>NC_051852.1:19762928-29762928 GCF_905115235.1 Hermetia illucens | reverse complement strand
CCGAAAAAGGCCCCTTTTTTAGGTCAGCAAGTTCAGGAAATTAAAACCATTTTCAACCGAAAATAGAGGATACATTACCTCAGAACAATGATGGTAACCCATCAGAAATTATTACTTTATTTCCGTTTGGAAATATATTTTTTTTGTTCCGATATCTTAGCCGCCGAAGGAATTGTGTGTGTGTGTAGCATTATATCGAAACTTCAGTCCTGTAGGGAACCAAAAAAAATCATACGAGACGAAAAAGCAAACCGACGACATCTAGCATCACCGAGTCTCCTTATCCACTCATATCTCATTATCCAGAGTGCCGAGTTTACTTCATTATAATTGAATGCTCTCACTCGCTTGCGCAGACAATCCTCAAGGATCTCAGCTATCTTGACGCAGTGTCCTTTCCTTTGCACCGTTTGTTTGAATTATTCCAAGCATCTGTGTGTTGTATGATTGCCGCGCCGCCTGCACCATCCTGACACTACTTTTAAGTGGGAAACATCTCGAAGGACCCGGCAAATTGACATCATTGGGATAAGATAAATTTAATAGTCGCTGAGGAAGCGGAAGATTTTTCAGAAATTTTCAGGTATAACCACCGGAGATGGGCATATGAGGTCCTGTTTTTTTTGTGCGGCTATTTGTTGCCATACATGCGCCTCTTTGAAGATTTGGATAATTGCTCAAATCGCATTAGGACCTCTAATTATGATAGGACTGGGAATTCCGGAATAGTTTTGTAGATCTAGGGCGAGGGCGGTTTTTCGTGCGATTTTCACTAGTTGCATTTTCTCAGGACTTTGATGATTGGTGATGGTGGTGAGAGCGGAATGTTGTAAAGCAAATATTGAATGTTATTTTGTCATTAAGATCAGGAGCATCATATGGAGTTGATAATTAGTTTGTTGAAGTTCGGTGTAGATCGTAATAAGGACGATGATGACTTGAAAATTGGAATTGTATTTGTAAGAATTGCAAGATGAAGATTTTCAGGCTCAGACCCGAAAAAGCCTTGTGTTGCTCCTTAGTTTAGCGGTACTGAAAAAGGGGTTGTTGAATCGGACAACTTCTAACCATTCGTCTAGGCTGAAACTTCCGCGCTTACTATTGAATACTAAACGACTCATTAAAAAATCAAACCAGCATCTGACGTTCGAACATCGAAGTCCATCTCAATTTAAATTTTTCTCAGAATAAAGTTCAATAGCATCAAAAAACTTTATCTTCGTAAAATGGTTGAATAGTTCAGGTTCAGAAAACATATTCAATATTTTATTATATGTGGTCATGTTTTCACTTTTTTTTTCTTTCTTCTCCTCGCATACGTTTGTACACATTCACGTATGTATACCGAAAACGAACGACTGATTTATTGTGCCAGCTTTGGAATAGTCCGAATTCCATGTTTGGTGGTCCAAACACAACATTATAACCAGAGCTAAAAACGGTGACCAAAAACGATCCAAACTTTAAGCCTAAACTTCTTATGGCTGAGAACCTTCAAGATGTTGTGTTGTGTCTAACGACAAACTAACACTTTTAACAGTTTTCAAGTTCTTGCAGCGAATGTGGTGGCTTGTGATCCACTCAATTCTCGCTTCTTGCAGGCTTTCTTGCCGACTGATCGGGGTCTGGCCTATTCAAAATATTTTTATTGAATATTCAAATTTTTTTCAAGGTACACATATGATGGCGGTGTGGCATGGGAAATGCTAATGACAATAATAATTCTTGTGGTTAATAGATTCTTGTGTAACACATGTGGTTATACGATTTAGTGGGAGAGTTTTGGTTTGGGGAAGTTGTTAAGCGAATTGTAGTTTTCCATGTCTCTATTAGATGGGAAGATTGGGAGTCGAGTAGTCGAGAGTCGTTCTTCGACTGCAACTAGATCTTAGAATTCACACCTTTCGTTATCAGATTTTATGTGAAGAATTTACTTGGAAATAACCTTTATAGCGCCTTGTTGATAAAATTTAGGATAAATTAGGGTCGAGAAGGCAAAGGCAAGGTTACGGGACGAGAGATAACAAACGGAAAGCACTTCTAGGTCCAATCTAAAAGGAATAACAACAAAGGTAGCCGAATTGACGGACAGAAAAAGAGAGGAGAGAAGAAGACTTGTACCAATAGTCAACTATTCTGGCAAAGTTACGGTTTCAGTGTTGAGAATCCTATGTGGGAAGCTATTTTAGACATTGCTGACATCTGGTCTGACTATGATAGTTTGAGCCTAGACATTGAAGTTTAGGAATTTTAAAAAGTTCACATTGTCTTCTGGGGTGCTTTGCTGGTTTTTTTGCTCATTAATATTTGTTAGCGACTTCTTATTCACGGCCATAGAACAGGAGGTTCTCTGGTACCTTAAAATCGATGAAGCTCTTTGAAAGCCCGTTTTCAGTACGATTATCTGTATTAGATCCATCTGGTTGATACCCATATCGCAGGCAGAAGCTATAAGGTCAGTGTGTTTCAGCTAGTGCGACGCAGTGCTCAATTTCAGTATTACAACACGACAAACCTTAACTCAATTTAGAACTGTACCTTAAAATATCTCTGACGATGATCATAAAGTTATCCCAGATGTGGAGACGGTTTAGATCTTACTGGCAGGTACTTACGTGGAATCACTTGGTCGAAATAAAACGTAAAACGTAAACATACGTTAGACAATTAAGAAATGCTCTGATTCTATAAAAACCCTATATTTAAAAATTATTCTACAACTCTGCCATCCCCTTCAAAGTAGTCCCCTTGGGCAGCTACACAGCGATTCCAGCGCGTTTTGCACTTTTCGTAACATTTCGGGAACGCTTCAACTGGGATGTCCGCGAGTACCCTCATCACGGCCGCTTGGATGTCCATAATTGACTGAAAAAGGATTCCTTTAACCATCGATTTTGTTCTAGAAAACAAAAAAAGTCACAGGGTGACATATCGGGCCAATAACGCGGCTGTTGCAACACGGCGATCCCTTTAGAGACTAAATACTGGGACACGCTGATGGCGGTGTGGCACGGCGCGTTGTCGTGATGAAGGATCCAGTTACGAGCGATGTCTGGGCGCACCGATAGTAGACTTGATTTACGGTTTGCCCCGGTGGAACAAAGTCTTTATGGACGATTCCACGACTATCAAAAAAGGTAATAATCATCGTTTTCACCTTCGACTTGCTCATGCGAGCTTTTTTCGGGCGGAGGGCATGCGGAGACAACCATTGTGAGCTTCGGCGTTTGGTTTCTGGGTCGTATTGGAAAAACCAGCTCTCATCGCCTGTAATAACTCGATCAAGCATCGTGGGATCGTTTTCCACTTGTTCCGAACAGTCTTCTGCGACGGTCATTCGATGCTGCTTTTGTTCCTTAGAAAGGTCCTTTGGAACCATCTTCGCGTGTAACTTTTTCATCCCGAAATCGCCTGTTAAAATTTGTCTGACCATGAAACACATGGTTCATACCTAGTTCCGAGGCCAACATTCGAACTGCTAAACGCCGATTTTCGCGGATTAGAGCGCGCATTCGCGTCAATCCGCACCTCGATTGGTCTTCCACGCTTTCACCAACACATGTCTACTCTACAGACACAGCAGGCGACTAAACAAGCTAGAGCGATGGTGAATATATCAATGGAGAGGGGAAGGATGCCGGGGAAGGGGAAGGGAATTTGAAGGTTGCAGGTTTACCAGAAGCGCGCCAATAAAATCAGTCTCATTACTTAATTGTCTAACTTCGTATAAACAGAGGATGTACCATTGCTGTTGTTCAATTTCGGACCAGCCTACCCTTAGAAGGCTGTTAGATAATGTTTCATCTTAATTACAGTTACGCAGAAAACTTGTAGTCAAGTCTGTTGAAAGTGCGTCAGATCTGGTTCCTCCTAGGGGAGGTACAAATGGAACTTTGTGTTTAAGATTGGCTGCATGTTTACTGATCATCGCAGTTTACATGAATGTTTTTTGTTTTCTAGTGGCTTTCCTTCCAGCCCAGGTTATGTTATGAGTGGAACAGGATCAGAAGATTAGCTTTATATTATCTGAATTTGTCTGGTATATTCAGTCATCTGTAGTCCAGATAACTTAGATTGCGGATGTAAGTCAGTGCTTTGTTATCGGTTTAATTTCTTAGCTGTGGCATGCGTATAGTCTTAGCGGCGTTGGTAAGCAATGACAGAATTATTTTTTTATTATTATCGTTCTCTGCACTGTACTTAGGGCAATTTATTACGCTTCCTCTCACTAGGTTGCTCATTTAGGAGTTGCTCAACGCCATTACATTTGTGCCTGCAAAGAACTCACTTAAAGTGACTCTGGAGAGAAAATGTCGACGAGGCATGGGTCGTGGAGTTGGGCAGTGAGAACGAAGTTATGTTATCGGAGATCAAATGGGATTTGTAGTCATTAGTACGAGTACCGAATCTCAGGACCATAGACAAAAATCCAGGCCCGAGGTCAAAATTGTACAAAAACAAAACCATCCCCGGAGTAGAAATTATATAATACTTGTCTCGCTATTTATCCTTTTCTAAAATTTCTATTCCGGACCTTCAAGAAAACCCCGGGTTCGGCGAGAATCTTCCCCTCTGATTGAACCTGTCGTATTTTCACTTAGTTTAGACCAGTATCCCTCCATACAGTTGTATATGACTATTAGTTCCAGAGGAGATTGCGATTAAGAAAAGTCAGCCTGAACTGAAGAAATGGAAATGATATATTGGGAGCCCACATGTCAATGGTTTATCTACCTGAAGCTGTAGGAGCAAGAGACCAACAAGCTCTTAGACCACACCATTGAACCATGAGTACATGCCCGATGTCATCACATACAGATTTTGCTTCATTTCATATGCACAAGGAGAACCCAAAACAAAAAGGTTGGATAAAGCCTTACCGTAGTCCCAGAAGTATAAAAAACTGAAACAGCAGACGGCAGTATAGGGATAGCTTTGTCACCTGAAGAGGAAGAGGAACTGGTTGTTTTTAACCAAGGAAAGGTATAGAATCCAAAGATTAACATGTGTAAGTATTGTCAGCTCCTCGGGAATATATCCAAAGGTATCATTTGAAGTCCTCATAGGGTTGCTGCCGTTGAATATCTATATTTTCACGGGAATAGAGCAACCTTGCAAATGTCTGGGGACAACAGAAAGCTGCCTAACGGATAGAAACGTACCATTATTTCTCGACATTATCCCGGAGCACACAATCAACAAATCAACAAATTCACTTAATACAGAAGTTCCTCATTGAAGGCAAAAATACCTTGAATCAATCGATAAACACAACACCATATTTTTCTTGAAAATATAGTATATACCTTAGACATGTGTGCTTACTTTAACATTCAAAGAAACTGCAAAAATGAAAAATGCAGGCTTGACAAGAGGGAGTGAAAAGGAAGAATTCCCCCCGGACCCGAAGTTTTCTCAGGGAGTCCAAATGGAAATTTCAACGAAAATCCAGGCCCGCATAATTTTTTCCTCTTTCCGATTTTCTCTCTATGGCCCTGCAAATAGGGCAACCGACAGTCATCCGACCATCAATGTACTTCCAGTCAGGTAAATGGCAAAGGTTTGTGGAAATTTATCATTGAAGGCGCACAGTAGTTCTTCAGGGCACGATCACATGCCTTTCATTCAAGTTTTCAATGTTACTTAGGAAGACAGTCGTCGTATGGACGCCATCATTTGTGTTGAAAGGAAAAACTCCCTTGTGACTAAGACGGGCTTTGAGATCCTCCATTGAGAAATGTGTCCTCAACCGTAGCAGACGATTCTACGTCGGAATGACAAATTCAGTAAATTTGGTTAGACCTGAAAACAGTTTTTGACCTCTTAAGGTGTGTTATATGGTCACTTCTTCTGCAGTCCCAAGAGCAAATGCTCCAAGATTTCATTTGATGCAATTGTCAAAACATTCTAACTGGAATATAAATAGTCTGCGTCTGTAGGTCTGACCTCAAACCCCGACCTAACAGAGTGGCCAGATGACTGAAAAAGGTGTACACATGAGCACACAACAGCGGTGAACGATTAAATACTAGCTCCCAGGATGCAACGATGTTATAGACAAGGTCCGCTGAGATGATATGAAGGAATATGCCTGGGGTTGTAGCGGTGAATAGTTACAACCCAAATTGCTGTGCTAGCTATTGTCAGTAACGACAATATGGGGTATACACCAGACGAATCCAGGCAGACTGCTGTTGTGGCGTAAGATATATTGTAAGAGGTTCTAAATTCAACGCACAGAAATGTGACAAAATGCTTCAAATCTGTATTCAGAACAAACTGAGAAAGATGGAATGCATAAGTAACACTGAAAGGTAAGGAGATACTCCCGAATTTCAAATCCTTTGCCAGAAAAAAATTTTCAGCCACATTTGAATGAAGCTGTCTGGCTAGCAAAGGCTGCTTATGATCCCTGTTTATTTTAATATGGAGCATAGAATACCCCAAGCGTTCTTTCTTCTTTCTTATCATTTTTATTGTTTTCCTATTTCATTCTTAACCAGGCTTTCTTTTAGTTTCATTATCATCACACTTAATACTGTGCAAGTGATCACCGTACACCAGCGGGACAATTACGAAAGTAAGGCACAAACTAGAATTCGAACCCGGACTACGAGACCGACAAGCTGACGTTCAACCGAGCCAGTCATTGCACCGTCAAGGACGGTTCGAATGGGTTACATTATATAATACTAATATCTCTAGTTTTCGTGATGAAGAAATGCCTTGAGATGTATGCAAAAAAAATCACTAGAAACGAAGATAAGTCTCATATTGAAACTAAAACTCGTATCTCAAACTTTCCATTCACACATCCGTCAATCCCATTGTAAATAAATCTAAAGAAAAATGTCTTCATTCAAACATTCCTAAGTCCCGATAACCATAATCAGCACTCTCATGTGCATCTATAGATTATAAACTTGATATCACATTCGCAATCTAACAGTCAACACTCGGTCTTGACCAGATTGTAATACACATACGATATTCGACTTATAATTAATAAACAATTATCTGGTATCTCTCACACTGAGCCAAAACCGCATGAACATCCACATGAATACTTTGATATCAACTCACCTGTAACGCTGCATAATGAAATTAAAATTAAGATAGAGGTAATCGTTAGAGATAGTGTGTGAAATGTTCGTTGTAGATGATGATATCGTCTTCTGCCTGAAATCAAAGAAAGAAAAGGAGAAGATGAAATGATTTTGAAAATCTATTTGTGAATTTGTTAGTCAGCGTAAATAGCTTCACTCCAACTTGCATTGGCTTATTTATTTGAGAGTTTAAACAATTACTTCCCTACCGCAAAGAGCATTCTGGTCCCAATTGGTAATTGCATATAATAGCAACAACTGATGACCACAAATGATAATAACAATAATAATGTCCTACTAAGATTGTAAACAACCTTAAGATCTTGATCGCCACGCTATCAACGTGATATGATGAGCAATACATAGTAGCAAAGGGGCTACAAAAAGCGGTGGTAGTAGCCACAGACAGTACGAAGTGGATAAAATTACAACATCAAGCAGAATGAATGATTTTTGTGTTGGTCGCCCGGTCGAGATATATCTAGATGAATCAAGATCTTCAAGACAAAATGCCCATTCAGTGGTGTAGTGTGGTACTATTAACAGTCAGTCAGTCAGTCACAAAGTTTTTGAGATCATTTCCGTCAACGGAAATTATCAATTGAATGTTGCCACCATGAACATACTCACGCTGATAGTCCAAGAGACCGACCTGCATTGCGGAATCTAATTTGCTAAGAGGATAAAGTTTGACATAAATATTTTAAGAGGTTTATTCATCAAACAACATCGTCATCAGTGCCATTAGATTATTATCGGTAGAAACCAGGAAAACTATGCATGAGTCACTTGAATGTTGGTGGGGTTGTAATAGCGCTTCTAGATAAACAAAATTTGATAATACCAGAAAGAGACTTACAGGTATCTAATCGATTCTTCAGTAGTCCTAATTCTCTATCTCATAACTACGTGGTGAGACTTTTTGTTAATACGTATAACAGGATAAACAAATTGAGATTAGTTATTTATTGACAAAAATTCCATTGTTGAAAATCACATGCACTGTATTTCGGAAACCAACTGTTCCTTTCATCAGTGTGTTCTGAAGGGGACAGTTGGTTCCCGAAATGTTTGTGTTAAGTTTATTTGAAAGGTGCGATCCATATATCACGGCCGCTATTAGGTTTGCTCGATACCTTGCTCAAATGCAAAATTCATTCTCCAGCGTCAATATATTTTAGAAAGGATTACCTGCCCACGGAGCAGCGTCCAAACTGTTTTTTATTCCTGCTAATTTCTTTTTAAAGTCAAAATCTTAAATATTTGAATATATTTTTTACACCCTAAAAACTCAATTCACAATCAGAATGACCTAATTATAATATTGCATTTCGTCACGATGCTTACTTCACTTGCTTCTCATACCTACCAAACTCAGATCAAAAGCCGAACCCTTCTAAGACCATATCAACTTTGGGAACAATTCTAAAGATCTATCCCAACGGAGTGTGTTTTTATCCAAGTAAAATTGATAAGGCAATGATGGTCCCAAAAAAATAAACGACAACCACAATCAGTTATCCTGAAAACTCAAAAACAGAGGTAACGAAGGCCGCACAGTTGGTTGAAGTGCCAAGTTTAAAGCCGTTTGGGAGGTATAGTCCAGATTTACAAGTAAAGAAGTTGTCATCTGTCCGGAGAATTCCTATTAATTTGAGAAATAAGACATGAAATTCCTTTGCTGCCGGACGCATTCTCGTGCGTCAGCCAGCGTTGTTACATCTCTATTAAGCAGCCAAATATCCGAGATAAGGTCACTGATGCGGTCTAGTTGTCTGATATATATATAAAGAAGCTTTCAGCTTCGTCGCATTTCCAACGATGTTCCTTTTGTCTGGCTGGGACTACTGATCTAAGAAACGAGACCTGTAACGTTTCAAGCAGGCTTGCCTGCAATTAAAATCTTTCAAAGTACCTGTCGGACAATATACGCATATAATTGCTACAGGGACGGCGACTGGTATTTTGACAGATCCCAAACCCTGCATGATTCATTCAAATGCCTGTTTGGCAGCTTGGTTCGGTTTGGTTTGACTGAAGGAAGCTTTCTGGCATTAGCAGTATTGGATTCACCTGTACCAGCTAGCAACAAAAACGAAGCACGGGGTTTTGTTGAAAAATCGTTCTATTCGAGTTCTCGCCAGTTCTCAGAAAAGGTTTGACCGGAGTATGTTAGCGGCGTCAATAGTATATTATTCGATCGCTTGAGCGAAGACAAGGTTGAGGGGCTGTGTCGGTGACGATATGATAAACCTTATTCCGCTTATCAATACAAGCAGTAGGATGTACATGAATCCAGAACAATGGCGGCTAGGCCTGGTTGATACAATTAGAGTTCCCTAGCAAGCATATGAAAAATAACGTTGCCTCCACTCAAGGATTTTAAAATGGGAGGGAGAAACCTACCAACTGGCTGAAGAGGTGAGCAAATATTACTAGACCCAGACTTGGATAAAATACAGTAGACGCTTCTAGAATAATTGAATATAAGATAAGCGGCGATAAGTAAACATTCGTTTGGGTGGGTGGATGCAGTACTACGAATTGAAACTAATGAGTTTCTAGCTGAAACAGTAAATACAACACTCGAGAGCAAACGCTCCCATCACTTAGTTACCGTGGAAATGACTTTGAGGGATCCAAAACAACAAAAGATGCAAGTTGACACATAAGGACTATAGAGGGGACATTGTAGTGTTTCTCACGCTAACCTGTCCAATTTTTGCCTCGCATTGTTCACTAGATAAGGCCTGACATTATCAGATAGAAGATTACGTCTTTTTTTCCAACACTCGGTAAGTCAGAATAATATTGCGCATTAATCGTGCATCGATCGTAAGAAAAATGAAAACCTGACTGCACCGAAGGTGGAGAGAAATGTAACGAAAAACACATGGGAACAAGATATTTATTTCCACCGAAGCTTTCTAGCCGCCTTTTAATTTGAAAATCAATTGATAAACTGCTTAGAAGCCAGCAATCGTTATTGAATCTGATCCTTTAATAATAGATATATCCTAAGTCTACTGGGCACTTTTGATGTTAAATTTCTCAGAAATTTCCCAGAAATTTTTACATCTATTTTCTCCCATAGATTCTCGAACCACTTTGATGTTGAAATCGATCATACCCGTCCTCGGAAAACGATTTTGGTTTTTAGATAAGGTTGAGAGACTAGGAGAACCGCAGGTCCAAGCACTCAAGGTCTCATATATTAGGGCCATTGTGCTGTCCATTGAAAACATCTATTCAACGGCCTCCCAACGCTCTCAGAACGTTTCCCAGCGTCAGAGATTGGGAAGATTGTTCGTTGATAAAGCCCCTTTTGAGGTATCTCCATCTAGGAGGAAAATGGTAGTTGCATGCGAAATACAGGGTCGTACCGTCCCCTTCCCCACATTAGCTACATATAGCTGAGACTACCAGCCAGATTTTTTCCCTGCTAGGTCTCTCATCCGAAACCTGTTAACATGGAAGAGACATGCTAACAGGTCTCAAAAGCAAAAGAAGTGGCGAGAAAGATCTCCCTTGATAAATACCGACAGAGATACGGAGCAGTTTTAATATACTTGTAACATTTTGAACTTTGTCTCTTTGGGTAGCAGTAGATTGGTTTAACTCAGAGCGCAAGTTCCTTTGGCACTAGGTTTTGTTCTAGGTGATGTCCATCATGTGCGATACACGCCTCATGACTCTTCTCGAAATTCTCATCACAGAGACCGACATCTCTGTAGGGATGGCAGTAATTTCTTGAACGATTGCATTTTTTAACTCATCCAAATCTCGTGGCTACAAACCCGGCTCTTGAGGTATGCTTCTTATCCATTATGTTACCTTCTGAAGTGTCCCCCCATCTGAGAATAGTGTTATGACTGGGAGCAACCCCATGCCGACCGACATTGAATTGTAAACGAAACAATCGCTGCGTAACTGTAACAGACTCATCAGTCATGTACAAACGACGTTGCAAGTCCCGCTGTTACGTTGCAGCTGAAATGGCATCTTGTGTGGAGAAGAATTATCTCCACCATACATTATCTCCGTCCCCGTGTGTCACCCTATACTAATAATTCCACAGTTCTCGGCAAATCCGCCTTTGTTCGCGAAATATCGTCAATGTTATTTAATGAAAACCCATGAATCTTTTTCATTTTCCGAATAGAGACGCTTGAGCTGCTTTGCCAAACAGATGATGTTGTATCTTCCTTAATCACTCGATTGCGGAGCTCATAGAATCCGGAAGAATAGGTACAAGTTTCTCGATGTTCAGTGTTCAATTGCCATGCCTCGAAGACCTGTTACTTTCATCGGTCCTTTGTTTGACTGATAGGTCGAATTGCTCCATATGTCGACAATGCCTCGTGTAGATTAACTCTTCCATTGGAATCTGATCAAAAATTTGTGCCATCCGCTCTTCGCAGCTTGCCAAACAATAACCAAGGTAGCTTCTTAGTATTAATACAACAAAAGTGCTTGATATCTTGCGTCGACTTCTGAAAAAGTGACACACTGCGCACACTGCGCAAAGTGTATAATTTATCTTCAGGCTCCTTGTAGCTGTTTGTTGCAGTTTAAACTCGGCAACTACGAAGCGTTTTATCGTCGAAGAATTTGTAATAGAAACCTTTCTTCTTACGGATCCTCCTTCCTTTGAACATCATCATTAGCACCACGGTTGATGAGTCCCTTATCAGATTTGATGATGCCAAAATTTACGTAGGCAACTTTGTGAACTGTGTTCTTGTTTTGATTCCAGATTTCTACGAAGAATGTGATGGTCGTCAGTTATGTGACCAAGACCATTTCTTCTCCTTTCTAGTCAAATTGAAACCATTTACTTCGCCACGTGATTTGATGTGCTTCTCTGGTTGTTCCAACGGTGGCTTGATTCACAGGACACTAGGCGATCTTGTTATACGATGGTCTCGTATGGTCCGAAAGTAGGAACAATAAAACGCACATCGGCTGAATTCTCATACACCTTCTATGTGCGCTTTACTGTTCCTACTTTAAAATGTAGGAAGATGATGAAGATTTTACAATCGTTAAATAAATTATGTACGACGGCTGTTAAGAAAGTAATGATAATGATTGCAGAGAGGAAAATTGGGTTGGGCATGGTAAAAGCACTGCATACCATCCTGTTCAGCATTCTTTTAGCCATCTATACCTGCAGCTTCAAGACACTCAGTGCACAAATTGGACGTGCTCATTTTCGTATTACGTAACTGCCTGTCGGAGTTGCGATAGATGATGATCGCAGTGCCGGTAAACTGATGGCAGTCTTTTTCGATTGCCAGGGATTTTTGCATCAACATGAAGTCCTTCAAAATTAGACAGTCACTGCAGTCTATTACAAATCTGTTCTAACCACTATATTGCGTTATTTGAAGAAAAAACGGCCAAAGAGATGGTAAAAGTTGTGGAGGCGCAATGTAAGGGGGCTTGCAAAAGACGGCCTAAAATTTGTAGTTCAAAAGTTCAAAAGTATCGGGTGGACTTGTTTGTGATGCGTAGGCGGTAAATGAACCGTGTGGCCAGTCGCTCTAATGCGTTAACAACTTCGCAGAGGGACTATACTAACTCATGGCAGGGCTCTATTGAATTTTTCCCAATTGCTTCGGCAAGTTGTTCTACCTTACCATGAGGGATACCAATGTTAAGCCCACATATATGGATTTATGAGACTCGGATTAGTTTGCTCGCGTCCTGACGTCTTATTTTCGTTATGAATCCTTGCTCATTTCGTGGCGGGATCAGCAACCGCCCTGCTGCTTTGACTGTGACCCTAGTATTTTCTGAATAATGACATTCAATGCACTCTCCTGAACAGCCTGTCATGACACCTGTCAAATAGGATTTAGCATGGATAGGGTAATAATTCCATATATATGTACTTTATTTACCTTCTCTTTTTTCTTTAGCAAATTGTTTTTTTTTTACTGAGGGGTGTTTTTTTTTATGCTGAGATTAGTGCTAGGTACGTTATCTTCTTGCAAATACATCAAAGACCAAGCTATAATTAAGAGAATGGAAGTTACCTAACGAACCTTCCTCATTGAAAGAAGGCAAGGACGATCATATCGGCCAGTTAAGTCATGGCTATCATTTTCTAGATTTAAAGAGAATAATTCTCACCAATTTTTTGGGGAAAGGAAGCATAATTGAAGGAAAAATTGTGGTGGATTTTTGGCCCGATATAATGATTCCGTAGCCTACATAACGAGCGATACCCTGACCGTCAGGTTGTGGATAAAATCCGGCTCAATAGATTACGGTGGGCGGGTCACTTAATCCGCATGGATGAAGATGATCCAGTCCAGAAAGTCTATAAGGGCAATATCTATGGTAGGAAAAGAAGACGAGGCAGACCCTGCCTGAGATGGAGCCGTGGCGTAGGTCAGGACGCCAGACAACTTTTAGGGATATCGAATTGGTTGACCTCGGCGCAAAACCAGGATGTCTGGAGTTCTTAGACCGGATACCGGTTGTTGTGTTCATGACGATGATGATAATGAGATGAGATATAAATGCGACTCTTGAAAGGAAGAAACTATAAAAAGCTCCTCATTCTCATCTCTAGCATGGATACTTCTGATCTTCCTTTCGGACCCTGAAGAACTTCACTTGTATACTGAGTGAACTAAATTGAAGCAAATTTTCGTAATTATCTAAGAGTGGAAGCTCAATAATATTCAAATGCGAAATGCGGAATTAGGGCTGCTTCCCATTTTCTATGCCTTCCAAATGAAAGAAACCCATTCTTATTTTGCAAAGGATGAAATTGTAAGTTTGACGTAAAACACGCTTATCCATTAACATATAAATGACACTTTCACAAAGTATGATAAAAGAAAATTGCTTATCACCTTTGTTGTGTGTTCGTGCCGGCTATCATGAACTGAACTACAGAAACAAAAAGGTCATCACGCATTTACAATCTCCCTCCTCTTTCATATAAGCGCTAGCGAACATTTTAATGGCAGCTATAATTGACACCATTTGCATTTTTTTTCATACTATGAATAAGAGACATTATTCTCCTCCTACTCCACTTGATTAAGGAAGGGGGTAATAAATTAATCAATTTGTGTGATTTAGACTTGACATTTCAACATTTCTAGCACATTTCCTTTTGAAATTTACATGCATGAATTAAGAAAGCTTCATTGAGAAGTAGCAGTGCTGGAGACATAAAGCCGTCTTGGAGCTTCGTTGCTAAGTAATATGCAAGCCAAATGAGTGAACGAACGAGTGAGGTAATCCTGGTTGGAGTCTAGTAACGAAATTTATAAACTAATTCACACAAGTTGGTTAGAATGAAATGTTGTCTCTGGACACGGACTGTGATCTGCAGAGGTTATGCAAGAGGTTCTACACTCAGTTGGGGTATTCGTCGAAAAAATATATTGTGGGGATGGGAAAATTATCAAGCATTCAAATAAACTTCTAGTTTAGTGAATTAAGTTTGTGAAAAAGGAAAGAGTCCAAGGATTTAGAAGGACTTGGTGTTCAGGATCCATACCCCACAATTTCTAAAGCGCCTAGGCACGACCTGGAATGCTACTAAATTTCCGCGCTAATTGGCTCCTTGGGGCCAAATTCAATTTCCATTAATGAATTTCACGTCAACTCTCCCTAAACCTCACCAAACCTCACCTCTCTACCAGGTTAACACTATGTTTCACTGCAATAAACAGCGCTCGATGTACTGTTCCTCATGGTCAAACCATACCACCAACGAGATGAATCATTTCTTGATATGACCACGACAGCATTAACATATTGATTAGCCGAGCCAGTAACTAGTCCATATTCAAGAGCGGGTATTATACGCGTATATGGAAGCGTGCCTCACTTACGTCGGCTAAATGAAAAATTAACTCCTGACCTCCGGCCGGCGAGTTCCGTCACCGACATTTCCACACTCCTTCCTTGCCGGCAAGAAATCTTCTTTATGGGATATTTATTCATTTCCATTTCATTTTCTGGCCGTTTACCTTAATAAAATGCAATCTATTGAGTAAATATACAGAATTCTAGCAAATCTGCGTGCCCTTGTCGGCGACGCTTAACACATTTGAATATCTATGACGGTATTTCCGAAAGGTCTCGTGTATCCTTATCAGCTTTATCGCTTGCCGGTCGTATGAATTTTTATAGTATGACGTTTTTTCTGGCCTTTGGAGCGTAGTTCTTATCTTTAATTCACTTGCAGCAAAATATGGCCTGAGCAATTCAAGCTGACGCGGTCGCCGGCCGCCAGCCGTACGACATTCGGCCGTCAAATATTATATAAACCAAGATGACCTCTGGGTAGAGAACAATAACAACAAAACTATCGAAAAAAAACCTAATAAAGCGAAAGAAAAAACAAAAAGGTTGAAGAAATGGGAATGAGAAGATGAAGACTCAAAAAAGTATAATATTAAACAGAACGAATTGCCTGACTGGGCTCACCTGTCGTGTTAAAGTGCCATGAAACGAATTTCGTTTCTTTTTTTCCCCCGAACGGAATCTGTTTTTTATACGCCCGTCCGCCAACCAATTCCATCTAGCCAAGCCATCCCATCACACTTGTGTTTTCCACACTTTATGCACAAGATGTGTTAAAGTTGTGCAAGAAGAAGGTTAGTCTTCACTTGAAGATTGTCACCATAATTGCCGGGAACGGGTAAGTCTTGCTGAGTTTTAATTCCGTTGCGATAAAATTAGACTAATTTTCTACTATGAATTTCTGTCGTCATGGGAATTTCGAAAAAATGCGCGAGCAGGAACTAGACCAAGAACCGACAGTCAATACATTGTGCGGAGGAAGACCTCAAATGACAATGATTAGTTGCTATTAGGCGCAGGAAAGTGGTGGAAGAAAGGTTGTCTTTATGTCACGAGACAATCATTTAGATGAGGGCGTTGATTGACTCTGGAGTGTTTTAGATAAGAACTGATTTGAGGAGAAGATAAAGTGGTCACGGAGTTGTTAAGGGGAGACAACAATCCTTTTTATAAGTGAATAGGTTCCTTGCCCTTGGTGATAATATGCAGACCCTAAAAGGGAATGAGTTGCAAGTTTACACCAAGATTAAAACGTCGAATGTGAGAAGGGGGTGTCTCGAAATTTGATGATTTGTAACGAACTAGAAATTCGAGGAGAAAAGATCTATCAAACAAACTAAAAAAGTCGGGGAACCGGAAGCTGGACGCTTCAGATATGAAAGGTTTTCTGTATTCCTTTTATAAAGACATTTGAGTGTGAATTTGTCCCATTAGTACGTAACACGTAATATACGCATATATTATGTCAGAATATCCACTTTCGGGTGATAGTGACATTGAAAATCTTGAATTTCCAAAGAAGTGGCAAATTTGACAAATTATAACTTTGTTAGTAACAGTGCGATTTCCACCAAACTTGGTAGGATTAAGCTCTATATTATACCCTACTGCATAATTTCGTGGTGCTAGGATGAACTTAAGGGGGCTTCTGCAGCCAATTACTGAAAATTATAGTAATATACTATTATTAACTTCATTTGAAGGGATATCGATATGGAAGGTATTTCGGAGCCTAGCCACCATAGAGTGGCAGCCTCTCGATTTTCTTCAGATTTTTCGGTTGGGCCTAGTTGGGTTCTGAAAATGGCCCCGTTAAATAAATGATCAATTTCGAACCCCCGAACTCCCCGCCTTTCCAACAAATGTCAAAACTACGAACGCCTTCGGAAAGTACTAACCGAGACCTTTCATTTGATACCCCACATGACTATATTTGGTGAAAAAAAAATACACCCCCCTTTTACATGTACCTCCCCTTAAATTCGGCGTAACAGGGTGCAACTCACTGTATGCGTGAGCGTTCACAGTTCACATCTTTTAACCAAATTTGTTGTCAATCGCTGTTACAGCATCCGAGAAAAATGCGTGTGACGGACAGACAGACAGTAAACCGATTTTAATAGGGTTTTGTTTTACACAAAACCTTAGAAAGTAGCAAATTTTGACCGGTCGGTCAGCACCTAAGGTCCAAAGAATCCTTTCTGTATTGCTCCCGATTCCGGGTTGTTACAAGCACCGGAACGATCAAAATCCGCCACTTTTCGGTTTGTTTAACAGTCCTACTCACTTGGTTGACATTTATTAAATTGAATGATTATTTGATCATCTCCCAAACTTCTTGATGATTACAAACAGCGCTCAACGTTGTGCTTTTAGATTTCTAAGTTTATGAAGTAGTAGTACACCTCATAAGTGATTGCCAGAAGTATCTGTAAATACAAGTCTTTTGAAGGTATTTTGTCGTGCAAGCTTCCCTTCCATTTAGTGTTTGAAGTTTTGATATTTTTTCTTCTTTGTTAAAGAGAACAAACGAGTAGTATTTGATTATTGATAGAAATACGGAGGTAATCGACAAATCTTGTTCCTATCCATCCCCAATGGTTCATCTTTATCTTGAGTCTTCTGTTTGAAAAATGTCCTGATAATGCATAGTTGTAAATCCAATGTGTTCCGAGACTCAACTGGGAGGCTGCTTTATCTCGACTGCTAATTCCAAATAAAGAAAATATGATTTTCATGTGCCAAGAGGAACACGTATGACTTTCTTTTATTAGGTATTTTGTTCGCATGTCGTATGCTTTGTATAAATGTACTGGTTGAGATGGTACTTTGTCAATTGCACTGGAAGCCTTCATTTCATATTCGTCTATTGTGGTTCTTGTAGGCTCATAGATCTTCCATCCCTTTCTTACTCCAAATGAGACTCTATCTTCATAAAAGGAACATTCCAATTTGTGTAAAATCTTAAATACCAAACCAGCCTTTCCCCTTCAACGTCTTCCGTCTGCGTCACGTCAGGACTGGCCGATCTGGAAAGTTAGAATTCACCAATTTCAACAATAGTCAGCTCAATTGTCCATTTTGAATAGCACTCCATACCAGGCCTGATGGAGTGTCATAAAAGCGTTAGTTCTTTCAAAGTTTAGCTTGAAATTCTTCTAGGGACCATGAGAAAAGCTTTAACTAGCTCTGGTTTGTCCTTATTTTGAGCCCCAGTATTATAAAATTTAGCCATATTGCTCATGTTACCTTAAAGGATAATCATTAATCCTTCTTCCAAAAATATGTATCCAGGTTCTCCATAAGATTTATTAACCACCAATCGATTAGAACAATAATAAGGTATGTGTTTACTGATTTTTAAAAGAATGCCCAGATGAATACTTTTCAAATGTCGTTTGTAACTGCTCTAAATGTTATTCAAACTCAACGACCCCTTGACTGTCTGTTTTAGAAAATTTACGACCCCACCTTTTCTAGTCCTTTGATTATCAATTCTCATCCTACCCTTTCCACCTGGAATCGTAATAGTCGCCACACGGACATGATTAGAGAGCAATGTGTAACGTGGTCTCTTTTAGCACCATTGGATGCACTGATGAAATGTAAAATTTTCAAAAAATATCAGAGAATCCATAGAATTCTGTTTATGGGGATTATTATTCTTTTCAAGTGAATTAAGCAATTTCGTGAAGGTCTTGTAGATTGAAATGACGATGTAAAACCAGTAAGATTGTCAATCTACGGGGTTGATGAAATCATCGAATGTGTGCAGTCGGTCGGGCTTTCCGATTACCAAATCATTGTGTGAATGATTGCTAATAAATTAAATTTAGGGAAATCGACTGTACAAACAACCCTAAACACATCATTTGAGTTATTTGTTTTCGCAATTGAAGGGGCCCCAGATCTACCATCCACTTGATGGCAGACCGGACCAGTTGGAGATAAAATTTCTGTCTCTTTTCTGGTCCATGGACCACCTCTGCTCTGAGAGCAGCGTGACTGAAGTAATTCAGGAGTGTTGCTTGCTCACTTATATTAAAAGAGAAAGAAAGTTTCTCTTCAATTTATCCGGTCATCAAGTGGATGGTGGATCCAAGATCCCTCCGCCGACTTAGGCCACATCGTCTATGGGATTTTTAAGTTGAATATAATTCACACCCATAGCGTGTTTGCGAATTGATACAAGTTAGCAAAAACATCCTTGAACCACTTCCGCCACGCTGCCCCAGGACAGAGGTAAGGTAGCGTAAGATAAGTTGCCTCTGCCCTGGACGAAGTCACAGTCGTCAACAACATTTGAGATTAAGAAAAGTGTGTGCAAAAAAGTCATTACAAAATTCTGATTTCTGCCCAAAAGCTGAGGAGAATGAAATGTTGCACCGACTAAAGATAACAAAGTTCTCAACTCCTGGTGTCCGAAAAGCTTATTACTGGCAGGAATCATGGCTTTACGAATACGATGCCGAGAGGAAATCATCACAGAGGGAAAAAAATGGAAAGCGAAGCGAAAAAAATGTCAAAAAATCTGGCCAAAAATCAACACTTTGACATTCAAGGCGTTGAGCCCATCATCTGAATCAAATGTAAAAAAATATGACCTACCGACGAAAAACACGCAGTTGAAAATTCCCAAGAGGTTGCTAATATACTGCAGAATGCAGGAGAATTATCAAAAGACGACTGCCTAGTATCCAACGACGTAGATTCGTATTCGGAAACAAAATACACCCTTAAAAGACCCTCTGGTAAAATTCGAAGAATGGCTCATAAAGTTTGCTAATTCTATGGAATGGAAAAATAAAGCTAAGCAATACACAAAATTGACAGCCTTATGTATGAACGAAAACTATTTTATGTTCAGAGAAAGATATGTTAAGACTACTTCGGGGGTAGCTATGAGAAATCCATTATTCCCACTAACAAGCGAGATCTTTATGTCACCAATAGAGCAAAAAGGAAACGGAAAGAAATCCTGCATTCAATACAATGAACCACCAACTCTTGGCTCTCTCACCAGAAAGCTTTCGTAATGAGAAATTGTACATCACAGCCAATAAGAACGGATATGACAACAAGATGATAGAGTTTATGATGAAAAAGTAAACTCGGAAAATGGGAAGAGATAGCCTAACGACACTGTGCTTGCGACAAACACCAAAAAAGCGCATAAGTATAACTCACTCCTCCCTTTATTAAAAAAATTCAATATGCCAATTACCAACGTTTCAACTACAAAGAAACCAACCAGAAAGATCCAGAATCTATGCTGGAAATACCCGGAATCTAAAAGGCATCTTACGTGGCATAAACTAAAAGATTAGTTACAGTGAATATCTAAGGGAAGCAGAAACAGCGAAGAATAAGAATAGAAAGACTACCAAATCCATGGTGGTACTTCCGTGAGCACAGAAACATTTTGACGATGCTGAGTGAACATTTTAACAGGACTCAGCGTCGTCGCCCAGAAGCTCTGCCTCTATTAATGCAAAAATCACCATCGTCGAGGACAGCTAGGTCCAGGGTATCACGATAGGAAACCTCTACATTCAACGGCGGTGATCAGTAACTAAGGAAAGCCAACCTTAACCGAACAGTCTGCGTATTTAATTACATGTTAGTGAAAAGTAGCTAGGGAAACTAGAAAATGACAAGATTAAGGTCTTCCATGTTTCAAACTTGAGTGGAAACCTGTATCAAAGTGAAAACGACAAGAATGATCTGGTCTGCTGGTCATCCATACACCACTGGTAGAACGCCAGGGATGGACTTTAGCTCTCTCGTCGTATTTTGCTTGATGTCATCTATGAAATTTCTTTCCCCTAAGTGTTAATTTTGGTTTTAGCAAGATAAAGCTATCATACGGAGCCATATCCGGTGAATACGGTGGTTGTTCTACAGTATTTACTTGGTGTTTGGTCAAATAATCAAGCACGATTCTAGCCAGTTGCGTTGGCATGTTATCGTCGTGGAAAATCCACGAATTGTTGGCCCACAATTCCTGCTGTTTACGGCGTAAGGCATCCTGCAAGTGCTTCAGAACGGGCGAGTAATATTCTTCATTGACTGTTTGGTGGTAAATACTCGTAATGCATTATTCCTTGATAGTAAAAAAAAGTCAACAAAATCTTTCTACTGATCGGCTTCGGCTCGTTTTCGAAGCGCCACTGACAATCAGACTGGTAGACCCACTTCATCAGTAATTTATCCGCTTCATGAAGGTCACGTAATTATTCGCTTTAGAAATCATGTCCTCATTCATTTGTATGATTCCTATATATGGCAGGCGAGATGGTAAATCCGTGCAGCAGTGATGCGGTGTCTTTGTCAACAGAATCTGCCCAGCTCGTTTAAGGTTTTCCAACCTTTCCCACCATCTTTCTTTCTTCCATACGCTGAACGTGGCTAGCAATTTGGAAGATTTATTAGTTTGGAGACTTCGTCAAATGGTACAACTCATGGTTTTATCTGATTCGCCATTGGTCGTCCTCTCGTTTAGCTCCTATTATTCTCCTCAGGCCCCTTCTCTCGAAGATATTCACCAGTTTGTGTAGAGGTTCATATTCCACATCCGTAGCACAGGTCTTATTATCGTTTTGTAGGTGAGTTTTAAAATCGGTAGGACCAAGTAGAAGGCTCTATTTGCGGGCCGGATTCGTCGGTTGCTTTTTTATTGGGGTTTATAGAAATCTCCTTTGCTGATGTGAGAGGTCGCCCCACAGGCAATTCTTGTGCAATCTGCTCCAGTGTCAGATTGAATAGTAGAGGTGCCAGCCCATCTCCATGGACCGCCTCATTTGATGAATTCAGCGGGAATGTCATCTATGCCCGGCACCTTATTCAATTTTTGACATTTGATCACTGCCTCTATTTCTTCTAATCGTGGCGGTTCAATGTTCCTATTATGCTCAACCTTAATTATTGTGAGTTCTGGTGATTGAATTGTGTCTAAGGGGTTGAGAAGTTCTTTGAGAAAAGATGCCCATCTCTATTTTATTAGCTGCTCGTCGAAGATCGAAATCGAAATTGTTTCTCTTCGTCCTTCATCTTCTTCCGTTGTTGTTTTGATAGCGCGTTTTAGGTCACACCAGATGTCATCTATAGGCTTCTCGTGAGATTCCGGAGAATAGGAGCTAGTCGTTTTTCCAGTTTTGCCTTATATTCTCCCATTATTAATTAATTTTTAGTTTTCCTCGTCAAATTTTCTAAATGTTAGTTTTTACTCCACGGGGTTTTAAAATTCGGTATTTGTAGACGCTTCTTACTATGGAGTGATCTCACGTCGGGGATGCTGGATGAGAACGTGGTTTATCTGCGGGGCGTACAGGTCCGTTTGTCAATGCGCCTGTGTGGTAGCATGTCGAGTTTATAACCAAATTTCTGCTACTTGCAAAGGCAATGAGGCGTTGTCATTGGGTATGCCATGGAGACTGTGGCCTTCGGTTGTTCTTCGTTCCCAACCTTGGCGTTGATATCCCCGGGTTATATCTTAACTTCGTCTTCTTTTTTACTCTTTGTTCCGTTCGGACAGGCTGACTCGTGTAGATCGAATTCAGCAGTTCACTCAGTCGAGAGGTTCCTAAATCCGCATTTATTAAGTCAAGTCATCGCTGTTTTTTGCCGAACTTTGATGTTCGAACCCATCTTAGCTAGAGAGTTCCCATCTGCACGGCTTACGTAACCATAATATCGACAGCGGATGTTCTCATTTCAGGCATAATCATAGCGTGTTATGCCAAACTCTAGGGAACACTCCTCTTTAAAAACAGCTTCCCCTTCCCAGTTCCTCCTTGAGTTGGCGTAATCCGAAATTGTTTGCTTCTTCGATTTTTTTCGCAGACAAATTTTAATACTACTTTAACTAAGTAGAAACAATACTTTATCACCAACCAATAATGCTCAGGAGTTTATATTCGTTGCTCCATTATTTATTTTTTCTCCGGCCGTTGGTATAGACAGTCTTTCTCTGCAAAATGAGCTGGTAATAATTTTGTTACTACATTAAATACATTGTAACTGTCACGGCCATGAGAGAGTTCGGTATCCCGACGAAATTGATAAGACTGAGTAGGCTGACCCTGACCAATGTGCGATGCAGATAAAAGCAGCAGGATTACTCTCAAGACCATTCGACATCAACAATGGTCTACGACAAAGGGATGCCCTATCTTGCGTCCTCTTTAACCTGGCCCTCGAGAGAGTGATCCGTGATGCCGAGGTAAATGCAAGAGGTACCATCCTCTCCACCCAACTACTGGCCTATGCTGACGATATCGACATCATGGGAAGAAGCAGGATCGAGCAGGCGGCGCGAGATCTTGGGCTGCACATCAATGAAGGCAAGACAAAATATATAATGGGAACGTCAGCACCAAAAACCAACCAACTAACAACATCGAACCGCACAGGTCAAACGGGAAGAATAAAGATAGGAGAATATAACTTTGAAACCGTTGATAATTTCTCCTATCTAGGGTCGAAAATCACAACCGATAACAGCTACGATGATGAAATCCGCGCACGGTTGGCAGCCAACAGAGTCTATTTCAGCTTACAAAAACTGTTCCGCTCGAAACGTCTCACCATAGGGTCAAAGCTCTTACTGTATAAGACAATGATCTTGCCAGTCCTCATGTATTCCTCGGAGACTTGGGTTGTTAGCAAGAAAAATTTCGAACTCTTGCCCACATGAGGATGGACGATTCCGTAGCCTACATAACAACCAAATCTATGAACGATACCATGACCGTCAAGTTGTGGATAAAATCCGGCTCAATAGGTTACGGTGGGCGGGACACTTAATCCGTATGGATGAGGATGATCCAGCCCAGAAAGTCTATAAGGGCAATATATATGGTAGGAAAAGGAAGACGAGGCAGAACCTGCCTGAGATGGAGCGATGGCATAGGTCAGGATGCCAGATAGCTTTTAAGGATATCGAATTGGTGAACCTCGGCCCAAAACCGGGATATCTGGAGTTCTTTATTAAGGCAGGCCTAGACCGGATACCGGTTCTTGCGCCGTTGATGATGATGGATAATGATCAGGGGTTTATATTCGTTATTTAATTTTTCTCCGGCCGTTGGTATAGACCGTCTTTCTGTGCAAAATGAGCTGGTCATAATTTTGTTGCTACATTAAATAGAATTTATTGAGAAGGGCACTCACAAAGAGAGAAGCGTTTTCAAACCGCGATTATATTTAGATAATGTCAAATGATGTTACCATATGAGGCATCGAAATTGGACAAATCTGCTCCATATAATCAACATCATCAAACAAGCCAATTTCAAACCTTCCTTCCGTAAAAGGTAACATGGTCGGAAATGACTTCTTTAATTCCTCGCTAGTTCTGGTCATCATAATGATAATCCTCTTTCAAATTAGCGCAATGTCCTTGAAATGAATTCCAACATTCACCTAATTCCATATATGCCGTCTGCATACAAGTGAACACGTTATAATTATCGATCCAAAATTCAGTTAATAATTCAGAGAATCCAATGTCGACACTGGACTCTATGGTCAGTTCACTTTGAATGTACCTAATGCCCTCCCTCTTACCACCCAAATCCACTCATTGCACCGCGCCGTTTTCCATGAATGATATTATTTGGTGAGTAGTTACGGTTTTCAGATTTTTTATTATCATTTTCCGAGCTAGGCTAGCTGTTTTATGAGGTTTTTCTTTTTTTTTTAATTTCCATATTTTTAATGTATGCACATATATTTCGGTGGTAATTTCTTCGTGATGATGATTCGCAACGTTGACCTTGCAGGTGTAAACAAGACAATCTCTTGCCATTCTCGCCTGGATGGGGAATTAGTTTACATGACGGCGCAGCCATCACACTTTCTACCATCAACTATCACATGGACTCCCAGACTCCCATACCTGAATGATGCATCATTTTAAAGCGGATCCAAGTGCTTCTAGCTGCGGTGAATGCGGAAATTTGCGGCTTTTTGGTGAGAGAAATATTTCTAATGAGACCATATACCTGTGGTGATAGAGTCAATTTACATGGAAAATATTATTAATGGTGGGAAGGATATGGAGTAAGCAACACTTTGATCTCGTGATCGACTCTTACATTGTAAGGATTTAGTGGGCAATCAAAACCCCCAGCAATTTCAGTAGGATAACAAAAATTGAGCAATCAATTCTCTGTTGTGCCAAATTATTTGACTGGAAATTGTTAATGAGATGACTAGATTCGAGATGCTATAAATAATACATTTGCAGAAAGATTTACAAATTGATGTTTATCTCACGTAAGTGCAGGATAGTAAGCTTGTGGAATGTGTACTACTCGGCGAATGATAAATGAATATTTTGGCATTCATATATAAATAGATTGGCTCCAGATCCGCTTGAGATCACTGTAGACTATCTTTAAGTGTAAACTATTACTTTCAATTTGATCGGTTAGAGGCAGTTTCCGCACAAGGAAAAGATTTCCAAAAATTCAACATGCGTAGATCGTAATCACTACAGTTTTCACGTATGCAAACAAAACGAGAAGAAAACTACGAGAAAATGCTCAATTTTTCTGCCTTTTCTCATTAGCTTTTCAATTAACCTACTGCCACTTCGTGAACCTGAATTTTTCCCCTGTGATCACTGGGTTCGAAAGAAAGTTAGAAATCTCACGTTTTAAGGCAAGTACTCGTACGCATTGATCACAGAGCTATAATCGAGCTGTTTACAAATTCATTGCAACACGAAATCATTGTTTAAAGCCAAAGTGGAAAAAGAAACAAATCATTACCTTCTAAGTGCAAGTCCGAGTGTTTGACTAACCTTAAGGTGGTTTCCCCGCTCAACAACAATAGATACCAATCCGTATTCCAATTCCTCTCTTATCAGTAGTAGAGCCCCATCGTTATCGCGCACATTATGACAATGTAAACATACAAACAATAACGATAAGCTCTAAAAATACATCGATACGCCAACATTAAAGGAATCTTTTAATGACGAATTTATGGAAATTTGTCAATATTTATTCACATAGAAACGACCAACGTAAAATCATGCACAATCTTTTGACAGAATATTAAATTCCGTTTACATAAGATGATAAAACGATAAAGGTAATTTATGTTCTGAATGGATTGATTGATTCATTGTCAGAATAATCGATCTTACGCTCGGTTTATACAAATATTAATGCTGGGGAATTCCATGCCGAAAAGTGGGTTGGAATTACTGGATAACACCAATCTTAGCTTCCGGTGGAATTTGGACGGCGGTAGGGAACATACCCTTTCTATTTGGATATTGATTTGGAAATTAAAATGGAATTAGGTGAGCAATAGGGTTCAAAGTCGACGAAGGTTAGGGACGTTTTTTCTTTCAAGGGATTTTTGATGAGTAAATATTTAAAAGTGACCGCCACTATCACCCGATTAGCTTTTGTGAACTCTTGTCCACGTCATCAAAGTATCATATTGTGGACAGATACAAGTTGAAGTGAAAAATTACATCGTAGAACGGATTGCTCACAGAGTATAGTTAGGTTCACCTTTTCTGGTATATCGAATGAGTGGATTGGGCTAAGAAAACCCCAGGCCACAAAGTTAAACTTAAAGTTAGATTTGATTTCAATTTACTGCGAAGAACATGGATTTGCCAGTCAAAGATAAATCTCAATGTAGAACATCCCTTTCAACAGCGTCAATTTCAACTTCAACTTCATAAACACAATATTTGAATGAGTGTTGAGATTGGTATTCACAAAAAATTTATGAACGTACAAGTTTGGGAATTATGAGTACGCAAGTGAATCATTGTTTTACGTGAATGATTTAGAAGGATTAAGACTAGAATAACTGCAGCGTTGCTCAGAATTATACGTGCCAGCCACCTACTGCCCTAATCGGTTCTCATATTATCCAACATCAACCATATTGAAATCAACCAAGTGTTTGTATCATTTGTTATAATCTGCATGCAACGGCTAATTGTAAGAAACATAACGAGAACGCTAATCCTTGTGTTTTTGTTATGTGTTGTAGCTACAGTGGTGGATCACATAGACTATCTCCATAGCCTGCCTAGTAGAGATGGGTGGGTGATGTATTTTATATCACAAAAGTGGTATCACCTTAAGCAAACATTACACCACGACCGTATTACCTAACATCACCGCATTACCAAACATCACCGCATTACCAAACATTACTGCATTAGTCTAATATCACCATATTACAAAATTGGCTGTGATATAACTGCTCTGATAGGTAATGTTTTATAATGTGATACCGTTCTTCATAGTACAAATGGCGGCGGCAGGTGTCGAGTGTCGAGCCAATACCAACGACGAGAATCTATCGTTGTTATGTTTGCTTGTTTTTTGGCTTTAGGCTTGATTATTTCGCATGCATGTGAATATGGGGATTCAGATTCCCTGCTTTAAGTAATTGATTTGTAATGTTATGACTTGGTGATGAAAACGACTCCTAGTTGATGTGTGTTGTTGGTCTTCTATAATTTCCTAGTAAAAGCTGCCAAGGCGACTATCGAGTTCTTTCGGCTAGTTTTGGTGTGAAAAAATTATTTCGATTTTGTTTGTGATAGACAAACATTTAATTAAGGGGGCTGTAATGCTCGTTCGCAAAAATCAAGATTCCCTGTTTTTTGCATGTAAAAATATTGTATATACTATTAAATATCTAACATCGGATCCTTTGTTTTTTCTTCTCTTGCATGGAAGGTTCATTCATTCTTCATTGACACTTTTTGGCGCTGAGGTACACTGCGCTATGAATGGAATAAATATAGGGCAAATCATTCTAATGATAAGTAATATTTAGTATTATCGGCTACCGAGTGTTAATATTTAATGTGGATGCTGTAACATTATATGTATAGCTAGGGTAATGAGAGGTGATGCTTGCGATATTACTTTACAGCTTACACTTTCTTCAAAAAGTTACATGACATACCGTTCAGTCTATGTTGAAGTTAAGCAAAAATGGCACCCGAAACGTCTTCAGCGCCCCAACGCAAATACCACTTCCAGCAGCACGTCTAAGGCAGAAGATCCGAAAGACATAGTCAAGCAGCGTTGAAATCCACATATCAAAGCTGATCAAATACAAGCATTTGACACCATAGCCTAGAAGGGCTTCTTCTTATGCTGGCAGTTTATGGTCTTGATGCAAAACAGGATGCGTAATCAGACTCAGATATTACAGGTCCTTGTCAGGAGTAAATGAATCACATCAAAATATTTCACCGGAATGCAAACGGGAAATACGACACTTCTTGCTTGTCGACATATTGTTTATATCTGAAGCTCATCATACACATAAAAAATACATTTCAGATTTAGGGATATTGCTTTTACGACACTGAGTTGACATTTACGGTCCTCCCAAATGTAAGTTGACCCTTCAAACGTCGGGCTCAGAATGAGTACCTGAGTCAAAGTAGGGTAATAATCATGGGCGCTGACCACATTGCCTCCTACAGTGTACTGTAGTGTACCGTTACGGTCTTGAATGAAGTGATCTAATACACTTCAAGGCCCTGATCCAATTGGATTGATGCGCCAACGAATATTGTTATCATTCAAACATTCGAAGAATTTTTCAATACTCCGGCGAACAGATTTCTTATCGCCGGAGATCTCAATGCTTAGCACACGCATTGAGAATTCAGACTGATAGCGCCTAAAGGAAGACCGTTGTAAGACGCACTATCTACATTAGATTAGACATCGTTTCTTCTAGACAGCCCGCTTATTACCCAGCAGATCGACAAAAAATCCAGGATCTGATTGGCTTTAGTGTTACTAAAAATGAAACAAGAACTGATAACTAACGTGCCGTGCTATGAACTATTGCCAGACCACTAGCTCGTCATTATGAAACTTACGAGTGTACCTATAACAAGGAATAAAGATGAGAAATTAATAGTTAAATCAACAAACTGGTTGAATTTCCGAAAATATATAAGAACTCATCTACAAATCAACACTCGCTTGAAAACCAAAGTGAAAGTGATCGACAGCGATCAGCTCTCTACGCTATGCCCAGGGGCCCTTCATTTTCTAACAAAATAGTATACCATATAGAATACTACAGCTGGTCAAAATCCAATCCGCCAGCGCATATCAATAGTTTCATAAAGCCCTCGTGGATCAACGCCAACCTGCTTTTCAGTTTCGGAAGAAGCTACCAGAAGAATAAAGAGGCCTGTTCAGTATAACCCAAAGATAATTCCAAGGTATGACATCATTACGGGAAAAAGGTTGAAGGAACTTCAAGAGGTTGCAATTATCCACATGACTCATATATTCAGTGCTATTCAACATCACTCCTATTACCCCAAGGGTCGGCAGATTTAAAAAATTACAACGATTCCTAAAAATATTAAAAATCAGACACAGGCCCATAAATCTATCACTCATTTTCTAAAAGATATTAGCTCCCAAAGACATAGCATATCTAATGGAAAACATAATACTTCCTCAATACCAGTTTCGTGTTCGAGGGAAGCATGATAAAATAGACCAAATTCAACAAAGCTACAGCTCGCCAAGATAGCATCCTAACACTGAAACTTACACTAACCTGACAACCTCAACGTTTGCAAACGATAGTGCTATTTTGAGTGCCTACTCCGATCCTAAGGTTTGTTAAAAAAAATCTATATATCGACTAACAAATTGAAAAATGGCTTACAAAATGGAAAATTCGCGTAACTGAAAAAAAGTTTTCCTGAGTCAGTTTTGCGCTCAGGCGCGACAAAATTGCACTAAGGTCATTGTTCCCAATTATCATTCTTCGTCTCTCCTATGCGATCTCTAGTCGACTAGCTAATCAACATCATACAAGCTTCTGATCCGTCAGGGAATCCTAAGTTGCAAAAATCGAATTGTTCTCCACACTCCCTGAAGATTTGCTTTTGGATATTAACTGCAAGAAAATTCTTCGACGGAGACTGTTCAGGAAAAGATTTTTACCATATTTCCATATTTTAAGAGCAGAAATTTTCAACTTTGACCTATCTATTAAGATAAAATTCTGCAACTTATATTCGGAGTACACCAACTCTCGCCTAGCTTGTTGAAAAAACTAAAGCACCTACCGACCACTTCCTACAAGCACTAACCCTGATTACATACAAACACCTCTTTCGAAAAAGTAGTCAATCTAACCATCTCCTTGTTGAGACCAGTACTTACTTTCCGGCAGGCCCATCATCCCACGAAGTGGAAACTCGCATTCAACATCAGCAAAATTCCAGCGTTTTCTTCAGTAGAAACTCTTTAACCTAATTGACTAATTTTACTCCTGCGTTTCTTCTTGTCTGCGACGAACAATGGATACAGAGCAGCTAGAGTGATGGCAATGTCTTTTAGGTACTGTCAATAAAAATTGGTCATACCTAGGAAGCGACTGAAGCCATCGATGATGACAGACTTATTATTGGTAATCATGGGTGGAGTGGGGTATAGAACGCCCGCACTCCTCCTCTACTGCTCTGCACCAAACTCTCTTGGGGCGACCCTTGGGAGAGTGAGTTTCACTCAGCCTGCATGCAATGCAATTGTCGCCCTCTCTTAATGTATTCATTGCCACTTCTGCCTTCTGAACGCATCGTCCAGGGATAACTAGCCTGTGCGCCGACCAAGTTCTTTGTTCGAAATAGTACTAGGCCAGCGTACTCCGATGACATGTCGTAGACAAGGGTTCACGAAGGCGTGAAGCTTTGGAATAACAGTGGGCTGTCATGTGTTGCTCCCATATAGCAGCGCAGCAAGAACATTAGCACAGAGCAACCTCAACTTGATCTTGTTGTTGGGCTTCCAGATTTTGGACAAGGCAGCGCTGTTAATGCAAAAAACCGCAAAAGCTATGTTTTGCCATTAATTGTTTCTCACTGCTTCCCTAGCATAAGGTTTTGATGAGCATATGATAGAAAACTTCTTTCTCATAAATGAAGGGTGACGGTTTCGACAAGACAGAGAGAATTCATCAGACGCTAACATCACCCAGAAGTGATTTCTACGTGAAATTTAAACACCTTTTCCGAAGAATACTTGAGAGAGTTTCGCAACTGCACTAAAATTACCAAAAAATGTCGCGTGTATCGTTCCATGCATCGAAGTTGGCAAGATGGGCAATGTCGTTCAAAAAAACGAGGCAAAAACGGTATGCAATTTTTAATTAGGCTACTATCGACATGGTTTGAATTAGGAGGTAGTTAGTTAGCCGAAATTTTAAGTGAAAGTTAAGTAAGTTACCTTAGTAACCAAAAAAAGTACGTGTAGTTACAAGCGAAGTATTCCGTCTGGCCCACGTAATGGATGTACATTGAGGAAACCGAAAAACTATTATAGATTTGGTTACTGGATACATCATACGAACCAGGCCTAGAACCGAATTAGTTGAATGACGAATGGAATGCTTCAGCTTCTGATTAAATCAAATTGAATTGCAAATAATATCTACGAGAACCTATCATCATCGTTAATGGTCCAATTTACCGGAATTTAGTCTAGACCTACCGCAATTAATTCGTAGCAGTTCGATACCCCAAATATGAGTCTAGTGATTTGGCAGATGTCGTTGCCACCGTAGGCAAGGTCTGCTTGGATGATTTTTTTGCAAACAAACTTTCCAGGCAAAGTTTTCTTTATTCACTTTTCCCAGCGATTGACGGAATAAACTCGCTTAAAAGCTCATAAATATGACATTTATAAATATTAATAACTCTATAAATGTAAACTTGTTTTCTATTAGGTGTACTAATGTAGCTGGGAGACTTCAAACTGGAAATGTTTCAAAATATGTATATAAATAAAAGTTGATTCAAAGGCATACGTCAATATAAGGCGGGTTGGATTAATAGATGATTCATTGATTTATTTTCATATCATGGAAATACCGCAATGGATCAAAGTGCACTCTGATGTGTGTTAAGTTCATTTGGTTCTTTCCCTTATCAATGCATTGATGATCTGAGAATGCAGTCAGTTTCTTCGCTATAATTTGAAAAATTGAAATATTGCAATAATTGAAAAATCCGAGTAAATTCTCTCTCAAGATTTCACAATTAAGCTTTGAGCATTCAAAATATAATGGTGATACCAGTGCTCAGGGATTTGAAAGTCAACTTTTCTATTCTCGTGCACTACACAGCATAACAGATGCTCCGGAAATATAGTTTTGTTAGTTAAGGAGCCGATTCTTTTGACTTCTTCCATAATAATATCTGATGAAGGACTGACTATCATGGCCTCTCTGCTACTCGATGAAGTATATGCTATACAATATCTCCCCACCATTCGTAAATGTGAACATTCAGCATAAAATCAGGTAAACAGGTATTTTCAATATACTCTGTTAATAATCCATCTTTTTACCTCTCAGAAAACTTCAATGATGAAAAAAACGTCAACCGACGAAAAGATGAAATAAGAAAGCATAAACTGTAAAGCAAGATAGTGAGAAAGATTGTGCCACAGCTCATTGCATGCATAGAACGGTGAGAGGACTACATGGAGAAATAACTGACATATTTACTAAGAAAATCCTATAATTTTCTTTTAAATTAATGGAAAAATCAAATCTTACTTCCTCATAATCACTGCAAGCAATATAACACCAGGAATATTATAATAACAAGTCGGGAAACCGGAAGTTCGGCGCTTCAGGTATAAAAGGTTTTGTGTTTCCCTTTGTGACGAGCATACCGCAGTTCTCCATTGGTTGATAGCGTTGACTCGAAATATTTAAATTGCTCAGCGCTGTCAGCTGCAATAACCTGCCCAAAAGTGAGCGGATTAAATATCTCGGGTCAATGCTCTCAGCCATTGGAGAACTGCGTAATGCAATTGTTTCACGCATTAATGCGACCTGGATGAAGTGGCATCCCACAACTGGTGTTCGTTGTGATCGACGTATCTCCCGCAATGTCGTCCGTTTGCCGCTCTCTATAGTTGTGAGTGTTGGTCGACTATAAAAGACAATGAACGGTGTCTTGCGTTAATGGAGACGAAGATGTTGCACTGCACTGGTGGCGTGACACGTTTTGATTACATCCGAAATGAGGATATCCGCGATCGATATGGGGTTGCATCGATCGTGGAGAAACTCCAAGAAAGGCGTCTTCGATCGTATGGTCCGTAATTCGCATTAGCGAGAATTCACGAACCAAGATTGCTCTGAACATCGAAGTCAATGGTAAGCGATAAAAAAGCCGGTCAAAACAACGATGGCTTGCTGGATGAGCATTTAAAAGCCTCAAAATTGCATTTAGATCAGGCATTTGATAAAATAAAATGGCGAAACCGATCACGACGAGCCGACTCCGTTTGTGAACGAGAAAAAGACTGAAGAAAAACAAAATGAGGAACGACGAGCGCATGACAGCCCCGTGTCACATAGTTAAAAATTCCATTGCCTTCTAGTTTTCAGAAAGTGATTTAAATAAATCATTTGATGGAAAGCCCTGTAAGCTACAACAGATACAAAAAAGTTCTAGGGAGAAGTAGATTCTTCATGAATGGAATGTTAATATTTCATTCAAATGTCAATTATTCTCGTTAATTATGACGTCAGCATCTTATTTGTATGGCTTAGGATGCGGTAAATTCGCAGGAAATTGATAAGTTTGAACTGCTATAACTTTGACACTAATAGTCGGATTTCCATAGGATGTGGCATGTGTATGCACGAGACAGCCCTGTGTCGGTGCAAAATTTAGTACTCCTAGGATGAACTTAAGGGGGGTTTTTCGGTCAATAACTAAAAGTTGGTAATATACTATTAGTAAGTTTATTTGAGCAGATATCGGAATGAGGCATATTTTAAAGCCTAGATTTCTTCTAAGCGCACCATCCTAATTATTTTTCGGATTTTTAGGCTGGGTAGTTTCCGAAAATGAGTCCTGTCTCACTTTAAGTCCGTACATTTTGACTCCTTACTCGCGCACTTTGCAACTCACGCCAAAACTAGTATCAGTTTCGGAAAGTACTAATCGATACCTTTCATTTGATACCCTACACGACTATATCCGGTGAAATTTTTTTCTAAATCCCCCCTTTCCATGTATGAGGAACCCCCCTTTAAACTCCATCTAAATTTATCTCATTCGTTGTATGCGTGGGATTTCATAGTTCCCATCCACCAAATTTCGTTCGGATCGCAAATCAATTGGCTAAGGGGCACGGAATGTCATCACGTATCGAGGTGGCTAACTGGCCCCCGACTCATGTGGTTAATGTATTAGGGTGTCGATAGTGCTTAGATGATTTTCTTGTGTTTCCCCATCCCATGTGACAAGGCATAAACAGATGTGCAATGCCAGATGCTCGCAGCCATACGTTCGCATACTAACACCAGAACGTAGGCGCGGAATTTTTCTCGCGGATTTACCGTAGACGGTCAAACATGTGCAATGATTTGTCTACATCATAAAATTTCGAACAATGCACAAGGACTTAAATCTCCTCCTCCTCCCTCTTGATGTATCTATCATGCCAGGGTATTCACTTTAATGTGGTACATTTAAAGTGTTAGATTGCAGTAAATTTACACAAAAGGGACAACTTTGACCTTTTATAACTGGTAGTATCATTCCCTAAATAATAGCGTATATAACTGCAAAACTATTAATCAATTGGGGGAAAAACTTGAGGAGGATTTCCGGTCAATTTCTGAAGAGGATAATAATATTCTATTGTTATTTTGAGGCTTAGATTTTTCGGTTGGATAGTTTCTGAGAACGGGTCCACGAAATAAATGATCACGCCTTCCCCCTCTTGCATCCAATGTCAAAAATGAGACCAGTATTGGAAAGTACTATTCGTGAAAATACATTTGATATGCCCACATGATCATATTCGGTGAAAAAAATGTTTCGCTCCCCTTTTGCATGTACGCATTGGATGGGAAAGGTCGTCCAAGACTAGATGAACCCCATGAACTAATACGAGAATAGAGCCCTACGGAAAGAGTAGAGTTAATGTGGTCCACCATTAAGTTACCATTTAATGAGGAATTTCTGCCTCTCAAAATTAAAGAAGTCGGGATATCGGAAGCCGGGCGCTTCAGGTATGAAGGTTTTGTGCCCTTTTTATGTGAGAAACTTGCTATGCTCGTCATATTTTGCCAAACCCGAAGATTCACATATGTACATACAAATCAAGGAAATAAATACTGCGTTCACCCTAAATAAACAAAAATTGTCTATTACCGCATGACGACCCATGTGCGCATCTAAGTTGATGTAACGCATCTTCACGCATTTCCACTTTACTCCTTGCACAAAAGCATAAATATACATACACATGTCTACCTGGAGTAATTGACACTGAAATACAAATAACTAAAAAAATCAAAAAAGGAAAAGTAAAACGTTTCCAGCGATCCCGCCGCTCATGTATGTACTTTATATGATGATAACACCATAAATTTACCTGAAATGCGAAACTTTGACCTTCTATGACTTTGTTAATAATAGCCGCATTGCCTTCAAACTTTCCAGGATTATGTCATATATTGTCGTTAAATTTTATACTCCTGAGATGAACTTAAAGGGGGCTTTCCGGTAAATTTCCAAAGCATGGTAATTTACTATTATTTACTTTATTTGTGCAGATATCGGGATGATATCGTATAGTTGCATCGTTGTGATTTTTTTTGCAGATTTTTTCGGTTTGGTAAGTTCTTAGAACGATACCTGTTTCACCATTTGGGGCGCACATTTTGTGCCATATCTCCCCTAGGTTTCACCCAATATCAGAAAAGATCAGTTTCGAAAAGTACTAATTAAGCCCTTTCATTTTATACCCCACATTATCATGTTCTGGGACAAAAAGGTGTATGGGAAGCCTTCCTTAAATTTCAACACAAAATGGTGCTACTCGCTGCATGTTCTCATCAAATTTCATAACATTCGGTTCAGCGGTTTCTGAGTAAATTGGGTATGACAGACAGACAGACAAACGGACAGACAGACAGACAATGAACCGATTTTAAAAAGAGAAGTGACCTAATCGATATTTATTGAATGGAAAATCACAAACGGAATAACTATGGCTTACATTCCGCATAAAAAATCTTCAGTAATCAAACAAAACTACTCATAACTGAACTAAAAAACATTTCAAATGCAAACTCACAATGAAACTTAATTTCACGCGACACCAGGTCATCCATCAAATTCCAGATGATAATAAAACCCACGCACTTCTCCGATTAGCAGCTAGCTAGCAACGAAGAAGCGCTTCCGAAACACTTGAACCCGCGCAATTGTCCCAACCCATTATGAAATTCCGAGGGTCGACCCCTTTCTTCCATCCATAATCGTAAATCTCAGATAATTTTCGGTTAACTGAAATAATAAGCAAACCTGACAGGAAACTGCATCGAATTATGCACCACCAAAAAACAAAAAGTTCAGACATTGGGAGCTGAAATGTCCGCCAACGAGTGTATGAAGGTCTGCAGAAACGTTTGGTGACACCTGCGCTTCCGCTGACCGATTCATGAATCACATGTGAATCGTCTGCATGCCAAATGAGTCAATCGTTCAAGTGGCGACGACAATCAACCTAAATTCTGGTGGATTTTGGCGAGATGTTGGTTAAAGGTCTATGTTGGAATGGTTGAGGGTTGAAGTGACTCTTTTATGGAAGGAGGGAAGGGTGAGGAAAGTTGTGAGTAATGATTGGAATATCAATAAGGTTTAGCACAGGGGTTGTGCCTGAAAAATCAGAGAGTGCAAAGTAGATCAACACCTTCGTTATTAAGCCGGATTCCTGGAAAGTGATTGCAGCCTGCAGTGACTGGTACGGGGCCGAAAAAATGGCGTAAAGTTCTAGTAGAGAGGGTCGATTACTTACCAGAAAATCGTCCAAGGAACTTATAGAACTCCGACTCTGTCGTCTGTTGTTTTGTTTTGCTGGTTTTCGTCATCGCTCCCGTTTCCGCATTGTTGCATCGACAACAACCGCAACGTGTGCCTGCCACTGGCAGGATACGTTTCCAGCAGAACGGACGCTGCTTCCAAGTTTCTGGTTCCGACGATTCGTCCAATCTTTTATGCCTAGTACTCGATTTGTTAAATTCGAATTTGTGTGTTGAAGCACAGTCTTGTGCATGATTTGTTGTTTGTGACATATTCGACATTCTATCGGCATTTCGTTGATTATAATTAGAATAGGAGCGGCAATCTGTATTCATCGTCGTTGTGGTATCAGCACGCTGGGGTATCGAGTGATGAGAAGGCAGGGCGAGAATACTGAGGGTACCGATGGGGGTAGTGGAGAATTACTTTGCGTATCGGAGTTTTGCGGGTAACTTTCGAGACACTCGATTATTAGTTGCTTATCACTAGGGGTTACTTCACTCGCGATTCCAGTAGGTCAGGTATAGTTCGCGAGCTATTGGCTTTCGTCACGGCAACGTATAACCGTCGAGTTCGTTCTAATATTCGCACTGAGGCTCGCCTGTTACAACGATTTCAATTTCTGTTTTAATTTCGCGATATTCAAATTGAATAAATATCAAAACGAAGCGAAACGGCACTAGACGGCCCACACGCAATTGACTGTGGATTGCGGAATGATGTCGTCGTCTCTCCAATGATTACCAAGACTTCTTGCGGTTCCGCCACGGCGACTGATCGATATAACTAGTGAAATCCGCGATGATAGTGGCGCTGATGACGATAAGAACGGCAACGGGCACGGTGACGACGTCTCAGATTCCTGATAAAGTTTACGATTATGATAACGACTTTCGAGGTGTTTAAGTGACGACGATTGCGCGGCAAGTTTAGTCATTTTTACTTCCGTTCTGCAACGAGGGACTGGGACGCATGCACGGAAACGGTCAGGGCTCAGGGACAAGGCACTCTAGTTTCAATGGAAGGATAGTTCCGACTACTTTTCAAGACACATTAATGAGAATCTATCAGAGATCTTTCATGAAAAAGTCAAAGGTCTTGCTACGAAGCAAACGATGATGCCAGATACAAATCACACTCGGAGCCGAGAAGCTCCATAAGCAGCCAAGCATCCGCTGCTGCTGTAATCCATCCGCCTCCTATGCCTTGGTCGTTTCCAGATTGAAGCAGTGGCTCTCGCACGAAACCTGGGCTTATTAACAAAATGCGTGCGCGGGTGGTTTACGGCGACGAGTTCGCTTGGCCGCCACAAGACGGGTTTCGCTCTCCAGTTGGAGTTTTTCCAGCTTTATTGCGTGGAAATTACACAATGTTTTTCAATTTTTCATCAATTTAAGACGACATTGAGCTCCTGTCGCGAGTGAGGCTCCAGGCCGGCTCTAGATTGGGATGGAAGCGCAGTCTGTTCCCTCCCTTTCGGGGATCGTATTAGACGTTTTGTGATCCGTGCAGCTGACTCGTTAGAGGCTGCTTGGATGACAACATTCACTTGGGCTTTTCTTCGCCAGCTCCTTATATAGTTTGTACACTTTGTTGTGGCATTCTGACGTCATTTTAATAAATAGTGAGACGAGATACGGTGTGGGGCCTCGGTCTGGGTAAGAGGATTTTGGCCCGGAATTAATTGTCTACGGATGCCCTGACTGCGGTTGATTAATTCACTTGAGGGGCTCCGTTGTTGTCTAAAGTTCCCGAACCATTCGCTGCTTGAGACTAAATTTAGGCCTAGAGTTTGATGCGATTTACACGTGCCTGAGGCAGAATTCAACGCACTCTCAGCTTGGCTAGCAGACAAAGTCGACCCGAGCTCGTGCCTCCCTTTGGGGAACGAGACTTGATGAACGCTTACGGAATCTCTGCTCGAACTGGTCTTGATCTTGATCTGCTTTCGAGTGCCTCCACACTCGAGCGGCAATAAAACGCTTCAATGGCTACTTGCGTCTAGGGGCCTGTTCTTAGATTTCGGCGCTTCTGATGCGCTTATGCTGCACGCCACGGGCACCGATAGGATCTTTGATTCGGGGTCGGAGGCGCAGCTCCCTTCACGTGATGTGTCAAATTTCAAGCTGGACTCGATTGAGTTCCCTCGGGCCGCTCTCCTAGAGCTCTAGCACGAAAAATACAACTTGCACTCGGTCAACAACTGGCGCTGCAGCTCACAAACTCCGGAGATGCACACACAAAAAAGTTCATTCCGCCGAGCGGAGAATTTCATTCATTTAGAGATTCAGGTCTGGGTGTTCGTCCCAAAATCACACAGAAAAGAAAAACTTCTGCTCAACAGACGGTCGGGTCTGGGTCTCCGCGGGGTTTTGTTGTTCTTTTCGATATTTTATTTTTTGCCTGTGAATCTGCTCCACAAATTCCACGGGGAGATCTGCGACGCAACGGCCGACGCAAGGGGCGAGGCGGCGCTCGACCTGGCCTGGTCCAACTGCTGCACCACCGCAACACCAATAAAACCCGAAATTGTTTCACACCTTGGCGTTTTCAATGGGAACGACTTCGACTTCTCTGCGAGCACGGCGGCAGCGGTAGCGGTGCACCTCGAGCTTCCAAGTCAATTACAACTAATAATTACGGGCGCAGAGGCGACTCCACCGGCCACGGAGCAACAACAACACTCCACTGTTTCCAGTGTCCATTGAGGAAAAGCGATCGAGGAGCGGACCAACGTCCGAGCGCCTATGACGGTGGCGACGTTTGCATGTTTTCACGCACGGGGCCCGATTTCCACACAGGAATCTCGGAATTCCTTTGCACAGCACCTCGCAGACTCGCCGAGGACCTTTCTACCAGCAAATTACGCTACTCGGGGGGAGCACACGTCTCTGTTTCCGCCGTAACGCACTGTTTCTGATCCGCACTTGGATACACGGTAGTCAAGACGAGGAAAAAAACCAACCGAAGAGGCAGAACGCGACGACGACTATTGAGAAAAATCTGCCAAATCGATCAATCGTCCACGGTTTTCAGCACGCAAAACACATCGAAAACTCACGAAAACTGGTCCAAATCGCTGCCGAACGATTTCTAATCGAGCTGCGGACTTAATTGAACGCAAATTACCCCCGAAATCCAGTAATTTCATTCATTTCTAGTTGAAAACTTGATTTTCCTCTCGCTCGAGACACGACACTTTTTCCTGCTTCTACACATCACATTCACACACGGGCAAAGACGTTTGGGAATTGTGGATCTGGTCTCGGCTGGGAAGTTGACTTGGCTACTCGCTTCGCGGACGGAGCACAATTCGATTGTGGTTGCTCTCCAGAAATGCCTTCTATCTCACTCTTACGCCCGGATAACCCGATGGAAGTGCATATTTTAACTGCTCGCGCGTAGTGCAATCAATTCTTCTTGTTCTCACGGTGCGTAGTCTCTCTGTTCTCGGGAAATACTCGTAAATTGACGGAACTCGAAATAAATGAATGGGAATGGGAGAAGGCAAAATTCCCAATGGGCGCAATGGAAACGAGAAGTGTTGGTTGATAGAAGAGAAGCGCGGAAAGGGCAGGGGGTTGGTATGAATGGGAAAAAACAAGCAAAATGAGATGAAATTTCCCATGCTTGTTCCGTTCAGATGGGGACTAGTGCACCGAAGACTAATTAATGCTGCTTTCGAGTCTCGAGTTCAGATGGTAAAGTCAAAACGGATTTTTGAATATTTTAAATAAATTTCCAGCAAATTGGATTTCTCATGAATAAATTATCGGGAAAAAGTGTAAATCTAATTCCCCAAAATATAAGAAGTTTAATGATTAACTGTATCAAGCAAAATATAATTTCCTTCCTAAATAAAATATGAAGAAGTACAGTTAAACGGCAATAAACATCAAATAAGGGATTTCCCGGATGATATGAAATTCATACTAAATCCAAAAACAAATGAAAAGGGAAGCACGTGTTTCACTAAGAAACAGTTACCTTTACGACTACTTAGAAAAACTTTCCATAGGGCCTTTTTTGGTACCAACATATAAAAAGAACAAAACTAGAGGACGCTCACCGCTATGTGATTACAAAACCTGCAATTCAACATTGACGAGAAACAGTTGAAAAATGAAAGTTAGTTGCCCCAAGATTGAAAAACAGGACCTATGCAATTTGAACGTTGAATGAATAGTTGTCAAGTCCTCAATTTTTAGTTACGTTGTTGGTAACGTGGGTCCAGAATTACCCCAATCGGAAAAGCAAATAATGTTTTATAGAAAAATTGTGGGTAAAATCTGCATACTGCAAACCCCCTTTTTAAATACAAATTAAATTTATGTTAATTTGCTCCTAAACATTAATCACATACAGCGAGCAAAAGTGAAATACGGACACCGTTGTACGAATACATAAGTTTTCAGAAAGGGGGTAACAAGGGTTGTATGTGTTTTTTTTAAAAGAACGGTACGTACCGTCTGTTGATACAATGCAAAAAGAATCAAAGAAAAGAGATAAAATAAACCCCCTGCTAAGGAAGAAAAACAGTTACCGCTCCAAATACATCTCCAACTAGATCCTCTACGGCTCCTGTCAAACGCCCCGCATCGACGCCGTCCTAGCCCGTCATGCCCTCACATTCCTAGACAAATCCATATCCCATCCAAATCCACTTATCTCCCAGGCCATACAGATCGAGATCGTCGAAGAGAATCTTCTACGAACTCATCTATTCCCTCAAATCCTCCTATCCAGTCCCGTAACCTACTTTTCGACCCCGGCGGTAGAGTAATCTTCTACAACGGCATTTACTCCTCATTCCAGTTTTCAAAACCCACCCATCCTCAGCGTCACTCCTAGCTTCCTTTCCCAAACCCCTCTCGCATGCCCCCATCCCAACCCACATTCTAGTTCCTTCCCCCGCCCGCCCGCTTTTATAAAAAAATTAACGAGTGGAGGTTTTTCTTCGACTTCTCCTCCAGATCACGTCATTTATTTTTTCAATTTCTTCTTTAGTGATAAGTTGGTCTAAGCCATAGTTTTTACCTTAGATTAAGCTAGGCTGTTAAGGTACATAAGTTAGGTTAATCTAGACATGTAATATTATAGGTTAAATAAAAAATGTTGTTTTTGGAAAACATTGTTTTTGGAAGAAAAACAGACAAACTCTATTTTCGAGCCTGGCTGCATGATCCTTTATGGGCCAGCGCACCGTGCAGACCGTCGTAATCTTTAGTGCATTTACACGCGTCTGGCTCCCATGATCGGGCTATGTTATATGCGGGCACAGGTGGTAAGCCTTCAACATCTAAGGCCCGCGGCTGCTAAGTAATGGAGTAGATTCCACCCTTGACAAGAGCAAAACCTCGCCTGGCCAATTCCCCTCTCTGTTCATATGACCAGGAACCCAGAGAAGGGTGACTTTAAGCGTACCACTCAGACTGTTCAGCGCGTCTCTACACTGCCCCACCAGCCTGGAGGATGTCGTCGCTGAGTACAAGTTATTAATGGCTGTTCGACTGTCGGTTAGAATGGCTATTTTACGCTTGGGCTCGGATCATGCTCCAGCCATCGACAGACTTCCAGTATCGCCTGTACCTCGCTTGGATACACGCCGGATACACTATGTGTATTCGAGAAAACCCCGCACCGACTCCACAGACAATCTTCTAACCATCGGTGAAGAATAGTGTCTTGCAGCACGCAAAGTCCACAGCAAAGTTTCTCGTGAAGTTCAGCTTGCGTGTGGCATAGTGGGGAATGCTCAGATTTCCCGAGGTACTTCATCTAGGATGGGTCTGTGACTGTAGGGCTTCGCGGCCCAGCATTCGAACTCACAAAGTCTGACGGCATTGCACGCTACAAAGTATTTAATGTGGAGGTGTAGGGGGAGGAGATGCAGGAGTACATTGAGAACATCTGCCGGGCAGCAATGTAGAGCCCCAGTTGCACCTGCACACGCGGTTCCTTGAATCCTATTAAGTTTCGTTCAATTGTATTTTTTGCTCAAAACCATACAATAGAGCCGTACGTCAGGATTCAAGGCACCACAGCGGTAAGCATCCAGAGAACCACCCACGGTCGGAAACCCCATTTCTTTGCAGGCATAGAAGGCTGTACTGGCATTCTTAATCCTTAATTCTATATTCAATCTCCAATTTAGTTTTAGATCCAGGATTACATTCAAATGCTTTACATTGGAGGAAAGAGCCTATCTTTGTTCATTTAGCCGTCTTGGTGGTGAATAGGATCAGTTCTGTTTTGGTTGGATTTATGCCGAGTCCGCATCACAGCTTTCACAACACTCCTCCCATGATGTCGCTCATAATGGATGAAAACATCCCTGACACTAATATCACCAGGTCGGCGGCATATGCCACTACCTTCACCCCGCTGCTGTTCAATATTCATAAAATTTCGTCCATTACTATTAACCAGAGCACCGGAAAGATGCCGCCACCCTTGGACCTGCCTTTGTTCACAGCTTTGGTCAAGTGGTTGCCTCCCAGATTCGACTGGATTGTCCTGGTACTTAGCATGGATATAATCCGATGCGTAAGATACCCCTTCAATTCAATACTGGTCATGGCCTCCTTGATGGGGTTGGCACTAACGTTGTTGAATGCTCCCTCAGTATCTAAGGAAGCAGCTAGGGTATACTGCTTGTACAGCACTGACCGTTTAACCGTGCCAATTACCTCGTGGAGAGCAGTTTCTGTGGATTTGCCTTTGAGGTAGGCATGCTGGGACTTAAAGAAAGACGTTCTTTCCACAATCGTTCTTAAGTGGATGTCCAGGATGCGCTCTAAGGTCTTCAGCACGAAAGAGATGAGGCTGATTGGTTGAAAGTCCTTCCCGGACTCACGGTCGCACCTGCCCGCTTTCGGTGTGAAAACCACTGATGCGCGTCTCCAGAACTGTGGTACGTATCCTGAAGAGAAAAAGCTCCGGTAAATCTCAACAAGCCACCTCACAACCCTTTCCTGCAGCTTCTTCCTTTTCACCCTAAATCTTTCAGACCAATTTCCCTAATATTGTTCGTACTCAAAATGGTGGAGAAGGTCATGGACAACTATAATAGAACTAACGCTCTAAAGCGTAATCACCTACATCACTGGCAACACGCTTACCGGGCAGGACGGCCAACTGAAACTGCATTGTATCAGCTGATGGATATATTACGGGATGCCATAGAAACAAAAGAAATAGCTCTATGCGCATTTTTGGATATCGAAAGAGCATTCGACAATATATCGCACACAGAGATACAGTGAAGCCCATGGTGTTTTACGTAGGCACCTGTCGTGAGACTTAATCCTACGGTCCTCTTCAGACACGGACTGATTTTGTGACCACAATTAGAGCCCCGCTGAGACAAGCAACAACGGTACCAGTCTATACCAAGTGCATGGCTTAGCATTCATACTGGTGGATGCAAGAATTACCTAAATCTCTACCGAACTATGGAGTACGGCACCCGTGTTGATACGCAACACCACCTCGAGGCCCGAAGGTCCTTTTCGCTTGAGCATAACCACAACCACCATGAAACTCCCACTAGGGGGGCCAACCGCAAATAACCGAGCTGTCCTCACATACAACAGGAGTTCACCCGAAGTATGTGAGTCCAGGGGCTTTCCCGGATCCCATGGTACCAGTATACCCCTGGTAAGGTTTCGTGACCAATTTGCCATTTCGGATGAGTCCCCGTGCAGACTCGGGTCTGATCGCCCTGATTAAGCCTTTGGAGCATTCGCCTACTGAATCACGGCCGGCAAACCAAAGTGATTACAGCGTCTCCCGGTGCCACCACTATGGAGGTTCTCCTCGGCCACTTGGTTTTGGTTTGGCCGATAGGGTTGCCGCCCCATCTTCCTCGCCGCCACCTCTGAGCACCACATAGAGATACAAGATGCCCTGAGCCGCAAGGCAGTGGGAAACACCCTGGCGTTCTGGAGGGGCAAAATGCTAGAAAGCAGACAAATAGAAGTACCGCCAGGTACAAATTCTATTGTCATGAACACTACCCAAGGTTGTCCACAGGGTGGGGTACTATCGCCGCTGTGAAGTATGGTAGTGGGCGAACTCCTGGACGTGCTAACAAATATTGGAATACAAGTCCAGGGTTACGCGGACGAAATTGTTTTTATCTGTAGGGGCAAATATGAAGATACCTTATGTGATAGAATCCAAACTGGACTAAGGGTTAGTAGTGCCTGGTGCAGGAAGGTGAGACTGCGGATCAACCCAGCCAAAACCACCATAGTACCATTCACTAGGAGGCGTAGGCTTAATCACCTGAGAGCCATAAGATTACCTGATATGGAGGTGAAACGAGAAACAGAGATCAAATATTTGGGAATTACGCTAAACCAAAAATTACTCTGGAAGACACATGTCGGAAACACTTTTCGGAAAGCCACGAGGGCTCTGATGGGGTTGCAGCCCGAAGATACTACTTTGGATATATACTGATATAGTAAGGCCAATGACTGCCTATGGAGCGATAATCTGGTTAGAAAGACCCGAACTCAGCACACAAGCCAGGGAATTACATAAGCTTCAAAGACTGGCTTGCGTGTGTATCAGTGGGGCAATGGTTTCACTTCGATAAGAAATTTAAAACACGTTGGAGTAACAAGGCAAACAGGGAGAACGTGGCTGCGACATACGGCTTAAACCAGCAACTGATTACTTGGTACACTGACGGATCCCTCACAGCAGAGGGAGCGGGTGCCGGTGTCATTGGTTCAAGGAAAATGTACTTCGAGCCAATGGGCAGGTACACAAGCATATTCCAGGCGGAAATATACCCCATAGACAAATGTGCCTCCTTTAATCTACAAAGGAACTACAGGGGGCAGAACATAGCTATTTTCACCGATAGCCAAGCAACGATCAAGGCACTTAGGTCCAACCAGGTGAATTCTAAACTGGTGTGGGAATGCCTTGAGGGACTGAATATGCTCGGCTCGTCCAACAAAGGCTGGATACTCTGGGTTCCAGGCCATGTTGGGTTGGAAGGCAATGAGGCAGCGGACGAACTAGCTAAGAATTGAGCTAGTTCGTCGTAGATGCCTTTATATAGGCCAGAACCCTTCTGTGGAATCGGAAATGGTTTCATGGCTATGACATTAAGAAATGAAGAGAAATGGTTGAGGGAACTATACTGGGCGGGCCCAACAGGAATGGAGCAGTCCAGAGTGCTTATTGGGGGATATGAACCCATGCGCACAAAGGTTTGTTTAAACCTCACCAAAAAGAATCTCACTGGTCACTGTCGCCTAGAATATCACCTAGGGAAGCTATCTACGGATGCTGTTTGCAGGTTTTGTGCGGATTGTGATGAAACCTCTATACACGTCTTGGGACAGTGTCCGGCACTTATGTAAAGTAGGTCGAGGCATCTGGGAGAACACTTAATACCAGATGCAAAGTTGAAAGATCTGGAAGTAGGGAATATACTAAAGTTCCTGACGGTTATAGGCTTGCTTGAGATACTATGATTAATAGATACACTATTACCAGTAAAAGGGGCACAATAGTTCTTTAAGGACGCGGTGCGACTTTCCCTTAACAGAATAATTACAATAATAATAGTAATGGTGCGATCCCTTCTAATATATGTATGGGGCTCCTCCCTTACCGGGATCATTATTCAGCTCCGAATACTAGAGAGGCGTCAGTTTGGAATACCGTTTAATTTCATTGAGAGCCCATTTAGGATAACATCTGTTGAAATAGTTTGCGTCATCGAAGAATGACCGCAGGGGTTAAGGGTAGCTCTGAGAATGCGAATGGTTCCATACATTCAGAAAAGGGCTGAGCAAAAGCACAGTTAATTAAATTAACCCTTGGCACAATCATTTGCGGAACACGGAGTATATACATAAGAAGTGTTTGCATCGCTTTGGGTTGGATGAGCCTTCTGACTATCCTGGCTACACCCAAGGATCTGGAGTATGCAATGTTCTATTGACTGAGGTTCGTGGAAAATAGGGAAAGGTTGAGAACATTTTTAACATGTTGACAATATTGGCGATACAAAATAAGCTTCACTAAGTAGATCACACTTGGAAAGTGAAGTAGTCGTCGCTGCTAAGTGATACTTCACGTCGGTCCCATAGGAGAAGGTTGCTCGAGGGGATTAGGGGTGGTTTTGAACAATTACAAATTTTTTATCAAATTTTGTAATTGGTTATGAGAATCAGGCAATATAAGTTCTCTGCTTCTTAAGCGAGATAGCTGTATGTTGTTCAATCAGCAACTCTCGAAGCCAAGTTCGGAGCTACTTCGATGAAATGAGCTCAAAATAATAAAAATTCTGATGAACTCATTGATATGTATTTTCTCCGACCCATCCATTTTCCATTTCCTACAAACTATCGAAAAATTCAACTCGGAAGAAAAATAATTTCTTCATCTCCCATCACTTCCACATTTCCAGCGAAAGCAAAAAAAAATCTGAACAATCTTAAGGAACTCCCGTGAGAAAATCTCACGTTTCATCAGTTTTCCGATTTGACTATTGTTTTTGAGCACGCACGGTTCACCAAGAATTCCTGAAACCTACCTGTACCGTACCTACCGCCTGTAGCGGTAAAGAGGACACACTTGAATGGGATTTCACTACACATCCTAGGTCGCTAGGACAAGTAGTATATTGGCCACCTACTCTTACGCCGTCAATCAATTCGACCATAAGGACCGCGATCAAGGTGAGATGATATGAATGACGAACGTTTTAGGGTGTCCTTAGAGTCCTCACACCACATACAGTGCTTGGGACAATGGTGACCATGTTGCGTTGGCGTGAGAAAACATTGAGACAAGTAATTTGCGCGGAACAAGTGACTGTTTTTGAGGGTATTGTTGGTTTCTAGGTGTAATTGCAGCTACAGTTTTCAGGTGAATGCGACGTAATTGAGAGATAGAAACTAAGAAGTTAAGGATATTGCCGGTGTGCGTTACTGCGAGAAAATTTTGGGAAAGTGACTTCTTAAAGGTTTTCCCACGATGGAATTTCAAATGAGAGTTGGTGCTAATAAAGTAATAAAATCTCAATGATTTCGGGAATATTTTTCTGCATCTGTTAACATAACAAAAGCGTTGAAATCTACGTAGGATTTCTCAGAAAGTTTGACTGCGAAACAATTAAGGCAAGTAAACAGACTGAATTATGGACAACTCAAAATAAATTCAAGGCTCCAGAAGAAAGAGTTCGGTCACATGTCGGGATCTGTTCTTGAAAAATCGGAGAAAGCCACCACGCATAGTATTCACCACATAAGTACTGATTGTGAAACTACCTCCATATTGCGCCCTGGACTTTCTCAGGCCTGTTTGAAGAAAGGAAGAGGGAAGAGTCGCTATCGTCCGAATGACCGCATAACATCACAGAGTGGAGATGAGGTTAACATCCCTCGGGCTAATAGTATTCATTGTTAGATTAGGAAATAGATAGCTCACTGAGGTAGGAACTTGGCTGTGAGTTGGGGACGGAAAATCCACTGAAAGTATTCCATCGGTGAGATTGAGATTGGCTAATAATTTGGAAACGGCTACCATGGCCCAGAGGTGAGCAAATTTTTCGGTCACGATTGTTTTGCTTTTGTTGTTTGTTATCGGCCACGTCCCAAAGAAATACCATAAAATCTGGCAAACTGTAACATTGAAGCGGGTCGACGAGGCCTCTGCGAGCAGGGACGAACATGACACATTGGAGTTCCGGTACCGCTTCAAATCTCGGGAAGTGCAGCGTAGTCTGGGTCGTGACAAACGGGATTTTATTAGTGTGTTGGGCAGGGAGGCAGAAATTGCCACAAATGGCAATGATTTCAGTATCGTGTACCGCATCACGAAAGAACTTGCAGGCAATCGCAAGTTTTTCAATGGTTCGATCAAGAGCGTTAACGGTAGGCTCCTCATTTATGATGACAAGCAGCTGAAGAGGTAAAGGAGCAATTTACCATGGTCCTCAATCAAATAACATCGGCGGATGTAGATGAAATGGGAAGCCACCATTACATACAGATACGAACTGCAGTTTTTGCAAAACTGCTACTTTTACTTATGTAAAAATCCTGAGAAACCGAGAACTTTCCCAAGGAGATGATTGTTAAGATTTCAAAAAGAGGTTGAAGATTGAAGAGGTATATGCATGCTCTCTGCCATTGTAAAAATAATAGCTAAAATAATCCTGGAACGCATCAAAGAACATTTCAAAATTTTGATCGATAGAGAGCAGGTTGTGAATCCTACTGCACTGACCACGTCGACATTTTTCGGATATTATGAGATAGCGCAGGAGTTCAGATCACCACTGGATCTGTTCTTCATCGCCTTCAAGAAAGCTTTCGAGAGCGTTGATAAGAAGTGTATTTGCGGCTTCTACGGAGATACACCTAAAATTCCGTGGACGGACGCAGCCTGTCGCGGATATTTTCCTTCTTTATATCGATGACGTTCTTCATGCTGTGCTGTATGGAGGACATAGAGTACTTCAATGGACTGTGATATCATCGCAAAAGGTAGCCCGGCATATTGAATGAATTTTCTAGATTGCCTAGCATATCTATAATCTTACGGAATTGAGTTCATTTTTGACATTAACAGTTATGAGGAGTCGATATCAACGACTCTGCGCCTCAGGTCGATGAATAGCATTCATAATCTTTATGGCAACATCCGGTGTTGATCTTTCTGCTCTAAAACTCAACTGTCTTGGGAATTATTCCCAGGCGGCACATATCGCTTCGACGAGTCTGAGTTTTTCGAGCATTTTCCCGACTGCATCAAGCATAGAGAATGATCGATATATAGACGGCAACTTAGGGTCTCTTTTGGCTTAGCTAATCTGTGCCAGCCTTGACACTTTCCAGTGACAAGGAAAATTACCTTCAAATAAGCATTGGAGCGCCAAGGAGAAGGTTTCGCCGCTGGAGCACCAGCTTAAGACCTACGCCATTGTTCCATCTTAGGCAGGGTCTGCCTCGTCTTCTTTTTCTACCATAGATATTGCCCTTATCCATATCCGGACGGTCACAGATTTCGTCGTTATGTAGGCTACGGAATCGTCCATCCTCATGGAGGGGGCCAAAAATTCTTCAGAGGATTCTTCTCTCGAACGCGGCCAAGAGTTCATTCTTCTTGCTAAGAACCGAAGTCTCCGAGGAATACATGAGGACTGGCAAGATCATTGTCTTGTACAGTAAGAGCTTTGACTCTATAGTAAGACGTTTCGAGAGGAACAGTTTTTGTAAGCTGAAATAGGCTCTGTTCAACTTTCAATGGTCTCAAAGTTGTAATCTCTTATCTTCATTGTTTTCGTTTGACCAGTGCGATTCGATGTTGTTCGTTCTTTCGGTTTTGGTTTTGGCGCTGACGTTGCCACCATGTACTTCGTCTTGCCTTCATTAATGTGCAGCCCAAGATCTCGAGCCGCCTGCTCGACCTGGAAGAAAGCAGTTTGTACGTCTCGGGACGTTCTTCCCATGATGTCTACATCGTCAGCATAGGCCAGTATTTACCTCAGCATCATGGATCACTTTCTCGAGGGCCAGGTTAAAGAGGACGCATGATTGGGCATCCCCTTGTCGTAGATCGTTGTTGATGTCGAATGGTCTTGAGAGTGATCCTGTTGTTTTTATTTGGCCTCGCACATTGGTCAGGGTCAGCCTAGTCAGTCTTATTAGTTTCGTCGGGATACCAAATTCTATCATGGCCGTGTACAATTTTACCCTGGCTACGCTATCATAGGCGGCTTTAAAGTCGATGAATAGATGGGGCAACTGTTGTCCATATTCCAACAGTTTTTCCATCGCTTGCCGCACAGAGAAAATCTGATCTGTTGCTGATTTGCTTGGAGTGAAGCCTCTTTGGTATGGGCCAATGATGTTCTGGGCGTATGAGGCTATCCAGCCTAGCAAGATAGCGGAGAATATCTTATAGATGGTACTTAGCAACGTGATACCTCCATAATTGCTGCACTGTGTGATATCTCCCTTTTTATGTATGACACAGATGATGCCTCGTTGCCAATTGTCAGGCATTGATTCGCTGTCCCACACCTTGAGCACAAGTTGATGAACTACTTGGTGTAACTGGTCGTCTCCATATTTAACTAATTCGGCTGTAAGTCCATCGGCTCCTGGCGACTTATGATTTTAAAGCCGATGAATTGCACGGACTGTTTCTCCGATACTTGGTGGTGGCAGCATTTCTCCATCGTTTTCAGTTGGCGGGACCTCCAACTTGCTAATGTTCTGGTTGTTCAGTAGCTCATCAAAGTACCCAACCCATCGCTTCAATATGCCCATTCTGGCGGAAATCAGGTTTCCCTCTTTGTCTCGGTAGGATGAGCATCGAGGTGTATAAGGCTCCATCCTGCTGATTTGTTGGTAAAACTTGCGCGCCTGGTGCGGTTGCTCCCTGTACTTTTCGAGTTCACATACTTGTTGGTTCTCCCAGGCTTCCTTTTTCCGTCTGTGAAGTCGCTTCTCTGCTGGACGGAGTTCGTGATAAGTCTCCGGGCGTGCCCGCGTTCTTTGATAATGCAACATTACTCGGTATGCAGCATTCTTCCGTTCTGTTACATTCATCGTCGAACCAGCCGTTCCGACTTTTTGTGCGGCTGGGGCCAAGTACCTTTGTGACAGTATCAATGATAACGTTCTTCAGGTTGTTGTGAGGATCATTTGTTAATGCTTCATCTCCAAAATCTCTCTTGACTGCAGTTATTGCGGCATCCATTTCCCCCTTATAGGTGTTACGGAGGCCTGTGTTGTCGATGGCTTCAGTGTTAACTCTCACCTGATTGTCAGAGGGGATTCTAGGTGGTGCCGTAATTCAAGCTCGGAGCACCATCCCAACGAGATAGTGACCCGAGCCTATATTGACCCCCCTATATGTTATGACATTCATCAAGGCTGAGAGGTGACGGCGTTCAATCAGCACGTGGTCAATTTGGTTAAAAGTGGTCCCGTCTGGAGAGGCCCACGTATGTTTGTGAATCGCTTTCCGCGCAAACCAGGTGCTTCCAACAACCATTTTGTGCGATACTGCTAACTGGATAATGCGCAATCCGTTATCATTAGTATCCCTATGTAAGCTATGGGAGCCGACGTATCGCCTGAATACGGGCTCCGTCCCTACTTGACTGTTGAAATCTCCAAGTATGATTTTGATATCATACTTGGGACAGGCTTCGAGGGTCCGCTCAACTACCTCGTAGAAGGTATCCTTCTCCGATTCTGCAGTCTCCTCTGTAGGGGCGTGAACGTTTATGAGGCTTATATTTCTAAATTTGCCTCGAAAACGCAGAGTGCATAGCCGGGGCGGGCCTACCAGAGATGGAGCAGTCCAGGGTGCTTATTGGGGTATACGAACCCATGCGCACAAAGGATTGCTTAAACCTCACCAAAAAGAACCTCCGAATCATAGTGGGAATTCTCACTGGTCATTGTCGGCTGAACTATCACCTAGGGAAGCTATGGATATCTACGGCCATTGCCTGCAGGTTTTGTTAGGAGTGTGATGAAACCTCTATACAGTGTCCGGCACTTGTGCAAGGTAGGTCGAGGCATCTGGCACTTAATACCAGATGCAAAGTTAAAAGATCTGGAAGTACGGAACATACTAACGTTCCTGACGGTTATAGGCTTGCTTGAGATACTATGATCAATAGGTACACTATAACCAGTAAAAGGGTTAGTTCTTTAAGGACACGGTGCGACTTTCTTTTAACAGAATAATAATAATAATACGCGAAATAAGAATGAACCAAAACACAATAACTTTTCCAAATGTAACTGCATAAATACGTGCAAATGAATGGATTTTGAAATATCAAACGATTTTTCATGTGTTAGAACAATATCGCAGTAAATATAAATCAAAACGAAGCAAACTTACTTTTTCCGCCAACCGAAAATTGCAAATTCGAATTTCCCAAACGTCATTTCCTACCCAGATATCACTTCCTAGTTAGCAAGTCTCCAAACCAATAATTTCCTCATTGCAGGTGTCTCTGCCATCACTGTGCAGATTTCCAATTTGTTTATCCTATTTTATATTCTGATTTGTTTAGTATACATACAGCGAATTATCGATTTGTACTGCTGTGAACTCTGTGCACAACTCGGCTCACATCGAAATACTCTTTATTGTTAAAGTGTTGTTGGGTACATTTCATCAAAATTCGCTTAATCGAGGAAAATATGTCCGAGACAGCAGCCGTACATCCGAACAATGCAAACGATAAGATCGCGGTGCTGATGAAGGAGGCGGAATCGCTGAAGGCTAAGCTGGAGGAGGAGCGAGCAAAACTGAATGATGTCAGCTGTAAGTTTTCGCAGATATCATATTTCTGGATCTTCCTGATGGTGTATTTCATTTAAATTTGATCTGCAGTGTCCACGGTTGCTGAGAGACTGGAAATGATTACGTATATAAACATTAAGCCGAGGAGAGTGCTGAAAGGACACCAGGCCAAGGTGTTGTGCTCCGATTGGAGCCCCGACAAACGGCACATCGTTTCGTCCTCGCAGGATGGTAAACTGATCATCTGGGATGCGTTTACAACGAATAAAGAACATGCAGTTACTATGCCCACCACTTGGGTAATGGCTTGTGCCTATGCACCATCTGGAAATTTAGTTGCTTGCGGGTGAGTAGCTTATTCGAGATTTGAACTGGTGGCGGTGATTGTGAGAAGAAATTTAATTGAATGTAATTGCAAAATTGCTAGATGTAATTAGCGTTTACCGGGAATATCTGGTATTTTTTTACTTTCTCCTATGTGGAGCGCATTTTGGTCGCATAATTTATTTTCAGCTAATTACTTCTATCTTATTATCGATGAGACTAAGATTATTAATGAAATCAATAATATGGAGACTTACTCATATAACATCGATTTAAAGTTTTGACAACCATCGGTCAATCTTACCTGGGAGTCCTTTTTGCTTTTCGATCAGCGTCTGATGCATCCTTTATAGCTTATTACTCTAGGATTTATGCAAACATTCCTAGGACCGTAAAGAGAAACTCCAAGAGCGGGGTGAACATTTATGGATAACTGGGCCCTAGTGTAAAAATTGTGTGGGTTTCCCTGGTATCCTTTTTTCAGTAAAATTTCTATTCCGGGCCGGGATGGAACCCCTTACCCCCCTAGTTCCTCTTCTAGTTCGTACGCTGCCTCGTTGCCTTCCAACCCAGCATGGCTTGGAACCCAAAGTATTCAGACCTCGTTGGACGAGTTGAGTGTATTCAATCTCTCAAGGCATCCCCACATCAGTTTAGAGTTCACCTGGTTGGACCTAGGTGCCTTGATCGCTGCTTGGCTATCGGTGAGAATAGCTATGTTCTGCTCCCTGTAGTCCCTTTGGAGATTAAAGGAGGCACATTTGTCTATGGTGTATATTTCCGCCTGGATCATCCATTCCGAGCCGATGAAAATACTTCCTGTATCTGATAGCAAAAATGATCTCGAGCAACTTGTTCAAAAATGGAATGATCGCCTCATGCAACATGGTCTCAGATTGAATTTAAACAAAACTGAATTTTTGACGACCGACATGAAACAGGCACACTCACTGTCAGCGGCAGTGATCTGCCCAGAACTGAGCGATTTAAATACCTCGGGTCAACGCTTTCAGCCCATGGAGAACTGCGTTATGAAATTGCTTCACGCATTAACGCAACCTGGATGAAGTGGCGTTCCACAACTGGTGTCCTTTGTGATCGACGTATCAATGAACGTCTCAAATCTAAAATTTACCGCAATGTCGTCCGTTCAGTCCTCTCTATGGTTCTGAGTGTTGGCCGACCATAAAAGACAATGAACGGCGTCTTGCGGTAATGGAGACGAAGATGTTACGTTGGACTAGTGGCGTCACACGTTTAGATCACATCCGAAATGAGGATATCCGCGATCGTTAAGGGGTTGCACCGATCGTGGAAAAGTTGCGAGAGAGGCGTCTTCGATGGTATGGTCACGCAGTTCGTGCAAACGAGAATTCACTTGCCAAGATTGGTCTGAACATCGAAGTCGATGGTAAACGACCAAAAGGCAGACCTAAGCAACGGTGGCTTGATACGCTGGATGGCGATTTGAAAGCCTCGAGATTGCACCCAGATCAGGCATTCGATAGAGCCAAATGGCGAAGCCGATCACGGCGAGCCGACCCCGCTTGTGAACGGGACAAAGGCTGAAGAAAAAGAAGAAGATCCACCGTGTCCCATAACGAACTGCGTTAGGTAGTAATTTAATTCTCTATGCTTGCGTTCGACCCATCTCTCAATACACGGGATCAGTGTATGGGTCCAGCGGCCCTTTTCGGAATTATCCCACCGTTGCTGCCATCTCCTGTACAGCTTCTTCCTAGTGGCTTTTAGGAAGCCCGCGGTCACTTCGGTCGGATTCATCCTCCTTCTCCGGTAGAGACAGTGTGCCTCATTCTCTAGAAGATCCAAGGAAATCATTCACCTGATACCGTTCTATATGCACTGCACACCCTCAGCACGATTGGCTGGTATGCCGAACTTACCCTTCTCTGGTTCGTTGTGTTATGCAGTGCGCACGCCCAAACAGGAGTCGCGTATAGCAGGATGGATTTCACCACCGCTGCGATAAGCAGCCGGCGACTAGATTTTGGCTCTCCAATATTTGGCATTATCCTTGCTGGAGATGAACTAGCCTTTGCTGCCTTTTCGCGAGCATAGTCCAGGTGCAGTGGAATTTGATGATTTGACGTCGGACACCAGTCGACTCAGCTGTGAATGAGTACCTGAGTCAAATCAGGGTAATAATCTCGGGCGAGCGCAATGCTGACCACATTGCCTCCTAGTGTACCGTTACGGTCTTGAATGAAGTGCTCTAACACACTTCAAGGCCCTGATCCAACATGGATTGTTGCGCCAACGATTATTATTATTATTATTATAGTCCAGGTGCCCTTTGAAACTCAACTTGGCATCGATCATAACCCCCAGGTATCTAATGATCGATTACCAATGGGAATTTTGATAGTGTTGTTTTTTCTGCGATTGGTAATATCTTCGTCTTATCTTTCGCAAGGTGCAATTTCGTCATTTGGAGCCATGCTTTGATAAAATGAATAGTTTCACTTGCATACAGTTCCATGTCCTGGTGGTCTTTCGCAATTACTACCACTGCCAGGGTGCCTGCAAAACCAATCAATGTTGCCTCCTTTGAACCAATCAATGTTGACTCCTTTGACACGTGACGAGCACTCCGTTATACATTATGTTCCACAGCAGGGGCCCCAGTACGGAGCTTTGGGGAACACCTGCTGTCACAATATATTCCTTCGGTCCGTCGTCCGTCTCGTACCAAAGAAGTCTCTCCGAAAGGTAACTCTCGATTATCCGAGCTAGGTAACCAGGGACACCCAGTTTAGCCAGGGTGCCCTTAATCCATCCGCAGTTGGGCGAGTTAAAAGCATTCCTGATATCCAGCGTTACTACCGCGCAGTATTTACCAGCGGCCGATGCCCCCCGGCCCAGGTCCACGGCCGTTGAAGTGGTATCAATCGTGGACCGCGCTCTACGAAACCCATACTGCCGCTCCGGTAGACCACCAGCTACCTCGACGAACGGAAGCAGCCTGTTGTATATTACCCTCTCCAACATTTTCCCCATGGTGTCTAACAGGCAGATAGGGCGATATGAAGAGGGTGCGCCAGGTGGTTTTTGGGCCTTCGGTAGCAGAACCAACCTTCGTCCCTTCCACTGAGCAGGAAACACTCCTTCAACCATGCATGATTCAAATGTACTTATGAACCATGCGGGCCTGATTTTAGCAGCCAACTTCAGGGCTTTGTTCGGAATCCCGTCCAATACTAGAGCCTTATTGTCCACAGATTTCCCGTATTTTTTCCTCGGTCACCCCAGGGATTGTGGAGACGTCCTGTTGAACCATTGGGTGAGGTCCGCTTTCTTCTTGTTGTGGGAAAAGAATTGCGATTATTTTAGTCAAGACGACACGTCACTTGGGGTGATTTTTGTCCACGAATCTTGTTCATTACAACGCTGTAAACAGCGCGCTACGGGTTCGTATTTGCTTCAAGGCACAACTGCTTGTAGCAATTCCTTTTACTTTTCTGTATAGCCTTCTTAAGGCTACTTCGAAGATCGCGGTATTCTTTCCCCGACTGCTAATGTACTGGCTTCCTTCTGGTCCTTTGGCAAAGCCTTATTGCTCGGAGACACGATGCTTTCAACAGCGCGACTTCTTGGTTCCACCAGTAGTTTGGTTTCCTACTGTGATGGAACTTGCGTCGCGGCATTGTAGAGTCGCAGGCCTCAGTTATCCGTTGATATAACTGGTTTATTTTTTCCAGCGCCGTTCCCCTCGGATCGTAACCTCCTTTCGAAGCCGAAAGGAATGTGTCTTCCTCGAAAGCTCCAGTGGATAGCTGGGTATCCTGTTTTTCCGCTTTTGATGCTCACTCGACTGTCGTCTCCCCCGTTCCTGATGTCGAGAAAGATGGCCTGATGATCATTGTGGGTATAGTGCTCACTCACCCGCCAGACCATCCCTCTCGCCAACGAGGTACTGAGGTAGGTTAGATCGATGACTTCCGAAGTCTTGAGCTGCCTCGCAATGCTTGAGGTTCATTTGTATCAACCCCATTTAGCCTTACGATTCAGCTCCCTTCTATATGCCTATATGCATCACCTGCACCGTGCCGGTCATCTACTCCCGTTCTCCCTTTGCTGCTGCAAAGTGACCGAAATCGAGGCATCTGAAGCATCTCTTGAGAGATATCTGCTCCCTAAGTCGACATGAAGTCCTACACCGTGAAAAAGCTAGACTTCTTGTCCTCCATATTTGGTTTGATTTCTGGGTGTCCTCCCCATAGCCGATCTTTATCCACGGGCGAGGGTTTACCTACCCTACCCGGCCTGCGCATAGGCATGCCCGTGCACGCACATCTCCTGATGCGTGCATGTGCATGCCCATAACGCATCCACCGTACGTTCTCTTATCCGCACGAAGGGGCGCGCCTGATGGGAGATTTGGCAACTTCACCCAGGTGTCCCGTTCGTGGCTAATGACCAATAACAGGCTGGTGGCTGTGGTGTCATTCAATTCTAAGACTCTAATGTCGAAGAGCATATCTGATAGTATGAACATGTGGTAGTAGAGCTATCGGTTGCGTAGTAATGGATATCAATAATAATAATCGTTAGCACAACAATCCATATTGGATCAGGGTCATGAAGTGAGTTAGAGCACTTCATTTAAGACCGTAACGATACACTACAGTACACTGGAGGAGGCAATGTGGTCAGCATTGCACTCGCCCGAGATTATTACCCTGATTTGACTCAGGTACTCATTCACAGCTGAGTCGACTGGTATCCAACGTCAAATCATGATACAAATTCCACTGACACCAGTGAGATTTGAACCGCGACCTTCCGTACGTGCCTTGTGCCCTAACCACTCAGCTATCCGGATACATCAATGCTTTCGCAGAAATTCTCTCGATCGTTTCAACAGCCTTCAAAAGCAAAAGTTAAGCAAGAGCTGTAATGCAGGGCAGATGGATCACAAAGCGTAAGCATACAACTAAAGAGAGAGTTGCGCACCGTGCAGGAATCGTGTTTTTGCTCATACGGTTGGCTCGGGGCGCTGTTCGACCTTAAGGGCGGCATTGTAAAGGACTAGGACACGGCTATTATGAATCTTAAAACATGCATCAGAATGCATTCGCTCATGAGTTGCTAGCGCAATTTGTTTTGGAGGAAAAAGTTGGCTTTTTATTAATAAGCGAAAAGGAAAATGGCATTTCAAGTCATCAGGTACCGCTACCTTCGAGTTCAAGACAGCGCTTGACTTCAGATTCGGCCCCAAAACCGAGGGCATAGCTTTGATTGGATTCGGTGTTTAAGAATATCTTTTTTAAGCATATATCTAACAACGAATGCGACTGAAATAATAAAAAAAAACTTGTTGTTTCTTTTTCGTTGGTGTGAATATTTATTCTTGCAAATACCGATATTTCGGGAACCAGTTGTTCCATTCATCAGTGCTAACAACTCGTTAGCACTGATGAATGGAGCATGCTTCGCCTAGATTGCATAGTAAAACCGATCCTGGGCATGGCGGCGAGGCTGGGGTTCTCGAGTTAAAACACCCGATCTACGACAGGGTTCTGTCCATGCTACAAAAGAAACATTAGTGAGGCAACTTTCAGATCCTCTGGTGTCGTTGATGGAGAGATGGTGAGTTCTGTGCACTCCGGTCATCATAACATTGCGAAATCTTTGGAAGGTGCACATTGGAGACTGATGGTGCTGATCCTACCCATATTTCCCACATCTTTTTATTTTTTTATTATTACCTGCTGCATAGCTTTTTTACCAGGGTCGTTGCACAGTTTCCTTAGTCGTGATATAAGGTTACCTGCCTCCCTTCGTTGATGATGCGATGATGTGGGAAATATGGGTAGGATCAGTAAATTAATTATAGCGTATAACTAAAAAGCTTCGATATAAATAGGGGTAGTTTAAGATAAGTTAACTAATTAGGTACTAGCACTGAGGAAGGAGGCACGGGGTCTCCGAAACAATTGTATCTGGGGGAAAAAATAAAAATATTTACAGGATAAGGAAAAACACCTAGTTCTTTTCTCAACTTATATCATCATCATCAACGGCGCAACAACCGGTATCCGGTCTAGGCCTGCCTTAATAAGGAACTCCAGACATCCTGGTTTTGCGCCGAGGTCCACCAATTCGATATCCCTAAAAGCTGTCTGGCGTCCTGGCCCACACCATCGCTCCATCTTAGGCAGGGTCTGCCTCGTCTTCTTTTTCTACCATAGATATTGCCCTTATAGACTTTCCGGGTGGGATCATCCTCATCCATACGGATTAAGTGACCCGCCCACCGTAACCTATTGAGCCGGATTTTATCCACAACCGGACGGTCATGGTATCGCTCATAGATTTCGTCATTGTGTAGGCTACGGAATCGTCCATCCTCATGTAGGGGGCCAAAAATTCTTCGGAGGATTCTTCTCTCGAACGCGGCCAAGAGTTCGCAATTTTTCTTGCTAAGAACCCAAGTTTCCGAGGAATACATGAGGACTGGCAAGATCATAGTCTTGTACAGTAAGAGCTTTGACCCTATGGTGAGACGTTTCGAGCGGAACAGTCTTTGTAAGCTGAAATAGGCTCTGTTGGCTGACAACAACCGTGCGCGGATTTCATCATCGTAGTTGTTATCGGTTGTGATTTTCGACCCTAGATAGGAGAAATTGTCAACGGTCTCAAAGTTGTATTCTCCTATCCTTATTCTTCTTCGTGTTTGTGTTTGACCAGTGCGGTTTGATGTTGTTGGTTGATTCGTCTTCGGTGCTGACGTTGCCACCATATATTTGGTCTTGCCTTCATTGATGTGCAGCCCAAGATCTCGCGCCGCCTGCTCGATCTGGATGAAGGCAGTTTGTACGTCTCGGGTGGTTCTTCCCATGATGTCGATATCGTCAGCATAGGCCAGTAGTTGGGTGGACTTGAAGAGGATCGTACCTCTTGCATTCACCTCAGCATCACGGATCACTTTCTCGAGGGCCAGGTTAAAGAGGACGCATGATAGCGCATCCCCTTGTCGTAGACCGTTGTTGATGTCGAATGGTCTTGAGAGTGATCCTGCTGCTTTTATCTGGCCTCGCACATTGGTCAGGGTCAGCCTAGTCAGTCTTATTAATTTCGTCGGGATACCGAATTCTCTCATGGCCATGTACAGTTTTACCCTGGCTATGCTATCATAGGCGGCTTTAAAGTCGATGAACAGATGGTGCAACTGCTGTCCATATTCCAACAGTTTTTCCATCGCCTGCCGCAGAGAGAAAATCTGATCTGTCGCTGATTTGCCTGGAGTGAAGCCTCTTTGGTATGGGCCAATGATGTTCTGGGCGTATGGGGCTATCCGGCCTAGCAAGATAGTGGAGAATATCTTATAGATGGTACTCAGCAACGTGATACCTCTATAATTGCTGCACTGTGTGATATCTCCCTTTTTATGTATGAGACAGATAATGCCTCGTTGCCAATCGTCAGGCATTGATTCGCTGTCCAATACCTTGAGCACAAGTTGATGAACCACGTGGTGTAACTGGTCGCCTCCATATTTAACCAATTCGGCTGTAATTCCATCGGCTCCTGGCGACTTATGATTTTTTAGCCGATGAAATGCACGGACTGTTTCTCCTAAACTTGGTGGTGGCAGTATTTGTCCGTCGTCTTCAGTTGGCGGGACCTCCAACTCGCCGATGTTCTGGTTGTTCAGTAGCTCATCAAAGTACTCAACCCATCGCTCTAATATGCCCATTCTGTCGGAAATCAGATTTCCCTCTTTGTCTCGGCAGGATGAGCATCGAGGTGTATAAGGCTTCATCCTGCTGACTTGTTGGTAAAACTTCCGCGCCTGGTGCGGTTGCTCCCTGTACTTTTCTAGTTCACAGACTTGTTGGTTCTCCCAGGCTTCCTTTTTCCGTCTGTGAAGTCGCTTCTCCGCTCGACGGAGTTCGTGATAAGTCTCTGCGCGTGCCCGCGTTCTTTGAGAATGCAACATTACTCGGTATGCGGCATTCTTCCGTTCCGTTGCTAGCTTACATTCATCGTCAAACCAGCCGTTCCGACTCCTTTTACGGCTGGGGCCAAGTATATTTGTGGCCGTATCCATGATAACGTTCTTCAGGTGGTTGTGAAGATCATTTGTTGATGCTTCATCTCCAGGTCCTCTGTTGACTGCGGTTATTGCGGCATCCATTTCCCTCTTATAGGTGTCGCGGAGGGTTGTGTTGTGGATAGCTTCAGTGTTCACTCTCACCTGATTGTCAGAGGGGATTCTAGGTGGTATTGTTATTCGGGCTCGGAGCACCATACCAACGAGAAAGTGGTCCGAGTCTATATTGGCCCCCCTATATGTTCTGACATTCATCAAGGCTGAGAGGTGGCGGCGTTCGATCAACACGTGGTCAATTTGGTTGAAAGTGGTCCCGTCTGGAGAGGCCCACGTATGTTTGTGGACCGCTTTCCGCGCAAACCAGGTACTTCCAACAACCATTTCGTGTGACCCTGCTAATTGAATAGTCCGCAGTCCGTTATCATTTGTGTTTTCGTGTAAGCTATGGGAGCCAACTCAACTTATATACCAACTGTAAAAAAAACATGGACATTAATTTCAACTTACTATTTGATGATGATGACTCGTTAGGCTTGACGTTTATTTTCATTCAATCCCTCAATAGCCTCAATTCTCTCCAAAGCATTACTATAGTTTCGTCCCCAATTGAACTGCTATTGATTGAAAAAGTTTAAAAGATGGAAATTTTGTTGAGCGTTAGTTAGTCGAGGGTTATTTTATTAATTTGTTTTATAAATTGAGATCATGTCAGCGTCTGCAAGTTATTTTGTAGGCAGTGCTTGGAGAATTGTTTGTACTGCTGAGCGAAATCGCCAGTACATTATAACTATCAAGATTCCTTACGTAAAAATGTGAAGACTGTTAACTGCAGCTTTTATTACCTTATCCTAAGTGTATAATGCATTGAGATTTATTATAATCCTTGCAGCGGACTAGACAACAAAGTCACCGTCTACCCAATAACTTTAGATGAAGATATGTCTACAAAGAAACGCACAGTCGGTACTCATACTAGCTACATGTCGTGTTGTACCTTTCCCAATTCCGATCAACAAATTTTAACTGGCAGCGGGGATTCTACATGTGCCCTATGGGATGTCGAATCAGGTCAACTTTTGCAGAGCTTCCATGGACATACCGGTGATGTTATGTCGTTAGACTTAGCTCCAAGTGAAACTGGAAATACATTCGTTTCAGGGGTAAGTATCTTTCTTGAATTTTTGGTTCCGTTGCGTATTTTAAAATGAATGTTTGCGTAGAGTTGTGATAAGATGGCTTTCGTATGGGATATGCGTTCTGGCCATGTAGTTCAATCTTTCGAAGGACATCAGTCGGATGTAAATAGCGTTAAATTCCATCCAAGTGGAGATGCTATTGCAACCGGTTCGGATGATAGCACGGTAAGATTTCTGCTTCAAATCGAAAGGGGATAAAATGTTTAGGGATCCTTTATTTCCAGTGTCGTTTGTTCGACATGCGCGCTGATAAAGAAATCGCAATATATTCCAAGGAGAGTATAATTTTCGGTGTTAACTCAGTCGACTTCTCAGTGAGTGGTCGACTGTTGTTCGCCGGATATAACGATTATACCGTTAATATTTGGGATACATTGAAGTCTCAGCGAGTATGTCTTCTTTATGGACATGAAAATAAAGTTTCATGTGTTCAAGTGTCTCCGGATGGAACTGCTCTGTCCACAGGTAGTTGGGATTATACCATACGGGTGAGTTGACTGCAATTGTAGTTTTCATTTGATTTACTGAATTTATTTTCCCCCTTTGTAGGTCTGGGCATAAGTTTGCGCACAAAAGCAAGAAGCGGAAAAGTTATTTGAAACAATTGTTAGCCAAAGTTTATCGATACGAGTTCTAGTCTAAATACCATAATTATAATTGTGAAAAATAATGTTGAATTTTCATTTATAAAATGTTTTGCTTAATGGGAAGGCAATAAAGAAAAAGATTGATGAATGTTGATCCCAGTGAATACTTTTGTTTTAATTACTTTATACTTTTTCTGTAGTCGAAAAAAAGAAGTAGTAGCAGTAAATTCCTCAGTACCATAAAGTGTCCCACAATACGTTATCGTTCAAAGCGTTCTATGCATGTTGGATAGAATTTCCGGTGTTCGGGGTTTTTTTAATGGCCTAGAATAGAAATTTCAATGAAAAAATGGGTAATGAGAGTGTCTGAATAATTTTCACCCCAGTTTCTCTAAGTAATTATCGACCCGGGCCTGGACTTTTTCTCCACCGCCCTGTGCGCGAGGCAACGAAATTAATAAAAATAATAATAAAAAACACCAGAGAACGAACGATCCATTTGTCTGAAGGGTCACACGGCTTGGCACTTGGCACTTGGATATTGCAGATTGGTCTTGACGGGGAAAGAATCTCTCTTCCTTCAAAAAGCTTAGAGCCTGACAATTCTTTGTATAACGAGGTTTTATTAACGGAAACCTCTCGCCGTTTCGTATTGAAAAGTGGTGGTATATGTTAGGCAAAAATGATTGCTTTGATTGAAATGTATGTACACGTTTGGATTAGAATAGATTTGATTTTGATTTATTTACTTTTTGCAGTTCATATTGCTGAAGAAATTGATATGATGCCTGATACGGCACAAGTTTTCTTGTTCAATGACTACAAAAAAATCATGTAACCTTTGATTTGACCCAAGATTAGGTGCAAGAAATACCACAGCGATGATAAGGACTACTTCTTGTATTGTGTAGAAAAAAACCATGTTATGGATCCCTTCGATTTAGTATTTCTTATGTGAGAAGTGCATCGCACATTTCTGGATAACTAGCCAGTGGTGTGCTGCAATGCGTCGAACTCCTGAAAAGAACAAGAGTGGTGAAAAAATTGCATTAAACTATTTTCTGAAGTGTTGGAGCGAGCAAACCAAAACTCTATGTTGAGAGAGAGTAGCGGGCTCCCAGAAAAGGTATTTAGGGTCTACATGTATTTGGTATCATGTAGAATACATGTTAATAGTTAGTAGTATATTGCTTAACTGGAATTTCATATTTAAGCCGTCTACGGTGAAGTATCGCTTTTTTGGATTTTTTCTCCTAAGATGAACCATACTGCGCAGCCTGTTGAACCGACATGCCCACACTGCTTTACTATTCTGCGCTAAGTGCCCTTGGGGGCGACTCACTCGTTGGCCATCTTGGGATTGCAAGCCATTGTCAGCAACAGGGTAATAATCTCGGGCGAGCGCAATACTGACCACATTGCCTCCTACAGTGTACTGTAGTGTACCGTTAAGGTCTTGAATGAAGTGCTCTAACACACTTCAAGGTCCTGATCCAATATGGATTGTTGCGCCAACGATTATTATTATTCACGGCTATTTCCGTTTTCCCATCACATCGTGTACGGGTGTCGGGCTTATGCGTCGAAAGAGTTCTTTGTTTGAAATAGTATCAGGTAAGCGTATTTCCGTGATACGTTGCAGACAATTGTTTGCGGAGGCTGCGAATTTTTGAGTGACAGTGGGGGTCACTTCCCGTGCGCTACTGCTACATATATAGTTTCCATTTACCCCTTGGTGGTGTTAAGCGCGTCAACCACACCTACGCGCCATTGTTCACGGTTCCTTGAAATGCCCTTCAGCTCGCCTCACGACGCATCGTCAGCTGAAACCACGCTTCCCAGATATACAAATTGATCGGCACCTTCGATGCTCTGCCCATTAATGCAGATAGGGAGATTGCGATGATCCGTAAGACTGAGAGTCTTGGTTTTGTTGGTGTTTATCTTCAGTCAAACTCTATTTTCCTCTCTTTCCAAATCCAGTGTCATTTGATCAAGGTACATGACCCGGTGAGAGAGAAAACAGATGTCATCAGAGTAGTCTAGGGAATTAAAGAAAGATGTCATTATTGAATTAAACTCGTCCGCGTCCTCCAGACAAGGCAGCATGAAGAACGTCACTGATACCAAGAAAAAATAATATCGGTGACAAGATGCAACCCTGGCGGACTCCGTTTTGGACCTCGAAATCCTCTAAGGCTCTACCTCGGTGCAGCACGTGACATTTAGCGCCATCATATGTCGCTCCGATAATAGCTATTAATTTTTGTTTGAGGACTGAGGAAGTCCTAAGTCCGCATCCAGTTGATGTCGGACTGGATCAATTCCACATTTGTGGGCCACGGACCCCTTTTTTTGAGCTAAATACCCACAAATTAAAAAAAGCTGTTAGTCTTCCTCTCACTCCCTGCTCCCGCTGTGGAAGCTTTTCCGAAATTGATGAAGGAAGAGCAGTAGCGGAGACGAGCCTGCTCTCTGTCGATCAACTTTTCGAGATGTTCCTTGATGCGTTCTGGGATTATTTTAGCTATTACCTTTGTGACGGCAGGAAGCACGCAAAACCACTCCAATTTCCACACTCAGAATGGGTGTCCTTCTTTGGAACCTTGTCGATTATCCCCTTCTTCCACTATTAGAGAAAGGTCTCGAATTCTCAAGTAGTGGAAGTAGCAGATCTGCGCTAACTACAGATACGATGAATGATTTTGCGGAAAAACGTCAAACTCAATGACTTTATTCCGTTTGAGTGCATCGATGGCCAAGATGGTTTCTCTTTCGCTTGGAGGAACCAACCGTCTCCGCATGTTGCGGTGACTAACCACTTCTTCTACAAGAGGCGGAACTTCACTGGATGCGATACGGTTAAGAACAGTGGTGAAATGTTCTTTCCACCTCTTGAGCTCGTCGTCAGCGTGGATGAGGAGTCGACCATAACATCCTTTTCAGGGCCACCGAAAGATTTACGACCATTGATGTTGCATACACTTTAGAAATCATTGCGTTCAGCGGCATCTTCCTCTTTCCTGACCATCAGGATTCCTTTTCATCACGGTGAAAACTACGTTAAACTTCTCGGGATTTGCTCGTTATTGTCCTTGGTAGGAAGTTTCATAGCCCAATATCTTTCCTACTAGGAATTAATTCGTCACCAGCAGCATAATGAGTTTGTTCAATTATATAGATGTCATCCCAAACGAGGACTGAGATTGAAAAAGATTACAGGCGAGACTTTGCTGCTCTATGAAACTCTGAAAAGGCTAACGGATTTCACATGTAACGGGTGCAAAAGCGAGTACGACGTAACAACTTTGGCATTACATTTTCAACTTACTAAGAGTACTCGCGTAGGGAGACAAAGTCCAACTTGATGATAGATCCAAGAAAATGAAAACCCTCACTTCTTGCTCCCAATCCTTGCTTTGCACCTTGATATGATGGTGCTGTAAACCTTCACCGGAAACTGGCTGAAACGCCAGTGGAAGAGAACGAAATAAAATCAGAGTAGCTCTTGAGCTTTCTTAAAGGGGTTTGTCGTTGACTAACCAACACCCACAACACCCAAAAAGTTGCCAGGAAATGAAAAATCTAGCCTCACAACAAATTGCCTTCTCGCAAACGAAATAAGCAGCGAACAACGAGTAATGAATTAGAACTAAGGATATGGAAGATTTTCTCGCTACACAGGGCAAACAAAGTGGATGGTCTGATGTAGTAGCTGAACAAATATATTACTCATAAGGGACTATAGACTAGACTCTACATGTCACGGATAAAGTCAGCAATTATTCTGGGAAACGCAAAACATATTTACTACAGCCTCCATGCAAATCATCACATCCTTAACACGCTTCATTGAATAAAAATCGGTTCGAGTTTAGTATAGTTATCGGCCAGTGGTGGTTGGTTACAAAACTTTCAAGCCCAAGGCGAGGAAGCCTTAGTGTGGGTGGATATCGATCAGAGCCCACAACGAGACGTGCAGAGATGGCTTCCTCAAAGAAATGAAGAATCTCAAAAACTATCCTACCTAGAAATTTGCCATGCATGCATACCTAGAATTCAAAAATTTGTTTGGGAGCTGGACTGGTGAATAGACCCTTAGTGCTCGGCGATGTATAAGCCCATCATAGGGGATTGAATAAAGTTAAAATTAATGCAAGAGGTCAAGAATGTGAAAGTGAGTAAAGTCACAAATTCTCAAAAGGGCATTTTTTACCCGCCAGAAGAGAAAAAGGACCTATAAAGTATAACTCCCTGCCTGCTTTTGGAAAACTAAAAAAAACCTTGATGGAGGTTTCCAAAAGTAGCACCAACAGATTCCTGCTTGTCAGTACATTACAAATGACGAGAAGATTTTATAGAACTTCAGAGTTTACGGGAACATGACGGTTGCCAGGTCAATCTACACTGAAACTGCTAGCAGTACGAAAATCCCAGTGAAACTAGGTCACGGTGAAGAAATTCAGCAAGATTGTGAATAATTGGTTTTCTAGAGAAACAGCCACACCAACAGATGAAACTGGATCGTAGGAATTTCGGAAGAAAAGGGCATTGACAAAATATGTACTTATATATGCTTCGCAGCGGGAACTGTCAGCGACGCACTATAGCGAGCATAATTTGGGCATGTAAAGAGTCAGAGCATGAGTGTCCTCAAAAACAAATACCGCAATGGGGGAAATCCATTAAGAACCTTCCAATTTTAGCAGTATACAATCAGAATGAGTTCTGGTATTGATTCACCCTGGCTTATGTGATCTGCTGGGAAACCAGTCAATTACTTAGTTCAAAATATGTATTCCCTTACATTTCTAGATAACTTCAGAGGAAAAACTTTTACATCGTATTCTGATATTAGCCAATAATACCAATAAAACAAAGAATACGATCCTATCTTCGAAGCTGAGACAAACTCCGACATCCAGGTCTGTAGAGAGATAATCTGGGTCCGGGGTTGAAACCTGTTTACTGTTATGCTTTTTTTCATTGAAATTTCTAGTGGGCCCCGGAAGAATCCCCTCGTTTACATTGCCCTCTCGTCAGGGAGACCGCGCCGGAAATTGGCAAGGAATCTAAAAATCAAATTGATACAGAGAACTCCATGCTTTACAGATCAACCTAGACACGCAAAACGATTATCAGGGAACACAGCATTATATCTTTGGTCCTGATGGAATCGAAATGGATAGCTAAAATCAAGATCGATTTAGTCGAAAAAGCTCAAGGTCACAAAGCGGACTTGCAGCAAGACATGAGACATGGATAGTTTCGCACGGGATACGATGGTTGTAGGAAATATTTGCATTGCTTCGGATAAGACTATTGTTTTAACCAATCTGGTCCTTATATTTCGCCTAGAGTTTCAAATAAAAGAAAATTTCTTCATTATAACAATTTGTTTATTTTTACTGTTTCAGCTTTTTACATGCTATTTGTATATATTATGCTTTTTTCGTACTCTTCGATTTATTTTGTTTTGTCTTCACATCTGTAGGTTACAGTTTAAGATTTAATTGAGTAGAAAACAAGGCAAATATCATGTTCGTTATCTTTACCAATAAAATAGAAAATGTAGGTTTCTAGTTTCTTTATTTTTTTATATTTTCTATTCCATTTTAACCTTTTCTTTGATCAATAATCAACTATAAAATAACTACAACTACTCAACTACAATTAAAATAATAAACGAAAATTATAAAGCTTAAATACCGATGAAAATACACGAATAATAATCATTGCAGTAGCTCTGCGCTATGCATGTGAGTGAAAGATTTAAAATTAACAATAAAATAGTTTGTAAGTTTAAAATCATCCTTTTTGTGTGTGCTTGTCTAGGCAATGCAGGAAGGCTCAATGCTAGTGAAGAGAAAAAGAGGATGAAGAGTGAGCAATATTCTTTTGGAATAGATTTAGAGAGGGAAACTGGATTGTGTGGGGATGTCAGAAGTGCGCCCATGACAAATTCATTAGATGGAAATCGTTTTTGTTTTGTGAAAGAGGCAAGTTGTTTTTCGAATCTCATTTAACATTTCCTGAAGAGTCACTTGTGAAAAAGGATGACCACTGAAAAGTAAGGACAAGTTGTCCTTAGAGCAATGACAAGCGAATTTAATCTTTCACAAATTTGTTTCCCAATTCCATAGTGAATTTTAAATTCTATCGAATAGTTCTGGGCAAAGATTAAGACTAAGAATAATAATTTCAATAGCAAGTGATCATGAAATCTGATCCTAAAATATGTCCAGCAAATGTTAGGACCAGATTGCGTAGATAAGGATCAAAACAATACTTCCGACTCACATTATATTTGAAAAATGTCGTCTAAGTGAAACATGGCCCAAATATCTCCCAGTGAACTTATTCCACTTATAATGGAGGATATACAAAAATTTTATCAAGCAAGCAAATTCTAAGATAGCTTAAAAAAGAACATTCCCACACTATTGCCTTTCGTTGCTTTGCTTCATCTCCCTAACGCGCCAACTGAATAATCAACGCCGCACACATTTCAAAAAATTCCATAGTATGATGTCCTGTCGGTTGTTGTGGTATCGCACCGGGCACTGGAGGCGTTAGACTCTCTAGGACCACATCGTCGCTCTGCTCAACTTCGTCATTTGTCAACGACTTGAAATCCAACAGATAACTCTTCGCGTCAACCTGATACAATTGGAGTGACATCTTTGCATACTTTTCCGTGAGTTTGTTGATTCGTCGAACTCTGACATGATATGGATTAATGATTTTCCACTCATAATCGAGAATTTTCATGGCACGGTACACTTCTAACATGATGTCATTTGGTTTGCTCTGTGATCGAATGCCCAAATGCCATTTAGCGCGCTTGACAGGGGTTCCACGCGATTTCTCCTGATGTCCGGGTCCGACCAGGCTTGACGCGTTCGATTGAGCGTGTGCCCAGGCACGTTCGCGTAAGGGTGCAATACGTTCTGGATGCGGTCGCAAGCCTGTTACTCCCGTGACTGTATGATAGTGTGAGTAGGGTTCAGGTTTTTCACTAGGACTATAATTAACCGGTGGTGGACTTCCTGCTACGTAGAATTCTTTGATTTCCGCCTTGGCAGCCTCGTCGGCAAATCGTTTATTATCAATAATTAAATGGTATGCAATAGCTAGCTGATCATGAGGATCACCGCTCAGCAATGCATTGTGTACTTCGGACTCTTTGACGCCGAATTTATCACAAACTTCTTGAACAGCACATATGTCTATGACGTTACTATCCTGTTCTACTGACGATGGGAACAGATACGATGGCAAATCCTTTTGGAACCAATCATGTTTCTTGATCTCTTCCATCGTCGCCCGTTTCAGTGGATCTACTTGCAACATTTGGCATACTAAATTAACTACACTCTTATTCAAATACTCCGGAATTGGGAAAATGCCCGATTTGATTTTCCTAAACAGTGTCGGGACATGTTCATCATCGAATGGCAGAGTTCCACAAAGGAGGGCATACAATATCACACCACATGACCAGATATCGACTTCTGGACCCGCGTATAATTTTCCAGAGATAACTTCTGGGGCGGCATAGTTGGGCGAACCACAAGATGTCCTGAGAAATTCACCGTCCAACATCATGTTCGATAGGCCGAAATCAGCGATTTTGACGTGCATGTTGTGATCTAGGAGTAGATTTTCAGGTTTTAAGTCTCGATGGACGACCATGTGTCGATGGCAGTAGTCAACGCCAGAGATGATTTGTTGGAAGAATCGGCGGGCCTCATGCTCTTGGAGTTTGCCATGTTTGACGATGTAGTCGAACAACTCGCCGCCACTTACGTATTCCATAATCATGAAGATATCAGTTGGGGTGGAAATAACCTGCAAAGAAAAGGAATAACATATTGTTAGATTCGTTCGTTGTTTATAACAACTTATTTTGGATACAATAAATAGTTTTACAAAGCAAAATTTTTATCTCCTAATTTGGGAATGAATGCATCCAGGAAGGTGATTGTTGTGAGCTTGTACGAACTTTATTATACTTCGACGTACTATATGGAGACTTACAAATGTTGGTATATCCGTCGACTTCCACCTTGGTAGTGTTCAACTTTCTATGCTTAACCTCTTCTGTGTTCTAATCTGCGAGGGGCAGTACGGCCATGCCCAGCTAGGAATCAAAATGTCTTCTGGATGAGACACATAAACACCCCATTTTGACGGAATACTGTCAAGGACCTAGAGAGTTCTCTTCGAGAAGTAATTCCCGGCGAAACTCTCCAAATATTCAGCAACACCTATTTTAACTAATGCACCTTTAATTCGGCTTCAGTTTGCGGCGCACTCGCAAGAATTCAACGCATCTCTCTCCAGGATCATCACCGAGGCTATTCCATCCACATTGGAGTGGATACTCCAAACCCATATTTATTGAAATTCCAATTATCCGTGCATGAAATATTATCAGCTGAATGAGCGCTGCCTGACCAGCAAAATTTGCAACCCGCTTTGAACAGCGATATTGAGTTCAGGGGGTGAATATGATGAGTTCTCAGCGAAACGATCGTATGTCCACTGCAACAATCTCGTTAGAAAATAGACACCGCGCTGTTTTCATTGCTGCTAAGTGTTTCAATTAAAACAAATCGGCAAACCGGAAGTTGGACGTTTCAAATACGAAAGATTTTGTTTCCTTGTCAAGCAACCTATTTCCTGCAAAGGCCCTGTAACTTTAAGCAACTGACTTTCTCGAGAACTTGTCGTGACATTGTCACCTGACAGTGACGACATCAGAATCTATTGAACGCTAAAAATAAGGTTAAGGGTATGCAATGGCGGGCCGAACAATTGGAAAGAAATTTTCTTGCTGTTTCTGTCCCAGGGACCTTTCTTTTCTGGGCTAGAACCTAAATTCGTACAGAAATAGACGGCGGTTTCGTCCAGGGCAGAGGCAATTCATCAAACATTGCCTCACTATACTCTGGGAGCAGCGTGATCGAAGTGGGTCCTAAGTATTGTTTGCCCCCAACTTATAGTTTAGTTACTTACAAATTGAACAACCACAGCACACAACGCCCCTTCATGAGAAAACACAAAACCTTGAATACCTGAAGCGTCCAGCTCCAGGTATTCTGATTTGTTTATGTTTGATTTGTGTTATTATATAGGGAATGAGTTATTTGTTTCGCAAACTCAAACCCCATAAAACAAACGGCAGCCCCAGCGAGGAAGAAATCCCGCACCCCGAAAATGTACCAGATGATGATGAGCAGGAGTTGATTATGCCATCCGAACAGGCTAGCGGGGAGGACTCCACCGTTTAGAAGACCATATTGCTAAGAGTGAAATCCCTTCCGGAAAAAAGCGCCATTAAAAAAATCCCGAGGGTTTGTCGTCCCCACTTAAATTCCTCCAACTTTATGGACACTGCCAATCATTATCTGGGGTCTTCACGGGGAAACCGACGATATCATGCTTGAACCAACTACGAACAACCCGCAATTAAAATTATGTTCGGTTTTTATGACTAGGAAGGGTAAAGTTCTTCACGGGGAGAACCCCATGCTCCTAATCAAGGCTCGATCACAGCTTCTCAGCTTTCGACCTCTTTCAAAAAATCAATAAAGTGATGGGGGGGCATTCCTCACCAAAAAATAACAAATAAGATCTCAAGAGTTATGGAGAAATGCGGTCTTACAGATTCGGAAACATTGTCCAAAATTGTTCAACAGTGCACAGATGTGTAAAGTACACAAAAAACCATCCGCCCCTAATAATCGTTTTGGTAGTTTAGTTTTTAATAAAAATTTTTTGTAAATACATGCATTTCCGACTTGCTCTCCCATGCATTTTTGGAGCGATTTGCTAAAACCAATTACTACTGCGTGTAAAGTAATTACTTATTTAATTATAAATGCAACTACCATTATCGTTTACCTACTATATCTCTAATCAACCTTGATGGACTATGTGTTTAATAGTTTGGTAGGATCTTCCCTTAGTATTTCTAAACTTTCACGGGCGTCTGCTTTTTCTTCGCATTTGGAAGTTGTCAAAAAACGGCGGAATTTTAAGAAAAGATGGACATAGCTGACACCTGCATCTCCTATACCGGAAAATGTCATTCAAACTCGGATAATGCCGATAATAGCTGAATTCACGTAAAGAAAAATGAATAGGCTCAAAAACTGCCTTTCTTTCGCTTTGTATGGTAGTGAATTGGAACAAACTATAGTGAACTTTGGAGCAGGAATAAGATGGTTCAACATCAACACCCAAGATGAGGCTAGAACAGGAATAGGAAGAATCCTAAAAGAAAGTAGACCACAAAAAGATGCCACGATTCGAGAAGATAAACACACGCTACCTCAGCTCAACAAAAAATCCGTTCACTACTTGAAGGCTGACAAAGGTAACAATGTTGTGATTAAGGATAAAGAAGACTACGACTCTGTATTACGAGATAAACTATCAAATGGGAACTTATTCAAGTTAAGAAACGACCCGTTAGCGGACTCAAACAGATTGAGAACGCATTCAGTAAGCAACACCCGTTTTCAAGAATATCACAAAATTAAGGATTCCATCCTTGCCATGGGTTAGATGTCAACTCAAGATCCACAAGGAAGGTAATGAGTTAGAGACATCGAAATGGTTGGTCAACGAGGGGTTAGAAAGGTCAATTATTTCACTTCAAAATCTGAAAAAAAAAACCATGATTGTACTTCAACATACTTTCGATCTTGATATCTGTCGAGATTAAATTAATATTAGCATATTATTATATTTCAGAAGTTTTCCGGCAGAAAGTCGCTTGTTTCGCATCAAATTACTCCTCCGTAAGAAATAGAATGCCCTTCTCCTTTTTCTTCAGTCTTTGTTCCGTTCACAAGCGGGATCGGTTTCGCCGATCACGACGAGCTCTATCAAATGCCTGATCTGGATGCAATCTCGAGGCTTTTAAATCCCCATCCAACGTATCAAGCCACCGTTGTTTAGCCCGGCCTTTTGGTCGTTTACCATCGACTTCGATGTTCAGACCAATCTTGGCAAGTGAATTTTCGTTAGCACGAATTGTGTGACCGTACCATCGAAGACGCCTCTCTCGCAATTTTTCAATTTTTCCACGATCGGTGTATTCCCATAACAATCGCGGATATCCAAGTTGCGTTAATGCATAAACCAAATTCGTAATGCAGTTCTCCATTGGCTGATAGTGATGACCCGAGGTATTTAAATCGTTCAGTTCTGGGTAGATTACTGCCGCTTAAAGTAAGTAAGCATGAGGCAATCGTTCCATTTTTGAACAAGCTGCTCGAGATCATTTTTGCTATTAGATGTTAGGAAACCATTATCTGCAGAAAGCAGCGTATAGGGCGCTGGACGTTGGATGTCCCGTGTGACGGTGTCCATAACAAGAACAAAGAGGAGTGGTGAGAGGGCGCTTCTTTGATGAACACCAACAGAGACACCCATCACACTTCGAACTTTACTTTTCGGATCGTGGTAGAGCAATTGAACCCAGCGCACGAGTTCTTCTGGCACGAAGTGTTGTCGTAGATCATACCAGATGAGTTCGTGTGGCACACGATCAAACGCTTTCTTTAGATCCAGAAATGCAATGTAAAGAGGGCGATGCTTTTCACTGTGTTTCTCCATGAGTAACCGCGCAGCGTGTATTGCGTCAGTAGTTCCGCAATTTTTGACAAATTGTGCTTGATTTACGGTTATTTCAGCGATTTCGCGAAATAGAATGTCCGTACTCATCAAATTGAATATCGGGCATATTCAAAGCATACGCACTACTGTACCGAAATATTCTTACACAAAAAATTTACAAAATTTCTCATATTTGGAGCGCCGTTTGGTTTAGTATATTGTCTCTACATTGATTTGTAGCTGTTTTTAAGATGAATTGCGATTTTTAAGGGGGGTGTATACTTTTTCCATCATATACCCATATTTTTGGAAAGAGACGCTTGCTGCTATTTTGCGTTTTACGATCTCAGTACTGAAGAAATTCACCTCGCTCATGAATTTCGTTTCAGTTATTTATAGAACAATGATTCAGTTCCAGTATCTTTTAACACTAACGTTGTTCAAGTGCTAAGTTTACATCTGAACTTTGGTATAATCGGATCATGCTAAATCGGTGCTTCCCGTGCAATTGAAGGAGTAACACCGACCGATCGTTTGTCTCAAGATAATGAGTTTGATTTCATTAATCAGTAAATTATCACAATTGATTTGCATGATAAATAACGAAAATTTCGGCGTAGATATATAGATTATTTGATTAACAGTAAAGAAGCCAAGGTGCAAGGATTTATCTTTCTTATCGCTCATTGGGGCTTAGATGGTAATTTTTTTACTGTCAATATCTGTGAATTACCCTCTTACCCTTAACAACTGCTTATCAGATCAAGACCGAATTGACGTGTTGTTTAGTTGTTGATATGATTACCTCATCATTTACCCGGCTTAGTTGTGATATAAATTGCTTTCCAGCTTGTTTGTGTTTATTGTTTTAGGTCAATAGTATTATCAATTATTATATAATCTCGGTATGTAAACATCACACAATAGATACATTATTTTTAGCCTTTTGAGCACATTGCCACCTTGAAAAAATTCGCAGTTTTCAAATGGCTTGGCGTGCCATAATTTGAAAAATAAATATGTAATCTGCAATTAGAAGTTGTTTTCAAACAGAACGAGCGACTTGCTCCTTCGTAATGAATTATAAATTAATGCTGCGTAAAAATAGCGTTCTTATATTAATTGGAAAAAGAGCGTCAATGAAGTGAAAATAATATTATAGAAATCAGAATTATCGAGTTAATTTCTTGAAATCACTAAAGCTTTCAATGTAGCAAACTCTCGCTTAGTCAATAATGCAATTGCCATCATCCCTAATTTGTAATCGATCCATTAACTTTCTGCAACTTGATCTTGGTGTTGTGATAACTGCATTTTCAGATGTTATACAAGGCAGCGAAAGCGGATCTAGCGCTGTTGATGCATTGGGCAACATCCAGTTCGATGCCACCGTCGGCAGAAACCACACCTTCTAGATATACAAATTGATCGATGCTCCCCTCGATAATGTTATCTAGAGAGAGATCCCCTGTGTTTAAATAGAGCTGCTGACGAATCCCATCCCACCTTCCACAAGAAAAAAAAGTGTGGTGGGCGTCGTCCACAACTCCATTGCAAAACACACAATCCGGAGCTCGTGCCTTTCCAATCTTGTGCAGGTAAGACTGGAAACCTCCATGCCTATTTAAAAATTGGATAAGGAAATAGCCAGTCTCACCATGCTTTCGATTCAGCCACGCCCCTACGCAGACGCCACCTGCAAAGTTCCCCATCTCTGTACTTGTGCGAAACGTTTACGATATACCTCCTTGGCCAATAGTGTTAGCCGGTACTTCTGCGCCATAAAGCAGGACAGGCTGCGTTGAACTCATCAGGAGACATCGCCTGCTAGACGTAGGACCCACAATATTTGCCATTAGGCTACTTAACCCCGAAATTCCAGCTGCAGCCTTTTTCGCTGCTGCTTGGATTTGCTTAAAAAAACTCATCCCGAGGTACTTTACCCCAGGTTTTGACTCGATTGTCGACTCGCCGAACGATTTGGGATGCAGGGTCGGAATTCTTTTTTTAGTCAGGATGACTACTTCGGTTTTTTCCAGTCCAAAGTTGAAACCATGAGTAATTATCCATCTGCTTTGTCTTCGCATCAATATGCCGAGTCTGCTTTGCGCTTGTTCGACAGTGCGTCGAGTAACAAGCGCCGCGACATCATCTGCATAACCGACCAGGCGCGACTCTTCTAGAATGTCTTTCCATTTTACGGAATTAAAAGCATTTCTGACGTTAAGCGTTACGAGGAGCACCGCTCGTCGAGTTCGGCAGCTATGTGCCTCCGCTCGTTGGACGGCTTCCACGACTTGCATGACAGCATCAACTGTGGATATAATAATAATAATCGTTGGCACAACATTCGATATTGGATCAGGGCCTTGAAGTGAGTTAGAGTACTTCATTCAAGATCGTAACGGTACACTACAGAACAGTGTAGGAGGCAATGTGGTCAGCATTACGTCCGCCCGAGAGTGTTACCGTGATTTGACTCAGGTATTTATTCACAGCTGAGTCGACTGGTATCCGACGTCAAATCGCGATACAAATCCCACTGCCGCCAGCGAGATTTGAAGCGCGACCTTCCGTACGACAGCCTCGTGCTCTAACCACTCAGCTACCCGGACACAATGTGGACATCCCTGCTCTAAAACCGAACTGCCGGCAGCGCGTATCGCTTCCATGAGTCTACTGATGAGCTTTTCGAACACTTTTCTAGCAGTGTCAAGCATACATAATGGGCGGTTTGAAGACAGCAACTCAGGGTCGCCTTTCCCTTTGTCGATCAGCCCAAGCTTCGCCACCTTCCAACGAGCAGGAAAAATGACCTCTTTCAGGCAAGCGTTAAATGTGCCGAGCAGTAGGTCTGGCCGGTTTTGGAATACCAGTTTGTATACCTCTGTTGGAATACCATCGGATCCTGGTGGCTTCTTGCTTTTCATAGAGAGGATTGCCTGTTCCAACTCTTTTATAGAGAAAAGTGGACAGTCCTCTGCGCTCCCCGCATCGACGTCATCATCCTATACGGGGTGCGTAGGGAATAGTGCCCTTACAATGCGATCCATCTGCTCGGCCTTAAGTGAACAGGGTTTCCGCAGTCACGATTTTTCGGTTTTTAATCGAGTCCCCACGGGTCCCCATTCACCCCGTCGACCAGATCTTGCCAGCAGCGAGCTTTGCACTTGTTTATTGCGCTGCGGAGCCTCCTTTTGGCTGATGTGTACTCCATTATTATAATACATACCTCCTCCTGGTCAAACCTGTCGATGTTCACTTTCGCATCGTCCCAGCGCCGGGGTGGCGTACACCGAGAGTTTGGGTCCACCATTTCGAAGGCAATATATTGATGGAATGGAACGTTGGGGTGGATCCGGTGTTTAGAACTACCAGTCCCGTCCTCGCCGCCATTTCCAGTATTCATTTTATTCTGGAGTCTGTGTGAGGCATGCCCTATTCAAGTGCGCTGGCATTGAAGTTACCCACGACCAGGATCCGCCTATCTGTGCCTAAGATAGCATCCTCCAAAGCATCGAGCCTCCGTCGAAAGTCCGGCATCGTCTCATTCGGCGTAAGATAGACACTAAAAAACGTTATCCTTGAACACCGAATCCAGTCCTCTCGGCCTTGGGTAAGAACCCTAAGGAGGGTGCCATTCCGAACCCATATGGCAGCGGTATCTGATATGCCAGGGTGCCATGACACTGGGTCCCTGTTTTGGTACTGCTCACTGATGAGTACTAAATCAACTTTGGTCTCCGCAGCGAACTGCGCTAGCAACTCTTGAGCGGTTGCACTCCGGGGCATATTGATTTGTAGGATGTGAATCATGTTGACCGCGTCCTAGCTCTTTTCAATTCTGCTCGGACACCGCCCCCAGTCATGACAGGTTTAGGCTTTATTGACTGACTGACCACACTTACGGCATGTTGCCCTTCTGTCAGCTCCCCGACAGGTTGTAGACGTGTCCCCATAGTCCAAACATCTGTAACATTTAGTTGGGGCGGCCCGGATTCGTATTCTACAAATCACCCAACCAATTCTAATTTTCCCGCTGTTTAAAAGCTTCCTCGCGTACCGATCCGCAACTTCCACTACGACGAGTTTTTGGCCTTGGGAGTTCGCAGAGGTGATACCACACCGGGCATTGGTTACCTCCGGACATTCGCGTTTGATGGCCTCTTCTACCTCGTTCTTCTCTATGACGCAGTCAAGGTCTCGGATTTCCACGTGGGTTCCAGGCTGGAAGCTTTCTCTCTCAGAAGCCCCTTGTCTGCTTCACAGACTGTAACTTTATTTGTTGTCCTCGGGTTTAGTTCGACTAGGACTCCACCATCCTTGATTTTACGAATGGACGCTTCTGCTCCGCTATCTTCGAGTTTAATCTGGTAACGGATTTCACCGAGGACTTCCGCAAAATTCTTGCCTTCCGCCGGCTTAATAAGTAGAGCTGGTGGTCTAGTCCTCCTTCGTCTCCCCATCTTTTCTTTTGGTGCTCCGCCCTTTGTGTCGCCTTAATTTTAGGCGCATTTCTTAATAAGCCTTTGCTCTTCAGCTTGCGTCAGAGTAGTCGACAGCCCTCCCACTCGGCTTATATTCGAAACCATTTGGTTAGTTTCGGCAGTTCCCACTGTGTCTCTTTCCGCAATTATAGTACTGCATGGTAAGGTCTGGGTTTCTGTCTCCGTTGCAGGTGCCGCATCACTTTGCGAGTCCTTATCTCCGTCTGCGCGTCCCGATGTCTCATCGGGTATTTCAGCCCTTGTTGCGTCCTTCGTTGGGCGCTGGGGCGAGTGGCGCATTTTCGTGCAGCAGCCAGCTCACTCTTCGCTTCCACTATCTCCTCTTTTGTTTTGTTTTTGTTTGTCATTTAACTTGTTTACCAGCGCATCGTGTGCAAGGGAATGAGCCGCAATAGCCAGGAACGGGTATACCCTCGGGGACAAAGTCCTTACCCCAGTTCCCTGACCTACGATTAGCTGATTCCGGAAACCATGGACGGATCAGCGCTCGCTCGGGGCAACGCGGTCTACTAATACCGGTTCAATGTACACTGCCCAACTAGGGTCCCGAAGGGGCTGGCTCCTGATATACGCCACAACTACCACCTTGGCAGAGCTAGGCTCACCCCATCGATGTCGACAAGGCGTTGTGTCCCGGCGTATATCGGCCATTAGCAGTTCACTCTTCACCGAAAAACTTTCTCGAGGCTGCTACCTAGGACGCAGGTATTATGCCAGCTAGGTAGTGAAAGCTACTTACCCGGGCACTACAAGGATGCCACTCCCCGTATCGTAGGTGACCCGTTAAGGGTCCTTGACGACCCCTGAGGCGATTGGTGTCACCATAAGGTGTTTTCAGGAGAAACTTCGAAGGTTAGAGCGCTTACGAAAAAGCGGAGGGAACAATTCTCACCGTAGGAGTAAGTCGGTAGGGCTTTAACCCGCCCCACGAGGTAATGTTTGTCTAGGGTGGAAGGAAGAGTGACCGTCGACCTCGGCTGGGGACTTTTCCTTTCTTCTACATAGCCTCTTCATCCTCTCCCTCTAATTGGGTAGGGTTGAAAATTCAAACTTGTCTATGGTGATGGCCAAGAGTTTTCATTGGCCTTAAAGACGGGCACATCTTTCCTCTCCATCCAGGGATGGGTTTGAAAACTTAACCTTTCCCAAAAGGTCATTTATTCCATAGCAGGCTTGAATTATAGATGATACAGTAACCAATAACCCCGAGAGGAGAATTTTACAAACAGAAAAAAATTTCATTTCCTTACGCTATGTTTTTCCAGCTGCACATACGCAATTGGGATTTTAAACTTAGATTGTGAGTAGTTAGGCAACCATAGTTACGTAGAAGACAAACGAACGAAAGCTTGAGTAAACACTTCCGAGCCCTGACACCAGCGATGATAAGACGATAGCAACCCACAGATTTGTCGTCCACTTTCCGCCAGCTGCTCTGACTTCCACGCTCACCTTGCACCGGCCAGCGATCTTCGCTGCGTCGCTTCATCAACAAACTCCAGTCACATGTTCCATGCACACTAAAAGGGAAAGATCGTAGCCAAGGTCAGTAAACAGTCGAGCAACTGGTTCTGGGCCGCTCTGCGCTGACTCATGCTGTTTGTTTACATCCAATTAAAACACATTCTTGCGACGTCCACGGAATGCAAATAATTTCACCAGGAAACGCACACAACTTAGTTCTTCCAAACCTGAAAATTCGATCGAATGGGAAATTCCACTCCAGACCACTGGGCGGAGCGAGCGATATCCAGCATTGAATTGCTGATGGAAAACAACAACAAAACTTGGATGAATCTGGGTCAAAACTTGAATGACTTGTTGTCGTTTGTCAAAATGTGGGGGCACGCTCGCTTGGTAGCGTCACAGAAGCAACTCGGGCCGGAGGCAGAGCGAGATCATAGGCATTCCGGTTGGGCTCGTGTGGGAGCCCTGCGCCCAGCGTAAACATTGCGTACACGGCAAAAGTCACGTGCACCACTCCGAGACAAGGCGGCGAGTACAAAGCAGGGTCACGCTCTGGCGCGACTACGGTAGACAATGACATTTTTTCTGGGTTCGCTGCCGCGCAACTCGCGATGACAAGGAGCCTTTCAATGGCTTCCTTCTGAATGTCAACAAAAGGATATAAACTTCGCTACTAAATGGTCGCTTACCTGATAGAGTTTGATGATATGCGGGTGCCGGAACAGCTTGAGGTTTTGAATTTCCCTGCGAATCTTGCCGACGACATCGAGGCTCTTGATTTTCTGCCGATTCAGGATCTTGACGGCGACCTTGTGCTTGGTCACTTGATGTTCGCCAATTTTCACTTTCCCAAAGGTTCCGATGCCGAGCGTGGCGCCGAGTAAATAATGCCCGATTTTCACAATTGGCTGTTGACCGCCCGAGGATCCCGGCGGACCTTCGGCGCGCACTATGGATTCGCGACCGTAAGACATATTTTCGCTGGGGCTAATTAGAAATTACGTCGATGGCAGCCGGTCGGCGGATTTTTACGATTCGTCGCTGATGGTATGGCGACCCCAACAAGATTTCACTGTTCTTATGAAATGCCGCGGACTTTTGTTGCTGTTATTTTGAGGTATAAGTTGCGAAAGGGATTCTAATCTCGTGACCTGATCGCTCGATTATTTGCGTCGGGGCCAGAGCTCACGAAATTTGCTAGGTCGCGTGTAATTTTTTGGAATGCACATTTAGGTATTTGTTGGACAGGCGGCGACGTCTAGTGCGCGGCGGCTTGTTTTCTACGATTATATAAACTGTTCGAAGTGGAATATTCGACGGTAATTTGCACACTTGCACAAATTGGACTCGCGACGTGATTGAAAATGACAATTGACAGGGAACGTATGACTGCAGGAAAATTTTCTGATTTTGGGTGGGGATGCTGCATGATGTCAATGTGACATTGGGGATGCGAGTGAAGTTGGCTGACGATGGGGAGGTTTTTTGTGTTTTTAGGCGGAATTTGGAGAATCGCAATTTTGTTTTATGAACCGCAAATTCACAACAAAGTAAATAACATACAACCAGAAAAAGTTCCCTAAGCAATTACCAAGCCACCAATAAGAATTCTACATCATTTTAAACAAAAATTTAATTTTTAGTTCAAAACCCAGAGCTATTTATTTGAAAGTCCTTAACGACTAAAATACAAACTTTATAGGTAAAAGCAGGTGAAAATGCATAATTGATGTCACTTTATAGCCCACCTCTGCCCCGTCCGCCAGTTGGGCCTCCTTGCCAGGCGCCTCTGCCGGCCGCAGCAGGAGCGCCTCTTCCGACGTTACCCCGGCCTCTCCCTCTCGCTGCAAAAGAGAAAATACATCAAATCAGTGCCCTACTACCGGACAAAGGTCCTTAAATTACAGGAAACATACCCTGCGCTCGTAATATCGCAGACTTCCCTCTCCCCGCCGTCCCGCCTTTTCCTGTTTGCTTTTTAAACATCGGCGCGTTCTTCAGCATGTCCGGCAGGATAAGGAAACGAATCTTTGATCCTCTGATGTAAACGTTCTCCAAATTTGCTGTGCGTCCATCGCGATAGGTTACCGTAATTTGTGTCATTTGGCAATTCATGTTGTCTTCCGCTTCGATCAACTTTCCGCGGTAAACTTCGCCTGTAATTGTCTCGAGCGTGACAATGTGGCCTTCGGCTTCGTGAAGAACTTTGATTGGAACTCCGATCGACATTTTAAAACCTTTTCTTCACTGATTCTATTGAGAAATACAGGACAAAACTGATTTTTACGCGAACACCGTCGAAGCTGGATGTAACCTCAAATGCGGTGTTTGTAAAACGATGCGAATATCTTGACAGTGACAGCTCGAAATTTATTTTCGTGCAGTTGACGTTTTCTGAACCAGCCCGGCATGTCAAAAAATCATGTTTTTGAACGGTCTTCGGATAATTGACATTTATTGACAAGTTCAGAATCTGACAGATTATCGGGTGGCTGTTTACGCATTTGTCTGAATAGTTTTGCTTTTCGTTCCAAATTTTTTCCTTGTGAGCATTTCATAATCTTGAAAATGCCTCAGGAAGCTGCTTTAGTGGAGCCGCCTTCACAGCGGCTCACCAATGAAGATTTTCGAAAACTGTTGATGACCCCACGGGCGACTCCATCGTCCAGCAGTCAACATGCAGTGGGATCTGTGCGAGAGGCAATGGCCAAGGCTGGCCAGAAGAAAACCACAATGGGGCCCCCATCCGAACGCAATGAAGCCCGTCGCAAAAAGAAGAATTTCTATGCAGCTCTCAAAAAACAGGAGGACAATAAGCTGGCGGAACTCTCTGAGAAGTACCGAGATCGCGCCAGGGAACGTCGCGATGGGGCCAACCCCGACTATCAAACCGTGGAGACTCCCGGACATACTAACAGCGCGTACCGAGCCGTTGCTCCTGATATAAAGTCCGGAATCGATGCAGCAGAACGTCGTCGTCGGCAGATCCAAGAATCAAAATTCTTGGGAGGTGACATGGAGCACACTCACTTGGTCAAAGGTTTGGATTACGCCTTGCTCCAGAAAGTACGGAGTGAAATCCAGTCCAAAGAAGCTGAACAGGAGAAGGAAATGGAGAAGCTTGTCGAGGAGGCTGAGGTAATTGAAAAGGTTGAGGAAAAAGTTTCGGATGAGCCTGAGTTCAAGTCGATCATGGGGCGGAACATATTCAACTACGTGACAGCTTTGCGATCGCGACAAATTATTCGTAATGAATTGTTCGCGCCAGGCCGTATGGCGTATGTGATCGATCTTGAAGACGAGATCAATGAAACCGACATCCCAACAACTCTAGTCCGCAGCAAAGCCGAGGTCCCCATCTCAAACGACGACATCCAAACTCTGACCACCAACGACATCGTAATCAACAAATTGGCCCAGATCCTGTCTTATCTCAGAGCTGGCGGTCGCGCGAAGAAAAACAAACGTCGCGACAAGGATAAGCCATTGTTCAATGAGAATGAGGACCTTAGGCGATCGGGACCGACGGATGTGGGCATCTATGACGACTTGGATGAATACAAGCCCGATCTCGAGCGAAGAGACGGAAAATCAAAAGAGTCGGGAAGTCGCGATAAGAAGAAGGATAAGTATCGCGATGATAGGGATAGGGATCGTGATAGAGAGGGTGATCGGGGACGTGACCGTGATGAGGATGAAGATGAACATGAAGACCAGGCCAAGGAGAGGAAATCTTACAATTATTTCGATAAACCGCGTGAAGAGAAGGAGCCAGAGCCAGAAGTGCAGACAGGTTGGTACTCTTCATTGTTATTTAGTTTTATTGGAAATGTATCGAAGCATTTGGAATCCTTCGCATCTGTCGGCTGAGTATGGTAGTTATCATCTTTTCTAGAAAATCTTTGGGGATGATTCGCGAAAATTCGGTTTGTGCTTGCATTTTAAATTCAATTTTGTTCTGGATTCTGTTGTTGGACGAACATCAGCATTTATGTGTGCTGTTTTATGGCTGTTGATGACCGTTGAGACATTTTTCCTTAACAATAAATGTTTTTCTGATACGGGATAGGATTGACCTCAAGGGATCCTTGGAAAAGTGTTTGCTTAGTTTTAAGATTCGCGAGAAGTTTATGGAGTGAATTACGTGACGTTCGCGTTTGTAGCAAGCATTAGCTCCTGCTTTCAGATTTTTTTATAAGGACATGTAATGAATTCCAGGGTTTGTGGCGGTGTAAGGCCTCATCAAGTTTTTTACGTCCGCTTCTCTTCGCAGTTTTCCTTTCAAAGATTTGGGACATTTGGGAGGTTTCGTTGGTTGATTGGTTATTTTTTGGGAAAATATGTTTCGCGAAAGAAAGCATACTGCACGGGGGCACCCTATAACAGCGGTCACAGTAACTGTGCCATCGTTCGTTTTGTTTGGGGAAATTCTAAGAGGAACGATTTCAATGAAAAAATGATCAATTTTTCCTAAAAGGCAAGCTGGGTAACAAAGATGAGTGGCGAAAACCGGTCTTGATTTTTCCAACTAAAGGGCAAGATCGCGTTGGCGGGTGTTACTACTAGCTCCGCCAGATACAGCCAACCGCTGGTGCGCCTGGACGAGGAGTCACTCGTGTTCGTTGCCGATATTCTGGACTCAAGGAGCAACTAATCAAGCGTCTGTCGGTAAGTGAGATAGTAAAGCTCACTTGCTGTCGGACTTCACGCTTGCTACTTGAAATTAGGCAGTTGGATGGAAGCAAGGTTGGCGCGGAGCTGTGAAGCCGCAGGCCGTACTTGTGTATGCCGACGGCAGCCTCCTGAAGGTGCTAGCCGCGACGGCCGATCAAATACATGAGGTGCACGTGCGCCTGTGATGGTAGAGGTATTTGGCAAGGCCGAAATGCGACGAAAAATGGCTGCTCTCACAGCCAATAAGGCTACTCTGTCAGCAACAGTGAATGCTATCCGTTCAAGCCGGACTAGAATAGCTGGGTAGTTGCGCGTCGCGGTCCTCATCGAATTCCGGCGTGCTGGCACCATCGCAAATTTGCAGTCAAAACTACTAAATGTATCACCTCATGCACGTGTATCGCACATAATAAAAAAACTAAGTTCGCTACGGGACCTAGTGATGTCTACCCGAACCGCGGCAACAAGTCACCTGACAGTTTACGGCACCCTTAGCAGGCGCGATATTCTCGTGGACACGGGTGCGACATTCTCGGTTCATTCCATCACCAGATCTAACAAATTATTTCTAAAACAGCTAAAATTAGCGGCAGCAAACTCCACACTCATAAACACTTACGGCTACCGGTAAGTAACGTAAGTTTAACTTGCTTAGGACTTTCTCGTGGCAGTTTAATTTAGTGGACGTCAGCACCCACATATTAGGCACAGACTTCCTATGTCACTGTGGGCTGGTGGTGGATGTGCAGCATAGGTTGCTGATAGAGTCCACAACCTCGCTTAGGTCTTCAGAGAAAATTTAAACCTGTTCGAACAACACTCTTTCACTTACTTTTCAGTACGTTGCCAATCCACCCACTCACCGCGTTCTCCAGAAATACTGCAATATTACTACTGAATGTAGTATCTCCCAGCCAATTAAGCCTGATGTTCATCATAACATCAACACTATTGGCTCCCCAGGCTTCTCCATGGTATGTCCTTTAAAACCTCAGAAGCTCGCTGTTACGCGGACAGAGTTTAAAGAACTACTTAAGCAGACGAGCTTTAACACCAATTGATTATCTTCACTCCATCTGATCCCCAAGCCGAATGGTGGCCTTGCGGAGGCTATAGACGCCCGAATACTCAGCTGATTCCGGACAGGCACCCGCCTTTTTCTCATCCAAGACTTTGCCCATTATTTAGCGAACTGTCGTGTTTTCTTAACCTTGGATGATGCCAAGTCCACTAAATCGCTGTAGCTATCGAATATATCCCTAAGACAGCAATTTGCACACCTTTCGGACTCTTCGACTTCACACGGATGACTCTTGGCCTTTGTAATGCGGCGCAAACTTTCCACTGATTTATCCACTTTTTATTACGTAACTTGGACTTTTGTTCCGTCTACTTGGATGATGTTTTCCTTGCCTCCTCCATCGAGTGCATTTTTCAACTCCTCCTCCTCCTTGGCCTATTTCTCAACTTTGAAAAATGCAAATTCCTCCAACCGCAGGTGCAATTTTTAGGCCATTTCATCATCCTGCCCAAAGTCGCTCACTACCAGGTCCTGAAAAGCAGGAAAGTGAACCAAAGCTGACAGCAGTTGGGTTTCTTCTCGAAGCATTTGAATCTGGCTCAACGGAAGTGTACCGCGAACAATCGTGAGCTATTAGCCGTACACCTGAGCATTATATACTTCTGTTTTTCCCTTTAGGGTAGGCCGGTCACCTTGTTCACGGACCATAGGCCTCACATCCGAGAGGCCGACGAAACATCTCCTCGGCAACTTCCGCACTTAATCTCTATTAGCCAGTTTACTTCAAATATTCAACATGTGCCCGGCAAAGACGTTTTGTCCCGGATCTCTGGGTTCCACATCCCAGCCGAATGCGAATAACGAGCCGGCTATCAAGCATCAGAAATACTGGCCATGAACAGGGACGTTAATTCTTGGGCCAGAGAGTGCATTGCATGCAGGAGGGTGATGTCACTATGAATGTTATAAAGGAAGTAGGAGTATTCCCTAGGTCGATGAAGTGTTTGCACATCGTATATTTAGTAGGCCCTCAGTCTCTCACAGTCATGTGCTGTCATGGCCCTCTGCAAGAGTGGATTTCGCGGTTTATTGTTCCTGCCGTTATTATTACAGAACAGGTAATGCATTTTCAATTTGCTCTCTTCCTGGAGCTTGCAAAACTCTCAGGTATCAAATGGCAACGAACAACTACATACCGTCCGCAGTCCAATGAGGGGCTGGGACTTTGGGATCGGACGCTGAAAGCCGCCATTATGGCGCACGACAATCCGTCCTGATGCTTTTTGTTTCGCTTGGCCGTCGCTGTCAGCCCTGCTGATCTGGTGTACGGGAAGATCCTATCCGAGTACTTGATCTTCGATAAGGGAGACGGTTCTTGGAGAGACTGGATTGTTGCGTCTGCTACAGGAGGCCGTCGCTAGCCATCAGTACTAGTTTTGAACTCACAGTCTGCATTCACGTTCTGGTGAGGACTGATGATAATCCGGAAGCCGTTGCAGCCACCATACGAGGTGCCCTATACGATCATCGAGTGTGGGGAGCACTCATTCAGACTGGACGTTGGAGGCAAGTTCTAAATGTTTTCCTTAGACAGGGTGAAGCCTTTCTTCCAGGGACAGACATTGCTGGGCGTTTTGATGACTGTTAATGAGCCTCCGCGGCCGAGTATCTACGACACTGGTTTTCTTGCCGAAACCCCCCGAGTAATGAGCGCGCCCGGCCCGGTCGCCAGTCATAATATATGGTTGCTACAAATCCTCATGTGGGGCATAACGCAGCAGCTACACCTACGTGCCACCGTTGCCTTTTTGACAATACGTTTCCACTTCCCCCACTCATTTCCGGGATGCTTGTCCTCTTTCTCTTCTGTTCAATGCTATGAAGCTCTAGAGCGATTACACGTCGACTATTCTGGGATAGTAAGTTCCATTGCATGGTATGGAGTTGTCGCCGTTTCCCAAATTGTGAGTATTGCCAATCCAATGTTCTGATCACTATGTCTGCATTATCTGGTCTATGACCCATGAAGTTCTTCATTTGTTATTGTCTCAGGCCAAAGTATTCTGATGACATTACCCAGGCATCAGTTAATGAAAGTTTCGAGCTTCCGATTATAGAAGTACAGAGAGAACATTGGCGCGGAATAGTCTTAAATGCATGCATTTTTCGTTTATTTACAAATGAACCTTCTAACAATTATAGATAGTGGTTACTTAGAATAGAGGCCGTCATGGGATCTTGTTGAAAGTTTGGCGAATTGTTGCGAAGGATACGTTTTTAACGATTTAAAGATTTTTTGGAGAAGTGATTCCACTGATTTACATTTCGCTGCTAGTGCACGGATCATGGTATTTGGTACCAAGGGACCTTGACTGATGGCGGTTTTAACAACTCTTGCGCCATGCCCAGAATGAGGCTCCTTCCAACATTAATTATTAATTATCGAAAGGGGTAAAGAAAAACTTACTGAATCATATTTTTGGGTCCCGGCTCTTCGTTGCTGTCAATTCCTGTGAGAAAATTGCGACGTATAAAGAGAATATAGGAGTCTCATTGCTGTGACTATAAAATGTAGGAACATGTGATAACCTAAGACCATTGAGAACATCAGCAGACGCGGACGCCTGTGTATAGCGCAGAGACGGTAAAGAAGTGGATCTTCATCAGTCAGTATCATATTCATATTGAAGGTAGTTTATAGCGTTTCTTGTCTCGTTCATGTTAAATGTCGCAACTCTGGGCGTTAGATGTGTTTTTTTCGGGCGCCTTTTCGCGGAGCAAGACGCCGAGATTCATTAGTATCTTCTCCACTGAAGTGTTCTTTCGGCACTTCGCGTGTATGTTTCCAGGAGGAGGGAGTGTTTTTAAATTTGCAATGGCTTGCGAATGGCACGGAGAGGAACCTTTAATGTTGTTTAAAGTCATTAATCTGAATTTCGGAAGAAAAATGTCGTTTTTCATTATCTCCCTATAATACGGGGCATCCAACGTCCTGCTTTATGCAGATGATGTTTTCCTAAGGTCTAATAGCAAAAATGATCTCGAGCAACTTGTCCAAAAATGGACTAATCGCCTCATGCAACAAGGTCTCAGATTGAATCTGAATAGAACTGAGTTTTTGACGACCGATCTCCAAGAAACAGGCACAATCACTATCAGCGGCAGTGACCTGTCCAGGTCAATACTATCAGCCAATGGAGAACTGCGTTATGAAATTGCTTCACGCATTAACGCAACCTGGATGAAGTGGCATTCAACAATTGGTGTTCTTTGTGATCGACGTATCCACGAATATCTAAAATCTAAAATTTACCGCAATGTCGTGCGTCCTGTTCTTCTCTATGGTTCTCAGTGTTTCCTACTATAAAAGTCAATGAACGGTATCTTGCGGTTGAGGAGACGAAGATGTTGTGTTGGACTAGTGGCGTGACACGTTGTTTTGATCACATCTGAAATGAGGATATCCGCGGCCGATATGAGATTGCAACGATCAAGGAAAAACTGCAAGAGACGCGTCTTCGATGGTATGGTTACGTAATTCGCGCTAACGAGAATTGTTAAGATTGGTCTGAACATCGAAGTCAAGGGTAAGCGACCAAAAGGCTGGTTGAAACAACCATAGCCTGATACGTTGGATGGGGATTTAAAAGTCTCGCGCGTGCATCTAGATCAGGCATTTCGTGGAAGCAAATGGAGAAGCCGATCACGATGAGCCGACTCCGTTTGTGAACGGGACAAAGGTTGAAGGAAAAGAAAAATACGAGAGGCTAAAGGTCTGCAATTACTACGCTCGCGTCGAGTTGTTCCTCAAAAATTCTTGTTTTTTCCAATTCGTCATTTCTATTAATCCGAATCGACGAAAAAGGAGCTTTATGAATGATAAATTCCGAGCAGTGGTACAACCATGTTTGGATAGCTGAACGGTTAGAGCAAAAGGCTGTCTTACGAAAGGTCGCGATTCAAATCTCGTTGATGGCAAAAGAATTTGTATCGTGATTTGATGTCGGTCAATAATAATCTAATAATTGGATTGTTGCGCCAATGATTATTATTATTATTATAGTGGTAAAACTGCCTCCATTTCCTCTAGATCCTTTCGTTATTAAGTCTAATTTCAGGATAGAGGGCTGTGATATTGGTCTCTGTACGTAAATTTATTTGAAACTCGCAATTTCAGTTGGCCAACCGTTGACTTTTTTGGGGGTTTCAAGGTCCATCCTTGATCAGACCCAGGTACCCCGGAAATATCCATATTTGGAATGAAGGACAGTATTTCTGCAAAAGAAAGATTTGTCTACAATACTTTGCCCGATGAGAGGTTGTTATTCATTGTTGACAAGTTACTGGTAAGTGATATCATTTGCGATGTTTGAAGCGTCGTCAACGTCGATAACCAATAATCTTTCATCATAGAAAACGGAAGGTCTTGGGAGGGAATCTTTGCCCTTACCGAAAGCGGCAGCCATATCAAAGGCACGTTGCTTTCGTCAGAAGTTTGTGATAAACTTGAGAGATAAGAGTGATGAAATAATCATCAGTCGATTATTGCTCACAGCCTTGCTGGATTTCCGGAAGATGGGACGCGTTTTTGTTATTTTCATAAAATTCACATGTCTTAAAATGGGCACATCGAAACTTGCATCGCAAAGGGCCTATATTCCAATCATTTATGGAGATTGTGTTAATTTAATGCTGTGCGTGGGGAATTGAACATTTCCTTAACCCGGGGACCGGAATAGAATGGGAAAAATTCCGGTTGTTCATTTGCTACGTCTATTTCGCTTCAGCTGTTTCTGAGGGTTGGACTATGCGAGGTCTTTCTTATCTTTGCATCTCAAATTGTAATTTCAAATTCTAAGATTTCGATGATTTGGTCTGAGAGCTGTGGCTTGGAAAGTATGATCTGCAGCACAACATTAATGATAAGATTGATAAAAAGCGGTGTCCAGAGAGGATAAGATTGATAACGTTTACGACCTTGGGGATCTCGTAGCTCAAATGAGGTGAAGATAAAATCAAATAGTCCAGTATGCGGTTAGGTTTTTGTTTTGAACACGTTTTCATTATAGTTCGGAAATCTTTGCAATTTGAATCCAAATCAATTTTTGAATGAGAACGTTTTTAGAGTTTTCGATGACGCTCAGTGCCCTCATCTGTTCGATCTTGATGAAGGGAGAGACTGCAAAGTGTCTTTGTTTGATGGCTTTGCTAGTAATGAATTTTCCGACTTGGGCTGTACGTTCTGAGCTTTCAGCTTCGAAAAATTAGAACTTGCCACAGATAGTATCGTGACTTATTCGCTTATTTTTCGTCAACTGGTTGATTGCTAATATTCTCAACATTGTCTATGGAACAAACAGGGGGTGGAAGGCAAATAATTATGATGTGAAATTTAATTTGTGCATAAAATCAGCACCAAAGTGGGGTAGTAGAGCCAGTTGTTACGTCTTAATTGCCACCTAAACGGTTTGAAGTTCTCAGCGTTTAGGCTTTGTCCTTCTATACCGAAAATGGATCATCTCGTGGCCTAATCCTAAGCCTTACCGGTATACCTTTAATATGGTTAGCGTTTCTTTCCTGTGTGCACTTGATGGTGGGGTAAAATCTGGGTGAGTTGCTGTCAAGGAACCTGATTGCTTCAATACGTGATTTTCCGAGTTACATTAAAAAAACCTTGTGACTGTGATCGTGCTCTGGAATTCAATATTTGGTCATTGGCGCCTGCATGTATCGGGTAGTGCACAATCACCAGAAGACTGGAAGTTATACAATGCACCTCAAACCATTTAATGAATTTTGGATAAACTCATGACTATTCGCTTATGTTATCAAGCTTTTATATACTTTTAACGACATCTGTTTTTTGTCATGAATTGATATTTGACCAAGTGCTTCGGTTGAGATGGCTGAGATGGTTCAATGCCGGTTTTTCGATGTCGTTACCCGGGGTTACAATCTCCTTCGTCGAGGATGTTTGTGCTTACCTCTATGCCGTTCCGCCGTCATTGAAAACTGAGGCTATATGGATGCCTTATACTCCCCAGAGGAGTGAACAGGAAACACCTGATGACTACGATGCTCTACCTGACTGAATTTTTTCTAAAATAGTGCCCTTGTTCTTGGCTACTTGAATTTCCTGTTTTGAAAGAAAACTTGTTTATTTGGTTTAAGTATATTCAAAGACAAAGGAGACGGCGAATCAACTTCAATCGCGTTTTGTTATCATAGAATGGCTAAAAAGTATCCGAGCAGTTTTATACAAAATACAGGATTGATTTTTCAACATCACACAGCTTTAACATTCTTTCACCATTTGTATAATTTTTACAGTTCCACCACCACCAAAAATCTCACAGAATCTCATGTGGAAATTTTCTAATGAGCCTGAAGGCTATGCCGAGTGTTATCCTGGTTTGGAGGAAATGAATGATGCTATTGATGACTCAGACGATGAAGTTGACTACACGAAAATGGATTTAGGAAATAAGAAAGGTCCAATTGGTCGCTGGGATTTCGACACCCAAGAAGAATATTCAGATTATATGAGCTCTAAGGAAGCACTCCCCAAAGCCGCTTTCCAATATGGTGTGAAAATGCAAGATGGACGTAAGACGAGGAAACATAAGACAGAGAAAAGTGAAAAAGCTGAATTGGATCGTGAGTGGCAAAAGATTCAGGTAAGATTTTGATGATGAATAATGTATAGATGAATTAAATAATGTCTTGTTTTTTTTCACCACAGAATATTATTCAAAAGCGGAAACTGAAAGGTGGCGATGATGATGGCCCAGAATATAAAACGCCTAAATATTAACGCAATCTAGTTTAAGTTGTATTTAGTATTCGAGTTGAATTTGTCTGTCTTACCCTAAATAATAAAATGAATTTTATTTGATGAAAAACAATTGAATTTTTTATTTATGGTTGCCTTAATCCTCTATGTGGGACATAGCCGGCCAATTATATGGAGTCATATATTCCTATTGAAAGTGTGATGGCGGAGTTGGTTGACCATTATTGGTCTTACATTCCCGGTTGAAATTCAGGAATCAAGGATTATTATGGTAATTCCACTGTAATAAGCTTATGAACAACATTAAATGTAATGATGATTACACTGAAGTAGTGTTTCGTTCTCCACAGAGAAGTGGCAATATGATAAAAGAAGAACCCACTAGGGAACTATATATTTGGTTTGAATCAATTTTAACTTAAGACGACGCGGTCAAGGACGAATTCTACAATACCCTGGAACGAGTTTATGACGCACAGCCTTCTTCTATAAAAATAGTGTTAGGATATTTCAACGGCCAGGTTGGGCGAGAGGATTCGCATCGAGGAACAACTGGAAGGCACAGCCTCCATGAAGACACGTATGACAATAGGCAGGATCTTATTGATTTCGCTAGCGTAAAATCGCGACATTCACAAAAGGACATGGACATCGCCAGATGGTCGCGCATTCAATCAAATTGACTATGTTCTTACCGGAAAACGGGCTGCAATCAGCGTTACGGATGAAAGGTCACTATGTGGGGCCAATTGTAATTTTGACCACATGTTAGTAAGGATGAAGTTTCGATGGCGACTAACGAAAATATATCACGCGAAGCAGAGCAGGTCTCAGAAATTCGACATTGATAAATTTAGAGACAGGCGAATAACGGCTGCATACACTACAGAGCTATCCAACTACTTCAACAGTATTCGACGGAATAAAAACATCCACAAAAAGGGCAATCGGCTTCCAACTCATACGTAACCATAATAAATTGCTTCGATGAGGAATGTCGTGATACAATCAACAAAAAGAACGAAGCTTACCGTTAATACATAGAACACGCTACAAGGGGAAAACAAGAAACTTATGACGAGTTTAGGCGAATAGCAAATCGGACGTGTAGGAAAAAACAGCAATAATGGCAAAATACTAAAATTTGACAACGACATGAAAAATAAAAATGTACGAGCCGCATACAGCGCAGTGAAAGATTTCGTACGAGGCTATAGGCCGCAGACAAATCTCTGTAAGGATGACCATGGCAACATGCTACGGTATCAAGAAAAAATGAAGTGCCAGGGAGAAGTACAGCTTTGACAAATCTGGAAGTTATAAACAACACCCCAGTCGAACCTCCTTCGATTGAAGAGGCGAAAGCAGCCCCGTGCGACCAAAAACTGAACAAAGCCCCGGGATTCGATGTGTATTCCAGCTGAACTATTACAGAGGGTGGGAAATCGATTGGATAATCTCCTCCATAAACTTATCTGAAAAATTGCTTGGCGACGCAAGAGCGTAATTTGTCCTATACGCAAAAAAAAGGAGACAAACTTACCTGTGACAACTACAGAGGCATTTCAATGTTGTGCACATCCTACAAGATCCTAACGAAAATCATCCAAGCTAGGTTATAGCTATATACAGACAAATTAATTAATTGGTGAAGCAACATTGTTAGGCTTTCGAAAAGGACCATCTAAATTTTCACGGCCAAACAACTCTTGGAAAAGTGCTATGAGTTCAATATCGACGTGCATCAGCTCTTCGTCTTCATTAAACGAGAAGCACTATACCATATCATGCGCGGGTTCCGCCTACTGGAAAAACTAGTACGAATGATCGAATTGACGATGGCTAAGACTGAATTCCATGTAAAGGTGCTTAACGAGATTCAAGGGCCTCCATGGTTTTTAACCTAGTCCTTTAATGAGTTATCTGCAAACTGGAGTTAGGTGCAACGGGAACATTGCTCTACAAATTTTCGCGAATTGTGGGATTCGCTGACGGCATAAACATCATAGCACGTTCATATCCAGAGGCTAAGGAAGCATTACCATAGCTAAATGAGGCAGCGCAAGAAGTCGGCCTAAGAATTAATGAAAAAAAATCACAAAATTCATGACCAAATCAAGACAGGCGCCAATAACACAAAACCTGACAATGGGCGACTTTCATTTTGAAAATGTGAACAACTTTGTGTATCTAGGAGCAAACATAGTGAAGGATGGTAATGAAAAGGACGAAGTTCAGCCAATAAATTATACTACTCAGTCCTACGTATAATGAAAAGTGAAAGGATGGACAGGAAGAATAAATTCCGAATTTCCGAGATCATAATACGACGCAGGCGTTAGAGAAGTGCATCGACACATTTGAAGGTAAAGTTCTACGTCGAATACTAGGACCAATAAAAGATGCATCTCATTGGTGAATTAGATACAACCATGAGTTGTATGACGACCTAGCAGCACCGGTGGTGATAATACCACGAAAATTGCACGGTCACCTAGAACGGATGGACGGCAAGCGAATACCTAATGGGGTATTCAAAGGCACACCCGAAGAACGCCGCCCAATGGAAAAGCCACGCAAACGGTGGGAGGACTCAGTGGACGAGCCCAGCAAAAAGCTGCTGCAATTTTCTAACTGACCGAAGGATCGATGTGGCTGGAGGAAGTCTACCTTGGATGCGAAGGGAGGATTTGACCAGTCGCGTCACTGAAGAAGAAGACGAATTTTAACTTAGACATCGACGAACCTTCGAAGCAATGCTTACATTTCTGATGAAATGATAACATAGTGAGGGGAGTAAACCTCCCTTAAATAACTTCCTGGTACTATATTGACCTTGGCTAGATTTATGCGTAGCCCCGCCCTCCTCCACCAGTTGCTAGTAATTGGTAAGTCTAGATTGGATTCTGTCACATGAGGTATCCTCATATTTCCCCCTACAGATTAAACAATGTCATTAGCGTAATCGTGGGTGGACAACTTTGATTGGTGTTCATGACAATAGAATTTTAGAATTACTTTGATTTGCCTAATCTCAAACATTCTGCCTATTCACTTCTTTGCGGATCAGGGCATTTCGTATTTCTGTGTGCGATGTGTTATCGAACGCTTCTTTGATGTCCAAAAACGCATACAGTGTCTCAGCTCATATAAGGCAGTTTCGATTGACCATCCTGTCCAGTAAGCGTGTTGACATTGATGTAGGGGATTACGCATTAGAATATTGGTTCTAATATAGTTTTTATGATCTTTTCTACTGTGTTAAGTACGAACGATGACAGGCAGATGCACCCTGTCCTCCTCTTTCTCGGTAAATCTGCCATCTTCCTGCTTTAGACAGATAGAAGATATTGTCCTTTCTTTGGCTATAGATTTGTATAGCCTGGATACAGTTTGTTCTATCCCTTCACAGAATTGAAGCTGAGCTGAATCTGTTTTATTTTGGTTTCCTGATCATATTGCTTGACGTAGTCAGTGCTCTTTTGTACCTCTGCCAGTCCCCAGCAGAGACCGTTTTAGAATTCCTTGCGAGTGGCATAGTGACTTAAAAGAGATATTCATTGCTAAGCTCACTCCTGACATCAGTGGGCTTGGACTAATAAGAAAGGTAGAAGTAGGCTTGATTAGGCGCTCGTGTACTTTTAGCGTTTCAAGGAATCCATGTAATTCAAACTTTTGATATGTATCTATGTAGACGAGAGTCTACTCGGGAAAAGCATATTTATGTTGGGTGGTATGCTTGAGAGTTTGCTTGCGGTTTGCCTAGTGATCCCCAAGCTTCGTGCTTCCCTGCGCATCGCTTGCTTTGAGATGGAGGGAGGCTTATTCGCACAACAGGGGACGTAGGGATGTAGTGTCTATACTATGGTCATTTTAGGTTGAATCAAATTCATAGTATGCTGCAAAGCAAGAGGTCGGAAATACAGATCGCTTTTGATTTCAAAATTCTGACTAATTTTTTAAAGTAGTATGCTATGCGTGAGAGTTAAGCGGGATTGAGGTGAACATGGGAACAGTTATCTCCGTAGGTTCAGGAAATAGTTAAGAGTTGACCCAATTACGAGAACAAATCCTCCTGCCATCAGTGAAATTTGAATCGCGATCTTCCGCTACAACGCCCGAGCACTCTATCCTCTTGAGCCATCCGGAGAATAATAATGTAAATTTATAAAACTTTAAGTCGCCCGGTCCTTTATTAAGGCAGCGAGACGCGGAGAATGACCTAGGCCGGAGAACAAAATATCAACACTTTCGAACGTTGAGTCCTCAGGAGAATCTTAAGCTCAGCAGGGGTGGACAGTGGGGAGCACCAGTTGTATTAAGAACAAAAAACTCCAGCGAGCAGGCTATCTAGAGGGAATATATGACAGAAGAATCCTCAGGTGCCTAATGAAAGACCACTTGGAAACCCTGAAACAGATGGGAGAACTCAATGGATAACGCAATGTCTACGCTGGTCGGGTTTCGAAGTTAGAGGACGCTGCCAGCCAAGAAGAGTGGGGACGAAGACTTCGGAAGGCGTTTAAAATTTCATTTTCACGATTTTTGTATATACCACTTTCTAGCCCCTCATCTTTTCGAAACCGGCGTTCATGAATTTGATTCCTTTTCCTTTGAATTGAATTGACCTTAATAACGGAGATATAAAGCTCCCAACTTTATAGAATTTTCTTCGGACTTTTCGTTATTTTTCAGATTTTTCCTTTATTTTATACCCTCATTTTATATATTACTTTTCGGTTCCTACTGTTTTTGATTTGGTCTATCTTCAGCTTTTATACCACTTTCTGCCTCTCTCTTCTTTTGAATTCAGCACAAATTTCGCGTCCTTTTCTTCAACTCGGCTTAGTTAAAAGGTTCCGTTTACATTTTTTCAAAAATTTCCAAGTTTTTCCTTGATTTCTTTATTTTTTTCACTTTTTAAGGTTTTGTTGGACGCATGCAATAAATTACATTGTTGGACGTTGAACTTAGGAGGGGGGGGGGGGGGGGGGAGGTTCCCATACAAGGGTGCAAATTTTTTTCCCACTGAATACAACTATGCGGGGAATGAAATGAAAGGTCTCGATTAGCACTTTCCAAGGCAAATATTAGTTGCAAAGAAGAGGAGTGCGGGGATCCGAAAGGGATCCAATACTTTGACGACCCGATCTTGTAAACTCCCCACACGGAAATCTGAAAACAAGTAGGGTGGTGCATGCAAAGTTATAATAGTACATTATCATATATTGAAAATTTACTCTGAACTTCCCTTAAGTTCTTCCCAGATCGGTAAAATTGCAGTAATATAGGTTTTGATATGAAGCAAGGTACTGGAAAGTTTCGTGGAAATCCTACCATTATTAATAAAGTTACAGTAGGTCAAGGTTGCAATTTTCGCGTTAAATTACTACTCCATAGGAGATAAGATATTATATGTATATATATATACACTGCGACATATATATTTTTATGTTTCCGACTTGTTTGACCTTTATCTGAAAAGTTAATTAACCCTAACCTTCAGATGACAGGTGTATAAATTTGACAGCTGCCGACTATTAGTTTGTGAGAAGGAGTATTGTGAGTGAAGCAACTTTTGTTAGTTTGAAGAAAATGGATGAAAAGGAATTTCGTGTGTTAATAAAGCATTGCTCTTTAGGGAAAAAAGTGTTGAACCCAAGGTTTTTTTTGATAAAGATTATTCGCCAGAAAAATCAACCATTGAGAAGTAGTTTGCTAAGTTTAAACGAGGCGAAATGAGTACCGAGGACGATGCATTCAGTGGACGATCCAAAGAGGCTGTTATCGACGAAAACATCAAACAAGACCACAAAATAATTTTGAATGACCGCTAAGTGAAGTTGATCGAGATAGCTGAGGCTCTGAGGAACGTGGACATACCGTGCATGAAAATTTGAGCATGCGAAAACCCTGCTCAAAGTGGTTGCCACGCGAGCTCACAATCGACTAAAAACAACAACGAGTTAACGATTCTGAGCACTGTTTGAAGCTCTTGTTCCATAAAAAACTGGAATTTAGGCGTCGATATGTGACAATGGACGAAACATAGCCCCATTATATCACACCAGAATCAAAACGATCGTCATCTGAGTGGACTGCAAAAACTCAAGAGTCGGCTGCAAAGGTTATGGCATCAGTATTTTGGGAAGCGCATTATATAACATTCAACGTTTATCTTGGGAAGGGGAAAACCATCAACAGCGACTATTACATAACGATATTGGAGCGATTGAAGGATAAATTTGAGGAGAAACGGCCCTATTTGAAGAAAAAGAAAGTGCTGTTTCATCAAGACAATGAACCGTATTACAAATCAATGAAAACGATGACAAAATTGAGCTGTGAATTGCTGCATATTTTCCAGATCTGGCCTCCAGCGACTTTTTCCTGTTCTCAGAAGTCAAGAGGATCATCATCATCATCATCGGCGGCGCAACAACCGGTATCCGGTCTAGGCCTAACTTAATAAGGAATTCCAGACATCCCGGTTTTGCGCACTGGTTCACCAATTCGATATGCCTAAAAGCTGCCTGGCGTTCTGACCTAGGCCATCGCTCCATCTCAGACAGGGTCTGCCTTGTCTTCTTTTTCTACCATAGATATTGCACTTATATAACTCAAGAGAATGTCCGCTGGAAATTTAGCTGCGATGGAGAGGTAATCGCCGAAACTGAGTCCAACTTTGAGGCTAAAGAGAAATCGTACTATAAAAATGGTATAGAAAAATTGTATGACCGCTATAATCATTGTATCGCCCTTTCTATTATATGTTAAGCTACGAACTTTTCAGTCCAACTGTTATCACTTGGACTAGGAAGGATTAACCAATAAAACACATTACCAAATTTTTAAAAAAGTATATCCTTATATTATCATAATTTTATCCTGTTAAATAACTTGCGGAACTTCCTACAATTTACAATAAATTAAAGCTCTTAAAAATAATTTAAGAAAGTACAATTCGCTTTATGGTACATGGTACATTGAGTTTTGTGTTGGATGCATTCCAAAATGCATGTTTTGGATCTGAAAAGAACGCGGTAAAATTCATTCACGTATCGTATTATGTTATAGCCGCAACTAGCCATAGCTAGCCATTGCTAACTGCTATCTATCTAAACACAATCTCCCTTATTGAGTCACACACATGAATACTCCACAGTTTCTCTGATTGATGGCTTGTATAACGTCCGTTAGATGACTCGAAATACTTGCACTCGCTTTCGGATGCATTCTGCAAATATAAATAGTCAAACATGATGTTAGCATGATTAGATAATAAATATTTTGGAAAACTACTTCAAAGATACTTTTCAGCGGTTATTAGATTGGCTGTTTCATCATAGATACATTTCTGAGAAAATTTGAATAATATTTCCGATATTTTTCCGTTATTGGGTAATATGTGGATGTTTTGAATAGTTGGGCTCAGAAGATGACGCAATTTCGTTGACTTTAGTACGTGATCTGTGATCGATTTGGGTCTACCGGTCTTGGAAATTTACAATTCAAATGTAGCCCGAAGCAAACCGTAATGAAAGAAAGTTAATACCATAAGACTGCGATTGAGTTCATCGGTAGCTACTTGGGAAACAAGTTAGAGCTTCAGCCTAATCCGCTGCATCCATAGGCAGTCATTGAATTGTGCATGCACAAGGCAACCTCCGATGTATCTTAATAAGTTCAACAAAATACTTACGTAGCTAATAAAGTTTCCATCTTCTTCTCCATCAAAACCATTTGATCGGAATTTTGATTCAGCATCACTTCGCAAAAAGTCTTTTTCGCACAGGCGGTATTCGTCCAATCTGTTCGTCGGATCTGCTCCTCGAAACTGCTTGTCAGGGTATTGGGCAGTGCTTTTTCGACGTTCTGGAGAAGATCGCCAATATCACTTTGTCCATCGCTGTGCTGACTCGGTCTTACTCCGATCGTAGGCTGTTGAATATCTAAAAATGTGATATGGTTCCTGATGGGTAGAGATCGCTTCCTCCGACCGTAATTTTGCTGATTCTGAGATTGTGGTTCGCTTGTTTCTCCTACAACATATACCTCTCCATTCGATTGACCATAGATTGCTTCCATGGCGCGTTTGTGTTCTGGGTCCAAAAGGCTCTCAGACTCTTCCCGTTTGAGCAGATTTCCATCGAAATACTTCCCCACAGCCATCGCTCCAATTCCAAGGGCTGCTCCACCAGCCACCAAACCAATAGCGGGCAGAATAGCAGAAGTAGCTGCAACAGGTCCTACAACACCCACTTTTTTCTCAGCGAATCGGTTCCCCTTTGACAGTCCAAGATTCTCGGATATTTTCTGACCAGCTTCGACTATTGGCTCAAATACAGGTCGTGTGATTGCACCAACACTGGTCATACCGCTTTGGAAGCTATCACGAACCTGCTCGGAAATTTTCAGCCAGAATGGTTGCTCTTTGACTTTGTTTAGATAACCAATGTTGAAAGGATAGGTCGCGGTTGGTTTATATGAGTTGTAGTAAGGATCGTTCTGATAATATTCATTGCTATTCAATGGGGTTGTATGGATCGCTGTGAATTTCTTCTTGTTGTTTCCGCTGTTGACGTTGTCATTGACATAATATTGAACTTTTTTGAATTGGGCAGGCTCTGGTTTTTTCGGTAGGGCTCTGGCCGGTTGAATACCGAGTTCAGGGTGTGCGTATTCAAAAATAGGGTTGCGGAAACCTTCAACATCGTCAATATCATTCAAGAAGTTGGCGTCTTGCTGAAAATCATTACCAGCTGGAAGCATACGCCTTTGCAGTTGAGGTGGAGAGTTGTGAGATCTTTGAGCGTCATAATGCTTAGATGATCGTGCAACGTACCACTGAGGATCACTATTCACTTGTCTAATATACTCAAAAAGCTTCTGATTCGTAGCACCAGCATTATCTGCAACAAAGAATGGGCCACCACCCCTTCGATCGGACTGATCATGCTTAGATCGCTTGTTGTCATCTACTGTAAATGGTCCATAGCTACGACCTTCGGTCTTAGCCTCATTTGGATAATTATCAGACTTAGTGAATGGTCCTATGCTGGTGCGATCATACTCATTAGCACGTTGACTATTACTGAAGATCAACTCGCCATTGACTTCAACTTTAGGTGGCACGTATCCTTTCTCATAAGGCACCAACTCTCCCTTGATCACGCGGGCATTTCGCCAGGTTTTCTTCTTGTCTTCTTCATCATCGGGGACTCGAATTCCCTCAACAACTGGAATGCCATCTGAATCGATATGCATGAGGGACCTGCCGCGTTTGGAGTTCTTGCTCGGGGTACTTTTAACAAATACTGTGTCCGATCGCACGACAGTGGGTTCAGGCACCTGTCTTGCCAAAACTATGTTGACTGGCCTTCGATCATTCTTTATGGCGGACTCGATGGTTTGTTGGCGATCTTGCCTTTCTTGCCAATTTTGTCGATCGATCTTGCTAACATGATCAAGAAATGAATTGATTACCTGAAGCGATGCTGCATTTGTCGGATCAGCAAAACGTACAGAGCTCGAAAGTGGATTCCATTTTCCATACTCGATATTGGACGTGCTGGTACCGGTTGAATTTTGATTTGTTCGGGTACTTTTATGATACGCACCGCTAAGAGGATGGAGTCTTCCCTCAGGCCGTTTTTTAACAATTATGGATGCTAATCCACCTGTACTGGATTTCACATCAATTGTTTCGACATCGTCGTGATTCAGGGATCGCGACACTTTTAACTCAGTGCGGACGTAGGATGGCTTCATCTGTTTGCTGTTGGTGCGATCACTGAGATCGTCGCCATTGTGTTCCAGGCCCCAAATTGGGCCTATTGATATCGTGATTATCAGGCAGGGTATTATCAACTCTTTCATGTTTCTGATTACGTGAGTCATCTTGGCTCTATTGTTGCTGCTGGTTCCAGTCTCGTTGCGATCACTGATCGAGCACCTGCAGACGAAATCAAATGGAAAGATTGGAATTAGTTATTTAGTCATTTGGAAATTACAACATGTTTTAGATACGGTCAAAGTCACTATTCCGCTTTGCACTTGGTGTTGAGGAATTTTTAAGACCTTTTTTCATCATTACCGGCCGCGGTATTCAAGCCGAGTTAGGCAACTTTCACTACTTTCTTTCGTACATTACATTACGAGTGTGGTATTTCTTTTGGTGATGCAGCGCAGCAACGATGAGGTAACATTCGGTCAGCTAATGGCCAACAACATGTGGATTTATTTACGTTTCTTTGGGTAGCAAGCGATATTTTGGATAATATGTTTTCTGAGCTTTTTCAATTCTCTTGTGGCTGGTTTATGGCACCTTGTGTGCGGCGTTTTACTGTTTTAAGAGTGGTTTGTGCTGCTGTCTTGTTAGTGATTAGTAAATTAATGATAGTCTGTGGAGGGTTACCGGTGAGAATGGTAGGTTACATAATTGAATTGGCTTTTTTCTGGTCGTTTGTGTTGCTATGAGATTAGCTTTGGATGTTTTTGAAGCGAATGGATTATTGGGTGTGAAATTATGCAGAAAATTCTATTATACATGAAGGATAAATGACCGGTAAAAAATTTGGTATTTTTAATTAGCGCAGTTCCTTCTTGCTTTTCACTTGTCATTAATTGAAATAACTACATGAGCGTGAACCTATTCAAGTTAGCAAGCTAATTAGCCGAATTTTTCGCGGGAACTACTAAAGGAACTACGTAAGTAAAAGTGGCTGCTTAGTTTTCACGGACCCACTCAGACCTTTCTGGTCTAACATGTCATCATAGTCCCATCGACCCTGGTTATAGAAATAATGGTAGCCTGCTATTTGGCATTGGAAGTCCCTTGAATTAATCTCAACTATTTAATATGGGGACCGATATTTTAAAAGAGATACTCTTTCAGATAAAGTGTTTTCTATGAGAGTTAAAATCTCCACATTTTTGTCATTTTAGCTCATTCCATTTCAGTTCTTCTGATTATGCTTGGGTGAAACTATGAATGATTGTACATATGCCAACGATAAGACACAGATAGTCTTAGCGCTTGAAAAAGACCCATAATAGATTCTTATGCCGCTTCTTAGAAATATATTCGGCAGTTTGCAAAAGCACTACATTAAAATGTGGTTGGTTTTGGTTTTTGCTAGAGGCCTGATTGCCGGTAAAAGTACTCTTTACCTCTGATGCGGTTGGGAGAAGTCGCGGAAAAAGGTAAGGCCATGTAACCCTCTTCCATAGTTGCAATTATAGGAAGTATAGAACTCATGGGTAAACTGGCAGATTATTTGTTTGCTGGCCATGCTTTAGAGTGAAGAGGAACACTTCGCCCGACCGAAGTTTGTCCTTCTTTTTTTGTTCTTACATGACGGTATAACACTCTCAGAAAGGCACGCTTCCATAGTTCCAACTTTGCCCTCAGGGTATATTTTCGTCTTTACAACCTCTTGCACCTTTGGATTGGGTTCTCGGAGTATCTCTGTCCTCCTGTTTGACGCATATAGCAATATAGGTTATACCGACATTTAGCAAGATGCCAGTATGTTTTCCACTGTCACTGACTACCTTTTGGCAAAGATATTCTTGGTGCTTTTTGAAGCCCAACTTAGAATTGAACATCATTCCCAGATATTTGGTCTTGAGATTGCTGATCACTTTCACTGTGACTGAACATCTGTCTTCTGTCTTCCCTTTCACTAAGGTTTAACCAACCCTTTCTAGTTAGGACTTCAGCATCACCACTGTTTTTGGAGCGTAAATCTCCCCCTTTTCCAAGCATTTTGTGGTAACAGTTAAGTCCAAGTTGTTTGCAAAGCCGAGAGTCATTGCTGTTTTAGGACGGAAGCACGAGCATTTTATTAAACATAGTATTTTTCTGTTGAAAACATATCGAGCCCCGAGCCTTGCAGAACCCCGGCCGTGACGACCTACGGTTTGGATTCATCAACCATCCTGTACTAGAGAGTCTTCTCCGAAAGATAACTTTTGGCTAGTCTCCCCAAAAACTCAACCAGACCTATTTCAGTCAATCTGTCGTTAATTAGTTGTCATTTTGGGGAGTTGAACACATTTTCATGTTCAGCATCAATTTCAAGCATCGTTTTCAATATTTGACTGCGTCTTTTGCCATGCCTAAAAATATACTCATGATTTCTGCAGTTTCCACCGCCTTGACGTTAGTCGCACATACAGAGTCTACCATAGAGTCAGTTAAGTTTCAGCTGATCAACGCTGGCGATTAGTAGTAGATTTAGGAGTTACCTCGTCGATGTGGGAACCAAGAGGGAATATCGACCGCTTATGTGATCCACCTGTCGTCCGATAGTGGGAAAGCTATACCGCTGATCGGCCGGCCGATACACTGAGTAACTCGCCTGAGAATATCGATGAGCTTTGGAATACCATTTAAAATGCTCTTTACTAGGTTGCTATGAAAGTCGTCTACCATGTCCCGTCGCGAATATAATAGCTCAAAAAATCATGGAATGCATCAGTGTATTCCATCCTTGAAAAAAATCACTGACTGTTTCGTGCAGGGCAGAGGCAACTCATCAGATACAGTCTCACCTCTGCACCGAAAGTGGCTACATGACATGAGTTCGAATTATATCTAAGCGAAACCGCCCTTTATATTCAGATGCCAACTAGGCCGAAGGGAAATTAATTTGTTTGATGATTGAGGGAGTCCTAGGTTCACATCCGGCTGATGTCGCACCGGACCAATTGGGAAGAAACTTACCCAAATTTTCAAAAGAATGACTGGCTGACATTAACATCTGCCACAACTTTCCGTCAGGTTGCTCCCAGGGGGGGGGGGGGGCAGGGATAAGGCAGCGTCTGATGAGTTACCTCTGCCCAGGACGAAACCATCAGTCCTTTTTTTTAAGAATTTGGGTTTGTAGTTCAAAAAGAGGGATCCGTGAACCACAAATGTGGAAGAAAGTTTCTTCCCAATTAGTCCGGTCCGATATCCACTGGATGCCGACTTAGGTTTTTTTAGCAGGTAATTGAAAAGAATAAAATTTTGTGGGCTAGCGACATGTAAAACTTTGAAATTACTTATTGATGTTGAGCCCTTATCAGCACATTGGACCAGAATCGTATTTACGGCTACAAACTTCTACTACAATTTCCTCGACCCCACAAGACCTGAGAAAGTAGTGGCAGACTAAATTTCATTTACGAGTGAGGGCAGAGTGCTCTGATGCAGTGATAAAGTACTAAAAATGCAGATAAGTGTACGTCGGGGAAAAACTCAGTGTTTTGGCCAAAAAGCTGAAATTGTCGAAAATAAAAGTGATTTCGGCTTGTATACTACACCACGAAGTACTTGCGGGTGGTCGTAGTTTCTTTGCGGTTCTGCTGAAAAAAGTAAACGTTAGGCTTTGCGTTAGTGATGATGAGCAACTAAAGAGGTTGAGAAAGCATTTCACCATAACTTTCAACTGTATAACATCGGATGAAATTCGATGCAGCAAAGTTTTCAAAATACTTTGCTTCTACCTCGGATGATGCTTGGAGGTTACACTTAGGTATTGATTCGATGTCCGTCAAGACACAATCGAGGTCTACCATTATTCTCCTCAACTCTTCACCCAGATCATTAGCGTCCTAATAATTAGAAAGGCTTCTTTTATGACGAGGTTTGTACATAGACAGGACAACAAAAAATGCAATAGTGTTCTTCAAAATCGTTTTCGGGCATAAAGGCGAGAACCACTCGAGAAGCACTTGGGCATGCCTCAGACCAGAATTTTCTAGCTAACCCTTAACACCACTGATTGCTTCGCATAGGTACGTCTCAGCATCCTCGGGATGTATTGCGATTACTTCCAGTGTTACGTGATTGGCATAACCCACCACCGTGGCCTCATCCGGAACAGGAAGATTAAGTACGTTGTTGTACACGATGTTCCATATCAGTGGGAACATGAAGGGAACGTATTCCTAGGGTCCATCATTGGTGTTATACCAGAGCCGTCGTTCTTGTTAGTAGCCATAGATAATAGCAGCGGGATGCAACCTTAATCGTAATCAGGGACATAACAAGAATCCGAACCTAAATCACAAGATTGAAGGGTTCACGATCATATTTAACTTCAATATCGCATCATCGTTAAATCGGGTTACTCGCTTAAATCTTTTGTTTCTATGTATGGTACTTTTTGCTCCAAGTTCATACACAAGATTTTTTTTCAGTTGACGATTTGTCTAGAGACTGTAATTTTCAGCAGGAAGATGACGAGGAAATCTAACATTGAATTTAATAGGTGGAAATAAGCTCTCAACCCAGGACATGACAGTTGAGAGGCTAACGTTTAACAAGCTCGACCATCATATAGGTAACGTGCTACAATCAGAGGATATTTCCAGTTTTCTTCTCATCATTCCTGCAGGAATTCCTTTTGGATCCAAGATCTTTCTCATTATGCGGACAATCTCATACTTTGGATATCTACAAAGAGGATAACTTGCGACAAATCATATCACCTTATACCTTCCTGCTCTGCTTCCACAAAGAAATACTTAAACTTGATTTGACGTTGATTTTGATAGCTAAACGGAGATTACTACTATTAATATCTCGTAGATTATTCTCGGCAAAAACTAGTCTATATACAAGAAACAGAAAGATCAAGGCAAGAAGTTGTTCCGGAAATACTGGTAGATGCAACTATCAAAAATTTTATTAGTATAGGAAACGGAGTTCCTAATTGATTTGTTTCATTTTTTAGGTTTTACTTTCCTATGAACTATTAGTGGGTAACCAAAGTAGATTGATGGCGTAAGGGTTGATTTGGTTGAACGTCACCCTCTCGATATTGTTGTATCTAGTTAATCCTGGAAGCTTCATTTGGTTTTATACCATCATATTTTTATTTCGGTTCCTGCTTTTCTCGTCCTTACAGAGGGTCGTTTGCGGCTTATAGCGTTGTGCCCCTTACATAACGATACTGAATACTTCTTCTTTGATATTTTTCTGTTTGTGTTTGTCAAGTGATAACTTTATTGAGTTTTCTTTGCCTTCGTCTGGCAATCTTCTTGGAGGATCGTCCCCACTACCGTTCTCTATTGTAGATGTCCTAAGGTTCATTCGGCTGGATGCAGAATTTCCTTCTTAAGATTTTGCTATATTTGATCGATATTTTTTTTGGTTTCTCTGAGAAATTGCTGCTTTTTTTAGATACTTTGGTTCGTACTTGGGCAAGGCGATTAGATCCGAACCTGCAAGGGACTCTTACCACGAAGTTTCAGTGGAGGTTATCTGGTACTATGGAGAGGAATCCTGGGGGATGTGATCTCAGTTCGGTTATTTACGGTTGGTCCCGTAGTTTCCTGATGGTTGTGCTCATATTGCGGCAGAGCTGCACTACTTGAAAGACATACCCCTTAGTTGCGGTAGAAGTGTTAGATAGGCCATCAACTGGTCGTGAGCTTGTATTCAGTATAAATCAGTATCGCTATGCCAGTCATAGCTTCTCAACTTAAAGTGAATGTAACATGATAGGTTTTGCTTTCGTTTGCTCTAGCTTTTTGAGATAGAATTCCAAGGATCTGAAAGCATCCTCATTGTGTTTGCGGGAACTAAGGATTGCCGTCTGCAAAAGTAGATGTAAGCAGGCTATCGTCAAGTGGTATGTCGGAAACATATATCAGATACAGTACAGGATACAGGTACAAGGTCTTAGTACGTTTCCTTGGGGGACACCTGCTCTGATAGAATGGTCTTTCGCTGCGAAGCTTCTGTATCTTCCATAGGATTTCAAAATATTGTACATATCGTCCAATTTAATATAATAGCCTGGGCAATGTCAAGAAAGACGGCGGAATAATATTTCCTTCCGTTGAATGCGTGCCTTATTGCCGAAACGATACGATGAACTTGAAATTGATGGTTGGGGATTATTTTATTTATAATTTTTAACAACAACAGAATTTTTGATGTGAGCAGTTTTTCAAACACTTTTGATAGGATAGGAAGCAGACTGAGACGATGCTTTGGAATGTTTCGGATCTTTTCCTAGTTTTGTGAAAATAATTATAACTGACTTTTTCGACATGTTTGGGTAGTAATAAATCTTAATTAAGTATTTGATGACATGGAAAGGAAGTTCTTTAACAATTTTGCTTGTAATTTCGTTGCGCCTATATGCTTTTTTAGGATCGAACTCCTTGATGATAAGAGCGACATTTTTAAATCGAAATCGGGGGTCTTTTTTAGTAGATGAAGGTGAGCATTTAGGAAGTGTTTTACTGAATTTAATGCAAAAATATTTTCCAAATGGGCTGCGAGTGCTGTACTTTTCTCAGCACCACTACGAGCCCAGTCACGTTTTCCTAGGCGCAACGGTGGTAAATGTTGTTCCAGTCTTTTTAGATTCCTACAAGCTTTCCAGACAGAATTGGTATCCGTTGTCGCAGGTAGTTAAGGTAGTTTTTCATACTCTACTGAATTTTTTTATTCAGATCTTTCCGCGGGCTTTTTGCCAAAATCGGAAAATTGGATGGAACTTTTACGGACTCAAGAGTTGTCTCTTGGAAATACCTCATTCGGGAGAACAGATGACAGAAGTGGGAGGGAGAGAATTGACGGTTTCCGCAAACCTTTCAACACGAAAAGGTTCCTAGGAGAATTGGAAAACTGCTACAGCGGTGGTTATTAATAAGTTTCTGGACTGTCCTTTGAGCATTACAAAGCACATGGCATGGATGGTCAGCGATGCTAAAGCAGGATATAGAAAACAACTTCTAAGAAATATTTTCTTAGCATGTCTTGCTCTGAGTTACGTGCCTACCTCTTGGCAGAAGGTTAATAAATAATCGTTGACGCAACAATCGATATTGGACCATGGCCTCGAAGGGTGTTAGAGAACTTCATTCAAGATTGTAACACTACAGAACACTGTAGGAGGCAATGTGGTCAGCATTACGCTCGACCGAGATTATTACCCTGATTTGACTCAGGTAGACATTCACAGCTGAGTCGACTGGTATCCGACACCCAGCCACGATAACAAATCCTCTGTCGCCAGTGAGATTTGAACCGCGACTCTTCGCCAGGACAGCCCAGCGCTGTAACCACTTGAGCCATTCGGACACCGTCGTTGTTGTCTTAATACCTAAGCCTGGGAAAGATGATTAATCAAATCCAAGGAATTTCAAACAAATCAGGGGAGGTCCTGTGGGTCTGCTCTTCACTCTCGGGTTTCAAAGAAAGAAGGTGCAACTCTTAAAGGCAAATACGGAAGTGTTTATAAAGCGGTCGTTGATTGTTCCCGTTTCCAAAAAACTTAGTGATACAGCCAGAGAGTATGGTGCATAATCGATAAGAAAATTCGATAACGATGCATCCCCAGTGCTTTTCGGCTAAAAACGGCTTTACATGAGGGATGAGCTCTATATCCCTAAAAACGACTCGTATATGTAAGGCATGCATCTAATTATTAGACCTCGTTTTTGTACCATTATTGTGTACGCACTGTCTTTCTATCTTTTCTTTTGTATTCTTTGAAAGAATTACATTTCATTTTGTGTATGAGTGTTTTCGACATTGAATTCGAAAATTGGGATGAACTAGAAGAATGCGTGACAGGATATTCTGAGCTCTTCTACAACGATGTGTCAAAAATAGCAAAAGATTTTGGAGCAGAAGTCTATCTTTTGAATGAGCATTTTCCTTGGGACAATATGCATCGGCTTTCAGGCTGATGTATATGTGATTCGAAGGGGCGTAACCTGCGTAATTGACGAGCCGTCGAAGGGCAGGCGTATCGAATTATGTAGCCATAATCAAGCTGGATTGAGGGTGCTGACCAGTACCTTGATCAATTTAAAATTTATTCAGGAATGTAGAAACGGATTGAACTCTAGTTGTTTGGTCAATATGGTGTAGAGGGAAATGAAATCTCGGACGCTTTAGTAGAAGAAGATTTATTTCTCATTCTCATTAGCTAATGCTGCTATTACAAGCTGGGAACAACCTGAAGCTAAAGAAATGTTACTAGACATACTACAAGCTGGGAATACATTAAGAATAGGGATTCTTCGAGAAGATGCGTGTCCATTCAGTGATGGGACAGCCAGATCCACTAAACTTCTAAGAGCGCATCAGACAAGAGATTTTTGGTGCTGATAAGCTCCAGTTGCAGCGGGTAGTTAATCTACGAGACGTTAAGAACCTTCACTTTGTCACGGACCAACTAAACTGGTTCACTGATGTGTCTAAGGGCTGTTACAAAGTCGTAGCCATTTTATCCTCCTAACCCTTATGTGGGGCCATCTTTTATTTCAATGATCGGGTGAAGATAGAGGTGGGTTTTGGTTGCAGATGTGTTGATGCCATTTAAAGTGGGAATTTTGCAGGACTTGAACTCGGTCGCGTAACATGTGAATATATCAACATCCAACGTCCCGTGATTCAGTTCGGAAGAAATGAAGTTATCTAGGTATCATTTTATAGCACGGCATCCCTGGAGGTCCTTCTGGGATTAACCCATCTCCATCTGCACATACAGATGCAGACAAGGAGGGCAATATTCAGGATGGCCGGTAGTATGAGTAAAGTGGGGAGCTGCCTAAATCGAAGGAAGATTGATATTCTTTCTAGGCGGTATCCCGAATTACTGATACCAAGGGATAACATGACAACGAAGTTTCACTTCGATAAGAAGTTTGAAACATGTTGCAGTAACAAGGCAAACTGGGAGAGCGTGGCTGCGACGTACGGCTTAAACCAGCAACTGATTTCTTGGTACACTGACGGATCCCTCATAGCAGATGGAGCGGGTGCCGGTGTCATTGGTCCAAGGAAAATGTACTTTGAGCCAATGGGCAGGTACACTAGCATATACCAGGAAATATAGACAAATGTGCCTCCTTTAATCTGCAAAGAAACTACAGGGGGCAGAACATAGCTATTTTCACCGATAGCCAAGCAGCGATCAAGGCACTTAGGTCCAACCAGGTGAATTCTAAACTGGTATGGGAATGCCTTGAGAGACTGAATACACTCGGCACGTCCAACAACGTCTGGATACTTTGGGTTCCAGGCCATGCTGGGTTGGAAGACAACGAGGCAGCGGACGAACTAGCCAAGAAGGGAGCAGGGACGCCTTTACACGGGCCAGAACCTTTCTGTGGAATCGGAGACGGTTTCATGACTATGAATCTAAGAAATGAAGAGGAATGGTTGAGGGAACTATACTGGGCGGGCCTACCAGGGATGGAGCAGTCCAGGGTGCTTATTGGGGGATACGAACCCATACGCACAAAGGATAGTTTAAACCTCACCAAAAAAACGTCCGAATCATAGTGGGAATTCTCACTGGTCATTGTCGGGTGAACTATCACCTAGGGAAGCTAGGGATATCTACGGACACTGCCTGCAGGTTTTGTGAGTAGTATGATGAAACCTCTATACATGTCCTGGGACAGTGTCCGGCACTTGTGCAAAGTAGGTGGAGGCATCTGGGAGAACACTTAATACCAGATGCAAAGCTGAAACATCTGGAAGTAGGGAACATACTAAAGTTCCTGACGGTTATAGGCCTGCTTGAGATACTATGATCAATAGGTACACTATAACCAGTGAAAGGGGCATAATAGTTCTTTAAGGACGCGGTGCGACTTCCCTTAACAGAATAATAATAATAATCTTTCAAGGATTTTCTTTCTCGAGACATTGCTTTCCCTTACCTTAGGTTCGATCCTTTGATTCCCTTCCCCGAGAATTGGTATATTCGGTTGAAGTTGGTGACGATGTATCTTTTTTTAAGGTCATGAGAAAGTATTAAATAGGTCGAAGATGAAGCGTGGAATTTATTATTCTTAGGCTCGTTTTTTTCCCCTTCCTTATTGAAAACAGTGTGGGCTTTGTTTGCCTTTGGCCAATTTGCTGTACTCCATGTATCCACAACTTTTGCGTGAATTATCAGCTTGATAAACCAACGTTCAGTCAACTCCTATCTATTTACATTTCACATATGTAATTTCCAGTGAAGAAACTCATTCCGACATTGGCGAGGCTCTCAGATATTTTATTGCTATTTGCCGGTACTTTGATTTCTTAATGTGATTATTTCGAAGTGACTGCACTGAACAAGATATTCTTCTATTGGTAAATATGACACGAAGGTTGTGTCGCGACGTGGTTAGCATATAATCCGTATTGGCTTTGTACTATTCTAACAATTCCATGTAACGCTTAACAATGGAACCCACAGTTATTTGTCAGCCCTGCCAACAATGGAAGCGCATGTGGATAATATTCTTACCTCACATTGTTCAATATGGGCTGATGAATATTACGAAAGATTAGATGAGCATGAGGTCTACAAGTTTCTAACAATTATTCATATATCTCTGTGCTAGCAACTACATAAATTTTACACTAGTTGACCTTACTTTTAACAATAAACGACAAAGGCATGGCGGCAGTATAGTGTATCTTCTGACTTTGGATGTTACTAGTTACATGTACGGTTGAATGTGTCTAATATCTAAAAACTTGAAGCATTATTATATCATATCTCCATCCGCTTCCATTCTGATCTGGTGCTAGAGAATCATTAGAGCTGAAATTAATGGACCATCCAGTGCTAACTTCTTGCCATAATGTCAACTAAAACCTCCGATCACGATTCTCATTTAAGTTAAGGCTGACATTTAGTTATAGGCCAAGCCCAAACTGGATCATCAAAGATTAGAAGAGAACTGAGATTGCTTTTTCAAATGCACTATATTTCGAGCCAGCGATATCCATTGAATTTATACAAGAGGTGCAAGTATTATGGAAAATATCCTAAAGAAGGAGATCTGGGTGCTGCCGGAATGCGGTAACCGATAGATAATAACTAGGTTAAACTATGTAACGGGAGATTAATAACGAAAGGTCACCTTGATCCCATATTTATGAACTTTGCAGAGAAGTTGCATTTTCAACTAGGTTTGGTTACAAAGAATTTATTTTTTTAGAATTGGGTGTGGGATTAGAAAGACCCTCTTGCTGAGTAGTTGATATTGCCTGTTGCATGTTAGTGGGAATGCGAGGTGTATTGTATTGATATTGAGATACAATCTTTAGATAGTTTTCGTGCTTGAATGCAGATATCCAATGAAGTTAATAGAGCTCTTGAAGACCATTCACCAATTTAGGAATCTCGTTTTTATTTATATTTGTTTTAGACCATAATATTATTACATAGTAGAAAAGAGCAAATATTATCCTTTTTTTGGAGAAGGAATAAGAAGCTCTAAAGTACCAAGGTGCAGGTCATTATCGTATTTTAGGCTTTAATGACAATGAAGTATGAAGAGGACTAAGCAAATACATTTAAATGTTCCTTTTGTAGGGTAAGGGTTAGCAAGAAGTATGAGGGTATGTCAAATATAAGCCGCACTGATTTTTTTAAGAATCCGAAGGGGTCTTATACTTGGAAAGGATTGATGTGCAGGCAGCCGGTTCCTTTCTTGAAAAGGGAGACCGAACATAATTCTATCGAACCCCTTAGTATCGGGAGAAACTATGAGCCCAAAACAGGTTGTCAAAATTGTCAAAAAATGGTGACACATGACTTGGAATTACAAAAAGTCTCCGCTAGATGCAGAGGAGGAAGCGCGGAGAGTGCGCCAGTGAAGGTCAAGACTAGATTGTTAGCCGGTAAGGTAATGGCAAATGTTTTTTGGTATCGTTTTTTTGTATCATGTCATGATCGACGTACTATTGATGCTTTATATTACTGCGAAATGCTGGATGCCGCGAAATTGGCATTTCGGTGGAAAAGGAAGACCAAATCCATTAGAAGCGCCATTCTTCTTCATGACAACGTATGGCTTCACGTAGCAAACGCAACGACACAAAAATTTGACTTCTTGGCTGGGAACTTTAGAATTTTCTCCCTTCCAGGACTTGTCCGGACTTGTCTTCTTGTGATTTCCACCATTTTGTGCCACAAAAAGAAGCGCTTGGAGGAAAGCGATTTAACGACGAAGTGGCGGTGAAGGCGTTCATACGCCAGTAGCTTCAAGAACGTTCAAAGAAATTTTATCGCGGCGAGATTTAAAAACTCCTAATTCAGTGAAAAAAATGCATTTCTTTGGCAGGAGAGTGTGTAGGAAAATAAGGCACTTTTGTAAATGAAATATAATAAACAGAATATTTTTTTAAAAATTAGTCTCGTTTATATTTGATATGCCTTCGTAATTGGGACCATTGACAAAAGGGTGAAATAAAAGAGGGGGGAGGGGGGAAATCATAAAGAGTTTAATTTTAGCTCTGCGGAATATCGAAGGAAGGAAAATAGGAATGTGGTACGTTCTGTGGAATGATAAAAAGATAAATAAACTAAGCAAATTAGGGGGAGGGGTTGTAGAATAGCGATTCAAGGTAACTTCAGAGATTAGGCTGGTAATCCATTTTGAAAATCGACTGACCGAGTGTTGAAGCTAGCCAGCATGGGGTCATGGTGTCAAGAGTATTCTAGCTCACGCGATGTAAAAGATGAGGAGAGAACGACTAAGGGTGATGAGTCGCATCATAAATGTTGAATGGGCAAGCTTCAAACCACCGTGACTTCATCCTATGATGGGGGTTTAACTGGACGGAAGAGCGAGATTAGTTAGACAACGGAAGAGTGGAAAAGATTCCAGAACAGTCGCCATTACTCAACGATCTGAAAGTACTTGTTGCGACGTACATAATAGTCGTCCGGAAGCTGAGCCGGGTGAAAACCCTGCATTCATTAAAAAATCCATGAAGTGTTTTCCCCTCTAAACATAGTATTTGCGGGTGAGCGAATTTAGTGGCAAGGTACAATGTTCCAAGCAAACACTGAAAGGACGCGTGAATCGATAGGAAGTAGTCAAGGATAGTTGGCAGGAAACAATGAATTTATGATGCTGCGAAGTTCATACGAAAAAAGTAGCTGAGCTGGCGACGAAAAAACGATGCAGCAGTGTGGTGAATTTTCTCTCTGCGGCAAGCGATGGAAAAACTGTTGGAATATGGACAACAGTTGCACCATCTGTTCATCGACTTTAAAGCCGCCTATGATAGCATAGCCAGGGTAAAACTCTACACGGCCATCGGAGAATTCGGTATCCCGACGAAATTAATAAGACTGACTAGGCTGACCCTGACCAATGTGCGAGGCCAGATAAAAGCAGCAGGTTCACTCTCAAGACCATTCGACATCAACAACGGTCTACGACAAGGGGATGCGCTATCATGCGTCCTCTTTAACCTGGCCCTCGAGAAAGTGATTCGTGATGCTGAGGTAAATGCAAGAGGTACGATCCTCTTCAAGTCCACCCAACTACTGGCCTATGCTGACGATATCGACATCATGGGAAGAACCACCCGAGACGTACAAACTGCCTTCATCCAGATCGAGCAGGCGGCGCGAGATCTTGGGCTCCACATCAATGAAGGCAAGACAAAATATATGGTGGCAACGTCAGCACCGAAGACGAATCAACCAACAACATCAAACCGCACTGGTCAAACACAAACACGAAGAAGAATAAGGATAGGAGAATACAACTTTGAGACCGTTGACATTTCTCCTATCTAGGGTCGAAAATCACAACCAATAACAACTACGATGATGAAATCCGCGCACGGTTGTTGTCAGCCAACAGAGCCTATTTCAGCTTACAAAGACTGTTCCGCTCGAAACGTCTCACCATAGGGTCAAAGCTCTCACTGTATAAGACTATGATCTTGCCAATCCTCATGTATTTCTCGGAAACTTGGGTTCTTAGCAAGAAAAATTGCGAACTCTTGGCCGCGTTCGAGAGAAGAATCCTCCGAAGAATTTTTGGCCCCCTACATGAGGATGGACGATTCCGTAGCCTACACAATAACGAAATCTATGAGCGATACCATGACCGTCCGGTTGTGGATAAAATCCGGCTCAATAGGTTCCGGTGGGCGGGTCACTTAATCCGTATGGATGAGGATGATCCCACCCGGAAAGTCTATAAGGGCAATATCTATGGTAGAAAAAGAAGACGAGGCAGACCCTGCCTAAGATGAAGCGATGGCGTAGGTCAGGACGCCAGACAGCTTTTAGGGATATCGAATTGGTGGACCTCGGCGCAAAACCGGGATGTCTGGAGTTCCTTATTAAGGCAGGGCTAGACCGGATACCGGTTGTTGCGCCGTTGATGATGATGATGAATGTGGTGGTTAGGAAAACAATGGTAACATACCCGCAAAAAAGAAGACAAGTAAAAACAAATATAAAGCTAGAGTTAAAAAGATGAAGGATAATGTGTGGTACAACCCAAAGGGCATGAGCCTACAAATGGAAAAAATTAACATAGCTAACCAAAATGTGCATTGTGTGAGCTCAAGTTACTCCCCTTTCAGTGTTCTGCGCATCTAACTTTGAGGGATCCATTCATTTGGCATCCTGGGATAGTGGATTCCATTGCATGGCGTAAACCGCTATAGAGTTATTGCCCTTGTCTAACTTTTAATGTTTAGCCAGTTATTCACAGCCTTAAAGACTACTCTCGCCATACATATAGATTTGCCCACTAAAACTTTGTTGATAATAGGATTTCAACCGGATAGATGAACTTAAATAGAGGAGCGTTCTCAACAAATTTCAAAAACACGGTTCTATACTATGATTATTTTGATTGGAGGAGATATAGGCTTAGATTTTACATAGACGTGACAATGGTTTTCTTGTATGTGTTTCTCTAGACTGAACTCCCTGCTTTCATTCAACTTCACACTTGGCTTACTTGGATTGTTATGACACATACTGCAACATGCTCGCCGCCATGTGCTTGCAACCTTGTGGCCACACAACAATAGACTAAATCACATATCACGCTAACACCAGAAAAAAATTCGCGAAATTCTTCACGTCCAAGTGATTGAACATGAGCAACCCTTTTCTTCCATCATACAAATTCAAGCAATGCGCCATATATTCGGTATTTAGTCTTGTTGGGAGAGATCTTATAATTAGATGGCAATACCGGATGGAAACCTCTAAAAACGATCAATGGATCAACAAGCTGATTGAAAAAAAAAAAATGGGAAGATTAGTTATAATCTAGCGTCATTTTTAGCGGACTGTGGAAGATACCGTTAGTAGCTTTCCGGGTTTTATTTGGACAGTTTACGTGATTATACATATAATTTGACGGTATTCCTCTACGGCTTCCGATTTATGGATGAAAAGAGAAACCTAGAAAGAATTCTTGGTAAATCGGAGTTGCTGGAAAATTCGGTGAGGGGAATATTTGAATGCCAGGAGGATTAGAATACGGCCAACCTTGTTGTTAAGCAAATAAGACCAGGGAGGTATAGTACAATAGCCGAGATTGAGAGAAAAGAGATCTAGCTAGAGTTAACTTTTCCATCCCGTAATGTGAAGTCTTGTGACGATTCCAGGAAGGAAGGTGCGGGGGAGGTAATGGTTGATTTTGGTGGATAAAAATATCGTAGACTGGTGTTTTTGGGCTGGGTGCTTTGGAAGGTTCGAATGTAGAGAGGGACTATTTCGTTGGCCGTGATAATTAATCCAGGTAGTATCGATCTTGGTTCCTAGTGCAGGGCAAAGTCAGGTTGCACATATACATCATGTTTGTTAGAGTGTACTTAAGGATCGTTCAATTTGGGGAAATAAGACAACTTCAATGAAATTTATTTATTTGAGTCAATTCAACAAAAACAAATTCGAGACACCTGAGTCAGATACAAGCCGAAACAACTAATGACAAGAATCAGTACTCAGATAAGGCCATTGGTGGGGCACTATCAACTTCAGATATTTTTATTGCATAGGTTGGATTTAAGCATATGGTTATTCGTCGGAGCTAAGCTGTTTGTCACATTAATTCGGGTTAACTCTCCAGTTTTCTAGCTTTACGGAGCCATCAAGTCAAAGAACTCCTTTTATTAGTTGCAAGGAAGAGTTAGTTCAAAGGAACCACTGCCATCCGGTTTCTTAACCCGTCGAGCTCAATCTCCTTATAGAAGAAAAATCTGAACTTACTGCGAAACAAGGCTCCGCTTGCCAACTTTTCTCAGCATCTCACTGACAGTGTCTCCGGAGAAAGGTCCCATGTGTCTGCATAGAGTTGCTGATGAATCCAATACTAACTTCCATACGAAAAAGGGTGCGGTTGACGTCGTCTACCACTCCATTGCAAAACATACAGCCAATCTTGCAGGTAAGACAGAAATCCAAGATGCCCACTTAGGGAATAACCAATCTCACCATAAATAAAAAATTCAAACCGTTTCCGTTTACTTTACTATTTTTTTTCTTTTTTGCAAATATGCATATCTTGTCAATGACTTGTGGTCTGTCTCAGTGCTTGGGTTTAACCAGCCCCCTTTCTCCTTGACTCGTTTCCCCGAAAGGGTTGTCCTTCATTAAGGGTATGCGGTTGTTCTTCTTGAAAAACTACCTCCGTTGTGTCCTCTCCCTTGCAGCTATAGATGGCGTTGCGTTCCATATCAATCATGGCGACGGGGATCTCTCCGCCATCACCATGGAGTTTGGAATAGTTTCAAATTAAATGGGAAATATATTTTTAGTCGTATATATCCACTTACGTAGAGGTGGAGTAAAAGATAGTAATGATAACAGTGTTAAGGGGGGGGTAGGTTCGCGTCCTATTATGCCTTTTTAATGGTTGTAGTATACCTATCATTTATAGTCTGTTGATCAAGCCTACAAACGACAAGAATTTTAAGATGTTCCCTACTTCTAGATATTTTAGTCTGTCGCCTGGTATTTTGTATTCTCCCAGATCCCAGCTGAACAATGTCCTAAAATATGTATGGAGGTTTCATTGCTCTAATCACAGATTCTGCAGGTAGCGTCCACATATATCTTTAGCTTCCCCAGATAGTAAAGATATGGCCTGCAGTGATTAGTGATTTTTCCTACTATGTTCCTACGGGTGCTCTTTGTAAGGTTTAAGCAATTCTGCGGGCTCTTGGGTTTTATGAGCACCCTGCACAACTCCATTCCTGGTAAGTTTGGCTAGTATAGTTCCATGGCTTTGGCCATGAACCCTTTTCGATTCCACAAAGGGGTTCTCGTCCCTATGGCGGCTTCCCTGCTCCTTTCTTGGCCAACTTATTTGGTGCCCCATTACCTCCTTGCTCAATATGGGTTGGAACCTAGAGTATCCAACTCTTATTGTTCGAGTCAACCGTAAAAGATAGACAGAGGCGAGTCCTACAGTGATCAGATATGAAGAACTAGGGAGCTATCAGTAGGCCCAGAAATGAAAAAGCACAATTGGAGGCCAGTTCAGATTAATTATGGGCGGAGTCGATCGCAATTGGAAGCATACGTTTAGACATACAAAGCGGTTGTTGACAGACTGCAATTATCGACTCGATGAGAATCTTATACAGTTTCAACATCTCAAGGGTTACGATGACTGGAGCAGTAGGGTACGAATACGTCTCTTCGTCAATAGAACTAGTGGTGACACATTCATAAAATATTACATTAAGCGTTTCTGGGTTTACAGATTAAGTACTTGTCTGTTGGCTCGGTATTGTTAATTCACGAAATTTACGCATGACGACTTCTAACTGGCTTCAGGATGGAGGAAGTAAACTCGGTGGTAGTACCATCCCCTTGTTCTTCATTGAAATGAGAGCTCCTGGAGTCAAATCAATTACATCTGCTTTTCTCAAAATAAATCTGTGCTATCTGCAGTCATAAATTGAAACAAAAGATACGTTTCTAACAACCACTAACAAAACAGTAGCACAAACTAATAAACTTCATCACTGCCTACCAGAAGCCTCTGTACCGATCTCCTATCATAATTCACAATTTCAAGTTAATCAGTGCAAAAAAGTGTCGTCAGATACTTTCTCTTTTGCTTAAAACATGTATAATTTCATGCTAAAATAATTTGCGTTCGAATGTTTTAATTTGTTGCTGCTAATAAAGTTGTTGACTATAAAAACGAAACCTCAATAAAAAAACTTATGTTAGATAAGTTGCACGCAATTCACCCAGTGAATTTGTGAAGAATGCGGCATAAAATATGGAATACCGTGTGTTATAGGAATTAATTTTCAATATCTCATTCAGATGCAGATACAATGAAAATAAGATCTGGTGAATGCACGCAACAGTATTTTGTTAAATAAACATGAAGATGAAACAATGGATGTTAAGTGATCTAAATTTTCACGCTGAAAGTTGACTTTGTGGTGTATGGAATGTGGAAATGGTTCCAGTTGAGTGAATATTGTTTTATTCAGCTGAAAGGGTTGTTGGATCCATTGGGTTCATGTTTGTTTAAGGTCGGCGGGGTTTGGGGTTTGAAATTGTGATTAAGGTTTACTGTTCGTGCCATTCATTCATGACTCGTTTTCCATCTTTTCTAGTTAATTACTGGCGGAAAAGTTTTGAGATCTTTTGAATGGAAGCTAGTGTGAGTGATGCGTGTGAAGTTTGACGCTTCCTTCTTTGACAGAATAGTGAGAGAAGAAAGTTATTTATGGAGTATGATTGCTTACCTTCTATGAATACCAAAATCTTCAGCAGATTGTTTTCCACTCAGAGCAAAAAATAAACCTGAAATGAGCGAATTCTAAACAGGTTCTTGCCTCAGACGTTTACCTACTAGAATAAAAGTATCTTATCGCGTTTTTCCGTCGATATCAATAAGTGGCCATTAGTTATTCAGGATGGAGTGATCAAGGTCACCATATCTAAAATTCGCCGCTAATCTCGTAACCTATAAGATTGGTAAAAATTCACAGTCAACCACAAGGCGTTCCTCACCCGCAAAAATCAATCTCGTCATCACAACAATCATTGGAATTACATAACCCGAAACTCTGATATAACTCAAGATAAACGAGGAAGCATCAACAAAAGATAAAAAAGTCAAGAATCATCATCCAGCCCAGCTCTTCAGCCGCCTTCACGCTAATCTTATTACATTATTGTTATTAGTAACCAAACGAAATTTATTCGACGAACATTGAGTCAGAGTGTTTTCACTTTCGTACAGGTTGAAGAGACGACGCGAAAGAAAATAAATAATTTCACTTTCTGCTGTGGCGCAATATCTGGACTATATAGTTGAGCTGGTTGAGTAAGGCGAGTGATTGATTGCTGTAGGACGCTTGTTTTGGAGAATTTTAATTTGTTTGGATTGAGGGTTGTAGATTTTGTGGGTCTAGATAACAACAAGCTTCAAAACGTAGGCGCTTTATTGCCACTGAGTAGGCACATCCAAAACCATCTTGAGGACGGATGTATCTTTTCCAGGATAAAGATCCAGGTCCAGACCCTTAAATATTTTATCAACTCTTTTAGGGGCGAAAATTCGAGGGTAATGTTATGAGAGTCATCTCTGAGACAAATAACTCCCTTAAAACTCTACAGTCCTTTTCGTGCTCTTACCTCAATCGACCTGCTCCCTTGTATATGAAAAGCCAAATAATCCTTAAAACCGCTTTCTATGTGTAAAATCCACTTCCACGCAATACCGAAACTACAAAACTACAGTTTTTAGGAAGACATACTCGAAACTCCGAAAAGATGCAATTGACTGCAGTTAGTACGTCGAAAGTACCAAACTCAACACTTATTAGCAAAATCCGCTAAACTGAGTTTCCGAACTAGCTGATGTGTGATATATGTATTCCCGCTTTTAAGTGCACTATGCTTCGTTCCGATCCGACCGTCTTACTTCAACTGAATACCTGTGTGAATGTTTACTTACCTTTGAGATGAAAATTGTTACGAATATGTTGACGGTGTGGCGGCGGTGGCCACCGTTGCTGAGGTTCCATAGAGTGTTATTACGGAGACTTGTGAGACAGATTTCGCTTTCCCCGCTATTTACGAAAAAAGAAGTTTTATAAGTTAACTAACCGTCTGCTAGCTGGTGCTGGATCTTAAGATGAATGAAAATTGGGGATGGGGAAGGTAATATTGGCTACTAACCGGCGGTGTTTGAAGTCATGAATTTCCCATGGACCAAAGTCGTGAGTCATTGCTGGTCGCAGTTCGGTGCAGTTCTGAGGTGGAAAAATGTGTCTTTTTACAGTTTTTGCACTCGATTAGTTACGCAACCTTTGCAAGCATGATACTGGAGATTGTTTGATGATTGAAAAAGTACTAAGTCAGTATAAATGCTGAACAATCTCTCGTTTTTAATGCTTCATTGGAAAGGTCTTCCAATGCAGCCTTTATTGTGAGCATGCAAATAATGCAAGGTTTTATCTGGGAACCTTGTTCCTCAAGTCTAAACTTGCATTTGAATCCAATAATAATTTGGGTAGTCACTCCGGTTTTTTTCTTCCTCGGGTCCTTGGTTCACTGCAATCTCGTTATTATTTATTTGATCTGTATTGGTTTAGGTTGACAAGATGGCAGCGCGCCTTGATAGGAGTCCTAGTTTGGTTTTCTTGTCCTTTTCCTTAAGGAACAATAAAAGCCCTGGTTAATGCGGATTGAGAAATCTGTAGAAGACATGCTTTCTACTTCAATGGAAACACTGCACCTAGTATCTAAGGGACTGTCAGCCAGAAAGGAGAGAACAGCAACCGGACGCAGGTAACCCTGGTGAAATCCACATTAGATGCAGCAGACACTTTAGTTAGCGGCGATTTACACATTAGCCTACACTTATGTCTACAAACATAAAGGTTAGTCAAATTAACCTGCAACATCCCAAAGCCTTTTCCTATCTGCTGCAGCAACACTGGCAAAGTTGTAGGACTGTCCTTATACATTTCTGGCACAAGAGCCATTAGGTCGTTTTAACAAAATCTGTGTTATTTGATCAGTAAAGAGGATTAGGATCTGCTTCGATGACAGATCCTCGAGAACGGCAACTTGGGTTCTGATGTCAAAATTGTTAGACGCAACCTTATTGAGGCAATTCTGTTCCAAGGACTTACTTGTGGTTAACTTATTATACCATGTTCACTACAAAAGGAGAAACATCCCAGTTGCCTCTGCTTGCTTGCGCTATGATTCTCTGTGTTTTCCGCAGACGCAAGACCTAAGGGATCTGGTAGTGTATGCAGAATCAAGTGCCCTTGAACTCTTAATAGGTTGTGACTCGAACACTCAGAATCTTTGTTGGGGGAAGTGACAAATGCAATCCTTCAGAAGAGAACCTGTTTGAAGTAAACTGATTGACCTAACGGCTTGCATTACAAAGTTTGTGTTTAGAAATGTAAATGTGTCCTGAAACTGCTTTCCACTTGATGATGGACCAGGCCAATTGGATTGAAACTTTCTTCCTCTGTTTCTGGCTCAAGGCCCTCTCTGTTCTAAGCTTGAACCCGTGTTTTTACAAAAATAGCCGAAGGTTTCGTCCAGAGCAGAGGCAACTGATCAGACGCTGTCTTGCTCTTGTCTGGAAGCAGCATGACCGAAATAATAAGGCCTGATTTTACTAGGCGATTTTTGTCTTAAATGTAATCCATATCCAAGTCGTGTTATGAATTGTATGTCTGACACTCTGTCCTGGACGGAACAAGTTTCTCATAATGATAGGTGGCAGAACCTAAATGCTGTTAGATACCCCAAACTTTACCTGTCAGAATCTAGCACGCATACGGCAAAGTTTATCCTGACGAAAAGCAGGAAGACTTGCAGAAGTATTGTAGGCATCCTGACAGCCCATAATTTACTAGCTGGGTATATATTCCGAATAGGAATTGTACAAGATGATACGTGTCTCTTCTGTAATGAGGAAGCGGAATCCACGGAACGCCTATGGATGCATCAGGCATTAAATCTTTAGTGCTTCAGTTGCAACGAGTAGCATCACATCCACTAACGGAAATCCTGCGGTACATGAGCGAATCCGGGACATCTGGTTAGACGGGGGAGTCAAGTACAATGAGTCACCACGGTCTGAATGGGCACAGGCTATGCTTCTGTCCACCACAAAAACACACACACCATACCTCACATTAACGGTAATAACATCCGACCCTGTGGACAATCCTGAGTAGTGTTCATGACAATAAAATTTGTACCTGTCGCTACTTCTATTTGCCTACTCTCTAACATTCCAGAAGGCCAGGGTGTTTTCAATTCCCTTGCGGATCAGTGCGTCTTGCATCGTTGTGTGGGATGCGTTATTGAATGTTCGTTCGTTGTTCAAAAACGCATACAGCCCTATTTCCTTTGTTTCTATGACATCCCGTAATACATCTGTCAACTGAAACACGGCAGTTTTGGTTGACCGGCCTGCGTGGTAAGTGTGTTGACACAGTAATAGGGGATTGCACATTATAACGTTAGTTCTAATATAGTTATCTATGCCCTTCTGCATCGTCTTTAGGACGAACGATTAAAGTCAAATTGGTCTGAAAGATTTAGGGTGGCAGATGATGTCTAGGCTTGTAATGTGTAACAATTAGAGTTCGGCGTTGCTTCACCTTGGCATCAACACTGCCACCAAGGTTATCAACCAACCAAACTCTTTTACAAGTTTGCCAGTCGTAAACATCGACTGCGCGAGGTAATATGTGGAACCGGACGAATGGTAGCAGTTCGGCGAGATGAGGGCCGGGGTTCTTGGTTCGCAAATATTATCTCCCTGTCAGGACACAGTGATTTTACTAACACTAAATCCATTCGGGGTAAATTACTTTAATAAAGATGTGAGGTCTCGAGGCGGGTTGATATCGCCGAAAATTTCATTAAAGTAACTTAATTGCCAAACGGCCTGATAGGGAAAGGAACAAAAATCACAAAAAAAGCTAGCGCACGCGGGATTGACGGGGAAGGATTAACCCTGGGCCGATTATGACACCCACGGGACGATGAAATTTAATATTTGATAAGCATTAAATTTGAACTAACTCTTCGGCAAACATTTAAAAGGTGGCGCTCTTGAGCTTTGGATGGACAGGCAAATGGACAAGGTCCATTCTACTTCTTTCTACATCCTCCACTCAGGCACCTTGACAATAGTCGGATATCAGGCGACTCAGCTGTGAATGAGTACCTCAAATCAGGGTAATAATCTCGGGCGAGCGTAATGCTGACCATATTGCCTCCTACAGTATACTGTAGTGTACGGTTACGGTCTTGAATGAAGTGGTCTAACACATTTCAAGGCCCTGATCCAATATGGATTGTTGCGCAAACGATTATTTCCGAGTTATCACAATCTCGGCAGATGCCGGATTTTACCTAATACTAGCACTAAGTGCCAAGCATTTAGGCTCGGACGACCCTACCTACTTAAAAACTAAAGGGGCACTGGTGGTGGTGGCTGGTGGTAGGTCAGTGGGAGAATCCGTCGAGTACTCCCCGCAACATCGAGCACGTATGCAGAATGGTGTACTTCTGCATGGTTTGAACCAGACTGTGCGAAAGTCCCAGGACATCAAGGGAAGCCATGAGGGATTTAGGTACAATACCTGTAGCTGACAATATTATGGGAACTACAATCACCCGCTCGAGATGCCAAATTTCTTTGATTTCCCGATCCAATGGCTCATAGTTCACCTTCTTCTCCACGTATTTCCGTTCAATGTTGCTATTATGGGGGATAGCAACATCAATAATATACGCGGTGCGACCCGTCTTGTCAACTAACAGTACGTCAGGCTTGTTGTGTGCAGTATGGCGATCAGTTAGAACTTGCCGGTCCCAATACATGCTGTAAGCAGAACTATCAAGTACTGCTTGCGGCTCATATCGGTAAACCGGACATGTCCCCGTGATCAGCCCATGCTTGTATGCAAGGTTTTGATGGATAACCTTACATACAGCATTATGCCTGGTGATGTATTGCACCGGTGCCATAACAGTACAGCCAGAAATGAGATGGTCCAACGTCTCTAACGCCGAACCACACATTCTGCACTGGTCGTTCTCCACCCGTTCTATCATGATGAGCTTTTTATAAGCTCGGGTGGCGACCACGCCATCCTGAATGGCACACAGGAACCCCTCCGTCACAGCAAAGAGTTCCCCAGCACACAGCCATCTGTTCGACAGATGCAAATCGACAAATGGCTGCCAAAGACAATTCACGTGTTTACCGTGCACTGCCTTCGACTCCCATTCCTCGATCCGCTCCTAGTCCGACTTCACCCCACTCAGAGGATTGAAAGATCGATCCTTCAAGTTAAGTGGAGTCAGTCCACAGTCTGCCTTAGAGACAGCCGCATGCAAGGGACTCGCCTGCTCTTTGCTGTAAAAATAAGCGCGCAGCGAGTCGACTTGGCGATGATGGTGTGCCGCCACGTCAACCACGCCTCTACCTCCGATGTCACGAGGCAGGTTCATCTGCTCCACGGCAGACTTTGGGTGATGCATTCGGAATTTGGACATAGTTGTCCGTATCCGCCGCTGGACGTTTTCCAGGTCGGTCTTCGTCCACGGCAATATTCCGAATGCATAAGCCAGTGAAGGGATAGCGAATACATTCAACGCGCTTATTTTATTCTTCCCCGAGAGATGCGATTTCAGCACCAGCTTTACACGTCGCAGGAATTCGGACAGCAGAGCTTCCTTCAGATCACCAACTCGAGCATGGGTCCCTTGCAGAATTCCTAGGTACTTGTAGAAGTCTGTCTCGGTCATAGCTTCGATGTGGAGGTCACCAATGCTATGTTCGGCTTGTGGCTTGTGATGACCTTTGCGGATGGCTTGGATTCGACATTTGTCTAATCCAAACTCCATCCGAATATCACGGCTGAACATGTCTATTATTCGTAACAGACTTCTGAGATGGTTGTCAGTACCAGCATACAGCTTGATGTCATCTAGGTACATCAAGTGTGTCAGTTCGCACTTAGCACGTAGGCCATATTTTATTGCAAAACCATGTCCTCTAGCATCATTCAGTAGCCATGAAAGGGGGTTCAGTGCCATATAAAACCAAAGAGGACTCAATGAATCCCCCTGGAAGATGCCCCTCCGTATACGGATGGGCTTTGAGGTATTAGCACCCTCAGATGTACGCACCGATAAAGTGGTATGCCACCCTTCCATGACTGTCGCCAAAAACTTTATTAGTTTCGGATCAATGCGATACAGATGTAGGATGTCGATTAGCCAGGTATGCGGAACGCTATCAAAAGCCTTGGCATAATCGATATAGCAACTGAAGAGGTTTCTTTGACCTCTAGTTGCTTGTCCTACAACTACCGAGTCGATAATGAGTTGCTCTTTGCAACCCCTTGACCCAACTCGGCAGCCCTTCTGCTCCTCGGACAGAATGTTGTTGGTCTCGAGGTGCGCATTGATCCTTCCACTAATAATGGACGTGATGAATTTATAGAGGGTTGGTAAGCAAGTGATCGGTCTTGTGTCTGCGGGGTCCTGCACCGTGTCCTTCTTAGGGATAAGGTAGGTAATCCCCGCAGTGAGGAAAGGTGGAAATTCCTCCGGCCGACTCATGACCTCATTTATACTGCGTGCCAACCGACTGTGTACGCTGGTAAATTTCTTATACCAGAAATTCTGCACCCGATCCAGACCTGGGCCCCTCCAGTTCTTCGAGATGTTTATGGCTCGTCGAACTTCCTCTTCGGTAACATCCGCGAAATTCATGCCAGGTGTATTGGCATGGCGGGTGCCTTCGGCGGTAATCTACTCAGCATGCTGGGCATGTAACCCCCAAAGTCCACCCCAATACTCGTTCGCTTCCGTCACCGAGAACTGTATTGTCTGGGCGCTCTGTTGGGATTCGTTGAGAGATCTGAAAAAGCTCCGCTGGTTCCTCGCGTATGTTGAATTCTGGACACGTCCGGAGTAACTTTCGCCATACCGTCGCAACCGACTGCATATGACAGAAAGTTTCTGTTTTAGTGTGTCCAGAATTTCAACTACGGGTGTCTCACAGGGGATGGCATAGTTCCGGTAAACCCTCTGCACTTTATTTCTCACCCGTCGGCTGGCACTGCCAGTGCTGATCTGAATCAGTCTAGCAATGTCCTGCCTTAGTGAGTCCCGCCGATTATTATTATTATTTCCGAGTTATCACAATCTCGGCAGATGCCGATTATTATTATTATTATGCAGAGGATTGCGGTGAAGAGCCCTGTTTTGAAGGTCGAATTCTAACTTACAAGAGGATTTTCACTTGGTGAACAAAATCTGGATTGCCATTGCCGGTCCTATCCTAGCTTTCGAGCATTCTTTTTTTGTTAGTTTCCAGTTCTCTTTTTTTCCCCTTCTGTTCATTATTGGGCGGTAGCATTTTGTCCCCTTCCGCCGTGAAGTTCCTACTTCACCCCGGAAATAGAGATCTGAGAAGCAGTTGTATCCTGTTTTCAAATTTTCGGCAAATAGACCATCTTTCTTCTTAAGACAGATAGACTGGAAGCTAATTGTCTTGTTTCTTATCTTGTTTTCGTTAATTTGAAGTTGGACTTCGTTTTCTGGTTTGTCGAGGTTTATAAATTGGGTTTTGCTTGACGCATTGACAGGGATAGATACAGTTTCGCTGTTCTGTCTAAAATCTACATAGAAATGCAGGCACCTTAACAATAACATTAAGTTGAGGTAATTGTGTGTATTCTTTCGATATTGCTATATGTGAGCAGCACAACGGAAGTCATTATCACTATTACTCGAAACCTCCAGCTCTTCTTCAATACATTTCTTCATCCTGTCATTGTAGGAATGTTAATGCTGTCCTGGTTCTGTCTTGTCTTTATCGTGGTAATCGAATATACCATATGCCTACAAAAGTTATTTACTTTATCTTTTTCTATTTTATTGTCTAGCCTTTAGCATCTTCTACTTCATTATCGGTTGTATTTTGAATTTCATCGCTCATACCAGAGCAAGTTGCAATGTATTGGCCGAGGGATCATAGTGCAAAGGGGTAAACCCAGACTCTAAAATTAGCTAGCATAGTAGCATTTGGAATACCCTATCTCTATTTTTATCACAATGACTTCCTAACAATCCATACCATCTCATTATTACTACAATCACTTGCAACCACCACTGCCCTGTGAGTTGGGGCTTAAAAATACAGCCAGAGTCTTCCCTGCTTGTTATAAGAGGCAGCTAAAAGGGATAGAAATTTGTGCTATGGAAAGATCAACAGTGCCTCGGATATGGACTGACCTCACGGCCTACAGCTTTCGCTATCCAAAACGGACTATGATTTGTTTCTGGAATATTCGCACGTTCCTCGACAACGGTAGAGTCCTCATAATGCTCGCTTGTCCAACTTGAGCGGGGATTTCAAATATATAAGCTAGACATCCTGGCCTTAAGCGAAGTAAGATGGTAGGACTCAGTAGAGTACCCCTCTCCCTTTTGTCGCAATGTGCATCTGTACTTTGGAAAGTCAAGTGGTAGCAGACGCGTGTTGGGTTGTTTCTGATGTCTACCGCAAACGTGCTTTCTTGACCTGGGATTCGGTTTCTGACAGACTTCTAACCGTAAGATTCCGATTCAGGTTAAGGAGCATCACAATTACACAATGGAGACATCCGATGCGAAGGATGCTTGCTACGAGCAGTTAAACCCATTTCAGAGGAGGGTGAGATTGCGTGCCAAGGTGGGATCTGACAACACCTGCGATGGGGAAACATTGTTCTGGCGACAGCAACGGTAATTGTGGGAGGTTCGTGCATTACTGCGACTTCTACCGCCTCGTCATTGGTGGCACATTGTTCGATCACGGAGCCTGCCATAAGGTTAGTTGGTTTTCAATTGACCGACGCCGTACAGCAATTAGATCAACCACTTTGCGATCACCAGTAGATTTAGGACTTGACGACATGGGCCTCGATTTCCATGTGATGGTCGCTTAGGTTTTAGTGTTGCGTTTGCAACTTCTTGCAGGGCCCTCCACCCCTAAATTCAACATCGACTGTTTATCTGATGTAGCTGTCACTCGACAGGGGGAGCTGTCTTGCTGACCGGACAGCAAATATACTGATTAACTCGTCTGAAAATATCGATAAGCATTGGATCGCATTAATTATGTTCTTTCTCCGGTGCTACACAGGTCGTTGGCACGTCCCGACGAGGCGTCATAAGATTTGGTTGACTGCGGAATCGTGGAAGCGGATCGAGGAACGGAAGGGGTTGAAGGGTCTACTAACCGCTGCGAGTGGTGGCGGGCGTGATGCGCTCGAATTCCGATACCGGCCGAAATAGGCGCGATGTGCGCCGTGACAAGAGAGAATTTGCTATTTCACTAGTCAAGGAAGCGAAAGAAGCCGCAGATGGCAATGATTTTAGAAATGTGTAAAGTAGCACGAAGGAGATTGCATGTGGTCGTAAATCTTTCAATCATACTGGGAAGGATGTCAATGATCGACTTCTCATTTACGGTGATAAACAACTGAAGAGGTGGAAAGAACACTTTACCACGGTCTTCAATCGTATCACATCCGGTGAGGTTCCTCCTCTTGTCGATGAAACGCCGTTAAATGCGGTTACGGACTGTTCTTCGATGCTGAAGAGAAATCATTTCCGCCATCAATGTACTCAAACGGAGTAAACCGCTGGGATTGAGGTCTTCCCGCAGAATTATTCATAACTTTAAAGTTGCGGCAGATTTATGACTTTCATTCGTACGGAAATTTTGGGAATGCGAGACCTTTCCCAGAGAGTGAAAGAAGGGAATGATTGTCAAGGTCCCAAAGAGGGAGACCCGTTTTGAGTGTGACAGTTGGAGGGAATTTGTGTGCTCCGTGCAGTTGCAAAAATAGTGGCTAAAGTAATCCTGGAATGCATTAAAGAACATCTCGAAAGCTTGATCGACTGAGAGCACTCTGGTTTCCGTTTGTTTTTCCACCGGCCCATGGACCTTGGTCAAATGACTTTGGATTTGGAAAGAGAGGCAAGTAGAGTTGGACTGAAGGTAAACACCAACAAAACCAAGGTTCATAGTCTGACGGGTCAACACAGTCTCCCTATCTGCATTAATGGGCAAAGCATCGAAGGCGTCAACCAATTTGTATAACTAAGAAGTAAGGTTTCTGCCGACACTGGCACCGAACTAAATGTTGCCCGACAGATTAGCAGCGTTTGATCAGCTTTCGCCACCCTGTCTAAAATCTGAAAATGCAGTTCTCTCAACACCAAGATCAATTTGAGACTGTTCTGTGTTAGTGTTCTTTCTGAATTACTATATTATATGGAAGTAGTATATGGAAAGTGAACTCCACTGTTACCCAAAAGCTCCACGGTTTCGTTAATGCCTGCCTACGTTTATTATCGGAGTACGCTGCACAGGTCTGGCGCTAGCACGCGTTGTGATTGGAAGACGGAAGTTGTAGTGGATAAGTCATACATTAAGAAGGGGCGATAAATACATTGCGGGCCTCACCATGCAGTGGAATCCACTCTTCCAAGAAGGTTGACGAGTGGGTTGCCTGAAGAGTCCTTGGCGCAGGACAGTAGAGCAGGAGTGGGAGCGCCTCGAAAAATCGTGCGGGGAGCTGAAGGGCATTTGAGGTAAACGCGTCATCAAGGGGTCAATGGGAACCATATATGTAGTTATATATATATATTTTGAATATTTCTTTTCAATTTCACACTAGATCACAGAGGGAACGGTTGGTCAAGTCATATTTTATCAACATTGCGTACGATATGACAGGTATATATGTATGTATTTCGAAGGCCTAGACTAATTCTTGAACTAGCTAGCATAACGACAAATTAACATTGGTTAACAGACTTCTATGGCGGGACTTTTTAGTGGGAGCCAAACCGCTATACTCGTATGCGGAAAGTCTATTCCTAGGTGACCTTTTTGACCACTACAAACGGATGCCAGCAGGTGACGTTAAGCCTCCTGAGTTTTCTGTTTAAGCAGATGCTTACAAGTTGCTTCCTCCCAGAAAATCTCAAGCACTGTTTATACATGAAATTTACATCTATGTAGTTCCTCCGATTCTGAATTTTTATGTAGAATGAAGCTTTTTTTAAATACAAGACGGTGTCTTACCTGTTAAAAAAGTATTATGTAGGTAATGAAAACCACTTCACTTCAATCAATTATTTAATTAGCCGTTTTTCTGCACCTCGTAGTGAACCCATTTTAATGTACCCGAGGAATGTATACCTTCCCACTTAACCAAACCCACTGACCATTACACATATTATGTAAAGAGTGTGAGAAAATTGTATCGTGAACAATTGCTCACCTGATCCAATGGTAAATCCCTTTCTTTGAAAAAACCATGACTTATTGTCCGTCTTGCGTAATTCGAAAATAAAGACGAAAGTCATCCAAAATACACAAGCCAGTGCCCATTCATTCGTCATTTTATAACTTTTTTGTTTAGCCAGTCATACACGCGTCCATCTAAGTCCGCGGATCAATGAATTGACGAAGCGCAAGAAAGCACTGAACGTCAAAGAAATACTCAAAGACGGTGGAGATAAAAAAACCATATTTGGTATTCCATTCATTCATTTCATTATAGGCTAATTACGTGGTAATAACTTCCACGAGTAATTACATGAAAGCATCCAGGGCTTGTGATGCATTTGGTCCAAATCATTTCCCAAAAGTGGTGTAAGCGTGCAAGACTGGTCAACGTCTTGGATGCATTACTATGCAGAGACAATCCATCAAGCAAGGAGAAAGATGATACTAATCGCCTGCACGTTGCCAGTGCTCCGCATAGCTTAGCGACCACTTCATACGAGCCGGGATGGTTGTGGTTAGTTGTCTTTCTTTTCAATGTGGAAAACGCGTTGACACTTTGACAATGATAACACTGACAATTGTTGGTACTTAGTTGTGCCTCACTAGAGATCCGCTAGTATCAATTTATCTCGACCTTACAAAGTTGCCCGTGATGCTGCGGACAAGGTGTTGAATGTCTTGTAATTACGGCGATGGACTTACTGAGGTACGTGTAGACGCACATGGCTTGAGAATACGTCGTGCAGAGTTGTAAGTGGGATGTAGATGGTTAATGTCTTCTGATGTTGCGGAAGGAGGAGAGAAATTTCACAGGGAAAGTCCGGCTGTAGAGTCTATTTATTTATTTACTTAGCCTTTGATAAAGGGACGAAGCTTCAACTACTTATTGGCTATAATATATAAAAAAATTACAACCTGCCAATAACTCTTCTTTTGTAAGTGGCTACGAATGCTGTGCCATCATATTTACGTAACATTCAGAGTACGAGGAAGCTGAAATAACACAAGAGTTCCGTGAATGGCACTTCAAAAATATTTAGGGTCGCGAACATGGCGTGATCTGGCACATTATCGTATTTTGGAAGCTACAAGCTCGAAAACGACATTTGCGTCAATTAAAAATCTTCTAGAGTATAGTAGTAACTATAACCATCATCAACATTAACGGGGAATAACTGGTATCCGGTGTAAACCTGGCTTAGTAAGGAACTCCAGACATCCTGGTTTTTAGCAAGGTCCACCAATTCGATATCCTTAAAGTTGTTTGGGGTGCTGGCCCACGCCGTCGCTCCATCTCAGGCAGGGTCTGCAATGTCTTCATTTCCTACCATAGATATTGCCCTTAAAGACTTCCGGACTAGTTCATCCCCACTCATACGGGTTAAATGACCCGCTCATCGCAACCTATTGAGCTAGATTTTATCCATGACCGGATGGTCGTGGCATCGCTAATAACTTTCGTCGTTATAAAGAGTGACTTTGCTGCTTTATCTTGCCCCGTCCATTGGTCAGGGTAAGCCTAGTCAATCTTATCAATTTCGTCGGAATACCGAATTTTTCAGTTGGCAGGACCTCCAACTCACCGATATTTTAGTTGTTGAGTAGTTCATCAAAGTACCCAACTCATCGCTCTAATATATCCATATGGTCCGAAATCAGATTTCCCTCTTTGCATCGAGGTGAATATGGCTTTATACTGCTGAATTGTTGGTAGAGCTTGCTCGCCTGGTGCGGTTGATACCTGTACTTCTCTGAGTCAATGTATTGCTTGTATACAGGCTCCGTCCCTACTTGGCTGTTCAACTTGTCATACCTTGGATAGGCTTGTTACATCAGCTCTTTATTGAGACAGAGTATCGGCTAGCTGCCTGGCAGCTCCTTTTTTGCACAGGCAGTGCACGTTCCATGATTAAATGCACAAGCCATCCGGACCTTTTGTGGCTCCATAAAATGTTGTTTTCCGTTCAGGGTTTTCAACCCTAACCAACTCCCAATCTGGAGGACCAGTTGGTAGAATTTGTCCCGCCTTTATCCTTCTCCGTCTGCAACATTGGTGCGTACAACCTCAACCTCAGATGTTAGTGTAGAGATAGCTACATTTTCAGATTTTTGACAATTTTGGATATCATCGTCGGTGTAGCTGTGGAGGCAGAGGCTAATTAACATGGATTCGTCCGGGTTCCGCATGGGAACGGTGCAATTAACCACGAAGTGAAACTCACCCCCCTGAGTGGCTCCCCTAACTGTGACTAGCGAGGTGAGAGTCACGAGGCTGACGGAGCAATCGGAAAGTAAAAAGTCAGTGAGAAGTCATGTAGAAAATAAAAGAAAGTTCGGTCAAGTTTTTCTCTTCTGTACTTACTAAACTCATCCGTAGTTTATATACTAATTAGATATTTATATAATCTAAATATCATTGTTTTATGAATAATAAATGATCTCAATTAGTGGACAAAGTTAGCCAAAAAATATTTGTGATTTTCACAATAATTGACCCCAAGTCTACTCAATGAACATCGAATTCCGCTGCACCATCTTTTGTTCCCAGTGCTTCCGCGGGTTTTCCTCTAGTCTTGATCTCAGCTAATGAAATCACCGCGAATGCATCGTCAACAATAAACACAATTTCAACATCAGCGGCACCTTCATCATTGTCAACAACACTCGTTTGTGAGGGATTAGAAGCAAGAAACAGAATCAACAATCTCCGTCAGCCGCTGGAGTTTGGCACAGCAACAATAGAAGTTGGAACCACAGCATCCGCAAGTTAGGTCATTCAAGGTACTTATAGATTTCCATTTAGTGCATCCTAGTAAGGATTTCGAGGCACTCGGAGTGCTCCTACAATATTTGGTCTACGTTATCACAACGACTATAACCACAGCAATAGCAGCTCCAGGAGCAGCAAACATCGGTGTCGTCGACATCGGGCAAGTTCCAGTGTGTTCATCTAGCTGTGCATGCTATGTGAATTGGTATTGCATGCTTGAAGCGTTTCATCGCAGTGGCAGATTCCCGCAGGTTATTTGAGTTTAGAAAAGATTAAAATATTTGACTATTTTAATTATTTAATTATTTTAAATATTTGATTATTTAAATTTGAGTTTTTGAGCCAACAAAGTCGCCAAGTTGGTTCTCCTGGTTTTCATTCCGCTGTCGGCAGTGCTTGAATAATTTCGCTCCGGTTGTGAGTTCTGCTCCCGAACTCGTTCGCGGTCTGCCAACCGAGATGGGCGATCGGGTAGTCGGGCGTCGGGGTCTTCAACGAGTTCTGCATTTTGCTGGTACCGCCGGATCTTTGCCGGCAAAGCAAAGAGATGTGTCAGCCCGAGCCCATTCAGGGTTCAAAAAACTAAACTCGTTGGCAGTTCCGGCGGTGGCTACCTGGAACGCAGCTTCACGCCGTTTAATAATTTGCGATCCTTTGAGTAAGCGCTATTACCTGTTCGACAGAGGCGCAAACATCTTAGTTCTCCCGGTATCGTGAAATCACAAACTGATTTCGCACCAACTCAAACTAGCGGTGGCAAATTAGAGACTTCGAGACTTCGACGAATTGGCATGGTATTTCGTAGTAGCAGACATTAGTAGTACTAAGTTCTAAGCCGCTATGGGTTACCAGTGGATTTGTCAGATAATCCCCTTATGGATCCCGTAACTTCGCTCAGGTCTTCAGGAAAACTTACCACCTGCTCTATTGCCAGTCTTTCCATCATTTTTTAAGAGATAGCTGACCCTCGCATTCGTGCGCTTCTTCAAAAATATAGCAACATAACTACCGAAAGTAGTCTCTCGCAGCCAGCTAAGCATGATGTACAGAACCACATCCACACTACTGGCTCTCATATTTGCTCGAAGGTGCGTCCATTGCCACCCCAGAAACTCGCTGTTGATAAGAAAGAATTTGACCCACTTTTAAAGCAAGGTATTTCATCATCATCAACGGTGCAACAACCGGTATCCGGTCTAGGTCTGCCTTAATAAGGAACCCCGAATTTGCACCGAGGTCATCATTTCGATATCCCTAAAAGCTGGCTGGCGTCCTGACCTTCGCCATCGTTCAATCTCAGGCAGGGTCTGCCTCGTCTTCTTTTTTTACCATAGATATTACTCTTATAGGCGGAATCATCCGCATCCATTCGGATTAAGTGACCCGCCCACCGTAACCTATTGAGCCGGATTTTATCCACAACCAGACGGTCATGGTATTGCTCATAGATTTCGCCGTAATGTGGGCTACGGAATCGTTCATCCTCATGTATGGGCCAACAATTCTTCGGAGGATTTTTCCTCGAACGCGGCCAAGAGTTCGTAGTTTTTTTGCTAAGAACCGAAGTCTCCGAGGAATACATGAGGACTGGCAAGATCAGTCTCTTCTACATTAAGAGTTTTGACCTTATAGTGAGACGTTTCGAGCGAAACAGTTTTTATAAGCTGAAATAGTCTCTGTTGGCTACCAACAACCGTGCACGGATTTGATCGCCATAGCTGTCATCGGTTGTGATTTTCGAGAAATTGGAGAAACTTTCAACGGTCTCAGTTGTAGTCTCTTATTTTTATTGTTTTTATTTAACCAGTGCGATTTGATGTTGTTCGTTCTTAGGTTTTTGGTGCTGACGTTGTCACCATGTACTTCGTCTTGCCTTCATTAATGTGTAGCCCGAGATCTCGCGCTAGAAGTCGCCTGCCCGATCTGGATGAAGGTAGACTGTACATCTCGGGTTGTTTTTCTCATGATGTCAATATCGTCAGCGCATTTACATTTGCATCTAGAATCACTTTCTTCAGGACCAGGTTAAAGAGGAAGCATGATAGGGCATTCTCTTGGTTTAGACAGGATTAGTCTAGAAAAAATCAAAAATTTGACTGACGGTTTCGTCCAGGGCAGAGGCAACTCATCAGACGCTGCCTCACCTCTGCCCTGGGAGCAGCGTGACCGAAAGTGCCAACAGGTGGAAAGACGCTCCCTTTTATCATCGCAAAAACACGACAAGGTTGCGAGTTATATTGGACTTAAAACACCAGTCGTTCTAGTCTAAGCTAGACTAAAGCTAGGTTGTTGTTTAGGATCTTAGGATGATTAGGAACGAGGGAGTAAGTTGCTCCTCATTTAGTCCGGTCCACCATCATGTGGATGGGGACTTAGGATCCCGCAGATCCTAAACAACAGGATTAGTCTAGTCAGTCTTATCAATTTCGTCTGGATATCTAATTCTCTCGTGAACAGTTTTACACTGGTCATGTTGTAATAGGCGGCTTTAATGTCGATGAAAAGATGGTGCAACTGATGTCCATATTCCAGCAGTTTTTTAATCGCTTGCCGCAGAGTAAAAATCTGATCTGTTGCTGATTTGCCTGTAGTGAAGCCTCTTTGGTATGGGCCAATGGTGTTCTGGACGTATGGGGCTATTCGGCCTAGCAAGATAGCGGAGAATATCTTATAGATCAAGTACACAGCAACATGATACCTCTATGATTGCTGCACTGCGTGATATCCCCCTTTTTATGTGAGGGACAGATGATGCATCGTTGCCAATTATCAGGCATTGATTCGCTGTCCCATACTTTGAGCATCAGTTGATGAACCGCTTGGTGTAATTGGTCGCCTCCTTAGTCCTCCGGCTCTAATTCAATCGGCTCCGGTCAACTTATGTTTTTGAGCCGATGACTTGCATGGACTGTTTCTTCTATGCTTGGTGGTGGGAGCATTTGTCCGTTGTCTTCAGTTATCGGGACCTCCAACTCGCCGAGATTTTGGTTGTTGAGCAGTTCATCAAAATATTCAACCCATCGCTCCAATATGCCCATTCTGTCGGAAATTAGATTTCCCTTCTTGTCTGGGCAGGATGAGCATCGAAGTATATAGGGCTTCATTCTTCTGATTTGTTGGTAAAACTTCCGCACCTGGTGCGGTTGCTCCCTGTACTTTTCGAGTTCAGAGACTTGTTTTTTTTCCTGTCTGTGAAGTCACTTTTCCGTTCGACGGAGTTCGTGACAAGTCTTTGCCCGTTCCCGCGTTATTTGAGAGTACTGGAGCATTATCCGATTATCAACATTCTTCCGTTCCGTTGCCAACTTACATTTATTCTATTTATACTGGAGTAGGTAGCATACTTGGTCGTGAAGATCATTTGTTGATGCTTCAACACCAGGAACTCTTTCCTTATAGCTGTTACGGAGAACTCTGTTATGGATAGTTTCAGTGATCACTCTCACCTGATTACCGGAGGGGATTCTAGGTGCTGTTGTTATTCGGGCTAGGAACACCGCGTCAACGAGATAGTGATAGTCTATATTAATAATAATCGTTGGTGCAACAATCCAAATTGGATCAGTGCCTTGAAGTGTGTTAGAGCACTTCATTCAAGACCGTAACGGTACACTACAGTACACTGTAGGAGGCAATGTGGTCAACATTGTGCTATATTGGTCCCCCTTTATGTTCTGACATTCATCAGGAGGCGTTCACATAATCCCGTCTAGAGAGGTCCACATATTTTTGTGGACCGCTTTCCGCGCAAACCAGATACTTCTAACAACCATTTCGTGTGACACTGCTAGTTGCATAGTCGGCAGTTTATTGTCATTGTTAGTTTATGTAAGCTTTAAGAGCCAACGTATCGCCTGTATACGGGCTTCATCCCTATTTGGTTGTTCAAATCTCTAAGTATAATTTTGATATCATACCTATGGCAGGCTTCTAGGTTTCGTTTTACAGCCTCGTAGAAGATATCTTTCTTCGACTGTACAATCTCCTCTATAGGGGTATGAACGTTAATGAGGCTTATATTTCCAAATTTTCCTTGCAAACGCAGAGTGCATACTCTTACGTTTTCAAAGCCGATAACAGCAGTTTTCATTTTTTGGCTTATTAGGAAACCTACTCCGAGCGCATGCTTTACCACTATAATATAAGGCGTAGTGGCTCTTCTCTAGGAAACCGGTCCTTGTCCGGCTCATATGTTACGACGCTATTTCATCAGTCCCATACTGGAGCAGGGTACCGGCTAGCTGGTTGACTTCTCCATTTGTATACAGGAAGCGCACGTTCCATGAGAAAAGGCGCAAATCGTCCTCCCGTTTTCGTTGCCAGGTTCGTCGTTGTGTATTTTGTCTCGTTTTTAGGCGCCTTCATCCTTCTCTGTCTGCAGTTTTTCATTACTCTCCCAGCGACAACCACGTGGAGGTGGAGATAGGGTTTGGTAGTGGAACTGTTTTTTTTTTTTTTTGGGAGTAGGGTAGGTGAATGCGTTTACGCGCAGAGTGTTGGACTCCCGCAACAGCACGCTGGCGGACTACCAACTAAACATCCCCTGCCATCAGAGAACCAACCTGGAACCGTTTGACACATTACTTCGGGCTAGCCCTCTCGCTCTCCCGGCTTTGGGTGCCTTCAAGTCAGGGAATTTCTTTCACCAAAGGGAGGGTAGGGTAGGAAGGGAGTTGTTGTTAGTTCAGGGAACTTCTTACCGTCCGATCCCTCCGCCGGTCGGGTTCAATCTTCTTCGTAGTAAGAAGAGCCCGAACAAAATGCGCTCTTCAGCGTCTCTCTGACAATGTTGTGTGGAGAGAGCTTCCCTGTGTCTGCATAAAGCTGCTGGCGGAGGCCGTTTTTAAAGTTAGAAAATCGAGTAAACCTTCTTTGAACCCATTCCATCAATTACGATAAGGGTTCTGCAATACTGCCATACGGAGATGTTTCCAAGAATACAACGGACGAAGGAATTTTTGTTATCCCTGCCGGTTCCTGGAAATGTATTTCAAATTCTCCTACGATTTCGGGAGATGTTTGCACTGTTCGCCCTTTGTTGAACGCCACTTAGGTAGTTCGGGGGTGACCTACTGTCGGCCATCGCAGTAGAATCGTCGTCTTTCCTCGATGTGAGACTTATGACTTTTACTTTCGCTTTGTGATCAACACGTCCTCGGCTATCATGTTATTGTTTCAAGCCAGAATATCTAGATGACACCGCGTAAACATGAATTGATGAAGGTCTGGAACTTCCAAGTAACAGTGGGAGTCACTTTTAATGCACTACTCTCATGTATTAGTACAGAAAAAAACGTTGGTGCGTTCAATCTCAACCACAGATATTAGTGTTGAGATAGTTACATGTCCAGATTTTAGAAGATTTTGGACGTCGATTTTCTGTTCTTTAATGTAAGAGTGCGAGGACCCGTAAGACTGAGGACTTTGGTTTGGTTAGTGTTTGTCTTCAGTTCGATTTCACTTGCTCCGCTTTACAAATCTAGAACCATTCACCTATGGTCTGTGACTCGGTGGGAAAGAACAGTCGAGGTGTTTGAGTAAATATGACATCATGTATTGAAATCTTCCATGTCCTTTAGCCAAGGCAGCATAAAACATGTCACCGTTAACGAGAAAAAAATATCGGTGACAGATGTTCCTTGCCTTCCTTCGAGGGCTAAGTATCCAACTTCCGACATGCTCTGGGTTACGTAGCTCGGTATTCAAAATTGTGAACTGCTGTAGCTAGCGTTAAACCAGGAGCGTCCACGTCACAAGCTTCCCCGTTTTTCACTCTTCATGGTAAGCTCCTTTAGATGCCGAACTTTCCTGCTGTCGAGCCTCCCTCTTCTGCTTATGGGCTGTAGTATTCGAATTCCCAGTTTCTCCTAAGGTGAGAGCCATACTTTCGTTTTTGGCTGGCTGCGCAGTAGGCACTAAATGCAAGCTTCCCATTGATTGGGAGTTCATGTTTTCTACAGATTTCTCCGTAAGACTCTATAAAATCTGCACCTCGCACTTCAAGACTTTAGACACCCTTAGTGTAGTAGTAAACTAATACAGGCTCCCTACCATGACAAAGTAGTGTCCGAGGGAGCGTCACAATACTATATTAAATTGTTAGATATTTCAAAACAGTCTTGATTTTTACATCGGCCTTCAACGTCCCCGAATTATGCTATTGTTGAGTTCAGTTACCCATTTCAAAATTATTATTATTTGCTTTTTTTTTGCTGCAAATCAAACGGCACCCGCATCAATTTAAGATAATACGCATAGTTTGTTTGCGTGGTCGCTGCCATTAATTTCATATTCTATCATTATTACTTTTTTCCATATTCCAATTGTAATGTATTAAATATACTAAGTGGAATGAATAACATGGATTTATTATCATGCGTAATGGTGGAATGTTAATGATTTGTTTGACCGTCAACGCGTTCAAGGTAGCAAACAATTGTTGTCAGAAGTTACCTATGAGAGTGAAAAGTTTTGCTCGTGGGAAAGATATTTGCGAAGCCTTGAATTTGTCTGATAGTTTTATCAAACGCTAGGGGTATACGCAATGGTGGTTTCACTAGGACAGAGGAAATTATATGGGCCATTTGGGAGTTTAGATAGTGGATCTGTAACAGATGCTTAAGGGATAATTTGATAAGTTTGATTTGGAATACTAAATAAAGTTGATGTTTCGTATCACCCCATGTATCACAACATATGATTTTCATGTATGTTACACTTACAATTTTTCGAATAGTTTTACAGATAATATATTGGTTTTGTTGTATTCTAGCAGAGATCAACTATATTAGTTATTATTGTTATTTTTTCATGCCATTGTCTTTAATTCAAATCAAGTTAAAGATAAATGCTTATTGATAAGAAGGCCTTTGAAAGCCGAGAAAATTTATCTTTTCCACAGGTTGATTTGATTACTTTGCAATTTCTTATCCGTAAATTAAAAAAAATAATATCATTTTAGGAAAAGTAACTATTGCCTGGGCGTTAGTTGGAAAGGATGCAGTTTCGTTGTCTATCCTTTGCGTCCTAAGAGTTAATTTGGAAGTGATTGACTTTTTTTTGTGGAGTGTTCTTGTTGTAATCTAGGTTATTGGTATTCTTACCTATATCGTGTTTACATTTTTGACAGCAAGTTAAAATTCAAAAACGAAAGATTTAAGCGACAAACCTTAAATAAGCTCTATGGGCAAAATTTAATGTAAGATGCACATATGATCGCATAGATACCGCATAGTAGAGGCGATTGTAGTGAGTGAATTGTAGGATTTCGGTGCTAATCAGAAATATTTATCGCGTGTAAAAAAGTTTTTGAAACAATTGATAATGATAATTGGCTATTATGGCTACGGCAGTTTATTGATATACCTTTGATCATTAATTTCGAATTTGCTTTTCCAATATGTCTCTAATTTAAGGGGCTCTCCAATAAAATTAAAAAATATCGTAACATATTATTATAAACTTTAGTTGAACAGAAATTGGTATGAGATATATTCCGCGGTTGCGTAGTCTCATAAATCTTATTTTTATAAAGTATTAATTAAGCTTTTTCATTTGATGTTCCACGTGGCTATAACAGAAACCAGACTGGATACGAGCAGTTACATGAACAATGCAAAGGGGTGCGGAAAAATTATTTAGTAACGATTGCCGAAAAGGAAGGTAGTTTCTCTGAAAACTAGTTTGGATTTCGGAAAAAAGGTTTATGACTGATGCGGCTATCCTGGTGGCTAAAGCCATTCTCGAAAAGGACAAATGTTGTGCAGTGATAACACTTGACGTGAAGAATATGGAGGTTCACAACAGTCTATCTGGGAACCACTCTTGTGGATAATTACCTATAACGAAGTGCTAACCTTAGATCTCTCTACTGGCGTGGCTACTATCGGCTTCGCGGACTAAACTTTTTTTTGGGGTGTAGGGTAGGTGGATGCGTTTACGCACAGAGTGTTGGACTCTCGCAACAATATGCTGTCAGACTACCAACTAAACACCTCCTTGTCATCAGAGAACTAGCCTGGAACGGTTTCACACATTACTTCGGGCTAGCCTTCCCGCTCTCCCGGGTTTGGGAGCCTCCAAGCAGGGAATTCATTTCACCAGCGGCTAGGGAGGGAAGCAAGGTAGTTATCCGTTCAGGGAACCCCTTACCATCCGGTCTCTGTCGGTCGAGTTCAATCTTCTTTGCAATAAGAGGAGCCCGAACATAATGCGCAATATGATTCCAGCTGCCAGCACTCTTCAGTATTTCTCTGACAATGTTGTCTGGAGAAACCTCCCCTGCGTCTGCATAAAGCTGCTAACGAAAGCCGCCCACTTCTCACAAGAGAAAAAGTAGTGGTCACTCCATTGCAGAACACTCAATCAGGAGATCGCGCCTTCCCAGATGCAGGTAAGACTGAAAACTTCCATGCCTGCTTAGAAGTTGGTAAGGAAGGAGCCAAAAGAGTTGCCACTCGGCAAGGGCGGTTGACGTTCTTCACGGGCAACCATCTCTCTTAAGTTCTCGCCCTTACGGCGATAGATAGCTTTGCGTTCCTTGGCAAGGAGGATAACGGGATCACTCCCGCGATCACCAGTACAGCCGGTTCGGATAAGCAGACGCTACTCGCAAAGCTCCCCGCCTCTGCATTTGAGCAAGGCGCTTACGATGCAGCTTTTTGTCAAGGGCATCAGCCCATACCTCCGCGCTATAGAGCAGAATGGACTGCGTTCCTCCCATAAGGAGACGTCTCCTAGTAGATATGGGGCCCCCAACATTCGCAAGGCAGCGACTTCAGCTACACCCTTGTCCGCTGCTGTTTTCATTTGCTCGAAGAAGCTCACCTTCGAGTCGAGCATTAAACCAAGGTATTTAACCGCTGGTTTTGACTCTATAGTCAACTCGCCGATCGATATGGGATGACTACTTTTTGCAGCGCAAGGCTGAAGCCGTGAACAGTCATCCATTCGCTTACTCGTCGTATCAATATGCCAAGTTTGCTTTGCGCTTGTTCAACAGTACGCCTGGCAACAAGCGTCGCAACGGCGTCTGTATAACCGACCAGGCGCGCCTCTTCCGGCATATCGAGTCTCAGCAGACTATCATAAAGACCGTTCCAGAGGTTCGGGACTGACGCTTATTGCACACTTTCTTGATGAGGTCAAGGTTTAAGGCAATTAAACAGTTTACGAATAATGAATCCTGGGCGGAGAGTGACTAATACAACAAACGGAACGAAAAGTTCAGAAGGGGGAAAACATCCGCCCAAAGTGGGAATGTTGGCTAGCGAAGTGAAACCCAAAAAAAAAATGAAAACGGTGGATGGACTAAGGTCTTAAATAAAAAGAAGAACAAGAAACCAAAGGTACGAATTCGTTCAGAGGCAATTGTAATGGTAACAATGCTTACTCCGACTTAAGAGACCTAGGCCGAAATGCCAGTAAAATCCGGGGGGACCCAGAAAGGGGATCTCATGTGTGCGCTGAAAAAATACAGCATAGGAAAAATTGACGGCTTTCGGGGAGAATGTCGCCGTGCTTTCCCAAGTGCAAAGTGCTCGATGATCCGGAGAAGAGATCTTCATTGTTTTGAAACAACAATCCAAGTTGGAGGAATTAGGAAAAGACCCATCCTAAATCTAAGAAAAGTTTGTGACGCCACAATGCGTTTGTTGACGGTAGTGAAAGTTCGAATTGGATAGGTTGTTTGACGTCTAAGGGAACAGATCCCTTTAATAAGGTGCTTGATGTTTGGATACTTCGGAAGCCATTCACCACATACATGGCCCGATCGATGTCAAAGGTGTGGGGAGAAAGCACATATTGTCAACGAGTCAAGCAGAGACCCCAAATGCATTTTGTGCGAGAGAAAGGAGGGACGGAATAACCGCATACTACCGGATGTGGTGGCGACAATGAAAAAATGAAGTTAAGAAAAATAAACCTCAATCATTGCAGGGTGGCACAGGATTTACTTGCGCAGACCACTTACGAATCCGCGATGGAGATTGCTATCATAAGTGAACAGTATAGAAACATTAACGTTGGTGTTTAGGTCAGAGACTCAACAGGTGGAGGGGTGACATGGACATGCGGTCGTTAAATCATGGGTCAGGCAGCTAGTGGCTTTGTGTGGACAAAAATAAGTGATATATGAGGTTGCTATGTACCAACCGAGCTGTCTGAATTTGAAGTGAACTGGCCAGCCTTCGAGCGCCAGAGGAGCGGCTCAATGAAAAATAGGTAGGATCGAATAATCGGAGCATGCCTATAGGGATGCCGGCAAGCCTGTCGAATTCAGCGAAACAAGAGGGAATGTTTTAAAAAGTACCGTTCGGAGGAGTGAGGTAGCGCATATAAAATTGTGGCGGGACGATTCAGAGGCCGTTTGCTTTCGCAGATCACGTGCCCAACCCTCTTGTTACTGACATTTTTCAACGACCGTTGAAGGTGACGCCGATTCCCGCAGTCACCAGAGACGAGCTGTTGGAGATCTGGCGTTGAATAGGCGACAGCAAAGCCTTGGGTGCGGACTGCATGCAAAATAAGGCTCTCAAGCTTCCCTTGAAATGTAAGCCAAAGATGCCGAGTTGTACTCAAGTGAAGCAATCAGAGAGTGCCGGATTGGTATTCGTGGGAGAAAAGAAGTTTTAGTTAGTAAAAATCCCATATTCTGACGTTTCCAGGCCAGAACCTTTTGAAGATTTCCACCCGCCAAAAAAAAAGCAGAGATATGGACAGACGATTCTAATAAGGTTCATACAAGGCCAGCAACCACGTGAGCGCACACAAATGTATTGTACCACATACGCGGCACTAACACGAGCAATTATGCACGGAATTTTTCTTTCGAAATTACCGTCGACAGTCAAAGATGCGCAATGATTTTTCTCCAACAGTTGAATCTCCTGTATAGAGTATTCTTGGCGGGGCGACTAAAATTCGATTATAAGTGCAGGAACGAATCAGAGACATACATCCAAATTATTTGTAATATTGTTTGTATTTCGTGTTTATTAAAAGTAACTTGATCTACTTAATAAAAGCCATTTGAAATCAAACCTCATCTATAGTAACTTTACTGATTGGGACATTCTCCTGGAATATCTTCAAGGCCGTCGCATAATCTGAAAGATGAAAGCATTAAAATTACGGGGAAATCTAGAGATAATTCGTAAGTCAATACTTAGTTTGAAACGCCGCATATTCATCCTGAGTTAAATTTTCTGGCTTGTTATCAGCAATAGCTTTGCAAATTGCAATTTTGATGCACAAAGACTCGGCATCCTCACCATCCAATCCATTAAAAATTTCCATTATCTTCTGATCGAAAACATGGTCGGGTTCAAGTGATCGTTGTCGGGTAACATACGAATATATGTTTCCCACAGGTTTGCTATTGACAACCACAGAAATTAGATTTTTTATGTAATGAAATTATATTATTTGTGTTTTCCTTAAGGTCAATTAGAGGAAATGAGAGTGAAAAACTTTTGTCGGATGCAGTGAAAAGAAGTAACAGAAGAAAGATGCACAGTTTTGTTACTGTTGATGGTATTCACTTGGTCTAAGATCATCACGATGCCGATGACGATCATCACTTTCACTTATCTCTCTTTGATGCAGAAAACATTTATCTTAGATGAGAAGACGATATAGATATCAAAAGAAGATACGTTACAATTTTAAGACTTATTACTCGGTCGTTGCTAATGACGAACAATAGAACGACGAAGAAATGATAGCAATTGCAAAATTAAGCTCATGATGAGGATGATGATGGTGCTTGTGGCAATGGAGATGATCATCGTGAAAATAGGTAGAGTGTTGAAGATGCAGATGGAGAGATGAGGTATGCATTATATTGCTAATTTTTCTTATTATTCGAGGAAAATTTACAAGACTTTTACTTAGAGAGTTTCATGATTTGTTTGCTTGTTTCGGTACTTACGGGCTTGTTGCGTTCGGATTAATCAAAACTACATTGGGAGTCAGCGCGGAGACGAGCAATCCAAATGGAACGATAGCCGATAGGACTTTGATAATCTTGTGCCAGGGCCTGCAAGAAAATTTGAAATGAACAAAATGACTTCTACTCAAATGTGAAAACTGTGGAATGTAATTTTAAGAAAGACAAATCCAATTGCTTGGGAGAGTTTAACTTAACTTCCTACAATTGTCAATCCCCCTTAGTCGTTACTTACAAATTATGCCGATGAGGTGGCCTAGCTACTTCCGTTTCATGATGAAGCGCGCTCGTGTGTGGAAATTTGGTTTGAAATTGGTACTCTGGTGGTGAGGTTGTGATGATCTCATATTTTTCAAAATGCTTGTGGTCTGCGGGGTCATTGCCTTGTCCTGATGGCGGAAAATGTCGAAATCCAGAGTTTGCCTCGTAATAATGTTTTGGAATTTCGGTTAATTCAAAAGGATAAGGACGTGTGGGGATGGAAGGTTTTAATGATTGGGTGATCATGGACAGAGCGCTACTCAAAAAACCTTTCGGGGGTGAATATTCTGTTGGCGGAGGGTAGTATTTATATGGTGGATGTGTTTCAAATTCTGGTTGCTCAGTTGTCCATGCATTTTGAGGATTTGGAGTCTCATTATTTTGGGATTCAGGCCACATCACATAACTGTTATCCGGGGTAGGTCTTGGAGTATGTTGAATATATTCTTGCAAAGAATTAAATTTTGGTTGGTGTTCCTTAAAGTGTGATTCAGATGGGAAGAAGTTCTTTTGAAACGAGCTGTAATCAATTGGTGGTGGTTCTTTCGGAACGGGCCGCTTTTCAATGTAGTGATGTGTTGGTTTGAAATCTGGACCTTGATGCTGAGGTTCTCTGTAGACAAGATCTCGTGCCGAGTTTTGATGTACTGGTTCCTCTGGAGGTGGCCTGGGAGGTGTTTGACAATGATGTTTAACTGGATTGTGGGCAGGTCGGCGTTGTAGTAACGCTGAAGGCCTAAAATCTGTTTCGAACATTGGTTGGAAACTATCTTCAGCGAATGATGGTCCTCCTTGAGCCATCCTCGTAGCAACATCTTTAGGAGACGGTATAAATGATTTTGTTGTTGGCTGATTTAATGGAGTTCGACGGGGTTTTGCTGAGCTGCAATGGAGCAATGATATATTTCTTATTTTCAGGAAGGATTTTAATTCCTCTGAAGTAATTTATTTTAATAATGATAATGAATAATTATAGCAGACAATACTATCCACTAGATGTTGTGATAGAATGTTAAACATTAATAGCTCCCCCGTGGCTGGGCTCAAGCTTGGCTGCAAATGGAGGAAGTATTGCTGTGAAATATTTTTTCAATTTTAACGATTAAAGGACACCCAAATATCTCATTAGCTAGGTAGGATAAATGCAAGACCGTTTTGTTGAGAGATGGTAGACTAGCGGTTCCCAGCTTGGGAAACACTGTTGCCGAACTGAGCGTAACGAATATCAGCCACCACAGCACTCCTAAACCGATACCGTCGACATCGGGAAACAACAACGGGAAAAAACAAAGTCTGATAACAATGTCAGTAGTCGCAAACGAGCGAAAAAAATAGAGGTCCATTGGAATCCTGCTTAACAGCCAGTATCAGAAGGTCATAATATTCCGAGCAAGATTGCGAAGAATAAGGAGCCCGATACTGTAGTCGAGCGGAATGATAAGGACCTCGCTAAACACTAAGCGATTGTGGAAGAATGCCATTCCAAACGCTTAGGAAACCAGCAGAAGGCAAAACCTACCGTCTTCAAGCGCAATCGATCTCAAGATGGGGTCGAACAGCAAAACAGGAGGAGCAGAGTGTGCAAGGGGTCAGATGCCATGCAACCGCTGCAAACAGTGAAATAGCTGGCGGACGGTGATTCCGCTAGCGTCATGCTGGCGCCGGAAGTGTGGACCAGTGTTCGGGCCCGCCTATCGTAAATGGCCATCGAACCGATCATGCTGAGAGTTGTGTAGATAAATCCACAATGCTCGAAGTGCTCTGCTAATCTGTTAATCTTTCTGCTAGAGGAAGAGATCGACGTCGCATTAATACAGGAGCTTTGGATTCGAGGAGTCCAAGTTACGAAAAGGCCACAAAGGAAATATCCTAATTTATTTTGCAGTACAAGAGACACTGATCGAGACAGACCTAGAGCATGTATCCACGATAGGAACAGCTTGCTTTTCTGTGTCTGGATCTGAGTTCGACCGGCTTGACCGTGGTCAAATTGGATCAGGTAGATGCGGAAAATATGTAGATATCCTCGTCTTACTCCTCCAGGAGAACTACAAAATTTGACATCCACATTCGTAGTAAAGAAGGCCAACATGTTGATAGGCTGCGACGCCAATGCAAGGTGTACGCTTTGGGGCAGCTCGGAAATTAACGAAAGAAGTGAGTTTCTCTTTGAATTTGTTATTAACCTTTTGGTAAGTAACAGGGGGCAGTACATCAATCTTAATTTTCTCCAACTAGGAGAACTGTTAGGGTTGAGAAGAGCTCCCAGATATCAATCTAGTAATCGGCAATATAATTTTTCAGATCACATTTCGATATTTTTCAGTCTAAATCTTGTTGTAGATATTTTCAACCCTTCTAGAGACATCAGGAGGATCAACTGGAGAAAGTTTGGTCAAGTTACGAAGCCTAACTTCAGAAGTTGGTTAGGGAGATTTTCAACATTTGCTGCAGACAAAGATACTGCAGTTATACAAGGACCGCCTGAAAAAGCACAAGTCAGCCATCAGTATTGCCAGGAAGTAGTCGCGGTTGAACAATTGTCAGAGCATTGAAAACACTAGCGAGTCTGCGAGACTCAGTGAAATGTTTGTTAAGGAATATAGGGATCCATTCTTTCTTAAAAAGTCGGAAGGTTCTTGGATGGAATTTTTTGGTGAAACCTTGGAGTTGCTGTACTTCTCTGCCAGCGGGACTGTGATTCAAACCGGAACTTATGTAGTTTCAGTCTTTTGGCATTATTAAGTCGGTAATTACCGAAGGTAAAATCGGTTGGCCTATAGACAGCTTGTCCCTATGTAGATCCACGGGTCCTGATGGCATAATGCCTACAAAAGCAGCGAGAAAGGTTTGTGGCGTGGTTCCTCGAGATTTACTGAAAATGCATTTTTTCGGACTACACTATTGGAAACACCCGGGTTTGGTTTTCGCACCGAACCCGACCAGGGTCGCCCATGATTTGCGAAGGACTTTCGGTGAATCAGACTGACGTCTTTCATGTTGAAGACCCTAGAGCGCGTCCAGGACAACTACTTAAAGACAACCATGGAGAGGATGCAATTCTCCGAGTCTCAATGGGCCTACCCCAAAGAAAAATATAGAAATTGCTTTTAACGAGGCATTTGGTACTTTTGAGCGGTTGCCCCACTACGAGCAATACATTTCAGTTACCTTCCTGGATATAGAGAGAGAATTCAGCAATATTAGTACCAAAGCCATCTAGAGGCTCTAACCAGAATAGAATTGCATAAAATACCCCCAAACATTGAATAATATCCATGTTAACAAGCGGGATAAGTCTGATCTGGGAGATAGCTTCTTGACGAGTGTTGTGAGCCGAAGTATGTTTCGGGGTGATGCCATCCCCTCGGTGCTATGGTTGATAGTGATGTACAAAATTATTCGCATATTAGTTAGGAGCGGGGTGAAGGATGTAGTTTATGCCAACCACTTGGTGATATTGGTGTCAGGGGTGTTTCCCTCAGTTATTAGTGAAATCAAAGAGGGATTGTTGAAAAATGTGTGCCTGAGGGCTAACAGAGGAGGACTCGGCATAAATTCAACAAAAACTGATGTTATTCTCCACCCTCCGCGATTAAATGAACAAAGGTTGGGTCTTTCCTCCAATGAAAATATCTGCGTGTGATTCTGGATCCTCAGCTAAATTGGAGATTGAAGACAGAATTGAGAGTTGATATGGTTTCTAGAGCCTACTACGGCTATGCTAGCAAGAAAACCTTTGTAACGAAATGGGACCTTCGACCGGGGATGGTTCTTCGGATGTAGACAGTCGCCTAACGTACGGTTTTATTGTGTAGTGGCAGGCGTTGAACAAGAAGTGCAGTAGTGCCAAGCTTAATAAGAATCAAGGAGCCGCGTGGACAGGCGCTATTGGATTCTGGAGTCCTGCCCGGCAGATGACCTTAACGTACTCTTATACCTCCTTCCGTGAAACTCCACATTGAATACGCTCTAGCGCTTGCTGCCATAGTAACATCTTGGACGAAGTAGCTTCACGAGGAGTTTTTCTGTGGACTCTGTGGATGACGGTAGAGTGGAACTCCAGCGAAGTATGGCAAGGTTAACATCTGTCATATTATTCACCAAAGTATCAGAAATGGTCTGGAGTCGGTGTGGGGTTTCCTTGGATATCCACAGTGTGGCCGAATCAAACGATCTCTCGGGATTCGCCAGTGTATTCTAAGTAGCTTGTAGCCTGCTGGGGCATGATCCGAGCGCGTGGGGTTTCCTTGGATACCCGCAGTGTGGCCGAATCAAACGATCTCTCGGGATTCGCCAGTGTATTCTAAGTAGCTTGTAGCCTGCTGGGGCATGATCCGAGCGCGAAGTGTTGCAAGGTTAACATACGTCACATTATTCTTTACCAAAGGATTAGAAATGGTTTGGAGTCGGTGTGGGGTTTCCTTGTATACCCACAGTGTGGCTGAGTCAAACGTTCTCCCAGGATTCGCCAGTGTATTCTAAGTGGAAGTGGATTCTGATAACAAGCCTGCCTCCAGCTGGGGCATGATCCGAGCCCCAAGTGTAACATAGCAATTCCGGCCGCCAGCCAGGCAGCTATGTACACCGTGTTGAGATCCTCTAGGATAATGGAGCAGTTCAGCGACGTATTGGATAGTCTTGGGGCACACTCAGAGTCACCTTTCTCTAAGTTTCCACTCCAAGAAACATAGAGGGAAATCAGTGGACTGACGAACTGGCCCAATCGGCAGAGCTTTCGGAAACCCTCAGGCACTTCCTTTGTGATTGCTCAGCCCTAGGTAGAACTAGGTAGTGGACACAAGGTAAACCATTTTTTGAGGATCTCAAAGAGACTTCTAGTTGTAGGGTAGGAGAAATGCTTCCCTTCGTGAGTAACATGAGCTGGTTATGAAGATCTTCGCCGATGGGACTCTCCCTTACTTTTACCACAGCAGTGAAGGCCTTATGCTTTGCTCATATCTTAGGTTAAGGCTGCATAGGATGCTGGTTCTCAAATTCCCTTAGGAAATTGTGTAGAGTCGGGCTGGGTGCCGGCTCTGCCGACTGATATTGATCTGTGGGGCTGCTGGTCATGTTTTAAGGAAAGGCAAGAATTGGCTGATGAAACACCTGAAGTGACAGCTGCTGCCTGATGTTGTGAAATATGTTACCAAGCTAAAGAAGGCACAGTGTACGCCCACAGCTGCATAACCAAGGGGGTGCTTAGTCACAAAATGTGAACTTCGAATACTTGAGCACAATGACGGGAAATGGCCTGCGGTTTAATTTGAGCTCTAATGGGATGAAGTAATAAAGAATCTTTGAGAAGATATATTCTGACTAGTTCTAACAAGGGCTAGGGAGAACTGCTATGTTAGAATATAAGTTTTCCGTAACAAATGCCTGCTGTGACTGAATAGAATGAATGAGAATGAACATTTCGAACCAGAACCGAGAATAAAGATTTCGAACCAGGAGCAGATTGCTGAATGAAAATCGAAGGCGTAATGTACTTATGTACCGCACCTTCATTTGTTAATGATCTTCATTTCATTTTTAAGGGGATGACGCCGTACTTCGGATCCGTTAGTTAATATGGAAGGTCATGCATCATTTAAGGTGTTAAAGTTATCTCTAGTGCTTCTCCTTCTTCGTTAGCCTTTGTTATGTTCTTTAATGAAGTTTGTTTGTCTAGAAGGGGTCCTCCGTTTTTCTCGGCCATTGCTTGGGCCAGGCAGGGAGGGTGTTATTTCTTTATGTAGATATCGAGCCATTGTCATTTCAATCGGCCTTTGGGTTATTTCCTATCGACTTATACGCTCGGACCAATCTTTAATATTGGGTTCTCATCAATGCGAGTGATGTGGTTGTAATGACGCGCAGCATTATATCGACTTCGGATGTCCTCCTTTCGGATGTGATCCTAGCAAAGCAGCTTTCATGGTCTCCGGTGTTTGGTCACCACTCAAAACATAAATGGCAACAGGGCGAACGATACTGCTTGAGTTTTTAATTTATGGCATTCGTAGATGCGTCGATCATAAAGAACGGCACTTCATCCAAATAGCACTAATGCATGTAGCAATCTATTTTCAGGTCCAGTTTCCTTTTCTCAATAATACGAAACTTATCTCAGTTTCGCGGATAAAGAAAATGGCACTTGAGGGATACCACAGACTGGTTGGCTATGCTTCCAAAGACAGTTCCTTTATTATCTACACATGCTCTCTTCTGTGATATGATAATTAATTTTGGGATTTTTTTTTATTTCAAGTCCATTTACTATGTTCGAATTTAAGTTTTATTTAGCATATTAGACATTATTGGAATTGAGTTGAACGATGAATTGTTCGGCAAATATGAATAATATTAAGATAAGAGGAAAATAAATGATTTAAACTAGAAACCTGATCTGCATTAACCGAGGTACTGAGTAAACGGAGGTGTTGCTATTCGGTAGCATTGTTGCCCATAGTGTTTTGTTGCTGTGAAGTAATGGTGTATAGCATACTCCTCAATTATTTCAGAGCTGCATTTTTCATCCGCGATGGCAGCTTTAGTGAACGTGTGCTTATGAAGCAAACTTTTCAGACTAGTGTGCGTTTTCCTTTCGCAGGAAAGTTGAATATTCTTCATTTATTTTTCCCCAGGGGGAGACCGCCACTCAATCTGTATTACTTCCTAAAATTTTAATTCAGCTGTCAGTTACGACGGACTCATATAAATTAAGTCAACAAGCAAATTCAGATCTTTTTTGAGAAAAACAGCATTTTGCCTATGCTTATAGTACAGCATATGATTACCTTTGTTGACGAATTACCGGTTCTCCATGATCGTTATTGGCTACTTTCTGAGCCCAATCGTCCTATTGAATATAAATAGCTGAAGTATTTTTTATGGGTACTTTCCACTCTGAAGGTGATTACAAAAATTCTTTTACTTTTTCTAAATCTGACTTTGCAATTTGAATTTTCTTTCTAGCATTTGAGAGGAATACGTAGAATGACTAAACGAAAGACTTAAGCGAGTAACTTCACTCTCTGTGCCTGTCCATGGCTATCAAAAATAAATGTTAAAAGTTTGGAGTGCGCTCAGATGATTTTCCATGGGATCAAATTTTAGAAATCCGAGGGATTTCGATGACTAACCTGCATTTGCATTTTTTTGTTTTGGCAAGATTAACCAATTTGATTTGGTCATAATTGAGCCGTGCAAAATATTACCTGTTTTCCTTTACCTTGGCTGGAATTGGGCTTGTTTGATTGTTGGAATTACTTCTAGGGGTTGTTGCATTTGTTACGTTACGTTGGTTTGCTTCTGGTCTAGCATTTGTCGTTTCGTTTGCTGGGGTTCTATCGGGAGCCAGAGTAGCCTGTCTATTGATGTCTGTTGAATTGATTTCTCTCCTGAAAATTGGGGAAAACTTGTTGATAATCTCTTTATTGATCGCTTTTTTGCAATTAATTTTTATGTATATATTCAATAGTAATAGTTAATAGCCATAAATAAAATGTGCGATGAGTACACGTACACATATATCATTTAGAAACTTCACAGGATATCGACGAAGTTTGTGGCATAACTAATCCAAATGGATTTGCGAGGGTTTTATTAACGCGGTAAATTTTTGCTAGGAGGATTTTCAAGGACATTTGCTAACACTTTGGTGATGGGATAAGAATTAGCGCAGGGTGCCCAAAAATCATTTTCATTTGTTACGGACAATGATTTTGAAGAGATGGCCTCAAAAAAAGGAACACTCTAAATGTGGTAGCCAACTCAGGGCTATGGATGAGGGAATTCGAGTAAAGTTTTTGTCCGGCAATAAGGAAATAGTTATATGGAACAATGCAGAACCGGAGCACCAGATTATAACTAAGAATGAATAGGCGGCCGTCGTGGAGGGCGGCGCATTAATGTTGAATAAAATACGAAATGATTCAGAGGAACAGGACTATCATGATCCGTCTATACCCCGATGCTTTCTTGTTATTTCTCACTAAAGTGAAAATAGCAAGAAGATACAGTACCACTAATCGCAGTCCTTCACAAAGCAACAGCTGAAATTTACGAACAACAGATTGAATTTTGCCGTCCAAGATCGACTAAAAAGTCTACTTATATCACTTAAGAACAATAAGAATGCACCAGAATAGCAAAAGTGGATGCCGTCTGGAAAAATAAGTGTAGTAAGACCAAAAGCACAAACGACATACGAGAAAGGAAGATAATCAAAGAAGTCCAAGAGAAGCCTGTTTACTACATCAAAGCGGACAAAGGGAATGTACTTGTTATATTCGACAAACAAGACTATGAAACCCAAATGAAGGATAAGCGGGAGAATGGACCGTGTAGAAAACCTAGGACCGATCTTCTACCACAATTCGTAAAACATGTGGACAGGGAATGGCGATCAATTTTGAGAACTTATATAATGAAAATAGGGACTCACGGTTTTGTCCAGGCCACCACTGCCCTGGGAGCAGGATGACCGAAAGGGGCAACATTTAGAAAACGCTCCTTTATATATTCGCAAAAACAACAACAATTCGCATCCTTGTCATGAGGCACTGTCTGATGAGTTGCCTCTGCCCTGGACGCAACCGTTAGTCTCTATTTTTAAATGTTTGGGTGCTATGCCCGAGGGGTCCGTGGATCAAAAAACGTGAGAGTAAGTTATTCTCCATTTGGTCCAGCCCAATCCCATCCCACTATCCTAAACAATAATAGAATGAAAGTCTAAAAACCCAGTACCTCTTAGGATCAAAGAACGCCCCAAGACCCATAAATCGTTCTCCCAGAAATTTCTCTGAACCATCAAATAGCCAAATGGTTGTGAAAGAATTCCAGAATATGGAAAAACTGTTTGAGACTGGATCAGTCAAGAATTCAAGTTAGTTCTCCAAGGCTACAATTGATTGGGAAAATCGAGGAAGACAAATTCTTTATGTCCTTTGAGGTCGAAACTTATTTTCGATTCACCTGGTTAAAAAACCAATCGCTCTAGTAGAGGATTTGCTATATTTCACATTTTTTCCTTCAGTAGCTCCCCTGTATTTTTATGATTACGGAGGGAACCGCAATTGTATTCTTCAGCTCCGCTCCTTCACATTCCTCCTCTCCATTGCAAACCTCTCACATGCTCTGGATCATTCGCTATCCCACCGTATCCAGAACTGCTTATAGCAACGACCATGACTCGTGAGCAACTGGGTAACGTGATAGTTGGCCTCTACGGTTTTCGCTCAAGCCATATCCTAACGCTAGGAATGAACCTGTGCGTTCGAGATAGATTCATTCCATCTGCCTTGTCAGAGGTTGTATCTATGTTGACTGGGATCATGACCGCAACCATAGCGTCGCAAACCCACAAAGCTATCAGCTGGTTAACGGAATTCATCTGCTTTTTCCTCTTAGAGTATGTAAACGCTTCCGTTCACACCGGTCAAAAGCAATCTCTGACAGTGTTTTGGCCTACTAGCACCAGCTGCCTTTTAATAACAGCTGTGCTCCCTAAGGGTCAGTTTGCTAGCAATCATCACCACCAGGTACTTGATAGCCATCTTCGAGAAGACCGTATGTCCATCGACTTTTACTTTCAAAGTGTTCTATTTTCTAATGAAACAAACCCACCAAATATCCATGAACACCTTTTTAATTCCTTCTTTTAGCCGCTGCTCGAAGATGTAAGCATCTGCCCATACCCGGCAAGTGTAGCCCTGGGTGAAGCATAGCAGATGAATATGATGTTGGTTCATTTCACTTTTCCTCTGATGAACCCATCTCCGGATGTTACATTACTCCCTGGAACGCTTTTTCTCCGCAAGTTCATAGCGTTGCTTGGTCCGTTTGGGTTTTGATCAAAACTCCACCACCTTGATTTCGATATGGCTCACTAATTATGACATCAATGTTATTCTCGCGGGTGGTGTGGGAGAGTAAGTCCTGCGTCGCCTGGTAGTGATTTCTATCTTCATTTGTGATCTGTGTTGGGGGGGGGGGTTCTACAGTATTCCGGGTATTTCCTGCAGCCTCCTTCACACCCTCCTTCCCTTTGCAGATTAAGCAATTTGGTTCAGCTTAGCAGTCCTTGCTAATATGGCTTTCTGCTCTGCAGCTTTTTCATTGTTTCGACCTGTCATTCCAACTGGTCCATGCCTTCGTAATTGACCGAAGCCAAGGCATGTTTCCGGATGCATTCATGTGTACGCCTATAACACATCTGCCGAACGTTCCCTTATTCGCATGAAGGGAAGCGCCTGATGGGATATTTGGCAAGTCCACTTAGAATATCTAGATACATTGGCGTCCAGCTCCTTATGTACTGTTCAGTGGAGACCATGGTTTGCTAATCTCTTACAAAAAAGCTAATCTCAGGCAACATATTTGATAGGCGGAGTCTGAAGAAAACAGAGTTTCTGTCCAATCCGACCGTCTCCGATGCGATACACATGATCATGTCAGAAATATTGAACCGTTCAGATGATCAAGCGGTGCTGAGTAATTGATGTCCTTTCCGATTAACGGATTGGGAAACATCCTAAATCTAAAATCTGTTGTCGCATAATTCTGAATATCATTTTTTTTGGGATCCAGATACTAGTTAACCGCAGGAATTTGAAATGCCAAGGTGTGATTATCGTGTCGATGGTTAAATAACCACAGGGGTCAAAATGTGGCCAAGAACCGTGAACTTAAATAACCCCTATTTTCAAGCAGCCTTGTCTCGGCAAAAGGCGGTTCTGTCGAAATCGACTTATTTATCTCGATAAGACAAAGGTCATGGCAAGCAGCTAAGACAAAATTAAAAACCCAAAACACAAAAGCATAAACTAAACTTCGGTCATGACGATCCAACCCTGAATATTGGGTTGCTCATCGATGGAAAACCCAAGTGTAAACCCAGATTCTCGACTTATTTAAGTGGGAACCAATCCTATTGGAAGTCAGTTCTAAACAGGCGGGCTGAAATTTATTTCGTAATGCGCATGGGTCTACCTCCAACCACTTCGGAATTCAGGCAAGACACGGGAGGGGGAGGGGGGGGGGGTGACGTACAAAATAGAACTGAGCGTTCGAGTTAAGATCCTTAGGAGACGCGTTAAATCCATTTCTAGAATTGAGAAAACAATCCAGATAATCACAACTATCATGGGAGAAGCTTTCAAAAAGGGCTGTCCATTGGAGATGACAGAGAAGGGTAAAATCTCATGGTAAAACTTGGATTTGGGCAAACAGAGGGGAACGCAAGGGTGCTGCTCAAACGAGCTCTAAAGTCTGATTCAGCCGCTGGTTGGAGTCGGTACAAAATGGCTTAGAAAGCTCTAAAAAAAGAACATACAGCTGAGCGATAGTCCTAGAGACGCTTTTTCGAGGAGATCAACTCTCTCGCTGAAGTGGATCCTTGTCAAAGAACGCAGCCAGCCGCTGAGTTATTTGCGGTTACAGAGTGCGTGGTATACGGAAAGCGATGAAGAAACCGAAAATCATTTACTTGAAGTGCACTTCCTAGCCAGCATTCAAAATAGATGGATGGTGGATACTGAGGGCTGTATCCAATGATGAATGATTGAGCTCTGGCATGCAAAGTAGTGTCACGTTCCATCAATACAAGTCTGCGAGTCCAGATGACATTATTCCTGCTCTAGTAATAGAGGGAATAGGCGCACTGAGTCTATATATTCGGAATGTGTACCGTGATTGCCTAGCGCATGCTTATATTCCATTTAACTGGTGTGATGTAAAGATGATATTTATTCCTAAGCCAGCGAAACCCACCTAGACGGAAGCAAAAACAGCTTCCTTCCTTCCTTTCTACTTAAAGGACTAGAAAGACTAGTAGATCGCCCTTTTTTTTTTTCTTTTTTTGGGAGTAGGCTAGGTGAACGCGTTTACGCACAAGTGTTGGACTCCTGCAATACCACTCTGACTACCAACTAAACACCTCCCTGTCATCAGAGAACTCCTTTCTACTTAAAGGACTAGAAAGACTAGTAGATCGCCCTTTTTTGTTTTTTTTTTTTGGGAGTAGGGTAGGTGAACGCGTTTACGCACAAGTGTTGGACTCCTGCAATACCACGCTGACTACCAACTAAACACCTCCCTGTCATTAGAGAACTAGCCTGGAACCGTTTGACACATTACTTCGGGCTAGCCCTCCCGCTCTCCCGGCTTTTAATTTATTTAATTTAATTGCTGGTTTTGACTCTATAGTTAACTCGCCGATCGATATGGGACGCAGGGTCGGCATTCTCCTTCTGGTCAGGATGACTACTTCGGTTTTTTCCAGCGCAAGGTTGAAACCGTAAGCAGTCATCCATCCGCAATCCCTCAATATCCGCAAGAGATAGCCTGGCACGTGAAAGGAGTTCTCTAGTGTGCCTAGCATATCTGTCCATCTTACGGAATTGAAGGCATTTCTGACATCAAGCGTTATGAGGAGCACTATCCGTCGAGATCGGCGCCTGTATGCCCCGGCTCGATTAAACGCATCTACGACCTCCATAAGAGTATTCACTGTAGATTTCCCTGTTCTAAACTCGAACTGCCTTGCGGATAAGTCCCCGGCAGCACGGATCGCTTCAGCGAGTCTACCTCTGATGAGCTTCTCGAGCACTTTCCGGAGTCTGGCCACTTTCCAGCGACAAGGAAAAATGTCTTCCTTCAAGCACGCGTTGAACACTTCAAACAGCAATTCTGAACGTTGGCGGAACACCAGTGTGTAAACTTCCGCCGGGATGCTATCAGGACCTGGCGCCTTCCTGTTTTTCATAGTCAGAACCGCTTCTTCGAGCTCTCTCATTGTGAAAAGAGGGCAATCCACGACGTTTTCCGCGCTATTTACATCAACCCTGGGGTCTGGGGAACAATGCCCGCACAATGCGGTCCATCTGATCGGTGCACATTATGCAGGGCTTCCGCAGAGCCCCGAATTTCCGAGTGACAAGCTTATAGCCAAGTCCCCACGGGTCCTCATTCACCTCGTTAACAAGCTTCTGTCAGCCGCGAGCTTTGCTTTTATTTATAGCGCTGCGGAGTCTCCTTTTTGCTGATCTATCATATATTGTGATCGGTATAGATCGGTCTAAGAAGGATATATATGTACATATTAAGGTGAACACTTCACTGTAGGCAACATGGTTACCAGAAAGGCAGATGCAAGGAGACGGCACTCCATAAGCTCGTGGTAAAAATTGAGAAGATGATGTCTGATAAAGAATACGCTTTAGGCGTATTCAGGGACACCGAAGGCGGCTTCAGTTATGAATCACTTGTGCAACACAGCATGCAATCCATCCACTGTTAATCGGTTGAATTCTTCTATGTTAGGGGAGAGAAGGGTAACTCATATTAGTCGGACAGAAGTTTATTGAGGCAGGTTATCTTAGGATTTGCTTAAACGGAGCGGTTCTCTTTCTTCTGTTATAGCTTCTAGATATCAATACCTTTGCTATCGCTGCTGGAGGACACAAAGGTCTTCGCACAAGTACTTGCGGACGATCTAGCCGTAATAGTAGTTTGCAGGCACAACATGTGAACGCTTGAATATAAGTCTGCATATAATCCGCAGTTGGTGTCTCCAAAACGGACTTACAGTGAATTCTAGGGAGACTGAGCTAGTGATGTTCAATTACAGCGGTCAGGTGGGGCCGATATATGCTACCACCTTATCAGGAGCGGAAATCCAGCTAGTAGAAACAGTCAAATATTTAGGACTACATTTCGACTCCAAGCTAATGTGGACGCACTATATTCAGTAACAATACCAGAAATCCTGCAAAATGCTCTGGTGCTGTAAGATTGCGATAGGTAAGACCTGGGGATTTTCACTAAAACGGATTCATTGTATGTATACGTCGATAATAAAGCCTATTTTGATGTAGGCATTATCTGATGCCCGAGATTGAATTTTGCTAACAGTATTACTGGAGGATTCGGTACTACGCCAACCACGGCCCTCGAAGCTATCCTAAATCTTTTCCTTCCCCCCATCTTCATTCTCAGGTAAACGGAAAGCAGTTGACTACTCATATAGGCATGACACATTTGGCGTGGGGAAAGGCGGCCAATCATACGATCATGCGTCCATTTGCAAATTCTTTGGCAAACATCAGGTGATTTTGAGGCCCGCCGATCATTGAAAAGATTGATCTTTGAAAAGATATAATCCGTCGTAATTACCAAAAGAAAAGAATGGTCGATAAATGGTTACGATTTTTTTGGGATTACAAACTTAATAATCTTGACTGACAGGTCAGTCATAGAAGGCAGATTGGGCGCGAGGGTGTTCTCAGGAAATCCGATTATGGAACTGGCCCGACTTCTCGGGAAAATGACGACCATATTTCAGGCGGAGATGTTTGCCATTTCATTGGCGGCAGAAGAATATTTGAGAGAAAAATGGTGGAGTCGCAATATTCGAATCTGTTCCGACAGGCGGGCAGGATTATCAGCACTAAGAAAGAATGAAAGATGATATCAACCCAGTTAGAGTGGAGCCAGAACGAAACATTCCTTCTATGTGTGCTAGGACACTCAAACATTGCTGATAATGAGAAAGCTGACTCGCCAAGGTTCTGGATCCACAAAGGTGTGGTCAGAACCAATTTTTGGCATCTGGCCATCCACTGTCAAGTCTACTTTGAAGAGTGAAATTGGAAGGATTCAGGGAATGGAGAAATTTGAGTTTCTGCTGATAGGCGAAAATCTTTGGGAAAGAACTTAAGAAGTGGAGCAAGAAAACCGTGGTAGGGCTTTTAACGTGACACTGCTGTTAAACTACGAGATGGAAAAAATTGGAGAGGTGGTCTCAGCTATATGCAATGCCAATGTGAGGAGGAGACAGAGACGGCTTTGCACTTCATATGCAGCTGCCCAGCCTCCTCAGACTTCAGACGAAGATTCTTTGGTAAGGTTTTCTTCAACGAGCAGTTTTTCCATTCCCTGTCTTTGATGAATGTACTCAGATTCTCAGATGAAATATTATAGGAATCGGGAAAGGGTTTTCGAGTAGCATATTAGCACTGGTACTAGTGTTTGAGTAAAACGTACTGAGCATCAATTTCCGCATTAGAGGAGTACCAAGGAATTGGGAAATATAATGCTTCGAAAGACTACATGGGAGAAGTGAGTTTAAGACTGCCACCGAGATGTCTAGTCTAGTTTATCATTAAATTATAAAGCAGAGTAACAATTTATGAGTAAGTACCAGGGAGAAAAAGCACCTCTTAATGTTTCATGACCGCAGGGGAAGGAGGTCGAAACTAGTGCAAAGCAGAAAAATTTTCAACGTTTTGCGTGGTGATTATAAGGAGGAAGGATAAATTTTTCACAGGAAATATGAAAATAATTGGAAAGATGTAAAATATTAGTTAACTTACGTCTCATTTCTCATCATCGGTATGTCCTGAGTATTATTCGCACTAGGATACACAACTGGCCCTGTTGAGTTCACATTTCCACTGACATCCACTGGTTCTTCCTCTTCACCCTCATTCTCATACACCCGAAAGGTGTGAGCAAACACCACAATTTGCAGCACCAGAACAAGAATTATAAATACCTTTACCATCTTTTATCGGGAATGGTATCTAATTAAACAAGAAAGATTCTTTCCTCGACTACAAGCACCATGAGGAACATCTAGACAAAAAATAAGGCAGACGAAATGTCATCCATGCTTATTTATAACATTCTTTCAATGATTTTTATCTAGGCCTAGGTGACTTTCTTCTCCCACCTCCTCCGTGTTCAAAATTTAAGTGTTCATGCAGTTTTGTAATAAAAGTAATTTTTAAGTTGGTTATTGTCTATGTTCACGTGGTAGAAATGTTTGCGTTTTGAATCAATTTTCGTAGCAATTCTTCTTTGAATGATGGCGGTTTGTTGATAGAGTCATGTTTAATTCCTTGGTTCGATTGCGACATTAATTGTAGCTGAACAAATGATTCCATGGAGTTCTGCAGTATTGTGGCCTTTGTTGGGTTTGAAATACTATTATTCGGGATAAAGTTGGATTGCATTGCTACCAGTTGCACTGGAGTTATGTGTGAATGGAAATGGCTTGTTATGAAATTATCTTGTAAAATTTCACTACTTAATTGGAGTTTGTATCGGGACAGTTTAAATTTAAATCTTGGAAAACTTTGTGTTTTGAATAACTAACACGACTACGCTAATTAAATGGTTGTTTATTGTTAATATGCTCAAGTAGGTCAGACTTTTTCAAAGGTCGCTACTTTTACTTCTCCTTCTTTTATTGGACCAGTGATAAGCGAGATGAGCTTTTTTGAACTACTCAACTACTTATTACGATATTATATTATAGATTCATACTTATCAGCGTCTTGTCATTAAAATACGTATACGATTTTGCAACAATTTGTAAAGTCCCATCTTCATATCCATCCCCCAGCCCGGACTTTATAAATATATATGGTACGGTTTACATTCATTTTTAAAACAAAATTTTGTTAAAATGGGCTCAATGTTTGCTTGTCTATCTTTTCCTTTAAGGAGATGAAAATCTTCGAAACAGATTGCTCTGGATCCACCAGTGTGTGGAATGTTTACCCAATAAAGCCACCCCTACTCGCCCCTTCCCACTCTAGCTTGAGCACGCGGCGTATATAAACCGCGCTTTTCTCCTTTCCTTTATCCTTCGCAGTATGTTCTGAATAGATGCGATCATGAAGTTGATTGCTTACCAATCTTCCACACATGCTACCATTTACGGCACCAGATTTTCTGGTATCAGCACCTCTCCTAGCGACTCCTTTGGGTTCCTTCTTTCTTTCACAAATCTGGGACAATGGAAAAATACATGCTCCGGGTCCTCTGAGACTTCACCACCGACCTTTTCCCAAGCGTTCTTAACGCTCTTGTCATCTATTTACAGATCTTTCCCTCTCGGTGTTCTCCGTCTGCGATAAAGGAGATCGGCATAGTATTCGTATTCGTTATGTCATCTGCCAAGATGTCATAATCATTTGAGACAATCCTGAAGGCAGAGCACCTCTTAATGTCAACTGAAGTCTCTGAGACCTCTCTTCACACTGGGGTCGTATAGAGTATGATCGAGCACACCACCGTAGCTTAAAGAACTATTGGGCTCTTTTTACTTGTTATAGTGTACCTATTAACTATACTATTTCCAACAAGTTTGTAACCGTTAGGAATTTTTGTATATTCCCCACTTCCAAATCTCTCAACTTTGCATCTGATATTAAGGGTTCTCCCAGGTGCCTCGACCTACTTTGCACAGTGTGTGTAGTGTGCCTAATACGAAGTTGTGCAGAACATCCGCGGAGACAATGTACTCCCGGGGTCCGACATCGGTGTCATACCAGAGCCTCCTTTCTACTAAATAACTATCGACAATAACTGAAAGATAGGCGGGAATACTGAACATTGAATTGCATTCTTCACGTCAAATGTTACTACTATGCAATATTTACTGGTACTACCCTCTTCGTTAATTGCACCTTCGGTCAAGCCAGAAACCAGTTAAATGGCATCAATGTTTGATTTGGCTTTACGGAACTTATGCTTATGATTTAAAAGGCCTCCTTGGCTCTTAAAAACAGGTAATAATTTATTATAGACTACCCGCTCTAGAATTTTCCCCTAAGGGATTAGTAAACTTATGGGTCTGCATGAGGATGGTTCACCTGGAAGTTCACCAGACATAAGCAGTAGTACCCGCTTGTGCCGCTCCCGTGCCGTTCCCCACGAACATGCACGCTGCCAACAGCTTCGCAAATATCTTCGATCTGAATTTCGTCGCGTGCTTAAGGGCCTTATTTGGCGCTCCGTCCAGGCCCGGGGTTATACTATCCCCTATTATGCCGCAAATCTCTGGTCCCTAGAAGTTGCCCGTATCCTTCTCTTACTGCGAGATAACCATTGAATGAATTTCAGTAAGAGGGTAGGGCGCGTGATCCGCAGAGATGAACGGCCACGGGTTTACGTCTGCTTCTGAGCGTGCGTTGAATTTTTGACCCATACGACACCCTTATGACGGCAATTTCCATGTGAGATTCTTACATGGTCTGGTCAAGTAAATCCTGAGCGACGCTGATGATTGAGCTTTATTTGAATACACGTTATTTTCTCATTGCAGTGAACGCCTTTTTAAATTCCAGGCATTTACCACTTCTCACAATATGTCGGTTATTCCTTCCCTCATTTGCTTCGCCCAATAGACATCTGGGTTTCTATTGCACTCGCTGCAAATATGGCCTTTTTGCATCGATGGTGCCCATCAAAGCCGCTGGCGCATCCCTTTTTAAAGTGCCCGAACCCGAACTCGGCTTTTCGTAAATTTACGATGGACTCCTACGCAAGCTCTTACAACTTGAATTGTTCCCTCAAGGCAGTGGAAATGTTTTTTTTTCGATGTCACTTCATCAAGGTCTTTACATTTTATGTACATAGATCACATGTTTTTGGATACGAGGTATTATCCCCAAGCGAGTTTTTAACTTGAGTGCGAAAGTCATCAGTTTCGCCTATACTAGATCTTTTCAGCTCGAACATGAGATACCCTTTCTCGGTTTTTCAGATGCGTTCACATTTCCGATCAGAGCTTTTAGGTTGGGATTAGTTTTGACGTTGTTGAGTATTTTCGTGTAGGGTAGATTCCCCTTGTTAGAGACAACAATCCTTTCTGGATGAGTTCGTCTAGACCATCCATTGGCTTCGGCTTCGCAACGCTGGCCGACGGTACATGCTTTGCCCCTTGTCAACTTTAAGTGTCAAAGTTGGGAATTGCCTGTCCGCCAGTCTTTCTTTTAGGTGTCTGTTGATAACTTTGAGAGGATCCCCTCTTCTTGGCTCTACTCGTTTATTTGGCTATAATTCGATGGCAGTACCGTCAGACGTCACTTGGGTCGCTTGTGACACTGTTCGGACAGCAGATTTCGGCGTCTCCTTGGAATTCCTTTCCTCCTCTTGCGATCTAAATATTATAAAGGGCTCTAGTAACCCTTACCATATTCTTTATAGTTTGGTGCCCGTTATGCTTGTTCTTGTTCAGCTCGGATAGCTCAACTATCTTTACCCCAAGCTGGGTGAAGAGTAATTTCTCCGGAATGAGTCCTCTATGAGTCCCGACGAGATCACTCCTTTTATACGCTCCTTCACCTTTGATAATGGATTGACTTTCGCTGTACGTGCGGAAAAGACAGAGAAACCTTCAGGCCCTTCCTTTGCGATTATCCAGTTCTAGTCAGGTTTCGGACACAAGGTGAACCATTCTTTGGGGACTTCTGAGAGATCTATAGCTTCTACGGGTTGGCTCTCAAGATCTGAGCCCGCTGGATTCTGTTCCCTTGCTTTTGCCAAAGCAGTTTTCTCTTAGGAGTTTGTGGCTTTAACCCCCATGGTGAGATGTTTCAAGCGCAACAGTTTTTGCAAGCTTAAAGAGGCTCCGTTGGCTGCCAGCAACCGTACGCGGATTTCATCGTCATAGCCGCTATCGGTTGTGATTTTGACCCTAGATAGGAGAAATTTTCAACGGTTTTAAAGTTGTAGTCTCCTATCTTTATTGTTTTCGTTTGACCAGTGCGATTTGATGTTGCTGGTTGGTTGGTTTTTGGTGCTAACGTTGCCACCATATACTTCATCTTGCCTTTATTGATGTGCAGCCCAATATCTCGCACAAATCGCCGCCTGCTCGATCTGGATGAAGACAGTTTGTACGTCTCGGGTCTTGAAGTAGATGAAAAGATGGTGCAACTGTTGAAAAATGGCCGTCTTCTAGGTGGTGTTGTTATTTTAGCTCGGAGCACCATACCAACGAGATAGTGATCTAAGTCTTTGTAGGCCTTCCCCTACATGTTTTGTCATTCATCAAGGCCGAGAGGTTGCGGCGTTCAATCAGTGCGTGGTCAATTTGGTTGAAAGTGGTCCCATCTGGAGAGGCCCATATATGTTTGTAGACCGCTTTCTGAGTAAACCAAGTACTTTCAACAACAACTTCATGCGATATTGCTAAGTGAGTAATCCGCAGTTATCATTAGTATCTCCATGTAAGCTATGGGAGGCAACATATCGCTCCGTCCCTACTTGACTGTTGAAATCTCCAAGTATGATTTTGATATCATACTTGAGGCAAACTTCGAGGGTCTGCTCAACTGCCTTATAGAAGGTATCCCTCTTCGACTCTGCAGTCTCCTCTGTAGAGGGGTGAACGTTTATGAGGTTTATATTTCTAAATTCGCAAACGCAGACTGCATAGCCGGTTATATTTTCAAAGCCAATAACAGCAGGTTTCATTTTTTTGGCTGACAAAGAAACCTACTCCGAGCACATGCTTCACTGGATGGTCGCTATAAATATAGGGTAGTGGCTCTTTTTCAGGAAATCGGTCCCTGTCCAGAGCATTTCTTGCAGCGCTGTTACATTAGCCTTGTATTGAGTCCGTGTATCGGTTAGTTGCTAAGCTGCATTCGGACGGTACAGGGAGCGCACGTTCTGTGAGAAAATGAGCAAATCGCTATTCCGTTGTCGTTGCCAGATTCGTCGTTTTAAAGTCCATAATGTCCAAGGCTTCTTCTGTGGCTTCGTAATATCGGTTTTCCGTTTAGGGTTGTGAGCCCTACCCAACCCTTAACTTGGAGGCCCAGTTGGTACAATTTGCCTCCTTTTTAGGCGCGGGAGATTCGCCTTCATCCTTTTTTGTATGCAGTGTTTCATTAAAAAAGAACGAGGTAAATTTCGAAATATGAGTCTGATTAAAGTTAACGTCCTTACCGAGGAGGCGTAAAACAAGACTTTCTACGGGGCAGTAGAGCGGACCCCAAATATGATATCAAAATCATACATGGAGGTTTAACAGTCAATTATGGACGGAGCCCGTATCCAGGCGAAATACCAATGATAACAGACAGCTTATTTTTCAATAGTAGCATTGCTGGAAGTACCTGGCTTGGGCGGAAAGCAGTTTAAAAACATATATGAGCCTCTGCCGCCAGGGTCACTTGCAATAAAATTTATTTATTTGATTGAAAGCCGCCACCTCTCAACCTTGATAAATTGATCATTGTTCTATCCTAAAGAGACTTGACCGACCAATGTGCGAGGCCAGATAACGATGGATGATTCTGTAGCCTCTATAAGGTTTCAATTTATCCTTGATCGTCTGGTTGTGAACGAAGTCCGGCTGAATACTTCGCGGTGGGCCAGTCACTTAGTTCATATGGGTGAGGATGATCTTGCTCGTAGAGTCTTAAAGGACAATATCTATGGTAGAAAAAGAAGACATGACAGATCCTGCCTGAGATGGAGCGATGGCGTAGTCCAGGACGCCAGACAGCTTTTAGGGATATCGAATTGGTGGACCTAAACGCAAAGCCGGGATGTCTAGTATTCTTTACCAAGGCAGGGACAGACAAAATATCGGTTATTGCGTTTTTGATGGTGACGATGAAGATCAAGTTGAGACTGTTCCGTGTATTGTTTTTTCTGTATTGCTGTATGGGAATATCCCATTGGAAGTGGTGCAGGCAGGTACTGACGAAGGTTTCAAGCCTGCGTCGTATCACCGAAGTACGCTGGTCTGATACTATTACATAGGTCTATGATCGGGACGCGGAAGCAGCAGTGGATAAGTCACACACTAAGAAGGGGCATCAATTGCAATGCTGGTTACGCTATGCGCCGCTAATGTTGAGTATGGCAGCTGATGAACTCCTGTTAGAGCTAATAAATAATGGAATAAAATTCGAGGTTTACGCTGGTGATATTGTATTAATCTGTAGGAGCAAGCATGACGACACCCTATGCAACAGATTAAAATTGTGACTAAAAATTGTTAGCATCTAGTGCAAAAGGGCGGGACTACGCATTAACTCAGTCGGGAGCGCAAGTGTGATTACTTGAGAGCCATTAAACTTCAAGGTATAGAAGTTAAACTGGAAGCAATAGTTAATTATTTGGGAATGTAGGAAAGCCACAAGAACTTTGATCATTTGCAAGTCCATAGAAGGGGAAATATTACGCTGAATATGTTCATTGGGTAACAGTAAGGACAATGACTATTTATGGGGTGGTAACCTGGGTAGACAGAACCATACCCGACACAACAATCAGGGAATCACACAAACTTTAAAGATTAACTTAGTTGTCTACTACTGGGGCAATGAGAACATGTCCAATGACACCCGGGATGACCTTCTGGGATTGACTTCTCTTCATTTTCACACATAGATGCAATCAACTCAAGTCAAGGAGGGCAATCTTCAGAATGTCTGGGTGTACCATCAAGACGAAGAGTTGCGCATATCGAAAGAAGATTGACGTCTTTTCTAGCCGGTATCCCGAATTACCTACGTACCTAGGGATAGCACGGTAATGAACACAGTGGAACAGCAGGGTATACTGCGAGATCGTAGCAATGACGTACTGTTTACTGATTATCTGGAATACTAACGAATCCCTTACAACAGAGGGAGCAGATGCTGTTGGTCCAAGGAAAGTGTATTTCGAATCAGTAGATGAGCATATCAGTATATTTCAGGTGCAAATTGGCGCCAAAGATGGGTACCTCCACTTTCACCTTCAGAGGAATTATGGGAAGACCACCAGTGAGATTTGAACCGCGACCTTCCACTGCGGCAGCCTAGTGCTCTAATCAGTAAGGAAGGAACAGAAATGGTTGAAGGAACTAAGTTAATCGAATTTACCAGGAATGTAATAGTCCAGGATACTTTTGGGGAGATATGAGCCAAAGCGCTCGCAGGGTTGTCTCAACCTTAGCAGAAAGAGTTTTAGGATCATACTCACGAATCATTGCCGGATAAATCAGGAAAATGTGTGGTAGGGCATCCGAAAAGGAGTCAGCAGGAAATATATAATAAAGCGTTTCTAATATATGATGTGGACGGAAAGCTTATTATTATCTATGTACATCAGAAGTAACTCTTAATAGCGGCCCTCTGATAACCTTCCCTACATTTTTATCCACCTACCTAATGGTTGGCGCAGTTCATGAAAGGCTATTAAAAAGTAATCTCCCTAAGCCTTCATAGATAAACCAAAATAGATAAATCGCTTTATAAGATGCTGAGAATTTGTGTACTTGTTGTGCGTGAACAACTTAGAAGACCCTCCTGACTTCCAGCTCGTTAATAAAATGGAATAATTATCTAGTTCAACGAATTCGAACGCAAGATTGCTTATCGGGAAAGTTCCCATGACAATTCTTAGCGAAATATGATTTCCGACTTTGCTTAGAAAACAAGAGTCGTTGGCTAACAAGCAATAATGCGTTTCGTAGGGAAGGTGAAGCTCCTTTGCCAATGTAAATCCCATAGAGGCAATGAGATTCCAAATGGCGACAACCCATATTGTATGGGATTAATATCGAAGACGAGACACGAAAAACACAGAAGACATCGTACATAATATGGTCTAGTGAGTTACTGGTGCATTTATCCAACAACGACGTCATTGGCATGTACTTGAGCCAGTTGAGTGACTATTTACCCGCCAGCCATTTACCACCGATGTTTAGCTGGAGGGATCGAGTATGAGTGAGTGCATTGCAGTGTCGTTCCACTCAATTACTTTCCTTAACTTTCTCCGCCTCTATGAAAGCGAAAGGTCTTCAAGTGTTTTAGATGCGTTTTGTTGATTAGCGGGTCGCTTATGCATGCAACCGCAGTGGCAGAAACCGCTCGAGTACCATCGAGCATCTGATAGTTTGTGGTAACTAGCATCTGCAAATCTTGAGTGTAAGCAGTCATACTGCAGCCGTGGTGCAATTTTGGTCATCTGGGTAACCACTTGGTGAAACATTGAACTTGAGCTGCGGCTGGTAATCAGCACTGAAGGTCCTCTTGATGTTGTATGGGTATCTTGTAGATAAAATGTTTATACATTTAGATTAGCGCCAGTGCTAATGAACTTTATCGAGTTAAAGAAAATTCCTGGCTATTTGCATTTTAATAAACTATGTCAAAACTGAACACCAAATATGTAACAGGGCCGTTAATGAAAGAAGCTGATTTTTGAAATTGGAAGATTACCTTCATTCATTGAAATGTCTTCTATGGCTTTGTTTGCAGGGGTCTTTTGAAAAAAGTTATTTTGAGAAGATTTTTCAACAACACTAATTTCTCCGAATGAAACTTCTCGAAATGGGGTTGATCTGGCGAGTTGACATTTAATATGGCTTCTAAAAGAAAATACAAAGACTCTTGATACCTTATTGACAACGTTCGAAATAATGCGGACCAGCTGAATAATCAGAAAAAAAATGACTATTATTGGTTCCTTTTAGTTTTTTGTGCGATAATTAAGGTAAAGCTTAAAGATTGGTTTTACGTGTGAATACGCATCGTTTTCCGGTACAAACTTTAAAATAACAAGCTGGAGTGGATATGGACTGCTCCTTTAAGCAGAAGATAAACCAGCTTGGCCATCAGTGCACTCAAACGAAGTGAAGCCGCTGGTCTTGACGGTCTCCCCGAAGAGCCGTTCATCGCTGCATCTGCAGTTCCCGCCTATCTGCTATTTTCATTTATATGGAAAACCTGGGTATCCGAGATCTCTCTCTCGGTACTCGTTTTGAGTGTGATAATTGGAGGGGTATCTGCGAATACCCTGCCGCCGCAAAGACAATAGACAAAATAATTCCGGAGGGTATAAAGGAACACCTCGAAGGGTTGTTTGACAGAGAGCAGGTTGGTTTCCGCTCCGGATCCCCCTGTATTGATCACTAACAACACCCTACGGATAACAGTGGTGGTGGAATCAGTGGTAGAATGTCTCAAAAGAGTCGTTGCTCGTCATATAAAGCCAGCTTTCCAGCTGTGATAGTCAAGTTATCAAGGGACGCATCCTAGTGGAACAGGGACCTAACTAGAATGAGAAAGGAGGTGCGAAAACTCTTCAATCAGGCAAAAATAACCGGTGATTGATACAGGTATAAAAGAGCACTGACGACGTGAAGCAACCTTATCAGGGAAGTAGAACGAAGGAGCTTCAGCGAATTCTGTGAAGGGATAGAATAAACCACAGAAACATTCTGGCTATACAAAGCTATCGCCAAAGACAATGCAATATTTTCTGTCTGTCTGAAGAAGGCGGCCGTGATGTAGTAGGCGAATGCTCTAAGGCCTAATTAGGGCGATCAGACCCGAGTCTGCACGGGGACTCATCTGAAGTGGCCATAGCCACGAAACCTTACCAGGGGCATGCTGGTATCATAGGAACCGGAATAGCCCCAGGACTCATATACTTCGGGAGAATTCCTGTTGGATATGTTAGTTAGTTTAGTTAACTGGGGGGAGCCGCAACTCCGAGTACTCAGGCCATTGTTAGGCCTATTGTACTATCCCCGTCAGTTGCTTATTCAATGGCTGGTGGTCGCAGGCTTTAGCGAATCTTAGAACATTCTCCAGAGGCAGAGAGTGTGCAGATTCTTCATTGAAGAAAACCTTGCCAAGGTGTCTTCGTCTGAGATCTGAGGATGCCGGGTAGCTGCATAAAAAGTGCAGGGTCGTCTTCTCCTCCTCCTCGCATAGGCTGCACACAGCCGAAACCACAACCCCCCCCCCATCATTGTGCATCCAGACCCTCGCGAGCCAGTCTGTCAGCCTCCTCATTACCGGCGATGTTAGAGTGCCCCCGCACCCACATCAGGAATGTTTCGTTCAGTCGGCCAAGTTTCAGCAGCACCTGATAACAACTCCACACCAACTGGCTTCATATGTCGTTGCCATTTAGTGCTGATAATGCCACCCGACTGTCGGAACAGATTCGAATATTCCGACCACTCTATTTTTTTCGCAGACATTCTTCTGTTGCCAATGAAATGGCATGTATGGAATATGGTCATCATTTTTCCGAGGGGTCGGGCCAGTTCTATAATCGGATTCTCCGAGAACACCCCTGCGCCCGATCCATCCTCTATGACTGATCCGTCGGTGAAGATTATTAGGTCTGTAATCTGAAAAGACTCATGGCCACTTGTCGAGCATTCTTCTCTTTCGGTGATTACGACAGTGTATGTCTTTTCAAAGACGAATATGGGAACCATATGATCGGTCGGCATCAGGGCTACCGGATGTTTTTCAAGGAATTTCTAGATAGACGCATGATCGTTTGATTGCCGCCTTTCCACGCCCCAATGGTATTGAGCCTATATGCGTCGTTGGCCGCTTTCCGTTTCACCTCCAAGTGAATGGGGGGTAAATTTAGGATAGCTTCAAGTGCCGCAGTGGGCGTAGTACTCATTGCTCCAGTTGGATATGAGTGCAGCTCGGTTGTTTGCGGTTGGCCCCTAGTGGGAGTTTCATGGGGGCTGTGGTTATGCTCAAGCGAGAAGAGACCTTCGGGCCTCGGTGTGGTGTTGCATTTCTACACGGGTGCCATACTCCTTAGTTCGGTAGAGATTTAGGTATGTCTTGCATCCACCAGTATGAATGCTAAGCCATGCACTTAGTATAGACTGGTACCGTTGTTGCTTGTCTCAGCGGGGCTCTGATTTTGGTCACAAAATCAATCCGTGTCTTAAGAAGATCGTGGGATTAAGTCTCCACGATAGGTTCCTACGTTAAACACTTAAGGACTTAACTGTCCGAAGAAGGCATTTTTGCCGAGAATGGGGAGAGCAGGATATATCAGCTTTTTAAAACTCATTTCTCGGGGTCTTACTCCACGACAAAAGACAGTAGTATTCTCAGAAGGAGGAGCTAGTAAGTAGCGCAACATACGCTTAATACTAAAGAAGAAGGAGAGGTGGCAAAGCAGTCCATCAGACAATTACAGACTTTGAAAAGGGTCTTCAGTCTTCTTATAAGGAGGAGGAAGGTGACGAAGAGCTTGAAGCCGGGAAGGATAGTCCACACGGGGAAAAGAGGGATTGGGTGAATTGCTTTGTGCATTTTCAAGAGGATGACAGTCACAGTTGCGGAATGGAAACAAGACAACACAACAATATTCAAGGATATTTCTAACAAGGGTGTCGAAAATTGTTAAGGAGAGCTGGATTGAGATAAGGTTTGAGGAGGGACGTAGGATAAAACTAGGTATTTTAGGAACGCGATTGATGATGTCAATGAAGTTGAATTGAAAGTTTGTTATCGAAGATTACACCAAGGTCTTAAAAGAAGGTCAATAGTGATTGTGGTTGCCCGCCAAGAGAGTAGGAGACGAATGTTGGGGAGGGAGCGGGTTTAAGCGAGTAGCATATTCAGTAACTTCTCGGGAATTTTTGCCAGCTTGTTAACCGTGCGAGAAAGCGCGATCCAGTGGACGTGAATAATAATATTGCCAAGGGAAGTCATACTGCGTCCTAAAAGGACTATTATGCCCCTTTACTGGTTACAGTGTACTTATACCCTATAGTATTAGTTAAAAACTATAACCGACAGGAACCTTATTATGTTCCCTACTTTCAAGTGTTTCAACCTGGTATTCTCGTAGGTGCCTCAACCTACTTTGCACAAGTGTCAGACACTGGTCCCAGAATATGTGCGGGGGTTTCATCAATCTGCTCACTGAATCTATAAATAGTGTCCATAGATATCCCAAGCTTCTCCAGGTGATAGTTTCGCCTGCAGTTGCCGACGAGTAGTCCCACTATGATCTGGGTGCTTTCCTTGGTAAGGTTTACATAATCTTTCTAGCACCTGGGTTCGCACCCCCCCATGAATACTCTGGTCGGTTGTCTCAACCGTTCCTTTTCATTTTTCATTGTCGTAGCCATAAGTCCATTTCTGATTCCACAGAATGGCCCTTATAGTGGCGTCGCTGCTCCTTTCCTGGTCAACTCATTGCCCTCTAACCCAATCTGATCTGAAACCCAGAATATCCAGATCTAGTCAAATGAGCCAAGCGTTTTTTAAGGCATTTCCATACCAGTTTGTGCCTTAATAGCTGCATGACTTTCGGCCAGAATAGTAACGTTCTGGCCCTACAGTTCCTTTCGAGGTTGAAGCAGGCACATCTGTCTATGACATGTATTTCCACCTCAAATGTGCTAGTGTGCTTACGCATTGGTTCAAATTGCGTTTTCCTTGAACTAATGACCCCGGCGCCTTCTTCCTCTGCTGAGAGGGATCCGTCAGTATACTAAGTAATTAGTTGCTGGTTTAAGCCGTATGTCAATGCTACGTTCTCCCAGTTTGCTACGTTGTTTCAATATGTTTGAAAGTTCTTATCGAAGTGAACCCTTGTTGTCATGTTATGGTACCAGTAATTCGAGATGCCACCTAGAAACAATATCAATTTTCGTTCGATATAGGTAGCTTTCCACCTCACTGGTACTCCCGGACATTCTGAACATCACCCTTCTTCTGCATCTGAATGCGAACATGGGGAGGAGTCAATCCCAGATGGATGCTTTTGGGCAAGTTCTCATTGCCCCACTGATACACACGCAAGTCAGTCTTTGAAGTTTGTGTAACTCCCTGGCTGCTCTACTGAGTTCCGTTTTGTCTGCCCAGATTACCGCCTTATAGGTAATAATTTGCCTTATTATTACAGTGTATATGCAGTGCAGCATTTTCGATTTGCTATTGACCTGCAAGTTATCAGAGCTCTCGTAGCTTTATGATATGTTTTCAATATGTGCCTTTCGGAGGAGTTTTTTGTCTAATGTAATTCCCAAATATTTGACCTCAGTTACTCGTTTCACCTCTCTCTGGCTCTCAGGTGATCTGCTCATCCAAAAAGACAGGATGTTTTTCATTCTTTTGCGGGTTAGGGCATCTTGCATCTCTGTGTCCAATGTGTTATCGAACGCTCCTTCGTTGTCCGAAAATGCATACCGTGCTAGTTCTTCTGTTTCTAAACCGTCCCGTAATACATTAGTCAACTGAAACAGTTTTTCCTGCCCGGTAAGCGCGTTGACACGTTGATGCAGGGAATTAGGCTTTAGAACTTCAGTTCTAATACAGTTATCTATGCCTTTCTCCACCATTTTAAGTACGAACGATGTCAGGTATACTGGCCTGAAAGATTTAGGGCGGAAAGGGTCCTTTTTACCCGCATTTGAAATAAAGACTACTCTTGCCTGTCTCCATGTCCTCGGTATGTATCCCAAGGTTATGCTGTTCCCCACCACTCTTAGGGGAGATCCTAAGATGACTCCAATGTCTCTTCGGAGTAGCGTCGGGAAAACGCCATCTACTCCGGGGGATTTCAGTGATTTGATTTTTCAGTGCCCATCTTACTCTAACTTCCGAGCATATCTCATTCGCTAGTTTCCAATTCACTTTTTTCCCCTTCTGCCCGTTGTTGGGGTGTCAGCCAGAATGTTATTCCCTTCCGCCGTAGGGTAGGACCCCGAGGAATGAGTTCTCAGAAGCAGATGTATGTTGTCCTCTTCATGCTCGGTAAATGCCCCATTTTCTTTTTTCAGATACACAGAAGATAGACAGGGCAAGTCTTTGTGTACAGCTTTATATAGTCTGGAAGCTCCTATGATTTATTCTATCCCCTCACAGAATTCCCTGAAGCGGTTTCGTTTTGCTTTTCTGATCACGTTGCTATGCGTTGTCAGTTCTCTTTTCCACCTCTGTTAGTTTCCGGCCTGCTTTGCCCGATTAAGAATTTCCGCACCACCTTTCTGGCTAGGTTTCTGTTCCACAAGGGTCTCCAAAGGACGACTTGACTTCTTAGCTGGACAGTTGGCTTCATATGTATCAACGTCAACTCTGTTAAGGCCTTCCACCGCTGTCCCAAGTTCTATTTCGCTCCTGATTTCACCGTTCACCTGTAGATAAGCCATGTTGTCACCCAGGTGTCTTGTGTGGGAGTCTCAGTCTGTTCTCCTGGGACTCTTTATTATTCTATCTACTTCCCAATTGCTCCCAATGTTGGATTTGATAATTCTGCAATTCGACATAGAAGACTCGTCTGACTCCCTCTAATTCTTGACCAGGACGCTTATCAGATGGTTCCCGAGAGTTATGTCTAGTACCTCTTGCCTGGTGCTGGTCACGAATGTGGTATCTCGGTAAGGTTCCCACCCGGAGTGTTCTCCGAAGTATCCTTCCTTGGTTTGTCCCTGTGCGCGTGTGAAGGTATGCCAAAATTGTAATTGAAGAGGAATCGTGAGGAGTTTACTTCTGCCCCCTCTTTCCTTCTAAAAACTAACCGTGTGTGGAGATGTTTTGAGTGATGAGGAATAGTAGAAGTTTTCGCCACTGTGTGTGCCCCTGGTATATAATCTCATGCAGACGTCGACAGTTCCGTTCCTTTCCATACCTAAGTTAGTCCGCCATGTCCTCCGTCGCGCAGTCTACCAATGTAAGATTTGGTCGAAAGCGCATGCCGGTAAACACAAGCTCCTTATTCCATTCCTCACACATCTCCAAGACAATAATATCATCAATTATTTCCTGGTCAGGAAATACTTACGGCAGTATGGCCACAAAATAGCTAACGGCAGTTCTCTTTCCTTCATCCCCGATCCCTCCGAGAGTTCGCCTCTCTAGGGGTTACATTTAGGTTTCTTGGAAGCAGATTGATTTCCGCTGCTCCCCGCTTTCTTGGCTGTGATACTGAACACTGTCATGTGCCTTCTCCAGGGCCTCTTCTGCTTTCAGGGCTTCCTTCAGACAGCGCATATACCATTTCGCAACAGCGCAACTGGGGTCTGTATCTTTCCAGAAGTAAGATGGCAAGTGTATATGCTTTTGACCGCCATTGGCGAAAATTTACAACAAGTTAAAAAATCATATTTAATATTTCTAATTGGCTTTGGTCCACACCATATCCTCAAGTCAATGTACAGAAACCCCATTTGTGATCGCCAGTTTACCAAGCTGGAGGAGCTGAAGGTAGGTGTATAGGCTGTGGAACGCAATTGGCGAAAATTTAGAAAAAGTTAAAAAATCATTTTTAAGACTTTTAAATGGCTTTCGCCCACACCTTATCCTCAATTCAGTGTAAAGAAACCTCATTTGTGATCGGCGGTTTAACAAGCTGGAGGAGCTGAAGGTAAGTGTATAGGCTGTGGAACGCCATTGGCGAAAATTTAGAAAAACTTAAAAAATCATTTTTAAACCTTTTAAATGGCTTTCGCCCACACCTTATCCTCAATTCAGTGTAAAGAAACCTCATTTGTGATCGCCAGTTTACCAAGCCGGAGGAAGTGAAGGTAAGTGTATAGGCTGTGGAACGCAATTGGCGAAAATTTAGAAAAAGTTAAAAAATCATTTTTAAGACTTTTAAATGGCTTTGGCCCACACCTTATTCTCAATTCAATGTAAAGAAACCTCATTTGTGATCGCCAGTTTATCAGGTTGGAGAAGCTGAAGGTAAGTGTATAGGCTGTGGAACGCCATTGGCGAAAATTTAGAAAAAGTTAAAAAATCATTTTTAAGACTTTTAAATGGCTTTCACCCACACCTTATCCTCAATTCAGTGTAAAGAAACCTCATTTGTGATCGGCGGTTTAACAAGCTGGAGGAGCTGAAGGTAAGTGTATAGGCTGTGGAACGCCATTGGCGAAAATTTAGAAAAAGTTAAAAAATCATTTTTAAACCTTTTAAATGGCTTTCGCCCACACCTTATCCTCAATTCAGTGTAAAGAAACCTCATTTGTGATCGCCAGTTTACCAAGCCGGAGGAAGTGAAGGTAAGTGTATAGGCTGTGGAACGCCATTGGCGAAAATTTAGAAAAAGTTTAAAAATCATTTTTAAACCTTTTAAATGGCTTTCGCCCACACCTTATCCTCAATTCAGTGTAAAGAAGCCTCATTTGTGATCGCCAGTTTACCAAGCCGGAGGAAGTGAAGGTAAGTGTATAGGCTGTGGAACGCAATTGGCGAAAATTTAGAAAAAGTTAAAAAATCATTTTTAAGACTTTTAAATGGCTTTGGCCCACACCTTATTCTCAATTCAATGTAAAGAAACCTCATTTGTGATCGCCAGTTTATCAGGTTGGAGAAGCTGAAGGTAAGTGTATAGGCTGTGGAACGCCATTGGCAAAAATTTAGAAAAAGTTTAAAAATCATTTTTAAGACTTTTAAATGGCTCTGGCCCACACCTTATCCTCAATTCAGTGTAAAGAAACCTCATTTGTGATCGCCAGTTTACCAAGCCGGAGGAAGTGAAGGTAAGTGTATAGGCTGTGGAACGCCATTGGCGAAAATTTAGAAAAACTTAAAAAATCATTTTTAAACCTTTTAAATGGCTTTCGCCCACACCTTATCCTCAATTCAGTGTAAAGAAACCTCATTTGTGATCGCCAGTTTACCAAGCCGGAGGAAGTGAAGGTAAGTGTATAGGCTGTGGAACGCAATTGGCGAAAATTTAGAAAAAGTTTAAAAATCATTTTTAAGACTTTTAAATGGCTTTCGCCCACACCTTATCCTCAATTCAGTGTAAAGAAACCTCATTTGTGATCGGCGGTTTAACAAGCTGGAGGAGCTGAAGGTAAGTGTATAGGCTGTGGAACGCCATTGGCGAAAATTTCGAAAAAGTTTAAAAATCATTTTTAAGACTTTTAAATGGCTTTGGCCCACACCTTATCCTCAATTCAGTGCAAAGAAACCTCATTTGTGATCGCCAGTTTACCAAGCCGGAGGAAGTGAGGGTAAGTGTATAGGCTGTGGAACGCAATTGGCGAAAATTTAGAAAAAGTTAAAAAATCATTTTCAAACCTTTTAAATGGCTTTCGCCCACACCTTATCCTCAATTCAGTGTAAAGAAACCTCATTTGTGATCGCCAGTTTACCAAGCCGGAGGAAGTGAAGGTAAGTGTATAGGCTGTGGAACGCAATTGGCGAAAATTTAGAAAAAGTTAAAAAACCATTTTTAAGACTTTTAAATGGCTTTGGCCCACACCTTATCCTCAATTCAGTGCAAAGAAACCTCATTTGTGATCGCCAGTTTACCAAGCCGGAGGAAGTGAAGGTAAGTGTATAGGCTGTGGAACGCCATTGGCGAAAATTTAGAAAAAGTTTAAAAATCATTTTTAAGACTTTTAAATGGCTTTGGCCCACACCTTATTCTCAATTCAATGTAAAGAAACCTCATTTGTGATCGCCAGTTTAATAAGTTGTAGGAGCTGAAGGTAAGTGTATAGGCTGTGGAATGCAATTGGCTAAAAATTAGAAGATATTAGTAAGGTAATTAATAAAAAGTAGGAGTAATACGGGCCAACTATAGATCCTTGGGGAAAACAGAAGAAGGAGAGAAGGTACGGGATGAGTAAGCGTGAAAATGAAGCTTTTGTAGGAACAGTTTGATAGGCAGGAACAGAGCCATGAGATTGTAGAAGGAGAAGGTAAGCAGATGCAGTTTGGAGAGGGGAATATTATGGTTAACCGAATCAAAAGGTATAGATGAATCTGGGTTTCTATTCTCCATGGAATTTGTGGCCAGCACATCGCGTGGAAGGAAGAGGACCGCAATAGGCAACGTGTCTACCTTTTGGCGGATTCGTCTGGGCTACGCACGGGAACGATGCAATTCACCATGAAGTGAAACTCACCTGCCTGAGTGATTCCTGTAGGTTATTTGAGTTTTTACATATTTGATATTGGGAAAAAGATTGGTGGTGAGGTTTTGAAGTGGTTGTGGTTTCAGCGACTTCCGGACATGCACTCAGGCCCACTAGGCTAGTGCCGACTCCGGATCGTTGGAGGTGTTAGCAAACACTGCTGACAAAATCCACGAAGTGTCGCGGGACAAATTATTGAGCTGGAGCAGACGGTGGCAACCGTCGCGGCTACCGTCTCTAAACTAGCGAAAACAGTTGGAGCTTTGCGTTCGGAGAGTGGGTCCCGAACTCGTTCGCGGTCCGCTAATCGAAATAGGCGATCGGGTAGTCGGGCGTCGGGGTTTTCAACGAGTTTTGCAATTTACTGGTACCACCGTATCTTTGCCGACCAAGCAAAGAGATATGTCAGCCCGTGGTCGTTCACGGCTTCAAAAAACTAAACTCGTTGGGAACTCTGGCGGCAGCTACCTAGAACGCAACTATACGTCGCTTAATAATTTTCGATCCTTTGAGTAAGCGTATTATCTGATCGGCACAGGTGCAGACGTCTCAGTTCTCCAGGTATCGCGGAATCACAAACTGATTCCGCATCAACTCAAACTAGCGGCGGCAAATTCTTTAACCATAAATACTTACGGCTACATGCAAGTGGACGTAAGTCTCGCACTCCGACAAACGTTCTCATGGCGTTCCTTAGTAGCGGACATCAGCGGTTCTATATTGCCGTGCATTCGTGTGCTTCTTAAAAAATATAGCAACATAACTACTGAAAGGTAGCTCTCGCAGCTAGATAAGCATGGTGCACAGCACCACATCACATATTTTCTCGAAGGTGCTTCCATTACCACCTCAGAAACTCGCTGTTGATAGGAAAGAATTTGACATACTTTTACAGCTGGGTATTTGCAGACCATCAAATAGCTGCTGGTCTTCTCCACTACACATGGTTTCAAGGTCCAACGCCGATTGGAGATCATGTGTGATTACAGACGTCTGAATGCTCAGACCATTCCAAACCGCTATCCTCTACATCCACGACTTTTGGGCATAACCTCGCTAACTGGTATATTTCACGACCTTGGTTTTAGCCAAGGCGTACCATCAAATCCCTACAGCTCCAGAAGATATTCCGAAAACGGCAATATGCACACCCTCCAGACTCATCCACTCTGTCCTGAGAAACCTCAACTTTTGTTTCGTGTACTTGGATGATGTTTTGCCGTCTTTTTTTTCTGAGTCTGAGCACTTGGAACATCTCGAATGCATTTTTCAACGTCTCCTAGAGGCCGGTCTTGCACTTAACGTTGAAAAGTGCAAATTCCGACAACAGCAGGCGAAGTTTTTAGGCCACATGATTTCCCTTGAGGGAATCCAACCGGATTCAAACAATGTTCAGGTCATCATAGACTTCCCGCAACCTAAGGCGGTTAATGATCTGCGAAGGTTTTTGGGCATGTTGAACTTCTATCGTCGTTTCTTGTCCAAAGCCGCACAACATCAAGCGATCCTCAGTGCCTGCTCGTCTGCACCTAAGACTAAAGACCCACGTGTGATTACGTGGTCTACAAAGACCGTCCAGCCTTTTGAGCAAGCCAAGCGACAGTTGGCTAACACTAAACTCCTGACATTTCCTCAAATAAATGCACCGCTAGCCGCATTCGTCAATGCCTCGCGGTAGGTGCTGCCCTTCACCAAAAGGTGAATTAAATCTGGCAGCAGTCGAGCTTCTTTTCTGAGAAATTGAATACTCAACAGAACTATAGCACCTATGGTCATGAGCTATTAGCCGCGTACATGACAATACAGTACCTTCGATACTCCCTAGATGGCAGGCCGCGCCCCGTGTTCACGGATCACAAGCTCTTTACCTTCGCGTTTAAGCAGAAGCCCGACAAAGCATCCCCGCGTCAACTCCGATACCTGAGTTTCATAATCCAGTTTACTTCGGACATCCAACATGTGTCCGGCAAGGATAATGTAGTTGCATATGTTTTGTCACTCGTTTCAGAGGTTAAAATACCTGCCACGCCGGCAATTGCGAGGCACAGAAGGATAACGCAGTGCTTCAAAACCTCAGGGACAACTCAAAATACAAATTTCGAGAGTTTTGCTCTTTTCGACTCAACTTCCGGAATAGTCTGCGAGACCTCTGAAAAGGGACCTAGGTCATATATTCGAAAGGAAGTATTCCATGCAATACAGGATCTTGCGCATCTAGGCATTCGGACACCGAATCGGCTTGGTACTAGTAGATATTTCTGGTCATGAATGAATAAGGATCTAAACTCCTGGGGAAGACAGTGCATTGCGTGCCAGAAGTGTAAAGTCACCAGGCGCATACAAAAAGAGGTAGGCTCAATTTCTCGGTCTACAAAGCGTTTTCACATGATCTACATCGACATTATTGGCCCCTTGCGATATTCGCATGGCTATGTGTATTGCCTTACACTGTTTGCTCAAGGACACCGTGTCAAGATTTAAATCACCCCCACCATCCCATCATTCTTCGACGAGGGCTGACAGCCCCAGAGACCTGGATGTCTGCACACACGTCTTGGTTCGCATGGATGCTTCCCGGATGCCCTTGCAGCCATCTTATAGGAGCCTATATGAAGTACTGAACAAAGGGGAACACTTCTTTAGGCTTGACGTCGCCGGCTGGCCCAAGAACGTTTTCGTGCCCAGGTGAAAGGTGTCGGGAAGAAGGGGTGTACGGCGCGTAAAATTTGATCAGCGCCCCTAAAGTTGACGGGCCCGCAGTCGAGTTTTTCGATGAAGCACGGTATCAACCTGGCGTGGGGTGGTTTGGAGGCTAATTAGGCTAATTAACACGGATTCGTCCGAGCTCGGCACGGGAACGACGCCACAAAGTGAAACTCACCCTCTTGAGTGACTCGCCTACCTGTGGGTTGCGGCTTGAGGGTCGCAAAGGTGGTGGAGCAATCGGGAAGTAAAAAGTCAGTGAGAAGTCATGTAAAAAAATATAAAAAAGCTAAGTCAAGCTTTTCTCTTCCGTACTTACTAACACGACTATCATCATCATCATCATCAACGGCGCAGCAGCCGGTATCCGGTCTAGCCCTGCCTTAATAAGGAACTCCAGACATCCCGGTTTTGTGCCGAGGTCCACCAATTCGATATCCCTAAAAGCTGTCTGGCGTCCTGACCTACGCCATCGCTTCATCTTAGGCAGAGTCTGCCTCGTCTTCTTTTTCTACCATAGATATTGCCCTTTTAGACTTTCCGGGTGGGATCATCCTCATCCATACGGATTAAGTGACCCACCCACCGTAACCTATTAAGCCAAATTTTATTCACAAACGGACGGTCATGGTATCGCCCATAAGTTCGCAATTTTTCTTGCTAAGAACCCAAGTTTCCGAGGAATACATGAGGACTGGCAAGATCCTAGTCTTGTACAGTAAGAGCTTTGACCCTATGGTGAGACGTTTCGAGCGGAACAGTCTTTGGAAGCTGAAATAGGCTCTGTTGGCTGACAACAACCGTGCGCGGATTTCATCATCGTAGCTGTTATCGGTTGTGATTTTTGACCCTAGATAGGAGAAATTGTCAACGGTCTCAAAGTTGTATTCTCCTATCCTTATTCTTCTTCGTGTTTGACCAGTGCGATTTGATGTTGTTGGTTGGTTCGTCTTCGGTGCTGACGTTGTCACCATATATTTTGTCTTGCTTTCATTGATGTGCAACCCAAGATCTCGCGCCGCCTGTTCGATCTGGATGAAGGTAGTTTGTACGTCTCGGGTGGTTCTTCCCATGATGTCGATATCGTCAGCATAGGCCAGTAGTTGGGTGGACTTAAAGAGGATCGTACCTCTTGCATTTACCTCAGCATCACGGATCACTTTCTCGAGGGCCAGGTTAAAGAGGACGCATGATAGGGCATCCCCTTGTTGTAAACCGTTGTTGATGTCGAATGGTCTTGAGAGTGATCCTGCTGCTTTTATCTGGCCTCGCACATTGGTCAAGGGCAGCCTGGTCAGTCTTATTAATTTCGTCGGGATACCGAATTCTCTGATGGCCGTGTACAGTTTTACCCTTGCTATGCTATCATAGACGGCTTTAAAGTTAAAGTTTAAAGTTGTGTTGTTGTTGTCCATATTCCAACAGTTTTTCCATCGCTTGCCGCAAAGAGAAAATCTGATCTGTTGCTGATTTGCCTGGAGTGCAGCCTCTTTGGTATGGGCCAATGATGTTCTGGGCGTATACGGCTATCCGGCCTAGCAACATAGCGGAGAATATCTTATAGATGGTACTCAGCAACGTGATACCTCTATAATTGCTGCACTGTGTGATATCTCCCTTTTTACGTATGAGACAGATAATGCCTCGTTGCCAATCGTCAGGCATTGATTCGCTGCCCACCACCTTCAGCACAAGTTGATGAACCACTTGGTGTAACTGGTCGCCTCCATATTTAACCAATTCGGCTGTAATTCCATCGGCTCCTGCCGACTTATGATTTTTTAACCGATGAATTGCACGGACTGTTTCTCCTAAACTTGGTGGTGGCAGTATTTGTCCGTCGTCTTCAGTTGGCGGTACCTCCAACTCGCCGATGTTCTGGTTGTTCAGTAGCTCATCAAAGTATTCAACCCATCGCTCCAATATGCCCATTCTGTCGGAAATCAGATTTCCCTCTTTGTCTCGGCAGGTTGAGCATCGAGGTGTATAAGGCTTCATCCTGCTGACTTGTTGGTAAAACTTGCGCGCCTGGTGCGGTTGCACCCTGTACTTTTCTAGTTCACAGATCTGTTGGTTCTCTCAGCCTTCCTTTTCTGTCTATGAAGTCGCTTCTCCGCTCAGCTGAGTTCGTGATAAGTCTCCGTGCGTTCCCGCGTTCTATGAGAATGCAACATTACTCGGTATGCGGCATTCTTCCGTTCCGTTGCTAGCTTACATTCATCGTCAAACCAGCCGTTCCGACTCCTTTTGCGGCTGGGGCCAAGTATATTTGTGGCCGTATCCATGATAACGTTCTTCAGGTGATTGTGAAGATCATTTGTTGATGCTTCCTCTCCAGGTCCTCTGTTGACTGTGGTTATTGCGGCATCCATTTCCCTCTTATAGGTGTCGCGGAGGACTGTGTTGTGGATGGCTTCAGTATTCACTCTCACCTGATTGTCAGAGGGGATTCTAGGTGGTATTGTTATTCGAGCTCGGAGCACCATGCCAACGAGATAGTGATCCGGGTCTATATTGGCTCCCCTATATGTTCTGACATTCATCAAGGCTGAGAGGTGGCGGCGTTCGATCAACACGTGGTCAATTTGGTTGAAAGTGGTCCCGTCTGGAGAGGCCCACGTATGTTTGTGGAGGTAGGTACTTCCAACAACCATTTCGTGTGACCTTGCTAATTGAATAATCCGCAGTCCATTATCATTTGTATTTTCGTGTAAGCTATGGGAGCCAACATATCGCCTAAATACGGGCTCCTTCCCTACTGGGGTATTAAAATCCCCAAGTATGATTTTAATATCATATCTGGGACAGGCTTCGAGTGTTCGTTCTACTGCCTCGTAGAAGCTATCCTTCCCCGACTCGGCGGTCTCCTCTGTACGGGCGTGAACGTTAATGAGGCTTATATTTCTAAACTTGCCTCGCAAGCGCAGAGTGCATAGCCGTTCGCTTATGTTTTCAAAGCCGATAACAGCAGGTTTCATTTTTTGGCTGACTAAGAAACCTACTCCGCGCACATGGTTTACTGAAGGGCCGCTATAATATATGGTGTAGCGGCTGTTCTTCAGGAAACCGGTCCCTGTCAATCGCATCGCGTTGTTATATCAGCCCTATATTGGGACAGGGTATCGGCTAGCTGCTCATCAGCTTTATCTCTGTATAGGGAGCGCACGTTCCATGAGCAAATGCCCAAATCGTTAATCCGTTGTCGTTGCCGGGTTCGTCGTTGTAAGATCCATCCTGTCCGAGGCTCCTTTCGTGGCTTCGTAAGATCGGTTTTACGTGTGGAGTTGTCAGCCCTACCCAACCCCCAACCTGGAGGACAAGTTGGTACATTTTGTCCCGTTTTTAGGCCCCTTCATCCCTCTCCGTCTGCACTTTTCGTTATGAAAGAGCTCCCAGCGGTCACCACGTGGAGGTGGAGATAGGGTTTGGTAGTAGAGCTGTTGGTGTTGGTTCAGCAGGCATTTCCCATGTTTTATGCTCCCTCGTGGGTACCAATCCACGTTTCGCCCTGTGACCTATACTACCCTTTGACCACCCTAACTCGACTATAGTTTATATTATTATATGTAATTACTGGACAAAAGTAGCCAGAAATTAATTGTGAACTTCATACCTTTTGGACAACGCCTCCGTCTCACCCTACTACCTTGAGGCCGGATGTATATTTAGCTGATTCGGGATTTTAGGGACGACACAGCGTTCGTCCACAAATATAAAGAACAGTTGACAGGACTTCCACTGTGTCTTGCGTGCTGGTCACTAGCGGTTCACTTTTGACCGAGAAACTTGCTCAAAGCCGCTTCCTTGGCCGTAGGTCCCGGGTCCCAGGAGCTAATTGCTCGAACACTTTAGAGACGCCACTCTCCGTATTTTGGGCGACCCGCTAACGATTGCAGGTGATCCCTGAGAATCCCCGACCAAAGATAATGGCTAGCATGAATAGGGGAGAACGCAAATCATTTGGTTGAGGGGAATCGCGGAAACTATCAAGAAAGGAGGAAGTTACTATAATAGAGTCGCCAACATTCATGTAAATTAACGGTGCAACATAAGTATCTTTTCATTTTCAGCTCAGTCCAAGCAGTTCCTGCTTCGCCATCGGTGAATGTTGTCCCAGCCAGAGATGGACATTGTCAACCAGCTTGTTTGCTAAGCAGGATTAACTTGACCTCTGGTTTCGGCATTGGTGATAGTGGCTCGATAGCACGACTTAAGGAACTTGATTGAATATTTCAATCCAAACGCCAGAGGTCTTCATGCAGTACCCATGTTAGTTGAATATTTATGGCAGGCATTAAATTCAAGACAAGATTAATAGGCTCGAGTTCATTTAATTAAAAACTGCACCGGATTTGCATAAAAGTAAAATTTCGCCGTGCAACAGACGAAAAAATTAGCATTCAAATCTGCTCTTGTCGAAAAGTGCATTGCACTGGAAAACGTGTGCACATTAATCCATCTTGTAAGCGAAAGATACTGAAATTAGATGAAAAAATCGAAAAAAAGATACAGATAATTTTCTTAATGCATTATCCAGCTGATGTGCATCTGCGTGCAGGGGAAACTCTTCTAAGGCGTTCAAAATTTATTAACTTAATTAACAATTCCAAAGTATTTCGAATTAAACATTTCTCGCATTTCGGTCTCGATGCTGTACCTAAGTATCTGCGCAGCGAGTATGAATGTATCTAAGTGCCAGTGCGCGTGCTATGCGGATTCCATTCCATAAATTAAGATTTAGCCGAACAACAGGTGAGTGAAAGTTGCATAAAGTTATGCAATGGCCGTAAACTTTTCGTACGAGCCATTGGGATGATGCCGCATCTCGTCTTGCTTGTTATGCATTTTAAGCCTTTTTATTACGTTTTTCGGAACAATTTTACGTTTTTACTTCCGAAAATCAATTCATGTTGGGGAATCACGGGAAATGATTAATTTTATTACGCGCACATCATTTTGGCTTTGATGAATTAAATGATCACCGCGGATATCGGCGGATTTCGAAATCGAGCTCTGTATGGATACGTGTGTTGGGAGATTACCGCTTGAGCATTAAACACGATTTAATTGCCTGTTTAACAACATTCCTATGTCGTTTGTGTGTTATCACCAATTTTTTGTTTATGACTCTCAGGTTTTATCTTTCAAATGATAGATAATTTTAGGGACCATTTTTTTCCTGGTTTTGGGGAGATGAGAAGACAGGAACCACCTCTTGACGCGCACCATTAATTTAAACGTGATTTATGCATTCACCTTAATTGGCAATAATTTTGGTAATTTTGAATTTGAGTGGCTATAAAATTAGGTGTTGATCTGTGATTGATTCCGATGATGCGTTTTTGATCAATGAGAACATCTCCCTCTAATTTTCTTTAAATTTTTTAATAAAAAAAAATCGAAAATTTTATGAAAAACTTTATTATTGAAAGTTTGGTTTTCAGGAGCCAGAAATTAAGAGTTTATTGTTACTGAAATACAGCAAAATTCCAGCTGTTCATCATCGCTCCCTTCTAACTTTCATAATCATATCATACTAAGATACTCCACGGAGCGTAAATTTCTACAACTTTCCTTCCACATTAATTCACGGGAATGGAAATGTAACGCCTCGTCTAAGGTTGACAGACTTCGGAAAGAAAGTCACTTCAATTAGACATTTGATGCTGGAGTTGAAAAAATCTCTCGGAAAGACAACGGAGAGTTTCCTTATGAAAGTTTATGTGCAACGGGAAACCAACGGCTAAAAGAGAAGAGTCCACCATACAATGCAATAACATTAAGGAAGTCACCACAAAGGTCCAAGAGATTCCAGTGCGGCCCAATTGGATAACAAGAGTGGAGTCCAGGATCTCAGATAGGTGGGAAGATAGGTCCAGGTGAGCCAACCTCCTACACACCTATTTGTTTTTGGACACTGTGGGCAAAATGCTAGAGCGAGTAATTTATAATAGATTACTCCTGGTTGTTGAGAGCCAGGGAGGTTTCTCAGATCGACAGTATGGCTTCTGTAAAGCCAGATCAACCATTCATCATCATCATCAACGGCGCAACAACCGGTATCCGGTCTAGGCCTGCCTTAATAAGGAACTCCAGACATCCCGGTTTTGCGCCGAGGTCCACCAATTCGATATCCCTAAAAGCTGTCTGGCGTCCTGGCCCACGCCATCGCTCCATCTTAGGCAGGGTCTGCCTCGTCTTCTTTTTCTACCATAGATATTGCCCTTATAGACTTTCCGGGTGGGATCATCCTCATCCATACGGATTAAGTGACCCGCCCACCGTAACCTATTGAGCCGGATTTTATCCACAACCGGACGGTCATGGTATCGCTCATAGATTTCGTCATTGTGTAGGCTACGGAATCGTCCATCCTCATGTAGGGGGCCAAAAATTCTTCGCAGGATTCTTCTCTCGAACGCGGCCAAGAGTTCGCAATTTTTCTTGCTAAGAACCCAAGTTTCCGAGGAATACATGAGGACTGGCAAGATCATAGTCTTGTACAGTAAGAGCTTTGACCCTATGGTGAGACGTTTCGAGCGGAACAGTCTTTGTAAGCTGAAATAGGCTCTGTTGGCTGACAACAACCGTGCGCGGATTTCATCATCGTAGTTGTTATCGGTTGTGATTTTCGACCCTAGATAGGAGAAATTGTCAACGGTCTCAAAGTTGTATTCTCCTATCCTTATTCTTTTTCGTGCTTGTGTTTGACCAGTGCGGTTTGATGTTGTTGGTTGATTCGTCTTCGGTGCTGACGTTGCCACCATGTATTTTGTCTTGCCTTCATTGATGTGCAGCCCAAGATCTCGCGCCGCCTGCTCGATCTGGATGAAGGCAGTTTGAACGTCTCGGGTGGTTCTTCCCATGATGTCGATATCGTCAGCATAGGCCAGTAGTTGGGTGGACTTGAAGAGGATCGTACCTCTTGCATTCACCTCAGCATCACGGATCACCTTCTCGAGGGCCAGGTTAAAGAGGACGCATGATAGCGCATCCCCTTGTCGTAGACCGTTGTTGATGTCGAATGGTCTTGAGAGTGATCCTGCTGCTTTTATCTGGCCTCGCACATTGGTCAGGGTCAGCCTAGTCAGTCTACATCCGTCCTATCCGAGGCTCCTGTTGTGGCATCGTAACAGGTTGTTTTCCGTGTAGGGTTGTCAGCCCTACCCATTAGATCAACCATTGATGCCATCAAAGTGGATATTGGCTTGGCTGGAAATGCAATTCTAACGAACCTAATACGGGAATCTCTGGCTTATCCCGCTTATCGTGCAGTTATTGTCAACAGCTGATTACAAGAACAGAGGGTTTGGTATGACACTGATGGCGGACTCCAGGAGTACGTTATCTCTGCGGGTGTTCCACAGGGCTCCGTACTGGCCCCATTGCTGTGTGACATCATGTACAACAATGTACTTAATCTTCCCCTACCGGAGGAAGATACGGTGGTGGGCTACGCCGAGGATATTGCGCTGGTTGTGGTCGCAAAACACTTCGAAGATGCTGAGTTATACTCATGCGAAGCGATCAGTGCTGTTAAGAGTTGGATAGCGAATTCTGGTCTGACACTTGTGGAGGAAAAAACGGAAGCGGTCCTCATCACCAAGCGTAGTAAAAGAAATTTTGCCCGTATTCAAATTGGGAATCATATCATCACTTCTAAGCCTGCCATCAAATACTTGGGAGTCATAATCAGTGGGAAGCTTATCTATAAGCTACATGTGCAGTATGCTTATGTCCAAACATCCATTGCAAGTGTGGCCCTGGCTAGGATGATGCCAAACGTGGGAGGGCCACGGCATGCTTCCAGGTTGCTTATAGTTCGATCCTGCTCTATGCAGCTCCAATTTGGGGACAGGCATTGCAGGTTACATTTAACGCTAACAAACTGAGTTCAGTCAGCCCTAAGGGTGTGCTTCAGGACTGTCTCAGATGATGCATCATTCATCATCTCTGGAATTATGCCCATTGACATCTTGGCAGATGAGATGACAAATATATATATTATGCGAAGTCTATCTCTTCTTCATCGCAGACGAAGAACACCGAAAGGGAGAGATTCTAAATAGATGACAAGAGCGTTGGGAATGCTTGGGAAAGGGTCGGTGGACACACAGGCTCATCCTTGCCGTCAACGAGTGGTTGGAGAGACGGCACGGTGAGATTAATTATAATCTTACCCAGTTTCTCACGGGGCATGGAGGATATTGCCCGTACCTGTTCAGGTTTAAACTAGATACCCTAAGCTGCATTGGAGTCCTAGAGGACCTAGAGCATGTATCCGTGCACCGTCCAAGGTTTCTGGAGGAAAGGAAGAACATAGAGGAGACTCTAGGAGAGGTGCTAGTACCAGGGAATCTGGTGCGAAGAATGTTAGTATGCCAGGAAGACTGGGATGCGATCAACTCCGTGGTCGCATCGACCCAGAGCAAACTGCGAAAGGCAGAGGAGAATAGAAAAGAGCGGTTACGTACGCCGCGTAGAGACGAAAAGGGACCAAGCTGAAATGAGCTGACTCCACCCCGTGATGTAATACCGTATGGTGGTTCCACCGGGCTTGGGGGGAGTAGGGGGTGGTTTTAGTGAGTAAGAATCCCACACGTTGATGTGTCGAGGCCAGTGTCTTTTAAAGATTTCCACTTCCTAAAAAAAAGGTGAGAAGGGACGAAGACCCAACCATCAGTGACATTCTAAGCGCTACCGGCTGCGATGTTTCTGATGCCTTCAGCTTTAGCATATGGCGATGGCAAGCATCGTCAGGACAGGATAGCAGGCGGGGGAGGTGTGGAGGAGAAGACCTGATAATAAAGAAGTGCTAAGTAGGCGCTGAGAGTACGAACTGCAAGGAGAAGAAGACTATTGAATGCCAACATATCTCATCAGAAAATGGGCAGTATTTAGGCCAGCCTGGAAAGTAGCCAGGGAAAGAAACTATCATGAATCTCTCATGAATAAGAAAATCGTCAAAGCCTACATAGACCTGGCACTACACCATATATTATGGTGCTCATCCGGTAAACAATGTACTTGGGGTAGGTCTTCTAGTCATCCAAAAAGTGAAACCTGTTGTTGTCGGCTTTTAAAGCATAAGCGAAAGACTATGCACTCTGTAGATGCCAGGCAAATTTAGACAAATGTAAGTCTCATTCACGTTAACCCAGGAGACTGCGGAGTCGGAGAAGAGTACTTTCTACGAGGTAGAAGAGCGGATTCTTGAATCTTGTCCCACGAAGTTCATATTGAGGCGATACATCGGTTCTAATAGTTTACATAAAAGCGAAAATGATAACAGATTGCGGATTATTCAATTTATAGCATCGCATGAAATGGTTGTTAGAAGTAACTGGTTTGTGCGGAAAGCGTTCCATAAATATACATGGGCCTCTCCAAATGAGAACACTTTCAACCAAATTGACCACCTGTCGACTGATACACTCGTTGGCTTGATTCGGTACAGAGAGGGTCAAAAAGCTCCAAAGAAGAGCATAAGGTCGGCCAAACGATCATCATGGAGACGCTTTTGCGAAAAGACCAACTCTCTTGAGGCAACCTCAAAGCTGAAGCGGATCCTTATCAAAGAACATAGCCAGCAGTTGTGTTATCTACGTTTATCTCAGGGCCGACAGATACATACAGCGCTCAACCGGAAGATTGAACTCTGGCATGCAAAGTAGTTTCACTGGAGCGAGTAAAATGGGCATTTTACTCGTTCTAAAGATACAAGTCTGCGCATGCGGATGCGTTATTCCTGCTCTAGTAATAGAGGGAATGGATGCGCTGGGTCTACACATTCGGAATATTCCAACCAGTTGGCATGATGTGAAGGTAATATTTATTCCTTAACCGGGGATCCTACCTCACGGACGCAAAAAGCTTCCCACCGATCAATCTAACTTCCTTTCTGCTAAAAGGACTAGAAAGACTAGTAGATCGGTTCATAAGGGCAATATGCTTACCAGAAAGGCAAATCGACGGAGGCAGCATTCCATGAGCCAACGGCTGAGAAGGCGATGTCCGAAAAAGAATACGCCTTAGGCGCGTCCAACGAAGGCGCCTTCAATTATGGTTCATTCGCGGCATTTTGTACCGAAGCAAGACAACATGGAATCGATTCGATGCATGTAATCCACAGTTGGTGCACCCATAATGGACTTACGATCAACGCTCAGGCTGCACTAGTTACATTCACTAGGAACGTCGGGTGGGGTAGCTATACGCTATCCACCTTAGTAGGGGCGGAAGTCCAGCTGGTATAAACAGTAGTTAGCGTGGCAGAAGCAATACCAGAAATCCTGCAGATTGCTTTGGTGCTGCAGAACTGCGATAGGTAAGACCTGGGGAATTTCACCAAAACGGGTTCACTGGATGTATACATCCACAATAAAACCCAGATGCATCGTGTGGTGAGACTGAATTTTGGTAACAGTAGGAAACTGCTGGCACAGATTCAAAGGCTCGGTTGCCTAAGTATTACTGGAGCAATGAGTACCACGCCGACTGTGGCACTTGAAGCTATCCTATATCTACCCGCCATTCACTTGCAAGTGAAATAGAAAGCAGCCAACGACGCATATAGGCTCGATAGCATTGGAGCATGAAAAGGCGGCCAATCATACGGTTATGCGTCTATCTGGAAATTCCTTGACAAACATCCGGCAGCTCTGATGCCGGCCGATCATATGGTTTCCAGATTCGTTTTCGAAAAGATGTGGTTATGACCAAAAGAGAAAAATGGGCATGAATCTTTTCGGATTACAGACTTAATCATCATTCATTGAAAACGGATTGGGCGCAGAGGTGTTCTCGGGAAATCCAATTATGGAACTGACTCGATTCGTCGGAAAAATGACAACCATATTCCAGGCGGAGATATATACCGCTGGTAATGGATCCACAATGGTGGGACCAGAACCAGCTTTTGGCATCCTGCCATCTACTGTCAAGTTCTTCTTCATTAATGATCTCTTAAGGTCAATCCAATCCACAGCTTTGCTGCTGGCAGCACCCTTGACTTCGCGTATGATTCGCTGGTTGACTCTCGTCGTAGTACATTGCGTGCCAACCGAAAGCGCATGTTTGAGTGATTGAATGAGGACATATCGTCTATTATTGCCTGGGGAAAGCAAAACGTGTTCAGTTCAATGCTTCTAAAACCCAATGCTGTCTCTTTTCGAATAAACTATGTGCTCCCCCCTCCTCATAATATATTCTTGTCGAAGATGGACCGACATCTTCGGCATTGCGAAAAATCCGAAGAAATGTTTGGGGTTCCTGAATCGTTGCAAAAAATATTTTTCACCATTCGATTTAGTACAGATCTACTAGACGCACGTTGAACCTAGACTCGAATAAAACTCTGATATTTGGGCGGATTCAGGTATAACTGCAATGTCTGCTATTGATAAAGTTTAATGAAGAACTTTTAAATCAGTGAAAAACACAGACGAAATGTTGGATGTCTTTCTCACCTGTATCGTTATTATAGCGGTTCTGCTCCTCTCCCAAACGTAACGCCCGACTAAGTAGCCGCTCCCATCCCCGTACTCTAAGTGTCAGTGCTAGTCGCACCGTGAAATACTACGAATCCTTCTTGTCTCGAACTATACGAATGTGGAACAAACTATAATCTTTTGTCTTCCCGTCTGACTACAACATACAGATGTTTAAGCAAGGAGTGCATTGCCCCTTGCTCCACGCTCCACCCCTTCCTCTTTCCAATCCCTAACTTCCTTCTTCCTTGCCAATAGCTTTATAATATCAAAGGGCATCCCCTGAGCTTTGGTGTGATCATAAAAAAAAAATTTACTCTGAAGGGTGAAATTGCAAGGACTGACGCAGCAGAATGGAAAAATTTGAGCAACTGGTGGCAGGTGAAAATCTTTGGGAAGGAATCCGGTGGCGCTAGAGCGGCATTTTTGTTATCCCTTAAGAAGTGGGACATGAAAACCTGAGTAGGACTTTTAAGGGGACACTGCTATTAAAATTACCACATGGAAAAATCGGTGTGGTGGACTCGGTCATATGCCCCCAATGTTAGAAGGAGGAAGAGACGGCCCTGTACTTACGAGCGGAGAAGCGACTTCACAGACGGAAAAAGGAAGCCTGGGAGAACCAACAAGTCTCTGAACTAGAAAAGTACAGGGAGCAACCGCACCAGGCGCGCAAGTTTTACCAACAAGTCAGCAGGATGAAGCTTTATACATCTCGATGCTCATCCTGCCGAGACAAAGAGGGAAATCTGATTTTCGATAGAATGGGCATATTGGAGCGATGGGTTGAGTACGTTGATGAGCTACTGAACAACCAAAACATCGGCGAGTTGGAGGTCCCGCCAACTGAAGACGACGGACAAATACCGCCACCACCAAGTTTAGGAGGAACAGTCCGTGCAATTCATCGGCTAAAAAATCATAAGTCGCCAGGAGCCGATGGAATTACCGCCGAATTGGTTAAATATGGAAGCGGCCAACTACACCAAGCGGTCCATCAGCTTATGCTCAAGGTGTGGGGCAACGAATCAATGCCTGACGATTGACAAAGAGGCATTATCTGTCTCATACATAAAAAGGGAGATATTACACAGTGCACCAACTATAGAGGCATCAGATTGTTGAGCACCATCTATAAGATATTCTACGCTATCTTTCAAGGATAGGAGGATTGACTCATATGCCCAGAACATTATTGGCCCATACCACAGGGGCTTCACACCAGGCAAATCAGCAATAGATAAGATTTTCTCTCTGTGGCAAGCGATGGAAAAACTGACCATCAGTTGAACCATCTTTTTACCGACTTCAATGCGCCTATGACAGCACACACTAGCTATGTTGTCATACGCGCATTGAAGTCGGTAAAAAGATGGTTCAACTGTACACGATCATGAGAGAATTCGGTATTCCAACTAAATTGATAAGACTGACTAGGCGCGAGTCCAGATAAAAGCAGCAGGATCGTTCTGGAGACCATTCAACAATGGTATAAGACAAGGGGATGCCCTATCATCCGTCCTCTTTAATCTGGTCCTGAAGAAAGTGATTCGCGGTAGTGACTGGATCGAGCTCCCATAATAGAAATTACGGTGTCGAAACGCGCTAGTCGTGGGGTGGTTCGAAGTCTAGGCGCCACAATTGTTTAGTCACAATCTGGGGCGACCACTTCAGTAGATAAACGGCGGATGAAGTGGCCTGAGGAAATGAACCTTTTCATAATCGGCTCCTACTATGAAATAACGGCAGGGGCGGGTACAACATCTTACCGTCCCTTGTTGCACCAGGCGGCATCAACAACACCACGCCGCACTGCAGGCAACAGTTCAAGTACTCGCTGAAGCACTCTTCTCCACTGTCCAGCTGAGGTTTCCGCTGAGGTTCGGGACGAATTCCAAAGAGCGTGTATAGAATTCTGGGATATGGATGCTTTGCATAGGCCAGGTATTCCCAGGCTCTATGCATCTCCAGTAACTCCGGGAATTCCATATCAAATCAATGATGGGATTGCATTTCGACTGTGTGCTGATATGTCGCTGCTGCAACTACAATCACTCGTGTATTGTGGTGCAGTTACGGCTATCAAATTGCAAGGTCAGAAGATTCGTTTTCGCGTTATTGGTTTGAGTGACCGAAGAGATCTACCATGGAAAATTCGCCTGGATCGTCGGCGGGACTTACTAAGGCAGGACCTTGCTGAGTTGACTTAATTCAGCTCTGGCAATGCCAGCTGACGGGTAAAGAACAAAGTGCGGAGGGCTTACAAGAACTTTGCCATCCCCGTAGTTGAAATTCTGGGCACACTAAAGCAGGAACTTTCTATCGTAAGCAGTCGGTTAGGACGGTATCGCGAAAGTCACTCCAGACGTGTCCAGAATGTAACATACGCGAGGAACCAGCGGAGCTTTTTCAGTTCTCACAACGAATCCTAACAGAGCGTCCAGACAGTACAGTTTTCGGCGACGGAAGCGAGAGAATATTGGGGTGAACTTTGGAGGTTACCCGCCCAGCATGCTGAGTGAATCACCGCCGAAGGTACTCGCCATGCCAATACGCCTGGCATGAATTTTGCGGATATTACCGAAAAGGAAGTTCGACGAGCCATAAACAGCTCGAAGAACTGGAGGGGCCCGGGTCTGGATCGGGTACAGGACTTCTGGTGCAAAAAGTTCACTAGCATACATGGTCGGTTGGCACACAGTATACCATAAATCAGGTCATGAGTCGGCCGGAGGAATTTCCACCGTTCCTCACTGTGGAGGTTATCTACCTCATCTCCATGAAGGACACGGTGCAGGACCCCGCAGACACAAGACCGATTACTTGCTTACCAACCCTCTTCAAATTCATTACGTTCATTATTAGTGGAAGGGTCAATGCGCACCTCGAGACCAACAACATTCTGTCTGAGGAGCAGAAGGGCTGCCGAGTTGGGTCAAGGGGTTGCAAAGAGCAACTCATTATTGACTCGGTAGTTGTAGGACAAGCAACTAGAGGCCAAAGCAACCTCTTTAGTTGCTATATCGATTATGCCAAGGCTTTTGATAGCGTTCCGCCTACCTGGCTAATCGATATCCTACATCTGTATCGCATTGATTCGAAACTAATAAAGTTTTCGGCGACAGTCATGGAAGAGTGGCATACCACCTTATCGGTGCGTACATCTGAGGGTGCTAATACCTCAGAGCCCATCCGTATACGGAGGGGCATCTTCCAGGGGGATTCATTGAGTCCTCTTTGGTTCCATTGCCACTGAATGGTGCTAGAGGGCATAATTTCGCAATAAAATATGGCCTACGTGCTAAATGCGAACTGACATACTTGATGTTCTTAGATGACATCAAGCTGTATGCTAGTACTAATGACCAACTTAGAAGTCTGTTGGGAATAGTAGAAATGTGATATTCGGATGGAATTTGGAGTAGATAAATGTCGAATCGAAACGATCCACAAAGGTCATCACGAGCCGCATGCCGGACATAGCATTGGTGACCTCCACATCGAAGCTATGACAGAGACAGACTTCTACAAGTACCTAGGAATTCTGCAATGAACCCATGCCCGAGTTGATGATTTGAAGGATGCTCTGCTGTCCGAATTCCTGCGACGTGTAAAGCTGATATCCCTTCACTGCATCCGGAATATTGCCATGGACGAAGACCGACCTGAAAAACGTCCAGCGGCGGATACGGACAACTATCTCCAAATTCCGAATGCACCATCCAAACTCTGCTGTGGGGTGAATGAACCTGCCTCGTGACATTGGAGGTAGGGGCATGGTTAACGTGGCGCTACAAGATCATCGCCAAGTCGACTCGCTGCGTGCTTATTTTTACACCGAAGAGCAGGCGAGTCCCTTGCATGCGGCTGTCTGTAAGGCAGACTGTGGGCTGACTCCACTTAAATTTAAGGATCGATCTTTCAACCCTCTGAGTGAGGTGAAGTCGGACCAAGAGCGGATCAATGAATGGAAGTCGAAGGCGATGCACGGTAAACACGTGAATTGTCTTTGGCAGCCATTTGTCGAACAGATGGCTGTGTGCTGGGGAGCTCTTTGTTGAGACGGAGGGGTTCATGTGTGCCATTCAGTATGGCGTGGTCGCCTCCCGAGCTTATAAAAAGCTCATCATGAAAGAACGGGTGGAGAACGACCAGTGCAGAATGTGTGAGTTGGCATTAGGGACGTTGGACCATCTCATTTCTGGCTGCACTGTTATGGAACTGGTACAATTCACCACTAGGAATAATGCTGTATGTAAGGTGATCCATCAAAACCTTGCATACAAGCATAAGCTGATCATGTTCGGTTTACCGATATGAGCCACGAGCAGTATTTGATGGTTTTGTTTACAGCATGCATTGGGACCGGCAAGTTCTCACTGATCACCATATTCCGCACAACAAGCCTGATGTCCTGTTAGTTGACAAGACGGGTCGCTCCACGATTATTATTGATCTTGTTATCCCTGATATTGAACGGAAATACGTGGAGAAGAAGGTGAACTATGAGCCATTGGCTCGAGAAATCAAAGAAATTTGGCGTCTCGAGCGGGTGGTTGTAGTTCCCATACATTGTCAGCGATAGGTTTGGACTTAAATCTCTCATGGCTTCCTGGGACTCCCATACAGTCTGGTTCAAACCATGCATAAGTACAGCATTCTGCATACGTGCTCTATGTTGCGGGGAGCTCTCGACGGATTCTCCCATTGACCTACCACCGGCCACTACCACCAGCGCCTCTTTAGTTTTTAAGTAGGTAGGATCGTCCGATCCTAAATGGTTGGCTAGTTAGTGCTGGCATCGGAATTTAAAAAGTGGTCCTGTGGGGTAGGGTCGGAACGGCGGGTGAGACAACCTTTTCCCTTGTCGGGATTTTTCCAGCATAGGAATATTAACAGTTTAAAAAATTAACATTTGTTCTAAGAAGCTTCTTTTAATTCAAAACAAATTAAAAACTAATTTTGGATAGATATCAATCAATGTGATGTCATGTATTTGAAACAGTGTTGGCTAAGCCAACGTTGCAATTAGATAAATGAATGGATGTAATCTTCGAAATTATTAAAAAAACTAAGACCATAAAGTACCCATAAAAATGATTACTTTCTATGTGCTTTGATGAGTGTTGCATTGGATAAAAGCATATAAAACTCTCTGGACTATAATAATATGCATTGCCAGCATTTTTAATTATGGGAATGACAGAAAAGATGACAATTGCATTTGTTACAAGAAGATAGTTAATGTATGCAATATTATAGATAGAATCGGTTACTGGGAGGAATTGGGAAGATACGTACATACACACATAACTCTGATGTAAAGTAATTCTTAATTTTATAGATTAATATATCTTCGAATCAGTGTTCATCGCTAAATAGTACTGGAGGGTTTTCCTGACTCCAATTGATTTTTAAAGCGTTAGAGTCCTCATGTCCCACGTCCATTCATAGTATTAACACCTTCCAAGTGTACTGTGCAACACATGATGCATACATACTCGTACGTTTGAAACATTTTAATCACAAATAGTCGTGTCCATACATTCCCTATCAGATTGAAAATCTTTATAACTATTTAAATGAGTTGTTATTTGATGCACTTCCTCCGGTTTAATTGTTTTAAGCATGTGATGATCTTTAGATTTTCCATATAAAAGGTGTGCATTCAGTAACGCAATCTTAATTTCGAGATAGGCAGCTCCCGGTCTGAAGCTTAGAACATTTTCCGATAGTGCTGTTGAGCTATTCTGCAAAATGACTACCTTTCGTAAGAATACGATTTTCACGTTCGCTTTGGTTTTATTTATCTATGGTCTAGCGGTGACTAGTGTTAAGGTGAGTATCTAAAAGATCTATGTAAGTCAAATCTTGGAAGTAGTTTAATGGAATATTTTCTATTCAATTTCAATTCAATTACATCCTAGGCGGAGTTGGATGAAGCGCGTGCCAAAGAGTTTTTTATTAAAGTTGCTTCAGAGTGCATAACAGACGATATAAAAGAAGGTTAGCAAGACAAATTTCAAGGACCATTTGTAAAACATGGAAACCTAAATCTTAATTTCAGATGATATTGAGGCTCTGATGAAAGATGACTCTGCATCCCACGAAGGTAAATGCCTCATTGCATGTCTAATGAAAAAACTAGGCGTGGTAAGTAGACCATTATCTTCTCTATTGGTTGCTTGTCCTTTATCAATCAAGAATTCTTTCTTAGCTAGACGAAAATGGTGAGTTGAGTCCTGCAGGTGTCAATGATATCAGAGAGAAAATGCAGTCTTTCGGAGGCGATTCTGAGAAGGGGCACCAAATAGCTACTGCTATTCTCGAGAAATGTAGTAATTTGAAAGAAGAGGATGAGTAAGTTATATCTTTGTTTTCTTATCTGGAAGTTGACAAGTAATGTGTTTTTTAGATGTGAAACTGCCTACCAAATTCATCAATGTGCAAGGGGAGAAATCAAAGCGATTCGTGGTTAAGTGGAAACTGGCAACGGACATCGGGAATTTTGGAAACGGACTGAAGTGAACCGGCGTACTCTTGAAAATTTTCTCATAGATTTGTTGTCGTATAAATAAACGTCATTGTAAACTGTTCTAAGTTTCTTTTCATTATTTGGCTTTCTAATCTTGGTGGGGTATAGCACGTCAGCGATACCTAGGCCCCCACGATTTTCTGAGATCCCTGCACTCCTTCTGTACTGTTCTGCGCCAAGTGCCCTTGGGGCGGCACATTCGTAGGCCAACATAGAGAGTTGATGCCACTGCATATCATCATCATCATCAACGGCGCAACAATCGGTATCCTGTCTAGGCCTGCCTTAGTGAGAAACTCCAGGCATTCCGGTTTTGCGCCGATGTCCACCAATTCGATATTCCTAAAAACTGTCTGGCGTCTTGGCCTGCGCCATCGTTCCATCCCAGGCAGGGCCTTATAGACTTTTCGGGCTGGATCATGCCCATCCATACGGATGAAATGACCATCCATACGGATGAAATGACCCGCCCACCGCAACCTATTGAATCTGATTTTATCCACCATTTCACGGTCATGGTATCGCTCATAGATTTCATCGTTGTGTAGGCTGCGGAATCGTCCATCCTCATGTAGGGGCCAAAAAGTCTTCAGAGGATTCTTCTCTCGAATGCGGCTAAAAGTTCGCAATTCTTCTTGCTAAGAACCCGAGTCTACGTGAGGAATGCATTAGGACTGGCAAGGTCATTGCCTTGTATAGTAAGAGCTTTGACTCTATGGTGAGACGTTTCGAGCGAAGCAGTTTTTATAAGCTGAAATAGGCTCTGTTGGCTGCCAACAACCGTGCGCGGATTTCATCATTGTATCTGCTATCGGTTGTGATTTTCGATCTTAGATTGGATAAACTGGGTAATGGTGTCAAAGTTGTAGTCCCCTATCTTTATTATGAGACTTCGATACACTCAAAGGTTTCAAATTCAGGCCTATTAATATGCCTGAAACGATAATGGCGACCCACAAGTATTCCGGTACCACCTCCCCCATCACAATTTCGTCTATCGTTCCTCACGAATTCAAAATCCTTGAATGTTATCGAATGCCTCGGATTGAGGTGGGTTTCTGAAATCAAGACTATGTCAGGCTGTTGTCTGGCAGCGAAATCAATTAGCTCCGCTCTTCGATGGATTCCTACGATGGAATTCACATTAATCGCGATGATCCGGAGACCATCCAGTGGTACCGCTGTGACTGCAGACCTAGCAGCGGGCATGCTGTTTGTGTAAATATTCTGTTATGCTATTTATTTTTGTATTGTGTACGTGTAGCGTATGCTGCATGTTTTCACACATGGTTAGTATTTTATTGAGGATAGTGTTCATCCCGCCACTTGCATCTTGTTGGGGCTTCTTAGCTCCCCCTTGTCGAACTACTTCTGCAAATGGGATCTCCGAGACGATTGGTGCCGAAGGGACGGTACCATCCAACGCCGCTGACACCTTCGTTTTTTGGGCCGATCTCGGTGCTTTCTGCCTTGTGACCTTAACATTGCGGTATGCAGGACATCCACGGTATGAAGCCGGATGCCCTCCGCTTCCGCAGTTAACACAGAAAGTTTTTTCCTTGCCATCTGCTTCAGTCAGCGAACATTCAGCTGCGGTATGGTCTTTCCCGCACTTTACACATCGTAAGGTCATTTGACAGTTCACTGCCGAGTGACCATAGCGCTGGCATCTTCGACACTGGACTATTTCGCCCCTTAGCAGGCGCTCAAAACGAATGGCCTGGTAATTAAGCGACCTGATGCCGATCAGATCGCTTCCCCGGCTCTCCGGGCTTATCTGCACGAGGAAGTGCGGCAGGATTTGTTTTTCCAAAACGGACCTCCTCGTACTAAACCGTGACACTGAGAGGAACTTAACCTCAGTTCCCGTCTCCCGGAGCATTTTGAGCACCTCATCGGGCTCTTCCTCCGCATCCAAGCCTTTCAGAAGGAAGGTTTGCACCTTCTCTTCCTTTGGAGTGTAGGTGAAGTGAGGAGCCTTCACTCGCTCGAGGACCTCCCGTGCTTTTTTGTAATCTGCAATTTTATTGCATTTGACTTGGGCTCTCTCGGCCCCCGTCTTTTTAATAACAAAATTTGAGAGCCCCGCGCTCCTATTAAGTAGAGTGGCTAAATCTCTACCACCTAATTTATAAACATTAATGGGGGGCACCCTTTCCCCCTTTTCTTTATTTCGGGTGCTAATTGTATCCCCAGTCGGACCATCTTTTAAATTTTCACTCGTGCTTGCATTATTTTTTAAATTTTCACTCGTACTTGCATCATTTTTAACATTATTTAATATTTTTTCTTGAGTTTTGTTTTTTTTCTTTAATTTTTTGGAAACATAGACCAAAAACTCACCCAATTTTCCATCTTCACTATTGCAACTTGCCTGGTTAGCATCCTCTTCTGGGACATTTCCATCGCCACCGTTGTCGCCGACTCTCGTATCGTCTGCTTTACTGCTCTCTATGTCCTCCATACGGACAGATTCGCTGTCGAGAACTTGTTCGCCCTCAAGGCAGCTTAACCTTTTTTCTGGCTACCTTTGGAGACGGCGGGCCCGCCTCCCCAGCCATTAGCTGCTCTGTAAGCTTTTCATTTTTTTTTTAAAATGTTGTCATTTGCTTTTTGAAATCTTCGAGTGTCTTCGCCAGCTCGCCATTTCTTCTTTCAAGATTGGCTATCCTCACTTTGGCTATTTTCAAATCTGGATCCTCCTCGTTGCGGACTCCACGACCGATCCGAGTGCCCCTAGGCCTTATGGTGGGGGGCCGGTCTGGTCCGCCACCCGCCAGCGGCTCGCCGCTCATTCCCGCCAAGCCAAAAAAAACGAATTTTTTCTCAAAACTTTTTAAGGAAAAGTAACTTAGATAATAACTCAAAAGTAAATTAGTTTCAATTAAGTTTTAAATTATATATTATTAATTAGGTAATATAAGTATCTTTTTATATTCTTGATAAAAGTTAATTTAATTTCAATTTTAAATTATTTTTATTAATAATATCAATTTGTAGACAAGTCCGTTCTCTACAAATGTCAGCCTACTTCTGATCCTAAATGGTTGGCTAGTTAGTGCTGGCATCGGAATTTAAAAAGTGGTCCTGTGGGGTAGGGTCGGAACGGCGGGTGAGACCACCTTTTTCCTTGTCGGGATTTTTCCAGCATAGGAATATTAACAGTTTAAAAAATTAACATTTGTTCTAAGAAGCTTCTGTTAATTCAAAACAAATTAAAAACTAATTTTGGATAGATATCAATCAATTTGATGTCATGTATTTGAAACAGTCTTGGCTAAGCCAACGCTGCAATTAGATAAACGAATGGATGTAATCTTCAAAATTATTAAAAAAACTAAGACCATAAAGTACCCATAAAAATGATTACTTTCTATGTGCTTTGATGAGTGTTGCATTGGATAAAAGCATATAAAACTCTCTGGACTATAATAATATGCATTGCCAGCATTTTTAATTATGGGAATGACAGAAAAGATGACAATTGCATTTGTTACAAGAAGATAGTTAATGTATGCAATATTATAGATAGAATCGGTTACTGGGAGGAATTGGGAAGATACGTACATACACACATAACTCTGATGTAAAGTAATTCTTAATTTTATAGATTAATATATCTTCGAATCAGTGTTCATCGCTAAATAGTACTGGAGGGTTTTCCTGACTCCAATTGATTTTTAAAGCGTTAGAGTCCTCATGTCCCACGTCCATTCATAGTATTAACACCTTCCAAGTGTACTGTGCAACACATGATGCATACATACTCGTACGTTTGAAACATTTTAATCACAAATAGTCGTGTCCATACATTCCCTATCAGATTGAAAATCTTTATAACTATTTAAATGAGTTGTTATTTGATGCACTTCCTCCGGTTTAATTGTTTTAAGCATGTGATGATCCTTAGATTTTCCATATAAAAGGTGTGCATTCAGTAACGCAATCTTAATTTCGAGATAGGCAGCTCCCGGTCTGAAGCTTAGAACATTTTCCGATAGTGCTGTTGAGCTATTCTGCAAAATGACTACCTTTCGTAAGAATACGATTTTCACGTTCGCTTTGGTTTTATTTATCTATGGTCTAGCGGTGACTAGTGTTAAGGTGAGTATCTAAAAGATCTATGTAAGTCAAATCTTGGAAGTAGTTTAATGGAATATTTTCTATTCAATTTCAATTCAATTACATCCTAGGCGGAGTTGGATGAAGCGCGTGCCAAAGAGTTTTTTATTAAAGTTGCTTCAGAGTGCATAACAGACGATATAAAAGAAGGTTAGCAAGACAAATTTCAAGGACCATTTGTAAAACATGGAAACCTAAATCTTAATTTCAGATGATATTGAGGCTCTGATGAAAGATGACTCTGCATCCCACGAAGGTAAATGCCTCATTGCATGTCTAATGAAAAAACTAGGCGTGGTAAGTAGACCATAATCTTCTCTATTGTTCGCCTATCCTTTATCAATCAAGAATTCTTTCTTAGCTAGAAGAAGATGGTGAGTTGAGTCCTATAAATGTCAATGATCTCAGACAGAAAATTAAGTCTTTCGGAGGCGATGCTGAGAAAGCGCTACAAATAATTACTGCTGTTGCCGATAAATGTAGTAGTTTAAAAGAAGAGGATGTGTAAGTTATATCGTTGTTTTCTTATCTGGAAGTTGACAAGTAATGTGTTTTTTTAGATGTGAAACTGCCTACCAAATTCATCTATGTGTAAGGGGAGAAATCAAAGCGATTTATGGTTAATTGGAAACTGGCAACGGACATCTGGAATTTTGGAAACGGACTGAAGTGAACCGGCGTACTCTTGAAAATTTTCTCATAGATTTGTTGTCGTATAAATAAACGTCATTGCAAACCGTTCCGAGTTTCTTTTCATTATTTGGCCTTCTAATCTGATATTCTCTACACTAATATATAGTTACTATTTACCCCTTGGTGGGGTATAGCACGTCAACCATACCCAGCTCCCCACGATTTTCTGAGATCCTTGCACTCCTTCTCTACTGTTCTCCGCCAAGTGTCCTTGGGGCAGCACATTCGTCGGCCATCATGAAGAGTTGAACTCCTATGAGGCAGATATAAGCGGTAGCAAGTAAGAAATCACTATAGTTTGGGGGAATATAGAAAGAGTCGATTTTCGAGGTTTTGGAGGAGCTCAATCTCATCGGTCTTCAAAAATCAGCGACAAATACGCCATGCAAAGCTTACGATGAAACAGAGACTACCATCATTAACTTTACTAATTGAGGTACTAAAGCTATTGGTGGGGAGGGGGGTCGAATAAAAAAATGTTGGTTTAGGGAGCAGATGGTACTGAAACAGTGCTATGTATATTCCTAAAGAGTACGACCGTAGAGAAAATATAGGAGGAGAATGCAGGGAAATGAATTCTGAAAAGCAGATGTACCCTGCCCTGCTCATTCTCACCTAAAGGTGCGGCGTTTAATTGCCTCCAGGTACGGTCATCTACCCCGGTCCTGAGTAGTTTGCCTTCCCCCTCCTACTTGCTTCTATGTTTTCAGTGATGAGAAGCCACAGAAACTTCTCTGTTTCAGTTGATGCGAGTTGGAAAGCTAGCGTCTTACCATGTGTGTTCCTGGTATATCACCCCCAACACATGCCGACAGTTTATTTCTTTTCCAACTTGTCAATTTAGGAACTATGGTCTTAAGCTCGTCCATCATGTTTTCCGTCGTGCAGTCTACCAGTGTAAGATCTGATCGAAAACGCATGCCGGTGAACAGGGGCTCATTTTTCCATTCCTCGCATGTCGCCATGACAATGAGGTTTTCGACGATTTTCTGCTCCTCACGAGTAATTATGAACAGTCGACTACTCTTCATCTCATTAGCATTTGGGATTAGTGGGAGGATTCTCCTCTTTTTGGGGTAATCTCCGTTGCTGTCCTTTTCTTTGGAATGGGTAGATGATGGCTTAGTTCTGTTCTGAGCTTTCTTCTGGTTTCAGGCCTTTCTCCAGATATCATGGGTATCATTTAGCATCTGCACCGTGAAGGTCTATTTCCTTCCTTACGTACTTTTTAAGCAGGAACTTTTGTTGGAGAAAACCACTCTCTGTGGGTAAATTTTGATATTTCTTCCACTGCTTGTCTTCACAACGGCACCCTTATTGCGTGTAGTTAACTGGTTCTCTTTATTTAGGAGTTATTGGCCGCCTGGCGTGAGCAGTTGGTTTTCGCCCTACGCGGAAAAACACCGTGAGGAGCATCGCCCTTTTTATATTACATTTCTGGATCTAGAGAAAGTGTTTGACCGTGTGCCACACAAACTCTTCTGGTATGGTCTACGCCAACATGTAGTGCCAGTAGAACTCGTGCGCTGGTTTCAGTTGCGAAAAGTAAAGTACAAAGTGTGGCGTGTGTATCAAAACCGTTTCGTATCTCTGTCGGCGCTCTCTCACCACTCCTCTCTGCTTTTGCTATGGACACCGTCACAGTCCAGCGTCCTCTACACTGCTTTATGCAAATGGTCTTTTCCTAGCGTTTAATAGTAAAAATGATCTTGAGGAACATTTCCAAAAATGGAATGATCGCCTCATTTAGCACGGTCTCACTGCAACATGGGTGAAGTGGCTATCCACAACTTGTGTTCTTTGTGATCGATGTACCAACGAACACCTGAAATTCAAAATTTACTGCAATATCATCCGCCCTGTCGCCCTCTGTCGTTCTGAGGGTTGGCGGACTAGAAGAGACAATAAACGTCGTCTTGGGATAATAGAGGCGAAGATGTTGCATTAGACTAGTGGGTTCATATGCCTTTATGGCAAGCGATCAAAAGGCTAGCCGAAACAACAGTGGACAGATACACTGAATGGGGATTTGAAAGTCTCGCGGTTGCATCCAGATCAGGCTTCTGATAGGACAAAATGGGGCAATTACGACAAAACCGAATCCGCTTGTAAACGGAATTAAAGAAAAGGGCTAAAGAAAAAGAAAATGGAGACCCCATTTCCCTACAAAGGTCTTCTCCTAGGGAAAGGAGGCTGTGCAGCGCCTCTAAACATATTTAACTTAGGATCCAGAATAGCAAGCGAATACTTTACACTGGAGAGGTAGGTGCCTTGCGGGTGAATAATATCAGCTCTGATTTGATTCGCATATTGCAGCCCACAGGTACCTTCTTTCCACATAATTTCACTCATAATGGAGAGAAACATCCCACACAACAACATTACAAAGTCGTCGGCATATTCGTAAATTTCATTCATCAATATCAAGCAGAGCCCCGGAGAGACAGCGCTACCCTGGGGCGCACTTCTACTCACAACTCTGGTAAATTGGCTGTCTTCCAGATTAGAATGGATTATCGTAGTTCTTATCATGGTCTGCTGGGGATCACGTTGTATGGGATTGCTTTTAGGCTTACGCCCTCGTAGGCCTTGCTAATCCTAACGTCTCAAGAAGCGAGAAAGTCGATGGAGAATTGGTCCTTGCATGCTATACTGTCTATTACTATCTTGGACAGCCTAGTCTCAACACTACCCCAGAACTCCGGTGCTTGTTTGCCGTAAGTAAGTAACTCGTGGCGTCCGAGCCCTTGTACACTCTGTTCCGCTTGTGTTGTTATTCGATTTAATCTTGAAGTCGGCGGGCTTCGGCTTCTGCATGTTTTCCAAGCGTTCGCTGTTCTTCAGCAATTGCTCGATCTTTTTCATCCCGTTCGTCAACAGTACCGGCGTTTTATTTTTTGCATTCTTGCTGAGAATATGTATGACCTTCTGATAGTGATTGTTGAGCAAGACTCCAGTGGACTATTGCTTTTTAGTCGGTTTCCGATGATCGACATTCTTGGCAGCCTTTGCTTTTTAATGGGGCCCCCACCGTTGCCGGTTTCGGTTTAGTAGTTCTATGATTGGCACTCGCTACACCCAATTCGACGGTAGTGGATTCCAAGTTGGAAGCCATTAGTCCACCCGCCCCTGGCTCCCGGAGGTCGCTGGGGTTGGTTTCAGCACAGCAATGCATTGTCTGGTACCGATTGTGTTGCCCTCGTCAGCTACTGTCATCTCACTGGATGCCAGCAACTCGTCCTTCGATGGTGCGCCTGGCATCACCTCCTCCTCCTCCTCTTCTTTTTCTATCAACGGATTTTAAGGTTTGTGTAAACACTAAAACTTATTAAAATCGGTTTACTGTCTGTCTGTCTGTCTGTTTGCCTGTCTGCCTGTCCGTCTGTCCGTCACACGCATTTTTCTCGGAGACGGTTATAGCGATTGATACCAAATTTGGTAAAAAGGTAGGAACGTTCAGACATACAGTGAGTTACATCCTTTAACGTTGAATTTAAGGGACGGGGAGGGGGGGTTTCTCATACATGAAAAAGCGGGGTGTAAAATTTTTTTTCATCATATCAAATTAATGGTCTTGGTTAGTACTTTTTGAAGCTGATCTTAGTTTTCACATTTGTTGGAAAGGTGGGGAGTGCGGGGGGTTGAAAGTGATCATTTCTTTAAGGGGGCCATTCTCAGAACCCAACCGAAAAATCTGAAAAAAATCAGGAGGCTGCAACTATATGGTGCCTGGGCTCCGATATACCTTCCATACTGATATCTGTTCAAATAAAGTTAATAATAGTATATTACTATATTTTTTTGATAATTGGCTGGAAACCCCCATTAAGTTCATCCTAGCACCACGGCTATAATGTATAGCATGATCTTACCTAATTTGGTGAAAATCCCACTATTACTAACAAAGTTATAATACGTCAAAGTTATTGCTTCTTTGAAAATTCAGGACTATGAATGTCAATATCACCCGAAAGTGGATACTCTCACATAATATTGTATATGGATATATTATGTGCTATGTACTAAGAAATACACAAAACCTTTCGTACCTGAAGCGTCCAGATTCCGGTTTCCCGACTTGTTTTATTTTTTTGTTAAATTGGAATCCATGTGTTTGTCCTACGAGTAGTCCGGGGAAAATGTCCACCCTGGCCAGCGTAGCCATCAGAGTAAATTTGAAACTTTATTCAGAGTTTGCATATTAAAGACCAAGTTTTGCGTCGGCCACGAAGGCTAATGCTTGCCCCGCCAGATTAGCTTGCTCCTAAAGCATGACCAGCAGGCAAACAGATCCTTGCCAGTTGGATGAACCCCCTCCCCCCGGCACGGCCCTATATACCAAGAATAGCCAAGAGCCCGTCCGAAGACGGTTTTTAGCGGCTACTGCTAGGAGGTCGTGTGAGGATTTGCCGAATTATGCTACCTTAATCTGCAGCATAGTCAGGCCAGGTCGCCCTTTGGAGGTAGGTTTCTTTGCTCTCTCGGCACATATCTAAAGTTGGAAATGCCATCTGTTCCAAAACACCAAGAACCTATTCAAAGCCCTTATAATTTTTTGTGATTGCTGCTTATGAGTTTCTTGGTGTCTCTGGACTAGGGACGAGGGTAAAATCCTGTGTTGCTTCTAGGACCCATTTTACTTCGAAATTCATTGCTTAAATAATATGAATTTAAGATATACGCACATTGTCTTCTTAGTGGAATTCCTGAATGATGTAGTGAATACTTCAGAGTAGTTGTCTGAATAAGAGCCTATTACCTTCTGATGATCTAGTCTTCTCGTCAAGTATCTCACAGATATTTTGTCTTGAGTGCTCTCTAGCGATATCGAGGCACAACTAAGAATTGCACAATACCAAAAATTTAAATCTACTCTTTCATTACAAAGCAACAGATTTCTCGTTTGTAGTCCAACAAATGATCTAAACCAAATTTCAAGTACTTTTTCTTGCGTTTCATCCATTTCTTCAATCTTGAGTTTTCGCACTAACGAATTCTTCTTCCAGACACCTTCATCACTATCGCAGGCCTCCCACATATTTGTATACAAACATATGAGCGTTCTTAATAACAACTGGCGACAAGTGCAATTAACTACAAACCTGACCTTCGTGACTCCATCTTCATGAAATTGCAAATGCTGTTTTGATTGCTATATCGGCGCTGACAAAAAGTACTTGAATGTTTAATAACAATGGAGTCAGGCTCTTTTGACGCCGAAAGGTATCTTAGAAGCGAAAACATCTTAATAGTATTTGGACTTTCACCTGCGTCAAGTAAAAATCTTCAAGCGAACGTCTTCTTTCTTAACATTAAAGAGCGTACAACTGTTTTCGAGACACAAAGAAAATTATGATAAAGATGGGAAATGAGAGGAAAAAATAAGAAAAAAAAAACCGAAATCAAAATAAAAATAAGAATCACATCAATTCATGTGAATGAAATTGCAATAAAAAGTGAAAGTTCACTTGGAAAAGTCAACAACAAATCGCATTTGAATGTACGATCTTTTCCATTGCGCCAAAGATGAGTCTGGTATTGTCTTCGCGGGACTAATTTTTCTTCCTGAGGGGGTATCGGAGAAATGCCATCTTTCCACATCGATTCTTTTAACTTCTGGATAAAAGCGATACAATGACGGGTATCTAATTGAAAGATTATCTCAAAAGAGGCTCCACGACCCATCCCATCCGATGGAAACTCACCTCCATCCACCCAGCATTTTTCTTCATTAGCAAACGTGCCCAACCGCATTCTCCGTACAAATTGAAAACTGATAATAACGGTCTTAATCTATGAACAGAAAAGAAGTTAAAAATCGACAATAGATTAATTTTCATCTATATTATGCACCTCGGCTCATATATATCTAATTTCGTACTGAAGACGTGATTATTGGGTTTTATTGTTACTCCTTTGTGGAGTTGCAGGTTCTCCGATCCACCATCGAATTGTGTTTGTTGAATTTTCTCCAAGTGATTTCCACGAAGATGATCCTCAGCATTAATATAGAAACTCATTGTGATTGTTACGATTTGTACTATTTCATTTTCAGTATCATCGAAAGATACATCGGGCGGTGTAATAAATGCCGAATTGAAAAATATTATAGTAAGATTTTTGTCGAGATAAAAATATCTTAATTCGTATCTTTACGTGGTGTTACCGATAATGCCTAAGATACTAGGAAGCGAAAGTTGGGTTGGGCCGTTCTTCTCAACAAGCAAGCATAATTTCCCTTTTTGATGGACAAATTATGATGCGAAAAGGCATCTCTCTCGACTGTTTCGTCCTCGCATCCTCTTGGCATACTATCACAAAAGTCATGGTAATCTACTTCCCCGTACATTGTGATATGCCCTCAACGGCACCGTGCTCCTCAAAGTTGACTCCAAAGGTCCAAACGGTTTGACACGGTTCTTCAATGCGTCGGGACCAACTCCAAATACTAACTTAGGTAATTTCCTACCTTCGGCTCAATGGCGAGTATATAATGCTAGATCTCAGATAAGAAACCAAGGCCATATATTCCGGCCGATTTTCGCAATGAAGTACTTCACATCGTTCACGATCTAGCAAACCCAGGTATCCGGACAGCGTTTTCAGACAATCGAGACTCGCACGGGTTTAGGTATAGGTTCACGCAGCGGCTTAAGGCGATACTCTAGAAAACATTTCTGCACAAACTTGTGCCGCGGTTCCCTCTCGAGAGTGAATTCCACAGAGAATGTAAATCGAGTCCTCACTTTTCTCAGAGTAAGGCAAACCCCTAGGTTCCATACGACACTGGACAACCGTGTAATACCCGCAGTCCAATGGGATGTTCGAAAGACAGCACAGGGCGCCGAAAGCCGTTATAATGGTTGGTTCAAAGTTCTGCTACTCATTCTATAATACTTGCCCTCTGATCAGGTAATCGCGAGGAATCAAGTTCCGCGGGGCCTTTATATGAGAAGAACCTGAGGCTGTACAACGACCCTACACTCGACACTACAGGTAGGTCTTAGAGCTCAACACTCTCGATGTTGCGCCAGCCCCGCCATCCACGCGAAGGACTCGGTTGGATAATGAAGAACAAGTCGGAAACCGGAGGATCCGCGCTTCAGATATGAAAGGTTTTGCGATTTTTTATGTAAGAATATTTTTCTGCACCGTGGTACCACTTATATATAGCTTGTGTGTACCATACATCTTCAACATACCCGATATTTACTTCGATGTGGTACATTTTATCTCGTAGCGAGTAGTTAGTTGACTCGAAAGGAACAATTTTGACCCACTGTAAATTTATTAATAATGGTAGCATTTCTACCACCAGTTTTCAAATCATGAGTCGAAGTTTCCATCCACAAATTTTTATATGCGTCTTAGGAATAGCACTATCTACAGAAAAAACAAAAATAATGCAAGAACTATAAGCTTATAATGACGATATTATTGCAGAATACCGAAGTAGAACTGACTAAATATTCTTAGTCAAGCAGATACTAGATCACTATCTCGTTGCATGATGGTCCGAGCTTGGATACAACACCATCTGGAACTCCCTCTGATAATCAAAGCAAAGTGAACACCGAAGACATCCCTAACAAAGTCTTCCATAACACCAATAAGGGGGATATGGACGCCGCAATGACCGAAGTTAACAGAGGTCCTGGAGATGAAGTATCGACAAATGATGATCATAACCACCTGAAAAATGTAATTATTGATCATTATTCTGTTAAGGGAAAGTCGCACCGCATCCTAAACGAATTATTGTGCCCCTTTTACTGGTTATAGTGTACCTATTAATCATAGTATCTCAAGCAAGCCTATAACCGTCAGAAACTAGTATGTTCCCTACTTCCAGATCTTTCAACTTTGCATTTGGTATTGAGTGTTCGCCCAGATGCCTCGACCTACTTTGCACAAGTGCCGGACACTGTCCCAGGACTTGTATAGAAGTTTCATCACACTCCGCAGAAAACCTACAAGAAGGTGTCCGTAGATATCCCTAGCTCCCTAGGCGATAGTTTAGTCGACAGTGACCAGTGAGAATTCCCACTATTATCCGGAGGTTCTGTGGGTGAGTTTAAATAATCCTTTGTGCGCATGGATTCGTATCCCGCAATACGCACCCTGGACTGCTCCATCGCTGGTAGGCTCGGCCAGTATAATTCCTTCAGCCGTTCCTCTTCATTTCTTAGTGTCATAGCCATGAAACCGTTTCCGATTCCACAGAAGGGCTCTGGCTCGTGTAAAGGCGTCCCTGCTCCCTTCTTGGCGAGTTCGTCCGCTGCCTCGGTGCCTCCTAATTATTGATACGGCCACAAAAATACTTGCCTCCAGTCACAAAAAACTCGGAACTGATTCGACGATGAATGTAAGCTAGCAATGGAGAACAAGAATGCAGCATACCGAGCAATGGTGCCTACCCAGCAATGCTGCACACGAACTCCGTTGAGTGGTGAAGCGACTTCACAGACAGAAAAAGGAAGTCTGGGAGTATCAAAAGGTCTGTGAACTCGGAAAGTAAATGGAGCACTCGCACCAGGCGCAAAAGTTTTCTCAACGAAAGATGAAGCCTTATAGTCGTACATCTCGATGATAAGGGGGATTTTTTTTGCGGAAGAGGCGGTAGCGTAGGTGAATGCATTTACGCACTGAGTGTTGGACTCCCGCAACTGTACGTCGTCGGACTACCAACGAAACACCTTCCCATCGTCAGAGAGCTAGCCTTGAACCGTTTGTCATATTACTTCGGGGTACTCCCCGAACTCTCCCGGCTTTGGGAGCCTTAAAATCAGGGAATTCCTTTCACCAACAGAAGATAAGAGGCGGAAGGGAACTATTATTTCAAAGAACGCTTTGCTATCCGGCCCGTCCACCGCGCGAGCTCTATTTTCTTTGCAACGAGAAGAAACCGAGCATAATGCTCAACATGGCTCCACCTATCAGCATCTTCTCAAGAGAAAGATTCTCTGCCCCACCACCAAACATGGAAAAAACATGTAATTCACCGGCTTAAAAACCATAAGCCGTTACGACCCGATGAAATTACAACCAACTGGTTAAATATGGAGGTGACCAATTACATTAAGCTGTTCATTAACTTATGCTCAAGGTGTGGGATAGCGAATCACTGCCTGATGGCTGGCAACAAGGCCTTATCTGTCTCATATATGAAAAGGAGGACATCATGTAGTTGAGCAATTATGAAGGTATTACGTTGCTGAGCACCATCTATAAAATTTTCCGTTCTCTTCCATATGCCCAGAACATAATCGGTCCATACCAAAGAAACTTCACTCCAGGCGAATCATTAACATATCAAATTTCCTCTCTGCGACAATCGATGGAAAAACTGTTGGAATATGACCTTAAATTGCACCATCTTTTCATTGACTTAAAGGCCACCGATGATAGCATATCCTGGGTAAAGCTGTTCACGACTATGAGAGAATTCGGTACCCCGACCGAATTGATATGACTGACTAGGCTGAAGCTGACAAATGAGCGAGGTCAGACAGAAGTAACGGAATTACCCTCCAGACCATTCACCGTCAACAGCGGTCTAGGATAGGCATCCTTTTTAACCTGGCCGTAGAACATCTCAAGAACACGTATACCATTAAAGGCAACATGAATGTGGGTCCGAGCTGGTATTTTCAATAGTAGTTGGGAAGAAGGTATTTTCCGAAACACTTCTGGTGTAGCCACTGCATCTCGAGCAGAAACTATTTTCATCAGGTGCTCAAACTGTTTACGAGATGGTACTCAATTTTGAAATCTCTGGTGTCAAAAGTGGTAAAAGAAGAGAAATATGAAAGTTCTCTGAGTACCATACGAGGTAAGTCAGCGAAGAGTGGTCCAGAAGACGCTTAGAGAAAAAAATTCTGATCTGGAGAAAACGTTTCTTCATAACATTTGGAATCTTTGGAGTGGTTTGGTGGCTAGAATTTCAAACGATGAAATTATAGAAGGTTGCTGGCTTTTTCGCTACGAAGGTATATTATTAGTAATATCTCGGAAATCAGTTGTTCCTTTACTCAGTGGCAACAATGAAGAAGGGAGCAACTGATTCTCGAAATTGTAGCGATATGAATTTGCAGGAGTCTTCGATGATATGAACGTATAATTCGCGGGAACTCACTTGCTAAGATTGGTTTGCGCATCGAAGTCGATGGGAAATGACGCGATTAAGACGAGCCAAACTCGCTTCTGCACAGGACAAAGGCTAAAGAAGAAGAAGAAGGCGATCCGAGGAAAACCTAAACACTTCCTCCTCATTAACTCTTAACATATCAAGGGAGTCATTGAGGGACCCGGGAGAGTGGTTTTATGTGATTCTGCGGTAACCACCTCAAATAATTAAACATTAATTTTTAAGGTTTTGTGTCAATTAGAATCTATTCAATGTGTGTCACATCCTATTTACTTGGAAGCGACTAAAGCTCTTATCGCGAAATTTGGTGAGAATGTATGGGCTGTGAATTCGTTTTATATATAACGTTTCGTAGAGGGTTTTAGAGGGGGCTCTCCATACAAGGGGAAAGGGTTCAAATTAGTATTGGTATTATTTCTGATACTGGATGCAATATAGGGGTGTGAGGGCTCATAATGTGTGCCTCGAAAAGTGTAACAGGTCTTGTTCTCAGAACCTATCCAACTGCAAAATCTCAAAAAAAATCACGATACTGCAGCTACACAAAATCTAGGCCACAAATCACATCCCATTCGATATCTGCTCAACCGGAGTTAATAATCGCATATAACCATATTTTAGAAATTTACCATAAACCCCCCTTAAGTTCATTCTAGAAGCACAAAATTATATTATCACAGTACCATTATAAGTAACATTAATAAATTTTGGAGCTCCGCCATAGCCGGTCGGCCCGGTTGTGAAAGGAGGAGGGATGGATATCTTCAGTCTGAATGGCTGTACGCCACCGCAGCGTCTCAGAGGGTAGGTGACAAAAGTGCAGGAACTTTGCAGTCTTGCAGATTACTCACTGAGGAAGCTATCACCACACCTGGCTTTTAGGTATAAAATGCAAACCCAAAAATGAAAAGGAGAAATTTAAGGTCCGGTACGAATAACCGGCGGGAGTCGTCTGACTTGGTGACTGGGTCGGGCTCGCTTAATGGACAGCACGGCGTCGAAACCGCTAGTCGTGGGGCGGTTCGACGTTTAGGCGCCACGGCGACCAGGAGCATTGCTCCGCCTGCTGCAGCTGTTTCGCCACAATCTGTGGCAACCACTTCAGCAGGTTCGCGTAGGCAGCGGATGAAGTGGACTGAGGAAATGAACCTCTTCATCATCAGCTTCTACTAAGAAATAACGGCGGTCGCGGGTATAACATCTTGCCGCCTCTTGTTGCACCAGAGATTCATCGAGCGTTTCCCGCAACTCGCGCACGTCCTTTGCATAGATCAGGTATTCCCAGGCCCTATGCATCTCCAGCAACTACGAGAATTCTATCTCAAATCAATGATGAGATCGCACCTCGACTCTGTGCTGATATATCGCTCCCAGCTTTCGTCAATACCTGTCTACGTCTTATCATCGGAGTACGCTAGCCTGACGCACAGGATTGGTACTCGTAATGGAAGTAGCAGTGGATAGACCACAGATTAAAGAGGGACGACAATTGCATTGCGAGCTATGCTATGCAGTGGAATCGATTCCTCCAAGATGGCCGACGTGTCGGTCGGCACTTCGAACAAAACAGTAGAGGAGGAGTATTATACAGTTGACTGCGAGGGTGTCATACAATTTTTAGATATCATTTTGATAGTACGATTTGTCTTTAGCCTCAAAATGGGCCTCAATTTCGGCGATTACCTCTTCATTGCCACTAAATTTCTTTCCAGTGAGCATTTGCTTCGGGTCTGGGAACAGAAAAAAGTCGTTGGGGGCAGATCTGGAGAATATGGGGATGCGAAGGCAATTTGAAGCTCAATTCATGCAATCTTGTCATCGTTTTCATTGATTTGTGACACGGTGCACTGTCTTGATGAAAGAGCGCTTTCCTTTTCTTCAAATAGGTCCGTTTTTCCACGATCTTATCCTAATTGTCGCTTTTGATGGTTCAAGTCTGCTCAGAATCGTTAGCTCGTTGTGAGCTTACGCGGCACCCACTTTTAACGGAGCTTTCGCATATCCAAACATTTATGCACGATGTGTCCAACATGTTCCTTTGATATATTTCGAGTCTAAGTTATCTCGATCAGCTTCACTTGGCGGTTATCCAAAATTATTTACTGGACTTTTTTGATGTTTTCGTCGGTAACAGCCTCTTTGGGGCTTCCACTGCGTGCATCGTCCTCGGTGCTCATTTTGCAGCGTTTAAATTTAGCAGACCACTTCTCAATGGTTGATTTTCCTGGGGTAAAGTCCGAATAGTATTTATCATGCCAAGCCTTGACTTCATCGGTGTTTTTTTTTTGTCAAAAAACAATTCCTTTTTATCCATTTTCTTCAAACTAACAAAAGTTCATCATCATCATCATCAACGGCGCAACAACCGGTATCCGGTCTAGGCCTGCCTTAATAAGGAACCCCAGACATCCCGGTTTTGCGCCGAGGTCCACTAATTCGATGTCCCTAAAAGCTGTCTGGCGTGCTGCCCTACGCCATTACTCCATCTTAGGCAGGGTCTGCCCCGTATTCTTTTTCTACCGTAGATATTGCTCTTATAGACTTTCCGGGCTGGATCATCCTCATCCATACGGATTAAGTGACCCGCCCACTGTAACCTATTGAGCCGGATTTTATCCACAACCAGACGGTCATGGTATCGCTCATAGATTTCGTCGTTATGTAGGCTACGGTATCGTCCACCCTCATGTAGGGGCCAAAAATTCTTCGGAGGATTCTTCTCTCGAATGCGGCCAAGAGTTCGCAATTTTTCTTGCTAAGAACCCAAGTCTGCGAGGAATACATTAGGACTGGCAAGATCATAGTCTTGAACAGTAAGAGCTTTGACCCTATGGTGAGAAGTTTCGAGCGGAACAGTTTTTGTAAGCTGAAATATGCTCTTTTGGCTACCAACAACCGTGCGCGGATTTCATCATCGTAGCTGTTATCGCTTGTGATTTTCGACCCTAGACAGGAGAAATTATCAACGGTCTCAAAGTTGCATTCTCCTATCCTTATTCTTCCTGTTTGGCCAGTGCGGTTTGATGTTGTTGGTTGATTGGTTTTCGGTGCTGGCGTTGCCACCATGTACTTTGTCTTGCCTTTATTGACGTGCAGCCCAAGCTCTCGCGTCGCCTGCTCGATCAAAATATTCAGATTTCAATGGAAGGCGATAACCCTAGCTAGTACTTAAAGGACAAAAAATGCAAGTCAACAAGAGCCTCACAGAAGGGCGGACAGCTGCATATATAAAAGCAGAACCATCCCCCGAGAAGCAATTAGCTTCTCTTTGGCTACGAAAAATTGAGTCGAACGCTTCTATTCTGTCCAGGTAGTCCGAATGGCTCAAGTGGTTAGAGTACTGGACTGCCGTAGTGGAAGCTCGCGTTTCAAATCTCACTGGTGGCAGACGGATTTCTTATCGTCACTGGTCGACTCAGCTGCGAATGAGTACCAGAATGCTGACCATATTGCTTCCTATAGGGTACTGTAATCCTGTAGTGCAGCGTTACGGCCTTCAATTAAGTGTTCTAACACACTTCCAGGCCCTGATTCAATATGGATTGTTGCGCCAAAAATTATTAGCATTGTGTTTTCATATCCTACCTCTTACGCGGCAATAAAAATACCCTCAAGATGCCTCAAGATTGCGACTGGAAAAATATTTTCCAGCTGGCATGAGTTCAAATTTCTATATTCGGAAGTTGGCGAAGTAAAAATCAAGTCTATTAAATAGGATTTCTAAAATTGTCATTCCCTTTTCAGCCTACAACTTGCTTTGTATCAATCAGGCTAAAATTTTGCGTAGGAATCTTTGGTGATTATCTCATTCATGGGGGTAAATGTTTTCAGATACCTGCGGTATCCACATGAGCGTAGATGAAAGGCCGGAAGTGGTCTATAAATAAAGACTGTGAGCAAGTTGTACTGGGTGCTCGTAGAGTAAAATTTGGTAAAGTAATATCCGGGGGGGTGACACGGAGAGAAGTTGGTCCCCCAATTTACTTAGGCTTTTTTCCCTTCGGTTTTTTTAAAAGTCAGGTCTTCAAGGATGTTTTCATTCAGAGATGATGGGAATCTCAGTCGTTGATTTGAGAAAAAGGATCTTCCTATCAATGAATGGATTCATTATAATTTCGATATTTGATAATGCTGATGCAGTAGAGTGTTTCCGCAGTTGATTTCGTAACCAACTGCGTGAGCTGACATCATCAATTGAAAACAGTCAGAAGTCTTCATGCGATTAATCGACTGCATTGGTTTTCATACCAATAAAGGAATGAGCGTACCATGTTAGTTCAGATTGCAACAAAGTCCTAGCTGAAATGTTAACCCCATTTGAAGTATTTTGATTAACTCCGATTCCCTTGGCAGACGTTCTAAGCCACTACAACCCCATTTCAACAAGGCCAAATCCCCTAAAATATTACAAAATTCACCTAGGTTAGGGATAACAAACTCGTCAAGGCCAAGTGTAGACCGAACATGTCTAGCCCAAGAGAAGCCAACATAAAGTCATAGAGCTTTTTTGAGCGGGTTTCTGTTATACAGGGTCCGGCAGCATAACTTCCTTTTTTCAAAACTCAATAAAAACTATTGTATGCAACGGCAAAGGCACGCTCCTCACGGTTCCAACGCATGATGGCGACTGAACTGTGTCGGGACAAAACTTTACAGTATCTCCTCTTGAATGAGACCACTAGCGCTCTGCTATGACATCAACTAACTGAGTGGCGCGCATTTTATAAAAGGAAGTTATGCTGCCGCACCCTGTATTTCAAAGCACTTATAAGTAAACTATTTAACAAAGGCGATACATATGCCCTTCTACTGAGACTCGATGGCACTTTGTTTAACATGTAAACAAGCTGCACAAGATGCGCTCTGAGTTTCATCAGGTGCGAATAAAAATACATGCGCTGTTGAAGCAATTTCAATTTCGAATTTTCCGATAATGGTAATGGTTGGCTTTGTTAAAGCATCGCAACTCAGCACGTCTATGGTCGAAATCAGAACGTATGAAGAGACCAATCGTATATGCATAAAAATCTACCATCGAGCTTAGCTCATGCAACTAGTCAATGCTCTCTTGACAATTTAAACAAATGCTTTTCTACGTACTTTGATATAACTCTCCCACGGAGTTAATACATGGGCTGCAGACTGACCTAGTTCGGGCAGCATAGAAGGTCAGGTTTGGTAATTAAAACGGCCTTTAAAGATTACAAACAGCTTTTTGAAAGGATAATGGACAGAAGAATTCTTGACATGTATCAGGCCACTTTTGGAGGACTTGCCAGTCCGGGAGCCATACTACCTGTCCGAAATCAGGTATATCAACTCATTCATTCCCAATCATTGGACCATAACCCCAGCGAAAGCTGGGAGAAAAGATCCTCTAAGACCGGGGGTTACTCTTCGCGTTCCCTTTTGACTACCATTCCGCTTCGTTATGACTATCATTCCGCTTCGTTATTCGATCCCAGCCAGGCAACTTTTGTGACCTATCCTTCTCATTCTTTCCTTTATCCCTTAACATACAGACGTAGCTCAGTTTTTCGCAGATGGTAGCAATGCCATAGATCTCGAGAACAGCTCACTTATTAGAGCACGAGAACTATTATATGTTTCTCGCTCCATATTTGGTGGACTAGTTTTTATGTTTTCAGGATTTCCCCTTGCTTATTAACTAGGCTTCCCTGTTAGGGAACAATCGTCGTCTCGCCATAGTAGCGTCTCACGTGGTTAATTGCATCTATCAGCGCAGTTTTCGATGTATTTCTAAAGAACAAAAGTCTCTGAAGATCAGCAAGTGCTTTGGATTCCTTTTAATAATAATCTTTTTTCCGCAACAAGAGAAAGTTTTTTCCATGCTTGTTGGGGTTAATAGAGGTCCAGAATCGAATGAAATTCAAAATAGCGCACTCAGATTTACTGGTAAAGTGAACCTCATTAGCTTATACGCGTTCGATTTTTCAGAAAAAATCTGAAAACCTTGAACTTTACGCAAGGCAAACTATCAGACCAAGAGCACCAGGCCTTGTGTTCTCCTTGCCCTTATTACCAACAGGAAAAATATGGATGTTGTTGACCAGATGGTCATCTCGAAATCAACAATTAAGTACTCGGAGACCAACGCTAGGCTGAGTTTTAAGGGGCATTTGGAATAAACACAGGAGAAGGTGACAAAGAATAGTTCATGTTTGACAAGCATAATGCCTAATACCCTTGAACAAACATGCAGTCTTGCGCTGTTCGTGAAGGCAATGATCTGTACCTGAGGATATGGTTCCTGTATAGACAATAGCGTTGCTTAGTGCTAGTGAAAAGATTGAGTTCGGCATTACGCGGCGCACTTAGGGCAATATTCAGTAATACACTATAGGTTATCATAGATTTTCTAGCGAATGAGGCGTCCTATTTATATAAATGAACAAAAACAAATCCACGTGACGTGATTGCAAATACTACTACACAAATAGTAATATGGCATTGAAAAATAAGGTGGCCCCATTGGCTGACCCTTCTCGTTAAGGAATGGACTGGGCGAAAGAAAGGAGAAGTAAATTATCAGTTGGCAAAGTTCCAAGGATAACATTGGAATAGTGCTGGTTGGAGAACCTCGGGTGTATGAAGAGCAGATTCGCGGTCTGGAATGAGGAACCATTCAGGTAATCTAGAATTTCTCTTGCGTAAAACCAAAAGCTTGCATCATTCTCAAACGAAATTTAAAAGATATATGTCTTTAGGAATTCCTGAATGGAGACCCTGTGGATGTCCAAGTCTCACTGGAAGCCAGGGGAGAAGTCGACAGTAAAAGTAGATAGTCGTGGTATCGGGATACTTCCCAGAGGATGACACATGGATCCCACCGGAGTTAGTCGTTAGATTGGTGAAGCTCTGGGAAAAGAAGGTGCTACCATTTCTCCTCGGCTATGATACTAACGCCCACCATGAGGGGGCAACGACACCAATGGACAAAATCCTTTTTAATTTACCTTTAGGAATAAGCTAGAAATATACAACATAGGGAGCATGCCAACTTTCGCGACCAGCACCAGGCAAGAGAAACTCGATATAATTCTAGGGAACACTCTGATCAACGGGCTGGTCAAGAATTGGAGGGTGTCGGATAAGCCATCTCTATTGGGTCACAAATAAATCAGATTCGACATCTAGGGCAATTCGTACAAATTGGGACTCTTATATAAAGCACATTGGTTACAATATGATTCAACTACAGGTGGGGAGCGACAGTACCAGCGAAATAGAGCTAGAAAAAGTGCTTGTAGTCCGGATTGACGCATATGAATCATCTTGACGCATGAGTCATCAAGGGGCGTACTTTAGTGCAGGAACTTAGCCAGAATTAGAAAGGAAGTGCGAAAACCCCTCAACCAGGCAAAAAAAAGGGGGGACAATAAGAGATGCAAAAATGCATTGATGACGTATAGTAAAGTCATCAAGGAAACAAAACGAAACAGTTTTAGGGAATTCTGTGAAGGGAGCAAACAAATTACACAAGCATCCAGACTATACAAAACTACATCCAAAGACAGGGCAATATCTTCTTTTGTTTGAAGAAGGAAGGTGGAACATTTGCTGAGAATGAGGAGGTCTAATCAAGGAGGAATGCATCAATATTCTGAAAGGGAAAAAAGTAAATTGGAAATTAGTAAAAGAGGTATGCTCGGAAGGTAGAATACGTTGGGCAGTAGGAACCTTTATACTACTGAAGTCTGGATGGTCAACCTAAAATGACCTCTATCAGCTGATGAAACTACCATGGGATACAATAAAAATTAAAGAAATAGCACTGTGTGCCTTTTTGGACATCGAAGGACTGTTCGACAAAACACATCACGCACAGTGATACGAGTTGCCCTGATCTGCATGCGAGTGGAAAACACCTGGGCCTTATGCACGGGCGGATGTAAGAGAGCACAGAAGTATAAGTGGCGACACATACAAACTCTATTGTCGTGAACACTATTCAAGGTTGTCCACAGGGTGGGATACTATCACCGCTAATGTTTAGTATCGTAGCTGGCGATGTCTATGGCGGGTCAAAAAACACTGGAATAGAGGTCCAGGGCTCCGCTGATGATATTGTTTTAATCTTTAGAGCAAATATGAAGATGCCTTATGTGACAGAATCCAAACTGGACTACGAATCACTAGTCCCTAGTGCAGGAAGCCAAGGCTGCGCATTATTCCCTCCAAGGTCGATCTAGTACCATACATTAGCCCAACAACTACTCTGGAAGCCCCACTTTGAGAACATATTCCGGAAAACTACAAGCACTGTGATGTCTTGTAGATCCTTAACAGGGAAAAAATGGGGATGCACCCCGCCAATGTTGCGCTGCATATACACTGTAATAGTAAGGCCCATAATTACATTACCTATGGGTCGGGAATTTGGGCAGATAGAACTGAACTCAATGCAACAGTCAGGGAGTTACACGAACTTCAAAGACTGGCTTGCGTATATATCAGTGACATAATAAGGACATGCCCAACGACATCCCGAGGTCCTTCTGTTGGTTGGCTTAAGGTTGAATACACTAATCTTCATACCGAAGATGTTTATGATTACCTCGCAGACGTTTGCATGCTTGCTGATAGTTTCATTTTTTTTGTAGCTCCTGCTCTTACTCCAGTGAACTTGACTTCACGTTGGTGGGATGCAAGGCTCAGGTTTTGTTGCTTTTCCCTTTCTTTATTCACCGATCATTTTTGCACTTTTTGGTTTGATGTCTGTTGCTTTTCACCCGTTTTTTACGTATTCTTTCTTGGTTTTCGGGGGAATCAGAGGACCACGTTTTAAGCAAATAGTGGTTATTCCTTGTCAGATTTTTTTTCCCGTAAGCTGGCAGTGGTAATAGTGGCAGTGTTCGTACTTATTAAGGTGCGGTTCTATCGATTGGGCATTGTGCCAGCTCCCAGCAGATTTCTCCGCCTTCTGTTTTGGCGCCTTTGTCTAGTCTCGAGTTCGATGAAGTTTTCTGACTTCGAGGGTTATAATTTTAAGGTTCTTTACTCCCAGTTTCTTGCTATTTGTTCGCAGTGGAGTTCGCAGTGAGATGATGGATAGGTAATTATTGTAGCTTATAGTCTTTGGTGAAGGATTCGGCGATATCCGCTTGTAGGCAACTTTCCTTCAAGTCACTCACTTTTTATCAGAGATTGTGCTCATAGTCAGGACCAAGAGATAGTAAGGAGTCCATCCAGATGCAACTCCTCATCAACTTGACTGACCCTTTTTGGGCTATTGTTGTAGTTTTTATTGAATCTGATACGAGGGGGGACTTAGACTGAACTAACGAACCAACGAGGTAATCATACAAACGCTATCTAATTGGCCACTTATGAATCCTGACCCCACCCGATACCACTACTTTCAAAGTTACGGGGACTAAGGCCGTAGACCACCAACAACACCTCTCTTGATAATTAAATAAGATGTGGTGTGTAAATTTCCCTGCTTGACTATAATCAATTCCTAAGTCAATTAGAGCTTCCATCAAAATTGTTGCACTTCTCCCTGAAAACCTGTTCAAGGCTCTCGTGCGTATAAAAACTCGTCGGGAAAGTCTATACTAAATTTGATGTAAAAAAGTTAGAAGTTTTATTGGTTGGTCGTTTACCAAATTTCTTCAATTACTCTACTAATAGTGAAAATGCAACTCCTTAAAACCTCTAATAAGGCACTAAAACGATCATTTACCTTTTCTAACTTCTGATCGGAATCTGCACTTGAGGCTTATATCTAAGTTTTACTGCCAACATTATACCCTCGTAAAACTAAGCAAAAAATACTAAAATCTCACTTTTTATCGCTGAATGTATTTTTTTCATATCTTCTAGAGGAGAACAGATCTCTTGTAGGCACTAGCGCGAATCTTTTTGAAGCTCATGCGCATAAAAGTTAAAGATGATGTCGGTGATCGTGACGATCTTACAGCAGACGGTGATGACTATGATGTACTTGCAGTTTTGCTTTTACACTTACACTTACCTATCATGCTCGCATTATGAGGGGACAGAAAAAACACCCAACCAACATGAAAAAAATACGAAATGTTATCTTAGAAACTATATTAGTAGGTTATGGCTCCTAGTCAAGATCAGTTGACGGTTAGTTTTAACTGTGGATGGTTCGCAATCAACTTGACTCAGTACTCCAGTGATTTTCTCATCCAGCTTCATCAAGCAGAACCTATGGAATAGATAGTTGAGACCAGAAGAGTGATTTGTGCGTGTTTTAAATGTTTTTCTACCGAGACTTCAGAATGCAACTATACTACATAGTGACGGGACTGATAGCGTCTATAGTAGCAACGGGATCAGACACCATTCACTATACCAATTCCCCTAATCATCTGGCACCGGGAGCGAACTACACGGCTTATAGGCTCGAAGTACCTGGTACGAATGGAATCACTGTCATCGAAACACTTGATCCCACTGATGATAATCCTGAGTCGGCGCAAAGTGAACCAGAAACGCAAGGACCTAAGAAAATGGTCTACGCTCCAGATCTTCTAAACAAGTTCATTGAGGAATACAACGACAAACTAAAGAATTCGAAAGACGGAGCAGTCGGGGAGGAGAAGTTTCAAAATGAAGAAGAAGCTTTGGACACCTTAGAAAACAGGAGAGTTAATCGGTTGAACATTCACCCTAACAGGAAACACCAACTTGTGAATGATAACCCATTTGCAGATAAAGCAGGCTGGGTGACCTTAGAGGCGGTTCCTTGGTCGAAGAGCAAAGTTTCCAGATGGAAGCCAAATGTTGATACCAAAACCTCAGCAACAATGGCTTCGGTAAGTCAATATAACGTGAATCCAATTGGTCCCTTGGAGAACAGCCATATTTACTACGGCGGTGGTAATGATGAACCTCAGATCAGTAAATATCCACCTAAGCGTCCTAATTTCTATTCCGATCCTCACAAAAATGATGGATTCTATGATCGGAATGATGTGCAAGCGCCAGCACGTCCAGATAGGCACAGACCCAGACCATTAAGAAAGAAGAATCCAGGATACTACAATACACCCGAACCTGAGCTAGAAGTTTCATCAAATCATGATCGCTGGTACGATTATGGTTTTCGACCTAACTTTGATGGGGATGAGAGGCCGACACCAAACAGATATCATACAAGCGAAACTGGAAATCCACCACGCAAAGGGTTTCTCTCCGGGATAAAGTTGAACAAACATCGCGACGAAATCCCCAACCGGGATGACTATGCTCCGAACACATTCGATCGTTATCCTGACAGTGATCGCGATCAGGATCACAGCTATGTCTATCAAGAGCGTCCTGAATTAACTCACCCAGCAACATATCCATCAAATGGCAACGGTGAGTGGGTTCTTGTGTCTTCCACCAAAGGCTACCAATATCCTTCTCGACGCCAGAGGGGAATATCCTTTCCTGCATCTCCCAACTCCACCAATTATTCTGTACGAACACACAAATCAATCAAATTGACTGTCCTTCCAGCTAAAGAAACTTCTTCAAACGGAGTACCAATGACCACATCACATGGGGGACTCCTGGAAGTTGATTCGTCTCGACAAACGATTGAGAATAGCGTCTTGAAGTCTAATAAGAAAAGGAATAAGCGAAAGAATAGTGGGGAAAATACGATTCAACGGATAGAGATTGAGAACGGTTCGAAACCAGATAGTACAGCAGTTTTGGCAGCTGTAGGTGCGGGAATGGTACCAGCGACGGTAGCTATGATCATGCCAATGTTAGGCCGAAGAAGGCGAGAAATTGTAGTGGATGCGGAGGGAAAATTGCCGAGGTTTTAAACGGGTGATTGCTGAGGACTGTGGCGATGAAACCACCGGTTAAGCTGGTTGCAATGCACTGAAGTTTTGTTTTTGTTATTTATGATGTTTTGTTTGGAATATTTATTAGAGAAAAGTATTATTAGTTTTAGATGAGATGTATTTATATTGTTGATAAACCACTGTTTATTATTAACAAATTTGTTTTTATTTGCGGTTGAAGTCTCGAAGGTGAGCGCATGTCTTAATTCGTCTCATAGAAGATACATTTGGTTGGTTTGCGATTTGTGAGATTTGTGTGACTATCACCGTTTTGATTCATTGATGTGGTCGACTGTTAATTTATAAATGCCATCTGCCCGTAGCCGGCAGCCCAAATTAGTGAGGGAGATCTTTCAGCATGTCTTATAACTATAGCTTCTTCCAGTCGAATCCAGGCTCAAGGCACTTTCCACCCTTCTCTTCGTCTGTAGGGTCCATACTTCATTGGATCTCCTGACTCATCTCTCTCTGAGAGGTTTTTGACTACAAGATTCCGGTCCAGCGTAAGGAGCATTACAATTGTAAAATGCTAAGCAGTAAAGTTTCTAAAGTTGACACTGCGATCGTGATGGATGATCTGAATGCCAAGGTGGGCTCTGACAACACCTTGCTCGCACATGCGAAGTGGAAACATGTCAACGTCATGGCGACTGTAACGATAATGGTGGCAGGTCTGTGGATTTCTGTAGTTTCCACCGCCTCGCCTTTGGTGGCACATTATTCGAGCACTCAGATTGCCATAAGTTGGGTTTCAACTGACTGACATCCTACGAGCAGTCAGATTGACACCTGTGTGATCAGCAGTAGTGGTTAGCCCTGAGCCAATATGTATTGTTGCGCCAACGATTATAGTAGTGTTTAGCAACCATATTTCTGCTATCGGAAACATTCGTTAATGCCAATTGTTCGGAAGTCATCAAGAACGACCCTTATTTAATTTTCAAATTTCATCACTATCCCAAAATATGGTTATTGCTAGCATAAAATGAAGAAGCGCCATTCCTTTATGCTCACCGACGGATCAAAGAGGGTCTGTGGAGTCGGGGCGGCGGTTTTCTTAAATACACCAATGTATAGTCTCCCAGTTTTCGCCAGTGTATTCCAAGTGAAAGTGCTGGCCATACCGGAAGTTTGTCGATGGCATGATCCGAGCCTCAAGCGCAACATAACCATTTTGACCGACAGCCAAGCGGTCATTAAGGCCTTGTACTCAGGAATGACATCCTCCAGATTGGTGAAGCGGTGCAGAAACGCGCTGAACAGTCTGGGTGGCACGCTTAAGGTCACCCTCCTCCGGGTTCCCGGTCATAGGAACATAGAGAGGAATGAGCGGGCTGACGGCTTGATCAGCGGGCTCTGCTCTTGGTGGTTCTTCGACGGGTGCAGTCAGTGTCTTGTTGACGACTGTCAAGAGTGGAGTTTACTTGCACTAATTAGCAGCCGCGAAGTTGAGATGGCGAAGGGTAACCACTTGTACTAAACCAAGGAGGATTTGGCCTGCTTATAACAAAACGCGATAGCAAGATTTCCTGTGACAGAAGCGTGCAAATGCATGCAAGATTACTGTGGTCTGCACGGGGTGCTGCCCCTAGGGGACCATACCACCAGGCTAGGTATACCCAACCATTCTCATTGTTGAAGCCGCGGAGAAAAGGGGGAAAGCCTCAGGCACATCCTGGGTAAACCATTTTTTAAGTCTCTTAGAGAGATTTCTAACTGCAGCTTGGAGGAGCTGCTTTCCTTCGTGATTGCTACGAGTTTATGGCTTCAAGACGGCGCACCACAGCGCTAATTGGGTTCCTTGGAGCGGCCACTGAAACCAACCTAAAGTCTTACATGTTGTTCTTTCGGCTCAGTTATTGGGTTTGGATATTTTTAAATGAAGGTAGTCTTTATTTTAAAGGAGGTAGCCATTAGTGTTATTCTTTTAAGGAAAGCTGCCCTGCGTGCTTAAAGAATTATTGTGTCCCTTTTACTGGTTAAAATGTATCTATTAACCATAATAGATGTCCGGATAGCTGAGTGGTTGGAGCACAAAGCTGTCGTACGGAAGGTCGCGGTTCAAATCTCACTGGTGGCAGTGGGATTTGTATCGTGATTTGACGTCGAATACTCAGCTGTGAAATGAGTACCTGAGTCAAATCAGGGTAATAATCTCGAGCGAGCGCAATGCTGACCACATTCCCTACTCCCCTATTGTAATCCTGTAGTGTATCGTTACGGTCTTGAATGAAATGCTCTAACACATTGCAAGGCCCTGATCCAATATGGATTGTTCTGCCAACGATTATTATTATTAATTATAATATGCCAATCAAACCTATAACCGCCAGGGATTTTAATGTATTCCCTACTTTTAAGTAGTTCGACTTAGTATCTGATATTAGGTATTCTCTTAGGTGTCTTGACCTAGTTTACACAAGTGCAGGACACTATTGTAGAATGTGTGTGGAGGTTTCGTCACACTCCGCACTGAACCTGCAAGTAGTGTCCGTAGATAACCCTAGCTTCCCCAGCTAATAGTGTAGTCGGCAGTGACCAATGGGTACTCTCACCATAATCCAGATGTTCTTACTGGTGAGGTTTAAACGGCCCCTTGGACGCTTGGGTTCGTATCCCCCCATTAGCAACCTGGACTGTTTCATTCCTGGTAAGTTCGGTCAGTATAGTTCCTCCAGCCGTTCCTCTTCATTTTCCAATGTCATAGCCATGAATCAATTTCTGATTCCACAGAAGGGTTCTGGTCCATGTAGAGGCATCCCTGCTCCCTTCCTGACCAATTCGTCCGCTGCTTCGTTGCCTTTTAAACTAATATGAACTGGAACTCAGAATATCTAGATCTTATTGTGCGAGCTGAGCGTGTTTAGTTTCTCAAGGCATTCCCATGCCAGTTTGTAGTTCACCTGGTTGGACCCAAGCCCCTTGATCGCCACTTGGCTGTTAGTTAGAACTGCAATGCTCTGTCCACTATAGTGCCTTAGGAGGTTGACGGAGACATATCTGTCTATGGCGAATATTTTCACCTGAAATACAGTAGTGTGCTTGGTTCAAAGAACGTTTTCCTTGGACCACTGATCCTTGGGCTCGCTATGGTGTGAGGGGTCCGTCAGTGTACTAGGTAATCAGTTGGTAGTTTAACTTTTATGTCACAGCCACGCTCAACCAATTTGCTCTGTTACTCTAATGTATTTCAAACTTCCTGTCGAAATTAAACCTCGTTATTATGTTTTCCATTGGTATCAATAATTCGGGGTATCGCCTAGAAAAGATATAAGTTTTCCCTCGAATCAGGTAGCTCCTCACTTCACTGATACTCCCGGCGATTCTGAAGATCCCCCTCCTTGCCTGGAACTGTATGTGGATTGCCCCACTGATACACATGCAGACCAGATTAGCGTCTTCTTCCTTTTGCTAATCAAGCTGCTGATGATGTAGTTGGAGTTGCCATTCAGTCTGGGGATCTCAAAAATATGCTTCATCTATTTAATCATCACCATTTCCTTCGAGGAAATTGGAGGAGTTAGCATCTGCGCTACCCTAAAGAAAAATGATGCGGAAAAAACGAACATGATTCACCGGATGCTAACTTTTCCCATTTACTCGGAGGGAGTGATGAATAAGATGAAGCATATTTTTGACCACACCATCAGCAGCTTGATTAGCAAACGGAAGAGGACGCTCCAAAGGCAAGCGCTCAACAAACTGACTCTAGATCGATAGGCCAGACGGAGAATACCTTTCGAATTCAATGAAATTTCCCTTTCGTTGAAACGTAAACTGGAGAGACATGGTTTAGACGTTGTGTTTAGCAGCAGGAGCAACCAACTCAAAACCCTTATAGGATCTACCAAAGGTCCAATCGATCGAATGACCAAGCCTGCGCAAATTGCGGGAAGGTATAAGTGTTTTAGGAAGCAGGATTCGCGGAAAAAAGGATGGAACAGTTTTCATACCAAAGATAGCGGAACATATCATCACAAATAAACATAGGGTTTCCAGGGAGAATGTGAAGTTGGTGAACTACATAAATGATACAAGGAAATTAGACGTAACCTGAAGTCTGGGCATTTATAAAACACCGAAGGATGAGCTTATCGGAGATACTCAAAAAAGTCAAAATTAACTCGAACTTAGAGACCTAGGAGAAAATGTCATCAACAGCCGAAGGACCCAGAAGGCGATATTCAAGTGGCCACAATACATTTATCAGTCGAAACAACGCCGTAGGAAAAGAAAAGGACATATTGCCAAGGGGTGTAATGAGGACCCCAATTGTATTTTATGCGAAGGGGAGAGGGAACGGAATAACGGGCATATTGCTGGAAGTGGCCAATATCCGGAATTTGGGAATAGGTTAATTTGCAATGAAAAAATGTAGCGTGTAATATGTCCTGGTAAATTGGCGAGAACTCCGCGTACAGCGACCACCAGGCATTCGAAGTCGAAGTCGAAAATCGTCGTCATGATGGTCTGCAAAAGCGATGGATGAGTAAGCATTCATGGAGGTGTGGTTAGACTAGCCTAACAAGGCAACCACCAGTACGGTTAGAACTCTTCATAGAATGCAATGCATGGCCAAAGCATAAGATGATGCATCGATGCTTATGCGATGGTCATTCATCAGGTGGAATAGTGAACTGCCTTCTATGGATTTGCTACAGGCCTGACGAACTCTGCTTGGAGATGGATGTAAACCCGTGGGGGAGCGAGAGTTGTAATGGACTGATTTCGGGGCTCGTATTCTCCGCAGACCACGTGACCTACCCTCTTGTCGATAATCACTCAGGGGATATTCCCCAACAAGAAGTTGGCGTTGACACCTTGCACCTCTGAATGTCACGGCAATTCTAGCCATCGTCAAAAACGGGCTACCGGAAATCTGCGGTAGAATAAGCAGCAGTAAAGCCCTGGGACTGAATGACATACCGAATGGCGCCCTGGAGCTGAGTTGTTGAGTTCGCGGAGTTGCCTAAAGCGTGCATGACTGAGGGGATATTTCACGCAATTAGTACTGCTGCCTACTGGTAAACCTCCGAAGTAACTATCCCTCAATTATGCAGAGCCAAAGAGACTTTTCAGATCGGCAGTACGGGTTCCGTAGACCCAGATCAATTATTGATGCCAACAAATTGGTTACTAGTTTGGCCGAAAATGCAATCCATGAAAAGTCTCTGACGACGATTGATGTTCCCACCTATCTCGCTACCATTATTGATAGCTACATGCGAGAACGGATGCTTTGTGATGACACTGATAAAGGGCCAAGGTGTGTCAACGACATAGCACGCAAAGAATCTCGACCATGTTGAGTTGTACTCAAGTAAATAAATCAGTGCTGTTAAGGTCTGGTTAGAGAGCGCTGGAGTCATACTTACGGAGGAAAAGATTGAAGCGGTCCTCATCACCAAGCACCATAAGAAAAATTACGCCCCCCGCCCAGAATTGGAAAACATATCCTCACATCTAAGTCTTGATGACGGGCTTGGAAATCATGATATAATCTCCAATTCTAATGTGCAATGCATTGGGAGTGATGTGAGTCCTAGGGGTTTTACGTGAGTACCTGTCATGAAGACTTAATCCCACGGTCTTCTTAAAACACGGATTGATTTTGTGACCACAATCAAAGCCCCGCCGAAGCAAGCTACGACGTTACCAGTCTATACCAAGTGCATGGCTCAGCATTTATACTGATGGATGCAAGACTTACCTAAATGTCTACCGAACTAAGGAGTATGGCACTCGTGTTGGAACGCAACACCACTCCGAGGCCGGAAGGTCTCTGTTCGCTTGAATGTAACCACAACCCCCATGAAGCTCCCACTAGGAGGGTCGCGGCATACTTGTAGGCTGCTTCCAGTTTGGGGAGCAGCTCTGCATGTTTTAGGTAACGCACATAAATTGAATTTGGTCTCTAAGTGTGTGCTCCACCTTCAAGACCGTCTCAGATGATGTGCCGTTCGTCATCTTCGGAATGATGGTGATGATGGGGCCACCCAGAAAAGGGTCATTGGAAATACGGGTTGATTCTTACAATTGGAAACTGTTTGAAGAGAAAGCATAAAGAGATCGATTATAATCTCACCCAGTTTCTCATCGCCATTGAGGAGCACCTCTATGGAGTCAGCACCTCTACTGGTTTAAATTTGACACTTCCAATTGCAATGGAGTCCTGGGGGATTCAGCACACGTATTCTTCTAGTGCCCAAGATTTCCTAGAGCAAACTGTAGGTGCTATCACCAAAAAATTTCGTCCTTAAGATCTTAGCATGCTAGGAGGATTGGGATGCCATCAACTCCGTGATCGCAGCAGTCCACGGTAAACTGTGAAAAGCCAGGAAGACGCGGCTACGAACGCGAGCATAGAGGAAAGGAGACGTAACTAAAGTGAGGTACGCTGTTGGAACTATATTGGTTAAACCAAGAATGGAAAAAGAGGTGGAAGAAGAGGTGTGGAACCATAGTAGGAATACTCAGACTCACTATAAGCATCAAATGGTCACACAAGTTCTTCAGAATGCAGTTCAGATATTATTATCCCCTTTTTCAAGCTTTTTGTAGTATTAAATGCCAGATGGATATGGCCAACTGGGACACTCGCAAAAGCCACCAGTGCTGAGATTACGAGTGCCGGAATTTTGCCTTTCCTTTCTTTCCTCATTCAATCTGGTATTGAATTCAGCAGCCTTTAACACCTGAACCGTTCAATCGCGGCTTGCTGTCTGCTACAAGGATCAGGAGCTTAGGCTTCGATGTTTCTCACGAGGTGGGGGGGAAGTGCCTGTGTAATTTAAGTGATACTTCTTCAAATATAAATTAATAATGTTTGACAAATGCGACGTGAATCCTTTTCTTTTTATAAAAAACGCTTCACAGTTTGTTTATTAGAATCAATTATGGTTTATACAAAGGATACAATAGTAAAAATAATCTCATAACTTACATAGACAGGTAAAATAAATACTAAAGCTAGAAATATATTTTTAAATCGAATCCATAAATCAAAAGTCAGCCGCAGTCCTAAAGAAAATCCATTTTCCTCCAAAAGTAATTTCCAAAATGTCCTTTGGTTCCCCGCGGAAGAAGCCAATGCAATCCAAACACTAAAAATTCATTGAAACTTTCTATTCTAAGATGGGCCAAGTTTTGATGAAGATAAAAGATGCAAAAAATGTGATAAATAATCATAATAAAGTCATGTCAAATATTTTCGTCCTTTCGCGTCCTTCTCGATATAAAATAAATGCACACACTTAGAGGTAGGAGAGGAATATCGAAAGTCTTAGTTAAGTTTGTGAATTCTATCTAAAACAACGAAGTCCTTCGATGCGTTCGAGTGAAGACTTTCGATTCATCAATTCGCTTCTCCACGGCTCTTAGATACTTCCCAAAGGATTCGGTGGTGTTCTGGAGGAAGCTTAGTCCCATTCGGACTTTAAGTTGGAAAATGCCTCGAATCAAGTTGAAAAGGCTCTGCGCGAATGGTTGTGGTTTGTCCGGATTGTATTCCGTCGTCACATCCATATCTTCAATAGCTCCTAGATTTGGGTATATGGTGGTTGTAAAGAAATCCTCATCTTCACCCTGTAGATCCTCAGTTTTCTTCTGGTCATGCTTCTCTGGCTCAGTATTCTTCTTGTTATCACTTACGACTTCAGATGGTTTATCGTCAGGCAGAGCTCCGTCTATTTCGTTTTCATTTTCATTGAATTTATCCAAACGATCGTCCTTGAGCAAAGCTGCGCGACGTCTCCTTCTGCGTGGTCCATGTTCGGGAACTGATTCTAAGATTGGTGAATCATTTGAACTTGGACTTTCGGTTGAATCGGACTGAACTGATCCTACTACAAACTGTGTTCTTCGATGAAGGACATCATTTTCAATGGCCGATGGATCTGTGATTGGTTCAACTTCAGTTGTGGTAGTTCCTGGAGTGACAATCTTGATTTTGACGCTGGGATCATTTGAGATTTGTACATCATTGTTTGCCATGTCGGATGGGTAGTTGGAGAACTTCTTCTGTGTATCAGCACCTTGGATGCTCGTCCTGTAAGAATTAATGTCGTTTGTATTATAACGGAAATAGTTCTGTGGATTTGTTTCATATGGACGAGGTTTGGAATACATGTTTTGCTGTTGTTGGTTATAGTAGTTTTGTTCATTGGTGCGGTAGCGAATGTGTTGTTGTTGTTGTTGTTGTGGTGGTTGCACTTGGTGAACAGGATATTGTTGAGGTTGTCGAGCATACTTGGGTTCATACCGATTTGGTCTGTGTATGGAGTACTGAATACTGTTTCTGTATGGCGAATTTACAGGCATGCCAGCAATAACTTTTCCAAAAACTTCCTCTTCGGACTGTCCATCGGTCCCTGCGTATTCCTCGTTGTTGTTGTAGAAGTACATGTCATCCTTTCTATCTGCAACCTCATAGGAACGTCTGAGGGCACCAAAAGGTGTTCCTAGGAAGTAAGTTGCCAATCCAGCCGTCAAGGCTAGACCAACCAGACCAACTCCTACGGTTGGCATCACTTCACGGGCCAAATAATTGTAGATCTTAGTAGACAATGGCTTTTCCTTAGTATTCACTGGTTTCTTTTCAGCCAGTTCGGTTTTCAAATGAGCTCCTGAATTCTTCTTCTTGTGCTTCTTATTTGAGTTCTTCCTCTTTGGTTTCTTGGTAGTTGATCCTGGTGAGCGATCTTGTGGAATATCGAAGTCAGCATCTTTGGGCTCCAAAATGAGGAATGTTGTAGTTTCAGCAGTTGTTGATGAAACAGGATGTTCAGATGTAGTTGCCACTTCTGTTGCTGGAACTGGGGTTGTTGTTGTTGTGGTGGTGGTAGTAGTAGTGGTAGTTCTTTTAGTGGTTGTATTCGGTTTTTTCTTCTGTTGCGTTCCAGATTGTTTGTTTTCCGCATTAGGTCGAGCTTCATTGGCAGGTTTCTTTCGTCTGACTAAATTGGTCTCAGCACCATGATTTGCTTCGTTTTGTTTTTTTATGTTCTTTGTGGGCGCAGGTTTGGGTTTAGGTTTGCTGACAACTTTCTGAGTAGGCGAGGTGGTTGGCTTCGGTGTAATTTGTTCGATTTTTTCTATCTTTGCAATTTTATCATCTTTTCGGCTCGGTGAAGGTGTTATTGATGATACCATAGCTGAAGCTACGGGTGAAGGCATTGATGGTTTAACCATTGGTTTCTTGGTTGGTTGTGGTGTTGTGGCAGTTCCGCTCAGGAGAATCCATGTTGAGAGACCTTCCCTGGTTGTGGAGGATGGGAAAGCTGCATTCATTTCTTTTTCAAGTTCCTCTTGTGTAAGAGGGACTGCAACTCCTGGATGAAAGTTGTCATTTTCGAAACGTAATAATGGTCGTACTGATGGTTGTGCTGATGGGGATGGTTTTTCAGTGCTTGATGGTGACGCTGTTCGATTTAGGTCTCGTAGGAAGGGGTTTGTGCTTGATATGCTGTGTACTTTAGGAAAGTCCCTGGAAAAGAGGTTAAATATTTGAGTTTTGGTGAAATTTTACAGAAATGGCATACATTTAGTATGTTATACCACCGTTATGAACAAAGCAGTGATATAGAGACAATTATGATATTTTAAAATGAAACAAACGTTGAATTTCATGGAAAAACTTTATTTAAACTTCCAAGCGACTTTGAGAAGAGAATGGTTAATGTTTAGATGTTCTTAACTGCGAGGTACTGAACAACGAACTAGGGTTATATAAATCTGATAGGATGGGGTAGCATTACGGATAAGCAAATGAGTTCGAATTATGTTAGTACCTTATTTTATATTATATAACAAATATATAAATACCGAAGAAATACTAAGAATGGCTTAATTTTTTAGTAAATCTTAAAGATTTCGTTAATCTAACAATGGGGTTATCAATCGAGGAACAGAGAAGGTCTACAAAAGGATGGTAATGAAATCGGCAGTTATCTTACTCTCAAATTATTAACTCAATATCGATGTGGAGTGTTCTTTCACTATTTGAAGTAGAGGAAAATAACTTTATTTACATGATAGGACTCTTTTTAATAATGTCGGAGGAAGTAGGAAGAGGCAGGAGCAAGGAAAGGTGCCAATTTTATTACAGGAAAAGGAGCCCTCGACGAAGCTGGACAATTCTGTGCAAGGTAGAGGATTTGCAACTTAAACAATAGATGCTAAAGGATCTAAAATTCAAACAAATTTAAGTTTCCATCGAAATAAAGGCCTTTGGTTGAAACCGTATCGATAGACATATGTGCATAGGAAGCTCTCCATTTACTACCTAATACAACTAATGAGTGGTTCGGGAACGATTGGTAGATAACGTGATTGCCTATCTGTGGACATAGACCATAGAGTTGTCTTTGGCGTCATCATAGACTGGTTCCATCGAATGCTTTATGGGACCCAGGAAAAATGGCTGGTAGAATTAGACCTCCGGCTGCTAAGTGAATGCTTCAGATAAGGAAAGTTGCCTCACAGTTATGGGAACGAAATATTGCGCTGAATCTTATCCACCCATGTTAATGAAAAGCGCCCAAAAACTTTCCCATACTAAACAACGACCGCAGGATCACTCGATTCCACACGGATCGAATGGAAACCTCATCGGGAGAAGCTGCCCTTGCGATCGAATAGGGTAGATGTATATATAGGTTGACTCAGACGTCTATACGAGGTTTAAAGCGAGCTCAAGAAGACGCTTAGCTTGCACTCCTCCTCCACTGTTCTGTGCTTTATAATTTTAGGGCGGTCTCTTCATTGGTCATGTTGGGATGGTGAATTTCACTGTATGGCACAGCCAACAATAGCCAACAATACACTAAATTTTCCTGAAATGTGGAATAATAATTTTTATTTTTCATAAACCGATATCTCGGGAACCAGTTGTCCTCTCTCGCAATGATCTGATCAAAGACACTCGTTTCTTCTTTTTTTATGATAGGCCCTAACTCATATGGATCGATGACTTCGACTAGGATGCACTTTTAGGGATGCAGAAATAGTGGACTTCAGTGGAAAATCTGGATGCCTGAAGTTCCTCAATAAGGCACTCCTTTAGAGCAGATAGGATGATGATAGTCAACAGTGCTCCTGTTGTCCTTTATTACGGTATGACCAACTTACTTCCTTTTCTGCTTTCTTAGCAACACGTAGCCGGGTATCTAACCCCCACCTCGATGCGCTTCATCAGAAATAGGTTTTGGAGAGAGTGTTGCGAGGGCATGTAGACTACGGGGTCGTCCATCCTCATATAGGGGGCCAAAAATTCTTCGGAGGATTCTTCTTTCAAACACGGCCAAGAGTTTGCGATTTTTCTTGCTAAGAACCCCAAGTCTCCGAGGAAACATGAGGACTGGCAAGATCCGTAGCCTACATAATTCAGTATGGACGAAATCTATGAGCGATATCATGACCATCAGGTTGTGGATAAAATCCGGCTCAATAAGTTACCGTGGGCGGGTTACTTAATCCGTATGGATGAGGATGGTCCAGCCTGGAAAGTCTATAAGGGCAATATTTATGGTAGAAAAAGAAGACGAGGCAGACCCTGCCTGAGATGGAGCGATGGCATAGGTTAGGACGCCAGACAGCTTTTAGGGACATCGAATTGGTGGACCTCGGCGCAAAACCGGGATGTCTGGAGTTCCTTATTAAGGCAGGCTTAGACCGGATACCGGTTGTTGCGCCGTTGATGCTAATAATTACGAGGACATGACGAAGATAGATATTGGTGAATGCTTGGATCTTTCAAGTAAAAGTGGCAGTTATCATATTTTCCATTTGCTGCTTCCATATAGCATCAATTTAATGTTGTCCTCTTCCTAATGCGGTATGAAAAACGCCACCGGTAGGAAGATAAAATAGTCTCGTTGACAGAATATGGCTTCGGAGGATTCAGTTTTTGCTCTTTAGATTATTCAAATATTGTATTGTAATTTGGAGGCATGGTTTTGGTGATCATAACGATAATGGTGGGAGATTAAGCTGCAGTTTCCACCACCTTTTCATTGGTGAGACATTGTTAGATCAAAGAGTCTACCAGGTTTCCACAGATCAACACTGTACGAGTAATCAGATCGACCACTTTGAGATCATCAGTAGATTTAGGAGTTGTCTTCTGGATTGCGTAAGAAAAAAGGCGCTGACATCGGAAAGGGATCGCTTATTGATGGTCGCTTACGTTTGCTTGTGTATTGCGTCTGCCACTTAGAGAGCTGCGACCCCCAAGTTCAACATAATCCGGCTTATATGATTCAGTTGTTACCCGACAATGGACGTCGGCTGCTACCCCGAGTAACCCGCTTGAGAATATCGGTGATCACTGAGCGGCTTTCAAAATTTTCTTTTCTCGAGTGCTACAAACGTCACCCGCGAAACTGCGAAGGGGAAGCACCGAATCTCGCTGACTGTGGAAACAGATCGATGAGCGGAAGGGATTGAAGACTCTATTGATTGCTGTGTGTGTTCGTGAAGAGAACGAACTGCAATCCAAGGAAGTTTAAGGTACTGTGCGCCTAGATAAAAGGGAAGCGGAAGATACTCTATCATGTAAGAACTTGCACTTGGTAACAAACCTTTCACTGCGTCAGCGAAGGATGACAACGATCGATTTCTCTTGCACGGGGACGAGCAGTTAAAGAGCAGAAAGGAGCATTTCACCACAGTTCTCAACCGTATCACGTCCGGTGAGATTCCGCCTCTTGAGGATAAAATGGCTAATTATAGTGGCCCCGGAACATAGGAGCTCAACTTTTTTTCAAAAGTCGGAAGGTTACAGGGAGGAATCTTCTGGTGAAACTCTGGAGCTACTTGTTCAAACACATTTTCCCGCCAGCGAGGAGGACTGTTCGTCGAAGCCTTACATGAAGAGCATACACCGCCAGTCGTGTGAGACTACTAAATCGGTAATTACCGAAGATAAGATGGTCGAAGCTAGAAACAGCTTCTTCGTATAAAATCTACAGGCCCAAATGCCAGAATCCCACTCTTGCATAAGAAACAACAATAAAAGCGTGTGGCGTGGCTTGTCGAGATTTAACGGAGCTACATGGTTTTCATACCGGAAGGGGGCAGGCCTGGCCATGAGTCCACTAAGCACTTTCGGCCAATTACCTTCTCCTCTTTCTCTTTCTCTAGAGCGCATCCTGGACACTCATTTAAGGACGATTATTTAGAAAACACCCTTCTCCAAACTTCAGAATGCCTACCTCAAAGAAACCGCTCTTCACGAGGTACTCAGCATGGTTGACCGGCTGGAACAGTATAAGCAATATACGATAGCTATCTTCTTGGGTACAGAGGGAGCATTCAAAAGGATAGGATCGGAGGGGTATCTTTCGCATTGAATAATATCCATATCCAGTCTGATCTGCGAGGTAGCCACTTGACCAGAACTGTGAACAGAGGTGCACCAAAGGGTGGCACCGTGTCTCCGGTGCTCAACTAGAGCATCAATATGATGACATATTGGACACGGGCGGGGTAAAGGTAGTGATATTGGTGTCAGCGATGTTTCCCTCCGTTATGAGTGAAATCATGGAAGAAGCGTTGAGAAATGTGATGCAGACTCGGCATAAATGCAACCAAAACGGAGCGGCGGATGCTATTCACCGCCAAGGCAAGGGTATTTGAATTACACATGCATACAGCTGTGGTTCGTCCCATCCTAACGTATACTTCTATTGTCCGTTGAGCAAAATGTACAATGGAATAAAGCTTAGTAGGATTTAAGGGACCGCGTGTGGAGGTGCGCGAAGCCGTACGGACATAGTAATATTCTATTCATATGAACTACCTCGGGAACTCTGCGCATTCGCTACGGATTACCAACACGTAAACCGAGCTTCACAAAGAGCTTTATTATGGACTTTTCAACGAGGACAGGGTGGAACACCGGCGAGGTGCAAGGCTATGGCCCAGCATTTTTCACTGGCGGATCAAAGATGGTTTATGGGCGCGCGGGAGTTTACTCGAATAGACGCAACGCCGGATCGTAAGGTCTCCCAGGATTCGTCAGTGTTGGCTAGGATACGATCCGAGCCCCAAGCGTAACATAGCCATTCTGACTGGCACGGCGCTGAGGCTTCGTAGTCAATAACCTCCAGATAGGGACAGCTATTATTCTTCGTGAATACTACTCTGTCCCCCCCCTCCTCCCCTTAGTATTAACGCAACAGTTATGGTCTTAGGAATTTGTGGCGTCAAAACTGGGCATCACAGCGCTGACTGAGCTTCTGGGAGTGGTCACTGATACCTCTACCCTCGAGGGCGAACAATTGACCGCACTATAAGTACCAAACCGAATACAGAACAGTTGAAGAAAATGTAATTTTTGGAAAGTTGGAAAGTTCTAGAGAAAGAGATAAGGACGGAAATTCAAATTCATATTTGAAGCTATCCTAAATGTACCCCTCCCACTCCCCGTCTTTTTAACGAATCTCGAAACTAAGACCGGCTACCGGCGGTTTCGCAAACAAAACCTTTAAAATGGGATATCTTAATATTTGGGATATAATAACTTTTTTCAGTTAGGGAGGCAGAATCGAATTTGTAATCATATTCGATATATCTGAGAATGAACCTAGTCCATCTCATCAGGAAAAAGACGAAAATATTGAAGATGTCTACCGTAAAACTGGCGAGGTCGTACTATCTGAACCTGTTCCCATAGCGAAGCAATATAAAGCAAACCTAAACAAATAAATAGGAAGAGGGTGATGGATTAACTTGAATCTAACTTGGCAATCGCAGGAGCAAAACTGATTTGTACCGTGATGCAATCCGCTGTTCGTTTTTTCTAACGAAGGGCGAAAGAATTCACGCAGCCGAAGGGAGTATCAGGCAACAAAAATCCTTGTGAGATACTTGAGGTTATAAAGGCATCAATGTCACTGGCCCTCATGAAAATTCGTAATCGTAATGAGTGACTTTAACGAGAAAGGAAGTTTGGTTTCGGCCAATTAGAGAAAGGAAAAGAGGCAGATTTGCATATTATGAGGAATGGCTGTTGTAGCTCCTCAGGCTTAAGAGAAGGGTAACTCGCAGGGTGTTCACCAATGAAAATTTGAACCCTATATGCCTTCTCCAGATGTCTTTAAATTCGTAATAGTCATCAGCGGTGCAGGCACAAAAATGTCAGCTATGTACAAAACAATATTGGTATTTGAGTATGAGTATTTGGAATTGCGTTTCGTCTTGTTTTTCCTGCCTAGCCTGTGGTACTTCAACGACCGAAAGGTATGCAAGTTCGCAACAAACAGCTAAACATGCTGGTCTATATTGTGAGGTATACGAGAGAAACACAAGACAAGGCTACCACCAATTTTTAGGACGCCCGAAAGAGAGTAATCGAATTTTTGATGAATTAAGGAAAGTTGATGGTCGCATTGGTGGCTAAGGATGCAAAGGATGACAACTGTGGACAGTAGAAGGAAAGGAGCAAGACGGAAACATTAACGAAAAGCAAGGATGGCAAGTAATGAAAAAAACAGCGAAACAGTGGTCACAAAAAAGGTATGGTTGATACCAGCGAAAAAAATCTCGAGAAACAACTTTTGCAGGTAGGCAAATAAAGGAAGATCGATAGAAGCTTGGAAAAGAATGTACCTCCTCTTCCTTACTATGGGAGTTGTAAATTGATGTCAATAAAAAACAACTTTTTGTAAGGGCATTTGTGTTTCCAGTAATTCAACAACATCACGCCACATTGCAGGCAACAGTTTCAGTACTCGCCGAAGCACTCTTCTTCACCGTCCAACTGAAGTCCCCGCTGAAATGTTAGATATTGCCTTCTGTTTGTTGTTAAGTCTAAAATTGATAGACCAGTAGCTTACCCCAAACTACAATTTTATTTTATTATGTATATATATATTTCGGGAGCAGTTGGAGTTGCTCCCCAAAATATATATATACATAATAAAATAAAATTGTAGTTTGGAGTAAGCTACTGGTCTATCAATCCTCGCTGAAGTTTGAGGTGAAGCGTGTATAGAATTCTCGGAAATGGATCCTTTGCATAGACCAGGTATTCCTAGGCTCTATATACCTCCAGGAACTCCGAGAATTCTATCTCAAATCAATGAGATTACATCTCGGCTGTGTGCTGATAAGTCACTTTTGCAACTGCAATGTGTATTGTGGTATCGTTACGACTGTCAGGTTGATGTCAGTGTCAGAAGATTCGGTTTCGCGTTATTGGTTTGAGTGGCCAAAAAGATCCACCATGAAAAATTCGTCTGGAACGTCAGCGGGACTTACTTAAACAAGACATTGCTAGGCTGATTCAAATCAGTACGGGAGAAAAATAAAGTCCAGAGAGTTTACCGGAACTGTACCATCCCTAGGGTGCATCCACAGTTGGAATGCTGGACACCCTAAAGCAGAAACTTTCTGTCATATGCAGTCGGTTGCGCGGTGTGGCGAAAGTCATTCCAGACGTGTCCAGAATGCAACGTACGCGAGGAACCAGCAGAGCATTTTCAGATCACTCAACGAATCCCAAACAGAGCGTCCAGACCGTAAAGTTTTCGGCTACGGAAGCGAAAGAATATTGCGGTGTACTTTAGGGGTTGCCCACCCAACATGCTGCACATGCTAAGTGGATCACTTCCGACGGCACCCGCCATGCCACTAGGCCTGACATGAATTTTGTGGATGTTGTCGAAGAGGAGGCTCGAAGAGCCATAAACAGGCCGTGGATGGGTCCTGATCCGGGTGCGGAATTTCTGGTATAAAAAATTACCAATATACACAGTCCGTTGGCACATAACATATATCGGCCCTTCTTTCGTCGGAGGAATTTTCACCCTCCCTCACTCACGGAAATTCCCTACCTTGTCCCTAAAAAGGACACGATGGAGGATCTCGCAGATTACTTGCTTACCAACCCTCTACAAATTCATAACGTCCATTATTAGTGGAAGGGTCAATGCACCCCTCGAGACCAACAACATTCTGTCTGAAGAGCAGAAGGCTGCCTAGTCAAATCAAGACTTTATCGACTGGGTAGTTGTAGGACACGCAACTAGAGGCCAAAGAAATCAATTTAATTGCTAAATCGATTACGGCAAGGCTTTCGATAGCGTCCCGCACACCTAACTAATCAATGTCCTATGCCTGTATCGCATAAATCCCATACTAATAAAGTTTTTGGCGACAGTTATGTAAGGGTGTCTTACCACCTTATCAGTGCGCTCATCGGAGGGTGCCAATATCTTAGAACCTATCCATATACGAAGAAACCTTCCAGGTGGGTTCGTTGAGTTCCCTTTGGTTTTGCATGACACTCAATCCCCTTTCATCTCTACTGAATGATGCTAGAAGGCATGGTTTCGCAATAAAGTATGGCCAAGATGAGTGTCGAGTCCAAGCCATCCGCGAAGGCCATCACAAACTGAATAAGTAAAAGGGCTCTGTTTAATGTAATTCAATAAAGTCTGGCAGGGCATAGAAATTACTAGGGACACTAGGGGGTGTACTGCTTTTTCGAATCATTCGATTCCAAATCTAAGTTTGCAAATACCATCAATCGAGCAATATGGGTTATTTCAAGTGCAAAGCATATAATTTGAGGCATAGAATCAGAGAGAAAATACATCGACTTGAAAACAACTATTGAACTCATGGCCCAAACAAAATGAAAATACCACCCAGACAGAACTTGTCTACAGCAAACCTATTTAGGGAAAACTATGAGTGGAAAGAAGACATCATCCCCATTCGTGGACAATGAATCAGAAAAACAACAGAAGACTGACGAAAACAAACGGCGTACTGACACAAGGAGAGTTGGAATTAGGTCAGCCGAGAAAAGTTTCCTCAACTGGAGCCAAATTAGAGGATTACACTGGTAAGAAGAGACATTTTGAGTCGACAAAGAGAGTAGAAAATCAGTAAAATGTAAGGCATAGGAAGAGTTTCCGTAAGGTCATCTGAGAAGGCATTAGAAACGGCATTAACACAGATATTGGGGCTAAAAAAATTGAGCAATTGGATAGTCGTCAGAAGAGAGTTTAAGACTTTCATATAGGCTACGAACTCGTATTCGAATTCGAGGACTAAATTAGGATCTTCCACTAAAGGGGTTCAAAATCCCCGCTGGTCCCATCTTTAGCCTAAACCTGGCTACTTATTCCAGGAAAAATCTTTAATCAATGGCAAGATAACCGAATGAATTTCAAAATGAGTCAAACTACTACTTTACGCTTTACAGAATTCTCTACGAAGCAAAAGTTATTGCCTAGGACAATAATGAAAGCAGACAATCCCCTCTAATTTTTTACATGCTACGATGAATTGTTAGTAACTTAGCTTAGTTCAATAGATACTTCGTTAGCAACTTAAACTATTTTAACCACAAATTTTAACAACATACAATTTTGATAAATAAATACAAACATTAAAATAAATTACAACATTTATACATAAATTACAATCACAATTAAACGTTTAACATTATAATATTACTCTGAATTGACTAAATCATCTTAGATACAAATTAAACTCTTAGTTTAGTTACTTTATGCAATATCATACTTTTACCCCTTTATAAATACATAAATAACTCTGTTAGTAACATTTTTAATAAATTATTTATATTTTCAAGGATTAAATTAATATTTATATATTCTACAATCTTTAATTTCATCAAAATTTACAACAAGGACTACCGATCTTATTTCGACAGTCAGTGATTCATTTGTGCAAGGTTGCAATCAAGGGTGGTGCAGTCACAATAAAAAATCCAATGGCACAGGCAATGAGCACTTGCATGACTAATCACTGATCATCCTCTTGAATCCACAAGGATACTTTCAAGCCAATACTAAACATACAAATAATCCTCAAACTTTTCAATCGACTTCCAAAGGAACTCTTCAATAGAATCCAGTATTGAGTTCTGTTCAGACCTTCCTCTAAAGCGCATAGGAATCCGATGACCGGACCTTCGCCACGGTTCAAAATTGAAGTCCCCTCCACGACGCCACTTGTAAGGAGGCCTTCTATGTTTGTGGACATAAATGGTGGGACGGTGTCCACCAGTTGTTTTTGCGGCAGACAGTAAGGTGGCACCAAAAGGATATAGCACCATGGTTAGAACTGCTCCTCCAGCTATCAAAACAGCCAATGGAGAAAAGAGCATGGTCCAAAAACTGAAGGATATCGGATTGGCGACAGAGAAAAATAAAATAACTTTGAGGAATACCAATGCGAAGGCTTTGAATTTTCCAAGCCATTTTGAGTATTTCTTGAACTTTTTGAGTTTCTTCTTTTTCTTTTTGAACTTGAGGGGTTTTTTCTTGTGGACAGGAGGAGGACTCGTGACTACTGAAACTGGAACTTGAGCCAGTAGCGGTACTGTTTGTGTAACTGTCGGGAAAGAAGCTGGCTTCTTCCTTCGTTTGGTCTTGTTTGGTCGTTTTCGTTTTCGTTTCCTTTTTGTGTGGCCACCATTCGATACTATGATAGTTTCACTCTTCGGAGGTGCTGGAGGATCTTCATCATTATTCACATTCAATTTAACATTATTACAAGGTCCAATTTCAGGTTTCAAATTAAGGCTGACCTTGTCATTGAGAGTGACTTTTACGCCTGGACAATGCTGCTGAAGTTGGGTTGACTGGCCTTCCTGGTCCTGATTGAAATCATTTTTTGTATCCCCGCTGTCGTAAGTTAGTATCGGGCTGACTGCATCAGGTTCTTTCTCATAGAACGGGTCTGGATCAGCCGGGTCGATTTCGCCCGGTTTTCTTCGCCTCTTTTTCACAAGAATCGATGTTGAATTTGAATCGGTAAGAACCGTTGTTGGGATCTTACTAGTTGAAAAGTATCCGCTAGGTGTGCTCGTTTCAAAGTTAGAGTACAGAATACTTGGCACAGTGGAGTAACTAGTAGTTTGAGGAATTATTGAGCTATACAGCTGCGAATAGTATTCGTTGGAAAGAGTCGTACTTGGTATGTCGAGCTTGTCATTATAAGGCCAGTACTGCTCAGTGGGACTACTTTGAGGAATAGTTCCGTATCCATATCCATTGATCAACTTCTCCAGATTAGCCAAAGTTTGCAAACGCTTGGCATCCTTGCTCTCTTTAGTATCTACACTGTCTGCATTTCGTCCTACATCTTCGCTCTCAAATGAATCACTTAGCAAATAAGTTATAGCTTTTCGCAGAAACTCGTTAATAATGTAATTAGTTGATTGTTTATATTCATCGTAAATGTTAATTCTACTCATAGGCGATGGAGTTACAAGCGGCCATGAATTATTAGTTAATATATCTACAGTTCCATTAATTTTCCGACTACTGGTGTTAAGTTTAGCCTTAGTTTCGTCTATTAAATACCTGCCGTCTTTCAGGAGTGGTGTGATTTTGGTGTCGTTTGAATCTAAAACTAACTCAGGCTCTTCGTTGAATTTCTCCAGTAATTCTGTAGGTGGGGTTCGAATTCCAGGATGAGCATTTATATAACGTGCAGTTGTGATGGTAAAGATTAATAGTAGCTTCCAGTCCATTTTGTTTGTGGAGACCTAAAATTATACAAAAAATTAAATTATATTGTAAATCTTTGAATATGTAGTAGCCTCGTCCTGATCAGGCAATTGTGAAAAAATCGAGGAAATAACTTAAAAAGTCGATGATTGCTAAGGAGTTAAGTATCAATCACAAAACTGTTTTGAATCTTTGTCTTCAGACAGGGTCTCCATGTTTTAAGACTAAGTTAGAAGAAGAGAGAAAGGCCCCCAAGTGGTTAAAGCGTTGAGCTGTCGTAGCGGAAGGCCAGGTGCAAATCTCACTGGTGGTAGAGGAATTCCTTATCGTGGATGTATGACACCAGTCAACTCTGCTGCTAATGAGTACCTGAATCAAATCATCATGGACAAGCGCAATGCTGACTACATTGCCTCCTACAGGGTACTGTAGTGTACCGTTGCGGTCTTGAATTAAGTACTCTAACACACTTCAAAGCCTTGATCCAATTAGATTGTTGCGCCAACGATAATTATAATTATAGTCACTTGTGTGGCGGGACCGTGATGGTCCATGATGCATTTATGTATCGCAGGATTTCCGTTAGTTGATCTGATGCTGCTCGTTGCAACTGGAACATATCAGCACCAAAGATTTTATGTATGATACGTCCATAAGCAAGGCATTCACCTAGAAAATGCTTAGTGGGTTCTTTTTCCTTCTTACAGGAGGAATACGTATAATCTTGGATACTCCCTATGCTAAACATATTTCTGAATGCCCACAATCCTTCTGCAAATTTTTCTGCTTCCCGACAGGATAACTTTTGCGGCAAATGTCTACAGGGTTCTGACATGAAAGGTTTGGTATGTCCAGCAGCAGTTCCCAGTTGAGGACAGCCTTAGCCACTGCTGCTGATACCCCAACTGATGGTTCCGACGACGGCGTGGGGGAGATTGAATCCTCTTTTGCTAAGGCATCCAAGATTTCATATCCCACTATACCACAGTGACCACGTACCCAGAGTAGTTCCACCGTATTGAATCTAAATATAGAGTACAACAAATTTCTACATTCCTGGACGATTTTCGAGATGATCAAAAAACTGCTCAACCTGGCAGCCTGCAGCCTGGCTATCGCTACAGATTGCGATACGCCTTCACTTCAATCGCTCGTCAATCACTAAGGTTTCTGTTCTTACTTCGGCTTGAAAAACCGTTGCATATTAGCACAAAAGAAAAGTCCACTTCTTGTTTTTATTCGAGAGGTAGACTCTTGCTTTAGATACCTGATCTGTTTTTGAACAATCGGTGTAAAAGACCTCCGTATATACCGCCATGCACTCCTCTGGGACTTCCCACTTCTATTTACGATTCAGGATAACTTCATATCTTCTACTGAACGGATGCATGGGGACTTCCATTGCTCTGTGCTCTTCACGTCCGCTGTTTTCCCATCGATCTAAGCGGATTAGTCTATGAGCTAGCCTCATTGTAGTGCTTAGAAGAAATATTTCCAAGTGCTATACATTGAGTGATGCCTTTAGGGTTACACCAGATATTGCCCTCATGGCACCGGTAATACACAGACAAACAGTTCTTTGCAGTATGGCTAGCTTATAGTGAAAACCTTTGGTCTCATCTTAACACACCTCGTCGAATATCAGCCTTTTGATAGCAACGATTATATACATATTACCATATGAACCCTGAATCCCTATATCCAGGTAAAAGGTCCGTCTGAGCAGCTCATAAACTGTGAGAGCTCCTTTCATCTCCACCTCTACATGTTGGTACCAAAGATGTTTTTTTTATCTAGAATGACTCCTATTTTAATTTTTTGGAGAGATCAACGGTTGTACCCCACATCTTAAGGAGGCAAAGACCATCCAGTTTCCTCATTCCCATTTACTAAAAGTCCATGCCTGAGGTATCAACTGGCAATCAAATCAACAGCGCGTTGTATATTTTTATACACCATTCCGAAATCGCGATCAATAGCTACCACAGCCATGTCATCAGCATAAGTTTGAGCGTGTATTGGCAAACTATGCAGCTCGCATAGTAGTAAATAGATCAGTACAGTCCACAGAAGCGATAATAGCACATCTCCTTGGGGATAGCCGTTCGTTGCTTCTGCTGTTAGGTAGTGATGGACCCCCATTTCAGTACACGATAATCAATGCATTAGCATAGTACAGATCCACTTAATTAAAGTATCATCGGCACCATGCTCTCTGGCTGCATCACAAAGTTTCTGAAAAGGCGCACAGTTAAAACCCCCTTCAATGCTCACGGACACCCCACTCGCGTACTAACCTTTCAAAGTTCATCCTATATTTTTGACCAACCAAAGAATGGAGAGTAGACTTAAAGGACATTCAGCAAGAATGATGCGAAGCTGATTTGTCTGAAGTTCTTCGGATTTGAATAATCATCTTTCCCAGGGTTCGGTATGAAGGCTGCCTTGACCTTCTGCCAAGAGGTAGGCACGGAGTCCAAAGCAAGACATGCTAGAAAAACATTTCTTAGCAGTCGCTTTAAGTGCTCCATTCGCTCCTTTAGCATTACTAGATAGATACCATCCATGCTGTGAAGTATTCAAAGTACAATGCGATTAAGATTTGCCTTAGTAACACATTATTGCGAAGAAGTTCATTGAATTTTTTTCCAGTCCATTTTCCTGGGATTACGTCTTTGTATTACAGACTATTCCCCTGCAATAGTGAGACTGAATTCTAGGTATCGGTGATCTGCAGTGAGAGAGAGGCACCCGCCAATGTAATGCAGATTTTTGGGTCAATTACATACTTCAATCTATTAGGGGCGTACACTACTGCAGTCATGAGACCAGCTGAAGTGATTAAATCAAATAGCTTCTCTTCTCAGGGATTGTATTTGCTAGTGCTTCAACAAATATGTTGAGAGATCGGATCGCAATTTATCAAAAATTCGAAACCACTTGATACTACATACATTACCACACGTTACCATCGCGAGCTCCAGGGTTACAGGTTGGGCATCCTTCGGTTAGGTGGGAATGAAACATGGAACTCTGAAGAGCGTATCTTCTCATCCTGCGGCATTCCGCTATTGAAGCCAGAAAGCTACTTTTATTTTGTTGGTCAGGGAAGTAGAAGCTGCCCCAAATAGCAATGATCTTCGACGCGGCGTACCACATCGCGAAAGAGTTAGCAGGTGGTCGCAAATTTTTCGACCTTTCAGTTTCGATGGTGAGCAGCTGAAGAAGTGGAAGCAACACTTCAAAACTATTCTTAGCTGCATTTAGTTCAATGGAATTTCACTTCTTGCGGATGGAATGGCTTGTCACCATAATATGCTGATATGGGTTGCTCCTTCAAAAAGAAGGGAAATCATTTCGGTCATCAATCCACTGAAACGGAGTATATCCGCAGGACTCGGCGGTTTCCTTGCAGAGTTATTGATTACTGCTGGAAATCCTGAGAATCTGAGATCTCTTCCAGAGAGTGGAAAAAGGGGATGATCGTTAAGATTACGAAAAAGAATACCCGTCTTAGGTGCAAAATTTGAGGAACAAAGAGGATTGCATCTTGTCACCGATCTTTTTGTTATCGATGACCCATTTTAGCAAACCATGAATGATGTCCCGTAGCTGGGGCGCTATGCTCCATTAAGGGGTGAGTGGCGACCATATATGTATATACATCATCTTCTCTGGAGTCCTGAAGATGCCTAAAAAGAACTGAAGCAAATTCTGGCCAACCGGCAAATATGGCACGTAGGCATGATGGACACTCAATACTACATCTAGGATATATTGAAGAACAAATATAACCCCTTCGTCTTGCCGCCGATATTCTTCCACTGCCAATAGAATACTTTGCTTATCTGCTTACAAGATAGCTACAACTTTTTTCCGATCAGTTCCTTTATCGGATTGAACTGTTCTTCACATGGTTAGTTCTTTCTCTGGTAGGAGTTCCTCTGCAGGTGTCGACATATTTCAGACTTTTACCACAACCTTCTAATACATCTCGTTCTACATTGAGTTAGAAGGGAGAAATGGCGAAGAAAAGATTAATTGAGCTCAGAAAAGCATCGGCATTAGCGATGGTACCAAGTAGCAACAGCAAGCGGAACATAATTAACCTTGAAGCAATAGAGGCGGTACAAGATTTTCTAGCCTAAACGACTGCTCTTGAATGATCCATCAAACAGGATATTATATCAAAATATTGTTACTATTCTAAACCCTTCTGCAGGCAATAAATGATATAGTCCTGTTTCGGCGCTGTAAGGAAATTTATTTTTTTTATTTTTGAATTTCTAACTACAACCGTGATGATGTTCCTACATGGCATCTCCGCCTAAAAACACCTCACACCTACCATACCTACTCAAATAAAGTTAATAGTAGCATATTATTATATTTTGAAAATTCACTGGAAACCCCCTTAACTTCATTCTAATATAAAGCGTCATATTGGAAAGTTTAGTGTAAATTCCACTATTATCAATAAAGTTACAATAGGACTTTCGAGTGTAATTTCTATATCCTACACCATAAAATATCAGTGTCATATTAAAGTCAATAGCGGAGGATACTCTATACATATAAGTGCACTACGAGGTATGTAAAGATGCGCTTAAATTTTTGCATAAAAAATTAAAAAAAAACTTTCAGACCGCGCCGGTTTTCGGTTTGTTTAATGATTGCGATGAAGTTGTCTACCGAAAGGCGTACGTAGGTGGTTCGAGAACGTTAGATCCGCCTAATAATTGCCAAGTAAAGATATTCTATTGGTCGCTCTCAATTTTTTATCATACCTAGACTACGTTTCTCTAGTTTCGCTTCTAAGTGAAAAGATTCTCGATTAAGGATAGTTTCAATTGGTATAGATAGCTTAGTTCTCGTGGCTCTAGTAGTATATAAGCGAAGTGCGAAGTGCGTACCGAGTAGACGGTTTCCTTTTTCTTTTGTGTACTTCAATCCTAAATACGCTCTTGACAACAATCCGCTAAAAAATTAAGATATTTTTCGCGATTTCGAAGTGGATGTCTGGAGGGGGTTCTCGTCCATTACTAAACCTAAGCGATGCGATAGCCAAGTAGCGATCAAGGCACTTAGGTCCAACCAGGTGAACTCAAAACTGGTATGGGAATGCCTTGAGAGACTGAATACACTCGGCTCGTCCAACAAGGTCTGGATACTTTGGGTTCCAGACCATACTGGGTTGGAAGGCAACGAGGCAGCGGACGAACTAGCCAAGAAGGGAGCAGGGACGCCTTTACACGGGCCAGAACCCTCGGAAACGGGATGGGGGGGGGGGGGGGGAATGGGGCAGTCCAGGGTGTTTATTGGGGGATACGAACCCATACACAAAGAGGATTGCTTAAACCTCACCGAAAAGAACCTCCGAATCATAGTGGGAATTCTCACTGGTCATTGTCGGCTGAACCATCACCTAGGGAAGCTAGGGATATCTACGGACACTGCGTGCACGTTGTGAGGAGGATGACGAAACCTCTATACACGTTCTGGGACAGTGTCCGGCACTTGTGCAAAGTAGGTCGAGGCATCTGGGAGAACACTTACTATCAGATGCAAGGCGGAAAGATCTAGAAGTAGGGAACATACTAAAGTTCCTAACAGTTATAGGCCTGCTTGAGATACTATGATCAATTGGTACACTATAACCAGTAAAAGGGGCACAATAGTTCTTCAAGGACGCGGTGCGACTTTCCCTTAACAGAATAATAATAATAATGCGTCTACGGTTCTTTGACCAGTGCTATTATACGATGGATGCCACTCTATTGTTCGTAACTTCTCACCTTGTCGTATTCACCAAAATGGGGTCTATCACCGAAGTTGAAGTTTACAACTGTGCTCCTACTAGACATTCTGCCTAGAGAGTTGGGTATTAAAAATACACTTAAAGTATTCCCTGCTTGTCGTAAGAGGCGACTAAAAGGGATAGAAATTTGTGGGCCAGCAACCTACAATTTTCGTAACTTTACTGCTACCGAAACGTCAACAACGCCTCGGATAGGGAACGACTTCATTACCTACATTTTGGCTATTGAAAATGGATTACGATCGGTTTCTGTAATATGCGCATGGTCCTCGACAGCCGTATCGGGGATCCCCAACTCGAGCGGCAATTTTAACAATATAAGCTGGACTGGATTCTAGTCTAAGTAAGATGGTGGGAATCTGGTGAATACCTCTCTTCCTCTTACTCCACTACAGCCACGCAGTTCAGGAGAGGTTTCCTAGAGACGCCTAAATACCATGGCATCTGATGGTGAAACACGGTCTTAGCGACCATAATGACAACTGTGGAAGGATCGTGGATTTCTACAGGTTCCGCCGCTTCAGTATTCAATATTCAAGCAAAGAGCTCGCCAAAAGCTGAATTCGGTTTCAACTAACAACTGTGGGCCACTTTGCAATCAACAGTACATTCAGGGGTTGTCCTCTGGATGTGCAAAAGAAGAGAGGCGCTGATATTGGCCCCTAAAGGGATCATCTTCTGGTAGTGGCTTAGCTTCATTTGTATGTTTCGCCAGCTACTTATAGTAGGGTTGGAGAGTTGCAACTCCCTAAAAACAACATGGGCCGCCTGTGTAGCCCAGCTGCCGCTCGATGGAGGAGATGTATTTTATTAATCGAATGATATATACTTTGAATAGCGCGCCTAAAAATTGCGATGAGAATTAGGTTACCATTAAAAATGCTCTTTTGTCAGGTGCGAGTCACGTCGGTGGTCACGTTCCGAAGGGATTGACTGCGGAATCGTCGACACGGAAGGAATTGGGAACCCTCTATTAACCTTTGCGAGTGATGACAGGCGTGAGGCTCTCGAACTCCGATGTCGTGCAAAATCTTCGTGCAAAAACGTAATGTGCATTGTGGAGAAAGGAAAATTGCTATTCGGGTCAGGGAGGCGAAAGATGCCGCGAGGAAGGGGAGGGGGCAGCCAACAGGGTTGCATCTTGCCACCGATATTATTTCCTTTTGTTATCGGTGGCGATCTTCATACTGCCTTATCCAGAGGACATGGCGACGTTTTATGGACTGGGACCCTTTCCTTCCTTAAACACCTTGACCTTGGTCAAATGGTTCTAGATTAGGAAAGAGAGACAAGAAGACTTGGGCTGAAGATAAACAACAACAAAATCAAGGTTTTCAGTTTGACGTGTCATCGCACTCTCCCTATCTCTTCCCTATTCCCATAATGGGCGAAATATCGAAGGCGTAGGTTAATTTATATAGCTAGGAAGCGTGGTTTCTGTCGACGGTGGCACTGGGTGATGTGATGTGCATTAATAGCGCTAGATCCGCTCTTGCTACCTTGTCTAAATCTGGGAATACAATTATTTCAACACCAAAAACAAGTTGAAAATGATCTTTCTACTATATGGGAGGGGCACATGGAAATTAACCCTAATTGTCATTCAAAAGGTCAAACTCGTCGTGAACACCGGTCTGCGACGTATAACTGGAGTAAAAAAGTGGCAGTGGATAGGTTACACATTAAGGAGGGACGTCTATTGCATTGAGGGCTACGCCATATAGTGGACCCACTGTCTCAAGATGATTGAAGAGTGGATCGTCCCAAAGGCACTTGGCGCAGAACAGTAAAAGATAAGTGCGGGCGTCTCGAGTTTCTTCCTTCTCATCCTAAAATTCAGTAAGACTAATGAAGAAGGGGCCAATTTAATAGAATTAGCCTAGAAGATACAAAACCAAAGTTGGGCCCTGTGTGTCTCAATACCAATACCGTGTGAAGATGAAGAGGTATCAAGTGAAGATGCATTCAGTTGTAGATCCTTCTTTCTTTGCTTGCAGAATTCAGAGGCGTGAGTCGTTTTGTTCCGGCACGTGGTCGTATGGCTTGTTTTGTTTGGTGCCACAATATCCAACGACCTTTCTATTCTATTTAATCCATTTTTAATCTTTTCTTAAAAGAAAGCATCAGGAACCAATCTTCTTATGATGACTTTGCCAAGCGATGTAAGGTAAGTAGTGCATGCATTTATCTCGAAATTATGCTTGGTCCAAACGTATTTCGGTACGCGCCACGATGGTGTAATATCTACATATGCACCCTTCTCCCGAAATTGTACTATCGATTCCATGGTGTTGAAGCTTCCTTTTTGCTTCCACCAGAAAATTTCGAGTTCAGGGAGCATCACCCCTTTCCCTTTCGCCCAGCTTGGTTTTGTATGTCTAGTGGGGATTATGATATTGCACATGAGTCGAACTATTAGGACGGTATCATGTATGACCGTGTCTCAAGAGTACATTTCTGCAGAAAATCTACTTCAAACTTCCTATGTGATTCTCGTGAGTTCTCATTGCAAAACTTTCCTTTTTAGAAAGAAAGCAGAATATTGATTTAGCACACGAAATACTATTTGCGGCCTGCAGGCAAATACAGCACTGGCTCGATCGATTTCTTCTAGGATGGCAAACGTGTCAAAAGTTCTAAAGATATTACTATTATCTTACATGTCTGCCAATTTTTTTTACTGAAAAGAAGACACGACCGCTTTCTTCTCTCAACTCTTTCACCAAAATTGAGGTGAATTTTGTAAAAAACTTTTAGTTTCCGTTGAAAACGATTTAAAGTTTTAACACATTTTCAACCAGTTGTAAATCCCCATCAAAAATAATGAGGAAATTTTACGCCTATTAGTCTCATTCACTCATTCATGCCACGAGATGTCTGCACGGTGTAGAATTTTCCACTGGCGTTAAACCCGACCTGTTGCAGGTGAAATTTCTAATTTCACGCCAACAACAAAAAATATTCTTTCATTTCAGCATTCGATCCAATAGTCGCTATGGATGACGCATGGCTCGGGCACCTCCAACCAGCTTTCACAACGCTATCGTAAACATGATTTTAATCGGGCCCGTCATGAATATGACACCAAATACCAACGTTAAAATGCCGGAATATGGGTCAAGGCAATTGGAGGTGAATGAACTGAAATCCGTTCATCGGGGCTCCAACCGAATGACCCACAGATATAGATACGAATTACCGTGGCAAAATAAATATTAAAAAAAGATAATTGTATCTTTCTTCTTGGAGTCTATGCACCTGTAAAACGAGAATAGTAGAAAGAGAGAGGGCGCCCTGGAGAGTCTTCAAACGTTCCGCTTCCCTGCTGAGCTCTTTCAGAAGATCTGTTTTTCAAGTGTTTGGTCATTAGGTTCATCTGTCTTTGGCAAACCCAAAAGAACTGTGCGCCAGAGTATCTGCTCCATTCGAGCGTTGCCAATATGGTAGTCATAATGTGGTCAAGAATCTTGAGAAATTATGAGGTCTACATTCCAGCTCGTAACAGTGCAAGATAGTGGTTAGTCACATGTCGCTTCTTCCGTTCTGTTTGTTTACCGTTTTATCTGAATCTTACAACCTTTTGCGTGCGATAATGCGGTACGCTAGAACCCGCTTTAGCCAGTGACTTTGACTATCGATTGCTCTTGTCCCAGGTTACCCACTGGCATTCGTTTGGTTTGCATAACGTTTACCAGTTTCAATAACGTTAAGACATTCTTCACACACCTCTTTTACGTGGATTCCTCTTCCCCGACCGGCGGTCGAGTACTAAGTTTTCATGTACAGTTGAAGATAGTTTTATGTATCTTTTAATGTTCTTACAAAAATGGGTCATCGTCGCATATATTAAGCTACTGTGAACGGCACGATGACGAAACAATGGAGAAGAAATTGAGGTTTATTTAACTTCTGCAATGAACGCGAACACCGTAAACAATGAAAGTAAATTTCAGGAAATTCAGGCTCACTTTTTCCGAAGACTAATCGGGGATTAACATCTTCAGAAGAGTAAAAAAAAAAACCAAGCGCCAAGCAACTCCGTCCTACTTTCTTTTGCTTTGATTTACAAGAAAATTGCTGTAAATGTTGTCTCATTTTGCGGAAAGAAAATTATCTTAAAGTAGAAGCAATTTTAAAAAGATTAACGATGGCCCTACATTCACATGGTTAGTTCTCTCTGGTAGGAGTTCCTCGGCAGGTGTCGACATATTTCAGACTTTTACCACAACCTTCTAATACATCTCGTTCTACATTGAGTTAGAAGGGAGAAATGGCGAAGAAAAGATTAATTGAGCTCACAAAAGCATCGGCATTAGCGATGGTACCAAGCGGAACATAATTAACCTTGAAGCGATAGAGGCGGTGCAAGATTTTCTAGCCTAAACGACGGTGGCAAATCTTGGTGGAAACCTTCAGATACTTCTTTTGAAACACACGCGGCGAATAGTTAATAGTTTAATGACTCAACTAGAAATTACTTTCTTTAATTGAGTGTGCATTTAATTTTTCATTACAAACGAAATTTGTCACATATTCAGGCACTCTTATGAATAAACAAATTTGTCTTAAGAAGTAAATAACTGAAAACGTTGTAGATACTTGTATGGCAACCAGATTGGAAAGTTTGTAAGTGCATCAAGTTTAATATGAAAATTATTCTCTGAAATGAGTTTTAATATGGTTGGGCGGATCTTTTGTTTAGGTTGCTTTTCAGATAGTTTAAAATGTGGGTCATATTTTGCAAATTGAAAGTAATTTTGGTGATAGGATGGGAAAAATAAGTGAATTCTAAAAAAGATTGGTTAACTATCTCACAAAAAATAACGTGAATGTTTTGCTTCTCGATATCTTAGGTTTTTTGCGTAGTAAATCGGCTTAGGAAAAACGATCCTCATTGAGCTTGTATCAAATGGAGATGAGACCTCACTCCCCGGCAACTCCCGGCTTATGGAAGTCACTGCCTATGGAGTATATGCTCTTTAGATATAATTTCCCCTGGCCTAACTGAATGTCACACTCGAGAATCATAGAGCAAAACAGCAACGTATATAGTTTGTTTGCTTAGGGGTATCCTGCCCTCTAAACACAGCTTCAGAACTCTGGCCATAAGGCCATAAGTAAAAGCCGAAAACTCTGCCACGTATGGGATCATCTCATCCATACGGATTAAGTGACCCACCCACCGTAACCAATAGAGCCGGATTTTATCCACAAACTCACGGTCATGGTATTGCTCATAGATTTCGTCGTTATATAGGCTACGGAATCGTCCATCCTCATGTAGGGGGCCAAAAATTCTTCGGAGTATTCTTCTATCGAAAGGGGCCAAGAGTTCGCAATCCAAGTCTCCGAAGAATGCATGAGGACTGGCAAGATCATTGTAAAGTAAGAGCTTTGACCCTATGGTGAGACGTTTCGAGCGGAACAGTTTTTGTAAGCTGAAATAGGCTCTGTTGGCTGCCAACAATAGTCCGCGGATTTCATCGTCATAGCTGTTATCGATTGTGATTTTCGACCCTAGATAGGAGAAATTATCAAAGGTCTCAAAGTTGTAGTCTCTTATCTTTATACTTCCCGTTTGGCCAGTGGGGTTTGATGTTGTTGGTTGGTTTGTTTTCGATGCTGGTCTCACCTTAATTGATGTGCAACCCAAGATCTCACACAAATCGCTGCCTGCTCGATCTGGATGAAGGCAGTTTGTACTTCTCGGGTCGTTCTTCCCATGATGGCGATATCGTCAGCATAGGCCAATAATTAGGTGGACTTAAAGAGGATCGTACCCCTTGCATTTACCTCAGCATTCCGGATCACTTTCTCCAGGGCCAGGCTAAAGAGGACGCATGATAGGGCATCCCCTTGTCGTCGAGCTTTGTTGACGTCAAATGGTCTTGAGAGTGATCCTGCTGCTTTTATCTGATCTCGCACAATGGTCAGGGTCAGCCTAGTCAGTCTTATCGTCGGGATACCGAATTCTCTCATGGCCGTGTACAGTTTTACCTTTATTATGCTATCATAGAAGGCTTTAAATTCGATGAAAAGATGGTGCAACTGATGTCCATATTCCAACAGTTTTTCCATCGCTTGCTGCACAGAGAAAATCTGATCTGCTGCTGATTTGCCTGGAGTGAAGCCTCTTTGGTATGGGCCAATGATGTTCTGGACGTATGGGGCTATCCGACCTAGCAAGATAGCGGAGAATATCTTATAAATTGTACTTAGCAACCTGATAACTCTATAATTGCTGCAGTATGTGGTATCTCCCTTTGTATGTATGAAAAAGATAATGCCTCTTTGTCAGTCATCAGGCATTGATTCGCTGTGGCACACCTTGAGCACGAGTTGATGAACTACTTAGTGTAATTGCTCGCCTTCATATATGACTAATTCGCCGATGTTCTGGTTGTTCAGTAGTCCATCAAAGTACTCAACCCATCGCTCCAATATGCCCATTCTGTCAGAAATCAGATGTCCCTCCTTGTCTCGGCAGGATGAGCATCGAGGTTTGTAAAGCTTCATCCTGCTGACTTGTTAGTAAAACTTGCGCGATTCCTCCCTGTACTTTTCTAGTTCATAGACTTTTTGTTTCTCCCAGGCTTCCTTTTCCGTCTCCGCTTGCCGGAGTTCGTGATAAGTCTCTGCGCGTGCCCACGTTATTTGAGAATGCAATATGCAAACCAGGCACTTCCAACAACGATTTCGTGTGACACAGCTAATTGAGTAATCCGCAGTCCGTTATAATTTGTATTTTGATGTAAGCTATGAGAGCCAACGTATCGCCTGAATACGGGCTCCGTCCCTACTTGGCTGTTGAAATCCCCAAGTATGATTTTGATATCATATCTGGGACAGGCTTCGATGGTTCGTTCTACTGCCTCGTAGAAGGTATCCTTCTCCGACTCTGTAGCCTCCTCTCTATGGGCGTGAACGTTAATGAGGCTTATATTTCTAAATTTGCCTCGCAAGCGCAGAGTGCATAGCCGTTCGCTTATGTCTTGAAAGCCGATAATAGCAGGTTTCATTTGTTGGCTGACTAAGAAACCTACTCCGAGCACATGGTTTACTGGATATATAATATATGGTGTAGTGGCTCTTCTCCAGGAAACCGGTCCCTGTCCAACGCATCTCCTGCAACACTGTTACATCAGTCCTATATTAGGACAGGGTATCGGCTTGCTGCTTTGCAGATCCATCCCTGTACAGGGAGCGCACGTTCCGTGAGAAAATGCGCAAATCGTTATTCCGTTGGGGTTGCCGGGTTCGTCGTTGTGTTATGCGTCTAATCCGAGGACTGCTTCGTAACAAGTTGTTTTCCGTGTAGGGTTGTCAGCCCTATCAAACATTTTGTATGTACTTCGTCTTGCCTTTATTAATATGCAGCCCAGGATCTCGCTTCAATTGCCACCTGCTCAATCTGGATAAAGGTAGACTGTACATCTCGGGTTGTCTTCCCATAATGTCAATATCGTCAGCATAGACCGGTAGTTGAGTGGACTTGAAGAGGATGTTGTCTCTCGCATTAAAGTCAACATCGTGGATCCCTTTTCCCAGGGCCAGAATATATGATAGGGCATCCCCTTGTCTTAGATCGTTGTCGATGTTGGCTGGTCTCAAGAGTGAACCTGGTGCTTTTATCTGGCCTCACAGATTGATTAAGGTCTGCTTAGTCAGTTTTATCAATTTAGTCGGAATACCGAATTCTCTCATGTGTATAGTTTTACCCTAGCTAGATGCAACTGATGGCATATTTCGACAGTTTCTCCATCGTTTACCGCAGACAGAAAATCTAATCTGTAGTGATTTGCCTAAAGTGAACCCTCTTTTTTATGGGCTCAGATATTCTGGGCGTATGGGACTATCCGACCTAGCAAGATAGTGGAGAATATCTTATAGATGATATTCAACAACATGATACTGCAAAGCGGGTTAATTAACGACAATTGCAATGCCATTGATAGCGGTAGATATCCGTATCCCATTAACTCACGTATCCAGGAAATCCCCCCTAAGGGCTATAGTTGCAAAAACCATCGCTTGAGAATTTAGACCAGAAAATTTATAACTAACTCTTCAACTCTTCTAATTTTAAAAAGTGTTATTTCATGAAGTAAGACCAGCACCTACGCAGCTTGCGATTTCCAGCAAGCTTACCGCAAACTTTTCATTATATAAAATACAACCTTCTATTTGCTAAATTTTCTGGGATTTCTGGGGAGATAAAATAATACAAGTAGTGCTTAAATATACAACTTAAACGGCATTTAGTTGAGGGTCTAATTGCTGTGAGCAATGCGTAAATAGATCCTCCTCCGGGAATTAAGACTTCGGCTTTATTTTTTCAATTCAAAAATATCTGCCGTTATTTTCGGGTGACCGTTATCGTTGGCTGTGTTTAATTGTATGTTGTTTGATGACTTCGCTAACCAGCTGTTCCTTATGAATGCACCAGGGATCGTCTACTATGCTTCTAAGTACTTTCTTTTAGAACGTTTACATCACTTTCAACTTTGATTCTTTGGCACACCCCCGAGCTGGATGCCATATATCCATATAGACCTTAGGATCTACTTATAAATGACAACTGTTGTCGTCAAAGAGCTGAAAATTCCTCCTCAATAGCCAGTTCATCTGACACTGAACTGCAATGCACCATTTGCATCTTTTTCAGTGCCTTTTAGTGCGTTCGTTCGCATTCAGTCCGAAAAGGCGCTCAGGCACATACGATTTAATGATCTCTAAGAATTTTCCCAGGAGGTTCGTCTGAAATTTGTACAATACACCTTGATGCCACACCTCATTGAACGTCTGGGCTACATCGAGAAAAAGGGCTCAGCAGGCCTGCCTTTTTTACATTGCATTTTCTATACGGTTCATGATCCTGTGCACCTGAGGGTCTGTGAAATGCTTTTCACGGAAATCAAATTGGTGAGCTGGTATTAGGTTTCGATCTACCATGAGTTGTTTTATTCTCTCAAGGAAAAGCTTTTCAAATAACTTGGCGATAGTAGGGTGCAGCGATATTGGCCGATAAAATTCGTCTCTACTTAGCTCCTTCCCTAGTTTAGGGACGATTATAACTTCAGCCACTTTTTATTATCGAGCAACGTAATCTTAGTTTCAGTTCATTATTTGTAATAACTTGATTAGGTCGTTTTTCTGGCAATTCTTTCAAAAGAAAATATACTTCTTTTTGGGAATCAATTGCGGTTTTGATCATATAGTGTATGATCAATACGTGAACTTGTGATGTCTATCTCGAAGGTGAGGCCAGAGATCCAGTGGAATGAATATTCAGCAGGGCTTCACATATGCTTAAAAAATCAATCTTTATTCGAAGAGGATCGTGGTATTATACCTAGACTGAAGGAACCCTAGTTAGACCCCTTGGTCCTGCGTTCCTTCTCTTCATAAGTAATCTTTTGGAAATTGGATTCTATATTACAGCATATGCCTCTATATTTTCCTCCATTCTTGTACGAACCTTCTAGAGTTTAGACACGTCTCTTGATACAAACAGTCAAGGGATAAATACAAATCTGCAGATGGCAAATGATTTCTAAACAGATTTCCGGGCAGCATCCTATATATGACACCAAAAGAATACCTCCTTGTGATGTGACCGGGAAACGTTTATCCATACGTTATGTAAACCAGGATTCCTACCCATGACGTAGGTCACTGTGTTAGGCGAAAAGGGGTCAGATTCACGATTTACCTTGTTTCGCCCGATCCCTAGCGTGCTAATGAGGAGTGCTGTCTCATATGCTCCATTGGCATTCTGGCAGTATCATTGGTGTAGAGTACAGGAACGCAAATTGCAGAGGGAATTATATAGGTTAATTTCAAACACCGCTATAGACAAGCAAAGAAAAGACCGGCCAGAAAGGCATTGTACGCTCTAGGCTGCATTTATTAAGACGAAAACGAGGGTGATATGCATGATAAGCTGCAGTGCTTTTCTCAGTGCGATATTCATTGATTAGGAGGAGACGTTGAGCATTCTAAAAAAGGAAAGAGAAAATATCATCTTGAAAAATTGAAGCATCACATTGTACTCTAGAAGAGGCAGATAAATTATGATTGTCTGGGGGAGTATCACGCTTGAAGCATTTATGGAGTCGGACGTGGGGTGTCGAGAGCAAAAATACTTTCCGAAGAAGAGTTCTAATGTTCATAGTATTCCCAGCCATATACACGTAAGTACCTTCATAGGACCTTCAGTGGACCACGAGAGCATACAATCTAACCGTGCCCAGAAGGCGAGTGCTCCCTAGTAGTAAATTCAACTACTGATGGGAATGAATCTGGATAGAGGCACTGTGCCGCGTTATCGATGCTTGTAGCAACTTGACCCCTTAACAAATCATCAAAGATAATATTAATAATAATAATCGTTGGCGCAACAATCCATATTAGATCAGGGCCTTGAAGCGTGTTAGAGCACTTCATTCAAGACCGTAACGGTACACTACAGTACGTTGTAGGAGGCAATGTGGTCAGCATTGCGCTCGCCCGAGATTATTACCCTCATTTGACTCAGGTTCTCATTCACAGCTGAGTCGACTGATATCCGACGTCAAATCAGGATACAAATCCGACTGCCACCAGAGAGATTTGAACCGCGACCTTCCGTACGATAGCCTTGCGCTCTAACCACTCAGCTATCCGGACATCAAAGATACGTTGACTGAAATAGGCATTCTTGGGTACTATCAATGCTGGCCTTTTTGTCTATTTAGCTCGAGGCAGAAAGTACAATATCACAGGAGAAGTGCGGGGAGGGTATCATAAGGGTTTGATATGGAATATGATGTTGAACATGACTTTCGTGCTTTCCGTCACAAAGGAGATCACAATGTTTCCTATTATGAATGACGAAATCTCACTTTACTGTGTGACTCTGAACAATGGGTTTCGGATAACATTAGATGCGGCTGCTTCAGTTATAGCAGAGATCATACCAATCTACTTACTTATATAAGAAATGCATTGTACCGTCGAAAGCGGAGAACGACTGATCGGTAGACGCACAAATTCAGGCCCAAAATCGAGCGGAAGCACAGAAAAGCAATTACCGGGGATGCCTGTAGTGTTTTGGAATTGGTAATTCCCTGCATTGACATAAATGTGGCAGCATAAGGTAGGATCCAGAACACTCCTTGTTCAATTGATCAAATTCTAGACTAAGAGAAGGAAACTGAGCAAGGCGGGGAAAGCTACCGCATCCCCAGAGAATTAATTTGGAAAGACTAACAAAGCAGATAAAAAGTGGTTTGCAATTATGCTTGTCATGTTAGTTCAGGAACGAGAGGAAAGTTCTTCCTACTGCAGCTTCTTATCGTTTTTATCTCATGACGCAACGTGTCCGGCCGTTGGGCAGGAAATCTGCAATCCGGACGGTGGAAAGCATGTGCCTGACTAGATTAGAACACAATAAACTCTTGACTCTGTTTTCGTTATGCTGTACATGTTGTCCTTGCCACTATGTTAAGAGGGCTGCAGTTGATTTGAACAACCACAATAAAGAGTCTACAACTGAGCTGTGGTGGTGAGGGGCGCAATGTCCTAGTATTTTGAGTATGAAGGTCCTTGCGGTTAACCTGAGAACCTACCGTATAAGCATAATCTGATACTACCCATATATTTCAAATTGTGGTAGCTTTTTACCGTTTTCTGATGAAGGATTCGGAAATCATGCAGTTAGGAACGATCGAACCTATTTTTCGCGATGGGAAATTAATTTCTGGTTGGCCAGTCCTTCTTATACAGAAAGATCAGATGCCGTACTTCTTAATTATAAAAGAGACTGGCATCAAAGATATTTGTCCCAAGACTTAAACGACATAAGTCTTCAGTGTCGCAGTAGGGAAAGTTACAAGTGGCAGCATCGAGCGTTTCCACTAATGTGGTTCTGGACTGGGGGATCCAATGATATGATCAGACATTCTCAATATTTTTGATGAAACAAACGGAATAGAATGAGTTTAAACTTGAACACAAAATCACCCTCAAAGTAAGGGTTTTATTTGAAGGTTGTTCGATTTCGTTAGAATATCTAACGTGTTGCCAAATAATACCCTCCTTCTCGACAAGTAGCTAATCTCGCCTGCTACCCAGAGATTGATGCGTAGTTTCCACCACTTGTATGAGTATTTTCGCAAAATTCGAAGCGAAGCAATTTAGCATAATTCTGGTGTTCATCATTTCCGGGACCTTTACAACTAAGAAGCTAAGCATACATCGGAATAGTAATGAAAACTCGTTCTCTTGCAATCGATGCAATCTGGTATTGCCTACTTCAAGATTGACAGAAATTGTTTCCTGAATATACTTAGATAATGAGGTTTAAGCCGGTATAGTCACTTTCGCCAAATCAAATCTTTTCAATACTGTAACTTTTGAGTTTTTACAAAACATGATGGCGTGATATCAACGCATTTACATGGGGTCGCCCAAACAATCTAAATATGAATGAACAACATACCGATAATACCAGTAAACGCAATTAGACCCACCTTCTCTGCAGTCTCAGTAGGAAAGGTTTAGGAGATAATCGTTTATGAGATGCGCCAACGTTCAACCCTAATACAAAAATAATAAACCTTTTGTGGAATAATTTCGAGGAAAAAAACAGGAAATGATAGTTTCATAGGGTGATGAGGAAGGAACCCATTACGGGCTAAAGTTGTTGCTTTAGGGAAATGAATACGTAAAGCCGAGACTAGAGCAGTTCTGAGAGACTAAGATGTTTCTATTTGTCTATCCCAAAATGCTCTTTGTTGGCAAGAAGGATTAATTTCAAGAGCTCTATATTTGTGATACCTAATGTATTTGGATCCCACGTTGGGTGCCATTTTAAACATTCTAGAGTAGGAAGTGAATAGACCACACCTGGACTACTCCAATGCACTCTCGGTTCAAATGAAGCGAAATCAAAGTTGAAAAATAAATTATGTCAAAGTTCACATAGTTTTACGATATCACATCTGAATCTACAGGAGCTCTTTCCATGCTGTGCCGAGAACTGAATGGCCATAAAGGTTACTTAGCCAAGAACCATAATTTCTGGGTAGTAGGCGACCCTACCAGCGTTGTCTCAATGATTTCGAAAAAATCGATTTGCTTTAGTCTTCAAACTAATTCCATGACAACCACTCACGATAAAACTAAGCAATGATGCTTAACCTGTTACCTGAAGAGGGATTTTCTTCGACGAAGGTAACAAATTCCTTAGGAGACATCCTTGAATTCACAAAGGCCTGCAGTTGTATAGGTAAGAAACTATATGCCTAGATGCGCCAGGAGTGCAATGAGCCTTTTCTTGACTGCTTCCAACATTAATTCCCCCGCTCTTTCCCCATTTCTCTAGCGTAATCTAATATTTCCCTTTAAAAAACTAAGATTTTCCAGGAGTTTTGAATAAGGAGAAACAGCAGATCTGCAGAAACAATAAAGGTTCATAAAAACTGATCTGTGGGGTAACTACTTAATCTGAGCTGTGAGCAGCGCGAGACCATATTTTCAGTGCTTTGATTGATGGTAAGTGGCAACCATATATGTATATGTATTAACCACGCTTCCGCACCATCGTTGCTAGTTTATTGAAATGTATTCGACTTACTCAGCATACCTTTAGCTTTGCCGAAGTTGGCGAGAGGAGAAAGACACCATCACATAATTCCTTTGCGAATGTCCAACTTTAGCTAAAGTCAGGATGCGGAGACAAAGTAAACAATTCTGTAAAGGGATCTCTGGCTGTGTTGTAGGGGGGAGTCGATATCTTTCGTGAAAGTTACGGGTTGGCTCTTAAAATCTGAACTGATTAGATCACGCCACTTTGTCCTTCCCATAACGCTAGTCTGCCCCTTATACCCACTTATACCTACCTACCGATCTACCGGACATAAACAGTAAAAATGGTAAAGAGCTGGTGTGCTCTTAGATAGAAAAGGAAAAAAAGTGGTATTAAAGTTCCTGGTTATTTTGAAGCAGGCTAAGACATGTCTGGGGATGATTATTTATACCAAGTTGAACTGCAATTTCTGGAAAAATTTAGTAGTGTAAAAGGAGACAATGCCCCAGCATTTGCGAGAACGCGATCGGCGATTTCTAGTAACCAAAATGGTAGGAGCCATATTTCAAAGACGATTATAAACTCACCTAACCTACCTGTTTGGGAAAAGCATTTATTGTACTAAAGAATGCTCTGGTTGATAGCGATAGATAAAATTCGGCGCATACTGGAGAGGAGCGGGGTTAAGGTGATTGGTGATGTTGGCAATTTCGTGATATTGATGTCAGAGGGTTTTGTGTGGAATTATGGAGAACATGTTTTGAAAAGTGTGCGTGTGGACTGCAACATGCGGCCCGCAAACAAAAATGAAACTGATACTATTTACAAAGAAGACAAGGGTACAAGAACCCCACCTGCCGCAGCTAAGTGTGTGTAGTGGGGGAGAACCTACAGCTTCTGAGCACTCAGGCCGTGTTGGTCCATTGGACCCACCTGCCGTGCTAAATGAACAAAGATTATTTATTTCGTCCAACGTCCAATCTAAATATGATCTTGGTTCCTAAGTTAAGTTGGAAATGGGATCTCCAGCCAAGGACGGTTCTTTTGGATATACACAGCCGTGATTCAGCGCATTGTTCCATTGTGTGATGCAATAAAAGTAACAGAACCAAGTTTAATAGGATTCGAAGAGCAGCGTATTCAGGAGCTACTAAGACTCTACAGCCCTTCCCAATGGATGCCCTCGATGTATCTCCGCATTAAATGTGCCCATATTGTGTCGCGCTGTCACACTCCGAGAGTCTGCATGTTGAACAACGAAGCCACAATTACATCCTGGGCGAAATATCGAAGGAACTCTGCGCATTCCCAATAGCTTCAAGAGACATTCCGCTGTGGGCTTTTCAACTAGGGCATAGTTGAAGACCGGCTATATGTTGCGACGTTTAACACAGTATTTGTTTCCCAACGGATCAAAGATGGTCTACTTGTGAGCGTAACACAATCGTTTTGATCGACAGCCAAGTGGCCATCAAATCCTTTTACTCTGCAGTCCTACTCAACGGAGGAGAGGATGTCCTCTAGTTTGGTGGGGCAATGCAGAGATGTGCTAAACAGTCTGGGCTACACGGCCAGAGTCACTCTCCTCTGGGTTACCGTTCATAAAAACATAGAGACCAATGAGTGGATTGTGGGTCACAAGAACATAGATACGAATGAACAGACTGATGGACTCGCTGGGCGAAGTTCTGCCCTTGGTAGCCCTGTGGTGAAACATGCTCGCACTACTTGACAGCCACTGATTGCCGATGGCGAAGATTCATCACCTGCGCTAAGTCAAGGAGGCTCTGGCCTTCCCATAACTGGATTCATTCTCATCAAACTTTGGGCCAAGTGTGTATACAACTATGCTACCAGACTCGCCAGCTAAATATTGAGATCACGACCCAGGGAACGAAAAAGAGAGGCTGATATTTATCCAACTCAGCCATCGTACCGTAATCCAAGCCAAAAAGCAAATTGGCAAATAAAAAGGACAATGAGGCGAAACTACATATATTGTGCCGAAATTGAATATGAACCGCGGTTACTTCTTTAGAATATACGGACTGCTAGCTCCAGAGGTTTCAATACCAACTACGGACCATTCTTCTCGGATGTTGCACTATTGCATTTAAAATATATCATATATAAATTAATGAATGAAGAATGTAGTATTTGGAGATATGCGGAAATGCCCAATTGATCAAAGGGAACTGTAGGTAAGTTATGGGAGCAGAAAACCATGAGATGACTTGCAAAGTTGAAAGACTCTCGAATGATCATCTCAGTGACCAATTACGGACTTCTGTAGGCTTTCATATGATGGGAGGTCAGGAAGTGGCTTGCTACTATTTTCAATGAATTAGAAGAGTCAATCGTTAGAGCAGGAGAATTTGGGACCAACCGATATCCAGACTGAACACGGAATGTAACGGTACCAATACGTAAGAATGACTTGACAATTTCAGATTTATAGTCTAATCAGCTTTCTAGAAAATACTAAATCACTTCCATATGGGTATTATGATCGGGTTTGAATCCTATCAGATATAAAAAGCCCAAAACATACAACACACTTTCGAAAATTTCAACGGAATCACTCATCAATTTCCGATGAAAACATCTTACAACAAAATTGAAACATCATCTGATTTTCTAGAAATTACAATTTCACTGTAAAATTTCACTAATCAACCGTACAAAGTCAACAGCATAGCGGATATAAGATACATGATACATGTTTCATCTACACTCTTTCATTCTTTCTTCAAAAGTATCTTAACTCCCTGGCAGAGTCAGGATTTTGTATCTTTTACTGCATTTTCGCCTTAAACGAGTTTTCAATGGTTTACAAGCACTTTTCTCTGCAAACACCTCAATTTACCTAGTCTAGCTGTAGCACAATAAGAAGATATATTAAATCTTTCATAGATATCAAACATTTCCAGATATAAATATCTATAAGTATGTGCCTTCTGGTATTCTAGACCAACTTGTTGCTAGCTAAAACCAAGGAAAATCGTTTATGGTATCTTTGCTAACTGATCGGAATTGTCCATAGAGATACTGAAGCAACGAAGACAATGCCTGTACACTTTGCAGTTTGGACGAGCTTCCGTTGAATATAATGGAATTAGCAATAGATAGTATCTGTTTTTAATAGGAAAATATGAATGGAGAAAGAAAGCAAAAAAATGGCACATATTGATGTTGTCTACAGTGGCCAACTGGATGCTAGGTTCGATGAACTTGCAGTGAAGATTAATATTCTAGATCGCATGGTGAAAACGTGTAAATATCTAAATAACAGTAAATTTTTGACCTTTATTAGATAAATTTTTAGCGACAGTCTTAATATTTGAGGTAATACGAAATCCGTTGGGTAACTTTTTCGAAAGCATTAGTTAATTCGAATTATGGAAGTTATGCATGGAAAAGTGTAATAGATGCAGATCAAGTTGCTATTAAGTCTTACCAAATATCCACGGCCGATGTTTATCTGTATCTTGGACGTAGATGTAGGGTAATCCTTTATTTCCGTGAAATCCACTAAGAGTATTAAACGATTTGATCACCTCCTCCCCGTATCGAGGTCTATTCCTTCGCAGATTATAGCATTGAAAATTTCCGAACAGTGCAACTAACCATTAGAAATTGATACTATCTTTGAACTTTTTTTAAGAATAATTTCTCCCGTATCTTTATCACTCTGTAGACTATCGTTTGTATCTATTTTCTCTAGAAACTTTGTGCTCTTGCAGATGAATCTGAAGACTGGTTGTTGAGCGACCGACTGAAGTTCTTTTACTGACGATCCACCGTTCATACACTTTCCAATGGCTCGATGGCTCCGAGACCAATACCTCTCCTTCCTCGGTGTCTTCATAACAACATTGTGGTTTGGCCATCACCTTGCTTGGGTTCCTCTACTTCTTCCCGCTCTCGGCTGTGGTAACTACGTGCATAGTTTTCCTCGAGAAGTAGCTTCCCATTTAGACTGTACCTCGATGTTTCTAGTAAGACACAAATTGTTCATCATTGCGAGTGCAACGTTTTGATTTTGTCATGGAAATGAAGTGAAGTGGCGATGAGAGGAGAAGCAAAGGTAAGTCAACTTCTTTGCTCAGCCTCATCTGATTTTCGTGAAGACTGCGTGGTTCTTTCTCCAATGTATTGGAAAAGTGGGCATTCATCATGCTTCGAATAAGCCAGTCGCCAGTGGTGGCGGAACTAATTGCTGACCTCTGGGAGTTTAGATATCTTTGAAAATAGAATAACAGATGGACTTGAGGAAAGCTGATGATGATATAGCGCATTATTTTGTTGAATGGGAGGTAATGGAAGCAAATCATCTCATTTGCCGGTAATGATGATTAATAAAACTTTTTGAGTTTCTAAATTTAGGTCATCAGCGGATCTTAGTGGTTTCCAGACATGTTTTTATGAATAGAAGTAAGTAATCCGGAAAAGCCTTTAAAAGGAAATTATGTATTGTCATTTTCAAACTTAGTACCTCTAAGCCATGCCCCTGCACCAACCATTCTTAGCAGCACTTCTTTCATGATCACCAATGACTTCTTGCTTCTTCCCATACCCATGTCCACGTCCAATGTACCGAAGTAGCATTACTTCTTTTACTTTATTCTTTTTCCCAAGCCTCCTACCTTCAGTCCCAGAACCGTAAGGTTAAAGTAGCACCCAAAGAACTTGCCTCAACGCAACATCCAATCCGTGGGTAAACTTGTTGTTTTGTTGAACTTCTTCATTGCTTTGATAGCGATCGACTGAGTAGAGTGGCTCCAAGTTGCATTTCTCCCTGCTATCTATATTTAACTGAAATTATTCACGGTGGCCGTAATCCAGACCATTGAGCTGTTATGTTGGTGTTACGTAGCAAAGATTGCGTGCGTAACTTTTTGCTTCTTCATCAAATCAGTAACAACAAAGCTATTTCGAATAGAGCGATAAAGATACATCAGTGACACATGATGTATGTTTATGTGACCAGAAAAACTAGGTTCCCAGCTAATTTCCGTTTGTCCACGGTGGAATTCATAACATTATTGCAATTAGCACCTTACATAGATAAGTAGAATAGATGCAGACTGTGGGCATACCACCGCCTAGTTCGTCTAACTCTCTTGAATGTATTTTGAGTTAATTGAGACATGACAAAGCCTATCTGTAACCACTTGAGCCCCGGGAATTCTGAGAATGTATTTTGTTGGTTCGTTAAGTTATTGTCATATCATTGATGGCGAATAATAAGTTTGTACCCATTCCGTCTCATATAGGAAGGTGCATGGAACCGAATCAAATGGGTGCCAATAGAGGCGATGGTATCTGGGGCATACACCTTGGATCTTTATGTTTCTTTTAATTCTTTTTTCACTTTGATGTGTCTTTTTCGACTTGATTTTAATATTGTTTTTGATCCAATAACGGTTAAAACTTGACTTGCATTTCACTTTGTTTATGTTGTGTGGTAAATGGGATTTGCTAAGTTGTGTTGAGCAGTTCAAGAGGTCTTGAGGTCTTGATATCTTGAAATTTTATTATGCTAAGAGGTTGTTTGCTTGTTTTTCATTTTACTATGTTGTAGCCGGTTCTTGCAAGGGGAGCTGGCAGTTGCAACTGGATGGTAGTGGTCTGAACATAGAAGAAACTGCGTTAAACTACTTAGTGTATTAACCATGATTGATCTGGTCGCCATTTACCCTTCGGTGGAGTATAGCGCGTCAACCACACCTACGCACCATCGTTCGCGGTTATATACGATGACCTTCAGCTCTCCCACGACTTTTCGAGACGCCTGCAATCCTCGTCTACTGGTCTACGCCAAGTGCTCTTGGGACGGCTTACTCGTCGGCCATTTTGGGAGAGTGGGTTCCACTACCTAGCGCAGCCAACAATGCATTCTTCCTTAATGGTCACTTATCCACTGCCACATCTGCCTTCTCATCACATGGTATACATATACCAGGCCTGTGCGCCGACCAGGTTCTCCGTTTGTAGTAACATCGGGCCAGCGTTTTCAAAGCTACGATTGACAGTGGGCATCATATACCAAGGCAGGAACAATACTAGAACAAAACAGTCTCAACTTGATTTTGATGTTGAGATAACTGCATTTCGAGGTTTTAGACAGGCAGCGAAAGCGGATCTAGGGCTGTTAATGCGTTAGGAAGTATCCAGCACCGTCGGAAACAACCACGTTTACCAATTATGCAGATGAGGAGAGTACAATGTACGAGTACGTTGACCCGTCAGACTGAGAACCTTGGTTTTGTTGGTATTTATCTTCAATCCAACCCTACCTGCCTATCTTTCCAAATCCAGAGCAACCAGATGTCGTCAATGTAGACAAGATGTTTGAGAAAAGATATCATCGTCCGCTGAGCTCCTCCATATCGTCCGGACACGAAAGTATGAACACCGTCACCAAGAAAAACTGATTACATCGGTGCACCACGTGAAATTTTGCCTTATCAAATGTCTGTCAATAGCTATTAGTTTTCCCTGTGTGCTCCTCCTGTGCAGAACATGTCAGATACATTCCCTGTTCACACTCTCGAAAGCATTCTCGAATTGATCAAGATCTAAACTCGCAAGATTACACTGTTCCAAAATGATTCGTAGGGTGTTGGTGTTGTCAATACAGGAGGGTGAGGAGCGGAAACCAGCCTGCTCTTTGACGAACAAGCTTCTGAGATGTTCTTTGATACGTTCCAGAAGTAGCTATGATCTTTGCGACGACGATAACCCTTTAATTGGCATACCCAAAACGGTTGCCCTTCTTTGGAATCTTAACGATCATCCCCTTCTTCCACTCTCTGGTAAAGCTTTCGGATTCCCAAGATTTCCGTACGAGTGGTGGTAGTAGATCCAGAGTAACTACAGGAGTAGCGATAAATAGCTCTCCGGGGAGATCGTCATCCACAGAATGCGGAATTTCCAGCGATGTGAAGTGTTCCTTTCACCTTTTTAGCTTTACCTCGTCGTGGATGAGGGGCGACGTTTCACGTCCTTTTCAGGACCCTCGAAAGATTTGCGATCACATTCAGTTTTTTTCGTGATGCTGAATACACTTCTAAAGTTATGGCGTTCTGTGCATTTTGCCACGGCGCGACTGAAAAAAGGAGATCTTCAGTAACTGTCGAGCCACAGCTGAATCATATAAGCGGGCGATGTTGAACTTGGGTAGTCGCAGCTCACTAACCCTGTGAGAAGTGGCGGACGCACCACGCAAGCGAACCTAAGCGACCATCAGATGATGATTCCTTTCATGGCCAATGTCAGCGCCCCACTTATTACCCGCATCCAGGGGACAACTCCTAAATCTAATGCTAATGGCAAAGTGGTCAATCTGACTGCTCATACGGTGCGATCAGTTGAAAGCGAACTAACCTTATGGAAGGCTCTGTGCTTGATTATTACGAGGCGGTAGAAGTTGCAGAAATCCACAAGCCGCCTACCATTATCGTTACGGTCGCCCAGACCGTTTTTCCCCACCACATGTCCAAGCAAGGTGTTATTGGATCCCACCTTGGCATTCAGATTACCCATTACAATCACAATTTCACCTTTAGGAAGTTTCTCCTGAACTGCGTTTAGTTGCTCGTAGAAAGCATCCCCCTCCATTACATTGGAAGTCCCCGTTGAAGCATAGCATTGTACAATCGTGATGCTCCTTAGCCTGGACCGGAATCATGCGGTCAGAAATAGGCCCACAGATCAAGAGGGCGCGCCTTGTGGTAGCCATTAGAAACTATTATATTTATAACTATTTATAATCAACAAAGAGGCACAATTTGCCTTTTATTATTAGCATCATTAAACACCAAGGGAGAGAAATGTTCAACAAATGGCCCGAGGTAGGAGTCTTTAGAGTTGCAGACTGACTAACCAACGGTAAGTAATGGATGCCGCATCTGGCTTAAGGGTGTTCTCGGAAAACCCGATTATCATGCTGGCCCAACCTCTCGGAAAAGTAACGACCATATTTATGTCATTTTATTGGCAGCACCATTCAAATCTGTTCCGTAAGCAAGTTATCAGCACTAAACAGTGGCATATCAAGGCAGTTGGTGTGGAGTCGCCATCAGTTGGTGATGATATATGGGCAACCACTGCTGAAAGGTGAAATTACAAGGATTAATGCAACTAAATGGAGAAAATCTTTATGAAATAACCCGAATACTCTACAGCGGCATTTTTATTCTCCCTTAAGAGGTGGGACATAAAAGCCTGGCAGGTTTTTTTTTATTTTGGAGTGGGGTATGTGAATGTGTTTACGCGGAAATTGTTGTCCCACTACCAACTGAACGCCTCCCCGTCATCAGAGAACTATAACCGGCTATCCCTGCTGCTCTCCCGGCTTAGAGAGCCTTCAAGTTATTGAATTCCTTTCACCAACGGAAGGGAAGAGGAAAAAGGCAGTTGTCAGTTCAAAAAAAAACCCCTTGCTATCCTGTCCCTCTACCGAGCGAGTCTTTAGAGTTGCAGACTGACTAACCAACGGTAAGTAATGGATGCCGCATCTGGCTTAAGGGTGTTCTCGGAAAACCCGATTATCATGCTGGCCCAACCTCTCGGAAAAGTAACGACCATATTTATGTCATTTTATTGGCAGCACCATTCAAATCTGTTCCGTAAGCAAGTTATCAGCACTAAACAGTGGCATATCAAGGCAGTTGGTGTGGAGTCGCCATCAGTTGGTGATGATATATGGGCAACCACTGCTGAAAGGTGAAATTACAAGGATTAATGCAACTAAATGGAGAAAATCTTTATGAAATAACCCGAATACTCTACAGCGGCATTTTTATTCTCCCTTAAGAGGTGGGACATAAAAGCCTGGCAGGTTTTTTTTTATTTTGGAGTGGGGTATGTGAATGTGTTTACGCGGAAATTGTTGTCCCACTACCAACTGAACGCCTCCCCGTCATCAGAGAACTATAACCGGCTATCCCTGCTGCTCTCCCGGCTTAGAGAGCCTTCAAGTTATTGAATTCCTTTCACCAACGGAAGGGAAGAGGAAAAAGGCAGTTGTCAGTTCAAAAAAAAACCCCTTGCTATCCTGTCCCTCTACCGAGCGAGTTCAATTTTCTTCGCAACAAGAAAACCTCGAACGTAATGCGCAACACAACTCCATATGCCAATGCTCTTGCGTCTGATTAAAGTTACTGACCTTTCACAAGAGAAAAAGGTGTGTTCGGCGTCATCTGCCACCCCATTGCAGAACACATAACCAGGAGATAATAACTTCACAATCTTGTTAAGGTAAGACTGAAAACCTCCATACCCACTCAGAAGTTGGGTAAGGAAGTAGTCAATCTCTCGGTTCAATTTCGGATCTGTCCAGTCCATTTGCCTCTTTACTGATTTCGCCAAGAGAGTTGCCACTCGATAAGTTTGCGTTGACGTTCGTCGCAGGCAACCACCTCTCTTAAATCGTCGCTCTTTCGGTTAGAGATGGCTTTACGTTCCTTTGCAAGGAGAACAACCAGGATCACTCCCACGATCACCATCACGACCGGTTCTGAAACAGTGGCGATAGGTAGATGCCATTCGTAGTGCTCGAAGTTTCTGCACCTGGGCAAAGCGCTTACAATACACGCCCTTGCCAAGGAAATTGCCACATACCTCCGCGCCGTAGAACAGAACGGACTGCGTTGCTGCTATAGGAAGATGTCTCCTAGAGTTCCCAACATTCGAGACTCAAGCTGCCGCTTTGTGTGTTGCTTTGTTGCTTTGATTTGTTTTAAGAAGCTCAAGTATTTAACCTTTGGCTTTGAGTCTAAAGTTAACTCGCCGATCTATATGGGAGGCGCATTTTTTTCCAACGCAAGGCTGAAACCATGAGCGGTCATCCATCTGCTTACCCTTCGAATCAATATGCCAAGTCTGCTTTGAGTCTGTTCAACAATATATCCGACAACAAGTGCCGATACGTCGTCTGCATAACCGACCAGGCGCGACTCTTCTGGCAGAGTCTAAGCAGACTATCGTCGTCGTGTGCTACTCCCGACATGATCTAAATCCTCTTCTGACAATCAGTAATATTCGCAAGAAATAACTCGACACCTGTAAATAGTTTTTCAGTGTGCCAAGTCTGTCTATCCTTCTTCGAAGGCATTTCTGCCATGAAGCGTTATGAGGAGCAATATCCGCCTCTGTTTGATGAATCGCACGCACGACTTCCATAACAACATCCACCGTTGATGTCCCCACTCTAAACCCGATCTGCCTTGGGGATAAATCCCCGGCAGCACGTACTGCTTTCCTGCCGAGTCAGGCATACATAGCGGTCGGTATCCCGACGGCAGGAAGCAAAGGAGACCCTGTCCTTTTTCTTTGCCGATTAGCGCAAATCTCGCCACCTTCCAGCGACAAGAAAAAGTGCCCTCCGTCAAACTAGCATGGAACGCTTAGAAAAACAAGTCTGGCCGTTGGCGGAAGACTAGTTTGTAAACTTTCGCCGGGATACCATCAGGGTCTGGCGCCTTTTTATTTTTCATAGTGAGAACTGCTTCTTCGACTTCTTTCATGGTGTAAAGGGTCCAGTCCTGGACGCCTTCTGCGCTGTTAACATCTACCCGTACGGGATGCCCATTTGGTCGGTACTTAGTAAGCAGGGCTTCCGTAGAGCCCGATCTTCCGGGTGACAAGTTTATAGGTAAGTCCCTACCGGTGCTCACCTCTCTCTCGTTGACCAGGTTCTACCAACCGCGAGCTTTGCTTTTATTTATGGCACGGCGGAGTCCCCCTTTTACAGATCTATACTTCGCTTTTATGGCGCATGCTTTTTTGCGAGCGTGTAAACGTTGTGCCAAACGGCTTGCGACACTACTTCCGTGAGTTGGCAACTTCTGCCGTCCGCCACTGCATAGAAGGTTTGTCACGGCTGGGGCCCCTCCGGGGCATAGAAGCTTCACAGACTTTCGTTGTCGGGTTCAGCACTGAATTACCTACAGTATCAGTTGCAACGCTACCACTACGGAAGTGCCCTCCAGCGCAGCTCTGCGTGTTCCAAGAGTTCCGACGGATCTCCCGATATTGACCCTTGCGCCGTTTCACACGCAGGGGTATCCAAACAAACAGCGTCAACTACTTACTGGTAGTCACTTGCCGAGAAGTCCTCTAGAACGCGCCACCCGTCCACCGAGATTCCAACACAAAGGCTCTAGTATTAAAATCACTCCCTACGAGGATTCCCCCAACGTTCCCTAAACGGTGTCAAAAGTCCGGCATCTTTTCATTCCGCGTTAGGTAAACGCTAAAAAACGTTATCCCTAAACCCCAAATCCAGACTAAGTCATTCCCTCGGCTTGAGCAAAAACACCAAGCCCAATGCCGTCCCGAATCCAATTGGCAGCGATACAGGACAAAATGAGACGCCATGAATCCTTCTTTCGGTATTACTCGCTGATTAGCACTTGATCAGGTTTTACCTTCACAGTAAACTGCACCAGCAACTTGTGATTGAAGTGAAGACTGGATATCGCCCCGAAGCCGCAGTGGGTGCAACGTTTTCACTAGACGCGCCACGATCTTTGCAGAGAACGCAATTTTCGCTTTCGTTGTAGGTCTTTGCGCGGTGATTTACTGCATCTGCAGCGTGCTGTCCTCCTGTCAGGCTCCTTGGAAGTTGCTGACGTGTGTCCATAGTCAGATACCTATAACGCTTGGTAGAGGTTATTCGCGTTCGTTCCCTGCATACTGCCCATTCAATTTTGATTTTCCCGCTGTTAAGGAGCTTCCTCGAGTGTTCCCCGGGGACTTCCATCACAACGGGTTTTTGGTCTCGAACATTCACGGAAGTGATACCTATCCGGGCATTGGTTACCTCTGGACATTCACGGTTTATGGCCTCCTCTATTTCGATCTGTTCTGTGAAGCAGTTAAGAACTTGGATTTCTAGAGAGCACATAGGCTCCAGATTAAAAACGAGAGCCTTTTCGCTCCGTAGTTCCGAGACCGCTTCGCAGAACGTACTCTTGCTAGTTATCTTTGTACCTAATTCAACGGGGACTTCGCCACTCTTCGCGTTCTGCATGGAAGCCACTTCTGCGCCACTGTCTTCAAGCTGCATCTTGTAGTGAGGGCTTCCGCAAATGTCTTTCATTCCGCCGGCTTAGTGAGCAGAACCGACGGTCTAGCCCTTTTTTGCTTTCTCGTCTTTTCCGTTAGTGGTTTTCTATTTGTAGCCCCTTGTCTTTGGACAGACGGTTTTCTGACGACGTGGCATGTTGTTTCCTTTTGTCCTTCTTTGCCTTATTTCTTTAAACCCTGACAACTGCTTGATTAAAGTCTTCTTCACGTCCACCTTCCTCTTTCCGCTTTTTCTCCAGTTCGTTTTGCACTGGGCTGTCTGTGATCGGTTTGTTTCTGCTTTCCAAGCGTCCCCCAACTGCTGTCCATGTTCCACCAGTTCCAAGAGACTATTTTTGATTCCATTGTTGACGTTCTTCTAGAGGAATATTGCCGAGCACATAGGCTTTAACCCTGTGATGCATTTCCTTGTGAGCCTTTCCTTTTCGGCTCTAGCTACGACGGTCGACGGCGATTTCGCCTGGGTTTTTTTCCGAAATAGGAACACTGCAGGCAACTGGAGTTGCCGCCCTCACACCGGCAGCCGTTTCACTTTACAGGTCTTCCTCTCTATTTTGGAGTTCCAGTGTTACATGAGGTGTTTCAGCACTCGTTGTTACCTCCTCTACTTTCTGTGCCATGTCATCGATTTTTTTATTTGTTTTTTTTTTTCCTGTGGGCATTGTGTGCAAGGGTATAGACCGCAATAGTCTGGAACGGATGTACCCTCGGGGACAAAGCCCCAACCCCAGTTCCTTGAAGTCTGACCTACGCCTAGTTGATCACGGAACCCACAAACCGATCAGCGCTCGATCGGCCAACGCAATTTACTAATATCGATTCAATGCACTCTACCCTATCAGGGACCCGAACGGGCTGATACAAATCACAACTACCACCGTGGCAGAGCTAGGCTCGCATCACCCCATTATCGTCTGCAGAGAGTTACCGACGGCTCTGAGGACTCCCAGGGTGCCCGGACGTGTACCGGTGATTCGCTGTTCGCTCTTTACCGAGAGGCTTCCTCGAGGCTACTACCTAGAAGGCAAGTATGCTGCCAGTTAAGAGCTCGGAACTATCATACTTGATCGAGCACCTCGTGAGGGGCCCGTTAGCTAATAATTTCGCAGAAGTTTGCGAACACCGCAGGCAGGACACAATTGGATAAGCGAATTTAGGGTATAGTACAATGGACATAAGAAAAGGCGTAAATGCTAGTTGTTGCCGCACCCCCACCAAACTTAACTAACTATGGTGCAGTGACTGCCTTAAGAGAACCAAGCGTTGATGATAACAACTTCTAAACCCCATTCGGAGTGGTGAACCGAGTCCAAATTAGGCAAAGGATGAAGAAGACTATAAAAAATCTTTAATCAAGCGTAATTATTGAGCAACAATCATCTCGTTACAACTGTCTTCTAGTGTGTTGCGATATTATCTCAACTGCATTGCCCATTCACCTTCACTCATTGTATGATGCATGGGGTAAATATGGGTAATTCTAAGATTTCCCTTACTCCAGGATTACATCAAAAAGTATCTAAACAGATACGCAAAGATGAATTTGAAGACCCTCTTATGGAAAGTACAAAAGATAATGCCTGAATCCTATAGAAATGAGCCTCGTGATGATATCTCCCGTCTACAATCTCAAATACACATAAGTAAATCATCCCCTAATTCAAAATACTCTCAAGCTGAAAAGAGGGTAAGGCACTGAAATTGCGGCTTTTGCAAAGTCGAAAAGTAGCAAATTGCTGCAAACTAAAGTACTTACAGTTAATTTACGGCCAATTGATTAATCCTATAATTTTTAGTGGTGTCCTCCCTTCCATGCTTCAATGCAACTTCCCAACGAATCAAGTGGGTGAGAACGCAGATATAAGAGGTCAGACGCATGTACGTTTTGTTATGCCAAATTACAAGGGAGCGAATAATTTGGATGTGAATGGATGCTATTTACTCCACAAGCCTTTGTGATATAATTTGACGATAGTGTCTGAGAAAACTTGGGATTATTTTGAAAGTAAATCTGAGGGAGATGAAGAAAGCAAATGGGTACCGATCGAACAATGTTTGGAGTGCAATCGGGCGAAGAGGGTAAGTTTGACAATGAGCACCACGTGAGGTTCGGCGAGTGTGCGGGAAAAATCAGAAATGAAAATTAAGCAGTTTTCAAAGTAATTGAGTCCAATTGAATACCGTTGCAAATAATGCGGGCTTGAGTCTTGATGTTAGTCAGTTCTCTCTTCGACTCTCATACGGAATCGAGCCACTTTAGCAAGTTGACGACACAATTCTGCGTAACGTCCAAGTTGTAAAACCCACGAAGATAAGCCTTTAGTAAATTATCTTTAAATTAAAACATAAATCCAACCTCATTAAGCCTCATAATTTCCCACCGTTTCATCTCCTTCTAATCATTTCATCCCTTCTAATTTTTAAGCATCTAAAAAATCATTCCTGAGAATCTTTCTGCCATTTTAAACACCCTCAACTCCCCCCGACCCAATAAAAACTTTGCCGGGGCAGAATGAAAGGGAAGGAATAACGAGCTGAAAAGCAAGCGCTAATTAATAGACGCTCCTCATGCTAAAAGTTGTTATGGTTCCACGTTCTTTCTGGAGTTTGTCTGCCTGAAACCATCACCGCCTCCACAACCCCCATCAGCGGTGGTGTGGTACTCGTACCATCCATCCGGAGCTATTCCAAAGCTCCATAGAAATTATCGAACGAATCAACGGCAAGAAATGGAAAAAATAAAACTCACAGCATAAAGGACTCATCATGGAAATCTAAAGGCCGGAAAATCAGAGTTTTTCTTCTGAATTTGTTTTCTGAATCGAACTTTTATTTCCCTATAGAAAATGAATGGTGGAAGTTGTGATGATGATTTTTCATTTCAGTGAGTTTTGTTTCGTTTTGATTTGTTGCTTTTATTCTTTTTGTAATTTTATGCTTCCATAGCTGGTTGCATTTCACCTTTTCCCTGTGTCTATCCTACCTTAGCGGAGTTGATGCTAGGTTAGTATAGTCTGGGTAGCATTTTCTAGTTTGCCAGGATGCAATGGGGCACCTGCTTTTGTCGTTGTTACTGCAAATGAAAAGCGATAAAAAGCAGAACGGATGGAATGTAAATGATGTTGATCGTTGATGAGAGGGAGAAGGAGTTTTTATCCTGACGACGACGAGCAATTTTTCATGTTGATTCATTTGAATTATTCCGTTGAACTCTTAAATGAATGGGAAAAAGTAGGAGGAAAATTGTGAAAGTGTACTTTTCAATGGTTCCCTTCCGGATGGATAGATTCTTCATTTAATAATTAGAAAGTTTTACATATGCTTATTCATATAAAGCATAATGCAAAGCTGTATACGAGCGGGAGCATATTAATCTTGTTTCAAAAAGGACTACGTGGTTAAACGTACATAGAAGAAGAACGAAAAACGAATAGTGAATATCCACCGTTGATAAATTTATTGCGGCTTGAAAAACAACTGAACCCTCTTGCAAAGGTTTCATCAGAAGTTGATTCCTACTTCAATGAATTTACCTGCTACTGTTTTCCTCTTTTCACTAGGGTGGCGGGGGAGCAGATATCGGGATGGATGTCGTACCACCACGATGATATTATTCAGATTTTAGTAGTTTGTGAGAATAGACGCTTGAAATAAATAACCACTTACTAACCCTCGATCATTTTCCAACACGTCCCACATTTATATGTAGAAGGTAGCAGTCAAGATAGAGAGGTAGATTTAATACCCCACAAGTTTTCATTCCGTGACACTCCTCAAAATCGATATAGGATGATATTAGTTAGCTTGAGAAAAGTAGTTCAGGAGCTAATCTCACACAACTGGGGCTCTATAACCTCTATGTGGGGTTCTAGCTCACGGACCATCTCGCCGACGGCGACGGTCCCAGTAAAAGATTCTTTGCCCTCCGAATCTTACAAGATCTGGCAGGCTCACTGACACTTTAGATATTCTGCCAGCAATCCCGCCAGGACCAGGTAACTCCTGCAGTACATATTGAAAACATCCCTAGTTGGCGGACGAATCTTTTAGCTGTATTTTGCAGGGCACTAGGGTTTAAAGGCGATTTCGAGTGCCTTCTACAGAGCCCCAACTTTTGATTCCTGTTGGTATATCGTGCCAGTTTGACCTAGATAACTTGAAACTTCCTCCAGTCGAACCTCCTGGGGTCTCTGAAAGGTAGTAAATGATGCAGCGAAATTTAGACTGAAAAGTATGATCCGAGGACTTCTGGCTGGAAATTCGCCAGCTTTCCACTCTGAAAGTCCAAATGTCCGTTAATTAGATCATATCTAGAGATTATCCCAATTATCATAATTTCCCAAGCTGGGGAAGTGGGAGGATCGTTTACTGTCGCTGTTACACTCAGACAGGTTTGTGTTAATAAAGAAATCGAAGAGCGACTCACCTCTTTTTTCCCGCACTGGCATCGCAACCTATCAACAGTTTGGCCATAGACCTAAGATGTTTTAGTTCTCCTGGTGGAATTGATTGATCGTGAGCCATATATATATGCAATTCCTCTACTCATTACCACAGTTTGGCCGCTGGAGCTCAGGTCCAGACACAGAAAGCCAAGTTCTTTCTAGGCAGGGCACATGCTCGAGACCTGTCCCGATTAGTGTGTTTAGTGCTATCGAATAAATTATTATATTTGCTTTGGAATCCTTTGATGATTCAGCCTCCTCCGAACCTACACAAGTGCCATGTTGATGTTCTCTGCAACAGGTTAACGGAAACATACTGCAAGTCTTGCAGATTTATCTGCGCTACCATGAGTATGGTCTCTTTGGCTAAGGCTATCGTCGGTCTCCGTCAGACCCTATCTATGCAGATTTACGGCAGCTAGATGCGAGCAACCGGTTTTCTGGGAATTTCGTCGTATGGGACAATCATTACGTTATTTTAGGAGTCGATCTCAGAGTTACACGAACTGAAATGAGAAGTGGTGGAGAGGGGAATACTATTAGGTAGTACTCACGGGGCAGCTAGGGGGAATCGAAGCAGAGGATTCACAAAATAACTAGCCTCTTTGGGCCTAATCTCGGACTATCTCTTTTATCCGATCCAAGCCTATCTGAACTAACTAGCTTGAGAAAAGTAGGTGTGACAGGCACCGGTCCTTTCGCGCGTGATCAGGTGAGTGGAAAAAACACCCGCCCGTGGAAAAAAATGGCTACGGGAAGGACACCCAGAACGAGAAACCAGTATAGTGCAAGCGCTCCGACCCCAGTACCGGCGACTTTTGGGAGAGGGGAAGCAGCCTTCCGGTCGTCGCTACCCCTTCACTGCATCGAATACTTCAAGTACCATAGAGAAAGAGGCATTTAAAGAGAGTACATCATTCCCGAGAATGCCTGCTCCAAAAACACGGAAAGATGTTTCACAGGCTTGTCATTCCTCAGCTCACAGTGAAGTGACTACACCTGGCCGGGAGATATCGCAGGAACTGGAACTTGATGCTTTTAGGAGAAGTTCCTGCGATCCTGCGATCTGCTTCGAAGTCAACGTCGGTGAAGAAAGGAACTCAGGGAGGCTCACAGAAAGCTAACAAATACAGAAATGCCTAGTGGGAAAACCATAACATCCAGAGGAACTGTGTCAAAATACAGACGAATTATCGTTCGTCTTACTGGGATGGAAAATAATAGATTTGTCCGAATTCAATTCCGAAGGACCTACACTATGCGGAACAGATCACCAAAAACATAGTTAGAGCCATTCGTGTATTACACAACAGTACCAAGGCCACGAAAAAAGCGTCACTCGGACAAGACAAGTACCGCTCTCTCAAAACCCAAAGGGAGGTAAACTTAAAAAGAGGAGTAGAGAAGGAGCGAATGATTCTTTTGGATCCTCACAGGATGCGAAAAGATCTCTCACCGGAACAGGGAAAGGTCGACAAAGTGACCAAAATTGTCGAGACAACGGCATTGACTTCAGTGGACCCAAGCGAGGTAAAGATACGAAAGAAACAACTTTAATCTACTATAACTTTGTTAATAATAGTAGGATTTCCAACAAACTTTCCAGTATGATGCCCCCTGCTAAAACCTATCATACTGAACCCCAGATACGGATTACGGATTAAGGATGAATGTAAGAGGGGATCGAAGTAAATTTTGAAGACATGAAAATATACTATCATTAACTTTATTTGAGGAGGTATTTTAACGGGGAGTATTTTGTAGCCTAGATACCATTTGAATGGGCTACCATATTTTTTTTCATGATATTTGGTAAAATAAACCGCACTGGTCAGATGGGAAGAACAAAGATAGGAGAATACAACTTTGAGACCGTTGATAATATTTCCTATTAGGGTCGAAAATCACAGCCGATAACAGCTATGATGATGAAATCCGCGCACGGTTGTTGGCAGCCAACAGAGCCTATTTCAGCTTACAAAAACTCTTTCGCTCGAAACGTCTCACCATAGGGCCAAAGCTCTTACTGTACAAAACTATGATCTTGCCAGTCCTCATGTATTCCTCGGAGACTTGGGTTCTTAGTAAGAAGAATTGCGAACTCTTGGCCGCGTTCGAGAGAAGAATCTTCCGAAAAATTGTTGGCCCCCTACATGAGGATGGACGATACCGTAGCCTACATAACGACCAAAATCTATGAGCGATACCATGACCGTCCGGTTGTGGATAAAATCCGGCTCAATAGGTTACGGTGGGCGGGTCACTTAATCCGTATGGATGAGGAAGATCCCACTCGGAAAGTCTATAAGGTCAATATCTATGGTAGAAAAAGAAGACGAGGCAGACCCTGCCTAAGATGGAGCGATGGCGTAGGTCAGGACGCCAGACAGCTTTTAGGGATATCGAATTGGTGGACCTCGGCGTAGAAACCGGGATGTCTGCAGTTCCTTATTAAGGCAGGCCTAGACCGGATACCGATTGTTGCGCCGTTGATAATGATGTTGAGAGCCATTCAGATCTTTTTTTATAGGTCACAGGAGGAAGAAAGAGGTCCCATGGAAAAGCAGACACCTGTTGTTCTAACAGTGTCTGATATAAACCAAGAGACGCACTGCAATCGGTCTACGGCTAAATAGAAGAATGCCGAAAAAGTGGAGGAAGCTTTAGGTAACATCTAGGGAGAAAATCCGCAACAACAAATTAAGTTGGAAGAATTTGGAGAAAAATTCATCGTGAGACCGACGAAAGCCTATAGATGTTCTCTCATTAAAGAGGTACTTCAAATGTTTCGCGTTCGGGCACGTACGGCATTGATCGATCTTATAGATGCAGTAGGTGTGGAAACATCTAGTCAAGGACTGCAAGACTCCAAATACGTTTTATGCAAAGGAAAGGAGGGATTTTAGGATAATTGAGCTGCAGACAGTTCCAGACCGATATCCTATTCCACTCATCCATGATTTCGCGCATTCACTAACGAATTGCCCTGTTTTTAGAACCTTGGATCTAGCCAAGGCGTACCGCCAAATCCATGTCGCTCCCGAAGACATTCCGAAAACGACTATTTGCATAACTTTCGGACTCTACGAGTTCACTAGGATGATTTTCGGCTTATGCAACGCTGCGCAAACTTTACAGAGGTTCACGCACTCGGTTTTACGAAACTTAAATTTTTGTTTCGTATATAGAGATGATGTTTCGGTCGCTTTCGCTTCCGAATCTAAGCACTTAGAGTATCTCGAGTGCATTTTTCAATGTCTCCTTGAGGCCAGAGTTGTCTTAAACGTTGAAAAATGCGGATTAATTCAGAAGCAGGTGAAATTTCTCGGCAACTTAGTTACCCCTGACGGTATCCAACTTGACCCAGACAAGATTGAGGTGATTAAGAGTTTTCCATTTCCAACCACAGTGAAGGATCTGCCAAGGTCCTTGGGCATGTTAAATTTTTATTGTGGTTTCTTGCACAGGACCGCTCTTCAGCAAACGATTGTGAACGTCTACTTGTCTGGGCCCAAAAGTAAAGACTTCCGCGAAGTTCCGTGGTTTGCTGAGGCCGTCCATGCGTTTAAAACAGCCAAACAATAGCTTGTTGATGCAACATTGCTGGCATTTCCTCAGCGAAATGTTCCCCCTGCTGCATTCGTCGATGCCTCAGATACTGCGGTAGGCACCGTTCTTCACTAACGGGTAAATCAAATCTGACGACCGTTGAGCTTCTTTTCAAAACAGCTCAACCCAACTCAACGCAACTACGCAACTACTACTTGCCGCTTATCATTATAAAATACTTCCGTTTCACCCTTGAGAGCAGGCCGTTCACTATGTTCACAGACCACATTCGCGCTTACACTAAAATCCAACAAAGCGTCCCCTCTCCAATCTAGGCATTTGAGCTATATTACCTAGTTTACTTCTGATATCCAACAGTGTCTGGTAAACACAATGTTGTTGCTGACGCTTTATCTCGAATTTCGGAGGTCATAGCCTCCGCCCCAGTTAATTATACGGCAATTACCGAGGCAGAAAAAGACGATCCGGAGCTTCAGGGGAAAATTCCAAATATAAATTCAAAGAGTTTCCTGTTTTCGACTCAAACTCTTACTTACTCTGCGAGATTTCAAATAAGGGACTCAAGCCATTCATTCCGGCCGATTTTCGCAGGGAAGTATTCAACACGATTCACGATCTTGCGCACCCAGGCATCAGGATGCCTTTTAGTCACTAAAAAATATTTCTGGTCGTCCATGAAGAAGGACGTAAACTCTTGCGCCAGACAGTGCATCGTGTGCCAGAAGTGCAAAATCAACAAGCATTATCGACCCTTTACGAAATTCGCACGCATTCATGTATTGCCTCACAATCATCGACAGGTTTGTGCGGTAGCCTGACGCAATACCTCTGTCTGATATTACGGCACAATCATGTGCTAATGCCCTCTGCCGAGAGTGGATTCGGGGCTTTGGTGTTCCAGCATCCAGCATTGGTCATCACGGACCAGGGAATGCAGTTAGAAAAGCTCCTTGGCTTTAAAGGGCATTGGGCTATTGTATTCCATCCACAGTCCAATGGTATGCTGGAACGTAGGCACCGGACGCTGAAGGCCGCTCTGATGGCTCGCGATGATCCGTTATGGTCGCTCTCCTTGCCTTTCGTCCTCCTCGGCCTCGTACAGCCCAGCGAGATGAGCTCGCGTCCAGCCCAGCGGAGATAGTTTACGGGAAGAATCTACGCCTCCCCGCTGATTCTGTTCTGGACATCAGAGCAAGGTTAAACGACTCTGGAATGCTGCGTCTGCTTTAGGACGCGATTTCGAAGATGCGGCCGACTCCACCATCGGTCAACACCCCCAGGGATCTCGAGACATGCGACCAGGTCCTCATTAGGGTGGACGCCCCTCGGAAGCCGCTGCAACTACTATACGAGGGCCCCTTAAGCGTGCTTGAACGAAGAAAGGGGGGACGGGGTGGGAATCAATCCCCTACAACAGAACGGTCTCAACTTGATCTTGAAGTTGAGATAACTGCATGTCCAGAACGTAGATAGGGTAGCGAAAGCGGATCTAGCACTGATAATGCTTCGGGCAGCATCTAATTCCATATTACTGTCGGCAGAAACCACGCTTCCTAGACATGGCGCCTTCAATGCTCTACCCATTAATGCAGATGGGGAGTGCGATGCCGTTTTATCAAGGTATATGAGCCTGTGAGAAATCAAACAGATGTCATCAACATAGCTGAGCTGTTTAAGTAAAGATATCGTATTCCATCGTATCCTCTACGTCGTCCAGACAAGGTAGCATGAAGGATATCACCGATGACAAGAAGAAATAATATCGGTAATAAGATGTAACCTTGGGAGACTCTGCTTTGGACTTCAAATTTCCATGAGATTTTACTTCGGTGCAGCACACGCCATTTGATGCCATCATATATCGCTCTGACAATAGCAGTTAGTTTGTCTATCATACCCATGCTGCGTAGAGCATGTCAGATGTGCTCCCTGTTGACACTGTCGAAAATTTTTCGAAATCAATGAAGAGCAGATGCGGAGAAGATCGAAATTCCTCACCCTGTTCCAAAATGGTCCGAAGGGTGTTGATGTGATCAACGCGGTGGGATCCAGAATGGAGACCATCCTGCTCTCTGTCAACCTAGATTTTAGCTATTATTTTTGCGACGACAGGGAGTAGGCAGATACCCTTCAATTGTCACACTCAGAATGATTCTTCTTCATTTCTCTGAGAAAGGTCTCGGGTTCCCAACACTACAATGCAAGTGGAAGTATCAGACCTGCAGGAAGTGCAGCAAGAGACTATCAAGCCCAGTTGCTTTACTCCGTTTGCGTGTATTGATGGCCGAGATAATTTCTCTTCTGTTCAGGGAAACAGTCCGTATCCGCATGCTACGATGGCTAACAATTTCATCTACAAGAGGCGGAACTTCACCGGATATGATACGGTTAAGAGTTGTGGTGAAACGTTCCTTCCATTTCTTCAGCTGCTCTTCATCGCTGAACTTCCCGGGATTTCGTACGTTGTTGGTGTCCGCGCGTGTCATGCCCGCCATCAGTTGCAGTGGTCAATAGAGCCTTCACCCTGCGCAGCATGTCGTAACCGTCAACAAAAATCTGACACGGAATTCGCGTCTACTACCGCTTGGCTTTCCAGAACACAAAAGCTTAATGACATTAGTGTGGCAAGAGGAAGAGGAGAATTCTCCAGAGTCCCGCCATCTTACTTCGCTTAGACTCAGAATGTCCAGTTTATATCGTCGTATTTCTCGCTCGGATTGGAGAAGGCGACCATCCTAAATACTGTCGATACTGTTGTCGAGGAGCGTATTCACATTCCAGAAACCAATCATAGTCCGTTTTCTATAGACAAACGTCTTCGGCTTTAGGTCAATCCCTACCCGAGGCGTTGTTGACGGTTCGCAGTTTCGCAAGTTGGAGGATGCTAGCCCCCAAATTTAGTTGCCTTTTTCCGCCAACTCACAGGGCATGCTGATCACTATGACAGTTTGGAATTAATTGTATCATCGTCGGTAGAATCACAAGTTAGTTCTGCGAGAAAAAGGGAAGAGTTGGGGTGCTCTGAATGAGCGGACTACCTTCAGCTGGTATATTTCAATCAAAGATTTCTCTCTCGACAAAAAAACATTGGCATACAATCTTGCATTAATTTTAATAAGGTTTGGTTTTCTAGAATCTTAAAATGGATGGATCACTTACCGATGTGAAAGGTAAAGCTCTTCCAACCAAATCACTAACGAGAAAACTCTCCGAATCAATTAAAATTCGTAGCCCATATACAAATTGTCCCTTCTTTTGAAAAATTCCTTCTCACCAGGATCCTTAACAGCCCCCAACCCTTCAGTGTTTGTATATCTTTGAAAATCCATTTTACTCTGATATTTTCACTCTAGCGACTTTTCCTTTTTCCAATGAAATTTTAATTATGCATGCACATGAAAAGGCCATCATTACTCAAGTGTTTGCCATGAATACGAAATATTAAAATGTACATTCAAATTCGCTCGACTGCTTCCAGTCAAGATTCTAAAGACCGTCCTGGTTGCGACACTGCCGAGGGGGTGAGTGGCTAAGACGAGCCACCAGTCAGAAGTAGTCCCGGGCGATGTAAACAGAATGGAGACCTAAAACTCCTTAGAGGTGGAATTGTATGTCGGGAGCTTGGCGCTGTTTATTCTTGTCCTCAGTGTATTCGGGAATAATTCCCGTATAGAATCCCTTAATAGGCCGCCCCTTATTTTAGGGGTGGAAACATTTTTTTTTCTTTCAATGCGGGTGAATAACATTTTCGTCCGTAATGATGGTAGCCGGGATTTGATTCACTGAACACGACATGGAGTAGTGCATGTGGAGGAGAGAAGTTTTCTTTCTGCTAAGTGCGTCAGGGTATCTTCCGCTCCCACTCGTTTTATGCAGAAAATCGTGGTTTTTACAACTTAATGTGACATGCTCTTTTTTGCAGTCGTTAGTCTATGGGAGATGTAATTTACACTTCAATTAAATTCAAAATGATATGCAAGTGACGAGACGGTGCTGGGCTGGTGATGGGAGCCACGATGACGATAATGATGGTGATGATGATAATGATGACGCCGATTTCGCTGAATAGGTTCGGGCTTGATTTTATTTTTAGAGTGGATTAAGTAAACTGCATGCATTTAGGTCAGATGGGCAAATAAAATATTCAACGATCCCATTACTAATGAAGCGTGCACATATGCATATCACAGGTTTGAAACTAGACATGTCTTGCGGCGCTATGTCTTTTTTATTTCATAACGAGGTCTTCCCTCCAATATCTGAAAACATAATGGTTGGGAAATGGATCAATTTATTAGTTTTGAGGAAATAGATTTCATGTGAACTGGGAGGTTACGTGGATCTTTTCCGGCGGTACGTTGATTTGAAGATGATCAACAAACACTCGTTTTTATAGTAACGTGAATAATTTACTTCATAGCAGAGTGGAGATCATAGCCAAAATGATTAGCTCCGTAAAGCACAGCAGAAATGAAATAGAGGCTAAACATATTGCTCAATAATTCAATACCTGTTTGTCAATCTATGGGCTCATTACCTGCTTTGATTGATGCATTTTTGTAAATTTAGTAACTCAATGTTCAAGATATTATGGATCAATACAATGTGATCTCTCCCAAAAGCAGTGGGCAGTAGTCTTATATTTCAAACACATGACAATTTTCAGAAAAATGTTCAGTACTACATGGGGCCGCTTACCTACCCCCATCTGATCGCCCTCTCGAAAAGTCGTGACGGTTACCGCCATTAAAGGCTATCATCAACGGCGCAACAACCGGTATCCAGTCTAGGCCTGCCTTAATAAGGAACTCCAGACATCTCGGTTTTGCGCCGAAATCCACCAATTTGATATCCCTTAAACAATATCTGGCGTAGAGATATTGCCCTTATAGACTTTCCGGGCTGGGTCATCCTCATCCGTATAGATTAAGTGACCCGCCCACCGTAACCTATTCAGCCGGATTTTATCCACAACCGGACGGTCATGGTATCGTTCATAGATTTCGTGGTTATGTAAGCTACGGAATCGTTCACCCTCATGTAGGGGGCCACAAATTCTTCGAAGGATTCTTCTCTCGAACGCGGCCAAGAGTTCGCAATTTTTCTTGCTAAGAACCCAAGTTTCTGAGGAATACATGAGGACTGGCAACATCATTGTACAGTAAGAGCTTTGAACCTATGGTGAGACGTTTCAAGCGGAAGAGTTTTTGTAAGCCGAAATAGGCTCTGTTAGCAGCCAACAACCGTGCGCAGATGGAGATACTATCATTTAAAATATTTCAGCCCTTTGAGCTCAAAGTATCTCTTGCCACTCGGCGACGAGAATCACGCTGGCTAACAACCTGAAAATTTCGAAACTATATTGAACATTAACGGTCAAAGAGTAGTATAGGTTACAGGGCGAAGCGTGGATTGGTACCCACGATGGAGCATATAAACGGGGAAACGCCTGCTGAACCAACACCAACAGCTCTATCTCCACCTCTACGTGGTTATTGCTGGGAGCTCTCTCTTAACGAAAAGCTGCAGACGGAGAAGGATGAAAATGAGTCTCCCGCGCCTAAAAACGAGACAAAATGTACCCACCGTTCCTCCAGGTTGGGGGTTGGGTAGGGCTGACAACCCTACATGCAAAACCAACGTCACGAAGCCACAGAAGGAGGCTAGGACAGGATGGATTCCAAAACGACGAACCCGGCAACGACAACAGATTAAAGATTTGCGCATTTTCTCATGGAACGTGCATACCCTGTACAGACCGAATGCTGCTTAGTAGCTAGCCGATACCCTGTGCCAATATAAGGCTGATGTAACAACGTTGCAAGAGTTGCGATGGGCAGGGGCCGGTTTCCTGGAGAAGAGCCGCTACACAATATATTATAGCGGCCATCTAGTAAACCATGTGCTCAGAGTAGGTTTCTTAGTCAGCCAAAAAATGAAACCTGCTGTTATTGGCTTTGAAAATATAAGCGAAAGGCTATGCAAGTATGATATCAAAATCATAGTTGGAGATTTCAACAGTCAAGTAGGGACGGAGTCGTCTCCCAAAGTTTACATAGGGATATCAATGATGACGGATTACGGATTATTCAGTTAGCAGTATCGCACGAAATGATTGTTGGAAGTACCTGATTTTCAGACAGGACCACTTTCAACCAAATTGACCACGTACTGATTGAACGCCCGACGATGATGGTATCGTTCATACATTTCATCGTTATATAGACTACAAAATCGTCCATTCTCGTATAAAGGACCGAAAATTCTTAGGAGAATTCTTTTCCTTTCTCAGGGAATTCTGAACTTTTGACTCGGATTAAAGTAATATTCCGTGTCGGTAAACATTTTTAACCCCCGGGGGGACAATTTAGCCTTCAATGGCCAGTTAGTATTCATACTATGATCATAAGGCTATCCTTGGTGAGGTTCAAACAATCTTTCGAGCGCTTGGGTTCGTATCCCCCCATAAGTACCCTGGACTGTTCCACTCCTGGTAGGTTCATCCTTTTCATTTTCAACGTTGTAACCATGAACCTATTCTCGATTCCACAGAAAAGTTCTGGTCCTTGTAAAGGTTTCGCTACTCCTCTTCTGGCCAGCTCATCCTTTGCAAAGGGGGCAAATCCATATATATTGTGCTCTGACAAACCCGTAGTAATCAGTAGCTGGTTTAGAAATAAAGTCGCTACAACGTTCTCCCAGTTTGCCCTCTTACTTCATCGTGTTTCAAATTTCTCGTCGAAATGAAACTTCGGCACCATTCTATCGCTTGGCGCCAGTAATTCGGAATGCCACCTTGAAATAATGTCAATATTCATTCCATTTAGACAGCTCTTCACCTGGCTGATACGCTCAATATAACTTTTCTTGCCTGCATTTGAATGTAAATATGGAGAGGAGTCGATCTCAGAAAGTTCTCCAGGTATGCTATTCTTTCGAGTTTGCATAACTCTCGCTGTTGTGCTAAGTTTGGTTCTATCGGCCCAGATTATCGCTCCATACGTAATCATTGGCCTTACTGTTATGGTGTATATTCTAGGTAGTAGTTTCGGGGTGCATCCCCGTTTTTTCTCTGCTATGCACCTGAAAGGAATCAAAGCCTTCGTAGCTTTCCGAGACATGTGTCCAACATGTATCTTCCAGAGTTGTTTTTAGTCTAGTGTGATTCCTAAATATTTGACATGCTTCTCGTTTAACTTCTATGCCATCTCTCAGGTGATCAAGCTAATGCGCAGCCCCGCCTTCCTGCACCAAGTACTAGTAATTCGTAGTTTATTTCGGATTTTTTTTATAGGGTGTTCTCATAGTTACACTTGCAGATAAAAAGAATGTCAACAGCGTAACCCTGGACCTGTATTCCAGTATTTGTTAGCTCTTGTAGGAGTTCATCATCCAAATTAGCGTTCCTGTTGGTATTCACCTACCGTCTAACATTCTGCCAATCTAAAAGGGGGAATCCCACTCGTTTGCGGATTGAAGCATCTCGTATCTGTGCATCTGATGTGTTGTGGAACACTCCTTCGGTATGCAAATAGTGCCATTTCTTTAGTTTCTATGTCGTTACGTAATACATCGATCAGCTGATACAAGGACGTTTCCGTTGACGGTCTTGCCCAGTAATCGTATTGAGAAAGAAAGATATAAAGAATTACGCATTACAACGTTAGTTCTAATATAGTTGCCTATAATCTTCACCATCATTTTGAGTACTAACAATCTAAGGCGAACGACTTTGTATGAAAAGTATCCTTTTTGCCTGCTCGGGATAAAGACCAGTTTTGGCCGCCTTCATGCATTTGGTAAATATCTCAAGACCATACTGCTACTTACTACTCTTAGAAGAAATTCTAAGATGGTTTCTAAGCCTCTCTGAAGTAGTGCTGGAAAAATGGCATACGCTCCGGATGTTGTCAATGCTTTGAAGGTTCCCGCTGCCCATTTTACTCAAGCTCTCGACATAGTTCTTTTGCTATTCTCCAATTTTCCTCTTTTTTCTCTCAACTTGTTATTGGGGTGTCATGCAGAATGTTATTCTTCTGCGTCATAGGAATTGAGTTCTAAGAAGCAAATATACCCTGTCCCCATTTTTGCGTAAACGTCCCTTCTTCAGGCACATAGGTTATAGCTTTGTATGGTCTGGACGGTTCTATGGTATTTTCAATCCCTTTAAAGAATTTCCTTAACCTGTTTCGTTTTACTTTCCTGATAGGACACTATATGTCGTCAGTGCATTTTTGTACCTCGAGCAGTCCCATGTTTCTTTCCCCCGATTGAAGAGTTTTCGAAACTCTGTTCTCATTCCGGCCATGGCTTGGAGTTTTTCTCCAATAACGATTATCCACCTACACGGACATGCACTTCCCTGTATATCGTTCTCCGCCTCGAGCCCTACAAAATGAAGGTCTAGATCATCCAGTACGGATCTCTGTTCCAAGCAATCAAGAGGTTAGATATCACCCTGTGCGCCCCTGAGATATAATTCTGCTTTCCTCCAGCCAGGCAATTCAGGGACAGTGGTTCTAAGCTAATCTGCCGTGTCCTCCGTCGTGCAGTCTACTAGTATAAAGCCTGGTCGAAACCGTATTTTTTGTTCCCGAAATAATTTCGGCAGCGTAGCCAGTCTGACACCCTTTACTGCACTATCTCCATGGCTCCAATCGGATTTGGGTTCCTTGGGAGCACTCCCCTTTTGTGGGCTGATTTCCTGGTGCTTGGTGATCACTGTAGGTGTAGAGTTAACGAAGGGCTAACAAATGTCAGATCCACAAACGAACAGGACCCCTTTATTCAGTAATTGTTAACCTGACGATCGTTAACCAATGTGATATCTACCGGCGCGAAAGCCTTGAAGAGACAACGAGCTTCGTCAATGGGCTTCCCCATTCTGTGGACCATGCATTGAAGTCACCGGCGATCACTTTTGGTCTCTATTCTGTCGCATCCAAGACCAATCAGCCCAAGATATGCTGGAATTCAGTATAACAACTATCGACTGCCGTCTATTTTTACGCATGCGAACCCACTTGTAGGGTGCCTCATACATTCCTGTACGGCTTGCTTCCCGCATGCTCACAAAGCTGCCCCACCTGTAGGATTGGCTACTCAAACATTATTGTTAGGGTTTCTATGTAGTTCACTTATTATACCCACTTGTACGTTGATTCGTGAGTGGTCTGGGAGAGCTGGTCTTTAGCGACCCTACATAGATTGAGGTTGATTTGGGTGTACCGCATCTTCCCGCTGCATTTAGCGTTTTTTTTTTTAACTCAGGACACTTTCCGATAATATACCCACTATCCAGGCCATTCTTTTAATAGCACAACATGCATTTTGGATCCTTGTTACATTTCCGAGCAATATGGCCCATTTCTCTGCAACGTCGGCATCGGTCAGACCGACCAACCGCACTTGCGCATGCCAAGAGACACTTGAAGAATCTTTTCAAAGAGAGTTACTCTCTAATACGACATACTACCCATCCAATACGGACCTTCCTGATATCTTGCATCTTTTTGATCGGACATCGGCTCCCTTGGCGGCGCACTAGTTTCTCGCCTACCGACATTTTCGGCCCGGGCGATTTGCCTTCTTGTTTTCTGAGAGCCTGTTAGTTTGCTGGGTGTTCGTCTTCCCTATCCACCATTTTTCTCTGCTCATCCGCAAGTATACGATTAGGCGTCAGCTGCATTGACTGAGATACCGTCGCAAGAATAACTTTAGGGCTCTCCTTCGATACGTTTACATCTTTCAGCGATTTGTTTACCAAAAAGCTGATGGCCCGCACCATATGCTTGATTGTTGGTGCAGATTCATCTTTGAAAAATTCCGAGAACTCAACAATTTTCGCTTCAAGTAAAATGAAGGATGACTCCACAAGGTTGAACTTCTGTTCCACAGCCTCCTCTTTCCGCACATTATTAGATAATAACAGGATTCCTTTGACCCTGGTCCTTTTCCGTCATCTTGGATATTGGAGAAGATCTCATAACCTTTGGGCTTCCCCTAAACGGATTCGGTGGTAGTACCACCACGGATTTTGATGCCCACCGTTTTCCCTGGGGCACATCCCTCTGCGCCTTCTTATGAGTATTCTAAGGAACGCAGTGCTCGCTTTAAATATTACCTTGTCTAATCTGTAGGATTACATGCCACTGTGGGAAAGCAATCTACCACGAAGACAACGCAGTCAAGGGATATCAGCGACCGAGAGCCTGCTTGCGTACTCTCAAAAACCACCGGTACTGGGGTTCCAAACCCTTGCACCGAAAGTTTACATCTCCTTTCTTCATCGATATTAATTTCTGAATGACCGCTAGTCAATTTTGTCGATGGTTAGGCGTTTTCTTGCCACCTAGCCGACCTGTACATAAACATACCCATGCACGCTCCCTCAAAATGCGTGCAAGAGCATATTCGTACTAATCCCCCGAGCATTCCTTTATTCGTACGAAGGGAGGGGCTAATGGGAGATCTGGCAGCTCCTCACAGGTCTGTCTATCACACCCATTTCCTCAAAAATCGCTACTCCTATTGATATGAAATTTGATGGAAAGATGGAAATTGTAAATCCCCTCGGACGGAGTGAGCCACACCCGTTCTACATTCAGTTTAAGGGAGGTTTCATACATTCAAAAGGGTGGTGGAGAAGTGCGGGGTTTGAAAAGGATCAGTTACTTCATGAACCCGTTCCCAGAAACTACTCAACCGTACAAATAGGACAATTGTCCATATAAAAAATCATACATAAAAAATACAAAAAAAAACCTTTCATATCTGAAGCATCCAGCTTCCGGTTTTCCGACTTATTTTTTTTTGTGTACTCATTTGTTTCTTACGCGTATGGAGCCTAGGAGGTTCGCTGAGCCATAGCCTCCCAGAGCATGGTGAAGTCAAGCTTACTCTCTATGGCGACCAGGAATCAGTAGGGCCCCGTTTGTATACAGTCAGTACAAAATATCCAATTGGCACAGTTTGCGTAACACTCCAGATAGGAGGAGCTGTTTTTCAACTTCTTAGTCCGGATTCGTAGCGCTTTCTTAACGATAGGATCACCTCGTATAGGTGTGAAAATATGGCCTATTATGAACGATCAATTAATAAATAAAGGAGCAAAGGTATCCTTTCAGGTGTTTGATTGAAAGAAATTTCAACACCGACTCAATTAAATGGGAATAATCAGGAAAACTAGCGGGTAAGGGTAGCCGAAAATTTTTCTCATTTAGATGGAGTAGTGCTGGTAATAACCTTGATATCGTTTTTTCTTCACCCCCCTCGTATGAATCAAGGTCATTGTTTATGTTGTGATTAAGATGAACTCTTCGAGAAGAACATCTCTAACTGAATCCCACCCTCTCAGTTTTCCTTTTAGCACCCCATCATTCCCAACTTCAAAGTCTTTCTAATCAAAAGTATCTCATTATCCAACTATTAACTCTGAATGCCGCCAATTTCCATAAATTACACTCAATCTTCTCATTCCGCTCATCCACCTCCGATCAGTTACACAAGTTTAAATCATCCCTCGTCGCCCAAATGACAAATATTATCCTCGGTAACTATTAAGCTGCCTAATCTAAACATCTTCCTAGTGTCCCCTTCCATCCATTGTTCAAGTTGTTCAACTGAAAAACAACGACCCCTTGCAAATTTGTCCTGTTGTTATAAATGTTTCCACACAGCACGTAGCACCGAGGGAAGTTGTTTCGTGTAACATTGCTTCCGGCCAAATAAATAAAATGCGGAAGAAACAGGAGTCAATGGAGAATTGTATGATTTGTCGAGCAACAATCAAAGTGAATTCAGTCCTTTGGAAAATCATTCGGGATATGAGGTTCAGTTGCCTTGGCCGCATTTTCGTGTTTTCCGCATTGAAAAAGGGAATCACTTACCATTTCGGTTAGTGGACGATTTACAATCTGTTCAACACGACCGCTCCTATTTGCGTCCAATAGCCTCGAGTCCTGTTAAATTGGTTGGCGTGATTTTCGTCCTGAATAATGGCACAATGGACGATAATAGTCTTTATGGGATGTGGGATGATAGGGCGTGAGTCGAAGTTAGTGGAAGATCCCACTTGAATTTTGAAGTTGTGCAAATTGTTGTCAAGGATATAATAGCGAAAATTTTGGTTATAATGAGGTCCTTAGAGAAAATGTAAGGCAGAAAAAGTGGTTTGTCAAATGATTTAAGCAGCTGATGAATCTTATTAAATTCGTTGTCCGTTTCTGAAAACACCAATGTAAGCAAGATTTAATACAAAATTTCCATTAATACTTTTATAATAAATGCTGACCACTTCAAAGTTTTATAAAAGGACTTTATATTATTCATGTTCTCAAGACAAATTCAAATAAGAAAGGCATAAGATAGGGATATAACCAAGGAGGTATTCTAATTTTAATTGTTATAAACATCTACATCAGCGATTAGGAAACTCTTAGGTGAGCACCTCAGTGAGTATTTTTAGCTTTGGTTTATTACACACCGTCGAGTTTGCCGATTTTTTCATTGCAAATCCATTTTGTTTCTGCTCTATCCTAGCAAATAGTTTCGTTGTGACTGTATTTCTCGAATGATTCCCATCAATATGGATAGTTTCCTTCTTTGTCGCCAGATAGTCCAGTATCTTCCTTTTGTTTCCATCGAAATATTCCAACTAACAAAGTAAAAAAATGAAATCCTAATTCAGTACAAAATGATACTGAAGTTCCGGCCTACCTCGTTACTTGCGTTCTTTATCCAATGCTTCCGTACCTGAAGAAGTCGCTCTGTTTGATCATTGCACTCATCTTTATTCGACATATTTTGTCCAAATTGCATTCGATTCCATGAATTTATTAATCGACGCATAACAACCCTTTCACGGCAGTGTAAAAATACGATCCTACAGGTCGAAAAAAGTGTTTAAGCTATTTTGGACCACAAAAATCAGTAAAAAAATAGAGAAAACGGTATAACTAATGACGGCAATTTTTTTTTTGGGAGGGTAGGGTAGGTAATGCATTTACTTTACTTTCCCGCCTTGCGAAGCCTTCAAATCAGGGAATTCCTTTCACCAACGGGAGGGGAGAGGAGGAAGGGAACTGTCAGTTCAAGGAACCCCCTGATATCCGACTTCTCCACCGGTCGAGCTCTATCTTCATAGCAACGAGAAGGGCCCGAACGTAATGGGCAACACGGCTCCAGCTGTCAAAACTCCTCAACATCTCTTCGACAATGTTGTCTGTGTGTAAATAGAGCTGCTGACGAACCCCATCCCACCTTCCACAAGAAAAAAAAGTGTGATGGGCGTCGTCCACAACTCCATTGGAAAACACTCAATCCGGAGATTGCGCATTTCCAATCTTGTGTTGGTCACACTGAAAACTTCCATGCTCACTTAAAAATTAAGTAAGGAAATAGTCAGTCTTACCATGCTTCCGATTCAACCCCGCACCTAAGTTGCCGATGAGCCGCGCAGTTCATCTGCCTCTAGTTTCATTTTGCCACGAGAGCTGCCACTGGTCTAGAGTGCGTTGCCGTTCTTCACGAGCAACCATCTCCCTTAGCTCATCTCTCTTGCGTTTGTATATGGCTTGACGCTCCTTAGCAAGAAGGGCAATGGGGATCCCTCCCGCGATTACCATCACGGCCAGTTCAGAGACAGTGCGGTACGCAGACGCAACCCGCAAAACTCCCTGTCTCTGTACTTGCGCGAAACGTTTACGATATACCTCCTTGCTAAGAGCGTCAGCCCATACCTCTACGCGGTAGAGTAGGACACACTGCGTTGAACTCATCAGGACACGTCGCCTGTTAGACGTAAGAGCGCCAATGTTTGCCATCAGCCTACTTAACGGCGAAACTCCAGTTGCAGCCTTGTTCCCTGCTGCTTTGATTTAGTTAAAAAAGTTCATCTTTGAGTCAAGAGTCAACCCGAGGTACTTTACCGCTGATTTTGATTCGATTATCGACTCACCGAACGATATGGGACGCAGGGTCGGAATTCTCTTTTTAGTCAGGATGACTACTAGTTTAGGTATACTATCATAGGTAGCGTTCCAGAGGTCCGGCCCTGGGATGGATCTACCCCCGACGTGACCTTCATCCTCCTTTCACCCCCTAGTGTTTCATAGAGCAGGAAGTGGTTCCTCAGATAGTTCCTCAATATCCGTAAGAGATAGTTCGGCACGTTGAAAGTATTGTCTAATGTGCCTAGAATGTCTTTCCATCTTACGGAGGCGGAGGCTACTCGTCGAGTTCGGTGGCTATGTGTCTCCGCTCGTCGAACGGCGTCCACGACTTGCATGACAGCATCAACTGTGGATCTCCCTGCTCCCAAACAAACTGCCGGGGAGATAAATCTCCAGCAGCGCGTATCGCTTCAGCAAGTCTACTACTCTTTCGAGCACTTTCCCAGCAGTGTCAATCATACATAGTGGGCGGTATGAAGACGGCAATTCGGGGTCGCCTTTCCCTTTATGGATCAGCGTAGGCAACGGACAGGCAAGTGTTGAATGCGCCGAGCAGTAGGTCTGACGCGTGTTGAAATACCAGTTTGTATACCTTTGCTGCCTTCTTGCTTTTAATAGAGAGGACTGCCTGCTCCAACTCTTTTATAGAGAAAAGTGGACAGTCCTCTGTGCTCTCCGCGCCGACGTCATCATCCCATACGGGGTACGGAGGGAAGATTGCCCTTAGAATGCAGTCCATCTGCTCCGCCTTAAGTGAACTAGGTTTCCGCAGAGCCCCGATTTTTCGGGTTACAAATTTTTAACCGAGCCCCACGGGTCCCCATTCACCTCGTCGACCAGATCTTGCTAGCAGCGAGCTTTGCTCTTGTTTATTGCGCTGCGGAGTCTACTTTTGGCTGATTTGTACTTCGTCATTATGGTACATGACTCCTCCCGGTCGCTTAGACGTTGTGTTAAGCGGCGGAGCCTGTGACACTTCTTCAGGAGCTCTGCGATTTCCACTGTCCACCAATGCATGGAAGGTTTGCTGCGCCTCAATGCCCTCCTGGGCATGAAGGCTTCCCAGACCGTCGTTATCAGGTTCATAACTGAATTTACGACAGTGTCAGCTGCGGCGCTACCGCCCCCAGGAGTACCCTTCAGCGTAACCCCACCTGTTCCCAGAGCTTCGATAAACTTTCCGGTGTTCACTTCCGCGACGTTTTATGCACAGAAAGATCACCGGGGTGGCGCACACCGAGAGTATGTGTCCACCACTTCGAAAGCAATGTATTGGTGGTCGCTTGCCGAGAAGACTTCCAGAACTCGCCACCCGTCCAAGAGCGACAACAGTGATTCCGACGCGAAGATTACGTTTGGAATGCTTCCCTCGCAGCCCGGGCGCCGGAACGTTAGGGTGGATCCAGTGTTTAGAACTATCAGTCCTGTTCTCGCCGCCAGTTCCAGAATTCGTTTTCCTCTGGAGTCTGTGTGAGGCATGCCCCATTCAAATGCCCTAGCATTGAAGTCACCCCCGACCAACATCAAGCCTTCGACGAAAGTCCGGCATCGTCTTATTCGACGTAAGATAAACACTAAAACACGTTATCCCTGAACACCGAATCCAGACAAAGCCGTCTCCTCGGCCTTGGGCAAGAACCTTAAGCAGGGTGCCGTCCTGAACTCAGATGGCAGCGGTACCTGATATGTCAGGGTGCCATGAAACTGGGGCCTTGTTTTGGTACTGCTCACTGATGAGTACTACTAATGACGGTAATCACTTAAATCTCTAGGAGCTCGTAGGCTGAAATTTGAACATTTTCGGATAATTTCTTACTTGAAGGACAATTCTAACTCTATCGGACCCACTTTTTGGCTTACCACATATTTTCTTTACTACGCAAAATTTAAAAGTGTCCGCAGGGTCCCAATCCCAAGGAGGGAGGGGGGACTTAGAAAGGCCTGTAAACACTAACTGTTTACAGCATTTTCAGTGTCAATCAAGCACGTATCCCCTACTAGGGAAACTCATCACCATCACCGCTTCATTTCAGGCAGAGTATACCATATCTTCTTTTGCTACCATAGATATTGCCCTTGTAGATATTCCGGGTTGGACCATCCTCTCCCATACGGCCCTATTCAGGCACAACCAAATAGTGGTGGTATCGCTCCTGTAGAAGCCAAAAATTCTTTGAAGGGTTCTTCTATAGAGGGCGGCCAAGATTTTTCTTCTTAAAAATCCAAGTCTTCAAAAAATACATGAGTACAACTGCCAAGATCGTCGTCTTGTACAAAAATATGTTTGGCCCTGTGGTAAGGCGCTTCGAAATTATCAACGGTTTCGAAGTTGTCTTCACGCACTCTTATTGTTTCAATTTAACCAGTGCCATTTGATCCTGTTGCCTATGAGATGGGGTTTGGTAATATAGTCAAAGTCAAAGTATAGAGGCACTCTCCTCACCCGGAAGCCGGCTTCTTACAGACTTCTAACTGCAAGATTCCGGTCCAGGTGAAGGAGCATCGCAATTATACATTGTTATGCAACAACGGAGACTTCCAATATAGTGCACAATAATGCTGTCTGGAAGCAATTGCGCGCAGTTCGGAGGAGGCCTCCTATAGGTGACACTGTGATTGTGATAGGTGATTTGAATGCCATGGTGGGATCTGACAACACATTGCCACAGTTAGATACTAGACAGCTACCGCACTCCCCCTTGCTCCTCAAGGGGGGAAATCAGTGCAAGTACGCACGATTTCGAATTGTTTTGCCCTTGAGCATGAGCGAAATGTAACGAAAATCCGATCAGCTGTGTTTGACATACTACCCGGACTTGCCAATGTATTGGTGAGATTGGAAAGTTTTGGTTATGTATAAGTGAATACGTGAAACAACTTTTTGCTAAATGGGTGAGCACGCCGTAGTACCAGAATAGCAAAAGCTCACTGATCTCTCTCTTATCAATACGATTTGACGAAGATTATGCCTTTTCCTTGTTTAGCGTCTCTGATGTGTACAGATAACCTTCTGCTCGGACATGTGATGGGGAAGTTTGTGAATTTCTACAACTTCCACCACCTCGTCACTGGTGGCACATTGTTCTAGCACAGCCTGCCTGGGTTTCAACTAAGCTATATGAACAATGAGATTGTGTTGTGTCCGCCACTTTTCGCAGGGTTGAGGAGCTGCGACTCCCTAAGTTCAACATCGACCGCTTGCATGACCCAGCTGTCACTCGATAGTGGGAAAGCTATGTTATCTTGCTCATTGAACGGCAGATATGCTGAGTAACCTACTTGAGAATATCGATAAGCATTGGGCGGCCATAAAAAAAAAGCTCTTTCCTCGGGGATTACACAGGTCTTCGGCCACAGTAACTGCTGAATTGTGGAGGCGTAATCCCAGGCCTTTCCCAGAGAGTGGAAGAAGGGGATGATCGTCAAGGTTCCAAAGAAGGGCAACCATTTTGAGTGTGACAATTGAAGGGGTATCTGTGTGCTCCTTGCCATAATGCCTGACAATAGCCAAAATAATCAGCTAAAGAACTTGTTAGGCAGAGAGCAGCTCTTGAATTGACCACATCAGCACCCTACGGATCATTTTGAAAAAGTGCGCGGAATTTAAATAGTGGCACTTACTGTTCAACGATTTCGGGGGAGCTTTCGATAGCATGAACAGGTAGTTTATCTAGAGTACTCTACGCAGGAGGAGCATTCCAGAGAAAGTAATAGCCATCAACAGAGCGTCACATGCTGCACCGAGTTAAAATCTCAGAGGATTTTGACGTTCTAGGCCAAACCGACAGGGTTGCATCTGGTCACCGATATTATATCTTTTTGTTATCGGTGATGTTCTTATTACAACCCTATCCTGAGGACGTAGAAAAATTCAATCTAGAATGACATCTTCCCTCAAATACCTTAACTGCGCTGATGACACCTGTTTTCTTTCTCGCCGGGTTATGGACCTTGATCAAATGACTCTGCATTTGGAAAGAGAGGCAAGTAGAGTTGGACCGAAGGTAAACACAAAAAAAGCCAAGATTCTCAGTCTGACAGGTCGTCACACTCTCTCTATCTGCATTAATGGGCAGAGCATCGGAAACATCGATCATTTTGTTTATCTCGAAAGTGTGGTTTCTGCCGACGGTGGGACCGAACTCTTTGTTGTCCAACGCATTAACATCCGCTTTCATTGCCTTGTTTAGAATCCGGAAATGCAATTATTTCCACACAAAGATCAAGTTGACACTGTTCTGTGCTACTTCCTTCTGTGTTGCTATATGGGAGTAGCACATGGAAAGTAAACCCCACTGTTATTCAAAAGCATCTGTCTGCGTTGTATCATCGGGGTACGCTGAGCTGATACTATCTCAAACGAAAAAGCTGATCAGCGCACAGGCCTGGCACTCGGACGCAATGTGATCGGAAGGCGCAACTAGTGGAGGATAGGTCACACATTAAGGAGGGGCGACAATTGCATTGCAGGCTACGTCATGCAGTGCAATTCTCTCTCCGAAGATGGCCGACGTGTAGATTGTCCCAATGGTATTTGGAGCAGACCTAGAGGAGGAACGCATAGGGCTCGGGAGGTCGTGGGGGGAAGCTGAAGAGCATTCCAGGTAACCGTGAACGATGGCGGGTAGGTGTGATTAACGCGCTATACCCCACTAAAAGGTAAATGGCAACTATATGTATCAGTTTCCAGGGGCAGCTGTAGGATATTTACAATATTGCATCTAGCAAAAGTGTAGCTCTGGTAAGGATGGGCATTATTCTTATAAGATATACTTCCAAGTTGGTTATAGCTCGAATGGGGATTTCCATCTCGATCTAGGCGGTTTGCATAAAGAGACTCTAGTGTGAGTCTATAGATCTTGTTCAGAATCATAATAATTTAAGGTAAGAAACAAGACCTTCCTACTGAGATTGCTGGTCAAAGGAGGGCGCCTTCTAGAAACCCTGAAAAATAATACAATACTTACTTATTTGGTGGTACGACAAACTCTTGCATATGCTTGAAACCATCCACATCCGTTGGATAACCAACAAGAACCCAACCATTTTTCAAGCAATCTCTTTCAAGTAGCCTCTGCTGGACAAGGTTCGAAATTATAGCATCTGAGTAATCGCGAGAATCAACCACATGACGTAGAATTTTACCTAATCGTGTCTCAGAACTGATATTGTGTAAAAGGAGCTGTTGAACGTCAACTGTAAAGGAACAATTTCCAGACAGAATTAATTCATAGACCAATTATATGAGTTGATAAAAACGTCCTGGAGGACAGGGATGAAATTCTTGGTTACCAGTCAAAAGAGAAAAAGGACTGCAACGTGGTGGGTGGATTTTTGGCTATCTAAAAATGGTGTAAAAGGGGGTAAATTCCTGATCACCAGTTCATAGATAAAAAGCAATTGCCAATGATATACAGGCTGGCAAGTCAAAAAGTTGGAAAATTAGTGGTTGATGGAGAAATCTTTTTAAAAACGCTGATATCTTTGGTGATCGAATTTGGAGAAAAGGAGCGAATTTCATGAAAACCATTTAGAAAGAGATGAGATCACCAGGTCTTGTTGTGTCTAGATATTTCTGTAAAGGTTAGCTTTGGATACATCGGCGTCCACAAATCCAGGTATACAAGTGTAAAAATGACGTAGACAGTGAGGGAGGCGACAAGACACATAGCAATTTTAGTTTTAATCAGTGCCTTTGTGATCAAGATGGTGATTAGCACTTTTTTCCTTTGGTATCTTACCGAAATCTATTGTGCTTCGGCTCAGGTTGAGTTAGAATACCTTGATGTTCACCATGGCGGCAAGTTCTCAGTTAGAGGCGCCTTAGTTTGAAACTGTCGGACCAGGATTTCATACTTATTAGTCAGGAGTTTCGGGTCTCACATCCACCTACAGTTTATTCAACTACGGAGCTTTCAGGCGTAACTGACAGGTTGGACTGTAAGAAGATTGCGTTTTAAATCTCACCGGTGGCAGATAGACTTATGTCGTTAGTGGAAGTTTGGAACTTGTCAACTCAGTTGTCAATAAGTGCCTGAGTCAAACCGGGATAATAATAACGGGCTGGCCATATTGCCTCCTAGTGTACTATTATGGTCTTGAATGAAGTGCTTCAACATGCTTCAAGACCTAGATCGAAGTGGGCTGTAGCCCCAACGATTATTATTATTATCACTACAAATGGACCATCCATCCATCCAGACCTAAATATTTTGAATTATTTTCGGTTGAATAGTTTCTGAGAATGGCTCCCCGGCTTGTAAAGCAACAATTAGTATTCCTAGCAATCTCGCTGGTATTGAGGATGACAATTTAGCAAAAAGAAGACTCTGGTATGACACCGATGGCGGATGTGGAGTGCCTTGTCTCCGCAGCACCACAGTGTTAGACAGCAGGACAGCAGTTCTCATTACCAAGTGCAATTTACGAAATTAGGCTCGCATTATGATTGGCAATCATTATCATCATTTCCAAGTCAGCCATCAAATACTTGGAAGTGATTGTAGACACGAAGCTAAGTATTAAGCAGCACGTGGAGTATGCCTGCGACAAAACATCTATGGTGAATTTCCGTTTGACAAATATGCTGCCGAATGTTGGGGGCGTGGTATACTTGCGGGTTACTTATTATCAGGGTGGTGAGCTTGATCTTACTCTATCTATGGCTGAAAACATTTCAGAACAGCCCTAAAGGGTGTGTTCTGGCTTCAAAACCATTTTAGATGAGGCAGCATTTGCCATCTCGAGAACGTCATCATGGCAGGTGAGGTAACGATCTTAATTAAATGGAGTAAAATGTTCCATTCTACACAGACGAAGGACGCAGAAGAGATCTATAAGTAAATGTCAGAGGTCTGAGGACCGCTTAGGAAAGGATGACTGAAGATACAGGCATATACCTACCATCGAGGAATGGTTGGAGAAACTGCGTGTTAAGATTTTCTCACAAGAAGATATAGGTGGTCCTATACAAGTTTATATTGGACAATTCACCCGAATCTCCGAGGACTTATTTCCCCAATGTCCGTGATTCATACACAAAAAGAGAAACATTAAGGAAATCTAGGTGAAGCGGTGATACCGAAGAAGGCCACGAAAGCGCAGTTATGACTGAAGCATATAAAAGAAAGGAGATCAAGCTAGAGTGAACTAACTTTCCCCACCTCCGTAATATAATGCCTTATGATGGTTTCACAGGGCAAAGGGTGTCAGGAGTGGTTTTAATGGGCACAGATTGGTGGAAAGGTAGTACTTGCAAGTATTACACAATGATTACCCATAGTGTGCAAAATGAATTCAATTCGGCCATCTAACACAAAAGAAAGCTTTGAGATGATACGAATAATGGACCCAGCGAGTGCATTGTTTTTGCAGTGTTCCACAGAGCTCTCTGTTGCGAATAATTATTTGTAACGATGTCCACAATGTTCCAGTCACTATGGAGCCCACGATAGTGGGTGCCAATAGCCATGATTGTGGTTGAAAAAAATTTCGAAGAAGTGCAGCGAAGCAATCGCTGCTACAAAGGAACAGCTTAAGAACGTAGGTCTTGCACCCGCGGGGGCCAAGATAAAGGCGATGTATACCACGAAACATCGTAAGAAAACGACTGCTTGCATCAGAATGGCGAACCACATCATCAATGCAAAATCAGCAATCAAATACCTGACAGTGAGTAAATAGCATTTTCAATATGCTATCGTGAAGACAATGTCATCATAGTCCTGGCAAGGATAATACTGAATGGTCGAAGGCGGTGATTCACCCGGCGGCGAAATAAGCGCAATTCACAGGAGGGCCGCCTTAAAAGTGCACTGTAGTTTAAGAATTTTCTCGGACAATACGTTGATCACATGCTGGGGCGGATTTAATGTAAGCTAAGAGCGACAGAAGAGGCGAGAAAGACGCAGTTCAGAATGCAATCAATTTGTGAAGGAAGATGCAGCTATGGAAGCTATATCCACCTCACCACATAATATTTGACTGTGGTTCGGCGGGGAAGAAGTGGGAAGTTAGGGTGTGATTTTACTGGGCAAATGTCTCACACACTGATTACATATGTACGTGTCAATGTCAATGTCTCTAAAGGATTTCCATCTGTGGAAAAAAAGACAGGCAGACAGACGAACAGTAAACAATTTAAAAGGGTTTGGTTTTACACCACCTTGAAAAAGAAAGGTTTAGGCCTTTTTCGTATACACAGACCATTGTACTCTTGAATAGCTACACAACCTTATTGGTCGGGGGTTCACAGTAAAATTTAACTTACCAAAAACCAAATTAAAATGGTTTGCCAAAGCTTTGGCTTGCGTTTTTCTACCCGAACCTTTTCTCCCGAAGATCACAATCCTTGGTAGAAATTTCCCAACGTCTTCTTCTTCAGGGCTCATATCAGTATTCCGTAACATTTTCACGATATCCAATCCGATTTCGTCAATGCTCTGCATGTAAGTATCTTGCCCAGTATTTAGTAAGTTACCCATGGTAACCGGAGCTAGGCCGTAGTTGATTACTCGAAATGCGTCTTCATAGAAATATTTCACTTGCTTTAAGCCTTCAAAATATGGATCACCCTCTTCGGCTAACATTTCTTTTGTTTTAAAGGGTATTTGAAAGGATGAAGCAATCTCGAAGACATATGTTGGATTGATGTGCTCCTTGCGAAACTGCAAGGATTCAACCCGATTTGAAGGGAAATCTGAACGAGCAACAGTAATGAAAGGTAAAAAGGCGCATATTTAATTTCGAACTTACTGACAAAGATTACGTTCTTCCGGGTAAGGTTGTTTTTCTTAAGAAATTTCAGGAACTTTTTTAGTAACTTGCCTGAATCGCACAATTGGCGCTAAAGTAGATATAAAATTTTAATAATGGCAACTTAATACAGGACTTCATTATTGATAGATAAGTTTTCTCTGATTTCCCGAATTGAGAATTCAACTCGTCCTCAAATCAAAATTTATAGTATGTTACCTCTTTAGTATAGATGATAGTGGGAATATTAAACTTCTTATGCATATTATGTGAAAGAGCTTCAAGATCTGTAAAAGAAAAATTGATAAAGATGAGCATCATTTGTAGATATTTAAAAGATTGACAGAGAATAAAGGAAATATCTCAGAACTTACGCTCACACTTTAGAAAGAAACATAAGTTTACCCTTTGTGAAAGACCATGCAAGGACCAAGCTTTTGTGTGAGAACTGCTCCCAGATTATTAATAGTGGGAAGGGATTTAATTGTCGTATTCATTATGGCAAAAACGAATCTTGTGACTGCAGAGAAGGACAAGTGGCTAGACGAAGCAGGGTTTAAAAAAAACCCTTACTAGGCGTTTAATGACGGCCTTGCATCTTCTTTGTTTTTGCGTGTACGAACTTTTTGCAATATATATTACAGGAGTCTCAGCGAACCTCATTTTAAGGAGTGATCTGTGATCAAAACTAGCAGAACGTATTTGCCAACATAGTAGAAATTTGGTACTGTCCTGGTGGACCCAGCATCCATATAATGCTCCAAATCTTGAGGGAAGCTGACAATAGCTGTACCAAGAATTAACATCAGCTAGGGCAAATCCTCATAACCTTTGACAATAGACATGTATAACTCGTAATAACAAGCACCTAAGGACAACCCTCACCAAAGCAAGAATTTAAACTAAAAAGGATTCGCTTCAAGAGCTTCAAACTCGAATCAAGCATTTGTTCTTGTAGCCAAGACTACAGCAGACGATGGACAGGTATTATATGGATTAGTATGCCGTTGTGATGCGAGAGGGGTGAACAGTTTAGGAAGGCAATTTTATTAGCTGAGAGGACTGCATCACCGCAAGTCATCTTTACTTTGAGTAATTAGGGGTTTAAAGTAAAATGTTAATTTGCTAACGATAGTCCGAACAATTGGTTCAGGCAGTACTACTCCTCCCAAAACGATATGTGGAACAGTGCACGAGTAATCCTCTCCGACTTTCTAATGAGGAGTGTGATGGAACTGAAGCAGTGGTGTATAAAACAACCTCAATACCTCCATCCGCATTATTTCAGCCGACCCAAAAGGAAAGGCTGCCGACAGGTCGAAAGCTTCCCTTACTATCGCCGTTCGACACCTGAATGGAATCTTCTGACGAAACTCTGGAGGGGGTCATTCAAACGCACTTTCACGCCCGCGAGGAGGACTGCTTGGAGGGTGTGCCGCCCCAGTCGTACGAGACTATCAAATCGGTAGTTACCGAGGATAAAATCGACTAGGCTATAAAAAGTTTCTCCGCATATAAATCTCCGGGTCCAGATGGCATACTAGCCATGCTACAGAAGCAGCAAGAAAGGGTTATACAGTAGCTTGTTGAGATCTACCGCAGCTATATCTCTTTGGGATTCGTACCACACTCTTGGAGACGCACGCATCTTGCTTTCATACGGAAAGCCCAAAGGTGTAGCCATGAGTCCGCCAAGGACTTTCGATCAATCAACTTCATCTCATTCGTATTGAATACCGTAGAGTGCGTCCTGAACATCCAGTAAGAGCGATTATGGAGAGCACACCTTTCTTTAAGTCCAGCACACTCAAAGACAAATTCACGGAAACCGCTCGCCACAAGGTAATTGACAGAGTTGACCCATAACTACAATACAAGCAGTATACCCTAGCTGCCTTGCTGGATATAGAGGGAGCATACAATTTTGTTAACATCAAAGCCACCAAGAAACCCTTGTCCAGTATTGGATTGGAGGGGTATGTTAAGCATTGGATAATATCCATGCTAAGAACTAAGATAATCCAATCTGATCTAGGAAAAAGCCACAGGACCAGAATCCCAAGATAACACCACCTCTCCGGTGCTTTGGTTGAGAGTGAAGGATGCAATTCTACGTACATTGGACAGGGGCGGGGTAAGGGTGATAGTGTATGACGACGACTTAGTGATATTGGTGTCAGGGATGACATCACAAAAGGAGCGGAAAGGTGTGTCCGTGGGTCACAAGATGCGGACTCGGCATAAATCCAACCAAAACAAAACTGATGCTATTGATCACCAAGACGAGGGTAGCCAGATTCCATCTACGCGCCAAACGCGTGCAAATGCTTTCAAGATATAAGACACCATGCCGCTAGACTCGTCATACCCTACAATTCGCATTGCCGAAGCTGCGAAGAAGAGGAAAAAACTTTTAGACACTTCCTTTGCGATTGCCCAGCTCCGCTAGAGCCAGGCTACAGACACTTGATAAAGCATTCTTTGAGGACCTCGAGCGATCTCCAGCTACAGGCTCGGAGAGCTGTTTTTTTTCGTGAATGCTTTGAGGTGGCTCTGAACATCTGAGCGAACTATAATAGATTCTACACCCTCTGTTCTTACTACAGCAGTCATGGTCTTGGGAGTCTGTGGCAACAAAACGACGCACTACAGCGATCATTATCAATATACCCATCGTGAAACAAACAGGCTGGCCGCTATACTACTGGCCGACAAATTACAAGTGCCAGCTTCTCATATCAGTCAAGGGGGCTCCTGGCATCTTCATGTAAAGGATATGTTAGATGAGGTGCATTATTTCCCAAATAAATTTGCAGCATTCCAAAGTGGCTGCTGCACTGATCAGTTTGTTGGATCAAAAACTGCAAGGCAACTGCTTCATTTCGATATCCGCGGAAGACAGATTAGTCGATGTACAAACTAGAGCTAAAGCGTCCGAATTATGACCTCTAGGAGGCACATCAAATTCAAAGCCGGAATTGATAAAACAACCCAAACCACACCAAAGAAAGGCAAAATACCATGTTGGAAGTTGAATTTGACAAAGCTGAAGAGAACGACAAGCCACTCCTCAATTGAATTTTGCAGTCTGATTCTACTATTGCGTGACATCAGAAGGCTCAGAAAGTCCTGAAGGAGAAAATAAGCTCAGTTCAACCACCATGGAGATGCTTATTAAAGAACGCAGCCAGCAGCTAGGTAACCTACTTTCAAGGAGCAGAAGACATGCTGGAAGCACGGTAAAGATAAATCATCTGTCATGCAAAATAGTATTGTTTGAGCGAATAAAGTAGCATTTAAGTCGTTCCTTAGATACAAATTTGTGGATCCGGATGACATCACTCTCGCTATAGTAAACAAGAGAATGCACGCCGCCTTCGGTTTACATATACCCGCATGTGGAGGTGATATTTATTCCTAAACCAGGGAAACCCACCTACAGAGATGCAAAACCGATCCGTCTAATTTCCTTTCTACTAAAAGGCCGGGAAAGGCTGATAAATCGGCGCAAAAGAGATACATACATGGAGGGCAATCGCTTCGCTTGCCCAGAAAGGCAAATTCAGGGGGCAACTATTCATGAGCGCAAGAGGAAAACAGAAGGAGATATCCGAAAAGCAATACGTATAAGCTCCATACTGCACAGCACGCAAAATAAGGCTTAAGGCTCAAACAATAGTGCATCGGCAGGAAGATAATATGGAACTGATCCGCTGTAATCACTCGAATTCTTCTCATTGCTGAAGTGAAAGAAGATCCATCCATATTGGTTGGATGGAAGTCTATTGGAGCAAAATGTCTTAAGGCCTGCCGGCTGCCGCTTGAATGCAATTCTACATAATCCACAATTGAGACTTCTGTGACGGACTCACGGATATTATTAGGAATGTTAGCACGGAAAATGCTAGGCACATGAAAAGGCGGAAATCCCTTATAAAACGTCAGATATCTCGTATGCTTGCTGATTATATGGTTTCCAGATTTTTCTTGTTGGAGGTATAGTTTGTCATTATCAACTTAAAAGAAGAATGGTCGACCAACCCCACGAGTCTTTTGGGATTACATACTTAATAATCTTCACCGACAGTTTAGTCATGGGGAGGGAATCAGGCTCAGGGGTGCTCTGGGAATATTCTACCACTCAGCCAAATGAAAACCATATTCTAGGCGGGATATTTGCCAATATTTATGAGCAGTAGAAAGTAGGTGGGCTCAAATCTGTTCCCACAGTAAGGCAACTTCATCAGCACGACACAGCAACACCGTATCAAGGCAGTTGGTGTGGAGATGCCATAAATTGCTACTGAAACTGACAACTGAATGAAACATTTCTGATGTAGATATGGGAGTTCTCCAACATGACTTGCATTAGTATGTCAGGTTGACAGACTTTCCACTAAGGATTAAGATCCACAATGGTGGGACCAGAGCCAGAATTTAGCATAAGGTGAGTCTGCCCTGAAAAGTGAAAATCCAAGGATTCGCGCCGCCGAGTAGAGAAATTGAGATTCCTGCCCACAAGCGAAAAACTTTGTGACGGAATCCAGGGCTTCCAAATCGGCCTTTCTACTTGATGGTTATTCCTATTCCTATTTCCACAAGGTAGGGGCATCTCATCAATCGAGCCTGCCATGGGAGCAATGTGACCGCCGTAAGTTGTGGTCAGATGCTGCCTGCTTCCTTTTATTAATTCGCATACGTGCAGTCTCCAATTTCATTTATGGACAAAACTGCTTATTTGGACCTAAGCTGACCGAAGCAAAACTTGTTTAATTTGAGAATTCCTACTCCCCAATTGTTGCGGTCCGTTAGTAAGTTTTGTGAACTCAATACTCTCCCAGCCAATAACATATTGTCCTGCAAAATAAAACAAGGCCAATGTCCGTGATCTTTAGGATGACTATGGATAATTTTCTATTGATACAAGAGGCCAAATGAAGTAACTTTTACGGAGCTCTGGCCAAAACAGGAGTCACAATATTTCAAAACGTTAGCTTGCACTTTGGCCCAAATATAAATATCGCGACCCGCAACTAAAAAGGTATCACTTAAGCAAAGAATAAAGACTCTGCCTTTCCCCAGATTACTTGCCCCGGAATATTTTCACAAAACAAGGAAATGGTAAGGTTAGATGCGGCCACATTAACGCACTGAAAATTTTACCAAATTTCAAAAACAAGCACAAAGCTAAACAAAGAAATTCACGAAAGAGCAAAATGAGCGCCGTCAAGACAGAAAAGGATACCTGGAGTTGGGGTCAATAGAGAATATGAGGTGCTCAAATAAGTTAAATTTTAGCAACTGTAAGCCCGGCCAATTACACTAACAACTTTCGAAGATAATTTTCCCCTTAAGGAGTCAATATTCACACGAAATGCCTTACCAAATATCGGTGGAGCCTGAAGAAAGGCATAAGTCGAGTTGACTCGTTCTGAAATTCTGCTAATATTTTTCTTGATGAAACCAGAAACGTCTGTGGTCCTGTTCAGGCCAAGCTCCAGGAGAAGTTGCTATTGAAAAATGAAAAGCGATTACTCCCCTAGAATCACCAGAGAAGCATCTTACTACTTACACGACATACTTCCAATAGGCGATGCTTCTCAAAGTATACCATACATTTGGCAGCTTCGTATGGAGGATGATGCAAATTGAAACCATGTGCTTGGTTCATTTTGAATTTCGTCTTAATCGAAAGTACAAGATGAAATTATTATCTAGAAAATCTATAGACAGAAAAATAGAAAATTCACAAAACTAAAACAATGACGTTTGAGCATTCTATTTGGTGACAGTCATATTCATAAAGATTTGACAATGGGGATGACAATCCGTCTCGCGATTAAAAAATTTTGTCAGAATGTAAGTCTACAAGTCAATAAAATAAGGCAACTTCCCCCGACACGCCTATACTGATTGATTTTCCTTCTCCTCTCAAATGTCCAGTTCCATTCTTGGTCGTCAATAACTGTGACTGTGTTAGAAGGTTGCAATTCATTTCTTTGTCTTCTTATTTCAACACTATTTTTCAAAAGAAAGGGAACAAAAGAAAGGGAACAACAACTTAAGTCTTCCGTAAAAGGCGGCATCTAATATTCCTGCCTAATTTTCCCAAGGGCATCGCCCACGTTCCACGAGATGGATCTGCATCAACCTTCTTGCTTGTCCTGAAGTCATTAGTCCGTACTTTTTTGTAATGACTAAGTGAATTTTGACGGTGGTCAAAAGACCACCATGGTTGGCCGGAGTCGACCTAGAGGGGAAAGCTATCCCAAACACCTAAAATTTTAACGAAATTGATCGTGTCAGTCCGCCCACCAATATTGAATCTGAAGCTCTGCGCCAGCCAGACTCGGAAATGAACGAACAGTTCAGTTCCTCGCGTGTCATTGTACAGACTTCCTTAAACCGATATGTGGTCCGCACTGGAACCTGAAAAACGAAGAAACAAACGACATCGTCCTTTTTAATGGTCTGAGGATGCCAGGGACAGAGTGGGAACCCCAAAGACCGTTCCTAATGAAAGCGGAAGCATCAATTTCGAATGTGATCCGCCGTGAGGACTGAAATGTTAAAAACGTGGACGTAGATGTTGAATTCCCAGCAGTTTTCTAGGATACTATAGTATTTCCAACAGACATGAGATTGACAAAAGATCTAGCCTGAAGATCATGAATTTTGAATGTTTGCCTAATCGGGCGTGCGGGCTGGGTACTGAACACTCTAGTCTCTCAAGTATCATTTAACATAAATTTCACTTGTCTTTAAACCGATGCGTCGATCAGTCCGCACCTTAACTTGAAAAACAAACGAGTCTAAAGCTGGAAATAAAAAGAAGCAATGGCTCGATCGCGCATGGAGCAGTAAAATTCCAGACCCGAGTACTGCGTCGAGAGAGAAAACTGACAATATTTCACATCTTTAATTGATGCTTCACTTGCCTCAGGGGTCACGGGGCTCGACATTTGGCAATCCCACCCTGCTTTAGCATCCTTAGGCCAGAATATAGAAGATATTGAATAAATATGTGAACGTTACTCGCTAGAGAGGAGGAAGAGAAGAGAGAGTTTTCAAATTGAAAACTTATCCCAGCTGTATTGTTATAAATCAAACAAAATGAAAAAAGTAATAAAATAAAGATAAATTTTCAAGAGAAAGGAAAATAAGAAAATGAACTAAGAGAAATAAAAAAATCCCTGACGGCTTCACTTGATGGTGCAAACCATGCAAAAAAACCTGATCGATATTGAGGTGGGTGCTCTACGAATTTTCTCACTAACCTACAACCAGCCAGTATCACTAAAGCCCTTATATATTTTTTAAGTAGGTAGGATCGTTGAGCCCAAGTGCTGCACTTAGTGCTAATGATACCCAAAATTTGGCATCTGCCGAGATTCTGACAACTCGGAAAAAAACTAGAAGAGAAGATAAAATTGAAAAGATTAATTAAAATAACATAAAATAAAATAAATAATGAAATCAAAAAATATCTGAAGAAATCTGTACACCCCTCTTCCAGCTCCACGGACAATTCTCTGAACCAAGAATGCATCGTGTCGCATCTTTATAATAATACTAATACCACTAAACCCATTTTGGCGCTCCATGGTGCTAGATTATACCTGCAGCTTGGAAAAATAATCTTACCAGTAGCTACAACATAATATGCACAAATGGTTACAAGTACTTATCTAGAAGCAACGCAAGCTTCAAACTCACACACAAATGATAAATTCCCTTCCTTCGTACGAGCAAATTTCAAATTGAAATCCCTCCTTTACTTTAGTGTTTTTTCCTTTTTAAAATCCCGAACTCGAAAGAAAAACAATGTAACTCCAACAGCGATCCCGAACCAAGCACTCGAGTGAGTTGACTCCTACCTTCCTCAGTTGCCCAAAGTCCCACTAACTGTTCGGCCCAGACTTCGAACCCAAACTTACTCGTCAGTTGGGGTCAAGCAGTGTACTGCAGGATAGACTGATGCGGAACATAGCTCCCTGAGGCCAACCTACCTTTCTCTAAGGATGAGTTGTCTCTCCTCTGGGACGGTGTGTGCCTTTTCAGGGGCCAAGCCTCTCGTCTACCAAGACCGTTAGTGAGTGGTGATAGCCACACCCTGTACGAGGTGACCCTACTATTAACAAAACGCTACGGATCTAGACTGGGGAGTCGAAAAACACCTCCCCCAATCCAGGGTGTCATGCGAACCGTGCCCATTGGATAGTTTACAGTCGGGGGTAACTGACTGTATTCGAACGGAGCCTCACTGATACCTGGTCGCCTCAGTGAGTAAGTTAGATCTCACCGTGCTACGGGGGGCTATGGCACGGCGGACCTCTTGACCCCCATACTCGTGGGAATCAAATGAGTACAAAACTGGAAAAAAAAAACAAAAACCAAAAAAGCGGGGCCCCATACCGCACCAAAACTGGTTAATCAGGCGGAGGCACGTCTCCGAATTACTGAAAGCCAGGTGACTACACCCAAGAAGGGAGAAGTTGGCACGTCAAGCAGTGGATCCAAGGTGAGCATTGGTATACTGCATGGACTACATCCAACGAACACGACTGCTCAAAGAGCAGGGACCAGCAAAAGCACGTCTGAGATAAATATAACAGACGTCAGGAAGGAGACAGGTCTCAGTGGCGCCGGGGTTAAATGGTACCTGCGCTATCTGAAGGAAGGCCTGAAACCAGAAGAGGCCCTTAAGAAGGCTCAGGACAGACCTAAGCCATCTCTACCGGAGCCGAGAAAGCGGGGAGCAGCAGAGATCAGCCCGCATGAAGGAAATGCTCCCAAAAAACCCAGACCTGAACCCACGGGAGGAGAAAACCCGGGCAGGTCAGGAGTGAAGGCAGGACCCAGGAAGCCCGGCATTAGCTATGCTAGTGCGGTCAAGGGCATTCGACTGGCCATACTGCCAAAAAGGTTTCCCGAGCAAATACTCACTCGGGAGGAACAGGAAATCATTGAAGAACTTGTCGTCAAGCAGATGATCAAGGGTTGGACGTCGAAACTGGTGTTCACCGGGATACGCTTTCGACCAGGCCTTATACTGGTGGACTGCGCGACGGAAGGCACCGCAGAATGGGTCAGAACCATAATTCCTAGATTGCCAGGCTGGGAAGGGGTGGAACTGTCAACATGTGCTGGAGATGATGTACCAGGAGCCCACATGGTGACAGTTTTTCTCCCAAAGGCCGCGGCAATAGTAACAGAAGACCTTATAAGACTCCTAATTGCTCAGAACGAAGATCTCCATACTCGACTATGGAGAGTCTTCAGAAGCAAGGTGGAGGGAAAGGGTAAACTCCTCACGATCGGGGTAGATGACCGATCCCTAGAGGCAATTAAACGTCGGAGTTGTCATATCAACTACCGATTTGGCAACATACCCGTGCATGTGCACAAGGAAAAGCCAAGGAAAGAGACCTCGGAGGAAGCATCGGGTGGAAAACTTACCGAGGTCCCTGAAGAAGTCGCGGAAGCCATAGAGGCGGAAAGAACGGGATCAACCAGGGAAATAGACCTGCTGCCCAGTGAAGAGCAGAAGCTGGACGACCTAGACCTAGGACTGCTAGGGCTCGGGGTGGACAGCGACGCGCAGGAAAGCGCCATGTCGGAGGAGGAGGGTGACACTCCAACGCAACGCCATCAGGGAAGCGAAACGGAACAGCTTTAGGGAATTCTGTGAAGGGATTGAACAGATCACAGAAGCAACCAGGCTGTACAAAGCTGTAGCCAAAGACGGGGGAATATCCTCTGTCTGCTTGAAAAAGGAAGATGAGACATTCACCGAGAATGAGGAGGACAGGGTACACCTGCTTCTCAGAACTCATTTCCCGGGGTCCTACCCCTCGGCGGCAGGCGACAATAATCTGCGTGACACCCCAACAACGAATAAAAGGGGAAGGAAAGAGAGCTGGAAACTAGCAAAAGAGGTATGCTCAGAAGCTAAGCTAAGATAGGCAGTGGGAACCTTTCAACCAATGAAATCTCCCGGAGCAGATGGCATTTTCCCAGCACTTATCCAGAGAGGCCTAGGAATTATCTTAGAGTCTCTTCTGAGGGTGGTAAGGGGGAGCATAGCACTGGGTTACATACTAAGGGCATGGAGACGGGCAAAAGTGGTCTTTATTCCGAAGGCGGGTAAAAAGGATCCTTTTCACCCTAAATCTTTCAGACCAATCTGCCTAACATCGTTCGTACTCAAAACGGTGGAGAAGGTCATAGACAACTATATTAGAACTAACGTTCTAAAGCGTAATCCCTTACATCACTGTCAACACGCTTACCGGGCAGGAAGGTCGACTGAAACTGCTCTGTATCAGCTGACAGAGGTACTACGGGACGCCATAGAAACAAAAGAAATTGCATTGTACGCGTTTTTGGATATCGAAGGAGCATTCGACAACACATCGCACACAGAGATACAGGATGCCCTGAGCCGCAAAGGAGTGGGAAACACCCTGGCACTCTGGATGGGCAAAATGCTAGAAAGCAGACAAATAGAGGTACAAACAGGTACAAATTCTATTATCATGAACACCACTCAAGGCTGTCCACAGGGCGGAGTACTATCGCCGCTGATGTGGAGTATGGTAGTGGATGAACTCCTGGACGTGTTAACTAATACTGGAATACAAGTCCAGGGCTACGCGGACGACATTGTTCTAATCTGTAGGGGCAAATATGAAGATACCCTATGTGATAGAATCCAAACTGGATTAAGGGTTACTAGTGCCTGGTGCAGGAAGGTGGGACTGCGGATCAACCCAACCAAAACCACCATAGTACCATTCACTAGGAGGCGTAAGCTGGATCACCTGAAAGCCATAACATTACATGATATGGGGGTGAAACGAGAAACAGAGGTCAAATACTTGGGAATCACGCTAGACCAAAAATTACTCTGGAAGACACATGTCGGAAACACTTGTCGGAAAGCCACGAGGGCTCTGATGACTTGCAGATCCATAGCAGGAAAAAAATGGGGTTGCAGCCCGAAGATACTACTTTGGATATATACTGCAATAGTAAGACCAATGATTACCTATGGAGCGGTAATCTGGGCAGAAAGAACCCAACTCAGCACACAAGCCAGGGAATTACATAAGCTCCAAAGGCTGGCTTGCGTGTGTATCAGTGGGGCAATGAGGACATGCCCAACGGCATCCCTGGAGGTCCTTCTGGGATTAACCCCTCTCCATCTGCACATACAGATGCAGGCAAGGAGATCAATATTCAGGATGGCCGGTAGCATGAGTGAGGCGGGGAGCTGCCTAAATCGAAGGAAGATTGATATCCTTTCTAGGCGGTACCCCGAATTACTGATACCGAGGGCAACATGACAACGAGGTTTCACTTCGATAAGAAGTTTGAAACACGTTGGAGTAACAAGGCAAACTGGGAGAGCGTGGCTGCGACATACGGCTTAAACCAGCAACTGATTACTTGGTACACTGACGGATCCCTCACAGCAGAGGGAGCGGGTGCCGGTGTCATTGGTCCAAGGAAAATGTACTTTGAGCCAATGGGCAGGTACACTAGCATATTCCAGGCGGAAATTTACGCCATAGACAAATGTGCCTCCTTTAATCTGCAAAGGAACTACAGGGGGCAGAACATAGCTATTCTCACCGATAGCCAAGCAGCGATCAAGGCACTTAGGTCCAACCAGGTGAACTCTAAACTGGTATGGGAATGCCTTGAGAGACTGAATACACTCGGCTCGTCCAAAAAGGTCTGGATACTTTGGGTTCCAGGTCATGCTGGGCTGGAAGGCAATGAGGCAGCGGATGAACTAGCCAAGAAGGGAGCAAGGATGCCTTTACACGGGCCAGAACCCTTCTGTGGAATCGGAAACGGTTTCATGGCTATGAATCTAAGAAACGAAGAGAAACGGTTGAGGGAACTATATTGGGCGGGCCTACCAGGGATGGAGCAGTCCAGGGTGCTTATTGGGGGATACGAACCCATGCGCACAAAGGATTGCTTAAACCTCACCAAAAAGAACCTCCGAATCATAGTGGGAATTCTCACTGGTCATTGTCGGCTGAACTACCACCTAGGGAAGCTAGGGATATCTACGGACACTGTCTGCAGGTTCTGTGAGGAGGAGGACGAAACCTCTATCCACGTCCTGGGACAGTGTCCGGCACTTGTGCAAAGTAGGTCGATACATCTGGGAGAACACTTAATACCAGATGGAAAGCTGAAACTTCTGGAAGTGGGGAACATACTAAAGTCCCTAACGGTTACTGGCCTGCTTGAGATACTATGATCAACAGGTACACTATAACCAGTAAAAGGGGCACAATAGTTCTTCAAGGACGCGGTGCGACTTTCCCTTAACAGAATAAGAATAATAATAATACTCGTCAGTTGGGACAACAACAGAAGCTGCTTCGAATTTTTCCATAATGTGAATGAAGCCATCCTGCCCTGAATTGCCTTGTTACAAAAACAAAATCCCCAGCATAATTTGCATTCGAAAATGCGTGTATCGCTTTATCCAGAAACAAACGTTAATAATGCATTTCCTAATATGCAACATGATTAAATATATGCGCAAACAGCAAGAAAAAAGGTTAATGATCGTTTTCTAAATATTATAAAATTTCTAAACTATCTTTGAAAATATTTAAATAAATTTAGGGTTTTGTGAAGAGTTAAATGGTTTCTCGTTTTGAAATTAATATTTTAAAGCAAGTCAATGTTAGGGTGAGGAATAGAAAATTAGAAAGAGTGTAAAGGAGGCGCTAAGGAACTAAACGTGAAAAAGAATTCTACTGGATATTAGTAAATGCATTTTCTCGTCCGCTTGTCGCCGGACAAAGTGAACGAAATGATTTGAACGCTGTAAAGCCATGGACACTACAACATGACTATGCATTTGTTCTAATGTAAGCAACCAAAGTCAGAGTTAAAGTGTTCATTTGAAAGTTGAGCCGCTATCTAGCTTCGATTTACTCTTTGAACTAAAAAGAAATTCATAAGATTCTTCGAAAAAATAGACAATTTTTTATCATATCTTTTATTCCTTCATTCAACTTCATGTATCTCTACTAAATATTTATAATATATTGCACACAAATTATGTCTATATTTACAGATCTAAACGAAATGAGATTGTAACTCTTAAAATCTATGGAAATCCTATAAAGTCTAAAGTGGGCATCCATGAACGTAGCTGACATTCCTGAAGATAGCTGCTGCGGCTGCCGAGGTTAAGAATGAACAAGGATTCGGTGAAAATGAGGATAACGTCGTAGGGCAACACGCCATTGCTGCTTGTGCTGCAGAATGTTCACTAGAAATCAATTCCTTTTCAATGGAGGCTTGATGACGCAATTGTTCCAACCGTAATTGATTCTGGCGCTTCCATTTTGTTCTGTAAAGTAAGTAATAAAAGAAAAGGGATCAAAATGCTTTTAAGTGGAATAAATAAATGAAATGTTCAGCCATAGTTTTAATTCGTGTATATAGTCGGTCGACAACCAAAACTAACAATATTGGAAACAATAATCTTAAGAGACAGGCTGGCTTTGCTTTGCTCAATACCTTATCCTTTCACTAAAGGATACTAAGAGAAGGAACGTCCAGAAAGAATAGAAAGATCAATGCGATTTATTGGGAAATCGTTCATATGCGTAGGCTATTTAGGGATTTGTAACGAATGGCATACCTGGACTGAAATTTGTTCTTAATTGATGTGATTTTTAGACTTTTTCTTTCAAAAATAACTATTATAATTCCCCCTGGAAATTCTACATACTTCACAAAAAGTTAGTAAAGATTAGACTATTCAAACCCTCTTTACACTGCCGTGCCGTGTTTAAGAATGATAATGATATATAATTTGCCCCAACATCAATAGTCAACACAATTTGTCAGGAATTCTCCGGAGTTCGGTCGTCCGTAGCAAGATTCTAGGTCCGGCACCACCATCCTTGTTACATAAGAGTCAGTAGTCAGGGTAAAATAGAACTGCTTACCATCTAAACTTACAGATTGGAATTGTGATTGAAATAGGGCAGAGGCAAAAATACGCCTGAAGCACAATCAATATGAAATCCTTTTGGTGCCATCATCAATTATTGTAGAAATGATTGAAACTGACCACCTGCGAAAATTCGAAAAATTAAAAGAAGAGGTCCTGGGGCATTGAGGAATAAGATTCACCAATGGCTGGTCCAAAAGTCGAAACCAATTTTTCCGTATAAAAAAATCAAATTGCCCATATTTGACTTAATAGCAAAGGAGCTTTAATTAATAAATGGAAAGCACAGAAGCCCATTATATCATTCGAAACAACCTAATTCAGAATGCCCAAAAATACCCAAAGCGAACGGAAATTTGGCGACTTCTTGAGTAACAGGCGAGGAAGGCGCAAAACTTCCTAAAATATCACCAAAACGTACTAATTTTCCTTAAGGACAAAAGCAACGAGATAAGATAAGCAATATATCGACAGAGAAAGAAGAAGTTATAAGGTCTTTCGATGTCATAAGTCTGTTCACCAATGTCACAATCAAACTGGCATTAGGAATCGTCTCACATCAATCTTTTCTCGGACAATTTTTGGTATTATCAGATTTGGTAGATTCCAGTTTCCAAAATCACGTCTATACACAAATAGGTGTTTGAACTGCGCTTAAGATTGTGTTGGACCTCGGCGCAAAACCGGGATGTCTGGAGCTCCTTATTAAGGCAGTCCTGAACCGGATACCGATTGTTGCGCCGTTAAGAGTCATGATAATCAAATATGTGTCATAATTCCAGACAATGGATTGCTGTTCATCACAAAACTTTCCTGAGCTCCCATTCTACAGGGTGCGGTGCGGGAACTTTCTTATTTGAATTGCGCGTCACAAAGAGACCATTAATCTTACAAAGATTCTTAAGATTTCTGGTCGCACAGTAAGGCGAATTTTTCTTCTTTTTCTTCAGCCGTTGTCCCGTTCACAAGCGAGACCGGCTCGTCGTGACCGGTTTCGCCATTTGGCTCTATCAAATGCCACATCTGAATGCAGTTGCGAGGCTTTTAAATGACCATCCAGCGGATCAAGCCGCCGTTGTTTCGGCCGGCCTTCTAGTCGCTTACCATCGACTTCGATGGTCAGACCAATCTTGGCAACTGAATTCTTGTTAGCGCGAATTACGTGAGCATACCATCGAAGACGCCTCTTTCGCAGTTTTTCCACGATCGGTGCAACCCCAAATTGATCGCGGATATTGATCGCTCAGTTCTGGGCAGGTCACTGCCGCTGACAGTGATTGTGCCTGTTTCATCGGGATTGGTAGTCAAAAACTCAGTTTTATTCAGACCGCGTTGTATGAAAAGATCATTCCATTTTTGGACAAGTTACTCGAGATCATTTTTGCTATTAGATGCTAGGAAAACATCATCTGCATAAAGCAGTGTATAGGGAGCTGGGCGTTGGTTGTCCCGTATGACGGTGTCCATAACAAAAACATAAAGAAGTGGCGACAGTGCGCTACCCAGATGAACACCAACAGAGACACGAAGCGGCCTTAATACACCCGCCATGCTTCGAAATTTACTTTTCGGATCGTGGTAGAGCAATTAAACCCAGCGCACGAATTCTTCTGGCATTAAGTGTTATCATAGAGCATACCAGATGAGTTCGTGTAGCACACGGTCAAACACTATCTCCAGATCCATAAATGCAATGTAAAGAGGGCGATGCTTCTCATGGTGTTTCTCCATGAGTAACCGCGCAGCGTGTATTGCATCAGTACGGCAAATTCTTCATGAAGATCTAAATTTTCATCAGTACAAACTGGCAATCGTGCAAAAATTCACGCGATTTTGATTCGCGAAAAAAGGTTTTGTGAAGCCTTTAGCGAAAACCTGCCTCTTTACTAGCTTCTATTCTTCAGTGATGAAGCACATTTTCATCTGTCAGGATGCGTTAACAAACAAGACATGTGATATTGGAGTGGCACGAACCCCCGAGAACTTCAAGAGCAGCCCTTGCATGAAGAACATGTGATTGTCTAGTGTGCATTATCGAGAGCTGGCATTATTGAACCCTGGCTTTTTGACTGGTTTTCTGACCGTTATATTCAGATGCTTAAAGAATTTCTCCCAAACTTGAAAAAATGAATTTGAGCGATGTGTGGTTCCAATAAGATAACAAGATTAATGGCTCTCTTGCGCGACCATTTTTCTGAACGTCCTACCTCTTTGAGGATAAAGGTAAGCTGAAGCCCAATATTTGTGCTGCTATTACTAACATCGGCACGGGCACACTGGAGAAAGCGAAACAAAACTTTCGAATTCGACCCTATCAATGTAGAACGAAACGAACGAAAGTCTATAAGGGCAATATCTATGGTAGAAAAAGGAAAAATGCTCATAGTTCGATCAATTAAAGTTGAGCAGAGGGCACTTCAGCTAAATTGGGTATCGCCGGCTACTTAGCTCACCTAATCTAGACGGGAAAATCCCAGCGATACGAGGCTAATCAAGATCGGATGGGTGCACTGTTCCAACAAGGATTTTGCTGGGTTCAGTGCTGCTTTTTATGGATGGAGGTGAAAATCTTAAAAAGATGCTGTTGCGTCAGGTTGCAGCAATGTCTGGGATTCTCGCCCACTAAAATCACGCCCACTTCTCCAACCATATCCACGCGGAACTACCATGAAATATTACTTCACAGGGAGGTCTCTGGTTTACACCAACACAACTAAATCACGCATTCGTCGTGCTCTCCAGGCTTGTTCCAGTTCCTGTACCTTTTCCTGTATCACAGTTACTGTTACGTTTATCGCACTCCAATTTGCTGCGGACCTCAACATCTCAACTGTGTTGAAGGCGTCGTTTAGCCTCCTTCTTTCAATCGTGTATCTCGGACAGTGAAATATAACATGCTCCGGGTCCTTAGGCGCATTCGCAGCAGTCTGAGAATTCATCCAATCCGAAACGCAGCAAATACTCCCTGTATACACCGTCTCCCGTAAGAAACTGTGTTAGGTGCAATTCTCCATGTTTTCGTTCGACCCATTTCTCTTAATGTGTGGGTCCAGCCGCCTTTCTCGGAATTATCTCACCAGATACCGTCCTATACGCACTGCTCACCCTCAGCGCGATTGGTCGGTATGCTGAACTTACCTTACCCTGGCTCACTGACTTCGATATCCAGTGCGCACGCCCAGACAGAAGCCGCATATAGCAGGATGGATTTCACCACACATGCGATAAGCAGCCGGCAACTAGATTTTGGCCCACCAATATTGGGTATCATCCTTGATAGAGATGCGCTAGCCTTGCAGCCTTTTCGTGCGCATAGTCCAGTCCAACTTGGCATCGATCATTACTCCCAGGTATCTAATGATCGATTTTGAAACAACCTCGTGATTACCGACCGGGTTTTGACAGTGTTGTTTTTCCTGCTATTGATAATAAAGACCACCTCCTTCTTATCCTCCGTCAGGTCCAGTTTCACCATTTGGAGCCATGTTTTGATGGCATGAATAGTTTCACTTCCATACAGTTCCTCGTTCTGGTGGTGTTTTGCAACTACTACCACTGCCAGTTCATCTGCAAAACCAACCAACGCTGCCTAATTTGGCACGCGAAGGCCGAGCACTCCGCCATACATTATGTTTCACAGCAGAAGCCATAATACGGAATGTTGTGACGGCAGGTGTTCCCCACCGTCACAACATTTTCCTTCTGCCCGTCGCCCGCTTCGTACCAAAGAAGTCTCTCCGAGAGGTAACTCTCGATTATCCGCGCTAAATAACCATTTTAGCTAGGCTGTCCTTAATCAAACCCCCATTTGGCCGAGTTAAAGGCATTTCTAACATCAAGCGTCGCCACCGCAGCACTTCCCAGCGGCCGATGCCTCCCGGGCCAGGTCTGCGACCGTTGGAATGGCATCGACATTGCACCGCGCTCTGCGAAACCCATACTGCCGCTCCAATAGACCATCCATTAGCTCGACGAATGGAAGCACCCTGTTGTATATCATTGTATATCACCCTTTGCAACGTCTTCTCCGTAGTATCTAAAAGAGGTAGGTAGGTTCCGTGTTAAGATCTTTGCCATGCAACATTATGTACAATGGAATTCACAGTGTTTACGTTGTGAAGGAGGAACAAAAGTCGTTTATATAAACGACCTGGCTCTGCTTGTAATCGCCAAGACCCAGGTGAAACCATTCAGATGATTAAATCATAATTACAATTTATCAAACTGCACATAGAGGAGCAAAAGCCGAAGACGACGCTGCAGGTATAACATTACGATCAATATTCGGGTTGGAACCTATGAAGTCGTCTCAAAACTTGAAATATTCAGAGGTCATGATCAATGCTAGACAGTTTAATAGAACTTACCCTAGAATAAAGTTGAGAGACTGATGTCATCTCTATCCAGCAATCCAAAAGAAAGTTTGGAGTAACAATATACTATTTTTGGAGGTCATGAAACTTACGGTTTTTCGACCTTATGTTGGGCACTATTCGCAGCGCTCTTCAATGCTATAAAATTTGAGAACCCTTTGCTCGTCTTCCTAATTCCCAGTGGGATTCACCACGAGTGCCTTATATTTGGTTAGCTCTAAAGATGCCACTTTAGGGCGGAAACCTCAAGCAGCATGCAGCGTTCCAGCTGAGACAAATAAGTATACAATTCATCATGGTTTTCCCTTCCAATGGGTATGCCATGTTTACCAGATTTTGGACTCCAAAAGTGCAATTGGGTCGAAATTCAAAAACAGAGAAACATATCTTGGAAAAATGACACGCCCAAGCTAGCTAGCTAAGTAGTACGTAAGCAAGTGGTGATCGTCACTTTGGATGCTTGCCAGTTTAATCAAATTCCCGATAAATCCTTCCGCGGTAGAAAATGACGCACCCATGAACCCGGACATGCATGGTCGTACGCATATTTATATCCTCTACTTATAATATTCACGACGTTCATATCTGCATTTTGTATACAAAAAAAAATTGTATTGTTGTTACGGAAACTCTAAATAAGTTGACAAACCTACATGTTTACCCCTTTTAGGTACTTTCACGCATTGTATACTAAACTATCATATAACTCACCTTCGATTCTGATACCACGTTTTAACTTGCGTTTCTGATAAATTCAAAGTATCTGCAACATCACTTCGATCTGCAACCGAAAGATACTTTTGGCAGCGAAATTTCCGTTCTAAATAAGCTAATTGGGCATGGGTGAAAGCAGTTCGTCTTCGCCTTGGTTTTCGTCCTGTTTTTCCTAAGGCATTTTTCGATGAATCTGATTGTTGATGCCCAACATTGGATTGGTCATTAGGCGAAAGCAAATTAGGGTTGGATGATTGCACATTTGTGAAAGATCCGTGATGATTCGATCCATATTGGATCTGTGAATGGTAACTTATTATACTTGAGTCAGGCGATGAGCGGTCTTCAATGTCGATTTCAGTATTGTTGTCAGATAAATCGGAATCTGAAAGAGAAATAAAAAGAAGATCATCAACGTTATAGTCCTGTAAACCTCAAAAATATGTACTAAAGATGGATGGAATCCCACTTACTTTCTCTGCACGAAAATCCCTCAAACATTTCAAACTGCTATTATCCAACCCAATTAAAAGTCGCAAATGACCCGAAAACATGCGCTTAAAATATTATATAATATCAACATAATAGCCATCCCATATGCATCAGGATACACAGTGAACCTTAATCATTTTATTGAAATATTCAAGCTCATCAAATTCCCGCTGTGAGAAATCATCGGACTATCCTTCAAGTCCACTTGACTACTTGACTCAAGTCCTTGGTTCATTCATGCCATTATTTTCTAGACTATTTCAAGAGCACGGAATACCGAAAAAAAAGATTTTACCAACGATTTTCCGGGTTTCCCTTCCTTTTTTCTCAAACCTGATTTCCTTATGTACATACGTTCACGTACTCCATATGGAACCACATATCTTTGCTCTGAGGATATTTTCAAGATATCCTGTCGATTGAGTTCACGTGCTTCCTACTATGCTTCCTGATTGAATCCTTTTTCCCCTGTGGAGAGTTGGTTCACGTGTTGAGTTCACCAAGGATGTTTGATTCTTTTATCTTTCTCGTGGGATGTGATGATGGATATAATACGAGTATGTTTTACGAAGGATCCTGTAATGGTTGGCCGTTGTTCTATTCGGCATTTTCTAATAATTGTGGAAGTATTAGAAAGTGTATGTTTAAATTGTCCTGAACAAAGGTTTTTAAGGAAAAGTCACGTCTACGTTGAGAGTACAAGTGCATCGGGACTTGAGGGTAAACGCTCTAAATATTTCACCTTATTCTAATAGGGGGTAATTGATGACAATATTCGAGCAAATTGGATGTTACGTGGGCGGTTAAAATCGTTTACTCCTAGGTTCTAAGTATTGCGCTTAATTGGGGGATAAAAGTCTCTTCTAAGGAATTGGTTAATTGCTCTTAGTAGAAGCATTTTCCGTCTGTACAATTCAACAGTTTTACATCTGAAAAATCAGTTTGCATTTGAGACAATAGCTTAAATGACTCAAAATTTATATCTTTTCATGATTCGATTCAGCAATAAATGAAAATTCCCATCTAGGTAGCCACGGACCATGACTGCATAATGCAGTGGTGCACCGTATTATAGGAAGTACAGGTCATCAAAATTGGGAAGCTGCTACGTTCCTGAGATGAAGTAATTTTGCACCATCTCCCGGTAGCTGTGAGCGTTGAAATTGCCATCAAAGAAATAAGGGCCGTAAACACCTGCTTTCGAAATTCCACCCCACACAGCCAATCCTATCCGGTTTAGCTCCTGTTCCAACGTGAAATGCGGATTTATGAAGTCCCAATCCAGGGAGTTTCGACGATTCATGAGCTCAGATAACTTAAAGTGAACCACGTCAGACCACAAGATACTCGATAAGAATGTAGGATCGATTGTCAACTGATTCTTCCTGACCTCGTAATGCTGCAGTCTACGGGCTGTATCATTTTCATTGAGGGCGTGTATTAACCGTAACCGATAACATTTAAACTTTAGTTTTCGTCTAGCTCATATGAATGACGATTATCACATGTCCGTCTGCAAGCAGCCTTTATGCAAAGACATTTCAGAAGACTCTACCATGAGTCTGGCTACGCGTTGTAAATTCTTTCCCCAGAGGGCACTCGACGGCCGTGAGAAGCATGGCGCATCTTCTAGATATTCAGTCGTTAGAAACGATCTCTGAGTACATTCCTAACACAGTGTCGAGCCGGTTTAGTAATAATCGCCAGCTGATTCCAATCAGAGAGATAAGAATTACTCTTCCTACTTTACTTGTACCTGTAGCATAGGGCCTCCACAAAGCCCCTCCATTAGTAATAGCTTTGCGCTATCGAATGCGCTCCTTTTTCTTTTTCACTACAATCTCTTTTCAAGTGGTACTGGCTTAGCCACATTTCTCCTAATCTCTGGATGCTATTTTAGAGCTGCCCTACTCTAGTGTTCAGTTCGCAGAGCACATTTAATTCAATGCCAACACCCCCAAACTTGCACAGCTATCACTTCCTTTTAAGTCGCTTTGACAAGGATATCTTTCATTAAAATTTAAGCAGTTTTTGGGGGATTTTTCCAGTACCTGCAGGATAACTTTTTTTTTTCATTAGCGTAGTACAAGCTGAAGCCTTGAAGTATCATGTTCTTTGGCATCTGCGAGGATCGGCATATAGGACGACTGAATGGGTTCCATTTGATTTTTCTCGATTCCCTGTCATTTTCACAAAGGCTTCGTTGCATTATATGAGTTGCATTTTGATGTTCTCTGTTTATTGTGCCGCACTTTCTGTTTGCAATTTGAAATAGATTTCTTCTAGGTTCGTTTAACTTCTGATAAGGGTTAGTCGTTCACCATCTCCGGTAACCTTTAATATCTCGCATCGTCGAGACCCCTTACCAAAGGGTCTAGTTTTCCACCAGGTTACTGAAGATCTGCTGAGCTTGACTTTCCCGCGCGCGGAGGCAATTGACAATAGCACGAGGCCACGAGAAAAGATCCTGTGGGTTCGGCTGATCCATCCACGCAGGATGAAAACGCACAGATGTTTCACAAATTGAAGGATTGAGTCAAACACCTGCTCGAACACGCACCCTGTGCATCAGTTTACGCAATAGCCTGCTGCAACCCGTGTAGCACATGTATATCAAAGACGTTGGACGTCATATCTATAAATCTTAGCTGTGTTATGCCCTTTGAGTTGAGACTAAACAATATACTCAAAGTCTTTTCTTGGTTTCTTTGGTTATCGAAAACGGACTATGATTGGTTTCTGAAATGTGCGCAGGCTCCTCGACAACGGTATCAAGGGTCTCCACTATACTTACTTTCTCCAACTTTAGCGCGAATTCCAACAATATAAGCCGGACATTCTGGGCCTGAACGAAGTACGATGGTAGGACTCTGGAAAATACTCCTCTCCCTCTTCCACACTAATGCAATGTGATTTTGAACTCTGGAAAGCCAAGTGGTAGCAGACACGAATGCAGTGCCGGGCTACTTCTAACAGCCACCCCAAGGCGCGTTATCTTAACCGGGACGAAGAAGCTTTCTACGAGGAATTCAGGCGAGGCTTCCTATATTGTGTTCGTGATGGGTGATCTGAATGCTAAAGTGAGGTCTGACAATACCTTGCCCGGGCTTGTGATGGGGGAAGACAGTGTTGGCGACCGTAATGGTAATGGTGGAAGCGTCGTAGACTTGTGCAACTTCCGCTGCCCCATGATTGGTAGCACAAAGCCTGTCATCAGGTCAGTTGGGTTTCAACTGATCGACATCGTACCAGCAATCAGATCGAATACCTCGCGATCAGGAGTCAATTTAGGAGTTATTTTCTGGATGTGCATAACAAGAGAGAAGCTGACATCGGTCTTGAAAGGGATCGCGTACGTTCGCTTGCAGGGTCGTGGAGCCGGGGGCCCCCAAATTCAACATCGACCTCTTGTACGTCCCAGCTATCTCTCAACAGTAGGCGAGCTACGTTGCTGATCGGACAGCAAATATACCGGGTATCGCGCCTGAGAATATTAATGAGCATTGGGCCGCCATCAAAAAGGTTCTCTTCTCGGGTTGTCACCCACGTTCCGAAAGAGTGCCATAAGATCAAACTGACTGCGAAATTGCGGAAATGGATTGTTGAACGGAAGAACCCTCCGTTGCGAGTAATGGTGTGCATGACACGCTCAATCTCTGATACCGAGCAAAATCCCGAGAAGTTCCCGAGAGTAGTGGAAAATGACGCAGATCCCAATAATTCCAGAAATGTATACCGCATCCTGAAAGAGCTAACATGCGGTCGCTAATATGGTTCTGTGAAAAACTTTAACGGTCGACTTTTCATTCACAATAATGAACAACCGAAGACATAGAAAGAACACTCCACCATGCTTCTTAACCGTATCACATCCGGTGAAGTTTCTCCTCTTGTGGATATAATGCCTCCAAGCAGAAGAGAAATCATTTCGGCCATCAACTCAGTCAAACGCTTCACGGTCTGTTATTTATCGCTCCACATGCAGTTACTGTAAATCTAGTATTTCCACTCATAAGGAAATCTTGGGAATCCGAGTGCTTTCCCAGAGAGTGGAAGAAAGGGATGATCGTTAAAATCCGAAAGAAGGGGCCCGTTTTGAGTGTGACAATTGTTGGGGTTTCTGTGTGCTCCCTACCATCGCAAAGATAATAATGTGAACAGGAATTATAACTAGAGTGTTCTAGGCAAAAGAGGCATTCCGGAGAAACTAATAGCTATTATCAACCGCAAAATGTCACGTGCTGCACCGAGGTAAAATCTCAGAGAATTTTGAGGTCCAAAGCAGAGTCCGCCAGGGTTGCATCCTATCACCGGTAGTATTTCTTTTTATCGGTGACGTTCTCTATGCTGCCTTGTCCGGACGACGTGAACGAATTCAACGGACGATGACCTCTTGCCTCAAACACCTCGACTATGCTGATGGCATCTTTTCGATCTCTCACCGTTCTCACCGGGTCATGGACCTGGGCGAAATGGCTCTGGATTTCGAAGGAGCAGCAAGTAAAATTGGACTGAAAACAAACACAGGATTTTAGGTAACCGCGAACAATAGCATGTATATGTGGTTGACGCGCTATACCCTACCAAGAGTTGAATGGCAACCGTATAGTTGTCATACAGGCTAGCCCAAAAGTTTTTGGATCATACGTGAAAAAAGTTAAGTAAGTGAATTGTCTTGGCAAAAATACCTAAAAAAATCTTGTGCCTCGCTGGTATTCTTCTTATACATACTAACTTCTATTTAATTTTCAAGAAGAGAGTAGATTTTCAGCAACATTAAATCGGCAAATCTTAAATATATATCCGAATTTGAAAACGAATAGCAATTTAAAGGTTGCATTGGCTTGGCTACAACAACGGCCGCATCTCCAAAATACTGAAGGTTCATAAGAACACCGTGAAAAAAATTGAGCAACAAGTAAGTCATAGCTCTGGCTTCAACCCGATTTTGACATCTTTAGGAACAAAGTTCGGCTGGTTTCATTCCTTAGGTACGGAAAACGTAGCAACTCCAGTTGGCACTGAGCCATTTTGATCCATACATATATATTAAAGTAACCACTGGTTTTGGTTGTACTGTGTAAAGTAAAAATAATGAATAAACAGCTATCTTCTAGACTACGTCCTTCGTCCAATTAAAAGTTTGGGAACAGCGGCAACTTCTTCAGCCATTGTCCATTCACAAGCGCGATCGGTTTCGCCATTTTGTTCAGTCAAAGGTCTGATCTGGATTCAGCCGCAAGGCTTTTAAATCCATCATATCGTTTCCCATCCACTTCGATAGTCAGACTAATTTTGGCAAGTGAATTCTCGTTAGCGCGAATTACGTAACCATGCCACCGAAGATGTCTCTTTCGTAATTTTTCCACTATCTGTGCAACCCCATATCGACTGCGCATATCCTGATTTCGGATGTGGACAACGCGTGTTACGCCACTCGCCCAGCTGAAAATGTTTGCCTATTACCCGCAAGACGCCGCTCATTGCTTTGATAGTCGGCCAACACTTCGAATCATAGAGGGCGACAGGCTGAACGACATTCCGGCAAATTTTAGATTTGAGACGTCCGTCGATACGATCACAGCACAACAATTTTACAACGCCGTTCACCATTGGCAGATAGCGTTGATCCGAAATATTTAAGATCGGTCGTCAAAAATTCTGTTCTATATAGAGTCAATGTTTTGAACAAGTTGCTTAACATCAGCTTTGCTATGAGATATTAGCAAAACGTCATCTGCATAAAGCAGTGTATAGAGCGCTGGATGTCCCATGTGACAGTGCCCATAATGATAGCAAACAGGAATAAGAGTGGTACGAGGACGCTTTCTTGATGAGAGTTGTACTTAGGTAGGATATATTGGCTTTCCACATACCAATAACGTCAGTAGTCAAGCGCGTCGTGCAAAAAACCCATATAAGGACGATTGGGCTGAGAACGAACGATCTCATGAATATTACCAGAATACAGTATTCGATTTTCGAAGTAAAGTCATTATACCTGGCAAAGTGAACAGTCGCGAAATATACATACAGGAGATTTATCTCCCAGGGCATTGCTTGAATTTGTATGGTGAAAGAAAAACATTGCACATGTTCAACGTTTTCCAATTACTTTCACATAAAGAGTTCTGCGCATCCTTTTGATACTTTTGATATCGAAACACGCGCCAGTAAGCTACCTCGTTAATACTGGAATACAAGTCCAGGGCTACGCGGACGACATTGTTCTAATCTGTAGGGGCAAATATGAAGATACCCTATGTGATAGAATCCAAACTGGATTAAGGGTTACTAGTGCCTGGTGCAGGAAGGTGGGACTGCGGATCAACCCAACCAAAACCACCATAGTACCATTCACTAGGAGGCGTAAGCTAGATCACCTGAAAGCCATAACATTACATGATATGGAGGTGAAACGAGAAACAGAGGTCAAATACTTGGGAATCACGCTAGACCAAAAATTACTCTGGAAGACACATGTCGAAAACACTTGTCGGAAAGCCACGAGGGCTCTGATGACTTGCAGATCCATAGCAGGAAAAAAATGGGGTTGTAGCCCGAAGATTCTACTTTGGATATATACTGCAATAGTAAGACCAATGATTACCTATGGAGCGGTAATCTGGGCAGAAAGAACCCAACTCAGCACACAAGCCAGGGAATTACATAAGCTCCAAAGGCTGGCTTGCGTGTGTATCAGTGGGGCAATGAGGACATGCCCAACGGCATCCCTGGAGGTCCTTCTGGGATTAACCCCTCTCCATCTGCACATACAGATGCAGGCAAGGAGATCAATATTCAGGATGGCCGGTAGCATGAGTGAGGCGGGGAGCTGCCTAAATCGAAGGAAGATTGATATCCTTTCTAGGCGGTATCCCGAATTACTGATACCGAGGGACAACATGACAACGAGGTTTCACTTCGATAAGAATTTTGAAACACGTTGGAGTAACAAGGCAAACTGGGAGAGCGTGGCTGCGACATACGGCTTAAACCAGCAACTGATTACTTGGTACACTGACGGATCCCTCACAGCAGAGGGAGCGGGTGCCGGTGTCATTGGTCCAAGGAAAATGTACTTTGAGCCAATGGGCAGGTACACTAGCATATTCCAGGCGGAAATTTACGCCATAGACAAATGTGCCTCCTTTAATCTGCAAAGGAACTACAGGGGGCAGAACATAGCTATTCTCACCGATAGCCAAGCAGCGATCAAGGCACTTAGGTCCAACCAGGTGAACTCTAAACTGGTATGGGAATGCCTTGAGAGACTGAATACACTCGGCTCGTCCAACAAGGTCTGGATACTTTGGGTTCCAGGCCATGCTGGGCTGGAAGGCAATGAGGCAGCGGATGAATTAGCCAAGAAGGGAGCAGGGATGCCTTTATACGGGCCAGAACCCTTCTGTGGAATCGGAAACGGTTTCATGGCTATGAATCTAAGAAACGAAGAAAAACGGTTGAGGGAACTATATTGGGCGGGCCTACCAGGGATGGAGCAGTCCAGGGTGCTTATTGGGGGATACGAACCCATGCGCACAAAGGATTGCTTAAACCTCACCAAAAAGAACCTCCGAATCATAGTGGGAATTCTCACTGGTCATTGTCGGCTGAACTACCACCTAGGAAAGCTAGGGATATCTACGGACACTGCCTGCAGGTTCTGTGAGGAGGAGGACGAAACCTCTATGCACGTCCTGGGACAGTGTCCAGCACTTGTGCAAAGTAGGTCGATACATCTGGGAGAACACTTAATACCAGATGCAAAGCTGAAACTTCTGGAAGTGGGGAACATACTAAAGTTCCTAACGGTTACTGGCCTGCTTGAGATACTATGATCAACAGGAACACTATAACCAGTAAAAGGGGCACAATAGTTCTTCAAGGACGCGGTGCGACTTTCCCTTAACAGAATAATAATAATAATAAAAGCTACCTCGTACCTAACTCGCGAATATGCAATGACATTCCGCCCCGCCTAGAAGCTTGATTCGGTACTCCTGTATGTATTCTTCTTGTCTAAAACATTTTTTATCAAAACATTGAGTGCACAGATGATGTCTTTTATTTTTGCATTAACTTGAGAACCACCACTCTAAATTTGCGAGAAGAAGTAAACTAAATTAAATAGAATATAAACAACAAAAAAACAAGGGTTTTAACATACTGGGTCATACACTTTGTATACTTAGATCCGATACAATTTTGATTGAATTTAGGCTCGTATGTATCCTTGATTAGAAAACGAAAAAACAATGGCTGAGTGATACTTTTGAAAGGCTGACAATTGTGGTGCTGACCACGCTTGCAATAGAATCCACTGGTCCAGCCAAACCAGTCGCTTCATATCATATGATATCTATAGCTCTTTTCTCGACCAAAAAAGTTGCGGCCATCCCATTACCATCTATCCGTTATCTTTATAATAGCCACATGCTAAAAATATGTTCCAGGATTTACCCCTTTTCACTTCAACACCCTCGCTAAACTCACAATCCCTGCACCATTAATTATAACGCAAATTGATGTATCCTATCCTCTAACTAAGTGCCTTGTAGATATCTTTTTGGGTCAAGTAGTGCCAACTAAATGTATGTTCAAAGCAGCCTACACACATGCAATGCATCCATCCACCACTTAACTGAATAACAAAGAAACTTACCACTTTCTTTCTTCGCTATTGTCAAGTGGTTTTCTCCATTTCACAATGTCTTAATTAAGTCGTTTTGAAACATTTCTCTTATAGAGTTTATTAAAACGACGGAAGTCGATTAAACAAAAAGCGACAAAAGCTTATCACGTTTCCACTATACAATAGAACACTAAACCTTGGGTAAACCTATCTTGAAAGTTGGTGCAGAGAAATTGTCCCTTGTCTGTATGCAGATATTATTTCAATGCTCTAGGATCTGTTCCGTGTTGTATAATTGCTTGGTAGCGCAATTTGAGGACAGAAAGGAAGCTTTTAAAATCTTTTAAATTGCGTTGGAAGTGCAAAGGAGTTGGAACGTAGCGTGTTTTCAAAAGATACAAAAGAACCTGTAAAAAGTATCTTTATTTTTATCCTAGGCAACACCTCGGAATCCTTTTCAATTGTTGACTGCTTTCTGGATGTTGTCAAAGGAAGTAGAAAGGAGCTTCTATAGTTAAGATACATTGATGCCGCCTACGGTTCGAAGTTCTAGCTTTGAACTGATTGGTCCCAGTGGGAGTCAAGCCAAAAATTTGATCCTTGAAGACTCCATTTACTCACTAGTGGAGCTGATCATATCAAGAGTTCAGCGTCAAATGAAGCAATTGTTACAAAAAATCTGCTCCAAATTTTAAATTTCAAGAGCATTGCCATATCAAATTCAATATTATCCCGAAACTCCAACACAGCCACTCCCTTTTTCTGTCCTTTTTGCTACCAAATTTAACAAAGCCACCACCAATTCACTCATTCAATGCTCACTAAGGTGTATCTGCCAGCAAATTACCTTCTGATATGTTCATATACAATTTGTCACGTTCATACCCTGCAGCCAAGACGTCAATTCAAAGATCCTGTCACAGCTGGAAATTGAATCCCCTTCAAGTGCCAGGATTATGTGAAAACATTGCACTTTAGAATGTACTCAAGCGTAAATTTGTTTCGTAGCGAGAAGTGATGAATTCATTAGATGATATCTCCACATGGATGAGCACAACGAATAAGATGTTTTACGTCTGAAGTCAGGTCCTTAGCTTTATACCCACACAGTACCTTCTCCTATACATTTCGCGGCGTAGCATCCAGATCCTGTAGACTGACTCATTTAGCGATCCTTGCGGGTGTAATTAATTAAAAAAATCTTAAGCGTTATGAAATGTGAATATAATTTGTTTGCTTCATCTGCGTTACTAATGGTTTTTAAATATCCATGTTTTAGCTGTAAATTGTATCGCCCCTGGGAAGTGGAAGGGTTGATGAGAGACGTACACATTTTTATGGCATTACAGCACTGCTAACTTGTAGTTACTTTTTTAATGAGCGCCGTTTTACGTGACGAGACAAACGAAAAGTTGGACTCAAAATGTCAAGGATAGCGTGTTTTCACAGTAATTTTAAATAGTGCCTCATTGAGGGTATGAGAATATGGTATACAAGTAAATTAGATTTGACCTTCAGGTAAATGAAACATTTTAGACACATTTGTAGGATAGTAAGCACAGGTCCTTGGGAATGGATGGTCCTTGAGAATGGAGTTTAGAAAACTGGTTTTCTACGTGTACTTTAGTGTTAATGAGCACATGTAGAACTTATGGATGGTGGAAGGTTTGAGGTTCACATGGCTATGAGTGATGCAAAACATTAAATAACTGCAAAAATAAGCGTTTGCATAAGGTTGCATAACCTCAAAACTACCGCAGTTGCCCTCGCTTTTCAACACCGTCTACTATTATCCTGGTGTATTAGTTTATTATTCACCTTTTTATTAGATAGTTTCCCGATGACAGCTCTCGATTTCGTTTAACTTTCTTTTATTGGATAGGTAGGTGAAAGTGCTGATTTCCTTTGCTATCCAAAACGATCCCTCGAATAGCGATCCAAGCTTCGTCACCCTTCGTTTTTTTATAAAGCTTCATGAGAAACATGGATGAACATTCCCATCGATCACGAAATATGGTATTACCTGACACTCTGGTGAGAAAAAAATCCCCAATTTACGCCCCACCTCTAATCCCATCAGCTATCCCGAAATCGATGGATACTCCTCGTTAAATCCTAAGCCAATCAAATTAAGGTGGATCTGATATACATCTGTCCTGAAAGTCGTGTACCCATGATTGTAGTGCTTCCTGTTCACTCCTTAGTAGAGCATAGATCATCTACACGCTTAGATTGTACTTCAGTTTCACTACCATCACATTTATCATTGTGCAGGTGATAAGCTCACAGCAGTGAAAGAAAACACAAGACGAACACAGATACCCAGAACAGTGAGATTGAAAGGCTGATACTTTACCCGCTCAACCACCGCGCCATCATCCATGATTCCATCAACAATAAAGTCTGACATCACGGCTGAATCGGCTAGTAATAGTCGACGAATGCAAAAAATTTACCACCAATGTTGAAGCAAATAAAAGGATAGACACTTTGATTTTTGCCTCGTCAACTATACCACTCCGAAGATCCTCTCCATACTGTCGCAAATCTTACATATTTTAGACTATAGAGTTGAAAACGTTCTCTTTCTCTCAATGATAGGTAGTGGTATCAATTCTTGTAAGTCATGATTCAGAAAATTGACTCGTTCTGGAGCCTGACATTTTGACATAGATGCTACCTATTTTGGATATTCCCCAAGAGGTTACATCTATAGGCCAAGTCAGATACCACAACATACTAATTCTACCATTCTTTTTGATAAACTGCAGGTTTATCATAACATAAACTTACAGGTTTTCCACAGCATTAAAAACCCCTAAATAAATTTCGTGTGAATCAATTCAAAAGTATCCTCATCCTCTTTAAAAGTCTTACTGCATATTATAACCCGCGCTGGAGTTGTCGGCCTTTCCCAACATGTCACTTATATGCTGCTACTTTCGCCTTTTAATTAACATTTCCAGGACCATCTGACCTGCATACCACGCCAAAATTCTTCATTTGTAATGGTCTTAGGTCAGAATATCTCGAGGATATAAGCGCATGAATGAGCTGATAAAGGCTTTTAGCTTTCAAGCAACTCTTGTGGTCACTTTCCATGTACCATTCCCATACAGAAATACAGTGAGAGAGCAATCATGTGTCACAGCACAGACGAGGTTTTCTTCAAGAAAGATATTATAGGCCATTTATTCCCTCTGGCCAAGGCAACATGAAAATCGTCACCGATAACGAGAAGAAAAAGTATCAGTGACAAGATTCTACAAGATTTTTGTGATGTCATCTGTCACTTTGAGAATAGCTATTAGCTTCTCCGGAATGCTCTTACGGAGAGTATTCCAGATAGACTCCCTTTCACAATATCGAAAATCTTCCCGAAATCGATAAACAACAAGGGGAGTAATCTAAACTCCACACATTATTGTACAATGACGTGGAGGTTGTTAATGTAGTCGTTACAGGAGGATCCAGAGCGCCAACCATCCTACTCTCGGTAGATAATGATTTCTCATGGTAACGGAGCCCCAGACCGTCGCTCTCATTTCCGTTCGTAGTCTATAACAAATCTCTCAACTCCTTACGCTAATTGATTCGTCTGTACGTTTCCGCAGATAGCTAGTCCTTGTAATCAATTTTCGGAATGTGGCCAACAACTTCATTCGCATAATAGACAAAAGCACTTTTGATGGTAGCCCAGTATTCAACAATATTCTCGGACGGGTTGCTTAAAGTTTGGGTGCTTCATGCAGCAAGAAACATTTCATACTGCTGGATGACATTCGGAGCGTGGAGACGGCCGTTTTCAATTTAGAAATCGGCGTTCTCTTCCCCTTCGAGCAGATGCAGTAGCGACGCACAAACGAAGGTAAGAATTCCAGCGCCTTTTTTGAACGCACATTCAGATGACAACCCCTATATCTATTGCTGATCGCGATATAGTCGATATCCAATAGTCGGTATTCAAGCCAACTTGTGGCCCTGTTTTCGAACAGTGTGCCGGCGATCACGAGACAGTGGCAGTTCTCAAAGTCTACAGACCATTATCGTTGTTCTGATGGTCATCAAAATCACCTGCCCCCCTCCCTCATATGTCCGAGTAAGGGAGTTATCAGAGCGCATCTTGGCATTCAGATTACCCATCACACTCATAATGTCAACCTTTGGAAACCTCTCCTGAATTCCGTGCGATTAAACATGCTCTTCCACCGTCATTGTCTGAACAAGGGAGTAATCATCATGCTCACAATGTTACCATTAAGAAAGTTCTCCTGAATTCCATGTAATTAGACATAGAAAGAATCCTTCTCCACTACATCGAAAATCACCGACGGTGCATAGCACAATTGTAACCCTCCTTAACCTGGACCCGAATTTTGCAGTCAGTAGTTTCTCGGAAATCGGCTCCAAGGTCAAGTGAGCATGCCTTAAGAATAGCAACAATTCGACACCACAATCTGTCAGAAACCGACTCTCTGGTCAAGCTTGCGTACTTTAAGTAATAGTAACATTCCCACACCGGATTCTACTGCAGTTCACTTTCCAGAGTACAAAATCGCAGCCCCGTGGGTCAGAAAGTAGTAATCTTCAGAGTCCTACCATCTCAGTTCACTTACACCCAGAATTTCCACCATATATCGCTGGCATTCTCGCAAGAGTTGGAAAAACCAACATTCTGACGACCCTCGATATTCCTATCGAAGAGCTTGCGCACATTCCAGAAACCAATCCGTCGTTTCCAACAGCCAAAGGTCGTAGTCAGCCACTATTCGAGGCGTTATTGACGTTTCTGTAGCAGTAAAATTTCGAAATGTGCAGCCCATAAATTTCTGTTCCTCTTAGTCGACTTTTACGACAAGCTGGGAATTCTTTGGGGTTGTCCTTAAGTCAGGGTATTCAGAAGGAGAAACGCTGGAAAAAACTAAACCGTCATAATACAAACAAAATTGAAGAAAATCTTTCCCTAATTTTCAATTTCAACTGAAGCACTACACACTACACGATCGAATCTGTAAAAAGATAAGGCGATACTCTGCTATAATTTATAAAATTACTGCCAAATTCCTTTCTTAAAGCCGTAATATACTCCATTATATATCATATTGGCAATTTTGGTAGAAAAGCTGCTAATGTTAACAAGATCATAATAGGTCAGCGTTGCCTCTTTTACTTGAAATTAGTGCGTCCTCCCCCTCAAAATTGATTACCTATGGTAGCTTTGGTATCACTGTGTTTGATTCAATTGTAATACCTATTCTGGCATAATTCTTAACGAATAAACATCAATAGTACGCCCCTTGCCAGTGCCTAGAAAGTCCTTTCTGCCATTTACTCGTACTCGCCTATATTTTACCTGGAAACTCGTCTATATTTTATCTAAAAAATTGCTATTATTGTTGTGTAGTTATTTGGCTGTCATGCGAAATCTGCACTAAAAGTGACTACGTCATAATATACTGGTTGGTTTCCTAACCAGTACATTATTAGGAAAAAAGTTTATGTTCTCATGATCCGATAAAAAATAAACTTATGGGTCTAGACACACAGTCAGGATATATATCCAAGGTAAGGCATGTTGTATAGAATAATTGGGGAGTCTCCAGCCTCAGTGGTAAGTCTTTTCACCTGATTTGAATAAAACGGAGTCTTAAACGACCGATCACAGGGACTGAAACAGACACTATTACTGTCAGTCGCAGCGACCAGCCTAAACCAGGGCTAAATGACTATCGGCGAAGAATATGTTCGAAAATAAAATCCCAGGCTTAGATGGCATTCCGAATAAAGCTCTGGTAGTGGCCATTAGTTCGTTCAAACATTTACGGCGTGCCTCAAAGTACGGATTTTCCTGGGAAAACAGAAGCTTGCCGTAATCTAAATGCCAAATAAACCTTTGGGTGATCCTTCGTCTTATAGGCTTGTATGCCTATTAAAGGGCGTCGGCAAACTTTTAGAACAGGTCATCTTTAATAGGCTTGTACCGGTCACAGAAAGGGAGGGTAGTCACTCAGATAGATAGTTCGGATTCATAAAGTCAAGATCTACTGTCAGTGGGATCAGTACGGTGACCAAAAATGCTGAGGAAGCAATAAAGGCCAATAAATTTTGCGTGATAACTACTCTCAATGTGAAGAATGCCTTCAATACTGAAAAATGGAACAAAATAATTGCGGGTTTAGTAAATTTAGGCGCTCCGAAATAGTAAGAATAGTAAGAATTCCTCCGGGGTAAGCTATTGCGTTACGATTCGGACGATGGACCTAAGACACATAGAACAACTTGCTGGGTTCTACAAGGACCAGTTCTCGGTTCCCTTCTATGAATAATAATGTATGAATTTTAAGGTTGAAACTGCCCAAAGGAGTGACAATTATTGGCTTCGTATTCGACATCGGAGTGACTATCGTGGCTCAAGATATTGAGAAGATGGAGGTCCTCACAAACGATTTGTGAAATAAGATCCTAGCTATCTCGAGAATTGTCAGCTCTATATTGCTTTATGCAGCTCCAGTCTGGGCATCAGCATTGAAGTTAGAAGCAAATAGAAGAAAAATCGCAGCCCAATATCAATTGAGTGCATTGCAAACGTCGAACGCTTACCGTACAACATCATGCATGCATGTGAGATAGCAGGCATAATCCCCATCGACATCTTGGCGAACGAGGGTCGACGCCTCTACGACCCATCATATTCAATCGGCGAGCCCTGTACCCATCGTTGGCGATTAGCACGAAGTAAAGCGATTTTAGAGGCAGAAAAGAGGAAACGGTTAACCTAAAAAACGCTAGACTCATAGGATTATTCCAGATGCCTCAAAATGGATCAAATGAAAGCACAGTCATCATACGAGCTGATTCCAGAAGATGCGGAACATATTGTTTTTTACTCGCCGAGGTTCATCGGGCACAGAAAAAAGGCAACCCTCGGCTTCAATTTTCGCTCTTTTCGCATAGTTATTAGAGCGTGGTTCGGACCGCACTTCATTACGACGAATGACACCTGTTTAACCCTGTAATTTCCGAGTAACTCGATATATCTAAAAATCACTTTGCCCAAATATTCTGCACTATTGATTGATGGCAAAATCCATATCCCGAACCCACTGGATGACCCCCTTCAATTCGAAATCTACCACAATGTCATCCGCTCTGTCATCTTCTATGGTTATGAGTGCTTGCCGACTATCAAAAGCAATGAACGACAGTGGGGGAAACAAAGACTTTTCTTTGCACCAGTAGCGTAATAAGCCATGATCACATCCATTTATCGGATAAATATACTAATGAAATAATCAAAGCAACCGGAAAACGAAAGCTTCTATCTAAGTACAGATTGATCTGAAAAAGTTTAAAACATACCACCGCTAGTCGCTTGCACAAGGTGGTATAATAAGGCTAGAGTACCTGCATTAAGGATATACATCACTAGACGATTTTAAAAGAAGCATCAGGAGAAGTCGGAATATATTCTCTTCTGTCTTGCAATATCCTTATCAATTTTAGCTTCACAATATACAAGTGTGTACGCTAAATAATGAAGGGAAGTCATTGATCCTTTCCAGCTAGCAGAGGAAGACACGTTCCTCTGAGCTACCTTGCATGCATTGGAGCTTCATCTTGAACATTTTTTTGCCCCACGGATTTTCGATTATAACTTTTATACACAATTAAAATTATAATACATTTTACTCTTTCAAAGGGCTTATACGCCTCGTTAAAATTCAACATTATATTATAAATGCAGACCTCTAGTATTACGATGCATATGCTTCTGCATAATTCCTTAATTGGCAATGCATTTTCAAAGTAATGCATCGCACAATCGAGTTAATTAATAAATATCTCAACATATAAAACCGCCCTTTTACCCAGAATAAAATCAGAATAATTAGGCAGATTCACGTTTTGTTCCCACTTGAGTGCACTTTCGAAAGCCTTTTAACTTTGATATATGCACCCGGTGCATTTTTGCAATCCACTTTCAAACGAATGAAGGATAATTTCCATAAATATTCAGCCAATCTACCGTTGCGATTCCATAATTGACTCTTTATGTTTGTATTTAAAATCACGTGCAATGAAAATCTGTATGCATTTTCGGTATTTTGTATTCGCTTAATTACAAATGAAATGCATTTGCTAACTTTGAGAGGAGTCAAGTTTGTTGCATTTGAAAGGATTATAAAATGTTGAGCGCAAACTTTCACTACAAGTAACATAATTTTTTAAAAAATGTTAAGAATGTCTGTTTTATGCACAAATTAACTAATGAAGTGGATAATAATAAATATTACGGTAATGGACGACAAAAGCGAACACACCTGATTCATCCCCTGCTTTAATTCCTCTCTGGTGATCCATGGGTTCCACGCTACAGTTAGTGCATCACTCTCATCAACGATGCCTCGAAAGCCATAGAGCTCAAAGTCATCCCCTACGACGAAATCCCCAGCAGGTCGGTCGCTCACATCTGGTTGCCGAAGATCTGCATGGATAAAGACAAATTCGTCCATTCCCTATGCCTTCAAAAACTCGGGATCCCCATGAACGACTGGATTGTTATCAAGGAGGAGAAACGCCAGGCGAGCAGGCAAACTTTACTGCTCCTTGTAAACAGAGAGTGTCTGGTGGCACTGGAAAGGGCAGACTTCAAAGTGCGGTTCCGAGTCAGGAACGCAAAGGTGAAAGTGTTCCGCTTCGCGAAATCGGACGACCACCTGGATCCTCGGTCAATGTCGTCAACGAGCTGTTGAAGGAGGTGCAGAACGACGATCCGATGCGGACTCACGAACCCGCTACGTATACTGAAGGTAGCGCAAATAAATCTGCAGCCTCGAAGTGCTAATCTGCTGGTCTTCGCACTAGCACAGGAGCCCTGCATCGGAGGCGATCAAATCATCAAAGGGCTCCAAAGAAATTATTATAATTTTTTTCAAAACACAAAACATGCTAATCGGGGCAGATCTAAAACTGGTATCCTCACGAGTAAGAGTCTGCACGCCTGAGTTCCAGCGACCTAGTCGTGGTTAAACTGGAGCACGCGGGAGCAGAGAACGTGTATATTTTCTCGGCTTACATGGCTCACGACCGATCCGCTCTGCCATAAGAACTGCAACACTTGACATCCACCATCGCAGCAAAGAAGGCAACCTGCTGATAGACTGGGACACCTATGCAAGGCATACGCAGGTCGGTAATCACCGAAAGAGGTGAGTCTATCTTTGAATTTATTATTAACATAAATTTTTCGGCATATAACACGGACAGAACACCAACATTCCATTTGGCCCGCTAGGAAAACGTTGAAGGTGGGGAGAGGGGAGGTAGCCACTTGGCTGAAGCTGTGAGCAGAGGCACGCCCCAGGATGGCGCCACCTTTCTGGCATTCTGGTTAATACTGATAGACGAAATTTTACGGCTATTGGACGGCAGTGAAAAACGTGATATTGGTGTCAGGAATGTTTCCCCCATTATGAGTGACACCATGGAAGGAGCGTTAAGAAAGGTACTGAGGTCATACTCACATTCTACACGAAGTACCTCGAAAACGTTACATGCAAACCGAATTTTATGAGAAACTTTGGTGTTGTCCTTCCAACCAGGACAAAGTGGAAGAACGGCGTCCGCTTGCAAGGTTATGACATAGTATTCTTCATTGATATCATCCTATTAGTCGACAATGGGAGTTTTAGGGAGGAGAACTGGAGAGTGTCTGACCACAGATCCTTTTCAGATCACAATTGCACACTTTTTAGTCTAGATCTCGAAGAGGAACGACTAGAGGAAGTTTAGTCAAGTTATCAAGAACAAAGGTACGCCAATTGGTATCATTGGCACGACAAAAAAAGTAGAGTCAAACATCGGGGCTCTAGAAAATTAATTCGAAACACTCTGTTCTACTCTGCAAAATATTGCAAGAAAAAATAGCCACCGTGGTAGAGTCTCAGGAAGGTAACCAAGAAGGTCTCCAATATCTGCTACAGGCACAAATATTCACGGTCACACAAGGATTGCCTGAAAAGGTACAAGTTGTCAATAAACACTGCCAAGAAGTGGCCTCGGCTGGACTGTTGTCAGAACATTGAAAGCATCAGCAAATCTGTGAAGCTCAGTAAGATTCTGTCCAAGGGACACAGAAGCCCGTCCTTTCTTAAAAAGTCGGAAGGCTCCTGGACGGAATTTTCCAGGGGAACCCTGGACCTGCTGGTACACACGCACTTCCCTGCCGGCGAGGAGGATATCCAGCCGCCCCTGTCGTACGAAACTATCAAATCGGTAATTATCGAGGATCAAATCAGCTGGGCAATAAGCAATTTCTCTGTATATAAATCTCCAGGCAAAGATGGCACACGGAAATAGCAAGAAAGGAGTGTGCCGTGGCTTGTCGATATTTACCGGAGCTCTATCTCTTTAGGATACGTACCACACTCTTTTAGACGCGCACAAGTTGTTTTCATACCGAATGCAGGCAGGCGCGGCCATAAGTCCGCGAAGAACTTTCAACCAATCGGCCTCACCACTTAACGACGATGATGGATAGAACGCCTTTCCCTTAGTCCCTTAGTCCTATAGCGCAAATCCACAGAAACCGCTATTCACGAGGTAATTGGTACGGTATAGTGGTGACTCTAGTACAAGCAGTATACTCTTGCTGCCTTCCTGGATACATGGAGAAGGACCATTGAACAACGTTAGTACCAACGCTATCAAGGAACCCTTGACCAGTATTGGATTGGAGGCGTATCTTTCGTATTAGATAATATTCAATCGGATCTGGGGGGTAGCCACTTGGCTAAAGCTGTGAGCAGAGGCACGAACGAGGGTGACGCCACATCAGTGTATTGCAAGCGGAAGTACTGGCGATAGTGGAAGCCTGTCGATGGTTGGGGCGAGATCCGAGCCAAAAACGAAACGTAGTCATTTTGTCCTTCTACTCAGCGGCGATATCTTCTAGGCTGGTGGGGCAGTGCAGACACGCGCTGAACAGTCGGGACGGCGCGCCCAAGGTCATTCTGCTCTGAGTTTCCGGTCATATGAATGTAGAGAGAGTTGAGAGGGCTAATGAACTGGCCAGGCAGATCTGCACGGGCTACTGGCCTATAGGGAACCATGCCACCAGACTCGGTGTACCTTGCAATTTGCATTGCCCACGCTGAAGGGAAGGAAACTCTCTGAGTATCTACCACATACGGTAATGGCTCATTACCTACAGACCTTTTCTTGAACAGAGCTACCATTTTGATCCCAACCATTCGTTATAAACACGTGGCCCATCTATGGTGCTCTTAGATCTCCGCTACACGCCAAGAAAGAACGCAGAACATAACACCACTGAATTGGTCTGTGGCATAGGCTTGAAACCCCGTTGCGAATTTCTTTCCGCGAAAATGATCAACGCAAACGATCATTAGTAGAAAGGTTCAACAAGAACGCTGAAGAATACGGGGGCGATTGACTCGACTAGGACGAAACAATTCAGAGCTCGGACAATATATAAAAAAGTTTCCAAAAGGCTTCCACAGACTGGAATCAATTTAAATTCCACTAAGTGTTTATTTGCCCGATTAGGACTTTTAAATAGCTGCCTAAAGACAAAACGTTATCATGAAACACTCCGAGAAGCACTACAGGTATACTGTCCTGGATATTCATAATCAAATAATAATACTTGTAGAATGCATGTCACTTTTTAAATACCGAAGCACCGGTAGCTGCCATCAAACAGAGTATCGAGTCAATTGAAGATGCCGGCATGCAAGAAAACAGTAAAACCAAGAAGACAGCACAAGTCACACCAGCTAATCACTTGACTACGCAAGTGAAGTAAAGTTTGTTCACCCCAAATTTCTCTTAGGTCCAAGCCGTAAAGAAAATGACTCTTAAATGCGCACAATATCCCCCATCGCTATCAAGGGCTTTTCAACAACCTTCAAGAATGAGCAGCGCTATTTTGCTGCAACTAATCTCAATTTGAGATGTTGTATTTAACCCGCTAAATGGTTTTACATATCTAACGTGCCACCGAACAAGTATTAGTTGATACCGTGGTGGCAGAACTGAATATATATATATACATATATACCATATATGAATATAATCTGACGTACCAGGTGAATCCCGACCTGAGTAGTAAACGTAAAGCTGCATGCGACCAGCCACCTGTCATGAGTTACGGATAATAACATGGTCCACCGGGTCAGTTACGAATATCGCAAGTTAATCTTGTAAATAAGTAGCCCCAGAATAACGTTTCCTTGTGGGGGAGTAGACCTCCTTAAAAAATCTGTAATCCGGAGTGAAGTAATGGGATGAATTGCAGTGACGTTACACTGTATTTCAGCGACTCCCCTCCAAATACCTTCCCTACCTTAGGAGGTAACCATGGGGTATTGCAACATTGGGGCTCTGTTCAAGGGTTGACTGCTTCCCCAATACTCGTGGGAACAAAATTGAGGACGATTTAAATAATTTTTAAGGGCCCCCGGAGACACGAAAATAGTACCCAGCACGATTAAGACTCGCTCAACAACATCTAGGCGGCTTTTCGTCTTTGAATATTTTGGTAGTTATGCCCTCAACCACCAGGGACAGAAGACCTAGGCGTCGTATGGTTTGGACAAACCAACTCAATGAATTTATCGTCCACGCCTATTACCGTGTCACGGATTTGGAACGGAATCCATCAGGGCACAGTCACCGACTACATGAGGCGTTCATAACCCGATTTCCGGAACTAAATCATGTTCCGAAACAGAACGTTGGCTAACAAGATTACTGCTTCAGAGGTTCCTAGTTTGGTGTACGTTTTAGCTGCCATGGTTATTCGTCTCCATAATCAACATCTTGGAGTGAATAACAGAGGTATTCCCCGGAGGACTTTACCGTTCTGGGTGTTTCGGCTCAACAAAACAGTCATTTTGAAAAGAAAAGTTGAGAAAATAGGTTCGAAGAAATCCTCGGGATGCTGAAACAGAAACTTGAGGTAAGCTCCAATCGCATTCCACACAATACCTTGCTCTTCCAGAACCAAGGGGGATTTTATAAAAATCTCACTAATTCAAGTCGTGAAAGTAACCTCCATCTGAATCAGTCAGAAGACTTTTGGAGAAGTATTTGGAGCGAATCCAGCTGTTGCAATTTAGAAACGATGTGGCTCCCACACCTTATGCGTTCATGCGAGGCCCTCCCCAAAATGACCATGCCTGATATGACTGAAGTCGATGTAGAAGCAGCCTTCGAAAAGGCAGGTAATTGGAAGGAGGCATTAGTTGATAATATTCACAACTTTAATCAGGTGATTGTCGACCCGAAATTAGTTTTAGAATTTTTCACTAAGTGGATAACTTTCCTCATCCCCAAGGAGCAAGGTGCATCTTGCCCTTCGAAATGTCGACCAACTACTTGGCTTCCTACCATCTACAAGGTTTTTATTTCAGTTTTCTGCCCGAACACCTCAAAACATCTTGAGGCCGAAATTGATAGCTGAGGAGCATGATTAAAAAATATTGCACTACAATCAAGTGCATTATCTTCGTGAGTTTTTCTTTGAGAAACAATCCTCTAGCCAATTACATCAGGTCACCGACATGTTAGAACTTAAAAAGCAGAGAATGAGATCCCATGTCGAATATATATATATATATAAGGACAATATCTATGGTAGAAAAAGAAGACGAGGCAGACCCTGCCTAAGATGGAGCGATGGCGTAGGCCAGGACACCAGACAGCTTTTAGGGATATCGAATTGGTGGACCTCGTTCCTAATTAAGGCAGGCCTGGACCGGATACCGGTTGTTGCGCCGTTGATGATGATGATGATGATGATGTCGAATGTTCCAACAGAAAATCTGCAAGATTCCTCATCAAAACTTTGCGTTGAAATACAGCTTAATGGCAACCCACCATCTTTAGTATAAATATACTCCAAAGTGAATCTTGGAAAATGATCGAGCCAAATTACTGTGGGATCACACTATTGACACCGACCGCTGTGTTTATCAAAACAGACCCGATCTAGTTCTGCTTCCCAAGGAAGAACGAGCGTGCTTCATAATCGATGTAGCCGTATCGTTAGACCGGATAAAAAGCCGACTTGGTGACTACAAAAGATTGAAGTTACAGTGGCAATATCCACGAGGGGATTAGTACCGTAAAATTTACATAAAGTGTTGAAAACGCTCGATCTAAGGGCCGTGCTATCCATGGAGAAGCAAAAAGCAGTCATTCTTGCCACCTGTGTTATAGTCCGAAGAGTCCCGTCCGATAACAGTCTGGCCTAGTGGGTTTCAGCCTTGATTCGTACTGTCTTCCATTTAAAATCTATGCCTCTATAGATTAGAACCACCACGTCGCTACGTAAATTGTTTCCGACAATCGGGGATGTAGCAATACATTTTCGCATGGTCCAAATGGAAATAGCAGATGAGAAGACAAAGTATGAATTCTCTTCCTAGTTGATATTATCAATTGGCAACCTTCTAAGAACGAACGTCATATTGTAGAAAAGAACACAAAAGTTAGCACATCTGACACAAGCAATATCATCGAATTGCAAATCTGTACCTACAGGACCAACATGGGTTCAAGTTGGTATACCTATTGTGGACACCGAGGGAAATGCAGCTTTTAGCAACAGCACAGTCAGACTGGGCAACCTAAACTACATGAAAGGGGCACACCGCAGCAGTGGTATTTTTGTTTGAGAATTGAGAGATTCCTAAATTCGCCATCCACTGAAAATCAGTTTGGTCCTTAGCAGCCATCAAATCAGGTAGACGATAGATCGAAACAAACTAGCCCTCATATGTTTATTACTAGTCATTCAAAAATTAGTGAACGGTTTGTATTACGTTGCAAACTTTGTAATGAGCAAAAAATTCATTTCAAAACTCAAAAGTTAATCCCCATATGATAATTTAGGCTTGACGTTAGCTTCCTCAGCGGATGCGATAAACCAGTCGCCAATAGACTTTCTAGAGTTATTGAAGCACCCACATCAAAATCAGGCTTTCAAAGGGATTATTATTCCAAGACAGGAACATATTATTCTCTCTTGTGCGAAACGTCTTGAAGATTTCGAAAATATTTCCTGTTAACGTCGGAATCCGCAATTTTAACGAACTTCACGATGCTCTGATATCGGCGCTGCAATGATATTTGTTTACCCAAGCATATTGACCTCGTCATATAGAAACACGAACAGATATAGGTATATAACAGGATACAAGTAGGTTGATCCTAATACACCATTTCCAAGAAAGAAAGAAAGAACCATTTCTTTCATCTGAAGGAAACCATTTTTATACTATTCCAAAATATTTGGTTAATGCGAAACTTGGGCAGAAACTATTCCGGTGGAAGGAATATTATCTTAGCTGGAGCTTGGATTATGTACAAACACTAAATAGTTCAATTAGATGATCAGCGATGCAAACCCGAAATTGACCCGTTTGTCAACCTTAGTCAACCTTAGCAACCTTGTCACAGCTTATTCAGAAAACGCTAAAGAAACTCGATATGTAGTATACCCACAGGATTTCTACTACTTTAGCCATGCTAGGAACCGATCGAAGGAAAGGATAGACCAATAATAAAACAGGTGAAAACAACGCAACGCGGATTACAGCAACCGAGAGGGACCATCATTGATCATTCTTGCATGCTCCTTATACGGGAACTGAACGAGTTCTAGAACTGATCTTTCAACATCCTACCACAATTATGCGACCTACAGAAAAGCGCTAAATCATTTAACTTTAATATCAGAAGACAAAAGTCCCAACAGAACCCCTTAAAACGGCAACCGTCGTTAGGCTGGGCATACAAAATACCCTCCTAATTGATATCCTCACGTCTTTACCTAAAAATGCTAATTTTGTCAACTTCTTCCTATGTTGCCTTTCAAGGATTATAAACCTACCCCCTTTAGAGATTTAGAGGTGATCAAAACGAAAAGATCCTTTAAGTAGTAAAATAAGGATAAATGTAATGGTTTTGATATATCGGTCTATAGCTAAATGTCAAATCATAACTCAAATAGTGTTGAAAGTCAGTTTAGAATACACATATATGGACGACGTACGTATGGTAATACGAAACTAACCCTCGAAAATTAAGGATCGCCCGGTAAGAGACCAATTCATCGTTGTAGACCATCAGGGATACGACATTTCCTCAGCATATGCCGAATGGTCGATACTGACTTCACAAGATCAATACAAAATGTTCTTTCCAATCCTGAAGCAGGAGGTCCTTATCTGCATAAACCAGTAATTCTCAAGAGATGTACATATTAAGTAATTTCGAATAAGGACTATGCATGTAACCGTAACTAATCAAAAATCACCCACCTTCATGATCCTGTTGTCGATTGATTAGGTCACCAAGCAAATCACGAATTAAAAATGACTTCGTACTATCCTGCATTTTGCACACTTGAAACCTTTTCACTACCAGTTGCTGTTCACTCACATTCGATCCACATCAAGGCACCAACTACTCCTTCCCAATACAATATTCCGAATTAACTGAAAAGTATTTTCAATAAAACGCACTCGACTCCTTTTATACAATTTAAATAAATAAATCTCCCCCACATGCACTTCTCCAATGCACGCACATAACAAGCTGATCCTTTATCGTTGGTGTAATCCTTTTTTTGGTTAAAATCCTACTACACAAATCAACCGTTGAATTGCAACTGAACAAGTCTGAAAAATTGAATTTGATTTCGCGCGCGCTAAATACTTTTTGATGCAACAACATCGAAATAGCTGGATGAAATGGTTGGATAAACCGCACAGGATGGTTAAACGAATTTTCGTGAAGTGATTTAACGAGATAAAAAGGATTTTTCCGAGCAACTATTCATCCGAGTGCAACATCATTCCACTGCGCGGTTGAACGAGTGGGTGGAAGTTCACCTCGCCCAGGGATGTTTACCACCTCCAAGCTAAGTTGGGGGATATAAAGAGCATATGATATCCTGAGTCCTTTCACGCAAGTATGGCGAAATGTATCCCCTGACAATCCCAAAAGTTGTGGGTTGTTGTCGAGAATCACACTCACTCTGCTTCCAACCTCATCTATCCAACTCCCAGCCCAACCTACCCCATGCAAGTAAGGCAAAATCTGAGTAACACAGTCATGGTTGGTCATTTGGTTTTACGCGAGTCCTTCGTCCTCTCCTGGGAGCTTCCAGTCAGGACTATTTGTCTCTTTTCAAAGCATATCTATACATTACTGGTGCAAGTAATCTTTGGAGTTACAGCATGTAAACTGCAAACTCTCTCTCAGTGTCAGGATTCGATGTGGGAGGGACATTGGATATTAAACACGCTCGTCTGATTGGCGGAGCGCTTAACAACCCCCCGCAGCCTTTTTGGATTGGGTAAACTCGATAAACGTTAAAGCGAAATGGTTTCGTTTTGCACAATCCCTAATTGGAAATGTTTTCAAAATGCCCGAACTCCATTTGAAACATTTCACAGTTTTCACTTTGCTGATAAGATGGACGGAGAAGGGTTGAATTTTTTTTTCTTCTGTGAGCGGTTGAGTGGGTGGGTGAGTTGGATAATGGGTGGAAAATGTACTCGGGTATGCATAGCATTTTCTCTGGGAATTTTCTCTTTCTAGTTGAGGGTATTGCGGTTGTTATAATATTTTAGTCTTACAACGAAGAGTATCAACGAAAAGGGTTTGTTTGGAGTTTGGGTTGATGATGATAATGATGATGTATTTAGAATGAAAGTTTTGTAGATTTACGGTAATGATGTATAGTGGAAAGAAAAGAAAGGTTTCAGCTTCTTTTTTTTGCGGAACGAAAAATGAACAATTTGAAAAGCACTTACCTAAAAGTTTCTTTTCGTTCGTTATAATAGATTGGAGAAGCGCAGGCTACAAAGAAAAGATATTTTTCTTGGAAAATGTTTGCGCTTAATTAAAAAGTTTACCTTTTTTGTGAATGTAACTTTTGCTGGAGTTCATTCACAGACTTGAAAAGAGTTGCAAATATTAACCATCAGAAATAAGGGAAGGCTCTGAGCAGAACAACAAGAATAGTAAATGTGAGGTATGTATGCTTATAGATGATACAGAATGTCAATACAATTCCGAGTATAATTTATTCTAGATGCAAGAGAGAGGCAAAATAATGGAACCAGCTCTTTAATATGGGGCTTGGCATTTAAATGCACTCATTTGTATGATCCGAAGGTAACCAAATTTTTACGCAACCTCGATAGGAAAAAGACAATAAATCATATTATTCATAAAAATGTATGCCAAAGATATTCCCGGGACGGATTAAAAAAGCTGAATATCTGAAAGAAAACCAGACGTCTCAGAGAATATGTGTGACCGGCGTAAAAACCGGTATCCTGTCTAGGTTCACCAGTTCGGTATCCTTAAAAGTTATCTGGCGCCCTGGTCTACGCCACCCTCTCAGGTAGTCTGCTACGTTTTCTTTTTTTATTATCGATGTTGCTCTAATAGACTTTCCAGGCTGGATCATCCTCACCCATACGGATTAAATGACCCGCCCACCGTAAGCTATTCAGCCGGATTTTATTCACAACCATGCGGTCGTGGCATCACTTATAAATTTGTATGTAGGAGGATTCTTTTCTCAAAGATTACGCAATTTGTTTTGATAGTTTAGTTTAGTTTACTGGGGTGAGCTGCAGCTCCGAGTACTCAGGCCATTGTTAGGCCCATTGTATCCTCCTCACATTGGCTGCGCTTAGCCGAAACCACCACCCCAATCTTTTTCATATGGTAGTTTAAGGAACAGTGTCCCGTTAAAAGCCCTACTAGGGTTTTCATGTTCCACTTCTTATGGGATAACAAAAATTCCCTAGGCTCTTTCACAAGGATATTCGACTGCCGGCAAGAGTTCAAATTTCTTTCACTCGGCTGCGTAAATCCTTGCAATTTCACCCTTCAGAGTAGACTTGACAGATGTTTCTGGCCCCACTATTGTGGATCCAGATCCTCGGCGAGCTAGTCTGTCAGCCTCCTCATTACCAACATGATAGCGTGCCCCGGCACCCACATCAGGAATGTTTCGTTCAATCGGCCAAGTTTCAGCAGCACCTCATGACAACTCCACACCAACTGGCTTGATATCTCGTTGCTTTTTAGTGCTGGTAATGCCGCTGAACTGTTGGAAAAGATTCGAATGGTGCGACCCCTACATTTTTGTCACAGGCATTCTTCTGCTCCCAATGAAATGACATATATCTCCGCCTGGAATATGGTCGTCAATTTCCGAGGCGTCGAGGCCAGTTCTATAATCGGATTCCCCGAGAACATCCCTGCGCCCGATCCGCCCTCCATGACTGACCCATCGGTGAAGATTATTAAGTCTGTAATCTGAAAAGACTCATGGCCATTTGTCGACCACTCTTCCCTTTCGGTGATTACGACAGTATATGTCTTTCAAAGATGAATCTGGAAACCATACGATCGGTCGGCATCAGGGCCACCGGCCAACGTCGGCGTAGTAATCATTGCTCCAGTAATACTTAGGCAACCAAACCTTTGAATCTACGTTAGCAGCTTCCTGCTGTTAGCAAAGTTTAGTCTCGGCCACCAGACGATGCATGCACACATCAAAATGGGTTTTATTATTGAGGTTTACATCCAGTGTATCCGTTTTGGTGAAAGTCCCCAAGTCTTACCTATCGCATTCCTACAGCACCAGAGCAGGATTTCTGATATTCTTCCTGGATATAGTGCTTCCACGTTAACTTGAGTCGAAATGTACTCCTAAACACTTGACTGTTTGTGCCAGTTGGATTACCGCCCCTGCTAAGGTGGGTAGCGTATAGTTGCTGCGCCTGACGTTCCTAGTGAACATAATTAGTCCAATCTTCCTAGCGTTCACCATGAGTCCATTGCGAAGGCACCAACTGCGGATTTCATGCAGAGTTGCACTCAAACGTTCATATACTGTGGCAGCAAACTTGCCGGTAATTATCGTAATTATCACGGCTAGGTCGACTGCAAAAGCTTGCGCGAAGACTTTTTGCCCTCTAGGAGCTACAGCTGAGTATCCATTACCAAGAGCCATAACAGTGGAGGGAGAACCTCTCCCTGTGGGCAGCCCCTAAGACATCCTGCTTCAATAGACTTCTGGCCGACTGATATGTAGATTTTTCTCCACTCGGTCGGAAGCTTTTTGCGTCTGTGTAGGGGGCTTCCCTGGTTTGGGAATAAATAGCACCTTCACAACAAGCAAGTTAATTGGAAAATAAGCGTGTGCTAGGCATGCGCGATATATATTCCGAATATGTAGACCCAGGCATTCATTCCCTCTATTACTAGCGCAGGAATGATGCCATCCGGACCTGCGGACTTGTATCTATGGAACGAGTTAAATGCCCATTTTTCTCGCTCCAGTGATACTACTTTGCATGCCAGATTCCAGTCTCTCGGTTAAGGGCTGTATGCACCTGTTGGCTCCGAGATTAGATTTTGGATGCTGCCTGGGAAGTTCAGTTCAAGCAAATGGTTTGTCGTGTTTTCATCGCTTTCTGTGTACCTCCCGTTCTGTAAACGTAAATAACCCAGTTTCTGACTACGTTCTTTAACCGGAATCCGCTTCAGCTTTGAGATTGCCTCAATGATGATCGTTAAGCCGATCTTATGCTCTTCTTTAGAGCCCTCTGTGCCTCTTTATAGCGATTCCAGCTAGCGTCTAAATCACATGAAATGCCACTGTGATGTCGATGACCTCTCGGATCATTTTTCGATGATTGAAGAGGATGGATTATAAGGCATCTCCTTGCTTGGATCATTATTGATGGTGAATGGTGTCAATCCTTATCCTGCCACTATTATATGACCTCGCCCATTGGTCAGGGTTAGCCTAGTTAGTCTTATTTAGTCGGGATACCGAATTCTTCCATGGTAGTGTACAGTTTTACCCCGGCTATGATATCATAAGCGGCCTAGAATTCGATGGAAAAATTGCGCAACTGGTGGTCAGAGAAAATCTGACCTGTTGCTGATTTGTCTTGAGTGCAGTCTCTTTAGTATGAGCCGATGATGTTCTCGACGTACGGGGCTATCCAGCCTAGCACGATAGCTGAGAATATCTTATAGATAGTACTTAGCAACGTGATCCCTATATAATTGCTGTATTGCATGATGATATATGTATGAGCCTTGTTGCAACCATCAAGCATTGATTCGTCCCAAACCTGTCCAACCTTTTTGTCTCGACAGGATGAGAATCCGGATGTATATGGCATCATCCTGCTGACTAGTTGGTAGAATTTCCGTGCCTGGTACGCAGCCTTGTTGATTTTCCCAGGCTTCTTGTTTCTATTTGTAAAGTCGCTTCTTCACTTGAAGGAGGTCATGGTAGCTCTCTTTGAGATTGTTGCATTGCCCGGCATACAACATTCTTTCCTTCCGTTGGTAGCTTACATTCATCGTCGAACCAGTCGTTTCGACTTTTACAAAATTCTTCTGGTGGTTGCGAGAAGCATCGCGCCCTTTACATTGCATTTCTGGATCTGGAGAAAGCGTTTGACCGTGTGCCACATGAACTTCTCTGGTATGCTCTACGGCAGCACCTAGTGCTAGAAGAACTCGTGCGTTGGGTTAAATTACTCTACCATCTCTCACCACTCCTCTTCGTTGTTGTTATGGACACTGTTATGCGAGAAATCAAACGTCCAGCGCCTTATACACTACTTTATGCAGATGACGTTTTCCTAGGGTCTAATAGCAAAAATCATCTCGAGCAACTTGCCCAAAATGGAACGATCGCCTCATGCAATACGGTTCCAGATTGAATCTGAATAAAACTGAATTTATGAGGACCGATCCTCATGAAATAGGCACTATCACTATGAGTGGCAGCGACCTGTCCAGAACTGAGCTATTTAAATATCTCAGATCAATGTTATCCGCCAATGGAGCGCTGCGTTTTGAAATTGCTCCACCCATGAACGCAACCACAACTGGTGTTCTTTATGATCGACACATCAAAAAACGTCTCAACTCTAAAATTTAGTGCAATGTCGTTATGTAATTGCTTAAGTAGATTAGAGTTATCTCTTATCAATCATTCTAACTAAATATTCGTCTTTGTATTACGGGCAAACGGAAGGGGTTGAAGGCTCTACTGACCGCTGTAAGTGATAGCGGGCATGATGCGCTCGTCCTTCGATACCGAGCGGAATGCGGAAAAATTTAGCTTAATGTACGCCGTAGTAAGAGAGAATTTACAGTTGCTTTGGTCATGGAAGCGGAAGATGCGACAAATCGCAATGATTTCAAAAATGTATACCGCACCACGAAAGCACTTGGATGTGGTCGCCAATCATTCGATGGTCCTGTGAAGGACGTCATTCAGGATGGTGAACAACTGACAGGGTGGATGTCAACCGTATCACATCCGGTGAGGTTCCTCCTCTTGTGGATGAAATGGTTAGTCACCGTAACATGCAGATAAGAACTGTTTCTCCAAGCAGAAAAGAAATCATTTCGGCTATCAATGCACTAACACGGAGTAAAGCCGCTAAGCTTGATGTCTCCCCGCAAAGTTATTTATCATTGCACCTGCAGTTATAGCATGGGGAACCCGAGAGCTTTCCCAGGAAGTGCAAGGAGAAGGTGAATGTCAAGATCCCAAAGGAGGGGCCCCGTTTTGAGTATGAAAATTGGAGGGGTATCTGCGCACTGCAAAAATAGTACCTTAAATAATCCTGCAATACATCAAAGATCATCTCGAAAGCTTGATCGACAGAGAGCGAGCTGGTTTCCGCTCCGGATTCTCCTGCATTGATCGAATCAATACCCTACAGATACTTTTGGAATAGTGCACGGAGTTTAGATCTTCGTTGTACCTGCTATCCGTCGATTTTGAGAAAGCTTTCCACAGCATGAACAGGGAGTGTATCTGGAGTGCTCTACGCAAATGACTCTACATTTGGAAGGAGAGGCAAGAAGAATTTGATCGGCGCACAGGCCTGGCACTCGTACGCACTGTGATCTGAAGACGGAAATCGCAGTGTATAGGTCACACATTAAGGAGGGGAATCCACTCTCCCAACGGGCCGACGAAGCAAACGCAAATTTTTCATGATATCAAAATTCACAAGGGGTGAATGCATCCTTACTGAAAACTGTGTCAGTGGTTTGGAAGATTCCAGACAGGACATTTTTCTTTGCAGGTCGAAACTCGTGAAGGTCGCCAAAAATCTTTAACTCATGTTAGCAATGTGACTCTAAAGGAACTTAAAATAATTAGACATTCCAGATTGACTAAAGAAATGATTGATAATGAAGTCAGCTTGAATGCCACACCTGGATCATTTATATTTGACCCTCATATGGCATACACGAAAAGATCTTCTCGTTGGGCTTGTCACATTTTAACGCTTGTCACAGTAACGCTGAAAAAGAAACATGCTTTCATCTCGCTAAATATTTCGTTGTGAAATTTAAAAACGACCAATCTAGCATTTTCAATAAAGTCGTTACAGGTGACGAAGTTTCGATTCATAAATACGGGCTGGAAGTCAAACAGCAGCCTATGGTGTAGAGCCCAGAAGAAACCTATCCGCCCGCAATCTAAAAAAAGTCAGCAACAAAGTACCAGATCAATTTATTTCACCAGGATCAAACTGGTATTCGACTGGAAACTGGTCAAACAGTAACAGTCAAATTGAACCCAGAAACGTGCTTACCACAAGTTTTCAAAAATTTGCTTGCATGGCTAATTGCCATTACTACGATTTAAGGTGACGTCAGACATACTTTTCTCAAAGCGATTTTCGTCCCACCTCTCATGGACCGCAACACATGGATGTACGACTGCTCCTCAAACCAAAAACGGAATCATCTCGGGTATCAATCCTCGTAATGGAAAAGCTATTTACAACCTCTAATATTTCCACAGAAACATGTTTTGAAACAAAATGATGTTTGTCAGGTTTCTGAAGAAATTCACAAGGCTTGAGTAATTAGACGAGTATTTACGTTCTCTTCGCTGTTGCAAAGATAATAGCTATGCCAGCACTGGAATATACAAAGAAGTATCACCATGGTGATTATCACTCTCGATCCTTCCGGCAGGATCAACGCCCTGTAGGTTATAATGGAACAAGGCCCAAAATTATTATTAATAAATCCCTCCACCTGTTGTCATATTGATTTAGTGAACGCTCCAGAAAAATTACTCTGCACTTGTCTCTCTAAGCGCAAAAGAAGTGGCAAAAGAAGTCTAGACACACTTAACAAAATCAAACAAAAAATCGTAGGATTAAAATAATTTCTATATCTAGGAAGTGTTATTTCTGGCGCTGAGCTCGAAGTCGCTCGACCCCTTAACAGCATTTAATCCGCATACCAGCGACCGTTGAAGCTATTCACTCGAAAGCTACTAACTTTCATCAATTCTTATCAATGCAACATCGTGAGGTACTTTGGACTGAGGTAAATTCGGAACCTCGATTAGATTCTTATAGACGTGTTGATTAAAAGGAGAAAGTGGCAATGGATGAGTAATACTTTCCAAAAAGGGTAACAAATCTACTGCTATACCATGCAATAGAGCCCAAGTAAAGCCAATAAACGGATTGCATTGAAGTGAAGCGTCGCAGGATAATTGAAAAGGAGTGGAACTGTAACCTTTCTGAAGAGAACTGAAGCATATCGCCAGATATTCATTCTAAAGCCGCGTAAGTGGGATGGAAGCGGATCTTGACAGGTCGATTCTTCAAGTCACACAGGACATCCAACGTCCAGCGCTCTATACACTGCTTTATGCAGATGATATTTTCCTATTGTCTAATAGCAAAAATGATCTCGCGCAACTTGTCCAAAAATGGAATGATCGCCTCATGCAACACGGTCTCAGATTAATCTAATTAATCTAAACAAAACTGAATTTTTGACGACCGATCCCCATGAAACAGGCACAATCACTGTCAACGGCAGTGATCTGCCCAAAACTGACCGATTTAAATACCTAGTGTCAACGCTATCAGCCAATGGAGAGTTGCGTTATGAAATTGCTTCACGCCTTAACGCAACCTGGATGAAGTGGCGTTCCACAACTGGTGTTCTTTGTGATCGACGTATCAACGAACGTCTCAAATCGAAAATTTATCGCAATGTCGTCCATTCTGTCGCCCTCTATGGTTCTGAGTATTGGCCGACTATAAAAGATAATGAACCGCGTCTTGCGGTAATGGAGACGAAGATGTTACGTTGGACTAATGGCGTGACACGTTTTGATCACATCCGAAATGAGGATACCCACGATCGTTATGGGGTTGCACCGTTCGTGGAAAAATTGCGAGAGAGGCGTCTTCGATGTATGGTCACGCAATTCGCGCTAACGAGAATTCACTTGCCAAGATTGGTCTGAACATCGAAGTCGATGGTAAACGACCAAAAGGCAGGCCGAAACAGCGGTGGCTTGATACGTTGGATGGGGATTTAAAAGCCTCGAGATTGCATCCAGATCAGGCATTTGATAAAGCCAAATGGCGAAACCTTATCTTAAAAAAGTTGCTGAAGACCCTTAACAAAAAAAGACAATTTTTTTATAAATTTATTTATATCTAATAAATGACAAACCCTATTTGTTAAAGATACTCATTAAAAAATTACTTAAACAAATAGTAAGCTCTCTTTTAGTAGGCTACTAAAAATATAAACAATCAATTTCGACACACTAAAGCTAATAAAATTTAAGTTTCTGCTAGCTCTTGGTCACTAGTCCCCTATCGCTAGCAGAAGTATACCTTCCTAAAGCTACTAACGATGATCCTACAAGATTAAGTGACCCTGTTATTAAAACGTCGATCTCCCTATCTTTATACTGTTCATCCAAAAATAGAATGCCATCCAAAATTGATGAGAACGAGGCAATAATAGGTGTATTTTGCAGCTTTGGCCAGAGTCGGGCATGATAATGGGCCCGTTGAGTTTGTTCGTCACTCTTTGCACAAAGGACATCACTCGTATCATCTTCATTTTCACTAATGAATGCTACGTTCGGTACAAATAAAGCTGCCGTAAATTGAATTTGTGAAGCTAAAACTCTCATGAGTTTTTCAGAGTTTCGATCACCCGTTGCATTGAATAGTAAGCATTTGGGTTTTGAACTGAAAAGAAAGTAATAAGTAAAGATAATTCAATTTTCATGATTTTATTGAGAGAATTTGATAGGAAAAAATGGTCAATATTTTTTTAAATTTATCTAACGGAAAGAAGCAGACAAAATATGTTACCATAAACCAGCATTATGGCATTGTGTAGGTAAATAACTTATTAAAGTTCAAGCACCGTCTACCAAGTCAGGCGCTATTCATTTATAAAATATACGAAACACGATGGAAACGTGGCATCCAAGAAATTAAATACTCAGAATAACTCATGCCAATATAAAGACAAAGAAAAGTTAAATAGTATCCAAAAGATAGAAACTCATCACATACATATATAGCCGTAAGAAGTCAAAAACTAAGTTGAGAAGATTTGAGTGATGACAAACTTTTAAAAAACTCGATTAATCAAAAATTACCACCCCCCTTAAACAAATAAGTTGGCTGATGACATATAGTTGAATACTTCCAAATAACTAAACAGTTACGAAGGAAAACCCAAAAATAAAATAGGAACGAAGACGGCTACAGTTTCGTATAAGGGCAGAGACAGCCCGTCAGACGCTACGTCACCTCTGCCCTGGGAGTAGCGTGACGAAGTGGCTAGCAAGTGTTATACGCTCTCTTTTATAATTCGCAATACAAAACAAGGGTATGAACGTAATCCAACTTGAATCCGCCCACAGTTCAGACCAAAGCTTGGCCGGTTGGACATGAATGCGAACTTAGGACGACTCCTCAATCCGTGAACAAAAATTATGGAAACCAAAGGATAATATAATTAATAGTCTATGTTATTACATAAATAAGGCCTCATTCTAAGCAAAATAAAATCGTAACCAACCTCCATGATAGAGGTGGATCCTAGAAAATAGCAGCCTTGTTCCAACCTAGAGCATGAATATACTCCTTCATCGGCAGGTACATTACTAATTCAATATCGTAACAGGAAGCCAAATTGTAGGCAGCGAAACATGAAATTGTAGGCAATATTTAAAAGTTGAAAATCTTAAACAAGGGCAACTCTTCACCATATATGACTCTGTCGAATAAAAGGATAGAGTAGCTAGATGGTGACTTCTTCAATCGTCACGATTTGCTACCCCAAAATATGGCAACATTTAGATTGAAGATTTTTTGCTTAAAACTGAAAACCACTTTTGCTGAAACTGAATTCCACTCAAAGTAGTGAAATGATACAGAAAACAGAGACGTACGAGTAAAACAGAGACAATGAAAAAGATGTCGAAAGAAGAATCATTAAATTGTTGGAGGGTACAGTAATACAGAAGCCAAAAAAGACACTGAAAGGATTTATTGAGCAAGAAGTTTATGAAACAATCGAGCAAACCGTCGACGAAAAAAGTGAAATAATTTTCGTTATATGAAAAATAAATAAGCTTAATCAAATCAGTGATCATTAGTTGGTATCTATGTAGTCCACAACTGTATGTCCGACAAAATGCAGGACAGGGAACCTGCGGAAACAGCGCGGAAAACAAATAGTCAGGAGGAATTCCCTACGAGCTTGGAGCTTGCAATCTGTATACTGGAATTTGAAATATTGCTTTTTATGAAAATAAGTAGAACCTTTCGCAATCTTAGAAAAAAGAAGAAAAAATAAATGAAATATTGAACAAAAGAAAGCACATGAATTTTCACCAAAACGGCTTATGAAGCAACAGCTACTCCAGAAGGTATACTGAGGAGTCCACTGGGTACTACTTTCTCAGTATGCTACGCACAAAGGGAAAAGTCGTCGAAACTCAGGGTATGCGAGAATTCAAAAATAGAAACTTATTAAGCTAAAATTTGCAGATTAACTAACCAACACATTTGAAAAATTTGTTAAAACGAGGCTCACTGACAAAATAGGTTCTGCATCAGCACCAGCACGAGATTCAAGAGGAATATCAGAAAATATAAGTTTTAATGGAGGCACCCCCAAATCTATTCTTGATTCGAACTTCTGGGACGGCTCATATGAAGAACCATTACAATCCGAGATATCTAATGACTCGCTTTTATCCGGATTCACGGGCTATGCTTAGCGAAGTAAGGGAGTATATTGGTGCAGTCGAATAGTCTCTAAGCCCCTAAATCTGGTTCGTTGGAACCTCTCCCGAATCTGAAAATCTAAATAAATACGGCAAAGATACAACATGTTTCGAAGCGACGTGAAACAGTAAATATTAAAGTATGAACGCTTCAACGCTTGTGTGGACCCGGGAAATTTGAAGATCCGCAACCGCAATCGAAGAAGGGAAAACCATGACGGATTGACCCCATTACGCACCAGGGCTCTGTTTTAAGGTTACGTAATTCAATTCAATCTAACTGCATTACTTTTACACACCAAAGATGGCATTGTGATCGTAAGATTTGATTTCACCCGTAAGGTTTGATCTCACAAACCCGCTGGACTTTACGGTCCCACCCACAGAGTTATTCATCGCTGGACCTGCAGTTACTGCAGCTCTGCTACTTGTACTCGTACGAAAATCTTGGGAATACGGGATCTTTCTCAGAGGGGTCATGAATCTTTACCAAATGGCTACCGATTTAGATAGGGAAGGAGAGTTGAATTGAAGATAAACTCTGTGTCAATCTGACGGATCATCGCACTCTCCTCTCCTCTGCATTAATGAGCAGAGCATCGAAGGCATCGATCAATTTGTATATCTAGGAAGCGTGGTTCCTACTGATGGTGACACCGAATTGGATGTTACCCGAGGCATTAACAGTGCTAGATTCGCTTTCGCTGCCCTGTCTAAAATCTGGAAATGCAATTATCTCAACACCAAAATGTTTTTTCTATGTTGCTATATGAAAGCAGGACTCTACTCTTACTCAAAAGCTTCAAGCCTTCGTCAACACCTATCTGCGTCGTATCATCGCACTACGCTGGCCTGCTACTATCACGAACTAAGAACTTGTTCGATGCACAGGCCTGGCATTCGTACACACTGTGATGAGAAAGCAGAAGTGAACGGATATGTTACAGATTAAGTAGTGCCGACAATTGCATTGCGAGCTACACCACACAGTCCATTCCAGTCTCCTAGAAAGGCTGATTTCAGGCAACCGCGAAGGATGGCACCTAGGTCTGTTTGCCGCGCTATATCACCAACAGGTAATCGGCAACGATATGTCAGGGGAGTACAAGGATTTTTTTCTGAGTGAGACCGACAGTATGAGGCGTACCGTTATCATGGTGAAATATGCCTTGAACACCATATCCACCAGGGATTTACGGTTTTTCTCCAGTCCATAAAAACATCAGGGTATGGATAATGAAGGATGATATTTGACAGATACACTATTTAAAACAATGCAATTTAAAACTTGTGTCCGGATGGCTCAAGTGGTTAGAGCGCTAGGCTGTCGTAGCGGAAGGTCGCGGTTCCAATCTCGCTGGGGGCAAAGGAATTTGCTATCGTAACTGGATGTTGGACACCAGTCGACTCAGCTGTGAATGAGTATCTGAGTCAAATCAGGGTAATAATCCCGGGCGAGCGCAATGCTAACCACATTGCCTCCTACAGTGTACTGTAGTGCACCGTTACGGTCTTGAGTGAAGTGCTCTAACACACTTCAAGGCCCTGATTCAATGTGGATTGTTGCGCCAACGATTATTATTATTATATAATTTAAAACTTAATACTAGATATTTTTTTTTAATTTTGCGAAAAAAAACAACAACAACGAATAGACTGTGTGGATGGTCTCTCGATAAAGGAGTGTTCAGCAATAAGCAACAATACTATATTGCTCGAGAAAGATACAACTTGCAAGGATTTGAAATTTTCAATATTGTTTACCCTTTTCCTAAAAACACAAAGTTCCGCAGTCCAGTCTGTGTAATCGCCATGAAGACGTCAGAATAGAGAGGAGCTTATGGACTTAACCAAATCGAGCCCGAAGTAATAAGGCTCTTATTGAGAATTGGAGAAGGAAGCGTAATAGTTTCACATAAAAGCCGAATAGAGACAACAAAAGAGCCAGAACAGATTTCCAATACAGAAAACCATAAGAGCTGAAAATATTTTTTTTTCAGAACATAAGAGCTATAAATTATATTGAAGAACCTGGCATAAAAACTTTTTCACCTCTTCTACTGTATATTAACTTTATAATCGTTCCATTAAGCTAAGCTTCTTCTACCTACCTATTTTTCGTTACGTTTAAAAACCAATCTACGCAAACTTCTAAGCTCTCTTTGGTATGTGCTCCGTCCAAATGGATCCTAAACAAAACAAAATAATTTCGTCAATAATTAAACTTCAGAATGATTTCCTTGATTCGTCCTTACATCTTATTGCCAAGTTCCAGTACTTGACATCTTCCAGGCCAAATACATTTTTCAAGACCTTCTACGACCTCTTTCGAGCCATCGATTATCATCTGAGATTCTCTATGCTTAGGTACTAAACCGTTTAACCGATTTTTATGGTTTTTCTTCAGCCAATTATAGGCAAGCTGAATAGCAAGAGATGCGTTTAAATGCTGCACTTTGCTTTTGATTTGTAAATCAGGATTGTGTGGAAATTTATAATCATTAAAATCAGGAACTATGTGTAATTTGGCCTGCAAAAAAACAAAAATTATTGAGTAAATTAAGATGTGTTTAGTAATGGTGAAATGACTTACATTTGTTTCATTAACTACTTGTTTGATAGCGTCCCAACATTCGTCTGGTTGGTTCACTGTGAATACATCCGAATTTGGTTTTATAATACCTGCTTTTTGTCGAGCGATCTCGCTTAATGTGTTGCCTAGAAGCGTTGTGTGCTCAAGACCGAGTGATGTTATACCAACTGTTTTTGTTGTCCTGCAAATAAAATAAATATTTTTAATATCGTGTAACTAAAAAACTCGAAGAAACTAGAAAAATTCGCTGAGAACATTAATTTGTCTCTGCCTCCTTTAGAACTACTAATTCTCTTGCAAGTCTGATTTTATAACTGTGGAGTTTAAAAGTGGTAGTCACAATTTTAACATTAGAACTTAATGCTGCACTTAAGTTAATCACCCCCTCAGAGACATGAATAATTGCCTTTAAAGCTGCAGGATATCGGGTATATATTTAGTGAAGTGAACCTGTTACCGTTGTATTTTTTTGGACGATGTTACTAGGACTCGTTAAAGAACGCGTGACATCTTAACAAATTTTCAACAAATAGACCCGATTAAGCTTAAGATTGAATACCGCAGACGGTAATCATTAGAGAAGCAGAAAAAACAACCCACATCCAGGATCGCTGCAGAAAGTCATGCATAAAGATTTCTAGGTGACATACGCCACTAATGATGGGTTCACGAGAGGACACAGTATACAATATTTCAAGGCATTTTCAACAAAGTTGAAACTGACTTTTTCGTTGAACGTTTATCTATTTTTCTACATACATAATTTTCAGTTCGACGATGCATTTTTGTACGAAATTGGGTTGATATGACCATGTCATGAAGTCATATCTGTGTCTTCATTGTCGGAACTGGAATTCTTAATGTCTTTTTCTTCTTCAGCCTTTGTCCCGTTCAGAAGCGAGGTGCGCCATTTTGCTCTGACAAAGACCTGATCTAGATGCAGTTGCGAGGCTTTCAAATCTTCATCCAGTGTCTTAAGTCACCGTTGCTTCGGCCGGCCGTTTGCTTATTTCCATTATCGCGAAGCGCTGTTCGTTGTCTTTTATAGTTGCCCAACATTCAGGACCAAAGAGCCCGATAGGGCAGACAAAACTCCGATAAATTCTAGATTTGAGACGCTCGTTTTTAGGTCGATCCACAAATCTCAGAAACTAAAATACATAGATCATTCAAAATGGCTCGTCGATCGCCATGCATGATTTACACAACATTCAAAGGACGTGGTGGTTTCCAGCTCCTTTAAAATTTCAGGTTAATCGGTTATAACCGCCACATACTTCCATTAACTTTCAATGAATTTAAATGGTTCCCAAAATATCAATATAAACGTGTTAAATCGAAAAATACTAGCGAAGAAGGAAAAACCTGGACGATTTCAGATCATTTCAACTAATTTAAATGAGTTTGTTCGAAAACGGAATAAATGTATAGTGGTGATGCCAACAAACAAAGTCTTTATTCTCAACGGATACCCAACCCCAAATCAACGAGGTGTACACATATGTACTTCTTTTGAAGTGGGGAAGCAACCGTCACGAAAGTATAACCAAACACGGCCAAAATAATCTCGTTATATTTCAATGGTTGAGAAGCTCATCAAGCTACGACTGACTGATGCAATACGTGATGCGGGAGGCTTCTCACCAACACAATATGGCCTTAGAGCTGCGCGAGCCAAAATTGATGCTATTGAGGAAGTGGTCAAAGCGGTAAAACTGGCTGAGGAACACAGTCGCCACTGTCGGCGAGTGGCGATCCTTGTGACCCTAGGCGTGCAACATGCTTGATACACTTGAAAATCGTTTCCATACTCCAGGCTACCTACTGCAGATGTTGATGGACTATTTTAAGGACCGTGCTCTACTCTACCAGACCCGGGAAGGACAGCGCTGTTGTTGTGTTGACCAAGAAGCCGGCGGTGAAATACAACGGCATCATGGTACACATGATGATGAGCTTCTTCGAACAGGTCCCTTATCCAGCAGGCGTTGTTTGCTGATAAGCTCGATTCAGTCCGTCCTCCTCAGTAAGGAAATGTCCCACAACCGCTTAGCGCAAGTACAAAGACGAGAGTCTCTGCAAATTGTGTCCGCCTATCGTATAGTCTCGGAGTCAACAGTAATGATGATAGCGAGAGTTATTCTGATCGCTCTTCTGGCTGCCCGGCGGATGCTTATATGCCTCAGAAAAGATGAAGGAAAGAAAGAAAGCTGTCCTCTTTGCGCATGGCAGCAATATTAGAAAATAGAATCGAGGGGTAGATGGACTGCGCATCTCATAAAAGACATGCGACCTAACCCAGCTGCTCAACGGCACACAATCAGGAAATCACGGTCGCCCAACGGCATTTATTACAAGGATGTGATGGATGAAGCCTGCCACACCTTTTTCTTCTACAGAAGGTGGGGGCGTCATCGCTATGATGGAAGGGTGTTTTGCGTTCCTGAACACGTGGAACCGAGTGGCACGTTAAATTCAAGGCATTCTTAAGGCAAAAAAGAAGGAAAGATAAATAGGAGAAATGCCAGGGTAGTTGAAGCTCCCCGAATCCACAGGGGTTCGCTCCTAAGATGGAGACAGATGTTAACGAATGTGTGAAGCTTTTGAGTAATAATGGCGGTCATTTTCCAGGTTTTGCACTCATTTAGCATCACAGACTGAACATTGGTGCAGAATAAGCCAGACTAAATGTTGATGATGGGATATCTGCAGTCCCAGGTCTTAAATAAAACAGTGAAGGCGAATCTAGCGCTGTTGATGCGTCGGTGTTATGTCTATTGATGCAGATAAGAAGAGAGGGACAAACCTTGGCTTAATCAAAATTCATAAACCTAAGATTTGAACTACAGAAGATTAAATCCGAATTTTGCCTTCAAAGCACTAACAGTATGCTATTATTTCAAAATTATCTCAAATGAAGCAGAATTTATCATCAAAAAAATTTCATGGCTCGACTTTTTTTTAAAGGAAATAAAGGAAAACATTTGATCCATTCAAATCCAAGAGGCGATACCAAAAAACTCACTGAAAAAGTATCAATGACCACCTGATGTATTCCAAAAAAGTCGTTGGATTCATAAGCTCATTAATTATTGGGGAAAGGTCCAGCCCCATGAAATAAGTCACCACTATCTGCAATTACAGACGGATCAAGGCAGATCTTATTATCTGTACCGCTTAGAGCTGCATGATTTTTCAAATTGTCTTGATTATGGAAGCATATCTGAAATGCATACCATGCTCTACTCTCAGAAAATCAGCACCAAAAGATGTTTGGAAAATGGACTAAGAGTTGCTAGCGACTGGAAGTTTAATTTACATTATCATGTTATGTGCGTATGCCTTTCTTGACTGACAAGCTTTCTTGGACGCGTAATCTGTTCTAAAGAATGAATCTCAGTTCCAAAATTTGCCCCAAAAAAACATCTAATCAGCTCTTCAAGCAAAATGACTTAAGCCCAGGTCATGGCAATGAAAAAGAATAATTCGTGGTCTGACGATTCTACTGAAGATAGCGAAATTTTTCCGTCTACGATTGAAACTGGTTAAAACCGATCAGTTTTCCTTTAATATTAAGCTGTACGTAATATAATAAGCACGAGGGACAGATTATTATCTAATATTTACAATACACGTTATATATTATTAGACCAATTAAATTTTGATGTATTATTTATAGCAAATGATGTAGTGTGAATTATGATCATGAATAAGTTATACTCACTTCATGACGATCATATCACTTTATTGTATTATTCAATTAGTTTGAATGCACAAACTTACCGCAAAACGTTGGTGCAATCCCTTTCTCCACCAATTCCAACTTCATAAATAGCAACATCGACTTTCTCTCCAAGGAACACGTGAAAACTTAAAATTGTTAGGAACTTGAAATATGCTGGCATATCATTTTCGTATTCTTTGTGACAATTGAGGAGATTATACACTTTCCAAAAGTAGTTTGTGAACATCTCTTCAGAAATTGGTTGGCCATTGATGCGTATACGTTCTGTAACGGAGACTAAGTGCGGCGAACTGAAGAAACCTGTTTTAACTCCGAATGACCGCAGGATAGATTCTGTAAGCGCACATGTTGATCCCTAGAAGTAGAGAAGAGCTATATTAATCTAGTTGGATTAAATTGAATGTGAAAATTATTATTAAGAATATAGACGACATATTTCACATCTTCTTATGTATATACTCGCAAAAAGGAACTAGTACAAATGGCTGGAGAGGACTTCAAGCTCGAATGATCGTCTCCAAAGTGATAATACTGTTGCGATGAAATTCAAAAACGCCACCTAATCTCCAACAAGAAAAAGAGCAGAATAAATCAAATGATAGAGGAATACCTAAGCGTATCGGGGCATAAAAGATGAGAATACATATTACCTTATTCGCACAACTTTTTCCTTACTATTGAGTCGCGGTGGAGCTGCATTTTCAAGCTAATTATTCATAGTTAAATCATGATACCCGGTGGTGTGACTTCCAGTAGCGTTAAAGTTAACTCTGGCATCGTATGACGTTCATGGTAGCCCCATGAAGGCGTATTCACAGAGAAAACCCCCTATTTCGCCTGGATAAAATAGCAAATTTCTTTCCTACTAAAAGCAAACCGTCTAACTATGGGCATTAAGCTCAAAGCGAGGGTTCCGTGGACCAAAAACATGGGAGTAAGTGGCTCTTCATTTGGTCCGGCTCGACATCAAGTGGATGAGGACTTAGGACTCCTCAATCCTCAAACAGAAAAAAAGTGGTTGTAAATTAACTAGAGGAAAAACGTAACCTATGTTAGACTGAGAGAGAACTAAATCCGCAATTTATATTGTTGAGTTCGATCATTTTGAGTAAATTATTGTTTCTTCAAACGCTCCCATAGAAGGGCATACATTTCCTCGACAATGCCAAAGCCACAACACCACCGGCACATCTTCACTTTCATTTACATCGTTGCATGTGAGCAACCGAAGCTAAAGGGGCTGCTCACAAATTCACCACTCAACCTTGTGGTGTAGGGGGAACGGGTAGTTATTGCTACAGTTGTCTAAGGCGCATGAACATGGATGCAATGGATTGTAACTTTGTACAGACTTCGAATCCACTCGCGGTTTCGAGAAATCAGATCGCGGCTAGTATGGAAGATGCAATTTGGAGGCCTGATCAGATTTATGTTCTCCCACCGACAAATCAGTCGAAGGCATGTTCTCCACTTTAGTGCAAATCCTGCACCCTGTGTATATGGCGCAGTCAGCCAAAAATGACAGTACAGCAGCTCCCTTAATGAGAGGAATTGGAAGTCTAATTACGGCCGGCCCGTCGGTGACACCAATTCACATGACAATTCTTCCAGAAAATGCGAGAGGAAGGCTCAGCAGAAGGAAACTTCAGCCGCAAAGAATTGGGGACTACCGACTTACTTTTCAGAACCTTCTCTTCCGTCTCTATCAGCAAAAGTAGAAGAAAGAGAAGCTGTTGATGTGGACACAACTGGTCTTATTCCGGTATGTGGAGACAGATACATGCACGGACACCGTGAACCTGCGGAGGTTACCAACTGACGACAACAGAAGGCACTGCAAAAGAAGGCAAAGTTGCTTTAGAATGAGGACATGGGCATTGCCTTACTAGCAAATGTAAGGATATCTAGAGGACGCAAGAAAGCGGAACTTTGGGCGAAAGGTGAGAAAAAGTTGGTAATCCCGGACACTAGACGCAGCAGACTCTTCAGTTCGCAGTGGTTTTCACATCAAACTACACTTTTGTCTACAAGCATAAATTCTGCTTGTCTACAAGCATAACCTGCAACATGTCAAACCCTCTTCCTATCTACTGGTGGCAAGACCGACAAAATTGCTAGACTGTCTTTATATATTTTTGTTACAAGAGCCATGGGTTCGTTTTAAACGAAATCTGTGATATTGGATCAGTAATGGGGACTTGGATCTTCTTCGATAAGAGATCCTCAGGATCAAGAGCCTACGTCCTGATGTCAAAATTGTTAGAGCCAATCATGCTGAAACAATTCTGTTCTCAGGACGTAGTTACGGTCAACTTACAAGAAAGAAAACGTCATAGTTACTTCTGCTTACTTACACTATGATTCCTTGTATCCTTTGTCGACGCAAGAACTAAGGGATCAGGTAGTGTATGCAGACCACGTGGCCTTGAACTCTTGATAAGTTATGATACGAACGCTCAGCATATTAGTTGGGGCAATGCAATCGCAGAGAAGAGATGATTTTGTTTGATTTGATCACTTCAGCTGGCCTTACCGCAAGCGTAAAGTGCGCCCTTACGATCGTGCGGCCAAGAAAAAGTAAAGTAACTGACCTAACAATCTGCATTACAAAGTTGTTAGAGTTGATTAGAGACTGGTAAGTGCTAGATGAAGTCTCACCCTCAGACTGCAGCCACTTAGAATTATATATAGTCTGACTACTGCAGGCGAACAGACTGGATAAAGTTCAATAAACTTCTTGGCAACAAAATGCAGCTTCCTAGGCGACTGAAGACTCCTTTAGCGATAGAAAATCAAGCGGAAACTCTGACTCGTACACTTTTAGAGTGCTTTGGAGAGGCTTGTCCTATTTCCTGAGGCCAAAGCGGTAAAACGGACCCATGTTGAAACTGAGAACCACAAAACTCAGGACATTAACTAGATGACTTCCAAATCGTTCAGGAATATAGAAACTGATTGAACTCCGTTTCTACCAAAGACTTAATATGGTGGAACTACTCTGGGTACCCAGTGACTGTGGTGTGGAAGGAAATGAAATCTCGGATGCCTTAGAAAAAGAGGGTTTAATTCCCCCCATGCCTGTACCGAAAGCAGCAATTGGGATGTCAGTAGCATCGGCTAATACTTCTATCAAAAACTGGAAACAAACTTCCTATAATGGCAGGTGACAGAGCGTTAATGCTGCTAAACATATCAAACTTTTCTTATCAGAACCCGACAAACATACTGCAAAGGTTATCCTGTCGAAAACCACTGTATAAATCAATAGCTGGGCATATATGTATATAGGAATTTTTCAAGATAATACATGCCTACCCTGTAATGAAGAAGCAGGACCCATGGAACATTTTCTTGTGAGTGTCCCGGCTATGGACGCATCAGATTGGTGCTGATATGCTCCAACTGCAGCCATGTAGCATCGCATCCACTAGCAGAAATCCTGCGATATATAAAGGAATCCGCGATACTCCGTTAGACAAGAGAATTAACTACAATAAACCACTAGGGACTGAGTGCTCACCTCAAATACACACACACACGGGAAGTGCAGCGTAGTATAGACCATGACAAAGGAATCCCACCATTGCGTTGGTCAGGGAAGCAGAAGTGGCCGCATATAGCAACGATTTTGCTGTCATACACCGCATCACTAAAGAGCTACAGGTGATCGAAAGCCTTTCAATGGGACTATAAGGGACATTAACAGTAGACTTCTCATCCACGATGATGGCCAGCTGAAGAAGTGGAAAGAGCACTTCACCGCGATGCTGATTCATATAACATCCGGCCGAAGTTCCACCTCGTTTGGGTGATAAGGCAAGTCACCTAAACTACACACAAGCGAAGCAAATCTGTATTCTAGGAGATACGGAATGACACTGCGTATTCACGGGGTCGTACAAGGTCACGTATTAAGGTAAAATTTCAGAGAAATCTGAAGCCCAAAGCGAAGCCCACCAGGGTTGCATCTTTTTACCGACACTTTTTCTTGTGGTTACCAGTATCGTTTATGATGTTGAGTTAGCTGAATGACGTGGAGGGACTCAATAGACGATGTTATCTCCCCTTAAACCCTTCGATTACATTATGGGTCTCGGCCAAACGGCGCTAGACTTGAACGAAAAATTGAAATAATAAAAACTTGTTGTTTCTTTTCCGTTGGTGTGGGTGCACAAGTTTGCACTGATGAAGGGAACAAGTGGTTCCCGAAATATCGGTATTTGCAAGAATAAAATACCCACACCAACGGAAAAGAAACAACAAGTTTTTATTACTTCAATTAATTAATCGTTGGAAACACCGCATAATTTCACTCTGATTGAACGAAAAGCCAAGCACAATCAAATTGACGATAAACACCAGTAACAGAGTTTTGGAGGACATCACACTCTTCCTACTTGCGTTAATGGGCAAAACATGCATTGAACAGTTTGTATTACTAGGAAGCGTGGTACCGAGCGTTTAATTCGCCTTCCCCGTTTTGTCTAAAATCGGGAAATGTAGATATCTCAATATCAACATCAATTTGAGGTTCTCTAATGCCAATTTTCTGTAGTGCTGCTATATGGGAGTACATATAGAAAGTGACTGCCATTGTTACTCGGTATCTCCAGGCTTTTATTAACTAATGTATGCGTCCTATTGTCGGATTACTCTAGCCTGGGACAAAAGCAAAAACAAAATTCGTTGGTGTACCCATGTGTGTCCCATTATTACAGGAAACCCGCGAGTAGTTCACTTGGAATCAACGTGGCGCAGAACATTGGAAGAAGAATGTCAACTTTTCGGAAAATCGTGGAGAGAATTGAAGCACATTGCCAGGGTGCAAGCGTAAGTGTAGTTAACGCACTATACCCCACATAGGGTTTATGCCATTCATATATAAATAGTGCCTTTTTCACGAAGATCGAAACTTATTGAATGCCTTCGATAGGCTGGCCCTTAGGTGAATTTTTGGTACAAAGCAGAGATCAATGGCGATCACAATTATAAGACTGCAAAATCTACAATGGACAGGCTATGACGAAGATCTAATACCTAAAAAACTGACAATATCTGACCTATGAAATCCTTTCTTAAAGACTCCAATGTTGAGGAGGAGTAAGAAAGAAGAACAACTTCAATTTGGGGCAACATATCCTAGTGATCCAGGCCCAAATTGAGCTACAGAAACATTGATGATTATGGAAAAGGATGAGAAGTAATTGGTATGAAAAGGTGAATGATAGCAGATTGAGATCAGGATAGAAACCTGAAAATCTACAAGCAAATCTCTTGCGAAAATCGGATCAGTAATGGTTTAATAAATCTCTAAGAGATGACTGAATTCATCCGCTTATAAAAATCATTACTAGCGTAATAGTTCTATCACTACTTCGTTAGATAGCGACAAACATTAAGTTTACATCATCATAGAATATTCCTAAGAAATTGACTCTTGGTGTGAAGGGTCCCACATATGAAAACTAACTCGACCAAGTGTAATGAGATAGGAGCGGAATGTCGATTTCAACAAATCTTAATGTAACAGCAACATAACAGAATGCCGAGTCATTATTACGTTCTTGAACACCGAGACATCCGACAAAATTATGAAGCATTATGAAATACATATGCTCACTATATTCCCTGTTATTAAGCTGAAATACAAATGTTTACGAATCCGCAGTCTCTTATCATGTTATTATTATTAGTCACCTTCAATTATACAAAGCAGAGCCGAATAAAACTGGGAAAATTACTTTTTTAAGCTTCAGTGTGAATGGCAATGTTCTGAAATGTTTAAGCGATTATGAGATCAGTGCTAAATCACCGGATTCTATATATGCTACGCTATTCTAGTTTCCAACAATATTTTAATTGATATTTGCATCACTGATAAAATTGAACCCCAGCAAGTTCAATTATAAAACAAGTAACATATCAACTCAATTCCGGCAATCAACCGAGATGTTGTGCAGTTGTTTAGATCTACGGAAAGTGATAATTTGATAAAGAGAGGCAGGAACCTCAGAATGTTCGAATTGGGATCGAATTACTGATGGCGAAAATGATTAAGAAGTCAACAGTTGTTGATTACGACTCAAATATTGTATATTTGTGCAGTTTTAGAGATCAACCCTGAACAGAGATGAATAGCAATCAGTGAGTGAAATTAGAATTTGTGAGGGAACACAGGGCTAAGGGACAGAATACAAAGCTAAGGGAACCACTGGCAATGGCTTAACAAGTAGAACTAAAACAATTTGAAAATAGTCAACTAGGAGTTTGATTTACTCTAAACTAGACTAAGCTACTCACCTTCCCTTTAGTCCCTGAGACATGAATTACAGAGAGCCTATCCAGCTGCTCTGGCTCGATCCCTGATCTCCGAAGGTATATCAATGTATCGTCTATATTGTTCAGCTGTCTCGTTGCAGCCAACTGTATAGTTTGTGAGTTGGACTGTAGCCCGTTCAACGCATGTATCGCGTCCTAAAATCAAACAAAAATTAGAAATTTTCCTATCAAATGTAAGGTTCAAAGTTACAAAGTCACAAAGTCAAAACCAAAATTAGCCCTCACCTTGTAGTTACCAAAATGTGATACTTTCGCACTCAATTCCACATCGTTTGCACTTGATAAATGGAGTGCACGCGGCAAATGTTGATTTGACAAAGCGCCATAAGCACATGGTGTTGTCTCGAACATGGTGAAGTGACTGAGTGAACTGAGACCGTAACCAGACGGTATGAATCTTTTAGCCATTCTCAATCGTGGGGAATTTGTTGTTGGGGAAGTAATGTTTTTGCTTGTCTCGAAGAGATAGTGTCGTGGGATTGGCTGCAGGCTACTTAGCGCAGTTCTGTGGAAATACGTAGGACATCTAAAAAGATAAATTTTAAAGAGAGAGTATCAGTCATGGATAATACTAAGACTTTCATTGCATGCACTTTTTATGGTGAAACCACGTGTTGGGTTTATATTCGCATTTTCTTTGTCAAGTGACGCTTATATCGTTTCAGTAGTACATTTTGAGATTAGTCCATTTCCGCAATTTGTCGAAATTGATAGTACGCCAATCATGCGTAGTAAACTCATTCATAAGTTGTTGACTAAGTATTTACATGAAAAACTTGACCATACATAGAAATCGCAGTTATTTGGTCAATAATCCGGGGACAAAGACTCGTTGTAAGTATGTTTCAATTTTTGGTTTTATTCGGTTCTAATCTATTCAAAAAGTATTTCCACAGGCACCACGGTCAATACTATCTACTTGTCCTCTGACATCTTTTACTATACCGCTCTGAACCGGTTTACCATTTTCCTGTCTATTCATCATCTAAAACCTACAAAAAACTAATGACATCAATTGATATGTTTTCGGAAGGGGAACTAAACAAAAAATTTCTAGAAGGTAATACTCTAGATGCTTTGGGACTATCCCATTACTATGTAAATGCAGCAGTCTGTCTCGGTTTTGCACAATTTGAGACTGGTTGACGCTGTCGATTTTTTCAACAACAACCGAAAGTAACACAGATCTTTCAGAGAGGATTTTGAAGAAAGATTGTAAGCACTTAAGTTCGATTTAATTTATTCAACTTTCAATATGTAGATTTAATCATTGACACTGAACAGTTTATGGGAATGTTACACAAGAATATAATTTGAATTTTTCATTCATAAAAGTTTATATAAAATATCTATCAATCTACGAGAACTCATAGAGAATTAGATCTCCCAGACTGAAAGCCTAGAAGTGGCGTTTCTTCCGTTGTACTATAGTGAAGAATTAGAGACAGGATTATCCCACAATCCCCAATATTTAGAGACTAAAATTATTACTCAGGGTGTAGAAGGCAAACATTCTTGGCCTTCTGGAAGTGGCTATAAAGAGACAGATTCAGATTCAAACCATTTATCACGCTTCGCTGAATATCGGCCCTGCATACAACCCAAGAATGCGGGAATTATATCAAGAATATATAACGTTTCATTAGTGTAAACACTTCCGAAATTTGGGAAGACAGAACTTTGTATTGACTCTTAATTCTCAGCTCACTGACCCCCATAGTAAATTATTAGAACCTTCAAAAGGATCTTTTTCGTTAAAATTGGCGCTCTGTAAAAAAAAATCGGAAAAAATGTCACAAAAAATTGTATCTGCCGGTAGCCACTTTCATATCCCCTGTTTTTACAATTTCATGCCGGAAAAGCAATTCAGCATATTTACGTAGCAGCTGACGAAATTAACTGAGGGACCTCTTTATCATCCGTTACTACGATATAACGGCGAGGGCAGTACAACATTTTACCACCTCTTGTTGCGCCAAAAATTCGTCGAACGTTTCTCACAATACGCGTACGTGACTGTGCAGCGGGGCGCAGACCAGTATCGCTCCATAAGCCATAGCGACACAACCCCGGACGTCTGTAGGCGGCGTGTTCGATTTGAGTTCATCACGGAAACTGGTAACGAAGAGTCGATGGGGGTACAGGCGACAGCATCAACAATATTATGCCGCATTGTAGGCAACAATTTCATATTTCGTCGGAGTACTCTTTTTCACTGTCCGGCTGAAGTTTTCGCTGATGAACGACGCAAAAACCGGTATCCGGTCTAGGCCTGCCTTAATAAGGAACTCCAGGCATCATGGTTTTACGCCGAGGACCACCAATTCGATTCATCTGCCACGTCTTCTTTTTCTATCATAGATATTGCTCTTATAGACTTTCCGGGCTAGATCATCCTCATCCATACGGATTAATGACCTCTCCATCGCAACCTTTTGAGCCGGATTTTATCCACAACCAGACGGTCGCTCATAAATTTCATCGTTATAGAGGCTACGGAATCGTCCATCCTCATGCATTTGGTACTGACGTTGCCACCATGTACTTCGTCTTGCCTTCATTAATGTACAGCCCAAGCTCTCCCGCGGCCTGCACGATGTGGATGGAGGTAAACTACACATCTCGGGTTTTTCTTCGCATAATGTCAATATCGTCAGCGTATTCCAGTAGTTGGGTGGACTTAAAGAGGATGATTCCTCTTTCATTAACATTTGCACAGAGGATCAGTTTTTCCAGGGCCATGTTAAATCTCTTAGATCGTTGTTGATGTTGAATGGACTCGAGAGTGACCCTGCTGCTTTTATCTGGCCTCGCACATTGGTCAGGGTCAGCCTAGTTAGATTTATCAATTTTGTCGATATACCGAATTTTCTCAAGGCCGTGTACACTTTTACGCGGGCTATGCTATCATAGGTATCCGCCTAGCTGAGTGGTTAGAGCACAAGGCTGTCGTACGGAAGGTTGCGGTTCAAATCTCACTGGTGGCAGTGGGATTTGTATCGTGATTTGACGTCGGATACCAGTTGACTCAGCTGGGAATAAGTATCTTAGTCAAATCAGGGTAATAATCCCGGGCGAGTGCAATGCAGACCACACTGCCTCCTACAGTGTACTGTTTTGGACCGTTACAGTCTTGAATGATGTTGGATTGTTGCGCCAACGATTATTATTATTATGCTATCATAGGCGACCTTAAAGTCGATGAAAAGATGGTGCAGCTGATGGCCATATTCCAACAGTTTTTCCATCGCTTATCACAGGGAGAAAATCTGATCTCTTGCTAATTTGCCTGGAATGAAGCCTGCTTGGTATGGGCCGAAAATTTTCTTCGTATGGGACTACCTTCCCAGCAAAATAGCGGAGAATATCTAATAGATAGTTCTCAGCAAAGTGATACCTCTATAAGTGATTGATATCTCCCTTTTTATGTATGGGACAGAGATTGCCTCGTTGCCAGTCGTCAGGCACTGATTCGCTGTCCCACACTTTGAGCATCAGTTGATGAACCACATGGTGTAGTCCGTTGCCTCCATATTTAACCAATTCGGCTGTAATTCCATCGGCTCCTGGCGACTTATGGTTTTTAAACCGATGGATTGCACGGACTGTTTTCTCCCTGTTTGGTGGTGGCAGTATATCTCCGCCATCTTCAGTTGGCGGGACCTCTAGTTCGTCCATATTTTAGTTGTTGAGCAGTTCATCAAGGCACTCAACGCATCGCTCCAATATGCCCATTCTGTCGGAAATCAGTTTTGCCCATCTGCCTCGGCAGGATAAGCACCGAGATATATAAGGCTTCATTCTGCTGACTTGTTGGTAAAACTTTCGCATCTGGTGGAATTGCTCCCTGTACTTCTCGAGAACACAGATTTGTTGGTTCTCCCGAGCTTCTTTTTTCCCTCTGTGAAGTCACTTCTCCACTCGCCGCAGTTTGTGATAGGCTTCAGATCACTCAACAGAGCGTGCAGACAGTAAAATTTTCAGTAACGGAGCCAAAAGACTATTAAAATTGACTTTGGGGATTACCCGCAAAACTTGCTGTTTTAGAAATAAATTAACTCTTTTTATTTATTTTTATTCTAGTAGAAAGCGTGGATAAAATCAACAAAATTGAAATTGATACTGAGCATGGCGAGTGGATCACTGCCCGCCAAACCTCTATGCCGAGCATGAATTTTGCTGATGTTATCGAAGAGGAGGTTCGACAAGCTATAAACAGTTCCAAGAACTGAATAGACCCTTGTCCTCACTGTGGGTATTACCCACATTATCCTTAAGAAGGACATGGTGCAGAACCCGTAGACTCAAGATCGATTCCTAGCTCACCAACCCTCTACAAATTCATAACATCCATTACTAGTGGAAGGGTCAATCCACACCTCGAGACCACCAACATTCTGTTCGAGGAGAAAACGGGCTCCCGCGTTACATCAAAGTGCTGCAAAGTACAACCCATTATCAACTCGGTAGGTGCAAGACAAGCAACTAGAGGCCAAAGAAATCTCCTTGGTTCCTATATCGATTACGCTAAGGCACCTGATTAATCGATGTCCTACATTTGTATCGCATTGAACCCAGACTAATAAAATTTTTCGTGACAGTTATGGAAGAATGCCATACAAACTTATCAATGCGTTCATCTGAAGATACCAACACCTCACACCCATCCGCATTCGGAGAGGCTTCTTTCAGAGGGATTTATTGAGTCCCATTTGGTTTTATATGGCAATGAACCCCCTTTCATGGCTACTGAATGATGCTATAGGGTATGTCTTTGCAATTAAATATGGCCTAAGATGTACTTAGATAACATCAAATTTTATGTTGGTGCTGATAACCATCTTAGAAGTCTGTTGCGAATAGTAGACATGTTCAGCCGTGATATTCGGATAGAATTTGGATTAGACAAGTGTCGAATCCAAGCCACCCGCAAAGGTCATCACGAGCCGCATGCCGGGCATAGCATTGGTGACCTCCACATCCAAGCTATGACCGAGACAGACTTCTACTAGGACCTAGGAATTCTGTAAGAAACCCATGATGGAATTGGTGATTTGAAGAATGCTCTGTCGTCCAAATGCCTGCGACCTGTAAAGCTAGCACGGAAATCGCATCTATCGGGGAAGAATAAAATAAGGGCACTGAATATATACTCTATCTCTTCACTGCATAGAATATTGTCGTGGACGAAGATCGACCTGAAAAACGTTCAGAGGCGACTACGGACTACTATCTCCAAATTCCGAATCCATCATCCAAAATCTGCCTTGGAGTGGATGAACCTGCCTGGCGACATCGGAGGCAGGGTCATGGGTTACGCTACGACACAATATCAGCGTCAAGTTAACTCGCTACAGCTTATTCTTACAGCATTCCTTACATTCGGGTGTTCCAAAGGCAGATTGTGGGTCGACTCCACTTAACTTGAAGAATTGATCTTTCAATCCTCTTAGTAAAGTCAGACCAAAAGCGAATCGATGACTAGAAATCGAAGACGAAGCACAGTAAACTCGTACATTGTCTCTGCCAGCCATTTGTTGAACAGATGGTGATTTATACTGAGTGCAGATCCACCAATTATACCAGTGGATGCGAGGTCTATTTAACACCTTGTAGTAGAGGTTAATCGACTTTCGCATCATTCAGCAATTTTAGTAGAGGAATTTGCCGACATGCAAATTTGCCGGCGGTCTTAACGGGGGAATTTATAGGACGACAAAGTACTCACGAACAGACACAGATCTACTACAAAAATAAGAAACCGCAGGGCAGTTGGGTTTACGAGACCCCGGTCGACAAAAGACGACTAAGATCACAATGATTTGTAAAACCGCGATATGTAAAACCTGGAAATTTCACCACAATGGGTTCATTGCGACGTAGACATCCATAACAAAGCTCATTTTGATGTATGTATACATCGCATAGTGACCGAGAAATCAGATTGCTAACATCAGAAAGCTGCCAGTTGGCTGCCAGTTACTGCCATGTCTATGGCGCTTGAAACCATCCTAAATCTACCCGTATGAACTTGAAGCTGGAACGAATAGTAACTAAGGACGCAAACATTAAGTGACGTCAGTATCCTAGCTACCTAGTAAGGAGTAGAGTAGGAATAGCTACTCAAAATACGTATCTATTATACATAAAATAAAAAAATTATAGGAGATAAAGCTAAGTGTTTTGTTTATTGGAGAAGACTAGAAGAATCAGAAACGATGACTATTTTTTAATATCAGTAAATTGATCAACAACGAGGTCTACAGCCTAGATCAGGATAAATTATAAAATTTGGGGAGCATTTTATAATTTATCCTCCTTGGTTGCAAGAAAACAAGGGGGGATGTAAAAATTTCGTTCATCGAATAGTCATGTGGGGTATCAAATGAAAGGTCTCAATTAGTACTTTCCGAATTTAATATTATTTTTGACGTGAATTGCAAAGTGCGCGAGTAAGGAGTCAAAATGCACACACTTAAAGTGAGGCAGGACTCATTTTCGGAAAGCTAGGCTTCAAATGTCCCACTCCGATATCTGCTCAAATAAACTTACTAATAGTTTATTACCAACTTTTAGAAATTGACTGGAAACCCCACTTAAGTTCACCCTAAGAGTACTAAATTTTGCACCGGCATCCGAAGCCATACAAATGAGATGCTGACGTCATAATTAACGAGAATAATTGACATTCAAGTGAAATATTAAAATTCCATTCATGAAGAATCTGCTTCTCGCCAGTCCTTTTTGTATCTGTTGTAGGTTAAGTTCTTCACATTTGCTAATCATATTAAACGACTTGTTAGCACTGATGAAGGGAACAAGTGGTTCCCGAAATATTGGTATTTGCAAGAATAAATATCTACACCAGCGAAAAAGAAAAAACAGGTTTTATATTATTTCAAATTTCAATGAGTCAAGTAATTCTAGAGAACGAAAAGACAAATTATAGTCCGTCTCTTCTTGAAAATCTTGCAAAACAATCCGGAATACAAGGATATTTTCAGCTACATGCACAAAATAAAACCTTGCAATAATCTAGATTAAGAACTTACTGGCAGCGAGATATGCTGTTGCCCATATGGGAAATATAAAAGTCGTATCGTATCGTATTTCCCATGAGAAAGACTTTGTGCATTGAAAAAGGCAGTATTATATGTAGAACAATATTTAGAAATAAATGCAGCTGACGCACTACTTCTTAAACAAGTCTGGATATCGGGAGCTGGACGTTTCGGATATAAAAGTTTTGTGTTCATCTTGTGCGAGAAACTATCCATGCACGCTTTTCCCGTCGTGAACAGCTAAAAATTCAAAATGTTTCTTAACATGTCTCCAAACTCCAACTCCGCCGTTTATATGAGTTCATTTTATATGATGATGACGTCATACATATCATAGTGATAAATTTACGTTAAATACGAACTTTTGACATTCTAAAACTTTGCTAATAATAGTTGGATTGTCTTCGGACTTTTCGGAATTATAGCTAATATTATCACTGATGCTGATGCCAAATTCTGTACTTCTAGAATGAACTTGTGGCGCGGCAGAATTCGCAGCTCTTTCAGGTAAATTTCCAAAATGTGATGGTAATATGCTATTATTGACTTTATTTGAGCAGATATAATGGGACGTATCTAAGGCCTAGATTTTGTATAGATGCATCATTTTGAATAGATCCATGTGATTTTCTTCACATTTTTGGGTTGGATAGGTTCTGAGAAGGAAACTTGTTTAACTTTTTGGGGAACACATTTTGAATCCTCACTCTTTTGTATTTCATCCAATATCAGAAGTAAGTTCATTTTCAAAAAGTGCTAATTGAGCGTCACATTTGATCCTCACATGATCATATTTTGTTAAAAAATGTTGCTCCCCTCTTTCGCATATATAGAAAGTCCCGCCCCCGCTTCACCTAACACAAAATGATGTAACTGGTTCATAGACCACATATTCTCACTCAATTTCGTGACGATAGCTCCAGCCGTTTTCGCGTGACAGACAGAAAGACACATATTCAGACAAACGTACCGATTTTAATAAAGTTTTGTTTTACACAAAACCTTAAAAATGGCGCGATATGTATAATAGATAAAAAGAGTTAGAAAAATTCGAAACAAACTCGAATTGAACATTTTTTGATCACTGCGTAGGATTATCAGAGTTTTTGAACATCCCAATAATGTTAATTATCCGAGTTGGTTGCGGTAACCGGGAGTCTACTGTAATAAATACATTTTTTACCTTTAGGTGGTGCTCCCTGTGGGCAGTGAAAATCATCGGTCGTTTCTTCTTCTACCAGTAAGGCTTTTTGGAGCTCCTGTTGCTAAGGGAAAGATTTACAGATCTGACAGATGTCGCCTAAATGCCATTTCCCCTCTACATTAAATTTGTTATATTCTAAACCAACAGTTACGTAGTATTTCATTAACAAGGGTGAAGGTACATGTTACACCTTTTTCATTTTAGGCATATATTGTTGATTATTAAATTGGAAGGTAAATTCTAAGAGTAGTATATATGTCAGTATATTAATTTTTCTTTTATTTTGATTAGTTTAATATTTTTTAATATGATATAAAGTGATTGTATCTAAATATGTATATTTTATGCTACCATTCTCGTCATTGTCTTCTAACAGCCAAGTGCTTATTATGGAACAAAAATCTTGACCAATAATGTACTTTTCTTCACACCAACTAGATGAGAATCCAACTACACGATATTCCCAGCATTGAATTTACATGAGATAGAAAGAGATGCAACCAAAACAATCGTAAACACGTGTGGCAAAGGATTGACAGTTCTCGATTATCTAAACAATTATCTTGGACCCTCTAATGCGAATTTGTATCTTTTAGTAAATAAGGTCGATTCGCGATTCAAGATTATCTTTAAGGAGTGTGAGAGGAAGTTAGGTGTTTAATTTGAAAGTGCTGTTTAAGTTAAATGATAGTAAGCTGTGCTTAGCAAGGTGAGTGCTATCTTAAAAAAGGCGCGATTGGAAAGATCCAGATAATGGTCGTTCTCAATCAGTAATCAGTTGAACTATGTTCTATTGCGTTTTTGTAAGTCATTGCTGACTTAGTCTAGGTTATATGGCAACAAAAACATACCTTCCCACGGATTTCCTACAATAAAACCAGCGCGCACTTTCCACACACCACGAACTTAGTTGAGTTGCGAAATTATTTCGAATCGATCTTCTCATGTTTTTATACCTAGAACTTGTGATAACAACAGTACAAAGAATTCCTTATTCACTTCGCTTGAAAGCATCGTTCCGCCAAATGACATTAGCGCAATCGTTCCTGGGGAGCTGCTTATCAGACGATTTCGTTATTGTTTGGAGATGGCGCGAAATTTCAATTTGTTTCCTGTTTATTAGTTTTCGCAGGAGAAGTAGAGTTTTCTTTCTTATTGGTCTCTTCATTAATTCAAAGGAAACAATAAAAGTATATTGAAAAAAAAATGCAAATCTCATTTGGTCCAATCATCCATCCAATGCGTAGAATATGAGAAGAGCCGATTTCAGAAATCGTGCATCCCCCAGTGTATGTGTATTTAGATTTTTTTGTACACGAGAAGTAGAGAAAAACTTTTGGGATCATTTTTCAAAAAGGCCGTTATCTGCGAATGGAGGACTTCGTTATTCTGGGGTTCATTCAAACCATGTCCTATTTAGTGCTTTTCATGTCTGGGGTCAACAAAGCGGCCTCCAATTTACTTACTTGAGACTAACCCGAATTTATAACTTTCTGACCCAATAAATTAGACACAACACTTTGTTTGAAATCCTTTGGAATAAGTCAGAATTCTCAGTTACGCAGATTAATTTTTGGAATGTGCATACACTCTTCGACAATATTATCAAAGTCTCCCAAGAATCTTCCTTTTCTCCAACTCGAAAGAGGTTTCTATTCGGGGATTGAGTGAAGTGGGGTGGACTCTGAAAAGCTTTTATTGTTTTCTTGTGATACTTTTAATTTGTACTTTGGAATTAATGCCGCAAAGAGTTGTGAATTCAGTGTCGGATAAGGCTAATGGGAACCTGTTTTTAGACAGGAAATTCACTGCAATATTGGGATATAGAATGAGAAACCATCTCAATAGTGCAGTTATCGTCAACGTCGCGACAACTGGTATCTGGTCGAGGCATACCTTAGTAAGGAACTCCAAACAACCCGGTCTTACGCCGAAGTCCACTAATTCGATATCCTTAAAAGTTGTCTGGCGTCCTGACCTACCCCATCGCTCCATCTCAGGCAGGGTCTTCCTCGTCTTCTTTTTCTACCATAGATATAGCCCTTCTAGACTTTCCGGGCTGGATCGTCCTTACCCATAAGGATTAGGTGACTCGTCCACCGCAAGCTGTTGAGCCTAATTTTATCCACAACCAGACGGTCGTGGTATCGCTCATAGATTTCGTCGTTATGTAATCCACGGAATCGTCCATCCTCATATAGGGGGCGAAAAATTCTTCGGAAGATTGTTCTCTCGAACGCACAATGGTGAAGGTCGGCCTAGTCAATTTTATCAATTTCGTGGGGGTATCGAATTCTTCCATGGCCATGTACAGTTTCACTCTGGCTATGCTGTCTTAGGCGGCCTTAAAGTCGATGTAAATATAGTACAACTGATATCCATATTCCAACAGTTTTTCCATCGCTTGTCGCACAGAGAAAATCTGATCTGTTGCTAATTTGTCTGGAGAGAAATCTCTTTGGTATGGGCCGATGATGTTTTGGGCGTATGGGTCTATCCGCCCTAGCAAGATGGTGAAGCATATCTTATACCTGGTACTCAGCAACGAGATATCTTTATAATTGCTGAACTGCAGATAATGGCTCGTTGCCAGCAGTCAGGCATTGATTCGCTGTCCCACACCTTGTGCATCAGTTGATGAACCGCTTGGTGTAGTTGGTCGCCTCTATAGTAAACCAATTCGGCTGTAATTCCATCGGCTCCTAGTGACTTATGGTTTTTAAGCCGATGGATTGCACGAACTGTTTCTTTCATGCTTGGTGGTGGCAGCATTTGTCCACCGTCTTCAGTCCAACTCGCCGATATTTTGGTTGTTGAGCAGTTCACCAAAATACTCAACCCATCGCTCCAATATTCCCGTTCTGTCGGATTTCCCTCTTTGCCTCGGCAGGATGAGCATCGAGGTGCTGACTTGTTGGTAAGACTTCCTTCATTTTCAAGACATCTGTTAGCTGCGGTTAATGCCACATCCATTTCCCCCCTTATAGGTGTTACAAAGGGCTGCGCTGTGAATGGTTTAAGTATTCACTCACACCTCAATATATGGTGTAGTGGCTCTTCTCTGGGAAACCTGTCCCTGTCCAGCGCCTCTCAACGCTGTTACATCAGCCTTATATTGAGACAGGATATTGACTAACTGCTGAGCAGCACGTTCCATGAAAAAATGCGCAAATCATCATTCCGTTTTCGTTCCCGAGTTCGTCGTTGTAAAGTCCATCCTGTTCTTCCTGTCACATCGTAACGTCGGTTTTCCGTGTAAGGTTGTTTGTCAGCCTCACCCAACCCCCAAGCTGGAGGACCAGTTGATACAATTTGTCCCGTTTTTAGGCGCGGGAGGCTCGCCTTCATCCTTCTCCGTCTGCAGTTTTTCATTAAGAAAGAACTCCCAGTGATCACCACGTGGAGATAGGGTTTAGTAGTAGAGCTGTTGGTGTTGGTTCAGCAGCCGTTTCCCAGGGTTTATGCTCCATCGTGAGTACCAATCCACGTTTCGCCCTGGGACCTATACTACCCTTTGACTGCAATAGTACATTGTTACTCACCAACGGAGGCTTTCGATACAAAGCAAACAAGGCTTTAACATGCAACAGTTCATGAGTAGCTCACTAAAAGTGATATTATTATCGTGATAAGTAACTTGAATATAATAGTGGACTCTGATAGTGGGTCCCTCGGCCATACGGAGGAGGGACACGGTTTTGGGGGTCGCAAAGGCAACGACAATGATTTTGGTTTCAACTGACTGATATTGTGGTCAGCCTGTTTCTGCGTTCATGCCTACTCATTTTTAGGGTTCAAATGAGCTTATTGCTCGTTCTTCCTTACTCTAAGTTACGGTCGAATTCGCTAATTTTGAATTTGGTATACAGGACCCGGATAGCTGCCGTAGGGAAAGGTCGCGATTCAAATCTCACTGATGGCAAAAGGATTTGAATTGTAACTGAACGCCGGCTACCAATCTACTCAACTTTGAACTCGGCTGGCAGAGGGACCGAATAGCAACTAAGAATTTGCTTCTTCCTCTTCCCTTCGTTTGGTGAAAGGCGATGCCTGAATTGAAGGCTCCTTAAGCTGGGAGGATGTTAAAGCTAACCCTAAGTAAAACGTTTGTCCGGATAGCTCAGTGGTTGGAGCACAAGGCTGTCGTAAGGCAGGTCGCGGTTCAAATCTCACTGGTGGCAGTGGGATTTGTGTTGTAATTTGACGCCGAATACCAGTCGACCAGCTGTGAATGAGTATCTGAATCATATCATGGTAACAATCGGAGGACGAGCGCAATGCTGACCACATTACCTCCTATAGTGTACTGTAGCCCTGTAGTGTAAAATTACGATGTTGAATGAAGTACTCTAATACGCTTCAAGGCCCAGCTCCAATTGGATTGTCACGCCAATGGCTATTATTATATAGGATTGGTTTACCTAACTAGATTTCGCTATTCGTTTTTATTTCAGAAGCTTTGAAAGTGGCTCTTAGAAGGATTTTGCAGCGTCTCTTTGCCAGTTCTTGTATATTTCCCGATCAGTTTCTGTAACGCCTCAACGGGATTGAGCAGATCTTCAGCGTGTGTCCGGTCCCTTCCGCAACGAACCCCGAATGGTAAAAAGCGTAATATCGATTACCTTACCTCACCAGAGGAGTGGTCACAATGGTTGTGAGGAAGCATCTCAATTTCGTTCCTTGGGTTCGAATCCCGATCATCATGTTGTTCTTTTCTGTGTTCCCCTGTTGCTATAGGTTTATCATTTGCACAGCACTAAGTGTGATGGTTAGTAACATGAAACTGACAAGTGTAGATGCTCTACACTCCACAAAAAAGTGAACAGCAGCCATACATCTCGCTGTCCAATGACAAGAGAAGATTCAATACTTTTATGTACTTCCAGATTATGTTTGACAACAAATTCGTGAAGATACCCACCCCATCTGTTACTGTTAAGGCTACTGCACATAATATGGTACGCAACTATTTTTGCACCAATCATTGTCTGGAGCTTATGGGTTTCGCAGTAGATCTTCAAGTCTTCTCTCTGTTGTAGGTGGCGCACTAAATAGTACAGACCCTGCAATTCCATCACCCTCACCACTAAACGGAAACTAGAACCTGCTTTACTCATCTCGACATGTTTAATCTGAGTAGCCCACAGAATAGCACAATCCCAAGGTGTGACAAGCGGCATTCCTCCTAACAACCTGTCATTATTTCGTCGCCAGGTTTTGCTTCCGAGCCATCTTTGCTCCGTGATCTTTTAAATACAGTTTTCGAAGTGAAGCCCACTTCTGCTGGTGTCTCTGATTCTAATCGCTACCGCTTGGTTTCCTTTAAAGGTTTCATGGCCTCCAGTCTTAAGTTTGGGTATAGGTCGACTTCACTTGTTCTATAATTTTCTTTTGCTTTTGGATTCCAAAAACCTTTACCGGATATAATAGTATTGCTACTGTTGGGTGCAGTAGGCTGGATCCGGGGTTTCGTTTCAGCCTCCAGTAACCTCAGAGGTTAGCTCAGTTCTATCTCAACGAGTCTCTTGTCAGTGTTATGGCCTTTTGTTGTCGTCAACGTTTGTATTTTTTGTATTTATTCATTATATACCTATAATCCCAAAAATATGGCGATAATTTGAGATCCACGCTCAGTGACCTATATTTGGCAATTTACATTGTGGAGCGATCGGTACTTGCTCCATTCGTTACATCATTTACCCCTGTTACCATTTACTCATCAGTATTGGTCGGATTATCCTTTGAGTTCGGGTTTAGTTACCGCTCAAACTAGAGTTTCCCTCCTAAGTGGTTCTCTGCGCGAGATTATTCACTAAGCTCTTATACCGCGGCAAGTTACGGTAATCACAAAGGGGCGACCTTGAGCCCATACTTAACAGGTTTTCCATCGGTGGAGAAATTATTGGTATGAAAAGTGGCTTTCGGTTCTTCTGACTGGAGACAGGAGTTAATTTGACCACCTTGAGTGGGAAGGGTAGTGTTTCCTGAATTCTTACTGATCGCTTTTGCCCTAAAAGAAAGATTGTCCTTTCGGTGAGGGAGGCAGCAGATATAATTATTGTGTTTCGAGCGTGCTCAACTACGCCAAAAGGGTGTTTTTCTCTTACGATTTTGGTCACATTTTATTGCAGTCTATTACTGGAAGCGAGTGGTTACTAAGTGCATGTATCAGTTGGAAGAGTTTACTTGGATTTCCCTAGTTATAATGTTTTCGGTGTTCGGTCCAATTGCGCGTGGCGTCTTCGAGAATTCACTTGCCAAGATTGATGTGAACATTGAAGTCTATGGGAGAAGACCAAAAGGCCGGCAGAAGCAACGGTGACTTGATACGCTGCATGAGGACTGTATCGAGATCAAGCATTTGACAGAGCAGAATGCACAACTGATGAAGACGAGCCATCCCCGCTTCTGAACTGGATAAAGGCTGAAAAGAGAGTTTTTTGAAAATACATTTCCCATAGGAATAACTAGAGGGCTTCGTCCAGGGCAGAGGCAAATCATCAGATGCTGCCTCACCTCTGCCCTGTCGATTACGTGACCGGAAGTGGCTACAAGTGGTAATCGCTCCTTTATGTATAATCGCAAACACGACATGAGAGGGAGTTATATCCCAGTGGAAACAGCCTTCTATATTCAGACCCAAACGTGGCCGAAGCGAAATTATTTTATTTGAGAATTGAGGGAGTTAGAAACTCATATCCAGTTGATTTCGGACCGGACAAAGTGGAAAGAAACTTTCTTCCACATTTACGGCACTGGACGAAACCGTCATTCTTTTGCAAATTTAGGTATTTAGCTCAAATTGAGAGATCCGTGGACTATTAATGGTAAGAAGGTTTCTTCAAAATTGGTTTGGTCCGGCATTAAATAGAAGTAGACTTAGGACTCCCTCAATCTTCCCATATTGCGCATTCCTGTCGGTATGGGTAACTCGAGTCGTAGGCGCTAAAGCTGTGACCTTAAGAACATTAGGTAAAACCACTGGAGAAGGCAATTATGATTTTCTCTATGTCTGCTCCTCTTTGGGAGGTATAGGAATGAATTTTGAAGCATCACCTGTTCCACTATGGAACAATGATCCAAAACAGCGGCTACCACTGGACTTGGCTAATTTACCTCTTGATTCTTTGGTGAATTAAGCTACTTCTTTAGAGTACCAGTGCTAACTGTGACTGAACAAACATTGAATGTTTCCTCGGAGACGAATAGGGTCAAAAAGCGAGAACACAGAGCATTTTTAGAAACGCTACTCTCTTAACATGTAATAGAAGTCTTTAATGACTTCACATACGGCATTCAGCGCTAAAGGAAACCAGCAGGTGTGGGCATAAGATGAATTCCTTGAGGTACTTAAAACATATTAAACGACTCATCAAAATTTAAACGACTATAGTAGTTTAACCGGAAATAATTTTAAAAAAATAAATTTTATATTACAGATAATTTGAATAAATATGTGCTAGCTATTAAATTATTTCAAGGAGTTTTCATTATTATATCTACGCGGCACAAATCGACAAAATTTTGACAGTAGCTACGTTGAGGTACAGACAATAAAACTATCATTTTTGTTGCCTTGATACAACTCTCCTTTACACTCTCTTCAACAGGGACCACAAGCGGTGGATGCCTATTCCGCAAAATATCTAAATTCTATACTCGGCGTGCAGCTCCTAGCTTCATTATTTTATTTAAATTATTAATATTCGGTATCTATCTAGAGCTCTTCTTGTAGCACCAATAACAGACATTGAACCTGTGACAAGAATATCGAATTCCACGTCCGGATAAAATTTGTCCAAATAAAGAAATGCATCGAGTACGGACGTAAAATGTTTCACTTTCATCGGGGGCATGTTGGATATTTTCGACCAAAACTTGGAACAAGCTTCGGCCATGTCAATTTGTAAAGTGCTCGATTGCCAAGTGTGCTCACAATCCAAGTGTCGTTCCTTGTTATGGTAATGTATATCGGGGACGAAAAGAGCCATTTCTAAATTTATATTGTTACCAATTGCTAGAAGGGCGACTTTTACATCGGTGTTGGGCATGGGATTGAACACCAGGCATCTGTACTTGTTGCTGGAATGGGAGAATTAGGCAGAAAGTTCATTTTTTACAAGGGATGACTCTTCGAATTACCTTGAATCAGTTAAATTCTTGAACCAATCGATACACGTCCTGAGACTGTTTATATTATCGGCACCATTCAAGTATACGGTCTTGTTCCCAACTTGCACGATGTGACTCATCCCGGGCCAACGGCAGGACTCAATCCCCTTCACCACCTCGGGACTTGTATCCAAAACAATGCCAGATTTAAAGTTCTTCAATTTATTGGATCGGTACCTCCGGAGCCAATCGTAAGCCAACTGTATGCCCAATGAGGAGTTTATGTTTTGTAATTGATCTCGAGAACTCAGCTGCTTTGGTATTTTCTTGAAAGCGTATTCACTCATGTCCGGAATAATAAATAAATTTGCCTGTTTGGAATTAAAATATGAGACATAGAAGGATAAAAATTATTAAATAACACCAAGGCATGGGTAGGGACCTTATCTCACTATCGCCAGCCTACCACCAACAATCTTCATGACAAAAATTAGACCATGAAAAGGGCGCATCTACTCACATTTCTCTCGTGGGCTTGGGCATTAAATATATCATAAACTCTATAGTCAACAGGTGCGAGGAAAACGTTAGCATTCGGCTTAATAATTCCCGCCTTATGAGCGGCCACTTCTTCAAAACTTTTTCCAAGGACGTCACTATGGTCTAATCCAATCGATGTTATGCCAATTGTTTGTACATTGCTGTAACGAAAACAATTGTACAACACCTGCTAACTTTTCAAAAATCACGTACCGTACGATATTTGTACTATCGTAAAGCCCTCCTACACCGGTCTCAATAATAGCTACGTCTACATTTGAATCAAAAAATATATGTAATCCTAAAATAGTCAAAAATTTAAAATACGTCGGCAAATCTGCTGCATGCTCCTTATATTTGTCAAGGGTGTTGTATAACTTCCAAAACACTTTTGAGAAATACTTTTCAGTTATAGGTCGCCCGTTTATGTGATATCTTTCTGTCACAGATATAAAATGAGGAGAACTAAAAAATCCTGTTTTACATCCAAATGAATGTAGGATTGACTCGCATATTGCGCAGGCCGAACTCTATAAAGATAGCGATAGTTAATCATCAGAAACACAGGACTGGGTGTCCAAAATTTGAAATCGAATACCTTTCCTTTAGTGCCAGCAACATGTATCACAGACAATGTATCTATGTCCCTAGCAGTTATCCCAGAACGATAGAGATACTTCCAGGTGTCCTTCAAATTATTCGGGTCTGCGCTTTCCTTTGGTTTAGACTGCAGCATACCAAGTGCAGCCATGGCTTCCTGTAAAATGGAGTTGAAACTCTTCAATCCTCAACACAACACAAAACATTTTAAATTGTGGATAAAGTTTCTAAGATGGAAAGATAAGAAGGGTTGCACCTTGTATGATTCCGGCTCGCCAAGCTCATTATAATAGGACGTCGATATCGTCGAATTTTTCCTTGGAACAAAGGGCATCGCCCATGTTTTTGATAAAATGCTCAATGGAAATTTTTGTATCCGCCACATAATTTTTTCCTTAATGATTTAGGTGAAGATTTAATGGCCTGAAAAAGATAGGAAATTAAAATTGCGGCGGTAGTCATTCTGGAGCTACTCGAAATAAAAATTGTGAACAACAAGAAACAGCGCAGCTCTCGGAAATCTTGCAAATGCACGCATTACCTGCTTGACTTTAATTTATGACAACTATACGTAGTCTTCGCATAGACACCTTAAATTCCTTGGTTGTATCCTCTTTGCAGTTACAAAATAAGGTTTCTTCCACACCACGCAATATAAATAAATTCTTCACATAAGAATTGCTTAGTTTGTCAATATTAAGGACGAGACAACTTTTTTCTTCTTTAGCCATGCATTTTGCTATTACTTGCCCGGTCCAGGCATGCATCAACTAGAAGTCTATGAGCGGCCAGTTGAACATCTGTTATAGTAGCCAGTGCGGTGAATAGGGTAAACTTCTTTTTTTTCGAATTTTGACCAAGCGTGTCCAATTTACATTAAAACTAAATATATCTGAAAACTTTAAATGGAAAAAAAACAATGACAGCTGGTTCCTTTCCAGACTAGATTGCTGCGCTCATTTCAATTATGTAGTCTGGCAAAGTCACAGTGTTTAGATAGAAATGATTCTCAGAGTGACTTGGCAAATATATCAAGTTTAGCCAAGGTGCTAGGGACAGCTGCTGTTATTTCAATGTTTCCCTTACTTATGAAAGATACCCTAGTTCTTAGTAACTTCTTCTTCGTCAACTTTGGGTCCCTTTGGTAACGAGGCTGGCTCATCTTGATTAAGTTTACCAATCTTTTCGGTTGAAGGTCATGAAGTTTTCAAATCATTGCCCAGTGTCAAACCATCGTCCTTGTAATTTTTCATAATAATAGTCGTTAGCGCAACAATCCAATTGGACCAGAACCTTGAAGTGTGTCGTAGGAGGCGATGTGGTCAGCATTGCGCTCATCATTATCATCACCGGCGCAACAATCGGTATCCGGTCTAGGTCTGCTTTAATAAGGAACTCCAGACGCTCCAATTTGCGCCGAGGTCCACCAATTCGATATTCCTAAAACCTGTCTGGCGCCTTAACCTACGCCATCGCTCCATCTTAGGCAGGGTCTGCCTCGTCTTCTTTTTCTACGATAGATATTGCTATTATACACTTTCCGGGCTGGATCATCCTCATCCATATGGATTAGGTGACCTGCCCACCGCAATCTGTTGAGCCAAATTTTATCCACAACCAGGTGGTCGTGGTATCGCTCATAGGTTCCGTCGTTATGTAGGCTACGGAATCGTTCATCCTAATGTAAGGGGGCCAACAATTTTTCGAGGGATTCTTCTCTCGAACGCGACCAAGAGTTCGCCGTTTTTTTTTTTGTTAAGAACTCAGGTTTCGGAGAAATACACGCGGACTGGCAAGATCATACTCTTGTACAGTAAGAGCTTTGCAGCATTGTAAAGCGACGACTGCACTTATTAGTCGTCGGATCAATAGCTGCAAGACATTTATATACCTCATACAAGAATCGTGGGTTGTTGGTGGGGTAGTCAGGGGCCTAAACTTCCAACATGCTGACCTATTGTCTGCCAATGGAAGCGATCGACTCCGCTCCTGCATGGTAATCTCAAAAGAATTCCAGGCTAATTTGGTTAACGACCTATGTGATGGTGATACCACATCGGCTAAGTTAACCATAAAAAGTCAACAGGGAGATAAAGAGATACTATGGTGCTCTGCATAATTTCACTACGACGCAGAAGACGTTCCCAGTAGAACATTCATCAGAGCTATCCAATATGTCAAAAGTAGAGGCATGGGGGTAATAGCAGGATGTGATGTCAACGCTCACCACATATGCTGGGGAAGTTCGAACATCAATGCAAGAGGATCGAGACTACTGGAGTATCTAGTAGGAGCGAGTACAATGGGCCAACACGGCCTGAGTTCTCAGAAGCTGTAGCTTCTCCCCCACCATACACATCTATTAGGAACCGATTTGCAGATCCTTAATTTGGATAATGAACCCACTTTCTTCAACGTGTCATCGACATCGCGGTGGCATCTCCTGACATCGCGGCTCTGATCGGAGAGTGGAGAGTATCAAACGATATCACACTCTCGGATCACAGACACATTAATTTCGTAATGGGCATGGATCCGCCTCCACCCACTCCATTTCGGAATCCGCGAAAGATAGATTGGGTGATGTATAAAATAGAATTGAGCGCCCGAGTCACGATCCCTGGGAAGCGCATCAAATCCATTGCTGGAATTGAGAAGACAACCCAGATGATCACAACTAGCATGAGAGAAGTTTTCGAAAAAAGCTGTCTACTCAAGATGGCAAAGAAGCGTAAAACACCATGGTGGAACTCGGATTTGGCAAAACAGAGGAGAACGACAAGAATGCTCCTCAATCGTGCTCGGAAGGGTGATTGAGGCGCTAGCTGGAATCGTTATAAAGAGGCACAGAAGGCTCTAAAGAAGAACATAAGATCGGCTAAACGATCATCATGGAGACGCTTTTGTGAAGAGACTAACTCTCTTGAGGCAACCTCAAAGCTGAAGCGGATTCTGGTCAAAGAACGCAGCCAGAAACTAGGTTATTTACGTTTACAGAACGGGAGGTACACAAAAAGTGATGAAGAAATGGCAAACCATCTGCTTGAAGTGCCCTTCCCAGGCAGCATTCAAAATCTAATTTCGGAGCGAACAGGTGCATACAACCCTCAACCGAGAGACTAGAATCTGACATGCAAAGTAGTATCACTGGAGCGAGTAAAATGGGCATTTAACTCGTTCCATAGATACAAGTCTGCAGGTCCGAATGGCATCATTCCTGCGCTAGTAATAGAGGGAATGGATGCCCTAGGTCTACATATTCGCAGGGAGGGATTCTCTCTCCACTGCTATGGCTCTTGGTAATGGATATCCTACTGTGGCTCCTAGAGAACAAAAAAGTCTTTGCGCAAGCATTTGCGAAAGACCTAGCCGTAAAAATTACCGGCAAGTTTGCGGACACAGTATGTGACCGCTTGAATGCAATTCTGCATGAAATCCACAGCTGGTGCCTCCGCAATGGATTCTCGGTGAACGCTAGGAAGACTGGACTAGTTATGTTCACTAGGAACGTCAGGTGGGGCAGCTATACGCTACCCCAGGAAGCTGCTAACGCAGATTCAGAGGCTTGGTTGCCTAAGTATTACTGGAGCAATGAGTACGACAGCGGCACTTGAAGCTATCCTAAATCTACCCCATTGAATTGGAGGTGAAACGGAAAGCAGCCCATGACGCATATTGACTCGATACCATTGGAGCGTGAAAAGGCGGCCAATCACACGGTCATGCGTCTATCTGAAAATTCCTTGACAAACATCCGGTCGCTCTCATGCCGACCGATCATATGATATGGTTTCCAGATTCGTCTTTGAAAAGACATTCACTGTCGTAATCACCAAAAGAGAAGAATGGTCGACAAATGGCCATGAGTCTTTTCAGATTACAGACTTAATAATCTTCACCTAAGGATCAGTCATGGAGGGCGGATCGGGCGTAGGGATGTTTTCGGGGAATCCGATTATAGAACTGGCCCGACCCCTCGGGAAAATGACGACCATATTCCAGGCGGAGATATATGCCATTTCATTGGCAGCAGAAGAAAGTCTGCGACAAAAAAGGAGGGGTCGCACCATTCGAATCTGTTCCGACAGTCGGGCGGCATTATCAGCACTAAATAGCAACGACATATCAAGCCTGTTGGGGTGGAGTTGTCATGAGGTGCTGCTGAAACTTGGTCGACTGAACGAAACATTCCTGATGTGGGTGCCGGAGCACTCTAACATCGCTGGCAATGAGGAGGCTGACAGACTGGCTCGCCGAGGGTCTGGATCCACAATGGTGGGGGCAGAACCAGCTTTTGGAAACCGGCCATCCACTGTCAAGTCTACTCTGAAATTTCAATGATTCACGCAGCCGAGTGGAGAATTTGAACTCTTGCCAGTAGTGAAAGACCCTGGGGTCATTAGAGCGGCATTTTTGTTGTTCTTTGAGAAGTGTTCTAATATCTAAAGGCGCAAATAAAATATTTGGCAAAATAGCATTAGAGATTTTTTTTTTATTTGATATGGTAACGATTTATGTTTAATGAAACTGTTTTGGTTGTTTTTCACTACTAATTCTTCCATTTGTGATTCGTAATGCCTAAAATGGTTATTTCAAAAAGACTATTGGAAAGCTAAACGTTGCGCAAAAGTTGTCCCCACTTATCTATTTTTCTTCAAATGGGAAGACACAAATTCTTGAGAAATTCACTGGCAATCACCCCCCATTTCAAGTTTCATATTAAATGGTGTTTTGAATATACATGTTCCCATCTGCCCCAAGCGTTAACTAGATAGAGCTAACTTGTATCACACTAATAAAACACTAACAGAATAAATCGATTTTTAACCGTATCAAAAACTGTTTTTAGGCGATAAAAAACTTGGTATCAAAATGAAGCGACAGTTAAAAATGGAAAGTGATACAGACTCGACGGAGTCATTTGCGAGCCCATCATCCTTTGCCAGGTATTTAGTGAAAGATAGGCATTCCATTCACAACTAATATTTGCGTTCATTCTTATTTTACAGACTAGGCAAATGTGAGGTATGCGACTATGAAAATGCAAAATATACCTGCCCAAAATGCGAGGTAAAAACATGTTGCATCAAATGTCTAAATATTCACAAGAAGGAGTTAAACTGTGACGGAATCCGTGATCGTACCAAATTTATACCGTTGAAGAAAATGACAAAGATGGATTTCATGAGCGACTACTACTTTCTCGAAGAATGCACACGTTTCGTAGAAGATCGAAAAACAGATAAAATCAAGCGGTATACAAGATACAATAAAACCTTACCCCCACACCTATTTAAATTACGCAATGCAGCGCTCGAGCGTAAAACAACAATCCGATTTTTACTGCCAAATTTCACTAGACACACATCAAACACAACATACTACGATTGGTCGAAAAAAGTGATTTATTGGCGTGTGGAGTGGATTTTTGTGAATGCAAATAGCTCCAAGTATGTTGATGAGAGATGTTGTGAGGATATAAAGCTGCATGAATTGTTGGATAAATATTTTAATGTTGAGAATCATGAGGAGGTGCCTATGAAGAAGTCCCTTGAAGTCTACCAAAGTCGAGGTGTTGGTAATGTGAAGATACTTCTGAAAGCGGAGGGAATTAAACGATGTCGAAAGAGATATTATGAGTTGGATTGCAAGAAGACCCTGCGGGAGAATTTAGCTGGAAAAATCTTAGTCGAATACCCAATAGTTCATATCTGCTATGATGCCGTTGCTGAGGAATATGATGTTATTGATAGCGGTAAGTTAATGTTCCAATTTGTAGTTTTTAATGTTTTAGGTTGGGCTGATTTAGGGCTTTGTTTTAGAGCTTGTGTTAAATTTGATTCAAACAAATTCAATTGTTTGTTTTTAAAAATTTCAAAACAAAAATAACTACAATAATGATCAAATGCGAAAAACTTTTCCCGTTTCGTCTCGGCCATTTCCATTTTTCACTATCGTAGTTTTCGAACTGACATGCCTAATCTGGATACAGATCAGCTTGGTATAGTCATTGCTTGTTTGACTAACAAATGGCCTGGAAATGTGTTAAACCACTTCATTCAAAACCGTAACGGAACACTACAGTACACAGTAGGGACAATGCGATCAACACTACCCGCGCCCCAGATTATTACTCTGATTGTCAGGTAGACTCAGGCGCACATTCACAACTGAGTTGACCGGTATCCGACATACAGTCACGACAGCAAATCCTTTTGCGCACCAACGCTTCTACAACTTCGTCGTCATCAAAATAATGACATCAAAGTTCTTCTTTAAATGACCCAAACATGTGTTAGCTACCTAGAAACAGATCGGGACTGTAAGGCGAATTTTGCAATGTTTTCCAATGAATTGTGTCTGATTTTTCTTGGGTTAATGTAGTTCTGTGGGGCCGAGCATTGTCTTGGAGCAGACTCGCACACTGTTTCACGTCATCGACCAGTTGGCAATAATTTGCAGCATTAACTGTACGCTGTTCATGAAGAAAAGCAATAAACAATAGGCCTCAGAAATTCAAAAAATCGTTGCGAAAACTTTCTTTGCAAAAGACGGATCATGACTTTCCACGGTGCTACTTCTCCAGATTTTTGCCACTTCATTTTTACGTGCTTAGGATGCTGATGCACCCATGTCTCATCACAGGGGACAGTGCACCTCAAGAAATCGTCATGCTCTGTTCGATATCGTCAAAAGTCTTTCACATGTGACGAGAGGTTTTGCTTTTTGATCTTTCGTCAAGAGGTAAGGAACCCGCCAAATCATCTGAAATTATTGATCAGGCACTCTACAATAAATCGGCTTGCGCAGCAATTTTCCATATTATAAGGTGGTGGTCTCCTTCAATTATCTCACGAATCGCAAGAATATTCATTTCACTGCTACTTGTCTGGGCCTGTATAGATCTCATTTTGCAGAGGCTCTTGACCATCAGAAATTTGTTTGGGCCAGTGGTAGATCTCGGACCTTGGACGCGTCGCCCTCATGCGACAAAAAATTTATAATAATGCGTTGCACATTACGGTTATTGAGCCCTTCGCTGGTGACTTGTTTAAAGAACGCCAATAGGGGACGTTGATCGATCTGGAAGATAAATCGAGGTCCCGATATGAACGTGTAAAAATGTTCGATTGCAATGTTTAGCTTCTCTTTTTCTAGCTTTATTATGTGTGTGATGACCTTTTCGTTATCCTCTGCGTAGCCATGTAAGAAAAACAGTCGATAGCATTTTAACACCCGTCAAACTATTGTCGAATACTTCAGCAACAACGTGTCCTTGGCGGCCTGGAGTATTTCGTTATATCGCAATATCAATTGTTCTAATGGCATCTTCAGTTGTTTCCTGCGATTAGCGTACGTAGTTATCTAACCGGTCGACAGGCTTCCAAAGTTGATCGATAACCTTCGTGTGTGTTGGATCCTGAAACCATTGTTTTAAATTTTGTGGGCTAAGTACCTGACGGAATGTCGATTTTCAGGTAGGAACCTCATTCGTTTGAAAAGTCGGCAGAGCCCCGTTTTATCAGTGACTTCAATGGAACCGGGGAGAGGAGAACCGGGATGGTCTTCTGAGAATATATGTGTATCTTTCAAGAGAATTCCTAGGGGATGTGCTCTCGGCCCGGTTGTATGCGTTTGACGTCCTTGTGGTAGTTAGTGGTTGTGCTCATATCGCGGGCAGACCTCCTTGTGAGCTCAATCGTGGAGTTGCGCTGTGCGATGTGTGATGAAGATGAAAATTTTCTTCACCTTTTCTCCAATTCGATAGTGGAGCTGGCTCGCTTGGAAAATGTTCGTTTTTTCAATCGTAATTGTATTATGTGCCGAATCCGGTGAGTTAAATGTTGAAGCAAACTTTAGCTAGCGAGTTCCCATCAAACCGGATAACATGAAGTTATGATGAGCGCGATGTCACTCCGGCTCCGAACATCTTCGTCGACGTTATCAAAATGAATTGTGCCGTTGGTCTAGCGCAATATCTTGGCCTGCATAACCAATGGACCACGATAAAATCGCTCTATCACCAACCAAGCGGGTGAATTTTTCTAACACTGTGCAAGGTAGAAAGGGCAATATTTTACATATTTTTTTCCATTTGTAATGCTTGTGTCGTCAATCTGTTCTTTCCCCGTCAACGATGCGATTAAAGAACTCGTTGAGCCTGTTTGGATTACAGCTTCTTGCATTCGTCAGGTTTTGTGATTTTCCGGGATTTTTTCACTTTATTTCCTTTCTACTTCTTTTTGTGGTGCTAACACGATGAATTGCTCCAAATATCGCAATATCTATCTAAAGTATTCTCGCCATCTGTTCATCGTGGCTGGTTCGATAGCAAGGAGGTTCTGTAGCGGATGGAAATATTCTTCCGCTCCCTATCTCCTCAATAAACAAATTGCCATTCTTGTTATTAACGCAGCAGAATTGCTGATTATGGTCAACTTCAGTTTATCATAGAGCTGTGAGTAGCTGCTCTGGTAACAGCGATTGATTACTTCGCTTCACGAAACGTAGATTGGTACCCACTATGGAGCATAAAACCTGGGAAGCGCCTGCTGAACCAACACTAATAGCTCTACTACCAAACCCTATTTCTACCTCCACGTGGGGATCGCTGGGAGTTCTTTCTTCATGAAAAACTGCAGACGGAGAAGGATGAAGGCGAGCATCCCACGCCTAAAAATTGGACAAAATGTACCAACTGGTCGTCCAGGTTGGGGGGTTGGGTAGGGCTGACAACCCTTCACGGAAAACCAAAGTTACGAAGCCACGGAAGGGGCCTCGGACAGGATGGATTTCAAAACGACGAACCCGGTAACGACAACGGAATAACGATTTGCCCATTTTCTCATGGAACGTGCGCTCACTGTACAGACCGAATGCTACTGAGCAGCTAGTCGATACTCTGTTCCAATATAAGGCTGATCTAAGAGCGTTGCAAGAGATGCGCTGGACAGGGATCCGTTTCTTGGAGAAGAGCCGCTACACCATATATTATAGTGGCCATCCAGTAAACCATGTGCTCGGAGTAGGTTTCTTAGTTAGGCAAAAAATGAAACCTGCTGTTATCGGCTTTGAAAATATAAGCGAAAGGCTATGCACTCTGCGTTCGTGAGGCAAATTTAGAAATATAAGCCACATAAACGTTCACACCCCTACAGAGGAGACTGCAGAGTCAGAGAAGGATACCTTCTACGGGGCAGTTGAGCGGACTCTCGAAGCCTGTCCTAAGTATGATATCAAAATCATACTTCGAGATTTCAACAGCCAAGTAGGGACGGAGCCCGTATTTAGGCGATACGTCGGCTCCCATAGCTTACATAGGGATACCAGTGATAACGGACTGCGGATTATCGAGTTAGCAGTATTACAAGAAATGGTTGTTGGAAGTACCCGGTTTGCGCGGAAAGCGGTCCACAAACATACTTAGGCCTCTCCAGATGGGACCACGTGCTGATCTAACGCCCCCACCTCTTAGCCTTGATGAATGTCAGAACATATAGGGGGGGGGGGGGGCAATATAGACTATCTCGTTGGCATAGTGCTCCGAGCTCGAATTACAACACCACCTACAATCCCCTCTGACAATCAGGTGAGAGTGAATACTGAAGCCATTCACAACACAGCCCTCCTAACAACTATAAGGGGAAAATGGATGCCGCAATAACCGTAGCTAACAGATGTCCTGGAGATGAAACATCAACCAATGATCTTCACAACCAACTGAAGATCGTTATCATTGATACGGCCACAAAGATACTTGGATAGAATTACAGCCGAATTGGTTAAATATGGACGCGACCAATTACACCAAGCGGTTCATCAACTGATGCTCAAAGTATGACGACTGGCAACCAGGCATAATCTGTCTCGTACATAAAAAGAGGGATATCACGCAGTGCAGCAATTATAGAGGTATTACCTTGCTGCGTACCATCTAAGAGATATTCTCCTTTATCTTGCTAGGCCTGATAGCTCCATACGCCCAGAACATCATTGGCCCATACTAAAGAGGCTTCACTCCAGGCAAATCAGCAACAGATGAGATTTTCTCTGTGCGGCAAGCGATAGAAAAACTGTTGGAATATGGACACCAGTTGCACCATCTATTCATCGACTTTAAAGCCGCCTATGATAGCATAGCCAGGGTAAAACTATACACTGCCATGAGAGAATTCGGTATCCCGACGAAACTAATAAGACTAACTAGGCTGACCCTGACCAATATGCGAGACCAGATAAACGCAGCAGGATCATTCTCAAGACCATTCGACATCAACAACGGTCTACGACAAGAGGATGCTCTATCATGCATGCATCTATCTTTAACCTGGCCCTCGAGAAAGTGATCCATGATGGTGATGTAAATGCGAGAGGCACCATCCTCTTGAAGTCCATCCAACTGCTGGCCTACGCTGACCATGGGAAGAACAACCCGAGATGTATAGTCTACCTTCATCCAGATCGAGCAGGCGGCGCGAGATCTTGGGCTGCATATTAATGAAGACAAGACGAAGTACCTGGCGGCAACGTCAGCGCCAAAACCTGAAGAACAAATAACATCGAATCGCACTGGTCAAACAAAAACAATGATATCTATCTACAACTTTGAGACCGTTGAAAATTTCTCCTATCTAGGGTCGAAAATCACAACCGATAACAGCTATGACGATGAAATCCGCGCACGGTTGTTGGCTACCTGCAGATCCTATTTCCGCTTACAAAAACTGTTTCGCTCGAAGCGTCTCACCATAGGGTCAAAGCTCTTACTGTACAAAATAATGATCTTGCCAGTCCTCATGTATTCCTCGAAGACTTGGGTTCTTAGCAAGAAGAATTGCGAACTCTTGGCTGCGTTCGAGAGAAGAATCCTCCGAAGAATTGAGGATGGACGATTCCACAGCCTACATAACGATGAAATCTATGGGCGATACCACGACTTTCTGGTCGTGGATAAAATCCGGTTCAACAGGTTGCGGTGGGCGGGTCACTTAATTCGTATGGATGAGGATGATCCAGCCTGGAAAGTCTATAAGGGCAATATCTATGGTAGAAAAAGAAGACGAGGCAGACCCTGCCTGAGATGGAGCGAGGACGTAGGTCAGAACGCTAGACAGCTTTTAGGGATATCGAATTGGTGGACTTCGGCGCAAAACCGGGATGTCTGGAGTTCCTTATTAAGGCAGGCCTAGACCGGATACCAGTTTTTGCGCCGTTGATGATAATGAAGCAGGTTTGTTGAACGGTAATGATAGAAAATTGTGTGAATATCATTTCGTTGTTTTTTTTGCGGAATCATAAACATATGATTTGCAGGTACATTGCCCCTATTGTTCCAATTGTGACTTGGTAAGCAGAATTGCGATGAACGACTGATGTTAAGGTCTGATGGACTCGTGAGCCACGACCTTGATAGGAGTGATCGTGACGAAGTGGCACCGTCTGATGAGACAGTCGATTTGCCTATTAGTGTTGCACTGTGAAAGGTTTGCCCATTTGATGTCTATTCACAAAATAGCGTTTACAATTCGCTCTTATTGCAAACCCCGAAACGTTTACTATTTTATTATAACTTTTTGCTACCTTTTGGATGACACTAAAGGCATCCACCATGATAATATACATATTTATCATGTATGTAATAGACCTTTGTTTGGAGCAGTAGGTTGAAAGCCAGTGGAGTCGGTCTGTCTATGGCAGGTAGGCAAGAAGACTATACACGGGAGATGAACATGTCTAGGCAAGCTTGAATTTTTACAGGACAAGAACGATGGCGTCCGGTGTACGGGGCTTTTCAGTGAAGATTTGTCATTTTTTTATGGTGTTAGTGCGTGTGGCTGCATTTGTTACAGAAATTTTCTAACTTGGTGTCAAAATCAAATCAGAACGCACTGCGATCTTGACTCGACTTCAAACCGGATGATTCATTTTTTATCCTGCTTTTTCTTTCGATTCTTCTTGCTCCCTTCTGTCTTCTTGCTTCCTTGGTTTGTTTTAATTGGCTTACATACATTCTCTGCGTGATGGAACGTTTACTTCTCGGCAATGAGTATTTACGTGTTAACGACTTTAAATCCGCTTTTTTGGTTATGGTGCTATGGGAATTATCACCAGAGGCTAAGTAGGATTTAACGTGGTTTAATTATTCTATTTCTATTCGATTGATCTCAACTACTTCATTTTACTGAGGATAGTACTTGGTACCAAAGTCACTGTAATTTGCTGACCAGCTTAAACCTGTAATCTAAATTATTAATTTCATCGATTATAAAAATGATCCGCGTATTCACCTCTAACAATACCAAATTATTTTTTTTTTCAGATGAGGATGTAATCGCGGAATCAAAAAAATACCAACAAACTCTGGATGAATTATATCCATCAAAACATGCCTCTGCGGAGCGACTAAAAGCTAAGGAAGGAACGAAAAGCGAAGCTGATGCTGATGAGAAGCGAAGAAAGCGTGCTGAGCGCAAGAAACGTCAAGCGGAACGTGAAAAACAACCGAAAAATTTATTATTTACAGAAGATAAATCGGATGATGACACATCGTCTGATAGTGAAGCCAGTAACGAAACAGAGGAGGAAGTAGAGTTGAGCTCTACTAAAGCATAATATTCCATGTTGGCTTTCACTTCTGTTTCCTGTGCAAAAGCAAACAGAAGCTCTATTTTCTGCAACACAAATTTGTACCTTGTGCATCAAATGCATGTATAAATAAAGATCAATGGATTTTAATTATAAATATTTTTTACTTAAATTTTCATCTTTTTTTTTTACAAAATATAACACGTAAACATCTTGAATAGGAATTACATTTCTTTTTTTTTTAAAAATCAACATTAAGATGGTGGCATACATTCCTTCATTTCACTTTTGTTTACATAAGAAGAACCGTTACCGAGGAAGGTCACCTAACTTCTGTTTTCTATAGTATTACGTGGTCAATTTTTCATTCCCTTTTTCATGCTTATTTGATTTAAAATTGGAGCAAAGGAAACAAAACAAAAATTCGAATATTATCTCTCATCCTGGCTATATTTTTTCTCTGTATTTTCTCATACTTTCTTCGATCTCTTATTTTGTTTTTTGCGTTCTCTCTTTTCATTAAATATATTTATATAAATTTATTGTCAGGAGGACTAAAGACCTATAGAACCCAAAAATATAAAATGAAAACGATAAAAACTATTCCAATCGCAGCTGCTTTCACATACATCGATTTACGATTTAAATATGTTGCGTCTTTTTTGTATTTCTGCGACATAATAGATAGGTTCTGAGTTTTCGTATCAAGTTCTGGAAAGATAGGACATAATTTGCATTAGTTTGGTGTTGTATGGATATTTCAAATACATTATTGATGAACCCGTACTGTAATATGTACCTTTTACCGAAAACACTATACTGTATCTACTTTCAACCCTTTTTTTGTCAGAATAAAAAAAAGTTAATATTCAGCAAGTTTGCCTATAATGTGCAAACGGAAGCGTTTGGGTGGAACAAAGTTTTATGGGTTCGGATTTGTTGAAACTGAAAACGAACGTGAATGATGTTTTGGTAAAGAATTTATTTTCTTCATTTTCTACGCTAAGTGGAATTTCCTTTAACGTCCGAACCATTTGTTTTTCACAGATTCACAGATTGTCGTGCTATAGCCCGGTTGAAAAAAACATAAAATAAAAGAGTGGTCTAGGCACTTTGTATAATTGCAATGTTTTTATTTTTATTTTCATTAACTGTCTGTAACATCAGCCTAAGATAACCAACTAAGCTAGGAAATAACCACATAGACCAACAAAGGTGACCATTCCCTAATCCATAATGAAATCTCTCACTTATCACCAGCGGGCTATGTTCAATTTCCGGCCGGAATGTGCAGTGAGTGAATAAATGAATGAAGAACGCAGTTTACAGATTAATCGTGAAGTTAAAAAAACCTATCTCGGCTGACTGTCTTTTCACCTGAGCATCCCAAATTACTGGGGGTAACGAAATATAACTTGTTGTAGAAAGAGAGTTGCATTGTCGGAATTTCACAGAATTCGGATGAATTTTTATTGATATAGTTCGCTCGCAAAAAGTTACCTTCCCGTCTACCAGGGAAACTCGTGAATGTGGATCATTTGAAGGCCGCGTGAAAACCGAATGTGAGCGACCGATGCAAAATAGAGGTTTCCCGATCTCTGCTGCGGACTCGGACTGGCTTTGTGCAGCCTTTAGAAATATTTTGCGGGACCCAATTGCACTCCTCTGATGTCAGACACAATTGTGTTTGGCAAGCGTCGTTTTTGAGTGAAGTGTCTGCTGTGGTCGTCGAAGTAGTTAGTATTGATACTTTCTACGGTATTTGAACGGTTCGATCCAACGAGATTCCAGTTCGCTGGGCATCCAGCTGCCACAGTTTTTATGGCTGCGGAAACTTCCGGAAAGTATACAACCCATCCTCGCATCCAGTCGACAAAATCGACCCGTAGTTGGCGCGGTGTCGCATGCTTTTGAGAGAGACTTCCGGAGAGCACCCTGGCCATCCTAGCGTATCTCTGAACACATTGGACGCCACTGTCGATAAAATCCTCAAGATACGCTTGCGAGTGGTTGGTGTGGTTTCGCGTGACACGACAAACCAGGTAGCTCAGTTACAGCAAACGGAAAGTGTTTGAAGAACTTCTTAAGCAGGGTATTTGCAGGCCTTCAGACAGCTGTTGATCCTCACATGATCGGTGAACCTAATAGTGAATGGTAACTTTGTGACGATTACAGACGTCCAAATGCACAGACGTTTCCAGAACGACATTCTATAAGCTCATCTACGACTTTGTGCACTCTATCGCAGACTGTCGTATTTTCTCAACCTTGGACTTAGCCATGGTAACTTCTTCTTCAGCCTTTGTCACGTTCATAAGCGGGGTCGGCTCGCCGTGATCAATTTCGCCATTTGGCTCTATCGAATGCCTAGTCTGGGTGCAATCTCGAGATTTCCAAATCCCCATCCAGCGTATCAAGCCACCGTTGTTTCGGCCTGCCTTTTGGTCGTTTACCATCGACTTGAATGTTCAGACCAATCTTGGCAACTGAATTCTCGTTAGCACGATTTACATGACCATACCATCGAAAAGGCCTCTCTCGTAACTTTTCCACGATCAGTACATCCCCAAAACGATTGCGGATATCCTCATTTCGGATGTGTGACGCCACTAGTCCAACGTAACATCTTCGTCTCCATTATCGAAAGACGTCGTTCATTGTCTTTTATACTTGGCCAACACTCAGAACCATAGAGAGCGACAGGACGGACGACATTGCGGTAAATGTTAGATTTAAGATCTTCGTTGGTACGTCGATCACAAAGAACACCAGTTGTGGAACGCCACTTCATCCAGGTTGCGTTAATGCGTGAAGTAATTTCATAACGCAGTTCTCCATTGGCTGATAACGTTGACCCGAGGTATTGAAATCGCTTAGTTCTAGGCAGATCACTGCCGCTAACAGTGATTGTGCCTGTTTCATGGGGATCGGTCGTCAAAAATTCAGTTTTGTTTAGATTCAATCTGAGACCGTGTTGCATGAGGCGATCATTCCATTTTTGGCTCGAGATCATTTTTGTTATCTGACGCTAGGAAAACATCATCTGCATAAAGCAATGTGTAGGACGCAGGACGCTGAATACCCCGCGTGACAGTGTCCATAACAAGAACAAAGAGTAGTGGTGAGAAGGCGCTTCCTTGAAGAACACCAACAAAGACACGAAGCGGTTTTGATATACCCGCCATACTTCGAACTTTACTTTTCGGATCGTGGTGGAGCAATTGAACCCAGCGCTCGAGTTCTTCTGGCACTAAGTGTTGTCGTAAAGCATACCAGATGAGTTCGTGTGGCATACGGTCAAACGCTTTTTCTAGATCCAGAAATGCAATGTAAAGAAGGCGATGCTTCTCACGGAGTTTCTCCATGAGTTACCGCGCAGCGTGTATTACGTCAGTTGTTCCGCAGTTTTTGACAAATCCAGCTTGATTCACGGTTATTTCAACGATTTCGCGAATACGGTTGTCAAGATTGTGTTCAAAAATCTCCATGGTATTGGAATATAACCGGATCGGACGGTAATTTAAACATTCCGCTGGACTACCTTTCTTTCTCCATATTGGAACAGTGATACTTTCTTGCCAGTCGGATGGTGTTGTCCTTTTCTGAATAGCCCGATTAAAGAATTCACTGAGGCACACTGTTGGGTCCCAGTTCTTCGCTTTCCAGAGCTCAGATGCGATGTCGTCAGGTTCTGTTGCTTTCCTTGATTTTATTCGTTTTATTGCCTCCTCGACTTCAGTTGCGCTAACAGTGAAGCCCATAGTGTTTTACGTAGGCACATGTCGTGAGACTTAATCCTACGGTCCTCTTCAGACACGGATTGATTTTGTGACCACAATCAGAGCCCCGCTGAGACAAGCAACAACGGTACCAGTCTATACCAAGTGCATGGCTTAGCATTCATACTGGTGGATGCTAGAAATACCTAAATCTCTAACGAACTATGGAGTACGGCACCCGTATTGATACGCAACATCACGTCGAGGCCCGAAGGTCTCTTCTCGCTTGAGCACAACCACAACCACCATGAAACTCCCACTAGGGGGGCCAACCGCAAATAACCGAGCTGTCCTCACATACAACAGGAGTTCACCCGAAGTATGTGAGTCCAGGGGCTTTCCCGGTTCCCATGGTACTAGTATACCCCTGGTAAGGTTTCGTGACCAATTTGCCACTTCAGATGAGTCCCCGTGCAGACTCGAGTCTGATCGCCCTGATTAGGTCTTTGCAGCATTTGCCTACTGAATCACGGCCGGCAAACCAAAGTAATTACAGCGTCTCCCGGTGCCAGCACTATGGAGGTTCTCCTCGACCACTTGGTTTTGGTTTGGCCGATAGGGTTGCCGCCCCATCTTCCTCGCCGCCACCTCTGAGCACCAGTGGTGGTGACATGAAAGTCCTGGGGGTTTAACGTGAGTACCTGCCGTGAAGGCTTAATCCCACGGTCCTCTTCGGACACGGATTGATTTTGGGACTACAATCAGAGCCCCGCCATGCAAGCACAGCGGTCCTGGTTTATACTGAGTGCAGGCTCAGCATTCATACCAGTGGATGCGAGGCCTATCTAACATCTCTGCCGCAACTAAGGGGTACGGCACAGCGCACAGCGCAACTCCACGCTTGAGCTCCGAGGAGCTCTGCCCGCGATGTAGGCATAACCACAACCACCATGAAACTCCCACTAGGGGGCCAACCGCAAATAACCGGGCCGAGAACACATCCTCCAGGAATTCTCCTGAAGCATATGCTCTCAGAGGGCCATCCCGGTTCCCATGGTACCAGATAACCTCCGGTGAGGCTTCGTGGCAGAGCCACTTCAGATGAGTTCCTTGCAGACTCGGGTCTGATCGCCCTCCTCGAGTACGTGGGGACGAGTGGTGGTGACAGGTGGAACTGCTCCAAATGTCGGCAATGACTGTGGAAGTGGAGGATGAGCGAATTCTCCAGTTGAAATCTGTTCGAAGTATTCTCGCCATCTATCCGTCGCAGCTCAACGGTTGGTAAGCAAAGTACCGTTTTTGTCAATCACGCATCGATCCTGTGTACGTCCGTTTCGACTTTTAGCAAGTCGATATAGATCTCCCTCACCATCCCGAGTGTCCAGTTTATCGTAAAGATTTTTGTAATGGTTCGTTCTGATGACAGTGACTGCTTCTGCTTCTTTGCTTCCCGGTTGGCATTCTTATAAATTTGCCAATTAGCAAGCGTTTTATCGTCGAGAAATTTGTGGTAGAGGCGTTTCTTTTCACGGACCTTTATTTCAACATCATCCGTTCCAAAGCCAAATATCTCGGTTGATATACCGCTTACCCGGCTTGGTGACCCCGACGGTTGCAGAAGCCGCTTTGTGGATCGATTCTTTCATTTGGTACCACGATTCTTCCACATTTGTAATGGTCGGCAATCGTGTGAGTGAGATCGTTTCTTCTTTCTTCTCACCAAATCGCCACAATTTAATGCGTGGCGGGCCGGTGCGTTCCTCACGCTGTTTTATCGGTGGCTGAATTCACAGGACGGCAATCAATGGCTGATATTGAGGTGCGATGGTCTCATAGGGAACGACTTTGCAATCAGTGACAGTGGTAAAATGTTGGCGTCTTATGAGAATATAGTCGATTTGCGTTTTATTGTTCCCACTATAAAATGTGGGAAGATGAGACAATCGTTTGATGAACCATGTATTCATAAGTACAAGGTTATGGGTGTCCGCAAAATCGATTATACGGTCGCCACCCTCATTGCACGTTCCAAACACCTTTCCCCCAAGGCAACTGTTATCATCTGCCTTTTCACCCACATGATCATTAAACATGATGGCAATGATGATATAGTCGTCAGCAGGCACGTGACAAGTCTTTTCATCGAGAAGTTGCCAGAAGGCATCTTTCTCGGCATCAGGTCGGCCTGTCTGTGGTGCATACGCGGTGAAGAAGTGAATAGTGCGATCAGCTGATATAATGGTGAGCTTCATCAGCCGATCATCAAATCGTTCGACTTCTTTAATGGCATCACGGAAACCCTCTGAGATAGTAAAGCCCACACCGGCTACCAAAATAGAGAAGTTTATACCACGTTCGGGTTTCTTGCAGAGCGCAGATATCAATGTGCCTTTTTCGAAGGGCTCTTGCGAGTTCCTCATTCTTTCCAGTTAGAGTGCCAACATTTAGAGTGCAGACACGTATTTGTTTTATTCTGATTAACTTACTTACATCCTGACGCCGTCTATGCGCCAAATGCGACCTCGAGGCATCGTCAGCGAACTACAGGAGACTTCTCACCAGAACAATATGATTTAAGAGCGGGGCGATCTACAATTTTTGCAATTAAAGAAATGGTACAAGCGGTGGGACTAGCTGAAACACACAGTCGCCACTGTCTACGAGTGAGGTTGCTTGCAACACCAGATGTAGGAAATGACTTTAGTTCTGCAAGTTGATACGACATGCTGAAGGCAATGAAAAATTGTTTCCATATTACAGGCACTATTCAACGTGTCCCCAAAAAGGACAGCGTAGAATTAAGGTCACATCCGGAACTGCGCCCCGTACGATAGTCCGCTACGGCTCAAGACGCATGATGAATAGTACTTGATCACCGCACGGTCGAATATGCTCAGCATATATTGGGAATCGTAATATGAAGAATCAGCAGATAGAGCTCTAAAGAAACCCGAAGTGATCATTCTGGCCAAGGAGTAGGTTCCCACAATCCTCCTTTCAGGTGGGCAAAATCATGCAATGTTTGCAACTTGTCAGTTGATTGCCAATTTCGGAGGTCCCTTATCTCGTAGGCGTCGTTTACGGATGAGTATGGCTCAATCCATACTTCTTTACATGTGTAAACCACTAGCGCAAGCACATGTGATAGTCAGTAGTAATGGTGATGGCTGCAGGGCGGATATTTATACACCTCAGAAAAGAAAACAAGTAAGCCGTCGATCGTGAGACACTTAGAGCGCATAGCAGTAATTCTGGAAAAGGGGGACCAGATTCTTCTGCTTTGTTATCAAAGACTTGCGGCCGTAGTTCAATCGAAAGCCAAATGGCACGGGTATTTTCAGCCTTACCTACAAGCAATCGGGAAATCGCGAATATACGTGGAACATTACACTCCAGGTAACTTTTCAATAGCGTCTTATCTGTTCAACGGAACTCATTGCAAGCTCTAGCGACAAGTTGAGTCTTTCAATGCGAACGAACACCAATGCCGTTTGCTCCACTCTTAGAATTGCGTTCTTTATATCTATGAGGCCGCATGTCGGAAGCAAATCCGTTTTGTATTTTTACCGGAACTAATTAGGGACACATTTTGTATTTCACACAGGTCATCAGGCATCATCAAATCCGTTAAATCGGCCTTCTTATAAAAGAATACATGATGAAGGTGTGTTTCCCCAAGAAAACCTGCTTACAGATCAATCGAGTTCAGCTGTCAGACTAAAAAGTATGTGAACTTTCGCCTAAATTAACTCCTCAAGCCCGGCCTTCGCCTTCCGCCGTTCAATTTGCCATTATCAGCATGACCGGCTGAATCTTCACGTCGCACACCTCATTCCGCAGTCCACCATTGATTCGGAGATTCATCCATTTCGAAGAGCACACCCAATTATGTCATTCGACCAACTTTTATGGGCACTAGAAGTAATCTCGTTCGATGGTCAGAAAGAGGGCACACTGATGACTTGCATATTTCGCACGACGCACCAGAGAACGTCGTTTGAGTCGTCTCCGAATGAGGAAAACCTCTGAGTTTTGACAATAACTCAGCCGCATCCACCAAATGCAATGAACACCTGACTTTCATCGTACTTTGTCTCGAATTTCCCGGTGAAATCTGATAAGAAACAAAAAAAAACAAATCGAGAACAATCACTGACACACTCACCCGATAATACCGTTCCCCGTTGCAGCACATCATCAATATTCTGCACCTGAAATTGCAACACTTCTTTCAAACAATCCTCACGAGGATCTGCACGAGAGCAGGATCAGGGCCTTACCATTATCCGCTGCACGTCCTGCAATTGTGTGTTGATGGTGTTTATGTTTCTCCTGCGATCCGTCAGCTGTTTCCGTGCCTTCTGGATGTAGATGTCGAACTCGATGAACGCGTAGGGCCTCGTCACGGAGTTCACGCGCCGCCCGTGGTTTTTGTAGAATTCCTGTGCCAAGTCCTCCAAGTAGTTGAACGCCAACCGCTTCGAGTACATTTTATCACACATGACCAGGTAGCAAACGTCATTTTCAATTAAATAACTGCAATTGGAAGGGGGTTCGGAGGGTTACTGGGTGGGTGAGACGCAAGGACCGTAAGGGCTTACTGGAATAGATAGGGTCCTGTCTCAATACTGCATCGCGCCGGCGAGTGTGATCCCAGCTTCCGGAAGAGCATCTTCGCCTGGTTCTGGTACTCGAGAATGCTTCGTCCTGACTGCGGTTCAATTAGATGATGTGAAAAGGGAGCAGGGGAACCTAATCCATCAGAAACATTACCTGCTCGTCATCCTGCATCGTCCCAACAAGCGGCAGACCGTCAATTACGCGAGCGATCATAGTCATCAAAGCCATTTTACCTGAATTTTTCGATTGTCACGCGCCCAAATTCCTCAATCACATAAAAATCACGTTTGCAACGGCCACGCTCCAAACTCCGGAAAACATAAAACAAAACGCGACTTGCCAAAACTGGACAATTTCACGGTGATGAGCGCTTTCCCGTGCGGAGCCTGATTGTGTCGAAAGAAACGAAAACACGTCAGCTCCGACCTGTCAAAGTACAAATTACAACTTTGCAAGTAACTGTCAACAGCACGCGAGCGTTTCCCGCTAGGCGGGCCACCGTTCCGGGGAATGACCCGTTCGCCTGACGGGAAAGTGCCCCGTGACAGCAGCGCTGGCACCAGTCAGCCAACGAACCGAGTGCGAAGCGAAACGTCAGAAAAATGAAAGTTCCAAGCTGGCACCTTGACACAGTGTTTCGGGGCCGTGGGTTTTCGTGATTTTCACACGTTTGTGACGAGCGACCGTTGGTAAGTTGGCTCGCGTGAAGCGTATCGTGTCCACGTGAGTGTCCTTGTGAACGTTTCAAGTGAATTTCCCGGACGGTCTGTGAGAAAAACGGATTTTTCGTAGCTGCCAATTTTGAAAGGAAAAAGAGTTGTAAATAATTTCGGAAGAGTGTGAGGCGAATAGCGATAAGCGAGTAGAGCATAGTGAGTAGACGAGTAGGAAATAGAATTTCGCCACAATCCATCCAGCCATCTCGCTCATTCATGCACGATTTCAGTTGGTAGTGGATTTCCCTTAGTTTCTTTTATACAACGCACCGGCCGCCTGGAGCAGGATCGCACTAGGCCACCACAGACTGTTCTACGACTCGGCGCCCACTTGCCAGAACGAGATCGACATCCAATCCGGATTGTTTGACGTGTAAATTTTCAATGCCGTTTGCCAGACAGGGAGCGCAAGCCACCCGCCCGAGCGAGAGGTGAATGCCGTCGACTGTCAACTTGGCATTTTGTATGTGACGTTCGATTGATTCGGGGGGAAAGTCACTGCTCCACAAAAATATCGCTGAGAAAATTTTCCCATATTTCCGCATTTCCGTACGAATATTTCCCGTTTCAATTCGAGAAAATTATCGGTGCGTACTCGGCCATCACATTCGCTTCGCCTTATCAGTGCATTGTCCGTTGTTTTGCATTCAATCGGGATTTTTATTGTTTTCATTGTGGCCGCAAAAGTTATCAGTACTCGAGTTAATTATCGCGAGAAAAACCAGGAGAGCCCCAGTGTGACTTGTATTATTGATTTCTGCGTGTGCGGATTCTGTGCTTCTGCTCTCCCCGGCCTGTACGGGTGCGATTTTAAGATTTTACGTGGACGTTTGGGCCGAGTCGCTTTTGCATGTGATATTTGACGGGTTCTGCCTGGAAGTGGTGCAGAAATCGATTTGCCACGGGGAGGCGGAGAGTCGTCCACCCCGGCCCCGGTTGCCGCATTCAGAGTGTCTTATTGTGCCCGTTCCACGTCCGCGTGACCTGCACGGAATCAGGCTCCCAATTGCGTTTGACAAAGTCAGGATGTGAACGACCTGGGCGACCCGAACGAAGCAATTAAAAATAGAACAAATTAGCGGCAAAGTAGCGCCATTGATTGTAATTGGAAAGTCATCTCGTTTGCTCGCCTGAAAATCGATAATGTCGTGGATAAATAGTCGGCAACATGCTGGCGGCCAGCCGTTGCCACCTGCGAGCATGACGGCGGCGACGACGGGCCCGCAAAGTGGTTCAGTGGGTTTTGGTGGTGGTGTCGGTGGAGGTGCCACTCAACAGCACCAGCAGCAGCAGGTAAAGCATTTCAGTTAGTCCCCTTGCCGTAACAATGCCCGAATCCCACTAACCTTCCTTCCTTGCGCTGTACACTTTGCTTTGTTGTTATGCATCTCATCTTTTTGTTTTCCTTTCGCTAAGTCCTCCTCCCGCGATTTGCATACGTGTACTACCTGCCCCATGGCAGCCGACGCACTGGAGAGCCTGAATCCGCTAAATTTGCTGCAATCACCGCGACATATCGCCAATGACTTGAGACAAATCGCATCGGCGAACGTTTAGGCACTCCATGGGTCGGTTTCTAGTTGCCCCGTCAACCGTGGAGAACTCGTTTAGGCTGCGAATTGCCACTAGAAAATGAAAACAATTTACATACCCACCTGAACTGAATGGAAAAGTTGAGTTGGTCGACTAGTCGCGGTGGAAGCTGAGCGAGCAGGCGGCGAGCGGGCTTGTTGTGTTTCGGTACGTAATCTGCAGTCGGTGGGCACTTTGCAAACCTGCTGGAGATCGGCCGGAATTTTCTTTTGTTGGGTAATGCTAACGGTGCGCTATTTGGATCGGAATCATGTTCAGTTCGCCTTCCCTCCGACTTTCGTTTTTATCAAATGCTCGGCTTTTATGTGACTGAACAGTCACGACCTTTGGATGTAATCACTGTTTTGCATTTTATTTGTATTCTCTGCGAAAATTTTACTCGATTTCAATGGAATGTAAATTGCACGGAATGAATTGTGACTGGGTCTTTCCGAAAGTGACGCTGTTAGAGATTTTTCCACAATGCAATCGCAGTCAATTGACCTTTTTACGCATTCTACGGTTGATTTTTTTGCTATTCCTTGGGATCCTCGTCAAACTATGATGAGGAAATCAAAAAACCAAAAATGACTAACGATTTCGTCCAGGGTAGAGGCAACTCTTCAGACGCTGGCTCACCTCTGCCCTGGGAGCAGCGTGACCGAAAGTGGCAACAGGTGGAAAAACGCGAAGAGACCAGAGCAGAGGTGAGGCAGCATCTGTAGAGTTGCCTCTTCCCTGGACGAAACCGTTAGTCATTTTTGGTTTTTTGATTTTTAAATGCTTGGGTGCTATGCCCTAAACTAGGGATCCGTGGACCAAAGGACATGGGAGTAAGCTGCTCTCCTTTTGGTCCGGCCCACCATCATCTGGATGTAGACTTAGGATCTCGCATATCCTAAACAACTACGATGAGAAAATTTCATCGTCGGAACCAAATGTCCTCCTGTCAAGACTTTTTATCAACTTTGAAAACAGGATACAGTCACTGGCAACTAAATCCTGACAATGTGGTGAATGTGAATGTAATTTGCGCCTCAAATCCTTTTAAAGTATGACAATCAACATTTATTGAGATTGTGGCGGTGCTTTTATCGAATTTCTGCTCTCAACAGTTAACCTCCCCCGGAAATTCCCAAAGTGGTGACACCGACGTGATGAGCATTCGTTCATTTTATGGAAGGCGAAGGTTACCGGCTTGTGATCCATAAAGATGGTGAACTCCCTTGCCTCAACCATATGACGAAAGTGTTTTGTTTCCCGGTCGTACGTTCCGTATTTACATTCCCCTGCACTAATCTTTCTTGAAAAGAAAGCCAATGTTTGCCAGCTACAGTTGATCCGTTGTCGGAGGACTGCTTCAATCAGAAGCATCGCAGAAAATGCTCAAAGGTGCATCAAATTTTGCATGTGAAAGCATCTTGCCTGTTAAAGTCCACTTTTGGAAGCTTCAAAAGCGACTCATAATGTGACTGTCCCAGTCTGGACCTTTGTGCCTTCATCAAATATATTCGAGCACGTTCATCTGGATCTTATCGTTATGTCATATTGTAAGGGGCAACGCTACTGCCTGATAATGGTAGACTGTTTCTCATGTTGGTCGGAAGTAGCACTAATCCTCGATCAAAAAGCCATCTCAGTTGTCAGAGCGTTCCTTGACACATGGATTTCCAGGTTCGGCATAACACTTCCGATCACTACAGGTCAACGAAGACAGGCTGAATCGAGGTTGTTTAAACAACTCAGCAACCTGACTGACGCAATCCACATCAAAACTGCTGCATACCATCCGGCAGCTAATGGCATTGTCGAGCGTTTTCACCTTCAGCTCAAAGCAGTAATACGATGTCACAAGTATTACCTGTCGTACTACTAGGCATTCGCACAACTTGAAAGACCGCAGCGCAACTGCAGCGGAAATGGTGCATGGTCGGACATTACGCTGCCCAGTCGAATTTTTCGATTCACAGTCCAACAACGAGTAGGTATACACGTTTAATTTCGCCAAGGATTTAAGACAGCGTTTCCAAATGTTACGTGCAGTCAATGAACGTCAACAGAAGAGTTTTTCATAGTCAAAGACCTTGCGACAACAAGCCATGTTTTCATCCGTAACGATGGGCACAAGAAAATACTCCAAAATCCGTAAAAAGGCCCAAAATCCAAAATCCGTAAAGGGGATCAGCAGAACGGATAAGTTTCTTAAAGTTGAAGTTGTCAGACATATCATCACAGTATTCATCGATCGACTCAAACCTGTTTACGCTATCGCGATGGCATCGAAGAGAGGATAATCTCCGAACAACAACAGGAAACCTTCATGACAATGCCTTCCATTAACCATAACACCACGAATTCATCGCTGGCGTCACGACACACAACCACCAGCTGAATAATCGTTATTTCCCTGCACTCAATCACATCGCACTTTCTTTTCTACCAATATGATCTACTCCCTTAAAGTTATCTAATTGCTAGAGGGTTAAGAAGATTAGTCTTCGCAGACACCACAATGAGAAGCGGATCAGATGTTCCATTCAAATAAACTCATTAAGTTTATAAAAAAAGGTTTTTATCAAATTTGTGTTGCCAACCATTAACCTCATCTGGAAAATCCAAAAAGATTAAATTTTTTAATGTTAATTAACTTCAAGCACTTCTCTTGAGCTGCTACTCACTACTCCCCCAATTTTACCACTACCAAAATCAACGCGCAGGTGTCGCCCCTCATATCCCTTATAAGGTCTTCTAAGGTCTGAATTCATGGCCCTTTCATTTACAGTATGAAAAATTTGGAAACTTAGAAGGAACAAGTTCAGGAGGGTGAGTTGTGTTTCGTCAAGGGACTTTGAATCCATATTAGATTAGTGCTTTGAAGTGTGTTGAAGCACTGTATTCAAGACCGCAACGATACATTGTAGGAGGCAGTTCGCCCGCCTCCCCAACTAAACACCTGCCTGTCGTCAGACATCTTGACATTTTACTTAGGCCTAGCTATAACTTTCTATCGTCTTAGGGAGTCTTCAATTCAGGCAATGCCTCTCACCAAACGTAGGAAAGAGGAAGAAGTATTTTCTTAGTTCAAAGAAACACCTGCTATTTGGTTCCTCTGTCGGCGGAGGTCAATCTTCCCGAAAATAAGAACCGGATGTAATGTTGTCCGGAAAGTGCTCCCTTGTATGTGCTTAAAGTGGCTGACGAATTCCACAAAAAAAAGTGCGTAATCGGCGTCGCTCGCCACCCCATTGCAGAACACAGTCAGAGAATCGGGACTTCACAATCTTATGTAAGTAGCACTAAACCTCCTTGCCCTCCTAGCAGCTTTCACAAGAGAGTCGCCTTTAGTATATATTGCCGTTCTTCACAAGTAACCGCATCCCTAGAGTCCTCTCCCTTACGCTTCTCGATGGTCTTGCGTTCCTTAGCAAGAAGGGGAACGGGGATCACTCCCCCGGTGGTGATCGCAACGGCAAACGACAGCTGCAAAGTTCCCGATTTGTTTACCTGTACCAAGGGCTTACGGTACACCTCGTCGTCAAGAGTATCAAACCCCCGCCACATAGATTAAAATGGACTGCGTTGCATTTATGAGAAGACGTCTCACGCTAGAGGTAAGACCCCCCACGTTTGTGATTACCCAAATTAAGGCCGAAACTCTAGCTGCGACCTGATTTGCTTGAACAACCTAAAGGAGTTTAACATTGGTTTTAACTCTATAATTAACTCGCCAATACGGGACGCAGGATCAGAAATCAATATTTAGTCAAGATTACTACTTCGGTTTCTTCCTACGTTAAGCTGAAACACATCAATATTCCAAGTCTGTTTTGCGCTTGTTCAACAGTGCGTCCGGTATACTACAATCAAAAGATCCAAACGGTTTCCATTTCTTTACTTATTTGTTTTTCATTTTTTACAAATATACCTATTTGAGCGACTACTTGAATCAAACAGCACTGAGGAAGGCGATAATTCGCCAAAATATGTATATTTGCAGAAAATAAAAAAAAAATTAGTAAAGAAAACAGAAACGGTTTGGATTTTTTACTTACGCAAGAGATAGTGCGTGGAATTAATTTCCAATTTTTGGTGTGCCTAGCATATTTGCAATCTTAAGGAATCTTAAACATTTCTAACATGAAGCGTTACATTGTGCACTACTCGCCTTCACGACAGCAACCACTGTTCGCTTCCCTGGTCTAAAACCGAACTGTCCCGCGGATAATTCCTAGACATGACGGATCGTTGCGGCAAGCATTTTCAACGATGTTTACTCATTTCACCTTCCAGCGACAAGTAAAAATGCCTCCCTACAAGGAGCCATTAAATGCGCCGAACAGTAGGTCCGACCGATGGAAAGAAACCAGTTTATATACTTCTGCCGGCATACCTCCTAGGTTTAGCGTCTCTTCTTTTTCTTTAGAAAGAACTGCTTCTTTCAGCTCTTTAAAAGTGAACAGCGAGCAACCCTTGGCGTCTTCCACGAACAGAATCCGCAGAAAATAAATCCGCAAAGTTCGGTTCATTGTTTTGGCATTAACGAAACAGAGTTTCTCGGGTATTTAACCGAGTCCCCAACGATCCTCATCCATTTCATTAGCTAGGTCCTGCCAGCGGTAAGCTTTGCTTTTTGTTTATTGTTCGAAGAGTCTCCTTTTATCAAATTTTTATCCTGCACGTTGCGCCAAACATGAAGCATGAAAGTGCCGCAAGCTGTCATTATCAGATTCATGTCTGAATTTACGACAGTCCCGGCGTATGTCTCAGTTCGATCGAAGAACTTCGACTAATCTCCCAATGTTCACCTTCACGGTGTGCCAGGCCTATAGCGCGAGATACCGTCAATCATTTTGAACGCGATGTATTGCTAGAAGCTCGCCGGGAAATCTTCCGAGATTTCCGTCGCGAATGCTTCCTTTGTAGCTTGGGCGCCGGAACTTTGGTGTGAATCCAATATTTAAAACTTCAAGTCCCATTCTCGTCGGCCTGGCGTTGAAATTAAAGTTACAATCGGTTTGGGATTCGGTTTCTCCGGTTGTACTTTCAATCGAGATGTAGGAAATTCCATTTGCTAATCTAAGGAAGCATGATCAAGTAAATTATGATTTGTTTGCTTGGCACAACACACAATGTAAGGATTCCTGATTCTTGAAGGAAGTAATTGGTGCTGAGGTCGAATTATGGAATGATGACATTATTGATCAAAGTAAAAATCCTTCGACTAGCTGCGGTTCCGAGGACCAGGAATTGGACATAGGAATCTTCCATGCAGAGGCAATTAAATTTGCTAACGATTTCTTAGCTGACTTAAGCATAAGTAGTCTCCCCATATATGCGAAAGGGGAGGGAGACTTTTTTTTAACAGGGTATGGTCATATAGGGTATCAAACGAAAGGGCTCAATTAGTACTTTTTGAAAATAATCTCCCTTAGGTGAGTGAAGACTAAAAATGTGTGCCCCAAAAATTGAAATACGTTTCGTTTCCAGAACCTATCCAACCGAAGAATTTGAAAAAATGCACAGTAATGCATCGAAACAAAATCTAGGCCTCAAAATACATCTGTTGAATGGGGACTCAGTATTCATACCGGTGAATGTGAGACCTACCTAAAACCTCTACCACAACTAAGTGGTGCGGGGCCCGAGTTGTACAATGCAACTTCATTCTTGAGGCCAAAAGTAGCTCAGCCCGCGATGTGGCAACAGCCATAGCCATCATAAAACTGCCATAAGGGGTCAACTGCAAATAACCGGGCTAAAACCACATTTCCAGGAATTCTCCTTAGACATTGCCGTCGGAGGGCTATCTCGTCTCGTCTAATGAGACTTTGTGGGCAGCGCCAATTCAGATGAGTCCTTTGCAGACTTGGGTCTGATCGACGAAATTAAGACTCGGACCATTCGCATATTGCTTCACGATCAGCAAGTCAATGTGAATGCAGCATTTCTCCATGCACCACTTGGAGGTTCTCCTTGGCCACTTAGTGTTGACTCAGTCGACAGGGTTGCTGCGGTGCCACCTCTAAGCACCAAGACAAGTGTATCATCATCTTGGTTCACTTCCTCAAGTAGCTGAAGAAAATCCGAATTTTTTGAGAATATATTTTCGGAAATGGCAAACAAGCTCGCGTCCATCGATATCCCTTAATTAAAGCGCCTCGGAGGCAGATAACTTGGCCACTGTTGCATCTTATGTTTCAAATAACTTAGCCGACCCCGCTTGTGAACGGGACAAAGGCTGAAGAAAAGAAGAAGATTTAGGCCATAAGGTATCAGCTGAGGTGGAAGGAAGTATGAGATGAGAATCTAATCCGTTGCTTTTTTTTCAATTACACGCGCACGTATGAGTCGTTTAACAAACACGAACCATGGGGTGTTCATGCCAGTTTCGGTACTAATTCAGATGGATCGAATTTAAGACATGATTGTAGGCAATGAGATGTAAAGGATCGAAAACCAAGGTTCCGATACACCTTCTCGAACTGGCAAACAACTTCGTGTCGGTACAGCTGTGTTGTTCTAGGATTCGTTCTATAGAGGTACTAATTCCAGGGATTGAAGTGCGAGTTTCTTCGACCGGTGTGCTGGAAGTGCTTTTACCAGTTCAATATTAGTCTTATACATGTGTCATGTCTACATGGCTTTCCAAAAATGTGGTTGGCAATAGTGTCAACGTCGCACTGGTCACTGAAAAAGCTTCTGACTTTCAATGCAATAAAGCATTGATGCTCGATATCGGCCAGCCATGCTTTAAAGTAATTGAATAGTGGCAAATGGCCACGATACTGTATGTGATGAAAATGTTTATCATTCAGTAGAACGTTTTGGTACCCTCCAATACTACATACCTCATAATAACCTAAAATGCGGTATTAGTTCTCCACATTTGCTGAGACTGCTTACAGCTGATTAAATTAAACGATCGACGTTAACAGTGCGCCGGGAGAGTACGCCTTAGCTACCGAATCAAGATTAAATTGACATCTTACACAGGAATAAATTTCATCAAACGGATTTATCGTCAGAAATTTTTGATTAAGCAATCATTATGAGAGTCTATGTTGTAAATCTGATTTATTCTGCCAATTTTGTATTATATATTTTTTGTCCATGCTTTACTATCTCACTTTTACGTTTCAAATTTAACCCAAATAAATTCGCTTCCCTGCATGTCTTCCTCCTGTATATTTCGTCATTAAAACCATAACAACAATAATCATAACATTTGTCTAACACCACTGTGGACTTCCGAGACTAAATTTCTCATCTTCCAGGGTTGGCAGCAGCAACCACTTCACACCTACAGCCATCAAACGCCCCAGTATCCACCACAGCAGAATAACCTGTATAGCACTCAATCGGCTCAAAATTCGCGAATTGCGCCACAGCAATCCTGGCAACAGCAGCAACAACAACAGTTTCCACCTGTAAATAATCAATATTTCAATAAGCAAAATCCCGTCGTTGATAGTTATGTGCAACAAAATCTAATAGCTCCACCGGTATCATCGAATCAATCTACACCGCAACACTATCAGCAACAACAACCCCAAGCCAATAATTTCTTTCAACCAAATTTAGGTGTGAACTCAAATATTTCCAATGCTCCGAATCAACAGTCGTTCATGAAACCTGAGCTATCAGCAGTTGGCAGTATGACTACGACAATTCAGCAAAACGATAATCAGCCAGCAGCGAATGAAGGCTGGGACGATTGGGAGTGGACTGATAATAACAATCAATCGTTGCAATCTGATCAGATGAAACAGCAATTCCAAAATCTGCAGCAACAACAACAACAGCAGAATATTCAAAATCTATCAACTCAAGACGTGATCGCTGATAGTTTCGCGACTAATCAGGTGGACAGTTGGAATTGGAGCAACGATGATGCGAAAAATGCAAACACAATACAGCAGTCGAATGACGTTGTTCAAAACCAATTTATATCACAGGAAAGACAACATATTGCAGACTCCTATGGACCAGTTTCGTTAGGAGTTGTCTCCACATCTAGTTTAGAAGATTCTTCCAAAATCGTAAGACCACCCTCGGTCGGGTCGGCTCCGTCAGGATTTGTTCAGAATGTGTTACAGCCACCACAGTTTTCTGCACAACAAACCCAACAAACAATGCAACTTCCCCAATCGACAGGGCAACAACTGTCCCTGCCGAATCAACAGCCACCTGCTCCTCTTCAACAACCACCGCAAGTGTCTATTCAACAATCACAGCCAACGTCTCTTCAATCTAACGTGACGCCTGAAAGTATTGCAAACTCAGTTGCAAATAACGTATACGTATCACAGGCGAAACCTGTTTCACAACCAGCAAGGCAATATGCAATGACACCTTCCTCTGCTGGACAAGCGACACCACCAAATGCCGTGAGCAGTCAGTTAGATCCCCTCCCTCCTCCACCATCCCAAACTCCATTGGGAGGCGCCCTACCGCCTCCGCCATCAACCAATCAAACACCTCCTCCTCCACCACCAGTATCTTCATCTGCCGGGAACAACCCATATAAAAGAGCAGGTGCGGCACAGCATCATCGGGTAGCTTTGGCGCCAACAAAAACCCAGCAGCCAGCTGTTATGCAGCCTCAATTCTTCGGCCCAGTTGTGGGTGACTTCCAGCAGAATGCAAGCGGTAATCAAGAGTGCTTAGCACCTGACAATTCAGAAGTGATTGTAGATAATAAAGCATTTGAAGTAGAAAATTTGGAAGTAGCTCCCAATAACGAACAGCGTAATCATCATCAAGACGTTGCACCAAGCAACGATCGTAATCAGTACTTACAAACAGATCATCTGTCTGAAGAAGGGTACAATAATGTAGAGCTTGCTCAAGAACAAAATGAGCAAGACAACTTCCCACCACCAGGCCTGTCGAGGCTGGTGCTAGGGCAACCTGAGGTTGAAAATCCTCAATTGGATTCGATAAATCAAAATGAAATACCACCAGGCCTAGATCGTATGGTGCCTGGGACAGAGCTTGTCACGGCTGGAATAAATATGGAACGCCAGGCAGATGGTCAAGATACCATCCCGGCCCCACGTTCTGCCTTCTCCAATGCTGCTCCAATACCTCAAAACAACTCATCTTCAAACATTGATATTACAACCGACCGAAATTTATACTTGGTTCCGGGCGAAGTTGATACTCACGAACAACGAATCGTAACAGGTTTAGAGAACGGAGCAGAAGAAACTGCAACCGAGCAGCGAGAAGTCGAATTGGATGGAGAGAATATTGAGGACCAGCAACAGCAGCAACATCAACAACAACATCATTCACATCAGCAACAACATCATCCACATCATCATCATCATCAAGCAGATATTGAAATCACACGAGAAGAACCAATCGAGGGTGCCAATACTCTAGATTCATTGACTAACCCAAATGCAAATCATGAAACCGAATCAAGTCTTACAGTGGAAACAAATCAAAAGGATTTATCAAATCCATCAACTTGTAATGATGATAGTGATCACAAGGGTCGGCACGGATCCTATTATGGAAAGTCAAATTCACGGAAACAAGATGATAAAAGGCGTTTACCGGGAGGAAATGATGGAAAAGAACGAAAGGAGCGGTATGAAACAGAATCAGATTATTATTCGAGTGATCGCGATAGGAAATTTAGAGAGGGTAGCGTACGAGGTGATCGTGATAGGGATCGACCTAGTAAGGAACGTGATCGTCGTGACAGACGAGAGGGAAGCGCACGCGATCAGGATAGATATCGTGATGATAAGGATGATAGAGACAGGAGAAGGTAAGTCATTGATTTGATTTTTTCTGCATTGATAATGAATTATTAGCAAATGAAATTTAGTCGCCACGAAACATCAGCATTGAATGAACAATTTTAAACTTTGCTGATTGCAGCCCGAATGCTTACTACCACTATTCCATTTCCCTGGCCCAATTTAAACGAAGAGCATTTCTTTTTCCGATCCCTGTTAGTCGAAGGACTGAAGGATATCATGCCCTTGTAAATTCGATTCTTGAATCTTTTCGTCCGATGTGCATCTTGAATAAAAGGTAGGGTGATGCTGTATTTGAAGCAGAACTTTCACATTTCTCTGATGAGTTTTGCGATCGCAGCCCCGGCGGATGTGCTCATTATTCAGACCACATGCACGGTACTTTCAATCATTATGGACGACAGATATTAGAGATATTAGAGATATTGGAGTAGAGTGGTACAAGAGGAGCCACAATAGGTAAAATGATCAACGGTACCAAATATGCACCGTGGATTTTCTTTCCCTTGCTGGCGACCTTCGAGTAATCGGATAGTATGGCCCTATACGGCCGGTCAAACCGTTTATTATAAGAAGATACTATCGCAGAGACCTATAAATGATGAAAATTGACTATTTTTTCACTATATTGGGTTTAGCCCTCGTGATTGACGATAGCCAGCTTGAATGTTTACCTTAAATATCCCCAATGTTCCCAACTCGCTGTATCATTACAAATTTCATCATCTTGTCCAAATACGTGGGAATATTGCTTTTCAAAGATAACCTTAAAATCCTGCACCAAACCTTTTTCGAGAGACTTTCAGCGGTTAGGTTTGCATCTACATTTTTTTTTATTTTATCGCGCTGGTTTACAGGAGAAGTCTATGAAATTGACCACTAAAGGGTGTTTGTTATGTAAATCATTGTTCGTTTTTTGAAATGGAGTAACACTTGAAAGTATGTCCGAAACGTGGTGTTGAGAATGAATGAACATTGCCGCTGGCACTTACGTGGCCAACAGTTAATGCAGACGATAGAAGTCTAGAGAAAGGTAACGAAAATTAGCCTTTCTTGGCTAGCTGATGTCTGCGATAAATTGTAAAAAGTACATATGACGAAGGGTGCATTTGCTGAATATTCAAAATGTCTGACTGCAGGAAAAACAGCGAAAAATGCTGTTTTTGGCGCCACGACTAGTTATTTTTTTTTGGAAAAAAAAGTGAATGGTTGCCAAATGATTAAAAAGCGGTCTAGGAATATGGCGAAGGATAATGGATCGACTGGTCTGCCCTTGAATTTTGTGTAGAGAGGCCGTTCAACTGAGCTTGAATTGAGAACTAGTCTGGAATCGTTTGACATTTGACTTACTTTAAGCTAGCCCTCCCGTTCCCCCGACTTAGCGAGCCTTCAAGTCACGGAATTCCTTCTATCAACGGGAGGGGAGAGGTAAAAGGGAGCTGTTAGTTAGTTCCTCCACCTATTCTTTGCAACAAGAAGAACATAATATGCAACACTACTTCACCTGATAACTTTGTTTGAAAAGAGCTCCCGTGTGTTTGCATAAAGTTACTGACGAAACCCATCCCAACTTTCACAAGAGAAAAAATTGTGTTCGACGTCACTCCATTGCAGAACACACAATCATTAGATCGGACCTTTTCAATCTCGTGCAGGTACAACTGAAGCAGATCAATTTCACCATCCTTTGTGTCAGCTACGGATTTAAATGGCCGATGAGCCGAGCAGTCCATCTGCCTAAGTTGTGTGCGTTAGCGTTCTTTATGAGCAACCACCCCTTACATCTTCGCTCTTGCGGCCGTAGATGGCTTTACGCTCATTAGCAAAGACGGCAATGAGGATCACTCCTACAATCACCATCACGGCAGCATGTATCACTTCTGCGAGTCTACTCCTGATGAGCTTTTCGAGCACTTTCCCGACCGTGCGGACCACAGCTCAAGGTTTTCTTTTCCTTTGCTGCTCGCCAGCTTCCAGTGACGAGGAAAAAATCCTTCAGGGAAGCGTTGAGCACCCAAGCAGCAAGTCAGACCTTTCGCAATTTACCAGTTTGTAAATTTCCGTCGAGATATCGTCAGGACCTGGAGCTTTCCTATTTTGCATGATGAGAACTGTCTTTTAGAGTTCTTTCTTGGTGTTCTTCCAGCTATTTCATGGTGTTCCGCGCTGTTGACATCAACCCATTTTGGATGTATGGGGAATAATGTCCGTGCAATACGGTCCATCTGGTCAGCACTAAGTAGGGATGGCTTTTGCAGAGCCCCGATTTTCTAGGTGACAAATTTTTAGCTGAATCGCCATGGTCTTCATTTACATGTTGACTAGGTTGACCTTTGCTTTAGCTTTGCTTTTATTAATGGCGCTGTGAAATTTCTTTTTGGCTGATCTGTATTCTGCCTTTGTGTGGCATGTCTCCTCGAAGGAGTGTGAGGTTATGACACTCCTTCCGTAGATTGGCTATTCCTGCCGTTTACCACATAGATGGCTTGGAAACTTCATAGGCCGTCATTATCAGGTTCATCACTGAATTTACGCAGTGTTAGCTGCAACATTATCACCCCCCGAAGCGTCCTCCAACACGACGCTGTCTGTTCTAAGAGCTTCAACGAATCTCCCGATGTTCACTTTCGCTACGTTCCATACGCAGGTAGAGCCCCGGTGCACGCCGACAAATTGCGTCAACCACTTTGAACGTGTATGTACTAGTGGTGGTCACTTATCGAGAAGTCTTCTAGCACTCGCCATCGTCCACCGATGATACCAGAGATCCTGACGCAAAAGTTACCTCAGGGATGTTTCCTTCACAGCCTTTGCGCTAGAACGTCGACGTGAATTCAGTATTTAGAACTACGGGCGCGATTCTCGCCGCTATTTCCAGGATCCGTTTCCCTCTGGAGTCTGGATGGGTCAAGGACCCCAGCATTAAAGTCACCTCCTACCAGGACTCGCCTCCTCAAAACAACGTCCTCAAGGGTATCGCACCTGCGCCCAAAATGCGGAATCGTCCCATTCGGCGTTAGGTAAACGCTAAAAACGTTATCCCTAAATGCCGAATCTAGGCAAACTCATTCCCTCGGCATTGAACGAGAACCCAAAGTCGAATGCCGCTCTGAACCCAGATGGCAGCGGTATCCTACGGGATGTCATGAAGCCGGGTGTTTGTTCCAATATTGTTCGGTAGTTATCACTAGATCACCTTTTATTATTGCAACGAACTACGCTAGCAGCTGTAGACTTGTGCCCATAGTTCAGAAACCTGTAACATCTGATGTGTGTTATTCGCATTCGTACCTAGCATCTGTTGTTAAGGATTTTTCCGTATGATAGATGCTGCTGCTCCATAATCTTCGGACCTCATCTTGTAGCGAATTTCGCTGAGGACTTCCGCAAATATCTTTCCTTCTGCCGGCTTAATGAACACATGCGACGGTCTAGTCCTTCTTCGTTTTCGGTTAGTGGTTTTCTATTCGTAGCCTATTTTTTGGACAGATGGGTTTCTTATGGCGTAGCCTGTTGTTTCCTTTTGTCTCTCTTCGCTTTCCTTTTTTAGGCCCTGGAAACAAGGAGACTTTATTCAGGCGCGTCTTGCTCTTTCCCCTTGTTTTCCAGTTTGTTTTGCAGTTTCGTTTGACGCTTAAAATATTCCCAGTGTCCTCAGTGCCCATGTTCGCCTGAAGAAGGGAATCGTTTTTGACGTGTTTGTTGACGTTCTCCACGAGGAATCTTGTCGACCACATACACTTTACCACTGTTGCGCATTTCCTGATGATCCCTTCTTCGGCACTAGCTAGGACGATCAATTGCACTTCCACTCAGTTCGTGTCCGAATCCACTTGCTCAGGTCTAGCGATTTTGACTGGGCTTTTTTTGCCAGAACAGGAACACTGCAGACTTCCTCTCTATTTGGGACTCCCGGTGTCACATCGGGTGTTTCAGCCCTTGCTGCCTCTTTCGCTGGGCGCTACGGTGCGCTACGCATTTTCGTCGATTTTTTTGTTATTTATATTATTCTTATTCTCTTATCTTATTCTCCAGCGCATCGTGTGCCAATCGCGGATGTCTTTATTTCGGACGTTATCGTATCGTAGTACAAGACTTTGGGGGCAACAGAGCGAACGAATTTTGGATTTTAGGCATTCGTTGATGCATCGATTGCAAATAACGCCATTCTACTGTTGTTCAGTTGTGTCGTTTTATTCGGCTGGGTTTTAGTTAGAAAATCAGAAAAAGACAAGAATTTTAGTAGCAAATTGTGGAATACTTCTCCACTTGCAAGATGCGCTTCAGTGTGAGGCAATTTCATATTGTTTCCACAGTTGTTTGAGAGCATTGATCCAAGATATTTAAACCGCTTAGCTCCTGGTAGGTCGCTTTTGCTGATATTGATAGTCTCTGTCTCCATGGAGTTATGTATCGAAAAAGAGGCATTGGCGCCTATTTCTGCCATCTGATAAAATATAGATACAGAAAAAGCAGATGATCAAGCGTATTCCATTTTACAGTCTTCTGTGTTTTTCAGAGCACTTATTCAAGGTCTAGACAACGCCCTTTTGCTAAGCATCCAATCAAAACAAACCTACATCCTTGGCTAGAAAGCATACACCTTTTCATGCTTTCATTCCGATTAAGCTGGACCCTTTCACAGCCATACATTTCTCATTATAGGCTATATTTGCTTTTGTTACCCCGAGTTCTGCACAGTCAACACCACAAACTAAATCAATACAATCGTCGCCATCAATACTCTGATGTGCCACTACAGCCTTTCGCGTATCATCGTCTCGAATCCCGTGGAATTTGATAAATTCTGCAGGATGCTGGAATTACCGTCTCTGCACCGCAGCCGTGTCACTTTGGAAGGCTACCTCCCTATTCGGATGTCCCGGTGTCACATCGGATGCTTCAATCCACGCTGCCTTTTCCTTTTGCGAACTACAATGGGATATTAGATGTAATCTTTGTAATGTTCTTACGAACAAACGAACTAACAATTCAAAGTGAGCTTAAAGCATTACGAAAAGCGATTCAGTCCTAATCCTGGATCCAAAGCTAAATTGGAGAACATAGAACTGAGGGTTAAGAAGGCCTGTATAGCCTTCTATGCCTGCAAGAGAACCTTTGTAAAGAAATGGGGTCCCCAGCCGAGGATGGTTCTCTGGATGTACACCGCTGTAGTGCGTCCGATCCTAACGTATAGCTCTATTGTATGATGGCAGGCTTTAAAGAACAAATACAATAAGATGAAGCTTAATAGGATTCAAAGAACCGCGTGTGCAGGTGCTACTGGGGCTTTGCAGTACTGCCCGGCAGATGCTCTCAATGTACTCCTGCATCTCATCCCCCTAGACCTCCACATTAAATATGTTGCAGCGTGCAGTGCCGTTGGATTACGTGAGTCCGGATGCTGGGCAGCGAAGTCCTAAGGCCACGGCAGCATCCTCGATGAAGTACCTCGGGAAATCTGGGCATTCCCCACGGACTATGCCACACGCAAGCTGAACTTCACGAGAAACTTTGCTGTGGAATTTCCAACCAGGGCAAAGTGGAAGACCGGCGGCGTGTTGCAAGGTTATGACACAGTATTCTTTACGGACGGATCAAAGATGGCCTGCGGAGTCGGCGCGGGGGTTTTCTCGAATACACACAATGTATCCACGTCGTATAGTCTTCCAGGTTTCGCCAGTGTATTCCAGGCGGAAGTACTGGCGATATTGGAAGTCTGTCGATGGCTGGAGCAAGATTCGAGCCCCAAGCGTAACATAGCCATTTTGACCGACAGCCAAGCAACCATCAAGGCTTTGTACTCAGCGACGACATCTTCCAGGCTGGTGGGGCAGTGCAAAGACGCGCTGAACCGTCTGGACGGCACGCTCAAGGTCACTCTCCTCTGGGTTCCCGGGCATAGGAATACAGAGGGGAATGAGCGGGCTGACAAATTGACCAGGCAAGGCTCTGCTCTTGGCAGTCCTTCGGCAAATATAGTCGGTGTTCCGCTGGCGGCTGTCGGGGGCCGAGTCTACTCGCACTATCTAGCAGCCGCCAAGGAGAATTTGGCCCGCTTATAACATAGCCCGACCACGAGAGCTTTTGTGCCAGACAAGTGCAAATGCATTCAAGATTACGACGGTATGCACGGAGTACTGGCCCATAGGGGACTATGCGGCTAGGCTCGGCATACCTTAGAATTCATATTGCGAAGCTGCGGAGAAGAAAGGAAAACCCTCATGCACTTTTTCTGCGATTGCCCAGCTCTGGTAAGAGTTAGGCTGCGGACATTGGGTAAACCATTCTTTGGGGAGCTCAGAGAGATTTCTAGCTGCAGGGTGGGAGAGCTGCTTTCTTTCGTGAATACTACGGGCTGGCTCTGAAGATCCGAGCCGGCTAGACTCTGCCTCCCTGCTCCCATAATAACAGTCACGGTCTTAGGAGTTTGTGGCATCAAAGCGCTAATTGGGTTCCTCGGAGCGGCCACTGATACCTACCAACCTACTTACTCTGATTTAATACCTTACAGTTGCAAGGTCTCTAGCCTGGTGTACAGCGTACTGGCCGAGACACTAACTTCCTACATATGCAGCATTTGCTCAGACGACCCTGATTATATATGATATGTAGTATAGACTAGAACTCGAATTGATCTGTGCTGATCGAGAAGTTACCTTTGATATTTCGCCTTTTTCTTTTCGACTTTTGCCGTAAATGTCGAGTACAAGCAGCTATTTCTTATTTGAATATTTTTGCCAGTTGCCAAAATTTGTGTTCTCTGGAATTTAGAGTGGATTCCACACGTTAGCGGATAGTAGTTGCTTGTTAATTGCCGCAAAACTAATAGAATTTATTTATCTTTTTTTCAGATATGATCGCGATCGTCAGCGCGGAAAACACGACCGTGATCGCGAGCGTGATCGAGATCGCGATCGGGGTGGACGTTACAACAATAGTAATCGATATGAAACCGATTCAAAATACGAAACTGAAACATCAGTACGATACGAGCGTCGTCGTGGTGATCGGGATCGTGATCGACACGATTACGATTATCGACGTGACGATAAAGATAAACGACACCGTCGCAATGGTGGTGAACGAAATGATCGCGACGATCGTGATCGACGTCGTGACAACGATCGTGACTATCGTGATCGACGACGTGGTGGTGATCGCGGTCGTGGTGGCGGTGGTGGTAGCAGTAACGAATATGATGATGATACATATAGCAGACGTACAGCAAGTAGTAGAAATGCTCGTGAAACCGATCGAGAATATAAGGATCGATCGATGCGTGATGTGAAAGATCCTCGGTATTCGTCTAATATGTATGGATACCCACAAGGATATGGCTATGATCCATATTCATATTATCAGCAGCAGCAGCAATACTACGAACAGCTGAGACGTACTAATCCACAAGCCTATGCTGAATTGTATCGAAAATATTACAGTCAAGTGCAAGGTGATGTGATGGGGCATGATGGTCGGGAGTCGGTACATTCAGGTAGAAGTTCAGCTAATAATGAGAAGGATAGGTAAGTAGTCGTTGTGTGTTTTAAAGGTGTTTCATAATTAGAGCGAGTAAGAGTGAAGGGAGGCTGTTAAGTGTGTAAAAATCCCTGTACATACTTTTTTGAGAAGAATAATGTAGAAGAGCGATATTTGTTGGAAATGTCTTCAAAAGTAACGTTCCAGTGGTATTGGCTAAACATGGTCGTATTCGACTTGAGTAGAAACAGGCACGCAACCAAATGTTTACAAAAGTTTTTTTTTGCAATTCCAATTCCATATTAGGGGTCATTATAGTCGTGCTCGCAAGGGTATGAACATTGATACCTTCGTATTGATTCAAAACCAGATGCTAAAATTTGATGCTATCGATTATTATTATAACTTCACTTTTGTATCAATTTCGTTGCACTCACTCACGCTTCTAATTGTTGGTTTTGTCTCGGTGGAGGACACCATAAATACCCTCTCAAAAAATGCTCAGAATCCAACAAATATCGCAAAAAACGCTTGAGGGGAAAAAACAAAATTAATACATAGCTAGACAGACACACGACTGGATGCAATTAAATTGCAAAGCACTATTTCAATTTATTTCCAAGTGTCACTAAGCTCACACTATGCACAGTAATTACACACAAGAAATCTTGTAGATGGAAAATTTGTAGCGGAGCTCTTGTAATAACAAAGAAGTTCTTCTGTTCAAGCTGTAATAACATGATTATCAGTCTTTCGATTACATTTCAATTCAATCAGATTTCAATAACATTTTCCTTTGTTTGACTTCCTATCCATGGATTTATCCTTTTACATATTGTGAGTGCTCTAATTCTATTGATTGTAACACAATTGTTATTAATTTTGTTTGTTTATTTAATTTGCTATTTTATTTCATTTCATTTAATTTCACTTTGAAACACAAATAATGTATTTATGAAATTCGACCCCTGATCCTTATGCTGACTAAATAAGGTTTCGTAGAAAAATGACTTAATGAAAGTGATGGCTCAGTATGAGAGCATTGCTTGGCTTCGTGATGTGATTGGCTCAAATCCTACTCCTTCGCTGCTTGGTGATGTTCACGGGATTAGATAAAATTTAATGTAAGGACTATTTGTATTTGCGAGAAAATTCAAATGCGTTCATAATATGAAACCGCATAGCAAAGGAATGGATTTTGAGCCAGTGCACCACGGCTAAAAATGCACACCAGTGCCCCTTTATCAATACCCTCAACGTTCAATCATATTATCGTCAAAAAATATAACCATCTGACCAAAACAAACCAACACTTGAAACCAAACCAATCTAGGTATAACTATCAACAACACCATCAATATTTCCAACAACATTCCAACGATTATCAGCAACAGCAGCGTCAGTTCATGCATCCGCCATCGATCAGTTCAAGTTTAAATTCAACAACTATAGCCGAACAGGCATATCACTTGAATGGCGGGCCATCAACAGGAAATCTATCACAATATCATTTACAACATCAACAACAAGTAGCGGGTGGATATCCTGCTGTATCATCGGCACGATCGTATTACTCGCAAAATGATTATCTGGACATAAGGTGCTTAAGTTGATCAACAAACTATTATTATTCTTTAGTTTGTATAGCTAGTTTTTAAAGATCAGTTAGTAGGGGAACACAAATCATACTACTGCAGACACATTAACTCTCGGGAACTACAGTAACGATGCATAGAATTTGAGACTTTATCAATAATAATGTTGAATTGCACAATAATGGATTAACTGATCAAATTTTTGAACGAATCGATCTCAGATTTGAGTCGAAATGTAATAATATAGTTATATAAGTTAGCATTTTGAGAAGTAGTGAAATAATCGAGTAACGATCGACGTAATTTAGTTTTAAGATTGTAACTTGAATTGCGCTATTGAATATCATTCTTGACAATGTTGGACTTGGGGATTATCTTGCGATACCATGATACAAAGTGTACATAAAAGTCATTGAAGAGTCACATCCATTGAACAGCAGGCTACAGTTTTTCAGAAAAAATGTTGATCCATTTTTAAAATTGCACTCAACACAGAACCCTAAATTCTTCATTCTTTCTTTATTCTTCTTTTTCACACTAGCAATGTCCTTTCTTGAGTCTCACATCATGGAAATGAATGTTCTGAAAACATCACTCTTACTTTGTTTATTGAGCTTTCATTGCCTCATCTTACTAACATTGCTAACAACTCAATCAATTCAGGCAACAGAATTATTATCATCATCATCATCATTGATGCTGCGAGTTAAGCATCAACTATCTCGATTTGCTCTTCATCTGCCGAATCCATAGATGGTCCTATCCTCATCAGCTTATCAATTATCCTGTTTTCTTTCGCGTTACCTGTCATTGTTGCTTTGATCTTCACTCAACTCCACGTCATTTATCTGTAACGCGACTCCAAATCTGATACTGCCCTCTTGAGATTGTGATGCAGCAGCTTGGAAAAATGTTATTCTTTAATTCAAATAAAAGAACAGTCCTTTTATGAAAGATTGCCTTCGCAGATGGGGTAGGTATCAGTGGCCGCTCAAAGGAGCCCAATAAGCGCTTTGGTGCGCCATTTTGATGCCACAAACTCCTAAGACCGTGACTGTTGTTATGGGAGCATGGAGGCAGAGTCCAGCCGGCTCAGATCTTCAGAGCCAGCCCGTATCATTCGCGAAAGAAAGCAGCTCTCCCACCCTGTAGCTAGAAATCTCTTTGAGGTCCCCAAAGAATGGTTTACTCAATGTCCGCAGCCTGACTCTAGCCAGAGCTGGGCAATCGCAGAGAAAGTGCATGTGGGTTTCCCTTCCTTCTCCGCAGCTTCGGCAATGCTAATTGTATGGTATGCTGAGCCTAGCGGCATAGTCCCCTATTGGCCAGTGCGCCGTGCAGACCGCCGTAATCTTGAATGCATTTGCACGCGTCTGGCACAGGAGCTCACGTGATCGGGCTATGTTATAAGCGGGCCAAATTCTCCTTGGCTTGGCACAGCTTGTAAGCCTTCGTCATCTTAGGCCCGCGGCTGCTTGGTAGTGCGAGTAGATTCGGCCCCCGACAGTCGCCAGCGGAATACCGACTGTATTCGCCGAAGGGCTGCCAAGAGCAGAGCCTTGCCTGGCCAATCCGTCAGCACGCTCATTCCCCTATATGTTCCTATGCCCGGGAACCCAGAGGAGAGTGACCTTGAGCGTGCCGTCCAGACGGTTCAGCGCGTCTTTGCACTGCCCCACCAGCCTGGAAGATGTCGTCGCTGAGTACAAGGCCTTGATGGCCGCTTGGCTGTCGGTCAGAATAGCTATGTTACGCTTGGGGCTCGAATCTCGCTCCAGCCATCTACAGACTTCCAATATCACCAGTACTTCCGTCTGGAATACACTGGCGAAACCTGGGATGCCCAGATTTCCCGAGGTGTTCCATCTAGGATGTTGCTGTGGCCATAGGACTTCGCTGCTCAGCATCCGGACTCACGTAGTCTCTCGCTCCAGCCATCTACAGACTTCCAATATCACCAGTACTTCCGTCTGGAATACACTGGCGAAATCTGGGATGCCCAGATTTCCCGAGGTGTTTTATCTAGGATGTTGCTGTGGCCATAGAACTTCGCTGCCCAGCATCCGGACTCACGTAGTCTGACGGCACTGCACGCTGCAACATATTTAGATATTTTTCCTTTTTATTGACTAAAAGTTTTTGGGTCGAGGACCAGCTGTCTCCTTCTTCAAAGTTTTACCTTCTGAAAATTTTGTTTACAATTTGGGTTTTTGTAGTTATTCCTGTGATTATAATAGTTTAATTAAATTTCTATTCTTCTCCTAGTCCTTCCTAAAAGTTCCATCAAGGCGGAAAAATTGTTGTTCATGTCCCTGTTTAGCCTTTTTTTTGGGAAATTTTCGAGATGTGGTAACTCTCGTTGGAGTCTAGTTTCCTAACCTCGTTCACTTCTTTCAAATTATTGGCGTTGTCCAACGACAAATGGTATCCCTACTCTATTATATGTCTGGCGACCGCGGACTTGGTTATTATTTTTAGTGGATTTGGCCTTCTTTATGTGTTCTAATATCCTAGTGTGGACTAGCCGTTCTGTTTGCACTATGTAAATCTTGTCGCAGTCTGGGTAGGAAATCTTGTAAATGCCGCTTTTTTCAGAGCACTCTTTTTTGTCCTTAACTGTTTGTAACCGGATCCTAAGTAGGTATCGTCTGCTGGTCGAGCTGACCTAGAATCTACGTTCATGTAGTCGCCTTTTGATGTTCTGCGTCCGATCCGAGCAGCTTAATGTTATCCATTGGCTAGGTTCTGTGTTTACCTCCTGGAGAAATGTTGAAAGATGCTAGTTTGAGACCTGGCGTCGTTTCTTTTTGATCCGATTTTTGATGAGGTTCCTGTTGTATTCGTTTTTCTTGGCTGTTTCCAAGATGTAGTTCATTTCGTTATTCCTTCGCTCCTCATTGAGCGGTGTTGTGACCATCGTATGAATTATAAAGTTGCATGTTGCCATCTTATGGTCGAAATCGTGGGTTGAGGTGTATGTGATGATTCGTTGTGTCTGGGTCGGTTTTCTTTAGATGTCGAATTCAAAATCTCCTCTTTCCCGGATTATTTTTAAGTCTAAGAAGGGTATCTCCCCTTGCTTTCCGTTTTCCATGGTGGACTCAATGTTCCTGTGTGCTCGCTTGAGTTTCTCGAGGATTGTTGAGGATGAGGAGTCCTTTTATATCAAGAAAATCTCTTTTTCAATATTGCAATTTCTCAAGATCCAAACATTGAGCAGGGATGTTCAATTTTACACTGGGAGCAGTTCGTAGCATTATCTGGAACAAACATGATAAGTTTTTTTTTTCGCTCACGCTGAATCACGAATTCATAGCGAGTTCGTTTCTGAAATATATTTTGGAAATAGTTCACACATTCTAACCATATGCGCATTCCATTCTGAATTTCAGTAAAAATTTCACGACCCTGTCCCATCTCGTTATACCCTGAAAGTATGAGAAGTTCAATATGAACTTTTTATGATCAGCGACGACTTTCGTAATATTTTTGTAGTGCACCTGCTCGAACCTTGTGATAATATTCGAACATTTGTTCTTATGTTGACCTGCCATGGCATGGTATGAAGCTATTTAGTTAGTTCTCGATATATCGAGTATCATACAAGTTGTTAAATTAAAATTTTTTTTAATTTAATTTTATTATTCAATATCGAGGGTGATACAACGATTATAGCGGTCATACAATTTTTCGATACCATTTGATAGTACAATTTGTCTTTAGCCTTAAAATAGGTCTCAGTTTGGGCGATTACACCTTCATCGGCACTAAATTGTGAGTGAGCATTCTCTTCAGGTCTGACAACAGTTTCTGTTTAAGGTCATGGGTCTAAGGATTGCAGCCGAACACTGTAATTTATTATCGGGATCTATCTCATTCTCGCATTAAATTGGGCAACAATTGGCTTTTTATACACGAAAATAATCTGAAGCTTTTGGCTCGAATGATGAAGCGTTAGCTAGCCGACAACCATGCAAACGTCTTTCAAAAATCCGAAAAAAATCATGAAGGTGCGCTTAGATGAAATCTAGACTTCATGTCCCATTCCGATATCTGCTCATATTACCAACTTTTAGAAATTGACTAAAAAAAAACCATTAAGTTCATCCTAGGACTACCAAATTTCGCACCAGCATAGAGGATCATATTTTATATACACGCACAATGGAATTTTTGACTGTGACATGGAACTGTCATGCACTCATCGCTTCTCACATCTTTTTCTTCAGCCTTTGTCCTGTCACAAGCGGGGTCGGCTCGTTGTGATCAATTTCGCCATTTTTTTTTATTAAATGCCTGATACGAATGTAATCACGAGGCTTTTAAATCTCCATCCAGTGTATCAAGTCACTGCTGTTTCGGCCGGCCACTAGCCTAGTGCAACATCTTTGTCCCCATTACCGCAAGACGCCGTTCATTGTCTTTTATAGTCGAACACTCAGAACCATAGAGAGCGACAGGACAGACGACATTGCACTAAATTTTCGATTTGAAACATTTGTTGATACGATCACCAAGAACACCAGTTGTGCAATGCCACTTCATTCAGGTTGCGCTAATGCGTGAAGCAATTTCATTACACAGTTCTCCATTCGCAGATTGCATTGACTCGAGATATTTAAATCTTTCAGTTCTGGGCAGGTCACTGTCGCTACCTGAACTGAGCGATTGAAATATCTCGAGTCAATGCTATCAGCGAATGGAGAACTGCGTTATGCTCCTCACATAGGGAAACAGAAAACCTTTTATATCCGACACGCCCGGCTTCCGGTATCCCGACTTGTTTAATTTTTGTTAAGGTTTTCGGTAAAGTGAACAGTTTATTGGAAGGTTAGAGATGTTGTTTAGGGAGAAGTTAACAGGAACGTCGCTTAGCTGCTCTCCGAAATCTTTCGCCTTTATAATAGGTGGGCCATAACCGGCAGATATTAGGCAAAAAACATAGGTCGCCTCAGCTGCGAATGAGCATCTGAGTGAAATCGGGATAATGCTGACCACATTGAGTGCTAGTGTACTGTTACGGTCTAGAAATAAACTGCTGCAAGCACAGTTCATAGTTTAGGTTCAAATGGGGCTTTTCATTAAAATTGTTTGAAATCGCGTAAAAAAAGGGACAAGAAGCATCACAAGTTACGAGTATTCCTTGAAATAAAGTTTAACCATTTTCATCACAAAGAATGCGATTGCAGGTGCGCAAACCTGAATGGATACTAGGGTACAAAACATGATACCAAACATGAGCATAAAAACTGGGGAAACTATGCCATAGCTAAAAGACTTGAATACCTGTCGACCTAACCGCGATAGATGAAAGTAGAAAGATTAGCATATGGTCGAGCTTGCTATTATTCCTCGCATATTGAGCGCAATTTTTGACGACTTTTGAATAAAATCAGGAGAGGAATTACGCTATTATAAAACAGCCAAAAAACGCGATAGCTCTACAGAAGGATGACTGAAATGAGGTCGGCATGAAATACGTTCTTGTATGTCATAGAAGTACACATTTGGTGGAAGTTTTGATTCATTTTATCTGCCACATCTCTACTAAATAGATACAATATTCTTTCACTCCAACCTGAACTGAATACTTTAGCCTTTTACCAACGCACTATGCAAATAGACTATGTCGTACTATCTAAGTAGAGGAGAACTCTCTTTCAATACCGTCCTCAGCAACGGACAACGAATATCATTTCATTCAGGGAAAATCCACTCTCAAATTTACAAATGCTTTTTAATGCGAATATTCAATAGCGCAACTAAATGGTCTGTAAAAAAATAATTCAATAAGAACAATAAGATCTCTTCTAGGACATAAAGACATCATCTGTACTATCTTTTGCACTTATTCTTACTTCTCTTTGTCTTGTATCGTCTCTACACCATGAACTTCTTGTTCATTTTTCATTTTCCATTTTTCTTATCAAAATGCCAGGTTTGCCCTCATTTCATTCTGATTTCATCTCATTTACCTTTTTATTGCTTGCTTTTGTAATTTTATGTTTCGGTATTTGCATTCACAATTACTCTATTTTTATGTACTTTTTAATTTGGTTGAAACTTTCATGCTCTTCAGTTTTATTTCTTGTTTGATGAGTAAATAGATATTAGTGAAGTTTATTTGCTTCGTAGTTTCTAATTAATTGGCCACGCAAGAGAGCAGTTGCTATAATTTCTTTCATTGCTTTCCTAGGTCGGACCAATTCAATGCATCATTGAATCTGATCGATGGTGCGTCAACAACTCAGGAACCACAACGATCAACGCCATGCAAATTCACCAATGATCATTCAATAGCATCTTTGGCGAATGGTTTGATGGTTTGTGTGAAACCGAAATACGCATCTAATGGCATTACGAATGTTATAAAAGTGTGGAAATTCGCACCGAATGATTCGACCAAGCGTTTGCTCCACTCATTCCCTGGACCATTGGTACGGGGAATTACGCACAAGAAGACCATTATAGAGTTTTGCGAAGACCAGATACGACTGGGACCGCCATCTATGTTGTTGCGATCACGTAATAATTCAGTGAGCAGTATATGCTCCGTAGGACAAGCTAATAAAGCTTCATTTACGTTGATGTGGACTCTGCTGATATTGTTATTGCGTCAAAATGGGGTAGGTTTACTCTCCAAAATTTATCTATTGCCACTGCTAGTCCTGGAATCAGTTCCGATTATCGATTTAATATGAAATAATTGTGTAAAATTTAGATGACTTGTCTTTTTCTAATCCTTCATAATTTTCCTTCCTGTCCTTCTAACCCTCAGTCGCTGTTTCTATATCAGCTAACCATTGATTTGTTTTCCACAGATGGTTGTTGGAACTGACATTGCTGAACTCCTTATGAAAAACCAAACTCAGTTCCCATACGAAACGAATACATCGAATTCAAACGCTATAAAATCATCAAGTGCCAGTCGTCGTAATTCCATTCAATCCGATCAGAAGAAATCGCATGATAATCGTAATTCACAGAGCGACGATGATGATGCCGACTCAATGGAAGATAAGGAAGATGATTCGGAGGAATCGTATTCAAAGAAATCACCTGGCGAGGAAGAAATTACAGAGAAATTCCGAAATTATTTGTTATACGGAAATGTGAATGAAGCTTTAGGTAAGTTAAAGTAGAATAAGTTTAGTTGATTTTTGTGGTCTCATTGGTCACAGAAGCAAGCTGTAATATCACCCACGAAATGTACACGTTGCTTGAGTAAAACACGTGGAAGCAAACATTTATTAGTTTCGAATGAGGGAAAGTAGAATGCTTGGATTATTGGAAAGGACAATAAACCCAGAAAATTTAATATATTAGCTGATGAGGAGCCTTAATTACACCAATCTATTTTACGCACCTCTCAGATAATCGACTCAAAATTTCAGCAGATGAGATAGTCTACGGCATATAAATGTATGTTTGCTACCCAATGCATTTGGTTCTTGTATAATCTTTTGCCAAGTTTGATTCTTGGTGAGGATACTAGTCTTGCAATTGTATTTACTTGAAAGTCAATAATACGGTCCCATAATGGTCTTGAGACAAGAAGCCAAAATTTCTAGATATTCATTACCACAAGTGAACATTGAAAAACCTGTAAGTGGGTACTTAACGGCTATTTTTGTTTGATATTGGCTCACTGTCAATCAATTTCGTATCCTCAAACTGAAACATCATTATCCTGTTTCTTGGTATGAGTCCGTACTCGTGGGTTACACTAACAGCAGTTCACCTTCATTCGTCGGAGGGTCAAGTGTATCGTTAGTATTCATCCAACAAGTGGGTTTTCTTGAAAGGGATTGTAACCTGTTGACAGTTGCTTTCGCTTTTCTTGGTTTCACATCGTGTTGTCTCGAGTGCTTTTAACTATTCTCCTAAAAAGGGTTTCTTTGGGTAAGAAAAGTGATAGGATTGTCAGCGAATAGACTGAAAGAACAACCCACGTGGATCAGACAACCAAGTAATGCAGGTATTACCTACATTAATTTGAGGCCACTTTTGTTATCGTATTTATGTAATATGTAGGTATGTTAGTATTTTATCACAAAGACGCTATTATGATGGTAAAAAACAAAATTTGGTTTTATAAAGAACCCATCTTGATGATAATTGCAGCATGTAATTCTTGTGTGAACGAATTCTACCTTTGAGCGTTCGCAGCAATTTTTTGCAGATATGTGATATCGTTCAGTGTTGTTTTTGGTCATTGCCTGGTGGTATGATGCGAGCTTGACACAAGCACCCTTTCAAAAAACCGTTTCAAAAGTCTTCCGGAACAACGAGATTTGGTACAATATATAATGTCCCCGAACAGATCAAAGGCCAAGGAAGAAGGAAAGAGGTTTTCATACGTTTTCGGTATTTTTCACCATCACTTTCTTATGTACTGAGTGTTTACTTCTTTTTTGGAAGTGAATTATTTAGAACGTTATAATTATTATGCTTTTGTGCCGAATATTCCTCTCTTCTTTCTCACCATACTTCTTTTTTACATACTTTCCTTAACCCAAAGCATTGTGTAGAACCACGAACTGAATGGGTTGAGCAAACTTCTAATAAGATTGGTTCTGACAGAACTTGCTTAACGTTTATATTATATATGGTTGCTATTCATCCCTTGCGGGGTATCCCGCGATCTTTCACCAGGCCTTTTCGTGGCGTCCGCACTCCCTCCACTAACACAGACAAGTCTTAATTTGATCTTGTTGTTAAGATAATTGCATTTCCAAATTTTAGACAAGGCAGCGAATGCGTTAATGCGTCAACAGAAACGAAATTTCCCAGATATACAAATTGATTGACGTCTTCGATGATCTGCCCATGAATACAAATAGAAGTTCCCTCACCTACTTACCTCTCTTCCCAAATAAAGAGCCATTTGGCAAACAAATGTCATCAAATTAGTCGTGATGTTTGAGGAAAGATATCATAATCCATTGATTTCCTCCATGTCCTCCGGACAAAGCAGCATGAAGAACGTCACCGATAACAAGAAGAAATAATATCAGCGACAAGATGCAACCCTGACGAACTCCGTCTGCGACCTCAAAATGCTACTCCTGCGTAGAACACGCCAGATATACTCCTTGATCGCGCTATCGAAAGCTTTTTCTAGGTGGATGAAGAGCAAGTGAAGCGTAGATCGGAACTCCGCATGCTGTTTTAAAATGATCCTTAAGGTGTTGATATGATCAATGCAGGAGGGTCCGGAACGTAAAACAAACCTGCGCTCTGTCGATCAGGCTTTCGAGGTGTTCTTTGATCCGTTCTAGTATTATTTTAGCCATTGTCTTTGCGACGAGAGGGACCACGCAGGTACTTCTCCAATCGTCGCACTCAAAACGGGTGTCGTTTTTTGGAATCTTAACTATCTCCTTCTTCTATTTCCTGACAGAGGCCTCGAATTTCCAATATTTCCTTACGGGTGGTAGCTGCATATCTGCAGAAACTGCAGGGAGACTATCAAGCCTAGCTACTTTACTCTCTTTTGATTCCATTGATGGCCGAAATGATTTCTCTTCTGCTTGGAGAAACATTCCTTATCCTCTTGTTGCAGTGACTAGCCATTTGATCCACAAGATGCACAACCTAACCGGATGAGATACGACCGTTAACGTCTTCACAGGCCCATCGAAAGGCTGGTGGCCCCTTGCAACCAGCGCAGTAACATATTCCCTTTTATTACGCGTCACATTACATTGAACTTCCCAGCGCGAAAGCGGGGTATGGAAGTTCGAGCGCGTCGCACCCGGCCACAATTCGCAATGGTCAATAGAACCTTTGATCCTTTCCGTTCTTCGATGCACTTTTACGATTCTGTAGTCAGCGGTATGGCGTCCCTTCGAGACGAGACCGACGACCTGTATAGCAAGAGAGAAAAGAGCATTTTTGATGGCGGTCCAATGCTCATCAATATTCTCAGGCGGATTAGTCAAAGCATCTGGCGTCCGATCAGCAAGATAACACTCGGTCGGCAAGTCCGTTCTTCTCTATTACATATCCGAGCAAGGTGTTGTCGGCGCCTACCTTGGCATTCAGATCACCCATCACGATCACAATGTCACCTTTAGGAAGCCTCCCCTGAACTGCGTGTAATGTAATGTAATGCCCTTCTCTACTATATTCGATGACACCGTAGGTGCATAGCACTGCACAATTGTGATGCTCCTTCACCTGGATTGGAATACCGCCGCCAGAAACAACCCGACATCGGATTTTTGTCTGCTACCACTTGGCTTTTCAGAGTAAAGAAGCACATTGCCCTAAGTGTGGCAAGAGAGAGGAATACTCTTCACAGGCCCACCATCTTACTTCGAATGCCAAGCTTATATCACTAGAATTCTCCCTTGAGTTAGGGAAAGCGAACATTCTGGGGACCCTCGATACCATTCTCGAGCACCGGGCGCACGTTCCAGAAGCCAATCATAGGTCTTCGGCGTCAGGTTAATTCCTATTCGAGTTGCAACAGCATATAAGTGGTTATTTTAATGTTAAATGCTTAAAAAAGGGTATCATTCATTGAGTCTTTAATATTAAAATTCAATGGTTACAAATAAAAATGTCTTTGCTTACTTTTAATGAAAATCTATTGCACATACGTCAGTTTTTTCCATTTTTTCTGTCCTTTTTGCATAGTCGGATAAGATATAAATCCCTTCTCTCTCATCAGCCTTGTTTAGGTGATACTGAAGAAAAAAATATTTGGCATACACATCAATTACGAAAATGCCATTGACTTAATTTCTCGGATTACATGGCTACGGCTGAAGATAAATAGAAAGCTTTTGAGAAATCTATATTGAAAATTGGAAAGAGAGGTCTCCAAATTGCCTAATAAAAATTGTATGTAAAACCATTTTGTATGAGATCTCTCTTTCAGCACTCCTCTATACTATAAGTGAAACTTGTTCTTAGTAGTCTGACAGTTGGTTCTCCGTCAGAATTTCCATCTTCTCCTTCTTCAGCCTTTGTCCTGTCCAGAAGCGGGGTCGACTCGTCTTGATCGATTGCACCATTTTCTATAAAAAGCCTAATTTGGATGTAATCACGAGGCTTTCAAATCACCATTTCGCGTAGCAAGCCACCGTTGTTTCGGCCGCCCTTTTGGTCTTTTCCCATTGACTTCGATGTTGAAACCAATCTTGGCAATTCTCATTAGCGGGATTTACATGACGATACCATTGAAGACGCCTCTCATTTCGGACGCGATCATGTCTTACGTCACTGGTCCAACGTAACATCTTGGTCTCCATCAACGCAAGCCGCCGTTCATTTTTTGTAGTCGGCCAACACTCGAATCATAGGGGATGACAAAGCGAACGATAATACGGTAAATTTTCTACTTGGGACGTTCGTTGATACGTCGATCACATAGAGCACCAGTTATAAAACGCCATTTCATCTAAGTTGCGCTAATCCGTGAAGCAACTTTATAACGCAGTTTTCTGTTCGCTGACAGCATTGACCTGAGATATATAAATCGCTCAGTTCTGAGCAGGTCACTGCCATTGACAGTGATAGTGATTGTTTCATGACGATCGGCCGTCAAAAATTCAATTTTATTCAGATTCAATCTGAGACTATGCTTTGCTCATCATTTGCATTGAGTAGTGTACAGGGCACTTCCTTGATGAATATCGGCAGAAACACGAAGCGGTTTTTATATTTTCGCCCCACTTCGCATTTTCCTTTTCGAATCATGATAAAGCATATCAGATGAGTTCGTGTGGCACACAGTGAAAAGCCTTCTCTAGACCCCTGAATACAATATCAAGAGGGCAATTCTTCTCACGGTGTTTCTCCAAGTATACCCTGTAACCACGCAACATGTATCATGTCAGTAGATCCGCAGTTCTTGACAAACTCGGCTTCATGGTTATTTGAACGTTGTCGCGAATATGGCTGTGAAGAATACGTTAAAAAATCTTCATGATTTGAGGCAGTAACCGGATCGGATGGAAATTTGAACATTGTGCCGGATTACCTCTATTTTTTTTATATTGGAACGATGGGCCTTTTTGGCCAGTTAAATGTTCTACCTTCTTCAATAACCCGATTAAAGAACTCGCTAAGCCACAGCGTAGGGTCCCAGTTCTTTGCTTTCCAGAGTTAAGATGAAATGTCGTCAGATCCTGTTACTTTCGCGATTGCATTCTTTTTATTGTTTTCTCAGCTTCAGTGGCGCTAACAGGTGGAATTTTGCGTGAGGAACCACATATCAGTTCGATCTCGACCACACTCTAATGAAATAAACACGACATCGATAAGAAGGACTTTATTTACGTCTAAATAAAGATGAAAGAATACAAAATTGCGCAACGAGAAAGATAAAGACGGTACGATGAAAACGACGAGATCGAAGAGTTGCGTCCTGTCGGTTGCGCTGCTACGGAGAGATTACTTCGGTGACTGCCGTGGCTCCGGATACTGCAGTGCGTTGCTGGTCGAATGCCACTTCCTTCCCAATGACCTTGACGATGAGTAAAGGGCAGGCAAAAGTGAGCCTCTTGTGTTCAACGTGCGACTTAGGGCGTAACGGCAGTGACGAAGGCGCCCCATCCATCGAATCCGGCTCGAGCAACGGTATGGGATTTCATGCTCGGCAACGGGATTGCTTGAAACTGTTTGACAATGGCAGCTCGACCAAGACAACGTGGATATGGTTGAAATGGCCGTCCAGAGTTGCGAAGTGACCCAGTTTTGCCTGATTGTGCTGATGTTCTTTGGCTTGCTGACAGGGTAAATACTGGTTATCCCAACGAAGGACTTCTTTACGGAGCCTTGGCTAGAAGAAACGTAACTGAACCCGCTTAGCCGTCGCTCAGTCGCTAGGGTGGAATGAGCGATGTCGCAAACCTCTCGGCGAAGGCGGGCCGGCAGGTAGAATAGGTAAGCGTGTCGCCGACGACTGCGTTGTAAATCAGATATTCCTCTAAGGCGAGTTGCTGCAGCTTGATATGTGCGCTGTTTAATAGATGCGGAAGTTGCTCGTCAGAAATCTGCGCCTCGCTAATGCGCTTGGCGCCTAGTAACGTAGGCATCTTCACAGTGTTAACTTGTAAGAGCGCGTCTGCGAGATTATGTGCACTCGATGTATGAGCAAATTTCATGTTAAATTGAAGAATATAGTCCATAGTTAAGGGGCGATGGTCTGTGAGAAGCGTAAACTGTCTGCTTTCTAAGATACGTTGAAAGTTTTTAACGGCGTCGAAAGTAACGAGACTCTCGCGATTGTACGTCGAGTACCTCTGTTCCGTCGGCGACAGCTCCCTTAAAAAGAACCCCAATAGGACCGAACTTCCATCCGAGCCGCGCTGATCCAGTCGATTTGCGTTTTACTGCTCTCTCTATAAAATGTAGGAAGATGAAACAATCATTTGATGAACCATGTATTGACAAGTACAAAGTCATGAGTGTCCGTAAATCGACTATATGCTCGCCCTACCTACAGATCAAGCTAACTAAAGTTTTTGGCGTTTCTCGAATTCTTATCAACTGTTTCGTTCATATCTGAATATTTTGCTGTTTTGTTGACAATTCGCCCTTTTAGGTAGAAGACGTGTACAGTTTCCATACCTTGAATAATTGAAATTGCTACAAAACCATCTTATTTTTATAAAACAATAATTATTTTATTCCAGAATGGGCGACCGACAACAATCTATGGGGTCATGCTCTGTTCCTTGCATCAAAAGTAGATCGGCGGATGCACGCCAATGTTATGATGAAATTCGCTAACAAATTATCATTAAATGATCCGCTACAAACATTGTATCAATTGATGAGCGGACGAACACCGTCTTCCGTAACAAGTGTACAGGATGAGAAATGGGGCGATTGGCGACCACATTTGGCCATGATCCTTTCGAATACATCACAACGACCAGATTTGGATCGCAAGGCAATCACAACGCTCGGTGATTCATTGTACAATCGTGGTGATTTATTTGGTGCCCAGTTCTGCTATTTAATGGCACAGGTCGGTTTTGGACGATACTCATCGGTTAATCAAGATTCAAGCTTTATGTCAAATTCAGTGAATGCTATAAGGTGAGAAGTATATTGTTGGGGTTAGATCTTTCTCTAACTTATTAAATAAATACTTAGACTTGTCTTGCTGGGATCATCACATCACAAGACGTTTAGGGAATTTGCTACCAACGAAGCGATTATGATGACTGAAATCTACGAGTATGCATGTGCGCTGAATGATGATAAGTTCTCGATAGTCGAATTTCAGGTATTGCGGGAAATTTATAAATATATCTAGGTCAAAATCTAAGTAAATTTGTCATTTGCAGCCTTATAAATATTTGTTAGCATTGCGAATGCTTGACTATGGAATGCAATTGAAGACTCTTATGTATATGGAACAAATTTCGCGGCACATTCAACTGGATCCAGCGAAGTACGAATCTAGCTTCATTGAAAAGGTGAGTCTGAGGTTGTTCATTGCTTTGCTTAGGCAAATTAAAGAAATTTAAGAATAAATGAGTAGTAGTTTTGCCCTAGATATATAGCAAACAATATTCCCGAAAATAAAAGTTTTTATTATAAAATGAAGGTTTCTGCTCATATATTCAGAAATGCCGCTTATATAATAGATCTGAGCGAATTAAAAGACTAATATTTCCCCTTTCTTTATAGGTGTATAACCTATCAGACCGTTTAAAATTCGTCGACCCAATGCTGGAAAAATCAATGGATGACCAACCGAACCTTGAGATGAATCAAGTTGAGGATCAGCCCTGGCTTCAAAGCTTACGTGGAATTTTGCACGAGTCAAATGTGAGTTTAAGCTAGCAATTTCTGAAACTCTCCATTATTAAGTGTCATAAAATTTCCCAGGCTTATACTGCCCAGCAAGTTACCGAAGTTCCAACAATATCCCAAATCGATCAGCAATTCACTGAAATCAATCAACAATTCAGTGCTCTCAGCCTACAATATAATAATTTCGAGTCAAATGCTGAGTCCCAGCAACAACAAGACCAACATTCATATCCTGGCACACAACCGCAAGTTGTAAATGATCCGCAGTATCAAATGCAGTACCAACATCAGCAACCGAACAATGGTGTTGATTCTGAACCGCAATCGATGGATCAGTATGGACAATACTACAACCCCAATCAACAGCAAATGCCTTCATTGCCGGGACAAAGTAGTGTCACATCGGACTATGGAAGTTACGTTTCGCAAAGTCATGAGCAGCAGCCAAGCTATGACCAGGAACAATACCAACAATATCCACCAGCAGAAGGCCAACAGCAAGGCCAAAACTATGGATATTGGGATCAACAATCACAACAAACTGAGGTGAGTCTTTCCAGTCATTTCTATTCCTATTAATCTTAATTCATTTCTATATCACCTGGTTGAGGTCATAATGTAATATAAATATTTCAATCATAAAATCAACTCATTCACGGAATGCAGCCAAAAGGTCAAAATACGGTCGACCAACCATCTACTACTCCAACACCGTCACAATTAACTGCTACTACATCACCACCTCTTCTCGAGACTCCGACGAGACCTTGTTCTTCTATATCTACATCTTCTGCCCCAAATAATTTGACTGTATATAATAGTACGAATAAGACCTCGACACAATTTGACCCGGCAGCCGTAACGAACCAAAAGAAACAGAATATTGAAAGCCACACAGCTCCGCCTACTGTTGACCAAACGTCGTTAGAACCGAACAGGTCACCCTATAAGTTAACGAATTGCGATCAAAATAAAATTTCCGCTGATTCGACGAGAGAGGATGTTAATAATCGATTAAAATTACCGCCAACGAGTCCGTCAGCGCCCGCTAGTAATAATAGTAATATTAGGGAACATGCACCGTTGCCACCGCATGTCGAAGAAGTAAGTAACTCCAGTAAGAATCCGAAAACGGAAGAAAATCTCGCGTATCGCGAAAATAACGAACAGTTTTCCGTTACTAATCGTTCGATAATGTCGAAAACCACTCACAACTGTAACAATAATGTGATAGCAAGTAGCGTGAATGTAGTTACTAAGCACGTTAATTTCAACTTGACACCCCTCGATGATACCGCGACTGATGATATTTTAAACAATTCGGATATAAGTCGCGCTACTGGTACCTTTCGAACCAATCATAACGCCAACTCCTATCGCGCGAGTACTGTTAAAAATATTGTTTTCAACGGAACATATCCAATTGATTATCCGCTGAAAAGTCGTTTTGATAATAATGATATCGATCACGAAGCTGGTCGTCCGTATCGTGCCCGGTATTCGGATTATGACGATGATTATGATGATGAGGATATAACAAGCGAGGATGAGGATGTCGAAGATCCAGATGAAGACTCGCATGCATCGTGGACTATGCAGGAATTGATTGCTGATAAATCGGTTCATTTTAACTATAGTAAAATGTGTGATGAAATTCAGCACAGTTTTGAACAGTTTGAGAGGTTTTTAACGAAAAAGAATGAAGCGAGACCGGTTAGAACGTTTGATATTGACGGCCCGTTATAGGGATTGTTGTAGTCAGTACTAAAGTTGTTAGTAATGTAAATTTGTTTGTAGTAGAATTAATATTGATAGTGGCAATTCTTGAGTGGTGGTCACTTGAAGGGTGTTGTTGAGTTCTTATCCAAAGTTTGAGGAAAAATTGTAAAAAGTCGATTTGTGTTGATGAATGAAATCGAGAAATCTCGCACACTTTCGCTCCTCCTTACGAATTTGTTCATATTTATCTAATTTCTAGATGTGCAAATCTTATTTTCAAGTACAATCTGGTTCTGGTCTAAGGAAATATCCCAAACACGTTGTATCGCAGGAATACCATTAGGTCATGAGATGCGTCCCGCTGCAATTTGAGCGCATCAACACAAAGATGTGAGGTCTCATGTGTCCATAGGTGGATCGGTGTGGTCGTTGCTGGTATTTGTGCGCAACGGAAGATCCTCGTGGAGCAGATCTGATCTTCTATGATTCTCTCGAATCGATGCTAGAAGCCGCTGGTACCCAGCCGACTTCCGCTTACCTTTTATTGCGTCAATGGTACAAAGGACAACTGTTAATAAGTTAACAAACTTGCCGGTGTACCTGACCTCCGCTGTTACCATACAATGAAGTCCTGAATATGCCCAATCGGTCTTCACTCCCATTAACTGGGCGGTTTCTTGCTTGCACGGCACATTGTATTGTGCGGGGTACACGCGCTTCATGTGTATTTGCTTTCTCGATAGTTGGAGAAGATTCAACCACAATATTCGCATTTTTACAGCTTCAACACCACGGCAGTAGCGACGTTTGTGCTGCTGCAGCCCTCTCGAGCTACGAAAACTGTTATCGCAATCGAAGTCGAACTGGACTTCCTGCCTCTCCGGTTTCGCCATTCGAAGAATGTTCACTAAATAGTGGATATAAAGGCTTACTTGACACCAAGGACTACTTCACCCTACTAAAACTAGTCGAACTATTGCACTATTAGATATTGAAACGCAATCACGCAGTTGAAGTCTTTTCTTACTGTAAGACGGTCAAGCTTTCAAAAACAGGTGTGGTCCGGAGCGCGCACGAAACTCTTCCGTACTGAATGACAGTCAGCAAAAGAGTCTAGTTAAAATATGCTCCATTTCGTTTCACTTTCAAGGTTATAAATTATTACAATTTTCATGTATTTTATTATATTCTATGAAATGCCACGATGAGCTTATTTCAACTGAGAATGTCGACCAGTTTTCTAACTTACGTCATCTCCAGACAAGTTGCACAAAACTCCGGTGACACTCGATGTCTCCGTGAAGAACTCCATGTAAGATAGAGCACATAGCCCCATCCGATAGTTCTACGGCTTCCTTCACGAACTTGTTTAGGTGGCACCAAGCGCCACGGCCTGCACTAATGAGTGGAAGAAGCCTGATGGACGATTCCTCGTGTTGTTATCGGAGCGCAGCAATAAAGGTAGTTGTACAATACTTGCTCAATTTTTCGGTGCAGGAGGACTCTTCTTGTACGGTTCACCCCTGCCTGCGAGCCTCGATAGCCACGCGCCTCGCAACGTACGTTTCATTTTAAAGCATCCTGCCCGGCACCTGCGTTGTTTGGGTTTTAATGGTGCTGCCATGATCGTTGTTGTCTTGGTATTGATCTGAAGGCCTCTTCCTTGGACAATGTAAAGTACTTAAATACACTTATTCTAATATAAAAAGGAACACAAAATAAATCAGTCAATTTTTATTTAATTCAAATTTTTCGTGCTCGCGTCGTATTCGACCGAAATCTTTTCTCTTATACCGTCTTCTATCTATAAGTTTTATAAAAATAGTTCCTTAGTTCCGTTTAAAAGAAGACTATTAAAAGGAAAGGTTTCCAATTAAACTATAGAATTTTATTTATGTTGAGGTAGCAAACACGTGTTTCGGACACAACATGTGCCCTTCTTCAGTGCTTATTTTGTAATGATTTGTTGTACTTAACTCTGTGCCTTATATCATCGTCGACATGATAGAGGTAGAGCGGTGTTGGATTCGGGGAATTGCGTAACCGAGCCTGCTTGTACAGGGCCCCGCTGGAAAAGGCGTCCGGAGATTCTCCGTAGTCTATCTCGCCATTCTGATCTTTGATCGGCGTGGTCGTCACAGGTATCTATGTAACGACCGACACTCCTAGACCCGATATTCGGCGGCTCTCCTGGAATGATGTTAAAAGCCGCTGGTACTTAGGCTATTTTCCTTTTCCTCTTATTAGTTTGACTGAACTGGTTTACAAGCTTGCCTGAATAGTTCGCCTCAGTTGTCACCATGTGATGTAATTCGAAAAAAATCTATGATGTTTCACTCCCGTTAGCTGAGCTGTTTATAAATCACACGCAGCGTTATATTCTGCACTCGCTTCGAGTGTAACTGTTTTCCATGGTAGCTGGAAAAATAACGTTTTGGGTGTTTTAAGGGTGACTCCCTGGGTGGTAAGGCGGTGGACAAAACGGGGTATTACTTGATGTTTAATTGCTTTCAGCCTTTGCTCAGGCTTCAGTGACGCTGTCATGATGGCTGTAAGTTGCTGGTCGGGTTCCTGGATGCGGGTGGTAATTGCTCCTGATGTTTCATATTTGGCCCCCACGTGCTTGCAAGTTTCCTTCACCGATAGAGACCTGATGGATTTGTCGCCAATTTTAAAGAATGGTGTGGTATTAATCAGTCGCGCCACCCTGACGTCTGGCGGTGGAGTCGTTGCAGGTTGACAGTACCGATTGTCGTTCTTGCAGCAGTCCCCTTCTCCGATTTTCCTTTATCGATGCTAGGAGCCGCTGGTATTCGGACGACTTCCTTTTAAAAGTATGTATATATTTCAGGGCGACTGCTTTTTCCCCTTGATAGCATCGACGGTCCGCGCCTTTGTCTCCGGTTCAGCCATTCCGATAACCTTTGAAAACTAATCTGTACTGTTTATTAACCGGAGGCCACTTTACCGTTGGCAACTGACTGTACTATAACTATAGATCATAGAGCGCAGTTAACACAGTACTAGGCTCTAATACTATTTTCTTTTTCAATTTTTTTCCACTTGTCCAAGAGCGCGCACAAACCACGTCCGGTCTGTTCGACAGCTAGTAACAGTCACCGGCTAGTATATTGAGTACTCTTTATTTCTTTTTGTAAAGGATAAAAATTCCCAATTCATCTAACAAAAATATATGTCAAAATTCGGCTTTTTGGTCCTTTTCTCTACAGAAATTTTAGCTGGTGAATACGACTTGATGCTACCAATTTTAAGTCGAAGCTTTACAATGTGCGTTGTATACGCCTTGACAGATTTGAAAAGGTGACACTTGATCTTTTTAATGGGGTAGAAGTCGTTTGTTGAGTGTACAGTGTAGAGAGTGTCTCCGGATCATCGTATCTGGATGTTGGTTCCGTTAAAGAGAAAAAGGAAGTTGTTGATTGTGACGTTTGATTAATATATTTAAGAAAGGCAATTGGTTATTAACTTCCAATCTCATGAGTGAGATTTTGGGTGTAGCGTGTTGATTTCATAGCCTACATAATAACGAAATCTATGAGCGATACCATGACCGTCAGGTTTTGGATAAAATCTGGCTCAATAGGTTGCGGTGGACGGGTCACTTAATCCGTATGGATGAGGATGACCCAGCCCAGAAAGTCTATAAGGGCAATATCTATGGTAGAAAAAGAAGACGAGGCAGACCCTGCCTAAGATGGAGCGATGGCGTAGGTCAGGACGTCAGACAGCTTTTATGGATATCAAATTGGTGGACCTCGGCGCAAAACCGGGGTGTCTGGAGTTCCTTATTAAGGCAGGCCTGGACCGAATACCGGTTGTTGCGTCGTTTATGATGATGATGTGTTGATGTTAGTCAGCATATTGTTGATACTTATTTTTGGAATCACTGCCAAAATGTCATGTACTGAAGGAAGACTATTTTAGCGTTGTCTGACAAAGAATTCATCAGGTTCAAGGCGGGTCAGTGGAGAGATGTTTACCCCATTAATGGAAGTTATCATAGGAGATATTACTGGCGTTCAGCTCGGTTGTAGCGGTTGGCCCCCTAGTGGGAGCTTCATGGGGGTTGTGGTTACGTTCGCTTGAACGGCTCAGCGTGGTGTTGCGTTTCTACACGGGAGCCGGGTTGTGATTTAGGTAGGTCTTCTATCCACCAGTATGTATGTTCCTATTGTACGTACGTCGGTAACGAAAACGATCATGCAATCTGGTACAATATACTATTTGGGCTGAAAAGTCTCTGTATTTTTAGTGAGAACAGTTGATTTCTATACGAAGACTTCCTCGTTCATTGTGAATCCCTTTCCCTGGAACCATCCCTTCATATTTGGGGACAGGTAATAGCCGTATAGAGTCAAGTTTGAAGAATACGATCGTCCTTTCATCCTTCATTACGTCCAATAACGCCGCAAAATACTCTTCAGTAATATCGTTTCTTTCTGCAGATAATCGATGATTGAACGGAGGCAAAAGTTTTGTACTCTAGGAGTGTTTCCCTCTCACAGTTTTGTTGATATCATCTTGCGGGTTTATGTTCTTTTGGTGAAATCATAATAATTGGCTGAATTCTTTGGACTTCTTCAGATGTGACATTTTGGATGGTAGCTATTTGGTTGTGTTGCAGATATTTACTTTGGGCTCTCGCATGCTGGGTTTTGCTGCATTTTAGTCATCTTTCATTTGTTGTTTTGCAATGGTTAGAAGAAATTCCTCGGGATTTCTTCGATGTTATCTTTGAAGTCTAACCATTGGGAACATTTCTACTACTAGCGGCGATATATATGTCAAAAAATTCTTTTATTTTAAGGGGTAGATTTTAAAAGACGACCAATGGGCGTCGGCACTGTTAGGTGAAATTTTCATTGCAGGTCTAGAAAAGAAAATGAGCAAATTTATTAGAAAAAGGGAACAATTATAAATATAAACCACAGCATATTATTCAAAATGATCGCCCCCTTTCGCAATACAAATTCGCAATTGCTTATATCATTGCTCTATCGCCCTACATATGGTTTCAATCGGAGAATTGGCGGCTGCTGGGGTTAGACTGCGTTTCAGAGGTTCTAAATTTCGGTGAGGTTTATTGCAGGCTCCTCTAACTTACCCCAAATTTGACAATCTAATGGATTCAAATCGGGACTGCCCGAAGCCCAATCTTCCTTCCGAATAAAGGGCGACAAATTGTGTTCTAGTCATTGTGCTTTTGTGGAATGTGCCTCTGCAAAATCGTGTCGGACGACCCAATCAAAACAGGCAAATAGAGTATCACTCAAGAGCCTTACAACCAGCTCTAATATGCTATTTTGTCCTTTCTCGCAGAAATGGATGCGACAAGCACCATATCATGATATGCCCCACCAAACCATTACAGATGAGGGGTGATGACCGCGCAGGTTCCTTTGAACTTTTGCAGGGCCTTCAGCAAACGATTGAGCATACGCTCTATTCTTTTGGCGATTTAATTTCTGCTCTATCGAAAAAATTTTTTGATCTGTGAACAATCGTCCTTACCGTACAAGCGCAACATTTGTTTCGCACGTTCGCGTCGCAAGGTCTTCAAACTCGGTGTAAGAAACTGTACAGTGCGCATTTTATTTGCTAGTACAAGTAGATCGTTTTTAATATAAGCGAAAGAGTTGTTGGTGCGATATTCATTTCTTTAGCCATCGTTTTCTGTCGTCGCGCTGGGTTTCGGCTCATGCACGAACGTACAGCTCTCGAACGGGCCGCCCACTTTTCGGTGGGTTAACATTTCCAGTCTCTCTGTATAACTCGAGAACACGATATACGAAAGTTTCTTTAACTTTTAACAGCTTATGAAGGCCGACAATAGTCGCGCAAACGATAACTACGCCACTCCATTATAGCTATTATTCAATGCGCTGTTTTTAATCCACAGGTCTGGGAATGGTAGTGACACATTTTCTTTTTAGATTTATCTTGCAACCTTGTCCTATACCGAATACTTCATCGATATATCGCAACCATAAACTTGGCCGTATCCCCTTTTCTTCAATAATTGACTCGATGTACGTCATGGATATTTCCGCGACGAGTGGTTACAATCGGTTCCTCATCGAAAACCCCGATGTGGTTTTGGTCCCTCTAAATGTAAAGTAATTTTCGTTCAGGCAAAGTAATGACGTTTTCCCAAAATAGCCGAGCCACATTTTTAGTTGTGTGTGTGTGTCTGTTTGAGGTGGGGGAGAGGCAGAGCCTCTGAGCACTCAGATCTTAGTGGTCCATTGTACTCGATTCTCCCGTCTAACGAAATATCCCGGATTCGTTTATGTAACGCAGGATTTCCGTTAGTGGATGTGATGCTATCCGCTGCAGTTGGAGCACATCAGCACCAAAAATCTGATGTCTGATGCGTCCGTAACCGGGGCACTCACATAGAAAATGTTTCGTGGATTCTGCTTCCTGACTACAGGATGGACACGTATCATCTTGGATAATTCCTATTCTGAACATATGCCCAGCTAGTGAATTATGGCCAGTCAGAATGCCCACAATACTTCTGCAAATCTTCCTGTTTTTCGACAGAATAAACTTTGCAGTATATTTGTTTAGTTCTGACAGGAAGAGTTTGGTGGGAGCTTGTTCCCAGTTTTTGATAGCAGCATCAGCCAATGCTACTGACACCTCAATTGCTGGTTCCGGTCCGGGCATGGGGAAAGTTGAAGCCTCTTTTGCTAAGGCATCCGAGATTTCATTTCCCTCTACACCACAATGATCAGGTACCCAGAGTAAATCCACCCTATTGAATCTGGAAACAGAATTCAATCGGTTTCTACCTTACTGAACGATTTTTGAAGTGATCAAAGTACTACTCAACGCCCTCAATAGTCTAGCTGACTATCGCTACAGATTGCGATGCGCCTGCCCTTCAACCGCTCGTCAATCATCCAGGTTGCAGCCTTTAGGATCGCATACACTTCAGCCTGAAAGACCGTTGTGTATTGTCCCAAAGGAAAAGTCCAATTCTCGTTTTTATTCGAGAGGTAGACTCCTGCTCCAGAACCATTTTCTGTTTTTGAGCCATCGGTGTAGAAGACGTCAGTCCCAGTTTTCTCTCCTTTCAGGATGACATCATATCTTCTACCAAACAGATGTATGGGGATCTGAGAATCGGAAGGCATCGCGAAAACTAGATTCAATTCTCCCAATAACTCTTCCAATGCTTTGTGCCCCCCACGTCCATTGTTTTCCCATAGATCTAATCGAATTAGTCTATGAGCCGCTCTCATCGCAGTGCTCTGTATAAACAAATCCAAGGGCTGCAAATTGAGTAATGCATTCAGAGCTGCGCCGGATGTGGTGCTCATGGCACCGGTGATACCCAGACACACAGTTCTTTGCAATGTGGCTAGTTTACAGCGAAAACTCTTCTGTTTCACCTTAACCCATCACACTACGGATCCATTTTTAGTTCGCTTGTTTGTGATTTGCGTCCTTGTTGCCGATATCCCGTAGTTTTCTAATTAGTTGGGCCTCAGTAAATTCCCGGATTAGCCACGTCTTAATATTATATATTGCAATTATTTCTCTTAGTCCCCACCTTCGTATATTTTGCTGCTCATTTTCCACCTTTTGCCGTTGCTGAGCTGCTCGGCGTTCATTGGTAAAGAGTCTTTTTATTTCTTGATTGCTTCCTGGAATCTCAAGGTATCACGAATACCGTCCCTATCCGTTTTCTCACTTTCTTAACTCCCCTTTTTTTGAGGAAATGCCACCTAGTCTCAGTTACCTGTCCTGCGCATAAATATGTCCATATTTATGTTTAGGACCTATGCACACTTAGTCTATTTCTTTACGATTGCAAGTGTGTAAAATTCATTTTAGTAGAATGCTAAGTAACTTGAGCTTGCAATCTCAACTGATAACGATCACCACTTAAAGATTGTCATAATGAATTCGTATGTATATTTTCGTAAACATGACAGTGTGATAAATAATCTTAACTACGCGTCGTATAAAACATCCTGTACATTTTACTATAGTTCAAAAACGTCTTCAACAAGAATTTGTATAAAAGTAAATCTATTTTCGATAGAAGCAAAATAAATAGATCAAACAATAGTACGCACGAATACTTAAGCTCAATTTTTGTTTCTCTCCATTGTTACTATTTTGTAATGAAAATCAGAATATTTTACAGATTTTGTTCTCCTATAAAAATCGTACAAGTTTACATATTATTTTCAAAGAATCTATAAATGCAAGAAAGATGAATTTGTATCTTAAAATCATCTAAATTATCGAATTGTAGCCAAACTAACTGAAAATCGAATTGTTCATTATGTTTTCCACTAACACCTTATAAGTACTGAAATGAGCTTTGAATAAAATGGATATTATGAAAAAATAAAAATTGATGGCGTTCTTATTGTTTGGTTTTATTTATTGGTAAGAGATGAGTGACTTTAATCAGTTTGTAATAACACGAATGTATTTCATGTGTATGAGTTTGGTTTAGTTGATTTTCAGCCCACATTAGAAACAAAAAAAAATAACAAAGGAAAAAGTAGCTAATATGACTTTGTGCTGTATTTATCCTCCTTTAAATTTGTGTTTAAATTCATACCTTCATTGCTTTACATTCAACTTACCTTTATTCCTATTTTCACTCCATGCTTTCTTTCTTATATCATTTATGTGAATTTTGCTCCTATCGTCGTAACGTCCGTAACAATTTTAGACCCCGCGACCACAAATTTCCATGCCAAATACAATTTCGAATAAACCGGGATTTTATGATGATACGACAAATGAAAGTGCTTCTGCTGCATCGAGAAATAGTAAGCCAAGTGAGACTGCAAATGCTTCGGCCGATAAAAAACCAGCAGCAGCGAAATCTGATAATAAAAAACAAGCCGGGTATGTACGATTTATTTGTAGCGCTAGCAGCTGCTTCTCCTTCTATATTATGAGAATTTAATTTAACTAATTAATTTTTATTTGTTTTCATATCGACAGTGGTAGCGGTTCAACAAATTCCGGCTGGTTCGGAGGCATTTGGAATAAACTTTCATTGAAACCGAAAAATCAAATGATTCTTCCTGACGATAAGAACCCATCCATTGTTTGGGATCCTGATAAGAAACGTTGGGTTAATACGGATGGCGGTGAAGATGAGCAAGAAGCCTTCAAGCCACCTCCAAAAATGTCTGACATTACCCAATCAGCATTCAATGCAAACGCTGTGCGAAGACAAAGCTCTGGCAATGATACGATGCCACCTAACCAACAGCCGCAGCAGATACCACAACAGCAACAAATACCACAGCAGCAACAAATACCACAACAACAGCAACAACAACAATATAATTATGGTCAACAAGATGTTCCTATGATGTCTACTAATCCTACAGTGTCTAATGTATCACAACAACCTTCCACTAGTCCGGGACTAATATCAAGTGCAACTACAACAAATTCAATGAGTGCATCAGCTAATGCAGCTGCAGCTGCTGGAGCTGGTGGTGAACAAGTGAAAACGCCAAGTCTTCAATCAAATATGTTTAAAATGCAACGAAATCGAAGTGAGTATCCTAGATTGCTTATTTCTCTTATATATGTTGTATATATGTGTTTACTTCATAAAATGGTGGTGAATTTCGAGAGAAAAAGACACAAAGGAAGCTGAACTGTAGAATAAACTTAATACTTGGTGAAAAGTAGACTTACCGGTTCTGATGATGACCTAGTTTTTTTGGGGTAGGCGCGAATTTACACGGGATCGTATATTTGGTGACTTTCTCCCCGAATCTGCGATGGTACCAACAAATACATCGGCCCGGAGGTTGTCCTGACGACCTGCTACCCGATCGCCCTTTTCGAGAAGCAGACGACGAGCGAGCCCGCGACCTGTTCCCCGAACGCTGAGCGTCCAGCATCGCCCGCATTTCAGCCATACTGGCTGCTAAGGCGGTTATCTTGCGCTTCAGCTCGCCAACTTCGTCCGGCGGCTGTTGAACGGCCGCAATGGTCGAGCGAGCGTGCACCTCGTGCACCTTGTCGGCTGCAGCTGCCAGTGCCTCCAAAGAACCGGAGACGCACGCGAGGACTGCCTGGGTGTCCTCCGGGAGTCAACGTAGCCAGAGCGACTTCATCAAGTCATCGTCGATCTTGTTCTCACCCAATTGATTCATTTTGCGAAGCAATTGGCTGGGAGTTGGATCGCCCAATCGCCCAACTAACGACGCACCCCGAAGCGGACGCTTAATGCGCAGACCGAAAAGAACAATAGCTCGCCAAAAGAGCGGAAACCTTGCGATGAAAAATTCCACAAACACGTCGACGCTGTCCAGCCTGCGGTGAGGGAGTCCCGTCGTTTGAAGAAAGAGGGACCGCATCTCTCTTCTGCTCCAACCGCCGGCGTGATCACATGCACGCTTGCGTAGAAAAATTTATATGAAATGAATTTGCGAATGAGTCGCCTGTGCTCTCGCCGATCGAGACATAGGGTCGGGATTCATCTTCTGATCAAGGTGACTACTTCGGTTTTTTTCCAGCACAAGGCTGAAACCGTGAACAGTCATCCATCCGCTTACGCGTCGCATCAATATTCTAAGTCTGCTTTCCGCCTGTTCAACAGTGCGTGCGGCAACAAGTGCCGCAAAGTCGTCTGCATAACCGATCACACGGGACTCTTCAGATGGATCCCTGTGCTACTGCCAACGTGATTAACATCTTCCTTTGGCCCTCTAGCGTACCATAGAGCAAGGAGCGGTTTTTCACATAATCCCTCAATATCCGCAAGAGATTGCTTGGCATGTGGAATAAGTTTTCTAATGTGCCTAGCATATCTGTCCATCTTACGGAATTGAAGGCATTTCTGACATCAAGCGTTATGAGGAGCACTATCCGTCGAGATCGGCGGCTATGTGTCTCGGCTCGATGAACCGCACCTACGACCTCCATAATAGCATCCACTGTTGATCTACCTATCCTGAACCCGAACTGCCTTGGGGATAAGTACCCGGCAGCGCGGATCGCTTCAGCGAATCTACTCCTGATGAGCTTCTCGAGCACTTTCCCAGTCATGTCAAGCATAGACAGCGGTCGGTATGCAGACGGGAGCTCCGGGTCTACTTAGTATGCAGGGCCTCCGCAGAGCCCCGATTTTCCGGGTGACAAGCTTATAGCCAAGTCCCCACGGGTCCTCATTCACCTCATTGGCAAGGTTCTGCCAGCCGCGAGCTTTGCTTTTATTTATAGCGCTATGGAGTCTCCTTTTTGCTTATCTATACTCTGCCTTCATGGCGCATGCCTCCTCGTTGGCGTGCAAACGTTGTGCCGAACGGCGGAGCTTATGACACTCGCTCCGTAGGTCGGCAATTTCTGCCGGCCACTGGTACATAGAAGGCTTGTCGTGGCTGGGGCCCCTCAGGGGCATGGAAGCCTTACACGCCGTCGTTATCAAGTTCATCACTGAATTTACGACGGTGTTAGCTGCGACGCTACCACCCCTGAAACGCCATCCAGTGCGACCCTGCCACCTCCAAGAGCTTCGACGAACTTCCCGATGCTCACCCTCGCGACATTCCCCACACAGGGGGAGCGTCGCATTGGTGCTCGCCGGCAAGTAGCGTCAACCACTTCGAACGCGATGTACTGGTGATCACTTGCCGAGAAGTTTTCTAGGACTCGCTACCCGTCCACCGATGATGTCAGAAATTCCGACGCAAAAGTGATATCAGGAATGCTTCTTTCACAGCCTGGACGTTGGCGTGGATCCGTGGAACTACGAGCCCGGTTCTCACCGCCATTTCCAAAATCCGTTTCCCATTCAAGGTCCCTGGCATAAAAATCACCGCCTACCAGGATTCGCCCCTCCATGCTCGAAACGGCGTCCTCCAGAGCATCAAGTCAACGCCGAATTTCCGGCATCGTCTCGTTCGGTGTCAGGTAAACGCTAAAAGACGTTATCCCTAAACACCGAATCAAGACAAGCCCGTTCCCTCGGCCTTCGGCATGAACACGAAGTCGAACGTCGTCCTGAACCCAGATGGCAGTGGTGCCCGATAATTCGAGATGCCATGAGACCGGCTCCTTGTTTCGGTATTGTTCGCTAATTAGCACTAGGTCAGCATTTACTTTCGCAGCGAACTGTACTAGCACATGCACTCCGGTGCATGTTAATTTGTAAGATGCGGATCATGTCGTTCCCATCCTAGCCCTTTCCAATTCCGCCCTGAAGATTGGACACCGTCCCGAGCCCGCAGTTGTGAGGCAGTTGAGATCCCGGATTTCTAGAGAGCACAATAACATCTTGACCGCTTCGCAGAACGTACTCTTGGTAGTCGTCTTTGGGTCCAGTTCGACGAGAACTCCGCCACTCCTCGTTTTCCGTATGGAAGACACCTCTGCTCCTTTGTCTTTGGGTTTCATCCTGTAGCGGATTTCATTAAGGACTTCCGCAAATGTCTTGCCTTCCATCGATTAGCAGGGAATACTTTGAGTGAATTGTTAATCAGCAACTTAAAGGGAGATCATTAGTACCTACTCCCTGAGGTGCTTATATGCTGCATTTCTTGGAAAATTCAAATGATAGCGACTTTTCGCTCTTTTTTCTTGATCAGGCTTGGAACAACCCTTCACAAAGTTAGCCTGTATGCTATGTTTGGCTTTCTTAATTGTATGGAGCCGAAAGCAACTGATGGTATGAAAGTATGAAAAGTAGGTATGTCGGTGAATGCGTAAAATCCCGAGAACAATAAATGTTCAACAGGCTCAAATGTTGAAATGTTCTAAGACCTTATGACGATTAAAGAAAGCGAAATGTTTGACTTAGTGAAGAATCAAAAGTTTGAACGCTGCGATCACCTAATGCAATTACTGCAATTTTCTGTTCAGCAGTATCCTAACTTCAAATTGCATATATGTTAGGTAAGCTTCGAAGGGCATAGATGTAAAAGATCTCATCATTTACAAACAACGCTGAGAAAATATTAATATAGATAGAGGGCCTAGCTTTTGAGGTCACTACTTAATCTATAGAGGAAATAAGATGGAAGATGATGGCGGAAATGATTTCTTTTCTGCCTGGAGGAATAGTCCATATCCGCATGCTACGGTGCCTAGTCATTTCATCCACAATAGAAGCAACCTTGCCGGATGCAATACGGTTAAGAACCGTGGTGAAATGTTCTTTCCATCTCTTCAGTTACCCGTCATCGTGGATGTGAAGTTGACCATTGACGTCCTTCACAGGGCTAGCGAAGGATTTGCGACCACATGCGAGCCCTTTTATGATCCGGTATACGCTTCTGAAATCATCGCGTTCTTCTGTTCTTTTGTTTATCGATCCGTTCCCACAGTCCCCCACAGTCAGCCAGATCCTATGACGCCCCTTCGAAACGAGCTCGGTGCCCTGTGTAGCACCCGAGATAAGAGCATGTTTGATGGCAACCCAATGCTTATCTATATTCTTAAATGGGTTACTTAGTGCATCTGCGTCCGGATTCTTGTCTGATACCACTTGACTTTCCAGAGTACAAAAGCACATTGCCATAAGTGTGGCAAGAGGGGGAAAGAAGTGTTTCCAGCGCTCCACCGTCTTGCTTCGCTTAGGTCCAGAATGCTTAGCTTATATCGTTCGAATTTCTGCTTAAGTTGGAGAAAGCAAAAATTCTGAGGGACCTCGCTATCGTCGTAAGGGAGCGTCGTGTGCATATTCCAGAAACCAATAATAATCCCTTTTTGATAGGTCGTAGCCAACGATCCGAGGCGTTGTTGACGTTTCGGTAGCAGTAAAGTTTCCAAATTTGCAACCATAAGTTTCTATCTCTTTTAGTCACCTCTTAAGATGAGCAGGAAGACTTTGAGTGTATTTTTAAGTCCCAACTTACAAGGCCAACCTTAAAAATGCATGGCCGAAAATAGTTGAAAACCATTCTAGATTCATCGGCGAGTCGTATTAATGTCATGTTTTTATCCAAGTACATAGTAGCCGGTATCTAGGCCAGGAGTGCTCAAAGAGTCTTCTGTGTACATGTATGTATTAATAGATTGATTTGAAAGAAATTCCTTTTTCCGATTTCGCTCAGTTTCACTTTGAAGTTTTTTTCTCTGACACTCTCCGAATTTATTATTCAACAATAAACATTTTGGAAATTGTGTACTCATGTGTTTTACCTATATCTCCAGCCCTCAAAAAATCATACGTCGATGTCTTCAATCCTTCCGGGGCCCCAGCAAAGCCAATCGAGCCGGTCTTAGCTCCAATGCTGCCACAACCAACTATCCCTCAGGGTGGTATCTTCGTTCCTGCGCCGGTACCAGCTGATGATAGCGCTGCACAGCAACAACAATCACAAGAGGTGAGTATCCACCCTAACCTAGAGTTGACAATTATTTAATTCGTGGATTTCCCATTTCAAATATTTCTTAACAGGGAATGCCTCAATTCTACAACCCCAACCAATTCAGTGGCTACCAGCAGTAACGTGTGCGTGATGTATTATCTACGGTGATGAATTCTTGTAATAGTAGTTATTATCGATTTGTTTCTTCTTAGTTTTAATTGTTATCTGTTAGGGATTTTTCCTCCCTTTGTAGTTCGCGTCAACTAGAAAAGACGGAAAGTAGGGAGAGGTAGAGCGAATATAAAGCAAGTCAGCAAGAAACCTGAACCTCTTGTGGTTGTAAAATGAAGGGGAATCTTAGTTAAAATATTCTTTCAAATTATGTTACGATGCTCGTGTCACTTGTAATCGTGTACAGAGGAAACAGAACCTAAGTTGGCTGCATATTTTTTTTATAACAAGATTGTACATTTTTCGTGTTTAATTTAAAAAGAAACCAAGGTTTGTAAATTTCAACATAAATACAGGCATTTGCAGCGACTTTAGGAAAAATCTAATAAAAGCGAAAAGTTAGTATCAAGAGCAACTGCATTTTATTCTGCTGCAAGGACTTATTGGAAAAAATACTCCTAAAAGGACGAGGTGAGGTACTAAATAGATGAACCAGCCCAGGCAGTCATGCAGACCTTTACGGTTGTCCATGCACGAGTAAAACTCCAGCCTCTTCCTGAAGAAGCAATTCCATCTTCATGTTTAAACGGATTAATTACTCCAATGGCATATTTGGCTAAATTTCTTCTATCAATTTATTATTACTAACCTTGAACAACGCCAGAGAGATTAAGTATGCGAATTTCAGCTTATTTAGGACTATGTACAGTTTTCTGAAAGAGAATTTAATTTGTATATTTTGTTCTTCAATATCGACAGGATGTCGAATTTTTATGTTCTAACAGGATTAAAAGATATTTAGGGAATATATAACACGATGGTGCAGGAAACACTTGAACCTTAGTCTAATTAATATTTAGTTAATTAAAGCGAAAATTCAATAATATCAAAAAACATACTTGAAACGACGACGCAATACAATTTTATCAAATCTAAACAAACACTATATCTTCTTCAATTCAATCTTGATCGTCGCGAAAGGTTTGTTATATTGTGTGTGTTCACAGTTTCGTTTAGATATTTTCGTTTTCGAGTGATATAATATTTTCTTTTGGCGAAACATAAGAAAAGATTATAAAAGCAGACGTGGCGAGGAGTAAACCTAAAAAGACTTTTTGACGTGACGAGATAAAGCAGATTCTTTGTTTTTTGTTTTTATATACATAAATAGGAGCCTAGATATTTAATGAAAACATAGTTAAATAATCGAAACAAGAAGATGATGTAAAACGGAGGAGAAAAGGAATATGGAGCAAGGTTATACATATATATGTTATGAGTGGTGTAAAATACATGAAATGTATGCTTATGTAAATTTTATGAGTAGAATGGTTGTAGGGATAGAAAAGAAACGATTGTAAGGATACATATTATGTTATTACAGAGATGTAGGTAAATGAAAAAAATATATAACAAAAGATACAATAAACGATTAGATAAAATAATATGCAAATTGATTTACAAAAAAATATATATACATTAATTGAATTGATATACAAATTATTATCAAAAATAAAATCAGATTTAATACGCAACTAGAATGTTTAGTTTTATTTTCGAATTCATGCTTTTGACTAGGCTAACATGCTAGGGAGACATTTGGACTTAATGGAGGAACCCCAACTTGTTTTAGCATTCTTTTATTGTGAATGTAACTTGAGGCTATACTATCTGCTCAAGGTGTAACCTCTAAATGTGGTCTTTTTGGTGCATGTCTTTTCTAATATCTCAACAAACTGCAGTGATATGGAAAAATATGACACTTGAATCATAAAAGGACAATATGCAACGGTCTTTTCGGGTAAAGTGTATGGGCGGCAGCCTAAGCAATTGACCAGCGGTTGAAGAGCAGTAATCTGTAGCGATAGTCAAGCTACATTGAGGGCGTTGAGCAGTCTTTGATCACTTCACTTCGCTCCGGGATGTAGAAACCGATTAAAGTCTTTGTAGATTCAATACAGTGAAACTGTGGGTATTGCACTTCACTACAATTTAACAGGAAAACTATGTTCTTGTAACGAATCTCCCGAACTTTTAGTTCATGCCTGGATAGAATGACTACTCTCTGCGGCGGATCTTGCAAGAAACAAAAACCGTAACGCACCCCCTCGTGCCAGACCGCCAAATGTGCCGGCGGGAGCTCAGTGCATCGGTGGAGAAGTTTACACTGCAGGCGATGGGAGATTCACATCTCCGCGTTTCCCGGTTCAGCGAAAGCTTTCATTCTCAACAAGGAGACCCGTTTGGACCCGCCCCAGACGTCGAGCTTGAAAGAATGCTCCCGCCGTTCCAGGACCTTAAAGGGGCCCTCAAATGATGCGTGCAGCGGCTTCCGAGAAGCGTCCACCCCAATGAGGGTCTGCAAGCAAGTGTCGAGATTTGTGGAGGTGACGAGCTTCGGCCTATTTGAACAGACGCAGCATGCTGCAGTCACTTAACCCTGATCTGATATCCAGCACAGGGTCGACGGGGAGGCGCAGATTCTCCCCGTACACTATTTCCACGACGGATCGTCGCGAACCATTAAGGCGGATTTCAGCCTCGGGTGTCAACGTTCGAGCATCCAATTGGACTGTGTATGGTATGGAGTGGTCCTGTGGCGTTTGAAACCCTGGAGTTTGCCTAATTCCGAGAAATGTGTAGACTAAAATTGTATTCCCTGGTCCGTGAGTAGTTATATTGAGTTAGGTTAAGTTGTTTCGAAAAGAAGCCCAACGGTTGCCAGGTTTGATTCACCCGTAGGTGAAAAGAAGCGCCTAGCGCTGTGTCTGGGGCATCGGCGAACACGACTTGGAGTGCATTTGCGCGAGGAAATGTCAGAAGTACAGTATCGACTAGCTGTTGTTTGACGGTTCCAAATCTTTTAACGGCCTCCGTATACCACGCAACCTCGCGAGAGTCTTTTGTTTTGGACCCAGACAAGTAAGCGTTAAGGATAGCTTGGTGATGAGCGGCCTTTGGCAGGAAACAACGATGGAAGTTTACCATGGGCAAGAACCTTCGCAAATCGTTCAACATGGTTGGCAAGAGAAAGTTTTAGATCTCTTCAACCTTGTTTGGACTGGTTGAATTCCGTCAGGGGTGATCATGTGGCCGAGAAATTTCATCTGCTTTTGTAGAAATTTGCATTTTTCTGTATTTCGAACGAGCCCGGCCTCAAGGAGACATTCAAAAATGCGCTCGAGATGGTTCAAATGCGGACATTCTGAAGAAGATTCGACCAAAACATCATTCATGTAGACGAAACAGAAGTTTAAGTTTTCTAGGACAGAGTGGATGAATCTTTGGAATGTTTGCGTTGCATTGCACACGCCAAATGTCATCCTGGTGAACTCGAACAATCCGAGAGGTGTGCTAAGAGCCATTTTCGGTATGTCTTCGGGGGCTACAGAGATTTGATGATACGCCTTGGCTCTAAGGTCTTAAAAACATAGCAGTTTGTCAACGAATGCGCAAAGCAATGAATGAGTAGAATTGGGTATTGGTGGCGAATTGTCTGAACATTCAGACGCCTGTAATCTCCGCAAGGCATCCACTCGCCGTTTCGCATATGTTTTATGGAGATGACTAACAGCTATTGGAAGGTCTACAGATACCCTGTTTCATGAGATCATGGATCCATTTTTTGCAGTTGCTAGCTTCTGATAGGTGACGTACTCTTGAGACGATCGGGAAGCCGGTAGGATTGATGTGGTGCTACACATCGCGCTTAACCGGCTAAGAGAAACTACTTTCAGTAGTGATGTTGTGATATTTTCGGAGGAGTTCGTGAATACGATGATCAGATGTCCTCGAAAACAATCGAAAGAGTGTCATTTGCACAGGCGGAAATTTTTCCTGACGACTTCAAAGATGGAGTTGGGGAAATCGTGTTACTAATGTCAGCCAAAACCGGAAACGTTTGGCGCAATCCGAGACCCACGTCCACCTGCCTCTAGCCGTAAGTACGGAACGGAAAGGAGTTCGTTGCAGCCGCTTTTGTGGTATTAAGATGCTTTCACGGAGTACGGGGAGAACTAATATGTCCGTGCCTGTGTCGACCAGAAAACAACATCTGCTCAGAGGGTCGAAAATTGTAAGGCGACGTGGTATTGCGCTTCGGGTAGCCGCTGCAGAGGCATTCAGCGGGCCTAGTTTTTTTGCATTGAAATTGCATTCGGTGGTATATTTTTTTTTTGCTAGAGAGTATCTTGAGCGACTCCGAGTCCGCGCAGACCAAGATAGTGCGAGTGCTCTCCGGGAGCCGCTGCCACCAGAGAGATTTTGAAAGCTCTGAGCCGACTTTATCCCCATATAGCTTCCTCGTTTTTCGAAACGGCTGGCTGGGGGTACGGTCGCCAGCGTCAGTGCGTTGCGCTTTCAAATGAGAAGGTTGCCTGTTCAAATCGGGTCGGGGTCACGTCTCTGCTGTACCGCCACCAAAATACTCTGAGTGCCTCACATCACAAGGGTCATGTAGGGGGAACTGAAATCTCGCAAAAGAGGATTCAATTTCTCCCATGCTGAGACCGGAACCAACAACTGGAATGTCAGTGGTATTGGTCAACTCTGCCTTCAAAAACTGGGAACAAGCTTCCTATCATGGCAGATGGCAGAGTTTTGATGCCTACCACACCAAACTTTTCCTGTTGGTGCTAAACAAACATTCTGCAAAATTCATTCCGCCGAAAAACAGGAAAACTTGCAGCAGTATTGTTAGCATTCTGACGCCAGAAGTCACTATGTCACATATGTCCGCCTAGGAATGCACCAGACGTCAGATCTTTGGTGACGATCTGCTTTATCTTTAGTGGCGATCTGCTCCAGCATCACAACCACTAACGGAAATCCTTCAATCCATACACAAATCCGCGATTAGACGGGAGAATTGAGTACAATGGGTTACTACGGTCTGAATGTTTAGAGGGTTTGCCTCTCCCTCACCTCATATACACACATGCCATCGTCATAAACTCAATAGAGTTCACGATTTCAGCATTGAGTCTTTGAACAAAAGGAAGGACCAGCCGTGACAAACCTTCTATATACTGGTGGACGACAGAAATTGTTGACCTACGGAAGGCTTGTCATATGCTCCGCAGTTTGGCACAATGTTTACACGCCCGCGATGTGGCATATGCCACAAAGGAGACTCGGCATCGCGATAAACAAAAGTGAAGCTCGCGATTAGCAGAATCTAGTCAACGAAGCAAATGGGGACCCGTGGGACTTGGCTATAAACCTGTCATCCGGAAAAACGGACTCTTCGGACACTTAATACCGATCAGATGGACCGCACTGATGATGCATTATTCCCCAGACATCCCGTATGTGTTGAAGTGAACAGCGCAGAAGAAGTCGAAGACAGCCCCTTTTTAACCGTGAAAGAGGTCGAAGAAGCGATTCTCACCATGAAAAATAAGAAGGCTCCAGGTCCTGATGTTATTCCTCCGAAAGAATATTACTGACTTTCTATTCAGGGCGTTTAACGCCTTCCTGAAGGAGGGCCTTTTTCCTTGTCGCTGGAAGGTGGCGAGGGTCGCATCATCGGTGCACTCCAAATAAACCCAGCATTTTTTTTTACGCACTCCCGGATGATAGTACATTGTCCCTCTGACATTTTACCAAACTCCTCTGGCAGCGGTAAAAAATGAGACTGCAGCTTGCGCATATATCCTCTTCTTTCCTGTTGTGGTGGAGCAAGTAACTTACGTGTCAAATAAACCCATATACGAATCGCGGTGGCCATGGAATCGAAAAAAAGTTTTTTACAGCGCCATCGCCGCTTGCTTCAGTGAAGCGCTAGATGAGGAGACAGTGGAGATTGTCTCTCTCTTACAAAAGCCTAAAGGAGCAACTCATAAAGAGTAGCTACTGGCAGAGCTAACGCTAGGTGATTGTGCGCCAAGTCAATTGCCGCATGAAATAAAGCAGTTGGGTGGTGACAAAGTCACGGCACCGAACTATTAAAGTCTTTGTGGCTGCAGAGGCTCCAGGAGAGGACACAGGCCATCTTGGCATGTGCGGATTTGGAGTCTCTGAACACGTTAACCGCCACCGCGGACAAAATTCATGAGGTGCACATGTGACCCATGGATAGCGAGCTGTCTCGCGACACATCAAGTCAGGTGGCTCAGCTGCAGCTAGTGGTGGCAGCATTAGCAGCTACTGTCTCCGAGTTGGCAGACGCTGTCGGTGCCTTGCGTTCGGGAAGTAGGACTACATCAAGGTCTAGATCCGCCCCCCGAAATGCGCGATCCGATAGTAGGTCGTCGGGACTTTCGGCAAGTGTCGGAGCATGCTGGTACCATCGTTGGTTCCCCTAAAAACTAAGAAATGTACCACCCCATGCAAATTTTCACTAAAAAAACTAGACTTGCCAGGAATTCTGATGGCTATCCGAAATTGCTCACCACAAATGTGTTGGTTTTACGGTTCTTGTGCGCATAACCATTGACAGAAGTGTCTGTTGCATCCAGTGTGGGTCTCATCAGGGTTACCAGTTTGTCCCCACCTTCCGTTGAAGTTTCTGCTTCCTTGCGTTCGGTTTCTCGGGACATTACCGCACCTGATGGTACAGCCACGTTCATATCCTCATTGCGCCTTCTTCCGCAGTGCGTTTCTCTGCCGGCGGTGTGGAGCCTGCCCAGATTAACGGTGTCCGGGCAGTTTAGCTCCATTTTGACAAAGCGGCATTAGACCAGTAGTGTCCACGTCACCAGCTTCCCTTTCTCCAGTTCTTTTTGATAAGGGTCGAGGGGAAGGCTCTAACAGGCAGGATTTAGCCTGTAGCCCCCTTCCTTAGTGGGTGAAGTTTCCTTCTGCCGAGCCTTTCTCTTCCGCTTTCGGGTAGATTTGAGCTGTAGCACCGCGCACGGGCCGGTTATAGTTGGATTTCCAGTTTCTCTCAAGGTGAGAGTTGCCGTACTTTCCATTCTGACTGGCTGCCGTAAGCACTAAATGCAAGTTTTCCATTGAGTTCGAAAGCATGCCCTCTACAGGTTTCTCCGTAGGAGAAAACTATTTTGGTTGGGCTTCCACAACTCACGCCTGGGCCGCGTGACTTCTTACCACTTGGAGTTAAAATCCAAAGCTTTCATGTAGTAGTATTCATCTAAGATTCGGGAAATTCGACATAAGAACTGAAGGAAAACTAATTTTTAAATATTTATCAAAATGAATTTTATTATCTTTTTCAAATCTTCATCTTTCATCAAACAAGAAGCTTGGAATGTACACAAATCTTGATAAACTAAATTATTTGCTTAATTAAAAGATTTTTGATTGAAAATATTCTTAATTCGAAAAGTTGTCTTAATTCAATGGAAATAAATTAGATGACTTGTAAAAAATATTTGTAAGTACACAATTTCTTAAAGACTAGAAATAAGATTTTTGTAATAATTTCTCTTGTGGAGTATCATTTGTTTCCAGTGTGTCATGAAAAGTTAACAGTGAAAAGAGGTATAAATTTCTATCAATACCACCCTCACCGGCATCCAATCTCTGTAGATAATTCTGTACACTTACATATCCTGTGGACTCTTAAATAATAAATACTGAAAGAATTTGCTTCCAAACATATTTGTACAGGATGAGTTGATCTGTTTTGGTTGAAATTATTTACAGGGGGTTCAAAAAATGATACTAACATATCGGTGATTTGGTAGTAACAAGACTTGATCCATAAATATATACAAAAAACGGCAGCAACAAAGTTTTGTAACCTTTACATTGGGACTTTTTTTTAACTCTGTGATGGGGAAAGCAAGGGCGTGCTACCGCCACGATGACTGTATTTAAATAGTCTAAGAACTTATGGATGAGTCTTCCTCTAGTGTTTATAATGAAGTTCTTCTAGGTTTCTTAGATGAAATAAATATCTTAGTATTGCGTCAAATATCTTATATGTACTTAAAAATTACAAAGGAATGTTAGGTTGTCTTTAAAACATGGTCAAATGGTCGACTCCTTAGAGTTTTAAAACTAAAAGTTTCCATCTTGTTTCACATTTCATTTCTAGATATATCTCAAAGGGCCATGTAACTGAATATATAATACACTTTGATGAATTCTAACTAAACTATGGTAATACAAGTGTCTGTTCGACTATTGGCTACAGTTATTAAAGCTAAACGTTCTCAAGGATTGGAAAAACCATTAATTTTATATAAGGCGATTGATACTTATTGGCTTTTTGTTCTCGTGTTTTTTTTTTAAAAAAGTCTAAATATTCGGTTGAAATGTATTTGCGTTAATGTCGATTACACTTAAAGATGCGTGAACAACGGTGTTACATGATTACTTTACAGTAACTACAAAATAAATCTCGAAAACGCCTGAATTTGCCTTGATTTATTCTTGTTTTTGCATAAATTTTATTCTAAAATTTGGGGTCAAGCAGTACGCCGCAGGATAGACTGAGGTCAACCTATCTCCCTCTGAGGATGAGCTGTCTCTCCTCTGGGGCGGTGTGTGGTTTTTCAGGGACCAATCCTCTCGTCTACCAAAACCATTAGTGAGTGGTGATAGCCACACCCTATACAAGGTGACCCTACTATTAACAAAACGCTAAGGATCTAGCCTGAGGAGTCGAAAAACACCTCTCCTAATTCAGGGTGTTATGCGAACCGTGCCCATTGGATAGTTTGCAGTCGGGGGTAACTGAGTGTATTTGCACGGAGCCTCACTGATACCTGGTCGCCTCAGTGAGTAAGTTAGACCTTACCGTGCTACGGGGGACTATAGCACGGCGGACCTCCTAGCCCCCATACTCGTGGAAATCAAATGAGTACAAGCAACAAAGAAAACAAAACGAAAACCAACAAAGTTAGGCCCCGTACCGCACAAAAACTGGTTAATCAGGCGGGGGCACATATCAGAAATACTGAGAGCCAGGTGATTACACCCAAGAAGGGAGAAGTTGGGACGTCAAGCAGTGGATCCAAGCTTAACATTGGTATATTGCGTGGACAACAACCAACGGACGCCACTGCTCAAAGAGCGGGGACCAACAAAAGCACGTCTGAGATAAATATAACAGACGTCAGGAAGAAGACAGGTCTCAGTGGCGACGGTGTTAAAAGATACCTGCGTTATCTGAAAGAAAGCCTGAAACCAGAAGAGGCCCTTAAAAAGGCTCAGGACAGACCTAAGCCACCTCTACCGGAGCCGAGAAAGTGGGGAGCAGCAGAGATCAGCCCGCATGAAGGGGAATGCTCCCAAAAAATCCAAACCTGAACCCAAGGGGGGAGAAAACCCGGACAGGTCAGGAGTGAAGGCAGGACTCAGGAAGCCCGCCATTAGCTATGCTAGTGTGGTCAAGGGCATTCGACTGGCCACTGCCAAAAATGTTTCCCGAGCAAATACTCACTCGTGAGGAGTAGGAAACCATTCAGGACCTTGTCGTCAGGCAGATGTGCAAGAGATGGACTGCGAAACTTGCGTTCACTGAGGTTCGCTTTCGACCAGATCATATACTGGTGGACTGCGCGACGGAGGACACTACAGAATGGATTAGAACCATAGTTCCTAGATTGTCAGGCTGGGAAGAGGTGGAACATGCGCTGGGGATGATATACCAGGAGCCCACATGGTGACAATTTTCCTGCCAAAAGCCGCGACAATAGAAACGGAAAACCTTATGGGCCTCCTAATCGCCCAGAATGAAGATCTCCATACCCGACTATGGAGGGTCTTCAGAAGTAAGATGAAGGGAAATGGTAAACTTCTCGCGATTGGGGTAGACGATCGATCCCTGGAGGCAATCAAACGTCGAAGTTGCCATATCAACTACTGATTTGGCAACATACCCGTGCATATGCAAAGGGCAAAGCCGAGGAAAGATACCTCAGAAGAGACACCGGGTGAAAAACATACCGAGGTCCCCGAAGAAGTCTCGAAAGCCATGGAGGCGGAAAGGGCTGGATCAACCAGGAAAGTAGACCTACTGCCCAGTGAAGAGCAGAAGCTGAACGACAAGAACGAATAAAAGGGGAAGAAAGGAGAACTGGAAACTAGCAAAAGAGGTATGCTCAGAAGCTAGGCAAAGGTGGGCAGTGGGAACTTTTAAACCACGGAAATCTCTCGGAGTAGATGGCATTTTCCCAGCGCTAATCCAGAGAGGCCTAGGAATTATCTCAGAGTCTCTTCTGAGTCTGATAAGGGGGAGCGTTACACTGGATACATACCAAGGGCATGGAGACGGGCAAAAGTGGTCTTTATTCCGAAAGCGGAAAAGGATCCTTTTCACCCTAAATCTTTCAGACCAATTTGCCTAACGTCGTTCGTACTTAAAACGGTGGAGATGGTTATAGACAACTATATTAGAACTAACGTTCTAAAGCGTAATCCTCTACATCACTGTCAACACGCTTACCGGGCAGGACGGTAACTGAAACTGCTCTGTATCAGTTGGCAGAGGTACTACGGGAAGCTGTAGAAACAAAAGAAGTACTGTGCGCGTTTTTGAATATCGAAGGAGCATTCGACAACACATCGCACACAGAGATACAAGATGCCCTGAGCCGCAAGGGAGTGGGAAACACCCTGGCATTCTGGATGGGCAAAATGCTAGAAAGCAGGCTAATAGAAGTACCGACAGGTACAAATTCTATTGTCATGGAGATCACTCAAGACTGTACGCAGGGTGGGGTACTATCATCGCTGATGTGAAGTGTGGTAGTGGACGTGTTAACAAATACTGGAATACAAGTCCAGGGTTACGTGGACGACAGTGTTTTAATCTGTAGGGGCAAATATAAAGATACCCTATGTGATAGAATCCAAACTGGACTAAGGGTTACTAGTACCTGGTGCAGGAAAGTGGGACTGCGGATCAACCCAGCCAAAACCACCGTAGTACCATTCACTAAGAGGCGTAAGCTTGATCACCTGAAAGCCATAAGATTACATGATATGGAGGTAAAACGAGAAACAGAGGTCAAATATTTGGGAATTACGCTAGAACAAATATTACTCTGGAAGATACATGTCGGAAACACTTGTCGGACAGTCACGGGGGCTTGTAGATCTATAGCAGGAAAAAAGGGGGTTCCAGCCCGAAGATACTAGTTTGGATATATACTGCAATAGTAAGGCCAATAATTACCTATGGAGCGGTAATCTGGGCAGAAAGAACCATACTCAGCACACAAGCCAGGGAATTACATAAGCTCCAAAAGCTGGCTTGCGTGTGTCTCAGTGGGGCAATGAGGACATGCCCAACGGCATCCCTGGGGGTCCTTCCAGGATTAACCCCTCTCCATCTGCACATACAGATTCAGGCAAGGAGGGCAATATTCAGGGAGGCGGGGAGCTGCCGCAACCGAAGGAAGGATTACTGATACCAAGGGATCACACGACAACGAGGCTTCACTTCGATAAGAAGTTTGAAACACGTTGGAGTAACAAGGCAAACTGGGAAAGCGTGGCTGCGACATACGGCTTAAAACAGCAACTGAAGAAGGGAGCAGGGACGCCTTTACACCGGCCAGAACCATTCTGTGGAATCGGAAACGGTTTCATGGCTATGATTCCAAGAAATGAAGAGGAACGGTTGAGGCAACTATACTGGGGGAGGCCTACCAGGGATGGAGCAGTCCAGGGTACTTATTGAGGGAACCCATGCGCCCAAAGGATTGATTAAACTTCACTAAGAAGAACCTCCGAATCATCGTGGGAATTCTCACTGGTCATTGTCGGCTAAACTATCACCTAGGGAAGCCACGGATATCTACGGACACTGCCTGCAGGTTTTGTGAGGAGTATGACGAAACCTCTATACACGTCCTGGGACAGTGTCCGGCACTTGTGCAAAGTAGGTCGAGGCATCTGAGAGAACACTTAATACCAGATGCAAAGCTGATAGATCTGAAAGTAGGGAACATACTAACGTTGCTGACGGTTATAGGCCTGCTTGAGATACTATGATCAATAGGAACAGTATAACCAGTAAAAGGGGCACAATAGTTCTTTAAGGACGCGGAAAGAGCGAAGGGAGACTATTTCTGGATTATCAAATTAGGTATTTGGTATTTTTTGCTGTCGTGGAGATCCTCTTTCAAATACGCTTGATCTGACGATGTCGATATCTGTGGGTCCAATTTTTGTATCATCCTGACAAACAAGTTCTTCCTTAGTCCTTTCGGTAACACGAATATGGCACAATTTGAATTCCAATATAAATGTCTAAGGCAAATCATTTCAGGCGATTAACGCATCAGTGGATTTTGCAATTTTCAGGAAACGAGAACAATTTTGAAAAAAAAGTTTGTTGGTTCATATTTACACATTAAAATACAAGAAAGGATATTTTTCTTTTCGATGAAACTGTTGTCAAAATAAAAACCGACAAACTACAAAAAAGGTACATTTTTCACTTATTATGATGGTGTTTATGTTACATTCTTAGCGGCACATTATCTCACAAAAAACATCTTAGCAATACGAAGTCATTATGATATATGCATGTTTGTATATATATAATGTTAATAAGCTACACTTCTCGTTTATATTGCCCTTATCTAAGTATATATCGAGTATATGTAAATATTCATTACGAATAGTATATGCACGCTACAAGTTCTATGTATTTTAATTTGAGCACCAACTTTTAGAGTACACTTTCACATCTAGAAGGTCCTTTTCTCAATTTATCTCCAGGAAGTGTTGTATCTAATATCTTAGAGGAAAGTTAGAAAAGACAAGCAACAGCTTTTGGAAGGTGGAAGATGTTTAAATGTTTTTTTTTTTTAGATTTTTAAACAGCAAGGAGTTACATCTAGCCTATTTGTGGTTTAAGGTGGAATTTTTTGTTTTATTTACATATTTTAAATAACCAACGTTTCATTTTTCACTCAGCTTTGAAGCTAGAATTATAAATAATAGACAATACCATAGTTTTGAAACCTTAATGGAACCATAAATCAATTGATTGTTTTTTTGGTGAAAGCATCTCAATTTTCGGTTTGGTCAATATTTCGCCCCACTTTTGCCTTCTTTGCAGAGCGCATCAACAAATGAATTAGCCATGCTTTACAAATCCACGGTGTTATTCAAAAGTTCAGAAAATATTTGTCAGTCTGGCTAATCAGTCTATTAACCATTACGTCTGCATGATCAGTTTGGCGTCATGCAAAGAGCGGGTTCCCACAAATTGTTTCCCATCAGTCTTAATCCACTAGCTCCACCACAGCAGACTGACAGATTATATCTTCAATTTTAGGAAATGTTCTCATTCTCAGTCATGGCATTTGCATCATCAGTTTGATTGAAGAAAAGACTAATACCGAAATGGTCGTCTAACGCCGCTCTAATTAATGGCAAAATTATCGTGTTGTCGAACTTCATCGGAGCTGACACAGCAGTCAAGATACTACAAGGGAGTTAGTTCGACCACCCTTAACATTCAATTTCAAAGTTTATGAGTGCGAGTCATGGAAGTTAACTCCGTAGAAATTAGTGTGTGCATGTGCAGTTATTTGCATTTCACACAAATAAGTTGTAGTCGGTGTTGTTTGGTTACGATGTCGAGTTGAAACTGGATGCTTCAGGTTTTGCGTATTTCTTATATAAAAACATTTGAAGAACATTGATCCTTTTAGTACCTAGCACGTAATGTATATGCATATATTGTCAGGACGTCCACTTTCGCCCACCATGGAACATAAAACCTGAGAAACGATGGCGAACCAACACCAACAGCTCTACTACCAAACCCTTTATCCATTTCCATGTGGAGACCGCTGGGAGTTTCTTCTTAAGGAAAAGCTGCAGACGGAGAGGGATGAGGTCTCCCGGTTGTACTAACTGATTCTCCATGTTGGGGGTTGGGTGGGGCTGACAACCCTACCCGGAAACAACTTGTTACGAAGCTACAAAAGAACTGGATTGCCAACGGAACGAAAACGGAATAACGATTTGCGCATTTTCTCATGGAACGTGCGCTCCCTGTACAGATCGAATGCTGCCCAGCAGCTAGCCGATACCCGCTCTCAATATCACGCTGATGTAACAGCGTAACAAGAGATGCGCTGGACAGTGGCGACCCAGTAAACCATGTGCTCAGAGTAGGTTTCTTAGTCAGCCAAAAATTGAAACCTGTTATCGGCTTTGAAAATATAAGCCAGCGGCTGCGCTTGCGAGGCAAATGTAGAAACATAGTAGAAACCCTCGAAGCTTGTCCCAGGTATGATATCAAAATCATACTTGGAGATTTTAACAGTTAAGTAGGGACGAAGCTCGTATTCAGGCGATACGTTGGCTCCCATAGCTTATAACTATCTCGTTAGCATGGTGCTTCGGGCTCGAATAACAACACCACCTAGAATACCATCTCATAATCAGGTGAGAGCTCACACAAGCTAGCCAGAATTCGGTATTCCGACGAAATTAATAAGACCGAGATCATTCAACATCAACAACGGAAAAAGTAGTCCGTGATGGTGAGGTAAATGCGAGAGGCACCCCAACTGCTGGCTTATGCTGACGATATCGACATTATGGGAAGGCGTACAAACTGCTTTCATCCAAATCGAGCAGCCGGTAATGAGCGCGAGATCTTGGGTTGCACATCAATAAAGGCAAAAGGAAATATATGGTGGCAACGTCAGCACCGAAAGCGACAGAACCAACAACATCGAATCGCACTGGTCAAACGAGAATAATAAAGATGGAAGATTACAACATCTTTGAAATCGTTGACAACTTCTCCTATCAAGGATCACCAGGAAAATCACAACCGACAACAGCGAGGTTCCTTTAATTCTCCGTATACATATTTCGATTCCGCTGAAGAGAATTAAAGGAACCTCATTCACTTAAAAGGAAATACTCTTAAGCGAGAATTGCTTTTGCATCTTCATCGCTAGGAACCATAAATAAATGTTCAAACACAATTTTTTTTCAAATTTACGTCTCAATGCCTTGCACGGTCAGAGTTGAACTGATGGTGCCGTCCTGCTTGTCGGTACATGTATGGTGTTTTCAGTCCAATAGAGGGGTTAATTCACAGGCATGCCGGATTGTGTATAGCTGCCTTAAGTTCGGCTGAGGATATAAAGATCGTGAAGATTAATTCGAGTATTCACGACAAGATCCTTATAAGAGAAAGTAATGGAAATCCAATAATATAAGTTGAAAGAGGTGTCGAGACAGAAAACTTCCGGGGAAAATTGACGAGAAACTTTGGCTAACATTAAGTGCCAACTTATTTTGTGTACACCAACGAGCCAGAGTGTTTAGGTTTGAAGCGATTTGGTTCTACAGCCGAATCAACAACAAAAAATAAATAGTTTCAAATCATCTCGATAAAGAAAATAGGGGCAAGTAAATAAATAAGGAAAGTCATTAATGGAGAAGAGAATAGAAATTAACCAAGGATGAAACCTTGGAGGAATCCAGATGAGGGCAAGCAGTTGAAATGCAACTGTTGGAGGGGACGCTACTTAATCTATCATTTAGGTAAGACTTCAAGCAGGAGAGTATTCATCTCGTTCATACAGAACTCTTCCGCTCTCCAGGTGAGCCTACAACCGACCTTTTCCTGGATTCTACTGAATTGAAGACTAAACATAGAACTGATCGTTAAAAAGGCCTGTACAGCCCTCTATGTCTACAAGAGTGGTTCGTAAGAAATACGAAAAAGCCAAGCTGAAAAGGACCAAAGAACCATGTGTGCGGGTGCTACTGGCACGCTGCAATCCTGCCCGACAGACGACTTAAATGTACTACATCTCCTTCCCTGGGCCTCCATACTAAGGGGGAAACCCACTCTAGAACCTTAAGTATCACGTAGCAAAATTTCATGCACGAAAAAAATATTGTTTGAAATATCGTTCCGGCAGACTTGAAATTTGTTGTTTTGAGAAAAATGCATTTGAAGTTTTCAGCACCTAAATTGGAGCAATGAAAGGGACCATTCAGGCTTTAACTGTCTTTTTTCGTAGATGGAACTTTACTATGTGATTCTTAAGATATTAAAGATAATTTTAAAAAATTTTGCTGTGGTTTTTGCAACAAAGAAAACTGGAAGACCGGCACTGTGTTGCTCTCTCTGGCGGCCAGTCGATGGCTGGGGCATGATCCGAGCGATCATGATGATGGCTGATGAGGCAGTGCAGAGACTGAAGTCTTGTCTGGGTGGGCACGTTCCTCTGGTCTCAAAGTCATAGGAACATAGAGGGAAATGGGCGGGTGGGCGGATTGGATTGATGGAGCTGTGCTATTGGCATTCATTCGGCCAGTGCAGTCGGCTTCTTGGAAGCGATTATGGAGAAATGACAAAGGCTCACCACCTGCGGTAAGTCAAGGACGATCTGTCCATAGTATAGCAAGACCCGATTGTGAGAGCCTTTGAGCCACCCACACAAATGCGGTTTGCATTTTAGAAATTGTGGAGAAGGGGAAATGCCTTCAGACATTTCCTTTGCAATTACCCAGCTTTAGCTAGCTCTCTAAGGAAAACGATATATTTCAAACACATTAAGCGATGCATCTTCCAAAAGTCGCAACCAATCTCCCAATAAGTTAATAAAGAACAAAAGTACTGCATGGTCTGGACAACTTTCAGTACTGTTGATAAATTCTGCCTTGCTCTCTACAGAGCACATGTGAACTTGAAGGATGGTTGTCTCTTGCTTGTTTTGGAAGATCATCTGAATGTGAAGTTATGAACTTGTAAATTGTATAATGCATATTCCAGATTGGGAATGTGTATGCCATTCTACCCACATAATCGCCTTTTCCACATATTCCACTCAGTTCAAGCATTTATAATCAGTTAAGCAAAATCCTACCAAGAACACGTCGTTCCAAGCAATATCCCCAATATTATCCGCAAGAAAGGTGCTTAAACCACTTCTTGCCTGAATTTTCAATCAGTTTCTTTCCAGCGGACAATTTTCTACTGCATTGGCAATATGAAGACGAATTGCGGAATCGGATGTATGAATAGCAAAGATTCTGACGATGACGAAACCTTGGATCACATGGGTACATTTCTGGTGCTTCTAGCGAAAGTAAATGCAACTGCAAATACCATTTCCTTGGTTAATTCATCATCACATCCCCTAACTAGCGATTCATCTGCGTAGCTGTCGTTATACGTGCATTGTCATACCCAAAGAATAGTCCGACTTTATCCAAATAATGACAAGCTTTTCGAGATCCACGAGATAAAATTTTTCTTTTATTTCTGGATTTAAAACGAAACTTTGAAAACTTTATCCAGGACTATATGGTTAAAATTGCACACCGATTTTGCGGAGTGGCGTTGAAGCGTTGGAAAATAATTTTCATATTTTATACTGGTTATATTGCACGACTACTGAAGGGACCGCCTCTTATTCCACAAAATTCGTGGAGGAAAAGAACTTACAATTAGCCAACTAATGGCTAATGTCAAAGACCCGACATTCTTTGGTAACAAGGACGAGTTCGTTCTTCTCTATGGTTCTAAAGTGCGGGCTGGGGTCTTCCAATAAGATGTACCCTGAACACCTAGTGTGAGTAATGTCCGCCTAGCACTTTGTCTAGGAACCAGCCACCTATTCTGATCGCTCTCTGCACCAGGGAGCAAGATCTATATACTTTCGAAAAGGTATGGATGACAAGGAAGGAGTCGCTTTATCAGAAGGAGGCCAAAGGCAATAATCCTGGGAGAGCGAGTCGAGGAGTGGATGGGTCACATGATTCATCAAAGATTGTATTATAATTTTACCGAAGGCATGACGAGGTTGATTATTACTTAACCTTATAACTTAGCTTGCAGGGATATCTTCCGTTTTATTTGCACAAGATCCATAAATCACGGTGGTCGTGCAAAGGGCTCCTTAGTGATGACCCTCATATTATCGTGTTATGTATCGCTTTTCTGCCGGAAGGCGAATTAATTGAAATCATATTAAAGTGAAAACATTTGTAGCCTGAATGGTCTCTTGCACTAGAGGCATTCTTAAAGCGAAAAAGACGAAGATTTATAGGACAGACGGCATAGTAACTGAGGACTTCTGAACTTCGGGCCGTAAGTTCATAAAATGAAGAGACTTAACCTGATGTAATGTGTCAAACGGTTCCAGGGTATTGAGCTTGAGGTAAGAGAGGCCTCGAAACAGGAATCTGGAGTGCTGAACTTGAAGGCATTATACAGATCTTCCTATCAAAAAAGAATGATGTTAAAAGGGAAACAAAAACGAAGTAGCTGAAGAAGTCATTTTTGAATTTTGGCTGAACAATTGAATTAATAATTGACATTTACCCTTCTCTGGTTCCATTTGAGTATCAGATTTATATGCTAATAGCTCCAACAGTTTTTAATTCACTTGGACTTCAAGGATGCTTCCTTTCATATCTCCTTTGATGAGCAAGATACACAACTAACATTTTTATCTTGCTTTACGAATATGGGTTTATGATACTACCTTTTAGCAATAAACAATTCGCCGGCTACAAGAGGCTATAAGAGTTTTCTTTAGAAGTCCATCTACCGCAGACATTTGTTTTATGGTCTGAAAGTTTCAATTGTATTGGATAAAAATGGAAACACAAGTTTACAAGAATCAAAGCTCGGTTACTATAAATTATGCCATTCCATGAATTAAAGTTGGCATGAAATGCTGACTAAAAGTGGCAATGTATGGAATACAGTTCAAAGGGTGGGATCATGAAACTTTCGGAGAAAGGGGACCGCTGAATTTGAGATGTTGGTACGGTTCTTTCAAGAATGATGACTTTAATGGTCGATTCTTTATCCACGATGACGAGCAACTGAAGAAGTGGAAGGAACACCTCATATTGGCTCTTAAACGTATCACATTCGCTGAAGAGAAATCATTTCAATCATCAATGCACTCAAAGCGGGTAAAGCCGATGGGCTCGATTGTCTCTCGCAGATTATTTATCGTTACACCTGCAGTTCTGTCAATTCCACTCGTACGGAAATTCAGAGAGTGGGGATGATCGTTAAAATCCCAAAGAAGGAGACCTGTTTTGAGTGTGACAATTTTAGAGATATCAGCGTGCTACTTGCCGTCGCAAAGATAATAGTTAAAATAATTCTTGAAATGTATCAAAGAACATCTCGAAAGCTTTATAGACAGAGAGCAGGCTGGTTTCCGTTCTCCATTCTCCTGCATTAACCACATCAACACCCTACGGATCATCTTGGAACGGTGCGGGGAGTTTAGATCTTCGCTTCGCCTGCGCTTTACCGATTTCAGGAAAGCTTTTGGCAGCGTGAACAGGGACTGTATTTGGCGTGTTCTACACCGGAGGGGCATTCCGGCGAAACTGACAGCTATTATCAGAGCGACATATGATGGCGTAAAATGTTACGTGCTGTATCGAGGTACAATCTCAGAGTGCAAAAGGAAATCGGCCAGGGTTGCATCTTGTCATCGATGACTTTTTTCATGCTGCAACGAAGAACATGGTCGGGCCATAATCGGAAGGCCGAAGTGGTAGTAGATAGGTCACATATTAAGGAGGAGCGAAAATTCTATTGGTTACTACGCTATGCAGTAGAACGCATTTTCTCAAGACGGCGAGGAGGTCGCTCCAAGAAGGGATCGCGGGAAGTCCTAGGGGTAGTTGAAGAGTATTTCAGCGAATGGTGGCGCGAAGGTGTGGTTGACGCGCTATACCTCACAAGTGACCTGTATAAGATAAAAAACAAATAAAAAGGAGTTCCAGGGAGAATTTTGATCTTATTCTGTGGAGAAGCACGTGGATTGAGTCCATAATATTCCTTCCCACAAATGCGAATTGCTTTCACCAAAAATACAATGAAGAATTTGCTGCGTTTCTATCAACCAATTCCAATCCTACTTGCTGCACACACGCTTTTATAGAACTATAGTATTGTATCCACAATGTTCTGCATAAATTCAACTTCCAAATAATTAAAATAGCTCACCTGTCTGTAATCTATCTACACTATATCAATCCACTTTACAGCTTATATTCATAATGTGCGGAAAGAGAGCGTCTTCCATGCCACCGATTCGTTGGATAATTCACATTGAGAAACTGCTAGGATGTCATATCGCCTCCAGTATGCCTTCGTGACATCCTCTTATTGGGGGTAGTTGTTGCGCTACTTGAACTAAAATGATTCTGTGGCAAAGGACTATTCGTCAAGTCGAAAGCGATCTTATTTGCCTGCAGTAACGATTGCTGTTGTTGTGGTGAAAAATGCGGGTAGGAATAAAGCTGTTGCTGTTGATCTGGACTAAATCTAACTCGGCTTTGTTGTGACGAAATTGATTCTTTGGCGCTAAGGTATGAGCTGTCATCACTAGTCAGTGAATCCGGAGGAGTAGGATTTGTTGGTGTTCCTGCATCTGAATTGCATGTATTGATTTTTTGACTTGACGTTGAATACTTTTTCAAGCTTGAACGCAGCTTATTGCCGTGCGTCTGTTCTAATAAGCCGCCGTGTTCGAAGGCTAGGTTGTTAGGGCTATTCAGTACGGATTGGTCGTAGGAATTATGCGCACTCGTCGGTGGCATTGGCTGACTTCCACTTGGGTAGTTGTGATGATTTTGTTGGTGGAATGGTAAGTTTTCGTAGTCTCGTATTCTATTTACATTTGGATATTGTAAGTTATTTACAGGTCCGGCACTTGGTCTTTCTGTTCTACGCTGTGTATCGCTTAAATTCAGATGGCTGAAGTCGTACAGAGATGTCAATTCGTCCGGTTCTGATCGAAAAGCTTGATTAATGTTAGATTGCGAAGATATATTCGAAAGAGTTCGTCGATGTCCAGCTGCGATGCCCATTTGAGGGACACGCGCCGGTCGTGGTTGTTCGTAGCCGTATTCGGGGTGGTAGCGTGGATGTTCGGTTGAGTAGTCTGGATACGATTTACAGTCCCGCTCGTATGCCATGTTAACTTCTGGTCGATAGGGAAAATAATTTGAGCCTAAAACAACGTATAAATAAGAATTTTAATGGATTTTTAATGAAAACTAGGGAAGTTTCACTAACCAAAATAGCCGCTTCCATACTGCATTGAATCTTTCTCTACATTTGGAACATGTTGTCTAACTAAGTAATCTCCAGGCACATAAATCGGTGCACGACCGTCCAAACGAATCAGATGATCTCTTTCTGCATAGTCACTAGTATTATTATCCGTGAACGATGATACACTAGTTTTTCGTCGTGGGGAAGGAGTTGGCGGTAGTGTGCTTACTCCGCCTAACGAAGAAGATAGCCCACTTGAAGTGTTTGTTGTGAAATTTGAACCTAAACCACTAGTGGTTGATATTGTCGATGGGAGAAAGTGTTGCGGTGAGTCGATGTGCCTCAGAGGCGTATCGTCCGGAACTAAAGTCATTGCAGTAAGCATCGGCCTGAAATATAAATGAATTATTGCGATTGAACTATTTAAAGGAGTTGCCTTGCTCATACCTAGTATGCTTGGTCGGTCCATGGTAGGTATTCCTTCCAAGCGTTCGATCACTCGTTGCTGCAAACTCATTCTCATCTGGCTCACTGGCTACATCCATACTATTTAGAATAGATGGCGGTTGCAGCATTGGATGCACTGGCGAAACATTCGACATTCGAACATCATAGCCAGCAGCAACACCCGCAAGGAGGGCCGCCATATTATACAGTAAAATTTCAATAACTGATAGTTTTGGTTTTCGATAATAGTCGCCCGAATACAACGTCGGCATCGGTATATTCGGTGTGAATCGATTCATTAGTAGTAGATTTGGTGAACAAAGTGGCACTTCGGGACCTAAAGCTATTGGCGGACTCCATTCATCCTGATTATTGTAACCTATGATTTTGTTTGCGACGTTGTTTGTAATATTTAGTAGCACACAGGCAGCAGCAATTTCCATATTAGAATTGGTAGAGACACACACATGCAAATAGTGTGGGTGGGCATGAAGTGGAAGAAAAAGAGAGAAAGAAACAAATATTCATATGGGGGTGGAACTTTTAACTTTGTGATACTTTCGGGATGATATGGTGGGGGTAAAATTAGTTTTATGTTGATCAGTTTACAATGGAACGAGTGCAATTAGTTTGATTCTATTCTATGCTGTAATTGCATTCGAGGAATATCTTCAAGTCAGTTTATTTTCAACAGAAAACTAATGATTGGTCAAACAAAGTCCAAAAAACCAGTGGACCATCAAATAAAGTCCAAGCAAATTTCACACAAAATAAATTTTAGTATAAAAGTCAAAATCATGAGTGTAAAGTCAAAATCACTTTATCCAATATTTCCTGCGCCTACAGTCAGGACCAACGGAGATTATAAGAAATTTGTTAGATATTTTCAATTGTGTCGTATAAACAGTCTGTCTGGGTAGTATAAATCGAACATCGCAAAACATATGAAAACCTTTCCTGTGCAATCCTCCCTCAATTATCATTGCAACTGTTCTACCCTTCAATTTATCAAACGCTACAAGCCTTACGAAACAAGTGTTAAAAAAAACATGCGGTAAAAGCGCGAACCTCTTCAAAAGAGGGTCTAAATGCTGAATTATTTTAGTAATACAAGAGTCAGTCAAATATGAATGATCTTAATTTTTTCTTACTTTTCTAGTACCATTTTTTATAGGATTTTAAACGCTTTCCTGATTTTGTCATCATAAAAAAATAAATATTAAGTCTAAAGCTAATGGCAAACAAGAAGTTTATTGCATTCTGACGTTTGTTGCGGCAGCGTTATGCCGGTCTCGTTAGAATAATAGTACCCTGAGTTGTAGGCCACATTGGGTTAGAAGGCAATGACGCAGTGGGCGAGCTAGCCAGGGAAGGAGCAGGGACGCTGCTATATGGGCCAGAGTCATCGGAAATGGGACCATGGTTATGACGCTGAAAAACGAAGAGGAACGGCTGGGGGAACTGTACTGAGAATGGAACAATCCAGGGTTCTCGTGGGAGGACACGAACTCAAGCGCTCGAAAGATTGTTTAAATCTTGCCAAGAAGAGGCTCCGAATCGTGGTAAAAAATACTCACTGGTAACTGCAAGCTAAATTATCACCTGCGGAAATTGGGGATGTTTACGAACATTGGCGATAGATTCTGTGAGGAGGTTGATGAAACAGTGCTCGACACCTGTGCAAGGTAGGTTGAGGCACCTGGAAGAATACTTAATACCCAGAAATAGGGTACATAATACAGTTCCTGTCAGTAATGGGCTTGCTTGACATACTGTAGTTAGTAGGTATACCATAGCCAGTAAAGGAGCATAATAATTCTTTTAGGACGCAGTGCGTCGTCTTTTGATTATTATTACCGAAACAGGCCAAAAGTTCCTGGTGTATGTCCAAAGAGTCATTTTCTTTTTGTATTCAGATGAAAGTAGCTAAGGAAACCATCGCCCTGAGAATTTTGAGAAGTCAGGTTCCTCCCTGATTATAGAATATGACTTAGACCAATTGAAGAAGCAATTTCATTGAGGCTAAGGTGTATGTCCGTCTCCAAAAATTTTATTTTTATTCCAAGTATTTGGTTGTTCCATATGAAATGGTCGATTTGGCAATCAAGTGAAGTAAGTTGCGATTTTGGTGTATCAAACCACCACCAGTTGGCGCTGTTGGTGTCGGATAATGAAGTATAAATACTCTTACATTTAATCAAGGAATCGTTTCAGTTTTGACTATTGTTGTGATAACGGTGAATAAAAAGGAAAAAAGGATGGAAAAGAGCCAAGAACGTATCTTTTTCTGTATGAGTTCAAACTCGGTCATAAAGCAGCGGAGGCGACTAGGAACATTAACAGCGCATTTGGAACTGATACAGTAAGCGAACGAACCACACGGCGGTGGTTCGAAAGATTCCGGTCAGGTGACATAAACCTTCAAAGTGAGACATTACAGAGAAACTGGGCGTACACTATTCAACAGTTTTCCAACACTTGCAACAACTTGGAAAGGTGAAAAAGCACAACAAGTGGGTTCTGCGTGCCCTTACGGAGCAGAACGTGGCGCTTCGAATGGAAATTTACTTTTACTTTCCCGCAACAGAACCGAACCCCTTTCGCACAGAATAGTGACATGTGATGAAAAGTGGATATTATACGAAAATCGTCGCCGATCAGCACAATGGCTAGATGCTGATGAGTCATCGAAGCATATGCCGAAACCGAGCCTCCATCCGACGAAGGTAATGGTGACTGTTTGGTGGTCTACAGCTGCAGTTATCCACTATTCTTTTTCGGCACTTGGAGAAACGATAAATGCACAGAAATACTGTGCCCAACTCGAGGAAATACACCAAAAATTGAGAATTCAACAGCCGAGATTAGTCAACAGAGATGGTGTGATACTCCTTCACGACAATGCACAACCTCATGTATCCAGAACAACGGTTCAAACGTTGAACGAATTGCAGTATGAGACTCTGCCTCATCCACCATATTCACCGGACATTTCGCCAACCGACTACCACTTTTTTAAACATTTGGATCATTTTTTGGCGGATAAACAATTTAGGAATGAAGAGGCCACCAAAATTACCTTCGACGATTTTATCAACACCTGAAAATTTGACTTCTAAGAAACTGGCATACATGCTCTTGTATTTCGCTTGGAGAAGTGTTTTGAATCGACTGGCACCTATTTTGATTAATTAAATAAATTTTTGTAAGCTTTACAGCCGTTTCAAATTTTAGTACCAAATCTGCCATTTCATGTACAACAACCTAATATATTTTCTGCTGAGGTATGAGTTCGGGGACGTTGATCATAACTGATTTTCCACCATATGTTGGATTTCGCAAAAATGTTTGTGTCATTTGCACCCAGGGGTATTAAGGGAAAGTATCATCTCCAAATTGGGCTTGTTTAACTAGTTTACAATTTCTGAAGGTTTCAATTTTTTTTAAAAAAAGTTTTATAATGATCCGTTGTACAATGAAAGTAGAAACCTTTTGCCTACTCATTGCTCTTCCATCGACTGAATAAGATTCAAAATGGCTACCGCGGTGTGACAAGAGCCAAACCGAATTTCTGGAAAAATGGCCTGACCTGACACATCCCGTTTATATTTGACTTACCCTTTTATAAATAAATGAAAAATATTTTAAATTTATAGACGTTAAAAAGGGAACTGCTTTAAAACTAAGGTTATACAAAAACAGCATGACGTTCATTTTGCCGAGAAAGTTAATAAATTAAGAAGTATAAATCTGAAATAAGGAACCACAACCAAATTATTTAAACATTTTTTTATATTTTCTGGGTAATGAATTTTTTTCTGCGATTTTCCTCTACAAAGAAAATTTATATCGTCAACAATAATTTCAGCAATTCTACAATTTCCTTTTATCCTTTGTGTAGGCCAAACTAAAAATCGCAGAAACTGAGATATAAAATTATGAAATTAAGAAAATGGATATAATAAACTAAGTGTCCTGCAAAATGTGCTTAAATCTACAGAGACTTAACAATTAATAATTCGTCTAGATTTAATCATTATTCCGTCACCATCTTTCTAGGGGCATTTAGAGTTCTATTTCAGGGGTCGGAAACTGTCACAAAATTACTTGTTAAAAATTTAGAATGTTTGAGAAGGAATTATATTGAAGTAGCGCATTATCCTTTATTTGGCTATTAAATATTATAGTCTTTGCGATGATTAGGTGGTTATTTGCACAGGCAATGATAGACATTTGAATTGAAGACGATGAAAAGTGAAGACAACCGCGGGATGTGAATAGTTTAAAAGACGAGATATTTTTAGTAAGTATGGATCGTAGAAGATGCGAAGCAAGAGTATATATTGTTGTCAAGTTTAATATTTAATTTATAATCAAGGACATTATTTGAAACGTACTTACATTTATTTTCCTATGCCGGCATTTGTGGACGAATAATGTTTACAGCCATTATAGACCCAGGGTTTCAGTTAGTAAGAGATGACTTTCTCATTTAGGTTGGTTATTAGAAAGTGAAAAAAACTGGAGGCTCCCATGGATCTAATCCTTTTCAATGGGTCAAATCAGGAACTCAGCCGTCATAAAGAAGCCAAAGTAAGATCCTATTGTCAAAATAACGGGTACGAGACTTCAGTCAGCCCGATCTGCTATGAAGACAACCTTGCCCATGGGACAGTATAAAATTTCTTTCGGCCAAGGCACCACCCCCAGTTTGTACCACGACTTATCCAAAGGTATCCTTCAAGATGTTTACGTGTAAACGGTGGCAGTCGTCTGATGATCCAAAGTTTTGATTAATACGGTAGCGTAGAAAACTCGGTTTGGCTAAGTTTTCGCCCTAAAACCATGGAACAATAATATTATTGACTTAAAATCCCAACATAAAGTTTGACAATATATCATCGAAGATACAAGCCCCCCCCCCCTCTTACATGGTGACTTCGAAGTCTACTGTGATAAACAACCGCTTTTTATTTCCCCTACAACCAGGATGCACATATTGGTGGAGCATCTATTAGAGCTAACTAATATCCCAATGGCAAAGTTTTATTGGATTGCTCTAATAGGTTATTATATTGGGGTAGTTCCAAACTAATGGAATAAACGATTCTCAAAAATGTCTACTCCAATCTCCAAAAAAGTCTGGGTCAAAGGATAATGCCCCTTTTCACCCCCGTCTCATCAAGCCCGAGCATACCAAATCAACTACTACAATTGAGTGAGCAACGCTGATGAAAACCAGCAGCATTAAAGAAACTTTGAAGATGAGATGTGCCTTTTTAGTTCCCCAAACTAGCAAAATGTCTCGATGAATCTTAAAATTCACAACGCAAAGGTGGGTGGTAAAAGTATACTTCATCCGAATTCTGAAAACCAAACCCACCAACGATTTAAATCGACTAAACGATCATTTTTGGAATGCCTTCTTGAACAAGCAACCTCTAAATTAGGCTTTAGTATTAGAATACGAAAATCAACCGTGGAGCTTATCCCAAAACAGCTTTTCAGAGTCACTGTAGTTCCCGCCATCTTCGTCTTATGTTTACGGCTTATAAGGAATGAGGCTAGGCCAGACGGGAAGGGTTGGAAATGGGAGAATTTCCACCGAGCCCAAAGTTACCTCAGGAGCCCGGAATATAAATGAATGTTCGTTAAATTGACCCAACAGGTATCATATTTCAGGCAGAACTATACGCCGTCCTATTGGCAGTAGAGGAATGTGTGTGGGAAACTGGAATCGCCGCGCCAATCGAATTTGCTTAAACGGTCAAGGAAAGTGCACTAAACGGTACAGAATTATTACGAGGTACTAGTTGAATTCGATTGACTGAATTAAGAGCTCCTAATGTAGGTGTCAGAGCTCGCCAGCATAATTGGTAATGAAAATGCCTACACATTGGTTCGACAAGCGTATGGCTCCACAATGCTGGGATAAAAACAGGCTTTTGAGTTATATCATACCATCTACTGTAGAAATTGTTCTGGAAAATTTAAGGATTCACGTATCTAAGTGAATTTCAACTGCTGTCGACAGGCGGACATTTGAGATATTAACTGTGACCGTGCTAAAAGGTGACATTAAAACTATCAGAATACTGTCTTTTAAACTACTCTCTTCAGTATTCCATACGCAACGGGCTGGCTTACTCCGGCTTAAGCCTAGGACATCTCAGAAGGCTTATTCATAGAAGAAACTATATCATCTGAATTTAGAGACCTTAGGAGTCCTTAGCTGGTTGGGATGCAGAGAGATAGCCGGCGAACGACGCTCAGAAAAGCAAATAAATAAAGGACTTAAGCCGAAGACATCTCAGAAAGCTTCTTTATAGAAGAAACTATGAGGGTGTCTCAAATTTAAACGGGACTGATTTTTTTAAGGTTCCGAAGGGATCTGGAAAGGATTTATGCAGAGGTAGGCGGTACTTTTATTAAAAAAGGAAACCGGCCGTAATTCTTTCGAACCCCTTGATGTCAAAACAAACCATCAATGGGAAAGAAATGTACGTGTCCGCAGAGCAAGGAATTATTATTATTAAGTTTTCGGTCAAGGAGGGAGTGAATCCCACCGAAATTTTGGAACGATTGCACGCACAGTTCGGAGAAAATACCCTTTCAAGGAAACGAGAATTTTCGTGGCTTAAAGAATTCTTCAGGGGGCCTGAAGAAGTCGATAATCTCCGCAGTCGGCGCCCAAGGAGATTATTGGGATGCAGAGAGATAGCCTACAAACGGCACTCCGAAAGCAAAATAATACCATTCATCGCATGCGTCGAATTCCATAGTTTTAATATTCGCACCAACACGTACAGTCGTTTCCTAATAATATATGTGACGAACAGGTAGACAAACACAAAATCTTAAAGAAGGATCAATAAAAATTAATTGTAGCAAAAACTTTGGGAGTGCAGGCATTTCTTAACTTCGATAATTGCGTGATTTGTACTAGTGGAGAAATTCCTATAGTTTTTATCGAACGGAATGTGATATTAACGTTGCTAACTATCAACCGAGAGGTATTCCAGTCGTGGGTTTTTTGGAGCTTAATTTCAATTGCTAGAGCTGGGCTCTGACACGCTTTCTTACGAGAAATCGATTATCTTTCATTTGTCTAACCTCGAATTTCTTAGAAATATGTCTTTCCGTAGTTCTGTAACCTTAGCTCCTGGATATTGCGGCGTTTTCATTTTCCCAAAATTCATCTTGTTTAACTCAAGTTTTTAGTCGATTTATAACACATAGAATTATCAACTATCATGAAGAAAAATTCTAGAAATAATATTGCAGATTGCATATTAATTATAAATTTCTTCACTAAAACTTCACAATGTTCAGAATCTTGAAATGGGCTTTCCATTCACGATTGACCAAGGATTTAGAGTATGTATTTAATGGGGCATAGGGATACCAATGATAACGGACTGCGGGTTCTTCAGGTAGCAGTGTCGCACGAAATGGTTGTTGGAAGTATCTGGTTTGCGCGGAAAGCGGTCCACAAACATACGTGACCACTTTCAACCAAATTGACCACGTGTTGATCGAATGCCACCATCTCTCAGCCTTGATGAACATATAGGGGGAGCCAATATAGACTCGGACCACTGTCTCGTTGGCATGGTGCTCCGAGCTCGAATTACGACACCACCTACAATCCCCTCTGACAATCAGGTGAGAGTGAATACCGAAGCCATACGCAACACAGCCCTCCGCAACACCTATAAGAGGGAAATGGATGTCGCAATAACCGTAGTCAACAGAAATCCTGGAGATGAAGCATCAATAAATGATCTTCACAATCACCTGAAGAACGTTATCACTGATATGCCACAAAGATACTTGGTCCCAGTCCCAAAAAATGTCGGAACGGTTGGTTCAACGATGAATGTAAGCTAGCTACGAAACGGAAGAATGTCGCATACCAAGTAATGTTGCATTCTCAAAGAAAGCGGGCACGCGCAGAAACTTATCACAAACTCCGTAGAGCGGAGAAACGACTTCACAGATGGAAAAAGGAAGCCTGGGAGAACCAACAAGTCTGTGAACTAGAAAAGTACAGGGAGCAACCGCACCAGTCGCGCAAGTTTTACCAACAAGTCAGCAGGCTGAAGCCTTATACACCTCGAAGTTCATCCTACCGAGACAAAGAGGGAAATCTGATTTCCGCCAGAATAGGCATATTGGAGCGATGGGTTGAGTACTTTGAAAAGCTACTGAACAACCAGAGTTGGACGTCCCGCCAACTGAAGACGACGGACAAATACTGCCACCACCAAGTATAGAAGAAACAGTCCGCGCAATTCATCGGCTTAAAAATCATAAGACGTCAGGAGCCGATGGAATTACAGCCGAATTCGTTAAATATGGAGACGACCAGTTACACCAAGTGGTTCATCAACTTGTGCTCAAGGTATGGGACAGCGAATCAATGCCTGACAATTGGCAACAACGCATTATCTGTCTCATACATAAAAAGGGAGATATCACACAGTGCAGCAATCATAGAGGTATTACGTTGCTGAGTACCATCTATAAGATATTCTCCGCTATCTTGCTAGGTCGGATAGTGTCCAGAACATCATTAGCTCATACCAAAGAGGCTTCACTCCAGGCAAATCAGCAACAGATCAGATTTTCTCTCTGCAGCAACCGATGGAAAAACTGTTGGAATATGGACATCAGTTGCACCACTTATTCATCGACTTTAAAGCCGCCTATGATATCATAGCCAGGGTAAAACTGTACACGGCCATGAGAGAGTTCGGCATCCCGACGATAGATAAAGTATATGGTGGCAACGTCAGCACCAAAAACCAACCAATCAACATCATCAAACCGCACTGGTTAAACGGGAAAAATAAAGATAGGAGACTACATCTTTTAGACCGTTGATAATTTCTCCTATCTAGGATCGAAAATCACAACCGATAACAGCTACGATGATGAAATCCGCGTACGGTTGTTGGCAGCCAACAGAGTCTATTTCAGTTTACAAAAACTGTTCCGCTCGAAACATCTCACCATAGGGTCAAAGCTCTTACTGTACAAGACACTGATCTTGCCAGTCCTCATATATTCCTCGAAGACTTGGGTTCTTAGAAGAAGAGAGAAGAATCCTCCAAAAAATGTTTGGCCCCCAACATGAGGATGGACGATTCCGTAGCCTACATAACGACGAAATCTATGAGCGATACCATGACCGTCAGGTTGTGGATAAAATCCGGCTCAATAGGTTACGGTCACTCAATCCGTATAGATGAGGATGATCCAGCCCGGAAAGTCTATAGGGGCAATATCTATGGTAGGAAAAGAAGACGAGGCAGACTCTGCCTGAGATGGAGCGATGGCGTAGGTCAGGACGCCAGACAGCTTTTAGGGATATCGCATTGGTGGGGGGATGTTTGGAATTCCTTATTAAGGCAGGCCTAGACCGATTACCGGTTGTTGCGCCGTTGATGATGATGAATGGAGGTGGAAATGAATACAACAGCGAATGTGGACAAGCAGGGTAACTTGGCGCAGTTTGAGAGCGTTCGTCAGTTGCGAAGGTTTAGGGTTTCGCCGCAGTTTTAACTAGTGACTGCGACCTGCGTTGAATGAAATTTAGCAGCTATGTATTAGGTTTCTGAAGAAGCCATGACTTCGAAACATTGTTCACCGATTGCTTAGTGATAGTTTTTATATTTTTCATGAGAAAATTATTTCTAAACGATAAATTCTTGTAATTTATTTTAAATAAACATTTTTCCTGAAGGCTTCTAAGGAATATTGTTGCATTTTTTTCGGTATTCGTAATAGGAATCAGATTTCGAACTTAAAATTCAATCACGATATGTATATAAACCATATATTGTTTGAGGAGTGGCGAGAATAGTTTATGGGAACGCCGAGACACTAATTTCATTTTTGAAATTTGCTATCCTTAAAATGGTAAAACGTTCTAAAATTGAGATAAAAGATATGAGAGTTACCTTGGCTGATGTACAAGAAAGGATGTCAATTCGCTTTGTGGAGATCATTATATCAAGGAAAAATTTGGCTAATAGATTTTTTATCAAACATATTAAAATTGTAGGAAATTAAGCTCCGATCATCATAGAGAAAGAGAGGTGACTCGTAACCAGATTGTATGCAGATTAAGGATATCACCGGATTCATTGAAAATGAGAACATTCGCGACCAATACCTCCATTGCGGAAAGATTACGAGAGAGGCGTCTTCGATATGATGATGTAATTCGCGCTAATGAGAACTCAGAGGCTGATGTTGGCCTGAACATCAAAGTCGATGGAAAACAAACAAAAGGTCGACTGAAACAATGACGGTTTGATACGCTAAATAGTGGCTTGAGAGCTTTTAGGCTGCACTCAGGCTAAGACTATGACCGAGAAAGTAAATAATTCGTTTTAGACCGTCGACTTTGTTATCGGACGGGACAAAGGCTAAAGAAGAAGGTTGCATTTTAGGTTATTTGATCACAATTGCCGAGTAAGGATTGTTACTATGCACTTGATGGTGATGCCAAAGCATCTATAGAGCAAGAAGCAGAGACATAGGGATGCAATCACGGTGGATTTGATCGTTGGAAACAGATTCTAACTGGAATTCCTCCGGATAAGCCTAGCAATAAGTAAACGACGTTTTGAAGAGGGATCAAATATCATGAAAGCAACTTGAATTCCTCTAGAGATTACCATTTCTCTCGATAATACCATAATCAGAAAAAGGAATATTCTTTTGTATTGTTTACAGATCCGACAGCTTATGGTTCTCACATCTTGATTGTCAAAACTTGCGGAATAGTTTAGTTAATTTATCGTTCGTGTGGTAAGGAGGAACCAGCAAAATGTATCGTAGGAGGCTATCTCAACAGCCACAAGAACTTGTCAGTGAGAAGCTTGCAAAAGATAAAAAACCAAGTTTGCTGTCCTTTCACGTTTAATTCGGCCTGTCAATTACACTTGGAAAGTTCGCATATGACCGGTGATCGTAACGTGGATGGGATGAAATTAGTTTGTTAGCTTTGACTGTTCAGGCGGCCGGTGATCGAATGAAAAATGATTCGGTCAGCCGGTCAGACATGTTTCTATGGCTATGAGCGAAAATTTTTTGGGCATCTTTATCGCTAGTGAACAATTTTGATAAAGCTCACACATAAAAATATCTCAAAATCTCGTCTCAAGGCCGTCCACATCGAGAGTTGAACTAATGATGTTACGGGTTGCCGGTACGTGGAATGCAGGCTCTTCCGTCGTAACCGACAGGCTGAATTGAACGTGGAGGTTCAAAGTTTTAGGGCTGATTACGGATGTTATATGGTATTATTCTCGTAAATCCAGACGGAGTTTTCAATACAAAATTAATTTGTCAGCTCAATATACCAAACAACCCGACGGCATTTATATCATCTACTTCCTGAGTGAAAATTTGTCGCGCAGCAGGGTTAACAGCATTCGAAATTTATTTCAAATGTTGTTAATTCGACTGACAGATGCCACCACCGGTGCTCTCTGGAAGACGTCGCAGCCAGAGCGACTTCAACAGATCGTCGTCGATCTTGCTTCCACCCAATTGCCTCATTTCGCGAAGCAATTGACTGGGAGTTCGATCGCCCAACGTCAAACCTGCAGCAAGTGATCCAGCTTAGCTGACTCACTTACCGGCAGGCGCTTGATCAACTCTGTTTTCAATACGGTGCAGGAGGCCGATTTTACGATGTCGACCACCAGGAGGAGAGACTCCTCATCCAGGTCCACAATGGCATAATTAAACTTGGTCGCGTCCGCCGTGATCCCGGACATCTGGAATTGCGCATCCAGATGGACGAACCACAGCTCCGGATTCCGTCGCCAAAAGGGACGGACGCGCACAGCGAGGGCGGTCACCTGAGAGTCCGATGGGCCTGCCGCGTCTTTATTGTCAATCAACATAATAAAAGCTAAGTTAACGACGCGAGTGTTGTCGATGACGCGGCTGTACCGAATTCTAAAAGGCTCTACTCTGACTACGGCAGACCGCACCCACAAATACGCTGTTCGACAGAAAAAGAGACACCACCAATTCTCGACATATACGAGGACAGTGACTACTAATTACTACTTTCTCACGGAGTGGGTTGACAAGGCAAAATTATTAGAAAGAAATGTTTGATAAAAATTTGGTTAGCTTTTTTTTAAATCGTCCAAGAAATGGTCGAAATTTGGTAGTTAAGTTGAAAACTGGGCTAGATCTCTCCAGTTGTCGATACTAGAATAATACTTACCCCAAATTCGAAACAAAACAGAACTGAAAACTCATTCCGGAGTTAAAAAATGAAGTAAAGTGAATTCAAATGTCTATCGAAATTGTGAGACATCTAACTATATATTATTATCCCTTCAAAAAGCGGTTAATTCAATGAACTTTTCAACTTGCTACTAAATAACTAAAAATGGAAAAAAAATATAATCAATAAAAATAAAAATAAAAAGATTAGTCAAAGTTAATATGTTTTGCGATTAAACAAAATTTATTTGGCATCTAACAAATAAAAAATATTAGGCTTGGCTTGCATTAAGGATAATGTTTGCTTATTTACAAACGTTACGCAGTTTTTGTTTCATATTTTTTTTTGTGTGCAAATTTTGCCCATTTCAATTTAACAAAAATCAATTTTATGTCTATTTATGTCAAATTATAAAATTAAGTTGATACCTTGCTGGAATTTGTTTTGAAACATAAAAAAAAAAAATAAATATCGTCACAAAAAAAAAATAATTAAAAATATAAATAATATTTAGAGTTGTCTAATCACTAGCAAATATAAGTGACTTATGTTGCTTATATCATTAAAAAAAAGTTGTTTTTTGGGGTTTTCGTTTTGAAAATAATAATATAATAGTCATAAAAATCTAAAATGATTTTCATTTTGGTTTGAAAATAAATAGGAATTTAAATAAAATAGTTGTAAAACACATTTCAAGTAGTTTAATTGTAAAAATTGTCTTAGAAGAGGATAGCTAACTACTGAATAAACTTTAGGTGTAATCGGTTTAAATTAAAATAAAAAAAACAAACTAGGGAAGGAATAGAGCAACTGTCCTGCTTTCATGATAGAAATTTCCAAAAGGATTTTCTCCTTGTACCATTGCTTTAGAAGCCCGGATAATTTTACGAGAAAAACTATGAACTAATTTCATTTTGTGTGTTGTATGATAAAAAACAATTTTTAAAATTTTGACTTTAAATAATTGGTAAACATTCTTCAATAAAATATATTGAATTTATCACTCACGTTTTTTTTTTGTTTCTTAGTAGGAAACTACTAGAAATTCATAAATTATATTTTTACTTAAGTGTCTAGAGGTTGTAGTTGTAGTTTTTAAAACTATTTCAGTTTCATATCTGAGTATGATATATAATATTTTTCAGTTAACAATAATAATGTAATAATAGCAATAAATCCACAGATTGCAACTAAAATGAATGAAATCCAGAATATTATGATAAAATTTTGAGATTTCTCCATTTTTCAAATAGATTTCATACGTCAAGTACACATGCATTGATCAAAATGACGAAGGGGTCGCTTTGCAACTCCAAGCCAGCATTAAAAAGGCTTGTTCTGTTGTGTATCAAACGGCAAAGTCCTGATTGTGGATCCCCGTACCGTGATTTATTTTAAGCGACGAAAAATTAACAATGAACAATGGATTTCAAATTATTCAACCTGGATATATCCTCCAATTTAAAACTATTAAAAGGCACATAAGTTGCAGAAAAGTTTTCACTTATTGCTAATCACACGTTCAAATAAAACCATTTTTTAGGTCAAGTGTCCATGAGCACAGTACAAAACTTATTTATACACATTTTTCGACCGTAACAGACAGTATACCAGCTACTAAAAATGTTCAATGTATTAAGTTGGGGAAAAAGTAATGTCGAATTTTGTCAATGGATGGCGACACTTAAACATATCTTGTGTTTTACTTATCGCATCGGGTCATACTATACGGCGATTTGAAGACGACAATCTGAGCTACAGGTGTCTCTTTGATAGTTTTATGATCGTACGTTTCAGTCTCAAGTTATAGCGCGTCAAAGATGGAGTCCACCAAGGAAGAAATTCGTCATATTTTACATTTTTACTACCTAAGAGATAAAAATGCAACCAAGGCGACCAAAAAATTTGTGAAGTTTATACTGTAACGATTCGCACAGCACAGCTTTTGTTCTGGTGTAGTGGATGTCGAAGATACACCCCGTACTGGTAGGCCAATCGTCGTAGAAACCGATAAAATCGTCGAAATCATCCAAGTAGGCCGGCATGTGAGCATTCGCTCGATTGGCCAGCAACTGGGTATAGCCCATAAAACCGTTTGGAACGATTTGTAGAAGATTGGATTCGAAAAAAGCTGGATGTTTGGGTACCACACGAGTTGACGGAAAAAAATCTCTTGGGCCGAATCAACGCCTGCGATAGACTGCTGAAACGGAACGAATTCGACCCATTTTTGAAGAGGATGGTGACTGGTGATGAAAAGTGGATCACGTCTCAAGCGAAAAAGATCTTAGTCGAAGTGCGGCGAGCCGGCCCAAACCATCGCCCGGATTGACGGCCAGGAAGGTTTTGCTGTGTGTTTGGTGGGATTGGAAGGGAGCAGCTCAACTATGGTCAGACCCTTAATTCAGTCCTCTACTGTGAGCAACTCGACTATTTGAAGCAGCCGATTGACCAGAAGCGGCCAGGATTGGTCAATAGGAATGGTGTTCTGTTCCACCAGGACAACGCTCGGCCTCACACATCTTTGATGACCCGCCGGAAGCTACGGAAGCTCGGATCGGATATCCTATCGCACCCACCGTATAGTCTGGACCTGGCACCAAGTGATTACCATCTCTTCCAGTCCATGCAAAACGCTCTTGGTGCTACTAAATTGGCCATAAAAAAGAGGCTTGCGAAAACTGGCTATCTGAGTTTTTTTGCAAATAAGGAGGGGGTTTTATAAGAGGGGGATAATTCTAAATGGCAACAAGTTTGCGAACAAAACAGCATATTTGACTTAAATCGGATAATTGTAAGTATGTTAAATAAAACGTTAAAATTCGATCACAAATACGACATTACTTTTTCCCCAACCGAATATAATTCATAAATCACTGCGTAAGCGCGGCTCTAGTTTCTAGCGTTATACATAGTATAACGCATTCTTTGAAAACATCAACTGGGAATTGAAGGAGTATTGGAATTTAGGCAAGACACCGAAAATAAGAACTTTGAATGCTTAAGCCAAAGACGCACTGCAGCCTTTGGATCCAACACACTCAGTTCTAATAGATAAATTGGAATCGGAGCGACATTTTTTTCGGAATGACTTCTTACGAGGGTGAAAATAGAACAAACAACTTCCGACACATTTTTGAGCATTTGAAACCGTCACGAACTTGCGCATACAAAACATCCTTCCTATTTTGTTGAATTCTTCCGACTACTATTGCTGTGGCTGATATTACTATTGCTGCCGTTGCTTTTCACCTGATCATTATTCAAGAATTTTCTTTGTTTGCTATTAAGTGATATAGAATCAAAATGCCTACCATGTCCTGGAAAAATAGCATTAGGATCCTCGCAGTCACTTGAACTCAATAAACTTTGATTCATCTCGGAATTACGTGATTTTTTCGAACCTCTCAAACTTGAGAAATTAAACAGACGACCGAGAGCCTTCATTTTACTATGTTTAATCTTTTCCGGTTTTTCATGGGAGATGATTTTCTTCGGGGACATATGATTGGATGATCCATTTCCATTGCCGTAATTTGAAAATTTAAAATCATCAGATTTGCGGGGTAGAATCAAAGTACTTTTGATCATATATTCACTTTTTGCTTTTGGTTGATAATTGTATCTTTCGCGAGGAATTATCTTCCCTTCGAAGTTATGACTGTCATTGTCACTAAAAGAGGAACTTGCTTCTGACACATCCATCTGAGTTTGTCCATTGCCGGTGCGGAAGGTCACGGAACTTTTACGAGATGGAGATGAGATGTCGAACGAGGATGAACGATCGCTACACATCGAATTGCTTTGTTCATCATACGAGGTGTTCGTTACCGTGCTATGGTCGTTATTTGCTAAATTGAGCGATGCAAAGCTTTCATTGAATTCGTTATTGAGCTCGTCTCTATGCTCAGAGCTATCTTGTAACCGATCCTCGTCTACTGAATTTGATTGTTTAGTCCGGAAGAAACATTCGCGGGGAAACTTTGAACCAGAACCGTTACGGAAAAACCGATCCGTGTCGCTGGTACCATTCTCTTCGTAATTATACATTCTGAGATCCCCACTTGACTTGGAGCTAACCTTCTCGGCCCGATTCAAACGCCAGGTGTCGTCGCGAGAAAATATCTGTTCTAAGCTCTTCTGCATCTCGCGATAAAACACGCGATCATACGTTACAGTGTCTAAATTACATTGTTCATTCGATGCGCTCGAATAATTATCTGGAATTTTACTATCTAAACTATACTTTTTACCGGGACGATAATGCTCAGTGCTGCGACTGCGACTGTAATCAATCGATGATTCGTCTTGCTTATAGCTAGAATTATTATTGTTACTACTATTATTATTGTTATTACTACCATAATCACTAGTCCTGCGACTGAAACCGAAACAGTTCGTAACTACTTCCTCGTCGTCGTCGTTATCATAGTGCCGATCATCGTCATCCGTGAAATCATCACGTGCCTTCTGGTACGGATAATTAGGATGCGGACGGGAGGCATTATGATGTTGCGGGTGATTGTTAATTGTCACAGGTGTCGAATTCTTACGAAATTTATGATTTAAGCTTGACGTCTTACACATCATATCTAAACCACGATCATGACTTTTACCTAAAGTACCATGCCGTGAACCAATCATTGCATTTGATGATTTTTTCGGGTTATTGTTTGATAGTGGACTCATTGTAGGTGAAGTAGTAATACCTGTACCAGATGATGAATTTGGTATACCGCCAGCTGCAACGCCGCCACCAATTATCCTTGACTTATCCAGATTTGGAGCACTTTTACTGAAGTGTGCGGGCGTTGGATACATTAAGGTTGGACGTTCACGTTGATGTGCCGTCGATGGGCCCCACGTCTTACCTTTGAAACCGTCAGTCGGGGGAACTGAACAATTTCATGAGGGGAATAAGATGTTTTTCATTGAAAAAATTTAACGGCTCTTTTCAATTAAAAATAAACATGAAATTAACAATAACAAGGATGAGTGATGAGATATGTGTTTAGTTTGTTAGGTTATGAAAAATAGATTGTGATACGATTTCCCGATTAATTTGTTTAACGAATAATTACAAATTACTGTTGAGCGGGGACCTGTAAGTTACCGACACCTTCTAAAGTTTCTGATTAATCAACTTATTCACAGATAGGAGGAAAATTATTAGTAAATTAGAGTCTTTTGTGTACAAGAGAGATATTTCCAAATGTTCAGCAGCAACTAAAAAGAGCAAACCTAGTCTAATTGTAAGTACGTGTGCAACTAATGTGTATTGTTCGTGAAACGAATTTGAACCTTACTACTAAGGATCCTAGGAACCAACGGTAAAGTGTATTAGCAAAGTGTGACAATGAAAGACGAAAAAGTATCAAATTTACGTGAATGGAAACTGTAGTCTCCTCTAGTTCACACACAACTCAAGCATGCAGTGAGAAACTCTGAACTCCGTACATTTAAGTCTAAAATCTACAGTGTCAATGAATGGAAAGCGATAGATGGAAGGACTAAATACAGTGTAAGTTCAGTTAGTTTTAATACTTGATGATTTAGCTAAAGAAATGTTACTTACGTCTAATCACTCTTAATCCAGACACTGCTGGCGAACCAGGTGGCGTACCGGTTCTTGCACATGGCTTATCACTACGAATTGCGGTTATTGTATGGCGAAAATCCACTGGGTAGGAGATTTGAGCATTGTCTCGTTTCAGGAGCTGTAAAGATATTGAAAAAATTGTTGGTGATTAGTATTGTATGATCAAGACACTCATTTCTGGTATCCAGTTTAGAATTCTTACTACTGTGGTATAAACTTAAGAAACCGAAAGGGTATTTAGATGAAGGATCTAAGAAATCTTCAATGTTAGTTGCGGATAACAAACAGTAGTCGTAGACCTATGTCGGCACATAAAATAAGGTCTCACAGAGGAAACCACTTAGCAACTTTAACGGAAAAAACCAATCAGTGTGCTCGGTCAAATCGACCAAAAAGCACGCATTTTTGGCGATTAATCCGCGCTGTGATTCTTGTGGTTAGTATTGTAAGCTTTTTGTAATGAGGGAACCGAAAGGGACTCAGGCTGTCAGGCTATAATTGACCTCCAATCAGGAGTCTTCCACTAGCTATTTCTGCTTGAATGGACCAAAGTGCACATTTTTCATTTTCACAAAGGCTTGACGAAACCTTCGGAGAAGCAGAGAAGACTAGAATACTTGCGTCCTCTAAGGGGCTCAGGAAGGAAAGCAGTCTCATTATTTTTAAGAGTTGCGCATCTAGGCAGGAATCTTGTTCTATGTGTAGCAGCTATAGCCTCATCTTTCAATCTATACCAATTGCATCTGTACCTGCAGTCCCTCAATTGAGTCGGGTTCTTTAGCTCACCGCACGCATTAACCGACTGGAGTTTCGTGTCCGCCAGCGTCGCTAAGATCGCTTCCAGGCCCCCAATGCGGATAATGCAATTCCCTTCAAAAACCATGTTTAAGACAACATCGGCTTTGCTTTTAAGATGCTCGTTTTGATTAGAGATGTCGATTGTGCTCTGGTTTACAAAAGGGAAGAATGCTCGTATTTGGAAAACTCAATTGAACTCAACTGAAGCGATGAAGGAGGATGTATCGCCTTATCATTGCAGACAAGGCGACTGAGTTGAAATTTCTGACTAATATCGAGCCAGCATTTCTCTCAGTTTTTCGTTTGTACAAAACAATGTAACGCACGCAACTTTTCTTACAAGCACCTGCGAGCAACGCAGATACTAAATGAATTTTCCAAATCGAGACCTCCTGGAATCTGAAAATGAGAAATACGTGCAAGACGTTATCACAGAAGGTCCACCAGTCGAACAACGAGCAATGCGACTATTGACAGAGAAACTCGCTTAGGCCAAGAGAGCCCATGATGCGCCTTCTTCTAGTACCCAGGAAAAGCGACGAATATACATTTGGATCCTACATGGACTGAATCTTTTGACCATTTTTTTCTTTCGCAGAGAGAGAATATAACGTTTTAACAATATTGGATCTAACAAGAGCAATCCATCAGATACCGACCACATCCGGGAATAGACCACAATTATACTCTCATTCGGCTTGTTTGGATTTCTTAGCTTGGACATTTAAAAATATCTATTCAACTCTCCAGTGATAGGGATTCTGTCATCTAAACATGGAGGCCATGGGCAGAGAGAGTAAGCCACATCTTAACTGACATTTTGGATTCAGCAAGATTCCGCAATCTTCAACAATAGAACAAAAACGCATCCGAATGCGTTATTCTCAGTGGCATTTGGAGCGTTTAAAGAAAAATAAAAAAAGATTTTGTGCGTCGATTCAGCACCATGGATGAGACCCGGATCTACAACCATGATCCTGGATCGAAACAAGGAGTGGTATCCATACTAATTTTCGGGACGGGATCGAATTTGTGAGCAAAAATCAGTTAAAAAGGATTAGCGATAGTGTGTTGGGATGCTAAAAGAATTTTATTGTTGGTTTAGCTCCAAGCTGGTTAAACAATAAACCAAGATTATTACTGTAAACTTTTGTACCAGCTGAATATGAAAATTCATGAGAAAAGACGTGGTTTCCAGAAGAAAAAAATAATTTTGCGCCGAAATGCACCTGCTCACAAGGCTCAAAAAACCATGGCGAAAATCACGGAATTAAAATTCGAATTGTTGCAAAATCTACTCTATTCAATAAATTTAGCCTGACTTTTGGCTTTCCTGCACCTCAAAAAATGCTCACGTGGATATCGATTTTCATCAGATGAAGAGATAATAGCCGATATAAACGATTGTTTTACAGATCCTCCATAAAATCACTACAGGGGTAGGATCCTTAAATTAGAGAATCGTTAGAATACGTGTATCAAAGTTAAGAGAGATTACACAGAAAAATAAAGTAATTTTTACAACCATAAATCCGCTTTCTCATTTCCATTCCGTAAAATTTTTGATATACCTAGTAATATAATAAATAACAAATTCAATGAACAAAATTCGCTCCGGGTGCAAAAGAAGTTCAAACACCATCTTCCATCTTCGCTAGTTTTTGAAGGTTGGTCTGTGAGCAACACAGATTCAGAATGATATTGAAAATCAGGACTTGAAATCAGAGTGAAATTATGCGGTGTTTCCAACGATTAATTAATTGAAATAATAAAACTTGTTGTTTCTTTTTCGTTGGTGAAAAGATCAAGTGTCACCTTCTCAAACTTGTCCAAACACATACAAAGGACATTGAAAAGGTTTGACATACAGCTGGTAGGATCAAGCCGTATCTACCAGCTAAAAACCCAGCTGGCGGGGGAAAAAGATCCGAAAACGGTGGAAGAGATGAGCGGCATCTATAAAATCGCCTGCTCGGATTGCCCGAAGGTATATATCGGGCAGACAAAAAGATTAGCAACCACTAGATTTAGGGAGCACATGAAGGAGGCAGAGCTGGCTGTAAAGCACTCCCGAAAACCCACTAAATCTATGGTGGCAAAACATATGGTCGAATGCGGCCATAAAGTAAGCGCTGATGACTTGAAAGTCCTAAAGCAAGTAAGAAAGACTAACCAACTGGATGCTTACGAAAGCTGGTTCATCAACAAACAACCGGTTGACACTAGGTTGAACTCAGATTTGGGTAACTGCTATTCCCCTTTGTTTAGAAAACTCTTAAAGTAAAATAATCTCGTCTTGTTTTAGGATTGATAAATTAGCTATTAGGAAGTGAATTAAATATTCTTTTTCAGGACCTAGATATAAGTTTTAAGATACATTAGCTATTAGGTAGTTAAATTAAATATTTATTTTCTTTTTCAGGACCTAGATATAAGTTTTTAGTCGTAATTATAATATCATAGTATAGAGTAGTATAAATAGAACATAATGTCTATAGATGAGCAAACTTGTTTGCACTGATGAAGGGAACAAGTGGTTCCCGAAATATCGGTATTTGCAAGAATAAATACACACACCAACGAAAAAGAAACAACAAGTTTTATTATTTCAATTCAAGGACTTGAAAGATTTCAACGACTTTACGAAGTCTCATCATATGTCACCACATTATCACAAAAGGAGCACCAGCATAAGGAGTAATACAACTACTTACAGAGAAATTCGGCTACACCAAGAGATCATTCAAACGATTTTCAAACAATCAATAGACCAATCTTCTTCATCAGGTACCGAAGGAAGGCGATGAACGTGCTATTTGGAGACTATCGAGGATTGGGTTTTTTTTTATTATTTCTGACAAGTATTCAACAGCCCAAATTCATAATTTTTTCCATTTCTTGAACGAATGGAACTTCTTAACAATATTGGATTTAACCAAGGCATTCCATCGGATATCGTTCCCATTTCGTAGACAGGAGCTATCTTCTCATTAGGCTTGTTTGAATTTCTAGTCAGGACACTTGGCCTGAGAAACGGACCACACTTATTTAAAGGTATATCTATTCAACTCTCCAAGGAATAGAATTCTGTTACGTATGCAGTAATGATAATTCAATCTTATCGAAACACCCCAGAGAAGTTTTCGAAATTTGTGTACGAACGGCCTGAACTGAAATACATTGGATACTTCACTGGATCCAAGGTTGTAGGACCATTGCCAAAAACAATTAAAGTCGTCCTGAATTGACCTAAGTCAAGCCACGTCATCGAAATCACAAGATCGTTGGGGTAATTTCTATCAGAAACTCATAAAAAAAAACAGTCTAAGGTCCGTTCAATGAATACATGAAATACATCAAGAAAAAAGATGGTATGCCAAGTACTTGTATACTCCTGCAAACAATTAATTTAACAAACAAAATTTCTACGTTATCAACAATCTACAGCAATACGCCCAATACAGCCATGGGGCCGTGTTCAAGGTAGAGCAGAATAGGACTTAGAGAATTTCTCCCCCAACCTGATGAAAATGAAATAGGTTGCCCATGAATAGGAGCTTCAAACTATCCTAAGCTGCGTTTCTCGTGTAAATCTAGTGTATCACAATTTTTCACAGAAAAAAAAACAACCACAAGATATTGTCGCCGCGTCGAATCAGCCGACTGTAACGCATGACCAGAATATTCCATGTTCTATGTTTTTGCGCGTCTGAGATTTTCCGGCGCTAGTTCATGGCCGAGTGTCGTGAAGTATATCAAGGTCTGGGTCCATAATTGCCTGGCATGACAGACCACGCAAATTAGCTAAAGGAGCATACCCCTATTATGGACAAATGTTCTGATCATTTCCACTCAGACACACGCATTTGTAGTAGTGTACCGTTACGGTCTTGAATGAAGTGGATTGTTGGGGAACGATGATTATTATTATTAGTCATGAATCATATGTTCAATATTGTGGATTACCAGCATCGGTAGATTAAACTTTGAAGCGACTTTAGCTACGGTAGTGACTTGGCCAACGAGGTACACCAACGTCTCCTCTTGCATCACTAGCGACCGCGGTGCATTACGCAACGACTAATAGGCCTGTTCTATATCAAGTGTTTCAGTACCGCTTCAAGCAACAACTACGCAGACTTCTTCCTCATCTCGATATACAACAAGTCTGAGTTTCTCAAGAACCACTTCAGTGCAAAGGCCAAAAAGAACAAAAACATTATTTTCAATCCCTTGATTGATTGTAACTAGCCACTTCGCATTCCGAATATTTTCTTAATGATCTATTTAGGTACCTACAAGATAGTCTGTTGAAAATTCAAGAAAAAAAATATGTGTAAGGCAATGCAAAACATTTCATCAAACACTTGCGGTTTCGTCATGAACAATTTTTGGTTCAGATTACAGGAGTTGAATTTACACACTTTATGGTACCTCACCAAATAATGTTGATGCTCTGATCATGGTCCTTAATGGTCATCTACTTAGCATTGTAATCACCATTTAATCCAGCGACATGTGATGCTCTTATAATTTAAACCCTGCGTAAAACTTCGTAAGGGGTCGTTGACCAAAAATTGATTAGGCGTCTGAGAGCAGCAACTCTTAGTCCACCACGCAAAGTCGAAGCTGCGGACAAAAGAAACAAATTTTTGAATATTCTCTTCGCGATTTTCAGACTGCAGCCACAACTAAACATTAGATAAACCATTTTTCGACGACCCAAATACCCTTTGGGTCGTCATTCAAACTATAGAATCGAGAAACGATGAATTACTGAAAATCGCACTTAGCAATTTGGACCTTTGATTGAATTACTAGTATAACTAGGAGATTTTCGTCACCAGCTACATGTAACAATATCAACGTTCCCGTTGCCCACTTTCGGTAGATCATGTGATGCACAGGATCAACTTGTGCAGCCTCAAATGTAAACACAATAATATAAGCAAACTGAGTCCAACTGTCGTGTAGGTTATAGTTGAAGAAGCTAGAAGGAAAAACTCTACGATTGTTCGATACAAGCAGATCTATACCTTGACTAACCCCATATATCAATAACTTACTTTAATTCTTGGAGAAACGATCAATGGTAGGTAAATCAAGGCATACATATTTCCGTTGCAAAAAGAGGCACTGTTCACTAATTCACCAAAACAAGTGAAGAATCCCGAGGGTTAGTCTTTACTATTTCTTTACTTGAAAAGTAAAGAACGCAAATATCGTAAATAACCAAAGCTTCAAATTGGTTCGATAACAGCATAGCAAGTCGATCGATACATGAAGCATTGAGGGATCAATAGAGACAAGAGCTGCAAAGCTGCTTATCGCCTATTGTATTAACAAAGTTTTGTCACTAAGATCAGACGATGGCAGCTGATATAGCAGTGGAGAAGATAATCTTCATCCATTTACCGTAGTACCTTATTCGTGTAACAAGTTGTGGGTAAAAATTAATCCGTAAAGATGCAAAGAATAGTCAGTTTTTTAATATAGCTTCCGAAACCTGAGGAGTTAAATCTGCAAATACAACCTCTAGGATAGAAATGGAATGAGCTTGCTTCTATTATATAATATTTTTGACATCCTTACAACTGGCGTGAAGCCTTGAAATTTTTTCAATTCTTAGTTTATTTTTTTTTATTGCTCCTAGCGCATTTTGAAGAGGCGTACCCTTACGCCTGGAGCTGCTGAAGCAGAAAATCGACTCCACACCCCTATCTTGCTAGGCCGGTTAGCTCCATACGCCCACAACATCATTGGCCCATACCAAAGAGGCTTCACTCCAGGTAAATGAGCAACAAAGTCAGATTTTCTCTTTGCGCCAAGCGATGGAAAAACTGTTGGAATATGAACATCAGTTGTACGATCTTTTCATCGACTTTACAGCCATCTACGACAGCATAGCCAGGGTAAAATTGTACACGGCCATGAGAGAATTCGGTATCCCAACGATATTGATAAGTCTGACTAGGCTGACCCTGACCAATGTGCGAGGCCAGATAAAAGTAGCAAGATCACTATCGAGACCATTCAATATCAACAACGGTCTACGACAAGGGGACGCCCTATCATGCGTCCTGTTTAACCTGTGTCTCGAGAAAGTGATCCGTGATGCTGAAGTAAATGCAAGAGGTACGATCCTCTTTAAGTCCACCCAACTACTGGTCTATGCTGACGATGTCGACATCATGAGAAGAACGACCCGAGATGTACAAATTGCCTTCATCCAGATCGAGCAGGCGGCGCGAGATCTTGACCTACACATCAATGAAGGCAAAACAAAATATATGGTGGCAACGTCAGCACCGAAAACCAACCAACCAACAACATCAAATCGCACTGGTCAAACGGGAAGAATAAAGATAGGAGAATACAACTTTGAGACTGTTGATAATTTCTCCTATCTAGGGTCGAAAATCACAACCGATAACAGCTACGATGATAAAATCCGCGCACGGTTGTTGGCAGCCAACAGAGCCTATTTCAGCTTACAAAAACTGTTTCGCTTGAAACGTCTCACCATAGGGTGAAAGCTCTTACTTTACAAGACTGTGATCTTGCCAGTCCTTATGTATTTCTCGGAAATCTGGGTTCTTAGTAAGAAAAATTGCGAACTCTTGGCCGCGCTCGAAAGAAGAATCCTCCGAAGAATTTTTGGACCCCTACATGAGGATGGACGATTCCGTAGCTTTCATAACGGAGAAATTTCGGAGCGATACCCCGACCGTGAATGTGATAAGTCGAGGTATGCCTGTGTCTCAATTAGACACTGCCGGCAAACTTAATTAGTATGTATATATACCTACATCCACACATGTGTCTGTCGGGAATAAATGACATTGGTATACATGATATGATGACTAAAAAACTAAAACAAAATATTGTTTTGCGATCGCCCATTCATGTAAGCTCACTTTGCTGTGACATCTACGAATTCATATGTGATGATGACGTCATACATGTTCTAGAATTCACGAAATTAAAAAAAAAAGCAGTTTCGCCCTCTATAAGTATGTTAATAATAGTTGGATTTTCTCCAAACTTGACCAAATTGTGCCTGATGTTATTCCTTATACAAATTTCATTATACTTCTATGATGAACTTAAGGGGGGTTGGTGGATAAATTTCTAAAGTCACTTTATTTGTGCAGGTATCGGAATCGGATGTATTTTGAGGTCTAGAAATGCACCACTGTGATTTTTTGGTTGGATAAGTTCTGAGAACGGTATCTGCTTTACTTTTTGGGCACTCTTCTTGAGCCCTCACTCCCTCTATCTTTCACCCAATATCAGAAGCAAGACTATTTTCGAAAAGTACTGATCAAACGCTTTCATTTGATATCACATGACTATATTCTGTGAAAACAATTTACACCCCCCTTTCACATGTATGGGTAATTCCCCCAAACTCAACACAAAATGGCGCCGCTGGCTATATGTTAAGGGATTCACAGACCGCACCTTCTTAACAAACTTCCTGATAATTGGTTTAGCCGTTTTCGAGTAAATCGGGTGTGACAGACAAACAGAAAGACAGGGGGGTTTGAAGATAATTATTAAAAATTATAGTAATAATTTGTTTGAGCAGACATAGGTATGGAGGGCATTTCGGAGCCTAGGGACCATCTAGTGACAGCCTCTTGACTTTTTTCAGATTTTTTGGTTGGGTAGTTTCTGTGAATGTGTCCGTGAAAGAAATCATTACTTTCACCTCCCCGCACTCCCCACCTTTCCAACAAATGGCCAACCACGAGGGCAGAGCCATCTCAACAACTTAAAAAAAAGTGGTAAAATTAACCGTGCAGCTCCACCGCCAGCTAAGTGTAGCCCCACTGAATTGCCTCATGGACACGCGCTATTACGCCTCTGGGATATATGGGGATTTCTTTTGACCACTTCTCTCTCTCACGCCATTGGCAAAACGTCATGGGGCCTTAATTCAATGCTTTTTTGCCTCACCCTTCATCTTCATCAACAACTGAGGTAGGAGGGACGTCGGTTCAGGATGCGAATGGTCAATCACGGTCGCGGCATTTGGATCACAATTTTCCCTGCTTTACGCGCGTGTTTGAAATTATGTGTTTTTATTTACCAATTTGGTAAATTCTCCCAATTTTCCCATTTAAATGTTACGAGCTCCGGGGGGATTCCAAACAAATGGATTAAAAAAAAGTGAAGTGGCTAGGATAGAGAAGGAGTGCACGCGAACCTGTAGGGTCAACTACGCCACTTTTCTTTAGGCTTTGGGATCGCTTTGCGTTTGTTATCTGCTCTACCTTCCTGAAGAATCAGACAAAAAACCGTCGGAAAGGTTTCCCTCAATAAAATAGCTTTGCCCTCCCTGCTTTGAGAGTTGCAATAAGATTGGAAAAATCCTACGATTAGCGCAGAACGCAGTCTGAATAGACGTTTGAGTGGATAGTATAATGAGCCTGATATATGAGAACTAAAGGCTTGAACCGACCTACCTAATCGGTTCAGCCATTAATTGTTCCATAGTATTTTTTCTAGTTCACTCGAACATTTAAGCTTTAAAATTTTTATTGTATATGACAAGGAAAGCCAATCATTTCATTGTTAGCGGTGATATTCAATGCAACCGTATGCTCCCAACAAGGATGAAAAATATATTGCCGAGAAATTCCCGAGACTAATTTCGTCTTCTAGTAAAGTTATAGGCAATTTTCCAGCAAGATGCAATTACAAGAAATCCAATAGAATAAATCAAATAAAACTTACCTTCAAACGCATTCTACTAAATCTACCCAAACGTTTTTTCGGTGTAGGTGTATTTTGTGAATTTAACGTCATATGAAGCTCACGCCCAACTAATTCCATCTCTCGTAGATTTAGTTCTTGTTCGCGTAAAAGTAAACTTCTCTCGTGTTGTCTTTGTTGATTTTGTACTCGTGCCAGTTCTTCTTCTTTACAACGCAATTCCTGATATGAAGAGATACGAAAAATTAAATAAAATATCAAATATCTTCCAAATCTTAATTCAAATAAAAATTCAAGATAAAACTTGATAAATTATTCAAACGGTGAATAGAGAAAAAAAAGTTAACTAAATAAATACTGCACAAAATCTTCTATGGAATACAATGGTGTAAAATTCAAAAATAAAACGAAAATTGCGTGGTCATAAATTTTTCGATTTTATTTCGGGTATTTATATTCGAATGAGGCAATTGTAGTAAGGACATTAGGAGCTGTCATATTGAAGCCCCTCATGAGACTCATGCACTGCCAATTGAGAAAGATATATGCGTACTGTGAGGAGTATGCTGTCCTTGAAAGATTCTATTCTTTCATCTCATTTCATAGATTTTAGTAATTAGAGATCGAATTGCTGGACTGAAACTGATAATCTGTTGGAAATAAGACAAGAGTGTGGAAAATTTCCAGTGGATGTTTTCAGTTGGTCCCATGTTCTTGTTGTTAAGGAATGTGAACTTACAAATTTGATATTAGTATAGATATTGCTAAACCGGAGCAAAACGAAGGATTAAGTAGGAATAGTCAATTTTAGAAGTCAAGGTCATTAGCCTCATTTAGCATTCGAGACGATTTGCATTCGTTAACCGGGCCTGACTTCTACTCTGCCTAATGACGGGGGTCAACCAGTGCACTGCAGGATAGACTGACGCGGAACATAGCTCCCTGAGGCTAACCTATCTCTCTCTGAGGATGAGCTGTCTCTCCTCTGGAGCGGTGCGTGGCTTTTCAGGGGCCAAGCCTCTCGTCTACCAAGACCGTTAGTGAATGGTGATAGCCACACCCTGTACGACGTGACCCTACTATTAACAAAACGCTACGGATCTAGACTGGGGAGTGGAAAAAGACCTCCCCCAATCCAGGGTGTTATGCGAACCGTGCCCATTGGATAGTTTGCAGTCGGGCGAACTGACTGTATTCGAACGGAGCCTCACTGATACCTGGTTACCTCAATGAGTAAGTTAGACCTTACCGTGCTACGGGGGGCTATGGCATGGCGGACCTCCCAACTTCCATACCTGTGGGAATCAAATGAATGAAAACAACAAAGAAAATAAGACGAAAACCAACAAAGCTGGGCCCCGTACCGCACAAAAACTGGTTAATCAGGCGGAGGCACATGTCCGAATTACTGAGAGCCAAGTGATTACACCCAAGAAGGGACGTCAAGCAGTGGATCCAAGGTTAGCATTGGTATACTGCGTAGATAACAACCAACGAATGCCATTGCTCAAAGAGCGGGGACCAGCAAAATCACGTCTGAGATAAATATAACAGACGTCAGGAAGGAGACAGGTCTCAGTGGCGCCGATGCTAAATGGTAGCTGCGCCATCTGAAGGAGGGCCTGAAACCAGAAGTGGCCATCTCTACCGGAGCCGAGAAAGCGAGAGCAGCAGACATCAGCACGCATGGAGGGAATGCTCCTAAAAAATCCAAACCTGAACCCAAGAGGGGGAAAATCCGGGCAGGTCAGGAGTGAAGGCAGGACTTAGGAAGCCCGCCATTAGCTATGCTAGTGTAGTCAAGGGCATTCGACTGGCCATACTGCCAAAAATGTTTCCCGAGAAAATACTCACTCGTGAGGAGCAGGGAACCATTGAGGACCTTGTCGTCAGGCAGACGTGCAAGGGATGGACTCCGAAACTTGTGTTCACCGGGAAACGCTTTGGACCAGGCCTTATACTGGTGGACTGCGCGACGGAGGACACTGCAGAATGGATTAGAACCATAGTTGCTAGATTGCCAAGCTGGGAAGGGGTGGAACTGCCAACATGTGCTGGGGATGATATACCAGGAGCCCACATGGTGGCAATTTTCCTGCCAAAACCCGGGACAATAGAAACCGAAGACCTTATGGGCCTCTTAATCGCCCAGAATGAAGACCTCCATACCCGACTATGGAGAGTCTTCAAAAGCAAAGTGGAGGGCAAGGGTAAACTTCTCACGATCGGGGTAGATGACCGATCCCTGGAGGCACCATGGAATTGCCAAATTAACTACCGATTTGGCAACATACCCGTGCATGTGCACAGGCAAAAGCCGAGGAAAGATACCTCGGAGGAGACACCGGGTGAAAAACATACCGAAGTCCCCGAAGAAGTCTCGAAAGCCATAGAAGCGGAAAGGATTGGATCAACCAGGGAAATAGACCTGCTGCCCAGTGAAGAGCAGAAGCTGGACGACCTAGACCTAGGGCTCAGGGTGGACAGCGATGCGCAGGAAAGCGCCATGTCGGAGGAGGAGGGCGATACTCCGACAGTGGAGAAAAGCTCCAAACAATAACGGAGCCAATGGCCAGCACTAAGATAGCCCAGATAAATCTCCACCATGCGAAAGTTGCATTTGCGGTAATTGCAAGGGCAAGTTCCAAGGAGAACATTGGAATAGTGCTGGCTCAGGGGTGTACCAGGGGCAGATTCGCCGTCTGCAGGGAGGAAGCATGCAGGTAATTTGGGACTCCTCTTGTGAAAAACCAAGAGCTTGCATAATTCTTAAACGTAATTTAAAATACATATGTCTTTCAGAATTCTTAACCGGTGACCTTGTGGCTATCCAAGTCTCATTGGAAGCCGGGAGGAGCACTCGAGATGCAGTCGTAGCATCGGGATATTTCCCAGGAGACGAAATCCGGGCTTCATCGGAACAAGTCGTAAAACTGACGAAGTATTGTGAGAAGAGGGCGTTACCACAGGATTGCTAGAAAGCAGGCAAATAGAAGTACCGACAGGTACAAATTCTATTGTCATCACTCAAGGCTGTCCACAGGGCGGGGCGCTATCGCTGCGAATGTGGAGTATGGTGGGATGAACTCCTGGACGTGTTAAGAAATACTGGAATACAAGTCCAGGATTACGCGGACGTCATTGTCTTAATCTGTAGGGGCAAATACAGGGTGCGGCAGCATAACTTCCTTTTTTAAAATGCGCGCCACTCAGTTAGTTGATGTCATAGCGGAGCGCTAGTGGTCTCGTTCAAGAGGGGATACTGTAAAGTTTTGTCCCGACACGGTTCAGTCGCCATCATGCGTTGGAATAGTGAGGAGCGTGCCTTCGCCGTTGAAGTTTACTTTTCAAGCGGATGTTCGGTTATTGCCACACAGCGTGCATTTCGGAATCGCTTTAATTTAGCCCCGTTGGCTCCCGTCCCAGACTGCAAATCAATTGTTACATGGGTCACTACATTCAGACAAACTGCAAGTGCGACAAAAGGAAGAACTGGAGTCCCTCGGCCCGTTAGATCACCTGAGAAGATTGAAGCAGTGAGAGCGTCAATGTTGCGATCGCCACGGCGTTCTGCGCGCAAACACGCATCTGCCCTTAGACTATCCGATCGTTCTGTGAGAAGAATTCTTCGTGATGATCTTCATTTTCATCCCTATAAGATGGCGATAGTGCAGGAACTTTCAGAACGTGACTTCAATTCTCGGATGAACGCGTGTGAGCTCCTTCTTGATGTCATTCCCGAGGGTGCTATTGTTTTTTTTAGCGATGAAGCCCATTTTCATTTGTGTGGGTCGGTTAACAAACAAAACATGCGCTACTGGGCTGACACCAACCCTCGAGAATTGCATCAAAAGCCTTTGCATTCACCCAAAGTCACAGTGTGGTGTGCAATTTCCTCAGCTGGAATTATTGGTCCCTGGTTTTTTGAGGAAAATGAGGTTACAGTGACAGTGAATTCGGACCGGTATGTAAACATGCTACAGCATTTTTTTTCCCACGGCTAGAAAATTTGGATTTGGGGGACACTTGGTTCCAACAAGACGGTGCAACAGCACACACTTCCAGAGCATCGATGGCTGTTTTGAGGGAACACTTTCCAGAGCGCCTTATCTCAATTAGAGACGATTTGGAATGGCCGGCACGCTCTCCCCTTGTGATTTTTTTCTATGGGGTTTTTTGAAATCCCGTGTTTATGTGAACCATCCAAGAACCCTACAAGATTTGAAGACCAACATCCAAGAAGAAATTGCCAACATAACATCTGCTATGCTAACAAGAGTCATGACAAACGCCAGAAATCGGTTTACGCAATGTATGGAGAATGGGGGACGTCACCTAATAGATTTGATCTTCAAAACAATGTAAATAAAAACTTTAGACATGTACCTACATTATAAAAAATAAATAAATATTTTCCGATGCATACAATAGTTTTTATTGAGTTTTGAAAAAAGGAAGTTATTCTGCCGCACCCTGTATGAAGATGCCCTATGTGATAGAATCCAAACTGGACTAAGGGTTACTAGTACCTGGTGCAGGAAGGTGGGACTGCGGATCAACCCAGACAAAACCACCATAGTACCATTCAATAGGAGACGTAAGCTTGATCACCTGAGAGCCATAAGATTACATGACATGGAGGTGAAATGAGAAGCAGAGGTCAAATATTTGGAAAATACGTTAGACCAAAAATTACTCTGGAAGACATATGTCGAAAACACTTGTCGGAAAGCCACGAGGGCTCTGATGACTTGTATATTCATAGCAGGAAAAAATAGGGTTGCAGCCCGAGGATACTACTTTGGATATATACTACAATATTAAGGCCAATGATTACCTATGTGTGTATCAGTGAGGTAATGAGGACATGCTCAACGGCATCCCTGGAGGTCATTCTGGGATTAACCCCTCTCTATCTGCACATACAGATGCAGGCAAGGAGGGTAATATTCAGGATGGCCAGTAGTATCAGTGAGGCGGGAGCTGCCTAAATCGAAGGAAGATTGATATTCTTTCTAAGCGGTATTCCGAATTACTGATACCAAGGGATAACTTGACGAGGTTTCACTTCGATAAGAAGTTTGAAACACGTTGGAGTAACAAGGCAAACTGGGAGAGCGTGGCTGCGGCATACGGCTTAAACCAGCAACGGATTACTTGGTACACTGAGGGAGCGGGTGCCGGTGTCATTGGTCCAAGGAAAATGTACTTTGAGTCAATGGGCAGGTACACTAGCATATTCGCATTATACGCCATCGACAAATGTGCCTCCTTTAATCTGCAAAGAAACTACAGGGGGCAGAACATAGCTATTCTCACCGATAGGCAAGCAGCGATCGAGGTACTTAGGTCCAACCAGGTGAACTCTAAACTGGTGTGGGAATGCCTTGAGAGACTGAATACACTCGGCTCGTCCAACAAGGTCTGGATACTTTGGGTTCCAGGCCATACTGGGTTGAAAGGCAACGAGGCAGCGGACGAACTAGCCAAGAAGGGAGCAGGGTCGCCTTTACACGGGCCAGAACCCATCTGTGGAATCGGAAATGGCTATGACTCTAAGAAATGAAGAGGAACGGTTGAGGGAACTATATTGGGCGGGCCTACCAGGGATGGAGCAATCCAGGGTGCTTATTGGGGGATACGAACCCATGCTTAAACCTCACCAAAAAGAACCTCCGAATCATAGTGGGAATTCTCACTGGTCATTGTCGGCTGAACTATCACCTAGGGAAACTAGGGATATCTACGGACACTGCCTGCAGGTTTTGTGAGGAGTATGTCGAAACCTCTATACACGTCCTGGGACAGTGTCCGGCACTTGTGCAAAGTAGATCGAGGCATCTGAGAGAACACTTAATACCAGATGCAAAGTTGAAAGATCTGGAAGTAGAGAACAGCGGTGCGATTTTCCCTTAACAGAATAATAATAATAAGGAAAATGACTGATAAAAATATTATATGCAAGCCTTTTTTTCCAATAGCTGACAGTCCTGGTAAATACAGTTCAAAATCACTTCACTAGAAATGTTCTTTCCATTTTTTGATTAATATATACTCGTCATAGTTGAAAATCTCGTGAATTCCATAATTTCTTTCTCAAAAACTTATCAAACCAAACAAAAATGAAGATTCAGATGCAAATATAAAGTCTAATTTTCAACAACATAGCAATACGAACACAAATGCATAAAATCGTATAAAAACGAAACTCAAACTAAAATCCATACAAGAACAAAAGCGAGAATGGGCCTTCCTTACCTCTTCGAATGTCTTAAAAGCCTTTAATTCAGATTTGAACAAACATTCATTGATCAGATGAAGTTTTTGTTTTTTTTTAAATCATTTTTAAGTTTTATATTGACAAGGCGCGTTTAGTTTTATTATTATGGACAATTATTGATTGAAAATTATTTTGGCAGCATTAGAAACATTACAAAAAAAGAAGAAAGAAAAAAATTGAAAGTAAGACATAATGGATAACATTTCAATTCCATATAATATGAATCAATTCCTATGAGGCAACAGCAAGACTTGAAAGGAACTCTTACCTTCTCTTTTATGCGTAATTCCTTGAGAACATCAGCAATTTCCTTCTTCCAACCATTTTGCATAGTGTGGAATGATTCTTGTGGTGTTTGAATGAAACTCGATTGTGCCACAACCTCCAATTGCTTGAGTATGTCCTTGAAAGATGGTCGAGTATGTGGGTCACACTCCCAACAGCCTGCATTGAACGGATACAAACAAAAGGAAACCCGATTGTTACGATCATAGGTAACATACAAATCTCAACTTGACCTACTTTTCATGAGTTTACCCCAAGCCTCAGGACACGTTTTGGGTATAGGCAATGCTAAAGTATTAATCGCCACACCATATGCAACAGATAGCGAATCGAAACCCTTGTATGGCACTTCACCTGTTAATAGCTCCCATAGTAGGACACCGTAGCTCCAAACATCTGACGCTCTGAAAGCAATAGAAGCGCACAAAGCAAAGTCATACACTCTGAAAATATTCTAGGAAATGAATTTCTAACTTACTTGGAGTAGGTTCCACGACGTATTACTTCCGGTGGCATCCAAGCATACGTTCCAGCCGCTGACATTCGTGTTGTATTGTAAACTTCACGTGCAAGTCCAAAGTCTGTAATCTTCAAAGTCTTGCCCCGAAGGTTGTCTCCCTCGATTGCTTCGTAGATCAAAACTGCAAAGCAGAAATGTACAAAAATCAGTTAAACTGGCTAAATGCGATGGCTTTTTATGGGGAAAGCTTCTCATATAATTTAAATCATGTTTCAATTCAATTCCGATCCCATTCGCAAACATCAATGAATGACTGAAAATTGAATGGTGTCGTTATAATTTTTTCTCAATATTTTTTCTCTAATTGATTGGCTCAATTAAGTTCAAATGCGGACATTGATCAATCGTTCAATCATGTAAGTTCAATTTATACTTCCGCTCGAATGACATTCTGATTGTGGCTAATGCTCGTCTATTGATATAGTTGCAAGCTTCCAACATTTGATGAATATTATTTGTGCTTGAAATGGAAAAAACATGTGCTGGCAGAGAGAAAATATCTGATAAATTTCTGTTGGAATATTTCTAAATGTTTCCAAGACTTTAGAAAAGTAAAATATCCAAACAAAAGATTCCGACGCCAATAATGTTTCGCTATTCCCATGATTCCTATGAGCCATTCGCAACACATCGTTTTTAAAGTTTCACCGTAACGTGCGGGTACAAACTGTTATTCTAAACAAAGGTGCAATAATCTGGGCCATTAGTGCGCTCAATCGGGGTAAGGCCGCTGCGCTGCGGAATTGTTACGAACAGCTTCCTTAGCCTCTGCAACTACGCCATGATATTTACATAGCATACTGGTCCCAAGCGCAGATAAAGGAAGAGGATATGAGCTAACGTCCCTAAGTAAAGCAAAAATAAAATGCTGAGATCAGGTAAAGAGACAAATAAAGTATGGTTGGAGTTTTCACAATGTTAAATCCTATCTGATCTCTTGGTCATATGTCCCGCGGCAGGCCGACCAAGAAAATAAATCATCATCAACGGCGCAACAATGGGTATCCGATCTAGGCCTCTCTTAATAATGAACTCCAGACATCCCGGTTTTGAGCCGAGGTCCACCAATTCGATATTCCTAAAAGCTGTCTGGCGACCTGACCTACGCTATCGCTTCATCTTAGGCAGGATCTGCCTCGTCTTCTTTTTCTACCATAGATATTACCCTTATAGACATTCCGGGCTGGATCATCCTCATCCATACGGATTAAATGACCCGCCCACCGTAACCTATTGAGCCAGATTTTATCCACAACCTGACGGTCATGGTATCGTTTATAGATTTCGTCGTTATGTACGCTACCAAATCGTCCATCCTCATGTAGGGCGCAAAAATTCGTCGGAGGATTCTTCTCTCGAACGCGGCCAAGAGTTCGCAATTCTTCTTGCTAAGAACCCAAGTTTCCGAGGAATACATGAGGACTGGCAAGATCATAGTCTTGTACAGTAAGAGCTTTGACCCTATGGTGAGACGTTTCGAGCGGAACAGTCTTTGTAAGCTGAAATAGGCTCTGTTGGCTGACAACAACCGTGCGCGGATTTCATCATCGTAGTTGTTATCGGTTGTGATTTTTGACCCTAGATAGGAGAAATTATCAACGATCTCAAAGTTGTATTCTCCTGTCTTTATTCTTCTTATTTGACCAGTGCGGTTTGATGTTGTTGGTAGGTTGGTTTTCGGTGCTGACGTTGCCACCATATACTTTGCCTTCCCTTCATTGATATGCAGCCCAAGATCTCGCGTCGATCGCCGCCTGCTCGATCTGGATGAAGGCAGTTTATACGTCTCGGGTCGTTCTTCCCATGATGTTGATATCGTCAGCATAAGCCAGTAGTTGGGTGGACTTAAAGATGATCTTACCTCTTGCATTTACCTCAGCATCACGGATCACTTTCTTGAGGGGCAGATTAAAGAGGACGCATGATAGGGCATCCTCTGTCGTAGACCGTTGTTGATGTCGAATGGTCTTGAGAGTGATCCTGCTGCTTTTATCTGGCCTCGCACATTGGTCAGGGTCAGCCTATTACTACTATACTAATATACTATTATTAACTTTATTCCAACAGATATCGGTATGGAAGGTATTTCGGAGCCCAGGCACCATATAGTGGCAGACTCCTGATTTTTTTCAGATTTTTCGGTTGGGTAGTTTCTGAGAATGGCTCCCTTAAAGAAATGATCACTTTCAACGCCCCGCACTCTCCACCTTTCCAACAGATGTCAAAACTATTAGGTTGTTGCAAATGAAATGTCGGATATTTGAGTAAAATTTCAAAAAACTATAACTTTTATGAAAATTAATTTTATTAGTCAAAATAAGATCCAGCAGCTTCAATGCACTTCTCCCAACGAGATACAAGGGCATTTATTCCAGTTTCGTAAAAGTCTGGGTTTCTAGAGCTAGGAAATTCTTCAAAGGCACTTTTGACAGCTACTTCATTGCTGAATTGTTTCCCCGCCAAAAAGTGATCCAAATGCTTAAAAAAGTGGTAGTCGGTTGGCAAGAGGTCGGGTGAATATGGTGGATGAGGAAGAGTCTCATATCGTAATTCATTTAATTTTTGGACCGTCATTCTGGAAACATGAGGTCGGGCGTTATCATGGAGCAGTATCACTCCATCTCTGTTGACCAATCTAGGCCGCTGAACACGTAATTTCTCGTGCGTTTCATCAAGTTGGGCACAATATTTCTCTGCATTAATTGTTTCACCACGCTCCAAAAACGACTAATGAATAATTCCAGATGCAGACCACCAAACAGTTACCATTACCTTCTTCGGGTGAAGGCTCGGTTTTGACATGTGTTGTGGAGGCTGATCGGCATCTAGCCATTGCGCTGATCTGCGACGGTTGTCGTACAATATCCACTTTTCATCGCATGTCACTATTCTGCGCAAAAAGGGATTGTTCCTGTTGCGGTTGAGTAGGGAACTGGATATTTCCATTCGCAGCGCCATGTTTTGCTCGTTGAGTTCATGCGGAACCCACTTATCAAGCTTCTTCACCTTTCCAAGCTGTTGTAAGTGCCGAGATACTGTCGAATAGTGTACGCCTATTTTCTCTGCAATGTCACGAATCGATGATCGGGGATCAGATTCCACTATCAAACGCAACTCGTCGTTGTCGATCGATGGTCCTGGGTGTCCACGAGGTTCACTTTGGAGGGTCATGTCGCCTGATCGGAATTTTTCGAACCACCGCTGTGTCGTTCGTTCGTTTGCTGCGTCAGCTCCAAATGCTCTGCAAATCAGAGGGTTTTGCAGCAGAACAGCGCCCCAACCTACTAAGAAACTTTGGTGAAAAACACCATTTCCATTCTTGGCTGGAAACTGTTACCCTGTCCGCCCTATTTCCCGGACCTCGACCCTCGTCCATAGCCCATTCACTTCCGTCGAACAAGTCGAACAACGGGTTCAAGTTAACCAAAAACCCTTTTTCTAAAAAGGCACCCGCAATGACTGGCAGAAATGTGTGGTAAGCGAAGGAGTGTATATTTTGAATAATGCATTTTCTATATAAGATTTTTTTTTTAGAAAACTACGAATCTCCGGTTATCCCAGCCACTTGCCCCTGATAGCTGCTTGCAAAATGGAGGCATCTTTTGATTCCTCGTACTTCCGTTAATATTGAGAATTTCAGGAAGAGGAGCTAAATTCGAAATCACTAGTTTAGAGGAGAATTAGTCCTGGGAAATGTTAGTCTCAGGATTTCCGTCTAAGTGAAAGAACAAGAGCTTTGCTTCGCATGGATAAATTGATGGCACAGAGGATATAATTGGAGGAATAGTACGTATTCACATATTACACTTGCTTAGAATATAATTCACGGATGTTACAATAATTAACAATCGTGGTAAAATCTTCTTCCTAGTTCTTCACTTGGTCATCGCCGTGGATGAGTAGCCAAACTTTAACGTTCTTTACAGAGCCATTGAAAGGGTTACGATCATCTGCAATTTCTTTCGTGATATGGTATACGGTTCTTCTGGGATGTCGTCAACCTCTTCATCAGTGTCAGAGATAAAGACACTTTTAATGGCGTTCATTAATATTTTCGGGAATTCAAGTGGTACTGAATCGCAATGTAGTCGATCTGATTAGTCGAAATCCAGCTGATCTTGTGGCAAATCCTATGCTCGAACAGTGTCTCACTAAAGACATTGAAGAAATCAAGAAACCTTTCACAGTTGGGGTTACAGCCGCCAAAATCCTCATCAAAGTCTGAGGAAGCGTTTGTCAGAGATTACCTTGGCATTCGGATCACAAATTTTCTATAATTTGAGGATCCCTTTTCAAACTTCTCTTAACACGTAGAAATCACATTAAAAAAGAAGTAACCTACATTATTATGGTCTAAAGATACCAAGAAAAGGTAGGAACCACAATGACCGCACTCTCTTAAAATATAAAGTAAGGTCGGCCCGGTATTCCCCCCTTTTTTTAATGTCGCGTTGGCAGTGTTTGCGAAAAGTCACACGATAAGCCGGTACAGTTCCACGTCTCAGGTCGAAGGACACGTGAAAATTTTCAGAAAGCGCCAACGCTATGATCCTGCTTGTCGTGGTCCTATAGTTATGAAACGAACCAAAACAACCGCATCCTCCGAACTAAGTGATAAAGTCCCAACCATTAACTGATAAATACGAGGCTTTCACTGGGCGTTTAGTTAAGTTATTTGTATCCTACAAAATTTTCTTTTGAAAATTGGATTGGATTACGATGTCTCATAGCTTGCTGGAAATTTGCATTGAATTTTGAATCTAGTGGATCGTATACAAATTTGCTTATCTCTTCTTCGATAGCGAAATTAAGTTTTTTGGCGGAATCATTAAAAGGGCCAAAGGATAATATACCTCCCAGGACCAAAATGTGGATTGGTACCCATGACGGAATATAAAACCTGCGAAACCCTTGATGAACCAACAGGTCTACCAAACCCTATCTCCACCTCCATGCGATGATAGCTGTGAGTTCTTCCCTAATTAAAACTGCAGACGGAGAAAGATAAAGACGAGTCTCTCGCGCCTAAAACCGCCTGTGTTGCAATATAACTCCTGCGCGCTATTTCGTCCTTAACACTTTTATACCAAAAAAGTGAAGCGATGGCGGCTTTACGGTTTCTTACCAGGGCAGAGGCAAATCGTCAGACGCTGCCTCACCTCTGCCCTGGGAGCAGCGTGACCGTAGCGGCTCGCAGATGTTGAGTGCTCCTTTATATAATTCGTAGAACACGACATGACTACGAATTATACGATTTTTTTTTTTGGAAACCAAATTATTTCACGCTGTTCCTTTTAACAAAAATGATAAATTACCATCCGAACTGGAGAGGATATGCTGCCAGTATCCTGTAAACAGCATCCAACTCATCTTCATTTAAGTATGGACATTGCTTTTCAAAAACTGAAAGTTGTGGGTTTATGACTGCCACATGTAATCCGAATACCACACAAATGGCATGCTGCTAAAGAGCCATGAGCGAAAAAGACCAGAAGCTTTCAGTCGAAAAAGAAGTCATCGATAACAACGGTGCATAATGTGTTTGACGAAGGATTCTATGAATACCATACAACAGGCTTCGAATTCACTTCCCTCGGTTCACTGCTATTTCTTTCTCAATTCCAGGAACTCTTTAATCAAGGTAGTATATGAGACCAGCAAGAAGGAAGACGTTGCCAAGGCGGGAAGTTCGAGTTTTACGAACTTCAGGAATTAGCAGCAAAGAAGGAAAGTGAAGACCTGGATACCGCAGCGGCTTAAAGAACAAGTGCGATGTTCCAGATACCTATCGATCTGCAGTCGCCAGCGATGTTGAAACAGATAACTTCAAACACTGTACGACTTCGCAAGACTTAACTTGCAGACTATCCACAGGAAATGAATGTGGCCCTACTTAGGTAACCATAACGGAATTACGGTGACGGCATTTGCGGCAGAAACCAAACAAGTTACGCAGTATCATTTGTCCTTTTAGGAATGAATATACGAAAGTGGGTTTTATATGGGCGAAGATTAACGGAATCATATAATATATCATATATATGAGAAGATATGGAGGCGGAGGGACGGGATGTAAACCGAAAATCACAGCGGGGAATCTTAATGTGGGGGCTCTTGATTAGGGCGGATGATTTATTTATGGAGCTAGAAATGGTGCTCGTGAATGTTAGGATTTATAGAGCCACTGACAAACGTCTTCTGTTAGCTAGACGAGAAAGAATAAAAGTCGACACGTTTTCCGCGGTGTTCGACTGTTGGATGAACAATGAAATTGCGATGTCCTGAACCAAATACTTCTAGGCAAGATGACTACCAGAGATCTGAGGCACCCCCTCCACTGTAGATGAAATAAGTACGATAGTGAACATGGCAAGAGATGCGATACCGAGCTACCTGATCGTGGTTATTACGGCGAAGCCCTGCCATGGAGATTTATCACTGCAGGAATATTGCGCAATGCTGTCGTTGCGAAACACAATAGAAGATTGCTTATAGCTGGAGTGGCGAGATCTATTCTACTATACACGTCGTCTTGCAAACTCGCAGACGAAATCAAGTGAGTTGGGTTTTAAAGGCTGAAGACTTTAAGGGCCGTAATATTCCTAGAACCACGCCTGGTGAAGAACATTTTGTGTGGCAGGAGGATAGCCTCAGTCGACATACTCGTGCTAAAATGAATACAGAAAATATTAAGCAAGACGGTCGTTACCAGAAACAGTATTAGCGTCCCTTTCGATTGAATAATACCCCGAACTCTCTCGGATGTGGTAGCATACCAGAAGATCGAGAACATTTGTTGCTTCGTTGGGGAGACGCTCAAATTGAGGTAGAACTAGCTTGCAATTTCATCCACAATTGCAAAGACATAAAACGAGCAAGTGGAGGAAAACTAAAAGAACTATAAATGCGATTGCCAAGAAAATTGTATACAGGATATTCAACACCCAGCACATTGTTTGAAATTTTATGGTGGAGAAAAATCATTGCGCATCTTCTACAGTCGGTAATTGCGCGAGAAAAATTCCGCCTATAAGATCCGGCGTTAGTGAAGGGTGTGGGATGCAATGCATTGATATGTGGCCACGTGGTTGCGCCTACGTTTTAATATCTGTCATAACATTGCACAGCTGTTTATGGCTTGCCACATCTCAGTGGCAACCAAAGGCAATGGATCTTAATAGGATCAATGAGCGAATGGTGCTTCAAAATTTCTCTCCATGCACAACAATCTTGGTTGTTGATCCATGTTTGCTCTCCTAGGAAGTGAAGTAGGAGATTTCCACACGGCTATGCACGCGCAAATGCATTTTTACTCTTTCGTTTCTGTTATCGTGCATGACCTTTTTGGTAATTTTTTGACTGATCTAAGCCACTTACTCAAGGGCAGTAAAACGAATAAAAGATTTAAGTTTAACAGTGCAGTGTTGTGAATATAAACTTCATTGGGAAAGCGGAAATATTATATTATATAGTATTAAGCATTTTATAGAAAAACATAAATAAGTTTCATTTTTGAAGCAAGTGAACGAAGTATTGTTTCTTAAATAGAACTAACATTTTTCCTACGTTGCTAGTGGTTTATTATGCACTGGCATCAGGAAGCTATTGCTTCTATCTCCATTTGCAGGGAGTAGTCCGATAGGTGTGATTTGCTTCATCCAGGAGCAAATAAGTAGATGCATCCAAAATCAATCTTTTGGTTGCATCTGTTTCCTGCTGGGATGCGACGGTGAAACACACATAAGAAACCCGTTCTAGCGGCGCTTTTCGGTTGTCGGCAAGAATTCAAATTTCTCCTTTTGTCTACGTTAATCCTTATAATTTCCCTCTTCAAAGTAGACTTGACAGTGCATTTGGAGATCTAGGCTTTTAGCGAGCCAATCTGTCAGCTTCCTCATTACCAGCAAGGTTCGAGTTCCCTGGTACCCACCCCAGGAATTTTTCATGTTTTATATGGGCAAGTTTCAATAGCAGCTGGTGTTATTTGGTGCTGATAACGCTGCTCGACTCTCGAAACAATTTCGAATATTGCGACCTAGCTATTCTTGTCGCAATCATTCTCTTTTCGTCAATAAAATGCCATATACCTCCATGTGGAATATGGTCGTCATTTTCCCGACAGGTCGAGCCAGTTCCATAATCGGATTTCCCGAGAACATCCCTGCGCCCAATCCGTCTTCCATGACTGACACGGTGAATATTATTAGGACTGCAATCCAACGACCCGTGGGCATTTATCGACCATTCTTCTCTTTTGTTGATTGCAATGAAATATGTCTTTTCAAAAACAAATCTGGAAACCATATGAGCGACAGGCATCAAAGCCAACTGATGTTTAAGGATCCAAATAACTAACAGCAGATCGAGAATATGCTGTCTTGCCGCGTCACGTCGCGTACAGGTAATCGAGTTCGTTGTTTGGAATAGTATCAGGGTAGCGTACTCCGACGATACGACACAGAAGGAACACTAGCACGGACCAGCCTCAGATGGCAATTAAAAATTAAGATAAGGCAACGAAAGCGGATATAGCACACGCGACAATGCATCAGACAACACCCAGTTCGGTGAAACGGTCTGCAGAACCCATGCTTCCTCCACGTTCTCTTGTCAGGGCAGCTTGAAGAACGACTTCGATAACCAGAAGAAATAATATCGATGACAAGATAGAACTCTGGCACGTGCCATTTATATAAACTTCGCGCACTGCTCGAGAATGGTAAATTCAGTGATGAACCTGATAACTACGGCGTGTGAGGCTTCCATGCCCCGGAGGGACCCTAGCCGCGACAAGCCCTCTTTGTACTGGTGGACGGAAGAAATTGCCGACCTACGGAGGAAGTGTCAGAGTGTCATAAGCTCCGTCGTTTCCACGCCAACGACGAGGCATGTGCCATAAAGGTACAGTATAGATCAGCAAAAAGGAGACTTCGCAGCGCTATAAATAAAAGCAAAGCTCGCGGCTGGCAGAACCTTGTTAACCAGGTGAATGAGGATACGTGGGGACTTGGCTATAAGCTTGTCACCCGGAAAATCAGGGCTCTGCGGAGGCCCTGCATACTTAGCACCGACCAGATGGACCGCATTGTGCGGGCATTGTTCTCCAGACACCCTGTACGGGTTGATATAAATAGCGCGGAAAGCGTCGAGGATTGCTCCCTTTTCACAATGAGAGAGCTCGAAGACACGGTTCTCACAATGAAAAACAAGAAAGCGCCAGGCCCTGATGGCATCCCGGCGGAAGTTTACAAACTGGTGTTCCACCAACGACCAGAATTGCTGCTTGAAGTGTTCAACGGTTGCTTGAAGGAGGGCATTTTTCCTTGTCGCTGGAAAGTGACCAGACTCGCGTTGATCACCAACGACCAGAATTGCTGTTGAAGTGTTCAACGGTTGCTTGAAGGAGGGCATTTTTCCTTATCGCTGGAAAGTGACCAGACTCGCGTTGATCAGTGAGGTTAAGGAGACCCATAGCTCCCGTCTGCATACCGACCGCTGTGTATGCTTGACACGGCCGGAAAAGTGTTCGAGAAGCTCGTCAGGAGTAGACTCGCTGAGCGATCCGCGCTGCCGGGGACTTATCCCCAAGGCAGTTCGGGTTCAGAACAGAGAGATCTACAGTGGATGTTGTTATGGAGGTCGTAGATGCAGTTCATCGAGCCGAAGCGTACAGCCGCCGAACTCGACGGATAGTGCTCCTCATAACGCGTGATGTCAGAAATGCCTCCAATTCCGTAAGATGGACAGATATGCTCGGCACACTAGAAAATTCATTTCACGTGCCAAGCTGTCTCTTGCGGATATTGAGGGATTATCTGAAAGACCGCTCCCTGCTCTATGAGACGCTCGACGGTCAAAGGAGGATGTAAATCAGGTCGGGAGTAGCACAGGGATCCATCCTATGGCCGGACTTCTGGCGCGCTTCCTACGACAGTCTGGTGAGACTCGATATGCCCGAAGAGTCGCGACTGGTTATGCAGACGACGTTGCGGCACTTGTTGCCGGACGCACTGTTGACCAGGCGCAAAGCAGACTTGGCATATTGATGCGAAGGATAAGCGGATGGATGACTGCTCACGGTTTCAGCCTTGCGCTGGAAAAAACCGAAGTAGTCATCTTGACCAGAAGGAATATCCCGACCCTGCGTCCCATATCGATCGGCGAATTGACTATAGAGTCAAAACCTGTGGTTAAATACCTTGGTTTAATGCTCGACTCGAAGATAAGCTTCTTCGAGCAAATCAAAGCAGCAGCGGACAGGGCTACAGCTGGAGTCGCGGCCTTGAGTCGGCTAATGGCGAATTTGGGGGCCCTATATCAACTAGAACACATCTCCTTATGGGAGCAACGCAGTCGGTTCTGCTCTATGGTGCGGAGGTATGGGCTGAGGCCCTTGGCAAGGAGGTGCATCGTAAACGCCTTGCTCAAGTGCAGAGGCGGAGAGCTTTGCGAGTGGCGTCCGCTTATCGCACCGTCTCCGAACCGGCTGTGATGGTGATCGCGGAAGTAATCCCCGGTGCCCTGCTTGCCAAGGAGCGCAAAGCTATCTACCGTCGTAAGGGCGAAAAATCAAGAGAGGTGGTTGCCCGTGAAGAACTTCAACGCACCCTTACCGAGTGGCAACTTTCTTGGCAAAATGAGCCAAGGAGCAGATGGACTGCGCGGTTCATCGACAAATTAGACCCGTGGTTGAACAGAACGCACGGTGAGCTTGGTCACTTCCTTACCCAACTTCTAAGTGGGCATGGAGGTTTTCAGTCTTACCTGCACAGGATCGGAAAGCGCGATTTCCTGATTTTGTGTTCTTTGTGGAGTAGCGAACGACGCTGAACACACTTTTTTCTCTTGCGAGAGGTGGGACGGTTTTCGTCAGCAGCTTTATGCAGACACAGGGGAGCCAACATTGTCAGAGAAATGCTGAAGAGCGCTGGGAGCTGGAATCGTATTGCGCATTATGTTCGGGCTCTTCTTATTGCGAAGAAAATTAAACTCGGCCGGCGGAGGGTTTGGACGGTAAGGGGTTCCCTGAACTAATAACTCCCTTTCATCCCCTCCCCTCCCGTTGGTGAAAGGAATCCCTTGACTTGAAGGCTCCCAAAGCTGGGAGAGCGGGATGGCTAGCCCGAAGTAATGTGTCAAACGGTTCCAGGCTAGTTCTCTGATGACAGGGAGGTGTTTAGTTACTCAAAAAAAAAACCCTCTCTATCAACAAAACAGAGTCGAAGAGGAACTTTCGGAAAAGTCCCCCTTCCAGAAGGCTACTTCCACTTTGATACTAAAAGATTTGATTGAGCTTCAAACGACTTGATTTTTATTAGAAGCGATTCCAAGTGGTAATAGCGACGGAAGGAATGTCGTCGGTGGCAGGATAACCAGTCCTTGCAGTTGTACAATAGCCAAACGAGAACAATTTCATCCTAATCCGCTATAATTAGAGAATCTCACTTGGGGGCTCAAATTCCATTTACAAATTTCCAGAAAAAATTAATACGAATCATGTCGCTATCCCAATTTCCCCGAATCCAGACATCAAGAATCAAACCTTGCGGCAGAGCTTCCTCCCTAAATCTGAATGGTCATTTCTCTTCCTCAACATTTCCATGAATTCCCTACGAATAAGGTTCTTTCCCAAGAAATTCTCCGTCCAAAACCCGCTCCAAACGCCACAGATGAAAGCCCATCAAACTCATGTAGAAAATTCCCATTTCCTGTAGAGAAATGCAAACCCATCTGCGATTCGCATGAAAATGGAAATCATCCGAATGCAAAACTGTCCTACATGTCGCCTTCTTGACGTCACCAGAATCTTATCGCGCAACGATAACGGCCAAGAGCATTGTGTAAATGGCCCAAACACTTTCGATCAAGCCGTGCAGAGTGAAAAACTCGAATTACACGACGCGTCTATTTTTAGCTTCTTACAAAACATGAAAATTTAAAGGCTGTGCCCCCCGGTCCCGCCGCGCTATCATAAGTGATTGCATCCGAAATCATCGTTTTATCTAATCTTGGAGTTGCTTTTGTCTTTTTGTTGGTCTTGAGAGTCCTTGGCACTGCCTGGGAAAGTCTCGAGCGCGGAAATTATGAAGGAAGCGTAAACCACTTGGTTGAGAGGCGGGAGGCCAGGTGAGGCGGCTTCCAGGTCTTACAGTTGTTTTATTGCGAATTACTCGAAGCGGTGGCAGGCACGCAACGCTGGTAGCGCTTAATCGCGTACCCACGGGCTGCGGAGTGATAAGCGACCGCCGCGGTATGCTTGCCGCCTGGGTTTTACCTCTTATCACGGCCGGCACGGGGCTTGGATCGGGAGATCGCACATTTCGCGGAATGACGTAAATTTCGCTCCGCCGGCGGGAAATGGAAGCAAACAAGGGCGAATCTACTCACCGTTTGAGCTCTTCAGGTCACGGTGGATGATGGAGATCGGCGCGTCGTTATGCAGATAGTTCATGCCCCGGGCGATCTGCAGAGCCCAGTCAACAAGCACCTCTGGGGGGATTTTGCGCGGCGACTCTAGGATCTTGTTGAGCGAGCCGCCCCGCGCGAATTCCATCACGAGACAAAACTTGGGCGCCTGCAGGCAGACACCTCTCAGGGCGACTATGTTGGGGTGCTTGAGTGACCAGAACAGTCTCGCCTCCTGCAGGACATTCTTCCGGACCACCTCGATGTCTTCTTCGGTGCTCTGGCGAGCTGCTTTCACTGCCACTTCTTCGTTGCCGTAGAAGGCGCGGTGGACCTTGCCGAAGCCCCCCAATCCGATGATTTCCTTGATGTCGAGCTCCTCGAAGGTAACCTCTCGGGGCTGAATGCTGCCGATGGTGGAGTTAATGTCGTCCGAGTCTAAGTTAATGGGGTCCTCCTCCGTGACGAAGTTGGACGGGAAGATGCCAACCTGGAATGGACAATTTCGGAAGTTAGGAGCGAACGGAAGGAAGACGAAGTGAGCAGATAGGGCGGTACCTTGTCGCCGATCTTCCCCGTCCACCAGCCCTCATCGCCGGAGATCTTGCTGTCCTTGGACAGGATGATGATGACCTGGCGCATCTTGAGTGACAGCTCATCCTCGCCGGCAGCCTTGTAGTCGTGCAGGGCTGTGCACAGAGGGTACTTGATGGGGTCCTGGGACAAGTCGTCGCTTCCTACTGCGTTGGTGATCATCTCCAACGGATGGGCGGACGTGGGCTGTTGCGACGACGGCACGCGCGTTCCAATTGGCGACGTTTCGGGAGACACTGAGCCTGTCGTCTGCATTCCATTCAGCGACGTGTTCGCGTCCACCAGTTCGTTGAGCAGGATCAGCGGCGGCATTCAACGGGGACCGGGCACAACCCGCCGGGACACACTTCACGCAGCACAAAGATCTCGCTCGCGGCCTGGACGGCGAACAGCCTCCGGCGGGCGACTGGGCGACTAGGGCGCGCGGCACTCTCACTTGGCACTTTCAAAACAATCAGACGAGCAAATTCGCGCGAAATCAATTCGCGTTCTGGCGACGGGGTCTCCTTCGATTTTTGTCAATTCCAATGCGAAATGTCTCGCAGGGGGCGCGCTACGAAATGGCGAGGCTGCGACGGCGGCGATTCGAGGCAAACGACGACGACGGCGACGGCAGCAACGATGACAACGACATCGACGACGACACTCAAAACATGACGGAATTTTCGCGAAATTCACTGGAAAACTGTTCATTTGCGCCGACTTGAAGGCGATTTTCACACGCGACAGGCAGTTTTGGGACACGGTGCACTGGTCGGGTTGCGATTTGCGCTCGATTTTCGTGGAATTTTCATCATTTGCGGATTTTTTTCACGGGGCGACACAACTTGCACGAACGACGACGGCCATACTTGAATGTCATGGAATCGTTGGGAGTCGTCGTGGATGGTGTTTAGGAGAGGGGGATGGGCGACGGGAGGCGAGGGCGATGACAGAACGATTGGTCGGGTGTTGGAGATGCGAGAGCAAGCGGGATGGGATGGTTGTGTGTTGGAATTTCAGTGCAAGTGGGAGGGAGATGGGGTGCGTGTGGATTGAAGAGCTGTCAGATTAGGTGATTCTGATTGGAACCTGTGGTGGCATGACGACGGGTTAGGAGGTTTCCGTGAAATTAGAAGAAGTTGAGATTTTCAGGGAATTGTTTTTCTCAGATTCCGCTTGATTAGATTGTTTGGAGCGAGTGGACAAGGGAGTTTTGTTTTCGCGGATTCTAATGAAGGAAATCTTTCTTTTGATAGAGTCCAGTTCTAGGAGCTGTCATGGAAAATACATTCAAGATATTTCAGAGGAAGATGAAGCTATGCAAATGGTCAAAGAGTAAGTTATTTACGCCACATTGGTTAATTTTTTGTCATTTTGATGCGAAAGATTTGTGGGAAATGCGTGTATTTATGAGATTTGACTGGGCACCTGTTTGTGGGAAACAGGTGAAACGCGACTTTCAGCTGGTTCCATGGTGTAATGGTTAGCACTCTGGACTTTGAATCCAGCGATCCGAGTTCGAATCTCGGTGGGACCTGCAATTTTTTTTCCTCTTGGTCAATTTTTATGCAGTAACGGTAAATGCTACTGTAAGGAATTATCCTTAATACCCTTTTCAATGTACAAACGTATATGACTTAATCACTACCTCCTCAGGGGTCGTCAAAGATTCTTAATGGGTCGCTTACGATGCGGGGTTGGTATCCCCAAACTGCGTGGGCAAGTAATTCTGACTCCGTAGCTGACAATACCTGCGTCCTAGGTAGTAGCCCCGAGAAAGTTTTTCGATGAAGAGCGAACTTCCAATGACCGATACACGCCGAGACGCCCTGGGAGTTCCCGGAAACGTCGATGTCAATGAGGTGTTGTGAGCCTAGCTCCGTCAAGCCGGTAGTTGTGGTATGGATCAGGAGCCAGTCCCTTCGGGACCCTAGTCGGATAGTGTGCATTGAACCGATATTATTATAGTAGACCGCGTTGCCTCGAGCGAGTTCCGGAATGAGTTAAACGTAAGTCGGCCCTCAGGTACTTGGGGAAGGGGCTTTCTTCACCGAAGGTATACCCGTTCTTGACATTGCAGCCCGCTTCCTTGCACTTCCTTCCTTGAAAATATAAATGAGGAGAATAGAAGCCAAGTGGGAGTGCTGTCGACTATTCTTGCCGAAGAGGAAAGGCTTATCAAGAAATGCATGAAGCAGCGAACTGGGGAAAAACAAAAGGAGGAAGGAGCATCTGAATGAGACTTCACCTAGGTACTCTCCACAGTTCAAAGAAGAAGACGAAGATAGACAAGAGGTAACAACACGCCGCGCCATCAGATAACACTCTGCCTAAAATTAAGGTGGACATGAAGGATGCAGCATCAAAAGGAAAGGTTTGGAGACGAAGGAAGATTAGACCGCCAGATCTGATTATTAAGCCGACGGAAGACAATGCCTTTGCGGAATTCCTCAGCGAAATCCGTTATAGGATTAAACCCGAAGATAGCAGGACGGAAGTGTCTTCCATTCTTAAAACGAAGGGTGCTGGAGTTCTGGTCGAATTAACCCCGAGGATTGGTACGCTCCGTGCAGCGGTCAACGGGTTACTGGGAGAGAAAGCTTTTTTTCTAACCTAGAACCCACGTGGACTCCCGCAACAGCGCGCTGTCGGACTACCAACTAAACACCTCCCTGCCATCAGAGAACTAAACTGGAACCATTTGACGCATTACTTCGGGCTAGCCCTTCCGCTCGTTCGGCGTTGGGAGCCTTCAAGTCAGGGAATCCCCTTCACCAACGGGAGGGGAGGGGAGAAAAGGAGTTGTCAGTTCAGGGAACCCCTTACCGTCCGATCCCTCCGCCGGTCGAGTTCAATCTTCTTCGCAATAAGAAGAACCCGAACATAATGCGCAATACGATTCCAACTGCCACCGCTCTTCAGCTTCTCTCAGAAAATGTCTGGAGAGAGCTCCCCTGTGTCTGCATGAAGCTGCTGACGAAAACCGTCCCACTTCTCACAAGAGCAAGAAGTGTGTTCAGTGTCATCCGCCACTCCATCGTAGAGCACACAATCAGGAGATTGCGCCTTTCAGATCCTGTGCAGGTAAGACTGCAAACATCAATGCCCACTTAGAAGTTGGGTAAGGAAATAATCAAACTCACCGTGCGTTCTGTTCAACCATGGGTCTAATTTGTCGATGAGCCGCGTAGTCCATCTACCCCTTGGCTCATTTTGCGAAGAAAGTTGCCACTCGGTAAGGGTGCGTTGATGTTCTTCACGGGCAACCACCTCTCTTAAGTTTTCACCCTTACGACGATAGACAGCTTTGCGCTCCTTGGCAAAGAGGGCAACGGGGATCACTCCCGCGATCACCATCACAGCCGGTTCGGAGACGGTGCGACAAGCAGGCACCACTCGCAAAGTTCCCCGCCTCTGCACTTGAGCGAGGCGTTTACGATGCACCTCCTTGTCAAGGGCATCATCCCACACCTCCGCACCATAGAGCAGAACCGACAGCGTTGCTCCCACAAGGAGACGTCTCCTAGTTGATATATGGCCCCCGACATTTGATTTGCTCGAAGCAGCTCATCTTCGAGTCGAGCATTAAACCAAAGTATTTAACCACAAGTTTTGACGCTATAGTCAACTGGCCGATCGATATGAGACGCAGGGTCGGGATTCTCCTTCTGGTCAAGATGACTACTTCGGTTTTTTCCAGCGCAAGGCTGAAACCGTGAGCAGTCATCCATCCGCTTACCCGTTGCATCAATATGCCAAGTCTGCTTTGCGTCTGTTCAACAGTGCGTCCAGCAACAAGTGCCGCAACGTCGTCTGCATAACCGCTAGAGATAGCTTGGCACGTGAAATGAGTTTTCTAGTGTGCCGAGCATATCTGTCCATCTTACGGAATTGAAGGAATTTTTGACATGGCGGCTGTGTACCTTGGCTCGATTAACCGCACCTACGACCTCCATAACAGCATCCACTGTAGATCTCCCTGTTCTGAACCGGAACTTCCTTGCAGATAAGTCCTCGGTAGCGCGGATCGCTTCAGCGAGTCTACTCCTGATGAGCTTCTCTTGGTCATTTTTCCGGTCGTGTCAAGCATACACAGCGGTCGGTATGCAGACGGGAGCTCCGGGTCTCCTTTACCCTTACTGATCAGCGCGAGTCTGGCCACTTTCCAGCGACAAGGAAAAATGCCCTCCTTCAGGCAGCAATTCTGGTCGTTGACGGAACACCGCTTTGTAAACTTCCGCCGAGATGCCATCAGGGTCTGGCGCCTTCTTGTTTTTTATAGTGAGAATCGCGTCTTCGAGCTCTCTCATTGTGAAAAGGGAGCAATCCTCGATGCTTTCCGTGCTGTTTACATCAACCCGTACAGGGTGTCTGGGGAACAATGCCCGCACAATGCGGTCCATCTGGTCGGTACTTAGTATGCAGGGCCTCCGCAGAGCCCCGATTTCTTGATGATAAGCTTATAGCCAAGTCCCCACGGATCCTCATTCACCTCGTTAACAAGGTTCTGTCAGCCGCGAGCTTTGGTTTTATTTATAGCGCTGCGGAGTCTCCTTTTTGCAGATTTATATTGTGCCTTTATGGCACAGGCCTCCTCGTTGGCGTGCAAACGTTGTGCCAAACGGCGGAGCTTATGACACTCCCTCCGTAAGTTGGCAATTTCTGCCGTCCACCAGTCCATAGAAGGCTTGTCGCGGCTGGGGCCCTTCCGGGGCATGGAAGCCTCATACGCCGTCGTTATTAGGTTCATCACTGAATTTACGATGATGTCAGCTGCGACACTACCACCCCCGGAGCGCCCTCCAGCGCAGTCCTGCCTGTTCCAAGAGCTTCGACGCACTTCCCGATGTTCCCCCTCGCGACATTCCACAGGCAGAGGGAGTGTCGTGTTGGTGCTCGCCGGCAAGTAGCGTCAACCACTTCGAACGCGATGTACTGGTGATCACTTGCCGAGAAGCCTTCTAGGACTCGCCACCCGTCCACCGATGATGCCAGACATTCCGACGCAAAAGTGATGCCAGGAATGCTTCCTTCACAGCCTGGGCGCCGAAACGTTGGTGTGGATCCGGTGTTTAAAACTACGAGCCCGGTTCTCGCCGCCATTTCCAGAATCCATTTCCCTTTGGAATCTCACTGACGCATGCCCCATTCAAGGGCCCTGGCATTAAAATCAGTGCCTACCAGGATTCGTCCCTCCATGCTCGAAACAGTGTCCTCCTGAGCATCAAGCCGGCGCCGAAAGTCCGGCATCGCCTCATTCGGCGTCAGGTAAACGCTAGAAAACGTTATCCCCAAACACCGGATCCAGACAACCCCTTCCCCAACCTTCGGCGTGAACACAAAGTTGAATATCGTCCCGAACCCAAATGGCAGCGGTGCCCACTAAGTCGAGATGCCATGAGGACGGGTCCTTGTTTCGGTACTGCTCGCTAATCAGCATTAGATCAGCATTTACTTCCGCAGCGAATTGTGCTAGCAACTGGTGAGTGTAAAATGCGCATCATGCCGTTCACACCCTAGCGAAGAAGATAGGACACCGTCCAGAGCCGGCAGTGTGTGCGACGCTCTCACCAGACGCGCCACGATCCCTGCAGGAAACGCAACTCTCGCTTTCATTGCAGGTCTTCGCTTGATGACCCACTTGGTCGCATCTCCGGCATGCAGTCCTCCTGTCCGGACCCTTGCAAACTGCTGACGTGTGTCCATAGTCTAGACACCGATAGCACTTGGTGGGGACTATCCGCATTCGCACCCTGCACACTACCCATCCCATTTTGATTTTCCCGCTGCTAAGGAGTTTCCTCGCATATTGCTCGGGGACTTCCACTACGGCGAGTTCTTAGCCTCGAGCATTTACAGAGGTGATACCTACCCGGGCATTGGTTACCTCTGGACATTCACGCTTTAGCGCCTCCTCTACTTTGACCTTTTCTGTGAGGCAGTCAAGATTCCGGATTTCTAGAGAGCACATGGGCTCTAGGCTGGAAATAAGAGCCTTCTCCCCCAATAGCCCCTTTGCAGAATGTATTCTTGTTGGTCATCTTTGGGCCCAGTTCGACGAGAACTCCGCCACTCCCCGTTTTCCGTATAGAAAACACCTCTGCTCCGTTGACTTCGGGTTTAATTCTGTAGCGGATTTCACTAAGGACTTCCGCAAATGCCTTGCCTTCCGTCGGCTTGATGAGCAGAGCCGACGGTCTAGTCCTTCTTCGCTTCCTCGTCTTTTCTGCTCCTGGCTTTTGATTGGCAGCCTCCTTGCCTTTGGACAGATCTGTCTCTGGCGGCAGAGTCAGTTGTTTCTTTTTTTCCTTTCCTGGCCTTCTTTTTTTGGGCCCTGGAAACTACTTCGATAAAGTCGCCTTCGGGTATGTCGTCCTCTTTCCGCTTTTTCCCTAGTTCGCTTTGCAGTGGGCTATCTGCGGTCCGTTTGAGGCAAGCAGCGTTCTCAGCGGGGAGTGCGGCTGTTTCTGCTCTCCAATCGTCTTCCGCTTCTCTCCACGTTCGCCTATAGAAGGAGATGCGGTCGAATAGTTCCTCCAGTTCCATCAGCCCGTTTTTCACGCCTTTGCTGACATTCCTCTGGGGGAACGTTGCCGACCGCATACGCTTCACCACTGCTGCGCATTTTCTGATGAGCTTTTCTTTTTCGGCTCTAGCGAGGACGTCGATTTCACTTCCACTCGGTTTGTGTCCGAATCCATCTGCTCAAGACTAGCGATTCTGACTGAGCTTACTTCTGGAACCGGGGTACTACAAGGTATTGGAGTTGCCATATCCGCACAGTCAGTCGCGCCACTTGATAAGGCTTCCTCTTTGTTTGGTCGCCTCGGTATCACATCGGATATGTCAGCCCTCGCTACCTCTTTCGCTGATCGCTGCGGTGAATGACGCATTTTTGTGCTCCGCCCAAACACACTCAGTTCTTCCTCCTTCCCTGTTGTTTCGTCGATTTTTTTGTTAATTTATGTTTATTCTCCATGAAAAAGAAACCAGCGCATCGTGTGCAAGGGAGCGGGCCACAATGGTCAGGAACGGGTGTATCCTTGGGGAAACAGCCCCTACCCCAGTTCTCTGAGGCCTGACCTACGTTTAGCTGATCCTGGAATTCACGGACGGATCAGCGCCCGCTCGGGGCATCGCGGTCTATTAACACCGGTTCAATGCACACTACCCGACCAGGGTCCCGAAGGGGCTTGCTCCTGATACACGTCACAACTACCACCTTGGCAGAGCTACCCTCACATCACTCCGTCGACGCCGACAGAGAGTTGTCGACGGCTCCCAGTGTGTCCCGACGTGTACCGGTCATTCGCGGTTCGTTCTTCACCGAGAAGCTTTCTCGAGGCTACTACCTAGGACGCAGGTATATATACTGCTAGCTAGGGGGTCAGAACTACTCACTCAGGCACCTCGGGGACGTCACACCCGTATCGTAACGACCCCTGAGAGGTCCTTGACGAGAGGTGGAAGGGGCCATCAACCACCAATGTCCGGAGGCAATCAATGTCCGAATTGCAGAGGAATACGCGAGAAAGCTTCTTGACAGGGAGAAAATCAGAATTGGTTGGGTATGAATTTAGTAGTAGAAGTATTCCCTGCTATCCTTCGACGGTTTGTTTTCCAATATTCGAGGTATTTTATCCTGGTCAGCACCGTGTCTATATGCTGAAATTGAGCTGACATTTCTTTCACAGGCATTCCCACATGATGGTAAATTGTCCTTTCGGTATTTTACCAATCTTAGCGGAGCGGTCGGAAGCGGGGCTGCTGCTTGGGCATACGTCTTCTTCCTTCTCGCTTTCGTGTTAGTATTGATATGGAAGGGACCAACTTCGTTGAAATTTCTTTCGTTGATTTAATCACTTGCTGGCGCACTGGTCGTGGGTACCGCAGAAAGCGTGGAAGCTGGCTCTAGCGCGAAGCAGATCACGGTGTTGTTCATCACAGATGTGTTAGTTTTCACTTTTTGTGCGCAGTTCCGCTGACCGAAGGGTCTTCAGTGTCCACTCTATGTTAGGTCTCACAGGGGCTACCAGTTTATCTTCAACTTCTGGCAAAGATTCCGCTTTCTTGCATCTCCTTTCTACTGTGTGCCGTCCGCATGGTTTCACTTAGACCAGCTTTGTGCACATCACAAGTCGCTCTTTCTTCACTCATCCTGGTTAGGGTGGTGTAAAGCGTTTTGACAGGCAGGATTCAGCCTGTAGTCGCCCTTTCTAATGGCTGAAGTTTCCCTCTACGCTCTTCTGTTTTCTGGTTGATTGAAACAGTAGTGCCGTGGACAGCCCAAACATGATTGCATTTCCAATTTCTCTCAACTTGAGAGCTGCCATACTTTCCTATCTGGCTGACTGCGCCCTAGGCACTAATTGCAAGATTTCCGCTTTGATGTATGCCTTACATATATTTTTTCGTTGAGGAATATGAACCTGATGATTGATTGATTGTTTGCTTATAGTCACTGGTGGGCCCGAAATCTGTGAATTCTTACTACCTGCAGAGTCAGTATCTTTAGGTTCGATTTTCATATTTAGGCACTGTGAATGGAGTAGCGAAAAACTATAGGCAACCCCACCATGACAAGGGGCACTCCATTAGAATTCCGCTGCCTCGTTAAGGGGTTGATATGTTATCATCATCATCATCATCATCATCAACGGCGGAACAACCGGTATCCGGTCTAGGCCTGCCTTAATAAGGAACTCCAGACATCCCGGTTTTGTGCCGAGGTCCACCAATTCGATATCCCTAAAAGCTGTCTGGCGTCCTGACCCACGCCATCGCTCCATCTTAGGCAGGGTCTGCCTCGTCTTCTTTTTCTACCATAGATATTGCCCTTATAGACTTTCCGCGCGGGATCATCCTCATCCATACGGATTAAGTTACCCGCCCACCGTAACCTATTGAGCCGGATTTTATCCACAACCTGACGGTCATGGTATCGCTCATAGATTTCGTCATTGTGTAGGCTACGGAGTCGTCCATCCTCATGTAGGGGGCCAAAAATTCTTCGGAGGATTCTTCTCGCGAACGCGGCCAAGAGTTCGCAATTTTTTTTTGCTAAGAACCCAAGCTTCCGAGGAATACATGAGGACTGGCAAGATCATAGTCTTGTACAGTAAGAGCTTTGACCCTATGGTGAGACGTTTCGAGCGGAACAGTCTTTGTAAGCTGAAATAGGCTCTGTTGGCTGACAACAACCGTGCGCGGATTTCATCATCGTAGTTGTTATCGGTTGTGATTTTTGACCCTAGATAGGAGAAATTGTCAACGGTCTCAAAGTTGTATTCTCCTATCCTTATTCTTCTTCGTGTTTGTGTTTGACCAGTGCGGTTTGATGTTGTTGGTTGATTCGTCTTCGGTGCTGACGTTGCCACCATATATTTTGTCTTGCCTTCATTGATGTGCAGCCCAAGATCTCGCACCGCCTGCTCGATTTGGATGAAGGCAGTTTGTACATCTCGGGTCGTTCTTCCCATGATGTCGATATCGTCAGCATAGGCCAGTAGTTGGGTGGACTTGAAGAGGATCGTACCTCTTGCATTTACCTCGGCATCACGGATCACTTTTTTGAGGGCCAGGTTAAAGAGGACGCATGATAGCGCATCCCCTTGTCGTAGACCGCTGTTGATGTCGAATGGTCTTGAGAGTGATCCTGCTGCTTTTATCTGGCCTCGCACATTGGTCAGGGTCAGCCTAGTCAGTCTTATTAATTTCGTCGGGATACCGAATTCTCTCATGGCCGTGTACAGTTTTACCCTGGCTATGCTATCATAGGCGGCTTTAAAGTCGATGAACAGATGGTGCAGCTGATGTCCATATTCCAACAGTTTTTCCATCGCTTGCCGTAGAGAGAAAATCTGATCTGTTGCTGATTTGCCTGGAATGAAGCCTCTTTGGTATGGGCCAATGATGTTCTGGGCGTATGGGGCTATCCGGCCTAGCAAGATAGTGGAGAATATCTTATAGATGGTACTCAGCAACGTGATGCCTTTATAATTGCTGCACTGTGTGATATCTCCCTTTTTATGTATGAGACAGATAATGCCTCGTTGCCAATCGTCAGGCATTGATTCGCTGTCCCATACCTTGAGCACAAGTTGATGAACCACTTGGTGTAACTGGTCGCCTCCATATTTAACCAATTCGGCTGTAATTCCATCGGCTCCTGGCGACTTATGATTTTTTAGCCGATGAATTGCACGGACTGTTTCTCCTAAACTTGGTGGTGGCAGTATTTGTCCGTCGTCTTCAGTTGGCGGGACCTCCAACTCGCCGATGTTCTGGTTGTTCAGTAGCTCATCAAAGTACTCAACCCATCGCTCTAATATGCCCATTCTGTCGGAAATCAGATTTCCCTCTTTGTCTCGGCAGGATGAGCATCGAGGTCTATAAGGCTTCATCCTGCTGACTTGTTGGTAAAACTTGCGCGCCTGGTGCGGTTGCTCCCTGTACTTTTCTAGCTCATAGACTTGTTGGTTCTCCCAGGCTTCCTTTTTCCGTCTGTGAAGTCACTTCTCCACTCGTTGGAGTTCGTGATAAGTCTCTGCGCGTGCCCGCGTTCTTTGAGAATGCAACATTACTCGGTATGCGGCATTCTTCCGTTCCGTTGCTAGCTTACATTCATCGTCAAACCAGCCGTTCCGACTCCTTTTGCGGCTGGGGCCAAGTATATTTGTGGCCGTATCCATGATAACGTTCTTCAGGTGATTGTGAAGATCATTTGTTGATGCTTCCTCTCCAGGTCCTCTGTTGACTGCGGTTATTGCGGCATCCATTTCCCTCTTATAGGTGTCGCGGAGGACTGTGTTGTGGATGGCTTCAGTATTCACTCTCACCTGATTGTCAGAGGGGATTCTAGGTGGTATTGTTATTCGAGCTCGGAGCACCATGCCAACGAGATAGTGATCCGAGTCTATATTGGCCCCCCTATATGTTCTGACATTCATCAAGGCTGAGAGGTGGCGGCGTTCGATTAACACGTGGTCAATTTGGTTGAAAGTGGTCCCGTCTGGAGAGGCCCACGTATGTTTGTGGACCGCTTTCCGCGCAAACCAGGTACTTCCAACAACCATTTCGTGTGACCCTGCTAATTGTATAGTCCGCAGTCCGTTATCATTTGTTTTTTTCGTGTAAGCTATGGGAGCCAACGTATCGCCTGAATACGGGCTCCTTCCCTACTTGGCTGTTAAAATCCCCAAGTATGATTTTGATATCATATCTGGGACAGGCTTCGAGGGTTCGTTCTACTGCCTCGTAGAAGGTATCCTTCTCCGACTCTGCAGTCTCCTCTGTAGGGGCGTGAACGTTTATGAGGCTTATATTTCTAAACTTGCCTCGCAAGCGCAGAGTGCATAGCCGTTCGCTTATGTTTTCAAAGCCGATAACAGCAGGTTTCATTTTTTGGCTGACTAAGAAACCTACTCCGAGCACATGGTTTACTGGATGACCGCTATAATATATGGTGTAGTGGCTCTTCTCCAGGAAACCGGTCCCTGTCCATCGCATCTCTTGCAACGCTGTTATATGCGCTGGAGAAAACCGAAGTAGTCATCCTGACTAGAAGGCGAATCCCGACCTTGCGTCCCATATCGATCGGCGAGTTGACTATAGAGTCAAAACCAGCGGTTAAATACCTTGGTTTAATGCTCGACTCGAAGATGAGCTTCTTCGAGCAAATCAAAGCAGCCGCGGACAGGGCTGCAGCAGGAGTCGCGGCCTTGAGTCGGCTAATGGCGAATGTGGGCGGCCCTATATCAACTAGGAGACGTCTCCTCATGGGAGCAACGCAGTCCGTCCTTCTCTATGGTGCGGAGGTATGGGCTGATGCCCTTGACAAGGAGGTGCATCGTAAACGCCTAGCTCAAGTGCAGAGGCGGGGAGCTTTGCGAGTGGCGTCTGCTTATCGCACTGTCTCCGAACCGGCTGTGATGGTGATTGCGGGAGTGATTCCCGTTGCCCTCCTTGCCAAGGAGCGCAAAGCTATCTATCGCCGTAAGGGTGAAAACTTAAGAGAAGTGGTTGCCCGTGAAGAACGTCAACGCACCCTTAACGAGTGGCAAGTTTCTTGGCAAAATGAGCCAAGGGGCAAGTGGACTGCGCGGCTCATCGACAAATTAGACCCGTGGTTGAACAGAAAGCACGGTGAGATTGATTACTTCCTTACCCAACTTCTAAGTGGGCATGGAGGTTTTCAGTCTTACCTGCACAGGGTTGGGAAGGCGCGATCTCCTGATTGTGTGTTCTGCAATAGAGTGCCGGATGACGCTGAACACACCTTTTTCTCTTGCGAGAGGTGGGATGGCCTCCGCCAGCAGCTTTATGCAGACACAGGGGAGCTCTCTCCAGACAACATTGTCAGAGAGATGCTGAAGAGCGCTGGCAGCTGGAATCGTATTGCGCATTATGTTCGGGCTCTTCTTACTACGAAGAAGATTGAACTCGACCGGCAGAGGGATCGGACGGTAAGGGGTTCCCTGAACTAACAACTCCCTTCCTCCCCTCCCCTCCCGTTGGTGAAAGGAATTCCCTGACTTGAAGGCTCCCAAAGCCGGGAGAGCGGGAGGGCTAGCCCGAAGTAATGTGTCAAACGGTTCCAGGCTAGTTCTCTGATGACAGGGAGGTGTTTAGTTGGTAGTCCGCCAGCGTGCTGTTGCGGGAGTCCAACACTCTGTGCGTAAACGCATTCACCTACCCTACTCCAAAAAAAAAAAAAAAAAAAAAAAAAACTTTGTTATATCAGCCCTATATTGGAACAGGGTATCGGCTAGCTGCTCATCAGCTTCAACTCTGTACAGAGAGCGCACGTTCCATGAGAAAATGCGCAAATCGTTATTCTGTTGTCGTTGCCGGGTCCGTCGTTTTAAAATCCGTCCTGTCCGAGGCTCCTGTTGCGGCTTCGTAACAAGTTGTTTTCCGCGTAGGGTTGTCAGCCCTACCCAACCCCCAACCTGGAAGACCAGTTGGTACAATTTGTCCCGTTTTTAGGCGCGGGCGACTCGCCTTCATCCTTCTCCGTCTGCAGCTTTTCGTCAAGAAAGAGCTCCCAGCGGTCACCACGTGGAGGTGGAGATAGGGTTTGGTAGTAGAGCTGTTGGTGTTGGTTCAGCAGGCATTTCCCAGGTTTTATGCTCCATCGTGGGTACCAATCCACGTTTCGCCCTGGGACCTATACTACTCTTTGACCACTCCATACTACCCTATGACCACTCACACCACCACATATGTTATGGAACCAAAAATCGAACTTTCTCTTGATAAGGAACCTGCGATTTTATTTATTTTTATGCCGCAGTGAAAGGCCGAAGCCTGCCACCATGCAATAGAGCTGTACGTTAGGATTGGACACATCACAGCGGTGAACATCCAGAGAACCATCCTCGGGCGGAGACCCCATTTCTTTGCAAAGGTTCTCTTTCAGGCATAGAAGGCTATATAGGTCTTCTTAACCCTTCTATGTTCAATCTCCGATTAAGTTTTGGATCCAGGATTATACCCAGATACTTTACGTTGTAGGAAAAAACCTATCTTTGTTTATTCAGCCATGGTAGATGGAATTCTGGTACGCTTGTCTTGGTGGTGAATAGTATCCGCTCCGTCTTGGTTGGGTTTATGCCGAGTCCGCGTCTTGCGCCCCACAGGCACACTTTCCCAACGCTTCTTCCATGATCTTGCTCATAATGGACGGAAACATCCCTGACACTAATATCACCAAGCCGTCAGCGTACACGACTACTCGGCTGCTGTCCAATATTCGTAAAATTTCGTCCGTCACTATTAATCAGAGCACCGGAGAGATGGCTTCACCCTGGGGCGTGCCTCTGTTCATAGCTCTGGTCAAGTGGTTGCCTCCCAGATCCGAATGGATTATCCTGGTACTTAGCATGGATATAATCCAATGCGTAAGATACTCCTCCCATCCAATACCGGTCAAGGTTTCCTTGATGGCGTTGGTACTAACATTGTTGAATGCTGGCTCTATATCCAACAAGGCAGCTAGGGTATACTGCTTGTGCTGCAGCAATCGCTCAACCGTGCTAATTACCTCATAGAGAGCGGTTTCTGTGGATTTGCCTTTGAGGTAGGCATGCTGGGACTTAGGGAAAGGTGTTTTCTCCTAAATCGCTTTTAAGTGGACGCCCAAGACGTGCTGTAGGGTCTTCAACACGAAAGAGGTTAGGCTGACTGGTCGAAAGTCCTTCGCTTGCGCATCTCCAGGACTGTGGTACGTATCCTGAAGAGATACAGCTCCCGTAAATCTCAACAAGCCACGGCGCAACCCTTTTCTGCTGCTTCTGTATCTTGATCCGCATTATGTCATCTGGGCCCGGAAATTTATATGAGAAGTTGTTTATAGCCCAGCCGACCTTATCCTCGGCAATTGCCGATTTGATAGTTTCACACGGCTGGGGTGTAGCAAATCCGCTAAGCAAGGCTCTGATTTAAAGTCGTCCTCGCTGGCGAGAAAGTGCGTATCAAGCAGCAGCTTCAAGGTTTTACCAGAAGATTCCCTCCAGGAGCCTTCCGACTTTTTAAGAAAGGATGGGCTCCTATGTTCCTTGGACAGAATCTTACTGAGCCTCGCGGATTCGCTGGTGCTTCCGATGTTCTGACAATAGTCCAACTAAGACCGCCTCTTCGCGCCTGTAGCAGATGTTGAAAATTTCCCTGATCAGCTTCCTGAGGCTGGAGAGATCTTCATTCCATCATGGTGGCAGTTCTTTTTACTGTATTTAGCAGAGGACGAGACTTTAAAGACGGTATCCAATGCCTTTCCAGAGCCCCGGCCTTCGACTCCAGTTTGTAGTACCAATTTTGCGAATTTGCGCACTGGAGATTTTTTTCTTAATTACCTGACCAAGCTTTCTTCAGTTGATCCACTTGGGGTCTCTGAAGGGTTTGGAGATCTCTGCGATGAGAAATAGACTGAAAACTAGCCAACGGTGATCTGAGAAGGATCTCTGGTCAGACACTCTCCAGTTCTCCACCCTGAGAATCCCATTGCCGGTTAGTACGGTGATATCAAGGACCTCCTCCCAACCATCACAGTTCTCCGAGCTGGGAAAATGGAAGGTTGGTGTACTGCCCTTGTTACATACCGATAGGTTTGTAGTAATAATAAAATCAAAGAATGACTCACTTCTCTCGTTGATTTTCGAGGTGCCCCAAAGCGTATGCCTTGCATTGGCGTCGGAGCCTATCAACAGGTGCTCGTCAAATGTTGTTCTTCTGGCGGAGTTGATCGGTCGTGAGCTATGTAAGTCGAGGAAATATACACGTTTTCTGCCCCTGTCTGCTTGAGCTTGACCATGGCTAGGTTGCTGGAACTCAGGTCCGGACACAAAAGCGTGCAGACTCTTTTTCGTGGGGATACATGCTCTAGGTCTGTCCTGATCAGCGTCTCTTGTGCTGTGGGATAAATTAAAATATATTTTTTGAAGCCCTTTGAAGGTTCGGTCGACGTATTAGTGCGATGTCGATGTCTTCCTCTAGAAGGAAGACAAGCAGGTTAGCCGAGGTGCACTTCGACTGCTGCAGATTTATCTGCGTTACTCTCAGCATGATCTGCTTGCGAGGGTGGTTCGTCAATCCCCGTCGGACGGTTGATGCTGACTTCCCTCAACAGCTCGTTGGCGGCGTCGGTTGGATCCAGCTCGTCGTCCGGCTTTGCAGAGCGGAGCACTTTCACCTTTGCGTTCCTGACTTCGAACCGCACTTTATAGTAGATCTTTTCCAGTCCCTAGAGGCACTCTCCGTTTATACCAAGCAGAAAAGGTTGACTGTATGTTTGAGGTTTCTCCTCCTTTATAACAACCCAGTCGTCCATGGGAATCCTGGGGTTTTGAAGGCGCAGGGATTGGACGAGCTTGTCCTTATCCATGCGGATCCTCGACAACCAAATGCGAGCGACCGGTCTCCTGGGAATCTCGTCGTAGGGGATGACTTTCAGCGTTACCCTCTTCCAGGCGTCACTGATCTTAGGCACGTACGAACCAAGAAAGTCCCTGGAAAATTGGTCCTCGCAAGCTCTAACGTGAAACTCACGGACAGGTCGTCCGTGAGAAATCAAAGCAGGGATGAACCCCGTGTGTTTGCCTTTGGCGTCCTGGAGCTGCTCAATGACCATCTGCGACAGCCTGGCTTCAAAAATTCCGCTAGCGGAGTTACCGCCTGCCAGCGGCACACGTAAGTGACATGTGGCCAGGTCGCTGAAGAGTTTCGCAGTTCGTGGCTCATCGGCTGGCTGCTGCTGCATACTTTTTTCCAGATGTTGCTTAGCGTCTGAGATCTTGCCCACTCTGCTCTGCTTGTGAGCCTGTTCGACCTCGTCTTGAGATCGATTGCGTTTGAGAGCGGTAGGCTTCGCCTTCTGCACGTCTGCCAGGCCATTGCTGTTATATTCCTCAACAATCACCTGGTCTTTAACCCCGCTTATCGACAGTATAAGCCTCCTTATTCTTAGCAATCTTGCTTATGGTATTGGCTCTCGAGCAGGATACCAGTAGACCTTCGTTTCTTAGCCGGTTTCCGGGGACCGACGTTCTTATCGGTCTTTACTTTTCAGGGACTATGTTTTATACTCGCTACACCCAGCTTGACGACAGTGGCTTCCAGGTTGCAAACTACTAGTCCGTCCGCTGCCTCGCTCCGGTTTATTTTCAGCACAGTGGAGCTATGGCTGGCACCGAATGTGCTCCTCTCCACGGCTACTGTCTCTTGGCTGGATCCCAGCAACTCGTCCTCCGCTGATGCCCCTTGCATCGCCACCTCTTTTTCTCTCGTGGGTTTGTTTATTTTTTAATAATCGAGTCTACCCTGGCTAGCCCGGTCACCAGGGTAAGGGACTTATTTGAAACTGAACGTGCCCAAGGTTTTCAAAGTTCGCATACTAAAGACCAAGCTTCCCATTGGCCACGCAGCCCTCGGCATATGTGGTTCCACCTTGACTTGGGGTCCTATTAGCATCTTCTCCAGTGCAGGGAGGACGATCCCCGGGCTGTTGCTTCAGCTCACTCCCCCGTCAGATCCACTTGCCTCTAACACATGACCAGCATACAAGCAGATCCTCGTCACTTGGATAAGCCTACTCCCAGCCCGGCCCTACACACTACTGCGGTTTCCAGCGGCCACTGCGACAAGGTCGTTCGAGGACTTGCCGGATTATGCGACTTTAACCTGAAGTGTAATCAGACCAGGCAGCTGGATCATACAAACGGTCGATGTTGAGCTTGGGGGGTCGTAGCTTCCCAACCCCGCAAGGTGACGGACGCAACACGCAAGCGAACGTAAGCGACCATCATATATCACTGTCTCTCTTGTTGCATACAACCAGCAGACAACTCCTGAACCTAGTGCTAATCGCGAAGTGGTCGATCTGATTGACCATATCGTAGGCTCTGTGCTCGAATAATGTACCGTCAATGACGGGACGGTGGAAGTTACAGAAATCCACGAACCTCCCTCCATTATTTGGGTGTGTTCTTAAGCCCCAACACATAGGACATTTTAAGAGTATTTTTCAAATATCTTCTTATTCATGTCCTGTACCAACTGTCAAAGAAATAGGAATAGAAAGAGGCCAACCCACTCAAGGAAGTATTAATATCTAAATTATGGATGATTTTTCTTAGGAACCTCTAGACCTGGAAAAAATCATGTAGAGAGAGAATGTTGGGGTGAAAATTATACCGATAACGGGGCCCGTAGCGAAAATTATCCGCGTCGGGGGTGAAAGTTATGCGGATCCTTCTATTAGAGAAAAGTCCAGGCTCGGGGGGAATCCCCCCTTTTTACCTCCCTCTCGTCAGGCTTGTCAGAGTAGAGCTGGAACGAAACCTCCAAAGAATTTCTCGGATTAGAGTTTAGCAATGGAAGCAAGTCCGAGAGTTTTTGGGCCAAGGAAAAACTACTTCGAACTTCTCGGTAAACACACTGTATTTAAGTGGAACTATGTATCCACCATAGGAACATTCAACCTTCATAGAGATTGTGGGAAGAATAACTGAATTGACTGCCATGCGGTTCTTAAGACTGGAATTCAACCAGCCACCTAACTGGAAAGTTGGAAAGTCTTGATAAAATGAGCAATCTCGACCTCCACATCAAAGTCTGGTTACTCTAGGTTCCACACTATAAGGGTTTTGCAGGCAATGAAGAAGCAGATTTACTAGCGAAGAAAATTGGGAAGGGACTCGTGGCTAAGAAACTCGAGAAGGAGAGGTCCAAGCTGCTAGTTTCCGATTTGCTCTTTTCAAAAGCTTCAATGCTGACCAAAGTTTTGGTGCCTTTTTATCCGAAAATTCTCTAATCTTAAATCTTTTCATCTAACCAACTTTTCCGGCAAATGTATTCAACAACGAAGGAGAAGATGGGAAGAGCCCAGGGCTCGAAGTTTTCTCTGGGGTCCGAACAGAAATTTCAGTGAAAACTGGGGATAATAGGGGGCTGCACAATTTTCACCCCAAATTCGGATAATTTTCTCTCCGGGCCCCATTTTCTGCATCACTTTTACCCGGGCCCAAATTTTCTCCCTACGGCCCTGGACGGAGAGAAAAAAATCCTTCCTAAAATCGGTAACAATTGCTATGGTCAAATAAAATTAAAGAAGCTCATGCTTCCCACAAGCCCAACGTTTGTAAAAAATGAAGCCGAACTTCCACCCCTGCCCGACTATTGAGACGGCGGGAACGAGGAGGGACGAAAAGTAGGAGTAGGTCGCATTCAATTATGGCTGCCAAAATTGACGAGGGCTGCCATTCCAAACAATGATCTTTATAGTTCAATGACTGAAAACAAATACAGCCCTATTGCTTCCACCACTCATTTTTTCCTCCCCCTGTTTTTTTTCTTTTTCTTTCAGGAAAATTTATCCACAACTCTAGTGAAATAGGGTAAACCGGGACCTATTCGGCCTCAATTCCTTGCTTAGTTAAGGTCACCACTTATTGGTAAGTATGCTGCTACCATTTTTTGCCCTTTAGGAGTTCTACTCCTCTTCCAGTCTGGTAGCTTCTATACTTTAAAACTATAGCGAGTTCTTGATACATATTTTTGGCTAACTATGGACTTAGTTGCCCATAACCCCTCTATGTGGATCTTCATCCATGATCTCTTGTTGAACAGAAAGAAACCGCAAGAGGAGGAAAGGGCTTGGAGATATTTCCAATTTGGTCATAAAATTTTACGATGGGCCTCTTTTATTTTTCTTTTGGCCTGCCGCCATTATTTTTTCTGAATTCCTTCCTAATCTAGGTCTTCTCTTCCTCGCTCCCTTTTCTTATATTTTCTGGAATTACATATATTTTATTACTCAACTTGAAGGCTTTCCTATGTACTCTGAAATGTATGATTTAAAGTTCAAGAGAGATTTCTGAGAGACCGATCGCCATCTTGTCGGGGGATTTTACAAGGTACAGATGGTAGCCTCTCAATGTCAAGTCACTTCTTTTTCTTCATTTTTACGTTTTCCTTGGTTTCTCTTCCGATCTCCAATGATATTGTTTCAACAAAACCACTTATTTGCTGGAGAGGGGTTACTAATTGTCTTATTTCCGAAACTCAGGTAAAAATTTGAGGAATCGACGTCAGTCGCCATTTTTACGGACGGTTTTTTTTCCTAAGAATTCATCTGGTTTTTTGGTTGAGTTGAAGCGAGAGAGAAAGCGATGAAGAGAGAAAACTATCCAAGATCGTCCCTCCAAATTTATAATGGGCTTATGGCCTTTGTTTGTTTTTGCGGTTGGCAGCCATTAGTTAATAGAGTTTTTTAGAAATGTACATCTCTGTCTTTGTCGCCCTTCCTCTTTCGGTCTCCGTGGAACTTGTTTTAGCCCCGAAATTACATTGAGAGAGCGTAGATGTTGTTTGAAATAACCGATAGTGTATCCTTATGTACCAATATGTACCCTGCGCATTCCGTAGGGGATGGTGACAGCAGCGCGGAGGGCGCCGAGGACTGCCTACTTTTTTCTACAAAACAGTTGGAAGAAGCAATCTTCTGTATGAAAAACAAGAATGCCAGGACCCAATGATATCCCGGCAGAAGTACAAAAACTGTGCTCCAACATCGCCCAGACCTACTGTTCGGTGCATTCAACGTTGGCCTGATAAGGGCATTTTCCCGTCTCGTTGGAAGCAGGCGAGGCTTGCGCTGATCAGCAAAGGGAAAGGCAATCCTGAGCTGTCGTTTTCATACCGATCATTTTGTATGTTTGACACTCCCGGGAAAATGCTCGAAAAGCTAACTAGAAGTAGACTCGCTGAAGCGATACGTGCTGTCATAGACTTATTCCCACGGCAGATCGGGTTTAGAGTGGGGAAATCCACAGTTGATGTTGTCATGCAAGTCATGGATGCCGCTCATCAAGCGGAGGCACACAGTCGCCGATTTCGACGAGTGGTGCTCCTTGTAACGCTTGACGTCAGAATACCTTTAATTCCATAATATGGAAAGACATTCTAGGCACACTATCAAGTTCCCTCTTGTAGATATTGAGGCATTATCTGAAAGACCGTTTTCTGCCCTACGGAACGCTTGAGGGAGGATATAGATTACGTTGGAAGTAGCACAGAGATCTATCCTAGCGCCATCCGAACTGGGACGTTTTCTATGATAGTCTGCTTAGACTGGATACTCCGGAAGAGTCTCCCCTGGTCGGTTAAGCAAATGATGTTAGGGCGCTTGTTGCCGGACGTACTGTCGAACAGGCGCAAAGCAGACTTGGTATATTGATGCGTCGCGTGGGTGGTTGTATAACTTCTTATGGGTTCAAACTTGCACTGGTAAAAACCGAAGTAGTCGTCTTACTAAAAAGAGAATCCCGACCCTACTTGACTCAAGGATGAGCTTTTTTGGGCAAATCAAAGCAGCAGCCGACAAGACTGCAGCTGGGGTTTCGCCCTTAAGTTAGCTAATGGCAAACATTGGGGATCCTCTGTGTAGCAGAAGATGTCTCCTGATGAGTTCATTGCAATCTATTTCGCTCTACCGCGCAGAGGTATGGGCTGACGCTTTCGGTAAGGAAGCATATGTAAGCGCCTTGGGCAAGTACAGAGACGGGGAGCTTTCCGTACCGCATTGTCGCTGAACCGACCGTGGTGGTCATTGCGGGAGTGATTCCCGTTCCCCTTCGCATGAAAGAAGAGCCAAGTGAGGTGGTTGCTTGTGAAGAATGACAATTTATACTACATGAGTGGTAACTTTCTTGATAAAATTGAAGCAAGAGGCAGATAGACTGCGTGGTTCATTGGCAACTTAAGTACGTGGCTGAATCGGAAGCATTGTGAGACTGACTATTTTCTTACCCAGTTTCTAAGTGGAGGTGGAGGTTTTCAGTCTCACCTGCGGAAGATTGGGAAGACACGATCTCTTGAATGTGTGTTTTGCAATGGGGTTGAGGATGACGCCCATCACACGGTGGAAGGTGGAATCCCATCGAGGAGATGTTGTTTTCGGGATCTTCTTGTTGTAAACAAGATAGAGTAAGACCAGTTAAGGGACCGTATGTGGGGGATTCTTTCAACTAGCAATTCTATTCCTCCTCTCCGTTGGTGGCGTTGGTGGAAGGGATGACTTGAAGGTTTCCCAAGCCGGGAGGGCTCGAGGGCTAGCCGGAAGTAATGTGACAAATGTTTCCATGCTAGCTCTCTGACGATGGGGAGGGGTTTAGTTGGTAGTGCGGCGGCGCATTAAAAATTCAACCACCCTACCCCACAAAAGAAATATAGATTATAAAATTGAAGAAGGGAAATCTGTCAGCCATTTTTTCTAGGAATTTACTATACGAGTATGTATGCATCTGGCTCTCAACTTAGAACGAAAGAGAATTCGAACGGCAGGAGAGATAAAGAAGCAGGGCAGAGGTGAGGCAGCGTCTGATGAGTTGCTTCTGCCCTGGACGAAAGCGTCAGTCAATTTTTTGGAAAAACCAGGGTGCAAGCTGCAAGTGGTCCGGTCCGTCATCAAGTGGGTGCGGACTCAGGACCCCAGCGTCCTCAACAATAAAGAATCGTCTGGACCGTATTGAGAAAATCCGGCCCGGAGGCGAAAATTATCCTGAAAGGATTTTAGTTAATTGCCATGCACTTAAAGGTAAGGAACCTACAATTTTGGAAATTTTCTTGCTATTGAAACATCCATTGCATTTTGGATAAAGACTGATGACATGGATATGGCTTTTTACTTCTTTTTCTTTAACCTTTATCTCATTCGGTAGCGGGGCTGGCTTGTCCTTGGTTATAGGCCTGGTCCAGGTAGAGTCGAGAGCCTCTCAAACCGTCTAGCGTATTAAGTCATTGGTCGTTTCCAATTGAATGGAAAAATACGCTCTCGCAATTCTCTTGCGATGAGCGGGAATTCGGTCGACCTAAACTATTATAGATATTCTGGGCCTAAGTGACGTAATGGTGCGGGTCTGCAAGGTATTCCATTCTTTCTGGCGGTACTGTGCCTTTTTTGCTTTGAAAATTTTAGCGTTTGCAGAAACGAATCCGGTACCGAACTATTGCTGACAACTACCGTCAGATTCCGGTCTAGGTTAGAGGGCATTACAAGTGTAAACTACTACGCACCATTAGTTCAAAAGAGATTTCCTAAAGGTAACATTGCGATTGTGATGGATGATCTGAGTGCCAAGTTGGGTTTTGACAATACCTTGCTTGAGTGCGTCATAGGGGAGACAAGGTTTTGGTCCCCTTAACAAAAACTATGAAGTGTTTCTAATCAGTTGCACACTGTTCGAGCATAGACTCTTCCACAAAGTCAAGAGTCGTAGAGAGAAAATATGGCCCCGGGGTGAAAAACCGGGCCTGGCGTGAAAGATATATGTGTGTAGGATGAAAATTATTAAGGCACTTTTATTATCCCGTTTTTCATTAAAATTTTTATTAAGAGCCGCCGAGAAAACTCCGGGCCCGGGAAAATATCCCCCTCTCTCTTTCCAACTCCTTTCAGTCAGCCCTGCATAAGGTCATTCCTAAACAGAAACAAGGTCAGTTGGGATTCGACTAACAGGCAACGAACGTGCTGGGCAAACGACATAGATTCTGAAGAACCCAAAACGATCTTTCAAGACCTGCTTTTCATCAATTTGGCGAATTCTTTAGACAACGTGAACAGAGAGGTTATCTGGAATGCTGTACCCAGAAGGGGCATTCTGGAAAAACTAGCAGCTACTTTTAGACTCGTGTCCTTCATGTTATTTTGTCCGAATGATTTCGAAGGCTCAAACACCTCGCTCAAGAATCTGTTTTCTCTTTTACCGAGTGATGTATCTTGGTCAAATGTCTCTAGATTTAAAGAAGGAGGTAAATAGATTCAGACTGTAGCCAAACTGGAATCAGTGGTTGATATGGCTTCACGGAACCCGTACGGTCGATCTAAGAAGCCTCTTGGGTCCCAACGACCGGGAGCAATCTGTTATAGATTATCCGCACCAGGATTTTTCCATAGTGTTTAGGAGAAATACGGGAGTAGCCTAATGTCGTTATTTGCCTTCCGTGTGGCTGTAATTGCCGGGTCATTGTTGTGGGTGTAGTCATCGCTAACGTGCCAGGTTATACAACGCGTCAGTGCAGTGTTAACAAAGGTGAGGCCTACGATTGAAGCAGACCCTCATTTCCGAAAGCTACTTACATTACTTTCGTTGGCCAGAACAACATTTAATTTGGCAAAAGCCAGTTCCAGGGCCCACGCTTTAAAATCACCTGCAATAACCTTGGGACTTCGTCTCTTTGCGTGGTGAACAAAGTTGTCCAACATGTCTTCAAATTCAGACATTGTGGAACGGGGTGGGGCGTAGCAGTTGTACACTTACATGTCGCTTATTTTTGCCCACATAAAGCCACTGGTCGACTGACTCATGGTGCATTGTATAGCTTGCCTGCCACAGGGCAATATCGCCGCTCCACCAGACTCGTGGGTGGTATGTTTAAGTAAATCCTGAGCGACCCTGCGATGATTCAGCTTTATTTGAATTAACCCCATTTTTTCATTGCAGTTAGCGCTTTTCTGAATTCTAGGCATTTACTACTTCCGGCAAAATGCTGGTTATCTCGTCCCTTCATTTGGGGCCCCTATTGCACTCCTTGGCAATATGGCCTTTCTCCCCGCACCATCTGCATCGATCGGATCGATCGATGTCGTTAGTGCATGCGTTCGCGAGGTGTCCAAACATGAGACACTTCAAGCACCTCTTTAATGAAGTTTGCTCCATCCGATTCGAACTTTTCTTGCCGCTAATAGATTATGTGCTGCCTCTACTGGTAGTCGCATTGTAGCTGTTTGAGCATTACCGTAGACTTTCCTCGGACTCACAATGGATTCTGCTCCCAATTCTTTCAACTTAAATTGCTTTTTTAGTGCAGTGCAATTTTCTCCCCTGGATGTTACTTCGTCGGGATCCTTGCACTGTATATAGATCTCGTGTTTTTGGGCCCATGCCAGGACATTCTAACCAAGTGAGCTCTTAGCTTGGTTACGAAAGTCATCAGTTTGGCCCAAGGTGGATTTTTTTCAGCTGAAATATGAGATTGCCTTCCAAGGTCCTTCAGATTTTGTTGATATTTCCGCCTAGATTTTTTTTTCAGATCTTCGCCTTGTGAATGACCTTGGTCCATCCACCACTTTCGGTCCTTTTAGGTTTCGTTTCAGTTGCCTATGAACGCACTGAAGGCTCAGCCTTTACTTTTTTATTTGGTGGCAGGTCGCTTGTGACACTGTTTGGATGGCTGATTTCAACTTCTGCTTGGGTGCTTTGTCCTTCTCGTGCGACTTATTATAGAGAATCCTAATGGCTCTCATCACGTTTTTAGTAGCATGGTGCATGTTGTGCTCGTCCTTGATAAACTCGGACAGTTCAACAACTTTTGCTCTAAGCTGCAAGAATGGCTATTCCTCCATGAGTCCTGGCCAGATCACCCTTTTCAAACACTCCGTCACCCTTAGCATTTAATATGCTTTTCAGACTGTTTGCCGTCTTTGCCATTGTTGGAAATCGGAGAATTGAAGAGCTTTTGGAGTATCTCCTGCGGTCGTCCTTCTGAGATATATGCGGTGGATGCAACCGCCATTGTGGGTCAGCGATTTCTGTTCAACCCATTATTTTTCGCCTTCATTATTGAACACGCTTGAACACCTCTTTCTCCAGTTGTCCACTACCGAGGCATTGCAGTTGAAGGAAATCGATGGCCGGGAGCTTGTTTGCTCACTCCCAAAAGTCGCCGGCACTGGAGTTCCTAGCCCCTGCACCGTAACTTTACTCATGTTCGTTTTATTTTCTAGGTATCCTTCCCATGGCTATTTTGGTTCACGTGATGAGCAAACACGTGCCCATATACAGTCCGAAAAGAAAAGTACATGAACACATATTTACACATTAAGAGGTATGCCCCTATCCGTCACCTAGGGTCGCGCCTGATGGGAGATCTGACAACTTCGGACAGGTCTATCTTTTTATTGTTTTTTGTTGAGGAGGTAGAAATCTTCAAAAGAAACTGGCCTGGACACGCCAGCGTGTGGGATTCTTCCCACTAAAGCCACTCCCGACTCTCTCCAACCCCCCGGAACCAACGGTATACGGTATTACAGTACGGGGCAGAGTCATCTCATTTTAGCTTGACCTCCTTTTGTCTCTGCGCGGCGTACGTAACCGCACTTTTTTAGACTGGGACTCTATCGCAGTTTGGGCAATCGGGTGAGGTATCTAGTTTAAACCTGAACAGGTACTGGCGATATCCTTCGTGCCCCGTAAGAAACTGAGTAAGATTATAATTAATCTCACCGTACCGTCTCTCCAACCACTCCTTGATGGCAGGGATAAGCCTACGTGTCCACCGACCCTTTTCCGAGCCTTCCCAACGCTCTTCCCATCTATTTAGAAATCTTTCCCTTTCGACGTTCTTTGTCTGCGACAAAGGAGAGATAGACTTCACATTGTATATATTCGCAATTTCATCTGCCAAGATGTCAATGGGCATCACTTCCGAGATGACGAATGCTGCATAACTGAGACAGTCCTAAATGCCGAGCGCACCCTTAGGGCTGATCTTCTGTAGACTGTCAGCGTTAAGTGGGCTTTGCAATGCCTTTCCCCAAACTGGGGCTGCATAGAGCACGATCGAATTCACTACCCTAGCTATAAGCAACCTGGAAGCATGACGTGGTCCTCTCACGCTTTTTCACAAGCACACTGCACGTGTTGCTTATAGCTAAGCTTCCCGTCTATCATCACTCCCAGGTATTTAATGGTGGGCTTAGGAGTGATAATATGATTCCCAATTTGAATACGAGCAAAATTTCTTGTACAGCGCTTGGTGATGAGGACCGCTTCTGTTTTTTCCTCCGCAAGTGTCAGACCGGAACTCTCTAGTGAACCCTTAACAGCATTGATCGCTTCGTATCAGTATAACTCAGCAACTTCCAGGTGCTTTGCGACCACAACCAGCGCTATATCGTCGGCGTAGCCCACCACCGTGGCTTCCTCCGGAAGGGAAAGATTAAGTACATCGTTGTACATGATGTTCCGCAGCAGTGGATCCAGTACGGAGCCCTGTGGGACACCAGCAAGGACAACGTACTCCTGGGGACCGTCATCAGTGACTACCACGCAATAATTGCTAGTGTTGTCTTTTCCGGGGATTGCATCGTCGGCCAAGCCAGTAACTATTTTGTTGGCATCAATGGTTGATCTGGTTTTACGGAATCCATACTGTCGATCTGAGAAGCCTCCGTGGTTCTCAACAACCGTGAGTAACTTGTTATAGATTACTCGCTCTACCATTTTCCCCACAGTGTCCATAAGACAAATAGGTCTGTAGGAGGTTGGCTCACCTGGAGGTTTGCCAGCCTAAGGCAGTAGTACTAATTTCTGTCGCTTCCATGATGCAGAAAATATCGCACGTTTCGAACAACTCAGCGAACATGTCAGGTCTGGATTTCACGGCAAACTTAAGGGCCCTATTTGGCACGCCATGGAGACCCGGAGCTTTGTTATCTCCTGTCCTGGCGCAGATTTTCAGCAGCTCGTCACTGGTGACTGGTAGTATTGTCGTCATATTCAGAGGTTACTGGAAGCTGTCTGTGCCCTTTTCTTCCTGGGGGAATAACCCCTAGATAATTTTTAGCAAGAGTGAAGGGCACGTGATCTGCGGAGATGATCGGCCTCTGAATCGCCTCATCGCGATTCTATAGGCGTTCCTTAAAGCATTCCTCGAATTCGGACAATGTCAGACTTGGTGAGGCGTAACAGCTGTACACAGATACCCCGTTTATTATCGCCCACACAAAGCCGCTGTATGTTTGACTCCCAGTACATTGTATGGCTTGTCCCTGACAGGTCTATCTGTTTGTCTGTCACACGAACTTTTCTCAGAAATGACTACACCGATTGACATGACATAACACAGGCTGTAGGTTGCATCTTTTTACGTTGAGTTTCGTTACCTCTGCAATTTTAAAAATTTTGAACGAGCTATGGAAGGAGACAGGAGAGCATCATGAGGGCCTAGCTGTTCGCCTACTGAGAGAACTAATAAAATATATCAATGGTGATGGTGGTGGACAGGATCGGAGATATGGGGACAGCTTTTACTGAATTATCCTCGTAAAAAACAATAATTCCTCTTTCTTAGGCACTTGAAGAGAAGTTTGTTTCTAATATTTCTGCACCTCCAGGCGAAAAGAGAAAGGAAAGGAAAAAGATTTTACTGTCCTCCATTCTGCACAACTGACTCGTTTGCTTGTCTTCTACCCTTTTTAAGTGAAATGTGAAGTTCCTAGAAGTCTTCACTTTCTTTAGTTGTGGCCTAACTTCTTTACATTATGATCCCTACCTGTTTGCACTCTAAATACTTAAAATGGTGTAAAAATGAATAATTTTTCTTCTTAGGAAATCCCTACATCTCAAACAAGGATTTTTTCCTGCAACGACCTTCTGTTGTTGCCAAAGAGCTATCACTTTCATGGGATAGGCTCGGATATGATTCGGTCAATTAATAATTTACAAGGATTCCCTCCAAGCAAAGCAAAGTTAAATGCTATGGTACCCTTCAAGATAGCATAACCGTTGGTATTATAGCTGCATTTTAGCGTTTCCTAACCGGCTTTCTGTCAAATTAGCAGAGTCCTCTTTTGCAGAAATTGAGGTCCTGCCTTTCGTATGAGCTTGATTGTTTTTAAGCCAGATTTCATTTAAATTTTTTAAGTAATAAAATTAGACGTCACATATCCCTAAAAACTGCTTGAAACGAAGTAAACAAAAATCCGAAACGTAAATCATTCAGATCAAAGAAGGTCCTGCGCACAGCTGCCGCCATCCACATCTCTGGAGCATCCCCCGCTAAAGAAGTGTTATCTGCTCTCATTCACACTGGGATCCATCTCCGTATGTTCAGCTTACTTCTTCTCCGCAGGACATTTTGTTCTAAATCGCGTTGCTACAGGAGCAGCTCCCGTTCGGTTCTCTTGGAATCTATTTCGGTTATTCGAAACCTATGGAGTATTGATCTCCGTCACCGTGTATCGAGGGTTGGAAAAAAATCAGTGAAATTTGTAGGGAAACGAAATGATTTTGTAAGATTTTTACTGGTGCGTTTGTGATTTTTACGAGGACGATCCAGTGATGTTTGTAAGATTTCTGTGACTGAGAGATTTTGTATTCATTAATCGGAAAATTTGACGGTCTGTCGTCCTTGCGACTGGTTATGGAAACGCGACGACGGCGACGGTACCAAAAGCGACATCCACGGGGTGTGTGAAATTTTCGGTTTCGGTTCATTTCGTTCGTTGACTCTATACTTTCTCAGGCGGGTTTTTATCGTTAATTCTGAGTCCTGAAAGGTGTTTGATTATGGTCCTTTGAAATAGAAAGTGAAGATTCGGTTACGATATGAATTAGAAAGTGGATTACAAAATGTAGTGACGGTAGGAAAGGCAACCGCGATACATTCAGTGGGAGATAGGACATTTGTGGCCCGGGAATCCTGAATGGTTGCTATGAGTGCGGCGACAGGTGAAGCAAAGACCAAGCGAAAATACTCGTATTATGTGTCTAAGTAAAATCCACGGACGGGGCGCGGATTAGCGATTTTTGAATGTGAAATGCAGCCTAGGGCGGCATTAGGGCCACAAACATCATCGTCATCATCGTCCGGAAAGGTATGGCTTCTTAGCAGGGGGTCCTCTTGAAGAGGATCCCTGAGGTGTTGTCTAGTGTTAAGGGCTTCTAAACAAATCGGCAGGATATCGTGTGGTTAGCCGAAAAATATAAAGTTATTCCCGTGTGGCCTGTGAATTTCAAGAAATCCTGGCTAGGGACCGGATAGCTGTTTTCAACGTTTTATAAGCGCCAGCAAGTTCACGGTTCACCTTTTTTTGGTCCATGTGGATAGAAGATGACGTGCGCAGGCTAAGGGTAGGGTCCCTTCTTTCCATATTTCACTCGCATAGTAGATCCTTGTATCAAACGCTCTCTTTTCCATTAAACCGCCCCGCATAGTCCCCTAGCGGTCCTGGATCTCAGCTTTTCTATCGAATGGATTTTGAAAGGTGCTACTCCTCTCTAAGAATCTTTCTTTCACAATGCCGCCAGGATATGAAAACTCGAACTGAAGAGTTTGTGCTTTTTGTCGGCGGGCTGGGAGATGGCTGCGAGATTGGTTGAGAGATGATGGGCTGACTGTCAGAGAATTTGTATGTTGAGATATCCTGCGATGGACAGCTTCCGACCGATTGACATAGGACTGAATGTGTATATCCCCTGAGCTCTCAAACTATGCATATATAACGTTGTAGTTGTTTGTATCCTTGCTAATATTGCCGCGTAGTCTAACTCGGCCTTTCTTCTGTCCTGGGAGTGTGTACGAAGTACAATGTATGATGAAGGATGTCTTTTCAGTGATTAGTTAGTAGTTGTTTTGTTGTTTTGAATGGGACTAATAATTTCCATTTGAAATAATGTGTGGAGTTGGTGTGAAGGGTTGGAGGATATCTAATGGACATTTGATTGTTTCTTGGCTTGATGGAGAATGGAATGTAGGTTAAACATTTTATTCTAATCGAGTTATTTTGTATCTTGATCGTATCATGTAGTTTGAGCTGGGTTCATAGTGCTAACAATGTAATGAATTTTGGACCATATCAAAGAAGGTTATTTTTCCGATCTGAATTTCAAATTGACCTGGCTTTAAAGTTTGGAAGTATTGAGTTGGGGCGAAGTACGCTTCATGACTGGCAGTAAAATTATCTCCTTACCTGGTTGGAATTGAATTTGGAACTTTGTTCCATTGTTAGACAATTCAAGGTAGAATTATAAAGAACAGTTCAGTTTGGTCGGGGAACGGATTCTCTGCCCTAAGCTTGACCCAAAACAAGGAATTCGTGAATTAAAGATGAGAAAGAAACTTTTTGCGGTCCTACGTCAAATGGATATGGATTCGGAACTGTCACATTCAACAAAAAGAAGTGACTATGCTTGCTTAAACCAAGTGTTAGTTACAATTCATTTGATGATTGATAAAAAGAAGCACTTAGCGCACTGTGTTCTCAGGGAAGATGTGATTTTATTGTTGATTTTAAGTAGTCCCTCTTCCTTCCTTATTTTTTATTTCATCACCACCCATATGTCGATTTATATCTCTTAATTTCCCTGTTTAGTATTTCACCCGCATAGGACTGGTCACAAGAATCTGGTAAGATGAGAACTCTGTGTAGGGAAGGCGTAATAATCTGGACTAGTTAATACATCGGCGTACAAGTGCGTATTGATTGAGGAGCTGTCCTTAGGCCCTAGTCGACTTAGAGGGTTCCAGGCGAAGATTTCGAACCGGTTCTAATTAACAGTGCTCAACTAGTACAGCTCCTTCTGAAGACCTTGACCATACATTTGGTTTTATGTTCCTGCATACTGCGGCAGCACCACAGGCTACGACTTTCATCATTCAGCTTACTCCAAGGACCTGCGTCTTTTATGCCCAGGCCAGTTTATTTATTTTTCCGAAGAAAAATTAGTTCAACTCCGGCATTTCTCTTGTGTGAAGATGAGGAAGAGGACCCTCCCGGCCATATAATAACCTCCTTCAAGGTGACGAATCCACATCGACTCGATGCTGTGATCTTTCAGTTGACAATATTATGAGAACTACAACCACCAACCAGCTCCCCCGCACACAGCCAAATGTTCGACAAATGACTGCCAAAGACAATTCACGTGTTTCCCGTACATTGCCTTCGACTTCCATTGATCGATCCGCTCTTGGTCCGACTTCACCCTACTCAGAGAGGATTGAAAGGTCGAAGATAAGTGGAGTCAGGTCACAGTCTGCCTGCTCTTTGCTGTAAAAATAAGCGCATAACGAGTCGACTTGGCGATGATGTTGAGCCGCCACGTCAACCACGCCCCTACCTCCTATCTCATGAGGCAGATTCATCCGCTCCACGGCAGAGTTTGGATGATGCATTCTGATTTGGGATATAGTAGCCCGTATCCGGCGCCAGACGTTTTCCAGACCGGTTTTCGCCCATGGCAATATTCCGAATGCATAAGCCAGTGAAGGAATAGCGAACACATTCAATGCGCTTATTTTATTCTTCCCCAGGGTTGCGATTTCAGCACCAACTTCACACGTCGCAGGAATTCGGACAGCAGAGCATCCTTCAGATCAACAACTCAAGCATGCGTTCTTTGTAGAATTCCTAGGTACTTATAGAAGTCTGTATCGGACATAGCTTACACATGGAGGTCACCAATGCTATGTCCGGCATGCGGCTCGTGATAACCTTTGCGGATGGCTTGGATTCGACACTTGTCTAATCCAAACCCCATCCCATCCCACGGCTGAAAATGTCTACTATTCGCAATAAACTTCTAATATCTTTACCAGCATACAACTTGATGTCATCTAAGTACATCAAATGTGTCAGTTCGCACTTAGCATGTAGGCCATATTTAATTGCGAAACCATGCTCTCTAGCACACTCAGTATGTATGGGGTTCATGTAAAACTAAAGGGGAATCAAAGAATCCCCCTGGAAGATGTCTCTGGATAGGCCCTGAGGTATTAGCACCCTCAGATGTACGCACTGATATGGTAGTATGCCACCCTTCTATGACTGTCGTCAAAAACTTTATTAGCTTCGGATCAATGCGATACAGGTGTAGGACATCGATTAGCCAGGTATGCGGGACGCTGTTGAAAGCCTTTGCATAATCGATATCTCAATTAAAGAGGTCTCTTCGGCCTCTAGTTGCTTGTCCTATAACTACCGAGTTGATAATGAGCTGCTCTTTGCAACCGTTTGACCCGACTCGGCAACCCTTCTGCTCCTATTGTTTGGTCTAGGTACGCATTTCCTTGAGACCCACTTCCACGAATAATGGACGTTATGAATTTGTAGTGGGTTGGGAAGCAAGTAATCGGTCTTGTGCCCGTGGGGTCCTGCACCGTGCCCTTTTTAGGGACAAGGTAGGTAATTCCCGCAGTGAGAGCGGTGGAAATTCCTTCGACCGACTAATCACCTGATTTAAGCTATGTGCCAACGAACTGTGTATACTGGTAAATTTCTTATACCAGAAATTCTGCACTCGATCTAGACCACGGCCCATCCAGTTCTTCGAGCTGCTTATGGCTCGTCGAAATTCCCCAAAGCCCCAAAGTCCACTCAAGTTTTCTCTCGCTTCCGTCACCCAAAACTATACTGTTTGGACACTCTGTTGGGATTCGTTGACTGATCTGAAAAACTCCGCTGGTTCCTTACGTAAGTTGCATTCTGGGCTTTCGCCATACCGTCGAAACCGGCTGTATATGACAGAAAGTTTCTGCTTTAGTGTGTCCAGAATTTCAACTACGGGTGTTTCACTGGGGATGGCATAGTTCCTGTAAACCCTCTGCACTTTCTCACCCATCTGTTGGCGTTGCCAATGCTGATCAGAATCAGTCTAGCAATGTCCTGCCTTAGTGAGTCCTGTCGACGTTACGGATGAATTTTCCATGGTGGATCTCTTTGGTCACTCAAACCAATAACGCGAAAGCGAATCTTCTGACCGTGGAATCTGACAGCCGTAACACAATACACTAGTGATTTTAGTTGCGGTAGCGACATAACATATCAGCACACAGTCGGGTTGTAATCGGATTCGCTGGAGATGCATAGAGTCTGGGAAGACCCTGGTCTATGCAATGGATCCATTTGCGAGAATTCTATACACGCTCTTTGGAATTCGTCCCGAACCTTAGCAGAGACTTCAGCTGGACGGTGGAGGAGAGTGCCTCGGCGATTACTGAAATTGTTGCCTGCAGTGCGGCGTGATGTTGTTGATGCCGCCGTCTTTGCCCCCATCGGCTCTTGGTCTGACTTCTTGGCGATGACCTCAAGTCGAACATGTTCCCTGATGGTGGCCAGGATGGTATCGCTGCGAGTAAAAAAGCGGCACAGTCACGTGCGTGAATTGCGGGAAACGCTTACGAATATCTGGTGCACGAATAGATGGTTGTTTCACCATCCGCTGCCTATGCGAACCTGCTGCAGCAGGCTAGGTGTGGTATAGGTTCTTAAGTGAGTAATCTGCAAGCTCCTGTATTTTCGTCACCTACTCCTCGAGACGTTGTTCCTTATGAACACTTGTGCCGCTTCTCAATGGAACCCCACCAAAAATTATTTAAATTCGCTCTTGATCTTGCCTTATTCAACCTGCTTATGCGCTGCTTTTCGTAATCTCCAGATACTCTTCTATATGTTGCTACAAATAGCAAACCTGCTAAGTACAACTTCCGAAAAATCAATTTATTAGGGATCTGTTCTGTTTCGAGGAAAAAGGGTATAAGACCAACTTATGCTTGTTCTCCACGAGAAGATTTTCTGTTGCTGAGAAGTCCATCTTGTTTTTGAGGAGGGGTTTTTTTTAGCCCCGGTGACGATAACATTTTTCTTAATGTGCGTCCAAGATCTCAACATCTCCAATACCATTCTACCTAACTTGCGTTCCTTTCCTGGATTTTCGCTGACATCTGTGAAAAACTTCGCAAACTTCGAAACCCACTGTAAAGAAAAAATATCTTCCGCCCCTCTCCCATTTTTTGAATGCTACTCTGTCTTCCGCTACGACAGAGACTACGCGATCTTGGATAGAGTAATAGGTTAAAGCCTATTGATCACTCTTAAGTTCTCCTTCCACGCCGAATCCATCCTTCCTTTCCTCCTTCTCTTCTTCTTCATTTTACGACTGTTACCTACCCTTCTTGATCCTTTGTCCAACGTAAAACCATTTGCCAATATCTGTGTATATTTCCTCTGTCCTGGTCCCTCTCACCCGCGAATAACGCACGGGACCTGAATCTCCCTGGTTTGACATTTCTGGCTCCATTGCTTTGCGTAGACGTCTCATATACGCAGCACCTGCAACATCGCCAAATCCTACCGCACTTTCAGGTTTGCAGTATTCTCTGTTGACTCACCTCCCCTATCCTTCAATTACCTTTCCTCGGTATATTTCTCCTCTTCCTTCTTCTCTCCCTTTGGGTACAAAGTCAATAATATATTTCCTTCCCTCTCTGCATAATTTTTAACAGGAGCCTTCAAGTTTGACATTTTCCATCCGAATGGAAAGAAGCCATTATTATCCTTATAGACAAAAGTGGCAATCCGAAGGGCACATTATTTACACAGATTTCCTTGAGGCTATCGACTTTTTCTATCCAAACTTGTCTCATTTAACATTCCTGCGTTATTCATTATATGATTCGTCTCCTACCCTTTTAACCGATCCTCCAGCGTTTCTTTCCATGACTGTAAATCCTTTCTCCCTCCTCTCCTGCATCACAAGGTTCATTTTTGGGTCTCCCCGTATTTATATTCTTCATCATCGAGCTCACTCTTCACTTGCCCTTGCTTAGTTTACGTTGATGACCTCCTCTGTTCTTCATAGTGCCCAATACACTGGGCCTCTTTTGCCGCTCTGTTGATTAATTGCAACTTCCTTCATCTTAGCGGACAATCGTTGTCATATCTGAGTACCATCCAAGATTTCGGATGGTTGGTTTCATATTGCGTCCCCCCCTTCCTTGGCTCTTCAGCTCCCTGGTTAGAAGCACTCTCGAGTAATACTGACCTGTGGTTTGCTCTTAAATGAGAATTTTTTGTCTATGGATTATTTTAGCCGTCACTATTTTTCATCTTCCTTCGTTGCTACTTCAGGATGCTAAGACTTACAGTCGGTATCCGGCCTAGGGCTGCCTTAGTAAGAAACTGTAGACATTTCGGTTTTGCGCCAAAGTCTGGTGTCCGTCTTCCTTCCCTACCATATATATAGCCCTTATAAACTTTCCGGGCTGGATTATTTTCATACATACAAATTAAGTGATCCCTCCACCACCATCTATTAAGCCGGATTTTATCTACAACTGGGTACCGATCCCGCGTTGAAAAAACTGATAATTTATCGAGGTAATCCAGAAATGAATCAATCAATTTTTGATTCCTTTATATAAATGGAAGCCGTGGTCAGTCAGGCCTTCTGCCGGTGAACAAAAATAATATTCAGGGGGAGCAATGTATGGGGAATACAAAGCGCATCGTAGAACTTTCCATTTGAGCTTCCTAAGTATGCCTTGACTTTTAACTATGCCTCGTTCTCAGCGAATTTCCACGCTGGTTGGAAGCCTTAGGTGGAAGACGTCTTACGTGCCTGGATTGAAGCAAGATATATTGGGGGTTATGCGGGTGAGATTTGCTCCCTTATTATGGCATTTGAAAATGGTTACCTCGTTAAGGTTTCTGAACGATGCAAGCACCCTTAGGCAATCATTTGCGAACAATATAGTATTTAATTTCGCAAGTGACCCAACAGGTGAAGTCCCGAAATGAATTCACTGTGAACTCTAGGAAGACTAGATTATTTATGTTCATCGATGATGATTCTCGGAAAAATTATTAAATGAAATGGATGTTCTTGAGTAAATGCCAATCAGATAGACTGGTAGAGAACTCTGTACTTTCTGGGGAGGAGTTTTTGGTGAGAGGCAAACGATGGATTAAGAGAATACGTCGTCACAGTGAAGTACCACAAGATCGGTGCTAGATTCTAGAAGGAACAATAATTATCGGATTCGCAGATTCGGAGCATGTGGAGAGAGGACGGTAACGATTATGATGATACATCGCACGAAAAAGAATAATATCAAAGTAAGAAGATAGTGGACATATGATCACCTTGAAGTTGGCTATATACCTACCGGTGATGATCGACGTTAAGTTTTGCTCCAAAGCACACCTGAAATATGTCTGTTGAAGGACAGTGAATGTTATTGTCTGCTGGAGATTGGCAGTACTTAGAGCTGGAGTAATGAGAAGAATACTGGACCTGTGTGGATAGAGACGGCGACAAGCTTTACCATCCGAAAAGATAAATTCAGTTTACTGTTTAACGACTGTTAGGGGTTTCAGTGCCTTTACGGCAATATCTCGGCAATCCCGGCGAAGAAGAAAGAATAGTAAATGTTTCAATTGCTAAACGTAGAGATTGCCATTTGACAAAAAGGTAGGGAAAGACACTCCTCAAAAGCTTGGACGACGATAGCTTTGAGAGAGAGAGACTTATTGAAGGCAATCATTTACCAGATGCTTAGTCTCAAAGATGAAGATAACAAACGACCAGCTCTTGAGGTATACTACCGAGAACAGGGCAGGAAACTCTACTCTACAAAGTGGGATGTAACGGGAAAATGAGGCATAAGAACACTTGGTTCAGAGGCAAGATGCGTGCAACCTATAACAGGAAAGATGAAGTCAAGGACATCAGAGGATAGCCAGGAACAATTTTGAGAAACTATTGTTTCTAATTTTTGTTGAGGATGCAGGGAGTCCTGAGTCCGCATCCACTTGATGACGGACCGGACTACTTGTTGTGGCTGCCCCTCTATCTGACACATCAAAACAAAGTCGTGAGCCTCAATAGGTTAACTTCCACTAAATCATGTATTCGAACGAATGTTGGGCCGTGAATCTAGGAAATGTTGGCCCCACATTGGGCTTAATGTAATGGCTTGATGGGAAGGGCGATGGTCAATCTACCATCCTGAGTGGCCAGAATCGACCAAGAAGGGAAAACTATCGCAAAAACCTAACCGACCATGAGTATTGAAGTTCCATCAAAGTGTTCCGTCGACACTTGCTTGCAAGCCTCTATGCTAGCCAGGCTTGGAAATGTGGGGTGGTCCTTCCCCGATTTCTGGCATAGCAGACGTTATGTTAGCAATTTCTTCTTGGATGCTGGTCTTCAAATCTTGTAGGGCCCTTGAACGGTTTAAATAAACACGGTAGTTTAGCAAACCCCATAAACCAAAATCCTAAGGGGATCTCGTTGGGATCAAATGTCCCCTAAGTCCAACTCATCTGGCCGTGCGAAAAAAATCCTTATAACATGTTTACATACCGGTCCAAATTCATGACTTCATTTTTTAGTGTCTGCCCTGTAGCGCATGTTTTGTTTATTGACGGGTCCACACAAATGAAAATGGGTTTCTTTACGAAAAAAACAATAACGTCCTCAGGGATGACTTTGAGAAGAGCCTCGTAGGCATTCATCTGATAATTGAAGTCACGTTCACAAAGTGTTGTAAAATTCCCATCTTGTAAGGATGAAAATGAAGAATTCTCCTCATGAAAGGATTGACTCATGGTAGCAAGCAAAACGTCGTGGTGATCGCAACATTGAAGCTCTCGCTGCCTCCGTATTTTGGCACTGAAACTCAAGTCTTTGGTCTTTTAATAGTTGCAGTTTGTCCGAACCGAGGGACCTACATAACAATTGATTTCCAGTCGAGGATAAGGACCATTGAGACTAAATTAATCGCCGAAAGGCGTTCTCACTGTTCCAACGAATGATGGTGACTGAACTCTGATGAAACAAAACTTTATATTCTTAGCTATTGAACGAGACCCCTAACGCTTTCTGCGACATGAACGGACTGAATGGCGTGTATTTTAAAAAAAGGAAGTGGTGGGATATAGCGCGTCAACCATACTGATGTGTCATCGTTAGCGGTTGCCTGAAATGTCTTTCAGTTCCCCCACGACCTCCGAAGGAGTTTGCACCCCTCCTTTACTGTTCTGCGCCACGTGCCCTTGGGCGACCCACTTGTCGGCAATCTTGGGAGAGCGGAATCCACTGCATGGCGGGGCAATTAACGCCCATTAATGCTGTTAGGGTGAGTGCGATGGCCCATTAGAGCTTGGTTTTGTTGGTGGTTATCTTCAGTTCAACTCTACTTGGCTACATTTGGCCAATCTCTATGACCCAGTGGCGGCACATCGGAGGGAAGAACCGCCAACTGCATTGCATTTCAACTAGTTGAGTGTTTTTGATATCGAATCCATCAAGCTAAAAGCGCTAAGAATCGGACCTGGTGAGAGAGCAAACAGATGCCATCAGCATAGTCGAGGTGGATATCATAGCCCCTTGAATTCCTCCACGTCCTCCGGAGAAGGCAGCATAAAGAACGTCATCTCTAATAAGAAGGAATAATATCGGTGACAAGATGCAACCGCTTTGGAGCTCAAAATCCGCCGAGATTTTATCTCCTTGCAACACATAACATTTTGCGCCATCATATATCGCTCTGATAATGGCTATTAATTTCTCCGGAATGCCCTTCTATGTGGAGTACTCCAGATACATTTCCTGTTCATGTTATTGGAAGCTTCATCGAAATCGATGAAGAGCAGGTGAAGCGAACATCTAAACTCCGCGCACTGTTCTAAAAAGATCCGTAGTGTGTTGATGTGAGCACATCATGCAGAAAAATCGGGAGTGGAAACCAGCTTGCTCGATGCGTTCCAGGATTAGTTTATCCATTATGTTTGCGACCGCAGGGAGCAATGAGATAATCCTCCAATTGTCACACTTAAAACGGATATTTTTCTTTGGAATCTTAATGTTGATCCCCTTCCTCCAATCTCTGGAAAAAGTTTCGGATTCCCAAGATTTTCATATGAGTTGGAGTAGCAGATCTGCGGGGAGACCGTCAAGCTCAGCGGCTTTACTCTGTTTAAGTCCATCGATCTCAGAGGAACAATCCGTATCTGCATGTTAGGGCGACTAGCCATTTCATCTACAAGAAGAGAAACTCCACTGGATGTGATACAGTTAAGAATCGTGGTGAAGTGTTATTTCCACCTCTTCAGTTGCATCTCCCGCTTTCTTAACCAGCGCAATAGTAAATTCTCTCGGCGTCACGCTTGTCACGGCGTATTCTATGCTGAACTTATCGGGATTCCGCTCGGTATCGAAGTTCGAGCCCTTCACGCCCGCCATCAATCGCGGCGGTCAATAGAGCTGTCAATCCCTTATCTTATGACGTCCCTTAAGGCCGACAACCTATGTAGCACCTGAGAAAAGAGCATTTTCGATGGCGACCCAATGCTGGGTCGCATTTCCTTAGGCGGGTTACTCAGTATATTTGCCAGCAGATCAGTAGTTACTATCGGCCATCAGTTGAAACATACAAGCGGTCGATGTTGAACTTGCGCGATCGCAACTCCCCAACCTCAGGAGAAGTGGTGGACGCAACACGGAAGCGACCATCGGATGGAGATCCTTTTGGGAGTAGGCGACAACTCCTAAATCGACTGCTGGTCGATTTGGTTTTTTCTACGGTGTAGGTCAGTTGAAACCCAACTGACTTTATTTCAGGATTTCTGCTCGAACAATGACGAGTTGGAGAAAGTTGCAGAGATCAGAACCTCACAACATTATCATTACAGTCGCCAAGACTGTGTTTCCTCACCACACATTCGAGCAAGGTATTGTCAGAGCCCACCTTAGCACTCAGATCACCCATCAGCTTTACGAAATCCCCTGAGCTGCGTATAATTGCTCGTAGGAAGCATCCGCCTCCACTACACCTGAAGTCTCCGTTGGTTAGTAACATTTTATAATTGTGATGGATCGGAATCTTGCAGTTAGAAGTCTGTCAGAAATCGCCTCCCAGGTAAGAGAGTGCGCATTGTGGTAGCCCTCAGAAGCAATTCGGTACCTGATTCGCGTCTGCTACCACTTGACTTTCCAGAGTACAAAGGCACATTGTCATTAGCGTGGGAAGAGGGAGAGGAGTACTTTCCAGAGCCCCACTATCTTACTTCGCTTAGGCCCAGAATGTCTAGCTTATATCGTTGGAATTCCTGCTCAAGTTGGAGAAAGCGAGCATTCTGAGGACCGCCGCTAACATTGTTCTTTTTCTTCTCCAGTTCGAATACAATTTTGAAGGTGGATTAGGTCAATTTGTATCCATTTTGCAAGTTTGCAAAGATGAATCAGGTGTTAATTTGTGAGCCTCAGAATAATTTGGGAAATCCTCCTCCAGTAATACAACATTTACGACGAGCCATTCTCGCAACGCCCGCCTAAAGGCTCATCCTTTTTTTATCGTGATACTCAGTTTCGTTTTGGGCTTCCAAAAATATTGCGATGTAATTTCAGAGGCATTGAATCAGCGACACGAGGTTTGAGCAGAATCTTTTCGAAAGAGTAAATAAGTTACACTTCTCACAAAGGACATTCTGCAGCACAGGTCCTACCATCATGACTTCTGTCTGTGAAAGGGCCCATCTGTTTTGTTCTTTCAAGGATACCTCAAAGTATACAATTTTTTTCGCACCGCAGTCCTTCAACAACTTGTCATCCCGGAGCAAACAGCGAGTACCAAAGTTCTCAAACTTTTCAGGTGATGCTAGCTAAGTATGACATACAGAAGCTGAAGAGGGAGAGAGATCTCACCTTCTTACTGAATATTATACACGGCAAAGTGTTTACGGTTTAAAGATGACCAGGCATAATATTGGATGTCACTGGCCTTACACAGAACCGAACAACGAGTATGCTATTCACAAAAGTAAACTATGCCTTTCTTACGAAATGCGTCATTAGGTTCTTCAAACTCAGGATTTCTCTATTAGCGCAGTGTCATTGCTCTTCTCAATGAGGAAAGTTAACTGATTCTATGAAGCTTATTTTGAGGACAACAACTTAACCTGTATGGAGTTCATTTGCGACTTGCCTGGAACAGATGACACCCCAGGGAGCTGGGATCTTTACTGTGATGTTCATTCTCTGATGTGTCTACTGTATGTAGCCTTATACACCAAATGATTCTAAGTATGTATACCGTCCTCATTGCTTAACTGGTTTATGCCAACTATTTGGTGAACGGAAATTAAATATCTGCATCACAACCACAGGAGACAAGGGAATAATCTGATAGTGAAAATATGCATACTATCAGTCCATGACATATTTTGGATAATTCAAATCAGTTCCACAGGGACAATAAAATTACCTCCTACAGAGGAGGCTTCATTGCTATTCCTTGCATGCTAGTTTACCTCCTTTGCTTCTTCTCAGGGTACTCAACCTCGGCACTTATCTACTTCCTCCTGCGACAGACTTACCTTTCACGAGCGAATAATCGCTCAGCAGGGGCACAACAACAGCCATCTCTTGCTGATTTGTTAACTGCCATAAACATTATTCCATTTAGCCATCATCCACAATACATATCCTTCGAGAAAATTACAGGACAACTTATAAAAACCTCGTGTACATATAAAACCTTCTCCGCTCACATCTCCCAGTCGTCCTTCAGTCCCTACTCAGGTTGCCTCCCGCGTCCCCCTACGACTCCAACTGGAATCCTTTCCTCCATCCACCCAGATAGTTTCTATCGTTACTGGTACCAGCAGCTATACTACTCGTAAAAACAAGGAAAATTTGATGGGATTTCAAACCATATTATTTTTATGATATTCGTAAAGTTTCGCCCGCTTGCAGTGAGTCCACGTGAATTTCTTATTTCATCCCTTATAGTCGTGCCAGGGCTAGGACTTTAATACACTCACGTTATTGGGTGGATGTTTGTGTCGTCGAAGTTGTCGTTTTAGATATAGATTGCAATAAAATGTGCGTCTATCAAAATTGTTTACCAGCCAAAGTTGATTGGATAATTTGTACCTAGGACATAAACATACATGAACCTGAACTTTGCTGAAGGACTACGGCAGCCTCTCCGGTTGAGGATGTAAGTGGCCTCTTCGGTGGAGGGATAAGAAGTGGCAAAGTGAAGTAGTAAAGGATAGTAAAGTGCTGTATCGATTTTCGATATTCTCGCCATATCATATTTTTTTCTTGAGCAAATCAGACTGCAATTAAGACACGTATCTTGAGATTAGCCAGTGAAGCGTTATTGATGTGAAAAAAGGGTTGCTGGCTTGGGAAAATGGATACGGTTTTAAATATTTTACCCCAGGGATAACCACCGTACTTGAACATTTTTATTCCTTGGATGTTCGGTCCTTGCAGAGATGTAGAGCTTCAATTCAAGATTTTGTGGCGACATATTCCCTGCCGTGAGGGGTTGACTTGATTTGCCCGCATAGCATGGTTTTCTCCGAAGTAAGCTTCAGATTGGCGTTGAGTTTGAGGATTTCAGGACATGCTTATGAACGCTCTGTCCAGTATAATATTTTTGATTATTGCCTTCAAGGGCTTATTCTTGAGATGGGTTCTGCAGTCGAAACAACTAGATATTTTCCGAAAGGTGTGGAGTTGTTTTTTCATGTCCTGGCTCTTTTATTCCAATTTTAGTGGCATTTCTTCTGGTCAGCGAAGTAGTTTTTTGTGGTGTTCGTTCCGTTGTTTGGTTTTAGGGTCGATGAAAAGATAAATATTGTATGTTATAAAAACATTGGTCACGTTGGGCGCTGTTTTATGAAAAAACAATATTAGCAGTGAAGAGGTTTTTTAGGGTAGGGAGGTGAAATGCATTTACGCACAAAGTTCAGAACACTTGCCTAAGACAAACTACCGGCCAAAACACCCGTCTGGAGCGACTAGGACTCTTAACCCGGAACCATTTGACACATTACTTCAGGCCTTTAGGCTTATTTAGTGTTGGAGCAAAACCCCGTGATTCAGGGAGCCTTATCTACCCTGGCATCTCTCCTATCGATCTCCCTATTTTTCGGCTTAAGAATGCCTTGAGTGTAATGTGCCGCTCGGCTCCGCGTGTCCTTCCTCTGCAGCATCGCTTCAATTATGGTGTCCGTGGACACTTGACACTCTTCCATCGAAAAGTGATGGCGATTGCACTCTCACCTTCTGCAGAAAAAAAAAAAGTGTGGCAGGTATCATCCACCACGTCCTTCAATATAATGACGTCGGGCGCTCGTGATTTCCTAATTGTGGGCAGGTAAGATTTGAAATACCTATGTCCGCTGAGCAGCTGGGTAATAGCCAACCTCAACGTGCTTTCGATTGAGCTAGGGCCGCACGCCTTTTCGAGGTATATAAACCTTCGCTCGGCAGCGATCGGAATAATTCCTGCTATCATCATTACTGTTGGCTCCGAGATGATACGATAGGTGGACGTAACTCATTATTTCGTTATTGTGGGAGTCAACCTATACTTCAGAACCGTAAAGAAGGCCGACCTGAATCATATTTATTTGCAAATGACGCCTGCTGGATAAATGGACCTCCGACATGGGACATCACCCGGCAAATCGCACACATTCTCTCCGCTGATTTGTCTGTGGTGTTGCGAATCTAGTCGAAAAAGCTCATCTTTGTGTCCATCATGATGCCAAGGCATTTCAACGCCGGCTTGGAAAAACCCATGGTTTCACCAAGCTGAATAGGGAGAACTGTGGGGACCCTCTCTTTGGTCACTGGGCTTCGGGTTTATCCAGAGCTAGGGAGAATATTCAGTCACCCATTTGCTTACTCGACGTATCACCATTCCCTGTCAAGTGTACGCTGAGCTTGCTCAACCGTGCGTGCTGAACTAGTCCTGCAACACCATCTGCATATTCGACTAAATACGGTTAATCAGGCATTTCGAGTTGTAGAAGAATATCATATAAGGCGTTCCAAAGGTCCAAGCTATTCTGCGCTGTCTTCCTTGGGACTCGTGGAGCAGGGTACAGTCCTTTAAACAGTCCCTCAATAACCACAAAAGATTTGCCAGTGCATTAAGCATATGGCAAAACCTCGTAGAATTGAAGGCGTTTTTTACATCTACGGTCATAAGGATTTTATGCCTTAGCCAGTTTGGCGCATCTCCTCAATCGCATTAATTGTGGAACCGCCCTGACCTAAAACCATATTGTATTGGTGAGTAGTCTCTAGCAGCACGTATTAGGTCAGCCAGTTTTGGCTTGATGAGCTTCTCAAGCAGCTTCTGCGCTATGCCCAACATATTGAGAAGATACCCTGACGGCGCCTCGAGGTTGCCTTTGCTATTGCTTATCAGTGCAAATCTTGCAACTTTCCTGGGGAAGGGAAAGACACCCTCTCTTAAACATACGTTGAATACTCTGAGTACCAAGTTCGGTTTGTATTTACAGACAAGTTTGAACACTTTGCTGGAAATACAATCCTGGTGCTTGCTTTGTCCTTCTTGGACAAGATCGCCTCCTCTAGTTATTTTCCAGTGAAGAGTGGGCATTACTCAGTACTCATTCCATCATCGACAGCGTCAGCTCGGATGGGATGGACAGGAAAAATGGCTTAAACGATTTCTTCCATCATCGCTGGTTGCATGAAACAGGGTGATCGATGGGCCTCGAGCATTTGGTAAACAGACTATACCCAAGGCCCCATGGTTATCTGTTAACGTCGTTGATTAACTGCTGCTAGCAATGTGCCTTCTGCTTGTAGATTTCGTGGCGGAGTTCCTTTTCCCCTCCTCTATATTCTACAGTCTTCGCATCTTGTACGCTGAGCAAACCTCTGAAGTCTCAGGCAGTTCCTTCGCAGGGTGTGAAGAGGTAAACCCAGGATAAAGTCCCCCCCATTTCCCCTGTCGTAGTCTCTGGGTAGTCAAAACGAAGTGGAAGAACTGTTTTCGAATAAGGTTTTTGGGCGTTGGATTATCAGTGATAACAATTGATACTGAATACTCTTCTATTGAGTCTATTCATCAAAATTAAGTTTTGCGTCTGTATATTGGGGATGTCGTACGGAAGGTTGCGGTTCTCACTGGTGGCAGCGGAATTTGTATCGTAATTTGACGTCGGAAACCAGTCGACTCAGCTGTGAATGGGTACCTGAGTAAAATTAGGGTAATAATCTAATAATGTTGACCACATTGCCTCCTATAGGGTACTGTAATCCTGTAGTGTACCGTTACGGTCTTGAATGAAGTGCTCTAACGCACTTCAAAGCCCTGATCCAATTGGATTGTTGCGACAACGATTATTATTATTATTACATTGGGGATGTCTGCCTTCTGGGGATATATCAATATTTTATATCATAACTCTTTGAAAACTGACAATCTCAACGTTCATCATCATCAACGGCGCAACAACCGGTATCCGGTCTAGGCCTGCCTTAATAAGGAACTCCAGACATCCCGGTTTTGCGCCGAGGTCCACCAATTCGATATCCCTAAAAGCTGTCTGGCGTCCTAGCCCACACCATCGCTCCATCTTAGGCAGGGTCTGCCTCGTCTTCTTTTCCTACCATAGATATTGCCCTTATAGACTTTCCGGGTGGGATCATCTTCATCCATACGGATTAAGTGACCCGCCTACCGTAACCTATTGAGCCGGATTTTATCCACAACCTGACGGTCATGGTATCGCTCATAGATTTCGTCATTGTGTAGGCTACGGAATCGTCCATCCTCATGTAGGGGGCCAAAAATTCTTCGGAGGATTCTTCTCTCGAACGCGGCCAAGAGTTCTCAATTTTTCTTGCTAAGAACCCAAGTTTCCGAGGAATACATGAGGACTGGCAAGATCATAGTCTTGTACAGTAAGAGCTTTGACCCTATGGTGAGACGTTTCGAGCGGAACAGTCTTTGTAAGCTGAAATAGGCTCTGTTGGCTGACAACAATCGTGCTCGGATTTCATCATCGTAGTTGTTATCGGTTGTGATTTTCGACCCTAGATAGGAGAAATTGTCAACGGTCTCAAAGTTGTATTCTCCTATCCTTATTCTTGTTCGTGTTTGTGTTTGACCAGTGCGGTTTGGTGTTGTTGGTTGATTCGTCTTCGGTGCTGACGTTGCCACCATATATTTTGTGTTGCCTTCATTGATGTGCAGCCCAAGATCTCGCGCCGCCTGCTCGATCTGGATGAAGGCAGTTTGTACGTTTCGGGTGGTTCTTCCCATGATGTCGATATCGTCAGCATAGGCCAGTAGTTGGGTGGACTTGAAGAGGATCGTACCTCTTGCATTCACCTCAGCATCACGGATCACTTTCTCGAGGGCCAGGTTAAAGAGGACGCATGATAGCGCATCCCCTTGTCGTAGACCGTTGTTGATGTCGAATGGTCTTGAGAGTGATCCTGCTGCTTTTATCTGGCCTCGCACATTGGTCAGGGTCAGCCTAGTCAGCCTTATTAATTTCGTTGGGATACCGAATTCTCTCATGGCCGTGTACAGTTTTACCCTGGCTATGCTATCATAGGCGGCTTTAAAGTCGATGAACAGATGGTGCAACTGTTGTCCATATTCCAACAATCTCAACGTTAGCTTATGGAATAATCAACAGAATATGTCATTTTTTCACCACGATGGACACATCATGGCACTGCACAGAATCTGTAAGAAGTATCTTCTTTTATATGATGATGGGTTCATTTAACAAAGATTATAAGTTGAAAATTATGGTCATTCAGATGAGCGTCGCAGAACAAAAAGCACTTTGCTGAGGTCTTAGTTAATATAGAATGTGGTCCCCCAACATTACATATTACCGAGACCTAGTTAAATCTGCATCATGTCGAGTACCCGGCCTGTTCGCATGGACGTCAATCACAAATCTCACGAGCCTAACCTCTACTGTACTTGGTTCCCCACGGTAGCTTTTATTTTTTCCCCCATGCGGTAAAAGTGTTCGTGCTCCAATTGTTACTTGAACATCTGAGGAGCCTACCTTTAAAAATATTTATTTGGTTGGTGTGATCCTTAGATAAAATACAGTAGTCTAAATTCCTTTGGCTTTTTTTTAGATCCTGGAGTCCTTGGTTGAAAAGCATGACTCCGCAAAAGGGTCAGCATTTACTGATGCGTTTGAAGTAAGATGTCACTGCTCATTGAGTGTCTCTACATGCGCCTTTTAGGCAAACGCAGCCATTCATGATGAAAGTAAGAATTTTCTGAATGATCACTGCAACTTCCTATTTCGCACCATCATATCTCAGGTTCTTAAATTATTCGATTGTCTAAAAAGTCTGTCCGCTGCAGGCTCGAATCCTGGTTTCAGTGGTGGTTCTTGCAGTTTTTGCTCGAACCGTTGCTGTAGATCTACAGATATGAACGTTTTGCTATCAAAAGTTAGTTTATAAGTGTAGGTATGGTTCGGTCAGTTTCGAGTGTCATGATCCGCCCGGCTTTGACCGCTTCAGCAATGCTTTGGCTACTTAGTCTCTGTATTTGTGCAGGCAGATTTCTATTATTATCTAAGTTTAACTTCGGTTACCAAATAACGCATCATTATTATCAACGGCGCAACAACTATGTGGTCTAGGCCTGCTTTGGTAAGGGATTCACGACCTGAAATTATTTGCCTCTGTTTCCTCTCCGCTGGACTGTGTTCTCTTGCAGTTCCACTTTGATAATTTGGTCCGTTGGTGTTCGGTCAACAAGCTAACGCTGAATGTCAGCAAATGCTATTGGATGTGCTATTCGCTTAAATCCTCCATAACATCCTTTTCCTATTCTGTTAGTGGACAACCCCTTTCACTACTGACCTGCTTCCAAGACCTGGATATAATATTCGACGACAAAATTTTTGGAGTACCCTTGGCGGAGCTCGACATTTACTTTCACTCCCCGATCCCGAGGCTATGCTAGTCCTACAATGCCCCAGCTTGGGTCCTTTGACTCTGTCTCCTTCTGTAGTTTTAAGAGTATAGTAAGCCTTTTAATTGCTCCTCCTTCTGAGGACAATATGTAATAAGGAATTTGCGATATGAAAACCAGCCTGCTCTCCGTCGATCAGCAGATCTCCAATAACTGCAGATACAGCGATAAATAGCTCCGTAGGGAGACCGTCACGCCCAAAGCCTTACTCCGTTTGAGTGCTTTGATGGCCGGAAGGATTTCTTTTCTGCTTGGAGGAACAGCCTGTATCTGCATGTTACAGTGACTAGTCATTTCATCCGCAACAGGAGGAACCTCCTCGGATATGATACGCTTACGACCAGTGACGAAATGTCCATTCCACTTTTTCAGCTGCTCATCATCGTGGATGAGAAGTCCACTGTCAACGTTCCTCACAGAATCATTGAAAAATTTGCGACTATATTGGCAGCCATACAAGGACTGTCTAAAGAAGTACAAGTCGGCCATCAAGACCGCCAAGATGCTGACTATTGTCAGAACATCGAAAGCACCAGTGAATCCACGAGGCTCAGCAAGTTTCTGTCCAAGGAACAAAAGTGTCCATCCTTTCTTAAAAATTCGGAAGGCTCCTGGAGGGAATCTTCTTGTGAACTGCTGGTTGAAACCCACTTTCCTACCAATGAGGAGGACTGTGAGTCAGAACCTTGCTTGGAGGGTTTGCGGCCACCCCAGCTGGGCGAGACTATCAAATCGGTAATTACCGAGGATAAGATCAGCTGGGCTATAAACAGCTTCTCCGCATATAAATTTCTAGGCCCAGATGTCAGCATTTCAGTCATGTTACAGAAGCTGAAGGAAAGGGTTGTGTCGTGGCTTGTTGAGATTTACCAGAGCTGCATCCCTCTAGGATACGTAGCACAGTCCTGGAGACATGCACGAGTGGTTTTCATACCGAAAGCGGGCAGGCATGGTCATGAGTCCGCGAAGGACTTTTGACTAATCAGCCTGATCTCTTGCTGAAGACCCTAGAGGGAATCGTGGACATCCACTTAAGGACGATTATGGAGAGAACGCCTTTCTCTAATTGCCAGCATGCTCTCCACGAGCACGGCACGGTTGAGCGGTCACTGCAGTACAAGTTGTATACCTTAGTGCCTTCTTGGATATAGAGGGAGCTTTTAACAACGTTAATACCAACGCCATCAAGGAAGTCTTGACCAGTATTGGATTGGAGGGGTATATTACGCATTGGATTATATCCATGCTAAGTACCAGGATAATCCACTCGATCTGGGAAGCAACCACTTGACCAGACTTGTGAACAGAGGCACGCCTCAGGGTGGCGCCATCTATCCGGTGTTCTGATTAATAGTAATCAGCGAAATTTTACGTATATTGGATAGCAGCGGTGTATGCCGACGACTTGGTGATATTAGTGTCAGGGATGTTTTCGTCTATTATGATCCACGTCATGGAAGAAGTGTTGCGAAGGGTATGTGTGTGGCATAAACCCAACCAAAACGGAACTAATGCTATTTACCACCAAGCCAAATATACCTGAACTCCACCTACCACGGCCGAATGAACAAAATTGGTTCTTTCCTCCAATGTAAAGTATCTCGGGGTAATCCTGGACCCAAAACTAAATTGGAGATTGAACATAGAACTGAGGGTTAAAAAGGCCTGTATAGCCTTCTATGCCTGCAAGAGAATCTTTGCAAAGAAAAAGGGTCTCCCTCTCTCCTAGACGAAGTACCTCGGGAAATCTGGGCATTCCCCACGGACTATGCTACACGCAAACTGAACTTCACGAGAAACTTTGCTGTGGACTTTCCAACCAGGGTAAAGTGGAAGACCGGTGGTGTGTTGCAAGTTTAGGACACAGTATTCTTTACCGATGGATCAAAGATGGTCTGTGGAGTCGGTGCGGGGGTTCTCTCGAATATACACACTGTATCCGAGTCGTATGGCGTCCCAAGTTTCGCCAGTGTATTTCAAGCGGAAGCACGGTTATATTGAAAATCTTTCGATAGCTGAAGCGAGATCCGAGCCCCAAGCCTAACACGCCAGGCTCGCCATACCCTACAATTCACCTTGCCGAACCTGCGAAGACGGAAGGGAAACCCTCATGCATTTTCTCTGCGATTGCTAGCTAGAGTTATGCTACGGACACTGGGTTAACCACTCGTTGGGGAGCTCAGAGGGGGACCTAGCTGCAGGGTGAGAGAGCTGCTTTCCTTCGTGAATACTACGGGCTGGCTGTGAAGATCAGAGCCGGCTGGAGTCTCCCTACTCTTATAACAGCAGTCACGGTCTTAGAAGTTTGTGGCATTAAAACGGCGCACCACGGCACTAATTTCAATCGTCGGAGCGGCCACTGATATCATTTTCTATGCATCATACAAACGGTCGATGTTGAACTTGTGTGGTCGTGGCTCCGCAACCCTGCGGGTAGTGGTGAAGACAACATGAAAACGACCGTAAACGGCTATTAGACGGTGACATCTTTCGAGGCCGATATCATCTCCTCTTTTGTTACGTACATACAGCTGACAACTCCTAAATCTGTTGTTGATCGCAAGGTGGTACATTTGATTGCTCGTGCGGAGTCGTTCAGTATTCTGGGGACCCCCCTGTCGTTGTCGAAGAGATCTATTTATGCGGAGCAGAAAAGTTTGCCTGTTCACCTGGGGTTTTGCAGGCGCAAGGATTGGTCCGCACCCCCGGCGTTAGTTTGCCGCTGGCACAAATACCATCCCCAGCGCCACACGTAAGTGCTTCCTGGCCACATTGTTGAAGGGGTTTTCTAGTTAGTCTGGAATATTCTGTTGCGCTTGTGCTACTGTTTCATCTTATCTTGAAATACATTGCATCTGAAAACGGTGGCCTTCTGCTGGTTTTTCAGGCGTTTGCTGTTATATTTTTCAACAATTGCTTGGCATTTAGTGAGATCCTTTTTATCCCGCTCATTAACAGTACCGGCTTCCTCACCATTTCGGGTTAGGAGTAGTATGGCCGGTACTGGTTACACCTAGCTCGACGACAGCGGTTTCCACGTTGGAAACTACTAGTTCGTCTGCTGCTTCGCTCCCGAAGGTCCCTGTTGTTGGTTTCAGCACAGCAATGTACTGTCTCCCGGCTGGATGCTAGCAGCTCGGCCTCCGACGATGCGCCTGATGGCAGCAGAGAAATAGATCCTTGTCGATTGGCTGAACGTGAGTGTGATCTACACACTCTTTGGCCATCCGAAGACAGTTTGCAGCGGCTACTGTGGGAGTTCTTGTGAGGCCTTGTCAAATTATACAACATTAACCTGAAGCATAATCCAAGTTTTGGTTGTTTATATACTCTTTGCCCGAATGTTCCTCTTTAGGAGGAGAGTTTTTTCCTGTTTCAGAGCCTTATTATAAGACAGGATAATATTTTTAATAAAATATCGAAAATATTTGCTTTCTCCCCCTTTCGGACTTTTCATTGAAAAGCGTCGTGATCTGAGGTGGTGATCTCATTCCCAAGGAGCTTTGCCTTGTTTCGCAGCATTTTTGACCCAGCCAACAACAGCTGGGAGCCTGACTAGGTTCATAGTGTCCCTTCTGGATGAATCCGTTTTCTCAGTATGAGGTCAGTGGTATCTATACTATCGGTTTTCCTTTTTCTCGCTTTTCCTGGTAGAACTGAGCAGAAGGTTGTGACAGGCAGTATTTAATCTGTAACTTCTGTTCTCGGTGACTGAAGTTTTGATCTGTTGTGCCTACCTCTTCTATTTTCAGGACGATTTGAGTAATAGTATCGCGGAAGGGCCGACTGTAGTTGCATTTCCAGTATCGCCCATTATGAAAGTTGTCGTACCCTTCTTTTTGGCACACTGTGCTGTAGGCACTCCATTTAAGATGAGATCCGAAGTCTGCTAGCTTTTATAAATTATAACGAGTAATGTCCATAAAGAGGGATATTTTGTCCTGGAATGGTGTTTTACGGACTCCGTTATCCTCTATGGCAGTTCCTCTAATTGTATTGGAATATCTGCTGACACTTTTCATTTTCCAAAGTGGTTTATTTAGTTTGGCCTGTTTAAGTCACTATCTTGGCGTCATTCCTTTTGCGTCACCCGAATTTCTAGGAAAGTCGGGACATTATGGCCACTTATCATTTCGTGATACCGTGGGTTTAAGGGGTTTATTTTTATTTCGAAACTCTTTGGATTATTTCCTTGTGCGTATGGTTACTAACCTACAAATTTTTTGGTATCTAATTCTCAGCTCGGTAATGATATTAAATCAATTTCATATTCTGGAGTCCTTTATTCCCGAGAAAGGAAGGAGAATTCGATACCAAGGGAGATTATGATTGACTTTTACTATGTACATAATTGCAATAATATAAAACTAATTAATTTTTTTATATTTGCAGCAAGTCGTTGAATTGAACGGTTATGTAATTATCCTAGTAGAAAGTCGCGATGGAAAAATCAAATTGTACGGTTCGCCGGCGGACAAGGATAATCTTGAAGTGGGAGATGAGATACTCGATATCAATGAACGAAAACTGGAAGACCTGAATCGGGCTGAAGTTATACGACACATACATGAGGTTTGTATATTTTATTTTATCAAAAATTTAATTTAATACTAATTTAGGTTGTTTTATTTTAGTGTATACAATCATGTATGGTAAAACTTCGAGTTAAACGACGGAGTGATTCGGTGCGATTGGGTAAGTACTTAAATAAGAGTTCGATATTATTGAAGCTTTGTTTTGTGCAGTCAAAAGAGTAAATTCCCGGATTTAGTAATCGAGCCAACTCTGTCCAGAGATCTATGTCAAAGGAATGTATGTGACTCCTTTTGAAGGTTCGCAGTATGCATCGATTACCTTTACTGTATCGTCAATATATCTTACAACAATAATTTTTTATGGGGCTGGGAATTTGGCTGCTAAAATAGTAGATCCAGCATCGAATTAAAAAAAAACTGCTCACGGAGGCCAATATCTGGATCATATTAGAGGTTTGTTTTCCTCAAATAGTAGTCGATAAGGATGCCTAGGTTATTTGGATATACCAGTTTCCAGTTGTTATCTAAATCTATGTTTAAAAGACACATGGAAATCACACCAGCTTTAATAATGCTCTTTTTATCGTGAGGAAAATCACATTGGCTGGGGAATAATCACTCACAACTGAAATAAGAACCCCGAGCACCAGGGCAGGTCTGTCAGCAAGATCGCCCCTTGTGTTCTCTCGGTGTTCTTTTTTATGCATTAGCTTTTTGGAGAGGTCGGTCCTACGAGGTAGGTGTTGACAATTCTTTGCAGACTCCCCAACAATTTTCAGAATGATTTGCTGGTAGACATATGAGTGATACTGAATCCTTTTGGTAGTGCAGAACGAAATTGTGTGAACACATGTCATTTACTGAGACGATAGTCTTAAGCTTTCAACTGCAGAGATAACAACCTATGAAATGTACAAGTCCAACAATGTTTGTGTTGAAACCGATGGCTATCTATATTTAAACCGCGTAGTGGCGCACATTGCCCTTGTTTTAAAGGCACCACTAGTTTTCCGTTGGAAAGCAGTCAGAGCTCAATGATGGTATTCCCAATAGTCTATGCAGAGTTCTATGTGAAGAATAGGCAGCAACGTAGGAAACAACCCATGCCACCATGTTTTCGTATCAATTATACTGGCTAGAGAGAGATTGCTTCCACATTCAGTTCCACAGAGTTCCCATTGGATCGAATAAATAGGGAAGTTCCTTTGTACAGGGCATGCTGCAATTGGTTAATGCAGGGCAAGCAGACCCTAGCCGCAAAAAAAGTCGGAACGGCTGGTTTGACGATGAATGTAAGCTAGCAACGGAACGGAAGAATGCCGCATACCGAGTAATGCTGCATTCTCAAAGAACGCGGGCACGCGCAGAGACTTATCACGAACTCCGTCGAGCGGAGAAGCGATTTCACAGACGGAAAAAGGAAGCCTGGGAGAACCAAGAGGTCTGTGAATTCGAAAAGTACAGGGAACAACCGCACCTGCCGCGGAAGTTTTACCAACAAGTCAGCAGGATGAAGCCTTATCATCATCAACGGTGCAACAACCGGTATCCGGTCTAGGCCTGCCTTAATAAGGAACTCCAGACATCCCTGTTTTGCGCCGAGGTCCACAAATTCGATATCCCTAAAAGCTGTCTGGCGTCCTGACCTACGCTATCCCTCCATTTTAGGCAGGGTCTGCCTCGACGCTCATAGATTTCGTCATTGTGTAGGCTACGGAATCGTCCATCCCCCTAAAATTCTTCGGAGGATTCTTCTCTCGAACGCGGCCAAGAATTCGCAATTTTTCTTACTAAGAACTCAAGTTTCCGAGGAATACATGAGGACTGGCAAGACCATAGTCTTGTACAGTAAGAGCTTTGACCCTATGGTGAGACGTTTCAAGCGGAACAGTCTTTGTAAGCTGAAATAGGCTCTGTTGGCTGACAACAACCGTGCGCGGATTTCATCATCATCGCCATAGCTGTTATCGGTTGTGATTTTCGATCCTAGATAGGAGAAATTGCCAACGGTCTCAAAGTTGTATTCTCCTATCCTTATTCTTCCTGTTTAACTTGTGCGGTTTGATGTTGTTGGTTGATTCGTCTTCGGTGCTGACGTTGCCACCATATATTTTGTCTTGCCTTCATTGATGTGCAGCCCAAGATCTCGCATCGATCGCCGCCTGCTCGATCTGGTTGAAGGCAGTTTGTGCGTCTCAGGTGGTTCTTCCCATGATGTCGATATCGTCAGCATAGGCCAGTAGTTGGGTGGACTTGAAGAGGATCGTACCTCTTGCATTTACCTCAGCATCACGGATCACTTTCTCGAGGGCCAGGTTAAAGAGGACGCATGATAGGGCATCCCCTTGTCGTAGACCGTTGTTGATGTCGAATGGTCTTGAGAGTGATCCTGCTGCTTTTATCTGACCTCGCACATTGGTCAGGGTCAGCCTAGTCAGTCGTATTAATTTCGTCGGGATACCGAATTCTCTCATGGCCGTGTACAGTTTTACCCTGGCTATGCTATCATAGGCGGCTTTAAAGTCGATGAACATCCATCGCTTGCCGCAGAGAGAAAATCTGATCTGATCAATGATGTTCTGGGCGTATGGGGCTATCCGGCCTAGCAAGATAGCGGAGAATATTTTATAGATGGTACTCAGCAACGTGATACCTCTATAATTGCTGCACTGTGTGATATCTCTCTTTTTATGTATGAGACAGATAATGCCTCGTTGCCAATCGTCAGGCATTGATTCGCTGTCCCATACCTTGAGCACAAGTTGATGAACCACTTGGTGTAACTGGTCGCCTCCATATTTAAACAAATCGGCTGTAATCCCATCGGCTCCTGGCGACTTATGATTTTTTTGATGAAGCCTTATACACCTCGATATTCACCTTGTCAAGACAAAGAGGGAAATCTGGTTTCCGACAGAATGGGCATATGGGAGCGATGGGTTGAGTACTTTGATGAACTACTGAACAACCAGAACATCGGCGAGTTGGAGTTACTGCATTCCCATCACCAAGTATAGGAGAAACAGTCCGTGCAATTCATTCGGTTTTTGATAGCAGCATCAGTCAATGCTGCTGACACCTCAATTGCTGGTTCTGGTTCGGGCATGGAGAAAGTTGAAGCCTCTTTTGCTAAGGCGTGCGAGATTTCATTATTATCTACACCACAATGACCAGGTACCCAGAGTAATTCCACCGTATTGAATCTAGAAACAGAGTTCAACCGATTTCTATATTCCTGCATGATTTTTGAAGTGATCAAATTACTACTCAATGCCCTCAATGCTGCTTGACCATCGCTACAGATTGCGATGCACCTGCCCTTCAACCGCTCGTCAATCATCGAGGTTGCCGCTTTCAGGATCGCATACACGTCTGCCTGAAAGACCGTTGTGTATTGTCCCAAGAGAAAAGCCCGCTTCTTGCTTTTACTCGAGAGGTAGACTTCGGTTCCAGAACCTTTCTCGCTTCTGGAGCCATCCGTGTAGAAGATATCAGTATATCCTGACACGCATTCTTCTGGTTCATCTTAGTTTTCTTTTCGTTTCAAGATAACATCATATCTTCTACCAACCAGAGGTATGGGGATCCAAGAATCGGAAGACATTGCGCAAACTAGATTCAGGTCTCCCAAAGCCAAAGAAGAGAGCTTAAGCGTGTATTGGCAAATTTTACAGTTCGTATAGTAGTGAGGTCGATCAGCATACTCCACAGTTGTGGCAAAAGAAAGCACAACTCCTTGGGGCAGCCCTTCTTTGCTTTTTCTGTTAGACAACGATCGACACCCACCTCAGCGCAAGGTAATCTCTGCGTTAGCATAGCATGGATCCACTTAATTAAAGCATCATCAACACCATGCGCTCTGACGGAATCAAAAAGCCTCTTCATTGTTCACGAACACTCCCCTCGCGTACTCACCATTCAGAGTTGTATCCTCTATCTTTGTATTCAAAGAATGAAGAGCAGACTCACAGGACTTTTCACCACCAACACGCTTACCAGGTGTTGGTTTTCATTAAGTGGATGCGAACTAAATGCGTTCCCACGAATGTGACGCTCAACTAGTCTCTTCAAACCTTTCAACAAGAATGAAGTCAAGCTGATCTGTTTGAAGTTCTTTGGATTAGAATAGTGATCTTTCCTAGGTTTCTGTTTGAAGGCTACCTTAACTTTTTGCCATGAGGAAGGCACGTAGCCCAGAGCAAGAGACCCTCGAAAAATATTTCTTGGAGGTTGTTTTAAGTGCTCCCTACTCTCCTTTAACATTGGTGGGTAGATCCATCCAGCTCGTGAATGTACCGTTGGGTTTTCTAAGCGAGTCCAACTTGGCCGATTCATCCCTTATAAGGACTCTGCACATCGTTGAAATCTTTCTTTCGCCTTCCAGTCTTTCGCCACAGTACGCTCGAAAGTAGTCTCGTTTCAAGCACCTAACGAGCCTCTTATATTCACGCTGTGAGTTCCTGAAATTTAACCAGTCTTCGTTGTTATTTCCTTTGCAAGCACGGCTCAGAAGTGCCTGGTTGATTTCCTGAGTTTTTGCAGTTTCCGGTTCTACCAGGCAACCGTTTCATCGCTTTGGCCTCGGAAACTAGGGCAAGCCTCTTCATAGCACTCTAAAAGTGTGTAGTTCAGAGTTTCTAATTCGTCTTCCAGCGCCAAAGGAGTCCTTAGTCGTCCTAGGGAGCTGTACTTTATTGCCAAGAATTTCATTGAACCTTGTCCAATCCGTCTTCCTAGGGTTCTTTGGTCCTTTGTATTGCGGGCGAACAGTCTGCAATTGTGAGATTGAATTCTAGGTATCGGTGATCTGACAGTGAGACATCTTCTAGTACCCGCCAGTGTGTAATCAATTCTAACACTTTTGAGGTACAGATTGTCATTCGCTTCTTCTCGGTCCCACAAATGTAGGGGCGCACTTTACGTTTGCAGTCATGAGACCAGCTGAAATGATGAAATCAAATAGCTTCACTCCTCGTGGATTGCACTTGCTACTGCCCCAACAAATATGTTGGGCATTCGCATTGAAACCTTGATTCTGCATACACTAGCAGATCCCTAAGTTCTTGCGTCGGTAGAGTATACAAAGAATCATAGGGTAAATAAGATGATGCAACTATGATGTTTTTCCTTTTGCTATTAATCTGATATTGTACGATGACACGATGAACAGAACTGTCTCAGCATGGTTGCCTCTAACCGTCTTGACACCAGGACATATGCTCTCTGTCTTATGGATCGTTCATTATAGAAGATCCTAGCCTTCTTTACTGATCCAATGCTACAGGTTCTGTTAAATCGAACCCACGGCTCTTGCAGCAGAAAAATATTGGGGCAGTCCTGCAGCTTTGTCAGCCTTGCTGCCAATAGATTGAAGGAGAGTTTGGCATGCTGCAAGTTTAATTTCCATAGAGGGGTTGCGCCACTGTATGCACTATCCTCCGCGCGTAGCTCCATTGAGAGTGCACCGAAGATGCTGCAATTTGTTCTGTATTGTACGGATCGGTCTCAAAAGGAAGATGATGCTCTCTAGTTTCCTGATATGACTGCATTTCAATCTACCATATCTAGGGAAAAGTGGAGCACCACATGGTGATTTCTCCTGAGCACATTTAGACTCTTTTGGTACCCTCCAGCGTCCAAAATCCATGCCCGGGTTCTGTTTACCCAGCATGCGAATGATGTCCTTTGCCATCCTTTGAGGGCCCGGTAAGCAACATCCGACATGTTCTGCCCTGCGTACCTCAGGGTTCACAATAGTGAACTTGGGCCGACTGCCAGAATTCAAAGTCTTGATTACCTGCTGGAGCCACTTTAAGGCAGCCTCGTCAGTGCACTCCAAATGGAAAAGCCCATCGCGAAAACCTGCTAGATAGGCAAATTCACGGAGATAGCATCCCTTGAGTAAAAATTAAGAAGGCAATGTTGGGACCACAGGGAGGGGTGCTCTGTCCTCTGTTATGGCTCCTGGTAATGGACACCTTGCTACGGCTTCTGGAGGACACACGTATCGGCAAGTTTGTGGGCGCAGTATGTGACCATCTGAATGCAACACTGCATGTCTTCCAGAGTTGGTACCTTTATAATGGACTCACGGTGAGCGCTAAGAAGACTGGACTAGTTATGTTCGCTAGGAACGTCAGATGATGCAGCTGCACGATACCCATCTTAGCAGAGGCTCTACCCAGTCAAATATTTAGGAAATTTCAACTCCAAGTTAACGTGGAAGCAGCATTCCGAGAACAATACTAGAAATCCTGCAAATTGCTATGGTGTTGTGGGACTGTGCTAGGTAAGACCTGGGGATTTTCGCCAAAACGGATTCATTGGATGTATACATCCATAATAAACCCCATTTTGATATAGGCATGCATCGTTCGGTGGCCGAGATTGAACTTCGTTAACGCAGGAAACTACTGACGCAGTTTTTGAGAGGCTTGATTGCCTAAGTATTAAAACAATGAGTAGTACGCCAACCGAGGCACTCGAAGCTGTTCTAAATTTACCTCCAATCCATTTTAAGATGAAACGGAAAGCAGCTGACGACTATTGGCGCGTGGAAAGGCGGCCAATCGTGCGGTCATGAGTCCATCTGGAAATTTCTTGGCAAACATCAGGTGACTCTGATACCCGACGATCATATGATTTCCAGGTTCGTTTTCGAAAAGACATACTCCGACGTAATTAAAACAAGTCGGGAAACCGGAAGTTAGACGCTTCAGGTACGAAAGGTTCTGTGTATTTCTTTTATAAAGAGATTTGTGTGTGCATTTGCCCCATTAGTTTGTTGCATCTAATATATGCATATATTATGTGAAAATATCCACTTTCAAGCGATATTGACATTCAAAGTCTTGAATTTGCAATGAAGCGACAACTTTGGCACATTATAACTTTGTTAGTAATAGTGCGATTTTCACCAAATTTGGTGAAATCATGCTCTTTGCTTTAGCGTATATTGCTGCAAAATTTCGTGATTCTGGGATGAACTTAAGGGGGGTTTTCCTACCAATTACTAAAAATTATAATAATGTACTATTATTAACTTTATTTGAGTAGATATCCGTATGGAGGGTATTTCGGAGCCTAGGCACCATACGGTGGCAGGCTCCTGATTTTTTCCAGATTTTTCGGTTTGGTGGTTTCTGAGAACGGGTTCGTTAAAAAAATGGTGTCACTTTCAACCCCCCTCACTCCCCACCTTTCCAATAAATGTCAAATCCAAGACCGGATTCGGAAAGTACTAATCGAGACCTTTGATTTAATACCCCACATGATTATATTTGATGAAAAAAAAATTTACAACCTCCTTTTGCATGTATTATATATACCCCCCCCCCCTTAAATTCGACATAAAAGGATGTAACTCACTGTATCCGTGAGCGTTCACAGTTCCCAGCTTTTACCAAATTTGGTGTCAATCACTATAACCGTTTCCGAGAAAAATGCGTGTGACGGGCAGACAGACAGACAGACAGACAGACAGACGGACAGACAGACAGACGGACAGACAGACAGATAGTAAACCGATTTTAATAAGGTTTTGTGTTTACACAAAACCTTAAAAAGAGAAGAATGGTCGATAAATGGCTACGAGTTTTTTGGGATTCATCATCATCAAGAGTCGCAACAACCGGTATCCGGTCTAGGCCTGTCTCCAGACATCCCGGTTTTGCGCCGAGGTCCACCAATTCGATATCCCTGAAAGCTGTCTGGCGTCCTACGCCATCGCCCATCTTAGGCAGGGTCTGCGTCCTCTTCTTTTTCTACCATAAATATTGCCGTTATAGACTTTCCGGGCTGTATCATCCTCATACATACGGATTAAGCGACTCGCCCACCGTGACCTATTGAGCCGGATTTTATCCACAACCGGACAGTCATGGTATCGCTCATAGATTTCGTCGTTATGTAGGCTACAGAATCGTCCATCCTCATGTAGGGGGCCAAAAATTCTTCGGAGGATTCTTCTCTCGAACGCGGCCAAGAGTTCGCAATTCTTCTGGACTGGCAGGATCATTGTCTTGTACAGTAAGAGCTTTGACCCTATGGTGAGATATTTCGAGTGGAACAGTTTTTGTAAACTGGAATAGGCTCTGTTGGCAGTCAACAACCGTGTGCGGATTGAGCACAAGTGGATGAACCACTTGATGTAACTGATCGCCTCCATATTTAACTGATTCGTCTGTAAGTCTATCGGCTCCTGGCGACTTATGATTTTTAAGCCGATGAATTGCACGGACTGTTTCTCCTATACTTGGTGGTGGCAGTATTTGTCCGTCGTCTTCAGTTGGCGGGACCTCCTGTTCTGGTTGTTCAGTAGCTCATCAAAGTACTCAACCTATCGCTTCAATATGCCTATTCTGTCGGAAATCAGATTTCCCTCCTTGTCTCGGCAAAATGAGCATTGAGGTATATAAGGCTTCATCCTGCTGACTTGTTGGCAGAACTTGGGCGCCTGGTGCTATTGTTCCCTGTATTTTTCTAGTTCACAGACTTGTTGACTCTCCCAGGCTTCCTTTTTCCGTCTGTGAAGTCGCTTCTCCGCTCGGCGGAGTTCGTGATAAGTCTCTGCGCGTGCCCGCTTTCTTTGAGAATGCAACGTTAATTGGTATACAGCATTCTGCCGTTCCGCTGCTAGTTTACATTCATCGTCAAACCAGCCGTTCCGACTCCCTTTGCGGTTGGGGCCAAGTATGTTTGTGGCCGTATCAATGATAGCATTCTTCAGGTGGTTGTGAAGATCATTTGTTGATGCTTTATCTCCAGGACCTCTGTTGACTGCGGTTATTGCGGCATCCATTTATTTATTATAGGTTTTGCGGAGGGCTGTGTTATGGATGGCTTCAGTGTTAACTCTCACCTTTTTTGAGATTACAGACTTAATAATATTCACCGATGGGTCAGTCATGGAAAGCGGATCACGCGCAGGGGTGTTCTCAGGAAATCCGATTATGGAACTAGTTCGACCTCTCGGAGAAATGACGACCATATTCTAGGCCGAGATATACGTCATTTTATTGGCAGCAGAATGTTTGCGGCAAAAATGGAGGGGTCGCACCATTCGAATCTGTTCCGAGAGTCGGGCAGCATTATCAGTACTAAATAGGAACCAAAATTTTGAGCCAGTTGGTGTGGAGCTGTCATCAGGTGTTGTTGAAATTAGGCCGACTGAACGAAACATTCCTGATGTAGGTGTCAGGGCACTCAAAAATCGCTGGTAATGAGGAAGCCGACAGCTTGGCTCGCCAAGAACCAGCTTTTGGTATCCGGCCATCCACTGTCAAGTCTACTTTGAAGGGGAAATGGTAAGGGTTCCCACAGCCGAATGGAGAAATTTGAACTTTTGCCGGCATGCAGAAAAATCGGAGTGGTGGTGTGGGTCATATGCAGCCAATGCGTGGAGGAAGAAGAGACGGCCCTGAATTTCGTATGCAGCTGCCGGGCCTCTTTAGACCTCAGACGAAGATACCATGGTAAGGTTTTCTTCAACAAAGAGTCTGTGCATTCTCAGTCTCTGGAGAATGTTCTCAGATTCGCGAAAGCCTGCGAATGCGTCGGCGAAGGCCGATGAATAGGCGATAGTGCAATGGGTCTAGCAAAGGTCTGAGTGCTTAGAGCTGCGGCTCCCCCCACCAAATTAAACTAACTAACAACCGCAGTTCTTCTTAATGTTTGCAAAAATATGCTTTTCAACTCCTGTTATAGAAAATTGTCTCCCAAGACTTAAGATCCTTTAACATACTCTCATTTTAAGGCATATCCTTGAATTACTTGAAATTTTGAGCGACATTTGAATTATAGAAGTTGAAGTAATATAATTGGTGTCATGTTCAAAAGAAACTTATCTTGAGCTAAATCTATGACTGATTACCTGAGTACATACCTGGCATATACAGTACAACATACAATTATTCTGCTACACTATCCACGAACGCATCAAACTAAGCCGTCTCTAAACTTCCGTCCGACTTTCCATACACCTATTTCCAGTCTCATTCTCCAAGTACTATACCCGTAGTACCTTCAGTACCACTCATGCCAATTGTAAGCCAAGAACGTCTGAAAAGCCATACAACTTGCACAGGTAAAACAATCAATCAGCGCATATGTACAGGTACCCTCCACGCTTCATTACGCCGCCACATACCAATCTGTTGGGGGGCTCGTGGGTTGCTGGTGGGTATTTCACGTTAGTCGATGGCCTACAAAAGCCAAACTTTAATACGCCAGTTTCGTTCTGGTATTGTTGCTCATTTCTATTTGCGCTCGCCTCCGTTTGTTCTTTCTATTCCTGCATTTGTTTAGTCTCTCGTCGAATGCTCACAAAACGCTTTACAAACCAACTCACCTGAGCTCACCTGTGTGTGTTGCATACGACCATTATCACTTCAGGTGTAACTGCGTGTTTGTATTTGAATTTTACAAAATACCTGTTCTGCTGTTGCGATACCTTTAGCGAGTGCTATCTGTAAGGTTATAGGTTGGTTGAGTATCTCCCAAGCGCACTGTAGATACTCTCTCTCGGAAGAATGGTATTCAGCTATGGATGGAGACTGGTAGCAAGCATAGTATCTTTAGCTTGAGCTGTTAACTTTTCCAGATAGAACTTCCAAAGCCATACCGGGGAGACAGGTAGAGCTTGCCGATTTCAAAACGCTCACCTTTACCTGGCTGCCGCATAGTGAGCTGAGCTGGTGGAGTCGCTCACTTCTCATATGACTGTTGCTCCCCACATACTAGTGGATAGTGTCGCAGTCTCCATCTCCGGAGTCTTGTACCGACCAGATAGTTACGAGTATCGCGCCGATCGCTTCTCGCTAAGTTCGAAACTTTTGTGAGCCAGTGTAGGAAATTGTTTTTAATTATTGTGTTCGCCAAAACATTCCAGCACTGAATGAAGTTATCTGGAAAAATTGAGGGGCGTTATAGTTTCCGCGATATGATATCTCTGCAGTTTAACTGAAGATACGCAATTATTGCTGAGACCGAAGCTGATCTTCTAAGCGAGTGATCGTGAGCTCGCCTCCAGCCATCCATCTTTTTACACAACAACCACGAGAAGGTGGTAAAAGCCTGAAAGAGTCTTAGACTCCAATTGGGAAACATACATACACTCCAGAGCCGGAGAGGTTTAAGATCGGTACGTGAAGATCGCGCCCGTGCGGATGCTGTGCGATGTAGTAGAATTAAATGTCGGGAAAAAAGTTGAATACGTGGATGTGAAATATAAATTTTCGAATCTATAATATTGTCCTGCAGAAGGATCAGCAAACCTGCACTTGAGTGTTAGTGAAAAGTCCGGATGGTGTTTGGTGGAAAGTTCGTGGAAAATGCACTTGGTTTTGAGGATGCTGCAGTGATTTTTCGCTAGTTGATCCTCTGTCCCAATTGGAATGTTGCTGTGCTATAGCAAGAATGTTGTATAGGTGTACCTTCTCCCAGAGGGTTTACTACTAGTTTGTGTTTTTTCATGCAAAAAGTTTTAGATATTAGTGCTGAAATCTGGTTGGAACGATAAAGATAAAAGAAGTGATCTTGTGCAAGAGAAGGATTAGCTACAGTCGCAGGACGTTTTTGGAACTTGAACCTCTGACAGAAGAGAAGGTGCAGTGCTGATATTCAAAAGGTCAGTATTCAATGTTGTTTGACATGCTGCTAGCATATTCAGCAACCGATCTATAGATATTCATGCAATACCCAGATAACCGCTGAAGGCCCTCAGAGGTTTTGACAACCTTTCTTGGAATTTTATTTCGTCAGACTACACTGAAGGTGAGCCTTCTTTAGGCTGTTAGTCATCTTTTCTATTTCGAATTACCAGTCTCCAACAAAGATTCGATGACAAACCCAAATCTGGTTTGCGTTTGAAAGGTTTTCAGTGGAGTTTGGGTACAAATTCCAGCTCCATTCTTTCGACATCAGCTTGAATTCATACCCTCCCTCATATTACTGTCTGGTATCTGCGAAATCGATAAGCTATTAGCGGTCTATCTTTTCGCGGCACTACTCCATGATTAATGCTAAAAGCTTGAGACAGTCCTAAAAGCTTAAAACAATGCTAAAAACTCAAGGCAGTAAAAAACATAAGACACTAAACAAAAAGTAAACACCGGGAGAAAACCCGCCGTCCGACTGGGCTGCTGCATTGGGCGCTATTAGTCATTATCCTCGGAATTTCAACACGTGTTCTGAGTCTCCCCATTCGTATCTAGATACATCTAACTCTACCTATTTTGGCTTGACTAATTTATTATTATTAGCGTTGCGCCATTATCGCTGCTACTGCTGTGGTAGTGATTGTCTGCTCCATTGCTGCCACTATTATTTATTGTGGCATATTTTGTTTTAGTCTGATTAGCTGGAAATTGGATGGTTGGATAACGTTTTTTGCTTTCAGTTTGAATGACTCAAAAACTCGATAAATGAAAATGAGAAAAGCTATGAAGGTACTAGTCGAACTTGCATTTTGAAGACTCAACTCGTCAATTGTGATTGAATTCTCTCCTAGGAAAGATATTTAAGGCAAAGTGTTGAATATTACGTTTTAAATGCTTTTAGTTTGAGTTGATGCAGAAAAGATAACAGGCATTAAAGATTCAATGATAGTTAATCAGTTTCATTGATTTCAGGCGCTTTAAAGCTGGAAAACTGTACGCTCTAGATAATGAGAGTAAGTCCTGTCATGTCTTGAGAGCAGCTCATAAACTAATTTGCTTAGATCTGTGGGAAAGCAACGGACGTGAGGGCATAAGGCACTGGAAGACTTCCTGGCAGAACTGAAACCAATTCTTACAATACCTTCTGATTCTCGGGTCCTCAAAATCTGATATGAAGTTACCCTGCAACGTAGAGAGGACTGAAAAGTGCCAGAGGAGTGCCTGGCGGGATACAAGGAAGTCTTCTACGTCGATGGCTCAAAAACAGAACAGGATTCTGTAGCTGGAGTCTATCTCTTAAATATAAACGAGAAGTAGGCTTTTGGTTCGTCACAATATCCAACGGTTTTTCAAGCTAAATCAGGAATGCGGAAACTGTTTGAAATCTATCTCTATTTTCAATCCGGTGGAACTACTCTGGGTACCCGGTCACCGTGGTGTACTGAAAATGAGGTCTGGGATGCCTTAGCAAAAGAGGGTTCAATCTCTGCCTAACCGGGACTGGAACTAGCAATTGGACTTTTGGTAGCATTGCCTAAGGTTGTCTTCATAAACTGGGAACAAGCTTCCCACAATGACAGGTGGCAGAGCCTAAATGCTGCTAGATACACCAACCTTTCACTGTCAGAACCTAACATGCATATCGTAAAGTTTATTTTGTGAAAAAGCAGGAAGACTTGCAGGAGTATTGTAGGCATTCTGACAAGCCATAATTTCCTAGCTGGACATATGTTCAGAATAGGAATTATTCAAGATAATACGTGTCCCCCCTGTAATGAGGAAGCGCCATCCACGGAGCATTTTCTATGTGAATGCCTCGCCTATGGACACATCAGACATCTTTGGAGCTGATGTGCTCCAGTTGCAACGGGATCCACTAATGGAAATTCTATGATAAATTAACGAATCCGGGAATCCGTCAGACGGGGGAGTCCAGTACAATGCCTTTGAGTGCTCAGAGGCTAAGCTTCTCTCCGACCACAAAGAAACACACACACATATTTCATTTAATCGGAATTGAGTTTGTGGTGGCACCTTTAGTAAAGCAACTTTCAGCGTATTTTTCCTGCCACTGCCACTGCCACGTTACAGTTCATTTTTAGCATTTTCCTTTCAAATCCATCTTCTTTTCTTTTCACTGGGCGATTAATAAAACCAATCAGCTTTTAACTGGTGTTGTCAGCCGCGACCTCCCACCGGTTTCTGTGTTTCCCACCGGTTGCTATTCTATTCTAATTCTTCCTTTAAAGTTTGGTTGGTTTTTTTGACAAAATCTTATTAAAATCGGTTCACGATCTGTCCGTTTTTTCAAGGTTTTGTGTAAAACAAAACTTTATTGAAATCGGTTTACTGTCTATATGCATGTCTCTCTGTCCGTCACACGCAGTTTTCTTGGAGACTGTAGCAGCAATTGACACTAAATTTCGTGGAAAGGTGAGCATACAGTGAGTTACATCCTGTTACGTCGAATTTAAAGGATGGTCCCAATACATGCAAAAGAGGGGTGTACATTTTTTTCACCAAATATAGTCATGTGGGGTATCAAATGAAAGGTTTCGGTTAGTAATTTCCGAAGCTGGTCTTAGTTTTGACATTTGTTGGAAAGATGGGGGGGGGCGAGTTCATGGGGTCGAAAGTGATCATTTATTTAACGGGGCCATTCTCAGAAACTGCCCAATCGAAAAATCAAGAAAATCGAAAGGCTGCCACTATGTGGTGGCTAGGCTCCGAAATACTTTCCACACCGATATCTTTTCGAATAAAGTTAATAATAGTATATTGCTATAATTTTCAGTAATTGGCTGCATAACCCTTAAGTTCATCCTTGCACTCGGAATTTTGCAGCAATGTAGGCTATAATATAGAGCTTGATCCTACCAAGCTTGGTGGAAATTGCACTATTACTAACAAAGTTACAATAGGTCAAAGTTGTCGCCTCCTGTCGTAGTATTCTATTGCTTCTTCTATCGCTTTCCGCAATTTAATCGAACTGAATGATAAGTGAGTATTGACTACCGCTTCCATTTCCGTTCTCTATGATGCGAATCTTGGGCAATGAAAGAGTACATGGTCCACATCCTTCGTTACTTACTCGCATCTCAAGTAGTTCAGCGAATTGTCATCATCAAATCGGTAGGGGTATCCTCGATACCTGCTATGTCCTCCTAAAAACTGAGTCAAGTCGTAGCCTAGGTTACCATGTCCTCGTTTAATCCAGCTCTCGATGTTCGGTATCAACATATGTATCTAGCGACCTTTTTTGCTTTCGTCTCATCGTTTCTGCTGGTTTCTGCTGGTGATAGATTCTTTGCTGATTGTCGTTGGTTCAGGGATCCGTAGGGCTTCAGTTGCCACGATATCGTCACACGTAATATACATGCTTTGTCGCCGAATGTTTTTTGGTAAAGACAATACACAGGTACTGCGTACAAGTAACACTACTGAGTTGTCGGTGGTTTTGGCTTTCCCCCCTTTATTCGATAGCATTCTAGCGATCAATGAGCGTGGTAGACGTTTTTGTTGTGATTGAAGTTGAACTTTTGATCACAAATCAGCCTGAGATATTTATACGCAGGCTGCGAATGTATAATCTGGTCACCGGCTTTCATCTACATGGACGTATTCTTCTTTAGCTTAGTGGTCAGCACTAATTCTGTTTTCTACTTTGTTAGTTATAGTCCAGCACTTTCTGCTGGATTGCTTCGTTGACGTATATTTCGACGTCATCAAAGTGACTTGCTATGGCTGTAATTCCAATGTCATCTGCCAATCCAATAGAGATGACCTCAGAAAGTGAGACGCAACGTTACACCCCGTTGCGCAATATAATGTGCGCAACAAAGGGCCGAGGAGTGATCCCTGCGGTACTCCACAAGTTGTTCGATATACATACTTTAGGGATCCTAATCAAAGTGGCTTGCTATAATTATAATTCCAATGTCATCTGCGAATCCAATAGAGATGATCTCCGAAAGAGCGATGCAACCTTACACTCGGTTTATATATTATGTTGCGCAACAAAGGGCCTAGGAGCGATCCCTGCGGTACTCCACAGGTTGTCCAATATACATACTCCCTATCAGAAACTTGGTTATAATACCCAGTCTGGCAAGCGCCTCAATGATTTCTTTCTATCTCGCTGAGTTAAAGGTGTTTTCTACGTCGAGGGCTACCATCGTATCGTAGCTAGATTTCTCATTAAATTGACCACATTGATCGTTAATTTCGCTTTCCGGAATCCCTGATAGACGGCCTTCTCTTTCTGCGATTGGGAATAATCTATTAGAGATGACTCGCTCGAAATGTTTGCCGATTATATTTGAGAGTAATAAAAACATGATTTTCCTATTCGCTAGTGTTGATTTTATTTTGCAATGTTGTTGATGATGAAGGGAATAAGTTGTTCCCGAAAAATCGGTATTTGCAAAATAAAAATCAACACTAGCGAATAGGAAAAACAAGTTTATATTATTTTCAATAATTTAATCGCTAGAAATACCGCGGAATTACGCTCAGATATATTTGAGAGGTATATTGGCCTTTAAGACAAAGGTACGCATAGTAGTGTGCTCGCATTCGAGATGAATATCAATTTTTGCTTCTTTCACTGTGCAAGGAAAATAAATTCTTTCAAATTTGCAGTAAATATTTGCTCGAAAGTCTTTGGTGCTGTTCCCACTGCCAATTTGACAGCCTTGTTGGGTTTGCCATCTAAGCCGGGAGTCTTGTTGACATTGATGTTGGCCGCTTCTATTACCTCTTCGTTGTTTATCTTTGGTACTTCATCGGGGTTGATCTGAACGCTCGGAAGGTCATCATTAATATTTAAAGAGGACAGGACGTTAATTATATCGTTCAGCGACTTGGGACAGGCAAGAAGAATGCTTCCCCAGGATAAGAGTCAGCTTCCATGCAGAGCGGTAGCGGTTTGGATTTTTTTTCTACCAACTGTGTAACTCCTCATATTCTAGCTTATTATTGCGACGTTGACATTAACTTCTCGTATTTAAGCGTACTCTACGATATTTTCTGATTTCCGCATTCCACCTAAGATTTGGTCTTCGCTTCAGTGGTCCTGTTTGCCGTGGTATAGAAGCATCACAAGGCATCTGCATCCACTGCGGAATTTGTGTAGCGATATCCATTGCATTCCTTGACAAATTTGTACCTTGTGGCAACGCTTTCGAGAATGTTTTTCTTTGTTGAGCCTTTTGAAAGTTCACCCTACATCTAGAGTTCTGCGCTGCTGTGGTCTAATGGTGCATCCTATTTGAAAGATAATCGCTTGATGGTCGCTATGCGTTTAATACTGTTTAATACTGTCTACCTGTTTGTCTGTCTGTCTGCCACACGCACTTTTTTCAGAGATGGTCACATTTTTTGACAAGAAGTTTGGTAGAATGGTTCGAACTGTGTACCCCGCACGTGTTTTGAATCACACTATATCACGTTGAATTTAAGGAGGGTCCCCATACACATGAAAGATGGGCGCACTTTGAAAAGTCTCGATTAGTTTTTTTCTAGGCAGATGATAGTTTTGAGATTGGCTGAAAAGGCGGGGAGTAGGGGTCAGAAATGGGATAATTACTTCAATGACTCATTTTCAGAAACTATCCAATCGAAAAATCTGAAAAAAATATGATGTTCAATGCGAATGGTGTCTAGGTCTTAAAATAAACATTTACTGGAAACCCGTCTTAAGGGCATCCTAGATCCGTAAAATAGGTTCTAATATGAAGCATAATACTGGAAAGTTTGATGCAAATTCTGTTATTATTAACCTAGTTATAGTAGGTCAATATTGCTTCTTTTACATCAAATTACCACTCCCTATAAAGTGAGCCTGACATTCAGCGGTATAAATCGATCAGAAGCATTCCCAGAATTTATCAGTTGCTTGCTTTGCTATGAATAATGTAGCCATTGCCATAAATCCACTTTAATAATCATCAGTTATAAAAGATTTCTGAAGTAAGGCCTCCAATCCATAATTTTAGACTGCACTTTGTATTTCCACTGTTCTAACGCTGTTCTCGTTTTAGCGGCTCTGCTAGAATGCCACCTACTTCTAGTGCTGAAGTGTTTGCTACGCGCCTTCGGTATATCCTTCCAATGGTGGAGGCGATAGAGTTGTTGATTGTAGTTGGCTTTATCCTCTTCTTGCTCTGGGAGAAGGATTGTTCTTGTCTTGCACCAAAGCCGTGGACGGGCGACTTCAGGTAATGTTTACCCATCAGTCTTGTTCATAACCACTTTCTAGGCAGCACTCTAGCCGCTCAGGTTCATCTCAAGACACACTTTTCTGTATCATTCACACGTCTTCATTTCAAATGGAAGAAAAAAAAGAATAACTGTTGAACTGGGTGCGCGGAGCTCAAAAATTTGAGAATAATTGCCAAGGTTGAGGGATGAAATATCCATTTCAGATCGCTTCTTAGTCCGATATTTCTGCAGCTTCAGGAGAAAAGGGAGCCTGGCCTTTAGAAAATCTGCCCTACCTCGGTGTCCATAGGTCCTATGTTGTTCCAAATATTTTACATCAACCGCACCACCAACTAACTCCTAAGCGGCGCCAGTTGAATGACTACTCTACTTTGAATATTTGACAGTGAGACATCAGAAGTTGAAATCAGAGGACGAAATTATGATGCGGACAGAAGCGGCCTAGAAATTGTTTGTAATTTTTCTGATAGGTCAATCTTCCCTCCATCTTCCCGACGAAAGAGAACGGATGATGAAAATAAAAGGACTGATATTCGTAAAAAGGCAAAAAAAACGATGTTGCGAGCCAGAATCAATCAGATTTGTCCCACATTGGACGCCATTATAATGAATCTTAATGTTGTGGTTGTTTGACATGAGCATATTGTTTGGTTATAGTTAGCTACCAAAGCGGAACTATGCCAGGAATCTGTAAAAGTGGTCAACATTTACAATGTGGGTCCACCTATCTCTCTGATCCAGTTTAAGTCTGCAAAGGACTACACCCACATTCCTGAACCTGGCAGGCGCAAAAGAAGGTTGAGCTACAATTAGGGTTAGACGTGTCCACTTTTCAACACTTTTGCAGATTTTTCAAATTCAATGTTGTTGACTATAGTCAACCAGATTAAAACCAGTTGCGCCCTAGACTAAGCTATAGATCACGAGAACCTCATTGCACTTTACGGTCTGCACTGACATCTAGAGGGCTCCTGTTTTGGGGGTGTACCTATTATGACTTTAGGTGTATCATACCAAAGTCCCTTTTGGAAGAATTTTCATGAGTTACTGTCGACCAGCTCAGCGAAATCAGGGGCTCCTGTTACAACGAATGAGGTCTTAACTCTTCCTCCGTTCGTAGAATCTAGCGGATTTTTAACGTCGTTGACGTCGCTGTGAGCTTTGCTAGAGGGCGCCGCTCCTTGCCTAAATTGAGCTCAGGGGGTCTATGAGTTGCTATAATTAAGCTGGGAAGTCGTTCGTTTGGCTCTCTTACAAATCTGTGGGTATGATGAGGACATCCAGGGCAACTTTATTTTGTTTCCACCGGAGAAGAGTACCAATATTGAGTTCTTTAGAGTATTACCACAAACCGGCGACGATGGTCTTTTGAACTGATCTAAAACATCGTGGTGATTGCATTGACTCCCTAGTGTGATCAGAAGGGGCAGATGGTGTCGGTGTACGTTATAAAAGATTGACAGCCTAGTAACCAGCTGGATGACTTTTGATTCTATGATGATGGGTACAAGTATTTCGAGTCGGGATAAATGCTCCGTGTGTTTTCCAAATATTTGACCTCTGTTACTCGTTTCACGTCCATGCCATGTAATCTAATAGCTCTCATATAATGAAGCTTGCGCTTCCCAGTTAAGTACTACTTACTATATACTGGTCTTGGCTGGATTGAAGCGCAGCCCGTCTTTCTACAGCAGTTACAAGTGATTTATAATCCAGTTTGGATTGCCTCCCATAGGGTATTCTCATATTTGCCCCAACAGATTAAAGCAATGTCATCAGCGTAACCCTGGACCTATATTCCGACTACCATACTCCACATTAAAGATGATAATACCTCATCTTGTGGACAACCTTTTACAGTGTTCGTATGCCTACCAGGGTGTTACCCACTCCTTTGCGAATCAGGCCACCTCGTATCTCTGTGCGATGTATTATCGGACTCTCCTTCAATGTCGAAAAAAGCGCTCATTTCTTTTGTATTTATGGCATCCATGAGCTGATACAGAGCAATTTCGGTTGACCATCCTGCTCTGTAAGCGTGTTGGTATGAATGTAGGAGATTGGGTATTAGAACATTAGTTTGCATTAGTTTTAATTAGTAACGCTGTCAGGTGATGAAAGATCTAAGGTGAATGATATCCTTTTTATCCGCTGTCGCAATAAAGGCCACTCTTATCCACATCTATGCCCTTGGTATATATTCCAAGGCTATGCTGCTTCTTGCCACTCTCTACTATCTACTTCATGTGATTGCAGTGGTTTAAAGGTTCCCACTGCTAACTTTACTTTAGCTTCCGAGCTAACCTCTTTTGTCAATTCCCAATTCAACTTTTTCCCCATTTCTGTCCGTTATTGGCATGTTTGGCAGAATGCTGCTGTCTTCCGCCGGGGGTAGGACCCTTGGAAATGGGTTCTGAAAAGTAGATGCACTCTGTCTTTCTCATTCTCGGTAAATGTGCCATCTTCTTTATTCAGACAGACGATGTTGTCTTGTCTTTGGCTATAGCTTTGTATAGACTGAATGCTCCTGTGGTTTGTTCTATGCCTTCAGAGAATTGCCTGTAGCTGTTTTCTTTTTTTCTTCTCTGATTGCGTTGCTACACGCCGTCAGTGCTCTTTTGTACCTCTGCCAGTCCCCGGTTTGTTTCGCCTGGTTGAAGAGTTTTCACGCCTTGGTTCTCGTTCTGGCTACGTTCCTGTTCCACTATGGTACATCCCTTGGTAACTTGACAGCGCGTCAATGACGATTCCTTTGAGGCCCTCTACCATTGTTTCCAACTCTACTTTGTCCTGCTTTTTGAAAAAGGAAACTACTTAAATATTCGACTTTTTCCAGTAGCATTATATAGTCTTTATTGGGTGCTTGCACTATTTTTATAGTGTCTATGTCACAATATATCCATCATTCTCCAAATAGGGCATATCGCGTCCAACATACCTACGCGTCATTGTTGTCCGTCCGCCGAAATGTGCTTCAGCTTCCTTCAGATTATTTCGAGAAGCTTTCAATCTGCCTCTACTGTTCTGCGTCACATGTTTTTGGGGAGACTCACTCGTCGGCCCCTCTAAGATAGTGGATGGAAAAACTAGTAATGGAATTGTCATCCTTTCTTAAAATGTGACCTATTCACTGCCACTATGCCGACGTAGTTCTTCATTCCATATTCTATCTGAACAGCGTACCTCGGTAATATGGCGGAGTGTTTAGGAAAAGACATCATAGTCAACTAAGGTCCGCCGAACCCTCTACGGACAAGGCCTACTGAACAGAGGGAAACCTTTTGGGCTTAACAATTTTCCGGAGCTTTACTCCTACGCCACATTGGGTCCCCAAAACTATCAAGAAATGAGTTATTGATATTAAACGCAATTTGCCTCAGATTCCAGGTTGGGTTTACTGATTTGACAACGGTTGCCGTATACGCCTCTACAACAGTGTAACCAAAATTTCGCTTCCCACAAAATAAGTCCCGTTTCCTTTGGGTTTCCCACGTGAATTGAAAGTTTAGTCTAGACTCATAGTGGCGCAATAGTTCAGGAAGGATACTTGGGGTTATGATTCTCGTAAAGAATGGGAGGATCGTTTGGTTGATAGCATGAATAATACATCATGAAATACTTAATAGTTTGACTTGAAAAATAATTGTAAATTACCTGAGAAAGCATTCGGTGGAACTCCACACAAAGGCTTTTTTTGTTAAAGCACTTTAACGGGCAATTGCCGTTCTGTATTGTCTATTGAAAATATTATCCAATAATAAGAAAATGAGAATCCATTGAAGAATTCATTATCCCTATTATGCCAACACTTTAACAGTTCAACGAGGCATAAACTTCCGAAAACGTGATGCCATTTGACCAACTTACAAGACCGGAAAATGTATCTCTAGGTCAGCCCATCAGCATCTTTGTCGAAATCTCTGCAATCTCTGCATACACGAGAGTATCTTTTATTCTTTCGGGGAAACATCTCAGTGAGACAATCAACACTGGTACGAGCGGTGTAAGAGCTGGTGTAATTGCAGAGATTACCTTCGAAAGTACCCGAAAAGCCAGAAGGAAATTAGAACAAGTTGCAAGATGGAGACGAAAACTTGAATTCGCAAAAGACACCCGGAATTCTGGGAAGACACTCGAAAATGGTGTTGGGCATTTTTCAGTCCCGGTAAAGTGGAACACGGAAACAAGTTTTTCCGCTTGATGTAAATATCAGAAGACATAACATTTTATGGGCACACATTCAGACTTACGTACGTGGGTATTAACGTGCGATAAAATGTTTTTCCGCAACTTGCGTAACTGGTAGAGGCGGTCAAAGAAATGGTTATCGCTGTCACCGAGCGAGACATGTTTGATAGTGCAAACAACGACCATGTTATTGGGTATCAACAAAAACCGTCTTCTCTCCCGGATTGCACAAAGCAATTTTCAATAACATCAACTGTCCGGGAACGACATATTTAAATGCGTTTTTATTTTCCACCTTCCGTACTGACCCTTTGGCATGTTTCCTTGTATCTGATTTGCAAGATTAATTCGCCTCCATTGTAGGCGCTCTACTCGATTATGTAGAGTCGATGAGTGGATATTTGGCCCGTCCATTTGCAGTGTTTACGGGGCCATTCAGAACAATGGAGTGAATTTTCGATTTTCGATTTTCGTATAGTATTTCCTATTTGTCACGACTAATTGGATTTCAATGAGACTTTTAAAGCTTCATTGGTGAATGATTCAACGTTTATGTGTCACATGTTGGCTGTGAAAGGCATTGTGGAAGCATAATGGGGTGCGGATTGCTGGCGGAGAATGGTCGGATTTGCTATTTTGCTAGTTTTTAAAAAAGTCGACAAATCATGACATTAAATCGTAGGGTTTATCCTTTTATGTGTCACACGCAAAGTGTTGTAGGGCTTAATCTTATTGGCCGGTTCAGCAACAACTGTTTTACTATTTCCACTAAGCCATTTTACACTTCTTTAGACCGATTTGGCGGAGGAAATGGCTTAAAGGTCGGTAGATTGTATTGTCAAATATCGTAAATGGTCTGTATATGACACCGATGGTGCTGATGATGCCAATTCAGCTTTCGATCGGCCTTCATCTTTTCTAAAGCTTCTTTCTTGTGCACTTGAGAGGTGGAAGTTTGGAACCCTTAATTGTATTAATTTCCACAGTTGTCTAACCTTGGTATGAATCCAGTTTTATGTTTTACCGATCATAGTCCATTATTGGGTCTTAAAGAACTGTATTTACTCATTTGTCATAAACGCGCCCAATGTGGGATCCGTGAAATTGGACACTTTGAATGAAACCTTGATTTTAGATTGCCAAAGAGGCAGAGCAATGCAACTGTCACTCCTACTTAATGTGTGACCACTGCCGCTTCCACCTTCCAATCACAGTGCATAGGAGTGCCAGACCTATGTGCTCACCAAGTTGTTTGTTTGAGATAGTGTCAGGGTAGCATATTTCGATGATACGATGCATGCAGGTGCCGACGAAGGCTTGGAGCTTTTGTGTGACAGTGGGGGTCACTTTCACATGTGCTATTCCCATGCGGTGACACAGAAAGAACATCAGAATAGCCTCAACTTGATCTTGGTGTTGAGATAACTACAATTTCAGATTTTAGACAGGGCAGCGAAAGCGGATGTAGCGCTGATAATGCGTCGAGTGACTTCCAGTTCGGTGGCAACGGACGCCTCCTATGCTCTGCCCATTAATGCAGAGACGGAGAGTGAAAAACTTGGTTTTGTTGGTATTTATCTTCAGCCCAATTCTACTTGCCTATCTTTCCAAATCCAGGGCAATTTGGCCAATGTCCTTGACCGAGTGAGAGAGCAAAGAGATGTCATCAGCGTAGTCGAGGTATTTGAGGAAAGATGTCATTGTCCATTGAACTCCTCATAAGGCAGCATAAAGAACGTCACCGCTGACTAAAAAAAATAATATCGCTGAAAAGATTTTAGCTCGATACTGTACGTGATATTTTGCGCTCTCATACGTTTCTCCTGCCTCTCCTATGTACAGCACTTCAGATACACTCACTGTTAATGTTATCGAAAGCTTTCTCGAAATCCATAAAGAGCACGTGAAGCAACGACCTAAACTCTTTGAACTGCTCCAAAATTATCCGTAAGATGTTGATATGTTCAATGGAGGAAGATGGGGAGCCTGCTCATTGTCAATTAAGCTTTCGCGATGTTCTTTGTTGCATACCACGATTATTTTACATTATCTTTGCAACGCCGGTTAGCATGCCACACTCAAAACGGATGCCCTTTCTTGAACATTTAACAATCATCCCCTTCTTCCACTCTTTGGCAAAGGTCTCGGATGTCCAAGTTTCCCGTATGGGTGAAAGTAGCAGACATGCAATCACTGCAGGTTTAGCAACTTTACTCCGTTTGATTGCATTGATGGCTGAAATGATTTCTTTTTTATTTGGAGGAATAGTCCGTACCCTTATTTTGCTGCGAGTGGGAATTCCAACTACAAGCGGCGGAATTTCCCGGATGTGATAGAGTTAAGAAACGTGGTGAAGTGTTCCTTTTGCCCCTTCAGTTGTTCGTCATCGTGATCTCCCAGGACCATCGAAAGATCTGTGACCACATGCGAGTTCTTTCGTGATGCGGTATGCACTTGTGAGAACATTCCGTTCTGCGATATCCCGCTTCCTTGACCAGCTCAATAACAAATTCCCTTTTGTCGCTGAGCTTCCCAGGAGTTCCCACTCGCAGTAGTTAATGGAGCTTTCAGTCCTTTCCGTTCATCGATTTGCTCCCACAATTTCGCAGCCAGACATATCTTATACTACCATTTCGAGATGTGTCCGACAACCTGTGCAGCAGCCTAGAAAAGAGCACTTTTGATGACGACCCAATGCTCGTCGATATTCTCCGGCGGGTTACTTAGTCTATCTGTCATCTTTTCAGGAAAATAATTTTCCCACTGTCGAGCAACAGCCGGGTCATAAAAGCGGTCGATGTTGAACTTGGGGAGTCGCAGCACTTCAACCCTACGGGGCCTTTCGAGGCCGATGTCAGCACCTCCCTTGGTACGCACATCCAGGAGACAACTTCTGATCAGTTTGCAGTTTCCAAATTGTTTAGAATGATCAAAGATTTGATTTATCAGGAGAAAACTTGCTGCACCGTTAGTTTTGTTGTCATTATTGATACTCTTAGAGTTTTCCAGAGCCCTTACAAAAGAAGTCACTAGAGAATGGGTTGTGGAGAATATTTCCTATTTGAACTTTTTATGGTGAAAAGGTTGTGTAGGATGCCTGTTTTTTGAACCTGTTATGGTGAAAAGGTCCTTGGACCATACTGACGCTGTAGGATCCCTGTTAAGAGTCAGTGGCCCAGGCGAGGGAGTTGCCAAAATCAGTGGTACTTGTCTTCCGCATAGTCACCATCCATCATCCATAATTTCAAAATAATGTAGATCACTGTCATTTTACGGACCCACCTTCCTTAGCTCCTTCCTTGTCATGTTTCCGCTTTGAATTCCCGCAAATCTAAGAGCCATAGTAATAGGAAAACGCATGGTAGAGAACCCGCCTTTATTCCGCCACCTATAACACAAAATTAGATTAAAATTTAGTAGGTAAGCAACATAATTTCGCCAACGATTGTTGGTTCTCAAATATTGAATATATGGATAAGCACGATTTGGTGCTTAGAGCAACGTAGAGCGCTATAGATCTGACCAGGTACCGTGGTAAAGACTATATCGGGGTGAGCAGCCAAATAGCTTCGACGGCTTTCAGTGCAGCATAGACCCTGTTACACTGGCCATTCTCATATGGAGAAGCTAGGAAACTGAAATTCTCGGCTTTATATATAATTTTAAAATAATTGTGTGGCCAATTTCTTACCTTTCTCATTCTTAATTTACACACTATTGGGTCGGCTTCATAATTTGTAAGTGCACGTACAATTGTCCTGCGAACGAATTTAATATATTTCTTACATCCAACCACTTTTAGTCAAGCCGCTAATAAGTTTTATGGTTTCCAGATCATCAACTACCGAGACCAGTCGCTATCCGCTTCAGCACTTTCCACATGTGTGGGGTAACAAGATGATAGATCGCCTGACGGTTATCAACTTTGGACACGAACACAAGATTATCCCACCTTCTTAATCCTAGAAAGATCTTTTCTGCAGTGCATACTCCGCATCAATAGGCAAACCTGCACGTCCCTTGTCTATACCACGAACTTGAAGGCATTTTAAGGCTTTTCTTCCAGACCCGCGGCTTTGGTTTCCCATATTCTACTGCAAATTTTCATTAGCCTTGTTTTGAATACTGCGGGTATTACTAAAACACCATTAATGTGTGACCAAGCACTCAGCATCTTCTCCTCTTCTTCTCTTAAATCCCTGCGCTCTTACCCGGCGTGGTTTGCCACTGAAATTCACAGCAAAACTTTTTGAAAATCTTACTGCTAGGAAAAAGTTCCTGTCTTCTGGACCCATTCGGGTCCTGCATTTGCAACTCCCGCAATCCTGCCCAGCTATCCCCTCTAAATTCTCTGGGTCCTTTGTTAACTCCCCTCAACTATCTTGTGATTTATTTTGCCGCTACCGTTCCTTCGTTTATGGTCCATACTTCCCTATTCTTCTCTTCCACTTGAGGATTCAGCCTGCTTCTTCTCTCCTACCATCCCCCTCCTTACCCTACTCCTTGTCGAGTATCTCGTTGTCAACTTTCATGCTAATGTTGACCCTGGTCAGGACGATCTTTCCGATCTTTTTTTGATTAAATCCAGTCAATCCATTTCCCTCTCTATTATTTGGCGACCACACGGTTGCTGAGAATTACCGTCCCATTTCATTCCCTTCGTCCTGGTCCAAAATCTTGGAAAGGTATGTTAGCGACTGGTTGTCTGCTCTTTGTGGCTATCTGATAACGAAAGAGCAACACGGCTTTGTTAAACGTAGGTCCACTGTCTTCGATCTGCTCATGAATTTTGTGGTCAAATGTCTAATTTCACGGTAGGAACTACACACTGAAGGTCATAAGATGCTTTTGTCAAAACTCATTTCTCCCAGCGTTTCCATACCACTTATATCATGGTGTGCCTGTTACCTCTCCAACCGATCCTGTCGCTTTTTTTATGGCTGCACATTCTGTTTCTTTTCTACCCCTCTGGCGTCCCAAAGGGCTCTATATGGGACCTTTATTATTTTTATTCCCAATATCTCCCCTCCTTACCTATCCTCCTTGCTCTATGCCTACGATCTTAAGCAGTTTTTTTCCTATATTTTCGCCTACGGATTGTGTTTCCCTGCAATCAAACCTAGAAACTCTGATTTGTTGGTGCTCTGCTATTGGTTTAGGGTCAGAAAGCGCCACTCTATGTGCTACTAGCTCAAATCCTCACCCGCATCGTTTTCCTACGTGTATTCATTATCAAATCACAACAACAATCAAGACCTCGGAGGCTCCGCCTCGGCATCAACTGCTTCGAATTCACCAAATGGGCTGCCAAATTGTCGAGCTCTATATTTCGCTTCTCCTCTGATTTTGAATCTATCCAACCCTCTTCAGCTCCTTTATGAGAAGTATCTCTGAGTACAGCTCTGTGATCTGGTTACCCTCCAGCAACTCTGATGGTCTTGCGCTTAAAAACGTGCAACGTAAGTTCACCCGTTCGCTCTTCTCTAAGAAAAACTGTTGCGGCTCTTCTAATATTGACCATGTTAACACTCTTTACTCAGAGTGTAGATCCCCGCTTCATTTGCTCTTCATCGCTATCTAGAATACCTTCGGCAGTGTATATCTGAAGTAGTTTGGGCATATCTGGAGTATAGCTGGAGTAGAATTGGGCAAATGTTGATGAATTTGAAGAAGAATGCAAGGGAAATCTAGGCTTTTATTAACACACCTCGTCCCATTTTTCCTACCTGTAGAGGGTTTCGAACAACTTGTATATCTGAATATGGTCGTTTCACTCGATTAAGGTGTCGAATTAGATGTCATCCGATACACTGATCGGGTTTAAGTCCATCTTCGTCGTTCTGTCTAAAATTTGAAATCTTCATACATTCTGTGATGTTATATGAAAGCGGTACTTATGCCGGCCGAAACAAGGGTGGTGTGATACGCTGGATGGGAATTTGAAAGCTTCGCGACTGCATCCAGGTGAGGTCTTTGATAAAACAAAATCTTGGAACCGATCACGACGAGCCAACCCTGCTTATGAACGGGGCAAACGCTTAAGAAAGAGAAGAAGCTTGTCATCGGAGTATCCTGGCCTAAGGCAACATCAAAGGAAGAAGGGATGGGTAGAGCAGAAGGTGGCAATGGCAGTGAATAAGCCACACGTTAAGAAAGGGCGGCAAATCAATTGCGGGTTATGCCATGCAATGGAACTCACTAACCCAGGATGACCGACAAGTGAATTGCTCTTGAACTACATGTCGTAGAGCAGTGCAATCTGCTCGGAAAGTCTTGGGGGATTGGGTTGACACGGAGGATTGGGAGAAAGTGGTTCGTTTTTTAGAAAAGCTTAAGACATAACACTGCGGTAACATTTTGTTACCAGAAGTAATCTGTCAACTCAGGATACTGCAAATGGCCAATAAAACTCAATCGTGATCCTTTTTACCAATTTGGAGCTAGTACTGCTTCTTCCGTCCTATTTCAGTTTGAAGTGTTTTCCTGTGTATCTTTTGTTGGTAACGACAAAAGGGAGATTTTTCTGGAGATTTATAAAGAAATAATAAAAGACAGGAATGAAAATAAAAATGCATTCAGGATAGTGACAACATGTACAATTTTTATCCACAAAAACACAATGACACTTTTAATCGGGGCAAAAGAATTATCACAGAGTTGAGTATGGTAACTGGAAAAGCAGAAGAGGACTGGGATACTGGGAAACGAATAAAGAAATACAATATTTCTATAGATAATGTTGTCAGTGAAGAAAGATTTCCCTGCATGGCTTAAAAAAGGTGTTATCAGACGAGAGCCAGAGCAACCAAAGTATAGCTTCAGACAATGAGGCAAGAATAGGTTCATTCTACTATCCTGTAATGTAACTATTCAGATATTTTTCTGCACGCATTGCACCAAGAAGATTATATACAGAAGAAGTAAGTCAAGTTTCTAGGCGACACTTAGGAACGAGGTCCCCTAGCTGCGTGTAGTCAAAAATGCTATGGCAGAGTGGATTCTCCGTATGTTTTTGGTGTATTGGTGTGTCGATAGCAACTAACTGGTTTCCTTGTGTATACAATTGAAGAATGGTGTGCATGTGCAATGCTTTTCTTCCACCATACAAATTCAAGCAATGCGCTGGGAGATGAACATCCTGTATGTCGTCTTCTTGCATTGCCCACGAATTAGAGAGGACCTTAAAGATAGAGAATATCCAGTTTTCTTATTGAAGTGGAGCCTATCAAGAGAATTTTCGTAGGAAAAAAACTGGACTGTTTATGGAATGCATGGCTCGTACCGGTTTTATCAAGTTAACATCATAAGCAATATGGATGCCATAATTGATAACACTCGACCCAGATGAGGCGTAATCACAAAGGCAAATATTCATGGCTGAGGTAATCCTTCACAATAGGGAAAGGCACTCGTTGGTGTATGCAACCGATATTTGTGTTCGCCTTATTACATGGGGTTGTGGGTTGGTGAAATCTTGATCTTCTGGGGTGCTCTGACAGTTTTCTATAAGGAGAATCTCGTTAAGGGTATAACATATCCTGAGGGTTGAGGGTTGCCTCTGTGACTAATTTTCCAGGCATACCCGTAGACAGAATCTCAAAAAGATATTTAGTTGGTTTTCATCTGTCTCAAATCTGAGGGACAAAAATTAAGTAGTCCAAAGCTGGAAGGACTTTTGGAAAAGATAGAAATCTGTTATCTCTGAGTATCATTCGCATCTGAATGTCTCACTATCACACGGTCTATTGCCCGTTATGAATCTCTATTTCAATTTCTGCCACAATAGCTACATTTTCCACTTTTTTGTGCTTAACTGATTCATTCAAAAACGAGCTCATTACTTTTGACATTCCACACTGTACGCAAATATAAATTATTGCTACGTGTAAGAGTATGTGCTCCACTTTTCCAGTATTTTCCGGAACAAATGTTGTTTCTCCGCTCGCATATGCACATGCATAATGGATGCAAACTTTCAGATATGAGATGTACGAGTCTGAAATGTCCGTGTTATAATAATGCATAATGTATTTCGTACGTGGTTGATGGCTAGCTAGGAGCAACGTTATCATCTCGCCCCCTCGCCAACCCCCCGGCATCCGTGCATTCTACAAAATCGTTGAAGCGTTCAGCATATGTACGAAATGTATAAAAACAAAATGTTTGAATGTGAAACGGAGAGACGGAAAAATGTTGCTAATAATAATGGAATGAGACGAAATGAAATGAGATCTGTAAATAATAATTATTGTCGTGAATGAGTTTTCAAAAGTGGATAACATGAGCAATTACTTCGTTGGAGCTTTTCGTGGGGTAAATTGCTGTTAACGTGGTATAATATGACGGACGAGTGGCTGCGTTAATTGTGTTATTGAATTACGGGAAATTGTGCATTGGAGCTAGGCAGAGGGGGCGGGGGAGGTTGGAAATGTATGGAGATTGTCAACAACTTTGTCATCAGTTGGCATTAAACACGAAATCTCGTCCTTGCCTTAGTTCATTGCTTATCTTCTAGATTACCGAATTAGGTCTTCTTTTCTGTCTATTTGTCGTCCTCTCTGCTAACCCACCCAAATCCAAGCGTTCAAAGCGTTGATTCGCAACGATACAATGAACACAGTACGGTATTAAGACCACATTTTATTGGCAACCAAAATTCAAATCTAGCTTAACATGTGTAAAAAGGGTTTTAACTTTTTAAGGTTTTGTGTAATACAAAACCTTATTGAAATCGGCTTACTGTCTGTCTACCTGTCCGTCCCACGTGTTTTTCTCGGAGACGGTTATAGCGATTTACACCAAATTTAGTGAAAAGGCGGGAACTGTGAACGCTCACAAATACAGTGAGTTACATCCTTTTACATCGAATTTAAGGCGGGGTTCCCATACATGCAAAAGGGGGTGTAATTTTTTTTCACCAAATAGTCATGTGGGGTATCAAATGAAAGGTCTCGATTAGTACTTTCCGAAACCGATCTTAATTTTGATATTTGTTGGAAAGCAGTCCCCATGTGGGTGAAAAATAATTCTCTCGCAATTTTGGCAGGAGCAGTTCAACTCCATATTGATTGCGGTTATCCTCATTTCGGATGTGATCATGGCGTGGTGTGCCGGTAATCCAAAGCAACATCTTCGTCTAAAATACGACGAGCCGCCGTGCATTGCCTTTTATAGTCGGCCAACACTCAGTACCGTAAAGCGTAACAGGGCTGGCTACACTGCGGTAAATTTTGGTGGAGGGGTGAAAGTGCGCTTCCTTGATGAATATGTTAAAAGAGACTGACTTTGGCTGGGAGAAATCAAAGCAAAATGAAGATTTTACAAACATGCTGCCCATCAAGTATTCTCCTAAACTTACTTCGGGTAGTTCTTCTCCTATTGCATTCCTACAATTTTAGTTTAGACTTAGGACTTCCTAAGGAAGACTTTACCTTTAGAGATGACTCTCGATTTTGTAGGTTGTATATCCGGCTCTCTTTGAGCGCATGAGAAAGTAACTTTTGGGCTGCCCTCAACTAACAAAGGCATGTTTTTGGCTAACTACTTTTCTTTCTCTTTTTTTCACGCCAATTGCAATTCAAACTTGAGATCTCAGCTGCTTGGTTTCGGTTTTTAAGGTTTTGTATCCCTTCTCCTCTTTTTCCTTTTTTTCCAATGGAACTGCTGAGAAGCATTATTTCACATCGAGTCACCAAAGACGACGAACTCCACCTTACCGCTATCGGTATGAAGATGCTACGTTTTATCATAAAGTACTATGATCACGTCTAAAGAACGGACGTTCGCTTTCGATATGAGACATCCATCTTGAAGAAGTTTCATTTGCGCTAATGATAGCCCGTTAGCTAACACTTGGACATCGAATTCGATGCGATGCTGATTTAAGAACCTACCGACTCCATCCGAGCTAAGTTTATGATAACAAGAAGTTAAGAACCTGATTTGGGCGACCTGGCTACGTTGAGTTTTATTCATGCCTTCGTGGCGGTCCTCCCACCATGTACAAGCCTATTTTTTTCTGGTGATGGCGGATATGGCTACAAATTTGAATCATCATCATTAACGGCGCAACAACCGGTGTTCGGTCTAGGTCTGCCTTAATAACTCCAGTCACACCGGTTTTGTGCCGAGGTCCACTAATGCGATATGCCTAAAAGCTATCTAGCGTCCTGACTTACGCCATCGCTCCATCTTAGGTAGGGTCTGCCTTGTCTTGAATAGTGACAGTTTTTTCTCCATTCCGGTAGCTGACCTTTTGTTCCAATATGTTAACATGACCATTTCTAGCCATGTTTTTAAAGCGCTGGTAATATTAGCGTATACCTCAAAATCTTTAGGATGTTTTACGACAGCATTCACTGCGACAAATCGTATCTGAAACTGATTAGTGTAGCCTTCTTTGGTGTAGGGGCGATGTGAACCTAGGTGTACACCATATTCTCATGGAGAGTAACCAACACTGAGCCCTGTGACGCTCCTACGATGACTGCCAATTAGCTTAGTAAAAAGATAGAAACTCTTTTCCATCAGAGCCTTCTAGTTCACAGATTTGGACGATTGTTTATAAATGTTTTTTGGGTATATTTTTTTTAGAAAGTGGATCGCTATACTGAGGAAAAAATGGGGAAGGTAGTTTGTGGTTAATATTCCATTAAATTTTTCATGAAAGCATTCTACGCTGTGCCCAGGAATTGACATGAGATTATCCTCCATTGACCAAACCATACCATTGCCCTCCAGAGAGGTCTGTGAAAAAGGAGTGGATAGATCGCACGTTAAAGATAGGTGATAACTTGATTGGTGTCTATGTCACGTCTTCGGATGACCAAAGGTTACCCTTCTTCAGAAGTCTTGGATGAAGTCGGAGCTCATTTTAGTGAACCAGGAACGATGTCATCTAGAGGTTTAGATGTCAGTCGCAACAAATTACATATGTTTGCTGGGCCTAGGGATCTAATGACTTACTGTATCCTGTGCTAATATCCTTCTGAATGGAATTGCTTCTTTAACGGCGTTATCTAAAATACTCAGATAGGACCACACTATATTCGACTAGAATCGGCCTGGATAGAAAATTGCGACTTGCCTTGCCCGTTGCATCTATGAGTGTGACCTCACTGCTGCTTTACTGTAAGGTTCGTAGATTATGACCAGTATATATCCTTTTTACGGGCGATTTTTGCGTTGCCTTGCAACAATGATGGGTGTTTCAGTCTCCTTACATTCAAGGCTCTCCTAAATACTGAGCGCCTGCCGCTGTTAGAGGCATACCAAAGTCAAGTGTTCTTCTGCCTTTCTAGCTTCCCGGTTTTCACTTGTTTGTTTACTTATTCCCCATTTTTCCTACTTTTTTATATATAAGTTTGATACGAAGTGGCACAAGTTTCACAAGTAGAACTATAATCCTATAGCCTTTGGGAAGTTTCTTGACTTGCCTTATCTACTGGTTTTTCTAATTGGCCTTGAAAATCGATTGCAACTCGCTTTTTTTCGATTCACCGCATTCATCAGTGCAAACAGGAGCCGCCTAGAATAGATTTTACCGTCCCTTCGATAAGCAACCTGCGATTATATTTTGGCCATCCGATTCTGGACATCATCCTTGCAAGAGATGAACTACCGATTTATAGTAATGACCGTCTTCGTCTCTTCGCTCGCTAGGTTAACCATTACTTTAATGGCATGAATGGTTTGACGTCCACTCATGTGCTTTGCAACACGCGAAAGCTAAGCACTCTGTCATACATTACGAACATTGGGGAACTACTACTATCTCAACATATTCTTTCGGTCCGTCATCCGTTTCGTATAAAAGAAATCTCTCCAAGAAGTAACTTTCCATTATCTGAGCAAAGGAACCAGGGATATCTAGTTTAGGCAGGGTGCCTTCAATCCAACCCCAGTTGACCGAGTTAAAAGTATTCCTGATATCCGGCGAGAAGGCTAATTCGAAGATTCTTTCTTCATTTTCCGATGCTGCGGCTTTCTTCTTTCTTTTGGCAAGGTCTTCTATTGTGGTGGTAACGCCCTCGGCGTATTGTATGGTAGAGTCGCATGCCTTAGTTACCTGCTGACATAGTTGACTCATTTCTTCCAATGTCGTTCCCTTCGGATCATAACCACCTTCTAATGCTGCTGGAATGTCTCCTCCTGGTAAATTCCAGTGGATCAGCCAGCAATTCAGGTTTTTCCCATGTCTGTTGCGCATTTGACTGTCACCTCTTCTGTTTATAATTGGCTAGGGCGTGAAGATTTCCCGATGTCCATGATTTGGATTCTTCAGTCCAAGATCCACTCACTGAATTCGCCGGCAATAGTTTTAGGACCCTGGTCTCCAGAGTCAACACAGCTGTAGTTATGAACGCCGGTGGCTTTTACTCTCACAAAGTCGGCTGCCGGGAATGTCATTGTTGCTTATATAGCTTGCCTCCTGCATGCCTACGTCGCCGTGTTTGTAGATGAGGCTTTCACTCAAGTAGCACTAACGCAATTTTAGTAAGGTTCATAGATTACAGTGAAATCCACATTCGACTCTCGAATGGTTTGCGAGAACAGGTCGTGGGCTGCCTCGCAATGGTTGAGGTTGATTTGTATCAACCCAACTCAGCATCCCGGTTATTCACGCTCTCTTTCTCTTTGCACAATATGCAGTGCAATCTTTGATGAGATGGCCCTATTCTCCACACCTCTTGCATCTGTTCGACCTATCGTGTGCTTATCAGTGCATGCTGTTGCAAACTGACCGAAATCAAGACATCTCAAGCATCCCTTGAGAGATATTTGCTCCTTAAGTGAGAGCACACTCCAACCTCTTCCTATCTTGACGGCAGTGATCGGTAAAATTGCTGATTCGGCGAAGGGGCTTTACTAATTCCGTCTCTTCTCCATTTGTTTGCGTTTCTGGCAAGACTATGCCACATAACACTTGAGCCTGCTCCACTGCCATAATATGGGACAATTTAATGTCCGTTTTAGAGTCATGAGTTCATTTATGCTTTCATCCAGTAAAGAAACGCTGTTCTAGCTTTTAGTCGTCCACTTTCATCTTTACTACAGCAGCATTTACGTCGATCCGGGGACTATCCGTATTCTTTTCTGAGTCCCGTGGCGAATCTCCACTGCTGAGGTGTAACACCCTCGGTGATGACCTTCCAAGCTTCGAACTCTTTCGAAAAGGGTAAAACGAAGAAAAAGGTCCTTATTTCAATCCACTATAGTCTCTTGTAGCATCAGATGTCAAAGTAGCCTACTTCTCCACTACTGAGGCATTGGGGTGTCTTGATTCCGACCCTACACCATAAACGAATCTTCTTTTCTCGTCCTCCATATTTTGTGCATGCTCATAGGGCATCCGCCGAGCGTTTCCTTCTCCGTACGAAAGGGACAAGTCTGAAGGGAGATTTGTCAACTCCGCAGAGGACCACTAGTGGTTTTATTAGCACTTTTTAATTTAAACATAGATGAATCGCTAATGCAAATTGTCTGCATATATTGTACACAGGGTGGCCCTCGGAAGTTGAGCTGATAAGTGTGTAATAAGTTGAAGTGTGGGCTCCCAGATCTAGATTTCGTACCTAGAAAACTAGCTTGCCTGCTGGTATTGAGAAATTGAGAACATGACTCTTCACTTAGCAAATTTGGATCTGCTGATCCAGTTTGTGAAGAATCATGACAAGCAGTCCCTTTGGCAGCTTCTCTTAGCAGTTCAAAAGCATCCTCACTTAAATGTTTTCCGGGTAATACATGAGGTCTTAAAGATTTCATATAAACAAGAATCATTGACACGCGCCTTTTTCCTCTATTCCATTTTCAAGATCGCTGGATTTTTTTTCTTCGTTTTGGGTTAGCTGCTCAGCCATTCATTTAAAATCATGACAAAGATTCTTGCTCGGTGCTAAACTAACGAAGAAATATTGACGCAATTCAGGGTCAGATATTTTCAAACTTCATAAAATTCCATCACATCAAATTGTCATTAGTGTCCGTATGCCCACGTAAGAATTTGTTCATGAATGTTTGCCTGTCCACGACTGGTCGATCATAAAAAAGATAAAATAGCAACTACAGAAAACCGCCTTACAATATTATTCTGCGGTTATTCAGCTTAGCGAACACGTATCGTTCGTATTCAATCATTCTGTCAAGGCAACACGAATTAGTACCCCATTACCTGGTTGCCTAACAGGTTGATCATCTCATCTCAATTAGACTTGAGTTATGCGAATTTATCAAGTCTAATGGTCGTCATTTGCAGTCAGTATCGCGTGTTCCCCTGAGTATCTGACTATGTTAAGATCGGTCCAGGCACCTACAACGCATGGACACTATCATCTGCTTCTATTGACTACATAGATTTCAGACCGGGTACAGTGCATGACATGCGAAGATCAATCTTTTGGTAATTCAACTCTGGTCTCGTTCACTAAGGTTCCACGGTAGCACTAGACAAGGTCTCATGACACCAGAAAAACGTATTATCAAAATTCAGAACAAAAAGTCATCCGTCATTTTTTCGGTGGAGCTATTCAATGCAAATTAGTTTCATGTGGACGAAAAATCTGTTCGTTGCTGATGAATATCGTTTTCGACCTCAGTACTGAAATGAATATGGTATTACCTGTATCTATCAGATCAGCATTCGATACATTTAAAGTCAAATCTTTTCTCACAGATGTTACCTTCAGAGGTATCTGAGCTAGCTGGGAAAGTTGAAGGACTATAATACATGAGATAAGATGTCTTAAGTTTTTTCGAACAGTTAGTACCAGGTTGTCTAGGTAGAACCCAGGTCTTAGGAAAATATGAAAGTAGAAGCAGAAATAGGTTAGCAATCAATGATTTTCCCGTCATCATTAAGGGAGTGATTGCCTAAATCGCGCTTGGTTTCTAACAGCGTTTTCTATCAGTCTAGTATGTGTTCGCTATCGGCATAGTCGGAGTTCTTCCAAACGCTTCCTTGGAGTTTTCTGGTTATAGGTTCATTGAGCTTTTCACGTATGGTGGTATTCCAGGTCTGCTACCTCATTGCAATTTTTTAATTCAATGAACATAGACGAAAATGTAACTTCATGGTAGCAGTACCCCACTCTTGAACTGTACCCGATATGCTTATATTACACTCTTCGCACAGTTTTTACAGATGTCCAACGTCTTTCCAAAACTTAAGGAGGAATCCATCTTTCACTCTCATACCAGAGCACATGCCTGTTTAAGGATCTTGGAAATACGATTGGTTTTTTTTAAGTGCACCTCCCTAGAATTAATTGTGAGGAGCGCTAAGAAACATGGCGGATCAGCACTTCCTCCCTTTAACTTTTTGTGCTTTCAAGGTGACCTCCTAGGTTTGCGCAGCAAGCCAAAGACCCTTATCTGGAATGACGTATCTTCTCTCCATTAAGAAATCGGAGGATGTCGGTAATTATAATAAGCAATTTGAGTTGATGGCGCGGCGTTGCGATCTTGATCCTGGCCTTGTTACTTCCACATAGCCTTACGTTCGAAATATGTAGTTGCTGCAAACTGTAGGATGAATTATAGTGTCTCGGCCACGCCTATTTAAAACTATCTTGTGTGGCGAAATATATCTTCATATGCTCTTACCTTAGGCCAGACCTAGGATGTAACCTGCTGAGGTACTGTGGTTAGGAAGCAAAACGATCAGGGTCAGAGGAATTAAGTTGTTAGTTTATTGTAGGAAACCTAAACATTCCGGGGACTGGAGAATGGTATTTCAAGTTTCATGAATATCAAGTATGATATTGTAGTAGTAAGGGAGCCTAGATTAAGGAACCTACAAGTTTAGTGGAAGCCCAAGCGTCCAGAATATATTGGGGTGAAATGTTCATTTTCAAAGCAAGGAGACTGAGGGAATTTACGTTGAATGGATTTGAGGACGAGGTTGCATATATCCTGGCACAGAAAGTTGAACTGGAGTGAAATACAGGAAAGAACGAAGAGCAAAGGCCGACTTTGTGGAAGCATGGGTAATGATATCATTATAAAGTTTGTCAAAACCGATCATATTGATGAAAATAATACCAGTATCCTCAACGAAATTTAAATTGTCCAGAGTATGAAGGGAGTAGAAGAGGACTTCCGTGTGTATTAGATCGAGCCCTGCCGATTGTGCATTCCAGTGAGTAGGGGTCGAAATAAAAGGAAACAGTCTTAAATCTTTAAGCTTGGATAAGTGAGAAGTGGTAGGGGATATTGATACCCACAGGAATAATAAAGGGTTTAAGATAGAGCTCTGCGTGATGCCTGAAGTTGGGGAAATATGGCCGAGATATGCAATCATTGAGAAAATCGCGTAGACAAATAGATAAGTGTAGAGCCGGTATAGGTGAGAAAAGATGACCAAAAAGTACGAGTTAAAAATTAGTATCTGAAGGTTTTCTGAGTTAAAGACCTTTGAAAACTAGTAGAGATCATTTGTAAATCATTTCATTCCGCGAGTTGAGGTGTTTGACTCGTTGTACTTTCGTTGTAAGGTAACCAACGTATGGTGGACGACCAGGCAATGAAATACGTTGGAAGATTTTCTAGCAGTAGCGGAGGGGGAGAGACTGAGTCAATATTCTCTGTAAGGAAGAAATTTTTTACTTTTACAGATTACATATTGTGCTACTTTGTTCTTCACTTTTCCTAGGAGCAGGATAAAAGAGATGCATGATAGAGCATCTCTTTGCCTGACATCGTTATGAATGGTGAAAGGTTTCGAAAGTGATTCGGCTGCTTTTATCTGATCTTGGCCATTGATTAGGGTCAGCCTTCTTTGCGTTATCAATTTTGTACGGGTGTCATCGGACCATGTACAGTTTTATCTTGATTATGCTATTAGAGGTGGTTTGAAAATGGATGAAAAGTTATGTCTATGTTATTATAGGCAGCTTTAAAATCGATGAAAAGATTGTGCGGCAGAAACGAAGTCGAGGTAGAAATCTTCAAAGGTTACCCTCCGGAACGTAAACCACCCTGAGTGTGTGTGGGATTTTTATCCACAAACAACCACCTCTCGCCACGCTAAGAGTGAGGTTTTCCCATCCAGCCCAATTAGCGCTGTGGGTGCGCCGTTTTGATGCCACAAACTCCTAAGACCGTGACTACTGTTATAAGAGCAAGGAAACAGAGTCTCACCGGCTTAGATCTTCAGAGCCAGCCCGTCGCGTTCACGATATAAAGCAGCTCTGCCATCCTGCAGCAAGAGATCTCTCTGAGGTCCCTAAAGATGGTTTTACCTAGTGTCCAAATCCTACTTGACTTGGCGCACCTGGTGATCCTTTGCCATCTGAGGTGCGCGGTTGCTAAGTAGTGTGAATAGATTCACCCTTGACAGTCGCCAGAGGGCACGGATTGTACTCGCCGAAGGACTGCCAAGAACCGAGTCCCGCTTGGCCAGTCCGTCAGGCCGTCTTTCCCCCTCTATGCTTCTATGACCTGGAACCCAGAGGGGTGGCCTTGAGCATGTTAACCCAGACTGTTTCAAGCGCGTGTGTGCAATGTCCCAACTGCATGGAGGATGTCGCGAGTACAAGGCCTTAATGGGCCGCTTGGCTGTCGGTGAGAATGGCTTCTTATCTTATTGGGGCTCGAATCATGCTTCAGACGTCAAACAGGGTTCCGGTATCCCTAGTACTTCCGCTTAGAATACATTGACGAAACCTGGTAGTCTGTATGACTTCGATACACCGTGTGTATTCGAGAAAATTCTCGCACCGACTTTATAGACCATCTTTGATCCGTCGGTGAGACTACTGTGACATAGCCTTGCAACATGCCGCCGGTTTTCCACTCTGCCCTGGCTGGAAGGTCTACAGCAAAGTTTCCCGTGAAGTTCAGTTTGCGTGGAGCATAGTCCCGTGGGGAATGCCCAGATTTTCGGAGCTACTCCGTCTAGGATGTTACTATGGCCATGAGGCTTTGCTATCCAGGGATCCGGACTCATGTAGTCTGACGGCACTACACGCTATAAATATTTGCATATTTGAGTTGGCTTTACCTCTTTTCAGTCGTCTCATTTTCGGATTGCGTTATTTTATGGGAGTATACCCTTTGGCTATGCTTAATTGCTTGCTCTTTGATGACTTCACAACCAACTGTATTTTCAGGTCCCTGCGCAGATCCTCATTACGAATTAACCAGACAGCGTCTACTATGCTTCTAAGCACTTTATTTTGGAACATTTGTATGACCATTAAATTTGATTCGCTCCGATACATATATTTTTACGATCTGGTGGCACAGCTTATCAACGCTGGGCGATATCGAGAAAATTGCTGAGTGGACAACCTTTTTTTTCATTGAATTTTCTATTGGATTTGTGATTCTGTGCACTTGTTAGATTGTGGAATGCTTTTCACGAATAGGTGAGCTGGAATTAGGTTTCGATTCACTATAATTAGTCTCAGTCTCTTTAAGGTGAAGTATTTCAAATAGAATTCGACTGTACTTGGCTTCCTCCCTGATTTAGGGACCATTGTAACGTCCGCCACTTTCTATTGTTAAGGAACGTATTTCAATCTGAAGGCTGCATTGATTACTTGTAACAACTTGATTAGCCCGTTTTTTTGGCAAGTACCTGAGTTCATAGCCAAGCGCTTTATTAGGAGGCACATTTGATTTAATTTCTGCTCTCAGCTCATTAACATTTATGGGGGTATCGATAACGTATATGCATGTTTCTCCACTTAATTACGAAGAAATCAATGATATCTGTCGTTTTTGTTACCTTAGTCGGCCAACATGTAGGCTTAGCGTTGGAATGGAAATTGAACTTTCATGCTCTTCCTGCTTCAAATGATGTTCTGCCTCTGGTTGTTGTTAGTCTAGATCTTCCAAAATGAAGGAGCTTCCGATAAATTTGAAAAGTCAATGAAACGAAAAGGTTTGCTGACTGGGATGTGTTGCATGGTCTGAGCAAAAGCCACGGATCTCAGGACTCGTGGACCCCGTTAGGTGACTTTCTGAGATAAGGCTTATGCCTATCTTCTCAGCATTAAAGAGACTTCCAACTTGATTAGGTGCTATTGCAGTCCATTTACATTTCACCTTGTGATTTTCAGGACATTTCGTCATTTGGTGGGCTTATCACTTGCACAGCATTCAATGTGATGATAATTAAACTGAGCAGAGTCTCATTGAAACTTGAGACTGTATGGATGCCCTTTATTCCACAAACAAGTGAACAGGAGAAATAAAAAACAACAGAATTACCATGCAAAGTGATTGGGAGTAAATATCACGCAAAATAATTGGGAGAGTACAGGATTTCAGGTGAGGATTTCTGGCAAGGAGTTGAAGTGTTCATCATCTAGTCTTGGGGACCTTGCGCAAGGAAAATGCGAGGAGGCGAACCTGTATTATAATGCGGTCACATTTGGGGGGGGGGGATGGTCATGGAGTCAAATTGTTTCATGCGGTTAGTGTGCCCCTGCGGTAGTGAAAGTACCTCCGTTTGTTGCTTTCAAGTGAAATGTGCGACTCGATTAACGAATCATAGTTCTTTAATCTAATGATATTCTTTACGTTTTGGATGCTTGCAGGTGTACGTATTAACGAATATAAAATTTACCGCAGTGTAGTCCAACCTGCCGCCCTCTATGGTTCTGATTGTTGGGCCGAATATAAAAGACAACGGCGTCTTGCGGTAATGGAGACGGAAATGTTGCGTTGGTCTTAATCAGATCCGAAATGAGGATATCCACTATCGATATGGGGTTGCACCGATCGTGGAAAAATTGTGAGAGGGTGTCTTTGATGGTGTGATCACGTAATTCACACTAACGAGAATTCACTTGCCAAGTTTGAATATGAAAGTCGATGGTGAGCGACCAAAAGGTCGGCCAAAACAACGGTGACTTGGTACATTGGGTGGTGATTTGAAAACCTCGCAACTACATCCAGATTAGGCCTTTGCCAGAACAAACGTACTGATCATAACGAGCCGATCATAACAAAGGCTACTGAAAAGAAGAAGGAGCAGAAGTTTATTTTGATATGACGAGGACACCAAAAGTTCAGAATTACGACTGATTAATACCATCCAAATCGTATGAGTAGGTTATGCGATTCGGGTTGCGGTCTTAGTCAGGGGTACATAGGTCTGAAGTGCCAGAGAATCGGATTTCATTTTTATATTATTAAGGACTTCATCAGCTGATCAGGGTAGTTGTGTGGGGTTCTATGTGGGTGGATGTTGGTGGAGAAACAGGCCAAAGTAGTGGAATAAAGGGATTTGTTCTTCGTGGAATGCATGAGCAGGTAGAAACCCTTTGCTTCTGAAGTATAAACGGGTTCGAGGGAGGTCTTTTATGTGATTTACGCCACTGCTGATAATGATGTCGAGGTTCTTTGGAGTGCCTATGGTTATGTGGATAGCTAGATCCTAGGCTTGCTAATAATTTTCCGTAGCACTAGACAACCGATGTGCTTTTATTTCGTACACGGAGGGGAAAATCTTAGGCAAAAACGCCGGGAGCTACAGCGGGTGTGTGTGGGATTCGCACCCACTAAAACCACCTCTGGGCCTCTCCTGCCCAAGCGTCCGCGGAACCTACCATTAGGTATTACTTCGTGTGGGAGTAGGGTTGCCCTTGGGCCACTAGGCCTTCCCCTCCTTTCGGCTTTTTTCCATCTTTTGCTCCGTTAGCCACTTCCTCTTTGTATTTGCACGATTGCGAAGCAAATCGTAACCCCAAACATCGCATGCTCCTGGATCCTTCGGTATAACCACCGCGTCTAGAACAATTCGGAGAATCATCCAACTCAAAGCAGTGCATATACTGCCTGTAGCACCATTGTGTCCGTGAGGAACTGGACAATGTGGTAGTTGGTCTCCCAATGCTCCCGCTCAGCCACAACCATAACGTTGGGAATGGGCTTGTGCGTCCACCGACGCTTGGTAAGACTCGTCCTATCTGCGCTCTGTGTGCCCCTCCATCCGTCCTGCATTGTACAGTACATTAATTTCTTTCGCCAAGAATGTCGACAGAGATCATGCCTGCTACCACCAATACTGCCTCATCTGATGTGGTTCTAAAAGCACTGCACATAGCCACCAGCTGGTTAAACCGAATTCACCTGCTTCTATCTCTGAGAGTGTTTGCAAGCGCATCCTGCTCACACAGGTGACGAGTAGAGCAAGGTGGAGCACATCACTGCCTGGAGAAGCAACTTCTGACAGTGTTTTGATCGACCAATATTCGGCAACATTTTTGAAAGTGCCGTGCTGGCACTGGCTGCCTCTTGGAATGCGTATTCTAGGTGTTCTCTAAAGTTCAATTTGGTGTCAATTATCTCCCGAAGGTATTTGATATGACCGTATATCACAGTATTATTTTTCCTGCGGTTGGTTATTAAGAACGCTTTCGTTTTCCCGTCCGCCAAGCTCAGCCCGGCTCTTTCTAGCCGGGACTTTACCGCCCTTACTGTTTCCGTCGCGTAGACGTTCATATCTTCTGGGTGTTTTGCTGTAACAACCACAGCTAGTTCATCAGCAAAGCTGACAATCGTAGTCCGCTCTGGGATGGGAAGAGCGGATTGTATCCAGCAGGCCTAGACACCTATGTAGATTTGAATATTTCGGCATTGCTTGAACTAGATTATTCGAGAATATGTTGAAAAGTTTACACCGGATGATTATTTTGCGACACCAACAGTACGTCAATCTAAGCTTTGCAACCGTTCTTGATCGATTTCTTATATCTCGTGAGGATTTGTATCATCAATAGAGCCCTTGAACGACTTATATCTTAAACTTTGCTTTTTGATGACGAGCAAAGTTACTTGCACTTAGCTGCGCAAGTATCAGTGCTTATGGTAGTCATTTCTTGATAGAAATCTACTGGTTTTTGGTTCGTACCAGTAGCAAACCGATTTTTGATTATGTCGTAGTTATTACTGATGCTCTCTGAGATATTATTCAATTTCCGTCATCAAATAGCCCCGTTCTTTACAGTCCCACCATCCAATATCCACTATTCGGGGATGTATATGTGTTCTGGGCCTTGTGCTAATATAATAAGGAAGGAGGACTCTATGGGTCATGCTTAATAAAGGAATGAAAAGGAAGCAGGGCTCAGTTAATTGATAATGGAGCTCAAAATTAGTCGCCCCCAGGGTACCAAAAGGACTTCCAAGGATTAATATGGATTTGTTCAGATATTTGTAAAAGATGGCTGGGGATAAGGAATTACATGACCTGTTTCTCAACACAGCCTTGGCCAGCACAAAATAGGGACGATTTGTATTGTTTGGTGTAACGCAAAGTATTTTTTTCTTAAGTCTAATGAAGCCCGATATTTGCAAAGCTATCTCTTCCTCTTCCTCACACTTGCTGCCGATAACTTAACTGACCGTGAGGACCTTATCAATATAATAGTTCCGCTTAAGGGACATTGCCTCGTTAGAGGCCAGATGGAGGATTATTTTCTTGAACGATAACGAAAAAAATTCGCACAGATGTCAGGTTTCTTGGCAAAGGTTTTCGTCTACCTACAGGACTTCGAACTGCTCCTTTCGGCTGCATGAACCTAGGCCAATGTATTTGAAGGAATTTTTTAACAGGAGCAAGGAAGAAAGGACTTTTTCTTGTGGGTAGTTTCTAAAACTCCATGGTGCTTAAAAGTCTTATGAAATACTAACTTTGCAAGCTGTGAGAAATGTCTAGTGTAGTTTAATATACGACGGTTGATTATCCTGGGGCTATCTGGCCTGTAAGACGAATCCTTTTGGAGTTATGGGTCACACGATATAAGAAGCTACAGTTTATTGTTTCGAATAACGTTAAGAACGGGGCACAATAGTTCTTCAAGGACGCGGTGCGACTTTCCCTTAACAGAATAATAACGTTAAGAGCTGTGGTTCGAAGGAGGATACACTTCGATACTCTAGTAGTCTTCTTTGAGAAAACTTTCTATCAAATTTGTTGGCCTAATATTCATCAAATTATTTATATATTACTCATAAAACGCATGAAGAAAGTTGCTTAAATTCTAGGTCAAACTATTCTCAAACCTATGAAGCGTCCATAGTTTGCATACATTCTAATTCTTATAGTGTCTTAAGAATATCTTTCAGAACTACGACGCATAGACGTCCATCACATATGAGTCGAAACCACACTAACCAATCTAATCCTCAATAGCGTCTATGCCAATTATAAATTAACCCATATTGCTAGCCAGTATACTGCACTGAATTCAATTTCTATTCTATGAATACCGTTAAATTAAGATGTTATTTATATGTTAATGAATCGACAGAATCACATCAAGACCAAGGCCCAATAGTGGGATGAATCTGAATCTGCATCTAATTAAGATGAAACGTCTTTGATCTGAAACTGTATCGATGACATCTAGAAAGCATCTCAGCGAAAAGATATTAGCTAAGGCTAGTGACCAACACTCAAAACATTACGAGTCTGCGTTGTAGTAGGCTTTTACTAGAATTCCAGTTTTATATTCTGTTTTTCTTCTTTGCTTGGTTGATTTCTTTTTGGACTCTTTTTTTTAATTTAGTTAAAACGAGCCTAGACGAACGGCGACGTAGTTACTGAATGTTATGTAGTCACACAGTGCAACGACCTAACTGTCCCCATAACATCTTGGCTCGTGGTGGCTACACATCTTGGTCATAGTATAAGAGTGGACCAATGGAAATAACATCAACACAGAGTACCAGCAAATAAACATAACGACTGACTTGGAATCGGGTTTAACTCTCCATTCAGGCGTTTGACGGAGATGATGGTTAGATAGTGTATGCTGCGATGGTAATGATGCAATGTGGGGACAAGAATGATAACAAGGGACAATGTTGCCGATTTTTGATTTAATGAGTGATTCCTTGAGCAAGGCAGAAGTGTTGGGAGAGGTTAGGGGGTGACTATTTGATAATGAATCGAGAGTGCCTTCTTGTTGGAATAGAACTGTATTCCTCAACTCTTATTTGCTTTTGGAAATTTCTTAGGAAGCAAATAAACAATTGGTCTTATCATACTACCCTGCTCATTAATCATGGTAGGACAGGTTAGTTTTGCACTGAAATTCAACCTTGGTACAAACATTCGTTGGACTTTTTCGATAGAAGGAGTTACTAGGACAAAAGAGTTACAGGGCCAGAAAACTATATTTCGACATACGATTACTTTTTTGATATATCACAACTCCATCTTGCTGCCTCGGCCATAGTTAACCACAATATTCACTTTACTAGTTTACTAGAGAAGGGCTGCTAAAAGTGGGATGCATTATATCACTTCGGTTGCTACATAGTCAGGAAATGACCTTTCTATGCTAGCTATTATCCTTGTTAAAGAAGAACTACTTTCTGCTCCATTTTCTGACAACGTGGTTTCAAAATCAAAGCACACTTGGCTAGCTCAAATATGCATTTTCGAAATAGGAATTCTACAAAATTGGTTATTATAGCAAGGATATTTAGAAATTCTTTGTGTGGTTGATCCCACCCTATAGTGTTGAACTAATCCTGTCCTAGTCTTTACTGGGGCCGAACACAAGAAATCCTTAAGTCCTATTTATGCGCGGATCCATTTATTCAGCAGCGGTTAAATCGAAAAAGGATGAAAGACTTTAATTACTGAGCCCGTGGTGCGCTCGCCGACGGCTGGGACAGAAGAGACCGGTTCTTCTTCATGCGGTCCTTCTGCCCCCAACCAACGGCACATTCTCACCGCCAGCTCTCCACTTCCGTGGAGAGCTCCAGTGCGCCATCTACCCGCTCGTATTCGCAACATTCGAAATAAATTTCGAATGCCACGAATCCTGCCGCGCCACATCACTCCGCCCCCAGATGAAACCTAGGGGGTTTCAGCGACCGAACCCGGAACTGCGTTCCTCATCGGTCCGCGAAGTGAACGCGACGTTGCTTCGGGGCGCACACGGGTTTCAGCCTGGACAGGGAGACCACCTTCTTGCGTCCCTCGATCTCGAGCTGGAAGGAACATTCTCCCCGCTCGAGAACGCGGTACGGGCTTTCATATGGAGGCTGCAGCGGCTTCCGGACGGCATCCGTCCTGACCAGGACGTGCGTGCACGTGTCCAGTTCCTTGGGCGCACAGGCACGTGCGGACAAGTGTCGGGTGGGTGGTGTGGCTTTGATGCGTCGGAGATTGTCCCTCAGCAGACGCACCAACCCCGACTTTGTGAGACCTGATCTCTTGTCGAAGACCGGATCCTACCTGCCATATTTCCCTTCAGACCTAGAATCTCTCTATCAAATGTTCTGTGCTGGAACCCTGCAACCATTCTCAACATGGGTTGACACTTTGTAGTGCTTTTTTATTAGGCATGTGTTGGCACTTTTTCTCAAATCTGTCTTTGTGCTGCCTATTATTCAATATTTTCTTCCTGAAATTCAGCTCTTTATTTTGACTTAATGGGTTAGCTCAGCATCTTCACAGTACTTTGCTTTGATGAAGATAGTTATAGCCGTGCTAAGTATTTGACGAATCAAATTGGCCAAATTCAAGGTACTCAAGGGGGGGCCCAAAGGCCAAAAATTAATCGGAAAGGCAAGGAAATTCTAGGCGGAGTTAATTGGTGGAGAGAGTGAAATTAAGGGACTTGATCGAAGTATCGTTGTTTTTTGTAGGGTGTGCAGTCTACAGGTCAAGGCCTGAAAATGGCTGTAGGCCTATCTATTAACGTTGACTGTTATCTGGCATTGCCTTTTTGTATCGGGCTTTCGGATGGACGCAGGAAGTCTCGCTGAAACATCGTGAATATTCTGAAGGAAGGTTAATTTTTGCGGACAAAAATAGAGAAAGTGAGAGAGGGAAAGAGAAATCTATGAGATATTATTGATGGTATTTCTGTCCGTCTTATAGTGTATTTCCGAGGTACAGGATACCCAATCTTGATTCGGAATATGACTGGAACACTAGACATAAGCTTTTTCCTTCTTGCCCTATTTATTTAGTTGCAAATCTCAGCAGAGAGTTCGTTAAGTTGCGCTTGGTGTTATGCTTCCTTTTAGCTGGATGTGGCTCATCCAGAAAGGACATGGAAAAGATGCTGTAGAAGGTCCCCATTCACTCATTTTTAGCCATTTTATTAGAGGTCTTGTTAGACCCTTAAATATGCTCGATTGAGAAGTGTTAAATTCTATAAAACTTTGTGGTGTATTTCGTGCTTTCGTAGGATATGTCCTGGAGGCTATCCATGTAGCGGTTTCGTTGTTAAACTGTTTGTAAGAAACCTCTCCTTCCTTCTTCTTTAACTTAGAGTGCGTTGAGCGAAAGATGGGAAAAAGCAATCGCCGTTTGACACAATTCCTTGTAAGGGGTCGTAGTTATACGAAGTATTTGTATTTATTTGGGTTAGAAAAGTCTCTCGACTGCCTTTAATGCACCGCTGTACGTAATAATCAAGAGGTTGAGATCATCGAAAATTTAATCGTACTCCCTCGGATTTATATCGAGGTGAGATGAAAACTAATCGATGGCGCAATACTGACTACACAAGAGAAGCTTCAAGAACTAGATATGGTCCGGAAAACTAGATAGAGTAACAGTTTCCCGCTGGTCTAAATAAGAACCTATGAAATAGGGAGTCATCCGTCAGGCTGGAGGAGAGCTTAGCCCCTGTGAAATCGATCCTTATAAAATTTTTACCGATCATGTAGAAGGATGAAGTGAAAAAAGAAAAAATACGGGGAAAAGGCGCGAGTTAATTATATTAACATGGTGGGATACGCCGCGAGAGCAGAGTTAAATTATGGTCTATACTCAATGGGTAAGAAATGAAGACAACGACTTCGTCTGAATTCTAACAATAGTCACCACAATGGCACGAAAACTTAAAAATTTCTCCAATGTTTTAAGTTTAAAAATTGCTAGAATGGGGTCAACTTGAGTAACCAGTCCTCACTTAGACTAAAGGGTCATGTACGACTTGATATTGATCGTCAAAAACTTCATGACTTTTAAATGAGAGCTTAACTCTTTCTTCATTGATATACTGTGTTCAACAATATGCTGATCAACGTGAAGAATAAGTGAACTTCTGAACTCTTTTGTGAATCCTTTTCAAGTGTCTCCATTAGTTTTAATATTTCACGCTAGCAAAGATCTTTCTGTGTTCTAGATGGTAAAAATAGTATACGGCTGCTAATGACCTCTAAGCAGACCATAATGTGTCAGGCATACCTCCACAGCTTGCTAACAGTTTCTAGCAATGGATTTTAGTGTCTTTTAGTATACTTCAGTTTATACTCCTTTTCTATCATTCTACGCCACCGGTTTCTATCTACGACTATACAAGGTTCATCTTGGGATAGCGCATAGTATAGTCAGCTATGAAATTGTTGTCCTTCCCCAATACATGACTTGTATGCCACAATATCACTTTCGCTTTCTAATCAGCACGTCTACGTCGACGCTATTCTTTGTTTGAGATTGCGTCAGATCAGAGTCCTTCGTAAAATAAGGGAATTGAACCCTGGCGAAGGTTTGCAGTTTCCGGCAGTCATTTTCCTCCGGTATGAAAATCATTTGAATCAGAGGTCTGAACTCCTGAAATCGTTGTAACCAGTGCAGGAGGATCCAGAGCAGGACATAGTTTGATCTCTGTCGATAGGCTATGGGACTACTATTTTTTGCTTTATAGGGTTATTTTAGCTATTATTTTCGCACTCAAGACGGATACTTTTTTTTGGGAACTTCAAGATCATTTCCTTTTTCTATTTGGAAGTCAGGTACATTACACTCGTCTCCTCTAACTGCAATCTTTGGCGGTTTCAGTTTTCTATGCTTGTTTTTGAACTTACCTTGGTTTTGTGACGATACCCTTTGAAAGGTGCCTGACAATTTGAGTAAAGATCACGAACAACAGGCAGATTAGGAAACCACTAGACCGTTCCGTGTAGAGGTTGGAACACATTCCGCACAGAACCTGCAGGTAGTGTCCGTAGACACCCCTAGCTTCCCTCGGTAATAGTTTAGCCGGTAGTGACCAGTGGGAATTCCCACAATAATTTAGAGGTTCCTCCTGGTGAGGGATAAATAGTCCTTTGTGTGCTTGGGTCCGTATCCTCCCATAAGCACTCTGGACAGTTCCATTCCTGGTAGGCTCCCCCAGTATAGTTCCCTCAACCGTTCCTCTTCATTTTTTTATGTCATAGTCATGAACCTATTTCCGATTCCACAGAAGGGTTCAGGCCTGTGTAAAGACGACCCTGCTCCCTTCAGGGCCAATTCCTCCACTACCTCATTTTCATGGCTTGGAACCCAGAGTATCCAGACCTTTGATAAGCGATCTGAGCGTATTCCGTTTTTCAAAGTATTCCCCTAGCGGTTTGGAGTTCGCTTGGTTGGACTCAAGAGCCTTGATCGCTACTTGGCTCTCAGCCAGAATAACAATGTAGTTCCTTTGACGATTAAAGGAGGCACATCTGTCTATGGCATATATTTTCGCGTGAAATATGCCAGTGTGCTTACCCATTGGCTCCAAGCACATTTTCCATGGACCAATGACCCCGGCAGTCTGGATACCTTAGTGGTTACAGCGCAAGGCTATCGTACGGAAGGTCGCGGTTCAAATCTCGCTGGTGGAAGTGGGATTTGTATCGTGATTTGACGTCGGATACCAGTCGACTCAGCTGTCACGGGCGAGCGTAATGCTGACCACATTGCCTCCTACAGTATACTGTAGTGTACCGTTTCGGTCTTGAATGAAGTGCTCTAACACACTTCAAGGCCCTGATCCAATATGGATTGTTGCGCCAATGATTATTATTATTATTAATGACCCCGGCACCCGCTCCCTTTGCTGTGAGGGATCCGCGTACCAAGTAATAAGTTGCTGGTTTAAGCCGCATGTTACAGCCACGTTCCCCCAGAGAAACGACATGTCAAATACTTAGCAGTACTTTTCGGCTCGAAGTTAACGTGGGAGCACCATATCCAGGAACAATACATATCAAAAATCCGGCAGATTGCTCTAGTGCTGCAAGAATGTGATAGGTAAGACTTTCACCAAAATGGAGTCATTGGATGTATACATCTATAATAATACCCATTTTGATGTATGCACGCATCGTCTGGTGGCTGACACTGAACCTTACTAACAGCAGAAAGCAGCTGACGCAGATTCAGAGGCTCGGCTGGCTAAGTATTCCTGGAGGAATGAGTAGTATGTTGACAGCGCCGCTCCAAGTAATCCTAAAACTACCCTCCATTCATTAGAAGGTGAAAAGGAAAGCAGCTAACGACGCATATGGGCTTGATATGTATCTATCTGGAAATTCTTTGGAAAATGTCAGGTGGCTTTGATGTCCGCCGATCATATGGTTTCCAAATTTGACCTGAAAAGATATACTCTGCTGTAATCACCAAAAGAGAAGAATGGTCGATAAATGGCCACGAGTCTTTTGGAATTAAAGACTTAGTAATTTTCATCGATGGGTCAGTCATCGAAGATGGATCGGGAGCAGGTAGACTGGCTCGCTAAGGTTCTGGATCCACAATGTTAGGGTCAGTACCAACTTTTGGCGTTCGGTCATCCAGTGTCAAGTCAACCCTGAAGAATGAAATTGCAAGGATTTACACAGCCGAATGGGGAAATTTGAACTTCTGTTAGCATGCGCTAACAGAGCGCTAGAGCGGCATCAGATAAAGATACCTTGGTAAAGCTTTCTTTAAGCTCTCTGTCTTGGCGAGAATGTTCTCGAAATTTGCAAAAGCCTACGAATGCCCATAGGCCGAGAGACATTGAATACGCGATCTCCGGGGATACTACAATGGGACTAACAAGATCATAAGTGCTTCAAGCTGCGGCTCATCACCACTAAACTAAACTAACTAAGCGTCCATTATCTATCTATCTGTTTAATATGCTATCTCAATTCGCTTTTCATTGTGAAAGTCTAGAAGGTAACTTCTAAATCTATTGCTGATCGTGATGAGGTCGATTTTGAGGTCTTTTTGGAAAATTATGCTCAGGTGTGGGCATAAAACAATTGTCCTGAAAAAATCTGCATCGGTGTCGTTACAATCACAGATATTTGTGTTTGCTGATCCGTATCCTGGAATGTGAATTGTTGTCTGAGCCCATGTTGGCATTCAGATCAGCCTTCATGATAACAAGGAGTACGCTCTTTTCCGGCTGCATTCAGTTTTCCTTTAGAAGAACTCCTTTTGCTCCGTATCGGAAGTCACCGTTACCGACCATTGTACCATATTATTGGAATATTCTTTACTCTTGGTTGGAATTTCGCAATTTCCTTTCTGAATTTTTAATTATTGAAGGAGTCCTGAGTCCACATCCTCTTGATGATGGACCGAACCTATTGCGAAGAATATTTTTTCCTTTTTGTGGTCAACATAATTTGTCTAGTCTGACTTAGGGCGCCCTCAATCCCTAATAAAAAAAAAATCACTTCGGGCTAGTTTCGGTCTGAACATAGAGCCGTTTTTGCTTGGATATAATTCGTGCCTACGTCGTGTTTGCGTTATAATTCACTTAGATCTTTTCCTTTTTAAATTCAAATAAAAGACGTGAATACCTTATCGCTGAAAACCAAACATTTCATATGAACCGAAAGAAAATGGTCCAATGGAGTGATTTCGCCCGAGCTAGGTGCCAAGTTACCGAGGTAAAACGTGAAATCAAAATGATTTCCCAATAAGTTACCGTCTCTCAGTTGGTAATGGCAATGACGCCATGACGTGAAAACCGAGAGTTACTCGGATCTAGGACTTTTGGGTAGCAGCAATCCATTATCATGGTTCTATAGTTGATAGTTACGTTCTATCTCCGACCTAATTTTCAAAGGAATACATATCGATGATTCCACTTGCGCATAAACCAAACTAAACCGTCGTTTCCTGTGGATGCAGTGTCAGCTCTTGGAACTCTCCGCGTTGTTACTTAGCGCAAATATGATGAAGCTGTTTACTAACATATCAATTGAGCTAGGAAGGCTTCTCTGATGTGCATCCCCTAATACCTATAAGTACACGAAGAACACTTTTAACTCAACGCTTATTTTCGTAGTTCAGTTGAACAGTTTGGAGACGTTGTTGCAAAGTCAGTCTTTCTATGATGATTTGCCAAACAGTACTGAATGAATGTGGCATGAGAGTTTGACACGAGTCATGGGTCAAAAACAATATCTACTCTAAAAAAATGTTGCAATAAATCTCCTTGTTTCAAAAAAGCAGTTCCCTCCTACAGCTACTGCTTCCAGAGCAAAAGTGAGACAGCGCCTTTGTCCTGGACAAAACCGCCAGTCGTCCTTCTTCAAAAGTAAAATAGAAATATCAAAGTTCTTTGTTTCGAACATTTCTATCCCCTTTTAAGCCAGCCTTTATGAGGAGCAGGTAATTTCAGTTCAGTGGGATATATGCTATCCTTTATTATTAGGACAACTGAAACGTTTGACTTTATACCCTCATTGGCAAAAGCGACTCTTGCCTCTTTTTCAAATCCATACCAAAAATTTTGAAGGCATAATTATCTTTGAACAAGGTATGGCTATAGCATCTCATAAAATAAAATGGTGATTCTTAGCTAAAGGGCCGATTCTATCAATCGATTGTCGTCAAAGTTAAGTTTAAGTCGTCCTCTTGGTTGGTTAAATCCTCCTTTAGACGCCCCCTCTTGATTTTCTACCGAGTGAATTGACCAAAGAAGGCATTGGAATTTCCTTCAACTAGCCCTCAACTCTATGCTTTTTTATTCTATACTGTATTGACATAGCCTTCCTTGTATTCAAAAGGACTTCTGATTGTCTTAGCAGAGTCGAGCCTCATCACTTCTGATGCTTCCAGGTTTTTACATATTTTTAATGTGGTATAAAGAGTGGAAATTCTCCAGCACTGTGCTTTGAAGGATTTAGTGGTTTCAACTTCTCATTGTGGTGGCAATGAATGTGTGGATGGGTTCTTGAACAAACCTATTTTTGCCTAGGCTCATAGGGGAACGAATCATTACTTAGTGTGACAAATCTTCATAGGCAGTAACAGTGAAAGTAGGATTACTTAACCGAGGAATTCGCTGACACACAAGCTGTTTCGTAGTTCGAAATGAGGCACACCTGCAGTACGGCTGGTTATTTTCGACGTGAGAGAATACCAAATTATGAATGCTTAAAACTTAAAGTGGAGATAAGAAATTTAAATGAGGCTGGGCAAAGCCATTGTTGATTTCTCAAAATCTACGTTCAACCCATGAAGGTTTAAGAGCAAGCTCACGTCTCGAAGTAATATCTAGATGTCCATATGATGGGATGAGAGGGGCAGCGCTTAGAGACAGGTGATATTTTTCAGTGGACAAGAGTTCCACATTCGCACAATGTACATAGCTTACGCATCTTTCAACGGTGCTAAACCGAAGTTTCTGAGTCAAGTAAGATGTTTACACTTTCATAATGCCAAATTAAAGATACATATGTACTCTAGAGTACTTCCGACAACGTTTTCATTAACAATTACCATCAAAGAATCCTCGCCGCTAAATAAGTGGATCAGAAAAAAGAAATTGTAAGCTAATTTTTACACAGTTGTCCGGGCTTTTCTTATTAGTAGCAAAAATCAATGACGACTGGATGCCAATAGTGTTCCTTATAACGTCACAAACTACATATGTCAACAATTATTTCTAATTAAGGCTTGAGACCAAAAAAGTTATAGCCTGCTATCGAGGACTAGGGGTGCCATTAGTCAATCATATCTCCTCCATGCATCCAATTTCTTTGCAGGTTTACGTGCCCCAATTGATAGTGTTAGTCGGTAATTTATTCGTTTGGAATTTGGACATATAAACGAGAAGAATTAGTGTTACGATTTACGTCACTTACTTCTTGAGGTTCCGCTGTCAGGGGGTAGACAATGTAAGAGATATCGTCCACGTAATGATGATCCTTCTCCTCAGGGGGCAGAGCCTATATTTACTACAAAAACTGATAAGTTAATTCTATCGATATTGGGTCATTTCGCGGCTTTGAATCTAAATTCATTCGCAACGAATAAGACAGAAGAAGAGCCTGCGTCATTCAATGCGGTGGCTTCCGCTTATAAACATGTCTATGATCCTTGATGAAGTGACCACACTAACCTTGAATAAGATCTACGAAACATTAGTATACTCTTCATCATTTTTACAGGTTTTATTTCCATTTATTTTGGCCTGGCTAAACTAGTGTAGTTATTATTTTCGATGATCAGCTGTCTGACATCCTGGCCTACGCCATCGCTCCATCTTAGGCAGGTCTGCCTAGTCTTCTTTTTCTACCATAGATATTGCCCTTATAGACTTTCCGGGTGGGATCAACCTCATCGATACGGATTAAGTGACCCGCCCACCGTAACCTATTGAGCCGGATTTATCCACAACCGGACGGTCATGGTATCGCTCATAGATTTCGTCATTGTGTAGGCTACGGAATCGTCCATCCTCATGTAGGGGACCAAAAATTCTTCAGAGGATTCTTCTCTCGAACGCGGCCAAGAGTTCGCAATTTTTCCTGCTAAGAACCCAAGTTTCCGAGGAATACATGAGGACTGCAACATCATAGACTTGTACAGTAAGAACTTTGACCCTATGGTGAGACGTTTCGAGCGGAAAAGTTTTTGTAAGCTGGAATAGGCTCTGTTGCTGACAACAACCGTGCATGGATTTCATCATCGTAGCTGTTATCGGTTGTGATTTTCGACCCTAGATAGAAGAAATTATCAACGGTCTCAAAGTTGTATTCTCCTTTCCTTATTCTTCCGTTGTACCAGTGTTTGGTTTTCGCAAACTGGTGTCTTTTGCAGAAGGATGGTTTTTGAGTGCCTCTACTTCATTTAGAGATGAGAAAAAATATTTTTTTTCTGGAAAATATCTAAAGCTGGAAGATGTCCACGTCTTTCTTTGATACCAAAGGAAATCGAATGCTACTTTTTATTCAGAGTTAAATTTTTAAGGAAATTGAGTAAAAAGTATTGGAACCAGAGATTTCGTATAGTGCGACGGATGTCTAGTACTCTTCAGGTGCTATCTTTCCATTGAGCGAGTATCAAGATTAAAGCCAATTTTGGTCGCGGCCTGATTGCTTTGAAAGATCACGGATAAAGACAGCAATATGCAAAAAGAATTGAGAGGTCGTTTCCAGGCTCCAGTTATGTACTGCAGAAGCGTGTACCTGTTTGATCTACTCTTTTCAGTTTTTGTCGCCTTCGTCTGAATCCCCCTTGGGGATATGGATAACTACCCCAATAATTTATTGTGAACAGTAGAATCCCTGATAAATATATAGTCTGGCAAGATGGTGTTATGCCATACCTTTGAAGATACGATTAGGCAGAGTTCATTGGCTTCATCTTTCCTAACACCTGAGTGAGTGCGTTACTCATTCATATGGTTTAAGGATAGGAAAATATCAGGAGTTGCTTTCCAGAACTAAAAACTAGACTTCCCAAACTAACAAAGCCAAGAAGGTAACTCCGTTTCCTATTCTGCAGCTTCAGTTCCGAACTTCCACGACTTGAACGAGGAAGAAAAAGAAGGAAACCAATACTGGTCGGAATTCTTGTAATTTCTTTTTCTTGCAATCCGAAACTGGAAGCTCATTGCGTGCTACCTTTCCATATACACAGCCAATATATGTATGTACAGTGAATGTCTCAAATGTTGATTGAAGGACTTTTACCTCTCATTGGCATGCCATTTCCGCGTCCACCCAAAGAAATGGGCGCATCGTCTGAAGTGAGCTGAAGCCGGGAGCTGATCAATAGACATTCGAATATCTGCGACGAGATATATTTACTTTGCATACTTGCACGACTCTAAATGATGTTGACAAAGTAGATGTTAATGATCCGCCATCATCGTTGACAATACAAGAACAGTGAAGCTCGTATGGGTGCAAAACGCGTTAAGAAGAATTCCAAGCGAAATTTCCCATTGTACATAAGATATCTACTGGGAAAGCGAACTGGGGGCTGAAAAAGATGAGTAACGTGTTTATCATCTAAACTGGACTTTTTTTTGCTTTCCTCACAGATTTCATGTATGATTTATTGTTCAATCATTTCGTATTGTTATTATTGCTGTACACAGTTGGCTAGAAATAGACAAACATTGAATCATCGAAATGGCAGCGATAACCTTACCCACCTTCCTTCGCGTAATGTTTGTGAAAAGAAAATTGAAGAGGATTTCACTGAAAGTCTACAGACTTACATATGTGCATTTTGGTGTTTTTTTCCGAGGGCCTGAACCCTGAAGCAATTTAATTCTGACCAAGTTCAATAAGTGCCGAAACTTTCACATGGCGTGGAGAAATGTTAAATGCATGACGTTACGCTTGTTGTCTACTTTTATTAGATTTACGGCCAATTCGTTGAGGCGTTTAATATCAAATTTGCTAAATTTGAAGCTTAATTTCGTGAGTGATGCTGCTTGAATTGAAAAACGGATACGTTTTGAATTAAAACACAGCAGGAGTTGGTATTTGATCTGGCTTTTGTTGTTTTCTAGATTTTAATCATTGTTATGGAAGAAACTAGAAGAAAATTATCTTTCTTTGTTGGAATGTCGGAAGATATAAATACGATTTGGTTAGAATTATTCTGTGTACAAACAAATTTTGGACGACTTTCGATAGGTGATATAGGAAATTACGGAGATAAATTGGTAGCCGTCGAATTTAGTATATAAGATTTGGTTAAAATGCAGACAAACAATTTCTAGTGAAGATTTGGGTGCTGAGAAATAAACGCCTACGGGGAATCTCGCTCCATTACTTTTTATTCAGAAAAAGCGCCGCCCAAGGCAGCGAGGTAAGAATGGTAGAAATTCCTGAAAAAAAAAGATAAATATTTGGGACTCATTATCTATCCACTATTTGCAAGGCAGAGGAAAAAAATTGATTCGAGCATGATCGTAAATTGTATGTAGTTGAACAAAAGACGGCAAGAGTTCTAGGTCAAAGCTATAAAGATATGGCAAATCGTTCTTATTTTTGAATTAGATATAATTTGTGGAACAAGGTTAAATTATTTAAATGTTAGAAATCTTTCCACTTTGAAAAATTACTTGAAAGCAATTGGATATGACTCAGTTAAAAAACTCCAGATTATCCAAAATTCGCGAAACTTGTTAGTCAACAAAGTGTAACCAGAGATTGAAGAGTTTTGTGTAAAACAAAACCTTAATCGGTTTACTGTTTGTCCGTCACACCCATTATCGGAGGCGATTGTAGCGACTGACACCAAATTTGGTGGAAAGGTTGAAACTGTGAACGCCCAAGCATACACTGAGTTACATAAATCTACAGCGAGTTTAAGGGGGGGTCCCCATACATGCAAAAGGGGGGTGTACATTTTTTTTTATCAAATATAGACATGTATGGTATCAAATGAAAGGTTTCGGTTAGTACTTTTCGAAGCTGGTCTTAGTTGCTGGGAAAGTGAGGGGTGCGGGGGGGAAGGCGAAAGTGATCATTTCTTTAACGAACCCATTCTCAGAAACTACCCAAACGAAAAGTTTGAAAAAAATCAGTACGTTGCCATTATATAGTGTCTAGGCTCCGAAATACTCTCCATACCCATATCTGTTAAAATCAAGTTAATATGAGTATATTACTACAATTTTTAGTAATTGACTGCAGAACCCGCTTAAGTTCTTCCTAGCACTAGGAAATTTTCCAGAAAACTAGGCTAGAACATGATTCTACCAAGTTTGGTGGAAATCGCACTATTAGTAACAAAGTTATAATAGACCAAAGTTGTCGCTTCTTCGCAAATTCAAGACTGAATGTGGGTATTTTCACATAATATATACATACATTAGGTGCAAATATACACTAAAATAATATATTATTATTAAAGAAATACACAAAACCTTTCATACCTGAAGGGTATTCCAAAAATTTCCGCACTTCGTGTGGTATGAGAGGCGATGTGAAAACTAATATCTGAGTTGGCAGAGCAGTTCATCAGGCAATTGGAGAGTTTAAAAAGAGTACATATATCAAGGAAAATACGGCGTTGCTGCAGGAAGGGGAGATTGAGGGTGTGGAGTCGTGACGGATAGTCAACCGGTGGAAGGTTCTTTTTGTAAAAGAGGGTCCGGGTGATTTTGCGTTGTACAACTTTAAGAGCGCGACAGTCACGGTGTTATGGAGGGCTGGGGTAAAGTCGGAGGAGGAACGTAGGACGTAGGAAACGTAGGGCGTAGGAACGTAGGAAACCAGACATTTTGGAAGCTCTATTGATGATGTCAATGAAGTGGGAATTGAAACGAAGTTCGTCGTCGAAGATTACAACCAGGTCTTGGAAGGAGGTCAGTAGTGAAAGGGGCTATCCAATAAGAGAATAAGAAAAGGATGTTGGCGATGGTGTAAGCGAATAGCACATTTGCTGACATTCAGCATTAGCTTGTTAACCGAACACCAGCAGACTATATTATCAAGGTTGCAGTCCAGCAAAGACGAAACAGAGGCAAATAATTTAAGGTCGTCTGCGTAAAGCAAACACGGGTAGGTGAGGATAGAGGCGAGGCCAATGATAAAAAACAGAAGGAGTAGGGGGCCAAGTATAGAGCCTTGAGGATCACTAGAGGAAAGAGAGACAGAACGAGATGAGTAACTATGAAAAGAAACTTTGCAAGAATCGTATGAGAGATGGGAGGAAAGCCAGGATATGATTGATCAGTATAAATAGCATGTATTTCTTTTCGTGAATTAAAGCATTTAGCAATGAAGTTGGTAATGACCAGAAAGTTTGAAACCGTAGATCTATGTTTCACAAAACCATGATGCTCTTTGACAATCAGGTGACCGAAGTGCGCAGTCAACCAGTCGTTGACGTATCTTTCCAGGATTTTGGAGCAAGAGGAGAGATATATGGGGCGTAGTTCACAGCAAGGGAAGAGTCTCCGCTTTTGAGGATAGGAATGGTAAGAGCTGTGGGAGAGTAGCATTCTTCTAGACTTTTGTTGTAGATTATAGATAGGGGGAGGGAAATGTGTTTGCTACAGTTAAGAATCCCATCGGGGCCAGGTTTGACATTGGAATCAAAATTTCCAATGAGGAACTCAACCAAGGAAGACAAAAGAAGAGGAATGGCCAGACATTGGGAGCAGTCTGCAGTTGGAAGAGGCGTAGAGGGCGGCGGGGCCCAGGGAGAAAACACGGAAGAGAAGTAAATGTAGAGAGGGTCGCAGGATTGTTGTGGAGAGTCACTGATGTAGGGGATTACGTTTTAGAACGTTAGTTCTAATATAGTTGTCTATAACCTCCTTCACCGCTTTGAGTTCGAACGATGTTAAGCAAATTGGTCTGAAGGATTTAGGGATTAGGATCCTTTTTACCCGCTACCGGAATAAAGACCACTTTTGCCCCTCTCCATGCCTTTGGTATATATCCCAGTGCTATGCTGCCCCTTACCACCCTCAGAAGAGACTTTAAGATGATTTCTAGACCTCTCTGGATTAGTGCTGCCATCTACTCTGGGTGATTTCAGTGAGTTTAAAAATACTCACTGATCACCTTACCCTAGCTTCTGAGCATATCTCTTTTGCTAGTTTCCAGTTCTTCTTTCTTCCCCTTTTATTCGTTGCTGGATATCAGGCAGAATGTTCCTGTTCTACGAGCGTACATCCCTTGATGACTTAACTGTTTTAGCCGGACAACTGGCCTCATATGCGTAAATGACGACGACGTTGAGGTTTTCCACCATTGTTTCTAGTTCCAGTTCGCTCCTAATGTCACCGACTGAAAATGAGCCATGTTGTTGCTCAAGTGTGTTGCATAGGAATCCCAATCCTTTCTATTCTCCTCCCGCATACATAGATGTCACGCGAAAGGTCGACTGTCTTCTGCTTGCCGTACGTGTGCCTTCATGACCTCCCTTCCTTTTCTTCTTGTTTCTTTTTGTTTCTAAAATCACTAAAAACTAATTATTATATCTACTATAAGTATATAGTATACTCATCTGGATTGATGATGTTGTAATCATGAGAAGATTTCCTCAAATCGGAAAAATCTAAAAAATTTTGGAGGTTTTCGCCTCAGTTTTACTGCTACTACCCACTAAAAGCATCTCTTGCAATTAAACCAATGCAATAAAACAATTTCTGTATGTTACACCTGCAACGATACCTGAAGCGGACTAAAAAACGCTCACCTAGCACAAAACTGTGACATAATACCAAATAGGAATGCGAAATGTGACAATAATTACAAATGAGTGCTGCTTCCACTATTACCATTTTGACGACTTAATTGCAAACTAAACACGATCATGTTACATATTGTTTAAATTATACATTTATTGTTATTGTTATTGTTTAATGCCCGTGAAATTCGCGACAATGCGTTGTTACCATCTCGGCGAGTGTGAATTTGTTTCCCAACTTCGTGGTGGCTTGGCTGGTGGATCAATAAAGTTGGTCTTCGTAATTATTGAGGAAGCGTTTGTTGCTCGTAGGTACACTTGTAGGAATTTGCTGAATCAATGCTCACTTGTATGCAATCCATACGCATAGTACACAACTGAATTGATGTTGTTTGTTGCATTCTTTTTAAAGTTCAATGAAAATTGCAGCGTTACGTAACTTGCTCCATTGCATTCCGATTGAACGAAGCTTGGGCAAATGTGTTGCGAACTGACCATTATCGGAATATGGTGGCATTTTCCATTGGGTTTGCTGTTAGTAGTTTTGGTAGGCGCTCCACATTCCAAACAAGTTAGTTTGTTCATTTTTTTCTCAAGCTAATCGCTGGAATCGCGTACCCTTAATCATATGTTGCGTAACATTTAGATGTTCCTTCTTTCAAAGAAGCCCAGTGTGATTAACCGATAGATGGCGGAATTATCAATCCCTGGAAAAACATCAAGGAAGAGCTCCAAGGATAGGGATGAATCTATAAAAATAGATGCATTGCTTTTGGTAAATATTAACTGGTGTTCACAAATGAATGTTATCCTTGATAAAAGTTTAAATGAAAGACCACATTGGGCGCCAATCCTAAATTGTTGACTGGGCGGTAAACAGCTGGCTTTTGGTAAGGAAACTCTTTTCAAGGGTATAACATCACATAAGGATGAAAAAGGTACCAACAAAGTGTTGTTTATTTTTACATAGGTTCGAGATATTAATGACAGATATTCATACTCAGTAATACAACACGGGATGTTAAATTTTCCAGCAGTACTGACCAGCATCTCAGAGTAGAAGAGGTGTGGTTCCAATAGTAATATTGTGGGGCTGAAATTCTTTAAGGTCGTGCGTCGCTTATTTTTTTATATTTTACTAGGCATTAGGTTCCAAAAGATACTAATTGATTATGTGTCCTTTCATGGATAGTATGATGGATGAAATCCAAGATCGTGCGAGAGAATATTCAGTATTCCCCCCTTTCTTTTTAAAAAAAGATGAATATTAAGAAGTGGACCATGTACATCGGATATCCTCAGTAAAGCAACTGATGGAAAATGCGCTATACCATATAATGCTTGGATTTCGAATTCTGCAAAATCGTCTGGGTACCCAAAATGTATCATCATCATGATCAATGGCGCAATAACCGATATCCGGTCTAGGCCTGCCTTAAAAAGGGACTCCAGATATCCCAGTTTTACGTCGAGGTCCACCAATTCGATATTCCTAAAAGCTGTCTGGCGTCCTGACCTACGTCATCGCTCCATCTCAGGCAGTGTCTGTCTCGTCTTCTTTTTCTTTTTGTACCGTAGATATTGCCCTTATAGACTTTCCGGGCTGGATCATCCTCATCCATACGGATTAAGCGACCCGCCCAAAGTAACCTATTGAGCTGGATTTTATCCACAACCTGACGATCATGGTATCGCTCATAGATTTCGTCGTTATGTAGGCTACAGAATCGTCCATCCTCATGTAGGGAGCCAAAATTCTTCGGAGGATTCTTCTCTCGAACGCGGCCAAGAGTTCGCAATTTTTCTTGCTAAGAACTCAAGTCTCCGAGAAATATATGAGGACTGCCAAGATCATTGTCTTGTACAGTAAGAGCTTTGATCCTATGGTGAGACGTTTCGAGCGGAATAGTTTTTGTAAACTGAAATAGGTTCTGTTGGCTGCCAACAACCGTGCGCGGATTTCATCGGCATTGCTGTTATCGGTTGTGATTTTCGACCCTAGATAGGAGAAATTATCAATGGTCCCAAAGTTGTAGTCTCCAATCTTTATTCTTCCCGTTTGAGCAGTGCGGTTTGATGTTGCTGGTTAGTTGGTTTTTGGTACTGACGTTACCATCATATATTTTGTCTTGCTTTCATTAATGCGCAGCCCAAGATCTCGCGCCAACCGCCGCCTGCTCGATCGGGATGAAGGCATTTTGTACATCTCGGGTCGTTCTTCCCATGATGTCGATATCGTCAGCACAGGCCAGTAGTTTGGTAGACTTAAAAAGCATCGTACCCCTCGCATTTACCTCATCATCACGGATTATTTTCTCCAGGGCCAGGTTAAAGAGGACGCATAATAGTGCTTTCCCTTGTCTTAGACGGTTGTTGATGTCGATTGATCTTGAGGGTAATCCTCCTGCTTTTATCTGGCTTCACACTCGTGTTCGTGTAATTAGTCGCCTCTATATTTAACCAATCCGGCTGTAATTGCATCGGCTCCTGGCGACTTATGATTTTTAAGCCGATGAATTGCACGGACTGTTTCTTCTGTACTTGGTGGTGGCAGAATTTGTCCGTCGTCTTCAGCTGGCGGGACCTCCAACTCCCTAATGTTCTGGTTGTTCAGTAGTTCATCAAAGTACTCAACCCATCGCTACAATATGCCCATTCTGTCGAAGTATGTTTGTGGTCGTATTTATGATAACGTTCTTCAGGTGATTGTGAAGATCATTTGTTGATGCTTCATCTCCAGGATTTCTGTTGACTGCGGTTATTGCGGCATCCACTTCCCTGTTATAGGTATTACGGAGGACTGTGTTGTGGATGACTTCAGTGTTAACTCTCACCTGATTGTCAGAAGGGATTCTGGGTGATGTTGTTATTCAAGCTCGGAGCACCATGCCAACGAGATGGTGATCCGGGTATGATTTTGACATCATCTGGGACACGCTTCGAGGGTTCGTTCTACTGCTTCGTAGAAGGTATCCTTCTTCGACTTTCCAGTTTTCTCTGTAGCGGCGTGAACGTTAATGAGACTTATATTTTTAAACCTGCCTTGCAAGCGCAGAGTGGGTAGCCTTTCGTTTAAGTTTTGAAAGCCGATAACTGCAGGTTTCATTTTTTGGCTCATTAAAAAACCTACTTCGAGCACATGGTATACTGGATGGTCACTATAATATATGGTGTAGTAACTCTTCTCCAGGAAACCGGTCCCTGTCCAACGCATCTCCTGTAACGCCGTGACATCAGCTCTATATTGGGACAGGGTATCGACTAGCTGCTTGGCTGCTCCATCTTTGTACAGGGAGACCACCTTCCGTGAGAAAATGCGCAAATCGTTAATCCGTCGTCGTTGCCGGGTTCGTCGTTGTAACATCCATTCATTCCGATGCTCCTGTTGTGGTTTTGTAACAAGTTGTTTTCCGTGTAACGTTGTCAGCCCTACCCAACCCCCCAACCTGGAGGACCAGTTGGTACAATTTGTCCCGTTTTTAGGAGCGGGAGACTCGTCTTTATCCTTCTCCGTCTGCAGCTTTTCGTTAAGAAAGAGTTCCCAGCCGTCACCACGTGGAGGTGGAGATAGGGTTTGGTAGTAGAGCTGTTGGTGTTGGTTCAGCAGTCGTTTCCCAGATTTTATGCTCCATCGTGTGTACCAATCCACGTTTCGCCTTGGAACCCATACTACCGTTTGACCACCAAAATGTATCCCGAGTCAAAATACAAGAAGTGCTTACCGGTAGTTTTCGAACAGACTAGGATCCCCGTGCTCTGGTTTTGGAATACCTTATCGGGTATTCACCACCAGGAAAATTCTACTGAAACTATAATCATGATCTGCACTAGAAAAAGGGCATTAAGCAGGTAAAATATCGCAATGGAAGAGAATAATCAAGAAAATATGGGCACATTTGTATGCCCTGGAGAACTCTTCCAAAAAACGGAAAGAAAGGATGGAATCCAGTAGTGACACACACAATGGCGCGATCAGAAAAAAAATGTGATTGATCTAATAGAATAATAATTTTTAAACTCAACCACATGAGCCAAGTTATTTCATAGGATCTTCACCTATTAAAGTCATCAACATTATATCCTATCCCGTTCTTTCGCGGTCGATTGTACGGCAATCGCGGATGCGGAGCTTCGTAACCTGAAGACAAATTCTAAATATAAATTCAATGAGTTCTCTATTTTAGGCTCAAACTCTTACTTACTCTGTGAGAACTCAAATAAGGGACCCAGTCTATTAATTGCAGCCAATTTTCTTAGGGAAGTATTCCACGTGATTCACGATTTTGTGCACATAGGCATCAGGACGACGAACCGACTAGTCACTGAAAAAATATTTCTAACCATCCATAAACAAGGACGTAAATTCTTGGGCCAGACAATGTATTGCGTGCCAGAAGTGCAAGATCAACAAGCACGTTTGAAAAGAAGTAAGTGTGTTCCCTCGGTCAACCAAGCGCTTTCACACCATCTATCTCGACATCATCGGTTCTTTGCAAGATTCGCACGGATTCAAGTATTGCCTCACAATCATCGACAGGTTTACGCGGTGGCTTGAGGCAATACCTCTGTCTGACATTACGGCGTAATCATGTGCCGATGCCGTCTATCGAAAATGAATTCCGCACTTTGGTGTTCCAGCCGTCATCAGCACGGAACAGGGCATGCAATTCGAATCTAGTCTTTTCGCGGAGTTAGGAAAGCTGCTTGGCTATGAACGACCACCCGTCGTGGTCGCGGTCCTTGCCTTTCGTCCTCCTCGGCCTTCGTACAGTCCAGTGAGAGCAGTTTGCGGCCAGCCCAGCGGAGATGGCTTACGGGGAGAATCTACGCTTCCCCGCCGATTCTATTTTGAACATCAGAGCAGGGTTACCCGACTAGGGAATGCTGTGTCTGCTGAGGGACGCGATTTCGAAGATGCGGCCGACTCCACACACGACTTTGGTGGTCAACACCCTCAGGCATCTTGAGACGTGTGATCAGGTCCTCATAAGGGTGGATGCTTCTCGGAAACAACTGCAACCGCCATACGAGGGCCCCTTACAGTTCTGGAACGAGGCGAGCAGTCGTCCAAACTCGACGTCTCAACTCAAGTGGGTGTCCTTGTCGAAGCTAAAGGCCTTCGACGAGCAGGTGGCTGCTTCGAAAGAGCGCCCGCGAAGCGTCAGATTCGCCCGGCGGGATCACGCGGACGGTTTGTTTCGCTGAGAGTCACATCCGGCGACCGGAGAAAAACGTAAAGAAAAGAATTGCACAAATTAAAGTAGAATTACGATATAATAAAGTGTAAACCGAACTGTTTAAATAAAAGACTCTAAACAAAAATGATTTTGCCTGTGATCGGTTGTGGATTTTTCACCCTCGAATGCGGTTTTGGGATCCGGAGACTTATGGCTTCACACGTTTTTTTTATTTTCCAGGTTTAGCTCGCGTTCTGGCTTGTCTCATTAGGCCGTCGTGAATTACCTTGTTCGTTGAGATATTTTTAGATCCGGAGCGGATCCACACATCGGTATAGATACGTTGATTTTGTAAAAATGACACGCGGGAGATCAAAGCCCCCCCCCCCCTTGGCTAGCACAGAGGCGTGCAAGAATGTGTCAACCGAGCACTTTGATGGAGCTTCAGTATTTGCGGCTAGACCTTTACGGTCACTTAGCCAATATCTTTTAGGGTTTGGGGTAGCTCTTTCCTCTAGGTCGTCTTCGGCCACTCAGGATGGTCGTTTGATGATCCTATTTTCATTAGTTGCATTACAATTATTTTCTTCCGAACCGGCGATGTCTTCATTTTAACGACTCAACTATGAGCCATATGACTCATCTTAACTGAATAGCAAAAGAGCCAACATCATTCACTCTCTAAGTGCGTATAAAATCCAAAAATCTAACAGTTCGCACGTAGTCAACCAAATTTACACTGCCGTCTCCAATTCCAGGATATCGGGCTGTAAAATATTATGGTCTCCAGCTCACTGCAGTAACTCCTTTAATGAAGTGGCCCATGCTGCAACGACCGCCGGCCTAAATTTTAATATTGTCATTGGAAGCTGGCCTGGTTTAACTAGTTGCAGCCCACACAAGAAAACAGTGAAAAAAAGAGTATAAACTGAAGTTAGATACCATTGGCCTATGTTTTCACGGCATCCCTTGGTTGAGGAAAAGTAACACCAAACCCGAAATCCCCAAGATCATTAACTGAGAAATCACATTCTAAACAAATCCTTCTTAGCGAAAATTGGCGCTTCACCCTCAGACATCTACGATCAGCGCAGTGTAAGAAGGACGAACGACAGTGTTTGATTGTCAAAAATGTATTTATTTATTTAACGGACAGTAAACAGAGTAAACTCAAATTATGGATTGTCCTCAGAAGGAGGAGAAAGCAAGAACCTTGACCTATGTCTAAAGCTACTGAAAGAAGAAAAATTGTAGCATCGACAAAGTCTAGGGATCGGGGAATGAAAGTGGATTTCGAGCTTCGCAAAAGGCACGTTAAAAATACCTCCATTGCATTTATTGTGAAAGCCAGCAGAGCAAGTGATGTCGTTAGAGGCGGAACAGTCAGGCACGGGGGACGTGTGAATAATGCACATAAATCCAGATAGGTTCTATGCGATTTTAGGAAGAGGAGGTTAAACGAGGGGTGTCGGGAAGGAGAAAGTTTTTTTTAAAGAAAAGGCAATAGGTGCATTTACGCTGTACCTTTTTAAGGACAAGACAATCACAGTTATGGGAGGGTGTCCATATTACAGTGCAGTACTCGACGATAGTGAGAAGTAGGAAGTTAAAGAGAGTTGAGGAGGGTTGATGGAGTCCTAAATAAGAGGAGGTCCGTAGTATAAACCCCGGTTGTAGCCTGGTTCGTGACTTCGAGGGGATGGGTGTCAAAGCGGAGTTTACTGTCGAAAGTGACTCCGATGTCTTCAGTGTAGTTCTGATTCGATAAGGAAGATCCGTCAAGAGAGTGGCAAAAGGATGCTGGTGAGGATTTGAGCGGGTAGCACATAAAGCGAAACTTTTTGACATTTAGAGCTAACCTATAAGCAGAGTGCCAGCGGACCAGAGTGCCTAGGTTTAATCGAAGGGAGACATAGTCCATAGGGGACGATATAGCGGAAAAGAGTTTAAGGTTGCGGGCATAGCAAACAGGGAAAAAAGGGGAGAAGAGGGGTGGGGGGAAAGAAACGCATGTACCAATTTAGTAACAGACGAATCTGTACAGCCTCGTTTGCTAAATCCCAGGATTAAGTGTAGCTGTGCTTTCGTAACTGCAAAAAGTGAAATCTGCCTGGTCATTTTGCTTGCCACCACCTTGTTTTGAATTCACTTTTTATGATTACTTCAATTCACTATGGTGCAATGTTTGTTTGTTTCATTGTTGATGTTTCATTTTTGGTATCGTCCAGATTTCACCAACTTATTCATTATAAAACTTTTGATTTTCACTGAACTCCAGGAAGTATGCTCCCATATGTATCAAATGCAATTTTTTGCATTCTCATATCCAACTCATCAATGCGCCCACTCTATCAAAAAATGAATTCGCAATGGTAAAGGTGGTAATTATTAGGGAGGAATTTTCCTGGTAAACTTTAATTACTTTTGGTCTGAGGGGGCATTCACCAAATCATATTTTATAGTACACATACGCATGTGGCCTTTAATCCAATGGGATATTACATTGGTGTGTTTTCCTCCACAAAATCAAGCAAATCGTCAAAAGAGATTAATGCAATGAATTAATTAGTAAAATCATTAGAGCGAACACCATTCAAACATATTTATGCATTAATTAATGTTATGTTGCTTAGATTTTCGCAAAATATTACATAACACTTTACATAATTAGGAATTGTGTTTTAAAAATTTAATAATTTAGAAAGCGTAGGCATAGAGAAAAGACCACAATAAAAATCTAAAAATGTCTTAAAACTATCTTACAATTGCCACCTTTTTCCATCTTATTAATGAATGGTTCCCATGTAACTTTCCGGAAAATTAGCAAATCTTCATCGTGGTTGTATTTTTTCTGTTTCATAATTGGCCCGGAACACGTCATGGGTTCGGTGTGATGAATGTAACCCGACTCTTTTCAGTAGATTTATCAGGTTCACCTATTGTTTGATATATTCATGCCCTGTGTCTTTCAGAGATCACCTTAACCTTGGTTGTTACATTCGACTTGGCGCAAGGTGCTATTATCTATCTTGTGATGTTGCTGGGTTTGTTAACTTAAGTATGGTGCATGCGATTGTACTACGTCATGTTGTTATTCTTCTAAATTATTGCATTATCCAGTGATAGTTGTGAGAAAATACTGTTTTGTTGGAGCATTTGAAAAAGTTGACATTTTAAACGGTTGACGTTGGTAGGAATTGTTACATATCATATGCAGCGTTTTTATACATACATATATACTACATATAAAGTCTTTCTGCACTAGCAAAGCGTAATAATGTAACAAGATAGAACTGTCTAATTATTTAACGTTTCTTAAGAATATTCATCAGAGTAAGTTTGCGTTGAGTATGATGGATCTGCTACTTCTACTCAAAGTTATATCTTGCATTGATGCGGTTTCCACCGCTCTGATGATAATTTAAAAGGTCAATACCAAATAAAAGGTGTTATACTATACATAAGTACCCGAAATATGATTTGACGATTCGAAATATGATTTGATGATTCGACTCATTAAAGGGGAGTAGTGAGGTTCTCCAGTTCGTGAGTTAATCTAAATATCTGCTCTGATTAGATAAACAGGAGTTGCTTGGGTAGGTCAGCCAATAACAACCAAACAGAAACAAAATTTAGTTTTAAATTTTAAATATTTTTCACCTTGCCGCAATGCATTCCGTAAAAAAGTATCACTCGGTGTTCTAAATTGAGCCATCCTAATTAGTTTGAATTAATATCAAAAATCAATTAAAAATGTGGAAGGAAATGAGCCGACATGAGGTTGGATAAACACCAATTAGATCGGTAAGCTATGCAAAATTGAGTACGTACATAGGTCATGATTAAAAGAGCCTGCGAGAGAACAGCTCCTCTCTTCCTTATACAACGCTTCACAGGAAACTCCTTTTACTTTCGTATTTTAATTGAGTACCTCATATATTAAAAATCTGCCGTAGCATAAAAATAGTGAAGCTCTCAGGCAGGAGAGAGCGAGTTATGCCCAGGAAATTACTCGAGTTCAATAACATATGTTGAAGTTTCACTCGTCATGAGGACTAGACCAGAGTAGATATGAGGTCAATTGTGGTTACAATTATAATTAATAAATTCAGTTAATGGGAGGCTTTGTAGTGGATATAACTATGAGCACGTGTGCATGGGTTTTCATTCTGCTTTTTAATTGTTCATCCAAACCAATGAATTTTAACCTATTTACACTGAATATATCTAGAATTCGAATGTACTGTTCATTATAGGAATCCGCGTGAAATGGGGATTAAGAATACTCTCAAAGTCTTTTCCGTTTGTCGTAAAAGCCGACTAAAAAGTATAAAAATTTGTAGGCTAGCAACCTTCATGTTTTGAAACTTTACTGCTACCAACACATTAATTGCCCGCACGCCGAAGACCTTTGGTTATCGCTCCTCGAATGCTCGCTTTCTCCAACTCGAGCGGGAATTCCAACGATATAATCTGGACATTCATCATCATCATCATCATGAACGGCGCAACAACCGGTATCCGGTCTAGGCCTGCCTTAATAAGGAACTCCAGACATCCCGGTTTTGCGCCGAGGTCCACCAATTCGATATCCCTAAAAGCTGTCTGGCGTCCTGGCCCACGCCATCGCTCCATCTTAGGCAGGGTCTGCCTCGTCTTCTTTTCCTACCATAGATATTGCCCTTATAGACTTTCCGGGTGGGATCATCTTCATCCATACGGATTAAGTGACCCGCCCACCGTAACCTATTGAGCCGGATTTTATCCACAACCGGACGGTCATGGTATCGCTCATAGATTTCGTCATTGTGTAGGCTACGGAATCGTCCATCCTCATGTAGGGGGCCAAAAATTCTTCGGAGGATTCTTCTCTCGAACGCGGCCAAGAGTTAGCAATTTTTCTTGCTAAGAACCCAAGTTTCCGAGGAATACATGAGGACTGGCAAGATCATAGTCTTGTACAGTAAGAGCTTTGACCCTATGGTGAGACGTTTCGAGCGGAACAGTCTTTGTAAGCTGAAATAGGCTCTGTTGGCTGATAACAACCGTGCGCGGATTTCATCATCGTAGTTGTTATCGGTTGTGATTTTCGACCCTAGATAGGAGAAATTGTCAACGGTCTCAAAGTTGTATTCTCCTATCCTTATTCTTGTTCGTGTTTGTGTTTGACCAGTGCGGTTTGATGTTGTTGGTTGATGATTCGTCTTCGGTGCTGACGTTGCCACCATATATTTTGTCTTGCCTTCATTGATGTGCTGCCCAAGATCTGGCGCCGCCTGCTCGATCTGGATGAAGGCAGTTTGTACGTCTCGGGTGGTTCTTCCCATGATGTCGATATCGTCAGCATAGGCCAGTAGTTGGGTGGACTTGAAGAGGATCGTACCTCTTGCATTCACCTCAGCATCACGAATCACTTTCTCGAGGGTCAGGTTAAAGAGGACGCATGATAGCGCATCCCCTTGTCGTAGACCGTTGTTGATGTCGAATGGTCTTGAGAGTGATCCTGCTGCTTTTATCTGGCCTCGCACATTGGTCAGGGTCAGCCTAAGTCAGTCTTATTAATTTCGTCGGGATACCGAATTCTCTCATGGCCGTGTACAGTTTTACCCTGGCTATGCTATCATAGGCGGCTTTAAAGTCGATGAACAGATGGTGCAACTGTTGTCCATATTCCAACAGTTTTTCCATCGCCTGCCGCAGAGAGAAAATCTGATCTGTTGCCGATTTGCCTGGAGTGAAGCCTCTTTGGTATGGGCCAATGATGTTCTGGGCGTATGGGGCTATCCGGCCTAGCAAGATAGTGGAGAATATCTTTTAGATGGTACTCAGCAACGTGATACCTCTATAATTGCTGCACTGTGTGATATCTCCCTTTTTATGTATGAGACAGATTATGCCTCGCTGCCAATCGTCAGGCATTGATTCGCTGTCCCATACCTTGAGCAAAAGTTGATGAACCACTTGGTGTAACTGGTCGCCTCCATATTTAACCAATTCGGCTGTAATTCCATTGGCTCCTGGCGACTTATGATTTTTTAGCCGATGAATTGCACGGACTGTTTCTCCTAAACTTGGTGGTGGCAGTATTTGTCCGTCGTCTTCAGTTGGCGGGACCTCCAACTCGCCGATGTTCTGGTTGTTCAGTAGCTCATCAAAGTACTCAACCCATCGCTCTAATATGCCCAATAATAATCTGGACATTCTTAGCCTAAACTAAGTAAAATGTCGGGACTCTGGATAGTACTACTCTCCTCCTTGCGACAATGTGCTCCTATATTCTGAAAAGCTGAATAGTAGCAGACGCGAATCGCTACCGTAAGGCACGCCTTCTTGACTGAAGACCCCGGTTCTTACAGATTTCCGGTCCAGGTGAAGGCTCATCACAATTGTACAGCGCTGTGTACCAACGGAGACTTTCGATATGGTGGAGAAGCATCCTTTCTACGAGCAATTACACGCTGTTGAGGGGAGGTTCCCTAAAGCTGACATTGAGATCGTGTTGAATGATCTGAATGAGATGGGTTCTGATAATAACTCACTCGGACATGTGATGAGGAAACACAGTCTTGGCGACATTGCCACATTGCCACATTGTTCGAACATAGAGCCTGCCATAAGGTCAGTTAGGTTTTAACTGACTAACACCACACAAGCAATCAGATCTATCAATTTGCGATCAGCAGTAGATTTAGATGTGGTCTCCTGGATGTGCGTAAGTATAGAGTAGCCGACATCGACCTCGAATGGAATCACTATCTGATGGTCGTTTGCGTGTTCTGTTCCTCACTTCCCACATGATTGAGAACTGGGACCACCCAAGTTCAGCATCGACCGCTTGTATGATCTAGCTGTCGCTGGACAAAGGGATAGCTATTTTGCTGAACGAATGGCAGATACCCTGAATAGTCCGTCTGAGAATATCGATTAGTATTGGACTGCCATCAAAAATGCCCTTTTATCGGGCGCTATCTACGCTGTCGGCCACGTTCCGCAGGAGTGACATAAGATCTGGTTAACTGTGGAATTATGTTAGCGGTTCGATGAATAGAAGGAATTAACAGCTAGATTGACCGCTTCGAGTAATAGTGGGCGCGAAGCGCTCAAATGCCAATATCGTGCGAAATCCCAGAACTTCAGCGTAGTGTGCTCTGTGAAAAAGGGATTTTTATATTGCGCTGGTGATGGAGGCGGAAGATGCCGCAGAATACCATTTTTTCAGAAATGTACACCGCATCACACAGATTTTGTAAGTGACTGCAAATCTTTCCATGGTCTACCGTGGTTCTTAACCATATTACAACCGGTGAACTTCCTCCTGTTGTTGATGGAATGACTAGCCACCATAACATGCGGAGACGAACCAATCCTTTAAGCAAAAGAGAAATTGTTTAGGCCCTCAATTCACTCAAATGGAGCAAAATCGCTGTGCTTGACGGTCTCCCCGCAAACTCATTTGTCGCTGCACCTGCAATTACTGCACATCTGTTACTTCTACTCGTATGGAAATCTTGGGAATCCGAGACCTTTCCCATAGATTGGAAGAGGGGATGGTCGTTAAAAGTTCCAAGGAGGCACCCGTTTTAACCGAAAAAATGGGAGGGGCATCTGTGTGCTCCCTGCCATCGCAAAGATAATAGCTAACATAATTCTAGAACGCATCTTAGAACATCTCGAAAATTTGAGAGATAGAGTGCAGGCTGGTTTCCGCTCCGGATCTTCTTGCATTGACGAAATGAACACTCTTCGGATCATGATGGAACAATAGGCGGAGTTTAGATCTTCGCTTCATCTGCTTTTTATTGATTTCGAGAAAGCTTTCGACATTGTGAACAAGGAGTGTATCTGATTTTTTCTTCGCTGCAGGAAAAACTAATAGCTATTATCAGGGCGACATATGATGGCAAAATCTCACCTGCTGCATCAGGGTAAAATCTCGGAGGATCCTAAGTATAAAAGTGAAGTTCGCCAGGGTTACATCTTGCTACCAATATTACTTTTTCTTGTTATCGGTGACGTTTTCATTGCTGTCTTGTCGGTAGGACGTCGAGGAAGTCAATTGATTATATCATTTTTCCTGAAACACCTCGACTACGCTAATGACTTGTGCTTGCTCTCCCACCGTGTCCTGGATCTTGGCCAAATGGCTCTGGATTCGGAAAGAGAGGCAAGTAAACTTATACTGAAGATAAACACCAACAAATCCAATGTTCGCAGTCTGACGGGACTTCGTACTTTCATTATCTGCCTTAATAGGCAGAGAGAGTATTGAAGGCGTCGATCAATTTGTATATCTAGAAAGCCTGGTTCATGTCGACGCGAAGTGCCACCGAACTGAATGTTGCCCCTTTCGCCGGCCTGTCTAAAAACCGGAAATGCAATTGTCTCAACACTAAGATCAAGTTGAGACTATTCTGTGCTAGTGTTCTTTCTATGTTATTCTATAGGATTAATACATGGAAGGTGACCCCCACCGTCACTCGAAAGCTCCAAGTCTTCATCATCTCTGTCTGCGACTTATCATCTGGGTTAGCGAAGAACTTGATGAGCGCAAGCCTGTGATCCATAGGTTACAGGTGGGCAGGCGGAAATGGCAATGGATAGGTCCACATTAGGTGGAAGCACATTTCAGGTAACCGTCAGCAATGACGAATAGGTGTGGTTGTCGCGTTGTACCTCACCAAGTGGCAAATGGCAACCATCATTGCGCTTGTTGGTCAATAAAACTCGCTCATAATTTTAATGAAAGTCGTGTATGGCTCCAATTTTAACTCTGTTTTTATATAGGAAAGCCTACCGTTGTGTGATTGGGAAACCTCTTGTACTGCACGTGGCTTCTCAGTATCCGTAGTTCAGTTCTCTTTGTCCTATGGCGAGCGGATAAGAGATTCATTTCCTTGTACGCCTATCTAACATATTTCTTTTTCTCTTATTTAACTTCCTTCTACACTTCCATTACACTCCTTTTAATTCCCTATTTGTCATCCCGACATTCATTCATTTTAAAGTAATCATCATCATCAATGGCGCAACAACCGGTATCCGGTCTAGGCCTGCCTTAATAAGGAATTCCAGACATCCTGGTTTTGCGCCGAAGTCCACCAATTCGATATCCCTTAAAGATGTCTGGCGTCCTGACCTACGCCATCGCTCCATCTCAGGCAAAGTTTGCCTCGTCTTCTTTTTCTACCGTAGATATTGCCCTTATAGACTTTCCGGGCTGAATCATCCTCATCCATACGGACTAAGTGACCCGCCCACCACAACCTATTGAGCTGGATTTTATCCACAACCGGACGGTCATGGCATCGTCATAGATTTCGTCGTTATGTGGTCTACGGAATCGTCCATCCTCATGCAGGGGGCCAAAGATCCTTCGGAGGATTCTTCTCTCGAACGCGGCCAAGAGTTTGCAGTTTTTTTTGCTAAGAACCCAAGTTTCCGAGAAATACATGAGGACTGGCAAGATCATTGTCTTGTACAGTAAAAGCTTTGACCCTATGGTGAAACGTTTCGAGCGGAACAGTTTTTGTAAGCTGAAATAGACTCTCTTGGCTGCCAACCGTACGCGGATTTCATCATTTATCATTTAAAGTCATAGTTAAAAAAAATCGAAATATGCTGTGATCCATCGGTGCTACCTTGTTAGCTAAGAGAATGTCAGAATAATCAAGCATTATCTGCGGTGTATACCGATAAACCAGACATGTTTGAATGATCAGTTCAAGCTTATATGCAAGGTTCTGATGAATCACTTCGGGGCTTAACCGTGCATTGGACAGATGACGCCACAACGCAGCCGAAAATATTGGGCAGCCTAGCATTCTCCTTTCTCTCGGTTTTCGTTTTCAGCTGTCAAAATCTTCAAATTTTGCTAGAACTCCTAATAATAATTTAATCTGTTTGAGATGATGCTGTACCTTTTAAGGTTGCCTGGTTGTCAGAGAGCAAATTTTAGCAACCCTCCCAAGTAAACCTTTATCGTCTGCAGGTATATTTGACAGACAATGCTGTATTGGCCTAGGGTATCACATGAGTGTGTAGATAGAACCATTTGGGTATCTGGTTGGCCGCTAAGATAGTTTGGTACATCTTCGGTCGATCCATTCGAATGTAGCTATAGTTTGGATTTGTATGATTTCCTAAGGGTATTTGGATTTCGTTGCGGATATTCTAAGTTCGATTTCAAGGGGCTGAAGGTTGAAGGTATAAGCCATCGGCAATCACTTTTTGGCTCCAATTTCTTGTATTGGAAGTCAAATGGTGAAGTTTTTATTGAAGTAAGTCCTGAGAGATGGTATCATCTTTACACGCTATTACCGCTAGTGAGCGTCTATACAAAATCAGTAGCTGCTGCCTTGTGGCACTTTGTATGACTCCAACGCGTAGCGGGCATAATCTCACTACGAATCTTTAAGTTATTGCTGAAGACCTGCCGTTTCTTAAGTGTTGAGATGCCATTACTGAACGTTTAATAAGAAGTTTTCTCAATGGAGTATATAATCTTAAATTCGAAGACCAAACAGATAACAGTCTTAAAGTGTGTTCTACCGCTGCGACCTTTGGCTTTTGAAAATGGATTATGATTAGTTTCTGGAATGTGTCCACACTCCTAGCGAGGGTCCTGTGAATGCTCGCTTTCTCCAACTCGATCGAGAATTCAAGCGATACAAGCTTCGCCTAAGCGTAATAAGATAGTGGCACTTTGGAGAGTAATATCTCCCTCTTGCGGCAATGTGCTATTGTACTTTTTAAAGCCAAGTAGTAGTAGATGCCAATCCGGTGTCAGGTTCCTTTTTACGTATACCGCTCTCCTGATCTGGGAGCAGGGTTCTGATAGACTTCTGACTGCAAGCTTCCAGTTTACGTTAAGGAGCATTACTCTTGTAATGGGTGATGTTTTTCATGTTGTCTGATGCGGAGGACGTGGAGGAGTTCAATGCACATGACATTTCCTAAAACATGTTATCTGTTTGCTCTTTTACGGCATCATGGACCTTGGCCAAATGGCTCTGGATTCGGAAGAGAAACAAGTAGAGTTGGACAGAACGCAAACACCAACAAAACCAAGATTCCGAGTCTGACGAGTCGTCGTACTCTCTCCATTTACATGAATGGCCACAGCAACGAAGGCATTGATCAATTTATATATTTATGAAGCGAACCGAACTGGATGTTGCGCGACGTATTAACACCGCTAGATCCGCTTTCGTTGCCTTGCTTAAGCCACGCAGTGGAATGCACTCTTCCAAGATGGCGGACGAGTCGGTCGGTTCCATAGTACTTGGCGCAGAACAGTAAAGGAGAAGTACGGACATCTCGTAAAGTCCTGGGGGAGGCTGAAGCGAATTTCGGGTAACCGTGTACGATGGAGAGGGTTGATATGTAACGCTTCATTAACGTAGTGACTAGTGAATCATAAAGTGGGGGACAGTTTCTCTCCAATTAGTCCGCTCTGTCACTGAGTCGAAGTAGACTTAGGCTTCCATCAACCTTTAAACAAAAAAAAAGGATATTATCTCATATTTTAGACAATGAAGATGAAAAAATGAGTAACGCTTTTCAGTTAGCAGATGACATAAAAGATCTAGTTGGGGAAGATACCATTCTGGTGCTAAAAACAGTTGGATACGCCTCCTCGTTTTCTTATGTGTTGTGTATTTATAATAATGTCTCCACTCCATAGAGAAGTCGATCGATTGAACGGTTTTAATGCTCACATAAATACATATTTTCATGCATGCGCATCAATTATTACTATTCTGACATTAAAATCCCAGCGTAATCATGCCTCATTCCATTTGGTTGGATAGACAGTTGTGATGGTCAAACCGGGTTTGGCCTGAAAGAATGGGAAATGATCGGATCAAATGTAAGTAAGCAAACAGTTCTATATAATGAAAAACTTTGGGTGTTCATTTTATTGATAGAAAGTGGAGAGATCGCACCGACTTCTCTTGCTGTTTCAGAATACCATGATCTCGATAAAGATACAAAATTAATGCAGATGAACTAACAGCAAGATCTCTTCAGTGATAAAGAGAAGCTTTAAGATTCCTTTAAAGTGTCGTTAATCTGCCAAGGGTCTTCATGTGGAGAGCAGTTATCTGAGAGAATCTATGTAGGCAAAAGTTATCTTCAAGGGAATGGGTTACTGATGTATTCTTCAAGACTGAATAAGTTCATTATTGAGAGGAACAGCATCACTCAATACATCTTTTTACATAAATTTCTCTCAAATTTGATCAGCTTTTCTTGACTCCACCATTGCCTGCAGAAACCGTGAACAATATGATAAATGACATGCACATATTTGCAACGTTTCTCATGAGCCATGTCCCATATTTGCAATACAACTCCATACATCTAACTTTTATCTGCTAATCGCATGACTGATTCAAATTCTAATCCGTTACAAATAATGGTACGTTACTGGTTTATAAATAACTCCTCCATCATAAATAATGAGTAACGAAATGCACTCTGGAGTAGAATTCGTGTTCTTCTAGGCATTAATTAATAGTACGGACCAGCACCAGACAAGCGTGCGTTAGTTGTCGAATATCGGTTGATATCGTTCAGGAATCACGAAAATTTATTGCATACATACTGAAAATTATTAGAGTATGAAGAGATAATGAAAGCCTCGTGGAAGATACTATGCTTGGCATATGAAAATGTGTAGAGAGAAAATAATTAGTGACAATTTATGAGGATAAAAATGTGAGTTTTACTATGGAGCGATTACATTATTAAATGTTGAAGCAAATATCTGAAGCTGTTAGGAATTTATGATGTTGTGCAAGATAAATTGAGATGCGGAACGGGTGGCTTGAGTCATACCGTACAAATTTTTAAAGAGATATTTCGCCTGCAGTCGTGCCGCATTTTAATTCCAATTTAATCAATTATAATGAGCTATACCACCTGAATCAGGACTAAGCTGACCAGAGTGATTGAGGGAGTTCTTGGCCAGTATCAACTTTATGATGGACCACATCGATTGGGAAAAAACTGATCCCCGTTTTGAGCAAAGCAGCCACTTTCACAAAAAAGAAATTGACGATTTCATCCACGGATGTTATATATGTGGGAAGGTATCGCTTTAGGATGGGGTTAATTTTATCGGTCTCCGTACCATGGCTTTGCAGAAAAGAAGGATTTAATAGCTCATTATATTCGCTTATTGGTCCTAATAGATAATTTATTACAGGGTGTTAGGGCAAATGGTTTTTGGTGCGGTGTTGCTGATGCAAATGGCAATAGGCTTTGACTAGGGCAGCTAGTGCCTTCATAGCTTGAAAATTGTCCTATTAGAATTGCTAGTTTTGATAAACAGGATTCTTTCATTTTATCGATTCATGAATTCATTATTAAATTTACAGATTGAATTGAATTTTCTAACTGATTCTTTCATTTTTTACAGCTGGTGAGCTAACAAATGCTGTTCAAGATGCATTCGTTATTGCCGTTGAACAGCAGGCCCGTGAGCGTTTGCAAAGATTGTCAGCGCTCAAACGGGTCACACCAGTTGATATGTCACAGCTCTCAATAAAGGTAAGTTGAAAAATTGATCATTCAATTTATATATCTGTAGTTTGGTTTCATCTTGTGTTGTACCTATGGTTTTACTAGTTTTTAAGTGGACAGCGTAGATCCGTGGATGCATTTCCTAACCTCACATTATTCATCCCCTTCCTGAGGGTTATTTCACTTTTTCTCGTTGAAATTAACTCTCAACTAACTAAAAATAAACACAATCATACAATCCTCTTTCTTCTCCTTTAGCTATTGACCGTTTTGGTAGTCGGATGAATTCGTTTGGGCCGGGTTCGCCATTTGTTGTGGTTGCAAGCAACTGTTTGAACATTGGTTTAGTGCCATATCGGTTGTGAATACCATTATCTTTATTTCAGACTTGATCATAACAATTTATGCTTCTAATCTGGTACATCATCGTCGCCTCCATAATTGCATGGTGGCGTTAATTGTCGTTAATTGGTTACCCTGCAATCGGAACCATAAAGGACGACAGAGCTAATGATCGCGAGATAGATTTTGGATTTAAGGTGTCCTCTCACGCAGCGATTGTAACTTGTCACTTCATCCCGATTGCGCTGATAGGGTCTTATCGGTCGCTGACGACTGAGTGCCCGGACCCCTGCCGGCTTCAATAACTGACGAACAAAACTGAAATCCAGCAGCAGTTCAAGGTGTAACAATGGAAGCTTTCAAATTTGTGTGGATATTTTCAATCACTTTTATATTGGCATGCCTAGGTTAGCAGTTGTTTTTTGTGGTTAGAGATGGAAATCTTAAAAAGACGCTGCTGCGTCAGGTTGCAGCAGTATGTGAGATTCTCATCCACTACCAACGAATTCGCTCTCCCTCCTTTTCTGATAGAGACAATGTGCTTCATTCGCTAGTAGATCCAAGGGAATCATTACCGCAATGACACACACTGCTTCACTCCATACTGTTCTATAGTGCGATTGGTCGGTATGCCGAACTCATTCTTTTCTGGTCCACCGTGTTGTTCAGTGCCCCCGCTGAGACAGGTGCTGCGTATGGCACGATGGATCTCACCACCACTGCGATAAACAGCGGGCGATTAGATTTTTGCCCTCTAATATTAAGTATCATTTTTGGTAAAGACGTATGAGTCCTTGCTGCCTTTTCCCGCGTGCAGTCTAGGTATTACTTGAAGCTCAACTTGGCATCGATCATTACTCCCAGGTATCTAATGATCAATTTTGGAATGACCTCGTGATCGCCAACCCCGATTTCGACCGTATTGTTTTTCCTGCGGTTGGTAATAAGGACCGCCCCCATCTTATCGTCCGCCAAGTCCATGCTTTGGTAGTATAATTTCACTTTTCACAGTTCCACATACTCGGGGTGTTCCATAACTACTATCGTTTCCAGGTTGTCTGCAATCCAATCCGTTATATATTATATTCCACAGCATGGGCTCCAATACGAAGCCTTGGGGAGCACCTGCTGTCAGAACATATTCTTTCGGCCAGGAGAACCTTGCTTGGTACGAGATAGAACCAAAGAAGTTTCTCCGAGAAGTAAATCTTGATTATCCGAGCTAAGTGACCAGGGTACCCAGTTTAGCTAGAGTACCTTCAATTCAGCCCCAGTTGGCGAGTTAAAGGCGTTCCTGGCATCCAATGTCACCACCGCGCAGCCCTTGCCAGCGGTCGATGCCTCTCGGCCCGTTGCTATTGCATCGAATGTAGAATATGCTCTCTGAAATCCATACGCCCGCTCTAATAGACCACCCGATAGATGAACGGAAGTAGCTTCTCCAACGTCTTCCTAAATAGTTTTTGGGGCTTCAGTAGCAGAACCAACCTCTGCCTCTCCCACTGGACGTAAAACATTCCTTCCACCATTTACGATCCAAATGTGCTTATGAACCACTTGGGGCTGATTTTAGCAGCAAACTTCAGCGTTTAATTGGAATCCTGGAGCCTTGTTATTCAAAATTCGTCTACAGATCTTCCATAATTCTTCCTCGGTTATCCCGGGGATTGAAAAGACGTCCTGTTGAAACGTTGGTTGAGGTCCACTTTCTTACTGTTGTGGGAAAAGAATTGCAATTATGCTGACCACGGATCGTAGGCACGTCACTTGGGATGATTTTTGGCTGCGAATCTTGTTCATTACAATATTGTAAGCATATTTGCCTCAAAGTACAGTTGCTTGTAGCAGTTCCGTTTACTTACCCACACTAGGCTAGGGCTACTTCGCAGATCGCGTCATACTTTCTCCGGCTGCCGATATTTAGGCTTCGCCGTTTGGCAAAGATTCCTTGCTCCCAGACACGATGATCTCAGCAGCGAGATTTCCTGGTAGTTTAGTTTTCTACTGAGTTGGAACCTCCATTATGGCATTCCGCATGCTTCAATTACTCGCTGACATAGTTGATTCACTTCTTCTTACGTCATTCCCTTCAGGTTGCGACCTCCTTCTAATTCGAATTTCTTAAAATTATATATTAAGCGGGGTGTGCTTTTTTAGCAGTGATGTTAGCATTTTGAGGGTATAAATTTCCCATTTTGAGAAGTAATAAAAAATGTCACACTAGTGTCTATTAAGTTCACTCGCAAAGGTTTCATTTTATCAAGGTGTGCTATCAAAATCCGGCTCTGGCTCCGCATCGAAGGACCAGGTGCCACGGTTCTCAATGGTATAACATCCTGCAAAATTCCACCTCTTTAGGATGATGATATGATGACAGGATGATATGGACATCTCCTCGAAACAAAAGTTGAATCATCTTACCCACCAATGAGCTCAGGCGCGATAAAGCTTCTGGGCTTGACGCCCTCGACACGGAACACACGGAGCCCATGGAGTTTTTGTGGAGATGCTATGTCTTACCCACAAATCCCGGGAATCTGATACCATTTTGTTAGGTTTTACTTTTCATTATCAGGATGTGGGGTCGTTCAATGGCAGACAGTGTCAGACTGAAGATAAAGTATAACTAAGGCTCCCAGTCATACAGACCATGGAACTCTGCCCTTTGGAATGATGAGTGGGAGGAATACCAAGTGTATTGAACAGTTTGTATATCAGGAGTTGTTAAGTATTCTCCCAAGCACATTATCTTATTTTTCGTAAATAAAAGACATTGTCCTAGAATACGCATGGGGTGTCTGTAGATATCCTTGGTTTCTAAAGGTGATAGTTTAGCCTGGAGTGACCCGTGACCGTACCCACTATGATTCTTCTTGGTGAGGTCTAACGTTCTAATTCATATTTCCCCACGAAAATACTTGCTTGTTATGTTTCCAGTAAGTTTCTCCCGTACATCGACCGCTCCTTTTCTTTCCTTACTGTCATGGCCATGTACATCTTCCCGATTCCACAGGAAGATTCTGGTCCGTTGCACGGTCTTTCTGCTCCTTTTTTTGCCAGCTCATCCGCTTTCTTAGCACCAGCCTTTATTCAATTTAATTTATTAAGGCATTCCTATTCAGTCTAGAGTTCCAGGCTGCCATTTAGGATTGGAATATTCTGTCTCCTATAATTTCTTTGTAGGTTAATGTAGGTACACCTATCTAACGTATGTTTTACCCGGAAATATAATGATGCGATTCTGTTTAGTTTGGTGATCACTGGCCTTACTGTTGCAGTATATATCCGGCATAGTAATTTCACGGTGCATCCCAGCCCACCGCACATTGTCCTGTGGACAACTATGGTTTGTATTCGTGGCAATAAAAGTTCTACCCATTGGTTCTGCTTCTGACCGTTTTTTATCAGTTTATCCACTCAGAAGGCCAATGTGTCCTAGAATCTCTTGTGAATTAGAATATTCTGCAAATGGTTTCACCTTAGAACGTCAGCTCTGATATAGCTGTTCCAAACATTCTTGATTGTTACCAATATGAAGGATGACTAGCAGATGGATTGACAGGATCCTTTTTCCCCGTTTTCGGTGTCAGGACTTATTTTACCCTCCTGTAAGCTCCATGTGTGTTCCATGGCCATACTAGTCCCCACCACGGTCACGATGGAGCCTAGAAGATATTTGGTCTCTTTGCCATAGTGTTGGATAGATATTATCCTCATGGGGTGATTTTAGTGGTTTAAAATCTCCCATACCACATTTTACTTTAGACTCGCGGTTTTGCTCATGGCATCAAATACGGCTTCACAATTTCCCTGGGAGCAGCGTGATCGAAGTTGTTAGTAGGTATTATTCGCTTCCTCATAGAGATTCACAAGCAGAAGGTGGGTGTGAACTATAAAGAGATGCAACACTGTCGAGCAAGTTCCAGGCTAAGCCGGGTGAAACTGAACAATTCTTTTTTTGTTTTTAAACAGGAACCTGAACCGGTTTTTTTTTAAAAATTGTTTACTAGTTAAAAACAGGGAAGGGGGGAGGTTTCTTCACAATTGGTTTGGTTCGCCATCAGGTGGATGGTAAACTCAGGACTTCCACAATGCCAAAACCTTCCGAGGCTTCCGAGAGCAGCCCTTTTACTATTCTCCAATTATCATTAGTGTACATCCTTTTTCGAGTCCTCTTCATTCTCGGTAAATGTTTCACGTGATTTCTTCCGGTAAACAGAAGAGACCTCAAACTTATACAGCATGAATACTGTCGTTCCTATTAACAGAATTTTCTTCTTTGTTCACATTGATGTGCGTCGTTACCGCGCTGTGGTACCTTGTTAGTCCCGATTTAATGTCGAATACAGGGTCGCTGGGAAGTCTCATATTCTCCCCACTTGACAGGACTTCTCGCAAATTCTTCACGATTTGCTATGCGGAGGCCAAGTAGAATGAATGGCAGGAGTTGCGATCAAGATGCCATTATAGCGATCTTCCGCGTTCTTCGCTATCTTTCAAGCACCTCATTGGACTGCGGTTGGTACGTGGTTGTCCGGTGGCGTTTAAAACCGAGGAGTTTAGCCAACTCCAAGAAAAGGGGGGGTGCAACTCCTGCCCAGTGATTATAACCGCGGGCATGCCAAAGCATGGAATTTACTCTCAACAGGGGGCGTCACCACAAGATTGTGCCGATATGTTTTTCACGGGTATTACTTCAGGCCACCGCGTGAACTTATCGACGATTGTTAGGCAATACCTGAAACCGTGTGACTCTCGAAAAGGGCCAATTAAATCTAGATAGATTGTGTGGAAATGCTTGATGGAGCGAGGGAACACACTTACCGTTTTCCTTACACTTCCACTGTGTGGTTCATGAATTAATGGCTTTATTCATGAAGGGCCAGAAATATTTTGTGATGACTAACCGATTTGTTGTCCGAATGCTTGATGGAACCTTGGTCCCTTCTCTGAGGTTTTGCAGTATATACTGGACTTTGAGCTGAAGATAGGAAACTCCTTAAATGTGTATTTGGCTTGAGACATTGAAAAACTGTGTCGTCCTTCTTTCCCACCGTGATTGTCAGAAAATCAACGGAGGTCTCTCCAACAACTGACAAAACGCCAGTAGCTCTGGTATCATTTCTAGACACGTGTTTAACATCGGAACTAAACTGCCCGATGAAGCTTATGCGCCGAAGTTGGTGAGGGGATGCTTTGTCGACCTTCTGTTTCAAAGGAAAGTGGCTTTTGGTCCATGAATTCTGTGACCAGCTTGTCTTCTTGGGATTACCAGTAGTATTTAATTGCATGGTACGCAGCAGTTTCGGGGGGTTTAGCTTCTAACGAAAGGTTTGGTTGATATTCTGTTGAAGGGCAGCACCTAAGATCATGTCTGAAACATTTACGAATATGGCTAGGGGTGCATCTTGCTGAAAGAATACCAGAAGTATAGCCTCCACTAGCTGTTGCTTCCTGACCTCAAATGCCTCTGGTGACCACGCAATCAGGTGGCCCAAACGAAATTGAAATCGCTTCGACTTTGGGCACGGTTTTAATTCTTTCAGGGGTAATCAGAGGTCCCAGAAATTTCAGCTGCGATTATAAGAATTCGCATTTCTCAATATTGGTTACTAGACCGGCGTCAAGGAGCTGTTGAAAAATGCCTTTGAATGGTCCAAATGCTTGAAATCAGAGGAGTTGAGTTCTGAGTTCTCGCAGTGTAGAATGAATGAATTTCTGAAAGGCCTGCACTGCATTGTACAGTCTTCCTAGTGAATTCAAAGACTCCGAAAGATGTGCCATGATTGCCGTTTTCGGAATTTCTTCCGAAGCTAACGTGCGAAATCATGGATAAGTATCGATCTGGAATCGTCTGATCATTTACGAGTCTGTAATCACTACAAGGTCTTCGTTTGCCATTGGGTTCAGCGACCAACAATTGCATGAAGGTATGAAAATATCCTGCTTAAGTTTTTCGAACTCTTTCTGCGCAACTACGAGCTTTTGGGGTGGTAATGGACACACCTTATTAAAAATATGGGAGCCAGTAGTGCTGATGTGGTGCCGCACATCACGCTTAATTTGCTAAAAGGGACTCAGTAGTGATGTTGTGGTATTTTGGAAGAAATACATCAATACGTGGGTCAAAAAAGGTTTCAGAAACGATGGAAAGAGTATTGGTCGTGCAGGATAAGATTCCTCCTGATGACCTAAGGGAAGCTATAGGGTCAATGAGGGACCTGTTGTGTAGATCCACTAGCAATCTATACTGGCACAGGAAATTTGCGCCCAATGCTGATACCCGCGATAATGAAGTACCAATAAAACGCTCTGTGCAGTGTTAAACTCATGTCTATTTGCCTGTTGCCATATGTGCGAATTGAGGAGGAATTTGTTGCCGCGAGTTATCTTCAACGTTTTCTTGCTTATATCTAATTTTTACTCTGATATCAGAATTGGAACCGGAGCCTTTTAACTCTGTTCATCAGGGATAGGTGCATGGTTTTTCATAAATTTAAGGAACTATAGCAGGATCCGTCTCCATGATGATAGTTGAAGAAATCGGTGGTGGTTTCTACGTTTATTTTTACTGACTTTCAAGCTGTCACATTCAAATATGGCGTTTCGAAGATAAATAAGGAGCTTCGTTTCCTGGGCTTCTTCTTCTCTTTGATCCTCTGTGAAGAGAAGTCAAGTTTTGTTTTTAAAAAAGGCTGGATCCTCAGGCTATCACAATCGTCCGTGACAATAGCCGGGATTTGAACCGGTGGTATTGTAGTGTTACGTCAGATTGAAATTTGACTCCTTGATGGTTTGAAAAATTAGCAGTAGGAGTCATTTCAAACTCTCAGAACCCCACATTGGGCGCAGATTTACTAAAGAAACTTCCAATAATTGGAATATTCAGATCGTAGGTAGTCTTTAAGAGGACAGTAGTTGATAGTGTGTCCCAAATGTCTTTAGAAATCCAAGTACTTCTTTTAGAAAATTTTCTGAACTTTCAGTTTTGAAATTCTTGTAAAATATGAATTTACGTGTTTTGTTGCTGTAGGAAGTGGAAAGTGTCCACAAATTTTTTTTTAGTTGAAATTGTTCATAATATGAAGTGACTCTGAAGGAGTATAACATTCAAAAACTTATCTTTAGTGCCAACGAACTTTCCCTAGTCTAGAACTGACCTTCTAATTAGTGCACTGACCACAACCTAACATAACTTTTTTTCGAAAAAGCAACAAACTGTCACCAACCGCAGACCGCATAATTTCTAATTTTCTCAGACAAATTGCAATCATGTCATATTCCCCGCAAAGAGAATAAATTAGTTTGAATGTTTACATATCTTGTATCTGCTCAAGTACTACAAAAGCGAAATTTTCTGCTTAAATCGAGCGAAAGTAAGTCACTTAGTGCACACGAGTTCCACTATGAATAGCGGCCGGCCATTCACTTAAAAATTCATTTTGCGCTTTCCATCACCGACAAGTACCCGGTCAACTTGCATGACTCGAAACCTCTCGGCCATGTCTGCAATCATGTCATGGTTTCGGCCAATCTTCATTTCGCCGGACACTCGAATTTATTATTTTGTTATTGTAGTTTCGTTTAGATTTTGACTTAATCGTTCGGCACGATCTTAAAGATATTTTCACCGGTATCTTAGGCATGATTAGATTGGATGATTCCTATAATTTCAGAAAGAGTCACTTGAGTTTGAAACAATGGAAAAGGGTATAAGGTCGTTGATGAAAGTAAAAATAACTTTTTGCTTATTAATGTCAAAAGTTGTTAGATATATGATGCTATTTTTTAGAGGCCACATGTGCGCGGAAGAGTACCAAATTCGTGACGAATGAGGCTACAAAATAATTATCACTTCAGCTAGAGATAACTTCGATTTAGCTGCAAAGTTACTTTTAAGCCATTTTCTTTCTTTTATTCTTTCTTTAGATTGTTTTGATTCAGGGAGCCGAGAGTTCAAAAAGGATGCCCCGTTGAAAATAGCGTATCTACTATTCTTTTCTGGAGGTTGGAGAATGTACGCTCTCAATACTCGATTTTTTAGGCAAGTGAAAAGTGGTTGACTGCTATGTTAACAGGTGGTGAATCAAGTGCTGACCTCAAGGGCTCTGTGAACTCAGTTTAAATTGATTCCATTTGTTTTATTTTATTTAAGCCACCCCTCTCAACCCTTAGCAAACCTACAATGTCGGCTGTTTTCATGCTGCCTAAGCCTCTTATTGATGGCTGTATCACCTTTTGACTTCAGTCCATATCGCCTTTGACCTTTAACATATAATGCTTGCTGCTCCTTGGTTGTAACTTCTCATGTAACCCTCTTAGCTGTCAATTTCGGGCCATAAAATAAAATCTGTTCTGCGTCCTCTGCAATACTCGATCAAATCGATAAAGATATGCTCGATAACCTCCGTGCCCGCACAAAAACTGAGTTAGCTCGAAACCTACTTTGACGTGGGGTCGCTGGATCCAATCCGAAGAGCCTATATGATTCTGTGGGTCCAGTAGCTTTTTCTGACTCAATTCGCGCGAACTGTCGCCGACGGGCAGTAGATTGTTCGGTGAGATACGCTCGATCGTAAAGTCTCTCTATGTCTTTCTCTCGCAAGAACATCAATCGGGATCTGTCCTGCTATCGTGCAGGCTGCTTCATAGGATATTATTCAACATGATCGGAGTGCACTTATGCTATACGCAACTCCAATCATTCTCTTATTTGTGTATTTTTCACTGCATCTGTCCACACTGGGGCTCCTCGAGGGCTCGGTATTGGTCCACTTATATTTGGTAAGATTCTCGCAATCAGTGCTCCGGTATTATATGCCTTAGTTGCTGCACACTCCGCATGTGATTTGAAGTTTACTCTCTGGTCAATCATCACGCCTAAGCATTTGAGCGCAGGAATGTTTTGTGTTCCTACTTTGATCTTCAGAAACGTGCACCTTCTCCGAATATCACTTCCGTCTATTCTGTGAGCAATAGGCAAAATTCTCTAATCAGGACTTAATGTCATAGACTGATTCATTCGCATAAAGCGCGACTTTTTGGAAAAAGCGTGCAACAACCGTCACACTAATGTCGCCCGCGAAACCAATCCGTTATTATATATAACGGAATAATCCACAAGAGGTACCCTCGTGAGGATTGATTAGGAAGTCGGCAACGATATGCACCAGGTACTTTGGCCCATCTAAATGGATTAGGGACTCAAGTACTCCACTCCATCTCGCATCACGTCTTCGCATCGAGTATGACCATGCTTAACATATATCCTCGTCAAGTGCGGCCCTAGCTGTGTTAGCCACCAGGCTAACTTCATCCGTCGTAGATCCCCTCTTTTGAAAACTGAGCCGATTCTCAGAGAGACCGCCTTCCTTTTCGACAATTGGAAGTTGTAGATTATTCGTTCGAATGGTTTGCCAGTATTATTTTGAAGGCATATCGGCCTGTAGGACGAAGGTTCACCCAAAAGGTTTGTTTGGTTTGGGGATTATTATCAGTTTCTTCTTCTTCCATTGTGTAGCAAATGCTCCTTCTTTAGGATATCTGGTAAATGCCTCGGCAACCATGTTTGGCGTTATTTTGATTACTGTCTTACGAGCTTTATTGGGGATACTATCCAAGCCGCTTCATTTCTAACTATTTTTTCTGGAGCTTCTAGTATCTCTTCCTTACTTAACAAGGGTACTTTCGTAGTGTCTATCTCAACAGTGGGAAAGTTCGTCATATTCATATTTTATGGGAAACGATTCGTTACTATTTCGTTCAGCAAATTAGAGTAAAAAATAGGTGTCTGTTCGTCTGTTACATTCAATTTATCCGGAAAAGGCTGAGGCGATTATCAGAAAATTGAATGGGAACATGTGGTCTGTGAATCACTTTATATATAGGAAGTGACGACATTTTATGCTGAGTTTAAGGGGGTGCTCCTCATACATGCGAAAGGGGTGTGCAAAAGTTTTTTTTTACAGAATATGGTCAGGTGGGGTATCAAATGAAAGGATTTGATTAGTAATTTTCGAAACTGATGTTGGGTGAAACATAAGGGAGTGAGAAAAGTGCAACAGGTCTCGCTCCAAGAACATACCCAACCGAAAAATCTGAAAATCACAATGGTGCATCAATACAAAATCTGATAAAACATACCAAAACACCGTTCATTTCAATACCTGCTCAAATAAAGTTAATAATAGCATATTGCCATATTTTAGGAATTTAGCTGAAAACTCCTGTCTGTCCGTCTGTCCATCTGTCTGTCACACCCGATTTATTCGGAAACGGCTGAACCGATTGTCATGAAATTTGGTTACAGCATGTGGTCTCATGATGTTCAGGTGGGAGAAGGTCTGCAGTAATGTCCCGTTTGTGATGCTTTGCGTCTCTAGATAGCCTGTCTAATATGTTTCTAAATTAATGTGCTGCCATCGATCGTGAAGCTTACAAAGTCTCATACATGTTGCTTCATTACTCGCCGGATAGCTGCAGCTTTTCCTTTTGCGTCTATTTCCCAAACACCGTAGTGGAGGGAGTTATATTTTTGCAAGCGGTGACAATTAATCCTGAGCAGCTTTGTAGCAGATTAAGCTTATCGGAAGGACTTCCATTTGCACAATATAGGTAAAGCTGTCTTTTAGCCTGGGCATCTCGTGATATCTTTACTATACTTACAGTTGCGATGCTTGCAGTGTAAGCCCCGCCTTTCGGCGAATGATTTTCTCTTCATTTTCGTAACAGTTTCGACCTGCTGTGGTTAATTCTTCGCCATGTGCTCCAAGCCGAAGTAGCTAAAAGGCACTTTTATTGATATTAATTCATGTAGTCTGCACACTACCCATCTATTGCGAACTTTTCCCACTGAAGACGCTGCGTGGGTCAATTTCGCAGACGTTGCGATGATCCCTGTCTGTTTTCCATTTTATGTATAATATTTCTTAGGCTATTCACATACAGTCCTCTAAGCTTTTTGTCCAATTTTTTCTTGAAAGCAATGTAAATTTACTCTCTACTAGTGGTCTTGAAGGTCCTTGTAGCTAGTGGTCGACTTATGCAGCTGGTAGCTTGCTCACACAACTATCCCTATTTTTTATTTATATTTCTTTGCAGGCTGTCGTGCATAGATATGAACAGCCATCTTTCTAACTAGAATTACATAATCGCTAAGCTCTTTCAGCATGGGACGAACCCTCTTTTCTTGTTCTTATCTTGTAGATTCGATTTCGTTGTGTATGACGTCCATGCCGCGCATCGCATCATTCGACCAAGTGTGTATGATAGGTAGGTATCAGTGACTGCTTGGAGTAGCCCATGCTATGATCGCTGCGGGAAGAGCAAGGGGAGCAAAGTAGTGTCCAGTAGGCTTCATTTCAAATTTCACGAACAACTAGAGATTTTTTTGAGATCCTCAACCCATGCATGGGATATGTTTGGAAAATTCAAAAGTGGGACTTGTCTGACCTCCAGGAAAAATAGTGATCATAGTGATGAAATTTGATATCATATCCACTTAGTTGGTCCAGAATTGCTGCTCGAATAAACATAGAGATCCAGATATTGGTATTAAGAGAACTGAGCACTGAGTCGAAAAATGGACTGTTGACTAGCATGAAATCATTGACTGGTTGAAGGACGGGGTTGAAAAGATTCACTCAACTAAATGTTATAATTTGGAAAGCTGTTGGCAGGCGAACATGTTTGCGAAGCAACTCTTCTGACTATCCCTCAAAAAGGAGAACATAGAGATGCTGTTTCTTCCAGCTAATCATTACGCACTAAACTGTCACTTCCAAAAAGTTATGCTAAATGTTTTAGTTAACTATCTATAGCTAATTTGAGGATGATGCAAAAATTGGCCAGGAGTAGTGTAACTAACTAACTATCACTCCTTTTTAGACTTAGAAAGGCTCATATTTAATGAGAAACTTGCAGCTTTCGCACTTTCAGAAGACGACTTAAATACGCACCCATTTCGCTTTCATTCCCTTCTATCAGTTTCGCTTCGGACTTTCTTTAATCTAACTACAATTTAGCTTGAGCTGTTTAACATACGCCCAGAACATTATTGGCCCATACCAAAGAGGTTTCACTTCAGGCAAATCAGCAACTGATCAGATTTTTTCTCTGCGCCAAGCGATGGAAAAACTGTTGGAATATGGACATCAGTTACACCATCTCTTCATCGACTTTAAAGCCGCCTATGATAGCATAGCCAGGGTAAAACTGTACACAGCTATGAGAGAATTCGGTATCCCGACGAAAGTATTATAATAAGACTGACTAGGCTGACCGTGACCAATGTGCGAAGCCAGATAAAAGCAGCTGGATCACTCTCAAGGCCATCCGACATCAATAACGGTCTACGACAAGGGGATGCCCTATCATGCATCCTCTTTAACCTGGCCCTTGAGAAATTGATCCGTGATGCTGAAGTAAATGCAAGAGGTACGATTCTCTTTAAGTCCGCCCAACTACTGGCCTATGCTGACGACATCGACATCATCGGAAGGACCACCCCGTACAAACTGTCATCATCTAGATCGAGCAGGTGCCGCGAGATCTTGGGCTGCACATCAATGAAGGCAAGACGAAATATATGGTGACAACGTCAGCACCAAAAACCAAGCAACCAACAACATCAAACCGCACTGGTCAAATGGGAAGAATAAAGATAGGAGACTAGAATTTTGAGACCGTTAATAACTTCTCCTATCTGAGGTCGAAAATCACAACCGATAACAGCTATGACGATGAAATTCGCGCACGGTTGTTATCAGCCAACAGAGCCTATTTCAGCTTACAAAGACTGTTCCGCTCGAAACGTCTCATCATAGGGTCAAAGCTTTTACTCTACAAGACAATGATCTTGCCAGCTCTCATGTATTCCTCGGAAACTTGGGTTCTTAGCAAGAAAAATTGCGAACTCTTGGCCGCGTTCAAGAGAAGAATCCTCCGAAGAATTTTTGGCCCCCTACATGAGGATGGACGATTCCGTAGCCTACATAACGACGAAATCTATGAGCGATACCATGACTGTCAAGTTGTGGATAAAATCCGGCTTAATAGGTTACGGTGGGCGGGTCACTTAATCCGTATGGATGAGGATGATCCCGCCCGGAAAATCTATAAGGGCAATATCTATTGTAGAAAAAGAAGACGAGGCAGACCCTGCCTGAGATTGAGCGGTGGCGTAGGTCAGGCAGCTTTTAGGGATATCGAATTGGTGGACTACTGCACCTACGATTCTAATATTGGAAAAATAGTTATTTTTCTTTATGTTTCGTCGGATATATTTGGAAGAAGCTTCCCTGGGACACTCTGCGATTTTAACGTTGATCATGATGGAACCCATCGAAAGCTCTTTTAACGTTTCTTCGATGTCCACAAACTTGAAAATATTTGGTTTGGGTCTTACCGTAGCTATATTGTAGGATGCCCTTATAGTTCGAGCCTGATCTTTGATTAAGTGGTTATTGTTCTGATTAACGAATTCCATGAATGATACGATGAGGGTGCCCTGCTTAGTGTATTCTATCAGTTTGGTTCAGTTAAGGTTTGCTTTTCATCATTTTCTGGAGGTATTCGAGATAGTAGCGAACTTCGATACAAAAGATTTTCCAAGTTCAAGTCAACCTTCGGTTCCTAACTGGATCGGCTTGTAATTATGTCTTCTGCAGGGGCTAAGTTGCTCACCACTACAGGATTGCTCCTCACACTTTTTCCTATAGGTCCGAGTATCATCCCCTTCGGTAACTTTTCTGGTAAGTTTTATGTGTTGGGATCTTTTCTGATGAAGAGTTGCTATTTCTTATTTGAGCGGTTTGTCCTTCGTTCTTTCTTGTCGGCTACTAAAGTTTGGCCGGGGGGTTACCTCGGGGAGCTGGGAATAAGTTTTAGTAGCAGAATAAATTGTTTCTTTTTGAGGGATGTGTCCTCTGTTTTATGTCATATGCAGTATCGGCTGCACAAGTCGCCAGAGGCACATACTAATTTTCCCCTTGTACATGTGTGTCTGCCTATCCCATTTGGCTTGGAAACATTTGCTCGTGTTGACACCAAATTTTTGGAAATGTTAGAACAGTGAAGGGCCACGCATGTATTGAGCAAACATTCTATTTTGAGTTTAAGGAGGGGGTAGGTCATATACATGCAAGAAATCGATGATTCAATGGCCAATTTAGAGTTAGGCCTGGAAGTGTGTTAGAATATTCTATTTCAAGACCGAAGCGACACAATAGAAGGAAAATTTGATCAGCGTTGCGTTTATCCGGGATTATTACCCTGACTAGACGTAGGTACATAATCATTCACAGTTGAATAATATTCCACCATCCAATTACGATACAAATCCCTATGCTACCAGACCGTTACGATAGTCTAGTACTCTAGCACTCATCCGGACATTGCCAAAATTAATGATTTATATGGGTATCGACATTTTCAAAATCATTACTCGTCATATATAGCCATGTAGGGTTTTAAATGAAAGGTCCTGATTAGTTACTCCCGACGTATGTCTTAATTTGGATATTTTTAGTGAAGGGAGAATGATGTGGTGGTGTCTAAGATGCACAACAAAATGCATAAGAGAAGATTGATTAATGGAAAGTTTGATAAAAATCCTACTATTATCAGCAAAACTATAATAGGTCAAAGTTGTCGTATGTATTTGCTGTACATTAAGCCATAAGACGTTAGCATTGAATCAAGGTGAAAGGCAAAAATTAAGGGCCTAACATACAGTACCAAAGACACATACAAGCAAATATGACGAGAGTATTAATAATTGGGCGATCAGCCCCACCCCAGCAACATCATTTTTTTAAGCAATTATAAAATTTTTAATTACCTTCACTCATGATGCTACATTGCATTAGCAATTAATATAGGATCTCTAATTGCCAAGCTATGGCGTGGTTAAGTGTTTAGGAAATGGTTAGTTCTTAGGTGGGGTACACGAGGAATTTATATACTAGACGATCTTAGCATACCATAAGTATTTCCTATTGTACTTTGTCGAGGCAGGTATTGACCTTTCGTCTTAAATAAGGTTGCTTATTTCTAAGTTTGAGAGCACCAAGCACCGAAAGGACTCTGTTCGAATTTCACTGATGGCAAAGGGATTAGGGATGATTGGACATCATTTGACTCAGCTGCGAATGAGTATCGGAGTCAAATCAAAATAACATTTAATGCTTTCTAGCATGTCACCATAGTAGAAATTAAGGCCTAGATGAAGTTGGGCTACTGCGATCCATCAAAAATAAAATGCTTATCTCAATTACTGAATTCGTTCAGTAACATGAGTAACCCGTCAAATGGGATTTTCATGTCCTCATCATTCAGTTTTATGAAATGTCAACTGTCAAATAACGACATTAGTCCATCAGTCGATTATCTAGTGGCGACATCTGATGTAAGAATGCGTCTCTTACTGAAAATTACTGGCGGTTATATTGAAAACGATCAAACCAAAAAAAGATAAAAGGAGCAATCAATACAAATAACTACCACAAACATGTCTCCCCCGTCTCATCTAGCCGACCATGTGCATATGTAGCCAATAATCCAGTCGTCAGTTAAGTATTTAATGAATAAATTTTCAATTGATTTAATAATCCCGTCACGTAATGTCTACTTGAAATGATTTTCAAATTAGTTGATATCATGTTGGGGTGTTAAATGCGCACCGCACATGTGGGATAGGTCTATTTTCGTGTGTGCTAAACGACACATGGAATGAGAAAAAAACTCAAAAGTTTTTATATTTGTATCTTCTGACATGGTGTCCGCATCTGATCCGAAATGGAAAGGAAAAGTTTAGTTAAGGTTGAAATGCGCGACAATAGTACATCATATAAGTCTTTCTGATGTCTATATCGAGAAGACGAAGGCTGCATATCTGCGGATTGATTAAGTGACGGCAAGATACTGACTATGTGCGGAGATTTCGATACCTAATGCATTTCCGTTAAGAGAGGTTTAGTGAAATTGTAAATGAAGCTGGGATGTGACTAGAATAATTAGTTGATTGCCAGCTCGTGTTGGTTGAAACTGAAATGAGTTGTTGATTGCAATTTTCATTAAGAAGAGGAGCTGGCAGCGGTTTTGGGATTGCTTACTAGAAGTTTGTGCAGCAAATGTCAGTGAGTCACATCCTCGCTGGTATTCATATAGTTGTTTTACAGTGGTTGATCCTTGTAAAATGTTAATAAACATCTTGTAGGCGGTTGGCATTTCATCAATATGATTGATTGATTAGACGTCTGAAAGGCGGCGTGGGTGCTTTGAGCTGATGGGTGCTATGCGTTCAGGATATTCTCCTTGAAATATTCCTCGGTTAATGTCCGCCTTTGACTCTTCAAATGCCGCTTACTGTTATCATCATTGAAAGCTCAGTACGAGGCGATCTTGGGGGATGATATTTTCAAAGTCGATGACTTTTCAAATTTTCTGCCCCTTAATGTGAAAAGTAAAACCTTTTTGGTCAACAATCATCCACCAGCAGAATATAATTAAAGCTGTCTTATTTAGTTTGCATTTAATGGCCTCTACAACTACAGTACTGTACATCATTTCAACAAATTTCTTTATAGCGAAAGTTAATGACTTTATAGCCACAGATTGTCAGAGGCTAAAGGGTTCATGTTTTAGGGACTGTTTGAATGAAAGTAAAGCTGCATATGCAGGTAGTTGCAATTGATTTACATTTCTAGGCTCACATTTTTGGTTATTTGGACGATTTCCTGGCATATATAGTGCGATGACGAGCTCCCTCTTTTTTGCTGCATCCTTTTTACTTGAAATTTCGATTACAATCAACGAGTCGAAGGTAGGACTAAATGAAGGGGACTTTCACATTATCTGGGGACATATCACTTTGACACTTTCAACCGGAATATCCGTTTGCAGAATAGGGAGTTGGGACTGACAGGACTACTATCGTAAGTTATAAGGTACTCTACAATAGACTAAGTAGGAGTAGACCTTGACAACCAAGCAGAAATAGGGGCGACTTTTCATCATTGAGGTCCACTTCCACCCCAAATACAGCTCTGACGAAACACCCGTGAGCATAACTTTGCTTATCCTTTTGCTCGCCAGTTCAGTGAACTCGTTCGGAATCTTTGGTGTTAAGTCTTCTCTTATACGATTTACAAAAAATGCATTGCAGATTTAATACAATGTCAGAATTACACACAAAAAGAGCAGCTTAATGACACATGCTTATTAGAAATGGGCCCCACGTTGGGCGCCACTTTATTAAACGGTTTATTGTTTGGCTATTTGCTTGTTTGCCTGCCTTTTTCTGTACGTGGAATTTTTAGTTACTAAATTCACAAGGTGGTCAAAAGGAAGAGCGATGTTTACCGGCTATACGTATTAGAAAGGCTGACTGAAGGCAGAAAGAACAGATATAATGAAATAAATCGTTATGTAAAGAATCAATGCAGGCGGAAGCAACAAAAATGCAATAACGACAGGTTTTTTTTGTGCAATATAAAATATTATTGCAGATAGATATATTTTTGAAACTGATCTGTCTAATTAATGTGGGTAGAGAGTGCCAGGTTCGAATCTAAAACGAGCTGATCTATAGCTGCAGACTGCAATAAGGAGATGATCTTATTCACATAGTCTTCGATCTTTTTTAGGTTACTATTTTCTGTGAAGATTGTAATTCAGAAAAAAAAAAACGTTCCCTGCCAAGGAGGTCGAGATCACAATGACCTACTGTCCTCAAGAAAACAAATTTTCTCAGGCACAAGTAATAGCAAACCCGAGATACAAAGGTGAATCATGAAAGTAGACAAAACCTTCAAATCTGCCCTGACAATTTTGAAATTGAAGTTCACAGAAATAATAAAATGCGCATTTGCCAAATACTATTACAACAGATGCAACTAATGGTTTTGAAACATGGAATGCTGGTCAACAGAGTTACCTCGGCCCCACTCCTTTCCTTGTTCTTGAGAAACTACCTCAAATTGCTACATCGCAGGACGAACTTTGTTAGTTATCCAGAACTCGCTTAACTTTTCTCTCGCGCAATCGAGCGCTCGTACCCATGCCTTTCTAGCCTTTTTCGATTTTTACATTGTGGCAATATCCGAAATAGCTTCCTATTATACTGTTAATGTCAGTCAAGTTTCCCCGCTACACAGGCATTTCTGCAATTATATAACTATATTTTTTGGTGCTTCCGTTCTACCTGTTGTCACCTCTAGGACCTTCCTTTGAACTGAAGATTTGTAGCAATGAAAGCAGATGTGCTTTGGATCTTTCCTTGCTGGTATCAGTGGTATACTCCAGGCTTTACGAAAAATTAGGTAGCTAATCTCCCTGTGCAGCCTCCGTGTCCAAATGTTGACGTTGGGGACGGATTATCGACTCATCCCCATTATTGTCTCCATCGAAATACTTAGTGATTTTCTCCTTTCGATGCTCTTTATATGCCGGTCAGGAAAACTGAGCCTTCCATTAAAAATACGAACAGAATGTTAACTGACATCGTTCTAGTAATGTCATTCACCGTTTCACTCGAGATGATCCAAAGCGTTTCTTCTGTAATTCGCGTTCATCCTTTGGATACTGCAGATAAAAGGCATATGGATCTGTATGGCGATAGTTAAGAAGGAAGTTAGAAAGCCTTAAGAGGCAACATTACTTTCTGCCCTGTACTGTATCCGGATAGCTGATTGGTTAGAGTACAAGGCTGTCGTACTGGAGGTTACAGTGCAAATCTCCCTGAATTCGTTGAATTCGGATACCAGTCGACTCAATTGTGAATGAGTACCTGAGGCAGGGTAATAATCTCGGGCAAGCGCAATGCTGACCACATTGCCTTCTACAGTGTACTGTAGTGCACCATTAACGTCAAGGCCCTGATCCAATATGGATCCAACGATTGTTATTATTACCTGCGCTTGCGACGGAACAATCTCTGGACAATCTTCGCAAGGAGGTCGGAGTGTATTCACGGATATGGACGAACTCTATAGACACTTCGCAGCGGGATTATATTCGCCCCTGTCTAGAGTGTCTGGAGCTATTTTTCTTGCTTCGCTACTTTTAGGTCCGCACGCAAGCGGCACGATGACCCGCTGGCTAAAGTTTCAACAATTTATAATTCCATGAACAAGTTGATCTAATACTGGGGAACGTGTATTGGTTCGACATTGACGGGTCACGATCAACTCCATTATATGAAAGGATCTATGAAAGAATTTGCCTGCTATGCTATTTTGACCCAGGTAAATCTTTATGGATGTTTGCTTCTCCATTGCTTTCACAAATCACTCTAACGTCTTTCTCATTTTTGGTTATTCATGCCCCCTACCTTTGGCTATTTTAAACGACTATGGTTTCATCCAGGGCAGATGCAACTCATTGATAGCTTCTATGTCCTGGGAGCAGCGTGAATGAAGTTTGCTCGCTAATGATATTTTGCAAATTTAACACAAAATTTGGTCTAAGCCCTGGATCTGCTTCGGTTTCACTGCTCCCAGGGTAGAGGCAGAGGCAGCGTCGGATGGGTTGCATCTGCCGTGGACGAAACTCTAGTCGTCTGAAATTTTCAAACGTTCGGTTGTAAGCCAAAAAGAAGAGTCCGTCGACTAAAAAGGTGGGCGAGAGTTTTTCTACAATTGATCCGGTCCGCCATCAGTGGATGGTGAACTCAGAGCTCTATCAATTCTTATTCGCTTATTTTCCAGATCTGATTTTCTGATTTTTCTGATGTTGTATTCCCTCTCATTCCAAGAAAAAATGCACGCGACTGTAAACTAAGGAAAATTAGACCAACAAACAAACTGGGTCTTATTCACTTTCCCTTCGTCAACCAATACAATTTAATTGTTTAAAATGCACGGATGCCAACATGCTTGTGCATCCCTTACTAAACCTCTCAATTTTGTGGCCTACAGATTCAACAACAACTTACTAGCAGTTACTTTTTATCTTCACTTTTTTGAACCTGCAGCTTGTTTAATTTCCTTGGGAGCATAGCAACTATAGCCCTATATGTCGCCTATTTTCGTCCACACAAACCTGAGCTGCCTTATACATTCTTGTACCGATGCACCACTGCACCCCTTAAATCGGTCACCTGTGCATATTATCAAGGTTTCTGGGGTGCTGACTTACTACTGTACTTTCCGTTTTCGAGTCCTAGATGGCCTGCGACGGTAAATCCCGGATAATTCGACAATAGTTGAGGTAGGTTTGAGTCCTCCTTATTATCCCATCGTAGCCAACGTCATGCTAGAACGCTTGCAGCTTCCGGAGGTGCGCTTGTTCTGCAGGTGTTCATTATCGTCACACTTATGCTTAGGTATGCTTAGGGCTTTTATTAAATTTTTTGGCAGTGTTATCGTTTTTGACGCATCTTCTGTATTGGGCTGACCCATCAATGGTACTTATGCATGCCTTCGCATGGGATACTTTAAGCACCTTTTCAAACAGATCAGCATTCTAAGGTGACAGGTAAGCCATCCTACGGAGGCTGACATAGATTTCCCGATAGTTCCTTAAGTTCCCCCTTTCCCTAAGGGCATTGCATAGTTCTGCCATAGATGGGATCCCCCCCTAGGTCCTTCCATTTGATATGGAACCCACGCTTTTGAGCAAATAATGCAGCTTTCTTTTCAGGGAATTTATTTACTGCGGAAGTTTTTAGCTTTGCTTCTGTTCACCCCTTAAAAGTCTCAATTTCGATTTCTCAAGGTTATGCCGGCTTTTTCGTTGGAGGTACTTCAGATTGGTTTAGTTTTCATCATTCAGAATACCCATAATACTCCTGCGGGGCCTCTGACTTTTCGACAGGATAAACTTTGCAGTATATTTATTTGACTCTGACAGGAACTGCCATACGGAAGCTTGTTTCCAGTTTTTGACAGCAGTATTAGCTAAAGCTGCTCACACTACAATTCTGGTCCGGGCATCTGAAATTTCGTTTCTCTCTACACCACAATGACCAGATACCTAGATTCGGTAGAACGAATTGAATCTAGAAATCGAGCTCAAAAGGTTTCTACATTGTTGGACGATTTTTGTGGTGATCAAAGCACTGCTCAACGCCCTCAGTGCTGCTTGACTCTTGCTGCAGATTGCGATGCGCTTACCACTTCAACCTGAAAGACTGTTGCATATTGTCCCAAAGCAAAAGATCACTTCTTGGTTTTATTAGAAAGACAGACTACTGCTCCCTGTTCTGCTTTTGAGCCATCGGTGTAGAAGATCTCGGTATAACCCAGTTTTCACTACGATTGAATACAACTTCATATTTTTTTCCAAACAGATGTATGGGAATCTAACAATCAGAAAACTTTGCGAAAACTGGATTTTGAGATAATTCCATCGTAGTTTTATTTGGATTTACTGAAAGTCTGCACACCGTTCCGAGATTCCGCCCAACAACTACTACAGCCACGTCATCCGCATAAGCTTGAGGATGTGCTGGCAGATCCATGTTGGTAAGCGTGTTAGTTTTCATTTAGTGGATCTAACCCATGTGACACTCAACAAGTCTCTCCAGACATTTAAGTTAGAATGATGTCAAGTTGATTTGTCTGAAGTTCTTTGACTTTGAATAGGCATCTTATCCAGGCTGGTATAGAGATCACCTTAATCTTCTACCAAGAAGTAGGCACATAATTCTTATTTGGAATTGAGGGAGTCCTGAATCCGCGATCCATTTGATGGCGGACTGGACTGATTGTAGAGAAACTGTCTCTCACTTTTCTGGTCCATGGGCTTCTCGTTTTGAGTTTTCATCCAAAGTAAACAAATTTTTGTAGACAACTACGGTTTTCGTCCTCCAAAGCAAGATATCCTCCAAGAATATGTCTTAGAAGTTGCCCTAAGTTCTCTATATACTCCTTTGGTATCACTGGATAGATGCCATCCATGCCTGCTACTTTTAAGTGTTCAAAGGACAGTATAGCTGTTCTTACTTTTTCATTGAAACCTCTAATCCTTTTCCTCGGACCTCTATCATCTGCTCTGCTAGATGGTGTATCTTACGTAAGACTACTGCCTATCGGGGTTTTGTCTTACTTTTCCGATTGGGCGCCCAATCTTTTTATTTCATAGAGACTTTTTGGATGTTCTCCTTCATTTACTCGTATATATCCGTTGGTCTGTATATCGGCACTGGTAGTTATCACGTTATTTTGGGGAATGTCGTCTCGGGCCTTTCCTTCGGTTCTTTTCCGCTCTGCCACGATTTGCTGCACAATACTGTGGTGGCTCCCGCCAACTGCTTGGTGACCGTTATACTTGCCTTGATTAATTTAGGGTGCTAAGTAAAACTCCAAACAGACTCTCTACTAATTAGCCATATTCTGCACCAGGATGACTTTGTTCTCTGCTTTTCCATATTTCTGAGTATTTCCATGTCTCACCACCTTGGATATTGAAAATCAATGAATTTCTCCTGCATGGCCTCAGTTCACGGGTATGAAAAGCATTTTTCAACTGCATTGTTCTCTAAGCGGCTTGGGAGTGAGCTACGCGAAACCGTCGAGTAGGAGGGTTTATTCAGAAACTGGAGCACCTATTGGTATGAACATGCCTAACTATAGGGGAGTGGAAAGGGGTGATTCCCCCTGCGCAAATTTTTTTTTGGGTTGGAGTATAAATTTGCATGTAATAAAGGGCTATTAGGGAGTCCGTGTAATTTTTACTGCAGATTCGTATAACTTTCACTCTGGGCCTAATTTTTCTTAAATCCACATTTCCTGCACTTTCTCGACCTATTATGCTCACTAGTACATACTGCTGCAAAGTAACCGAAGTCGATGCATCTGAAATATCTCTTGAGGGATATTTGATCCTTAAGTCGGTACATGACCCAGCCTATTTTTACCTTGCCCACGGTAATGAGTTTAATCCTTGATTCAACCGGCAAGTTAATGATAGCGGTCTGTGTACGTCCATACTCCGTCTTCATTCTCTTTATTGCGCTTTCTTCTATTGCACTAAGGTTGACTTGTTCCCTTAGAGCAGCATAGATATCCTCGCGTTATGTAACTTCGTCTAGTTGTTTAACTTCAGCTTGCTCACCTAGTACCTTCTCCACTTAACCGCTGTCTTCTCACTGGATCTGTTTAGCTGCAGCATTAGATCCCCTTCACCGTACGCCTGATACGACTCACACTGTTTCCCAGGTCTGTCAATTCTAGATCGGCTTTTACTTTCCGAAAGATATTGGCGTAAGACATATCTCCTTTCTTGAAAATAATGATTATTTCCGGACGAATCTTCTTTTTTTTCCTTCTGCCGTTTTTTGCCGCCCACCTTTGTCCATTGTTCGGGTTTACGAGCCGTCGACTCTCCTTTCCGTCAAATTTGAGGACGTAGTCTTCCTGATGCGTGCATGCCCATAATGCATGCACCGAGCGTTCCCTTATCCGCACAAAGAGACGCGGTCGATGGGAGATTTGGAACCCCCACACAGGATAATGGAAACCTTAGCTTTGCGTCTGGGTGCTTTTAATACAGAAATTAAAACTGCAACTCGATTGCATTTAGTCATGGAATAATATAAGTGGATTATAATTACGAGGAGTCACATGATGTTTGAGACTTACCCACAATAATCCGTCGTATTAGAGTTAATTATATCCAGCACGATTCATCGAGATTGTAGTTCGGCCAATCCACTTGATATATGATTGTTAAAGTGGTGATAATAAGTAACACCTAGTTTAGAATGCTTGACTGTAGAAAAGTCAGCCCAAATCTTGAGATATTACTTAAATTTTAGCATGCTTCCAACGTGACAATCCTCCTCCAGGTGACCAAGTCAATAGTTATGATTTTCATGCCAGTGAATTAGAAGATCCTCGCACGGTGCAGGAGTGAAATTGAATCCCGCTGAGAAACAGCAATCTTGGAAATTCAGAGGTGGAGTAGAGTAGCTACAGGGAGGATTAGTAGCATCTGTCAGGCCATGTAGTTGCTTGACGTCTTTCTGTCTCACTGACTGAGGAATTGGCTGCATCAACCACTCTCAGGACTTAAGGAAAATAAGGCTTTTCCTGTCATCCTGGAGCACCACGTCGATAATACCATTATACTAATCGATGGCCTAGTAATTCAATATTCATGATTGAAACGTGTTAGAGTAGTTTATTTCGGGTTCAGGAGATCAACGTAAATAGCATAGCTTTCACTTGAGACCGACCTTCATAGGTGGAATACCCATCCAGCCTATCATTAAGATTTGAATCCCGACCTTTTCGATCGAACGCTTAGTGGCTCTACTGCAATAGAACTCTGGATATTTCACTTCAAAATAGGGCATCAGCTATCTGCAGCTAGTTATCACTCCTAGGTTTTTTCCAAAGGCTATTGTCTGGATCCATGTAGAAGTTGTGGTTACACAAGGCTTGTTGGAAAAAAATAGTGAACTTAGTGATAAAGTGTATCTGTAAGGATATGTGATAGTTTCTGGACAATGTTGGTTAATTGATCTGAACAAATAGCTGCAGATTTATAGCAAATCATATTTGACGTCATAAAGGGAAGTTAAAAAATGTACTAGCCTTAACTCAGAATATATGAGAGCGAAAAGCTAAAGCCTTAAATAAATCGGGATTGAAATAGCCAAATTTAAAGCGGCATTGCAGGAAACTGCAGAGACCTGATGAAAACAAGGTTTTCTTACGGGATGGGAAGAGGGCTTTAATGGTTGATGGTCTCTAACAATGCTACCATTTGGTGTAAGAGAGTCTTTGTAAGATTTTCCTCCTCATTCGAAAAAAAAAAGAAAAAAGGACAGGCGACAGTGAATTAATTTTAATAAATTTTGATTCGAACAAACCGTATCAATGAGAATAGCCCGTGCTATGTACAAAAACCTGAATCCTACCAAGACCATCAATTCTACTTCTTGCTTCTTATGATTATGATCTCTAAATTAAGTCGACATTTCATTTTCCTTGTTATACAAACCAGTAACAACTAAATCCCTTCAGTTCCGAACCTTCAACCATCCTCTATTCAACCTAGTCTACCTTTCAAGTTCCCTAATTCCTACTTTGAAAATCATCTGATTACGATCGTAAATACTCTGATCTTCCGGCATTGATATTGCTGATGACGACTTTACCAGCAGATTCCAAGCTCCAAACCTCATTACCCAGAACCGTGGGGGCATTCTGATTACTTTTCAAAAAAAAAAAAATCCTACACAGATCGTATTCTCTTCTCTACGGAAAATGATTGATTATTGGGCTACATTTAAGCCTGTAATGATTCATTACAGCTTGAATGACGCTGATCTCATATGAGAAAGTTCAGTTGATTTGGGGGCGGTGTAATGATCGTTAAAACGAAACGTTTGTAGAAATGCCTGCGACTGGGAGTAGAAAATATGATGGCAGTGAATAGGCTTAGCTAGAAATCGAAAGTCTGTAATATCAATTTGAAGAGCGAGTTAGTGAAATAGCGTTTACTAGTACTTAATCTCATTTTAAGTACTTTCGAAGATTGGAATTTGGAGCGATCAGTGTAACTTACTGTATCCAAATCTGTTTAATTTTTTGCTTGGTATTTGGAACAATACTTGACTGACATTTCGCTGCTTTGTCTGAATGAAAAATTAAACATTTTAGATATTGAAAATTTGAAACTTGAAACCTAGCTCTCTCTACTCTCTAAATTAAATATTTGAAACACATAATTAGATATATATGACCAGAATATAGGCTTCGATAACGAAAATTTGATTAATTCTGGGGTTTTGGTCTGTGCCCACCAATCATCATTTCAAAAATATTGTTAATTATCTTCGAGTATATTATTTCTAGAAGACAACAGGGAAACAAAACCTAATTAAAATCGGTTCAATATTCGTCTGTCTGTTTGTTTTTTTTAAGGATGTGGAAATCTTCAAAAGACTCTGGCCTGGGCATGCAAGAGTGTGGGATTTTTACCCACTAAAACCACCTCCGACTCCCTAACTCAGCATCCTCGAGATGCTTTGCGACCACAACCAGTATAACCCACCATCGTGGCCTCCTTCAGAACCGGAAGGTTAAGTACATCATTATACATGATGTTCCACACTAGTGGGCCCAGTACAGAGCTCTGTGGGACACCCGCAGAGAAAGTGTACTCCTTGGGTCCATCATTGGTATTATACCAGAGTGTCCGCTCTTGCAAGTAGCTATCGATAATAGCGGCGAGGTAGGTGAAAAAACCAATCGTCGCCTGAGACTTTCGTATAAGGTTGGCCGAGTTGGATGCATTCCTCACATCCAGCGTCATCACCACACAATATTTGCTTCTGCCTGTTTGTCTGTCACACGCACTTTTCTCAGAAACCGGTGTACCGATTGACACGAAATTTGGTGAGAAGGTGGAAACTGTGAACGCCCAGACATGCAACGAGTGATATCCTTCTACGTTGAGATTAAGGAGGGTCCCCATGCATGCAAAAGGGGGGGATAACATTTTTTTCACCGAATATAGTCATGTTGAGTATCAAATAAAAGGTCTCGATTAGTAGTTTTTGATGCCGGTCTTAGCTTTGACATTTGTTAGAAATGGGGGGAGCGGCAGGGGTGGAAAGTGACGATTTCTTTAACGGATCCATTCTCCATTCTCTCCCAACCGAAAAATCCGTGAAAGGTCATGAACCTGCCTCTATATGGTGTCCAGGCCTCTAAATACTCTCTATATCGATATCGCACTGGTCAAACGGAAAGAATAAAGATAGGAGAATACAACTTTGAGACCGTTAACAATTTCTCCTATCTAGAATCGAAAGCCACAACAGCTTCAATGATGAAACCTGCGCACGGTTGTTGGCAGCCGACAGAGCCTATTTCAGCTTACAAAAACTGTTCCACTCGAAACGTCTCACCATAGGGTCAAAGCTCTTACTGTACAAGACTATGATCTTGCCAGTCCTATTCCTCGGAAAGTTGGGTTCTTAGCAAGAAAAATTTCGAGCTCTTGGCGCGTTCGAAAGGAGAATCCTCCGAAGAATTTTGGCGCCCTACATGAGAATGGACGATTCCGTAGCCTATATAACGACGAAATCTATGAGCGATACCATGACCGTCAGTTTGTGGATAATCCTGTTGAATAGGTTACGGTGGGCGGGTCACTTAATTCGTATGAATGAGGATGATTCAGCCCGGAAAGTCTGTAAAAGCAATATCTATGGTAAAAAAAGAAGACGAGGCAGATCTGCCTGAGATGGAGCGATGGCGTAGGCCAGGACGCCAGACAGCTTTTAGGGACATCGAATTGGTGGACGTCGCCTAGACCGGATACCGGTTGTTGCGCCGTTGATGATGATGATCGATATCTGCTCAAATTAAGTTAATAAAAGTACATTACAATATTTTTGGGGAAATTGAGTAAAAACCCCCCTTAAGTTTATCCTAGAGTTATAAAAATGTATGTAGTATAGAATATGATATGAACCAAATTATCCCCAAGTTTAATCAAAATCGTACTATTACTAACAAAGCTAAAGTAGCTCAAAGTTGACTTTACTATGTAAACTTACTGCTACTAAATAACAATATGACACTAAAGTGAGTAGTCTGACATACTAAGCAAACAAGCGCATAACCGAGTAGTGAGCATATTCTCTTTTTTTCGACGCTGTGCTTGCGGTTATTATCGCTTCTCTACAAGGTTTTCAGCCTACAGGAATCAGACAGTCACCTATTCAAAAAGGACTCAAATAGTGTAGGACCAAGAGAAACGGTGGGGAAACCAAGGATGACTAGACCGCCAGCTTTGCTCATTAAAGCGCCAAAGGGAAACACTTTTGTGCAAATCCTCAGCGCCATCTGATAAATTATCACCCCCGAAGACAATGGAACAGAAGTGTCCTTCTTGGAAAACGGAAAGTGATGGAGTCCCCGTCGTATTTGGTCCGGAGACAACAAACAAGGGTACGTCCTGTGGTAAGGTCAAGGGACTACTGGGAGAGAAGGCTCTGGTTTGTAGCCCCGAATTTAAATACTAATACGAGATCTTGACTTATTCACAGAGAAGACCGAAGTAGAAGACGCAATTGAGCGCAAATGCCATCAAATTTTACAGGTGCTTAGATTATTGGAATATGTCTGCAACCTTACGGGGATCTGAAAGTCACAAAGCGAAAACTTGCAACGAAAAGTAGGTTCGGGTTCTTTGTAGCTTATGTTAGGTGCCTCTTGAGAGCATTGCACATATTGTGGGCTCTGTGTATGTCCAGTATTTTCCGGCATTGGAACAAGCTAGGACGCGGTTGACGAGTAACATGCACTGGAATGCAATGGCTAAGGAGTTGCTAGCGCAGTTCACCGCTGAAGTAAAAGCTGATCTTGTCGGTGAATAGTACCGGAATAAGGACCCAGATTCATGTTACGTAGACTTATCAGGTATCGTCGCTATTTTCATTTGCGACGGCATGCGTCTTTAGGTTTTTACCAAAGGTGGGAGGAATGATTTTGGGACTATAATAATACTGAATAAGATAATGCCGGAGTTTCAACACAAGCCACATGCTCTGGAGGACGTTGCCTTGGAAAAGGAGGGGCGAATCTTGGTTGACGGTAACTTTAATATCAGGATTCTCAAAATGTCAGCGAGAGCAATGATCGTAGTCTTAGATGCCGGATCCACGCCAATGTTCCAGCGCTCAGTTCGCAAAGGAAAAATTTCCAACGTAACAGATGGGAAGTTCAGGAAGACTTCTCGACAAGCGACCATCAATACATCTCGTTTGAAGTGGTTGACGCTACCTCCTGGTTTAGCGTTCTCTCTGTGTCCAGAACTTTGTAAAGGTGAACATCAGAGGATTTGTCGAAGCTCTTGGAACAGGTAGAGCAGCGTGAAGGACATCTGTCTGGTGTCGCTCCTATATTTCATCATTATGTAGGCTATGTAATCGTCCATCCCATTGTAAGGGGCCGAAAATTCTTCGGAAGAGCGCGGAGAATATCTAATAGAAGGTAGTCACATAATGCCTCTATAATTGTTGCACTGTGTGATACCTTTCCTTTTATGCATGGAACAGATAATGCTTCTTTGCCAGTTATCAAGCATTAACTGGTTGTCCCACAAGCACTTGGTGTAACTGGTCGCCCCCATACTCAACCAGTTCGGCTGTAATTCCATCGGCTCTTGACGATTGATGATTCTTAAGCCTATGGATTGTGCGGTGTGTTTCTTCCATGGTTTGTGTCAGTTCTCCCAGGGTTCCTTTTTCTTTCTGCGAACTCGTTTCTCCGCTCCACGGAGTTCGTGATAAATTTCCGCGCGTGCCCGCGTTCTTTAAGAGGGCAGCAATGCCCTGTGTGCATCATTTTTCATTCGTTTCGACTTTTTTAGCGAGTATTGGCCAAGTATTTTTGTGGTCGTATTAATAGCGTCCTTCAGGCGGTTGTGAAGATCATTTGTTAAAGCTTCATTTCTAGAACCTCTGTTAACTGCGGTTATTGCGGCATATATTTCCCCTTATAGGTGTTATCGAGGGTTTCGTTGTGGATCGGTTCAGTGTCTACGTTATTGTCAGAGAGGTTACTAGGCGGTGCCGTTTTTCGAGTGTGGAGCATCATGCCAACGAGATAATGATCCGAGTCTATATTGGCTCCCCTATATTTTCTGACATCCATCAAGGCTGAAAGGTGGCGGCGTTTGATCAACACTTGGTCAATTTGGGTGAAAGTGTTCGCGCAAACCGGGTCCTTCCATTTTGTATAACACTGCTAATTGAATAGTTCGCAGTCCGTTACCATTGGTATCCTTATGTAAGCTATGGGAGCAACGTATCGCCTGAATACGAGCCCCGTCCCAATTTGGCTGTTAAAATCCCCAAGTGTGGTTTTGATATCATACTTGGGACAGGCTTCAAGGGACGTTCTACTGCCTCGTAAAAGGTATTCTCCTGCGACCCTGGAGGGACATGAGCGTTAATGAGACTTATATTTCGAAATTTGCCTTGCAAGCCCAAAGTGGAACTCTGTGATTTTCTTTTTGGTTTTGAAACCATGGAATGATCAGAAATTTGCGTTCAAACCAAGAGAGGAAGAATTGGAAAATGTGAATCAAACTATTGTTATCCAACAGACAATTTCACTACGCGCTTGGATGACTCAAATCCTCGGTCCTATAAGACAATGTATAAAAGTCGCACATTCAAAATTTCAAAAGAATCACTGAATAAATTATCATACCCACACCTCCACGAAAAATCCCACCAAAGATGCATCAATCTAAGTCTAGACTTACAAATCTGGAAGATAAATGTATGGTCGTAATTAGGACAATCATACGTTTACCCCTTTCGAGGAGTGGTTGCGTCTTTGGATCCATTATTCGGCGTGTGTTATTATGTAAATGTTGGAGTGGAAATCCATATGACTCTTCTGAGGTGACATCGATTGTGATCTGAAGGCAAAGGTAGACTTAATTATCATATTCAGGTTCGGGTTAAGTGCAGACTCATTCAACATTCAATTTGTTAAAGTTGTTGATAGTATCGGCGGAAGGTTAATTTATGATCACTTTGATTATGCTTGATATTCTTGAGTCTTCTTATGAAGGAGTCAAGGTGCGGCTTAATAACTAATAATTCTGGGGAAGAAAAGAATTGATGAAGAATTTTATGGTTTTGGGTGCTATCGAATGCTACTATGTAATTTAATTTTTGAAGTAAATAACTTTTGTATTTTTTTTCGATTTCAGCTCAATCAACAGCTTCAAGCCAAGGGTGGTCCAACAACAACACACGACTTGAGCTTCCTCAAGGAAGCGTCACCAATCTACGTAACCTCGCTTTCGAGCAATCAAACCGGTGCACCAACAATCACAGCCGGGTCAGCATCAAGTGCAACAGGAACTTCTCTCTCAGCCTCTGCATCAGCATCGGCAACGATAGCTGCTAGTATTCTATCTACAGGACCATCTGCAACAACTATCACTACTTCTTCCACTACTTCCACCACATCAGTTGCTTCGTCCAGCAATACCAGCGTCAATACCACTAGTATTGCGAGCGTCCATCAGTCCTGCATCAACCCGCAGTTGAACGCAAGCGTTTCGTCGCTTCCTGCAACGACAGCAGGAAGTGCAGGAGCAGCTGGGAAACCTATTCTCACAGGGACATCTTCAGCGCCTTCCTATTACATCAATAGTAAATCCATTCCAAATCAGTATCACACCACCACTGCCGTGGTATCTACTTCATCACTATCTTCAGCCGTATCCTTAGCGAACAACAGCAACCTAGACGTCAGCAAGTCTGCAGCAACTGTTGATGAGGGCGTCCAGTATAGTCAAAGAGGTAGCAATATAATTCCACCGAACATAGTAACAGTCACTGGCCAGTCGACCACTACCATAACAGGTCTCCCATCCGTGGCAGTTCAGAACCTGCCGGGCGGGGAAGTACCCAAGCTTCATCAACCACAATATCAACAACAATCAAAGGCAGCGGCGCCATCAAACAGTGGCGCACCGAATTTCCTTAGCAGTAATTCTAGTTCGAATTTAATTAGTGGCGGTCACATATGTGCAAATAACATAAATTACAAACCACAACAGTTCCAGCAGCAAAAGGGCATCAGTGGCGGTACCCAAGTGTGTAGTAATTGTAATAGTAGTACAATAGGTGCATCGTCATTGGCGGTACCAGCGTCAACTATTAGTGTGGCTGTTCAGGTGGTAGGCGTCGGCGTAACAACCACCCAACCCCAGGCTCAAACGGCAACAGTTCCATCGTTGGCACCGTCGACAACAACAAATATTAGTGTGAATAATAATGTTAATAATTTAAATTTAAACACGATATCGAGTACGACTAATAACAATTTGGTGAATATTAATAATAATGCCGCTGCAGCTGCAGCCGCCGGCGCAACCGCGAATAATAGTTTGTTAATAAATAATAATTTATGTAATAACAATAATAGCAATAATATTAGTAATTGTGGTGCTGGTAACACTTTAAATAATTTTAGTACGTATAGCAGTAGTGGTGGTAATTTAACTGCAACTACTATAAAAAATAATTGTGATTTACTATTAGCTAATGGTCATCCGCCGATACGTGAGGTAAGTGTGAAATTAAAGATAAGATTTTCTCATGGTTTCTAATCGTTTCCAATTATTTTCAAGATAATTAATTAGTTTGGCTTGAGGTTGAGTTGAAATATTTATTACCTTTAATGGGAAATTCTAGCGAAATAGACTCAAACTTAAGATTGGAATCTATGTATATGGTTCGAACCAACCTCATTAACTTTGAAATCTTTTAAAAGGGGGATGGACGATTGATCGGTTTTAACAAGTGAATATTTCAGTTATAAATACTATATAAAAAATAAAATAAAATTAGAAAGGTTTGGGCAATTGTTAGTATTTTTATAACACATTTTCAAATGGCTCCCAGTTGTAGGTAATGATGATCAATATGAACTTTGCAGCAATTTACGTCGTAGCGCATGGCACAATATTGGAAAGTTTGGTGGAAACCCCACTATAGTAAAGTTGCAGTATTTCGAAAGCATGTTTTTGCTCGAACGAAACCATTCACTATCAACAACGTTCTAAGACAAGGGATGCCCTATTATGCATCCTTGTCAACCTAGAAGTGTAGAAGTAATCCGTTATGCTGATGTGAATGCAGGAGAGGCTATCCTCCATAACTACTATCTACTAGGGACTTCTTTATGGGTGGAGGTGGAAGTCATAAAAAGATGGTGCTCTGCCAGGTTCCAGTAGTGTGTGGAATTCCCACCCACTAAAACCACCTGCACTTTTCCGCCCATATCCTCGAGGGACCACAGTGAAATATTACTTCGCAAGGAGCGTTCTGCTTTACACCAGCACAACTGAGTCATGCGTCCGTCACGCTTTCCGGGGTCGTCCCGGCTCCTGCAGCTTCTCCTGTATCACAGTTACTATTCCATTCCATTTATCGCACTACAGTTTGCCGCGGACCTCAGCTTCTCCTCCACGAAATAATGGGGTTTGATAACTGCGTCAAGGACATCGTTTAACCCCCCACTTTCACTCGCGAATCTCGGACAGTGGAACATAATATTCTCCGGGTCCTCTGGTGTAGCGGCGCATTCGGGACAGTCTGGAGGACTCATCCATTCCGAAACGATGAAGGTTCTTCCTGTATCCACCGCGTTCCGTAAGGAACCACGTTAGATGATAATTTAATTCTCCATATTTGCGCTAGAACCATCTTTCAATACGTGCGATTAGTGTATGGATCCAGCGGCCTTTTTCGAAATTATCCCACCGTTGCTTGCTGCTTCCTAGTGGCTTTTAGGAAGCCAGCAGTCACTTCGACCGAATTCACCCCGGTCCACGGTAGAGATAGTGTGCTTCATTCGCTAAAAGATCGAAGGGAATCATCTCCGCGATGACACATACTGCCTCACCTGATACCGTCCTATATGCACTGTACATCCTCAGCGCGATTGACCGGTCTGCCTTACCCTTCCCTGCCTCATTGTGTTATCCAGTGCGCTCGCCCAGATATGATCACGTATCGCGTGATAGATTTTACCACCCCTGCGATAAGCAGCCAGCGACTACATTTTGGCCCCTCAATATTTGGTGTCCAGGTGTCCCTTGAATCTCAACTTGGAATCGATTATTACCCCCAGGTATCTAATAATAGATTTTGAAACACCTCGTGATTACCAACTCGGCTTTTAGCAATGTTGTTTTTTCTGCCATTGGTAATAAGGACCGCCTACGTCGTATCTATTAACGTACCAAATTTCACCATTTGAAGCCATGCACTTGCGGACGGTTCCACGTCCTGGTGGGGTTTCGCAACTACTACCACTGCCGGTTCGTCTGCAAAATCAATGAATGTTGCCTTTACTAGTGGTTATCTACCCGGCCCCGGATCTAGTCGGACTCCATTCGAAAATTATAGTATACTTATTATCTATAGTATGTCCTTTAAGTCCATAAAGGAGAGGAACTTATGTTCCCTAATTCCAAGTGACATCTGGTATTAAGTATTCTTTCAAGTGCTTCGACCTGCGCAAGTGACATTGTTTCAGAACATGTATATAGGTTTCGTTATGTATAGGCAGTCTTCGTAGAAGCTAGCTTCCCTAGGTGATAGTTTGACTTGCAGTGATTTGTGAGTATTCCCACTATAATCCAGAGGCTCTTCTTGGTGACGTTCAAACAATCTTTTAAACGCATGGGTTTGTGTCTGTTCGTAGACTGCTCCACTCCTTCGAACGTCACCCAGTACATTTTTTTCATCGTTTTTTTTTTTAGCACAAATCTCGAAAGAATGACCTTCCCCAGTGCATCGGTGTCTCTGCGACTCCACTGGCCAGCTCGTCCGCTGCCTCATTGCCTCTCAACTCAACAAGGCCTGGAACCCAAATTATTCAGATTTTATTGAACGAGTCTTGCGTGTCCAATCTGTTAAGGCATTCCCATACGGGTTTGGAATTCACCTGGCTAGAACAGCCGCTTGACTGTTTGCTAGAATAGCAATGTCCAATCCCCTGTATAGTTCTTTTCGAGGTTGAAGAAGGCGCATCTACCTACGGTGTATACTTCCGTCTGTACTATGTTGGTATGCTTACCCATTGGTGGAAGGTACGTTTTCCTTTTGCACCTTTGGCGGAAATGCTCAGACGATTCCAGGTCGACACCCACCCAATTCCACTCATTCACGATTTTGTGCTCTGTATCTTCTTGAGGCCGATCTAGCATTTAACGTTGAGAAATGCAAAGTCCTATAATCTTAGGTCAGATTCCTCGGCCTCCTGATTAGCCCTGGAAGCATCCAACCGGATCCAGTCAAAGTGTAAGAGATTTCTAGCTTTCCACTTTCGAAATCTGTTAAGCATCTGAAAAGATTTTTGGGCATGTTAAACTTCTCTGGGCCGAAGAGCAAAGACTCCCGCCTGATGGTGTGATCCCCAGCGGCTGTTCAGGCGCTTGTCACCACCAAGCAACAGCTGGTGGCTACTACACTGTACTACTTCTACACATTTCCTCAGCAAGATGCACCCGTAACTGTATTCGTCGATGCCTCAGACATTGCCATAGATGCTGCTCTTCACCAAAAAGTGAATCAAATCTGGCAGCCGTTGAGCTTCTTTTCCAAACAGTTGAATCCTGTTCAACAGAACTACAGTACTTATAATCATAAGTTATTAGCCGCGTACCTCGCAATTAAATACTTTCAGTATTCCTTTGAAAGCAGGCCATTCACAGTGTTCACGGACGATAAGCCAATGACTTTTGCTTTGAAACAAAAGCCCGATAAAGCATCCCCCCGCCAACTTCGGCATTTGAACTTTATACGCCAGTGGAGTTCCGACATTCAACACGTGTCTGGATCGCACAATCCAAGACCCAAAAGAGTAGTCCATGTTGCCGTTTGATCCGTCCAATCCGGAGCTGTATCTTGGACTCCTGGGCTTCGTGTCAACCCCCTGGCAGGAGGAATGGTCTGGATAGTTTTTTTTCGTTTTAAGACACGTACAACTCGCTTTCACCCTTCTTCGTCTGCTGTTTTGATGGCGAAAGGAGGATTTGATAACATAAGAGACGTTTCACAGGATTTGTTCAGATCACGGTGTCGCCCTGTGATCCTTACTATCATTTGACCACCAGGATATATACTCCTAACAAATTTTTGGATATGTTTTCAAAACTGTTGTCCTTTCATTGATTTTGCCTTCGTTAGTAGCTGGAGGTCCGTTCCACCGTGGTTCTTTTTATTGATCACCCTTTCATGATGTCCCTCTTTTAGACAAATCATCATCATCAACGGCGCAACAATCCCCCCTGCCTTAATAACTCCAGACATTCTGGTTTTTCGCTGAGTTCCACCAATTCGATATCCCTAAAAGCTTCTTGCCTTTCGCCATCCTTTTATCTGAGGCAGGGTCTGCCTCGTCTTTTTTTTCCATCATTGATATCAACTTTCTAGACTACTGGTTGAATCATCCTCATCCGTACGGATTAAGTGACCCGTCCACCGCAACCTATTGAGGCAGATTTTATCCACAACCTGACGGTCATGGTATCCCTCATAGATTTCGTCGTTATGCAGGCTGCGGAATCGTCCATCCTCATGCAGGGGGCCAAAAATTCTTACGAAGATTGTTCTCTCAAACGCAGCAAAGAGTTCGCAATTTTTCTTGCTAAGAACCCATGACTCCGAGGAAGATATGAGGATTGCCAAGATTATTATCTTGTACAGTAAGACCCTATGGTGAGACGTTTCCAGTGGAACACTTTTTGTAAGCTGAAACAGGGCTGGTTGGCTGCCAATTACCGTACGCGGATTTCATCGTTATAGCTGTTATCGATTATGATTTTCGATCATAGGAGAAATTTTCAACGGTCCCAAAGTTGTAGTTTCCTACTTTTATTATTCTCGTTGGACGGTGAGGTTTGATGTTGCTGGTTGTTTGGTTGGTTTTTGGTGTTGATGTTGCCACCATATATTTTGTCTTCACTTCATTGAAGTGCCCCGCCGCCGGTTCGATCTGGATGAAGGCAGTTTCTCCCATGATATCGATAGCGTCATCATAGGTGGACTTGAAGAGGATGGTGCCCCTCGTATTTACCTCAGCATCACTGATTATTTTTTCCAAGGCCTCGTTAAACGGGGTGCATGATAGGGCATCCCCTTGTCTTAGACCGTTGTTGTTTCGAATGGTCTAGAGAGTAATACTGCTGTTTTTATCTGGCATTGCACAATGATCGGGGTTAGCCTAGTTCGAATTCTATCATGGCCGTGTACAGTTTTACCCTGGATATGCGATGTGCTATTATAGGCGGCTTTGAAGTCGATGAAAAGATGGTGCAACTGACGTCCATATTCAAAAGGTTTTTCCATCCCTTGCCGCAGAGAGAAAATCTGATCTGTTGCTGCTTTGCCTGGAGTGAAGCCTCTTTGGTATGGGCCAATGATGTTCTGGGCGTATGGGGCTATCCGATCTAGCAAGGTAGTGGAGAATATCTTATAGATGGTACTCAACAACGTGACACCTCTATAGTTGCTGCACTGCGTGATATCTCCCTTTTTTTGTGTGGGACAGATAATGCTTCGTTGTCAGTCGTCAGGCATTGATTCGCTGTCCCACACCTTGAGCATGAGTTGATGAACCGCTTGGTGTAGTTGGTCGCCCCCATATTTAACCAGTTCGGCTGTAATTGCATTGGCGACTTATGATTTTTTAAGCCAATGAATTGCACGAACTGTTTCTTCTATACTTGGTGGTGGTAGTATTTGTCCGTCGTTTTCAGCTGGCGGGACCTCCAACTCGCCGATATTCTGGTTATTCACCAGTTCACAAAAATTCTCAACCCATCCCTCCAATATGTCCATTCTGTCGAAAATCAGATTTCCCTCTTCGTTTCGTCAGGATAAGCGCCAAGGTGTATAAGGCTTCATCCTGCTGACTTATTGGTAAAACTTGTGCTTCTAGTGGGTTCTCCCAGGCTTCCTTTTTCCGTCCGTCTCCACTCGACGGAGTTTATGATAAGTCTCCGAGGGTGTCCGCGTTCTTTGAGAATGTAACATTACTTGATATGCCGCATTGTTAGCTGACTTTCATCGTCGAGCCAGCCATTCCGACTTTTTTTGCGACTGGGGCCAAGTATATTTGTGGCCGTGTCAATGATAACGTTCTCAGGTGGTTGTTAAGATCATTTATCGATGCTACGCCTCCAGGATCTATGTTGACTGCGGTTATTTCGGCATCCATTTCCCCCTTACGAAGGGTTGTGTTATAAATGATTTCAGTGTTGACGTGCGTACAATCAACACACCTGAAGAGGCCAAACAACGCTTTCCGCGCAAACCAGGTACTTCCAACACCATTTCGTGCGACATTGTCAATTGAATAATCCGCCGTCCGTTATCATTGGTGTACTTATGTACGCTATGGGAGCCAACGTATAAGGACTCCGTCCCTATTTGACTGCCAAAATCCCCAAGTATGATTTTGATATCACTTCTGAGGCAGACTTCCGGGGTTCATTCTACTGCCTCGTAGAAGGTATCCTTCTCCGACTCTGCAGTCTCCTCTGTAGGAGCGTAAACCTTAATGCGACATATATTTCTAAATTTGCCTCGTAAGCGCTGAGTGCATATTCTTTCGTTTATTTTATAAAAGCCGATAACAGGAGGTCTCCTTTTTTGGCTGACTGAGAAGCCTGCCCCGAGTACATGGTTTACTGGATGACGATTATAATATATGGTGTAGTGGCTCTTCTTCAGGGAACCGTTCCCTGTCCAGCGAATCTCTTGTAACGCGATTACATGAGCCCAATTTTGGGACAGGGTATCGGCTAGTTGCTGGCCTGCATTCGATCTACACAGAGAGCACACGTTCCACGAGGAAATGCGCAATCGTTATTCCGTTTTCGTTGCGGGTTTGCCGTGGTAATATCTAACATATCTAGTCCGAGGCTCCTGTTGTGGCTTCGTAACTTCGGTTTTCCGTGTAGGGTTATCAGCCCTATTCAGCCCCCAACCTAGAGGACCAGTTGGTACAATTTCTCGCGTTTTAAGGCATCTGGGACTCACCTTCATCCTTCTCCCTTTGCAGCTCTTCTTTAAGAAAGGACGGTCAGCACGTGGAGGTTGAGATTAGGTTTGGTAGTAGAGCTGGTGGTGTTGGTCCAGCACATTTTATGCTCCATCGTGGGTATCAGTCCACATTTCTCCCTGAGGCCTACCAGTAGACATATCTATTATTTTGAATCTTTAATGGTGATTTAGCAGTACTCACTATTTGTAGCATGTGTCATACCAGTCTACCCTGCCGTAGGCGCAACATACCTGTAACCACTTGATTAATATTCTCTTTTCTATTTTTCAATTTTCCAGTTATCTACACTCTCGGAAGGTGATAGTGAACCGACTGAGGACAACACTTCTTCACTAAACGATCGTCATCTCCAGCAACAGCAGCAGCTGAGTAATAGTGGTAATAGCATATCAAAAGGTCGAACCGAATTACTATTAGGAGACCAGTCATTACGGCAAGATTCCAGGTAAGTCTTAAAGTGTACACCTGCTGTTGCATAAATTGCCAAGTCAAGGTATTGGCACGATCGACTGCGGTGCGATTACATACCGCCGTTGCTGAAATATTCTATTGGCCATAAAACTAGCTAACGGTTTCTCTATATATGATCAATACAATGTGAACAGTGTGTGACAATCACTACGCTTATTGTTGCATAAACTTGGTAGCTCCCTTCGACGCAGAGTCTTCCCCATTAAGAGGAGGCTCTGATAGTTGGCGGACCGCAACATTTTTGTTTGACCCCCAAGTATGGGATGGCACGAACCTCAGGGACTATCGTGTTTATGCAATCTGGCATATACGCAGTTTACCTTTGCTTCGATGAGGGACTTACTGGCATTATCTGACCTAAGTGCATGCATACGCTCCTCATCAATGTATGGTAATACGCGTTTGTATCGCTAATGACCAACAACAGGTACATAATCGCTGCAGACAGGAAAATAGTTAATATACAACGTCCGGAACGATTGTTGTTTAATGATATTTCCGGTTTTGGATTTGTTTAAATTGTGGTCACATGTGCTAAGTGGTGAAGAGTTAAATGTATCTGTATCTCTCACATTTGATGGATTTTCAGTCTTCTATTCGTATACAAGCACCGTCTCCGCTGATCGTAGCAGTTTCTAACCATGGCTAATAACCGGCAAGAGAGGAGGAATATCACGGTCTAATGAGGAGTGGAAATTGTTGTTTATTTAGGTTGCACGATGGCGCCTTGCTGAACCTACATATATAGAACAAGATAGTGTTAAGTGGAATCCAAAGGATGTGTATTTCTTATTGTGTGTAGTGGAATCATGTTTGCCAACAGACACTGCATCGTTTGATTTCTCTGAACTTCCTGTGGGGCACCTTTGCACACCGTACAGTCATTAAGATTTCTTTCGCGGAGTTGAATCTCACACAAGACCTTTCGCTTATGAGAAAAAAACTGGTATCTATAGATTCTCATCTAAAATTTCATTCTAGTCAAATTAAATATTAAAATGAGATCTAAGCGAAATTTATGCTCGACCGGGACATCGTGGTCGGAGAAGATTAACTCGGTTGCATAACTATCCCACGTGCACTCATAATCTGCTTCCAACGACCTCGCCTTGGGCTTATCATAAAAATTCCAAACACGAGAGAAAGAAGAAATTATTTTCCTACCTGCGCCATACACAACATCATTATCATAAACGCATAGAGTAATGCACTAAAATTATACGTACAGGTGCTTGAGGAATGTCTTAAACTTCTCTGTCTTGTGCCTGGCCTGGTCGCTGCTGGTTTTCCAGCCCCTCTTATTGTCTAATTTATTTTTAATGTATTATGCAGAAGTGTACACATGAGCTAGACAAAGTAGCTCGGAACGTACTGGCTCAATCCGACCGATGGCCATATCTCATATTTGTTCTTTGATAGTAGCAACCATGGCACGTAGTCAACCAAGAAACGGCTCCGAGGAATCTGAATTATGACGCGGTTGGTCCTTCAGTCATATTTCTCTTACCAAGCTAAAGAAGATACAATAAAAGATGTAAGCGCATTAAAAATTAACAGAATATTCGGCAGAAGATGACAAAAATTCTGGGTACATGGACAGGGACATATTTTCCTTCCACTTACAAAAGAACCATTCATAAGAGTTAAAATGGCTTAGGCATGCGATTGTCCCTTGGAAACAACATGCATTGAAATCTTCGTGGGAACCATGAATGGTTGAAAGAGTACTTAGAGACATAGCTCTCACTTGAGTGCACACATCGGAACATACAAATTTCCATTGATAATCGTAATCACCTTTCAATGAAATATGTCTTCAGGTATGTTCGTTTATTTAAAGAATTAACAGAGAATTTGAGGAAAGACTTGGAAAATTTATGGCGCTAGGTGAGCAGGTCATCTCCGTAAATATGGACAGGAAGTGTGAAAATTTTTTCCGGTAATTTTGTGTCGGACTTCTATTATGTTCACGGTTGTGAGAATAGTGGAAGCTGCTTGTCCCTCAATTTGGTTTATTGAGAAAACGTGTCTTCCCACGATGAATTTATATGGTTTCTGGGCTCGACATGTATGCATCCTGACGTGACACACCACGTTGTTGTTTTTTTTGTATTGTCAACGTGAATCCCTCTTTCGCATGCAAGTTCAAGGGCAAAATATGACCTACTTCTTCTTGGTGGTGAGGGCTTTTTAAAGTTCTTACTGTCAGTCTATGGATCCTCCCCATTTGCCGCCTGTTACTATTCTTGCAGAACCCCCTGAAATATTGCGTTACAAGGCTCTAGTTTAGACCAGGATGACCATGTTTCCCACTCTCTTCACTATCTTTTTTTGGAACTTTCCTTTAATTTTAATAACTCATAAGTCAAAGTCCTAGGTAGGATAGGTATCAGTGGCCGCTCCGAGAAACCCAATTAGTGCTTTCGTGCGCTGTTTTGATTCCACAAACTCTGAAGGTCATGATCGCTGTGGGAAGAGCAATGGAGGCAGAGTCCAGTCGGCTCAGAATTTCAGGGTCAGCCCGTAGTATTCACGAAAGAAATCGGCTCTACCACCCTGCAACGGAGATGGTCCTCAAATAATGATTTACCTAGTGTCGTTAACCTGGTTATAGCTAGAGCTGCACAATTGCTAGGGAAATGCCTTTGCAGCTTCGGAAATACAAATTTTAGGGTCTGGCGGTACCGTTCCGTATTGGTCAATGCTCCTAGTAGATCGCCGTAATCTGAATGAATTTGCACACCTCAGACATAAGAGTTGCAACTAGAGACCTTTTTGAGATCCCCAAAAATTTGCTTATCTAAGGTCCGCAGTCTGGCTCCAACTAGACTTGGGCAATTGCAAGGGAAATGTCTGAGTGTTTCTTTTTCATTTCCACATCTTCAGTAATGCGAATTGTAGAGTATACCGAGTTCGGCGGCATGATTCCTCCAGACCAGTGCTTCGAGCAGGCCACCGTAGTCTTGTCCACATTTGCTCGCGTCTACCTCAAAATCTCTCGCGATGGCGTCTTGTTATAGATACGCAAAGTTCTCGTTGACTTGGCCCAGGTGGTGAGCCCTCCCTGTCAATGGTTTTTAAGCAGTTCGAGTAGATTCCCTCGTGACAGTTGGTGCCAAGAGCAGAGGCCCGATCCGTTATTTTGTTCATCCCCGGCGATGTTCTTATGACGGGCAAACCAGAGGAGGGTAACTTTGATCGTGACGTCCACACAATACAGCACGTCTCTGCACTGTCGCACCAGCCAATAAAACCATGTACGTTAAAATGGAGTGAACTACGGTTGTATACATCTAGAAAACCGTCCTCGTGCGACCCTATTTCTCTTCAAAGGCCCTCTTACAGGCGTAGTAGGCTATATAGACTTTCTCAACTGTCAACAATTTAATCTGCAATGTAACCAAGGGTCCCGAATCATATACAGATATTTTAAATTGGATGAAAAACACATTTGTTCATATAGCCGCAGTAGGTGGAATTCGGGCACCCTTGTCCTGGTTGTAAATAGGATTAGCTCCGCTTTAATTAAATTTATGCCGTGCCCGGATCTTGCATCTCACAGGCAGCCCTTCTCCAACGCGACGTCCAAGATTTCACCAATAACGGAGGCAAACATTCCTGACACCAATATCACCACAAGTTGCTTGCATAGACCACCACCTTCATACCGTTTCTGTCCAATATACATAGAATTTCATCCATCACTAACAACCGAAGCACCAGAGAGATGGTGCCATCCTCGGGCGTCCCCCTGCCACCAGCTCAATATTGGAGGTGCATAATGCTCTGCCCTTCTGGAATGGAATCCTGGTTTGATTGGAAGTTGAAACAAATTCCATGTGGACTGGGTGTCTTAGACTTGGGCGGCCCTGGCTGCTATTCTTCCTTAACTAGGTGGTGTCCCAGTGCCTGATTGGCTACCGCGTCAACAAGATCAGATCATATTGACTTGTAGTGGTGTTAGCTCCTTAGATACAGGGTAGCCGTCTGTTTTTCTAGGGAGTGACTGACGGAGGGAACCGAGTGGGAATCGAGTTGGTCCACGAGAGTTCCCTGCTTTGGTCGAGATTCTAAGCCTTGCGAACTTTCACCAAATTCAGTCACACTCGTTGCGTGTATCTCCCTGTGGACTTTCGAGGGTTGCCGCCACGTTTGGGCTCGATGCAGAACTTGTACACTTGCTTATTAGATAAATTATATGTCTCCGTAACTGGTGAACACACCAGAGTGTCAGAAATCCCTTTTCGACCAATGGATATTCGATTCCACCTTTAAGAACAACCGTTCGGGGTTCATCTTCCAGACTCTTGGCTGCTATTGGTTGCTAGTGATGCTAAGCTTTTCGCTGAAAAAACACGAAAGAGGGTAAATGACGAGACGGCCCAATGTAACCTCCTTGAGCTAAACACGTTATTGATAGCACTAAAGAAAGATTTTTACTAAATGCTTGTGCGTGAGGCGGTGAAAATAAGTGAACTTTGTTGCATAGACTATCAACGATGATCAACGAGTTTGGTTCAGGCCACAACTTAGTGCCTTGATTTGACAAAATCACTCTGAGCTTGTGAATTAGGAGTTGAGGGTCCGGGAATTATAAGCATCATTCAACGGAAGCAAATGAAACTATTAATTGGACACAAAGTTGTCTAAGATGTATGACTTCCATGTTGGTGGTTGAGACCTTTCTGCTATCGGGCGCAAGCCAGTTTTTGTACAAGCAGCACCAAGCGAAATTAGTATGCACCAAGAAGACTGCAAAAGGAGGAGCACATTGAGTTTCCAAGCTACACGATATGTCATTGCATACACGCGAGTTAGGTACGAGGTAGCTAACTGGCGTGTGTGTCGAGACATCTAGCTGGCTTTTTTGTGCATGTTTTTCCTTCCCAGGCATCACATACATGACACTATTGCTGAAAAAAAAATGCGCAAAGTTTTTCACACGTAAGTGATTGAAGAACATCGAACATGCGTAATGCTTTTCTTCCATAGTATAAATTCAAGTAATGCGCTGGCAGAGGGATCTCCTGTATGTGGTCGTCTTGGTATACACGTTATAAAATTACTATGCTGATAGCGAAGAGATAGCTTGGGGCGAGTTTCTACTTTCGTTACTAAACTGTTTTGGGTAGCGGAGGGGCTAGATAATTAAGATCGGGAGGGTCTTTGCTCACTTCGAAGAACCACGGCTGCTGCGGTTTCGGGCTTTTACAGTAAGGTTTTCATATAATTGTGATTCCCTGAGTTGTCACAATCTCGGTACATCCAGATTTTCCCTTTAAAAAATAAGGGGGCGCTGGTGGTGGTGACCGCTGGTAGGTTAATGGAAGAATCCGTCTCCCCGCAACATCGAACACGCATGCAGAATGATGTACTTCTGCATGGTTTGAACCAGACTGTGTGAGAGTCCCAGGACATCAAGGGAAGCCGTGAGGGATTTAGGTACAATACTTGTAGCTGATAATATTATGGGAACTAAAACCATCTGCTCGAGAGGCCAAACTTCTTTGATTTCCCGAGCCATTTCACTTTCTTCTCCACGTATTTTCGTTCAATGTTGCTATTAGAGGGGATAGAAACGTCCACCCGTCTTTTCAACTACCGGCACTTCAGGCTTATTGTGTGGTGAATGACGATCAGTTAGAATTTGCCTGTCCCAGTACATGCTGTAAGCAGAACTATGAAGGCTCATGTCAGTAAACCAGACATGTCTCCGTGATCAGCCCATGTTTGTATGCAAGGTTTAAGTAAATAACCTTATATACAGCATTATACCTGTTCGTGTATTGCGTCTGTGCACATACAGGGCAGCCAGAAATGAGATGGTCAAACGTCTTTAACACCGAACCATACATTCTGCATTGGTCATTCTCCACCCGCTCTTTCATTATGAGCTTTTTAATTGCCCCCCTCCATCTCAGCAAAGAGCTCCCAGAACACCGCCAGCTATTAGACAAACGCAAATAAACAAATGGCTGCCAAAGACAATTCACGTGTTTGCCGTTCATTGCCTTTGACTTCCATTCATCACTCCGGTCCTAGTCTGACTTCACCCTACACACAGGATTGTAAGATCGATCGTTCAAGTTAAGTGGAGAACTTTTTCAAACAGCCGCATGAAAGCGACTCTCCTGCTCTTTGCTGTGAACTTAAGTTCATGGCGAGTCGACTTGGCGGTGATGTGCTGCCACGTCCACCACACCCTACCAATATTACGCATGTCTAAGCAAGTGAAGGCATAGCGAATGCATTCGAAGCGCTTATTTTAATTTTCTCCGAGAGATGCGAGAGATGCCTTACACCTCGCAGGAATTCAGACAGCAGAGCATCCTTCAGACCATCAATTCGGACATGGGTTCCTTGCATTTGTAGAAGTCTGTCTCGGTCATAGTTTGGATGTGGAGGTCACCAATGCTATGTCCGGCAAAGGGGACTCAACGAATCTCCCTGGAAGATGCCTTCCCGTATGCGGATGGACTCTGAGTTGTTGGTACCCTTAGATGATGGCACTGATAAGATGGTATGCCTCCCTTCCATGACTGTCGTCAAAAACATTATTAGTGTTAGGTTAATGTGGTACAGATGTACAACATCGATTAATCAGGTGTGCTGTCGAAAGCCTTGGCATAATCGATATAGCAACTAGAGGTTTCTTTGGTCTCTAGTTTCTTAACCTACAACTATCGAGTTGATAATGTGTTGTTCCTTGCCACTCGTTGACCCGACTCGGCAGCCCCTCTCCTCCTTGGGCAGAATGTTATTCCTCTCGAGGTGTACATTAACCCTTTCACTAATAATGGACATTATGAATGTATGGAGAGTTTTGAAGCAAGTAATCGATCTTGTGTCTGCGGGGTCCTGCACCATGTCTTTCTTAAGGATAAGGTATTCCCCGTGAGGAAGGGTGGAAATGACCTGGTTTATGCTGTGTACTAACCGACCACGTATACTGGTGAACTTTTTGTGTCACCCGATCTAGATCTGGGCCCCTCAAGTTTTCGAATTGTTTATGGTTCCTCTGCGGTAACATCCACAAAGTTGATAGCCGGCAGAATGACATGGCGGGTCCCTTCAGCGGTAATCGTCTAATTTCCAAAGTCCACCCCAATATTCTTTTACTTCCGTTACCGAAAACTGTACTATTGGGATTCATTAAGTCATCTGAAGAAGTTCCACTAGCTCCTCTCGTACGTTGCATTTCACGCCTGGAGCAACTTTCGCCATACCGTCGTAACCAGCTTAAAGTTTTTGCTTTAGTATGTCGAAAACTTCATCTGCGTCACTGTGGATGGCATAGTTCCGGTAAACCCCCCGTTATTTCGCCGTGGGAGTAGGTGATAAAGAGGTAGATTTCCTCAGTTCACTCCATCCGCTACCTACACGAACCTGAGGTGGTCGTCACAGATTGTGGTGAAACAGCTGCACCGGGCGGAGCCATGCTCCTGGTCATCGTAGTGCCTAGACGTCTAACCGCCTCACGACTAGCGGTTTGAATGCCTTGCTGTCTATTATGGAAACCCGACCTAGTCAGCAAGTCAGACGACTCCCTCCGATTATCTGTAATGGATCTTAGGTTTCTCCTTCTCCTCATTTAATGGATTTGCATTTTATACCTGACTACCAGGTGTGGTGATAGCTTCCTCAGTGAGTAATCTGCAAGACTGCCAAGATTCTACAGTTTCCTCACCTGTCTTCTGAGACGCTGCGATGGCGTACATCCATTCAGATAGAAGCTATCTATCTTTTTTCTTTCACAACCAGGCTTGGAACCGGCTAGGGCGGAGTTTGGTTCCCTTATTATTTCGAATTTAACTTAACTAACTTTCGTTCCTATGACCATATTCTCTTTATATATGCAAAGGGGAAGTGGCGTGGAAGGCTCAAAGTGAAAAATTGAAATGAGACAGTCTAACTTATAAAAAAAGCCGTGTGGTACCAGCATATTACTCTATTTTGGAAATATATTGAAAAATAAACCATAATTTCACTCTAAGAGGACGGTTTTGATATGGTTTTGAAAAGTTTGGTCCAAATGTTACTATTGCTAGCCAAGTTTCCACAGGTTCAGTTTGATTCACTGAATTCCGAAGCATCGAACAATGACAATATTCCATTATTCTGGCATACTAAAGGTACATTGTAAGGGCATTCTCGCTAGCTCTAAACTTCTACTACTTCTTTTATATCTCAGCGTCCGATTTCCGATTGAAGCAGGAATTAAAGATGAGCCTACCTTTGGGATAAGTTTTTAGCTGTTCGTTCACCTTTTTGGAGGAAAATAGCGATATGGAACTTCCGAATTTTCAGAAAACAATGAAGGTTTGTGGATGTGTGACGCTCATTCAGATAATGAGACGTCACCCAATTTGATTCAGCTTGCTCAATGAGGACAAAAACTTGTATGTCATCTATTAATTATCGATTCAACTTTCACCTATCAAAAATAGCAACTATTTTCTGTAAGATCAGAGACTGCAAAGTAACAAAACGCATTTATACCACATTCAAATATCCTCAATAAAATACAAATCCACCTCAATAATAATATGATCTCTGACCGCAGCCTCTACTCATGTGGATTTCGAATCTCGAGTTTCACCTTCACCTGCTCCTCAATAAAACATTCTACAGATACTTGTATGTCCATAGAAACATATGTTATCAAAGCGTTTGGTAGAACTCGTACATTGTTATTCTATATACAATCAATTGCTGAGCCCTCCACTATCCTCCTATTCTGCAATGCAATATTCAAAGTCAGTCATCACATACTCTCCCAACAAACTGTTCTTCTTCATTTCATTCACCTGTGGCCCAGGTTGTATTGCGGGAACTGTTAAAGAAGAATTTCCATCACAATCATGACATGACCATCACCTACCTCTAGTATTACCTATCCGCTTCATACTCCGTCCGTTTCGCTTGGATGCTGCTGGTCCCGGCGACTAGAACACAAACAACGGGTGATTACGTCCACAACGACCAAATGTGCGATGATGATGATGGTACGGAAGAAAAATCTCATCTTCTTGGATTTTTGATGGCTTCCTGGTTCAAACAGGCACAGGCGGTGAAACCAGCACAAGATACAAGATACAGGTAAACAACAATCAGCACAACAGTTCATCCATTAGGGAATCCAGCCGGACGACCCTCTCTGTAATCTTCGATCCAATTAACGTGGAAGCATCTTGGTCTTGTTGTTTTCAAAAAGTCCACCCATCGTAGAGGTCACGTAGATTGGTTCCTATTATTATGGTTTTAGAATTCCATTTTATCTTTTTTTCCTGGAGAGATCTTAGAGGGACGATGCTCTAACCCGAGCTCTGAAAAATGAAATGAAGAAAAAACACTTTCTGAGATCTGAAAAAGTTAGTGAAGGCCGCAAGATTTGTCTATCATCGTGATGTGATCCATGGCATTCTCAAATTTAATGGTCCATTTTTTCTCCCTTGCATCAGACTTGGAATTATATTGTTTTTGCTGGCCCCGGGGATCTCAAAATGGAGAGGACTTCTGTATGCAGTGTTAAATTTCCAAATGAAAAAGTTTAATTTTTTTTCGAGCTGCTCCATGCCATGCTTCTGCTTTGGACATGGTTTACGGTCGATTTTGTATGTGGGGATCGCAAATTGATTTTCAGTTTAAGGAAAAAGAGTATGGTATGCCTCCAGCTTGCGTTACAAGTAGGTTTCGGTAGGGGTTCTTAATTGTTTTTGAGTTCGTGCGATATGAAAGAAATGATTCATCTCAGTCCGATTCAATTTACGCAACAGGCCATGAAACTGGTTGCAGTCTGCGTGCACTGTCAGTTTACAGATCAGGTCATATTGGATGCTTCGCATTTTAGGGATGGAAAATCTAGAAAGGCGGTTTGGACCACCTGAATTTTCTTTCGGTCACGTAAGATGCTCATTGCGCTATACAGAGTGAAACAATTTCACGCTTTGTTGTGGTGTATCCGGTAACACTTGCTTGATGTTGGAAATTATTTCTGTGCATAGAAATCTAACAGCCATTTTAGGGCGATACCAATCTAATGTTTGGCATCTTGTTACCTACAAGTGTTATGTTTGGCTCAGCGAGTTCTTCAATTGGATTTTTATTTGGGCAGGTAGTGCCAATTAGTGCCGTTTTGATACCACAAACTCCTAACACCATGACTGCTGTGATAAAGGCACGGAGGCATTGTCCGGCCGACTCAGATCTTCAGAGTCAGCCCGTAGCATTCATGAAGCAAAGCAGCTCTCCCACCGAGCCACTAAAGATCTTTCTACTAAACCATTCTACCCATTCTACTGTTCGTAGTTTAGCTGGAACTGGGCAATCGCAAAGGAAGTGCCTGAGGGTTTCCCCCTTTTTTCCATAACTTTGGCAATGCGGATTGTAAGGTATACCGAGTCTGTCGGCATGGTCCCCTATATACCAGTGCCCCGTGCAGACCGATGTAATCTTGTATGCATTTGCTTTCGTCTGGCATAAGAGCTTTTGCTATCCGGCTTTGTTATAAGCGGGCTAAATCCTCCTTGACTTGGCGCACGTGGTGAACCTTCACCATCTGAAGTCCACGGCTGTTAAGTAATGCGAGTGAGTTCCATCCTTGACAGTCATCAGCAGGACACAGACTGCATTCACCGAAGAAGTACCTAGAGTAGAGCCCCGCCTGGCCAATCCATCAACCCGCTCATTTCGCTCCATATTCCTATGATCGGGAACTCAGAGGAGGGTGACCGTGCCGCCAGACTGTTTAGCGCATTTTTGTACTGTTCCGCCAGCCTGGATGATGTCATCGCTGAGGCCTTAATGGCTGCTTGGCTGTCGTTCAAAATGGTCATGTTACGCTGGGGGCTCGGATTATGTCTCAGCTATCGACATGTTTCCAGTATCGCCAGTACTTCTGCTTGGCATAGACTGTCGTAACCTTTTTTTTGAGGAGGTGGAAATCTTCAAAAGACACTGGTCTGGACACACCAGCGTGTGGGATTTTTACCCACTAAAACCACCCCCGACTCCCTCCCTGCCCCACGGAACCACCATAAGATATTACATCACGGGACGGAGTCAGCTCACTCTAGCTTAGTCACTTTTCTTCTATACGCGGCGCAGGTGACCGGGTTTTTCTCCTCTCCTCTGCTTTTCGCAGTTTATTTTGGATAGATGCGATCATGTAGTTGACCGCATCCCAATTCTCTTGATGTGCTAGCACTTTCGGCACCAGATTTTCTGGTACCAGCACCTCTCCTAGAGTCTCCTCTAGATTCCTCCTTTCTTCCACAAATCTCGGACAGTGAAAGAATAGATGCTCTGGGTCGTCTGGGACTCCATCGCAATTTGGACAGTCAGGTGAGGTCTTCAATTTAAACCTGTGAAGGTATTGGAGATATCCTCCATGCCCCGTGAGATTATAATTAATCTCTCCGTGTCGTCTCTCCAAACACTCCTTGATTGCAGGAATGAGCCTGTGAGTTCACCGACTCTTTCCCGAGCGTTCCCACCGCTCTTGCCATCTATTTATGGAGCTCACCCTTTCAGTCTTCTTCGTCCGCGATGAGGAAGAGGTTGCCTTTGCATTGTATACGTTCGCTATCTCATCTGTCAAGATGTCAATCGGCATCATTCCAGAGATGACGATTGCTGCATCATCTGAGACAGTCTTGAAGGCAGAGCATACCCTCAGGGCTGTCCTCCTGTAGACTGAACTCAGTTTGGTAGCGTTCCATGACATTCGCAACGCCTCCCTCCAAACTGGGGTTTGCATAGAGCATGATCGAGGTCACCACCCTGGCTATAAGCAACCTAGAGGTATGCCATGGCCCTCCCACGTTCGGCATCATCCTTGCCAGGGCCATACTTGCAGTTGATGATTTGTCGCAAACATACCGCACATGTTGTTTATAGCTAAGCTTCCTGTCTATCACCACCCCCAACTATTTGATGGTCGGCTTGGAAGTGATGATATGATTCCCGATTCTAATACAAGCGTAATGTCTCTTCCGGCGCTTAGTGATGAGGACCGCTTCCGTTTTTTCCTCCGCAAGTGTTAGACCAGAGCTCTTTAACTAACTTTTAACAGCACCGATTGCCACGCTTGAGTATAACTCAGCATCTTCGAGATGCTTTGTGCCAACAACCAGTGCTATGTCGCCAGCGTAACCCACCACTGTGGCTTCCCCCGGAAGGGGAAGATTAAGTGCATCGTTGTACATGATATTGCGGATGTACGGATGGCCCTGGGGGACACCCGCGGAAACAACGTACTCCTGGGGTCCGTCATCGGTTGCATACCAGAGCCTCCTTTCAGTTAAATAACTACTGACGATAGCAGCGAGATAGGCGGGAATACCAACCTTCGCTAAAGATTCCGTATTAGATTCCAATTGGCCGAATTGAATGCATTTTTCACATCCAGGGTTACTGCCACGCAATATTTGCTGGTACTACCCTTTCAGACTGTCGTAACCTGGGAGACCATATGACTTGGACACTGTGTGTATCCGAGAAAACTCGGGAAGAATACTGTGTCATATGTAGATTTGCAACTCGTCGTCGGTCTTCCACTCTGTCCTGGTTCGACTGTTCACTAGTAAAGTGCAACTTGCTTGTAGCGCAGTTCGTGGGGAATGCCCAGATTTCCCGAGCTACCTCTTCTAGGTTGACCATAAGCATCCAGACTAGTCTGAAAGCGCTTCACGCTACAACGCATCTAATGTGAAGGTCTAGGAGGAGGAGGTGTAGGAGCACTTCAATGAATCCTTAGTTTTATTGTATTTTTCGCTGAAAAGTCTGCTACCATACAATAGAGCGGTACGTTAGGACGTACTTCAGCTGTGTACATCCAGTGAACCATTATCGGCCGGAGACCCTGTTTCTTTGCAAAGATCCCCTTGCAGGCATAGAATAGGTCTTCTTAATCCGAAGTTCTACGTTCAACCTCCAATTCAGCTTCGGTTTCAGCATCGAGATAATTTACATTGGATTAAAGAACCAGTGTTTGTTCATTCAGCCGTGGGAGGTTGAATTTTGGTACCTTTGTCTTGGTGGTGAATAGCATCAGCTCCGTTTTTGTTGGATCTATGCCGGGTCCGTATTCTGCGGCCCAAAAGTACACCTTTGCCAACGTTTCTTCCATGATGTCACTCATAATGGAGGGAAACATCGCTGACAACAATGTTAACAAGTCGTCGGCATACGCCACCACCTTCACCCCGCTCCTGTCCAATATCCGAGAAATTTCGTCCATCACTATCAGCCGGAACAACACCGGGAGAGATGGCGCCACCCTTAGGCGTGCCTCTGCTCATAGCTCTGGTCTCCCTGATCATACTGGATTATCCTGGTTCGTGGCATTATCCATTGCGTAAGATACTCCTCCAATTGAATACTGGTCAAGGCTTCATTGCTGGCGTTGGTACTAACGTTATTGAATGCTCCCCTATATCTAGTAAGGCAGCTAGAGTATATTACTTCTACTGCAATCACCGCTCAACTATGCTGATTTTTTTTTGACGTATGTTGAAATTGGCCCCTCCCGTTCGACTTTTTTCACCTGCGATAAAGGAAAGATGAACCTGACGTTATATATGTTTATCATTTCGTCTGCCAAAAGTCAATCGTCATCATTCCCAAGATGACAAACGCCGCATTATCTGAGACGGTCGGCACCCTTAGGGCTGTTCTTCTGTCGATGTATATTGTCTGAAACATGCACCCTATTTCCTAAACTAGAACTGCGTACAGCAATATGGAACTCACCACTCTGGTTATAACCAGTATGCGGCCCTCTTATGTTCGGCATCCTTCTTAATAGAGCCATACTCGTGGGGGATGCTTTGTCGCAAGTATACTCGATGTTCTGTTTAAAATTGAGTTTTCCATCTCCCAACTGTTGGATGGCAGGCTGATGATATGATTCCCAAGTCTAATTTGGGGGTATAATTTCTTTTGCAGCACTTGGTGATGAAGACTGCTTCCGTTTTTCCTCGCAACAACATTGATTTCTTTGCTAGAGTGCAACTGAGTATCTTCGAGATGCTCTGCAACCATAATCAGTGTTATGTCGTCGGCGTAGCCTATCGCCATGGCCTCCTCCGGAGCCAAAAGATTAAGTACAACACTGTACATGATGTTCCACTGTAGTGGGTTCAGAACGGAACCCAGTGGAACGCGACGACAAGGTACTCCTTGGGTCCATTATCGATCCATTCTTGCAAGTAGCTATCGAAAATAGCAGCGGGATAGGTGGGAACACCAATTGTCGCCGAGGACTTTCACACAAGAATTCAATTTTCCAAATTGCATTTTTTACGTCCAGGGTCACCACCACGCAATATTTGCTTGCACAACCCCTTCCGTGAATTGTATTTTCGGCTAGTCCTTGGAAGTAATCTATTATAGATTACCAACTCCAACATTTTTTCCATAGCGTTTAGGAGATATATGGGTCAATAGAAGAATGTTTTAAAAGCATTAGGCAGCAGTACCAACAGCTTCCATGACGCACGGACATGCATGTTTCAAATATCTCAACGAACCTGTCCGGTCTAGGTTTCATGGCAAGCTTTAGGGCCCTTTCGGTATGCGGTCCAGATCTGCGCTTTACTCTATTTCTACTGCAGATCTCCAGCAGCTCGTCTCTGGTTCTTGCTGGGGAAATAACCCCTGGATGATTTTTATCAAGAGGGTAAGGTACGTGATCTGGGGAGATGAGCGGTCTCTAAATCATTCCGACACGATTTTGTAAGTGCTACCCCACGGATTTATGTCCGCCTGTGATCAGGGCTCCATAAAACACTCGCTCTCGTTCCGCTGGATAGCAAGCTTGAGGTTCTTGCGGGCTTTCTTATGGGTATGCCCATTTTGACCGTGATCGATCCCACTTGTGTTTGAGCCGTTCATCTGGCTCGGTGGAAAGTCGGTGGAAGGCGGGCCAGTTCATTATTTCACCAGTAATTGGGTCTATTATTAAGGAATAAGCATCTCCTAGGTATTGAAATGTCATATGCTTTCGCGATGTTTTGTGTGGCATGGAGAGCTCTATTCGTGGAGGTGCCTATCTTGGTAGGCTGACCTAACCACACTTCCATAAATGTTTTTTCATCCATTGGTTTTTAAGAGCATGCTGGTATTATTTTCGATCTTGACTCTTGGCGTGCGGCTCCCTAGACCCTGTGGCTCCGTCACTAGCTCATAGGTGATTACCTAACGGTCGCCGTACATGAAGTCAGCGCTAACTTGCCAAGACATATTACGTGCCATCGCAGGACTGATATAGGATAGATCTATAATTGGACGGGACTACCTCCTTCCGATAGGTGGTCACATCGGCTTCGTTGACCAATACCATATTTAACTGGATGAGTGCTTCTAATAAGCACTACTCCCTTGCGTTAGTCTTTTTGCTGCCCCACTCGATCGCCCACTCATTAAAGTCAGGAACATGATTGTCTAACAGGTTTTCAAATTCAGACAATGTGAGGCTCAGTGAGGCATAGGAGCTGCATACATGTATACCGCTTATTTTTGCCTACAGAAAGTCGCCTGATCTATAGTATGTTGTATGGCCTGGCTACCGCACGCCCATATCGCCACTCTAGTCGAATCTATGACCCGTGCACCACCATCGCGGCTTCGTAAGTTGTCTGCGCAAGCAAAACCTGTGCGACCTTGTATTGATTGAGGTTTACCTGAATAACCTCATTTTTTCATTGAAATTAATGTCTTTTGAAATTCCGGGCATTTACCACTTCCGGCAATATCTCGGTTATTTGGTCCTTCTTTTCTATTGCACAAAATGCATTTGGGATCTCTATTCCCTATACCTTCAACATCATCCGGTGTTTGACCGTGAGATCTGGTGGCTCTCATTTGTTATGTTCTGCGGTAACACCTAGTATAAGAAAAACTCGTGCTCTGGGTTCAATTCTTCCCTCGTTCTTAATAAACCATCATCGGTCTGGTCGAAAAATATGCTGACGAAATCTGAAAATAAGACTTGCAAGAGTGTGGAAGCTACCATTCTAACATAGTTGCTTCTTGCAATTCCATACTATTATCCTCGATGCTTTTCGCGCCATTGACATCAACTCGTACAAGATGTCTGGAGAATAATGCCCGTTCAGTGGGTTCCATCTGGTCGGTACTTAGGATGCAGGATTTCCGCATAGCCCCGATTTTCCGGGTGACAAGCTGATAACCAAGTCCCCACGGGTCTTCACTCACCTCGTTGACCACGTTCTCCAGCCGCGAGCTTCGCTTTTATTGATCGCACTGCAGAGTCTCCTTTTTGCTGATCTATACTGTGCCTTTATGGCCCATGCCTCCTCCTTGGCGTGGAAACGGTGAAGCTTATGGCACTCTCACCGTAGGTCGGCAATTTCTTTTGTCCACCAGTACATAGAAGGCTTGTCACGGCTGGGGCCTCTCCGGGGTATGGAAGTCATCCTGTCGTTGCCAGGGCGTATGCTCGCCTTAGGCTCTTCACATCCCTTTCCTATAAGTCTTTCAGTTTCAACTGGCCTCTGAGTGCTTTCCAGATTTCCTTCTTGATGGTAATCTCACCAAGATCTTTAATCTCACGAAGATCTTTATTACAACCATTGGCTGACTAATGCGGGTGGTGGCATGCTCGTCGAGTGAAGCCTTGATGTTTTTAGAGGTTGTCGTGATCCTTCTTCTTCTTCGGTAGTTCGAATAGCAATCCTTTTTTTGTATTCGCCTAATTCGCGTCATATTGTCGCTTAACTCCAAGTGCTTTTACCGTTCGTAAAATGTCAACGTAGGACATGTCCTCTTTTGCTGTTATCACCAAGGCTTGTTGGCGGTTTCGTTTCCGAATTATTTTCTCGGCTTCGCTTTTTTTTGGATTTAACTAATGTCTAGCTTGGGCTCGGATCCCTTTGCCTGTCGGCTCCTTTCGGCCTGCTGCTTTCGTAGGGCATCCTCCTTTTTCTTTGAGCCTGTTTCTTGGCGGCGACGTTTGCTTTTGAAGGCAGGTCTCGACTGTTTGGATAGCTTTTCCCATCTTCGTTTCTTTGGGCAGAATTGGCCAACCCGTGGCAAGTTCTCCACGGGATTTATTATAGGAAACTTTGATGGACTGCACCTGGTTTGTGATGATGTGGTGCACATTATTTCTTGGGCTGACTCTGCCTGTCTTTCCGTCTGTCACACGCATTTTTTCCGGAAACGGTTATACCGATTGACACCAAATTTGGTGGCAAGCTGGGAACTGTGAAAGCCCACGCATACATCGTTCTACGTAGAATTTAAGGGGGGTCCCCATACATGCAAAAGCGGGGTGCAAATTTTTAGCAAATATGGCCATGTGGGGTATCAAATGAAAGGTCACGTTCAGTACTTTTCAAACGTGTTTCAGTTGTGACATTTAATGCACAATGGTGGACGGCGGAGTCTGGAAAATGTCTGTGAGTATCAGTAGCACCGAAAAGTGGACTTTCTGGCATAATATAAGTATATACATTGCATGCTAGATATTATTGGGATAAATGTTTTTATAAAAGAAATACGCAAAACCTTTCAAACCTGAAACGACATGCTTCGGGTTTTCCGAGTCGTTTTCAGTTAAGAAGGAGAGAGATAGCGTTTTTTCCCAATAGTTGTCTTGCAACTTTTGATTGACTGGACTATACTTCCTTCGATATTGATCTGCATTGGCCTCTTTCAAACGTGTTTTCCGATAGTTGTTCTGAACGGTTCTATTAAAACCTAGCCCTCCTCACGTCAAGTTTTAACAACTTTGTGCCAGTTCTTATCAGTCGAAGGCTATTGTGCTAGCAATCATCGTAAACACACATATTATCTCCACTATGCCCCCATTGATCTGATGCTCTTTGGAATTCCATTCCAGAATGATTATATTTCATAACTTTATGTACACACCTATGTATGGCTCTTCACATATTCTGTAACCTTTCCCTAGCGGCTACACTATAATCAGCAGAAAACATGAAACCACTAAGCCATATCTTCTGATAAATATCCACAATCTTGAGGTATTATTTCACAGATTAATAAAATATGCTTCTGTATTCTATGTGTGTACTTATGTTGCTGTAAACATACTCTAAAAACGTCCGTATATAGAGCTACCGGTGGTTCTTCAGATAGGCATGTGAATATATGGGAAGAACCTGAGCTGATTGTGAGACCTTTACGTACATATATGTTGTTTCAGTTTGCTGAGAAGCCTTTGCGCCACTGCAACAGTGTAACCATAATAAGATCGTTGTATCTATTGTATCATACATAGATCGTCGCCGCAACATAAATTTCAATTTCTTCAAGTGCAACGTTAAGGCACCGCACCTACCTAAGAAAATGGATCCAGCTAATATAGGTGGCTAGTTGAAGCTGGTGGGTTGCCATCCAGGGGTCTATTTGAGTGCTTTCTTGTGGTTACTATATGTCCGAGCATTGTTACTATCATTCACAGAAGTAAGGATGGATGGCACTTTCAGGTGCCTGTAAAGGTAGTGGACCTAGTTCCGAACTCTCTGGAATTCCACTAGTGCCTGAAAGTACGGGCATAATTTGCAGTTTATCCACTTTTTAAAGTACTTTAGGCTTGGTCATCAGTACTTCACAAATCATACCACCTAAAATATCTTATCCTATCTCTTTTCTTTTTCTTTTGGCAAAAATCGTTCTCTTTTGATTGCAAACCCTGCCTCAAACTCACCCATCACTTCATTCCTAGGGTGTCCATCATAAGTTTTACTTAAGACTCTAGACTTTGTGCTGCTCTACAGAGTATCTTATGTGCAGTGCATTGTGCCTCAGGTGCAGGTTGCATACACGTTTCGTCTTCACAAGTGCATTTTAACCCTGATACGTTAGAGAACCTTTCGTCTCATCATTGTCGCATTCTTCATTAGTAAAGGCGAGGCCCTAAGAATTCTTGTTGGTTTCTTACGGTGTTGTTGTAAACGAATCGTGTATGGAATTCTAAGGGAACTTGTCGGCCTTTCTCTAGCCAAGATTCGAAGATCTGTTGTTGAGACCCTTTGTGTTTTGTAGATACCTGTTCTGTGAGGATATTTCTGTGCGTTCCTCAGTAGATCGCTTCATAGTGAACGGTTACGAACGAAAGATATTTTAAACGAATTTCGAGCGCTTGGATTTTAGTATCTTTTCCTGTCTGGCAGATAATTTTTATGATTCGCGAAATTATAACAAGTGCATCAAGTTCATTTTGAATAACTGAAACTTGAATTCGAGATATTTACGAGAAATCCGCTTAAATTACGGTTCGCGATCGCGCCACATTACGTACGTACTCACTACATTAAATTCACCTGTGCAAGCCAATCCAAGCAAATCAACTTGCTGTAAAATATCGTGCAAAAAGCTGAATTATATTATTACATTTTTTTTTCCACAATCTTCAGATATAGATGCACATATCTATATCCCCTCGTAGTCCAGTGACTTTCTAAGTGAAATACATACATTAAAACCGTCTTGAGCTGAGATGTTAGCATGCAATAAATGCAGTGGAAAGAAAAAATAAAGGTGAAAAATGCAAAACGTAACGAGATACAGTGATTTGTTGTTGTTCTTGTGAAAAATGTTTTCCAGTTTTCTGTGGAAGAAGGAGAAATATCCACGGTTACATGGAAAGAAAGAAAATAAATTTATTATTCCTACATAAAATGAAAATTGCAAGTGAAATCATGTACACGCCCTAAGTGGAAATTTCTTGGGAAGTGTAGACCAAATTTTATTGGCGTGTGTGGTTTGATAGTAACGCGATCGGATAAGTACTCATAGGACCTGAACGGGTCTGCAAATGGAATTTGAAACTATCTGAATTCATGCGAATCAATTCTTCAGGAGAAATTCAAACATCAAAATGAGGATACTTAAAAATTGGTAAGACATTGAATGGCCAAATCATCTCTAAGCTAACTGGTAGCATCGAGATTTTATCTACTTTAATGATCGAAAATCTGCATCTTAAATTCAAGAACAATACCACCCTTGCTTCTAGCTTTTCTAGAAAAAAAACTTGAATCTGTAGCAGTCCAAAGAAATTACTTCTCAAAAAAATCTCGTCCTTCGGATTATTCCTGTCTCGATTTCCTACTCCCACGCCCTTATCTACTGCATAAATATTTACCAACTTCCAAATTACCCAATTCCGAACCTCCCATGGAATCAAATCTAAATCTTCCGGGAATATCTGAATGAATCATATCTAAATTGTCCTCAAAGAACTCCAATCTTTTGCTAAGTTCAGATGAAATATAATCGTGAAAACTGAACATATTTTTTTTTTCCTTCTTGGAATAGATTCTTGCTTGAGTCAGGTTTTTTTTTTAATCTACCTGGCGACCGTACCTGCGCAATCTTCTCAGTAAGAACAACAATGGGCGACAATAGTCATAGTTCAACCCTCCTTCAAGTCATTTCTCACGCTGGCACGTACACAGAACTAGATTCTGAACCGTATGCGGTTTGTTTCTTCAAAAAGGAACGATAAGATATTATATTTGAAGAAGGAAGTCTTTAGATGTTGTTGACAAGCGTCCAATAACATTCACTGTTATTGGTGAAAATATTGGGACGGAAATTTCCTACTCAACATTTTTTGCTTTGAGTTCTGACGCTGGCTATATTGGTGAAACCTGCATTTGGAAACCAAACGAATCTACGCGTTTATTAAACAATGTTCGAATAATTGTTGCTGTTTTTTTTAACGATCTGGTAGTAGAGCTGTCACACTACTTGCAAATTGCACCTGCAGCAAGAAATATCCCTAACGTCGGTAATAAAGGTCTTAATTAGTGTTCAATGCATTATTTATAGCATTAGTTACTAACCAGATCTTCCCCCTTTTTACATAAAATGGAGCCTTGATATATGAAGGTTCTAAGATCTCTGGAGTGGAATTACCATGATTTGGTCTGTCGTATATGGCTATTAGGCGAGTGTAAACTAGGGCCGACTGTACTTAGAAAGAGGCTCCACCTTCAGCCAAGCTTAGTAGAGTTTCAACTTCCTTCGGAAGAGTACTTCACATTTTGATAGATTTTTGTTTCTATTTTGCCTTACTGGGAATACCCGGGGATGGTTATTTTCCAGACTAATATATAACAAGTCCGGGAGCTTGACGCTTCAGGTATAAAAGGTTTTGTGTTTACCTATGTGAGAAGCATAACGCAGTTCTTCATTGGCTGACAGCGTTGAGTCGAGATATTTAAATTGCTTAGTACTGTCAGCTTCAATAACCTGCCCAGAACTGAGCGAATTAAATATCTCGCGTCAATGTTATCAGCCAATGGAGAACTGCGTAATGAGTACGTAGGATAAAAGCAGATCCTGCACTTAAGGAGTTAAGCGATAATGTGACGCGAGTTAGGCGAACACAAAAAAAAGATTACTATTCGAATTATCAAAGAGGAAGGAGGATCACAGCGACCTACAAGAAAACATCCAGGCTTCATTCGGCGAGCGAGCCACTGTCCGCATTAGTCGGTAATCGAATCCAAAGATCTTGCCGAGGTTACCAGTAAGAAGGAAATTTTCAAAGCACTCAGACGTCAATTGAAACTTGTAGACGTACAAAAAACGGATATGAAGAACCTGAGGCGAGGATACGGCGGAACGCAGACAGCAACTCTTACTATGTCAGTTGCCTCAGCTACGAAAGCATTGTCACAGCGTAAAGTTCGCGTTGGAGAGGTCATGTCCAGGCTATGCCAGCAAATTCTTCTAAAAAAGTGCTTTAAATGCCTGCTATTACAAAAAAGTCTTTGAAAAAGGAAATTGATGTTGCTATGGTCTGAGAGCAGTACAAAAACCTCCACCAAGACGTTTGAGAAACGGAGGCAACGGGAAAGGCTGCGGTGTGGTCCTACGGAAACCAAGCTTTCCAGCAAGCAATAGAGCACCGCCAACACGTCTTTGTAAGGGTGAAGATCGACGACCTCTACATTTACAGCTGTTATGCCACACCAATTAGGACAATTGCAATATGCTAGACAGCCTAGCGAATGACGCCAGAGAGCAAAACCCCAAGATTATTGCCGGTGACACCAATGCCTGGGCAGCTAATTGTATTCGTTTTCGTTCGTATGCGTTTCCGCTTGGCTCTGCCGAGTGCCGGAATCCTCCAATTTACGAATCCGACCAGGATGAAATCTGTTTGACCCACTAAGCCTCTCCATCGTTTCAGGGTTTCCCAAGTGTTCTTTTACCTTTTCTTTGAGGAGGCGCCTGGAAATTCGTTTGATGTCCATTAACTCTGGATGGCCTGTTCACTGGGGCTTTCACATTATGGGATAGTAAGATAGCAGGAACCATATTCACCCCCCACGGCTCTACTATCGATTATCTCGTTCAATGCAGAAATTGGAACGGAACTGAATGAAAAGAGTCGCTTAAATTTGTATTCCCAGACCACTTTCGGGGGTTAGACAAGTGGAATTACAAGAAGCAACTATGTTAGAATGATAGGTAGAGCATATGTACATAGCTGCTTGCGCAGATCACTAATGAATTCACGATGGGGATTGCCATTATAAGTGAAGCCAACAGAAACCTTAATGATGGTGTGTCCTAGATTCGACTGGAGCGGCGAAATGGGCTAAATGGGTCGCTAAGCCACTTAATATACCGTGGGTAAGGCGGTTTTGTGTGGGCAATAATAAGCGATATATATGTATACAGTTCCTATGCCTCACCGACCCTCACATTATCTGAATTTGCAGAGCTGTTAGACACTCATGTTCCTGACTTTAATGAGTATATTGTAGATCTGACCTTTGTCAGCCCTGCGCTGGCACGTGTCTTGGCGTGTTTGCGATGACTTCATGTACAGCAACCAGCAGGCAATCACCAATGAATTAAGGGCGAAATCACAGGGTACGTCGCAACTTAAAATCGAAAATAGTTCCAGGATGCTCTGCAAAGCCTGCCTAAAAAACCTCCACAGATAGAGCTCTCCATGCCACATAATGCATCGGTGAAGGAGATACTCATTCCACACTAAAAGACGCAATTACTGTGATGGAACAATTCACATGTCATTCATCTCCGTACCTACGTGCAACCAGGCCCGCAGTTCAATGTCATTCTTGAACGACACTCCACACAAAGCGTTTGGAAAGATAAAAATTGCATTTTGAACTTTTCGTCCGCGGACTTTGCGTAATCGATAATTGATTGTAACTTCGCAACGCGTGACAATGTGCCCCCAATAAGGTTGTCGCAACTGGATATTGGTAGTAAACTGTCCGATAAAATTTAGATGACGAAATTGACGTGGTGAGCTCCTTCCTTTTTTTGGAAGACGAAGGTTAGCGGTTCGTGATCGGTAAAAATGGCGAATTCCCTTGTCTCAACAATATGACGAAATTATTTTATCACTAGGTACATTAGTTCTTAAAAATAAATCCAATGGCTACCAGCTAGAGTTCATCCGTTGTTGGAGGACTGCTCCAATCGCAAGTTGGAAGCATCACATCAACGGCGCAACAACCGGCATCCGGTCTAGGCCTGCCTTAGTAAGAAGACATCCCGCTTTTACGACGAGGTCCACCAATTTGATATGCCTAGAAGCTATCTGACGTCCTGATCAGCGCCATCGCTCTATCTCAGGCAGGGCCTGCCTCATTTTCTTTCTCTACTATAGATATTGCCATTACTTTCCGGGCTGGATCCATATGGATTTAGTGACCAATCCGTCGCAGCCCGTTGAGCCAGATTTTATCCACAACCTGATGGTCGTGGTATTGCTTATAGATTTCGTTGGTGCGTAGGCTACGGAATCGTCCGTCCTCAAGTGGGGGGCCAAAAATTCTTCGGAGGATTCTTCTCTCAAATGCGGCCAGCTCTCCATGGAGTACATAAAGACTGGCAATATCATAGTGTTGTACAGTAAAAGCTTTGACCCTATGGTGAAACGTTTTGAGCGGAATAGTTTTTGGGTCTGTTAGCAGTCAACAACGGTGCACGGATTTCATTATCATAGCTGTTATCGCATAGCTCTTTTTGCCTTATCGGCTTAAAAATCAGATTTCCTCTCTTTGTCTCGGCAGGCTTCATCCTACTGACTTGTTGGTAAAACTTCCGCGCCTGCTACGGTTGCTCCCTGTACTTTTCCTGTTTGTGAAGTGGCTTCTCCGCTCGCCGGAGTTCGTGATAAGTCTTCGTCCTTTGAGAATGCAACATTACCAGGTATGCAACATTCTTCCGTCCCAATGAGATAGTGATCCGAGTCTATATTGGCCCCCTTATATGTTCTGACATTCATCAAGGCTAAGATGTAAGATGGTCTGAATAGACCCACGTATGTTTGTGGACCGCTTTCCGCGCAAACCAGCTACTTCCAACAACCATTTCGTGTGACACTGCTAACTGAATAATTCGCAGTCCGTTATCATTTGTATTTTGATGTAAGCTATAGGAGCCAATGTATCACCTGAATACGGGCTCATTCCCTACTTGGCTGTTAAAATCCCCAAGTATGATTTTGATATCATGTCTGGGACAGGCTTCGAGGGTTCGTTTTATTGCCTCGTAGAAGGTATCCTTCTCTGACTCTGGAGTCTCCTCTGTAAGGGCGTGAACGTTAATGAGGCTTATATTTCTAAATTTGCGTCGCAAGCGCAGGGTCCATAACGGTTCGTTTATGTTTTCAAAGCCGATAACAGCAGGTTTCATTTTTTGGTTGACTAAGAAACCTACTCCGAGCACATGGCTTACTGGATGGCGCTATAATATAATATTTATATGATGTAGCGGCTCTTCTCCAGGAAACCGGTCCCTGTACACGGAGTGCACGTTCCATGAGAAAATGCGCAAACCGTTATTTCTTTTTCGTTGCCGGGTTTGTCGTCGTAAAATCTATCCTATCCGAGGCTCCTTTTTTGGCTTCGTAAGAAGTTTTTTCCGGCCTACCGCACCCTCAACCTGGAGGACCAGTTGGTACAATTCGTCTCCTTTTTAGGCGCGGGAGACTCGCCTTCATCCTTCTCCGTCTGCAGCTTTTCGTTAAGAAAGAGCTCCCAGTGGTCACCACGTGGAGGTGGAGATAGGGTTTGGTAGTAGGGCTGTTGATGTTAGTTCAGCAGGCGTTTCTCAGGTTTTATGCTCCATCGTGGATACCAATCCACATTTCGCCCTGGCACCTATACTACCCTTTGATCATTTAGCTGCTCTTATTCTTTTCGTCTGATGTTTCTAGTTTTTACTTTACTGTTTGAAGTTTACAATTGATCTGGACTTCAGATTTCAGTTGAGCAGTATCATTTCCACAAGTTTTCAGTTCTAACAGGATCAGTATGGCAGTTATTGATTAGCTGGGTTGCTACCTGAATCCCGGAATTGTGTTTAATGCGATTCCAAAGGACCGGAATTGTACATCACTTGATCAGTGTTCTACAGATTTTACAATGCAATGAGGTGATTCCACAATGCTTGCCTCTAAATTGTAACCCCATGTCCAGGGAGCGTATGGTAATATCGTTTGATATCCTTAACACTTCAACGAGATACATTATGTTAGGACATGTTACCGTAATATCGATGTCTTCTCGATTGGTTGCATTAGCGGAAGTAATGTCATTGCTTAAGTTGAGAATTCATATCCTATTGCTGGTGGAACATTCTCCAGAAAACATTTTGAGGGTTAAGATCGGATCTTGCATATTTAGATAGCTGTAAAGAGTGTCCTTATCATGAGACAGAATTCTAAAGGTTGTCCTTATCTCCCGTTTACGTGGCATAATCAACACACAGGTTGTGAATGATTGCAACCTAGTGGTCTTTCGAAACCGCAACGTAAGAATAGAATCTGGTGATTCCGCCGGTATTCAATTAATCTACTCTTCGGAGAATTTCTCCACAATCTTAACTTCTTGAATGTCTTACAACAATGAATCCGTTTTGCAACGCTGCAATTTGCATCTATTCATACCTAAGAAGAAGGTGGAGGGGAGTTCGCATCTCCCTCAGTGGCATTGGGTACTGATCAAGCTCCAAAATCCATAGAAAATTATTAGTTCATTTAATGCCGAAAGTAATCAGGAGAACCATCGGCTACAGTTCCGTTTCCCTGCAGTTATTCTTGACTCTGAGTTATTCCAGTACCATATCGCCAGTTCGATTAGCATTTGAAAGCTAGATGAAGCCCTTTTTGAATATTGGTAATACACAAACATTCCTGCGGGCCGTTGGGGAGTGAACTCGGCCACTTGCTTGGGTCGGTAAAATTTAATCGTAATATGATAGGCTATTAGAGTATGGACTCAAATTAGCATCTTCTAGCGATGCAGTTATCACAGCCAAGAATAGGCTCCTTCGATCCATTTGGGTGATCTTGCCGGTCGAACCTTCTTCATTGCCTTTTGAGTTTGTGAGCAGTAATTGTCAGATGATTTCTTCTATTTCGATATATGTTTGGTCATCGAAATCTCGAAGAGTCGGTTCCAATCAACCCTAGTATAATTCGAGGGTTTCGAATTACTTCTAGGCCTGTACCCGCGGGTAAATTGATAGAAAGCAGTTTTTTTCGAAAAGTTCAAAAGATTTTGTTTCGCTCTGGAAAACGCTTCGGCTCAACAGTTGGAAGATGTTCAAGTTGTGAAGCCCTGGGTGCCTTGCCATTAGAGGAATGGGTATCCAATAGAGAAAGAGAGTCGCCAGAGTCTCCTTTTATCGAAACAAGGCTACTTGAAAGCTGGGGCGATTGGTATCTTAAGTCCTTCATTGTGTTCATTTCCACATGTTGATCGCAGTGACAAATAAACTCGCGACACTTTGGTCGTACCTTAGCTTGGTGTTTGGTTTCCGCTGAATTTCAGCTCTCTTCATTAATTTTTCAGGGGATATCCTCTACCGACTCCTTCTCCCTCATTCTGACAACGACATCTAATTTTTTGATTTGAAGTATGGCCTTTGGGACGAGATTACCATTAGTTGGATTTGTTTCCTCCGATTTTGGCCCTACACATTTGTAAGAAGATATGAATGTACCGAGATTATCCAGCACGTCAATATATGTATGTTTGATCAGTTTATATAAAAATTCCAAGGGGTAGTTTCCTGCAACTGACAATAAGTAAAGTTTCTGTGTCAACTTTATGCAGAAGCTCCTACTCACAAGCATAATGGGGTGGCTTTCTCAAATTTACTGTGAGGAATATTTTCTATTTGACTACCTTCATTAGCTTACCTTGAAATTACTTCGATAACAAGCTCATTTTCTCAACTGTTTGCTTGAATTTTACACACTTGTGACTCTTAAGATAGATTCCTTCCAAGGTATCTTTCAACTATTGTTCACCTCTATTATTACAAACGAACCGTAACCATATAAATTCACCTGATTCCATACGAGATCGTCTCACCTGATTTCAATTTTTGTATTTTCTTGCCACACCTATCAATAGATTCCGTGCTACTTCTACAAAGAGGGACAGGTGCATCCTACACTTCTGTTCCGTATCAACCCCATTTTTTCCGAGACTATATAGTTACAATCCCTCTAGAATTGAAAATCGTGGCATCTTACACATTTTTTTCAGATTCCTTTTAAATTCATGTTGGGTTTACTTTGGAGGGAGAAGACATGTAGAATGGAAGTGAAGAGTGACTTTGCAACCAGTGTATGCCCTCTTGTTTGTATTGTCACTTGACGGAAGATGCATGCCGGAATAAAGTTCATACGTACGTTTGGAAATACGTAGGGGAGACATGGTCTAGTGACGCTAGGTTTTTTACTTGATGACGCTTTTTGCAAGAGTTTGCGTCACATTTGGGGAAAGTTAGAGCTTGGGAAATTGTACTTTACAAAAATGTATCTAAAGTATGAAACCAGAGGAAAGAAATCCCCTATGAGATAGAATCCTTGTCTCCTGTTTGTAGTCCACTTGTCCTCTAAACATGCATTGTTTCGACTTCACCCGGTCTCTTGGTCAGGATCATAGCTGTAACCATCACTAACGTCCGTCCTATAAAAAGTATCTTCAATTTCCATAGTAGCGGAAAACCTTAGAGTGCTGAAGACGTAACAAGGAACAGAAGCAAGTGTTGCAAGAGGAAATCACGGTGTACACGGTGGGTTCGTTACAGGAGAATGCACAATGCAGCCATTATTCTATTCTTACCCATCCCGACCGTACATAAGCTACATTTTATCGTATTTTATTTCTACAGGTATGACATGAATTCACTGAAATAGAAAACACTTGAAAAGGTTCTGAACCTGTTCCAGCGTCCCACGTGAATAAGTCAAGTGCATGCATTCTGTCTAAGTGAGGGGGGACAGAAAACAATGTTTTTTGATATGAATTGTTTATAAATTGGGTCAAAATGTTGGTGAAAATGAGACTAGTTAGAGGCATCATGTGCTTATGCCATTCAGGCCAGAGTAAACAATAAAATGGGATTGTTTAGTTGTTATGGCGATAGTAGTGTCTGCTTTGAAGCAGCTAAAGGTTTTCTTTACAATTTCAGAGTTGTGAAATGAGGCGGAATCTTTTGATACCAGCGGATGGCTGAAATGGATAGAAAGTTCAAGAGACCCATTGACTCTGCTTAAAGTTGATCACCAAGTTAGATATATTCAATAGGATTGATTACATTTTTTGAAAAGTCTAATATGAGAGCAGATTTGTTAGATTAACAAGGTTAGCGCATTTTGCCTATACGCCAGTTCACAATTTGGAACGAACCTACATATGTTACCTATAAATAATCAACTATCCTTTCCGACTGTAGTGGCTGCCAAGGAGACCGATGTGTTCTCTGACTGCGTGATGATGTTTAGTCTCGTTCTTCTCATCCGGCTTTCCAGGTATTAGCCTTCATCCTGCTTTCACAGAACAGTGGTTTGCGCTCAGATTCTTAATGACTATTAGCGACGAACTAATGTGAAGAAGTCGGGAAACCGGAAGCTGGGTGCTTCAGAAATGAAAGGTTTTGTTTACTTCTTCTGTGAGTATATTTCAGTGTAGAACTGTCCCATTTGTACGTAGCCCGTTATGTATATGCATTTAGCATGTTTGACTACTCAGGATTTTTTTCAAATTTTCCGGTTCGGTAGTTTCTGAGAATTGGTCCGTTAAAGAAATGATCACTTACCACCCCTCCCACTCCCCGCCTTTTTAATAAATCTCAAAAGTAAGGCCGGCTTCGAAAAGTACTAATCAAGACCTTCCATTTGGTACCCAACATGACTATATTCGGTAAAAAAAATATTACACCCCTCTTTTGCATGTATGTATCTTAACGTAGGAGGGTATCAGTCACTGCATGTCTGGGGGTCCACAGTTCCCACCCTCTCACCGAATTTCGCGCCAATCGGTATAGCCGTGCTGAGAAAAGTGCTTGTGACAGACAGACAGACAGACACATTTCAAAAACGATGGCCTTGTGGTCGCTATGTGTATATTCGTCACTGACATACCACTGCAGATCCTTAGCTAAAACATTGCTAACAAAAGTGACATATATCACGGACCCCATTTCTCTCTTACGGAAAGTATTCAAGCATCCAGTGTTAGCAACTACGAGATTCAGACGAGAAAGAGCTTCGAGTAATATACGTCCTCTTGCGTCCGTTTCTCGGCTGCCCCATTCTTCAGCCCATGCGTCGAAATCACCAGCCACTATCGTAGGGCTATGGTTGTGTGCATCCGTTGCTAGCCTCCCCACCAAAGAATGGAATTCCTTTATCGTAAGGCTTGGAGCGGCATAACAGCTGTAAATAGATATTCCGCCTATTTTTGCTCTAGTGAAGCCATTCTCGAGGATCTTCGTGGTTTCTTCTATGGCCCGATTTCTGCCTGTCGATATCGTTGCCTTTTCGCTCTTACCCACGACTCAAACTCCACTGTCTAGATTTTTGTACTGCTCGCAGATAATAGCAACGTCGATTTTGTTTTCAAATATCGTCTGGGAGAGCAGGTCCTGAACCGCTTAGCAATGGTTCAGGTTTAGCTGTAGGAACCTGATTTGCGCATAGTGTCGATCGCCTTCCTATACACCGGACATGTGCTGCTGCCTGTGATATGGGCGCTGTCAATGTCGTTTATTTGCCTGCAGAACAGTCAATTGGGATTTTCTTCGCTTCGACATTTGCAATGTGGCCTTTTCTCCGCATTTTCGACACAGGTCGGACCTATCGTGAACGCTAGTACATTTTGTCGCCACGTGCCCGAATTCCAAACACCTGAAGCATCTTTTCAGAGTTATCTGCTCTCGTAGTTGGCAGACGACCCAGCCAATCCGAACTTTACTGGCAGTGATAGCCCTTTTGGCCTTTTCAAGTGTTTGACTTATGAACGCAGTTTACGTGCCGCCATATGCCTTCCTTAGCCGTAAAATATCTCGCTCCTGGACCAACTCTATTCCCAGCTGGGAGGCTTGACAAATTTCTTCCTTCATTGTGATCTCGTCCAAGTCTTAACACTCAATAACCACGTGATTTTTGCTGATTTTTTTTCTGCAAGTCTTCTGACTTGTTTTCGCCTAGTTTAAATTCCAGCAATAGGTTGCCATTCTGCATTCGCCTTATGTGGTTCACACTTTCACCTAGCTCTATTAACGAGGTATCTTTTCTGACCTTCCGCAGAATATCAGCGTACGTAAGCTCACTTGTTTTTGTTGTTATTAACGCATCGGGCCGGCTTCTATTCTGCAGCTTTTTCTTCTTTTCCACCTTAGTCCAAGTGGAATCTTGATTCCAGTTTCCGTCTTTCGTCGTAGAGTCTGGTAGTCTTTTGCGAATTTGCGGTGGAGGCGTTCCATTTTACTGTCCATCAGACTCTCTCACTCTTTTACGGGGTTCCGGAGTTTACTTTGTGCCCAGTATACGTTGTGCATCCTTAATAGTGAAGGGGCTGCCCTTAGATGGGAGCACTCTAGGCGTTGACTGCAGTGTTGCAGTTTCTCCCTGTTTCTTACCTTCACTACTTTTTTTGTTTTGCAAACAAAACCTTAAAAATTGATATCGAGGAGGACTGTATTGCGTCCTTATTATTGTGCTTTTCGATGGTTATATTTCCCTGCTGTGCACAAGTAGCGGATATAGGCTTAGAATATCTATAGAGGTATCACCCCTCTCTCCACAGGATCTGCAGATAATTTCATCAGATATCCTCAAATTCCTTAGGTGGTAGGGTAGATAGGTATCAGTAGTCGCATCCAGGAGCGCAATTCTCGCTATGGTCCTCCGTTTTTATGCCACAAATTCTTAAGGCCATGACACCTGTTTTGTTTGTTGAGTTTAGCTGCATCAGATCTTCAGAGTTAGCTCGTAAAATTCGCAAAAGGTGGCAACAGCAGCTAGAAATCCCTTTGAGGATGGTTTACCTAGTGTCCGTGGCCTGGCTTTAACTAGAGCTGGACAATCGCAAAGGAAGTGCCTTTCTAGAATTATAGAGTATGCAGAGCCTGGCCTCGGAGAGCGCACCTAGGCTACACTGTAAGTAACTGAGAAAAGCGCCGGACTGAATCTAAGGACCATTTTTGATCCATGCAACTGTGTCATAACCTTCCAACACGTCGCCGGTCTTTCACTCTATCCTGGTTGGAAGATACACAGCGAAATTCCTCGTAGAGCTCTGCTTCCGTAAGGCATAGTCCGTTGGCAACGCCCAACGTTCCCGTGGTACATCGGCTAGGACATCTCGACTTGTGCTGTTAAATCACTGCACGCTATAGTGTGTCTAATGTGGAGGTCCAGGGGAAAGAAGTGTAGGAGTACATTGAAGGCATCTTTGAACATGAACGCATAGCTCCAGTGGCACCCGCGCATGTGGTTATTTGAATCCTATTAACTCTTTAGACGGCAATTTAACCTGAGGTGGTCTTAGAATATTCCCCGCTCAATTATGAGGAATAAACCACAAGTACGGCAGAATCGAAATTTGGGGTTTTGGGGCAGCATTGAATGTTCAAACCAAGGGTATGATAGTATTGCAGATCCACGCAAGATCTCAACGTGACCTGACGTGAGCTAATCAGCGCGTCGAATTTGGTACTACTAAATATTACCTATATTTGCCCTTAGGTTCATGCTCAAGTGACTCTATCAAAGAAGTTATCCCGTGCCGATTTTGCAGACCTATCCTACGATACATCTAAATGAATCTATATCCTGTTCAGAGCCGGTATCTATAGTTGAGGGTACTGTCTAGATTTATCAAGGGAGCCATGTAGAATCAACACAAAAGTTCTTCTTGGTGTGATTCAAATTCGAGTGTTTGGGTTCTTTTATTTCTATAAGGATCCTGGGATGTTCTTTTTCCGGCAGTTCGCGCAGGATAGTTTTCTTATTCATTTCTCCTCTTCTCTCGGAGTTATGACCACGAGCTGCGTCCCGATCCCGGTCCAAACATATTTAATTCATCAAGGCTTTTCCGTAATTGGGTAGGGTTTTCCTGGTCGGATCTTTGTGTGTGAATAGCCCTCTAGCTGTCAGTTAAGATTGCAATGTTCTACCTCCTATAGTTCATTTGAAAGTTGAAGTAGACACACCTATCTATGGCGTACAGTTCCGCTTGAAATATGTTGGTATTCTTACCTTCTGCGTTCACTTCCTCTGCTGTAAGAGAACCGCCGGTATACCAGGTAATTCGGTGCTGATTAAACTGGCAAGTTGTTGCTATACCCTTCTAATTGTTTTGGAACAAGCGAGACTTCATTGACATTTTATTCCTCGGTGTCAGTACTTTGGGATGCTGCGTGAAAAAATATCAACTTTCGTTCGGTTTAGGCAGCTCTCCGCCTCACTGCTACCTCGGGCATTTTGAAGATTAATCTCTAATTTGTACGTGAAGATGAAGAGGAAACAATTCCAGATATATTGTTCAGTATGTTCTCATGGCTCCAGTGATACATGCATGCATAAGTTTGTTCCTGGCTCACTTGGGGATAAGAGCCTTCTGTTTCCGCATGCGATGTATTGTCAAATTGACTATCGATGTCCGGAAATGCACATAGATTTCTTTGCTATTTATTTGTCGCATAGTGCATCCATCAGCTGGTATAGACCGGTCTCAGTTGGTGTTCATGCTCGTATGCATGCTAGTATGAATATAGAGGATTACGCATTAGATTTAGAGTCCAAAATCTTCTGCGCTGTTTCGTCCGGCAAATTGGCCGAAAGATCTAGTTGATAGGAATACCCGCTTTCGTCCTCATGCCCCTGGTATATGTCTAAGCACAACAGTGGCTTTTACAAAACTCAGCAAAAGAGCTTGAGTGATTTCTAGGCACTTTTGGAATAGGGCTAGGAAGATACCATCCACTGCCACTGATTTCAGACTTTTAAGAGCTTCTTCAACATTTTCAAACTTTCTTTATTCCTTCCCTTGTCCGTTATCGGGATGTTCGTCAGAATGGTACTGTCATTCATAGTGAGATATGATCGCGTGAAACGAGCTTTTTAAGGATAGGCCCCCTTGCCCTTCTCGCTAAAACCTAGCATAGTCTGGATGATGGTGTAGTCTGTCCGATCCCGATCCTATTCACTGGGGTATGTCATTTCATAAGATGACTACCATAGCCACATAGCTGGCCTCATATACGTGTTTATTGGTTCTGTTGAAGGTTTAACCATTATTTCCAGCTTGCTGCTGAGAAGGTTAAATGGCAATATTTCACGAGACTACTAACTTTCTCCGATGATGTCGTCTCTCGAGATACCCAGCAACCCTCTCTATGCACTTTACCTTGGAAGAATGGTGTAAACCTTTCGTTTTTCACAACCGGTGTCCTAAATTATCTGTTTACTTGGTAGGAAGGAAGCCCATGGGTCTGACCCAGAGTTCTTGAGCCAGCATTATTCTAATGGCATCACTGGGAATTGCAAAGGTAGCTTTTGCATAGTGTAATTTTATCTGTGCTATTTTAGTAGATGATCTAAATCGAGATCATCCAGTTTCTTCTTCTCAACAAACAACTGGTTTACCACCCTCTTGCCTCCTTCTGCAGTTTTGGCCTCGACGATCTTTCTGCAGGATGCATCGGAAAGCATCCTCCGAAGTATCCTTCTCCGGTTTCTGAATGTGCGCTTCCCCTGGGAATTGCTCAATCTGTAGTTGATATGGCACTTGCGCCCTTGATTGCCGATTGACGATCGTCTATCCACTCCCATTGTGAGTAGGTTTATTTTGTCCGCATCTAGGCCTGACAAAAGGGGGTAAAAATGGGGGGGGGGGGGATTCCATTCACAATATGGTAGGCCATATAATTAAAGCCGTATAATTTTCACCCCGGCTTGGTTTTCTTGCAGAATTTTGAAGAATTTTTGAAGTTTTTGAAAACAGACTTAGCCAATGCTACTGACACTCCGATTGCTGGTTACGGTCCCGGTATAGGGGAGATTGACCCCTCTTTCGCTAAAGCATCCGAGATTTTATTTCCCTCTACGCCACAGTGATCAGGTACCTAGAGTAGTTCCACCGTATTGAATCTAGAGATAGAGTTCAAACGGTTTCTCCATTCCTGAACGATTTTCGAGGTGATCAAAGGATTACTCAACGCCCTCAATGTAGCCTGGCTATCACTGCAGATTGCGATGCGCCTGCCCTTCAACCGCTAGTTAATCACCCAATTTGCCGCCCTTAGGACCGCATAAACTTCGGCTTGAAAGACCGTTGCATATTGTCCCAAAGGAAAACCCCACTTCTGGTTTTTATTCGAGAGGTAGAGGTAGAGCTCCAGAGCCCTCTCCTGTTTTTGAGCTATCTGTGTAGAAGACTTCCGTATATCCCGCCATGCATTCCTCTGGGACTTCCTTCTTATCTCTTAATTTGGGCAATCATGAGATTGAGAGAAGGCTTCTTTGTTTCCAACGTTGAGGCTTTGGGAAGATACTCTGAGTGTGATTATGTGTGCTCCTGGTATTTTGTCTCTGGCGCACGTCGGTACACGTCGCAACCTGGTAGTTTAGAGACCAGTGCCTAAGCCTAAGCCATTGTAGAGTGTTTTCCGTCTCCCCTATTTATCAGATGTAGCCGAAAACGTATACCGTCAAACACAAACTTTCCATTTCATTCAATACACATCTGGCTGATGATCAGGTTTTCCATTTGCTCCGAGCTTTGGTTCAGGAAATTACCTGGGTGGAAAAGATAGGTCAATGTTCTTGACGGTATTTGCATATCTAACGCCGTTCTGTTTTCTATCTCCACTTCTAACGTATCCGCGGCTTCCTTCCTCTTCAGTTCGGACTGGAGTATCTGGCTTAATCGTTCCTATTTACCTTCACATCAGCTTCGCTCTTGGAGACTTAGTTCTCTTGTGATCCCTTTTGAGGAGTATGGTTTCAGGTCTTTCTTTAGATTATGCAGATATCCTCCCTTCATTCTGATTGATCTTTGCTGGTAGCCATCTTCGCAGCAGGTGAATGTTGAGCTTAACTCGATTGCTTGACTTAGTTTTGCCACCAGGTTAGGAGTCCTGGGGAGATGTGCTACTACCTGACGTGACAATTTGCGTCAGTTATGGAGTCTTACTTGCTGGTTGTTATCATTTCTTTCATTTGTATTCTCACAGGTCTGGGGTTTAAGACATCTGTCGTGCCATAGCCGTCAGTAGGACAATAAGGTCATGCTTACTTACCGAAATGGCTAGGTATTATTCGTTTTAATACAGTCAGTCACATACCCCCGACAAAGGGTAGAGGATGGGTTTGGCTCTGGGAGAGCTTTATATTAACTTCGAAGATTCGCAAGAAATCTAGAGCTCCTCTAGGGTACTTATGACGTCCATACTTCTTGGATTTGCCTGAAATTATTTTGACTTATAGGAACAAAATGAGTACAAATTAGTTTAGAGCAGCAAAAGTGAAGTGATTTTCAGTCTCACGCTACTTCTGATTTGCCATCTTAGATTTGTGAGCTCGCATGCCTATATATGGCCTAATTCTATCAATGAAGCAAATAACCTCCTCCAATCAGTACTACCATATCAGTAGTCAGTATTCTGTCAGGTGACTAATTTCTGGGAAAACAGAATTTTTTCTATTGGCTCCTGTCATCTGCTCTCAATAGTCTTATCAACTTACCCAAATTATCTTTGCTTTCCAAAAATATTCGTCACAGATTCCAGTCAACGAATGATAAGACAAACGCGTCATAAGCTTCGAAGAATGTTTTTTTTTTATCAGATACTTTTATTCCATGTAAACAAGAACGAAAAGATAAAACTCAAAACCCAAGCATTCTCAAACGACCACTCACACCTAACTACAATTCTTGAGATATTTTTTTATCAAGATGTAATTGTTTCATTAACATTCTTTTATGTAAGAAGATAATGAGAAGTAGCTTTTTTCTTTTTTTTTCTCTTTTCTTAAATTTACTGCCATTTGAAACAAGATACAGGTGCGCAGCTACATAGGAGTATGTCTGTAAGATTTAATGATGAAAACATCCCGTGGTCTAAGTTCTTAAATGAATAGTCTTCAAGTAACGTCTAAAATGAGTGTGAGTGATTTAAAAAACTTTTGTTGGAAGCATTCTGATCAATTGGAATGATAAGTGGGTTTAGATATTTAAGTGCTGGTACTAGTGTACATAGATATTTTCGTTTTGTGTAGGAGGCAGATCGTGAATGCACTGCGTATCTAAGATGTAGACATTAAGCCAGTCTAGTGCGTCCACCTATTAGGGTAATTGTTTTAAATGGAAAAGTAAATTTTTTATTGGGGATTTCAACTTAATTGGAACCTTCAGTGAAAGCGCATGTGCGTATGGGTGGGCTAAAGTGAGCGTACTATCAATTACGTTGAATGTCTGAAGGTTGAGACCTTTTTCTTTGTACCATTTTGTTCACAGATCGAAATGGTCTGAGAAAATTGAAGATTTAGTTTCGTTTATAAGTCAGGACAATAAAATCTCTATACTATTGAGACCCTGTCCATTCGTCAAAGCATTTAAATCTTTTGGGCCTGTGCTTAACCGAGTTAGAGGTCTGGTATTTAAGCAGGCTTCGATCTGGGCCAGCATAGTTTATTCCTCTCCAACATTCAGCAGATAAGAGCTGAGAACCTTTCCCGAATGTCGTCGAACTCACTCCTGCGGTAGTTGGGCAATCATTAGATGACTCGGTCTCGCATTGACCTTATAGTACGTCACGTATTTCCTGATAACTGAGTTAACTGCCGTGGCTTCATCCACAATCCAAAATTTTTTACGAATCGTAGTGTAAACCAACCGCTGTCCTCCACATACAGTGAGATAGTGTTAATATTTGATGATTAAGTTGGCTAAGTGGGAACGCGGTGAAACTATTTGATACTTCACACTACTTTTCTCTTTTCTTTCACCTAGTCTGAGCACTCGCCCAGGATACAGGAATGACTCTAGCCTTATAAAATGGTTGGAGTTAGGCAAGGGTCTGTCATTGTAAAAAAATTGATTCTGATTGGAAATGCTTCATGTTAGATTATACGGATGCAACAGGTTTCCGCTTTTTTCTTCTGGGAGATTTTCGAGCTACTTTTGAAGCTCATGAGGTACACGTTGTGGGTTTATATTTCGATACCAGCTGCAGCATTCTCGGTAGTCAAACCTTCTTTTGACCATTGGTCCCCGAATTTGTTTAACCATTTGGGTCCACTGCAACAGAATCCGTTGCTGATTAGAGGTAAGGGGAGTGTTCCACGTCAAGCATATCTGCAGGATTTGACCTGCTGTCTATATGTCTCTATTGCTTTAAATTTGAGTTGGTTTGGATCTAGCTCATTCTATTTGAAAACCTTCCATTTGGATGCTGGATGTCCATGCAGTACAATTGTCAGCTACCTTTGATTTGGACGTCAGGAGTCTGGCAATTCATCGTTCCTTCTAGAATTTGTATGCGTATGTAAACGGCAGCTGTTTAAATGGCTTCAATCAATCTCTCACTTGCCTAATTCAACCATATAGATATTTCTTTTAGTGCTGACAATTGGGCCTTTGCCATTTTTCCTCGAGCTCGTTGTGCACCGGCTCGTCCTAATCCATTTTTTAGCCATAATTGTTGCATGATGAAGTTGTCGACAACAATGCAGGGCTGTAACCATCCTACTAGGTCGGCGAGTTTCGCTCTTTCTGAGAGTAGCTGTGCGTTGTCCATCGGCTCGAGGCACACCTTGAAGGAGGATGAATCTCTGGCAGGATACCATCGTAACCAAGTGTCTTTATACGGTCATCTTTATGAATGTTGAGTGCTGTTTTAATTTCTCGATCATAAGGAAGAATAGATGCAAAAAGGGACTCGTGATTAGCTGCTAATTTTTGCAATTTTAAACCTCCTCTCCGAAGTACCGCTATTACACCTTATTGGAGAGTTTTAACTTGGTTGATAGTACTTAGCACATTGTCCACATAAAGTTGGTGTTTTATTTACTCACACGCCTGAAGTAAATACGATTTTTCATCGTCTGCGAGTTGATACAAGGTCCTTATGGCCAAAAATGGAGGACTGGCGGTTTCGTACGTAACTGTCGTTAGTCTATAGTTTTTGATCGGTTCTGAAGGATGGCTTCGCAATAGAATCTGTTGGTAATCCTGATCTTGGGCCGTAAGTATTTTTCGATACATTTTCTCTATGTATGTGGGTATGACTTATCTGATCCACCTCCTACATTTCATCACGATGTGGAATAGGTTATTTTGAAGTTTTGGACCGATTGGAAGTGTATCGCTGAGCGGTTGGTTGAGATGCGTTAAACACCACTCTCAATTTTGTTCCTAAACTTTCTTCCTTGCACACAGCATGGTGTGGTAAGTAATGATTATACTTCGAATGTCTGTTCTGTTCTGGTGTTTCAACCGTGTGACCCAACTGTATGTATTCTTCCATGAACTGTTTATATCGTTGCCCCAAGTTCTCGTTGTTACTCAGTCTTTTTCTAACTGAGGAAAACGAAGGTGCGCCTTCGTTGAGAAGTGCGAAAATCTTTTGCATGCTCTGCCTCTTCATTGTTTCGTATCCTTCTTATACCACTGTCTCTTCTGGTGTTAAATCATGACTGATAGGTGCTTCCGTGAGTTCCCAGAATCATTGTATTAATTGGTCCGTCTGCTCATTGGTGCTAATAAGAGATACATTCCTCGCTAGACAGTTTTTAGCAGATATTGGCCCAAGCCACGCGCAACAAAATTTCGTGTTGAGCCCACAGGGATATTCCTTGATGAATCCAGGCAGTGTCACCGAGCTACAGAAGTCTGCTCCGAGTAGGATATCGATGTGTCCAGGTACATCGCAGGATGGATTTGCTAAATCATTGAAGGATAACTTGTTTGAGGGAGTCCCTTGAGCGGGGACCGAAGGGTAAATGCTGGTACTATTTGGTATTACCATTGTCGACACGCTAATCACCGCACATCCAGATCTTGCGGGGTCTTTGATACTATTATGCCCTTAGTTTGAACTTTCAACATCGCAAATTTCGATTCTGGCATACTTAGGTGTAGTCCAAGTAATGATTAAACTTCGTTGTGAGCCCGAGTCCATCAGCGCTCGTAGCGTTACTAATTCTTGCGAAGCATTTCTCACCCTCAATTGAGCCGTGGCCAATAGCCTCACCCATTAACGAATTGGTAGTACGGTGGTTGACATTAAACCAAACATTTAAGCGTCTCCTTCCGAATAAGGTTGGCCTGCGAAACCGACAATTTTGGAAGTTTGAAAGCGGGAATAACAATTAGATTCACTCGCTATGTGCGACAGTGTATAGTTACCAGCGTATATTTCACACCACCGGTATTTATCAAAACTTTCGAGGGTGCCTGAAAAGTGTGCAACGTTTTGCCTGTGTCCGGTTTCCTTGCAGTATGTGTTCAAGAACTCGTCTCGTGATGCATTTGTACACAAAACAATTGATGTAACTCATAGTTGCATCGCATTCCCCATACCATCCCTTCCCATCCATCCTATTCTGTAAACTTTTCGAAGAATCTGTTCTCACGATGCCTTCCTGAATAGGTTTTGCTTTTAACATTTGAATCATCTATTTAGTTTTTTACCTCGGGTCGACACTAGATTTGCTACTGTAAAATGTGACGCTTACGTGTGGGTTGTCGTTCACCGTGGTTCTGGTGCTTTCTATTTTCGAAGAGGACACCACTATTGTTCGGTACCTGGGGCTTATTTATCTGTTATCAGTACTGCAAAACACCCTAAAGGAAGAAAGAGAGAACTGTGAAGTCTTAATTTTGAAGGGTTTGAAGTTTTTGTCGGAGGAGAATGCGTAAAATATCATCATCACAAATAACTAGAATCAGCGTATCGTTGCAGCGTCCCCTCTGCAAGTCAAATTGACGTTGCTTCCCCTTCTCCAGGAGCTCCCGTCCTGCTGCCCTTTGGCATTCTGCCTTCTCTCCACGTAGATTGATTCTACTATTCTCATATGGACCACTTCTTTGAATATCCATCGGGACCGCTATTAAGCGGTAAATCATGTATTCCCTACCCCGATCACTCTCCCACTCTAGAGCGTCCTCTCAGACCGGCATGCGCTGCCTATAATGGTGTAGAGTGAACAGCTCTGGCCACAAGTAGTCTGCGGCTGTACCTTGGGCTCTGATATTTTTATGTTCATGTGTCTCTTGAAATTGATCTCCGCGTCAATCATTACCCCCAGGTATTTGGAAAACAACTTTGAAGTGGATGATGTGGCTGCCAACAAGAGTAGTAATACTGCTAATAGTGTTTCTTTTCCTAAGGTTGGTAGTCAAGAGTGCCTCCGTCTTTTGTTACAGAGGGTTAGGGTGAAGCATCTCTAGCTACACTTTTATGGCGCTGAAGGTTTCATTTGCATACAATTCAACATTTTTACGTTGTTTCGCAACGACCACCACGGCTAAATCATCCACGAAACCGATTGTCGTGGAATTTCTTTGGGAACGATAAGGATATGTTCGTGATGGGTTCTGTCATCGCTGAGCTGAGCCCTACGGTATCATCCCCCAAAGTGTCTTTTCCTAGAGGTAACTTTCGAGTAAGACACTTCTCTTAGCCAGTGTGCTTTTTACCCCTTCTCATTTGGGAGAATTTTTGCCGTCCAATACTTCCACGGCATAGCATTTATTGAAAGACATCGCATCTCGCGCCAGCTCCAAAATCACGTCTACGGCGTCGATCGTTGAATAACCTTGACGAAAATGAATTCTGTGATAGGAAGAAGTCTATTGTAGATGACCTTTTCTATTGTTGCTTATTGAGCCTCTGTAGCGAAACTAGTTTTTGCCTCTTCTAGTAAGTGTGGAGATGTCCTTCTACCATGCATGCCTCAAAGAGGCTGAAACCCCAGGACTTTGCAGTTAGTTTAAGCGCTCTATCGGGAAAAGTATCTAAACAGGGATCTTTGTCATCGTTGATTTTCCGGCAAATCTCTCTTAGTTACCGCAAGTACCGTGAAGACGTCCAATGCTTGTGTATACGTTCTACGCTTCCTTTGCGGGCGAAGAAGTTACGGACAGGTCAGTTGTGATTTTCGACCCCTCATCTCTTTCATAGCAATCTGGTATGATCTTTTTCGAGCGTTTTGGTTTGTCTCCGCGCAAATTCTTTAAAGCATTCTCACTTGCTGATGCCTTAAGTCAATATCGAAGGTCCGCATACACTTCCCGTTTCTCGCTTAGCTCTAGTCTTCCCCTAGATCGTTCGCAGACCCTTTGTACTCGCAGACCCTTTGTACTCCGCAATATCTTCGTTTCACCAATAGTTTGACCACCTATTGACGAGGATTCATCCCTCTGCAACACAGGGATTATGACCTTCGGATAACATCTTTATGAATACGTCCCCTTTAATAACGGATGAACCCAGGTTTCCAATTCGGCGGGAAAGCACATTGGAGCATATCCTATTATCGATCTGAAGGAAAATCGCTTAGTGGTTACTATGAGTATAGTGCGCACTAGTAAACTAAACCATTCTCTTGGCCATTGTGGTACTTATATATGTATGTGTGTTAAATCGACTACTGAGCCCGAGTTTGCCTTAAAAAGTCAACATATTTTCGATGTTCGCAAGCACCAACTCTAGCTCCGGGAAACCCTCGAGCAAAATACGGCCCTTGTTGTTCGTAGTTCGACTGCCTAATTCTCTGCTCTCTGAGTCGGCAAATGATGGATCCTATTTTCGAGTCCCAGCAACCCAACATTGCTTCAGCCGGGAAATTAATAGTTGCCATTTGTGTGCCTCCTTACGCCCCCCTGAGTCGCCTGATTGCGCACTTTTGCAAACCGAGTGATCCGAACTGTTTTTTTACGGCCACGCTGCCGATGAAATTTTCAGCCATCTTGTCCGGAGACTTCTTCAACTCCAATATCTCCCTTTTGGCAAAGTCTGATTCGGCTGACTCTTTAGAGTATGCCATATCACCTTTTTGATGATGGGTCATAATTTTCTTTTGCATATCACTTTTGTCTTGTTATGCTTCCGCGGTTACTTTTTGGGGGCGCCGCTGTTTCTAAAATTTTAGTTATTTTTTTGGGCTTTCCCTTTTCTAGTGGGATGCTTCTTAGCGTCCTACGAGGGCCCAAAAGAACTACCACTACTCCTCTTTTCGAGTTTAGTGTCCTTTGTGTGTTGAGGAAACATCATTTGCGTTGCCTGAGTGATGTTTGCTTTTATTGAGAGAATTCAAATTCCGTTGGCTATATTTTTAATCCCTTGCCAAAGATTACGTTTGTCCTTTATGAATGCGGACCATTCTATTAATTTCCCTCCTAGCAGGGCGAAGGATCAGTCCTTCACAATTTGTTTGATAGTCAGCAATTTATGACGGAAAGTTGTCACCTCCATTATGTCCAATAAGCAGATAGGACGATGCAATATTTGGTATCTCGTTTATTTGTTCCCAATTATTTTTCCTGATTGAACTTCCTTCCATCAAATATTCATTACTAAATATTTATCGTTTTACATTTCAGGCCTCGGCGTCGTTCGGGCTCGAGCATAGTCGTCTTAGATGGTGAAGATCTAAAGCCCTGTCTAACTGATGACTATATCAGTGGCAGTCACATACATTATCAGCCTTCAGATAGTAAAGATATAGACAGGGACATGTTGACAATGCTTTCGGTTAATCAAGATAACGGTATTCATATAAATTCCTGCATGCATTTCCAAAGGAACAACCACTAATCCTTGAAATCTTTTATATTTTAGGTCCACATCGTGAGATGGCAGTCGATGTTCCTGATACATTTATAGCAAGAAATAAAACCCCACCGCGGTATCCACCGCCTCGTCCACCTGTCCAGGTAAATTAAATATAAATTTAAGGACTGTCAAGTGCTTCTTGGATTGTGGAGAAATTGATTTATTTTTCTATAAACGCATGAATGATAACAACCGGATACAGATCATTAATTTTAACAGCATGTTTGCATACAAATTTGTAAATAATACATTTAATGATAAACACAATCCATGCATCAAACTAAAATTCATGATTTGGTAAACGGTTGATAATTTGGTTTAGTTTTGCCAAGCATCTTAACTCGTACATTCATCATCGGCAGACACAACAGCAACAACACCATTTTACATCATCTCAACAGCAAAAACATCATCATAACAATAACCACCATCATCACCAACAACAATTACAGGAACATCAACCACACCAACAGCAACAACAACACAATCATCAATTCTTTAAAACACTAAACACATTGGGCAATGGTGGTGGAAGTGGTGGCGGAAGTAGTACCCACAGTGGCGTCTCTATCGAACTGGAACCCCTTAATCATCTCTATCGCAAAAGTTCATCATCATTCGATGATTCCACCAAGCAATCATCACTGTGCAAAGATCCTTCCCTGTCAACAGACGGATCCCTATGCGAATCGGTGATAATCGATATTGAGTCGGTGAATTTCATGAACAATAACATGACCATAAAGCCACCAATGTCGACCTCATCATCGTCATCGATGCGTCGTCGGCAACAGAATGCAATCTGCACCAGTTCGATAAGTACTCATAGTTCCGATTCAGGTAATCTTGGTCCGCCCGAGTATGACGAGATGAACAATTCGATTATTGTAATACCATCCTCTCATCGGGAGCTACCTGTTGATGTTCCCGATAGCTTCATTGAGATTGTCAAGGTTCCACCACGCTATCCACCACCGGCTCATCTGTCATCGTTGTCATCGTCGTCGAATGCATCATCGTCGCGAATTCGCAGTAGTGCTAGTACGGCTATCCAGAAGCATGAGAGCAACAACAATAATAATAATATCAATCTAACTACCGCTTCCTCTGCCACCCTTCCTGCTAATATCGGGATGAATATGATGAATGCGACAACTAAACGACCACCACAGATTGTTAAGGAAGTCGTGAAGACGACTCGCTCCCTGTCGTCGCATGGGTCGTTTGAGAAGCAAAGAGCGCAGGGTCAAGTGGCTATTAAGCGAAATGATGAGGTATTCATCTTCATTTACATTTGGGATAGCACCTTTTATAAGGGATTTCACTTTTAACTAGAAACTTCTTTTGTATTTACATTGTCTTGGCCTTTAACTTCATTCCTATATGTAGTGTTGCGGTGACATTTTAACAACAGAGTAGTTTCCCTTGCAGTATATCACATATATTTAACGTGAAAGCATTCATCTAACATTTGCATAACTAAGTTGTACTTACAGATTTATATTTTCCTCGTAGTTACTAGATAGCTACTAATATATGCCATTTTGTAATCCTGAATCATTAACCATTCATTTTGTGTAGTGGAAACTGAATTTTGTAGGTAAAATTGGTTATTTTTTGTCAAAAAGTCAAACCTTTGAATGTCGGTAAAGTTCGATGTAGTTTGTTCCATTTGCAGTCAGCTCTGATCCCTCGTAGTTCTCAACTTCCTTTTGGCATGTTGACAGCATCCGATGTGAGAGTTTTCGGGCCACCATAATGTAAATTCGCTCAGCTGCGTTGGTGACAGGTCCTCGTATAGCGTAGTCAGCCGGATTCTCGTGAGTCCCCACATAATGCAATTGTTCCCGGGTGCTGCTTACGTAAACTTCACTCACTCGATTCGTGACAAAGTATTTCACCGAACGGACCATCCAGTTAACCATCAGAGAACAATTGTGGAAACTGTCCAGTAGTGGGTGACAGTATCAATCCAATCGTTACCTGAAGATTCATCAGATTGACTAGCAGCGGTGTCACCTTAGTTATAGCCGTCAGTACTCCAACTTTCAGTCTCTGACTGTCTCTGAGAATCTGAATGTATATGACAACAACAATCACCATTCTCGATGTGTCACAAGATTCATATAGTTCGATTCGATCCTTGGAGGTGGTCCCAATCTACCTTAGCACTTCAATAACCCGAATATTATTGAAATCCGTTATATATTCCTGCCATTCTTATGCTAACTCTGGCGGTAAGTCGTCATTCCATTCCAGTTTCTGAAGTCATAGCTTCTGTATCAATACCTTTCTCTTGATGATAATGGGCTGCAACCATCCGTGTGGGTCAAAAAGGGATGCGACCGTTGACGCCATTGTTCTTTTGGTCAGTCTGCCCATCTATGGTGGATTTGCACCAATGGTGAACATAAACATCTCTTTTTGTGGATGCAATTGATCCTAAGTGCCTTTATTCGGTTCTTCGGGTTGAAACTAAGTGGATGTACTTATCCCCGATGATACTCTGGTATGGCTTCATTTAGGTTCGAATTCCATTTGCGAAGATTGAACGCACCCATTGCAAGCAAGTTTTTTTCGCTTTTTCGACGGTGTCTACCCCAGTCAGCAGGTCGTCGAACATTGTTGAAAGCGGAAATCGCTCTTGCTTCTTCAGGCCCACACATTCTGTATTCTGGTGGTTTAGAAGCGAGCGCTTATTTCTTCTTCGTTTGATCGCCACACGATTCTTTGGAAACCTGTGCCCTTACTTCTTACTTGTTATCTGCCGATATATTGTGGGAACGTCTCCTGTAAACACGACAGGGTACATCCACCATCGCAAGAAAAGTGCGGTAATAATCGGTCTTATCATAAACAAGTCATTCAAGGTTTTCCAGATCCGGTTTCTGCTGATACATTGAAGACCACTCGTAGGTAAGTTATGCTAGATTCCAAGATGTGGAAGATAATATAAGGGTAAACCAATTTCATCCTTTGGTACCTTTTTCACAGGTTCGGAGTCTTGCAGGCATTTCTTGTAATTCTCAAGCAATTTCACGTTGCGCGTTCGTGCGCTTCGTATTTTAGAATTCCCAACTTACGCGATGGGGCCAGGCTTTTCCTCGGGTCAACATTGAATGAGAGTTGTAGTTCAAATCGGCCATCTTCCAGTTGTTTGGTAGCCACTTGATAGTGAGCTTCACACTCTTCTTCTTTGCTAAGCATCTCACTAGAGATTACTTCTCCCTGTTTCCAGAATTACTCTGGTCTTCTATCCAAATCACCATCATTACCCTTGGTTTTGTGGTCAAATCTGCGCCAGTCAACCCGATGTGAATATCTTTGACTAACGTCGAAGGCGGTAGACGCTTCGTGATTGTATCGATTATTAAGGAGGTAGTGCCAATTTCATAATTTGACCACCTTTGCCTTATGGTTATTGGTGCTTGCCCTTTATATTTTTTGGTTGTCCTTCCAATTCTGGATATGATTACTGAGGCACGCTCTCGTTTTAACCCGAATTGATTGGCTGCGTATTCCGTGATGGAGGAATTCTGGAAACCTTGATCTATCAGCTCTCGCAGTTTAAGGAAGTCGGCGTTATCATTGCGTATTTCAATTGTCGCCATTATATATTACCCGGATTAACCAGGTTTCTTTTGAATTGCTCGAAATTATACCTATCTTCCCTTTTTGGAGCTTTAATAGTGTCCGTATTTGTAGGGTGTAGCATGGAATGATGTTTCTTCGCACATGCTTTGGACATGGGCTTTGACGTGCATTCGTACACTCGATGTGCAAGTATGCAGTTGAAGCACAGATTGTTTATTTTGGCAAAACTTCTTCGGTTGTCTACGGTGTAGACTTGAAATTGTGGGCACATTTATAGACTGTAGACTTTTTTTTTGTTAGCCATGCCAGGATATGGAATCTTCTAAAGACATCAGTGGAAACCGTGCCTGCGTACTAAACCACACCCGTGCATCCTTCAACTGATAATAATAATAATAATTGTTGGCGCAACAATCCATGTTGGATCAGGGCCTTGAAGTGTGTTAGAGCACTTCATTCAAGACTGTAACGGTACACTAGGAGACAATGTGGTCAGCATTGCGCTCGCCCGAGATTATTACCCTGATTTGACTCAGGTACTCTTTCACAGCTGAGCCGGCTGGTATCCGACGTCAAATCACGATGCAAATTCCACTGCCACCAGTGAGATTTGAACCGCGACCTTCCGTATGACAGCCTAGTGCTCTAACCACTGAGCTATCCGGATACTTCAACTGATCACCCCGCGAAAATGTCGTTGGATATTACTTCGCAGAGCCAGTTAGCAATTATGCTGTCATTTCGGTATGGCTGTTCGCTCCCCTTTTCCTTTCCGCTAAACGGAACACATTTTGCACGTTGGTTACGAACGACATTGATTCCTGCCATTTTTCTCCAGACTGAAGCTCCGAATGTTGATCCTCCATTTTGCATGTTCTGCGTCTTCTTCCTCGCCTGGGTAGGTTGGGCAGTCTGGCGAGCCGTGATGCCCAAACCTCTGTAGATATTGGCGGTAACCACCGTGACCAGATAGAAACTACGTTAACTGGTAACTACAAGCTCCTTGGCAACGATTGACCCACATACGGATGATCGGTATCAGCTTATGCGTCCATCGGCTTTTCGTTGAGCTATCCGATCGAGTCTGCCATCTGACCATTGATGATGCCCTTTCCTCGTTCTTGATCAATTGCATAACGTCTTGGGTTGTCCTTTTCCTGATGTAGATTCGTGACATTTTTTCAGCCAAGATATCTACCAGCAACAGCCTCTGTACGAGCGCAATAGGGGACTCCTGATTTCCTTAGTCGTCAATGCTGCAGCCCCTACAGGAGCAGCATAGCGCAACACTGAGCTAATGACCAGATAGCAACACTCTACTGACGTATTGGGATTCAGCAATATTTGGCAAGATTCGCGAGAATGCTACCTTTTTTTGGACGTATTCTACATGCACTTTGAATTTGGGTCTAATGTCGGGCATCACAACTAACTACTTTACCGCTTCCTTGCTTCTTATAGTCTGGCTTCCAACTCGAACTTTGAAGAATTCCAGGGTCTTTCGGCTTGTTATCTGCTTTGTGAGTCCTAGTCCGGCAGTTTCCAGCCAACTATTAAGCTTCCGGATCGCTTCGTTGGCTTCTGCCTAAATCCCATGAATGTGCTTAGCAACTACAACCACAGTAATATCGTCCCCTTACCCCCTTACCCTTTCTGGTGAATACACCCGGAAAACTCCATCATACACGATGTTCCATAAGAGTGGACCCAGTACCGACTCCTGAGGGACTCCAGTTGAGACACGGTAGTAATTTGTGCCTTTGTCGCTCTCGTACTTTAGCTCCCTGTCTGTAAAGTAGTTAGACACTATGTTTCTCAGGTAGTGTGGAATGTTTATTCGGATAAGGGACGTTTTGATGGCCAACCAGTTGCGTTGAAAGCATTCTTTACCTCCAATGTGACCACTGCGCAGTACTCTTTTAAACCCCACTGCCATCTCTTTATCTTGTATGGCAGTGGCAGCGGAGTCGAGTACCACCATGAACCCACACATTATTATCTGGCATTTTGTATGGTTCGCTGATTAGAACCACGTCTGCTCTCTCGTCTACTACAGTTTGTGCCAATAGATCCTGAGTCGTCTCGCAGTGACTGAGGTTTATCTGTATTACCTTAATATTGATTTTGCAGTATTCAAGGCTCCCCTGAACACTGGACATTTATTACTGTCAGTTATGTGGCTAGCTTTTTTTGCCTGCTTTTTTCTATAGAACATAAACGATGGTGTTTTATCGCAATACTTCGCTATATGGCCTTAACCTCCGCATCTTCTACATAATTTTGAACATTTTTACAATGTTTGGAAAAGTGTGCAAATTCCAAACATTTGAAATATTTGTAATCCTTGCCTGTTCCCGGATGCGACAGATAGACAAACTGACCCAACCTAATTTTATTTTTCCTACTTTCAAAAGTTTCTTCGCGCTCTCTGCGAGAAGTATAAGTTCTATAGTTTGTGCGCTGGTGTACTGGCCAATAGTGCGCTTGTTGTCGTATCTTTTCATTAAGAGGTCCCAAACTGCATAGTAGTTGGCATTCGACATGTTAATATGCCCAATTTGTTGAGACGCTTCACGCCTGAACTGATGCCCGAAGATACTGTAGTTTTTGCACCCTGGGCAGCATCTCGTTGTCGTGGATAAGAGAATTGAATAGGTCTCTGAACGAAATCCAAGCTGAATAGGTTTCATCAAACGTTGGAACCTTAATCCGTTCCTGTCTGACCACGTCTGGTTCTGATAAGGTTCCATCCGCCGAACCATTGGTATGTATATCGGCTCTTGAACTCCTGCTTTTCCATTCGCATTCGGTCTCGGCTGCTGGTGATTGTCTTCGCAAGTCTTCCATTTTGAATAGTCTTTCCAGTTTCGCTTCAAAGTAAAGTTCGATATATCGAGTCATCGAACCCTTCTTGAAGTTCCGTATGGCCTTGAGCAACTCCTTCAGATTGTGCATATGTCCAAATTTTCGCTGCTGATTGTCATCAAGCCCTCAAGTTCAAAGTGGTTGTAAAATGGCGTGTTGTGTTGAAAACCCCAAGCGCGTTGTCAAAGTTTTGCTTCCACTTTGTTGCAAAAGTTAAAAATCTGGTGATCGATTTGTGCTTCTCCAAACGCGCTATCCGGCCCGACGGACCAAATCCGATTGACTAGTTTCAAGATTAAAAGGAGAATTCTCATTGGTTCTTTGACATAAATTTCGAAATTTATATTTGAGCCAGACTTCTCCAACCCAATCCAATCAACTAAAATCGAGCAGACCACCTCCACGATGATGGAAGTAGTGACTGCGCAACACTGCATTCTCGGATGGTAATCCTCTATGGTATTTATTTTATTGTAACGAGAGCCGAACATAATCCTTGGAACTTACAAGATCAACGGGAACCACAACGCAAACGGATACTGGAACACTCTCTTGGATCCGGGAATGTGCAATCCTTGTACAGGCCTAGAACACTAAACTCCCTCCTCGAACAAATCGTGAAGTACAAACTGAATATAGCAGTCTAGGAAACGAAATTACTAAACAAGCGAGATAATGAACACGAAATCGTATAAAAGCTCTGAAAGCTAGAAATCCAAGGGGGGGAATTGGTTTGAAGTGGCATTCAGAGTTGATAAAATATTTAGGTCACTTGATATAATCCTTTTGAAGAAAAGGATGAGGCAACTAAAAATAGCTTTGTGGACTTCGTCTCTACCAGGGATATGATACTCCACGTGTTTTTCATATAGGCGTATAAACAAAAGAACCTGATAGCCGACCTTTCAAAAAGATCAGACATTTTATATCTTAGAGAGTAGCAATTTGACACGATAGGAATAACTTTGACCTACTATAACTTTGCTAATAATAGTAGGATTTCCACCAAACTTTTCAGTATGATGCCTTCTATTAACCCCTATCTTGTTGATCTAGGATGGACTTAAGGAGTTCACAGAGAATTTGCAAAATATCATAATATAATATTATTAACTTTATTAGAGCAGATTTCGTAATGAGGAGTATTTTGAGGCATAAATACCATGCGCACAGACTACCATAATTTGTTTTCCAGATTTTCCGGTTGGATAGTTCCTGAGGAAGGGTCCTTGAAATAACTGACCTCTTTCAGCCCTCCAGTTATTTCTTCCTTTCACGAAAAGTATCAAATCTAATATCTGCTTCGGAAATTACTAATCGAAGGCTATTATTTGATATCCCGTAAAATTTTAACAAAATCTTAAAAATTGGCCTCCAGCATCTCCGATTTTCATACACGACTCTGATCGCTATCTGGTGAAAATTACCTATCCGTGTTGCCTATCTACATAGAATGAAGGCAAAGAGATTCTAGAAAGAATCAGTCATCATCATCAACGGCGCAACAACCGGTATCCGGTGTAGGCCTGCCTTAATAAGGAACTCCAGACATCCCGGTTTTGCACCGAGGTCTACCAATTCGATATTCCTAAAAGCTGTCTGGCATCCTGACCTACGCCATCGCCATCTCAGCCAGGGTCTGCCTCGTCTTCTTTTTCTACCATAGATATTGCCCTTATAGACTTTCCGGGCTGAATCATCCTTATCCATACGGATTGAGTGACCCACCCACCGTAACCTATTGAGTCGCATTTTATCCACAACCTGACGGTCGAGGTATCGCTCATAGATTTCGTCGTTATATAAGCTAGGGAATTGTCTGTCCTCATGTAGGGGGCCAAAAGTTCTTCGCAGGATTCTTCTCCTCGAGGAGCACATGGGGACTGTCAAGGTCATTGTCTTGTACAGCAAGTGCTTTGACCCTACGGTGAGGCGTTTCGAGCGGAACAGTTTTTGTAAGCTGAAATAGGCTTTGTTGGCTGTCAACAACCGTGCGCGGATTTCATCATCGTAGCTGTTATCGGTTCTGATTTTCGATCCTAGATAGGAAAAATTACCAACGATCTCAAAGTTGTAGTCTCCTAGTTGGGTGGACTTAAAGAGGATCGTACCCCTCGCATTTACCTCAGTATCACGCATCACTTTCTCGAGGGCCAGGTTAAAGAGGACGCATAATAGGGCATCCCTTTGTCTTGAGAGTGATACTGCTGAATTTTTGCTAATTCATTGTTATCCGATTGATTATCTATTGGGATTGAATTATGTTGTTCCATAATCGAGCATATCATGCCAAAGTTCAGTTTTCGGAAAAGTCCTGTCCTTACTCTTGTTTCTACGTCTCTCATCGAAGTGTGGTGTGGATAGCTTGTGTTTCAAGTCTCGTGCGGCTCACACAATTGCGGTTTTATTCTGTGCAGACCCCGGCCTCATAAATAGTGTTTGGCACCTCTTTGTTATATGTTCTTGTAGTCAATCGTAACTAGTTCCTGAGAGCCAAAGTTGTGGAGTATTTTCTGGCATTCTCATACCAGCTTAGATCTGCTTTCCAAGAATGTCTTTGGTAAGATAGCAAGTGTAGCAGGGTTTCCAGAGCAAAAGTGTCTTTACTGTTTATGGCACCAATAATGCGGAGGCAGGTAAAGCTTTGGAGCGAGGTAGTATCTGATCGCCTTACTAGTGCTCTATAGGTATGCGCGGACTTCATCACGACTTGGTATACCTAGTATACTCTGTGTGGTTTCAATATCCATGCTTACATTGCGGTTCTTTTTGTGGGGAAAAACATTTCTGAATAACTTGCCTCATGCTATACTTGAATCCGACCATCAAAAGAGGACGGGATGCCAGTAGACTAGTCTAGTATTCTTTTATTATTGTTAGAGCTTGAACCTGCTTTGAAGTCGTGTACAAAAATTTTCTCGATTCAAATCTATTGATGGTATCAACATACCCTTAAACATAAAACGTCCCTGCCTACGGTAAAACTAGCAACGCGTTTTCTACAAGGTTACACTGTAGAAATGTTTTGACTCCCCATTGTGGGTAACCCTTTCCTAGGACCACGTACGAAGTGTAATCACACAGATGTGTTTGAACAAATGTGTCTTCCTGTAACGATTGTAGAGTCCTGCATATCGTCCCTTTTATATAATATAATACCTCCTGGTGACTGACATCATTGATCCATCAGGACTACGATAGTCACCTCATTGCTTTTTGTTGCGGTATGAATCTTCGTTGCCAACTGATGTAGCGTCGTCTCAGGAGGAGCATATCAGCTCAGTTTGTCTTGCAATCAATTTTTGAGTTTTAATAAGGAAGGATGTAGGATCTATTGGTTTATTGACTTTAACCTGGGTGTCATATTGTCATTGCTTTACTAGCTATAAAGCGCAATAGAATAATGGTTGGTCCACAGGTGGAATCTCTTGCATTGAGAGAATAGGGTAAACTTAACCTAGGCCATGAAATTCATTTAGTTCATGTCGCCTACTCTATACTCTCTTTAGTATGGAATGGAACTAGATGTTACTACTCATTCCTAATTCAGAACCTACACAGGTTCAGTGGGTAACTAGAAAGATTTCTAAAGTTAGCTTTCGTTCGTCGCTGGCTCTTTAGTTAGAGTCTTGTGGGAGTTCATTTTTTCCATCCTAGGTAAGTGTTTGGCTATGCTCTTACCACCGCCCTGTCCTTTTTGTCAATGTGTCTTCTACCGGAGATCTTTGTGTGTTGCTATTTTTGCGCGAGGTAGATTTTGCTTTATTTAGCTCATCTACATTTTACTGGATGTTGTGCATCTTCTTCCCGTGATGTCGATATCGTTAGCGTAGGACAGTAGTTGGTTGGACTTGAAGATGGATGGTGCATCTCAGCATCAAGGATTCCTCTTTTCAGGGCCAGATTCAAAAGAGTGCACGATAGGCCATCGTGTTGTCTTAGATAAGGGTCAATAGTGATTCTGCTGCTTTTATCAAGCCTCGCACATTGGTCAGGGTCAGCTTAGTCAGTCTTACCAATTTTGTCGTTCGTACCGAATTCTTTCATGGCCGTGTATAGGTTTACCCTGCCGATGATATCATAGGCGGCCTTGAAGTCCAACAATTACCTGCGATTATGTGCTTTGCGGTGGTTGACGTTGGTTGAAGTCCTTAATTTCTTCGTGGGCCGCGCATCTTGATCTATTATTTCTTATCACGTGCATGGACTCGGTTATCCAATAATCCTGCGTCTTTAAAAGAATATGTATATTTTCTCCAACTATCCCACCCAATTGACTGCTTACACTTCCCTTCAACCATTCAGAAAACTGCAGCTAAATGGCGCTCCAATTGTGAGTCATGCTGGGATAACCCGGAATGAAATTATTTCTTAATGTATGTTAGCCAACTACAAAAGATAATGATCGGCGTCTCGCGGTAATGAAGACGAAGATGTTACATTGGACCAGTGGTGTAAGACGCCATGACCAAATCCAAAATGAGGATCCGCCATTGATATGGGATTGCTCCGCTTGTGGAAAAGTGTCTTCGATGGCATGGTCATGTAATTCACGCTAACGAGAATTTACTTGCCAATATTGTTCTGAGCATCGAAATCGACGGGAAGCCAGACGAAACAAGGGTGGCTTGATACGCTGGTTGGTAATCTAAAAGCCTCGCGGCTGCATCCAGATCAGGCCTTTGACAGGACAAGATGGTGCAACCAATCAAGTCGGTTCGACCCCGCTTGTGAACAGGACAGACGACGAAGCGCTCCTTTATTTCATTGCCTATATTTAAGTTCAATCACTTTTATTCGTACCAACCTTTGTTATGTTTCTCTGTTTTTTGGGATATTGAAATTGTCACTCTTACGTCCCCGAAATTTGTTCAATTTGATGGTATTCTTTTAAATCATTACCAACAACTTCATATCCAAAGAAAGTTTGACGTTAACCACGGGGTCCGAAATCTATATCTGTTTTTCCGATATTGAGACAACTTCTCCATTCTCCCATGATGAACCAACAGATTAGTTTGACAAAGTTATTCTCTCAAGGGTTTTAAAATCCTTATTTCTTGCATTGCCGGAAAATTAATATGGCATATTTTGTTCTATAGTATGCAGGTGAGGTAGCCACTCTCCATCCATCTGTATTCCTTGAAGCGAATCTATTTTTAAATAATTTTTCAGCACATGCTTGGTATTTCTATGCAAACAAGTGTTAATATAATAAAATATTTAGATAATGTTACCCGAAACTAGTAAACATTATAGATTGATCTTTAAACATTATTGACATTTGTCAAGTTACTATTGACGATGACCAGCGGGGTTTTAGAAAGGAAATCCAGGGGTTCAAAGTAATGTGAAAAAACGGGGTTCCGAGTGATAATGATATAAATTTGGTATGAAAATTATGTCGGTCCCCATTATTTTTCCTCTTTTCTATGAACTATCTATTCCGAGCCCCGAGGAAAACTTCGTGACCAAGGGAAATCCCTGCCTTTCCACATCCCTCTTTCTGAATTCTTGCCATTTTATACATTGTAACGGAAGAATTACATAAAACTACATATTTGGGGTCTTGAGTATTTTCAAATAATAGGTCCGAACCGAAAAATTTAATAACCTGTTTTGGTGTAAGATATATGTTCCTCATATCTTAAATATCAGATTAATGTCAATATTATAATGTTAGATATATAAACATGCGGAAACGACTAAATTCCTTCTAAAAGTCTTTGACTCCTTTAGTATAAACAACAGTAGTCAAAGATGATGATAGGTTAGATCTTTACACAAGCTGCATGCATGCTTTAATAAACATATCAATCTGTCTGCACGACAATAACAGATTATAATGCATGTATAACATCGCTGCTATCAAAAGCAGACACCTCTGCTGGTTAAACTGAAACCAACAACCAGTAAACAAACATGAGTCGATCAAATGCTTGAAGAAGTAGAACACTCGTGGGACACTGTGAAAAAAATTGGATAAAGCAATCTAAATTTATTTTGAAAATAGTTATCTTTAGTAAAGAAATTTGATCACTTTGGGTAGCCTTGTGTATTTACATGTTTGATTACTACTATGTTTTGGATCTGATTAATTAGAAAACAAATAGGACGCCGGAAACTGGAAAGTTATTGATTCAGTTTTCTTATGTGTTTACCCTGGATCGAGATATGGCATTCCATACAATATAGTTATAGTGATAGTTTCATTTTATATTAAATAAGAATGGAGGGGTTTAATATTGCAAATCCTTTTTGTCCGATTGTAACTATACTCATTATTGTGGGGTTTGTAGCAAACTTCCAATTTCTATTTTCAACTGAGTTACTAAAACGGTGACAAGACTGCTTCTTGCCTGACTTTCAAAATGAACAAAACTCTATTCTTAGTTTTGTTTTCTTCAAGAACTCGCTTCGTTATGGCTTTCGAAAGATCAACGACTTCTCTTCTGTACCCTTTCAGTACCCTGGTTGAATCTTGAAGTCAAAGTTAACCTATTTGGACCAAATTTATACCTACTGACCCTATTCTTAATTAGTATTGCAAGAAATCCGTAGGTGGAGTATAGCGGATCAACCACACCTATGGGCTATCGCTATCGATTCCTGACAACATACTACAATTCCTTTCTTCCCTCTTCAACTTTCCGAGAAGTTTGGATGCTTCTTTCACCATCTTCTTGCGGCCATCCTGGGATTGTGGATTTCATTACATGGAGCTCTTTTTCAGTGTGCGGCCTACCGAAATTCTTTATTTGTCATTGTCTCAGATATGAGTTGTTGAAAACTTGGGGCACTCACTTTTCATATACTATTCCTATTTAGCAGCATAGGGTTAACATTGACATTGTGGTAGCAACATTGCCAGCAATGGGAATCTTGACTTTGTTAGTATTTACCTTCAGTAAGATTCGGTTTGCCTCCTTTTCTAAATCCAGAGCCATCTGTCCAAGGACCATGCTTCGGGAAGTCGATGTTAACAGGATATTTGAGATATTTGAGGGAAAATAACATGGTCTGTTAAACCTCTTTACATTCACAGCAATGGTAATATGAAACAAGTGCAACCCTTGCGGACTTTGCTTTTGAACTCAAATTCCTTTGAAATGTTACCTCTATGTAGCACTTGACATCTTCCAACATGTCGCTGATAGGAGGGTTTTACCAAAATGTTTCTCCTGCATAGAGCATTCCAGATACACTCTCTTTTTACGCGCAATACTTCGAAGAGTTTTAATGTGGTGTGTAGAGGAGGAGCCAAAGAGGAAACCAACCTGCTCCCTGTTGATCAAGCGTTTAAAATGTTCTTTGATTCATTCCAGGATTATTTTAGCTACTATCTTTGCGAAGGCAAGAATTACGTAAATACCCTTCCAATTTTTACACTAAAGAGAGATACTCTTTTTTCGGAATTTTGGCGGACCTTTCTTCTACTCTTTCGGGAAGATCTCTGAGGACATGAACGTGCTGGGGTTTTATTGTGAGGACCCGCCGGCTAGGCATAATTTCTCGGTCCTCTTCAGAGCCACTTCAGGTGAGTCCTATCACTGACTTGGGTTTGATCGTCTTCTCCTGAATACCTGAGGGGCTTGGGTATTTATCGTCAGTATATGCCTTGTATACATAATCCCACGGTTCTATTCGGACAGGGATCGATTGGATACCCCAATGGTATCAGTTTCTCAGGCTTAGCATTCAGACTGGTGGGTGCAAGGCCTACCTAAAGCATCTACCGTAACTAAGCAGTACGAGTCGCACAGTGAAGGAATCCCGCGGGAATTCTCCTAGAAGGTATACTTTCAGAGGGCGATCCTGCTTTACATGGTACCAGATAACCTTCAGTGAGGCGTCGTGGCAAGAGCCATTTCAAATGAGTCCCTTGCAGACTTCGGACTGATTGCCTTCCTCTGAATACATACGTATCTTTATCAATTATATTCACGGTACTCCTAATGTAGAAGTGAACTACTGCAAGCTTTCTTATGTGTGTGCTAAATCTCAGGTGTACGGAGGGGAGCAATATTGTTAACTTGATGTTATAGGCCATTCAAATCGCTTTTCTTTTCAAGTTTTGGTTTTATAAAAAAGTATCTTCATCGTTACTTTTAGATTTCCTGTATGGCATTACGGCTTCTCTGTCTGCTGACTGCTTGTTTCCATCTACAGAATAGGGTATTTTCGAGTTTTTGTCATTGTGGAAATATCTCTATTGTGACATTTATAATGATTCCTAATGGTTGGGTAGTCCAGCGGCTATCTCAAATTGACTTTTGTTCACCATGGGGCTATACCTCATATATTGAATTTGATATAGGTCATCATGCAGGCCTAAGTGTAGCTCCATGGATGGCACGTCGGTATGTATTGCATGTTTATAATGATATTTAGTTCGAGAATACCGGGACTGACTCTCTCATATGTCATAATTTAAAATATCGCGTGGCTTGCCCCTATTGCCTTTGAACTGGACCATAGGATCGATATCTACATAGCCATAGATATTTCCAATTGTTACCATCAAGCAAATTCAGTTTTGTTTCCAATGGAAGTGCAAGTTTTCAAAATCTTTAAAAATGAATTAGCTTTATGAGCGACATCTTTTGTTCGTTGCTATTTCAGTAACAGTGAGCTTAAGGTTAATATATCTACGCGATGAAAAGATGCAGGTTTGTAAAATTAAGACCTAAACTTCAGTTCTTAATTCGCTGTATTTCTCGGGCAGTCGAATTCCTACCCTAGTAAGAGGACTGAAAAGACTAGTGGATTGGTTCATAGGGGATAAATATATTCCTAGAACTGTAGGCACTCTCATCATCATCATCATCTCTCATCATCGCGGAAGATACTTTCAACAGGTCCTCGTTTGCCGCTATTTGTAACGTAGTGTGGCCGAAAATCCATTGAGGTAGGACTTCTTAAGGACTACTCATAGGGAAAGATGGGTGAGGCAGGTTCCCTATCTCTTCCCCTTATTATGGCTTCTGGTAGTGGAACCTTGCTATGGCTGGTTTAGTACACAATGGTTTTCGCCCAGGCATTTGCGGACGATCTAGCATTAATAATTATTGGCATGTTTACGCGCACACTAATATGACCGATCGCGCTTAGGGGTGTTTTCGGAAAATCAAATCATAGAATTCAGACAAAAATAGCGAGGGTTCACAATTCCAGCTTGTGCGAACAGTGAGGGGGTGTTATCGATGTTAAATAGTGACACCATATCAATCCACTTGGTTCGGAGTTGCCATTAATTGCTGCTGTAACTTAGGCGATTGAAAAAAACACTCCTAGTATGGGTGCCAGAACACTCAAACATCGCTGATGGTAAAGCAGCTGACAGACTGGGTCGCCAAAGATGGTGGGACCAGAGGCAGTATTTGGCATCCGGCCATCAGCCAAATGGAGAAAATTGAATGAGCCCATGCCTTTAGAACGGCATTTTACTATTCTTTAAGAACGGGGACTTGGGAACGTTGATGTATGTAGACAATATGAAGAAGAAACGGTCCTGCCTTTTATATGCACCTCACTCAGTTGTCTCGCCTCTTTTACCATTTTTGTGTAAAATTCCCCTCCTCCTTTCTTTACTTGTGTTACAGGGCATAACGCATCTTTGCGGGTTCTTCATTCTGGCACTTTACTTTTCAGCTAATATTAAGAAATAAGTTCCGGAAAGTACTGATTTGAAGGTCTTACTTGATCCTCCACCCTCCCTAAACTCCCAGTAACCGAATTGTAGAAAAAGAAACTGGACTCTTCAGGTATAAAAGTTTTGCATCCATTTTGTGGCAGAAATTTCCTATGCACATTTTCCAATCGTAGCTTAAAACTCAGTTGACTTTATAGCATGACGACGCCATATGCAATTTTGACTTCCCATAACTTTTTTAATACTAGTTTGTTTGGTTAGAATTGTGCCAACATTTCTACTACTATGATTCACTTACGGGCGCAAATTTATAAAATATGTCAATATGCTGTTATTAACTTTATCTAATCACTGTCAGCGGCAGTGATCTGCCTAGAACTGAGCGATTTAAATACCTCGGGTCAACGCTATCAGCCAATGGAGAGCTGCGTTATGAAATTGCTTCACGCATTAACGCAACTTGGATGAAGTGGCGTTCCACAACTGGTGTCCTTTGTGATCGACGTATCAACGAACGTCTCAAATCTAAAATTTACCGCAATGTTGTCCGTCCAGTCGCTCTCTATGGTTCTGAGTGTTGGCCGACCATAAAAGACAATGAACGGCGTCTTGCGGTAATGGAGACGAAGATGCTACGTTGGACTAGTGGCGTCACACGTTTAGATCACATTCGAAATGAGGATATCCGCGATCGTTATGGGGTTGCACCGATCGTGGAAAAGTTGCGAGAGAGGCGTCTTCGATGGTATGGTCACGCAATTCGTGCAAACGAGAATTCACTTGCAAAGATTGGCCTGAACATCGAAGTCGATGGTAAACGACCAAAAGGCTGACCTAAGCAACGGTGGCTTGATCCGCTGGATGGGGATTTGAAAGCCTCGAGATTGCACCCAGATCAGGCATTCGATAGAGCCAAATGGCGAAACTGATCACGACGAGCCGACCCCGCTTGTGAACGGGACAATGGCTGAAGAAAAAGAAGAAGAACTTTATCTAACCAGGGGCCGAGATTTTATATATGTACATCTAGTACTGTTTTAATTTTTTTTTTGGAACCGTTTTAGTTTTTTTTTTCGGAATTTTCGGTTGGATAGGTTCAGAGAACGATATCTGTATCACTTTTCGGGATACATTTTTTGAATTCTCACTCCCCTTTGTTTCAACTAATATGAATAATAAGATCAGTTTCGAAAATTGCTAATAGAGTCCTTTCATTTCACACTCCATTTCATACTCGATAAAAATATATTCTTGGAAAAAAATGTACACCCCCCTTTCGCATATATGGCTAGCCCCTTTAATTCCAACGCAGAATGATGCCACTAGTTGCATGTAAACGGACTCGCAGACCACATATTCTCACCAAATTTGGTAATGATAGATTCAGCGGTTTCCGAGTAAATTGTGTGTGACGGATAGATAGATAGAGACAAAACCTTAAAGAGATCATAGGGGCCGGCATAATTTTCAGCCCAGACCCAGCCCATCCGGTATCTGGTCCGTATGCTGATGAAGTTCCTCGTTTGAAAACTGCCTCTGATCAGAGTATACCCGATGGGACGACGCAGACAATTGTTGACGAAGGTTTGGAGCTTTCTAGTAACAATGGTGATCATTTTCATGTGCTACTCCTATGTAGCAGCATGCAAAGACTCTTATCTTTTCTGGTCACAAAGTTTGCAACGAAACGTTGTTTCAATTGGGAGTACTTCGTCGTTAGTTTTAGCGTAATATCTGCTGGGTCCGATTTCCTGGGTAAATTTCGGACAATTATTGATTTTCTTCCCGGTCCATGGTCTAGAATATGAAAGTCCATGCCGGACTAAGTATCAATAGCAATATACACTATTGTGTTGAAGTGTGAGGCAGGTCATCCCCCTTAGCCACAAACAATCAGCTGGCCTGCACCCAGTGATGTGCAATATGGGCAAGTTTATGAAAAAATAGAATTTGAAATGGTTAATTGAATTTGGACTATTAAAATTAGGGGAAACGGACCAATTGCTGGATTCTTTTTAAAAATAAGAACATTTAATTAGTTTTGAAGTATTAAGTATTCTATTTAAATTAAGGACGCAATGGGAATTGTGAAATAAAGACGGATAATTAGGAAAACTAAAGGGATAGAAGAAATGTCAGGATAAAAATACTATTACGCATTATTGAGTGAATTATTTGGTCAAACTGGCCTCGGAAAAATGCGAATGGAATATAGCTTCTATCGCTAAGCCGCGGACACTACACGCTGTTGGTGCCGTTGACCTGACTGTCGTCGGTTGCGCTGCATGTATTTAATTACATAGTGATGGCTTCACTGCTCTTAATTTCCACTCCACCATTTGAAGGGTTCCCGCTGAGATTCAAACTCTGCAAAAAACTGCTTATACTTCTTCTTGAGCTCCATGATTATTATTTTCTAGAAGCGACGGAGTTCTTGCTCCTTTTCTCTTGGATACCGAAGCCAACTCCTCTACCATGCTATCCTTTGGGACCTTTTCAGTATGCTGGATTTTTTCTCCGTTGCAGTCGCCTGACACAAATCTGGTTTTATGCAGGATGATGTAGCACTAACTAGTTCGTAGCAATTTCGGTCTTATTCCCGTTGCCGAAGTACTTCATAATAGGGTGAATCTTCACAAAGCGCTAACTATTTTCTATTGATTCCGTTTAGTATTATAAACTCTGTTTATTTCTCTCTATCTCTATCAACTAATTGACTTTATTAGTGACCTGTTCGTCTACCATTGTTTCGAAAATTCTAGGACGACACAATGTTGCAGGCTCATAGAATTAAGAGCTTAACTTTAGTTCTTAACCCACCTAAAATTACGTTAAAAAAGGAGGCATTTTAATTGCCATGCAGCTTGCTATCTTTTGTATCTTTCTTACGAAAACGTTACGTTTTTGAGTCTCTGCATATACTTGATTTTCTCAATTGATTAACTTGATATTGGCTTTGGCAAATTTGGTTTGTCAAGTTCAAGCTGCTCTATCCCAGGACATATCACAGCTGTCAACAATGATTCGTTGTTGAATTTATACACAATCATCGTAAATGTAATAAAGGGTAGAATTTTCGTAGCTGTAATCTTACCGTACTTCGAAAATAGATATTCCCTTATCATAGAACTTACATTATCTGCCACTTTTATCGCTCAATTGCGGCAGTTCTTTCATTTTCAAGATTTTTCGATCAAATAGTTCTCGAGTTTATGGCTCTTAGGCTTGTTCATTCTGTCACTCCCTTCTTCATTTAATTAATATTGAGAAATAATTTCAAGAAGTACTGATTTGGAGATTTTCGCTTGACATCCTCGTAGCCATATTCGAAAAAACGAATGCTCTTCCTTTCCGTACGTAGTATGAGCCCTAAGAATCATATTATTTACTGCGTAGTGTTCCAGAGTTTCCTTCCTCTCCTTAAATTTAGGGACGATGAATTTATTACGTAGATGAAGTGTGGCAGGCAGGCTGGGAAGCGATTATAATGAAGTTTTGTATTTTTATGTTTTATAATGAAGTTTGACATTTTGTTGAAGTGTCAATAAGAAGCATCGCCAGATATTTGTGCTTAGATAACTCAAGAGTAGATATTCTAATACAGTGTTTCCCTAATGTTTTACTTTTGGCTACAATAGTTTGTGTAAAGTCAAATCATATCCTGCTTGACTTCACGAGCACAGGTCCCAGCTACATGCAATATTCCCACTTTACAAAGCACACATTGCATTAACATTACACCATGCCTTGACTCATATATCTCACGTTTAATACCTCATTAAGTACACACATATGCTTATCACGCAGTAGTTTCAATATATTTCCTATTAATATTATAATTTTGCTCATATTTGTTTATATAAATGTTTTTTCCGATAAAATAAGTTATGACTACCATAAAATCCTATCGTGCTTTCCAGCTTAATGGATCTGTTAAGCCTGTGCCACCGCCTCGCGATCATTTGCGTATGGAGAAGGATGGACGCATGGTGAATCGAGCACCAGCCCCTCAAGTTCCAGATCGCAAATTACCATCATCAGTAACGAGTACTCCGAATCATAATCAAAATCATCAAATAGCGCAAATTGTTGAACCGACTGTTGAACAATTGGATAGTATTAAAAAGTATCAGGTAAGTGAATTTCATTATATTCAAGGATGACCATGATATACAGGGCCAGAGTCCAAAAATTTATGGTTTGTAAGGAAGCCTTTAGTTCAACATAATCTCTAATATTGTCTAGTACGTTACAAAGGTACCTTATTTGGAAATATAGCAAAAGCCTTCCGAGAAAATTCAACACATCTTGTATCTTTGTTTATTGAAATTACTCGTTTATTATTTGAATCACCATCTCCAAGAGAACGATTTGGTCTTAGTCTGTAAGGTCGTGATCTGAAATAACTCTTCCACGAAATCTCACTGAGGGTTATTTGGTACCATGGGAACTGCTGGACGATGTGCTTTTGGGTTGCGGTTGGCCACTTTGTGGGAGTATGATGATGGCTGCGGTTGTCTTAGCCTAGTGGGTTTACGGCGTATAGTTGCGATTTACCACTCCGGGGCGATACCCTTTAACTCGTCCCCACGTACTCGAGGAGGGCGATCAGACCCGAGTTTGCACGGGACTCATCTGAAGTGGCTCTGCCACGAAGCCTCACCGGAGGTTATCTGGTACTATGGGAACCGGGATGGCCCTCTGAGAGCATATGCTCCAGGAAAATTCCTGGAGGATGTGTTTTCGGCCCGGTTATTTGCGGTTGGCCATCTAGTGGGAGTTTCATGGTGGTTGTGGTTATACCTACGTCGCGGGCAGAGCTCCTCGGAGTTCAAGCGTGGAGTTGCGCTGCTCGGGTGCCGTACCCATTAGTTGCGGAAGAGGTGTTAGATAGGCCTTATCTACTGGTATGAATACTGAGCATCTACTGGTATGAATACTGAGCCTGCACTCAGTATAAACCAGTACCGTTGTGCTAGTCATGGCGGGGCTCTGATTTTGGTCCCAAAATCAATCCGTGTCCGAAGAGGACCGTGGGATTATGCCTATACGGCAGGTACTCACGTTGAACCCCCAGGACTTTCATTTACCCTTTAACTGCCACAGAAATGACAATAGAAACGAATGCTCAGCTTGCACTCAGTATAAATGGAAGGGGTCTGATTATCGTCAATCCTAGAGACCCCTTCAATACTTTGCTGCCCACCTCCGATTGCATGTGTTGATCATTAGGAGTTGTTTCTAGCCCAAAAACAGCGGAGAATACTGAAGGCGAGTCTTAAGCGCCTAAAAGTGCTAATTGGTCCTCTAGGTTTGGCGTTGTGTAGTGCTTTTAACCCTACTCATAGAAAGTGCCTGTTATGAAGCCAGGGAAGGAATCTCGAATTGAACGCTATAAATATTTTTTGATTATATAAAATGCATAGCGAGTTCTGTATTCCTAAATAGCTGAATTGGCTCAATTTTTCATTCGATGTGTGCCGGCTGTGTATCACTTTCTGGCACTATTACTCGTTCGTATTTTTCGAAGACATTTCTGGTCAGACTGCTGACTGTATTCAATACAGCAGTAATCCTTGTCATTCTGAATTTATAGCGCTATTCTGATATGCAGTCCTTACATGCCCCGACTATGAACAATTTTTTAGAGGTAAGCCACTTTAATAATTAGTTTATCGGGCTCAATAGGCATGAGGTGGGGGAAGAGACGAAGTCTCTGAGCACTCGGACCCTAGCGACCCATCGTACTCGAAAACTCACTAGGCATAATGGACAATATGTTGGTGCCATAATGGTGTTTCACTTGGGGTTTACCTTCCTTAGGCTTAAGTACCAATAATTGGATTTTCCTGTTGTAGACTGGCAATGAAACCGCTAGTAAATGTCAACATCTTCTTTTTTCTCGGGTGTATGCCTTCTAAAATCACTCCGTTCAGTAACTTAATCCCGCGCTCAATAGGCATGTTAGACGTATAATAATATTTTATTTAGGTTTTGCCTTCTGTAGGTTAAGAATCAACAGTTGAATTTTCCTATACTAGGCAACCTATGAAGCTGTTAGTAAATGCGTCCTCTTTCTTTTCGGCCCCCGGTTTCCGTACTCCTTTGGGAACTCCGTCGACTTCTAATACATGGTTATTTCTATCTTGCTAGAAAGTCTCTTTTCAATACCGATGGAACTAAAATTGGCTAGCCATTTTTGGTCCTACAAATCCATCTTTTCAGTTCTACCTAAGGGCACTATGCATAGAGTCAAATACCATCCCTGAAAGTTCTATTTCCATCTCGACAGATTTATTCAGCGTTTTATGAGCCATAATAATAGAGGCAAATACTATATCCATTTTATGCACCATCTGTACAGCAGATATGTTGCACCCTGATTACCGAACCATGGTACCAGACTCGGCATACCTTGCAATTTGCAGGCACTTCGTTTGCGATTATCCAGCTCTAACTAGACCTAGCCTAAAGGCACTAGGTAAACCATTTCTTAATAATCTCAAAGAGACTCCTGATTGCAGGGTGCTGGCTCTGCAGATTTGAACCAGTGGAATCTGCCCTCTTGTTCTTACCTCAGCAGTCATAATTTTAGGAATTTGTAGCATCAAAGTGGCACACCACAGTTCTTTGGAGAGGCCATTGATACCTACCCACCAACCAGGGTTAGTTTTTCTATGAGACTGCCCATCTAACTGTTCTTTGTCATCGAAGAACATATTTTTTTTTGCCTATTCTGCCAGCTAACTGACTGATTCTGATTCTATCGAAGTCGATCTAGTCTCTTTGTTTATCACAGGTATTTTATGTGGAAACGGTTCCCGGATTAGTTTTTGGATCGCAGAATTTCCGTTAGTGGAAGTGATGCTACCCGCTGCAGTTGGACCACATCAGAGGGGACTTACATAATAAATGTTCCGTGGATCCCGCTTATTCATTGCAGGATGGATACGTATCATATTGTTGAATTCCTATCCTAAACATATTCACAGCTAGTGAATTATAAGAATAATCGTTGGCGCAACAATCCAATTGAATCAGGGCCTTGGAGCGTGTTTAAGTACTTCATTCAAGACTGTAACGGTACATTATAGTACACTGTAGGAGGCAATGTGGTCAGCATTGCGCTCGCCCGAGATTTATTACACTGATTTTATTCAGGTACTCGTTCATAACTGAGTCGACTGTTATCCGACATCCAGTCACGATAGCAAATCCCTCTGTCTCCAGAGAAATTTGATCCGCGACCTTCCGCTACGGACAATGTGAATTATGACAAGTCAAAAAGCCCACGATACTTCTGCAAGTCTTCCTACTTTTCGACAGGATAAACTTTGCTGTATGTTTGTTTTGTTCTGACAGGAAAAGTTTGGTGTGTTTGACAGCATTAAGGCTCAGTCACCTGTCATTATGGCAAGCTTGTTCCCAGTTTTTGATAACAGCATTAGCCAATGATACTGACACTCCAATTGCTGGTTCCGGTTCGATCATGCGGGAAATTGAACCCTCTTTTGTTAAACCATCTGACATTTTATTTCTCTCTGCCCCACAATGACCGAGTACCTAGGGTAGTTCCACTGTACCGAATCTAGAAACAAAATTCAACTGTTTTCCACTTTCCTGAAAGATTTTTGAAGTAATGATAGGACTACAATTCAGCATGACTATCATCACAGATTGCGATGCGCCTGCCCTTCAATTGCTCGTAATTCACTCAGGTTGCTGCCCGTAGCATCGCATACACTTCAGTCTGAAAACAGTTAAATATTGTCCTAAGGGGAAAGCCCACTTCTCGATTTTATTCGGGAGGTTGACTCCTGCAACATAACTATATTCTGTTTTTAAGCAGACGCCAATGTATTCTGGCACGTATTCTTCTGGTTCTTCCCAGTTTTCTCTTCGTTTCAAGATAACTTCATATCTTCTACCAAACAGATGTATGAGGTTCCGAGAATCAGAAAGCATTGCGAAAACTGGATTCCGCCCTAAGGCTAAGTTCCCGTATCTAGGCAAAGATTCGCCTACACAGCTCATAAGCCGTGAGAGCTCGTTTCATCTTTGCTTCTACATGTTTATTCCACAGAAACTTTTGTCTAGAATAACTCCCGGATATTTTACTTTTTGGAGTGTTGAAGGGTTGTACCTTTCGTCTCTGAAATACCATTCAGTTTCCTCCTTTTTATAAACAATACCATTGTGGTTTTATATGGATTTATTGGAAGTCTATGCCTCAGGCATCAACTGTCAATTAAATCAACTGCGCGTTGTGCATTTTTACAAAAAGTCCTTGGCCAATAGCTTCAGTGTGCATTGACAGATTTCGCAGTTCGCATAGCAACGAGTAGAGCATACCTCCTTGGGGACAGCCTTTCATCACTTTGATTGTTAGGTAGCGATCAACCCCCACTTCAGTACACAGCATATTCTGAGTTAGGTAACATAGATCCACTTAATTAAAGTTTAATCAATGCCATGCTCTTTGGCGGCATCACAGAGCTTTTAAAATGGCGCCCAGTCAACCCCCAATCGCATACTTGACTTTCAGAATAAAACCAAAGAGTGAAGAGCAGATTCACAGCACTTTCCACGCTGGCAAATATGTTGGTTTCTTTTAGGCGAGGCCTTCTCATAAATGTGACGTTCAACAGTCTCTCCAGGCATTTCAGTGAAAAAAATGTTAAGCTGATTTGTCTGATCTTTCCCAGGCTGAAGGCTACCTTTACCTTTTGCCAGGATGTAGGTACATACCCTAGAGCAAGACATCCTCGAAAATATTTCTTACCCTCTGTAAGTAACGCTGGATAATTACCATCTATGCCAGGTGTTCTGAAGTTTTTAAAGGGCTATATTGCAGTTCTTACCTTTAAGTTGGTGAAAACCGCTAGCGCAGTGTCCAAACTCCACTTACAATACCTTCGTGTTGAAAGTTTTACAGAAACCGCCAATTCTCTCCCTCCCACTTCTGTACTTCCACCTTCCGGGAGAGATCCTGTATAAACTCAGCTCTGGAGTTTGTGAAAGTTCCCATTCAGTTTTCTAAGAGAGTGCAACTTGGGCGACTCAAGATGAGTCGCCCAAGTTTAAAGACTTTGCATAGCCTGGAAGTCTCTCATTTTCCCTCCAGTTCTTTATAGAATGCTCTCAAGGAGTCTCTGTTTTTTTTGTTTTGTTTAGCATGCTGGGGTGGCTGGCATTCTACGGTTGCGGTCATCAGACCAGCTGAAGTGCTAAATTCAAACAGCTTGTCGCCTCTAGAATTCCATTTGCTACTGCCCCAACAAATATGCTCGCATCACAACCTATCAAAAGTTCTAAGCAATTTGATCCTGCATATACTACCAGATTCCTTCGTCGTCGGAGGACACAAAGAATCATAGGGTTAGTAAGTAGAGGCAACTATGACGTTTCTTCTCTTCCCAATAACCTGGTATGGCAAGTTGACTGCAACTAGGTCTTGGAAAAAGAATTGTCTCAGCGTAATAATTTTGATCTCAGGACGTGAGCTTTCGGTATCAAGGATTTCGCATCAAAGAAGAAGCTAGTCCTCTTTAGTGATTGAATACCACAGATTTTATTAGAAGGAAACCATGGCTCTTGCACCAGAACTAAATTAGGACGGTCCTGCAACGTTGCCAGCCTTGTTGCTAGCAGATAGAAAGAGGCTTTGGCTGGCTGCAGCTTAATTTGACTTACCTTGATGTTTGCAGACACAAGTGTAGTTTTATTGCGGAAAACGCCACTAATTGAAAAGCCAGTGTGGATCTCACCGAGGTTACCAGCTTGTCCTCACACTCCACCGAAAGTTCTGCTTTCTTGCGTCCGATTTGATTGGGTATCGCCCTCCCAGGTTCATGGTCTCCGGGCTGCATGAATTTGTTTCCACATACCGAAATTAGACAAGTTGTGTCCACATCACCAGCTTCTCTTTCTTCCGGTTTGCCTGTTAGAGGCGGAAGAGAAGGTTCTGACAGACCAACCCGTAGCCCCCCTCCCCTTTGCAGTTTCTTTCTGCAGAACCTTCCTCTTCCGTTCTCTGGAAGTTTTAGGCAACTTTCATTAAGGAAGTTCCTTTACTATCTTTTCTGGCTAACGGTGCCGACATTGAATGTAGGTTTTCCCCTAATGTCGAGAGCCTGTCTTCCAGAGATTTCTCTGTGGGAGAACATGAATCTGGTGAGGCTTCCAAAATCCGTGCCTCGGTTGCGCCCTGATTTTTTAAAGTCACAGGTGGATTCGAAGTCTGTAACTCTTTATCACTTGGAGATAGTTTTTGGACACTCTTAGTGGTATCTGAGCAGAGAGAATGGCCCTTACTTTTAGATTTGTTTTTTGAGTTGTTCAGGAAGTGTATAAGTGTGCGGAAATCGACTTGTGAAGATACTGATCTCCAATAAATTAGAAATTTTCACATTCCGTATCACCCCATTCAGCACATTTTTGGAAATGTGATAATTCTGTCGAACCACTGATATCGTTATCGGTTTCACGTGTTCAGTGGTGATATGAATCCATCGGCCTTTCGCACCCACTATTCCGACCCCTAATACTTTAATCCGATCTGAAATTCATTTGGCTGCAATTACATAATACCCAGAGCCTGATATTATTTAATTTGTCTCCATTCATCGAATCTATAGTTGGTTGTTAAACGGTTTCAGATTAGCCTTGGTCTTAATTTAATCAAATTATACATTTTCTGCCAGACTTTGATGGACATTCCCCCCATAAACAATAAATCTGACGCAAAAATGATCAATCGCCAATCAAATTAGTTTCAATAACAGTGGGGTCGACTAGAAAGGCTCATAATGAAAAAGCTTAGATGATAGTGTTTATAAATACTGGTACCATGATTGACAAGTGTTAATTATTATTTGCGGATTGTGCATAACTTGATTGCAGATATTAGATTAGATCCAATAGGCCAGAAGCTAATCATGAATAACCCTCAGTGGAAAATCATGAATCTATAATAATACGATAAGAGAAATTGGATATCATGTGATGGTTATTGGAATAATATGTAGATTGGACGTAGAAGGTCTCCCTGCTTGGGTTCTTCTGACTGTGACTATGCAGGTAGATTGTGAATCAGGTCAATATCTTCTCTTTACTTTGTTCAATCGATGTGCAGTTGAATAATGCCAAGAATGCATTCGCTGCTCAGAGAAACTGCACAGACTTGAAGGGCTTCTCTAGCTTATATTGCAGAGCGCTTAGCCACTTTGTGCTAATTCTTTATTATTGGAATAATATGCGGTCAATATTGTGACGACTAGAGGCAAATTAAAAGGAAACAAAGACGGTGCTTGGTGAACCACAAAAGGGACAGTGTCATCGACACGAATGGGTTAGGTTGATATCATTGAGGGAAGAAGAGGTGCATGGCGAGCAGCTATTTAGTCAGAAAGACTGACGACTAATTATAATTCAAGGCTTTGTACGTATATGGAAGCCCCTTCGCTACTCAACAAAGTCTTCACTCCTCTAAACTATTAAAATGGACCCAAAATTCTTTCGCACCATTAATTACAAATGCTTATCTACTGAAACCTATTCCGAACACATTAACTCCATTATCCCAATCTAATATCTTCAAAGAAATCCTCACCAATGGACCTATTCCCATCGTACACGAGGACGTTCCACTTGGGTCCATCTACAGCTCCAATCGGATCCCATCATCATCTTTTAAACCTAATAAAATATTCTCTTGACCAATGGACCATAAAAGGCTTCAGCGAAAAAAAATATGATGAAGATTCTCATTATAGTGCGGTTAATAGGTCGTTTGGAGTTTACGGGCGTTTACTTATAGGTCATCTGACCACAAACCAACCAGTTCGGCTACTCACTCTTGCCTGACCATCCTCCGCAATCAACGGCTTTTTTGTCGGTCAATGTATGGAGAAAATGTTGACAAAAATTTCCTATATACTCTCATGTGATACCTGTAACGTGTTTGGACCACATATCTATATAGGCGTGTATGCCGGAGTATGAAGTCTGCTATGATGCGGTTTTCATCCGATATAGTATCAATTTTCACATAACACATCTTGTACGTTTTATGTATGCAAATAAGGGGACCTACACGTTTTTAAAACTTGCATAGTCCACTGATTTCCCAGATTTAATTAAAACCTATGCACACACGTTCGGCCTTTAAAAGCTGACCCGGTGACGTCGAAGTCATCACGTCATGTCGCCGTCGAGTGGTCATGATAATGGATAATGGAACTAATAAGTGGTTTTTCAGGGTGAGATGGGGCTACATAGATGGCATTTGGTAAGAGAAGCTGATAATAAAAAATGCCTGAAAAAGCACTTGGGTTAGAAGTGATAACGCACGACACATGTGAAGCAGCTACTTGATTGCATTGTGCATGCGGTACGTTCAGGTACAGCGAGTTTTCAGGTGAGAATGAATAGGAGCGGGGAAATAGGAGGTGTATGGTGGCCTACGTTTAAAAAAGAATTCCACTTCGAGACTTATTTGTCCAAATTACGTTATGTTTACTTGGCCGGGCTGACGTACTGCAAACATTGCTAGTGCGGTCGCCAAAATAATATTCTAAGCACTTTAGATGATCATGGTTGTGTGGAATGAACAGAAGCTAATGGAAAGTCGTTGAAAGTTCGGGACACTACCATTTCAAATTAATTGTCCAGGAGTGGAATGGATTTAGGGAGGAATTTCGAAGCAAAAAAAGAATGAGTTGGTGGGTTCCTGATAAAACTTGAAGGTATGCTACACCGAGTCAAAAAATAAAAACACGTTGAATAGAAAGATCCCGATCACTACTTTCACCGCATACTTTCCGAAGCAAATATTAGTTTTGACATTGGTAGCAAAGGGGAGCGGTGCGACCCGCGGTGAAAGTAGTGATCGGGACCTTTCATTTGATACCCCTCATGGCTATATTCGGTGAAAAACAATAATACACTCCTCTTTTCGTTGTGTGGGGACGACCTCCGCTCAACTTAGAACTTACTCACTTCCTGTAAGAGAACTAGGCATTAGGAGTAATCGTTTCTGAGAAAATGGCCATGACACACAAACATACAGCTCGACAGGCAAATAGACAGACGGATGGACAGATAGATAGATAGATAATAATTCTAGACACTATGGGGAAGATGCTGATGCGGATTATTTATAATAGATTACTCCCGGTCGTCGAGAACCCAGGGGGCCTTTCATATAGGCAGTATGGGTTCCGTAAAGCCAGATCAACCATTGATACTATCAACATGGTTACTGGCTTGGCCCAAAAGGCAATTCACGGAAGGGGTTGTACCAGCAAATATTGTGTGGTGGTGACCCTGGATGTGAGGAATGCATTCAACTCGGCCAATTGGAACCTTATACGAAAGTCTCTTGCGACGATTGGTGTTCCCACCGACCTCGCCGCTATTATCGATAGCAGCTTGCATGAGCGAATACTCTGGTATGATACCGACGATGGACCCACGTCGTACGTTGACTCCGTAGGTGGGGGTTCTCTACTGCGCCCAATACTGTAGAACATCATGTATAATGATGTACTTAACCTTCCAGTTCCGGAGGAGGCCACAGTGGTGGGTTACGCCGATGATATAGCACTGGTTGTGGTCGCAAAGCATCTCAAGGATGCTAAGTTGTACTCAAGCGAAGCAATCAGTGTTGTCAAGGCTTGGGTGGAGAGTGTTGGACTGGCACTAGCGAAGGAAAAGACGGAGCGGTCCTTATCACTAAGCGCCGCAAAATAAATTACGCCTGCATTAGAATCGGGAATGGTATCATCACTTCCAAGTCGGCCATCAAATACTTGGGAGTGATGATAGATGGAAAACTCAATTTTAAGCAGCACATAGAGCATACTTGCGAAAAAGTATCTATCACTAGTATGGCTCTGGCAAGGAGGATCCGAACGTAGGAAGACCGCGGCATCATGCTGTATGCAATTCCAGTTTGGGGAAACGCGCTGCAGGTTTTAGGCAATGCATATAAACTGAGTATGGTGCATAGAAAAACAGCCTTAAGGGTGTGTTCTCCCTTCAAGACCATCACAGACGATGTTGCATTCGTTATCTCGGGAATGATGCCGATTGACATCTTGGCAATCGAAATTATGAACATTTATAACACCAGGTCCATTTCTCCTTACCGCAGGTGAAAAAACCGAAAGGGAAAGATCCATAAGCAGATGGCAACAGCGATAGGACCAGTCAGAAAAGGGTCATTGGACTTACAGGTTGAACTGTTCCATCGGGGAGTGGCTGGAGAGAACGCATGGGGAGATCAATTATAATGTTACCTAGTTTCTCACCGGCCATGGAGGATACCGTCAATACCTGTACAGGTTTAAATTGGAGACCTCACCTAATTTTCTAAACTGCGAGGGGGTTCCAGAGGATCTAGCTCATGTATTCTTCCAATGTCCTAGCTTCGTGGAAGAAAGGAGGAACCTAGAGGAAACTCTAGGTAAAGAGCTATCACTGGAAAATTTTGTCCGGAGAATGGCAGCTTGCCTGGAAGAGTGGGATGCGATCAATTCTATGATCGCAGTAATCCAGCAGAAACTGCGAAAAGCAGAAGAAGTGAGGAAGGCGCGGTTACGAACCCTACGGGAAGACGGAAGCTAAGTTAAGTAAGCTAATTAAGCTAACTCCGCTCCATGATATAATACCTAAAGGTAGTTTTACGGGATATGGGGGAGTTGCAGGTGCTTTTAGTGGGTAAAAGTCCCACACTCTGGCGTGCCCAGGCCAGAGTCTTTTTTAGATTTCCACCAACTTAAAAAAAAGATAGATAATAAGATTTCGTTTTCAACAAAACCTTAAAAACAACAGACGACAACTTTTCGTGTGAACAACTAAGGTTACACCGCTTTTGACCCCTTATTTTCCAACGCTTTCGCCAACAGTAACGCTGTTTTCAGTAAATGTTTATCGAGACTCCTCATGTATATATTATGCGCGGAAAATGTGTCATATATAGTGAACGAGTTCAATGAAACATGTAGTCGCATTCAGTGGCATTCGAAGGAAGGTCTTGTCCAGAGGAGAATATTTCCTAACTTTTCGGCAAGCCTGGTCGTATTACATCTCCTTGCATGGGCTCAATCTCTTTAGTGAGAGATTTTTGCGAATAGAATTATTGATATAGATTGGGCTCGTCTGAAGAATTCCTAAAAAAATTCATACGCATAGCTATGCTTCTTCAATTTGACTACTGGTACTGGTAACTGTCCAGGGAAAAATATTCTTTGCAAGAATTCTGGTCTGCTTTGTGCTATGTCTGTGCGGACCGGGAACGCCTGCTGCTGAATCTGACACCTGCAGTGCTTGACATACTAGCTGCTGGATGTTATGAATAGAGCTTAAATGGTGACAAACGGACTAAACAGGTGGGAAGACTTGTCGATATAGACACACGGGGAGATAGACGGCCAAAGAGATTCACCTATCAAGAGACGGACAGGAAGGACTCCATGAGAATGGGCTTCACGCCACGCCAACGAAAGGGTATCGTACAGTCAAAGATTTCTTCTAGTTTCAAAGGGCGATTTACATACATACATACAGTGCAAAAGGAAGTGGTTGTTAAAGGGTATCGAGTCCGACTGGTTTTCTATTGGTCCAATGTAAATAATCATAAGTATCTGTATATGTCAACATTTTGTCAGGAGGGTCAAATCTTCCTCGATTTAGCACAGGTACCATAGTGAAGCTATGCCAATTGAAGTCGGTAACTAACAGATAGTGCGAATAGATTCCGCTCTTACGACTACAATCGATCGCGCTTTGTGACAGACAGCTAAGATCACCACCTCTTCTGGGAAACTAGCCGATGGGACCATCCTTCCGTTTTATTTGATTGTGAGCGAATCGTCCAGGCTATTCAGTTCGTCCCTGTACCGGCTCATCAGTCTGCAAGATTTCACTACTTGCTTTAAATCCCGAAGTAGGTTTCAATTTGTTTTGTATCAACGGTGATTCATAGTCTTTTAAATCTTGTTAAGATTTATAGATTGGGCAATACATAAAAGAGTTATTTAAGGCGACTATTGTCAATAAAAGCGAAAGAATCCAAATAACTAAAAAAGTTGCAGCTCTGTCGAAATACAGTCAAGATGCGTTTGTAACTCTTCTTCCTATCCAGTTCAGGTTTTCTCAGTTGCTATGTTGCAAATCATGTGTGTTAGGTCTGGTGTGGTAGTGTGATCGACATCGCGCTAAAAATTGCTAGCGCTTGGATAACGGAATCGAGCCGAAAGTTTCGCAAACCTAGACACGTCGAATGAGATAAAATTTAGATTGCCTCCTCATCTAATGCTCTCCCCTAATAGAACTAACTCACAGCCTCTTGATTCTCTGAACTCTCATAAACTACCTAATACGAGATCTTCCTTCAAATTGTTTATTTAAAGATTCCAGCCGAACTTTACGTGTCTGAGGTGAAAATTATGCAGCCCCCTGTTTTCCCTTTTTAAGGTTTTGTGTAAAACAAAACCTTATTAAAATCGATTCAATGTCTGTCTGTCTGTCACACGCATTTTTCTCCAAAATGGCTAAACCCATTCGAACGAAATTTGGTGGATAGGTGGGAGCTATGAAATCCCACGCATACAGCGAGTGGCCATACATGCAAAGGGGGATTCAAAAATTTTTTTCACCAAATATAGTTGTGTAGGGTGTCAAATGAAAGGTCTTGATCGGTACTTTCCGAAATTGACATTAGTTTTGGCATAAATTGCAAAGTGCGTGAGTAAGCAATCAAAATGTACGCACTTGAAGTGAGACAGGACTCATTTTTGGAAACTACCCAACCTAAAAATCCGAAAAAAATCAGGGTGGTGCGCCTATATAAAATCTAGGTCTCAAAATATGTCCCATCCCGATATCTGCTCAAATAAACTTACTAATAGTATATTACTACTTTTTAGAAATTTACTGAAAAACCCCCCTTAAATTCATCCTAGGACTTCCGAATTTTGTGTATCATAGGGGACAATGTTTCGTATATACGTGCCAAATTTCGTGGAAATCTGACAATTAACGTCAAAGTTATACCAGTTCAAACTTAGCAATTTCGCGCGAATTTACTGCTTCCAAAGCCATGCAAATCAGATGCTGACGTCATAATTACCCGGAATAATTGACATTCGCCTGAAATATTGAAGTCGCATTTAAATCGCTCAATTCTGTCAATGGCCGTAACCTGCCCAGAGCTGAGCGATTTCAATATCTCGGGTCAATGCTATAAACCAATGGAGAACTACGTCATGCTCCTCATATAGGGAAACACAAAACCTTTTATACCTGAAGCGTCAAGCTTCCGGTTTCCCGACTTGTTTGTTGTCATTTTTATTCCGGATTCACCAGAAAACTCCGGGCCCAGGGGTATCCTCTCTTCAGATCCCCTCTTGTTAGGCCTGGTATGCTATAAAGTCACATTATAGAACAAAACGTGGCACATTCACTCATCCCTCTGTCCTTTCAAAAAGACGGGGATATATACAAACCACGATGGAATTTATATATCTTCGTTCTTCTGCTGTTGCAAATTACCCGAACGTGAAAAATGGCGGCCAGGCATAGTATATATATCCCCGCTTGTGTTCTACTGCATTAACCTTTTGTTCCAGACAAAGTATTATAGAAAAGACCCTAAGAGTCTACCAGTGGAAGGGGGAATATGGGATTCCACGCTTCATGTTTGAGAAGTCGAAAATAATGAAGCATTTGGGACGGCCACAGAGGTCCAGCACCCCGCCGCAATCCTACACGTCAAACTTAATACTCACTTCGATCGTCACTCCAGAAAAACACAGAAGGAAAGCTGTTCTGTATCCGATAATTCCTCCTTGCTTGGGGTTAAAAGACTGTAAGGCCTGGTTGAGGTCAAGCATAGGGGATCATTGTAAAGGTCCTTATCCAACCTAATACTCAGACAATCGGCCTCTTCCTACTAATAAGGAAGAAATAATCAATAACCGCGTGCCAAAGTGGATGAGGATAATTGCAATTGATAGATATGCATGGGAAAATAGTTGCCAACAGTTTGGGAAGCAAAATCTTCAAACCTTGAGGCACAAACGTCGCTAACCTGGACATTTGTTGGAGGCTATCCCTACAAGACTTAAAATCTTAACTCAGAACACCAACAAATGTAAGTGAAAGACCGCTTTCAGAGCATGAACAGCAGAACCTTGACTGGTTCTGGGAAGGAAACAGGCACAAACCATACGATGGATACCAAACATATACATATAGATGACAGTAAAGTTGTACTATGAAAGAATAGACATAGAACTCTAATATACAAGGGATGCGCGAGGTGGTATACTTGCTTTAAATCGCTAGCGAAGTTGAAGTCCAATGTGCATGGAGTACAGTTAGGAAGCATGCTCATAAACTACCGCTGCCTGTGAATCTAACAACGGAGTTTGGAGCCAGAATAGATCATTTGCCAGAGTTATCCTCGAGTAAAATTTAACTATCCAACAGTTCCACGGTGAGCGCCATTTGAAAGGAACTTGAAGATGGATTGCGAGATGCCCAAAATGAGCGTCTAAGGTTACTCAAACTTGGGGTCACAACAGAGGTCAAGGTAGCACTATCAACATTAGTGGAGAAATATGTATTGAATTGCCTTTTCGCCGCAACCAGATATGGAAATGTTCGGCTTTAAGGCGGCTCGATTCGGTCCGTAATTTTATTCTTTGCTTCCCTTTCGTCCGAGACAAATCTTTTCATTGTGAAATTTGCCATGTTTTTGGTTATGATGGCCACCTTGGTGTTAGTATCAAATGCATCAGGCATCATATTTGTAAATGGTGTGAAAAGAACGAAATATCAAAGAAGCCGGGTTGCCTTTCCAAGCTTACGGCTCCTTTGTTAAATCTGCGCCTGCATGGCTACGATTCACCGCTTTTTTAGTATGATTGTATAGCTCCTCCTTTGTGGTTCACAATAGTTAATTTCAATGACAGCTTTGTCCACCCTTGATTATTATAACAGCCGTCCCACCTATGGCTAGAATTTTCGTCTATTTGTCACCGACTTCTGATACAGATTCACAAAACCTTACGTCGATTATCTAAGGCAAATATTCTCGAAGAGATAGCAGAAGTACCCTCGCTGGAGGTTTTATTGCAGCAACCGTTCTTACGATCTTTTCTGTAACCTGTAATATCCTTCAGTTACCTCTCTCTGTCTGTCCACCACATCTGATTTTTCCGAAAATAATCAGGCCTACTGCATTAATTTGCCAATATTTGACATATTATCCTATTGTGTATCAAGGGTCGTAGGAAGGAAAATGGGGGCCCGTTGTAGAAATCATACGAGTTTCGCTAGAAATCATTTAATCAACTTCATTTTGTTAAAGATTTGATTCTCCGGCCGCTCCGGAGAGCTCTGGACCCGAGCGGATTTCTCCTACCCACCCTCTGTGGACTGGTCAGTGTGTATCAGTTAGTACCTTCCTGCTAGGTTGATTTTTGACATTAGTTGAAACTGAGAAAAATGGGTCTCAAGATGTACTCCAGAATCTTGCGCTTAGAACGTGTCTAAAGTTTGAAAAATCACAATGATATCCTTGAAAAAAAGTAGATCCTGCAACACACTTGTAGGAATCAACTGCCTTCAAAAAATCTTAGAAGCTAAATGTAGCAGCATTTTCTCATGGCGGGGCATTCAAGTATAGTTGCTGCATCCTCTGGTCAGTTATCATCTCTATGTTCATCAGTAAAACTCTATTGAGTAGGTATCTCAAAATTTGCCTAAAAGAACTGCATATTCCCCACAAGAAAGTATTTTCAGTTTCTGATTCACAATCAGATCCGATACAATACTTTCCGCCATCACTGTCCAAATCTGCATAGATATTAGGTAGTACAAAACTTGGCTGATTATACGGTACATCGTGTTTATATCCAGATTCAAGCTTACCGATTTGGAAGAGCCTACACAGCCTATATGGCTGGGACAACCGTGTAGCCGCGCGACACGGTGCGACGGCGGTACGACGTATGTCCACGATATATACACACCTGACCACCACCTGTCTTGTGTGTTGTGTTGACGACAACCATGACGGTGAAGACTAGATGAAGTGGATCTCTTCGCATTTCATTCCACATATGACTGGATATCCAGTTGCCTCGAAGATACTTACGCGAACGTATTCCGATATTTCCCCCAATTCTGATACCTTAGTCGATAGTACGGGCAGTACCAGTATCAAGTACACTATGTACGAAGTTTAGATACTTTTGGAATCTAGACTACATATGGCTCTACACATGCGATAGTAAAATGCGAGCAATGTAAAAGCGAACACCTCGGCTTGAGTGAAATTCGCGGCGTGCCGTTATCAAATCAACCGCGCGAGTCTATCTTGGGAAAGGTGTGCAGATACAGACAGGTGTAGATACTTACCCATTGCACCAGCGTCGTTGTCGAGAAACTAGTGTGAATATCTTATATATACTTTTATATCACTTAACGTTGTCGTCAATGTCGCATCGTGAACGTGAAGTGAGTGCATTTCGCTCGTTAAACACTTTCTGGCTCCTACCTGCATCTGGTAGGTAGTTAGCGCTACGATATTTAAATTGAATCCGCGCACCGACAATTTCCGGGTCAACGTTTATGAAATTAAGTCGTTTTTACGGGAAATGAGGTGTCCCTCTGTTGCAATTGAATGAGTTTCCGAATGATTTTCCAATTTGGTAAATGCGTTTCGCCCGCGTTGATAGTGAAATCACCATAGTGTCCGGAATTTGTTTCTGGTGGCAATTTACGGGTGCATCTCCCCAGCTGTAGTGTCCCGTCAATAGTTTGTGTTGGCCAGTCAAGTTACTATAGTGATTTCCCTTACAACTTGTCCAAAGAGCCAGATGCTCAGATAGTCCCAAATAAGATTTAAATAAAAATTTCTCGTGATTACATCGGAAATGTTTACTATTTACCCAAAAGTGTAGCGAGAGAGAGTGCATTATGGGAACGGCGGAAATAATCATGCATTCCAGCTTCCAGTCCCATTAAAACGTTAATTGCTAAGCGACTTTGGAAAATGTGGGTGAAATGAATGTGCAGATTTCAGTATTTCGCAGGAATGATGTTGCAAATAAACTTTATCACCAAAATCGGTCGGTGCCAATAATATAGTCGTGATTTTCCGCTAGCTGCCCCTGTGAAATTGTTTTGTGCTTGCCCGCGATACCAGTGGAATTCTGTATCAACAATTTCAATCGCTTTTGCAGTTTATGATTCATCTAGCGTTGTTTATCTAGATTTTAATTATTCCTTTGAAAATTTTCAACATGTTCCAGTCTTATCAGAATGTTCGCCGTTTATATCAAAGTGGCTATCATCGTCGATATAAATGAAAACTGCCAAGTTCTGTGCCGAAACTAAATTTTAATCGAATAAGAAAGAAAAAACCCGGGAAAGTGAGAAAATCTTAATTGAAATATTTCCCAGCATTCTCGCGCAGTCAAGCTGGATTGTGATGATCTAATCCGTTCCGTACCTTACCTTGTTGATACTTGGATCACGGGTGCCTGCTTGATAAGAGCGCACTGTGCAGTCCAAGTGTCGACATTAATTGTGTTTTATGATTGTGACTTGCCTACTTTTCAGCTTTGGTGCAGTATCACCATTTATGTATCTTGATTGCTTGCTGTCTTACTCATTTATTTTATGACCAACAATATTTATTACCGCGAGATTTTCCTAAGCGGCTATTTGCATTTTTATTGGGAATACCTGAAATTCCATACTTTTTGTGTTAATTGGATTTTTCTTCCTGACTTGTATGGTGCATTGGAGGAAAGAGAAGCCACAATACCGGTCCGCAGTTCGGAGAGTATTAAATCAGCGGCTTTAGTAGAATCTATTTGAAGCCAAGCGGAGCTTACGAAAGACGCCAAATTTAGAATTCGAAGAAAGTAGGCAGAACTGTTAACATAGAGCCGCTCAAGTTGGGTAATCTCTACTGATTTGAGTTCTTCAAAGAATCCAGAAAAACAGCAAAACTGTGGCTCATTGATCCTGAAAGTGGAACGCAGTGGACGAAAATAGAAAGGTAGATGAAGACGGCAAGATTCCATTAAACTTGGTTTTCCGCTTTGATGTTGAAATTGTCTATTGTCGTCCCTAATTCTATAAAAATATTATTAATACCATTGTTTGTGATGACCCTTGGCCTCTTTAAACTTACAAGTAAACTCGTCAAATTATAAAATCTCAGGTTTATCTCGGTCGACACTGCCTGTTGGTAGTATTCCTAATTCAACCTAAAACTTTTTACGAAAAACACCGACCACTACAGTTTCATCTAGAGCAAAGGGCACTCGTCTGTGCGCTGGGAGCAGCATGGCCGAAGTAGTGACTAGATGCTTCCCTTATATTGATCCACAAACACGTCATGGTTGAAAATGCTATTGAAAGGAAAAAACCCTGGCCTAACCCCGCCGAAACTGAATTAATTTATATTTATTTATTGAAGGATTCGGTTATGCAGAGGCCAGAGTTGACTCACCGTCTGATGACCCACCTTTGTCTTGGACGAAATCGTTTTCGTCTATATTTTTCTGAGTTTGGGTGAAAGTACCAAAGGGGGATCAATGGACTAGGAAAGTGGGAGAAAGTTTCTCGCCAATTGGCCCGCTCTGCCATCAACTTGAAGGCAAATGCAGGGCTCTCTCAAAACCAAACAACTGAAAAGACTTTCTGTAGTTCTAAATATATTCCCCAAAGTGTCCAACCGTAATCCTCTTCTAAGCAGAAATGGCGCCCAGTGTGGGGTGGATTGCCGAATAAATATGTGATCAATATATTAAAGTTTACTACAGGTCAGCAACAGCTCTTTGCATTGATTGGTTTCCCGACTTATCTCAAATACCTTATGTTCCATTGCTCTTTATACTGTTCTGCCCCGTAGGATAAAGTTGCCTGTCTTCCGTTAGTTAGTTTAGTTTACTGGGGGGAGCTTCCCGCCTACGGTGATCGCCGTCTTTAGCGAATCTGAGAACATTCCCCAGAGGCAGAGAGTGTGCAGATTCTTCATTGAAGAAAACATTACCAAGGTGTCTTCGTCTGAAATCTGAGGATGCCAGGCAGCTGCATAAAAAGTGCAGGGCCGTCTCTTCCTCCTCCTCACATTGACTGCACATAGTCGAAACAACTACCCCAATCTTTTCCATATGGTAGTTTAAGGGGCAGTGTCCCTTTCAAAACCCTATAAGAGTTTCACGTCCCACTTCTTAACGGACAACAAAAATGCCGCTCTAGTGGTCCTAGGCTCTTTCACAAGGATTTTTGCCTGCCGGCAAGAGTCCAAATTTCTCCACTCGGCTGCGTGAATTCCTGCAATTTCACCCTTCAGAGTAAACTTGACAGTAGACGGTGGGATTCCAAGAGCTGGTTCTTGCCCCACCATTGTGGATCTAGACCCTCGGCGAGCCAGTCTGTCAGCCTTCTCATTACCAGCGATGTTAGAGTGTCCCGGCATCCACATCAGGAATGTTTCTTTCAGTTGGCCAAGCTTCAGCAGCACCTGATGACAACTCCACACCAACTGGCTTGATGTGTCGTTGCTATTTAGTGCTAACTGTCGGTACAGTCGTCTGTCTTCCGTAGTAAATTGAAATGGATTTTTTATTTGCCTCAACGTGTTACATCTTGCAAGTTATTCCCTTCTAGAAATCTATTGAAGTGCGGACCTCAACGAATATATAGTGCAAGATTTTTCCATCCGAGCTTCTCAGAAATGTTCTTCTTGCCTTCGTTCAGTTTAGCATTTATAAATTTCAGTTACATTTTCTCATTTACCTCAAGAAGAAAACTTTCCTTCTCCCTTAATCCGTTGTAACTGCCGTAGTGATCAAGAGGTTCTTAATTCCCTATCTAGCGTATGAACTCATTATTGATCTGGTCGATCTTTGGCCTATTTTCTGTCCGGGTGATATGAAAGTAACAGTGCAGATGCCTCTCCCGTGATGTCTCTCTGATACGCGCAACTCCATAACGACCGATTTATTAGCTGCGGTGGCTGCCAAGAATTTGCAACCACGAAATGTTCCTTGATGCATTAATTGTAAAGATCGCCAGCTGTGGAGCAACAATTCACCTAAATTGCGCAGATCATAATCATTACTGATGGCACAAAAACCGATATCTAATCTGGGGCTCCTGACATTCCGGCTTTGCGCTAAGGTTCACCAATTCGATATCCCTAATTTCTGTCTTCACTCTGTGTCTTGTTGACTTTATGAGCTAGAATAACTGGGGGTAATACGTGATGCAATTGCAATTGCGGATCATCATGAAAACACCAATCCAAGATATTTAAATCCCTAAGCGCTAAGCAGGTTTCTTTAAGGTCAGTGATCAGAGGCTTTATTTTCTGCAGCTTTAATCGTAGACTGACCTACAATGGATGATGATGATCCATTTTTGGTCTGTGCTGCGAAACGACAGGAAAATATCATCTGAAAAGAGGGGAGTGTTTAGGTTGAGTGTCTATTACAGGTACAAAGAGGAATAGGGAGAAAGCATTTTCCTGGTGAACAACGACAGAAACATCAAGCAGTTCTGATATACCTGGTAGACTTTAAAATCTGCACTTAGTTGCTGATATCCAGTCAAACACCTTCTCTAGATCCATGAATGCAATCAAGACAATGCTTCTCATGGTATTTCCCCATAAAGAACCGGGGAACGTGTATTACCTCTGTAGGTTAACAGCTCTTGACAAGCCCGGCTTAGTTTACGGTAATTTGAACAATATCACGTTCGACGTGGTTATCACAAATATGTTCAAAAAACTTCATCGTATGGGACAAAAACCAAATCGGATGGTAATTTGAATATTCCACGGGACTGCCTTTCTCTTTCATTTTGGAACAGTTGCCCTGTCTTGCCAAGCAGATCTGACCTCCTCAATTATTTGATTCAAAATCAAATTGAACCAATGTTTTGGGTCTCCCACCTTCCAAATAGCCACTTCATCGTAATAATCTTTTAGTGGGTTGCCCAGGTAACAGCAGGGGTAGCATAAGCCACTTTGTGGTCTTTACTCGATTCTCTATGTCTCCGATGGCCCTCATGGTTGGCGGTCCTGTAAATGAAATCAGTTCACCTACTTTCTCGCAAAATCACCTTTATTTAATTCTTGGTGGAACAACGTGTTCCTTGCATTGTTTCAAAGGTGGTTTGATGAGTAATTAATGGCCAAGTTCGGGTTGCGATGGCCTCATAGGGAACGTGGCAGAATGGAGGCGCCTCATGGGAATATTGTTGATCTGCATCGACCAAAAATTACGTGTTAATTATTATTGGAAAAAACACGGATGTAATTTCTATTGCCTCTAATCAAAATGCCACGACAACGGGCGCTTTCATTGACTTCATTCGGTGCTTCCATATTCATTATGTTTGCCTTATACCAGCAGATAGACGAATATAGATGGATGGTTCAGTACCGACTATAAGGAAAATTCCCGATGAAGTCATCAAATGTTCCTCAATGAATGTCTCCGCCTCTAGTGTTACTAAAACTAGGGAAGGCGACTGTCAATGGTTACAGATACATCGACCATCAGCTAAAGTAACATCCTTGCCACTATCATGGTAAGGCGGCGATCTTTCCGCATTTAGCATGAGCATAACTGAAAAAGCAGAATTATAAACTTTCAAAAAAAAGGAAGCAAAAGCAGATACAGATTTTCATGCGAAATCATGTTCTGTAGCTGCCCCACTTCATTTTGGGGTTGCACTCTTGAGTCTAAAGGTGGCAATTACGTGCTACATTGAATCAATTACAGTAGACTTCAAATAAGGGTCTGAGAAAAGAGAGGGGTGCGACGGGCCTGAGATTGACACTAATGTGTAATAAATGATGGAGCATCCCCTTACCTTAGATCGTTCTTGATGGTGAAATCCTGTAAATCCCGTATATTGATCAAGGTCAGCGTAGTCAGCCTAATTTTATTGATTTTATCGGGACACATATCTCTCATTGCCGCCTTAAATTTTACTCTGGGAAACTGCTGGCCAAATTTCAACAGTTCTTCCATCGAATGCGTAGAGAGAACATCTGAGGTCTTGTTAATTTACCTCCAGTGAATTCTCTTTGTTATCTGGTAATGATTTTCCGGGAATAGCGAGACAATACCTATTTTCAGTCTTCGCATCGCTATTGTCGTCTACCTTTAGACCTTTTTGATACATTTCACCTACGATGCTGACAAAGTAGGTTTCCAGTAATCTCTATCAAGATATCAGCCGTGATGGACCCCTTTAGTTTTTCCTTCTGCAGACTTCTAAAGCACTATAATTGAGCACCCATATGAAGCTTTGTAACTATAACCAACCTATCATCAACTACCAGTTTGAGAGCCTTAGTCGGTATATTTTTCGAGCCCAAAAGTTTATTGTCCCCCATTCTGATTCAAAAAGGTCCTTTTGTGGAGGTAGTCAACACATCTGGTTTGCTGAGCTGGAAACTTTCAGCAAGATATTATGATACGTCATAATGCATGGCCTTTTAGTTGCTCCATTTCAATTCTCTAGTTCGCTCATCAACGTTCTTATGTGTTTCTGTGTTGGTTTGCTCCTTTCCTACTTTTTGCCACTGTCCTACTGTCATCCGAGTCGCTATTCATTTCATTATTTGAGGCGTTTTTTCCTTACATCAAGTTTGATACATAGTCCGGGCACATTTATTTGGCGGATTACTTACTCATCACTTTCATCACTTTCTCAGTTTTGATTAGGCGACTCTGCTGCTTTATATTTACCTTTCTAGTTCAGCCCCTACTAATATGTAGAAGCATATTGTCAGACAGAGGAGCGCGGTCGAGGATCAGATTCGAAGGTGCACTAGCACCCTTTCCTATTCCAATTCCTCATCTCAGCTTTGCTGATCATGTCCAACTGGACAAGAAGACGTGCCTATGTTAGGTTTATTGTTCTACTTCCCATTCCAAAGCGATGTCCTTTAATCCTTTTGGATGAAAGGACATCGACTCAAGAAAAAGGAGTAGTTGGGGGTGGCATACAATTTTATATAGTTTACCCATTGCACTGCACGGTCCTCCAGCCCTAGTTGAGTTTTCGACTCATATAACACTACCAAAACATCTGTAGGATTCGCTTACGAAGGGTAGTAACTTTTAGAAGTCCAGGATAACTTGCATCTGTTGCACTTTACTTTATACCTTAACTCGACCAAAAACCATCCAAAGCCCGGTAGAATATGGGAGAAGGAAGTGCCATCACATTTCCTTGGGTTAGCAAATATGAAAGATCAGCAGTAAAATCAAAGAGTATTGTGTGAAGGAGGCATGGGCACACAGGAGCTATAGATTGAGAGAGCGCTTTTGACCTCGTGCGACACAAATTATTATCTTAGGCGGTCCCTGTATGAAATGGTCCTACACGCTCGTTCTTTGTGATTGGCGCATCAACGAATATTTAAATCCACTGCAGTGTCATTTGCACTATCTTCCTCTATAGTTATAAGACCTAGGCAACCACAAAGGACAACGAATGTCATGAGATAACTTGCTAGGACAATATCCCAAATGGGCATATTCATAGTAACATACTCAAGGCTTTACCGTCGTCTCATTCGATCTGATGATATCCCAGAAACTTAAATCAGTGGCTAACAAATAACGAGGTAGCTGGAGAAAGCAATGGCTTGGCACATTCAAGACCAACTCGAAAGTCAATTGACTATATCCGGAGTAATCTTATGAAAGGAACTGGCATGATTATTTGAAATAATTGAGACTTCCTTTTTTCTATTCACTAGTGATATTTATTATGCGATATTCCTAGCGGCGTCACACGTTTTGATCACATCCGAAATGAGGATATCCGCGATTGTTATGGGGTTGCATCGATCGTGGAAAAGTTGCGAGAGAGGCGTCTTCGATGGTATGGTCATGCAATTCGTGCCAACGAGAATTCACTTGCCAAAGATTGGTCTGAACATCGAAGTCGATGGTAAACGCCCACAAGGCAGACCTAAACAACGGTGGCTTGATACGCTAGATGGGGATTTGAAAGACTCGAGATTGCATCCAGATCAGGCATTCGATAGAGCCAAATGGCGAACCCGATCACGACGAGCCGACCCCGCTTGTGAACGGGACAAAGCCGGAAGAAAAAGAAAGAAGAACACTGATAAAGGGAAAAAGTGGTTCCCGAAATATTGGTTTTGGCAATCACAATAAATATCACTAGCGAATGGAAAAAAAGTTTTAATTATTTCAAATAATTTAATCGCTTGAAGCACCGCGAAATTACAGGTAGAGTGACTTGATGATTCCACCTTCTGGGTTTCTATTAAGGAATCTTCTAGACATTTGTTTAGTGTATATATATATAGGATGTACCATTTGTGGCGTCTTCCATTAGCTAGAGGATATTCCATTCACTCAAAGGCCCTTTAATCGACTAGGAATGCCTTTAGGAAACAAGGGCGATGTGATGTGCTTTAATCTTTGCATCCATCATTCTTAAATGACTAAGGACAATTGATGCGGGTGCTCATGCAGCAATTCCACGCTGCCTTAAGGTTCCGCTAATCAAGCTGTTTCGTTCAGAAAAGTGAGTGGTTTATTTGAACAGTTAATGATGGGCTTTGAAATGCCACCTCCAAGGATATGAAGGAAGGAACGATATTGAAATTACAAACCGCTGATATAGAATTAAGCCCCCGGGTCAATAGTGGTAAACAAAAATGGGGATAGCAGTCACGATTAGCATCAAAGCATTGTCAAGCTGGATATTTCGATCTTTTTTCCAATTTTAGTTAGCGCTGTACGAATCGAATTCAGTTTCGACGTCTCAAACAGACCTAATTTTGCTTGAAACTATCACTCAGCTTGTGAGGTGACTAATATATCTTTTGCCACTATAGGCTGAGGGAAATTGTACCAATCTGGTCCTCGCGTATTTCACCGAAGCACTGAAGCAAAACAGCGTACACAAAATAATTTCTGTAATTAACTTATGCATCGAACCATACTTCAAAAATATTTAAAATTCAAATATTCTAAGAACCCTCTCCCACGTTGGGCGCTATTTATAATATGAAAGTAGTGAAGTGAAAAAGGACTTTTTAGGTTGTTTGGCTTATAAACCGTGAGACTTGACTTTGGAATGATGATGTCCGAATGAAGGCCGGTGAGAAAAAATGCCTCTACAATAAGTTCCTCATCGGTAAAAGGCTGGCCAATCGGCAAATTTACAAGAATGGCAACAGGGAAGCAAAGAAAACGATTGTTGTTACCCAAGTGGTCCATTACAAACCCGGATACTCGAGACGGCCAGAAATCACCGCACAGCAGAACCTCGTCAACATGAAAAACGAAAAACAGTTCAATAGGATGTTCAAATTAACGTCCATCCAGTTGCTATCTTATACCATGAAGACTTTTGAACGCATTCTTGGCAAACGTATTCGGAACGTCATTGAAATAACCGTGAACCAAGCCAGGCTTAACAAAAACCACGGAACTGCTAAGACAATACACGTTACACGGTTACTCATGAAGAAACACCTTGAGAAACAACGACCTCTCTGCATCTTGGGGAGGCCTTTGATTATGTACTACACAAACTCGTCGGGTGTGCTCTGCAACATACCTAATACAAGAAGAACGCGTAGGCTGGGTTAAACTGCTCTACTGCGATCCGAAAAGTGAAGTTCGTAGTGCGGCACGTATATCAAAACCACTTCCTGAATCTTTCAGTGTTAATCAAGGAAACGCCCTCTCAGCACCCCTCTTTGTTCTTATAATGAAGACTGTAACGAGGTTTGACAATTAAGTAATGAGACTGATTCCATAAAAATCGTATATTTAAAAATTATTCTACAACTCTACCATCCCCTTCAAAGTAGTCCCTTTCGGGCAACTATACAGCGATTCCAGCGCGTTTTCCACTCATCGTAACATTTCTGGTAGTCTTCGACTGGGATGTCCGCGAGTATCCTCGTTACGGCCGCTTGGATGTTCGTAATTAACTCAAAATAGGTTCCTTTGACCACCGATTTTGTACTAGGGTACAAAAAAAACCAGAGGGTGACATATCGGCCGAATAAGACGGCTGTTGCAACACTTTTTGAGGATAAATACTGGGCGGTGTGACACGGCTCGTCATCATGAAGGATCCAGTTACCAGCGATGTCTGGGCGCACACTGTTGACTCGTTTTCGCAATATTTAGAATACTTGGCGATAGTAGACTTGATTTACGGTTTGCCCCGGTGGAACAAATTCTTTATGGACGATTTCACGGCTATCAAAACAGGTAATAATCATTTGGCGTTTGGTTTTCGGGTCGTATTGGAAAAACCAGCTCTCGTCGTTTGTAATAACCCGATTAAGCAACCTGGGATTGTTTTTCACTTGTTCCAAACAGTCTTCTACGACGGTAATTCGATGCTACTTTTGCTCCTTAGAAAAGCTCTTTGGAACCATCTTCGCGCACAACTTTTTCATCCCGAAATCGCTTGTTAATATTTGTCTGACTGTTTCACGGTTCATACCCAGTTTTGAGGCCAATATTCGAACTGCTAAACGCCAGTCTCCACGAATTAAGGCGTGCACACGCTGCGTATTCGCGTCAGTCCACACCTCGACTGGTCTCCCACTCCGCGCCTCGTCTTCCACGCTTTCACGCCCCCTCCTTAACTATTTATGCCATCGAAACACCTGGGCGCGACTAAGAGCATTATCACCGTGCACTTTTACAATTTTAGCGTACGTTTCCGAAGCTGTTTCGCCCAATCTGGCACATAATTTTATCGAAACGCGTTGCCCGTTTCTACATTTTCGTGACGAGCACCATCAACACACGTCTACTCAATACGACAAAGCAATCGAACTAAACAAGCTAGAGCGATGGTGAATATATCAATGGAGAGAGGAAGGATGCCGGGGAAGGGAATTTGAAGGTTGCAGATTTACCACAAGCGCGCAATAAAATCAGTCTCACGGGGATACACGGGTTACCTAACGTCCAGATCCCTACACATTGCTCCATGCAAAAGATATTTTCCTACCGTCACATAGCAAAGCTGGTTTTGAGGAACTTGTTCAAAAATGGAATGATCGCCTTATATGAGACGATCAATCCAGTTCAGAGTGAATCTGAATAAAGTAGAATTTTTGACAACCGATCCTAATGAAGCAAACTTCCGAGAACTAAAAAATAGTGCACGCATAAGTGGAACTAGTGGCGTTCCACAACAGGCTTCCTTTGTGATCGACGCATGAACGAACTTTTCAAACCCAAAATTTACCGGAGTGTTGTTCACTATGTCGAACTCTATGGTTCTGAGTATTAGCCGACTGTCAAATATAGTGAATGGCGCCTCACGGTAATGGAGTCGTTGGATCAGTGGTATAATATGCAAAGATCACATCCGAGATGAGGACATCCGTGATTGATATGGGATTGTACAGGCAGTTTGCGCCGACTGGAAATCATTTGCCGTCGATGGGAAACGACTGAAAATTCGGCCGAAACAACAATGGCCTGATACTTCAGATGCTGATTTTAAGGCTTTGCGACTCCGTTCAGATCAGGCCTTTGAACAGGAAAAGAAGAAGAATTCAATTATAACCAAGTAAATCCTACTCAGCTTTGTGGATAGGAACCTATAGACTGAAAGCATTCGATGTAGGACAACCGCATACGGTATGGTGGTCACTTTGCTGTTGAATCCGTGGGTTTTGTAATATAAATGAATGAATGCCCTGTAACAATTCGAAAAAGGATACTTCTTTTTAAAATAAACTTACAGTCTTCTGAAGGTTGGGAAAACTAAGATTCTTTCTAAGAAAAAGGAGTCGATTCAAATAGGACTCTGTTATCATTTACTTCATCGATATTATAATGTCGTGACGTGTGTATCTTTTTTCTTTGTAAGAGATATACCTCGAGTATTTCAGTTATCACTTCACTTATATTTTTCCATTTAAGTAGTTTATAAATATCAATGAAACCAAATACATTTTCGTGAGTATGCTTGCGTAAATCGAATTTTCGGTACCTAAGATGGTAAGGTTACTTTCATGAATCATATGCACACTTTTAGCCACAAATTTCGAAATATGATAATTAAGTTAATTAATTCCTCGTCGTGTGTATCTTGTATTTACATAAATAAATCCAAATAAAAAACTAGAATATCAGAATGAAATGTCGCTCCACCGACTCAATTTTGCGACGAGTGATGCTAATTGACATTGAGCCCGCATTTGACCTTAAACTTGTTTATATCATGTGGATAATCTGTAATACAGCTATTGCGCAGATACATTTCATAACTATCTTACAACAGTAGTGTCATTTATAGGCAAAGCATGTGAATATCAAAACGAATCTGAACGCTTAGTATCTTTTTTTTTGCGCCTGCAACCAGTGTAAATATTTCTATGTCCATCTTTTAATCTGCAAATAGCGGGCGGCGGAATAGTTGAGTGACAACCTTGTTCACTTGTACCCTTGCTAGTGTTCTTTCTTAAGCAAACAAATATATTATTTAAGCATCAAAAGCAGATTTTTTAAAAGCTTTAACTCTTGAACCTCGACGCGTTAAAGCGTCACCTATCTAATATCTTTTATGTTTATATCTGGCGTGTTATGCGGTAACAGGTTTAAGTGAGCATTTTATGAATTTAAGACACGTCCAAGTGATTTAAGATGTTTTCCTTTTCTTTTTTCTTTGACAATGTAAAGTTCCCGCCCGCGCATACATATGGGTATAAGACTATTGTTTCAATATTCGTCAACGTTCACGCATTCCGGATAATCCATTATCCACAAAACCGGCTATCTGTTGTCTTTTATTTGTTATTAAAGACGGTGTTATGTAGTGAAACACTATTCTTGGAATTGTTTATGACGAAGCGATTGTATTATTCAAATGTAAAGATGCACATATGGCTGGCATTTTCAACAACATGAGACGAACAATACTTTTGGATAGTTCTTCCAAGTAAAGTTTGGAGACATTTGAGAATGTTTGAAGCGCCAATATCGACTTTTTCTTAAGCGAATTGAATGAGCATAGTTATCTCCTCAGTGGTAGGATAGAGAAATTATTTACTGTTGCATTTTCATTCCCATTTAGGTGCGGCTTCTATTTCCATTTTCCCTCTTATTTCTGGGAAAATTTCAGATGAAGGGATACCTGATGTCAAATAGGAGGAAGAAGCTATTCCAGCTTAAGTTCCAAGGTCTACTATGACCTCAGCCAAAGGCAGAAGTACCATCGTATTAATTGAGGAGAGAGTGCATCGCCTATTTTTGGCAGAGAAATAACACTCGGCTTTATTTACTGTTGTATTGAGGACCCAAATATACAAGTCATACACATATCATTATCGGTTCCTTGAATTAATACGTTACATATGAGCTCGATTCGCCACAATCGCAAGCAAAGTGTCTTCTTGTCCAATAAGCATGCATATAGCTTATGCAATCCGTCACTTTTGGACATCTCCTTCCCAGGTGATTGGACCTCTCTCATCCCCGTAGTTTAAGATGTCAGCCATCACTAGTGCGAATCTATCATAAAAATCTCGCCTGATCGGAGAGGACTTCCAGGAAACTCCTTTTCCAGAAGTATTCAGGTTCTCTTGCCACCAAATCTGCATCGCTTGACAAAATATTGAAACGATCTGCCAATTTGTATATCTCGGTGACCTTATTACTCTGAGGAACTCTTTTTCACTCCATGCATTCATCATCAACGACGCAACAACCGGTATCCGGTCTAGGCCTGCCTTAATAAGGAACTCCAAACACCCCGATTTTGCGCCGAGGTCCACCAATTCTTCTTCTTTTTCTTCAGCCTTTGTCCCGTTCACAAGCGGGGTCGGCTCGTCGTGATCGGCTTCGCCATTTGGCTCTATCGAATGCCTGATCTGGGTGCAATCTCGAGGCTTTCAAATCCCCATCCAGCGTATCAAGCCACCGTTGCTTAGGTCTGCCTTTTGGTCGTTTACCATCGACTTCGATGTTCAGACCAATCTTTGAAAGTGAATTCTCGTTTGTACGAATTGCGTGACCATACCATCGAAGACGCCTCTCTCGCAACTTTTCCACGATCGGTGCAACCCCATAACGATCGCGGATATCCTCATTTCGGATGTGATCTAAACGTGTGACGCCACTAGTCCAACGTAGCATCTTCGTCTCCATTATCGCGAGACGCCGTTCATTGTCTTTTATGGTCGGCCAACACTCAGAAGTGTCCGGATAGCTCAGTGGTTAGAGCACTAGGCTGTCATACGGAAGGTCGCGGTTCAAATCTCACTGGTGGCAGTGGAATTTGCATCGTGATTTGACGTCGGATACCAGTCGACTCAGCTGTGAATGAGTACCTGAGTCAAATCAGGGTAATAATCTCGGGCGAGCGCAATGCTGACCACATTGCCTCCTAGTGTACCGTTACGGTCATGAATGAAGTGCTCTAACACACTTCAAGGCCCTGATCCAATATGGATTGTTGCGCCAACGATTATTATTATTAACACTCAGAACCATAGAGAGCGACTGGCGTCCTGGCGTATGCGATCGTTCCATCTTAGGCAGGATGTGCTTCGTTTTCTTTTTATACCATAGATATTGCCCTTTTATCCACAATCTGACGGTCTTGGTATCGCTGATAGAGTCTAAAATATGAGAGAGTAGTTACTTCAGCGCAAGGCACCTGTCCGCTCCACAAGATGGAATACAGCGTTGAAGTGCATCGTGACACAATTTTCAAGTCCCTGAACGTTATAAGGCGGAAGAAGCAAATTCTCCCATACTTGAGATATTCCATGGAATCTCTGAAGACAACAAGTCTCTTGCCTCGCAATTAGAGGTTTCTTTGAGATCACGAAGGAATAGTTTACTTAGTATCCGTTGTCTGGCTCGATATATAATTGGGTAACTTCAAAAAAAGACAAATAATGGTCTCATCCTTCTCACCCAAAATTTGACAATGCGTATTTTAAGGACTGCCGAGTCTGACGAGATGGTTTTTTATTGTCTCCTGCCTAGAGTGAATCACTCTCATCTGATAACCATTTGATTAGGGTCAAATCTTCTTTGATTCATCACAGATAGTGAGCTGCCGTCATGTGGACTTAGCTACTGACAAGAAGTGCCAAAAAGGTTAACCCTTCATAAACTTCTGCATCAACTGCACAGCTCATTTTTGACCTGTCTATAAAAATTATGATGTCATAATCTGTCAACTCGGCTTTCACCGGTGTTCCACTCCGCTCTGGTTCGGAGTATAGTAGCGAAGTTTCTTCTGAAGCGGATTTTGTGTGTAGCACAGCCCTTAGATGTATCCAAACTACTCTAGGTAGCACGTCTAAGATGTTGCTCTGACTGTCAGGCCTCCTTGGACAATTCCGGATTCGCGGAGCATAATATGCATTACACGTTATAATGTTTTTAATGTTGGGGTAAAGTGGAAGGAAGTGTATGTTTAGGACGTCCATTGGGTGGAACCTGCTGGCTTTAGTGTTCAAATAAATTGCGAGCTTTGTTTAGTTAATTACATAGTTCACTACTAATACCAAGCCGAGGCTTTTCGATGCTAGTACCCCCTCTGTGTGGCTATATTCATGCAACACGTGTCTCGGTAGTCTCTGACTCGATGCAATTTTGAGGGAAAAACTGAAATGTAAATAAGAAGTCGCAGCATGCAGGTTACACATTAAGAAAGGGCGACAATTTTGTTACTTTAACAGCTGTAGATACAGATTCGACACGAATTCGTCAGAAGATATAAAAGTTATGTATCATAACGCCCAGCTCTTGAGATTGTACATCATATAGCTTCAACGTTTGTCGATGGCTTATACGGTGTAATTCTCTTCGTCTTTAGTCTTTTTCCTGTTCGGTAATGGGGTTAACTAGTCTAGATTGAGTTCGCAACTTATGTTGGTCATACGCCCTAGTATAGAAATGGCATTGTTACTCATGTGTATAGTATCCAAAAGCGATCCAAATATCTAATGCAATCAATCGAAATACCGGATACCGGATTCCATTGCACGCCATTTTCGGTATAATTGTTCCCTGTCCTTACGATCGCCGAGTTTGGTTATCCCATTGCCGCTAATCCGAATCCAAAAGGTTTACGGACTATTGCCTTTGTTCGTTTAAACATTGAGAGAATCTTGAGGTTACATCCACTTGATGATGGCCTGGACCAATTGGGAAGAGACTGTCTCCAACATTTTTTGCTTCACGAACATTACTTTTGGGACTAGCTTCCCAAGATTTTGTCTAGTGAAGAGACAACCCATCAGACGGTGCCTCGCCTGTGCACTGGGAACTGCGAGACCGAAAGTGGCTACAGTTGGTAATCGCTTCTTTGTATATAATCGCAAATACGTCATGAGTGCAAATTATATCCAGTGTGGAAACCGCTTTTGTTTAAGAATTAAGTGAGTCTTGAGCCTACATCTACGCGGTAATGGACATACATCAAGTTCCAATGAACGAAGTATGGGGTATTCAGCGAAAAAGTTCAACTTCAGTTGAAAAGATTAAATGCGGAAACTTTTGAGAATATTGAAGCTTCATCGTTCTCATTCTTACCCAAAGAATTAGGCCTACATTCTTCTGACGTATTTTGCGAAAGACTTAGGTATATATCCCTAGAAGATTGTATTGACCCAAGAAGTAAAGCCAGGTTGCGTTCACCCAATTTTCTCTAGTCAGGTTTTATTGAAGCTGGAGATAGATTCGAAATTTCTTTGAAAAATCTTCTTGGATGGTAGGGCTTATTTTCAGTCAAATGGCGTCGTAAATAAGCAAAATTGTCACATCGAATTAAAAGAAGAACATTTGCTCTAACTACAGTTAATGTATCTAAAAAGTAGCTGCTGGATAAAATTTTCTATGCTGTCATTGGCCTGTACTTCTTAAGAGATGAAGTCAGTGACTTCGTTACAGTCAACTGAGATCGTTCTCATTTCATGTCGATCTTTGGGGTAAATTAAAATGGCCTGAAGTAGGTGTGGTTGTTTTAAACAAGATGAAACAGTTTCCATGCAGCACTTGGGATAATCGACTCGTTTTCCGTTGCTACTCCGTTGCGACGACTCTTTTGTATCATTTGTACTTATACCACCGGCACGACACGACACGAACGTTTTTTTCATATTCAAGTGAAACAAATTTTCGCGTCAGTGGCAATGGAAAACGACCTTAATTTCGGTGATAATCTATTGCCAGAAACGAATATATTAGCTGTGTTCCTGGTGAGGTTAATGCCTTTTCAAGTTACGCAAAGTAGACGAACTATAACCAAAGTGCTCGTCGAAATGCGCACGCCCGTTGCTTTGCTAGCCGCTTCAATAAGGTGTGTCAGATTCTCGGAAGTTCTGTTCACTTCATGTTAATAACAAAAGACCATGTATCTTACAGCTATCAAAAGTTAGAGTCTAAGAAGGCCTACGACTTTGTCGAAGGCGGAGGCAACTAATCAGACGCTGCCTCACTTCTGTCATGGTATTCACGTGACGGAAGCGATTTGCAGATGCTATCGCTTCTTTTTATGCATTCAGAAAATATAATATGAGTGCGAATTATAACCAGCGCAAATCCAACCATAGTTCGACCAAAGCTTAGCAGGAGCTCGATCTTTTGTCTAAGGGTTGAAGAATCCTAAGTCCACATCCACTTGAATACAGTGCAACTGAAATTGACAACGCGGTGGGCCTTATAGACAGAGAATGCACAAATCTTATATTTTCAGAGCCTCTGGACATCGAGTACATCCGAATTTGCAACGAAGTAGGCCTAACAGACAGAAAATACGCCAAGTCTACACCTTCACTCTAGTGCTCATGAAAAAAGACAACCCAGAGAAGAAAAGTCCGTGTACGTTTCCTTGAACAATAATGTGAATCAGAAAATCCGGTCCCTTTTCTACAATTTATTAAATGGAATTCGCCATGCCAATTTCACTTATATTTGTTTAGCTTACTTCTTATACTTTCTACTTGATTCCAATAATATTGGCCTTATGAAGGTTCAACATTGTGTACTGCGTAAACCTAAGTAGCCTTAGGTAGCAAATATATGTAACATGAAAGAAAGTTCAGTAAGCAACATGAAATTATCTGTCGATCTTATATCTGCTTCATAAGTGGCTCAAAATTGTTTCTTGAAGCTCATGTAAACGAAGGAGTTAGAGGCTTCTTCCAACAACATCTTCTCTGTGGTCACAATAGAAATTTCGAAAGATTCGTTGTGGCTTTCCGAACAAAATCTAAAGATCTGTCTATACGAAATTTGGATTCGTCTCCTGATTAATCTTCGTGTTAATTTGGCCTTTCAGTCTCTTTTCAGCACCGAAATATACTTTCGTACTTTTACCGACTTTCTCGAATCCAGCACTTTTGTTTTTACTTCCCCAAAAATTTTGATGCTTACACTTATGAACTCTATTGCATTATAATTTTTACAGTAACGAATTTGTTTACTTCTTTACTGGCGGCACTAATATCACAATCCATTTCCACCTGTACCTGCAAATTAATGACACACAAAACTTCCTTCCGGCTAATTACTCTGATTGCAAGCAAAAATCATCATCCAATGTTTACACCGACCATAAAGCTGTCCTTGATACCAACAATAGCACAACAATAATAACCACAAGATGAACAGTAAATGAATTATTTCTTCTGAGGCGCAGGGGTTGATGGAATCAAGCTTTTAAAATAAATGATAAAAAATAAATTCTAATAGTTATGGCCTCCAAAGTAAATTGGGGGAGTTAACAATCAGGTGTAAAAGTTAACGAGGAAAGTGCCATTTCCGGAGAAAAGAGGGAAGTGCGGAGTAGCTAACTATATGCTACATGCAATAAAGAACCAATCAAAGGGTGGAGATCCTCTGCTCCATAGATAATTTAAAACGATTTAGTATGTGCCCTATTCAAAACTTGTACATTGAATTCTTTTCATTTAGGGCTTTCTCTTTTGGGTTTTCAACCTGACCTCAGCTGACAAAATAATCCATCGACCGCTTCTTTCGCGGAATTTTAGCATTTGGGTGCAATTTTCATCAACAGGACCTATCCGGAGAGTTAGTTCTTTGAAGTGGAAAGCTTATTTTTTCGTATTCCGATTTTGGTTGCAACAATTATTTTGTTTGAGGAAATAAGTTGGTTCTGAATTCTTACCTTAATGACGGCGCATTGCACTAATCTTGACAGACCACTCGTTTTGGGCAAGGATCCACTTTCTGATATTCAAGAATGGCATTTGTTTCTACGACATCTCGTGCTACATCCGTAAACTCATATAGCGCAGTTTCAGTTGATAGTCCTGGTAAGGATGTTGACATGAATGTTGACGTTAGTTCTAATATAGTTGTCCCAGTTTTTCTACACCCTGTTAAGTATGAACAATGCAGGTATATTGGTCTAACAGGGTTGGGAGTAAAAAGATGAAAATGAAAACTACTCTTGCCCGTCTTGTCTTTGACTACAGCTGTTGTATAGCCTGAATGTTTTTGCGATTTGATTCATTTTGCTTCGCTTCTGGGGTTGCTATACGTCGCCAATATTCTCTTCTACCTCTGCTAGTCCTTGGTTTGTTTGACCAGTTTGTAGAGTTTTCGCACGTCTTTTCTCATTTCAGCTAGATTGCTATTTCATCTTTATTATTATTCTGTTAAAGGAAAGTCGCACCGCGTCCTTAAGGAACTATTGTGCCCCTTTTACTGATTATAGTGTATCTATTGATCAGTATCCTAAGCAAGTCTATAACCGTCAGGAACTTTAGTATGTTCCCTACTTCCAGATCTTTCATGCATCTGATATTAAGTGTTTTCCCAGATGCCTCAACCGACTTTGCAGCAAGTGCCGGACACTGTGCCAGAACGTGTATGAAGGTTTCGTCACACTCTTCACAAAACCTGTACGCAATGTCTGTAGATATCCCTAGCTTTCCTAGGTGATAGTTCAGTCGACAGTGACAATTCCCACTATGATTCGGAGGTTCATTTTGGTGAGGTTTGGGCAATCCTTTTTGCGCATGGATTCGTGTCTCCCAATAAGCACCCTGGACTGCTCCATCCCTGGTAGGCCCGCCCAGTATATTTCCCTCAAATGTTGCTCTTCATTTCTTAGAGTCATAGCCATGAAACCGTTTCCGATTCCATAGAAGGGTTCTAGCCCGTGTAAAGGCGTCTCTGCTCCCTTCTTAGCTAGTTCGCCCGCTGCCTCGTTGCCTTACAACCCAGCATGGCCTGAAACCCAAAGTATCCAGACCTTGGCTCAAAGTACATTTTCCTTGGACCAATGACACCGGCACCCGCTGTGAGGGATCCATCAGTGTACCAAGTAATCCGTTGCTGGTTTAAGCCGTATGCAACCTGACTACCTTAGCCGAGTAACTGGCCTCATATGCATTAATGACGGCTCTGTTGATGTCTTCTGGTACTGTTTACTAGCTTTATTTCCTCCTGATGTAGGGGTTTACCCGTAGATGAGCCATTTTGTCACTTAGATGCTTTGTGCAGGAGTCTCAGTCTATTCTCCTCGGGTTCCTTATTATGCTGTCTACTCTGATTTGCAGTTAATGCCGACTCTAACTATGATGTTCTTAATTGCTTGTAAAGATCTGTCATCTACCCCAATCTAAATATCAATGTTTTGAATGATGAGGAGACGTTGAAGCTTGCTCGTACCAACAGCTGCCGTTAGGCAATTTCTCATGGGTTCGGCCTTGAAGAGAGATAGGTTGCCTCCTAGAAGATTGTATTCCGCAGCAGTCTACTTTGCTGTCCACTGCTTGACCCCCTTTGAGGGGGAGAGAGGGTTACCCTTGTCTTGCCAGGAAACCGACTGTCATCAATAATGTTACTAATTTCGTCTTTACAATGTACAATTTTCGGCTGGCATGTGCATTTTTCACTACTTTAGAGTGACTTGTTGTGTTGGGTTGTTTTACTGTACGCTAAGCTGCCGCTTATACGTCTGAGTTGGTCTTGATAATATTTCCGATCTTTGGAGGCGTTCATAATGTTTCTACAAGGAGTTGGTACGTTTGAAGAAGTAATGAGCACAGAGGTTCAAGGGGTGAGAAAGTTATCAATTTGGAAAAATTAATATTATCTAGTGATGCCGGCTTCAGTATTATTTTTGGGTAATTCGCGGGTAACGAGTTAAACAGTGTCCTCAGGTGAATATAAATTATGTCCTGCAGTTCTTCATCGTTATCCTTCCGCAAGGATGTGTACGGTTTGCAGCCATATTTCAAAAAATGTTCGTGCAACCCGTGCAAATACAAGTAGGAATTGGCAGAGCTTTTGATGTTATTTATGTAGACGTTTCTTGGTTTTTAGTGGTATGTTGGGAAACCTGTTACCTCAACGTAGCAGGCGGATCTTTTAATACTATTTCGTCACTCATGGGTACAATAAATTAGCTTCTCCTTTTTGTGTGTATCCGTCCCATCAGATTGAGGTCAATCTCGCCCTTATGAGTTTTCTCATATAGACCCACTTATCAGCTTTTTGGCACTATCGGTTCAGGTTCGCCTTAAAGATTTAACCTTGATTCCAGAATCATTTGATTTGATGATTGTCATTTTCAACTTACAATTCGTCTTTGTATTTGTATTACGGTTTGACCTGTTGTAAATTTGGTTCAATTGTAGGAAATATTAAACTCCACTTATGTAGTAAAAATGCATGAAATGCTTCTTGTTTAATACTTAAAGTACTCAAAATCTGGGTACCGACTTGTTTGCATTCTGGAATCCATTAGATCTTTATCTGTCTCTGCCGGAGAAGCTGCATCGCTATCTTTTATAGAACAAGAAAGATCGTTAATTTTAGCCTCTAGAGTTACTTTTATGGCATTTCGTTTGACATTGCGCACGTGTTTTGTTACTTCTTTACTGGAATCTCAAGAGCACTAGTGAGCTCGTGACTGGACTATTTTCGGTCCTCTTTGATTCGAGTGTGTCACAAAATTTCCACGGCTTGAAATTTATTTGAGTAACTTAGTAACTTTTTCATCTATGCCTATGCCATGGTTTTTAAATTATTAATTTTGTGTTCATCTAGCGTGGTAATCTTCATTTATATCAATAAAGATATTCTATGGTATTTTTACGCAAAAATTAATGTAAGATAATATAAGTAATGCAATCTTACCTAAAGAAAGTTCGGTTTTTTCGCATTGTTTGAGTGGAAAGTGGCAGCGGCTGAAAAGAAAAAAATACATAAATTGATACACCAAAAATTTGTTCAATGATTCAAATTCATGAAACTTATTAACTACATGTTTATTTAATTGAAGATTGATCTAAAAATCTTGTTAATCCAATTTGCCTTATTTATACATGTGGTACACTTTAGCTACTTCAAATTTTGTAAGTAGTGAAATAATTTGAGGAAATCCCATTGATATGGAATTGTGAATAATTTTGGCTCACTTTCCGTGGTTTCTACTTACAAAAGATACACCTTAAATATTAGAGTAGATGCTTCATCAGATGCAAGCAATAACCCATAAAACACTACAAAAGGAATAAAAAAATATTAGCTCTCACCAATGATCAATTGATTTTTGTATCTTTCCTCCTGATCTCAATTGTCTATTGTTCGATCCTGGTATCAACGAACCTCCTTTATTATAAATACTCATAAATAAACCGCAATGCACAAAATGCCTTAATTATGCAATTATGCTTGCCCATAGACGCTGGAATTCTATGCAAATTCGGCTATTGTTCGATTTATTAGATTAGATACGAGTCACTGTTTGGATTATCAACGAACAAACGCTAGAGACGAGAAGGCATTCTATACATTTCAATTAGTCTGCATCCAGCTACCTTTCACACATTTCTTTAATTCGTCCATTGTACTCTCTCCTGTTGGCTGGTCAGTCACTTTTCTTTTCTAAAGTGCTCGTCTTTATTTCCCAGCTACCACCCAATCGTTGTGGGATTTTTTCTTGATCCAAATCTTATTTTCTGTTTATTTATCTGTCGTACTGTCTGTTCACCTTCGCTTACCGGTTTTATTTGGAAAGTGTGATTTGTTGTCCTCCGCAATCTTCTTTTCGTAGATTTATTTCTTGGTCTACTGGTGAACAGTTAATCTGAGCCAGATATCGATTTCATGTGTAAGTTTGGAGAAATTAGCGCTGTTGCTTGTTAAGGTAGAGCTTGGCTTAATGATGAGATTTTGACCTAATTGTTTGAGCAGTTGATTTGAATATTGGCTTGAATTGATATTGGCTAATAAGGAAGCTGGGCGGTCATGCTTAATTGGATGTTATGGGGATATAATTTGGATTGATTGGTTAAAATTACTCAAAAAAGTGTTCCAAGTAGCGGTTTTTTATAAAAATACCTATATTTCAACTTGGTATAATGATGGCGTTAGTTGGATTTTTCAGAAAAGTCTTTTTAGCTTTATCTAATTTACATAAAAATAGATAAACTAATTTGGATTGTTTGATTTGAGATTATTCGTGGTTAAAAAGTTTTTTTCCGAACATTCTATATTACTAGTAGCATTTGTTTTACTGAATTTTAATCCTGAAAGGCATTTGACAATGTTTTTAAGGTTTTGTTTGCAAAACACTGTCACAACCACTTTTCTCAGAAACGGCTATGTCGATTGACACGAAATTTGGTACGAAGGTGGAACCTGTGGACCCTCAGACATGCGGTGAGTGATATCCTCCTGCGTTGAGATTTAGGGGGGAGAGGGTCCCCATGCATGCAAAAGGGGGGTAGTCCAATATAGTCATGTGGGGTATCAAATGAAAGATCTTAATTAACCAGAATATGTTTCTGGAAAGCTTAACTAACAAATCAACGTACGATAGATCCAGCTCCAAGCCAATCAACTGGTCCACGCTAGCGACGCGAAAGCAGGTACCCCGCCCCACTGCTCCAAAAAACCGCCAACGAAAAGTTGACCCCAGAACCTCCTCCAATTATTGTCGTTGAGCCGCTTCAAAAGATCTACGTCAAGTCCTATCGCTAGTTTTGTCGCCAAAGACATCCTACTTTTCGAAGCCGGTCTTAGTTTTGAGATTTGTTAAAAAGGCGAGCAGTGAGAGGGATGGAAAGTGATGATTTCTTTAACGAACCCATTCTCAGCAACTACCCAAACGAAAAATCTGAAAAAAATCATGAAGCGGCCTCTATATGGTGCCCAGACCTCAAAATACTCTCCATATCGATCGGTTTGAACAGATTCAAATTAAGTTAATAATAGTATATTAATATATTTTTGGGCAAATTGAGTAAAACCCCCCTTAAGTTTATCTCAGAGTTATAAAAGTTGGTAGTAGTATAAAATATAATATGAAGCATATTATCTCCAAGTTTCATCAATATCATACTATTAGTAGCAAAGTTACAGTAGCTCAAAGTTGTCTTTACCGTGTAAATTTACAACCCGAAGTGCTAAATCTGACATGCTAAATGCATATTTTTAATGTGCTACGTACAAATGAGATAGTTCTACACTCAAATATACTCACATAAGAAGCAAACAAACCCTTCCATACCTGAAGCGCCCAGCTTCCGGTTTCCCGACTTGTTTTTATGAAGTTTGGCTCTACAGTGCTCCGTATCTTTTTCTTAGCACTACCCTTCCTTGTATCCGATGCACCTCATCGAAAAACCCTGGCAACAGCAAATAATGAATAAGGAGGTGTTTAGCTCTGAGAAAAATTCACATTTTGTGATACAAATGTCTAAATGATTGCAAACAAGTAGGGAACCCGGAAGCTAGACGCTTCAGGTATGAAAGGTTTTGTGTATTTCTTTTATAAAAACAGTTGACTGTAAAATTCTTTTTCACCAAATGTGAATTTGTCCCCCCACCATATAGTGGCAGCCTCTTGATTTTTTTCGGTTGAGCAGTTTCTGAGAATGGCCCCGTTAAACAAATGACCAATTTCAACCCCCCGCACTCTCCATCTTTCCAACAGATGTCAAAACTAAGACCGGATTCGGGAAGTACTAATTGAGAGCTTTCATTTCATACTCCACATGACTATATTTGGTGGAAAAAAAATGTCACCCCCCTTTTGCAGGTATGGGGACCCCCCCTAAGTTCCATGTAAAAGGATGTAACTAACTGTATGTGTAAGCGTTTACAGTTCCCACCTTTCCACCAAATTTGATGTCAATTGCTGCTACAGACAGACAGGCGGACAGACAGACAGACAGAAAACCGATTTTAATAAGGTTTTGTTTTACACAAAACCTTAAAAAGGGCTGGGGGGAAGTAGATTCTTTATGAATGGAATTTTAACATTTCATTCATGTCAATTATTCTCGTTAATTTTGACGTCAGCTTCTTTTTGCGTGGGTTTGGAAGCAGTAAATTCACGCAAAACTGCTAAGTTTGAACTACTATGCTATGTATGAAATGTTATCCTTTATGCCGGTGCGGGGGGCATATTTTGAGGCCTAGATTTCATCTAAGCACACTTCCCTAATTTTTGGATTCGGTAGTTTCCGAAAATGAGTCCTGTCTCACTCTAAGTATGTACATTTTGACTCCTTACTCGCGCACTTTCCAATTCACACCAAAATTAATCAGTTACGGAAAGTACTAACTGATACCTTCATTTGATACCCCACACGACTATAACCGGTGAAAAAAAATGCAAATCCCCCCATTGCATGTATGAGGAGCCCCGTTTAAGCTCCACCTAACTTTATGTCACTCGTTGTGTGCGTGGGATTTCATAGTTGCCATCTTCCCACCAAATTTCGTTCGGGTTTCGCCGTTCTGCAGAAAAGTGCGGTTCAGAGACAGACACACAAACAGTGAATCGATTTTAATAAGGTTTTGGTTTACACAAAACCTTAAAAATAAAAAACAAAATGGCGAATTGCATTTCCTGTGTTAATTACCAAAAAGGCACCCAACGTGGGGAAGTCCAAAATGTGTTAGGCGTAGAACAGTTAAATGTGAGAAGGACTGTAGAACCGAGGACGCAATTGACTTTCTAAAGCAGAGGGCAAGGTGCTTCGGTGGATCTATACTTATATATATAGTTCCTATTCACCCCTTGGTGGGGTATAGCGCGCCAAACTCACCCACGCGTCATGGTTCACGGTTCGCTAAAATGCATTTCAACTCCTCCAGGAACTCTAAGACGCCTGCATTACTTTTCCACTGCTCTGCGCAAAATGCCCTTGGGACGACCGACTCGTCGGCAATCCTGGCAGAATGGATTCCACTGTATGGCATAGCCACTAATGCAATTGTCGGCCCTCCTTCATGTGTGATCTATCCACTGCCACTGCCGCTTTCCGATCGCGTCACCTACAGGTAACAGGTCTGTGCCCCGGTTGAGTTCGGTATTTGAAACAGTATCAGGGCAGCATACTCCGATGATACGTTGATATTGACGAGAGATTGGAACTTTTGACTGACAGTGGGGTTCACTTCCATATGTAACTCCTCTAACTTCCGACTTGATCTTGAGATAATTGAACTTTCAAATTTAAGACATGGCAACGAAAGCGGATCTCATACTGTTAATGCGTCGAACGACGTCCAGTTCAGTACCACCATCGACAGAAATCACGCTTCCTAGATAAACAATTTGATTGACGCCTTTGATGCTGCGGTGCATGAGGAAAGAATTGTCATCGTCCGTGCAGAATTGGACCGATAACAAGATGAAATAATATCGTTGACAAGATGCAACCTTGGCAGATTGCGCTTTGGACCTCAAAATCCGCTCACATTTTACCTGGATGCAGTACGCGACATTTTGCGTTCTCATATGTCGCTCTGATGATAGCTATTAGTTTTTTTCCGGAGTGTCCTTCCATTGCTAAAAAATGTAAATCCCCCCACGCACGTAGCGCACGCCAGATACACTTCCAGTTCATGCTGGCGAAAGCTCCTTTGAATTCAATGAAAAGCAGGTAGCAGATAGCGAACATCTAAACTCCGCGCACTGTTCCAAAATGCTCCTCGGGGTATTAATGTTGTCAATGCAGGAGGATGTAAAGCGGAAACCACTCCTACCTCCCTATCGATCAAGATTTCGAGATGTTCTTTGACGCGTTCCACGATTATTTTAATTATTATCTTTGCGACGGCACGGAGCATGCTGATACCTTTGCAGTTATCACACTCAAAATCGATGCCCTTCGCTGAGAAAGGTTTCGAATTCCCAAAATGTTCATACGACTGGAAGTAGCAGATATCCAGAAACTGTAGGTGCAGCAATAAATAAGTCTGCGGGGATATCGTTGAAGGGCGAGATGATTTCTCCGTTTGCAGGAACAGTCCGTATCTTCATAAGCCTAGTCATTTCATCCACAAGAGGGGGGAACCCTACCGGATGTAATACGGTTAAAAACCGTGGTGAAGTGCTCCTTCTATCTTTTCGTGAATGAGGAGCCGACCGTTAACTTCCTCCATAGGACCAACAAATCGATCATCGATCCGCTTTCACGACTCCGCAGTCAGCCAGATCTTATGAGGACGTGGCCAACGGCGTGAGTAGTAACCGAAAAAAGAGCATTTTTGATGGTGGCCTGATGTTCATTGTTATTCTCAGGCGAGTCACTCAGTGTGTCTGTCATCCGATCAGCACCCACTGTCGAACGACAGTGGGAGAGTTATTTGAGATTGAACCGAGACAATCGCAGTTCTTCAACGCTGCGATAAGTGGCGAACGCAACACGGAAGCGACCATAAGCGATCATCAGATGGTGATCCCTATCGAGGGCGATGTCAGCATCTTTCTTGTTACGCACTTCATGAGACAATTTCTAAATCTATTGCTGATCACAAAGTGATTAATCTAGTTCCCCGTATGGTATTAGATCGGTTCGCACCCAACTGACTTTATGGCAAGCTTTGTGCTCGAACAATCTGCAACGGGTAATCAGGCGTGAAAGTTGCAGAAATCCACAAGTTTCCCACATTACTGGTACGGTCGTCAAGACGATGTTTCCTCATCACTTTCCCGAGTAAGATGTTGTCAGATTCTACCTTCGGATTCAGATTAGCCATCACAGTGACAATGTCACCTTTAGGAAGCCTCCCCTGAACTCCGTGCAATTGCTCATAAAAAGCATCTTTCTCCACTACGTCGGAAGTCTCTGTTGATACAAAGCACCGAACAATTGTGGTGCTCATTAACCTGGACCGGAATTTTGCAATCGAAATTTGCTCAGAGGAGCCCAATTAGCTTTGTGATGCGCCATTTAAATGCGACAGACTCCTAAGTCCGTAGCATTCTCGAAGGAAAATAGGTTTCTCAGTCTGACGGCAGGTCGCCTATAGACCAATCTTGTGTGCATTTACACGCGTCTCGCCATCGAGTTTTGTTGTAGGCGGGTCAAATCCTCCTTCGTTTGGCGCATGTGGTGCGTCTTCGCCATCTGAGGTATGCGGCTTCCCAGTACTGTGAGTAGATTCCACCCTTAACAGTCGCCAATGGAAACACACTGTTCCCACCGAAGGACTGCCAAGAGCAGAGCCCTGCCTGGCCAGTTTGTAAGCCCGCTTATTTCCTTTTATTTATTTATGATTGGGGCCTAGAAGAGGATGACCTTGAGCATGTCTCTTCGCCAAAACGCATTTTCTGTACTGCCCCACTAGCCTGCAGGATGTCGCCATTGAGTACAAGACCTTAATCGTCGCTTGACTGTCGGTCAGAGTTGCTATCTTTCGCTTCTAGTGTCGCCGGTACTTCCGGTCGGAATACACTGACGAATCCTGGAAGATCTCTGATCTGTTGGTCATAGTCTGTCAGCACGTGGCCGGTCTTCCATCCTGCTCAGGTTGGAAGCCGGGAATACTTTGGGTATATTCTTAAACCCCAAATCACAGGGCGTATGGTATGATATGGTTTGATCCAAGAGGTTTTTTTTTATATCAGCTTAGTAGGCTCGCAGCTATTAGTGCTGAGGTTAATTTGGAAATGGAGTCATAGAAACAATTAACTTTTTAGGGACATCGAACGGGTGGACCTCAGCGCCTAAACCAAGTACGGGTTGGTGCGCCGTTGATGATGACCTGGATTGCATCCATAGGTTGTTTTCGGTTGCTGAAAATCTCCCTGCTTTGAAGACCTTGGTGGACCTAATTAGTACTTGCCTTCATATCATAATTTGGTAGCTCAGGAAGCAATATTTAGTGTGTGGCTCCTGTGATGTTTCCCTCTTCGTGTTCAAAGTCCGTCACTTTGTTGGTGTGTTCGAGTTGGCAACTGAGAGGGTAATCCTGTTTGCAATTTATGCTGGACTCGTGTCCCATCTCTGAGAATGCATTGATGGAATGGTAGGGTTGGCCATTCCCCTTCTCAATCTATGTTGGTTGATTAACTAAACATTATTGCATTGAGAAAAGTCGGGGAGAAAAATATGCAAAAGCATTTTGGAAATAGTCAACTATTTTCAGTCATCAAACAAGAAATGGTTTGCTCACAAAACCAAATAGGATTCCTAAATAAAAATGCAAATAAGTCCTTACCAACTGTTTACTTTCTCAATTAGCCCATTTATTTCGAAACGAACGAACATTTTTGTGAAATGCACATTTGTCCATAAAGCCGACGTAAATATTGCTGCAATAATTGCTACAAACAAATTTAAAAAAAAATCAACATCAATCAACTCGACAACAAAATAAACAAGTCTGTGATCGAAATAAAAAACATGTGCTGTGCAAAAATTGATAAAAGTGCTAATAAATGTGCCAAGAGAGAGAAAGTACACACACAAACGAGTTACATTTAGCAAAAATAAAAAAAATTAAAAAAAAAGAAAAATACTTCCCACAAAGGCGTTTTTTCGTCGTCATCATAACAATCAATGGAAACAATTCGCGATTTCCACCTGTTCACAGTTGCGTCTGATCAGTTTATCAAAATCAACAAATTAAATTGAATTAAATACGAATAAATCATAATAATGCAATAAAAATCGTAAACATGGTTATTACAAAACTCAATGTCAATTTAGTTAACAATAATAACAATAGTAACAATAACAATAGCAATTACAACAATAATTCGGTGAATGGCAATAGTGATGGAAACATTGGTGTTATTAGTCGAATTACCACGAACGGCAGCGATACGCGAAATAATCTGTTGAATAATAATAAAAATGATAATCTAAGTTATAAAGATAAAACAGAATCAGCTCCGATATGTGATGATACACGTAATCGAATTGAATACCATCAGGCAAGTTTCATTTAATTTCTCTTTTCAAGTGGTTTCGTGGTTTTGTTTTTCCGCTCCTGTGGTGGTTTATTTATTAGTGGAGAAACCCGACTGGTGATGAATAGTTACGATGGTAAGGCGCAAGAATCATAAATCATCAATCTAACCTTGACCAAGCTATAAACTAGTTTATCTCATCAGAAATTGAAATGAAATTTCCAAATTAGGGGGTAACTTGGTATTAACTTGGAGCTAACTTGGTTTGAAATTAAAAATAAATTGAAGCTTTCATAGAGCAATGTGAGGATATTTCATTTGATTATGTTCTGGAACAGTGGGTGCTTATAAATTTGATATGAATGGTCAGTAATGTTACTTTTTACCAATCTTCAGTTCTTAGACCTCGTGGAAAACGAAAGCTTATCGTCAAACCGTCTAGCACATGCAATGCTCTCGTAAATGACTGAGTTATCACGTCATCCAGTGTATGATTTTTGGAATTTAATTCGCTTAGGGAAAAAAACGACCACAAATAGAACTCTTGCAAATCATTATGATATCACTAAACTCATAGTGGGTCAATACTTGGTATTCCCGATGAATTTGATGCATCATAAATTGACAGTATCATTTAAAATGAATAGGGCTGATAATACGCGATTGGATTTTTCACTGTGTATGTCAAAAAACGCATTTAAGATTTCGTACATATGAAACCCATAAAATCTTAGATATAGTTCAGCTTCCAATTTTTAACTATTTTCATTAGAATTCGTGGTGGGAGTTTGAATTTTCCCTGACTAGAAAGTCTGTTTTTCTCATACTTTTGAAAATACGAGTATTTTCGTCTACCTTAAGTTATTTCAGGTATTTTGCAGACTTTCAACTAGGTCAGGAGATTGAACAAAAACGTAACAGGGACCACCAGTAATTGGGAACAGCCATTCTAATTAAGAATAAGTTAATTATGATCTCGGCCTTTAGAGGATCCTTTTTAGAAGTTTCAATTTGAAGGGTGAGTAGGTTATTTGAACATATCTAAATATATGGTCGCTATTTGCTCGTAAATTGAGTGCAGTGCACGAACTACACCTACTCGACATCATTAACAGCTCCCCCCGGACTTTCCGAGAAGCATGCACTTATCCTCCACTGTTCTACGTATATGTGTTTCTAGGGTGACAAATTTGCCAGCCATCCTGCGACAGTGGAGTCCATTGCATGACATAGTCAGCAATGAAGTTGTTTGTCATCAACAACGGCGCAGTAATCGGTATTCGTCTAAGGCCTGCCTTAGTAAGGAACTTCAGATATCCCGGTTTTGCGTCGAGGTTCACCAATTCGATGTCCCAAAACGCTGTCTGGCGTCCTGGTCTACGCCATCGCTCCATCTGAGTTAGGGGCTACCTCGTCTTCTTTTTCTACCATAGATCCGCCATAGCGCTTATAGACTTTCCGGGCTGGATCATCCTGATTCATACGGATTAAGTGATTCGCCCACCGAAACCTATCGAGCCGGATTTTTATCCATAACCAAACGACAATAGTATTGCTCATAAAATTCATCATTGTAAAGAGTACGGAATCGTCCATCCTTATGTAGGCGGTCAAACATTTTTCCAAGGATTCTTCTCGCGGCCAATAGTTCGCAATTTTTCTTGCTAAGAACCCAGATCTTTGAGGACGACTATCAACATCACTGTTTTGTACAAGAAGAGCTTTGACCATATGCTAAGACGTTTCGAGCGAAACAGTTTTTGTAAGCTGAAATAGGCTCGGTTGGTTGTCAACAACTGTGCGCGAATTTCATTATCATAGCTGTTATCGGTTGTGATTGTCGACCCTAGATATAAATAAGAGAACGGTCTCAAAATCGTCGTCGATTCGACATTGTTCGTTCTTTGGTTTTTGCTGCCACGGTGTGACCATGCTTTCATCTTGCCTTCATTAATGGGCAGCAACGATCTTGCGCAGCCTCCTCGATTTGAATGGATGTAGATTGTAGATCACGGTTTGGTCTTCCTATAATGTCAATATCGTCAGTGTTAGGTGGACTTCTAGGGCCAGGCGAAATAGGATGAATGATATTGCATCTCTTTGTCTTCGACCGTTGTTGATGCTGTATGGTCTCGAAAGTGATCCTGTCTTGATCTGGTTCGGGTTCGGGGTCATCTTAGTCAGTCTTATCAATTTAGCTGAGATATCGAAGGCAGTCTTCAAGTCGATGAAAAGATGATGCCACTGATGGCCATATTCCATTAGTTGTTCCATCGCTTGTCTCAGAGACAAAATCTGATCCGTTGCAGGAGTTGTTGCCCTTTCTTAATGTATAATCTAACCACTGCCACTTTTGCCTTCCCACCAAAACGTTCACGGGTACATGATAGGACGCAGACAAATTTTGACAAAAGCTAGGTAATTTCAAGTGTCAGTGGCGGTTACTTTCCATGTGCTATTCCCATATAGCAGCACACAAAGAACATTAGTAGGAACAATCTCAAGTTGATGATGAGATAATTCATCAAGTTCCGTGTCGCCTCGGCAGAAACAATGCTTCCTTGGTATACAAATCAATGCGTTGAATATTCTTCTGTTGACTTCTTTGCGCATTCACACAGTCGCTTCGATATTATTGCTATTTTCTCCCAACATTTACTTTCCAATAAGACTGTGCTTCAGTTTCGTTGTCATTATATTGAAGGCTGTGGAAGTGATTAGCTTGCAGCAGCGGGACAAACACGAGATGAACAATTACGTCTCTATGGTTTTACGTGAGTACATGTCAAGTTGACTTAACCCCACGGTCTTTTTAATACACAATCAGAGCTCCGCTGAGACAAGCACAATGGTAGCAGCCTATACTGAGTGCGTGGTTCAGTTCATTCATACTGGTGGATGCAAGGCCTACCTAAATCTCTACCGAACTAAGGAGTACCGCGCCCGTGTTGAAACGAAACGCCACCTCAAGGTCCGAAGGTCTCTGTTCGCTTGAACGTAACCAAAACTCCAACTCCCACTAGTGGACCAACCGCTATAACCGAGCTAAACGCACATGAGTCAGAAATTGTCCTAAGACATGTGAATTCAGGGACTATCCTAGTTCCCATGATACCAGTATATCACTGGTAAGGTTTCATGATCTAGTGCTACTTCATATGAGTCCCCGTGCAGACTCGGGTCTGATCGCCCTAATTAGGCCTTTGGAACATTCGCCTACCGCAACACAGCCAGCAAACCATAGTGAGCATAGTGCATCCCGGCGCTGTCATGGAGGTTCTCCTTGCTGCTCCGTTTTCCTCAGAGCACCGCATAAGATAAACACAAATGTCCATGGTGAACAGAATTCGAATATTCCAAATCGGGCAACGAAATCAAAAGGTAAACGCTCAACTAACCCAACCACTGCGCCAGTGGTTTTGTTATTGCTTATCTTCGAGCCGAATCGACCTGCTCATTCTCACAATGCAGGGCCATTGGCCCGAGGTCCATGACCCGATAAGAGAGTAAACAGATATATTTTTGAAAGAATGCCATGGTCCATTGCACTGTTCTATGCTCTCAGTATGGAGAACGTCATCGAATATGATAAGAAATAGTAAAGACTGATAGAATGCAACCCTGACGAACTTCGCTTTCGGATTTCGAATCCGCTGTAAATTTACCTTAGGCTGTCATCTACAGCTTTGGAAGAAGCTATATACACTAGTTTGTGCGGAACAAGAGCAGCTCAGTGGGGGGACCGCTAAGCCCAGCGGCATTGCCTAGACAAAATACATTGATGGCCAATAAGCTTTTACATTCCCTGACTTTAGCGGCAGGACGCTTTATGCACTCGAGGTGCAACGTTACCTGGTATTATACAGTTTAACCTCTTTAACTGCTCATTATTATAGGCGAGAACCCTACCGTTGACGTCCTCCATGGGACCCTGAAAACACTTGCTAACATCTGCCAGTATTTTCCTGATTCGGAATACGACATCAAATTAATTGTTATGGTATTACGGCAGCTTTTGCCTTCCTGGTTTGTTTTCTCCTTCTTCTTTAGCCTTTCTCCTGTTCAGAAGAGATGCTCAAATCAATCTTGGTAAATGACGCGGATTGCGTGAACACATCGAAGGTGCCTATATGGCAATTTTTCCACGATCGGCACAACCGCATCTCCTCATTTCGTATATCAAGATAGCGTGTTACGTCAATAGCCCAACGCAACATTTTCGTCTCCATTACCGCGAGGCGCCGTTCATTATCCCATATAGCCGACCAACATTCAGGACCATAGTGGGGGACAGGAAGTACACTGTACACTGTAGTTGTTGCCTTCCTGGTCAGTATAACAACAAATTCCATTTTTTCACGGAGTATCGTACATCGTGCATCACGTTCACTTCTACTTGTAGCGGCAATGGAAACCTACCTTTAGGCACGCGGGATAATTCAATTTAAATTGTACCAGACAACAGAGCACATCAATATTTTCCAGCAAGTTGTTCGAGATATTAGCCGTCGTAAGTAGTAAGAAATGAACCTACCTAACTCTGCAAGAACCAGCGGGCGCAATACGAAAGCGAAAGTAAGTGACCACGAAGTGATGATCTCGCTCGAGACCATTGTCTGTGCCTGCCAATGTCAAGAGAAAAGCAGAAGTACTTGATGCTTAGATATGCGGCTAGTAATTCATAATCATAGGCACTATAATTCCGTTGATCAGAATCCGTTTGCCTTGAGAAGAAATTCAAACGCTGTCAGCTTTGGTTCACCATCTGCTGTTGCATGGATGAACACGGCTGGGGTTACATCTAGTTGTCAAAAGTATAACATCTACCAGCTGTTCCTTGATGGTATTAAACATTTGGACGGCTTCTTAAGAACACACAATCTCCCTCGATTCTTTGGTCTGGAGACCAAATAGGAAGACTTTAAGTAAAGCCTGATGGTTGGAGGCTTTAGGCAGGAATTGACGAACCTTTCAAGGGCCGGATTGCATGCCGTCAGGGATAATAAATTGGATTGGAAATTTGATCTGCTGCTTTACAAATCTGAACTTTTCAGCGTTAAGAATTAGGCCACTGTCAAGGAGACTTTGCAAAATGGATTTAAGTTGTGCCAAATGCTCGGACGCGGTGGAAGATGTGACTTGAATGACATCCAAATAGACGCAACACAGAAGTGCAAGTTTCGTACTACAGAGTGGATTAACCTCTAGAAGGTTTGCATTACACAGGCCAAACGTCATCTGTGCTAACTCGCAAATTGCTGTCTTTGGATTATCTCCGGAAGGTACAGGAATCGGTGGTAAGCCTAGGTGAGATCCAAGATGGAGGAAACTACTAAATAATGTACGAAATCGCGTGAACATTCGTCGTTGGCCTTGGGGATAAGATGGAAGAAGATGACCAATAGGTATTGGGCTTCCGGTCCTGATAAAGGATGTGCCGAAGAGTCAGGAGCCAGTAGTGTTGATCTGCTCAGCATTTAACTGGCTAACATATAATACATTCGGTAGTAATGTTGCAATAGTTTTGGAGGAGAGCGCGAATACGTGAATTGGGAACGTCCTCAAAAATGAAAGAAGGAGTGTTTTTTCCCTAACGATCTAAGAGATTTTGTGGTGTCCATCTGGGACGTATGCTACATATCAAGTTGAAGAAAGCGACCATTTTGAGCCGACAGCCAACGGTCTTTGGCGTGAGGTCAGTCCCTATCCAAGGCGTTATTGACGTTTTGGTAGCAATAGAATTTCAAAATTGGTAGGTTATCAGGCCTTTCAGTGGAGCATCCAGTCATATCGATTGAAGGATGATTCGTCCACACGGAAACAAATCACCAAATAGTCTAATGGAAAGTTGCGAAATACTAACGTATATTGTTCATTTCCTAAACAAGTCCAAAATTGCAAAAGAGATACTTTCTCCTCACTGGTTGTAGGTAGTCCTCGCGTAATTCTACAGTGCGGGCAACGATGATCAAGGACTGCATTTTTTTTATCTTGGAGAACATCTTGTAAATTGAGGCTTATTGACCTTGATGGTAAAAGATTGTACGGGAGACACAGGAATTGCAGCTACGCACTATGTTTGGATGTAATTAAAAAGTAATTTCAAAGTAAGAGACAAATTACTCCTTTATTTGCCCATCCCGTCACGTCATGATCAAAAGTCTCACTTGAAATAAGATATTTCTATAGAGTCATGCCTTTAACTAATGAACTCCCTCATAATTTGCCAGTCATTCAAAGCCTACATTTACTATCCATGTGAGTTCTGAATGAACACTTAAAAATGCAATTAGACACCCCCTTGAAGGGTGTTTATTGCACTCAGCACTTTATTAATAAACAGCACACTCGACATACTCCCATCAAATCCAATCATGTTTACCACGTACCGAGGGCAATATAGACTAGTGCCCTTTGAGCGTGACGTAAATATGCATAAATAGGGGAAGCCATTCAACATCGTAGCTTTGGACTCTGACCCTTAAACCTTTATGGTCGTTTACCGCTCTGTAAACAACATTTTAAGCCGATTAATCATTCGCCTGGACAATAATGGAATTTAACATTTTTCTTGTGTTTTGTTATTCCAGCAACAATTACGGCGCCGTCGCGAAGAAGAGGAACGAATAGCACAGCAAAATGAATTCCTACGTGCCAGCTTGCGCGGTTCCCGAAAGTTGCAGGCATTACAGGATGGACCAATTCCACAGACACAACAGGCTCTGGAACGTGTGTCAACTGGAGTTGATAATGATGCATATATTGATGACGAGGAAGCAGAGAAGATTATTGGTAAGTTGACTGGATATGTGACGTGGTGAATCTAGATCCGTGGGCTTTTCTCTTCCTAAGTTCAGATTTTGGTAATTCCCATATAATCATACAATATAATTTATATACAGAGCTGATGTTAATCAACTTTAGGATAATCGTCCTAATTTACAATTAAAAAGCTCGTGGTGTCAGCCAACCCTTGGCAGCTTATTTGGTTAGATGAAACTAAATATGCATATGTAGCAAGTTAGCATATAGTCATCCACCTATTGTAAGGACTAAGGACGTCATTTTCTTTGGTTAGTTGTTTCTCTATTATTGAGAGCATAATCCTCCGTTCATCCTTAAGGCTTAGTATTTGGACTAGATGTCCTCGTGGAAGTAAAACCTATTATTTAGTGATGTTTATCCGTTAGATAAAATTAGATAAAAAGAGGAAATAAACAGATTCACATTAAGAAGGAAGATTCTAAAAGTGTCCTCGTTTGGTTGGGATAAAATGTCAAATAGGAAAGCTCCTCCTCAAGTTACCATTGACAAAACCAAAGCCTACAGAGTTCGTTGCATATAAACATCCATTGTCTAACGGCCGGGACCAAACTTTCCTAAAAACGAAGAGTGATAAACCCAAATCTAGAGGCTCGGAGCCACCAAAACGAATCCATCCGCCATTCGGTGAATAGTCTATCGCCCACACATCCACTTGGAGTTGAAGCAGAAAATGGTTTACGAAGCATGCAGGTTTGGCACCTTGGAGCCCTGGAAGATAACCAGTCATACGATCATGCATCGATTTCGAAATATCTGAACAAGCATCGAGGAACGTGATGTTTGCGGTTCATTTGATTTCCAGATATGCATCTGAGAAGATCTACTCTGTTGTACTTATCATCATCAACGGCATAACAACCGGTATCCGGTCTAGGCCTGCCTTAATAAGGAACTCCAGACATCCCGGCTTTGCGCCGAGATCAAAAAATTCGATATACCTAAAAGTTGTCTGGCGTTCTGACCTACGCCATCTTCTTTTTCTACCATAGATATTGCCCTTATAGACTTTTCGGGCTGGATCATACTCATCCATACGGATTAAGTGACCCGCCCGCCGTAACCTATTGAGCCGGATTTTATCCACAACGTGATGATCATGATATCGCTCATAGATTTCGTCGTTATGTAAGCTATGGAATCGTCCATCCTCATGTAGGGGGCCAAAAATTCTTCGGAGGATTCTTCTCTCGAACGCGGCCGAGTTCGCACCCAAGTCTCCGAGGAATACATAAGGACTGGCAAGATCATAGTCTTGTAAGCTCTTAGTACTTTGACCCTATGGTGAGAGGTTTCGAGCGAAACAGTTTTTGTAAGCTGAGATAAGCTCTGTTGGCTGCCAACAACCGTGCGCGGATTTCATCGTCGTAGCTATTATCGGTTATAATTTTCGACCCTAGATAGGGGAAATTATCAACGGTTCCAAAGTTGTATTCTCCTATCTTTATTCTTCCCGTTTGACCATGATGTTGTTGGTTGGTTTATTTTCGGTGCCGACGTTGCCACCATATATTTTGTCTTGACTTCATTGATGTGCAGCCCAAGATGAAGGAAGTGTGTACGTCTCGGATGGTTCTTCCCATGATGTCGATATCGTCAGCATAGGCCAGTAGTTGGGTAGACTTAAAGAGGATCGTACCTCTTGCATTTACCTCAGCATCACGGATCACTTTCTCCAGGGCCAGGTTAAAGAGGACGCATGATAGGACATCCCCTTGTCGTAGACCGTTGTTGATGTCGAATGGTCTTGAGAGTGATCCTGCTGTTTTTATCTGGCTTCGCACATTGGTCAGGGTCAGCCTAGTCAGTCTTATCAATTTCGTCGGGATACCGAATTCTCTCACAACCCTGTACAGTTTTACCCTGGCTATGCTATCATAGGCGGCTTTAAAGTCGATCAAAAGATGATGCAACTGATGTTCATATTCCAACAGTTTTTCCGTTGCTTGCCGTTGCTGATTTGCCTGGAGTGAAGCATCTTCTGTATGGACCAATGATGTTCTGGGCGCATGTGGCTGTCCGGCCTAGCAAGATAGCGGAGAATATCTTATAGATGGTACTCAGCAACGTGATACCTCTATAATTACTGCACTGTGGGATATTTCCCTTTTTATGTATTAGACAGATGATGCCTCTTTGCCAGTCGTCAGGCATTGATTCGCTTTCCCATACTTTGAGCACAAGTTAATGAACCACTTGGTGTAACTGGTCGCCTCCATATTTAACTAATTCGGCTGTAGTTCCATCGGCTCCTGGCGACTTATGATTTTTAAGCCGATAAATTGCACGGAAGGTTTTACTCACCAAAAGAAAAATTGCCCTAAACTATATGGGATTACAGGCAGGCAATCGGGCTAAGGGGTGATTATGAAACTTTCCCGGCTTTCAGGCATCTGATGATGATATTCCAGGTAAAGATACATAAGGTGGTGTTTTGGAATTGAGCGGGTCATGAATCCGCCATCATCCTCTGCTGGCGGACCGGACCGGGTTTCACCTTAATTTTCTTTTCTATGGATTGCTCTTGGGGGGGTTCGTCTATTTGCAGCCTATGTGAAGTAGACAGCCTAAAAACGCCGGTTTGTTGTTTGGTTAAGGTAGTGAATATGCAAAAACTTATGCAGATATCGGTGTGCAATTGAACGTATTGGCTTAAAGTCTATAAGTGATACTTGCAAGATATTGACGTTCGGATCCATTTGGCAGAATTCACATGAGCTAAGAGAACTGAGATCTTCTTGTTGGAAGCATCCCTATGATCATCGAAGGATATCTTCTATAGAGTTCGATGCCTAGCTTCTCCTAAAAGCGGACATTTTCAGGTGAAGTATACAAGGGTTTCTTCCTCTCCTCTACAACTGTAATAGTGTTTGTTATAAGTTAGATTAATTTTGGAGACTTATAGGCCAATATCCTATAACTGTGCCGTTGATTCGGTGTATGGTATACCAGCGCATGGTAAGTGTAGCAAATGTTCCGCTGTTCGGCGACTACTTCTTCATCGATGTGGTGTAGGTACTTAGCCCATGCTCCCTGATCTCGGTTTTATTAAAAAAGGAAAAAAATCCAATCTGTAGCTAACCTGCTGAACCCTGTCTGGTCACTTCGGTAAGCTGCTCACCTTTAGCTGTGTTCTTCTTACTGGAAACCATTTTGATGAACAGTCAATCGGAGTTGCACCCCACCGCGTTGTGCTAAAGTTGAGAAGAAAGGAGCTTCCGCAGCATCTGCGGCTAACCACAAACAAAAACGGAAGCAGTTTTGTAGCGATCCCACTCTTCAGCTCAAAGTGCAGTAAAGAGGGTCCTGCCGGCAACAACTTATTTTTGTTTGTAGCTAAAGATATTGACACCGACGGATGGGTCTTATATGACGTCACCAATCCTCCCTGTTACGGTAGTGAGCGGTACCACTGCATCTTCGCAGGGCATCAAACTTTGTTCTGAACCGGCTGACGAAACTATAACGATTGCCTTACTGCTCTTCCCTATTTGCTTTTTGCGAAGGCGCTGATGGTTGTTTGGTGTTTAGAATAACCTCCACACCTCCACCTGCCTAGCAGGAGAGTAGAAGGGAAAACATTTATATACTTCATACCAGAACCCTGGGTTGTTGGTGGTTGTCCACTTAATATGCCAAAGAAGGATAAAGCACGATGGTGGCACTATGATTTGTAAAACAGAGAAGAACGACAAGGGTACTCGTCACGAGAGTTATGAAGTCTGATTCATCTGCTGGGTGGAATTATTAAAAAGAGGCTCAGAAAGTTCTAAAGAAGAGCATAAGATTCGCCGAATGAATATCTTGAAGACGCTTTTGCGAAGAATTTAGCTCGCTTGGGGCGACTAGGTAAAGCGAATCGTAATCAGCGGCTAGCGGCTATATAAACTACGCTTACAGAGCGAGAACTACGTAAAAATGATGAACAAACAGCAAACCATGTGTTCGAAGTACACTTTCTAAGAGGAATATATACCGCGCATATTAAAAGGACTGGGAAGACTGGTAGATGGGTTCATAAAGGATTCATACATTCCTAGGTGGCCGCTTCACCATATTCAGCATGATTACCATAAAAGCAAATCTCCAGAGGCAGCACTCCATGAGCTCACGGCAAAAATCGAAGAGGCGATGTCTATATTCATTTACGCCTTATTCACTGCAATTCCGGACGCGGCAAGATAGCGTCAAATCGATCAGAATACAGGATGGCTTAGGGACTGGCCAAAGAGAGAGGCTCTCTCTTCTCTCTTCTGGCCCTTGGTGATGAACACCTTGCTTGGCTTTTCGTCAACCTAAACGTCGCAGCACTTCATATACAACTGCTCGGTCTCCGTAGACCTCAGACGAAGATACCTCGGTAAGGTTTTTTTTTCAAAGAGAAATCTGCTACTGTCAACTTCTAGAAGATTTACTGAGATTCTTAAAAGCCTGCAAATTCCACAGACAGAAAGTTATTGGATAGGCGATTCTAGGGGTCAGTACAATGAACCCAACAAATGCCTGAGCGCCGGAAGCTGCTGCTTCGCCACCTAACTAACCTTTCATCATCCCACTGTTGACGGTGGGACACTAAATCACCGGATTTAACGCATACGTAACTGCTCTAATGTTTTTATTAAGCATCCTCAAAATTTCAATTATAATTAAATCAGAAAATAGTCCTGATCTCTCTAGTTAGGTTTCTGAGGTTAGAAAAGCCAATAGTTCACTACCCAGGTGAGGCTTCATGCAGTATTTCTTACTATACCAACCTCCACAATTTTCTTCAAGGCTCCTATCTATGAGTCTAGTTTTCTTGGAAGGTCAATATTTTAATTCGCTTGGCTTGGATTTAAAGACCTGGGAAATTCTCTTCCAGTCTATTTAATTGGAATTGCTACAGAGCTTTAACATTTCTATCTTGGGATCCACATCGAAAAGTATCCAGCTGTGGTAGGAAAAACATCCCCTGCTGAACACTTTCTGGTAATCCACTTTAGAAATTCCACTGTCTCTTATGAGCAACTGAACGCAATTCTGTCCTCCGCTATCAATTATTGTCAAATTCTGTTGATATTCTTGTCTTCTAATCTTAAAATAATTATTCAATTTCCGTAAATAACAATAAACTCAATTTGATCCTCACAGGCTACAGCGAATTGGTGGCCGCTCTGCAACGTCTTCAATCACAGCTTAATAAAAATGGCATGGCATCACTCGCTGGTCGAGTTACAGCTGCCCAAAATCTACTACTTGGCCCGGGAATGGCTCATGCGTTGGCTGTCCGAAGTGAGGTTCTGCAACGACGTCGACCTCGGATACCCAATCCCATCTGTTCGAATGCTCAACACTTATCCAAAGATGTTATCGAACTTTTGGCTCAATCCAATTCAGCAGCCGCCATAGAATTAGGAGATCTCCTCACGAGTCACGAAATGGAAGGATTGCTTCAGGCACACGATCGGATAGCTTCACTCACAGACAGGACGCCTGCTGTGATTGGAAGCCATTCCGCAACATCGACCATGAGTAGCCAAAGACTGCAACATCAGAATTCACATCTTATGAATAATAACATACTGAAGCGACCGGCGGAGGCTCAGTTGAGTAACCAGTTTGGGGTGATCAATGATGGTTCACAGGATCAGATTCGAATCATTCAAATTGAAAAGTCATCTGAACCCCTTGGAGCAACCGTTCGAAATGAAGGCGAAGCTGTGGTTATTGGACGAATTGTGAGGGGTGGAGCTGCTGAAAAGTCTGGACTTCTGCATGAAGGCGATGAGATCCTAGAAGTCAACGGTATTGAAATGAGTGGAAAATCTGTAAACGATGTTTGTGCTCTGCTAGGTGCCATGTCCGGTACTTTGACCTTCCTGATAAAACCAGCTGGTACACCTCCACCTGGAGGCGGCCGTGATTCTGCAATCCTCCACGTTCGAGCCCACTTCGATTATGATCCCGAAGATGATTTGTATATACCGTGTAGAGAGTTGGGCATAAGCTTCCAAAAGGGTGATGTTTTGCATGTCATATCGCGAGAGGATCCCAATTGGTGGCAAGCATATCGAGAGGGCGAAGAAGATCAAACTTTAGCTGGACTGATACCTAGTCAATCGTTTCAACATCAAAGGGAGACGATGAAATTGGCCATTGCCGAGGAAGCTGGACTTGCACGGAGTCGTGGAAAGGAGAGTAGTAAGGGTGCCACTTTATTATGTGCACGAAAGACGAGGAAAAAGAAGAAGAAGGCCAGTTCGGAGGCCGGGTAAGTGGTTATTTCTTTCAAATCCCGTTCTAATAAAGTAGAGAATACATTAGGAAAATTTGTACCTCAATTTAATGTGAACTTCTTGATGATTTTCAGTTACCCTCTGTACGCCACAACCGCCCCCGATGAGACGGAACCAGAGGAAATACTCACATATGAGGAGGTAGCCTTGTATTATCCGCGTGCCACACATAAGAGACCTATCGTTCTGATAGGACCACCGAACATTGGACGTCATGAATTGCGGCAAAGGCTTATGGCGGATTCTGATCGGTTTGCAGCAGCTGTTCCCCGTAAGTTTTCCCGGGATTTGTATCTTTTTCCGGTAAAATAATTGCGACTTTTTTTTCGATATTTCAGACACATCACGAGCCCGACGAGACGGCGAAGTACCTGGCCAAGATTATCACTTCATCACACGAGCCCAGTTTGAGTCTGATATCTTGGCAAGGAAATTTGTCGAGCATGGCGAATATGAAAAGGCATATTATGGTGAGTTGGGATTTCATCGGTTTATTTGGATTTTTCTGTCTATTTTGAAAGGGTTCTCCAGTGAGCGATGGAATAATAAAAAATATTTCCCTTCACTCTGCAGGTACATCACTTGAAGCAATACGAACTGTAGTAGCGAGCGGAAAAATTTGTGTATTAAATTTGCACCCACAAAGTCTAAAACTGTTAAGAGCTTCCGATTTAAAACCATACGTAGTTTTAGTTGCACCACCAAGTTTAGAAAAATTGAGGCAGAAGAAGCTGAGAAATGGTGAACCATTCAAGGTAAGTAAACATCATAACTTTCAGAATATATTCCCAAATTTAAGAAGCTTAACGCAAGGTATCTATTCTCTGATGAACAAAGGATTCCACCCTATGGAATTTCGTTTTCATTGAAATGGGGAATCATCTTCTAAAAAGTGATAAGGCTGTGTTGCACCTGATAGAGGCCCATTTGCACTTCACCTTGACAATGTATTATGGGTCGCAAGTAGGTACCTTTGTTGATCATTTATTTGCGCTCAGGATTAGGATGATCTTTCCCACTCCCGCCTGTTTAGACTTTGGCCATGGAGTGATTATCTGTTGAGCCAACCTGAGCTTCCTGGTCAATTGTTATTCATTCACAGAGAAAACGGAAATAGGAGATGGAATAGCGGCCAATCTTCTGGGAGTTAATAATCCTACCATTACTAAGTCGCGAAGCATAGACAGTAAGCTCGTAATACGTTATCTGCAACATCATCAACGGGGAAACAAACGGTTTCCTTAATAAGGAACTCCACACATCCCAAACCGGCGAAACAACTAGGCCCCAGGTGATGATTATACGGATCTGGGAGAAAACTACTCGGGTCTCCTTATTTTCTCTTTCTTCCATTGAAATGTCTATTCTGGGCCCACTGGAAAACTCTGACTCCGGGGGGAATTCCCCCTTTTCACCCTCCTCTTGGCATAGCTGGTTGGTATAGATCATTAATTAAGGATTTTCACATCACATATTGTCGAATTCATAGCTTAAAACGGGTAAGAGACTATAAGAAATCATCATCATGGCAATACAGCCCGACTTCGGGCTCTGGCCGCCTAAATCGTTGTCCTCCAGTTATGTCGGTCACGTAATAGCGTCCTATAATCTTGGGAGCCTAATAGTTGTTCGGCGTCCGCATATATTGTGTTCTCCCACCGTGCTCTCCGTCTTCCTCGTAGTCTCGCTCCCTCGAGACGTCGTTCGTTCTTAACCTTTTTAGGCATGCGATGGTCGCTCATTCGTTGGACATACCCTGCCCAGAGAAGGCGCTGTAGTTTAACGAATTTCGAGACTTCTAGCTCACCTCACAACTCATACAACTCATGGTTGTACCGGTTGTGTCATCCGTCACGGTCGCGAACTGCCGAAGGACTTTCCTTGTGTTTAGCAAATTTTCGGAGGCTTGGGTTAGAGTCTAGGTTTCGCACCCATAGCATAGCAGTGGTCGTATGATGGTTTTGTATACGCGGAGCTCCGTGTTTCTGTACACATGCCTCAATTTCATTATGGGAAGGACCAAGAAGAAATTCTTATTCGTTAGCTGCACCCGACGCTTGACCTTATCAGTCTCATTGGCGTTCTTTGACAGGCGGTTACCCAGATATATGAAACTGTCTACGAATTCGATGTTGAGGTCCCCTATGTTGATGCTCGAATAAGTTGGCGTCCTACTTCTTGTTTTCATCATTATTTCCGTTTTGTCCTCAGTGTCAAGAGTATGCAGAAGTTCCTCTGCGGCGATTAGTTGTCGAGACATGATGTTGATTTCATCTGCGTATTCTAACAATTGTGTCCTGATGAGTAGCATTCCGCTAATGTTGATATCTATTGCTCGGATAACGGGTTTCAAAAAGATGTTCTGGATTCTGACCTGTGAGATGGAGTTGGTCGTAGTCATTTTCGTCAGTCGTACCAGTTTAGCTGGCATACCAAATTGGAACAATATATTGTGCAGTACTCCACGATCTATACTGTGGTAGGCCTGCTTGAAGTCGACAAAGATTTAGTATATGCCAACCTTATATTCCCGGGCTTTGGAGCGACACGGCCTGAAGCCTCACCAATGAGTCGTTCGGCGTATGCTTTTATTCTATGCTCCAGAATTTTTGTCAGACTTTGTAGTTTTCACAACGCAATCCACCTCCATTTTTACGGGTGGGGCAGATGATACTCCTGCGTTAGTCGTCTGGGATCTCCTTGTCCTCCCAGATTTGCAGCAGTATTTGGTGTATCTCATTTAGTAGACCCATTCCACATGGTTTTAACAGCTCGGCTGGTATCTCGTCCTCGCCTGGCGCTTTGTTCGATTTCAGTGATTGCACGGCGAAATCAACTTCTTCTATTTCTATATTGTTTGTAGGCTTTATTCTCCCCATCGGGTGCTATTCTGCATTCATCGTCAAACCAGTTAATTCGCTTTCGTCGGGAATTGTATTCTACGACCTTCTCTGCGACTTCCTTGACAGTGCCCTCAAGTTCTCCCCAGAACCTGTGCACATCGCCGTAGCATCGCTCAGGAGTTTATCAGCCGTGAAGATTTTGGTAGGGCTAATTCTCGATTGATGCACTGGGGAATTTCTGCACCGATATGTTGCCTTCACCAAGTGGTCTGAATCGCAGTTTGAAAAATATAGATCGTAAATTCTAATATTCAGATTTATAGTAAGATGGCAAGGGTAGATTGTGGGTAAGCAAGGTAGCTCATTAGACAACAGATAAGTTTACAAAGCCTGCAAACCAAAAAAGGCAAGGGGCCCAATTCTACCATGAAACTGGCGTATACCAAGGAAATGAACGCTTTTCTGAAGGGCAGAAAATGGTGAACTTCTATCACAGAAGAAAACATCTTTGCCATAAAGGAGGTTTTGGATGAAGATTGTCACCCCGTAGTCCACGAAATTGTTTTTAGTTCCAGACAAGTCTCGGCAATGACTTGGCTTCGTAAGAATCTTGGCATCAAGGGATAATTGAAATCTTTCTTGTAGCTGGAGATTTACCTGTTTTTGGCTCGTTATGATTACAAAAGAGAAGGGTGCCTTAATCGAGTGTACGCTTGTGATGAGATATGGATTCACCACTGAACACCTGAATTGAAATAGACGAGTAAAAGCGAGTGACTCAGGCAGAGGCTACACATGTATATTATGGTTCTTTTAATTCGTCTGCAGCAGTATGCGGTTTGAGGAGATACAGGGGCATTTCTTTGCTGCATCGAAACCCCGTACAAGAAATCCTTTTCGCTTCCGGTCCTTTTAAAGTAGACTGCAGGTAATCGAAATGCTCTGCTATGAGTTTGTGTAGACTTCTGTGAATAATAACTAAGTAACATCCTTGTTTCCTTGTTGAAGGACTACTTTAAATTTTCACGTCTTTGCTTATAGACTTGCTCCTTTTGCTAAAATCTATGAATCGCGTTGTTATGATGGTAATCTTGATGATTAAAACATTCCTCCGTTAGTGAGCCTTGTATCCTGTTTGACGTATACCCATTGCCATTGTTTTCATATGTAGTTGTAACATTTCTTATGAACCACTTTCCTTTGTGCGGAAGAGGCACCCGAACCTATTAGGCAGCAGAATGCCCTGTATATTCACACCTTCTCGTTGAGTAAGAAGAGGGTAATAGAAGTAAACTGGAAGGACATTATTCCGACATCTACTTATGGAGGAGGAAATTTTCTTTTCTTGAGGAATTCACACATTATTTTATTAGTACGTTAGGTGAAAGTTGTTCCCGCTCGTCTTGTATCCCGTAAGTGGTGACCCACCAGAATATGGGAGGAAATAGCTCCAGTGCTTGTGAAGGGGGTGAACCTCATAAGGAGAACCTTAATTTCTGGAGCAAGCTAGTTCAAGAAAACGAAAGCTAAGTAGAGTATCACGTCATATCAATAGGGTCATATGTCAATCAATAATTTCGGGAAAATTGAAAACAGATCTGCAACTCATCATCCTGGGATCAAATGTCATTTGCATTAGAAGATCTTAGGGCGGCGATTTTACGCTGTCACATTAGAAATCTGTAGATGTAACCACGGAAAAGCTCTCAGATCAGCTAGAGGAGTCTTTCGGGTAGGAGAAGGACATAAAGGCAATAAGTAAAATATTATTACTGATTGCAAGATCATTCATAGAATCATTATGAAGGTGTATTTTTGGGAAATCTTAAAGAGAGGAAGTAGATTCACCAGGATGCAAGAATCGATGATAAAAGCCTTGTGTCAGACGTACATAAACTCTAAGAGTTGGGCCATAACAGCAAGGATTACTGAGCTGATTCAAATTCGAAGCTATGCAGTGGAAAGGAGGATTTGGAAGATCTGTATATTGTCAGGGGGAGTAAAGTTTTCAAGGAAAAGGGGATGTAATTGATACAAATCAACCTTAATCACTGCGAGATGGCATCGCACCTACTCCTCCATATCAGCATCACAAAGGTGAGAAACTAAATAGCTCATACAGAGTTAAGGGAGTAGGCAGAAAAGACTCTTCACAAGGTCATCTAACTATCTGACGTCGGGTTCGCAGGAGCGAAAGGAAAACATTTAACATCTGCAGTTGTTATCTTGCAGAATGTAAGGAAAGGTCCAAGTAGTTTCTGTAAGAGGACGCAGCACAAAAATTTTAGCTGCCCAGCGCATTAGCGGGGTGGGCATGGTACTTGGTTGTCGAGAATACAAAAACTTTCTGAAAAGGAAGCCTGCAGTGAACGTTATATATTAATGGGTAGTGCCGTTTTGTGTGCCCATGCGCATCAGATTTGCGGAATAATAAGAGAGCCTACAAAATGCTGAATGGGTTACCCGATTGGACCACGAAGGTGTGGGAAAGTCGATATAAGTCTTGACAGGAAAGTAACTAAAAGGCTAGAATAGTGAAGGTGATCCGAGATCATCTCATCTGCATCATCTCAAAAAATAATAACCTAACACTTTAACTTTTTTTTCACCATAAAAACTTCGTAAAGCACACTAGGGGGGTACCACAGGCCCTCAATGTAGGCATAATCCCACAGTCTTCTTCGGAAACGGGTTGAGTTAGAGAACACAATCCGAGCCCTGCCATGAATGGCACAGTCGTACTGGTTTCTACTAAGAGCAGACTTAGGATTTATACCAGGGGATACGAAGCCTATCTAACACTTCTGCCGCAACTAAAGAGTATGACAGTATGACAGAGTTGCACAGCAACTCCACTCTTGAGTCCACGAGGAGTCCTGTTTGCGATATGGGCATAACCATAAGCATCATGAAACCCATCCCACTAGGTGGCCGAGAAAGTTCCCCCAGGAATTATCCGGGAACATAAGCTCTCAGAGTGCCGTTCCGGGTCCGATGGTACCAGGTAACCCCCGGTGAAGCTTCTTAGTAAAATCCATTTTCAGATGAGTCCCTTACAGACTCGGGTTCGATCGCCCTCCTCGAGTACGTAGTGACGACACTTTTAGAGTACGGTTACGTTCTTAGTGGTTTAACATAAATACCTGTCGAGTTGATTTAACCTCATGGTATTCGTAAGAGGCGGATTCAGTAACCACAATCAGAGCCTTGCTGTGACCAATAACATGTGTAAGAGTCTAGACTGAGTGTATGGCTCAGCATTTATACTGGTGGATGCAAGACGTACCCAATGTCTACCGAACTTTGGAGTATGGCAACCGAGTTTAAACGCGACTGTACGTTTGATGGGCGATGTTCTCTTTGCCTGCTTGGACCTATTAACCCTATGAAGCTCCCACCAGGGGGCAACCGCAACAACCGAGCTGACTTCATATGAAACAAGAATTCTCCAGAAACATGTGAATTCACTGTCTATACCGGTTCCCATGTTACCAGTATACCCCTGGTAAGGAAGGTTTCGTGACCCACTGCCACTTCAGATGAGTTCCCGTGCAGATCCGGATCTGATTGCCCTAATTAGGTCCGTGTAGTATTTGCCTATTGCATCACAGCTAGGAAACCAATGTGATATAGCGCCTACCTGTGCCACCACTATGGAGGTTCTCTTCGACCACTTTGTTTTGGTTTCGCCGAGAGGATTGCTGCTCCGTTTTTCTCACTGTCACATCTGAGCACCACTCTTGGAGTACAGAAGACATCATCAGCATTACCAGCAACAAACGGTATTCGGTCTAAGCCTAGTTTAGTAAGAAACTGCAGATAACCGGGTTTTGCCCCGAAGTCCACCGATCCTTAAAAACTGCCTGGCGTTTTGGCCTGCACCATCGCTCTATCTCACACAGGTTCTGTTATGTCCTTTTTTTATATCGTTGATTTATACTTTCCGGGCTAGATAATCCTCACCTATACGAATTAAGTGACCGTATCGCAACCTATTGAGCCAGATTTTATCTATAATCGTCATGGTATTGCTCATAAATATCGTCATTATGTAGAGGCTCATTGGAGGATTCTTCTTTCGGCCAGTATTTAAGTGGATTTGATTTACATCCGCATCATGGATCACTTTTTTCGAATGTCAGGTTGAAAGAATGTATGATAAGGTTTCGAGAGTGATCTTGGTGCTCCTCTATAGCCTCGCATGACCATATGCAGCTTTACCCCGGTTATGCTATCATAGGCAGCCTTGATGAAGAGATGATGAAACTGCTGACATATTCCAAGAGTTTTTCCATGGCTTGCCACACATACCCGCAGTTGGTCGTCTCCATATTTAACCAGTTCGGCTGTAATTATGTTTACCCGACGATTTGGGATATCAGAAAAGAGCATGAATACAAGAAAAACTTTGTAAAAGATATCCACGGTACCCAGACGGCGACTGTCAGTCATTGGTAAAGGTGAGTTTTAAACAAAACAAAAATGCGACACTTTTTATCGATGATGTATAGATGAAGGACTCTTGCAAGTAGTTGCAAGCAAGGCCCTAGAAAGATCTTATACAAGGAAGCTGGTTTGAGTATTAGGCGCCACATAACTCGATGTGGAAGATGCCTAATATCTAGGAGCGGCTCGCAAACAAACTTCAAATGCATAAACTTCAACCAATTTTAAGCCGTACTAAACGTCATCAACAAGCCTATCCAATAGGCCAATGCGGATACGGTCATTATTGTGAAAGGAAACAGCGCGGTTTAGGCCTTTAACAAAAGTAGAAAATGTACAAGCTGGGAAGCTGGTCTCCTATTGCAGGAGGCTTCAATGCAAGGTCTACTGAGTAAAGATTTTCAACTTTTTCCTTATAACATAAGGTCGCATATATATATCATATATATAGTGGCGGGTTGAATGCTCGCAGAAAGTGAGTAAGGATGTCGGGCTGGACGACGAGGGCATTTGAGCCGGGTATGTTCTTTGAAGCTCTGGCGAGTCATGACGATCTGAATGGCTCACCGATCGAAACGGCATCGGGAATCATGTGATGGGTGACCGACGAATGCGACGCTGCTATGCCACGGAGCCGAGAGTTTGCAAGCAAACAGCTAAACTATTGCTGGAATAACGGAATGGTGAAGCTAAGATCGGCATGCCATTGAGCAAGAAGGCAAGTCTAGCGATCCAGGGAAAGAGCCGATTACGAGGAGTGCGAACGGGATTATAGGACATTGCGTGACAGAATAAAGGAGGCCATTTGTAGGAGCAAAAGAAATTGTTTTAGGCAACTGTGTGTGGATAGAAACCCTTAGCTCACGACGTACAGGTTGGCTATTAACAAGTTGCAGGGGCAAATGTCGCCCTAATCCACGGCTTATACGAAAAATTGTAATCACGCTCTTCCCTCACCATACGGGAAGCAGGTATCAAACGGAGGTCAATTCGAGGCGGATGTAATACCTCGCGTTTCCGAGAAGGGACTTCAGGAGGTCTGCGAAAGGATCGGCGATGGCAAGTCTCCAGGTTTGGATAGCATCCCTAATAAAGCACTGAAGCTGGCGGTGGGGACTAGACCTGATTCATAAGTACCTTCGGGGCGTGTACGGCGGAAGGCGTATTTCCTCCACAATGGAAAAGGCAAAAGCTGGTGTTGTTGCCCAAACCCGGCGAGCGACCGGGGGCCCAGCATCCTATCGGCCTATCTGTTTGTTGGACACCATGAGGAAATGTTCGAGCGTATCATCTATAGTAGATTGCTCTCAATCCTGCTAGACGGGAATGGTCTTGCGGATAGACAATAGGGTTCCGGAAAGCTAGCTCTGCTGTTGGCGCGGTGGGACGAGTGGTGGACTTGACTCGAGAGGCAATGCCGACTAGAGCCGCATTAAGGAGTCATTGGCCAGAATGCACCTTGTTACTTGGTTAAGCTAATCGAAAGCTACCTGTCGGACAGAGCTCTCTGATACGGGACGGACGACGGGCCCAATGAATACACCATCACAGCGGGGGTACCACAAGGCTCGTGATGTATAACGGGGTGCTCTTCCTTCCCGTAGCAGAGGAGTGTGACAGTGATCGTTGCAAAACTCCCGGAGGATGTGGAAGTTTACGTCATCGAGACGGTTATGGCTGTAAGGTACTGGCTTGAGGGTGGCGGACTGAGCCTGGCGGAGGAAAATACGGAGGCAATCCTCATTACAAATCGCCGGAAAAGAAATACGATTAGTTTGCGGGTTGGAAGCCATATGATCATCTCAAAGCTTACCATCAAATACGCTGACGTGACTCTCGATGCCAGGCTGAATTTCAAAAGGCATATATCGTACGCCTGTGAAAAAGCTGCAAAGGCCACCACGGCCCTTACAAAGATGATGTCGAACGTAGGTGGGCCAAAACAATGTAGCAAGCTGCTGATAGCTGGGATCGTGCGGTCCATATTGTTGTACGTGTCGCTTGTCTGGGCGGAGGCTTTGGGCAACGTACAGAACTGGACGAAGATTAATTCTGCCTATCGTCTGATTGCGCTGAGGGTATGCAGCGCATTCCGAACTGGTTCGAACGATGCGGTATTCATAATCGCGGGGATGATCCTTATTGACCTGTTAGTGAGAGAGATGCGAGAGAATCAGGAGCGGAAGCAGATCACCGGCGAACGGTAAGAGAGGAGTTTCATAGACTCTGGCAACGACGGTTGGACGAGTCGTCGAAGGGTCGGTGGTCATACAGGCTTATTCTCGATATTAGGGAGTGGCTTGGCCGACCACACAGGGAGGTGAGTTATCACCTCGCACAGTTTCTCACTGAACACGGTGTCCTTTTCCTCAGTGAGACAAAAACTAACTGAGGAAGAAGACAACTGGTCCTCGAAATACCGGTATATGAGGAATATAAAACTCACTATTCAGCATTAAAAAATTAAATTACTCTTTTTTTCATTATAATATAAGCCGGAAAACGACACACACAACTGAAGACTTTACCTAGTTATAGCTGATGGCGTCGATATCTACATTGACTACCCATTTTTGCACTGAACACGAGTATCAACTTTAAATGGTGTCCGAGATTTGGTGGGGAGATGGAACCACTAAAGCTAAGGTTAGGGAGATTCACATGCACAGCAATATATATCCAAGAGAGGGATAGGATGCAGTAAATGACACCTACAAAAAAGTAGGAAAGGAAATATTCTTGCCATTTGAATTAGTCCTTAGAGCTGTAAACCGGCCTACGATGTAATGTCTATTGATAGTTCTGGGGCGAGATGGGTAGCGAACAGTAGTTTTAGTGGTTTAAAGTTCCACATCACAGTTTCGATGTTTTCCACCTCCCAAAAACAGATATACGGACAGACAGACTCTGTAGGTTGTAAGGACTTTTTTAGATAAAGCCATGAAAAAGTTTATGCTCCGTCTACATATTACCAAAGGTGTATGTCGTTGGGTGCTCTTACCCAATTCATCTGCCACAATGTCCTGTCTTATAGGATATTGAAGAATTGCATATATGGTATCCGCGGAAATCCGTGCCCAGGGTGGAAATTATTCGGTAAAACGAGGCTCGGGGAGAAAATTGTACGATTCTGGGGTGAAAATCCTGTGCATTTTCTAAAATATTTTCTCCAACAATTTAATTTTAGAAGTATCATTTACGAAAATTTAATTTGCTATTTTTCTATTATAATTCCAGGAGGAGGAGCTAAAAGAAATCATTGCAACCGCCCGTGATATGGAGGCCCGTTGGGGACATTTATTCGATATGATAATAATAAATAACGACACCGAACGTGCGTACCATCAACTTCTGGCCGAGATCAATTCACTCGAACGTGAACCGCAATGGGTGCCAGCCAGTTGGGTACATAATACCCGAGATGAGTCATAATTTTACTAATTTTTTTAATGAAAAAATCAAGACAAATTACCAAAAATCAGTAAAATCACAAAACGAGAATAGAACGAATACGTTGAAATTTTAAGATTGGATTATGTAGGTATTTGTATCCAAGTCATAAATATACACATGCATAAGTGGAACCCCTCGTATAATCAAAATTACTTAACTCCCCGGAAGAGGATGAAAGACAGAAAAAGTATTTATGGAGGAAAAGGAAGGAGCAGCCAACACATATATAGAATATTATAGATAAAAACTTACGTACTAAAATAGATTCAACACAAACAAGGACAGAAAGTAAAACCCGTTTATGACTAAACATTAATTTTTAGCAGAGAAACCTAGCGTTGAAAGGAATATATAAGAAATGTTATTATTAAATATGAAAGAAATTAGTTTTTATTGTAAATATGAAGAAGAAAATGAAACTATATAAATAAATATTATTGTACGGGACAAGCTGGAGGAGCAAACTAAGAACCGATTCCATTCCAAAACTTAGATTTGAACACAGTTAACCTGAGGAGGAGACAAACATACATACACACACATTATACAGAGATCTAGAACGGAATTAATGAAATTAATATTATTAAAAAGAATATATGCATACATACATAGAGACAAAGACAAAACCCTATTATTATTCTATTGATAATAAAACCGACTTTAAAGAAATAAATGAATGGAACGAGCGGGTGTGCGAAGTATCTAGACAAGTGAACTAATAGGAAATGAAGAATGGAGACAAAATTAATAAAGATAGCATTGTTTCGAACCTTAGGAGCGTAATCGAATGAGAAATAGACAAACCCGAAGTTAAAAAGACGAAAAAAAACATTCACATAATGAAAAATGAAACCATACATTATACATATTATTTTTTGTTTGGTGTAACTAGGAATTTCGAAGAAAAAAGTAAGAATGAAATAAAATGTAAATTGAAAACTGGCGTATCCTTTTCATTATAAGATCATCATCATCAACGCCGCACAACCGGTATCCGGTCTAGGCCTGCCTTAGTAGGGACCTCCAGACATCCCGGTTTCACGCGGAGGTTCACAAATTCGATATCCCTAAAAGCTGTTTAGTGTCCTGGCCTACGCCATCGTTCCATCTCAGGCAGGATTTGCCACGTTTTCTTTTCCTACCATAGATATTGCCCTTATGGACTTTCTGGGCTGGATCATCCTCACCTATATGGGTTAAGGACCCACCCACCGCAACCTGTTGACGTGGAGTTTACCTGCAACATGACGGTCGTGGTATCGTTTATAGATTTCGTCATTATGTAGACTACGGAATCGCCCATCCTGTTGTAGTGGGCCGAAGGATTCTTTTCTCGAACGCGGACAACAGTTCGCAATTTTTCTTGCCAAAAAATCCAACTCTCCGAGAAACACATGAGAACTGCCAAGATCATCGTGGAAAGGATGGTATCTCTTGCATTTACCTTAGCGTCACGGATCACTTTTTCCGGGGCCAAGTTAAAAAGGATACATGATAGGGCATCCTCTTGTCTTAAACCGTTATTGGTGTCGAATGGTCTCGAAAGTGATTTGGTTTTTATCTGGAATCGCACATTAGTCAGGGTCAACCTAGTCAGTCTCATCAATTTAGTCGGGGTACCGATTTTCTCATTGCCATGTATAGTTTTATCCTGACTATGCTATCATTGGCATTGTTTGCTACAGAGAGGGAGGTTTAATCCAGAAGTCCTAAAAGGATCAGATTTCCAAAGACATTGTGTTTTCAGAGCTTTCAGCATGAAGTCTCATTTGTTACACGGAAGGTTCTGCTTGACCTAAGATATCCAACATGGAGTCCATCAACTGTCACTGTTCAAGTTTAAAGGGATCACTATGTTTAAACAAACATGAAGAAGTACTTACTTAATTGTTTATGCAGGCACTGTGCAAACTATGCAATTCTTTTCTTCTTTGAAGAAAGAATGTACCTTAAAGACTGATATCCTAGACAGATTTGCTCTTTGAATTAACAAGTAAGTTGGGAATTCTTAAATAATATGACTATTGCCAAACGCAAGGGCAGAGCGAACGATGTCAACCATGCGCCTTTTTGTTTTTTTTTTGGTTTTATGGATGGAGATGGAAATCTTAGAAAGACGCTGGTGGCGGCAGTATGTGGGATTCACACCCACTAAAACCACCCCCACTCTTCCGCCCCTCCCCGCGGGACCACCGTGAAGTATTACTTCGCGGGGGAGGCTCTGGTTCGCTATAGCTCGTCCATGTCACGTCTCCGTCGCGCCGCCTTCCGAGCTCGATCCAACTCCAGGAGTTTTGTCTGGACCACGGCTACTGTCTCATTTACCGCCATTCAGTTTTCCTCCGACTTCAGCATCTCTTCCACCAGGTTCGAGGGCTCGATGTCCGCCCCTAAGATGCTATTCAACCTCCTTTTCTGCTGCAGAAATCTGGAACAATGAAACATAACGTGTTCCGGGTCCTCGGGTGTAGCACCGCATTCAGGACAGTTGGGAGACTCGTCCAACTCGAAGCGATGCAAGTACTTCCTATAGCCACCGTGTCCCGTAAGGAACTGTGTCAGGTGGTAATTCAATTCTCCGTGCTTGCGGTTGACCCATTTCTCGATACACGGGATCAATGTATGGATCCACCGGCCCTTGTCGGAGTTATCCCATCGTTGTTGCCACTTGCCACACAACTCTCTCCTGATGGCTTTTCGGAAATCTGCATTCACCTCGGCTGGATTTGCCTTCCGTTTTTCGTAGAGCCAGTGTGCCTCGCCCGCTAGAAGATCTATAGGGATCATTCCTGTGATGACACACATTGCCTCCGTCGACGCCGTCCTAAATGCGCTGCACACCCTTAGCGCAATTGGCCGGTATACCGAACATATCTTCCTCCGGTTGACAGCGTGGTTCAACGCTCCCGCCCAGACAGGGGCCGCGTATAGCAGGATCGACCTCACCACTCCCGCGATGAGTAACCTGCGACTACTTCGGCCCTCCCACGTTAGGCATCATCCTTGCAAGGGATGAGTTGGCATTTGCTGCCTTCTCTCGCGCATAATCCAAGTGTCCCTTGAAACTCAGCTTGGCATCGATCATCACCCCCAGGTATTTGACAAGCGATTTTGAGACGACCTCACGATTACCAACCTGGATGGTAACCGTGTTGTTCTTCCTACGGTTGGTAATGAGGACCGCCTCCGTCTTTTCGTCCGCCAGGTCCAGCTTGGCCATCGTAACCATGACTTGATGGTGTAAATGGCTTAATTTGCATAAAGCTCCACGTCCTCGGGATGCTTTGCAATTGCAACTACCGCCAGGTCGTCCGCAAAACCAATCAGCGTTGTCTCCTCCGGCACGCGAAGGCCAAGCACTCCGTCGTACATTATGTTCCACAGCAGCGGTCTCAATACAGAACCTTGAGGCACACCTGCTGTCACAATGTACTCCTTCGGCCCGTCGTCCGTCTCGTACCAGAGAAGTCTGTCCGAAAAGTAACTCCCGATGAGCCGAGCCAGGTAGCTAGGAACACCCAGTTTGGCCAAAGCACCCTTAATCCAGCCCCAGTTGGCTGAGTTAAAAGCATTTTTGACGTCCAGCGTCACCAGAGCACAGCATTTGCCCATGGCCATTGCATTTCGAGCCAATTCCATGACCTTTGCTACTGCATCGACCGTAGAACGGGCTTGCCGAAACCCATATTGCCGCTCCGAAAGACCACCCGCAAGCTCGATGAACGGGAGCAGCCTGTTGTATCTATGTCACCCTCTCCAACATCTTCCCCATGTTGTCCAAGAGACAAATAGGGCGATATGAAGAGGGCACGCCGGTTGGTTTCCGGGGCTTCGGTAGCAACAGCAGCTTCTGCCTCTTCCACTGGGCGGGTAACACTCCTTCCGCCATGCACGATTCGAATGTGGTTGCCAACCACCTTGGTCTGACCTTGACCGCCACCTTCAGAGCCCTGTTCGGAATTCCGTCCAATCCCGGAGCCTTACTGTCCCCAATACGTCCGCAGATTTTCCAAAGTTCCTCTTCGGGAACATCAGGGATCGAGAAGACGTCCTGCTGAGCTGCCAGTTGGGGTTCTCTTTCGTCCTGCTCCTGCTGCGGGAAAAGAGTTGTGATTATTTGGAACAAGAGCCGTGGGCATGTCACTTGAGGTGATTTTCGCCCGCGGATCTTCTTCATTACAACTTGGTAGGCTGTACCCCACGGATTCGTATTAGCCTCCATGCAGAGCTTCTGGTAGCATTCCCGCTTGCTTCTCCGAATGGCCTTTTTAAAGTTGCTTCGCAGATCCCTGTATTCCTTCTCACGCTCCTGGTGGTCCGGCCTTCCCCTTGTCCTGTGGGAAAGTCTCCTCGCTCGGAGACAAGAGGATCTCAAGGCAGTGATCTCCGTGTTTCACCAGTAGTTTGGCCTCTTGCCATGGTGCAAACGTCGTCGTGGCATCGTAGCGTCGCATGCTTCGATTACATGCTGAGACAGCTGTGTGACCCTTTCCACCGCTGTTCCATCCGGATCATGGGCTCTCTCTAATGCTACCAGGAATGTCTCCTCGTCGAAAGCTCCGATAGACCAGCCAACCGCCTTAGCCTTTCCACCTCCAAAGCGTCGTTGACTGGTTCCCCGGTTTCCAATGCGGAGGAAGATGGCCTGGTGGTCACTGTGGGTGTAGTGCTCACTCACTTACCAAGCCATCTCCCTCACCAGTGAAGTGCTAACAAATGTCAGGTCAACGATCGAACCCGACCCTCTTCCTCGAAAGGTAGGCACGCATCCAACGTTGGCCAGCACGATGTCCAGCTCCGCAAATGACTCCAACAGAATTTGACCTCTGGTGTTCGTCGATCGGCTTCCCCACTCCAGCGCCCACGCGTTGAAATCGCCCGCAATGATTTTTGCGCCTGGAAGCCTCGGAAACTACATGAGAGATAAGTTACAAAGTTTCCCTTCAAACGATGACGGCCAGGGTATTTGGTCACCCCTAGGTTATGGCCACCTATATTGTCCAGCATATGTTGACCCGTTCTCATTTTTCCAATGACTATTACCGTTAGAAACTGAAAATCGAGCTAGACATTATACACAGACAAAGGTCCGCTTATACTCGATATCTCAAATTATAAATTTATGAACTCGAAATCTTACTTGTTTGTTAGATGAGCTTTTATTTAAACCTGCACCTTGAGATGAGCAATCTTTTCCTCAAAGCACATGTCCAGCTTTGCGTTGTCGAATGCATTTAGTCTTAGTAAAACGCCGTATGTAGGCCATGATGAATGAACGTGAAAGTGCACCTTACGGAACGAAGAGCGAAATTGATAGATGAAAATTCAATATTCCAATCTTCTTAATCAGGCTAGATATACATACGTGAAGAAGGTATCAGTGGTTTATTTAACATCTCTGACGCTTTGGTTCTGAGTATAACGCAGTGTAGATGTATGCTACTATATATATGTATATACTACTCCAAAAAATCGCAATGACAAATTAACTGGTGGAAATCGCCAAACATTCGTCATCACAGATGAAGCTCAACGATAAGCCCTGCATTCTGTCGGATAAAGAAACAATAGTTTTCAGCTTTATTCCCGACTAGCCGACGTGTACTTAACTCGTAGGTTACACGATTCCACCCCGGAAGTAAGTGTACCTAATCCTCATTTTCAGCAACCTGCAGATTTTGAAACTTTATTGTTACTGAAACCGTTAACACTACCTTGGATATGCACTGACCTCAAGGCTGCGAACATTGGCGATCGACAGCTGAGTATGGTTCTGGAATATGAGCATCGTGGGCCCTCAGAATACTCGCTATCTTCAACTTGAGCTGGAATTCCACTGATATAAGCGGGATATTCTGGGTCTAAGTGAACTAATACTCCGGAGAGTACTCCTCTTTCTTTTGCGGTAATGTGGTTTTGTACTCTGGAAACCAAATGGTAGTAGACGCGAATCCAGTAGCGGATTATTTCTGGCAGCCACCGCTAGACGCGTTCTCTTAACCTGGAAGCCGGTTTTTGATAGACTTCTTATTGCAAGATTCCGGCTCAACTTAAGGAACGTCACAATTGTACAGGGCAATGCACCAAAGAAAATTTCCGATATAGTGGAGAAGGATGTTTTCTACGAGTCTTCGTTGATTTATGCAATTTCCACTGTCTCGTCATTGACGGCACATTGTTCGAGCACAGAGCCTGCTGCCAGAAGGTCAGTTGGGTTTCAACTGACGGACCTTGCACGAGCAACCACTTCGCGATCAGCAGTAGACCTAGGAGCCTCCTGGATGTGCATAAAAAAGACAGGCGCTGAATGCGATGATTCTTCTTTTTCTGTTCTCATGGGGTTGGGAAGTTGCGACCTTACCCTTCAAGTTCAACATCGACCACTTGTATTAGCTAGTTGTCACTGGACAGAACGAGAGCTATCTCGCTGATCGGACGCAAATAAACAGAGTAACCCGCCTAAGAATATTGATGCATATTGGGCTGTTATCAAAAATGCTCTTTTCTCAGGTACTGCACAGATCGCCTGCCACGTCCCGGAAGTGCTGTAAGTTATGGCAGATGCGCTCGAATTCCAATACGAAATCCTGAGAAGGTCATAATAGTGTATGCCGTGACAAGAGAAAATTTGCAATTGCGGTGGTCAGGGAAGCAGAAGATGCCGCAGATCACAATGATTTCAGGAATGTATACCGTATCATGAAAGAACCTGTATGCGGTCACAAATCTTTCCTTAACGGTCGACTTTTCATCGACGATGACGAGCAGCTAGAAAAGTGGAAAGAAGACTTCATCACGGTTCTTAATCGTATCACATCTGGTGACGTTCCTCCTCTTGTGGACAAAGTGGCTAGTCAGAGTAACATGCGGATACCAACTGTTCCTCCAAGCAGAAGAGAAATCATCAAAACATAATAAAGTCGCTGAGATTGACAATCTCCTCGCAGAGTTATTTATCCGAGCACCTTCAGTTACTGCAGGTTTGATGCTTCTACTCGTACGGGAGTCATGGGAACTCGAGACCGTTCCCAGAAAAAATGAAGAGGAAATAGATGAACATTAAGATTCCAAAGACAGGGATCCGTTTTGAATATGACAATTGAAGCGGTATTCAGCTACTCCCTGCCGTCGCAAAGATAATAGCTAAAGTAATCCAGGGAAGCATCAAAGAACATCTCGAAAGTTTGATGAACAGAGCGCAGGCTTGCTTCCGCTCCGAATACTCCTGGGTAGACCACGTCAACAGCCTACGGATCATTTTCAAACACAGGCCAAATTAGAAGAGTGTGGCTGTGACATACGGCGTAAACCAGCAATTGATTACTAAGACGGAGCGGGAGCCGGGGCCATTGGTCCAAGGAAAATGTACTTACAACCAATGCGTAAGCACACTAGCATACTCCAGACGGACCCCATATACAGATGTGCCTTCTTTAACCTCCAAACGAACTACAGGGGCATAACATTGCTATTGGGACCGATAGCCAAGCGGTGATAAAGGCGGTTAGGTCCAACCAGGTGAACTATAAACTGATTTGGGAATGCCTTGATATACTGAATAAGGCTCCCACAATAAGGTCTAGATACTGTGAGTTCCAGGTCATGTTGGGTTGAAAGGTAATGAGGTAGTGGACGAATTGGCCAAGAAGAAGCAGGGACGACTCTATACGAGCCACAATCCGTCTGTGGAATCGGAAACGGGTTCATGGCTATAACATCAAACAAGTTGGGAAACCGGAAGCTGGATGCTTCAGGTATGAAAGGTTTTGTATATTACTTTTATAAAGCTATTTGAGTGTGCATTTGTCCCATTAGTGCCTGGGGCGTAATATATGCACATATTATATGAGGATATCTTCCTTCGTGTGATATTGACATTCAAAGTTTTGAATTTGAAAAGACGCGACCACTTTGGCCTATTATATCTTTGTTAGTAACAGCGCGATTTCCACCAATCCTGGTAGGATCATGCTTTATGTTATAGCCTACATTGTCGTTCTAGCATGAACTTAAGAGGGGTTTTGCCGTCAATTACTAAAAATTATAGTAATATACTATCTTAACTTTATTTGAACACGCACGGAGGAGGGGATTTCGGAGACTAGGCACCATATAGCGTCTTGATTTTTTTTTTTTCAGATTTTACGATAGGGAAGTTTCTTCTGGGCCCGTTAAAGAAATGATCACTTCCAACCACCTGCACTCCCTATCTTTCAAACAAATGTCAAAACTAACCTGCTCCGGAAAATACTAACGTAGACCTTTCATTTGATACCCCACATAACTATATTGGTGAAAAAAAATTAGCACCCTCCTTTTGCATGCATGGGAACCCCCCACTGTGTGCGTGAGCATTCGCAATTTTCACCTTTTCACCAAAATAGCTGTCCGTCTCCGAGAAAAATGCATGTGACAGACAGGCAGGTAGACAGACCTGCGAAGAATTTCCAGATCTCCCATCAGTGGCGACCCTAGCCTTCGATGAAGTAAGAGAGTGCGAAACAAAAAGCAGGAAACTGTGGGGAATCAACAGGCGTCAAAAAAGGAAAAAAGGCTTCTTGATCATTCCAACAAATGGAACTAAAAATTCAAAAAGGGGGAAAACATGTGCCCAAAGTTGGAATGCTGGCTAGCGAAGCAAAACCGATGGAAAATAAAATCAGTGGTTGGACCAAGGTCGTAAATAAAAAAAGGAACAGAAGTTAAAGGTGCGAATTCGGCTAGAGGCAATTGCAATCTCCAGCAAAGGAAATCTATCGTATGCGGAGATACTGAGAAAGGTGAAATCTGACCCCGACTTAAAAGAACTGGGCGGAAATGTCACTAAAATCCGGAGAACCCAGGAAGGGGATCTCATGTTTGAGCTGAAGAAATCTGGCATGAGAAAAACTGACGACTCTCGTAACCAAATTATAAACTCACTTGGAGAGAATGTCGCAAAAACATGAGATCTATATACAGTGCAATTATCTCGATGAGGTAAAATTCAGAGAAGACAGCTGCACTGCCTTGAAGCAACAATTCAAATTGAAGGAATTCAGGGATGGATCTATCGTGAGCCTAAGAAAAGCTTATGGCTGGAGTGCAATAGAGACCCCAAATGCATTTTGTGCGAAGGAAAGGAGGGATATTGCCGGAAATGGTAAATGCCCCCGGCGTAAAGTACAGTGAAAAGATGAGGTTAATACAAATAAACCTCAATCATTGCAGGGTCGCACAGGATTTGCTTGCGCTGACCATAGACCATAGATTGCTACCATTAGTGAACCGTACAGAAATCTTAATGGTGGTATATGGGTCGCAGATTCACAATACAGAATGGGTCACGCGGCTAGTGACTTGTGCACAAAAACAAGCGGTATATTCGTATACAACTGCTATGCCCCACCGAGCCTCACACTGCCTGAGTTTGACGACCTGTTAAATACTCTTGTTCACGACGCAAGGGGACGGAGTCCAAAGGTGATAGCCGGTGACTTCAATTCGTGGGCCATCGAGTGAGGCAGCAAAGAGAAGGTGATGTGAACACTTATCGGAAAGGGGGATTTGGTTCAATTGTAGATCTGACTTTTGTCAGCTAGGGCTTCACGTACAGCGACCGCCAGGCAATCACCTTTGAACAAAAGACGGAGCGACAGGGCAGGATATCCGCACCCTGGAAGCCGAAATACAAGAAACACCAGGATAATTCATGATGATATTCATGAAGGTGTAGTTAGATCTGCCTAACAAAGCAGGCATCTCCACGGATAGAGCTCTCCATGTCACAGAAAGCATGTCTAAAGCACGTGACGCATCGATGCTTAGGAGAAGCTCATTCTTTACTAGAAGACTCAATTATTGGCAGAATAGTGAACTTACTAGTCTTCGATTGATTTGTCACCGAGCCAGATGAACGGCTCAGAGGCCAATAGGTAGGATCGATCAAGGGCAAAAGGAGCATGGCTATAGGGAAGCCCACAAGAACCTCAAGCTCCGCATCCAGCGGAGTAAGAGGGAATGTATTAAGGAGCTCTGTTTGAAAGCGGACATAAGTCCTTGAGATAGCGCCTATAAAATCATGACAGGACAATTCAGAGGCCATACATCTCCCCAGATCACGTGCTGTTGCTGAAAGTAATCTCTAATCAGAAGTGGGTACTGACACCTTTCAACACCCCTGAATGTGACGCCGATTCAACCAGGGACGAGCTGATGGAAATCTGCCGTCGAATAAGTCAAATAAGGCCTTCAAACTTGCGTCAAATGTAGACCGGGTATGTTCGCGGAGCTGTTTGAAACGTGCTTGTCCAAGGTTATCTTTCCTGCACCATGGAAGCGGCAGAAGCTGGTACTGCTGCTCAAGGCTGGCAAACCTCCAGGGGAACTGTCTTCCTATAGACACATGTCTTCCAGACACGAGTAATTTATAACAGATTACTCTCGGTCGTCGAGAGTCAAGGAGGGCTTTCAGATCGGCAGTATAGGTTCCGTAAAGTTAGATCAACTATTGATGCCATCAAAATGGTTACTGGCTTGGCCGAAAATGCAATTCACGGAAGGGATTGTATCACCAAATATTGTACGGTGGTCACCTTGGATGTGAGAAATGCATTTAACTCGGCCAATTGGAACCTTACACGAAAGTCCCTGGTGAGGATTGGTGTTCCCACCTACCTCGCTGTTATTGTCGGTAGCTACTTGCAACAGTGGACGCTTTGGTATAATACCAATGATGGAGTATATTGTCTCCGCGGGTGTCCCACAGGGCTCTATACTGGGCCCATTACTGTGGAACATCATGTACTTAACTTTCCGATTCCAGGAGGCCACGATGGTGGGTTACGTCGACAACATAGCACTGGTTGTGGTCGCAAAGCACCTTCAAGATGCTGAGTTGTACTCAAGCGAAGCAATCAGTGTTGTTCAGACTTGGTTAGAGAGTGCTGGACTGGCACTTGCAGAAGAAAAGACGGGAGCGGTCCTCATCACTAAGCGCCGTAAGAGAAATTACCCCTGCATTAGAATTGGCATCCTGTCATCACTTCCAAGCTGGCCATCAAATATTATATGATAGACGGAAAACTCAATTTTAAGCAGCACTTAAATCATACTTGCGTAAAAGCATTACTGCCTCAGAAGTTGCAGCGTTCGTCATCTCGGAAATAATGCCGATTGACATCCCAAACAGTTAAACATATACAACAATAGGTCCATCTCTCTTTTATCGCAGGTGAAAAAAGCCGAAAAGGAGAGATCCATAAGCAGCTGACAACAGCGATGGACCAGTCAGATGAGGGTCGTTGGACTTACAGGTTGATCCCTTCCATCGGGGAGTGGTTGGAAAGAAAGCATGGGGAGATCAATTATAATCTCAGCCAGTTTCACACCGGCCATGGAGGATACCGTCAATACCTGTACAGGTTTAAATTGGATATCTCACGTAATTGTCCGAGCTGCGACAGGGCCCAAAAAATCAGCGCATGTTTTCTTCCAATGTCCTAGGTCCGTGGAATTAAGAAAGAACTTAGAGGCAAAGAAAATTTTCTCCGGAGAATGGTAGCTTGCCACGAGGATTGGGATGCGAGCAATCCAGGATAAACTGCGAAGAGCAAAAGTAGTGAGGAAAGCGTAGCTATGAACCCCGCGGGAAGACGGAAGGAGACTTGGGATCAACATCAGACTGTAGTGCCATAAAAGAACAGGATTGATTAAGAAACACTTTGAAAGACACACGTTTATTCTTACTATGTAAATATTTACAAAACCTATAGAAATACTGCTTATGTTTTATTCTTATAGTTCTTAATATCGTACAAATACAAATTGACTATCGCCACGAAAAAATTGTAAATGTGATATCGAAAGTTCTCCTCGCAAAATATAGTGGTCCAGGATTTATAGTTTCAACAATGAGAAGATATTTTTATTGTCAAACACTGAGAAAAACCGCACTATTTTTAAAAACACTCAAATCTGCATTTATATCTTTTACATTTGCCAGCCATAACACTTCCTCTTATTTAAGTCCTAAATTTCTAGTCGGAATGGTTAATATAATTCACAAAATTCTTGTGTGGATTATATCATTAAACGCATTCACAGTCCCAAAGGTACAGCATGATTTTGGTCAACTTTAGGGCAAGTGCCCTTTTTCGGATTACTTCGTGCGTCCCCAGGAAAAATTACGTCTACACTTAAACCTCTTCAGTAAATGAATCTGTCCGGGCTAAAAAATTTTTTAGGACAATTATTTACATGATGACAACGTTTTAGATTAATTAATTTAGAGTGGAATTTACATACAAAATTATATCACCGTAAAACACTCAACAGAATAAAATTTCGCTTTCCACAACTAACAAATGCATGAAAGACGCAGATATAGCGCGTTCCAATACGGACAACAAATTCAACCACGTAGTTTCCACGTCCTAACAATATTTCTCTTTCAATTCGCGCCTCAAAATCTTTCCCGCAACACTTTTCGGAATATCATCCAAGAACTTAACTCCTCCGTCGAGTTTTTTGTAAACTGCCACTTTCTCTTCAACGAATTCTTGGATTTCCTTCTCAGTAGCTTGCATGTTGGGGCGCAACACGACAAAGGCTCGTGGCACTTCGCCATGTTTCTCATGAGGTACACCCAACACTGCAGCATCCAAGATTTTGGGATGATCCCGTAGTAGCTCCTCAAGTTCTGCTGGGGGTACTTGGAAACCTTTCACTTTGATCAGTTCCTTCATTCGATCGGTGATGAAGAAATACCCTTCCTCATCGTAATAGCCGACATCTCCTGTTCGAATCCAGCCTCCATCCAGAAATATGTCCTTTGTTGCTTCTTCGTTGTTCAGGTAGCCCTTCATTACCTGAGGGCCTCGTACACAAACTTCGCCAACGGCATTGGGTCCGAGTCCAATACGGTTTTCACCATCCAAAGATGCAATTTTCGCTTCTGTATTGGGTGTAACGAATCCAACTGAAGCATACTTGGTCATCCCTCGGTGGCCCATCATTATGACAGGGGAGGTTTCTGTCATTCCGTATCCTTGGACGAATGCCACATTGGGATATCTATAAGATAGTGTGGTAATTTTTATGAAAACAACTGCAAGATAACTAGGATTAACTCCGCTTACTTCGTAACCAGCCTTTCTGCATCTAAGGCACCTATGGGAGCAGCACCAGACATTACAACCTTGAGGTGTTCCATGTGCTTCTTTTGAACCTTTGGACTGTTGATCAAAAATAGGACTGCAAGGAAAATGGAGATTTTAGTGGCGTTCAAACATGAAAGACTCCTCAAACTTACTAATTGGCGGTACCAGATACAAGATGCTTGCCTTCTGCTCGTAAAGTGTGCTGATGAGGTCATCTGGATTAAATCGTGGCATCGTGACTAGCTTGCAACCCATTTTCAATTTAGCCAGCATAATCAACGACAATCCGTAAATATGGAAAAATGGTAAAATTCCAGGGCAAACCTCTTGCACAGTTTCTGTGGTGTCCTCTAATAGTGGTGGATATGGAGACCCTGTATAGGTCATTTCACAGTTGACAGTGATGTTTTTATGTGATAGCATTACTCCTTTGGGCATTCCAGTTGTACCCGAAGAGTAGGGTAAGACAACCATGTCATCGATAGTGATTCCAGTAGGTTTCAGTTGGCTAAAATCACAGTGTTTCGGATCAATAATTTCGGAGAAATCCACAGCCCCTTCGGGAATTGAATCGTTTTTATGGGTTTTAATGCAACAAATTGGAATTCGTCTGTTTGCTGCTTTGCAGGCATCTTTTAGTAATTGGTACCCTGCTACTGTGCCGATAACCATTTGGGCGTTACTGTTGTTTAGTTGACGACCGATTTCCTCTGAAAAATGAAAGCAGACATAAATTTAGTGATTTTAAACATTTTGATTGTTTTGTATGTTTTTTTTATTGTGTTTACATGGTATAAGAGGCAAGATAAGTAGGCCTTGTTCTCCAAGGATTGGAGGCTTCATGAGCTTGCGAAACTGCAAACGGGTAACTTCTTCGGAAGAGGGGAATAATAGAAGGCGCACGTATGTTACAATCTTTCCGCCCAGAAACGCTGCTCCACCTTTGACCAAGGAACAACCTATAAGTTGAGGCCTGATTCCCTAAAAGAAAATGATGTTTTTTCTGTCGGACTAGGCTCACATTAAAAGATTTCATTGGATATAATTCAGTAGTAAGCAACCAATACTACTTCTGATTATGCGGCTTGAAAAGTAGAGGTGAGACTGCATCTGGTGAGTGGCCTCTCTTCTCGATAAGACCGAAGTTCAACTTTTGGAAAATTGAGGGTTCCATGTACCAAAAATAAAGTAGACACTTTCTCCTTAAAGTTTTGGCAGTCCATGATCACTTAATGTGAACGGAGGACTATCTCAGTCCGCAGAAAAAAATGTATTTCTTCGTTATTTATCTATTATTATTTGAGCAGAAGGATTTCAAACCTTCCAGCCATTAAGCAACTAAACTAAATCTACAAATGAAAAACCTTGTGTCTGTCATGTTTAATGGCAACTCTTAGAATATTCGACCATTTTGATCTGAGTTAATGCTTCATACACGTGTGCTAATTGTCGTTGGAATCTTTGACTGCAATTATATTTTGGAATTATATTCTGAAGATAATTTTTAAATTAAATTTATTTAATAGCGAAATAGACAACGATCAAATTTAAATTTATTTAATAGCGAAATAGATAACGATCAGTTCGCCGCCGCGGTTGGGAACAGAAGAGACCGACTTATTTCCATGCGGTCCTTACTGTCCCAACCAACGGCATTTTTCCACCGCTAATTCTCCACTCCCCTGGTGCGTTCAGAAAATGAGTGAGTGGAGAGTTCCGCGCCATCTACCCGTCCGTATCCGCGACATTCGAAATAAATTTCGAATGCCGCAGATCCTGCCGCGCCACATCACTCTCCAGTGTCTCAGAGAGTAGGAGGTGCCCCCAAGATTATCCCCCACAACACGCAGAATTTATTTGATAAATCTCTTAAACGTATCGCTTCATCGAGTTTACTCCTGATGCACTTCTCAAGTACCAGGGCTGCATTAAGCATGCAAGCGACTAACGGTCTGCTTTTTCTTTGTAGATCTGTGAATACCTTGGTATCTTCCAATGATAAGGAAAAATATTCTCCTTCAGGCAAATGTGAAGTTAATGTTTCAGTGTAGCTCTATCTTTTCCGGGAGGTTCAACAAATTTTCCAATATAACCTTGGAGACGGTTGTGGTTTTGACACGAAGGTTACGGGGAGATGTTTCTTTCCAAGGCGGAATTTCGGCATGGACCACACGTTTCAATTTCTATTTTCCTCTTGAGTCTTGATGAAACATGCCCAAGTGAGGTGAGGTGCCTTAGCATTCCTTCATGTATGATAAGCTGCTTTGTGCCTAAGACCCTTCCTGCGTCCAAAATCGGGCATCGTCTCGTTCTGCGTTGTACTTTTATTTTTACGCTCCGCTTGAAGGACATAGAACAACGCTCTCACTGCCGGGCTACGATTCCTATGGAAAAAGATACTGTCCTCTTGATTGCAAGCCCACGCTTTGTGACCTACTTACGGCCCATACTTAAAACGCCTATAACGCTAGGGCGGGGGGGGGGGAGGTGCTTCTACTCGTGTCCGACATACTACCAAACTAATTTTGATTTTCCCGGTCTTGTTAGACTACTTTCACCACAGTGAATTTTTCGTTTCTAGAATTTGTAGAAGTACTACGCGGGTATTGTTTACCTTTGGGCCTCTCCCACGGTCTTTCCTGTAGGATAGTCAGGTTCTTGGATTTCCAAAAAGCAAATAAGCTCCAGGCTAGAAACCAAAGCCATCTCCCTCAGTAGCTCCTTCACCGCTTTCCGAAATGTACTTTTGTCGGTTAGTTTCGGACCTAATTCAACAAGCATTCCGTTTTATTTTTAACAGGGAAACTATTTTCCCTCCTATTTCTTCTGGTCTGGTCTTATAGCGGATCTTGACAAGGACTGCAAATCCTTTCGCTCTAGTCCTCTTCGTTTTATTGCCTTTCCTTTCGTTGCTCCATCATTCGTATTCGCTATTTATTTATCTGGAGAGTACCTGGATGAAGTCCCCTTCAGGTACGTTTTAATCTTTTCGCTTTTTCCTAATTCGTTCGTTTTTCCTGCCTTTGCTAATGTATTTTTGAAGAAAGATTGCAGACTGCATACATTTTACAATTGACACGCTTGTTCAAATGAGCTTTTCGTCTTCAGGTTAACAGTTGCTTTTGACTATGCTCCCTATATATCTAAGTCCAGAACTATCATCCACACCGGTAGTCTCAATTTCCATCAGCACTCCTGTAAGCTAATTATTATCTTTCTAGATGGGCGGCAATCGTTAGACAACATCCAATAGCACCTTTCCTCGTCCTATATTTGTCCCTTCGGCATTCCTCAGGGTTCAGTCCTTTCTGCAACCCTTTTCTCCCTGTTCATCGCTGACATCCGCAAAACCAACTCCACACCCGTGTCTTATCCGAATCTTTCAATACGCGGATAACCTACTCCTTTATACCGCCACCAAAGACATCTCACACGATGAAGATCGTCTAAATGCTTATTTAGACGAGCTTTAACATCGTCTCATCCGTTGGAAACTTTCCTTAAATCCCGAAAAATGTGAGACCATTGTCTTCCATGGAAACATGAGAATGACGCCGAAAATGTGCAGTGACATCAGATCTTTATCACTCAAAATTCACGACGATCCCATCTCTACTGTAAAAGAAGTAACAATGAATTCCCGCCTCTCTCACGTTCCCCATCCCACTAGACCGCGCAACTGGTGCATTCAGGTCCTTATATCCTATCCTTAAATACAATATCCCTACTTCGAAAAGGATTAAGCTGTTTTGTTATAAGCAGCTTATCCGACCTCTCCTCATTTTCGGCTTCATTTTGTGGTCCGATTGCTCCCGATTCCAAATGAAACGACTCCGCCTCAAAGAGCGCAGAATCGTTGGCCACTGCTCCAACATTTTTAAAAACGAAGACCGCTCGAAATACATTTCCAAACTGATCGTCTACGAGTCCTGCCAAACCCCACGTATTGATGCCTTCCTTGTCCGTCATGCCCTCAATTTCCTGATCAGGTGTCAATCGCATCCCAATCCTCCTGTCTCCAAAGCCATACAGATGAGATCGTGGAAGATAACCTTCTTCGGACTCATCTGTTTGCCCAGATCCTCTTATCCGTCCAAGTTTAGTTTAGTTTAGTTAAATGGGGGGAGCCGCAGCTCCGAGCACTCAGGCCATTATTAGGCCCATTGTACTATCCCCGTAAGTTGCCTATTCAATGGCTTCCCGCCTACGGTGTTCGCAGGCTTTAACGAATCTGAGAACATTCTCAAGAGGCAGAGAGTGTGCAGATTCCTCATTGAAGAAAACCTTGCCAAGGTGTCTTCGTCTGAGATCTGAGGATGCCGGCAGCTGCATAAAAAGTGCAGGGCAGTTTCCTCCTCCTCCTCACATTGGCTGCACACAGCCGAAACCACTACCCCAATCTTTTCCATATGGTATTTTAAGGGACAGTGTCCCGTCAAAAGCCCTACTAGGGTTTTCATGTCCCACTTCTTAAGGGACAACAAAAATGCCGCTCTAGTGGCCCTAGGCTCCTCCACAAGGATTTTCGCTTGCCGGCAAGAGTCCAAATTTCTCCACTCGGTTGCGTGAATCCTTGCAATTTCACCCTTCAGAGTAGACTTGACAGTAGATGGTCGGATTCCAAGAGCTGGTTCTGGCCCCATCATTGTGGATCCAGACCCTCGGCGAGCCAGTCTATCAGCCCCCTCATTACCGGCGATGTTAGAGTGCCCCGGCACCCACATCAGGAATGTTTCGTTCAGACGGCCAAGTTTCAGCAGCACCTGATGACAACTCCACACCAACTGGCTTGATATGTTGTTGCCATCTAGTGCTGATAATGCCGCCCGACTGTCGGAACAGATTCGAATGGTGCGACCCCTCCATTTTTGTCGCAGACATTCTTCTGCTGCCAATGAAATGGCATATATCTCCGCCTGGAATATGGTCGTCATTTTTCCGAGGGGTCGGGCCAGTTCTATAATCGGATTCTCCGAGAACACGCCTGCACCCGATCCATCCTCCGTGACTGACCTGTCGGTGAAGATTATTAGGTCTGTAATCTGAAAAGACTCATGGCCACTCGACCATTCTTCTCTTTCGGTGATTACGACAGTGTATGTCTTTTCAAAGACGAATCTGGAAACCATATGATCGGTCGGCATCAGGGCTACCGCATGTTTTTCAAGGAATTTTCAGATAGACGCATGCCCGTTGGATTGGCCGCCTTTCCACGCCCCAATGGTATCGAGCCTATATGCGTCGTTGGCTGCTTTCCGTTTCACCTCCAAGTGGATGGGGGGTAAATTTAGGATGGCTTCAAGTGCCGCAGTCGGCGTAGTACTCATTGCTCCAGTAATACTTAGGCAACCAAGTCTCTGAATCTGCGTTAGCAGTTTCCGGCTGTTAGCAAAGTTCAGTCTTGGCCACCAGACGATGCATGCATACATCAAAATGGGTTTTATTATGGATGTATACATCCAATATATCCGTTTAGGTGAAAGTCCCCAGGTCTTACCTATCGCATTCCTACAGCACCAGAGCAATCTGCAGGATTTCTGGTATTGTTCCTGGATATGATGCTTCCACGTTAACTTGGAGTCGGAATGTACTCCTAAGTACTTGACTGTTTGTGCCAGCTGGATTTCCGCCCCTGCTTAGGTGGGTAGCGTATAGCTGCCCCACCTGACGTTCCTAGTGAACATAACTAGTTCAGTCTTTCTAGCGTTCACCGTGAGTCCATTGCGGAGGCACCAGCTGTGGATTAGATGCAGAGTTGCATTCAAGCGGTCACATACTGTGTCCGCAAACTTGCCGGTAATTATTACGGCTAGGTCGTCCGCAAATGCTTGCGAGAAGACTTTTTTGTCCTCCAGGAGCCACAGCAGGGTATCCATCACCAAGAGTCATAACAGTGGAGAGAGAACCCCTCCCTGTGGGCAGGCCCTGAGACATCCTGCTTCAATAGACTTGTGGCCGACCGATATGCGGATTTTTCTCCACTCTAGCATGTGAAGGATCCAACTGATTAGCAGCGGTTCGATTCCATGCTGTCTTGCCGCATCACAAATTGCCGCAAATGAGGCATAATTGAAGGCACTTTCGATGTCCATGAATGCGCCTAAAGTGTATTCTTTATCGGACATCGCCTTTTCAATTTTTGCCGTAAGTTCATGGAGTGCTGTCTCCGTGGATTTGCCTTTCTGGTAGGCGTGTTGCCTATGGTGAAGTGGCCATTTATGAATGTGTGTATCCCTTATGAACCGATCTACTAATCTTTCTAGTCCTTTTAGCAGAAAGGACATTAGGCTGATCGGTCGAAAGCTTTTTGCGTCTGTGTAGGTGGGCTTTCCTGGTCTGGGAATGAACAACACCTTCACATCCCGCCATATAATTGCAATATAAGCGTGTGCTAGGCATGCCCGATATATATTCCGAATGTGTCGACCCAGGGCATCCATTCCTTCTATTACTAGCGCAGGAATGATGCCATCCGGACCTGCAGACTTATATCTGTGGAACGAGTTAAATGCCCATTTCACTCGCTCCAGTGATACTACTTTGCATGCCAGATTCCAATCTCTCGGTTGAGGGCTGTATGCACCTGTTGTCCCCGAGATTAGATTTTGGATGCTGCCTGGGAAGTGTACTTCAAGCAAATGATTTGCCATTTCTTCATCGCTTTCCGTGTACTTCTCATTCTGTAAACGTAAGTAACCCAGTTTCTGACTACGTTCTTTGACCAGAATCCGCTTCAGCTTTGAGGTTGTCTCAAGAGAGTTAGTCTCTTCGCAAAAGCGTCTCGAAGATGATCGTTTAGCCGATCTTATGCTCTTCTTTAGAGCCTTCTGTGCCTCTTATCCGTCCAAACACATAACCGTCTCTTTGATCCCCAAGGTAGAGTAATCTTCTATGCAGGCAATTACTCTGACTCCCAATTTTTTAAACCGCACCTCTCCTAGCCCCTGTTTCGCATCCCCGTCCGCATGTCACCAATCCTGCCACATTCCTTTTTCCTTCCCCGCCCCACCCTTTTTTTAAATATACTCAACGGGTGGAGGTTTTTTCAGCTTTTCCTCCAAAATGATCTGCAAATATTTTTCTCATATATTTCTTTAGTGATAAGTTAAATTAGGCTTCATTATATATCTCAGATTAAGTTTAACTGTTAACTTGGGGACTACCTAAGTTAGTTATAAGTTTATACTCATCTATCTAGAAAATAAAAAAAAATAGTCGTTTTTCGCATCCATACCACTAGTCGCATCATTTTGCGAGGTCTTGTGCACTCTGAAATCCTGCCGGGTATTTCCGCGCTGGGTGCTGGGAAACCTACACATTTTCGTACGGTGCCCGAAAGCAGTCACCTCTTCTTCCGTTTGTTTCCTACTCTGTCTTGTTCTCCATGTGATTTTTAGCAGCGCATCGTATGGAAGATAGTGAGCCGCAATAGTCTAGAATGAGTCTACTTTGGGGAACAAAGTCTCTGTCCCAGTTCGTTGAGGGCTCTTCTACGCTTAGCTGATTCTGTACTCATGGGTGGCTCAAATTTCGCGGTCTACTGGTACCATGCATGCGAAAACGCGATTACCAATGGGTACTAGCGCTAGCCAGAGCCTAAGAACTTTACCCTCAAAAATTCAATATATATTATTTTTCGGTGAAGGCTCTTCTTTGAGACGAGCAGTGATCGATAGCATGGTAGTTTCCTCTTGTCGGGAAGCGCCAGGTATAAAATGATATTAAATTTTCAGACCACATGTGTATACTTTTTTAGGGACTGAACACTATCTTCACTTGCCCCATTTTGAAATTGGTAGAAGCACGACCGGGAGACGAAAAAACATGTATGGAGCGCCGGAGCCACGGCAAATCGAATTACCAGAATTGAGACAATCGGATGAGAGAAATCTTCGAGGAAAACTACCCTCAACATACGCATGAAAAGGGAGAAGCACGTCGTATTTGATAAGATAGAGAAGATGAGCAAAAGCACTTATTAACAGCGCTCAGAAAACCGAATCAACTGAATACTGAAATCAGGTCATAGAGGTTCGAAAAGCACTGAAAAAGACAACGAAGAGGTTTTGTCACGGAAGGTTCAGATTGTGGTCATTATAAAGTCGATAGAAATAAGATGTCTGTGGGAATGCCCATTAGAGGGCTTTGCTTTTTTTTTGTTATCGTTCTTGGGACTAGAACGGTTTGGTTTCTCAACGAGGAAAGAGTACGATTCTACCAGGGACCCAAAATTGATGACTCCGCAACATAAAGTGGTATCCTGGTGCTGTAAAAGTGAGATAACAGGTGGCCATAGCCAAACAGTAGAAGGCTTCTAGGATTTCCAATTCGTTTTAGAGAATATATACTTTTTCGTGATCATCGGAAGAGAAGTAGGTATCAGCGCGACCTTTCTGTGGACCTACACTTAGGATCTGGTAGACCTGCATCGTCAATTTTCACTACTTTCTTTGTTTTGGATAGCTTCGAGACTGCAGATATAATCATCTTTACCGACACGTCTGAGATATAGATTGTGGCCGGGTTTAGAAGGGTTTCCGCAAAATAGCGACTATATTCCAGAGTTATATGCCATTCTACTGGCAGTAAAAGAACACTTCAGTCCCTGTTATTTTACAAAAACTTCACATCTCCTTAACCGACACGTGAGCTCGCAGCGGCACCTGAGAACAAACAAACAAGGGGCATCCACCAATATAATGGCTCGAGGGTGTCAAGGCAGGAAAGAAGCCCTAAAGGCCGCGTTTCATTGCACATCTGAGACAGTAGACGCATCGATTGAGGATCCGATCCGTCATGCACCTTCCCTCTTGATCGCGGCATTCAGGTCCGGAGTTTTACTCCTAAACGTGGGCAGTCGAGACCCCATTTTTTTGTTTCCAGGTTTTGTTCGCGTGTTGATCTTTCGTTAGAATCGCGCGATGCCCCTTTTGTTTTTTCAAGTTACTAAGGGTATGGAATCTTTGGGCATCGTTAGGGTAGGGACGAAGTAGATAACTGGCCCGATGTCGATGTCGCTAAGATGTTTTCTTGTGTGTGTTTTCTCATCTTATCCCAACAGGAAGCGGATGCATCCGAAAGATTGGTTTGGATGAATTTACTTATTTCCTCACTTTTTAGGACAGCAAACATGAATCTATTGCTGAGAATGTTGCACATGTTTGCTTCCACCAAACTTACCATGCAGGGATTTAAAGCATCATCTGCTCAGTGATTCCATTTATGGAAGCTCTACCTTTGGTTTCCACTGGAATGCGGAAAACCGTAAACAGCTGTGCAATATCTATTGGTATGACGGAAATGGAAAAGAATTTGAATTGAAAAACTATCGTACTCAGTATCATATCCTTAGTAGAACAGCGAACATGTGAAAATCAACCGGGCGGAGCCGAAATATTCAGAGAATCCATATAATGAATGGAAATGAGTGAAGCGTGTTATGAAAAAGGGAAGAGACGTCTTAAGGTCCGGTAAGTTGTGACTAACAGGAGTGCCGTGACATTGTGCCCAAATTGGCCTCTTACCATATGTTGTTGAGAGAGATGCCAAAATCGTTTACAGTGGAGTAGTTCGGTTGACGGCTAGATACCATAACGACCATTACTTCGTCTACTGTATCGGCTTGATCGGAAACTTTTCACCACTGCACCATGGGTACTCGATAAAATAAACTATGGAAATTAATCCTTTTAACACTGCCTTCTTTTATAGAATCACAACGAAGGGGAAAGAGAGATATAACCTCTGACTTCAACAAACATTCGCCAAAGATCCCCCATAGCCTTCTAACAGATTCCAGATCAGTATGACTTTATAACTTATTAATACACAGTTCTGATCGTTACTATGAGCCTGGTAAAAGTCGAAAGGTTTATTCGATACTGAAGAGAAACCAGAGAGGATGGCAGGGGTTTCCTTGAATTGACAGTTCCCTTCCTCCTCTCCCTTCCCGTTGGTGAAAGGAATTCCCTGACTTGAAGACTCCGCAAGGCGGGAGAGTTCGGGGACTAGCCCGAAGTAATGTGACAAACGGTTTCAAATTAGTTCTCCATGGTCCCCCCCCCCCCCCCCGCTGGTAGAGATTTGAGATGACAAAATCTGGGATACGGGTCTACTGCATACTGAGTATGATTGAATTTGACTTTAACAAACTGACTAAATGAACGTAATACGCCCATCTTATTGGAAGGAGCCATTTTCCAAAGGTATTGTTAAATTCGATTTAAATTTTATATGAAGGCTTTACTGTAAGCTATCAACTTTACGTTAAATGCAGAAGGAAGGAATGCTACGTCCATCGTGCAAATATCGGGCAATCTCGAGGATCGATTGACCTCAACATCGACTTCGGTGGGAAATAACCAAAAGCTCTACTGAAGCAGTGATGTCATGATACGCTAGACGGTGATTTGAAAGTTCTTCGACCACACCTGGACCAAGGCTATAACCGATAAAAAGGGCGAATTCCATATGACAAGCTTGTCCGAGATGCCAAAGTAATCTCTCGTTTCAACGGAAGCAAAATCATCCTTGCGTTTCCAAGCGGAGTAAAGTCGCCACTTCTAACATCATTTCTCCAGGACTATTCGTTAAACCTGGGAATTTGAAGTTTTTACCAGTGAGTGGAAGAAGGAAAGATCATCAAAATTTCGAAGCGCTGCATCCGTCTTGATTGTGATAATTGGGCAGGAGTTTGTGCGCTCTCTGCCGTCGTGATGGTATTAGCTAAAATCATCCTACAATGCATCAAGGAACATTTCTTCCAGAGAATATGGAGTGACTTAATGGACCATGACATCTTCCTTCAAACACTCAACTTCACTGATGACATCTATTTACTCTTACTGCTGGAGTCATGGCCCTTGGTTAAGTGGCTCTGGATTTGGAGAGATAGGCACTAACAAACCCAATATTCTCAGTTTGACAGGTCATTGTATTCTCCCCTTTTGAATTAATGGGCAAAATATCGAAAGTGTTGATCAATTCGTTTAACCTGGTAGGGTTGTTACTGGTCAAGGTGGCGGCACCCAAATGAATGGCCTGGGACGTTGACTGCGGCAAATCCGCTTTTGCTATTCTGTCTAAAATCTGGATATGCCAATTATTTGAAAAAGTCGCCGTCGCTGTTACTCGAAAGTTCAATGCTATATGTGTCCGACGTGTCATCGGAGTACCTTGATCTGAGATAATATCAAATGAAGAACTTGGTTGGGAGGACGAGATGAGAAGACGGATATATCAGTGGCTAGGCTATACATGAAGAAAGGGTACAATTTCATTGCAGATTATGCTATCAAATGGCTCTTACAATCGCAGAATGGCTGAAGAATGGACCATTCTAGAGTTATATGGAGCAGCATAGTGGGTTAGGAGTGCAAGTTTCTCTGGCAGCTATGGCGCATAGGCATGGTCGTTGGGGTACACTCCATATAGGATATTTTGGTAATTAGATACACCCTTCTTGTAACTCATAACAGAGTTAAGAAACTGAAGTAATTTCTAATACTAATGAAGGGTTACTGGTTAGGCAACAAGAGGTTTAGGGCCGCAGGAAATAGAAACAAAGCAGGGAGAGATGCCATTGAACTTTGATGAACAAATGGGTACCTGATAGGAAAACCACAATTTTTTTCAAATTGGTGATTATTGGAGATATAGCCGGATTTTACTTGGCGCCGGATAAAATGACGCCTAAGTTTACCTTTCTTCAATGGATTTAGTCATGCGAAATACGTTAATAAGTTGAGTCAGCCAGTAATTTGAAGATCCTATCAGTGTGATTTCCAATGATGAATATGACACACAGTGAACTTTATGCCATGGAGATATAGAGATAAGAACGGGATTGAATTCACAACGATCGGAAGAGCAAAAGTCAACATTATCTGACCAGACATGTTTAATAAACTTATTGCAATTACGTGTCGACTGTTTTGACGATTACCAAAGGTCTATTTTGAGAAAATTGTAAATGAAGCAGTCATATATTGCATTGTCAAAAATCAGCCATTGAGATGATGGCAGTGATAAGTTCAGATGTTTATTGAATTATTTCAAATCAATCACTTGCAACAGCATTGATAATCACTACATCGTGATTCATTGGTATACAAATCAGTGAGTTTAAAAATATTGTAATGACGGCTATGGTAAGGATAAGGCGGCAGCTTTCTATAAACGCAGTTAATAGTACGTGATTTCGCATTATCTGAAAAAAGGGACGTATTGAACTGACAAAGGCCGCGATCGGGAGACAACTCATCGCCTGTTTGGTAGCTGAAATACATCGAATCATCTTAGAAAACAAACCAAGGGAGGGGTGGGGATCGGGAGATAAAGCAGAAATTAGATTAGATTAATTAGATCTTCAGGGCAGCTACCGAAAATTTATCAACTATGGGAAAGCACACACCGAATAGGAAGAAGAGGAGTAGTGTCGGAATATCGACGATAAAGTCAAAAAGGCCTCTCATCAGGAATGGGAAAGAGTCGAACAAGGAGAGCACGGCCAGTTTCAATGGCAGGTAAAGTTCCACAAAGGAACCGCGGATGTATGGCGACCGTAAGGCTATTTTCCTTTAAATCGAAAGTGTGCTTTTCTGCCGATACAGAGCTAGAAATCAGGTTTGATGTATGAAAACATTTGAGGTGGATGCTTCCATAGAGATGCTATTGGGGAAGCCACGATGGGTGCGGTTTCAAAATAACAACATTCATAATATAAGCATGCAACGCTGCATTGCCGAGGACGCGAATCCTCTAAAATGGGAGGGCGTGGCTTGGCGGATTGTCGGCTGCATACTTTGAAGTAAGAAAGAGAAACAGAAAACCTCTGAGAATCGTCGAGGCAGGCCTAAGCGGGGAATACCCAACAGCAAGCGAGATGCTTTAAAGATTTTTTCGTGGACGTAAACCAAAACCACTAGGAAAGGAGTTACCCGGTTGTTAAGAAGAAGCGGACAGGGCAGTTGTTGCGATCGTCTCGGTTTCAGGGAAGGACGTATATAGTGACGACTTTCTTCCCCTTGCAAAAAGAGACATCAATAGGGATAAACAAACATTGGACGTCTTCACCTACTGTGTTTCTAGTTACTCGGAACGGACCCTTTGGTACTGTAGTGGTGAGGGTCTATCTGGCTAGGGTAGCACAAAACTCAATCTTGACTATTCTTTCCTGGAACGTAATGTACAATGGGGTCCTTGTCCTCCCTGTGTCGAAGGAGTATAAGATTTTTGGGATAATTTGGCGGCAGTTGCCGTCGCTGAGCAATCTGAGGATGTTAAGGTAAACATAAAAGATATCGGCGCTCTAAAAATAAGTGTGGAGAAAGTGAAGCTTAAAAAAGCGAAACAAAAAACGGAGGGAGTGTTCATAACCAACGACCGGACGACGAAATCTACCGCTCCGTAAATGTACCTGCATTGGAGTACTAGAGCGGCTCACACTCAAAGCGCCCGGTCCAGCGAGGAAAAGTTTCGTTGGATCGAGCGGCAGAGCATCACTGCTAGATTTGGCCACGAGTCCCCCTTCTTCTGGTCGCAACCTCATGAAGGTGTAGACGCGTTTAATTATTATATTATTTTCTCTTTGCAATTTTGATTTCTTATCATAGTCAACAGAGAGAACATTGAAGTCGATGGTAAACGACCAAAATTCAGGCCGAAACAACGGTGGTTTGATACGCTGGATGGGGATTTAAAAGCTTCAAGATTGCACCCAGATTAAGCATTCGATAGAGCCAAATGGCGAAACCGATCACGACGAGCCGACCCCGCTTGTGAACGGGAAAAAAGGCTGAAGAAAATGAAGAAGAAGATTCAACAGAGAGACATTTCATTAACAGTTAGGTGAAAGCGGATCCCGTGCCAGCACCGAAGGAGAAGTAGGTCAGGAAACCTTGGAGTTCAGTGCATTGATCGGCTAATTTACCGATGGGATCCAAGACCAAGTCGACGATTTTCTTTCCAAATGTGTAGGGTTGACGAAGTCCTCCCTGCTAGTGATCAATGGTTCCGGGTGGTACAATTGCCTGTAATTTCCAGTGGTGACCCCGATTTGAACGGTGTCGTGGCCACATTGCTGGTGGCTCGAAGAAGAAACTACCCTACGGAGCGCTTCACCCCCCAAGTCATCACACTCAACCACCCTAGTCAACGAAGAGAACCCCAAGGCCATCGTCGAAGTGGATAAATTTGCTGACATCACTGATCACCTCTCTGACACTCTTGGCAACATATCACAGAATGACGACGTGGAAAGCGGCGAAGACAAAATGACATTAATTATCAGTAACGACAGTGGCGATGTCTTCCGGGAGACAATTACTCCCGGGGAAACCGCTCGAGGCGCGTCCGGTTCGGTTCTCTAAGCTGAGAGAGTGACATCTCGGACTTTCGCTGAACTGATTTCAGCTGGGTGTGGAGTGCTGTGGAGACCCCTGTATCAAAATCTACCGCTCCGCACTTAAAGTGACCGAGCCAAGGAGGAGAATATTAAGGTCCTGCTTGGCAAGTGTAAACAAATTTTTTTCATTCAATATTTTTGCCCGCACCGATAATGGGGGCACCCATATTGAAATCGACTTCAAGTGAGAGGGCTATGGCATGGCGGACCTCCTAAAGCCCATACTTGTTGAGTACCAGTAATAAAACAAAACAAAAAAAAAACTACAACCAAACAAGCGAGACCCCGTACACCACACAAACCTCTTAACCATTCGGAGGCACATCTCCGAAATACTGAGAGCCAGGTGATTAACACCACTGCTCTAAAACCAACGACAAGCAAACGAACTTCTGACATAAATATATCAGATGTCAGGAAGGAGACAGGTCTCAGTGGCGCAGGTGCTAAATAGTACCTGTGTTATTTAAAGGAAGGCCTGAAACCAGAAGAGGCTCTTAAGAAGGCTCAGGCTAGACCTAAGTCCAGGAAGCGGGGAAAAGCGGAGATTAGCCCGCATGAAGGAATTGCTTCCAAAAAATCCACATCTTGGGAGAAACCCCGGGCAGGTCAGAAGTGAAGGCAGGAATCAGGAAGCCCGCCATTAGCTATGCTAGTGGGGTTAAGGGCATTTGACTGGCCATACTGCCAAAAATATTTCTCGAGCTAATATTTATTCACGAGGAGCAGGAAACTATCAAAGACCTTGTCGTCGTGATGTACAAGGGATGGAGTGCGAAAATTGTGTCCACGGGGATACGCTTTTGACCAGGTCATATACTGGTCGACTGCGCGACGGAAGATACTTGAGGGCGGCTTAGGACTATAATTTCTAAATTTCCAGGCTAGGAAGGAGCAGAACTGCCAACAGGTACTAGGGATGATATACAACGAGCATACATGGTGACAGTTTTTCTCCCGAAAGCCGTAATAATAGAGACGGAAGATCTCATGGATCTTCTAATCGCTCAGAATGAGGATCTCCATACGCGATTATAGGGAGTCTCCAGAAGCATGGTGAGGGGCAAGGGGTAGATGACCGATACTGGAAGCAATCAAACGTGAAGTACTGTGAGAAGAGGGCGTTACAACTTCTCCTCGGTTGCGATGCCAACGCCCATCACGAAGTTTGTGGAATCAGCTGCGCTAATCGAAGAGGTGAGTAACTTCTTGAATTTATTCTCAGCAATAAGTTAGAAATAGGGGAGAAATTGGGAACACCCCAGCATTTGTGACCAGTGCTAGCCAGGAGCTACTAGACATAACTCTAGGAAATACTCTAATGAACGGGCTGGTCAGGAATTGGAGGGTGTCGGAAGAGCCCACTATGTCTGATCAGCGAATAATCAGATTCGACATTGAAGGTAACTCCGAAATAAAAAGAATAACAAGGAATCCCAGGAAAACGGATTGGGAATTCTATGCAACGCACTTGAGCAACAACATGACTCAGCTTCAAGGAGGCGGTGACATCGAGGGCGAGCTGGAGCTAAAAACAGTAGTGGAAAACCTCAACACAGTCGTCGTTGACGCATATGAAGCCAGCTGTCCGGATAAGATAGTTAAGTTATCAATTGATGCACCATAATGGAACAGAAACCTAGCCAGAATGAGAACAGAGGTACGAAAACTATTCAACTGGGCAAAACAAACCGGGGACTGGTCGAGGTACAAAAATGTACAGACTGCGTATAGCAACGCGATCAAGGAAGCAAAACGGAACAGCTTCAGCGAATTCTCTGAAGGTATCGAACAAATCACAGAAGCAACTAGGATTTTAAAAAGCTGTAGCCAAAGACGTGGCAATATCCTCTGTCTGTTTGAAGAAGGAAGATGGGACATTTACCGACAATGAGGAGGACAGAGTACACCTGCTTCTCAGATTTCATCTCCCGGGGTCCTACCCCACGGTGGCAGGCGACAACAATCTGTCTGATACCCCAACAACGAATAAAAGGGGAAGAAAGAAGAACTGGAAACTAGCAAAAGAGGAATGCTCAGAAGCTAGGGTAAGGTGCCAGTGGGAACTTTTAAACAACTGAAATCCCCCGGAGTAGCTGGCATTTTCCCAGCACTGTTCCAGAGAGGCCTAAAAATCATCTTAGAGTCTCTTCTGAGGGTGGTAAGGGGCAGCATGGGCCTGGGATATATACCAAGGGCGTTGAAACGGGCAAAAGTGGGGGGGGGGGGGGGAGGGTCTTATGACTGTTTGTTTTCTATTAGCTGTTGTTGAGCCTGGTTAGTATAGAGCCTTTCAAACAGTTTAGATTTTTGGATGATTGTTTCTGGTCAACCTGGATGATCAGATGGCCACCCTTCAGTTCAATGAGTCATTGCAAATAAAAATCCGAAATTTCGAACTATCTCAGTGCGAGGATTAGCTCGTGATATTATGTGTTTATAGCTCAGCCGGACATAGCCGGAACATTCGGAAATTGAAATTAGAAATTTGAATTTGAAATTTTCCAAAATTTTTCGGAGGCACCCCTTTGTGATGACTCATTCATCCTCTTCCCAAAATTTTCGGCCCCACACCACTCCAGTATTGACAGCAACCCCAAAACTAGCAATTTGTGCACAGATTGATGAAGGCGTCAGATCATTAAATCAAACAAAAAGGTAATCGCGAGAATTCAGTCTTTCTCATTCGGAATCGCGCGTATGGGGCCGAAAATAATACCACGATTGAGATGCAAGATCTATAAGGAACCTTATCCCTAATCAGTTATTCTCCTATTTCGCCTCTTAGCAAGGTGTGGTTTTTGGCGTCTCCACTCTACCTTTGCATTTTCTGGCCATGATTTCTGAAGCTGCGATTTGTTCAGTTTGGGTTCTGCTCAGAGTTATGTGGAAGAATGAAAACGGTTCCACAATTCATGGAGTCAAGTTCGCATATTTCCGGATCATTTTGTTCAACCATGACCAGTGTTCAGATTTGGTGCCAAAGTCCCCTCATATGGTATTAATATGTATTATCACAACCACTTCGAATTTGTTTTTTATTGCTTCATATAATATATTTTTGCTCGCTATAATTATATTTTGAAAATCAAGTAATGTATTCATATTATATTACAAATATGTCACTGACACCGAATTATCTAGAACAGATGGAACCATTATTGGTCATTATAACTCTGGCATCTCTGAATTAAAAAAATAATTTCCATACCTTCGAGATCTGCTAAAGCGCCGGGAAAACCCACCCATAATGATAGACAACAATAAATAAATGAATTATAATTATAAACAGTGCTGACATTTGCACACTCGTACATTTGCGTAAGCAAACAAATTCATGTTGAATTTAGCATTTAATTTTAATACAATTGATAATCTGTTGACCGAGAATGTAATTTTTTCAAATTGATTTACAAATGATTCGAATTAATGAAGTGTTACGTTTGTCGCTATTCTGTGTTGGTTTGTTCTAGAAAAAGTTCAATTGGATTTAATTGAAACCTATTAAAGACTCGCTACTCATTCATAGTAAATATTTCACTTTGCAATATGATTGCAAGATGCAGTTCAGTTGTTTGTGGGAGAATATGCAAGGAGGACAATGCACTTGCTCGGAATGTAGTGCGTTAATTGAAGGAAAGCAATCTCAGTCTGCCGACAATTATAGCGACATAAGTGATAGAATCGAACAGCGATACAGATTTTATGTTCGAGAAGTGTCTCCTTATTAGATCAACCATTTGCCTAGGCTCAAGATACCTTCGTTCTTCCTTTCTGAAGGATAAACCTCTATCCTACTTGAATCTTTCCCTTTCTCTGACCTCCCTGAAATAAGAAAGTTTTTCTTACCTGCTGTGTACATCGGATTGACGGTAGTTATTGTAAGTCCAGCTTCCACGCTCCCTAGAAATGCAATAGGATATTCAGGAATATTTGGAAGACAAATTGCTAACACATCTCGCGGTTTCAGCTTGAATTTTTCCTGAAGTCGGAGGGCTAAGGCAGCGCTACGGTCCCGTAACTGAGCATATGTGTATTGTCGTCCTGTAACGATGCATGTCTGAAAAAAACCAAAATTATTATTACTTCTATGAACAAATTTAATTTCAGTAATTATTGCAAATATCAGTAGTGAGAATAAAGAGGCTGTGACATATTGTTAGTTGACTAATATTTCCATCTTATGTGGCATCATGAATTGTGCCCTATATAAGGGTACCGAGATGCAGAGTACAGGATTTATGTTACACAACATCCCAATATCTAATGAGAATAGTTTCATCCGGTAGGATACATTCCAACACTAGCTAAAAAATTTCCAAGAAACTCGTTGCCTTTTACGTGGCAATAGTTTCGCAGCTTAAAATAATCCTGGTGAGTTAAAGGTGTAAAAATGGATGTATTTATACAATATATTATTATGCACCAATTCTGTCTCCTCCGTAATTTAAGTCTTAAATACTGTTAACAGGGTCCTCAGGACCAGAGAAAAGAATGTTGACTGTATCTTTCGTGGCATACTAGGGATTATAACAAAGGCTATCACCTTCGCACCTAGTGTGTAGAATCATGCTCCATGTTATTGCTTCGTGGTGCTAGAACAAATTTAAGGGGGGTTCTGTAGCCAATAACTAAAAACTATAGTAAGTATGTAGGGCACTTCGGTGCCTAGGCACCATATAGCGGCAGCCTCCTGATTTTTTTGGTTGGGTAGTTTCTGAGAATGGGTCCGTTAAAGAAATGATCAGTTTCGACCTCCCGTACTCCACACATTTCCAACAAATGTTAAAACTAACACAGGTTTCGGAAAGTACTAACCGATACCGTTATTTGATACCCCACATGACTATACACCCCTTTTTTGCATCCATCGGCACTCCCCTCCCCCCCCCCCCCCCCCCTTAAAATTCGACGTGGAATAATGCAACTGTATGCGTGAGCCACATCTCCCTCAAATTTTGTGTCAATCATTATAACCGTTTCCGAAAAAAATTCGTTTAACAGACAGAAGCGGACTCTGCCCCATGGGGAGGTGCATACAAGGCAGTCCTGGTATCAAACAAGGGTAAACGCTCAACACCGATCACCAACCCTGATTTGCTAGGTAATATCATTAGTACCCCCTTCTCGAAAGTTTCAAATGAATCGAATCTATCCACTGTCCAGAGAGATTCCGATGAAACATCTGAGGTAACCACTGAAGAAGTCCTGGAAGTCGCAAAGAAAATTGTGGAAATAAAGCCCAGGCTTTGATGGCATTCCAAACAAAGCTCTGGTAGTGGTCGTTAATGCAACTCCAAGGTGGTTCGCTGAAGCATTTACAACGTGCCTCAAAAAAAGGTACGGTGACAAAAATTGCTGAGGAAACAGTAGAGGCCAATAAGTCTTGTGAGGTAGCTACTGTGGACATGAATATTGCCCTGGCGAACGAGGGTCGCCTATGAACGCATCAGACATTAGATCGTTGGCATTGCTGTCCCTGGAAGTTTCTATAATACCACTAAAAAATGTCAAACGATTTGATGACCGGCTGATGAAGCTGACCATTACATTAGCTGGTGCACTATTCATTTATGTATTATCCATGAAAAGAAGCGTCTTCACCACATGTTTCTCGTTGATAAAAAGCATGCCAATTGAGAAAATTGTAAGAATGGGATCCAAAGGAAACCACCGCTGTTACCCGAGGAATCCATTACAAAAATCTTCATGATAAACTGGGCACTTGGAATGGCGATCGAGAACGAATAAAATCGAAAATCGGGGAAAGGTATAGGACTTTACGACATCGCTCTGGAAAGTCAAGAGCTAGAACCCAACACTGTGGCTCAATGAATTCTTCTATCGGGTTACTCAGGAAGGTAGAACACCATCTGACTGGGAAGAAAATACCACACATTGCATTTCTCCATTTGGAGAAGTCGTTTGATTGTGTGCCAAATAAACTCATTTGGTATGCTCTGTGGCAACACCTAGTGCCAAAAGAATTCGCGCGCTGGGTCCAATTGCTCTACCATAATCCGAAAAGTAGAGTTCAAAGTGTGACCGGTGTATAAAAACTGTTTCGAGTCTCTTTCGATGTTTTTTAAGGAGGTGCTCTATTGCCACACTTCTTTGTTCTTGTTATGGAGGCTATCACACGGGACATTCAACGTCCAGCGCCCTTTGCACTGCTTTATGCAGATGATGTTTTCCTAGCGTCTCGTAGTAAAGCTTATCTTAAGTAATTTGTCCAAAAATAGAATCATCGCTTTACGCATCAACAGTCTCAAATTGAATCTGTATAAAACTGAATTTTTGTCGGAAAGTCCGACATTGTCACTGTCAGTGATCTGCCTAGAAGTGAATGATCTAAATATCTCGGGTCAATGCTATCAGCCAATGGTGAACTGTGTTATGAAATTGCTTTATGCACTAAAGTAAGTTGGATGAAGTACCGCTTGATAACAAAACAACAGAACAATCTTTGTGATCTCACACCCAGATGCACTGGCTCTATCTCACCAATTAACTTCCTTAAATCCAATACGGTCGTAATATCCATTCAGCAGAGTAATAACAAAAAGTCGACTGGGTTTAATAAAATTCCAACCATTACCCTAAAAAAAATGCTCTGCAACCATCAGCGCTCTCCTGGGTTCTCTGATTAAACATTGCTTGCTGAACGCCCACTTTTCTATGAGTTGGAAGTGTGTTCAAATCACTCCTATCCCGAAGCAAAATTAAAATCCTTTTCTTCCTGATAGCTACAGGCCTATCTCCATAATTTCAACCTCAAATTAATCATCGATGAGGATTGTGATAAGAACAATACTATCCCTGATTTCCAGTCCGCCAACCGAACTGGTCATTCGGTTGAACACGCCCTCTCAAAATCGATATCTTGCTCGAAATTAATAGTAAAAGACCCACAATACCCTACTTCTTGGATATAAAGAAAGCTTTCGACTCCGTATGGCAACTAGTCTACAAGTTCAGCAACATCCTTAATTTCCACCCGCACCTCTGCAAGCTAATTTTTAGCTTTCTAGGTGGTTGGCAATCCAAAGTCAACGCTTAGCAACAATTGTCTTCGTCCTATATCAGTCCTGCTGGAATTGCCCTAGGTTATGTTTTTTCTGCAACCCTCTTCTCGCTCTTCGCAGCGGATATTCCCAAGCCCGATCCTCCTGTCAAGATCCTACAATATGCCAATGACATTATAATTTATACATCCGAAAAGGCCATAGTCTGCAGGCAAGCTCGTCTGAATTCATATTTGAATGATCTTTACCGATATTTTACCAAGAACCTGTTCCTCAATATCAATTCAATTCCTATTCCTACTGTTAAAAAAGTCGTCTATGTAGGCGGCACAATCACCTCTAATTTATCCAATATCGCTCACTTTACTAAACCATATAAACGACACCTTCAAATCAATATACCCTGGTGGTGGTGGCAGGTGTCCGGCATATAGGAGGGAGCTGAATTTACGATTCGGCTAAATGAGATTGATACTAATCAACCTCAACCATTGCGAGGCAGTTCAAGACTTGTTCTCGCAAACCATTGGAGACTCGAATGTGGACGTCGCGGTAATATGTCAACCGTACCAAAATTACGTTAGTGCTACGTGGGTGAAAGACTCATCGGGAAACAATGGCATTCCCGGGAGCCGAGTTTGTACGGGCGAAAGTCAAATACGTCTATATCTACAGTTGCTATGCTCCTCCTAGTGCAACATTAGCGCAATATGAGGAGACACTAGACGGCTTGGTGTTGGACGATAGAGACCACAACCCCAAAATCATTGCCAGCGATTTCAACATGTGGACCTTAGACTAGGGAAGTCGAGTGACGAACACCAGGGGCCAAATCTTGCTTGAAATCTCCGCTGAGCTGGGCATCGTACTAGCTAACGTTGGATGCGTGCCCACCTTCCGAGGCAGAGGACTAGGCTCAATCGTCGATCTAACCTACCTCAGTACCTCGTTGGCGAGAGGGATGGTCTGGCGGGTGAGTGAGTACTATACCTACAGTGACCATCAGACCCTCTTTGTCGACATCAGGAACGGGGGAGGCGACAGTCGACTGAGCACCATAAGCGGAAAAACCAGGATAGTTGGGTGGTCCACTCAGAGTTTTCGAGGAAGACACATTCCTCGCGGCTTTAGTAAAAGGTTCCGTCCCCAAGGGGACGGCGCTGGAAAAAGTCAGCTAGTTATGTCACCGGATAACTGATGCCTGCGACTCTACAATGCCGCGACGCCATCACTGTAGGAAACCAAACTATTGGTGGAACCAAAAAATCGCGTTGATGAGAGCATGGTGTCTGCGAGCGAGGAAGCTTTGTCAAAGGACAAGAGGGAAGCCAGAACATCAGCAGTCGGAGAAAGAATAAAGCGAAGTAGCCTTAAGAAGGCTATATGAACCGCTGCAAGGTTATAATGAGCAAGATTCGTGGGCAAAAATTACGCCAAATGACGTGCTCGCGACTCTTGTTCGAAATAATCGCAATTATTTTCCCACAACAAAAAGAAAGCGGACCACATCCATTGGTTCAACAGGACGTCTTCACAATCCCCGGGGTGACCGAGGAGGAACTACGGGAGATCTGTGGACGAATTGGAGACAATAAAGCTCCGGGATTGAACGGGATTCCAAACAAAGCCCTGAATGGTTCATAAGTACATTTGAATCATGCATGGTTGAAGGAGTGTTTCCCGCTCAGTGGAAGAGGCAGAAGTTGGCTCTGCTACCGAAGCCCCAAAAACCACCTGGCGCACCCTCTTCATATCGCCCTATCTGTCTGTTAGACACTATGGGAAAGGTGTTGGAGGGGGTGATATACAACAGGCTGCTTCCGTTCGTCGAGCTAGCGACTGGTCTACCGGAGCGGCAGTATGGGTTTCGTAGAGTGCGGTTCACGGTTGCATTGCAAAGATCGTGGACCTGGCCCTGCGTGGTGGTAACGCTGGATGTCAGGAATTCCTTTAACCCAGCCAAATGGGATTATATTAAGGGCACCCTGGCTAAACTGGGTACCCCTGGTTACTTAGCTTGGATAATCGAGACTTTGAAGAGACTTCTTTGGTACGAGACGGGCGACGGTCCTGTACTGGGGCCCCTGCTGTGGAACATAATGTACGGCTGAATGCTCAACCTTCGCGCATTGATTGTTTTGCAGACGACCTGGCAGTGGTAGTAGTTGAGAAACACCACCAGGACGTGGAACTGTATGCAAGTGAAACCATTCATGTTATCAAAGCATGGCTTCAAATGGTGAAATTGGACCTGGCGGTAAATAAGACGGAGGCGGTCTTTATTACCAATCGCAGGAAAAACAACACTGTCAAAATCCGGTTTGGTAATTCCGAGGTCGATTCAAAATCGATCATTGGATACCTGGGGGTCATGATCGATGCCAAGTTGAGCTTCAAGGGGTACCTGGACTATCGCGAAAAGGCAGCAAAGGCTAGTTCATCTCTAGCAAGGGTGATGCCAAATATATAAATCTAGTCGTGGGCTGCTTATCGCAGGGGTCATGAAATCCATCCTGCTATGCGCGGTTCCTGTCTGGGCGTGCGCACTGGATAACACAGCGAACCAGAGAAGGGTATGTTCGGCATATTGGCCAATCGGTATCAGGTGAGGCAGTATGTGTCATCGCGGGAATGATTTGCTTGGATCTCCTGGCGAAGTAAGCAAGCATGGGCAATTAAATTACCACCTAACGCAGTTCATTACGAGACACAGTGGATACAGGAAGTACTTGCATTACTTCTGATTGGATGAGTCTCCAGACTGTCTCGAATGCGCAGCTACACTCGAGAACCCGGAGCATGTTATATTCCACTCGCCGAGATGTGCGAATGAAAGAAGTAGTTGAACGATGCCCTCCTCGCGAAGTAATACTTCACTGTGGTCCCGCGAGGATATGGGTGGAGAAGTGGGGGTGGTTTTAGTGGGTAAGAATCCCACACACTGCTGCAACCTGACGCAGTAGCGTCTTTTAAGATTTACACCACCACTCACAAAAAAAAAAATCACTAAATCCTATCCTTCACCAGGACAATGGAACGGAGACATATCAAACCAAATCCTCTATGATTCTTCCCATAAGCCGTGCATTGATACCATGACGGCCAGATATGTGGAAATTTTTAGAAAGGGGTCAATCATATCCGAATCCACTAGTCCCCCAGTGTCTGCGGATCGAGACCGATGAGGAATATTTCCACCATAAGAACCAGTTCCCACAACTCCTCACTTCCTATAAGTGATAACCGACTGTTCGCCAGAGAAGGTAGAAGGTACCGGTCGCTATTCCCATTCTCAATATGTACCTTCACCCAAACAAAACGGCTTACCATTCCCAAACCCTTCCAACCCCTTTGACCTCGCTTTCTCCACCCAAATAAACCATCTACAACAATTGGAGATTTTTGCCGTCTTTCCTCCAGGTGCAGCGCATCCGCTACGATACAAACAACGCAAGCAAATCTTATTAATTTAATTCCATATCTATAAGCTAAGATTAAGTATCTTTTAAAATTGTGATGTCCATTATTTTTAAATGAGAAAGTTGTTTTCAAAAAATGTTGGTTTTTCTGAAGGAGCTGAGGTTCTAAAACTGGAATAAGTGTATTATATGTACATAATGGAGGGTAGAGGGCACAATGTTAATTAATAAATAAAGATTCTTTAAAAAAATGGAAATTCCCATTATTTTTTTTTATCAGTTCTAGGAAATTATACAAAAGCAATAAACCTAGAGACCCTGGGACTTGATCTGGAACGCTATGTGATTTAGTTCTGTACAAATTCGAAAATATTCCGCAAGCCCTCAATGATGTGAATATCAGATAGCGAACTCAATTGAAATCTAGAATCGAAAATCTGAACGTTAACGACAATTTTCCGCTGAATCAGAATTATCATCAAAATAAAAATAATCGTTTCAAGCAAATATTAAAAATAGAAAACATTGGCGGCCTGCGTTGATGTTGGGCAATGGAAATGGACTTAGGTAGGTCTGGTCGCGCCGGCGGCCTCAAGGTCGCTCAGGGGGCCGATAAACACATGTGTAAGTATACGCCACGTATAAATAAACATCAGAGCAGAAAGTGCTGTTCAATTGCTGCTTCAGTTACATAACTTACATGCTTTAATCAGAACACTATAATTTAATTGAAGTACAAAAGCTTTGAATGAGAGGGTTGCTCGTAAAGTCTGCCTTCGCGGCGTATGACTGACTGTAAACCTCAGAGATGCCATGTCATAATGCGATAAGTCGTATTTATGCAACCTGCAGTAGTTGCAGTAAATGGGGTGGGAAAGATAATGCACATTCGGAAGATATTATAGTAGGAAGCAGCTAAAATGAGGTTTCAAAGCTGATAAAAGCCGCTTCGGGGTGTTCTTACTGTTCGTGACCGCACTGTAATTTAATCGGTCTCTATTATACAATAGTCAATTCAAGATACCGCCGAACTGACATTCTTGTCTAAATATACTCATGAAGGTTACAAGATAAGAAATAAGGGAATGGTCACGAAGTATGATTATGAAAAAATTGCCAGACAATGAACAAATTATAAATGAATCTTTCTCAAATAATTTATAGATATTAAAGGGTACTTACTGCTGCGATTTTATTCTGCCACTTGTTGACATTCTCCCAAACATATCTATCTAATGTGAGGTCGGGGATCGCAACAGGGTCAAACGGCGAGGTTCTGATATATCCTTCCGACGGGGTGTAGCATGAGCACTTATCATGAGCCTCACTTACGGCATTACTTTGTTGTTGGACGTATCTTTTCGACTGTTGATTTTGCAATGTAGTTGCAGCTCTCAAAGAACTGACAATCTGTCGCACTAAGACTCGTCCTGATGACGAATTCATTATATGCAAATTGAGGGGTTAATTCACTTAGACTTAGTTAACACCGAGTACTTATGCGTTGTTAAACACAAATTATTTCACTATCTTGTGGCTGCCAGTCGCCGATTTCACTGAGCACAGACAATCAAATGATTACACTTTGGTATCTTTTAATAAATTAAAGCTTCACGGCACGAAAGGAATTGTTTAAAACATAACCAGCTGATAAGGTTATCATATATGCGGTCAAAGTCCCGTAGTTTTTGTAAACAAAGTAGGGTGGCAGTGATGATATGTGAAATTCAGAAATCCGCGAAATTTTTCACTATGGACCGTTGCGTTTAAAATGTGATAAGACAATAAACGGATTTTATTTCGTGGATTTAATGCTGCAATGAGAAAAAAGATTAGAATTAGTGATAGTCATGATGACTTTCGCAAGGAACTGTAAATTATGATCTGCAGCAGTTTAATTTTTTTGCTGAAAATAAAGCTGGGAACATATTAGAATGGTAAAATTTTTTTTAGCATGTTGTCTATTTTCATAGTTTCACTTAAAAACATTTGGTCAAACATGTTTATTGATAAATAACGATTGAGGATGAGGAAGTCCAAAGATTTGGGTCATTTTCCTTGGATAGTATGATGTATTGGGCATGGAAATGGTAACTTGCGTCTACAGATACATGATTACCGAGCCTTCTGGAATGGAATTGGTTACTGCTGTAAACATCATGACACTTCCAAAGCTCTAGTTGCTTAATATCCAGATACTTTCGTAATATGAATATTTATGCGTAGTCCAGAAAGGTTCGCTTAAATACTACACTCTATTACCGTAGACCTGTCTCACTAGATTGCGGTACGAACTAGACGAAATCTCTTAAGAGGGAAGCCATAGTAGGAGGCTTTCAGAATAGAATTTTCAAAGATAGATCCATAGATAGGCTATTCCAAGGAGGGCTGCAAAAATGTCAAAGCGAAATTCGTGTTCGTTTAGATTTTATCAGCGTAGAACGATTATCGGGTACAGGCTCAGGCTTGCGGAAGAGATAGTGGCTTTGAGTCCCTCTGCCACTGTAATCTTCTAGCGCTATGTAAGTAGCGTATTTTTAAATACTTGGCGCCAAGCCCTTGAACGAGTGCATTTGTAGTTGTTGCAACTGTGTTTTGTTTGTAATTGTTGTTGTGTGTTGAAAATTTTAGTTGACTATCACGTCCCGGCATGCTAACAGAGAGAGAGCTAAGTTCTCTGGCCTGGCCCATGATGATCGTACGTAGGAACCGGAATTGGCCAGGACTTCGGCCTGTGGGTGGCAGCTGTCACTAGGTTTTGGGCACTGGACCCTGTGTTGCCAGACTCGTTGTAGGTTAGATAAACCACGAATGTTTCAATACGTTTTGTGATGATACTTCCAAGCACAATTGTGTCGGAGCCTGTCCGAATAGGCAGGACACGCGTTAAAAATTTAACCAGTGTAACTCTAGATTGCCAACCCGGCGTTCAAAGGGTAGTGTAAGTCCCAGGGCGAAACGTGGAGCATAAAATCTGGGAAACGCCTGCTGAACTAACACCAACAACTCTACTACCAAACCCTATCTCCACCTCCACGTGATGATCACTAGGAGTTGGCATATTGCTGAATTTCAACACCACCTACAATCTCCTCTGAGAATCAGGTGAGAGTGAATACTGAAGCCATTCACAACACAGCCCTCCATAACACCTATAAGGGGTAAATGGATGCCGCAATAACCGCAGCTAACAGATGCCCTGGAGATGAAACACCAACAAATGTTCTTCACAACCATCTTAAGAACGGCCACAGTCGCAAGAATAGAGAAGAGTGGCTGGTTTGACGATGAATGTAAGCTAGCAACGGCACGGTAGAATGCCGCATACCAAGTAATGTTAGATTCTCAGAGAACGCGGGAGAGCCTACCAAGAGCTCCGTTGAGCGGACAAGTGACTTCACAGATGGAAGAAAAAAGCCTGGGAGAACCAACAAGTTTGTGAACTCGAAAAGTACAGGGAGTGACAGCACCAGGCGCGCAAGTTTTACCAACAAGTCAGCAGGATGAAGCCTTATACACCTCGATGCTCATCCTGCCGAGATAAAGAGGGAAATCTGATTTCCGACAGAATGAGGATATTGGAGCGATGGGTAGAGTATTTTTATGAATTACTCAACTGAAGACGACGGATAAATGCTGCCACCACCAAGCATAGAAGAAACAGTCCGGGCAATTCATCGGCTTAAAAACCATAAGTCGCCAGGAGCCGATGGAATTACAGCCGAATTGGTTAAATATGGAGGCGACCAATTACATCTACTGATGCTCAAGGTATGGGACAGCGAACCAATGCCTGACGATTGGCAATGAGGCATTATCTGTCTCATACATAACAAGGGGGATATCCGCAGTGCAGCATCTATATAGGTATCACATTGCTGTGTACCATCTATAAGATATCCTCCTCTATCTTGTTAGACCGGATAGCCCCATACGCCAAGAACATCATTGGCCCATACCAAAGAGGCTTCGCTCCAGGCAAATCAGCAACAGATCAGATTTTCCCTCTCGAGCAACCGATGGAAAAACTGTTGGAATTTGGCCATCAATTGCACCATCTTAAAGACACCTATGATAGCATAGCCAGGGTAAAACTGTACACGGCCATGGCAGAATTCGATATACCGGCAAAATTGATAAGACTGACTAAGCTGACCCTGACCAATGTGGGAGTCCATGCAACCATTCAACGACGGCCTAAAGCAAGGGGATGCTCTATCATGCGTCTTCTTTAGTCTGACCCTGGAGAAGTTGATTCGCGATGCAGATATAAATGCGAGAGGCACCATCCTCTTGAAATCCACCCAATTACTGGCCTATGCTGACGATATTGACATCATGGGAAAAATAACCCGAGATGTACAGCCTACTTTCATCCAGATCGAGCAAGCGGCACGAGATCTCGGGTTGCACATTAATGAAGGCAAGACGAAATTCGCGCAGGGTTGCTGTTACTGTACAAGACTATGATTTTGCCAGTCGTTATGTATTCCTCGGAGACCTGGGTTCTTAATAAGAAAAACTGCGAACTCTTGGGCGCGTTCGAGAGAAGTGTTTTTGGCCTCTACATGAGGATGGACGATTCTGTAGTCTACATAACGACGAAATTTATGAGCGATACTACGACCGTCTAGTTGTGAATAAAATCCGGCTCAACAGGTTCCGGTGGGCGGGTTAGCTATTCCGTATGGATGAGGATGATCCAGCCCGGAAAATCCATAAGGGCAATATCAGCGGTAAAAAAAGAAAACGCCAGACAGCTTTTAGGGATATCGAATTGGTGGACCTCGGCGCAAAACTGGGTTGTGCGAAGTACCTTATTAAGGCAGACTGAGACCGGATACCGGTTGTTGCGCCGTAGATAATGATGATGGAAGTCCCGCCAATTGGAGACGAAAAGATATCACGTACTGCAACAATGATAGATTTCTAACGCTTGTTCAGTTCCATCTACGAGGTGTTCTCCCCCTCAGGGGTCGTCAGCGGTCTTTAAGTGGTCGCTTCCGATACGGGGTATGACGCCTCGAGGTGCCCGAGTAACCAGTTCTTACCCCCTAGCTGGCAGTATTTTTGGGTCCTAGGCAGTGGAGAAAGCCTCTCGGTGAACCGCAAATGGCCGATACACGTCGGGACACATTAGGCGCACTTGGAGCGTCGACAGCCCGGTTAGGTATCACCTCTGTAAAGGCTCGAGCAATATGCGAGGAAACTCTTTAGCAGCGATAGTATCAAAATTGGATGAGTAGTATGCAGGATGCGAATGCGGATAGTCCCTACCAAGTGCTATAGGTGTCTGGACTATGGACACACATCAGCAATTTGCAAAGAGCCGGATAGGAGGACAGCATACCGGAGGTAGGGCCAGGTAGGTCACCAACCGAGGACCTGCAATGAAAGCGAAAGTTGCATTTTCTGCAGGGATCGTGGCGCGTTTGGTGAGAGCGTTGCACGCACTGCGGGCTCGAGACCATGTCCAATCTGTAGGGCGGAACTGGAAAGGGCTACGGTGCGAATGGTATGTTCCACATTTTACAAACTAACATGCACTAGAGTGCAACCGCTCACCAGTTACTAGCACAGTTTGCTGTGAAGGTAAATGCTGATCTAGTGCTAATCAGCGGGCAATATCGAAACAGGGACTTGGCCTCATCTCTGGCATCAACGGTTGACGGGTGGCGAGTCCTGGAAGACTTTTCGGCAAGTGATCACCAGTATATCGCGTTCGAAGTAGTTGACGCTACTTGCCGGCGAGCATCAACGCGACGCTCCCCCTGCGGGTGAAATGTCACGAGGATGAACATCGGGAAGTTCGTCGAAGCTCTTGGAGCAGGTAGAGCCGCGCTGGAGGGCGCTCCGGAGGTTCATAGCCTCGCAGTTGGCACCGTCGTACATTCAGTGATGAGCCAGATAACGACAGCGTGTGAGGCTTCCATGCCCCGGAGGGGCCCCAGTCGCGGCAAGACTTCTATGTACTGGTGGACAGCAGAAATTGCCGACCTACGGAGGGAGTGTTATAAGCTCCGCGGTTTGGAAAAACGTTTACACGTCAACGAGGGGGAATGCGCCATAAAGGCACAGTATAAAAGCAAAGCTGGCGACTTTGAAGCCTTGGCAAAATCTGGTTAACGAGGTTAAAGAGGACCCGTGGACACTTGATTATAAGCTTGTTACCCAGAAAATCGGGGCTCTGCGGAAGCCCTGCATACTAAATGTCAACCGGTTGATGGCAGTAGTGCAGAAAGCGTCGGGGATTGCCCCCTTTTCACAATGAGAGAGCTCGAAGAAGCGGTTTCCACTATGAAAAATAAGACGGTGCCAGGTCCTGATGGCATCCTGGCGGAAGTTTACAAACTGGTGTTTCGCCAACGGCCAGACTTGCTGCTTGGGGCGTTCAACGCTTGCTTGAAGGAGGCGGTTTTTCCTTTGCGCTGGTAAGTGGCCAAACTCGCGCTGATCAGCAAGGGTAAAGGAGACCCGAAACTTCCGTCTGCTAGACACGGCCGGGAAAGTGCTCGAGAAGCTCATCACTGAAGCGATCTGCGCTGCCGGGGACTTATTCCCAAGGCAGTTCGAGTTCAGAACAGAGGATCTATGGCAGATGCTATTATGGAGATCGTGGATGCTGTCCATTGAACCGAGGCACACAACCGCCAATCTCGACGAATAGTGCTCCTCATAACACTTGATGTCAGAAATGCCTTCAATTCCGCAAGATGAACAGATATGATAGGCACATTAGAAAACTCATTTCACGTGCCAAGCTACCTCTTGCGGATATTGAGGGATTACCTGAAAGATCGCTCCCTACTCTATGAGACGTTACAGGGCTAGGGGAGGATGGAAATCACGTGGTGGTAGCGCAGGGATCCATCCTAGGGCCTGACCTCCGAAACGCTTCCGACGATAGTTTGCTCAGACTCGATATGCCTGAATAGTCGCACCTGGTCGGTTATATAGACGACGTTGCAGCACTTGTTGCCGGACGGACTGTTGAACAGGCGCAAAGCAGACCTGGCATATTGATGGATGACTGCTCATAGTTTCAGCCTGGCGCTGGCAAAAACCGAAGTAATTATCTTGACCAGAAAGAGAATCCCGACTCTGCGTCCCATATCGATTGGTGAGTTGACCAAATCCAACGGTTAAATACCATGGTTTAATGCTTGACTCGAAGATGAGCTTGTTGGAGCAAATCAAAACAGCAGCAGACAGGGCTGCAGCTGGAGTCGCGGTCTTGAGTCGGCTAATGGCGAATGGTGGGGGGGCCCCATATCTACTAGGAGACGTCTCCTCATGGAGCAATGTAGTCGGTCCTGCTCTATGGTGCGGAGGTATGGGCTGATGCCCTTGACAAGGAGGTGCGTCGTAAGCGCCTTGCTCATGTGCAGAGGCGGGGAGGTTTGCGAGTGGCGTCTGCTTATCGCACCGTCCCGGAACCGGCTGTGATGCTGATCGCGGGAGTCATCCCCGTTGCTCTCCTTGCCAAGGAGCGTAAAGCTATCTACCGTCGTAAGGGGGAAAACTTAAGAAAGGTGGTTGCCCATGAAGAACGTCAGCGGACCCTCACCGAGTGACAATTCTCTTGGCAAAATGAGCTAAGGGGCAGGTGGACTGCGCGGCTCATTGACAATTTAGACCCGTGGTTGAACCGAACCCACGGTGAGATTGATTACTTCCTAACCCAACTTCTAAGCGGACATGGAGGTTTTCAGTCTAACCTGTACAGGATTGGGAAGGCCCGATCTCCTGAATGTGTATTCGTCAATGGAGCGACAGACGACGCTGAACACACCTTTTTGCTCTTGCGAAAGATGAGATGGCTTTCGTTTTCAGCTTTATACAGATACATTGGAGCTCGTTCCAGAAAACATTGTCAGAGAAATTCGCATTATGTTCGGGCTCTTCTTATTGCGATTGAACTCGACCGGCGGGGGGGACCGGATGGTAAGGGGTTGCCTGAACCCTGACTTAAAGGCTTCCAAAGCCAGGACAGCGGGACGGCTAGCCCGAAGTAATGTGTCAAACGGTTCCAGGCTAGTTTTCTGATGACAGCGAAGTGTTTAATTGATAGTCTGACTGCGTACTTTTGCGGGAGTCCAACACTCTGTGCATAAACAGATTTACCTAGCCTACTCCCAAAAAAAAATATATTTCAAAATAGGATTGATTTCGTTTTTCAATGAAGCGAAACCGCCCCAAAATTGCGAATTGATTTTACATATCAGCTTCCCGAAAAATTGACAAATTTATTGCGCTCATATTTTGAGGATAACGCGATATTTTATCATATTCTTTGATTTATCCCCCCTCATTACGCTGTGAATAGCTGACATGTGATAAGCATACATTTCATATATAACCAAACTTGATATCGTCGAGTGATACGGTTCCGATTGCATTTCAAGCTGATAGTTATAAAACAATTCAGGGTTATTATCTTAACTCTGTGTTACGAGTTATAAGATATACTTAGAAATATAAAAAATATTGATTGTTCCTGTCATCATGAATTGCAATACTACCTACATAGATATAGTTTAGAATTACTAATCACACATCGAAGTCCATATTTTACTTTATCTTACTTCAGCTTACTTGAAAATTTACATTTCTAGGAATCGAATTGTGGGAGTGCTTTCACACTTTTGGTTACGGAAATAATGGTCTTGCTGGAAGTGAAATTTAAATAAACTTCTCAGATTGTTTGTTGCGGGATGCATCACAAAGATTTTAAAGTATAAAATATATGTATATAGGTGTCATACGAAATGAATAGCCACGGAAAGGAATGCGCATTCACTCATACTTAAAGAAAATACATTTTAAATGTAGAAAATGGAAATCAAAATAACGCATATCCCAAGCATAGATTAAGGGATTCGCGGAAACTTTGATAACGCCGGGATTAAAGGACTAAAGGGCACCTCCTCCAGGACTCTAGTGTAGCTAGCAACTTTTCCATTTCTTTATCCTTTTGGGTTAGCTCTGCCTCTTGGTTGGCTACAGCCAACTCAGATGGTCTTTTGGCCAACTGTGTCAATCCATAATAAATTGCAATGAAATAACTCATAGACCTCATAGTTTCAGACAATTTGGTAGCTTTAATATGGAGAGGGTCCTGTCGAGAAATGGGTTTTTGACGCATGGACGCCGTCAGGACGTAAGCAAGTCAGTCCGAACAAAACGAACAAAACAAATCCGTGTCTGCACGCTAAATGTCGGTACCCTAACCGGAAAGACCGAGGAACTCGCAAGAGCCCTTCGGAAAAGGTGAGAACAGTAAATCACAAATCGACTATATTCTCACAAAACGCCGATATTTTACCACTGTCACTGATTGCAAAGCCGTTCCCTATGAGACCATTACACCTCAACATCGGCCGTTTCGCAGGAAGGCGAATTAAGCCACCGATAAAACAGCGCGAAGAACGCACTGGCCCGCGGCGCATTAAATGGTGGCGATTTGCTAAGAAGAAAGAAGAAACGATCTCATTCACACGATTACCGACCATTACGAATGTGGAAGAATCGTGGAACCAAATGAAAGACACGATCTACATACCAAGCGTCCTCTGTAACCCTCGGGGTCACCAAGCCGGATAAGCGGTACATCAACCGAGATACTTGGCTTTGGAATAATGATTTTAAAATGAAGGTCCGTGAAAAGAAACGCCTCTACCACAAATTTCTCGACGATAAAACGCTAACTAATTGGCAAATTTATATGAATGTCAACCGGGAAACAGTCGCTGTCATACGAGCGAACCATTACAAAAATCTTTACGCTGTATTCACTTTGGCTTGCCGGCCGGGTTGCAGTAGGCGAATGCTCCAAAGGCCTAATCAGGGCGTTCAGACCCGAGTCTGCACGGGGACTCATCTGAAGTGGTAATTGGTCAAGAAACCTTACCAGGGATATACTGGTACCATAGGAACCGGAATAGCTCCTGGACTCTCATACTTCGGGTGAACTCCCGTTGTAAGTGAGTATAGCTCGGTTGGTTGCGGTTGGCCCCCTAGTGGGAGCTTCATGGGAGTTGTTGGTGATGCTCAAGCGAGAAGAGATCTCGACGTGGTGTTGCGTTTCAACACGGGTGCCGTACTCCTTAGTTCGATAGCGATTTAGGTATGTCTTGCATCCACCAGTATAAATGCTAAGCCATGCACTTGGTATAGACTGGTACCGTTGTTATTTGTCTCTGCGGGTCTCTGATTGTGGTCACAAAATCAATCCGTGTCTTAAGAAGACCGTGGAATTAAGTCGTCCAGACAGGTGCTCACGTTAAACCCTCAAGGACTCACTGTCAGCGCAATTGAAGTCGAGGAGGCTATAAAAGGAATGAAATCGGGGAAAGCCACAGGACCTGACGACATCGCATCTGAGCTCTGGAAAGCGAAGAGCTGGGACCCAACACTGTGGCTCAGTGAACTCTTTTATCGGGTTATTCAGGAAGGGAGAATACCATCTAACTGGCAAGAAAGTACCATTGCTCCAATATGGAAAAAGAAAGGTAGTCCAGCAGAATGTTCAAATTACCGTCCGATCCGGTTACTTTCCCATACCATGAAGATTTTTGAACGCATTCTTGACAACCGTATTCACGAAATCATTGAAATAACCGTGAATCAAGCCGAGTTTGTCGAACACTGCGGAACTACTAACGCAATACACGCTGCGCGGTTACTCATGGAGAAACACCGTGAGAAGCATCGCCCTCTTTACATTGCCTTTCTGGATCTAGAGAAAGCGTTTGACCGTGTACCACACGAACTCATCTGGTATGCTTTACGACAACACTTCGTGTCAGAAGAACTCGTGCGCTGGGTTTAATTGCTCTACCACCTTCCGAAAAGTAAAGTTCGAAGTATGGCGGATGTATCAAAACCGCTTCGTGTCTCTGTTGGTGTTCATCACGGAAGTGCCCTTTCACCACTCCTCTTTGTTCTTGTTATGGATACAGTTACTCGGGATATCCAACGTGCTTTATGGAAATGATGTTTTCCTAGCATCTGATAGCAAAAATGATCTCGAGCAACTTGTCCAAAATGGAATGATCGCCTCATGCAATACCGTCTCAGATTGATTCGAATCAAAACTGAATTTTTGACGACCGATCCCCATGAAACAGGCACAATCACTGTCAGCGGCAGTGATCTGCCCAGAACTGAGCGATTTTAATACCTCGGGTCAACGCTATCAGCCAATGGAGAACTGCGTTATGAAACTGTTTTACGCATTAACGCAACCTGGATGAACTGGCGTTCCACAACTAGTGTCCTTTGTGATCGACGTATTAACGAACGTCTCAAGTCTAAAATTTACCGCACTGTCGCCCGTCCTGTCGCCCTTTATGGGTCTGAGTGTTGGTCGACTATAAAAGACAATGATCGACGTCTTGCGGGAATGGAGGCGAAGATGTTACGTTGGACTAGTGGGGTGACACGTTTTGATCACATCCGAAATGAGGATATCCGGGATCATTATGGGGTTGCATCGTTCGTGGAAAAATTGCGAAAGAGGCGTCTTCGATGGTATGGTTACGGAATTCGTGCTAAGGAGAATTCACTTGCCAAGATTGGTCTGAACATTGAAGTCGAAGGCAAACGACCAAAAGGTAGGGCGAAACAAGGGTAGCTTGACACGTTGGGTGGTGATTTAGAAGCCTCGAGATTGCACCCAGATCAGGCATTCAATAGAGCCAAATGGCAAAACTAATCAGGAGGAGCCGACCCTGCTTGTGAACGGGACAAAGGGTGAAGAAAAAGAAGAATGTGGAGAGTCGATGGATGTAGTAAATGTAGTTGTATTCTGGAAGAGTTGTGAATTTCCTTCATTTAAGGATTAGAAAGCTAGGTGTCGATTCGATCTTGTGAGGTTGAGTCAATAGTTGTTAGTGAATAATCAATGGTCGATAGTCAGCAGTAATACAATAGAAGACCTTTTTAAAGGTTTAATTGATAAGTATAATTCTCAGGGTTTCCCAAGAGACATATTATCGATTTTCAACAGGGTTTCAAGTTCCATATTCTTGCAAATTTCAAATACAGTTAATAGACATGAGCATTTCAATTTAAATGGCTTAAGGAGAAGAAATGTGAAGAGCATCACTCACTTTCTCGGACTAGCTACTAAAGCAACAAACAAAAACATCAAAGATAATTGGGGTTAAATGCAACTCGCGGTGACTTGTAAGACATAAGTACTAAAGATTAGTATCTACCCAAGAAATACAAACTGCAGTGAAGAAAATATTCGGTAAAGCAAAATATTGAAATTCGCATTCATTGCATTGCGCAACTGGGACCAATTGACTGAGTGCAATATTCGCAAAGTCAAGATACGTAAAGCATTACAAACTTTGGGTCAATGAAACTCACATTCACTTTCACCTCAAGAAATCTTCAAAAAGTGTGTAGTATTCAATATTGACGAGTGACGTCTAATGCGCGAAAATATCTCAATTCGCATATGAATGAGAAGCACAGTATCTTTTGATTATTTCCTCAGTTTCTTATTTCTCTTCTTTCTTATTTCTCGACTGAAAAAACTCATCAGCTACTTATATGTAATCCTTTTATCAGCATAACCGATAACAAATTTATAAAGACATTTCAATAGCAGCCACATAAAGATTTCGCCCGTCATAGATAATATATTATACATAAGTAACGAACACACGCAACAGTTAATTTTACAATAAATTAGTGAATTTTATCTCAACACCAGATACGTTGTATTTCAAATGTCCCTCTTGTTTCACCTGTGTGTGATGAATTAAAGAGTGCGTGGCGCGTTTGGCTAAGCTCAAATGAGTGAGTATCTTTTCCAACTATTGTGGTCCTGAACCAACCTGTTCTAATTTGTCTATTATTAACTTTTTAGCGTCCAAAGATCACTGCAAGCACGCGTCCGAATATAGAAGATAATAGTACACCTTTCGTCGAAACCACTCTATCAAGTTCAAAGTCCACAATTTATTAAAGTTTTTCAGCCAACAAGCATATTGGATGTAATCGATTCCAACTCTTGAAATTTCACTGTGAGACTGGATGTGGTTGGACAACTTCTTTGATTCGAGCTCAACCCGGTGCCAAAGTCCAATCGGAGAAGCCACTTGAACTCTGTGGTGTAGTTGTACGTGTCTGTGTACCCCGGCGAACTGACATCAGACTGATACTGCACTATCTAACTTTAGCACCCGCTCTATATTTATCTTAATTTATGAAGTGCAATAAATTAGATGCGAGCAAAGTGCTAACAAGGCTTAGATACAGCTGACTTGCCTCTCAGATTAGCTTTGCGAACAAATCACTAATAGGGTCAAGCAGAACTCTCAGTATGGACGGGCCCTCCTTCACGCAGGGGGATCGAGCACTAACCAGATATACACTCATATGTGTTTATAATTCAATTGTAAACAGACTCAGATAGTATCTATTTTTAAACACAGAAAAATTCTGAGAAATAAATATATATCACCTGAAAATCATGAACGACTGAGCTTGGGTACGTTTGGAATGGAAGGCACTTCAACTTTTATAGATTTTCAATGCTAAAGAACTCAACGAGTAGCGTGATTACTTTAATTACACTTTCCACTTATTGTCTTAGTATCACATCAATTGTGCGCTTCAAATTCCCTAGTCAATTCACTGGGACTCGAAGAGCGACTGTTTCCAATTCGAACAACCATCTAGCCGTTAGCCACTATCAGTTAGTAAGTAGATTTTAGGAGAACAGCTCCAGATATCGGAGTGTTATTAAAATTGTTGAACAGAATTTGTTTAAAACTGCATAACTATTGTGCTGAGTAGTAAGTGTGAACGAGAGAGTTTTTAGTTTAATTATATAAATTAAATGGATATTTTTTTGTAGGATTGGGTAAAATCAATACCAATCATGATTTGATGCAAGGTTGAAAAAGAGTATATCCTTGGTGTATCATCCAGTTAGGAAATTTTAAAAAGATATTGTATTTTCTATGGTGAAAGGGTAGTATAGGTCCCAGGCCGAAACGTGGATTGGTACCCACGATGGAGCATAAAACCTGCGAAACGACTACTGAACCAACACCAACAGCTCTACTACCAAACCATATCTCCACCTCCACGTGGTGACCGCTGGGAGCTCTTTCTTAACGAAAACCTACAGACGGAGAAGGATGAAGGCGAGTCTCCCCGACAAATTGTACCAACTGCTCCTCCAGGTTGGGGGTTGAGCAGGGCTGACAACCCTACACGGAAAACAAATTGTTACGAAGCCACAACACCCGCCGACACCCTGTTCCAATATAGGACTAATGTAACAGCGTTACGGTTTCCTGGAGAAGAGTCACTACACCATATATTGTAGTGACCATCCAGTAAACCATGCACTCGGAGTAGGTTTCTTAGTCAGTCACATGAAACCTGCTGTTATCGGCTTTGAAAGCATAAGCGAGCGGCTACACACTCTGCGCTTACGAGGGAAATTTAGAAATATAAGCCTTATTAACGTTCACGCCCCTGCAGAGAAGACTGCAAAGTAAGAAAAGGAAACCTTCTAGGAGGCAATAGAACGAACCCTCGAAGCCTGTCCCAGATATGATATCAAAATCATACTTGGGTATTTTAACAGCTAAGTAGGGTCGGCTTCCATAGCTTACATCAAAATACAAATTTATTTATTTATTTATTTAATGAGGACAATACACAGAAAGCAAATTTCTTATTACATATTGTCCTCAGAGGGAGAAGCAAGTAAATGGCATATTTTGCGCTTAAAGCTAGAGAGGGACATAGCGTCAAAGGAACCAAGCTGTCGGGCATTGTAGGACCGGCAAATCCTCGGGATCGGAGAGTGAAAGTAAATCTCGAGCTCGGCAAAGGGCACATCAAAAATGTCCGCATTACGTGTGTTATGAGACGAGGCGATACGGAAAGTAATATCCGAGTTGGCGGAGCAGTCCATCAGACCATTGCAGAGTTTGAAAAGAGTACACATATCAAGGAAGATACGGCGTTGCTGTAGGGAGGGGAGATTGAGGGTGCGGAGTCGTGACGGATAATCAACCCGTAGAAGGTTCTTTTTGTAAAAGAGGGTCCGGGTGAATTTGCGTTGTACAGCTTCAAGAGCGCGACCGTCACGGATGCGGCAGGGGGACCACACTACACAGCAATATTCAAGGATGAATTTGACAAGGGAATTGAAGAGTGTTAGGAGGGCTGGATTGAGATAAAGTCGGACGAGAAACGTAGGATAAAACCAGACATTTTGGAAGCTCTATTGATGATGTCAACGAAGTGGGAATTGAAACGAAGTTTATCGTCGAATATTACACCCAGGTCTTTGAAGGAGGTCAGTAGTGAAAGGGGTTGACCACTGAGAGAATAGGAAAAGGATGATGGGGAGGGTTTCAGGGAATAGCGCATCCAGTGGCATTTGTTGACATTCAGTGTTAGCTTGGTGACCGAACACCAACGGGCTAAATTATCAAGGTTGGATTGTAAGAGAGCACAGTCCAATGGAGACGAAACAGAGGCAAACAATTTAAGGTCGTCTGCGTAAAGCAAATACGGACAGGTGAGGATGGAGGCGAGATCATTGATAAAAAACAGGAAGAGTAGGGGGCCAAGTGTAGAGCATTGTAGAGCACAACTAGCATGAGAGAAGCTTTCGAAGAAAGCTGTCTACTTAGGATGCCAAAGAAGGGTAAAACACCAAGTTCCACCGAGATCCACGGAGGCGCAGAGGGCTCTAAGGAAGAGCATAAGATCGGCTAAATGATCATCATGGAGACGCTTTTGCGAAGACACTAACTCTTTTGAGGGAACCTCAAAGCTGAAGCGGATTCTGGTAAAAGAACGTAGCCAGAAACTGGGTTATTTACATTTACAGAATGGGAGGTACACAGAAAGAGGGTTCGGGTGAATTTGCGTTGTACAACTTCAAGAGTGGGGCAGTCAAGTATTCAAGGATGTTTATGACAAGGGAACTGAAGAGTGTTAAGAAGGGCTGAATTGAGGTAAAGTCAGAGGAGGAACTTAGGATAAAGCCAGGATTTTGCAAACTCTATTGATGATGTCAGCGAAGTGGGAATTGCAACGAAGTTTGTCGTCGAATATTATACCCAGGTCTTGGAAGCAAGTCAGTAGTGAAAGGGGTTGTCCATTAAGAGAATAGGAAAAGAATGTTGGCGAAGGTTTAAGCGAATAGCACACACAGTGGCATTTGCTGACATTCAGCGTTAGCTTGTTTACCGAACACCAACGGACCAAATTATCAAGGTTGGACTGCAAGAGAGCTCAGTCCAGCAAAGACAAAACAGAGGCCAATCATTTAAGGTCGTCTGCGTAAAGCAAACACAGGGAGGTGAGGATGGAGGCGAGATCATTGATAAAAAACAGGAAGAGTAGGGGGCCAAGTATAGAGCCTTGGGGGACACCAGAGGAAGGAGAGAAGGAACGAGATGAGTGACCATGAAAAGAAACTTTGCAGGAACGGTATGAGAGATAGGAGGAAAGGCAGGAGATGACTGAGGGAGGGAAGTCTAGCAAAGAAAGTTTAGAGAGGAGAATGTTATGGTCAACGGTGTCAAAGGCTTTGGAGAAATCAGTATAAACAACATGTACCTCCTGTCGTGAATTCAAGCGTTTAGCAACAAAGTTGGTAAAGACCAGAAGATTTGAAGCCGTTGATCTATGTTTCACGAAACCATGCTGCTCTTTGACAATGAGGTGACCGAAGTGCGCGGTCAACCAGTCGTTGACGTATCTTTCTGGGATTTTGGAGCAAGCGGAGAGAAGGGAAATGGGGCGGTAGTTCACGGCAAGGGAAGGGTCTCCGGTCTTGAGGATAGGAATGATAAGGGCCTCTTTCCAGAGACGGGGAAAGTAGCATTCGTCTAGACTTTTGTTGTAGATTATACACAGGGGGAGGGAAATACGTTTTCTACAGTTAAGGAGGAAGAGATTAGGAAGCCCATCGGGGCCAGGTCCGACATTGGGGTCAAGGTTACCAATGAGGAACTCAACCAAGGAAGGCGTATGGAGAGGAATGGCTAGTGATTCGGAGGAGTCTGTGGTTATGAAAGGTGTAGAGGGTGAAGGGCTCGAGGGAGAAAACACTGAAGAGAAGTAGGTGCAGAGAAGGTCGCATGATTGTTGTGGGGAGTTGGCAGTGGAGTCAGCGAAGCTGATAGAAAAAGGGACAGATTGAGTTGGATTACGAGAGTTGCGAGCGTGAGACCAAAAGGGTTTTAAGTTACCGTGGGCAAGGGCGGCTTCGACGCTCAATAGGTACCTTTTACGCGCTTTTCTGACCATTGACTTCACAGTAGATCGTATAGCTTTAAAGTGAGCAAGGTCGGCGTCATTTTTAGAAGCCCGAAACTTCTTCCTCAGTGTATGTTTGAAGCGAATGTTAATATGAAGTTCCGTTGTGAACCAAGTTGGGTAACAACGTAGGCACGGAGGGGAAGAAGGGACATAACAGGAGAGGAGATCAGAGAGGATATTGTAGAAGGTGTTAAGAGCTTGATCACACGATGAATTACTTAATATATGTACCCAGTTGAAAGACGCTAAAGCTGAGTTTAGACTGTCAAAATTGGCTTTGCGGAAGTTGAACTTAGTGGGTTTACGCTTGGTTTTGGGTTTTGAACGAGGGAGCTCCGCTTCAAATTCAACCGCGGGATGGTGAGCGTCGGTTTTTACATACGGGGATGTGCCAGGAAATAAAGAGAGGTGGCGCTCGGGGAGGTTGGAAAGGAAGAGATCGAGAGTGCGGCCCAAGGAGTTTTTGGTGGTATTGAAATTCAGAGCAGAGCAAGTATACATAAAGAAAGAAAGTGGGAGGGAAGAATGGGAGAGGTTGTTGGAAGGAATTGGAAGACTAGGATGATTAGGCCAGTTGAGCATGGGGAGGTTGAAATCTCCACAAAGGAAGAAAGGGAGGGAAGGGAATCTGACGGTAAGGAGTTCAGACAAACTGTCAAACAATTCTTCATACAGGTGAGACTGCGGATTATTCAATTAACAGTGTCAAACGAAATGGTTGGTGGAAGTACCTGGTTTGCGCGGAAAACGGCCCACAAAGATACATCGACCTCTCCAGACGGGACCACTTTCAACTAAATTGACTACCTGTTGATCGAACGCCGCCAGCTCTCAGCCTTGATGAATGTCAGAACAAATAGGGGCGCCAATAGAGACTCAACTTGGTTCACAGCAGTATACATCCGTGCACTGAAGAAGGGAACAAGTGGTTCCTGAAATATCGATATTTGCTTAATAAAATAGTCACTTCTAGCGACGAAGACGGTATTACGTTTTAATTTCCATAAACCAAAACCATAAGAATATGTGGGCAAAGTGATTTTTAAAATTGATTATTAAATAAGTAAAATGTCACATGCCAGGTTTATAAAGCGCGTATTTATCGGTCGGAATGACTTCGCTAAAATCCTAAGAATTGAAGCCAAGGCTCCACTTGTGCTTCTTCAAGAAACCTAAGGTATATAGAGTAGATATAGCAGATTAGCGGTTAGTAAAGATTTTATGTTCAAAAATCGCATTCTACTTTACAAATGCGTTTTTCTGCTGCCACTATAGCCCAAAATCTACCCAACGAAATTCTTGGAAATTTTCACGACTTATTCAGAACATATTTCTACGGTCCGCAAACTAGAATAATTACGATTCATTCAGTAGTTTTTTTTATTCATTAAAGAAGCCTTGAAAAACCACCAAAATTCACAAAAAAAGGTTAGCGAGGCACCAAAAATTCACTTTTCAATTTTTTTTAATAATCCTAGTTTGCGGACTGTAGTTAAGTTAATAACTAACTATGGTATCGAGCTGGCAAAATTACTACGCATGCTCAAGATACTAATAAATATATGGTGAAAGAAGCGCATTTGTGCCTGCACCTAGTTCTTCACAAAAAAATTCTAAAAAAGGTGAAAAAAAGGGCCTTCACACGGGGTGACCCCCTTAAGTTCCCACTATATCTTATTTGAATCATCAAAACCTTTCTTGCGAATCGTACGTTTCGCGTGAAGGTAAATGGTGACATTTCCTATCAAAGAGAAATTCCAGCAAGTGTGCCACAAAACTCTTGCTTAAGTCCGATTCTGTTCAACATATTTACAGCAGGCATCCCAGAAACACTGTTATGGCAGCTTTCAGTTTTCGCTGACGGTACCTGTATTTATTACGTCGGGTAAGAAGCGCACGATATTAGAAACATTTTTGGATAAACTTTATCAATATTTTTACCGAACAATGCTTCTCAAACCAGATCAATTTTTTCACTAAAAACTCCAAAAAGTAAACTTGGCAGGAAAGAATCTGGATTTCATTGATTCAAAAGCATTCTCTGGAGTTCCTCCATCGACTATTTAGGCTTAACCCTTGACAAGAAGCTTACATACACAATATATAATACTGAAAGTCTCGAAGCGGGTACATTCGTTATTCCATTTATCTGGAGTCAAGCTGTGCACTACAGGATAGATTGACGCGGAATATAGCTAGGCTAACCCATCTCTCTTTGAGCTGTCTCTCCTCTAGAGCGATGTGTGACTAGCCAAGTCTCTCGTCTACCAATACCGTTAGTGAGTGGTGATAGCTACACCCTGTACGATGTGACCCTACTATTAACAAAACGCTAAGAATCTAGATTGGGGAATCGAAACACACCTCTCTCAATCCAGGGTGTAATGCGAACCGTGCCTATTCGATAGTTTGCAACTGGGGGTAACTGATAGTATTCGAACGAAGCTGCCCTGACATCTAGTCGCCTCTTTGAGTAAGTTAAATCTTACCGTGCTGCGGGGGGCTATGGCACGGCAGACCTCCCAACCCTCATACTCGTGGGGAAAAATCCGGGGAGGTCAGGGGCGAAGGAAGGAATCAGGAAGCCTGCCATTAGTGCGGTCAAGGGCATTCGACTGGCCAAAATGTTTTCCGAGCAAATACTCACTCGTGATGGCCAGAAAACCATCGAAGACCTTGCTGTCAGGCAGATGTGCAAGGGATGGACTGCGAAATTTGTGTTCACCGGGATACGCTTTCGACCAGGTCATATACTGGTGGACTGCACTACGAAGACACTGCAGAGGGGCTTAGGACCATAATTTCTAAATTATCAGCCTGAGAAGGAGCAGAACTGTTAATATGTACTGGGGATGATATACCATGAGCCCACACCGTAACAGTTTTTCTCACGAAAGCCACAACAATAGAGGCGGAAGATTTCATCGACCTCCTAATCGCTCAAAATGAGGATCTCCATACGCGATTATTAAGAGTGTTCAGAAGCAAGGTGGAAGGCAAGAGACGCCTCCCGATCGGGATAGATGACCGATCCCTGGAGGCAATCAAACTTCGGAGTTGCCATATCAACATACCTGTGTACGCCCACAGGGAAAAGCCGAGGAAAGACATATCAGTGGAAACACCGGGTGAAAAAGCATACCGAGGTCCCCGAAGAAGCCTTCAAAGTCATAGAGGCGGAGAGGACTGGATCAACCAGGGAAGTAGACCTGCTGTCCAGTGAAGAGCAGAAGCTGGACGGTCGACACCTAGGACGTCGAGGGCTCAGGGTGGACAGCGACGCGCAGGAAAGCGCCATGTCGGAGGAAGAGGGCGATACTCTGTCACTGGAGAAGAGCTCCATACAATAACAGAGCCAATGGCCAACATTAAGATAGTCCAGATAAACCACTACGATTCTGAAGCTGCATTTAAGTTGCAGTTATCGCATTGCAATGGCAAGTTCTATGGACATTCCAAAAACATTAGAATAGTGCTGACTCAGGAGCCCTAGGTGTACCAGAAGCAGATGTGCGGTCTCCAAGGAGGAGGCATGCATGCAATGATCCTCTTGTGAAAAACGAACGTCTCTCAGACTTCCTGACTGGGGACCTTGTGGTTATCCAAGACTCATTGGAAGCCGGCAGGAGCACTCGATAGGCAGTCATAGCATTGGGATACTTCTAAGAAGATACAAGCCGCTGAGTTGGTAAAGTACTGTGAAAAGTGGGTGTTACCACTTCTCCTTGGCTGCGATGCTAATGTGCATCACGAAGTCTGTTGAGCAGCGACACTAATCGAAAAGGTGAATACCTTCTTCAAATTATTCTTAGCAATAAGTTAGAAATATATAACTTAGGGAACACTCCAACATTTCTGACCAGCTACAGTACTAGACATAACTCTAGGAAATACTCTAATGAACGGGTTGGTCAGGAATTGGAGGGCGTCGGATGAGACCTCTGAGTCTGATCAGAGAATAATCAGATTCGAGATTGACGGTAACTCCGAAATAAAAAGAATAATAAGGAATCCGAGGTGAACAGATTGGGGATCCTATGCAACGCACCTGAGCAACAACAGGCCCACCTTCAAGTGGGCGGTGACATCAGAAGCGAACTGGAACTAGAAATGGTGGTGGAAAATCTCAACATAGTCATCATTGATGCACATGAGGCCAGGTGTTCGGCTAAGATAGTTAAGTCATCATGGGATGCACCATGGTGGAACAGAAACCTAGCCAGAATGAGAACAGAGATACGAAAGCTATTTAACCGGGTAAAACAAACCGGCGACTGGCCGAGGTACAAAAATGCACTGATTGCTTCAGGAAATTCTGTAAAGGGATCGAACAGATCACAGAAACAACTAGGATTTTAAAAGTCTGTAGCCAAAGACGGGGCAATATCCTCCGTCTGTTTGAATAAGGAAGATGGGACATTTACCGAGAATGAAGAGGGCAGAGTACACCTGCTCCTCAGAACTCATCTCCCGGGGTCCTATTCCACGGCGGCAGGCGATAACACTGTGTCTGATACCCCAACAACGAATAAAACGAGAAGAAAGGAGAACAGGAAGCTAGCAAAAGAGGTATGCTCAGAAGCTAGGCTAAGGTGGGCAATGGGAACTTTTAAATCACTGAAATAAATCACTTGGAATAAATGGCATTTTCCAGTACTAATTCAAAGAGGCATAGGAATCATCTTAGAGTCCCTTCTGAGGGTAATAAGGGGCAGCATTTCCTTGGGATATATACCAAGGGCATGGAGACGGGTAAAGGTGGTTTTTATTCCGAAAGCGGATAAAAAGGATCCTTTTCACCGTAAATCATTCAGATCAATTTGCCCAAAATTGTAGTTCGTACTCAAAACGTAGGAGAAGGTCATAGGCAATTATATTTGAAGTAAAGTTCTAAAGTGTAATCCCCTACATCACTGTCAACACTGTATCAGCTGATGGATGTACTACGGGATGCCATAGCAACAAAAGAAATAGCACTGTGTGCGTTTTTGGATATCGAAGGAGCATTCGACAACACATCGCACACAGAAATACAAGATGCCCTGACCCGCAGGCGAGTGAGCAACACCCTGCCTTTTTGGATGGGCAAAATGCTAGAGAGTAGGCAACTAGAAGTACCGACAGGTACAAGTTCTATTGTTATGAATACTACTCAAGGTTGTCGACAAGGCGGGGTACTATCACCGCTGATATGGAGTATGATAGTGGACGAGCTCCTGGACGCACTAATAAATACTGGAATACAGGTCAAGGGTTCAAGGGGTGGACGACATTGTTTTAATCTGTAGGCGCAAGTATGAGGGCACCCTATGTGATAGAATCCAAACTGAACTAAAGGTTACTAGTGGCTGGTGCAGGAAGGTGGGACTGCGTATCAACCCAGCCAAAACCACCATAGTACCATTCACTAGGAAGCGTAAGCCTGATCACCTGAGCGCCATAAGATTCTATGGTATGGAGGCTAAACGAAAAACAGAGGTCAAATATTTGGGAATTACGCTAGACAAAAACTACTCTGGAAAGCGCATGGCGGAAACACTTGTCGGAGAGCTACGAGGGCTCTGATGACTTGTAGGCCCATAGGAAGAAAAAAAACACTGCAATTGTAAGGCCAATGATTACCTATGGTGCGGTAATCTGGACAGAAAGAACTGAACTCAGTACAGAAGCCAGGGAGTTACACAAATTTCAAAGACTGGCTTGTGTGTGTATCAGTGGGGCAGTGAGGACATGCCCAATGTAATGTCACATCTAGTCCTTCTGGAATTAACTCCTCTCCATCTGCACATACAGTTGCAGGCAAGGAGGGCAATATTCAGGATTCCAGGAGTATCAGCGAGGCGCGGAGCTACCTAAACCGAAGCAAGGGATAATATGACAACGAGGTTTGAAAGACGTTGGAGTAACAAGGCAAACTGGGAGAGCGTGGCTGCGACATACGGCTTAAACCAGAAACTGATTATTTGGTACACTGGCGGATCCGTCGCAGCAGAGGAAGCGGGTGCTGGTGTCATTGTTCCAAGGAAAATGTACTTGGAGTCAATGGGTAGGTAGACTAGCATATTCCAAGCAGAAATATACGCCATAAACAGATGCGCCTCTTTTAATCTCCAAAGGAACTAGAAGGGGCAGAACATTGCTATTCTCACCGACACTCTCACCAGGTGGTATGGCAATGCCTTGAGAGACTGAATACGCTCGGCTCGTTCAACAAGGTCTGGATACTCTGGTTTCCAGGCGATGTTAGGTTGGCAAGGAATCAGGCAGCGGACGAACTCGCCAAGAAGGGCTTTACACAGGCCAGAAACAACGTTAAAAAATGAAGAGGAACGGTTGAGGGAACTATACTGTGCGGGCCTAACAGGAATGGAGCAGTCCAGGGTGCTCATTGGGGGATGCAAGCGCATGAAGGATTGCTTAAACCTCACCAAAAAGAGACTCCATCCACGGACACTGCTTGCAGGTTCTGTGCGGAGTGTGATGAAACGTCTATATACGTTACGGGACAGTGTCCGGCACTTGTCCGATGTGTGAATAATAATAAAATTAAAATGGATTTCTTTCGGATACCAGAAGCTACTGTTTTGATGGTTTTAGCGTTTAATTTGTGAATTTGTGAATTTGTTAATAGGAGGGAGCAAAATAAAAAACAGGTTTTCCCACAAACGTATTTAAGAACTTATTCTACTAAGACTGCATCTAACAACTTATTAATCTATTCACTCATGCCCCACTCTGGAGTGCTTACCTTAAGTATTTTAAGTAGTCATTGTTCTCAACACTTCGTTGATGTGGATACTTTCGAATATGTCGAAACTGGTGGGTGATCTAGCCACTTGTTGCAATATCCGAAATAAACAATTTAACAAGCGTAAGACAACAAGCGTCTCCCACGCCGACGCAGAAGTGAATAAGACGTGCCAACACTATCGCTGCGTTCGGGGTCAGGAACTTGTTTCAACTCCATTTTATAGGCTAAGAAAAAGGGCTTGTCGTCGGTGGTGTGGTTTTATAAATAGAAATGCATACGATTTGAGGAAAATCTATTTTGAGTGTATTCATCGCTTTGACCTACATACATATGTTGAGTCATATAAAATTATCGATTAAGCAGTTGCAGCATTTCCTCTTAACCCATTCGAGCCAACAACATTTTACACGACAAACTGGAGTTGGCTTGCGAGGTGGAGTTTTATGTTCGAAGTTAAAATATACTAAATGATTTTCTTATCAGAATGAAGTTGCATATACATTGTACAAACATATTAGAAGCCTGCAACCTTTGGATCGAAGACAGTCACGCCTCTCGTCTCAAATTCCAAAATCGTTGACCTCACAGTTTGTATAAGGAATTGAAAAATGCACGTGCATGACTTGTAAATAGGTTTCTTATCAGCGACCATGTATTGCACGAGTAAAATTCTAATCTAGTCTAAATTTTAAATATTCTGTAGACAAATGAGCATTATCAGTGAGCAAATAGTATTTATGAGCCGATTGGATTTTGTCTGAGTCTAGAGGTTGTGTTAAATTTGAAAATATTTTTTTTCTGACCAGCAGATATTGGGGGGCTCGCCTCTGAAGTGGTCCATGACACGAACAGATTGCTTAATGGTAAATAGCTTAGACAGAAAATAGAGTCGACAAAATCGATGTGATCTTGACTTTTTTCGAGGAATTGACATAAATTACTGAGAAGAATGCGTAAACGAATAAATCCTACAGAGGAATTCAGTGCTTATCTCGACAGTACAGTTCGTGTGTCTTTTCATAGTTATTGAAAAAAAAGCAGAAAATGGAATCTGGATCTTTTGGAAACTGTAACAGTGAATTTGAATAATAGACTATACGCGAAATCAATAGCTATTTGTCATCATCAACGGCGCAACAACCGGTACCCGGTCTAGGCCTGCCTTAATAAGGAACTCCAGATATCCCGGTTTTGCGCCGAGGTCCACCAATTCGATATCTCTAAAAGCTACCTGGCGTCCTGACCTACGCATTGCTAGAAGTGACCCGCCCACCGTATTATTATTCTGTTAAGGGAAAGTTGCACCGCGTCCTTGAAGAACTATTCTGCCCCTTTTATTGGTTATAGTGTACCTATTGATCATAGTATCTCAAGCAGGCCTGTAACCGTTAGGAACTTCAGTATGTTCCCTACTTCCAGATGTTTCAGATTTGCATCTCGTATTAAGTGTTCTCCCAGATGACTCGACCTACTTTGCACAAGTGCCGGACACTGTCCCAGGACGTGTATAGAGGTTTCGTCCTCCTCCTCACAAAACCTGCAGGCAGTGTCCGTAGATATCCCTAGCTTCCCTAGGTGATAGTTCAGCCGACAATGACCAGTGAAAGTTCCCACTATGATTCGGAGGTTCCTTTTGGTGAGGTTTAAGCAACCCTTTGTACGCATGGGTTCGTATCCCCCAATAAGCACCCTGGACTGCTCCATCTCTAGTAGGCCCGCCCAATATAGTTCCCCCAACCGTTTTTGTTCATTTTTTAGATTCATAGCCATGAAACCGTTTCCGATTCCACAGAAGGGTTCTGGCCCGTGTAAAGGTATCCCTGCTCCCTTCTTGGCTAGTTCATCCGCTGCCTCGTTACCTTCCAACCCAGCATGGCCTGGAACCCAAAGTATCCAGCCAAGTGTATTCAGTCCCTCAAGGAATTCCCATACCAGTTTAGAGTTCACCTGGTTGGACCTAAGTGCCTTGATCGCTGCTTGGCTATCGGTGAGAATAGCTATGTTCTGTTCCCTGTAATTCCATTGCCGCCCACCGTAACCTATTGAACCGAATTTTATCCACAACTGGACGGTCATGGCATCGTTCATAGATTTCGTCGTTATGTAGGCTACGGAATCGTCCATCCTCATGTAGAGAACAAAAAATTCTTCTGAGGATTCTTCTCTCGGACGTGGCCAAGAGTGCGCATTTTTCTTTTGCTAAGAACTCAAGTTTCCGAGGAATACATGAGGACTGGCAAGATTATTGTCTTGTACAGTAAGAGCTTTGACCCTATGGTGAGACGTTTCGAACGGAACAGTTTTTGTAGAATGAAATAGGTTCTATTGTCTGCCAACAGCCGTGGGTGGATTTAATCATCATGTTATCGGTTGTGATTTGTCTCAAAGTTGTAGTCTCCTATCCTTATTCTTCCGTTTAACCAGTGCGGTTTGATGTTGTAGGTCGGATGGTTTTTAGTGCTGACGTTGCCACCATATATTTGATCTTGCCTTCATTGATGTGCAGCCCGAAATCTCGCCTGCTGGATCTGGATGAAGGCAGTTTGTACGTCTCGGGTCGTTCTTCCCATGATGTCGATATCGTCAGCATAGGCCAGTAATTGGGTGGACTTAAAGAGGATCGTACCTCTTGCATTTACCTCAGCATCACGGATCACTTTCTCCAGGGCCAGGTTAAAGAGGACGCATGATAGGGCATGCCCTTGTCGAAGACCGTTGTTGATGTCGAATGGGGTTGAGAGTGATCCTGCTGCTTTTATCTGGCCTCGGACATTGGTCAGGGTCAGCATAGTCAGTCTTATTAATTTCGTCGGGATACCGAATTCTCTCTTGGCCGTGTACAGTTTTACCCTGGCTATGCAATCATAGGTGGGTTTAAAGTCGATGAATAGATGATGCAACTGATGTCCATATTCCAACAGTTTTTCCATCGCTTGTCGCAGAGAGAAAATCTGATCTAGGCACTGCAGTGCCTTGGTGGCGGATTACTTGGCTAACGTTGCATCGAATACTAGAAGTAGCCTGGTGAAAGAGGCATTTAAAAGAATTACATCACTCTCGAGAACGCCTGTTCAAAATACAAGAAAAGATGTCCCACAAGCTGGTCATTCATTAGCCCATAGTGGGGTGAATACATCTGGTCGGAACATTTCGCAGGACTTAGTGTTTGCTACACTTAGGAGAAGCTCAACGATCCTGCGATCTCTTCCGAAATCAATGCTGATGAAGGAAGGAAATCAGGGAAGCTCCCGGAAGGCTAATAAATACAGAAGTGCCCAGGGTGAAAACCAAGCAGGGGAGTAGTGTCAGAATACAGACGAATCATCGTTTGCCCTACTCGCAGGAAAAATAGTAGAGTTGTGCGAATTCATAAAGGATAAACACACGAGCTATTCGTGTCAAGGACGAAAAAATGCCTCAAAGAAATCAAGCAACATCCAGGCAACACAAGTGGCATCCCCTCAAAATCCAAAGAGCGGTAAGCTTGAAAAGAGGAGTAGAGAGGACGCGAACCATTCTTTCGGATCCTCACAGTACATGAAAAGGCCCCTCACAGGCAAAGGCGAAAGCAAACAAAGTTATCAAAATCGTGGAAACTGCGGCGCTGGCTTCAATTGACCAAGGGAGGTAAAGCTCCAAAAAGGATCCAAGAAAGCATGGACCAAGGTTAGTTAGTTAGTTAGTTTAGTTAAATGGGGGGAGCTGCAGCTCCGAGCACTCAGGTCATTGTTAGGCCCATTGTACTATCCCCGTAAGTTGTCTATTCAATGGTTTCCCGCCTACGGTGTTCGCAGGCTTTAGCGAATCTTAGAACATTCTCCAGAGGCAGAGAGTGTTCAGATTCTACATTGAAGAAAACCTTGCCAAGGTGTCTTCGTCTGAGATCTGAGGACGCCGGGCAGCTGCCTAAAAAGTGCAGGGCCGTCTCCTCCTGCTCCTCACATTGGCTGCATACAGCCGAAACCACTGCCCCAATCTTTTCCATATGGTAGTTTAAAGGGCAGTGTCCCATCAAAAGTCCTACTAGGGTTTTCATGTCCCACTTCTTAAGGGACAACAAAAATGCCACTCTAGTGGCCCTAGGCTCCTTGACAAGGATTTTCGCTTGCCGGCAAGAGTCCAAATTTCTCCACTCGGTTGCGTGAATCTTTGCAATTTCAAAGGTTAGTTGAAAGAAAAATCCGACACATGAAAGAAGATTATGGCCTGAATTAATTATCATCTCCAAAAAGGTGATATGACTTATGCCGATATCCTCAGGAAGGTCAAATCCGATCCTGAGCAGATGGACCTTGGAGAAAAGGTCAGACGCTCCCAAAAAGGAGATTTGATGCTGGAGCTGAAAAAGTCCCCGGGCAAAACGGATGAAAATCCTTGGCAAGGTGGAGAAATCTTTAAGAGAAGAAACACAAGTACGGGCCAGAAAGTAGGAGATTGTTATACAATGTAAGAACATTGATGAAATCACGACTAAGGAGCATGTCTGTGACGTCTTAGAAAAGCAGCTTGTACCACTTGGCTTGTAAGGCTCCGCAATTAGAGGACTGAGAAAGGCATACAGGGGTACGCAAACGGCAACTATAAGCTTATCAGCTGAAACAGCGTTCAAAATGCTGCGGTTGGCCGACTCAGCGATGCCTGCAATTTAGCCATATAGCGGCGAAAGGCACCGGTGACAGTGACAGGTCAAAAAGTAGCAGAAAATGTGGGAGAGAAGGTTATATGTTGAGGGAGTGCAAGGCTGAGCCTGAATGTATGCTTTGCAAGAGGAAAAAGGGCGTCGACTGTCGGTACGTTGCTGGCAGCAGCAGATGTCCAATGTTTAGGAGAGCCTTGAATGCAGTAAAGAAATGAGGTTGATACAAATCAACCTCAGCCACTGCGAAGTAGCACGACCTTCTCTCGCAGATCATCTATGAGAAGGGAATCGGAGCTGTCATAATCAGCGAGCCTTATCGTAATAATAAGAGCGGTGCCTGGACTGCAGATGTAACTGGCAAGGCGGCAATATGGGCGTGTGGAAATCAATCCATTCAAGAAGTGATGAAGTTTCCAGAAGTTGGATTCGTTAGGGTAAATATAACTGGTATCTACATATACAGTTGCTGTGCTCCACCAAGCGCGACGATAACAGAATTCGAAGGAATGCTAGGTATCTTAGTCTCGGATGCAAGAAGTCGATACCCCAAGATTATATCGGTTGATTTCAATGCGTGGGCCCTGGATCGAGGCAATCCCATTATGAGCACCAGGAGCCGTATCCAGCTCGAGTCTTTCGCGGAGCTAGACTTGGTGCTTGCAAATACGAAAAATGTTTCCGCTTCTCGTGCGACATGGTCGGGCTCAATAGTCGATGTAAGATATGTGAGTACCATATTGGCGAGGAGAATGGCATGGTTTGTCAGTACGCATTATACTCATAGCAACCACCAAGCAATTTTCCTCCAGTTCGAATATGGGTCATGGGGCGATGTGCGCTCCCTGGGCTGGTCGGTAAAAAAGTTTGAGGAGAATGCATTCCTAGAGATGCTATTGGGAGGCCACAAACCTGGTGGTGCGGCTACAGAAAAGGTAGAGCAAATGATGATATACATAACGAGAGCATGCGATGCTGCTATGCCGAGGCTATGACGGATGGTGGAATGATCGCGGAGTTACGAAATGCATATTTTCGAGCTAGAAGGACCTTCCAACAATATGTGGACCTTCGAGGTAGGCTTAAGCAGGCTATACGAACCAGCAAGCGAGAATGCTTCAAGCCCCTGGGGAACAGCGTACAGGGTGGTTATGAGGAAGATGAGAGGGTGGAAACCACAGCTGACCTACTCGCATCTGCCGTTCGATATCATAATGGCGCTCTTCCCCCGGATAAAGGGGAGAGTAAACAACACAAGGAAGCATTGGACGTCTACACCATACTTGCGGTAACTAAGTAGGAACTTGCGCAAATTTGCCGAAGAATTGGTGATAACAAAGCGCCCGGTCTGGATGTTGTTCCAAATAGAGCTCTTAAACTTGCTGTTAAGACCACACAAAGGAGTTTTCTCCGACCGGGGGAAGAGGCAAAAATCAGTTTTGCTATCGAAGCCGTATAAGCACGCAGGACACCCATCATCATACCGGCCGATTTGCCTCATCGACATGGTAGGAAAAATACTCGAAAGAGCCCTCTCCTGTGGAACGTGACGTACAATGAGGTCCTTGTCCTTCCCTTGCCAAAGGAGGCCACAATAATCGGTTTCGCAGATGATCTAGCTGTGGTTGTCGTCGCAAAATAACCAGAAGACGTTGAAGTGTAGGCTAACGAAACCATTAGCCCCTTAAAAGGGTAACTGGAGATGGTTCAGCTTGACCTTGTGGAAAAAAAGACGGAAGCGGTCTTGATTACCAACCGTAGGAAGAGGAATACGGTTAATATTCGTGTTGGTGGTCATATCATCACTTCGAAACCTATTATCAAATACCTGGCAGGGGGGGGGGGGGCGTGAAAAAGAGGCAAATACCAGCGAATCATTAGCGCAGATGACGCCTAACATTAGAGGCCCAAGATACAGTCGCAGATTACTTGTAGCCGGAGTGATTCGCTCCACACTATTATACCCGTCACCAGTTTGGAAGGAAGCATTAGCGTGTAAGAGTAATCGGAGGAGGGTTAATACGACTTACCGCTTAGTGGCCCCAAAGGTGTGCAGCGCTTTTACAACAATATCAGGCGGGGTAGCGTGTGTTATTGCGGGAATGATCCCGACAGACATTCCTGCAAGTGAGACACCCCGTCTGTACGAGAAAATGAATCCACCTGAAAAGGATGCAGAATACCCATAGGCGGCAAGGCGAGAGTCGCTGGAAAAGTGGCAGCAACAGTGGGATGACTCGCAGAGGGGTCGCTGGACCCGTACTTTGATTCCCCCTGGATCCACCGACGACATGGCAAGATTAACTACCATCTGACGCAATTTCTGTCAGGGCATGGTGGTTACAGGAAGAATCTGCTCCAATTCAGGCTGGATGATTCTCCCTTTGGACTTAAATGTGGTAGCACACCTAAGGACCCGGAGCATATTATATCCACTGTCCACGATTTTACTCAGATATGAGGAGCCTGGAAGACTCCTTGAAAATCAACCTAAGCCCACAGAATATAGTCAGGGAAATGATGCGGTCGGAGGGAAAATGATGTACGGTGAACCCCGCAATCAAAAGTATACAGTAGGAACTTGCAAAAGCGGAGCGCGCAAAGAGAACGCGAAGAATGGAAGGTTTGGTCGCTTAAAGCGCAGTCCACTCCGCGAAGTAATGCTTTGCGGCAGTTTCGCCGAGAAGGAAGAAGGAGAAAGGGGGGGTGGTTTTTACCGGGTGAGAATCCCACACACTGCTGCAACGTGGCGCGACAGTGTCTTTGTAAGATTTCCACCTCCATCCATTAGAAAAGACAAACAGACAGACGGACAGACAGACAGTAAACCGATTTTAATAAGGTTTTGTTTTACATAAAACCTTAAAAATTGAGTCTCCCAGGGTGCCATTGAAATAAGGAAGTTTTTGAGTTTCTAACAGGTCCTTCATACTGGCGAAATCTTACCACTTCGAATCCACCACCGAATTAAAATATTTTGTGTGTTTGTGAAGGATTCAAAATATAATAGTTTAAAGAGCAGCCGTGGAAGGTAGTGCAAAATAGGTTCATACCATATGTTTCTTAGAGAAATTTTAATCTCCCTGCAATATTATATTTGAGGGAGCTTAGTGAATCTTCCCAGGTCAAGTTTATATGTAAATAATTTTATAATTACATATTTCTAAATGTGAACAGTTCCTTACTGTTTTATCTGAATGTCAAGATTTCCCATTCACATAACTCAGAATTTTATACCAAACTCAAAATTACACTATTCTCCACTTACGTACTTCGTTCAGAACCCAAGTGATCCTATCCACCCTAATTCACATATCCACAGTTTCCACTCACTGCACATGGCCAACATATTTTGGAGGGAAGCAACCAGCATCGCGACATCACCACGCTTCCTGAATCCTTCGAAGAATTTTCCACATTGCCACCAACACCGTATTCACCTTTTGATTTCTTTGTAATTATGATTACCATCAGAAAACCCTTATTCCACTTAATATTTTATTATCAATTTTCTCGTTTACTTTCACTGCTCCTGAAAAGAAGGATGTTTTCACCAAAAAGAAATTGCACGGAAATATAGCAACAGAAACTTTCTCCCAGCGCTTGAGTGCAAACAGTTGGGAGAGAGGGATGTGATTATTACGAATTTCAACCCTGAACAGAGGGGTATGAGCAAAAACCTGATTTTAACCTGTGATTGGTAGCTGTGTAGCCATTTATTTGATGATATGAGAGAGGAGCACTGGGGTGAGGTTTTATGTGCCTTGATTGTGTGTAGGTTGAGAATTGGAATAAATTTGGTTTCCGATAAGGAAGAAATTATTTACGATCACTTCATTAATAGGCCAACTTTAAGTAAATAACCTTGTCCAGCTGCTATATGGGTAACTATCCAAATTCACAATATTGTCCATGTTTGTTTTGTTCCCCTAAAATATTTGATGCATTCTTTTTCTGGCAGTCAAAGGGGCTGCAAACGGAGAATGATGAAGGTGAGTCCTTCGGGTCTAATATCAGAAAAAGTGCAACTGGTCTTCAAGATTGGAGGTTGGTGTAAGAAGGTTGACGACTCTCTCCGGAAAAGCTACTTCCGAAGAAAGTACAAAAGGATCCTCGGGCTAGAGAACTAGAATTACAGCCATGAACTTGGCAACGAAATAAGAATAGCGTTTTGAGGGTTTTCTCATGAAAGATGTGCTTCCAGAACGTCCAGCAGCTGGCTGACATCCTTCCAAGCACAAAGCGTTCCGCCGCAATGAAATGAATTCTCGAAACTTGCCCACTATCCTGGTAGACTTCAACAAAGCAGAAAGAAGAAGCTCGGAAGGATATGATACGTCGATACTTACAACTTGCATAAGTATACCAAGGACAACCGACGGTGCATTATTCAGCTAGGAATTTACATTGCTACGAGAAATGGTCGTTGGAAGTGCTCTATTTATGCGAAGAAAAATCCTCCGACAGCGTGGGTTTCTCTATACGAGACCACTTTTGACCAAATTGATTATGTGTTAATCCAACCTCACTTCTCGCTCAATCTCTGAATATATAGGAGGACCAATATAGATTACCATTTCTTTAGCATGGTATCCAGGGCTTAAGTTAGGACACCATAATCAAACAAAATACAGACTGAAGTGATCCAGTGAGAAGCTCTCCCCAATATCTACAGAGAGAATGGAGAAATGGATGCTGCAATAACAGCAGCTATCAGGTGCTTTGGAAATAAAATTAATAATAAATTAAATTAATAAAATTAATACTTACTGTATCCGTTAGGGGCACCCGTATGTCTTCCGAACCGATATCAGACTGAATTTTAACAGCGAGATCCCGTTCCAGAATAAGAAACGCAGAGAAAAATTAAGTTTTCTTTGGGAAACTCAATCCAGTCTAAGAGAAGCGTTCTAAAGGTGACGTTGTGATCGTGATGAGTGATCTGAATATGAAGGGATGCTCTGATACACTATGCTCGAACATATGGTGGAGAAACAAAGTTTGCGCTGTAAAGACTGTGGTTGAAAGTTTACGAATTTCTGCAGTTTCCACTGCCTTGTCATTGGTGACACATCGGTTGAGTATAGAGCCTACCATAAGGCTAGTTGGATTTGACTAAAAAATTACATCGTACATCCCAAGTTAATCACATCAGTAAGTTGTTTTCTGGATGTGGAAAACCCCACTTAAAGGTCGCTTACTTTTACTTGCGAATTGCAAAGGTGGAGAACCTCTATTTCCAAGCTCAATATTATTCACTTTCGTGATTCCGCTATCCCTAAGCAAAGGGGAGATATATTTTCCTGACCTGACAACAGGCATCTTGATGAGCTGGGTAGAGAATATTAATGAGAATTGACTGCCATTGACAGCGCACTTTTCTTTAGTCCAAATCAAGTTTCCCGACACGTCCCTCTGGATACGGGTGATACTACAGAGACCTTAATATCTACTACCATTATATGATGGCCCAAGAAGTCCGGATGGCTCAAGTGGTTAGATCGCTGGGCTATCGTAGCGGAAGGTGGCGGTTCAAATCTCACTGGTAGCAGAAGGATTTGTTATCGTGACTGGATGCTGGATACCAGTCGACTCAGCTGCGAATGAGCACCTAAGTCAAATCAGGGTAATAATCTCGGGCAAGTGCAATGCTGACCAGATTGCCTCCTACGATGTATCGTAATCTTATAGTGTACCGTTACGGTCTTGAATGAAGTGCTATCTAACATTCTTCAAGGCCCTCATCCCATATGGATTGTGGCACCGACAATTATTATTATTATTGAAGTGCAAACTGGAATACAACAAAGCTACGTTTTGTCACCGGCAATATTCATTTTCATTATCCACGGCTACTCTCTTGGTCGATGAATTGAAGGACTTCAATAGATCATGATATGTTTCCTCAAACACCTGAACTACACTCTTTCACCAAACTTGGAATAAGCCTAATAGCTATGAATTAGGAGAAGGAGGTTAGTAACGTCGAACTGATGTGGGCAGCTTGATCCTATTGATAGCGTTACTGAACGTGATTCCATTCGGTTCATTAATAGTGGCACATCTACTTCAGCTATTTTGTCTGCAAATGCAACTATCTCAACACAGGAGATTGTCTCGCGCCGGCGTGATCCATAAGTTGCGATATGGGAACAGCACTTTGAAAGTGAGTGCAGAGAAGATGGAGAGAATTTCTAAACTCGACGAACTGTTTTAAAATGATCAGCAGGGGCTCACGTAGGACATTCCGGAAAGAAACGTAGTCTGCTCTCTGCGGAGGGTTTTTTTGACACATTCCAGGCTTACTTTCGCTTATGACACCAGGGTGCACCCAGATACGCATCCACTTGTTACACTCAAAACGGGCCCCTCTTTGGAATTCAAACAATCAACCCTTTCTTCTAAACTACCGGGAATTGTCTTGGATTTCCAAGATTTTCGTACATCCTCTCCGCGAAGCTGGTCGCAAACTCCTCTCGGTGAGCTGTGCGAAGGCCGAAGAGAACGAAAGGTAAGGGCTGTGACCGCGACCGATCGTCGCGAGCCATCAAGGCGGCTTTTATTGTTCGGTACCAACATTCCAGTGTCCTATTGGACTGAGGTGGTATGCGGTGGCTCTGTGACGTTTGAAACTCAGGAGTTTGCCTAATTCCCAGAAAAGAGTAGACTCAATTGATGCCTAGATGCGCAAGATCGTGTACTGCGTGGAATGCTTCCTTGCGAAAATCGGCCGGAATAAGTGGCCTAGGTTCCTTGTATGAGGTCTGGTAGAGTAAACTGAAGATAGGAAACTCCTTGAAGTTGCATTTGGAGGGGCTGCGATTTGAGACAAGGCAAGGGGATGCGATCACGATCCAACCAGCAGTCACAAAACACTTCACTCAGAAGATGGGGTTTTATTTCCAGTTACCAATTGGATCAGCATTTTAGCGTCGACGCTTAGCGCCTTTGGCACTTTTCACACCTTGGTTGTGGAATGTGAGTTTATGACGGATTCGATATTGAAAACACTCGACAAGTTGAAAAGAAGACAAAACAAGGAGAATGCATCCGCTCTTGCGGCGGTCTTGACCAGAAGAAGGAGTAAGCGCGCGCCAGCCTCGTTCCAGGTCGTCAGCTGAGTCGGCGGCAGTTCAGGGCGTCGATGAAGGTGACTTTACCACCAGCAATGCAGCCGACGACTCTTGCGTCCGATGTGCCGCCATAGTGAAATATTTCTACATCGTTAACGTCCTTCACAAGACCATCGAAAGATTTACGATTTTGTGATGCGGTATGCACTTCTGAAATCATTGCGTTCTGTAGCAACTTCAGCTGGACTGCCCAGCATAATAACAAATTCCCTTTTATCAAAGCGGGCACTACGTTGAACTTCCCGATATTTCCAACGTTACCGGAGCTCGAACTCATTACGCCTACCATCACTCGCAGCGGCCGGAAGAGTCGTCAGTCCTTCCCATTCATCGATTCTGCAGTCAGCCAGATTTTGCGCTGCCTCTTCGGGACGCTCCTGAACACCTGCTTAGCACTCGAGAAAAGGGCATTTTTGTTGGCGGCTCATCGATATTTTCGGGCAAATTACACAGAGTATTTGGCCTCCAATTAGTTAGATAGTTCTTCCACTACCAAGCGACATCTGAATCATAAAAGTGGTCGATTTTGAACTTGAGGGGTTGCAGCTTTCCAAGTCTGCAAGGAGTAGCGTACGCAACACGCAAGTGAACGAAAGTGACCATCAGATGCTTTTGAGGCCGATGTCAGGACCTCTCTTCTTAACAGCATCCAGAGAAAATTTCTAAATATTCTGGTGATAACAAAGAGGTTCATCTGTTTTCTCGCATGATGTCGATCAGTTGAAACAAAACTGACCTTATGGCAAGCTTTGTACTTGTACAATGTGCTACCAATGACGAACTGGTGGAGCTGCCGAAACCCACGAACTTATCACTATTATTGTTACGTTACGTTACGCGTTTTCCCATCACATGTCTAAGCTAGGTTTTGTTAAAATTGATCACAATGTCACCTTTGAGAAGCCTCTCCTACCTGCGTGTAATTCCTCATAGAAAGGATGTTTCTCCATTATATCGGAAGTACCCATTGGCTCGTAGCACTGCACAATTGTGATGCTACTTAATCTGGACCGGAATCTTGTAGTCAGAAACCCATCATAAACCCGTTCCCTCGTCAAGCTAGCGTGCCTTGTGGTGCTCGTTAGTAACAATCTGACATCGGATTCGGGTGATTTGTTAGTGTAGAAAAAGGAAGAGGAATACTGAGGCTCAGAATATCCAGCTTTAATTGTTAGAATTCTGACTCGAGTTGTAGAAAGCGAGCATTTTTAGGACCGTTGATACTGCTGTCGAGGGACCTGACTACATCCCATATGTAGTCCGTTTTCGATAACCAGGATTTTCGGCGTTAATTCAGATGGGTCACCCATTATTCGTGCTGTTGTATCGGTAGCAGTAAAGTTTCGAAATTTACAGACCTTATACAACAAGCGGAGAAGACCTTGAGTGCATTTTTTAGCCTAAACTCACAGAGCTGATACAGTGCTAATAACTCAATCTTTGGACAGTTGTTGGCGACCAATAGAGCCTACTTCAGCTTGTAAAAACTACCAAACCCGAAATGTCTTATTGTTGTCCGTCGTCATGTATTCCTTAGAGACTAGACTTCTTAGCAAGTAAAATTTCGAGTTGTTGACGGCGTTTTAGAAGAGAATCTTCCGAAGAATTTTGGTCTCTACAGTAGAATGGACGATCCGGTTATTAGGCAACGAACAAATGTACAAGCGATAAAGAAAAAGTCCGACTCAATATCCTGGTTGGCCGAGTGATCTAATCCTTATGGGTGAAGATGATTCAGCCTGGAAAGTCTATATGGGGAACATCTTCGGTGAGAAATAGAGAGATGATAGATTCTGCCCTAGATAAAGCGATGGAGGGGAATTGGCCACTATTTAAGTATCCTGAATTGGTGAACTTTCGTGTAGAACTGGGAGGAACCTTACGAAGGCAAGTTTAAACCGAATATCGGTTTCATCTCCGATGCTTCCCTCTCTGTCAGTCCTATTAGTGGTCTTTAACCTTTCCTCAAATAATACGGATACCATTTACCCCCTACATCTCTGAGACCTGTTTTCTTCCTAATATTTGTTATGTCAAACCCAGACGCCTTATCTTTGCCCTTAGCCAGATGTTATCTAAGCTAAGCGTGAGTTTTGATTTTCAGCTCCTCCTTTCTTTGGTGTTGTCTCTTGATTTCCAAATTTTCCAAGTTGTGGCTCCACCTAATGCACCAGTTTCTGATTAGTATTGTCTTGGTCATACTCATTAGATTGCCGCTAGTACACGGGTGAATAGGGCGTCTGCCCAGTAGCATGGTAGTGTCTGATTTATCTACTCAGGGAGGTAGACATCATCAAAATTCTATTCGAATACAGCATATTATCTTCGACTGCAAAAAATCCAATAGGAATGGTTCACATAACATTTCGGATTGGGGTAGGCACTTTTTGACTTCCAAGTCCTTAACAGCTTTCCGCTAAAGAAGGGTTTATTGGGTCGTACCTACGATCCAATACCGATAGCAATGTCGTCGGATCCCTGTCTATTTAACTTTCTCAATTGTATTTTCTGTGGTCTAACTGTATCTGGAGCTGTTGAAAGAACTGTAAAGGAAAATTTTCCAAAAAAAACGTGCAATTATGTGGACTAATGCCATTAAAGTGACCAACTGCAGCTTAAGCAGTTTCGTACCCCTGAATTTTCTTTCTTCAGTCCACCATGGGGTGAGTTGAATATTTTTCCACCCTCCAAGAAAGTCACCCTTTCACCTATATTTCAAAGAGAGTGCGAGAGAAAGTGGATGAAACTTTAAAATTCGGTCACATGCTGCCGATGTGTGAGGGATGAAAACAGAGAGAATCGAGAGAATATCCAGTTCCCGGGATTAGAGTCAGCTGACAAGGAAAATCTCTCGCATGCGCCTACAAATTTCCCTTCAATTTCCATGTGGAAAATTGGCGGATAGATGGCAGTAGTTGCCAATGACGTACCAAATTTTTAAGTAACGAAAGTTTTTTCGAAAAGGTTTGTGAGAAAATCTGAAGGAAAATCGTTGAAATTCGGGAAATTGGTTTTTCTATTCTGAGGACCTTTTAGCTGCAAAAATACTGGATGTTTTTGAAAGATTAATCGGTTTTTCATCATTTAATTTTATTAACACCTGAAATAGGGGAAAATAGGCGCGCATGGCGCCTAACAGCATTACTGTTGCGGTGGGGCTTTTCCGTATTGTATGAACCGAACAACCCCATTCGAGCAAAACATAACGAGTTACAGGATTAGTCAGTGTTCGAGGGCGCAGCAACGAAAACCGTTCACATATAACCGAAATCAAAACAATTTTTTCTGCAATCAACAAGCAAAGAAAGGAAAGTTATTAGATTTCAATTCAAACATTTCACTGGAAAGGAAGAAATCTTAAAGCGGAAACTTCTCAGTTTCCGACCTCCTTGGAGACATACCAAGATACTGTTGCTTGTCGTCGAAACCGCTGATCTGAGAAATCCTAGTTTTTCCTCCTAATTTTTTGTGTGTTTCCTTTCGGGTCAATTCGCTTTGTGTTTGATTTCTGCTCGGGATTTTCCTTCTTGAAATCTGGAAAGCAAAGTGGTGCGTTATTGTTTAAGGAGAAGTGGAGTTCGCTGGGCCGTAATTCTGTGAATTTGGCGTTGCATCGCTGCTGAGTTGGAGTCGATTGTGTACAATCCTTGGAAGTTGTTATGAGGTCAACTTGATTACGTGAAAAAAGGATTGACCTACTCTGGTGGGATCGTATTGCGGCACTGAAATTTAATTTGAATAATTGAAATTACGAATCATCGTAAGCCGAGAAACATAATAAAAAATTTATAACGTGCACAGTGCGGATTGGAAAGGCATGGAAAACGAAGGATGGCGAAGTGTATAGTTTTTATTGTAGTCGGTCGATAGTGGGTTAGCAGAGTAATAAAGTGCTGCCGTGTGCATTGTGAATAATCGACAGTGGAGTGTCTCGTCCTGCAAGGAATATCGCTGCAACGAGTCATAGTGCAGGTCTGAACGGTGTGACGAAGGTCTGCATGCCGCAAGGATAAACAGAGTAAGATTTTTATGAAGTTTTCATGCTCAAAATGAACTAGGAAATTTATACGACTCCTTCTTTCTTTGCGCAAACTAAGTGAGTCGGACGAAAAGAAGGACAAGAATGTGAAAATTTGCTAGTGGTGCCCCTACACATCATATATCGTATAAGAACCTACCGTATACCCATTTTCCGACACTACTCGTTGCACACAGAAGCAAAAAAAGCCGTTCAGGAGTAACGACTTTCTCACACATGCGCCCCGTTGAGTTCTTGGGAGAATTCGTGCCTTTCCCTACAGTGCAACATATAGGACATTCATGCATGATATATAACTTGATATATAGTAAATAAACTTTTACTCCATCCTCCATTCCTTGAAATTCAACATACAACCCGAAAGTTCATGTGTCTACCCTAAATGTTCTTAGTCAAGGCTTAAGGATAAGGAATTTCACTCACCCTCCTGTCTACAAATTGCCGGGAGTAATAGATCCTTTAGTGTACCAATGTTGTCGGCTTTAACGCATTTGTGTTGTTGTTGGTGGTGTTAGTAAAACGGAAAATCCTTTTTTCCATTGCACCTTCAAGACTGGAACGGGGATTTTAAGGTTGTTACATTTTGCTGGATAATAGCTATTACTTTTGCTTGTATTTCCACATGACTTTTTCGTTTCTGGCAATGAAAGTTTCTGATAGTTTATTGTTGAGTTTTTTTTGGAGGTTGGGTACGGGTTTATGCAAATTTTGGAAAAGCGAAGTTGGATTTAAATGAGGTTTTCTCTAAATGCAGGCGAAATGGAGGATACTCCAAACCAAAGTCAAATTGGGGTTGACATGGGTATTGCTCGATACTAGCGAATCTTGAACATGGCATACTGTAAGTGCATTCACTAATTAAACGATACGAGTATCAGTAAAATAGTTGGTGAAAAAATGACTACTGGCTTTACCATATTTACCAAAGGCCTTTAGATGGCCATTGGAGATTTCTGATAATATACTTTAGCTTCTTTTGAAATATCCTGAAGTAGCTACACTAATCCTTAACTGGTATTCACCAAGAAGATCTAGGATGACCCATTCATTTGACCACCAACCGTTTGATCACTTCCGCCAATGGTAGATTCCATCAGTAGCATTACAATTTTCGACCTTATCTAGCTATCCACCAACATTAAGCTTCCTTGGGGAAGTTAGTCTGATGAACATGTTTTTGATTTATATTGTGTTGCGAGGATACGCGATAACAGTGCAGGATTATCCTTACAACTTCGTTTCCTTTCACTGCTAGGTTAATCCAGCGTGGCTTGCTTGCCCAGAACCGAGATAGATGTTAACTGAAAAGGAAAACTTAAATTAATTCGAGCTAAACTTTGATGAGTCGCTCATAATTTACATTAGAAAAATACTTCCGAAGTGAAATCAGGAAGAGTTTTTGTAATGATGTAAGGATCACAAATTAGATTGAGGGAGGTGAAATATGAATGTCCACCACGACGCAGCGTATTTTGGCAGCCTGTTCTCCGACTACCTGACGCAAAACCCAAGGAAATATGGTTTATTTTTCTTCCAATTACACGTAGTACTGGCCAACGGGGGTAAAATGAATAAGTATGGAAAAGGACGCTTTGGTTCAGCTGTGGACACATAAGACAAAACACCATTCCGGAGTGTAGCGTGTTATTATGCTTGTGAGCCGTCGTCCTAGGGTATTCGTCTCGATTTCGCAGTGTATCATCCGCAAAACATCTTAAATAGGTCGAATGCTGCCTTTCCTCATCATCAGATTGCGGATGATATGCCATCATTTGCAGCTTCTTTGCATTTGAAAGCTTGTGCGAAGGTTTGAGAACCTAACCGGTGAACTTTGCTCCTTGATCGATCACAATGGCCCGTGGCAAAAAATAGCGACTAATTATTTCATTAAACAACATCTTGGCCAGTGTGTTGACGAAACTCACAACTCTCCTCAACTCGTCCACCATCGAAAGAACATACTTGTTACTCTTCATAGTTTCAGGCAACGGCCCCACGAAATCGATATATATCATATGGCTTATCTGACACTGAAGCGACCATTAACGACATTCTTGTTTGCCGATGAATCTTGTTCTCCTGGCACTTCAAACATTGAGTCGAATATCGCTGGACGTGTTGTTTCATTCCCTTCCACCTGAAAAACTTCCTGACTCTAGTAAGCTTTTTGCTGGCGACAAAGTGGCCTCCAAACCTTAAATCATGATAGTCTCTAAAGACTAATACCCTTTCCTCCGTAATCTTCATTTCTCCCACGTTTTGTTTCTCTGTAACCTGAGAACGCCTCTACTACTCCTCATTGTCCGGCATTTTATTGTCGACGAGTTATTCTCCTTTATCTCTTTTAACCGCGTTGCCCACTAGACAACTAGAGCTAGTCCCCGTTGACTACTCCTACTGAATCGCTCTACTCAAGGCATCCGAATTCCTTATCATACGGTCAAGGCTATATAATAGCTCATGCTCATACTCGGGCAATTTTCGTTTTAGAGACGAAACATCCGACTAGCCCTTAGCACTCCCTTCAACGATTTGTAATCCGTAATTACCTTAAATGGTCTCTCTAATAATAGCGGTTGCCCATGTCAGTGCCAAATGTTCCCGTCCTGAGGTCGAGTAATGCTTTTCCGTCTGGTGCAGCATTCGGCTCGAGCATGCCACTGTCCTCCTTATTGCCCCAATACCGCACCCAGAGCCTCACTTCTACCATCTGTCACCAAAGCAAACGCATTATCAAATTGAGGATAGGCCAAACCGGAGGCAAAACCTTTCCTTTTCAATCGACCAAAGGGATTCTCCCACTCCTCATCCTCAATAAATTTCACATCTTGTCTCATTAAACGATTAATAGGAACTGAAATGTTCGCGAATCCAGGTACAAACCTTCGATAGTAATTACTCAACCTAAGGAATGACTTGGCTGACTAGGGGTTTTTTTAATAATAATAATAATCCTTGGCGCGACAATCCAATTGGATCAGGGCGTTGAGATGTGCTCCCTATAGGAGGCAATGTGGTTAATATAGCTTTTCTGTCTGTTTGAGATCGAGTCTAATTTCATCCTCACAGTAAACGTGTCCCAGGTAAGTCACCTCTTTCCTCAGCAACTGAAACTTCGGCGGCTGAAATATCTCCCTCAATTTTGGATTGTGCTCATCCAAGTTTTTATAGAAAATAACCACACCATCTAAGTACACCAAGAATTTTACACCCTGTAGCCGTGTTCAGCGAAGACTGTAAAAATGCCGGTGCTGTTTTAATACCGAAAGGTAACCTTTTAAACTGTAGGTGATGGTACATAAAACTGAATGCTCTCTTTACCCTCCTGATCGACAGGAATCTGGTGATTTCCTTGCGCTAAGTCAAGTGTCGAAAAGTATCTTGAATTCCCAAGTTCATCCACTTTTCTTCACCTCCCAAAAAAAGGTTCGAAAACGTTTTTACGCCCGTAAATGGTAACTTATCTCCAGTAAGTAGAAATATACCATGATACTCCAGCCACAGCTGAGTAAAGTTATCCTTCTCTTCCTGGTTAAGGGTGTCCGATAACTCTGGGATCTGTTTTAACTGCCTATGTCTCCTCCTGTTAACTTGTCGATTCCTCCTCCCCTCGACCGCCAAAGTTTAGTCTGTCAAATGGACAAATTCAGGCCTAAAATTCCGAAGATTAATTTGCTCCTCATTCACGTTGATTATGCCAATCAAATACGGTCCCATTCCGGGATTTCGCTACTGCTGAAGGCAAACTCGGGACGACTTTAATGATACGGGCGGTTCCCCGAACCTTTCCTCTCTAGGATCTAACCTTATGTCAACTTGCCTTGAGTCCTGAGTCCTGAAACTAAACTGTTACGGTCTTTTTCTCTCTCCCGCATCCATGGTTTCCATAACTTATCATGCAGCCCCTTCACCGCTGGATAGACAGCTTCTTGCGTGTCCTTACCTACTACTGAGGAAACACGTCCCAATTTTCCACAAATAACGACTGGAATATTTCCCCTTCGTCGTCATTAGTAACTTCTTCTGTCCTCCAATATGGTGGATGCCCACCTGATTGCAAGCTCTTCCTGACACCGCCAAAATTCTGGCAATACAATTAATAATTGCCCGCCCCCGTAGAAAGTCCTTACCTAAAATTCAATCATACAGAACGGATATCTGGTTCCAAACTACATTATCAATACAAGTGTACTATCCTGCATCTCATTTTTACTCAACATTTCCACGTACCTACAGTTTTCTTATCCAGGGAGAGAGGATGCAAAAGGAATTAGTAATTGTGTTGTACAGGGAAGTGAAAGATCGCAATGATTTGGAAGCTTCACGTATCACGACAGAACTTCCATGTTATCGGGGCAACGGTCGCCTCCTCAGCAGCTGAAGAGGTGGAAGGAACACTTGACCACTGTAAATCACCGTGTGGTTATGGACTGCTGCTCCAAACTGAAGGAAAAGCACACTGAGGGCAGTCATTCCGGATGGTTATTTTGGACATTTCCTACATGCGGTAGTGAATTTAGAATGGGGGATCCTCAACTTCTATTTATTTAATTTGACCAAATTTTGAGGTAGTCGGAAGTGAAGAGGAGGCTTAATACCTTTTTAATAAATGGTTAATTCAGATTATATAGTTTATGTTGAAAGACAAGGTTAAAGTTTTCAATAATCGGATGTCTGCTATCAATGACGTTTACAAGATTTTCTGCTATTCAACATGGTCTCGGCATCCTATATCCTCTTCTTGGGCTCTGCTAATGCTAACTTTTGCAGAATTATTTGAATCTTGATAATATCCTTTTCCTACGGAAGTTTTTCTTATCGCCTGTCAGTTGCACTTTTTAAGGTTTTGCGTGAAAGTATAAAAAAAATTGGAGCAGTTAGATTGACCCAAATTGTGTAGGGCATCCTATATCATTTGAAAGTAGTCAAGATGTTATCTTTGTTTGTTTGTTTAGTCATTGGAAGGTGCAAAGTTTCAAAAGCTACAGTTAGCTCCCGCCATTCGATAGTGCGAGATTTCAACTCATTAAAGCCACTTCCTTCTCCAATGCTCACCCCACGAAATTTCCATTTCGGCACAATGTTGCGAGGTAGGTTCAGTTACGGATTGCGACTCGTATTGTTATTTACCACCTTCCTTCGAAGCTTTTCCTTGCTCAGCATATTTTGGATCACCTTCATTACTTTTTCCATCGGCTTCCTAGTTGCTTCTGAGACTGATATATCATGTGTGGTGACAACAGCGCTCCGGGGACAATTTACACCGCCGCTCTGTGCGAGGCAAATCTCGGTTAATTAAAAACAAGTCTGCAATCACCTCGCGTGTCGGGCGATGTGGGGAGTCCTTAGGTTTGAAGCAACGTCCATTTAGGAATGGGGTTAGGTTCTAGCTATCCACTTCCAGACATTTGAAATAATTCCGTAATCGTCCTTAAGGTGAATCGTCCCATCTCTTTGGTGACCCCAAAATAGCTTCAAACTTACGGTTTGAATTTCCAACGACAGGTGTAGGTCTTGCCGATTGTGTATGTTGTGCCACACTCGCAGAGATTTCGACTCAATTCTGTCAAAATGTCGAGCTACCGTGTCTAGACCCTATTGTATCAGGCACCAATGAATTCTTCCATATATTTATTATGAGAATATTCATAGTATTTAACAGTACACGTTCAATATCCAGCTATTCCTTCGTTGCTGTGGGGTATACAAAATAATCCTTCCTGCGAATTACTCTAAGTTGATTATCCTGAATCGCAACTATTCATCGCAACTTACGCTGAAAAGCCATTCCATTGGAAGCGAAGGGACATAGACATGCGCTTGTGTTTTCAAGGTTCCACAGCAATGGGCCCAGTACGGAGTCCTGTGGGACACCAGCAGAGAAAACGTACTCCTGGGGTCCATCATCGGTGTCATACCAAAGCCTCCGTTTTTGTAAATAACTATTGACAATAGCTGCAGGATAGGCGAAAATACTAATCTTCGCCAGAGATTCGCGTATTAGCCTCAAATTGTGCGAATTGAATGCATTTTTCACATCCAGGGTCATTACCACGCAATATTTGCCAAACCAGTAACCATTTTGATGGCGTCAATGGTTGATCTGGCTTTACTGAACCCATACTGCCGATATGAGAGGACTCCTTGGCTCTCAAAAACTGGGAGTAATCTATTGTAGATTAGTCCCTCTAGCATTTTCCCCACAGTGTTCAAAAGGCAAAAAGGTTTGTAGGAGGTTGGCTTACCTGGAGGTTTACCAGTTTTAAGCTGTGGTACCAACTGCTGTGCTTCCATGATACAGGAAATATCCCCTCGGTCATGCGAACAACTTAGCCAACATGTCCGGTCTGGATTTCACGGCAAGCTTAACGGTCCTATTCGACACGCCATCCCGACCCGAAGCTATGTTATCTCCTATTCTAGCGCAGACTTCCACCAGCCCGTTGCTGATGACTGGCGGTATTGCCGTCACATCCAATTCAGAGGTCGCCGGAAGCTGTCAGTGCTTTCTTCTTGCTAGGTAATAATTCCTGGATAATTTTTAACAAGAATGATTTGCGGAGATGAACGACCTCTGAATCGCCCCATCATGATTCTATAAGCGCTCCCCTATGGGTTTACGTCCGCTTCCGAACAGAGCTCCCTTGCATGGTAAGCTTAAGGGTTTGCGGGCTTCCTTATAGGCACAGTCTTTTTGTTCTTGGCCGATTCTGCCTACTGTCCTTTGAGCAGGTCTTCTGGCATGGTTACAGGCTGATTGAAGGCTGGCCAGTTCAGTATTCCACCAGTAGTTTGGTCTTCTATGCATGGCAATGGCGATGAATTGGGCCAAATGGACAACTCTTTCCGTAGAGGTGCCTGTTTTATTAGGTTGGTCTACCCACACTTCTGTGGAGGTCTGCTCACCCAGAGCTATTGCTGACCAGCCTGACATCTTTCTCGGTTTTGGCATAATGGTATTCTGCCCGGTGACTCCACCCAAGGGCAAAAGAAGATTGCCTGGTGATCAGCGTGGGCCAGTGCAGGGCTGACAAAAGTTAGATCTACGATTGAAGGAAGCCTTGCTTTCTCAAAGGTGTTTACATAGCCTTCGTTGGTTAGAATTATATCCAACTGTACAAAAACGTCTAATAGACTGCGGTCCTTCCATTTATTTCTCTGCTACCCCACTCACAGGTCCAGACATTAAAGTCACCAGCAATCACTACTGGACTACGACCCCTTGCGTCGAAAACAGTCATGTCTGTCCGTCTGTCTTTCACATGCATTTTTCTCGGTGACGGTTATATCGATTGACACCAAATTTGGTGCAAAGATGGGAACTGTCAACGCTCACGCATACAGTGGATAACATCCTTTTACGTTGAATTTAAGGAAGAGGACATTTAATTTAATTAATTAAAATTTAAGGAAGAGGCATTTTTTTCACTAAATATAGTCTCATGTAGGTATCAAATGAAAGGTCTCGATTAGTACTTTCTGAGGCTGGTCTTAATTTTAATATTTATTGGAAAGGTGGGAAAAATGTGGAGGGGGGGGATCATTTTCATTTCTTTATCGGACACATTCTCAGAAATTACCCAACCGATGAATCTGGAAAAAAAACAAGAGGCTGCCACTATATGGTGCCAAGGTTCCGAAATACCCTCCATACCGCTATATGTTCAAATAAAGTTAATAATAGTAAATTAATATAATTTTTAGTAATTGGCTGCAAAGCCCGCCTTAAATTCATCCAAGCTCCACGAAAACTCGAGCATGATTCTACAAAGTTTGGTGGAAATCACACTATTATTACAAAGTTATAATAGGTCAGAGTTGTCGCTCCTTTGCAAGACTTTGAATGTCAATATCCCCTGATCCCAATTTGTTTTAAGAATTGTTCTGTTAGAGGCCAATGTATATCAAAATGTATCTCTCATGAATTCAAGGGTAATTTTCGCACGTTTAAAGTGGTTCCATGTGTAGGGTGCAATATGGATTTGTAATTTCGCCAAAAAAAGTAGGGTGGTGACAAATTTGTTGAGGAGGTGTTAACTCCCGGTTACGTTGCCCTAGGTTCGACTCCCAGTCGTCATAGATGTTTGTGTTCGTTTTGAGTTTGTCTTGCTGCTGCATTAAGTGTGATGATAATGAAACTGAAGGGTAGTCCCACCGTCTGGATGCCCTATACTCCCCAAAGAAGGAGGAGGAGAATGTAATAATCATCATTACCAACAAGTGGTATCGGGTCTAGGCCTAGGAGATAGTAGATAGAACTACCGCTTTTTTATGCTTTGCAAGCATGATACCAGCATCTTCAAGCAAGGATCTCATTTCTAAAACTGCCTGGTTTATGAGTATGTCGATCTACTTAAAATCTTGTGCCACGATAGTCATTCCGATGTCATCTGCATCCATTTGGAAAGCAGTAACCTCAAAATTCCATCCTACATTATTATCCCCAGGAAGGAACGGGGACTGATGCTAGTGGAACTTAACATGTTGTCCAATAGTTTTTTTAGTCTGTCGCCTCTAGCCTCTTAAGGAGAAATTCTATCGCGATGTACACTATATGTTTTGGAGTACCTAATTTAGCTATGGCCTCAATTATTTTAATCTAATTTGTCCAATTAAGGAAAGGCATTCCTCGCATCGAAAGTAACTAGCGTGCATCATTTATTGATCTCCATTCCTGTCCCCGCAATTGCTGATCACTTTGACAGTAGACTCGCCTTTTATAATCCGAAATGGTTATCTATCCCCTATCTATCCCTTTTCTGTAATCGGCATAAGCTTATTGTAGATGATCCATTTGAATAGTTACCACGCAAGCGAAGGATCGCCAAGAGATTTACACTTTACGAAAACCACATCTTTCAAGAGCATTATAAATGTTTAAGTGGACCAATTTGGAACGGTTTCGACAACCACTAACAGAGTTATATGCGGAATACCGTCCAAGCTTTACTTCTGGAAACCTCCTTCTCGGCTTCAAGTAGTTCTTCTGTGATTATCCTGGAAATCGTTGGAGTCTACCTGAATACTGGGTTGGTTCGATTGACGTGGAAGTTGTGGGTAAAATAATGCCAATAATGTAGTGAGCGTTTACATTTGATTCTTCGTTCCTTACAAACCTTTTGAAGTGCTCAGTCTTACTTCTCGAAATGGTTGCTTACAGTTCTTTCTTCGCCTTTCTATATTGGTTGCGCAATTCTTCAAATTCAGGTCGGTTTTCGCCATGTTGGATAGGCCCACCCGGCCTTAATTCCACATTCGCTTCTTGAATACAATCCGCATGGAAGCATCATATGCTCTCTGCGACTTTCCAAAAATTGGTAACACCTTTTCTTCAGCGTTATCCATCGATGTCGTGTCCTGCAATAGTACTTTTTCGAACTTTTGTTTATCGAGTTTCCTGGATGCCCAACCCGTTACTGCGGTCTGTCTTGTTCTTGTCCTATACTTCATTTGGCAGATGATATTCTGATGGTCATATTACGGATATTCCTTGCTTAGCTGCCATTGGAGGTCCTTCGATGAAGTATTGTTAATAAACGTGAGGTCTATTGCCGAGCCTACAAGCATATCCCTCCTCCGAAAAGTATTAGCTCTGCCCGTATTTTTCAAAACTGCATTCAGGCGTGAAACTGCTCCGAGAGATATGGTGCCTCTTACATTTATTTTTTGACTTCCCTCGTCCTCGGCACAAACGTTAAAATTGTCAACTATTATTATTGGGTTGTGGCGCCTGTCATCGGAAACATGTCCTTCAACCAAGATGTCATTCGGGATCCTTGCTTTAGGCTGGTCTAGTAAATAGTTAGAGGAGTCATGCCGAAAACTGACGGGATGTGGGGTTGTAAGAGATATAAGGGCACTATTCTGAAATATGACTGAAACTGATATTCAAGATGATTTAATTTGTGAATCCTTATGTATTTAGTCTTGTATGTGCCTTAAACTATGCTTATGAGGTCGTACCACTGTCACCGAAGAGTGTTCGCAGCCTGAAGTTGTAATTAAAACCAAGAAACCGAATATAATGCAATCATATCTGATATCCTTTGAAATTAGATAAAACATGAATTACACACGAAGCTCTAAGTGGCCACTGAGAACCCTTTCGTGCTAGCCCCATTTCGCCAAACACTACAGCCCAGTACAATGCGTCATATGACACGCACAGTCTTCGAAGAAACTAACAAGTGTTCTCTTGTTACACAGAAAATTTACGAATCTCCCTTTGCCAACCTTGTTACAGGTGAAGTTACTTGAGATTTGCTAGCTTCAAACCATAACCCTATTTTCTCCATGTCTGCTATATATATGCCTACATATGTACAGACATACGTCAGCTCACAAAATTCACAGTACATAAAGACGAAGGTGGTAATGGTTGAATCCTCTTCAACAAGCAGCCGAGCAAGCAAGCGAGCACTTAAAAATGTTTATATCCCAACCAAAGTGGTTTACGTCCTAAGTCTATGATGTTTACAGGAGAAATTATCCGATTGCCAGGCACGGAAGCAGGTTGGATTGAAAACATTGGAGCACAACAACTACGCACATGCCATCGGCATAGGATAAGTATGGAAGAAGACGTTCTCAGTGATTCTTCGAGACAAGGATTTTCTTACTCATCTCTGCATATATTCATCCTTCCTACGTTCACAAGAGTTCATGTACGATTGTTGTATACACGTTGAAACATATTCGCTTTTCCTATCTCTTGTGCAGTAAAAAATAATGTTAATCCTCCTTTGGATAGCATGTTAGGGGCTGGCTGCAAGAGGGTAGAGCTAGAGGTGTACGTACGAGACTTTATGCCGTACCGAGAAAAGCTGAAACGTGAGGGCTAACCACTTTTCGGTCTAGAAATTTACAACGAGACCCAGATGGGTATAAATGGCTGAAGGATTTATGTGTGTACAAATGTGCTCGTATGAGAGGATGCTTTCGAAAAAGGGAAGATTTAATTGAATGAAGAAATACGTTTTTTAGCTATGTTTGTTCATTGCTTTTAGCCATCGTACAGGGATATGATGGTGTTGTAATGATGTGGACTTAAACTGCTAAATGGTACGGGTGGTCCCTATTTGGGGGGTTCCGCTTCAACCAAATACTATGAAATCCAGTTGAGAGGGATGCGAATTATGGACTGAATTTGGAAATAGTTTCAGAATAAAATGGATTTATTGAAAGACGATTTAATGCATGTGCTTTCATTGCAAAATGTTTCAATTTCGTGTTTCGAGCAGATCAAATTTGGAATGGAAAATCAACTCTTCAGATATGAAGGGTTTGCATGCAGAACTTTCCCAATTAGCATGTCAGACTACTCACAAAATTAGAACTGGCTTCAGATATTAATCAAGACCTCTCACTTGATATCCCACAAGACTATATTTGGTGAAAAAAATTATACCCAACTTCTGGATATATCGGTACTCCGATAAACTAGGACAATGTAGCTCTGTGTATACATGGACAGTTCCTACCTCCCCACCAAATTACAGAGCAGTTTCAGTTGACCGTCCTGCCCGGTAAGCGTGTTGACAGTGATGTAGGGGATTACGCTTTAAAACATTAGTTCTAATATAGTTGTTAGGCGAATTCATCTGAAAGATTTAGGGTGAAAAGGATCCTTTTTACACGCTTTCGGAATAAAGACCAGTTTTGCCCGTCTTTATGCTCTTCGCATATATCTCAGGACTATGCTGTCCCTTACCACCCTGAAAAGAAACTGGAGTAGGACCCTGGGAAATGATTCTCGGTAAATGCCCCATCTTCCTTCTTCAAACAGGCTGAGAATATTGCCCCGTCTTTGGCTACAGCCTTCTGTGATTTGTTCGATTCGTTCACAGAATTCCCTGAAGCTGTTCAGTTTTGCTTCCCTGATCGCGTTGTTATACGCAGTCAGTGTTCTCATTCTGGCCAGGTTCCTGTTCACCATGGTACATCCCTTGGTGACTTAACTGTTTTAGCCGGACAGCTGGCCTCATAAACGTCCATGACGACTGCATTGAGGTTTTCCACCACCGTTTCTAGTTCCAGTTCGCTCCTAATGTCAACGTCCCTTTGAAGGTGGGCCATGTTGTTACTCAAGGGCATTACAAAGAATTCCCAATCCGTTCTCCCGGAATTCCTTATTATTCTTTTTATTCCGGAGTTACCTTCAATGTCGAGTCTCATTATCCTGTGATCAGATATTGAGGGCTCATCCTCCAATTCCTGACCATCCTGTTCATTAGAGTATTTCCTAGAGTTATGTATAGTGTCTCCTGTCTAGTGCTGGTCACAAATGTTGGAGTGTTCCCTAAGTTATATATTTCTAATTTATTTTTAAGAATCAATTCAAGGAGGTACACACCTCTTCGATTGGTGTCGCTGCTTCCCCAGACTTCGTGGCGGGCGTTGACATCGCAGCCGCCCTTTTCTCACAATACTGCACCAGTTGAGCGACTTATTCCGGTGGAATCCGAATGTCATCTCTTGGGAAGTATCCGAAGACTGCTACTCGAGTGCTCCTCCCGACTTCCAATGAGACTTGGATAGCCACAAGGTCCTCGGTCAGGAACTCAGAGCTCCTGACATATATATTTGAAATTATGTTTAAGAATTATGTAAGCTCTTGGTTTTCCACAAGAGGAGTCCCAAATTACCTGCATGCTTCCTCCTTGCAGAACGCGAGTCTCCGCCCGCTGCACCCAGGACTCCTGAGCCAGCACTACTCCAAGGTTCCCCTTGATACTTGCCCTTGCAATTACCGTAGATGCAGCTTTCGCATGGTGGAGGTTTATCTGGGCTATCTTAGTGCTGGCCATTGGCTCCGTTATTGTTTGGAGTTCTTTTCCACTGTCGGAGTATCGTCCTCCTTCTCCGACATGGCGCTTTCCTACGCGTCGCTGTCCACCCTGAGTCCTAGCAGATCTAGATCGTCCAGCTTCTGCTCTAGATGCTTCTGGTCTAGATCGTCCAGCTTCTGCTCTTCACTGGCCAGCAGGTTTAGTTCCCAGGTTGATCCAGTCCTTTCCGCCTCTATGGATCTCGAGACTTCTTCAGGGACCTCGGTATGCTTTTCACCCGGTGTCTCCTCCGAGATGTCTTTCCTCGGCTTTTCCCTGTGCACATGCACGAGTATGTTGGCAAATCGATAATTGATAATGCAACTCTGATGTTTGATTGCCTCTAGGGTTCGGTCATCTACTCCGATCGTGATGAGTTTACCCTTTCTTTCCACCTTTCTCCTAAAGACTTTCTATAATCGCGTATGGGGATCTTCATTCTGAGCGATTAGGAGGGTTATGAGATCTTCTGCCTCTATTGTCACCGTGTGGGCTCCTGGTATATCATCCCCAGCACATGTTGACAGATCTGCCCCTTCCCAGCCTGGGGGTGATGATCGATGCCAAGCTGAGTTTCAAGGGACACTTGGATTATGCGCGAGAAAAGGCAGCAAATGCCAGCTCATCCCTTGCAAGGATGATGCCTAACGTGGGAGGGCCGAAGTATAGTCGCAGGCTACTCATCGCGGGAGTGGTGAGGTCGATCCTGCTATACGCAGCCCCTGTCTGGGCGGGAGCGTTGAACCACGCTGTCAACCGGAGGAAGATATGTTCGGCATACCGGCCAATTGCGCTAAGGGTGTGCAGCGCATTTAGGACGGCGTCGACGGAGGCAGTGTGTGTTATCGCAGGAATGATCCCTATAGATCTTCTAGCGAGCGAGGCACACTGGCTCTACGAAAAACGGAAGGCAAATCCAGCCGAGGTGAATGCGGATTTCCGAAAAGCCATCAGGAGAGAGTTGTGTGGCAAGTGGCAACAACGATGGGATAATTCCGACAAGGGCAGGTAGACCCATACATTGATCCCATGCATCGAGAAATGGGTCAACCGAAAGCACGGAGAATTGAATTACTACCTGACACAGTTCCTTACGGGACACGGTGGCTATAGGAAGTACTTGCATCGCTTCGAGTTGGACGAGTCTCCCAACTGCCCTGAATGCGGTGCTACACTCGAGGACCCGGAGCACGTTATGTTCTATTGTCCCAGATTTCTGCAGCAGAAAAGGAGGTCTTAGGGGCGGACATCGAGCCCTCCAACCTGGTGGAAGAGATGTTGAAGTCGGAGGAAAACTGGATGGCGGTAAATGAGGCAGTAGCCGTGGTGCAGACAAAACTCCTGGAGTTGGATCGAGCTAGGAAGGCGGCGCGACGGAGACGTGACATGGACGAGCTGGTATAGCGAACCAGAGCCTCCCCCGCGAAGTAATACTTCACGGTGGTCCCGCGGGGAAGGGCGGAAGAGTGGGGGTGGTTTTAGTGGGTGTGAATCTCACACACTGCTGCAACCTGGCGCAGGAGCGTCTTTCTAAGATTTCCACCTCCATCCATAGAAAAAAAAAAAAAAGCCTGGCAATTTAAGAGCTATGGTCCTAATTCACTCTGCAGTGTCTCCCATCACGCAGTCTAGCAGCATAAGACCTGGTCGAAAGCGTATCCCGGGGAACACAAGTTTCGCAGCCCATCCCTTGCACATCTGCCTGACGACAAGGTCTTCGATGGTTTCCTGCTCCTTACGAGTGAGTATTTGCTCGGGAAATATGTTTGGGAGTATGGCCAGTCGAATGTCCTTGACCCCACTAGCATAGCTAATGGCGGGCTTCCTGATTCCTACCTTCACCCCTGACCTGAACGGATTTTCTCCCCCCTTAGGTTTCGATTTGGATTTTTTAGGAGCATTCCTTCATGCGGGCTAATTTCTGCTGCTCCCCGCTTTCTCGGCTCCGGTAGAGATGGCTTAGGTCTATCCTGAGCCTTCTTAAAGGCCTCTTCTCGTTTCAGGCCTTCCTTCAGGTAGCCCAGGTACCATTTAGCACCTGCGCCACTAAGACCTATCTCCTTCCTGACGTCTGATATATTTAGATCAGACGTGCTTTTGATGGTCGCTGCTTTTTGTGCAGTGGCGTTTGTTGGTTGTTGCCCACGCAATATACCAATGTTAACCTTGGATCCATTGCTCTCAGTATTTCAGAGATGTGCCTTCGCTGATTAACCAGTTTGTGTGCGGTACGAGGTCCCGCTTTATTAGTTTCAGTTTTTTTATTTTTATTGCTGGTACTCATTTAATTCCCACGAGTGTGGGAGTTAGGAGGTCTGCCGTGCCATAGCCCCCCGTAGCACGGTAAGGTTTAACTTACTAACTGAGGTGACCAGGTGTCAGTGCAAACTATCTAACGGACACGGTTCGCATGACACCCTGGATTGGGGAAAGTGTTTATCGGCTCCCCAGTCTAGATCCGTAGCGTTTTGTTAATCACCACTCACTAACAGTCTTGGTAGACGATAGGCTTAGTACATCGCCCTAGAGGACAGACAGCTCACCCTCAGAGAGAGATAGGTTGGCCTCAGGGAGCTATATTCCGCGTCAATCTATAATACAATGCACTGCTTGCCCCCTCTCTAGGAGGAGGTTCTACTTGCCTTCTTGTTTCTAGGTAGGATTTTATAGTTCGAACTTCTAATTTTGTTCTTTTAAATTTTCCGTGTTATACACGGCAACAATAGGAGAAATCTTTGCTTGGTTGCTTGCTTTATTTCACAATCTACTCTCCTTTCCCTTCTAAATTAAGCAGAGTAATCCTCGTCCGAAATCCGCATCAACTTGATGTCGGACCGTACCAAACGGGGAGCAACTTACTCCCCCTTTTTTTGGTCTACGGACCCCTTAAAAAATGTAAGGCGATGACGGCTTTACGGTTTCTTACCAGGGCAGAGGCAAATCGTCAGATGCTGCCTCACCTCTGCGCTGGAAGCAGCGTGACCGAAGCGGCTCGTAGATGCAAAGTGCTCGTTTATATAATTTGCAAAACACAACATGACTACGAATTATAATGACCGTTTTAAATATCTTTTTCACAAAACTGGACACCGCCCCGGCCCCTCGGAGTGTGTGCAACGTTCTCATCGGCCACACCACGGTCCCTACATAGGACACAGCCTTCCTTTTTATTTCAGGTGTTCGGTTTATGGCCTTACTGACAGCATTTACGGCATGTTGCCCTTCTGTCAGGTCCCCAACAGTTTGCAGATGCGTGCCAATAATCCAAACGTCTGTAACATTTGGTTGGGGCGACCAGGATTCGCATCCTACACACTATCCATAAAATTCTTATTTTCCCGCTATGTGTTGCTCGGCAACTTCCACCACAGCGAGTTTTTGACCTCGGGAGTTTGCAGAGGTGATACCAATGCCCGTGGATACCTCCGGACATGCGCGTTTGATGACCTCTTCTACCTCATTCTTTTCTGTGAGGCAGTCAAAGATTTCCAGAGAACACGTGGGTTCCAGGCTGGAAACCAAAGCTTGTTCTCCCAGAAGCCCCTTGACTGCTTCATAGAAAGTAACTTATTTATTGTCTTCGTGCCTAGGTTCGACGAGGACTCCACCACCCTTCGTTTTACGAATGGAAGACACTTCTGCTCCATTACCTTCGGGTTTAATCTTGTAACGGATTTCACTAAGCCTTTTGTCGGCTATTATATTTTATTTTACAGATTAGAGAAATGCAACTATATCAAAGATCGATTATGTCATAGCAACTATTCAAGCTAAGTTATATAAATAACTCAGTGATGACTCCTGACTCCTAAAATCAACTCCGAAGCACTTCACATTTCTTTATTGTGTAGGATTTTTCTTCGATATCTTTCCCATTTCCTCTTACTTTGTAGGCGGTAATCCGTCCACGTTACATATGTCCGCATTGTATTGCTGTAGTTGGAGTAAAATTTAGGCTGGACGCCCAAAGCAGTAGATAAATCTGATGCAAATGAGATTGAGTTTTGAAGCAAACGAACCTCGTAAATTGGCAATTTAGGACACAAAAATTTCGAGGACGTAGGCATTGAAGCTAAATGAGGCTGCACAACCCAATTTAGCTGGAATAGTCATGGATACGAGATTATGCGACATATATACTTACAAATCAGGATTAGCAAGTTAAGGGCTATTGAAAACGAAGAAAGGACTGTAGAAACAATATGTCAAGCATATTTTTAAGGATTTTTAGAGAGAATCAAGTTGGAGGTAACGAAAGGAATTATTTCTAGGAAAATTGTTTCAAAGTCCTCACAAATAGCCAATTTGGAAAGAGCCTGTTCTGTTCTTCCCGAATCAAAGGACGGTCCACTGTGTGTTCGTCAAAAGGAATGTATGTTTTCAGAAATACCTTCAATTATTTTTGTCAAAAGGGAACAGTAATTTGTAAGGATTGAGCTTTTCCCTCGTCACATGTACAGTGAAGGTTATTCCATTTTCGAGAGCAATAAGCGCAAGAATTTCTGAATTTCAACTATTCACCGCAACAATTTCCCGGAAGAATTTGTTAACGTAACAAAGTGCTCAAAGCATATCTTGTTCTATGCCACCACTTACCAGAATTCCTCGAATACTTTCTCCGTCATTTCGAGTTTTCCTATTCGAATTCCATTTGCAATTCATCGTGCCTGACGCAATCGATGGGGGGCTTCCCGTTTCGTCTTGGAAATTAGCCTCATCCAACTAACGTAAATTATTTTGCATTGACCTTAAATGCTTGTGTCATGGAGAAAAAAGTTCTACTTTCTCTGAATACCACGCAACTCAGCATAAACTGTGAAAACGTGTATTTTCTGAATAACTTATTTCGCACATAAGCCATCGTTTCTTTTGAAAAGCCCGAGCGCGGGCGGCAGGATTTACGGAACGGAGGAAATGTACGTACAGATGACGGTAGTGGAAAAACTCGTTTTCATCCCATGGTACCACACTTAATCCTTTAAGCTGTTATTAAAGTTCTTGAATAAGCTGAAACATCTTCAGATTAGTGATAGCGCTGGATACAAACTTCTCCTTTGCTAACTGCCAGTCGTGGTGCAGATCTGGTGACGGAATTTTACGGCGAATTCTTTAAAGTTTTTCAATTAACTTTCTCGTCGAGGAAAAAGACGAAATGGAGGTTCAGCTATAAATAATCCCCTGTCCTTGATTGGAGAAGCGTCCATAGAGAAAATAATTCCTTGTAAGATGTCAGCCGGAATTTCCTTGATTGCACATTTTAGTGCTGTGAAATTTGATAATAATTGCAAGTATAATGGCTAAAGAAGATTTCAGATTTAATATTGCTTTAAGGTCATTCTTGATGGAATTTTGATTCAGGAGTCCATTCTATATACTGTCCCCATTCAAGGCTTTTGCCTTTGTATATCTACACTGCGTCCTTGCTTCTCAGTCGTTCATTAGTAACTTTTGTCACTTGTGTGGTATGCTGCGAAAATTGGGGTCAGGATTAAAGTCCTTACCTAGATAGATATTAATCAATAAAGAGATCGTCTTCTTTGAACCGCATAATTATAAAAAAATATTCAATTATCTTGACCTTAAGTATTTTGTGCACATTTTTCTTCCAACCCCGTCATTCCCAACGCTCCAAATGAACACTCATCACCAGAAACTCATGAACAGCATCCTTAATTCCACAAGTGCAGACTATTAGGCGCTATCTTGAACCAAAAAATGAGCAGCTTTCCCTCGAGATTCGTAAAAGGATACAGAATAAAATCTACACTGAAAATATTCATCCACCAGCCAAAAGCAAAAGGGGTCGTGAAAGCCAAAGTGCATGCTCAAGCCTCATATTAACCGGCATCTTTTAAAAGTTATTACGTCAGCGTGAAAACTGGAGAAAATTTTATTTATGCACATAAGCGAGAATGTACAAAGCATGTAGAGTTGTGAAAAACAGTTTTCTAGGTGCTTCCGTATCTACCAAAATACAAGGACCTATACGTGTGTACATAAACATGGACTTCTTCACGTTTTGTAGAGATGTCTCGATGCAAGGATGTGCTGAGATGTTTTTCCACAGCTACGGTAGCAGGAAAATTCATTTTCCTTCCAATTCTTCGGATGAAAGAAGAATTCTGAAAATCTGTGCATGTTGTACAACTATGTCGACTTGGATATTCATACTCCGCTTTGCACAGAGATGCATATTTTATTGTTGTATACACGCTCGTTCAGCAGAAGAAGGTATGCAAGAAAGGACGACATGTGTAGGAACAAGTTCTCAGATCTATGGGAGTCAGCTTCGATATTGATACGCTACGACTTCTATATGAAGTTGGAATTGAATTAAGCTTGAGGAAGAATGATTTTATATATTGGAGAACAGCAATAGCAATACTTTCACGGATTTGGATGCTAAAGCCACCCATTGGAAGCTCTGCTGAATGAATAATTTTATATCTTGAGTGGGTAACATAGAAGCCAGCAGTGAGGTTAGAAAAGACACTGACAAGAAGATATAATTTGCGGAAGATTAGCAAAAAGGATTCAAGTCCCATCTGCAATAAATCGAGATACCACTTTTAAAAATACTAAAACGAACGATAAATTTTTATTTCACAATTTTGATTCACTCAAACTAACAAAGGACAGATGCATCCAAAAACAACTCCATTGTTCCAGATTTTTTTTTTCCGAATTGTCACAATCTTGGCAGATGCCGGATTTTACCTAACACTAGCACTAAGTGCCAAGCATTTAGCCTCGGATGATCCTACCTACTTAAAAACTAAAGGGACGCTGGTGGTAGTGGCCGGTGGTAAGTCAATGGGAGAATCCTTCGAGAACTCCCCGCAACATCGAGCACGTATGCAGAATGGTATATTTCTGCATGGTTTGAACCAGACTGTGTGAAACTCCCAGGACATCAAGGAACGCCGTGAGTGAGCCGTGCAGCGGACAATACTATGGGAACTACAACCATCCGTTCGAGACGTCAAATTTCTTTGATTTCTCAGGCCAATAGCTCATAGTTCACCTTCTTCCCCACCTATTTCCGTTCAATGTTGTTGTTATGGGGGATGTCAACATCAATAATTATACACGGAGTGGCGCGTCTTGTCAACTAACAGCACGTCAGGGTTGTTGTGCGATCTGTCGCGATCAGTCAGAACTTGTCGGTCCCAATACATACTGTAAGCAGAACTATCAAGTAATGGTTGCGGCTCATATCGGTAAACCGGACATGTTTCCCTGATCATACCATATTTGGTGACGTGACGTATTGACGTGACGTATTGCACCAGTGCCATAACAGTGCAGCCAGAAATGAAATGGACCAACGTCTCTAACGCCGAATGGCTTCCAAAGACAATTCACGTGCAATGCCTTCGATTTCCATTCATCGATCCGCTTTTAGTCCGACTTTACTCCACTCATAGGATTGAAAGATAGATCCTTCAAATTCAATGACAGCCGCATGCAAGGCGCAGCGAGTCGACTTGGCGATGATGTTGTGCCGCTACGTCAACCACGCCCCTACCTCCGCTGTCATGAGGCAGGTTCATTCGGTGCACGACAGAGTTTGGATGATGCATTCGCAATTTGGACATAGTTGTCCGTATCCGCCGCTGGACGTTTTCCAGATCGGCCTTCGTTCACGGCAATATTCCGAATGCATAAGCCAGTGAAGAGAGACCGAATATATCCAATGCAATTTCAATACCAGCTTTACAAGTCGTAGGAATTCAGACAGCAGAGCATCCTTCAGATCGTCAATTCGAGCATGGGTTCGTTTCAGGATTCCTAGGTATTTGAGGAGTCTGCTATGTCCAGCATGGGGCTCGTGATGACCTTTGCGGATGGCTTGGATTCGACACTTGTCTAATCCAAACTCCATCCGAATATCACGACTGAGCATGTCAACTATTCGCAACAAACTTCTAAGGTGGTCGTCAGTATTTGCATACAGTTTGAAGTCTAAGTAAGTAGTGTCAGTTCGCACTTAGCACGTAGGCCATATTTTATTGCAAAACCATGCCCTCTAGCATCATTCAGTAACCATGAAAGGAGATTCAGTGCCACGCAAAACCAAAGGGGACTCAACGAATCCCCCTGGAAGATGCCCCTCCGTATATGGATAGGCTCTGAGGCATTTGCACCCTCAGATGAAGGCACCCATAAGGTGGTGTGCCACCCTTCCATAACTGTCGCCAAAAACTTCATCAGTTTCAGATCAATGCGATACAGATATAGGACATCGATTAGCCAGGTATGCGGGACGCTGTCGAAAACCTTGACATAATCAATATAGCAACTAAAGAGTCGATAATGAGTTGCTTTTTTCAACACCTTGACCCAACTCGGCAGCCCTTCTGCTTCTCAGGCAGAATGTTGTTGGCCTCGCATTGACCCTTCCACTAAAAGTGGACGTTATGAATTTGTAGAGGGTTGGTAAGCAAGTAATCGGTATTGTCTGAGGGGTCCTGCACCGTGTCTTTCTTAGGGATAAGGTAGGTAATTCCCGCAATGAGAAAGGGTGAAAATTCCTCCGGTCGTCTTATTACCTGATTTATCCTGTGTGCTAACCATATACTGGTGAACTTTTTGTACCAGAAGTTCTACACTCGATCCAGACCTCGGCCCCTCCAGTTTTTCAAGCTATTCAAGTAGGCTCGTCGAATTTCCTCTTCGGTAACATCCGCAAAATGTACGCCAGGCATATCAGCATGGTGGGAGCCTTCGGCGGTGATCCACTCAGCGTGCTGGGTGGAACCCTCAAATTCCACCCCTACACTCTCTCGCTTCCGTTACCGAAAACTGCACTGTCTGGACGCTCTGTTGGGATTCGTTGAGTGATTTGCATTTTGCATTTCGGACGCCTTTGGAATGATTTTCCCCAAACCGTCATAACCGACTGCATACGACAGAAAGTCTCTGCTTTAGTGTGTCCAGAATTTCAACTACGGGTGACTCACTGGGGATGACATAGTTCCTGTAAACCCTCTGGACTTTATTCTTCACCCTCCTTCTCGCATTTCCAGTGCTGATTTGAATCAGCCTAGCCTTAGTAAGTCCCGCCGACGTTTCAGAAGAATTTTCCATGGTAGATCTGACCACATTGCCTCCTAGAGGATATTGTATGATGTTTTAGTGTACCGTTATGGTCTTTATAGTCGGCCAACACTCAGAACCATAGAGGGCGACAGGACGGACAACATTGGGATGAATTTTAGATTTGAGAGGTTCGTTTATACGTCGATCACAGAGAACATCAGTTTTGGAATGACACTAATCCAAGTTGCGCTGATGCGTGAAGGAAGTTCATAGCGCAGTTCGCCACTGGTTGATAGCATTCATCCCAGATATTTAAATCGCTCAGTACTGGGTAGGTCACTCCCACTGACAGTGATAGTCACATGTTTCACGGTGTTCGGTCGCCAAAAATTCAGTTTTATTCAGATTCAGTCTAAAACCGTGTTGCATGAGACGAACATTCCATTCTTGAACAAGTTGCTTGTTATCATTTTTGCTATTGGACGCTAGAAAAATATCAACTGCATAAAGCAGTGCATAGGGCGGGCGTGGAACCCAGCATATGAGTTCTTCTGGTACTAGGTGTTGCCCCAACAACAATGAGGTTTCAAAATTTACAGGTTGCTAGCCCACAAATTTCTATACCTTATAGTCGCCTCTTACGACAAGCAGGGAGTCTTGAGTGTATTGTTAAGCCTGAACTCACAGAGGTCCTAGTTTTTGGGGGATTTTAATTTTAGGCGTTATGTAAACGCAGATTCGTGAAAAGCCATTAAGAAGGAATTACACAGAAGTTTAATGAGAGGAATTCATATTGATTGTTGGTCATCGTTCCATTTATATATAATCGCAAACACGACATGAGTGCGAATTATATTGAAGTGTTTGTTTATTAGTTAGCAAATTTTATTATAAATAAATGCGCACTCATTAGAATTAAAAAAGAATATGAAAAAACTATAAAATGGAAAAAGACTCTCTGCTCCGCATTGGTGGACTACACCTAAGATTAGGATCTCGGGGCCCATGTAGAAAAACGCTAATAACAAATTGTGTCCTTCCTCATTGCTTCGGAGATAATTGGACACAAGGTTGAGCTTCCTTCTCATTCTCTTATCTCTTGATTGAACATCAGCGGAGGAGGGGCGTCTCCCAGTAAAATTTGAGGAGATTGTGCATATTTACCTTTGAACCAGTTCCTTTTGTGGATCCGTAAAATTTCCAACCTTGACCACACAAAGGACTTCGCGCTGATATATGGCGAAATATACAACCTTCCGTCACTGAGCAGCAAAGTTGTTTGAAATTGAAATTAACAGAAATAGCTCTCAATCCGTCATGCTGCTTCTGATCAATTTAGATATTTTTTGGATGCCTGGGATATCTCTGAGCTGATGCAAGATATCATGAAGCTATATTTCGTCGAGTATATCGGCTATTACCGCTGGTTTGACGATGAATGTAAGCTAGCAACGGAACGGAAGAATGCCGCATACCAAGTAATGCTACATTCCCAAAGGACACGGGCACGCGCGGAGACTTATCACGAACTCCGGCGAGCGGAGAAGCGACTTCGCAGACGGAAAAGGAAGCCTGGGAGAACCAACAAGCTTGTGAATTCGAAAAGTACAGGGACCAACCAGCTGCCTTACACACCTCGATCCTCATCTTGCCGAGACAAAGAGGGAAAATTGATTTCAGACAAAGTGGGCATATTGGAGAGATGGGTTGAGTACTTTGATGAGCTACTAAACAACCAGAACATCGGCTAGTAGGAGATCCCGCCAACTGAAGACGACGGACAAATATTGCAACCACCAAGTATAGAAGAAACAGTCCGTGCAATTCATCGGCTTAAAAATCAGAAGTTGCCAGCAGCCGATGGAATTACAACCGAATTAATTAAATACGGAGGCGACCAATTACACAAAGCGGTTCATCGACTTGTCCTCAAGATGTGGGACAACGAATCAATGCTTGACGATTGGCAAAGAGGCATTATCTGTCTCATACATAAAAAGGGAGGCATTATACAGTGCAGCAATTATGGAGGTATCACGTTGCTGAGTACCATCTATAAGATATTCTCCTCTTGCTAGGCCGGATAGTCCCACACGCCCAGAACATCATTGGCCCATTCCAAAGAGGCTTCACTGCTGGCAAATCAGCAAAAGATCAGATTTTCTCTCTACGGCAAGCGATGGAAAAACTGTTGGAATATGGACTTCAGTTGCATCATCTCTTTATCGACTTTAAAGTCGCTTATGATAGCATAACCAGGGTAAAACTGTACACGGCATGAGAGAATCCTATCCCGACGAAATTAATAAAACTTACTAGGCTAACCCTGACCAATGTGCGAGGCCAGATAAAAGCAGCAGGATCACTCTCAACACCATTCGACATCAACAACGGTCTACGACAAGGGGATGCCCTATAATGCGTCCTGCGTAATGCTGAAGTTAATGCGAAAGGTACGGTCCTCTTTAAGTCCACCCAACTACTGGCCTATGCTGACGATATCGACATCATGGGACGAACCATTCGAGACGTACAAACTGCCTTCTTCCTAATCGAGCAGACGGCGCGAGATCCGGGGCTGCACATCAATGAAGGCAAGACAAAGAATATGGTGGCAACGTCAGGATCGAAAACCAGAAGAATAAAGAGAGGAGAATACAACTTTGAGACCGTTGATAATTTCTCCAATCTAGGGTCGAAAATCACAACCGATAACAGCTACGATGATGAAATCCGCGCACAGTTGTTGGCTGCCAACAGAGCCTATGTCAGCTTACAAAAGCTGTTCCGCTCGAAACGTCTCACCATAGGGTCAAAGCTCTTACTGTACAAGACAATGATCTTGCCAGTCCTCATGTATTCCTCGGAGACTTGGGTTCTTCGCAAGAAGAATTGCGAACTCTTAGCCGCGTTCGAGAGAAGAATACTCCGAAGAATTTTTGGCCCCCTGCATGAGGATGGACGATTCGGCAGCCTACATATCGACGAAATCTATGAGCGATATGGTCACTTAATCCATATGAATGAGGATGATCCCACCGCAAAAGTCTATAAGGGCAAAATCTATGGGAGAAAAAGAAAAGATGGAGCGATGGCGTAGGTCAGAACGCTAGACAGCTTTTAGGAATATCGAATTGGTGGACCTTGGTCCACAATCGGGATACTGGTTGTTGCGCCGTTGGTGGCAGAAGTAAGATGGAATTGCATGAACCACATTAGAAACCATTGTTTGGATCCTAGTGTAACTCCTTGAACTGCAATGGGTCAGGTACATAATAAAAGAATATTGAAATTTCTAAGTGAACCTTTCGAGGGCTAGTAGAAGATATCAGGTGGGCCGGCCGGACAGTCGGTTAACCAAGATGAATAGTTTTTGCTCAGATTCGTAAACTGAAAGACGTGTTCAGGACGTTGACACTTTGGGGTAAAGTACCGTTGATGATGATGTCAATGTGCTGGAATGAGTTTAAAGGTCGCTTTTATTTAAGAAAACATGTTAAAATCAAGTTTAGTTATTACGTCACATTTTCTATGACCTATAACCTATTCCGCTAGTATTTAAATGGACGACCCGCTTCGTATAGATACCTAAGTGTCAGTTCAGATACTTTGCTGATATAGTGAGCTATGAGTTTTTCTGATCTCAACCGAATTGAATTATGAAATATGGTTGGGTTGCGTTATACAAACTTTATATCAACTAAACTGCAGATAGGCACGGCACGAAAAAAGGAAGAAATTATTTCAGTTCCGCTAACACCAATTTAACGGTGAACTTAGAGCACTAGCGTATTTCCCAAGCAGCGAGGGAGTTTGATTTATTTGTGTACCAGTTCAGCTGAGTTGTAAAAAACGTCCCCAATTATTAAGGATGATAAAATAAAACTGAATACTATAGAATCGAATGTGGTAGATACAATGGACAAAAAAGCATGAGTACATGTACTGCGTCAGTGTATAGTGGACGTTATGGAGTTGAAACTGCGATTATTGAGAGTAAATACTGGAGCTCAGAGGACACAATGGGGTTTTTTATCATTTTCCGCAAACGTTTAAAATGGTGTCTATTCAGATGACCTTTGAAAATCAATAAACCAACTCCCCCACGGCGCAAACAAGCCACCCTAACCAACCAACACAATCATCGAACAATGATACCTTGCACCGCAAATGAACCATAACATTACACTGCCAAAGGACACAAAAATGCAGTTGGAATTCAAAGGAATTTCTTCCACACCTTGAAGAGTATCAAAGCATTCTCTGCTTTGTTCCAATGCATTTTGCACTTATTCTTGTCGTTCTCGTCTCTTCTTTCATTTTTAACGTGGAATCAAAAAAACACTTACAGAAGTGCCATTTCAAAAACAACGAATGGAGGGAATGGAAGGATTCATCTGCGTGACTGCAAAAAAAGAAATGTTCCATGGAAAATACTGGCAGGGATGAAAAATGACTGAAAGACGAACAGAATGAAGGGAGAAATTTAGAGAGCGGAGGACTACGGTTAGTGGCCAAGTTGAAAATTATTCAAAAAAGTGCAGAATAGGTGCTGAGGGACGAATTTAATTTTCTCACCTTGTTCTATTCGATGGACTAGGAATTTTATTGTTTGAGCTTTCCAAGTGGAATCATATAATGAAAAGGAGAAATTCAGCAGGATATGGGAGCATGCTCAGAATAATATTCAAATTTAAGAATCGTCCGCAAAGAGATTTATAATTAAATCTACGGAATATGATTTATGAAGGACAACCTCAGCATTTCCAGTTGACTCATGGGGGGACTGATAGAATTTAATGGAAGGATATAAATCTAAGTGCATATTTGATTTCTGTGTACTTCGTCGAAGCTGAAGGCGACACAAATGCAAATGCTTTTAGCGTGTAAATTATTGATGACCATGTTTTACCCCATGGTGTGTGCCTAAAACTTTAAAATACTTAAATACCAAATAATGCCTTTCACATCATGGCGCCGTTCCTGGGTGGAGCATATTTGTGTTACCTTTGCCCGAAGGATGCGAAGGTGTTCAATGAACCATGTCATCTTTTCTCAAATAGCTCGACCAAACTTGGGTATACAGATCTAAATTTGGAGAAGGAGGCAAGCAGAGTCGATGTCATGCAACAAAGCAAGTATCTCGGTCTAAGTGATCATCGCACTTTCCCTATTGGGATTTATGGGCATAGCATTGAAAATGATGATCAATTTGTCTATTTAAGTGCTTCAGAAGTTCGGGGAGGAGACGATACACGCTGACAGAAGCCAATGATACCGTCCTACTCAGCGGTTTATGCCAAACAAATATATAGGGTTGGGGAAAAAGAAATATTGTACTTTGTCAATAGATGGCGACGCTTAAACATATCTTGTGTTGTACTTATCGCATTGGGTCATACTATACGGCGATTTTGAGACGACAATCTGTGCTACAAGTGTCTCTTTGACAATGTTGTGATCGTATGTTTCAGTCTCAAGTTATAGTGCGTCAAAGATGGAGTCTACCAAGCAAGAAATTCGTCATATTTTACGTTTTTACTACCTGAGGGTAAAAATGCAATGAAGGCTGCCGAAAAAGTTTGTGAAGTTTATGGGTCCGATACTGTAACGATTCGCACAGCACCGCGTTGGTTCAATCGATTTCGTTCTGGTGTAGTGGATGTCGGAGATACACCCCGTACTGGTAGCCCAATCGTCGTAGAAACCGATAAAATCGTCGAAATCATTCAAGTAGACCAGCATGTGAGCTTTCGCTCGATTGGTCAGGAACTGGGTTTGGAAACATTTGCAGAAGATTGGATTCCAAAAAAAAACTGAATGTTTGAGTGCCACACGAGTTGACGGAAAAAAATCTCTTGGACCGAATCAACGCCTGCGATGCACGGCTGAAACGGAACGAATTCGACCCATTTTTGAAGCGGGTGGTGGTGAAAAACGGATCACGTACGAAAACATCAAGCGAAAAAGATCGTGTTCGAATCGCGGCGAGCCGACCCAACATATCACCAAGCCCGGATTGACGGCTAGGTAGGTTTTGCTGGGTGTTTGGTATGATTGGAAGGGAATCATCCAGTATGAGCTGCTCAACTATGGCCAGACCCTCAATTTGGTCCTCTACTGTGAGCAGCTAGACCGTTTGAAGCAGGCGATTGACCAGAAGCGGCCAAAATTGGTCAATAGGAATGGTGTATTCCACCAGGACAACACTCGGCCTCACACATCTTTGATGATCCGCCAGAAGCTTCGGTAGCTCGGATGGGATGTCCTATCGCACCCACGGTATAGTCCGGACGTGACACCAAGTGATTACCATCTCTTCCGTTCCATGCAAAATGCTCTTGGTGGCACTAAGTTGGCCTCAAAAGAGGCTTGCAAAAACTGGCTGTCTGAGTTTTTTGCAAATAAGGAGGGGGGGTTTTACAAGGGGAGATAATGAAGTTCCCTCTAAATGGCAACAAGTTTACGAATAAAACGACGCATATTTGACTTAAATCGGATAATTCTAAGTACGTTAAATAAAGCGTCAAATTTCGATCACAAATACGACATTACTTTTTCCCCAACCCAATATATTTCATATTTTCACCAACTGATAGCAAAATGAAGGTATACTAATGTCGGTTTTACGCCAAATTCTTGCTGTAAGCTTCTAGGAGAACGATCCACCAGATTATCATCTTGCTGGGAAATAAGGTCGTTAGCTTCAAAGAAAAAGAGCGTTGGTGGTAGCTTCTAAACCGAAGTCTACCTTCACGTCCATCACGCTAAATACATGGCAATCTTATTAGGAAATGCAATAGGACCCATTTAGACTGTTTTACGTCATAAAGGGCAGGTCATGGTATCTTGTGTTTACCCTCTTATGTTAAAGGCGAAGACTCACCGCTGTGGAGAAGTTACGTACTAGTTCGTGCGTTGGTGTACCACTATTAACGAAAATGCTCCTCATTTTATAACTTCCCATGCTGTCCCAGGCATGAACACTAGCTAACTGCAACATTAACTTGATCACTCCGGAGATGTCTAAAGTTATATAGAGTGCTAACACAACACTCTCATTGTACTTAGTATAACACGCCATTCCGCTGTGAAGTTGCCATTTCCTTGGTAGGATTGTGCTTCAGAGTATTTGTTTATTCAAGACGAGCCTAATAAACGTGTCGCCGTAAAAATCGTGACCAGATCGAGCATGATCGAGAGAGAAGCCTCATGACAGTCACATTTTCAACCCATATCCATTCAACCACTAATGTTGATCCTTCGCAAAGAGAGTGCCTAAAAACGTGGCAGACTAGACGTGGTCTCCAGTAACCCGTGCTCGATCGGCTGTTAAGTAGTGGGGGTAGATTCCACTCCTAACAGTCGTCAGCGATATACACATTATAACTACCGAGGGACTGCCAAGAGCAGAGCTCCGTCTGGTCAGTCAGTAAGTCCACAAATTCTCCGCTATGTTACCATGACCCCATGAAATCCCAGAGAAGGGCGATTTTTAGTGTGCCACGCAAATTGTCCAGCGTGTCCCTGCACTGCGTCACCAGCCTGAAGGATGTCGGCTGACATCTACAAGACCTTAATGGCGGCCTGGCCGTCGCTAACAATAGCTATGTTATCATGTCCCTGCCATCGACATACTTCCCGTACCACCAATACTTCCGCTTGGAATGGCGAATCCCAGGACACCGTACTATGAGGCTAGACTGTGTGTATTCGAGGAAAGCATGGCACCGACTCTATAAAACATCTTTATTCGGTCATGGAAAAATACTGTGCCATAGCCTTGCAACACTTTGCCATTCCTCTACTCTGCCCTGGTTGGAAAGTAAACAGCAAACTCGGCTAGCGTATGCCGTAATCAGTTGACAACGCCAAGAATTTCCGAGGTACTTCGTCTAGGCTAGTACTATCGCATAGAGCTTCACTATCGATCATCTGGACTTCCGTAGGCAGATAACACTGTGCGCTACATCGTATTTAATAGGAAGGACAAAGGAGAGGAGGTTCAGGAGTACATTTAAGGCATCTGCTGTGCAGGACTACAGTGCCCCAGTAGCGCCTGCACCCGTGGTGCAGATGATAACTCTAGTCCTTCTTTGCATTCAGTTCTATATCGACATAGTTTCCGAGATGATGCCTAGATGTTTACATTGGAGGAAAAAACTGAACGTCGTTCATTTAATTGCGGTAGGCGGAATTCGGGTACCCTTGTCTTAGTGGAATAGAATGAACTCCGTCTTTGTTGCACTTATGCCGAGTTCACATTTTGCAGCCCACAGGCACACATTTTCCTATGCTTCCTCCATGATTTCACTCATGTTGAGCCGAACAGGAAAATATCCTTGACACCAATATCACCAAGTCTTCTGCATGTGTCGTCGCACTTCACTCCTGTCCAATATGTATAGAATTAGCTCCATTACTATCGATCAGAGCACCGGACTGATGGCATACTTCCTAGATTAGTTTGGATTAGAATGCAGTTATGCAAGCAATTCAGAGTTGGTGCCTCCTAAACAGAATTACACTGCACGTCTTTAGCATTTCCTTCTTTCTTAACGGACATTCGTTATCCTGCTTAAATTCTACCAAAGGCCTCGGAGTCACTTTCGACAATAAGCTCCGCTTTGACAACCATTGCCTTGAAGTGACCAAACGAGCAGCAAAATTGTCAGGCTTTATACTTCGCTCCTCCTCTGATTTTGACTCCATCCTATCCTCCTTAGCTCTCTTCAATTCCCTCGTGAAGAATACCCTCGAGTACTGCTCCGTGATCTGGTCACCCTCCCGTAACTTTGATTGTCTTCCCTTTGAAAATGTGCTACGTAAATGTACCCGTTCCCTCTTCTTTAAGAAAAGCTTCCTTCGTGTGGACTACCTCTCCCGCCTCCGTTTTCTGAACCTTCCCTGCCTATAACAGCGTAGATCCTATTTAGATCTGTGCATATTTTTTAAACTTTCCCCGGGTCAGATGGATTGCTCCGCCGCTAACGACATCACCTGCCGTCCTGCGTCTTATAACACACATTGCTAGGCTTTGCCCAAATTACATCGCACAACAGCTTAGTTCTTTCAACTTCTCTACTTTATGTAGGACAAGGTAATTGGCGTTTACTCTGTTTGTTGTCCGTTAAATAAATTTAGGTGCATATTTTCTTAAGCGGCATTGGATATGTTTACTAAGGACGCAGAGTAATGGCTTGGGTTTTTTAGTTGCTGCCCAATTTCAGTTGCAACCAAATATGATAAACTTAAATTGTGATTATCTAAACCTGAACGAACGATGAACTTTGACCTCATTGATGCGCAATCTTAGTCTAGACTAAGAGTCTCCATTTATACCTGTGAGAATCAATCCAATCAAAACCCCACCGAAGCAGGTCCCTTTTGTCAGCACTCCAGTTAGCACCACCTGCTGAGATTAAAGCCTTGTTCACTGGTAAGCATATATCTTTGGGCAGAAAGCAGCCTTCCGGCCAGTTGCCATCTGGTAAAACAATGGTTCCAAGTAAACCGCCTTCAGACAAACTGTGTCCGGGCAAATCACCTGCATCTGCAGGTAATGGTATACCGACGCGGCAGTCCTCTGACGATCCCAACTCTTCGGACCAAAAGGTAGCAAAAAGGGCTGAGCCAATGGAAAAGTCTTGTATGACGACACAAACTTATCCGGTTGCGATTCCGAGCAATAGGAACAACTTCAGGGAAAAGTTTTCCTAGCTTTAAGGATTGCATCCTGGCAAGGCACTAAGCTTTGTTTGAGTCGGTAGATGCATACCGTAAAGTGAAAGGCTCTGTGTTTCTTCGACGATATGTAAAAGGATGCGCGACTAATCCTGAAGAGGGTCCCTGATTTGCTCGTTAAAAAAATGCTTTATGTGGCTTTCAGATGAGGAATGTAATGGTGCTGAAATTCTGAAACAACTTGTATGATACTACGCAGCAAAGTAGGGAAGAAAACCGATAGGCCGGGGGCTTTCCTTATTATCAGCGTTCCTGATATTCCTGATATTAAGAAAGCTCGGGATAAAACGCGCATTCAGTTCTACTATGGGTTTCGAACCATTGACCATTGACGTGCAGCCCACGGCATTTTCGTCTGAAGCGGATCAATTCCATCCGCTGATAATCAGTTGTATATGTCAAATGTTCGAGTAGGAAATGGTCAGACAGAAGTCTAGAATAGTCTAGTCTATATTAAGGGAGATATATGCGTTTAAAGTTTTTCCCTAGATTCCTCGAAACTTCAATAATTTTTCTGGCCAGCCCCCCAACCTATATACCATTCTGCACCTCAGAACTTCCCCCAATAGTAGTGATCACGAATTAAGCTCCTTTTCCCGAAATTCTCAATATTAAGGGAGATAGAAGGGTTTATAATTTTTCCCAAGATTCCTCCAAATTGCAGCAATTTTCTTAGCAGTAGTTACCCACAGGGAGGGATCTCTCTCTCTTCTGCCATGACTCTTGGTAGGGGACACCTTGCTATGACAACTGGAGGACGCAATTTAATATATGGATGCATCGCCTCGTGGCCGAGTTTGGTGAGCTTTGCTCTTCTTTTTCTTCAGCCTTTGTCCCGTTCACAAGCGGGGTCGGCTCGTCGTGATCGGCTTCGCCATTTGGCTCTATCGAATGCCTGATCTGCTTTGCTAACACCAGGAAACTTCTGGCTCAGATGCAAAGTGCCTTAGTATTACTGAAGCTATGAGTACTACGCCTACCAAAGCACTCGAAGTTATTCTAACTTTACCCCCACTGAATTCAATGTTAAATGAACAGCAGCTAACCACGCAAATCAGGTTGCTACCATTGGCGCGAGGAAAGTTGGAAAATCATGCGGCCATTTGTTCATATGAAAAGTCCTTGGCAAACAACAGGTTGTCCTGGTGGCTGCCATCAATATGGTTTACAGATTCGTCTTTGAAAAGACATATTCCGTCATAATCACCAAAAGAGAAGAATGGCTGATAAATAGTCACGGTTCTTTTGGGATTATAGACTTATTAACCTTCACTGACGGGGCAGTCATGGAAGACGGATCTGGCTGAGAGGTATTCTCGGGAAATACCATTATGAAACTGACCCGAACTCTCGGGAAAACATATTCTAAATGGCAGGGTCACACCATCCGAATTTGCTTTGACAATCGACCAGCGTTATGAACACTAAACAATAACGACATATCAAGCCAATTGGTGTGGAGTTGTCACCAGTTGGAGCTGAAACTTGACCAAATGAATGAAGCGTACCTGATATGGGTGCCAGGACACTCGAGTATTGCTTGTAAAGAGGAAGCTGACATCCCGCCACCCATTGCCAAGTCGACTCTGAACGGTAAAATTACAAGGATTCGCACAGCAAAATGGAGAAATTTGAACTCCTGCTGGCATTTGAAAGTCTTTATGAAAACCCCGGGGTCACTAAAGCGACATTTTCGTTGTCCCTTAAGAAGTGGGATATGAAAACCTTAATAGGATTTTTAACCAGCCATTTGAATAAGCGATTTCCCGGGTCTTGCTTGTATGTATAGCAGCTTTCAACATGGTGGCTCATTCAATTCATAAGAACCCATTATCATGCAGATAATAGGGCTCTACCATATCAGTCCACGACATTATACTTTTTCATGCTCTTCTGCCTCCGCAAGGATTGTCCAGTAAGAACTGTTATTCACACAAGGATCAATCAAATACAAGGGTTATTTTTACTTCCGGAAGGCTACCCTGGTTAATCTTAATAAGATCCTGCCGATTAGGAGAACCTTTCTTGCGGAAAATGTTCGCGATTTGCACAAATGCCGACATGCTTAGCTGGTAAATTTCACTCAAACAGAAAATCTGACAAGGTCAACCTAATTAGCCTCATAAATACAACCAACATAAATTATTTCCAAGGAATGAAAAGATAACCCTCGGGTTTATCCTTGTGCCTTTTGCACAAACCTAATTAACACCCTCAGCCGAATCTTGAACTATGTTCCTCCACTTATCACGCAATGATCTATGTAAACAAATGAATACAAACGGTAGGAACCAGAATAATTCCTTCCCCATTTAGAAAGCGTTTGAACCCAGCAACCGTTATCATCCCTTGTGATGATTAATTACCGTTCTAGCCAACTTTTGCGTAAACTTCCATATACACTCCGCACTTCAGAGCATGGCACTCTGTACTTCCATAAAAATTGTTGGTTGAGAAATATTCATACTGAAGAGAATCCTTATCCTAACCGACCCAGCTTCTTCACTATCATCAGCCTCCCAACTATCGTCCTGAAAACCGTTGCCTGAATCCCAAGTGGGGAAAACTCATTTGCATACTTTGCACATTTTACTTAACTCCAAGTTTAATTGCGAAAATTTCCAACCGAAACTTCTTGGTTTTTACTCGTCCTGTTCACATATGACTTGCTAGCATTCACCATGCAAACATTTAGGCTTCCCAGTTTCATAGTGTCCTGGTGCAGTTGCGTCGTTGTCGCTACATTTCGTAGTCCTTTGACTATTTGTGCGAGAGAGGCTCATCAGGAATTCTGTGTCGCTGTAATATTTCATATTGCTCAGATGGAATTAAAAATGAGTTGGGAAATTTGAAAACACTGGAACTAGGCGTGAGTGATGATGATACGAGGAAGTGGTTCGCAGGAGATATGGGAGGTGAGTGGTTTGCAAGGACGGAACAGCAACAAAATGATGACTGTTCTGGCGGAAGATATATTGCTAGTGGAGTTTAGTAGACAGTATCCATGAGTGGTCGAGTTTGCACGTACTCTTTGTTGTTAACCTGCTGGGGAAACCAATTTAAAGTCACTATCTAGGGGTGGAACTTAGAAGCGAGTGTATTTTAGAGTTACCTGGTTGATTTGCATTAAGGATGCCTTTGAGGACTTGGTGGGTATGGAAGTCCCGTTCAAGTTCGGGTTTCGTCTCTTATACGAGTGTATGGTATGTTCAACTTGATTCCTTAACTTTAGAAGATAGAATTTTATTAATTTTAAAACAATGGATATTCATTACTGGCATTGCTATGAATGAATTTTAGTGCAATTCATCAGGAAAGCCATAGAAAATGCTACAATGTAGGTGGGTCTTTATTCCCATGCATTACATCACAATGTTACGTTACTCCTACATGTAATACTCCCCTATTTTTACCTTTACCCAGCAAAAGTGACGAACCCTATTTACGGAGTGCTTATAAAAACTTTGGTTTAGAAGTTATACACCATCAGAAGGTCCTCCTATCTAAAATTAAGCACTTCTTTCTGTCCAAGATTACGCGGTAGCAGAAGCTATCTGAGTATGGTTTTTCGATTAGTCTAGTTTCAAGTAGTCCAGATTTCATTTCAGGACCCTATTTAACAGTCACAGGGCGATTGTTGAGGGAGAATGGCGTTAATCTTTCAATCTCGCTTCTTTAGGTTCGAATCTGTCTGTGTTCGTCTGGTGTTTCTCTCGTTGCTGTGACCTTATCACTTTCACAGCGTTAAGTGTGATGATAATGAAACTGGCCAGCTGGACTGTGTGGACACCCTGACAGGTTCCTGACACAATCTGACTGTATGCACTCCCTTTACTCCCCTTAGGGGTGAATAGGAAACACCATCAAACATTAAACGGGTATCCCATTTATCCAACCAAGCCTTTTACCTTAGTCTTATCAAAACGATTGAAGAAGAAGTGTACCTCTTGTGGTCAAATTCTGGAACTACCTCAAAGCTCCCATCTATCTGAACTGGCTAACAATTCTCAGTCTTTAATTATGAAAGTGGAAGGATGTAGGTGGGCTCTTAAATGAGGCACCGAACTATGAATGCAAACAGATGTACCTTGCTTGACATCTTCGAATTTGACGGTGGTTCCTGCGAATGTTGGAAACAAAAACAATTTTCCAGAAAAAGGCGTAGGGTTTACAATGAAGGTCAGGGGCTTGCAGTACAAAACTCTCAGTGGTTATCAAGAATTCTGACATGTGTATGACTGGTGGGCCGGGAGATATGAAAGATGCACATAGTGTACCTGCCTGTACCTGCAGTTAAGTACAGGTGGTTTTACGTGAATATCTATCGCATAAGCATCCTGTCCTCTTCGGACAAGGATTGATTTGGAGACCAAAATTAGAGCTTCGCCGGGACTGGCACTGGTTTATACCGAGTGCAGACTCAGTTGATGAGAAACCTAAATAAGCACTCGAATTGTACAGCGCAACTCGACTTTTGAGCCCCCTCCTTTCAACGATGTGGACACACCCACAATCACCTTGAAATTTCCACAAGGGGGCCAGTCGCTAATATTCGAGCCCAGAGCACATCCTCCAGGAATTCTACTGGAACATATGTTCTCAGAAAACCGTTCCGGTTCCCGTCTCAAATCACCGCTGGTGAGGTTTCGCGGCAAAACCCACTTCGGTCTAATCGTCCTAAGCCTCTGAGTATTCGAATACTGCATCCACGGCCGGCAGGTCGACATGAATACAAGTTTCTCTGGTGTCACTACTTGGAAGTTCATCTTTCGCCATTTGGTTTTGACTCAGCAGACAGGATCGTTGCCCCATCTGCCTAAGCTGTGAGACCTATCGAGGATTATCTTTCGGGGAGTAGGAATGGGACAATAGAACCAGAAACTATATCCTCATAGAGGGATACCACAATACCATACCTGGTATTAGGTCGCTTACTATAGTACGCAGAGTATGTATTATGAAATTCTCGCGATTCTGTCCTTAGAACAAATGACCTGGTGGTGGCTCTCATCATAAAATACTTGAAATATGCAGAGGTCAACGTAACGAAAGTAAGGGTAGGGGTGATATTCTGGCTGAAAGTGGCTGACTTTATCTTGGACTAGGAGAAAATTGATATGGAAGAAACACAAATCTGGTCGTTTTGAACCCGACTATGAAATATTCGGGGATGATAATCAACACTAAATGGAGCCTCAAACCACACCTAAAATATACCTGTCAAAAAGCGCTTGCAAAAATAGTTTTTCGACATCATGGGCACCTTGATTCGCACTTGCGTTTGACTCCACCCCTAGCTGAAATCAAAGGGGTTTCAGCGAGGAGCAGATGGCTCCTCAAATCGGCTGCCGCAAGTCAAAATAGATGCATCGCGCGCTTCTCTTCCTGGTTGCGCTTTCTTCCTGAAAGAAAGGATTCAGTCAACCCTCTGTACCCCTGACGTCAAGGCTATAACGGTGTGGGCTTCGCTCAAGGTGACTCTCGTAAAGTGGCTGCAGCGGTTTCAGAGTGGTATCCGTCCTGCATGCGTGCATGCATGATTGGGGGATCGTTGGGGAGTTTCAGGTTCTCTCCGTATACTAGCTCCGCGGAAGCAAATTCTTCGCGATTGGCTGTCCAGAGGCCAAGCAGAACGAGTGGCAGGACTTGCGACCAAGAAGGGACGTCTTGGACTATTACAGCAGCCTTCTGCTTGCTGTGCCACCCTTCAACCATCCCATTGGACTGCGGGTGATACGCGGTTGTTCGGTGACATTTGAAGACGATGTGTTTTCCAAACTCTGAGAAAATGAACGGCTCAAACTGCTTTCCGTGGTCGGCAATTATAATTCATCATAGTGTGGAATTCTCTCGACAGCAGCCCTGGGCACATGATAGTGCCGTAGTGTCTTTTAGGGGAATCACCTCAGGTTACCGATGATTGTGAGGCAATACCTAAAACGGACTGCGATTCTCGCAATGGGCCGATGATGTCAAGGTGTGGACGCGCCTGGTGGACCTGGCGAACACACCTACTTCTTTTCTCACATACATCGAAGTCTTGCAGTTTTGACATGTAAAGCACAGTCTGGCCCAAGAATTAATGTCCTTGTTTATGGGCGGCCAGAAATATTCCGAAGTGGCTAACCGATTAGTTGTCCGGATCCTGGGCGCGCCAGATCGTGAACGGCGTTAGATATTCGCTTGCTAAAGTGGCCAGAAGTCTCGCAATATAATGTAGAACTGAAAATGGATAACTCGCTGAAAGTGTCTTTCGGGTTAATCCTCAGGCTCTGAAGAACTGCGTCGTCCTCCTCGGTTGCCGAGAAATTGATTGTGGCTGGGATCTTAATCTTTTCCATCCGTGTTAGATGTAGGAGGTGAACTGGTTTGTGAAGCCCAGTTGTCTAAGTTAACGAGAAGATGCTTTGTCGGGTGCAGCTCAGTTGGGTGGGGTTCGTTCACATTTTGATGAAGAGCAGCTCCAATCGCAATGTCTGAGGCATGGACAAAAACGGCTGGGAGTGCATCATGCTGAGGAAATGCCAGAAGAATGGTGCTCCACCAACTGTTTCTTTGTTGACTCAAATGCCTGGTTAGCCGTTGTGGACCACTCAGTCAGTCGGATGGTTTTCGGGCTGACAGATTAAGGATCGATTGATGGTGGGCGGCCCTGGACAGGAAACGACGGTAGAAGTTTAGCATGCCCAACAACCTTCTGACATCCCTAACAGTTTGGGGAAGCGGGAAGCTCGCGATTGTTCGCATATTTTCCAGGTCCGGTTGGATGCCATCAGGGAAAATATTGTGGCCGAAAAATTTTACCTGCGGTTGGAGAAATTTGCTTTTGTCAACGTTGAATACAAGATCAGCCTCAATGAGACGTTGAAAAATGCAGTCGAGGTGCACTATGTGCACAAACTCTGAAAAAAAGGCGATCAAAACAACATCCATGTAAACGAAAAAAAGTTTAGGTTTCATAGAACAGAGAATATTTGCATCGCGTTGTACAGTCCGAAAACCATGCTGGCGAACTGGATAAGTCAGAAAGGTGTACATATTGCCGTTTTCGAAATGTCTTCAGGGGCTGCAGGGATTTGGCAGTCGGCTTTGGCTGGATCCAAGATAGAAAAAAAAAGGTTACCAGCGAGAGAATGGGCCAAATCATGAATGAGTAGTATGGGATATCGGTCTGGAATAGTCTGAGCATTCAAGCGTCTATAGTTGTCCCGATGTCTCCATTCGCGGTTGGTTTAGGGGCCAAGTGGAATGGCGAAGACCAACAGTGGTCTGAGCGTCTGCATATACCCTCTACACACTATTTCCGTGCAATTATGAGCTTTCGCGGCGGTAGTGGGCCCACCTTAGAGAAGATAAGAGAACCGGTAGTGTTGATGTGGTGCTCAATATTATGACTAACTTGCTCTTAGAGGCTACGCTCGGTATATGAAAAGAACGCGCGGGTTGGCAACGTCGTTGAAAATTGTGGATAGGGTGTCGGATGGGTAGGTGGAGATCATCCTTGATGATGTATGGTAGGTTGTGGGATTGATGAAGGACCTTTGTTGCATATCCACTAACGAACCATAGTGGCACAGGAAGTCTGCTCCCAAAATGGGAGTGCTAATGTCCGCTGCAATAAAATGCCACGAATACGTTCGTCCCAAATTGAGGTCCACTTGCCTGTAGTCATAAGGGCGGATCGACGATGAATTTGCTTCCATCAATTTTACCGCTAGAGGCATTAGTTGGTGGTACTTGGATACAGCAAGAATCGAAACTTCATCGCCTGCATCAATTAAATAGTTGCGTCCGCTCTGCTTCTGGTAGCTGTCGCCAAGGCCACCGAAATTTTTATCTTTTTTTGCGTTGTAAAGGCCTGGTACATTTTATGACCTTTTCCATGAACCTTCGGTGGTACCAACATAACCCAGCACCTATCAAGGACCCTTGACGGCTTACTACCTGAGTGCCTTTTTCGAGGAGCGGATCCCGACCAGTTTCGCAAGCTTTTTCCCGGATGCAAACGGTTCTTCCCAAGTCAAAATAGAATTAAGATTGTCAACTCCAAAATACGCCAGCGAAGGTTCGTCGGTTTGTTCAAAGATCATTGAAAGAAATCCACTTTGTACCGATATCAAAGAAGAATACAATTTTTTTCTCAATTATACCTAACTTTTGAAACGATTTCTTTCAACTGTGGCCGTCTCGATTGACTGCTCGACGTGAACGAGAAAGGAGAAGGATCAATTCACAGAAACTACCAAATCTGAAAAATATTAAAAATGCCTCTACATGACATGGTAATAAAAATTAGTACGATACTGGAAACTTTGGTGCCGATCCTATTATTAGTAACGAAGACAAAGTTACATAGTGCATAAAGACTTGGACCTAGATATAATCGGAACTGTCATTGCAATCATATATTCTTAGATAAAAGATACACAAAATTGTTAATGCCTGATGTGCTAAGCTTCCACTTTTCAACTTACTTTTACTTTGACTATCCACGTAATTTCCATCTCGCCCATATTAAAAGGCGGGCAAAACGTCGCATTCTGTTCTGTTCAATGTTTTTCACCGTTCAAAAAAGACAATCAAGCTAGGGCTGATGGACTTACTTACCTTTCAAATTGTGCTTGTTCCTTGAACACGACCAATAAAGTGAGAAGAATTTTGTTAGTCGAGAGAGTATTCTCCGTTCATAGACCTTAGCCCAAAGCAACTTCCCCGTAGCCTTACCCTGAATTAAGAAGTTTTTATAAAATTTTCATTCTGAATTACTCCCTTATAATTCCTTTGACGGTTCCATTTCCCTTAATGAAAGCCAAGCAAAAAAGAGTCATAACGAACTGAATTCCCTTTTCACTCTGCATAATTCCTCCGTAACTTCATTTGCATCTTATGAAAAGAAAATTCTTTTATTACCTTTATATCTCTGGCGAAAGTGCTACTTTTTCCAGGGAATTAAGTATTTAACATTGTCTTCCAGCAGGTATGGTTTGCAGGCATCCTTTCTTCCAGATCGCATGTAAAATTAATCGAAAGGTATGGGAAGTATGACGTAATACATTCTAGCTAGCTCTATGGCATGAAAAATACCTGGTTAGGAAAAGCAAAACCCTTAGCGTAACTGAAAATAAGGCAATGTCTGTCGTACGTCTTAAATTTTTCACCCAAAAAAAGTAACAATAAAAATGAAGGAAAGAAGAGCAAGAGTTTCTTTATTGTTCTGAAAAGATTCAAAAAGTAGAACTGAAGTAGATAAGATGAGAAACCGCATAATAAAAAATTACTCGGAATCGTGACGAAGTGGAAGGACATGTTCTCGGTACCTGCGAAAAAAGTTCAAGCTAGAGGCAAATGTAATTTTAAATTGTAAGATAGAATGTCCGTGCTTTTCCTAAAGAAATGAGAAAAATAGGATTTCGTCACAGGAATTCTCTGTGGAGAAACAGATGTTTCTTGAGAGTCCACTTTATTGTTCGCCAGAAGGAATGGCTGAGAGATTCAATTAGCGCAGAACAAAAAAAAGTATTCATTTGATCTCTGTATTCGGGACTTCACCAACCTTTTAAAGGGAGAAAGAAAGAAAATCTGCTTACATAATTCGTCTCTGATAGAAAATGCGTTCTCTATTTAAGGATACGCCAAAGGTCAACAAATGATCCGATGAAGTGCTGGATGATAGCTTCACTTTGTAACGGACAATTTAGGTTACTTGTCGGTTACTGACGATAGCACACGGGAGTGTTCATTACAAGAACCTCCCCCAATACTTATAAATAGCGCCCAATGTGGGGCCTATAAAAATTGATGGTATGCACTGTGTCTGAATTGGGCGGCGATAAGTTGGATAAGCTGCCAGTTAAAGCCTTTCCCTCAACTTTAACATCAAACTAGGTTAAGCTATATGAAAATTTGGATTGACTTGCACCTTTAATTTTAACTAGTTTTCATAGAATTCGTCCTATTGAAAGTACCTAGTTTACTCCTCATACTGAACACTCAGAAATTTCAAATTCTTATGAAGCCCAAGTTTCCTAGGAACCCATGAGGACTAGTAGGATCATTGTCTTGTACAGTAAGAAGCTTGATCCTATGGTTGACCGTTTCGAGCGGAACAGTTTTGTGAGGTCAAATACGCCCTTCTGGCTGCCAATAGCCCTGCGGACGATTAGATAAAAAGGATCTTCTCCTGTCTAAGATCGCTATTAATGGTGCGCTTTCATCTTGCTTCGCATATTGCTCAGTTTCACGCTGGCCAATCTCATCAGTACAGTTTTACTATAGCTATCTATCATGGGCGGCCTTGAAGTCGATAAAAACATGGTGCAACTGATATCTATTTTACGTCAGTTTTTCCATCGATTCATCATCATCATCAACGGCACAACAACCGGTATCCGGTCTAGGCCTGCCTTAATAAAAAACTGCAGACATCCCGGTTTTGCGCCGAGGTCCACCAAATCGATATCCCTTAAAGCTATCTGGCGTTCTGACCTACGCCATCGCTCCATCTCAGGCAGCGTCTGCCTCGTCTTCTTTTTCTACCATAGATATTGCCTGATAGACTTTTCGGGTTGGATCATCCTCATCCGTACGGATTAAGTGACCCGCGTACTGTAATATATTGAGCCGGATTTTGTCCATGATCAGACAGTCATGGTATCGCTCATAGATTTCGTCGTTATGTAGGCTATGAAACCGTCCATCCTCATGTAGGGGGCAAAAACTTCTTGGGAGTATTCTTTTCTCAGACGCGGCCAATTTTCTTGCTAAGAACCCAAGTCTCCCAGGAATACATGAGGACTGGCAAGATCATTGTCTTGTACAATAAGAACTTTGACCCTGATGAGACGGTTGGGATTTTCGACCCTAGATAGGAGAAATTATCAACGGTCTCAAAGTAGTCTTCTATCTTTATTTTTCCCGTTTGACCGGGTTTGATGTTGTTGGTTGGTTGGTTTTTGGTGCTGGCGTTGTCGCCATATATTTCGTGTGGCTTTCATTGATGTGCAGCCCAAAATCTCGCACAAATCGCCGCCTGTTCGATCTGGATGAAGGCACGTTCTTCGTTGTACATAACACACGTTCTTCCCATTATGTCGATGTCGTCAGCATAGGCTAGTAGTTGGGAGGACTTAAAGAGGATCATACCTCTTGCATTTTCCTCAGCATAACGGATCACTTTCTCGAGGGCCAGGTTAAAGAGGACACATGATAAGGCATCCCCTTGTCGTAGACCGGTGTTGATGTTGAATGGTCTCGAGGGTAGTCCTGCTACTTTTGTCTGTCCTCGCACATTGGTGAGGGTCAGCCTAGTCAGGCTTATCAATTTCGTCGAATACCGAATTCTCTCATGGCCGTGTACAGTTTTACCCTGGTTATGCTATCATAGGCGGCTTTAAAGTCGATAAAAAGGTGGTGCAACTGATGTCCATATTCCAACAGTTTTTCCATCACTTGCCGCAGAGAGAAAATTTGATCTGTTGCTCATTTGACTGGAGTGAAGCCTCTTTGGTGTGCGCCAATGCTGTTCTGGGCGTATGCGGCTATCCGATAGCAAGATAGCGGAGAATATCTTATGGATGGTACTCAGCAACGTGATACCTCTATAATCGCTGCACTGTGTGATATCTCCCTTTTTATGTATGAGATAGATAATATCCCGTTTCCAGTCGTGAGGTATTGATTCGCTGTCCCATACGTTCAGCATCAATTGATGAACCACTTGGTGTAATTGGTCGCCTCTATATTTAACCAATTCAGCTGTAATTCCATCGGCTGCTGACAACTCATGGTTTTTAAGGCAATACACTTGGTATACTTGGTAGTGCAGCATTTATCCGCCGTCTTCAGTTGACGGGACCTCCGACTCGCCGATATTTTGGTTCTTGAACAGTTCATAAAAACACTCCACCCATCGCTCCAATATGCCCGTTCTGTCGGAACTCAGATTTCCTTCTTTGTCTCGACAGCATAAGCATCGAGGTGTGTAAGGCTTCATTCTGCTGACTTGTTGGTAAAACTTCCGCGCCTGGTGCGGTTGCTCCCTGTACTTTTTGAGTTCACATATCTGTTGGTTCTCCAAGGCTTCCTTTTTCCATCTGCGAAGTCGCTTTTCCGCTCGCCGCAGTTCGTGATAAGTCTCTGCACATGCCCGCGTGCTTTGAGAATAGAACATTGCCCGGTATGCAGCATTCTTCCGTTCCGTAGCTAGCTTACATTCGCCGTCGAACCAGCCGTTTCGACTTTTCTTGCGGCTGGGACCAAGTAAGTTTGTGGCCGTATCAATGATAACGTTCATCAGATGGTTGTGAAGATCGTTTGTTGATGCTTCATCTCGAGGACATCTGCTAGCTGATCATCTGATTGTCAGAGGGGAGTATTGGTGGTGTTGTTATTGAAGCCCGGATCACTATGCCAACAAGATAGTAATCCAAGTCTATATTGACCCCCTTATGTGTTCTGACATTCATCAAAGCTGAGAGGTGGTGGCGTTCAATCAACACGTGGTCAATTTGGTTGAAAGTGGTCCTATCTGGAGGAGCCCACATATCTCTGTGGACCGCTTTCCGCGCTTATCAGCTGCTAACTGAATAATCTGTAGTCCGTTGTCATTGGTATCCCCATGTAAACTATGGGAGCAGAGATATGACTTGAGTACGGGCTCCATTCCTACTTGACTGTTGAAATCTCCAAGTATGATTTTGATATCATACTTGAGACAGGCTTCGAGAGTCCGCTCAACTGCCTCATAGAACGTGAACGCTTATTAGGCTTATATTCCTTAATTTGCCTCGCAAATGCAGAATGCATAGTCTTCCGCTTATATTTTGGAAGCGGATAACAGCAGGTTTCATTTATTGACTCCCACTCCGAGGACTTTGTTTATTGGTGTAGTAGCTCTCCAGGAAACCGGTCCCTGCTAAACGCATCTCTTGCATCCTGTCCGAGGCTCCTTCCGTGGCTTTGTAACTTTGGTTTTCCGTGGAGGGTTGTCAGCCTTACCCATGCCCCCCCAATTCGTCCCGTTTTTAGGCTCCCCTTCATCCTTCTCCGTCTGCAGTTTTCCAATAAAAAAGAACTCGCAGCGTGCAGCACGTAGAGGTGGAGATACGGTTTGGTAGTAGAACTGTTGGTGTTGGTTCAACAGGCATTTCCCAGGTTTTATGGCCAATCGTGGGTACCAATCCACATTTCGCCCTGGGACCTATACTACCCTCTGACCGCCTGATTATAGACAGGTTTTTACCCGTATCTACTCGTATGTAGCTCCTAACTTCTTATCTGTACAGTACGTTTTGTAAGACATCAATTGCTTAGGATTCAATCCTTATTTCTTACTACCGATAGAAGCTCATTCCGTTGCAACTACTATGAGCTTGGTTTTCATTCCTTTCCCCAATTTGTGAGCTGACTCACGCTGGTCTCTTTTAAGTTTGGAGATTTCATGCAAAAAATGTCTAGTTGCAGCTACGCCTTATAATGAAAACGTGGCGAGTTTCTTCCGCATCCATCATAAATTCCCGGTCCCTCTTGAGGTCAAATTTTCCGTAGCTTAATTTTCGTTTTCCTCATCAATGAACCAGGAATTTTATAACTCATTTCATACTTCAAAGAAATCCTCGCAAATAAGCAATTATCTTTGAATTATTTTAAACAAATGCGTATGCCAATAATTACTCTGACCCTTCAGCATTTCCTCAGAATTCAAACACTTCATTTAACCTTTCTCATTTCCAGGCAATAACTTTTAATTGAGACGATTCCTATCAGACCGCACAGATTGACTTTCTTATGACTAACATGAAACACAAGAAATCAAATCTGCCGCAATGTGGCCATCACAACTTGAAAGGATGAAACCTCTTTTCCTTACGCTTCATTCGTTCAACCAATCCTACCAATTGCTCCCATTTCTCATTGACTTTTTTTATCCTTCTGCATCTCATCAATTTCCTCTGCTGTGTATGCATAAAGTTAGCATCCTTACAGATACCAATATACAACACAAGCAACAAAACCAGCAAACCGTTTGTGTCTTGCATCCGAAATTGGGAAAATTTACCATTTTCGTATCTTTCGGGATGGATTCGTCCTCTTTGGTCCCTTGATGAATACTTCCATCAGCATCGCGGGGTAGAGAAGAAAGAAAGGACGAAAAGAATACAAATCAGATGTGTTAAGGTTAAAGTGTTCACACGCTCGCCGCCATTCCAGCTATTTTCCTTGTAGAAGATAAAAAAAAAATAAATAAGGGGAAATGAGAAAATTTACTTAATGGGGGAAGTCCTTCGGAGGAGCATTCTCTCAGCGCCATACTAGCTTGCGGCGCTCGTATTTGCTATTCGGGAAGCTCATATTGATAAGGATATGTGGGTCATATTAAAAACCATATATTCATGAATACATAGCTTGATCTTACAAAAGCTCAGGAAAGTAAATCCCTAATTAGGAAATATGGCGTGAGAAATTGGTTTTCGTGTTTTTAATAAATGTTCAAAGAACAGTCATCTCCTTCGTTGGGAATTCAAGAATACGATGAAAATTTTATGGTAAGAGGGACTATAGGTCTAGAAAATTTCTGGCTTCAACCAGCTGTGAATTTCAGCTTATGTTTCCCCTGATTTAAATGGAAACAATCTGCGAAGGATTATTTTGTCCACAAATCACGCACCCTCTAGTCACCATGCACATACACCATTCCTGCCCACACTCACTGACCTTGGGAGTGAATAAAAGGAACATCTCTCTTTAGGGAACGCAATATGGGTAGTGTGCGTATCCCCATTTATGACTTTCATGTGAATCCTTTTTATTAGCGTGGTGTAAAAATTGACCGAAAAAGGTCGTCCTTACTGCGGGGAAAACAAATAAACTGACCAGACAATTGAATGTCCTGGTTGAGCGTCGAAAAATGCGAAAAATTCACCCCGCAAGACACCCTGACCACAAAGTTTGATGTAACCGCAATGAGATTCGATGGTGTTTGTGGTGAACCTTAAATTCAGAATTCAGGACCAAAGACTGTAATGATTTCCGAGTAGAAATTCGTTGAAAATTTATTAAATTTGATTGCGGATGTGTTTACAAAGTGACTCCAAATTATTTGCTGTGGCATTCAGGGATAATTGAAAATTGATTCATTATTGAATTTAGGTCATTGAGTTTGGTTGGAAAAGGCCAAGATCGGACTTTCTGGAGTCGAAAGTACCAAGGAAATGAACTTTTTTCTATTTGTCTGTTTGAAAAGGACTTGAATTGACTCCGAGACTAGGAGGCTTATTAAGTGGACTTTGAAGTTGCCCAAACTTGTCCGGGGGTTTGTGAAATGTTGTTAAAAATAACCCAAGAACTCATTATTTTGTTTTCGAGAAAGCATCACCCTTCCCTTGAGATTACTGAAAATGGGGATCAATAAACTCAGCCGTATTTCTCCGATTTGAACTTCAATCTTTAAGATCCATCAAGTTGGCTTTGAGCTAAATCGTTCTACGTGGCATTTTGGGAGGGTCCCCATACATGTAAAAGTAGAAGCAAAATTTTTACCAAATATAGCCATGTTGGGTATCAAATGAAAAGTTTCGATTAGTACTTTTGAGAGCTCGTCTCAGTTATGATATCTAATGCACAAGGGGGGAAGGGTATAGGCTGAAAGTTCGTCACTTCTTTCACAGGCCCATTCTCAAGACGTACCCAACCAATTTACGGTGCCCCGGCTCCGAAATACCTTTCATATCGATGTCCCTTCAAATAAAGTTAATAATATTATATTCCCACACAATCTTGGCATATGCTGCATTTTACCTAATGCTAGTATGAAGTGCCAAGCATTTAGGCTCGGACGATCCTACCTACTTAAAAACTAAAGGGGCGCGTCGAAAATTCCACGCAACATCGAGCACGTATGCGTTTGAGAGTCCCAGGACATCGAGGGAAGCCGTGAGGGATTTAGGTACAATGCCTGTAGCTGACAATATTGTGGGAACTACAACCACCCGCTCGAGGCGAAAAATTTCTTTGATTTCCCGAGCTAATGGCTCATAGTTGACCTTCTTCTCCACTTGCTATTATGGGGGGTAGCAACATCAATAATATACGCGAACTGGCCCGTCTTGTCAACAGTACGTCAGGCTTGTTGTCCGATATGTGGTGATCAGTTGAAACTTCCCGGTCATATCGGTAAACCGGACATGTTCCCGTGATCAGCTCATGCTTAGAGGCAAGGTTTTGATGAATCACCTTACATACAGCATTATGATGTAATGCACCGATGCCATAAGAGTGCAGCCAGAAATGAAAGTGTCCAACGTCACTAACATCGAACCACACATTACGCACTGGTCGTTCTCTACCCGTTCTTTCATGATGAGCCTTGTAAAAGCTCGGGTACAATCACGTCGTCCTGAGTGGCACACATAAATCCCGTCTCAGCAAAGAGCTCCCCAGCGCACAGCCCGATTCGCCCGATTGTTCGATGAATGGAAGTCAAAAACAATTCAGGTGTTTACCATGCTTTGCCTTTGACTTCCATTCATCTATCCCCTCTTGGTCCGACTTCACCCCGCTTAGAGGATTGAAAGTGGAGGCAGTCCACACTTTGCCTTACAGACAGGCGCACGCAAGGGACTTGCATGCTCTTTGTCGTAAAATTAAGCGCGTAACGAGTCGACTTGGTGATGATGTTGTGCCGCCACGCAACCACCTCCCTACCTCCGATGTTACGAGGGAGGTTCATCCGCTCTACGGCAGAGTTTAGAACATTGCACATTATAGATATTTCCAGATCGATCTTCCTCCACGGCAATATTCCGAATGCATAAGCCAGTGAAGGCATAGCGAGCACATTCAATGTATTTATTTTATTTTTTCCCGAGAGACGCAATTTCTGCACCAGCTTCACACGTCGTAGGAATTCGGGCAGCAGGGCATCCTTCAGATCACCAACTCGAACATAGGTTCCTTGCAAAATTCCTAGGTACTTGTAGAAGTCTGCGTCGGTCATAGCTTCGATGTGGAGGTCACTAATGCTATATCCGGCATGCGGGTCGTGATGATTGGATTGGATTCGACACTTGTCTAATCCAAATTCCATCAGAATATCACGGCTAAACAGACTTCTAGGGTCGACAGTAACAGCATACAACTTGATGTTACCTAAGTACATCAAGTGTGTCAGTTTGCACTTAGCATGTGGGCCATACTTTATTGCAAAACCATACCTTCAAGCATCATTTAGTAGCCATGAGTGGGTTTCCTGCCAGGCAAGACCAGAGGGGACTCAACGAATAACCTTGGAAGATACCTCTCCGTGTATGGATAGGCTCTGAGGTATTGGCACCCGCAGATGAAGGCACTGATGGGGGTGGTAGGCCACGCTTCCATGACTATCACCAAAAACTTTATTAGTTTGTGATCAGTGCGATACATATGTAGGACAGTGATTAGCCAGGTATGCGAGACGCTGTTGATTGCCTTGCCATAATCGAGATAGCAACTAAAGAAGTTCGGCCTCAGTTGTTTGTTCTACAAGTACCGAGTTGATAATAAGTTGCTCTTTGCAACCCCCTGACCCAACTCAGCTGCCCTCCTGTTCCTCTGGCAGAATGTTGTTGGTCTCGAGGTGTGCATTGACCCGTCCGTTAAAAATGGACATTATGAATTTATAGAAGGTTGTTAAGCAAGTAATCGGTCTTGTATCCGCGAGGCCCTACACCATGTCCTTCTTAGGGATAAGGTAGGTAATCCGCGCAGTGAGGAAGGATGGAAATTCTTTCGGCCGATTAATGACCTGATTTATGCTGTGTGCCAACCGACGATATGTACTAGTGAACTTTTTTTACCAGAAGTCCTGCACCCGATCCAGAACTTTCTCTTTGGTAACATACGCAAAATTCATGCCAGGAGTATTGGCATGGCGGGTGCCTTCGACGGTAATCCATTTAACCTGCTGGGCGGGTAACCTCCAAGGTCCACCCCAATACTCTTTCGCTTCCGTTACCCAAAACTGCATTGTCTGGACGCTCTGTTGGGGTTCGTTAAGAGATCTGAAAAGCCTCCGCTGATCCCACGCGTATATTGCATTCTGGACACGTCTGGAATGACTTTCGCCATACAGTGCGCACCGACTGCATACGACAGAAAGTTTCTGCTTTAGTGTGTCCAGAATTCCAACAACGGATGTCTCACTGGGGATGACATAGTTTCAGTAAACCCACTGCACCTTATTTCTCACCCGTCTGCTCCCGTTGCCAATGCTGATTTGTATCAGCCTAGCAATGTCCTGCTTAGTGAGTCCCGCCGACGTTCTAGATGAATTTTCCATGGTGGATCTCGTTGGTCACTCAAATTAATAACGCGAATGTGAATGTGAATGCCACAACACGCAAGTGATTAAAGTTGCGGAAGTGACATATCAGCCCACGGCCGAGATGCAATCTCATCATTGATTTGAAATAGAAATTTCTAAGTTGCTGGAGATGCATAGAGCTTGGGAATACCTGGTCTATGCAAAGGATCCATTTCCGAGAATTCTATACACACTCGTTGGTATCCATCCCAAACCTCAGCTGGACTCATTTCCCCAGTCCACAAAATCCGCTACTTATGCGAACCTGCTGAAGTGGTCGTCACAGATTCTGACGAAACAGCTGTAGCAGGCGCAGCAATGCTCCTGGCTCCTGGCTGGCCCCACGACTGTCCATTACGGGAGCCCGACGCAGTCACCAAGTCAGTCCCGTCGGTTATCCGTACCGGACCTCAAGTTTCTCCTTCTTCTCATTACATGGATTTGCATTTTATCCCTAACTGCCAGGCATGGTGAAAGCTTCCTCAATGAGTAATCTGCAAGACTGCAAAGTTCCTGCACTCTCCTTGCCTATCCCCCGAGACGCTGCTGTGTCATACATCCATTCAGACTGAAGCTATCCTTGGACCGGCTAGGGCAGGGTTGTTTATTATTTCTTATTTATGATATAAACGAATAATAGATGAGTCGCGTAATTTTCACCCTGGACCCAAATTTTCTCTCTATAGTCATGGTCTAACATAATTAATGCATTTGCGTTACGAACTACCTAAAGCCAATTGAGATTTCAAAATGCTTTTAAAGTTAGTAAGTACGAAAATTGCATTATTAAAGGGAAAAAAATCATTTTAAAAAGTACTGTAGAGCGTGATATCATACTTAATAAGTTGGAAACCAAAAGGTGACCAATGCGAATATGGAGTCTCCTATCCATGTCATTAGGACAATCATTCATTTGAAAAGTCGGTCTCCGGTGCTACATTTCACTCACAAGTAACTAAGCCCATTAAACTGAATTCCTTTCATCTACTTCAGGTGTTACTACACAATTTTCACCTCCTTACCCACTTTTTTCCCTCGAAATCTTGAACTCACTATCATCGCACTTTAACATCCTTACCCTCACTTTACTCTGAAAAGCTATACACACATGCTGGGACATCATTATTTCGTGAGTAGAATCCGTTTATCCCTCAATCCATAGATTATAGCTGTATTTTCGTGCGGCAGCAATCGATTCTAGTATCAGTTTAATTCTCCTCCGGTCTCCTCGTCCTATCCTATGTGTATTGTAGCAGAAATTCGTCAAAAGGGACGATACCTCCAATGGTTCAAACGTGTCTTCCTATTAAATCGACCGAGTCTTTATGTAACAATCACCTTAGTCAACTCATACCGTAGTCGGTATTGAATTTAGGAAATCCCTCTAATCCGGAACCCAACCTGATCTCTTTAAATTCTCGTAATCATTTTGAATTCCAACCTCGCGTTAGTCACAAGCCAACCCAAATATCCAAGCGCCCTAATAACGTTGACGTCAACAATGACATTGTTGTCCAGATTTAATGATCCCCGGTCCAGTTCATATAATCACTTTGATGTCATCGTACAGATCAGAAGCTTGTTTCATCCATAATACATGGCCACCATGCTGTTCCGATAAGGATACAAGATAAAATGTTTCATGTATTCACATTCCCACCCCCTAATGGTGTATACATTTCTATGGAGGATGTTGAGCTATGTTCAGGACGTACGTCAGCCTTGCTTTTCTCCAATAACCGAAGCGGCGCTTTAAACTTTGACAACAACATTGCATGTGTGGAAGACTCCTTCATTTATGCCAGCGTTTACCGACAACTTGTCACCAATAGAATGTATCCTTTCCAATCCATTCAAGCGGATTGGAAAGCCAACAACATTATGAATATGTGCACTGGCATTTTAAATTTGTTGAACGTCTGCGGAATATGCAAATTTCCTTAAAGCAAACGCATCTCAGCGAGGGACCAGGTTGCAATTATTTGCCCAAGAAGGACTTAGAGGAAGGAACTACCAAGTGATTGCGACTTATTGCCATTCGATGACTGAAAAAAAATTGTTCAGGAAAGTTTGCCGACATAGTTGACTAACAGATGCAACCATTAGTGCAACAGTGTATCCTTGATGTCAAAAAATTGGTTAACGACCCAAAGCGGATCTGGTTTAATTGAAACGCTTTGACTAATTGATTCCATTTGGAACCTAACGAGCAGAATGAAAAGAAAAGATCGCTTTCCTCGACATTTAAATTCCCTCCCTTTGCTGAGGAGACGAAATCGACCAGAAAGAACGGAATGAAAGTGTTAATTATACCAAATCACTCCCCATTCAAGCGAGTTATTACTTAGAAATCCAAGGATTAAGGAGAATATTTATCTATTCAAAGAACGCCAGCTCATTTAATCACCGAATTGTATTCAAGTAAATTAACGCTGAATAATTACACACTTATTCTGCTCACCTCTAAACTGGAAGGGAGGTGAAAGGTCATGTGTTAATAGCAAGGGAACTCCAGCCCACCACTTGATGAGGACTCCAGGATTTGCCATTAATATTCATACCTAATAATTAAGTGTGGTACAACAACACGGGAAATCTTAACAATCTGCTCATCCTTCTGCTTTGAATAATTCAAAATATCCGATTAGAGGTGTATCTTCCTATCTTCGACTAAATATGCTAATGTGGGATGGATTATGGACCTGAATATTTTCATGAATTCTAACCTCAAAGTAAAATATGTTTCTTATAGAATAATAATGCAAAGCGGATACTTTTTCAGTGAAAGGGCTGCAAGGCATAATCTATTGCCCCGAAACACGTTGATTTTGGTCAGTCAGCAGCAAGACTGTTGTTTGTTTCAAATGGACGCGGGTTCAATTAAAAGAGGTATTCTTCCCACCTCTCTCTCGACAGACCAGCCCACTTAATTGGCCTTGCCTTAGAATTGGGGAATGAAAAAAGAGCTCGAACTCTGCGAAAACTACTATACAATTCCTGCTTTATACGAAACTGTGCGATAGGTGATGTCAATAGAGGCAGAGCATTCAGCAGTAGGAAGTAGGAAGCACAAAAATAGAACACACGCCGAGGAAATTTCTGGGCGTTTTTAGGTAGGTTTAAAGAGTGGAAATGAGTAGGATAGCTTCTGTGTGTGGGAGAGTAGCACATAGGATGGCACGTGCGGGAAAAGGTACACGAGAGTCCTCGGAGTTTAACGTGAGTGCCTGTCTTGTAGACTTAATTCCACGGTCTTCTTAAGGCACGATTTAATTTTGTGACCACAATCAGAGTCCCGCCGCAGCAAGCTACGACGGTTCCAGTCTATACCGAGTGCATGGCTCAGCATTCATACTGATGGATGCAAGACCTACCAAAATCTCTACCGAATTAAAGAGTACGGCACCCGTGTTGAAACGCAACACCACGCTGAGGCCCGTAGGTCGCTGTTCGCTTGAACGCAACCACAACCCGCAAGAAGCTCCCACTGGTAGGCCAACCGCGAACAACAGAGCTGAACGCACATACAAGAGAAATTCTCTTGAATTATGTGAGTAAAGGGGCTATACCGGTTCCCAAGTTACCAGTAAGGTAAGATTTCGTGACCATTGCTACTTCAGATGAGTCCCCGTGCAAACTCGGGTCTGATCGCCCTAATTAGGATTTGAAGCATTCGTCTACTGCATCACGGCCGGCAAACCAATAGGATACAGCGTCTCCCGGTGTCGCCACTATGGAAGTTCTCCTCGACCACTTCGTTTTGATTCAGTCGACAGAGTTGTACCGTTAGGAAAAGCTACAGAAGGTATGTGCGTAATGTCATCGGCGTACGGCAATCAAGGGACACTGGGCAGAGAGGGAAGGAAGTTGATCATCATCATCAACGGCGCAACAGCCGGTACCCGCTCTAGGCCCGCCTTAATAAGGAACTCCAAACACCCCGGTTTTGGGCCGAAGTCCACCAATTCGATATCACTAAAAACTGTCTGGCGTCCTGACCTATGCTATCGCTTCATTTCAGGCAGCGTCTGCCTCGTCTTCTTTTTCTACCAAAGGTGTTGCCCTTATAGACTTTCCGGCTGGATCATCCTCATCAATATGGATTAGGTGACCCGCCAACCGCAACTTGATACCATGACCGTCAGCTAATTGATTTCGCCATTATGCAGGCTAGGGAAACGTCCATCCTGTAGGGGACCAAAAATTCGTCGAAGGATTCTTCTCTCGAACGCGGCCAACTTTTCTTTCTAAGAACCTAGGAACATGCTCAGAGCATATAATTCACTGGATGGTGTCGGCTAGCTGCTTGGCTGCTCCCTCTCTGTACAGGGAGCGCTATGAGAAAATGCGCAAATCGTTATTCCGTTGTCGTTACCGGGTTCATCGTTGTGTTATCAGTCCAGTCCAAGGCTTTTGTTGTGGCTTCGTACCAAGTTTTTTTTATGTGTAGGGTTGTAAGCCCTGGCCAAAACCATTTAATAATTCACAGAGAAATATTAACTGAGGCTAGTTTGGAGCGAATCATTGTGTGAAACGTGCACCTGCTGATGAGCATTTAGCCATTTAGGCACAGAATTGATAAAGTCTAGTAAGTTAGTAACAATGAACTGGCGTTTCACGAAGCCGTGTTGCTCTTTTGCTACAAGGTGGCCAAAGTGAGCAGTCAATCAGTAGTTGGCAGATCTCTAAAGGTTTTCATGATGAAAGAGATAAGAGTTTCCTTTCCCAGGTGAGGGTTGTGCTGTCTGTCAACGATTTACTTGACTAAAGAAAGCAAAAGGAGAACGATTACAAGATAAAAGGGGGGGATCTACGTCGAGGAAAAGTAATGATAAAACTCTCTCCCTCAGAAGAATAGTCTTCAAGTTTGATGGAACTGAGAGAGAATTGTACAGTGTGTCAGATGGAGATTAAAAAAGCTTGCAATTTCCGCAAGCCAATGTGGCTTCAAGACTGTCTAAATGCTCCAGTTTTCCCAAACTTAAAGATGAGCAACATTACTGAAGCTCATAGTACTTCCACATGAGTAAAATCAGCGTAATTTGAGGAAAATTTATATTTTCTTTGGTGGATTGATACGAAGCTGCTTATGTATTTCAATTGTGAACCAGAATAGGTAAGAGCGAAATCTGAAAAAACGAAGGGATATAAGTAGGTTAGATATAATGGTGTAAAAAAAATCAAGGGCTTGGCCGCTTATGAAGATGGAATCCCAGTTAACAGTCGCCAGAGCTAAATCAGGTTTTCGGAAACTAAACACAGCCGACTTACGTACGACAGGGGGGGGGGGGGGGGTAAAAAGAATGGCTTTCGTGACAAATTCAGCAGGATGATGAGCATCAGGATCGAAGTAAATAGGAGTATCTGAAAATTTTAGAGGAACAACGCACAGGTAGCTAGAAACGGTCAATATCAGGAGTGCGATTTAAATGACTCCTAGTAACATTGATCTGAAAAGTGGCGCAGATGTCCATGAAGGTGTTTAAAGGAAGAGGAGAGTGGAAGTAGTTGGGGAAGAATGGCAGCCGAGAGTCTAAGATCAAGTAAGGGAGATTAAATCCACCACGAACGATGACAAGGAGTGAGAGAAAATTAAAGTTAGAATTCGCGGCAGTCTTTCGAAAAACTCTGGTACAGGTAAGAGAGGTAAGAGAGACTAAAATACGAGAAATATATACAGAAAATGGTAAATGGACTTGTGTTGAATGAAGAAATATATATTTTGAGTAATATAACGACGAAGGAAATTGAAAAAGGAAAGATGGATTCGGTCCCGAAAGCGTCTCAACAGTGATCAAGACGCTTCCGCCGACCACCCTACCCAAAACCAAAACGAAAGACAGAGCTTTCGAGGAACAACGAAGCTTGATTTGAAACGTCAGCTCGATTAATATCAGCATTTGAAGCCTCACCGGAGCTTTGTTAAACAGGCAAGGACGGGGAAATGTTGCTTGTCCTTTTTACTATTAAGTCTTTGACGTTTGTGAGTAAAATTATATTGATGTTGCATTAGGACCAACAATCTCATTATGCTTCTCTAATTGATTATAAGTTGCAAACCCCTACAGAGCAGAGTGAAACACCCAATCGAACCACCCCCCATGCACATGGGACCATCGCAAGGTGCTGCAGCTTTGTCTGTGACCTCAGCATCTTTTCTACGAGATTATGGGGTCCGATAACATCTATATTGTAAGCGTCGTTCAGCCTCCTGGTTTCAACCGCGAATTTTGAAGGATGCATAGTTGCATTGCTCGAAGTTCTGATAAAAAAGCAGGTTGAACGGCACCTTCATATGGAGTCCCCATAACATCGTATTCCTACTCCCCAGTCCTATTGGGTGTAGAAATGCATTGCAATGTATAAGCAGGCGATGATTCAATTCTTTTCATTCCGCAACACATGGGATCATTGTAGGGATCCAGTAGTCTCTTTGCAAATTATCCCGCCTTTGCTGCCATATCGTAGATAACTTTGTCCAAATAGCAGCCGCATAGAACAAAATGGATTTCACCACGCCTGGCATAAGCAGCGTCCCATCATTATTTATCATCCTTTCTAAAGGTGAAATAGATTTTGCTTCACTCTTAGACCAATAGTTCGATTGCCCTCTAAAGTTCAGTTAAACTGCCTTAATTATCCAGTTTAATTCACTTCTATATAGTTATAAGTCTTTGGGGTGGTTGGCAAGTACAACCATCACCAAACTGCTTGCAAAATCAATCAACGTTCTCTCCTTTGACATGCGAGGGTCCAATACTTTATCGTACATATTATTCCATAGTAGAGATCCTAATGCCCAATTCTGCGGAGCATTTGCTATCAGAATGTTTCTTTCGACTAGTCATTCACCTCGTACCAGAGGAGATTTTTCGAGAGGGACTCTTGACTAATTGAAGTAAATAGCCAGGAATACTCAATTTATACAAATTATACTTCATTCAAAGCCATTTGGACGAACCAACGGCATTTCTAATATGTGGTTACTATTTACCCTTTGGTGGGGTATAGCGCATCAACTACCCCTACGTACCATCGTTCGCGGTTTAGTGAAGTGCTCTCCAGCCCGCTCGGAGTTAGGCTACCAACATAATACCTTCCCGTCTTTAGAGAACTAGCCTAGAACCATTTGACGGCTCTCCCGGCTTAGGGAACTTTCAAGTCAAGGATTACCTTTCGCCAGCGAGAGGGGAAGCACCTCGTTACGTAGCACAAATTTTCTAATATACCTAGCAAAAAATTTCTGAACTCAAACAATATGAGGAGTACTTTCCGTCGAAATCGGCGGCTGTGTGCCTCGGCTTAATGGACCGCATCCACGACCTCCATAACAGCATCCACCGTGGGTCTCCCTACTCTCATGCCGAACTGCCTTAGGGATAAGTGGGTGGCAACTCGGATCGCTTCAGTCTAGTCCTGAGCTCTTTTCTGTTGAAAAGGGGGCAGTCCTCGACGCCTTATGCGTTTTTGACATCAACCCGTATGGGATGTCTGGGGAATAATGTCCAACGTCGTCCATCTGGTCTGTACTAAGTCCGCAGGGTTTCCGCAGGTCCCGATTTTTCGGGTGCCAAGTTTATAACCAGGTCCCCACGGATTCCCATTTACAGTGTGGACTAGGTACTGCCACCCGCGAGCTTTGCTTTTATTAATCACGTTGCGGAATTTTCTTTTAGCTAACCTATACTCTGGTTTGTCACGGCTGAAACCTTCCCGAGACATGGAAGCTTCGCAGACAGTCTTCATTATGTTCATCACTAGATTTGTGATAGTGTCAGCTGCAGCATTATCACGCGTGAAAGTAACCTACAACGTGTCGCCTGCGTTTCTGGAGTTCTTTTCGAGCAGCGCTGCTCCCGGTAGAGACCTCTCAGGCATGGAACTTTCTCAAAAACGACTCAATATGAAATTCGTTCCATTCGATGATTCTTGTAGAAGAGGTACAATAAGCCAGTATTAGAAGGATTCCGAGATCTTGTGGCCTAAGAATAACTCCTCCTCCACAAGTAGTTTAGTTTTCTAGGTATCTAATTTTTTTGCCATGTGGGCATCATGCTTCCACCGGTCTACACTGAAAAATATCTGCGTACTGGCGCATCCCCCGAGCAGTCTCTTATCCGTGAAAAAGGAAATTGGCAATTCCCCAACCGCATATAAAGTATTCATACGTCTGAAATCGTATTAAAATTAGTTACGTTAGGAAAATAAAATATCTAAAGAGGTAGTGAAAGGATAATCGATTTTGGTGAGTTGGTCGTGCGAGCTTGAAAATAATAGGAAGGCCACTGCCTGTTGAGTTCTCCTGGCTTTTTCGACTCTAAAAACTATTCAATACATCCGTGGAGGAAAAACAAATATTGGAAGCGTATTCCGTAAGGTGTATATGAACCCCTAGATCCTCCAGTCAAGTCGGTATGGCAAACATTACTGATAACGAAAAAACAGGATCTGTGGCAGGGTGGTAAACTCCCATTTGTATTTTTGTATAAGTTCTTTGACAGAGCCTTCTTACTATCGGTGAAATGCAAGTAGAGAAGGGATCTTGACTCCGCAAGCTTCTCCACAACATACTGAAGGTTATTAATGTACAGGAGAAATCAGAATGGAAACCAGCTCCGCATGAAGACATGATGGCAGTGATAACCTGCCTCCTGTTTGGAAGAGCAGTCTGTATTCACATGATATGGTGACATGCTGATTCTTCTACAAGAAGTAAAACTTCAGCATTTGTTAGCCTCCATATGCTCATTTTCGTTGATGAGTAGTCAACCGTTAACGCCGTTCACAGGACCTCCTAAGGCTTATGACCCCTTGTAAGCTTCCAATCTTATGGGAATCTCCGTGCATGAATAACGTGTTACAAATGATAAGGCATTAAAAGTTTCAAAAGATATAAAACTCTCACTGTTGCGATTATGGTCTCTAAGTTCGCCCCCCCCCCCCCCCCCCCCCCCCCATGGGCCATTTAGGTCCTGCAAGTTGTTGCATTATTAGTGCCGACCATGAAGCTTCAGATCACCCATCTTTTGGTTGCATTTCCTGGGCTAAATTCAGCTTATCATACAAATCTAGTCTCTTTCTTCTTTACATTAGCAATATCTGTTGATGACTAGCATTGTAGAGAAGTGAGAAGATCTTATCTGATATTGATTACCAGCTTTGGATAGCCTACCATGCAAATACCCTTAACACTAATACCGGTGTCACGCCTATTTCGCAGAGTCTTCAAAAATTGCAACACCATATTGCTACAAGAGAAGTTTCCCCGATATCATGCCATTTTATTCGATGAACTTCAGAAGTTTCAGTCTTTGGGGCTGGATTCCAGTTGGAGAAATAGAGCAGTCTGAAGACCGTCTCCCTGTCTGCGCTGTTATCAAAGAGTGTACGGATATTCCAACAATTAATCATCGTGTTGCAATCAATAATCAAAGGCCGTAATCAATAAGTGTGTTCTACTCCCTGAGCTACCTAGGTTTTCCGCAATCGTTTAGACTATAGTGGCTCTAACGTATTCTTTAATCATTTGAATGAAAATTCTTGGCCGAGATTTCAAGATATCTTTCAGTTAGCCCCCTCTCCTTTCAAAGTAAAAGTTACTGTTATTAGTATACCATTAGTATAACAATATAAAAGCGAATATTTTATCTGTAGAGTTACTACAGAATGGCCTATTACATAGCATTTTTTTCTATTTCCAGAACCTGTTCGTCAAAGATATGATAAAAAGACCCTGGAAATTGGAATACTATCCATAGAATCCACTTTTTATAAAGTGAACCAACTTAACATCAACAGTATAAATCCTTAATTAAATATCACCGAAAGTTGTGAAAATATATCAAAAATGAAAAGATTAAAAAAATTGAAAATGCTTTATTTACAGCCAATCTTGTGATTATATTCACACGCACCATATTGTAGCGGAATATTATTTTAATTTATCGCTTAGACGGGAAAGTATTGGAATAATAAAATATCTAAATAGAAAATATTTCCGAGGTAGAAACCAACATTCAATAATTATTCAATTAATAGAGTTAATTAAATTCGCTGTAATGACGGAAATTAATACAAACAAATTAACTAGTTAAAAATCTAAAATTATTTTTTAAGTAAAATATCATTGTTATAAATAAATCAAAATGTTATAATAGTATGTATTACAATTCTGTTGGTTATTTAAAAAGTTTTTAACGAATTAATTGTTATCTGAATATAAATTTTCATTTGTAGAGATTATTAAGCTTATTCAAAGCCAAGCTTTAGTTGAAAGTATTATCTAAATGCTTAGAATAAAATCTAATAAATTATAATTAATAGAAACCGCGGCCGTACGTTATAACGAATTTCTTAGCACTTAATAAATTCTTAATAAAATGATTTCGATTATGCGTGATATATTTAATTTAAAATCTACACGAGAAATTATTTAACACCTAACATTTGGTTAGAAAACATAAACAAAATTAATCACGATAATAAAGAAGTTCTATAAATAAATAAAAAAAATCCGCTTTGCTTAATATTTATAACACAGAAGAGTCCCAAATTAAAAATGCCTGGTGGACGAAGGGGACTTGTTGCACCACAAAACACATTTCTGGAGAATATCATCAGACGCTCGAATTCACAACGTAAGTAGTTAAACGTTTTCAATAACTCAAATTCTTTTGTTAGGAAAAGATAGATTGGACTGAGCAAAATGTACTCCAATGAGTCAGTTCATTGGTCACCTAATTTTAGCCACTTTGAGATCAAATATGTAAACCCGATTCTAAACACGTAATGGACTAGTGTAAGATACAAATCCCCGGATCTGTGATGAAAATTAACCTACAGGCGAAGTCGGAAATAAAGTTAGCTTGACCGATCATTTATTTGCCTTCTGTCAGGTCGACGCGAAAAGCTAGTGGGAAATATAAGCTTCCTCGTTCTATTTTCAACATTTTTTGGATCGCCGAGGAACGCCTTATATAGCATTCTACGGCCGGAATAAAGGAAAATCTATGTATAATACGAGGGCGGTCCGATAAGTACTTAGCCTCTCCGCCCGATGGCGCTACTATCGCAAGAAGTATTTACTGTCGTGTAGAACATTCTCTTAGACGGCTACTGTCAAAATTTTAGTCGAATAGGACTTGTAGTTTTGTTTTTAGCGCGTGTAGAAGCGGGCGTGCGGGCGAATTTTAGAAAAATGGAAAAAGAACAATATCGGTCGGTGATTCGATTCTTGTTTTTTGAAGGGAAATCGCGCAGCGAAATCAAAGAACGCTTGGATGCTGTGTACGGTGACGCTTCTCCTTCGATGGCGACCGTCAAAAATTGGTTTAATGAATTTCAACGTGGTCGCACGTCAGTTTTTGATGAGCCACGCCCGGTGCCCCGAAAACGGCTACTGCGGAGAAGAACGTTACAAAAATCCATGACCTTGTATTGGCAGACCGCCGATTGAAGGTACACGAGATAGCCGAGACAGTAGGCATGTCAAAAGACCGCGTGGGTCATATCCTGCACGAAATTTTGGGCATGAGAAAGCTGTCGGCGAGATGGCTGCCGCATTTGCTCACTCTGGACAACAAGCGCAATCGTGAAACCACTTCAGAGCAGTGTTTGACGCTGTTTAAGCGCAATTCGAAGGAGTTTCTTCGTCGTTTCGTGACCGTCGACGAAACATGGATCCACTGGTACACTCCAGAGACCAAGGAACAGTCGAAACAGTGGACTTTACCCGGCAAACGTGCTCCCAAGAAGGCAAAGACTGTGCAATCGGCAGGAAAGGTGATGGCCGCCGTTTTCTGGGATTCACAAGGTGTGATCTACATCGACTACCTGGAGAAGGACAAAACGATCACAGGGCTGTACTATGCCGAATTATTGAGCCGATTTGACGCCGAATTGCGGAAAAAACGGCCGCATTTGGTGAAGAAAAAAGTGCTCTTCCACCACGATAACGCACCGGCTCACACTTCCGCCGTCGCCACGGCCAAATTGGTCGAATTGGGCTACGAACTGCTGCCCCATCCACCGTATTCCCCAGATTTGGCCCCGTGCGACTATTATTTATTTCCTAACTTGAAAAAGTCACTCGCCGGGCAGAAATTTGAGTCGAATGAGGAGGTTATAGCCGCCACGGAAGCCCACTTTGCAGACCTCGAGAAAACGTATTTTTCAGACGGGTTAAAGAAGTTGGAGCATCGCTGGAAGAAGTGTATCGAGTTAAAAGGAGACTATGTCGAGAAATAAATCGTCACTTTTCAAAAATTTTCGTTTTTTTTTTGGTAGGCTAAGTACTTATCGGACCGCCCTCGTAGATATCTAGATTCATAGGTAAAATTTTTAATTAGAAGAGCACTACTTCGTGGAAAAGATTGTTTTTAAGTGACCGCGATTTTTATTCTTCCAGTTTACCATGAGCCTTACCAAGCTCCGCATGAATTCTTGCTTTTACTGAGTTCAATAGGTAGGTTTTTTTCGGCTTCTGAATGTTTTTAGTAAAACTTTGTGTGGCTATACTAATATTGGGAAATCTTGCAACCTCATCCCCTCCTGGTTAGAAGATAACAAAGATTACAAAGCGCTGGGCAGATTCTCTTGTCGAAGACAGCCCATCACTGCTAGGATTTTGAAATTGAAGTACGCGACCGTTTGATCGGGATAGTTGGAACAAGAACATCCAGAAAAGCAATTACCGAAATGGTACAGCAACCCTTCCCTCTTTCTTCCAGATATCCTTACATATGTAACTGTTTGTCAGCCTTCTCTCTAGAAAAGCTGACTGCTGTTTTGCTTAGGCACAACCGTGCCTACGCACCGGGTGTGTATAATATCCCTTATCAACATGTACGCTGGCTGGAGCAGAAACATTCTCTGCGCTGCTACAGGGGTTAAACTCATACTTTTCAAGTTGAGTCCCCCTGAGGGCTGGTCTACTATTCGGGTGGTGCCCTTCCCAAAAACAGTTGAGGACTCAGAACTTTTGACCAGTTACCGCCCTATTGCTTAGTATTCATTAGTGTATTTGCTAAACTGCTTAACTCTATGATCAAGATTCGTATCAGTAATTTCTGCTGCTAACTGTTATGCTTACGCGGCAAGCAAATCTACGTCTGCTTGCATCAATCATATCCTTTTGAACATTTCTCATTTTGACCACTGGAGACGATTGGTTGACAACTTCCAAATGTTTGCAAAGGCAGATAAGTGTGGTTCTTAATGAATCCTGACGATTGGGGCTACTAGTCACCATAACCAAATGCCAATCTATATCCTGCAAGACAAGCAGAGTAACACCCCTACTCATTGACATTAATAATCTTACCCTTGCCTATGTCAAGGCCATTACCTTTTTAGGTAGTGAGGTAACGAGAACCTGCTCGGTGAGAGACAACTTAAACTCCATTATTTCTAAAACCGTAAAGACAAGCACGTTGATTAATTATTCTACTGGTTTTTCTTGGGGTCCCACACCCCGTAAAGCCATCAGTCTCTATAGATCTATGGTGAGGCCCATTATAAAGTATGCTGCTACGTCCGCTATGAATCTGCCAAAATACTTTGAAAACAAGCTCAACTGAATATTTGCTTGTATCTTGAGGACATGTTTCGCGCTAACCGGAACCACCACATTGCACCAGATATTTGTTTTGGCCAACGAGCTGGCTCTCAATTTCAGAAGGCCTATCATTTAATAATAATAATAATAATAATCGTTGGCGCAACAATCCATATTGGATCAGGGCCTTGAAGTGTGTTAGAGCACTTCATTCAAGACCGTAACGGTACACTAGGAGGCAATGTGGTCACCATTGCGGCCTATCATTTGGCGGATCAAAACCCGTGTGCTGAAAATGGCCCCTCTTCAATCTATAGGTCTTTCCGGAACTTTTTTCCTAATGTCATAACACAACCTCTAATAAGATTCAGGCCGTTATTCTGTCGTATGATTTATTGGGGGCACCTGTAGCAGAGCCCAGTTGGTGGCTGCATGTGGCAGGCGGTGGAGAGTCACAAACCAATGGCTTTTCTGGTCCTGATGTCTGATGCCGCGTTCATGCGTGGTGGGCCTGCCTGTGCGGTGATTGGTCCAGATGGGATGCAAGTCTCACGTTTTTCCCTGGATATCAGTTCGGTTTTGGCGGTTGAACTTTTTTTGCCATCACAACATGAAAGTGACTTTCAAGATGGGTGAGGAGGAGGTTGCTATCATTACAGACACTCTCCATACTTCGCAGCCGTACCTTCGGGAGCATGACTTAATAGCTACAACCCTGCAAATTTACTTCATCGTTACAGCTACCACATTCTACATTGTATTCGATTCCACCATATTGCCATACCATTTTCATCGTTAAGCGAGTCTTTAGCGCAGGATTGAGGTTTCTTCTCAAACTTTCGAATCTGAGGCGAGTAAAGAAAACGTGTTCTATACCTCCGCGTACACCTTCGCAGGTAGGGAAATCTTAGGGTGATTCATCCAAGTCCTTAGCTACCTGAATGATATCACAACTCGTCTCGCTGTGAATTCGCATAACCCATATACTTATGTTTGGGATAAACATGTCCCCTTTGCCACGCAACCGACAATTTCTTGTTTACTTAGTCCTGCTTCCTGCTCCTCATCTCAGCGGTTTGTCCCATCAACTAAAACATCCACCGGGATCATTCCCGCAATTATGCATGTTGTCCGATAGGTGCAACATGTTCGAAAAGCGTTTAGCCGATATACAGCTGGAGTCTACGATTTGCTGAGGTGTTTATTGCTGAGGCCCACAATAGTGCTGAGTATAAGAAGGCAGAGCTGACGATTCGCGATAGAAGTACTCTTCAAATGTGTTTCGGGGTGCCTACATTTGGAAGCATCCTTATTAATGTCGAACTAATAGTCGATGCTTTCTGCTCTATAAGCTTTAAATGTGGTTTAAGGCTCAGCGTCGAGTTGAAAGTTACTCACCGAAGTCTTCCATTCAATATTGTCCAGACAGCGTCACCCGCGTAGATCTTTACTTCGTAGGAGTAATGGAATGTTATGACCATCCTGACGTCATCAGCAAATCATACAAGAGTGGTTTGCTGGAGGAATGCCTTAGGTACTCAATGGTATTATAATACTTTGTGGACATGTAGAAACTACTTCCGACAGCAATATAGCTCACATAATACAAGCGGACCGTAGTATTTTATTGCCGACATTACCGACTACTAGAAGCGGCTACATAAGTGTATCCAAAACTACTTAGCAATAAGATTTAAGTGGAAGCAATAACCTTTAGAGGAAAGAGTAACCAGAGGGGTAACAATGGGGAACCCCAAGTCCCCCCTTGAGAATCACATATTCATGAACATGGTTAAGAATGACCAACATTCCAATGGCCTGCTCCCTAAAACCGGATAAGGTATATAGATGACATTTTCACCATTGTCCAAGCTAAGAAGATGCTGGAGATCCTGAATAAGGTACATCCGAACTTAAGATTTACAATGGATGTGGAAGATGAAACGCCATTTCAGATTTAAGGATTATTAGGCTTCAAAAGGGGCTATGCTTTGATGTTTACAGAAAGCTTACAGACACACAGCGAACGACTCCTGCAAATTCGAACCATTCCCATTCACAAAAAAAGGACCCTTCATACACTAATTGTTCTCTGTGCTCCTTAGTGCTGAAAGATTCATGACGGAAAGTGAATAATATGAACGACAACGGAGTTAAAAACGGCTTGCAACCATCGACTTTTGGGATTCTCATGAGGGAAGCATAAGCATAAGTGTCACACTATACGGGTTCTCAAAGCTTAAAAGAACTACGAAAACGTTGAATATCGATATGCTACGATTGAATAAGGTGTTCCAACTCAAAGGCAGGCTAGGATCTGCCAAGGACCGCAAATTAACGCTCGAATCCAGCGGAATATATAAAGTAACGTGCTTAGATGGCTAGAAAAGATAAAGAATACAGTCAGACGCCAAACTGACCACATGGAATCTAGCTTCCAAGAAAGTTTTGGAAGGCTCTTTATAATCTTTGAATTTCTACCTATAATGTGCCCTGACCTGATCTCATCCACGATGACGAGCAATTGAAAAGGAGGAAAGAGCACTTCGCCACGGTTCTTAACCGTATCGCCTCCGGTGAGGTTCTTCCTCTTGTGGATGAAATGGCTTGTCACCGTAGCATACGGATCGCTTTATTCCTCCAACCAGAAGAGAAATCATTTCGACACTGGGCTTGACGGTCTTTCCGCACAGTTATTTATCACTGCACCTGCTCTTACTGTTGATGTGCTGTTTCTACTATATGGAAACCTTGAGAATTCGAGACCTTTCACAGAGAGTAGAAGAAGAGGATAATTGTTGAGGTTCCAAAGAAGGGGATCCGCTTTGAGTGTGACAATCGGAGGAATATCTGCGTGCTCTCTGCCGTCGCAATGATAATGGCTAAAATAATCCTGAAACGCATCAAACAACACCTCGAAAGATTGATCGATAGGGAACAGGCTGGTTTCGGCTCCGGATCTTGCTGCATTGAGCACACCTCACGGATCATTTTGGAACAGTGCGCGGAGTTTAGATGTTCTCTTCACCTGCTCCTCGTCGATTTCGAGAAAGCTTCCGATAGCGTGAACAGGGAGTGTATCTAGAGTGTTCTACACAAGAGGGGTATTCCGAAAAAAACTAATAGCCATTATCAGAGCTACATATGATGGCGCACGACGCATGGTACCTCGAGGTAAAATCTCAGACGATTTTGAGGTCCAAAGGGGGTCGGTCAGATTGCGTCCTCTCAGCGATATTATTTTTGCTTGTTTGCACCTCGACCACGCTGGCAACTTCCGTTTGCTCTCCCATCGAGTCATGGTCCTTGGTCGAATGGCTCCGGATTTGAAGAGAGGGACAGGTAGAGTTTGACTGAAGATAAACACTAAACAAAATCAAGGTTCTCAGTCTGGAAATAAACTAATTTCAACACTAAGATCAAGTTGAGGCTGTTCCTATTAGTGTTCTTTGCGTGTTGCTATATGGAAGTATCACATGGGAAGTGAACCCCAATGTTACTCAAAAACGCTAAACGTTCTGTCGTCGGAGTACGCTGGCGTGACACAATCTCAAACGACGAACTCGGTCGGCACAACGGTCTTGCACTCACACGCACTACGATCGGAAGGCGGAAATGGCAGTGGATAGGTCACACATTAAAGAGGGGCGACAATTGCTATCGCATGCAGTGGAGTCCACTATCCCAAAATTGCTGGCAAGTGAATCGCCCAAGGGCATTTGACGCAGTGCAGTAAATGAGGAGCGCGAGCGTCCTGCGTTGAAAAAGCAGAGTGTGTCGACCGGCGACCGATATCCAACTGAGAGCCGATGAAGCTGACGGGAAGAAAGGCAAACTCCTTGCAATTCACCGAAAACAGATGTCATTACTTTTCTGTATCACGAACCAGTTTTAGTTTTGGATGGTGTTGCTTCCACACACTCTCTACCACTAGCATACTGGCCATTTTTGATTGAATTGTTGAGACATTATGTTATGATCTAATCTTCAATAGGATACTGGATGAAGAAAGACGATTATCAATCTGTAATCTGAAAAGCAAACGATGCTAAACAAGGACATTTGGGATTAACCGAGTCTTCTGGTTTTTGGCACTCTGAAATTTGGTGCATTACGTAGGACATCCAAATCCCCCTCTTTCTGGAGGGGTCCAATTACCACGCTTAATGACCAGTCGCATCGTTGGACCCATTTTAGCTCGCAGCTACCAAAGCCTCAATTATATTTCAACGCATCTGGCAATAATGAAACCAAAACAAATGTTACCAATTTATTGCAATAATACAAAAGCGCATAAAGGCTCCTAATTAAGTTGAATACAAATTGAAAACAAATTCAACCGCAAACTTACAATAAAATCCACATACACTGAACAGTAATCATCTCTTTTTATCGGAAAGTTACAAAGGATATGAGGCAGATAATTGGATTTTCAACAACTCTTGTAAATTAAAATTATATTATAAATTCGTTGGAAATTAACCATCATTCCGGCAAACAGTGCGTATTTCATTTGTGCGGATTTAATTGTGCAACTGAACGCCGCGGCGACTATTGGAATTAAAAATGTAAATTCAGCTTTCATAAATGGGTGGCTTTTTTGCAATGAAACCTAACAAATTGCCCGTCACGTTGGCGAAAACTATTTGTTCAGAATGTTAAGAATATTGTTTATAAGTAGAGTTTAGATGAAAAGGTCGACTAATCGCTTTAAGTAGCGGTTGCAATTGAAGCGGTGCGTATTGCTCATCGGTGTCAATTTTCCTTCAGACTTTAAAGACTTATTGATCCCGCTTTTCAGGTCTTCACATGAATGGTAAGAAGTAGAAGGAAATGTCGAGTGCAAGCATAGGAAGTCAAGTTAAAAGTCAAGTTCAAGCGAAGAGTTTATTTCTGGTTTATATGATAGAAATCATTTACGAGAAGATACTTTGGAAAAGGATGGCAGCCTCAGAATTCTTGCTGATGATACACTCGCAGGCAAAGAATACCATCAAAATCTATTTTAATCATTTTCTTCCAAGGAATATCATCAATAATAAAATAATTAAAATGGATATTGAGACTATGAATGTCCTTGTAAGAGGTAAATTACAAGAGAATTTCACATTTCAGAAATCCTTTAAGGCTCTCAGAATCTCGTCGAGATCTATTCGAATCGCACCACTTGAATTGCCAATTTTCTTTACCTGCATGGCGGTGGGGTTTTGAAGGGTCATTGGATTGTTAGTGGCAGCTTTTTTTCAGGGAAATGAAATCCTTTTTCCTTTCCTTTGGTTTTCGACAAATTTAGGTTCGTAGGATCCTAAATTTTTCCTGGACAATGTAAGCCAATGCATCAGTTTTATACATATTCTTAACAGACTGAATTGCACAAATGCAGGGCAAGTTAGCGGAGGCTTTCCCTTTCTATACTGCAGCCTTTAGGTACTCCGCATCTATGACAGCACACAAAAGCTTTACCAACTAATCTTTATAACGGTGTCCGGAGTGCCTACAACATCAACAAATGACAATGATGATGGCATCAAAAGTTTCCCTTTTCAAGTATTAAAAAAACAGGATTTGAGTCCAACAACTAAATTACTCCTGCTGGCATATTCCAAGAGTTGACCTGCTACCAATATACCCTATTTATTCTCATAATGATTCATCCCAGCACTGAAAATTCCTTGGCACCAGGAATGTTGGATTTGTACCATTTTATCGAAAGAATAAGGTGGAATCGCTGCTGCTTTTTGCCCTAACCTTTGGGTTTTAATTCACGGAATATAGTTTGTGTCGATTGCCAAACTAAAAATGAGTGTATGATACAGCTGAATCTATTATCCTTAAGGTCTTGTGGGGGCTCTATTCAGCAAAAAATTTCCAAAGGACCATATGTGACTACTATCCTAGGTAAGACTTCTCATAATCCCTAATATCGGGAGTAGATTCTCAAAGATATTTAGGAGCATAATATGCTTGAAAGGCAAAAGAGTCAACACCTGGCTAACGCCTACGATTTCACTGTTCATAGAACAGGAGAGAGACAATATCAAATGAATTTCTACGCAAATTAATCCGCAGTTAATTAGCTCTTTACAACAAAACTCCCAAGGGCTGTAAATATCTTCGTACCCAAGCCATTGAGAGCGGTGAAGTCCTGGGTGAAAGGGGCGAGGCTGACCTTGGGTAATGAGAAAACCGAAAAGGTGTTAAGAATGAGCCGGAGAAAGGAAAGCACTATAAAAGTAGGTAGATATATGGTCGTTTTTAGACCGGTTACCAAATACTTGGAGTTGATAATTGATCTAAACGAAGCTTTAGGTAGCACCTAGAGTACGGCTGACAAGTGGCAGCTAGCAAGAATGTTAACGTACCGAAAGGCGCTTGCAGATTCGAACAAACGAAAGCAGGTGAGTTCAATTTACCCTCTGACATCTCTGAACGTCTATAGCGTTTTTATGTAGATATGTATCAGATGAAGCAGTGCAGGTAGCAGGATCTTAATTGACGCGCTCGTGGAAAAATCAGAGTATAATATATTATTGGTAGAGTTGGAAAAGAGTGAAGAGTGGGAAAAGTTGAGGAAAAATTATCTAAGCTGAATAAGGAGAATAAGAAGTACGATCAGCTAATTTTATTATAGTTGCGGGAAACAATGGCAAAGATCGGAAATTTCAGGCATGGGACCAGAAAAGTTTCAATCCTTGTGGTTTCAGCGAGCCTTCAATGCTCTCTAAATACTGAGAATGCGCATTTTTTATTAGAGTTTTCGTAATCAAGGGCAGGGCTACAACTGGGATCTTAGCTGTAAGGTATTGAAGAAGATTCTTGAAAATATCATGAATACTAAAGCAACATGGTTGCATAATAAATTTTCCAGCAAACCAATCCAGTCAGCGGCTCTTCGAAAATTATTTAGAACTTGCAAATCGACATGGCGAAATTATATTGTGGGGTTCTCACATCGAGGCTTACAGCGTCGAATTGATTAACATGGAAATCAACTTCAAGAGGCGGGTGACTCGATTTTAAAATAAAGCGATTCGGTAGAGACTAAAATGAAGCGATTAGCAAGTATGTTATATCGATAGCACTCACCCCTTGGTGAGACATAGCGCGTTAACCAAACCAACTCGCCATGGTTAAGAGTTCGCCGAAATACACTTCCACTTGGAAGTCCTGAGGAGCTTCCTGAGACGCCGGCACACGTCCGCTCCCCTCTGTTCAGCGCCAACTGCTCTTCGGATGACCAACCCAGCGATCATGTTGGGATAGGAGGTTCCACTGTATAAAATTATCGCCTCTCTTTAATGTGTGACCTATCCATTGTCATTTTTTCCTTCTAATCACATTGCCTGCGGATATCAGGGCTTGTGCGCCGACCCAGTTCGGAATAGTGCCAGATAGACAAGTGTTGGCGAAGGCTTGGAGCTGTTCAGTACCAGGGGGGTCACTTTCCATATGCTACTCCCATACAACACCACGGAAACTTGCTCTTTATGTTGCATTTGCATATTTTAGACAATGGAGTGAAGGCACACATAATGCTTTTAATGCGTAGAGCGACATCCAGTTCGGTGCCACCGTCGGTAGAAACCATACACCCTAGATATGCACATTGATCGAAACCTAAGATGCTCTGCCGATTAATGCAGATAAGGGGAGTGCGACGGGTCGTCAGTGTATACCAAGCTGGAGCGGTCGCAGTTTTCCAACCCTACAAAGAAAAACAACCATAAAATGGTAATCCTTTCTGAGGCTGATAACTGATCTTATGGCAGGCTCTATGTTTGAACGATGTGCCACCAATGACGATGCGATGGAGGTTGCGAAATTCAAAAATCTCCTACCGTTACTGATACGATTGCCAAGATCATGCTTCTCTTTGGCATGACAATCAGGTTACCCATCACGATCACAATGTCACATTTAGGATACCCCTCCCGGAACTGGCTATGATCGCTCGTGGAAAGCATCCTTATCCGCTTTATCGGAAGTTTCCGTTGGTGCATGACACTGTACAATTGCAATGTAAAATTCCTACACCGGAATCTTGCAGTCAGAATCGGTTAAGAAACCAGCCCTCAAGTCAAGAGAGCGCGGTAGCCGCTGGAAGTAACCCGACATCGGATTCGCATCTGCTATCGCTTGAAGTTCCAGAGTACAAAAGCGTTTGACATAAATGTGGCAAGAGGGAGAGGAGTATTCTCAAGAGTCCCGCCATCTGACTTTGCTTAGGCCTAGAATGCCCACCTTATGTCGTTGGAATTCTCACTCGAGTTGAAAAAAGCGAACATTCCGGGCACCCTCGATACCGTTGTCGAGAAGCGTGCGCACATTCCAGAAATCAATCATAAACCGATTTCTATAACCAAACGTCTTCAGCGTGAAGTCAATCTCTATGGAAGCCGTTGTTAACGTTTCGGTTATAGTATAATTTCGAATGCTGGGAATGCCAGCAATGACGAACTGCAAAGGACGAGCACTTAACAGAAAATCTCGTGTGATTATCTGATCATGGCATCGCAATTGCAGTAAAATATAGTGTAATTATCAAGGAGTATTTTAAACAAATTGAAAAACTTCTCGGCTTCTGATGGATGTGGAAGATCCTGGACACTAAAAAAAGTACTTAAATTGTTCGAAATTTTCAAGCGTGGTAAAAAATATTAATGCGGCACTAAATACGAATGGGATTTTCAGACGGACGAACTGGTTTTCAGTGGGATCCGCAGTTATAAAAATACAAAACAAGGAAGGAGGATACTGAAGACGGTAAGGAAGTGGATAGGTGGAAAGGTGGAAGCACATGAGTCTAAAGGGAAGTTCCCTTCACGAAGAATTACTTAAATGGTCCTCCCATGGAATTAGGGCTAGATGAACGGGGCTGGTTTTAGTGGTTGCGAATTCAACCCTGGGGTGATCCACACTGGCTCCAGTGCTGGCATTACTGAGCTGTATCGGACATATTTGTCTAAAATTCTTATACCTGTGTAGAAGCAAACAAACTGATTGAAAATTTATCTTATGAAAAGTGTTTAACTTCTTCAGTCAAGAACTTGTTTTACCCGTAGATACCATTTAAACACTTGAATCGTTATCAGGAAAGCATATGTAAACCCGGCCTGTATTTAACTTAAGTAGGAATCCTGGCATTTAAGGGCTTAAATGAAAATCATCTAAACACCAATCTGCCCGAGTAAATCGGATTGGCAGCAACTCTTTCTTGTTTCTCTCTTGCTGTTATAACTCAGTTGACTGAGGATGGATAACTCAAACATTTCCTATGCAGAAAAGAAGACAGAAAGTATTTCCGCTATATTGGTGGCATACTCATCATTTCAAAACCTCTTCCGCCGAGATCTTCGAGCAAACATGAACGAAGTCATTTTCTTAGAAATTCCAATGAACTCTCGTTTTCTAACGTATACTAAAATTCGCAGGCACTGAACTGTGCGAACGGTGCCTGCAAATTCCTATATCAGATCCTAAAATACTGCTCCCCAACGCCTCCGATAGTAGGGCTATTCTTTTACAAAGAGTTGATCAGACCTCTCCTCGTTTTCGGCTTTATATTCTGATCCGATATTTTCCGTCCCAAATAAAAAGGCTCCATATGAAAAAACGAAAGATTCTCCGCCAGGACTCTTGTGTCTCCAAGATCGAAGATCATTCCAAATGCCTTTTGAACCAAATTCTATATAATTTCCTTGCAACGCCTGGCGTCGATACAGCTCTTGTCCGTCACGCCGTTAACTTACCAAATGTCAGATACATCTCAACCCACTTGTCACCCAGCTCATATAGATTGAAAACATAGAACATAACCTTCTTGGCACTCAGCTCTTCCTTAAATTTTCATTATCCCAACGATTCTAAAACCATCTATTCGATCCCCAAGGTATAGTAGTCTTCTACACCAGTAATTACTCCCAATCACAGTCCTCAAAACCTTCCCCTTCTTAGCACCCATTCCTAGATTGTAATTCTTAACCCTAGCCCTTATCGTAACCCCTCTTAATCGAAATTTTATTGAAATATCAACGAGTATAGTTCGACTTTTCTTCGGAAATCCAATACCGCCGATTTTTGGGAGTTGGCAAGCGGCCTACCTGCCGTCGATATCCCGCGACCGCAATGCTTCAATAGTGGGAGACTTACCTACTTTGGCATCTAATGCTACAAAAGATTTTAGTGGAGTAAAAATGGGATCCAAACTGGATCCTTTTCGCAAGAGCTCAAAACTCGGGAAGGAGCTTGCATAGCCCCAGGATTGACATAATTACTGATGCTGTGAAAGACAAGCGTGGAAGGCAGCAAACTGCAACAGCGTTTCTTTCACTGGAAGAACGCATAAATGAACTCTGTGAATATCCAGCAAAATATCAGAGCTCCTGATACGGGGCATTAAGTTGTCTTATAATAGGGCGGTGGAGGAGAAAAACACCCAAGGGTGGCAAAGTCACGCGAGAGATAAAGGTGATGCCCACTCAACACAAGGCAGGTGAAATCGCGGACAAGCGGAGAAGGAATGGAGCAAGTGAACTCCTTGCTGCTCAACAAGCGGCCAAGAAGAAAAAAACACCTCTTCGCTGAAAAAAGCGGAGTCGGCGAAAGTTCCCTCTGGTTCTTCGACTACGGACCAGCTTTTATAAAAGTGGAAGAGCTTACAGCTTGTCAACCTGCGCGCGCAAGTTTCACCAACAAATCAGCAGGATGAAGCCTTACACATCTTTATGCTTATCTTGCCGAGACAAAAAGGGAAATCTGATTTCCGACACAATGGGAATATTGGAGCGATGGGCTGAGTGCTTTTATGGACTACTGAACAACCGGAATTTCGGCGAGTTGGAGGTACTGCCAACTGAAGACAACGGCAAATACTACCACCACCAAGTATAGAAGAAACAGTCTGTGCAATTCACCGCAGCCGATGGAAATACAGCCGAATTGATTAAATATGAAGGCGACCAACCACACCAAGTGGCTCATCTACTTTCGCTTCAGGTGTGGAACAGCGGACCAATGCCTGACGACTGGCAAAGAGGCATTATCTGTTCCATACATAAGAAGGGAGATGTCATGCAGTGCAGCAATTATAGAAGTATCAAGTTGCTAAGTACCATCTATAAGATAAGGCCGGATAGCCCCATTCGCCCAGAACATCATCGGCTGCTACCAAAGAGGCTTCACTCCAGGCAAATCAGCAACAGATCAGATTTCTCTCTGCGGCAAGCGATGGAAAAACTATTGGAATATGGACAACAGTTGCACCATCTATTCATCGACTTTAAAGCCGCCTATAATAACATAGCCAGGGTAAAACTGTATACGGCCATGAGAGAATTCGGCATCCCGACGAAATTGATAAGACTAACTAGGCCTACCCTGACCAATGTGCGAGGCCAGATAAAAGCAGCAGGATCACTCTCAAGACCAATCGACATCAACAACGGTCTACGACAAGGGAATGGCCAATCATGCGTCCTCTTTAACCTGATCTTGGAGAAAGTGATCTGTGATGCTAAGGTAAATGCAAGAGGTACGATCCTCTTTAAGTCCACCCAACTACTGACCAATGCTAAAGACATCGACATCATGGAAAGAGCGACCCGAGACGTACAAACTGCCTTCATCCAGATCGAGCAGGCGGCGTGAGATCTTCGGTTGCACATCAATGAAGGCAAGACAAAATATATGGCAGCGACGTCAGCACCAAAAACCAACGTCAAACCGCACTGGTCGAACGAGAAGAATAAGATAGAAGACTACAACTTTGAGACCGTTGAAAATTTCTCCTATCTAGGGTCGAAAGTCACAACCGATAACAGCTATGACGATGAAATCTGCGCACGGTTGTTGTCAGCCAACAGAGCCCACTTCAGCTTATAAAAACTGACCCATTCGAAACGTCTGACTATAGGGTCAAAGCTCTTACCGTACAAAACAATGATTTTGCCAGTCCTCATGTATTCCTCGGAGACCTGGATTCTCAGCAAGAAAAAAATGTGAACTCTTGACCGCGTTCGAGAGAAGAATTCTCCAAAGAAATTTTGGCCCGCTACATGAGGATGGACGATTCGTAGTCTACGCAGTTGGATCGTGTGCCGACTTAGAGAACAACTCTCTATCTCTCATGAGATACTTCAGATGCCTAGATTTCGGTCAGTTTGCAGCAGCATATACTAGTTAGCACTATAGGCCGAGAAGGTACCGGAAGTGTAGAGAAGAGAGCCACCTTATTAAAGACTGTACTATATTGTGCGCGGGGATGATTCTCTTGCGAATGAGGTACACTATCTCTACCGAAGAAGAAAGGTGAATCCGGTCGAAGTGACAGCGGGCTTACGAAAAGCCACTAGGAAAGAGCTGTACAGAAGATGACAGTAGGGGTGGGATAATTCCGAAAAAAGCAGCTGGACCCATACATTGATCCCGTGTATTGAGAGAACGAAAACACACTGAATTGAATTGCCACCTAACACAGTTCCTTACGAAATACGGTGGATGCAGGGATTACTTGCATCGCTTTGAATTACCATATTCAAGCGGAAGGGAGGTGGGTACTCGTGAAGAACGGCAACACACTCTAAACTAGCGGCAGTTCTCTCGAAAAAATGAAACTAAAGGCGGATGGACTGCGCAGCTCATCGGCAACTTAGGTGCGTGGCTGAATCGGAAGCATGGTGAGACTGACTATTTCCTTACCCAATTTTTCAGTGGGCATGGAGGTTTTCACTTTTACCTGCACGAGATTAGAAGGGCGCGATCACCGGATTGTGTGTTTTGCAATGGAGTTGTGGACGATGCCCATTACACTTTTTTTCCTGTGGAAGGTGGGATGGGATTCATCAGCAGCTCTGTTTAAATACAGGGGATCTCGCTCCAGACAACATTGTCGAAGAAATGGCGAGAAGTGCTGACAGGTGGAGCTGTGTTACCCATTACGTTCGGGTCCTTCTCGTTGTTAAGAAAATAGAGCCCGACCGATGGAGGAGCCGGATGGCAGGGGTTCCTTGAACTGTTAGTTCCCTTCCTCCTCTCACCTCCCGTTGGTGAAAGGAATTCCTTGATTTGAAGGCTCCACAAGGCTGTTCAGTTCGGGGACAAGCCCGAAGTAATGTGACAAACAGTTTCAGGCTAGGTCTCTGACGATGGGGAGGTGTTTAGTTGGTAGTCCGACGACGTACAGAACCGAGAGCCCAACACTCTGTGCGTAAATGCATTCAGCTACCCTACCCCAAAAAATCGCTTTGGATTGGATAAGTCCCTTGACTGAATGCGCCGCTACACCCAAGGACGCAGAGAATGTTATGTTCTACTGTCTGAGATTCGCTATTGAAAGAGGGAAGTTAAACGAAGCTCTCAACGCAGTTATTGGACCTGAAGTTTTGTGAGGTCCAAAACAAATTGAAGTTCAATAGACGCAACAGTATTAAAGGTTTTCTGGAGTTGGCTCCAACCCCTATTCTTTGACTTTTCTATCTGAGCCCCTGTTATAGCGCTTTGAAAATCGGCAATGGTAAAATGCTACTCTGTAGGATAATGGACTGGAAATCATTCACCTGAATTTTCCGGATAGAAGAAGATAGAGCATGGTCATAATACATGACTTCCTACATAGGGCCCGAAGTCACCACCCTGAGTTTAAGAGCCCCACTAATTCAGTCGATAGAATATGAGATTTCCACGCTGGGTGCCAATTTTTAAAACTATTACAGAGTCATATTCATAGCGTTTGGGAACTTATTTCAAGCGTTTTATTTATCTGTCAATATCTCCTGGATAGGCCATGCGCGCCCATCACATCTACACACCATCTTTACCGGTTCACCGAAATACGTTCCAGTTTTTTACTGGTCTTCAAGGCAAGAATAAACTTGAGGGAGGAACAATGTTTACAATTAATTACGGGTAGGAGTGAAAAGAAAACAAAAATAAAACGGAAGCATTTTAGGAAATCAGGAATAGGAAGGTCGGAAGGATTGTTTATATGACCTGGGGGCAGAAAATTTGTAAAATGGCAAATTTATAGTGAAATATATAAGATGAGTTTTTAGTTCTTTCGCTATTATGAGAAAAGACAAATGCTATAGATTCTCAGCAACTGCAAACTTCCCCTTCTCCATGAATCACGAATTCAATCTTGTTTCAGGCCAGCACGTCCTACTGATAGAATGCTATATCATTTCCTTAACAAAGCTAAAACAAATACGGGAGAAATATATCTCCAGGCCTAGAACAACATTTTGCGATGAAGACTTATCCTTGGAAAGGATATGCTTGAATTCTCAATTCCATGGCAACACAATGCCAAGATGGTCGGCCAGATTTCAAATTAATTCTCTAAAACCATTTGCTACCAAGAATCCACTCCAAATATTGCTGTCCACCCTCAATAAACGTCCCTCTCTTCTCCGCGCCCAACAAGGACCAAACTTACTGGATTATATCAGCATATTGATTTTATTAAGCATATTTACATACGACACTTTCAACACGCTACACTTAACATAATAAAAGTAATAAATTTATTGAAATTACATTGTACCCCGGCACGTCACCCGATTTCAACCTCGTGTCTAACCTACCGCACAGTTTCGCCGAAAAAGCCAACCCCCTGGAATTCATAAATTGCCTCCAATGCCTTATTTTATGCCATCGTCAACAAGAATGAAATTATACACTTTGTGTCGTACACTCATATCCCTGTAGGAAAAAAAAACATGAAGAATAATAGGGATGGGTTGTAGTGGTTGCGTGAATTTAATAATCCTAGCCACAAATTTGCAATAAAGCAACCACCGGGTTTTGACTGAGTTGGGGCTCCTGCAAAAAGCTAAAATCGTGGCACGCTATCTAGTACTTAGTTGGGTATATTTTAGATGGATTTATTTGGATTTTTACTCGATAAGGTTTCATGTTTTTTATGAGGGTGGGTACGAGCCCCGGGGTTATTTTTAGATTACTTAGATTTCGACAAATTCCATTTCTTATGGGTGCAAAATTAACCACAAATGGGTTACAGGAACATTTGCGCTAACCCCTTCGGTAGGTCGACGCAACGCTGAGTAGGCATCACAAAATGGGTCAAGTTGAATTCGAATATTCCTGAAACCGCAAAGATTATGTCGATTCCACAAATTACAGGCGAATAAAAGGAATGAGATTTCCGTAGGATCTATAATATATTAATCAGTAACACCTTCATGTTTGGAACCTCAAATCGGTAGCAGGTCCAATCGAAGCAGAAGCATGAAATGTGAGAAATTAGGTCACATTACTCACATTAGCCAGGATTCGACTTTGAGGGTGACTCTCATGTGTTCTAACGCCACTTCAAAGTTGTACTGCAGGCGCTGCTGTTAAGAAATGGGGATATTGGGTTTGGTGCAATAAATTTCTAGATGGATAGTAAGTCCTGGTCGACCTCACTGAATTAATGTGTGTAGATATGTATAACTAGAGGTAGAACAAATGAGATGAGAATGGATCTATGCTAGCTTCTCTGTATGTTTGTATATCACTCGCCCTTGATTAAAGATTTGGAGAAACGGAAATGAAGATCCTGCCACGGGTTAAAATATGTCTTCTTCCAAAGGAACTAGGAATTTGAAAATGAGAACCAAATTGAGTGAATCAGCAAAGGATGAAGGATATCAAAGGAAAATCATTCACTCGCACAAGAAATTCATTCAACCCAAATCACCATAATCTTTGCAACCGACTGTCACTTACCGGTACTACCCCAGGGAAGTGAGCACACCCCGATGTACCTTGGGATAGCCAACAAGGGAATTGATGGTCTGCGCAAAAACTGAAAATCCATTATGCAAATGAGCTGTACAACCGAGAATTATCTAGGATCGTCTCGGTTAACATTCCACTGTATCCAGTCTATCGTCGTACATACAAAACACAATTAATGACTCGGTTGAAAAGATTACTGCCGAAGAGCCATTACTGGGATGTCTTACACTCATACATCGATAATACTTTCCTTCGCCTTTGGCAATATTGATTACTTTGTGAGAATGTATTCCTGACGTATCCAGTCCTGAGAAGTACGAGTTAAACGAGCCATAAGAACGCCAACAATGTCGTACAATACGAACATCTATACATTCGAAATGGCCGACATAAATCGCATTTTATTGAATTAATTACGAAACAGAAACCTCTAAAATTAATTCTGCGCGGGGATAGGGAAGAAGGTGGCACTAAATAGCGTAGCACTAGTGCACAAGTACCAGAGTGGGATGCGGGTAATTTCTCTTAGCTCTTTATTGTGAGCAACCACCCCGACCTCTCGCTGGAGGGATGGCTGTCATGCGAAAGCGGCTGGTATAGTATGAAAATCAAAAATGGAAGGATTAACGCGATTTTGTGTGTACATTTCATATTAAGTCCTAGAACATTAAGCGATTATGGAAATTGTTTTTCAACGTGAGCAACAAGAGCCAAGTTGCTTTGGCAAGCTAAGCTTATTAGCATGTTCAGCGAAGTTGCTCTGGATCACAGAATACCATGACTTTGAATAAATTTCAAACGAGAGTGGAGTGGAGACTGCCTGTAGCTAGCCTAAAGGGGCTTCTGAATATATTAGCACATCTCTGAAACGCTGGCATTCGGCAAAACTTCAGATTATATTAGATTACTTCAGTTGATGTTTCAAATTGGTATTGAAGGATACCAAAGAGGAGTGAGGGAAATGGCTACCGGAGAATTTGAACGGAATATCAACCAACTATAAAGTATATGCGGCAAAATGGTATACCCCTTCATCACTTTGGAAAAGTGATATCGATATCAATGCGCTCTTATATGAAATCGTGTAAGCATTTTATGAGATTACAATAAAATTAAACTCAGGAGGCCGTTCCACGTCTGATTGCCGTCAATAGGGTAGTCGCGTTATGTAACAAACACGAAAACCACACCAATGCCCTATTCAGATAAATTAACCCTTGGATATAAATGTGGAAATAGCGGCGGGTAAATGCTTATGAACTTGAGCTTATGCAAAAGGTGGCTCAGGTACTTGTCACTTTTTCATCCAAGCCTCGGTGTTAGGGAGTGCCACCACCTTATACTGTGTCCGATCTTTCACTAATCTGCTAAGAACGTATCCAAACCGGCGGTTCCAGAACCTCTTAGGTACTATACCCTGATAACCTTTCTGTCATGGGTGAAGGTGGAAATCTTTAAAAGACGCTGGTGCGGCAGTATGTAGGATTCTCACTCACCAAAACCACTCCACTTCTCCACCCATGTCTCCACGGGACGATTGTGAAGTATTACTTCGCGAGGAGGGCTCTTGTTTACACTTGCACAGCTAAGTCACGCGTGCGTCGAGCTTTCCGGACTCGATCCAGTTCTTGCAGCGTTACTATTGCGTTTATCGCACTCCAACTTCCTTTCGAATTCAACATCTCCTCCACGAAATTGTGGGGTCCGATAACTTCATTAAGGACATGGTTTAACCTCCCTCCTTCAATCGCGAATCTCGAACAATGGAACATAACATGCTCCTGGTCTTCGGGTGTAGCGGCGTATTAAGAAGAGCCTGGGGACTCACCCAATTCGAAGAGATACAAATACTTCCTGTATCCTTCATGTCAAGCCATGCCACCGCTTGACCCATATCTCCATACACGAGGTCAGTGTATGAGTCCAGCCACCGTTTTCAGAATTATCCCACAGTTGCTGCCATCTCCTATACTCCTGTATACTTCCTTCTTAGTGGCTTTCCGGAAGCTCGCAGTCCCTTCAGCCGGATTCGCTCTCCTTCTCCAGTAAAGACAGCGTACCTCCTTCGCTTGACGATCCAATGGAATCATCCCTGCGATGACACGCACTGCCTCACCAGATACTGCCCTATATTATTATTCTGTTAAGGGGCAGTCGCACCGCGACCTTAAAAAACTATTGTACCCTTTTGCTGGGGATAGTGTAGCCATTAATTATAGTATCTCAAGCAAGCATATAACCTTTAGGGATTTCAATATATTCCTACTTTCAGATCTTTCAACTTTGCATCTGGTATTAGGTGTTCGCCGAGGGACCTCGATCTACTTTGTACAAGTGCCGAACACTGTCCCAGAACGTGTACAGAGATTTCATCACACTTTGCACAGAAACTGCAGGCAGTGTCCGTAGATATCCCTAGCTTCCCTAGGTGATATTTTGGTCGACAACGACCAGTGAGCAATCCCACTATCCCATATGCACGGCGCACCCTCAGCGCGATTGGCCGACGTTAGGCACTTACCCTTCCCTAGTACACTGTGTTATCCAGTGCGCACGCCTAAACAGGAGCCGCGTCTAGCAGAATGGACTTCAGAATCCTTGTGATAAACAGCCGACAACTAGATTTTGGCCATCCAATATTAGACATCAGGCGCGCGCATAATCTAGGTGCCCCTTCAAGCTCAACTTGGTATCGATTATTACCCCCGGATATCTAATATTCTGAGAAGACCTCGTGATTACCAACCCGGATTTTGACAGAATTGTATTTGCTCCGTCTTATCTTCCGCCAGGTCCAGCTTCACTATTTAACCCATGCTTTGATGGCATGAATGGTTTGACTTCCATACAGATCCACGTCCTGGGAATGTTTCGCAACTACTACCACCGCCAGGCCGTCTGCAAAACAAATCAATGTTGCCTCCTTTGGCATGCGAAGATCAAGCACTCCGTCACGTAGTCTTGGAACACCTGCTGTGACAACATATTCCTTCGGCCCGTCGTCTGTCTTGCATCAAAAAAAAATCTCTGCGAGAGGTAACTGTCGATTATCCGAGCTAAGTAACGAGGGATATCCACCCTGGCTAAACCTAATCCAACCGCAGTTGGTCGAGGCCGAGTTAAAGGCATTCCTGACCTCCAGCGTCACCACTGCACAATACTTACCAGCGGACAATGCCTCCCGAGCGTGGTCCACGACCGTTGCTATTGCGTCGACAGTAGACTGTGCACTGCGAAACCCATATTGCCACTCCGAAGGACTACCCGCTAGCTTGACGAACGGAAACATCCTCTCCAACATCTTCCAAACTGTGTTTAAAAGGCAGATAAGGCAATATGAAGAGGGTGCGCTAAGTGGTTTTTGGGGCTTCAATTGCAGAATCAATCTCTGCTTTCTCCACTGAGCGGGAAACACTTCTTCCACTATGCACGATTCAAATATGGTTATGAACCATGCGGGCTTGATTTTAGCAACTAACTTAATTGTTTTGGTAGGAATTCCCTCCTATCCGGGTGCGTTAGTATCCCCAATTCATCTACAAATGTCTCACAGTTCCTCCTCGGGCACCCCGAGGATTGGGAAGACGTTCTGTTGAACCATTGGCTGAGGTCTACTTTCTTCCTGCTGGGATTGCGATTATTTTGAACAAGAGTCGCAGGCACGTCACTTGGGGTGATTTGTGTCCACAAATCTTGTTCATTATAACCTTGTACGCAGCGCCTCACGGGTTCGTATTTGCCTCTGCTATTCCGAAGATGGCGGTATCCTTTCTCCGACTGCCAATGTTCTGGCTTTCCTCTTGCCATTTGGCAGAGTCTCCTTGTTCGCAGACACAGCATGATTTCTTGTTTCACTAGTATCTTAGTTTCCTGCTGTGCTTAAACTTCCATCGCGGCATTGTAGATTCGCATGCCTCAGTAACTCGTTGACATAGCTAGCTCACCCCTGTTCCAACGCCGCTCCCTTCAGGTCTTGACCCCCTTCAAAAGCCGCCAGGAATATCTCGCGCTTCCCGATAAGATTCAAGAAATACGTCCTTAAAGACTTCTGCATGAAATTTTTTTAGTTACCCACCTCATCGTTATTCTGTTTGATGGCCTCATATAATGTCCATGCGCGGTTTGGATTGCGATTCAATTTCTGTCTGCCCATCTGTCTACCTGTCATACCAGATTTATTCAGAAAAGGATGAGGCTATTACCACGAAATTTGGTCAGAAAAGGTGGTTTGTGAATCCCTTTACATACAGCATCTGGGGCCATTTTTCCTTGAGTTTAAGGTTTAAGGTGTGTCCGGATAGCTGAGTGGTTAGAGCGCAAGGCTGTCGTACTGAAGGTCGCGGTTCAAATCTCATTGGTGGCAGTGGAATTTGTATCGTGATTTGACGTCGGATACCAGTCCACTCAGCTGTGAATGAGTACCTGAGTCAAATCAGGGTTATAATCTCGGGCGAGCGCAATGCTGACCACATTGCCTCCTAGTGTACCGTTACGGTCTTGAATGAAGTGCTCTAACACACTTCAAGGCCCTGATCCAACATGGATTGTTGCGCCAACGATTATTATTATTATTAAGGACGCTACATGTGAAAGGAAGGTGTAAATTTTTGTTTCACAAATGAAATGAATGATATTGGGGGAGGCCTCCTTCTCCGGTGAAGACAAAATCTATACCATAAAAAGTGAAATAGGCCTCATTCTCAGAATCTATTCAACTAAGAAATCTAGGCCCGTTCGGATCCCTGCTCCGCTAAAGTTAATAATAGCATACTACTTAATAATAGCACCTACTACTAATACAATCCCCAATTTTGGAAAGTTTGAAGAAAATCTAACTATTATTAACAAAAATATAGAAGATCAAAATTTTATATTTCACATGAACTTATCGCAATCTATGGCATGTATGACGTCTTGATCATATGAACTGAACTCATATTAACGGAGGAGTTGCATGTATCAAGGAAATTTTTGAATTTTTAGCTATGAACGAATGGAAAAACGTGTATAGGAAATTTCTCGCACAAGATGAACACAAAGCCTTTATACCCGATGCGTGCAGCTTCTGGTTTTCTGACTTGTTTTGTGAAGATTAAGCAGTAATTTGTTTTTCCGTCCTTTCGTGCTTCCTAATGCCTCTTCAGATGAGTCAATTATCCGGAAATTTTATTTCATCTCCTCGAAAATAACATTCGCCTTAAGCGATGCACATGTGCCAGCGTTGCAACCACTCGTCCATGCACCGTTGGTAGGCCACCAAAGTGGTGACTTTTAGCTATCTCGTCACATTATTTTTTTTTTTTTGGTTTCGATTTGTCGGAAGACGATTGCTGACTCGTTGCCATATCAAACTCATAGAGTAATTATGTGTTTTATGAAGGTCCTCAGCAAACGTCTTTCGATGTTATCTGTTGGCCTGTTGGGACAAGCCAGGATGCGACACATTTTACAGCAACATTTTCACCCCAATGTCCTGAACGGTTCTATATTTAATGCCAAGCTTACTAACAATCATTTTTGGGCTGGTATGATGATTTTTGACCACCACCTATTCCACTTTTTTGACATTATCGTCAAAGTTCGACTTATATAGACGCCCGGAACAGAGCAAATCCTCTACGGCTGTCTAGTCACTTTTAAAGTCTTTATATCACTCTATGCCCAAGAGAAGACTCCCCAAAGACTTTTTGTATTGTAGCCAGTGATGCAATTGTTGGTACCTCCTTAATGTGTGACCAATCCAATGCCACTTCCGCCTTCCGAACACATAGCGTACAAATGCCAGGCCTTTGGGCCGACCAAGGTCTTCCTTTGAGATAGTATCAGGCCAGCGTACTCCAATGATATGGCAGAAGTGACTTGGAACTTTTGATTACCAATAAAAGTCATTTTCCATGTATTACTCTACACAGACCGAACACTAGCACAGAACATTCTAAACTTGGTCTTGATATTAAGATAACTGCATTTCCAGATTTTAGGCAGGACAGCGAAAACGGATCTGGCGCTGGTCATGCGTCGGGCAACATCCAGTTCAGTGCCACTGTCGGCAGAAACCACACTTCCTAGATGTACAAATTGATCGACGCCTTCCATGCTCTGTCCATTAACGCAAATAAAGAAAGTGCGATGACATGTCAAACTGAGAATCTTGGTTTTGTTGGTTCTGCGTAGGGTACTCCAGATCACGCTATAGCAAGCATTCTCGAAATCTATGAAAAGAAAAAGAAGAAAGCAGTAGCGAACTATTCCAGAATGGAGCTTAAGGTGCTGATGTTGTCAATGCAGGAGGATCCGAAGGAAACGAGCCTCTCCTCTGTCGATCAGGCTTTCAAGATGTTCTTTGAAACGTTCCATAATAATTTCAGCTGTTATCTTTGAAACGGCTGGGAACATGCAGATACCCCTTCAATTGTCACACTCAAAACGAGTGATCTTCTTTGAAATCTTTACGATTATCCCTTTTTTTCCACTCTGTAGATAATGTCCCGGTTTCCAAAGATTTGCGTATGAACGGAAGTAGCAGATCTGCAGTAACTTCAGCAGTCCACATTGGCAGCTTACGGTGACTAGCCATTCCGTCGACAAGAGGTTAAAAACCGTGGTGAAGTTATCTTTCTATCTCTTCAGTTATTCGTCATAGTGGATGAGAAGTCGACAGGTAACGTCCTTCGCAGGACCATCGAAAGATTTACAATCACATGCAAACTATTTTTTGATGCGGTATACAGTTCTGCAATCATTGCATTTTGCAGCATCTTATGCTTCTCTGACCAACGCAATAGCAAATTCTCTCTTGTCACGACGTACAATTAATCACGTCACGCCCGCCGTCACCACAGCAGTTAATAGAGCCTTCAGCCCCTTCCGTTCATCCATCCGCCTTTACGATTCCGCAATCGACCAGATGTTTTGCCGTCTCTGCGAGATGTGGGCCACGACCTGTGTGGCGCCCGAGGAAGAAACATTTTTTATGTCAACCCAATGCTCATCATCGAGTTATCGAGTGTATTTACCCCCCGATCAGCAAGATGGTTCTCCCATTGTTGAGCAACAGTTGGATCATATAAGCAACCGATATTGAACATGAGGTTCGCAGCTCCCCAACCCTGCCAGAATTGGTATACGCAGCACGCTAGCAAACCATCAGGTGATTTCTCTCTTGTTACACACATCCAGGAACAACTCCTAAATTCGTTGCTGATCGCAAAGAGAACAATCTGATTGTTCGTACGGCGTCGATCAGTTAAAATCCAATTGACCTTATCACGGGCTCTGTGCTCGAACAATGTCCCACCAATGACGAAGCGGTAAAATTTGCAGAAATCACATCACATGTCTTAGCAAGGTGTTGTCAGATCGCACCTTGGCATTCCGGTTACTCATCACGATCAAAATGTCATCTTTAAGAAGCCTGATGGTTCTAATAATGTAGTTCTCATAATGAAGACTTTCTTCGGGGGATGATCACATTTAAAAGTCCGTTTCAGCTTTGCCCTGTCAAAAATCTTAGTTGTCATCTTGATTAGAAAGAGAGTCCCGATCCTGTGTCCCATTCCGATCGGCGAGTTGACAATCAAGTCAAAGCCAAGGGGTAAGTACCCTGGGTTAACGCTCGGCTTGAAGATACGATTCAAGGCAACAACGGGTAAGGCTGTAGTTGAGATTTTGGACTGATGGCCTGATGAACATTGGAGGTTCCACATCTACCCGGCGGCGTCTTCTTACCACACTATTTCAGAACCGGCTGTAATAGTGATCACGGGAATGATCCCCGTTATCCTCCTTGCTAAGAAACATAAAGCTATCTTCAAGTGTAAGGGAGAAGGCTGACGGGAGGTGGTTGCTCGTAGAGAACAACAAAGTAATATTAAATGAGTGGCAAGTGGTGAAATGAATCAAGAGGAAGATGGACTACGTGGTTCATCGAGAACTTAAATAAGCTTAATCGAAAGCATGGTGAAACCTATTATTTCCTAAGCCAACTTCTAAGCGGACGTGAAAGTTTTCAGTGTTGCTTTCACAAGATTGGGAAGGCACGATCCCCTGACTGTGTGTTTTTCAGTTGAGTGATGGACGAACGCTAGAGTAAGTAGAGTCTACTCGACTGGCGCAGAGACCGGATGGCAGGGGGTTCTTTGAACTGATAATTTCCTTTCCCTTCTCTCCTCTCGCTGGTGAAAGAAATTGCCTGAATTGAAAATTATTGAAAGTGGGAGATCAGGAGGGCTAGTTGAACGTAATTTGCTAAACGGTGCCAGGCTATTCTTCTGATGACAAGGAGACATTTAGTTGGCCCACAAAAAATCCAAGAGTTTATGTCGGCACCCCCATGCTGTAACTGTTTGAATGAGTTTTTTTTTTCTTTTGCTTCATCGAATGACTTTTCTTAAGTTCGAAAGTGCCTGAATGGAGTCTGTAAGTCTCTGGAAAAATGTCCTTCCCTCCCGGAAGCGTACAGCTCGTAGCGTTGTTAGGGAGAAACTCCTTTCTGAGGATAATATCATTGCATATTTTCGTGTCCGATTAGGTTATTTGGCCGTACCGGTCAGACATATACCGTGTTCCTAGCAATCCATATGGGCAACTGCTTCCTTTTGGGGTTGCTCTGGAAATTTGGCAGTGTAGTCAGCAAAATTGCTGGAAGACGGGAGAGATTGGATGAGGTTACTCATTGCGTGCTACAAATCCTTTCCCCCATAGCACCGGGTACCTTCTGCCTTTTCACCCACATGACCACTAAGATATAGTAATCGACATTATATGTCCTTGTGTCGAGAAGTTACTAGAAAGATGCCTTTTCTCAGCATCATTTTGACCTTTCTGTGGTGCGTATTCAGTGGTGAAGTAAATCATGCGATCAGCTGATATAATGATGAGCTTCTTCAGCCAGTCATCAGATCGCTTTACTTCTTTAATGGCATCACGGAAACCTTCAGAGATGGCGATTACCAACAACATATTGAGGGCGTGGGCTATCGAAATCATGAAATTAATAGCAATTTTCACCGCGTTCACGTTTTATGTCACAATTTTTGACACCAAATCTTCTTGTTTCATTTAGGGCGCAGATATAAATGCGCCTTTTCCGAAGAGCTGTTGCAAATTTCATCGTCTTTCCAGTGAGGGTGCCAATATTGAGAGTGCAGAAATGTATTTGCTTTGTTCGAATTCATGTACTTACGTCTAGATGTCGTCCATACCTAAAGAACCTTTGCCTATTTCTCGACAGGACACGGGAGCCATTGTGCTACGTCGACTGAAGTGACTGCCCTAGTATTTCTCCGAGGCTTTGGATATCTCAAAATGGTCAGTCTTTTTTAACGACATTGGATGCATTTTCTTGGTCGGTCTGTCGCGGGACCTGTCACCAAGAGAGATCGTTACGTTATCTTTAACAAGGTTTCTTGGCCTTTACTCGATTAGTAGCTTCACCAAGCTAAGGTTTCTTCAGCTGCCGTTGCATACTTTCATTCATGCATCGTAAATAAATATTCTATATATACCAACCTTTTCTCTTGGTGGTCATGTACTACTTTACTTGCTAGTGTGGATCATAGTAGGAAAATTAAAATGGCATTCCTGGAAAAATATTGACCGAATAAAGCAACTCCAGTTTTCATAAAAGCGTTTCTCGAACTTCATTTTTCTATTTCTCTAAATTCTTAACAAAGTTGTAAACCATTGAAACATGATAAACTAATTAGTTAAACTGGTCAACAAAGTCAAGTTCTAGGCCAATTATTTCATTTGACTGGAGCTAATTAAAAGTCACATTTCCTTTATCGGATCCCTACGCACTTCCTTATAATTTGAGCAATTGTTAATTCATTGGAAAAGCTACGTATAAATAGGCATTCTGGAAATCATATTACAAATGTAAATACCTTTAATGCGACATTATTGGAAAACACGAGGCAAATACTCAGTCAGTCATAATTCCTCAGAGCTTAAGATTTTCCACTTGATTGCACTTTTCCGAGCTAAATAATGAAAGCATTTAAATGGTTTCGTCCGGATCAAGTATTTCCGTAAACGGACAATTCCCCTATTTTTATCTTAAATGTGAAGATTCCCAGATAACTATGACATCCATCAGAATGATTGATAGAGCAAGAACCTGAAAAGATACGACGGATAGGTTCAGATTCAACTTTTAATTGGAAGCCCAAGTCATGCAATTACTAGGAGTGTTAGTCGACCTTCCAATGAATACAAATTCGTCTACTTCAGGCAACTATGTACCATCTCGGTAAACAAAGTAATTTATCTCATATGCATAGTGTATGGGTGGCTTCTTGGTGGTGTGAAAACAACAATCAGTTCCTGTCAAGTACTTACCCTGAAGACAATCTCCTGAACTTCCTACCACACTGGGTAGCCAGTCAAGCATCTTCTGTGAACCTTATTTACACTAAGAAGCATCATAGACCTTACATGAGCTCTCACTTCCCTATAAAAACTAATTAAACTTCCGACGGCGACAAAGTCATTGTTCTCTGCATGTATTACATCGACTCCAAACTAATTATCCTTAAAATTGGGTTAATTCTCCACACGACATCCTTGGCAATCAATATTATCATCATCCTCATCTCTTTGAAGCTTTGCTCTTACTTTAGTTCGCACTTCATGTACTACAACGCTCAACAGGTTGTCCTAGGATCAATCAACTGAAGTACTAACAATGAGGTGGTGTCAAGAGTTCACACTATGACATCCTTCTAAATCGATGGTGCTCAAGAAACCTCAAGATGGTGACATTTGCTGTTGGCTGTCATGAAATTGACGAATGTTGCCTAAGGAATCAGATATTTTTATCTTTTGTCCCTCCAAGTAGAATAAATCCGTGCCTTGACGACGGCATTCATATCTTTTGATCTAATCCTAAAGCCACAACAAAGAAAAACGATTAGGATAAAAGAAAGAAAAAGGGAAGAAGGTATGAAAACGAAAGAATATAAGGACTAACATGACATGACGATATGTATCAGGTTCAGCTTTTTCTGGAAGGATTGATAGGAGGGTGGAGCTGGTATAACAATTGTTGCGCGACATTTCAACTGTTGATATCTTGATTACTTTCCGGCGGAGTATGTATATTTTTATAGTGAAAGTTAGAAAGTGTTTTTTGGTAGATAAAAAATGTCATGCTATTTTATAAAGATCCACCCGAATATACCCTAAGTAGGGTACAAACATGAAAATCCTTCTAGTTCATTCCAACACTACTACTGCCTCACCGATATCCCCTGACACTCTAAAGATGAACTTTCTTCCGAAGATGAGGAAGTCCTAAGAGGACGTCCAAGGATTAAATTTACTCTCATGTCCCCAGAAAGATACATACAAGGAAGTTTTTCCAGCTTCGAGGTTCGGTAGGTCAAAATTAGGTAAGACTGACTGATCTACCGAACTATAGATAATCATTGGCCGTAACATTGCAGCATGTAGCTGTTAGTCTAGCGTATGACTATCTAGAATTTCTTCTTCTTCTGCAGAAACACACACCTAGTTACTGCTTTATTATCTATTGAGCCACGTAGTATATCTGTAAACTAACACGAGAAAATTGATGTAGATGTAAAGGATTCTGCACTAATATAGTTGTTTGTAACCTCTACTGTTTTCAGTGCGAAATATGCCAGAATCCTTTTTGCCACTTTCAATATCAAAACAAGTTTTACCCATTTCCATGCCGCTGGTAAGTACCCTGCTCTGCCTATTCCTACCCTCAGAATGGGGACCTAGAATGATTGCCAACCGTTTTCGGAGTTATGCCTGGGAGATATCAATATTTCCACGGTGTTCTCAGAGGTTTGAAGGTATCCGCTGCCACCGAGCATATCCCATTCGCATATTCTTCAGTTTTATTTTTTCCTCCATCAATCTCTTATTAGGATGTCAAACTGGGTGGTACTGCCCTCGACTGTGGAATACTTCCTTCTTCTTCTTTAGGTTTTATCCCGTCCGGTGGTATTTGTTATATTTTTCTCGTTCAAAGGACTAGCCCGGGTGGAGTCCAAAGGCCCACAGATCACCGTCTAGCACATAAAAATACTGGTAGACTTTGGAATTAAGGAATTCATTGATGGATCGATTACAAAGGGCAGCAGGTGTGGAATGCCACTCCATTCAAATTGTTCTGACATATGACAAAATCCCACAGTGTTGTTCAATGTGGGCTCATGGTAATCATTCAAGATACTTAAATCGCTCAGTTCTCGGCACTGTTGAAGAAGTAGCTCGTGATCAGCGTTATTATGAGAAAGTCATCTGCATGGAACAGTGAGCACCACGCTGGACGTTGGACGTCTCATGTAACAAACTCAAAAAACTACAATGGGTCGCCAGAGGGTGCTTCTTTGATGAATATCGACTAAGATATGTAGTATTTTAATATACCTGCCATACTTGGACTTTAACTATTCAGATGTTGGCACTAGGTATCGCCAAATACTAAGTAAGTTTATGTGGCACACCGTTAAAGGCCTTCTCTAGATTCAGCAATGTAACATAGAGAAGCCGATGTTTCTGACATAGAAGATTCATCTGAAACTCTAAAGCTCCTTACTAGTTCACTCATAAGAATATTTCCTTCCTATTCAGAACCACTCATTTGGTAGTCACAAATGTAGCGTATTTCCCACATTGCGTAGTTCAAACCTTTTAATAACGACTTGCCCAGTCCGAAGCCGCAATTTGCGTTAGCATCGCAACCAAAAAAAGGATTGTAGCGCCTTCCTTTTGCAGTACTTCACCAGTGTACTAACTTATTCCCGTGAATCCGGGTGTTGCCTCCCGGTAGACTAAGTATTTGACGCACCAGTAAAGAAAATAACCTAGGGGTGTCAATTGGATTGGTCGCGTCGACCAATTGGTGAACGCTTGTCGCAATTTTTTCGTCACAATTTCAACCTTTGCGTTGTTTCTGGACCACATAGCACAGACCTGGTAAAACTACAGCTCTAATATGTCAACATAGTTGAGTTTTGGCACGGAAAGTCGACCAAAATCGCTGTTTACCGAGGATCATTGACGGCAAAGGTGCCTCTTTTCTCAGTTCGAAAGAAATAAGCCCCGATGATGCCACCATGCCTTCACGGGATTATCTGTAGCCGTCCGGTTGCAATTCTTTCGTCTCGATAATAATATATGACAACCAAGTCCAATCACAAAATAAACCGGGCTGACCTTTTAACGATGTGCATTTCAGCTGATCGGCGCCGGATCGACCTTTCTGGATCTGCGATGTATGTCTGAGATCATCTCCATACTTTTTCCTGGCAGACCACTGATTTGCTCTCAGTGAACCCGAGCTTCTTGAGCCAGCACTATTCCCGCCTATCTGTGGGACCCTCCTCTAGTTCATCATTGTCTTCCTATGCCTTGTCGCTGCCTCTCTCGAACCTTAACAGATCCAGATATAAGGTCATTCCATTTAAATTTTCAGAATTGGCTCATAGGATTTTCGAATGAAAACAGTCGCTACGCACTGCAATTAAAGATCGTTTCGAAATTCTCAAAGAGCTATTTACTTGGAATCCATAATCTGATAGCATAGCAATCATAAAAGAGACTGAGGGTTTCTTCCCCCTCTTCACAACTTCGACGATGCGAATTGAGGGATATGCCAAGTCTGACGGGATGGTCCCCAATAGGCCAGTACCCCCTGCAAACCACCAAAAACTCTCGCGATCAGATTATAGGCTCAAATCCTTCTCAACTTCGCCCAAGTGAGACCTACGACATCTATTACTAGTGGCTGTCAAGTAGTATGAATAGATTCCACCCTTGACAATCACTTTGTTTACTGAGGGACTGCCAAGAATAAAGCCCCCACTGATCAGTTCGTCCGACCGCCCATTACCATTTATTATGCTATGACCGGGAACCTAGAGGAGGTTTTCTCGACTGAATACAAAACCTTAATGACTGCTTGGCTCTTACTCAAAATGATTATGTTTCCCTTGTGCTTGAATCATTCCAAACGCATCGACAAGGTCCTGGTATCACCAGTAGTAACGCCTAGAATACACTAGCGAAAACATTACAAGTTGTAAAACACGCCTACACTGTGTGCATTATCGGAGGAGCATCTCGCGGGCAGGATTGCAGAGCTCCAGCGGCGCTTGCACACGAGCTTCGTTGAATCCTATTAAGCTCCGTTCTATTGTACTTTTTGCTCTGTCCCTTCCATCGAGCAATAACGCCATACGTTAGGATAAGACTGACCCCGACTGTATACACCCGGAGGACCATCTTCGGCTGGAGCTCGTGTTTCCTCCCAAGGGTCCTCTTACAGGCAAAGAAGGCTTCACTGACCTCCTTAACCCTCAGTCCTATGTACAATCTCCAATTTAAATTCGAATCTAGGAATACACCCAGATACTTTGATTGGAGGAAAGAACCAATCTTTGTTTATTTAGTCGCGAGAGGTTAAATTCGAGTATCCTCATCTTGATGATGAAAAGCATCAGTTCCGTTCTGATTGAATTTATGCTGAGTCCGCATCTTGTAATTTACAGGCATACTTTCCCCAGCAAACTACCATGTCACTCAAAATAGAGGGAAACATTCCTGATACTAATATCACAAAATCGTGATATGGCACCACCCTCACCTCCTGTTAAATATTCGTAGAAATTCGTTCAACCTGAGCACCGGAGATATGGCGCCACCCTGGGGTGTACTTCTGCTCACGGCTCTGGTGACCTGCCAGATCAAACTGGATACTACTCCAATGCAATAGTGGTTAAGGCTTCCTTGATGGTGGTGGAACTAAATTTGTTGAATGCTCCTTCTTTATCCAGGAAGGCAGCTGGACCGCACTGCTCGTGCTGTAGTGGCCGCCCAATGTGCCAACTACCACATGAAGAACAATTTCTCTGGATTTGCCTGTGAGGTAGACGTGGTGGAACTTATAGAAAGACGTTCTCTCCATAGTCGTCGAAAGAAGCGAGACTGATTGGTCGAAAGTTCTTCGCGGATTTATGGCCACGCCTGCCCGGTTTCGGTATGAAAACCACTCGAACGGGTCTCCAACACTATAGTATGTATCCCAAAGAGATACAGCGCCGATAAATCTAGACAAGCAACAGCACAACTCTTCCTTGCTGCTTCTGTAGCATAACAAGCATTATGCCATCCAGGAACGGAAATTTATATGCGTAAAAGCTGTTTATAGCTCAGCCGGTCTAATCCTCGGTAAATATCGATTTGATAGTCTCACATGACTGGGGCTGCATATCCTCCACGCAAGGCTCTGACTCGTATTCCTCCTTGCTGGCGGGGAAGTGCGTCTAAACCCATAGCAAAGGATTCTGTCCAGGAACCTTCCGACTTCCTAAGAAGAAGGATGGACTCTTATGTTCATTGGACAGAATCTTACTAAGTTTCGCAGATTCCCTGGTGATTCTCAGGTTCTGTTAAATAGCACCACCAGGGCCCCCTCTTGGAAATTTTGCTGACCGACTTGTCCTTGCGTGGTTGCCAATAATTGTGCCTGTAGTACATGTTGAAGATCTCCCTGGTTAGCTTCCTGAAGTTGGATCGCTATTCACTCCACTACGGTGACAATTTCTTCTTCCGGGATTTAGCAGGGCATGAGACTTTAGAGGCAGTTTCAAATGTCTTTTCCAGAGCCCCAACCTTTGACTCCAGTTCGTCTGTCGTCTCAATATTACCAATTCGCGCTAGGAAGAGTTTCCTCGAGATAACTTTACCAAACTTCCTCCGGTCGAACCACCTGCAGTAAGATCTAGACTGAAAAGTATCCAACTGTGATTTGAAAAAAATCTCTGGTCATACACTCTCAAATGTTCTAGTACCATTTTCCAACCGCCACAGTTCTCCGTGCTAGGAAAATGGAAGGCTGGTGAAATGCTCTTGTTGCACACCGAAAGATTTGTGTTGATAATAACATCAAAGAAAGGCTCACTTCTTTCGTTGATATCCGACCTGCCCAAAAGCGTATTTCTTGCAAGCTGATCGGTCGTGAGCCATGTAAGCCAAGGAAATGCACACGTTCTCCGCTCTCGTTTGCTTCATTTTGACTATGACTAGGTCGCTTAAACTCAGGTTTGGAACCAGAAAAGCGTGCAGGGTCTTCTCGGCGAAAATACTTGCTCGAGCTAAGTGTAATTTTACTTTGTTTCTAGCGATTAAATTATTTGAAATAATTGAAGCGTGCTTTTTGTATTCGCTAGTGATATTTATTAATCTTGCAAATACCGATATTTCAAGAATTGCTTAATGAACCACTGGAAGGAGACAAATGGTTTCCGGAATATCGGTATTTGCGAGATTAATAAATATGACTAGTGATCCTTGGAGCCCTTTGTAGGTTCAGCTTTTTCCGATTCAAGTCTCCTGTATTGATGCGACGTCAAGGTCTTTCTATAAGAGGAAGGCCAGCAGATTAACTGAAACGGACTTCGAGTGTTGCAGATCTATATGCGCTAACGTCAGTATGGTCTGCTTGCCTACGGTCTATCATTTCCCGTCATACCGCTCATCTTCATCTCTTTCAACAACTCCTTGTCGGCGTCGACTGGATCCAGATCATCACCCTGTTTCGGTGAGCGGAACACTATTACCTTTGCGTCCCTGACTCAGAACCGCACTTTGTGATCCGCCTTTTACAATGCCTCCATGTACTCTCCATTTATGTAGAACAGAAAAGTTTGGCTGTTCATTTGTTCATTTTCCTTCTCCTTGATAATCAACCACTTGATAATCATCTTGAGGTTTTGAGGGCACAGGGATTGGACGACTTTGTCTCTATTCATGCGAAGCTCCGGCAACCAGATGCTAGCTCTTGGGGATCTCGTCACGAACCGAGAAAGTCCCTGGGGAATTGAACCTCCCATGCTATAACGCGGGACCCACGGAACATCTGGGAGATATCGAAGCAGGGAATGATTCTCTCTTGCCTTCCAATAGATCCTTGATGACTATTTCTGACATCCTCGCCTCAACATTGGTCCTACGCTAGTTTGCCACCAGCGGAATTACCATATGTTAGGGCTACACGTAAGTGGCTCCTGGCCACGTCGCTTAAGGGTTTCGCAGTTCATGAACCTTAACCCAGCTGTTGCTGCGTAAAGGTTCTCAATAATATCACTTCCTGTGACTTCTGCTGACATTCAAGGTTACTCAGAAAGTAGGGAGATATTTGGGACTGAGTTGATAATAGATAAGAAAATAAGGTGGCTTAAAGTTGAAACTTCATGTAGGTCACTTGTTGGCAATTTTAGTTTCAATTCTTTCCTTTTGATAGTTGGAGAATCGTAAATATTTTAAATTTCGCTATTGAAAACTATCTTAGAAAGGGAGAATAAAAAAATCAACTGCTGGCATTAACCCTGCAATAATATGCTCTTTGAAGATAATAATAAAACAAGGAGCAGCGGCAAAATCAATCAGTTTGCCTTCAGTGGCAAGAGAAACCCAGGATTATGAAAAGAGATACGGCAATGAGAAGCATAGCCCCAGTAATTCAGAACTATCAGTGGACCAGGTTCCCGGTGGAGTTCGATATACAAGGCGCATTAATTTTAGCTACTCAGTATTTCAGTTCATTCTCAATGTTAACTGAATTTGCAAACATTAGAAGCTTAACAAAATTAAATGAAAACCTAACGGAATAGCGTCAAAGGACCTTTCGAATAAACCGAGCATACATATATGTATGAAGACGTATGGGATTATCAAATATAAATATAACCATTCTCCAACATAAGTCCAATCGAGAAATTTAAAAGTTAAAAAAAAACCTTTCTTTAGTTATTTTTATCAACACTAACTCCATAAGAACAGGGAGATTACTTGCTCAGAAAACAAATTTGGATCAGTCAATTGACCCTTTTAAAAAATATTTCTATTCAACCGAGATAGCAATCATCTAAAGATTTTTTAGCTTCCTTCCCCTCGACCTCCTCCTCCTTCTCCAGTCCTCATTGTATTTAAAACCCTTCTGCCTTTTGTATGTGTCCTCCTTTTCCTAGTTCCTTTTCATCACGAGAATACTTATCTTATCCTCAGAAGTGAGTGTTGAACAATAACATGTTTTTTGGTATCAGTGAAATGCCAGCATCTGAAAATGTGTTGATGCTCAGGAGTTGAGGGATAAAAGGAGTATTTTTTGTGGATACAAACTATGAAATAAGCTGTCCATTGAAGACAAATTTTGTCACCCCCCAAGAGTTATTGGAAAGAGCCTTTAAGTCCATATTCCTGGCTGTCATAGGTGATTTACTTCTTTCTCATTACTCAAACTTCAGTACTAACTCACAAATTCAGAAAAAGCATTGGAACGGGAAAGTTATCTACACTGTCAAAACCATCAGGCAAGATGTCAAGAAGACACAGGGGATACCAAAGTGACATTTGCAACCATTTGTCATTCCATTTGACATTGAATCCATTAACGCACATTCCGCATGAAAGTAAATACGAATTCCAAGACAAACATGAAATACTATCAAAATTCACAATCAGTCATTTAATGTGCATTGACAACATTAAATTTTATGGCAAAAACGAAAAGCGATTTTTCTCCTTGTTAGACGTTACCATCCAGTTCAGTAAGAATGGAGGCATGAGAAACATGCGGGGGGAGGGGCGTCTACGAAGGCAACGAAATGTGTAGCTAACACAATTCACAGAAGGAAAGTAGTCACGTACAAGTCCTTGCTATCTCCAAGCTTTGTTTGAATTTCAAAGAAAAGTTCCACCAAAACGGATGCGAAACTTTGGAAATAAAAATAGTTATCTTTTTGAAAAAGTTATTGTTTGACTTTCACAAAAGATGAAAGGGTATAGCATGGGGGTGCAATGTAGCTCAGTTTTTTCGCGCAATACCGCTGCATCTTATATTCTTTGTGAGTTTCGACTAAGATCTTATATAAGAAGTATATACATGGGTTCACAAATTTTCAAATCTTTTGCATAATAGGAAACTACATATATGTGCACGTACAAGCAAGAAAATGAATCTTTTATTTATTGATTTGAAACATTAGACCATTTTTCACCACATTTGATTCCAGCAAATGTTTTCCTTTTTATTTTCTGATATTTTGGACTACAAACCGTCAACATCGTATGCTTCACTAACAATAACAAAGACCAACCATCTGTGAAATAATACAAAACCCACCACCCCTGACAAATCAAGTGATTCCTACTACACTTCGAGTGCTGGCTTGGAAAATATTTTCCAAATGTAGCACGAAGCCATATCGATTTCACTGCACACTTCAGGTCAGCAGTACAAATTGATACAAAATTGCTAGATTGTATTACAAAATATTTACACACAACATTTATTCCAATTGAACTGGATCGGAAAGCCGATTTTGTATCAAAGGAAACCAAATAGAAGAGGGTAAAAATGGTGACTCCTTCGAAAAGTAGAAAAATTGAATTTCACTGATTGGTCTCGTAAATGGTTTGTTTTTAAATTTCCTGTGGACAACTTAGGGATTTTCAGAAACTGTCACTAATCCAGGAAGACCACAAAATAGAATCTTCGCCTTTCCTACTCCGCGTAAAGCTGACAAATGAAATATTTGGTCCATCGGGTTAGAACAGAAATAAAATAGTAAGTACAAAGGATATGAGTTTGGTCGAAATTTTGAATATACCATGTATCAATTGTAATCCTATTTGCGATAGAGTGACCTTAATCATTCCGGTTCAAGGCCGCCGAGCCTACTAGTCTAAATGAGTCAAAGTATATGACTTGCGGTTTCGTCCAGGGCAGAGGCAACTCATCAGATGCTGCCGCACCTCTGCCCTAGGAGCAGCCTGGCTCAAGTGGTTACCAGGTGGTATTTACTCCCTTATATTAATTCAAAAACACATTTATAACGGCCTTGTAAAATTAAGGCCTAAGTCTAATTTAGGGATAGGGGGATAGGAATTTAGGAATTCCTAAATCCGCCATCCACTTAATGGCGGACCGGACCAGTTGGAAAGCAAAATGCTTTCTCGGTTTTGGTCCACGCAAGCAGCCACCCCCAACTGCCCACGTGTCGTGGTTTTGAATTAATATTAGAGAACAAATACTACCTTGTAACCACTTCGATCACGCTGCTCCCAGAGCAGAGGTGAGGCAGCATCTGATGAGTTACCTCTGCCCTGGACGAAATCACAAGTCATATATTTTGCAGCTTCGGTGCTTCCCAAAAATGAGGGTTCCGTGGATCAAAACCGAGAAAAAAATCTTGTTTTCCAACTGATTGGGTCCGCCATTAAGTGAATGGCAGATTTAGGAATCCCTCAACTGTTAAACAAAATTTTTGACTCAAAATACTTCAAAGAAAATAAGGTAAAAAATAAGTGTAATTAAAAATGTAGCTCGTTAATTATTTGAGGTGGCAACAGACAGCTCTAGACTTTTGCATCCAACAACTGGCTCGAAAAGGAAGACTTTCGACCAGTTCATTATAATTTTCTGGGACGGAGGTCAGCTGTCACGCTCCACGAATCCAGTCTAAATAACTGGGTCTATCCAAAACATGAGAGGCTACCAACACGGTCCATAATACGGGAGGGGGGGAGACGAAACAGGTTATAGTATGCCTGACAGGAACTTCATTACATTCCCTACTTCCAAGCGTTTCAACCTGGCATCTGGTATTATTTATTCTCTCTTGTGCCTGAACCTACATTGCACAAGTGCCAAACACTGTCTCAGAACATGTGTGGCAGTTTCGTCATTCTGTTCGCAGAATCTGCAGATAGTCCACATAGATATCTCTAGCTTCCCCAGATGATAATTTAGCCCACTGTGACCAGTGACTATTCCAACCGTGATTTGGAGTGCTTGGGTTCGTATCCTACATGAACACCCACGACTGTTCCATTCCTGGTAGGCTCGCCCAGTGTAGTTCCCCCAATCCTTCCCTTTCGTTTTTCAGCCCTGAACCCACTTCCGAATCCTTATTGCCTTCTAACTCAATGTGCCCTGGAACACAAGGTAAACTGACCTTATTGAGCGAGTCGATTATGTTCAATCTGTCATGGCTTTCCTATACAAATTTGGAATTCACCTAGCTGGACTTAAGTGCCTTAATAGCCGCTTACCTGTCTGTTAGAATAGCAATATTCTACCCCCTATAATTCCTTTGGAGTTTGAAAAGGCACATCTATCTATGGCCTATATTTCCACCTGAAATACACTAGTGTACTTATCCATTATTTCTAAGTACATTTTTCTTGGACCAGTAACCCCGGCGCCCGCTCCCTCTGCTGTGAGGAATCTATCAGTGTTGCAAGTAATCAGTTGCTAATCTAATCCATATGTCACTACACCGCTCTCCCAGTCTACCCTATTACTCCAATGTGCTTCACAATTATCGAAATGAAACGCCGTTGTGATATGCCTTCTTCTTCTTTTTCTTCAGCCTTTGTCCCGTTCACAAGCGGGGTCGGCTCGTCGTGATCGGCTTCGCCATTTGGCTCTATCGAATGCCTGATCTGGGTGCAATCTCGAGGCTTTCAAATCCCCATCCAGCGTATCAAGCCACCGTTGCTTAGGTCTGCCTTTTGGTCGTTTACCATCGACTTCGACGTTCAGACCAATCTTTGCAAGTGAATTCTCGTTTGCACGAATTGCGTGACCATACCATCGAAGACGCCTCTCTCGCAACTTTTCCACGATCGGTGCAACCCCATAACGATCGCGGATATCCTCATTCCGGATGTGATCTAAACGTGTGACGCCACTAGTCCAACGTAGCATCTTCGTCTCCATTACCGCGAGACGCCGTTCATTGTCTTTTATGGTCGGCCAACACTCAGAACCATAGAGAGCGACTGGACGGACAACATTGCCTTAATATCAGCAATTCGAGTGCTCGCCTCGTTCCAAAACTCTATGGTGGTTGCAGCGGCCTCCGAGTTGCATCAACCCCAATGACTTACGTCTCGAGGTCCCGGGAGGTGTTGACTTTCGTTGTCGGGTGTCGGAACGGTAGAGTCAGTCGCAGCTTCGAAACCGCGTCCCTCACCAGACGCAGCATGCAAGAGTCGCCTAACTCTGCTCTAATGTCCAGTACAGGGTCGGCGGGAGGCGCAGATTCTCATCGTACACCATCTCCGCGGGGTTGGTCATGAACTCCTATCGATGGGCTGTACGGCTGCCAAGGAGCACGAAAGGCAAGGACCGCGACTACGACTGATCGTCGCGAGCCATTAAGCCTGCCTTCAGCGTCCGGTGCCAACGCTCCAGCATACCATTGGACTGTGGAAGATATGCAATAGTCATAGGCCGTTTTAAGCCCAGGCGCTTTCCTAACTCCGAAAAAAGAGTGGATTCGAATTGCATTTCCTGGTCCGTGATGATAACAGCTGGAGCACCAAAGCGCGGAATCCACTCTCGACAGACGGCCTCGGCACATTATTGTGCCGTAATATCAGACAGAGGTATTGCTTCATGCCACCGCATAAACCTATCGATGTTTGTGAGGTAATACTTGAATCCGTGCGAGTCTCGCAGATGGATGGTGTCGAAACGCTTGGTTGACCTAGGGAATACACCTACTTCCTTTTGATCGTGCTAGTTGACCTTGCACTTCTGGCACGCAATGCAAGAGTTTACGTCCTTGTTCATGCATGGCTAAGGTATTTATCAGTGACTAACCGATTCATCGTCCTGATACATGATGCGCAAGATCGCGTATTGCTTTAAATACTTCCCTGCGAAAATCAGCCGGAATGCATGGCCTGGGTCCCTTATCTGAAGTCTCGCAGAGTAAATAAGAATTTGAGCCAAAAAATAGGAAACTCCTTGAATTTGTATTTGAAGTTTGCCTTCAGGCACTGAAGCTCTGCATCGTCTTTTTGTGCTTCACCGATTGCCGTATAATCGACCGCGGCGGGGACTGTCACCTCCGAGATTCGTGACAAAGCATCTGCAACAACATTGTCTTTTCCAGACACGTGTTGGACATCCGAAGTAAACTGGCTGTGCCGAAATTGGCAAAGGAACGCTTCATCGGGCTTTTGTCTAAGCGCGAAAGTAAGCGGCTTGTGGTCTGTGAACACGATGAACGGCCTGTCTTTATGGGGGAAACGGAAGCATTTATGGCGAGGTACACGGCGAGTAGCTCACGTCCGTAGGCACTGTAGTTGCATTGAGCTGGGATGAGCTGTTTTGAAGCCCAATGAGTGCCAGATTTGATTAACCCGTTGGTGAAGAGCAGCGCCTACCGCTATATCTGAGACATTGACGAACACAACCAGGGGTGCATTTGGCTGAAGAAATACCAGCAGTATTGCATCAACAAGCTGTTGTTTCACCTGCTGAACGCATGAACAGCCTGAGCAGACCACGCAACCTCGCGGGAGTCTTTAGTTTTGGGCCCAAATAAGTAGGCGTTCAGGATCGCTTAGTGATGAACGGACCTGGGGCAAGAAAAGACGATAGAAGTTTAACATGCCCAAGAACCTTCGCAGATCATTTACCTTGTTTGGAGAAATCTGCATTTCTCAATGTTTAGGACAAGTCCAGCCTCAAGAAAACGTTGAAAGAGGAACGCACCCAAGACGTTGCTCAGACTCTGATAAGGACGCGACCAAAACATCATCCATGTAGACGAACCAAAAGTTCAAGTTTCGTAAGATAGAGTGGATGAACCTCTGAAAAGTTTGCACAACGCTGCACAAGGCGAAAGTCAGCCAAGTGAACTCGAAGAGTCCGAAAGGTGTGCAGATAGTCGTTTTCGAAATGTCTTCGGGAGCGGCAGGGATTTAGTGCTACATCCAAGGCCGTAAAAATACGGCAGTTCGTAAGCGATTGCACAAAATCAGAAGTGGAGAGGTTCAACAGCTATTGGATGGTCCGCAGATACCCCGTTTCATCAAGCCTACGAACTCTTTCTTCGCAACAGCCAGCTTCTGGGGTGAAAGTGGACTTTTGAGAAGATTGGAGAGCCGGGAGTGTTGATGTGGTGCTGCACATCGTGCCTAGCCGGCTGGCAGAAACTACTTTCCGTAATAATGTTAAGGATGTTTTGAGGAGTGCGCCAATGCGTTGGTTGGCAACATCCTCGAATATTATCGAAAGAGTGTCATTTTGGCAGGTAGAAATTTTCCCTGATGTCTGTAATGAGGTTGTGGGGTTTATCAAAGCCTTGTTCTGCAAGTCCAGCAGTAGCCTATAGTGGTACAGGAAGTCTGCCCCTAATATGGGGATGCTAATATCCGCCAGAACGAAACGCCACGAAAACATTTGGCGCTGTCCGAGACTCACGTCCACCTGCCTATAGCCTTAGGTGCGGATGGGAGAAGTTTTCGCGGCAGCTAGTCGTAGGTTTTGCGATCTTAGCTTGTTCGGATAGGGTATAAGTCGAACCGACACCTCAGCGACCATATCGACCAGGAAGCAACGTATTTTTAGGGAGTCGAAGACGTGGCGACGTGGTACCGTGGTTTGGGTAGCCGTCACCGAAGCTCCCAGTGAGCCTAGTTTTTTGTTGCGATAAACGTGCATCCGGTGGTACATTATAGCATGCGAGGACCAATTTTCCATGAGCTTTCTCAGTTCGTGGGTCACTAAGATCAGCGACACCTGGGAGGGGGTAAAGTTCAAAGTCATTCCCTATAAAAAGATTCCCGGTTGCTCGCATCTGGTTGCCAAAGATCTGCATCGATGAAGACAAACTCATCCAAACCCTGCTCCTTTAAAACCCCATGATTCCCATGGGCGACTGGGTAGTTATCAAGGACGTTATCCCCAAGGAACAGCAGCGGCGAATGTCGACGAGTCCGTGATATTGGTGTCAGGGATGTTTCCTTCCATTATGAGTGACATCATGGAAGGAGCGTCGGGAAAGGTGTGCCTGTGGAGCACACGGCACTGAATGAACAAAGCTTGGTTTTTTTCCCCAATTTAAACTTCCTGGGTGCATTTTTTAGATTGAACATAGAACTACGAATTAGGAAGGTCTGTATACCCTTTTACGGCTGCAAGACAACTTTTACAAAGAAATGGGGTCTTCGACCGAGGATGGCTCTCTGGGTGTAGACAGCTGTGGTACGCCCCATCGTAACGTACGGCTTTCTTGTATGGTGGCAGGCTCTGGAAAAAAAGTACAATAGAACGGAGCTTAAAAGGAGTCAAAGAACCGTGTGTGCAGGTACTACCGCGGCTATGCAGCCCTGCCCAGCTGATGCCCTCAATGTATTTCTACACCTCCGCATACCCGACCAAACGCGACTCTCTGGCATACCGAGTCTTAAAAGGTTATCGTCACAAGCGTTTCCCGTTTCCGGCCATAAAATGGATCCCTGTGCTACTTCCAATGTGATCTCCATCCACTGTTACTCGGAACACTTCCCATCGAGATTGGTGGTTTGCGCCCTAGATCGATGAACCGCATCCGCCACCTCCGCAACAGCTTCCACCGTAAATCTTCCTGTTCAAAATTAGCACTGCCTCTGGACTAGGCTTCCAGCGATACATATAGTTTCAGCGAGTCCATACTTGATGAGATTTTTAAACACTTTCCTGGTCGCGTCTAGCGTACACAGTGGTCGGTGTGCAAACGTCAGCTGAGGGTCTCATTTCCCTTTACTAATCAGCACTTCACTAACTCCCCAGCTTTGAATACGCCAAACATTAGATCTAACTGATGGTAGAACACCAGTTTGTATACCTCTGGCGAAATACTATCCTTCTACTTCCACGCTATTACAACGACAATATAGTCCATTTGTTCGGCATAAAGTGTGCATGGTTTCCGCAGGGCCCCGATTTTCCGGGTGACGAGTTTATAATCGATCCTCACTCACCTCATCGACCAGGTCCTGCCCACAGCCTTTTGTTTATCGCGCTACGGAGTCTTTTCTATTCGTGTGATACATGCACACAGTTTTGTAAAAGAGCTTATGAAAGCCCTTCTTTAGGTCTGTCATTAAAAAATATATAAAAACTTCCCAGGACTAGGTGCTTTCCGGAGCATAAATACTCCGCAGACGGTCGTTATCAGACTTAGACCTGAATAACTGTTCCAACTGCTTGGACGAATGTTTCGGTATTCACCTCTAAACGCAAGAAGAGCATCGGGCCGATACAACCCGAAAAATAGCATCGACGGCTTCAAATACGGTGGTCACTTGCGAAGAAATCTTCCAGAACTCACCACGCCAAGGTTACATCAGGGATATATCCGCGTCTCGTTCTCGCGCCATTTTCAGGATCTGATTCCTTCTGGAGTGTGGGTGAGGCCCTGAAGTTACTTCCAACCAGGTTTTGTTTCTCTGTGCTCAAAACTCCTTCCTCCAGAGCCCCAAATGTGCGTCGAAAGTCAGACTTCGTATCACTCAGTCTCAGATAAACGCTGAAAAATGTTATCCCTAAAGACTGAACGCAGGCAAAGCCATTCCATCGGCTTTGGGCAAAAACCCGAGGTCTGGTGCTGCCCCGAACCCAAATGGCAACGATACCCGAGAAACCGAGATAGTGTGAAGCTGGATCCTTTTTGCGTTGCTGTTCGTTGATTAGTACTAGCGAATTGGGCTTATAATTTGTGATCGTCTGCCTTATGTTAGATATTAATTTGTAGGATGCGGATTTTACTAGCAGTATTCTAACCGTTTCCATTTCCACTCTGAAAATTGAACACTGCCCCAGGACCACAGTGTATGCTAAAACCCCATGATATGTGTCACGATCCTCGCAGAGAACGCAATTCTTTTTTATTATTCCAAGTCTTTGCTTTGCGACCTACTTGCTTGCATATTTGGCATGCTGGCTTTCTGTTAGAGAGAGGCTGTAGACGTATGCCCATAGCCTAAGCATCGGCAACACTTGGCGATTTTTGTATTGATTTTCCCTCTGTTAAGAAGTTTCCTCACGTATTACCCGGTAACTTCCACTATAGCGAGTTTTGGCCTCAAGAATTCGCAGAGCTGATAGCTATTCACGCATTTTACAGTAATGTGCTTTGACCTTTTCCGTGAGATAGTCAAGATCTCAGATTTCTAGGGAGTGCGTAGAATAGAAACTAGGGTTTTCTCTTCCAGTAGTCCCTTGACACCAGACAGAGCGTAGTTTTCTTTATTATTTTCGAACTTAATTCAACGGAGATGCCATTAGCCTTAGTTTTCCGTATGGAAGACACTTTTGCTCCGCTGTCTTCGGGACTGATCTGGTTAAAAACTTTCGCAAATGTCTTACTTTCTTTCACACCTGGCGGTATAGTCTTCCTCCGTTTCTTCGTCTTTTTTATGCTGGTGATTTACCACTCGTAACCGCCTTGACTTTGGACAGACGATTTTCGCCCTATTTCCATTTGCATATTATCTGCTTCAGACGTGTCTTCGCCTTTCCGCTTTCTCCCCAGTTAGCTCTGCAGTGGATTGGCTGCAATCCGTTTCGCGTTTGCGATGTTCTCAGCAGGAGGTGCGACTGTTTCTGCTTTTCGTGCGTCTTTAGCTGTCGTCCATTTCCGCATGTAGAAGGAAATGAAGTTCGGAAGTTCTGCCAGTTCCATCAGCCCGTTTTTCATATATTTGCTGTTTTTGTTTTGGAGGAACATTGCATATCGCATGAGCGTCACAAGTACCGAATTTCCAGATAAGCCTTTCCATTTGACTCTGCTAAGGACAGTTGACTGCGCTCGCTCCCACTCGGCTTATATCCAAATCAACCCCCAAGTTGTCAGTTCTACTAACTAGTAAAAGTGTCCTTTTTGAGCTTTTTTTCTGAAAAGAAATACTGCAGGCTATTGGAGTTTCTGCCTACTCACTGCATCGCATGCCTTTGTAAAACTTTCTCTTTATTTGGGCGTCCTATTGTTTCGTCGTGTGTTTCAGCCCTTGCTGTCTCCTTCACTAAGCACTGCAAATCTACTCCCTTCTTTGCTATTTCATCAATTTAATGAGTTTTATTGCTTTTGTTTTTCATGGAAATCCTACCAGAGCATTTTGTGCAAGCAAAGGAACCGCAATAATCAAGAATGGGTGTTTCCTAGAAGACAAAGCCCGAAACTCACGGGTAAATCAGCGCTGGCTTGGAGTGAAGCGGTCTACTAATATCGATTCACTACACACTCCAGACCACCTTGGCAGAGCTCAAATCACACCAACGACATCGACGACTCCGAATTCTCCCATTGTATGTCCCAACGCATAGCGGTTACTCACGGTTCGGTCTTCACCGAGAGGCTTTCTCAAGATTAGGATCTAGGATGCAGATATACTGCTAGGTAGAGGGTCAGAAGTATCTACCGGGGACATTACTCCGCCTATTGTGAGCAACCAGTTAAAAATCGTAGATGACCCCTGAGGAGCAATCTTATATTCATAGGAATGAATGATTGGCTCTTGTCAACGGTACACTTTAGGATCCTGAAGTACTTTCTTGAGGTAGATTCTGAATTGTAACTTGCAAGCATAATAGAATTTTAATGAGCAGAAGAAAAGGTAAATAAGGAAGCTCTAGTAAGGGAGAAGAAATAGTTATCTGCGTATAATGAGTGCAGTGAATGGCTACTGAGAGGGTTTTGAAGTAGATACCTCACAAGTGTGCCTTATCTTGGACCAGTTTGCTAAATATAAACTGAGAAGGGAGTTTCTCAAGACAGAATAATGTCTGTCTCTTCTCCTAAACTTCAAAACTCAAAATCATAATCATGCACTCTGCACACTCCAAAACTTTTGATTCTCAACCCTTGACCTAATTTTCAGCATTCATCATCAGCGAGCACAATCACAATCCGCGTTGTCATCCCCACCATCATCGCAATTCCTATCAGATTATTACTACCCCGAACGCCAAACTATCGCAACAATACTAACATCATCAACAACAATAACGAAAACAACCACAGCCAACAATAAATTCTCGTTGCGGAATGATTTCGTTAGAAGTTGTCTGGGGGTACTTAGGTTTAACCAAGCTCTTCGTCAAGTACCCACCCTTGGTGCTAGTGCCCGTGACTTACATCTCATAAATACGTTCTTGGGTAGTGTTGAGCAGAAAAACTTTCACAATTAATTAACGAGATTACCATTAATTGGAGAATGTTTATTAACGCGAACGGGAGATGTGTTCAACATATGCCCGCACGAATAAGGGTGGGTTAGCTAAGACACTGAACGTTTTTGTGGCTTTCCAGGGAGATATTCAAGGGTAGGGGTAACTTCGTTACTGAACTTATAATAAATTCGATGTTGGCTGAGAATGTATGAATATGAAAAACTTGTGAAAAATCAGAAAAACTAAGCTAGACAGGGCTGTTGGGTAGAACGATAGCTCCAGTCCTTTGCATATTTTATATAGCTTCAAGCCAGCAACTCTCCAAATTTTATAGAAAAATGAATTAATTTACCTGGTGGTAACTGGCCAGGTGAGTTACTAGTTTGAATTTCCATAAATTCCTTGTTATCACTGGGTAGCTTTCAGTTGGAGGACTGGTCCACCGGTGTATGGATTGAAAGAAAAAGTTTCTTAAATTTACTTTGTCCGCAAAATTCCCCTGAACAATTTGCATATAATAAAGGACTCATTTCTCAGCTACCGCACTTTACTTTGCAGCTGCCTTTCAACTCCAGGCGTTTCACTGTACAAGTAATTAAACAACGATAAAAAGTTGAATTTTTCCCTTCAATTTGATTATGCCATAGAAGTTGATCCTTTGACGCAAAAGTACCATTTCGCGTATGTTTCGTCCGTGCATATAAACATCCCCGTTTGGAGCCTGTGAGGTGACTCTTGATAAAGTGGATACATCACATAATCCTGTGCAATTCTATAAATAATTTTCGTGTTAATTTTCTGGGCCTGTGAAGAAATAATGGTAGACGGGGTTCAAAAAGCTTTTTCATTTATATGGCTCGTTATGGAAGCAATGGGTACTCCTATTTTCCAGTTATGCCATGTATGAAATTGAACTTTAGAAGTTAATATGTCGCTGAGGATGAATTCATTTTTTTCTCATACAGTTTCTATGTTGAGGTAACTTTTTAATTAGACTTGTTTGGGCTGTTGGGAATTGGTAATGGAAGAGTAAGTAAAAAGGCTGGTACTGTGAGATATCATGGGACTCCAGAGGAAAGTGGTATTTTGGTTAGATTAAAAGTGGACCTTGTAAGGATGCTTTCGTGACCTTCCTGTTGCTAAAAGGAACGACGTTGGTATCATCTAGAAAATGAAAAGGTGTCGTTTTTTCATTTTGTCAGTAATTTCGGTGTTCATGGAAACATGGGATAAAAGATGTAAAGGAAATGTAAAATTATCAAATGGCTGCCTCTTCCGCTAGAAAGGTATTACAAATGAGAGGTTACGAGATCCCTTGTTGGTATTTCTTAAATGCGTGTTCTTATCTATGCAGTATGGTGGTTGCAAGATTGAGATCGGTATTCGATGCCTTAGAGGACACTGAATGGAGAAATCAGCCAAGGAGGAGGGGAAGCAGAAAACCACTAAATGCCTCTAAATGTACCGCTCATAGATTTCATCGTTATGTTGGCTACTGAATCGTCCATCCTCATGTAAGGGGTCAAAAATTCTTCGGAAGGTTTTCTCTCGAACGTGGCTAAGAATTCGCAGAACCCAAGTCTCCGAGAAATACATGAGGAACGGTAAGATCATTGTCTTGTACAGTAAGAGCTTTGACCCTACGGTGAGACGTCTCGAGCGGAACAGGTTTTCTTAGCTGAAATAGGCTCTGTTGGCCACCAACAACCGTGCGGGGATTTCATCGTCACAGCTCGGTTGTGATTTTCCACCCTAGATAGGAGAAATTTTCAACGGTTTCAACGATATAGTCTCCTATCTTTATTCTTCCTGTTTGACCATGAAGTCGCATGTTGTTGGTTGGTTGGTTTTTGGTGCTGACGTTGCCACCATATGATGTGAAGCCCAAGATCTCGCACCGCCTGCTCGATCTGGATGAAATCAGTTTGTACGCCTCGGATGGTGCTTCCCATGATGTCGATATCGTGGGCATAGGCCGGTAGTTGGGTGGACTTAAAGCGGATCGTACCCCTTGCATTTACGAATAATTTTGAGAGTGATCCTGCTGCTTTTATCTGGCTAAGCCCATTGGCCAGGATCAGCCTAGTCAATCTCATTAATTTCGTCGAGATACCGAATGGTCTCATGGTCGTGTACAGTTTTACCCTGGCTATGATATCATAGGCGGCTTTAAAGTCGACGAAGAGATGGTACAACTGATGCCCATATTCCAACAGTTTTCCATCGCTTGCCGCAAAGGGATAAACTGATCTGTTGCTGATTTACCTGGAGTGAAGCCCCTTTGGTATGGACCAATGATGTTCTGGGCGTAGGGGCTATCCGGCCTAGCAAGATAGCGGAGAATATCTTATAGATACTGCTCAGCAACGTGATACAATACAATGCAATATGGCACAGATATTGTCTCTCTGCCAGTCGTCAGGCATTGATTTGCTGTCCCACCACTTGAATACAAGTTGATGCGCTGCCCGATGTAGTTGGTCGCCTCCATATTTAACCAATTTGGCTGCAATTCCCTCGGCGCCTGGCGACTTATGATTTTTAAGCCGATGAATTGCATGGACTGTTTCTTCTATACTTGGTGATGTCAGTATTTATCCGTCGTCTTCAGGTAGCGTGACATCCAACTTGCTGATATGCTGGTTGTTCGGCAGTTCATCAAAGTACTCAACCGATCGCCCCAATATACCCATTCTGTCGGAAATCAGACTTTCCACTTTGTCTTGGTAAGATGAACATCGAGACGTATAGGGTTTCATCCTGCTGACTCATTGGTAAAACTTCCGCGCCTGGTGGTTACTCCCTGTACTTTTCTAGTTCACAGACTTGTTGGTTTTCCCAGGCTTCCTTTTTCCGTCTGTGAAGTCGCTTCTTCGCTCGACGGAGTTCGCGATGAGTCTCTGCGTGTGCCCGCGTTCCTGGAGAATGCAACATTACTCGGTATGCGGCTTTCTTCCGTTCCGTTACTAGCTTACATTTATTGGCAAACCAGCCGATCCGACTTTTCCTCCGGCTGGGGCCAAGTATTTTTGTGGTCGTATTTATGATAACGTACTTCATGTGGTTGGATCTCTGTTGACTGCGTTATTGCGACATTCATTTCGTCCTTATAGGTGTTGCAGAGGCCTGTGCTATGGATGGCTGCAGTTAACTCTCACCTGATTCACAGAGGGGATTCTGGGTGGTGTTGTTATTCGAGCTTGGAGCACCATGCCAACGAAAGAGTGAACCGAGTCTATATTGGCCCCCTTATATGTTTTGACATTCATCAAGGCTGAGAGGTGGCGGTTTTCAATCAACATGTGGTCAATTTGGTTGAAAGTGGTCCCGACTGGTGAGGCCCGGGTTTATTTGTAGACCAATTTCCGCGCAAACCAGGTACTTCCAACAACCATTTCGTGTGATGCTGCTATTAAATAATCCGCCGGCCGTTATCATTTGTACTTTGATATAGGTTATGGGAGCCGACTTATCGGTTGAGTTCGGGCTCCTTCCCTACTTGACTGTTAAAATCCCCAAGTATGATTTTGATATTATATCTGGGACAGGCTTCGAGGGTTTTTTTTACTGCCTCGTCGAAGATATCCTTCTCCGACTTTGCAGTCACCTCTGTAGGGGCGTGAACATTAATGAGGCTTATATTTCTAAACTTGCCTCGCAAGGACAGAGTGCATAGCCGTTCGCTTATGTTCTCAAAGCCGATAACAGCAGATTTTATTTTTGGGTGACTAAGAAACCTACTCCGAGTACATAATTTACTGGATGCACACTACAATATATGGTGTAGCGACTTTACTCCAGGAAACCTATCCCTGTCCAACGCATCTCATGTAACGCTGTTACATCAGCCCTGTATTGGGACAGGGTATCGGCTAGCTGCTTGGCAGTTCCATTTCTGTACAGGAAGCGCACATTTCATGAAAAAAGGTGCAAATCGTTATTCCGTTGTCGTTGTGTTATCACTCCAGTGTGAGGATCCTGTTGTGGCTTCGTAACTTCGGTTTTCCGTGTAGGGTTGTCAGCTCTACCCAAACACCAACCTGGAGGACCAGTTGGTACAATTTGCCTCGTTTTTAGTCGCGGGAAACTCATCTTCATGCTTCTCCGTCTACAGCTTTTCGTTAAGAAGGAGCTCCCAGCGGTCACCACGTGGAAATCGAAATAGGGTTTGGTAGTAAAGCCTTTGGTGTTGGTTCATCAGGGGTTTGCCAGATTTTATGCTCTATCGTGGGTACCAATCCACATTTCGCCCTAGGACCTACACTACCTTTTGACCACTTTGGATATGCAACGCCGACACCATATTGAGCGTACGGGCTAACTAATTGAAAAGGAATTTGCAACGATTCTTGCAAAGTTCAAATACCAACGCGCCTCTTCCGAAGGGCGCTTGCCTATCTTTTCGTCTTTCCATTGAAGATACCAATATTTAACATGCAGATACGGATTGTGTGTGTGTTTGTTTAGCCTGGGGGAGAGGCAAAGCGTCTGAGCACTCAAATCCCTGAAGTCCATTGTACTCGATTCCCCCGTCTCCGGGATTCGTTTAGGTATCGCAGGATTTTCATTAGTGGATGGGACGCTACCCGCTGCAATTGGAGCACACCAGCACCAAAAATCTGGTATCCGATGCGTCCATAGGCGGGGCACTCACATTCCACTTGCCCATTATAGGGTGGACACGTATCATCTTGCAGAATTCCTGTTTTAAACATATGCCCAACTAATGAATTATGGCCAGTCAGAATGCCCACAAACTTCTGCAGTATTTTCTGCTTTTCGGCGGGACAAACTTTGCCGTATGATTATTTGGTTTTGATAGGAAAAGTTTGGTATGTTCAGCAGCATTAAAGATCAGCCACCTGTCATTATGGGAAGCTGATTTCCAGCTTTTATAGCACTATTAGACAATGTTCTGACGCCCCGGTATGCGGGCATATCTCTTTTGTTAAAGTCCCCGAAATTCCATTTCCCTCGACACCACAGTGACCAGATACCCAAAGTAGTTCCAACATACTGAATTTAGAAACAGAGTTCAATCGATTTACTTTCCTGAAAGATTTTGGAGGCGACCAGAGGATTGCTCAGCGCCCGCAATCACTACAGATTTCGATGCGCCTACCCCTCAACTGCTCGTCAATCATCCAAATTGCCACCTTAAGGATCGAATCCAATTCAGTCTGAAAGACATGTCATATTGTCCCCAAGGAAAAGCCCACTTCTCGTTTCTAATTGAGAGGTGGACCCCAGATCTAAAACCCTATTCTCTTTTTTAATCACCAGTAAAGAAAACATCATCACATCCTGACTCACATTCATCTGGTTCGTCCTAGTTTTCTCTATGTTTCAAGATAACTCGATAACTCCCAGAATCAGAAAGCCAATAACTTTTCTAATGCTCTCTGCCCCTCACATCCATAGTTTCCCCACACATCTTTTGGGAATTGTCAGCTTAGTTTGATAGCAGAATTTAAATCCAATATCGATCCTGCTTCTCATTGCGGTGATCACAAAGTGAGAACTGTGAGTAAATTATCCCTTCTACTGAGTGACTACTTTACTTAAGCCCCTAGCAATTCGCTGACTTTTAGAGGGTAGATCACTTCCGTAAAAAAGAAAGGTAACTAAAAACTCTAATTCCAAACTGTCTATCTGAAAGTAATTAGCAGCTCCACAGCACTCCCCTACCCGTGATTGAGTGCAAGGAAATTACCATGGTTCTACTGGCCATGTCGTGACGCTTGCTGTGAATCTGTGGTCTTGTTATTGTTAAATTATTGAAGGCCTTCCTGATACCTGATACCCATCTGCCAGATATCGTTAACTTTGCCACTTCAGGTTGTTGAACTTGAACGATTTTGGAGATGTCTCTCTCGGGGAGTAGGCATTGCCACCGAGACTTCCTGTTATTGGTCCGAGATCGGTTTCTCTTGGATATCGTCGACCACCGCGTAAGCAGGTTTAAGCCGATCGATGGATATTGTAATGGTACGTCCGGCCACTTAAACTTAAAAGAACTTATCCGTTCTACTCATTACCAGATATGGGCCCTGGTATGGATGTTGGAGTATTTTCTTTGATCCATCGTTACGAATGAAGACATGGACTGTTGTCGTCAGATCTTTTAATATGAAGATTCCGTTGCTTTTTTACGAATATTCACTTTATTGTCTTTTATTTTTAAATATACTAAATCCAACTTCACATTTTCTACTCTCTACTCCTTCCTACTTAGAGCTTCTGCCGTAGGATGATCCTACTCCGCGTGTGGCCGGCATCCCCCTCACTGGCGGTCAGGACAAAAAGGAAGAGAAACCACGCGGCGACCTCATGCCAGGCCGCCAGCTGTATCGCTGGCTGTTCAGTGCGTCGGCGGAGGTGATCTCACGAAATTAGACGTGTATACCTACTTTCTTCCAAGCTGTGCGAACGCCTAGCAGCACGACTGGCAATACATCCGTTTATCGGCTATTGTGGCATCTTATTGCTGCCTTGACCTGACGGTGACTGACTCAACCATACCGTTAGCTGCTGGATGGTATAGTGCAGTTCTGATGTGGGTTGCACCGGTCAGGTTACTGAGTTCTTGAAATGACCTCGATTCAAACTGTGTTCCTTGATCTGTGGTTTCCCCTCCTTAGGGAAGGTATCCTAAGAAACTGATCTCGTGCTGACCAGAAAGACATTTGCTTGGATTCACGACTACTTCATATTGTTTCAACCTTTGGAGCACAGTTCTTCAGTGGCTGGCATGCTCTTCACGTGAAGATGAAGCGACTAATATGTCATCGACGTAGACATAGCAAGCAATTGGTGGTCCCGGGGTTGTGACGATGATGCTTAGTTCGGTGACACGTCATTTTTCCAGGTCCGTCCGGACGAGTAATTTCCTGAAAATCACGTAGTATACCATGATAAGGGCTTCCTCGAGTAATTGTTACGATGGTCGGGATTATATAATACATTCTGCATTTCTCCTTGGTCGTCAAGGTGTGTTGTTAAATCGCGAAGACAATCGGGCTAAAGATCTGGAAGGAGTTCGTAATGAGCTAAACAATTTGCACCAAGTATGGCTTTAGAAACGTCCGCTATAACGAATCTCCATGGGAAATTCCATTGAAATTCGAGGTGTTTGAGAGCAATTCCGTATGTTCCAATTGGTGTTCCGTTAGCAGCCGAAAGCTCAAACCGTGCCTTTCTAGATAGTCCTCGAAATTTCGAGCGTGGAGTTCGCATATTTCGGCACCTGTGTCTACGGGGAACCGTGTTCCCGTATTTTTGTCGAACATAAACAGGCGGAATGAAGACGGGGACGAAGACTTTTGGATCTAGGCTGTGAATGCGATCAAGAATGAGAGCGTTGATGTTTACGCACGGAGGGGTTCTCGGGTCGGGACTCCTATTTAGCCGTATGTAGCTCCGTTCGCAGCTCTACAAGCTGACTTGATAATTACTAGACTAACCGCGTTAAACTGGTTTCCGCTGCTGAAGACCAGGATGTTGTTTCCGCGATACTTGACGGAAGTGTATCGTAACAGCTATGTCGGATGCAGTTTGCAGTGCCTAGCCATCGTCGCCACAGTCGGTTGAAGAGCAGATGGCAGGCACCTTAACCATAGGCTTCTCATCAGCGGCTCCGGAACTGTAGTCCCGCTGAGACATTGTCGACGGCGGAGGAATTGGGAGGGTTTCCCTTTTGGGTTGGGTTAGGGTTAGGTTGATAGTAGAAGTTGGATGAATGCCATTTTCTTATATTTGATTTGTTTATTTTAATTCATTGTAGTGATCACAAACTAAGAGCCGTGAGTAGACTGTCTCTTCTACCGAGTGACTACTATACTTAACCTTCTAGCAATCAAGTAGCTTTTAGGGAGTAGATCACTTCGATATCTTGCTATTAAGTATCTTGCCGTTAAGCTGGTATTGCAAGTTGACTGCGATTAGGTCCTGGAAGCAGAACTGTCTCAGCATGGTTGCCTCTAACAATTTTGACATCGGGATGCAGACTTTCGGTCTGTAGGATCTTTCATCGAAGAAGGTCCTAGTTCCCTTTACTGATTCAATACCACAGATTTTGTTAAAACGACCAAGGACTCTTGTACCAGAAATATGTAAGGACCGTTCTGTAAATTTGCAAATCTTGCTGCCAGTAGATAGGAAGAACCTTTGGCATACCAGAGGTTAATCCAACTAGCGTTTATGTTTTTAGACGCAAGGGTAGTCTAATACCTCCAACCGAAAAGTATGCTGCATCCAGTGTGGATGTCACGGGAGTTATCAGCTTTTCCCCATCTTCTGCCGGAAGTTCCGCTCCCTTGCATCCGATTTCTCTAGATATTGCCCATGTACTCATTCTTAACAAACTGCGCCTTCTTTAACAGTGAACATTCTCTGAAGCGAGCCTTATTATCGTTTTTTTATCTGTTGACCCAAAGCAAAAGGATACAGAGCCAAAAACAAATCTTCCTCAAATACTCTTATCGATTTTTCACCGGTTGGATACTGTTTTATAATTGTTTGTACGAATTCCACAGCCACCTTGTCTGTTAACTCAATTACCGCGTTACACAACTTTTAATTATTGACAACGAGCCGAGCAATTAATGGATCCCATGCAATCATTATGCAAAAGCAAACAAACTTGAAACAATAAAACTGTCGGCGATTAAGCCTAGAAAAATCCAAGCAAACTTCAAACAAACCTCACACGACGGCTTGACCCTGCAGTGTCCTTGGTATTGATTTTGAACCACCCGCCGCCGTTACAGCCATTACAGGACAGAGTTAATGCTGAACAGGCGAATCGATTCGGCACGCCTAGAAGTCAAGCAATCATAAAGTTGGTGCGATATGAGATTTCCCAATGTTCCTGCGCCCCATCATGCAGGAAGCAATAACAACAAAGTTGTGGGAAACCTTGGCAGTGGGTGGTGGTGGTTAGTGCTTACGCTTTCAACCATTAAGCCTGCACACTTATCTTCTATCCACTTAAACGATTATGTATTTCTTGTGAATGGGTCACTAACGGTTGGCATGGAAGCATGGAAGACTGACAGTGTCAGTTTTAATGTCATATGTGCGTATGAGTGCGTGTGAAAAGGAGCTGTGGATTTAATTATCATGAAACTGTTGCTAGGAAGGAAAAATAGGATACGAAAAGGTCTTGACGTACGAATTTGGATGTGATTCAGGCCAAGTGTTGCCGCGCGATGTTCAGTTTAATGAAAAATATTCAATCGAAAAAAAAGTTCTTCTCGGCCTGTAGAGGGAGATTTTGATCGTTCCGAATACACTATATTATCCTTGAATTCCAGGAGATGGGGCACTAATCGTAAACTTAGGACAGAAAGATGATAAACGCCTCCCTTTCCCTTTTTTATCTTTCGCCACTTTGAGAATGGGGCCCTCTCCCTAGTAGGATCCTTCTACGACCCCTTCTATCTCATTAACCGAGGGTCTCACCAGGTATGCACAATGATTACCCCACTACAAAACATTCCAGATTGTATGAAATGGTTACTCGGAAGGTTCACTCGCAGTCCAAACTGCACTTACTGCAAGAGACAAGCAAAGGGGAATAGCCCACTTCTGAAATATACCGATCGCACTGGAAATAATCCTTGGTCGACCAAGGTAATTTTCCGTTATGCATGAACTGCAGAAATATCAGCAAAGTTTTCTACTAGAGCTTTCTTACTCCCTGTTTCTTCAATAATACGAAAGGCCAAATCGACCCTCGGCTTTCAGGATATATATTTCGCAGATGTCCTGCAATTGGAAAATCTCCGCCCTTGGAGGACCAATGTTACCGTCGTAAGGTCACGAATTCATTTGGAAATTCCTTAGTATGCATCAAGACGATAAACTCCTAGGGAGCTAACAAATGAGGAGGTATAGGTTTCAGCTGACGATATTATGTCAATCTGTGGGGGGTAAGTATGAGGACATCCTATATGACAGAATCCATTTAGGATTGGCGGAGCTGTGCATCAACCTAGCGAAGGCCGAAAGAGTACCTTCCACTAGGAAGCGCAAACTTAATCATCATAGAGAAAACAGAGATCAAGGCTTTGGGAATTTAACTAAACCTAAAACAACTCTGGAAGACGCACGTCGGAAGCATATGACGGAAAGCCACAAGGTCTTGGATGGTTTGCAGATCCGTAACAGAGAAGGGAGTACAACTGGTTCCATTGATGGACACGTTCAGAAAAAGCACGATGCTTGCAGATATTCACCCTTGCAAGCACAAGCCCCTGCAAAAGAAATTTCAACTCCGAAAGGCGGGAGCATAGTGGGATACGGAAAAATGAAACTATGACGAACGACGTAAGATGGAGGAAGATATCCGGATCTGCCTTTATCGTCCTGAGTAATAAAATCTCAAAACTCTGCGAATTTAACAGGGAATGCCAAAACTCGAAATAGGAAGAGCCGAGGAAGAGACTGTTCGTACAATTGAAGGGATCAATGGGGCATCAAACCCCTAAGAGAAAGAAGCACTCAACTCCCAATAAAGTGGCATAGGTAAGAAGGATGAAAACTACCGCCGAAACTCATGTAGTCCCCATTGCGAAACCCCCAGTTGGCGAAACTTGGAAAAAGGTCGTACCATGGAAGAAGAAAAGTAAGAAGTACTGCAAGAGAGCTCTCAACACAAATCGCAGATGAAGCTAATACAAATCAACCTCAACCACTGCGGCACAGGACCTACTCTCGCAAAGCACCCGCTTTAAAAGATATCAATGTGCCCATGATTACTGAACCACATTGACGTATCGGTAATGACATTTGGGTCAAGAATCAAACGCGCTAAGCAGCGTATGAGCTGGTTCACCCGGAAGAAAGTTTTAGCCGAGCCAAAGTGAAAGGAGTTTACACAATAAGCTTCCCAATACTACCCTTGACGAATATACGTAAATGCTGAGCGCTCTGCTTTTGGATGGAACAGTACGTTGGCTGACAGTCATAAGATGTGAGGTGCGTGGACTCTCGAAGCAGAAGTGGGACAACGAATGTAAGTGTTCTGCTCGAAGCATTCGTGGCCACCTGGCAACCTCCGTGGATATTAAGCGCGAATTCAGCACCGAAAATGAATCTCACAGGGTGTCGCCGAGGTGGACGTTGAAAGCTTTCGAGGAGGGCAGCGCTCGAACCTGATATATCCCTAGATGATACTACTATATAAAATGTCTCCCAGATCATCCCAACAACGAAATAGTAAATTTACGAGCGCATGTTACCTGAGAGGAAAATCTTTTAGCGACGATCAAAAGGAAAAAGCGCAGAAACCTGCGGTGCCTTCTAAAACAGTCGACCCGCAAAAGCAAAAAGTTAGAGTAGGGACTACAGAATGGTAAAGAAAATGCGATACCTCCAATTACAGAGGGACTGCAACGAGAAATATGGGGTAGGACTGGTCCAATACGCCCCAGGTTTGGATGCCATCCCTAACATAGTTTTGAAACTGACAATGAAGACTAGGGCCGACCTTTTCGTCAACATCTTCGAGGCGTATTCCATGCTCAGTGCAAAAAGCAAAGTCAGCCTTCTTTTCACAAATTCAATAAGCCACCTGGAGGTCCAGCATCGCCATATCTGCCTACTACATAGAAGGTGGCGAAAGTGGTAATGGCTTGTCAGAGCCCCAGTATGCGTTCCGACGTGTCCACCCTACGGTGGATACAAAAAGCACGATCATGCGCCTGGCAAAAGATGCACTAAATTCTGGTGACTACTGTGCTGTGTTAGCTCTGTGTGTCAAAAATGCATTTAATGTCATTAACTGGGGCTGAACAGAAGGCACATTGTCTGATATAGATGTTCTTGGATGATTTCTCACAATGCAAATGAGGCGAGTCTTCAAAGAATCGTTGGATGCACAAAGTCATTCCCCACATTAAGGTATGCCTTGACTGAAGGCACGGAGAAGCCAACTACCACATTACCCAGTGCCTCACGCGAGACCGTGGTTCCTGCAGACAGTGTTTGCACCACTTTGGGCTGGATGATTAGTCGATTTATCGTGTATGCACAGAAACACCGAAGGATGCAGAGCCTGTAACATTTCGTTCTGCTGATATGATAGGAAGCCTGGGTTACGGTTTCTTCCGCAATTCTAGAAATGTCGATCAAGTTGACTAAATGAGACAGGAGGGGAAAAACTCCAAAGAATGAGATCCAGGGGACCTAAAACCACCCACCCACACGCAAAATAATACCTAAGTGGTGATCCCACGGGGCTGGGGCTGAAAAGAACTAGGGTGTTTTTAGTAAGTGCGAACCTATGTCTAACATATGCCCGCTCTACTTCAGACGCTCGCGCGATTTAACTAAAGCGGACTTGAATTTCAAAGAATTTTACAACTACCTATGTACAAAGAAAGGTCCATTGCAGGGAAGAAAAGGAAATGCATTACAGAAATACTACGTTGAATATATACTGCAATAGTGAGGCCAATGATTACCGACGAGGCCGTTATCTAAGCAGATAGAACAAAATTCAACACAACGCTTGCTCCTATATCACTGGGGTAAAGGAAGCATGCCCAACTCCATCCCTGGAGACTCTTCGGCAACTGACTTCTGTTCATTTTTAGCTACAAAATGTCCGGTGAGATTACCGAGGTGGGGGCTGCCTTAATCAGGAAAAGGTTGACCATCTTCCTTGGTGACATCCCGAAATATACAACATAGACAAGTGTGCCTACTTAAACTCCCATCGGAATTATATAAGAGCAAAATATTGCGGCTGCAACTGACAGCCGGCAAGGCACTTGAGTCCAACCAGGTGAACTCTAAACTGATATGAGAATACCTTAACAACGTGACTTAGCTTGGGTTGAACAACCAGTCTGAATACTTTGGCTATCCGCCCATATCTGGTAAGAAGGCAATGAAGTGAGGGATGAGCTCTTCAAGAACGCGAAAGAACGCCGCTATATGCAATAGAACTCCTTTTTTGAAATCGTGAAAGTGCTCATGGCTATGTCACTAAGGACGGAAAAAGAATGGTAGAGGGAACTATACTGTTGGAAGTTACAATGAATGGAACAGCCCATATGCTTATGGGAGGACATGGACCGAAACGATCACAGTGGGAACATTCACAGCTCGTCACAAAGTGGCTAGAAGGAGGTTTGAATTTAGGGCTATTTTTCGAAAATTCCGATTATGAAATTCGAACAGTCATTTGAAATCGATGTCGATGTCAAGCAACAGAAAAATTCCAAGCCAAAACAACCGCTTCTGTACTGCCAGTCCAGCACCGTGGCTATCGTTAGATCACCTCGTATCACGTGGTTTGGAATGACGCCACTGGCACAGTAGCAGCACCGACTATTTGACATCCAGCTATCTACTGTAAAATTTTCTCTGAAGGAAGCAGTCGTATTAATTCACGCCATCGAATACACAAATTTGAACCTATATCTGCTGATAGAATTCTTTATGACCACTAGAATGGGACCATGAAACCACATTTTTATCTTACTTCGAGAAGAGGCTTCCGACAAAAAACTACCCCATACAGATAAGCTTCCAGTATCGCCAGCGCTTCCACTTTGAATGCACTGGCGAGTCCTAGGAGACCATACGATCCGGATACACAGTGTGTAGCCGAGAAAACTCCCGCACCGCTCTCCCAGACCATGTTTGATCCGTCGGTGAAAAATACTACTAGCCTTCTCAACCTTCAGTTCTATGTTCAATCTCCGATTTAGCTTCGGATTCAGAATTACACCGCGGCGTTGGCAGTACGTAACGTTGTTTAATGCTCTTTCAATATCCATATAGGCAGCTAGAATATACTGCTTCTATTGAAGTGACCGCTCAACGGTGTCAATTATCTCCTCCAGAGCGATTTCGGTTGATTAACCTTTAAAGTAGGTGTGCTAAGACGTAGGGAAAGACGTTTTCTCCATAATCACCCTTAATGATGTCCAGGATGCGCTCCAGGATTTTCAATACGAAAGAGATGAGACTTATTGGTCAAAAGTCCTTCGCGGACTTATGGCCACGCCTGCCCACTCTCAGTAAGAAAACGACGTGAGCGCGTCTCCAAGAGCGTGATACATTTCTCAAAGAGATCCAGCTCCGGTAAATCTAGACAAACCACCACAGTCCTTTTTTGCTACTCCTATAGCATGACACGCATTATGCTCTCTGGGCCCTAAGATTCATATGCGGTGAATCTGTTTTACCAATTTGCTGGTCTTACACGGTTGAGGCTACATACACTCCAAGCAAGGCTTAAACTTACAGGCCTCTTCGCTGGTGGGGAACTGCATCTGAATCAACAGCTTCAGGGTTTCACCAGAAGATTCCGTCCAGAGCCTTCCGACTTTTTAAGAAAGAATTTGCCCCTACATTACTTGGAGAGAATCTTACTGAGTCACGCAAATTTGTTGGTATTTTCATTGTTCTGCCAATAATCCAACCAGGACGGCCTCTTGGCAGTCTTGCCAATCTTACCAATTTGCGCACCGGAGAGTTTGTTTTTGATAACTTCACCAAACTTCCTCCAGTCGATCCTTCTGGGGCCTCTGAAAGGTTGGAAGATCTCTGTGGCGAGATCTAGACTGAAAAGTATCTAACTATGATCTGATAAGGATCTCTGAGATATTTTACAGTTCTCCACCCTAAGAATCGATTAGTAGGGTGATACCAAAGACTTCTTTCGGCTGCCACAGTCCTCTGAGTTAAGAAAATAGAAGGTTGGTTTACTGCCTCTGTTGCACAACGATAAATTTGTGTTCATTAAGAAACCAAAGAATGACTCATCTCTGTCGTTGATGTCCGAACTGTTCCAAGGCAAGGTTCAATTGGTGTCACATTCTATGAACAGACTGCCCCTGGTTGTTACGATGGTGGGCGTCAAATGTTGCATTTCTGACGGAGATAATCCGTAATGAGTCGTGTAAACCGAGGAAATATACACGTTCTCCACTCCCGCCAGCTCTAGTTTCACCACGACTAGGTTGCTGAAACTCAGGTGCGGACAGCGAAAAGCAGCAAGGCGAGGGTCCATGCTCTAAATCTGTCCTGATCAGTATCTCTTGTGCGTGGAAATTAGTCTTCGGTGCTTCGGGCTCCTGTATTAACGCGACATCGATGTCTTCTTCCAAAAAGAAGACCAGCAGATTAGCGCAGGCGTACTTCAAGTGTTGCAGATATATCTGTCCTACCCCTCGCATGATCTGCTTGCATAAAAAGTTCGTCAGTCTCCATCGGAACATTGTTCCTCATCTCCCAGTTGCTGTTATGGTTTCCCTATTTTCATAAGTTGCTTAGAGTTGGAGTCCTTGCATACTTTGCTCTGCTTACGTTAATGTTTGATCACGTCTTGAGATCAATAACGTTTGAAGGTGGTAGACTTCGCCTTCTGCTCGGTCCCCAGGTGTTTGTTGTTATATTCTTCTAAAATCGCATCCTCGTTTTTAGCGAGTTCATTTAATCCTACCTTTGAGAAGGAGGTCTTTGGACCACCGCTTCTTCTCCGGTTTCCGGTGACCGGCATTGTTCCCAGTCTTTGCTTTTAATGTGATCCCCGATGTCGCGGCTTCAGGTTAGAAATACTATGGCTATTACTCGCTGCACTCAGCTAGACAACAGCAGATCCCCATCTAGAAACAACTAGTCTGTCTGCCGCATCGCTATCGGAGACAAGTTTTTGTGGCTTTGTACCGCGGTGCTACGGCTGGCACTGACTGTACTGCCCTCGACGACTACTCTCTCTTGGCTGGAGGGCAGCATCTGCCCCGATGATGCGCCTGGCATCACCACCTTTTCTGCTATGTTTGCTTTTTGTGTTTGTTAGAGTCCATATCTTGGTTCCGCATGTAGCCCGGGAAAAAGGCCCCCGTGGCTAGCCCGGCCACTAGGACGTGTAGTATTCAACCTTGGCTTGAGGTACCTTCTCCAGTGCAAGGACCTTTAAGTTGTTGCTTCGACTCTTCCCCCCGCCAGATCTGCTTCCTCCAAACACATGACCAGCAAGCAAAAAAATTCTCGTCATTTGAATGAACCTACTCATAGCCCGGCCCTGCACACTCTTGGCATGCAACCTTAATCTGGAGGCGAGAATTCCATCTCATCCAGTTTCCATTTTAACCATTTGTCCGGGCATTTTAGATACTAAATTTAGAAAGCTAATTTGAGCACATGCGGCTATTATGAGGCTCCTTATCTCTATATCCACAGAATTCAATTAAAATCTACTAACTCCCTTTACAGAACATTTATACAAGATAAGTAGAAGTCTTCCATGCTCGGAAAGGTTAATCCGATTGCCTTTGATGATAAAAGGGACGATTTCCATACTGGAAATGGGAACTGATCCATTCTAATCTCCAAAACCATTCAACAGCAAAAATAATCCATCAATGTGTCTCTCGAAACATTTTCAATCTATTCAAACAAATTTTTTATCTTAAACTGTCCAAATCGCCTAGCAACATTGAACAATTGATTAAATTTTCCCAAGGAATAGCAAAACTGCCAACCCTCAACCGAAGCATCTTCATACGGTTGGTCTGTTCCCAATGGAGATGGGTTAAGTTGGTTGAAGGAAAAATAAGCATTTTCGGTTGCACGCAAACAAAAAAGTTTCTTCCATTGCTTCCCATAAGTTGTTTGTTATCCTTTTGGGGGAAATTGATAAGATAAGCAAAAGAGTTCAATCAGATATTCTCCAGACATAGTATTGCTGCTGATGTGGTCTGTTTATTCGTCCCGTGCTCTGGCTCAAGTTGCCTATGAAATACCATTGAAACGGACTGGACCATTGCTAATATCTTGTTCATGCATTGTTCGTACAGATACTTTCATCTTTTTGTATTATAAGATTTACAAAATGTATCTAGATGGAAGCATACGCGAGATATTCGACCTCGTCTTCTGCTTGCTATCCTTAGCATGCATATTACGGTCATAACATCGGAAAGAACTTTTGCTAGGACATGCAAGGTCAGAAAAGTTATAATATCGCGTTAGTCTTTCAGGTCGTGGTTCTGTGCTGTATAGAATACACCCTGCATCGTTATGGCAGCAATAAAGCCATTCGCTTATGTACGGATAACCAGCCAAGGAGAGTATTGGCTACCTTCGTGCATGATTTTTGCTGGAAACTACCCCTCTGGAAGCAACTTGTCGACTCCCAACCAGTGAGCCGAGACTTTGTGCTTTCGTAAGGGTTTATCGATTACCCGATCAGGGATTATTCGAACGCAGTCTTGGCGTCAAGGTTTATGCGATGGGATATCAAGGCCCCAACGTCTATCCATTCTATCACATTCTGCATGTTCTTGGAAATTCTGTGTTACATGCACGACTGTATGTTTATGTGGAGCGTGTACTATTTTAGTGGCACAGTGGCATAGTGTAACCAATTTCCTTAGAAACGTGGAGTCAAATGCCTAACTACAGCAGCGAGTTGCAGGGGACGAATATTGGATACGTAACCCGATTCAGGGTAGCGTGGAACGGCATAAGTTAATCTGATATGTATTCGCTGTGGTCAAGTCGGTCATTAAACGGGTTCGGGGGTGGATTTGCATGTGAGATGGGTGTTTTGGGAACTATTGGGGTGGAATTTTTATATTGTACACAACGGAACGTTGATCATAATTTATGCAGATTTCTCGATAAATTTAATTGCGTAATTGCATGGGGGCTGGCCGTAGTGAAATTCATGGAGCAAAGAGACTTTCGAAATGCCAAAATTGAATCATTAAATATCAAAGATCGGGCAGTAAAATAATTGATGTTGATTACACGTATACGCACCAGCGGAGTGAAAATCAAACAATAAATTATTGCTCCCAATATTCACTATTCCGATTGTTGAATGATTGTGTTATCTCTTATTTCCCATATGCAATTATTTATTATCTGAAAATGTTGTGTAATTTCTGCAGATAGACTTTAAGGTCACTGAATGAGAACATCATCCATGGAAACTATGGGTAGGATACCGGTACATGTGAGCGTTTCGATTTTCGATAGGCTTTTGAAAGGCTTCAGACATTTATGCAGATGATGGCGATGTCGGCAATAAAAGTCACGCAGAATTGTTTGGTAGATTAGTTTCGTTAATTGATTGCTTTTATGGTATGCCATTGATCCGGAAGGGAGCATTAAACAAAACTAAACTGGAACAATAAAATTTACCATCTACATTGGAACGAGTGAAAATATTAAAGAACAAAAGCTTAACATAAAGGTGTAACCTCTTTTTTTTTGTGTAGAAATTGCAGTCAGTTCCCGGCTTATTAGTAACAAGAGTCAAGGACAAATCATATCCAGTAACAGCGCAATGCAACTCAAACTCTCTCAAAACTGCAACATAGGAAACCGTATTAAACTTTGGATTTTCAATAGAGTGAGAGTTCCACAGGGAATACTTCTCAAAAAAATTCGAAGGCACTTCCATTCCCTTCAACGTTTGTTTACATTTTTACTTCCCTCTATGAACGAAGCTCCTTCATTCTCTCCAACCGCCATCATCTCTCGTCTTCGACACATCGTCAAAACATTCTAGCTCGAAATTACCTAGAAAGAGGAGCTATATCGACACATAGGCCAGATCCCCACAGACAATTTGATTAGAAATCGGAAGTAGCAGTAAATAAGTCTCACATTGGGAAAAAGCAACAGTGCAATCGTTAACTCCATACAGTGAGACTTACAAATCTAGGGTAGCCGATGCATAAGTTGTCCTAGAGCTACTATGTATATGAAGGGGAGTGTAAGCTTCTCAAGAAGTCATGCGAAAGGTGAGTCGCGTTGGGTCGTCCTGAGCTACGCCATATCCCCTTTGGAGCCTAGGTTTGACAAGCCTTCATTTTCTGCCTTAGATACTGCCCCCATAGACTTTCCGGGACTTTCCACCCATACGGATTAGGTGAAGTGACCACCCCAAGCTATTAAGTCAGATTTTATCCAAGACCATACGGTCGAAGTATCGCTGACCACTGGAATCGTCCATTTTCCTGTAGAGCGCAAACATTTTTCGAAGCATTCTTATCTCGAACGCGGCCAAGAGATGGCAATTCTTGTTGCTAAAAACCCAAGTCTCCGAGAAATCCCAGAAATGTTTCCCCAGTGATTTCCCTCGTTCTGCTCTCCTTTCGAATATCGTTTTAGGTACCTCAATGTCGTCCATACGCTGAACGTGGCCAGCCTGTTGCAACTTCCGAAGTTTAATTAATTTGGAGACTTCAAGGTCGTTAAATATCTGGTGCACAACTCACGGTTGTGTCTGATTCGCCATTGGTCGTCCTCTCGTTCGTATAACTAAATTGAATAGGAGAAGTGCCAGCCCATCTCCTTGTTTTAAACCTACTTTTATTTCAAACGCATCTGTCAGGCTATTATTGACTCTGACCTGCGCTGTTGTGTGGGACATTGTTCTTCTAATAGGGCTTACCAATTTTACTAGAATTCCAAAGTCAAGCATTACTTTGTGTAGTACATTTCGATCAATACTGTCATATGCCTACTTGAAGTCCACGAATATTTGGTGGACATCGATGTTAAATTTCCAGCGATTTGTTAGCACCTGTTGACCATAATAGTTGTCGATTGTCGATCTTTCACTCCGAAAACCTCCGTGATATTCACCAATCATCTTATCGGCATACAGTCTAAATCTTCTCTCTAAATGTTTGTGAAGATTTTATAGGACATGCAAAGTAATGAGATGCTCTATAATGGTCACATGTCAACTTGTCACTCTTTTTGTAGGTAGGGCATGTGACACCTTTTCACTCTTGAGGGCTCTGTACGTGGTTCTAGTTGGAGACAGCCAAACTATAATATATAGCTTTCACGAACCGCCTGATTTCATGCTTTCAGTCCAACGCCTTCTTCACTTCTCAATGCATTTAATTTCTGACTCTATTCCCTTTTGTTTCCGATGATTCTGCCGTTTTTGTTTTTAAAATGGCTGTTTTTGGATTGATATCCACGCCTCGTCTTCGAAATTTGGCACCTGTAGACACTTTTTACTATGTAGTGACAGGAATCCCAGTTTGCTCCCCGATACGATTCCATCTCGAAGATGCTGAATAACTATATTTTAGTGCTGAGAATGTAGTCTAACATATCTAGTTCAAGGAAATGCCATATGGGTAAGTCCATCTCCTTTTGTAGGGTAAGCAAGATCAGGCTGCATGGTCTTGTTATATGCGAGCAAAATCGTCTTTGAATTGGCGCATGTGATGAGCCTTTGCACTTGAAAACATTGGCTGTTAAGTAATGTGAGTAGAAACGCTCCTGGCAGTCGCCAGCAGGACATGCATTGCGCTCACCGAAAGATTGCTAAGGGCAAAGCTCCGTGAGGCCAGTCCATCGCAGGCTCGTTCCCCTCCAGTCATAAGACCGAGAACCCAACCTAGAGTTATTTTGAGCGTGCCGCCCGGACTGTTCAGTGCATTTCTGCAGTCTGAAAAATATCAGCATTGAGTGCAAAGACTTAATGGCTGTTTCGTTTTCGGCCAGAATGGCTATGCTATGTTTCGCTTAAAATACAATGACGAATCCTGGGAGATCATACGACCCGGCTGCAATGTGTGTATTCAATATAACTTCCGCTCTGACTCCAGACACCAACTTTAATCTGTTGGCTAAGAATACTGCGTCATTACCTTATACGTCGCCTGGCTTCCACTCCACCCTGGTTTAAAGTCAAAAGTAAAGATCCAAATTTGCATGACAGTGCAGCCATTGATGTTTTTATGTAAGCTAGGGGAACCGATTTACTGCCAGAATACGTACTTCGTCCTTACTTGCCTGTTAAAATCTGAAAGTATGATTTTGATATCATACCTGGGACAGTATTCGAAGGTTCGTTCTATGGCTTCGTACAGTCTCCTCTGAACAGTCATAATTAAGCTGCGGGTTTAACAGGCGCGTCCCAGCTGGTTACCTATCCACGCTTTCGCCCTTGGACCTATTCTACCCAATGACCGCCGGTGTCAATTCTAGCTAGACTTTTTTACGTTACATACTTTCCAAATTATTTTACCGACTATGCTAACAAGATATTATTTATACGCAGACTAGCTAGATAGAAAAGAACTATCTTCTAGTTTGAACCACCCTCGACGTAACAATGCAAGTCTCGGTTTTTTTTTATCTCACTACCTCCCACCACTGTCTCTATCCTCTCCATTAATGCTTTTATGAAAGTTTGTTTTGCTCTTCAGTTTAGATGGAAACGAAATTACTTGAATGGCAATCTCGGTTTTATCCGACCTCCTTCCGCGCTGCATGATCAGCCCCCTCTCCGTGATATGGAATGCTCTGTAGGAAGGTGTGTCCTAATATAACCACACTTACATAAAAGTTTCCTAGTCAATTGCTTTTGCGGACCGGCCTGACGTTATCCAAAAGCAATTGCTTGATGATTACTGTGGATGGATAATCTCGCGAAAGCATCCGAGAAAGACAATTTCCTCTTGCATTCGTCAGTGATCTTCTACATTCTGCGGCCCAACCACAGCGCCTGCAAATGGGTTACTTTATCGTCCGTAAGCAGAATATCGAGCAAGTCCTCCAACTCAGTGAAACGTAAACATCATCCATTTTTGCCCATGAGATGTCAATACCGGAATGGTCGGCGAGAGCAAATCTTGCGGTTTAAATTAATTTGAAGGAAATTAGTTGCTCAGACCATCACCAATTGCCCATACAGCAGACATTTTTCTGAAAGAAATCTGCTTACTAGGTTAGCCAGTAGCATATCCAGCTCTGGACACACTTCGAGTAGGTTCTTCCACCAAACGACAAACATGTTGGAGGTATGCTCTCTCACCATACTACATAGCATCTCGTATCCTAGTTCTATTTTCCGAGCTGAATTTCCCTTTGACGCGTTATATAATGTTTATCTTTCCAAAGGGTCCCTTTAAATTAGGTACGCTTCGAAAGTTATCGTCAACAATTGCCTAGAAGGGCATAAAATGAAATCTCCTGCATTGCCTTAAAAAGATAAAGATGCTTCAGTAGCTTCGTCCTGAAGATCGTGCATTTCTGCTATCTCCAATATGCCAATAACTTCCATCCCTCTGCACCCTGTTTTCTCAGCCCCTCTGGAAATTTTACCCGCTGCCTGTCATAGCTGAAAGTGATCAGCTCCCACATCCAATTACTGCATTCGTCTACATAGAGCTTTTAAGACCTGGAGTAAACTTATTGTCAGTTTGACGCATACTTTTGTCTGCTCGATCTCATTATGTAGAAATCATCCTTTCCATTGCTAGTTGTCTAATTTTCTTGGGGATCAATTGTTGCTTCCCCACTCCTTTCTCTATCTTTTAATCACTTCTGTCTCAGGGAGTTTCCTTTGCGACTTCCATGTCACATTTCTACTTGTCACTTTAGCGTTGCTAATGCTTCTATGTAGGCCTTCGGCTTCCACCAGCTCGGCCTGCGCATACAAGTGTGACAGGGGACTCATTTCAGATGCGAGCATATACCTATTCATACGCACCTGCCTCCATACTCCCTTATCCAAAATGAGGGTATGCTCTGATAGGAGGTTTTCCAACCGTTTTAAATTCCGTGTCTATACCCTCTTCTCAGGTCCATAATGGAACCTTTTTCCCAGTTTTCACCACTTGCTCAGCGACAATAACTTGACTTTCTTTTCTGGTTACTGGCGATTTTGAACCTAGCCGAAGTGGGATGGCCTTGTGTGAAAATCTGGTGATAGTAGACGTGAATCCGGTGTCGGGATGTTGCTGACAACTACCCTAAAGACCGCTTTCAGTCGACTTCTTACAGGATCTTGATTGCAAGAATCTTACAACATCTTGCTCGGACAGGTGATGAGGAGGCATGGTTTTGATAACCGTCTTAACATCTTGCAGCGCTTCGTTATTAGTGGTACGCTGTTGGAGGGCAAAGCCTGCCTCATGATCAGTTGGGTTTTGAGCAACCCACAACTTAAATCTAATTAGACCGACCATAAGTACATACGTAACAAGGACGTGTTGACATCGACGACGGAAGGACCATTCATTATCTAATGACACGTACTACATCTAGTCGCAGACCACCTACCCCCAAAACTCAATAAAGGACGTTTGCAACATGCTGCATCAAAATAAAATGTCTGAAGTAATTGAGACCCAAAGCAAATGCTTCTGATATTTTCTTCCCGTTATCGATGAAATCTTTTATGCTACTTTGGCTGGAAGATATGGAGAGATTCACTTTACCAAGTAATCCTCCCTTAAACACCTTGACTACGTTGATAAAATCAGGTTCCTATTGCAATCACTCATGGATCATGGCGATTTGGGTATGGGTTTGGAGAAAAGCAAGGAGAGTCGAACTGAAAATAAATACAACCAAAATGAAAATTTACGATCTTGAATGAAGTACTCTAACACACTTCAAAGTCCTGATCTAATATGGATTGTTGCGGCGACGATAATTATTATAAAATAAAGTTCTCAATCTGATTGCTCATCGGACTCTCTTCCTATTTTCATTCATGGATGGAATATCGAGCTCTTCAATAAGTTAATGCCGTTCGGTGCCCTATAAGCATATAGTCCGCCTTCACGGGGATGTCCAAGACAAGGAAATACAACTCACTGTAACAATAAGTTCAGATTGTCCTGCGCAACTGATCCATTCTTTTGACGAAATTTTTGGGAAAGCTGCAGTTCATTAGCAGAAATTGACAACGATGGCACGTATCTGTGATTGAAGCGCTATGGTCCACATAAAGGTATTTGTTTGTTCATTTCCCCGTCTGTCAAATACATCAGAGCTCGCCACGCTTTCTCGAAACAAGCATCTTTGCGGCGACGGAAGCGTAAATTGGTAACAGAGTCCTAAGTGGTATGGATAGCCTGCGTATCTCAAAGTTTACCTGTAACCGGTACTACCTTGCAGTCGTAGTTCCTCTATCCATTTATCTGACAGTCACATTCTACTCACCCAGAAACAGTTAATACTCTTGCAAGAGCGTTGGGAATTAGGAGGTTTACAGGACTCTTTATATGCGGAGAGTAGCATTGCTTTAAGCAGATTGGAAGGAACAACTCACCATGTAATAAAGTGAAAATACGAATTCTTGTTCTGTTACGGTCTAATAAGAAATTGAATAAAAAGGCCTCACTTTCATTTGTACTTTTGAAAAATAGCTTTACTTTTTATATGTGTTAACAGATAAAAGACTGAAAGCTAAAAATTTATCCACCAAAAAGGGTTATAAGTGGCGTTATCAGAACTGAAAAGTAAATATCTATAATTTACGATACTGGAAAGTTTGGTATAAATCCTAATATTATCATCAATTAACATAGATTGTAAAGTCCAAACAACCAAAAACCCACTGAAGCAATAATGGCCTGATACGCTAGATGGTCATTTAAGACCCTCTCGACTCCACCTAGGTCATTCTATGACCAAGAAAATATGGTGCAATGGATCGAAGCAAGCCGACCCCCCTACTCAACTGGGCGAGAGCTAAAAAAAGGAGAAAAAAGACCCAAACATCCTGTTTCTATCATGTTAGCTTCAATAAACCGCTTTTGATAACCACAACGGCTGGTAGTACAGAGCAACATTTCACCGTACGTGGACCATACCCACATCCATCGCCTTTTCTGAAAGACAATTACCGATTTCTCGGTGTAAACTTTATATTTCATCCGTTATCCTTTTCTCACCATTGTTAGCTCCAGAATGGTTGGTTGGTTTTCTACCAACGAAAACTCAGAAGTCTCTTGTTTATCTGCAGTTTTGGAAATCGCCGGGAAAAAGCCTTTTTTTTTCAAAAATAAAACGCCCTTTGATGATTCCATGACCTCCATTTTGAAAGCCATCTGCGCGGATTGTATCTTTAGCGAGGTTTGATCCCATTAGGCGATCTCCAAAGACATTTTTTCATTTTGATAGCCCCAACTGGTTTGCAGACTCAGTGCCAATACTACTTTAACTCGTTGCCCATCTGACAAACCAAGTTACTAAACAAATGTCAGGAAATAACCAAAAAGTCACTAAAAATACAAAGGAGGAAAGCAAGGATATTTATTTATCCCGTCATTCAATTTGAATTAATCCAATTATCATAAAAGGAAAAAAAATCTTATGGTTGGGTGCGACAACAGTTCCATAGAAAATATTAACAGCTTGCTACAAAGTAAAGCTGAAAATTCCCAGTGAACACAGAACCACCAAAAAAATGCAGGCCCTCCCACATAGCCTCAAATTCCTGAAGGATTTTTATTTTGAAGGAGGCAGCAAAAGCCACGGGAAACATTCTGAAAGAGTTTCGTTTCATCTCGGATCACAATGTCATTTGTATAAAAACAAGTGACAAAGTGTAAAATTCCAGGAAGTTCCTCAAAAGAAACCTCATAACCATCACCACTACCGCTACCTCCACATCAAATAATGCCACCAACTTCTTTATTATGATAAATTATTCAGCTTACTGTAAATTTCAGGGGAAATCTAATACATGTACAAATAAGATGAATGCCTCCCACCTAAGTTGATCGAATGGAGGAAAAGATGCAAAGTCCCCAAACTCTCCCCAGAGAATCCTTGAGCTAGAAGACCAAGTGAAATAATGGGCCAAAAATATTTTATGACTTGAAATTGAAGGACTTTCGGATTTGTTGTATCTGCTTAGTGGATCTAAAGTTGTCGCATTCGTGGGTGAAATCTGATAAAAATTCTCAAGTTTCATTAGGGAGTTTATTGCGTTTTGGTGGAGGTCGTTCATTGTGGTGATGTTTAGGCAAGGAGCAACAGGGCGACTACCGAACTAAATGACTTTACCAAGAAACTACGGAAAATGTTGTATCCTTAAAACCTAGAAATTCAAATTACACCTTCTGAAATTTTTAAGGAAGAAAGCTTCACTCAAGTACAATAAACCAATTCAATCGAGCACAGTAATGTAACATGTCAAACAAGACATAAGACCCTCATTTTAAGGATCTTATCTCGGAAGACTTAAAACAAACACCTCCTCACCTTCAGCACGTCAATTCACTTTAGAGTTCAATTGTTCTTGAACGGGGCGCGAAAATGAACAAAAACCCTCGAGCAAGTATCTTTCCTTTCCGTATCCCTTCCGGCTCTCCATACATCGTTATCTTTCGAGTGTAAGGATATTGAGGATTCAACTGGTTTGAAGAAAAAATATCGATTTAATATCCGCTGGAATATCCGAACTAAACTTGCTCCACATTATCTTGAATCGAGGGAGGTCGACAGACAAACTTTCAAGCAGGAGATGAAGGACTTAATGGAAGTTTTAACAAGGACCGGTGGAAGAAATTACAAGACATGTGTTGGCAGGGCACTTCGTGTATGGATGGATGTGCCAAAATGGACCAAAATGGAAGTATCTGAAGTTGCTATACTAAAACGTACACTAACAACTTTTCCTCTCAGAATTCGTCTCATAAAAAGTGAAAATCTTGATTATTTCGTGAATAAAAGATGACTCTATTCTGGAGTTTTTGAGAGATCTGAACGAGACTCACGGAAGCAAAAAAAGGTGAAGTCGTGGAAGATGCCGTGAAAAATCGAAATAGATGGAAGCTAATGAAGTAGTAGAATCAGTAATCAGGGTGTTTAAGTTAAAGCGGCTTAGGAAGCTGGTACGTACATAATGGAAGGTCGAGATGGAAGTCCTAAATTTTTTTTTTCGACGTTTCATCTCTTCGGGAACAGCAGTGAGAGAAACAATTCTAAAGGAGTTTTCTGCTGGTAGGAATTTATTCAAGGATTTTCCAATTGAAAACTGCCATTATTGTTGCCTATACTTGTCCACTGAACAAAGACAACCTTCACAGTCGTGGATGAGCTTCTTTTCTCAAGCAAGTCTCATTTCGGTCCATATCGGGAACAGAAAAGCAATCTCACGAGGATGATATTCTTCGATTCAAGTGTACTTTTATGGATACAATGAGCGTGAACTCAATACTGAATATAGCATGGTATCGGTATGTTGGATTTCTTCAAGCACTAAAGAAGGCAGCACCCAGCTTTCTGAGACGTTGATATATTCAGTACCATGAAATCTTTCCAAGAAATTCCCTTTGAACTTGAAATAACTAGAATCGAATAAGAGGGCGAACTTCAAAGACTTTCTCATACTTATTGAATATCCTCGAATCTTATCATCTGATTATTATGAAAAATGACTGAGACACTTGAAGCGCTCGTTATAGTCGTTATGTTTCAACGATCATTGAAATTTTATATTGACACCAGCTCATAACTCAGCGTTATTTCTTCACAGAGAATTGAGTCTATTGGGAGAATATTATAAGTGGCAAGAAATTCGATATAACATTTTAATGAAGTTCTTTTTGATGGCTCTCAATTTTGATTCTATGTTCTGTGTGTGAAAATCATGCGAACATTTACGAGAATCTTGAAAATTCCAGAAAATTCCCTTGAAAATGGGATTTAACCTGGTATACAACCAGGTCCACTGGGAAAGCCAAAGTGATGCCTTCCGTATATAGTTCTCCGAGGAAGTTAACCTTTAAAGAAAAACTGGAGCCCGGATGAGGGACGAGAACCTACGTATCAGACTAACTTCCAAGGGATCGTACTGTATAGCCTTACTGATCGCAAGATGAAGTCCAAAATTCAATGTGTAGGTTAAATAATTGGAATCTCGGAAATAGGATAACTATGTTACTACGAGGATTTGTCAGAGTGCTAGATATCAGCATCGTCTTATAGTAAATCTGTTAGCGAATATGAGTACGATGCCAATTTCATAAGCACCATTACAACTGCACCAAAATAAGCCAGAAAGATGCATGCTTTTAGATAGCAAAACATGAACCTCGTTTAGAAATTGAGGGAGGCCCTTAACAAAAGCAAGTCCTTAAGGAATCTAATTCGGAAACTACTGGCTATAATTGTTTCACTGCAGGCGAAAATCCAAACTACCTTCGATGGAAAAAGTACTTAATTAACAAGGACGTCATCATCAAATCTGACAACAAACCCACAATCCCAGCAAAGTGCACTAAAAATAGCAAACGACAGCCCTCCCAACCATGATAGTGGACTGTTCGACCTAAACTCCACTCAAGGAATATTACGTTTGTTACTATTTGTAGCCTAAATCAAATTACATTCTACGGAAAATTGCTAAGGACCTGAAACCCCAAGGTGTCAACAACATGCTGTCTATCAAATCCTTCCACGTATCAAGTCGAAGTGATAAACGACACCCTAATTACGTTGAATAGATCGCTAACAAACAAATTCTTCGAGTAAATTGAATATGTGACTCGAAATTGTCACCTCGTTTACCAATGGATCAAATGTGGTAGCATATACGGACCACAAAAGGTGCACGGAAAATGCGTCAATTAAATGGCTAGCGACCACCATTCTGGTGAAAAAGCAGCGGTTCATCTTCACCAAAATTATGGCCTTAAAAAGGCTAAAGCGGGCTCTTTCATTGCCAAAATTGTCATCAATACACCCAGACCACGTGTCATCACAATACTCTCGTATAATTGGCCGTCCCCATCGTTCGCCAATACCTTTCGCACAAACCGGCATTAATCGGCCCATTACAAATAATAGTTCGCCAAATAATCCCGGCAATTCATAAGCATGTTCAAGTATTAATCTATTACTTTTTAACTATGCATATTGGAATCATTTCTCCTTCAGTCGAACGAACACATAAGGGTAATTTTTTTTCGGGAGTAGGGTAGGGAAATGCTTTTATGCACAGAGTGTTGGACTCCCGCAACAGTACGCTATCGGACTACTAACTAAATACTTCCTGTTATCAGAAAACTAGCCTTGAACCTTCCTTAAGGAACAATAGAAAACTTTACACTCCTTGGCAAGGAGGGCAACGAGGTTCACTCCCGCGATCACCATCACGGCCGGTTCGGAGACAGTGCGATAAGTAGACGCCATTGGCAAAGCTCGCCGTCTCTGCTCTTGAGTAAGGCGCTCACAATGCAACTCCTTGTCAAGAGTATCAGCCTACACCTCCACGCCATAGAGCAGAACTATCTGCGTTGCTCCCATAAGGAGACGTCTCCTAGTACATATAGGACCCCCAACATTCGCCATTAGCCGATTCAACGCCGAGACTCCAGCTGTCCGCTACCGCTTTCATTTGCTTGAAGAAGCTCATCTACAAGTCGAGCATTAAACTAAGGTGTTTAACCGCTGGTTTTGAAGCTTACTCGTCGCATCAACATGCCAAATATGCTTTGTACCTGTCCACAGTGCGTCGGGCAACAAGTGCCAAAACGTCGTCTTCACAACTGAGCAGGCGCGACTCTGAGTCTCAGCCGACTATCGTAGGAAGCGTTTCAGAAATCCGGCCCTAGGATCGGTCCCTGTGCTACTCCCGACGTGGTCCGTCTCATAGAGCAGTCTTTCAGATAATCGCTCAATATCCATAAGGGATAGCTTGGCACGTAGAATGAGTTTTCTAATATGCCTAACATATCTTCCTTCTTGAGGAATTGAAGAAATTTCTGATACCAAGCGTAATGAGGAGCACTATCCGTCGATATCGGCAGCTGTGTGCCTCGGCTCGATGAACCGTATCCACGATTCCCCTGTTCTGAATCCAAAATGCCTTGGGGATGAGTCACTAGCAGCGCAGATCGCTTCGGCGAATCTATTCCTGATGAGCTTTCGAGCGCTTTCACGGTCGGCATCATTTTCACTTGCTGATCAGGACGAGTCTCGCTACTTTCCAGCAACAAGGAAAAATTCCCTACTTCTAGCAAGCGTATTTTTCGAGTACAAGAGCCATGGGTTCGATTTAATAGAATCTGTGGCATTGGATCAGTAAGAGGGATCTTGTAGAATCTAGAATCAAATGGTCTCGAACTCTTAATTGGTTGCGATGCCAATGCTCAACATAATTATTGGTGTAGTAGCAAATGCAATCCAAGAGGAGAGAAGCTATTTGATTTCATCACCTCAGCTTATCTCATGACTGCAAACGTAGGGTGTCCCACGTTCGTGGGACCGAGAAGCAGCGAAGTAATTATCCTAACATTCTTTACCTCGAAAGTGTTAGAGTTGATTACACACTGGCGGGTGCTAGACGAGGTCTCACCGTCAGATCACCGATACCTAGAATTCAATCTCACTATTGCGGGCGAACAGTTTACAGTACAAAGACGAAATCTCAGGAAAACGGATTAGAGAAAGTTCAATGAACTTCTTGGCAATAAAGTACAGCTCCCTAGACGACTAAGAACTCCTTTGGCGCTGAAACGCAAGTTTGAAACTCTGTACTGCACACTTTTAGAGTGATATAAAGAGGGTTGTCCTATTTCCTGGGGCCAAAGCGTTAAAACGGTTCCCTGGTAGAACCGGGAACTGCAAAAACTCGGGAAATCAACCAGTCGACTTCTGAACCGTGCTTGTAAGAACAAACACTGGTTAAATTTCTGTAACTGACAGCGTGAATATAAGCGGCTCGTCAGGTGTTCGAAACGATACTCTTTTAGAGCGTACTGTGAGAAAGAGAGACTTCAAGGCTATGTAGAATCCGTAAAAGGGCTGAGTCGGCTAATTTGGAATCTCTTAGAAAACCCGACGCTACTTTCTCGAGCTCCAGACTGGAATCAGTGCAGACCCTCCTGGAAGTACACCACCCGGGAGAACGGGTGGGAGAAGTGGCAGGGGGGGGGGGAGGGAATTGACGTTTCTGGCACACTGCAAAAGTGGTTGTTACCTATGACAAGGTGAGAGCCATACTGCCCTTTGAACATTTCAAAGCACCTGGCATAAATGGCATCTACCCAGCAATACTAAAGGGGGATGGGTTTGTTCGTGGACAATGAAGAGGTGTTTGACTGTGCGCGTTTTCAAAAACTTTGTGATGCCGCCAAAGCGCATGGTTTTGATGGTGCTTTAATTAAGTGGACCTATGCTATGCTAACTCAGAGATTGCTGTGCGCTGAGGTAGGTGTTGGTCGCTATCTAACAGCAGAAGCAGCGAAAGTGTGCCCCCAAGGAGGTGTGCTTTCGCCACTTATGTGGAGTATGCTGATCGACTCACTACTCACTACTATGCGTGGGGGAGCGCCTATAGAATCGTGATGGGGCGATTCAGAAGCCGATCATCCCCGCAGATCACGTGCCCTTCACTCTTGTTAAAAATTATCCAGGGGTTATTCCCTCAGCAAGAGGAGGGCATAGACAGCTTTCAGCGACCTCTGAACGACACGGCAATACCGCCAGTCACCAGTGACGAGCTGCTGGAGATCTGCACTAGGATAGGAGATAACAAAGTTCCGGGTCTGGATGGCGTGCCGAATAAAGCCCTTAAGCTTGCCGTGAAATCCAGACCGGGCATGTTCGCTGAGTTGTTCGAAGCGTGCATGTCCGAGGGGATATTTCCTGCATCATGGAAACGACAGAAGTTGGTGCTACTGCCTAAGGCTGGCAAACCTCCAGATGAGCCAACCTATTTGTCTTTTGGACACTGTGGGCAAAATGCTAGAGCGAGTAATCTATAATAGATTACTCCCGGTTGTTGAGAGCCAGGGAGGGCAGTACTAGCAAATAATGCATAGTAGTGACCCTGGATGTGAGAAATGCATTCAATTCGGCCAATTGGAGCCTAATACGGGAATCTCTGGCGAGGATTGGTGTTCCCGCTTATCTTGCAGCTATTGTCAACAGCTACTTACAAGAACGGAGGCTTTGGTATGATACCGATGACGGACCCCAAGAGTACGTTGTCTCCGCGAGTGTCCCATAGGGCTCTGTACTGGGCCCACTGCTGGGAAACATCATGTACAACGATCCTTCCGGAGGGAGCCACGGTGGTGGGCTACGCCGATGATATAGCGCTGGTTGTTGTCGCAAAGCATCTCGAAGATGCTGAGTTATACTCATGCGAAGCGATCAGTGCTGTTAAGTGTTGACTTGAGAGTTCTGGTCTGACACTTGCGGAGGAAAAAACGGAAGCGGTCCTTATCACCAAGCGCCGTAAAAGAAATTTTGCCCGTATTCAAATTGGGAATCATATCATCCCTTCTAAGCCTGCCATCAAATACTTGGGAGTGATGATTGATGGAAAGCTTAGCTATAAGGCACCCGTGCAGTATGTCTATGACAAAGCATCCACTGCGAGTGTGGCCCTGGCAAGAATGATGCCGAACGTGGGAGGGCCACGGCATGCTTCCAGGTTGCTTGTAGCTAGGGTAGTAAGTTCGATCCTGCTCTATGAAGCTCCAGTTTGGGGAAAGGCATTGCAGGTTACATTTAACTGTAACAAACTGAGTTCAGTCTACAGAAGAACAGCTCTAAGAGTGTGCTCGGCATTCAAGACTGTCTCAGATGATGCAGCATTCGTCATTTCTGGAATGATGCCCACGGACATCTTGGCAGATGAGATGACGAATATATATAATGCGTAGTCTATCTCTCCTTTATCGCAGACGAAGAACGCCGATAGGGAGAGATCGCTAAATAGATGGCAAGAGCGTTGGGAATGCTCGGGAAAGGGTCGGTGGACACACAGGCTGATCCCTGCCATCAAGGAGTGGTTGGAGAGACGGCACGATGAGATTAATTATAATCTTACTCAGTTTCTCACGGGGCATGGAGGATATCGCCAGTACCTGTTCAGGTTTAAACTGGATACCTCACCCGACTGTCCAAACTGCGATGGAGTCTCAGAGGACCCAGAGCATGTATTCTTCCACTGTTCAAGGTTTGTGGAAGAAAGGAAGAACCTAGAGGAGACTCTAGGAGAGGTGCTCGTACCAGAGAATCTGGTGCGAAAAATGCTAACATGTGAGGAAGACTGGGATGCGATTAACACCATGATCGTATCTATCCAGAGCAAACTGCGAAAGGCAGAGGAGACCAGAAAAGCGCGGTTACGTACGCCGCGTAGAGACGAAAGGGGACCAAGCTAAAATGAGCTGACTCCGTCCCGTGATCTAATACCGTACGGTGGTTCCACGGGGCTTGGAGGGAGTCGGGGGTGGTTTTAGTGGGTAAGAACCCCACACGCTGGCGTGTCCAGGCCAGTGTCTTTTGAAGATTTCCACCTCCTCAAAAAAAAAGGACAGACGGACAGACAGACAGTAAATCGATTTTAATAAGGTTTTGTGTTTACACAAAACCTTAAAAACACGCTTCAAAGTACAGGACACATTACCGACAACATCCCCATTTTTATATTAAAATAGCAGATCAATTTAATTAACAACGCACAGAATACATCCATAAATTGTGATTATGCAAAAAAGGCTGTTTTTCCATGTAAATTCAGTGCCACGCCGAATACCTTACCACACTTCCCTACATGCGTATAAATTTTCACTATGTCAGCATAAACGAACCCTAGATAAATATACACCCATAGAATTCATTCTCTCGTTCCATTCTCCTAAAAAAATATCCTTTCATCATCCATGTAGGAGCAAAATTCCTCTGATATGGCATTGGCATAAAATTTATACCACTAGCGTCAGGAAGAACTAGCCCATTTATTGCAGATATGGATACTGACAACATAAAAAAGGAGTTTTCATGGTAAGTCAACGAGAGGTCAATAGATAGTTGGTGTCGAGGTGGTGACCGCGTGTGTATGTTAATTCAAAAGGATGTTTTGATCCTGTGCAAATTCCATTCAGAACACACTGCACCTGGTTGCGACCCGTTTTCTTTGCAGAAACTATTGAAGGATCCAATCTATTTTTAGAGGCTAACCAAAGACGAGGTATACTTTGTATGTCTCTATGGTACTTTTATGTTACATTGTAAAGGATCTTAAAGGCCTGCTTTTGAAAAAAATTTAGAACACTGCTAACGTCACCAGGAACATTAAAAAGGCGGCAGAATATATAGCCCTTTCGATGGAGAAAATAAAACTCACACAATTGATTACCTTTCGTGTCAAACGAATCCTGCTGATGTCTTCAAAGAATTGTTCTTTTTCGGATAGCAGGGTGACGCAATAAACCTTGCTCCAAAAAATATACTGTATACATGGCAATCGATTAACCCTTAGGCCGTTGACTCGCGTTGGCTCTGCAGTGCCGGCTTTATTAGCAGCCGGCAAATATCTAAAAATAAAAAATTTCAACGGGTTCCGCCAGAAATATAAACGATTTCCTGTGAAAGCCGCTTCGACGGAAGATTGTTTACTTTGCGGGTTTTCTCAAATCATTTGTTATCCTTTTTTCGAAAGCCACTAAGGACATCGAAAGAGAAAATCATACACGCAATAATTTTTTTTATGTCTGTGGAAACTGCTCTCAAACGACCATTTCCTTGATATGTAGCCAAGAGCGAAAATTTATTGACAGCAACCTGTGTTGAACGAATTCCAAAGGACACCGAAACGCACTCAAAGTTCAAAAGCCCCAGCATAAAAGTAATCCTGTTGGGGTTAATGATGGTTAAATTTGGATTCGGAATGATGTACTTGTACACGCATTTGGCCGTACGTAGGAGTATCCAGGTGTATGCCGAAGGACATTGGAAGAAAGTAGGAGAACTTGTAAAGATTTTGTAACAGCTGCGACGTGATGACGAAATGATCCTAATGAACTACAAAGTTCAAATTGTTGTCGAATGGACATGGGGAGGCGTTTGAACTTTGACTTTAGGAAAAAAGGAAATGTCTTGTAAGGGTATGTCCACGCTTAGAGGATTTGTATTGAATGTGATATGAGCAATAAATCCACCTATATCTGTCTAATGGAACTTAATAGCTTCATCATTAACTTTTCCATGAAATTCTTTTTCTGGGATAATCAAGTTGGCTGAGGGCATTTTCTATGGGGGAAGGGAATCTGTGTCTTCCTACAAAATATGTTGGATTTCCGCTGAATTACACTAACCAATTAATATGAGTAGAGGGAGTTGTAGGAGACTTATTGATTTCAGTCCTTTAGCAGTCGGTACAGGCCAATTAGCAACCGTTAAAAATACTTACAATTACTACAGATAAACCCTGCAAGTTCAAGGCTGAATTCTCCCCATAGTTCGTCTTATTGGATATTACACTAAATTAGGTTAACCACATCTGAACAAAATAAAAAATGTCTCGCCCCATTACCACTTTTTAGGTGCCAACCTCCCCAAGCCCCCCCAGTGGTGACCAGACCAGGCAGGGAGAAAATATTTTTAATGGAAAATTAAATTAGGACTCCAGTGCAAAAAAGCCTAAAAAACTAGAAATAGGACACAAAGAAGCAGACCCTTCGGCAGAAAGTGAATATAAGCTTATAACCTTGATATGACCGTTATTGGACCCTTGGGTCAAAATTAATACGCGCAAGAAGGATAACACTAATACATCCGCAATGAGTTCCGTCCCCACGTATTCGAGGAGGGCGATCAGACCCGAGTCTGCAAGGGACTCATCTGAAGTGGCTCTGTCAAGAAGCCTCACCGGAGGTTATCTGGTACCATTGGAACCGGGATGACCCTCTGAGAGCATATGCTCCAGGAGAATTCCTGGAGGATGTGTTCTCGACCCGGTTATTTGCGGTTGGCCCCATAGTGGGAGTTTCATGGTGGTTGTGGTTATGCCTACATCGCGGACAGAGCTCCTCGGAGCTCGAGTATGGAGTTGCGCTGTACAACTCGGATGCCGTACTCCTTAGTTGCGGCAGAGGTGTTAGATAGACCTCGCTTCCACTGGTATGAATGCTGAGCCTGCACTCATTATAAACCAGGACCGCTGTGCTTACATGGCGGGGCTCTGATTGTGGTCCCAAAATCAATCCGTGTCCGAAGAGGACCGTGGGATTATGCCTTCACGGCAGGTACTCACGTTAAACCCCCAGGACTTTCAATACATCCGTAATCTGCTTCAAGCTAGGGCCCGTGTGTCCCGTGAAGTAAACTGTGCCAGCAAATGGAAGCGTTAAGAAACCAGTATACCAGTTATCGTCTTGGAATTGTCGTTCTTCGTGAAATAGATCGTTACTCAAAAAGAACAGAACTTTTGACCCGGGAATTGTTTAATTTATGAAATGGCTCAAGATTGATTTGTTTTTCCAGAGTCCAGCAGTGGTGACTCTTCAAGAACTCGCCGGTCATCGCTCTATTCGAAGACACCAACTTGTGCGCCATTATTATTCCAAAGGATATTCATTGTCCTGCCGTATTCTGAGTGCACGCATATGAAGACCGAACTAACAAGACAGACCATGCTGAATGCTGGATAACCGGTCCTTCAACAAAAGCAGACGACACCATTCTCGTGCTTAGTGTTGATGGTTACAACTTGTTGAACAAACTGAACCAAAAGTGGTTGGAGTGCTGAGGAGCAGTCCTCACATGATCGTTAATGGAAGTTCAGTCATATCAGGAAACTGCAGAATGTAATATTTTTGTTTTCGAGAGTGAAAAACTTTGACAGTCTCCTTGCGAGACTGCACAGCAAAGCTTACACTTCTACTTATTCCTCAATCCTGGGAATTTGAGGACCTTGCCAATGAATAGGAAAAGAAGAATCGGGGGTCTCGGCTTCAGGGAGTTCAAATGCATATGTTCTGGAAGGGTTCAGGAGTAAACTTTTCCGTCTACTACTTTCCTACTGGAAATGAAAGCTACCTTCATGCCCATCTAAGACTCCATTTCCTGGGAGAACTTAGCCTACAAGAAAACTGTATATTAACAACTCTTATTGGACGGAACTGATAGTTGCATATATTTACGTTCTTCGACATCTCTCCCATCAAGAAATCGGTGGAGTCCTAGTCGAATTAGGCCCGAGGACAAGAAATAAAGGTACGTTCTCTGAAGCAGTCCTGGGGCTTCTGGAAGAGAAAGCTTCGGTTCCTAGCTTGGAAAGCACGTGCTCTCTCAAAATCGAAGGTCTTGAGTGCCTCACAGAAAAAAACGAGGTAGAAAAGACCATCAAACGTGAATGTTCGGAGTAACCAATGTCCGGATCCTCTGCGAACTCTCGAGGCCAAAAGCTCGCTGTGGTGGAAGTTGCGGAGCAATAGGCAAGGAAACGTCTAAACAGCGGGAAAATCAGAATTAGTTAAGTAGTGTATAGGACACAAATCCGGCCGCCCCAACCATATGTTACAGATGTTTCGATTATGGACACAAGTCTGCTACCTGTCGATGACTTGATAGAATAGCAACATGGCGAAAATGCGGTCAGACCGGCCCTAAAACGAACACCTGCAACGAAAAGGAGAGTTACGCTATATTTAGGGACCATAGTACGTCTGATGTGAACGTTGCGCACACTGCGGGCCCGGGGCGGTATCCAGTCTTCAGAGCAGAACTGGAAACCGCTAGGATGCGGTGAACAAGATTCGCATCCTCCAAATCAATATGCACCGGAATACAACCGCTCACGAGTTGCTAGCGCAGTTCGCTGCGGAAACCAAAGCTAATTTAATGCTCATCAGTGAGTAGCACCGAAATAGGCACCCAGTTTCATGGCACCCTGACATATCACGTACCGCTACCATCTCAGTTCGGGACGACAACCAAGGTCGAGAGGACGTCTTTGTCTTGATTCGGTGTTTTGGGGGTAACGTTTTTCAGTGCCTATCTAACACCGAATGAGACGATATCGGACTTTCGATGCAGACTTGACGTTTTGGAGGACGCTATATTGGGAGCAGAGCGATTCTGGTTGTTGGTTAGTTGACACAAACTCTCGGTTCAGTTATGAACCTGAAAAAGGCAGCCACCGGAACTTCCATGTCTAATTGGGCATCAAGGCGTGGCAAACCTTCTGTATATTGGTGCAAATTACAGAGCTCTGGAGGGAGTGTCACTGGCCCCGTCCCTTGATACAACGTCTTAACAACCGGAAGGAGACATGTGCCATAGCCATGACAGTACAGATCAACCAACTGAAACGATACGCGCTGCCGGAGACTTATCCCCAGGGGAGCTCGGTTTTAGAGGGGGAAGATCCACAGTTGATGCTGTCATGCAAGTCGTGGATGTCGTTCGTCGAGCGGAGGCACATAGCCGCCGAACTCGACAGGTGGTGCTCCTCGTAACGCTTGACGTCAAAAACCCCTTTAATTCCGTAAAATTGGAAGACATTCTAGGCACACTAGACGATACTTTCCACGTGCCGAACTTTGTCTTACGGTTATTGAGGAACTATCTGAGGAACCGCTCCCCGCTCTATGAAACGCTAGACTGTTAAAAGAGCATGGGGGTCATGTTGGCGGTAGCGCACAGATCCATCCTAAAGCCGAACCTCTGGAATGCTACCTATGGTAGCTTACGTAAACTCGACATATCGAAAAGTCGCGCTTGGTCGGTTATTCAGATAATGTCGCAGCGCTTATTGCTGTAGGCACTCTCGAACAGGCGCAATGAACATGTTTTTTCCAGTTAAGAAATTAGGAACTCCATCTTTCGGAGTGCATGTTTCAGCCGAATATTATTAGGGATATCCGTTGTGAACCAAGTTGAGTACGAATGCAGGGAAAGAACGGACATAATAGGAGAGAAGATCGGATAGGATATTGTAAAAGGTGCTAAGAGCTTGATCATACTTTGCATAATTGTGAACCGAGTTGATAGATGTTGAAGCTGAGTTGAGACCGTCAAAGTTGGCTTTGTGGAAGTTGAACTTAATGCACTTACAAGCAGTTTTGGAGTTTCAAAGAGTGAACTCAGCTTTAAATTCAAGTGGGGGTGGTTAGCGGAAGTAATTGGAAGGCTAGGATGATTTGGCCAGTGGAACATGGAAGGTGAAAATCTTCTCAAAGGAAGAAAGGGAGGGAAGGTGATCTATGATAACAGTAGACAGTAAGAAGTTCAGGCAAACTGTCAAACAATTCTTCGTACAGGTGAGCAGGACAAGCTTAAGAGACGTATATATAAGATACAATCAGGCATTCGATAGAGTTAAAAGGCGAAACCGATCACGACGAGCCGACCCCAATTGTGAACGGGACAAAGGCTGAAGAAAAAGAAGAAGACAATGAACGGGAGGGAGTTGGGCGGGGAGACAAGAAGAGCAATACAATCCTAAGGAGAGCCTGAGGAGGAAAAGATGAGTACGGCGGGGAGTGTATTTTTTATTGCAATTAGGACCCCACCGCCGGTGGATTTACGAGATGCATCCCGGCCCGGGAGCGGAAAGCAGGGGAGCTCGGAGTCTAATATGACATTGTCCAGCCAGCTTTCGGAGATACAGATGATATGGGGTTGTTTAGCCATCGCGGGTAAATTGAAGCCCCGCGCTTGGTTCTTCAATCCCTAACATTTTGATAAAACAGACAGACAGTAACCACAGATTCAGTTGCATTGTTGGACAAGGCAGGCGGGTTGTCCTGAAATTTAGACGCGAATTGGTGCACTTCTAGGCTTCGGCCAGAAAGAAAGATTCCCGATGACGTCAAATTCGTGCGAATAAGTGACCTTGAAAGATGCTATCACTTGGTCTGTGTTGCTGTCTTTCATCAATTTAACGCAGAACTTGACTTTAACTTGAACATTGGCATGGTGCTCCGAGCTCGAATAACAATACCACCTAGAATCCCCTCTGACAATCAGGTGAGAGTGAACACTGAAGCCATCCACAACACAGTCCTCCGCGACACCTATAAGAGGGAAATGGATGCCGCAATAACCACAGTCAACGGAGGACCTGGAGATGAAGCATCCACAAATGATCTTCACAATCACGTGAAGAACGTTACCACAAACATACTTGGCCATAGCCGCAAAAGGAATTGGAACGGCTGGTTTGACGATAAATGTAAGCTAGTAGCGGAACGGAAGAATGCCGCATACCGAGTAATGTTGCATTCTCAAAGAACGCGGGCACACGCAGAGACTTAACACGAACTCCATCGAGCGGAGAAACGACTTCACAGACGAAAAAAGCAAGCCTGAAAGAACCAACAAGTCTGTGAACTAGTAAAGTACAGGGAGTAACCACCAGGCGTAGAAGTTTTACCAACAAGTCAGCAGGATGAAGCCTTATACACTTCGATGCTCATCCTGCCAAGATAAAGAGGGAAATCTGATTTCCGACAGAATGAGCATATTGGAGCGATGGGTTGAGTACTTTGATGAGCTACTGAACAACCAGAACATCGGCGAGTTAGAGGTCCCGAAGAAAGAAAGAAAGAAGACGACGGACAAATACTGCCACCACCAAGTATACAAGAAACAGTCCGTGCAATTCATCGGCCAAAAAATCATAAGTCGCCAGCAGCCGACGAAATTCCTGCCGAATTGCTTAAATATGGAGGCGACCAGTTGCACCAAGTGGTTCATCAACTTGTGCTCAAGGTATGGGACAGCGAATCAATGCCTGACGATTGGCAACGAGGCATTATCTGTCTCATACATAGAAAGGGAGATATCACACAGTGCAGCAATTATAGAGGTCACGTTGCTGAGTACCATCTCTAAGATATTCTCCGCTATCTTGCTAGGCCGGATAGCCCCATACGCCCAGAACATCATTGGCCCATACCAAAGAGGTTTCACCCCAGGCAAATCAGCAACAGATCAGATTTTCTCTCTGCGGCAAGCGATGGAAAAACTGTTGGAAATATGGACAACAGTTGCACCATCTGTTCTTTGACTTTAAAGCAGCCTATGATAGCATAGCCAGGGTAAAACTGTACACGGCCATGAGAGAATTCTGTATCTCGGCGAAATTAATAAGACTGACTAGGCTGGCCCTGACCAATGTGCGAGGCCAGATAAAAGCAGCAGAATCACTGTCAAGACCATTCGACATCAACAACGGTCTACAACAAGGTGATGCCCTATCATGCGTCCTTTTTAACCTGGCCCTCGAGAAAGTGATCCGTAATGCTGAGGTAAATGCAAGAGGCACGATCCTCTTTAAGTCTTCCCAACTACTGGCCTATGCTGACGATATAGACATCAAGGGAAGAACCAACCGAGTCATACAAACTGCCTTCATCAAGATCGAGCAGGCGGCGCCGAGATCTTGGACTGCACATCAATGAAGGCAAGACAAAATATATGGTGGCAACGTCAGCACCGAAGACGAACCAAGCAACAACATCAAATCGCACTGGTCAAACAGGAAGAATAAGGATAGGAGAATACAATTTTGAGACTGTTAACAATTTCTCCTATCTAGGGTCGAAAATCACAACCGATAAGAGCTACGATGATGAAATCCGCGCAGGGTTGTTGGCTGCCAACGGAGCCTATTTCAGCTTACAAAAACTCTTCCGCTCGAAACGTCTCACCACAGGGTCAAAGCTCTTACCGTACAAGACAATCATCTTGCCAGTCCTCATGTATTCCTCGGATACTTGGGTTCTTAGCAAGAAGAATTGCGAACTCTTGGCCGCGTTCGAGAGAAGAATCCCACGAAGAATTTTTGGCCCGCGACATGAGGATGGACGATTCCGTAGCCTTCATAACGACGAAATCTATGAGCGATACCATGACCGTCAGGCTGTGGATAAAATCCGGCTCAACAGGTTACGGTGGGAGGATCACTTAATCAGCATGGATGAGGATGATCCAGCCCGGAAAGTCTATAAATATCTATGGTAGGAAAAGTAGACGAGGCAGACCCTGCCTAAGATCGAGCGATGGCGTAAGTCAGGACCCCAGACAGTTTTTAGGGATATCTAATTGGTGGACCTCGGTGCAAGACCGGGATGTCTGGAGTTCCTTATTAAGGCAGGCGTTAGTGGTGATGTTTGCAGTCTCAACATGTCCCCCATCAAGAAATCGGTATGACCTGAATACTTATGCATTATAAAGCCTGGTAATGTTTTCCAATCGGAGGATTAACCCCTCGAAAAGGCCCTCACCCCCCTTAAGCAGAGCGTGACAATTCTTCCTACTATTTATCTGTTAATACTTCTCAACATCTCTCTGACAATGTTGCCTTAAGAGCGTTCCCCTGTGTCTGTCATCTAAGGAAGAGATCTAGAGTGCGGCCCAAAGAGCTTTTAGTGGTATTGAAATTCAGGGCAGAGCAAGTGTTCAGAAAAGAAGACAACAGAAAGGAAGAATGGGAGAGGTTGTTGGAAGGAATTGGAAGGCTAGAATGATTAGGTCAGCCATGAGGAGGTTAAAATATCCGCAAATGAAGAAAAGGAGGGAAAGTAATCTGAATGTAAGGACAGACAAATTGTCAAACAATTCTTCGTATAGGTGGACCAAGCACAGGCGGCTAGATACAAGATGCAATGAACGGGAGGCAGTTAGTTGGGGAGACACGAATAGCAACACAGTTATAAGGAGAGCCATAGGAGAACAAGACGAGTTCGGCACAGGGTGTATCTTTTATTGCAATTAGGACCCCATCGCCAGTGGATTTTGGATATTTATCCCGGTCGCTGTTACAGCGAAAAATTGAGTATCCTTCGGGAAGCGCGGAGTTTAATATGGTGTCGACCAGCCAACTTTCGGAGATACAGATGACATGATGTTGCGAAGCCAGCGCGGATAAATTAAAGACCCCTAGCTTCGTTCTTAAGCCCCTAACATTTTGATAGAACAGACGGACAGTAAATACAAATCCAGTTACATTGCTCAACGAGGCAAGCAGGTTGTCCTGAAATTTACCTGCGAATTGGTGTCGTTGTATGGCTTGATGAACACACTTTCAGGCTAGAAAGAAGGATTGCTGATGACGTCAAATTCGCGAGGAGTTACGTTGAAAGACGCTATCACTCGATTGGTCTTGCTGTCTTTTGCTAGTTTGGCATAGGCGTTAACCTGGACCAGAATCTTGCTGCCAAAACCCTGCCAGAAACCAATCATAGTCGTTTTTCGATAGCCAAATGTCGTAGCCGTGAGGTGAGTCCCTACCGGGGGCTTTATACACGTAGCAGTAAAATTTCAAAATTTTCAGGTTGCTACCTCACAAATTTCTATCTATCTACACAATAACACTATCTTTTAATAAGATAGTATTCGTTCAGTGTTCCTTTTAATCTTCTAGTTCTTAATTCATTCGTATTGTCGCTTAACAGGACCAGGCACATGAATAAGTTGCAAAATACCTAGGCCCATAGTGAAATGCCTAGCACAATAGGAACCTAACATATACTCATAACCTGTATGTATAGTATAACAACCAACCACAAAAGAACTCTAGTTATTTGTTAGCCTAACAAGCTTCAACTCAGAACTCCATTCTTACGGTTGCATTCAGTTGCAATTCATTTATCTTCTTCTTTGTCGTTGGATTTCTAAGTGAATCCAAGATATAAAAACATCGACCAATGCAGAATTCAATTTTATTTCGTTTTCAATTTCTTTTCAAGTGGATTCAATTTGGTCCCCTTTTTATCATATTTTATTCCGATATTCATATTTATGGCCAATATCACCTTTGGATACATTCTAAGCGAATCAGGCTATTACACCACAATCCTGTCTACAAATGAAGGAATATCATCTCAAGCACCGTTTTATGACTGACTCCTCAGTGCAGACAGCAAGGCGGTAAAATTTTATGCTTCTGCATAATACATTTGAATATGATACCAAACGCTGAGTTCCTTCATTGGAAGCACTTTTATATGCATTCAATTTCGGTTTATTTGTTCCAAGAAACATGGCATTCCCACTCCTCTCCACGTAATCATAGCACTCGTAAAAGATATCACAATAACCCACTTATCCTTGCTAACTAAAGCCCACTAACGTCCATCCAACCTCTACATCTAACCATGTAAATTACTTCGTTATTACATTTCCTATGCTAAAGGACTCAAATTGCTTATGCCAAGATTAAAGTCGGTTGAAACAATCCCCGGCACCTCCTCCTTGCCCAGCATGTTAAAAAAGTAGGTAACGGTGGAACAAGAACATGATAAATATAGATGAAAAGAAACGAAAGGGAAAAAGTTGCCATGATACCATTAATTTTAAATAAACTCGCCATATCCCTGCGGAGGCAATAACATTTTCATTCTGGGTTTAGTGTGTAATAAAAAGCAGAGAAATCGCTTCAGCAAGGCTTCTCCTACTGGGCCTCCGCTGGTGCGCAACACCGCGCCTTCGTCCGACACATATAATTTATTCATATTTAATGACTCTTGAAATCATTAAATTGTTCGACATTGTACTTGCAGTGAATTGTACTGGAAAAGTGGTTGGCAAATAGACTCAAATAAGAAGGGATAATAACGCTAATATCAGATTTCAGGACGCTGGAAAATAAATGTGAAACTTCCACTTCAACCAATTAATCAATCAGATGAAGATCTCTTCAGAAAAGATACCATAATTGGTTTGATTTATTACACGCGGAAGCATTCAAGGTACTAACCACTGCGCCAAGAGTCTTTTTCTACCCTTCAAGGAGGAATTAACCAGGCTCAGTTTCTAATTTATGCTCAGAAATATTTTCAGCATAAGCCTCTAATAGGACTAATTCTTCTAGGCTTCATTCACGCCGCCGGCTCCTTTTTGCTAAAGGCATCTCCACGTCAAATTTGAGGAACTCACAATATAAAAACAATGCAAAACCCAACCCCTTGCCCATCTCTCGGATTTTCTTTTGATGTAGATACCAAAAGGACTAAGGAAGTTCCAGTACGATGAACATTATTAATCCCAAGTGAAATCCTTGGAGGCAAATTGAATTAGGAAGCTACAGCATCATAAAAATAGGGCAATTATTCTTTCTACTCCTTATAATGTAGCGAACTTTTACCGAAGGAATAAGTTACCCGGAATAGCTCTGAAATCTGACGTAATGTTTAATGGATCGTAAATTCACAAAAATTACAGATTTTTCCCATTTACAGATGCTTAGGAGAGCATTGAAACTTCCTCCGGTCAGCTGCGATCAATGCTCCCTATAAAAACTCACAAAGTACTCTCTCATTTGATCCTTCGAACTTCCTCATTTTGAAACAGTCGAACAATGGTTGCAGTCTAGGTCCTTGTTATGACAAAGTGTTGAACTTTGATGTACAGTTTACATTGCTCCCTTCGCGTGTCCCTTGCTCCTATTACTACTGTTCAACTTCATCCTTGTGCTATGTGTTTACTTCTTCCATTAAGTCTTTACTCAAACTCAAGTGCCTTCAAGGACCTTGGCTGGAATCATACTCAGACGTTTTACTTTCTTAAGTATCCTTGAGTGCACGCAATTTTTTTAATGTGAATAATTTTTGTTTTGTTTCTTTTGCAGCGGATAGTTCCTTTCTATTGGCAAATGCTCAAATTGTCGACTTTCCTATTGTTTATTGCAATGAGTCCTTTTGCAAAATTAGCGGATACAACCGAGCTGAAGTCATGCAGAAGTCGTGTAGGTGAGTACGGATAAAAATGTGTAATATTTACTTTTTATATATAAAAATCTACTATCTGATAAAATTGATGACTCTGTGTAGTGTCTAGGATAAATTTTTGGGCTGAATGTAGCATAAAACGTAGTCACCATCAACATCAACGGCGCAACAACCGGTATCCGGTCTAGGCCTGCCTTAACAAGGAACTCCAGACATCCCGATTTTGCGCCGAGGTCCACCAATTCGCTATCCCTAAAAGCTGTCTGGCGTCCTGACTTACGCCTTCGGTCCATCTTAGGCAGGGTCTGCCTCGTCTTCTTTTTCTATGATAGATATTGCCCTTATAGACTTTCCGGGTGGGATCATCCTCATCCATACGGATTAAGTGATCCTCCCACCGTAACCTATCGAGCCGGATTTTATCCACAACCGACCGGTCATGGTATCGCTCACAGATTTCGTCATTGTGTAGGCTACGGAATCGTCCATCCTCATGTAGGCGGCCAAAAATTCTTCGGAGGATTCTTCTCTCGAACGCGGCCAAGAGTTCGCAATTTTTCTTGCTAAGAACCCAAGTTTCCGAGGAATACATGAGGACTGGCAAGAGCATAGTCTTGTACAGTAAGAGCTTTGCCCCTATGGTGAGACGTTTCGAGCGGAACAGTCTTTGTAAGCTGAAATAGGCTCTGTTGAAAAAAAAAAAAGTGAAGTGACGGCGGCTTTACGGTTTCTTACCAGGACAGAGGCAAATCGTCAGACGCTGCCTCACCTCTGCCCTGGGAGCAGCGTGACCGTAGCGGCTCGCAGATGTTGAATGCTCCTTTATATAATTCGTAAAACACGACATGCCTACGAATTATATTGAGCGCAAATCCGCCTTGCTGACCAAAGCTGGCCATGGCTGAAATATTCGCACGTTCCATGAGAAAATGCGCAAATCGTTGATCCGTTGTCGTTGCCGGGTCCGCCGTTTTAAAGTCCGTCCTGTCCGAGGCTCCTGTTGTGGCTTCGTAACAAGTTGGTTTCCGTGTAGGGTTGTCAGCCCTACCCAACCCCCAACCTGGAGGACCAGTTGGTATAATTTGTCGCGTTTTTTGGCGCGGGAGACTCGCCTTCATCCTTCTCCGTCTGCAGCTTTTCGTCAAGAAAGAGCTCCCGGCGGTCACGACGTGGAGGGGGAGATAGGGTTTGGTGGTAGAGCTGTTAGTGTTGGTTCAGCAGGCATTTCCCAGGTTTTATGCTCCATCGTGGGTACCAATCCACGTTTCGCCCTGGGACCTATACAACCCTTTGACCACTATTCAATTCATTATACTCAAAGTGTCATAAACCCCGCCTAAACCCTGCCTAACTGCATTTAATTCAGGAGTAGATTTTCACCACTAATGTCTATTAAAGCCCCATTTCTGGGCACATTACTTAGGAAAATCATGTCCAATGACGTGCGTGTGTTTGAAGTGGGAGACCACTCAGACCCTACTAGTCCATTGTACTTGATTCTACCGTCTAGCGGAATATCCAGGATTTGTTTGTGTATCGCAGGACTTCCCTTAGTGGACAATCCCATCATGATCCCATAGGAGGAGTGCTCACATATACCCAGCCAATGAATTATGGCCAGAGAGGAAGCCCACAATACTCCTCCAAGTCCTCCTGCTTTTCGACAGGTTCTTTGGTCCTAACAAGAAAAGTTGTGGTGTGTTTAAAAGGATTAAAGCTCAGCCACCTGTCATTATGGGAAGCTTCTTTCAGTTTCTGCCAATTGCATTAGCCAATGCAACTGACACCCTGATTGCTGGCTATGCTCCGGGTATGAAGAAATTGAACCCCGTTTAATTAAAGCATCCGCGATTTCATTTCCCTCTACACCACAATGATCGGGTACCTAGAGGAGTTCCACTGTATTGAATCTAGAAACAGAGTTCAATCGATTTCTACATTCCTGAATGATTTTTGAAGTGATCAAAGGAATGCTCAACGACGCCAGCTTAACTATCGCTTTAGATTGCAATTTGTCTGGCCTTCAACCACCTTTAGCCGGAGAAACCGAGTATACCGTCCCAAGGGAAAAGCTCACCTCACGTTTTTATTCGAAAGATAGACTCCTGCTCCAGAACCCTGTTCTGTTTTTGAGCCATCAGTGTAGAAGACGTCAGTATATCCTGACACGCATTCTCCTAGTTCGTCCCAGTTTTGTCTTCGCTTGAAGATAACTACATATCTTCTACCAGATGAATGGGGATCCCAAAATCAGAAGGCGTTGCGAAAACTGGATTCAGTTTTCCCAATAACTCTTCCAATGCTCTGTGCCTCCACGTCTACTATTTCCCCACAGATCTAATCAAATTAATCTATGAGCTGCCTTTATTGCAGTACTTTGAATAAATATATCTAAGGGCTGCAAATTGAGTAATGCATTCAGCGCTGCACCGGAAGTCGAGCTCATGGCACCGGTGATACCCAGACACACAGTTCTTTGCAGTGTGGCTAATTTACAGCGAAAACTCCTTTTGTTTCACCATAACCCACCACACTACGCATTCATAAGCGAACATCGGCGTAATGATAGCAACATATATTCATATTACTACTTGAAACCTAAGTCCCCATGGTGGGGCAAACGTCAGCCTGCGCAACCCATAAGCTAAAAAAGCTTGTTTTATCTTTACCTGTACATATTTGCTCAAAAGAAACTTCTTACCTAGAACAACTCCCAGATAATTCACTTCTTCGAAGACTTCAAAGGTTGTGCTCCTCATCCCTAGCAAGCAGACCATTCAGTTTCCTCCTTTTTCTAAATAATTCCATTGTGATTTTATTTGGATTTACTGAAAGCCCTTGAATAAGGCACCAACTGTAAATCAATCAAATCCCACTTCAACACAGCAATCTCTGCGTTAACATAGCATAGATCCACTTAATTAAAGTTACGTCAAGGTCATGCTCTCTGGCGGCATCACAGAGGGCGTACAGTCAAACGCCCCTTCATTGTCCACGAAAACCCCATCGCGTACTTGCCTTTCAGAGTTGCGACCTCTACCTACCAGAGTGAAGAGCAGACTCACAGGGCTTTCCACGAATGTGCCAGATGTTTTGAAATGTATTGGTAACAACCGCTCTAGCAGTGCCCCAATTCGCCTTGCTACACCTTCGTGTTGAAAGATTTGCAGAAACCCCCAATTCTCTTCCTCCCACTTCTGATACCTGTTCTCCTGGATGGTGCATTTCTGTATAAACTCAACTCTGGGGTTCGAGAAAGTACCATTCGGATTTTTAAGAGCGGCCAACTTGGCCGACTCATCTTTATTAAGGACTCTGCACAACCTGGAAGTCTCCCTTTCACCTTGCAGTTCCTCATAATATGCACGCGCATACCGCATTGGCCTCGGAAAATAAGACAAGTCTCGCCAAAGCACTTTAAAAGTGTACGATTCAGAGTTTCCTATTGATCTTCAATCGCCAAAGGAGTCCTTAATTGTCAAGGGAGCTCCACTCTGTCGTCAAGAAATTCATTGAACTTTGTCCAACCTGTTTTCCTAGAATTGTGTCTTTGTATTTCAGACTTTTATAGTCATACTAAATTCTTAGCAACGGTGAGTTGAGTGAAAGACTTCATCTAGCACTCGACAGTCTCTAACCAACTCTAACAACTTTGAAGTGCAGATGGCAGACAGATGGGGGAGACTTTGGCATGCTACACTTTCTCTAACCTTTATGTTTGTAGACATAAATATAGTCTAATATAAAAAGCGCCGCTAACTGAAAAGTCTGCTGCATTCAGTGTGGATCTTAGCCTATCCTTACCTTCCCCTGAAAGTTCTCCTTTCTTGCATTTTATTTCTCTGGATATCGCCAAAATTGGTGGTGTAGTAGCAGCCATATCCACATTCTCAAGAAACTTTCCATCAAGCGGATGCGAACTTAGGACCCCCAATCCTTATATAAAAATATGCTCTGGCCAAAAGTATGGGTGGGTTTACGCTCAATATAATTCGCAGTCATATCGTGTTCTGCGCCCCGCATCGGTCACCCTGCTCCTAGGTCAGAGGTGAGGCAGCGTCTGACGATTTAGCCCCACCCTGGTAAGAAACCGGAAACGTCCATCCAAAATCCAAAAAATCTTCGGAAGATTCTAATTTCGAAAGCGGCCAAGAGTTGGCAATTTGTCCTGCTAAGAACCCCAGTCTCCGAGGATTATATGAGGACTGGCAAGATCACTGTTTTGCACAGTAAGAACTTTGACCCTATGGAGAGAGGTTTCGAGCGGAACAGTTTTTGTAAGCTGAGATAGTCTCTGTTGGCTGCCAACAACCGAGCGCGGATTTCATCATCGTAGCTGTTATCGGTTGTGATTTTCGAACCGTAGATAGGAGATATTTCTGCTTCTAGTTTCATTTTGCCGTCTAGGATGCGTTGCCGTTCTTCCCGAGAAACAACCTCCCTTGGCTCATCTCCCTTGCGCTTGTATATGGCTTGATAGTTCAGCGCCTGGAAAGTATTGTCTAGTGTGCCTAGAGTGTCTTTCCATCTTATGGAATTAAGCATTACAAGGAGCACCACCCGTCGAGTTCGGCGGCTATGTGCCTCCGCTCGTCGAACGGCATCTACGACTTGCATAATAGCAACAACTATGGATCTCTCCGCTCTAAAACCAAACTGCCGGGGAGATAAATCTCTGGCAGCACGTATCGCACTTTTGCAGCAGTGTCAAGCATACATAGTGGGCGGTATGAAGACGGCAATTCGGGATCGCCTTTCCCTTTGTGGATCAGCGCAAGCCTCGCCACCTTCCAACGAGCAGGGAAAATTCCCTCCTTCAAGCAAGCGTTGAATGCGCCGCAGTAGGTGTGGCCGGTGTTGGAACACCGGTTTGTATACCTCTGCTGGAATGCCATCAGGTCCTGGTGCTTTCTTGCTTGTCATAGACTGCCTGTGCCAACTCTTTTATAGAGAAAAGTGGATAGTCCTCTGCGCTCTCCGCGCCGACTTCATCATCCCATACGGGGTGCGCAGGGAATAGTGCCCTTACATTGCGGTCCATCTGCTCGGTCTTAAATGAACAGGGTTTCCGTAAAGCCTCGATTTTTCAGTCGAGTCCCCTCGTCGATCAGATCCTGCCAGCAACGAGCTTTGCCCTTTTTTATTATGCTGCAGAGTCTCCTTTTGGCTGATTTGTATTCCGTCACTATGGTACATGCCTCCTCCCGGTCGCTTAGACGTTGTATTAAGCGGCGGAGGCTGTAGCAGTCCTTCCGGGGGCTCTGTGATTTCCACTGTCCACCAATACATAGAAGGTTTGCCACGTCTCGATGCCCTCCTGGGCATGGAGGCTCCGCAGGTCGTCGTTATCAGGTTCATAATTGAATTTACGACAGTGTCGGCTGCAACGCCACCGCCCCCAGCATATGCGGCATTCTTCCTTTCTGTTGCTAGCTTACACTTATCGTCGAATCAGCCGTTCCGACTCTTTTTGCGGCTGGGGCCAAATGTGTTAGTGATCGTATTTATGAGAAAATATATGCGTGAATAAGTTCTCAGTTCGAATATTCGGAGGCAGGCGATAGGGCTAGAAGACAAAAATGAGAATACGCGTAGACCTAGAAAGGGAATGAACTTAAGGGAGCTTTCTGGTAAATTTTTAAAATTAATAAAATGCCACTATTAACTTTCTTTGGACAGACAACGTAATGGGATGTAATTTAAGGCCTGGAAACTGTTGAATCTAGACCGATTGGATAGGTTCTGAGGACGCCACCTGTTTCCCTTTTTGATTCACACATTTTGCGTTGTCACTTCTCACCCAGTATCAGAAATGAAATCATTTTCGAAAAGTATTAATCAAGCCCTTTTATTTGATACCCCACATGACCATGTTCTGTGGAAAAAATTGTACATTTTTTTGGAAAAAATTGTACACACAAAAATTTACTGACAGGCAGGCAGACAGACAGTGAATCCATTTTAAAGAGGTTTTGTTTTACACTTGGCCTTATGATGAATTGATATACCATTATTTATGACCCGGGATCGAACCTGATGGAAGATCTGAAAAGTTTTCACAGTTCCTTTCGGAATGTTTAGATCACACAATTCCAAAGCTCATGGCTTTCCTTGTCCGTTGATTCGTACGGAAGTCAGTGAAACAGAGTTCACCACAAGAAAATAGGTCGAATTCAGATTCGGAGATCTTATGTGTGTAGCGCTGCTAATTTTTGACTTTGATTAATGTCGGCTGGTCAATAATCTCATATATGTTTCCACTCTGGACAGAAAAAATGAAAACCAATTCGAAATCCCCACCAACAAGTAGAATGTGTTAGGAATCGATGAACTGGCAAAACCAGATTATATGCGAAGTGCCTTAAACCGGTTTAACTTATGGAAATTAAGTTGACTGACGGTTTCGTTCAGGGCAGAGGCAACTCAGCAGACCCTGCTTCACCTCTTCCCTGGGGGCAGCGTGTTCTAAAGTAGCAGCAGGTAGTGATCGCTCCATTGTATATAACTGCAAACACTGACATGAGTGCGAATTATATTGGAGTGAAATCCGTCGTAAGTTCAAACCAGGTGAAAGTGAATATTTTGTTAAGGGTGCTGGAAGTCCTGACTCCGCATAAAAATTAATTTACAAGGACAATCGATCATTATAGAGAAACACGTGCGAAAATACTCTCCTCTGTGACTTAAACTCAACTAGACTCCAAATAAAAATCGATGGACCGTGCCCTAGATTTTCACCAGACTACTTGTAGTCGTCTGAACATATTTTCGACCCTTGTCTGCCACTATCATCCAATTAATATTCTTCTCTTGACCAACTGAAATACTTTGCAGAATTACCCTCATAAATTCCTCCACAAGACCAGTATTATCATATTCATTCAGACTAATAGCATAATAGAGGCGAGAAAAATGTTATGGAAAATGAACTGAAAGGACTGCATCCACTAGTCTCAATTTAAATGGAGGATCTGTAGAGAGTGGGAGAGCCTGTCCTTCAATGGGGGTACTCTCGTTCCAGAATACTAAAGATCCTAATGGGGGATATGCATCACATTTTTCAGACTACAACGTTAACCTCTTGCTTCTATGATGACTTGCGGTGATGCTGATAAGGAAATGCGATTAAAAAAAAGCCCTTAAAATGTTCAACATGATGGGCTTAAGGGTAAATGGGCGCCAGTTCCCCTTTGTGCCGAAAATACTTTTTCCCGCTTTTCTTCATTTACTGAGATATATATTATAAACTCCGAAAGGGTGGTGTAGTAATAAAGGAGACCCTTCGCACACCAAACCGATAAAAGAAGACTCTACACAAAATCGATGACAACAAAAGCAACCGAAAGGATGAGAAGAATGGCTGCGAATATCTGTATCCATATGTATATATTTACACAACCCACTTTTATAGAAAACTTTAACCCCACAACATAGTTTTCATGTTTTTATATCCTTTCTCAACAATCTTACTAGGAAGAAAAAATTCAATGACGCAGAGAATGGAGTTGAGTTGGAAAACAGGATCAAAGCAAAATACGAAAGGGGAGGGTTGGGAGAAAACTAGTACAACAAAATAATAGAAGTGCTAGAACCTTAAAGATTCATCATGAAATATATTGTATAATAGATAAGGATTTGGGGCAGGGTATTAAGGGAGAGTGCAGCTTAGCTCCAAGTGCCTTTTCAGAGGATTGGTCACCATATGTCCTGCAGGAAGTAGATAATCGTTTAATTGTCCTCGAAGAGATGTATCTACACAGAAATACGTAAAGTCGAGTGTGAGCAAAGCCATGGCGCCTTTCAGATCCAACTGAGTCAAACAGTATAGGATGTATCTTCGCTAGTTCTCCAAGCGGGATTTAATCCCCACAATTGAAGCTGTATCTCAGCTGGCAGAAACAGATGGGGGTTTTAAAATACGGTTTTGGGGAAAATACGTCTGTAGATACGATTCAACTACATGTAAGCCCTTGAGCTGACAGTTTACATAATTTAATTGCTTCGTTAAAATTTTTAATTAATCTGATTATAGGAAGGGATGAAATCTGTTGCTGTTGGGGGAATTTTTGAAAATTAAATCGGATCGAATCAAATGCACATATCTGGACTGATTAATAAATCGAAAAAGTATTTTATATGATTATTGAATTAAACAAATTCGCGTTATCTAGCCGGCAATAGAGAGCACCTAAAAGATCGCTCCAATAAATTCTAATGCTATTAGCATGAATATTCCATAAAAAATGCCAACCATATTCTATAAATTATTATTAATGCTCCTGAGCAAATGCTATTGAATTGATTTCGGTCACTGAATTTTCCAATTTCAACTAAATCAATGTTGTTAAAATATTATTCGAATTCATTTCCGGATTGTCCTGGGGCCACGGAGCCAGGAAGCGAAAAAATCGATTCATAATTTTTCAAAATTAAATATAAATCTTGACTCGGATATGTACAAAATTTTTTGCAGCAATAGTTTTATTGTATATCCATAAAAACCCCCCACATTTGCATGAAAAATATCTGATCGCAGGGAGGAAGCACTGTCCAAGTCGAATGACTAATGCACCATGCACCCTGCAGGAATAGGAATAATTATAGGTCAGTATTGCAGGCCAAGGTTCATGCAATTGTGTTGATTCATTGTGGCCAGTAAATACTTGGCTCCATTTGCTGAAAAGGATTCTACGAAAGCAGGGAGTGGGTAGAACTGGCGTTTCTATGTATATATGTTATCTTAACAAGTTGCCTTAAATAATGAATGATGGTCGACCGGAATATATCGGTTGGGTTTGGAGAAGTTTGAGATTTATTGTGGTTGCTGAACTTGTTGAGTTTGTTAAAGAGTTTGGTTTGCTGACATGGAGTTTTGATGGTGCAAAAGTTTGTTTTGATTTTTTGCTTTTCCTGAAGGGTTGGGATGTACATTCTGGACGCAACTTATGAAACAAAGTTTTCCATTATAAATACGACCCCTAACCAATAGCTCCAACAGTAGGTCGCATTTCTAGGAAATAGAATCCTTGTTACCGGAAAGAAACGTGCCATTCTTTACTTCATCCTGCCCATTTCCTTCTAAATACTTCACTAAAGTCCTGACAATAAATAAATAAATCCATAAACTGTAAGCAACTTGTAAGCCAGTTGCCTTACAGCTACAAAATATAGTAGTTTGTTCAACTTTAATTAAAGATTGAGTTTTCCTTCAGAAAGTTGAGTGAAATGTTCAACTGCATTCGATATTGACTTCGCTGTTTATCTTTGTATCTCAATAGAGATTTGAATTTCTGAGGTATAAAAGACTGTGCGCTTTGGAGATTTTACCTGGAAAATTGTAAGAATCTATCCTGACTAGCAAATATCAATATTTATGTCGATTTGAAAGTAGTTTTGTACGTAATTATCTTGTAATGGAGCTTGGATTTAAATTTATATTAGACAATCAAATGTTTGCCTATCTTTTGTGAATTTCCCTGACAGTAGGTCATCTCGAAGTCACTGCAATGAACAGTGTACGAAATTGAAATTGGAGTTTGTAAAGGTTGAATTCTCAACCCCATCCCTGAAGGGAGTGTGAGTTTATGGACGGGGAGATCCACCCTGACGACATCGCATTTGAGCTCTGGAAAGCAAAGAGTTAGGACCCAACACCGTGGCTCAGTAAATTCATCAGTCAGGTTATCCAGGAGGGTAGTACACCACCGGACTGGCAAGGAAGTACCACTGTTCCAATATGGAAAAAAAGATAATCCAGTAAAATGTTCAAATTACCGTCCCATCCGGTTACTATTCCATATCATGACGATTTTTGAGCTGTATTGCTCTACCACCATCCAAAAAGGAAGTGTGGCGGATGTATCAAAACCGCTTCGTGTCTCTATTGGTGTTCATCAAGGAAACGCCCTTTCACCACTCATCTTTGTTCTTGTTATGGACACTGTCACACGTGGCATCCAACGTCCAGCGCCCTAAACACTGATTTATGCAGATGACGTTTTCCTAACGTTTGATAACAAACATGGTCTCGAGGAGCTTGTCCAAAAATGAAACGATGGCCTCATGCAACACAGCCTCAGATTGAATCTGAATAAAACTGAATTTTTGACAAACGATCCCTATGAAGGAAGTACAATCACTGTCAGCTTTTTAAATATCTCGGATCAACCAATGGATCTGGCGTTTGATAGAACAAAGTGGTGCAACCGATCACGATGAGCCTTTCCCGCTGATTAACCAGACAAAAGCTAAAGAAAAAGACGGGAAGTAATAAGCGAAGGCGGCTTTACGATTTCTTACCAGAGTAGAGGTAAATCGTCAGACGCTGCCGCACCTCTGCCCTGAGAGCAGCGTAACCGAAGCGACTCGCAGATGTTAAGTGCTCCTTTATATAAATCGTAGTAATTTTGTGTTCTGCAAATTATTCGCACATGACTACGAATTACATTGAGCGTAAATCCACAGCTTCGCCAGAGCTGAACATATTTTTCAAAAAATTGCGGGGTGCTAAGTCCGCATCCACTTGATGTCGCATTGGACCAAATGGGGAGCAACTCACTCCGTCTTTTTGGCCCACCGAGCCCCCGAGCCGGTTCGGTCACGGTGCTCCCTGGGTAGAGGAGAGGCAGCGTCTGACGATTTGCCTCTGCCCTGGTAAGAAACCGTAAAGCCGTCTTCGTCTAATATTTTTAAAGTTTAGGTGTCAAGCCCTAAACGGTGCGTCCGTCGACCAAAAAAAGAGGGAGTAAGCTGCTTCCCATTTGATCCAGTCCGAGACCAAGTGAATGCGGACTTAGGACCCCGCAATTAAAAAATAAAAAGATAAGTGTTTCCTGCAAGAAAGTGGAAATCTTCGAAAGACACTGACCTGGTCACGACAGTGTGTGGGATTTTTGCCCGCTAAAACTATGCCCGACTCCACATATTTTCTCTTCAGTTACTTCCTAATATTAGTGATTAACCTATGTGTGTGTCCAACTGCCCTTTCTTGAGACGTCCCATCACTGTTAGCATCTAATTATAGATCTCTCCCTTTCGGGTTTTTCGTTTCCGATAAAGAAGAGATGGAGCTTAAATTATATTTGTTCATTATCTCATCTGTCAAAATGTCATTCGGCACCATTTCCGAGGTGACGAACGCCAAATCTTCTGAGAGGGTCTAGAATGCAAAACACACTCTTGGGGCTACTCTTTTGTAGACCACACTCAGTGTATATTCGGCAAATTAAAATTGCAACGCTGATCTCTGCACTGGGACTGCACTTCCAAACTTGGTGATGATATGATTTCCAATTCTAATGCGAGCGAAATTTCTTTTCCTGCACTTCTGTCTTGTCCTCCGCGAAAACTAGCCCAGCCCTAGCCAACAAAACCTTAACAGCACTGATTGCTTCGCATGTCACAACCAGTGCAATATCATCAGCGTAGCGCATCACCGTGCCTTCTTCCGGCACCGGAAGATTAAACACATCGCTATATATGATGTTCCATAGTAGTGCGCCCCGTATACAGCCTGGATACAACGTATAAAGTCTTAATGGCCACTTGGTTGTGGATCCGAATGACTTTGTTGCGCTTGGGGCTCGGATCATGCCCCAACTATCAATAGATCCTGAGGTCATCCATGTCATACCGAGCGTCCATTGTTGCAAGTGGCTGTCCGCAATGGCTGCGAGAGAGGTGAAGACAGCAATGCTCACCAGGGACTTCTTTATACGGCTCCGATTGACCGAAACCAATTTGATGGCATCAATGGTTGATATAGTTTTATGGAGTCCATACTGTTGATTTCCGTAGCCTTCATTATCCGTGTCACACCAGAGCATCCGTTCTTGCAATTGGCTCTCCACAATGGCAGCGAGAGAGGTGGAAACACAAATGATCTCCAGGGACTTCTGTATACGGCTCCGATTGACCGTAACCATTTTAATGGCATCAATGGTTGATCTGGTTTTACGGAGTCCATACTGTTGATTCCAGTAGCCCGCATAACGATGAAATCTATGAGCGATACCACTCTGATTGTGGATAAAATGCGGCTCAACAGGCTGCGGTGGGCGGATGAGTTAATTCCTATGGATGAGGATGATTCAGCCCGGAAAGTCTATAAGGGCAATATCTATGGTGTAAAATGAAGACGATACAGAACCTGCCTGAGATGTAGCGATAACGTAAGTCAGAAATACAGACAGCTTTTATGGACATCAAATTGGTGAACCTCGGCGTAAAACTGAGGTGTTTGGAGTTCCGTACTAAGGCAAGCCTAGACCGGACACCAATTATTGCGCCGTTGATGATGATGATACTGTTGACTTAAAAAGCATCCTTGATTCTCAACGACCAGGAGCGCCAGAGCTTCGTTGTCACCTATTATACTACAGATCTTCAACAGCTCGTCTGCGGTTACTACTAATATTGCTCCGCTGGATAACTTGGAATTTTTACACGGTTCCTTGTATGTACGCTCTCTTTGCACTTGATGAATCGTACCTAATGCTCTCTGGACCGCTCGTCAGCTCGTTCGCAGGCTGTCCGAATGCTGACTAGTTCAGTATAGGTTTTGCTCAGACTCACAATGTATTCTTCACCCAGTTCCTCCAACTTTCAACTCCTCTGGACCTTACTTCGTCGTCGTGCAGTGTATATAGACTTCATGTTTTTGAGCCCCGAATAGTGACATTCTCCCCAAGAGAGTTCTAAAGTTTGTTACGAAAGCTGTCAGTTTTGCCCAAATTAGATTTTTTCAACTGAAACATGAAGCCGCCTTTCTGGTCCTTCGGACATTCCTCCTAGATTTTTTAGATCGGGGTCAGCTTTTACGTTGTTTAGAACTTCAGCGTACGACAGATTGCCCTTGCTAGAGACAATTATTCCCTCTGGGCGAATTCAATTTCGTCTTCGCCTTTTTATGAATGACCATGGTTTATCTAACATTTTCGGTTCCCTAACCAACCGCACTAATGGCTCAGGCTTCCTCCTTTCTGTAATTTTAGTTCCATTCTTCGGAACTTCTAGTGTCCTTCGTTTCCTCTTATCTGATGATTCCCCAGAGGATCACCATCTTCCTCCCGCACTCTTTTATTTGGTGGCAAATCAGTCATGGCTCTGTTCTCTATGAGTGCTAACTTGATCGCCCTTTTTAAAACACCTTCATCCTTAGCATTTAATGTCTTTTCCAGACTTTTTGCCGTTGTTGGCTTTGGTGGAGATCGGAGAAACCTACTTCCTGTATGGGTCAATCCCTTCATCTGGGAATATCTTGCTTTGCTTTAACATCTCTCTCTCCAAATCTAAATCACTTGTAGCATTAGATGCCACTATGACTAAGCTATCCAGCTATGCTCAGTCAGAAAAGCCTCCGCACCGTAATATTATCCCTCATATCTTTTTCCATGGTGGTTTTGTTTTCTGAGTACCTCTCTCATAGCCGTCTTTATCCACATAGATGAGATGAACAAACTCTAACCCACATACAGCCAGAAAGGAAAATACATGAACACATATTTACGCATCAGTAGGTATGCCTCTGCTCGTCACCTAGGGTCGCGCCTGATGGAAGATCTGCAAATTCCTCACTGACCTGTCTGATATCTAGGCTTCAATATATTCTCCGGTACCAACCCATCATGCACCCAAATACTCTAACACAAAACATCAACAAACGCTTTCATACCTGAGGCGCCGAGCTATGTATGAATGGAGATATTCGCCCTCTCAAACCCTGTTCAGAAAAATTACTGGGGCCACCTCCACTTTTTTAAGTGGCATTATGGCGTTATTTTCATGTTAAAACAGTAAGGTTTAACTTTGAACCGATGCGCAGTAGTCACTCCGCTAAATGCCACATCGTAAAAATAAGGGCGAAATGAAAATATGGATAGGTAGGTAGCTATCAGTGACCGATACGACGAACCAAAGTAGCACTGGTATGCACTGTTTTGATGCCACAAACTTATTAGACCGTAACTACTGTGGGGAGAGGAGGGAGCAGAGTACAGCCGACTCAGATCTCTAGGTCCCCCAAAACAAATTTTACATAGGGTCCACAGCCTGGCGGGATAGTTCCTTAAGGTCCGTCCCTCGTACAAACAACCGTAATCCTGTATGCATTGGGATGCGTCTGGTTCGAGAGCTCTCGCGATCTGATCTTGCTGTAGAAGGGCCAAATTTTATTTCATTGAATCAGCTGCTATTAAGTAGTCCGACTAGATTCCTCAGTTAACAATTTTAAGCGGGACGTAAACTGCGCCCATCGAAGGATGCCAGGAGTAAAGACCTACCTAACAATTCCGTCAGCCCGCACATTCCGCCTATATTCCTATGACCAAGAACCCAAAGGATTCAGAATCACATCCAAATATTTTACATTAGAGGAAGAAGCCAAACTTTGTCCCTTTAGCCGCAGGAGGTGGAATTCGATTGCCCTTATCTTCGGTTTAAATAGCATCGGCTCCATTTTAGTTGGATTTATGCCGAGTTTGCATCTTGTTGCTCACAGGCACACCTTCCCCAATTCGCCCGCCATGATTTCCTCATAACGTAGGGAAGCATCCCTGAGACCCACATTACAAAGTCGTTGGAATACACCACCACATTCACCCTGCTCCTGTCCAATATTCACAGAGTTTCATCCATCACTATAAACGAAACAATAATAAAAGACGACTGACGATTTCATCCAGGGAAGCAGCGACTTATTTTATTCTAGAACTGAGCCCGGAGTTCACACCCACCTGATAATGGCCCGGGTCACTTGGGGACAAACGAAGAAGATACAAGGTTTCTTTGCCAAATTGGACAAACGGTTTTTCCCCGATTGCTGCGGTTCGACATCAAGTGAATGCAGATTCAGGACTTTGTCAATCTGAAAATTCAATAGAAGAAGGTTCAGCATTCATTCTCGTAAAGCGACTGAAGTTTTGATAAGCGAAAATGGCAGATACCAAAAACAAAGTTCAAATAAAAACAAAAGACAATGGAGAGTAGATCAGAGTCTGATAGCAAAAACTTCTCCTCTGAGGAAACCATAATCTCCCAGGTAGGAAGTTGTTCTGCACTTAGGGATACGTATTACGAATAGCCAAAATTACCCTTATTCGGAAAACCTATGTAATCCCCGTCAGCTCGGGATAACACAAGGTAGAAAGAATCCTTTAATGGACGAAAATGTTTATCGAAAAAATGTCTCCAATTTTCTTGAAGGGTGTGTTATGCTTAAATGCATAAAATCTTCAAACCAGACAAGTACCCCGATAAAACCATATCTAGAAACTTAGATCGGTTTTGCCTCGAGAGAGGAGAAGGAAGCACTTGAGATGCTCAATGTCTCTATCTCAACTTCAGCAAAGTACAAACAAAATATCATGAATACTTTGCTTGGTTGACTCTTGGAAAATAGTCACAGTAAACAGACTACAAAAGTGATTGGCGTGCATTGCCGATAATTACCTTCAATTCCATACTAGCAAGCGTTATCTTGGGATGGGCCTGCTTTTTACATCTTGCATATGACATCCAAGCCATTCATCCCTGCACTTGTAGATTCTCTTGACCTGCTACCTCCACCCTTACAGCAATTATAGGATTCCGTGATTTTTCACGGAAAGTGGAAACAGGGAATGACGGTTAAGATTAACTCCACTTAAGAGCTCCTTCCCGTTGTTAAGATAATAGCTGAAATAATTCTGGAACACCTTCGGAAACAACTTGCGAGCTTGATCGTCAGAGAGCAGGCTGGTTTCCACTCTGCATTCTCCTGAATTGAGTACATCAACATCCTGCGGATCATCCCAGAACACCTACTCTTCACCGATTTCGAGAAGGCTTTCGTCAGCGTCAACAGAAAGTGTATCAGGCATGCTCTACAGGAGGGACATTTGGGAGAAACTACTAATAGCAGCTATTATCAGAAGGACGTATGATGGCACAAATGTCATGTGTTACATCGAGGTAAAAATTCAGATGAATTTGAAGTCAAAAGAGGAGTACAACTTTTCAACAATATTGTTGTACGCTACGAAGTCCGGAGGGGATGGAGAAATTCAATGAACTGTGGCATTGGACTGAAAGTAAACACCAATAAAACCAACGTTCCCAGTCTGATGGGTCATCCCACTCTCCACATGTGCATCATTGGGCAGATCATCAAAGGCGTTGATTAATTTGTGTAGAGTACGCTGGTCTTATACTATTTCAAAGAAAGAATTTGGTTGGCGCCACTTACTTCTGAATGATGTAATCAAAAAGGGAACTGTCCACGGATAGGTAATACTTTAAGAAAGGGCGGCAATTTCATTGCTGGATACGCTATGCAGTGGAACCAACTCTCCCAAGATGGCCGACGGATGGGTTTCCCTAAAAGCACTTGATCCAAAATAGTAGAGAAGGAATGCTGGTGATTCGCAAAATCCTGGAAGGAGTTGAAGCTCAAATCGTAGACAATGTCGCGTAGGCCCTATGACCCCCCAATGGGTGACTGGCAGCAATTATAGGACATACTACTATAATATTCCATCTGTCATTGTCGCCTGAAAGATCTGCCTGCGAACTTGTTCTACTGATTACGCTGTCTTTGAGCAGACTCGTTGAAAAAATATCCTCATTCACTAGAATTTAAAAAATGTCCTTGTATGAAAAAGCTGTTTCAATTAATAGACATTCAAATCTAAATAAGTTATTTAATTTCTGTTTCAGATGCGGCTTCATGTATGGCGAGCTCACCGACAAAGAGACCGTATCCCGGTTGGAATATGCACTGGAAAATCAGCAACAAGATCAATTCGAAATACTTTTATACAAAAAGAACAGTAAGTCAACCTAAAATCTTTGTAAGCTTGATAATCCCTGCTAAGTTGGTTTATAATTAGGCCACCCCCAATTTGCAACTAAGTAGCCTTTCATTACACGATCCATGAATATTTTCAAATACACTGACACCAAAATCTCCGGGGTTTTTTCATACCAGTTTAGAAAACTCCCTAATTTAACATAATTTCCAATGTAGTGAAATGAAAATTTAAAAAATCGTAACTGAATCTGAGGAAAGAAATGGAGTTTCATTGCCCCATCACGTGAAACTACCTACATGTCCCGAAATTGCCCTTAAATCAAACCATTATTGACAACCCAAAAAAATCACCAAACCAAAACCCTCCAAATACTACAAAAATCATAAAGCACTACATCAACTGACCCCCACTTCACACACCCTGATACAGTGCCACGATATCATGTAACTTTTTAATGAATTTTGAATGTCAGACCATATTCGAGCCCCTATCAGCCCAGGCATATGACACACATAATAACGAAGCCAACTTGAAATATTCAAACTGTCGACAGACGACAATAGAAAGAGATTAGTCGATAGTTCTAGTCTGCCCTGAAACCTGAAACATTACCATTATATTTCCCAACATCACCCTCATTGCATCCTTTCTCTCACCGCCCTATTCGCCCTTACACAACTTTTTTCTCGGTTCCGACATAGCCACGAGGGAGGGAGTACTACAATGAAATCTATCAAAGGAACATACCACATTCACGCTAAGGGAATAGTGGAATATATTTTTTCCACTCTGTTGGCATTGATCCAGAAAAATTTATGGGCAATGTTTCACCCCTTCTACTCGCAGGATATGTGTAGGATATGCGAGTGTGTACCAGGATGTTGGCTACAAGCAACTAGAGGAACCGATGATTAAATTCTCGCATGAATTTCATAGGCCATACTGGAATCGATTCGCTAGCGGTGGTTTCGTCATTACTAAGGGAATACTGCCGGATGCCAGTGTAGGGAAAAGGGCCAATAGTTTATCTGTAGACAGTACTGCCGAGGGATGCATACTAAAGTTTGGTATGCAGGCTCGTTTAGGGAATAAATTCGGATTTAGACTGGATGTTTCCAGGATGTGGAGTCAACTCTCGTTGCGTTCTCGTTTTAATCAGGAAAGTTTGATAGGCTATGGCTGGGTGAATCCCAGATGATTGGCTTGAGGAGATAAGTCTATTTTCGATGCTTAGAACATGTAACTAAAGTCAGGCTTTTGAAAAATTATAAACTTTGTTAACCATAGGCACATCGTCGTATAATATGATATGTCAGCTGTGGAACGTTATGAAAAATTCACGACAACAAAGACTACGTTTGAAATTGTGTTTTGTGCTTAACAAGGAAAAGGGAGCTTACCAAATGTTTTCAAAGGGTTTCGAGAAGGATGCTATGAGCACATTCATTTTCCAGTGGTTTTTGCCGCATGGTGAGATGAGTGTTAAAAACCGTGCCATTCTCGACGCCCATCATCATTTAGGAATAATGTTAAACTCTAAAAAAATCCAGTAAAAAATCAACGGGTATCCTCGATATCCTGGAAGAAATTTAAAAAAAGACATAGTATGTGGATTGAAACTCATGGCAGCGGATTTTAACTGAAAATCTGCAAATGATATGAGTTTCTGCTGAACTCGCCTCTTCAAATCGGATCAAAAAACAATCGATTGACAAACCGAGGGCTTGAAAAAGATTCAAAATGATCCAAAGTTTTTGACCAAAGTCTTTTCAGGTGATAAAAGTTTATGTCTTGCGCGCCAAGCCAGCGAAAGACTCCGAATTTCCCCAGACCAAAAAAATTAAGACAAACTAGGTCGCTCAGGTCGCTCAATAAGGTCTGGATACTCTAGGTTCCAGGCCACATCGGGATAGAAGGCAATGGGGCAGCGGACAAGTTGGGCTGAAAAAGAGCATGGACGCGGCTATACGGACCAGAGCCATTCTGTGGGACGGAAATGAGTTCATGGCTACGACACTCAAAAACGTAGACGAACAACTGAGGGAACTGCACTAGGCGAACTTACTAGGAATATAACAGTCCAGTGTGCTCATGGGAGATGCAAACCCAAGCACATGAAGGATTGTTTGGTCCTCAACAAGAGCATCCTATTTCAGCTTACAAAAACTGTTCCGCTCGAAACCATAAGGTCAAAGTTCTTACTGTACAAGACAATGATTTTGCCAGCCATCATGTATTCTTCGGAAACTTGGATTCGTGGCAAGAAAAATCGAGAATTACTGGCCGCGTTGGGAAGAAGAATCTTCCGAGGATGGACGATTCTGTAGCCTATGTACATAGTAACGAAATCGAAGAGCAATACCACAACCGTCTGGTTTTGGATAAAATTCGACTCAATTGGTTGCGGTGGGCGGGTCATTTAGGCAGATTATGTCTCAGATCGAGCGATGGCGTAGGCCAAGACGTCAAACAGCTTTTAAGAATATCGAATCGGGATGTCTGGAGTTCCTTAGTAAGGCAGGCCTAGACAGGATACCGGTGGCTGCGCAGTTGATGATGATGCAAGGCCTCCGGATCATAGTAGTAATACTTCAGGCTAAACTCTCACCAGGGGACACTTTAAACACTTTCTATAGATTCTGTGAAAATTGTAATGAAAACTTGTGCAAAGTAGATTCAGGAATCTGGGAGAATACTTAATAGCAGATGCCAAGGTAAAGCACTTAGAAGTAGGGAACGTAATAAAGCTTATAGGGATAAACAACATACTATAGTTTACAGGGGATAGTATACCAGTAAAAGGGACAATAGTTCTTTTAGGATGTAGTGTGATGTCGCTGAACAATATTATTATTAGGTCGGATGTACTAACGATCACATCTTTCATCGGGAATTTGCTCCCCCTTGCCACTTTTACTTGAAAGCTTTAAAACATCTGTATGAGGACATACGGAGGAAACCCACTGAACTTCGGCGATAAGCTGATTGGGTTCTACCTATATCGCGGTAATACCCCGACGCAGACGACATTACGAGTGAACCCATGTTTGGCCTCTAAAGGGTGGTATGTCATTCCTTGTCCTCCAGATTTGCGAGGCCTATCTCATGAAACTTTTTCCTGTTTCCGAAAATGAAGAAAAATCGGTGGTGGTCTAGATGTGGTCAAAACAACTTTGCAGTTCGCACTGGATGATTTTAAAGTTGAGTAGTTCGAGAGGACGAATGGTGCCCGTCATCATTATCAATGTCTGGGCTAGTGCTAGTATTGACGGGGGACGACATCTCTAGATACATGAGAGTTTATTATATTAAACGCAAATTCATCACTATTCTATATATATGTTGAGCGTCATTGAATTCACTACCCTCTTCGATACTCGGTCCAGATTGAGGTAGGTATCATGACCAGTGGCAGATGTAGCACAATCTACTCATCGAGTACATTGAGGCTAAGATCATGTTCCTCAAAGTAAGAGAGTATCAAAATGATATCTTGATACTTCATGATTCACAGTCATTAGCGGCCCTTGATATTTACCAAAGAGTTGTCGTTTGGATACAGTAACTTACGACCAATGTGGTTTTTAGGATATTTTCAGGTACCGCGGCTGTGTGTGCTACCGTTACATGTTATAGTGTAGACTCATCCCAAAAAATATGCTAAGCGGTACCGTCGGAGCTGTCTATTGCATTGTATATACAATATGTATGAGGTGTGAGCTTTTAAAGGTCTCAAAACAATCGATCCTACAACCATTAAAGGAAGTGACCGCATTACAGTGCTGCAAATCTAGTTATAAAATCCTCGATCTACATCTCCATCTTTGAAGAAGATAAGATGAGCCACGTATCCTACTAGCCGCATTAAAAGCCGATGTCTTCAGTATCACAGTCCCAACATATAAATAGGTTGATAGCCCATTTCTTTCCCAACCTCCTCCACGAAAGTTCTAGAAACGCCAAAAGTCAGGAGAACTCCTTGTTTATTCTATTTTTTTTCTACCTTGTAAGCAACTCCATGGCGACCTTCTTATTCCACATCTTATAAACAACTTTTTTCCCGGATTTCATTCCAAATAAAAAAATGGCGCCCAATGTGGGCGGAAAATGTTCGCTGTTTGTTAACATGCTTCGGGTCATCAGGTGTAGCGGCGCATGCGGGACCGTCTGGGGACTCATCCAATCAGAAGCGATGCAAATACTTCCTACATCCACCGTGTCCCGTAAGAAACCGCGTTAGGTGGTAGTTCAATTCTCCGTATTTGCGCTCGACCCATCTTTCAATACACGAGATCAGTGCATGGGTCCAGGGGCCCTTTTTTTAATTATCCCACCGTTGCTGCCATCTCCTGTACAGCTCCTTCCTAGTGACCTTTTGGAAGCTAACGATAGAGACAGTGTGCCTCATTCGCTAGAAGTTCCAAGGGAATCATCCCCGCAATGACACACACTTCCTCATCGACTCAGGTACCTAATGATTGATTATGAAACGACCTCGTGATTACCAACCCGGATTTTTACAGTGGCGTTTTTCCTGCGATTGGTAATAAGGACCGCCTCCGCCTTATCATCCAACAGGTCCAATTTCACCATTTGAAGCCATGTTTTGATAATGTGAATGATTTCGCCTCCATATAGTTCGACGTCCTGGTGGTGTTTCGTAACTACTACCACTGCCATGTTGTCTGCAAAATCAATCAATGTTACCTCCTTTGGCACGCAAAGGGCGAGCACTCCGTCATACATTATGTTGTACAGCAGCCTCAGTACAAAACCTTGAGGATCACCTGCTGTCACAACATATTCCTTCGACACGTCGTCCGTTTCATACCAAAGGCGTCTCTCCGAAAGGTAACTCTCGATTATTCGAGCCAGATAACCAGGGACACCCAGTTTAGCCAGGGTGCCCTTAATCCAAACCCAGTTGGCGGAGTTGAAAGCATTCCTGACAGAACATCGCCAACGAGATACTGAGGTAGGTTAGATCGACGATTGAGCCTAGCCCTCTACCTCGGAAGGTGGGCACGCAGCCAATATTGGCTAGCACAATGTCCAGCTCCGCGAAGGATTTACGGAAGATTTGACCCTTGATGTTTGTTACTCGACTTCCACAGTCTAAGGTGCGTTTAAATTGCCGGCGATGATTTTGGGGCTGTGGTCCCTAACATTCAAAACCAAACTGTCTAGCGGCTGTAGATATGGACGCCATTGACTTTTGCCCTTACAAAGCCAGCTCTTGGGAATGCCAATGTTTCTTGGATGGCTTGCCGTCCACTTGCCCATGTCTCGATGTGTCTTTCGCCCACGTAGCACCAACGTAGTTTCGCTAAGGTTCACATATTACCGCCACGTCCACATTCGACGCTCGAATGGTTTGCGAGAGAAAATCTTCAGCTGCCTCGCAATGGTTGAAATTGATTTGTATCAACCTCATTTGATCCTACCATTCAGTTCCCTCCTATATACTGGGCACCTGCCACCACCTGCAACGTGCCGGTCGTTCACTTCCCTTTTCCCTTTGCACAACATGTATCGTGGATCTGCCGTGTTATCTTTGATAAGGTGGCCCTCTTCTTCACACTTCCTGCACCTTCTCAACCTATCACCTCATTAATACATGTTGCTGCAAAGTGGCCGAATTCGAGGCATCTGTAGCATCTATTAAAAGATACTTGCTCCCTAAGTCGCCACACGTCGCAACCTATTCTTACCCCACCCGCAGTAATCAGTTTAATCTCTGGTTCCACTGACAAGTTAAAATAGGGGTCTGTGTCAGTTGCTTTCGAGATTTCACGTCTGCTTGCTCACCTAGCACCTCATCCACCTGAACGCAAAACTATCCACTGCCTTCTTGCTAGATTTGTTTAGCTCCAACATCAGTTCCCCCTTTTGTGTACGCCTAATACGACTCACACTACAGCCCAAGTCTGTCAGTTTCGGATGGGGTTTTACTTTCCGAAGGATATCGGCGTAGGACATATCTCCTTTCTTGGAAGTAATGGCTTATTTCCGTACGAATCTTCTTTTTCTCCCTTCTCCCTAGTTACACCGACTAACATGCTTCAAAGGCGCATATAGTGTCAATTTGGACTTCACTCTAGATGCATGAGTGCCTTTTTCGGGGTTCATATTATCATGCCGCACTGGAAAGTCCCGGTCTCGCTATCGACAGAGTGGTTTGTATCGTGACTAGATGCCGGATACCAGTCAACTCGAGTGCGCCACTTTCTTGTTCGTAGACTGGTTTACATCTGAAGGTTTCAAAATCATAGTCTAAGACCAAGCAATCGAGCTTTTCAAAAAAGCAGTGGGTCCAATTCTCCAAAATGCGTTATCACGCCTCCAATTATCTTTACGGGGTATCAGTACTTGCATCTATATTCTCGTCTTATTGCTTTTTCACAAAACTCTTGAAAATCTGCGCGAGAGATCTGAGTGAGAGATGGAGAAGAGGAAGACGGGGTAAGGAGTGGTGATTGAGATCATTGTCATCCTTTTAGGGCCAGCCTCAATTTTTTGAAGTAACAGTATTTTCCTGTAAATTTCAACCTTCTTGGAAGCATTCAAATAACTAATAAAGATATACAAAATGCGAAAAACCAACCCCAATGATGAATCTTAATTGGATGTTTGGCGTTGACCAGGAAGAAATAATAATAATAATTGTAAGAACGGCAATCTAATTGGATCAGGGTCTTGAAGCATCTCAAAGAACTTCATTCAAAACAGTGACGGTGCAGCATTACTCTCGCTTGTGATTATTGCTCTAATTACCCCACAGTTCAGGCGGCTGGGACGACTGGTATTCGACATTCAGTCCCGAGACAAACCCCTTTGCCACCAGTGAAATTCGAACCACAACCTTCTGTGGAGGCGCACGCTAATTGACAAGGATTCGCCCGGCTCCAGCAAAGAGATGTGTCGAAAAACTAAACTCATTGAGAGCTCCGGCGGTTAAACGTTATTACCTGTTCGAAACAGGCGCAGACGTCTCAGTTCTCCCGGTATCGCGCAATCACAAACTGATGTATACTTACGGCTACAGGCAAGTGAATGTAAGTCTGGGACTTCGACGAACGTTCTCATGGCGTTTTGTAGTAGCGGACACCAGTAGTCCCATATTAGGCGTAGACTTTCTAAGCCACTATGAATTGCTAGGGGATCTGCAGAATAGGTCTCTTATAGATCCCGTAACTTCGCTCAGATCTTCAGGAAAACTTGCCACCTTCTCTGCTGTCAGTCTTTCGATCATTTGTGAAGAGGTAGCCGAATCTCGCATTCATGCTACTCTTCAAAAGTACAGCAACATAACCACCGAAAATAGTCTCTCGCAGCCAGCTAAGCTTGATGTTCAGCACCATATCCCCACTACTGGCTCGCATATTTTCGCGAAGGTGCGTCGATTGCCAACCCAGAAACTGGCTGTTGCTAAGAATTTGACACACTTTTAAAGCAGAGTCTTCTCCACTACACATGATTCCAAAGTCCAGACGTCTGAATGCTCAGACCGCCATCCACGACTTTGCGCATAAACTCGCTAACTAATTCAAAGCCGCACAACATGAAGTGATCCTCAATGCCTACTTGTCCGAACCCAAGACTAAAGGCTCACGCATGATTGTGTGGTCTACAGAGGCCGTCCAGGCTTTTGAGCTAGCCAAACGACAGCTAGGTGACGCTACACTCCTGTCATTCCCTCAAAGAAATGCACCCCTAGCCGTATTCATCGACGCCTCAGACATTGCGGTATATGCTGCCCTTCACCAAAAGGTGAACCAAATTTTGAGTTTCTTTTCTAAAAAATTGAATACAGCTAAACAAAACTGTAGCACCTATGATCATGAGCTATTAGCCACGTACATAGCAATAAAATACTTCCGATACTCCCTAGAAGGCAGGGCGTTCACAGTGTTCACGGACCACAAGCCTCTTACATTCGCCTTTAAGCAGAAGCCCGACAAAATTTCCCCCCGCCAACTCCGGTACCTGAGTTTCATAAGCCAGTTTACTTCAGACATCCAACATGTGTCCGGGAAGGAAAATGTAGATGCAGATGCTTTGTCATGCCTTTCAGGGATTAAAATCCCTGCCATGGTCAATTTTTCGGCAATCGCTGAGGCACAGAAGGATGACGCAGTGCTTCAAAGCTTCAGAGGCAACTCCAAATACAAATTTCGCGAGTTTCCCCATTTTGAATCAACTTCCGAAGTACTCTGCGAGACCTCTGAAAAGGGACCTAGGCCATGTATTCCGGCCGCTTTTCGCAAGGAAGTATTTCATGCAATACACGACTGTGGCATCCAGGGATTCGGGTAATGAATCGGCTTGTCACTAGTAGATATTTGTGGTCATCAATGAATACGGATGTTAACTCCTGGGCCAGACAGTGCGGTCTACAAAGTGTTTTCACACAATCCACATCGACATTATTGCCTCACAATCATCGATAGGTTCACGCGGTGGACTGAGCAATATCTCTGGGCGACATTTTCTGTTCTCGAAATTGATCAAACTCCTGGGTGCTAACGTCACCGGACGACTGAGTTTTCCGCCAGTTCCACCGAGTTGGTATACGGGGAGAATTTGAGGCTCCCCATCGACCCTGTGTTTGGCACCAGGTCGGGCCTCTCCACCGCTGGGTTTTTGCGTTTGCTCTGAGACACTGTGGAAAGATTTAAATCACCCCCCATCCCGTCATTCTTCGACGAGAGCTGACACCCTCAGAGACCTGGATGTCTACACACATGTCTTGGTTTGCGTGGACGCTTCCCGGAAGCCACCATATGAGAGCCCATATGAAATGCTGAACAGAAGGGAACACTTCTTCAAGCTTGACGTCGTCGGCAGGCCTAAGAGCGTCTCCGTGTCCAGGTTAAAGCCTTTTGTCTCTAGACCTGTTTCGGGGAGAAAGGGTGCACGGGTTTGTCGTTGAAGCACGGTATCAGCTGGCGGTGTGGGAGTGAGGAGGCACAGGCTAAATAACATGGATTCGTCCGGGCTCTGCACGGGAACGATGCAATTCACCACGAAGTGAAACTCACTCGCTTGAGTGGCTCGTCTACCTGTGGGAAGCGGGGTTAGAGTCACGAGGTTGGCGGAGCAATCGAGAAGTAAAATGTCAGGGAAAATGATGTAGAAAACAAAAAGAAAGTCAGTCAAGTTTTGCTCTTCTGTACTTACTAACTCATCCGTAGTTTATATATTAATTCGATATTTATGTAATCAAAATGTCATTATTTTATAATTATGTTTTATGAATAATAAATGATTTCAATTACTGGGCAAAAAAAGCCAATAATTATTTGTGAACCCCACACTTCCGCTACGACAACCACTGAGCAATGTGGACATGGACGAAATGATAGACGGAAATGTATGTAACATGGTGGGTTGCCCGAAACAACGTCACGATTAGATTTTCGTGCTTGCTCACTTTTCCTATAAAATCATAATTTAGATTTAGAAAATATATAGAATTCTCAACACATTTTCTTTACCGCTCTTCCGAAGTATTCCACCACCACCCAACACCCCGTGATTCTATGCTTTCGTTACGAGATTTAAAGATAATTCGCTTTGTATACTACTTCAAATAACGAAACATTAATGCATATGAAATGAGACTCATTCCTCTATTATGCAGAAATAACACCGAAATCACCGTATCCGACGGAAATAGTAATGAACGCCAACAAAAGCAAACGTACCATGTGCAAGGGCTTCAAATTCGACCCACCGAATTCATCGTCCTCCAAAACGATTCATTTTGCCCTTTCACGTCGCTGCTTTTTCGGTTAGGTCCTTGGATTTACGATAAAAGGTTTGGATTTATGAACGCACGCTCCTACTCCAAATTCAATCAAATTCAAAGTATGCATTTGCAAACAGAATATTTCGAACATAACATTATTCGAAATCCAACCCGAAACCCTCCCCTCGGTTTCAAATGCTTAATATATGCAGTTGCAGCCGCAATCAATGCACTTCCATACTGTGGTTGTGAAAATGCAATTAGACACGATGTAGAAATCCCATTCATGTAACAAATTTGCGGAAAACCACGGCTTTCATATGTTCCATATTTCACCCAGGACAAATGAATATCCGAAAAGCTACTATAAGATTAGTGGAATTCGCATAAATTGAATGGAATTGTTCTGTTAATTAGAACAATAACGGTCGATGGAGCTTATTATAGTGTTCCGGGTGACGGGATGCGCATAGATTAGTGCAGATATATTTAGCTGAAAAGATGGATTAGTCAAATGTTCTGCCTCGTGACTGTATGAATTGCATTCTAAAATGAGGGATTTCCAGCGAACATATGGTACAAGGGATAGGATTTTTGGAAAGTTTTAATGAAAGAGTTAAAAACATGAATGGTGGCAGACTAATGTAATAAGCTATTGATGGAACGTTGGATGGCTCAGCAATAGCTTCTTAGTCTCGTATCTCAGGTCATGGATGTTTAAGCTCGTTTCGCATTACAGCTGCACAGAAGTCATCACCATGACATACATTAAGCACATGGATTCTGATTAAAGATTCCATTCGACCCCCAATCCCCATGAGAATGTCACAGGCAACAGTTATTAAACTTTCTCCATGAAAGATACAATAAGTCGGGAAACCGGAAGCTCAACGCTTCAGGTATGCACGGTTTTGTGTACTTCTTATGTAAGAATATTCTGCCCCCTCACGTTTGGTGGAAAACCATCTCTCAAAGAGGACTCTCTGGTCCGGGACGGATGAGGGCCCCAAAGAGAACATTGTCACTGCTGGGGTACCACAGGGATCGGTGATCGGTCCCTCGTTGTGGAATATCAGGTATGATGGGGTGCTTGCTCTTCCCGTCCCAGAGGTAACTACGATAGTCGGCTTTGCTGATGACCTGGCTGTGGTTGTTACAGTAAACACCCAGAAGATGAAGTCTACGCGACAGAAACAGTAAGATCGGTAAAGTCCTGGCTAGAAAAAGCCGGGCTGACCTAAGCGGACGCGAAAACGGAAGCGGTCTTAATAACGAACCATAGGAAAAATAACACTGTGAAATTGGAGGTCGGTGGATATACGGTTGTATTAAAACCGTCTATCACATACCTAGAGGTGATAATTGGTACCAAATTCAGCTTTATGAAACACCTAGAATATGCAAGCAGCTGGCAGCATTTGCAAAAATGTTGCCGAATATTGATAGCTCGAAACACTGTCGCAGGTTACTTCTAGCCAAAGTGGTACGGTCCATCCTGCTTTACTCGTCACCTGTGTGGGCATAGGTGCTTGCAAACTCTCTGAGGCGGAAGCAGATGAACTCGGTTTACCGGCTGATGGCTTTAAGGGTTTGCAGTGCTTTTAGAACCAAAGCAAATGACGTAAGATTGGCGGTGGCAGGCATGATCCTTGTCAGCATTCTGGCTGAAATAAGTGTTCTGTACCATGCAAGACGTATGGAGGGGCACACAGATCGCATAAATGCGGCAAGATCAAATTCGCATGATCTCTGGCAACGCGGATGGGACGAGTCTACGAAGAGTGGGTGGACGCACAGACTCATTCCCAACATTACTGTGTGGCTTGATCGGAAATATGAGGAAACCAACTACCACATTACCCAGTATCTGCACCGCTTTCACCGACCAAAGCAAATGTTGGGCAGGAGCGTGAGCCCGGTGAACTTACTTGCGGCGATGCTGAGGTACGACGAGAACCGACTTGCGGTTTGCTCCACAATCGTGAAAACAGAGGAGAAGTTGCTGAAGGAAAAAAGCCCAAATGAGAAAAAGGACGAGTGCCTAAGGACACCTACCCCGCGAATTCTTTTCTTGAAATTTGCTTCAAATATTTCCACTTTCCGCTTACGACAAGTCTTTGCAGATCGTTCCTGTCATCTCGAGTGTCCAATTTATCGTACATGGGCCGCTCGGATAATAGCGATGGTTTTCTTCGCTGGATTGGCCGGTCAACGAACAGCTTGACTTCTTTAATGGTGTTACGGAATGCCGACATCATATTAAGTGCGCGAGACACCAAAATAGAGAAGTTTGTAGCCATTTTTACCACTTTCTCATTCTATGTCGCAGCTGTCGGTGCCGCATCACTGAGCTTCTTGTAGAGCGCAGACACCAATGCACCTTTCCCGAAGACATCTTACCAGTTAATCCATCCTACCAGTGAGGCTACCAAAATTTAGGATGCTGAGATGGATTTGTGTGGATTGGACTAATTTCTTACGTACTAACGCCGTCTATCAGTCAACAACTATTGTCTATTTCTCAACAGGACCAAACCCCGCCCTGTTTCGGGACTGAGGTGGTGACCTTTGCATTCCTCTGAGGCTTTTTAAATAATTTGTTCATTTTTGTAACGATATTGAATGCGCTTCCTTGGTCGGCCTGAGCCGGTACCTGCGAGGACAGAAGAGATCAGGTAGGATTTATCATAGTGGGATAACTCCAACTACACTTGATTTATGTCGCTCCCTGATCTTAGCACTTTTATTTTTATTTTACCAAGTATAGTTTCAAATAGGTTGCCATAAGCCCACCTCTTTTATCTGGGTTTGTCACCAGCATAATTTATAAGTAATATGACGGAGTTGACCAAAGGAGTGGATGCCACTTCATGGTACAGCCAGTGAAAATTATTTAGTCTTTACTCATAATTTATCTTGTTTTGCATCAATGGTATTCCAGATTATACGTTGATGAACTAAGAAGAACTAAGCAATGCCGAAATTGCGAACGTAAATACGGTATGTGTGAACACTGTGGAACCAAGTCAAGCAGCAAACTATACAGAAAAAAACGATATTGGCAATTAATTGGCAATTAGTGACAATAGTTGGTATACAGCAAACTCTCAAACACAAGTCGCACATGTTGCTGTTCACAACTGTTTTGACGACAAACAACTTGTTCTCATATACCACCCATTATAAAAATACCAACACGACTTGTGGAAGACAAGTCGTTCAGAGGGTTATGAAGGAATTATAGGAACTCACACATGCTTCTTTTGTGTTTTCTTGCCTAACAAACGATTGTCACAGCAACAGGAGCTCGAACACAGTGACCAATGCGGCTATACCATATAGTGAGATTAGTCAATGCTAGGGAAACGAATTACCATCTTACCGAAATTCAAAAAAAAAACAGGCGAAAAATTCGTCTAAAGCAGGGACAACCCATCAAATGCTACCTCACCTCTGCCTTGAGACTACCAAATTTAATTAACTCATTTACACCTTCGTGGCGTAAAGTGTAACAATGACATCTACGCGCCATCGTTCGCGATTCGCTGATATACCCTACAGCTACCCCCACGAAAACCCCAGGCACTCGGACCCTTCGCTATTATTCTGCTTCTTGGGGCGTCTAATTCTTCGGCCATCTTGGTAAAGTGAACTCTACTGCATGGCGTAACTCACAATAAAATTGTCGCCCTTATCCACTGCCACTTCTGTGCCAGGCCTGTGCACCAACCAAGTTCTTCGTTTGAGACAGTTTGAGGCCAACGTACTCTAATAATGCGACTTGGAGCTTTTAAGAAACACTGGCGTTTAGATACCTTCACTTCCAGATTTAGATTTAGACATCCAATTGCGTACACCGTCGGCAGAAACCACGCTTCTTAGATATACAAATTGACCAACGCTTTGATGATCTGGCCATTAATGCAGGTAGGAAGAGAACCTTGGTTTTATTGGTATTCATCTTCAGGACAACTCTACATACCCCTCTTTCCAAATCCAGAGCCATTTGCTCGAGGTCCATAACCCGGTGAGCATTGATGGCTGAAATGATTTCTCTTCTACTTGGAGGAACAGTTCGTATCCGCTACGCTAACAGTTCGTATCCGTTACGAGGACTAGCTATTCCATTCAACAGAGGAACCTTACCGCATATTCTACGGTTAACAACCATGGTGAAGTGTTCTTTCGACCTCTTCAGTTGCTCGTCATCATGAATGAAAAGTTGCCCTTTACAGAGGCATCGATCACATGCAAGCTCTCTGGTGATGCGGTATATCCTTCTAAATTCATTATATTCTGCGATATCTTTCGCTTCCCTGACTAGTTAGCGCAAAAAAAAACACCATTTTGTCACGGAGCACACTACATTCCGGTTTCTCCGATTTCGCTTGGTGTCGAAGTTCAAGCGCGTCACAACCACCATCGCTTGCAGTGGTCCGTTCATCGATCCGTTTCCACGATTCCGCAGTCAGCCGGATCTTATGACGCCCCTTCGGGACGGTCGATGACCTATTTAGCACCCCAGAAAAAAGTTTCCAGCTCCCCAGCCCTGCAAAAAGTGACAGACGCAACATGCAAGCGAAAGTAAGTGACTATCAGATGGTGATTCCTTTCGAGGCCGATGTCAGCGCCTCTCTTGTTACACACATCCAGGAGACAAATCTTACTGCTCGTCGCAACGTAGCCAAATTTGATTGCTAGGTATCGATCAGCTGAAACTAAATTGACCTTATAGGCTTATAGGCTTTGTACTCGAGCAATGCGCCACCAATAATGAAGTAGCGAAAACTGCAGAAATCCAATTCCCCATAACATGTCCGAACAGGGTGTTCTCCGAACCTACCTTCGCATTCAGATCTCCCATCACGATCAAAATGTCATCATGAGCACCCTGAACTGCGTGTAATGGAAAGCATCCTTCTCCATTATATCGGAAATCTCCGTCAGTGCGTAGCATTGTAGAATTGTGGAGCTGCTTACATTGTACAATTGTGATACTGCTTATCCTGGACCGGAACATTGCCCTTACAAGTCTGTCGCAAATTAACCCCCAGGTCAAGAGAGCATACCTTGCAGTATCCGTCAGAAGCAATCCGACACCGGATTCGCGCCTGCTACCAATTCGCTTACCAGAGTACAAAAACACATGTCACATGAAGGAGAGGAGTACTCTCCAGAGTCCCACCATTTAAAGACTACTTCACTTAGTCCCAGAATGTCCAACTTATATCATTGGAATTCCGGCTGAAGTTGGAGAAAGTGAACATTCTGAGCACATTCACCACCTTTGTGGAGGAGTGTGCGCACATTCCAGAAAGAGAGTGTAGTCAATTCCTGTCCGAGGCGTTATTGGCATTTCGGTAGTAATAAAGTTTCAAAATTTGCAGGTTGTCAGCGCACAAATTTCTGTCACTTTTAGTCGCCTCTTACGACAAGCAGGGAAGGCCATTTTTAACAAAGTTATAATAAGATCCATCCATCCATTCATCCGTCCAGACGCCGGTTATACGATTCGTATTGAATTTAATGTAGATGGTGCGGGGTATGTCCTACAGTTGCATCTACTAACGAAGTTTGCCAATATGCCCTTAAATGGTTTCCAGTGAAGGTATCGCACCTACATCTATTCCCAGATTGAGAAATTGAGACCCTAGGTGCCCAACAGCATAATTTTCATTACCAGCCTTTATAAAGGTACCTAAAATACAAAAAAAGCTTATTAAAAAGTCAGTCTTCTTCCTTCAGTCCTTCTCTAGTGTGAAACTTTCGAAATTTCTAAATCGGAAAAGAGCTTACAAAAGTACTCAAGCAGGCAAACCAGTAATGGAAACTAACTCATCAACGTAATTGCCAAATAACGTAAGATGATAATAATTAGAAAGATTAGAAAGTAATTACCTGAGTTCCATAAGAAAAAACACATTTAGCCATAATTTATTTGTTACACCGAATTACTCGTCTTTGTGAAGCCAAATGTTACCTTTCGAAATTCCACTAACCCTGGCTGTAATCCAAAAATGCACTTAACTCCACCATCATTACTGCTAATTCGATATCATTAACTAAAGTCTCCATTAGATATAAAACTTGAAGAGTTGAATTGGCACGAATAAGCTCTAATTGAATCCAGCAGATATGGACAACCTAATCTACCTTCATCAGCCACATCCAACTGTTCCTACAAAATTTTCAAACACTGAAAATGCATATTAATATCTCCCTCCATAGATACTACCATATACATAGGTATGTATCCACAGGACGAACAGATTTTCACTTCATTTTCTCGTCGAATATATATTTCCGAAAACTTTGTCTGTTCGTCCATTAATTTCCGATGGGGTCAAGGATGCTGGATGTAAATGCAATTATTAGATGCTAATATTGCACTCTGTCTATCCGGTTGGGTGCGACTGAACAAGGTGTAGTTAGCTCAAATTGCATTTAGACAACGACATAATTGCGTGATCATCATTTAATTGTCGTGTTTCGATTGTTCAGGAGCATCAGAACCGAACACACAATTTCACAATGGGTCGTACAATTTGTATTGTATTTGTTGAATTTTGAAAATGCATTTGTTTTAATGGTTTCTGGGAATAAACTATGACGTAAAATGAAGATGCAATGGGGGGATTATATTTAATGCATGCTAAATGCACTGCACTTTGAAAGAAATGATAATACGATTTGGATCGTCGTCCTTAATCAGCTCTACGCAGACAAATGAGGCAAACTCCAACTTCTCTTATGATGAAAAGCAGTTCAATTTTTAGTTGATGTACTCGTCCTTGCCTTCGTTACTACCTCTCAAAACATGAAGTAAACAATTCGCTTCTCCTGTGCATCATCGACGCCCACCACCGCTGAACCGCAAGCCCACCTCATCTCATGTCGGCCGAGTAGCCTCTAGCTGACCATCCGTCGCTTTCCCGCCGAAAAAAACTGTTCGTGTCGAAGCTATATCAGCAGCAAAGACAACTCAACTTTGTCATCTCTCTCATGTCTGGAACTAATGAAGGATGGCTCTGCTGACCGGGGGATAGCTTCCTTCAAAGTGACATATCCCCACGTCTTCGATGTTATCGTCCAATCTTCCTTTTGGTCACAGAGGGTTTTCATCAAGCCTTATCAGAGGACTAAGATTCGTAAAAATTTCGGGGTCCCTACCTGCCGCGCCGAATCAAAGGACCAATCTGTCGGATTTCAAACTGTTTGCCTTAGCATTCCAACATCACGTCATCTGCATTTCTCAAACCTGGTTGGATGATAGGATTTTAGATTCCGAGCTCCTAGAAAGTTACTCAGTCTTTCATTATGACAGAGACTGCGCTGTCCTTGGCAAGACAACCGGCGGAGGTGCCCCGGTTGCTATTAAGTTCCCTCTCCGTGCCGAAATCATCTTTTCCTCCTTCTCCTGCTCCTCCTCCTCCACCTAGGATAATAATAATAATAATCGTTGGCACAACAATCCATATTGGATCAGGGCCTTGAAGTGTGTTAGAGCACTTCATTCAAGACCGTAACGGTACACTACAGGATCATAGTATCCTATAGGAGGTAATGTGGTCAGCTTTACGCTCGCCCGAGATTATTACCCTGATTTAGCTCAGGTACTCATTCACAGTTGAGTCGACTGGTATCCGACGTCAAATCACGACACAAATCCCACTGCCGCCAGCGAGATTTGAACCGCGACCTTCCGTACGATAGCCTTGTGCTCTAACCATTCAGCTATCCGGACACCTACGATACTGTCATCATACGAGCTATTCCGCCAAACATATACACATTTATCACATCGTGTGTATGTTTTCCCTGCCTCAGCCCGCTTTCTTTGTACGAGGATTTCTTCGACAGATTATCAGAAGTTCTAATCGTTTTGTTCCCCTCACTTCTTTTCATCCTCTATGTCGAGTTTAAGCTTCCTATGCTCTCCTCGCTTATTATTCCTGGCCTTCCCTCCCATCCAAATAACTCCACCCACCCATCCTTTCCTTAATCCACTTTCATGTACACCTGTGCCACCCTCCAGTTTAACTTTTCTAGAAACCACTTAAATTAGACTCCTGTGCGTTGCCTTTTCAAATCCACTCATGCTGCCTCTTACGTTGCCCTTGGCGCCCATTATCCTGCTCTCGAATTCGATGCTCAGATATCCTGACTCCACTCTCCGATAATCAACTGGGTCCCTCTCATCTCTCCATTAACGTGTGACCAAGCACTCAACACCTTCTATACCATTTTATATGATTTTCTTCCCTGTGACTTCCCCTCCTCCTTACGCTTTTACCCAGTTTGTTACATCACTGAAGACCACAAAAAACTTCGTCAAAATCACACTGCGAGCAAGAAGTTCCGGCCTTCTAGAAACTATCCTGACATAGTTTTTTTTCAAAACTCTGCGTTCTTCGTAAGCGCGGAACCAGCGCGTAAGCCCAGAAACGAATATTTGACCAGTGGTGAAGACTCACTAAATTGCGGAAACCTCAAACCTTTCTGTTCCCATTGTCGCAACTCCCGCTCTACTATCCACATATCCCGTCCGTCCATTAAATTGTCTGGTTCCATGGCTAACTCCCCCAACTATATTGTGATTTACTCTGCTGCTACTACTCCTCAGTCTATGTTCCCTCTTCTTCCCTCCCGCTGGTGGCTGTAAACTGCCCCGCACGCATACCATTCCCCTTTTTACTCTTCTGCCTGTCGAGTACCTCATTGGCAAACTTGATGCCAATGTCGGCACTGGCTACGATAGTCTTTTTGCTTAAACCTGGTCAGTCCATCTACCTTCCCCTATCCCTTATTTTCAAAAAAACCTCGAAGGGGATCATTTTCCCGCCTTGTGGAAAGAAGCTCTCATCATCTCCATTCAAAAAAATAGACACTGTTCGTTTGCCGAGAATTACCGTCCCACTTCCCTCTTTTCCTCCTGTTACAAAATCTTGGAAAAGTATGTCAGCGACTGGTTGTCCACCCACTTTCGCCACCACATAGTTAAAGAGCAACACGGCTTTGTTAAGCGTAGGTTCACTGCCTACAACTTGCTCGAATTTGTCCCCAAATGTCTAAATTCATGGCAAGAAGTACATACCATTTACACCGACTTTGCTACAGCCCTCATTATCATTATAATCAATGGCACAACAACCGGTATCCGGTCTAGGCTTACCTTAACAAGGAACTCCAGACATCCCGGTTTTGTGCCGAGGTTCACCAATTCGATATCCCTAAAAGCTCTGTCTGGCGTTATGACTTACGCCACCGGTCCATCTCAGCTAGACCCTAGCTCGTCTTCTTTTCCTACCATAGATACTGCCCCTAAAGACTTTTCGGGCTGGATCATCCTCATCCATACGGATTAAGTGACCCGCCTACCGTAACTTATTGAACCGGATTTTATCCACAACCAGACGGTCATGGTATCGTTCATAGATTTCGTCGTTGTGTAGACTACAGAATCCTCCATCCTCATGTAAGGAGCTGTTATCGGCTGTGATTTTCGACCCCAGATAGGAGAAATTATCAACGGCCTCAAAGTTGTAGTTTCCTATATTTATTCTTCCTGTTTAACAAAAGCGGTTTGATGTTGTTAGTTGGTTGGTCTTTGGTGCTGACGTTGCCACCATATATTTTGTCTTGTTTTCATTGATGTGCAGCCCAAGATCTCGCGCCGCCTGCTCGATCTGTATGAAGGCAGTTTGTACGTGGCGGGTCGTTCTTCCCGTGATGTCGATATTGTCAGCGTACGCCAATAGTTGGATGAACTTAAAAAGGATCGAACCCCTCGCATTTACATCAGCATCACGGATCACTTTCTCCAGGGCCAGGTTACAGAGGACGCATGATAGGGCGTCCCGTCATTGATGTCGAATGGTCTGGAGAGTGATCCTGATGTTTTTATCTGGCCCCGCACATTGGTCAGGGTCAGCCTAGTCAGTCTTATCAATTTTGTCGGGATACCGAATTCTCTCATAGCCGTATAGTCTTACCCTGAAGATGGTGCAACTGATGTCCATATTCTAGCAGTTTTCCATCGCTTGCCGCAGTGAGAAAATCTGATCTGTTGCCTGGAGTGAGGTCTCTTTGGTATGGGTCAATGAAGTTCAGGGCGTTTGGGGTTATCCGACCTGGCAAGATAGCAGAGAATATCTTATAGATGGTACTCAGCAACGTGATACCTCTATAATTGCTGCACTGCGTGATATCTCCCTTTTAATATATGGGACAGATAATGCCTCGTTGCCAGTCGCAGGCATTGATTCGCTGCCGAACACTGTAAGCATAAGCTGATGAACCGCTTGGTGAAATTGGTCGCCTCCATATTTAACCAAATCAGCTGGAATTTCATCGCCTTCTGGCGACTTATGATTTTTAAGCCGATGAATTGTACGGACTGTTTCTTCTTTACCTGGTGCTGGCAGTATTTGTCCATCGTCTTCAGTTGGCGGGACCACGAACTCGGTGATGTTCTGGTTGTACAGCAGTTCATCTAAGTACTGAGCCCATCGCTCCAATATGCCCATTCTGACATATCCCCACGTCTTCGATGTTATCGTCCAATCTTCCTTTTGGTCACAGAGGGTTTTCATCAAGCCTTATCAGAGGACTAAGATTCGTAAAAATTTCGGGGTCCCTACCTGCCGCGCCGAATCAAAGGACCAATCTGTCGGATTTCAAACTGTTTGCCTTAGCATTCCAACATCACGTCATCTGCATTTCTCAAACCTGGTTGGATGATAGGATTTTAGATTCCGAGCTCCTAGAAAGTTACTCAGTCTTTCATTATGACAGAGACTGCGCTGTCCTTGGCAAGACAACCGGCGGAGGTGCCCCGGTTGCTATTAAGTTCCCTCTCCGTGCCGAAATCATCTTTTCCTCCTTCTCCTGCTCCTCCTCCTCCACCTAGGATAATAATAATAATAATCGTTGGCACAACAATCCATATTGGATCAGGGCCTTGAAGTGTGTTAGAGCACTTCATTCAAGACCGTAACGGTACACTACAGGATCATAGTATCCTATAGGAGGTAATGTGGTCAGCTTTACGCTCGCCCGAGATTATTACCCTGATTTAGCTCAGGTACTCATTCACAGTTGAGTCGACTGGTATCCGACGTCAAATCACGACACAAATCCCACTGCCGCCAGCGAGATTTGAACCGCGACCTTCCGTACGATAGCCTTGTGCTCTAACCATTCAGCTATCCGGACACCTACGATACTGTCATCATACGAGCTATTCCGCCAAACATATACACATTTATCACATCGTGTGTATGTTTTCCCTGCCTCAGCCCGCTTTCTTTGTACGAGGATTTCTTCGACAGATTATCAGAAGTTCTAATCGTTTTGTTCCCCTCACTTCTTTTCATCCTCTATGTCGAGTTTAAGCTTCCTATGCTCTCCTCGCTTATTATTCCTGGCCTTCCCTCCCATCCAAATAACTCCACCCACCCATCCTTTCCTTAATCCACTTTCATGTACACCTGTGCCACCCTCCAGTTTAACTTTTCTAGAAACCACTTAAATTAGACTCCTGTGCGTTGCCTTTTCAAATCCACTCATGCTGCCTCTTACGTTGCCCTTGGCGCCCATTATCCTGCTCTCGAATTCGATGCTCAGATATCCTGACTCCACTCTCCGATAATCAACTGGGTCCCTCTCATCTCTCCATTAACGTGTGACCAAGCACTCAACACCTTCTATACCATTTTATATGATTTTCTTCCCTGTGACTTCCCCTCCTCCTTACGCTTTTACCCAGTTTGTTACATCACTGAAGACCACAAAAAACTTCGTCAAAATCACACTGCGAGCAAGAAGTTCCGGCCTTCTAGAAACTATCCTGACATAGTTTTTTTTCAAAACTCTGCGTTCTTCGTAAGCGCGGAACCAGCGCGTAAGCCCAGAAACGAATATTTGACCAGTGGTGAAGACTCACTAAATTGCGGAAACCTCAAACCTTTCTGTTCCCATTGTCGCAACTCCCGCTCTACTATCCACATATCCCGTCCGTCCATTAAATTGTCTGGTTCCATGGCTAACTCCCCCAACTATATTGTGATTTACTCTGCTGCTACTACTCCTCAGTCTATGTTCCCTCTTCTTCCCTCCCGCTGGTGGCTGTAAACTGCCCCGCACGCATACCATTCCCCTTTTTACTCTTCTGCCTGTCGAGTACCTCATTGGCAAACTTGATGCCAATGTCGGCACTGGCTACGATAGTCTTTTTGCTTAAACCTGGTCAGTCCATCTACCTTCCCCTATCCCTTATTTTCAAAAAAACCTCGAAGGGGATCATTTTCCCGCCTTGTGGAAAGAAGCTCTCATCATCTCCATTCAAAAAAATAGACACTGTTCGTTTGCCGAGAATTACCGTCCCACTTCCCTCTTTTCCTCCTGTTACAAAATCTTGGAAAAGTATGTCAGCGACTGGTTGTCCACCCACTTTCGCCACCACATAGTTAAAGAGCAACACGGCTTTGTTAAGCGTAGGTTCACTGCCTACAACTTGCTCGAATTTGTCCCCAAATGTCTAAATTCATGGCAAGAAGTACATACCATTTACACCGACTTTGCTACAGCCCTCATTATCATTATAATCAATGGCACAACAACCGGTATCCGGTCTAGGCTTACCTTAACAAGGAACTCCAGACATCCCGGTTTTGTGCCGAGGTTCACCAATTCGATATCCCTAAAAGCTCTGTCTGGCGTTATGACTTACGCCACCGGTCCATCTCAGCTAGACCCTAGCTCGTCTTCTTTTCCTACCATAGATACTGCCCCTAAAGACTTTTCGGGCTGGATCATCCTCATCCATACGGATTAAGTGACCCGCCTACCGTAACTTATTGAACCGGATTTTATCCACAACCAGACGGTCATGGTATCGTTCATAGATTTCGTCGTTGTGTAGACTACAGAATCCTCCATCCTCATGTAAGGAGCTGTTATCGGCTGTGATTTTCGACCCCAGATAGGAGAAATTATCAACGGCCTCAAAGTTGTAGTTTCCTATATTTATTCTTCCTGTTTAACAAAAGCGGTTTGATGTTGTTAGTTGGTTGGTCTTTGGTGCTGACGTTGCCACCATATATTTTGTCTTGTTTTCATTGATGTGCAGCCCAAGATCTCGCGCCGCCTGCTCGATCTGTATGAAGGCAGTTTGTACGTGGCGGGTCGTTCTTCCCGTGATGTCGATATTGTCAGCGTACGCCAATAGTTGGATGAACTTAAAAAGGATCGAACCCCTCGCATTTACATCAGCATCACGGATCACTTTCTCCAGGGCCAGGTTACAGAGGACGCATGATAGGGCGTCCCGTCATTGATGTCGAATGGTCTGGAGAGTGATCCTGATGTTTTTATCTGGCCCCGCACATTGGTCAGGGTCAGCCTAGTCAGTCTTATCAATTTTGTCGGGATACCGAATTCTCTCATAGCCGTATAGTCTTACCCTGAAGATGGTGCAACTGATGTCCATATTCTAGCAGTTTTCCATCGCTTGCCGCAGTGAGAAAATCTGATCTGTTGCCTGGAGTGAGGTCTCTTTGGTATGGGTCAATGAAGTTCAGGGCGTTTGGGGTTATCCGACCTGGCAAGATAGCAGAGAATATCTTATAGATGGTACTCAGCAACGTGATACCTCTATAATTGCTGCACTGCGTGATATCTCCCTTTTAATATATGGGACAGATAATGCCTCGTTGCCAGTCGCAGGCATTGATTCGCTGCCGAACACTGTAAGCATAAGCTGATGAACCGCTTGGTGAAATTGGTCGCCTCCATATTTAACCAAATCAGCTGGAATTTCATCGCCTTCTGGCGACTTATGATTTTTAAGCCGATGAATTGTACGGACTGTTTCTTCTTTACCTGGTGCTGGCAGTATTTGTCCATCGTCTTCAGTTGGCGGGACCACGAACTCGGTGATGTTCTGGTTGTACAGCAGTTCATCTAAGTACTGAGCCCATCGCTCCAATATGCCCATTCTGTAGGAAATCAGATTTCCCTCTTTGTCTCGGCAGGATGAACATCGAGGTGTGTAAGATTTCATCCTGCTGACTTGTTGGTGAAACTTCCGCGTCTGGGTATTTTCGTACCCCCCCTACATGTTCTGACATTCATCAAGGCTGAAAGGTAGCGACATTCGATCAACACGTGGTCCCGTCTGAAGAGCCCACGTTTGTTTGTAGATCGCTTTCCGCGCAACCTAGGTACTTCCAATAACCATTTCGTGTGATACTGCTAACTGAATAATCCGCTGTCCTTTATCATTTGTATTTTGATGTAAGCTGTGCGCCTCAACACGGGCTGAATTCCTACTTGGCTGTTAAAATCCCCAAGTATGATTTCATTTGCTCAACTGCAACTGCATTTTCCTCTTTAGGGGATTGAACATTAATGGTCTTTATATTTCCAAATCTGACACGCATAGCCCTTCACTTATAATTTTCAAAGCCGATAACCGCAGGGTTTCATTTTTGGCTGACTAAGAAACCTTCTCCAAACACATGATTTACTGGATGGCCACTATAATACATGGTATAGTAACTATTCTCAATAAAACCGGTCCCTGTACAACGCATCTCCTGCAACGCTGTTACATCAGCCTTATATTGGGAGAAGGTATCGGCTAGCTCCTTTTCTGTACAGGAAGCGCACGTTCCATGAGAAAATGCGAAGATCGCTATTCCGTTGCCATTATCGGGTTCGTCGTTGTATTATCCCTCCAGTCCGAAGCTCTTTTTGTGGCTTCGCAACAAGGTGTTTTTCGTGTAGGGTTATCAGCCCTATCCAACCCCAACCTGGAGGGCCAGTTGGTACAATTTGTCCCGTTTTTAGGCGCGGAAGACTCACCTTCATCCTTCTCCGTCTGCAGCTTTTCGTTAAGAAAGAACTCCCAGCGGTCACCACGTGCTCGTGGAGATAGGGTTTGGTAGTAGAGCTGTTGGTTCAGCAGGAGTTTTATGGTTATATATAGGTTTATAGGTTTTATGCTCCATTGACCCTTTGACCCTAGCTAAAGCCTTCGACACTATAAATCACAAGATACTTCTATCCAAGCTCTCGTCTCTAAGCGTTCCCGGTTTGCTCTATGCCGACCATCTTAAGCTGTTTTTCGCTATATCCTCGCCTGTGGACTGTCTTCCTCTCAATTTAACCAAGACACTCTGGTTCGTTGGTGCTCTGCTAATTGTTTAACGCTAAACGTCAGAAAATGTCACTCTAGGTGCTACTCGCTTAAATCCTCAATCACTTCCTTCTCTTACTCTCTTAAGGGACATTCCTTATCATCTAAATTCCACTGAAGACCTTGCGGTCCGCTTCGACACCCATTACTTGGAAGTCACCAAACGAACAGCAAAATTGTAAGGCTTTACACTTCGCTCCTCCTCTTATTTTGACTCAATTCAATCCACCTTAGCTCTCTTCAATTCACTCGTGCGGAATACCCTTGAGTACTGCTCCGTGATCTGGTCACCTTCCCGTAACTGTGATTGTCTTGCTCTTGAAAATGTGCAACGTAAATTCACTCGTTCCCTCTTCTTTACGAGCTTCCCTCGTGTGGACTACCCCTCGCGCCTCCGCTTTCTGAACCTCACTTCCTACAACTGCATAGATCCTATCTCGATTTATGGACATTTTTTAAGCTTTTCTCGGGTATGATGGACTGCCTCACCGCTAAGGATATCACCTGCCATCCTGCGTCTTATAACACATGCAACGCAAGCACTTTCAACGTGCTCTTCGCAAAGCTCGAAGTCCACTTCCATTCCCGGGTTCCTAGGCTTTGTCGAAGTTACAACGCACAACAGCTTCATCCTTTTAACTCCTCTTCTTTAAGTAGTTTTAAGCATAGGATAAGATTATTACTTTCTTCTCCTGCTAAAAATATAAGCCATTTTCGCAACCATTTTGATATGGATTGTTGCGATAGGGACTATTTCGCTAGTAAACCCACCAGTTTTTATACCATTTCATTTCGCCAATTAGTTATGGTCAATAATACTATTAAGACAAAAATGAATAATTGCAAAACTATCTTTCTCTGTGCTCTCATTAAAGCATACCCTCAACATCAATATAGAAATCAAATCAAATATTCTGAAGGACATATGTACATATTTTTGCCGACCGGTCATCCAGACAGTTTCCATCATCAAATACAACTATCCCCTCCACTATCATCGCTAGTAGATGAAGTTCAAGATATTTTAATGAAAGATAAACAGATTTAAATAATTTTTTCATTTTTTAATTCTCTATTTTACTAATTTCAATATAATTTCCTTCTATAATTTGGATATTTTATTTTCTTTTTTTGTTGCCATCGTTTCGTGGACAATCGTACAGTCACAGATACTGGTAAGTTTATATTTCAATTCTATTTTCTTTCCTTAACTTTCTACTCTTTTTCTCCATTATATCATTCATACGATTTTTCTATTATCATTACTCTCAATTTCCTGTTTGGTTCTATTCTATTCTATTCTATTGTTAACTTTAGAATATCACTAATTTCACTTTTGAATTATTTAACTCTTTGCATGTTTTTTTAAGATTTTTTAATATGTGAAGATAATAAATACAACAGAAACGATAAACAGCCTGCAGCTTCACTTAACAGAAAAACAACAATAAAAGATATTTTGTGTCCTGAGATTTTTACCAGGTATATCAAGCCAGCAATTTTGACCGCTAAGAACGAAAGGTGTGTGCTTGCGAAAATGTTTAGCCCCGCATGCTGATGTACATATATGCTTTTGCCAGCAAGAATACCATGTAATGCATTCAAGATCTCCATTCTCCGTCCAAGCATTGCTCCTTACTCCAATTATCTTGACAATTTTCCATCATATCAAACAAAAACCCCAAAGTAGTATTCCACCTTGGTATCCAATAAAACAAGGGTAAAAGGTGACTTCATACTCTTTAAAAACGAGAGCCGGGCATCCACGTTTCATCGCAGCTAACGATATGTCTGAGGAAGCTTCCACTTTCAGCCGCATACTGAGCGGAAAGCTCTAAGAATTTTTGCAAATTGGCATTTCTCTGTTCAGAAGGAAGAAGCTGAGGAACCAATTTTACTGAAAGACAAGTTATTCAATGTGGCTAGCTCTCCGACTCCCTTCTCAGGTTTGGCATATGAATCCGTCTCTTTATCAGGTTTGATATTTGACTATCCTCGTCCATACCTCTAGAGTACTTGCACCTCTAATCGATCAAGCACTAAATGTCCAAGTTACTGCATTCTTCGTTGCATTATCTCCTGCGATATTCTATACATCAACGACCTATTCTAAGTAGAAAGTCACCAGAAAAATTGTCGAATTGCATTGAGCGTTGAGAAACTTCCTTAAGATTAGGAGGTGACAACCAAGGGAAAAGGCAAGTGGCGTATATTCTCTTCTGACAACCCACATCTAAGGAATTGAAGTTATGAAAGTAACCGGAATACAACAGCATGAAAAAGCTCCAGCCATGAGAGGAGGAGTCAGTGATCACTGCTGCATGGTGAACCTCTACAAGCTCCATTTTCTCTTTATTTCAACAAAAAAACAATGTCTGTGTGGTCTAAGACTTTCCCTATCCTACCTAAAAAAAATAATTCAGATACTATTCTACGGAGGCTCAAATTTTTAATGACTATTCCTCAAACTTGGAATTTATTTCAAACGAAAGGTATACCTACACCTACGGCGCTCGAAAGGTACACCATAAACCTGATATTTTAGACGTCCATTACTCCGAGAGAGATCAAACAGACGTCATCACCTTAGCAGAGTTAATAATCGTTGGCAGGACAATCCAATTGGAACAGGGCCTTGAAGTGTGTCAGAGCACTTAATTCAAAACCGTTACAGTACGCTATAGAAGGCAATGTGACTCAGGCACTCATTCACAGCCGAGTCAACTAGTAGCCGACATCCATTCAAAATACAAATCCCTGTATCACCAGTAAGGGACGAAACCTCTATATACGTCCTGCGACAGTGTCCAGCACTTGTGCAAAGTAGGTCGAGACATCTGGGAGAACACTTAATACCAGATGCAAAGCTGAAACATCTGGAAGTGGGGAACATACTAAAGTTCCTAACGGTTACAGGCCTGGTTGAGATACTATGATCAATAGGTACACTATAACCAGTAAAAGGGGCACAATAGTTCTTCAAGGACGCGGTGCGACTTTCCCTTAACAGAATAATAATAATCACCAATAAGACTTGAAACGCGACCTTATAATGAACTCAGGGGAAATAGGAGGATCAGATAATGATCCTCATTCCCCTAAGTTCATTATAAATGGCCCCCAACGTGGGGCCCAGCATTTTCTGGATTCAGGCCTAATTTCTTATTTGCAGGTTTTCTGAATCAAGTGGAAGATAGCCTATTCCGGCTTAAAGCTTCGTTTGGTGGTTTCGGGTAACGAATCAATAGATTCTCAACATATGTTCCCGACTAGGCTCCACGCACACTTGCCTTCACATTTCTAGTTTTAGGTTTCACGCCTTTTCCCCGGAAGCAAGTGTTTCTAAGCCTCAATTTTCTTTGCCACCTTGTAACGTAGAGTTTCCTGCCCTATCCTTGGTAGAATACCATAAGAGCTAGTCGTTTGTTGTGTTTGTCTTTGAGACTTACCGTCTCGTAGGTAATTGCCTTCCAGAAACCTCTGGATCTACGGGCCTTTGCGGCTATAAGCTGACAGGTATTCGTTTTTTTTCTATTTCATACTCGGCACTCAAGACATTGTTGGTCCGTTTGCTGATCAGACCTACCTTCAGTCAAAACCTTGAGGCATTATGCCTCTTACGAGGATGTCAGGGTTCCCTTTGACAGCAAATATCAACTTAATCTTCATTATGTCAACGTATTCAGTCACCTATTCTTGGTGATATCCTCAAACTTCCTTTATAATTCCTTCATGCATAAAATTTTTGACTACGTTACCATAGCTTGACCACGTTGCCATAATTGTGATCTTATGAGACCGAATCAATTCAGATGCAGTTTACTCGATACCTAAGCCTGTAAAAGGAGTCTTCCCTATTCTAGTTATCCTAGCCTGATTATCCATAATCTACCATATATATTAATAATTAAGCCTCATTTTTCAGGGCAATTCGCGAAGCTGCTTTGCTACTTCAACTCCCCCGTTCCGAGAATGTCACGTGATTATAATCGCATGTACCTTCATCCTCTGGTTTCATCTTTAGCTACTCACAAAAACTGAGTTATTAGCACGTTATTAATGTTTACACAATAAGCAATAGAGTATCCTCCATTTATTGTAAAATAAATAAAAAGACTCCCACGGAAGAGCCATCGGCACACTAGAAGTGCCTTTTTAGAAGCCAACAGATAAATGATCCTGTACGAAACCTCGTGGTGTTCATAGAAAATAGCAGATTTCATTGTGGTCTCCAAAGAATTGTTTACCTAATATTCGCAGCCCGGCTCTAACTAGAGGTGACCAATCGCAAAGAAATTGTACGGTATGCCGAACCTGACGAAACGATCCAAGATAGTTCGTGAATGGGTCTTGCTGTAACAGAAGAAGATCTTCCCTGACTTAGCGCAACTGATGAACTTTTGCCATCTAATGCCAGCAGCTATCAAGACGTATAAGTATATTCTACTCTTCACAATTACTAAGGGGACAACGACTATACCTGTCAAGGGACGGATAAGAGCAGAGCCCTGTCAGGCCAGTCAACCTGCTTATACTACTCTATGTTCGTATGGCCAGAAATCTAGAGGACCGTATCGCCTAGACTGTTCATTAGGCTGCTCCACTACTCTTCTAGCTTGGAGGGTTTTGACACTGAGTACAAAGTATTACTGGCCACTTGGCTGTTGGTCAGGAGGACTATGTTACGCTTAGAACTCGGATCAAAAACACCGACGACCCTCCAGCATAGCCAGTATGTATGCTTAACATATACTAGCAAATCTGTACGACTCGGCTACACTATACGTATGCAAGAATACTGCTGCAGCAACTCCCTATACCATCTTCGATTAGTCGGCATAGAATACTCGGTCATAACCTCCCTACGTATCACCAGTTTTCAACTCTCTCCCCTCTTGAAGCTCAGTTCTTGAGTGGAGTACTCCGATGAAAATGCCTAGACGAGACGCTTCCTCTAGGATATTACTGTAGCCATAGGGAGGGCTTCGCTATACAGCATCTGGAATCACACAGCCTTACAGCACCGAACGATACGACGTATTTAATATGAAGCTCCAGAGACACGATATTTAGAATTATATCATGATCAACGGCGCAACAACAAGTATCCAGTCTAGGCCTGCCTTAATAAGGAACTGCAGACATCCCGGTTTTGCGCCGAGGTCCACCAATCCGATATACCAAGACGCTGTTTGGGATCCTGGCCTACACCATCATTCCATCTTAGGCAGGGTCTGCCTCGTCTTCTTTTTCTACCATAAATATTGCCCTTTCGAGTGGGATCATCCTCATTAAGAGACTTGCCCACTGCAACCTATTGAGCCGGATTTTATCCACAACCAGGTTTAAAATCGATGAAAAGCGTGATGTAACTGATGGGCGTATTCCAACAGTTTTTCCACCGCTTGCCGCAGAGAGAAAATCTGATCTGTTGCTGATTTACCTGGAGAAAAGCCTCTTTGGTATGGGCTAATGATATTCAGGACATATGGGGCTATCTGGCCTAGCAAGATAGCGGAGAATATCTTATAGGTGATACTCAATAACGTGATATCTCTATAGTTGCTGCACTGTGTGATATCTCCCTTTTTATATATGGGACAGACAATGCCTCTTTGCCAGTCATCAGGCATTGATTCGCTGGCCCACACCTTGAGCACAAGTTAATAAACCACTTGGTGTAATTGATCGCCTCCATATTTAACCAATTCGGCTGTAATTCCATCGTCTTTGTCTCGGCAGGATGAACATCGAGGTGTGTAAGGTTTCATCCTGCTGACTTGTTGGTAAAACGCCTGGTGCGGTTGCTCCCTGTACTTTTCGAGTTTACAGATCTGTTTGTTCTCCCAGGCTTCCTTTATCCGTCTATGAAATCGCTTCTCCGCTCGCCGGAGTTCTCGGTAAGTCTCTGCACGTTCCCACGTCCTATGAGAATGCAACATTACTCGGTATGCAGCATCCTTCCGTTTCGTTGCTAGCTTACATTCGTCGTCGAACCAGCCATTCCGATTCTTTTTGCGGCTGGGGCCAAGTATGTCTGTGGCCGTATTTATTATAACGGTCTTCAGGTGATTGTGAAGATCATTTATGGATGCTTCATCTCGAGGATCCCTGTTGACTGCGCTTATTTCGGCATCCCATTGCTTCCATCTTCAAGTGTTTTGGACACTCTTAGTGTAATCGCAAACTACTAAAGGCGACAAGATGGTTCCCAGGGGTTATCCCAAATGGTGTATTTCCAAAACAGTTTGCACTGACTCAAGTCTAAAATTCGTGAAAGTTCTATCCGATTGTCTAAGACAGTCCAACTTGACCTGCATGCACAGCCTTGGAGCCGCTTTTTCGTCTTCCATTTCCTAATAGTACGATTCAGGGGAATCTCGTTTCGAAATTCTTACGAGTTTCGTCTATTTCTGCTATGAGTTTCTGCAATCTAACCGGCCTTCATTCTTATTGTATTTACAAGGGCAACTCCGGAGTCGTCTTGTTGATCTCTTGAGCTTTTGTAGTTCTTGATCTAACCAGAGAAGGGCAATCCTTCCTAGGTTCATATCACATCAATAGAGTCCTTAGTCCTGGAGAGCTAATCTTTAACATTTTTTAAGTAGCTTCTCTCCTCTAGCATATCATTTGCTGCTAACCAAATAAGTATGTGAAAAAGTTTGCATCACAGTCCATTAAGACTCTGCTTGACTCCACATTCGCTACCAGATCCATTAGTTTTTGCGATAAAAGGTATCGGTAGGCAACAACGAAGCTCTTCCTTTTACCATTAACCTGTAATTGTAAGACGGCCGCAACCGCTGGTTACATAATTGTCTCAGCGTGGGTGACAATTTTTATATAAATTCACTAGATTTTATGTTTTTAGACATAAATGTAGTCTGAATGGCTCATCAACTCAATCAACTTCTCCCCATCTTCCGTCAAAAGTTCCGCTCCCTTGCATCCGATTTCGCAGTATATCATAACACCAGATGGTGGAGAAAAGCCTATGTCCTTCGTCTTCTTTCACAGTGCCTTTCGCAGCCTTCGACAGAGAACTTTCTTAGGTTCACGGTGTCCGGACTGCATGGAATAGTTGTTACATAGTGGTATTAGAACAGATGCGTTCACATTACCAACTATACTTTCTTCCGTTTTGTCTGGTAGAGGCGGAAGGGAAAGTTCTGATAGGGAAGATTTAATATATATAGTCCCTTCTTCTTTGCAGCTGAAGTCTAATTCTGCTTTCCTTTCTTGCTAACAAAGCCGTAGATACTATGTATAGGTTTTCTACTGAAGTGGAGTGGGGTTCGAAGCTTGTCATACACTTTCCAGGATCCATAGCTGCCATGTTCAAGCATTTTGGACACTCATAGTGCAGTGGTGAACTACTACAACTTACCCGACCATGTCATTCTCCCCTATGTTAATATTACCGGGAACCGGGTTAACTATGGGCGTGTCGCTCAGACTTTTCAGCACATCCCTGTACTGGGAGATTTCGCTACTGAGTAGTAGGCCTTCCGCTCTGGTATCCTTGAAAATGGCTGTATTCCCCAGTACTTTTGCTTAGTATACACTAGCAGATCTTGGAAGACCGTATGACTAACTGCATTGTGCGTCACCGAGAATGCACCAGCACTGACTCTGAGGACCATCTTCGTTCCGTCAGATAAGTAGGCCCACAATAAAATTACTTTTCCAGCATAGCTTACAAATGTTGTAGTTCATTGGGAATGCGTAGAGTTTACGAAGGTACTTCGTCTAGTATATGACAACGGCCGTAAGGCTTCGCTATCTAACATCCGAACTCACGCAATCTGACGATGTAGCGTGTAATGACCTTCATATTAGGTCGAGTGGATTAGGTGTAGCAAATACAAAAATCCGTCTGCTCCCCCTATTTATGTTTACCTTTGACAAAATACACTCGGTGATACCATGAGGCTATTGTATACTCAATCTATCTCTCTATCTATCTCTTGCTGCTAATGCTGCAAAATTGGCATGTGCTTATGATAATTGGGAAATATTTTTTCGAAAGGCAAAATGAAAATGCTAGCTTCCCATTACTTTTAAGCTTAGGAACACTGTATGTGCATAGTTTTGCTTGATTTTAATTAGATACTGTACACCTACTCATTGCTACTTCGTTGAACCTCTTTGTTTCTCTTTCTTTGCCAAATAACCCACCACGAAAAATTCTAAAAAGGGTTCCTCCTAGTTATTTGTGGTATATTGCATTCGTAGGCGCAAAGGTAATAGTAATCAACATCGGCATAACATGTTTGGCTTAAGCACCCATGACAATTTCCTAACACTTCCCACTCCTGAAAAGGCTAAACAACCTTATTAATGGTTGACCCGAAATTTGGTCCCCGACTACTACGCCTGCAGAAATCGTACAAAACAATTCCCTCCAGTTGAAATGAAATCTCATCTACGCTGCTTTCCCTCACTATGTGCAAGGAATAGCCAATAAACAGCCCCAAAATATCAATTTAAAACCCAAACAAGCATCCTACCTGAACCTGTTGTTCGTAGGCGCTAGAATCATAGCTGTCGGCTATTGTTCAATTCGTTTATTATTAAATCGTTCATTGGAGTGTTCAGTCCAGATGGAAACAGACACCTTGTCCTTTTCGCATCCTTTTCAGCATACAACACGCCGCGCCTTCCATTCTGTCCAAATGAACGTTCTGCCAAGTAAACGAGTTAGGCAGCAAGGATTAAATTAGCATGCAGAACTCCATTCAGGAGAATAATACCTGCCACGTTTAACCAATTCTAGTTCCACTCTACCTGTCCAACTTTTGAAGTGAAACAATTCACTCCGGTCTAGGATGTACTTTGCGGTAGTAAATTGGGTCACACAAACAACTCAAATTGAGATTTCACCTTAAACGATCTTATCATGGCCACACAAAGAATCAAAAGCGGTCGTCTCACCTGCCGAGGTGAGTTGTTTTGGCACCTGGCCCGAGGCAGCAATAGTTCTAAATGGGAGGCATTGTGTGAAAGTATCTTTCGTCCTATTTGTTCCGACCAGACTGGATCCAACGGGAAGAATGGGGAAAATGAAATGTTTCAAGAAAATTTTCTCTAAGTTTTGTTTGCTCGGATCAACAGTCTCATTTTACTCTCTTTTATGTGCCGGAAGGATATATCAGAATTCTTGATTCCATTCCAAGAATTCAATTTAATTCTTGAGGAGTCTCCATCGAAATGCTCGTAAGCCTTTGCAATCCGAAAGAGAATGCAAGCTGCTTGCAATTTGAGGGTAAATAGGTTCTGACCAAGGGAATAGAGAAATTGTGTTTGCTCAGGAGAATGCATTTGGAATAGCTGTGGTGAGTATGCAGGGGTTTCGACGAGGATGCCAAATCATGTTGGCTGGATTAAGCGTGGGAAATCTTCTTCCCATGGCAATTTTAGAATTTAAATCCCGTTCTCATGCTACTCAAATATTCAAGAAATATTTACTGTTGTATGTTATACAGAAATCATGAACACATTTCCAACAAATATCCGAAAATTGTGAGATAGATAGGAAAGGACAAACACTATGAATTGTCAGGGTGAAAAGCTTAGATTTATTGGCATTAATCTTCCCCCTTTCCTTTTCAAATCCTTAGCTACTGGGTCGAGTCCCATGACTCGCTGAGAAAATAAGCAGATGTCATGCTATTTAAAATACTATTATCCGTCAGTCTTCTTCACGGCCTCCAAACAAGCAGAATGGATGCCGTCATTGATCACACGATGAGCTATGTAAATTAGGGATACATAATTAAAAGACTTCATTATAGACTGCTAATTCCCCCTAGATTTCGTCTCCATGCAGAACGCAACTTTCAAACTCTATCACTTCCATAATATCAATTGCTTTTTTTCATAACCTTCTCTATATTATCTGTTACCTAGTGGTCAACACGGATTTAAACTCCACGTAATGAAATAATCATTACCATTGGTGACAATTTTAAAAAGACTTACGCCTAGTTTTGGCAATGTGTGGGATTCTCACCCACTAAATGCACTCACCTTCTTCCCTTCTCCAAATCCCCACTGGACCACCGTAAAGTATTACTTCGCGGGGAGGGCTCTGGTGCACACAAGCACGATTAAATTACGCGTTCATCGCACTTTCCACTCCTTGAAACTTTTCAGATATCGCAGTTCTTCTTTTTCTTTAGCTGTATCCTTGGATGCAAGTACTTCCTGTATCTACAGTCAGAAACTGTGTTAGGTAGTAATTGAATTCTGTGTATTTTCACATGACCCATCTCTCAATACATCAGATAAGTATATGGGTCTAACCCCCTTTCCCAAAATGATTCTACTATTGTCATTTCCTGTACAATTCCTTCCTAGTGACTTTTTGGAACTCCGAAGTCACATCGACCAGATTCACCCTCCTTCTCTGATAAAGACAGTATGCCTCATTCGCTAGAAGATCCAAAAGACAAAGCAACCGGCGACTATATTTTTTGCCATCATCTTTGCCAGAATTGCTAACTTCTCTCGCGCATAGATCAAGTGGCCTTGGAAGTCAACTTGGCCTCGATGATTATTTCCAGGTATCTAATGACCGATTTTGAAACGACCTCTTGATTACCAATTGGAATTTTTACAATATTGTTTTTCCGTCTACGTCTTTTCTTCCACGAACGCCAAGAATGGTTTCAATAATATTAAGTTCTACGTTTTCGGGGTGCCTCGCAACCGCATTGCCAAGTCATCTGCAAAATAACGTTGCCTCACTTGGCACTCAGAGGACAAGCACTCCGTAATATATTACAACAGGTACTCCAATACGGTGCTTTGGGGAATGCCTGCCATCACAACATATTCTTTCAATCCGTCTCGTGCCTCTCCGAAAGAACTCGATTACCCGAACTAAGTAAGCAGGGGCAACCAGTTTAGCCAAGGTGCCCTAAATCCAATCCCAGCTGGCCGAATTAAAGGTATTCCTGACATTTAGTATTACTACCGCACAGCAATTATGACCCAGATCGTCATCCATTGTTATTGCATCAACCTAGGCTTGCCGAAAAGCATACTATGCCTCGATAAACCACCCGTTAGCTGAACGAACGGAAGCAGCTTGTTGTTTATAACCCGCTCCAGCATCCTCCCCTTAGTTTTAGACACAATATTGACAAAAAGATATGAAGAGGATGGGCCAGGCGACTTTCGGGGCTTCGGCAGCAGAACTAACAACTGCCTCTACCATTGGGCGGGAAAAACTCCTTCCACCATGCACTTATGAACCATGTAGACCTGATTTTAGCAGTTAAATTCAGGGCTTTGTATATTCGGAATCCCATCCAATCCATCCAGAGCCTTATTATCACCAATTTGTCGTTTGAGCCTCTTAAGGCAACTTCAAAGACTGGAGTATTATTTCTCTATCTCCCGATGCTCTGGCTTCCCTTTTGTCGGTTGACAAAGTCTTCTTGATTTCAAAAACCATGATCTCAACACCGAGATTTGCTGGTTCCACCAACAGTTTGGTTTTCTATTTTGACTGGAAGCATTGTCGCGCCATTGGAGGATCGAAAGCTTCAGTTACCCGCTGACATAGCTGGCTCACCTCTTTCATTGTCGTTCCCTTCTGGTGTTGCACTCCTTTTAAAGCCAACAGGAATGTCTCTTCCTCGAAAGCTCCAGTGGATTAGCAACGTTTCTAATGTGAAGGAAGATAGCCTGGTACTCACTGTAGGTATAGTTTTCACTCACCCGCCAAATCATCTTCTTCACCAGCTAACTGAGACAACAGCTCAATGATCGAACCTAACCCCCTGGGTCGGAAGGTAGGAATGTATCTAAGTAGGATTTGACCAACGGTGTCCGTCACTCGGCTTTCCCAGTTCAAGGCCCGCGCATTGAAATCGAAGGCAACACTTCTAGGGCTGTAGTCTCCTCATATTTCGCTAAAGTTGCATAGGGAACGGTATTACAGCTGTATATATATACGCAGTTGACTTTTAGCCTACAAACCTGTATAAGATAACTTAATGCCTCGTATCAGAGCCCGGATCATTTACACGTTCTCTCAGTGACAGAAATGCTGTCCAGTTATTGTCTTCTACATTCGTCTTTTACAACAGCAACATTAATGCTGATCCGGAGATTATCCGTATTCGTTTCCGAGTCCCGCGACAAATCTCGATTACCAAGTCCTAACGCTGCCCTCGGCAGCTTTTACGAAAAGGACTCTGTGTGGGCCTCATTTCGACTTCACTATTATCTCTTGTAACATTAGATACTAAAGTAGCCATGGAAGTTATTGATATCCTTAGTTCAAGAGATTCCTAGCCAGCCTGTAGCTTTCCAGGTATTCTTAGAAGCATTTATATATTATTTGATTTAGTATTGGGCATGAGATTCATCTCATTTGAAATTTCGAGGGTATATTTTTGGATAAATAATGTGTACATGGTGAAATTTTGAAAAGAAAATATTTGACTCTGGGCAAAATATCCTCGATCTCCAAAAAAGTTCTGCAGTGATTGTGACATTCACAGCGGTTGGGGTTGTTGGCGAGGTGGTTGTTAAATTCCTTCCATGTTTCCACCACCCGAACGCTATTAACGCTCTAAATCCTCTATTTGCAGATCTCACCCATTCTTCGTCTGCGATAAACTGCTCGCACCCATCAACTTAAGAAATTGGCGAACTTCCTTATAGGCGTGCTCTTCTTGTCCCGAATCGATCCTACCTAACTAGGCTGATCGAAGGCTGAACATACCCAGTAGATAGGTGGATGCTTGGACAATGTTTGCCTGTCAGAAGCCAATTTTCGGAAACAATTACTTCTTTTCACACAAATTTTAGTGTATAGGTGGGAATTAGTTAACCCCACACACGCAGTGATTAACGTCATTCTAACTTGAGTTTAAGGGGAATGTCAACGAATATAGTCTTCTTTTTCTGCAGCCTTTATCCCGTTCATAAGCGAGGTCGGCTCGTCGTGATCGATTTCGCCATTTGGCTCTATCAACTGCCTGATCTGGATGCAATCTCGAGGGTTTTAAATCCCCATCCAGCATATCAAGCCACCGTTCTTTCGGCCGACCTTTTGGCCTTTTGGTCGCGTACCATCGACTTCAATGTTCAGACCAATCTTGGCAAGTGAATTCTCGTTAGCGCGAATTGCGTGACCATACCATCGAAGACGCCTCTCTCGCAATTTTTCCGCGATGGGTGCCCCCATAACGATCGTCTTCATTTTGGATGTGATAAAAACGTGTCACGCCAATAGTCCAACGCAACATCTTCGTCTCCATTACCGCAAGACGCCGTTCATTGTCTTTTAAAGTCGGCTGACACCTAGAAACATAGAGGACGACAAGATGGACAACATTACGGTAAATTTTAGATTTGAGACGTTCGTTGATACATCGATCACAAAGAACAGGTTGCGCTAATACGTGAAGCAATTTCATTACGCAGTTCTCCATTGGCTGATAGCACTGACCCTAGATATTTAAATCGCTCAGATCTGGGCGGGTGAATACCACTAACCGTGATTGTGCATATTTTATGGGGATCGTGCATGAGGCGATCATTCCATTTTTGGACAAGTTGCTCAAGATTATTTTTGCTATTAGATGCTAGAAAACATCATCTGCTTAAAGCAGTGTGTAGGGCGCTGGACGTTCGATATCACGTATGACAGTGTCCATAACAAGAACAAAGAGGAATGGCGAGAGGGTGCTTCCCTGAACACCAACAGAGACCCGAAGCGGTTTTGGTACACCCGCCATACTTCGAACTTTACTTTTCGGATCGTGGTAGAGCATTTGAACCCAGCACACGAATTCTTCTGGCACTAAGTGCTGTCGCAGAGCATACCAGATGAGTTCGTGTGGCACACGGTCAAACGTTCAAAAATCTTCATAGTATGGGAAAGAAACCGGATTGGATGGTAATTTGAACATTCTGCTGGACTACCTTTCTTTTTCTATATTGGAACAGTGGTACTTTTTTGTCAATTAGATGGTGTTCTACCTTCCTGAATAACCCGATTAATAAATTCACTGAGCCGCAGTGTTAGGTCCCAACTCTTCGCTTTCCCCGATTTCATTCGTTTTATTGCCGTTTTATTGAAGTCAAGGAGACTTCAGTTGCACTGACAGTTAAGTCCTTGGGGTTTTAACGTAGGTACCTGTCGTGGAGACTTAATCCTATGGTCTTCTTAAGACACGGATTGATTTTGGGACCACAATCAGAGCCCCACTGTGACAAGCAACAACGGTACCAGTCTATGCAAATCCATGGCTTAGCATTCATACTGGTGTATGCAAGACGTACCTAAATCTCTACCGAACTAAGGAGTACGGCACCCGTGTTGAAACGCAACACCACGCCGAGGCCCGAAGGTCTCTTCTCGCTTGAGCATAACCACAACCACCATGAAACTCCCACTAGGGGGGCCAACCGCAAATAACCGAGCTGTCCTCACATACAACAGGAGTTCACCCGAAGTATGTGAGTCCAGGGGCTTTCCCGGTTCCCATGGTACCAGTATACCCATGGTAAGGTTTCATGACCAATTTGCCACTTCAGATGAGTCCCCGTGCAGACTCGGGTCTGACCGCCCTGATTAGGCCTTTGGAGCATTTGCCTACTGAATCACGGCCGACAAACCAAAGTGATTACAGCGTCTCCCGGTGCCACCACTATGGAAGTTCTCCTCAGCCTCTTGGTTTTGGTTTGGCCGATAGGGTTGCCGCCCCATCTTCCTCGCCGCCACCTCTGAGCACCAGTTGCGCTAACAGGTGGAACTGCTCCAAATGTCGGCAATGATTGTGGAAGTGGAGGAGGAGCAAATTCTTCAGTTGGAATCTGCTCGAAGTATTCTCGCCATCTATCCGTTGCGGCTCGACGGTTGGTAAGCAAAGTACCGTTCTTGTCATTAACGCAGCAAAAGGGTTCAATATCCTGTGTCCGTTCGTTTCGGCTTTTGGGTAGTCGTTACAGATCTCTCTCGCCATCCCAAGTATCCAGTTTATCGTAAAGATTTTTGTAATGGTTCGCTCGGGTGACAATGATCACTTTCTTTGCTTACCAGTTGGCATTCTTATAAATTTACAAATTGGCCGGTGTTTTATCGTCGAGAAATTTGTGGTGGAGGCGTTTCTTTTCACGGACCTTCATTTCAACATCGTCATTCCAAAGCCAAATATCTCGGTTGATGTTCCGCTTTCCCGGCTTGGTGACCCCGAGGGTTGCAGGGGCCACATTGTGGATCGTGTCTTTCATTTGATGCCACGATTCTTCCATATTCGTAATGGTTGACAATCGCGTAAGTGAGATCATTTCTTCTCTCTTCTCACGAAATCGCCACCATTTAATGCGCGCTGGGCCAGTGCGTTACTCAGGCTGTTTTATTGGTGGCTTAATTCGCAGGACGGCAATCAACGGTCGATGTTCAGGTGTGATGTTCGCATAAGGAACGGCCTTGCAATCAGTGACAGTGGTAAAATGTCGGCGTCTTATGAGAATATAGTCGATTTGGGTTTTACTGTTCCCACTACAAAATCTAGGAAGATGAGACAATCGTTTGATGATCCATGTATTCAAAAGTGCAAGGTCATGGGTGCCCGCAAAATCGATTATACGCTTGCCACCATCATTGAGCGTTCCGAACCCCTTTCCCACATAGCATCTATTACCGTCTGCCTTTTGACCAACATGACCATTAAGGTCGCAATAATGATATAGTCGTCAGCAGACACGTGACAAGTCTTTGCATCGAGAAGTTGAAAGAAGGCATCTTTCTCGGCATCAGGTCGTCCTGTCTGTGGTACGTACGAGGTGAAGAAATGCATAGTGCGATCAGCTGATATAATGGTGAGCTTCATCAGCCGATCATCGTTCGACTTCTTTAATGGCATCACGGAAACTCTCTGAGATGGCAATGCCAAGACCATATTGAATGTGTGGGCTACCAAAATAGAGAAATTTATAGCCATTTTTACCGCATTCGCGTTCAATTTCGAAGCTTTTGCAGCAGTCCATCGGGTTTCTTACAGAGCGCAGATATCAATACGCCTTTTCCGAAGGGCTCTTGCGAGTTCCTCGATCTTTCCAGTTAGGGTGTAGGCACGCAGCGTGCAGACACCTATTTGTTTTGTTCGGACTAACTTGCTTACGTCCTGACACCGCCCATGCATCACGAACCTGTACTCATTTCTCGGTAGGACCGGTGCCCGTCCTGCCGCGTCGACTAAGGTTTTACTGAGGATAGTATCAATTACGTTGCCTCAAGCCCTCCTTCTTTACCTGGGCTTGGGACCAGCATACTACGTTACTATGTTAATGGCATGGCGGAGTTTTTCAACGAATGTATAATAGTCATGGAGGATATCAAATGAAAGGTGTTAATTTTTACTTTCTGGTATCAGTTCTGATATTTCATGCAAAGGTGGCATTGCGAGGGCTGGAGAATAATTATTTCCTTCACAGACCCACTCTAAGAAACTACCCAAGCGAAAATTATGAAAAAAATCAGGAAGCTGTCAGTATACGATGCCACCTTATCGATACCTATATCTTTACCTTAAATAAAGTTGATACTAGTATGTTATTACATTTTTTAAAAGTTAGTTGGGAGCCTCTTACATTCAACCTATAATCATGAAATTGCAGTAATGCAGCGTGTAATATAGAGCATGATATCACCCAGTTTGGTGGAAATCGCAACATTACTAACAAAGTTATGAGTGATCAAATTTGTCTATATTGGTATATTGGTCAAATTTTTGTGAGTTTTAATGGCAATATTACACTAAAAAGAATACTAAATGCATAAACACTATGAGTTGCGCACAAATTGAGCAAAAGTCCGCTCAAATACTCTGAGACAAAAAAACATACAAAACCTTTCATCTCTGAAGCACAGAGCTTCTGGTTTTCATCCAGTTAAATTGAACATTTTTGGATTCCACGATTTATCCGACATCTTCGTCTACATGTTCTTAGAGGCTCCCTTACCTAATCCCTCGGACGATCATTTTACTAGGTTTCATATTAACATATGAATAAATCGTCCTCTTCGCTCTCAAGAAGACGCTTTCACTCGCGTTGAATCAAGAGGTTGAAGTTGTGATAATTACTCGAATTATATGCCAAAGACCGAAAAATCAAACTTCGTTTCCTCAATGCATTCTAACAAAACTTCAAATAATTACCCATGTTATTTGCGGGAAAATAGAGCAACCCCAAAAACAAAAACCCCATGCTCCATTCTCCCTTTCCAAATTGTAAGTATTTGATAAATTTGTCGTATTTTGTGGCACTCACCATAAAACATTTCACTTTACCTTTCAGTTTCACCGTACCTTGAAAAACTACTGCTTACAATGAAATTCTCTACATTCCCAAAAAATTGCAATTTGTTTGTTTGCATGCACCGATTTAACATATTTACAAAATCCAACTAAATACACAAAATGCACCGCACAAAAAAGGGACCACGAAATTGCCTTGGCCTGGATTTTAAGGGCTGTCGAGAAGGACAAACGTCCTTACAAGGCCTTCCAGCGTTCCTTTCTCCTGTCTGCGATTGCTGCATTCGTTCATTTCTTGAAAAATGCAGTGAGAAAGGGCAAGAATGCAAGGAAAAAATAGCAACAGAATGAATGTTGCTGGCGACACCGATGACGCCAATTGCATGCTAGCATGCATATGAATGGAGCTGCTAAAAATAGGATATAGAAAAGCTGAGTGAACTCATTTTTTTGCACGTGTGTAGATTAAATATGTATAAACATATGTTTGTTTCCACGGATATATGGGAAGGTGCATAAGAGGTGAATAAACAAAATCCGGATGGACAGACAAGCACACTTCCCGCTGGTTATATTGTCGAAAGTACATTCATTCCAGTTGTAAGATGGACGAGGTGATTCTTGATTTGCTTGCTCATTCTTCATTTAGAATGGTTGACGAATAAGGATTAAAATGAATTGGCTTTAGGGTAGAATGTATCATCTGGCCTGAACCCAGAAGCTACCTTTAGGGTAAAAGGTATCATCTGGCCTGATCCCAGAAGCGTGACTAGAGTACGAGATTGAAGTAATAAAAACTTGTTGTTTCTTTTTCGTTGGTGCGGGTATTTATTCTTGCAAATACCGATGTTTCGGGATCAGTGCAAACAAGTTTTTAAAAAGAAACAACAAGTTTTTATTACTTCAATTAATTAATCGTTGGAAATACCGCATAATTTCACTCTGATAGAGTACGAGGCTATACACGGTTTTTTCATCAAGAAGGGTCATTTTATATTTCCACCGTCAACGTACAGCTTTTCTTACTATCACAGTTATATTCCAGAAAAACAGGAACTTCATCTGCATCAAAATTATTGCGGGTACCATCATAGAGATTACTTGCACACTTATTATTCCCCCACCCTTCCCTTTTTAAACTTCTTTCATGAGCACCTGTGCGTCCTCCAATTTAACGTTTCCAGAATTTACTTAAATCGCAACTTTCCAATACGTTGCCTTTCCCAATCCCTCATGCCCCTCCTTCGTTACTCCTGACGCCCATCATCCTGCCCGACTCCCCTATCGTGCGCAAGCCTACCAAGTTTAGCTTTCGTAAGGCAAACTTCGGAGATCTGAACCCAGCCCTAGCGATAATCAACTCGGCTACCCCTCTCTACATTGGCGTGTTATCAAGCACTAATCGCCTTCTATACGATTTTACCAGATCATCTTCCTTCCTGCGCCCCCTCCTCTCCAAAGTCCCTGCGCTCTTACCCTGCCTGGTTCTGCACTGAAGTGTACCAAAATCTTCGTCAGAAAGCAGTGCTAAAAAGAAGATTCTGTCATGTGAACCCATGCTGACTTTGTTCCTTTATTTGAAACTGCGTCACTCGGTCAAATCCAAATATTAATACTCAAGTCCGAAGAACCTAAAACCATTCTAGTCCCACATTTGCAACTCCGGCAGTTCCGCGCTATTTCCTCCCTTAATTAAGTTCTCTGATTCCCTTGCTACCTCCCCCCAAATACATATTTTGTGATTTACCCTGCCGCTACTCTCAGTCTATGTTCCCTCCTCCGACTTCTTCCCTCCCGTTAGTGAATGCAGCCAGCCGTGTATCTGCTGCTATTCCCCTTCTTACTTTTCTCCTTTTAGAGTACCTCATTAATAAGCTCGACACCAAGGTCAGCCCTGGATACGACGGTCTTCTAACCGCTTTTTACTTAAAACTGGTCAGTTCATCTCCTTTTCCATCTTCTATTTTTTTAAAAAAAGAGCCTCGGAGAGAACCACTCTCCTGGAGGCTCTTATCATCCCGTTACCGTCCCATTTCACTCCTGTTCTCCTATTTCCAAAATCTTGGAAAGGTGTGTCAGCAACTGGTTGCCGTCCCACTGTCGAGGTGCAAGTTGAATAAAAATAATATAATTCACCACAAAGTGAAACTCACCCGCCTGAGAAGGTCGCCCACCTGTTGGTAACAGTATGGCAGCCACGAGGCCGGCACAGCAGTCGTAGAAGTTGAGTAATAAGTTTGGAGAGGAAAAAAAATTGAATTATAATTTGAAAATTTTTGAGTTGTAAATAATTAGACAATTGTTTTTGTAATTGAGAAAGTTAAAAAATCAATAACATAGTAAATAGCTTGTGCGTCAAGTGAGCTTAACATTACTTAATATGTTTCATCACATCACTTTGGCCACCTCATAGTGAAAGAAAAACCCAGCTGTGTTAAGCGTGGGCCATTGCCTTCAGCCTGGACGATTTCTCTAACTTGTTGGCCAAATGTCTAAACTTAGGGCAGGAAATGCGTACACTGACTTTGCCTGCAGTCTTCGACACTATAAATCACTAGGTGGTTCCACCAAAAGTCTCCTCTCTCAGCGTTTCCCTATCAGCCATGAAAAAAGCTTGCCTCTTACCTTTCCAACCAATGCTGCCACGTCTCTTCTGCTGACCCAACATCACGCTCCTTCTCTCCTCTCCCCTGTAGCGTCCCACGGAGATCTATTCTGACCCCTTATTATTTTTATTCTTTACCAACGGCCTTCCCCCATCCTTACTTGCCCCTGTTTTCCGCTATATTGTCGCATATCGACTATGTCTCCTTCCAATCAAAGCTAGACACCCTGGTTCACTGCCGCTCTGCTAATGGTTCAGCGCTAAATGTCAGAAAGTGCACTTTTTTGTGCTAATCGCCTAAATCCTCACCCACTTCCTTTTCCTACACTCTTGACGAATGTGCTTATGATATCAGATCTACACTCAAGACCTCGAAACCACTTTCGACAATAAGCTCCGCTTCGACATCCACTGCCTCGTAGTCACCAATTGAACTTCATAATTGCGGGCTTTATTTTTCGCTCCTCCTCTGATTTTGGCCCCATCCAACCGTCCTTAACTCTCTGCAGTTCTCAACTCTCGAGTACTGCTCCGTGATCTAGTCACCCCCCCCCCCCCCATAGCTGTAATTGCCTTACCCTTGAAAAAACGCAATGTAAATTTCGGTTCCCTCTACTCTAAGAAAATTCTCCTCGAATGACTACTCCTCCGCTTTCTGAACCTCCCCTTTCTATAATAATGTAGAGCCTAACTGACTTTATGCACATTTGTCAAGCTTTCCTTGGCTCTGATGGACTACTCCGTCTCTAACAGCATCACCTGGCGTTCTCAGTATTATAGGTAATACACGCAACGCTGATATTTTCAACGTGCCTTTCGAAGAGCTTGAAATCTATTTCCATTCCTAGATTCCTACACTATTCAATGTTAAAAATCACACGGTCTTGGTCCCCTAAATTTCTCTTTTTTCAATAGTTTTAAGCATAGGTTAAGGTTCTTGCTTTCTCCTCCTTCAAAGGGCAGTAAGTAACTGGAGTTCACTCTGTTTATTATACATTAAAAATAAATAAATAAATAGAGGTTCCATAATTACATGAGCTCCCCACAGCGGCTGCTGGGAATTGTCTGTGGAAGTGAGAGGGGTAAGCTCATTCAACTGACGAGAACCTATTTGACAGATGGCCATCTTTGAAGAGCAAGCGAATCTTCCCCAGGACGAACCAATGAAACAGCCCGGGGCCATACAAACCGAGGCCCAACAACATACGCTGAGCGCTGCATCACCATTTAGGAAGATGGAATGCAAGCTCCAAAAATATGGGCACTTTCAATTCGCTTAGGCACCCAGTTTGCATCCAGATTATTTGTCAGGCTAAAACATGGACTAATATTTTAAAAACCGGACGACGGTTGAGAAAGGAGATTGCTCATGACAAACGCATCTTCAGGGAAGGACCGGTTATCATGCAGCCAACAAACAGTGGTCGTCAAAGGTAGTACAACAAGAGTCAGCCTGAAGTCTGTAATAGTAGTAACGAGAGCCAGCCTATAGTCTGCAGTCTGTAGAATGTTCTAGTGTCGAACTGGACGTCATTATCGCCAACCATACTGCTCCTGCTCTGAAACGGGCGGCTTGAGGTGTCCCCCGGAGAACGAAGAATGTCAGTTGCGAGAAGCGAATGAGAAAATGGAAGCCACCGGAGGCCGGTTCAAGAGTCAGTATCAGGACACCCATATTCTGATCGAGATTGCGGAGGATATCGTGGCAAGAACCTCGCTAGGTGCCACGTGATTGTTAATGAGGATAATAATAAACGCTTAGAAAACTAGCTCTGACGCCAAGGAACCCCTGCAAATAGCGAAGCAGCAACGGCAAGCTGACCAAGTATGCGCTATGAAACCATGCACTGCGAAACCATTCAGTATCAACAACCACCTGCTAGAGGCAACGTATAGGGCCTACAAATAAGTTCTGTCGGTTTTTTCTTTAAATTTGAAGCTTTATTGTGAAAAATTGGTTATACATTCATTGTTCAAAGTATTGCCCATCGCTAGCCACAACTTTCTTCCATCTTTCAGACAATTGATAGATACCATCGCGCCAAAAATTGGCCTGCTTGGCCGCTATCCACTCATCGAGCCATTTTTTGAGTTCGTCGTAATTGGAGAAGTGCTGGTCAGCCAAGCCATGCTGCATCGACCGGAACAAATGGTAATCAGAAGCAGCAATGTCTGGAGAGTACAGCGGGTGGGGTAGGACTTCCCATTTCAACGTTTCTAGATATGTTTTAACGGGCTGTGCAACATGTGGACGAGCATTGTCATGTTGCAAAATAACTTTATCATGCCTTTGCTGGTATTGCGGCCGTTTTTTCTTGAGTTCGCGGCTCAAACGCATCATTTGACGTCGGTAGAGTTTGCCCGTGACCGTTTCGTTCGGTTTTAGCAACTCATAGTATACCACACCCAGCTGGTCCCACCATATACACGGCATGATCTTCTCACCATGAATATTCGCTTTGGCCGTCGATGATGAAGCATGGCCGGGGTATCCCCACGTTGCCCGAAGCTTGGGATTATCGTAATGGATCCACTTTTTATCGCCAGTAACTATTCGATGCAGAAAACCCTTCCTTTCTTGTCGTTGGAGCAGATGTTCGCACGTGAAAAAACGGCGTTCGACGTCTCTTGGCTTCAGTTCATACGGAACCCAACTTCCGACCTTTCGGATCATTCCCGTTGCTTTTAAACGGTTGGAAATGGCTTGCTGAGTTTTTCCAAGTTCTTCTTCCGTTTGCGATGAATTTTGGTCGAGCAATGTCTCTAATTCTTCGTCTTCAAAAATTGTTAGCCGTCCGGCGCGCTCTTCGTCTTCCAAGTCAAAATTGCCACTTTTAAACCGTCCAAACCACCTCTGACACATTCGTTCAGATAGAGCATGGTCACCATAAATTTCCACCAAAATGCGATGACTTTCGGTTGCTTTTTTCTTCATATTGAAATAATGAAGTAGAACTCCCCGCAAAAACACATTATTTGGTACAAAATTGGCCATTTTCGTTGATAAAAAAAGTATTGTTGTTTACACTTCAATTAAATAATTCATACTGACGTTTGTGCCTATTGACAGTAGCTTTCCGATGAATGTTTGGAAATGTGGATCAATGGAATAAAAAACAAGCTACGCCATCTATTGTGAAAACCGACAGAACTTATTTGTAGGCCTAATATCTCCTGCTTCCATTTCTATCAATCATGCTTCCCAGGAACAGTTCGTTCATCGCTAAAATAGACGATGCTTTGGTGGACGTGAAGCTCAGGATTATCCAATACGAGGAGATTTTCGTCCGTTGTACGCATCTGGTGGTGTTAATCAAGTAGAAAGGGTCCCAGACGAATTGTCAGTCGTCCCTACCCCGCATAATTGCAGAGTTCTTGGACGCACTGGAAAATAGAAACTTCAACGATTCGAAATTAGGAACGAAAATATCAAAGTGCTCGGCTCCTCGAAATCGGTCGACAACAGACAACAACAACAATCGAAGACGCCAAATAGCTATTAGATGAGATGAAGATCGACGGTCGGATGAAGACCGGTACTCCCCCTACTTAAGCAGACCATTTTGAGGCTAGCGCAGATGCATCAGCAGCACTCAAAGTGCCCTTGGCTAAGCTAGTGGTCATCCTCCGAAAGGAAGACATCAACATTGCACTAATATAGAAGCCCTGGTTCGAAGCAGGCAGATCACCAGAAGGCTCCAAAGCAAATATTGCTCTCTAGTATAGAAGCGCTGATTGGGTATGCATAGAACATGTGTTCTCACCAGGAAGAGCCTGCACCCTTTTCTGTATCCAGACTTGAGTTCCAACGACCAAATTGTGAACAAATTGGAACAGGCGGAAAGGGAAAACGCCTGGCTCAGGACGGATTAGCTCGGCCAGAAGGATTATAGCATTTGACGTCTACGACCGCATCGCGGAAAGCCAATCTGTTGATAGAACGCGATGGCAATACGAGGAAAATGCTTTAAGGTAGTTTGGATCAATTTTATTATTAACACTTTGCTATCGGTGAGTAACAAGAGCAGTACGGCAATCTTCCGCTTCCCCAGCTCGAATGGATATCACCTTGCTAGTTGACAATGGGACCTTCAAAGTAGAAAACTGAATCTCGCTGTAGAGTTCCCTTATCTCTTTTGAGGCCCCAAGAGGGTCGATTTGATTTTAGGTTCTCAGAATCAACTAACCGATATTTCCAATGGTAAGATCTATATGGCAGACGAATTTAAGTCAAAGATAGGGGCTCTAAGGAAGGCATTTTAAATCGGCTGTAAGGTTTCATGACGGGCAAATTTCTTCAGAAAGATATTGCCATCCTGGTGGTCCAGTCTTAAAAAACTTCCAGAAAAGTCTTCAACGTCTGTTATAGGTAAGAAGGCTGACACCTATACAAGGACTCCGTGAAGAGATATAATTCGGCCATCGAGACTCCCAGGTGGCATTCGTCAATAGAATAGCGTAAGAATGTCGAAAGCATCAACTTTTCTAAGAAACTCGCTAAGCCAAGAAACAGAGTAGCCCATCCTTTCTAAAATATTCAGGGGGCACCTGGACCTGGAATTTTCTAACAAGACCCTGGAGCTGCTGGTCCAGACTAGGAATGCGAGTCAAAACTCCGCTTGAAGGTTATACATCGTCAATCGTTTGGCAGTATCACAAAAAAAAATAAACCCAGCTAGGTTACAAACAGCTCCTACGTAGAGAAATCTCCAGATCCCCAAACAGGATAATGCTAGTTATGCTACAGGATCGCACGTGTGGTTTTCATCAGTCCGCAAAGGCTTTCAGCCAATCAACCTCACCTCTTTTGTGCGAAAGCCGTAGAACGTGTCCTATATATCCACTTAAGGATGTTCATCATAATGTCGCCCCTCTTCGAATTTCAGCGCGGCTACCTCAAATGCAAATCTACAAAGGCCACCATGCATATGGCACAGGGTGGGAGTTACATCTGTCAACTATAGAAGACAAAAATTGGTCATTGTCAACAAGGATCATCAACAAAATAAGTCGGAGGGCAGTTCTTCCCGCGCTACGAGCACAAAGCCGCCTAGCGTCATCTGAATGGAAGATAAGGTCAACTTGCAAATGCGGTGCCATGGCTGAGAAAATGACTTCATTTGGGTTCTTTATGCGGAATTGACTATTTTCAGCGTTCATTCGAAACATGGAAGAGAGAACTTTAGTTGGAGAAGACTAATGCTAGACCCTTTGAATGGAGCTTGGCTCACCCACATTCTCGACACAAATTTTGGAGATGGTAACAAGCATGGAAGTTGCTATCCCAAATATTAGTAGCATGCCGACATTTTGACGCCCTGGCTGCGACAGCACTACCGCTAGCATGAGCTTTGCTATGGAGTTCTTAGTGCCAGCGATGCAACGGTGCAGGGCACTGGAAGATTTCACAGCCAGTGATCGGCAGTAGATTTCCTTCCAAGTGGCAAACAGCTCCTCACAATGTTCTGACGCCCAACATATACGTAACAGTTAAAATATCGGGAAAATGGACATTGGAAAATTTCCAAGCTCTTTCCAGAGGACTAGACGACCCACGGATAGCAGAGCTGACGACATCGTTAGTGAACTCAACCATAAGCCTTATCACCATAGCGTGCAAAGCAATGCATTGCCGATCAAAGCAATGCATTGCCGATCAAAGACAGCTGGTGAGTGATTGAAATTGCAAATCTACTAAGAAATTTCCTCAGATTTTGGCGCATCACACAGTGGGCAAGAGGACTAGACGAGGTAACTCTTAGATACACGAATACAAGAGAACGAAGAAGGAACTCCAGCACGAAATCAAGAGAAATAAGGCACGTTGCCGGCAGAAGCAAATCAGTAATATTAACAAGGACCTATGAGGCATTGCATATAACATGGTTAACAAAAAACTGGGCGCTCACCGATCAGCTTGTGCCATGGAAGCAATGTCTCCTACGGGCTCACGTTATCGATGAAGAGAGGGGGTTACCTAGGAACGATCATTCTTGGAAAAAGCTGCCTTGTCCAAGAAGGACAAAGAATCACCGGAATCGGATGACATGTATGACAGCGGGTGTTTTTTCCTCCCACTGACAAGTAAATGTCGCCGTCCGCTTACCGTCCTCTTAGTATGTTGAATACAGCGAAGTAACTGCTACAGAACCCAACTCCCCGACTGACGCAATACATGCTTTGAAAGATTTCTCTGGTTTTAGAGAATGGCGATCCACAATTAATGTGACGGAGGGCATATACCCTCCTTGAGAAACTAAACTTAGTCCAAACTTTTTGAACACGGTAGTCTGATACAACTCAAGATGCGTGATGAATCGCATTTGGTCAGACCCACGAATGATGTTGAGGGAGTATTCGCCCCACAGTCGAACAAGTTCAGTGCATAGTGGGAACGGTCATGCGACGAATCAGCAAATGGATGGCTGAGTATGGATGCTTTCTTAGCCTGTCAAAAACAGAAGTGCTCGTCCTGACCAAACAGAAGGTTCCTACAATCCCCCTATTCTCAGGCTGGTGAAATAACGATCTTGTCGAAAACGGCAGTGAAATACCTTCAATATCATGATAGAAACAAAGTCATCTTCTCCGAACAGATTCGGAAAACCGCAAATAAGGCAGCAGCTAGAATATTTATGAATTGCCAAATGATGGCGAATGTCAGAGGTCCCTTATCTAGGAGGCGTCTTTTGCCAGTGAGTGCGATTCAGTGCGTCCTTCTTTGTGATTCCTAAGTACGAACTAACGACCTCACGAAGGAGATGTACCACACGAGCCTAACGCGAGTGCAGCGGCGAGGAGAACAGGAAATCTTCCGACTGCATTTACCACAAGGATATGGTTGATGATGCGTGCCACACCGTTTTCTTCTGCTGAAACTGGGAGCGCCAGGACCATCGCCTGTCAGCGGAAGGATGGCAAATGTCTCCGGACACCATAATTCAGGACATGATATAGTGTAAGAGCACGTTGCGCAGAGTGGCACAAACAACATAGAGTGGAATGAAAAGGTCGATGGACTGGCCAGGCGGGATCGTCTCTCGATAGTCTTTCGACGCATCTTGCCTGCAACTGTAAAGGGTGAAACCTACTCGCACTACTTAACAGCTGCTTACTCCAAGAAGACCTGCCCTTTCTACAAAGAAAGTCAGTCACTATAACTTTTGGAACAGACGGGCGTAAACGCACCGGAAGTTGACCTATAGCGGATCATACGCATTATCAAAGTTGGGAAGAAAAGGGGAAGACCCTTAGTCTGCCTAGTACTAGCTAGAGCCACGTTGTGGGCACTGGGTAAACATCTTTTTGGCGAACTCAATGGATTCGCCGATTGTAGGGTAGGGGAGCTCCCATCCTTGGTGGACGCTACGTGCTGCAGATGTGGGTCGGCTAGATCAGCTGTTCTAATTTTAGGAGTCTGTGCCATCAAAATAGCGCCGCGCCTTTTCAAACTCCACAAACTCCCTACGTCATTATTTTTCTCTGTTTTCTCTACTTCTTCATAGAAGTATTAGAGTGAACATGACCTTTTGAATCCCAAGGAGCAGAACCTGTTTTACTCCTTAACCTTTGCCAGTACCCTTCGCTTTACTTTTTCTTGTGAGCACAAGTTTTGTGAGCATTCATTCTCGTTTTTCTGAGGATCCTAATCAACTTCTACAACACGTGTTTCAAAGAACAGTGTCCACGCAATACCACCTGCCTTCAATTGAATATTGCCATTTCCTAACAATGAGATATCAAATAAAGCCTTGCTTCTTCCCAATGGAGCAAAATCAAATCATACTGCGTTCACTCAGCACTGAGTTTACTGAAATGTAGTTTCCTTATTGGAAAACTTCAACCTTCTGGTTTTCCGAATCACATGCCAGGTTTGTACAATACATAACTGAACAAATATGATATGTTCATGCCTGATGGACTTCACCTCACGTGTGTTTTCATTTCCAACATGCATAAGGGAAAAAAGCGAATCCTCAAAAGATTAATAAAAAACTACACCTGAAAATACATGATTTTCACATTGTCCTCATATTTCCTGATTGTCTCGCAACCAACCCACCTCAGGCAAGTTTATCTCATGTGAGTCCTTGCCGCCCCCTCGTCCCCCGCCTACTCAGTTGATATCCTTGCTATACAAATCAGATCCATTTGTCGAGCAACATGGCCATATGTAGTTCATAACGCAACAATGTTTACGTCGGTCTTCAATAAATTCTTTTATTTCATTTTTTTTTTCAATTTTCCACAATTTTTTTCGCTACCTAGCGTATCGAGTTTTCCGCCATATGGATACGTTGCAAGTGTATTACTCACAATGTAATATGGACGACTGCCATATGAGCCTGAAAAGGGAGCGGAAAATGGATAGGGGACTGAAAAATAAAATTCTTACACATCCGACGATTGCACTCTCAACTGGTAAGGTATGAAGTGCAGAAACTATTTTTAGAAATTTAGTTTTATGAAAAGGATGTCGACGAGGAAAAATCATGATAAGGAAGAAGGTAAATGATATTTAAAAGCATGAAAGCGGATGTTGTTTCGAAAGGAGTGCTGGGAGGACTTGTAGGCGGGTTTGGTGAAAATTTCCTGGGAGGGAAGTTTGATTAATCACGCTAACATAGAACGGAATTAAGTCAAGCGCTATCTTGACTGTTTTGTGCTTTGGTGGAAATGGTTACATTGATCAAGGATGACTTTTAAGTTTGCTTGAAACACTTTTACTTTTATTAACACTATGCACCATAGTTTGAGAAAATTTGAAAGGTTATTGCGGATGTAATTATGAAATGTAACTCTTTTTTCGTAGAACGTGGGAAGAACCAAAACTACCAGTGAATCCTGCCAAGCGGTTACGTATCTAGGCTTCTTATTCACCAAAACCATCTCCTTTTCCTTCCACTCCTCTTGTGTAAATGCTGTTCAGTATCAGCTCGAAATGGGTGGATTATAATTTATCGACTGGTCGCACTCGTATTCACATTTCCTTTTTTCCCCTTTTTTTAGGAACCTGCTCCGGCCTAACCTTCTTATGGTTAGCAATCCACTTGAGCTATCAAAATCTTGTTGATAATGTTACCGGATGCTTAAGCCACTTCAGCTGCAGCTTCCCTGGCCCTTTTTATTGCAATTCTCTGGCTTTGAAATAGGGCACTTTCTACGTCCTCGGTCACGTTCAAACATTCATTCATTTCACTCGCATAGATTCAATAATCCATTAGTTAGGAATGGAAAAGTGGCTGCCGCAATTTTGATCAGCTTACCGCATCATATTCAGAGTTGGTTACCAGTCTTAAGAATCGGAACGAGAAGAGTCCACTGGGTTTCGCCTTTAGGCACTCACGATTCACGTCCTTTGCCCTTTCCTCCTCCTTCCTTCCTTCACTAGCTCATTCTGTCTTGTTACAATTTCGGAAGAAACCATAAGCCTCAGTATCTCCGCAACTATACTCTCCAGGCTCACGTTCCATCCCAGCGCTTAGTCCAGGGTCCTTCTCTCCATCGCGAACCTTAGTCAGTGAAACATCATATGCTCTGGATCCCACAGTATGCTACTGCATGCAAAACAATTCGGCAAATAATCAACCAAAAGTGGTATAGATACTGCCTGTACCAATCACCATGTCCCGTGAGGAACTAGGTAGCGTGCCAGTGCCCCGTGTTTTCATTCAAGTCATAATTTAATGTTCGGAATGAGCCTGCGAGCCATCGGCCCTTCGAAGACTCGCCTTATCTGCGTTGAGGCCTTCCCGCCTTCCTAGGTTCCGTGTGCCCCTCCATACGTCTTGCAAATCCTGGAGACCAAATGTCTGCCTCCAACAGGTGAATCGGCTGGATCTCCAGGTGGCTTATTAGCTTTGAGAAACAACACCAACTTTCGCCTTTTCCACTGGGCAGGGGATATATTTTTTTAGGCACCCTTTGAAGGCGTTGGCGAAAAGCTCGGACTTCACTGCCAGCTTTAAAACTCTGTTAGGGACGCCATTCAAACCTAGAGCCTCGTTCTCACCGATCCTATCACATATTTCCCGTGGCTCCTCCTCGGAGATATCACGCACTCGTTGACCTGGACCACCATTTGTCTTCCGCAACCATTTCATTACCAGCCTGTAGGCCCCGCCCCAACGGTTTATATCGGCTCCTGTGCACAAACACGGCTCACACATTTGCTATTAATTGTTCCAGCCGTAGTTGGGCTTCCTACTGGTACGCAGTCGCCTTCTGGGTATAGTGGGGTCGCATGCTTTCATCACAAATTGGGTGATTAAGCTGGCTTTTTCTATAGTCGTACAAATCAAGGATATATCAGGCGCAAGCGCAGCGTGGAACGAGAATTTTGGCTATCCAACTCGGCAACCCATCCTGCACCCCATGGCAATTTTTTTTCGAAATCGATTTGCAGTTGATTTCCACGCAGATTACCCGGTGATCACTAAACTAACTAAAGAGGCGCTCAGGAATATAAGGTCCACTATAGACTCCAGACCTCTTCCCCAAAAACTGTATGTGGTCTCAACATTCGCGAGTACCATGTCTAGCTCCGCGAATGCTTTGAGCAGAACACGCCCTCCCTCATTCGTTGTCTAGCTGCCCCATTCAAGAGCCCATGCATTAAAATCACCTACTCTGATTATCGACCAACGTTCTCTTGCATCCAGAACCAAAGCGCTCTTTTCTTATACTCGCGGTAGTGCTAGATGGAACATAGTAGCTATATATGTGGATTCCTTTCACCTTCGCTCTGATGAAGCCTTTCTCCTTGTGTTCCATTACTTCCTGGAGGGCTTGTCTTCCGCAAGCCAATAGAGGTTATTTGACCCATTTGATCCTTGATCCAAATGACACCACCATGATTTCCATGTGGCCACATCAATATGTCTCCCACGGAGGACCTTCGAATGTAGATCTTGCTCTGCTTAGCAGTAGTTGAGAATCTGCGGTTCTGCGTTGACGGCTCTCCTGTATGCTGATGGTCCTCCCCTCTTTCTCTTGAATTGAGTGTTGAATTCGTTCTGCTCCATAGTCCTTGCTGATGTGGCCCTCGGCACTGGAACATGCCTTCGAGATGTGACCCAAACCAAGGCATCTAAAGCACGTTTCAGCGACACCTGCACTTGCAGACGACACATAACCCAGCCAATTCTGGCTCTCCCTGCTGCCATCAGATTGAGTGATCCACTGATAGATTGCTGATGGCGGCTTGTGTCCTCCGGTAGGCTTTCCATAGCGTCTTTACCGCTAACTCTGGAAGTCCAAAAATTCGAAGCCTCGCGAACCTTCTTCTTCTTGGTGACCTCATCTACGTACACCTGGAGATCTCGGGCCTGCTAGTTCTGATTTCAATGTTCTGTTCTGCGGACTTTCCAACTTAACTCAAGGATTTATCCACTGTTATGTCCATAAACTCCAATATATGGACTCGTGTTTGAGACCGTCTAATGCAGCTAATATTATCTGCCAAATTGGTAAGTTCTGGAAATGCCTTCACTCTTAAGTTGAGTCCATTTTTCTCGTAGGGTTTGCTAGGTTTTACAAACAAAACCTTAAAAACGATCATGACCTCTCCGGATACAAGAAGCATGAGAATTCCATTATGCGCCAATCGCGTGAGGTCTAAATACTGAACCTTGAGGTAAACTCCCTAGAAAAATATACCGACTAGGACCTGCTTGAATCAGGAAGTGCTTCCCAAGAAACAACTCTCTTCTTCTTCTCGTGAAGTATCCAGAAATATCTATTTTGATAAATGCGAGTTTAATTTAGTTGCAGGCCGTAGAGCCTTTTTTGGCACCCAACGCCAACAGAACTTGGCACCAACCAAAATTTACAGTATCACTCTCTCGATTTACGGCCGTGTTTATAGCACCCACAATGAAGTGGTCGCTCCTAAATTCATCCTAACGTTCCAGCCGGTTATTGCCGTGTTGCGATGGGTAGCAGTCAAACGAACAACATCGAATCGCATTGGTCAAACAAAAACAATGAAGATAGGAGACTATAAATTTGAGACCGTTGAAAATTTCTCCTATCTAGGGTTCAAAATCACAACCGATAACAGCTATGACGATGAAAACCACGCACGGTTGTTGGCAGCCTATTTTAGCTTACAAAAACTGTTCCGCTCGAAACGTCCCGCCATAGGGTCAAAGTTCTTACTGTACAAGACTATGGTCTTGCCAGTCCTTATGAGTTCTTCGGAGACTTGGATTCTTAGAAAAAAAAATTGCAAACTCTTGGCCGCGTTCGAGAGAAGAATCCTCCGAAGAATTTTTGGCCTCCTACATGAGGATGGACGATTCCGTCCGACCAAGCATGGTGAGTCGTTGTGACCAAATCGATGTGCACTTAAGAATTACGTTAACTCGTATCTTAATTCTCCATTGCTTCGTTCAAACCATCTTCGAATATCCGGAATAATCCGTATCTGTGCGTATGTCCAACGACCAGTCTATCTCCAGCTCCTTTGTAACTCTGCCAGCTGCCGTCGAAATAAGTTAGACTCCCTAGCTGCATGCGTTTTGTCGTAGAGGACATAGGCGTGCAGCCCTACTAGTACATATGCTACTTATCCTGATGCTGTCCAATACGCACTGCATACCCGAAGCGCACTTAGCCGATACGTCATTCCCAATTTTCTGCAGTTTACTTTGTTATCCAGAACACATGCCCGAACTAATGCTGCGTAGAATAGAACGGAGCTGACTACCCTAGAAAGCAGAAGACGTCGACTTTGCCTTGGCCCACCAATGTTCAGTAGTACCCTCGATTTCGTTGTAGCGATGAAAGGTGCTTTAGTTGCGGCGCACTGAATGTGTTTTCTGAAGTTGAGTCTTCTGTCAATACAATTTGAGCTTCATTTGCGTAGATCTCGATCTCGTCTTGATGATTTGGAACCACTGTTATTCCGATATATTCGGCGAAGTCAATAGTTGTCGCGTTGTCCGGAAGGCGTAGAGTCAACAATCCATCACACATAACTAACCACAGTAAGGGACCTAGGACAGAACTTAGTGGCACGTCTCAAGTTGTCGGGAATATTTTTAGTCTTCTCCCAAGGAAAAACTCAACAACTTCCTTTTCCGCAACAAGGAGCAGTCTGTTGTATATTACTCGCTAGTTTGCCAATGTTATTGGCCAGACATATCGGTCGATATAAGGAGGCGTCACCCAAAACCTTCGGAATAAGTATAAGCTTTTGTAGCTTCCATTGCTCCAAGAAATTCTCCTTCCCTAATTCATGCCGTGACAACCTGGACAAACATACCTGGCGCTGTCCTGGCGGCCACGGAACTTCATCATCATCATCATCAACGGCGCAACAACCGGTATCCGGTCTAGGCCTGCCTTAATAAGGAACTCCAGACATCCCGGTTTTGCGCCGAGGTCCACCAATTCGATATCCCTAAAAGCTGTCTGGCGTCCTGGCCCACGCCATCGCTCCATCTTAGGCAGGGTCTGCCTCGTCTTCTTTTCCTACCATAGATATTGCCCTTATAGACTTTCCGGGTGGGATCATTCTCATCCATACTCATTAAGTGACCCGCCCACCGTAACCTATTGAGCCGGATTTTATCCACAACCGGACGGTCATGGTATCGCTCATAGATTTCGTCATTGTGTAGGCTACGGAATCGTCCATCCTCATGTAGGGGGCCAAAAATTCTTCGGAGGATTCTTCTCTCGAACGCGGCCAAGAGTTCGCAATTTTTCTTGCTAAGAACCCAAGTTTCCGAGGAATACATGAGGACTGGCAAGATCATAGTCTTGTACAGTAAGAGCTTTGACCCTATGGTGAGACGTTTCGAGCGGAACAGTCTTTGTAAGCTGAAGTAGGCTCTGTTGGCTGACAACAACCGTGCGCGGATTTCATCATCGTAGTTGTTATCGGTTGTGATTTTCGACCCTAGATAGGAGAAATTGTCAACGGTCTCAAAGTTGTATTCCCCTATCCTTATTCTTGTTCGTGTTTGTGTTTGACCAGTGCGGTTTGATGTTGTTGGTTGATTCGTCTTCGGTGCTGACGTTGCCACCATGTATTTTGTCTTGCCTTCATTGATGTGCAGCCCAAGATCTCGCGCCGCCTGCTCGATCTGGATGAAGGCAGTTTGAACGTCTCGGGTGGTTCTTCCCATGATGTCGATATCGTCAGCATAGGCCAGTAGTTGGGTGGACTTGAAGAGGATCGTACCTCTTGCATTCACCTCAGCATCACGGATCACCCTCTCGAGGGCCAGGTTAAAGAGGACGCATGATAGCGCATCCCCTTGTCGTAGACCGTTGTTGATGTCGAATGGTCTTGAGAGTGATCCTGCTGCTTTTATCTGGCCTCGCACATTGGTCAGGGTCAGCCTAGTCAGTCTTATTAATTTCGTCGGGATACCGAATTCCCTCATGGCCGTGTACAGTTTTACCCTGGCTATGCTATCATAGGCGGCTTTAAAGTCGATGAACAGATGGTGCAACTGTTGTCCATATTCCAACAGTTTTTCCATCGCCTGCCGCAGAGAGAAAATCTGATCTGTTGCTGATTTGCCTGGAGTGAAGCCTCTTTGGTATGGGCCAATGATGTTCTGGGCGTATGGGGCTATCCGGCCTAGCAAGATAGTGGAGAATATCTTATAGATGGTACTCAGCAACGTGATACCTCTATAATTGCTGCACTGTGTGATATCTCCCTTTTTATGTATGAAACAGATTATGCCTCGCTGCCAATCGTCAGGCATTGATTCGCTGTCCCATACCTTGAGCACAAGTTGATGAACCACTTGGTGTAACTGGTCGCCTCCATATTTAACCAATTCGGCTGTAATTCCATCGGCTCCTGGCGACTTATGATTTTTTAGCCGATGAATTGCACGGACTGTTTCTCCTAAACTTGGTGGTGGCAGTATTTGTCCGTCGTCTTCAGTTGGCGGGACCTCCAACTCGCCGATGTTCTGGTTGTTCAGTAGCTCATCAAAGTACTCAACCCATCGCTCTAATATGCCCATTCTGTCGGAAATCAGATTTCCCTCTTTGTCTCGGCAGGATGAGCATCGAGGTATATAAGGCTTCATCCTGCTGACTTGTTGGTAAAACTTCCGCGCCTGGTGCGGTTGCCCCCTGTACTTTTCTAGTTCACAGACTTGTTGGTTCTCCCAGGCTTCCTTTTTCCGTCTGTGAAGTCGCTTCTCCGCTCGACGGAGTTCGTGATAAGTCTCTGTGCGTGCCCGCGTTCTTTGAGAATGCAACATTACTCGGTATGCGGCATTCTTCCGTTCCGTTGCTAGCTTACATTCATCGTCAAACCAGCCGTTCCGACTCCTTTTGCGGCTGGGGCCAAGTATATTTGTAGCCGTATCCATGATAACGTTCTTCAGGTGGTTGTGAAGATCATTAGTTGATGCTTCATCTCCAGGTCCTCTATTGACTGCGGTTATTGCGGCATCCATTTCCCTCTTATAGGTGTCGCGGAGGGTTGTGTTGTGGATGGCTTCAGTGTTCACTCTCACCTGATTGTCAGAGGGGATTCTAGGTGGTATTGTTATTCGAGCTCGGAGCACCATGCCAACGAGATAGTGATCCGAGTCTATATTGGCCCCCCTATATGTTCTGACATTCATCAAGGCTGAGAGGTGGCGGCGTTCGATCAACACGTGGTCAATTTGGTTGAAAGTGGTCCCGTCTGGAGAGGCCCACGTATGTTTGTGGACCGCTTTCCGCGCAAACCAGGTACTTCCAACAACCATTTCGTGTGACCCTGCTAATTGAATAGTCCGCAGTCCGTTATCATTTGTTTTTTCGTGTAAGCTATGGGAGCCAACGTATCGCCTGAATACGGGCTCCTTCCCTACTTGGCTGTTAAAATTCCCAAGTATGATTTTGATATCATATCTGGGACAGGCTTCGAGGGTTCTTTCTACTGCCTCGTAGAAGGTATCCTTCTCCGACTCTGCAGTCTCCTCTGTAGGGGCGTGAACGTTTATGAGGCTTATATTTCTAAACTTGCCTCGCAAGCGCAGAGTGCATAGCCGTTCGCTTATACTTTCAAAGCCGATAACAGCAGGTTTCATTTTTTGGCTGACTAAGAAACCTACTCCGAGCACATGGTTTACTGGATGGCCGCTATAATATATGGTGTAGTGGCTCTTCTCCAGGAAACCGGTCCCTGTCCATCGCATCTCTTGCAACGCAGTTACATCAGCCCTATATTGGGACAGGGTATCGGCTAGCTGCTTATCAGCTTCATCTCTGTACAGGGAGCGCACGTTCCATGAGAAAATGCGCAAATCGTTGTTCCTTTGTCGTTGCCGGGTCCGTCGTTTTAATATCCGTCCTATCCGAGGCTCCTGTTGTGGCTTCGTAACGGTTGTTTTCCGTGTAGGGTTGTCAGCCCTACCCAACCCCCAACCTGGAGGACCAGGAACTTCGTCGGTATTTAAATGTACTGCAGGAAAGCTTGTACAGTTCACAACACATGGGAACAAATTGCTCAGTATATTCTGCAGCAACTCTGGACAAGAGCGCTTGCCTTTTAGCAATGACATCATCAACCTGTATGCGTCATCCCATGGGTCACAGTCAGCTTCAGTACACATCCGCTTGAAATATTCGGATTTATTCCTTGTGATATCTACTTGCATTTTTTCCTCGCATTTTTATATTGCACGTCTATCTCTTCAAATTCAGGTCGGGTTTTTCTGCGCTGGGAGCATCTCCTAGGTTTAAGGCACTTTTTCCGGCATTCCTCAATTTCCGAATTCCACCAAAAATTAGGATTTCGTCTTCCGAAAGCCCTACGCCGAGGCATAGAGGTATCACATGCCCCTTGCAATTTTTCCACATCCTATGAAGCTTTTTATTGCGCGCTTTCCACTAGCAATGTATCTTCCAGAAGTACCTCCTTGAACATTTCTGCGTCAAATTTCTTGGTTACCCAGCTCATCGTTATTAATGGTTTCATAATAATCATTTGCAAGGTTTGGAAGATGATAGCCTGATGATCGCTGTGTGTGTACTCCTCGCTGGCACGCCACTGCAAATCTCTGATAAAACTATCACTGACGAAGGTGGGGTCTAGGATCGGTGATAGGGGGTCCCCATACATACAAAAGAGTGGTGTAAGTTTTTTTTCATCAAATACAGTCATATAGGGTATCATACAGAAGGCCTCGGTTAGTACTTTCCGAAACCGCTTCTAGTTTTAGCATTTATTGGATAGGTGGGGAGTCGAAAGGGATCGTTTGTTTTGTGGGCCCATTCTCAAAAACTAGCCAACCAAAAAACAAAAATCAGGAAGATGCCATTATATGGTGCCTAGGCTCCGAAATACCCTCCATACCGATATCTGTTAAAATAAAGTTAATAATATTGTATTACTACAATTTTAAGTAAATCATTGATTCTAGCACCACAATAGAGTATAACATAGACCATGATCCCAACAAGTTTGGTGGAAATCGCATTATCACTAACAAAATTCTAATTGTTCAAAGTTATCGTTTCTTTGCAAATTCAAGACTGAATATGGATATTCTCACATAATATATTACGTACTACGTACTGATGGGACAAATGCACACTCAAATGTCTTTATAAAAGAAGTACACAAAACCTTCAGGTCCACACCTGAAGCGTCCGTCGTTCCGGTTTTCCGACCTGTTTGAATGAATTTGAAAATGAAAGAATGGAGTTGTTTGTGTTTTTATATTTGTCTCTATTTTAGGAGCCAGATGCTCCCCTCTTCAACTCTTCTTGTTTGGCTCAACATCACACTCTACATCAGCCAACCCCTAGGAAACCGCCCGCTTCCTGTTGACTTTTAAGTTTTTACTTTCTTTTTCATTATCCTTTCCGGAAACTCAAACACTTTGAATCGAGGCATATAGACTTCTCTAACACATTTCTAGCTATTCATTATCTCGTGACATATACCATATAATATATGAACAACCCCCGAAATAACCAAAATTAATAATGCAAATTCTCTTCTCATTCCAGAAACACCGCTATGGCTTTTATTGCAAGTTGCCCCCATCCGAAACGAACGCGACTTAGTGGTATTATTTCTATTAACATTTCGAGATATAACGGCCTTAAAACAGCCTATCGATAGCGAGGATACAAAAGGAGGTAACTATTGTACTAAATTAATTCCTTTATTATCTGTACGTGTCCTAGAATGTCTAGCTGTATATATGTGTATGCTCACCATGTTTGAAATGGTATCAAACTTGGAGTTATAATTGGCATGACATTAGCGTGAAGTCTAATACGTGACCGTGGAAAATCTAAATAGTTATTAACGACTAATCAGTTGTAGCAATTAGAGTTCTCATTATAATTTTCATCAATATGTGTATTGTTGTGTGTAGTGTGGAAATAGGATGCAAAGTAAGTAAGATATGTAATAAGACGACAAGATGGTCATAGTTCCATAGTTTATGTTTCGACCTTTTCATTCATATCACTGTTTTGATGAAAACTACCTAACCGATACTATTTTTAATGACTAGTGACTTTCATCATCTATATATATCTGACACTATCTCTAACATGAGCTCCAATTTTGCTGTACCAGCCTATGTTAGTCTCTGTGGACCCAATCCTTTTCTTAAAGGCATCGCTACAGTTATAGCGTATCTTTTTCTCCTCTGAACTTGGCATCATAGATAGATTAAGCTAAGGGGTATAGCCACACGCATCTGATCCAAGATGATGCAAATACTTAGGTCAAGCACTTTTACTTAATCCATTTCTCAATAGAAAGTTATCTGACGAATGTTACTATTTGGTTCTCTCTTGTGACCTTACGAAAGTCCACAGTCACATCGGAGATACCCTTCACATTCTCCTTCTGTTTCTTTCTCTAATGGCATCATGCTTCCTTACTAAGAAAAATATGAGCTAGTTCTTGCTGTCTCTACCCTCACATAATCTAAATGCTATTGGGAGTCATAAAGAACTCCAGAGACCCCGATTTTGCGCGAAGGCCCACCAATTCGATATCCCTAAAAGTTGTCTGGCGTCCTGACTTATGCCATCGCTCCATCTCAGGCAGAGTATGCCCCGTCTTTTTTTTCCTACCATAGATATTGCCCTTATAGACTTTTCGGGCTGGATCATCCTCATCCATACGGATTAAGCGGCAACCTATTGAGCCGGATTTTATCCACAACCAGACAGTTGTTTAGGCTCTGTTGGCCACCAACAATCGTGCGCGGATTTCATCGTCATCGCTGTTATCGGTTGTGATTTTCGACCCTAGATAGGGGAAACTTTCAACGCTCTCAAAATTGTAGTCTCCTATCCTTATTGTTTTCGTTTAACCAGTGCGATTTGATGTTGCTCTTTCTTTGGTTTTTGGCGTTGACATTGACAACATGTACTTCGTAATGTGCAGCCCATTTCGCGCCGCCTGCTTGATCTGGATGAAAGTAGACTGTACATCTCGGGTAGTTCTTCCCATAATGTCGATATCGTCAGCGTAGGTCAGTAGTTGGGTGGTCTTGAAGAGGATGGTGCCTCTCGCATTTACATCTGCATCACGAATCACTTTCTCCAGGGCGAGGTTGAAGAGAACACATGATAGGGCATCCCTTCGTCGTAGACCATTGTTGATGCTAAATCGTCTCGAGAGTTTTGCTACTGCTTTTATCTGGCTTCGAACATTGGTCAGGGCCAGCCTAGTCATTCTTATAAATTTCGACGGGATACCGAGTTCTCTCATGGCCATATACAGTTTTACCCTAGCTAGGCTATCATAGGTGGCTTTAAAGTGGATGAAAAAATGGTGCAACTGATGTCCATATTCCAACAGTTTTCCCATCGCTTGCCGCAGAGAGAAAATCTGATCTGTTGCTGATTTGCCTAGAGTGAAGCTTCTTTGGTATAGGCCAGGGATGTTCTGAGCGTATGCCTATATCCGGGCTAGCAAGATAGCGGAGAATATCTTATAGATGGTATTCAGCAACGTGATACCTCTATAATTGCTGCATTGCGTCATATAACCCCTTTCTATGTTTGGGACAGATAATGTCCTGTTGCCAGTCATCAGGCATTGATTCGCTGTCCCCTTTAAGCATTAGTTGATGAACCGCTTGGTGCAATTAGTCGCCTCCATATTTAGCCAATTCGATTGTAATTCCATCGGCATCTGACGACTTTTGAGCCGGTGGATTGCACGAACTATTTCTTCTATGCTTGGTGGTCGTATCATTTGTCCATCGCCTTCAGTTGGCGGGACCTCCAAATCGCCGATATTTTGGTTGTTGAGCAGTTCATCAAAATAATCAACCCAACCGTCCAATATGCCCATTCTGTCGGAAATCAGATTGCTCTCTTCATTTCGGTGGGATGAGCATCGAGGTGTATAAGGCCTCATCCTGCTGACTTATTGGGAAAACTTCCGCTTCCTGTTGGTTCTCCCACGCTTCCTTCTTCCGTCTGTGAAATAGCTTCTCCGCTCGACGGTGTTCTTGGTAAGTCTCTGCGCGTGCCCACGTTCTTTGAGAATGCAACATTACTCGGTATGGAGCATTCTTCCGTTTCGTTGCTAGCTTACATTCATTGTCAAACAAAACAAACATGCTTGTGGCCTTATCAATGATAACGCTCTTCAGGTGCTTGTGAAGATCATTTGTCGATGCTTCTGTTAACTGCGGTTATTACGGGAACCATTTCCCCCTTATATGTGGTACGCAGGACTGTGTTGTGAATGGCCTCAGTATTCACTCTCACCTGATTGTCAGAGGGGATTGTAGGTAGTGTTGTTATTCGATCTCGGAGCACCATGCCAACGAGGTAGTGATCCGGGTCTATATTGGCCCATATGGGGGAGACACGCTTTCATCCTTCTTCGTCTGCAGCTTTTTGTTAAGAGAAAACTCCCAACGGTCACCACGTGGAGGTGGACACAGGATTTGGTGGTAGAGCAGTTGGTGTTGGCTCAGCGGGCGATTCCCAGGTTTTATGCTTCATCGTGAGTACCAATCCACATATCGCTCTGGGACCTATACTATCCTTTGACCTTGGAAGGCAGCCTGGCAGTTACCAACTGCCTGACAGTAGCCATCTGCCCGGGTACTTAATAAAAATTTTCGAGCCACCCAAATAATAGCCGTTTCGTTTTCGTCAGTTGAGAGGGTTCCACCGCTGTCTAATAGTTTTCACAATATCTGGGAAGCAACTGCTAAGTCGCCATCCGCTTGTGAGTTCAGAAACCTGACAACGAGCAAATCATCATCATCATCACCAACGGCACAGGAACCGGTATCCCATCTAGGTCTGCCTTCGTAAGGAACTGCAGACATTCGGGTTTTGCGCCAAAGTCCACCAATTCGATATCCTTAAAGCTGTCCTGTGCTACACCATCGCTCCATCTGCGGCAAAGACGGCCACGTCACCGTTTTCTACCATAGATATTGTCCTCATAGACTTTTCGGGCTGGATCATCCTCACCTATACGGATTAAGTGACCCGCTCACTGTGCCCTATTGAGCCCGATTTTATCCACAACCAAACGGTCGCGGTATTGCACATGACTTTCGCCGTTATAGAAGATGTGCTCAGATCGATAGGCTTATATGCACCAAACCTCCGTGAAAAATGCATTTCTAAAGTCTGATTTCCTTGAATCTAACCAGGAACATAAAGTACATCCCCCTTCAACAGCCAAGTTCTGAAAGAGGAATATCTCTGCTTTCTTCTCATGTGAAATGTACCTGCTCATGAATTCTCCTCGAGATTTTATTTGAAAGAAAAATTCTTATACATCAAATTTGAACCGTACTATCTTCAAGCATTCCCTGACAGCAATTTTTGAGGCCTTCAATTGAAAGCTAAATTTTCTAGCACATCGAAAAGTACCGCTACTGCTTCAGACAATTCATCGAGTACACCCTGATACTCTCGATTATTTACTATTGTTCTGGGGTGCTGTTATCTCCTTCCCTGGCTAAGCTAATCAGTTACTGGATTACTGATGCTTTGGTTCCACCAATAGGTAGGATTTCTATAGTATTCGTTGATCCTGTTTGCAGCCCAAGTAGGACAGTGGACACTACGTCGAATTACCCTACCTTCGCCATCTTTCTGCCAAGTCATTTGAAGCATTCTGATAGGAAGTTGTCAGGATCACCTGAGTACCGACAAAATGGCATGTGAGAATGTCAAGAGATATCTTACCAACATTTTTGTACATATGTCATCATTAGAACGTAGCTGCAGCCTTTGGAGGTCCGTCCCAGTGAATCGTGCCGAATATACACTTTGGATGGGTTCTGCCACAAAGAAGTCCATTATCTCATTATCTGAGGTGAATGCTGCAGCGTTACTGTTTGGAAGACAGCTTTTATGAAAAAAGGAAAAGTGGCTCTCAAATACTTTCATGGAATTACTCTAACAACACTCCGATAGCTCGATCTAGTGTATCACTGGTGACTGAAAAGGTAGTGTCAACCAAAGGTTATTTCAGGGAATCCATTTAAGGGAGCTGTTCCTCACGAACAACGAAAATCAAGACGGTTGTCAGATGACACTTGTATACCCAATCAATTAGGAGGTAGTGCTTACCGCCATTTTTGGGAGGTGTCCGGGCGGAACCGGTATCCTCTAATACCCTCTTATTAAGTCAATCGAATCAGTCAACTACCTAGTCCAACTTAAACTGGAAAATAATTTCTCCCTTGGGCAGTTTTTTGGAAGAAAAGTTTCATTCCTTCGGTCACACTATCATGACATTCTCTGGGCTATGTAATAACCTATGATTTCTTGCGAATGGCGATGTCAGAGGCATCCACGTCGGAAGTATTTCTTTGGTAACTCTGCCGGAGAGAAAAGCTTGCTCATCCGATCGTAAATCAACCCTTTGGCCATTTATAGTTGCTGTTTTTCAGTGACAATAGTTTTCTCACCAAGGACTGATATATAACTGAAATATCGATGTCGAAGGAACCTCAAATCGGAGCTTTTCTCAGGAGTAATGAAACACTCCTCATTCTGCTTAGAAGCTTCCACTATCTCGACATGTGCAGGGCCTCTTAGTTTTCCGGTTAATATATTCAGAGCATCCAAAGACAAACGGTATATTTTCTAAACCTTTCATAAAATCGTAGAGATGCCATCATTTTCACCTAAATGAAGATCAGAGCACTCACAGTGGCATTGGGAACGATCCCAGCGTGCTTAATGGCAGGATTATTTATACAAATGTTCGCTGAGTCCTTATTGTTACCAAACGGGGAGCCTTCCTCCATTTCAACGAAATCGTCGGGACTCCAGCTATATCGTGTCAAACTTTCTCTGGCTTCTAAACTTATACTTTGAGTCTAAAATCTAATTTACTAACAAATGAGGTGGCCTTTTCAGGTGAGAACTTTGCTTATTACTCAACTTAATATCCTAAACCTGGTTCTCGTCAAGGTCATCTGCAGATTCATAACTTGATGTGCTCATATATTGGCTAGGGTGATTCCACAAAAATACTCTTTGTTAGGCGATAACACGACGTCGAGTAATACCCAAAGCTGGTAAACTTTAAGACGGACCACCCTCTTACTTTCCTATACATCCTGTAAGCGCTATGGGGAAAGTTCTCCAGCAGATAAAAACTACCGTGCGGAGTTGGTGACCTAAGACCTGAGAGGATTTACAGTCTGAGAGAGATTTGCAGTCTGATTTACGTGAAGCGATCTAATTATTAAAACCATAAAACCGAGGAAAATAAATACCAAATTTGGATGGCTGGAACCAAATCAGGAGGTCCCTAGCGACAACTAATTTGCAGTCTAATTTACGTCAAGCGCGCCGGCTATTGAAACCACAAACCCAAGAAAGAAAATATAAAATTTGAATAACTGGAACCAAGTCAGGAGGTCCCTAGCGACAACATATATTTCTTATTATCTTGTTGCTTTTGTCAGAAGACCAGGCAATTCTGGTACGACATTGATGATAGGCTCAAGTAGTATATTTCTTCCTGGGTTCTAAATGGAACTCTGTACTTAGTCCATAACTGGATCATGATTTTTATTTTTGTTATAGCGGAGTTCCTCATTTCTATAGTTCGAACTATCTTTGATAGTGAGCCTACTTTTCTACAGTTTACCTCTTGGGACGAAAAAAAAGTCGAATAGGCTTTACTTTTCTAATTTAATCGCTGCACTGTAGATAGAAATAACTAGAGGAGATTCCACCCTGGACAATCGCCAGCTGAAAATAAACTGTCCCCACTGAAAGACTGCCAAGAGCAGAGCCCCTTGACCAGTCATTTAACAAGGTGTGTATCACATAAACTTTCTACACCGACTCCACAAACCGTTTTTGATCCATCGGCAAAGAATGCTGTGTCATAGCCTTGCAACACGCTATCAGTCTTTCGCTCTGCCCTGATTGCAAAGCTCACAGCAAAGTTTCTTGTAAAGTTCGGCTTGCGTGTAGCGTAGTCCGTGAGGAATACTTAGAGTTCCCGAGGATGTTACTATGGCTGTTGGGCTTTGCTGTCCAGCATCCGGAAGCCCATAATCTGACGGCACTGCATGTCATAGCGTATTTAATGTGAGGATCTAGAGGAAGGAAGTGCAGGAATACATTGAGAGCATCTGCCGGGCAGGACTGTAGAACCAAGGTAGCACCTGCATACGCGATTCTTTGAATTCTATTAAGCTTCGTTCTCTTGTACTTTTCCTCAACCATACCACAGCTGAGTACATCCAGAAAATTATCCACGGCCAGTGAACTCATTTTTTTGCTAAAGTCCTCTTGAAGGCATAGAAGGTTGTACAAGCCTTCTTAACGCTCAGTTTTATGCTTAATCTCCAATTTACCTCTGGATCCAGGATTTCACCCAGATACTTTACATTGGAAAAAAGCACCAATCTTTGTTCATTAAGCTGCAGGAAGTGGAATGGTACTCTTGCCTTGGTGGTGAATAGCATCAGTTCCGTTCTGATTGGATCTATGCCGAGTCCTTATTTTGCGACGCACATGCACACCTTTCCCAACGCACTTGCCATGGTGTCACTGATCATGGATATCTCCCTGACACTAAAATCACGTACACGCCACCACCTTCACTCCGCTCCTGTCCCATATACGTAAAAATTTCGTCCATCACTATTAACCAGATAACCGTAGAGATGGCACCACCCTGGAACGTGCCTCTGCTGACAGCTCTGGTCAAAAGGCTACCTCAAAAATCAGACTCGAATACCCTAGTTCTTAGTGTGAATATTATCCAATGCGATACTTATCCAGTCCAATACTGGTTAAGGCTTCCTTGATAACGTTGATACTAACCTTGTTGAATAATAATCATTGGCACAACAATCCAATTTGAAGTGTGTTAGAGCACTTCATTCAAGACCGTAACGGTACACTACAACACTATGTTGCACTGTAGGAGGCAATGTAGTCAGCATTGTGCTCGCCCTGGATTATTACCTTGATTTGACTCAGGTACTCACTCACAGCTAAGTCAACTGGTATCCGACGTCAAATGACGATATAAGTCCCACTACCACCAGTAAGACTTGAACCGACCTTTCGTACGACAGCCTTGTGCTCTAACCACTGACCTATCCGGACACGAACGTTGTTGAATGCTCCCTCTATATCCAACAAGGCAGCTAGAGTATACTATCTGTACTGCAGTGATCGTTCCAATTATCTCGTGGAGAGCGGTTTTGTAGATTTTCCTTTTGACGTGCTGGGACTTAGAAAAAGGCGTTCTAACCATAATCGTCCTGATTTGTATGTCCATGATGCTCTCTTCCACACAAAAAAGGGGAGACTGATTGATCGAAAGTCCTTCGCCAACTCATGGTCGCGCCTGCCCGCTTTCGGTATGAGAACCACGCGAGCGTGTCTCCAAGATTGGGCTACGTCTCCTAAAAATATAAATCCCCTTTTTGCTGCTTCTGTAGCATGACTGACATTATGTCATCTGGGTCCGGAGATTTATTTGCGAAGAAGCTCTTTATAGCCCAGCCTATTTTATCCTCAGAAATGACCGATTTGATAATCTCCCACGACTGGGGTTGCATACTCTCAAAACTAGGCTGACTCACAGTCCTCCACGCTGGCGGGGAAGTGTGTCTGAATCAAAATATTTCGTCCAGGAGCCTCCCAAGTTTTTAAGAAAGGACTGATACTTCCAGCATCCCAGATTTGATGGTGCTATCAATATTCCCACAATAGTCCAACCAGGACTGCCTCTTGGCGGACTTGATGACCGACTTGTACTTCTTCAGGCAGTCCTTTTATGGCTGTCAATATTTTATGCCTGCAGCAGATGTTGAAGATCTCTCTGGTCAGCTTTCTGAGATTGGAGCAATGTCTTCTCGCTGTATTTAGGAGCGTACGAGACTTTGAAGGCGGTTTCGAATGCCCTTTCCAGAGCCCTGACTTTCGACTCCAGTTCGTCTGTCGTCTCAATCTTACTAATTTGAACACCGGAAAGTTTGATCTTGATAAGTTGACCAAACTTCCTCCGGAGGTTTCTGAAAGGTTGGCCAAGTTGGACGCTCTTAAAAAACCGGATGATACTTTCACCAACTCCAGAGTTGAGTCTTTATAGAAATACACTAGCCAGGAAAACAGGTCTCAGAAGGGGCAGGAAGAGAATTGGTGTTTTCTGCAAACCTTTCAACACGAAGGTGTAGCAAGAGAAATTAGGACACTGCGAGAGCGGTTGCTACCAATACACTTCAAACCACCTGACATCTACCCAGTGATACTAAAGGAGAGTATAGAGAACTTAGAGCAACTTCCTCTTAGGAGAAGGTTAAGATAGTCTCCATACCTAAGCCTGAGAAAGGCGACTATTCTCCAGACAAATCAACTTAATTTTCGCTGAAATGTTTGGGTTGACTGGTTGAGCGTTATATTCCTGAGTAGGCGCTTACGTCCAATCATCAAATGGAAACCAACATGCTTACCAAAGTGGAGTCCTGTAAGTTTCCTCTTCGCTTCTAGGTTTCAAAGCTAGAGGACGCAACTCTGAAAGGCGAGTACGCGATGGGGTTTTCGCCCTTCCAAAAGCTCTGTGATACCGCCAGAGAGCATGGCGTTGATGAAACGTTAATTCAGTGGATTTATGATATATTAACGCAGAGATTTTTATGTGTTGAACTGGGATTTGATTGATTTATGTTGGTGCCTCAGGCAAGGACTTTCAGTATATCCAATAAAAATCACAATGGTACTATTTACAAAAAGGAGGAAACTGAATGGTCTTTGTCTGCCGGAGATGAGGGGTACAGCCCTTCAACTCTCCAAAGAAATGATATATCTGGGTATTATTCTAGACAAGAAGCTTCTTTGGAACAAACATGAAGAGGTAAAGATGAAACGAGCTCTCACAGTTTATGGGCTGTGTAGGCGGGCCTTTGTCTCGATATAGGGACTTAGGCCTCAGGTAGTAATGTGGATATATGTTGCTATCATTAGGCCGATGTTCGCCTATGGGCTGTAAATTAGCTACACTGCAAAGAATTGTTTGTCTGAGTATTACCAGCGTCATGAGCACGACATCCGGCGCAGCGCTGAATGCATGTTTATTCAAAGCACTACAATGAAAGCAGCTCATAGGTTAATTTGACTAGATCTATGGGGAAACAATAGACGTGGAGGCATAGAGCATTGGAAGAGTTATTAGGAGAATTGAATCAAGTTTTCGCAATGCCTTCTGATTTTAAGATCCCCATTGATCTGTTTGGTAGAAGATATGAAGTTATCTTCAAGCGAAGAGAAAATTGGGACGAACTAGGAGAATGCGTGTCAGGATATACTAATGTCTTCTACACCGATGGCTCAAAAACAGAGCAGGGTTCTGGAGCAGGAGTCTATTTTTCGAATAAAAACAAGAGGTGGGCTTTTTTCTTGGGACAGTGTGTACGGTCTCTCCGGCTGAAGTGTATGCGATCCTAAGGGCGACAAGCGGTTGAAGCGTAGGCACATCGCAATCTGTAGCGATAGTCAAGCTGGCGTCGTTAAACACTCATTTGATCACCTCAAAAATCGTTCAGGAATGTAGATATCGATTGAACTCTGTTTCTAGTTTCACTGCGGTGGAACTCCTCCCCAGTTATTGTGGTATAGAGGGAAATGAAATCTTGAATGCTTTAGCTAAAGGGCCTTTAATTTGTTTAACCCGGCGCGTAGCCAGCAATCAGGATATTAGTTGCATTGGCTGATGCAATTGACAGAAACTGGGAACAAGCCTCCCATAATGACAGGTGGCTAAGCTCTAATGCTGCTAAGCACGCCAAACTTTTCCTATTAGAACCAAACAAATAAAGGCAAAGTTTATCCTATCGAAAAGCAGGAGGACTTAGAGGAGTATTGTTGGTATATGTTCAGAATAGAAGGAAGCGGGATTTGCGGAACATTTTCTATGTGAGCGCTCCCACTATGGACGCATCAGACGGGGTCGGAATAGAAAGTATCCAACTGGAAGCGGAGAAAGATCTCTGGTCAGACACTCTCCAGTTCTCCACCCTAAGAAACCCATTGTCGGTTAGTAGGGTAATATCAAGGACCTCTTCCCAACCAGCACAATTCTTCGAACTTTGACAATGGAAGGTTGGTGTAGCGCCCCTGTTACACATCGTTAGATTTGTGTGAATAATAAAATAAAAGAAAGACTGCTTTCGTCTTGGCGCGTCGACTGGATCCAGGTCATCATCCGGTTTCGCCGAGCGTAACACTGTTACCTTTGCGTTTCTGATTCGAACCGGACTTTGTACCTTTCCAGTGCCTCCTGTCGCTCTCCATTTATACGGAGCAGAGCAGGTTGGTTATTCGCTTGGGGCTTCTGGCGCCTTGAAGGCATAAGGATCGGATGAGTTTGTTTTTATCCATGCGGATCTTCGCAACCAAAAGCACACGAGCTGTCTCCTGGGGTTCTCGTCGTATGGTATGACTTTCAGCTTAGCGACCTCCTAGGCGTCGCTGATCCCAACATCGTACGAACGGAGAAAGTTTCTGAGGAATTAGTCCTTGCACGGTACAACATGGAATCCACCGAACCCCTGAGAGGAAACGATGCAGGGGATAAATCCACCCCCTTCACCTTTGGCGTCCAGGAGATGATCGACCATCGCCGACAGCCTGACCTCAAAGCTGACAATTTATTGGGAAGTCACTTTAAACTTTTTCAAGAAGCGTACAATAATAATCTAAAACTGTCCACAAATATCGAGGTCTAGATACTTTGATGCACTATCATATCGTAAATATTATCATTCAAAAGGTGACAACTCTTTCAACTTACTTCAGATTACTTTGTTCATTTAGTCAATTTGGTATAGAGTAACATGTCACTTTTTTGTTTAGTAAAGGAGAGCACCAATGTAACTTGCTTGATCGCACAGCAAGCGACTTACTACTAGGACTACTCTAGAAAGCTCACAAACATACCATAAAACTAGCACTATGTGTTTTTTGTTCTACATTTATGTGGTGTGTCCGTTACCTTTTAAAATTTGAATGTTGATTCTCATATTAAAGTTCTAGGTCTTTCAAAATTCGCGAAATTGGCTCGATCCGTAACACGAAGTCGTCAATTTAGTGCACATCTTCCAACGCTTAAGGATCCAACAAAACAATCAAATCTGGCACATGTAAGTTCGCCTCCTTCCATTCTTTCTCGCTCAACCACAATTTCCAAAGAAATTCAATCATAAAATCGATATTTTATTAATTTCCCAACAGATGATGTCACTAAGTGCTGATATTATGCCACAATATAGACAGGAAGCACCAAAGACACCACCTCATATACTTTTACACTATTGTGCATTTAAAGCAATTTGGGATTGGGTGATATTGTGTTTAACGTTTTATACTGCTATCATGGTTTGTATATTTGAATTCAAAAAGGACGTTTGTGTGACATAACATTTAAAACAACAATAATTCATATTCCACGGCACATGTACGGGTATTGTGTATGAAAAATTTACGTAAAATCACGTAACAGTAATGCAAAAAGACTCATAAGGACATGACGAGAACACAATACTCTCACAGGCTGTAGTGTTCTCATACAAAACTAAATTTCCAACAGAATCTTATGACATGAATATTCTAAATGAATTTTTATTTGTCCCATTATTCGTCCTTACGTACGTCTGTTTGTTTTTGCACGTTCATATTTTTCACTGCATTACGAACGTTAGTACCTTGTAAAGTGGAACGTGCTGAAGCAGAAGGAATCATACATAGTGTATGAGCATTTATTTAAAATGAAATGTGTTGTTTTATGATTGTTTCTGCTCCTGTGTGTGTTATTTATTGTTCGTTTGTACCTACTTGTCCTCTTACAGGTGCCGTATAATGTAGCCTTCAAGAACAAAACCTCGGAAGATGTTTCATTGTTAGTAGTTGACTCTATTGTAGATGTTATATTTTTCATAGATATTGGTAAGTATGAAAACTTAATCAAATTGTATCAGTGCAATTGTTGAAATCAGCATGATTTGCCAAGGAGCATATCTAAAACCTCTCCTGAGCCTCTCTCTTCCAAGTACGTTCAATATTAGTCAACTATGCAAGCTTCCTTCCTGTTATGGACCATACACTTCATAATCGTTCTACAGACGCACAATTTTCTCTTCTTCTCCCCTTGTATGCTGTTAAACATATGTAATACATCCCCTTACTTCAATATTGACCACCCTCGTGTTAATCTTGATCTGGTTAATCAATATATAATATAATTCTCACCTTACTTATAAGCCGGCATTAATTAAGGCAACTTCCTTATCAATTTACTACCCCGCCTTAGACCAAACGCAGGCTAAAAGCGTTGCGGAGCGTAGCGTATATTATCCAATCAGAATACAACCGAAGAGCATAAAGTTGGCATATTGAGAAGCCAGTATCTGACCAACATGATCCGATGATATAGGAGCTAACTTTCCATGAGCTATTATTAGCAACACAGAAGAAATAACTGCAATTCTGAATTTTAGACAAGGCAGCGAAAGCGGATCAGGCGCTGTTAATGCGTGGAACGACATCCAGTTTTGTGCAACCTTCAGCAGAAACCATACTTCCTAGATATACAAATTTATCAACGCTTTCAATGCTCTACCTATTAAAGCAGCCAGGGGGAGTGCGATAATCCAGAGAGACTGAGAAGTTTGGCTTTGGTGGCATTTATGTTTAGTCCAACTGTACTTACCACTCTTTCCAAATCCAGAGATATTTGACCTCGGTCTATGAGTCGGCGAGAGAGCGGGCAGATGTCACCCTCCGAACGTCACCGAAAACAAGAAGAAATAGTATCAGTATCAATATGCAATCCTACCGGACCCCGCTTTGACCTCAAATTCCGTTATATATCGATCTGCTAATTATTACTATTTTCTCCGGAATAACTCCCCTGCGTACAAGATGCCAGAAACACTTCCTGTTCACGCTATCGATTTCTCTTGATGAAGAGCAAGCGAAGCGAAGATGTAAACTCTGCGCACTGTTCTACAATATCCCATAGGGTGTTGATGTGGTCGATGTAGGAGGATCCCGAGGGGAAACCTGCCTACTCTCAGTCTATCATGCTTTAAAGTTGTTCTTTGATGCATTCCAGGATTATTTTAGACATTATCTTTGCGACGGCAGGCAGCACGCTGATACCCCTCTATTTGTCACACTCAAAACGGATCCACTTGCTTTGAATCTTATCGATCATCCCTGTTTTCCACTCTCTCGGAAAAGTTTCGTATTCGAGCCCACCGGCTTTTCTCCGTTTGAATGTATTGATGACCGAAATGACTTCCATTCTGCTTAAAGATCAGTCCGCATCCGCATGTTACGATGACTAACCATTTTATCTCAAGAACCGTGGTGAATTGTTCTTTCCACCTCGTGGTTTAGGAGTCTACCTGTGAAGGACGCTATATTATGGTGGCTGTAAAAATACATCTTAAAAATATTTTCCTGAAACATAAAGTGTTTGCCAAGCAGAAGGGAATCATCATCATCAACGGCGGAGCAACGGATATTCGGTCTAGGCCTAGGCCCCCGAGGTCCACCAATTCGATATCCCTACAAGCTGCCTAGCGTCCTGACCTCCGCCATCGTTTCACCTCAGGGAACGCCTGCTACGTCTTCTTTTTCGACCATAAATATTGCCCTTATACACTTTCCGAGCTGGATTATCCACATCCATATGGAATAAGTGACGCTCCCATCCCGAATTTCGTCCAAAACCAGACGATCATGATGTCGCTCATAAATTTCATCGTTATAGAGGCCACGGAATAGTCCATTCCCTTGAAGGGGGCCAAAAATGTTTATCTCGAACGCGGCCAAGAGTTCGCAATTTTTCTGCCTAAGAACCCAAGTATCCAAGGAATACAAATCAGACCCTGCGGGTGCAGAGAAGGAACCCGAAATGTGATTTTCCATTACCGAACGAACCTGACGCTTCGCGGGCACTTGTTTGCAGCGTCCTCCGGTTCGACAGAGGCTTTCAGTCCCAACAAGGAAACTCATTTGAACCCGCCCCGGAGTCAAGCTTCAAGAAGTGCTACCGTCGCTCCAGGACTTTAAATGAGCCCTCATATGGTTTTGTATAGCGGTCTCCTACAAGCGTCCACCCCAGTGAGGATCTGCTAGCATATCTCGAGGCCCCTGGGAGTGTTGACCTACGGTGTCGTATGTCGGGAAAGTGGAGTCAGCCGCAGTTTCGAAACCGCATCCCCGAACAAACGCAGCCTGCTAGAGCCACTTAACCCTACTTTAACATCCAGTACAGCGTCGGCGGAAAGCCGTAGACTCTCTTCGTGCCCCATCTCCGCGTGAACTCCTCTCGATGGGCTGCGAGAAGGCTGAGGAGGACGACAAGCAAAGACTGCAACCACGACGGATCGTCGCGAGCCATTAAGGCGGCCTTTAGTGTCCGGTGCCAACGTTCCAGCATCCCAATGGACGCAGATGGTATGCAGTGGTCCTGTAGCGTTTGAAACCAAGGAGCTCACCTAACTCCGAAAAAAGGGTAGACTTAAACGGCATTCCCTGTGCCGTAATATCAGTCAGAGGTATTGCTTCAGGGGATCGCGCAAACCTGTCGATTGTGAGGCAATACTTATGTCCATGTGAGTCTTGCAAAAAGCCAATGATGTCAAGGTGGATAGTGTGGAAGCACTTGGTTGACCGAGGGAATACACTTATTTCCTTTTTTACGTGCTCTTTGGTCTCACACTTCTGGCACGCGATGCAATGTCTGGCCCAAGAGTTTACGTACCATATTTGTTCATGGGCGGTCAGAAGTATTTTCCGGTGACTAACCGGTTCTTCGTCCTGATGCCTGGGTGCGCAAGATTGTGCACTGCGTGGAACACTTCCCTGTGAAAATCGGCCTAGGTCCTTTGTCTGAGGTCTCGCAGAGTAAGTAGGGGTTTGGGCTGAAGATAGGAATATTTTCCTAATGTAGAATTTATGGAATTCCTCATTTCCCTTCATGTTATGCTCCAAACGGCGCCCCTCACTGCGTCTCCTGTTTACTCCTTTATGGGGTACAGTACATCCATACAGTTTCCTTCTTGTAGAAAGACGAAAACAAACACGCTTGACCGAAAAGTTTCGAACCCAGACAATGAAAGCAAGAGATCTATGTTGAACCAACTTGACCAACGTGTTGGCAAAGTATCCACAGGCTGAAATTGAAATATAGAGTAACTCATTAGTCAATATTCCATAGATGCACAAAATTGAAAAATAATTTTCCATTTTCGACTATATCGGGAATCAGCTATTACCCATCAACTATTCTCACCCCTTAGTCTCGCAAATTGATTTCCGGAACTTTCATTGCCACGTTTTATACATGACCTTTCTTTCAGACGCTCTGCAATCTTCTCCTCGGCTGTGGTTTTGTTGGTGAACAGCTGCCTTATCTTTTTCTTCGCTAGTCTTTCGCTGATATGCCCTTTGATATAAGAACATCACAAACCGAGCTTACGCTGTTGATAATTTGTATAGTTCCTCCCTCTTTTGTCTTCAGATGGAGATGCGGATTCATAACGTCAAGTACATAATCCTTTTTCTTTCCATAACAGTGAAATAGCTGAAATCTTCATTGAATCATCATCATCATCAACGGCGCAACAACCGGTATCCGGTCTAGGCCTGCCTTATAAGGCACTTCAGAAACCCAGGTTTTGCGCCGAGGTCCACCAATTCGATATCCCTAAAAGCTGTCTGGCGTCCTGACGTACGCCATCGTTCCATCTCAGGCAGGGTCTGCCTCGTCTTCTTTTTCTACCATAGATATTGCCCTTATAAACTTTCCGGGCTGGGATCATCCTCATCCACGCGGATTAAGTGACCCGTTCACCGCAATCTGTTGAGCCAGATTTTATCCACAACCAGACGGCCATGGTATCGTTCATAGATTTCGTCGTTATGTAGGCTACGTAATCGTCCATCCTCATCATCAAACGTTGCTGATATTGAATGGTCTTGAGAGTGATCCTGCTGCTTTTATCTGGCCTCGCACATTGGTCAGAGTCAGCCTAATCAGTCTTATCAATTTCGCTTGGATACCGAATTCTCTCATGACGTGTATAGTTTTACCCTGGCTATGCTATCATAGGCAGCTTTAAAGTCGATGAAAAGATGTTCCATCGCTTGCCGCATAGAGAAAATCTGATCTGTTGCTGATTTGCCTGGAGTGAAGCCTCTTTGGTATAGGCCAATGATGTTCTTCGCGTTTGAGGCTATCCGACCTAGCAAGATAGCTGAGAATATCTTATAGATGGGACTGATACGTGATACCTCTATAATTGCTGCACTGTGTGTTTTTATGTATGAAACAGATAATGCCTCTTTGCCAATAGTCAGGCATTGATTCGCTGTCCCATACCTTGAGCACAAGTTGGTGAACCACTTGGTGTAACTGGTCGCCTCCATATTTAACCAATTCGGCTATAATTCCATCGGCTCCTGGCGACTTATGATCTTTTAGCCGATGAATTGCACGGACTGTTTCTCCTAAACTTGGTAGTGGTAGTATTTCTCCGTCGCCTTCACTTGACGGGACCTCCAACTTGCCGATATTCTGGTTGCTCAGTAGCGCCAATATGCCCATTCTGTCGGAAATCAGATTTCCCTCTTTGTATCGGCAGGATGAGCATCGAGGTGTATAAGGCTTCATCCTGCTCACTTGTTGGTAAAACTACCGCACCTGGTGCGGTTGCTCCCTGTACTTTTCTAGTTCACAGACTTGTTGGTTCTCCCAGGCTTCCTTTTTCCGTCTGTCAATTCGCTTCTCCGCTCGACGGAGTTCGTGATAAGTCTCTGCGGGTGCCCGCTTCTTTGAGGATGCAACATTACTCGGTATGCGGCATTTTTCCGCTCCGTTGCTAGCTTACATTCATCGTCAAAACAGCCGTTCCGACTTTTTTTGCGACTGGGACCAAGTATGTTTGTGGCCGTATCAATGATAACGTTCTTCAGGTGGTTGTGATGATCATTTGTTGATGCTTTATCTCCAGAACCTCTGTTGACTGCAGCTATTGCGACATCCATTTCCCTCTTATAGGTGTCGCGGAGGGCTGTGTTGTGGATGGCTTCAGTAGGTAGTGTTGTAATTCGAGCTCGGAGCACCATGCCAACGAGATAGTAATCCGAGTCTATATTGGGCCCCCTATATGTTCTGACATTTGTCAAGGCTGAGAGTTGGCGGCGTTCAATCAGCACGTGGTCAATTTGGTTGAAAGTGGTCCCGTCTTGTGGACCGCTTTCCGCGCAAACCAGGTACTTCCATTAACCATTTCGTGCGATAGTGCTCACTGAATAATCCGCAGTCCGTTATCATTGATATCCCTATATAAGCTATGGGAGCCAACGTATTGCCTGAATACGGGCTCCGTCCCTACTTGACTGTTGAAATCTCCAAGTATGATTCTGATATCATACTTAGGACAGGCTTTGAGGGTCCGCTTAACTGCCTCGTTGAAGGTATCCTGCTTCGACTCTGCAGTCTCCTCTGTAGGGGCGTGAACGTTTATGAGGCTTATATTTCTAAACTTGCCTCGCAAAAGCAGAGTGCATAGCCTTTCGCTTATATTTTCAAAGCCGCTGGTTTCATTTTTTAGCTGACTAAGAAACCTACTCCAAGCACATGGTTTACTGGATGGCCGCTATAATATATTGTGTCGTGACTCTTCTCTAAGGAACCGGTCCCTGTCCAACGCATCTCCTGTAACGCTGTTACATCAGGGCTATATTCGAACAGGTTATCGGCTGGCTGCTTGGCAGCTTCATCTCAGTTCAAGGAGCGCACGTTCCATGAAAAAATGCGCAAATCGTTATTACTTTGTTGTTGCCGGGTTCGTCGTTGTATTATCCGTCCAGTCCGAGACTCCTGTTGTGGCTTCGTAACAGATTCTTTTCCGTGTAGGGTTGTCAGCAATGCCCACCAATCACCAACCTGGAGAACCAGTTAGTACATTCTGTCCAGTTTTTAGAAGCGGGAGACTCGCCTTCATTCTTCTCCGTCTGCAGCTTTTCGTTAAGAAAAAGCTCCCAGCGATCACCACATGGAGGTGGAGATAGGGTTCATTGAATATCCAGTTTTTATCCTTCTTCAACAGCGTAAATATCACGGTTACATTTACCCTATTAAACCTAGGACAGAATGTGGAAGCATGATCCGGTGAAAGTAAGTACAATATTCAATGGTTTAAAGAGACCCAATTAACATGAATCTCACGCGGCAAAAGTAAGCCAACTTTCGCCTGACACATAATCAGAAAAGGCAATAATCATTCGTTGCCACTCCCTATGGGGCTTTAAAGCTATAAAAATGCGCTCAGTTAATATCTGCCCAGATAAATCCATCGAGCTTATATTTTTCAGATATCCAGATTGTACACCATCCACCAGAAACCGTACATGACCCCTCCTGGGCAGACTGGTACAGCATTATTTTGGTGAAGCCAGAATGTTTGCGCAGCATACATACAAAATTTTTCTCAAAACTTCTTGCCAGAAGACCTTTGTCTAATATTTGTCATTATCGCATTTATTCCCTTGTCTTCATCATCATCATCAATGGCGCAACAACCAGTATCCGGTCTAGGCCTGCCTTAATAAGGAACTCCAGACACCCCGGTTTTTCGCCGAGCCCTACCAATTCGATATCCCTAAAAGCTCTCTGGCGTCCTGACCTACGCCATTGCTCCATCTCAGCCAGGGTCTGCCTCGTCTTCTTTTTCTACCATAGATATTGCCTTTATAGACTTTCTGGACTGGATCATCCTCATCCATACGGATTAAGTGACCCGCCTACCGTAATTTATTGAGCAGGATTTGATCCCTGACCAGACGGTCGCAATTTTTCTTGCTAAAAACCCAAGTCTCCGAGGAATACCAGTCCTCATGGACTGGCAAGATCATTGTCTTGTACAGGATGAGCTTTGACCCTATGGTGAGACGTTTCGAGCGGAACAGTTTTTGTAAGCTGAAATAGGCTCTGTTGGCTGACAACAACCGTGCGCGGATTTCATCGTCATAGCTGTTATCGGTTGTGATTTCGACCCTAGATAGGAGAAATTATCAACGGTCTGAAAGTTGTAGTCTTCTATCTTTATTCTTCCCGTTTGAACAATGCGGTTTGATGTTGTTGGTTGGTTGGTTTTTGGTGCTAACGTTGCCACCATATATTTTGTTTATTTGCACGTCTCGGGTCGTTCTTCCCATGATGTCAATATCGTCAGCCAGGCCAGTAGTTGGGTGGACTTAAAGAGGCTCGTACCCCTTGCATTTACCTCAGCATCATGGATGACTTTCTCCAGGGCCAGGTTAAAGAAGATCCATGATAGGGCATCCAGTTGTCGTAGACCGTTGTTGATGTCAAATGGTCTTGAGAGTGATCCTGCCGTTTTTATCTGGCCTCGCACATTGGTCAGGGTCAGCCTAGTCAGTCTTGTCAATTTCGTCGGAATACTTTCTATCAGTTTAGTTAGTACTGAATTCTCTCATGGCCGTGTACAGTTTTACCCTGGCTATGCTATCATAGGCAGCCTTAAAATCGATGAAAAGATGGTGCAACTAATATTAAAACAGTTTTTCTATCGCTTGCCGCAGGGAGAAAATCTGATCTGTTGCTGATTTGCCTGGAGTGTGGAATTTATTCCCTTCAAATGTCTTCTATCTCAGTGATTTCATCGAGATCTTTTAATCCCAAAGCTATTTCATGAGGTAACTGCTACGCAATCATGGTCTCTTCTCCCAGTAATTACTTCTGCCAAGTTCTGATAGTTAGCAGTGATTTCTTCATGTACATTTTCAAGGTCGAAGAGCTATTCCTTCTGAAGTATCTTGATCCTTGTGACACCATCCTTCAAGTCGGTTGATTTGGTGCGTGACCTATATTTTGCCGGTTCCTTTGTCCAGATGTTGGTTTCCACTTTCTTGGCTTCTCCCGGAGTTTGATTGATTGAAGCTTCTGTATTTCTATATGCATTTCAGACCTCTTTTCGGATCCATCCATGCCTACCCTGCTTTTCGTAGCACTTTTTGTTGTTCCACATTTATAGCCAATCCTTCGTCACCATAATGCCACTGTGGTCCAAGCCACAATTGCACTGATACATTAAAAAATATAAATAATTTCGATATAATACAAATTTTCAAAATTTCAGTTTTAAATTTTCACACAACATTCGTTGGACCGGGTGGAGAGGTTGTTAGCGACCCCAAAGTGATACGAATGAACTATCTGAAATCTTGGTTTATCATTGATTTGCTCAGCTGTCTGCCTTACGATGTATTCAATGCCTTCGATCACGATGAAGACGGGATCGGTTCCCTTTTTAGTGCACTCAAAGTAGTGCGTCTCCTGCGATTAGGACGTGTTGTACGAAAATTAGATCGCTACTTAGAATATGGTGCTGCCATGTTAATTCTATTGTTATGTTTTTATATGCTAGTAGCACATTGGCTGGCGTGTATATGGTACTCAATAGGGAGAAGTGATGCCGATAACGGGGTGAGTATGGAAGTCCACTCACCAGAATAGGTGGCTTATTGAAAATTCTAATTTCAGGTTCAGTACAGTTGGCTCTGGAAGCTGGCAAACGTCACCCAAAGTCCTTATTCGTACATATGGTCGAACGAGTCGAATGGTCCAGAACTGATCAACGGTCCGTCCCGCAAGACGATGTATGTAACCGCTTTGTACTTTACAATGACATGCATGACTTCGGTAAGTGAATTAATTAATTCATTGATCACTCTCGCTTTTGCACTGAATTCTGGACTTGGTATAATCACAAATGTTAAATTCATTTTCATTCATTCTCAGCAAAAGACTCAATACAATTATTTTCCATGCGTATCTTTTTGTGCGGCCACATCCACAGGTTGGATTCGGAAATGTTGCAGCCGAGACGGACAATGAGAAGGTGTTCACCATCTGCATGATGATAATTGCAGGTGCAGTGTTCGACACGTTCCGTTGCCACGTCCAATTACGCTTTCAATATGCTAGATACAATGAACTTATAAATGCTATATTGTATCAAAATGATGATACACTTTCGGGCTATGTGATAAAGATAGTGTACTATGTGTGTATCTACTGCGATTATGTAAAAATAATAGATAGTCTGGCTTTGATGTCTACATATCTGTGTGTGAAGTCACCTTTCGTAGATTAGATTTTGTTCTCGATATACAAATTATATATGTTTTCATCTGATTACTCTCTCATTGTTCAAATATACAAACTCATTCAATTACACACCTAATCCCTTTGTATCTATAGACACACTCGCATTGCATTTCATCTTCTCAACAAAAATTATCGATATTTCGTCAGATTCTAATTGTCGCAATCTATCTTTTCTTCAGTTTTGAATGTTCACATACTCACTGAACCAGACTCTACACCTGTTCACCAGTAACTCAGCAAAAACTATCCAAAACACAATGAAACCAGAGTATCTATCATTTCATAATCAACGTAAATCATGCATACGAGCCCACCTTGGTATTGCTTTACTCAAGAACCCTCGCCGCTGTCCGGAAACAGAGTTGAGTGTAGGAATACCGCTATAGCATTTATATCTTCGCCAATATGAAGTTATCGCTTATAGCAATAGTTGTTTCAATTAATTTAAACAAAAAATCCAAATTGTTCATATTATAGCCTTGCTTTATGCCACAATCTTTGGTCATGTAACAACAATTATACAACAAATGACTTCGGCTACGGCTAAATATCATGACATGCTCAACAATGTTCGGGAGTTTATGAAACTTCATGAAGTTCCTAAGGCATTGAGTGAAAGAGTAATGGATTATGTGGTATCCACGTGGGCTATGACGAAAGGGTTGGACACCGAAAAGGTAGATTCATTTTCAGTACGTTACGATTCACAAAAGTTCCTATGATTTCTTCAAACAGGTACTGAATTATTGTCCGAAAGATATGAAAGCGGACATTTGTGTTCATTTGAATCGGAAAGTATTCAATGAACATCCTGCATTTCGGTTGGCATCAGACGGATGCCTAAGAGCCTTAGCTATGCATTTTATGATGTCACATTCGGCACCAGGCGATTTACTTTATCACACTGGTGAAAGTATAGATAGTTTATGTTTTATAGTGACGGGAAGTTTGGAAGTGATACAAGACGACGAGGTTGTGGCAATTTTGGGTAAGGACATTTTCATATGTATTTTATTTTTCAGGGTAAATCGACATTAGTTCAAGTTCAAGTCAAAACCACCTGCTTCAGCAAAACTACAATTCGGAAATTAAGTCTCGACGTAGGGCCAATTATCAATTACTACTTGTGTTGTTAGCCTCATTCTTCAGAACGAAGATAGTCCCACTACCTTTCCACAGTTTTCCATATAATTCCCAACGCCAAAATACGCTCCAGTAACAACTGGCCCTGGGCATGGTTTTTAACTTCGTTTTGTGCACAACGAATCTCGAACATTCATAAGTAGCATGCTCCGTATCCTGATAAATTTGCCTAATGGTATCGCTTGACCCACACACATGGGAATGTACTCAATGTCCTTATTGTGAATCATCCCATCTCTTTTGCCAGTCCAACACAGACTTATGATATGTCGATCCTGGTTGACCAAGATGTCAGTGGAAACCATCGCTGATATCATTTTACTTCTTTGAATTCTGTCCAATAGATCATGCGCCTACCTTAAAGTAGAAAGGTCACTTATACTTAGTAACCTTTACGTGAGCAATGTGTTATCGACAACCGGCTTCATCGTTGCACTCTGAAGATTTCACAGGAAATCCTATTTCTGGTTGGCCGTTACTCGTAGATATTTTAGGGTCAATCTTAGACTTTACGAAGATTTTCTTTATTCGTTTAATAACTACCTTCATTTTATACTCCACAAATGCTAGGCCAGCATTTCCTAATCAAGATTTAAGCTTCCAAAAGCAAAGATCCATGTTTTCTCTAGACGTAGTGCTACGATAGTTACTCCGATGTGATCTGCAAAGCCAATGACAGCTACACTATTATTATCTACGAACGAAGAAGAATCCTTACTGTGAATCATAGTCACTCAGAATGCCTACAATACTCCTTTCAAGTCCTCCCGCTTTTCCACAGGATACACTTTGAAATATGTTTGTTTGGTTCTGACTGGAAAAATTTGATGTGTTTAGAAGCATTAAGGCTCTGCCACCTGTCATTATAGGAAGATTTTCAATTAGTTTTTGATTGTAGCATTAGCCAATGCTACTGACACCCTAATTGCTGGTCCTGGTCTTGACATGTAGTAAATTGTGCCCTCATTGCTAAACCATCCCAGATTTCATTTCCCTCTACACCACAATAACCAGGTACCAAGAGTAGTTCCACCATACTGAATCTAGAAACAGAGTTTAATGGATTTTTATATTCGATTTTTGAAGTGGTCAACGCCCTCAATGTTGCTTGAATATCGCTACAGATTCCGATACGACTGCCCTTCAATGGCTCGTCAATCACCCAGGTTGCCGTCCTTAGGATCACATACAAGTCACCCTGAAAGACCGTTGTATATTGTCCCAAGGAAAAAGGCCACATCCCGTTTTTATTCGAGATCACTTCCAGACACTTCACTTCGGAGAATTGAAGGGTTGTACCCTTCTTTCCTTTCCTTCTGTAATGCCTGAGGCACCAACTGTCAATTAAATCAACAGCACGTTGTATATTTCTACACACTGTTCTGGGATGACGACCAACCACTGGCACGGCCAGACGCCTTCTTGTGAATGTGACGCTCAAGTAGTCCCTACAAACAGTGTAGCGAGAATGAAATTAAGCTGATTTGTCTGAAGTTCACTAACAGCGATCTTTCCTAGACTTAGTCATATGCATAAAAGTAGCTTAACCTTCTGTCAAGATTTAGGCAGGTAACCCAGAGTAGGACATCCTCGAAAATTATTTCTTAGAGGCTGTTCTAAAGGCTCAATGCCTTCCTTTAGCATCGTTGGATTGATGCCATCCATACCAGGTGCTTTAAAGTGTTCAAAAGATATTATAGCAGCTCTCACCTTTTCATTGATAACAACCGCTACCGTCGTGTTCCAATTCCCCGTGCAACACTTTCAAGTTGCAAAAACCGCCAATTCTCTCCCTCCCACTTCTGCTACCTGTTCTCCTGGAAGTACACCACTTCCAAGGTAGTCTGGATAGACTCACCTTTGGAGTTCGTGAAAGTTCCATTGGGATTTCTAAAAGAGTCCAACTTGGCTGACGAATTCTCTCCAAGGACTTTGTACAGTCTAGAAAACTCCCTTTCTCCTTCTAGTTCGTCACAGTTTGCTGTAAAGGAGTTTCGCTTCGAGCGTTTTAAGAACCTCTTATATTCGCGCTATAAGTTTCGGATGTCCAATGACCAATCTTCATTGTTCTTGGTTTTACAAGCACAATTCAGTCGTCTGGTTGATTTCCTGAGTCTTTGCAGTCCTCGTTTCCCTCATGGAACCGTTTTACCGCATTCGCATCGGGAAATTGAACAATCCTCTTTAAACCACTCTAAAACTGTGCAATTCTGAGTGTGCAATTCATATTCTGTCGCCAAAGGAGTCCTTAGTCGCCCAAGGAGCACTACCTTGTTGACAGGCTCTTTGGACTTGGTCCAATCCATTTTCCTAGGATTCCGTCTCTGTTGTCAGACAATTCTAGGCAACGGTGATCTGAGAATGAGACTTCACCAAGCACTCGCCAGTCTCTAATCAACTCTAACAACTTTGTAGTGGTAGGTCAATTACTCAATTTCTTCTTGGCCCCACGCACGTAGGGGCACACCCTACGTTCGCGGCCATCAGACCAGCTGAAGTGATAAAATCAAACAGCTTCTGTCCTCTAGGATTTCATTTGCTAAGTTTACTCAACAAATATACTGAGCGTTCGAATCACAACCTATTAAAAGTTCAAGACCACTTCATTCTACATACGCTATCAGATCCCTTAGTTCTTGCGTCAGCAGAGGATACAAAGAATTATAGGGAAATAAGCGGAGGCAACTATGACGTTTCTCCTCTTGCCATTAACTTGGTATTGTAAGTTGACCTAGTTGCGGTCAACAAAATTGTCTCATCATTGTTGCCTCTAATAATTTTGACTTCAGGACGCAGGATCTCGGCCTCGAAGATCTCTCATCTCAAAGTTTCTAGTCCCCTTTACTGAACTAATACCACGGATTCTTAAACGAACAAATTTTACAACGAACCCATGGCGCTTGAACCAAATACACATAAGGATAGTCCCGCAACTTCGTCAGTCCTACTGACAGTTTCTCTGGATATCGCCACACTTGGTGGTGTAGCAATGTCCATGTTCTCATTCCCAAGAAACTTCGCCTTTGTTGTCGTCGGCTGGAAGCCCATCCAATTTCACGGTGTCCGAACTGCATGGATCTGTTTCCGCATATCCGAATTACACCAGTTGCGTCCACATCACCAGTTTCCCTTTCTTCTGCTTTTCCTGGTAGAGGCGGAGGAGGTTCTGACAAGCATGTTTATAGTCTCTCCTTCTTTGCGGCTGAAGTTTCCTCCTGCCCAGCCTTCTTCTTCCATGTTTTGGAAAAGTTAGGCAACAGTGTCACCGACATGCCAGGGAGTTGCTATACAATTCGTTCTGGCTGACCGCGCAATAGACATCGAGTGCAGGTTTTCACTGAAGTGGAGAATCTGTCTTGTACAGGTTTCTCCATGAGGGAACATGAAACTGGTGAACCCTCCAAAATCTGTGCCTCAGCCACGACCTGATTTCTCAAAGTCGTGGGTGAATTCAAAATCTTACAATCGGTTGTTTCCATCTTCATGTGTTTTTGGGCATCCTTAGTGTAGTAGTAAACTACCACAGGTTCCCACACCCCGGCAAGATGGTGTCCGAGGGGGAGCATTTTATTTTTATGTATTGATAATATATCTATTGATAATATTTCCCAGTACAATCTAATTCTTGGAGTTGCAGATTTCCAAACTTTACTGCTACCCAAACGTCAGCTACGCCTCGGATAGTGAATGGCGTCACAACTACAACCTTTGGCTACCGAAAACAGACTATGGTTCATTTCTAGAATGTGGGCAAATGGTGGAATTCTGGAGAGTACTCCTTTTTCTCTTGCGGTAGTGTGCTTTTGTACTCCGGAAAATCAAGTGGTAGCAAACGCGAATCCAGTGTGGGATTGTTACTGAAGACTACCTCAAGACGTGCTCTCCTAACTTAGGAGCCGGTTTCCAACAAGTTTCTCACTGCAAGATTCCAGTCCAAGTTAAGGAGTATCACAATTATACAGCGCTATGCACCACCGGAGATTTGCAATATAGTTTAGAAAGATGCTTTCTACGAGCAGTTATACACAATTCAGAGGAGACTTTCTAAAGGTAACATTGTGATCGTAGTGATGAGTGATCTGATTGCCAAGATAGGCTCTGACTAGACTTTACTTCGACATGTGATAGGTAAGCGCAGTCTTGGCGACTGAACGACAATGATGGGAAGTTTGTGGATTTCCACGGCTTCCACTGTCTCGTCGTTGGTTGCACATTGTCACACAAAGCCTGCCGTAAGGTCAGCTGCGTTTTAACTTCGTTACGCCCACTTGCATGTTGCATCCGTCACTTCTCGGAGGGTTGGAGGGCTGCGACACCTCAAGTTCAACATCGACCACTTGTATAACGTCGTGCTGATCAGACTGCAGATACACTGCTCTTCATCGTTTTCGAGAAACCTTTCCACAGAGTGGAGGGTGATATGTAGACAGGGAGGCATTCCAGAGGAACTAATAGCTATTATCCGAGCGACATATAGTAGCCCAAAATGTCACATACTGTATCCAGGGAAAATCTCAGAGGAATTCAAGGTCTAAATCATTTTATTACCGATATTGCTTCCTTTTATAATCGGTGAAGTGGAGAAATTCTTCCTTGAAAACCTCGACTAAGCTGGTAAGCTCTGTGTGGTTTCCAACCAAGCCGTGGACCTTGTCCAAGTGACTCTGGATTTGGAAAATGAAGTGAGTGCTATCTTGCTGATCGAGTGGCAGATAGCTTTTACGATCCACCTGAAAATATTGGAAGCCGCATTAAAAACGTTCTTTCCCGTGGGTAAAGAAAGAAAGTTGGACACCGTTTACGCCGTCACATAAGAAAAATTATTGTAGTGTTGGTCGTATCGCGATATGGACCGTATATCTCATCACAAAAGAACTTGCTTCATCTTTGCTATCAACGCTCGAAAATCACTGGGCTTGACGTCCACCCCGCGAAATTGTTCATTCCAGCTTCTACAGTTTCTTTCAACTTATATGAAAGTCTTGGGAGTGAATGCGAAATGCGATCTAGAGAATGGAAGAAGCGGATGCCTGTTCAGATGTTTTAGAAAAGTATTTGACAGCTTCCCACCTTAGAGAAGACAATAACTGAAGCACATTAAGGAACAAACCAAAAATAATCGATAAGCAGCAAGTTGTTTTCCGATTTGGATTTGCCTGCAGTGGCTACATCAACACCTTTCGGATCATTTTGGGATAGTAATCGGAGTTTAGATTCCCGTTTCACCTGCTCATCATATATTTAGAGAAGGTTTGCTCACCGAGTTAGCTCTACGATGAATAGCATCTACACCATATTGGCGAGAAAAAGCTGGCGTGATTTTTAATGATTCAGTGGTAAAGTCAGCCTGTGGATGTATCACTGGACAGCAAACTCTCGAAATACCATACAATTCAAAAGCACTAGTAAAACAATTTGTTTTGACCAAGAAAACTACTTGGAGAGCTCTTTCCGGCATTCCATCCAATTGCGCCTAATACGTTGGTAAATATCTCCTGGTTCTCCTTTAACCACAACTCTTTGTCTATTGCACGGACTTGATTCCAAAATCGTTTTACTATTGGCGTTGCCATTTTCTCCATTCGCACTTACGAGAAAGATTTGTGGTTTTGCCCGTGGATGTAGTGCTCACTTCTGCGACCATCCACCCTCCTGATCAAAGAGGCGCTAACATACACCCCGAAATGTAGTCACATTTCCAACGATGGCTTAGCTTTGCAAAAACGTGAGCCAGGATTGGGTTCCTTCCCTTTTGAAGCCCGTCTGAACTAAGATTTCCTGAATGCACCCCAGGAAGACAACGCTTTTGCCGATCTCATCTTTGACGTGTTTATGATATTTTTCGATTAGAAATACTATCAAAAGTTGAGCAATCAGTTTTAGGTTACGAGTATGATACGGTATATCAAGGAAACACAACATGCTCTACGCATCTTTGTAGGTATCTAAGAAACGCTTCATTTGCAGCAGTACACCCTGAAACACTTTTTTGCGCATTTGTTAGATGTCCATTTTACAACTTGTAATCCTTTCTATATTGCACTTCAGGTGAAAATTATAGGTTGGTAGTGACCGTTGAATATCCATAAAAAACAAACGTACTACCATATCAACACGTCACGCTTTTTTTACAAATTGGGTATCTGTTTTCTCCAATGATATTACTCGAAAGAGATGTAAGTAGTGGTTATAAAAATATGTGAAGTGGTATTTACTACTCCAAAGATTTATTTTTGAATAAAAAAGGCTTGTGAAGCTACTTAAAAACGTTGTTTCTTCATTGTGAGGCTCCTCTTGGTTCATCTAATAAATACCATCCAGAATCTCCCTCTCCAGCATACAACAGTAGTCGCCATCATTGTTATGCTTCAATTTTCTTAATACCTTCTTTCCACATTCTGGATACCTTGATGGAAACATTCTCCTTGTTCTTCCCCAGGAAAACAGTCCAGGTGAGATTGGAGAAAATGTACCTTCTAGGTTCATGAGACTAGCCAAATCTTGAAAGGAAATTAACATTCATCTGACTATATTTTTGTAATCTGGATCTTTATTGGTAAAGAAAAGTTTCTCTGCAATATCCTTAAATGCGAACCATCCTTCCCTCTGGAATTCTGTCATGATCCGCTAGAAGTCTTCCGATATCTGGCCCAACAAATATACCTTCAATTTCGACTCCGATAGATCTGAAAACTTTTTAGCCAAGTATTTGAAACATTCTCCATCTGTTAGGAGCGAGTGTTTCATGGAGCCTAGTTAATATGAAGGGGAGGAAAGGGAATTTTTTGTGGCGGTACCAAAGTTTTTTCGCAAACCATTATTTTGTCTTACCATAAGCACCCTTGGCTCCCGGCTCTCCATTGACCAACGATTTTTTCAGTCTCGGCTTTCCCATAGACATAAAAAGCAAGGACATTTGGTGTAACCAGCTTATTAACCAAGCAGCACATACATGGTCTTTTAATCACCGCACATTTGCCAACCTTGATCTTAATATTTAAGTTTTTGAGGAATCACTTCCAAATTCTCATAGCGCTTTGCTTTTAAGCTGCGCTTCGATAAATCCATAATGAAATGCCTTTGAATGGATTCACACTGAATTTTAAATTAAATCATCAAACCTTTAATGCTTCTATTATACAAAAAAACTAGATGTCTGAACCATCAAAAAGACACACCAAGTAGCAATAAAGTTATCCAAGTAACTCAGCAGCATCTTTGGGAGGATCCATATCTGTCACCAAATGATTTATTTGTTCTTTTGGAGAACAGCTTTGCTCTGGTGTCATTTTCAGAGTCAGAGCTTGAACACCAATCGTCCTGAGGTTGCACTTCACCTTTGTCTGAGGCTTTGACACTGGTGTTTCTGCATCATGAAGAAGAGGACGATTAGCTGAGAGGAGATTAGGTACAAAATGTAGTAGGCAACTTACATGTAATAAGCATGTTACGTATACATGAAAACTCACGTTTTTGCCAAATGCTTCATTCAGCTCTTTGCATCTCTATCATAATATCAAGTTAGAAAATTAACTATTATTTTTCCCTTCTTATTTACTTATGGTTATGGTTCATTCAGAAAATGCGTTTCATATGGTCAAAATATTACAATATCAGTAAAGATATTATGGCTTAGACAAGGGACAATCGACCAAATCTGAAATCGCATTTTGTGGAAAATCCTAACGTCTTAGATATTTTCTAATATCATTTTCGTTTTCAGCACATCAGAATACATAAGAATCAGTTGAAATTATTCAAACAGTTGCAGACCTGTGTAATGAATGCCATCCATCCTAGCTTGAGTAAATCCAATCCCTAAGTTTCTATCTGATATTCAAACTAGACTATGAAGGTTTCTGTATGCTCCCAGATGATGGTTATTCCAATTTTAATTTAAAACGCATTGTACAAAGCCAGGTCCTTGGTCACTTAGTAGTAATTCAAATTCAGATAAAGAAACCTTATCTGTGCCTCCCGCTAATCGCTAATCGCTTTCTTAAATGCCCGGACCTTATGCTACTACTTATGATGTGGGCGATATCATTGTTCTATATTTCTTTAAATAGCAGATATTTGATATTTGGATCTAGAGAAAGCGTTTGACCGTCTGCCACATGAACTCCATGCTAGTAAAACAACTCATCTGGTATGCTCTACGGTAACACTTGGTGACACAAGAACTCGGGCACTGGGTCCGACCGCTACCACGATTTGAAAAGTAAATTTCGAAGTGTGGCGTGTTTCTCTGTTCTTGTTCATCAAGAAAGCGTCCTCTCACCACTCCCCTTTGATCTTTTTATGGGCACTGCCACACGGGATTGAATCAGATTGAATCTAAATAAAACTGAATTGATTGATCCTCCTGAAACAGGCACCATCATTGTCAGCGGCAGTCACCTGCCCAGAGCTGAGCGATTGAAATATCTCGGGTCAATGCTATCAGCCAATGGAGAACTGCGTTATGAAATTGTTTCACGCAACCTGGATGAAGTGGCGTCCCGCAACTGGTGTTCTTTGTAATCGACGCATCAACGAACGTTTCAAATCTAAAATTTATCGCAATATCGTCCGTCCTGTCGTTCTCTACGGTTCTGACTATAAAAGGCAATGAAAGGGTCTTGCGATAATGGAGGTGAAGATGTTGCGTTAGACTAATGGCATCACACGCCTTGATCACAGCCGAAATAAAAAAACATGCAATCGATATGGGGTTGCACCGATCGTGGGAAAATTACGAGAGAGGCGTCTTCGATGGTATGGTCAAATAATTCGGGCTAACGAGAATTCACTCGCCAAGATTGGTCTGATCATCGAAGTCCCTGGTAAGCGAAAAAACGTCCGGCCGAAATAACGGTGGTTTGATATGCCAGATGGGGATTTCAAAGCATCGTGAATGCATCCAGATCAGATTTTTGATAAAACGACGAAACCAATCACGAAGAGCCAAACCCACTTGACAAAGGAAAAAGAAAAGGAAGAAGTGCAATTTTTAATTATGTTGTCTTTCTTCCCCCGTGCACACTCGTATAGTTTCTCGTAGTGCAACACCATTTTAGCGATATCTACTCAAACTTCCAGTCAAAGCGATCTTTGCCCACCATAATGGCTTTTCTCGGCACATGGTCGAAAGGGCTGTTGTGATAGTCTAAATAATACTGTGTGGATTCCGTAACTTTATTAAAATCGAATCACACAGCAATTGTAACCATACGACTTCAAAGACTCCCAAATCTCTGCTTTGGTAGAAATTTCGTTCAAGTCCTTGCATTCAATCACCATTACAACTTGACTCATTTTTACCTAACATAATGATAATTCGTTCTTATTTTCTGAAAATTGTGGGACTTATCTTCGCCGAATTCTAACTCAAGCAGTAAATCACGTAGCCGCATACTCCTAATACTCTCCCTCTACCTTAGCCTTTGCACAACCTCCAACGAGGCTGATCGCAATTTCAGCATATTTCTCTGGATAAACAAATAAACCTTCTCAAGGTTGTCCTCTTAATTATTTCGGTGATTTTGTATTATATTCCGGAGTTTACTGCAGGGATTTTAATAAGACTACATTTGTTATTTTCGGGGCGCTGGTATTTTCCTGCCTCGAGGGTGCTCCATTGTTGGATTATTATCACTGGTTTGCAGGCCCGACGAAAGGCGAATGCAGAGGTAAGAATCAGAACGGGCCGGAATTTGACCGCGAAGCCTGAGCATACATTTCAATGAAAACAAGAGGTAATACAACAAGGGGCGTGTATAATTTTGACTTGCGCCCCGATTTCCACATAATTTTCACCCCGGGTCTGGATTTTTTCTCTGAGATAACGTCGTTACCTCGTGTTGATTTTCGTAATCCTCCATTTTTGCATTGCAAATTCTTCAGTTTTAAACAACAAACGTATTCTTGGGTTTACCATGCGATCCACACTATACTTGAGCCACGTCTGGCACCAAATTAAAGCACTCATTAATACCCTTCAAAAAAGGTAGCCGGTTGCATTGTCTAAGCAGAAACTGATTTGGTCATTTCAAACTGGTTTATCGTCTTACACACTCCCTTGCTCTTACAGTATTGACAAATCGGCGAATTAGGGTCTCTCATCCTTTACCTTTTAACCATGCTGCAGATGTGATAAAATATGAAAAATTTGCATTGCCGTTGCCAAAATTATAATTGAAAACCCACAATGTTCTGGAACTAGAACATAATTCTTGCCAAATCACCAAAGCTTTTGGATTTTGATAGTATACAGCAAAGGATAACTTCCAAGGTAGCCTACGTTTTACGATGAATAACTTTCAATTTTGGAATAATTTCCTCTTTACAAAGAGGCGGGAAGACGAGAAGAGCGTTGACTTCTTTCAAGCCTAACTTATTCGGTAATAGTCGTTGCGAATTTTTTTTTTACAAAAGCGCTACAAGTCGACCTGCATCCTTGGCTCCCGAAGATTTCGCTTCTATTATACTTCTATTGATTTTATGGCCGCGCCTTCCGATTAAAAATATCTGATGGCTTTTAGCTAACGTTACCAATTGAGTTCTTCTGTTAATCCTCGGTTTTACCAATAACCGTCGACCTATCCCTATTTTTCCTTTCAGACGGCTTTCATATTAGTAGGCCCCAAGATGCAAATATTGTTTGATGCAGATAGAAAGTGCATAATTAGTTACACACCAAACTTTTGAATTTCCAAATTCGGAATCATTTGGCAAAGGTCTATAATTCAGAATGAGGTAAAGCTGATATCAACGGTGCATGATAATTGATTTGCTTCACTGAAGTCTTCCCAGCAAGGCAATATGAAGCCTTGGACTTTCATTTCCTCCAAATGTTGTCAACAAGGAAGTATATATATAAAACAGCTTGATCAATTTTCTGTGCTCGTTTTAGTTGTCCCGAGTCAATTAATCTTCTTCATAAACAATATACCTATTCCTCTATCTGGTTGTTCTTGGCAAACATTCTCCATATGCTCAAAACTAAATCATAGTTCCACATATTTTTCACTCTTTTCCTACACTATTAATACAACTACCGGGTGATTATGAAGTCTTCAATCCTATTGTCCTCACTGCCTCGTCAAACTTCATCATTTTTTTTAGCGGATGGCGTCATTTCTTAGACCATTGGTATAATGGCAATATCAAATTGGTTCCTAGAAATGCATACCTATCCCTTTTTGAAGTTGTTACAGCTGCTCATTGCTGCTCTCTTACCATTTCTGCTTGAGTCGAGTAAACTTCCCGGAAATCTTCTGAAAATTTTGAAAACATATTAATGCCAAGATTGTCATGAGAATCAGAAACGGAACTTCAAACGTCAATATATCTGAAAACTACCCGATTTAGAAATATAAAGCTGAAGAATTTACCACTGGACTGGGACTAAATAATGGCCAAGAGTTTTGATCCAGGATGCTGGGTCGAAGGAGGTTTGAATATTATCATTGTTTGTTTAATTTTCAGGAAACCCTAAATATCCCTCCAAATAACGATAGAAATACTCTCTTTCCAACTCCAAGGTTTTCAAGTGCATTAACTAATTCCTTAAAATATAATCTCCATCCTCCCCTGGACTTTTAGCGTCTCATAGAGCAGGGAAAGGACATTCCGATAATCCCTCAATACCCCCAAGACATATTTTGGGACGTGGAACGATTTTTCCAATGTGCCTAGCATATCTCTTCATCTTACGGAGCGTAATGAAGTGCACAATTCATCGAGATCGGCGGCTGTGTGCCCTGGCTCAATAAGCCGCATCCACGATCACCGTAGATCTCTCTGCTCTGAACCCGAACTATCCATCTTAGGATAAGTTCCCGGCGTCATAGATCGCTCCAGCGAATCTACTTCTGGTGAACTTTTCGAACACTTTCCTGGCCATGTCAAGCTTACACGCTCAGAGTCTCCTTTTCCTTTCCTGACTAGCACGAACCTCACGACCTTCCAGCAACAAGGGAAAATGCTCTCCTTTAGGCAAGCGTTGAACACCCCGAACAGTAAGTCTGGCCGCTGGCGGGACAAGATTTGGTAAACTTCCGCCAGGATACCATCAGGACCTGACGCCTTCTTATTTTTAATAGTGATAACTGAGCACATTTGTTTTGAACAGGAAGCCATCCCGTACACAATGTCTGGGGAGCACCCCAGATTTTCCGGGTAGCAAGTTTATAGTCATTTACTTCGTTGACTAGGTTCTACTAGCCGCGTGCTTCACTTTTATTTATCCAGCCGGGGAGTCTCTTTTTAGCTGATCTAGTCTCTGCCTTTATGGCGCTTGCTTCCCCGCGGGCATGTAAACGTTTTATCAAACAGCAAACCTTATGACACTATTGTTGTTGTTGTATTGTTCGCTAATCAGCACTAGATCAGCTTTTACCTCCGCAACTTGCAATCGGTTACAATCCGGTGCATGTTAATTTGTAGGAATATGCTAGTTACGTCCTAGCCCTTCCTAGTTCCGCCTTGAAGACTAGACACCACTCCAAATCCGCACTATGTGCAAACTCTTCACCTTGCAGGTCTTTGCTTGGTCAAATACTTGACCGTATCTGCAGCATGTTATCCTCCTACCAGGTCAAGTTTTCATCGTGCGTTCATAGTCCAGACACTTGTAAGACTTGATGGGGGTTATCCGAACTCGTGCCCTGCGTACTACCCATCCAATTCAGATTTTCCCGTTCTTAAGGAGTTTCTTCGCATATTACTCGGTGACTTATCCCGCAGCGAATTTTCGGTCTCGAGCATTCACGGAAGTGATACCTTTTCAGATAATCAGCCTTTATGGAATCCTCCATTTCAACGTTTTCTGTGAGGCAGTGAAAATCTAGACTAGAAACGGGTGCCTTCTCCCTCACTAGTCTCTTGACCACTTAGCAGAACATACTCTTCCTAGTCGTCTTCGGATCTAATTCAACTCCGCGATCTTTCGTTTTCCATATGCAAGACACTTCTGCTCCATTACCTTCGCGTCCTCATCTTGTAGCGGATTTCACTGCGAACCTTACCTTCCGTTCCTAGTCCTTTCTATTACTGGTTTCCTAGCCTCCTTGTCTTTGAACAGATGGGTTTCTGACGGCGTACCATTTGTTCCTCATTTTACCATTTGTTCTCCAGTTTGCTTTGTGCGGGAAGTGTGGCTATTTTACCTTTTCACGCGTATTTCGCTGCTGTCCATGCTCGCTTATAAAAGGAAACGGGGTCTAGTAATTCACCCAGTTTCATCAGTCTGTTTTTCACGGCTGACGTTCTTCTGGAGTAACGTTGCGGCCGCATAATCATCACCACTGCCCCACATTTCCTGATAAGCCTTTCCTCCTTTGCTCTTGCTAGAACGGTCAACTGCTCTTCCACTCGGTTCATGTCCGAATCCACTTGCTTACGCCTAGCGATTTTGACTCAACCTTTTTCCGAAACAGAGGCACTGCACTGTACTGGAGTTGTCGTCCCCGCATCGACAGCCGCGCCACTTTGAAGGAATTCCTCTTTTTTTAGAGTCTCGGTGCCATATCGAGTGTCTCCCTCCCTGCCACTTCCTTTGGACGCTGCGGGGAGCGACGCAGTTAGCTCTTCTTTCTTCCCTGATATTTCGTCGATTATTTGATTTTTTTTATCTTTATTCTCCATAGGAATTTCACCAGCGCATCGTGCGCAAAGCAACGGGCCGCAATAATAACGAACAGGTATACCCTTGGGAACAAAGCCCCTACCCCAGTTCGCTGAGGTCTGACCTACGCTTAGCTGATCCCCGAACTCATGGACCGATCAGCGTTTGCTCGGGGCAACGATCAGGGTCTCGAAGGGGCTGACACCTGACCTACTTTCGCACTAGGACTATTTTCCCATTTTCAGTTTTTTTAGCTTCTAAACGTAGGAATTATACCACTCCTACACTCGCGACATAAAAAAATATTTGGCGACGCAGTTCGCAAAGCTGATAAACTGGACTGTGAAGATTTTCTTACTCATGATACCTCTTCAAAGAATGCTTTTCTTCAACGATCATGTGGTCTCATCAACCGACTCAACCGTGGCACGCATATTCGAATGCCGACATCAATCGATGCATACATATTCTAATGCCGTACCACCCTTAATAAAGCCATACCATTTGATTGCTCGTGAAGAATCTTTCAAAAATGTTTGACCGCATTCCACCTTTTCATATGCATTTCGTTGCAATGCCACAGCACCTTGTCTGTTATGTTAAACTTCTCTTGCATGATCTAAAAAGTGGAGTTAGAAATGCGACGTTATCAAAGGGACGTCCTCTCGGCATTTCACTTTGTTTTTGTCCTGAACGGCATAGAGGAACAGCCCCAAAACCCTAGGCACTGCTTTACGCCATCTAGATCAGATCGCCAAATTTTAATTAATCACTCCATCCAACTGAGCCATAGTCTAAAAAAAAATCTGACGAATGACCCTGATGAAGTAGCTTCCATGACATAGATGCATTAGCAAGCACTTTCAATGAAAAAATCTCTGGCCCTGTCGCTTTCTAGTGCTGCAAGCACCAAAGGATATCGAAGACCACGAACAGGGCCTGTTGGTTATGGAAACGGAATTAGCGACTAAACTCGCGACATTCTTTCTTCAAGTAAGCACGTCTTTCGAGTCTACATGGACTAAGCTTATACCCAAGGGAACAGACGAACTCGACTCAAGCGAATTGACCCCACTGGGAAACGGAATAAAAACTAAAGAAGAACCAAGAATATCGAAATGAATTGCATCTAATCAATAATGGATGGCCATATGGTCATATCGAAGCAAAGAATCCCGTGGAATCTAGTCTAGTCTGACTACTGTTCATTAGGCAAAACGTTTTCAGTAGCCTCAAGAAAATGGGACATTACAGAAATAGATAATTGTAAGCTCTCTTTTTGCAGGTTTTGCTTACAGGTTCAGTCCATCAGAGAGCTGAGAAGCCGAACTTTTTTATCCCTACTACTGCCTAGTAGAGGCGCAGTTCCAGTGCTAATTAGAATCTGTTCGTCCTCAGAATAGTCCTAACTAACCAGCTTAAGAAATCTCTTTTGTTTCCCTGAGAAACCGAGATTAGTAGGTGGTTGGAAATACAAATTCTTTCTGTTCAGCCTTGGAGGACTATTTTTACCAATTTAATACTGGGTTAGTCTAGTCAGCCTATACTTTTCACATGATTATTGTAATAAGAGCCTAAGTCCCTCCAATAACTTTGAGGGCTCCTGCGTTTTGAAGGTAAAGACTTCGACTTTAAAGGTTCCTTTGGAAAGTTGGATAAGCCCCATGTTTCTCACTTTGCAATTTACTTGTCTCTCGCTAATTTAATGGCTCCTCCTAATAGATACCAAATTATATTCCAGGCAAAGGTGACGTATTTGGCGATCAATTTTGGAAGGATTCCGCCGTTGGACAGAGTGCCGCCAATGTTCGGGCGCTTACCTATTGTGATTTGCACGCTATTAAACGAGATAAACTTTTAGAAGTTCTCGATTTTTATTCGGCCTTTGCAAATAGTTTTGCACGTAATCTAGTTTTAACATATAATCTAAGACATCGACTCATATTTCGAAAGGTTGCCGATGTTAAACGTGAAAAGGAGCTGGCAGAACGACGTAAGAATGAACCGCAGCTGCCCCAAAATCAGGATCATTTGGTTCGAAAAATATTCTCAAAGTTCCGAAGGACACCTCAGTTGCAAGCTGGTTCGAAGGAAGCGCAGTCAGGACAAAGTGATATGGAGAAGGGAGAGATCGAAGCGGATCGTACGAAGGTACTTTGGTATTTTCATTTCTTAGCGTAGATGTGTGTATATATCGGTGTTGTATTGGTTTAATTGTGATTGGGATCGAATTAATTGGAGAAATTGAGGTTTCGGTCCTGCTTCTATTTACAAATAATATGATCTTGTCTTTTTCATTTTTTACTCGGCTAACACTTGATGTTGTGGGACCTATGCAATAATTAATGTATTTCTATGTGTTGTACTGTCCGTTGTATGTATTGTGATGCTCATCACCATTATATCACCTTTTCGACTAGAAGTTGCCTGCTAAATTAACATTAACCGAGGACTCCAGAGTTACAGCAGCCACTGTTCCTTCACCGTCCCCTTCACCAAGTCCATCATCAGGCCCTCCATCTGCGCGTAGTACTCGTGCTAGTAAATGGGGTCGCTTACTAGGTAGTTCAAGTGTCGATTCGGCTAGTGATAGTAATACCAAAGTTGCAGTTTCACGAAGCCTGAGCGCTCGAGAGAGTCTTCGCGAAAGTGCTGCTGCGCAGGGACGTCAAAGTAGTAGTTCAAGTAGTAACGGTGGCCAAGGGAATAAAGTAAATATGCCCTTTCAGTGTTTAGTTAGATTTCATTTTAATATAATTGTTGTATTTTCTAATACAAGGTTTTTCCAAAGGCCCCAAAGCTAACTCCAGGTCCAGCTACCCTAGCACGACAAGACACTATAGATGAGGGTGGAGAAGTAGATACGTCGCCACCCTCACGAGGCACTACTTTGCATATAGAGCGTGATCGTGAAAGTGCAAAGGAACGAATAGAAAGAAATCTTGCAATAGAGCGTGAAAGACAAATAGAGTTAGCTAGTCTTCGAGCAACTACATCGGACACATATGATACAGGACTCCGCGAGCAGCCTCCAACGCTTGCTCAAAGGGACCTGATTGCTAGTGTCTTAGATCTAAAAGTTGATGTCCGGCTGGAAATGCAACGAATGTCACAACGAATCGGACGAATTGAGGATCTCCTTGGCGACCTAGTAAAACGACTAGCGCAAGATTCGTCTGGTCAAACCACCCCCGGTGATGGTGGTGATACCATTCCTACCATTCCAACTCAAACATCAACTGGCATTGTTACAGACCCAGTCATCACGATATCCTCCTCAATGGGTACTCCATCAGGACAACCGCCGCATCCGCCATCCGCTAACAATCCATCAGCTCCGCCTACATCTAGTCAATTAAACGTATTAGGATCTATGTCGAGTTCGGGGGGCAACGGCTTGGGGCCGATATTGCTCAAGAAGCGACGTTCTAAGAGCAGGAAGGCACCGGCGCCCCCAAAACAGACACAAACCAGTCCAGAACAGGTGCGACTTTTGGAGGCGGAGCTGATCGTATCACAACAAGCGGGCAGCACTATGCCTATTACAACAAGTAGCAGTACAGTGCCTACAGACGGAACACAATCACCTCCAAGAGCATCGTCAACGGCAGGGTGCAGTAGTGGTACAAGTGGTACAAGTGGTACCAGTGCTGGTGGTGGTGGCGGCATTGGTGGTGGTAATGGTCGACCAAAGCGAGAATTTCTCTAGCCAAGGATTTTATTACGCCATCAGTCCGATAATAGTAGTTTTGAGCAATAATATGTGTATAAAAATAAATAAATTTAGTATAAAATGAAATCTGCAAATAATGGTTTTGGTGGCGTCGCGAAGAAAATAAAACGATAAAACATGAATGATTATAAAAAATAACAAAAAACAACATAGTCTCTTTTTGTGATATAATAAATATTTATAATTTACAAATTGTTGTACAAAAGTAAGGAAAAAGGTGGAAGTAATAAAATAAAAATGATTAATTCGAAAACAAAATAAAAATAAAAATATTAACATAAAAAAATGCAAAAAATTTAATAAAAGCTGTTCAATTTTCTTTTGAAAAACTGCTTGAAATGTCAATACTGTAAAATATCGTATAAATCATAATAGAATGATAATAGATAGTAGAGAGTGAGTATGAATGAATCTGTTAGGATGGGACTTTGAAATGAAAAAGAAAGAATTAGCGAAAAATTAAATATGTACATGTAAATCTGAATTAGAAGACTAACAGGAATTGAAATGAAGAGAACGATGCAATTTTTTCAATTCTTAAATAAGAACTACCATTTTTCTACAAACAAAACGATTATATTGCATGTTTGTATCATTTTCTGCCAATTCAATGAGAATCTTTAGTTATACTTTACTAAATTAGTGCTTATCAAATTATTGCGTCATCTTTGTTTTGATCACTTTTAACTAAATATGCGGACCAAGATAAAGTTTTCATCATAATTTCAATCTATTTCCACTATAAGCGAGTACTATTCTTTATTTTATAATAAAACCACGAAATTATCATATATTCGCAATTTATATACACTCTATTTGTACAGATACACAATATTTTTTTGTAAATCCCATGTGGATTAGAAAGTGCTAGTTTAAACTAAAGCCTATATCTATCCTTTCATTGCATCTTTTCGAATTGAAAATATCTTCTAAGGCTTCCAAACTTCAAAAATTATAATTTTTAGCAAATATTTTTCAAGACATTCTTTGTTTTTTATTTAATTCATTAAAAATTTTGGAAAAAGTTAAAAATTCATAGAATTTAATGTGAATATTTGAAGTGGAACAAAATGAAACGGAAAAAGCAATAAGTACAAGTTCTGAACATTTAACAAAGGAAATTGAAGTAACATTCATATAAAAGGTTGAAAAGCAGTTCAATTCTGCAAGTACAGTATATTGAAATTGTTAAAAAACTATCTTTTAAAATATAATAATAATCGTTTAATAATTTTAATCTTTAACTATTTAATAATTATTAATAATTTTAATCTTTAACTATTATAACAATAATTAATATTTAATTATTTAATAATTTTTAATTTTGTCTAATATTTATTCCCTTTTATTATATAATTTTATTTCAAAAGTATTACATTTAATCATTTGTTAATACACCAAAAGGGCAATAGATAGGAAAATAAGTGATGTAAGGGGTTGTTATTATTAGAACGTTTTGTTACAATTGTTATAATTTCTATTAATTATCTTATAAACATAATTATATCAACATTTTTCGTATAACCACAACCATTCAAACGAATTATCATGGATGGAAACTTGAATTAAAAACAGGAAAGATGAAAAATTAATATCCTACTTTATATTATTAAAGACTATTATTTAGTTGCACTAAAAATTTCACTTGAATAGACGCAAACATTTAATTTAACATATAGCCATATAATAGAGTAACATTTAAACAAATTTTTTGCTTGTAAATGGAAGGAAGATTTAATGAACAATTAAATGCAATAATTAGTCGTATTATATAGAACTAATTAATAAAACAACTTAATATTAAAAGCAGAGGAGGAAACGTTTGCAATTAAATAAAAAAAAGTAAAGACTCAAAAATATAATTGGTATGTACAATAAAGTGAATAAAATTTGTACAGAAATAATAAAGCGAAGACGAACAAAACGCATCACGTTAAAAAAATAAAATTCGCATGTGGTTAGCTTTAATTATTTTCTACAAACTAAGTGATTAAGCAATCCAATTTAATTTAGCCAGTAAATAAGAAAGAAAACATATTTAAATTTATGAATTTGCAGGTTTAGTGATGCTTATTCTTTTCGAAATTTAACAGACTCAATTATTGTCATGAAAAAAACAGGTTAGGTGTGCTTCTATATGACTGAATTGAGTCAGCGCATACACTTACCATTAGTCAGTGGCTAGGCCATTATATTTGGTATCGTCTAGTATCCCAAATCTTCCCAATTCTTCTATTAACTACAGGATCATGATGACAGATTGAGTAACCACCATCGCATAAGCGCACATGTGCATGAGACACTCAGCGCCTGGTTAGCTATCATGTCAGACCCGATTTGTCCCGTCTTTTACCTCGAAGTCCATAATCTGGTCCCGGTAGTGCCTAATTGACAAAATAACCACCAGTACATTGCACACCTTACTCCGAACTTAATATTGGAGGCTCATTCTTTACAGAATCTGCGTGAACAGCAATATATGCAAGAACCTGACCATATTTTATAATCACAGTTTCCTCCTTTCAAAATAAAAAATCTCACCCTATAAAATCCAGCCAGGCTTCTGGCATTGCAACTAAATACAAACCAGATAGAAAATAAGGCCACTTTTGGCAATTCCTCTCAAAACTCGAGACCATAAAACTTTTCAGCTGCTCACTCCACTTCTGAATTTTCTTGATTTCCATTTTGATGGTTTTGTGCCTTTGTGCAAATCAGTTCAATGTCTGTCTGTGTGTCACACACATTTTTCTCTAAAACAGTTACAGCGATTGACATCAAATTTGCTGAACTGCGAACGCTAACGCATACGGCGAGTTACATCATTCTATATCTAATTTAAGGGGGAGGGAGTCCTCATACATTCAAATGGGGGGGATGCAATTTTTTTTTAACCAAATATAGTCATGTGGGATATCAAAAGTCTCGGTTAGTACTTTCCGAAGCTGGTCTTAGCTTTGACATTTCTTAGGAAGTTGGGGAGTGCCAGGAGACTAAAGCGATCATTTCTTTCACGGACCCATTCTTGGGAACCACCAAACCCAAAACTCTACAAAAAAATCAAGAAGCTGCCGCTATATGGTGCCTAGGCTCCGAAATACTCTCCGTACAGACATCTGTTCAAATAAATTTACTAAAAGTATTACTTCATCGGCTAAAAAATCATAAGTCGCCAGGAGCCGATGGAATTACAGCCGAATTGGTTAAATATGGAGGCGACCAGTTACACCAAGTGGTTCATCAACTTGTGCTCAAGGTATGGGACAGCGAATCAATGCCTGACGATTGGCAGCGAGGCATAATCTGTCTCATACATAAAAAGGGAGATATCACACAGTGCAGCAATTATAGAGGTATCACGTTGCTGAGTACCATCTATAAGATATTCTCCACTATCTTGCTAGGCCGGATAGCCCCATACGCCCAGAACATCATTGGCCCATACCAAAGAGGCTTCACTCCAGGCAAATCAGCAACAGATCAGATTTTCTCTCTGCGGCAGGCGATGGAAAAACTGTTGGAATATGGACAACAGTTGCACCATCTGTTCATCGACTTTAAAGCCGCCTATGATAGCATAGCCAAGGTAAAACTGTACACGGCCATGAGGGAATTCGGTATCCCGACGAAATTAATAAGACTGACTAGGCTGACCCTGACCAATGTGCGAGGCCAGATAAAAGCAGCAGGATCACTCTCAAGACCATTCGACATCAACAACGGTCTACGACAAGGGGATGCGCTATCATGCGTCCTCTTTAACCTGGCCCTCGAGAAGGTGATCCGTGATGCTGAGGTGAATGCAAGAGGTACGATCCTCTTCAAGTCCACCCAACTACTGGCCTATGCTGACGATATCGACATCATGGGAAGAACCACCCGAGACGTTCAAACTGCCTTCATCCAGATCGAGCAGGCAGCGCGAGATCTTGGGCTGCACATCAATGAAGGCAAGACAAAATACATGGTGGCAACGTCAGCACCGAAGACGAATCAACCAACAACATCAAACCGCACTGGTCAAACACAAACACGAACAAGAATAAGGATAGGGGAATACAACTTTGAGACCGTTGACAATTTCTCCTATCTAGGGTCAAAAATCACAACCGATAACAACTACGATGATGAAATCCGCGCACGGTTGTTGTCAGCCAACAGAGCCTACTTCAGCTTACAAAGACTGTTCCGCTCGAAACGTCTCACCATAGGGTCAAAGCTCTTACTGTACAAGACTATGATCTTGCCAGTCCTCATGTATTCCTCGGAAACTTGGGTTCTTAGCAAGAAAAATTGCGAACTCTTGGCTGCGTTCGAGAGAAGAATCCTCCGAAGAATTTGTGGCCCCCTACATGAGGATGGACGATTCCGTAGCCTACACAATGACGAAATCTATGAGCGATACCATGACCGTCCGGTTGTGGATAAAATCCGGCTCAATAGGTTACGGTGGGCGGGTCACTTAATCCGTATGGATGAAGATGATCCCACCCGGAAAGTCTATAAGGGCAATATCTATGGTAGGAAAAGAAGACGAGGCGAACCCTGCCTAAGATGGAGCGATGGCGTGGGCCAGGACGCCAGACAGCTTTTAGGGATATCGAATTGGTGGACCTCGGCGCAAAACCGGGATGTCTGGAGTTCCTTATTAAGGCAGGCCTAGACCGGATACCGGTTGTTGCGCCGTTGATGATGATGATGAAAAGTATTACTATAATTTTTAGTAATTGACTACAAACCCCCCTTAAGATCATCCTAGAACCACCAATGCAGCAACGTAGGTTATAACATGAAGCATGATCCTACCAAATTGCACTATTATTAACAAAGTTAGAATAGGTCAAAATTGCCGCTTCTGTTCAAATTCAAGACTTTGATTTCAATATCACCCGAAAGTGGATATTCTCAAAAAAATATACATACCTTACGCGCTAGGTACTAGTGGAACAAATGTCCACTCAAATGTTTTTTTAAAAGAAATACACAAAATCTTTCATACCTGAATCGTTCAGCTTCCAGTTTCCCGCCTTATTTCTTTTAGAACCAAATCTGCAACTGCAGTAATTAGCTGAACTGTATGAGAAATTGGATGAAAGTTAATTAATCTGTCAAGTCCCTTGAGCTTAAGGTCTGTAGATCCACCAACCCCTTCGGCGTTTGGCAGACCAAGGCTGAATACCTCATGCGTGTTGCAAAGCATGTCGTTTAGCATCATCAACGACGAACAACCAATATTAACTCTAAGCCTGCCTTAGCAAAAAGAAAAAATTACAGACATCTCGATTTTGCCCCGAAGACCACCAATTCGATATCGTCATCATCATAGGGTTTGCTTGCCTGGTGCCCACCATTACCTTAAGGTATTTGATAGCTGTTATTTCGCATAACTACAACTAAGTACTCTCAACATGTTTTACAACCCGTTGATATAACCTATATTATCCTTGTCGCCTTACCAAATGAAATACAGTAAGGCAGGGCAGAAACTTGTGGTCCACTTATGGAAATAAGGTTATTTTTCGTCCCTTCTTCAATGTCAGACAAAGTTTGTCGGTAAGTGCACCTAAATAATTATGTACATCAATCATCGCCGGAGACCTCCTTACTACTTCAATTAGCCAAATTGAATGCGTGCTTACGTCAAGGATAATCACTGTCCAAAACTCGCTAGCACGACTTTTTCTTTGAATTACATTTTTTCTCAAGCCAATAATAAATTTGAAGGCATTTGGGAAGTTTTTGGTATCAATGTAAGATCCAACTCTACTATCAATGTAAGGTCCAACATCTCAAAAACGGGGAACAGCCAGTTACAGCCTTCTTGCTCCAGCATTTGTTCCTTAGTTTCCAAAACTGGGTCGGTAACCGCCAACTAAAACACCTTATTGAATACACTGTCGAGGTCTGGTGCGCTCTTTGGTACCTGTTCTGCTACTGATTTAAAGCAGGTATTCACTCGTTACTGCAGAAATTATCACACAATGAAGGGTATCTGAAAGTAGTTGCCGTGGATTCTGTCTTCTTGTCCGAATAATACCTCCATCACATTCTGAAGAAAATCGAAGTACTTTTAATGTAACTCTCTAGGCACTTGCCCATGGGTTTATGTCAGCCTCTTTGGATAATTGTCCAAAGCAACTTCTCTTGCTTGGATATGCTCTCTCAGCTACTTTTAAAGTTACTAGTCCGACCCGATAACACTACCCTAGAAGCTGTTGGATCTTCTACTAGAAAACTGATGAGATACTCTTACTCTCTTCTGTGACATTTCCGGTATACTCTTCAGTTCTAACCAAACCAGCATAAAGGTTCATTCATACATGGCTTTCATATACCATTCAGGTCTCCCCCATCTTCGGCCGTACAATTCCTAAACGATGATTCATAATGGTCACTGGGGACATAATGTAGCAAGTGACGTGCCTTTCTTCCCGTTCCTCACCAACTATTGGAGAACTAATAAGAATTAGGTCTGGATTCTCTTTTTGAGCTTCATTTTTGTTAGCCAATATAATGTATAACTGCAAGGAAGCTTGTATTGTCAAATGAAATTCCCATTTTCTGAATAATTTTTGGGCTACGTCCTAAGGGGAGCATCTATAGACATCAATCCCTGATACGTTCTTGTGTGCTCATTACCCAGGTCTCGCTTTGCATCACGCAGCATACGAGTACGTATGACATCTTATCCGTACTGGATATAGAAATTGTTCCAAAGTTTCTTTTCAACTTTTCGTTCTTTTTCTTAGCTTTTTAGACGCAACCTTAAAAGAGTCAAAAATGGAAGACGTCTTTTTGTTTTTGAGGGCCTTGATCACATCCGAAATGAGGATACCCACAATCAACATGGTGTAGCACCAATTGTGGAAAAATTCACTTGCCGGTCTAAACATCCAAATCGACGGTAAGCGACCGAAAAACCGGCCAAAACCACGGTTTGATACACTGGATGCTGATTTTAAGGCCTCGCGACTACATCCACATCAGGCCTTTGATAAAATAAAATGGCGCAGCTGATCACGAAGTGCCGACCCCGCTTGTGAATGGGACAAAGGATAAAAAAAAGAAGAAGGGTGCTAAGTAGTCTCTTTGTACTCTACATGGGGCTTATCATTAGATGCTGGATTTATGGAAGTTAAGGTCCAAGGCCCAGTGGACAAATTCGCAATCATAAATTATCAGGGAAAGTTCATAAGGGTTCAATTACCTCATCTCTTTCTGGTATGACAAGAATTAGGATATTTCTACGATTGCAATTATGAACAAATCTAAAGTGTCAAGTAAAACGCTTTCTGTCAACCATTACAAGTTGTACGTAATTACTTTCATGTTTTCATTAGTCCAGGTTGCTTACATAATTCGAAAGAAACAGAAAAGCCACACGAAATACCCGCTGTCAAAATTACCTGGCTCTCCTTTCATTAAATGAAAGAACTCGGAAAGTCAAATACACATTTGATATTCACACCAGTAGATAAGCGAATACGTTATACGTAAACGGTTCGGTGAAGATCTTCAACCTCGACAGGGAGATCCATGTGCGCCCGCAACGAACGTTGCTTGAAGGAATGCTCCCATGGCTCGAAGACTTTAAAGCGGCCCTCATATGAGGAGTGCAGCGGCGTGCGAGGAGCGTCCACCCTAATGAGTACCTCCACCATGTCTCGAAGTCCTTGGGGTGTCGACCTATGGCGTCGTATGTCCGAAAGGTGGAATCGGCCACAGTTTTAAAACCGCGTCCCTGAACAGATGCAGCATGCTGGAGTCGCTTAACCCTGCTCTCGGTCGGCGGGGAGTCCCAGATTTTTCCCGTACACTATCTCCGCGGAGTTGGCCATGAAATCCGACGAAAGGCAAATACTGCTACCACGATGGGTCGCCACCAGCGACGTCTTGGCCTTTAGTGTCCGGTGCCAATATTCCAGCATCCCATTGGACTGCGGATGGTATACAGTGGTACTGTGGCATTTGAAACCCAAGAATTTGCCTAACTCCGAGAAGAGAGTAGACTCAAACCGCAATCCAGGGTTCGTGATGATTACGGCTAGTACAATAAAGTGCGGGATCCATTCTCGACAGTCAGAGGTAATATTGCTTCAGGCCACCTCGTAAACCTGCCGATGAGTGTGAGGCAATACTGGTATCCGTGCGAATCTCGCAAAGGACCAATGATGCCGTTTTTACGTGCTTTTCGATCTTGCATTTGTGGTACACGATGCACTGTCTGGCCCAAGAATTTACGTCCTTGCTCATGGGCGCCCAGAAGTATTTTCCAGTGAATAGCGTCGTCCTGGTGCCTGGATGCGGAAGATCTTGTATTGCGTAGAGTATTTCCTTGCGAAAATCGGCCAGAATAAATGGCCTACGTCTCTTGTCTAAGGTCTCGCATAGTAATTAGGAATTTGAGCCGAATATAGGTAACTTCATTTGGAACTTGTATTTAGAGTTCGCCCTCAAGCTCTGAAGCTCCACGTCACTTTCTTACCGTATAGATTCGTGACAAAGCGTCCGCAACGACGATGTCTTTTCCAGATACATGTTGGATGTCGGAAGTAAACTGACTAACGAAGTTCAGTTGTCGAAGTTGGCGAGGCGCTATGCCTCCGGCAGCGACAAACACGGTTAGGGGTGCATCTGACCGAGGAAATGCCAATAGTGTAGCATCAACAAGCTGCTGTAGTTTTACGTCCAGACAAGAACCCGTTGTGGAGCGCTTTATGATGGGCAACTTTGCGCAGGAAACGACAATAGAAGTTTAACATGCCCCAGAACCTTCACAGATACTTTATCGTCATTCGCAGGGGAACGTTTTTGATCACCTGTACCTTGTTTGAGTCTGGTTGTGGCCGAGAAATTTCACCTGCTTCTGTAGGGATTTGCAATTTTCAACGTTTAGAACAAGCCCGGCTTCAAGAATACATTGAAAAATGCTCTCGAAATGGTCCAAATTCCCAGATTCGGAAGAAGAGGTGACCAAAACATCATCCATGTGAAAGAAGCAGGAGTTTAAGTTGGACAAATGAAATGTCTTCGAATCCTGGTGAACTTAAAGAGCCTGAAAGTTGTACGGATAGCCGTTTTTGCCATGTCTTCGGAAGCCATGATCGGATCCAAGGTTGTGAAAACACGGCAGTTTCTCAATGAATGCACAAAGTCATGGATAAATTGAATAGGGTATAAGTCGGGAATTGTCTGAGCATTCAAATGCCTGTAATCTCCGCAAGACCTCCATTCGCCGTGTGTCTTAGGGACCATATGGAGTGCAGATGACCAACAGCTATTGAAAGGGATGCAAATACCGTGTTTGTTGAGATCATCAAACTCTTTCTTTGCAACAGCTAGCCTCTTGAGAGATAGGGGATGCACCTTTGAGAAGATCGGGGAACTAGTAGGTGTTGAAATGGTGCTGCACATCGTGCTTAACGAGCTGGGAGAAACTAATTTCAGTAATGATGTTGCAATATTTTCGGAGGAGTGCGCAAATGCGATGGCGGCAAAGTCTTTGAAAACAATGGAAAGAGTGTCGTTTGCGCAAGTGGAAATTTTTGCTGACGCATTTTCGCATTCTGGATACCCAATGAAGGCAACGAATTCCAGTTTTTTTTTGTAATGTTTTATTTTGCTCATTAGTATTTACAACAACAATCACTAGGCTTGATTTCTTCTGCCCAGCGTGTCCTCAAAAATGGCATCCTAGAAGCAATGCCTTTTCAACTGAGATCACATCACATGTGATACTTGGAGCACAGCGCACAATGGGAGTTTTCATCAGTAAAAACTTTTTTCCCTTGTCTAAAACTTTGCTTAAAACATCAGTTGTGCCTTCAATGATTAACAATATCCAATCTTCTCCCTTTTTTCCTCTGGTCATCTGTGGCCCAAGTCCAAAATTTAAAGCATCTGTTATTATAACCTGAAGCACCCACCTTCTCCTCACGAACACTTTTATTTGTCCCCCTACTGGGTACGCATGTGTAATTAGAGGTCACGTGTGGTGACCACAGTACACTTCCTGGAGAACTTTTGGATATTTGATTTTACAGTAGAATCCCGATAATTCGTATGGTCAAAGGCCTGACGATTTGGTGCGAAATATCCGGATTACCAATTATTGAGAGTGGAAAGTGAAGGAAATTAACTCCAGAGATCGGCAAATTTATGCGAATTATCGGTATTCCGAATTATCGATGGCTCCCATTATTGATTGAGTGGTACATCGTATAACTGTCTTTGATAAATTCAAACAGCTCAACATTTTTAGTTTCAAACAGAAGTTATATCAAATCTCTGTTCTTTAGCTATTTTTTGAAGTGAGGTGATTTTCTTTTCTGCTTCCTCAAATTTCGGTCAGTTCCCCTAATCACCTTTGATATAGAACGAGTTTTCAGCAGCAATGAATTTCGCTTCATTGAACCCATCGCTTGCTGCTTCTGGAGAGGTACCAGAGTACCACCCACCCTTTTAACGCTTAAGTTCTTCCTTTGTTGTCGGTTCCCTAGAAAAAGGCACCAGAGAAAGGTGTATATAACCTTAAAATTATCGACTACCCCTATCGCCATTAAATGCAAAGCAACTGCAGGCAAATACTCACGAGGAACCCAAGATTTATCAAAACTACATCATTTCGCCTGTATTGTGAGCTTGGACGTAACCATCGGCTTTACGACTCAGGAGTCCCTATTGGGGTTTATGCCATGGGAAGTTATGTGGTAGACAATTCTGACGAAAAGTAGGTGGAAAAGCCAGGATTCCCCCGGGCGAGAAGTTATCTCAAAGACCCGGAAAAGAAATTTCAACAGAAAAAAAGGATTTAGAATTTTCGCCAAAGAGCCAAATAATTTTCGTCCCGGGCCTCATTTTTCCGCTTAGCTTTCACCCCGAGCCCAGATTTCCTTTTTTACGGTCCTGCGTAAAGAGAAGTTACCAATACACTTCAGTACAGATTTTTAGTAGATTTTCAGAAGATTTACTGGAAGCAAGAGCGCTTCTTACCCATAAACGAACCTTCAGTCAAGTAAGATTCTCACTTGAATATCCCCTGAAATAACACGCGTTATACATCCAGAAAACTAAAAGAGGTCAGCCTGAAAATTTAGGACTTCTGGTATTTAGAAAAAATAGTATTCGATGCCTCTTTTCCTTGAATGCCTTCACGAAGGCACACTGTAAATATTAATTTTTACAGCTTGGTCCTCTATTTATGGAACTCTGCGTTGAGTTTTCTGAAATATGCCTCATTTGGTATAGTCTACAAGAACATCCGGAAGAATAGGCCCAACGTTTTTTGTAACAATATAACATGTTTTGTAATTTTGAAATTGAACTTCATTTTTTTTAGCAGTTTCCGGTACATTTGGGCACAATATAAATTTTTTATGGACTTTGCTGGTCTGATAAAATTGAGTAACCAGTAACCCAACAAGTAAACTCTTTGCGATTGGATTTAATCAAAACATGCAATATCCACATTCATATAATCTTAATTCGATTCGACTCTTATAGATTGAGACTGAAATGTATGGCACCCATTCCTCCCTTGGATTGATATTTCTCAGCTTCATTTTCAAGCTGTTGGAACCTATGCTTTCTGGATTTTAACTGCTAGAACGAAACATATTTATTAAACTGAAATTGTATGCTTTGTTTTTCATTCCCAATAGCGAGAGAAAGCAATAGTTCTTTTAACATGTAGAGAGATGCACTCATCTTATACAAGAAAACGAAAGACTTAAGCCAGCAACTTTCTAAATGTAGCATACATTTTGTAATTAAATGGAATCGTGAGAGACATAATCTTTTCGTTGTTTATTCATTTTCAAATAATAAGTGAATACGAAATTCAGTTTCTAGCGAAAATATTTTTAAATTTACGTAGGCAAAGTAGGGCGAATCTCGTTTGAAGAAGTAGTTGGGATACTACACTTTAAGGGGTTATTCTAGCGTCAAACATGTAAAAATGAGTATCATTTTAAAACTCTCATAAACAACAATAAAACCTATCAACTTTAAATTTAACATATTTTTTTTTTATTAAGTCTATAAAATTAAGATTTCATGGCTACAAAAAAAATTAAAAACAAAATGGCGACCGCAGTATTCAGATGTTTCAGCGTGAGAACGCAAAGAGTACTCAAGCTTTTCAAGTGACCTGTAACCAATTTTAAAAATTTAGTTTTGATGAAAATGTACTGGACACACCTTCATTATATCATTAGTTTTGAATTTTGACAATTTGGCAAGCTTTTAAGCATAGCGTCCTTAATTTTTGTCGTATGTTTTATTGTGAAAAAAATATTCCCAAATATGCAAAATTTCATATTTTTGTCTAATTTTGGGTGAGTCCAGTTGTTAATTATGCCATAAGTTTCTAAAAAAAATAGATTTTATTCGGTTCATTAGAGTTTTCTGTTGAGGTATAGTACATCGATTCCAAAAACTGATTTTTCTCTAAATTAACACCTCTCTAAATCTACTTTTAAAAAATATATTAAGTTTGGCAAAGATATGAAAAATTAATGGAATTACCTCCTGCTATGAATTCATAAATTTAAATAAATCTTTAAAAGTGTAAAATATTTTAATGCGCTCTTAAGATACTTTGGCATAAGAAATATATTTAAAAAATAAATTCACTAACGTGCCGTCCACAATAATAATTTAAACAAAAAAAAAGAAAAAAAAACAATACCAGAAACAACTGACCAAAACAAATGCAAAATTAATTGAATAAATAATTACCACATATGCTTGCTACTAACTTATTGTAAACCCACTTTTTCAAGCTTTATTGATATTACTACTGAATGCGAAATATATAAGGAAACGAAGGAAAGTAAAATAACAAAAGAAAAATTAATAAACCAAGAAATTAATATCATTTTACTGAAATTGAAAAAAGAAAGCGATGTTGGATAATGAGAATAATTTCAAGAATATATTTGAAAAAAAGTCGCTTTTCGTCTTACATAAATACAACACATTTTACAATTTTTACAGTAAATGAAATACATACATTTACGTATATATTTTTGAGTCCATACACTCTAACTTAACTTTCTGAGCTCAACAACAAAATTACTTCTTTTGCACTGAACAGTAAGCCAATTAGCGATAATACAATCATTTCAATCGGTTTCATGATAACTACTTTATATTTTTGACACCTTCTATACAGTTTTTGGTGAGGTACTGAAGAACATAAACATTTAAAAGACATACTTATATAATAATTTATAACTTTTCTTTTGAAATTGTTTGTAAAAACAGAGTAGTAACTCATAAAACATTTCAAAATCCTAAAATTTTGGCATCCACCAATACTAGTAATTCTCTTTGTTTGGTGATCATCAAAGTAGTTTGGAATTCTTGAACATAATTAAACGCGGTCCATGCAATATTAAAGGTTGAGGTCTACTTTGGCAATTTTTGCTTAACTATTGATGCTGAAACTTCTTCAATCGCATCAACGAAATTTTTCACCGATTTCTTGGCATTATAATAGTATACAGCCCCCCCTGAAAGGATGGAATCATGACTCTTTTAAAGGCAACACACCGAATAGCTCCTACTTATCCAAATCTTTCAATAGATGAGTATTGTGATGTTTGCGAACTGACTTTTGTTACTGTTGCTAACCTGACGATTGATATTTCTGAAATGTAGACTGGAATAAATTTGACTTTATCAATATATTTTGACAAGGGCCAACCACTTTCATCGACATAACTTTCAAAACCTTAAAACCTCTCAATTCATCAGCTAGCATTTCTAGATCTGGACTAATTATTAGAAACTTCTCTTTTGAGGGATTGAGTTCCAGAGCTTACTTAGACAGAAAAGGGTATTTCAGGGCTCAAAAATAATCCTTTCGTGATTGGTATGCTCAAGATTAGTCTGAAAATGAAAGTCGATGGTAAGCGAACCAAAGGCTGGCCAAAACAATGGTAGCTTGATTCTCTGGATGGCAATTTGAAGGCCCCACGACTACATCCAAATCAGGTATTTGATAAAACAAAATGGCGCAGCCGATCCCGCTTGTGAACCGGGCAAAGGCTAACGAGAAAAGGAAGACTGTTGATAGTACATTTTTTTATGTAAGTGCCTTCGAAGCGAGGAAGGCTGTTTGAATATTTCCAAAGATTTTATCATAAGACTTTACCAAATGATATACAAATTAAACATACCACCAATCTAAACTTTCAGACAGAGCAATAACACCAGCGCCCATCATATCATTTCGTACCCCAAAATGCTGCAAATATGAAACAAAAAGAAGTGTATTTACAGAGAGTTATCCGATAAGAACAATGGCAAAGGAAATTTAAGTGAAGCAACAAATGGCACATTATTCAAATGGCCGCCTCAGCTTCATTGGTAGTGCTTCAAACCGCCGGTGCAATTTTCAATGACTCGGTCGAATATGTACAGCGTTATTCTGACAATAGCCTCTCGAATATTGGTCTCGAGCTCAAATCAAATGATTAACTTGTTAACGTAGACTAAGGACTTGATGTAGTTTAGAAGAAAAGAAAATCACCATCGTCTTTTCAGAAGAAAGTCCAATGATGCCGCCTCACCATAAAAAGCACCAAATTGTCAATATCCCTAGATACATGGATGCTTGCTCGAACACAGGTGGATTTTAGTTGCTCCAAAAACAACAATTTTGCTTCTTTATATATGTAGGCATGGTCCTCTGGCACCAATTCTTACGCCAGCATTATCTTATAAGGATATAAGCTCAAATCCATTGCTATGCATACGGACTGAAGCTATGATTAGCACCAAGTTCACAGCGAAATTCACGTTTCGTATTTACAACTGAGCCGAAATTTCGATAACATTTTTTAATAACTGCGACAAATTCGACAAGCATAAAACGATTCAGGATAGAATAACAAAGCTTGGCCAAAATTTTGGCAACTGCATCTCATTAGTAACCTTGATAGCTGCCGAAACATGAACTAGCATTGCTATTTGGTCCTCAATATTTCTACATTTCTTCAATAGTAGCAGCTCTAACCAATCATGGCCTCATACCTCATTAAATCAATGTTCCTTTGCCACGTATTTTACAACTTTGAAGTGCAGATGGTTTACTTAACTTCTTCTTGGCCCCGCAACATAGATGCACACCCTACTTTCGCGGACATCAGGCCAGCTGAAGTTATAAAATCAAATAGCTTCTCTCCTCTAGGATTGCATTTGCTACTGCCCCAACAAATAGGCCGAGCGTTCGCTTCACAAACTATATATAGTTCAAGACCACTTGATTCTGCATACCCTACCAGATCCCATACTTCTTGCATCGACGGAGGACAAAAAGAATCTCCTCTTACCATTAACCTAGTATTGTAAGTTGACCACTACTAGGTCCTGGAAGCAGAATTGTCTGAGCATGGTTGCCTCTAACAATTTTTGCATCAGGACCCCAGCCTTCGGGGTCTATGATTTTTCATCGATGAAGGCCCCAGTCTCCTTTACTGATCCAATACCGTAGATTTTGATAAAATGATCCCATGGCTCTTGTAATGGAACTACATAAGAACAGTTCTGCCAGCCTTCCTGTCAGTATATAGGAAAAAGTATATAGGAAAAGGCTTTGACATGCTGCAGGTTAATTTCACTAACTCTTATGTCTGTAAACATAATTATAGTCTAATATGAAGACCCCCGCTAACTAAAAAATCTGCTGCATTCAGTGTCGATCTCACCGAGATTACCAGCTTGTCCTCACCTTCCGCCGAAAGTCCGCTTTCTTGCGTCCGATTTCTCTGGATATCGCCACCCCTGGTGGTGTAGCAACGCCCATATCTGCATTCCCGAGAAACTTGCCCTTCCTTCGCAATAGTTGTAGTCGGCTGGGAGCCCTCCCAGGTTCACGGTGTCCAGGCTGCATTGATCTGTTTCTATATCACGAATTACACCTATTGCGTCCATATCACCAGCTTCCCTTTCCTCCGCTTTTCCTGGTACAGGCGGAGGAGAAGGTTGTGACAGGCAAGCCTGTGGTCCCTTCTCCTTTGCGGCTGAAGGTTCCTTCCGCCGAGTCTTCCTCTACCGTTTTTGGAAGAGTTAGGCAACTATATCGCCGACAGGCCGGCCATAGTTAGGTTTCTAGGTCCTCTCATTAAGGGAGTTGCTGTACTATCCTTTTCGGCTGACCGCACCATAGACACCGGGTGCAAGTTTTCCACTGAAGTGGAGAATCTGTCTTCCGCAGATTGCTCCGTGGGGGGAAAATGAATCTGGTGAGACCTCAAAAATCCGTGCCTCAGCCACGACCTGATTTCTCAAAATCGCAGTAGATTCAAAGTCTGTGAGTTCTTAGTAATTCTTCTTAGTAATGTAGAGTTTCTGTTCCTTCTATCATCAGCATCCTTTCAACGATTTTTACTTTACTGGGTTTTTCAGACGGTTTTTTTTAAATTATCGTTCTTTGTCTGTATGTTGAATTGCAAAACTCTTCATCGAAAGGAAAAAGCTGATATCAACTTTTTGCTGGACTTCAGGGTCCAAATATGAAGACTGACTATTGACAGTCTTTTCAGTGAATGTAAGGCATCTTGATTTCTTTGTCGGAAAAATTCCAGATATGATCATAAAGGGTTACGTCAGAGGTCCTTCCCAACATTTTCATCTTCATCACCGTCGTCCAGTGTTTATGCTGGTTTCCCCAGCATACGGATTCAAAGGGAGCGACGGGGAGAGCGATATAATGGTAGATTTCAAACTTGAAACGCGTCATTTAGATTATACTATTAAGGAAAGGAATTTCATGCATTCGATTCTGATTCGACATCATTTACTGAATGATTCTCTTCGACATCATTCACTGAATGTAGTCCGACTCAGCTTATCTTATGAAATATCTAATCAGGTCGAGTTGAGTCGTCTTCTTTCTATTGATTGACCATTTCGCATTGTTCTATTTCCTTGCCTTACTTTTGATGGCTAACAGATTTTTCCTAGCCCATGAAGGAGAAAAATAGTAAATGGGGCGCCACCTCCCACCACTCTCCCAGAAGAGTCCTTGCCAACACCCAGAGCTAAAAAAAAACAACGACTCTCCGAACGGCCGCAGTAAACCTTGTTTACACAACAATCAAACGTACTCTCCAGAAATATTGTCACATCCTCATATCCAATATCTCTCCTAAGACCGTTTCTTCCAATTGCTTCACTTCATGGTTGAGTTTACTAGTCAAAGTCATTGTGATTTCTAGTCTTCTAGTCTAGAATCAAAAACTTTCTGCGGAATATAAATCCTTTCTTGAAATATTCAAATCCTCTTTAAAATTCTTTCTCTTGTTGTTTGCTTCCCATTCTGGTATATACTTCCTTTCGCACTTTTCCGCAGATAGCCTAATCTATATTTTTACAAGAACCTCCTTCACATTTTTCCCTGAAGATAACAGAAAGAACTGGAGTTATATTTTAGAATAATAACTATAACCATTTATTGGATTTTGCCTCGCAAAACAACAAAAAATTGTGCTCCCATCTGAGCTTCTAAGAAATATCTTTTCTTGTCTGTGTCTCTGAATTTTAGAGCCAGCCGATCACAACTGCCTTATCTTGAGATCGCCAAGAAATGATTTAGGTAGTGATGGTTGGCTGCTGTACCTAGAGCTGGATCAACACAAAGAAAGCTTATAAAGGCCTTGCCTTCCTCAATACAACTCCTACAGTAACATACATATTATAAACACAGATGACTGTGATCCTACAAGCATCCCCACTTTTATTTAGAAGAGAGGGGGAGACTTTGAACGAACCACTGTATGTTCCAATGTCCTGGCACAGTCACTGATACTTCTAGTATTTTAACAATAATTCAACCAAAACCACCGCGAATGCTGATTACAGTTTTATATAACTTTGGACTGCCTGTATTCACACTTATAGCAGTTATTGTCAACTTTCATAGTCACCGTTCTGAAATTATACAGATCTTCATTGCACCTCGGTGGTAGTATCTTTTCGTTACGTTTTACAGGGAACGCGACTCTAAAGACAACTTCCACTGCGTTCGTAGAGTTTCGAATTTTGACTATATTTAACCCGAACAACCGTACCAAACAACCTTCTGTCAGTTCTCATAGGGTTTCTCAATGGCTCGGGTAACTTTAGCACAAAGTCCAAATCAAATAGTTTTCTGCTGTGATCTGGGGAAGATTTCTGATTTATAACTCTCCAGTTGTTCTCCTTGAAAACTCTATTGCGAGGAAATTATATCAAGGTCTTCTTCCATCTCTCAAAATTCCCTCAGCTTGGAAAACAATCGGCTTGCTGCCCTGGTGGATTAGTACTAACAATTGATTGATATTGATTTTCCCGCTGTCAAAAAGCTAAATACTCCTCCAGTGCCAGTCGATTTAACCATGGACGCCGTATTAACATAGGCACCCCTCAAGTCCTCTACTCCTACCGATTCCAGTTTAACGAAGACCAAATAACTGGAGCCTAAGTGAGCGCTCAGAAAGCATGTAAGGTACTATACCGACCAGCATGTTTAGGCTGTAAAATATGTTGTAATATTTCTCCTGGATCTCTTTTATTGGCATATTTTTTCGACCCAGCGCTCCCGTGTAAAAACGTCGTCGATGTCTTTCTTCCTGAGGAAACCTATAGACACACTTGGAATGCTGCAAGTTGATCTACAATACCCTTAGCATCACTTGCTTGCGTAGATGGAAAACGGAAATTTTCATATCCTCCGATATTTCGTTAGTCGGGATCAAGGCCATCGTCAGGTTTCGAGGATCGACAGTAGAATTTCTAACCCCAAACCTTAGTTTGTGGTCCCCACTATCAAGTTCATCTAAACACTCTCCATTTATGAGAAATGGGAAAGTCGAGCTATTCTTCTGAGGTTCTTCCCCTTTTAGTAATATCTAATCGTCCGTAAGCGTTGCAAGGCTGTGAAGACCTTAACATTGAACGAAATTGCCCTCCATTTGAACCTTCGGCAGCCAAATCAAAACAACATGCCTCTTAGGAATCTGGTCATACACGAGCAGCTTAAACTTTTCACTACTCCAGAGGTCGCTAATCTTAACGACGCATTAATTGAAGAAATCCCATGAGAACTACTCTTACCGTAATAAGATGTGAAAGCACGGACTAACTGGAGGGGCTCAAACATAGGGCAAGTGTTACCTCGCCCGGATATGCTGTGAAGAATGTAATCAATCAATATTTCAAACAGCTTGGCCTTCCCACTGTCCGACACCTCCGAAAACAGTTTGATACCCGTTGGAACTGGTACCTTTGGCCTCTTACTGGAGAGCTTCGACGAGCGTGCCATATTTTTTATATAATTTCCCGGTTTCTACAATGTTACCAATATTGCTTCTCTTGCTGGCACAATCAACTTTTCCAGCCTTCTGTAGCCAGCTGTCCTCGGCTGGCTCACCAGGCACTTGTTGTTAGTTACACTGATAATAGCATGGTAATAGACATCGTCTTTTTGGTCCTGCTCGCCGGCAGTGCCTGCCTCTCTATTCTTGACTATATTTTTCAAAATATTGGATAGCCGGCTAGTACTCGCTGTTGAGAAGTACTCCTTTGTTTCCAAGGTTAGCAATAATTGCCACCTTTCGCCGACTTACTTTCACTGCAAGCTCCTGAAGCCACGCTCATAATAACAGTTGCTTCCGAGCTAGGAGCCGTCCGTCCGTCTTCTGCCTCATCAATAGAAGACCCAATAGTCAACGACTTTCACACAAGGGGACTTCGACTGGTATCCGCTGTGATGGATTGGTGCTACCTCCTGACAGTTCATCTTTTTTTTAAGAAGGTGAAACTGTGGCCTGTGTCTTTTAACACTGGCTTAATTTTTACCCATTTCATTTTTGAGTGGACCCCTCGTTATTACCATCTACTTCCAGTTTCCACCTTTTCTCATCTACAACGAAGGAGAAATGTCAATCGACATCATTCCCGAAATGACGAACGCCGCATCATTCCCAAAAATGACGAACGCCGCATCATTCCCAAAATGACGAACCCCGCATCATCTAATATGGATCTAAAAGTAAAGCACACTCTTAGCGCTATTCGTCTGTAAACCGCATTCAGTTTATATTCGTTACACAAAAAAATACAGTACTGTTCCCCAAACTGAAAGTGCATACAACAAGATAGAACTCATCACCCTGGTTACAAGTAGCCTATAAGTAATTCCAGCCATCGAACGTTTATCCTTGTCAGAACCGTGCTCGTAGTGGATGCTTTTTCGCAAGTATGCACTCCCAATTATCGGCTTGGATATGATTCCCAATGCTAATGCGAGCGTAATTTTTCTTGCATGGCCCTTGGTGATAACAACCACTTCTATCTTTTCCTCTGCAAGTGTAAGTCCAGCGCTCTCTAATCAAACCTTAACAGCACTGATTGCTTCCAATGAGCATAACTCAGCATTTTTTAAATGCTTTGCAACTTAAACTAAGGCTATTTCCTCCGCGTGACTCGCCACTATGGTTTCCTCCAGAGCAGGAAAATTAGGTACATCATTATACATGATGTTTCACAGCAGTGGGCCGCGTGGGACAGCCACGGAGACAAAGTACTCCTTGGCTACATCATCAATGTTATACCAAAGCCTTCGTTGTTGCAAAAAGCTATCGGCAATAGCAGAATGACAGGTGGATATACCAATTTCATAGCATCAATGGTTGATCTGCTTTTACACTACCGATCTAAAAAGCCTACCTAACTTCCAACAATCGGGGGCAATCTATTGTAGATTTCAGTGGATTTCACAGTGAACTCAAGGCCATTGTTCGATACACCACGTACACTCGGAACTCTACTGTCGCCTATTTTTCCGCAGATCTCTAGCAGCGAGTCCTTGCTGACTGCCGAAATTGGCGTGACATTCAGAGCTCTCTGAAACCTTTCAGTATCCCTCTTTTGCTTGCGTCCGAACAGAACTGCTTCATATATTCCCTTTTGCTCCGCTGAAAACCCAGTTTATCCTCTGCTAATGCGCCTGATAATACTTCCTTTCCATCTAACTTGATTGTGTTTTTTTTTTTGGTAAAATTAAGTCCATGCTTAGTCACATGAGTTCTCGAAAAAAGAGTCTACCCTGACTAGCCCAGTCATCAAAATAAAGATCTAAATGCGCATGCTCAAGACGCAGCTCTCGGTGTATAATATTCGACCCTGGCTTGAGGCCATTTAAGTGTCTTTTACCGTGCAAGGACGAGAGTTCTCGAGCTATTGCTTTTGTTCGTTTATTCATACCACCAATTCCTCTCGCATCTAAAATATGACCAACAGCCAAGTAAAACCTCGTCAGCTAGTCGTCTAACTCAACTAACTCATTAATTATCAAAAAACAGCTTCCAGAAAGAGGTCGGCTCATGCAGTCGTAACATGAGATATAACCAACTGAGTTCTCAGCTATATCTTTTTAGATAATCCGCTCACTTTCCAACTTTGAAGTGTTCAGTTTTGATTTTCCTTTCGAATTTTTCGTTCTCTATTCCTTGCTTTCTGGTAACTAGCAGCATGGAGAAAAAAGATAATCTGTAGTGGATCTCCGAGGACCTCTGAAGAGGCCTACCAAGACCCTAATGACACGACAACTGAAATTATTTTTCCACAATATCGCCATATTATGGGTCTGAAGGACACTTTTGGCACTACACCTATAGAAACCCGACTTGATTCTAAACCCCTGAGCTTGCTTATGTAAAAAAGACAACTAAAGGTATCACAGCCATTTGCCGAAGTGATCACGCTAGCCTCTGCGCCCAGCCTCATGTTTTGCGGTTGATCTTTGCTGTGACCTCAAGTTCCCTAGGACTGGTGGTCGTTACCTATTAATTGGTTGGTATATTGGTCGAAAACCATGACACCTTGCAATCTCACATGCCTTTTATTGAAAGCATCAATGATGGTACTAAGGAGTGTGCAGAGCAAAAGGAAGCGCTTAAAGGTCAGTTCGCGATTGGTTGTCTGATTTGGACCTATGAAAATAAATGCATAGCCAAAAGCAAGGAACTATCGACTACTTTTGAAACATCCGGAAAATCGTAAGCTGATTGGATCAGCACGGGAGTTGTAGCTGACGCAAAGCCTTAGCGGAGGGTTAAGATTGAGAATTATATGAGCTCCGCTCCCAGTTACTTCTTTAGTGGTTGGTCTATAAATATGAAAACATCATCGTTTAGTGGCACGAAAACTTCAGATCAAATTCACTCCTCGACTTAAACTAATCAAACTCACTCAATCAACTGTTGGGTAGACGCTCAACTATGACAGATTTGAAGCGCCTGGGATTCATAGCAGTGTTGAACATTTAAGCTATAGCCGTCCCAGTCATTATTATAGGAACTGTTTGGCGAATGAGGGCTGTCTTGCTACGGATGCAGAACGCTTAAGGTCCCATTCGATCCCTGTTGTAGGAGTACTCAATTGAGCCCTTTAATTTTTTTAGGCCTCCCAAGTTTTTGAGGTCAAACCGACAACATGTTTCGGTTTTTTAATCAATATTTTAATAAATTAGGTGCTAGGAATAGAATTTGGAAAGAATCCTGCCCACATTCTCAAAGCAACCAGCCCAATCTGTAGAGGTGATCTTACTTACCTTGACCTAAGCAGTAATTCTAAGCCAAACTCGGAAAGAGGTGTAGCTGTGCCTCATTACTTAACAAACAGTAATCCTTGGCGATCACCTAACCACCGTTCTCGTTTCCTTTTCATTTATCATTGTTATGAAAACCAGTCTAATTACAGATGAACCAACCAATTTTTCGTACAAGTAAAGCTATTATTGAAGAAAGATCTAAAGAGATTAAATAAGAAGGCATGATTGAAAAAAAACTAATTAAGGAACTAATAAAGAACTAACCAAGAACACCAAATTAAAATGCATTTAATTTTGGTAACATTCTAGAACCTTCCATTAAAAAAATTGTAATTGTTATAAATCCCTCAAACCTAACACTTACATAAAAGACCTAGGCACATCTTTGGGAATGCTTGAACCTTTTTTAACATCGAATTCCTATTTTTCTACAACACTCAAAAAAATTGAAGAAATCCTGGAAGTCGGGTGATCTTATTGCAAGCGTAGAAATATAGTAAAAAAAAATTTTTAGCAAAATTATACTCATAAGAAACACGAATTGCATCAATTAAAATAAACAAAATGAAAAATTGTATAGAAATCAAACGCCTTTTTCAATCGAAATTTTAGCATACAAAAAAAAAATTAATAACACCGAAACCATGCTTAAAGCTAGATAAAAAGTGTAAGATACAAAGAAAGTGTAACGCTGAGCAGCTTCTAAAAAATCACTGATATTGACTAGATGGTAAAAAACCAACATTTAACAAAGTTTATAAGAAAATGAATTTGAAAACTCGAAAATGCATCAACAAATTAAATAAATCTACGGAAAAATGTTATTTCTTGCGTTCTAGTTGTTGATAGAATAATACCAATTCGTTTTTATCTGTTATCTCATATATTGTTTCAATATTCAGATACTATGTAAATATTTTTATCATGACAATGTTCAAAACAGGCACGCCATACATATGAGTTACCATTGTAAAATAGAATATAAAAACCGTTCATTGTATCGATACATCATCAACATATACAGAAATATCAATAGAAACAAAACATACAATAACAAAATAAATCTGAAATATGTTTTAAGGTACTATTAAATTTTATATATTGTTTATATTTACCGTTGGCCTATCTTTAAATCGAAAGAAGAAATATATATTAATGTCTAACTTTACTACGCAAGGAAAACCAAATGCAATATTATTCAAAGATAATAACAATATTAAAAAAAAAATAAAAAACAAAACAAAAAAATTAAAAAAAAACAAAAACGGAAACAGTAAATATCATCTCTCCCCGCCCACATCAACCTCCATAGCTACTTTAAAATTGAAAACCAAAAACCATATGAAAAAGACAAATCGATTTAGAATGTAAGGTTGAAGACGAAAAGATAATGATTGAAATGTACAGTAGATGAAATAGCAGTGAACGTGTATTGAAAACGGAAACCATGCGAAATATATAAACGAAAGGACGAAAATCCATGGTTCCATGACTTAAAAAACTAATCAATTCCGACAATGAGAGAACGTACTAACGTAGGTGTGGTAGATAGTCAAAAGAATCTTTATCGAATGATTGTAAAAATATAGTAGGAAGGAACTAGTCGAACCAACCATAAAAAAAAGATAAATTCAAAAAAAACATAGAAAAATACTAAAATAAAAAATTTACACAAAACATGAAATTAGAAATTGCAAAAAGGAAATAATGCAATAATTGCTGAAGATTATTTGATTAAAAAAACAAACAAAGAATTAAGTTATTATCTTGAAGAAATAACGAAAGATAAATTCTTAGTAAAACGCGGAATAGACACAACTAAAATTATGAATAAATAAAATCGTTTTTTAAAAAAGTTGTATTTTATTTGAATGTATCTACGTAAGAAATGAAAATTCTCGATTTCGATATTTTGAATGAACGCCGCCCTTAAACGGCACTTGAGGGTTTTACGCGTGGTTACAAGTAAAAAGCTGCTAATTTAATAGAGCCCCGAAAGTTTCACTCTCCTCCCCTCCCTCCACCCAGGGGGTAGAGTAATGTTTCGCTTTCTTCAGGGATAACATTTGTTAGTGTCTATCTTACGCCGAATGAAACGATGCCGGACTTTCGACTCAGGCTTGATGCTTTGGAGGACGCTATCTTAGGCACAGATGAGCGGATCCTGGTCGGGGTGACTTCAATACTAGGGCACTTGAATGGGGCATACCTGACACAAACTCCAAAGGGAAACGAATTCTGGAAATGGCGGCGGGAATAGGACTAGTAGTTCTAAACACCGGATGTCACCCCAACGTTTCGGCGCCCGGGCTGCATTCCAGACGTAATCTTCGTGTTGGAATCACTGGTGTTGCTGGTGGACGGATAGCGAGTTCTGGAAGACTTTTCGGCAAGCGATCATCAATACATTGCCTTCGAAGTGGTGGACGCAAACACTCGGTGTACGCCACCCCGGCGCTCTTTCTGCGCATGGGACGTCGCGAAAGTGAACACCAGGAAGTTTGACGAAACACTCTTCGGGGTGGTCGCGCTGAAGCTGGCACTATCGTAAATTCAGCTATGAACCTGATAACGACTGCTTGCGGAGTCTCCATGCCCAGGAGGGCACCGAGGCTTGGCAAACTTTCAATGCATTAGTGGACAGTGGAAATCGCGAAGCTCCGGAAAGAGTGTCACAGGCTCCGTCGCTTAACATAACGTCTAAGCGACCGGATGGGTTGCCATGTCTTTTGCCAAAATGTTGCTGAATTGTGCACAGTCACTGATGCTTCTAATATTTTTGACAGCAATACCACCAAAACCGTTTTGATGATACTTATAGCAGATATTGGGTACTTTCCTAGTCACTTTCCTGAAATTAGACAGGGAGGAGCCATGTACCATAATGACGGAATACAAATCAGCCAAAAAGAGACCCCGCAGCGCAATTAACAAAAGCAAAGCTCGCTACTGGCAGGATCTGATCGACGAGATGAATGGGGACCCGTGGGGACTTGGTTACAAACTGGTAACCCGAAAAATCGGGGCTCTGCGGAAACCTTGTTCACTTAAGGCCGAGCAGATGGACCGCATTGTAAGGGCACTATTCCCTGCGCACCCCGTATGGGATGAAGACGTCGGCGCGGAGAGCACGGAGGACTGTCCACTTTTCTCTAAAACACGCGTCTGGCACAAAAGCTCTCGCAATCGAGTTTTGTTACAAGCGGTCCAAATCCTCCTTGACTTAGCACAGATGGCAAAGGCTCACTGTTTGAGGTCCGCGGCTACCCGTAACAGTCACCAGCGGGACATAGACTGTACCCGCCCCGACTGTCTAGCGCGTTCCTGTACTGTCGCTGAGTACAGAGCCTTAATGACCGCTTGACTGTCGGTCAGAATGGCTATCTTGCGCTTGGGGGTCGGATCATGCCATAGAAATCGACAAGCTTCCAGTGTCGCCAGTATTCCCACTTCGAATACACTGGCGAAACCTAATAGAGATTTCCCACTCGTACGCGTCTGCAAGACTGTGGTATGTATGCCAAAGAGATACAGCTCCGGTAAATGTTGACAAGCCACAGCAGAACCCTTTCCTGCTACTTCTGTAGCATGGCTGGTATTATGGCATCTGGGTCCGATTTATATGCGGGGAAGCTGTTTATATCCCAGCCTATCTTATCCTCCGCAATTACCGATTTGGCAGTCTCGCACAGCTGGGGCGTCTGCAGCTCTAAGGTTTCATCAGAATCTTCCGTCCAGAAACCCTCCGTCTTTTTAAGAAAAAATGGGCTCCTACGTTTCCTGGACGGAATCTTCCTGAGTCTTGCAGGTTCGCTAATGTTTTCAATGTTCCGACATTAATCCAACTAGGTGCACCTCTTGGCAGTTTTGATGGCCTACTTGTACTTCTTCAGGAAGTCCTTATATGGTTGCCAATATATGTGCTTGTAACAGATGTTGAAGATCTTGCTGGTCAACTTCCTGAGGCTGGACAGATCTTGATTCCACTACGGTGGCAATGTCTTCTTGCTGTATTTAGCAGGACAAGAAACTTTAAAGACGGTATCAAATGGCTTTTCCAGAACCAAGACCTATGACTTCAGTTTCTCTGTCGTGCCAATATTACCAATATCCAAATCGGAGAGTTTGTTCTTGATAACTTGTCCAAACTTTCTCCAGTCCATCCTCCTGACTGAAAAGTATCCAACTATGATCTGAGAAGGATCTTTGATCAGACACTCTCCAGTTGTCCACTCTGAGAATCCCGTTGTCGGTTAGCAGGGCGACCATCACGGTTCACCAAGCTAGAAATAGAAGATTGGTGTACTGCCCTTATTCCACACCAATAGATTTGTATTAATAATAAAATTAAAGAACGACTTACCTCGTTCGTTGATCTTCGAGCTGCCTCAGAGCATATACTTTGCATTGGCGTCGCAGCCCATAAACAGGTTGCCCTTCTTTGCTGCTATAGCGATCGTCAAATTTTGCAGTTCTTTTGGAAAATTCTCTGCCCTCGCCTGCTGTAGTCTGACGACGACTAAGTGGCTGGAACTCATGTCCGGAAGCAGAAAAACGTGTAAATTCTACTTCGCGAGGATAAATGCTTTGGGTCTGTCGCGATTAGCGTCCCTTGTGCTGTGGAATACATTATAATATTTGCTTTGGAGCTCTTTGATGGTTCGGCCGCTTCCGATTCAGAACTCCTGTATTAGTGCAATGTCGATGTCGAATGCTACAGATTTATCTGGGCTACCTTTGGTATGCTCTGCTTGCGTGGGAGGTGCATCAGTCCCCGTCGGACCGTTGATCCTCATCTCCTTCTACAGCTCGTTGGCGGTGTCGACTGGATCCAGGTCATCGTCCCGTTTTGCAGAGGGGAACACTTTCACCTTTAAGTTCCAGCAACCAAACCGCACTCTATAGTCTACCTCTCCAATGCCTCCTGGCACTCTCGGATTATACGGAGCAGGAAAAGTTGGCTGTTCACCTGGGGTGGGATTTTGAAGGTGCAGGGATTGGACGAGCTTGTTTTTATCCATGCGGATCTTCGGCAACCTGATGCGAGCGACCGGTCTCCTGGGAATTATGAGGAGCACTGCACTGAATTATGAAGAGCACTGCAATTCTACTTTTTCTGATACCCTTCCGAATAATTGCCTTTGCCATTGCCTTATTTTTTGATATTTCTTCATGAAAATGTTACACAATATTCTTCGAATGCCATACCTTAATGTACCATTGGCTCCAATAAATAGCTTTCACCTGTGTCGTAAAAAAATCATAAAATTGTACCTTTTTTCCTCGGCTCTTTCTCTCCGCTCCTTTCTGGACTTGTTCCGCTCGCGTGTTGTCGATATTTTGTAGGTTGTGCGCTACTACAGCATATCTACCGATCGTTTAGAGACAGGATTCTCAGTAACCGCCCTGGCCGCACGAGTGCCTCCGTTTTGCCGTAGGAGCCCATCTGCATGGTTCCACCAGCTCGAGGTCCAGTTCGCTTTGGCCTGCGTCACAGTGAACGCCGTTCGCTTCAATTACGCGCTGGTACTATTGAACTTTTCTCCGAGGTTCTCAATGACTGCTCCTACAAAAAGGTTATCAACGGGTGAGACAGCAAAACCTAAGCACATACTGACAATTCCCTTAGCGAGACGCACTAGTCATATTTGTCTTAGCTTCAGACATGGACACAGGTGCTGTTGTTCACTAAAGGGTAAACCAAATCTGGACACGTTACTAGGAGGCGGAACCGACAATCTTGCTATGGGTCTTTCAAACGGAGAACATTCCACTTCTTAGATATAATTTGGACAAAAGCATTGCGCAAACATGAAACTATCATCAGCCAAAAATCAGATCACGATGCTGATAGCTCCCTTATAAGGAATATCAGATCAAATTAGAAACTTCAAACTCGAACAGCTGCGTTTGCAACAGGCGCATTTGGCCAGATGAATTCTCGTCTGTAACCAACCCGGAAGACAGGGCTGACATTGCTCAAAACTTAAAATTTGAAGATGAAGTCGTTGCACGCCTAAAGCTCTTCGCTCCGAATTGTTTTCAACATTACCCCTATCGGAGAACATCGGTTAAAGGCTTCAGAGTGGTCGTTCAGAACTTCCGTTAGGTTGGAGTTCCGTCAAAAATTTAAAATTTTTCACCTGAAAAATGCCCTTCTCAAGATAGCATTTGGGCAAGAAAACATCCATCCGTAACCTCTGATGAGGGGATTGCAAAAATGGTGAAAATTCCACCAAACATTCTAGTTAGAGTTCTTTTTTAATAAAAAACTGCAGACGAAGGAGAATGAAGGCGAACCTCTCGCGCCTAAAAACGGGACAAATTCTACGAACTGGTCCCCCAGGTTGAGGGTTGGGTAGAGCTAACAACAGTATACGAAAAACCGAAGTTACGAAGCCACGGAAGGAGCTTCGAACAGGATGGATTTTAAAACGACGAACTCGGCGACGAAAACGGAATAACGATTTGCGCATTTTCTCATGGAACGTGTGCTCCCTGTCCAGACAGACTGCTGAGCAGCTAACCGATACCCTGTCCCTGATGTAACAGCGTTGCAAGAGCTGCGCTGGACAGGGACCGATTTCCTGAAGAAGAGCCACTACAGCATATACTATAGTGGCCATCCAGTAAACCATGTGCTCGGAGTAGGTTTCTTAGTCAGCTGAAAAATGAAATCTACTGTTATCGACTTTGAAAACATAAACGAAAGGCTCTGCACTATGCACTTACGAGACAAATTTAGAAATATAAGCCTCATAAACGTCCACGACCCTAAAGAGGAGACTGTATAGTCGGAGGTCTACGAGGCAGTTGAGCGGAGCCTCGGAACCTGTTCCAAGTATGATATCAAAATGATACTTGGAGATTTCAACAATCAAGCAGGGATGGAGCCCGTATTTAGGTAATACATCGGCTCCCATAGCTTACATAGGGATACCAATGATAGCGGACTTATTCAGTTAGCAACATCGCACGAAATGGTTGTTCGGCGCGAGATCTTGAGCTGCACATCAATGAAGGCAAGACGAAGTACATGGTGGCAACGTCAGCGCCAAAAACCAAAGAACGAGCAACATTGAATCGCACTGGTCAAACGAAAACAATAAAGATAGGAGACTACAACGTTGAGAGGGTTGAAAATTTATCCTATCTAGAGTCGAAAATCACAACCGATAACAGCTATGATGATGCAATCCGCGCACGGTTGTTGGCTGCCAACAGAGCCTAGTTCAGCTGTTTCGCTCGAATCGTCTCACCATAGGATCAAAACTCTTACTATACAAAACTATGATCTTGCCAGTCCTTATATATTCCTCGAAATCTTGGGTTCTTAGCAAGAAGAATTGCGAACTCTTGAACTCCCCCTACATGGGAATGTACGATTCCGTAGCCTAAATAACGACGAAGTCTATGAGCGATACCATGACCGTCCGGCTGTGGATAAAATACGGTGGGCGGGTCACTTAATCCGTATGGATGAGGATGATCCCACCCGGAAAGTCTATAAGGACAATATCTATGGTAGAAAAAGAAGACGAGGCAGATCCTGCCTGAGATGGAGCGATGGCGTAGGTCAGCACGCCAGACAGCTTTTAGGGATAACGAATTGGTGGACCTCGGCGCAAAACCAAGATGTCTGGAGTTCCTTATTAAGGCAGGCCTAGACCGGATACCGATTGTTGCGCTGTTGATGATGATGATGATAATATCGACAAAGAAGGCGAATCTGTCGATAGACTGCCACGTCAATGCAGTGCATATGCTTGGGGCTGCGCGAAAATCAACAAAAAAGCTGAGGCATTCTTTGATATTATTATTAATACGAATCTACCGCTGTGTAACAAGGTACACCAACCTTCCATTTTTTCTACAAACTGGGAACTTTGACGGATAGGAGGAGGTCCTACTAACCGACAATGAGATTCTTAGGGTAGAGAACTGAAGAGTGTCTGACCAGAGATCCTTTTCAAATCATAGTTGGATACCTTTAAGTATAGATCTCGTCGCTGAGATCTCCAAACCTTTCAAAGACCCCAGGAAGATCGACTGGAGGAAGTTTGGTCAAATTATCAAGAACAAACTTTCCGATACGCAAGTTGGTAAGATTGGCACGGCAGATGAACTGGAGTCAAAGGTCAGGACTCTGGAAAAAGCATTCAATCCCGCCTTTAAAGTCTCGCGCTCTGTTTAATACAGCACGAGGACACCGCCAACGTGGTTGAATGAATATTTGTCCAGCCTCAGGAAGCTGACCAGAGAGATCTTCAACATCTGTTACGGGCACAAAGATTAGCAGCCATACAAAAACTGCCTAAAGAGGTCCAAGTCGGATATTAAGACTGCCAAGAGGCGATCCTGGTTGAACTATTCTCGGATTATTGGAAGCACCAGCGAATGTACAAGGCTCAGTAAGATCGGAGGGGTCCTGTATGAAATTTTGTGGTGAATCCTAGAGCTGCTGGTTCAGACGCACTTCCCCGCCAGTGAGGAGAGCTGAGAATCAGAGCCTTGCTTGAAAGGTATGCACCCCTACTGAGGATAAGATCGGCTGGGCTATAAACAGCTTCTCCGCTTATAAATCTCCGGGCCCAAATAGGATAATGCCAGTCAGGTTACAGAAGCAGTAGGAAAGGATTATACCGTGGCTTGTCGAGATTTACCGGAGTTGTAACTCTTTGGGATACGTACCACCACCGTGCGTTGGAGAAGCGCACGTGTCGTTTTCATACCGAAAGCGGGCAGGCGCGACCATGAGTCTCTTTCGTGTTGAAGACCCTAGAGCGTGTCCTGGACTTTCAGTTAAGCACAATTATGGAGAGAATGCCTTTCTCTAAATCCCAGCGTGCCGACCTCAAAGACAACTCCACAGAGACTGCTCTCCACGAGGTAATTGGCACAGTTGCTACAAGCAGTATACCCTAACTGACTTCTTGGATATAGAGGGAGCACAATGTTAATACCAACACAATCAAGGAAGCCTTAACCAGTATTGGATTGGAGGGGTGTCTTACGCACTGGATAATATCCGTACTAAGAGCCAGGATAATCCAATTGGATCACACGGCAACCACTTTAGCAGAGCTGTGAACACAGGCATGCTCGGTGCTCATCTCTCCAATGCTCTGGTTAATAGTGATGGACGAAATTTTGCGAATATTGGCCAAGAGAGATCAGGGATGTTTCCATCCATTATGAGTGACATGACGGAAGGAACGTTGGAAAAGGTGTGCCTGTGGACATAGCATGCATAGCCGCCTATGCATGCAAGAGAATCTTTGTAATGAAATGGGGTGTCCGGCCGAGGGTGGTCCTCTGGATGTATACAGCTGTGGTGCGTCCTATGCTAACATACGGCTCTATTATATGGTGGCAGGCTTTGAGCAAAAAGCACAATAGAACGAAGATTAATAGGCTTCAAAGAACCGCGTGTGCAGGTGCTATCGGGGCTCTGCAGTCTTGCCCGGCAGATGCTCTCAATGTACTCCTGCATCTTCTCCCCCTAGAACTCCACCTTAAATACGTTGTAGCGTGCAGTGTCGTCAGACTACGTGAGTCCGGATGCTAGGCAACGAAGCCATATGGCCATAGTAACATCCTAAACGAAGCACCTCAGGAAATCTGGGCATTCTCCAAGGGCTATAACACACGCAAGCTGAACTTTACGGGAAACTTTGCTGTGAGCTTTCCAACCAGGTCAAAGTGGAAGACCAAGGTTATGACACAGTATTCTTTACCGACGGATCAAAGATGGTCTGTGGAGCCGGTGCGGAGGTTTTCTCGAACGCAGACAGTGTTATACGGTCTCCCGGATTTCGCCAATGTATTTCAAGCGGAAGTACTGGCGATACTGGAAACCTGGAGCACGATCCCACCCCCAAACGTAATATAGCCATTCTGATCGACAGCCAAACGGCCATTAAGCCCTCGTATTCAGTGACGACATCCTTCGGCCAACATCGGTTAAAGACTTCAGATCGGTCGATCAGAACTTCCGTTAAGTTGCAGTTCCGCCAAACATTTAAAAGTGAAATTTTCGGAAAATATCTCGGCTTAAGGGTTTGTTAAAAGCCAAAAATATTTACATTTTCCTCCATCCGAAACCTATGGTTATTGCAAAAATGCCGAAAATTCCACCAAACACTCTAATTCTGAAACTAAGACTTCGAAGCAAAACAAATGGGATCGGAACAGAAAGGAGAAGAGCACGACATTCAAATGAAACCAAAGTTTTCCTGCAAAACAAAATATATTTCCATCTCTTCTCATATCTCCTGCAGCCTCAGTCGATGCTGCGTCAGAAAGGCTACATCGAAAATCGCCTCCTGATTCAGCAGCTCGTGCACTTCGTACTTAATCGACTCCTCGAACGCGTACAAAATGCTCGTGTCGTAGAGCATCATCTTGCACTGCGCCAGGGCCAGGATGCAATTCCGCAGCCTCGCAATCACCTCCCGATCTGCACGCGGAATCACTTCCGACAAATTCTGGGTGAAGCCTCCATCGTTCTCGCTTTCTGAAGTCGATGTGGGTGAAATCCATATAAAACCATTGTTCCCGAGGATGATTGAGACTCCGCAGGGAAGGTTGTGGAAATGTGTCTTGCGCCGCTTGATGAGCGAAGGGAAAACCTTGACCAGGATTCCCTGGGACAGTTTCCCGTATTTCAAACTTCGCGTATAGAGGGACAGGCTCCCGTCGTCGTAGATGTTCTGGACTTCGGCGGAGATCAAATCGCCTTCCTGGAGGTACTTTCGCATCATTTGTTCGTCCTCGGCGGAACGGCGTCGCAGTTCACCTCCTGGGAGATTCACGGAGGACAGAAGAAGGACGGAATCCAGTCGAGAGTTGGTATCAACCTAAAACAGGATTTTCTATGAAACAAAAGCGAATATTGGAAAAAAGTCGGGCAACTGTTACCTTCCATCTCTTCTGTTGTACTTCAGTTATCCTTGCCACAACGACATCCCCAATCTCGCCGACATATCGGCTTTTCAAGGGTTTAATGGAAATCAACTTGTTCACCTGCTCCATGACCCCCGCAACGGAGGCTTTGATGTCGTCGTCCTCGACGTAGGTCCCATGTCCTCGCATGAAACTCTGTTGAGCTGTGACAACTTCGCCGGGAGTGTATAGGCGGGGAATTCGATCACCTGTTAATATTTGGGTATTCACTCGATCTGAAGCGAGTCGGAATTTCACGTTTGTTGACATGATTCTGTGAAAATATTTGAGAACTTATTGGAACGGTTGACTCGCACTCGACGTAATGTTTACACGGGTTGAATGACAGATGAGTGAGGTTATGACATTTCGATCTGAGAGGTGTTCACAATTGTTAATTGGTAAGTATAGCCTTTTTATAAGTAGAAGTCTAATTTTAAGTCTGGAAACCTCCTCGCTAGAAGGGAAATTCGGTAGAATTCTTTAGATTATCAATTGCAAAAGAAAGCGCTTGGAAGAAAAATGTGTATTAACAGAAAACCGTAGGGAATTCAGAGTATTAAGTTGTAGAAAATTTGAAACTTTCGTAGAAAAATATCCGATAACCATCCACACAAAATCTTATTTCACTGCCCCCCATTCAAGTGTCATCAAAACATTTGACAGTCCACCAGCGATTTCTATTATGGCGCGTCAAGTTGTTTATTAGAGATAGTTCGGGAATAACCTCTTCGTCATTCAGTTGTTCTGCGGAAGATTTTCTGTTATAAAACCGCGTAAACAAGACGAGGTTTGCATCGTTAATATTCCCCAGAGTTAATTGCCCCCGCCAAAATCAATTTTCCTGCAAAAATGCCTGTAAAGAACGACGGCGAAAGTGATGGGGAAGGCGATGTTTCGGGAGCAGAGTCTGACCACTCTGTGTCCAGCCACGGCCAGGATCATGAATCCAGCGCCGAGGAAGTCGATGAACCCGATTCCGATGATTTCTCCGATATGGATGAAAGCGAGTGCGAAAGGCGGAGGATCGACTGCTTGGATAATTTGAGTAAGTGCACTTCCGGAGTGGAACCTGAGATTTTATGCGAAATTTTCCTTCCCTGACCCAGAAATCTGGCTTGAATACTAAAAGCAAATAATTTCTGCTTCCAGTGAATCTAGAGAAACAATTCTTTCGTCTGCGCGAGCAACTCTACAAGGAGCGCATGAACCAAGTCGAAGTGCAGCTGTCTGAAGTGAGGGTGGGAAAGTCGCAGGAATACTTGGGGCCCCTGCAGCAACTGGATGAGAACCTGAAGGCGCGGAAGGAAGTGTCGGAGGTGCTGAAGAAATATCGCATGGAGAACATCATGCACAAGTACTTGTCGGAGGAGCAGGCTGCGCGGCAGCACTTTGATGTGAGTATTCCAAGTTAAAATTTGTAGCAATCGCTTTTGTTTGTAGAGATACGGGCTAAAATCCTAGCGTAATCTTCCGAGAGAGCATTTAATACAAGTTCTTCACTGCGGTAAATGCTCCAGTTTAGCAAAATGAGCAAATAAGTACATATTTATGTAAACCTCAGACCGGTATCCAGGACAAAGGCTTTCGGTACTTAATGATGCAGTTAATCCGCTACAATTGAAATTATGGCAACATGCCCATAAATAAGGCTGCAGGAAAGTATACGTCAAACCTGACTGGCGTAGGACCTTTTCATGGCGCTTGATTGTAGCCGACATCAGTATATTGGGCGTAGAATTTCTGTGTCACTACGACTGCTGGCGGACATCCAGCACTGAAGCTCGGTGTTGCTTGAAAAACGTTTGAACAACTTCTTAAGAAGACCTTCATACACCTATATGGTCCCCAGACCTAATAGAGAATGACAACTTTCTATAAAAAAAAAGTCAAGCGACGACGGCTTTACGGTTTCTTACCAGGGCAGAGGCAAATCATCAGACGCTGCCTCACCTCTGCCCTGGGAGCAGCGTGACCGTAGTGGCTCGCAGATGTTGAATGCTCCTTTATATAATTCGTAAAACACGACATGCCTACGAATTATATTGAGCGCAAATCCGCCTTATTGACCAAAGCTGGCCAGGGCTCAAAACGAACTTTCTATAAGTTACATGCGCCCAAAAATTTTTGGACGATTCCGAACCAGTAACACATTCCTCTCATCCAAGACTGTCGTGTTTTATCTACCTTGAATCTCGCCAAGACTTACCATCAAACCCCTGTAGCTCCAGAAGATATTCCAAAGACAGCAATTTACAAACTGTTTTTGATGCCTTTGAGTTCACTCAGATGAGTTTTGCCCTATGAAATGCGGCGCAAACTTCCGCAGATTAATCCACTCTGTACCTCAAAACGTCAACTTCTGCCACGTCTACTTGGATGGCATTCCGGCACACAAGCATCGGCACATCTCGAGTACATTTTTCGTCGCTTCCTTAGCTATGTCCTACTTCTCAACATTTAAAAAGCAAATTCCCACAACGGCACGTGAAATGGCTTTCCAAATCTGGTGTTCTTTGTGATCGGCGATTTGAGACGACCGAAACAACAGTGGCTTAATACGTTGAATCGTGATTTAAAGATCTCACAACTGCATCCTGATCAAGCCTTGATAGGACAAAATGTAGATGGGACTAAAGGAAAAAAGAAGATTCCCTGACCCCTGATGACATACAATCCAACCCAGTGGTCAAAGGGTAGTATAGGTCCTAGGGCGAAACGTGGATTGATACCCACGATGAAGCACAAAACCTGGGAAACGCCTGCTGAACCAAAACCAACAGCTATACTACCAAATCTTATCTCCACCTCCAGGTGACCGCTGGGAACTCTTTCTTAACGAAAAACTGCAGACGGAGAAGGATGAAGGCGAGTCTCTCGTGCCTAAAAACGGGACAAATTGTACCAACTGGTCCTCCAGGTTGGGGGTTGGGTTGGGCTGGTAACCCTACATGGAAAACAACTTGTTACGAAGCCACAACAGGAGCCTTGGACTGGACGGATAACACAACGGTGAACCCGGCAACGACGACGGAATAAGGATTTACGCTTTTTCTCATGGGACGTCCGCTTCCTGTACAGAGATGGAACTGCCAAGCAGCTAGCCGATATCCTGTCCCAATATAGGACGATGGACAGGGACATCTTTAGCCTGGCCCTGGAGAAAGTGATCCGTGGTGCTGAGGTAAATGCGAGGGGTACGATCCCTTTAAAGTCCACCCAACTACTGACCTATGCTGACGATATCAACATCATGAGAAGAACGACCTGAGACGTAAAAACTGCCTTCATCTAAATTGAGCAGGCGGCGCGAAATCTTGGGCTGCACATCAATGAAGGCAAGACAAAGTATATGGTTGCAACGTCAGCACCAAAAACCAAACAACCAACAACATCAAACCGCACTGGTCAAACGGGAAGAATAAAGATAGGAGAATACAACTTTGAGACCGTTCATAATCTCTCCTATTTAGGGTCGAAAATCACAACCGATAACAGTTACGACGACGAAGTACGCGCACGGTTGTTGGCAGCCAACAGAGCCTATTTCAGCTTACAAAAACTATTCCGCTCGAAACGTCTCACCATAGGGTCAAAGCCCTTACTGTACAAAACAATGATCTTGCCAGTCCTCATGTATTCCTCGGAGACCTGGGTTCTTCGCAAGAAAAAAATTACGAACTCTTGGCCGTGTTTGAGAGAAGAATCCTCCAAAGAATTTCTGGCCCCCTACATGAGGATGGGCGATTCCGTAGCCTATATAAAGACGAAATCTATAAGCGATACCATGACCGTCAGGTTGTGGATAAAATCCGGCTCAATAGGTTACGGTGGGCGGATCACTTGTATGGATGAGGATAATCCCGCCTAGAAAGTCTATAAGGGCAATATCTATGGTAGAAAAAGAAGACGAGGCAGACCCTGCCTGAGATGGGACGATGGCGTAGGCCGGACAGCCAGCTTTTAGCGTTATCGAATTGGTGGACTTCGGCGGAAAACCGAGATGTCTGGAGTTCTTTATTAAAGCACGTCTAGATAGGTTGTTGCGCCGTTGATGATGATGAAAGTCAGTCGACCGAAACAACGGTGACTTAATACGCTAGATGGTGATTTAAAGACCTCGCAACTACATCAAGTTCAAACCTTTGATAGGACAAAATGTAAATGGGACTAAAAAAAGAAGATTCTATGACCCCTGACGGCATACTACCCAACCCAGACAAAGTAAAAACAATCACGATCTTTCCGCTGCCTAACACGGTAAAAGACTTTAGAAAGTTCTTGGGCGTAGTGAACTACTACCGTCGTTTCCTGCTCAAAGCCTCTCATCACCAGTTCCTTGACATCATCCTATCTGGGCCTAAAACCAAGGAATTGCGAAAGTCGTGTCGTCTCCCGAAACCGTCCACGAGTTTAGGACCACCAAACAGCAGTTGGTAGACGCTACATTTTTCGCATTCCGTCTTCAGGGTGCCCCTAGCCATGCTCACCAGGTGCTAATCTTCACTAGAAAGTGAACCAAAGGTGGCAGTCATTGAGTTTTTGCGAATCCGTGGGCCTTGTTGGCCCTGTTTGGTGTTTCCATACCCCGATCCCTTTAACACTTCCAATAGGACCAGCATTTTCAAACCTTCTGCGCTTTTCTTTCCAAATAGGAGAAAATTTACTAAGGGAAATGTAAAATTAAACCGTCGCTTTGCCTGTTTTAGCGCTTTGTGGATGTAAGTATTCCGGATAAAACCACTCTAAATATACGTTTTATGTTCCAATTTCATACAACGAGGGATCCAGGATCATAGGAAGAAAACATGGGCCCAGGGTGAAAATCATGCACAGAAACTCTGGCCGAAATGAAAATAGTGCGAGCGTCACTAACATCCCTTATTGAAATTGATTCAATGTCCGTCTGTTTGTCAAACCCGCTTTACGCGGAAACGGCTGAACCTATTGTCACCAAATTTGCTGAGAACATCTGGTCTATGAATCTCTTTACATATAGATAGTAACGATATTTTCTGTTGAATTTGAGGGGGCTCCCCATACATACGAAAGGAGGGGAGCGTACCTTCTTTTCGCCGAATATAGTCATGTGTGTTTTCAATAGGGATAACTTCCCAACCCAATGACATTTGTGACATTCGGTTTTGCAGCAAGCTTCAGTACACTTTGACAATTCATCATGGGAAGAACAACATTACGAAAAATTTATGGTCCACACAATCGTCCGAATGAGCGTTATATTCGTCGCCTTATTCAAAAGTTTGGATCGATTAATCCATATACATGGCATTGCTCGGTCAGACGAAAATATCGCTGCGGTTCGTGATAGTGTGCCTGAGGGTCCAAGACTCTCAATTCCGCGCCGTGCTCAAGAAATGGGCTTTTCAACCACTTAAATTTGTCCAATTTTGCAAATAAAACAGCAGCTAAAGCCAAATCACCATCGCGCCGAGCAACTTGTCTAAAAAATTTAATGATCGCCTCATGCAACACGGTCTCAGATTGAATCTAAACAAAACTGAACGACCGATCCCCATAAAACAGGCGCAATCACTGTCAGCGGCAGTGATCTGCCCAGAACCAAGCGATTTAAAACCTCGGGTCAACACTACCAGCCAATGGAGAACTGCGTTATGAAATCGTTTCATGCATTATCGCAACCTAGATGAAGTGGCGTTCCACAGCTGGTGTTCTTTGCGATCGAGGTATCAATGAACGTCTCAAATCTAAAATTTACCCCAATGTCGTCCGTCCTGTCGCCTTATATGGTTCTGAGTGTTGGCCGATTATAAAAGACAATGAACACAGTCTTGCGAAGATGTTGCGTTGGCCTAGAGGCGTCACACGTTTAGATCACATCCGAAATGAGAATATCCGTGCACGTCCTGGGACAGTGTCCAGCACTTGTGCAAAGTAGGTCGATACATCTGGGAGAACACTTAATACCAGATGCAAAGCTGAAACTTCTGGAAGTGGGGAACATACTAAAGTTCCTAACGGTTACTGGCCTGCTTGAGATACTATGATCAACAGGTACACTATAACCAGTAAAAGGGGCACAATAGTTCTTCAAGGACGCGGTGCGACTTTCCCTTAACAAAATAATAATAATAATGATCGTTATGGGGTTGCACCGATCGTGGAAAAGTTGCGAGAGAGGCGTCTTCGATGGTATGGTCACACAATTCGCGCAAATTGAGAATTCACTTGCCAAGATTGGTCTGAACATCGAAGTCGACCAAAAGGCAGGATGAAACAGCGGTGGCTTGATACGCTGGATGGGGATTTAAAAGCCTCGATGTTGCATCCAGATCAGGCATTTGATAGAGCCCAATGGCGAAACCGATCCCGACGAACCGACCCAGCTTGTAAACGGGACAAACGCTGAAGAAAGTCGTCTATGCGAACAAGCCAAGCATCTTCGAAAAGAATAAACACAAAATTGCCGATATTACACCGGGATCATTTAAAAAAGTAATCGGAAAACCTAGAACAGAAAAGGAAGACATAGTATGGCACATATTTCCATAATGTTTAGTCAAAGTACTGTCATAAGTAAAACACGAATAGTGGACATATCGTACTAAAGACATACAGTGCCCGACAAAAGAATGTGCGCATTCAACACTTATGATTCCACTTTTTTAATTACGTCTAGACAACATTTAGTCTCGCCTAATGATGTCTATTCTGGATTTAAAGTTAAATATTGGTGTTATAAAAGGATGCTTGGAGATTTGTAAAAATTGAGAATGAAACCCGTAATTTTATGTGAAAACAATGTCGGGAAGGAAAAAGTTAAGTGTTGAGGAAAAGGCCCGTTTTCTGGTTTTGCGGGAACGGGGTGAACAATTGACTTTTCTCCCTATTTCCCTATTACGGAAATAGGGAGAAAAGTCAATTGTTCTGAGGCAAGTATTAGAAATTTTATTGAAAAGTATGCCAGAGATGGCAGTCTGGGATGAAAACAAGGGACCAGAAGGAAGCAGGTGAATATTAGAACGACGTGACTGAACTGTGAACGATTGGAGATGTTCTCTGATGAGTCGAAACTCAATTTGCTGGGATCTGACAGTCTGTCCCCAGTGCGAAGAAGAAAAGGAGAGAGATTTGACCCCGCGCACACGAACTGCACACCATTCTCCCTCAGTAATAATGTGGGAATGCATAACATCCAAAGGATTTGGTAGTTTTTCTTTTCTAAACGGTGTTGGTAACGCAGAAAAGAACAAAAAAATTATCGAAGATTGCGTTGTTCAGACGGTAGAAGCACTGTATGAGCACTTTGATAAAGTAATATTTCAGGACGGCTTTTTATTCTCCAGCTTCATGATAAACCCGAGAAACCCCCTTTGAACTTGGTTTTTCCTTCACACTTGCAGTGCGATCATTTTTTTGTCAGGCACTGTATATGTACTAAGTACCTACTTTTCCCTATTCCTTTTATGTAAAACAAAGCCTTATTAAAATCATGTTATTTTTGGTCTGTAACACATGTATTTTTCTGGGAAACAATTATACCGATTGAAATGGGATTCGGTGACTTATTATTGGTGGACCAAAAGTTGAAAAATAAAGTGTAGAAAAAATAGCAATGAGTGTCATTTTTGGCCCCATTGAAGTCTTTTTCTAAATGAAAATTTTATTTTTCTTAGTCAATTGGCTGACTTTCCAAATTTTTGTTGTTACCGAAGATGGGATTTCACTTTCAGGTGGAAATTGTAAATATTCCATATTGTTTTGCAGTGAGAATTTGGCAGCAGGATATAATCAAATGTTACCTCATTTTTTAGTGCTTTATAAATCAGTTACCTCCAGGCAATAAATCAAGAGTGACGCCTGTATAAATCTCAAAATTCGTGTACTGTTGCGTCAATTATACGCGTTTGTTGTTTCTGGAGTTGTTTTTTGTCGGAAATCCACCGATAGCGTAAATCATTTCCGGTTTTGTAAGTTTTCCACCTGCTGCTCCCTCTATTTGTTCAACTCTTTGGACAATTAAAAAAATACCGAATTTTTTAATTTTCCGCCAGTTTAAAATAAAGTTTTATACAAAATTTCTGTCAAAAATTCAAAAATATAATTTTTATTTTAAAATTGAGAGATTAATGAGTCCACCCACCATACGAAAGCATCCTCCCGCCAATCCCGGCGACCAACCTTCGTAATCAAGTTTATTTCGGACATTAGACATATGTCCAAGAATAACACCTTAGTCGCCAACGCTTTATCCCATATAGGAGATCTCCGAAAAGGGGCCTAGGCTATATATTCTAGTCGCTTTCCATATTGAAGTATTTCGCTCAGTGCGCGATCATTAGCACCCCGACATACGGATAACGAACCGACTAGTAGCTAACAAATATTTCTGGCCATCCACGAACTAGGCCTTAAATTTTGGGCCAGAGTATGCATCGCATGCTAGAAGTGTAATGTCACTAGGCATGTTGAGAAGGGGGTAGGTGCAATTCTTAGAACAACAAAGCGTTTCCACGCCATACATCTCGACATTGTAAGCCCTTTGGGAGACTCGCACAGCTGTAAGTATTGCCTCACCATTATAAATCGGTTTACGCGGTGGCTTGATGCAATACCTCTGAAGGGCAATGCATCACAACCATTGCTAAGGCCCTCTGTTGGAAATAGATTCCGTGCTTTGGTATTCCAGCCGTAATAATTCTAGACCAGAGAATGCAGTTCGAATCTGCTCTCTTCTCGGAGCTCGGAAACCTCATCGGTTTCATCGGACAACTGCATACCATCCGCAGTCCAATGGGATGCTCGTACGTTAGGATTGGATTCTGATGCCGTTCTTCCTTGCCTCCGTTCAGTCGCCCACGAGGAATTTGCTGGCAGTCATGTTAATCTCGTGTACGGGAAGAACCTATGACAAAAAACACGGTCTTGAAGACACTGGATTGTTGCGCCTGCTACGAGAGACTATTTCCAAATTGAAGCCACTTCCGCTGTCTAGTCACACCCACACCCCTAGTAAGCTCGAAGCCTGCACCACCTTTCTGGTGAGGACTGATGTCATATAAGGGCGCCCATAATGTTCAGACTGGACGTTTGGGGACAGCCCCAAAACACGCCTTTCTACCAGTATGTCGGATACAAGTGGGCTCAATAGTGAATGAGTACTTAAGTCAAAATCAGGATAATAATGCGAGTGCAATGCTGACCTCATTGCTTGCCTCTTACATTGTTCCGGAATCCTATGATTTACCGTTGCAGTCTCAGATGAAGTGCTCTCACACACTTCTAGGCTCAAATCCAATTGGAATATCGCACCAATGATTAGTATTATTACCGGTTACCAGCAAGTTACCTTACACTTGAAAACATGTCATATCTTCAGTAGCGAGTGCTTTTTTTAAGGTTTTGTGTAAACACAAAACCTTATTAAAATCGGTTTACTGTCTGTCTGTCCGTCACACGCATTTTTCTCGGAGACGGTTATAGCGATTGACACCAAATTTGGTAGAAAGGTGGGAACTGTGAACGCTCACGCATATAGTGTGTTACATCCTTTTATGACGAATTTAAGGGGGGGTCCCCATACATGCAAAAGGGGGTTTAAATTTTTTTTTTAACAAATATAGTCATGTGCGGTATCAAATTAAAGGTCTCGGTTAGTACTTTTCGAAGCGGGTCTTAGTTTTGAAATTCGTTGAAAAGGTGGGGAGTGCGGGGGGTTGAAAGTGGTCATTTTTTTAACGAACCCATTCTCAGGAACTGCCAAACTGAAAAATCTGAAAAAAATCAGGGAGCTGCTACTATATGGTGCCTAGGCTCCGAAATACCCTTCATACATACATATCTGACTATAATTTTTAGTAATTGACAGGAAAACGCCCCTTAAATTCACCCTAGAATCACAAAATTTTGCAGCAATGTAGGCTACAGTATAGAGCATTATCTTTCCAAATTTTGTGAAAATCGCACTATTACTAACAAAGTTATACTAGGTCAAAGCTTCCGCTCCTCTGCAAATTCAAGACCATGAATGTCAATATCACTTGAAAGTGGCTATTTTCACATAATATGTGCGTGCTACATGCTAATGGGACAAATGCATACTCAAATCTCTTTATAAAAGAAATACACAAAACCTTTCATACCTGAAGCGTCTAGCTTCCGGTGTCCCGACTTGTCTTTCGCCTAAAGAAGCTAACGAATTTCTTCTCTTGCCCTTTTAATGGGGAAGTTAAATAGATAAAAACCGCCAAAACCTGCTTTTCACTTTGCTCGAAAGAAAAATTCTTCGCTTCTGATTCTAAATAATCTATATATGTAGGCAGCCAACTACCATGAAATTTTTAAATAATCTAGGCCTGCCTTAATAAGGAACTCCAGATATCCTATCGCTGCATCTGAGGGAGGGTCTCTTTTTCTGTTATATATTGCCCTTACTGACTTTCCGGGCTGGCTCATCCTCAACCATTCGGATTAAATGACCCGTCTAGCGCAAACTATTGAGCCCGGATTTTGTCCACAACCAGACGGTCGTGGTATTGCTCATAGTTACCGTCGTTATGCACTTAGCCTACGGAATCGTCCATCCTCTTGTAGGGGTCGAAAAATTCTTCAGAGGATTCTTCTCTCGATCCCGGAGTCCCCTTCACTGATCCAACACCACAGGTTCTGTTAAAATGAACCCATCGCTCTTGAACCAGAAATATGTAAGGACAGTCCTGCAACTTTGCCAGCCTTGTCGCCAGTAGATAGGAAGTTTTCTTGCGTCCGATTTCTCTGGATATCATCAACTTGGTGGTGTAGCAACGTTCATGTTCTCATTCCCCAGGTGGGGGTTTTCCATTGAAGTGGAAAGCCTGTCTTCCACAGATTTCTTCGTGGGGGAACATGAATTTGGTGAGGCCTCCAAAATCCGTGCCTCGGCCATGGCCTGATTTCTCAAAGTCGCGGGTGGAATCAAAGTCTGCGACTTCTTACCAGCTACTACAAGCTCCCCCACCACGACAAGGTGGTGTCCGAGGCGGAGGCTACTAGTATTAAGTCCATATGATTTTTAGTTAACTATTACCCGTCTTTTGAGGGTGTAAAATTTGACAGCTGTCGGATTATTAGTTTGCGCTATAGAAGCAGTGAAACAATTTTTTTTAATAAAAATGAAAATTTTTGTTTGGGATGAGTTGTCCTGAGCCCACCATCTACTTGATGGCGGGCTGCACATATTTGAGAAGCAACTTACTTCTGCTATTCAGTACGCAGACTACTCTTTCGTGGGCAAGCGCCCAGTACTTTCAAAAATTATAATATTGGCTATGTGGTTTCAATCGGCGCTTGCCCACGAAAGAGTAGTCCGCGCACTGAATAGCACAAGTAAGTTGCTGCTATTCGCAATTCCATAGGAGTCAACTGATCATAAACTAAATTTATTTTCTAAACACAAATCTGGTTACATTTTCACATCCAAATTACTAATTTACATTCATTACTTTTCTCTCCAACAGAGCGAAAAGCAACTTGCCATGGATGCCATCCACGAAGATCTCCTTGAGAAAATCCGCCGTTTAGAAGAGGACCGCCACAATGTCGACATCTCCTGGGCCGACTGGGGTACAAATACGCGAACCAGTAAAGTTCGAGGTCCCGGGCGCAAGAAGGCTGTCACCGTGTCCGGCCCGTATATCGTTTACATGCTATCCGAAGAAGATATTCTCGAAGATTGGACCATAATACGGAAAGCATTGAAAAGATCTGCGGCCGCGAATACTTGATAATTAATTCTTAGGCTTTAGGTAATTTATCGGAAATTCTTGATTTAACGGCACCTAATTTCTACTATTTTATTGCTTTCGAAAACGCAATACTCTACTACGCATTAATAATGGATTGAGTTAAAAATTGTATCTTTCTGCTGGAGAATATTTTAAATTTATCTTTTAATCGCATTGGATGTTTGATCAAATCATTCTTCTAAAGGAAATAGACCGAGTATCTCATGAATAACTGAGCGCTCATGTTGTATAACTCTTTCATGAAACTGAAATTAGAGTTTAGAATGTTTTACTCTTTCAATTCGTTATAATTTTAGTATCGATGTGCAGAATTCGAGCCGTAGGAGCCAACAATGTTCTGTTGTTAGGAACTGTTTGACTGTAAAATATTGGATTAGTGTGTCAAGCGATCTTAGAAGTGCACATTCAACTCTCGATGGTTGTAAAATCGTGCTCTGAACTTATCTCTAACTTTCTAGAATAAATGTATTTTACTGTGGAATAAATTTTTGTATAAATTTAAGAATGTTGTATAAATAAAAATGTGGTTTTATAGAGATACATTATAAATCAACGTTTTAATTTGTTTCCTATTGAGAAGTCTTGTTCTTCTTCTATGGCAATTATAATTCAAAGTCGATCTCTGATCCAGTTCCGAAGTGTTCGCCTCCATTCTTCCACCTTGAATAGATAATTTGAAACATTCATCCACTCTGTGTCACGTTGTCAATGAATCTTTCCGCTTTCCCTCTCTTATCGGACCTGCCTACAACATAGGATCGCCCGAATCAAAATTCTGCTATTAACGGTGAAATGCTTTCTGATGATCTGTCTTTTGTTTTCTTCCTTTTCCTGCGTTGCCCCTAAACACAGAATTATCAATATATTCGAAATTGTATTCATTTAATGTCATATTTATTCTGAATCACGCTTTCTTCTTAGTTTTTGTCATAAATTACACTTTATTCTCATTTGTAGCAATTTCTTTTGGTGCCTACTATAGTCAAGTGTTGCCAAAGCCTCTTGCGATCACATTTAACCATATCAGTAACATATATCATCTCCATAGACTACAATTTGGTATGATCTATAAAGTATTGTCTCATATAGGTCTACTAGCGTTTTCTGAATAAGATGCTCCAACGCACTGGAAAGTAGCGTTAGGGCACTGTCTTTTTTCGATTCAGAATTTGTACCGGAGCATCTTATCAACTAAGTTTGCATCTTTATCTGTTATAAGATTTTCTGTTGCCTCTTTGAATATAATAGTTTGTGGACCTAGCAAAGTCTTATGCACGAGTAAAATTTTTAAGAGCTCGAATTGGGCGGTCCTTCTTATGGGTTCATATGGGTCCAATTTAGGGGCCGGAATTGATATTGTGAATTGAAGCATCTGTTCTGTTCTTTTGGAGAATTGGTTCTTAGCCTTTACTTTGTAATAGGTGGCGGATTTTTTTTATGCAGTTGTTACTATCATTTCCTCCAGCTCAGCTGCATAATAAGCAAAAATAAAGTGTTGTTTAACAACCGTAAGGGGCATATGCAGATATACTTGAAATAATGATGAATATTTAAATGCCCTGGCTAAGTATTGGCTCCGATATCTATTTAAAGTTACATTAGTTATTGTTTCCGATGCTGGTAAAGTATTTTTAGAACTCCTGATTATTTCTAAGCTCTCCAATGCGTCCAATGGCTCATACATTATTTAGGCCTATGGCACACAGAAAGCGATCTTTCGCGGCATTGTCACACACCACGCGATATGTTGTGAGTGATCCAGCTTTGTGACTACTTTCTAACGAGTAGCTTTAGTAGCATAAAATATTTCGTATAAATTTTGAGTAAAAATGAGTAAATAAAAATGAATGAGTTGACAAGAACATTTCCTTTATTTGCTAAGAATTTGGTGAAAAAAAAAAAAACAAATACAGTATTTCGGGAACCATTTGTCCCTTTCCCTTCAGTTACAGAAAAGACAACACACTTCAGTCCCCGAAATACTGTGTTTATTTTCTCATCAAATTCTTAGCCAAAAATAAATAATTTTGTCAACCCGTTTAATTTTATTTAAACTTTTGGTAATTAACCAACTCAAACAAAAAATGAGTAGTTCAGCCGAGGAGGTACCCCTTCTTTTAACGCTCCAATGCAACAGAAAAAAAAGTCAATGTTGGGTGCATGAGATAAACAAGAAAGACGAAATACATGAAAAATATCATCGTCTCAGTTGTGAACTGCAATTACATGAAGAAAAGTTTTTCTAATATTCCCATTTGTCTTGAGAAATTTTCGAAGCAGTGCATTACCTATTATAACCTCGCATTGAAAAGTGCACAATAAAATGGAGAAAACCAATAGAAACGAGGGAAAAATTAATAATTTGTTTAAGGCCAATTATGGAAAAATACTTTATAAACAATTTAAATTTCTAATATTCTACTACTTTATCATCATCATCAACGGCGCAACAACCGGTATCCGGTCTAGGCCTGCCTTAATAAGGAACTCCAGACATCTCGGTTTTGCGCCGAGGTCCACCAATTCGATATCCCTAAAAGCTGTCTGGCGTCCTGGCCCACGCCATCGCTCCATCTTAGGCAGGGTCTGCCTCGTCTACCATAGATATTGCCCTTATAGACTCTCCGGGTGGGATCATCTTCATCCATACTCATTAAGTGACCCGCCCACCGTCACCTATTGAGCCGGATTTTATCCACAACCGGACGGTCATGGTATCGCTCATAGATTTCGTCATTGTGTAGGCTACGGAATCGTCCATCCTCATGTAGGGGGCCAAAAATTCTTCGGAGGATTCTTCTCTCGAACGCGGCCAAGAGTTCGCAATTTTTCTTGCTAAGAACCCAAGTTTCCGAGGAATACATGAGGACTGGCAAGATCATAGTCTTGTACAGTAAGAGCTTTGACCCTATGGTGAGACGTTTCGAGCGGAACAGTTTTTGTAAGCTGAAATAGGCTCTGTTGGCTGACAACAACCGTGCGCGGATTTCATCATCGTAGTTGTTATCGGTTGTGATTTTCGACCCCAGATAGGAGAAATTGTCAACGGTCTCAAAGTTGTATTCTCCTATCCTTATTCTTCTTCGTGTTTGTGTTTGACCAGTGCGGTTTGATGTTGTTGGTTGATTCGTCTTCGGTGCTGACGTTGCCACCATATATTTTGTCTTGCCTTCATTGAAGTGCAGCCCAAGATCTCGCGCCGCCTGCTCGATCTGGATGAAGGCAGTTTGTACGTCTCGGGTGGTTCTTCCCATGATGTCGATATCGTCAGCATAGGCCAGTAGTTGGGTGGACTTGAAGAGGATCGTACCTCTTGCATTCACCTCAGCATCACGGATCACTTTCTCGAGGGCCAGGTTAAAGAGGACGCATGATAGGGCATCCCTTTGTCGTAGACCGTTGTTGATGTCGAATGGTCTTGAGAGTGATCCTGCTGCTTTTATCTGGCCTCGCACATTGGTCAGGGTCAGCCTAGTCAGTCTTATTAATTTCGTCGGGATACCGAATTCTCTCATGGCCGTGTACAGTTTTACCCTGGCTATGCTATCATAGGCGGCTTTAAAGTCGATGAACAGATGGTGCAACTGTTGTCCATATTCCAACAGTTTTTCCATCGCCTGCCGCAGAGAGAAAATCTGATCTGTTGCTGATTTGCCTGGAGTGAAGTCTCTTTGGTATGGGCCAATGATGTTCTGGGCGTATGGGGCTATCCGGCCTAGCAAGATAGTGGAGAATATCTTATAGATGGTACTCAGCAACGTGATACCTCTATAATTGCTGCACTGTGTGATATCTCCCTTTTTATGTATGAGACAGATTATGCCTCGCTGCCAATCGTCAGGCATTGATTCGCTGTCCCATACCTTGAGCACAAGTTGATGAACCACTTGGTGTAACTGGTCGCCTCCATATTTAACCAATTCGGCTGTAATTCCATCGGCTCCTGGCGACTTATGACTTTTTAGCCGATGAATTGCACGGACTGTTTCTCCTAAACTTGGTGGTGGCAGTATTTGTCCGTCGTCTTCAGTTGGCGGGACCTCCAACTCGCCGATGTTCTGGTTGTTCAATAGCTCATCAAAGTACTCAACCCATCGCTCTAATATGCCCATTCTGTCGGAAATCAGATTTCCCTCTTTGTCTCGGCAGGATGAGCATCGAGGTGTATAAGGCTTCATCCTGCTGACTTGTTGGTAAAACTTCCGCGCCTGGTGCGGTTGCTCCCTGTACTTTTCTAGTTCACAGACTTGTTGGTTCTCCCAGGCTTCCTTTTTCCGTCTGTGAAGTCCCTTCTCCGCTCGACGGAGTTCGTGATAAGTCTCTGCGCGTGCCCGTGTTCTTTGAGAATGCAACATTACTCGGCATGCGGCATTCTTCCGTTCCGTTGCTAGCTTACATTCATCGTCAAACCAGCCGTTCCGACTCCTTTTGCGGCTGGGGCCAAGTATATTTGTGGCCGTATCCATGATAACGTTCTTCAGGTGGTTGTGAAGATCATTAGTTGATGCTTCATCTCCAGGTCCTCTGTTGACTACGGTTATTGCGGCATCCATTTCCCTCTTATAGGTGTCGCGGAGGGTTGTGTTGTGGATGGCTTCAGTGTTCACTCTCACCTGATTGTCAGAGGGGATTCTAGGTGGTATTGTTTTTCGAGCTCGGAGCACCATGCCAACGAGATAGTGATCCGAGTCTATATTGGCCCCCCTATATGTTCTGACATTCATCAAGGCTGAGAGGTGGCGGCGTTCGATCAACACGTGGTCAATTTGGTTGAAAGTGGTCCCGTCTGGAGAGGCCCACGTATGTTTGTGGACCGCTTTCCGCGCAAACCAGGTACTTCCAACAACCATTTCGTGTGACCCTGCTAATTGAATAATCCGCAGTCCGTTATCATTTGTTTTTTCGTGTGAGCTATGGGAGCCAACGTATCGCCTGAATACGGGCTCCTTCCCTACTTGGCTGTTAAAATCCCCAAGTATGATTTTGATATCATATCTGGGACAGGCTTCGAGGGTTCGTTCTACTGCCTCGTAGAAGGTATCCTTCTCCGACTCTGCAGTCTCCTCTGTAGGGGCGTGAACGTTGATGAGGCTTATATTTCTAAACTTGCCTCGCAAGCGCAGAGTGCATAGCCGTTCGCTTATGTTTTCAAAGCCGATAACAGCAGGTTTCATTTTTTGGCTGACTAAGAAACCTACTCCGAGCACATGGTTTACTGGATGACCGCTATAATATATGATGTAGTGGCTCTTCTCCAGGAAACCGGTCCCTGTCCATCGCATCTCTTGCAACGCTGTTATATCAGCCCTATATTGGGACAGGGTATCGGCTAGCTGCTTATCAGCTTCATCTCTGTACAGGGAACGCACGTTCCATGAGAAAATGCGCAAATCGTTGTTCCTTTGTCGTTGCCCGGTCCGTCGTTTTAAAATCCGTCCTGTCCGAGGTTCCTGTTGTGGCTTCGTAACAAGTTGTTTTCAGTGCAGGGTTGTCAGCCCTACCCAACCCCCAACCTGGAGGACCAGTTGGTACAATTTGTCCCGTTTTTAGGCGCGAGAGACTCGCCTTCATCCTTCTCCGTCTGCAACTTTTCGTCAAGAAAGAGCTCCCAGCGGTCACCACGTGGAGGTGGAGATAGGGTTTGGTAGTAGAGCTGTTGGTGTTGGTTCAGCAGGCATTTCCCAGGTTTTATGCTCCATCGTGGGTACCAATCCACGTTTCGCCCCGGGACCTATACTATCCTTTGACCACCATTTATCATAGAAATTCAAAATTATTCAATTATTCAAATATCAATTTTGTAAATTTTTACGAACAGATCGCTGACCATCGCGACAGATCGTTTTTTGCCACGACAGATCGCGGTCTGTGGGGCGCAAGCTTTACACGTCGCACAAGTTCCAGGCTGTCTGCTATTACTGAATAGCATGGCTACCGCTGATCGTGTTGGCTCCTTGTCTTTCCCCGTATTCCGCTTCTTTCAAATCTCGTCGTGCTGAGCCGTTTGTTCCTATGTAGACTTTGTCGCAGTTGCTACAATTTATTCTTTATAGACCACGGTTTTTTCGCTTTTCAATGAGTCCTTTTCGCTGCCTAAGTGCTTTTTAACCGTGATGTCTCTGCTGGTACCAACCACTTTTATATTGAATTTTGCCATAAGAGTTTTATTTTATGGAAATTGATGGACATGGATACACTTATCCATTTTGTCTCATCAGGTTGCTCGTGTAATGTTGCCCCTCCATGTTCGTTCTTGTGTTCGCCTAATTAGTTTTTCAATCATCATCTTCTTTTCAAAACCTGCATTGGTTCACGGATACGTGCAGAGCCTGTGTACCATAGAATTCCCATGGAAAAAGCGAGGTTCTAAAACTTTGTACGGCATCACTACCCTCATTGCTTACTATACCGGAGAAATCATCGATCTGGTAGTGAAAAGTAACTAATGCCAGCAACACGAAGAAATATGAAAACTGCTCCAAAAATCAGGAAGGTTCGGCTGGAAAAATGGAGGTCTCTGCTATAACCGAAATTTTTTCGCGATCGGAGGTATAGTACGGAGTCAAATATGGAAATTACATTGGAGACAGCTGACATTTAACGCCATCCTTAACCTTAATCCATGCGGTGATGATTTTACAGCCAGTTAAAAAACGTAAATTGCATGAACTTAGAGGAAAAGGAAGATTAACCGACATTTATTTTTAATTTATTAGAAGGCCACACGCAGAATGCCAATAAAGGTTTTAACGCGACTATCTGAAGTTTGGCTCCTAAACACCTTCATTGCGATTATATCCAACGAAGGTTTTTCTCAGATCTTAAAGATAATGCAAAAACTGGAACTGCAAATCAGCAAGCAGCAAAGCTGATGATCGTCGGTTTGTTCAGCAACACAGGCGCTCTTGTAAAATTTACAAACACTCCCCAGTACTCCTATAATAAGCACCTTTGTACGGAATATCGATTGATTAAATTTTTTAAAAAAAAATCCCAATTTTTGCTTTGCAGTAGTTTTCCCCTTAAATTAGGTACAGGGAACGCACTCTCCAGGTTCCGAATTCATACCTGGAGGACAAGTTGGCGCTTCTCTATCTTGCGGTGCAGGGAATTCACTGTTTACCGTCTCTTATCTGTTGATCTGCTTTTCCAGCTGTTATCGAAATCTAGATGAGAGTAAGACTCGGTAATAAGGATACCGAGTTGGCCACCGGCGCGTAGCCGTAAAACTCATGAATCGAGATGTAAGATCCACGACGGCCAATGCTTCTCCTGCCTTAGGAATTCTCACCCTTCGGGGCAACATCATTTTTTTATCCACAGACCGCGCCTCACGGATATCTGAAGCCGGAGAAACATCGATTGAGGATATTATCCGTCATGAATCTTTCCCTTTATTCACAGCACTCGGCTCTCAAGTTTTACAACGCGATCGAGTCTGTATGTTTTTTATTTTTCAGTTTAGCTTCGCGTGTTGTTTGCTTTTCAAGTTCCGGTGTGGTGAAGGACACGTGAACTTTTGGTAAATGACAGGTGTCCAAGCATCCAAAAGAAACCCCACATTCCCGAGCCTGGCTAGTGCACAGGCGTGCAAGCACTACTGATGAGACACTTCAATGGAGTTTCAGTATGTGCGGGATCAGCTTCATCGTCAATTGTGCCTTGTTTTAGGGGTAATTTCCCCGCACCCGGAAAATAAATTTCAAAGAAAACAAGCGATGCTAAAGGAGCCCTCATAATTTCTACCCAGACTCAGGTAAATATCACCCCGGGTCTGAATTTTCTCTCTTGAGAGTGTCATCCCGTGTGAAGGCCGTTTTTTTTCGCTCTCTTTAGAATTTTTTTTGTGAAGAACTGGATGAAGATACAGATATGAATTTTTCACGATATATTTATTGATATCTTGAGTATGCGTAGTAATTTTTCCAGTCCGATAGCATATTTCATTATTGAAATACAGAGCAATTTATACACCCATCTCCAAAAAAGGTATTTTTCTGATGCCACGCTAGAGGGTGCTGCAATCATCTTAAAGAAAAATAGTAAGCGGCACTTTAACGTGCGGACTTAAATGCATTCCGTAAACTAGGACTATTAAAAAATATTGAGAGCTAAATTTTTGGTGCCTTGATCAACTTTTTTTTTGTGAATTTTGATGTTTTTTTAAGGCTTCCTTCATAAACAAAAAAAAAGCTACCAAGTGAAACGGAATTATCCTAGTTTGCGGACCGTAGAAATATGCTCTAAATAAGTCGTGAAAATTTCAAAGAATTTCGTTGGATAGATTTTGGGCTATGGTGGCAGCAGATTTTCAATATGCAGTTTCGAGAAAAACGCATTTAAAATATCGAATGTGATTTTTAGCCATAAAATCTTAACTGATCATTAATCTGCTATACCTATTCCATAAACCTTAGGTTTCTTCAAGAAACAAATGTGCATCCTTGGCTTCAATTGTTGTCCTTTTAGCGACGTCATTCGGACCGATAAGTATGCGCGACGATTGTCATAAATACTATAATTTCCGAACGATCGCGAATATCAAAAAATCACTTTTCCCATATACTCTACACTATATCTAGACACAATTGATGTCAAAAAAAATTCGATTTCGCGAATCCGACACATGGGATGACCCCCTTAATGCTAAAACATAAAATTCCCAGGAAAGGCATGGAAGTATGTAAATGATTTACTAGTTTTAAGAATTGAAATATATTTGAGGCTTCCAATGTATGGTTGGAATTAAGTAATAAATATTTATCAACCAAAAAAGTTGAACTCTATGTAAGAAGGAAATGATCTGTCAAATCCCATGTAACCCATCTTCGGATTAGTGTCTTTTTATAACACTTCTTGTTTCTTGTTATAAAAAGACAATTAGGCAATTCCTATTAGAACTACTTGGGCCAATTCGCGCCAGTTAATCTTGTCGAAGTTGAGCCGTTCTTTTACCTGGAAATACCAGAAGATATTACTAGCGAAAAGAACGATTAAAGCGTATCAAGCGTTTGGATAAGTAAGTTATTTTTGAGTTTCTTTGGGGCTTTATATTAAAAATTAGCTCTTGTTTACTGAGTTCTTTATCTCCTGTGTAATTACCACTAAGAAATGTGGCAACATTGTCAAGGTCAGGATGTAGTTGGCTAATTGCCTGCCATAAAGAGGGTGTGGTGTATTAAAGACAAAATTAGATTCATTGCGCAATTTCAAGAGGACGAATAATATTCACCTCGTGGCTGAATCGTGGCCACAGCAATCAGACAAGTAACACTGGAAATTTCCAGTAGGAAATAGAGAGGCAAAGCTTAAAGTCCGGAAATCATACCTAATAAGGCTTACACGCTAGGGGCCAAGATAGGGCCGAACATGTTAACTGAGTTATGTATTAAGTGAATGGCAAAGGCTTTTACTGCTACAAACAGGTTGCAAATCTCCATCATGCTCTTACTGCCCCATACGTCTTTAAGCACAATAGGAAATGTCCGCAATCTGATAATAACTGCTCTGGGTAGTCGGTGATCTTAAAGCTTTTCAAATTGGCATTCTGACTTCCACAAAACGATCTCACCATTTGCTAGCGTTCGCCGGCGAAAGCTAACACTTATCTCATTACTTTTGTCGACAGCTAACCGGAAAATAACCGGCGCTGGCAAGACACTGATGAAGGACTCGAGGGGTTCCTCAAGGTAAGCGGTAAACTGGTGTCATTAGTGAACACCGACTAAACCCAAGGTATTTTGGTTGAAGGAGATTAGATGGTAAATCAATCTCGAATATTTTAAATCGTAAAAATATCCCTCAGCAGATTTAAGAAGTCATTCCAGTGTCATACAATTTGTTTTTTCCTTTTTTTTTCACATATTATGATAAAAAATATGTTCAAAAGTTTGCAGATTACCAAAATTCAAAACTTATTTAGGTTTGTACATTAGATTTTCATCAAACCTAAACTATTTTGGTTACAAGACACTTGAAAAACCGCCGTCTTGATTTTCAAAATGGATACCTGGTTCAGGGTTAACTACAAGGCATTTAAATAGCCTACTTCCTTAACATGAGGAAAGCTTTCGGCCCGGTATGACAATACGGACTAGCCAACACGCTCAATGACATCCGAAATTTTCATAATCTCATCGAGGTCCAACAAGATGATCTCAGTGTCTACACCTCCGCAAAGGACATAATATGCGCTTCACCTCACTTGAATGCCTATCTTCGCCTGTTCTATCTCTACACTGGTATCCACCCCCCCCCCCCCCCCCCCCCATTATTTCCTTGAACTTTAATATAAACTGCACAAATACATATATTCATCACCGCCAATCATAGGGGATGAATACCAAAAATTAATATTAAATAAATTATACTATATTCTCTAAATTCTTCTAATAATTGAGAAATTATTTTCTATTCTGATTTATCTTTTCTTTTATTCTAATCTCGTAACAATCGTTCTGCCACAAATAGGACATATGTACAACATTTCCATCCTAAAAACAAACCAAATCGCCTAGAATCCTTGCTCTTCTAAATATTTCTTCACCACATCTACATAATCTCCATGAAACGTAATCTGTCCCGACATTTCATTCACTCTACTCGCGCAAACCTTTCCATCTTGCGACGCTTCCACCACCTTCCTTAAGTCCTTTTCAAGAGCCCAAATATCTCCTAGCACATAACGTATCAGGGTAACTTGACGCATGCCACGATAGGTTTTCATCAAATAGACAGGGACCATGTGGTTTTTAGTGCGCCGAACAAAATATTTATCTGATTTCGGGTCATAAGTTCTCTGTGGCTTCCAGCCGGATGGAAGGGTTTCAACTTTTTTTGGAGGAATTGGCACTGTTTGCGGCCGGAGAAGTCTTTCGACGTATTTCCATTCGGGCGGATTTCGGACAATTTCAACTTCTGGATATTCTTGAAGATCACGTACTAGAGGCGATGAACGGAAGCTAGAGTGACGAAGCGGTTGTTGAAGGGTTGTGGTAGTGATGATCGCGGGAATCTGTGGAATTTAATGAAAGCAAATTAATTTTAAAATCACACGGAGATGAAGGTTAATGGTATGCAAATAAACGATAAAAATGTTACTATTCTATTCCATTCAATTTATTCTTCTTCCTCCTTGACTCCGCGAACCAAGTCGGAATAAAAAACGAAAGAACCAGTTTTACAGTATCCTCCACTATCCACTACTCATAAGTGACATCAAACTACTTCTAGAAGAGTTCGAAATCAAAATAGGACGTGAATGGAGGAAGTATAATACTAAAGAACAAAGTTTCTACGCTGACACCAATGATAAAAGGTAACGTTTGTTCGAATGTACCGATAACAAAAATATAGTATGATAGCTAACTTTGGTGGTGGGAGAATTTGGAAAGCCCAAGCGGAGTCCGTCAGGGCTGAATTCTGTTGCCCATAATATTCCTTCTCTCCATCAATGACGTCTTTATCAACTGCCTTGGTCCGAGATCAGACCATGCTGATGAAATCTGTTTGCTTTCACATCAAGTCACAGCTTGGCCAAACAACTCTGGATTTGGAAAGGGAGCAAACAGAGTTAGACCAAAGATAAATAACAAAACTCTCGGTCTGACGACTCTCTGTGCTGCTGTATGACAGTAACAGGTTGAAAGTGATCACCGCTGTTACTCAAAAGCTTCAAACTCTCTTCAAGTTATCCCTAAGTCGTGCCAGTTCAGTACTTCTGCCTGAAACAATATCAAACGAAGAACTTCGCCGACCTGTGTGCGGAACAGAACGACCATGGCATTTGTAACGAGTTGCGATTAAAAAAACCGCGTTTTCGAAATAATATTTTCAAGCCAACAAAACATTAGCGCAGAACGGTAGCTCCTTTGCCTACCTATTATTTTGTCACAGTGGTTTATTGCTATGACTTAGAAAAGGATTTAATAATTTATATTCGAAATACTGTAACCTTCTAGAAATTATGAAATTTTCCTTATTTTTATTATGTGCCTCTTGTTTGAATTAGAGGAATTGGGATGCTCAAATCAAAAACTAATTACAGAGCCATCAAACAATCCGAAAAAATAGCAAATTTTAACTGTTCTAGTCTGTCAGCATTCGAAATATCTCCCCTTGGGGATAAGGAGACGAGCCCTCAGTACTTGGGGCTCTCCCATATCAATAACAATAATCATAAGGTGCTGTCAATGATCCTTTCTAATAATTACAATCGGAATTAAAAGGAGTAGGCCATTAGTAAATTTTCCGGATTATAATTAATTTAATATCAATGTCTCCTGTTCACTGTTCCTTTGTGGAATATAGGTGATGTCATTCACAACCCAAAAATTAAAGTTCCACAATCTAATTAAAAAAACGGATTGACCTCTGTAAAAAACAGAACATATATGGTGTCCAGTAATCGAGCGACACTGGAGAAAACATGAGACTAAGGTAAAGACCTATGATGAGTAGAAATGGTCGTTATAGGGTAGTATAAGTTCCAGCTGCAGGGGGAGAAGGATGCAGGCGAGTCTCCCGCGCCTAAAAACGGGACAAATTCTACCAATTGGTCCTCCAGGTTGGGGGTTAGATAGGGCTGCCAAACCTACACGGAAAACCCAAGTTACCAAGTCACAAAAGGAGGCTCGGACTGCACTAACAACATAACGACGAACACGGCAACGAAAACGCAATAACGATTTGCGCATTTTTTCATGGAACGTGCGCTCCCTGTTCAGAAAAGGAACTGCCAAGCAGCTAGCCAATACCCTGCTCCAATATAGAGCTAAAGTAACTGCGTTAGACAGCGACCGGTCTCCTACAGAAAAGTCAATACACCATATATTATAGAGCCATCCGGTAAATCAGGTGCACGGAGTAGGTTTCTTAGTCAGCCAAAAAATGGAACCTGCTGTTATCGGCTATGAAAACACAAACGAACGGCTAGGCACTCTGCGCTTGCGAGACAAATTTAGAACTATAAACCCCATTAATGTTCACACCCCTACAGAGGAGACTGCAGAAGGATATCTTCTACGAGGCAGTAGAACGAACCCTCGAAACCCAGCCCCAGTCCCAGGTATGATATCAAAAACATACATGGAGGTTTTAACAGCCAGACGGAGCCCGTATTCAGGTGGCACGTCGGCTCCCATAGCTTAGATAAGGATAATAATGATAACGGATTGTGAATTATTCAATTAGTAGTATCACATGAAATGGTTGCTGGAAATACCTGGATGGCGCGGAAAGCGGTCCACAAGCAAACGTGGGCCTCTCTAGATGGGACCACTTTCAACCAAATTGACCACATGTTGGTCGAACGCCGTCACCTCTCAGCCTTGATAAATTTGAAATCATACAGGGGGGCCAATATAGACTCAGATCATTATCTCGTTGGCATGGTGCTCCAGCCCCGAATAACAACACCACCTAGAATCCCGTCTGACAATCAAATGAGAATGAATACTGAAGCCATCCACAACACAACCCTCCGCGACACCTAGTCAACAGAGATTTAGAAGATAAAGCATCAACAAATGATCTTCATAATCACCTAAAGAACGTTATCATTGATACGGCCACAAACATACTTGGCCCCAGTCGTTAAAATAGCCGGAACGGCTGGCTCGTCGATGAATGTAAGCAAGCAACGAAAGAATGCCGCATTCCCAATAATGTTGCATTCTCAAAGGACGCGGGCACGCACGGAGGCTTATCACGAACTCCGTCGAGCAGACAATCGACTTCGGAGAAGGAAAAAAGGAGCCTGGGAGAAGCAACAAGTCTGTGAACTCGAAAAGTACAGGGAGCAACCGCATCAGGCGCGGAAGTTTTATCAAGCCAGCAGGATGAAGCCTTGTACACCTCGATGCTCACCCTGCCAAGACAAAGAGGAAAATCTGATTTCCGACAGAATGGGTATATTGGAGCGATGGATTGTGTATTTTGATGAACTGCTCAACAATGAGAACATCGGAGAATTGGAGGTCCCGCCAACTGAAGACGGCGAATAAATACTGCCACCACCTAGTATAAAATAAACAGTCCGTGCAATTCATCGGCTTAAAAATCAAAAGTCGTCAGTAGCCGATGGAATTACAGCCGAATTGGTTAAATATGGAGGCGATCAATTGCATCAAGCGGTTCATGAACTTATGGTCAAGGTGTGGGATAGTGAATCAATGCCTAACGACTGGCAACGAGGCATTATCTGTTCCATACATAAAAAGAGAGATACCACACAGTGCAACAATTATAGAGGTATTACGTTGCTGAGCACCATCTATATGATATTCTCCGCTATCCTGTTAGGTCGGATAGCCCCACACCCCCAGAACATCATTGGCCCATATCAAAGAGACTTCACTCCAGGCAAATCAGTAACAGATTAGATTTTGTCTTTGCGGCAAGTGATGGAAAAACTGTTGGAATATGGACATCAGTTGCACCATCTTTTCATCAACTTTAAAGCCGCCTGTGATAGTATAGCCAGGGTAAAGCTGTACACGCCCATAAGGGAATTTGGTATCCCGACGAAATTGATAAGACTGACTAGGCTGACCCTGACCAATGTGCGAGGCCAGATAAAAGCAGCAGGATCACTCTCAAGACCATTCGACATCAACAACGGTCTACGACAAGGTGATGCCCTATCATGCGTCCTCTTTAACCTGGCCCTCGAGAAAGTGATCCGTAATGCTGATATGGACATCATGGGAAGAACGACCCGAGACGTACAAACTGCCTTCATCCAGATTGAGCGGGCGGCGCGAGATCTTGGACTGCACATCAATGAAGGCAAGACAAAGTATATGGTGACAACGTCAGCACCGAAAATCAACCAATCAACAATATCAAACCGCACTGGTCAAACGGGAAGAATAAAGATAGGAGACTACAACTTTGAGGCCGTTCATAATTTCTCCTATGACCGTCAGGTAGTGGATAAAGTTTGGTTGAATGGGCTACGCTGGGCGGGTCACTTAATCCGTATGCATGAGGATGATCCAGCCCGGAAAGACTATAAGAGCGAAGAAGACGAGGCAAACCCTCTCTGAGATGGAGCGATGGGGTAGGTCAGGACGCCAGACAGCTTTTAGGGATATCGAATTGGTGGACCTTGGCGCAAAACCGGAATGTCTGGAGTTCCTTATTAAGGCAGGCCTAGACCGGATACCGGTTGTTGCGCCGTTGATGATGATGATTTTAGAATATGTAATGATCATCTCATTGGAGTAGCAGGACAGCTGCTCATTGTTCATTTTCGAGTCTTTAACGTGAGATACTTGCAACGAATTAAGCATTGTCATATACGCCAGGGAGCCCAGAAGTTCTAAATACAACACGAAAAATAGCGATACCCCCTTTTAAGTAGCAATCGCGTTACGTGTTGCGATATAAAATGATAAACTGAAGTGTACAATTTTTTTTTTGGTTGCGATAAACGCTCACTGTACTGTTTTTCTGCAATATTTCTGTGTAACTTGGAATTAATAAAATGACAAGTCGGAAACTGCGCTTCAGGCGTGAAAGCTTTTGTTTGTTTTTCTGTATCTTTGAGTGCAGAACTATTCCATTTATGGGTAATCTGTAAAGTGTATATATATTTAGCATGTCCAACTACTCACTTTAATGTGATATTGATATTTAATATTTTGAGTTGCAGTAAATTGCAAGGAAAAGACAACTAATGTTACTTTATCAGTAATAGTATCATTTTGATCAAACTTGGGGATATGTCCAGAAAACTCAAGTGGTTAGAGCGCTGGGCTGTTGCAGCGGAAGGTCGCGGTACAAATTTTCCACCATGTTCATTTTTTTGCAAATATTTATAACTCTAGGATAAATTTAAGGGGGTTTCTAGTCAATTTTCAAAAATATACAATATACTATTATTAACTTAATTTTAGTAGATATCGATAAAGAGGGTATTTAGCAGCCTGGACATCGTATAGGGGCCACTTCAAGTTTTTTTTTGCAGATTTTTCGGTTGGGTTGTTTCTCCGTATGGGTCCGTTAATGAAATCATCACTTTCGCCACCCGCACTCCCCAAAAAATGTCAAAACTAACACTGACTTCGAAAAGTACTAATCGAGACCTTTCATTTCAAATAAGAACATATAGAGGAAAGGTGTGTTAGTGGGTCTGGATATGGTCCTATAAGCAAACTCTTTGCATTCCATTCAATATGAAGTAGCTCCATCATCAAATTTAATTGCTTCTTGACGTCCGGACCTCATAGACCCTATCAGAGAGCATAAATTCCCAAGCATTTTTTGCAGCTTGCCATAACTCTTGACTATATTTTGGTTTTGCGTCCCTAACTCCTTTCTTAACATCTATTCAAAGATGTTCTATAGGATTGAGGTCCGGTGATTGCCCTGGCCACTCCATGACCCTAATATTATGGGCTCGAGACCAATCTTTTGCTTGTTTTTAATGTGTTCTTCGGTTCATCATCCTATTGGGAGACCCAGCGCAATGACATTTCCTCTTCAGCGTAAGGTAACATATCGACCTCCAATATTTGCCCTACATAACAGGAGACATCCATTTTGCCGGCGATTTTTACAAGAGGTCCAACACCATTTCACTGGCAACATCTCCATTACATCATTTTGAGACTGCCGTGCTTGACCACCTTTGTGGTAAACTTGGCACGAAATTCTTGCTTTGGAGGCCGTCTTACATATTGTTTTTTTGTTAGAATCAAAGTGCATAATTTTCATCTCATGCAATTATAATATATTGCGTCAAATGTTATCTGGTTTGTTTATACATTTTTTGGCAAACTGAAGCTGACCTCTTTCCATTTCTATGCTACTTTACAGCATATCGTGGACTAAATCAACTGTACAATTCTTTGAAACGCGTAAAAAAACACTATGACAATACGCTGGCATTCGTCAAATTTGAATTTTGGAAATCCCCTGCTAGTGACAAAAAAATGAATGCTGCCAAAAGATTTTCTTCTTATTTTCCGACTTAAAATAACATTGTTGCCAGATGAAAAAAATGAAGATACACTTCAGCATCAAAGCGCTGCTCCCAAGCGTACCAATGAAGGAAGCCCTACACTTGTTCGAGGAATGGATCACGAAACACGAAAACTCACCCGAATGGAGGAAGAAGACTAATCTGTATAAGAAACTAGCCTTCACGTGGATGAGTAAATCCTATGTCGCATTCAGGAATAAATGTTATCAAACAACCTCCGGGGCAGCAATGGGCAACCCCCTCTCACCGCTGCTATGCGGAGTATTTATGGAGAACCTGGAGAATGAACTCGAGGAAGCTGGGGCATTCCCGAGATTCTGGATCAGATACGTGGATTATGTATTCGCAATTATCAAAAGGGAAGAAGCAGGAACAATCTTCGAGAAACTCAACTGGGCACACAGGAAAATCGATTTCGCCATGGAGATCGAAAAGGAAGGGGACATACCGTTCTTAGACTTAAAAATAATCCGAGAAGGAGGAGATTTTGAATTCGATATCTAGAGAAAACCAACCCAGACACAACGAACCATTACATACATTTCAAACCACGATTTCCACCATAAAATGGCGGCACACAACTTTATGATTCACAGGATGGTCACAGCACGGTTCAATAAGGAGAGAAGAAACAAATAAATGAACTACATCCTGGAAACAGCCAATAAAAACGGATACAACAGGAACCTCATCGAAAATCGGATCAAAAAGGAACTACCTCAGACCTCAAGACAGTAACTTTCAACACTCTTCCAGGAGGTGAACACAGAACCTAAACAATGGATAACATTAACCTACTCGAGTCGAACAAAAAACATCAAAAGTTTGCTACATAAACGTGGATTCTGGGTCACCTCGACAATCATCATCATCACCAACGAAGCAACAACCGATATCCGGTCTAGGCCTGCCTTAATCACGAACTCCAGGCATCCCGGTTTTGCGCCGAGAGCGACCAATTCGATATCCCTAAAAGCTGTCTGGCGTCCTGACTTACATCATCGCTCCATCTCAGGCAAGGTCTGCCTCGTCTTCTTTTTCTACCATAGATATTACCTTTATAGACTTTCCGGGCTGGATCATCCTCATCCATACGGATTAAGTGACCCGCCTACCGTAACCTATTGAGCCGGATTTTATCCATAACCTGACGCTCATGGTATCGCTCATAGATTTCGTCATTGTGTAGGCTACGGAATCGTCCATCCTCATGTAGGGGGCCGAAAATTCTTCGGAGGATTCTTCTCTCGAACGCGGCCAACAGTTCAAAATTTTTCTTGTTAAGAACCCAAGTCTCCGAGGGATACATGAGGACTGGCAAAATCATTGTCTTGTACAGTAAGAGCTTTGACCCTGTGGTGAGACGTTTCGAGGGTAAGCTGAAATAGGCTCTGTTGGCAGCCAACAACATCATCGTAGCTGTTATCGAATGTGATTTTCGGCTCCAAATAGGAAAAATTATCAACGGTCTCAAAGTTGTAGTCTCCAATCTTTATTCTTCCCGTTTGACCAGTGCGGTTTAATGTCGTTGGTTGGTTGATTTTCGGTGCTGACGTTGCCACCATATATTTTGTATTACCTTCATTGATGTGCAGCCCAAGATCTCGCGCCAATCAGCGTCTGCTCGATCTGGATGGAAACATTTTGTACGTCTCGGGTCAGTAGTTGGGTAGACTTAAAGAGGATCGTGCCATCGCATTTACCCCAGCATCACGAATCATTTTCTCGAGGGCCAGGTTAGGGCATCCACCTGTCGTAGACCGTGGTTGACGTCGACTGGTCTTGAGAGCGATCCTACTGCTTTTATCTGGCCTCGCACATTGGTCAGGGTCAGCCTAGTCAGTCTTATCAATTTCGTCGGGATATCGAATTCTCGCATGGCCGTGTACAGTTTCACCCTGGCTATGCTATCATATGCGGCTTTAAAGTCAATAAAAGGATGGTGCAACTGAGGGAGGGCGAAACGTGGATTAGTACCCACGATGGAGCATAACACCTGGGAAACGCGTGCTGAACCAACACCAACAGCTCTATTACCAAACCCTATCTCCACCTCCACGTGGTGGTCGCTGGGAGCTCTTTCTTAACGAAAAGCTGCAAACGGAGAAGGATGAAGGCAAGTCTCCCACGCCTAAAAACGGGACAAATTATACCAACTGGTCCTCCAGATTGTGGGTTGGGTAGGGCTGACAACCCTACACGGAAAACAGCTTATTACGAAGCCACAACAGGAGCCTTGAACTGGATGGATTTTACAATGACGAACCCGGCGGTTACAATCAGTCAAGGACAAAAGGAGTGTACGAAAAAAAGCGGAATTTATAAGATTTCCCGACTTCCCAGACTGCAACAAAATTTACGTAGGACAAACAAAACGGCTAGTTCACACTAGGGAGTTAGAACACTTAAAGGAGGCCGAATCCGCTAAAAACAAGAATAACCCATACAAGGTCCGCGGTTGCCAGACATATAATAGAGCAGGGACACCATTTGTCGTGGGACAACACCAATATTTTGAAAGAAGTGAACGACGTTAGGAGATTAGGTTCCTACGAGAGCCTCCACATTTCGAAAATTCTCCTCGAAAAAAAGGCTAAACATGGACATGGACAACAATTTTTCTTCCTTGGTGGAACTTTTAGGAAGGGCTAGGAGAAGAATAGAAGTTTAATTAAGATTATAATCACAGGAGGATAAAAATCCAAATTGCCAAGGAATTTTTTTGGAAGATAAAACACTGAAAAAGCGGACAGTTGGTCCCCGAAATACGTATTTGTATAGATTAAGATACTTTTTGCCAACAAAGGAAAAATATCATCCAAGGCAATCTTTCACCCATAAAGGGTTGTGGTTTTCAAGATAGTTGACTTTAAAGTGTAGTGTATTTCACCTATTCGTATTTTAAGAATGGCAGGATTTCCACTAAACTTTCCAGTAGTATGGGCCATGCTATTGCCTTTCCTTTTCCAAGTATCCCGGTCAAGTTCCGAAGTTTGGGAATACACTATTGTTAAGTTTATTTGAGTAGATATCGGAATGAGATGCATTTTGATGAAGCCTAGACTTTAAATAGCCACAGCATCAGGAATTTTTCCAACTTTTTCGGTTGAATAGTTTCCGAAAATTAGTTCTGTCCCACTTTATATTTGTACTTTTTGACCCTCATTCCTCTATTTAGCAACGAACGTCCAAATTAAGAAGTTCTTGTGGAAGTAATTATGAAGACCTTTCATTTGATACCCTACACGGGTACATTAGAGGAAAAAATGTGCACCCCTTATTTGCATGAAGGGGAGCCTCCTTCAACCTCCATACAAACTCATGTTGCGCAATGTATCCTAATTTTGTTTGAACCGATGTAGCTGCTTTCGAGAAAAGTGCATGTGGCAAACAATAAGTAAATCGATTTTAATAAAGTTTTTATTTACACAAAAGCTTATAATTATAATATCAAGCAAAGAAAATGTTAAGAAAGCTCAAAATAAAGTTGTTTTTCCCAATTCCCTTATTTGACTAATTCATAATCATTCACCCCATACCATGTACAAAAAATATATCCATCAACTGTACCTCATTATCCTGTCTGACGACACATTTCCACCCCACAGACGGCAACATCGCTCATCTGCATCTGATCCCATCCAACCCCCATCACCATCGCGTGCAGCGGCGACGCAAGCCACTCACGACTGCGCCAGCAACGAAACTGCAAAGCGCATTTTGTCGCATGCAAAGTTCACTGCGTGCAACTCGCTCTCCCCGCCCAGCGTCCAGAACCATTTCCTGGTTTTTCGCGTTTTCCCCCCGGAAAATCAAGTGCATGTGAATGTGCGGTGCCGGGTGTGAAATATTTCATCTGATTCCCATCAAATCACGGCAACATAGATTCCCGGGCGCCCCGCAGGTAAGTGGAAACTTTTTTCCTAGTTTTCACCTGTCAAATGGTCTTACTCCCCCCGAATCGGTGCGTTGCCGCACGTCGACGTCGCTGCACTTGCAGGAGCGCAGCGTCGCCTCAACCTCGAACTGAAGAAAGGTTCAAGTTTCGACTTTTCCGCATGTAAATTGTATGCAATTAGAAACGAGCACGTGAGAGCCGAGAGCGGAGGGGAAATGCACCGCGGCACTGCGGATGTGTGTGGGAATTCAAGGCAATCACCCGAGTGTCACGTAAGATTTTTAAAAGAAAATTTCCGCAAAACTACACACAAATGTCCTGATTTCTAAGGACGATCCCACACTAGCTTTATTCCACTTACCTTTGGTGTAATTTCTGCGCCGGAAATCGTCCTGGAACTTCGTAGAATCGAAGAAATAAATCGCGGACCACGAAAGACGGAACACGCCATGTTTTCGTTTTGCTAGCGGAAGAGATTTGACAGATGTTTGGTAGCCGAGCGCGTGTAACTGGGGAAGAGCAGCTGGTCGCGGCTCGGCGGGCTGAGAGCGCGCTTTCATTGTGTAGGTAGCCAGCCGAAGTTCACGAGTGTGAGTGGTCGCGAAGGGGAAAGCCGGCATTGTTCGCTGCTGGTGCTCCCGCAACTCCGCTTCCTTTCCGCCGAGTGTGTTTTGGTCCCGAAAATCATGGGTGACATCGAACAGGACCATCTAATGCAACTGCAATGAGGCGGTTTTGTATTACGCGTTGATCCTGATGCATGTTGAAGGGTTAAACCGGATTGGGACTGATTGATTTCAAGATGCGTCTGTTGATTGCAAATTGAATAAAGTGAGAGCCGAAACGTGCAGGGAAAGCTTGCAATATGGCTTGTCGCTGTCGAATGCAATTTATCTGAAATAAAAGCTTGTGGTTCTGGTTAATTTTGTATTTAAACTCTGCAGGGACAAGGAAAGGGGAACAAATTGGTAAAAATATTCTTGTTTTTCAAGGAATGTCGGGAATTAGTAGAATATGGGTTTTGTCTGCGGTGTCGGCCGTGCGCCTAATATGGAGTAATGAATGAAGCAAGAATTAATTTCAGCAATTCAGAAACCGAAGGCTGGTAGCTAGGGATCATGGTTATTTTATATTAATTCTATGCAATAAACTTTTGACCATGTTTGGGCAAAATTATGAAATTTTTAGCATATTTGTTCCGCCTAGAATTGGTTGGATTCCCGCTGAAAATGCGCTTTTGACGTATTGAGCTATTGTAACTTTATTAATAATCCTCGGATTCGCACCAAATTTTCTCCGCCGAACCGGCGCATTTTTCCCTTTTTAAAACGATGCTAGACGCTTTTGATACACGGGTTTTGGGTTCATCGTATATGAGGGACTTTTTATGCAAGTTTTTCATTCCCACATTCAAAATTCAAACAAATTCCGGACTTGAATGCCGCGATCAAGAGGAAAGATCCATTATTGCATCCTCAATCAATGTTTCTCCTGCTTCAGATGTGCTATGAGACCTGACCTTTGAGGGTCCCCTCCTATCTTGGCTTCCTCAGGCCATTATATTAGAAGAAACTCCTTCATTTAGTGTGTGAAAGTTGGGGGGTTAAAGATGAGGAGGGGATAACACAAAGATTTAACTGGAATGCATATTGACTACAATTCAGTATATCCCAAGAAAACTCAACAAAAAAAAGAAAAATAAACAAAAAAAAAAAATAAAAGTAAGAAAAAAAATATGAAACAAATCAGGAAACCGGAAGCTTGACGCTTCAGGCATAAAAGGTTTTGTGTTTCTCTATGTGAGAAGCATAACGCAGTTCTATATTGGCTGATAGCATTGACTCGAGATATTTAAGTCGTTTAGTTCCGTCAATGGCAGTAACACCTCCATGAAGGTCTGCTCATCCAGAGCTTTAGCGGACCAGCCTGATATCTTTCTCGGTTTCGGGCATGATAATCTTATGCCCGGTGACTCCACCCATAGCCCAAAGAAGATTGCCTGGTGATCGCTGTGGGTGTAGTGCTTGCTGACGCACCAAGCCATACCACGTGTCAGTGCAGGGCTGACAAAAGTTAGGTCTACGATTGAGGTACACCCGCCTTTCTGAAAGGTGTTTACATATCCTTCGTTGGCCAGAACGACGTCCAATTGTGCGAAAGCGTTTAATAGACTGCGGCCCCACTGTCTGTATGTCTGTCCGTCCGTCTGTCTGTCAGTCCGTCACACATATTTTTCTCGGAGACGGTTGTAGCGATTGACACCAAATTTGGTAGAAAGGTGAGAACTGTGAACACTCACGCATATAGTGAGTTACATCCTTTTACGTCGAATTTAAGGAGGGGTCCCCATACATGCAAAAGGGAGGTGTAAATTTTTTTTCATCAAATATAGTCATGTGGGGTATCAAATTAAAGGTCTCGGTTAGTACTTTTTGAAGCCGGTCTTGGTTTTGACATTCGTTTAAAAGGTGGGGAGTGCGGGGGGTTGGAATTGATTATTTTTTTAACGAACCCATTCTCAGAAACTACCCAACCGAAAAATCTGAAAAAAGTCAGGGGGCTGCCACTATATGGTGGCTAGGCTCCGAAATACCCTCCATACCGATACCTGTTCAAATAAAGTCAATAATAGTACATTACTATAATTTTTAGTAATTGACAGGAGAACCCCCCTTAAGTTCACCCTAGAATCACAAAATTGCAACAATATAGGCTACAGCATGGAACATGATCCTGCCAAATTTGGAAATCGCACTTTTACTAACAAAGTTATACTAGGTCAAAACTGTTGGTTCTCTGCAAATTCAAGACTATGAATGTCAATATCACTTGAAAATGGAAATTTTCACATAATATATGCATATATTACGTGCTACATACTAATGGGGCAAATGCACACTCAAATCTCTTTATAAAAGAAATACACAAAACCTTTCATACCTGAAGCGTCTAGCTTCCGGTTTCCCGACTTGTTAGCTATGTACGAATGGAAAACCGTGCAAAGAGAGTTCCTCACATAGGATGATCACAAAATTTTTATACCCTAAGCGCCCAGCTTCCGACAACCCGGCTTGTTTTAATTTGTTTTGGGTTTATTGGCATAAAAGGGCACAAGTTGCGGCAATTTGAGGCAAAAGTAGATAATTATTTCATCGTCATCAACGGCGCAACAACCGGTATCCGGTCTAGGCCTGCCTTAATAAGCAACTCCAGACATCCCGGTTTTGCGCCGAGGTCCACCAGTTCGATATCCCTAAAAGCTGTCTGGCGTCCTGACCTACGCCATCGCTCCATCTTAGGCAGGGTCTACCTCGTCTTCTTTTTCTACCATAGATATTGCCCTTATAGACTTTCCGGGCTGAATCATCCTCATCCATACGGATTAAGTATACCTGCTGAACCAACACCAACAGCTCTACTACCAAACCCTGTCTCCACCTCCACGTGATGATCGCTGGGAGTTCTTTCTTTATGAAAAACTGCAGACGGAAAAGGATGAAGGCGAGTCTCCCGCGCCTAACAACGAGACCAAATGTACCAACTGGTTCTCCAGGTTGGGAGTTGGGTAGAGCTGACGGAAATCCGATGTTACGAAGCCACGAAAGGAGCCTCGGACAGGATGGATCTTACAACGACGAACCCGGCAACATGAGAAAATTATTTGGTTGCTTATAAAAGCGAATTAGTTCTAAGCTTATGCTTATAAAAAGGACAAATGTTGCTATATCTAATAAAATTAAGAGCAATAAATTATTAACTTAATTAATTAATTCTGGGCAAATTATTTAAAAATCGAGAGTTTAACGCGACAGTCTGGCAGTGGACTTGCAAGGAAGACGAAAGAGCGCAAGGATAGAAATTTGTCCTGAACATCTTTGTCTTAAAATTACTTCCGAAATTTATGTGGAAATAAAGGATTCCAATAATGTAGATTTAAACAGTGCAGCTCTAAAGTAGCGGTTAAAGCAAAATAGTTTCAATGTCAAACTAGCTTAGAAAAAGCCCCTTCTTACAGCGAAAATGTGTTCCGATCAACTTAGTTGGTGCAAAAAGAGGATAAATTCTATCAGCATATGATGGAGCTGATGCACATACAAGGCATTTTTGCCAGAACTAAGAAAGTTTTAAAAGGAATGCCCATAGATATTTGGGATAAATTCCTATCCCTACGCTTACTCGTCTTCTTTGAAAATCCACTGCCAGACTTTCGCACTAAACTCTTGGTTTTCAAATAATTTGCCCAACATTTTCTTACTAATGGTTCACTGTATCTACTTTTATTAGATGCGGCAACATTTGTGCATACATTTACATCTAATTCCCTTTGATAAGTAATAATAATCGTTGTCGCAACAATCCAATGGGGTCAAGGACTTGAAGTGTTTTAGAGCTCTTCATTCAAGACCGTAGCGGTACTTTACAGGATTGCAGTACCCTATAGAAGGCAATGTGGTCAACATTGCGCTCCCTCGAGGTTGTTACCCTGATTTGACTTAGGTACTCATTCATAGCTGAGTCGACTAGTATCCAACGTCAAATCACGATACAAATTTCACTGCGACCAGTGGAATTTGAACCGCGACCTTCCGTACGACAGCTTTGTGCCACTCAGCTACTCAGACACCTTTTAGAAGTAACCCTGTCAATTTTCTGCATTTCTATTTATTGCAAACTCACTTATTTCATCAATTGATTTGTCAATATTGATCAAATTAATGCAACTTTTACCCTTTAATGACTTTCATATGATCCCGCATGGTGAAAAAAATGTTACACTCTCTCTTAAACCCAACATGGAACTATGTTATTCACTGCATGCAATAAGAGTAATTCTGTCTGATCTGAGATCTGAGATAGTAAACCGATTTCAATAAGATTTTGTGTAAAACAAACGTTAGAACATATAGTAGATAGATAACGCTTCGTATCGAAAAAAAACACCTTAGAACGACCTATGCTCGAAAAAAGGCCCTCAGCTTTTTTCGTCGCTACTGTATAGCAATTGGCCGTATTTTCTCTTGAGTTTAGGAGGGAGCTTCCCACAGATGGGAAGGAGGGTTGGAATTTTTTTTCTATAGGTATGGCTATGTTGAATATCAAATGAAAGAAGGACTCAATTATTGCTTTCACAAACTGGTCCTATTTTTATTATTAGATGAAACATAGTAGAGTGAGGGCTCAAAAAGTGAAACAGGTCTCGTTCTCAGAACCTATCCAAACAGTTTAAGGAATGAGAAGTTTGAAGAAAATCGAATTATTATTAACAAAGTTATCTAAAGTCAACATTTTTTATTTCACGTAAATTTATTGCACTCTAAGGCGTGTATGACGTCGTTATAATATAAAATGAACTCATATGAAGAGCGGGGCGCATGTAAACAGTTTTTTTTAGGTTTTTAACGTTATTTGTATATCAACATCAATTACTCGAGAAGTTAATTAAGATGGATATTTATATGTACCTGACAGTGGTGGTCACTAGTCCCATATAGCAGCACAGAAAAAACATTAGCACAGAACAGTCTCAACTTGATTTTGGTGTTGAGTTAACTGCACCAGATTTTAGACAAGACGGTGAAAGCGAATCTAGCGCTCTTAATTCGTTCCAGTGACATTCAATTGCAGAAACTACGCTTCTAGATATATAAATCGAAAAACGCCTTCGTTGCTCTGCCCATTAATGAGAGAAAGCCATTAACGAGAGAAAGAACCTTGCTTTCGTTCGTGTTTACCTACAGTCCAACTCTTCATCCAAATCCATAGCTATTTGGCCAAGATCCATGACCCGGCGAGAGAGATTATATTAGATTAGAAAAGGAGTCAACCGTTTGCTCTTCTGGTGATTCCCGAGTACTGCCCTACTGCTGCGAGTACAATCATAGATACTCCAATAGGAGTTGTTCAGAACAGTTCCTATGGCTGAAGGATCGATACCACGTTGCATTATCCCCTCCCCCTCTGGCTGAATCCTTTGAGGTTTCACCTAATCTTGATATATCATTTCTATATCAGGATCTACTTCTTTTTGGAACAATTTCTAGCAATCTTAGAAATCAAGTAAACAAGTAGAGTTCAACGATCCTTGCCATCATAGAATTACTATCGGATACCATGAAATGTTGGAGAAACCTTCCATGTCTCTCAGGTCATAGAGACGGGGATTGAGTTCATCCGGGAAACCTTCGGTAAGTTAAAGTAGTAGTTATAAATTGTTTGGCATCCACAGAATATAAACCATCTCAATTTAAGCTTAATGCTCCCTGTCGAATCATGATATCAGTGACCTAAGTTTCTCAAGACCCCTTTTTCATCAGCTCTTTACAGTAGGGTCGATTGCGTCAATTTTACTTGATCCTCCTTCCCTACAATCAGACGAATGATAGAGCTAACAGGATAGAAGCCGCTATAAACTTCTATAAGGGGATCCTTTCCGAAACGCTCCCTATACTCGATGGAAGCGATGTGAATACAATTACAAACACCCTTTCCGTCGCTAAGCAATTATTCTTTATTTTGTATTTACCTGTATGCCGGAAATAACTTTGCACATCAAAATTAATTAGGGTTGTAGTAGGCAGACGATAATGGTAGGTTAAATGTTTGTAATTAATTAGGTAATTAGGTAATTGTTTAGTATTATATATGTATATTTAACAGTATAAGACCTTAGAGCCGACCTGGTGATATTAGGGTTAGGGATGTTTCCCTCCGTTATTCGCGAATTCGCTTCTGGGTTCCAAGGTACGGACCCGACATAAATCCAACAAAAAGGGAGCTGATGCTTTTCGCCACCAAGCCAAGGCTACCCGAATTCGACCTCCTGCGGAGATTGGTTCTCTTCTCCATTCTGGATCCTAAGCCAGGTTGACTGAGGGTTAAGCAAGTCCTTACAGCCGTGGTTCATCGCGTCCTAGTGTATCGTTCTATTGTGTGGTGGCAGGCGCTGAGCTAGGAACACAATAGAACGAAGCTTAATAGAATTCAAAGGCCGCGTGTTCAGGTTCTGCTAGAGCAGTGCATGCCTGCCCGGCAAATGCGCTCAATATACTCCTACCCCTGCCATCTGGACCTCTACATTAAAAACGCTATATCGTACAGTACTATCAGACTACGTAAGTCCGGATGTTGAACAACGAAGTCCTGCGGCCAAAATAATATCCTAGACGAAGTACTTCGGAAACTCTAGACATTCTGAACGGACTACCCTATACGCAAACCGAGCATCACGAGAAATTTTACTTTGGACTTTCCAACCAGGCCACAACCGCCGCAAGATTATAACCCAGCATTCCTCACGGGCGGATCAAAAATGGTCTACCGAGTTGGTGTGGCAGTTTTCTCGGAGCCGAGTCATTCGGTCTCCAAAGATTCGCCATTGCATTCCAAGTAGAAGTACTGGGGATACTGGAAGCCTGTCGATGGCTGAGGCATGGTCCGTATCCTAACCGTAACATAACCAAGTTCGCCATAGGCGTTGTACTCAGTGTTGACGTCCTCCAGGCTGCAAGGATGCGCTGAGCAGTATGGACGGTAGGCTCAAAGATGCCCACCTCTAGGTTCCCGGTAATAGGACCATAGGGGAGAATGAGTTGACTGACGGACAGCCCTGGCAACTGTGCGGAATCTACTCGGACTACCTATAGGCGCCAAGTCAAGAAGGATTTGATCTACCTATAACAGGACCCAATCGCTAGAGCTTTCGGGCATATATGTAGTAAGCGAAATTGAAATATCTCAATTCTGACCGCGACCTAAAAAAATTAAAATGAAGTTTACTTACTACGTGCTCAAAATTAGTACACAGCATTTCTACCATCTTCATAGTGGGTTTGACAAAGTGGCACTTTACTAAGTTGGCTTTGCTGCGAGAAAAAGGAAATAGAGTGGTATTATCCGTTTCCATTAGAAAAAAGGAGCTTAACGCCGCAGCAAATATCCTTACACCTCTGAAGACCTAATCGGAATTATTTAGAAAACATCTGGTGGTTTTCACGACCATGTTCTTCCTGTTTTCCTATATTTATTCAGAGTGAAATTATGCGGTGTTTCCAACGATTAATTAATTGAAATAATAAAACTTGTTGTTTCTTTTTCGTTGGTGTGGGTATTTATTCTTGCAAATACCGATATTTCGGGAACCACTTGTTTGCACTGATGAAGGGAACAAGTGGTTCCCGAAATATCGGTATTTGCAAGAATAAATACCCACACCAACGAAAAAGAAACAACAAGTTTTATTATTTCAACTATATTTATTGCAAATAGATTATCTCTCTCTCCAATTCTATAGCCTTTCGCAGCTTCATTGAAAATGATGTGGAAAGCAAATGATTACAAATGACCAGACTGTTTCCAAGGTTTCACAAAGGCATTATTTTTGAAGGCATTTGCGAAATGATCATCTCCACTTGCAAGGGCCTCCTCAAGTGAAATTCAAGGCGCTCCCTCTCATTCCCAAATCTCGGGCACACAAAGAGAACGTGCTCCGGGTCCTCGTATTCACTTTCAGGACAGAAGGGGGAATCATCATGTCCAAAACGATGTAAATACCGGCGATATCCGCCATGCCCGGTCAGAAACTGGGTCAAGCGCTAGTGGAAGTCCCCTTGGCTGAGCATAACGCAAGGCTGGATATCTGGTATCAGCCTATGCGCTCAGACGATATACTGTTTATTAGCTTGACGACTAAAAGTCTTCGGTGGTTTAGATCCTCCAATTTTTCCCTGCTTTTTCGGTCGGGTGGGTAAAGTGTTTCTTGAATTGGGAGCAGCCTGTTGTATATACTCACAGCACTCTCCAGCAGCTTTCACATACTATCCAGCATGGCTCAAAAGGGTCCCCGTTTTCCAAACAGGTATTAATAGTGGAAATAAACCACTCCAGTCTTAATTTTATCGCCGCATTCAAAGCCACGTTCAGTGTTCTGTTCAACTCGGGTGCTTTTTCAGCCAGTAAATTTTCGTAGGCAATAATAAATTCATCCACTCTTATAGTTAGAATATACTTTGGGGGATGCTCTCTTTCGACTGCCATAGTGCATTTGCTTTGCTGTGGAAGCAGAATGGTTACTATTCTTCGGAATAAAATTAGGCACTTGAATTGCGGTATTCTGGTTCCTTTCCGCTTAGCCATTACCGCTTCATCCGCCCCTTCCTACGGGTTGATGCCGGCCTCTTCTCACAGCTCCTTAAAGGAATTCCGCTTGCTCTCTCGAAATGTCTTCTGAAGATCTCTCCGGCAAACTTTGTACCTTACCTTTCTTTACGCAATTTCCTGCTCATCATTCGTGAGTTGATAACTTCTTTCTACTCACAGGCATTTGACACGCCTGATTTCGTCATACCACCAGGGTTTCGGTAATCTGTGGGCGTCGTTTCTATGCTTTGGCATTGACATAACATAGGCTCCGGGCACGTTTCTAACCATTTCCTCAAATTTTTCTTTCACTGTACCTGTTGGTGTGAAACTTCCCTAAGTGTATCGGGGAACATTTCCGCGTTAAAGTTCTTTGACCTTGACTGCTTCGTCCAACATGACTTTGTGGCTCTCGGATACTCCATTCTTAATTACACTAACAATACAGCTTGATGGTCACTATCCGTGTACGGTTGTAGTGTTTACTAGCTCACCAGGTAACGTATATCATCAATACGCTGCTCACGACGGTAAAATCTAGCACTGAGCCCATTCTTCCTTAGGTATAGGTACTTCCGATATTCACAACCACAATGTCCAATGAAGAAAACGCTTCTAGCATTACGCACTGCTAGTCCCCTATTATTAGCAAATTTGATTCCCCTCTCGGTAGACTATATGCATTGAAGTCTCCGGTGAGAACATTAGGGGGACGTACACTTGCCTCTTACACTATTTCATATAACATTAGCTCATATTTCACGCTTGTGGCGTTTAGCGGACCGTAGCAACTGTAGACATGAACATTGGTAATTTTAACCTTTACAAACCCATTACCAGGTGTTGCAGTTATTTCTTCAAATGGGTATCTTCCTGTCGTCCAAATTCCGCATTTTCCACTTTTATCGACCTTATCATCAAAGCCTATATCTTTGCACAACATGCATTCCAGGCCTTTCTCGCATTTCCCTGCCAGGTGACCTTTTTCATCACATTACCTGCATCGATCAGATCTATTGTGCTTACTTGTGCAAGATCTGACTATATGACCATACTCCAGACATCTAAAATAGATGGGAAGATATATTTTCTCCCAAATCCTATAGACTGTCTATCCAATCTTGACTTTGCCAGCTATTCTGTTTTTTGCCCAAATAGCTCGCAAACTGATGGCTACCGTTTTCGTGCTGCCGCATAATTTCCGCAAAGTTTTTATGACGTCTACACTCCCGTCTAGACTCTGAAATTTCTGCACCAATTCTGCGCATATGTCCTCCTTCGTTGTAATTTCGTCCAGGTCCCTTCATAGCTATCTTGTGGGTCAACTGTCTCACCTTAGCCCCCTTACCTAAGGATCTACCAAGTTCTGGTAGGTAAGCATCCTTTCGAACTATGTTTTTGAAACTCCAGGAGCAGTTGTCCCTTCTGCATTCTTCTGGTCGGATCTCTCCTTGCCTTCCGTCTGTTCACCTGTCTGTCATACTCGGAAACGGCTGAAGCTATTGTCGCGAAATTTGGTGTGCTTATGTGATCTGTAAGTCCCTTTATATTCTATCACCATTTATACTAGGTTTAGTGGGGACTCTCTCCTGTGCAAATTTTTTTCCACAGAATATGGGCATGTGGTATGTCAAATGACAGCGGGAATTAGTACTTTTCGAAACTGACTTCTTTTATGATAGTGAGCGAAACGTAGGGTTGTGAGAGTTCAAAATGTGTGCTCCGTATAAAAGGCCTCACTTCCAGATCTGAAGTTATAATATAATACACAATTTTTAAGTTTAAAAGCACACACAACTTGTTTAAGATGCTGTTTCTAATCAATCGTGTTTCACTGTGCTCTGAACACACTGAAGACTTGGAAGCGCGGACATCCTGTTTGTAAAGTACAACTATATGCATATCCTTTTAGAGTACTTGAATTAGGCACGTTATTTTCTTTGGAAATCCTTTCGCCACTAGGTCATCGTATATTGCTTTGTAGTTCCATTTCACTGACTGTTTGTTCCATAGGTTGTCTTTAATATGCTGTACTATTAAGGACCAAACTAAAAGAACAAGGATTTAATTTAATTTTGTAACGCCGTATATTGCTCATTGCTGCAGTTTCTGGTGATGTCTTTTTTCAGACGTCTAAAAATTATTCCGTTGATGCGCTTATTTGTTACTTTTACGCGAAATTCATTCAATTGACAGTCTGTCAGCACCTTTTGTCTCGTAGTTGCTCAATTTATAGTTGGCGCCTATTGTCCAATTGCTTACTGTTGCTATTTTCACTGCAAAAACCTACTGCTTATACCACCGCCGATCCTTTCAGAATATTCTCTCTCTCTCTCTCTCTCTTATTATTTCCGAGTTATCACAATATCGGCGGATGCCGGATTTTACCTAATACTAGCACTAAGTGCCAAGCATTTAGGCTCGGACGATCCTACCTACTTAAAAACTAAATGGACGCTGATGGTGATGGCCGGTGGTAGGTTAATGGGAGAATCCATCGGGTATCCGTGGTGTACTTCTGCATGGTTTGAACCAGACCGTGCGAAAGTCCCAGGACATCAAGGGAAGCCGTGAGGGATTTAGGTACAATTGTTATTTTGGGGGTGGTGAAGAGTCGCCGGTCTAAGTTCCTCATGAGTGAGTTATCTAGTAGGCTCCTGTTTGTCAATAGTTAATGATTTGTCATATGCTGCCTTTCGTCGCTATTCCTTACCTTCCACGGCCATATTTTTTAAACACCTGTTATGACTCTATATTGTCGTTTGATGATGTTTCGGATCAGGAACTTCGTTCAGAGATCTTTTCTTTTGGCAAATCTTTGCAACGTACCATCACAGATCTATTGCTTTTTTGATTCCCAGAATCTCTTGCTAAGGACAAAGGAACAAGGCGATTTGATGACCAGCAAGAAAAACGGCCACTAGAATGCGTCTAAATTTACGAGACATAGCCAGGAAATTAACTACGGGTTTAGTTTTTAAATCCTAACGACTAAACCTGAACTTCAATGGTCTATGTCCTCTAGCTTTTATTGCACCGGTCTGATTGCTGTTATGGAGGTCGTAGATGCGTTTAATCGAACCGGGGCACACAGCCGCCGATGCTCCTCATAACGCTTGATGTCAGAAATGCCTTCAATTCCGTAAGATGGACAGATATGCTAGGCACACTAGAGAACTCCTTTCACGTGCCAAGCTATCTCTTGCGGATATTGAGGGATTATCTGAAAGACCGCTCCCTGCTCTATGAGACGCTAGAGGGGCAGAGGAGGATGGAAATCACGTCGGGAGTAGCGCAGGGATCCATCCTAGGGCCGGACCTCTGGAACGCTTCTTACGATAGTCTGTTGAGACTCGATATGCCCGAAGAGTCGCGCCTGGTCGGTTATGCAGACGACGTTGCGGCACTTGTTGCCGGACGCACTGTTGAACAGGCGCAAAGCAGACTTGGCATATTGATGCGACGGATAAGCGGATGGATGACTGCTCACGGTTTCAACCTTGCGCTGGAAAAAACCGAAGTAGTCATCCTGACCAGAAGGAGAATCCCGACCTTGCGTCCCATATCGATCGGCGAGTTGACTATAGAGTCAAAACCAGCGATTAAATACCTTGGTTTAATGCTCGACTCGAAGATGAGCTTCTTCGAGCAAATCAAAGCAGCCGCGGACAGGGCTACAGCAGGAGTCGCGGCCTTGAGTCGGCCAATGGCGAATGTCGGCGGCCCTATATTAACTAGGAGACGTCTCCTCATGGGAGCAACGCAGTCCGTCCTTCTCTATGGTCCGGAGGTATGGGCTGATGCCCTTAACAAGGAGGTGCATCGTAAACGCCTCGCTCAAGTGCAGAGGCGGGGAGCTTTGCGAGTGGCGTCTGCTTATTGCACCGTCTCCGAACCGGCTGTGATGGTGATTGCGGGCGTCATCCCCGTTGCCCTCCTTGCCAAGGAGCGCAAAGCTATCTATCGCCGTAAGGGCGAAAACTTAAGAGAAGTGGTTGCCCGTGAAGAACGTCAACGCACCCTTAGCGAGTGGCAACTTTCTTGGCAAAATGAGCCAAGGGGCAGATGGACTGCGCGGCTCATCGACAAATTAGACCCATAGTTGAACAGAAAGCACGGTGAGATTGATTACTTCCTTACCCAACTTCTAAGTGGGCATGGAGGTTTTCAGTCTTATCTGCACAGGGTTGAGAAGGCGCGATCTCCTGATTGTGTGCACACACAGGGGAGCTCTCTCCAGACAACATTGTCAGAGAGATGCTGAAGATCGCTGGCAGCTGGAATCGTATTGCGCATTATGTTCGGGCTCTTCTTACTACGAAGAAAATTGAACTCGACCGACAGAGGGATCGGACGGTAAGGGGCTCCCCTGAACTAACAACAACTCCCTTCCTCCACTCCCCTCCCGTTGATCCTTGACTTGAAGGGCCATAAAGCCGGGAGAGCGGGAGGGCTAGCCCGAAGTAATGTGTCAGACGGTTTCAAGCTAGTTCTCTGATGACAGGGAGGTGTTTAGTTGGTAGTCCGCCAGCGTGCTGTTGCGGGAGTCCAACACTCTGTGCGTAAACGCATTCACCTACCCTACTCCCCAAAAAAAAAACCGGTCCGATTGCTCTAACAATTCTACTTTCCAAGGACTTGTGGTCCAGTTTGGCATCTCACTGCTTTGTTGTCCTGTTTCAGCAAAAATGCACCTTATGCGCAATATCTCTGACTTAGAATTAATAAACTCGGCATCGGAAATTTTAGCTTTTCTACTACGCCTCTTAAACCTGTAGAATGCGTCCTGGATCTGGGTTCCGAGAAAAGCAAACTCACTTTTAGAGCATATACGGTTCATCGAAGGTGTTCAGCTTTCGTAAAGAGGCGCGCCTACTGCCTGCCGTAAAGCAGCCTGCTTTGCACAACTACGGCATAGTGAACACACCTTACTAAACGAAAAACACAGTTAATTCAACATCTTGGTAAGCGGACAGGTATGATGATTTCCGTTTACGACGTCGCTAATGGCTTGATTTGCGTCTACGGCAAAAACAGTTTTAGTGGTAACCAAAAATCTGTCTTGCGCAGAACTGGGTATCTTAGTTCGACCTTTACGCAGTAGTCGCAATGAACTGCAGCTTGGTTTTAACTTCTGGGAACTCTCTACCGCACATATTCGGCAATTAGTTGGCAATATTGAGTCGCACGGTACTCAAGTAGTACGTGACCAGAATTCGCTGGTCTGTGGTAACACGAGAGTGGATGTCATCACCTTTTTTTTCAGTAGGTGGAAATCTTCAAAAGACACTGGCCTGGACACACTAGCGTGTAGGATTTTTACCCACCAAAAACCACCCCCGACACCCCCCTGCCACGCGGAACCACCATAAGGTATTACATCACGGGGCGGAGTCAGCTCACTCTAGCTTTGTCACCTTTCTTCTATACGCGGCGCACGTGACCGCGCTTTTCTCCTCTCCTTTGCCTTTCGCAGTTTATTTTGGATAGATGCGATCATGGAGTTGACCGTATCCCAATTCTCTTGATGTGCTAGCACTTTCGGCACCAGATTTTCTGGTACCAGCACCTCTCCTAGAGGCTCCTCTAGATTCCTCCTTTCTTCCACAAATCTCGGACAGTGGAAGAATAGATGCTCTGGGTCCTCTGGGACTCCATTGCAATTTGGACAGTCGGGGGAGGTGTCCAATTTAAACCTGTGCAGGTATTCGCGATATCCTCCATGCCCCGTGAGAAACTGGATGAGATTATAATTAATCTCACCGTGTCGTCTCTCCAACCACTCCTTGATGGCAGGGATGAGCCTGTGAGCCCACCGACCCCTTCCCGAGCACTCCGACCGCTCTTGCCATCTATTCATGGATCTCTCCCTCCCAGCGTTCCTCGTCTGCGATAAGGGAGAAATTGGCTTCGCATTGTATATATTCGCCATCTCATCTGCCAAGATGTCAATAGGCATCATTCCAGAGATGACGAATGCTGCATCATCTGAGACAGTCCTGAAGGCAGAGCATACCTTCAGGGCTGTCCTCCGGTAGACTGCACTCAGTTTGTTGGTGTTAATTGACATCTGCAACGCCTCCCTCCAAAATAGGGTCGCATAGAGCATGATTGAGGTCACCACCCTGGCTATAAGCAACCTAGAGGTATGCCGTGGCCCTCCCACGTTCGACACCATCCTTGCTAGGGCCATACTAGCAGTGGATGATTTATCGCGAACATACTGTACGTGTTGCTTATAGCTGAGCTTCCTGTCTATCACCACGCCCAAGTTTTTGATGGCCGGCTTGGAAGTGATGATATGATTCCCGATTCTAATAGAGGCGTAATTTCTCTTCCGGCTCTCTTATTGATTTGTAGGCAAACATCATTTTCTGCCTCATCAGGATTTATAAAAATCATATTATCCATCAAATATTTGATTGATTACAATATTACGTCCCCAGCACTTCTCCAGGAAACATAAAAAAAAATTGGTCGACTTTTCATCGTCCAGATCGAAAGACTTCTTGGTATTTTCCAATTATTTTGTCAGAATATGCACTGATCCTACATTCCGAAATTTTCTTAAGACCTGACAGCACGTACAAAGCAGTGATATAGCTCTGAAATTGTCGCTCTGCAGCGTGTCCCCTTTTTTGTTGATAAGACAAAAACACTCGTGCGTCATCCGCTCTTGACCGCAGATGTTTCTGACCAGATTGCAAATGGCATTACTACTTCTTTGGCCGTCTTCTTTAAGTGAAGTATGGCTGGGATATCGTCAATACCTGACGCTTTATTGTTTTTCTCGCGAAGCGATCAATGTGTTGTTCGTCAAATAATCTATTGGAATGCGTTATCGGTCGAAGATTAAACAGCTCTCCAAAATATGGCGCCCATCGTTCCTGTATTTTTTTTTTTTGGTATCGCCAATAATCGTTCAATCTTCTCGTCTCAGCCTACTTCGTAGGCTTGTTTAATATCGTTCTTCGCTAAATTATTCCCCAGGTCTTCGTCAAAATATCTCCTCGTTTTAGGGCTTTATGTAAAATAAAACCTTATTAAAGTCGATTTACTGTCTCCTGTCTATCCGTCTGACTGTCTATCACATAAAGTTATCTCTGAAATGGTTACTTCCATTGATATGAAATCTGGTGGGGAGATGGAACCTGTGAATGCCTGTTCTAAGTTCTAAGTTGAGTCTAAGGAGGGGTACAATTTTTTTACCGAATATAGTCATGTTGGGGTATCAAATGAAAGCCGGTATTAGTTTTTGCATTAGTTATGAAAGATGGGCTGCTAGTGGGCATTCTTTCCAGGATGAAGGTAAAATTTTTTTTTGTCGATGGAAGGTGGAAAGCTTCAAAAGCTACCGCTGTCTTCTGCCACACGATTATGTGGGACTCTTACCCACTAAAACTACCTCTTTCTCCTTCCACTCTTCTCACGGGACTCTCATATGGTATTGCCACGCGGGGCAGGATCAGAATTTATCGTGCACTCGTGTTAATATTCGTGTTTCTCTCTCGTTCATTTTTCTGACTAATTTCTTCCTGCCTTCTTTGGGGTGGCTGCCATCACCCTTTCGACTTCGGTCCATATTTCCTTTGATTTCAACATATGTTACACTATATTTCCGGATGGAAAGTACTCCTCGGTGGGAGCTTCTAATGCGAATCTCGGGCAATGAAATAAAAAATGCTCTGCGTTCTCTGCAACATTCGGGCACTTTGAGCAATATGGCGAATCATTACGCCCAAATCGAAATGGGTTAGGTCGAAACCTTCCTCGTCGTGGGGTCACTCGATCCATTTCCGTATGTCCCATACGATTCTGTGGGTTCAACGGCCTTTTTCTGACTCGCGACTTCTCGGGTGAGATGTGCTCGATTGTAAAGTCGTTTTCCTTCTCTCACCAGACTCTCAATGGGGATCATTTCTGCTATCACCCAGACTGCTTCATCGGATATTTTGTAAGTGCATTTACGCGATACGCAGCTCCAATCTTTCTCTTATTTGTTGAATTTTTCAATGCATCTGTCCACGCTCGGGCTACATACAGTAGGATCGAACTGATCACCCTCAAAATAAGGAGCCGACGGCTTGGCCTTGGGCCACCTATATTTGGTAGCATTCTCGCAATCGGTGCTCCAATGTTATGTGTTTTGGTTGCTGCACACTCCACATATGATTTGAAGTTTAGCCTCTAGTCCATCATTACGCCTAAGTATAATATTTGAGCGCAGGCTTGGAATGAAAGGCTTTTGTTTCAACTTTGATCTTCATGGACGTGCACTTTCTCCGCTTGGTAATAAGTACTACTTCCGTTTTACGTTCTGCAAGAAGTAAACCAGCATTCTCCAACCAGGACATAATGGTCATAGACTGCTTCATTAGCATAAAGCTCGACTTCTTCGAGGCGGGTGGAATAACCGTGACACCAATGTTACACTAGCAGGGAGGTCTAGCGTCAGTACACTCCCTTATACATAATAATCCACAAGAGTGGGCCTAAAGCGGATCCTTTTGGAATTCCACATGTCATTTGATATAATTTCATTCCTTCATCTGATTCGCAACGGCAACGACGCGCATCAGGTACTTCGGCCCGCCTAAGTTGATTAGGAACTCAAGTACTTTGTCCCATCTCGCGAAATTGAAGGCGTTCTTCATATCGAGTATGATCACTGCACAGCATTTGTCCTCGTCAAGTGCGGCCTTATCTGTGTTGGCCACCAGGCTAACTGCATCCGTCGTAGACCTCCCCTTTCGAAAACCGAACTGATTCTCAGAGCCTTTCTTTTGACAATTGGAAGTAATCTGTAACAGATCACACGTTCAAATAGTTTACCAGTATTATTTGTAAGGCATATCGGTCTGTATGATAAAGGTTCACCCAGCGGTTTTTGGGCTTGGGTATGAGAGTCAGGCTCTGTTTTTTCCACTCTGAGGGAAAAGCTCCTTCTTCAAGGAGTCTTATTTTCTGGTATTTTTTTTTGCATCTTCCAGGATATAGTCTTTATTCTGTTGCTATACCTTGTGTTAAATTTTGGTTGACGACGGTTTGTGAGCGCATCGCTCCAAAACGCCCCACTTGTAGAATCAGTCCGATAATCATTTCCGTTTTATGGCATGGAAAATTCGCCTTTCACTCTTGTCAATTTGCAGATCGTGGGAGCTTTCAGCGGACCTATAGGCATTTATTTGCGGTCAAAGGGTAGTATAGGTTCCAGGGCGAAACATGGATTAGTACCCACGATGGAGCATAAAAAATGGGAAACGCCTGCTGAACTAACACGAAAGAAGGATGAAGGCGAGTCTCCCGTGCCTAAAAACGGCGCAAATTGTACCAACTGGTCCTCCAGATTCGGGGTTGGGTAGGAAAACCAAAGTTACGAAGCCACAGAAGGAGCCTCGGACAGGATGGACTTTACAATAACGAACCCGGCAACGACAACGGAATAAGGAACGTGCGCTGCCTATACAAACCGAATGCTGCTCAGCAGCTAGCCGATACCCTATCTTAATATAAAGCTGATGTAATAGCGTTACAAGAGATATGCTGGACAGGGACTGGTTTTCTGGAAAAGAGCCACTACACCATATATTATAGTGGCCATCCAGTGACCCATGTTCTCGGAGTAGGTTCCTTAGTCAGTCAAAAAATAAACTCTGCTGTTATCGACTTTCCGAATATAAAGGCTATGCACTCTGTCTTTACGAGGCAAATTAAGAAATATAAGCCTCATAAACGCTCACGCCCCCACAAAGGAGACTGCAGAGCCGGAGAAGAATACCTTCTATGAGACAGTTGAGCGGACCTTGGAAGACTGTCCCAAGTATGATATCAAAATAATACTTAAAGATTTCAACACGATACGGCGTCTCCCATAGCTTACATAAGGATATCAATGACGAGCAGCCGCACCAGGCGCGGAAGTTTCACCAACAAGTCAGCAGGATGAAGCCTTATACACCTCGATGCTGATGTTGCCACCACCAAGCATAGAAGAAACAGTCCATGCAATCCATCCGCTTAAAAACCACAAGTTGCCAGGAACCGATGGAATTACAGCCGAATTGGTTAAATATGGAGGCGACCAATGACACCAAGTGGCTCATCAGCTTATGCTCAAGGTATGGGACAGCGAATCAATGCCCGACAACTGGCAACGAAGTATTATCTGTCCCATACATAAAAGGAAGATATCACATAGGGCAGCAATTATAAAGGAATCACGTTACGATACGACTGACTAGGCTGACCCTGACCGTGCGAGGCCAAATAAAAGCAGCAGGATCACTTTAGGTTCTTAGTAAGAAAAACTGCGAAATCTTGGTCGCGTCCGAGAGAAGAATCATCCAAAGAATTTTTGCCCCCCTACATGAGGACGGACGATCCCGTGGCCTATATAACGACGAAATCTATGAGGGATACCATGACCGTCAGTTTGTGGATAAAATCCGGCTCAATAGGTTACGGTGGGCGGATGATGCAGCCCGGAAAGTCTATAAGGGCAATATTTATGGTAGAAAAAGAAGACGAGGCAGACCCTGCCTGACATGGAGCGATGGCGCAGTTAAAGACGCCAGGTAGCTTTTAGGGATATCGAATTGGTGAACCTCGGTGCAAAACTGGGACGTCTGGGTTCTTTAGGGGTAGGGTAGGTATCCGTGGCCGCTCCGAGGAGCCCAATTAGCGCTTTGGTGCGCCGTTTTGATGCCACAAACTCCTAAGACCGTGACTGTTGTTATGGGAGCAGGGAGGTAGAATCCAGTCGGCCCGGATCTTCAGAGCCAGCCCGTAGCATTCACGAAGGAAAGCAGCTCTCCGACCCTGCAGCTAGAAATCTCGTTGAGGTTCCCAAAGAATGGTTTACCCAGTGTCCGCAGTCTGACTCTAGCCAGAGCTGGGCAATCGCAGAGAAAGTGCATGAGGGGTTCCCTTCCTTCTCCGCAGCTTCGGCAATGCGAGTTGTAGGGTATGTCGAGCCTAGCCTGGCCCATAGTCCCCTATGGGCCAGTGCCCCGTGCAGACCGCCGTAATCTTGAATGCATTTGCACGCGTCTGGCACAGGAGCTCTCGTGATCGAGCTATGTTATAAGCGGGCCAAATTCTCCCTGACTTGGCATAGCTTGTAAGCCTTCGCCATCTCACTGTATTCGCCGAGGGACTGCCAAGAGCAAAGCCTTGTCTGGCCAATCCGTCAGCCCGCTCATTCCCCTCTATGTTCCTCTGCCCGAGAACCCAGAGGAGAGTGACCTTGATCGTGCCGCCCAGATGGTTGAGCGCGTCTCTGCACTGCCCCACCAGCCGGGAAGATGTCGTCGTTGAGTACAAGGTCTTGATGGCCGTTTGGCTGTCGGTCAGAATGGCTATGTTACGCTTGAGGCTCGAATCACGCTCCAGCCATCGACAGACTTCCAATATCGCCAGTACTTCCGCCTGGAATACACTGACGAAACCTGAGAGACCATACGACTTGGATACACCGTGTGTATTCGAGAAAACCCCCGCACCGACTCCATAGGCCATCTTTGATCCGTCCGTAAAGAATACCGTGTCATAGTCTCGCAACACGCCGCCGGTCTTCCACTTTGCCCTGGTTGGAAGGTCCACAGCAAAGTTTCTCGTGAAGTTCAGCTTGCGTGTGACATAGTCCGTGGGGGAAGCCCAGATTTCGCGAGGTATTTCATCTAGGATGTTTCTGTGGCCGTAGGACTTCGCTGTCCAGCATCCGAACTCACGTAGTCTGGCGGCACTGCACGCTGCAACGTATTTGATGTGGAGGTCTAGGGGGAGGAGATGCAGAAGTACATTGAGAGCATCAACCGGCCAGGACTGCAGAGCCCCCTAGCACCTGCACACGCGGTTCTTTGAATCCTATTAAGCTTCGTTCTATTGTATTTCTTCTTCAAAGCCTGCCACCATATAATAGAGCCATACGTTAGGATCGGACGCACTACAGCGGTATACATCCAGAAAATCATCCTCGGCCGAAGACCCCATTTCTTTGCAAAGGTTCTCTTACAGGCATAGAGGGCTTACAGGCTTCCTTAATCCTCAGTTCTATGTTCAACCTCCAATTTAGCTTAGGATCCAGGATTACACCTAGATACTTTACATTAGAGGAAAGAACCAATCTTTGTTCATTCAGCCGTGGTAGATGGAATTCAGGTATCCTTGTCTTGGTGGTGAATAGCATTAGTTGCGTTTTGGTTGGGTTTATGCTGAGTCCGCATCTTCGCAACGCTCCTTCCATGATGTCGCTCATAATGGACAGAAACATCCCTGATATTAATATCACCAAATCTTCGGCATATGCCACAACCTTCACCCCGCTACTGTCCAATGTACGTAAAAATTTTTTCCATTACTATTAACCAGAGCACCGCTGAGATGGCGCCACCTTGGGGCGTACCTCTGTTCACAGCTCTGATCAAATGGTTACCTCCCAGATCCGACTGGATTATCCTGGTACTTAGCATGGATATAATGCAATGCGTGAGATATCCCTCCAATCCAATACCGGACAAGGCTTCCTTGATGGCGTTGGTACTGACGTTGTTAAAAGCTCCCTCTATATCCAAGAAGACAGCAAGGGTATACTGCTTGTACTGCAGCGACTGCTCAACCGTGCCAATTGCCTCGTGGAGGGCGGTTTCTGTGGATTTTCCTTTGAGGTAGGCATGCTGGGACTTAGTGAAAGGCGTTCTCTCCATAATCGTCCTTAAGTGAATGTCCAGGACGCGTTCTAGGGTCTTCAGCACGAAAGAGGTCAGGCTGATTGGTCGAAAGTCCTCCGCGGACTCATCACCGCGCCTGCCCGCTTTAGGTATGAAAACCACTCGTGTGCGCCTCCAGGACTGCGGTACATATCCTAAACTGATGCAGCTCCGGTAAATCTCAACAAGCCACGGCATAACCCTTTCCTGCTGCTTCTGTACTGGAGTTCTTTATTAAGGCAGGCCTAGACCGGATACTGGTTCTTGCGCCGTTGATGGTAATGAGGTATTTATTTGCAGATAGTCTTTTACGGGATTTAAATTATTCTCTCAGTAATCGACTACCGATGTTCATGTCCAATAATCACATTACCTTTGCAACATTGCTTAAATTTTCAAACTCGAACGCACATTGTGGGTCACTTTTTATTGTATCTATTTCTCCTAATTTTTATTTTGGAGCTTCCTGGAGATTCCAACATGAATCCTGAGAAAATCACTGCATTCTGTAAAATTGATTTGTATTATATCAAACCATAAAATATTCTTGTCAGTCATAACAACGTGTAAGCAAATGCTTAACGAATAGAAATTTACTCCGAATACTTTCTAATATGTCAACAATTTGCTAATTAAATTAAACATCTCCATTATCTCAGCGCATACCGTCAGGGTTGAAAATGCCAGAACAGTATTTTCTTATCATTTCTTCCGAAGAATCTTATCAGGTCGATAAGCCTTGTGCGGTTCACTATAGCCCAGGCATTTTTCACAGAAATTAAATAAATTTTTGTGTTCATATGGTTATTTGATAGGAGCAATTCCACTGCCCCGTATTACACTTTTTCCGTACTTATTCACTGGAAAGCTAAAGATATTGGTATTTTCGTTGGGTTTTATACAAACATCTGCATGCTTATATGTAGATATCAGCAACTTGTAAAAAAAGATCAATACACTTCCAACGTGCATTACTCATCGATATTAATTAACTTATTCAGTAATTGCAATAAATCGATCTCAATGGCCTTATTAATTGGAAACCAATCAATAAGCCAACCCAGCCTTTGTTGTGCTTATTGGTGGAAGATTTTATCTAATATAACGTGGGCAGCACATGTACATACATATCTTGCTTAAAATTCAGTTTTCAACGTTCTCCTCGCATTAGAAAGTCAATAGTGTAACGTGACGGAATTCCTGAGCAAACAGATAACCCAGTTTGCTTCTAACCAAAAATAGCTAAATTCTATCGAACGATTTTCCCAAGGCTCCCTCCAAGGAGCTGGCTGCCCGCTGTGTGGTATGTGCCGGAGCTTTTCCACAATTAGTACGTCCACTTAAAAGTTTCCAAAGCAATCACATGCCCGTAATAAATAATATCTTTATTAATAATCCACGTTGGAAAGTTTTCATGTACGTCCGTATGTAAATCGCACTGTACATAGTATAAACAAAATCGGTAACGCGCTATTGTGTGCCGAGCGATTTCTTGAGTAGAGTTTTCCTGCTAATTTGCGAAAATCGATAAAAAGATACATATGAGGGTCAGTATATGGCAGGAAACTATCCAAGTAACTTCCATGTTTCAATTAATTTGCAGTACAGCTATTTACGATACAAATGTATCGAGGAAAGATAGAAAGTATCTTTTTGAAATCATCTTCCGAGATTTGCGCGATATCCGAAGCTCCGTATATTTCGTCTCGATAGCTTTTTTCCTCTGTATCTTATATATTGGCTTATACATATGTACATATATACATTGTGACCAAGGTCGGTTTCGTCATCGTCTTCGCCGTTTTGTCGTGGGCCTCAGGCCGAGAGCTACGTGAACTAAATTACGTGGAGCTTTTACATTATTATGAACATTGGGGAATATGTGTTTATTTGTTGCGCATTTATATCGTACAATATATCTGTGTTTATAATGCGCAGTAATTCAATCGATCCGTTCATTAATTCAGGCCAGTTAAGAAGTTTTCGTTAAATCCAAAAGGAATTTACTATTTGAATTCGATATCTAAATGCAATAAAAAAAGAGGAAAAGGAAAAAGATTTTTCTAACTAAATTTATCAATTTGTCCAAAGGTCCTTGGAGGGAAAATTAAAAATTTTGCAGGAAGGATAAAGAAGTTAATTATACTCACTAAAATAATAAGTAATAGTAATGAAAATTATAATTATATGCAAAGAATTCGATTCAGCATGAAGATTGTGTACCTGGAAAGCCATTTTCTCCAGGGATTGGTTGTAGTGAGAACTGCAATCAAACTTATGTTTTTCTATTGTAAATATTACTCGTTGGAATAGAATGCAACATGATTTTTAAGGTTTTGTGTAAAACAAAACCTTATTAAAATCGGTTTACTGCCTTTTTTTGCCGATGGAAGGTGGAAAGCTTCAAAAGCTACCGCAGGCTCCTGCCACACGGTTATGTGGGACTCTTACCCACTAAAATCACCTCCTTCTCCTTCCACTCTCCCCGCGGGACTCCCATTTGGTATTACGTCGCGGGGCTGGATCAGAATTTATTCTGCGCTCACTTTTCCTGCCCAAGCTTCTTTCCGATGGCTGCAATCACTTTTTCGACTTCGGTCCATATCCCCTTTGCTTTCACCATAAGTTCCATTATATTTTCGGGTGGTTAGAAGCTCCTCGGTTATAGCTTCTAATGTAGCCTTTGGGCTTCGAATCTATTTGGGCACTTTGGGCAATATGATGAATCATCACGCTCAAATCGATAGAGATATGCTCGATAGCCTCCGTATCCGCGAAACCTACTTCGCCGTGAGGTCGCTCGATCCATTTCCGGATATCCCATATGATTTTGTGAGTCCAGCGGCCTTTTTCTGACTCGTCCCACTTCTCTTGCCATTCCGCGACAGTTTCAGTTCGTGCGAGTTGTCGCCGACGGGTAGGAGATTCTCCGGTGTGATACGTTCGATCGTAAAGTCGTTGTATTTCTTTCCCCAGAATCTCAATCGGGACCATCCCTGCTATCACGCTTCATTGGATATTATTCTGTAAGCGCAACATGTTCGGAGTACACTTATGCGATACGCAGCTCCAATCTTTCTCTTATTTGCTATATTTTTCAGTGCATGTGCCCATACTGGAGCTGCATACAGTAGTATCGAACTGACCACCTTCGAAATAAGGAGTCGACGGCTCGGCCTTGAGCCACCTATATTTGGTAGCATTCTCTCAACCAGCGCTCCGATGTGATATGCCTTGGTTGCTGAAGTTTAACTTCTGGTCAATCATTACACCTAAGTACTTAAGTGCAGGCTTGGAATGAATTATTTGCGTTCCAATCTTCATGGAAGTGCACTTTCTCCGCTTGGTAATAAGTACTACTTCCGTCTTATGCTCTGCGAGATGTAGACCAGCATTCCCTAACCAGGATTTAATCTCATAGACTGCTTCATTTGCCGTCACACCAATATTGTCCGCGAAACCAATGGAGGCCACACCAGTAGGAAGGTCTAGGGTCAGTACTCCGTTATACATAATAATCCATAAGAGTGGCCCTAGGACAGACCCTTGTGGAACTCCGCATGTCGTTTGGTATGATTTCATTCTTTCATCTGATTCGCAACACAGAATCCTATCGATTAGGAAGTCGGCAACGATACGCACCAGGTACTTCGCTACGCCTAAGTTGATTAAGGACTCAAGTATCTCGCTCCATCTAGCGGAATTGAAGGCATTCTTCACATCAAGTGCAATCATTGCACAACATTTGCCTCGCGAAGTACGGTCTTAGCTGTGTTAGCTACTAGGACAACTACATCCGTTGTAGACCTCCTCTTTCGAAAACCGAACTGATATCTGTCTGTCTGTCTGTCCGTTGGGGAATTCCGTCCCCACGTATTCGAGAAGGGCGATCAGACCCGAGTCTGCAAGAAACTCATCTGAAGTGGCTCTGCCACGAAGCCTCACCGGAGGTTATCTGGTACCATGGGAACCGGGATGGCCCTCTGAGAGCATATGCTCCAGGAGAAATCCTGGAGGATGTGGTCTCGGCCCGGTTATTTGCGGTTGGCCCCCTAGTGGGAGTTTCATGGTGGTTGTGGTTATGCCTACATCGCGGGCAGAGCTCCGAGGAGCTCAAGCGTGGAGTTGCGCTGTACGTCTCGGGTGCAGTACCCCTTAGTTGCGGCAGAGGTGTGCTGCTGAGCCTGCACTCAGTATAAACCAGGACCGCTGTGCTTACATGGCGGGGCTCTGATTGTAGTCCCAAAATCAATCCGTGTCCGAAGAGGACCGTGGGATTAAGCCTTCACGGCAGGTACTCACGTCAAACCCTCAGGACTTTCGTGTCTGTCTGTCCGTCACACACATTTCTCTCGGAGACTGTTGTAGCGATTGACACCAAATTTGGTGAAAAGGTGGGAACTTTGAACCCTCACGCATACAGTGAGTTACATCCTTTTACGTCCAATTTAAGAAGGGGTCCCCATAGATGCAAAACGGGATGTAGAATTTTTTTTCATCAAATGTAGTCATGTGGAGTATTAAATGAAAGATCTCGATTAGCACTTTCCAAAGCTGGTCTTAGTTTTGACATTTGTTGGAAACCCGGAGAGTTCAGGGTGGCGAAAGTGATGATTTATTCATATATATATATATATTCAGAAACTGTCAAACCGAAAAATCTGAAAAAATCAAGATGCTGCCACTACATGGTGGCTAGGCTCCGAAATACCTTCCATACCGATATCCCTTCAAATAAAGTCAAGAATAGTATATTACTATAATTTTTTGTAATTGGCTGGAAACCTCCCTCAAGTTGATCCTAGCACCATGAAATTTTGCAGTGATGTAGGCTATAATGCAGATGATGCATGATCTTGCTAAGTTTGGCGGAAATCGCACTATTACTAACAAAGTTATAATACCTCAAAGTGGCCACTTCTTTGAAAATTCAACATTTTGAATGTCAATATCATCCGAAAGTAGATACTCTCACATAATATATGTATATATTACGTGTTACGTACAAATGGGACAAATTCACACTAAAATGTCTTTATAAAGGAAATACACAAAACCTTTCGTACTTAAAGCGTCCAGCTTCCGGTTTCCCGACTTGTTTTCTTATTTTTCTTACTGCTGGAGACGTTGCTAGAAAGGTCGTTAGGTGATTTTGTCGGCCTTGGTCTTGGTATCCATATATTTTCCGTTTGCAGGCCGGAAAACATATATCGAGTCGGGAAACAATCACAGTTATTCGGTGGGAATAATTTAAAAGAGTCACAATATTTTCTAAAAAGAGTTAAAAAAAAATTCGGAAAAAAAATATTTGATTTCATTTAATTTAAAGGTGCTACAACCAGAAAATGCAGTAACATGCGGGACAAACTCATATTCCCAATTATAGAGAATCCGAGGTGTGAAAAACCCTCAAGCAAAACACGTTGCCAGTTCAAAGTTGGCCTCTGTTAATTTACCAGTCCCATCTATTCGTCCTGGAGTGCGATATGCTAATGTCAAAATGATTAAGACCAAGACAAACCTGCCGGTGACAGTTCACGGCGAGAACTAACTTCGATTATTGTTGCACTGTCGAATAATCTAAATCAGTTCATAAATACTATCAGCACCATGATCCAAGAGCTAACAAAAAATCAAAATATGATATTGCGATACCATAAAACCAATAAAAAAAAGCCGACCCCGCTTGTGAACGGGACAAAGGCTGAAGAAAAAGAAGATAAAAGCAATAAAAAATAAATGTCATGTCAAAAATTAACCGTTGTAATGCAAACGGCCCAAGCCAACAGTCAACAAGGCTGACATTTGTAGGGAACAGATAAATAGGAATTTTAAAATTTAAAATAAATTTTATTAATAATATAAAAAGATATAAAAAAAAAATTTACTTAAATAATACAATATAATTTAAAACTTAATTTAATAATCTTCATTTAATTTTTTATTTAATTCGTTTTCGACCTATGAGTGGCTTGATGGGAATGAACGACAAGCCGCCGACAACCGACCGGCTTGGGGAGTACGTAAAGAGGGGAACCCAGATATTAAAAGAGCGAAAGTTAGGATAGTGAGTCTTGAAAGAAGAAATGGCGAGCTGGCAAAGACACTCGAAAATCTAAAAAGTTTAAAGCGGCAAGTTTACAAAACAGCTAAAAATTTAGGACTAAACATTTTATAAATGGTCCGGAGCCACAAGTAACATCTGAAATAAAACAAGTCGGGAAACCGGAAGCTTGACGCTTCAGGTATAAAAGGTTTTGTGTTTCCCTATGTGAGGAGCATAACGTAGTTCTCCATTGGCTTATAGCATTGACCCAAGATATTTAAATCGCTCAGTTCTGGGCAGGTTACCACCATTGCCAAAACTCAGCGATTTAAATATCTGGAGGGGCAGATTACTGCCATTGAAAGAACTGAGCGATTTAAATATCTCGAATCAATGCTACCAGTCAATGGAGAACTGCGTAATGAAATGTTTCGAGCATAAACGCCACCTGGATGAAGTGACATTCCGCAACTGGTGTTCTTTGTGATCGACGTATCAGCGCAATTTACTGCAATGTCGTCCGTCTGTCGCTCTCTATAGTTTGAGTGTTGATTATAAAGAACAATGAACGGCGTCTTCCGGTAATGGGGACGAAGATGTTGCATTGCACTGGTGGCGTGACACGTTTTGATCACGTCTGAAATGAGAATATCCGCGATCGATATGGGTTTGCACCGATCGTGGAAAAACTGCAAGAGAGAGGCGTTTTCGATGGTGTGGTCACGTAATTCACGCTAACGAGAATTCAACAACCAGTATTGGTCAGAACATCGAAGTCAATAGTAAGCAACCAAAAAGCCGGCCAAAACAATGGTCGCATGATACACTAGATGGGGATTTGGAGGTCTCGCGATTACATCCTGATCAGGCATTTCATAAAATAAAATGACGAAACCGATCACGACGAGCCGACCCCGCTTGTGAACTGAAGGCTGAAGAAAAAGAAGAAGATGTGAGGAGCGATGAGCCTGACAGTTCCGTGTCACATAGTTAAAAATTCTATTGGCATCTATTTTTTAGAAAGTATTTTAAGTAAATCATTTGATGGAAAGCCTTGTATTGAAATAGTCAACCTCATACGCTTCACACTCTGAGTTTAATATTATTAGCAAATGCTAACAATTTAACCAACATCAAATATAAAAAAGGGCTAGGGAGAATTAGATTCTTCTTGAATGGAATTTTAATATTTCACTCGAATTTCAATTATTCTCGTTAATTATGACGTCAGCATCTTATTTGTATGGCTTAGGATGCTGTTAATTAGCACGAAATTGATAAGTTTAAACTGCTATAACTTTCCCAATAATAGTTGGATTTTCATGAAAGTTGGCATGTGTATGGACGAGGCTGTCCTCTATGTCGGTGCAAAAAAGTGCTGCAGATAAGTAGATTCTTCATAAATGCGACTTTAATATTTCACGCGAATGTCAATTATTCCGGGTAATTATGAAGTCCGCATCTGATTTGCATGGCTTTGGAAGCGGTAAATTCGCGCGAAGTTGCTAAGTTTGAACTGCTATAACTTTGGCGTTAATTGCCAGATTCCTACAAAATTTTGCATGTATACACAAAATATTGTCCTCTATGCTGGTACATTCGGAAGTCCTAGGATGAATTTAAGGGGTTTTTTTCAGTAAATTTCTAAAAAGCAGTAATATACTATTAGTAAGTTTATTTGAGCAGATATCGGAATGGGACATATTTTGAGGCCTAGATTTCACCACTCCGATTTTTTCCGGATTTTTAGGTTGGGTAGTTTCCGAAAATGAGTCCTGTCTCACTTCAAGTGCGTACATTTTGACTCATTATTCACGCACTTTGCAATTTATGCCAAAACTAATATCAGTTTCGGAAAGTACAAATCGAGACCTTTCATTTGATACCCTACACAACTATATCCGGTGAAAAAAATTTTTGAATCCCCCGTTTGCATGTATGGGGAGCCCCCCTTTAAACTCCACCTAAGTTTATGCCACTCACTATATGCATGGGATTTCATAGTTCCCATCTGTCCACCAAATTTCGTTCGGATCGGTTTAGCCGTTTTGGAGAAAAATGCGTGTGACAGACAGACAGACAGACATTGAATCGATTTTAATAAGGTTTTGTTTTACACAAAACCTTAAAAAAGGAGGAAAGGGTGCCCCCATTAATGTATATGAATTAGGTTTTATTCCGCTGTAATAATTTGTTCAAGTATCCATCATTATGTGTCATTATACCAAAAATTCTTACACCAGTTGCTCCTAAAGTTCGCCACGGAATAAGGCCAAATTACTCCCTAACTCGATCATAATTCACCCTAGGGGCTTCCGAATAACCCCTTTCTGAAAACGATTCAAAAGAAATAGAAAACAAGAGACAAAAAGCTAAAAGCAAGTCGTAAACCGAAAGTTTGGTTTTTCAGGTATGAAAAGTTTTATAGTTTTTGAGAAGAGATGCTTTCCCTTCAAAATTTATTTTATTTGTTTGATTGAATGAGGTTGCCCGCTAGTTTACGGCCAGCATGGGTACTGTTGCATTATGACAAATAATATACTATTCGTTCCATTCGCTTTAATATGATATTGCTGCACTATGACGATTTACGATGTATTAAATATGTGCGAAACATACAATTTTTACGTACATAAAGTCGAGTTCAAACATCCATGATAAACCAGGATTCGACTCAAAGGAACGAGATCGAGAGGTGAGCGCTTAGCTATCTTGGCCGCTGCACTCGTCAATTTAAATAAAAATAGGATATATTTGGAATGTCCTAGACTCTTGTATGTTTTGTTTTCCTGCATTTTCCGGTTCTAGCTAGCTAGGGACTAGCTAATGCACTGAAGAAGGACATGCGTACATATGTATATACATGGAATACAAATTTTTAAACGTGGAAAAAAGCGACATTATTTTATATTTGTTGGGTAGACTTTGAACATTTTTTGTCTGCATTGTTTGACCTCTTATTCCTCTCATTAGCGAGAGTGCCATAAAGAATTGATCAAAGCCTTTCGTTTACAACCCTACACGACTATTTTTAGAAAAGAGAACCAATAATACTTCTCCAAGTCTGAACGTACTTAAATATAAAATCATACAATTAAATTCGCTGAATTTCGTAGTTTCCATATGCTGGACAAATTTGATGCCTGTAGGTACAATGGCTTCCGAATATGATTCGTGGCACTACTAGACAGTATACCGATTTTAGAAGGGTCCTATTTTGAGAGAATCATTCTTTTCGAGGCAACAATGGTGGCAACTGGCAAAATTTACCCCAAGACGGAGCGTGTAACGCCTCCTTCCAGCAGAACTAACCTTTCCTCAATGCGGCATATCAGAGAAAACGTAGGATTGCGCTTAAAAACACAAGATTGTAATTCCGCTCATTGAAATTTACGAAAATATCATAAAAGCAAGAGAGACGACTAACAGTTTCGTTGAGGGCAGAGGCAACTCATCGGACGCTGACTCACTTCTCCCCTGGGAGCATCGTGGCCGGAAGTGGCAAGTGCCAAACAAACGGCATATAAAGCCTTCAGAAACTACCCAAACAGGAGTACCTACTTAAAATATATTAGTGCTCTGTCGGAATGGAGAACCAGCTTACGAAAAGCAAAAAACAAACATTGGAACAAAACACTCACTGACTGGGCAAATCCAAAAATGCTCGTAAATTCTGGAACTTAGTTGAAAACGTTCGCAAATCGCCAGAATAAAAGAATCATCTATTCACTTGAAACGAAACTAATAATTAACGCTAGTTGAATATGCTAAATCGCAATACAACAATAGATGTGACTTGAACTTCGGTTATCTAAATCGTCTCTTTTTTTCCAACAGCCCTTCTTAATTGAAGATCTTGGCAACATCCTATCCAAATACAAAGTCTACTCAGTCCCGGGGATCGACAAAATATCGTACCAGCACCTTCGGTGGCTTAATGCCCCAGTTAAACACAATCACATGGTAGATATCGCTTAGCCATACAAAATTCAACATAGGCTTACTGAAAGGCATTTTCTAGAACAAAATATCCCACTGCCATTGCTCGTTGGATTCTCCTTTTTCTTTCAGACAAAAGCTTGACCATCAATGATACGTCCATCTTTAGTTCTGAAAAGTCAAACACCATCACTTTCGCGAAAAAGCAAAGGAGCGGTTTTCAACTTAAAGTTAACGGCCACACGCGAAATCATCTTAACAGCACCTCTTTATCAGGAAAATGGATAATGTCGAAAACAATCTGAGTGTAATTATGCGGTGTTTCCAACGATTAATTATCTGAAACAATAAAAAACTTGTTTCCTTTTCATTGGTGTAGATATATATTCTTGCAAATACCGATATTTCGGGAACCACTTGTTCCCTTCATTAGTGCTAACAAGTCTAACAAGGACTTGTTAGCACTGATAAATGCTAACAAGTCTAACAAGGACTTGTTAGCACTGATGAATGCTAACAAGGACTTGTTAGCACTGATGAATGCTAACAAGGACTTGTTAGTACTGATGAAGGGAACAAGTGGTTCCCGAAATATCGGTATTTGCAAGAATAAATATCTACACCAACGAAAAAGAAACAACAAGTTTTTTATTATTTCAGTCGAAGACAAAGCTCAAACTCCACTTTGAGGAAATTCCAGTGAAAGCTAAAACAGCTGCTAGGATTGGTTGTAAATGGGGGATACACCCAAGTGATGGCATTACAACTGTCGAAGCATAATGAAACCAATACTTGCGTATACAGCCTCGTCCACGGTCGAAGCACCAAAATATCTGCAACAAAAAATTAACTCGTTTGCGACTGCTCTACTCCGTAGATGTTTGGGATTTTTTGCACTAGCCAACGAAACGCCTCTTAATCACAGAAAGATTATCACAACAGTCAAGAATATCGTCAAAATTAAAACAACTAACCTTTCTTCAACAAATTCCATTCTACCCTAATCAGCTTTATACAAACAGTCCCATCAGCAGTGTTCACAACCTGTACATTATCACTCGCTACAGGCAATTATGAAACATTTCCAAGGAGCAAACAGCTTCCTGAAGGCTCAAAAATTAGTATCCGACGGTTTCGAAATACTAGGTACGGATGCTGCAGGGTGCTTTGATAGGAGTCACAGCTTTCGAACCAATGGAATTTTCATTCTAATAACCGAGTTATCTGTCATATGGTTTACAATTGTAACATCCAGGAACAAGAAACTGGCCAAAATTGTGATTATCACCGACTGCTTACACGCTTGCAATCGTCTACCGCTTGTAGATCCAAAATAACTCATTGTCATATCTTATGGACCCCGTCCCACTCAAACAATACTGTTAACGTCTACTTTCCAGCCAAAGCTGCCTTAGATCTAAGAACATTTAGGAAAATTAATTCCTCTGTGTCAGACGATCTCATGCTTATCTCCAAAAAGAGATAGATAAGAATGGAAGGAAGAATACAATCTAACCTCGGTATCCAAAGGCATACCATTTCCAGGTCTACTAGGAAAACCTTGGTTCAAGAATCTAAAGCTCAAACCCTCCCGAATTTTAAACGGTCCAGGGAGTTCAAATCGTTGGCCAATTTTTTCAAAAACTTTTCCAATGAACTCATTACGGATTTGGTCAATTTCATAGAAATCGCAAATATGGAAATCTAACTTTGAAATTTATTTTTGTGGGTTTTAAATTGAATTGTTTTTCTCGCTCACCTATTTCATGCATGCTACTTTTAATTCACCATACACCTTATAAGTTCACAGAGAAAGAGTGAGAGAGAGTTAGTAAAAATTGAGAGAATTAATTCATCACACATGTCAAATCTAATTGGCTAGTATCCTGACTAGGAAATGTTTGAGGCGAAAGTCAGCTCGAGACGAGATACTTTGAAAAGATCGATAATCGCTGGTGTCGTAGGCTCTAACCTGCCTTTCAGGTCTTACGGGTCAAAGTCATCGTAAGTTAGTATACTCACCGGAGCGCCGTGGACTACCACAAACAACAACAACAATTACTTAGTAATATTGCATGGATTGCAGGATGGGTCTATAAACACGGTTAAGTGGACCGGTTTACAATTAAACCGAGAAGAACGAAAAAAGCACAGAAATAACCAAGTATATCGCTTCCTGGATAATATGATCGCAGCGAAGGACAACCACAAAACGCTGGCTTGATGTCCCTTTTATACCTACCTGAAATGAGGTTTCCTTGCTATGCTGGCATCTCTGGGCCTTAATCATGTTGGATATGTCCTTTTTGGAATCCTGTTGGAAGTTAAGAGAAAAAAGATGAAATTAAAGCAATTAAAAAATAAACACAAAATAAATATTTTATAGCAAAAATCCGGAAAGATAAAATCTTTTCCCATGAGCTCTTCGTTTACCATTACAATATAAATAACGCGAAATAGCCAATGAAAGTAAAATATTTGGCTATCTCTGACGGTATGATTGTATTGTTCTCAGTCAAGAAGAGATTTCAAAATAATTATCATCGAGTTGCTTTTCTCTCAAAGTTCTATAATAAAGGCGAATATGACATTGTTCAAAGATCAACTGCAGCTTCGCAAAAATCAGTTGCAGCAAGATTAAAATCGCTAGATAAGTGATTCCTGACAAACTTTATTGCCTTAGACCTTAAATTCGGTGGGAGTCATTAAACTTGTTGGTATTCACATCTATAATTCTTCGGATCGTCCTGCATCTCTTTTAGTCCGGAGTTTAATGCAAGATAAACACAAAAAGTACACATAGAAATTTATTTATGAATTGTAACACAAGGAACTCCGTGAATTCTGAAAAATTCTCTGGAATTGTTCCCAATGAAGCTGAAGGTCCGAAACGATTATATTCGTATGAAGTCCAAGCTGTGTATATACTTATATCCTTTAATCCTTCTCCCTCTCCCCGAGCTGAACAAGGTACGTTCGTTCATTCCATAAAGGAAACAGTCAGAATATACCTCGATATAGCAGATAGCTTTCTTCAGCCCGATCTATTTTGATGTCATAGTTTCCATACTTTTCTTCTTCTACTTCTTACTTCATTGTGCGTATTCTGTTGATCTGACATTGGATACTATTTTCATGTAACAGTCAGCAGTATTATTATTCGGGAACTTGTCTCTTCTTCTATGGAAAACTAAAAATTGACTTCTTCCTAATTTTAAGCCATCTAAAACTCACTTTATCTGAGTGTTATTTCGTGGTATCTCTAGCGGTTCAATTTTTTGAAATAATTAAAACTTGCGTTTTTTGTTCTATTCGCTAGTGTTATTTATTGGTCTTGCAAATACCGATATTTCGGGAACCACTTCTTCCCTTTATTTATAAACTAAAGTGGATAACACAAAAAATGTATTCTTTTTTGTGGACAGAATGTTACATCATCAATCGATCTCCCTGGTATTTCTAACAGTAGACTTGGTTATCGTGGCCTTTGCTAGTCTTCTCTAAAGATGCGCTTAATAGTCTCAAGCCAAACTAGACTGGCCGAGTCAGGTGCACATAATGTCGAGTTTAACGCTACCAATGAAACCTCCCGGAGTAGACGGCATTTTCCCAGCACTTATCCAGAGAGGCCTAGGAATTATCTTAGAGTCTCTTCTGAGAGTGGTAAGGGGGAGCATAGCACTGGATTACATACCAAGGGCATGGAGACGGGCAAAAGCGGTATTTATTCCGAAAGCGGGTAAAAAGGATCCTTTTCACCCTAAATCTTTCAGACCAATCTGCCTAACATCGTTCGTACTCAAAACGGTGGAGAAGGTCATAGACAACTATGCTAGAACTAACGTTCTAAAGCGTAATCCCTATATCCCTGTCAACACGCTTACCGGGCAGGACGGTCAACTGAAACTGCTCTGCCTGACAGAGGTACTACGGGACGCCATAGACACAAAAGAAATTGCACTGTGCGCGTTTTTGGATATCGAAGGAGCATTCGACAACACGATGGCTCAAGTGGCTCAAGTGGTTAGAGCGCTGGGCTGTCGTAGCGGAAGGTCGCGGTTCAAATCTCGCTGGGGGCAGAGGAATTTGTTATCGTGACTGGATGTCGGACACCAGTCGACTCAGCTGTGAATGAGTACCTGAGTCAAATCAGGGTGATAATCTCGGCCGAGCGCAATGCTGACCACATTGCCTCCCACAGTGTACTGTGGTGTACCGTTACGGTCTTGAATGAAGTGCTCTAACACACTTCAAGGCCTTGATCCAATATGGATTGTTGCGCCAACGATTATTATTATTCGACAACAAATCGCACACAGAGATACAGGATACCCTGAGCCGCAAAGGACTGGGAAACACCCTGACACTCTGGATGGGCAAAATGCTAGAAAGCAGACAAATAGAGGTACAAACAGGTACAAATTCTATTATCATGAACACCACTCAAGGCTGTCCACAGGGTGGAGTACTATCGCCCCTGATGTGGAGTATGGTAGTGGATGAACTCCTGGACGTGTTAACAAATACTGGAATACAAGTCCAGGGCTACGCGGACGACATTGTTTTAATCTGTAGGGGCAAATATAAAGATACCCTGTGTGATAGAGTCCAAACTGGATTAAGGGTTACTAGTGCCTGGTGCAGGAAGGTGGGACTGCGGATCAACCCAACCAAAACCACCATAGTACCATTCACTAGGAGGCGTAAGCTGGATCACCTGAAAGCCATAACATTACATGATATGGAGGTGAATCGAGAAACAGAGATCAAATATTTGGGAATCACGCTTGACCAAAAATTACTCTGGAAGACACATGTCGGAAACACTTGCCGGGAAGCCACGAGGGCTCTGATGACTTGCAGATCCATAGCAGTAAAAAAAAGGCATTGCAGCCCGAAGATACTACTTTGGATATATATTGCAATAGTAAGGCCAATGATCACCTATGGAGCGGTAATCTGGGCAGAAAGAACCGAACTCAGCACACAAGCCAGGGAATCACATAAGCTCCAAAGGCTGGCTTGCGTGTGTATCAGTGGAGCAATGAGGACATGCCCAACGGCATCCCTGGAGGTCCTTCTGGGATTAACCCCTCTCCATCTGCACATACAGATGCAGGCAAGGAGATCAATATTCAGAATGGCCGGTAGTATGAGTGAGGCGGAGAGCTGCCTAAATCGAAGGAAGATTGATATCCTTTCTAGGCGGTATACCGAATTACTGATACCGAGGGACAACATGACAACGAGGTTTCACTTCGAAAAGAAGTTTGAGACACGTTGGAGTAACAAGGCAAACTGGGAGAGCGTGGCTGCGACATACGGCTTAAACCAGCAACGGATTACTTGGTAACTGACGGATCCCTCACAGCAGAGGGAGCGGGTGCCGGTGTCATTGGTCCAAGGAAAATGTACTTTGAGCTAATGGGCAGGTACACTAGCATATTCCAGGCGGAAATATACGCCATACACAAATGTGCCTCCTTTAATCTCCAAAGGAACTACAGGGGGCAGAACATAGCTATTCTCACCGATAGCCAAGCACCGATCAAGGCACTTAGGTCCAACCAGGTGAATTCTAAACTGGTATGGGAATGACTTGGGAGACTGAATACACTCGGCTCGTCCAACAAGGTCTGGATACTTTGGGTTCCAGGCCATGCTGGGTTGGAAGGCAACGAGGCAGCGGATGAACTAGCCAAGAAGGGAGTAGGGATGCCTTTACACGGGCCAGATCCCTTTTGTGGAATCGGAAACGGTTTCATGGCTATGAATCTAAGAAACGAAGAGAAACAGTTGAGGGAACTATATTGGGTGGGCCTACCATGGATGGAGCAGTCCAGGGTGCTTATTGGGGGATACGAACCCATTCGTACAAAGGATTGCTTAAACCTCACCAAAAAGAACCTCCGAATCATAGTGGGAATTCTCACTGGTCATTGTCAGCTGAACTATCACCTAGGGAAGGGAATATCTACGGACACTGCCTGCAGGTTTTGTGAGGAGGAGGACGAAAGCTCTATACACGTCCTGGGACAGTGTCCAGCACTTGTGCAAAGTAGGTCGAGACATCTGGGAGAACACTTAATACCAGATGGAAGTGGGGAACATACTAAAGTTCCTAACGGTTACAGGCCTGCTTGAGATACTATGATTAATAGGTACACTATAACCAGTAAAAGGGGCACAATAGTTCTTCAAGGACGCGGTTACAGAATAATAATAATCGCAACTGTTAAAGAAGTCACCTATTTCGGGGTAGTCTTCATCTCCCTTCTGTCCTACATACTTCATACCACCAAGGCACTGGGCGGACAACCGGTGCTTTCAGATCCCTATGTCCTATCATCAGATAGAATATCCGAACGCCGTCGAAGGTTAACCTTTTTTGCTACAAGCAGTATAGCCCAGCCTTTTTTTACAAGAAACCGTGCTGGCGGATCTTCACGGTCAATTTCGCCATCTATTTAGGTTTCTGGGTTAGCTCTCCCTTCTTGGTCGTCTTCGGCCACCCAGAATGGTCTTTTGACTATCCACGACCTATATTTGTCATTACGAAAGTCATGATGATGCCTCTATATGACATACATATTAACTTAAAAGTACTACCCTCCCAGATTTGTCCTAATAAATTAGACTATAGTTTATTATAAATTTTGTAAACTTACTTCATCCTAGAATCATAAAATTTTGTAGTAATATAGACCATAACATGGAGCACCTTACCGAAAGAGAAAGTTGCTAGTCTCGTGTATTTAACGCGTATACGCATATTGGGAGTTGCGAGGTATGTACATATGGAACAATCGTGTACCAATATATTCTTATATAAGAGCTTCTGGTTTCCAACTTGTTTAGTATCCTTTTGAGGGGTTAGTCTACTGTTTGAGTATTTTTTTGTTGTTTTTTTTCCGATTTTGATAGAATAGTAACTCAAGAATGTGTGTTTAAAATATCAAGTCAATTTCTAAATTTGATTTGACTCTACACAATTTAAGCACCCCCAAATCTATTATAGCTTTGAGACGCTCTAACATCTATTTTACATAATACACATATACTTTGCATATGCATCTTATAGATCTTATAGATTGTATGTGAATAATGGTTAATACAGAATGTACATCCTTTAGTATTTATCCCAATTTCAGTGCATAAACATTGCGAGAAGTGTCGGAAACATTCAGCTGTCTTTGTTCCATTTGTACTTAGCACGTAATATATGCATATATTACGTGATAATATCCATTTTCAGGTGATATTAACATTCATAGTCTTGAATTTGCAAAGAAGTGACAAACTTGGTGGGATCATACTCTATGTTATAGCCTACCGCAAAATTTCTTGGTGCTAGCATTAACTTAAGGGGGTTTTACAGCCAATTGCTAAAAATTATAGTAACATACTATTATTAACTTCATTTGAATAGATATCGGTATGTAAGGTATTTCGGAGCCTAGGCACCATATAGCGGCAGCTTCGCGATTTTTTTCAGATTGTACGGTTGGATAGTTTCTGAGAATGGATCATTTTCCACACTTCCCACCTTTCCAACAAATGTCAAAACTAGACTGGTTTCAGAAAGTACTAATCGAGACCTTTCATTTGATACCCCACATGACTATATTTGGTGAAAAAAAATGCACAACCCCTTTTGCATGTATGGGGACTCCTCCTCCCTTAAACTCCACGTAGCATAATATAACTCACTGCATGCGTTAGCGTCCACAGATCCCACCTGTCCACCAAATTTTGTGTCAATCACTATAATCATTTCCGAGAAGAATGCGTATGACAGATGTCTGTCTATCTGTCTAGACAGTAAACCGATTTTAATAAGATTTTGTTTTACACAAAACCTTAAAAACTACGGTTTCAGAGGCAGCCAGTACACTATCTTCGGAGATTCAATTGCCAATTTTAGAACACTTTTGTCAGTTAAAACAAGTCGGAATACCAGAAGTTTGACGCTTCGGGTATAAAGATTTTATGTTCATCGTATGTGAGAAAAATTTTTCCACTCGTACACAGCTAAAAATTCAAAATGTTCTTTGATATGTCTCTAACTCCGCCGTTCGTATGAGTTTACTTTATATGACAATGACGTCACATTCATTTTATAGTGAAGTAAATTCACTTGAAATAAAAAACTTTAAGCTTTTATCACTTTGTTACTAGTAAATAGATTCAAGTCTCTAATATTATCACTTGTACTGTTGCCGATGTACTTCTAGATTCAACTTAAGAGGAGTTTTCGGGTAAATTTCTAATAAATAGTAATATGCTATTATTAGCTTTATTTAAGCAGATATCCTAATGGGATTTATTTGAGTCTAAATATAATCAGCCGGTGTCTGTAGCCATTAAATTATTTCAAATAATTGGACGGTTTTTACTTTTTTATGGCTATGTGGCACTGATGAAAGGAACAAGTAGTTCCCGAAATATCGGTACATGGGAATAAGATAAAAAATACTATACGAAAAAACCAAAAACTGCCATTTTTTATACATGCATCACTGTGATTTTTCAGATTTTCCGGTTGGATAGGTTCTGAGAGCAAGAGTTGTTTCACTTTTTGAGGTACACATTTTGAGTCCCCAATCTCCTGTGCACCTAATATCAGAAACCATTTTCGAAAAGTACTAATCACTTACTACTTTTATTTGATACACCACATAACTATATTCGGTGTGAAAATTCTTTACTTCCCCCGTTGCATGTATGAGGAGCCCCCTTTAAACTTCTCGTAAATTTATGTCACTGGTGGGAGGTATTGCGGATTTCATAATTCCTATATGACTACCAGATTTTGTTTGAATCGGTGTAGCCGTTTTGGAAAAAAGTACTTGGGACAATGAATCGATTTTGATAAGGTTTTGTTTTGCACCAACCTTCAAAGAGCCTAAAATAGACACCTTTATATTCAGCCGTGAGCCAAATTCTAGGATTATCTAAAACGTAATCAGTTCAATAGATTATAGTCTAAGCTAACCGATTTTTTTAATATTATGCTTATATATGTATAGTTTCATGAAGATTTTATATCTCCCAATTTCTTTTTTTTCGAAAGTTTTGAGTTGCAACAGCCATCATTTTATAAATTTTTTTAAATAAGTATTGTAAAATTGTTAATTTCAAACTGTAATAAATAAGAATTGTAAATCGATAGCTTATCTCATTTTCTTTTTATGGCGGATTAGAAAGAAACGATAATTCTTCGTACTTTAACAGTAGACTAACCCCTTGTGAATACAAGCGCTGCATAAAGGAGTAATCCCAAGTTTCACAATTACCGGTGGTTTTTATGAAACTATCTTATTCCGGCCTTTTTGCATATTTTATCCGTTTTTCATCAAGTGCTCAATTATATCAATTTTGATAACCAGAGTTTATTTAAGGCTCTGAACTTACAAGTTTTTCTTGTAGCTATGTACACGTACAAATATGTATATGTTATTTGCAAAAAGTAACAAGCGAACAAGTAAGGTTAATTCAATGAAAAAATGGTTTGCTTTTAAGAATTTTTTTCACGAATACAGATATTGGCAATTTCCATATAATAATGAAACTTTTGAATAATATTTTCCCAAATTTCTAGTGAATCGTGAATCGTACGCCGCAGGATTCGAATTATGTTTATAAAATGAAGTAGATATCAACATAATATTTTACATAGTTATTGTCGAACATATTATCAATTAAAATATGTTAAAAGAAAAAAATTGGAGGAAAAATTATTAAGACTAGGATAGCCAATGCGGTTTTTCTAGCAAAAAAGTTTTTAGAGATTAAAACTGAACACCGTCTCCGTCGCTAGAAGTAATTTCTATTCGGCATATATCGATATTTCGCGAACAACTTGTTCCCTTCTTCAATGCGGGTGTAAATATACATCTATTATTATTCTGTTAAGGGAAAATCCTCCACTACTAGAACAGCTCCTACGAACCTCACTGCAGCTGAAAATGGCAAACATAAAAAATTTTACAGGTGTACAAAAAAGATATTTTCCCCACTTTTTCACTAATTATGGAAAAACACACCCTTAAAAATATGATATCATCCCAAATGTTGGTTTATATTCTCAGAGAATCATACCTCCAAATTTCATAATGATCGATGGACCTTTCTAAAATCTAAGGGACTGTGAATTGCGTTTTAAATTTTTGCAAGGTATTCTCGAAAAAATCGCAGTTTTGTATCTAAATGAAATCTAGGCTTCAAAATACATCCCGCTCCGAAATCTGGTAATGGTATATTAGCACATTTTAGAAATTTAGCCGAAAGCTCCTCTAGCATAAGCCGTAACTTTCGAAAGTTTGAAGGAAATCCAACTATTATTAACAAAGTTATAGAAGTTCACATTTTAGGTGCATTCTAAAACGTATGTATATCTTGTAGTTTGAAAAAAATACGAACGAATATTTAGGGTGTTTAGCCATATACGAATGGAAAAATGTACGCAGAAAATTTCTCACACAAGCTGAACACAAAACCTTTGTTTTCCGCTAATTATGCAAAAAACAGCGTTAGAAATATGATATCTTTCTTAATGTTAGTTCTTAATCTTTGAAATTTTATAAGGAGCAGTACCGCCAAATTTCGTAATGATCATTTTATAACTTTTTGAGTTAGAATTCCCACAAATGCGAAAAACGTCATTTCGAGAAAAAAGCCTTTGAAAAAAAAATTGTTACAAAATCCCCTTTCGGATAAGAAGACATTTCTCACTCTTAATTATAAACAAAATACAGTTACAACAAATGCAAATGCACTCGTGAGAGAGACTACCGCCAAGTGATTATAAATACGCTATTTACTGTTGCAAGATTTCGTAAGGACATAAAGCGACTATCTCCTGGTTGTTCGAGCCCCTGGACCCGATAATCACGGGGTAAATTCTAAAGGGACACAAATTTCGCTTTGAAATTTTTCAGGCGTATTCTGGATTAGTTTAATAAAAAAAATCGCCTCTGAAAACTCTGTAATGTGGTTTCTTCCCTTAACTTTAAATCTGTATAACTTTAACAACTTTTCTTTTACTGTAATTAGTTGACCATTCTAGCATCAGGAATTTTTTCTTAGATTTATGCTTTGATTCACGGATCCTCTAATCACCAGCTCTCACCTCCTAAGGACGAGAAAACAATTAAGCAAAAAAGTCAAAGCACTGCTTTCTCATTTAGGCGGAATCTTCCATTCAACCAGCAAAAACGGAAAGATTGTGATTTTTTTTAATTAAGAACTTTGATAGGCATAAAAATTATTTATATATTTGTTGGGAAACAGAACCTTATCTTCTCATAAGTACTACCATTGTACTTCGAAAAGTAACTATTTTTGCGAGAAGTCCCAGAAGATCAAAATAATTTCCAGTTAAAGATAAGCTTGGATATTAAAAAAGAAATGATTCCTAGAAAGATTATTTAAAACACTGGGTTTTCTAGCTTTTCTAGTTAAAAAAAAAGGTTTCCCAAAATATTTCTGCTTGGCTGGATAATATAAGACGTAATTCTGAGAAATTTGAAAGCAATCCAACTATTATTAACAAAGTTATTGAAAGTCAAAGTATTACATTTCACCAAAATTTATTCCATTCTAAGACGTGTATGATATCATCATATGTGTAAAATGAACTTATATGCACCGCGGGGACCCTGGAGACACTTTCATTTTTCTTTTCAAGCTTTTTTTTAGTTATTTTAATATCAATATCCATTATTGAAGGGAGGCATGGGTGTATACATGTATGTGCTAACGAAATTTGCGGAGAGTTTTCAATTAGACGGACGCGTATATGTATGCTATCTTGCACAGAGTAAAGTGGAAATGCGTGAATAAGCGTTAGATCAATAAAATTTATGCCTTTAATTTGTAGGTACATATGCATATTTACTTATATGACGAAATATTTCGAATTTTTGGCTATATACGAATGGAAGATTAAGACAAAACCTCTATAACTGAAGTACCGAGCTTCCGGTATTTCGACTTGTTTAAATACAAATCAAAATTTTACTAAATTTATCACAGTGCTTTCATCAAATATTTACTTATTACTTACAGGTTACGATTTTGAGTATCTTTTTTGAGTGTGTATTTCAGATAGTTACTAATATTTAAGGTTTTGTGTAAACACAAAACCGTATTAAAAATCGGTTTAATGTCTGTCTGTCCGTCTGCCCATCTGTCTGTCTGTCACATCCGATTTACTCGGAAACGGTTGAACCGATTGTTACGAAATTTGGTGAGAACATGTGGTCTGTGTTTCCCTTTACATGCAGTGAGTGGTGCCATTTTGTGTTGAATTTTAAGGGGAGCTCTCCTTTTTTTTATCACAAAACATAGTCATGCGAAGTGAAAGGGCTCAATTAGTATTTTCCGAAACTGATCTTTCTTCTGATATTGGGTAAAACATGGGGGAGATAGGGCACAAAATGTTTCCCCAAAAAAGTGAAACAGGTCTCGTTCTCAGAAGCTACCCAACCGAAAAATCTGAAAAAATGAAGTGGCTTAAACTGCAAGCGCCCAGAGAATTTTAGATAACGTGAGAGAGGCTGGCGGTTGTATGAAAATGGATTTAAATGCAGGAGGCCTTCTAAAAAGCCGAAATTAACAGAAGCAATGCGGCGATGGTGGTGGTTATGGGCCCGCTTGCATGAAGATTACAATTCGAGCTATTGATGAAAGTCAAATTGGTTAAAAATGATTTTTTTATCATTTTTTTAAAATTACAAATGTTGTTTGTTTTGTTTTTAATTTCTTGTAAGTCATTTTTTTGGCGAATGTCGTCTAAAGGCGGTAACTGAGGTGGCAAATTATGATGATACCTATATGGTTAAAAAGATTAAATATCCACCATTCCTGAAGAACAACAGTACAATAATTGTGACATTTGATTCTAATCACCTTTGCATGCAACATGACAACGCTTTGCTACCAGAAAAAGTATTCGTACATGTACACTTCGGAGAACCCAACGCCTATTTTACAACGTAAAAGTGTGTCAAAGTCAAAGTTATGGATCGAGCCATGTTTTTAATGCAGACAAGAGTGGTTTGTTCTTCAAAGCATTACCTAATGGGACTTTTGCTAAAAATAACGAAAATATCGCCGGAAACAAAATTCAAAAAGTTCATTTGACTCTGCTTGTCCTTTGTAATCGTCATCATCAACGGCATAACATCCGTTATCCTTAATAAGGAACTCCAGATACCCCGATTTTGCGCTAAGATGCACCAATTCGATAACCCTAGAAGATCAGGACACCAGACAGTCCTGATCTACGCCATTGCTCCATCTCAGGCAGGGTCTGCTTCATCTTCTCTTACGAAAATGCAAAGACCGCAACTTCTGATGAGAAAAACAATTCTGACCAGGAAATTAATGAGGAAGGAGCTACTTTCAATATCTCAACTTTGAAAGAGACGGTAGTTACTCTAAATATTATTAACCCTTAAGTGGTAACTATAGGAAGGGGGAAGGGAGGCCGGCCGAACAATCCCTGAAAAAATTCTATTGTAGTAGGCTACTATATCCGCAAGTGTCAATTCCGCAGTTGCCCTCCAGCAGTCGTGAGGGGTAGATACATTTTTGAAAAAATGCCGCAATTGCGGCATATAAAATAGAAAATGTCACGAATAGTGCAGAAGCTGCTACTTTTGCTCCTCTTTCAATGAATCCATTGAAAGCGTATCTCATTTTGTTATATTATGAAGGCGTACAGAAAAATAATCGTTTGAACCTTAGCGATTTATGGTCCAATGTAGCAATTTGTACAAAACTGTTATGACCGAAAAAAGATTTTATTTCATCAGCGTACGCGTGTGCTTCGACGATAAAAGTGCTCGGGCTCGAAGGCGTGAGGCTGACACGTTGGCTCCTATTCGTGAGTTAGGGGACATTTATCGAAAATTGCAGAAACAATTATACGCCATGCGAAAATTTGACAATAGATGAGCAGTCATTGGGGTTCACAGGTAATTTCTCTGTTTGCGTTTACATCCCATCGAAGCCAGGTCGCTATGGAATAAAGATTTGTCGCTGAATACGATTCCTTATGGTGGGAGAGTTCAGATGGAGCGTGTCGAATCTATACCAGCTTATTTTATAAGGCATCTCTCAGAGCCAGTTCATTGTTCAGGCAGAATAATTACATGCGACAATTAATTTTCTTCTGTTGAATGTTTTAAGAAAATGCTTGAATCGCACAACTTGCTAATGATTGGCACTCTGCGAAAAAATAAAGGACATATTCCTACATCATTTAAACGAAAAGCTTCTGCTGGTACCATGAGAGTAGGCTACGACGGAGAGCTGTCTCTTACTTCTCACTGTCCCAAAAAAAAAAACAAAGTAGTGCTCGTGTTATCGTCAGTGCATAAATCAGTTAAAATGGACGAACATCAGCAGAAACCTGAAACAGTCATTTGCTAAAATGAAAATAAGTGCGGAACTGATGTCTTCGATCAATTGTCCGGCAATTATTCATGTGCCAAAAGAAGTTCGAGATGGTCATTGCGTTGTTTTTTTGGGATTATTGATCAGGCTGAAGTCAACAGCTGTATCATTCCTCATCATGAAATTTTTACACGCCGTTCGTTTCTCAATAATTTGGCGCTTGCTTTGTTGAAACCGCATTTACGCGATCGCGTGCAAATTCGCCAGCTATCGAAAGCGACGCGGCAAAATATTCAGGAAATGTTGGGCTGCAGCGAGCATCAAAAAGTTCTTGAAGAAAAATAAAACGAAGAAGAGAAAACGTTGTGAGCTATGAAATCGTCACAGGACTAAAGGACTTTTTTCTACTGCAGTAAGTGTCACGTACCTGTCTGTAAAGAACACCGATACGAAGTATGCATCAGTTGCGTCTAATATATATCCAATTTTTAAAAAAAACTTAAATATTAATACATTTAAGTAAAAAATTGCGCTGGCCACTTCAACACCTTCACCCTATTGTCCTGGAACCCGTTCTCTGCGTTCTTGCTTATGGAGTTTGGATCGTTGTCTTCCTCAAAGACCCATTTCATGAGCATTACGTTAGTGGCGTAAGGCAGCATGATGTTTTCCAGTATATAGACATAAACATCCATCCACTGTTGATTTTATCCAATATATTGGGCCCACACCATAGAATGAAAAGCCAGCCCATACTATAATGATTGAACCGGCGTGCTTAACTGTTTTTACAGTATACTTGGGGTCAAAGACGGAATGAGGGGGGCGTCTTACGTAGCTACGGGACCCTTTGCCATCATACAAAACAATCTTGGACTCATCAGACTATAAAATGTTTCTCCATTTCTCCGCCTCCCAACTCAAATGGATTTTGGCGAACTGTAAACATGCCGTTACATGCCTTTTACTGAGCAGAGGAACTTCTCTTTCAAATTATTCTTTCTTAATCTCCGGCGAACAATTTCGTCTTTTAGCTGGGTTGCCTTCATGAAAGGGTTCCTTTTACTGCAACGTGCTAACCGCCTCACTAACAAAGGAGACATTGCTCGCTTCCTATCTCGAGTTCCAGGCTTACTTTCGAATTAGAGTGCATTTGCAATCATTTTCGTTGCCCACCCCAAAGGACGCAGGATTTCCTGGTACTTTTTTCCTTCTTTAATCATGCTTTTTATAATTTCCTTTTTCTCCGGGATGCAGTGGTGTCCACGTCACACTATTGTAATAATGACAATATTTTTTGATTCGAAACTAATCAAAATCATTAAAACATTCTTACCTTTTCATTAAAAATATATTTTGTGAAGGAAATATAAATTTAAACCGCAGAAAACCCTTAGCACTATATTATTTTCTTCGCCCGGGAAATCAAATGTAACCATTTAAAATGCCATTTCCTAGAGACCGTTTGATTGATTGCTTACATTTTTCAGCTGTGTACAAAGTAGACACTTAATAAACATCCCGTACAATTGGAATCAAAAATAAATACTTAGTAGTAAAAATATTACAATTAAAATTAACGTCAAGCCTACACTGCTATTTTTTTTTCTCGCAACTGTATGCTCTTCGCAGGCATTTAAGCGAATTCTGATAACAACCCACCTCGGATAAGTACCTAGAATCCTCGGCAATTTTCCGAATGCCCTTATCCGAGTTTTACTTTTACGTTTTCATATTAGTTTTACTTTTATTAAAACCCAGACATCCTTGGTAAAATGTATTCTTTATATTTATGTATCTACTGATCCTCTTTCTGAAAAGCCTTAATCCGCGCCTAAGTTTGAAATCACTGAATGGTTATTACGGTGCATTTGTATGATTGCAAAGCTTCTCCCGTAGACAAAAAGAAATAATCCCTGAAATTAAACGAATTCCACCCCCAGTAAGGGAATTACTAGTGCAGTCTAGATCCAAATACGCTTGCATCCTTATCTAAAATTTGGCTCAAAATGGCCGCTCGCTATGCATTTTAACAAAGAAATCGCTTTACATTGCGTGGAATTCTCTCTTGCTCATTACCATCAAATTCGAAAATTTTCGCACCATTTTGATGGCTTTTAATTCATTCATTTGAAGATCGCAACCCGTAAGGCTACTTCACCCAATTCATTGAAATATTCATTGCTCGCTAGACTCAATTTCTGCATAAATTACACAATTTTTATTGGCAATTTCATGCATCAAAAACAAAGCGAGTAAGTACGTGACAATTTCTACTCGTTGTCCTCTTTCGCGTTCAATTCTTGCGGAGAAGCCACGAATCGATTGAATGTGGTGGTAGAGCAGCGAAAAAAATACGACACGAAACCCCTCAGCCAAGCACTGGTCCGCCATAGCCGGTTCTCCAGAAGCCAGAACCCAAAGATAGGTTTACAGCAGTTTACAGTTATCCCCGCGCACACATACCGTGCGAGCAGTTTTTCCGACGCCACCACCACCGACAAAACCTGTCTTAGAGCAGCGCGCACACACACAACGACTTGGTAGCCATCATGGGAGCGATAATCGCCGCTACAAATTCTTAAAATTTGATGGAAATTCAAATGAGCAATTCCCGGAGTTTTTCTTTCTGATTTTACTGCATTTCTAGCGAGAAATTCAGGCCATTCTTGAGTGTATTCTGAAGAGCAGAAAAGGCTCTGCATGGAAAGCGAAAGAATTCGAGGAAAACCTTTCAGGGTCCCAGCAAAATACGCGTTGGAAAATTCGATTTTCCTCGCCTTGGCAACGAAAATTCCATTACTTTAGTGAAAACTGCGACGCACTTGGAAGCCTCAATTCCAAGTCGGATCGGGCGTGGGCTCAAAAATCGGCGTCGCCGTTGCATAAGCGTCGGGCCCCGTGCCCCAAAGCCGCGCTGATGACGCACTCCCAGAGCTTTCCACCCGAACTCCTTTGTGCGATGAGTCGTGGCACCAAGCCGGGGCCGTACGTGCGAGGTCACCCGTCGAATTTGGACTTTCACAGCAAATCCAGGCATTTCCGCTCGTTTTCCAGCGAATCTAATTCCAAAGCGACGCTGGCATTTCCATTGATTGCCTGCGGGACTTTTGCACACCTGGACGGGCAGGAATTCAAGGAAAATCGCCCGGAATTTTTCCGTCGTAATTCCGACTTGGCATTTGCGCTAATTAGCTGAGATTGCAAAGTTTACAAAGCGCCCAGAGCTTTTTCGCTAATTGTTGTTTCGCCAGAGGAATGGCGATTTTGCGGCTATTTTTATTGAAACGACGAAAGCTCGCCGCGTGGATTTTACGTAAATTCCTATCGCAAATAAAATCGAGAATTCATTCTTGCGGTGCCTAAATGATTTCAAATTGAATTGCGTCACGTCATAATTAAAGTTTTGTTTATTGCAAAAATTATTGCAATTGTCCGGATGGAGTCATGGTGGCGTGATTGCCTTTTGGAGTTTCTTTCCTGACTTTAAACTATTTTATTGGACGCAAATTGATGTAAAGTGAAAATAATTAAAAGTGAATGAATGGGGGAAAAGCTTCCGCGTCTGGGAAAATTGTCCTTCTGGTAAGTTATAAATAATTAAATGCTTTATTTGTCCGCTTTTCATTTTTCTTTAATTATATATATTCGTATTTATAATTGGGTTGGAAACAAACATTTTCATGTTTTCTGCTTTTGAGGGTATTTTGGTTTTCAAATTAGATTCGGTGTTCGTTTCTAGAGGAACGTTCAAAAAATGTACAAAAAAAATCCTTATAAATATGCTTCATTGGAAAATATCTAAATTAAAATTAATATCATTTGAGTACAAGGATTAATGCCGTCGCTATGTTCTTAAAAGTAATAGCCAGAATAATCCGCGACTTCATGAAGATATCGAAAGTTTAAATCAGCAGCGGGCAGCACCGTGATAAAGAGGGTAAATTTTAAATGTTTTTGTTCAGAAGAACATAATGAAACAATTATTATTGCAAAAATATTTTTGCTTAATTATTTTCACGCTGCTCCCAACGCAGAGGTGAGGCAGCGTCTGACGATTTGCCTTTGTCCTGGTAAGAAACCGTAAAGCCGTCTTCGCTTAATATTTTTTGAAGTTTGGGTGCTAAGCCCTAAACTAGGGGTTCGTAGAACAAAAAAAGAGAGTGAGTTGCTCCTCATTTGGTTCGGTCCGACATCAAGTGGATGCGAGCGTAGGACCCCCTAATCCTTAAACAAAAATATTTTCAGCTCTGGCCAAGCTTTGGCCCAAAGTACATATACTAAGTTGTTCAATAAGTTTTGCGGTTCGATGATAAAAAACCCAATTTTATGGCCTAAAATACACTTTATTATTCAGTATAGTCTCCGCAAACAACAATACACTTGCTCTAACGAGATTCCAATTTATGCATTCCATCCCTGAAGTGAGAATCTGGAAGGGCTGCAAAATACGCTTCCACAGCTGTTATGACCTCATCATTTGATGAAAAACGCTTTCCACGCATGCATTTTTTTTAGGTCTGGAAACAGACGGAAGTCACTAGGGGCCAAATCTGGTGAATACGGTGGGTGCTCCAACAATTCCAACTTGAATTTAGGGAATTTATAATAATAATCGTAGCGCAACAATCCATGTTGGATCAGGGCCTTGAAGTGTGTTAGAGCACTTCATTCAAGACCGTAACGGTACACTAGGAGGCAATGTGGTCAGCATTGCGCTCGTCCGAGATTATTACCCTGATTTGACTCAGGTACTCATTCACAGCTGAGTCGACTGGTATCCGACGTCAAATCGCGATACAAATTCCACTGCCACCAGTGAGATTTGAACCGCGACCTTTCGTACGACAGCCTTGCGCTCTAATCACTCAGCTATCCGGACATGGAATTTAGCCATTGTCAAAATGCTCTTGTGACAGTGCATTGTCCTGATGAAAAATATTTTTTTTCTTTTGCAGTTTTAAAAGGCTACGATAATGTTCAGAATTTATTTACCACTTTATAAGTAATTCACAAACAAAATTCGTTTCGCATCCTAAAAAACTGGTGCTAACACTTTCTTGGCCGATTTCTGGACCCGAACTCGCTTCGGAGTCGAACAAGGGGTTCTTCGGCCCCGTTCACACCATTCTTTAGCCGCTTGTTCTGATTCAGGATCATGGTGATAGATCCAAGTCTCATCCACAGTGATGAACCGGCGCACAAAATCTACTTTATTCTTTCGAAAACGCTCTAAATATTGCTGAGAAAGTAGCATTCCAATGTGTTTTTGTTCCACATTAGTCTTACGCTTTTTGCACGTGTTATCGCTGATCGAGTGTTTGATACGTTCAGTGTGGGGCTCCGCTTTCTTGTGTCCGATTTCTCTGGACGTTGCCACTCCTGGCGATGCGGCCTCGCCCATATTCTCATTTGCAAGATGCTTCACCATCCTCTGCTGCTGGCTTGACAACCTCCCAGGTTCCCATGTCCGGGCCGCTTGAGTCCATTTTCACATACCGTCGTTAAACCAATAACATCCACATCATCAGCTTCCCTTTCATCGGCTCTTCCTAGTAAAGGCGGGGGAAGAAGATTCTTACAGGCAGCATTCAGAATGTAGTTCCCCGTCCTTAGTGGCTGAAGTTTTCAGGCCTTCGGGTAGATTTGGCTATAGTAAGGCGGATGGGCCGGCCGTTACCATAATTTTTTTTCTGGGTGGTTTCGCAACCGCTTCGCATCTCTCAATATTCATCAAAGAAGTGCTTTCTGACCACTCCTTTTTGTCGTTTTTATGGACACTGCCACATGGAACATCTCACGTCCAGCGCCCAAGACACTGTCTTATCCTGATGGTGCTTTTATAGTGTCTCACAGCAAAGCTGATCTCGGGCAGCTTTTAAAAATTGGAAAGAACGCACCATGAAACACAATCGCAGATAAAATCTGAATAAAACAGAATTTCTGACAATCGATCTTAATAAAACAAAAACTTTTACTGTCAGTGGCAGGGACCTGCCCAGAACTGAGTGGTTTAAATATCTCGAACCAACGCTACCAGGCAATAAGGAACTGCATTATGCAATTGCTTCACGCGTTATCGCAACCTGGATCAAGTGGCGTTCCACAGCTGGTGTTCTGGTGTATCGATGAACGTCTCAAGTTGAAAATTTACCACAGTGTCGTCGTCGTGAGTCTTGCCCGATTATAAAAGACAATGAATAGCGCCTTACGGTAATGGAGACAAACATGTCACGCTGGATCAGTAGTATAACATGTATCGATTACGAAGAAGGTGTTTTCGTTTTCGGTCAGGTAATTTGCTCTAACAAGAATTGACTTGTAAGATTGATGTGAACATCGACGTCAATGATAAGTGACCAAAAGGGCGGCCGAAACAATGGTGACTTGATACGCTCGATGAGAATTTGTCGACACTTGTTGAATTCAATTCGAAGATAACGGCTGGATATGCCAACTATGGATAAAACACTTCGAAGTATATCATATGTGTGAGTTCGCACTAAGCACGTGGGAAATATTTGATCACATAGCATCATTCAACGATTTCAGTGAAAGGGAGTGCAGTGGTATAAAAAACTAAAGGAGAGGACCAAGAATGATCCTCCTCTTCGTATATGGATGAGCTTTGAGAGGTTGATACCCAGAGATGAGTACACTGAAAAGGTGGTATGCCAAATTAATTAATTCCAGATCAATGCAATACAGATGTGGAACATCTTAGCCAGGTATGCGGGCGCTCTCAAAGGCTTTGGTGTAATCGATCAAGTAATTAAGCAGATTTACTTCCTGCTCCTACAACCACCCAGTCGAAAATGAGTTGCTCTTTTTAACCCCTTTTATTTTCATTATTACCCTTTGTAATGACTTGGTATGATTAGACAGGTTTGACGAAAGTGACCGTGAAGGTCCGCCCACAAATACTGGAGCACCACCAAAGGGTTTCATTGATACGCGCTTGTTTGCCCCTATTCTAGCTAGCCTGTCATTTAACAAAGCTCGTTTCCTTACCCGATGCCTTAACCTAGAAACTCTACAAACATGGTAGTTTGCACGAACCTACCGAAAGTCAACAAGCGAAATAAAGCTAAAAATTAAAAATGAAACAGGTTGGAATACTGGAAGCTGAGCGTTTCGAGTATAAAATTCTTGCATTAGTACATAGCTAAACATAGCTTTCTGAAACCCAATACTTCAGTCAAAGTATTGCTTACACTGCGCAATGAGATCCCTAGGGCTTCTACTAAATCTCTTTCAGTCATTTGACGATTTTCCAATATCCTATCCTCTATTTTTTTTAGAATTTCTGGTGTTGTTGCTGCTTCTGGGCGTCCTTGACGTGGATCGTCTTTAAGGTTGGTACGACCACGCTTAAATTTAGCAACCCATTTTTCTACTGTACTAATTGAAAGCGAAGAGTCCTTATGCACTCTCAATATTCGTTCATAAATTTCCGTTGCTTCCAAAAATAAAAATTCAATCACTGTACGATTCTCGGTTCATTCAGAGCAACTTATGCACCCAGCACCAAAAAAGTGTTTTTTCGTGTGCCAAGCTAGAGGGTGTTGTGCTCATCTTAAGGAAAAAAGTAAAGAATTATTACAAAATATTAAAAGATAAATTTTTGGTGCCATGTTAAATTTTTTTTGTAAAATTGCTTTTTTTCCACGGCTTTTTTTAATTTATAAAAAATGACCCAATCAATCGCAATTATCCTAGTTTGCGAACCGTAAAAAAATGCTCTTAATAAGTCGTGAAAATTTCAAAAAATTTTGTTGGATAGATTTTGGGCTATGGTGGTCCTCGATTTTCAACATGCAGTTTCGAGAAAAACGCATTTAAAAATTAGAAGGTGATTATTAACCATAAAATCTTAAAGGACGATTAATCATGTCTACCTAAATTCATAAACCTTCGGTTTCTTTAAAAATAGGTGGGGGGGAGAAATATCTATTATAGAAAAAGAAGATATGGCGGACCCTGCGTCAGATGGAGCGATGGCGTAGGCCAGGACGCCAAGCAGCTTTTAAGGACATCCAATTCGTTGACTTCAGAGCGTGTCTGAAATTCCTTATTAAAAGGGGAAACCTTTGAACTTTTTTTGTATTTTTTTTTTTTTAATGGGAAGAATTAATTGTATTTCAATCAAATTTTGACATTATATAAATAATATTTGGGACAACTTTTTGAGAATTTCTTTGAATAATTTAAGCCAAAAATAATAAAATTACGCAACAATAGTCCGCTGAAGTTCGTAATTAGAGTTCTCCAATGGCGATAAGTGTAGTGATTCCAATTTTTATTTGAAAATAAATAGGTTTTAATTTTACATTACTAACTTATTCTGTAAGAATATGAACTTCAATGTAGGTGAAAATAATCAAAATTAAAAATTTTGCAGCTATTAAAAAAAATTATGTAACATAAACATAATAGGACATAAAGTGACTACCACCTGGGCACTCGAGCTTGAGCTTGTATCGAATAAGCACACAGATAAAATCTAAAGGAAGACGAATTTCACTTTGACATCTTTTCAGCCTATTTTTGGATAGCTAGGTTAACGAGCTATCTAATAAAAAAATCGATTCTGAAAACTTCCTAATGTGGTTTCCCCCCTTAACACAGGAAGGAACACTGTAAGAGGCAGTGTGGTCGGCATCGTACTCGCCCGTAATCATTACCCTGTTTTCAATCAGGTATTCATTGACAGTTGGTCGCCTGGTACCCGACATCCCGTCACGATACGAATCCACCAGTGAGATTTCAACCATTAGCTTCCACTTTGACAGGTTACTGCTCTAACTACTAAGCAATTCGGACATTAAAATGACTCCTCATTATGTTGTAAATATGCGTTAGCGATGCCAAGTTACTAGTTTACAACAAATTCGTCAGATCAATTTGAAAGGCCTTCTGCTCTTTTGGGCCATTGTTGCAGAATTGTTTTCGCCTCATTTTTCGAAGCGCGCGGTGAGTGCGGTCAACCGGGCTAGGTAGTTTCCAGGCTTAAGAGAGATTATGAAGTTTATTGGCAACAGCGCTGTGGCATATATCTTGTCGATGGTCATGTTCACAAAACTTTGATACGGTCACTTTGGCTAGATCCTCTTTGTGAAGTCTTGCTCTCGGTTTACAAAAACCAATTGGCAACACTCGATTAGTAATTTCCAACAAAACAAGTGCATTATAATTCCTGAGTCCATAAGAACGCGTAACAAACTTATTCCACCAGTCTAGTGAAATCTACATCGCTTATGAGGCTCGATAATATAAGCGAAATCTTTGGCAATCAGCCGAAATCGTTTAGGAAATAAATATTCATTGTTGTGCAGATGATAATTGCTTGAGAGAGCATGATAAAGAACAGATATTATAGATGATCTAAAACTGAGTCCTTGGGTAAAGTGCTTGAAGCGGTAGTCGTGGATATCGGCATTGAAGTAAAAGAAATATGTTCACAGACAAAAGCGAAATTGAAACGTACATTATAAAAGGTTGTTCAAAAATAGTACAAAAGTCCTCAAAGTTCGATTGTAAATTAGACTTAGGTGTTAAGTTTAATAGCAAAGAAAGCCAGAATCTCAACTGAGTTAGCCAACAATGTACTGTATAATAAGATTGATAACGAAATACCGCTTTTTACATGAGGAGCAAAAGTAGAAAATACCATTGAGATATTTTTAAAAACTATTGAACACTAAACCCAAGCAAGCGTTCGTAAGGGCAGAAAAAGACATATTGGTGGAATATCATTGGTAAAATAGTTGAAATCATTTAGGAGGATCAATAAAAAAGTGCGGATTAAGAAAATAGCTAAAGTGTTCAGCGTAAGGATTAAGCCAACTTGTCCAATGGGAATAGGGTGATAAATTGACCATTGACGCTTTAGTTTTTCCGAAATTTCACATGATATTAAGGGGTTTGATAAAAATTGTGGCACCACGTTCATTTAACATTCTTCTTTGGATTTTTCGTTGCATAAAGTAAGTAATGTATGCCTATTTTGTACACCGTCAAATTCTCTACAATTCTATTTACCTTGTCTCTGCTTTGTATTTTGAGCAAACAAAATGAATTAAAAAGCAAAAGGAGAATGAATTTAGTTGTACACGGAAGCACCGCATAGTAGTGCATGTAACTTCTTAAAACATTACGTAGGTCGAGTGGAAGACGGCCCAAGGAGTGATCGGCCAATAACCGCCACAACTTCAAACAAATCGGAAACCGGAAGCTCGGCCCTTCATATATGAGAGGTTTTATTGATTTTTTATGTAAGAATATTTGAGTACCCTATGATTCCATTTATGTATTGTAATGAAATAAAAGGGAATTGAGATAGTCAAACGATCATTCTGAGGGGCTGAGGACGACCTAGAGGGAAGAGCTACTCCAAAAACCTAAAAAGATGGCAAAATTAATCGTGGAGGCCTGCCCGCAAATACTAAATCTCCATCTAAACGCTCAGTCAATACGTGCTTGCACGTCTCTTTGCTAGCTAGGCTCGGCAATGTGGGGGGAGCGCCCCTGAGCGCTTTGATCCCTCACTTGTCATTATACAAAATTCACGTGTCTATACCAGTGCATGGGTCCGCATCGGATCTTGATCCACGACCGATTGCAGCCTCCTCAGTCCTTATTTCTTCTGCCTCAGATCTTCAGTGAGGCGCGGGCTTTCACGTTCGCTCCCTTTATTGACAGTTTCCGGCCATTATTTTGGGGAGTATTCCTAAATAGGAGTTTTGCGGGGCTAGAAGGAAGAGAGAAGGAGAGAATCCTAAAATTGATAAGAATCTAGCTAAAATTCATAACGCAGAAATATATTCTCACCAATTCAGTTGTGCAAGCAAAGTCAAGATAAAATAACAAATTAAATTGATAAATAAATAAATAAATAAAATAAATAAATTAATTAAACAATAAAAATATATGATAAAATCATTTGAAAAAAAAAATCACGATTCTTCACCCAGACCTCCGCGTGTTCATCGATTTTACTCCTAACAGGGAAATGTTCTATTATAACAAAAAAATATCTCGATATTTTAAGTTTATGTCTTCCTTCTTATGACGTATTAGCAATCCTCGTCCGGTGTCCTCCGGCCCTCTCATTTGAGACCTGACAGAGTTTACAAAAACCGGCGGCGCCCAAATCAATAAAATTTCTGCCAATTGATGTTCCCATTTTTCCTGCTAATGATGATTACGAATTGAAGCACGACGTATTTGGAGAAATACCGTTGTTAAATCCATTTAACCAGAATTCGTCTTCTCAGCTCTTTAGACAGGCTCGGTGTTCCATTTGTGTTTATAATTGCATTCACTGAATAAACCCGAAAAATTATTTAAAAACGTTTTGGAAAGAAAAATCTAAACGGTTGATATGTACTGAAGAAATGATTGGAAGGATACTGAGTATAGCACACTTCATTTTAATCACGAAAAAATTACCGAAAGCACTGCAAACGCTAACAAAGCAAAACTACACTATTGCGACATGAAAATAAATCCCGAAAATATTTCAAAAGAATTTAAATTGATAGAATAATATTATCCGTATTTTTATTAGAAGACAACAGATGTCGAGAGTTTTGTTTGTTTTCCCGAGCGATTCAAAATTCGTTTTTTCTTTCTTTTTGTTTTAATATCACTTCCGACCGACAAAGGGCACCATCGATTGCTCGAGTTCACTTAAGGATAATTACTAATCACGGTAAAACCATCAGGATTCCATTTAAACATCGTCAACGCTTCGTATTTTAATTACTTTTTTTCCTTCTAATGCTCAACCAACACCCCCGCTATGATAATAATTTCTATTTCTTCCCCAGTCCGTCCTGTTACCTCCTTAGACGGTAGTTCTTGTTTAGTATTTAAAGGAAACAATTGAAAGCAAATGTCTTCCCGTAATTAAATAGCAAGTCTCCTTGTGTTCACACTTGATGGCGCCCAGAGTCACCGAAGGCCCCTTGACGGAACATAGCAATAACGCACCTGTCAACCCGCGATACCGTCTTTGCGACATTCACGACGAACTGAAGCTTGATCGAAGCTACCGGATGCAAAGTGAGTGCTAATGCTACCCCGCCAGAAATCCCAGCAATAGAATATTTCACGTCTGATAATATATGGATCCCGTTGACCCTGGTGTTCGCGGAAGGTGACCTTTGGATTTTTCTTTAATTATTCCCAGGTTCCAAAACAAAACAGCCTCCTTCGATCCAGAATCCATCAGATCGAATACAAGTTCCTCACGACCGTCATCCCCCTGTTCATCACCCGACGAATTTCCAACCATCTCCACGGATTACTCCTTATCTTGACAATTTGTATTCAATCAAATAACAATAATAATCGATAATAATTAAATTAATTAAAATAAAGTTTAGAATTGTCTAAGTGTAAGTAAATTCTTGGGGTGATGGGAGAAGGGCCTGTAGATAGTCGTTTTATAAAATAAATAAAAGTTAAGTAAAAATTACATGTTTAAGTTGAAAATTGAAATTGTAAGGTAGAGACGGGAGTGTTAGCATGGGAGAAAACGAAGCAATATTGCATATTATTAAATGCCCCGTCAAATTGTCCCTGGACAAAGCAAAGAAAATGTTGTCAATGCTGCAAGGCCGCGGTAGCACGTAGTGATTATACGTCAAATATGCCCGATATTGAATTTGACGTGGTACATTTTATCTTCTAGGAAGTAGTAAGTTAACGCGAGAGAAGCAACTTTGTTCTACTGCAACTTTATTAATAATAGATTTCCACCAAACTTTCCAGTATGATGCACCTTATTAGAACCTATCTTATTGAATCTTATTTTACGGATCTAGGAAGAACTTAAGGGAGGTTTGCAGTAAATTTTCAAGATTACAAATATTCTATCATGAGGTTTATTTGAGAAGATATTGTAACGAACTAGAGGACTAGATATCAAGTGCACGGACCACCATCATTTTTTTTTGCAGATTTTTCGCTTGGGTATTTTCTAAGAAGGGGTCCCTCAAGTAATTGCTCCCTTTCGCACTCCTTGCAAATGTCGTAATAATAGGTGTAACCCCATGTCGATCAAAACGTGTCACGCCACTAGTTCAACCCAACATCATCGCTTCCTTTACCGCAAGACGCCGTTCATTCTTTTATAGTCAGCCAATACTCAGAACCATAGAGAGCAGCGAAAATTTATTTTATTGATTTACAAAAATTGATACCTAATTATGATACCCAAAAGACCGAACTTTCTCGTATCCTGAAGTGAGGAGAGAGCATGTATTATAACGTCAAATGTAGGCTATATCCAGCCTGTATTAATCTTCTTTTTCTTCAGCCTTTGTCCCGTTCACAAGCGGGGTCGGCTCGTCGTGATCGGCTTCGCCATTTGGCTCTATCGAATGCCTGATCTGGGTGCAATCTCGAGGCTTTCAAATCCCCATCCAGCGTATCAAGCCACCGTTGTTTAGGTCTGCCTTTTGGTCGTTTACCATCGACTTCGATGTTCAGACCAATCTTGGCAAGTGAATTCTCGTTAGCACGAATTGCGTGACCATACCATCGAAGACGCCTCTCTCGCAACTTTTCCACGATCGGTGCAACCCGATCGCGGATATCCTCATTTCGGATGTGATCTAAACGTGTGACGCCACTAGTCCAACGTAGCATCTTCGTCTCCATTATCGCAAGACGCCGTTCATTGTCTTTTATGGTCGGCTAACATTCAGAACCATAGAAAGCGACTGAACGGACGACATTGGGGTAAATTTTAGATTTGAGACGTTCGTTGATACGTCGATCACAAAGAACACCAGTTGTGGAACGCTACTTCATCCAGGTTGCGTTAATGCGTGAAATTTCATTACGCAGTTCTCCATTGGCCAGTATTAATAATTTCTTGGTAACGAGTTTTGCAACGTTTAACACACATCTTTCCTTTCCAAATCAATAAAACGCTATCATCAGTATTTGGCAGTGGCTGAGGAAGATTGTCTAAATTGGATTTCGGATTTTATCTCAGTACAGCATGCGTTTGTGGATTTTTGATTCTACAAACAATTATGGTCTGCCAATTTTTCTAATCAAAGAAAACGCACTTTTTACGTTTAATCTTATCATTAGATTGGTATTACATGGCCAACACTAACATGCTTTAAGGGAAACTCTCCACATTATTTACTATCAGTGAAAAGTCCAATCATCGATCCTTAAGCCCTTCCATGAAATACAAAATACGTTACTAATTCGGGGTAATACCCCAAATATAACAATTTTCATTCGAATCGAGGAGATATCACTTATGACTAATCGTTTAATTCTATTTTTAAAATCTGTTAGCCAATGCGCTACTCTAGCAGATAACTATAATTCAAGAAGTTCCCACGACGAAATGTGAATTATGATATCGTTTACCATTTGGGCGAAAGTCGTCCCTACAAAATAGTAAGGATAAAGGATTTTAATATTGTATGTATGTATGACTGAGATCACGTTAGGAAGCCTTGAAAGCATGCTTGAGCTTGCCATCAAAGGCTCCAGCTCGAATTCTAAGAGAAGAATTAGATTTTGATGAAGAAATTCAGAACAAGTGGAAATATTGAAAATTATCATCCTTATTATGTTCTAGCAAGCTTAGGGTAGCTAAAAGTACACAGATACATATGTATGGCACACAACAAATGAGCATAAATTAAATTGTATCCAATATTTGGCCCACAAAAATATTGTCAATTAGTTTATAGAGATTGATCTAACGAAATGAATTAATAGTTGCGACATTCAGGTGTAATGAATTTTCTTCGGAATCACTGATTATCAAAAAAATAAAAAAAGTGGGTTATCTAGAAACCTATTATTTACCAAAAATGATGGGTCATTGTAAGCTGAATTGCATCAGAAAGAAAGTCATAATTTCAGTTTTGTGCTACTACAAAGATATTTTGTACTTTGACCTGTCTTCAAACTGCACAAAAATTTACTTTCAGCGACTCATGGAGTAGAATGAGTAATCACAGAACATTTCTCAGAAATAACTTATTGCAAATAATAGACTAAAATCTTGTTTACGTGATTTTCTGTTGCTACGCAAAATCAGTTTGGAGATGGCTTCACGAGGAGGCCCCTTTTCCTATCAAAGAAAATTGAAAATATGTAATTGATCTAAGTTCACTCTCCTCATGAATATATGAATTTTATTTTATTCTCGTGAAAATATGAATAGAGAGAGCCGAAATTGCTTCCTTTCCAAAGCAATAATGATGAAAACAAGATTGCCACGATTTTATTAAGTAAAGAATTGCGTTATATTTGTTGGAACCTTAGAAAGTATTTTTTTCCCAAATATAAGAATATATTCAACATTCAATTTAATTCAGTAGTCTGGTATTGACTTTTACATTTCAGGTTACATTCATTCAAGATAGTTTGATGTGAGATTGGTTACTTTCTTTAAGTTGCAAGCCAAGAAACCAATCTTTCATGCGAGATCAATTTGCTCTGTCAATCGTACATACGTAATTCTAATTTCTCATCAATACCTTATGGTATTTGCGCTTGGTAGGTTGAAATTGGGCATTACACTTGCATTTTTTATAATACCAATTTAGCTGAGTACATTGAAAGTATCTATTTCAGAAGCGTAATATTCATTTCTACAATTATGTATTTAACCCTAATCCCAACTTGGGCAAACTTCCCGAAGAACAAACTAAAAAAATATGTAAATCATCATCGTCATCAACAGCGCAACAACCGGTATCCGATCTAGGCTTGCCTTAATAAGGAACTCCAGACACTCCCGTTTCGGGCCGAAGTCCACCAATTCATCATCATCAACGGCGCAACAACCGGTATCCGGTCTAGGCCTGCCTTAATAAGGAACTCCAGACATCCCGGTTTTGCGCCGAGGTCCACCAATTCGATATCCCTAACAGCTGTCTGGCGTCCTGGCCCACGCCATCGCTCCATCTTAGGCAGCGTCTGTCTCGTCTTCTTTTTCTACCATAGATATTGCCCTTATAGACTTTCCGGGTGGGATCATCTTCATCCATACGGATTAAGTGACCCGCCCACCGTAACCTATTGAGCCGGATTTTATCCACAACCGGACGATCATGGTATCGCTCATTGATTTCGTCATTGTGTAGGTTACGGAATCGTCCATCCTCATGTAGGGGTCCAAAAATTCTTCGGAGGATCCTTCTCTCGAACGCGGTCAAAAGTTCGCAATTTTTCTTGCTAAGAACCCAAGTTTCCGAGGAATACATGAGGACTGGCAAGATCATAGTCTTGTACAGTAAGAGCTTTGACCCTATGGTGAGACGTTTCGAGCGGAACAGTCTTTGTAAGCTGAAATAGGCTCTGTTGGCTGACAACAACCGTGCGCGGATTTCATCATCGTAGTTGTTATCGGTTGTGATTTTCGACCTTAGATAGGAGAAATTGTCAACGGTCTCAAAGTTGTATTCTCCTATCCTTATTCTTTTTCGTGTTTGACCAGTGCGGTTTGATGTTGTTGGTTGATTCGTCTTCGGTGCTGACGTTGCCACCATATATTTTGTCTTGCCTTCATTGATGTGCAGCCCAAGATCTCGCGCCGCCTGCTCGATCTGAATGAAGGCAGTTTGTACGTCTCGGGTGATTCTTCCCATGATGTCGATATCGTCAGCATAGGCCAGTAGTTGGGTGGACTTGAAGAGGATCGTACCTCTTGCATTCACCTCAGCATCACGGATCACTTTCTCGAGGGCCAGGTTAAAAAGGACGCATGATAGGGCATCCCCTTGTCGTAGACCGTTGTTGATGTCGAATGGTCTTGAGAGTGATCCTGCTGCTTTTATCTGGCCTCGCACATTGGTCAGGGTCAGCCTAGTCAGTCTTATTAATTTCGTCGGGATATCGAATTCTCTCATGGCCGTGTACAGTTTTACTCTGGGTATGCTATCATAGGCGGCTTTAAAGTCGATGAACAGATGGTGCAACTGTTGTCCATATTCCAACAGTTTTTCCATCGCCTGCCGCAGAGAGAAAATCTAATCTGTTGCTGATTTGCCTGGAGTGAAGCCTCTTTGGTATGGGCCAATGATGTTCTGGGCGTATGGGGCTATCCGGCCTAACAAGATAGTGGAGAATATCTTATAGATGGTACTCAGCAACGTGATACCTCTATAATTGCTGCACTGCGTGATATCTCCCTTTTTATGTATGAGACAGATTATGCCTCGTTGCCAATCGTCAGGCATTGATTCGCTGTCCCATACCTTGAGCACAAGTTGATGAACCACTTGGTGTAACTGGTCGCCTCCATATTTAACCAATTCGGCTGTAATTCCATCGGCTCCTGGTGACTTATGAGTTTTTAGCCGATGAATTGCACGGACTGTTTCTACTAAACTTGGCGGTGGCAGTATTTGTCCGTCGCCTTCAGTTGCCGGAACTTTCACCTCACCGATGTTCTGGTTGTTTAGTAGTTCACCAAAGTACTCAACCCATCGCTCTAATATGCCCATTCTGTCGGAAATCAGATTTCCCTCTTTGTCTCGGCAGGATGAGCATCGAGGTGTATAAGGCTTCATCCTGCTGATTTGTTGGTAAAACTTCCGCGCCTGGTGCGGTTGCTCCCTGTACTTTTCTAGTTCACAGACTTGTTGGTTCTCCCAGGCTTCCTTTTTCCGTCTGTGAAGTCGCTTCTCCGCTCGACGGAGTTCGTGATAAGTCTCGGTGCGTGCCCGCGTTCTTTGAGAATGCAACATTGCTCGGTATGCGGCATTCTTCCGTTCCGTTGCTAGCTTACATTCATCGTCAAACCAGCCGTTCCGACTCCTTTTGCGGCTGGGGCCAAGTATATTTGTGGCCGTATCCATGATAACATTCTTCAGGTGGTTGTGAAGATCATTTGTTGATGCTTCATCTCCAGGTCCTCTGTTGACTGCGGTTATTGCGGCATCCATTTCCCTCTTATAGGTGTCGCGGAGGGTTGTGTTGTGGATGGCTTCAGTGTTCACTCTCACCTGATTGTCAGAGGGGATTCTAGGTGGTATTGTTATTCGAGCTCGGAGCACCATGCCAACGAGATAGTGATCCGAGTGTATATTGGCCCCCTATATGTTCTGACATTCAACAAGGCTGGTGCGGTTGCTCCCTGTACTTTTCTAGTTCACAGACTTGTTGGTTCTCCCAGGCTTCCTTTTTCCGTCTGTGAAGTCGCTTCTCCGCTCGACGGAGTTCGTGATAAGTCTCGGTGCGTGCCCGCGTTCTTTGAGAATGCAACATTGCTCGGTATGCGGCATTCTTCCGTTCCGTTGCTAGCTTACATTCATCGTCAAACCAGCCGTTCCGACTCCTTTTGCGGCTGGGGCAAAGTATATTTGTGGCCGTATCCATGATAACATTCTTCAGGTGGTTGTGAAGATCATTTGTTGATGCTTCATCTCCAGGTCCTCTGTTGACTGCGGTTATTGCGGCATCCATTTCCCTCTTATAGGTGTCGCGGAGGGTTGTGTTGTGGATGGCTTCAGTGTTCACTCTCACCTGATTGTCAGAGGGGATTCTAGGTGGTATTGTTATTCGAGCTCGGAGCACCATGCCAACGAGATAGTGATCCGAGTGTATATTGGCCCCCTATATGTTCTGACATTCAACAAGGCTGAGAGGTGGCGGCGTTCGATCAACACGTGGTCAATTTGGTTGAAAGTGGTCCCGTCTGGAGAGGCCCACGTATGTTTGTGGACCGCTTTCCGCGCAAACCAGGTACTTCCAACAACCATTTCGTGTGACCCTGTTAAATGAATAGTCCACAGTCCGTTATCATTTGTTTTTTCGTGTAAGCTATGGGAGCCAACGTATCGCCTGAATACGGGCTCCTTCCCTACTTGGCTGTTAAAATCCCCAAGTATGATTTTGATATCATATCTGGGACAGGCTTCGAGGGTTCGTTCTACTGCCTCGTAGAAGGTATCCTTCTCCGACTCTGCAGTCTCCTCTGTAGGGGCGTGAACGTTAATGAGGCTTATATTTCTAAACTTGCATCGCAAGCGCAGGGTGCATAGCCGTTCGCTTATGTTTTCAAAGCCGATAACAGTAGGTTTCATTTTTTGGCTGACTAAGAAACCTACTCCGAGCACATGGTTTACTGGATGACCGCTATAATATATGGTGTAGTGGCTCTTCTCCAGGAAATCGGTCCCTGTCCATCGCATCTCTTGCAACACTGTTATATCAGCCCTATATTGGGACAGGGTATCGGCTAGCTGCTTATCAGCTTCATCTCTGTACAGGGAGCGTACGTTCCATGAGAAAATGCGCAAATCGTTGTTCCTTTGTCGTTGCCGGGTCCGTCGTTTTAAAATCCGTCCTATCCGAGGCTCCTGTTGTGGCTTCGTAACAAGTTGTTTTCCGTGTAGGGTTGTCAGCCCTACCCAACCCCCAACCTGGAGGACCAGTTGGTACAATTTGTCCCGTTTTTAGGCGCGGGAGACTCGCCTTCATCCTTCTCCGTCTGCAGATTTTCGTCAAGAAAGAGCTCCCAGCGGTCACCACGTGAAGGAGGAGATAGGGTTTGGTAGTAGAGCTGTTGGTGTTGGTTCAGCAGGCATTTCCCAGGTTTTATGTTCCATCGTGGGTACCAATCAATGTTTCGCCCCGGGACCTATACTACCCTTTGACCGCCACCAATTCGATATCCCTAAAGGCTATCTGGCGTCCTGCCCTACATCATCGCTCCATCTCAGGAAAGGTCTGTTTCGTCTGCTTTTTCTACCATAGATGTTGCTCTTATAGACTTTCCGGGCTGGATCATCCTCATCAATACGGATTAGGTGACCCACCCACCCCAACCTGTTGAGCCGAATTTTAACCACAACCAGACTGTCGTGGCATCGCTCATAGATTTCATCGTTATGTACGCTACGAAATCATCCATCCTTATGTGGGGGCCAAAAGTTCTTCGGAGGATTCTTCTCTCGTACGCGGCCAAGAGAAGAACCCAAGTCTCCGAGGAATACATAAGGACTAGTAATATCATAATCTTGTACAGTAAGAGCTTTGATCCTACCGTGAGATGTTTCGAGCGAAACAGTTTTTGCAAGCTGAAATAGACTCTGTTGACAGCCAACAGCCTTGCGCGGATTTCATCATTATAGTTGTTATCGGTTGTGGTTTTCAACTCTAGATAGGAGAAATTTTCAACGGTCTCAAAATTGTAGTTTCCTATTTTTATTATGTTCGTTTCATCAGTGCGATTCGATGTGGCTGGTTCTTTGTTCTTTGGCCCTGACGTTGCCATCATGCACTCCATCTTGCCTTCATAAATGTGCAACGCGAGATCTCGCGCCGCGTCCTCGATCCGGATGAAGGCAAACTGTATATCTCAGGTTGTTGGTAGTTGGGTATACTTGAAGAGGATGGTGCCTCTTGCATTGACATCTGCATTGCGAATCATTTTTTCCAATGCTAAGTTAAAAAGGACGCATAATAGGGTCTTAGACCCTTTTTGATGTTGAGTGGTTTCGAGATTGATCCTGCTGCTTTTATCATTCCATTGGTCGGGGTTAGTCTTATCAATTTCGTCAGGACACCAAATTCTCCCATGACCGTGTACAGTTTTCTTCTGGCGACCTTAAAGTCGATAAAAAGATGGTGCAACTGATGTACATATTCCAACAGTTTTCCCATCGTGTGCCGCCTTTGTCCCGGCAGGATGAGCATCCACGTGTATAAGCTTCATCCTGCTGACTTGTTGATAAAACTTCCGCGGCTGGTGCGATTGGTCCCAGTACTTTTCGAGTTCACAGATCTGTTGGTTCTCCTACGCTTCCTTTTCCCGTCTGTAAAGTCGCTTCTCCGCTCGACGAAGTTCGTGTAAAGTCTCTGTGCATGCCCGCGTTCTTTGAAAATGCAACATTACTCGGTATATAGCATTCTTCCGTTCCGTGCTAGCTTACATTCATCGGCGAACCAGCCGTTCTGACTTTTATTGCGGCTGGAGCCAAGTATTATATGTTCGTGGTTGTATCAATGATAATGCCCTTCAGGCGGTTGTGGAGATAATTTGTTGGTGGTGCATCTGCAGGACCTCTGTTAACCGCGGATTTTGCAGCATCAATTTCCCTCTTATGTAGTAGGAGAAAGCTACCTAGTTTCATTTTTATTTAGAAGAACTAGAAGCATCGGAGCGATAACTACTTATAATACTACGCAGTCATTCCTTATAATATCTCGGCTCTCTAAAATACTACCTAGGCTACTTGCAATAGTACGTTGATTTTTTCATAGTGGCCCAAAAATAAGGTTTTTCTATATAAATACTTTTATTTCCAGTCCCAATACAAACCCTTGCGGAATACCTACAGTATTCATTCTTTCACGTAATTTTTTTTAACGCACGTTATAAAATTACTCCCTTGGTTTTAATAACTCGCTCCAATTTGGAGTCAGGAAAGTAATGAAATAGGACGATACGACTTTGACTTTGGTAAGATCTTGTTTTCGTTCAACCATTCATAACTTTGGCTCTTGCTGCTCGTGGAGCGACCCGCTCTTCAGCTATCTTAGAAGAGTAGATTCCACTGCAAGGCCTCGGCCCTCCTTGATATGTGGCCTACCCACTGCCACTTCCGTGCGCCGAAAAAGTTCTTCATTTATATAGTGTCAGGTAAGCGTACTCCAATGATATAACGCAGACAGGTGTTGACCAACACTTAGAGCCTTTGAGTAACAGTGGAGTTCACTTTCCATGTGTTACTTCCATATAGCAACAGAGAAACAAGTCGGAATACCGGAAGCTCGTGCTTCGGGTATAAAGGTTTTGTGTTCATCTTATCTAAGAAATTTCAACGCACATTTTTCTATCCGTATACAGCTACAAAACTACGAGACATACGTACATATTACAGCCGTAGATGTTACGCTCACCCTAAACAAACAAACTGCCTATTTCCGAATACTGTACACATATATGTATGTATATAAATTGATCGTGCCCATATTTCCGATTTACTTCTTATATCTATCTGAATTAGGCTCTACCCGCAAAGTTCATTAGCACGCATATACTATATACCTACATATACACATGTCTCGTTGGAATAATTGATATTCATATACAAATGATTAAAGAACTAAAACAAAATAATTCTTTTCCACCCAATTCATACGAACTTACTTCGTATGGTATTGACGAATTGATATGTGATGACGTCATCAGGTTGTAGAGTGCACGAAATTCACAAAAAATTGTAAAGTTTTACCTCCTATAACTTTGTTAATAATGGTTGGATTTTCCTCAAACTTGACCAAATTGTGCATTATATTCTTCATTATACCCACGCCAAATTTTGTACTTCAGTGACGAACATAAGGGGGGTGCCGGGTAAATTTCTAAAATGTGGAAATATACTATTATTAACTTTACTTGTGCAGATATCGGAACCGGATATATTTTGAGGCCTAGATTTCCTAGAGATGCACTATTGAGATTTTTTTCAGATTTTTCGGTTGGATAGGTTCTGAGAACGAGACGTGTTACACTTTTTGGGGGTCATATTTTGAGCCCTCACTCCCCTATGTTTCACCCAATATTAAATATTGAACCAGTTTCGAAAAGTACTAATTGAGACCTTTCATTTGATACCCCACATGGCCACATTTTATGAAAAAAATTTTGCACCCTCCTTTCACATGTATGGGGAGCCCCCCTTAAACTTAACACAAAATGGCGGCAGTTGCTGCATGTAAAGGGAACGGCAGATCACATACTCCCACCAATTTTCGTGACAATCGGTTCAGCCGTTTCCGAATAAATCGGCTGTGACAGACAGACAGACAGACAGACAGACGGACAGACAGACAGACAGACGGACAGACAGACATCGAATCGATTCTAATAAGGTTTTGTTCCACACAAAACCTTAAAAACATTAGCACAGAACAGTCTTAATTTGACCTTGGAGTTGAGATAATTGCATTTCCAGATTTTAGACAGGCAGCAAAAGGGGGTCTATTGTTAGTAATGCGTCGGGCAACATCCAGTTCGATGCCACCGTCGGCAAAAAGCACGCTTCCTAGATATAAAAATTAATCGATGGCTTCAATGTTGGTGTTTATTTTTAGTCTATTTCTATTTGCCTCTCTTTCCAAATCCAGAGCCATTTGACCAAGGTTGATGACCCGATGAGAGAACTCTCGTCAGCGTAGTCGAGTTTGAGATGTCCTCGTCAATTTGACTCCTTCGGACGAAGCAACATAAAAAACATCACCGATAATAAAAAGAAATAATATCGATGACAGGATACAACCCCGCTTTCAACTTTAAAATCATCATATGTCGCTCTGATTATGGCTATTAGTTTCTCCCGAATGCCCCTCCTGCGTTAAGCACTCCAGATGCACTTCCTGTTGACACTGTTGAAAGCTTTCTCAAAATCGATGAAGAGCAGCTGCAACAACGATGTAAACTCCGCGCACTGTTACGATAAGGGTTGATGTAGTCAATGCAGGGGATCCGGAGCGGAAACCAGCTTGCTCTATGTCGGTCAAGCTTTCGAGATGTTCTTTGATGCATTTCAAGATTATTTTAGCTATTATTTCTGCAACGGCAAGTAGCACAGTATCTGTGTGCTTCAATTGTCATACTCAAAACGGGTGCCCTTCTTTAGAATCTTAACGATCATCCTCTTTTCCACTCTCTGGGAAAGGTCTCGGATTCCCAGGATTTCCGTACGAGTGATAGCAAATCTACAGTAACTGTAAGTGCAGCGATATATAACTCTATGGGGAGACTGTCAAGCCCAGCGGCTCAACTCCGTTTGAGTGCACTGATGGCCGAAATGATTTATATTCTGCTTGGAGGAACAGTTCGTATTGGCATATTACGGTGACTGGCGCTTTCATCCACAAGAGGAGGAACCTCACTGAATGTGATGCTGTTAAGAACTATGAAGAAGTGTTCTTTCCACTTCTTCAGTTGTTCGTAAGTGTGGATGAGAAGTCGACCGTTGATGTCCTTCACAGGATCGTCGAAATTTTTGCGACCGCATGAAAACTCTTTCGTGATCTGGTATACACTTCGGAAATCATTGCGTCCTGCGGCATCTTCCGCTTCCCTGACTAGTGCAATAGCAAATTGTCTCTTCTCACGACGTATACTGCACTGAACTTCTCGAGATTTCGCTCGGTATGGGAGTTCGAGCGTGTCCCGCCCGCTATCGCTCGCAGTGGTCGATCCGCTTCCACGATTACCTATCGGCCCGAGAAAAGAGCATTTTTGATGGCAGCCCAATTCTCATCAATACTCTAGGCTGGCTCTTCCGCTGCCAGGCTATAGCTGGTTTATTCAAGCGTCGTGTCGATCAGTTGAAACTCTGGCCTCGAACAATATGTCACCAATGACGTGGCGGCGTTTCGCCATCATATGTCCGATCAGGGCGTTGAAGGAAACTTCGCCTGAACTATTTATAATTTTTCGTAGAAGGCAGACTTCGTTACTATGTATATCGGTGGTGCACAGCATTGTACCCTTGTGGTGCTCGTTAATTTGGACTGGAATCTTGCAATTAGAAGCCTGCCAATCGATTAGAAAGAACCCGACACCGGATTCGTGTCGCTACCACTTGCCGTTAGTGTTTCAAGAGGGAGAGAAGTACTCTCCAGAGTCCCATCACATAACTTCGGTTAGGCCCAGAATGTCTAGCTTATATCGTTGGAATTCCCACTCGAGCTGGATAAAGCGAGCATTCTGAGGCCTTTCGCTATCGTTCTCAAGAGCGTGCGCCCATCCTCTTCTCAGAAGAGGATTTTAGAGAGGCGACCACAGATTTCGCATATGGAAAGAGGCAATACTACTATGAATTTGACCCCGAAAAAATTAAAAAAGAAGGGCATCCTTAGTTCATTCTCCTGTAATCATCGGTACACAATGAACCATGATACATTACTCGACAAAATGAGAGAGTCTGAAGTTCTAGATTTTGATCTGTAGGGCATTGATGTACAACTCGGTGCTATATAGATGGACACATGAGATTCACCTATGCATCCCTGGCAGCCCATTCAATATTAATTTTAAAGGTCGCGAATATTTTTTGGCTGGCTATTCATCGACGACCGTGATCGCTGCTGATCAACGGGGAGCCCTAGGAGGCGTAGTTAATTTTTAGATTTTTCCGCAGTGGTATTTAGGATTGGCTAACGAAGGTGATATGAATTGGAACTGAAAATGAGACTCCGGCTCAGTTGTAAAACTGTCATTCGTTAGCAATACGCTAGTGCAGCAACCAGCAGATAATTTTATTATAGCTAGGGATAACCTACAGAAAACCTGCCAAGCACATTAATCAGAGAAAATCTACCAGAAATTTGCAGTGAGATATGGAGAAACAAAAACTTAGGACCCAAATACAAACCGTCTCGCGGTAATAGAGACGATGTTATGTTGGACCAGCGGCGTAACACGCCATGATCACATCTGAAATGAGGATATCCGAGATCGATACCGGGTTGTACCGATCGTGGAAAAGCTGCGAGAAAGAGCGTCTTCGATGGTATGGTCGTATCATTTGCGCGGAACTACTGATTTTGAATGATTTCTGAAAAGACATGTATCTAGATACTAATATTACGATATCATCTTTCATTATCATCAACGGTACAACAACCGTTATCCGGTGTAGACCTGCCTTAATAAGGAACTCCAGACATCCCGGTTTTGCGCTGAGGTCTACCAATTCGATATCCCTAAAAGCTGTCTGGCGTCCTGGCCTATGCCATCGCTCCATCTTAGGCAGGGTCTCTCTCGTCTTCTTTTTCTACCATAGATATTGCCCTTATAGACTTTGGGCTGGATCACCCTCATCCATACGGATTAAGTGACCGATTGAGAGAGATTGAGCCGGATTTTATCCATAACTTGATGGTCATGGTATCGCTCGTAGATTTCCTCCTTATGTAGGCTCCGGAATCGTCCATCCCCATGTAGGGGGCCAAAAATTCTTCGGAGGATTCTTCTCTCGAACGCAGCCAAGAGTTCTCAATTTTTCTTGCTAAGAACCTAAGTAGGAGTATTGAATATAAACTTATAGCTAACTTAGGGACTACCTTAACAGTTAAACTTAATCTAAGGTACAACATGAAGCTTAAACTAACTTATTACTAAAAAGGTTATGTGAACAAAAGCTATTAACATTTCATTTTGGAGGAAAAGTCGAAAAAAACCTCCACTCGTTGAGCATATATAAAAGCGGGACGGGACTAGGAGGGAAAAAGGACTGGGGTAGGATGGGAGGCGTGCGGGAGAGGGATGGGAATTAAAAGCTGGGAGGGGTGCTAATGATAGAAAGGTTTAAAAAATTGGGAGTCGGAGAAATTGCCTGTGTAGAAGACTACTCTACCTAGGGAATCGAACAGACGGTTCTGGGACTGGAGGGATAAAAGGATCTGGGGGAATAGATGAGTCTGGAGAAGGTTATCTTCAACGATCTCGATCTGCATGGCATTGGCGACAAGAGGATTGGGATGGGCTTGGCACTTGGCCAGGAAGTTGAGGGCAAGACGAGCAAGGAAGGCGTCGATGCGTGGGATTTGGCAGGATTCATAGAGGATCTGTTTGGAAATGTACTTGGAGCGGTCCTCGTTCTTAAAGATGTTGGCGCAGTGACGAAAGATCCTGCGCTCTTTGAGGCGGAGTCGCTCCATTTGGGATGGGGAGCAATTGGACCAGAAAATGAAGCCGAAGATGAGGAGTGGGCGGATAAGCTGTTTATAGCAAAACAGCTTAAACTTTCTTGGAGTCGGGATGTTGTATTTAAGGATAGGATACAGGGACCGGAAGGCACCAGTTGCACGGCCTAGTGCCTTCGTTATGTGAGGTACGTGGGAGAGGCGGGAGTTCATTGTCACCCCGAGGTAGGTGACTTCTTTAACAGTGGGAATGGGCTGGTCGTGGATTGTGAGTGATAATGATCTGGTGTCACTCCACATCTTCGGAGTCATCCTCATGTCTCCATGGAAGACGATGGTCTCACACTTGTCGGGATTTAGGGAAAGTTTCCAACGGGTGAAATAGTGGTAAAGTTCATCCAAATAAGCATTCAGACGCGCTTCACCACGGGAGATGTCTTTGATGGCCGTATAGATGATTAGGTCATCCGCGTATTGGAGGATCTGGATGGGACACGGGTGTGGAGGTGGTTTGGGGATATCTGCGGTGAACAGGGAGAAAAGGGTTGCAGACAAGACTGAACCCTGGGGAATGCCGGCGGGGCAAGTATAGGGCGAGGAGAGATGCTGCTGGATGCTCACTAAGGATTTCCGCCCATCTAGAAAGCTAAGCGTTAGCTTACAGAGGTGCAGATGGAAATTGAGGATTTCGGAAAGCTTGTACGTGAGTCCGTATTGCCATACGGAGTCGAAAGCTTTCCTTAGGTCAAGGAGACAGGCTATGGTGGGTGTCCTCCGATTGATACCCAGGAGGATATCAGTCTTGAGGACAAGTAGCGCGTGCTCAACCGAGTGTTTAGTTCGATTGGCGAATTGGAACTCTGGTAGTGAGTTGTTGGAGGTGCAATGCTCGTCTATGAGGGATTTGATAATCCGCTCGAAGATTTTGGTGGAGGAAGAAAGGATAGAGATAGGCCTGTAGCTACCGGGATTGAGTGGATTAAGGTTCTTTTTTGGGATGGGAACTATGCGAGCATTTTTCCATTCGGTGGGGAAGTGAGCGTTGAGGATACAGTGGTTGATGATCGAGGAGAGTGTGGTGGAAATGTTGGGGGCGCATTTTTTTTAAAACTATGGAAGGGATTTTGTCGAGACCCACTGATTTTTTGTTCTTGGAGGCTGCAATTGCAGCTTCCACTGAACTTGGGCTGACAAAGTGGATGGGAGACACATTATCATGTTCATCGGGATGGTTAATGGGTTGAGTGAATAAGTTTAGGTTGGGACTGGGTTGGTAAAAACTTGGTGTGGATTGAAGTTTTTCTATGGATTCGCTCACAACACTTTTGAAGTGTTGATCGCGAATGTGGAGGGTGCAATGGTGCGAAGTGAAGGTAGTGGTCGGCTAGGATGTTCACCTTTTCGGGAGTTGAAATGTTCTGTGGAAGGATGGTGGTTTGCTGGGAGGACTTGCCTAGACGGGGACAAGTTTTTCTGAGTTCCCTGAAGGTATCAGGGTTCAGCTCGATGTTGCAGAGGCGTTTGTGGAGGTGGTTGGTACAGAGTGTTAAAATCCTATTGTGGATTGACCTGTCAAGGGAAAGGATTTCGTTACGGAGAGGATTGGGGAGAGTATCTATTCCTAAATAGCCTCCGCCTTAGGGTACGCTTGTATTTGATATCCACGAGGATATCGTCTGGGAGAGAAATAAGGTTGCGGTAGTTAAGGGACAGGGATACATGAGGACTGGCAAGATCATTGTCTTGTACAGTAACAGCTTTGACCCTACGGTGAGACGTTTCGAGCGGAAGAGGCTCTGTTGTTCATTCTCTTGTTTTTGGCGCTAACGTTCCCTTCATTAATGTGTAACCCAAGGTCTTGCGCCGCCTGCTCGATGTGGATGAAGGTAGACTGTACATCTCGGGTTGTTCTTCCCATGATGTCAATATTGTCAGCGTAGGCCAGTAGTTGGGTGGATCTGAAGAGGATGATGCCTCTCGCATTTACATTTGTATCACGAATCACTTTCTCCAGGGTCAGGTTCAAGGGGACACATGATAGGGCATCCCCTTGTCTTAGACCATTGTTGATGTTGAATGGTTTCGAAAGTGATCCTTCCGCTTTTATCTGGCCTCTCACATTGGTCAGGGTTACCCTAGTCAGTCTTATCAATTTCGTCGGGATACCGAATTTTCTCATTGCCGTGTAGAGTTTTACCCTGGCTATGTTGTCATAGGCAGCTTTAAAGTCGATAAAAAGATAAAGCAACTAATGGCCATATTCCAACAGTTTTTCCATCGCTTGCCCCAGAGAGAGAATTTGGTCTGTTACTGATTTGCCTGGAGTGAAGCCTCTTTGGTAAAGGCCAATGATGTTCTTGGCGTATGGGGCTACCCGGCCTAGCAAGATACCGGAAAATTTCTTATAGATGGTACTCAGCAACGTGATTTATGTATCGGATAGATAATGTCTCGTTGTCAGTCCTTAGGCATCGATTGGCTGTCTCACACTTTGATCATCAGTTGATGAACCGCTTGGCGTAGTTGTTCGCATCCATATCTAACCAATTCGGCTGTAATTCCATCGGCTCCTGGCGACTTATGGTTTTTAAGCCGATGAATTGCATGGACTGTTTCTTCTATGCTTGGTGGTGGCAGATTTGTCCGTCGTCTTCAGTTGGAGGGACTTTCAACTCGCCGATATTTTGGTTGTTGAGCAGTTCATCAAAATATTTCATATACATCGCTCCAATATGCCCATTCTATCGCAAAGCAGATTTCCCTCTCTGTCTCGGCAGGATGAGCATCGAGGTATATAAGGCTTCATTCTGGTAACTTGTTGGTAAAACTTCCGCACCTGGTGCAGTTGCTCCCTATACTTTTCGAGTTCACAGATCTATTAGTGCTCCAAGGCTTCCCTTTTCCGTCTGTGAAGTCATTTCTCCGTTCGACTGCCTTCTTGGTAGGTCTCTGCGTGTGCCCGCGTTTTTTGAGAATCCAACATTATTCCGTTGTCGTTGCCGGGTTCGTCGTTGTGCAGTCAACCTAGTCCGTGACTCCTTTTGTGGCCTACCCATCCCCCATCTTGGAGGACCAGTTGGTGCAATTTGTCCTGGTTTTAGGCGCGGGAGACTCGCCTTCATCCTTCTCCGTTTGCAGTTTTTCATTAACAAAGAATTCCCACCGATCACTACGTGGAGGTGGAAATAGGGTTTGATAGTAAAACTGTTGATGTTGGCTCAGCATGCGTTTCCCAGGTCTTATGTTCCTTCGTGGGTACTAATCCACGTTTCGCCCTGGAACCTATACTACCCTTTGATTGCCGATATCATATTTGCAACGACTTAAAATGTTGAAAGAGACAAAATTCGGAGGGGTGAACATGAGGAAAATTCGAACAAGCCAGCTAGGAGTGCCTGTAAATATCTTGAACTATGATATCAACCCCTACTACGTAATTAAACGGTTGAAACGATGAAATGGCGCATTAAAATTCCTCAACCGTTTTGCTGTTTCAAATGCCAAAGGAATTTGACTGGTCTGAAATCTACTATTCATCGATTGAGACTAAAGAAATAATTTATTATAATTTGTGCCAATTATCCCCGTCGGGAATTTATTCAAACCAGCCTATCTTACTGGCGGGTCCACTTGTCTAGTATGTTCGAGCGGAGTGAGGTCTCTAGTGTCTATTTCGCTGCATATTTAAACAAAATATATGTTTTGCATTAACATCGTAATATCTGCACTCAAGTCAGTATTGCAATAATATCCAAATTTGTCTACTCCAATTGCCCCCTTTGTCTTGAGAAATCTTCAATCTTTTCATTCCAAGCACAAATTCTCAACCTATATTTTTCTAGTTAGCTGAAATTTGTTCCGATGTTGAACCATCCGTTCTTCTCCCGCACAACATTACCCGAAAACTTACCGTCAATTGTTACTATCTTTAACGAGAATCGAAAATTGCAAAAAGCTCAAGGTAACCTCAACAAAGCAAAACGAAACTTTCTCTTTGCGCTCGCACCTTTCCGTTGCGCGGCTGCCGTTGCCGCTGCCACTTTCCGGTTAATGATCTCAATAATAAAGCGTTTCTATTTTTACCTTTAACTTGATTTGTGTACGAGCAACCATAGTTTCCAAACGAATTGAATGGATTTGTTTGTTGATTTTGTCTTTAATTTATATTTGTCGTTGCAAATCTTCATTTATTTTATGTTTAATGCAGTTGGTTGGAAGCGGCTGGAAATCATCTAAGATTTTTCAGATATTATTAGTGGGCAGTTTATACTGCATAAAATATGAAAATTATTCTAGATAGTCTTAGCTTCTGGAATCAGGGGAGGCTGAAGGGGTTGAAATTAGTCCTCGTTAGAATTTCTAAGGGTTCCTTGTTCAATTCGTTTGAATATTTGAAATAATTTCCAACCATTAAACTGAAGAAAATTGCAGAGTCAGAAAATATAAAATGAGCAAATGTTATCAATTATATATACAGATTACGAGAAATATATAGTAGGGTAAAAACTCAGGTTTAAAAGCGATAAAAATAGGAATGCAACGGCAAAGAGAGTGTCTATCAGTCCCGGCGCGTACATTTAAGTCATCTAGGCTGGAATGAAGCTTCCTTTTTCGACTTGTGGTGCCATACAAATATCTTCCATGCAAGACAGATACCAAAATCTTGGCAAGCCTTTGGTGAGTATGTTGATCTACATTTCAAATGATGCAAAGAAATTGATTCCTGATGAAATTGTACTTCAGGTCTACGCATTTGGTCTTGTTGGATTTCCTGTAACTTCCGCATTCTCTCCAAATATCTAAGACGTATACGAGGGTCGTTTGAAAGGCTGTGCAAAAATAAAAACTACTCAATTGTTTGGGGTAAACCTTTCTTATTTTTCGACATAGTCTCCCTTTAAACTTATACACTTCGTCCAATGCTGCTTTAGTTTGGTGATCCCTTCCGAATAACAGAATTTGTCCAAGTCTGAAAAATAGCCATTTGTTTCTCCAATCACCTCCTCGTTTGAATAAAACCTTTTTCAAGTCAGCCATCACTTCGAATTGGGGAACAATTAATAGCCTGAGGGAACCAAGTGTGGAGAATATGGGGGATACGAAACGAGTTGGAACCCCATTTCCATTAATTTTGCGACCACAATTGCTGATGCGTTGTCGTGATGGAAAAGGACCTTCTTGTTGAGCAATCGTGAGTATTTTTCTTGCAGCTCTGTTTTCAAACGATCCAATAACGATAAATAATAGGCACCTGTAATAGATAGTCGATGAGGATTATTCCTTGCTAATATCAAAAAGCACTCGCAATAATCTTTCCGGCCGAAAGAACTGTCTTCGTCTTTTTTTACGCACATTTCTCCTTGGTAATCCGTTGTTTAAATTGTTCCTTGCTCTCAGGAGTGTACTGGTGGATCAAAGTTTCATCAACAGTGATGAAACGGCGCTTAAAGTCCTGAGGATTATTCTGGAGCAGCTGCAAGCCGTCCTTGCAATACTTCCACGATTTCGTTTTTGGTTAAGCGTGAGCAATCGCGGCACTAATCTTTCGATTAGCTTTTTCATGCTCAAATGTGTAATCAAAATATTATGTACCCACTCATTCGAGATACCCACAGCATTAGGAATCTCACGCACCTTCATTCTTCTGTCATCCGTCATCATATCATGGCTTTAATCAATGATTTCTTGAGTAGTAACCTCAACCGGGCGTTCAGAAGATTCAGCCTCACTTGCGCCCGTATGCCCACTCCGAAAATTTTGAAACTATAAACTATTATATAAACTATTCTAAATGAAGAGTCACCATATCTAGCTTCTCTTTAGTCTCCTGAGGCGTTTTGTCCTTCATAAAGTAATGTTTTACCACCACACCGAGAAAACATTGGGAAATTAATTATATTCTCACCGGCTATGGTGGATACCGTCAATACCTATATAGGTTTCAATTAGACACCTAATTGTCCAAACTGCGATGGAGCCCCGGAGGACCGAGCGCACGTTCTCTTTTAATGCGCGAGGTTCGTAAGGAAAGGAGCAATGCTAATACCGACAAATTTTCTCCAGAGAATGGTAGCTTGCCAAGAGAATTGGGATCAACTTCATGATCGCGACGACCCAAAATAAATTGCAAAAAGCGGAAGAGGTGAGGAGGGCACGGTTACGATAGCCGCGGGTAGATGGAAGGAGACCTAGCCAACTCCGCCTTGTGATGTAGAACCTAAAGGTGATGGGGTAGACTAAAATTGGGGGTGGTTTTAGTGGGCACATATTCCACACACTGGCGTGTGCATCTCCTTAAAAAAGACAGTAAACTGATTTTAATAAGATTTTGTTTTACCCAAAACTTTAAAAATGAATAAATATTGTCAGTTGATAAAAACTTCTACGGAAAAAAAGGTTTTTGATTCGACCTGGCCTTATTTAATCTTCTAATTTTAAAATGCCTTTTTCCTGAAGGGCCAATCATGCAAGAACACTTGCTTCTATAGCTGTATCTATGCTTTTTGCGTTCATTATCAAGACCCCAAGTGTATTATAGCTAAACGTGACACATAAGTGACTAAAAGTGAATTTTCGTGAATCTATGAGAAACGAACAATATATTCTGAAAATATTTCCTGCTGATAACTGAGAATTGGCTTTGAATGATATTGACTACCCCCCAGCTTGGTAAGGACTGGCTAGTCTGCAGGGTTTTTTGTTTGTATTGTTTAGTGAGAAATTCTAATAACTAAGTTCGCTAGTAATTATCTTTCGGCGGCTGTCAAACGATGAACATTATCAAGGCAGCAACAAGATTCAATGTCTACGGTAGCCAAACCTGTGCTTGGTCGCCATACTTATGTTTTATTTTCGGTCGGTTCTATATCTTTCACAAATTTTGTGTTCCGTAGGTACATTTTCTTACTGCCTTCTTCTCAAGCTGTCCCTGAAGACCTTATGGGATAACGAATTTCACTATCATCGATGAGAAGTTTGATTACTACTCATTACCCAACGAAACGTTATGCCTTTTCTTCAAATTAAAAACCTAACAAGTCAGGAAACCGGAAGCTAGACGCTTCAGGTATGAAAGGTTTTGTTTATTTCTTTTATAAAGAGATTTGGGTGTGCATTTGTCCCATTAGCATGTAGCACGTAAAATATGCATATATTATGTAAAAATAGCCACTTTCAAGTGATATTGACATTGATAGTCTCGAATTTGCAGAGGAGCGACAGCTTTGACTTAGTATTACTTTGTTAGTAATAGTGCGATTTTCACCAAATTTGACAGGATTATGCTCTATGCTGTAGCCTATAACGTTGCAAAATTTTGTGATTCTAGGGTGAACTTAAGGGGGGTTTTCCTGTCAATTACTAAAAATTATAGTAATGTATTATTATTAACTTTATTTGAACAGGTATCGGTATGGAGGGTATTTCGGAGCCTAGGCACTATATAGTGATAGCCCCCTGATTTTTTTCAGATTTTTCGGTTGAGTAGTTTCTGAGAATGGGTTCGTTAAAAAAATGACCACTTTCAACCCCCCGCACCCCCCAGCTTTTCAACAAATGTCAAAACTAAGACTGGCTTCGAAAAGTACTGATCGAGACCTTTAATTTGATACCCCACATGACTATATTTGATGAAAAAAAAATTTACACCCTCCCTTTGCATGTATGGGGACCCCCCTTAAATTCCACGTAAAAGGATGTAACTCACTATATGCGTGAGCGTTCACAGTTCCCACCTTTCTACCAAAGTTGGTGCCAATCGCTACAACCGTCTCCGAGAAAAATGCGTGTGACGGACAGACAGACAGACAGACAGACAGACGGACAGACAGACAGACAGTAAACCGATTTTAATAAGGTTTTGTTTTACAAACAAAACCTTAAAAATGAGAGATGGCTTCTATTTACATCTCTTTCATAAATGCGTTCCTAAAATGGGCGCGTATGCACGAAATTCCGTCCTATGTCTATTACGCTCTCATATTTTAGAATATACACAGTGGAACTTCAATCCTTTAGGTTTTATTTTTTTTTCATCTAAGAAACTGAAAGTCACGGAGCTTACAAACAAAATAGGAGAAATATGCGCCGAGGTCCACCAATTCAATATCCCTAAAACCTGTCTGGCGTCCTGGCCTACGCCATCGCTCCATCTTAGGCAGGGTCTGCCTCGTCTTCTTTTTCTATCATACCGGGTGGGATCATCCTCATCCAGACGAATTAAGTGGCCCGCCCGCCCTAACCTATTGAGCCAGATTTTATCCACAAGCGGACGGTCATGGTATCGCTCATAGATTTCGTCACTGTGTAGGCTACGGAATCGTCCATCCTCATGTAGGGGGCCAAAAATTCTTCGGAGGACTCTTCTCTCGAACGCGACCAAGAGTTCGCAATTTTTCTTGCTAAGAAACCCAAGTTTCCGAAAAATACATGAGGACTGGCAAGATCATTGTCTTGTACAGTAAGAGCTTTGACCCTAGGGTGAGACGTTTCGACCGGAACGGGCGACTAAAAAAGAGAAGGATAATTTCTCTAATAAATATGTCAACATAACAAAAGAACTAACAAAATTCTGTATTTCATTTCGAGGCGATAGCGTATATATAAATTTGAAAACGAAGCTAGTGTGACCATCCATGGCAGGACATTGCTAGGTTGACTAAAATCAGCACTGGCAAAGCCAGCAGACGAATGAATCATAAAATGCATAAGTTTTACTGAAACTATGCCTTCCATAGTGAGACACCCAAGGTTGAGATTCTGGACACACTAAACCAGAAAATTTATGTCGTATGCAGTCGGTTACGACGATATGGCGAAAGTCACTCCAGACGTGTCCAGAATGCAACGTACGCGAGGAACCAACCGAGTTTTTTCAAATTACTCAATTAATTCCAATAGAGCGTCTAGACCGTACAGTTTTCGGTGACGAAGTAGAAGAATATTGGGGTGGATCTTGGGGATTATCCAGTCAGCATGCTGAGCGACTTGCCATGCCACTATGCCTGGCATGAATTGTGCGGATGTTACCGAAGAGGGAGGGGCCCTCAGAATTTCGAAGATACAGGACCGATTACTTGATTATCAACCCTCTATAAGTGCATAAAGTCCGTTATTAGTGGAAGGGTCAGCGCGCATCTCGAGACCATCAACATTCAACACAGATTCCGCCTACTAGATCCGAAACCGTCTTAATGGAAAGGTGACATACTACCTTGTCAGTGCCCTGAGGGTGCCAGCGCTTCAGAATATTTGGTTTGTATGACACTGAATTATGCTGGATGGCATGGTTTTGCAATAAAATATGGTCTACACGTTAAATGCGGGCTCGCATTTGAAGTTCTTAGTTGACATCCAGTTGTATGCTGGTACTGATGACTGACTACCTGTTGCGAATAGTAGACATGCCGCTTCTCTCGGGGAGGAATAAAATAAGTGCATTAAATGTGTTCGCAATTCCTTGCGTTCGAAATATTACCGTGGATGGGGTGAAATCAGACCAAGACCATATGGATATAATTGTTCTCCATAATAGCAACATTGAACGTAAATACGTGGAGAAGAAGGTGAACTATGAGCCACTGCCTCGGAAATATAAATTTTGGCATCTCGAGAGGATGGTTGTAGTTTCCATAATATTGACAGCTATAGATATATTAGCCAAATCCCTAGTGGCTTTCCTTGATGTCCTGGGACTCTCATATAGTCTAGTTCAAAGAGAGAGCCCCTGTATATTTTAAATAAAGCTAGGATCGTCCGAGCGTGAACGGTTGGCCCTTAGTGCTAGTATTAGATAAAACTCAGCATATGTCGAGATTGTGACAACTCAAAAAAAAAAAATAGAAAAAAGATAAACTCGAAATAATTCGGCTGGCGGAAAATAAACGAAGATGTCACTCCCTTAGCGTTATGAGGCGATGGTTTTGAAGGTTTCAGAGGAGTAGTAGGGAACCTCTAATGTAGAAGTATAAACATACTTTCCTTTCTAATGAAAAAGTCCTGAAATTCACGAGAAAATTGTTTAATTTATCGCTTGACTTAGTTAAGGGGGAGTAACGTTAATTTCTCGAAAAACATGCACAACTTTGTGATTCTTTGATGACAGTTAAAATCTATTTATTAAAATAATACATTAAGGTATGGCATTCGAAATATTGTATAAAATTTTCATGAAGAAATATTGAAAAATAAGGTAATGTCAGCAATTATTCGGAAGCACCTCGGAAAAAAGTATAATTGCGGTGCCTCTCATAACTCGGTGCTGGATCATTTGAAAGTTCTTTCATTCGATAATCGGTTTTTCCAGGTAATGTTGCGAAGGTTTTTCGAAATTTCAGTTTTTCACTTCTTGGGACCACTTAAAAGTGAAAACGTTACAAATTAAAAAAAAAACCTCTACAGCCTTACCTCGCAAATTATGTACAGAAATAGTGTTCGAAATTCCAAAAGGATCGGTGCACTAATGTTGAAGTTATGGGAAAACCGCTATGAAGTTTTGAATACTAAAAAAAATTGGAATAAAACGTTCATGAGCGAGTTTTATCAACTTAGCTCATAGGTCCCTAAAGTACATCTACATATGCTGTTTAAAACACTTTTTTACTCCTGTCTACGGCGAATTTTGCCTTTTTAAGGTTTTGTGTAAAACAAAACCTTATTAAAATCGATTCAATGTGTCTGTCTGTCTGTCTGTCACACGCATTTTTCTCCAAAACGGCTAAACCGATCCGAACGAAATTTGGTGGACAGATGGGAACTATGAAATCCCACGCATACAGCGAATGGCATAAATTTAGGTGCAATTTAAAGGGGGGCTCCCCATACATGCAAAGAGGGGATTCAAAAATTTTTTTCACCGGATATAGTTGAGTAGGCTATCAAATGAAAGGTCTTGGTTTGTGCTTTTCGAAACTGACATTAGTTTTGGCATAAATTGCAAAGTGCGTGAGTAAGGAGTCAAAATGTACGCATTTGAAGTGAGACAGGACTCATTTTCGGAAACTACCCAACCTAAAAATCCGACAAAAATCAGGGTGGTCCGCCTAGATGAAATCTAGGCTTCAAAATATGTCCCATTCCGATATCTGCTCAAATAAATTTACTAATAGTATATTACTACTTTTTAGAAATTTACTGAAAAACCCCCCTTAAATTCATCTTAGGACTTCCGAATTTCCGAATAGAGAACAATATTTCGTACATACGTGCCAAATTTCGTGAAAATCTGGTAATTGACGCCAAAGTTATAGCAGTTCAAACTTAGCAATTTCGCGCGAATTTATTGCTTCCAAAGCCATGCAAATCAGATGCTGACGTCATAATTACCCGGAATAATTGACATTCGCGTGGAATATTAAAGTCACATTTATGAAGAATCTATTTATCTGCAGCCCTTTTTAAGGTTTTCTGTAAAACACTTATGTGAAATCTAATCTTCGAGAGACGTCCCATTCCGGTATCTGCTCAAAAAATTTACTAATAGTATATTACCAACTTTTAGAAATAGACTAAAAAACTCCCCTTAAGTTCATGCTAAGTGTACTAAATTTTGCACCGACATAGAGGACAGCCTCGTGCATACACATGCCAGGTTTCATGAAAATCCAACTATTAGTGGGAAAGTTATAGCAGTTCAAACTTATCAATTTCCTGCTAATTAACAGCATTCTAAGCCATACAAATAAGATGCTGACATCATAATTAACGAGAATAATTGAAATTCCAGTAAAATATTAAAATTCTATTCAAGAAGAATCTAATTCTCCCTAGCCCTTTTTTATATTTGATGTTGGTTAAATTGTTTTCATTCGCTAATAATATTAAACTGAGAGCGGGAAGCGTATGAGGTTGACCATTATCTGGCTTTCCATCAAATGATTTATTTAAATCGCTTTCTAGAAAATAGAGGGCAATGGAATTTTTAGCTATATTACACGGAGCTGTCGTGCACTCGTCGCTTCTCACGTCTTTTTCTTTTTCTTCAGCCTTCAGTTCACAAGCGGGGTCGGCTCGTGATGATCGGTTTCGTCATTTTATTTTATCAAATGCCTGATCAGGATGTAATCGCGAGACCTTTAAATCCCCATCCAGCGTATCAAGCCACCATTGTTTTGGCCGGCCTTTTGGTTGCTTACCATTGCCTTCGATGTTCTGATCAATACTGGTTGTTGGATTCTCGTTAGCGTGAATTACGTGACCACACCATCGAAAACGCCTCTCTTGCAGTTTTTCCACAATCGATGCAAACCCATATCGATCGCGGATATTCTCATTTCAGACGTCATCAAAACGTGTCACGCCACCAGTGCAATGCAACATCTTCGTCCCCATTACCGCAAGACGCCGTTCATTGTCCTTTATAGTCGGCCAACACTCAGAACTATAGAGAGTGGCAGACGGACGACGTTGCAGTAAATTTTAGATTTGGGACGTGCGCTGATACGTCGATCACAAAGAACACCAGTTGGGGAATGCTACTTCATCCAGGTTGCATTAATGCGTGAAACAATTTCATTACGCAGTTCTCCATTGGCTGATAGCATTGACTCGAGATATTTAAATCCCTGAGTTCTGGCAATTAAATCGCTCAGTTCTGGCAATGGCAGTAATCTGCCCAGAACTGAACGATTTCAATATCTCGGGTCAATGCTATAAGCCAATGGGGAACTACGTTATGCTCCTCACATAGGGAAACACAAAACCTTTTATACCTGAAGCGTCAAGCTTCCGGTTTCCCGACTTGTTTAGTCTGGTTTTCAACTCCCGGCTCCGTTCGACTTATCGCACCCGCTGAATCTCATGCCTTGCGTGAAGATCAGTAAAGCAAAGAACGTTCATCGAAGAGCCGTGGTTGCTTAAACCACTGTATTTTCCTTGCTCCGATTCATCTCAAATTTCCACACAATATTCTTGGAAGGTTCGCAATTCAAAAAATTAATGTAGAGTTTTGATCCGACGATAGTGAGAATATTGCTGATTTTAAGAATGGTTTGGATTATCGCTAAATCTTACTAAATTGCTCATAAGTAACTCCCAACTTAAAGGATACACCTTTTATGTCTTGTATAAGTGAACTCCGTATTTTCATTTCTTTCTGTCCATCCTCCTCTTTCTACTGAAAAAATCAACTAAATATCGTTTCCGTTCTTAAACAACAAGACCATTATGGTCTTACGTAGAAAACTCTTAGGTAATAGCTATAGCCATCACCAAGCACAATAAGAAAAATTCACTTTTGAGTCTCTGAGAAGCTCGATTGATATTCCGGTTAAGGTTTGATCCAATTGCACAAAATATAGATTAGTAATCGAGGACCCTCTAGCAGCTAAACTTTTGAACCCTGTCAGCTAGGGCTAACAAATCGAATTATACAACAAACATTTCCAGGCTTGAAATGGACTTGGATTTTCTTTCAAATGAGGTAGTATATATATAATACTAAATGTCCAAAGGGAGTGGACGTAAAGTCATTTTTCTTCCTCGCCCCTATTCCATTTTCCGCCTGGCGGGTATTCTACTTAATCGTTTATTTTTGTCATTTCCTATCTGAAAGGAAATCAACTGCATCTCATAATTCGATACGATGAGCACTAACTTTAATTTGATTTTTTCTTCTTTACTTTATATTCCATGTTCTGACTATTTTATGGTCATTACCAATCAAATTGCAATTCTTGATTTTTGCGACTAAACCAAATCTTATCGATCATTGCATATTTACTTATGCTCTCCGATTCCGTTTTTCACTTATTCCTATTGCTAAGCATTGCCTTTTGTGAATAGGTAATTCTTATCAACTGAATATCGATTTACAAGTAAGTTAGATTTTATCGCGTTGATGTTGACAATTGTCTTAGTCAATTTTTTTTTCGATTTTATTCACAATAAATAATTTGTTTGTATATAGAAATGTGGAGTCAAATAAAAACGAAAGCTAAACTAAGGGAAAGGTTATTCATATAAATGTAAGAAAACCATCTCGGGGAGTTCGGATATGGATATTTTCTTAGATTCCATGGGAAAAGTTTCTTATGAAGTGCAAAACTAAAACAAGTCGGGAACCGGAAGCTTAACGCTTCAGGTATAAAAGATTTTGTTTCCCGATGTGAGGAGCATAACGTAGTTTTCCATTGGCTTATAGCATTGACCCGAGATATTGAAATCGCTCAGTTCTGGGCAGGTTACTGCCAGAACTCAGCGATTTAAATATCTCGAGTCAATGCTATCAGCCAATGGAGAACTGCGTAATGAAATTGTTTCACGCATTAATGCAACCTGGATGAAGTGGCATTCCCCAACTGGTGTTCTTTGTGATCGATGAATCAGCGCACGTTCCAAATCTAAAATTTACTGCAATGTCGTCCGTCTGCCGCCCTCTATAGTTCTGAGTGTTGGCCGACTATAAAGGACAATGAACGGCGTCTTGCGGTAATGGGGACGAAGATGTTGAATTGCAATGGTGGCTAACACGTTTTGATGACGTCTGAAATGAGAATATCCGCAATCGATATGGGCTCGCGCCGACCGCGGAAAAACTGCGAGGGGCGTTTTCGATGGTGTGGTCACGTAATTCACGCTAACGAGAATTCAATAACCAGTATTGGTCAGAAAATCGAAGTCAATGGTAAGCGGCCAAAACAATGATGGCTTGATACACTGGATGGGGATTTATAGGTCTCACGATTACATCCTGATCAGGCATTTGATAAAATAAAATGACGAAACCGATCACGACGTGCCGACCCTGCTTGTGAATTGAAGACTGAAGAAAAAGCAAAAGATGTGTGGAGTTACGAGTGCGCTCCGTATCACATAGCTAAAAATTCCACTGCTCTCTATTTTCTTGAAAGCGATTTAAATAAATCTTTTGATGGAAAGCCCTGTATTGATAATGGTCAACCTCATACGCTTCACACCCTGTATTTAATATTATTAGCAAATGCCAAGAATTTAACCAACATCAAATATAAATAAATCGGAATACCGAAAGCTCGCGCTTCGGGTATAAAGGTTTTGTGTTCATCTTATGTAAGAAATTTCAACGAACATTTTTCTATCCACATATAGCTACAAATCCAACATATTCCTTTATGTTTTCCCAAACTAGGAGGCATACGTACATATTACAGCCATAGATATTACCCTCACCCTAAACAAACTAACTGCCTATTTCCGAATACTGTACATATATATGCACGTATATAAATTAATCGTACCCATATTTCCGATTTACTTCTTATATCTATCTGAATTAGCCAGTTGCTGCATGTAAAGGGAACACCAGATTACATACTCTCACCAATTTTCATGACAATCGGTCTAGCCGTTTCCGAATAAATCGAGTGTGACAGACAGACGGACAGACTAAGTTTGTTTCACACAAAACCTTAAAAAGGGCTAGGGAGAATTAGATTGTTCTTGAATGGAATTTTAGTATTCCAATCGAATGTCAATTATTTTCGTTAATTATGACGTCAGCATCTTATTTGTATGGCTTAGGATGCTATTAATTAGCACGAAATTGATAAGTTTGAACTTCTATAACTTTGACACTTATAGTTGGATTTTCATGGAACTTGCAAAATTTAGTGCACCTAGGATGAACTTAAGGAGAGTTTTTTAGTCAATTTCTAATAGTTGATAATTTACTATTAGTAAATTTATTTGAGCGGATACCGAAGATTAGATTTCACCTAAGTGTTTTACACAAAACCTTAAAAAGGGCTGCAGATAAGCAGATTCTTCATAAATGCGACCTTAATATTTCACGCGAATGTCAATTATTCCGGTTAATTATGACGTCAGCATCTTAGTTGCATGGCTTTGGAAGCAGTAAATTCGCGCGAAATTGCTAAGTTTGAACTGCTATAACTTTAGCGTTAATGGCCAGATTTCGACGAAATTTAGCGCGTATATACGAAATATTGTCCTCTATGTTGGTACAAAATTGAATGAATTTAAGGGGGTTTTTCAGTAAATTTCTAAAAAGTAGTAATATACTACTAAATAAAAAATAAAATACTAAGTTTATTTGAGCAGATATCGGAATGGGACATATTTTGAGGCCTAGATTTCATCTAAGCGCACCACTCTGATCTTTTTCGGATTTTTCGGTTGGGTAGTTTCCGAAAATGAGTCCTCTCTCACTTTAAGTGCGTACATTTTGACTCCTTACTCACGCGCCTTCCAATTCACGCCAACGTCAGTTTCGGAAAGTACTAATCGAGACCTTTCATTTGATACCCTACACGACTATATCCAGTGAAAAAAATTTTTGAATCCCCCCTTTGCATGTCTGAAGAGCCCCCCTTTAAACTCCACGTAAATTTATGCCACTCGCTGTATGTGTGAGATTTCATAGTTCCCATCTGTCCACCAAATTTCGGTCGGATCGGTGCGTGTGACAGACAGACATTGAATCGATTTGTTTTACACAAAATCTTAAAAACAAGTATAAAAAAAAAAAAACTTCTGAAATCAACTACAAAGGAAGGATGAGAAAAGTACTTGATAGCAAACATAACCTTTGACTTTATTTAAACATATATCGAGGCATGGGCCATCGTAATTTTTTTTAGATTTCGATTGGGTATTTCTAAAAATGGGTCCTTAAAGACGTTTCAGATGTGAAAAGTTCTGTGGGAAGTTTTAGGTGCTTAGCATATAGTAAATTCACACAAAATTGAAATTTTGAATCATTTTAACTTTGTTGTTAATATTAATATTCCCACGAAACTCCAGTATTGTGCGCTATATTTTTGTCGTTGTTTCGACATCAAAGTTACGTCACAATTCTAATTCAATTCAATACTCAATACTTTTAAAATCAATTGCTCCCTTGATTTCGTTTATGGAAAACAGACTTGCTTTAAGCCTACCTACCAACCTACCTAGCTTGGTCTAAATTCAACTATTAATCAATAGAGCAAAAATATAATACTTTAAAATTTCAACTTCAATGGAAATATATTATGTACGAAAACTTCGAAGAAATCGTGTACCACCATAACACCTATGATCTCATATACCAAAAGTTATCATGTGATAGCATGTTTGACTAAGCAAATACTCAAAAGTTCCTTTCGTTTTCATTATATGAGTCATTATATTTTCAGTATCTGCATAATAATAAGCATAGCATTAAAATTGTAATGGTAATAGTACAGTCCGAAATGTTATTTAAAGTTAAATGTTAAGTTGGGAAAAACCGTTTCCCTTTTTTGATCGTAGATGCCTTGAAGTTAATTATTGCAGGCAATAAATTGCAAATCACATTCTACTTCTTATTTTCCTAAATTAGCTTGTGAGCTTCTCCGGGATAATTTTTCCTCGGTTTTTATTCCTGACCATTAATGTTACAGTTGCGGTCCCAATGATATCTTCCAGAATATCTTCCTCCCCATGACTGTGATTTATAACAAGTGCTTGCCCGAAGATATGTTTCCAGATATGTGGAAGGAAGCTCATGTCATCCTCTTACACAAAAATGGTAACATTACCCTGGCCGAAAACGTCCGGCCTATATCTATCTAATGTGAGTATATACTATTTGAATTGAAACTGCGCAAAGGGTCGATCGATCGATTTCTAGCGTTTAAAAAGAACCTTCAACACGACTTCTCCTGATCGTTTGGTTTTCCTTAACCTAACATCCCTATAATTTCCAACATCCTCGACTGATGCAAGTGTTCTCTTCACATTTTGTAGCGGCTTGATAGACGCTCTGCAGCCTCCGAACATTAATGTTTTTTGAGGTTCCATTCACGGAGCTGTTGTGATATTTCAACTCCGCCGTGGCCAGAATATTACATGATTGTAACCGTTTGCAGTTTCGTCCTCTGGTTTCATTCCTAGTTATTCACAAAAATAGAATTGTTGGCGCATTGTAATTTCTTTTTATGTTTTATTTATAGACGATTAGTAATTGGAGTATTCTCCTTTTATAGATCAAATAAATAAATTTTAATTAATGAAGATTCGTTGGAGGTAACATTTCAAAAAAGATTACTTTAGAAAAGCCCACCATTTCCTGTAATCTGCTAAAAACTCTTCAAGTTGCAAAATAAATTTATCAAGTGACAACCATTTGCGTATTTCAAAGTTTTTCTTCCTGAAAGCCAAAGATGCCTTGCCAGCATGGTTGCACAACAATGGCTCCAGTAACTTTGTTCTGGAAATTTAGATATGAAAGATGTGCTTGGCGTTAATTGACTAAATACAGTTAAGCCCTGGTGGCTTTACGTGAGTACCCACCGTGTCGACCTAACCCCACGGTCTTCTTAAGACAAAGATTGATTTGATGAACAGAGCCCCACTGTAACTGGCACAGCGGCGCTGGTTTAGACTCAGTTCAAGCTCATCATTAATATTGGTAGATGCAAGACGTGTCTAAAGCCTCTACCAAACTAGGGAATACGCGCAATTCCTCGCTTGAGCCCACAAGGAGCTCTGCCGGCGATAATTTCCACCCTGTTTTTCGCATGCTTTCATGTTATGAAATTACCATGTACATCAGTATAACTTGGATAAGGACCTGTTGAGAAATTGGGGTAAGGTCAAGCCGTTACCGCTGATCATAACAGGAAGCCTAAAATTGACCTGAACACTAAAGTAGCCGTAAAAGAACCTAAAGGGCGACCAAAATTGCGATAGTGTGCCACTTTAAAAATGATTTGAAAAACTTACTACTTCAGTTTACAATCCGAAACCGATTCAGACGAACCAAGTTGCCTGAACAAGAAGGGTTGTTAGTTCCAAAGGAGTCATTTCACTGGTTCTTTCATTTCTTGTCCCTTCTGATGTTATCTTTTCTGTCCTTGAAATATTGTTGGTCTTGTAGGTTTCGCTGAAAATGTTTCATATATCCCGAGATATCGTCAATGTCAGCTGGATTTATGTCACAGTTTCATAGTTCAGCATATAAAAAGATACTAATTGATTTGACAGAAGCAAAAGGTTTGGTGATATAGGCCACATGGACAATGAATGCGAATGTTGTGCGAAGGAATGGAGGGTTTACATAATAGCAATATTGCTGAGAGCACAATATACCTCAAAATTGGAATAGATATTATCTGGAACGGGGAGGTCGCTCAGGATTTGCGTTTCCAGACTGCTTTCGAAGTCAACTTTATAGAAACCCTCTGCATGACAGATTAGACTGAAATGCACATTCACCCTAAAAAACTTAACCACTCATAGAATAGATGATTGTTCAGCAGATGATATTTAACGAAGCAGTGTCTAAAGTGATCCTTAGTTAGCTGCGTAGTGATGAAGAGGGCAAGCTTGGAAAGACTCCGATAGGACCAACAGCCATATGTTTCCGCGACTTCTAATTTCCTGCTGAAAATCATTTAAGAATTTTTCCTTCAGGAAAGAGGGTATCGTGAGTCTCATCACAGTCTTGGGAAATGGATACTACCCACAGGAATCAGAGAAGAGCTACTAGAAATCTGCTGTACCATATGCAAAGCTGAAACTTTGGGTCTGAAAGGCAAACTTAATAAGCTCGTGGTAAAAATAAGGTCGGATATATTTGCTGAGTTGTCCGAAGCATGTATTGCTGAGAACATCTTTCCTACAAAATTTTGTTTAAGGATTGAGAAATCCTAAGTCTGCATCCACTTAATTTCGGACCGGACTAGATGGGGAGCAATTTACTCATCATCATTTTTTTGGTCCACGGACCCCTCGTTTAGGGCTTAGCACCCAAACTTCAAAACATAGTAGGCGAAGACCGCTTTACGGTTTCTCACCAGGGCAGAGGCAGCTCGTCAGACGTTGCTTCACCTCTGCCCTGGGAGCAGCGACGCCTCTTTCCTGGTAAGAAACTGTAAAGACCCCAGACAGGAATCTTTTGAAGGCAATTATGGCTAAACTAGTCAAAAAGGTATTATTTTGTTCGCTTTGAATCAGAATTCCGAACTGGAACCTAGTCTATTTCGTTGCTGAGAAAGGAGACTTCATTTTCGCTTTAGTATTGGGTTATACCGTTGGCATTATAACAAAAAATCTGTATTTATGAGTTGATTTTGGTTTAGCCCCTGTTGTTTTGTTGGGAGGCATGAATTAGATAGAACGTTGAGAAAATGTTGTTATGATAGACTACATTTTATGGCTAAAACTTTGGTTTGGTAGGGCTAATTGACCAAATTGAATAACCCAAGTCTAAATAAGAGCGAATTTAATAAGGATATCGCCAGTTTGAATCTCCTTGCTGTTTGGATTAAGCAAAATGTAGGTACAAATAAGAAGTCTACGCTGCAACGTCCGTGTCAGACACTCTGAGTTTAATTCCAATCTAAGTATTAGACTGGGACATTCAACCATGTAGTATGGAATAGGTCACCTTTTACCGTCCAAGAACCCGTCCGATGTCCAAAATATCAGGATTTGAGACATTCGAAAAGTTATAGCTTGAGCATCTTTTGAGTTATACGTGGGGAGAAGAATAGGAGATTATCTTAAAATTAAAAACGGCGAGAGAGTAAGAAGTAGAAGGTGTTTATTAGCTTTTTTTTAAAAGGGGGGTGGAAGCACTCCTTACATGTAAATGACGTGGGGTATCAAATGAAAGGTCCCGATTAATACTTTCCAAAGCAAATATTAGTCTTGGCATTGGTTGCATGTTGAAGAATACGACGGGGGGCTTCCGGAAAAGTTAATTACGTCAAGGACTCGTTCTTAAAAGCTACCTAACCCAAAAATCTGAAAAAATTATGGTAGTCAATGCGTACGGTATCTATCCCTCAAAATACTCTCCATATTGATGTCTATTTAAATAAAGTTAATAAGAGTATATTTTTTTCAAATTGACTGAAAACCCCCTTAATTTAGTATAGGCTATACCATAGAGCATAATACCACCAAGTTAGGTGGAAATCGGACTATTACTAACGAAGTTATAATAGATCAAAGTTGTCCCTTTTGTAAACATATTTCATTTTAAGACTGAACATCAGAATCATAATAAAGTGAGTAGTCTAAGAAACTAAATACATAAATATTACGAGCTACGTACAAAAGGGAGAAACGCCTACTGAAATGTAAAAAATACACAAAACCTTTCATACCTGAACCGCTTAGCTTTCGATTTCCCGGTAAATAAGCGAACTTTGTTATGATGGGCAGGGGCGAAGTGTTCTAAGAATATTCGTGTATCGTAAGGTTGATCATGTGAGGCGAAAAATTCTGCGGAAATCCTCATCGGCTCACCGTTAATTAACTCTACAGGAGAGGGTTTGATATTCTTTTCTACAGCTGTACACAGACCTAGCATGACTGTTGAAAGAAGATTTACACAAGCGATATGCGGGTTACATCATTAGCTCGACTGTTGATGAGTAGGACGGACGCAAGCCATCTGGTGTATTTGTCAAGCCGTTGACGTGAAGTAGGATAATTAAGTCAAAGTGGTATGCCAATATGTTGGGGTATATTTCGATTCTGTCTGGCTCTTTGGCAAGCGGTGCATTCACGGGTCCATTGCAAGGTATCCTTGTTTATGCTGGGCCCGACAAACTTTTCATGCAGCACGCGCGAAGAGGTTCTGCCGCTAGGATGCTAAAACCTATGTTCAACATTGAAGGTTTGATTACTCAGAGCTTCTAGAAGGAAGGAGCGGAAGTGCCCGGGCAATATATCGTAGAAGATAATGTATCTCTTGCTCAACAATAGTGCTATTCAGGGCTGAAGAGTGACGCTTGAGATACTTTGTGCCTCGGGCATCGCGATTGCTGAGATGCGAGAGAAACGCGTCTGCCATCAGATTTTTTTGACCTCGGATGTCTGTGAACTCAAGATTGAACTGCGGCAAGCAGATAAGCTACCGACTCTGGCTGGTCATGCTTTGTCAAGTCGCTGGGTAAAGCATCAAATGATGATTAAGTCTGCGGTAATCGCTGGTTCCGCGCCAGAAGCCATTCTTCCTTTGTATTAAATGCAATGACGAGGAGATAGCTCGACGATTGGATGAGCCTGTAGTTTCCTAGGACATGGTGGATATTATAGGTACAGTCAGTTCGGGGAATTCATGCAGCTGCTTACTCAAGGTTTCACCTCTTAGGCCTTAAGAGAGTGTAACATACATCACGGTTGAGATTTGCATCACTGTAACTGGTGTAAGTAAGAGATTAGATATTGTCTTCTATTTGTAGTTAAGTCTAAAATTGATGGACCAGTAGCTTACTCCAAACGACAATTTTATTTTATAGTGTGTATATATATTTCGGGAGCAACTTACCCCCTTCATCAGTACAAAACTAGTTTTCCGAATTTGCCGCATGCTAAAGCGGAGGATTAAATTCATACCGGGGCCTGCACCACTTGGCATCGTTGCCGAACTTATGGTGATAGTAACAAACTCCTGAAGCAGAAACGGAGCACGAGCGTCTTTGTTTACCGTAGGTTGGTTAATAGGCTCTCGAGCTCTCAAATACGAGATCGCTGAGTGCTTGTTTTCGTCCGATATTATTTCATATGTTCCGCTTTAACCCGGATAAACCAAGTTCTTCGGTTTTGCTTCCAGAACGGATGTGATTCTAGTCCAGATGCGGCATTGACACTCCTATGTCCAGAATCGCTGACAGCTTCACTATTTACGACGTTACTTCCATTGGTCGCGAATTTCTTGCGTGTCTGCTTTTTTTTGCTGGTAATATCGCCCTGCACTGCGCTACTACCCAAATTTTAAGCCGAAGCTCATGGACATTTTCGGGGTCACCAGTTGTAGTTACTACTGTAGTGCTACAAGGGAAGGAACATATCTTTTTGAGATATTGTCTTTTATTACTTACAAAGTAAGATCACAAAAATAACTTCAATGGTCGGTTAATTCAAGACTTTAGTAAGATGTGACCGAATTCGCTAATGGTCGAAAGAGAGGTGGACTAGCCTTTCCTCGTTCCTCAGCGAAAACGATAATTTGCTTACTCTCCAAAGTGACAGTGGCGCATAAAATAATGCCTTGAGAGAGTTACTTTTTTGTCCGGTCCCTGTATCTCAGCTTCAGGTGGTGCGGGCGGTACAGGTAGATGAGAATACACCCCACAGCATACCCCTAAGCCGAAATTCCATCAAAAGAAAATTATGATTGCGTATGGTGGTGTGGTGGAGCGGGGTTAACAACATTCAAAATTTATTTCGAATGTTGTTAATTCGATTGACAGTTGCCACCACCGGTGTTCTCCGTGGCGGCGTAGGCCTGGGTTAGGTCGAAAAAAGAATTGAATTTGAAAAATGAATTTTGACATGTCAATTAAGAAAAGAGTATATACAAAGTTTTTAGTTTCTAGTCCACTTTATGCAATAAAGTTATTTAAATTATAAAATTAAATAAAGTTTTTATGATCGATTTCCTTCTGCGGTTTTAACCGATAAATAATAAGTTTGTAGACTTTGTAAAAAAGCTTTGCGAAATCTAGAAGCGTGGTCCGATCGAAGGCATATTTATCGCTACCAAGTTGTACTCCTGAGGAAACGGTTTGACGAATCGAGTTGCATTGCGGAATGCTCAAGATTTCTTCAAAAGTGGAATGCGAAGGGGTTGATCCATTTTTCCTTTCTGTGACCAGGTAAAATCATAATATCTAGGTTCTATTGCCGTGGAATTTATCCCATGCATGAGCAACTTGTGAAAAAACAACCAGCTTTGCTCAATCGGTACGCCGTAATATTACCGCAAGATAACGCAGGACCACATAGACTGGCCTGATGACTGACGATAAAAAAGAGTCTTTGTCGCATGGATTTAAGCATCCAAACCATTCGGAAGTCATGTTTCGACTAACAGCAGAATTGCAACTGCATTCGCCTCAGCCAATCATTCGTCCAGCCGGACTGACGGATTTTATTAAAAAATTTAAATATTCATCACTCCATCAGTCAGCGCCACAAAAATGCCCTAGACCCTAACCAGACATCTCACCGACCAATTATTATCTTTCTCGTAACTATGAATTATTTTTAACAGAAAAAGTACGATAGCCAAAACGATATTAGAAAAGAGTTTGAATTGTTTGCTAACTCTAAAAATGAAGATTTTTTTTAAAACAAGCATTCATGACTTGCCCAACCGGGGGCAGAAAATCGTAGAATCCAATGGAAATTATTTCCATTAAAAATAATAAATAATGAGAAAAATAGCGCTTTTCGATTCTCATTTCTATTCAACACCCGTTTCATAGTTTCCAACAAATATCTTCTATCTACCTAGAAATCTGCATAGAACGGATGCAGCAACTTAATATAGAAGTAGCTATGGTACTAACTGGTTGATTGATGTATTGCGGCATCCAGGAGATATTGTTTCGCTTGAAAATACGGGAGGTCTATGAGCGATCGTAGGGGCAATATTTCGAATGATTTTGTTCTAAAGTTGAATTGATTAAAAAAATATGAATTTCTTCAAGCTAATATTTTCTACAATTTGCTACAATTCAATAACAACAAATCAACTTCAATTTACTTTTTTTCTTCATTTTTCAGGTAAAGCTTTCGAGTTGTATTAAATTCTTTGTGAGTATGACCATGTTAATTTGATTTTATTTTCCAAATTTAAGTAAGAAAAGGTTGTTCCCGAGCTTGAGGGTGTATATTTTCTTATGGTTCCGCACATACCCCTATTGGAGAGCTTTGCCTAACTATTTGTTTCAAACGCTTTTACAAGCACTGGAGAAGGGAACGTCTCCAATATACCAGTTATGACCTCATATAAACAAACTTAATGCCTTTAAATTTAAAAAGAAAAACAATCTTTTTTAGTCAGCATAAACTTGTTGTCATGTCGTGATTCAATAACTTTATTACATATATAATTGCATTCTTTTACTTTTTATATAATTACATTTTTCTGTTTACTGTTTCTCTGAGAATCTGCAAGTGCTATTTCTATGAAATGATTCATCCCCGTCTTGAAATAATTCATAGTCACTTTTACACTTTTTAATCGTAACTTTTTATATGCTCTTATTTATACGCTTCATCTTAATATAAGCTTGAAGTAGTAACTTGTAATTTTCTTGAGATTTTCTCCATTCTTTTGCATCTATTTAGATCTCTCTCTTGAAAAGATTAGTATGCCTTCATTCACTCCCAAATATAATGGCAATCACATTACCATTCCCTTTAAGCGATTTTTATTTGCTGAACCTTTTATTTGATTTTATTCTGATAATGTCATAGAAATATTCAGCAACTTTATTTTTCCAATTCGTCATATGCATCCAGAAATTGAATGGACGAAATAGAGAATTGATAGATGACAGAGTAAGCATATAGTAGTAAATTTTCCCTCCTTCATTTCATCGCTTGTTTTATTGCTTCCTACTTAGTTACCCCACACAATACTATCAAAAATTTGCTTTTCATTGAAAAGGAACTTGTAGAGGCTGAGATTCCCATAGACAACGAAAAAATCGGTTTAATGTGACGAATGTTTGAAAAAGAACGGAAAGGCTATTTAGTATATTTCTGTCCCTATAAATACAAACAATTTTGAAGGTCTAGTAAGTAAAAACCGGACGGGGATGAAAATCATCTTGGAAACCAAAAATGCAAACTAGATCTAGAAACGAGCGGATCGTACATTATGTGTCACCCATGGTAAATGATATGGTCTTAGAGCGAACTGAAGTACCATTAGCGCCGATGTAATTATAATAAATATCAGTGAGCCATTAGTAAACAAAAATTTGATTCTTCAGCAGTAGCACAGCGTACAATCGCTGATGATCACTAGATGGAACTAAGCAATATTTCTATCTGCATATATACCATAAGGTCTCTGCTGTTTGTCTCATTTATATTCACGGCTTTGAAATCAAGACTACCATATCTTATCTGATTTGTTATCGCCAATTTGTGAATCTTTAAGACACGAGGATATTTAAAGTGTTCTCAACATTAAACGTATTTCGAGAACCCATTGTAATCTGTTTCAGTGCAATATCTTCTAGTAGAATAGCAGTATTATATTGAAGGGAAGGGAATACTAAGAAACAGTACACAAAAATAGTACATTTCTGATCAAGTGTGAATCAGAACGAAGGGAGGATTTAAATCCGACGCAACCAAAGGAGGTAGCGCTACTCATTTTTTAATAAATCACTAATTAAATAAAGCATAAGACATTTTATGCTTGGTGTGCTTAGCTTTAGGGAGTTGTGTTGTTATTTCTGATCGTAACAATATCCGGACCTGGTACGGGTTAACAACCACCTAGCATTAAGGGGGTCATCTCGTGTGAAGGCGGTTTTTTTCGCTTTTTTTAGAAATTTTTGGTGAAGAAATGGATAAAAATACAAATACGAGTTTTTCATTATAGATTTATTAATATCTTGAGCGTGCATAGTAATTTTTCTAGCCCGATCGCATGGCCCGTTCTTGAAATACAGAGCAATCTATACATCCATTTCCAAAAAAAATTGTTTTCCTGCTGCCACGCTAGAGGACGCTACGATCATCCTAAAGAAAAAAAAGTAAACGGCATTTTAACGTACAGACTTAACTCCATTCCGCAAACTAGGATTATTAAAAAATATTAAAAGCTAAACTTTTGGCACCGTGTTAAACTTTTTTTGTGAATTTTGGTGTTTTTTTAAGGCTTCTTCAATGAATAAAAAAAACTGCTGAATGAATCGTAACTATCCTAGTTTGCGGACCGTAGAAATATGTTCTGAATAAGTCGTGAAAATTTCAAAGAATTTCGTTGGATAGATTTTGGGCTATGGTAGCAGCTGATTTTCAACATGCAGTTTCAAGAAAAACGCATTTAAAAAGTAAAATGCAATTTTTAGCCATAAAACCTTAACTGACCATTAATCTGCTATACATAGTTCATAAAGGTTTCTTGAAGAAACACATGTACGGCCTTGGCTTCGATTCTTCCCCTTTCAGTGAAGTCATTCGACCATCATTCCGACCGATAAATACGCGCTTTATTACAGCGATCGACATAAATCTGGCATATGACTTATTACGTGTTTAATACTATAATTTCCGAATTACTTTCCCCATATATTCGACACTATATCTAGATATAATTGAAAAAAATTCGATTCCGCGGATCCGACACACGAGATGACCCTCTTAAGTGTGATAATGAAATTGAAGCACAAATTCTTTCATTTTCATTTTGTTTGTCAAGTGGCCAAACCTTGAATAAGTTCACCAATTTGTCTAAATTTTGGTCCAACATGTCACCGAAACCATCAGTTACGTTGACATGATTAGCATGTCTACGGTGAGATTCTGTAGAGTTTCAATATCTTGAACACCATTTCCTAAAATTTGAAATCCATGGTTGAAATGATGTCCTTGCGAAACTCGTATTCGATACGGCTTCTGAGAAGAGAACTGGCTTATAAAAATTGCAGTTTAGTCAATTTTATTTATAATGAAAATATCATTGCTATCTACGTGCTTTTATGCACAATTTCAATTTTCATTCAGTGAAAATTGAGCACAGTAATTGTAGATGGTCTTCTGAAATTTTTACAATTTCCATTTTAAGGGGTTAGGCCACAAGATCAATTTAAAAAAATTTGTTTTGAATTTTTGCTGAAAAAGTACCCTACTTTACGAATGACATACTTGGATGGTTGAGTTGGGGACAATCTCGAAATATACTTCTATTTTAAATTACAAACATATATACAGTGGACCAGTTAAAAAGTTGGAGAGTTACGGTCTTATACTTTGAAGTCAGTTATCCCGAGAACCAGCTGATATTTTTAAATGAGTTATGAAAGAGAAAACAATAATATTTCAAGTGTTTTCTACCGTTATGATCATTTTTATTATTCTATGTTGCACAGAAAAATCGCTAAACAAAAAAAAGTTAACATTTCTCGTGGTCAAACGAAAAATTGGCTTCACCCCAGGCAAATCAGCAACAGATCAGATTTTCTCTCTGCGGCAAGCGATGGAAAAATTGTTGGAATATGGACAACAGTTGCACCATCTATTCATCAACTTTAAAGCCGCCTATGATAGCATAGCCAGGGTAAAACTGTACACGGCTATGAGAGAATTCAGTATTCCGACAAAACTAATAAGACTGACTAGGATGACCCTGACCAATGTGCGAGGCCAGATAAAAGCAGCAGCATCACTCTCAAGACCATTCGACACCAACAACGGTCTACGTCAAGGGGATGCCCTATCATGCGTCCTCTTTAACCTGGCCGTCGAGAAAGTGATCTGTGATGCTGATGTAAATGCAAGAGGTACGATCCTCTTTAAGTCCACCCAACTACTGGCCTATACTGACGATATCGACATCATGGGAAGAATGACCAGAGACGTACAAACCGCCTTCATCCAGATCGAGCAAGCGGCGACCGGCGTGAGATCTTGGGCTGCACATCAATGAAGGCAAGACAAAATATATGGTGGCAACGTCAGCACCGAAAACCAACCAATCAACAACATGAAACCGCACTGGTCAAACAAGAAGAATAAGGATAGTAGAATACAACTTTGAGACCGTTGACAATTTCTCCTATCTAGGGTCGAAAATCACAACCGATAACAGCTACGATGATGAAATCCACGCACGGTTGTTGTCAGCCAACAGAGCCTATTTCAGCTTACAAAACTGTTCCGGTCGAAACGTCTCACCATAGAGTCAAAGCTCTTACTGTACAAGACTATGATCCAGTCCTCATATATTCCTCGGAAACTTGGGCTCTTAGCAAGAAAAATAGTGAACTCTTGGCCGCGTTCGAGAGAAGAATCCTCCGAAGAATTTTTGGCCCCCTACATGAGGATGGACGATTCCGTAACCTACACAATGACAAAATCTATGAGCGATACCATAACCGTCAGGTTATGGATAAAATCCGGATCAATAGGTTACGGTGGGCGGGTCACTTAATCCGTATGGATGAGGATGATCCCACCCGGAAAGTCTATAAGGGCAAATATCTATGGTAGAGAAAGAAGACGAGGCAGACCCTGCCTAAGATGGAGCGATGGCGTAGGCCAGGACGCCAGACAGCTTTTAGGGATATCGAATTGGTGGACCTCGGCGCAAAAGCGGGATGTCTGGAGTTCCTTATTAAGGCAGGCCTTGACCGGATACCGGTTGTTGTGCCGTTGATGATGATGATGAAACGAAAACTTGAACACTTCGAGTTATCATTTCATATCGGCAGCATGCAACGTGATTGTGCTTCAAAAAGAGTACCGTATTGTTTCGTATTGTGTCTTGAAGTGCTGGGCTTCCTAATATCTACTGCAACGATTAGTTCCTTGCAAGTATCGCGCGGTAAAGCCTCGCAAATGGACAATAAGCAGCTGTCTCACGATTTAAAAAGCTAATCATTAAATATTTCAATAATAATAAAAGTGTACGAAAAATAGCTGAAATAATAGAGAAGCCAAAATTCACTGTGTATTACGTCATACAAAATTTTAAAGAAAGTGGATCCGTTTATCTCGAAGCAGGAAGGGCTGACTTGCGAAAATCCAGTCGCAACAAACGAAAGAGTTTGGAGAACAAAGGTGTATTGACAGTTCATCCGTTCATTGTCCGAAATTTTCACCATAGGGAGGAATACAGTGCCTATACTCCGAGAAAGATTCCACTATTTTCTTAAAAGCTTATAAAAACGACTTGAATATGCTCAAGAGTTAACTATTAAAAACCGCTTGAGGCTTGACGGCCATGTTCATCAGAGTGAAATTATGCGGTGTTTCCAACGATTAATTAATTGAAGTAATAAAAACTTGTTGTTTCTTTTTCGTTGGTGTGGGTATTTATTCTTGCAAATACCGATATTTCGGGAACCACTTGTTCCCTTCATCAGTGCAAACAAGTTGCACTGATGATCCACCGCCTCCTAACAATTCCGCTCACTGAGGAAGACTACCGGAGCGAAAAACTCTACATCTTGGACACGGCTATGAAGAACGGGTACCCCAGCGCCACCATAGAAACAATGATTAAGAAACACACCCGAAGGTTAGAACGTAGTAATCTTACTACACTCTATAGCCAACAATTAACCTTAACTGCTCAAAAAAGATCAAGTGTCACCTTCTCAAATCTGTCCAAACACATACAAAGGACATTGAAAAGGTTTGACATACAACTGGTAGGATCAAGCCGTATCTACCAGCTAAAAACCCAGCTGGCGGGGGAAAAAGATCGAAAAACGGTAGAAGAGATGAGCGGAATTTATAAAATCGCCTGCTCAGATTGCCCGAAGGTATATATCGGGAAAACAAAAAGATTGGCAACCACCAGATTTAGGGAGCACATGAAGGAGGCAGAGCTGGCTGTAAAGCACTCCCGAAAACCCACTAAATCTATGGTGGCAAAACATATGGTCGAATGCGGCCATAAAGTAAGCGCTGAGGACTTGAAAGTCCTAAAGCAGGTAAGAAAGACTAACCAGCTGGATGCTTACGAAAGCTGGTTCATTAACAAACAACCGGTTGACACTAGGTTGAACTCAGATTTGGGTAACTGCTATTCCCCATTGTTTAGAAAACTCTTAAAGTAAAATAATCTCGTCTTGTTTTAGGATAGATAAATTATCTATTAGGTAGTTAAATTAAATATTTATTTTCTTTTTCAGGACCTACATATAAGTTTTTAGTCATAATTATAATATCATAGTATATAGTATAGATTTAGAATAGTATAAATAGAACCTTAATGTCTACAGATGAGCAAACTTGTTTGCACTGATGAAGGGAACAAGTGGTTCCCGAAATATCGGTATTTGCAAGAATAAATACCCACACCAACGAAAAAGAAACAACAAGTTTTTATTACTTCAACTATTAGTAAGTTTATTTGAGCAGATTTCGGAATGGGACGTAAAAAAAAATACTGTGTCCTAAAAGTAAGACCAGTTTTTATTTATTTCAAAATATATTTATTTATTTTTGGAGATATATTTCGTCTTCTTGAAAGTAATCCCCTCCGGACACAATACACCTACGCCAATGTCGAGACAAGAATTAAAGTCGCCTTCTGGGATGGCTTTCAGAGCGCGTAGCCATTCACATTTTATCTCTTTTATCGTCTCAAAACGATTGCCCGGCAGTAATCTTTTGAGTTTTGGGGATAGCCAGACACAACACAATGCTTAATCCGATGAATATGGTGGTTGTAGAACAATATACTTTTTTGGCGAAAAAGTTACTTAGAACGAGTGCTCTTTTTTGAAGAGGTTGAGTTCTTTTGGCACTAGATTAGACTTTACACGTTTTAAAGCCAAAATATCTTTCAAACTGGTATTGACAGATCCTTTCGAAATACCAACAATATCATCACGATCTCTAACAGTCATTTGACAATCGGCCAGCACAGGTTCTTCGATTTTCTTGACGTGTTGTTCATCACTGGGGGTGGATGGTCGTCCGGAACGGTCTTCGTCTTCGACATTTTCACAAACTTCTGTGAACTGTTTACATCTCATGTAAACACCTCTTTCCAACAAAGCTTTCTATGTCATCCTGGGCGTTTCTGCATCCGAAATTTCATTCCATAGACAAAATTTAATGCAACTTCTTTGCTTTTAAAATTATGTAAATATTGCAAAACTTGGCAAATCCACTTGTGAAAGACCCTACAAAAATTAAATGTAAAACGAAAAATAATGAATGCTTTGACATGAAATTTGCACAGATTTCTGCTCCCAACTGAGAAATATTTGATGTACGGTTTACGCGCGTGATTTAAATTGAAAACTGACTTTCGATTTTTCGACAGAGTGGTATATATATACTTAAAAAGAAATTTTTTGGTCACCACAAATTAAAGATTGTAAGTACGATATGCTTGGCTACGCGGCCTTCAAAAAAGGAACCTTCGCCGAAGCAAGGTGCGCCATTTTGTTTTGAGCTACTTTGAAAAAAACAAATAATTTATACGGTTTATATATCTTTATACCTTTATCAGAATTTCCATTGACGTCATTGTCCCGCTGAAGAAAAACCCAAAATATATTTATTTGTTAGCCCTCTACAGTGGCCTAACCCCTTCAATGTCTTCTTTTTGGGTAAAACAAAACTTGATTAAAATCAGTATACTTCCTCTCTGTTTGTCTGTCTGTTTTTTTTTGGAAAGTGGAAATTTTCAAAAGTCGCCAGCCGTTTTTCATCTCTGATAAAGGAGAGATAGGGTTCGCATGGTTCCTCATTCCATTTGCAAGATGTCGATCGGCAATATTACCGAGATGACGAACGCTGCATCATCTGAGACAATCCTAAAGGCACACCCCAAATTGCAGCTGCATAGACAAGAGCAAGTTCACTACTCTGGCTATAGGCAACCTAGTATGCCTTGGCACCAACATTTGGCATCATTCTTAAAACAACCTGTGGATGCTTTGTCGCATATATAATGAGAACAGGAAAAATTCATGTGAATGCGGAAGCAATTCGAAGCCCACTTCATTCAATTTTTCCACCGTTTTCATTGACTTGTGACACGGTGCATTGTCTTGATGAAACAGTACGTTCTAACGGGGCCGTTTTCCGTGATTTCATCCTTCAAACACTCCAATAACACTATGTGATCGTCTTTGCTGATGTTTTTGCCCAACGCAAGATAGTTGATGGATATTATACCATGTTTATCCCAAAATACTGTTGTGTCTTTGCACGCTTTCGAGTTGGTTCACCACGTGCAGACCACTCAGATGACGATTGTTTTGATTCTGGTGTGAAATAATGAAGCCATGTTTCGTCCATTGTCACATATCGACGCATAAATTCGAGTTTTTTATGGAAAAAGAGCTTCAAACATTGCTCAGAATCATCAATTCATTGTTTCTTTTGGTTGATTGGGAGCTCGCGCGACACTCACTTTGAACAGAGCTTTCGCATACCCATGCGTTGCTCTTATGCATGCATGCATAAAAGCAACACATTCCTTTGATAACTTTAGAGCCTCGCTATCTCCATCAACTTAACTTTGGTCATTCAAAATTATTTTATGAATTTTTTTTTATATTTTCATCGGTAAAATCCTCTTTGGGCCGTCCACTGTGTGTATCGTCCTCGGTGCTCATTTCGCCTCGTCTAAACTTAGCAAACCACTTCTCAACGGTTGATTTTCCTGTATTTTCCGTATTTTTTCGCAAAAAATGTTGTTATTAACACACGAAATTCCTTTTTTAATCCATTTTCTTCAAACTAACGAAACTTGCTTCACTCGAAATGCTCTATCCCACAAACTAATAGTCCGGCAACTGTCAAATTTGTACACGTGTCCTTTGAAGGTTCAGGTTAACTAAAACCATATGGATTTAACACTATTAGCATCATCTGTGTGTTAGCCTACGAACTGCTCAGCCCAACTGTTAGGAAGCAGGCTTATCGGGCGGTATGATGCTACTTGCGTCGGTTCTTTTCCCACTTTTGTTGCCGTAATTATAACCGAAGTCCTCCATATGTTCGAAAATCAACCAATACATATGAGTGAAATTATGCGGTGTTTCCAACGATTAATTATCTGAAATAGTAAAAACTTGTTTCTTTTTCGTTGGTGTGAATATTTATTCTTGCAAACACCGATATTTCGGGAACCACTTGTTAGCACTGATGAACACTGTCGAAGTTAAACCTTTGAGAAAATTTGCCTCCGACAGTTCGGCTCTTATTGTATGTATTAGCCATGCACTTGTCAGATTTCGCTTTGTATAATTTTCAGGATACATGCTGAGGACTCGTATGAATTGATTGCCCTTTCATTTGGTTTTGTGGATAGTCGTGCAGGCAGGTAGAGGGTTTTGGTGGAACTTTCAATGGCTAGGTCCATATCACGCTTCGTATTCAGAAGTGTTCCATTGGATAAGGGAAAACTTATATATTTTCGATATTGCAATCAGTTTATAAATTAGAAGAACCTCTAAAGATTTCCGGTTCGCTTGCTCTGGAACGCTAACCCAACATGTGTATTATGGCAGGAGAGTGATCGAATTAAAATTGGTGTCATGGTTTAGCTAAAATCGTTTCCACACGAACATTTTTCGTAACTCCGAAATTGATGAGATCGGGTTCAGTAAGTTGGGTAACCAGATGATATGAAATTATATTTCTTTATACTGCTCAGAACATTCCAAAGCTCCTTACCTTTTGGGCTGACTAGCCGGGCTTTGCGTTGTAATTTCTAGAGTCGAAAAAAAGTCCCGGAATAGTTTGGAGCCAATTTTTAATCTTGGGGGCAGTATATTGATGATAAAGCTATTACATCGGGCATCTCTGTTACTTGAATATATGTCACTTGCTAGTCATTGGTACAACAGTTTTCAAGGACATAATGCCTGAGACGCGATTTTACAAGGACTTCTATCACCTTGAGGGTGTTTCACATCGTAGAATGTGAATCCTTTAATGCCGAAATTGTATTTATCCATCAGGCATGTGTCAGGGATGAGCATAACATCTATTTCTTTGTTATTGAGAAAACATTCTAATTTATCTGCATTCCAGTGGCAGATTTTTAATAGACTCACTTACTGAGTAAAACTTGAAGTATTTGCCATTAGTTGCCTAGTTCCTGCATCATTGCTTGCACTCCATGCAATGAATTGGTTAAAAACCTGCGCGAGTGATATAACCAATTCTTCTAGGCTCTGCTGCTATTTACTATCGTAATGTTCCTCTTGAACATTTAGCTCTAGAACGCTTGCGTATGTGGCTCAGGATTGAAGCAGTCTTTCGGGAATTTTAAGATTGGGTTGAATAATTTTCGTGATGGAAGAATTGTAATTTGGAATGCTAGGTCGGGATAAATTGCTTTCTTGTATACTGGGGATTCTCAATAGTTGGCAATATGCCGTCCACCACAGTTGCTACATTTCTTTGCACTTGCATTGCAATTGCAATTTTGACACTAGGACCTATTCTTTTTTGAGGTTCTTCCATGGAGATGTGGCGCGGCAGGATTCGCAACATTCGAAATTTATTTCGAATGTTGCGAGTGAGAGCGAATAGATGGCGCGGATCTATCCACTTTGCGTAGCACGCCAAGGGAGTGGAAGATCGCAGTAATTATGTTTTTCAGAAATGTCACTGATTTTTAATATTAAGTTTTGAATTAAAAAAAGAACACTGAAGTCTTTTTTGACTTGGAAAATAGAATTGGAGTTGAGTTCGCTGACTAGAATTGGTGTTGAGTTCGCTGACTAGAATTAGGACGAATAATATGTAAAACCATTAATAATAAATGTTCACTGAAATATTTTAATAAAATATAAGTAATGTTAATTACTTAAAATTAAGTAATTAACATTACTTATATTTTAAATTAAGTAATTAACATTACTTATATTTTTATTAAAATATTTAAGTGAACATTTAATATTAATGGTTTTACATATTATTTGTCCTAATTCTATTCAGCGAACTCAACTCCAATTCTAGTCAGCGAACTCAACTTCAATTCTATTTTCCAAGTCAAAAAGGACTTCCGTCTTTTTTATCAATTCGAAACTTAATAATAAAAATCAGTGACATGTCTGAAAAACATAATTACTGCGATCTTCCACTCCCTTGGCGTGCTACGCAAAGTGGATAGATCCGCGCCCTCTATTCGCTCGCACTCGCAACATTCGAAATAAATTTCGAATGCTGCGAATCCTGCCGCGCCACATCACTGGCCGGCCCTCTAGGGAGAAACGGAAGTATTTGATGGACAGGTATGCGGCGAGCAGTTCGCGATCGTAGGTGCTGTAGTTCCGTTGAGCGGGATTCAACTGCTTCGAGAAGAAGCTCAACGGCTGCCAAACTTGGTCCACCTTTTGGTGAAGGGCAGCACCTACTGCGATGTCAGAGGCATCAACAAAAACGGCTAGGGGTGCATCTTGCAGAGGGAATGCCAAGAGTGTAGCGTCAGCCAGTTGTTGACGAGATTTGTCAAACGCGCAGATAGCCTCTTCAGACCACACGATCTCTCGTGTGTCCTTAGTTTTGGGGCCAGACAAGTACGCGTTCAAAATGGACTGGAGATGGGCGGCCTTGGGCAGGAAACGACGGTAGAAGTTTAGCATGCCCAAGAACCTCCTCAACTCCCTCACTGTCTTTGGACGCGGGAAGCTTGTTATCGCTTGCACCTTGTCTGGGTCGGGCTGTATTCCTTCAGGGGAAATAAAATGGCCGAGGAATCTCACCTGTTGTTGAAGGAATTTGCATTTCTCAACGTTTAGGACTAAACCGGCCTCAAGGAGACGTTGAAAAATGCACTCGAGATGGGCTAAGTGCTCAGACTCAGTGGAAGAAGCGACCAAAACATCATCCAAATATACGAAACAGAATTCGAGGTTTCGCAGGACTGAGTGAATGAACCTTTGAAAGGTTTGCGCCGCATTGCACAATCCGAAAGTCATTCGGGTGAACTCGAAGAGTCCAAAGGGTGTGCATATTGCCGTCTTTGGAATGTCTTCAGGAGCTACTGGGATTTGGTGATAAGCCTTGGTTAAGTCCAAGGTCGAAAAGATGCGGCAATTCGCGAGGTGATGCGCAAAGTCGTGGATGAGTGGAATTGGATATCGGTCAGGAACAGTCTGTGCATTTAGCCTTCTGTAATCCCCACATGGGCGCCATTCGCCGTTTGGCTTAGGGACCATATGCAGTGGGGAAGACCAACAGCTGTTTGAGGGCCTGCAGATACCCTGTTGAACGAGTTGTTCAAACTCTTTCCGTGCAATTGCCAGTTTCTGAGATGGTAGAGGACGCACCTTCGAGAAGATCGGGGAACCAGTAGTGATAATGTGGTGCTGCACATTGTGCTTCACTGGTTTGGAGAGACTACAGTTGGTAGTAATCTGGCTGAACTTTTGGAGAAGTGCCCGAACACGAGAGTCGGTAATGTCTTCTAAAAGAACGGAAAGATTATTGCCTGGGTGAGATACCATATGTCCCGACGAATTAAGTTTGGTCGTGGAATCTATAAGAGACTTGTTTTGCAAGTCCACCAGCAATCCATAGTGACACAGGAAGTCTGCGCCTAGTATGGGGAAGCTGACATCCGCCAGGATGAAACGCCACGAAAACGTCCTACGCAAGCCAAGACTCACGTCCACTTGCCTGTACCCGTAAGTATTGATGCGGGAGGAATTTGCTGCCGCCAGTTTGAGGGATTGTGGAAATAGTCGATGATGCTGGGGTACGGGAAGAACCGAAACCTCCGCACCCGTGTCGACGAGGTAGTTGCGCCTGCTGAGGGGATCGAAAATAGTTAGGCGACGTGGTGCTGCGTTCTGGGTGGCCGCCGCCAAGACCCCCCGCGGACCTAGTTTTTTGCGGTAGGAGAGAATCTACACGGTAGCGTACATCTTGTCGCTTTATCCCCGAATCTGCGGTGGTACCAGCAAATCCCTGGGTCCGTGGACTGTCTTGACGACCTGCTACCTGATCGCCCTTTTCGGATGGCAGACCGCGAGCGTGCTCGCGATCTGGCGCCCGAACGCTGAGCGTCCAACGTCGCTCGCATCTCGGCCATACTGGCTGTTAAAGCAGCAATCTCGCGCCTCAATTCACCCACCTCATCCGACGGTGGTTGAACGGCCGCCAAGGTTGGGCGTACGTACACCTCCTGGACCTGGTCGGCCGTCGCTGCCAGTTCCTCCAAGGAACCGGAGACGCAAGCGAGGATCGCCCGGGTGCCCTCCGGGAGCCGACGCAGCCAGAGCGACTTGATCAGGTCGTCGCCGATCTTGCTCCCACCCAATTGCCTCATTTCACGAAGCAATTGGCTGGGAGTTCGATCACCCAATGTTAAACCTGCCAGCAAGTGGTCTAATTTTGCCGACTCGCTTGCCGACAGGCGCCTGATCAACTCGCTCTTGAGCTGCACGTACGATGTCGACTTCACCACGTCGGACACCAGAAGTATGGACTCTTCGTCCAGGCTGAAACCCGCGTGCGCCCCGAAGCAACGTCGTGTCCGCTTTGTGGATTAACGGCGAACGAAGTTCGGGGATCAGTCGCTGAAACCCCTAGGTTTCATCTGGGGGCGGAGTGATGTGGTTGTACAGTTGGGTGGAATTTTAACGGTCGTTGGCATTGGCTTAAACAAATTCGAGCTGCAATGCAGCTTGCTGCGGAGCACCGCTACTGCTGTTCATTGTCCTTTTTGTTGAGTTTTTCAATTTTGCAGGTTCTGGGAATTCGGGATCTTAGTTGTTGATGCTGTTGGTGCGAGTTCCGGGGTCATCAATTAAGTAATTAACATTACTTATATTTTATTAAAATATTTCAGTGAACATTTATTATTAATGGTTTTACATATTATTCGTCCTAATTCTAGTCAGCGAACTCAACACCAATTCTAGTCAGCGAACTCAACTCCAATTCTATTTTCCAAGTCAAAAAGACTTCAGTGTTCTTTTTTCAATTCCAAACTTAATATTAAAAATTAGTGACATTTCTGAAAAACATAATTACTGCGATCTTCCACTCCCTTGGCGTGCTACGCAAAGTGGATAGATCCGCGCCATCTATTCGCTCGCACTCGCAACATTCGAAATAAATTTCGAATGCTGCGAATCCTGCCGCGCCACAGAGAAAGTAAGATAAAATGTAAAACAACTTGCGATTGCGATCAATAGGTAGAGGGGTTACAAGAATTCGTTTCGATTTGCAAAATTGTAAATAAACTTGACAACAAAACCATTACTGAATTGTGCTTTTTAAGGTTTTGTGTGAATCGACATTGAACGACATTAGATTAGTTATCATCATGAAGGGTGTCGAGCTTCGCTATAGATTTGTATCTTTATTTCATGAATGTTACCTTTGGTAACAGGAACTACATGAAAATTATTACAGTAGCGCTCGAAAATTAGTGAAAAAATAGCTTTGGCTAATTCTAATTTCTTATAATTAACGCAACTACATTTTAAGAGAATTTCATATAAGCTTGATTATGCGTATGTATTTATTCATACAATTTAATAATGAGATTAAGAAGTGAAAAAATTGTTTGTTTTAGATTGTCATTTGCTAGGTCTCGCAGATAAGCTTACGGCTTTGTCTCTAACATTCTGAATGGAAACAATTGTGAGCACTGGTAAATAGTTCTGTAGTAGTTGAGCGAAGCAAACTATTAATAAAATCAATTGCCTCTGCATGGGAGATCCGTATGTTCAATTTCTCGTCCTCGGAATCGCAGCTAGTCAATGAATTTAACTTTTGGTCAATAATGTCATCATTCTATCTTTCGACCCTAGCTCCCATTACCTCCTAAAAAATCAGGAATGAGAAACTTTTGATTTACCTGATTCGGAATTTGGAACAGTTCTGTACTTCCTACCTAAGCATTAGAATAGCAAGCGGAATATCGTTTTCCTCTGAAAAGTCACTTCTCTCTGCCATATTCATGACAATACTATTGAAACAGCAGTACAACCTGAGGAACTGAACCCAAGCGAACTTTAAAAACAGAATAGCTTTGCGTATTGTAACTTTCTTCAATGCTGGCGCTACGGGCGATCGAAGTGGATCTAGTATTAATCAGCGAACATTACAGGAACAGAGACTCGCCCACATGGCGCCCCGACATAATTCGGAACCTAGACCGAGGCATGGTTCTGTCTGAATTTCGTGTTTAGGGATACGCTTTTCAGTGAGGAGGAGGAATAGCTCTGTCTGGATTTCATGTTTAGGGATGACGCTTTTCAGTGACTATGTAATAACGAATAAGATGGGCCATGACTCATCCAGATTCCAGAGAGAAACAGATTATACGGGGCTTGTAGTTTTAAACACTGGATCCACTGGTCAACGTCCCAGTACCCAGGCTGCAGAGAAAGCATTCCCTACATTCGCGTCGGAATCGGTGGCGACGTTAATGGGCGGGTTGTAAGTTATTTAAGTCTTTCTGGTGAACGGCCACCAATACATCGCGTTTGAAGTGGTTGACACTATCTCTCTCCCTGCGTGTGGAATGTCGCAAAATTGGAGTTCGGGAAATTCCTAGGAGCTCTTAGAACAGGCAGAACCGCGCTGAAGGACACTTCGGGAGGTGGTAGTGCTATTCTCGACACTGATGAAATTCAGTTATGTTAACGGCAGCCTACGTGCTTCTATGATCTGGAGAACAGGACACATTGCCGACCTGCAGAAAGAATGTCAGTTTCGCCGTTTGACACAAGCTTTACATGACCGGGAGATAGTACGCACCACAATGGTGAGGTATACATTTAAAATGAGAATCCACAGCGTGATAAACAAAAGCAAAACTCGCTACTGGCCACGAGCTAGTCGACGGAGTGGATGGGGAACCGTGAAGACTCGGTTATAAGCTGATGTTCACCCCTATTCATTTAAGGGAGGAAACCATATTAGAAGGTTTATTATTTATCCACTTAAAGGAGGAAACCACATTAGAAGATTTTCAGAATCGATTTTTTTTACTGTATAGATCGTTAACTTATTTATACCAGAATATACTGCAAAAATTTCAAATATTTAATAATTGGGATAATATCATATTTTTAAGAGGACCTTTTTTGCATTATTTGTAAAAAAAGTGGTAAAAATCAATTTCTTTTAACAGCTGAAAAAATTTTTGATTTTGATTATTTTTACCCGCACTGAAGTTCATATTCTTAGAAAATAAGTTAATAATGTAAAATGAAAAGCTTTTTGACTACAGATAAAATTTGGAGTCGCCGCACATACCACAACTGGAGAACTCTAGCTACCACCTTCAGCAGAATAATGTCGCGGTACTTTTTATTTTTATCTTATATTCTTCAAACAAATTCTCAAAAGTTGTTGAGAATATGACTAATATAATGTCCTAATTTGATTGAATTCCAATTGATTTTTTCCACTAAAAACAAACTCCAAAAAACGTATGCACAAAAGGACTTTTCCCCCTTCATGTCAAAAAGATGGACTCATACCGATTGTTGACAACAGTGTGGAAGGCACCGTGGATGGCACGTTTTTCACCATGAAAGATCTGAAAGAGGCAGTCCTCTCCATAGAAAAATGAAAAGGCACCACGAGCCGAGGATATCCCGGCAGAGATGCACAAGCCGGTGTTCCACTATCAGCGTGACCTGCTCCTCGGTGCATTCAACCTTACCCTGTAGGAGGCGTTGAAAGGTGTCACGCAGGTCAGCTGGATACTATTCAACGAGCTAAGGCACCGAGCCGTTGATGTCAACTCCTCGTAACTCTTGCTATCAGAAATGCCTTCAGTTCCGTAAAACTGCAGATATGCTAGCCATTTAACATGCCGGATTACCTCTTGCACCTATTGAAAGAGTCCGCTTTCTGTCCTATGCCCTAGAATCCTAAGTGGATGGATGACTGCTCATGGGTTCAGTCTTGGACTGTAGGTATACCAAATAGTTATCTTAACTAAAAAGAAATTCTCCACCCTGCCTCCTGTATCGATCGGCGAGATTATTAAATAGTCAAAATCAACAGTTAAATACCTTGAGAGCTTTTGAATAAATCAAACCAGGGACTGACAAATTCACAGCAGGAGTTCTATGTTCTTTGTTCTATGACGCGCAGGATTGGGCTGATGCTCTTGTTAAAGAGGGATGTCGCAATTGCTTTTCGCATGTACAGATGCGGGGACCTTTGGGGGTGATGTGTGCCTATCGCGCTGTCTCAGAGTTGATAGTGAGTTGAGATTCCATGACTGACTCCCGTTATCCTCATTATTATTATTCTGTTAAGGGAAAGTCGCACCGCGTCCTTGAAGAACTATTGTGCCCCTTTTACTGGTTATAGTGTACCTGTTGATCATAGTATCTCAAGCAGGCCAGTAACCGTTAGGAACTTTAGTATGTTCCCCACTTCCAGAAGTTTCAGCTTTGCATCTGGTATTAAGTGTTCTCCCAGATGTATCGACCTACTTTGCACAAGTGCCGGAAACTGTCCCAGGACGTGCATAGAGGTTTCGTCCTCCTCCTCACAGAACCTGCAGGCAGTGTCCGTAGATATTCCTAGCTTCCCTAGGTGGTAGTTCAGCCGACAATGACCAGTGAGAATTCCCACTATGATTCGGAGGTTCTTTTTGGAGAGGTTTAAGCAATCCTTTGTGCGCATGGGTTCGTATCCCCCAATAAGCACCCTGGACTGCTCCATCTCTGGTAGTTATCCTCATTAGCAAAGAACATAAAAAAAATTACAATTGCAAGGGAGGTGGTTGGTCATGAAGAACGACGAGATATACTCAGGAGGTAAATAGATTACGCGGCTTATCAGCAATTTAAGTCAGCGGTAGAACCGAAAACATGATGAGGTTGCTTACTTCTTTATCCAGTTTCTAAGCAAGCAGTGTTACCGGTATACGATTGAGAAAATACGATCACCTGACTGTCTGTTCTGCAATGGTGAACGGCTCTGATCACATCTTTTTCCTTATGGTCGTTGGGATGTGATTCATTGGCAAAGTTACGCAGATACAGGGGAACTCTTTAGGGACAATAGTTGTCGGAAAGATGCTGAGAAACACCGACAGATGGACCCGTTTTACGCATTATGTTCAAGTTCTTGTTGCGAAAAAATAGAGCTCAACCGGTGTGGGGTAGAATGGTAGATGATTCTTTGAACTAAAAATTCCCTTCCTCCTCTGCCTGCCTCTAAAAGGAATTCGATGACATAAACCATCCATAAGACTAGCCTAAGGTAATGTGTCAAACGAAGAAATTCAGTTGGGGATAGCGGGATAGTACAGAGAAAAATCTAATGAACCGATTGAATCCATTTTACAAAGTTGTGGCAGAATTACCTGCGTTACGTTAAATTAAACAAATATATTTGATTTTGAGTCGATAGCTTCTATAGTTTCTTTTTTATAACAATTTTAAAATAATACTTTGTGTGTAGTGGTGGGTGGGGCGTTTTCATTTTATTTTATCATTTTATCACGTTTTCATTAAACCAGTATTATTTACGGATTACCCCTTGATATGTTTCTTATGTGATAAGTTTTTTACTAAAAGGCTTAAGATAGATTATTCCTCGAGCAGCCCATTTTCGTGTGCTATTCGGAAAAGCAAGGAAAAATTAAAAATGTAAAACTGGCAAGATTGAACTGACCCTTCCTTCAAAATGTTTTGATTATAGAAGATTGGATTTTTTGTTGACTGAGCTAATAGATGGTATTCCAAACGGGGCGAAAAAGCGTTATTATTTCTTCTTTTCCTTCAGCTTTTGGTTCGTTTTTAAACGGGATCGGCTCATTGTAATCGGCTTCGCCATTTTGTTTTATCAAAAGCCTGATCTGGATGCAATCGCAACGTTTTCAAATCTAAGGTTTTTTAATTTAAAAAAAAACCTCATAGCCGGACACGAACCTCTTAAAAGCGCACAAAATTGTGCGTAGGAATCCAAACGCGAAAGTCTAATTTGGGGACTCCCCTGATAAGGAATGTATGTGCCAATTTCGTCTATGAACGCAACATTGTCTCATTCAATCGCAGCAAGTTGAAATGAAAATTATAAAAGGTAGAATAATTAATAATGTCAGAGATGAAAGTGTTTTCTTTAAAAGAGAAAATAGATGTTCTCAACGCATATGAAAATGAAAATACCTCAGTGCGTGTGCTAGCCAAAAGATAAAACTATAGGCAAATAATCTAATCTAATCTAAAATAATCTAGATGGATTACTGGAGAAAATATCAACAATAAAAAAAACGTTCAAAAGGAAAAAATATTGATGCCATGGTTTATGACTGGTTTTGCAAAGTCCGAAATCAAAATACTCCTTTATCGGGACCAATTGTTCAAGAGGAAGCCAAGGATATAGCTTTAAGCCTTGGAGTTTCGCTGCTTCTAGCGGTTAGCTGCAAAGATTCCGCAGTAGATACAATATAGCATTTGTATGTGTGTCTAGTGAACCCTCTGCTGTTAATCCAGAAGATGTTGAACAATTTTTAAAAAAAACTTCCATCATTTCTAATGGGTTATAGATCCCAGGACATTTATAATGCCGACGAAACAGGTTTTTTCTTTAGAGCATTACCCAACAAAACGATCGCTCTCAAATCGGATAAGTGTCACGGTGGAAAATTGTCCAAAGAAAGGTTAACAATTTTACTGTGCGCTAATTCAGCAGAAGAAAAAGAAAAACCGCTCGTGATTGGGAAAGCTGCACATCCCAAAGCATTCACTCACTATCGAAGCATGCATGTTAAACACATCCTGGCTAGCAATGACACTTCTTTGGCGAAGAAACCAATTAACGTCTTGGAGGCTGTGCTTTTCATAAACTGGATTTGACAAAAATGATTCTGAATCAGAAGAATACAACCCTGAGGATGAATTACCCTTAGCGACGTTGTCTTCTATTTTTTAGTTGACGGAAACACTTGGGGAGGGCTATTCCGATGCAACAGAATTCCTCGAAATCGATAAAAAATTTGCCACTGAGTCCCCATCAACACTCCTAGAGTTTGAGACCGACTGTTCCAGTAGTGAAAGCTGAGAAAGCATCAGAGGTGCTGTCAAATAAAACTGCTTTGAAAACAATTTGAACCTTAAAGTTTTTTTTTGTAAAAAAGACTATATTGCCTTCGATCATTTAACAAATTTAGTCGGATGTATTCAAACACTGTTCATAAAAGAAAAACAGAAAATGTTACGTCAGTCCACAATTCCCGAGCTTTTTGAAAAATATAATGTAAATAAAAATTAATTAAATGTTTAGTTTCAATTTTGGCTGGTAAATAATGAAATAAAAATGTTGCCATATCTTTAGAAAGTATATTCATTTGCTTACAAAGGAGACCTGCCTCGACAGAATTTTTTCGAAAATTTGTATTATTCCTTCTTATGAACGGACACCCCTCTTGACCGGACAAAAATTCCTCAACGATCGATGTCCGCCCATGACAGTTTTCACTGTATTATTAGAGTTTAATTTTTAATTCTAATTGAATAATTGACTAATCTGACTACTTTTCAGAGCCGTAGAGAAGAAATTCCGGATATTTATTGTAACAATTTTATCGTAACAAACCCATATTATCATTGAAACAAGTCGGAATACCGGAAGCTGGTGCTTGAGGTATAAAGGCTTTGTGTTCATCTTATGTGAGAAAGTTTCTACGTACATTTTTCAATTCGTATAAGGCTAAAAACCCAAAATATTCCTTCATATTTTTTTCAAACTACAAGAAATACGTACATATTATAGGGGTATATATTATGCTCATCCTAAACAAACAAACATTGCCTATTACCGAATACTATGCTTATATATGCACGTATATAAATTGATACACATATTTCCGATTTACTTCGTGCACAAAAGCATACATATGTACATATAAAGTACGTATCTTGAATACCGCTGGTTTAGTGTACCAATATATCTATCTGAATTAGGCACTACCGCAAACCTTCATTTACGAGGGGGGACCCATAAGTTCCGGGAATTACGCTGTGGTGGGGAGGGATAGTGGGGGAACCTATTGTTTGACCACATGTCCGTTAGTGTTACGCCACCTGCTTCAGCGTGTGAAGTTGTGTCGCTGTGAGTGTATCGGTTCGCCTGTGAGATTTTTTTTAGTAAAACAGCTTTTTACATTTCGTCGAAAACGTAATGGCAGATTGTCGAGAACAACGCGCGGCTGTGAAATTTTGTTTCCTTTTGGGGAAATCGGCCGCGGAAAATATTGTAATGCTTAAGGCTGCCTATGGGGATGCTGCCTTATGTAAAACCAGAGTTTACGATTGGTTTTCACGTTTTAAAACGAGAGAAATGTCTATTGAAGACCAACTTCGTTCAGGACACCCCTGAACCCTGAACTGATAAAAATATCGACAAAATCAATGCCCTCGTTCGTGAAGACCGTCGCCGAATCATTGATCAACTCTGTCAGATGTCGGAAATGTCATGGAGTTCAATTCAGAGAATTTTATCCGAAGATTTGCACATGAAAAGGGTTGCAGCCAGATTCGTCCCGCGCCTTCTCACAGATGAGCAAAGGGAGCGTCGACTTCAAGCATGTTTTGAGCTTTAAAATCAGTTCAGAGAGGACCCTGAATTTTTTTCCAAGGTGATTACTAGTGATGAATCGTGGTGTTATGGATACGACTCAAAAGAAATATGAAAGGAAAGCGTTTTGCCACTGTGGAGGAGGTGAAGGCTTAAAGGACATCCCGATGAGTGAATTTAAAAAATGTTTTGAACAATGGAAGAGTCGTTTGGAGAAGTGCGTTGTAGTCAAAGGCGAATACTTTGAAGGTGATCAAAATTTGTTGTAAAAATATTGAGAAATGAAGAAGTTATGATGAAATTCCCGTTTTTTTTGGGGCCCCCCTCGTACATATAGATACCATATAAATACATATATATGTCTGTCTGGAGTAATTGATATTGATATATAAATGATTAAAAAATTAAAACGAAATGTTTCCCTGTGTTTTGTTTTGGTTTTGACGAATTGATATGTTATGATGACGTCATATACGTTTTTGAATGCACGAAATTCACACAAAATGTTGTTTCACCTTCTATAAATTTTTATATTTTATAGTTAAAGCGGTCATAATGTGTGAAGGTCGTTTTTTCGCTTTTTTAAAAAAATTTTGTGAAGAACTGAATAAAGGTACAAATACGAATTTTTCACCATATCTTGAGCATGGGTAGTAATTTTTTTTGTAAACTTTGGTGTTCTTTCAAGGCATCGCAATTATCCTAGTTCGCGGACCCTAGAAATATGTTCTGAATAAATCGTGAAAATTTCAAAGAATTCCGTTGGGTAGATTTTGGGCTATGGTGGCAGCCGGTTTTCACCTTGCAGTTTCGAGAAAAACGCATTTAAATAGTAGAATGCGATTTTTAACCATATTTCTAACCGACTATTAATTAATCTGCTATAGCTAGCCAATAAACCTTTGGTTTCTTGAAGAAACGCATGTAAAGTCTTAGCTTCAATTCTTAGCATTTTAGCGAAGCCATTCGAATGTCATTCGAACCGCTAAATACGGACTTTATTAAGGCGACGACGTTAACCTGGCATGCGACATTTTGCCTGTTTAACACTGTAATTTCCGAACGACTCCGAATATCAAGAAATCGCTTTGCCCATATATTCTGCAGTACATCTAGATACAACTGACGCAAAAAAAAATCCTATTCCTCGGATCCGACACACGGGATACCCTCTTAAGGGAGTTTCCGGCTATATTTCTAAAATATGGCTTTATTTGGACAGATATCGGAACGGGCTGTATTTTGAGGCCTACATTTCGGCTACATTCTATGAAAAAAAATGTGCACCCTCCATTCACATGTATTGGGAGCTCCCTCCCTTAAACTTAACCCAAAATGGCGCCATTTACTGCATGTAAAGGGAACAACAGACCACACGCTCTTACCAATTCTGGTGACAATCGGTCTAGTCGTTTCCGAATAAATCGGGTGTGACAGACAGACATACACCGACCTTAGAAAACAAGTCGGGAAACCGGAAGCTCGGCGCTTCAGATGTGAAAGGTTTTGTGTATTTCTTTTATAAAGAGATTTGAATATGAATTGGTCCCATTAGTACAGAACACATAATATAACATTCACTTTCGGGTGATATTGACATTCAAAATTTTGAATTTACAATGGCGTGACAACTTTGACCTATTATAACTCTGTTAGTAATATTGCGATTTCCACCAAACTTGGTAGGATCAAGCTCTATATTATAGCCTATATTGCTGAATTTTATATTGCTAGGTTGAACTGAAGGAGATTTCTGTAGCTAATTACTGAAAATGGTAGTAATATACTAATATTAACTTTATTTGAAAGGATGTCGGTTTGGGAGGTATTTCAGAGCCTACTCAACATATAGTGGCTGCCTCTCGATTTTTTCAGATTTTTCGGTTGGGCAGTTTCTGAGAATGACCCCGTTAAACAAATGATCGCTTTTGACCCCCCCCCCCAAACTCCCACAAATGTCAAAACTAAGACCAGCTTTGGAAAGTGCTAACCGAGACCTTTCATTTGATATTGATAAATCCGACGTAAAAGGATGTAACTCACAGTATACGTGAGCGTTCACAGTTCCCACCTGTCTACCAAATTTTATGTCAATTGCTGTTACAGTCTCCGAGAAAAAATGCGTGTGAATTGTTTTACACAAAACCTTAAAAGGGCTGGCGAGAAGTAGATTCTTTATGAATGGAATTTTAATATTTCACTCGAATGTCAATTATTCTCGTTAATTATGACGTCAGCATCTTATTTATATGGCTTAGGATGCTGTTAATTCGGGCGAAATTGATAAGTTTTAACTGCTGTTACTTTGACATTAATAGTTGGATTTTCATGAAACTTGACATGCGTATGCAAGATACTGCCCTCTACGCCGGTGCAGTAAGGTTATTTGAGCAGGTATCGGAATGGGACATCTCTCGAGGCTTAGATTTCACGTAAGTGTTTTACACAAAACCTTAAAAAGGGCTGGGGAGAAGTAGATTCTTCTTTAGTATTTCACGGGAATGTCAATTATTCGCGCTAATTATGACGTCAACATCTTATTTGCATGGCTTTGAAAGCAGTAAATTCGCGCGAAATTGCTAAGTTTGAACTGCTACAACTTCGGCGTTAATGGTCAGATTTCCATTAAATTTCGCACGTGCATACGAAATATTGTCCTCTATGCTATTTTGAAGTCCTAGGATGAATTGAAGGTTTTTTTAGTCAATTTCTAAAAGTTGGTAATATACTATTAGTAGGGTTATTTTAGCAGATATCTAAATGGGAAATATTTTGAGGCCTAGATTTCATCTAGGCGCACTTTCCTGATTTTTTTCGGATTTTTGGGTTGGGTAGTTTCCGAAAATGAGTCCTGTCTCACTTTAAGTGTCTACATTCTGACTTCTTACTCACGCACTTCGCAATTCACGCCAAAACTAATGTCATTTTTGGAAAGTACTAATCGAGATCTTTCATTTGATACCATACACGACTATATCCGGTGAAACTGTTTCTTACACCCCCCCTTTGCATGTATGGGGAGTCCCCCTCTGCATGTATGGGGAGCCCCCCTTTAAATTCCACCCAAATTTATGTCACTCGCTGTATGCGTGGGATTTCATAGTTTCCATCTGTCCACCAAATTTCATTCGGATCGGTTTAGCCGTTTTTGGAGACAAATACGTGTGGCAGACAAAATTAATTCCCACTCAATATTGGTGAAATTTTGCAACTCGACATTGACCAGAAACTTGAATCCTTTCTTGCCATAGCGTGATCATCTAGGGAGCAGTGTGATCCTTACTATATGGAGTAATTGCATCTGTTGCAAGTTATTTTATTCCGTTAACTTTCCTGCATTTTTTATGTAATCAATCATTCCCCGTAAAATAAAGTACAAATTTCCCAGAAATATCGCACCTTTTCCTGCATATAGACAAATTGCTTACAAAGTAATCTACTTGCATACATAGACCGGCCCAGCGGCTTTTCAACTGCACATCGTATGCATCATCATAATATATTCCAATTAAAATCATTCATTACCAACTTTCCATCTAATTAAAATGCCATCGCCAAGCAGCAATGGCCGTACAGTCGCCCAAAACACAACCACGCCAACCTTGGAGTGATTTCTTCCTCAGCCGCCTCTCCCTCTGGCGTGTGCTTCTAAGAAATGAATAATAAAACATTTCCAGTCCACGATCTTCCCATCTTATCTAGGAATTTTCAAACCGAAATCCCTGGATTGCTTCCACATAAATTGCAGATTTTCTGCAAGGAAAAGTTGCTGCCAAGTGTCGCAGACATTTCAGCAGCACCAAAGCCGTGTCCAGATCGCCCCCAAGCTCAGGAAAAGGGGTTGAAATTTCTACATTTTTTCACAGACGGCATTCCATATTTTAGAAGCAAACGTGCTTTGAAAAAATGGTGATAATGTCCGCATGAAATGGTAGAAATCGTGAGCAAAGCAAGAGATTGTGGCGGTGAGAGCACCATGTTTAGGTAGCGGAGACCCACACATGTGCCCATGTGGTGTGGTGTTGGTTAACGGTAGAATTTTCTTAACAGCTTTTCCTCAAATGCCGTACAAACACATGTGAGATGGTTGAAAAACTGATATATGAATTTGGGTGATAGGAGAAAATTTACAGTAACGGTTAGAAGTTAGTGGATGGCTGTTGGATTTGGTACATGAGAAGGAAAGTTTCTTCATTTTGTTCTATAAATTATTATATAATTCCAATTTTGGCATATCTTCTACGAAGAGATTGAATGTATAACATGTATTAAGATAATGACTACAGGGAGTGGGTTACTCCACTATTAAATGGAAATTACGCATTCGAAGGAAAAGGGATTTTATGACCATAAATCTCATGAAGACTGTAAACAGGATATTTCAAATATAAGGAATTTTTGGGTATGATAAGGAGAAAAGCTTTTGGATATAGATGGAAAATAGAGGTGGAGTTCGAGTTGAGTGAAGGTCACTTAGAAAGTATTATTGATATGCGTATCGCAGCTGATGTTAACAAGGATGGAATTGGTGAGAAGTTCGTTAATAAGCTTGCATATGTTAAATACGTTGAGAAGAATTTCTTGCATTTAAGGGGCGGTGATGGAGATTATATATTCACCCGGAGGAAGTTCCCAAGCAGAAAGATTAACGAGATTTACATTCAACTAATTCCAAGGTCGAACCATTTCTCGAGATTACATGGTTGCCGAGGTTATTCTTCAATATATCAATTATTTGACCAGCTATGTCGCGTGTTTCACAATCTTGTTAGATCCACATAATACTGATGCCAAGTCAATCCAATTGTGGTATAAAGTAGTTCTTCAATATAACACGATAGTGAACTTCATTGATTATGAGAGGGTAATCATTTTGATCGACGAAAAATAAGGTCTATTCACACTGTCAGCATGAAATCCCCAATTCACGGTCACTTTTCACGGATAGAATGGGACCTTTTGAAATATATATGGGTTTGTTCCTGTCCAAAAACGAACAAAGCCGTTAAGTCTTGCATTAATCTAATCTTTTAAGGATGTAGCCTTAGATGTTTATTCAAAATTCGCCACAATGTGGTGAGATATTTTTAGTTTCTGTGAATGTTATGGAATCGATTGATTTGTCTTATTTCGAACTGAAGCACTAACAATTGTGATACTTCGACTCGAGCTTTTTCTTACTCAATCAGGAACTTCAGATAGTGCCTGGAAGGCCGTTCTTAAAATTGCGACCATCAAATCAGCTCGTTGGTCGTTCGTAGACTTCACCATGAATAAAATTCAACCTTTAAGTAACGTTTTACTGTTGACAGATCCAGATACAAATTTTAGCGTCCTTTTATATAAAAGTAGAAAATTGTTATGTGTTCATGTTGGAAAGTGCATTACACTTAAAAAAAAGTCAGAAAAACTTTAAATGAGTATCTCATGAAGTGATATTTGATGACGTTAAGCAGAAATCTTCTTCAACACGCGCTATGAGCGCTTTTCATAGTCAACATTTTTTTGTTGGAAAAAAAAATTTTTTATTCGAAAGAATATAGCCTTAAATTTCAAGCTGAAACTCGCAATAATTTGTTTTTAATATTTTTTTTTTTCTGAAATCAAGTCAGGAAATTTTATACAAGACACAAAACAGCACATTTTTCTTATGAGTTGTATTGCTGACACCACGTTTTTCCGGATACTTTTTGAGATTTCTCGGCAATTATTTGATTTGCTTAGTTCCTTTTGGGCTCCGAAATACTCTCCATACCGATATCCTTTCAAATAAAGTTAATAATTATTATAATTTTTAATAATTGGTTCATCATAACACCACGGAATTTTGCAGTAAAATAGGTCATAATATAGAGCATGATCCTACCGAGTTCAGTGGAAATCACACTATTACTAACAAAATTATAATAGGTTAAAGTTGTCGTTTCTTTGCAAATTCAAGACTATTAATGTCAATATTACCCGAAAGTGGATCGTCATCATCAACGGCGTAACAACCGGTATCCGGTCTAGGCCTGCCTTAATAAGGAACTCCAGACATCCCGGTTTTGCGCCGAGGTCCACCAATTCGATATCCCTAAAAGCTGTCTGGCGTCCTGGCCTACGCCATCGCTCCATCTTAGGCAGGATCTGCCTCGTCTTCCTTTTCTACCATAGATATTGTCCTCATAGACTTTCCAGGTGGGATCATCCTCATCCATACGGATTAAGTGACCCGCCCACCATAACCTATTGAGCCGGATTTTATCCAGAACCTGACGGTCATGGTATCGCTTATAGATTTCGTCATTGTGTAGGCTACGGAATCGTCCATCCTCATATAGGGGGTCAAAAATTCTTCGGAGGATTCTTCTCTCGAACGCGGCCAAGAGTTCGCAAGTCTCCGTGGGATATCAAATGAAAGGTATCGATTAGTACTTTTCAGAGCAAGTCTTAGTTTTGACATTTGGTAGAAAGGTTGGGAGTGCGGGGGTCCTAAGTGATCATTTCTTGAACGGACCCATTCTCAGAAACTACCCAACCAAAAAATCTGAAAAAAATCAAGAGGGTGCCATTATATGGCGTAGGCTCCGAAATCGACATCTTTTTCAATAAAGTTAGTAATAGTATATTGCTGAAATTTGGAGGAATCTTGGGAAAAACTTTAAAAACGTCCAGCTTCCGGTTTTATTCCCTAGACGTGCTTTAAGGAACTGCATTGAAACTTAACAAGTTTTTACATTGTGAGTAGTCGCAAACATCTTCTGAAAACACGTTCTTAAAAACTTCTCATTTTTCTCAGGAACTGCTGGATCGATTTCAATAATTTGGGAGTTTTGAATTTTAATTCTTTAAAAGCTGCCAAAGTTCTACTTTTTAACCGATCCTGTTAGTTTTAGTTCGGGTCATAAGTAAATATATTCTAAACAAAATTGCATTTACATTTTCTCCTTTAGGTTCACAGTTTTATCAAAAACGCGACAGAAGTTGGATGAAGTCTCGAAAAAAGGCCAATTTCACAATCATGTACAACCATATTTATAACAAGAACAATAATGAAATGCATTTTTAAGGTTTTGTGTAAAACAAAACTTTATGTGTAAAACAAAACCTTATTAAAATCGGTTTACTATTTATCTCTCTGTTCGTTACACGCATTTTTCTCGCAGACGGTTATAGCGATTGACACCAAATTTGGTGGAAAGGTGGGAACAGTGAACGTTGACGCATACAGTGAGTTACATAATTTTACGTCGAATTTAAGGGGGGGAGTCCCCATGCATGAAAAAGGGGGTGTACATTTTTTTCACTAAATATAGTCACGTGGGGTATCAAATGAAAAGCCTCGGGAAAAAGGATGTGGCAAATAAGAGATAATCTTTGATAAAATGGTAGAAATAATAGTGGGCATGTGGTAAAACCCAGCAAATACATAATGAAAAGATTTATTGATTTATCTGATATTTGAAGAGTTCCTGTTGTGAATTAATATATCATATTTAGCTATGGAAATGGATTGATCGCGGTAGACCTAACATTTAAAAAGCTATAATAATAATAATCGTTGGCACAACAATCCATGTTGGATCAGGGCCTTGAAGTGTGTTAGAGCACTTCATTCAAGACCGTAACGGTACACTAGGAGGCAATGTGGTCAGCATTGCGCTCGCCCGAGATTATTACCCTGATTTGACTCAGGTACTCATTCACAGCTGAGTCGACTGGTATCCGACGTCAAATCACGATACAAAGGCCACTGTCACCAAAAGCTATGCTGGTCTTTTTATTGTTCAAAGGTATAGTCAGCCTCAACACTGTCATTAGTTACGTCATTTTTGGGTTGGAAAAATGGAAACAGCGTATAACTAACCATTTTTGACACAATGATAAAAATCAATTGGGGCACACTTTTGCATCATTCATTTGCAAATATCCCATCACCATTTCTTAACTCTTAATCTCGATTTGGTTGGTATAGAGCTGCATCCTGTTAATTTTTCAAATCTAGGTTCCAGTCATGGCTGTTGTATTTATCCCGCTGCTGAAACTTTTCACTCCTTCAGTAATAAAACTGAAATTCCGGAACATTGCCTGTTGAAATTGAATTGGTGAATTCTGTCTACGCTTGTTGTATGCCTTACTACTAGCCTGCCGAGAGGGAACGGACAGAGCCACCTGGACCCGAACTTTCTTAATATGATCCTGTCACAGGAACATATGTACAGGAAGGTCGTTTTCCAGAAATTTGGTACATTAGTATGTTAATTAGGGGGGGAGGGAGGTTAGTGGGGAAGCCTGGAGAAATTTTTCAATTGTATTCATTTTTGTTTTTCAATCCTCCAAATGAATCAAATTAATCGAAATACTGTCCAATATTACCAACAGCGTTTCACCTTCATATGTACAGAACCATGATTTCCTCCTTTTGTATATTTCTTGGCAAAAGACTCCGACAAGTTCCTTCTACAGCATTTTCCGAATTTAGTTTTTTATTTTTTTTCGAGAATTTTACAGAGCGGTTGAACGCTTCTGTAAATATATAGCTGTCGCTGGACAGTGGAGTAGTTGTCTTGTTGGAGGAACATACTCTGAGTAACCCGCCTTATAATATCGACGAACTTGTTATTGCTCTGGTCAGGAAAGCAAACGCTGGCGCAGAACGCAATGAATTTCAGAACTGTATACCACATTCCAAGAGAATTTACATGTGGTCGCAAACATTTCGATGGTCTTTTGAGGAACGTTAGTGATAGACTCCCTATCCATGATGACGTGTCGCTGGAAACCGTATCATATTCGGTGAAGTTTCTCTTGTGGATGAAATGGCTAGTCATCGTATCATGCGGATACCGAGTGTTCCTCCAAATAGAAGAGAAATTATTTCGGCCATCAGTACACTCAAACGATTGAAAGGCATTGGGATTGACGGTCTCTCCGCAGAGTTATTCCCTGTTGCACCTGCAGTTTTTGAAGACCCGTTAGTTCCACTTATACTGAAATCTTCGGAATCGGAGACCTTTCAAAGAGAGTGGAAGATAGGAGTCATCATTAAGATTCCAAAGAAAGGCACCCGTTTTGAGTGTGGCAATTGGAAATTGTACAGGGTGATGATAAAAAGTCGACTTTTTTTTTGTTCTGCAATCGTCCCATACCAAAATCCTCGATCCACTATTGCTAAAGTCAGCTGACTAAGGTCTAGGCAGTCTGTAAAAATACATATTGTTACGAAAGAAGAATATCAAACAGTATACAGGAAAGAATACAGACATTTCGTTAGTAAGCGTCAAAATTTTAAATGTGTTTTATTCGAAACCTACATTTTCAAAATTTCAGGGAAGCACTCCAAATAACTACTCAATCGAAGTTGATATTTTTTTTGAATCCCATATTCTACAAACACATGCCATATGCGAAACTTAAAAATTGTTTAAGTTCATAATAATTTATTTTTTAAAATTATGCCTTTGCCTTTTTACGGCAAAATGAAGAAAAAATTAATCCGCCATTTTGTTATTTTTAAAAAATATTTACATATTCCTGGCTCCACATTCATCGTCATCTTTTTTGAAGGAGTCTACTTTGGACATCATAATAAAATTTCAAAACGATCGTATATTATTTTCTAGTTAAAAAAAATAATGAAATAAAGTTGAAGTAGGCGGTTTTCAGAATCCACCCGAAAGTGGACACTCTCACATAATATATGCATATATTACGTGCTACGTGCTAATGGAGCAAATGAAAATATAAGAAATACCCAAAACCTTTTAAACCTGGAGCGTCCAGCTTCCGGTTTCCCGACTTGTTTTTATTGGATAGAACGATAGCTCAACTATCCCACATACGCTGAAAATATTTCGAAGCGAAATTCGTGTTTCTTTAGAATCGTGCGATTATTTTGTAGAGACTCCGCCCAGAAGATAGTCACTTTATATCCTTACGTAATTTTGTAGTGCAATGTATAATATATATCGTATTTATAATTACTTGGCGTCAGTCCCTTCTACGAGTGCATTTGTATTTGTTGTAGCTGGATTTTGTTTGTAATTAATACTCAGAAATGTCTTTATATCCGGGAAGCAACCTTTGAAACTTTTTTTTTTCAAACGTGTTTTTCTCAATGTTACTTTTTTCATATTTAGGGAATTCTAACTCAACAAATGATGAACTGATTATTATAAAATTTGGAGACATGATAATTTCCAAATATATAGTATTATATCATCTTTTTAAGGGTGCCTTTTTTGCAAAATTAGTGGAATAATATGTTGAAAATTGAAATATTTTTTTTGAACACCTGCAAAAGTTACAATTTTATTTTTGCCTGCATTAAGAATCATATTCCTGCAGAAAGTACGTGAAAAAGCCTTCTAGTGGGGTTTGCTCCTTAAATAACAATTTTTTTTTAATTGTTAACTTATGCTGTTGTTTTGTGCGCTTATTAAATTTCGAAATTTTTTTAAGTTGTCTGGAAAATATTAAAGTTCATCAGTTCGGTATCTTGATATATTAAAAACTTCAAAATTCCTTGAAACCTGACAATTAAAGCTGAAAAGTACATATCAAACTTGCCGTACACCTAAACTACTTAGCAAAAGGAATAGCATGGGAGAACATTTCGGAGAAATATCTTAGATTTTATGTTACTTGATTCACTGATGTCATAAGAAAACTTCCTAATATGGGTTAGAAATTTTAAAGGTACATAAATTAGCTTTCTGATTTTGTTATGACTGTATCCGTTTCTTTACAGGAAAGACTTAAGAAATAAGTATATATGTATACCTATGTACATATTTTTATACAGCACTCTCTAGAACAAACACGCCATGAAAAATATGAAAAGTAGGAAACGGTATACAGAAGCTGTACGTTTAAAATTTCTATAAGAAAACCACAACATCCCGAATTTTATGCCAAGCAGCGAAATGAGGGAGATTATTGCCGACTCCAACTCACCACATAATTGAAGAACTGAACAAACTAGGCACATCTACAGCGAAACATAAATGAAGGTTTCTAACGAAGTGGTCAATAAACTCAAGAATCTACAATTACAGGACGACAAAGAAATAGTTTCGTACGACATAACGGCTCTATTCTCCAGTATCTCTATAAAGAAAACGATTTCGAACCTTAAATATTGGTTAGTCTCATTGGACATAACACACGAAGGGTTAACAAGGGCAAAACTACTAAAGAAACTGGCAGCTATATGCATGACAGAAAACTACTTCATCTTCAGGGATCGCTTCTTCAAAACAACCAAAGGAACAGCCACTATCACTTCTGATTAGTGAAATATTTATTGCTAATCTACACTGTGTGATATATCCCTTTTTATGTGTGGGACAGATAATGCGTCGTTGCCAGTCGTCAGGCATTGATTTGCTGTCCCACACCTTGAGCATAAGTTGATGAACCACTTGGTGTAATTGGTCGCCTCCATACTTAACCAATTAGGCTGTAATTCCATCGGCTCCTGACGGTTTATGATTTTTAAGCCGATGAATTGCACGGACTGTTTCTTCTATACTTGGTGATGGCAGTATTTGTCCGTCGTCTTCAGCTGGCGGGACCTCCAACTCACCGATGTTCTGGTTGTTCAGTAGCTCATCAAAGTACTCAACCCATCGCTCTAATATGCCCATTCTGGCGGAAATCAAATTTCCCTCTTTGTCTCGGCAGGATTAACATCGAGCTATGTAAGGCTGACTCGTTGGTAAGACTTGTGCGCCTGGTGCGGTTGCTCCCTGTACTTTTGGAGTTCACAGACCTGTTGGTTCTCCCAGGCTTCCTTTCTCCGTCTGTGAAGTCGCTTCTCCGCTCGCCGGAGTTCGTCATAAGTCTCCGCGCGTGCCCGCTTCCTTTGAAAATGCAACATTACTCGGTATGCAGCATTCTTCCGTTCCGTTGCTAGTTTACATTCATCGTCAAAGCAGCCGTTCCGACTCTTTGCGGTTGAGGCCAAGTAACTTTGTGGCCGTTCATCAGGTGGTTGTGAAGATCATTTGTTGATGCTTTATTTCCAGGATCGCTGTTGATTGCGGTTATTGCGGCATCCATTTCCCTCTTATATTGTTAGCTCTCAAATGATTGTCAGAGGGGAGCACCCTGCCAACGAGATAGTGATCCGAGTCTATATTGGCCCCCCTATATGTTCTGACATTCATCAAGGCTGAGAGGTGGTTGCGTTCGATCAACACGTGGTCAATTTAGTTGAAAGTGTTCCCGTCTGGAGAGGCCCACGTATGTTTGTGGACCGCATTCCGCGCAAACCAGGTACTCCCAACAATCATTCCGTGTGACATTGCTAATTGAATAATCCACAGTCCGCTTTCATTTGTATTTTGATGTAAGCTATGGGAGCCGAACTATCGCCTAAATACGGGCTCCGTCCCCACTTGGCTATTAAAATCCCCAAGTATGATTTTGATATCATATCTGGGACAGGTTTCGAGGGTTCGTTCTCGCCTCGTAGAAGGTATCCTTCTCCGACTCTGCAGTCTCCTCTGTAGGGGCGTGAACGTTAATGAGGCTTATATTTCTAAACTTGCCTCGCATGCGCAGAGTGCATAGCCGTTCGCTTATGTTTTCAAAGCCGATAACAGCAGGTTTCATTTTTTGGCTGACTAAGAAACCTACTCCGAGCACATGGTTTACTGGATGGCCGCTATAATATATGGTGTAGTGACTCTTCTCCAGGAAACCGGTCCCTATCCAACGCATCTCCTGTAACGCTGTTACATCAGCCCTATATTGGAACAGAGTGTCGGCTAGCTGCTTGGCAGCTTCATCTCTGTACAGGGAGCGCACGTTCCATGAGAAAATGCGCACATCGTTATTCCTTTGTCATTGTCGGGTTCGTGGTTGTACAATCTATCCTATTTTTATTGATACTTGATCGCCATATTATTTTGTTCGTGCTATTGTCAAAAATAGGACAGGTACCCGTAAATAGTCATTAGTGTTTTGTCTATTAAGGGGTTTTATCTGTTTGGATTTGTTTTTTTTATGGGCTCAAAATACGCTAGAATATCCCTAGATTCATAATAGCGATCCTGTATAAAAATAACTAAGAAATATTTTTAAAATTAGTTTCTCTGGAATAACTTCTAAGAATAAAACTACATTTGAGCCACAATACACTCACTTTTCAATATAGCAAAGATACTACTCCGATGAATTTTTGGCCCCCTACATGAGGATGGACGATTCCGTAGCCTACACAATGACGAAATCTATGAACAATACCATGCCCGTCCGGTTGTGGATAAAATCCGGCTCAATAGGTTACGGTGGGCGGGTCACTTAATCCGTATGGATGAGGATGATCCCACCCGGAAAGTCTATAATATCTATGGTAGAAAAAGAAGACGAGGCAGACCCTGCCTAAGATGGAGCGATGGCGTGGGCCAGGACGCCAGACAGCTTTTAGGGATATCGAATTGGTGGACCTCGGCGCAAAACCGGGATGTCTGGAGTTCCTTATTAAGGCAGGCCTAGACCGGATACCGGTTGTTGCGCCGTTGATGATGATGAAAGATACTAAGCGCATCATTACAGCACCTAGAAAAGCCCTGTAAGAGGAACATATGGTTGTGGAAGGACAATTGTATGATGCTGGGATAGCAGAATGGGGTTAAAAAAATGTTATGAACCATATTATGATTTTGAAAAGCTATAAAGTTCAAACGCGTGTTTATCGAAACTACGTTTTTGAAATCGGTGAGCAGTAGAACTCGGAGAGTTTTCATTTGACGTGAAAATTTAATTATATTTTCATTTGAATATTTAGGGAAGTATACATGATTTTAGCAATTGATGAAGAGAATTTTCTTTAATAATTTTTTTCAATCAATTTTTTTCCTTGAAAAGGCGATTTTTTTCCCAGCCCCGCTATTCAAGGGAGAAAAAAATCCTAAAAAATCCCTAAAATCTTCTGTACTTCACAAGGTACACTTAGTAATTCATGAAAAAAAACAATCATTATGCTGCTAGATGGTGATCCAAGGAACTACGACTACTGCTCGCCGCGGACTACTTCCCAACAATCTTGTTTTGTTTGTACGGTTCTGCAGCCACCATTTTGTAACAAATTATCAATAATAAATTTGTTTCTTACTACTGCAGAGTTGTTTAATCGATTGTTATATTACTTGTGGGCTATAATTTAAAAATCTACTCATAGAAAAATCTTGAATAGCCCTTTTTTGTTGGTCCCCTCTAATAAAAGCTATCATCTGCCTGACATTATTTTCTGGTTTCCACTGTTCGAAAGAAATTGATAAGTTTGGAACTATGTTTAGTAGTGGTTTGAATTAGGAGGTAGTTTGTTAGCCGAAGTCTTAAAATGAAAGATTGCCTAGGAAGATCTTTACCAACATGAAACACTGAAGAAGGGGACAGCGGATCCCCGAAATACGTATTTGTATAGATTAGATACTTTTAGCCAATAAAAAGGAAAAATATCTTCCAAGGCAATCTTTCATTTTATGTTTAGTATTTTATCAACATTGGATGATAGAGCGAAAGAGAAAATCAAGTCGTGCAATGGAGAATATTTGAAAAGACGGGTTTATATTTGAGGGCAAGTTTTAAGTAAACATCAATTTCAATTTTGTCGCTTCTATCCACGCTTTCTAATAGAATCTAAAAAAATACAATTGGTTCTTTTCCTGAAACTGGATGTATTACTTATTTGTATATACCTATTTGGAGCACAAGTTGTGTCCCTCTTCAGTACCTGATCAAACAAGATATTATTTCCTATTCTGCTCTATAAATATTAAATTTAACACTGGAATCTTATAATTGGTAAAAAAATACTTACAAATCGTGGTGACACTAATGTTGCCCGGTATCTCACTTATCTTATGTAAGAAACTTCAACACAAATTTTTTTATTGGTATATAGCTACAAATCCAACCTATTCCTTCAGATCTTTCCAAACTACAAAACATACGTACATATTACAGCCATAGATATTATACTCACCCTAAAAAAACAAACTGCCTATTTCCAAATACTGTATATGCACGTATATAAATTGATCGTACATTTTATCAAAAAAATTTTGCACCCTCCATTCATATGTATGGGGAGCCCCCCTTAAACTTAACACTAAATGGCGCCACTTGCTGTAGGTAAAGGGAACAGCAGTTCATACACTCGTACCAATTTTCGTAACAATCGGTCTAGCCGTTTCCGAATAAATCGGGTGTGACAGACAGACAAACAAACACCGACTCAATTCTAATAAGCAGAGTGAAATTATGCGGTGTTTCCAACGATTAATTAATTGAAATAATAAAACTTGTTGTTTCTTTTTCGTTGGTGTGGGTATTTATTCTTGCAAATACCGATATTTCGGGAACCACTTGTTCCCTTCATCAGTGCAAACAAGTTCAGAACTTGTTTGCACTGATGAAGGGAACAAGTGGTTCCCGAAATATCGGTATTTGCAAGAATAAATACCCACACCAACGAAAAAGAAACAACAAGTTTTATTATTTCAATTCTAATAAGGTTTTGTTTCACACAAAACCTTAAAAAGGATGGCGAGTCTACGTGAGGACATCAGGTTCCTTCACTTATGTTTGAGATATAGGGTTATCAAACTCGAAAAGCAAGAATCTTCGATAATCAGGGATATGACCGATAACCATGGACAAGACTCAGAGGGCCTTCCAAGTCGAAAATATACTGAAAAGAGGAATCTCAAGAAAAAAACTAAACTATTTGATACAGACGTCAGGCGGAAAGGTTAATCCGAATAGACCAGCGATACTTCCGGACCTCGTAGTGAATAAATCCCATCAAATTTTCAACAAGGACCAAGAGGAACTATTAAACATGGACTATAAATCTTGCTCTTCAACAATAAAGTCTGCCGAAGGAACAGATCGTCATCGATATTGAAGCAGGAATTCAATTCGAAAGTAACGAATTAAAAGAAGCAACCCGTAATAATGTAGCTAGCATCCTTTCCTCGTATAATAAACCTGCCCTCAAGAAATAAAAAGTTAAATTAAAAGAAAAACCGGTATTTTATTTAAAAGCGGACACAGGAAATCTGGTCGTAATAGTGGAGAAGACGGACTACGATGTAGCAATGTTCGAAAAACTTCGGACGGGAGGATACTTTGCATTGAGAAAAGACCCTTTGCCGGATTCCATTAAACGGGTGGAAAAAGTATTAAAAGAATGCCACCACATAATTGAACATCCAACCAAACTTCGGATTCCCAAGCCCATACTGCCAAAAAAAAGGGTCTACCAAAGATCTAAAAATCTGGCAACGAATTCCGGGAAATTATAACAGCTACAAACTTGCCCACACAAAATATCGCCAAGTGGCTGTTGAATAGGTTTAGGGGACTACGGGGACTGCCCGCTGGAAAAGCCATCAGGAATAGAGAGGACTTCATCAGGAAACTAAAGGATGTGGAATTTACGACGCCGGATGAACGACTAGTGTCATTCGACGTAGAGGCCTTGTTTCCAAGCATCTCAGTGAAGGAGGCGCTTCTGTATCTGGAAAAGTGGGTACTAAGTAGAAATTCGACATCCTTGGCATGGAAAAGAGAAACATGGATGTTCATGAAACTTGCGGGGGTATGCATGTCAGAGAGCTACCTGACATCCAGAGAGAGGTTCTACAAAGGAACAAGAGCAAATATCTTATCGAGGCATGCAGAGGACATTGTCCATTAAAACAAAGTGGAGGAGGCACTGGAGGACCTTAATAAGGTGAACTTTAGATTCACAATGGAAGTAGAGGACAATGGAGTACTCCCATTTCTTGATTTTGTCTACCGAAAGCCTGCACAGATAATTCGAACCACTTCCCATATGAGTCTTTCAATAATCGGTCATTTGAAGTCGTTCTTTACTGTCGATTATATACTCCTTTTCTTTCCTAAATCTTTCTGCACTGAGGGGCACGGTGAACAATCGATGGATCATGGCATGAATAATTGCTCTTTTACATTTTACGTTACCCCTGAAAACCATACAATCCATATTTCATCCGCCCTCTCCAACGCTAAACTCCCAAGAAAAAAAATGGAAAGGATGGCCAAAGCATTAAGACACTTTATACGAGGCTAGAGTATATCACACTCCATTCCTAATCTGCACACTTAAAAATCAGCGAGAACACCCATAGAAGAAAACGCAACATGACCGGCATATGGTAAAAAATCAATAGGGCCTACACGTGCGAAAAATCCAGAAAGAGGAGCGGGCCAGCGTGCAATAGAGAAATCGAAGGTAGAATTCTTACTATGTGATCAACAGATCCAACGAACACTTTCCCCAGGAACAACTTTCAGTTCTCAATAAAGGCTTGAACTTCGCCATAAGAGACCCCACTTTCCCCAAAGAGGACATCGTAATTGACATCGAGGCAGGAATCAAATATACATCGCAAGAAAGAAAAGCCGGCACCCGAGAAGAAATTAGACGACTACTGACCCCCACCAAGCGAATTGAAGGAGAAACCCGTTTTTTACTTACCAGCACACAAAGGAAACGCAGTGGTCATCATGGGCAAAGGAGCATACGATGACTTAGTGCGCACAAAATTAGAAGAAGGTAAGTTTCACGACATTAGGAAGGACCCTCTGCCAGACTCCGTTAAAACAGTGGAAAAGGCTCTGGCTGGATGCAAACCCATTATTAAGACAGCAGCCCAACTGAGGATGCCTAACCCATCTCTGCCTAGAATCAAATGCCTCCCCAAAATACATAAAGAATGCAACGAGGTCAGAGAGATAATAGCAGCAACGAATTCACCGACCCAAAATATTGCGAAGTGGTTCTTGGAAGAAGAAGTAACAAAAGGTTAGGCCTTAAAATAGGAAAACCGGCAGTGAGAAACGCCAGAGAAGTCATTGCCAGCGAGGCCGGCGGATAGAGAGTGATGAAATACTAGTATCTTTCGACGTAAAAGTGCTGTTCTCAAGCGTATCGATGAAGGAAGCCCTACACTTGTTCGAGGAATAGATCACGACGCAGGCAAACTCACCCAAATGGAGGAAGAAGGCTAATCTGTATAAGAAACTGGTGAATCCAATTTCACATTCAAGAATAAATTTTATAAAACAACCTCCGGGCAGCAATGGGCACTGTTATGCTGAGAAGAACCTGGAGAATGAACTCGAGGAAGCTGGGGCATTCTCGAGATTCTGGATCAAATACGCGAATGATGTATTAGTAATTACCAAAAGGGAAGAAGCAGGAACAATCCTCGAGAAACTCAACCGGGCACACAGGAACATCGAGTTCACCATGGAGGTCGAAAAGGAAGGGGAAATACCGTTCCTAGATTTAACAATAATCCGGAAAAGAGGGAATTTTGAATTCGACATCTACAGGAAACCGACCCAGACACAACGAACCTTCACATACACCTCAAACCACGATTTCCACTATGAGATGGAGGCATACAACTTTATGATTCACAGGATGGTCGCAACACCGCTCAACGAGGAGAAAAGAAATGAACTATATCCTGGATGCAGCCAAGAAAAACGGATACAACAGGAACCTCATCGAAAATCGGATAAAAAAGAAACTACGCTAGACCTCAAGACAGCAACGTGGATTCCGCGTCACCTCGACCAGCAGACGATACTACTTAGGACCCGGTTACAATCAGTCAAGGACAAAAATGGTGTACCGAAAAAAGTGGCATTTATAAGATCTCCTGCCCAGACTGCGACAAGATTTACGTAGGACAAACAAAACGGCTAGTCCACACCAGGATGTTAGAACACATAAAGGAGGCCGAGTCCGCTAAAAATAAAAATAACCCACACATAGTCCGCGGTTGCCAGACATGTAATAGACCAGGGGCACCATTTGTCATTGGACAACACCAATATTTTACAGGAAGAGAACGGCGGCGTTAGGAAATTAGACTTGTAAGAGAGTCTTCACATCTCGAAAATCCCTAGGAAAAAATGCTAAACAAGGACATGGGCAACAATCTGGGTGGAATTTGTAGGAAGGACTAGGAGAAGAGTAGAAGCTTAATTTAGATATTGTAATTACAGGAATAGCTATAAAAATCTGAAGATAAAACACTCAAATACGTACGTTAGCCAATAAAAAGGAAAAATATCTTCAAACGGAATCTTTTATTTTAATAGATGTTTGTTGGAAGACACTCAAATAGACACTACCGGATTCTACGATTTTCTGAAATTTCTGGAAAGGTCTATGCAATTACAACTTTCTTGAAAGGATTTGGTAGCCTTCTGGCTCACACGTTAAAAGGAATACTAAATTTAAGTTATAAAACCGTTCGGAATCATGATTGTTTTCCCAACTTTGTGTTTATGGGGAAAAGTGATTTTCGAGATTTGTTGTCAGTGTGGAATTATTATCTCTCTAACTAAAAACTTTGATTTTCCTTGATCCTTGTCTGGTGAAACTTCCGAGGTCCCTTTTCAAGCGGGGGCTATTTGAACTCATATCTTTGCTTCCCCAATAAAAAGTGCAAACGTATATGGCTGAGATTTAATAACAACTAATGCTTTTCGGCGCAACGGTATTAATCCTTAATAAAGTTTGTTAATTTTGTTGTTTGAGGCTATGTAAAACCGGCATAGTCTAAAGGTGACGCTCTGGGTATGGTTTAATCCACAGTTGTTATTTTGAAGTTGGCAGATTGGTTCAAAAAGTTTGCAAGTACTATCATCGCGGCAAAGATTACATAGTTTTCGTTTTTTACTTGGTACATCACCACCATCGCTAATGGTTTTTCCGTTTAGTGCTATTAATTAATTTCTTTGGCATTTGTCATGTTTGTCATGTAACATTTACCTCGGATACGGAAGAAATCCTTTTGATCTCGTCGAGTTTCGCGAAGAAGGGAGGTTGGGGATGAGGTTCGAACTATTTTTATACCCGAAAAAAGTTTTGTCCATTGAATTTATTTTTTATTATGCATTATGGAAATAATCATCCAAAGGACCCCAATAAGAGGGAAAGAAGTTCTCCTATTGATCTATGATAACTATCTAAACACCCTGTTATTGCCTCTAGATCCCCCTTAACATTCCCTAAATCTAGTGGGCGGGCAACACAAAGGTTCTCGTTTCACCTTAATAATAGCATATGCTTCAGCAGTTGATCTGCTCGAGATGAAATTTCAAATAAATTCGTATATTTTCTTGGTAATTTAGGATATACTTCTATGTCTTAGGTCCCTCATACAAAAATACTTCCAGCCCCTTTCATGAAACAGGCTCCCTGTTTTGGCTTATAATTAATGTTGTTTGTTGGTTATTTGTTTAATTTCTTTTCAAAGTTATATGTATTTATATTGTGGAAGGAACGATCATGATGCAATCAAGATTCGAACTCGGTGTACGAGAATCAAAAGGCTGATACTCAATCACATCGACCATCGTACCAACCAACATTTTTTTCCTCACTTTCCTGTAGATCCTGCACCAGCAACAACATCCGATTTTTTTTCTCGTTTTACAGAGGAATTGGGATCATACTTTTACGAACTCCACCTTCTTATTCCGCGTCTTCAACTGGCGTTCTTGCCGCAAAAGCAGATCAATTTAGACCTTTCAGTGAAAATTCTAGAAAGTATCAACGCCAGTATCCACATTTCCTGTGAATTTAACTTTGTTTTTATTGCGAGTTTTGGGAAAAAGCATATTTGTGTCTCAATATTCCTTTAGAATTGTATCCAATTTGATCGAGGTTTCTTAAGAAGCACTGAAAGGCTATTCCAAATCAAACTGAGTTGAATCTACCTTATGTATGTATTGATGGCTTGAGTGAATATAATGAAATCTATCCTCACTGCAAAAGATCTTCTTCAAAATCTTAAATCAATTTTCTTCGTCTTTTGTATAAACACCGGAGCTGTTAAAATAAATCGCCCAAAGGGACTAGGTCTGCCTTAATAAAGAACTCCAGCCATCCAGTTTTGCACCGAAGTCCACCTGGTCCACCTGACTTACGCCATTGCTCCACCTCAGGCAGGCCTCGTCTTCTTTTTCTACCGTAGGTATTCCCCACCTAATACAACCGTGCGCGGGTTTCATGGTCGTAGGTGTTATCGGTTGTGATTTTCGATCCTAGATAGGAGAAATTATCAAAGGTCTAAAAGTTCTTGTATCCTATCTTTGTTATTTTCGTTTGTCACCATCTATTTCGTCTTGGCTTCATTGATGCGCAGCCCAAGGTCTTGCGCCCCCTGTTAAATCTGGATGATGTCGATATCATCACCATAATCCAGCAGTTGGGTGGGCTTTGAAGAGGATGGCGTCTCTTGCAACTATCTCAGCATAACGGATGACTTTTTCTAGGTTATAGGGATGCACGATAGGATATCTCCTTGTCTTAGACCGTTGTTGATGTCGAACGATCCCGAGGGCGATCCTGCTGCTGACGACCTCAAAATCGATGGAAAGGTGGTACAAGTGATGTCCACATTCCAACAGTTCTTCCATCGCTTGCCGCACAGAGAAAATCTGATCTCTTGCTGATTTGTCTGGAGTGAAGCCTCTTTGGTATGGGCTAATGATGTTCTGGGCATATGGAGCTATCCGACCTTGCAAGATAGCGGAGAATATCTTATAGATGGTACTCAGCAACGTGACACCTCTATAATTGCTGAACTGCCTGATATCTCCTTTTTATGTATGGGACAGATAATGCCTCGTTGCTAGTGTCAGGCATTGATTCGCTGTCCTACACCTTGAGCATAAGTTGATGGATTGCTTGGTGTAGTTGATCGTCTTCATATTTAACTAATTCGACTGTAATTCCATCAGCTCCTGGCGACTTATGGTTTTTAAGCCGGTGAATTGCACGAACTGTTTCTTCTTCCAACTCGCCGATATTTTGGTTGTTGATTGAGCAGTTCATCAAAATATTCAACTCATCGCTCCAATGTGTCCATTCTGTTGGAAATTAGATTTCCTTCTTTGTCTCGACAGCGTGAACATCGAGGTGTACAGGGCTTCATCCTTCTGACTTGTAGGTAAAACGTGCGTGCTTGGTGCGGTTGCTCCCTGTACTTTTCTAGTTGACAGACCTGTTGGTTCTCCCAGGCTTCCTTTTTCCGTCTGAGAAGTTGCTTTTCCGCTTGACGGAGTTTGTGATGGGTCTCTGCGTGTTCCTGCGTTCTTTAAGAATGCAACATTTCTCGGTATGCAGCATTCCGTTCCGTTGTTAGTTTACATTCATCGTTGAACCAGTCGTTCCGACTTTTCTTGCAGCTGAGGCCAAATATGTTTATGGCCATCTCAATGATTCTTCAGGTGGTTGTTAAGATTATTTGTTAATGCTTCATCTCCAGGACATCTGTTAGCTGCGGATATTGCGACATCCATTTCCCTCTTATAAGTGTTACGGAGGGTTGCGATGTGAATGGTTTCAGTATTCACTCTCACTTGATTGTCAGAGGGGATTCTGGGTGGCGTTGTAATTCGAACCAGGAGGACTATATCAACGAGATAGTGATCCGAGTCTATATTGGCCCCCCTATATGTTCTGACATTCATCAAGGCTGAGAAGTGGCGGCGTTCGATCAACACGTGGTTAATTTGGTTGAAAGTGGTCCCGTCTGGAGAAGCGCACGTATGTTTGTGAACCGGTTTCCGCGCAAACCAGGTACTTCCAACACCATTTCTTACGATACTGCTAACTGAATAATCCGCAGTCCGCTATTATTGGTATCCCTATGTAAGCAAAATATCGCTTGAATATAGGCTCCATCCCTACTTGACTGTTGGAATCTCCAAGTATGATTTTGATATCGTACTTGGGACAGATTTCGAGGGTCCGCTCAACTGCCTCGTAGAAGGTGTCCTTCTCCTACTGTGGAGTCTCCTCTGTAGGGGCGTGAACGTTAATGAGGCTTATATTTCTAAATTTTCCTTGCAAATGCATAGTGCATAGCCTTTCACTTATATTTTCAAAGCCGATAGCATTTTTTGGCAGACTAAGAAACCCACTCCGAGCACATGATTTACTAGATGGCCGCTATACTATTATATATGGTGTAGTGACTCTTCTCCAGGAAACCGGTCCCTGTCCAGCGTATTTCTTGCAACGCTGTCACATCAGCCTTATATTGGGACAGAGTATCGGCCAGCTGCTGAGCTGCATTCGGCCTGTACAGGGAGCACACTTTCCATGAGAAAATGCGCAAATCGTTATTCCATTGTCGTTATCGGGTTCGTCGTTTTAAATTCCATCCTGTCCGAGACTCCTTCTGTGGATTCGTAACATCGGTTTTCCATGTAGGGTCGTCAGCCCTGCCCAACCCCCAACCTGGAGGACTAGTTGGTACAATTTGTCCCGTTGTTAGGCGCGGGAGACTCGCCTTCATCCTTCTCCGTCTGCAGTTTTTTATTAAGAATAAAACTCCCAGCGATCACCACGTGGAAGTGGAGATAGGGTTTGGTAGTAGAGCTGTTGGTGTTGGTTAGCAGGCGTTTCTCCGGTTTTATGCTCCATCATGTGTACCAATCCACGTTTCACCCTAGGACCTATACTATGCTTAGTTGGTTACCAGCAAAGAGTGCGAGAGCTGCTATGCTGTTTTCTGGACATTACGAAGCATCTAGCATGGAGGGCACTAAACCTGCGATGGGTTTTTTTTTTCAAAATTTTTCGAGAGAAGAAAAATTATCATTGACAAGATTTTTGTTTTGGAATGGAGGGAGTTCTAAGTCCGCCGAATCCAACGAGTTGGGAAGCAACATACTTCCACGGTTGTGACTCCTCATTCTTGGCCAAACACCCAAAAATTATATGACTTGCAGTTTTTTCCAGGGCAGAGGCAAGTATGTTACTTCCCAAATGATCCGGTGCGCCATTAAGTGGATGGCCACATTGGGACTCCGTCAATTCACAAACAAAAATCTAGTATAGAGACCTGAATTTTACCAGACGTTTTTGTCCTGGTTATAATTCATACACATGTGTTTTTTTTAGTTTCTAATAAGGGAGCAGATGCCACCTTGTAGCCACTTCGGTCACGCTACACTTCCAGTTGAGGCAGTGTTTGGAAAGTTGCCTCTGCCTTGGACGAAACCGCAAGTCATGTAATTATTAATATTTTTTTTTTTACAAAATGGCGGCTGTAGGACCATGTAAACTATGCTAAATTTTTTTTGAAAATCTTCCTCGGTGTGGACTAGAACTCATTTCTGTCACCATTTTTAAGCATACACTTTTTTTTAAGTGAGCTACATAAGCTTTTTTCACACATTTGCAAAGAAAAGGGTTGTTGAAAATTGTGTGCACTTTACAGGATAATGAATATCAAAAACAAAAGTCTAGCTTGGGCTCAGCTTAGGCTCAAACTATTGACGGTTTAGACTTGTATATAATTTCTACTCTTGTCGTAGTTTTGTGATTATATAAAGCAGCGTTTTCCACCTGTTGTCACTTCCAGTCACGCTGTTCCTAGGGCAGCGTCTGATGAGTTGTCTCTGCCTAGGACGAAACCTTTAGTTCTTATTTTTGTATAGTTGGGTACTATACACCAAACGACGGGTTCGTGGACGTGGGGGTAAGCTCTTCTTTTGGCCCGGTCTAACTTTAACTGAATATGGACTCATCCCGAACAAAAATGAAAAGAAGAAGTTGCAGGTAAATTTTCAAATCGATCAGATGAAAGCTCTTCGAGCTCTACTGCTCACCAATTTCGAAAACATAGTATCGAGGGAAGCGTGTTTAAAGTTTAAAAATGCTGTAACTTTCCGAAATAATAATATGGTTCACTCCAACTCTGCTATCTAAGCACCATACAGTTAGCTTTTCACAGCCGTATTTTGCTTTTGCACGCCTTTTCTGGTTGCTGCAATGTTGCATCGAATCTCCTTGCCATATTGGAAAGAGAGTCGGAGGACTTACTAGAGTAACTCTTATTTTAAGAAAATTTCTCTTTTATACAAGTGTTTTAGCGTATTTGAAACCAATGAAAAAAATCTGGGAAAAAAAAAATGTTGAAACAGATATAATCCCTTAAGGCTCATTTTCTGTCAGATATTGCTTTTTCAAGCTTAGCAATAAATTTTCGTAGTTTCGGCTTTCTAGTAAGCGCCGTAATATAAATGTATCTCAAGAGCCGTTCGGCCAATTGACTAAATACTGTTCATGTCAATCTAGGTAAACTGCTCTGATAATATAAACGTAAGCTAGGAATACGAAAAACAAAATATTAATTTGTAAACTCAGCATATCCATGCCCTCTATTACTAACCAAGCAGGTGCCCTAGATTTGTATCTTTGGAACAAAATATATGTACACTTAACCCGCGCAAGTGGTATGATTTCAAGGACCAGTCCCTCGGCCAGAACCCCTGCTCGAAGAGAGAGCACCGCTAGTAGATAATGTACCGTCTTTTCATCATTTTCAGTTTATCTTCCGTTTTGTAAACGTAGATTATTAAGTATCGGAGTTCGTTCTTTGACAATAATCTACAAATCTTCTTCCTAAATTATCATTAACATAATCGTTTAGCCCATCTCGCCTTCTTCGTCAGAGCATTCTGAGTTTCCGATGGAATTCTATCTTCGGTAGACCTCATGTTCAGGATTTGTTTCAGGAGTACTTTTGATATTTTCCTCTGTTCTGCCAAGTCAGCTTCTTTTACATTAGACTTGAAAATTTCTTATATAGTAGCCCATCGGAAAGAATTCAATTAGAGCTGATAGTAACCAGAAGCTGGACGCTTCGGGGATAAACGTTGCGTGTAGGTCTTGTATGAGAGATTTCCTATGCGAGTTTTTCCATTCGTACATGGTTGCAAATTCAGAATATTCATTGCTATATCCAACTCCGTCGTTCATATGAGGTCACTTTATATGACGATGATGTCATTCACGTATTAGATTGGGATAAATCTACATGAAATAACAATATTTTGACCTTTATAACTTTGTTAATAATATTTGGAATTCGATACTTCCAAACGTCCACCAATTCGATATCCCTAAAAGCTGTTTGGCGTCCTGACCTACGCCATCGCTCCATCTCATTGAGGGCCTGCCTCGTCATCTTTTTCTACCATAGATATTGCCCTTATAGTTATGGGGCTGGATCATCCTCATCCATATGGATTAAGTGACTCGCCCGCCGCAACCTATTGAGCGGGATTTTATCCACAGCCTGACGGTCATGGTATCGATAATACATTTCGACGGTATAAAGTCTACGGAATCGTCCATCCTCATATATGATCCCAAAAATTGTTCGGTAGATTCTTCTCTCGAACGCGGCCAAGAGTTCGCAATTTTTCTTGCTAAGAACCCAAGTCTTCGAGGAATACATGAGGACTGGCAAAATCAGAGTCCTGTACAGTAAGAGCTTTGATCCTATGGTGAGACGTTTCGAGCGGAACAGTTTTTGTAAGATGAAATGGGCACTATTGGCTGCCAATAACCATGCGCGGATTTCATCGTCATAGCTATTATCGGTTGTGATTTTCGACCCTAGATAGAAGAAATTATCAACGGTCTCAAAATTGTAGTCTCTTATCCTTATTCTTCCTGATTGACCAGTGCGGTTTGATGTTGTTGGTTGGTTGGTTTTTGATGCTGACGTTGTCACCATATATTTCATCTTGCTTTCATTAATGTGCAGCCTAAGCTCTCGCGCCAGCTGCTCGATTTGGATGAAGGCAGTTTGTACATCTCGGGTCGTTCTTCCCATGATGTCGATATCGTCAGCATAGGCCAATAGACCAGTGGGTGGACTTGAAGAGAGTGCCCCTTGCATTTACCTCAGTATTACGGATCAATTTTTAGAGAGCCAGGTTAAAAAGGGTAAACGATAGGGCATTTCCTTGCCTTAGACCGTTGTTCATGTCGAATGCTCTCGAGAGTGATCCTGCTGCTTTTATCTGGCCTTGCACATTGGTCAGGGTCAACCTTGGATCAAATTCTCCCAAGGTTGTGTACAGTTTTACTCTGCCCATTTTATCATAGGCGGCCTTGAAGTCGATGGAAAATGGTGTAACTGATGGCCATATTCCAACAGTTTTTCCATCGCTTGCGGCAGAGAGAAAACCTGATCTGTTGCCGAGTGAAAAAGGAAACAATGAAGAAAGGCAAATTATTTGCTTGAAGTGCACTTTCCAGGCAACATCCAAAATCTCATCTCAGGATCAATAGATGCATACAGTCCTCAATCGAACGATTGGTCTCTGGTATACAAAATACTATCACTGGAACGAGAGAAATGAACATTTAACTCGCTCTGCAGATAGAAGCCAGCAGGTTCGGATGGCATTATTCCAGCTCTAGCATTAGAGGAAATGAATGCCCTGGGTCTACATATTCGGAATATATACCGTGCTTGTCTAGCGTACACTTATATTCCAATTAACTGGCGTGATGTGAAGGTGATATTTATTTCCAAACCAGGGAAACCTATCTACACCAACGCAAAAGCTTCCGACTGATCAGTCTAACTTCCTTTTTGCTAAAAGGATTGGAAAGATTAGTAGATCGGTTCATAAGGGATACATACATCCCTAGGTGGACACTTCACTGTGGGCAACATGCCTTCCAGAAAGGCAAGTCCACGGGGACTGCACTTCATAAGCTAACGGCGAAAATTGAGAAGATGATGTCCGATAAAGAATACGTCTTATGTGCATTCATGGACATTGAAGGCGCCTTCAATTATACCTAATTCGCGGCTATTTGTAACGCGGCAAGACAGCATGGAATCGATCCGCTGTTAATCCGTTGGATCCTTCACATGATAGATTGGAAAAAGATCCACATATTAGTCGGAGAGAAGTCTATTGATATCTTAGGGGCTGCTAAGTGGGAGGAGTTCTCTCCCTTTTGATATGGCCCCTGTAATGGAAAACTTGCTATGGCTCCTGGAGGACGCAAGCATTTGCGGACGATCTAGCCATAATAATTATCGGTAAGTTTTTGAGCACAGAACGTGACCGTTTGAAGCAGCTCTGCATATAATCCTCAGTTGATGCCCCCGTAACGGATTTAGGGTGGACGCCATTTAGGAGTATATTTTGATTCCAAGTCCTGCAGATGGCTCTGCTGCTGTAGGACTGTGATAGTTAAGACCTGGGTACTTTCACCACAATGGGTTTATAATAAAACCCATTTTGATGTATGCGTCCATCGTCTGGTGGTCTAGACTGAACTTTACTAACAGTGGGAAATTGTTGCCGCAGATTCAGAGCTCCGATTGCCTCAGTATTACTAGAACAATGAGTGCTAGGCCTATTGCGGCACCCGTAGTTATCCTAAATCTACCCCTTACCCATTTGGATTCATGGAAGCCGAATCAGGGGTAGAGGTGTTCTCGAAAATTCGATTATTGATCCGGTCCGACCTGTCAGAAAAATGGCGACCATATTCCGGGGGAAGATATATCTCATTTCATTGGCAGTAGAAGTCTATTTGCAATAAAAATTGCGGGGTTGTTCCGGCAATCGGGCAGCATTATCAGTGTTAAACAAAAACGCCATATCAAGCCAGTTGGTGTGGAGTTGCCACCAGTTGCTGCTGAAACTTGGCCGACTGAACGAAACATTTATGATGTGGGTGCCAGGACACTAAAACGTCGCTGATAATGAGGAAGCTCACAAACTCGTCAAGGGTTTGGATCTCCAACGATGGGGCCAGAATCGGCTTTTGGCATCTGGCCATCTACTGTCAAGTCTATTATTAAGGATGAAATTACAAGGATTCACGCAACCGAATGGAATAATTAGAACTTCTGCCAACAGGCGAACTCCGAGTCGCTAGAGCGATTTTTTTCTTAAGGGACAGAAGTGGGACATGAAAACCCTAGTAGCGCTTTTAACGGGACACTGATCCGTAAACCACAGAGTGAAAAAAATGGGATGACTATATGCCGCCAATCTGAGGAGGAGGAAGAGACGACCCTGCACTTCATAAGCAGCTACGTGGCCTCATCATACCTTGGAGAAAGATACCTTGGTAAGGTTTTTCTTCAAAGAAGATTTTGCACATCTGTTTCTGGATAATGTTCTAAGATTCGCGAAAGCCTGCGAACGCCTTAGGCGGGGATAGTAGAATTTGCCTAACAAAAGCGCTGAGTGCTTGAAGCTACGGTTCCCTCACTAAATGAAATTAAACGAACTCATCCAGCCTTATGCCTTTTCCGAATAGGATTTTTGGTATCAATTTAAATCGGTTCGCCTAATTTTTTTTTCAAAAAAAATTGTTTGGACGGCCGAAGAATTATTAAATTTGAATTCGTGGAAAAAATCCTATTCACTCACTAGAAAATTTCATTTTAAAAATTCAATCGGATAAAAATTGAAAGGGCTAAGGGTTCGTCCAAACATGGTTGCAGAGCCGAGTTGATGACTGCATCACATAACAGGGCCAACAGGTGCATTCAGCCCTCAACCGAGAGACTGGAATCTGGCATGCAAAGTAGTATCACTGGAGCGAGTGAAATGGGCATTTAACTCGTTCCATAGATACAAGTCTGCAGGCCCGGATGGCATCATCCCTGCGCTAGTAATAGAAGGAATGGATGCCATGGGTCTACATATTCGGAATATATATCGCGCATGCCTAGCACACGCTTATATTCCAATTAAATGGCGTGATGTGAAGGTGTTGTTCATTCCCAAACCAGGAAAACCCACCTACACAGACGCAAAAAGCTTTCGACCGATCAGCCTAACGTCCTTTCCGCTAAAAGGACTAGAAAGACTAGTAGATCGGTTCATAAGGGATACACACATTCCTAAGTGGCCACTTCACCATAGGCCTACCAGAAAGGCACAACCACGGAGACAGCACTCTATGAACTTACGGCAAAAATTGAAAAGGCGATGTTCGAAAAAGAATACGCCTTAGGCGCATTCATGGACATCGAAGGTGCCTTCAATTATGCCTCATTCGCGGCAATTTGTGATGCGGCAAGACAGCATGGAATCGAACCGCTGCTAATCAGTTGGATCCTTCACATGCTAGAGTGGAGAAAGATCCACATATTAGTCGGGGAGAAGTCTATTGATATCTTAGGGGCTGCTAACTGGGAGGAGTTCTCTCCCCTTTGTTATGATCCCTGTAATAGAAAACTTGTTATGGTTCCTGGAGGACGCAAGCATTTGCGGACGATCTAGCCATAATAATTATCCGTGATATATCGGTCGGCCAGAAGTCTATTGAAGCAGGATATCTCAGGGGCTGCCCACAGGGAGGGGTTCTCTCTCCACTGTTATGGCTCTTGGTGATGGATACCCTGCTGTGGCTCCTGGAGGACAAAAAAGTCTTCGCGCAAGCATTTGCGGACGACCTAGCCGTAATAATTACCGGCAAGTTTGCGGACACAGTGTGGAAGACTGGACTAGTTATGTTCACTAGGAACGTCAGGTGGGGTAGCTATACGCTACCCACCTTAGCGGGGGCGGAAATCCAGCTGGCACAAACAGTAAAGTACTTAGAAGTACATTTCGACTCCAAGTTAACGTGGAAGCATCATATCCAGGAACAATATCAGAAATGTCATCAGAGTGTCCGGATAGCGGAGTGGTTAGAGCACAAGGCTGTCGTACGGAAGATCGCGGTTCAAATCTCGCTGGCGGCAGTGGGATTTGTATCGTGATTTGACGTCGGATACCAGTCGACTCAGCTGTGAATGAGTACCTGAGTCAAATCAGGGTAATAATCTCGGGCGAGCGCAATGCTGACCACATTGCCTCCTACAGCGTATTGTAGTGTACCGTTACGGTCTTGAATGAAGTGCTCTAACACACTTCAAGGCCCTGATCCAATATGGATTGTTGCGCCAACGATTATTATTATTATTAATATCAGAAATCCTGCAGATTACTCTGGTGCTGTAGGAATGCGATAGGTAAGACCTGGGGACTTTCACCTAAAGGGATACACTGGATGTATAAATCCATAATAAAACCCATTTTGATGTATGCATGCATCGTCTAGTGGCCAAGACTGAACTTTGCTAACAGCAGGAAGCTGCTAACGCAGATTCAGAGACTTGGTTGCCTAAGTATTACTGGAGCAATGAGTACTACGTCGACTGCGGCACTTGAAACTATCCTAAATTTACCCCCAATTCACTTGGAGGTGAAACGGAAAGCGGCCAACGACGCATATAGGCTCGATACCATTGGGGCGTGGAAAGGCGGCCAATCCAACGGGCATGCGTCTATCTGGAAATTCCTTGAAAAACATCCGGTAGCCCTGATGCCGACCGATCATATGGTTTCCAGATTCGTCTTTGAAAACACATACACTGTCGTAATCACCGAAAGAGAAGAATGGTCGACAAGTGGCCATGAGTCTTTTCAGATTACAGGCCTAATCATCTTCACCGACGGGTCAGTCATGGAGGATGGATCAGGTGCAGGGGTGTTCTCGGAGAATCCGATTATAGAACTGGCCCGACCTCTCGGAAAAATGACGACCATATTCCAGGCGGAGATATATGCCATTTCATTGGCAACAGAAGAATGTCTGCGACAGAAATGGAGGGGTCGCACCATTCGAATCTGTTCCGACAGTCGGGCGGCATTATCGGCGCTAAATGGCAATAACATATCAAGCAAGTTGGTGTGGAGTTGTCATCAGGTGCTGCTGGCACTTGGCCGACTGAACGAAACATTCCTGATGTGGGTGCCGGGGCACTCTAACATCGCCGGCAATGAGGAGGCTGACAGACTAGCTTGCCGAGGGTCTGGATCCACAATGGTGGGGCCAGAACCAGCTCTTGGAATCCGACCATCTACTGTCAAGTCTACTCTGAAGGGTGAAATTGCAAGGATCTACGCAACCGAGTGGAGAAATTTGCACTCTTGCCGGCAAGCGGCATTTTGGTTGTCCCTTAAGAAGTGGGACATGAAAACCCTAGTAGGGCTTTTGACGGGACACTGCCCCTTAAACTACTATATGGAAAAGATTGGGGTAGTGGTTTCGGCTGTGTGCAGCCAATGTGAGGAGGAGGAGGAAACGGCCCTGCACTTTTTATGCAACTGCGCGGCATCCTCAGATCTTAGACGAAGACACCTTGGCAAGGTTTTCTTCAATGAAGAATCTGCACACTCTCTGCCTCTGGAGAATGTTCTCAGATTCGCTAAAGCCTGCGAACACCGTAGGCGGGAAGCCATTGAATAGGCAACTACGGGGATAGTACAATGGGCCTAATAATGGCCTGAGTGCTCGGGGCTGCGGCTCCCCCTAGTTAACTAAACTAACTAACTACCATTCTCCGCACAAAATTTTCCGGTGATAGCAGTTCACCTAGAGTTTCCTCCAGGTTCCTCCTTTCTTCCACGAACCTAGGACACTGGAAGAAAACGTAGGCTGGGTCCTCTGGGACCCCGTCGCAGTTTGGACAATTAGGCGAGGCGTCCAATTTAAACCTGTACAGGTATTGACGGTACCTTCCATGGCCGGTGAGAAACTGCGTGAGATTATAATTGATCTCCCCATGCTTTCTCTCCAGCCACTCCCCGATGGAAGGGATCAACCTGTAAGTCCAACGACCCTTTTCTGACTGGTCCCATCGCTGTTGCCATCTGCTTATGGATCTCTGCCTTTCGGCTTTTTTCACCTGAGATAAGGGAGAGATGGACCTGGTGTTATAAATGTTTATCATTTCGGTTGCCAGGATGTCAATTGGCATCATTCCCGAGATGACGAACGCTGCATCGTCTGAGACGGACCTGAAGGCAGAACACATCCTGAGGGATGTTCTTCTGTAAACCGTACTCAATTTATGTGTATTGCCTAAAACCTGCAGTGCTTTTCCCAAAACTGGGATTGCATACAGCATGATAGAGCTCACTACCCTGGCTATGAGCAGCCTGCAAGTGTGCCGCGGGCCTCCTACGCTCGACATCATCCCTGCCAGAGCAATACTCGTGGTGGATGCTCTTTTACAAGTATGCTCTATGTGCTGCTTAAAATTAAGTCCTCCGTCTATCATCATCCCCAAGTATTTGATGGCCAGCTTGGAAGTGATGATCCGATTCCCGATTCTAATGCAGGCGTAATTTCTTTTGCGGCGCTTAGTGATGAGGACCGCTTCCGTCTTTTCCTCAGCGAGTGCCAGTCCAGCACTCCCTAACCAAGCCTTAACAACACTGATTGCTTCGCTTGAGTATCCTCGAGATGCTTTGCGACCACAACCAGTGCTATATCATCGGCGTAACCCACCACCATGGTCTCCTCCGGAACCGGAAGGTTGAGTACATCATTATACATGATGTTCCACAGTAGTGGGCCTAGTACAGAGCCCTGTGGGACGCCCGCGGAGACAACGTACTCTTTAGGTCCATCATCGGTATTATACCAGAGTGTCCGCTCTTTCAAGTAGCTATCGATAATAGCACCGAGGTAGGTGGGGACACTAATCATCGCCAGAGACTTTCGTATAAGGTCCCAATTCACCGAGTTAAATGCATTCCTCACATCCAGGGTTACCACCACGCAATATTTGCTGGTACAACCCCTTCCGTGAATTGCATTTTCGGCCAAGCCAGTAACCATTTTGATGGCATCAATGGTTGATCTGGTTTTACGGAACCCATACTGCCTATCTGAAAGGCCCCCTTGGCTCTCGACGACTGGAAGTAATCTATTATAAATGACCCGATCCAACATTTTACTCATAGTGTCTAGAAGACATGGGTCTATAGTGTCTAGAAGACATGGGTCTCCGACATGCACGTGTCGAACAGCTCCGCGAACATATCCGGGCTACATTTGACGGCAAGTTGGGTATGCCGTCAAGACCCGGGGCTTTACTGTCGCCTATTCGACTGCAGATCCCCATCAGCTCGTCCCTGGTGACTGTCTGTCTGTCACAAGCACTTTTCTCAGAAAGGGCTATACCGATTGTGAAGAAACTTGGTGAGAAGGTGGGAACTGTGGACCCCCAGACATGTACTGAGTGATATCCTTCTATGTTGAGTTTTAGGGGGTGTCCCCATACATGTAAAAGGAGGATGCAACATTTTTTTTTACTGAATATAGTCATGTGGGATATCAAATGAAATGATGATTAGTAGTTTTCGAAGCCGGTCTTAGTTTTGTGATTTGTTAGGAAGGCAGGGAGTGGGAGTGGTGGAAAGTGACAATTTCTTTAACGGACTCATTCTCAGAAACTACTCAACCGAAAAATCTGAAAAAATTAATGAAGCTGCCTCTATATGATGCCCACGCCTCAAAATACTCTCCATATCAATATCCGTTCAAATTAAGTTAATAATAGTATATTACCATATTTTTGGGAAAATTGAGCAAAACCTCCCTTAAGTTTATCCCAGAATTATAAAAGTTGGTAGTAGTATAAAATATAATATGAAGCATATTATCCCCAAGTTTGATTAGAATCATACCATTAGTAACAAAGTTACAGTACCTCAAAGTTGACTTTACCGTGTAAATTTACTGCAACTGAATATCATTATCACACTGAAGTGGGTAGTCAGACATGCTGAATGGATATACATAACGGGCTACGTACAAATGAGATAGTTCTGGACTCAAATATACTCACAGAAGAAGCAAACAAAACCTTTCATACTTGTTCCGGTTTCCCGACTTGTTTCTTATTATCAGCTTTTTATATCATTCTTATTTACCTTGTAGCGTTTCCTTCTTAACAATATTGTTGAAAATTCCTCATTTAAATTTAGCTTGCATTTAAGCAACAACAATTATATGCAAGCTTCGATATCAGTCTTTTATCGTTTATCTCGCATTTGCTTCGTCCTTACACATCAATCAAACGAAATCAGCAAAGCTTCTAATCCATCAGAGTTCATTATCCTTGTTCGAATCTACACACCACCCACTGTCGCGTTGATCGTGCAATCGGGAAGCTTGGCTCTCCATGTCGTAGACGTCCGCCATTTTGATGTCAATGCGACGCTATTTCGGGTAATCGCCTAACGCCTAAGCACCTAAATCGGTAGCCATTCCGTGTACGTACACGGGAGAGCGCCAGGGGAAAATGAGAGTGCATCTCGCGATTCAATTGCCCGACACTGTCGCTACACGAGACCATTTTCCGGAGTGTGGCTGTGTGCGCGGCTGGAGAGCAACCATCTGGCAGTCGGGCCGGCTTCGGGGCACCATCGCCGCGGAATTGATGAATTGATGAGGGCCGACTGTGAATTTGTATCGCACGAAGTGGAGTAGTCGCGTTCCGACGACGGCGGCGGCATGGATGCGTGTATGTGACGTTTGCACATCGGCGGCTCGGTTTAGTTTTATTTTCTACCCCTCAGGAAGAAGAGGTTCTTCCTGTGTCGCGTCGACGATCGCAAGCGTTCTCGTGTCTGTTTTGAGTGAAGTTTCAATTTTGCAATTGCCGTTTCCGCGCCGCAGGGACGAAAGGAAAATCGCAGCCGCGGACGTCGTCGGCGGTGGTGCCCTTGTCGCGCGAGTGGTGTGTCGGTGGTCAGTGAAATGCTCGGCGGCCGCGAAGGAAGCAGAAGCAACAGCAGCGGATTTTCTGGCGTTTATGCACTGTGCCTGGTCGTCGGCTGGCGGGTGAGTATATTGAGTGTTGTGTGCTCGGGGTCGGGAAAACTCCGTTGCCACCGCTGGCACTGAATCGCACACGGGGGCGAAAGAAAACTGGTAGCCGCCGTCGACGCTTTCCCTACGATCGGTTCTGCTGCTGTCGGTGGTGGAGCCGTGGTCGGGTGGTTCGTTAGGGGTGGCTGACAGACGGTGGAGATTCAACTGGTTTCCTGGGAACCCAAGGGTCCGTTCCATTTTGAATTTCTGCCGTTCGGTGGCGGAGAATTTGGTTGTTCTGCGTGCAAGGCCTTCGTGAGTTGTCAACATTGCATCGTGCGGGGTTGGGACGTTTCTGTTTGGGGTAGGTTTGTATGTTCGCCACTTCCTCAATGTCCTGGCCCTGCTGGTAGCCGAAACAAGGAAATATGGGCAACCTGTCGTTATACAACTTGTCGATAAGCCACTGGAGCTTTTGATGCTTTCCGGGAGAACGGGTTGCTCCGGGGCAGAGTGTTTGCAAGTTAAATTTGAATGAAAATGAATGAGAGATGAGCAAAACAAGAAGATACGCAGATTGTAAACGGCTGCATTTTCACTAACGGAAAATGAATTATCCATAAAGGCTTGGAAGTCCTTACTCGTGTAACATGAATTTTGCAGTTTAAGGATTGGCTCCTGCTTTAAACGCTTGGCTGAAACGTGGAGGCCAACTTATAGGGTCATAATTATAAAATGATTAAAGTAGCAAATGTCTGAAAGTCTAGCCTACAGGGTTCTGTTTTGTTTACATTCAAAGGCATTGGGTCGTCTTGTGATGAATTGCTCGTCATAACAAAGTGGTGAGATTTGTAAACATCGCTTGGTTTCTGGATGGAAAGTTGTTCATCAATCCATTAAGGATTTTTAGGTTTGCAATGGCCTAGAGAGGGAACTTCCCAGGCCTCGCCGCACTTAGAGAATACCTATCAGGTGCTACCAGTCTAGTTGTTACCGGGGCAGATGGATCACGTTAGGAATCCCTCTATACCTTTAATCAAAAAACAATCCCTTCCCCTTCCTGGTTACCTATAAGAAGGCGAATTGGATTGTTGGCCAGTCTCCGATTTTTCACAAATAAGATCGAATAACAACAACACCCAAAATCCCCTCTGGCAATCAGGTGGCAGTTAACGCTGAAGCCACCCACAACACAGCCACAAATGATCTTAACAACCATCTGAAGAACGTTATCATTGATACGGCCGCAAACACATTTGGCCCCGGCCACAAAAGGAATCGGAATGGCTGGTTTGACGACGAATGTAAGCTAGCTACGGAACGGAAGAATGCTGCATACCGAGAAATGTTGCATTCTCAAAGAACGCGGGCACGCGCAGAAACCCATCACGAACTCCATCGAGCGTAGAAGCGACTTCTCAGACGGAAGAAGGGAGCCTGGGAGAGCCAATAAGTCGGTGAACTCGAAAAGTGCAGGAAGCAACCGCACCAGGCGCGGAAGTTTTACTAACAAGTCATCAGGATGAAGCTCTATACACCTCGATGCTCATCCTGCCGAGAGAAAGAGGGAAATCTGATTTCCGACAGAATGGGCATATTGAAGCCATGGGTTGAGTACTTTGATGAGCTACTGAACAACCAGAACATCGGCGAGTTGGAGGTCCTGTCAACTGAAGCCGACAGACAAATACTGCCACTACCAAGTTTAGGAGAAACAGTCCGTGCAATTCATCGGCTAAAAAATCGATAAGTCGCCAGGAGCCGATGGAATTACAGCCGAATTGTTTAAATATGGAGGCGACATGGAGGTATCACGTTGCTGAGCACCATCTATAAGATATTCTCCGCTATCTTGCTAGCCCGGATAGCCCCATACGCCCAGAGCATCATTGGCCCATACCAAAGAGGCTTCACTCCAAACAAATCAGCACCAGATCAGATTTTTTCTCTGCGGTAAGCGATGGAAAAACTGTTGGAATATGACCATCTCTTCATCAACTTTAAAGCCGCCTATGATAGTATAGCCAGAGTAAAACTGTCGCGGCCATGAGTGAATTTGGTATCCCAACGAAACTGATATGACTGATTAGGCTGACTCTGACCAATGTGCGAGGCCAGATAAAAGCAGCAGGGTCACTCTCAAGACCATTCGACATCAACAACGGTCTACGACAAGGGGATGCCCTATCATGCGTCCTCTTCAACCTGGCCCTCGAAAAAGGGATCCATGATGCTGAGGTGAATGCAAGAGGTACGATCCTCTTCAAGTCCACCCAACTACTGGCCTATGCTGACGATATTGACATCATGGGAAGAAACACCCGAGACGTACAAACTGCCTTCATCCAGATCGAGGAGGCGGCGATTGGCGCGAGATCTTGGGCTGCACATCAATGAAGGCAAGATAAAATATATGGTGGAAACGTCAGCACCGAAGACGAATCAACCAACAACATCAAACCACACTGGTCAAACAGGAAGAATAAGGATAGGAGAATACAACTTTGAGACCGTTGAAAATTTCTCCTATCTAGGGTCGAAAATCACATCTAGGATGAAATCTGCGCGCGGTTATTGGCAGCCAGCCTATTGCAACTTACGAAAACTGTTCCGCTCGAATGGTCTCACCATAGGGTCAAAGCTCTTACTGTACAAGACTATGATCTTGCCAGTCCTCATGTATTCCTCGGAAACTTGGGTTCTTAGCAAGAAAAATTGCGAACTCTTGGCCGCGTTCGAGAGAACAATCCTCCGAAGAATTTTTGGCCTCCTACATGAGGATGGACGATTCCGTAGTCTACATAACGACGAAATCTATGAGCGATACCTTGACCGTCACGTTGTGGATAAAATCCGGCTCCTATTGAGCGGTGGGCGGGTCACTTAATCCATATAGATGAGGATGATCTAGCCCGGAAAGGCTATAAGGGCAAATCCTATGGTAGAAAAAGAAGACGAGGCAGTACCTGCCTGAGATGGAGCGGTTGCGTAGGTCAGGACGCCAGATAGCTTTTAGGGATATCGAATTGGTGGACCTCGGTGCAAAACCGGGATGTCTGGAGTTCCTTATTAAGGCAGGCCTAGACCGGATACCGGTTGTTGCACCGTTGTTGATGATGATGAAACCATTTAAAAAAATGGCTTCAACAGATGAAGTGGCGATGATTGCGGATGGAGGAAAAATCGGGATTATTCAAATACCATGCAATCTTGTCATAGAAAAGCGATATGCGATGAGAAGAGTGTAATAGGATCTATCCTCTTCAAATCCACCCTACATTACTTAGACTCACGATATTGACTGGATTTGAAGAACGACCCGAGATGTACAAACTGCCTTCATCCAGGTCGAGTGGACGGCATGTGATATTGGGTTGCAAAATAATAAAGGTAAGACGCAATACATGGTGGTAATTGCAGCACGAAATGGAGATAGAAGACGGCCAATTTGAAAACATTGAGAATTCCTCCTATTTAGGGCGCCGAGATTCGCAACCGATAAGAACTACGATGACGTAGTCCGCGCACGGTTGATCCTGCAAATCCTCGAGTATTCCTTGGATACTTGGGGTCTTAGCATGAAAAAATGCGTTCGGGAGAACCCTCTTTAAAATGTTTGCCTTCTACAAGAGGAGGATCAATGTTGTGGCGAGTGACAATGGTGGTTACTTTCCATGTGATACTTCCATATAGCAACAAAGAAAGAACACTAGAATAGAACAGCCTCAAATTGATTTTGGAGTTGAGATAATGACATTTCCAGATTTTAGATAAGGAAGCGAAAGCGGATCTAACGCTATTAATGCATTGGGTAACAACTAGTTCGGTGTCATCGTCGATAGAAACTACGCTTCCTTGATATACAAATTGAGCAGACACCGCGCTTCCTAGATATACAAATTGATCGACGGCTTCGATGCTCAGCCCAGGGGTGTAATGATCCGTCAGACTGAGAACCTTGGTTTTGTTGATGGTTATCTTCAGTCCAACCTGTATTCTCGCTTCTATTTCTAGTCCAGAACCATTTGGCCAGTCCATGCCCTGGTGAGAGAGCAAACAGATATCATGATCATAGTCGAGGTGCTTAAGGAAAGATATAGTGCATTGAACATTCTACGGAAAGGGCAGCGTGAAGAACGGTACCGATAACAACAAGAAATAATATTGGTGACAAGATGCAACCCGCCGGATTCCGCTTCGAATTTCAAATTCGCGTGAGATTTTACCTCAGGGCCGCACGTGACATACTCCAGATGCACTCTCCGCTTTTTCAAAATTGATAAAGAGCAGGGAAAGCGAAGATCTAATCTCCGCGCACTGCTTTAAGAGGATCCGTAAAGTGTTGTTGTGGTTAATGGAGGACGACCCGGAGCGGAAATCAGCATGATCTCTGTCGATCAAGCTTTTGCAATGTTCTTTGATGTGTTCCAGGATTATTTTAGCTTTTATCTTTCCAATGGCAGGAAGCACGCAGATACCCCTCCAATTATCACACTTAAAACGGGTACCCTTCTTTGAGATCTTAACGATCGTCTCCTTCTTCTACTATCTTGAAAGGTCTCCGATTCCTGAGATTTGTATACGAATGGAGGTAACAGATCCGCAGTAATCCGTTCATCGTTGCGTTCTTACGATTCTGCAGTCAGCCAGATCTTGTGACGTCCCTTCGGGACGTGGCCGGCGGGTTACTCAGTATATCTGTCGTACGATCAGCAAGATAGCTCTCCTACTGTCGAGCGACAGTTGGATCGTACTTGTAACTCTGCAAGAGCGGCATCAGGTGATCCCTGTCGAAACTGATGTCAGCTCCTTTCTTGTTACGCATAATCAGAAGACAATTTCTAAATGTACTTCTGATCGCAAAGTGGTCAATTTAATTGCACGAACGTCGTTGGTCAGTTGAAATCCAACTGACCTTATGACAAGCTCTGTGCTCGGAACAATGCGTCATCAATAACGGAAAATGCAGAAACCCACGAACCTTCCATCATTATCGGTACGGTCGCCCAGACCGTGCTTCGCCACCACTTGTCCGAGCCCACCTTAACATTCAGATCACCCATCACGATCACAATGTTACCTTTAGGGAGTCTCCCTTGAACTGCATATAACTGCTCGTAGAAAGCATCCTTCTCCCCTATATCGGAAGTCTCCGTTGGTGCATAGCATTGTACAATTGTGATACTCCTTAACCTACACCAGAATTTTGTATACAGAAACCGGCTCCCACGTTAAAAGAGCCCGCCTTACGATAACCGTCAGAAATAATCCGACATCGGCTTTAAGGCTGCTACCATTCGGCTTTCCTCAGTACAGAAGCCCATTGCCGCAGAAGGAGGGGAGTGCTCTCCAGGATCCCACAATCTTACCTTGCTTAGACCCAGAATGTCCAGCTTGTATTCGCTCGAATTGGAGAAAGTGAGCAGATACCCTTGTCGTGTACGTTCCAGTCTTCATCGTGAAGTGAGTCCCTATCCAAAGTGTTGTTGACGGCAGCAGTAAGTTTCAAAATTTTGCAGGTTTTTAGCCCACAAATTTCTATTCTTTTTGATCGCATTATATGACAAGCCGGGAAGGTTTTTAGTGTATTCTTTAGCTCCAATTCATAGGAGAATGACATACTTAGATTCAAGCAAAAAGGAAGGATTTTTTCTCGGTTGTTTCTTTATTATTATATGCACTTACAGTTGTAGGACAACGATGGGTAGGTGTTCCTCCAACGCCTTCCGGGAATCATTTTCAGATAAAACCTTATTAAAATTGATTGAATGTCCATCTGTCTGTCTGTCTGTCTGCCTGTCACACCCGATTCAGTCGCAAACGGCTAAATTGATTTTCACCAAATTTGGAAAAAACTTGTGGTCTATGTGTTCCGTTACTTGCAGCGAGTGGCGCCATTTTGCGTCGGGATTAAGGGGGCTCCTCATATATGCGAAAGGGGGGTGTACATTTTTTTTACAGAATATAGTCATGTTGGGTATAAAATGAAAAGGGTCCATTAGTACTTTTCGAAATTGATATTACGAAGATATTAAGCAAAATTACATTCATTGTACCTTTTAAGTGAATTTCGGAGGTCTATAAGCTATTCTTCTCTGAAATGCGATGAATAAACTGACAAAGGGCATAAATATTAGCTTTATGAAAGCACAACAGATTATATACTCTGGTTGCGTTCCACTAAACGTTTTCAGCAAGAAGTTATTAGGGCAAATGATATGCGAAAGGCTCAGAAGAAGATGCATGTTTTCAGACGACCTCGAACGATTTGGGCAATGAAACAGGAAACTATAGCGCAGGGTTCGATGAAAGAGCGGGAAAATTTAAAGCCAGGGAAGAGGATTACCCTCGAATGAAGGAAAAATGATAAATCATAATGGCATCAAGTCATATAGATTGAATTGAATTGCTTTCGGCAGCATAAACTGGAAATGCATCTAGAATGGTCCATGCAAGGGGGACATACCGGAAAACTAATAGATATTGCTAGAACGTCATTTGACTGCTAAATGTCACAAGTCAGTGAAGGCCAAAGCATAGTCCGCCAGGGTTGCATTTTGTCATTGATATTTTTTCTTCTCATTTTCGGTGGCATTATTACCTAGACAGCTTCAATGGACATTGTCTATCGTTCCTCAAGGGCTTCGACTACGCTGATAACGTCTATTTGCTCTGCAGTCGAGTAATGGACCTTGGCCGAATGGTTCTGGATTTGAAAAAAAAAAATAAGCAAGCAGGATCGGACTGGACACTAATCAAATCAAAGTTTTCAGTCTGCCTTCAATTCATTACTTTCAATCGCTTTTCTCCATTTTTGGGACATGATACGAATACTGCGTTGAAATAATGGTTCGCCTTTACTGCAATCCATGAATCGATTCATTTTTGACAATTTTCATTAAAGGTGTACATGGGGTAGGTATGTATCAGTGGCCGCCCCGGGGAGTCTAATTAGCGCTGTTGTGCGCCGTTTTGGTGCCACAAACTCTTAAGACCATGGTTGCTGTTATGAGAGCGAGGAGGTAGAATCCAGCCAGCTCAGATCTTCAGAGCTAGCCCGTAGCATTGACGAAGGAAAGCAAGTGTACATAGACCTCTCATAAATAATGTTCAACTTCAAATACCTCTAAATTCGTTAAAGTTCGACGGCTGTTAGATTTTGACATTTCGGCCTGTATTAATCACGTCTAGTTATATTTGCTATAGTGCATCACTTTTCCGGCTTTTTTGTTTCGCAATGGAGTGGACGGATAAAGGAAAAGAATCGCGGTAAAAGCTTATGTATGCAGAATGGAAAAAGTGCGATTTTCATAACACTTATACCACGCGATGCTCTCGTGCTATAAAACTATTTGAGTACACTGGTGATGTGAAAGATCGTTGAAGATCTGGGAGACCATGTAGTATAAGGACATGGCAAGATATAAAAGCGATCAATGTCCGAATTCGACAAATCCGAAGCGTAAACAAAAAATCATGTGAAATGGGAATATCAATTCAATGTCTCACACACGATTCTCTTTTGATGAAAAAATTTTCACAGGAGTCATTTGATAGCTGCAAAAGTGGGGGCCACCACCTCGTCTCAGCGATGGTTTGGTGGGGCGTTATCTACGATGGTGTCACCAGCATCCATTTCTATGAAAAAGGGGCAAAAGTAATCTGGAAGTCATTGTTAAACCTCTGGGTCAGTGCCTTTTCAAAAATCAACATTGTATGTTTCAACAAATTCTGGCCAGTTTTAGAAGGGCATGGTTTGCTGAAATAGTCACCCAAATATCGACTCGCCTAAGAAAGTGTTAAAACGAGCAGTGAAAAATTTTCCTATGGACGTTATGCGCGATAGATAACTGGCCCACTCGTCTTAGAGACTAAAGGTGGTCACTTTGAGTAATGTTCTTCATTGTTCCTTACTACATTGATAATGAATACTATTCATCATCATCAACAACGGTCTAGGTCTGCCTTAATAAGGAACTCCAGACATCCCGGTTTTGCGCCAAGGTCCACCAATTCGATAAGGCAGCGCTCCACCTAGGATACCGAATTCCTTTATGGCTTTACCGTGGCTATGCTATCAAAGGTGACTGAAGTCGATGAAAAGATGGTGCAACTAATGGTCATATTCCAATAGTTTTTGAATCGCTTTCCGCAGGGACGATTTGCTCTTGGTTTGCTTGGAATGAAGCTTCTTTGGTATTGCCGGATGATGTTGTCGGGTTATGGGGCTATCCTATCTAGGAAGATAATAATAATAATCGTTGGGGCAACAATCCAATTGGATCAGGGCCTTGAAGTGCGTTAGAGTACTTATTCAAGACCGTAACGACACACTACAGGATTACAGTACCCTGTAGGAAGCAATGGGGTCAGTATTGCGCTCGCCCGAGATTATCACCCTGATTTGATTCACAGCTGAGTCGAGTGGTGTCCGACGTCAAATCACGATACAAATCCCACTGCTACCAGTGAGATTTGAACCACGACCTTCCGTACGTCAGGCTTGTACTCTAACCATTCAGTTATCCGGACCTAGCAAGATGGCGGAGAATATCTAGTAGATGGTACTCAACAACGTAATACCTTTATATTTGCTGCACTGTGTGATATCGCTGTTTTTATGTATGGAACAGATAATGCCTCGTTGTCAATCGCCAGGCATTGATTCGCTGTCTTGATGGAACCGCTTGGTGTACAGTCTGTTACATAAGAGCGTGGTCACTGTTACACGTAGATAAAAAATCAGAGCGTCCTGTTTCTTTTTCTATGACATAGAGGGCACCTCAGTCCTTCATGCATTTTGTAAAAAGTCAGCTCTCTGTCAGATTTAGTCTTCAATTGAGTGGTTTTTCGAAATGAGTGCTGTTTACGCCTCTCGCTTTGAGGCAATTTTTCTATGTTTGCATGAAAAAGGACGCAAATTAACGCAAACTGCTGCTGCGAAATATATGGGAAAGTCGAAGTAGTTCGTTAACAAGTGGATAAATCGCTATAAAAAGGTCAGTAACGTTCATGATTTTCCTGATCGCGGAAGTGCAAGCAAAGTCTCAAAAAAAGACGAAAAAAAGATTCTCGCATTGTTCTCGAAAGATCCAACTTTGACTTTACGTGGAGCTGCTGTGAAATTGAAAGCAAAAGGTGTTGACATATCTTACGGAACGATTCGCAGGCACTTGCTGGCAATAAACTGAAATATCGCAGTACTTTGGAAAAACCAATGTTGAGTGCAAAACACGTTGAAAAACGAGTGGAATGGGCGAAGGAAAACTTGGACCGCGATTGGAGCAACGTAATTTTTTCTGATGAATCCTCCTTCTGGGCATTTCCGAGTATCAAACACGCCTGGACAACCTTCACCAGTAGGATGCTTCAACGGACTGTTAAACACCCCGTCAAGATCCATGTTTGCTTCTCAAACAAAGGTTTCGGTACTTTGTTCTTATTTACCGAGAATTAAAATGCCGAAAAAATGAATAAAATATATCAAAAGACTTTGTTACCATCTGCTAAGCAATGGTATATCAAGAAAAATGAAAGCTGGATCCTTCAAGAGGACAACGATCCGAAACATCGGAGTCGAGCGTGTAGCGAGTGGAAGGTGTAAAACGGAGTTGTCACTTTAGATTGGCCATCTCAGTCACCGGATGCAAATCCCATGGAAAATGTGTGGGCTCTGATGAAAATGCAGCTTCGCAGATGCAAGCCATGTAATTTAGATCAACTTTCTCGACAAATTCGGAAAATTTGGAGGTCTTTCCCGATAGAATATGCAGAAAAACTAGTGGAAAGTATGCCCCGACGGCCATAATTGACAATGCAAGAGATTGGACTTGCTACTGAGGTATTTGCATTGAATATTGACGACCAAATTATCAATAAATTTGCGAATTTTCGAAAAATCAATTGTTGTTATTATTTAACAGTGACCACGCTCTTATGTAACAGACTGTAATTGGTTGCCTCCATATTTAACCAGTTCGCTTGTTATTCCATCGGTTCCTAGCGACTTATGATTTTGAAGTAGATGAATTGCACGGACTGTTTCTTTCATGCTTGATGGTGGTAGCGTTTACCCGACATTTACAGTTGGTGGGACCTCCAACTCGCCGATATTTTGGTTATTGAACAGTTGAATAAAGTACTTAATCCATCGTTCCAATATGCCCTTTCAGTTGGAAATAAAATCTTCTTTGTCTTGTCAGGATGAGCATTAAGATTTCATCCTGTTGATTTGTTGATAAAACTTCCGCGCCTGGTGCGGTTGTTCCCTGCACTTTTCAAGTTCACAGAATGGTTGATTCTTCCAGGCTCCTTTTTTCCGTCTGTGAAGTAGCTTCTCCGCACGACGGAGTTCGTGATAAGTTTCTGCGCGTACATGTTTTAAGTGTGGGAAGGAAATTCAATGTCTGATCACTGGCAATGAGGCATTATCTGTTTCATATAGAAGAAAAGACGCATTACTCAATGTAACAATTTTCGTGGTATGATGCTGTGGACCATCTATAAAATGTTCTCGGTTACCTCCCTAGGTTAGGTAGACCCATACGCCTAGAAACTCATTGATTCATTCCAGAGAGGCTTTGGGTAGGTAAATAGGTGTTAGCAGACGCTCCCACGAGCCCAATTAGTACTGTGATGCCACAAACCTCCTAACATCGATTCTGTTGTGGAAAGCGGGAGGTAAGCAGAACCCAGGCGACGCATATTTAAGACAAGAAATCCCTTTGATGTCCCCAAATGTCCTTAGTTGTCTACCTAGTGCCGACAGCCTATCTAATTACAATTTGGGCAATTGGAAAGAAAGTATCAGGATTGCTACGTCTTTGCAATTTCGACAATGCGAATTGTGGAGTGTGCGCATCTGGAGGTTTGCACTCCAGTGCTACGCGCAAACCACATTATATGTATTTGCACGTGTCTGGTCCAAAACCTTATGTCGTGAGCCTTCACCATCAGTAAACAGCGGCTGTGAAGTAGTGAAAAAAGATTCTACCCTTCATAGTCGCCAGCGGTTTTACTCCACGAAAGTCAAAAACAAATGAGATTTTCTTCTGCAGTAGCTGATGAAAGGGGCGAAAAGTTCTTAGCTGCTACCACAGCGTGTCAATTTAGCTGAAAATTACTGAGTGAAGGAAGAACGGCTCTCTACTACCTCGGACGATTCATATGGTTTTTCCTTGCGATATTGGAGTAGCTGCCGAGAGGTGAATCACCTTCGACTTTTCCTACATGGCATGAAGAACGCTTGTATTCTTTGCCATAGCCTTCATCCAGAAAATACATCTAACACAGTGGACTTTTAATATTTCGATCTCCTTTGAAAAAAAAAGTTTGGAAAGAAATCATAGTTGGGGGCAAGGTCTTTACAATACTAGGGGTGGTCCATCAATTCGTATCGCAATTCATACCTTTGTGATGATCGTTTTCACCGAAGAATCTGCCAGATTTGGTGAGAAGAACGAAGAAACGGTCTCACTCATACGATTGCCAACCATTACGAATGTGGAAGAATCATGGAACCAAATGAAAGACACGATCCACAAAGCGGCCTCTGCAACCCTCGGGGTCACCAAGCCGGGTAAGCGGTACATCAACCGAGATACTTGGCTTTGGAATGATGATGTTGAAATGAAGGTCCGTGAAAAGAAACGCCTCTACCACAAATTTCTCGACGATAAAACGCCTGCTAATTGGCAAATTTATAAGAATGCCAACCGGGAAGCAAAGAAAGCGGTCGCTGTCACCCGAGCGAACCATTTCAAAAATCTTTACGATAAACTGGACACTCGGGATGGCGAGAGAGATCTGTACCGACTTGCTAAAAGCCGTGATGAACGCACACAGGATATCGAACACTTCTGTTGTGTTAATGACAAGAACGGTACTTTGCTTACTGATCGTCGAGCCGCAACGGATAGATGGCGAGAATACTTCGAGCAGATTTCAACTGAAGAATTTGCTCATCCTCCACTTCCACAATCATTGCTGACATTTGGAGCAGTTCCACCAGTCAGCGCAACTGAAGTCGAGGAGGCAATAAAACAAATGAAATCGGGGAAAGCAACAGGATCTGACGACATCGCATCTGAGCTCTGGAAAGCAAAGAGCTGGGACCCAACACCGTGGCTGAGTGAATTCTTTAACCGGGTTATTCAGGAAGGAAGAACACCATCTGACTGGCAAGAAAGTACCACTGTTCCAATATGGAAAAAGAAAGGTAGTCCAGCAGAATGTTCAAATTACCGTCCGATCCGGTTACTTTCCCATACCATGAAGATTTTTGAACGCATTCTTGACAACCGTATTCGCGAAATCGTTGAAATAACCGTGAATCAAGCCGGATTTGTCAAGAACTGCGGAACTACTGATGCAATACACGCTGCGCGGTTACTCATGAAGAAACACCGTGAAAAGCATCGTCCTCTTTACATAGCCTTTCTGGATCTAGAGAAAGCGTTTGACCGTGTACCACACGAACTCATCTGGTATGCTTTACGACAACACTTCGTGCCAGAAGAACTCGTGCGCTGGGTTCAATTGCTCTACCATGATCCGAAAAGTAAAATTCAAAGTATGGCGGGTGTATCAAAACCGCTTCGTGTCTCTGTTGGTGTTCATCAAGGAAGTGCCCTCTCACCACTCCTCTTTGTCCTTGTTATGGACACCGTCACACGGGATATCCAACGTCCAGCGCCCTACACACTGCTTTATGCAGATGATGTTTTCCTAGCATCTGATAGCAAAAATGATCTCGAGCAACTTGTTCAAAAATGGAATGATCGCCTCATGCAACACGGTCTCAGATTGAATTTAAACAAAACTGAATTTTTGACGACCGATCCCCATGAAACAGGCACAATCACTGTCAGCGGCAGTGATCTGCCCAGATCTGAGCGATTTAAATACCTCGGGTCAACGCTATCAGCCAATGGAGAACTGCGTTATGAAATTGCTTCACGCATTAACGCAACCTGGATGAAGTGGCGTTCCACAACTGGTGTCCTTTGTGATCAACGTATCAACGAACGTCTCAAATCTAAAATTTACCGTAATGTTGTCCGTCCAGTCGCTCTCTATGGTTCTGAGTGTTGGCCGACCATAAAAGACAATGAACGGCGTCTCGCGGTAATGGAGCATCTTCCTACGTTGGACTAGTGGCGTCACACGTTTAGATCACATCCGAAATGAGGATATCCGCGATCGTTATGGGGTTGCACCGATCGTGGAAAAGTTGCGAGAGAGGCGTCTTCGATGGTATGGTCACGCAATTCGTGCAAACGAGAATTCACTTGCAAAGATTGGTCTGAACATCGAAGTCGATGGTAAACGACCAAAAGGCAGACCTAAGCAACGGTGGCTTGATACGCTGGATGGGGATTTGAAAGCCTCGAGATTGCACCCAGATCAGGCATTCGATAGAGCCAAATGGCGAAGCCGATCACGACGAGCCGACCCCGCTTGTGAACGGGACAAAGGCTGAAGAAAAAGAAGAATCTGCCAGTCAATTGATGTGATAGTCGGTCGGCCTTGATGGCTCTTTCGTTTTTCATTGTTCTCTGAGTCTTCCGAAAATGCTGAAGAAAACCTTCCTGGGCACCCACCTAGCCGCTTTCAATCATTCATTGTATTTTGTCATTTGGATAAAGGAGGCCGATAGCAGTTGCTGCAGGTGTCTGGGGCTCTAAACTCATTCTCGAAACCTAATATTATTTTGTTTATTGAAATCGCGGTTACACGATAAACTTTTCTTGTTTTATTTGTAATTGCATTGATATTTTTTCTTTGTTTTCCAGATATAATTTGAAAATTCAAATCGCAGAACTTCGTAAATTATCGTACAACTCTATGCAACTTTTCAACCGGGACCAAACAAAAATTAATCAAAATGTCTACCCGAAAATCAACCAACAAACAAAATGCAGACTCAATAGTGTCATTATCACAAGACTTGTCTACACCTCGATCAAAACAGAGTCAAGATGCCGGTAGTGAAACGTCTGAACCGCCTACGACTCCGACAAGTCGCGATAGTAATCAATCTATTCCCGCAGAGTCAAAAAGGAAACGTCGCACGAATTCCACGCAAAGCATATCAACTCCGAAACGCTCAACATCCGAAGCAAAAGACTCGGCAGCGAATGAATCTAATGATAAGAGCGCAACAAAAGATACAGAGGAGAAAACACAAATCGCAAATACAGACACTCCCCGAAGGAGAAAACGACGAATCATAGAGAAAACTAGTACAATGTCAACACGGAAGTCGCTTGCCGATATAGCAGCAAAAAATGCCCCATTGCGTACTTCAGCGCGAAGTGCTTCAAAAGGCACAAGTCCCGATGATAATCCGAAGCCAAAAAGAGGTCGCAAGAGGAAGGCGGATTTGATAACGACACCTATAAAGAAGGAACCAAAAGATTCCAATCAATCGGATAATGAGGCGTATGAGGTGCCAGACGTCAAACGCATTAAAATCGAAAAAGTGGATAATGAAGACCCAGAAGAGGAAATACTCATGGAAATTCGAACAGAAATTCTGGCTGACATTAGAATCAAACAAGAGGATGAAGATAAAAATCAAGTGATTAAAATTAAGGATGAGAATTCCATAAAAAGCACAGAGAGCGCACCAAAGGAAGTGAAATCAATGTCCGACAAGGCGACAGAGAGAAAGACTTTGAGTAACGATTCCAAAGATGATGAAGTTGTAATTTTAAACACTCCTGAAAAAATAGTATCAATCGAAGATGGCTCACCGGGGGACTCTGCGGAGGGACAAACTGGAGTAGTGAAAAAACGCCGTGGGCGAAAAAGCGCAGCGAATAAACCTCAAGAGAAAAAACGGCCCACCCCGACGAAACCAGCGAAACTGGTGACACCTCCAAAGCGACGCGGAAGGAAACCTGCTTCGCTTCTTCTTCAATCAAAAACGACGCCGCCAGCAAAAAAGACCACAAGGAAGCCTTCAAAATCACCAGTGCCTGAAAAGTCCGATTCTACAAAAACCCAAGTGCCAGCAACCATCGAAAATGAAGAAACGAGCAATTTAGAACCCGGTGAGCTTATATTTTCTACAACAACCGGTGACGTTAATTCCGACAGCAAGGACCAACAGCGTGAGCCTTTATTGATCGATACAACTACTCAAAACTCGGAGGGTAAAGATTCTATTCCAAGTACAGAATGCACAGCTGGTTCTGAGAAATCGGCTTCACTCAGTCCGGTCGAGTTGGAAAGTGAGGGACTTAGTGCTGTAAGCGTTAAACAATTTTATAAGAAACCTGAGTTTTTAGAAAATAATTTAGGGATTGAGGAGGACCCAAAGTTAGGCGAGATTGTTCAAAATGTGGAGAAGGAGCCTGTGCGAGAGGAGGAGAAAGAGTCAGTGGTTGAAGATGAGAAAGAGTCAGTGGTTGAAGATGAGAATGAGATAACGAAGAAAATCGAGGATTGCGTAGAGAAAGGTGACAAGGATACGGAACAGAAAATTGAGGAAGAGTCAATGCAGAAAATTGAAAAGGAGACAACGAAGAAAAGTGAAAAGGAAACGGCGCAGAAAACTGAAAAGGAAACTCCGCCAAAAGTTAAGAAAGAATCAAAGTTAACAGTTGAAGAAATTCAGGAAGTCCTTGATGAAGACAAGGAAGAAAGCGATGGGAAAGCAAGTGACGTTCAAGGAGCTGATGACTTAGAAGCCAATGAGGTATTAAAGGAGGAAAAGAACGATAAAACGGAATCATTGCCCCAGTCGAAAGAATCCACGCCTAACGTCAAATCGCCTGAGTCAGTTCAAGGTACTGATGAAGCTGATATGACTGGAAGCGACTCACTCAAAGAGGGTGAATTACTTGTACTTGAAGACAGTACCGAAGAGGAAAACACCCTTTCCCAGAAAACAGATAAAAATGGGGGAAGTAAAGTTAGTTCTCCTACACCTACAGAAGTGAAAACTGAGCCAGAAACGGCTACTGACTCAGGAATGGCGGAAGTTAAACCTTCTTCAGAGGAATCGGAGATGGAACCTGAAATTGTAGCCAGTGAAGAAGATCAACAAGTTGATGATCAAGGATTGAAAAAGGATGAAATCGTGGAAGATAAAACAATTGAAAAGGATTCTGCGGTTGTGAAAAATCCACCCAACTCCGATGTAAAACAAATTGACTTGAAGCTGACTGAAAAATCAGCAGCGGAAATCACTCCAGAAGACGAAAAGGAGGACTCCAAAAAGATTTTAGTGAATGGCGATGGCACCGACAATGCATTGCTTGACAATGATGATCTCGAAAAGGATGCAATGGCAAATGAATGTTCGGCAATGGAAATTGATTCGGGTGTTTCGGACGTTGCCGAGAATAATTCAAATGATCCGAATGAGGATTTGAATATTTTACAAGAAATTATTGAAAGTGAGAATCCGAAAGGGGAAATTAGTGATAGTGATGGTATAGTGGTTGGTGTGTTGCCAGGTGAATTGGAAGTTGATAAGAAGGAGGATGTAGTGGATATCAAGGAGAAAATTCAAGTTGTGGAGAGCCTCAAAGTGAAGGAAATTGTAAGTATAGATTTTGTTATAGATTATAGACCATGGCAGGGTTTCTAAGCGGTTTTCATATTTTTTGTATTCCGGAATCAATCCCCTCACTTGTCTATCTATTTATTCAACTTGGCGGATACGTACTTGTGATTCTTTCCAAAGATATTGCAGAGTTTTCATACAGTTTAATTTCTTGAACCTGGAAATCGTCGTTCTTATTTCCTTTTCACATGACTTTCATTGAACTTCATTGTTTTGCCAAACAAATCTTTGACATTAGGTAGTTTAAGCTGTTTCATTTCTTCCTTTCGGTTTTCTTTGACTCAGTATATCTAAATAAATTACCAGACTTATTTACGGAGTTAAACATGAGAAGGCGTATTTTCTCGCGGTTATAAGTAACCGTAGTTTCGCTTTCATAATACGTTTCTTTTTGGTGTAGGGTAGGTGAATGCATTTACGCACAGAGTGTAGGACTCCCGAAACAGCACGCTGTGACTAGCCCTTCGCTCTCCGGCTTTGGGAGCCTTCAAGTCAGGGAATTCCTTTCACCAACGGGAGGGGAGCCGAGGAAGGGAATTATTAGTTCAGGGAACCCCTTACCGTCTGATCCGTCCGCCGGTCGGTTCAATCTTCTTCGCAATAAGAAGAGCTCAAACATAGTGCGCAATACGATTTCAGCTGCCAGCGCTCTTCAGCATTTCTCTGACAATGTTGTCTGGAGACGAAAGCCGTCCCACCTTTCACAAGAGAAAAAGGTGTTTTCAGCGTCGTCTGCCACTCCATTGCAGAACACACAATCAGGAGATCGCGCCTTCTCAATCCTGTGCAGGTAAGACTGAAAACCTCCATGCCCACGTAGAAGTTGGGTAAGGAAGTAATAGATCTCACCGTGGGTTCGGTTTAACCACGGGTCTAATTTGTTGATGAGCCGCTCAGTCCGTTTATCCCTTGGCTTATTTTGCAAAGAAAGTTTCCACTCGATTAGCGTGCGTTGACGTTCTTCACGGGCAATCACCTCTCTTAAGTTTTTGTCCTTATGGTGGTAGGTAGCTTTGCGCTCCTTGGCAAGGAGGGCAACGGGGATCACTCCCGCGATCACTATCACCGCCGGTTCGGAGACGGTGCGATAAGCAGACGCCACTCGCAAAGCTCCTGCCAATGCACTTGAACAAGGCGTTTACGATGCACCTCCTTGTCAAGGGCGTCAGCCCATACCTCTGTACCATACAGCAGAACCGACTGCGTTGCTCTCATAAGGAGACGTCTCCTAGTTGATATAGGGCCCCCGACATTCGCCATTAGCCGACTCAAGGCCGCGACTCCGGCTGCAGTCCTGTCTGCTACTGCTTTGATTTGCTCGAAGAAGCTCATCTTCGAGTCGAACATTAAACCAAGATATTTAACTGCTGGTTTTAACTCTATAGTGAACTCGCCGATCGGTAGGGGACGCAGGGTGCTGAAACCTTGAGCAGTCATTCATCCGCTTACCCGTCGCATCAATATGCCAGGTCTGCTTTGCGCAACAGTGCGTCCGGCAACAAGTGCAGCAACGTCGGACAGGTGGAAGCAGCAGCAGATATAATAAAAATTCCATAAAATGGAGTCCTTTTAAATCGAATGTTGGTGGTGGGTGCAATTGCCGAGGTATTGAGACGGCGGTGTCGTGGTCTCGACCTTGGACTTTGATTCCAACCCGGTGTAATTATCGATGTTTGTGATTATCTAAAGAGGGGATAGATAACAATGGACCTAAAAGCTTGAGTAATAGAACTACGGTTGCCTTCTTAGAAAAACACCTTGGATATTGGAACATTGATACATATTAGTGAACACTGATATGGTGAACTTCAAATAAAGGTTGAATGAGGTTATAGATAGCCAATGAAGGGTCCAATTTACAGGTCCATCTGAACGTATCAATCGGAGCAGGTATTCGTAGGAAAGATCGAAGTGCCTGTCAGCAATGGCTTCAAACATGAAATGAATGTTGTCGATGAACACCCTGGTTCAATACTTAAATTCCTTCATTCTAGCTTCCTAACAAGTCTTCAATGTCACCATTATACTAGCTGAACTCTAGGAAAGTTGGCTCCTATACGGCTGGTTGGTAGGTTGGACTTTTGAAGTCAATTGGAAATGAGTGTCTCAGCGCCTTACTGTGATTAAATGAGGATGAACCAAATACTCGTATAATGGAAATTATTTGCAATAATCCAAGGGGTCCATATGAAATTCGTGGCAAAATCAACCCGGCCCGGTACGCTTACGCTTGGTATAAGCATCTCTTTTTTTTTGGAAAAAGATTATTTGGATTATACTTTTTTCCTCTAGTTATGGTAAATTCCGGCCCGATATTGTTTTGGAGGGTATTCCCTTCCTACACCGTCCATGTTGCTCACCTATTGAAGCTGGTGATGATCGAGGTAACATGTATGGAAAGGTTCTTTTTAAAAAGCAGAGCGCGAGTAAATTTCCTCTGAATTGACTCGTATAACATAACCGTCATAATAATAGTTCTGTAGAATTGCTGCAGAGTGAACGTCCCTAAATTGGTAAGAGGAGAGAAGAATGAAACCAGGCATAGGTGGGTTTGGCTGAGAATGTCAACATGATGACAATTAACTCGAAGCTTACGTTCGAATGTTACCTCAAGATCCTTATAAGAGGAAATAGCTGAAAGTGGCTGGCCATCCAAGTAATAATTCGAATCAAATCGAAGGATGGAACCCTGCGGGATTTCAGATGAAGGTACAAAATCGTACCCACTCTACCACATAAATAAGACCTTAACCAGGAGAGTATAGATGCCGGAAAGTCATACAAACCGAGGTTCTTGAGAAGCAGGATATGCTCAACGAAGTAGAAAGCTTTGGAGAAGTCAGTATAAATTGTATGCACGCCTTTCCTTTCATTCGAATCGGTCGAGCGCAATCTCTGAAACCTAGGCTGTTTCTTCGCAATGAGATCTCCGAAGCAAGACGAAAGGCAACCTTTGATGTTACGCGCCTCCTTCCAATTATCTGGGGAAAAGGGGAAGGGAGAAATTTTGTTTATATTAAAAAAAAAATATTAGGAAGATCGTCAGGACCACAAGAAGAGTCGAAGAGTAGGCAGATCTGACAGAGGCCAGAATAGCTTAAAATCATGTCGCTCGAGAGAGCGATTCGATGGGTATATTGAATAAGCATTCCTAATAAGGTTTTTGTGGACGAACTTAGGTATTTAAAGTTGGCAAGATCCAAAGGTCAAAGGGTAGTATAGGTCCCGGGGCGAAACGTGGATTGGTACCCACGATGGAGCATAAAACCTGGGAAATGCCTGCTGAACCAACACCAACAGCTCTACTACCAAACCCTATCTCCACCTCCACGTGGTGACCGCTGGGAGCTCTTTCTTGACGAAAAGCTGCAGACGGAGAAGGATGAAGGCGAGTCTCCCGCGCCTAAAAACGGGACAAATTGTACCAATTGGTCCTCCAGGTTGGGGGTTGGGTAGGGCTGACAACCCTACACGGAAAACAACCGTTACGAAGCCACAACAGGAGCCTCGGATAGGACAGATATTAAAACGACGGACCCGGCAACGACAAAGGAACAACGATTTGCGCATTTTCTCATGGAACGTGCGCTCCCTGTACAGAGATGAAGCTGATAAGCAGCTAGCCGATACCCTGTCCCAATATAGGGCTGATGTAACAGCGTTGCAAGAGATGCGATGGACAGGGACCGGTTTCCTGGAGAAGAGCCACTACACCATATATTATAGCGGCCATCCAGTAAACCATGTGCTCGGAGTAGGTTTCTTAGTCAGCCAAAAAATGAAACCTGCTGTTATCGGCTTTGAAAGTATAAGCGAACGGCTATGCACTCTGCGCTTGCGAGGCAAGTTTAGAAATATAAGCCTCATAAACGTTCACGCCCCTACAGAGGAGACTGCAGAGTCGGAGAAGGATACCTTCTACGAGGCAGTAGAAAGAACCCTCGAAGCCTGTCCCAGATATGATATCAAAATCATACTTGGGGATTTTAACAGCCAAGTAGGGAAGGAGCCCGTATTCAGGCGATACGTTGGCTCCCATAGCTTACACGAAAAAACAAATGATAACGGACTGCGGACTATTCAATTAGCAGGGTCACACGAAATGGTTGTTGGAAGTACCTGGTTTGCGCGGAAAGCGGTCCACAAACATACGTGGGCCTCTCCAGACGGGACCACTTTCAACCAAATTGACCACGTGTTGATCGAACGCCGCCACCTCTCAGCCTTGATGAATGTCAGAACATATAGGGGGGCCAATATAGACTCGGATCACTATCTCGTTGGCATGGTGCCCCGAGCTCGAATAACAATACCACCTAGAATCCCCTCTGACAATCAGGTGAGAGTGAACACTGAAGCCATCCACAACACAACCCTCCGCGACACCTATAAGAGGGAAATGGATGCCGCAATAACCGCAGTCAATAGAGGACCTGGAGATGAAGCATCAACTAATGATCTTCACAACCACCTGAAGAAAATTATCATGGATACGGCCACAAATATACTTGGTCCCAGCCGCAAAAGGAGTCGGAACGGCTGGTTTGACGATGAATGTAAGCTAGCAACGGAACGGAAGAATGCCGCATACCGAGTAATGTTGCATTCTCAAAGAACGCGGGCACGCGCAGAGACTTATCACGAACTCCGTCGAGCGGAGAAGCGACTTCACAGACGGAAAAAGGAAGCCTGGGAGAACCAACAAGTCTGTGAACTCGAAAAGTACAGGGAGCAACCGCACCAGGCGCGGAAGTTTTACCAACAAGTCAGCAGGATGAAGCCTTATACACCTCGATGCTCATCCTGCCGAGGCAAAGAGGGAAATTTGATTTCCGACAGAATGGGCATATTAGAGCGATGGGTTGAGTACTTTGATGAGCTACTGAACAACCAGAACATCGGCGAGTTGGAGGTCCCGCCAACTGAAGACGACGGACAAATACTGCCACCACCAAGTTTAGGAGAAACAGTCCGTGCAATTCATCGGCTAAAAAATCATAGGTCGCCAGGAGCCGATGGAATTACAGCCGAATTGGTTAAATATGGAGGCGACCAGTTACACCAAGTGGTTCATCAACTTGTGCTCAAGGTATGGGACAGCGAATCAATGCCTGACGATTGGCAGCGAGGCATAATCTGTCTCATACATAAAAAGGGAGATATCACACAGTGCAGCAATTATAGAGGTATCACGTTGCTGAGTACCATCTATAAGATATTCTCCACTATCTTGCTAGGCCGGATAGCCCCATACGCCCAGAACATCATTGGCCCATACCAAAGAGGCTTCACTCCAGGCAAATCAGCAACAGATCAGATTTTCTCTCTGCGGCAGGCGATGGAAAAACTGTTGGAATATGGGCAGCAGTTGCACCATCTGTTCATCGACTTTAAAGCCGCCTATGATAGCATAGCCAGGGTAAAACTGTACACGGCCATGAGGGAATTCGGTATCCCGACGAAATTAATAAGACTGACTAGGCTGACCCTGACCAATGTGCGAGGCCAGATAAAAGCAGCAGGATCACTCTCAAGACCATTCGACATCAACAACGGTCTACGACAAGGGGATGCGCTATCATGCGTCCTCTTTAACCTGGCCCTCGAGAAGGTGATCCGTGATGCTGAGGTGAATGCAAGAGGTACGATCCTCTTCAAGTCCACCCAACTACTGGCCTATGCTGACGATATCGACATCATGGGAAGAACCACCCGAGACGTTCAAACTGCCTTCATCCAGATCGAGCAGGCGGCGCGAGATCTTGGGCTGCACATCAATGAAGGCAAGACAAAATACATGGTGGCAACGTCAGCACCGAAGACGAATCAACCAACAACATCAAACCGCACTGGTCAAACACGAACAAGAATAAGGATAGGGGAATACAACTTTGAGACCGTTGACAATTTCTCCTATCTAGGGTCGAAAATCACAACCGATAACAACTACGATGATGAAATCCGCGCCCGGTTGTTGTCAGCCAACAGAGCCTACTTCAGCTTACAAAGACTGTTCCGCTCGAAACGTCTCACCATAGGGTCAAAGCTCTTACTGTACAAGACTATGATCTTGCCAGTCCTCATGTATTCCTCGGAAACTTGGGTTCTTAGCAAGAAAAATTGCGAACTCTTGGCCGCGTTCGAGAGAAGAATCCTCCGAAGAATTTTTGGCTCCCTACATGAGGATGGACGATTCCGTAGCCTACACAATGACGAAATCTATGAGCGATACCATGACCGTCCGGTTGTGGATAAAATCCGGCTCAATAGGTTACGGTGGGCGGGTCACTTAATCCGTATGGATGAAGATGATCCCACCCGGAAAGTCTATAAGGGCAATATCTATGGTAGGAAAAGAAGACGAGGCAGACCCTGCCTAAGATGGAGCGATGGCGTGGGCCAGGACGCCAGACAGCTTTTAGGGATATCGAATTGGTGGACCTCGGCGCAAAACCGGGATGTCTGGAGTTCCTTATTAAGGCAGGCCTAGACCGGATACCGGTTGTTGCGCCGTTGATGATGATGATGAAGATCCACTGCACTGCCTGTGCGACGATATTTAACTGAGACCGGTATTTTGCACGTAAGGCATTAAGGCATCATGAATTTCTAATGTAAACCAAACCGAGTGTCTACCGAGCTTATGACATAAGGTGGGAACAAAGCATTGAAGCAGTTTGAGACAGCCTGATAAATTATGGAATGGTGAATGGTGAATATGAATTTTATGATAAGCGGGGTTGTTGCGAGATACTAAGAAATGAAAGTGAGGAATCTCGGGAAAAAATTCGGACGGATATTTAGTTGAGAGAATAATAATATTACTATCAAGCCACGTTTCCGTGAGACAAACGATATCGTACAATGGGGACGCTCCGATATCTGCAGATCCAGCAGCTTAGTTCTGAGGCTTTTACATTTTGGTAATAGAATGTGAATGGAGTTAAGTGCGCTTCCAAGGACGGCGGATATTTCGGAAATTTTCGGGGCCCTTTTGGCGGTTGAAATCTTTTATAAAAGCACCTGTGACGACAGATTTAACAATCACAACTTTTTACCTCGAAATCCTTATCGGAATGATTGAACAAAACAACTCCTACATTGCCTTGATAGTCCTCGTGAATAATGCCGGCACTTACGTCGATGAAATTCCTGGCAGCCAGTGCAGAGCGTGGGACCACCCGTCCGTAGCATCCTTTGGCAATTGAACTTGTATATCGGTTTTTCGGATAACGGCACTGGAGTTGTAGGGTTTGAAGTAATCGGACACAGGAGCAACCGAATGAACACATCCTGACTGAACAAGCTACCCAAATCCATAGTTTAGCTCAAAGCACCATTGGCATATAAAACGGAGGAATCGTAGCTAATGATTTAATGATGCCTGCCTAGAAACGGTTAACAAGAAAAACGAAGCCCGCCTACTAATCAAAAGACGAACCCGAGCCAGAGAAGACAAGAACCAAGTAAGGTGATGCGCTAAGAAAATCTGCAAACGAGAACAGTGAAAGTTCAATAACAACAAAATTTTAGCACTTGAGATTAGGTTGAAGAAGAACGACGTACACGTAGTATTTAGCACAGTAAAACAGATGAGGATAGGTTTTTAACCATGAACCACCCTTTGTGATACGACTCAAATAAAAGCAAGATTGGTTCAGCATTTTCAAGACTTCTTGAACCCAACGACGACATACTTTCACCCCTTTGTCATTCCGGGTGATCCAAACGGATAACAAGTGCCTACACCCTCGACTTTGTGCGAAGTAGAGGCAGCTTGGTTTAAATTAAAATCACATAAAGCTCCCGGAATCGATGCCATCCCAGCCGAGTTCTTAAAAGATAGAGGAACAGTGCTAACCAGTCGAATCTACAAACCAATAGGCAGAATCTCGACAACCGAACAAATACCAGAGGACTGAAGGAAAAGTGAACATTTTTCCAGTGTACAAAAAGGATGATCGTCTGTGTTGCGAAAACTCTGAAACGAGTGCGGAAAGGCAAAGCCGATGGTAGCCGATCAAAAGCCAAGGAAACATACGGAGGACTCAGTGCCCGCAGATTGCAGGTCAATTCTAAGATTTTCTGACTGGAGGCCGCGGTTTTTGGATCGAGATTGCTTCTGTGTAGTGCATAGGGTTGTTTTGAATTGGTTATGTAATGATGTATTAAGGTTTCGTCACAGATTACGACTTACAAACCGATTTAAAGACAACTATTTCTCCTATTTAAATTACATTGAAGTGTCGCTAAGAAAATTCCGATGAATGTCGCTTTTGATCCTTAAATAACAACCATTGAACTTATTTAGGGGCACTTTTGATTGGGGTCTTGAATTATGACATACAATTTTTAGTTAATGAATTTGGTAATCGTTTTTATTTGTTTTTTACGGTCAAGAGGTGCCCCCAAAAAAAGGTGGGTTGGTGTTTTGTAGAAAACGTTATCTTATTCAGTAAATTTGCCACTATTGTTGGAGTTATAAGGAAAAATGTTCAAAAAATGGATTTATTTTAATAGAACATCCACAATAAAAATTAGAATTTTTTGACGGAATTACATAATTATGGTTCGGAACAGAACTAGTGATGTGACTCCCGCGCGTTCGGTTCGACAAACCCTTCGTTATGCGTCGTACTTTATTCTGCTTCTCGACTGTTTTCTGCTTGTAATCGCGAGCGTTCGATTGGATTCTATGAGTGGTCAACATTATAATAATAGACTAATGCTCCACATATAGGAATTCATTACATATAACAATTTGCGTTCAACGGCCCTGATCACGAATTAACCGTTTCCCGTTAAAAACTTATCTGAAATCATCATTATCAACTGCGAAACAGCCGGTATCCGGTCTAGGCCCCCAGACACCCCGGTTTTACGTCGAGGTTCACCAAAACTCTTCAATTCCCTTGTTAGAAACATCCTTGAATATTGCTGTGTAGTCTGGTCCCCCCACCGCATCCGTGACTGCCGCGCTCTTGAAGCTGTACAATGCAAATTCACCCGGACCCTCTTTTACAAAAAGAACCTTCCGCGGGTTGATTATCCGTCACGACTCCGTACCCTCAATCTCCCCTCCCTACAGCAACGCCGTATCTTCCTTGATGGATTGCTCCGCCAACTCGGATATTACTTCCCGTATCGCCTCGTCTCATAACACACGTAGTGCGGACATTTTTGACGCCTTCGCGGGGCTCGAGATTTACTTTCACTCTCCGATCCGGAGGTGTTGCCAGTCCTACAATGCTTGGGTCATTTGACTCTATGTCCCTCTCTAGCTTTAAGCGTAAAATAAGTCATTCACTTGCTCCTCCCTCTGAGGACAATATGTAATAAGAAATTTGCTTTCTGTGTATTATCCTCATTAAATAAATAAATAAATTCGATATTCCTAAAAACTGCCTGGCGTACTGACCTTCGCCATCGTTCCATCTCAGGCAGGGTTTGCCTCGTCTTCTTTTTCTACCATAGATTATAGATATTTCCCCTATAGGCTTTCTGGGCTGGGTCATCATCATCTATACGGATTAAGTGACCCACCCACCGCAACCTGTTGAGCCGGATTTTATACACAGTCGTATTGTTTACAGTTGGGTGGACTTAAGAAGATGGTACCTCTAGCATTTACATCTACATCGCGAATCACTCTCTGCAGGGTCAGGTTGATAGGGCATCCCCTTGTCTTAGACCGTTGTTGATGTTGAATGGTCTCGAGAATGATTGTGCTGTTTTTATCCGGCCTCGCACGTTGGTCAGGGTCAGCCTAGTCAGTCTTCTCAATTTCGTTGGGATTCCGAATTCTCTCATGACCGTGTACAGTTTTACCCTAGCTATGCTGTCATAGTGGGCTTTAAAATCGATGAAAAGATTATGCAACTGATGTTCAAATTCCAACAGTTTTTCCATCGCTTACCGCAGAGAGAAAATCTGATCTGTTGTTGATTTGCTTGGAGTGAAGCCTCTTGGGTATGAGCCAATGATCTGGGCGTATGGAGTTATCCGACCTAGCAAGATAGCGGAGAATATATTACAGATGGTACTCAGAAACCTGATACCTCTATAATTGCTCTCTTTGTCTCGGCAGGATGAACATCGAGGGGTACAGGGCTTCATCCTGCTGTAAAACTTGCGCGCCTGGTGCGGTTGCTCCCTAAACTTTTCGAGTTCACAGACTTATTGGTTCTGCCAGGCTTCCTTTTTCCATCTGTGAAGTCACTTCTCCACTCGACGAAGTGCGTGATAAGTTTGTGCGTTCTTTGAGGCGTTCTTTGAGGATGCAACGTCACTCGGTATGCGGTATTCTTCTGTTCTGTTGCTAACTTACATTCATCGTTTAACCAAATTTTCTTGCGGCTGGGGTCAAGCATGTTTGTGGCCGTATCAATGATAATTTTCTTCAGGTGGTTGTGAAGATTATTTGCTAATGCTTCATCTCCAGGACATCTGTTAGCTGCGGTTATTGCGGCATTCTTTTCCTCCTTATAAGTGTTACGGAGGGCTGTGTTTTGAATGGCTTAAGTATTCACTCTCACCTGATTGTGAGACGGGATTGTAGGTGGTGTCGTAATTCTTGCTCGGAGCACTATGCCAACGAGATAATGGTCCGAGTCTATATTGGCCCCCCTATATGTTCTTACATTCATCAAGGCTCAGAGGTGGCGGCGTTCGATCAGCACGTGATCAATTTGGTTGAAAGTGGTCCCGTCTGAAGAGGCCCATGTATGTTTGTGGATCGCTCTCCGCGTAAACGAGGCACTTCCAACAACCATTTCGTGCGATACTGCTAACTGAATAATCCGGGGTCTGTTATCATTGTGTAAGCTATGGGAGTCGACGTATCGCAAAAATTTCAACCAAATTCTTTTACCAGAATTTTCCTATTATGAAATTGTTTTCATATTTTTTACGCTTCTTCTCATTTGAAATAATTGGTTCGTATTTTGTCTATGCTTGTGTGTTGTCATTTTATTGAAGCTTTTTTTTCTTTCCGTATCCTGTCTGACCACTTCGTATCTGCATATTGTATTCGCTAATAGAAGGCACCCCATTCGTCTGGTTGAGTTTATTAGCTGGTAATTGGTATCGTCCAGGGTGGCTTTTACACGGAAGTTCAATCTGATTTCTGAAATCTCATCTCTCTTACTGACAACAGGTATCCACAGACTACTTTTATCCCTTTTGTGTCCTGCGATAGGTGTCCATGGCATCCCCCGTTTGACAATAGGTATCCACATAGTTCTTGATACAAGTTCCCATCGTCATTTGAGCGAAAAGCATACTCGTGTGATTTTAAAGTCCCAGCATTTCGTCGTTGCAACTGTTGATTCAGTCGGCCCGCATTTTTTTAGTGTCAAGCTAGATTTAATCTACCTGAAAAAGTGTGACTCTTCTATGCATTGTGCATTTACGAAGTGCGATCAAATTCGGTGAATAGTTTTATTATGAATAAAATGATAAATTTACATAAAATGTGAATTAACATTCATTCTAAAATCGGAAAGTTTTTCTGGAAGGCTTTTTTTCAGAATGGCCTTCAAATATCCCTTTGTGTCCCTCTACGTTGATAATGATGTCAAAATACACTATCTCCGTTTAGTGTGATTTTTATTTTGAGGAAGCATTAGAGGTTGGTTTGTGCTAGTTCCGGCAAGTAACTCAGACGTGAAGATGTAAGGATTCATTTTTGACTAGAATCTCGAAAATCAGAAGTGAAGTACGACGCAGCACGGTCTCGCCATGAAGGAGAGCGTTGGAAAATTTTTCTGCTTTACCCTTCCGTTTTGTAAACATTCCCCTTCGCTACTGATATTCGGATATATTCGAAACGAATCGTGATCATAATATGCACTTCCTTTAAAAACGAAACAATGAACGTAACCCTTGGTATTTGACTTGCTGACGTTTCTTCTTACAAACTTCTATCCAACATAATTTTCTTTTATCGGTTAAAATTTTCTGCATGGACGCAAGTAAAATGTCGAGGACTTTGGTAAATTTTCGAATAGTGAATTGTACGAAACACTTTTATATATTTTCATGTGTTTGACAGTTCAGAAAACATTTCTATTGTTGCTTGTTTTCCACCGGCTCACTTCCGCTTGAAATTCTCGCAACACTTGTTACATAGACATCATATTAATGGCCTATATTGATGTTAAGACAAATCTGAGAAAGAAAATAGGGTAGTAATAATACCAATAATATTTTCTCTTTGGCGTAAGTATTAACTTAAACAATGTCATTAATATTTTGTTGACCAATTCCTGGCCTTGTACGGCAACTATTATTTGCGTTCCATTCTGTATCACCTTTGTGTCATTCAATGTTGGATTAAAACGCTTTTAAGCACTGTTTTAGAGGTAATGTTAGGTTCCCTTATTTTGTGCTTTAGAATGTACCAAATGTATCAATGAAATCCAGATCTGAGGACTGTGCCGCATAATTTGACAAGGTAGTCCTGTTGTCCCTGTATCAGCGTACTGTAGTCGCCGATTTGTGATATGGACCTCGATCCTATTCAACTTAATGTCACCGAGACTGCGGGTTAATGGGGACATCAAAGTAGTTTCCACTGTTCATCCGACCTTCATCGACTCCACTGCCAACCAAACATTTTCATTGCTTAGTTCGTGTTTGACCGCAAGCACTACGCAATCCGGGTGGTATTGTTCATGGACAGCCGCTTCATGAAGACGGTTCCGAATATTTGCGAAAAAACGAACATTATTCATTTCCGGATTTGACAATTATTTTCGTAGTTGTGAATTGTAAAATATTAAAAGACAGAGCCCTAATATTATGTACATAGTATAGCCATAAGTTCTGTCAGTCAAACAAATCTTTATTTCTCATGAAGTAATAAACCAAATCAATAGAAAAGTACACCATCAGAAAAGCGAAACATAGAGCCTTCAAACGAAAGAATAAAATTGTTCCAAATGGCCGCCGCCAGGAGCTATGCAGGCCCGAATTCCGTGAGGCCATGCATCGATCGCTTCACGCATGGTATGAAGCGGCATTTCTCAAGCTGCGCACACGATGTTGGCCATCAAACTCTCCAAATCGGTGTAAGTTCGATCGCAGACAGTCTTCTCTAACTTAGCCCAAAGGCTGTAGTCCAGAGGATTCAAATCTGGTCTGCCTGAGGCCTATTCAACCGCGGTTATGAATTCAGGAACATGCGCTGCTAACCACTGCTGAATTATCTTGACTTTTTGAGCTGGAACCGAGTCCTGCTGGAAGGCTTTCCAGTGAATAGAGATTTACTCAATGGCTCGACTACATCCTCTAACATCTTTTCGTACACGCTCGCATTGGTTTTGACGTCGGCCTCGCAGAAATGAATATCAGTTACTCCGTGATATGAGACGCCTCACCATAGCTTGACAAAAGTCGGAGCATTTTCTTTGGCTTCATAACAATTGTGAGCATATACTCGATCATTTTGTCGATTGAATTTTTCCTCGATGGTAAAAATTTTTTTTGTCAGAAAATAGAGCAGCACACCGAGCCCGCCGTATTTTCTTCAGTTTTAGCGTTAACATATGGCTAACGCACCGCTGGTTCGCACCGAGACCAAGAACTTGTCGTAAAATACGGCTCATACTTCGAGTTGAAACGCCCATTTCCGCTGACATTCGTTTCTGCTTGCGGAGAGGATTGCGAACCTCATGCACAGCATGCATGATATTCGACGTACGGAGCGCAGACGTCCTTCCCACTGCCTGTTGTTAGCAGCTTTTCTTTAACAAACTATGAATCTTTTTTGGCGTATTCTCACATTGGTGCAACGCAATAATCGCGATTCTTTTTTCGCAGTTACCGAATTTCATCGTGTTGTCATTCAAGCGCTACTGACCTTTGGAACCTGAAAGTCTGACGGAAGTATGGTTATGTACTCTCCGTGCGCAGTGTTCAGTTTCGGCGGCCTAAGATTTCTCGTTATACACATGACGCAGAAGACGTTCCCAGTAGAACATTCATCAGAGCTATCCAATATGCCAAAAGTAGAGGCATGTGGGTAATGGCAGTTCACTTGGAAAATTTGGGTAGGGTAGGTAGGTATCAGTGGCCCAATTGACGCTGTGGTACGCCATTACGAACTCCCTAAGATCATGGCTGCTATGCTAAGAGAAAGGGGGGCAGAATGCAACTGGCTCATATCATAAAAGCTAGCCCGTAGCATTGACGAATGAAAACAGCTCTCCTACTCCGCAACTAGAGATCTCCCTGAGGTCCTCAAAGAATGGTAGTATCCATAGCCTGACTATTGCTTCAGCTGGGCAATCGCAAAGGAAGTGCATGGGGTTCTCCCTCTTCTGCAATGGTAAATGATCCCGACTTGCGAATGTAGTAGAGAAGCTTTTCCGTAAACATAAGCGCTAAACCGCATGTACGGATATATGTTTAGGACTATAATGTGTACGGATAAGGTTCTCCAATGCATTTAGTGTGGATACTGCTTATTAAATATCTCGGGTCAACGCGATCAGCCAATTGAGAACTGCGCTATGAAATTGCTTCACGCATTAACGCAACCTGGATGAAGTGCCGTTCTACAACTGGTGTTCTTTGTGATCGACGTATCACCGAACGTCTCAAATCTAAAATTTACCGCAACGTCGTCCGTCTATCGCTCTCTATAGATCTGAGTGTTGGCCAACTATAAAAGACAATGAACGACGTCTTGCGGTAATGGAGACGAAGATGTTGCGTTGGACGAGTTGCGTGACACGTTTTGACTACGTCCGAAATGAGAATATCCGCGATCGATCCGGGGTCGCACCGATCGTGGAAAAACTATGAAAGAGGCTGGTTTATAGATCTCCTTTGATCTTAGGAAGTATTGGGTTTTGTGATTTTGAGTCTGTTGGTGCCCAAGCGTGTTTGACATTCCTTAACAACTCTATCCACCTGTTTTATTACAGTAGGAGATCGGTTCCACATAACTAATCACCCCTGAAGAGAAAGATCGCATTCGTGCAGCAACAGCGGACGCCGTCAAGGATAATAAATTTAGAAAGGCCGGGAAGACCAACGAAGAAAAGACAGTAATTAACGAGCTCAGAAAGAACTCCGTTTACTATATTAAAGCAGATAAAGCAGAGGACTACGATAACCGACTGAAGGAAAAGCTAAAGATTCTAGCAAATACAAAATTGAATAAAAGTTGACTCAAGGTTAGGCAAAATGTCTGTCTTAGCTCCTATACTAAGCAGCCAGGTCATCAGATGGATTCAAGCCAATTTTCACTCTCTCTAGTGATAGAGTTCTGCTTGCTTCATCCCTGAACTGCATGCTAGGAAAGGTGTTGCTCCAAAGCCGAGGGTAGCTGCAATGCTTTCGTTCAGTGGACCTCTCGAACTCATCAGAGGGGGTTCTAGGACAGTGGAAATTAGTCAATTCCTCGATCATAGAAAGAACTTCTTTTCCGATGTTGCAGTTGCAATTGCACTGCGTACTATTCCCAGGGACTAAAAACATTATTTTTTTGGGGTAGGGTAGATGAATGCACTTACCCAGTCCATCTGCATTTAGTTTCATTTTGCCAAGAGAGTTGCCGCTCGTCTAGGGTGCGTTGCCGTTCTTCACGAGCAACCACCTCCCTTGGTTATTCTTCCTTGTGCTTGTATATGGTTTGACGCTCCTTAGCAAGAAGGGCAACGGGGATCATTCCGGCGGTAACCATCAAGGCCGGTACTTGCGCGAGATGCTTACGATATAATACCTTCTTGCCAAGAGCGTGGGCCATACCTCTTCTCCGTAGAACAGGACAGACTGCGTTGAACTCATCAGGAGACGTCGCCTGCTAGACGTAGGAACCCCAATATTTGTCGTTAGCCTACTTAAGTAGGCCTCGACCTTAAGGTCGAAACTTCAGCTGCGATATTGTTCACTGCTGTTTTGATTCGCTTCAAAAAGCTCATCTTTGAGTCAAGAGTCAGCTCGAGGTACTTTACCGCTGGTTTTGACTTTGATTATCGACTCGCCGAACGATATGGGACGCAGGTTCGAAATTCTCTTTGTAGTTAGCATGACTAATTCGGTTTTTTTCATTGCAAGCTGGAAACCATGAGCAATCATGTATCCGCTTACCCGTCGCACCAATATCCTAAGCCTGCTTTGTACCTGTTCGACAGTGTGTGCAGCAACAAGCTCGCGACATCATCTGGATAACCGACCAGGCGCGACTCTCCTGGTATGTCGAGTTTAAGTAGATTATCATAGGTAGCGTTCCATAGGTCCGGCCCTAGGATGGATCCCTGTGGTACCCCCGACTGGCATGACAGCATGAATTGTGGATCTCCCTGGTCTAAAATCGAACTGCCTTGGGGATAAATCTCTGGCAACGCGTATCGCTTCAACGAATCTACTTCTGATGAGCTTTTCGAGCACTTTCCAGCTCTGTCGAGCATACATAGTGGGCGATATGAAAACGGCAACTCGGGGTCGCCTTTCCCTTTGCTAATCAACGCAAGCCTCGCCACCTTCCAGCGAGCAGGGAAAATGCCCTCTTTCAGACAAGCGTTTCCGAGCAGTCGGTCTGGCCGGTGTTCGAATACGAGTTTGTTTACCTCTGCTGGAATACCATCGGGTTTTAGCGCCTTGTTTTTCATAGAGAGGATTGTCTGTTTCAACTTTTTTATAGAGAAAACTGGAGAGCCCTCCGCATTCTCCTCGCTGACGTCGTCATCCCATAGAGGGTGCGCAAGAAATAGTGCCCGTACAATGTGACCCATCTGCTTGGCCTTACGTGAACAGGGTTGTCGCATAGCCCCGATTTTTCAAGTTACCAGTTTCTAACCCAGTCCTCACGTTCTCCATTCACTTGCCAGAGAAGTCTTCTAGAGCTCACCACCGTCCACACGACATAAGTGATTCCGACGTGCAGGTTACGTATGGAATGTACCCCTCACAGCCTGGACGTCGGAGCGATGCGATGTATTCAGTGTTTAGTACTACCAGTCCTGTTCTCGTTTTTCTCTGGAGTCTGTGTGGGGCAAGCCCCATTCAAGTGCCCAGGCATTTGAAGTCACTTCCGACCAGGATCTGCCCATCTGTGCGATAGCGTCCTCCAAAGCATCAAGCCTGCGTCGAAAGTTCGTCGTCTGTCAGTGTTCTCATCGGGAAGCGCAGTTGTTTCTGCTCCCGCGGATTTTCTCTTACTCTCTATGTTCGACTATAATATGAAATTCTGCCCAGGAGCCCCTCCAGCTCCATTAGCCCGTTCTCACCACTGTGCTGACGTTTTTCTGAAGGAACGTCGCAGATCGCATTCGCTTCACAACTAACGCGCGTTTCTTAATAAGCTAAGCTTGCGGCAGAGTAGTCGATAGGCCTACCACTCGGCTTATATTCGAAACCCTTTCGTTAGTTTCGGCAGTTTCCATTGTGCCCCTTTCCGCAATTATAGCATTGCATGGTACTGTCTGGGTTCCTGTCCCCGTTGTAGGTGCCACATAACTTTGCGAGTCTTGCTCTCCGTCTGCACATTCCGATGTTTCGTCAAGTTTTTTAGCCCTTGTTACGTCCCTCGCTGGGGCGAGCGGCGCATTTTCGTGCTGCGTATAAGCAGGTAGCTTATTCTCCATTTCTACTATCTCCTCGTTTGTTTTTTTTACCAGCGCATCGTGTCAAAGAGAGCGGGCCGCAATAATTAACTCATGGACGGATTAGCGCTCACTCGGGGCAACGCGGTCTACTAATATCGGTTCAATGCACATTACCCGACCAGGGTCCCGAAGGGGTAGCTCCTGATACACGCCACAACTACCATCTTGGCAGAGCTAGGTTCACATCACCCCATCGACATCGACAAGGAACTGTCGACGGCTCCGGGGACTCCCAGTGTATCGGTCATTAGCAGTTCTCTCTTCATCGAGAAATGTTCTCGAGGCTACTAGCTAGGATGCAGGTATTATGCCAGCTACAGGGTCAGCACTACTTGCTCGGCACCTCGGGGACGCCATTCATATCGAAAGCGACTCGTTAAGGATCGTTGACGACCCCTGACATAGTCAAAGGTAATAATAAGAATTTTTTATTGCTCTTGCAGAGTAAATTATCGAAGGCAATTTCTAGGAGTTTCACTAAGATATTAAAGAATTTCTAGTGGTGTCTAGAAATAGGTAGTCCCATAGGACCTATTGAATTTTAGTCATGAACCCCGGCAGGGAGAACTCTTCTCAAATAGCCATCTAAGGTGTTCCTCAAATAGGAGTCGGGCATTGTAGCTATACTAACGCATTCTATGGTAACAGGGACTGCTGACAATATACCCGGATCCCTGAATTCCATCTATCACGGCTGAATGAACAAAGATTGGTTCATTCCTCTAATGTAAAGTACCTGGGTGTAATCCTGGATCCTAAGCTAAGTTGGAGATTGAACATAGAACTGAGTGTTAAGAAGGCCTGTATAGCCTTCTATGCCTTCAAGAGAACTTTTGCAAAGAAATGGGGTCTCCGCTGAGAATGGTTCTCTGGATGTACACCACTGTAGTGCGTCCGATCCTAATGTGCGGCTCTATTGTATGGTGGCAGGCTTTGAAGAAAAAAATGCAATAGAACGAAGCTTAATCGGATTCCAAGAACCGCGTGTACAGGTGCTACTGGGGCTCTGCAGTCCTGCCAGGCACGTGCTCTCAATCTACTCCTACATTTCCTCCCCCTAGACCTCCACATTAAATATGTTGCAGCGTGCAGTGCCGTCAGACTACGTGAGTCCGGATGCTGGGCAGCGAATTCCTACGGCCACAGCAACATCCTAGATGAAATACCTCGGGAAATCTGGGCATCCCCCACGGACTATGCCACATACAAGCTGGACCTTCCAACCCGGACAAAGTGGAAGACCGGCGGCGTGTTGCAAGACTATGATACAGTATTCTTTACGGACGGATCAAAGACGGCCTGTGGAGCCGGCGCGAGGGTTTTCTCAAATACACACAGTGTATCTAACTCGTATGCTCTCCCAGGTTTCGCCAGTGTATTCCAGGCGGAAGCACTGGCGATATTGGAAGTCTACCGATGGCTGGAGCGAGATTCGAGCCTCAAGCGTAACATAGCCATTCTGACCGACAGCCAAGCGACCATCAAGACCTTGTATTCAGCGATGACATCTTCCAGGCTGCACCGTCTGGGCGGCACGCTTAAGGTCTCTCTCCTCTGGGTTCCCGGGCATAGGAACAAAGAGGGGAATGAGCGGGCTGACGGATTGGCCAGGCAAGGCTCTGCTCTTGGCAGTCATTCGGCGAATACAGTCGGTGTTCCGCTGGCGGGGCGGCTGTCGAGGCCGAGTCTACTCGCACTACCTAGCAGCCGCAAGCCTGAGATGGCGAAGGCTTACAAGCTGTGGGAAGTCAAGGAGAATTTGGCCTGACCACGAGAGCTCCTGTGTCAGGCGCGTGCAAATGCATTCAAGATTACGGCGGTCTGCACGCGGAACTGGCCCATAGGGGACCATGTTGCTAGGCTTGGCATACCGTACAACTCACATTGCCGAGGCTGCGGAGTAGGAAGGGAAACCCTCATGCACTTTCTCTGTGATTGCCCAGCTCTGGCTAAAGTCAGGCTACGGACACTGGGTAAACCATTCTTTGGGGATCTCAGAGATATTTCTAGCTGCAGGGTGGGAGCGCTGCTTTCTTTCGTGAATGCTATGGGCTGGCTCTGAACATCCGTGCTGACTGGACTCTGTCTCCTTGCTTCCATAATAACAGTCACGGTCTTAGGAGTTTGTGGCCCCGCTAGCCTCGAGAACATCACCACTTGGAATAAAACTTTGGTTGTTGGTTGGTTGACATAAAAATAACTCTGATTTGCACCTCAACGCCTTTCACGGACACATGGTGTCGTCTGACTTGCCGGTACGTACATGGTGTTTTTAGTCCAACAGGCCGGATGGACTTTACAGGCGTGGCTGACAGCGAACATAGATTTGTGTGGTTGTAAGACATTCGCAAAGTTATTTCCTAAAGTTTTACCAGAACAGCTAGCACCATGCCCTTTCCTAGAAAAACTTAGGTCCAAGTTGAGATTCGTACTTGTTGTTTTCTTGATTCTATCATTTAAACATATTTTATCTAACATTTGTTAATCTTTACGTCAAATTTATGTTGTTTCAGCAATCAACCCCCGAGAAAAAGGACATCGCTCCGATAATAATACGAAAAATCCACGAAACACCGGAAACTCTGAAACAGAAAGAAACCCACTTCAAATCGCTAGGCTTGCTCACTATCAAAGCAGCAGACGAAGCCAAAATCGAAAAACAGAAACGTCGTCAACAACTGCACAGTTCATCGTCAACGAGTAGTAAAAAATTGAACGGCAACGCGTGCATGGGCGATTCACCAGAAGCAACAAGTGGAGGTAACAATGATCCGAGCAATGGTAACGGCAACAGTAGCAATGATAGTGGTAGCAATAAGAGTGTGCAAGAGTACACGGGTACTTTAAAGACTGTTATAAAACTGAATCGGACAATATCGTCCGGCCAAAGTCAAATTGTTGAAAAGAAGAAATCAAATGGTAGTTCAAGTAGTGGAGCGAATTCGTCCGGTGGCAATAGTATGGCAGTGGTACCGGCTGCCAGTAGTAGTAGTGCAGTTGGACGGCACCCGTTGAAAATTACATTTCAAAAGGGACGCGGACGTGGTGGAAATGTTGAGCGTAATGCAAACGGTGCTCAAAATTCAAACGAGGACACCTATTATACCATTCATAATGAGGTAAGTGCCGGACGATTTTGTCAACGAACACAATCATTTTAAAAGCCAAATCCCTTCGATTTCAGGGCGAGACTGGGGCTCAGGAAACCGTTGCAACACATGGTAGAAAATTACATCATTATCGCTCTAACACTGGTGTGTGATCTCTCTCTGTTTCTGTCCTAAAACCAACCATTAATCTTTCCTAGTAGATTTGTTGTTAATTCAAAGATCAAACGGTTGATAGACGCAACAAAGTTGTGGTTATAACGAGCATAAGTAGCGACAAGGAAGGGAACATTTACACGTTCATACCATTCTTTACTAGAGTAGAAATGTAGAATCGTTTGTTTTGATTTGACCTTATTCGTTGTTACACTCAAATGGTACTGTCACCTAACTGAGTACGATATGTTGAGCTGATAACGAATTAGTGAGTTTTGAGTGGTGAATCGAAAGACAACCCTCGGTTTGAAGTAGTCCTGTAACGTTCAATGCCTTTATTTGGAAATTGAGTCTAAACAAACACAAACTTATTTCCTTGCTAACCTTTAGATCCAGGCGCAACCGCGGAGGCTACTACAGCTGATAAGAAGGAAGTGGTTATCCCCGAGAAAGCTTCTTCATTCGCCATCCATCCAGGTCGCCTATGTCAAGATCAATGTTTTTATTGTGGTGGCAAATTTGGATTGTACGATACTCCCTGCCACGTAGCCCAACTGAAATCTCTAGAACGTCAGAGAAAGATTCTTGACAGTAAGTATTCGCTTTTTATCGATGAAATCGGTCCGAAATTAACTCACAATTAATTTTGATTAGATGAGGAGAAACTAACTGTGGACAATTGCCTTTGTGATGCATGTTTTCGTCACGTTGATCGTCGTGCAAATGCGGCAGTGCAAAAGAAACGTCTATCGGCGCCAGGTAACTCAACTGGTAACATTGGCGATGCTAGTGCCGCGACAGGAGAAACTAACGAATCAGCCGATGGTGGCAATGAAGCTCCTATGCCTATACCGCCCGGACATTCGTTAGCGAAATCGGTCTGCTTCGTGACGAATTGCGGTCAACCTGCTTCGCATACGTTCCGGCGTAAAGGTTTCCGGAAGACAATACGAAAATTGCTTGGCAATGATATTGATATGACGAACATGGGCGGACGTTTGCCGATTTGTGATAAACATTATGAGTTGATAATACAATGCCTGGAATGTGCATTGTGTAAGAGACGATTGATTAGGAATCATATGTATCACATTACTCAGGTACGATCTGTTAGGAATGTAATTTGAAACGCTCAAAACTTAAACATGGAAATTTGATTAATTTCAGGATGTTCAACTCTTGGAAAGTCTATTAGTTAAGCAAGGCATTCCAGTGAAACTGCAAGCTAATCCAGCCGTATGCAAGCTTTGTAGATACTTTACAAATCTTTTGGTTAAGCCTCCAGAAGGTAAACTTCAAAAGGCGCAATTTGTGAAGAATTATCGAAGAAGGTAACTTTCCAAACTCCCAACATCGATTGCGAGAGATCATACTAACACCCTTTCGTCCCCAGACTTTTACATTTCCACAACGTCCAGGAATCCGATGAAGAGTCCGAAGCCGAAGATCAAGACGAATCTGCTAGTAAAACTAAAACTCAATCTCCAACGCAACAACCTGCCAAACGGGGTCGTAAGCCGAAAAATCAACAAGCTACAACCGTTAGTCAGACAATTACAAGTAGTGCGCCAGCTTCGTCCGAGGAAGGAAATAGCAGCAACGATGTGGTGGATCTTGAGGCTGATGTTGCCCCGACAAGTGGACAAATGCAATTGGATAATGATGTTATGGTGGATTATGATATGCCTGTGTTGTCAGATTCACCATCCCCGCCTGCTATCTCTCAACCGTCGAAACTTCAAACAATTCTTCAAGGTGGAAGCGTTGCACGCAGTAATGATGATATATCGATGGCTTTGCGTGCCAATCCGAACATTTCGATGCGTGAATTGTTCCCGGGAGAAGAGGAAATGGGACTGCAGGTGAGTGAAAAATTTCGTTTTTTTTTAATGGTTTGTGGTGACGAACTTTTAACGTTACTCAATTCCACAATCTGAGCCACTTCGGGACTTACAAAAGACATATATATACAGACTTCAATTCGGTGCTGGAAAAGAGTCTTGTCGCCTCATATTGAGAAGTGAAGACTTGAATGCATTGGTTGACGCTTTGGCAAACTTTCCGACCATTATTTTTAAAATTTGTTTTGCTATGGGCTGGTATTTTATATTGCCAAATTGTATGCAATAAAAGCCATATTTGCATCTGGAACTAGCTGATTACGTCGCTTCTAAACAGGAAATTGCATCCACACATTATATACGGGCTTGGAAGTCATTGTCCGGATAGCTGAGTGGTTAGAGCACAAGGCTGTCGTACGGAAGGTCGCGGTTAAAATCTCACTGGTGGCCGTGAGATTTGTATCATGATTTGACGTCGGATACCAGTCGACTCAGCTATGAATGAGTACCTGAGTCAAATCAGGGTAATAATTTGGGGCGAGTGTAATGCTGACCACTTTGCTTTCTACGGGTTACTGTAATCCTATAGTGAAGTGCTCTAACACACTTCAAGTCCCTGATCCAATATGGATTACTGCGCCAACGATTATTACTGGAAGTCATTTCTATTTTATGGCATGAGATATTCCTTCTGTTTTTAAATTTGACTTCTATAACGAAAGAAGAATGTGAGGTAAAAATATACGATGATTATTTGACAAGACGGGTACCCATGCCGATCCTGCCTTATACGCCTCGATCCTGGGGGTCCCACCAACTGAAGACGATGGGCAAATGCTGCCACCACCAATCATAGAAGAAACAGTCCATGCAATCCACCGGCTTAAAAACCATAAGTCGCCAGAAGCCCATGGAATTACAGCCGAATTGGTTAAATATGAAGACGACCAAATACACGAAGTGGTTCATCAACTGATGCTCAAAGTATCATCTGTCCCATACATAAAAACGGGATATCATGCAATGCAGCAATAATAGAAGTATCACGGTGCTGAGTACCATCGATAAGATATTCTCCATTATGTTACTAGGCCCAGAACATCATTGGCACATACCAAAGAGGCTTTACATCAGGCAAATCAGCAAAAGATCAGATTTTCTCTCTGCGGCAAGCGATGGAATATGGTCATCAGTTCCATCATCTTTTCATCCACTAAAAAATTAAAGCCGCCTATGACCGCATAGCCATGAGAGAATTCGGTATCAAGACGAAATTAATAAGACTGTTTAAGCTGACCAATGTGCGAGGCCAGATAAAAGCTGCAGGATCATTCGCGAGACCATTCAATATCAACAACGGGATGCCCTATCATGCGTCCTTTTCAATCTGGCCCTGGAGAAAGTGATTCACGGCGCAGACGTAAATGCAAGAGGCACCCACTCCACTACCGGCCTATGCTGAAGATTTTGACATTATGGGAAGAACAACTCGAGATGTACAGTCTACCTTCATTCACATCGAGCAGGCGGCGATGGGTGCTAGATGTCGGGCTGCACATTATTGAAGGCTAGACATGGTGGCAACGTCAGCGCCAAAACCAAAACCGAAAGAACGAACAACATCAAATTGCACTGGTCAAACGAAAACAATGGGGGTAGGAGACTAAAATGTTGAGACCGTTGAAAATTTCTCCTATCTAAGGTCGAAAATCACAAGCTTATAAAACTTCCGCTCGAAACGTTTCACCATAGAGTCAAAGTTCTTACTGTACAGTAATTATGTATTCCTCGGAGACCTGGTGTCTTAGCAAGAAAAATTGCGAACTCTTGGCCGCGTTCGAGAGAAGAATCCTCCAAAGAATTTTTGGCCCCCTACATGAGGATGGACAACGAACGAAATCTATGAGCGATATCACGACCGTCCTGTTGTGAATAAAATCTGGCTCAACAGGTAGCGGAGGGCGGGGCACCTAATCCGTATGAATGTCTATAAGGGCAATATTAATGATAGAAAAAGAAGACGTCAGATCCTGCCTGAGGTGTAGCGATGACGTAGATCGGGATGCCAAACAGCTTTTAGGGATGTCGATTTGGTGGACCTCGACATTCGGATATTCGGTTTTTAGTTTCCATCGAGACAGTCAGTATAGAATAAGGTTAAAGGGCGAGGTATTTGCATATTCATTACGCAGCATTTTCCGATCCACTTCTGTTGGAATAATTGCAAAAGAAGCGTCTTCGATTGTACGGTCTTGAAATTGACGTTAATGAGAGCTCACTATCTGGCATTGACCTGCGCATCGAAATCTATGGGAAATGAACAAAAGGCAATTGAAAGAGTGGTGGTGATTTTGGAGTCTTTCCGTTTCCAACCGGACCAAGCCCATGATCGAGATAAATCGTAATCGCGGTTTAGACTAACAGCATCTACTACCAAACGGAACAAGCGCTTGTTAGAGCGCTTCATTCAAGACCGTGACGACACACTACAAGATACTGTAGTAGCAATATGGTCAGCATTGCGCTCGCCCGAGATTATTACCCTGGTTTGGCTCAGGTACTCATTCACAGCTGAGTCGACTGGTGTCCGACGTCAACTCACGATATAAATTCCACTGCCACTAGTGAGATTTCAACCGTGACCTTCCGCATGACAGCCTTGTGCTCTAACCACTGAGCTATTCGGACACAATATCAATTATTCTCGTTAATTATGACGTTAGCACACCATTCTGATTTTTTCAGATTTTCGGGTTGGGTAGTTTCCGAAAATGAGATCCACCTCAAGTGGGTCCATTTTGGTTCGTTACTCGGGTATTTTGCAATTTATGTTAAAACTAATAACATCAGTTTTGGAAAGTACTCTTCGCGGCCTTTCATTTGGTAGTCCACATGACTATATACGGTGAAAAATTTTTTACATCCTCCTCTTTGCATGTATGGGGAATCCCCTTTAAACTGCACATAAATTTATGTCACACACTGTGTTCGTGAGAAAAGTGCGTGTGATAGACAGACAGTGAATCGATTCAAAGGAAGAAGAAAATAAAGGCCCGGCCGCGCTGATACAGCCGGAAAATTGCAAGTTCGAGTGCCGCGATCGAGAGTAGGAAGATGCACGACGGATCACAACCTCAATGAATGCCACTCCTGCCTCATATATTCATGAGGCGTGGCCTTTGGAGTCTCCGCCCTTCTTGGCATCCAGCCCATTACTGATGTTAATGTGAGCTTTTTAGCATACATATATTACATCAACGGAGATTTAGAAAAAAACTACCTTAATACGAATATTAATAGTCCTAATCCTAGTAGCTAATATCTCCGATCGTTTTCGGAACGTTGGAGAATTGCTATATTGAAATGACAAATATTTAAAGCCATTTTAAGGTTTTGAGGGAAAAGTAAAAAGTAAGACGGTTTTGCAAGTAAAACTGTCAAAAATAATTGAATTTCCGGATGGGGGATAGGAAATTGGAAGAAGGGTAATGGAGGTATAGAAGGAAGTTAAGTAGGAGAAAAAGGAATTATGCTGCGTACCGGCCACTGCACAAGGGAAGGAAACCATGCGGACACTACAGCTGAAACACTTTTCGGGCGGGATCAGCCTGACCCATAAGCATTAAATACCCTGCCTACCGCAGTTGTTGAGCACGATTGGATCTACAACCACATAGTTGGGATATCGTTAAAAAATGCTGTCGCGGAATCGCCCACCTTCCTGAAGTAACCAAAGTATTCTTGGGGGGTTTATCTCTGAACGCGCCTAAGGGGGTAGGTAGGTAGCAATGGTGGCTTTGAAGAGCCCAATTAGCGCTGTGGTGCGTCATTTTGATGTCAGAAATTCCCTAAGACTATGATTGGGGTAATAAGAGTAAGGAAACAGAATTAACCTAGGTCAGATCTTCAAAGAATGGTTTTCCTAGTGCCCATAGCCTGGCTCTAGCTAGAGCTGGGTAACCGCAAAGGAAGTGCGTGAGGATTTTTCCCTCTTCTCCGGAGCTTTGGCAGTGCGAATTGTAAGCTAGGTCGAGTTTGGCGTCCTGGTGCCCTATAGGCTAGTGCCCCATGCAGACTGCCAAGGGCAGAGTCCCGCCTGGCCAGTTGGTCCACTCGCCAGCCCGCGCCTTATCCTCTATGACCGGGGACCCAGACGAGAGTGGCTTTGAGCGCCGCTCCCGTTTCTGCGCTGCCCCAAAATCCTAGAGGATATTGGCTAAGAGTTCGCAATTTTTCTTGCTAAGAGCCCAAATCTCCGTGGAATACATAATCATTATCTTGTATAGTAAGAGCTGTGACTATCGTAAAGCATTTTGAACTGAAATAACCTCACTTGACTGCCAACAACTGTGCGGGCATTCCGTCGTTGTAGTTGTCATCGGTTATGATTTCGACCGATATGCTCCATTGGCGGCGTTGAAATCGATGAAGAGAAAATGTAACTGATAGCTATATTCCAAAAGTTTTCCATCTCTTGTCCTCCAGGCATTGGTGTAATTGGTCGCCTCCATATTTAACCAGTTTGGCTTCTGACTTATGATTGTTAAGCCGATGAATTGCGCGGACTCTTTCTTCCATGGTTGGTAGTGGTAGTATTTGTCCGTCATTGTGTTTAGTTGCGAGAATTCCTAACTCGCATATATTCTGGTTGCAGTTCATGAAAGTGTTCAACCTATCGTTTTTCCACTCGGTGGAATTCTACGTTCTTTGAGATTGCTGCATTGCCCGGTATGGAACATTTGCCCCTTTCGTTGCTAGCTTATATCCATCGAAGGACCAGTCGTCCCGACTTCTTTTGCGATTGAGTTCATATATGTTTCTGGTCGTACAAATGATAACGTTCTTCAGGAAATTGTGAAGATCATTTGTCGATGCTTCATTTCCAGGACCTCTGTTAGCTCCGGTTATTGCGTCATCCATTTCCCTCATGTAGGTGTTACCTAATTGTCAGAGGGTTCACGGTAATGTTGCTACTTAAGCCCAAAGCACCATGCCAACGAGATAATAATTCGAGTCTATATTGCCTCCCTTTTTGTGGTGTGGCGTTCATTAAGGCTGAGAGGTGGCGGCTTTTGATTAGTATGTGGTCAATTAGGTTGAGGGCGGTTCTGTCTGGAGAGCCCTACGTTTGTTTGTGGATATCATTCTCCGCAAAACAGATATTTCCAACAACTATTTCGTGTGATGCTACTAATGGGATAATCCGTAGTCCGTTGCGATTGATAGTTTTAGGCAAACAATGGAGCCAACGTATCGCCTGAATACGGGCTCCGTCCCTACTTGGCTGTTAAAGTCTTCAAATATGTTTTTGACATGATACTTGGAACAGGCTTCGAGGGCCCGCTCTACTGCCTCGTAGAAGGTGCCCTTCCCCGACTCTGCAGTCTCCTCTGGAGGGGCGTGAACGTTAATGAGATTTATATTTCGAAATTTGCTTCGCAAACGCAGAGTGGATAGCCTTTCGCTTATGTTTTCAGAGCCGATAACAGCAGGTTTAATTTTTTGGCTGACTAGGACTACTCCGAGCACATGGTTTACTGAATTACCGCTATAATACAAGGTTCTTGTGGAAGGTGGGATGGGGTTCGTAAGCAGCTCTATTTAAACACAAGGGATCTCTCTCCAGACAACATTGTCGAAGAGATGTTGAGGACTGCTGACTCGCCCATTACATTCGGGCCCTTCTCGTTGTTAAGAAGATAGAACTCGACCGATGGAGTAACCGGATGGCAGGGGGTTCCTTGAACTGACAGCTCCCTTCCTCCTCTCCCCTACCGTTGGTGAAAGGAATTCCCTAATTTGAAGGCTCCGCAAGGCGGGAGAGTTCGGGGACTAGCCCGAAGTAATGTGACAAACGGTTCCAGGCTAGCTCTCTGACGATGGGGAGGTGTTTAGTTGGTAGTCCGACGACGTACCGAATCGGGAGTCCAACACTGTGTGCGTAAATGCATTGACCTGAGCAGACGTTTCTTAGGTTTTATTCTCCACTGGGGGTATCAATCCACGTCTTCGTCCTGTCGAAATGTTCGACAATAAACTTTGATTTAAGCTGTATTCAGCCGGCCTAAACAACGGTTGCTTGATACGCTGGGTGAGGATTTGAAAGCCTCGTGACAGCATCATTCTGTATCATCTGTTCCGACTGAAATTAATATTCCTTTGTCCGTAATATTTTGAAATATGACTACAATCGTTTGCAGTTTGACCCTTAACCTTATCTTTTGTAAATCATAAAAATAATATTTCCCCCATTGAAGTTTTCCCGTCCTTTATATCTAGGATAATATGCATGGACAAGTTCAAAACCTAATCTAAAATTTTTTTTCTTTGCAGGTCAATGTGCCCTTCGGTGGTTCATCATCTCAACGCACACCGGAAGGTTGGACACGTGTACAGACATTCCTTCAATATGACGAGCCAACCCGTCGCCTTTGGGAAGATCTACAAAAGCCTTACGGAAACCAATCGAGCTTCATTCGACATCTGATCCTTTTGGAGAAATATTTCCGTAATGGTGATTTAATATTGTCACAAACTGCCAGTACAAATGCCGTTGCATACTCAGAGACTGTTCAGAATCGTTTACGTTCATATGACTATCGTGCGTCGTCGCCGACAGCAAGCAAAAACAATGCTACTGCCTCAACTAGTTCTAATAGCAGTAAGACTAACCAAAATCAACAACAACAGCAAACTAACAGTAGTTTGGTTAATAATAGTAGTAGTGGTAATAGTATGACTAGTGGTAGCCATAAGACTTCAAGTTCTAACAACTCAAGACAAGCTGGAAACGTTTCAGTTCCCGATCCCATTAAGAAATTACATAGCAATTTAACGATTACAATAACACCGAAAGGGAAGGCAGTGCAGGAGGCAACGCAAGTAAGTACCCCTTCTTCAGTCACTGGTACCACGTCCTCAAACAATAGTATATTGAAATCAAATTTGTTGGCTCGCAAGAATTCCGCAATTGAAATAATTCCGATTGCGTCGGCAGCCAATAACGACTCAAGCAGTCGGTTATTATCATTCCCATTAACAAAGCAACAGAAACTCCTTGCTGCGGCTAGCCATCTCACGTCGACTTCGACCAACCCAAATCCACAAAAATCACTCAACTGGCCGCCCGAATTGATCAGTATAAATCGCGGCGGCTCGAACTCACTGCTCATTGGTAATCGTAATCCAACGAACACCATTGCCTCTGCCAAAAATAAGATACATTCCATTTCGCACCAACAGCAGCAGCGGCGTGTTCAACACTCTGTACCAGCTCGTCCTCTGAAACTCCCGCCTACCTTTATTAAATTACCCGCCACATTGACAGAACACGAACGTTTGACTAGCAGACATTGGCGTCCTACCTTGTTGCCCATCAATTCTGGACCACCAGTACGTAGTGCTCCAGGTGTCTTGTATCAAACAGCTGATGGACGGAAGCTTCCGAGTTTGGTGCAGGTACAGAGTCGTGGCAAGCCGTATTTAATATCAATTCATGATTACAATCGCATGTGTATATTGAGACGTGAGAAACTCATACAGGATCAGATGATGAAGAAGGCGGCAAGTAGTAGTAGAACTTTAGGTAATAGTGGAAATAGTTTGTTGAAGGGCGCCTTGAGCAGCACTAGTTCAAGTGCCACAAGCAGCAGCAATTCCGACCCGAAGAACACTGCATCACAGATGATGCATTGGTAGGTTCCGGGTTGGTAGGAATTCAGGATTCTTGCATCACACACTGCGTAGGACAGCGTCGTTGGATACGAACTTTCATTGGAGAAATTTAGGAGTGACAGGTTTAAAGGGTTGTTTTTCCACATCTTGAAAGCATATTTCATTTCCTCTTATTTATTACTCAGTATGCATTGCTCGGGGCATCGGCTGTGAGGGTTGATTTCGTTGAATTGAAACCATTAATGCTTTCGAATGGTCAACCGCTCGAAGATAGTCATGCTGTACTTATAGTTGCCTCAAATATCACATCACATTTCGGTCTGCAGTTTTTCTTCCACCAAATACCAGGATTTGTAAATATATTTTTCTTTGCTTCAATCAAATAATTTGTATATATGAAGGTTTTTAGTTTATTCCCTGAAGTATCTCAAGGTTTCAGATAATTTTGCGACAGTAGGGCAGCGGTTAGATGAAAGGGAGATGCTCATAAGCACTTCAAAGTAACTTAATTTAATTCTCAATCGATAACACGAGGAACATTTACAAAATAAGGCATAGATTCTAAGGAAAATGCATCATTATCGTAAGCAATCTAATTATTACTCTAAGTTATAAGCAAATTAGGGACAAATTAAAGAATTTAGGAGAGAAAGTAGCGAAGGAAATTTGCACCAATAAGATTAGATTTTATAGACTTAAATCTAAACGAAAGAATATTTAAGAATAATCAATTTATATATAAATATTGAAACCATTTTGTTCACACATTAAATAATTATGAAATGCCACTATTTTCCTTACGCACGGTCATGTTGAAATTTGTTGAGAAAATTCAGAATTTGGAGAATATTTAATCATTGTTGAGAATCATCATGTTTCGTACCTACCATTTTGGAAAAAACAAACGACACTTAGGGACTTCAGAAGAAGGAACAAAACTAAGCGTCGAGAATTTAGTGCAAGTGCTCCTTATAAAACAACATAAAAAAGAAGATTGTATCAGACTAAAAATTACTTGTAGGGTTCATTATTATATTGCAAGTAGGGGGGGAAAATCAAGAAACAAAATAGAACAGTTTAGGTAACAATCGTGAAAGAGCAAGGAAGGAAACTATATATATTTAATATTCTAATTATTATATTATGATAAACGATTGAAAATTGCATATATTTTTCTAAGGTGATTATGATTGGGATGCCGAGAGAAACGTTACAGGTTTAAGAATGTCTTATAGTGAGATCAGGACATAAATAAAATAGGAAAAAAAAACAAATATTGTATTGAAAAAAATAGACATTATTTTAAAAATATATATATCTATTATTATGGAAAATAATTTGTTTCTTCTTCTACCTTTGTCCCGTTTGGTAGCACACTTAGGTTCATCTGGATGGCGTCATAGTCGAGTTGGAAGTCGAAAGGTTTTTAAATCATTAGGAGTATGTAGCGTGTCAAAGTATAGTTATTTCGGATGGCTTATAGGTCGTTTCCTCGCAACTTGGATGTTCATTTTAACCAGCGCATGGGCATAGGGGTCACCAACGTCTCCATTTCGCATGAGATCATAGTGAGCTACGTACTGATCCAGCGTAACGTTTTTATCTCCATAGCCAAATCTTAGTTTTCCTCCTTTTCTGTCGATTTATTTATTTGATAAATTGTTTGGTAGTAGTGAAAGTTAGGCTTGATATGATTGCACAACAGACTGCTATGAATTCATCAAGAGACGTCGCCTGTTGGACGTAGGACCCTCAATATTTGCGATTAGGCGACTTAAGGCAGAAACTCCAGCTGCAGCCTTGTCCGCTGCTACTTTAACTTGCTCGAAAAAGCTCCATTTTGAGTCAAGAGGTAGTCCAAAGTACTTTACCGTTGACTTTGACTCGATTATCGACTTGCCGATCAATATTATCTTTTTCTCAGATCGAATTCTCTTTTTAGTCAGAATGACCACTTCGGTTTTTTTCAGTGCAAGCTGGAAACCATGTTCGACAGTCCGTCCAGCAAGAAGTGCCGTGACATCATCTGCATAATCGACCAGGCGCGACTTTTCTGGCACGTCGAATCTAAGCAGACTATCATAGGAAGCGTCCCAGAGGTCCCGCCCTAGGATGGATTACTGTGCTCCCCCCGATGTGACCTTAAATAATCCCTCAATATGCATAAGAGGTAGTTCAGCACGTGGAAAATACTGTCTAATTGTCTAGTTGCGGAATTAAAGGCATTTCTGACTGCTCTAAAGCCGAATTGCCGTGGGGATAAGTCTCCGGCAGCACGTGATGAGCTTTCCGAGCGGTTTCCTAGCAGTGTCAAACATACAAAGTGGTCGGAAGACGGCCTTTACCTTTGCTGATTAGTGCAAGCCTCGCCACCTTCCAATGAGAAGGGAAAATGGCTTCTGTCAGGCAAGCGTTGAATGTGCCGAGCAGTAGATCTGGCCGATGTTGGAATGGCAGTTTGTATACTTCTGCTGGGATGCCATCGGCTTCTGGCGCATTCTTGCCTCTTTTATAGAGAAAAGTGGGCTGACGGCGGCGATCTCCGCGTTGCCAGGAATAGTGCCCGTACAATACGGTCCATCTATTCGGCCTTAGTGAACAGGGTTTTCGCATCATTTCATCGATCAGGTCCTGGCGGCAGCGAGTTTTCTTCTGTTTATTGTACTGCGGAGTCTCCTTTTGGTTGATCTCTGCTCTGTATGACGTTGCGATACTCCAGTTCTGCAATTTCCGCCGTCTACCAGTATATAGAAGGTTTGCCACGTCTCGATTCCCTCCTGGTCATGGAAGCTCCTCAGGATGTCGTTATCAGGTTTATAACTGAATTTGTTAGTGCCTTCCAGCGCGGCCTCATATGTTCCAGAAGTTTCCATAAATCCCACGAAGTTCCACTTCCCGACGTTCCACGCGCAGAAAGAGCGTAGGGGTGGCGTATACCGAGAGTTTGTGTAAACCACAATATATTAAATGTCAGGCGATGACGGTTTCTGACCAGAGCTGAAAATATTTTTTCAGAATTGTGTCCGGGGTAAGAAACCGTAAAGCCGTCATCGCCTGACATTTTTTAAAGTTTGGTTGCTAAGCCCTAAACGTGGGGTTCGTGGACCAAAAAAGAGGGAGTAAGTTGCTTCCCATTTGGTCCGGTCCGGCATTAAGTTGATGCGGACTTAGTACCCCACAGTTCTAAAAAAAACATATATTGATGGTCGCTTGCCGAAAAGTCTTCCAGAACTCACCACCCGTCCACTAATGATGCCCCATTTAAATGCCCTACCATTGAAGTCACCCCCGACCGGGATCCGACTCTCTATGCATAACATAGCATCCTCCAGAGCATCAAGTCTGCGTCGAAAGTCCGGAATCGCCTCATTCCACGTTACATACCCACTGAAAAACGTTACCTCCAAACACCGAACCCAGACAAGACCGCTTCCATAGTCAGCTAGATCTACAGCGCCCTTCGGGACGTGACGAATTTGATTTGTGCCGGAGGTTTTGTCCCACTTGAGTGTGTGGATGACAAATGTTTTGCTTTTATTTGGCGGAGCAGTCCGCAACCGCGTACCGTATCGTGATGCGATGTTGGATATCAGTTGACTTCGCAGTGAATAAGTACTTGAATAAAATCAGAGTAATGATTATGCTGTCCGGATAGCTGAGTGGTTGGAGCGCAAGGCTGCCGTACGGAAGGTCACGGTTCAAATCTCACTGATGGCAGTGGAATTTGTATCGTGATTTGACGTCGGATACCAGTCGACTCAGCTGTGAATGAGTACCTGAGTCAAATCAGGGTAAAAATCTCGGGCGAGCGCAATGTTGACTACATTGCCTCCTACATTGTACTGTAGTGTGCCGTGACGGTCTTGAATGAAGTACTCTAACACTCTTCAAGGCTCTGATCCAATTGGATTGTCGCGCCCACGATTATTATTGTTATTAGCTTAGCGTTCATTGTCGTGGATAAGAAGGCTAAGGTTAACGTCCCTCCCAGGACCAACCGCAGGCTCACAACCAGCTGGAAACTCGTAATGCGGTATACGGTGGCGAAGTCGTTATTATTTGTGGTAGTTCCCCTTCCCTGACCAACGTAATGAAGGGTTTAACATGAGTACCATGAAAGCCCCACAAGGAGGCTAACCGCATATACCGGGCCGAACGCATATTCCCCACGAATCTTCAGTTTCATTAGCACAGTCCAGCTGCAGCAATCTGAGCGACAAGGCGCTCAGTGCCGGGCATTAGTTCTAGCCACCCTTGTGGCTTCAAAGGGGCGTACCTCGTTGCTGCGAAAAAACTGTGGGGTCATTCTGCGAGCAACGAGCGCAGAGATGGTCATTAGCACGGTAGTGAACGACACCTGAAGCAAGCAGGGAGTAGGTCGTAGGACTCGAACCTATGGCTAAACCCGTTGACGAACACCGCTCCGGATGGTATCTGTAAGGATGACCACCTTCTTCCCCAGCTACCTCCGCATTACCACCTGCGCGAGTGCTTGTAGTGAGACTGCCTTATTGCGGCTTTTCACCACTATCGACCACGTTTCCGCTGGTTTAGGAATCAAATGCGGAGTATGGCCACCACTCGAAACTCCGTTACTGCCTGCTACAACTAAAGCATAGACAGAAGGGATCATGTGGTCACTAGTTTCACCAATTACTTCTGCTGAAACACCACTCTTCAACAGAATTCCAAGAAGTTTGGCGGTTATCTGGTTGCCCATAGCCACCTCACCAAACGGGACATTTCGAAGTGGGTTTTGTTAAGGATGTGTACATCAAGTGATTCCGTTGTGGTGAAGGCTACCAGGGCTTACTTATCGCAGCCTTACAGCAACAAAACAATTTACAATATTCCCGATTTATATGTTAATTTAAAGTGAAAATGCGCTTCTAAATGTTCGAATGTTTGCGCTTTTTGGATTTCCGCCAATGCGACAATCCAAATTAACGTTCTTAATGAGTATAACTAGTCCAGTCTTCCTAAAGTTCATCATGATTCATGGGAATTACATTCATGAACTCACATACGGTGTTCATGAAGTTGCCGATGTTGAGCTTAGATTAACCGCAGATGTTTGCGCAAAAACTCACCCCCTAGAAGTCTGTCGGTGCTGATTACCGGGAACTTGGCAACGTTAAGACAATAATAAAAATAATCGTTGCTGCGGCAATCTAATTGGATCAGAGTCTTGAAGTGTGTTAGAGCATTACATTCAATAATGTAACACTACATGATTACAGTACATTATGAATGTGTGATTATTACCCTGATTTGATTTAGGAATCCATTCACAGCTGACTCGACTGGTATCCGACATCCAGTCACTGTACAAAATCCCTCTGTTATAAGTGAGATTTGAGCCACGACTATCCGCTACGAGTACTCTGGAAGACACATGTCGGTAAACCACGAGGGCTCTGATGACTTGCAGATCCATAGCAGGAAAAAAATGAGGTTGCAGCCCGAAGATACTACTTTGGATATATACTGCAATAGTAAGGCCAATGATTACCTATGGAGAGGTAATCTGGGCAGAAAGAATCCAACTCAGCACACAAGCCAGGGAATTACATAAGCTCCAAAGGCTAGCTTGCGTGTGTATCAGTGGGGCAATGAGGACATGCCCAACGGCATCCCTGGAGGTCCTTCTGCGATTAAGCCCTCTGCATCTGCACCTACAGATGCAGGCAAGGGGGGTAATATTCAGGATGGCCGGTAGTATGAGCGAGGCTGGGAGCTGCCTAAATCGAAACAAGATCGATATTCTTTCTAGGCGGTATCCCGAATTACTGATACCAAGGGATAACATGACAACGAGGTTTCACTTCGATAAGAAGTTTGAAACACGTTGGAGTAACAAGACAAACTGGGAGAGCGTGGCTGCGACATACGGCTTAAACCAGCAACTGAGTACTTGGTAAGGTAACAAAAGGAGCGGGTGCCGGTATCATTGATCCAAGGAAAATGTACTTTGAGCCAATGGGCAGATACACTAGCATATTCCAGGCGGAAATATACGCCATAAACAAATGTTCCTTCTTTAATCTGCAAAGAAACTATAAGGGGCAGAACACAGCTATTCTCACCGATAGCCAAGCAGCGATCAAGGCACTTAGGTCCAACCAGGTGAACTCTAAACTGGTATCGGAATGCCTTGAGTGACTGAATACACTCGGCTCGTCCAACAAGGTCTGAATACTTTAGATTCCAGGGCATGCTGGGTTGGAAGGCAACGAGGCAGGGGGCGAACAAAGCCAAGAAGGGAGCGGGGACGCGTTTACACGGGCCGGAACCCTTCTGTGGAATCGGAAACGGTTTCATGGCTATGAATCTAAGAAATGAAGAGGAACGGTTGAGGGAACTACACTGGGCGGGCCTGCCGGGGATGGAGCAGTCCAGGGTGCTTATTGGGGAATACGAACCCATACGCACAAAGGATTACTTAAACCTCACCAAAAAGAACCTCCGAATCATAGTGGGAATTCTCACTGGTCATTGTTGGCTGAACTATCACCTAGAGAAGCTAGGAATATCTACGGACACTGCCTGCAGGTTTTGTGAGAAGGAGGACGAAACCTCTATACACGTCCTAGGGTAGTGTCCGGCACTTGTGCAAAGTAGGTCGAGGCATCTGGGAGAACACTTACTACCAGATGCAAGGCTGAAAGATCTAGAAGTAGGGAACATACTAAATTTCCTAACGGTTATAGGCCTGCTTGAGATACTATGATCAATAGGTACACTATAACCAGTAAAAGGGGCACAATAGTTCTTCAAGGACGCGGTGCGACTTTCCCTTAACAGAATAATAATAATAATCCGCTACGAGTGCTTAGCGTTCGAATCGCTGAGCCATCTGGACACTTAGACAAGACATTCCTTCTCCCTGAACCGTCTCAAAGATACGTTGTCTCAATACACTTTGTTGCGATCACAATATGGATCTTGGAGCGAAGCATAGTTCACGGTACCTTCGGCCTTTATGAAAGCGTTTAATGGATGCTTTTCGCAAATGGAATTCTCAATCTTTGCTGTAAAATTTTGGAGTACTATCTCTGCGGGTTGCCTTTGCAGAGATGTTGTCTGCATTGAAGCGGGCACCGGAGAATGCTATACTTATATATCCCCTATGAACCGATCTATTAGTCTCCAATTCTTCTAGGGGGAAGGAAGTGACAGTGATCGGTTGGAAATTTGTTGCGTTCATTTAGGAGGACTTTCTGCAATCTTTGGGAATAAATATTATCACAAGATGTTTCGCCAAATTATTGGAATACAAGCGTATGTCAAGCCTGGACGGTATATATGTATTCTGAATCTATAGGCCCGGCAGACCAAGGCAGTTGTGGTTTTGAATGCTCATGCTAGGATTAGGGATCCGCTTTAACGAGGCTATCTTCGCTAAAGCGGCTCCATGATCGCTTAACAGGTCTTTTACTCTTTTTTAGAGCTTTCTGAGTCTCTTTGACTCGATCCGTTTTTCGGTTGACTTACGCGATTTAGGAGTGCTCCTGCCGTTCTCATCTGTTTTGGGAAATCCGAGTTCCTCCATGCTGTTTCTACTTTTTTTAACGCACTGAGAGGGCCGCAATTCTATAATACTCCTATCATCCTAGCAGTGAATATTTAGTTTCCTTTCTCAATTCCCGCAATGTACATCTCTGAAGAATCGCGACTTGGGCCCAGTGTCAGTTTCTACTTCGCCCAGCTTCCGCGGATTTCGAAAATTTAATAGCTGAGCCGACCAATGCATATTACTAAGACAAATTGATTGTGGCAGAGCGCTGGACCAAAGGCCAGTTGAAACTGTAGAAGCTTGTTATCCAGAACCCCACCGTTATCGGCCACATTTTAATCCTTGCGACCACACAATCCCGGGCACGGTAGCCGTTCCTTGGCTTTCTGTTTGGCTACCACTCAAAGGTTAGAACTTACTGAACAAGAGCAGACTTATTTCAGTTGAAAATGAGACCTTCCTTTTGGTTGTCAGTGGCACGATGGAAAATGAATCAAGTCCTATTTTGCAATAAGTTAAACAAAGGTATTTTGTCGGATTGAATTTGAATAATTTTCTGAATCTTGATTAGGAGATTAGGATTTGAATTACTCCCTTTTCTATTTCGAACCAGATCCCGCTCTTAAGCCGTCATTTCCGAGGCCTATCCTCTTCACTAGCAATTCATTCATTCAATCTACGAGTCAGCTCTCTTCATTCATTCACCTTAGTTCACAGGTTTCTCTTAATTCTCTATTTACCAAATAATCAGCTGTCATACCGTGACATTTCGCACAAGTCTGTCAAAATTTTTAACCCTAGTTTAGCTAAATGCTCGAATCTTTAGGGATCGCGTAATTCACCTGTTTTTCTTCTGATTTCTGTATTAGATTTGATTTTTTCGGATTTTTTGCAAAATGTTGTTGAACCATTTGAAAACATGCTCCCGCTTTCGGACACAATTCCTCTTCTCCAGAACAAATCTGGGCTCGACAAAATATCAAATTCCAACGCCAAAAGTTAATGTTAATGTAACTCCTGCCCGGAATTTCGTAAATTTATCACAAGCGAAAAAATTTACATTTCTAACAAGAAAATCGGAAATCATTAAAGAGACGATACGACAATGCTCGAAAGAGGCAGGGAAGCGGAAGAAGTTGAAAAGTTCTGATGTAAAGCGCTTGTTATCGCTTGCGAAATCCGAAAAGTGGGTTCTTGTCGGTTAGTAAAGGCTCCACTGTTTGCTTCCTTGTAAAGTTCTCATAGGTTTGTTTCCATTTCAGCTGCGATCGGTTTTCTTCTGGTCTCGTCCACAGTTACCATGGCTGTACCTTATGCCCTTGGTAAAATCCTGGATATCATTTTCGTGAAGACCGATAACACCGTAATGATGGAAAAATTAAGAAATTTCTCCATGATTCTGGCTGGAGTCTTCATTCTGGGAGGGCTGGCAAATTTCGGAAGAGTGTATCTGTTTACTACAGCATGTAAGGCTTTAGTTTAGTCAACGAAAAATGCCAATCTTGAGAAATACTTTCTCTTTCAGCGCTTCGAATTGTTACGAACCTCCGGGAGAAGTTATTTCGCACAATGCTGAGTCAGGAGGCAGGATGGTTTGATAAAAAGGGCACGGGAGAGTTGTTAAATCGTTTGACAAACGATGCTTACTTTGTTGGAAATTCTCTCAGTCATAATTTATCAGATGGGCTTAGGTCGACGGTGATGGTATTGGCAGGGACGGGAATGATGGTTGGTGTCTGTTATCGTTGATTTATTTTTATGTAGAATCTTCGTATCTAGCAATGAATCTCATGCATTCTCATAGCAAGAACCCATTAACCCATGTTTTAATATATAAGTCGATTAAAGGGGGCAAATAAGGCTGTCTCCTTCGCTGTAAAAGCAGTAGAAATATCAATATTTCGGAACAACTCATCCCATACCAGTGATGTGTATCAACCAATAACTGGATTTCGGCAACTCAAATATTTACGAATTTTTTCCAACGTAATTCTGATAGCGAGAAGGAATTTTAGTATATTTTAAGGCCATATTCCTGCATAATCTCTTGTTTTTTACCTCTAGGTTAGCTGAGATCCGCCGCATGCCAATATATTGAAATATTTCTCACAGGCAAATTTTCTTCACTTTGATTGACAAGTTTGCCCTTTTCTTTTTCTTCAGCCTTTGTCCCGTTCACAAGCGGGGTCGGCTCGTCGTGATCGGTTTCGCCATTTAGCTCTATCGAATGCCTGATCTGGGTGCAATCTCGAGGCTTTTAAATCCCCGTGCAGCGTATCAAGCCACCGTTGTTTAGCCCTGCCTTTTGGTCGTTTACCATCGACTTCTATGTTTAGACCATTCTTGGCAAGTAAATTCTCGTTAGCACGAATGCGTGACATACGCCTCTCTCGCAATTTTTCCACGATGGGTGCAACCCCATAACGATCGCGGATATCCTCATTTCGGATGTGATCAAAACGTTTCATACCACTAGTCCAACGCAACATCTTCGTCTCCATTACCGCAAGACGCCGTTCATTGTCTTTTATAGCCGGCCAACACTCAGAGGGACAGGACGGACGACATTGCGGTAAATTTTAGACTTAAGACGTTCATTGATACGTCGATCACAAAGAACATCCGTTGTGGAATGCCACTTCATCCAGGTTGCGTTAATGCGTGAAGCAATTTCATAACGCAGTTCTCCATTGGCTGATAGCGTTGACCCGAGGTATTTAAATCGCTCAGTTTTGGGCAGGTCACTGCCGCTGACAGTGATTGTGCCTGTTTCATGGAGATCCGTCATCAAAAATTCATTTTTGTTTAGATTCAGTCTGAGACCGTGATGCATGAGGCGATCATTCCATTTTTGGGCAAGTTGCTCGAGATCAGTTTTGCTATCAGATGCTAGGAAGACATTATCTGCTTAAAGCAGTGTGTAGGGCGCTGGGCGTTGGATATCTCGTGTGGCGGTGTCCATAGCAAGAACAAAGAGGAGTGGTGAGGGGTGAATTGATGAATACCAACAGAGACACGAAACGGTTTTGATACACCCGCTACACTTCGAGCTTTACTTTTCGGATCGTGGTAGAGCAATTGAACCCAGCGCACGAGTTTTTCTGGCACTAAGTGTTGTCGTAAAGATACCAGATGAGTTCGTGTGGCACACGGTCAAACTTTCTCTAGATCCAGAAATGCAATCTAAAGAGGGCGATGCTTGTCACGGTGTTTGTCCATGAGTAACCGCGCAGCGTTTATTGCGTCAGTAGTTCCGCAGTTCAAGGTACCGTTCTTGCCATTAACGCAACAGAAGTGTTCGATATCCTGTGTACGTTCGTTATGGCTTTTAGCAAGTCGTTACAGATCTCTCTCGTCATCCTGAGTGTCCAGTTTATAGTAAAGCTTTTCGCTCGGGTGACAACGACTGCTTTCTTTGCTTTCCGGTTGGCATTCTTATAAATTTGCCAATTAGCAAGCGTTTTATTGTCGAGAAATTTGTGGTAGAGGCGTTTCTTCTCACGGACCTTCATTTCAAAATCGTCATTCCAAAGCCAAGTATCAACCGAGTACCGCTTACCCGACTTGGTGACCCCGAGGGTTGCAGAGGCCGTTTTGTGGATCGTGTCTTTCATTTGGTTCTGCGATTCTTCCACATTCAGTTTCAGAATAAAAGCTACCTATGAGTTCAACAGATTGCTATTTAGAATACAGAGAAGATACTTTTATTACCCTCCAAACATTCATGTGTATATCTTCTGCTTTGGAGTAGTTACTATTATCTTTACTTCTATAGTTTCACCATTTGTTCTATCAAAAGCGTATATTATACATTTAATTAGTCCATAATAATAATAATAATAATCGTTGGCGCAACAATCCATGTTGGATCAGGGCCTTGAAGTGTGTTAGACCACTTCATTCAAGTGAAAGTGTGTGAAAGTCATTGAATATTAGCCATCGCCAAGCTTCCTGATCTTTACTTTCTAGAGTATATGGCAAGGGTGTCGTAATTGTAGCACAAATAATTACGCGATCAGAATTCGAACCTGTTCTCCACAGGTCCACTAATTAATTACTTTGAATTGCATAAAAAATACTAGTTCTATGGGTAATATATGAAAGGAGGAAATGGTTCCAAAAGGTAAAAGAGAGGAAACAAATAGTTTATTAGGACTCCCCCATTTTGGCGAAAGTCAGATTATGGGAGTCAAAATTCCTCCTCGGCGATTTAAGTACTTGCTACTATACGGTTCAAAACAATTTTTTTAGTAGATGACACTAAGCCGAACTCTTGTTCTGATTTCACCGTTCAAGAGCCAGACGATTACCGAGTTAATCTGTCAGCCTTTTCATTATCAATGAGTGGAAAAGTTAACTCACATCAGGAATGATGCTGAGCCAAGTTTTAGCAGTATCTAGCGGCAATTCTATACTTGCAATTCGGTCGAAACATTCTTCTGTTGCCATTAGATTTGGCATGGAATATGGACATAATTTTTGGGAGGAGGGGACTTCTATTTTCGGAAGATACCTTTGGTTCTGAATCACCATCCATGATTAGAGCACAGGCATCAGCCATCAGATGTTTACCAAAGCATTTCTAGATGCATGTATGACCGCACAGTCAAGCTTGAATTGTAATCGGTATATATTAGTTATTAGCTGCTTTTCGTTTCATTTTCAAGTAAATCAAGGTGCTGGCCAATCTCCATATTCATATCAAGTAACTTTAGGATAGCTGCATATGCCCTGAATGAATTTAAGGTCCATTTAATCGGCTTGAATGGCACAACTCTGCATACTCACCCAGTTATGGTTTTGTATGTCACCAGGGAAGTGTACATGAAATAGATCGCTTTCTGTTTCTTTATGGTTTTTGTGTAGCTCAAGGACTGTTAATTAGTATTCTGAGCTTGTTTATGCTGATTCCAATCATCCATGGACTTCAACCTTCAGAGCTCTGTTGAGCTATCAGATATCGAGGATATTCCGTGAAAATATAGTGCGCGGTAACATTCATCATCATCATCATCAACGGCGCAACAACCGGTATCCGGTCTAGGCCTGCCTTAATAAGGAACTCCAGACATCCCGGTTTTGCGCCGAGGTCCACCAATTCGATATCCCAAAAAGCTGTCTGGCGTCCTGATCTCCGCCATTGCTCCATCTCAGGCAGGGTCTGCCTCGTTCTCTTTTCCTACCATAGATATTGCCCTTATAGACTTTCCTGGTGGGATCATCCTCATCCATACGGATTAAGTGACCTGCCCACCGTAACCTATTGAGCCGGATTTTATCTACAACCGGACGGTCATGATATCGCTCATAGATTTCGTCATTGTGTAGGCTACGGAATCGTCCATCCTCATGTAGGGGGCCAAAAATTCTTCAGAGGATTCTTCTCTCGAACGCGGCCAAGAGTTCGCAATTTTTCTTGCTAAGAACCCAAGTTTCCGAGGAATACATGAGGACTGGCAAGATCATAGTCTTGTACAGTAAGAGCTTTGACCCTATGGTGAGACGTTTTGAGCGGAACAGTTTTTGTAAGCTGAAATAGGCTCTGTTGGCTGACAACAACCGTGCGCAGATTTCATCATCGTACTTGTTATCGGTTGTGATTTTCGACCCTAGATAGGAGGAATTGTCAACGGTCTCAAAGTTTTATTCTCCTATCCTTATTCTTCCTGTTTGACCAGTGTGGTTTGATGTTGTTGGTTGGTTGGTCTTCGGTGCTGACGTTGTCACCATATATTTTGTCTTGCCTTCATTGATGTGCAGCCCAAGATCTCGCGCCGCCTGCTCGATCTGGATGAAGGCAGTTTGTACATCTCGGGTGGTTCTTCCCATGATGTCGATATCGTCAGCATAGGCCAGTAGTTGGGTGGACTTGAAGAGGATCGTACCTCTTGCATTTACCTCGGCATCACGGATCACTTTCTCGAGGGCCAGGTTAAAAAGGACGCATGATAGCGCATCCCCTTGTCGTAGACCGTTGTTGATGTCGAATGGTCTTGAGAGTGATCCTGCTGCTTTTATCTGGCCTCGTACATTGGTCATGGTCAACCGAGTCAGTCTTATCAATTTCGTTGGGATACCGAATTCTCTTATGGCCGTGCGCAGTTTTACCCTGGCTATGCTATCATAGGCGGCTTTAAAGTCGATGAATAGATGGTGCAACTGTTGTCCATATTCCAACAGTTTTTCCATCGCTTGCCGCAGAGAGAAAATCTGATCTGTTGCTGATTTGCCTGGAGTGAAGACTCTTTGGTATGAGCCAATGATGTTCTGGGCGTATGGGGTTATCCGGCCTAGCAAGATAGCGGAGAATATCTTACAGATGGTACTCAGCAACATGATACCTTTATAATTGCTGCACTGTGTGATATCTCCCTTTTTATGTATGAGACAGATAATGCCTCGTTGCCAATCGTCAGGCATTGATTCGCTGTCCCATACCTTGAGCACAAGTTGATGAACCACTTGGTGTAACTGGTCGGCTCCATATTTACCCAATTCGTCTGTAATTCCATCAGCTCCTGGCGACTTATGATTTTTTAGCCGAAGAATTGCACGGACTGTTTCTCCTAAACTTGGTGGTGGCAGTATTTGTCCGTCGTTCTTTATTTGGCGGGACCTCCAACTCGCCGATGTTCTGGTTATTCAGTAGCTCATCAAAGTATTCAACCCATTGCTCTAATATGCCCATTCTGTCGGAAATCAAATTTCCCTCTTTGCCTCGGCAGGATGAGCATCGAGGTGTATAAGGCTTCATCCTGCTGACTTGTTGGTAAAACTTGCGCGCCTGGTGCGGTTGCTCCCTGTACTTTTCTAGTTCACTGACTTGTTGGTTCTTCCAGGCTTCCTTTTTCCGTCTGTGAAGTCGCTTCTTCGCTCGACGGAGTTCGTGATAAGTTTCTGCGCGTGCCCGCGTTCTTTGAGAATGCAACATTACTCGATATGCGGCATTCCTCCGTTCCGTTGCTAGCTTACATTCATCGTCAAACCAGCCGTTCCGACTCCTTTTGCGGCTGGGGCTAAGTATGTTTGTGGCCGTATCCATGATAACGTTCTTCAGGTGATTGTGAAGATCATTTGTTGATGCTTCATCTCCAGGTCCTCTGTTGACTGCGGTTATTGCGGCATTCATTTCCCTCTTATAGGTGTCGCGGAGGGTTGTGTTGTGGATGGCTTCAGTGTTCATTCTCACCTGATTGTCAGAGGGGATTCTAGGTGGTATTGTTATTCGAGCTCGGAGCACCATGCCAACGAGATAGTGATCCGAGTCTATATTGGCCCCCCTATATGTTCTGACAATCATCAAGGCTGAGAGGTGGCGGCGTTCAATCAATACGTGGTCAATTTGGTTGAAAGTGGTCCCGTCTGGAGAGGCCCACGTATGTTTGTGGACCGCTTTCCGCGCAAACCAGTCAATCAGTTCTCGTCTTTTGAGGACACGTCTTCTTCTCAGTGGCCTCCTTAACTTCTTTGTTTTCTGTGTCTTGTTCATATTACAACTTACTGTCATGTTAGATTCGAGGTGATTGTTTCAGTATGCTTCTTGCATTCAGGCGGAGAAGCCGTTCACGTTTCTGAACCCCTAATGAATTAATCAGCTTTTTCCCACTCGATTTCTCTAAATTTCGGCTGAGTAAGATTTGTGACAGTCGGACATTTCCATCTCTGTTAGTCCCTTTTTACTGGCTTCCGTCTTCTTTTCTTTCCCATTCTTTTGTATCTATTCTCTCGTGACCACCGTGAAGTATTATTTCGCGCGAAGGATTCTGGTGTAGATCAGCAAGTTCATGATCATCGTGTGTCTCGCATTTTATCGAGGAATACTGATGACTTAATAAGCTATTTAATTGCTGGTTTTAAGCGCTCTACTTCTTCCTCTTTAGATCTGAAAGGGCTTCATGTATACAATTGACACCTCCCAGTCTTCTTACGTTAATCGTTTGCCGTTGGACAAGTTTCTTTCATTTTTGAGGCTGTGAATGATAGGAAATCTGATAACAAATTGTGCTTTTCTTAGCTATTCAGCGTCCTAAATGGCTTGGGGATTCGCATTTTCATTTCTGTTAACAGTAACTCTCTTAATTTTTTGATTACTTTCCTTGTTGTAAATCCCTTTTCAGATTTACACTTCGCCACAATTAGCTCTAGTCAGTACATGTGTAGTACCATGCGTAGCTGGAATGGCAATAGTCTATGGCAAATTCATTCGGAATATCACACGTATCCTTCTCGATAAATTTGCAGAAATTTCCAAGTCTGCCGAGGAACGCTTGAGTAATGTTAAAACCGTGAAAATATTCTGTCGGGAAGACCAGGAAAGTGAAAAGTACCATAACCACTTATTGGAAGCTCTTCAAATAGGTTACCGGGAAGCCCGAGCGAAGGCTTCATTTTTTGGATTGGTAAGTGACGTTCATGAAGGCTTCTGTTGTTGGTTGGATGGTTTATAGTATCTTAATTAATTTCTAGACGGGACTATCAGGAAATATGATCATAATGTCTGTACTTTATTACGGTGGAACATTAGTTATGAGCGAACAACTATCAGTTGGAGCTCTAACTTCATTTATTTTATACGCAGGCTATACAGCGATATCAATAAACGGATTGAGTAATTTTTATACTGAGTTAAATAAAGGGGTAGGATCGGCACAACGTATTTGGGAGATTATCGATCGAAAACCATTGATTACTCATGATGCCGGAATATATCCTGATGAAAAACCAATCGGAAAAATTGTGTTTAATAATGTTCAATTCAACTTTCCCTCACGACCTGATAGTACAGTTTTGAAGCAATTCAACTTAACACTGGAGCCGGGTACGACAACTGCAATTGTAGGGCGAAGTGGATCAGGAAAAACGACAATAGCATCGTTGCTCCTCCGGTTATATGATCCGTTAGCGGGGAATATCTACTTAGATGGGAGGAACTTGAGAGAATTGAATCCGAATTGGCTGAGAGATAATATAGGGGCTGTGAATCAGGTAGATTGATTAGAAAATATGTTTAAAGGTTTAAAAGAATGTAGTGAATGATTTTAGGAGCCTGTATTGTTCAGCGGTTCAGTTCGGGAAAATATATTATATGGGGCTAAACCAGGATCGACTGTAAGTGCAGAACTCTTCCAAAAAGTGATTCAGGAGGCTCACGTAGATGAATTCATCTCGAAACTTCCCGACGGTTTAGACACGCTTGTAGGCCAGCGCGGAATGATGTTGAGTGGCGGTCAAAAGCAGCGAGTAGCTATTGCAAGAGCTCTAATTAAGGTAGATCAGTTCAATTACGTTAGAACTCTAGTCAAATCAAATTTTTCCTCTCAATAGAAACCGACAATTTTAATATTCGACGAAGCGACAAGTGCCTTAGATGCTGTTTCAGAAGAACTAGTGCAAAACGCTTTAGAGCAAATGACTAAAGGGCGAACTGTGTTGACCATTGCCCACCGACTTAGCACAATACGAAATGCTGATAATATTGTTGTTCTTGATGATGGCCGAGTGGTAGAGGAGGGTAGCTATGAAGTTCTCATGCAAAAGGATCGGGGAATTTTCAAAGGTTTGGTGGGGAAACAGGCATTCGATCTCCCAGTTGCCGAAGCAAATCCGAGTACGGAGGCGACTAGGACTACAGGACAGTTGGTTAGTGGACAAAATGTGAATGAATCGTTTGACAAAGGTGCTAGTAAGACTCCAAGTGTTTCGATAGAATAAAGATATAATAGTTGAACAAAGCAAGTTGAATTCTTTTGTTAATAAAATATAAATGCTTAGTTAGGTTGTAGGTTTGGTTGTACAATTGTTTGATAAGAAAATTGAATTAGTACATATCGTGTCTTTTGTATGGTTCGTTTGATTGGCAATATTTAGTGCAGCTATTTTTTAGTTATCTGAGGATTGGGTAATTACATTGTGATATGTATAGAATCAAAGACTTTGAGTTCTCTGATCCAAAGTGGGTAAGTCTAAATGGTTATCATTGCAGACTGAAATAATGAAATAGGTTTGTAGGTTATTTGTTGTGATGTGATTTTACTGTCCCTGCAGATTTTTATAATTGTAGTAACCATCAAGACGGACAAAAAGTCGATACAAATTCTACAGGTCCTATGAATCTAAAAAGCGACGAACAATGAATAATTGGATAACACCTTGCTTGGGCATGTGATGGGGAAGCACGGTTTTGGTGACCGCAGCGGTAATGGTAGGAAGTTCGTGGATATCTGTAGCTTCCACTGCCTCGTCATCGGTAGCCCACTATTCGAGCAGAGAGCCTGCCATAAGGTCAGTTGGGTTTCAACTGACCGACGCCGTACGAGCGATCAGTAGTAGATTTAGAAGTTGTCTTCTGGATATGCGTAACGAGAGAGGCGCTGAGATCGGCCTCGAAAGGGATCACCATCTGAGGGTCCTTTACGTTCATTGTGTGTGTGCGTCCGCAACTTCTCGCAGGATTGGGTAGCTGCAACCCTCGAAGATCAACATCGACTGCTTATATGATCCAGCTGTCGCTCGACAGTGCGAGAGCTATCTTGTTGAACGAACGGCAGATCTATTCAGTAACGTGTCTGAAAATATCAATCGCCATTGGACCGCCATCAAAAATGCTGTTGGGTGCAGTACAGGTCGTTGACCACGTCCCACAAGGGCGTCATAAGGTCTATCTGATTGCGGAGTCTTGGAAGCGGATCGATGAACCGAAGGGGTTGAAAGCTCTTCTGATCGTTGCGAGTAATGGCGAGCGTGATGCACTCTAACTCTGGGGGAAATACCGAGAAGTTCAACACAGTGTACGCCGTGACAATATAGAATTTGCTATTGCGCTGGTCAGGGAAGCGGAAGATGCCGCGGATCGCGATTTCAGAACTGTATACCGCATTACGAAAGAGCTTGCTTGTGGTCCCAAACCTTTCGATGGTAATGTGAAGGACGTAAACGGTCGACTTTTCATCTCCGATGATGATCGACAGAAAGCAGGCTGGTTTTCGCTCGGGATCTTCCTGCATTTCTTTTCGTTATCGGTGACGTTCTTCATTCTTCATGCGACGTTCAATGGATGATATCTTTCCTCAAACACCTGGGCTACGCTGATGACATCTGTTTGCTCTGTCACCGGATCTTGGACTTTGGGCAAATGGCCCTGAGTTTGAAAAGAGATGCAAGTAGAGTCGGACTGAAGGCAAACATCAACAAAACAAAGGTTCTCAGTTTGATGGGTCATTGCAGCTTCCCTATCCGTATTAATGGGCAGAGCATCGAAAGCGTTGGTCGATTTGTATATCGAAGAAGGGTGGTTTCTGCCGACGACGGCATCGAACTAGATTTTCTGCGCTAGAACCGCTTTCGCTACCCTGTATAAAATCTGGAAATGCAGTTATCGCAACACTTAGGTCAAGTTGAGATTGCTCTGTGCTAGTGTTCTTTCTGTGTTGCTATATGGGAGTAGCACATGGAAAGTGACGAACCACTTGGTCGGCGCACATGCTCGACACTCGTATGCGATGTGATAGGAAGACAAGTGGCATCAGATGGGTCACACATTAAGGAGGGGTGACAATTGCATTGCGGGCTATGCCATGCAGTAGAACCCACTCTCCCAAGATGACCGACGAGTGGGTCGCCCCAAGGGTACCTGGCGCAGTACAGTAGAGGAGGAGTGCGAGCGTCTCGGAAAGTCGTGGAGTGAGCTGAAGCGCATTTCAGGTAACCGCGAGCGATGGCGCGTAGGTGTCGTACACGCGCTATACTTCGGAGATTCGTCTCTGACCACAAAATTATTCTTGCCCAAAACTCACCTTAGAAGTTGATATATCGAATGATAGTGTTAATATTATTCTGGATACTAAGTTACGTCAGGTTCTCAACACCAGCTCTTTAACGATTTCAGCGCAGTGACCCTTTTCAGCGGTTGTCGGATAACCTCTACACATCACTGTTATTGTAGGTGCAACAGCTAATCACATCGATCGTTAGAAGACTGTATGGGTGAACTCAGAGTTCCCCACTCAGTCCGGGTGATTTTATTGAGTCTTTTGTTAGCTTCATTTTCGTGGCGTTACTAAAGTAAAGCTAGTTCTTATTTCAGTAAAGATCTAATCCGGAAAATTGACGTTTGACGAAAACGACATAGTGAAAAATTAATAGAGGGAAGCTCCGTTTTATCAGAGTACTTCCCGTTAGGACGTACGCTGATGGCCCTTCGGGATCGGCTTTGGCTTGCAGCCTCGCAATCTTCTAGTGGGAGGGGAAAACACCCACTGTGAAACATGCGTTGAATGCGCTGAGTAGCGAACCCTTACCTGGGAATAGCATCCGGTTCCAGTGCTCTTTTGTCCTTCATACTAAAGAGTGTGTATTCATCAGTATGTACTCTTTCATGGGCAGTGTCAGCTTGGATGCGATGGACAGGAAAAAGGGCCTGCATGGTTTCTTCCATTTTCAATGGTTCCACGGAACAAGGTAGTCGTTCGGCACCGAGTTGTTTGGTAACCAGCTTATACCTTAAGCACCATAGCTTCTGCTAGCAGCGTGCTTTCTGCTTATTGATTTCGTGGCGGAGTTTCTTTTTCCCTCTCTTCTATTTTGCGGATCAAACGGTTATTACATCTTAGCCTCTTGCACGTTGGGAAATTCACCGAAGTCTGAGGCAATTCCTTCGTAGATTTGCAATTTCAGCCGTCCATCGATACACAAAATACACATGTTCTCGTGACGGAGTTTCCTTTTGTAAGCCGATGTCTTCCAAGCTGTAGTGATAAGGCACATTGTTTGATGTATTACCAATTCAGTCACATTTTTTCTGTCTACGCTTGATCTTGTCGCTTATTTACCCCTCTTGAGAGAGCTTCGGCAAATTTTCCAACATTGATTTTCCCGAAGTTCCACCCGGTAGTTGCTTGCCGAATGGCACAACATTGGGAGGAGTCGTTTATCACTTCAAAGGAAATGTACTGGCCATAAAATCTTCCAGTTCCTTCCATCATTACACCGCTGATACACTGCATAGGAAGGTGACGTCAGGGAGAATACCCTCGCAACCAAGGCGCCGGAAATTCGGAGTGCTACCAATATCTACAACAATAAGTCCAGCCCTGGGCACTATTTTCACAACTTCTCTACTTCGAGAATCTTGTTGGGGCATCCTCCATTCGAGGGTTCTGGCGTTAAAGTGTCCTCCGACTAGAACTCTCCCTTCTGTGTTGGTGTATATGCTCTTGGTACCTTTATAGTATCACCAAAATGTAATGATTCTAAATGAAAAGAACACCTTGTCTCGGACTTGCTACAAATTTACAATCTCGTAATCCTTGCATTCAGTCTTGAATTGTCAAAGGTTACATTTGCATTCAAAAGCTTTATAAAAACATTAGAGGTGTGACAAAAAATTTTAAGTGAAAATTATACGTTAGATAAATATTTATCTAAATTTAAAATATTGATAAGTAGCGAGTCACGCAGTATTTATTCAAATAAAGTCTAAGCGGGAATACGTTTGAAAAGTGTGAGTTGAATTGAAATCAGAAGCGATGTGTGCCTGCTGTCCGCCACCGTGTTGCCCACCACCATGCTGTTCACCATGTGATCCATGTCCGCCCCCCTGTCCACAGGTCAGTTTATAACTCCTTGTCTATTCAGTATCGATGTTAATTTACTGATTCTTCAGGGACCACCATGTAGCGTGACGGCTTGTGCTCTTGAATGTATGCCACAATGTTGTCCGCCACTGCCACCAGCTACACGTCGAAATGTGACGGTGCAGCAACCACCCCGATTGGTTGTTCAGAAGAAGGTCGTTTATGTGAAAAAGGTAGTTCAAGATCCGAAGCTGGTGTGCCGTGTGAAACCGGTGACAGTGCCTCATATTACAGAAGTTATGAAGGTTCGACGTAAGCCTGTGGTTCGGTGGATTTCGCAAATGGTTAGTGAACCACGTGTCACGTGGTACCCAGCCGTTCGCTCTGACCCATATGTTGTTTGTTGCCCGCGAGTAGTTATGTCACCGAAGGAGGTGTGCCAAACATTACTATGTCAACCGAAGCCGCAAGTCATTCGTGTTCCGCCGCCACCTGAATACTGTTGTTATGCAACAGGACCACAAACTTTGCGGTGTATTCCACCTAATCCAGCCGCTTGTTGTCCTCCAGTTCCTCCATGTTTGCCGTCGCCTTGCGAGCCATGCCCACCTTGTGGTCCGCCTAGTCCTTGCAGTCCGTGTAGCCCTTGCGGACCATGCGGCCCATGTCCGCCTTGTGGCCCCTGTCCACCTTGCCCACCTTGTGGACCATGCGGACCTTGTGGACCATTCCCGCCATATCAGTGTGGGCCATGCGATCCGTGCAATCCCTGCATGCCAGTGAATGGATGTTGCACTCCGTGTTGCGGATGAAATGGAACAAAACTTTTGGAGTCGTAACAGTTGCTCATTAGGTTTAAGTAAATTTTCCTTGCAAATACAGCATTGACTCATTCTGCTTTTAAGAGTAAGAAAATTTGTTGTATGTTTTGATACTTAACTTTTTTTCCGATATATCCTAGAGTTTGGTTATTGTAGATCATAAGTGTATTCTCTATTTCGAATACAGAATTTATGTACGAAATTTATGATTCAAAATGTAAATAAAAAGAATTTACAAACAAAATTTGCACACTAATTAATAAGAAGACAATTAACATCGTACTCACACTTGTTATGCGTTGCTCTTACGCGTTTTGTACTTGAGGAATATTCTTCCTTCCTTGCGGTGCTATCACAAAGCATTGCTCTGCGGGGAGGACTGCTTTGAGTATTTATCCGACAACGTTTACCGGACTTAGCTTTCAGAGAGTCTTCCAATCTCCAGGGCAAATGTGGGGATCATCCAACCTAAATCGGTACAAATATTTCTTGCAATACCTGTAATTGTATTATGGTGTAGTCAATTTTGCAGTTACGTCATTGAATCCACCTCTTAATACAGGAAATTAATGTGTGGGTTCAACGCAAAGGGGTTGCCTTTTGAGTCGTTGCCACTTTTTCATTGATCTTATCTTGCCTGTCTTCACTATTCTGTGTCCTTTTCAGGCACATAGTACATAGCTTAACACTTATCTAAACGTCCTGGGAGCATCTCCTAGCTTCGAGGTGGTTTTTCCTTCATTCATCAATTTCTGAGTTCCACCAGAAATTGGAATTTTGTCTTCGGAATGCGCTACGCCCAGCCATAGTGGTATCGCTTCTGTCTTGCAATTTAGGGACTTAGCGGCGGGTCTTCTGGCTCCTGCCTTCACCACTGGTCGCCGCGAGATTTCTCTTTTCCTGTTCGTAGGTTCACATTTCTTGGGAGCATTTCCGGCTGATGGGCTAATTTTCGCTGCTCTCCGCTTTCTTGGCTTTGATGCTGAAGGCTTAGCTCTATCGTGAGTCTTCATAAGGGTCTTTCCTGGTTCCAGGCCTTCCTTCAGATAGCTCAGATTTCGTTTAGCACTTGTGCCACTGAGGGTCTACCCCTTTTTTGACATTTGATATCTTGGTCTCAGACGTATTCTTGCTTGTCCTTGCCTTTTGAGCGGGGGCCTTCGTTGGTTGCTTGACTTCCCAAGAAGGGACTTGGGTGTATTCGCCTGGCTCTCACTGTTGCGATATTTGCCTTCACCTGATGGGGAATTTTTCGTGCGGGATGGGTTTCCGCTTCCTTATTAAATATCTTTTTTGTGTTTTTATTTTTTGTACTCATTTGAATCTCATGAGCATGAGTTTTAGGAGCTTAGTGTTCCATAGCCTCCGTAGTACGGTAAGGCCAAGCTTACTTGCTAAGGCAGCCAGGTGTCAGTGGGGCTTCGTTCGAATACAGTCAGTTAACCCCGACTGCAAACTATTTAATGCGCACGGTTCGCATATCACCCTGGTTGGAGGAAGTGTTGTTCAACTCCTCGGTCTAGATGCGTAGCGTTTTGTAAATAGTAGGACCACCTTGTATAGAGTGTGGCTGGTACCCACCACCAATGCTCTTGGTATACTAGGGATTTGGCCGATCGTAAAAAATTTGCGAGAGAGGCATCTTCGATGGTATGGACATGTAATTCGTGCTGACGAGAACTCACTTGCCAAGATTGGCCTAAACATCGAAGTCGAAGTCGATGGGAAACGACCAATGATTTTTCAGCGCATACCTTCAACCGATCGTAAGGTGCCTCGTAGTTTTCTGTTCATCGTGTATTAATAAACAGTATATCAGTTTTTGAGAGCGTTTTTACAACTTTGGGTGTGAAATTTTCTATTCAATTGAGACGTGTTTTATCAAAGGTGGTTTTATTTGGAGGCTTAATCGTAAAATCTTAGGCAGAGCTATGATTCTCTGTTTTTGTTTTTTAAGGTTTTGTGTAAAAGAGAACCTTATTAAAATCCTTTTCTGGCTGTCTGTCTTTTTTTTGAGGAAGTGGAAATATTCAAACGACACTGGCCTGGGCACGCCAGTGTGCGGGATTCTTACCCACTAAAACCACCTCCGACTCCCCTCAAGCACCGTGGAACCACCATACGATATTACATCACGGGGCAGAGTTAGCTCATTTTAGCTTGGTCCCCTTTCGTCTCTACGCGGGGTACGTAACCGCGCTTTTCTAGTCTTGTCCGCTTTTCACAGTTTGCTCTGGATGGAGTTGATCGCATCCCAGTCTTCCTGACATGCTAACGTTCTTCGCACCTGATTTTCCGGTGATGACGATGCATTGGACAGCTCTTTCCGTAGGGGCGCCTGCTTTATTGGGTTGTTCTAACCACACCTCTATGTCTGACATCTTTCTCGGTTTTGGGCACGATGGTCTTCTCTCCGGTGACTCCACCCATAGCCTAAAGAAGATCGCTTGGTGATCGCTGTTGGTGTAGTCCTTGCTGACGCACCAGGACATACCATGTGCCAGTGCAGGGCTGACAAAAGTTATGTCTACGATTGCTTACATAACCTTCGTTGGCCAGAATTATATCCAAGTGTACAAAAGCGTCTAATAGACTGCGGCCCCTTGCATTTGTCTCTCTGCTACCCCATTCGTGTCCATATCGCCGCTCCACCAGTCGAATCTGTAACCACCGGTTTCTATAGAGTTTGCCAATGATGGCAATTTCCACCTCGGATTCGTAGGTGGTCTGTTCGAGTAAATCTTGAGCGACCCTGCAATGATTGAGATTTATTTGGATAAACCCCATTTTTTCATTGAAGTCAGCGCTTTCCTAAATTCCGGGCATTTACCACTTCCGGCAATATGCCGGTAATCCCGTCCCTCATTTCCTTCGCACAATAAGCATTTGGGATCCCTGTTGCATGTTTTGGCCCATATGGCCTTTCTTCCCACATCAATGCTGCTGGTGCGTGCCTTTGCGAAATGACCAAACGCGAGGCATTTGAAGCACTTCTTCAGAGAAATCTGCTCTCTCAGACGGCAAAAATCGCTGCTTCCACTGGTAATCGCAATGTGGCCGCTTGAGTATTACCATAGGCTTTCCGCAAACTCACAATGGACTTCTCGGCAAGTTCTTCCTACTTAAACTGTTCTATCAAAGCCGTGAAAATTTCTCATTTCGATGTCACTTTATCGAGGTCCTTGCACTGTATATAGACCTCATGTTTTAGGGTGCGTACTGTGAAATTCTCCCCAAGTGAGTTATTAACCTGAGTTCGAAAGCCATTAGTTTTCCCCAAGCTGTTTTTTTTTTCAGCTCAAACATGAGGTCACCATTCTGGGTCCTCCGAATCTTGTTGACATTTCCGATCTTTTAGACCTTTTCCAGTATCTCCACGTTGGATAAACTTCCATTGCTGGTGATCACAATTGTTTCTGGGCGAATTTGCACTTTTGCCTTTTTCTTCGCCTTTTTATTAGCGGTCCATCCGCCGTTTTCATTCCCCTTGGATTTTGCCGACTCGATTACCGGAGCTCCTACTTGGAGGATTTCCTTTCTCTCTTCGGTGCTTTTAGTTTCGTTTTTCGGACTATTTGTATGGCCTTTCTACTCTTAGGCGCCTGCTGATTTCCCACAGGATCCACATCTTTTTCCCGCACTCTTTTGTTTGGTGGCAGGTTGATTGCAATACGATAAGGTGTCACTTGGGTTGCATGTGACACTATTTTTGCACCAAGCTGTGTGAAGGGTAATTCCTCTGCTTCAGGGCTCTGCTCTCCATGAGTTCTAACCGGATTACTAGTTTTAAGTAGTCCTTCACATTTGGCATTCATTGACCTTCCCTCCGTTTTATCTTTTCTGATGTTTGACATTGGCGGAGATCTCAAAGTTGACGAACTTTTTCTGAATGGGTCCTTTTCCTGGTGCTGGAGTACCTCTTGCTGCTGCTTCTCTTGAATATGTGCAGTTGGTATTGTTGCTGTTTTTGTCGTCCAGCAATCTGCTTTCAATTCATCCTTGTTCGATTTTGTTACTGGTGTCCTTGGTAGAGTGGAACTTCGCTTGAACACTTCCTTTTCCAAATCTAAAACACTTGTAACATTAGATGCCACGGTGGCCAAGTTGTCCACCACCGAGGCACTGCGGAGCCCGCTTGCTCACTCCCAAAGGCTGCCGGTACTGGGGTTCCGAGCCTCTGCACCGTAAGTTATCTCCTTCTCATGTCTTCAATACTGGTTCTAAGTTCTGAGTATCCTCTCCATAGCCATTTTAGTCCATGCAGAGATGAGCAAACGCTAGCCCATGCACAGTCAGAAAAGAAAAGTGCATGAACATATATTTAAACGTCATACCTATTGATGTGTAAATATGCCTCAACCCGCCAGCTGGGGTCGCGTCTGATGGGAGGTCTGGCCACTTCTCACAGGTCTGTCTGTTTGACTGTCCATCACAAGCATTTTTCTCGGAGACGGTTATAGCGATTGACACCAAATTTGGTAGAAAGGTGGGAATTGTGAACGCCCATGAATACAGTGAGTTACATCCCTTTATGTCGAATTTAAGGGGGGGTCCCCATACATGCAAAAGGGGAGGTGTAATTTTTTTTAAACCAAATATAGTCATGTGGGGCATCAAATGAAAGGTATCGGTTAGTACTTTCTGAAGCCGCTCTTAGTTACAACACTTGTTGGAAAGGTTGGCAGTGCGGGGGTCGAAAGTGATCATTTCTTTAACGGGCCATATCTTCATACCTGAAGCGTCCAGCTTGTTTTATCTTAAGAGGAAGCGAGCTTTATGAGGTCGAAGCCTTCCGCAAGACTAAAGATACAAACAAATCTGCTGCGAAGACTGTCCGAGCAACATCAGAGGAATAAGAAAATAAAACAACGAAATTTTCATGATAATGAATGTGTATGTAAATACCACTTTACTCCTTTCAATCAAAATAGAAATACAATACAATAGAAGAAGGATAATAATATCGATTGATATATTGGTAATTAGAAAAAATTTCGAATCGTTTGTTAAGTTATAATACGCTATATCCAAAAATCCATCTCCTTTCGCAGTAAGGTTCTAGCATGCAACCATTTTCATTTATTTAATTTTCTCCTTGAATTATTCTTTCTATTGCCAAAAATCACTATTATAAAACAAGATGCACCCAGTAGATAAAAGATACAAAAGCTTGTTTTGATACTTTACTCGCTCAGTTCCTGTCTAGTTTTTGCTCCTTCGTAGATGTTTGTTGAAAAAAATTTCAGGATATTAATGCATATATGTGCATAATAAAATTTTAAATTTATTAGACTGAATATGCCAAATTAAGATACTTCAAAAAAGATTTCGCTCGCTAAAAACGCAACAAAGTAGGTGTTTTCAAGTTTCGATTATTGTAGTATTGATGAGAATGAGTTTCCGTATCTTAAGGATATTAGAATGAAAGTTATTTGCAAAATACAATACAATTCAATACAATGCAATATACCATTGATCGATATCTAATGATCATCATTTTTATCCGTCGGGTTTTATATATATATAATTCTTACGAACTGAATAATTTATACACAAAAAACCTTAATAGTAATAGAAAGAAATCGATAGGGAAGAAATGTTACATGTTACTTTCCGGTATGCCTTAGTTGGTTTTTGTTTACATAGAAGTATCTTGTATCTGTATACATGCTTATGTACGAAATAAATCTTAAAAAACCAAGATTTATGTTCTTCACTCATAAAAATCTGAATATTAGAAGAGCAATTATAGTCGGTATAGTCTTCCGTTCAAGAGATTTTTTCTTTTAAATATTTAACAGTGATTTTAGTTTTCCGTTATAGAATAAAATACTGATTAGTAAAGTTTCGTTTAATAGTTAGAGTAAAAAAACTGATGCCTTCTTTTCAATTTCACCTCAAATTATTGGATTATTCGATATAATTTTGTTTGTTTGATTAAAAAACTTATTTGAGTAATTTAAGGTTTAGATTGTTTTTTTTCGTTATTGATTTTTGTTTTAAAAATACTATTTTCGCCATTATTTTTTTCTTGTTTGTTATCATTTTAGCTTGCACTTCTCGCTTTCTATACAAAATACACTCCGACCTGGGCCATTCATTAGTCTCGGCGGCTGGCTGATTCGTTTCCAGCCGGTCGCTCTTCCCAACTACATATTTCTTTTCAGAATATATAAAAAGGTTTCTTATCCGAGTCTTAAGACTACCGTACCTAAGTAAATATAATTTATAAATATTGCAGTAACGCTACTACCAGATTCCTCATTCATTCCAATTTGATTTGTTTTGAATTCATTTTGTCATGGATGGCAGTGCCGCGGCCTCACTCTTTACACTTTGTCTTATTTAAATATCTGTATTAACATGCATATGCCTTTCTTATCACAAAATTGTTACTCGCCGAACGTCCTTAATTTTACACTATCCTTATGCCGAAGTGGCTGTAGGCCATGCAATTTTTGCATCGAGTCGTTTATAAGCCAGCATACAGTGCTTGCCGCGAGCCGCGATTCTTGCATCCTGAGGACATTCATTCTCGACTAGAAGGGTTTCTTCGCCATCTACCAATTTGAAGAGGCCATAATCCTGGGGATTTGTGATACGTGCTTTATGAGCGATAATACGGCATACGTCGCGTGTTGTTGTATGAGGTCGTACGGGTAAAGTGCGGGTCTGTAGGGATCCATTGCATTCGTCGGGGATGATTACACGTAATACAGACGAACAGGCAGGGAGTGATGATGAACGCCACTGAAAAGAAGGGAAAGGTTAGTTTTAAGGTCCAAAGGAAGGAACACTAGAATTAATTTGTTAAAATTATAGATACAAGGGGGCTGACATGTGGTGGGGTCTACTTTTTGTATTCTTATGAAGACTCTCATCTTTAACAATATACTCTTATTTTATAAACATTACTTCGTTTAATATCCTACTTGATAATATTAGGTACCCCTACTTGTGTTTGTCAACCCTTTTCTTTAAAGAAACGAAAGGGGTCCACTAAATCCTCCTTGCAGTGTATTTTCTGTGCGATTTTGTATTAGGCTTGAAGATTATAATTTTGGTGGTTTTCGAGTAAAATCACGGACAAGTAGAGAAGCAGATATATGAGGAAGCATTTAAATCGTAAATCTCAATCAGAATAATGATTTTTTCGACTTCAAAGCGGTTATCAGGGATAGCAGTGTGTCGGAGTGTGACGAATGCACCCAATTGTGAAGGCTCTGCAAAGAGGCGGCAATGACTTTGAAAACAAATTTTGGCAATCAAATAGATCTGGTCCACATTTTGGGGAAGGGCAGCATCTATGACGATGTCTAAAGCATCGAAAAAATAGGGCTAGGTATGCATCTTGCTAAAGGAATGCTAGAAGTGTAGCTTCCACCAGCTCTTGTTTGCTGGTTTCAAACGGCTGGTTAATCTCTGGGGACCACAATCAGGCGGGAGTCTTTAGTTTTCGAACCAGGCAAGTAAGTGCTACGGATCGATTGATGGTGGGTCTTGGGCAAGAAATGGCGGTAGAAGTTTCAAATGCCCAAGAACCTTCGCAGATATTTAACTGTTTTCGGAAGCGGGAAACTAGAAACTGCTTGTACTTTGACTGGATCCAGCTAATCAAGTGACCGAGGAATCTCACCTGTCGCTGCAAGAATTAACATTCTTCAACGTCGAGTGTCAGAGGTGTTCTAAATGTTCGAACTCAGAGGATGTGGTAATCCGAACACCATCTAAATAAATGAAACAAAACTGGAGGTTTCCTCGAACACAGTGGATGTACCTCTGAAAGGTTAGCGCTGCATTGTACAGTCAAAAAATCATCCTAATGAACTCGAAGGATTTCAAAGGTGTGCATATTGCCGTTTTAGGAATGTCTCCGGACGCTGCAAAGATTTGATGATGCGCCTTATTTAAATCTAAGGCCAAGAAAATACGGCAGTCTGCGATAAAGCGGGTAAAGTCGTGGAGAGTGGAATGGGGTATTAGTCTACAATTGTCTGAGTATTTAGGTGACTGTAGGTCTCCATTCGCCATTCGGTTGAGGGTAGTGGCGCCGACTCAAGGGGTCGTAAATAGGCGACGTGGTGCTGCATTTCGGGTAGCCATCGCTAGAGCTCTCGGCAAGTCAATTTTTTTCGCGAGAAATTCTGAGGAGTTGGTACGTTATGTAGCCTCTTCGGCAAACTTACGGTGGCATCAGTATTCCCCAATGCCTATCGAGTGTCCTGATGTCCTACTACGCGATGATCTTCCTGGGAGGTGGTCTTGTCGTACTTTCCGAACGCAAAGCATTGACTGCCGCTGTCAATTTAGAAACTCCACGCACGGGTTGCAGGTGGACTTCATAGATTTTATCTACGGCAGCGGCCAACGTACCCGGACACCCCGAAACCGCACATGCTTGGCCTGTGCGTTCTTCGGAAGGCTCTTCACCTACAAAGACTGTAGTGGCTCCGTGCTGACTTTGTCTTCACTCAACTGCTTCAAGCATGATTAAGTTTGACTATTGCACTCACTGACAGGCGTTCCTTCAGTAGCTAAAACAAACAGTCCTGAGTCGACATGTATATATGTACAGATCAGAGCGTAGTTATCAAGATGAATAAAGTCATGTTTGCACAAGTCGGTGACTTTTTCTTTCGAAGGAAAACTATGGATTTAGAAATTTATTTCGGTACGATCCTATTAGTTTCAATATTAATATATTCTTAAAAGTTTTGAACCTAAAATTCAGCTAATCGAACCAACTTTTCAAACAAACGGCCAGGGCCAAGCTAATTAAAGAGGCAACCTAGTTTGTCCAAGAAATATATGGTGGTGCTATAATAATGCCTATATCCAGAATTCGCGATTTTGTTTAGTGGATTAGACAATTTTAAGGACCTGCTTTACCCCGCATACCGCACGTTAGCCTAGTTGCTAGCGCGTCTGGCGGGTGCGCGCATCGCTTGTCTCAAACAGGGCTATAAAGCGGGTGTTTGGTATCGCTCAGCCACAGAAGAAGCGAAATGATGTTGGATAATGAGTTTTGTTTAAGAACGGGGAGACCGCTTTTCGTAGAACCATGGCCGTAACAATCTACACTTAGACGACGTTATTCAGGATCAAGAGTTGTTACAAATATGGAGTAACCTCGAGGAAATCAAAAAAGGAGGAAACCAATTTTTAAGCTAAATAAAATTGACACCTGAATCCTGTAATGAGGAGGGGAGGAAAGTGAAGTCATAACCTTCTGATGCGGGGAGACGTAACTGCTAAAATAAGGGTATCAGGACTATTAAAGAAATTACAGTTATTCACCAAAATGAAGTGTTACTGCGAGAAAACGACTATCCGGGTTGACTATGATCAATCCAAAGGAAGGAGCTAAATCTCCAAAACCTAAGGAATACTAGTGGAAACGCTGACCGTGCAGGTCCGCCAACAGCTAAGTACAGCTCTATTGAAATATCTTTCAACCATCCGAAGAAGTGAAATATCTGGGAGTCACTCTAGATAAAAATTTCTTTGGAACAAACATGTAGAGAATGAAGGATTTTTTCCGTTTTGTTGGCTAAAAGTGTCTAATTTAAACAAATACGTATTTCGCGGACCAACTGCCCCGCGCGTGACACGCGTTTGCACGCTTGTAACGCGTCGAAACGATTCATAAAAATTTTGATAATGAGGTGCTAGAGGTGAGTAATCGCCAAGCAAGTGCGTGAAAGTTGCTCTCTCCTCTCTGCAGCTTCGACATTGCGAACTGTAGGGTATTTTGACTCTGACGGCATGTTCCCTTGTAGGCCAATGCTCTGTGTATACCGCCGACTTGGCGCTGGTGGTGAGCCGCCTAGGGCCCTATCAGTGGCTGTTAAGCAGTGCGAGTAATTCCGCTCTTGGGACGCCAGTGGGACGCAGACTATGCCCACCGAGGAATTGTCAAAAGCAGCTCACCCATTTCCCGCTACGTTCCTATGATCGGGAATAGATAGAAGGCTAACTTCGAGCGTCCGGCTCAGACCGTTCAGTGCGTCCTTGCAATGACCCCCCCCCCCCCCGCAACAACTTGAAGGATTTTGCCACTGAATATGAAGCTTTAATTAACGATGTTTGGATGAAGATTATTTTATGAGAAGATAAGGGAAGTAAAGAAATTTTAGTTGACTGTGTAAAGGATTAGTTCAAACAAAGTGTCATAGGGATCTAGGTAGCAAAAAAGAGGTACATTTCCTCCAAACCAAATTAAAGAAGAATTTTTCGATGGTTTTCTACTACCATATCTCTCTCTGCATCTTCTTTAGCCTGTACCGTGCGAAGATGGGAATCAAAGATGTAGAAAGATTCCTAATGGAGCGTTGCTTGTTAAGTATCAGCTTAAAGAACTGGGTTGATTGGCTTGACAATCTGTAGTCATTGTAATATGAACAACTGAGAGAGGATGTCTTACATCATTATCTACCATTGTTAGGTCCTATTACTTTAAAAAATTGGTTGGTTGGTTGATGTTCTCTGCTAACATATCTGTAACCATTTTGTGAGGCAGGGGGGTTAATTCTATATGTGATAGGCTGGCTGTCACGGCCTTAAGATGAAAATACCTTGATAGGATTTATTCAGTAAAAAATGTGTATATCTTCTTCTGAAGAACGGTCCATCTATTATAGCTGCATCAGGGAGTAGTATTATTTGCTTTATTGTATGTTGAATATTTGGAATCTCTATGTTTCTTACCTATCTAATGCATATTAAATAAAATTTCCTCTATCTCGATCGGAAAAATTTTGGTCTTGTACCAGCCCCGTTTTTAAATCAGAAAAAGCAGTAATGAAAATGACCTTTGCGTTAGGTAACAAACGAATATGTTTGAATGGATAACACGAAAATTAGAGCTAATTAGAGAAGCTGGAACAAGTGAGGTGTAATAAGAAAATCTAAGTTGATTTCTTTTAACGTGACAGCCACATTGCAAGAATTTTAAGGAGCGACATGAATCTCCTTCATTTTTCTCTCTATGGCTTTTGTTTCGTGAGATCGTGGTGTCAACCCTACTGGAAAGAAGTCTCTGACTGGTCTCGGTGAATGTCTTCTCAAAGAGATGCCGTGTCCATGATTGTGAAGAATAACGTTTCGCGGAGATCGTGTGGTTGACAGAAAAGTCGTAGAGACAAAATTTCGGGCCCGGGGTAAAAATTAAGCTGAAAACCAGGGCTCTCGGGGTGAAAATTATGCGGATCCTCTATTATGCCTTTTTTCATTGAAATTTCTATTCTGGGCCCCTCGACAAAATTCCGGGTCCGGGATGATTACCCCGCTTTCCACGTTCTCATCAGGCCTAGTAGACTGTACTAGAACGAAGCTTCCGCTTATTGTGGTGAATATCTCGTCAGAGAAAGATCTTATGCTCATGAAGCAGTCTTAATAACTGACAGCGTAGAATTTGGTTTCACAGAAGACCTATGGCATGGAAGTTCTTTTATTATAATTCATTTTTTTGTTTCCCGCGGATAAAGGATACCAATTATTGTACTATATTTGATTTAGTTAAGATTGGTCTCTGCGGTGATGCCATGCTCCAGGAGATGAACGATTTGGAATGATGTTAGCAGAAGATGAGTATATGAGTATATAATTGATCGTTAGGTGGAGGTAGATATTTATGATACCTGAAATTTTTCCAAAGTACGTGGCATGCTATTCGATCGTTTTTACAAGCAATGGAGCATGTGTGTGATTAGTGGCTTTGCGAAAATTATGAAGGAACTTTATTTTTGGTCAACAAAAATTATTACGTTCGGACCAAAGGAAACCCATAAGCAGTTATTAAGGCATTGTAACATCCATGTTGACGGTGTAGATTAGTTGAGGTTGGTTGCTCATCATGGACATTTGTGTTCATCTTCTTCCGTTGTAGGTTTACCATTTATACAGCATTAAGTGTGATGATGTTGAACTAAAACATAGTCTCATTGATATATTTGAAAAAATCGAAATAAGAGAATACGCATATACACAGGGTCAGCTTTCTATGAGACTGTGCGTTAGTTTCATCATGGTCATACTTAATGCTGTTCAGGTGATAAGTCTTTAGCAGCAAGATAGCACAAAGGTGAACACAAACATCCATGACGAACTGGGATTTAAACCCGGCTAGCAATAAATCCTCCCGACTGTTACATCGTCCGTGGACAGCGCTTTTGATCCAACGATTACTGAATCAGACTGCCACTCATGACATATTTATTAAAGTATCATTTCACGTGGAAGAATTGACCTATAAGATCTTGTAACCATCTTTGAATTCTTTTTAGAAGGGATACGTGAAGTCAGTAGTCTGTGCCAATAAAATAGTAACATGGGGCAGTTGGCGACCTGGACGTAAATATGGGTCTTTTTCGTGTTGATATGCCCAGTAAATGGCTTAAGGTTGGAGTTCTAGGCAGCGCTTCATTCCACACATGCGCAGTATTCATATAGCCTCATAATATTTGATACTATAATCAGTTTTTGCATAAGCTTGGTGCATACTAAACTGAATCTTCATGAATTTTGTTCTTTCTGTTCTTTGGGGAGTGCGCCTGAATTTTCCCACAATGTGAAGAATTTGTCAAATAGGTGGAGGGTGGGGGGACTCCTGAATTTGAAAAATAATGGATTAAACAATGGGATTAAGATAGTTTGAAAAAGAGTTTAGAGGTAATGATCTGATGATTGATGAATATGATAATATTCATTTGAAAAGTTGCGCTGGCCGAGGTGTTTGAGCGCCAGCATCTCAGTTCATACTCTCAGGTTTGAATCTAAGTTTCAGTCATGAATATTCATATTATCATAAAATACGTTCTTAATTTTAAAAAACTGGGAATTGTGAAATATATCTTAAGAAATGTAACTTAATTAGTGAATTAAAACCACAAGCTTAAATATCTAATTGACCATTAAAGTGATCTAATAATTTTTTTTTGAAATTATTGCACTATTTTATGCTTTGTTTGTTGTTAATAATAAATTCTAATATTTACTTTCACTAAATTAAATATTCTTTAAATCTTTAATTTTGACATAAATCAAATTTAATATTTACTTTCTTAATATTGCCTGTCAAATCACAATATGAATTGCAGATTTAAGAACATTTCCGGATGTCCTTCATTAAGTACATATCAGCCGTTTGTTTAGTACAAGGCTTCAATAATAAATATATAAAGTAAATGTGTAAATATATGTCAACTTGTCTGTTACATAGAAGTTGAACGAACAGAGGGGATTACTGGCTAGCCTACTTTACTCATGTGAGAACTCTTTGTTTTTTAAAGAAAACGTGGACTCCTACCTAGATGCCCTTAAAAAACAATTGTGCTACTATTCTGAGACTGGACTGTTCGCGCTACTTTGTTTCAAGTTTGTCAATACTAACTGAGTCATATTGGCTAATGTATGATCGTTTACCCTCAGAAGGAGCAGATTATAACACTAATGCCTGACAGGAACGTCAGGGAGTGAAGGATCATGATCCTATGGGCAAGGAGTATCCAGAATCCAGAATGAAAGTAGTAAAGGTAAATGCATATTTGCGAATTGAAAAAAAACTCAGCATTGAATTAGGGAACAGATGGTTCCCGAAATATAGTATAATTGTTATAATTGAATAAACACGCTTTAGCTAAAAGGGAGCTTCTATTGATTTGCAAAGGCATAGTCTTTAGACAGATCTTTCTAAAGGTTGGCTAGGAAAAAGGATAAAGGATTTAGTTAGTTTATGAAGGATAAGTTCAAATTAGTATCTGATTGGGCCTGTAGGAATGCGTTGCGTGGAAATGGAGTGTTAAAGGGATCTGACTATACAAAATGTCTCAATTGTAGGACAAGCTTAGGCAAAGTTAATTGCGTTCAGGGCAAAGGCACCCCTTCAAGCGCTGCTTCACTTGTTGTCGGAATGTTGGTATTCGATTTTTTTTCGGTTCACTTTTGAAGAATATTGAAATAATCTGATAAATACGATTTGGAGATCTTCACATTTCTGGATGAATCTGGTGGATAAATGAATGGGTGAAAGTGGGGTTAGGAGATGAATCCAGAAAAGGGTGATTTATGATACAATATTTGGTTTATAACCCGATTAGGGCGGATTATGCTGTATAGATTGAAAATTTGCAGGAACGAGTTTTTTGAAATGAAATTCTGATATACCGTCATTGCCCCTTTTTGTCGATAGTGTTATAGTACCCGTTTGAATGATAATTAAATAATTTTCGTTTCTCTATCGTGAGCTGGAGTTTAGAATGTATTTTTCTATAAAATATTCTGTTTTATTTCTATATAAACAGACACGACCTATAGAGAAATAAAAACCATTGATAATTCTAAACAGATAATGCAGAATTCTTTAGCTGTGATGACTTTAATTTTTTCGAACCTGATACCTTTTGAAATGCCTGAACAGAATAAAACATATTAAAATACCAGCGAATTCAAAGTATCTTTCATCTGATTAATTCAATCTTTAAATATACCATTGGTCACTTTAGAAAACCCGGAAGCATGAGGGTGACTGCATTTCTATTTCAAGAATAAATGAGAACTTAGCCAAGGTCACTATCTTTCTATTTGCATTTATTTTCATTTTCACTCGACTTGAGACTTGAAACCCCTAACCAAGTTTGCTGGTTCATTTAATAGCAAAACAAATGCATCTTATTTTGCATACAAAAGAATAGAATGAAGAAATTTATAATAATTGTATTTACAATGATTGTAACTGTGATAACGGCGATACTAAAAATATTTTTGTGTTGGTCTATTAGACGTACAATACGCAGAGCTTTTTCTTCTTTTCTAAATAAAAAAGAAAATATCGTACACGTAAATTTATTTATGTTATCAGTAACACAATACAAAAATGCGTTTATTGTGTAGTCCAAATGGTGGTAATAAATTTAATTTTTTAATCATTTTATTCTATAACTTTTTGTTTGAGGTAGGTTTATTCGGGGAGACTTTTACAAAGCTTGTGGTTCTGATATTCAATTCAGATACTTAAATTCTTAGCAAGAATTATATATAAAATTTGCATGGAGACCCATACAAAACACGCGCATCTATTACATAGGGAATAAATTATCGATAAATACTACTGAGATCCATCAACTGAATTAAAAAAATATATATCACAATTCCCAGGGCTGTACAAGGACTATTGCCATAGTCTTAAACTTCTATTAGTCGTTAATAATTTTTCTCTAATTTCGCTTACATCTAATGATCCAGTTCCTTCATTATCCGAGCCAATGAAACTCTTGAGCACATGAACAGCACTACACAGAGCGGTCAAATAGTATCCGGCCTCGCCATTGAGCAACGCTGGTTGTAGCAAACCCCACATATACTCCGCCTCAATTTCTGCACCAACAAATCCACATTTGGCCACCACATAGACCAAAATCGGTAGAAAGTCATCAGCGCCTAATTGTTGACCACGAGGACATCCAGTTGCATCGAAAATTGATGATATCACACAAAGAAATAGTTCAAGTTTTTCAAGTGGCAGTTCGGCCTCCTGAAGTCTCACCAGCAGTACACCAATTTGAGCAAGTGCCGGAGGTGAGGGTGGTGCAACACATGGCCTTATACCAAACTCAGGAGCATTTCGAGCGCAGGCATATTTTACATTTTGAACCAAAAGTTGAATATCACCCGATCGAGTATAATAGTCAACGAATAATCCATAAAGATGCTCCCGTAGGGGTAGAACAACCAATTGATGCATCACAGCTTCCAAGATTGCATCTAGATTCAGGAATTCGTCGGATTTTAATTGTGATCGTGCCTTTTGCACTTCTTGATGGAATTCACCCTCGCCGTGTTTTACTAAGTAGTTTTTCATACCACTCATAAATTGACGCATATTTCGCATAACTACTTGTGGGGCAGGTTCACGAGATTCCTTTGTACATGCTATGAAATTTTCGATATTTCGCGAGAATGTTGATGAGTGATCGTTGGCTAGTTGGAGAGTATAGTCGCGAATTGATTCCTCGGGACCACCGTATTGGGATTTATTGCGAGGATGACCTGAAATGAAGAAAGAGAGAACATTAGCATCGAAAATAAGTAAAAAAGTTCATTGTTATTTAGTACTAGAATTCAATGGTTCCGAAGAAGAAAATTTCAAAATGAGTTAAACCCTAGATTAGAAAACATCAATCCACTCACCACATAAAAATAATATAGTCAGGCATTTGGTAAGCTCTTTCAAAAAACCCAGAATCCTTTTTCCAACCAAAGAATTCTCTCCAACCTCTTCACCCTTCTTAATACTGCGATATAACTTCTTCGTGCGGCACATAAGAAATCCATATCCTTTCTCCTCTTCAATATGATTAATATCAATAATTATATTCCCATTGTCATCTAATCCGAATAGAACTTCAACATCTATTTCTTCGTCATCAGATTCTGCATGATCATCGTCATCTTGGCGTTGATCGTGCTCACAGCCATCTTTACTATGATTACCACTATTGCTACAGTTATTACTATTCGTCACCACTGGTGACACAGGGTCCTTAATCGCACTCATAATGGAATGCTGAAGAGCTTCTGATTTATTCCGTCTTCTTTTTTTTCGATTCGCTCGGGCTTTTGAGCTCCTACCGCAATGACCCGCGATCTTACTAGAGTTTCCTTCAACAGCCACGAATGGGTTGACAATGCAACCAGTCTTTATCCAGTGTCCCCAGAAGAATTTATAATCACCGTCGGTTTCAGCACCATTATCATCACAGGTGTTGCTAATACAGCTGGTTATAGTCAGGTTACTTTCACTGATCGTGTTATTATTCTTGTGTTCAGGATCACTTTTTTCATAAATCCGAAATTGATCCTCTTCCACCACGGATGCCTTAGATGTAGTTCGCTTCACATTGATGAATTCAGCTTCGAAATCCGCCGAAAAGAAGTTTTCATCGGACTTGTATCGATTGGGATCTTCAATGATCACCCATTCTGAGATCATGTCGAGGAACTCACGTTCATCACGATACATTTGCACATGGTAAGGATCCTCGAAAAATTCCTCAGGATCTACCAATTCAGGAGGGATGTATCTACTAGTTGACGGCATTGCTTCCGTACCACCGGTGTTATACGGTGATGATCCTTCTCTCGATCTGCACTGCATACTGCATTTGTTATGATCCCTATTCATTCTCAAAGCAGGGTTATTGCTCGTTGTACGCTTTTGATTTTTATTCAGGCTCGCGAACTTTGCGATTGACAACCTTCTGAACCAGCTCATGATTGATGCGATAAGGATTTTTTGCAAATAGCAGTGATTGCCTTAATCGAATACTTTCCATCGACACACACGATATTAATATGACGGCACCTTATTGTCTATTCGCGCACTAGACCTTATTCTGATGTAGATTTATATTTTACTTATCACTTCCGAGGGGGGTAGAAGCACCGTCACGTTTCAGGAGTGGGTGTCGTCTTTTTACCGAAACGGCTCATCCGTTACAATAAGCGTGTATCGATCGCGATCGAATCGTTTTGAAGTCAGACTGACTAATGATTGTCCCTTAAATACCATTTTATTCCAATCAGAGTATGATTGCCCCAGTGCCCTACGGTGTGTTTAGACAAGATAGAATATTGACTGAGCGATCGCACACGCACTATGCACACTTGCACTGAATCACTAGACTATTTGCTCTAAATACCAGTATTAACTGTTCAGTGTTGACCGTTTTCCCTCCCACAGAATTAGTTCCGATTAGGCAAGCTATTCGCACTCAACTGCATTTGATAAGATGAATCGATCTTAGAACTGAGAAACTTCTCACTATCTCGGTGACCGAGTGATAATGAACTATGGCTAGTTGGGGCTTAAAATAAAGATCCAGCCGTGTGATGGCATGACGCCATCGATGCCAGCACAAGCCGCAGTGTCTATGCCCTCATATAACTCTCCACGGTACAAGCTTTGTTCCTTATCAGTTTTATGATCGTCGCAGTTGGAGATGATCAAACGTACAATACGGGGCCGAAAAATTTGCATGCAGTTTGGTGTACTGAAAATCGTGGGAGTTCTTTGTCTTATACAATGGATCGTTGCACTCAATTGCGAAGACTTGGCTGAAGCGATGGGTCTTGACATGGGGGTTTAACCGAAAGTCATACCTCAATCCACTCCAAAGCAAATTAGGGCTTATTTAGCCAGTAGATCTGTCACCTTTGTAAAATCGAAATAGACCCCTAACGAAGTTCCCTGAATTCGATCTGGACTGATTCCCTTCCCAGCTCTTCATGGGACAACAGCATTTTTCTTATCCGGGAAACTATATATTACCCACCGCAAGTCTAAAGATCCCTCATTCTGGTATACCAATTGCATCAGCATAGTACCAAGTTCTTTATCACAAAACAGCACCGTAACGATTTTTTATTTACACATGGCGATAAGTCAGTATTTCCCACGTTTTCCCACTTGAGAAGTGATTTACCTATATCAGCGAATACATAACTGATTTTCACATAACATTTATTATACTCTCAGATTTTAGATTAAAATTTTCCGGGTCAATAACTAGGAGCGCACACATGAATATGGCGACTTGGGTCTGGACGGCTTAAGTATCTTCTTATTCTTGCTAATTTCAATATTATTCAAGTCAAGTGCATACTCTGGGCGCGTGACTTTGTTTACCGAAAAACTGTGAGAAATGTCTGTAAGCTGGATGAAATCGTGCACAAAGCGCTTTGAAGATTGGATCTGACTAGACAATTTGGTTAATATTTGGCTTAGATGTGAAGACAAGTGAATTTTATCCCCTAGGCTCAAGGCCGAGATACTGCAGTTTTCTAAGAGTGTGCACCAAACCAAATATGCAAGCAAATTGCTGATTCTGCTGCATCTTTATATGGTTTGTTGGTGCAAGAAAATATAAATGTTTACAAGTGAAATTTATAAACAATATCCACGATTTCCTGTAGTGTTGCGCGGAAAGTGTGGAGGTACCTTCGGTTGCACTTTCTTAAGATGTGCAATTCAAATCGGTCCAGAGCACTTTATCTTTTTATGAATTATTCATACATACTCGCAGATTGTTTCAAGGGCGGAACATTGCTTTGCTGGAGCTAGATTTTCTAGTAGTTCTTTTTTTGATAAAAAAACTGGGTTATCAATTGATGGGGACAAAAAATGCAATATGCCTTAAACATAGTTTTCTCTGATATCGTTGGTTTTGGGATTGTTTTTCAAGAAATCCATTCAACGATAGCGATTTCTTAGTAATACTCAGCGGTCTTTATGGGCCAGAAAAGGGGCTTCACTCATTGCTGACTCAAGCAGCTTCCTCAACTATTCACATTGTCAAATTCCAGAGTTCCGAAGCGAGCCGCAATTCTCCGAACAACTGCTCTTAATGTGGGGAATCCACTTCGTGGACCACTATGACGCATTATATACACCTAATAGAAAGATGTACTTTGTTCTTAATTTTCGCATAAACCGAATTTCAGGAACCAGTTTTGATAAAAAAACTGTCATCCGTTTGTAGAACAGACAACCTTTTTTCGCTCTTGTTGTATTCCTTCTATTTCATTTGCCATCAGATTGCACTTCAATTTCATTGTTATCATATTTAATGTTGTTTGGGTAATAAGTCTACATCAGCAGGACAAGCACAAATATAAAAACAGACATTCAAGACGTAACCAGGATTCAAGCCCGGGGAACGCTCAACCATTTTGGCCACCGCACTATCCCAGAGAAATGCACTTTGATACTTCTTTAACTTTAATATTAATTTCTTTGCAAACCACACTTTTAGGTACACCGGAACATAGACTGGGTTTTTACAATCAATACTCGATAGATTTAACCATTAGACTTTATTAAATAATTTGTGTGACTGTGACTGTTTGCTCGTTAGAGGCAGAAGAGAGTCCCTCGCTTCATGTGTTTCTTTTCTGCCCCTAACTCATGGCACACTTTTCTCGCCGGTCCTCCACTCCCGTGGCGAGCTCCGCAAAGTGGATAAATCCGCGCCATCTATTCGTTCGCATTCGCAACATTCGAAATAAATTTCGAATGCTGCGAATCCTGCCGCGCCACATCACTCCGCCCCCAGATGAAACCTAGGGGTTTCGGCGACTGATCCCGGAACTTCGTTCGCCGTCAATCCACGAAACGAACACGACGCTGCTTCGGGGCGGACACGGGTTTCAGCCTGGACAGAGAGACCGCCTTCCTGTGTCCACCGATCTCGAGCTGGAAGAAATGTTCTCCCTGCTCGAGAACGCGGTACGGGCCCTCATATGGAGGCTGCAGCGGCTTCCGGACAGCATCCGTCCTGATCAGCACGTGCGTGCATGTGTCCAGTTCCTTGGGCGAACAAGCAGGTATGGACGAGTGTCGAGTGGGTGGTGGCACTTTGATGCGTCGGAGATTGTCCCTCAGCAGACGCACCAACCCCGACTCCGTGAGACCCAATCTCTTGTCGAAGACCGGATCGCTTGGGAGTCTTGGGTTCTCCCCGTATACCAGCTCTGCGGGGCTGGCAGCAAATTCCTCTCGTCGGGTTGTACGTAGGCCGAGTAGGACGAGAGGCAAGACTTGGGACCAGGACGGATCGTCACGTGCCATAATGGCGGCTTTCAGCGTCCGGTGCCAACGTTCTAGCATCCCATTGGATTGCGGGTGGTATGCAGTAATCCGCTGGCGTTTAAAACCAAGGAGTTTGCCTAACTCGGAGAAAAGGGTGGACTCAAATTGCATTCCCTGGTCAGTGATGACCACTGCAGGGACGCCAAAGCGAGGTATCCACTCTCGACAGAGGGCTTCGGCACATGATTGCGCCGTAATGTCTTTCATAGGTATTGCCTCAGGCCACCGCGTAAACCTGTCGATGATTGTGAGACAATACCTATAACCGTGCGAGTCTCGCAAAGGCCCTACTATGTCGAGGTGTATCGTGTGGAAACGCTTGGTAGTGCGGGGGAATGAGCCCACTTCTTTCCTTACATGCCTGGAGACTTTACACTTTTGGCATGCGATGCACTCTCTGGCCCAGGAATTGATATCCTTGTTCATGGAGGGCCAGAAGTATTTTCCGGTGACTAACCGGTTTGTTGTCCTGATGCCGGGATGCGCCAAGTCGTGAACTGCGTGGAACACTTCCTTGCGAAATGTGGCCGGAATGTATGGCCGAGGTCCCTTTTCCGAGTCTTCGCAGCAGAGAGAGAGGTTTGAGCCGAAGATGGGCAACTCCCGAAATTTGTATTTGGGGTTGGATTTGAGGCTCTGAAATGCTGCGTCATCCTCCTGCGCCTTGGCAATAGCCGAGAAATCGAGTGAGGCGGGGATGTTAACCTCGGAGACACGAGACAAAGCGTCAGCAACTATGTTGTCCTTGCCGGACACGTGCTGGATGTCTGACGTAAACTGGCTTATAAAGCTCAGATGGCGAAGCTGACGAGGGGACGCTTTGTCCGGCTTCTGTTTCAAAGCATACGTGAGAGGCTTATGGTCCGTGAACACTGTGAACGGCCTGCCTTCTAGGGAGAAACGGAAGTATTTGATGCTCAAATACGCGGCGAGCAGTTCGCGATTGTAGGTACTGTAGTTCCGTTGAGCGGAATTCAACTGCTTCGAGAAGAAGCTCAACGGCTGCCAAACTTGATCCACCTTTTGGTGAAGGGCAGCACCTACTGTGATGTCAGAGGCATCAACAAAAACGGCTAGGGGTGGATCTTGCAGAGGGAATGCCAAGAGTGTAGCGTCGGCCAATTGTTGACGGGATTTGTCAAACGCGCAGATAGCCTCTTCAGACCACACGATCTCTCGTGTGTCCTTAGTTTTGGGGCCAGACAAGTACGCGTTCAAAATGGACTGGTGATGGGCGGCCTTGGGCAGGAAACGACGGTAGAAGTTCAGCATGCCCAAGAACCTCCTCTTTCTTCACTTTGGATACTGAAGAAAAGAAAATATTCCGTTCATACGAAAGTGGAGCCACTCAGAAAGTATTTTACAGTCAACAGGCCATTTGGTTGAATGTTCAGAGCTCACAGAGACAACAGATCGGAAATCACTTTTACTCCCGGTCGAGCATTAAAAAGATTTATTTGATGTTGCGCCTGAGTTGCAGTGAGAGCAAACATAACTATACTGTGGTAGACAAAAAAACAAGAAATGCGAAAAATTGCAATTACATAACAATTTGACTGTCTGAACCCTAAAGTTACATAGAGAGCTGCCAAAAAATGTAGTTCCATCAATTCTCTTACTCCTGCTGAGGATTATGTTCTATGAAAAGGATTTACCTACTCCTACATACCTGATGAAATTAATAAAATTTACAGAAAGATTTCCTCCATATACGAGAAAACCAAAAAGACTATGTAAAGCCAATTCAATTCCCAATGCAATCTTTGAAATCTTATGAAGACGGAAATTCATTGCACATGTTCGACCGCGATGGGAGTTGCGCGACCAAAATGCAGTGTATCGGTGTGTTCCCACGTGTTTGTGAGTACATGTTTGCGAGTTTCCGCGAACATGTTGCAGCATTTATGATAATAATAAATATTGCACAGCTGTTTATTGCTTCGTACATCCTGGGAGGAATCAAAGGCAGAGCTTTCTTAAGGATTCATTTCAGTTTAATGGTAGTGGATCTTAATAGAATCACTGAGCGAATGATACTTCAAAATTCTTCTATGGGAAGCTTGGTGGAAGCAAATACGCGCAGCATTCTCGGCAATAGATCTATGTGTTCTCTCCTAGGGAGTAGGGAGGAACTAAGTAGACGCATCCAAGACTATTTTTTCGGATGTATCCGTTTTCTGCTGGGATAAGATGAAGAAAAGCACTTAGGCGACATCGACACACCGACACACACCAATAAATTAACCTCATAGGTCTCGTCCCTCTCCGAAAAGCGCACAATGAGATTCCGTGTCCCTTTGGCGCTGGATTTGCTCCTCCTGTATATAGTCCAGACCTCATAGTGTGTGTTCTAAGGGCACTTAGCACAGAACAGTAGAGAAGGAGTGCGTCTCATGAAATCGTGAGGGAGTTGAAAGGCATTTCAGGTAACCGCAAATGATGACGCATATGCATGATTGACGCGCTATATATATAATATATATATATATATTTACTTAATTAACAACTAGCCGATCAACATGGAATGCAAGGTCGGAATTCTCTTTCTGGCCAGGATGACTACCTTGGGTTTTGCTTGCGAAACACTGAAACCATAAACATTCTTCCATCCGCTTACCCGTTGCATCACTGTACCAACTCCGCTTTGCGCCTCAATAAGTGCCGCAACATCATCTGTATAAACAACCAATCGCTACTCTCTTGGCATATCGAGTTTTAGCATACGATCATAAGGAGCATTTCAGAGGATATATCCCCGTGTTACCCCTGATATGATCTCCATACTCCTCTGACGGTTTAACGTTTCACACAGCAGGAAACGGCGTGTGTCCTGCATGTTTTTTCATCTGACGGAATTGATGGCATTTCTGACATCAAGCTTTACAACGAGCACTAATCGGCAGTGTCCATGACAGCATCCGCTGTAGCCTTCGTTGCTCCAAAACCGAACCATCTTCAGCGGTCTATTCTTAGTCAGCTTTTCGAGCACTCTCCCAGCTGTATCAAGCGTACAAAGTAATAAGTATGCAGACGACACGTTCTCCTTTCCCTTTACTTATCAGCGCAAGCCTCGATTCCTTCCAGCGAGAAGGAAAGAATCCCTCAGAAAGGCAAGCATTAAATGCGCTGAGCAGCAAGTTGGACCGGAGGTGGAGCACCAATCTATTAGCTCTTGCGGGATGCTATGGGGTCCTGGCGCCTTCTTGTTTTTCAATGAACTCCTGCTTTTTTTATGGAGAAAAGTAGGCAATATTTGGCACCTTCCGCGCTGTTGTCATCACCCCGTACAAGACGTTTAAGGAATAATGCCCACACAAAGCACTCATTCATGTTCCTCCTGTATATAGTCTTCTTGGAGAAAACCAATATATTAAAAGTTTGACTGTAAAATGTTATAATGCTATTATGAAGGCTAATAAAGGTACAGCAGGATCAATGTTGGATTATGAAAAGAAACTGATCATTTTATTTAGGGCTGGGATCGGAGGATATCGTGATGAGACCGTACGTAGAAAGCCTTTTCAGAAACATCTTCGATAAGGACACCGTAGATATCATACCATGAAGATCAGCCAAAAGTTGGTTACTTTTCATAAAATCGAATAGTTGGAATTATGTGCTAATAATGGATTTTTTACGGCTCCGGAAGGACTTTATAAGGACCTAGACAAGGAGGTAATGGGATCGGCAACTTTCTCAGAATTTGTTGAAATTTCCATGGAAACTGGTAAATTTGGATTTCTTAATGAACTGGTGCAACTGAAAACCGATCTAACTGAATTTAAAGGTCATTTTCAGGATAAATCTTTTTGAGTTTGGCATGGAGTTATGATTTTTCCAAGCGAGTTCCCGTGCTTGAACGATTGCATATGCACTGGTATGAATGTTAAGCGTGCGCCGCTAATTTCATCTCAAAATGGAGGGAAACCGATGAACGCCTCTCATTTCTTATTATTTGGCGCATTCATGAGTGGTGGAGTTAGGCCCCTTTGATAGGTACTTCTCAAAACTTCTTTTGTTTCGCTTTTGTTTCGTTTGGCAGTCAGTTCTTTGAAAATCCAAGGTGAAAACAGACTATGATTGGTTTCTGTTTTGGTAACCAAAACGAAGAAGTACTTCTAGAAGCGGCCTGAGTGTAACACAAGATTTGATGTCGCTTAGTCACATTGGGAAAATGTCAATGTTGATTGACATTTTCAGCGATCGTTTATTTTTGAGTTTTTGCGCTGATTTTAATGTCTGGCTATCGACACGGATCGTGCTTCTTCAGTTTGACATTTTCAAGCCCGCTCTTTTTAAAAACAGTAAAAAGATATGAAATGTTGGAATTGCGATAACTTTGGAGGGTGCTGAAGGATCTAAAACTGAATTAATCTATGGATTTTTTTTGAAGGCCGAACGTGAATTCAAATTAAATCTTGGAAACAGTCGAGAACCTGAAAAGCTTTTGGGTACATTTAGTGGGGGTTCTCATTGATGGAAGATAAATTCGAATTCTGTCGATGTACAGCGATGTTCATAGTTTGAACTTCAAACACACTCATTAGAAGAAATTAGTAGAGGTTTTAACAGGAGATGTTACGAAGAATGTACGCCTTCTAATATAGAAAACCTAACGGCCTAATAGTAGCTAGCCATACAAATTGGATGAACAAATTTCTGCTATTGCTGGAGTTCGTTAACTTCTCAAATATCGCCTAGTGTGCCAAGTCATCGGTCGTCTTTGGTTCATTTCCTTTCTGATGGCGTTTTTTGCAATTTCTTGAAAATGGGTGGAACATCATATCTATCTCAAACATCCTCATTTGTATGGTCATAGTAAGTTATGCCACTGATCTCTTTGTCTGTACAGCGTTTCCCGGTATAATTACATGAAGGTTTCCTCGGTCACTTGGTTCGAACGACGGTTATAGACTGAGTACTCTAAGGTGACGGGAAGAAAGACGGGGTAGCAATACTGTCGGCCGACACTTAGTAGCAGTGAGAAACGCTATGCCCACTTTGTAAAGTTTATATTGGTGATCAGACCCGAATCTGCACGGTGACCTATCTGACGAGATTTTGTCCCCGAAATCTCACCAGGGGTATACTGTACCATGTGAACCGGGATAGCCCTCTGAATTGACATATTTCAGGAGAATCCCTGATTTACGTACTTCCAGCCCGGTTATTTGCGGTTGGCCCCCTTGTGGCAGTATCATTGGAGTTGTGGTCACGTTCAAGCAGACCTCAAACGTGAAGTTGTGTCTCAACTCGATACCGCAGGGCTTAGTTCGATAGAAATTTGGGTACGCTTTGATCCACCAGTATGAATGCTGAGCCATGCATTTAGTCTAGACTACTATCATTGTTCTTTCCGGAGCGGGGTTCTGATTGTGGTCACAAAATCAATCCCTATCTCAAAAAGGCAGTGGGATTCAGTCCACGTTGCATATAACCTCTTGGACTTAACTGTCTTTATAACCGCGATTGATGGTTAGTTGTCTTTGGTGGTTGCCCAGCATAGAATAGAATAAAATAGAACCATCGCATTTTAGATTTGAAACGTACATAGAGGCATCGATGGCGAAGGGCACCATTACGGAGCGTCATTTAATCTGGGTTGTGCTGATATGTGATATAATTTCAAGGCACAGTTCATTATTGATAATGATCGCCCCGGTCTTTTTGGTCCCGTTTGTCAGAAATTGTAGTCTTCTTCAGATTCAGCCGTAGATAGTTCGAATAACTACCACTTTTACTGGAAAAATGGATTGCATTTATATAATTGTATTATTTTCTTGGGTTGAGTTTATCCTGTTTTCATACGTATTTAACGTTTCATGATCTCGAGATCGGGGATGAGGAAGCCCTTTCAGCTAGTAGCTCGCTGATATTCGGCAGCATTTTTGCAAGTGGCGCGGTGGTACTAGCTACCTTTTTAGCATGTATACTTTATGTGCTCTCTAAAGCTTAGCTTGGCATCAACCAACCCTCCAGGTATTTCACAGCCGACTTCGAGACAACGGTATGTCTACCGACTTCCGCTTTAAAAGTGTTCTTCTTTCTACAGTGCATTATTAAGACCGTTTCCGTTCTTTCATCCGCCAAGGTCAGCTCGGTCTTTCTAGCCAGGATTTTACCGCTCTTAATGTTACCTCCGTGTAGACCCCCATGTCCTCTGGGTGCTTTTCTGAAACAATATACTCTTTGGGGCCCTCATCCGTCCCATACCAGAGAGTCCTCCCTGAGAGGTAATTTTTGACTAGACTCGCCAAATATCCAGGAGCACCTATGTATGTCAGTCAACGTCCCTTTAATTTGATTCCAACTGGCGGAGTTGAATGCATTTGTGACATCCAATTCCAATATAGCATAGCAGCCGTCAGAACCCAACGCACCTTTTTCCAGATCTACCATCATGCTTATTGAATCCACCGTAGAATGGGTTGGAAAGCAACGTTATTTTTCCACTGACCAGGAAACATTTCTTCTTTTGGACATGCCTCGAAAATATTAGTGAAATAGACGGGCCTAGACTTCACTGTATATTGCCAGGTGTATGGATTTCATGCAAAGATCGTTGTTCTGTATCTCTTCGTGGGCCAAAATATCACTTAATTACCAGAGGGTATGCCAGCTTATTTGAACATAAAACTAAAAATGCATTCATAGTGTCAGAATCGATTTCCTCAATAAGGAATGAGGAGCAGTATCACTCAGCAACGGAATGGTACCACAGTTCCATTCAAATACCTCACAAGCATATATGTTGATTTCAGCAATATAAAACCTCAAGAACAACGGGTTCAACTTGGACCACTAACTTGACCTTCTAACTATAATAGTATCATGTTCGATACAGTACTGACATCGTAGATTTATTTGATATTAAAAATGTTTTGTTTTCAAAGTATCAAGATACCTTTTTGACTATACAATGTACCCTGATGATGACTAATCGGCAGGGTCCGGCTTCAAAGTACACAGAGGGATCAGAATCCTTACAAAACAATACATCAAGCACTAAGTTCTAGAGAAACATATTATAGCAATCTGTCTGCATACCAAGTTGGTCTACCAAGAAATGTTGGAAAAAACCCGACCGAAACTGCAAACTATTGGCCAAAAAGGTTCAGCATCTACTCAGATGATGTTTTCAAAACACTTACCAAGAGAGGCAAGGAACCAGCATTGGTAGGTCCAAAAGGCAAATAACTATGGAGATGCTACTTCTCCTTATAGGGAAATCCTGATAATGCAAGAACTTTCCCAGGGAATGGAACGAGGGAACCATTATTAAGATTCTGAAAAAGGACACTCAGTTTGAGTGCGATAACTGGAAGGGTAATTGTGTGCTCCTTGTCTTAGAAAAGATAATATCTAAAACAATCCTGGAATACATCAAGGAACACCTGAATTGATCGGCGGAGAACAGGCTGATTTCCGCTGTGAATCCTCCTGCATTGACCGCATCTACACCCTGATGATCATTTTGGACAGTGTGCGAGGTTCGGATCTTCGCTTCACTTGCTCTTCATTGATTTTGACAGAGACTTCGACAGCTGTTATAGAAAGCGTATATGGAATAATTTGCGCAGGGGGGAGTGGGAGCCTGGAGTAGTTAACAGCTATTGGCAGCACCGAGGTAAAATCTCAGAAGCATTTGAGGTTCAAACCTGAGGTCGCCAGCGTTGTATCTTATTTCTTGTTGTTATTGGTGGCGATCTTCATGCTGCTTGTCTGAAGGGCCTGGGGGAATTCAAAGGACTATGCAATTTTTCTTTAATCACCCCCATTAAGCTGATGACATCCGCTAGCTCTCTCGCCGAGTCATAAACCTTAGTCAAATGAATCTGGACTAGGAGAAGTAGGCGAATACGCTTGCGTTGTTTTGCTTAAAATCTGGAAATGTGGTTATATCAATTCCAAGATCAAGACTGCTGATGTTCTTTCTGTTTTGTTATATAGGGCTAGCACATGGAGCACAAGTGACATCTCTATTGTTTCTCGAAAGCTCTAAGCCTTTGTTAACACCTGTTGGCGACGTGTCATCGGTATACCCTAGTCTGATACAATTTTGAACGAAGAGTTTCGTCGGCACACATGCCAGTTACCTGTAGACGTGTTGATGAGAAGGCGGAGGTGGCAGTGGATAGGACACACATTAAGTAGGGCAAACACTTTATTATTATCTACGCCATGCAATGGAATCTACTATCGCAAGGTCGGCGACGATTGGGTTACCTCAGCAACACTTGGCTGAGGATACTGTAGGAGGAGTGCAAGCATCTCAGAAAGTCCTGGATGGAGCTTGAATACATTTCAATAAACCGTCAACGATGATACGTGGTGGTGGTCGACGCGCTAAGTCCTATTCAGTGGCGAATGGGGCAACAATATATGTATATAACGTCGATGTGGTCCAGGACGCCTTTCGGATAATATCGGACGAACTAGTATCTGTGGATGCTGGGGTAATGGTTATTGACAACTTGGTGGAGGAAATGCGAAGGTTATACCATTGCTGAGTGATGGAGAGGCTGAAAAGCAACGTTTGGAAGAAGGAAGAATGGCTGGAGCACTGAGAGGATTCTCACAACAAGGAGAGGAATACATAATTTGACCTCAAATATTTAACTTTGGATGTGACAAAGTAAAAAGATCTCCACTACCATATAACACAACTTTGGTTTGACTAGTCCATGAGGTGGATACCGTTGGTAAATGAACTATACTAAACGTATTTTTTGAGCTTCTGTCAAAAGATGGGGGAAACTGAACCTGATGTCATCGAGAGACATGCTTACATTTGAAAGAAGATAGAAGGCAGTTTGGCTATGGAAAAGGAGCAAGTTACAGTAAAGCAATATTCGTTCGAGAATTAAACAGAAGTCGACCAACTGACGATGGACTTCCACCGAGATTTGCTTTTAAATCTGCGGCATATTTCAGATATAATTCATGACGCATTCATATTTTTATGGTTGGATCATACTAATTACTGATTTCTTTGCGATGACTCAATTTTCAAGGTTCTCGTACTGAACAATGAGTAAGGGTGTCTGAGCATAGCACAAACTTTCATGGGCTTAATGCCATTTTTGATGACTATTATTCTTGGTTACAATCTTTTATCTGTTCAATATCATCTTTCGGAATTTCAGTTGTTACTTTGCTTCTATTTTCTTATCTGTAAATTGTCTGAAAAATAAGCAGTTTTTTTGGCAGGTGGAAATTAGGTAATCCCAGTTGCCCTTCATTTTTAAATAGAAAAGGTTGATTGACGGAGGGTTGTGTTGTGTTCTTGATGCTTTACTTAAAAGTTCTCAGGCTTGAAGTAAGAGAAATGCTGTTATGTATACAAAGAGCCACACGGGCCTATCCTGCTTCTGCTTTTCCAGAGAAATACCCTCAGAAACTTTCAAATGTGGTTGTGAGGTTTGGGGTTTTTTCGTTATGGAGTGGGAAATGGCAGCTCTTATAAAATAGTAGGAAATTCCTTCCATTCAGTTCAGTTGAATTCAAACTCGCGGTATATACTTTCGGAAAATTGTTTCTGCAGTGACAGTGTTATAGTAATTCCGGAAAACTCTAAAAGAATTTTGACCGTGAGCATGGCTAAGTTGGGAGTTACAAGTATTCTGTTAGTTATCTTCGTTTGCATATCGGCTGGGCTGGTAAAATCAGTGAAACGGTGTGGAAAGATATCCTGAGTTAACTGACTTTATTCCAGGACGAGGACCCCATTTCCATAGAAGTTCCGGACGACTCAGAATTGAGAGTCATAGCCAAGAAATGCAAAATTCCCGGAGTTTCTGATGGTAGAGTTTGTGTATTACTGCTCAATGCTATATTGAAATTCACCAATTTCTATATTTAATAGAGGAAATTGAACGAATGCTTAACGATGATACGAATTTATCATATGGAGGGAAGTGTACTCTGAAATGTATAGCCGAGAATATAGGGATTGTAAGTAGGATATCCTGAATATCCTGAAGTTTGCTGTTTATGGTCCTAAGGCCAACAGTGGTCAGGGATTTTGATGTGTACCATTATAGGTCATAAAAGACGATCAAATGGATGTAGCGGAAACGAAGAAGATAGTGGAGAAATCTGCGGTAGATAAAGAGGAATTAGCATTGCCGTTTTATCTCATCGATAAATGCGGTGAAATCAAAGACAAAGATGAGTATGTTTTGGGCAGGGTCAACCCTTAGACTTTTTTGATGAATTTCATGCTTTCTACCAGATGTGAACTGGCTTACAAACTGAATCTGTGTATGATTGAAGCAACGAAAGAATGGAATTCTAATAGCACCACTGATGACCTGTTGTGATTTCCTAGAATTGAAATCAAAAATCATCCTAAACCTTATTTTAGAAAAATGTGCTTGATATAAACAAGTTGGAAAATAAAGAGATTGAAACAAACCTTTGCTCTGAATTTGACTTTATAGTGAGTAAAGCAAATGAAGCTGACTTCCAAATACGGTTGCTACAAAGGTAGAGTGAGTTATCATAGTCTGAATGGCCAACAAATGTGCCGATCAATCGTTCACGGTTAAGATAATTTAAATTTACAAAACCCTCAAGTATGGTAATTGGTATTGTGATTCATTCTATGATAAGGAGTAGAATTCGCTTGTAGCATTCCTAGTTTGTTGCAAAAGTGACTAAGTCAGAGCGCGATTTATGGGTCAGCAATTTACAAGTCTTATACATTTCTTGTTACTTTGATAAAACTCTGCCGGTTTGGTTTTTTATCATAAAATTGCTATGCGCAAAATTATAAGACTTTGGCCTAAACGACGTGAAGATACATTGCATCGACATTTGAAAGGAGAATGCTTTGCTAGCACAGCTTTGGAAGGCCATCCAAGGAGTATGTTTTTGTAAATGTTGTCTTCATCTTGGAAGAAGTAGCAAATATCGCTGGGGAAGTATTATGGCTGCCTTTTGCGTCTAGGTATAGTGAGGCAACCAGCCATCGCGCCATCGTTCCCAGTTTGTTGAAATACATTTCAGTTCCCCCCAGGACTTTCCGAGATGTCCGCACTTCCCCTCTTCTGTCCTGCGCCAAGCGCTCTTGGGGCGAGCCACTCGACGGCCATCTTGGAAGAGTGGGTTCCAACGTGTGGCGTAGTCAGCATCGCAATTACCGCCTTCCTTAATTTGTGATCCATCCGATGCCCTTTTCGTCTTCCGATGCAGGTGACAGTTCTGTGTTCCGATGAAGCTCTTCGTTTCAAATAATATCAGAATAGCGCACTCCGATGATACGTGGCAGACAGGTGTTGACGAAACCTCGAAGCTTTCGAGTGGCAGTGGTTGTCACTTTCCACGTGTTACTCCCATAGAGCGATACAGAAAGAACATTAGCACAAAATAGTCTCAACTTGATATTGGTTTTGGGATAAGGTCCATGACTTTGTGCGAGAGCAAACAGATGTTATCATTATAGTCGAGTCATCAGCATAGCTTGAGGAAAGATGTCATCGTCCATTGAACTCCTTCACGTCCTCCGATAACAAGAGGAAGTATGATAATATCGGTGATAAAATGCAACTTTTGCGGACTCTGCTTTCGACCATGAGAGATATTTTGCGTCATTATATGTTGCTCCGACAATAATTATCCATTTCTCTGCAGTTTCACTCCTGCTTAGAGCACGTCAGATACACTCCCTGTTCACTCTGTCGAAAGTTTCAACATGAAGAGCAGGTGAAGCAAAAATCTAAACTTTGCGAACTATTCCAAAATAATCCGTAGCGAGTTGTTGTGGCGAATGCAGGAATATCCCAAGCGGAAAACAGCCTGCTCTCTGTTGATTAAGCTTTCGAGACGTTCTTTAATGCGTTGCAGGATTACTTTAGCTATTATCTTTGCGACGGCAGGGCGCATGTAGATACCTCTCCAATTGTTACATTTAAAATGGGTACCTTTCTCTGGAATCTTAACGATCATCGACTTCATTCACTTTCTGTGAAAAGTCTCGGAATTCCTGGATTTTCGCACGAGTGGAAATAGCAGAGCTGCAAAAACTATAGGTGATAAGTTAAGAACCGAGGTGATCTTTTCCTTTCATCTTTTCAGTTGTTTGTTATCGTGGGTGTGGAGTTGATCGTTAACGTCTTCCACAGGACCATTAAAAATTTGCGACCACATGCAAGTTCTTCCGCATCACGCTCGCCATCACTTGCGGCGGTCAATAGAGCCTTCAATCCATTCTGCTCATTGATTCACATCCATAATTCCGTAGTCAGCCAGATCTTATGACGCCTCTTCGGGACGTGGCTGACGACCTGCGTACCACCCAAGAAAAGAGAATTTGCAAGATATGTTAGCTCTTCTCCTGTCGAACACTGGATCATACAAACCGTCAATGTTGAACTTGGGCGGTTGCAGTTTTTTCCAATCCTGCGGGAAGTGACGGACGCAATACGCAAGCGACCATCGATGGTGATTCCTTTCGATGGTCGATGTCAGCGACTTTTTCGCTATGCACAACTAGGAGGCAACTCTTAAAACTAGTGTTGATCGCAAAGTGATGATGGAAGTTGCAGAAATCCACGAACCTCTCACTATTACGGTTACGGTAGCCAAGATCGTCTTTCCTCATCACATGTCCGAGCAAGGTGTTGTCAGATCCTTGGCATTCATATCACGCATCACGATCACAATGTCACCTTTAGGAAGCCTCCTCTGAATTGTGAGCAAGTGATCATAGAAACCGTTCTTCTCCACTATATCGAAAGCTTCCGTAGGTGCATAGAACTGTGCAAGTGTGGTGCTCCTTAACCTGGGCCGGATCTTGTGGTTAGAAGTCTGTTAAAAAAACCAGCTCCGAGGTTAAGGAAGCGCACCTTGCGAGAGCCGCTAAAAACAACCGGATACCGGATTGGCGTCTGCTACCACTTGGTTTTCCAGAAGAGTACCCTTCGTTTAGCCCAGAATCTTCAGCTTATATCGTTGGAATTCCCCCTCGAGTTGAAGAAAGCGATCATTCTGATGATCCTCGCTACTGTTGTCGAGGAACGTGTGCACATTCCAGAAAACAATCAGCGCTTTACGATAGCCAAACGTCTTTGGGGTGAGATCAGTCCCTATCCGAGGCGTTGTTGACGTTTCGGTAGCAATGAAGTTTCGAAATTTGCAGGTTGCTTACCGGCAAAGTATTGCTTTGCAGTTTTCCATGCAAAACAATATTTCCCCTGACCGCCTGATGAACGTTGGGGATTTTACCCGCCTACCGGACTATTTCAGAGTCGGTTGTGGTGGTGATCGCAGGAATGATCCCCGTTATCTTTCTTGCTAAGAAGCGTAAAGCTATCTACAAGTGCAAGGGAGAAGACTGCGTGGCTCATTGGCAACTTAGATTGGCTGAATCGAAAGCATGGTGAAACTTATTACTTAATTAGCTAGAAATCTAAGCGGACGTGAAACTTTTCAGTGTTTTCTTCACAAGTTTGGAAAGGCATGATGCCCTGACTATGTGTTTCCCAATTGAGTGATGAACGAACACTTCCCTTTTCCTTCTTATGGAAGATGGAATGGAACTTGACAACCACTCTATGCAAATACAGGAGAGCCCTCCCCAGACAACGTTTTCACAGAGATACTGACGAGAGCTGGTAGTTGGAGTCGTACTGACTGTTGAAGGGACTGAGCGGTAGGAGGTTCCTTGAACTGATCGTTTCCTTTTCCCTCTCCTTTTTCGTTGGTGAAAGGTTTTCTCCGATTTGATAAAGCAGGAGAGCAGGAGGGCTAGCTAGAAGTAATGTGTCAAACGGTATCAGGTTAGCCTTCTGATGACAGGGAGATATTTAATTTGTATCCACGAAAAACAAAAGAATCTAGGAGTTTATGTCGGCACCCCCACACTGTAACTTAAATAATTTTTTTGCCTCGAAATTGCCTGAATGCCTCATCTCATCACTACTGGGCTTCCCTCTGAGTTTCTTGAAAAACTTAACGTTACTAGGGAGAAACTGCTTTCTAGAATAATAAAATCGCATGTTTTCGTGACCGATTAGGTTATTTGGTCGTGCCGGTCAGACATACTATATACGTGTTCCAAACAATCCATCTAGGCAACTACTTCCTTTTATATCCTTTTATCTCCATGATTGTTCAGTGATTGCTGTGTCCGTCCGTCTTACTGTCCGAATGTAGAACACGTCCCCTAATATGTTATGTTCAAGCACCCATGCCTTGAAATACTCCGAATTTAAAGGCCACATCCAGCGCCGCCCAAATCTGCTCAAACTCAGTGGGTATTATTTGTTCACCTCTACCTTTATGAGTACTGCTGCTTGATTCCGATATGGTTCACTAGCTATGGTTTCACCGACTTCTTTTTGTGAATGTTTTTCTGCAAAAGCAAGGCAAAGGAGGCCAGGATGATACAGTTATTATCGTCGCCCAAGGAGTCTTAGCTAGAGTGAGCTATATTCGACTCGTGATACAGGGCAGTACGTGATGACAGATTAACTTGAGGTTTTAGTGAAGTATCTTTACCAGTGTCAAATTTTTTTTCTCAGAAAAGAAAAACAAATTCAAGTTATAAACACGTAGCTATTTGCGCTCTTTATTTCTACTTTTTTCCAGGGATTTCAACCTACTGTAATGACTTAGGAAGATTGACGATGCGAGTAAGAGTACCTGGCCTTCCTCGAGGAAGCTCTTCTACAGGAGCTGGCATCATGATCCCCAATATAAGATCGACGATCAAGATGCTAAAAATAAGGCGATATCTGACTTGGAGTTAATATCGAGCCCATGGATATGATTCCGGTAGTTAAGGCAATGTAGCTACGTATCGAAATATTTAGCTTGTTCTGCCTTTAGATACTTAGTTATACCGCTTTGGTGTTTCGGCTTCCACAATTCTAATGACCACATAAATTATCTTATCTGCGGAAAGATGAGCTCATGATGCTAGAGGCTATATTTTTGCCTGGCTTGCATATCATAGAGTCACGGTTCTACCACCTAAATTATCTTTAATTTTTAGAGCATTGAGCGGGTTACGACGTTGACACTTTGATGGTGGGATACTGGTTTCGCAGGAGTTATGATGAAATCATGGTTCCTTGAGACATTTATTTAGATTGGTCCGATCTTTGGACCTCCACGATTTTAATAGCTGGGAGAGTCTAGGTAAGCATGATAAGCTTATGGTTTCTTCTGACAACAGCTGAATCGAGGTTTATATCACATAGCCATGGTTCCACCCTCTAAATAACATGGTGTCATTCCATGGCATGTCCAATTCTATAAAGATTGTGTAGATTTTTAGGATATATGTATTTATGTAGCTTGCTAATTTATGGCAATGAACTTTTCCAGAATTGTGCTTCGTGGTGGGGAGCACGATATAAGAGTGAAAGTCAAACAGGGATGGTTAGGTGATTCAAGCATTTTTTCTGAATCATACCTCGCTTTTTTTGAGATAGAAATTTTCGTCGAAATTGTGCTTTACCCTAACGATCTTTTAAATTGCTCGAAACGTTTCACCATAAGGTCAAAGCTCTTACTGTACAAGACCATGATATTGCCAGTCCTTATATATTTCTTGGAGACTTGGGTTCTTAGCAAAAAAATGGGTATGGGCAATTAGCCTACAGAACGACGAAATCTATGAGCGATACCACGATCGTCTGGTTGTGGATAAAATCCGGCTTAACAGGGTGCGGTGGGCGGGTCACTAAATCCGCATGGATGATGATGATGATCCAGCTCGGAAAGTCTATAAGGGCAATATGTTATCTATGGTAGAAAAATAAGACGAGGCAGACCCTGCCTGAGATAGAGCGATGGCGTAGGTCAGGACGCCAGACAGCTTTTAGGGATATTGGATTGGTAGACCTTACTAAGGCAGGGCTAGACCGAATACCGGTTGTTGCTCCGTTGATGGTGATGATGATTTTTGAAAGAATTTGGAAAAATATCTTATTTTTTCAAAAGATTAAAGACCTCAAAATTCACCCAATTGTATACGCAAATTTCCTGAATTTCATTCAAAAAATCTTATCAACACAATGACAAGTGCAATATAATTTCTTTACCCTCTCAACTCGGAACTAATACGCATTTTCGAAGACTTGTGTCCCATATCTGCATTTTGACTTTGATATTTTCATTTATTTACATAATTTTTTTTTCTCATCCATTGATTCTGATTGAATACAATTTCGTCGCAGAAAAAATTAGATTTCTTTAGACGGAAAAAGATTATCAACAATAGTAATCGGGTGGCATCTGGAAATGCAATCATGTTTGTCATTGAATCGAATTAAATCATCTCCGCATATGAATCTTTACAGAATTTATCAATATTTTTTTTTTATTTAAATAGATGTATGAACGTAGACGCATCATTGCAGTACAATAAGTAAATTATGGTGTAATTATGATCTCGTATTACATCATAGAACTTTTTTTTTTGTATTTGAATCGCGGGGATTTTTTTGTCCTCTGGGTGACTCTCTCATTTGGTTACTCATACTCAATATCTTTAAATTATGCGGCGATAAATGCATGGAATTGTAACTGGTGGTGGAAAATGGATTTTTGCTTGCATAGTCCTCTGAAAACGAATAAAATTCCAATGATAACACCGAAGGGGACTTATTATTATTCAAGGAAATTTATTTTGTGTTATATAAAATGGTTTATCCTATCAAGAGCAGCATCAAATCTGGCAGATCATTGTTTAATGAATCTTGTAAACATTATGCCAAGATAATATCTTATCTAAATATTGAGGCCAAGCATGTAAGATCTTGAGCAGGGTATATTGACTTTTTGCTCATGCAAAATGTGTACATGTGGCACACATTTGAACAGATTTTGATAAAATTTTGCAAAGCACGAGATTGTTAACCACTAGCTTCTTATCTTAAACTCAATTGCAGAGCAATGTTCATATCTTCAGATAATAATCGAGCATTAAAATTATTTTACCATTTACATAACGTTGCGATAACCCACGTTTATGTGAATATTGTAAATAACGTTTCAAATATTTACAATAATGCTTTGCAGTCTCTTTAAAAAAGGGGCCATCTATTGACCTTAACCGCTGTCAGCTATCAATTAAGATATGGTAAATAAATGTGCAGCGCATGCTAAACCTGCTAAAATATTTGGAGCTCATAATTAAATTTATTTTACAGCTCCTGTGCGTATTTATCCGCTTTACCGTATTTATTTTGAAGTTTATTAATCATTGATAAGGGATGTTGAATTAGTCTCTACGAGACACCAACATTTATCAAGCATTGTCGGGATATTATTGTATATTTACAGAGGGTGATGATTCAACATCATTTGGTCACCTGCATGGCTGTGCAATGAAATGAAAGGCAAGCTTCTCTGGAGATATATCATAAATTTGATGCATGATAGCGGAATTGGATCAAAATCATTTTATGACATGTAAGATAAAACTAGAAAGTTTTATGAGCTGATAACCAAGCAAATGCTGCATTTTTATTGACGAGGAAATGTAAATTATTTCCCTTTTGTTTTGATGAATTTCTATTGGAAGTAGGAACTTTGAAGGAATAATACCATGCGCAAATGAAATGAACGCTAAAGTTCATTTTTTTTTCAAAAGCCTTGAGGATTATTTTATCACAAAAAATTTTGGGCGTACGCATTTTTACATGACGCTGATAACACAGGATATGCAAATCATGATTGATGCCCAAGGTAAAAGGGTTCCAAACGTTTTTTCCACAGCATATGGCCATGGTACCAAATGAATGAGTATAATTGGTACTTTTCGAAACTGGTCCCATATTTGATTTTGGGGGAAATGCAGGGGAGCGAGGGCCCAAAATATGACCCCCAAAGAGTGTAATAGGTCTCGTTTTTAGAACCTATCCAACCGAAAAATTGGAAAGTGGTATATTTAAACGAAATCTAGGCCTCAAGTTCTGCACCAATAAAGTTATATAATAATCGTTGGCACAACAATCCATATTGGATCAGGGCCTTGAAGTGTGTTAGAGCACTTCATTCAAGACCGTAACGGTACACTACACTAGACTGTAGGAGGCAATGTGGTCAGCATTGCGCTCGCCCGAGATTATTACCCTGATTTGACTCAGGTACTCATTCACAGCTGAGTCGACTGGTATCCGACGTCAAATCACGATACAAATCCCACTGCCGCCAGCGAGATTTGAACCGCGACCTTCCGTACGACAGCCTTGTGCTCTAACCACTCAGCTTTCCGGAATCCGGAATAAAGTTAATAATAGTATATTACCGTATTTTAGAAATTTTGCTCATAAGCCCCCCTTACGTTCATGCTCGAAGGCGGTGGTATAAGGGATAGCATAAGGCATAATTGTGGGAAGTTTGAAGGAAATCCAACTATTATTAACGAAGTTATAGAAAGGGGAACTTTCACATTTTATGTGAACTTCGTGCATTCTAAAACGTGTTTGACGTCATCATAACATATCAATTCGTCAACAACAAAATATGAATGGGGATGCTCAGGGAAACATTTCGTTTTATTTTTTGTTTAGGATGCTGGGAGTCCTGAGTCCGTATCGACTGGATGACGGATCAGACCGCTTGGGAAGCGATTGACTTCCTCTCTTGTGGTTCATAGACTCTTGTCTTTCGTGGGTTAAACACCCAAGTTTATTAAAAAAATGGCTGAAGGTTTCGTCCAGGGCATAGGCAACTCATCAGACGCTGCCTCACCTCTGCCCTGGGATCAGTAGACTTTTTTGATAAACTTAGGTGTTTAACCCAAAAAAGGAAACCACAAGAAAGGAACTAAGTTGCTTCCCAAGTGGTCCGGTCCGTCATAAAGTGGATGTGGATTCACTCCAGCCTGGTTTAGGTCTGAATCTATGACGGATTTGACTTCAATATAATTTGCACTCATGTCGTGTTTCCGATTATATACAAATGGAGCGATTACCACCTGTCGCTACTTTCGGTCGCGCTCCTGCTTGTTATTATAGTTTAGGGTGAGCACAGTATTTACGTTTGTAATATGTAGGTGTACTTTGTAGTTTGAAAAGAAAGAATATGTTGAGTTTTTGGCCAAATATGAATGGAAAAATATGCGTTCAAAGTTTCTCACATAAGAAGAACAGAAGAAGAACACAAAGCCTTTATATCCGAAGCTTCCGGTATTCCGACTTGCTTTGCTTTGTCAGAGATAACTGTGAAGTTGGTTTTAGAAAAGTCTGCTCCTGGTGAGAGGTTATTCGAAAATCAAACGGTCAGAGTGCAATTCAGTTAGAGACTTCTTTATCTATATGAGGAAGAGAGGGACTTTGTTGAGGTGTATAGTAAATTTTAGTGAGACTTTGTCTCATCGTTACATTTTAAAATTGTAACTGAGCTCCCATCCTCCCTTCCTCTTGCTTTGCTGTCGGCTGTGAAGTACGTCTTTTTCTTCTCAAAAACTTAAGTTTGTTCAATAGTTAATATTTTGAATCAACATTCTAAAATTTTTTTTTATGTTGTGCTATTGCTGGTACTATAGGCAACTAGATGGACATCATAGCAATAGGTTGAATTTCTGAGCAAATTCGAAACCGAAAAATCCATCTGCATTCCATGCCTTTTATTATATTATGAGAAAAAGTAAAACTTGTAAATTTGCTGGTCATTAATTGATTGCTTTTCTTTTTTTTCAGATGTTGTTCGCGGTAAGTTTTATTGTTTGAATATTTTAATCCTGTAACAAACGGACGAAAGGAAAAAGTGGGTAGGCGGGGAATTAGAAGGAAATTTTTGCATTTAAAGAAATTAACAAACATTCTCAAAAAACGTTTCTCCTTTTATCTCAAATTTTACCACTCTTATCATCATTATTATCGCTCTTTAGAATAAGAACGCAATCTCACGGCATATGTACTTTATATCAAACAGTATCCGGTAGCAAACAAGGGTAACAAAGTTGACTACTTTGATCGTTTCTGTACGGATGGATGTCCTATTTTTACAGGCCCCCCCGCTAGGAAGTGTGGGTGTTTTGTCCAGCTCGGACTCGCTACTACTTTTAGCAATAACCTTAGTTCAGTTGAATTCGAGTTGTTTTAAGTCGCTATTTTAGAATTTGGTATGATCTATATGCTGACGTTAATTTTAGCAAGTAAGTTGCCATCTCACAACTTTCGGTGGGTGTGAGGCTACCGATCTACAACACTGATCCAGTACAATATCTTCTTCTCTATAACCGCGATGCGGACATGTTTGTCTCTGATGGCTGCTCATCACAGAAACTCTTATAGGACGGCAGGGCCAAAGGTGTTATGGGGCATTTTGGATTCATTGTCAAAGTGTCGATCACTAAGAATTATCTCATTCAAATTGTGTTGACTCTTCAAGCAATTTTAATGGAGCTTCATTTTCCAATGGAAGAGATCATTGATTCAGGATACCTGAAGCGTTCAGTTCTGGTTAGGTCGCTATCATCGAATGAAATGAAAAGGGGAAGTCCCCTTACCCCCCTTCAGATTCGAAAGGACTAAGCCGTCAAGATCAGAATTATCACGGGAAGAAAAGATCCTCCTTCCATTACTTGTATGGGCTGATTTCTTATATCACAACGCCTTTCTCGTCGATTTGTGAAGAGGAGCAGCCTTCCAAAAAAAAATGGGGGTCTCGGGGTTTCGACAGACGAGCCACGCCACCTGCGCTGATTTTTATGTCTTGCCCCTAAACCCAACTTCCTAAAATCGAGATCCATTTCGCCTTTCCTTTGTAATATGTCTTTGTTGAGGAATCCCCCTCTTTCAGGACTTTTATTCCTAGCAAGCCGTCGATAGATATGGCATGAGGATTTGCATGTTCACCGAAGACGATGACTTCATTCATCAATTCCTTATATACTCCGGTATGAAGGATGAGTGGTCAGAAATCATACTGCTAAATTTTGGCATCATTTAAGGAGGGCTACAACAAAATTATAGATTTGGCCTTCGATCATGCTGCACTAGAAATCTTCGTTATCGGTACTTTATGTGGGATCAGAATAAATATCGTAAACCTTTACCCTTAATTTATTGTAAACAGGAAATTCTCCGACAATGATGTAATTCAATAGTGGGATTACGCCAGTTTCTGATGCGTTGTCGATAAGCAGCGGGTTCAGCAAAAACAATAAAATAAATACGAAGAGGCTTTGATCGTCGTTATCAAACGTTGCAAGAAAATTTCGGGCAATAGTGTTGAGGGGGGGTTGCCCGTTGCTGGTATCACTCATGGCTGAATTATGCTTCAGGTTCAAAAGCAGACTTTATAAGGCAACATTGGGAGCAGCAATGAGCAATTTACTCTTACCACTTTAGTATGAAGCTCTTTTAGGAAATAACTCCCATGAGGAGGGGTGCAGAATTCATACGATTCTGTAGAGATGAAGGTAATAAGGAAAGCAGGGAAATTTGAATTCGGCAGAAAATCAGTAAGTACTCAGTCATTATTAGGAGTCAGTTGAGGCCCAATTGACATTATGGCAGGGTCTGAGCTGGAGCAACGTGTCACCAATGACGAGATGGTAGAAATTGCAGAATGCTGTGTTTTGCCTTCGCTATAAATTTCTCTATTTTGGTAGCTCACACACTCAATGCGGGGTTGTTATTGCCATATCCGAGGGTTTCCATGATGCCATTGAAGAAGCCGAACGGATGACCGACTGATGAAGCTCATCATTATATCAGCTGATCGCACTATTCACTTCTTGACTGTGTACGTACCAGAAACAGGTCAATCCAATGCCGAGAAGGATGCTTTCTGGCAACTTCTCAATGAAAAGACCTGTAACGTGCCTGCTCATGACTATACCGTACGTATACGTACGTATTGGTCATGTTGGTGAAAAGAAAGACGACAACAGGTGCCTTGAACCTTGAACTTATGAATACATGGTTCTTCAAACGATTACCTTATCCTCCTACATTTTATAGTAGGAATAGTAAAACGCAAATCGATCATATTCTCATAAAACGCCGACATTTTACTACTGTCAGTGACTGCACTGTCAACCGCTGATTGCCGTCTTCTGAATCAAGTCCCCGATAAAACAGCGTGAGGAACACACTGGCACGCTGCGCATTAAATAGTGGTAATTTCTTGGGAAGAAAAGAGAAACGAACGCTATTTCCAACCGTTACGAATATGGAGGAATGGTGGAACTAAGTTAAAGACACAATCTACAAACTGACCTATGCAACCCAAGCTAAGCCAGGTAAGTGGTTCATCAACCGAAGTAGTTGGCTTTGGAATGACAATGTTCAAGTGAAGGTCCATGAAAAGAAATGCCTCTACTACAAGTTTCTCGACGATAAAACGTTCTCCAATTAGCAAACTTAATTGCCAATTGGGAAGCAAAGAAAACGATCGCTCTTACCCGAGCAGTCCTTTACGGAGATCTCAACGATAAACTGGACACTCAAGGATGGCGAGAGAGATCTGTATCGACTTGGCAAAAATCGACGCCAACGTACACAGGATATCGAACATTCCTGCTGCATTGATGTTAAGAGCGGTACTTTGCTTACCAACCCAGATTTGAACGGAAGAATTTGTTTATCTTCCACTTCCATGAACACTGCTGACATTTGGAGCAATTCCACTTGTCAGCGAGACTGAAGTCGAGAAAGCAATAAAACGAATGAAATTGGGCAAAGCAACAGGACCTGACAACACCACATCTGAGCTCTGGAAAGCGAAGAGCTAGGACTGAGCACTGTGTCGCAATGAACGAATTCGAGTTATTCAGGAAAGTAGAACACCATCTGACTGGCAAGAAAGCACGACTGTTCGGATATGCAAAGCACCTCCGCTGTAATATTAAAACAAGTCGGAATACCGGAAGCTCGTGCTTCGGGTATAAAGGTTTTGTGTTCATCTTATCTAAGAAATTTCAACGCACATTTTTCTACGCGTATACAGCTACAAAACTAGGAGACATACGTACATATTACAGCCATAGATGTTACGCTCACCCTAAACAAACAAACTGCCTATTTTCGAATACTGTACACATATATGCACGTATATAAATTGATCGTACCCATATTTCCGATTTACCTCTGATATCTACATATCTGAATTAGGCTCTACCCGCAAAGTTCATTAGCACGCATATACTATATACCTACATACACACATGTCTCGTTGGAATAATTGATATACATATACAAATGATTAAAGAACTAAACCAAAATAATTCCTTTCCACCCAATTCATACGAACTTACTTCGTTGTGACGAATTGATATGTGATGATGACGTCATGCAGGTTGTAGAGTGCACGAAATTCACAAAAAATTGTAAAGTTTTACCCCCTATAACTTTGTTAATAATAGTTCGATTTTCTTCAAACTTGACCAAATCATGCATTATGTTCTTCACTATACGCATGCCAAATTTTGTACTTCTGGGCTGAACATAAGGGTGGTGCCGGGTAAATTTCTAAAATGTGGAAATATACTATTATTAACTTTATTTATGCAGATATCGGAACCGGATATATTTTGAGGCCTAGATTTCGTTGAGATGCACTACTGAGATTTTTTTCAGATTTTTCGGTTGGATAGGTTCTGAGAACGAGACCTGTTACACTTTTTGGGGGTCATATTTTGAGCCCCCACTCCCCTGTGTTTCACGCAATGTCAAATATTGAACCAGTTTCGAAAAGTACTAATGGAGACCTTTCATTTGATACCCCACATGGCCACATTTTATAAAAAAAAATGTTGCCCCCCCTTAAGCTTAACACAAAATGGCGTCAGTTGCTGCATGTAAAGGGAACGGCAGATTACATAATCCTACCAATTTTCGTGACAATCGGTTCAGCCGTTTCCGAATAAATCGGGTGTGACAGACAGACAGACAGACAGACAGACAGACAGACGGACAGACAGACATCGAATCGATTCTAATAAGGTTTTGTTTCACACAAAACCTTAAAAAAGGAAAGGTGGTCCGTTGTACTGTTCAAATTACCGCCCGGTTCGGTTACTATCCCATATCACGAAAATTTTTGAACAGTGTCTCATAGCAACTTGTCCAAAAATGGAATGTTCACCTCATACAACACGGTCTCACAGTCAAACCGACACTATTATTGTCAGTGGCTGTGACCTGTCCAGAACTGAGCTATGTATCAACCTGGATGAAGAGGCGTTCCACAACTGGTGTTCTTTGTGATCGACGTGTCATGTGATTCGCACTAACGAGAATTCACTTGCCAAGTTTGGCCTGAACATCGAAGTTGATGATAAGTGACCAAAAGGCTGGCCGAAACAGCGGTAGCTTGATACGCTGGATGGTGGTTTGAAACCCTCGCGATTGCATCTAGATCAGGTTTTTGGCAGAACAAAATGGCGCAACCGATCATAACGAATCGACGCCGCTTGTGAACGGGTCGAAGGCTAAACAAAAAGATGTTGCGAGGCCAAATAGGAAATGTTTCATGCAATTAAGTGAAGTAAAAAAGCTGCAGATATTGGAACTGTAACTTTTTCGGGGAAGTTTTTTCCTAATTCAGCATGGTGTTACAATCGATCGATGCTGGGTGCTCCCGCTTCAATATCTTTCGTAATGACTTTTGCAAAGGCATTGCCATCCATATAAAATCATCTGCAGTAACCGCAAAGTATATTTACTTGGAGTAATTCTCCCGACAGCGCTAACGGCAAAGCTGTTTCCGAATGGTTTTAATCTGACTGTTTCTTAGACTCGGAGTTCTTTCATTCCCTAAAGGTTCTTCTTTTTTGAACTGCTTTGTTATCTGTACTTAACAGCCGGGTTGACTGAATGCTCTACTGTCAAAGCTCTGCCGGAGTAACCCTGTGGTTTTGACTGCTCTTGCAAGGAATCTATAATGGGCAGGATTTCTTGGAATAACAGAAACAGCTGACTAACAACAGTAGATCGTTCATATTAGTGATTGGTAGTCGTTCCGACATGGCTTTTGAAGAGCTCTGGGCTCGCCAATAGGTACATTGCAGCAATGAGGTCAACTACGACTCATCACCAAATATGCACTTGAAAAACCAGGAGACAATCATCAATACTTTCATTACTATGTAAGGAGAGTTCGGGACCTACTCTGATAATTTCAGTGAAAAGATCAATTGAATTGATTTTGAAAAGTGACAAGCCGTAGTCCCTTCCTAAGTACTATAAATATTGTTTGTGAACGAAATAGTCTTGATTCAGTTGATGATGTACCGCAATAACAGGAGAAAAATGTCTCCCACGTTTCTGGTACACGAACCCTTCATTTTCGACAAGGCGCATAGATATTTTGAGAAAAACAAAAATATTGGTTTTACCTAGAACTTATCTTTTCATACCAATTAGAAAGTTCTTTTAAAATAGCATTAGTGGCAACCGAGAGAGTTGTGCATGGGGCTAATTGACAGCACACTTTATGACGAAACATTCTTCCCGGAGCGAGGCGGCAGAGAGACTAGTGGCTTCCAACCTGGAATCCACTGCCGTTAATCTTGGTGTAGCGAGTACCAGACATAGTACTTCTAACCCGAAACCCTCAGCGCCGGGGAATTGCTCGAAAGTGAAAACCGACAAGAACGTCGGCCGCCGGAAACCGGCTAAGAAGCGAAGGTCCACTGGTGTCCTGTTCAAGAGCCAGTACCAGAAGGTCATGCATATTCTCAGCAAGATTGCTAAGAATAAGGAGGCCGGTACTGTCGTCGAGCAGGATAAAAAAGGAGTTAGGAATGCAAAGGTAAAAGTGTTCCGCTCTGCAAAACCGAACGATGACCCAATTGAAGTCGCCAATGAGCTGTTGGTCGACGGGGGACTGACGGGTCCGACGGGGACTGACGAATCCAGCACGCAAGCTGATCATGCTGAGGGTAACGCAGATAAATATGCAGCACTCGAAGTGCGCCTCGGCTAATCTGCTTGTCTTCCTCTTAGAGGAAGACATCGACATCGCACAGGAGCCCTGGGTCGGAGGCGACCGAACCATCAAAGGACTCCAAAGCAAATATTTTAATTTATTCCACAGCACAGGAGACGCTGATCAGGATAGACCTAGAATATGTATTCTTGCGAGGAAGAGTTTGGACGCTTTTCTGTGTCCGGACCTGAGTTCCAGCGACCAAGTAGTGGTCAAGCTGAAGCAGGCGGGGGCAGAAAACGTGTATATTTCCTCGGCTTACATGGCTCACGACCTATCAGCTCCGCCAGAAGAAATACGACATCTGACGAACACCATAGCAACAAAGAAAGCCAACCTTCTGATAGGTTGCGACGTTAATGCAAGGCGTACGCTTTGGGGCAGCTCCGAAATCAACGTGAGTCATTCTTTGATTTTATTATCACATCAAACCTATCGGTGTGTAACAGGAGCAGTACACCAACCTTCCATTTCCCCTGCTTGGAGAACAGTGACGGTTGGGAGGAGGTCCTTGATATCACCCTAATAACCAACAATGGGATTCTTATGGTTCTCCGGATGTACACCGCTGTAGTGTATCCGATCCTAACGTATGGCTCTATTGTATGGTGGCATGTTTGAAGAAAAAATACAATAGAATGAAGCTTAATAGGATTCAAAGAACCGCGTGTGCAGGTGCAGTCTTGCCCGGCAGATGCTCTCAATCTACTCCTGCATCTCCTCCCCCTAGACCTCCACATTAAATATGTTACAACGTGCAGTACCGTTAGACTACGTGAGTCCGGATGATGGGCAGCGAAGTTCTACGGTCACAGCAACATCCTAGATGAAATGCCTCGGTAAATTTGGGTATGCCACACAGACTATGCCACACGCAAGCTGAACTTCACAAGAAGCTTTGCTGTGGACCTTCCAACCAGGGCAAAGTGGAAGACCAGAGGCGTGTTGCAAGACTATGATACAGTATTCTTTACGAACGGATCAAAGATAGCCTGTGGAGTCGGTGCGGGGGCTTTCTCGAATACACACAGTGTATCCAAGTGGTATGGTCTCCCAGGTGTCGCCAGTATATTTCTGACGGAAGTACTGCCGATATTGGAAGTCTATCGATGGCTGGAGCGAGATTCGAGTCCCAAGCGTAACCTAGTCATTCTGACTGACAGCCAAGCAGCCATTAAGGGCTTGTAGTCAGCCACGACACCTTCCCGGCTGATGGGGCAGTGCTGAACCGTTTGGGCGGCACGCTCAAGGTCACTCTCCCCTGGGTTCCCGGGCATAAGAACATAGAGGGGAATGAGCGGGATGACAGATTGGCCAGACAAGGCTCTGCTCTTGGCAGTCCATCGGCGAATACAGTCGGTGTTCCGCTGGCGACTGTTGAAGGCCCAGTCTACTCACGCTAAAAAGCAGCCGCGGGCCTAAGATGGCGAAGGTTTACGAGCTTTGCCAAGTCAAGGAGAATTTGGCCCGCTTACGACATAGCCCGATCGCGAGAGCTCCTGTGCCAGACGCGTGCACTTAGTAGAGTCTGAGGTAATTAGATATGTGCACTGTTAAGGATAAAAGGATATTCCAGGGCTTGGTCCTATTTGGTTGGAACATTACTGAATCTTCAGTGATACACCAGAGTAAGAGGGTTGCACAAATGTGTTTACATTCGCTGATCTGATACTCTGAATTCAAGCTGCGCAAAGCCAGAAAACTAAGCTCTTTAGTAATCAATAATGTCATCAAAATCAAGTGCAATGAGCTTTCAAGTTGCTCACACGTGTTGGAACGATAACATATTGCGAAACTTTATTTTGAAATCGAGTTCAGAAAAACAACACTAGGAGTTTCAATAAACACAACTGTCTGACATTATAGGGGCAATTATAATTAAATAATAATTAAATTTCTGAGTAAATTGTTTCAAACTTTCCTGGTCTACATACATGACCCCTTTTTGAGAATTATGCACCTCCATAAAAGATGATTTTGATATAATAGTTCGATAATTACCGAAAAAATGCGGATTGGCGCCCTCATTGTGTATACGTTCCTATTTGTAAACAAAGACCTCAAGAAATTATATATAATCATCTACGACAAAAATCAATAGCCAACAAATATTTGTCCTCAATTGCATCAGCTAAATCCAGTTGAATTATGCAGCGCATTGAGAAAGTTTACGTAGTAATAAATCAAATCTAGAATCAATACGGATAAGATTGGTTTCTGGTCGAGGACATAGTGAATCGAATGAAAGCGCTAAACGCACTTAAATTTGTTTTCATTCGGTCGGAATCTATTAAGCAAATAGAAATTGGGTCGATATTCTTTTGCCTATTCACAAGTTGTAATAAGTCGCAATTATAATGCATTAACACCAATCAGTACTTTGTACTATTTCCTAGAATGTCAGACAAACAGAATAGTAAGTCTTAAGTGCACAGAGTCGTAGAATGGAGTCATCTAGCAAGAATAAAGGGTGAATTCTTCAGATGCGTTTGTTATTTGGATTGATAGTATGGGAAAAGCTTGGGAAAACACAGAAATGGACTGTTTTTATATACTTGCGCAGACGATGATAGTAGCGTCAAACGAGATTAGTGTTTTTATTTTCAATATACTAATCAGTTTTGGGATCTATTTTTAACTTCATCAATGAATTGCAAATGAAGACTTTCGCTTTTGCAAAACATGTTTTGGTCAAATCTAATTTGTAGAAAAAAAAACGTTTTGTTGATTTTTTATGTAAGAATATTTGGGTACTCAATGGTTTCATTTATGTATAACAGTGTATATACGTTCAATATCCTCAATATTCAATTCAATGTGGTACTGACATTTTATCTTTTACGAAGTAGTAATTTGACGCAGGCAAACTTTAAGCTACTATAATTTTGTTAATAATAGTAGGTTTCCCACCAAACTTTCCAGAATGCTGCTTCATATTAAAACTTATAGTACTTCGCGGATCTGGGATGAATTTAAGGGGGGTCACAGTACATTTTCAAAATATAATTGTGTATTATTATTAAGTTAATTTGAACAGATATCGTAACGAAGAATATTTTCGGGCCTAGATACTATGTGCATGAATCCCTGCACTTTTTTTCAGATTTTTCGGTTTGGGTTATTTCTGAGAAACAGTCCTTTAAGGGGAGTGGGAAGCAAGTTTATCCATATGGGAAAACACCTCGTATATTTGATCCTTTTTCTCAAAAAGTATTAGTCCGAATTTATTGAAATTATGTCAATTTATTCATGAATTTGTATTTAACATTTAAGGTAGAAGGAATGATTCTAAATGGTACTCTTTTTTTTTAGAGCAATATGAAAATTGTGAAAAAATTCCCGCTGCCCTTCCTACTTTGATATTTTTTTTTCGGAATGCACGTAATGTATTTGAAATTGTTCTACCATAGTGAAAGAAGAAGCATTAATCTATGCTCTTGCAAAATTCTAGAACGATTAATTCACCTGGTTCCGAGAAAAAGGAACATTAATCGCTTCAGGTATGAAAGGTTTTGTGTATTTCTTTTATAAAGAGATTTGAGTGTGCATTTGTCCCATTAGCATGTAGCACGTAAAATATGCATATATTACGTGAAAATATCCACTTTCAAGTGATATTCACATTCATAGTATTGAATTTGCAGAGGAGCGACAGTTTTGACCTAGTATAACTTTGTGAGTAATAGTGAAATTTTCACCAAATTCGGCAGGATCATGCTCTATGCTGTAGCCTACATTGCTGCTATAATTTTAGGGTGAACTTAAGGGGGGTTTTCCTGTCACTTCCTAAAAATTATAGTAATGTACTTTTATTAACTTTATTTGAACAGGTATCGGTATGGAGGGGATTTCGGAGCCTAGGCACTATATAGTGGCGGCCCCCTGATTTTTTTCAGATTTACACCCCCTTTTTGCGTGTATGGGCCCCCCTCCCCCTTAAATTCGACGTAAAAGAATGTAACTCACTATATGCGTGAGCGTTCACAGTTCCCACTTTTCTACCAAGTTTGGTGCCAATCGCTACACCGTCACCGAGAAAAATGCGTGTGACGGACAGACAGATAGATAGACAGACAGACATACAGTAAACGGATTTTAATGATTTTTCAGGAGAGGTAAAAAACGTGGCGATTTTCGATTTTTTGCCCTAGAGTTGTTACTTCAACTCTCTACTATTCCTGCAGAGTGCAGGGAGAATGATTGTTATCGATTCTATAAGAAAACTCGAGATCAATCGACATATGTGAAGCGTGTATAAGTGAATTTCAACTCGTGTTTCAACAACTTGTGTTATTTCGCGTCATTTAATATTAGTTTTTGGCGATGCCCCAAAGCACACGTGTTTTTTAAAAAAAGGAAAGAGTGTTTGGAGGAAGGAGACCCCAAGAACGCCAGGAAGAGATACCTCGACCTTCTACCCCAGAGCCAACAGCCGGACCTTCCATTACAGGGTCTGTACAGGAAGAACATCAAAGGGTGAATACCCCGGAATCCTCCGTTTCAGAAGAATCGTTTCCCTTTTCCTTCTCGAAAGTGAGTCACCATTTAAAGGAGTACGACAGCTTCGAGGGAAATGAAAATTATATAGTTTCATAAATTTTGGTATGTTAAGTAATATTTTTATGGTAATTTTTCTGATTACTTTTATTTACTTACCAATGCGTTCATTATGTTTCGAATAGAACTTAAATCACAACAATAAATCTCTGGGCAACATGGTTGTCGTATAAATTCTCATGGTAAGCTCGAGGTGTCAGTAATTTTTAGACATGGGCCTGCTGCAAAACTTCAATTGCTGTGGAAAAATTGTGCAAAATTTGACAATTTTTGGAATTCTTCTAAAATTACTTATGACACGGAAGAAGGTAAATATAATGCTATTGTGGAAGTGTCGCTTTTGTCAGGTTCGCCTATGCCCTCAGAGCAATCGGTAAAGGTCCTACTGCAGGCAAAATTTTATGCGGCAGCATGCAGTAAATGAAGCCGTGGAAACGAACGACAATTGTAGGGAGATAAGTGTGGCTCTCGTGGCACATGGCAAAAGAGTGACCACACTTTCCTGAATGGTGTTATCAGTACGACCTCCATTGATACTTGTAAGGGAAAGAATCACAAAACCAGTTATTTGAGTCAAAATTTTATACTGTTTTTGATTTTAGGTCATTGACGTTGCAGTAATGTCAAAGCTTTTTTTATTGTTCTGGGAAACTGAAAAGTGAGCATGATGCCGACTGCCAGGCAAATTTCATTGGCTTCAGTGGGGCGATAGAAGTTGCTGCGGCCAAACAGATATTTGAGAGGTCACAACAGAACTACGATGTGCGGTATAAGGAGTACCTTGATGATAAAGGCTCGAAAGGCTTTCTTTCTTTTGCTGAGAGTAAACCTTATGGGCCAGATTTCGAAATACGCAAGTTGGAATGCATAGGCCATGTACAAAAAAGAATGGGGACCCGTCTTGGCAATTTAAAATCAAAGTTGGGAAAAAAATTCCAAAATGGAAAACCAATTGGAGGAAAAACAGATTGACAGATTGCACAATACAATTGAGAGTATAAAAGAAGCAGTTTGGGCATTATTTTTCCACATTGTATCGTCTAATGAACACTCCATTCATGGCCTATGCAAACCATCTTGGGGCAAATTTCTGAAATGTCAAAATGAAAATACTGTGTATGATCATTCAAAACATTTTCACCTGAGCAGGGCAGTGATGGATGAAATAAAGCCTGTATTTCGAAAACCGGCCCACCGTGACTTGTTACGAAAGTGTGTTCATGGTCGAACCCAAGACCTGAACGAAAGTTTCAATAATGTAATTTGGGTTCGCGTTCCAAAGACCGCCTTTGTAACAAGGAGAAAAACTCTTGAGTTTGGGGTTTATGATGCGGTATCTACCTTCAATGACGGAAATATAGCCCGATGTAGAGTCCTTCATCAGGTATTGAACCAGGGAAGTTCTGTTGTGACGCTCTCAAGAAATCTGACATCGAAAGAATTTAGAAGGCTTAAAGAAAAAATGTGGAGACGTCACAAAAAGTGAGGCAGAGAACGAGAAATGCCAAAAGGAAACTAGAAGAATCATATTTGGAAGAGGAAGGTGGCACTTCCTATAGCAAGGGAAAATTCTGATTTATCGAAAGTTGTGAATTAATTAAAAAAATGTATCTATGAATTTTGGTTTCTTTTTATACCTCTCTTCATATGATGTAATATATCATCATATATATCATATTGTTTCATCACATGTCATCTCTTTAATATGAAATAGTCTTGGTTTTGACTGATTTCATGATCCGCTAGCTCACAGGTCATAACAATTAGATTCAATAATTTTTTTCAAGTGCTTTTAGTTGTCGGTTTTGATTTTTAGACTTATCACTAGATTCAGAATTTTTTTGAGGTAATAAAAAATTTTTGATTTTTTTTTTCAATTTTTGCTACCCACTCCCCTTAAGTAATTGACCCTTCCAGACCCCTGCATTCCACCTCTTTGTGCATTAAAAAGTGCTAATCGATACCTTTCATTTGAAACCCCACAAGACTATATTCGGTGGAAAAAAAAGCCTTAAAGCCTTAAAGATTTTTAAAAATTAAATAAAAATATAAAAATTCAAAAAACAAAAAGTGAAAATAAAAATAATTGATCAACCCATCGTAGAAAATTTAGTAAAAAAAAAAGCAAAACAACTAAAAATATTAAAGATCTAATTGCTTCCTTGTGGACAACCTACAGCAACAAAATGAATCCCTGATTGATTGCCAAAATTGAATAAAACTAGCCTAAACATTCATAACTACAAAATGAAAACATATCAATATTTATAAATGGTCCCACATTCACATGAGACGCAAAACGACCTTTAAACTATTAAGTAGACAAAACAGCGCAACTAATCATAAACTAAAACGACCCAGACACCAGACATATCCTGTCCTAGCTCCTAATCGCAGAACCACGTCTTAAATTTAGACCAAATGTAAATATTTCATTAAACTGCGTCCGTTCTTTGAAGACATTGTTTAAATTTTATACAATATACGCAAATAAAGCGGAAACGCATAATATCAAATTAAACAGTTCTAAATTCCAAGGCGCAAATCCCTTAGAATCACTACTAAACTGTGGGAAAGGCTACAGTGATAAGATGCATCTTGAATGAACTATTCTGACCATTGAAACTTCCTCTGGTACGCATTAATTAAATTAAATTGATGAACATCTGATAATGAATATTTTCATATGTGTAACGCTCGGCATGATGCAGACACACAAGAGATAGTGATGGTGAAACGTGTGGCATTATGCACTTTATTAATATTTACATTTTGAAATGATACTAGTCATAGCGTTACAAGGAAAAGTGCGAAGATTATGTTCTGTTCGTATGTAAATGTTGTACATCTATACGTAACCATATGTATGCAAATTATAATACAATAGTTAAGGTCGTTCAGCCTCACTTGCGTTTTGGAATGCCCACTATCAATCTCGGCACAATGCCGTCCTACTCATCCAATCGTTGGGATGATATCGGAATAGTAAAATTGCCCCAATTATGTCAATCAATTTGAAAATAATGATAATAATCAAACAATTAAACTGATATATGTAGCTCAGTATTGTGCTTACTGACGATTTTGTGTCTATTGAAGTCAAGAGAGAAATGGAGCACTCTTAGTTTAATTCATAAAATATTTAAAAAAATTATTACGAAAAATGCAGGTGGAGTTTCTTCAAAAGCATCTACCTGTTGATTAATACACATTGGAAGGGTTGATCGATGGCATCAATTCAAAAAATAGCTCAAGGATTGGAGGTGTCCTGATGAACTGCACCAATTGGGGAGATCCATGGACCAACAAAAATTGAATTGTCTTCAATTTTTGTTATCAATGAAAATAAGAAGGTTGCGGGACCTTCTGCTGCCCTAACTGCTGTTTTGATTAAGGTGCCACCGTTTTGGCGGCGGAAGCCGGAGGGGTAGTTCCTCCAGTTAGATGTGCAGTTCGCGTTAGCGGGTGTCATCATGAGTGCCACTAAATTTAATCATGCGCTGGTCGGCCTGGACGAGGAGTCAGTCGCACTCGTCGCCAGTGTGCTGAGCGGATTTTCCTACGGCCGGTTGAAGGATCAGTTCATTAGGCGCCTGTCAGTAAGTGAGAGAGCTAAGCTGAATCACTTGCTGATGGATTTGACGCTTGACGACCGCATCCCCGGCCAGCTGAGTGGGGACAAGGTTGGATCCGAGTTTCTGAATCCTTCTTGCTTCAGCAACTGTCAGAAGGACGCAGGCCACACTAGCGTGTGCCGACGGCGGTTCCTTAGTGGTGTTGGCTACAACTGCGGGCAAAATCCACGAGATGCACGTACGCCCCGTGGTCCCGGAGGTGTCGCGTGAGGCCACCGAAGTGGTGGAATTAATGAGGCAAATGGCCGCTGTTACGGCCAATGTTGCCACACTGACAGTGGCAATGATTGCTTTGCGTTTGAACATGTTGCTTCAAGAAATAGGCTTCTGGGAAGTCGCATGCTGCGGTCCGCACCGAATTCAGGATGGACGTGGAGTGGCTCACTAAATGTACCAGCCGGGGAGTTAAAAAAACTGAGTTCGCTGGAGGACGCGGCATCGTTTGTCCGAAGCCCTGCAAGACGTCATGTCAGTGTATGACCCCCTTACTAGGCGCAGTTATCTAGTAGACACGGGTGGGGAGGTTCTTCCTGTCCCCAGACCCAACAAGCTTTCCCCTCAGCAGCTGAAATTAGCGGCAGCAATTTCCACGCTCATCACAACTTATGGCTACAGGCAAGTGGATGTGAGTTTTGGCTTGCGTAGGACTTTTTCGTGGCGTTTCATTTTGGCTGACATCATATTAGGCGTGGACTTCCTGTGTCAGCATGGGCTGGTGGTGGACATTCAGCATAGATTCCCGATAGACCTGACAACCTGACTTAGAACGTCAGGGAAAGTTTCAACTTGCTCACCCAGCACTATTTCTATCGCATTTGAAGTTGCCGCCCCATGTAAACGTGGATTTCTTCAAAAATACCGCACCTCCACTACCGAGCGTAGTCTCTCTGAGCCAGTTAAGCACGAAGTTCAGCACCACATCAACACTACTAGCTCCCTAATCTTCTCGAACGTGTGTCTTTTACCACTCCAGAAGCCGCAGGGGCAGATATCTGGTGATACATTTATGGGTGAATTCATTAGGGGGATAAAGGATATTTACTAGAATGTTTAGTTCGAAGAGAAGCCGGACGGACCTCACTAAATCCAAAAAAAAGCTGACATAGAGAATAAACTATACCAAGCAGTCGGACAAAAAACGCAAGGGGCAGGTGCAAAGATCGACTATAGCTGCTTCAGAAGAACGATTGACTTCAACACCGAAGGGAGAATATAGTGGCCGCGAGACAAGTAGCTCTTAAGAAAAGAAAGAAGATCCAATCAAAGGTGATCATTATCGGGATAACTATGCCAATATTCATTAAACGGTTGAAGCTGGTCCGAAGCTGGTGGGGTAATCTAACGAACGTTCTTAGTCACTCGTCGCACCAAAGACAGACATAAGGGTAAGTTGCATGGAAAATGGATTGAGTTTGTTGACGATCAAAGTGCTGTCGGAAATAGGAGTAGACGCCACATCAGGAAAAACTGCAGAACGGAGCTAAATTTCATTCTATAAAGAGGAAATTGCATATTGCAATTAATGGTTGTCGTCTAGAGCATAGGAGAGCCCTGGTCGCAAATCGCAAATGAAATTGAAACAAATTAATCCTCATCGCTTTTGGGCATGAAGGAGCTGTCGGCGCGATGGGCGCTGCGTTGGTCACACCCGACAACAATCATAACCGTGAGACTACTTCAGAGCAACCTTTGACACCGTTTGAGCGCAATCCCAAACAGTTTCTGCGTCGTTTCGTGTTCTTGGGCGAAACATGCCTCCACTGGTACACACTAGAGACCAAAGAAGAGTCGAAACAGTGGATTTCACCGGCCGAACGTGCTCCGAAGAAGGTGAAGACTATCCTATCGGCGTGTGATTTACATCGACTACCTGGAGAAGGGCAAAACGATCACATTTGAAAAATAAGAGGTGTTGAGCAACCTAACAATGGACGCAAGGTGATACATTCCGAAAGCTGTAGGTTTTATTGCGAGGTCTTCTAAATGTGCGCTCGAACGACGAAAGCCTTGCTTGAAGCGTTCACAGTGCTGGTCATGGTGTTCGAGCGGGTCGATATAGATATATATACTTGGGCCTGTCAAATGAAACGGTCAAATTAGATGATGATATTCATTTGACGTTTTAGTGGGCACTCTTAGCATAGACCATCAAGCAATCTATAACTTCGAAGAGACTGAGAAGAACCCTTTTGGGTGGCGCAATAAGATCCTAAGTTCATTCGTTCATTCATTGTTAAAAGTGAAAATTAAGGACATTTTCGAAATGTGGCCGAATGAAGGAATATGTCCTGTTTAGTGGAAAAGCAAAAATTAGTACTGCTACCAAACCCTATCAAAAGCCAGATTGTCTTTCTATTGGTTTTTGTGATCATGAGTATGGGAAGAGAGGTCTACAATAAGTTCCATCGTTAAAAATAGCTGCGTTTTGACGACAATTATGGATGTTTTAGAAGTTCAAAATTAATTATTCCGTTGGATCGTCAGAAAAATCAGCTAGTGAAGAGAAAATATAGACATGAATCAGATGAAACCCTAAATAGTGGACTATGATTTTCGATGTTTTGAACGGTGCAGCGCGTACTACCCAGATTTTTAAAGGCACCTTTAGAAGATAAATATTTGAAACTCGAGTGTCACTAGTTAAGAATAGAACATCTGTAGATATACATACTGCCAAGAAATTCTTAGCATCATACGACAGAGGCTCAAAAAAAATTTTTTTGTCGCTTTTTTGGCGAATTTAAGCAGCTAGTAATTGAAAAGTGAGCGCTCAATGGTGCGTGGTTTTGGTCACTACATCTGTATTGTATTGCTCAGTATTGGTTTCATTCAGGTGAATTGGGTTATTGGCTGTAGTTTGAAGCCCTCCAGTAGGGCTGAGAATTTTTATTGCTGCCAGTATTGGGCATCCTAACAGCCAGATTGTGTTTCAGTTTGATCACACTTAATGCTGTGTAAGTGATGAGCTAACAGCAGCGAGACAAACACAGCCACACAGACGAACGCAGAATCCTATGACGATTGGGATTAGAGCCCAGAGCAACGAGGTTGATGGCGCGATGGCTCAGGGGGTAGAGGGCAAATAGATAGCGAAAAAAAGTGATTGGTGAGACAAGTTTGTAGAAAGGTCAATATAAGCCCGTTGGGAAGCGCATGCAATGTTGTAATGGAAAGATACAGATAACGCTTGTATATCACGAATAGGTAGTCTCAATTGGAATTACGCGGTGATCACCTTGAATGTGAGGAATTCATATAATTCAGCAATCAAAACTGGAGATGTTTGCCGGCGATTGGCACCCCTAGCTACTTGGTTACATTTATGGACAGATATCTCCCGAAAATAAGGCTTTGTTACGACATTAACGTAGGACCTAAGGCATACCCTATCTTCGGAGGTATCGTACAGGTTTCTGCGTTGGACCCACTTTTGTGGAATATTATATTCAACGTTATATTTCATATTTGGGGAAAGTCACGGTAGTGGCCTGCGCTTACGATACGGCATCGTAAGACTGTTGCCTTATGTTTATGGGAAACGATTAATGCTCCAAGAACATGGAGATTGCTGGTCTGCAAAATTGGACGAAAAATGGAAGCGATTCTCATCATAATGTACCACAACAGAAATTATGCTCGTGTTGTAATTGAGAATTGGATCATCATCTTCAAATCGGTCTGGAAGGGATGATAGATTTCAAATTTAACTTTAAGCAACACTTGCATGCTGCGTCAAGGTACCCGGTGTGAGTCTGTCCTTGGCATGGATAATATGGAAATAATCAGGCTTGTACTATACTCTTAATAATATAATAATCGTTGGCGCAACAATCCATATTGGATCAGGGCCTTGAAGTGTGTTAGAGCACTTCATTCAAGACCACAACGGTACACTACAGTATACTGTAGGAGGCAATGTGGTCAGCATTGCGCTCGACCGAGATTATTACCCTGATTTGACTCAGGTACTCATTCACAGTTGAGTCGCCTGGTATCCGACATCCAGTCACGATAACAAATCCTTCTGCCACCAGTGAGATTTGAACCGCGACCTTCCGCTACAACAGCCCAGCGCTCTAACCGCTTGAGCCATCCGGACACATACTTATAGGTTACTTATAACTACAGTGGTGAGCCTCATTTTGGTTTCCGTAGCACCAGTGAAAAGGACGTTGCATAATATATAGCAGAACTAAAAATTGAGTGCTACCGGGATGACATGAAGGTCCAAGAGGTTTTATGTGAATGCTTACTATGTAGGGATGACCACATGATCCTCTTTGGAACGGATTTAATTTGAGACCATAATCAGAGGTTCGGCGGCGTTACTTTCCCAGTGCAGGCAGAACATTAATATCAGTCAATATGTGGTCTATTTCTACCTTCCATAGTATCAGATAAACTTCGGTGTGGCTTCTTGGCAAGAGCCATTTCGGATTAGTTTTCCGCAGATGGGAGTGTCCTCGAGCATATGGGGACGATACGGCTTAACTCGAATCTGTTTTTCTCGGAGAACCGCAACCGAATGTAACATTCTGTTCTCGGTACATTACACAACCATTTGTTAGTTCTACCTCCAACAACTGGTGGGCAGGCGATCTCCCTTTATGGTCATCAAATTGGGGAGAGAATCTACTGACGTCAAGATGAAATATGTAAGCCTTCAATATTACTGCCAAGAATGAAGCATTTCAAAAGTTCTAGCGCGTTGAGATGGCAGCACCATGCAGCGTATAGAGGGGCCACTTGGTAGCTCTTCGTATTTTGCATTGATCCTTTCCCCTCCCTCCATATCGTAGGGTCATGGCCTTTCGCAGGAGAATTATTTACCTAAAGATGTCAACCTCATATATGATGAAACCTTTCATTAGTATACTAGGAATTGGTCAGAACAAGGCCAACCATGTCCCTGGTACTTTTTCGTTCATCTGATGTCTTATCAAGGATACTACCCTGGTAGCTTTTTAGTGACCCTTTGTCATCCCCAAAAAAGAGGACAGTTCAAAGGGATTAAGGCATTAAGGATCGGCTAGGTGATACTGCATGACAACATGGAGATGAAAGTTCGTATTCGGGGGAAGTCGTTACGGAGTTAAGTGAACGTAAATATTTTAGTTAGTTTGGTTTACTGACAAAAGTTTAAGACAAGTTTTCGGAGCGATAAGAAATCTAGGATCACGTGACCAATAAGAAGTTATTTGACAACCACTAAAGGTCAAATAATATCATAGCGCGAATGGGGGAAACCCCTCTTGACAAACTTTGATGAGTCTAAAATTTACAATTACACACTGAAATCGTACACACACTTATTTCTAAAAACTGTTAACCTCCCCCAGTTAAGTATCCCCAAAATGGAAAAACTACTCACATAAAACATCACGATCGCGACAACTTCTATTCCTCAAAATTGTTGCAATTTTCTGTTGGTTATCACTACAGCTATTGCTACACGTATTATTGTTGCCCTTCAGGGTTCCTTGGTTATCCTTCAGCGTGCTCTCTTCAATAATGGTATCATCTTCAGAATTACACAAGATTGGTCGACACTTAGACATATGAATAGTATCGGAAGTATCTAAAATGCAAAGATATAGTCATTCATACGTATCACATCAGGAACCGTAAAAACACAAGGATCTCACCATCATGTGGTAAAAATGAGTCCCATTGCGAACTATCCCATGGTTCAGAGAACACGGTCCCATCATCCGACTGGGCACTATCCATAAGAAAGGAAGTGGTATATGACAAGTTACCACCGCCGTTTCGTTCAACATTGTCATACGAGGACATTCGATGATTACTTTGCTGATCAATGATGCTAGGCGGTCCACTAACATCAGTCGGGATAATTTCGCAGGGTTGATTGCTATTAACTCCGGAGTTTTGTTGAGGTGTGGAACATCTTATGAGTTCCGGAAGATTTAAATCTGGCAAGCGTTTAGCAATTATTTGATGTACAGTTAATGGTTTCGTTTTTTCCATGGCGTTTCCGTTCATGTGACTAGTTGAGTTGTTATTATTATTAATATGAGTTTGTGAAGACGGCAAGACATTCCATTGTTGTCCGGCTGAATCGTAATCTCCATAGTTTCCGCCGTCGCCACCTTCGTTGCCCATAAATTCCCAGCTACTGTCCAATGGCCACGGATCCAGTCGTCCTCGAGCCTTTTTCTGTTGTTTCTTCTTCAGCTCGTCTAGACTTCCAGCGAGTTTTTCCAGCTCCGCAGGGGCAAGAACCGGGCACATTGGAGTTCGAGCCAATCCACCTTTTGGTGGTTCTGAGTGTCTGTGATTTGCAGGGAGTAAGTTGCCCCGTTGTGATCGTCGCAGTATGTTGGCGCTAGATCCAAGTGCTGCAGCGGCCCTTAGAGCGTCTGCAGGCTCCGCATAGAAGGGGCTTCCTTGTTTACTACGAGAGGCAAGTGGTGTTTGATTTGTCGGCGTATCACACTCTGTTTTGGGGGCTTCTTCGACGTGAATCGGCAAGACAAGACCAAGTCGATTGCGTTGATTGATGATCTCCATTTCAGCTGCAGGCGGAATGAATTGTTTTGGTGCATCGGGGCTTAAAATATTCGGGGGTTTATGAGCCGCGTCATTGTTGGGATCTTTGTTTTCTCCCGATTTGATTGGAGGACTCGGGTTAGATGATGAGCTTATTGAACTGGGAGGTGATAGTACGTTGCAGTTGAGAGAGGTGATTGTGGCTGGAAGGTCGAGAAGATGAGATATTTTCATAAAAACTAATGGGACTGTAACTTACGTGTTTCTGGCAATAGATCCGGTCGCTGCTTTCCTTGTACTCCTTCTGCGATAGGCTTGAAACTAGACAATTGAGTTCCAGTACGGTTACCAAGAGGAGTGCTTGCGGCTGTATCTTGGGACCATAGATCTTCATAGTCGCTGATCTTGTCGCCGAGTGCACTACGACAGTACACTTGAGGAGATTCCAGAATATCTGACTCCTAAAATTGATAGAAAAGCGTTAGCTAGAATTTCAAGGTTATTTGAGCAGAAAAGTCTGAATCCTAGAGGTGACTGCGACTCACCTGATAATGTTTTGATTCTTTCTTGATTTTACTCCGCCGCTGACGTCCGCTTGAGGGTGGTGTATCGACCGACGTAGGCGACATCAGTTTACGTTGACTCTGGCTCTGATTTGAATCTTTACTGGTCTGTGATGAATGATGCCAAGAAGAACCTTGCGACGATAGCGTATCGACCGTTGTTTTGCATTCACCTTCAGGTGATAATCGCTTGGCAAATGTTTGGAAGGTGCTCGTTGAATTGCTACCGCCTGAGTTATTGTTGCTACTGCAACTGTTCATGTTATTGTTATTTGATGCGGGAGACGTGACTTCGACAATCTGCTGCGATTGTTTATTATCAACACTGAACGTTACAGTTGTTGTAACAGTGAAGTTATGGGTTGCATCGTTTGGTGGTGGCATTACCGGGCTGATCGGCGTCAGAGGTTTAGACCAACGGGCTGGTGGAGCTGGAGGTCGAAGTGGCGCCAAGTTCAAGGTATTGGGAGGCGTAGGACGTTGGCATCTGATAGCTTGGTCAGTGTTGGTTGGCTTAGGTTCAAGTGCTGGCTTCTGAGCGATCTGTTTGAATGTTGTAAGACTTCCTACATTTTCAGTGACAACATTGTTATTGCAACTTCCAACTGTTGACCTGTTGGCATCAACTGGGGACATTGTCAGAATGACACTGTCCACTGACTCGGGACTCATGAGCTGTTGATTGAGTCCGGCGCTTGTGGTGAAACTGCTTAGACTAGACGTTGTATCCGATGGGGTGCCTGCTTGGCTATTGAACACTCCTCCTAGACCAGTTGGGCTGAACATCTTGAATTGTTGAGGCGGGTGTCCGGTGCTCGATGGTGGCTGGGGCTGCTGACCTGATTGCTGGCTTTGTGTGCTTGAACTAAACAAGGTTGTTCCAATTCCACTAGTATCAGTGAGCGAATTTGGAGATTTTACATCCACAGGATTGGCAGAACCAGGCTTTGGGTTGGCCATTGGATACCGCCAGAATTCCTGCCCCAATAACGCCAGCGATGATAACTGCTGCCGATTTTTTGCCTCGCGTAGGACACGTGGTAGCACTAATTGAACAGGTAACTCATCACAACATTGCGCATAATGTGCTATTAGTGCTGGTATCGAGTCAAATTTAAATCTTGAACTCTCTAAACTCAACATCCCATCGTTGGATTGAATAAGATAATGTTCAATATAAGGTCCCGTGTCCGGGGGTAATCGGACAGAAACTGCCATTGTTTTCGGTTGACTGGATCCACGCACGATAAAGTTCTGTAATGAAGTCAGAATGAGGGAAAAAGTAACGTTAGCATAGGATATAAATATAGAGTCAGTAAAATGGTTGCATTTCGGTAGGACTGTTGCCACAGAACGTTTTGCCGTTTTAGACCAGACGAGACTGTGTTTAATTGTGTGTTAAAAATTTGGATGATGAATGGCCGGTTGACGTTGTCTGCAGGATTGCGGATGCTGGTTGGGAATTTGCAAGGGAGTTCTTTCGTAGGAAGATAAGTGTATGCTTGCTCCTATACTTTCTGCTGTTTTGACTTTTGTTTGGTTTTAGAGCGTATCCGTACTCTATAATTCTCAGCCCGAAACGAAAGGATTCACTGTGGTTTTTGGACTTCATAAGGGAGGAAAATATGTGGAATGGGGGATACTATTTATTCCGATTGTATCGAAAATGCCATAAGAGAAACTTTTCCAGTAGTAGGACTGCTCTGAAGGAAGGGTAGATTCGACAGCATGGTTCAGAGGGACATTTTTCGTTAACAACATAATCGAACACTATTATCCTACGGCATAGATAATGGGAAATTGATTTATTTCCGAATAAAGAAAAATACTACCCGCATCAGAGAGAAGTCCTAGTGTTGTGAAATGTATTTCCGAAAATCTTCAATGCAGTAGAAATTGACGCTAATATCTATTCATCGTCCTTGTGCCCGAATAGTGGGAGAGTTTTCATTCACTACCCGCATCATTTCAAGTGAACAAATTTCATTTCCTTATATGGCGAATTGCTCTGTGGAGAGCTGGCTCTGTTCCCAATATTCAAGACCACTTTATTTTCCCAGCTCCTGTTCAAGGTGCTGCTTCCATGGCAAACATATTGTGCGGAAATTGTTCACCCCTTTGGGTATTGTATCTTTTTATTTTCAAGTGACTTGAGCGAATGTAAAACGTACTAAAGATACAATTCGAGGATTCTCCAGGAAAGAGTTTAGAGGAATTTATTGGTAGTGCTTATTTTTTCAACCTTTCCTCGTCTGAGTGCTGAATTCTGGGATTCAAGGATGCACTCTAGGCACAGCTTTCTCTGTATTTCGTCACACTAGATGCTTCGCCAATGAATACACACAGATACCACACTATTTCTTTTTTATAGACCCAGTTACGTATCAAATGGATTCACCGTAGTTGGTTTTTTTTTCTCGCAATTCGACATTTTTATTACCTCCAAATTGGATTTATTGGTCGGAGCGTTCTACACTTGAGATCGAATCCCTGAAAGGAGCACAGAAGAAATAATGGTGACGTAGAGCATTGGCACGACGTGCAAGACTCGTGGGATATGTTTTCGACTCTAGTGTTGTATCTGCAATTCCATTTTCGGTCGTATCTTGTATTTAAGACAATTTAAAGTCAATGGTTTCGTACCAGAAACCAGACAAAATGACTAGATTTGAGGCGATGGGGATGTTTTTCTTGTCTAGAAGGGGAGAAAGAAGGAAATATTGCCCTCCTTGAGATGATGCAATTGAATTAATTTTTAAAGGAAAGCGTCCGTGTCGTCTTGTTACGGAATTGAACCATTTGACTGTGTGTAGTCATCTGATAAATGAGGTCTAACTCATGAAAAATTAAGTGATAAACGAATGGCGATATTAGATGGGGTTGGTTTTTTCCTAGTTGAAAGTTGGATAAGATGGGTGAATGGGGGTGTTAAAGTGGAGTTCTAGAAAAGCGCAATAGGTTGGGGTCATTCGTATTTTTCCGAAACCAATTGGTTTGGAGAATTGATTATGAGAAAAGTTTAGCTATAAAGTGGAAGCACGATATTACTTTGGTCCCTGACTGCAGTTCAGATAAAATGGAAAGAAGGAATGCCCAAGCCATTTCTGTTTATAAGTTTGCGTATGTTCTTGGCTCTAGTAACTATTTCAAGGGTTTGTCGCAGCAGGCTGAACTGTCTGCATTAAAATAAGTGGATAATATTTGAATTAAAGTATACAACCACGAGCGAGAGGCAGGTAATATCTGACAGCAGGGCAGATATGGACTAAAATAGATGGCAAATGGTATGTAGATCGAAGCGTCTAAACATTGAGAAAATTAGCGAAAAGTGTAGGGACCTTTGAACAATTTTAAACTTCGGTGTTTCCTTAATAGGTTATGGGGTCGAAAATGGTTGCAAACCCCGAAAAGTAGAGTGGTAAAATGAAAAGCTTTAAACTGCTATGTTTCCATTGATATGCACGAATCCGAGGAAATGAGAAAAATCAGGGATCACTTCAAACCAAGAGGATATTTAAAGCCATACACAATTTGAAGGGTCGAAAAATTGAGTAATTTGGCAAAAAATACAAAAATATTTCTCATAGCTTCATTCACCGATGTCCCCGCCAATACGTTTAATTTGTGCATTCGTGTAAAAGTTGCGGGATCGATCATTTGGGAAAATTGGTAAAATGTTAATTATTTTTTGTAATTTTAAACATTCGAGGAAAAGAGTGAACCCCGTGATTTTCAGATTAGACGCTAAAAGGGCCGGGCTTTAGAGAGGAAATCCAGGCCTGGGGTGAAAATTAAGCGGAGAACAGGGTTCGGGGTGAAAATTATACTAGTCTGGGGTAAAAATTGTCCGGGTCCCACATGATACTGTTTTTTTATTGACATTTCTATTCCGGGTCCACCTGAAAACTCCCTTCCCACCCTTCTTGCCAGAGCTGCCTAGAGAACATACGTTAGAAGGATGAAAAGTATGAACAAACAAGTCAGGAAACCGGAAGCTGGGCGCTTCTGGTATGAAAGGTTTTGTTTGCTTCTTGTGTGAGTATATTTGAGTGTAGAACTATCCCATTTGTACGTAGCCCGTTAAAAATATGCATTTAGCATATCAGATTTAGTACTTCGGGTTGTAAATTTATACGGTAAGGCAACTTTGAGCAACTGTAACTTTGTTACTAATACTATGATTCTGATCAAACTTCGAGATAATATGCTTTATATTATAATTTATACTACTACCAACTTTTATAACCCTGACATAAACTTAAGGGGGGTTTTACTCAATTTTCACAAAAATACGGTAATATACTATTATTAACTTAATTTGAACAGATATCGATATGGAGAGTATTTTGAGGCCTGGGCACCGTACAGAGGCAGCTTCATGATTTTTTTCAGATTTTTCGGTTGGGTAGTTTCTGAGAATGGCTTCGTTAAAGAAATCATCACTTTGCACCCCTCCCACTCCCCGCCTTTTTAACAAATCTCAAAACTAAGACCGGCTTCAAAAAGTACTAATCGAGACCTTTCATTTGATACCCCACATGACTATATTTGGTGGAACAAATGTTTACAACAAATGTTTAACCCCCCTTTTACATGTATGGGGTCCACAGTTCCCACCTTTTCACCAAATTTCGTGTCAATCGGTATAGCCGTTTCTGAGAAAAGTGCCTGTGACAGACAGATAGACAGACGGACGGACAGACAGACATTGAACCGATTTTAATAAGGTTTTGTTTTACGAATAGGTTCCTTAATCCACCCTGCCTTGGTCTTCCCCAATTCTATTGATTATTACACCAGAAATGGAATTATTTGGAATTTATACTTGATAATACTCATTCATTTTACCTAATCGTACTACAAACATTCAGGTGACAGACAAAAACTCCCTGAGGAAGAGGAAAACTAGTCCTCGAAATACCGGTATATGAGGAATAAAAAACTTACTATTTGGCATTAAAAAATAAAATTTGTTTTTCTTTTCATTATTTAGCTGGCTGTTTCTGGAATCTCGAGTTGTTGAGCAATGTATGCCGTGTATTAAATAGGGAAGCAGAGTGAACTTCTATCAGAAACACATTTGCTCTTCAAGGAGTACTGTAGTCAAGATAGGTAGCTAAATGTGGCTACATTGCGAACTTCTAAAACTAGAATCCTTATAAGGTCAGTGCCCCGTGTAGATCCGTGTGATTCTTTAAACATTCGCAATTGTCTGACTGGAAGTGAGAGCGCAGCAACTGACATATTGCGAAAAAAATTTTCTTCCCCACAAACGCTAGTGGCTCGCAGACTACGCCCACAGGCGAGTAATCAAAAGTGGAACACCACCAACTATTTTCTTTTGATATTCCTGTGCCTGGGAACCCAGACGAAAAAGACTTTGAGTGAACGGCCCAAACTATTCAATTCGTCTGATGATTTACCAGTTTCCCAGTTGTTCACTACTGACTCTGAAACTGTGATGGTGGCTGGTAATCGGTCAAAATGGCTCTACTTGGCTTAGGAGTCATATAGTATTTAATTCGTCGGCAAACCTCCCGTATTGCAAGTATGCTCGCCTGTACTCTGGTATGGCCTGGCAGACTGTTTAATTCAGACGTGTTGTGTATATTCGAAAAAAAAAAACCGCTCTGGCTTTACAGCCCAATTCCATCCATTCGCTCTGGTTGTGACTACTGTAGGGAAATTTCACCTCAAGCCCCTACATAGAGTGTCATGTTGGAGATGGCCTCGGACCCTCGCTTTCCAGTATTCTAATTGGCGGAGTCTGACAGCATTGAATAATACAATGCATTTAATATGGAGGTCGAATTGAAGGAAGTGCAGGAATACGTTGAAGAGCAGCAACTTGTAGCCCCAGCAGTACCTACGTACCTTCTTCCTCCTTTGGATCATTTTAATCTTGATGTACTTCGTGTTAGTGCAGGCTATCACACAACAGAACGAACAGACGAACTAGGGCATTCCTAGGGTGACATCTACAGAACCATTTTCGGTCGAAACCACTATTTTTTTTTAAAAAGGAAATTTTCAGGAGCGTATAAAATTATGCCTGCTTTTTTACCCCCAATTTTATGTTTAGCCTCCAATTTAACGTTTTATCCAGGAGCACACTAACTACTTATCCAAGAGATGCCGTTTGCGTAAGTATCGTTCTTAGCCAGGAGAATGTTATTGTACACATTCAGTTCGCTTCCAGAACTACTAGCAAAGAGGTAGACAGTTGTGTGTGGTTTGCCACTCGTATTATCTGTTGGGATGGTCTGTACGGTCTTTTTATGGTGCTTTAACATGGTGGTATTATAACTCTTGAAGCAAATCGGTTGAGGAAACCGTCCACGAAATTAGCACCTCTGCTAGCTAAATGCTTGCGGGCATTAAATGAGGGGTGGAGTACTTGTGATAGCGAAGCGGCTGTGACAATTGCTTTCTTAGGAAAGAAAAAAGGTTTGGGAGTCCCAGTTCGAACCGTAAGTGAAGAAGAAATAATGTGGGACGACGTATAATACCATATTGCACAAGTATCCCAGTAAAGTTCGGATATTAATATAAGGTAGATAATTGATTGTGTTAATATTTTCTTTTTCTTAGCCTTCTTCCCATTCACAAACAGGGTTGGGTCGTTGTGACCGGTTGCACCATTTGATCATAAACCTGATCTGGATGCAATCGCGAGGTGTTGACGTGCTTCCCCTAATTAATTATGTAGTGTCATTTTGAATCTTTCAGAATCCTTTTAGGGATAAAGGAGCATGGCAATGTCGCCATGACCATATTTGGTGATCGTCTATCCAGTCTCAGCTAATGCTAATTTGAGTTGGTTACCCGAATCGATGGTCCTCTAATTGATCGCATGCTGCATGTGGAAGAAACAATGGACTCTCAACGGGGAACCTTGAAAGTAACCGACTTTGACAACTGAGAAAAAGGTGGCTGTGAAAGTAATATCAAATGCAGACTATAATAAAAGTTTCTGTATTATATTATTGTTTGCCCCGTGCTTTTCAGATAGAGATTGACATTATAATCTAAATCAAATGCTTACCCCGAGTACCAAAGTGCTTTTTTACAAAGAGTGGAGGTTCTTGAAGATAGACAAATTGAGTTACATCCTCGGTCCTCCCCCAACTAATATAGATAGGAAGAGTGTGATGATCCGTGAGACTGACAACCATGTTCCGTTCTTCGGTCCGACGCTGCTAGCCTCTCTTTCCAAATGCGTTGAGCCATTTAAAATGCAACCTTTTTGGACTCCGCTTTGAGTTATTTCGATGCAGCGCGTAACATTTTGTCCATCATAATAGTAATATGTTAGCTATTAGCTTAACTGGAACACGCGCGATGCGAGTCAAGCTTCCGAGGTGTTCTTGGTTGAGTAGGGAGATCATAAATCTTGGTATCTTTTCCAAAGGACTACCCTAGTTCCCATGTTTCAGATCAAACTTCCAGAAGAGTACCAGTTTGGTCACGTGAAGTTTGTTACTGGTTATTGTCAGGTACAGTCTCGTTTCCGCACTTTCACGCAGAGAATAACGTTCCGAAATGACAATATTAAACACCACTAACACTGCAGCTAAGTAACCGCATCAGAAGAGTCGCCTGCGTATGGTGTTATTGCTATCAATATGGAATATAGGGTGTCTCTTCTTACTTTTCGAGACACTTTATACTGTAAACATATTAAGATTATAGTAGCGAAACAAGCCCAAATTAAATATAAATAAACGTAACCGAGGGTCGAACCCTTCGTACGAAGTCAAGAGGTTGACGGTTAACTAACCCCATTATCGAATTGTAAATCATTCCTAGTTCTATGTCAGCTCCACGGTGTATGTCTGAGCCTGCATAGCAGACATAGTGTCAGTGGAGTTAACCTTCTAAGGCTACCCCAAAAACACTACAACAATTTCCTTGACGTTTAGTCTTAAAGTCTCCTTTGGTTCTGTTTAAAAGAAGATACATTTCAGCACACACAGACATTTTCTGTCTGCATCGGCCACTAAACTGATCCTGAATATTAAATCAGAGCATCGACAATAGACCGCTTTCTGTGCATATTATGACACATCCAATCATGTGGTAGAACTACATTCTACATTTTGATAGTATAAATTTGGCTTAGATTACAATCTGAAGGTGGGTGGTTTGTGATTAAAGCGTAATAGGGATTGCTTTCGCAGTACCTTTCTCAAAACTAGTCACAGAGAGCAAAGAATGTAATACTGAATGATAGTGAAACGCCGAAGTCATCTAAAGATTAGTTCTTGGCAATGAACTGCTCCACCCATGTCTCTATGGGGAACGATCAAAAGGCCAACTGAAACTGCGGCGAATTCATACGATATATGGGTGTTAAGAACATCTCGATTCCACCCGAACCAAACCTGTCATCCAGAAAAGTGGAAAAATCGATCTAGGCATTATGACCCCGCTACTGAACGAGACAAAAGAAGCAGAGGTAGGTCCGGCGGATCTTCTCTGAACTATCCCACTGTTGCTATCATCAGCTCGAATCTAGTAGCTTTGCAAAGGTTTGGCAGTTACTTCGGAAGGATTCTTCTTCTTTGGTAAAGATAGGGCGCTTCGTTCTCCAGGGAAACTAGATCTAGGACTCCGCTACTGAACGAGACAAAGGAAGCAGATATATGTCCGGCGGACCTTCTCTGCACTATTCCACTGTTGCTATCATCAGTTCCATTCTAGTGGTTTTGCAAAGGTTTGGTAGTTACTTCGAAAGGACTAGGGACTAGGATAGGACGTCTCGTTCTCCAGGGAAACTAAAGGAATTATTTCCCCAATAACACCAACTGCCTCGGCTGAATCTGTTCTGCGTTATATAGTTTTAACGCGATTGGCCGATATATCGAATTCACCTTGGTTCGATATGTTACGCTGTCCGCTGAGATTGGGCGATATGTCAAATTCCCCTTGGTCCGATAATCTACTTTGTCCACTGCTTCCGCTAAGGTAAGAACTGTGTACAGCAGTATAGATTTCATCATCCCACGAACAACCTCTTCCTTTCTTGAGATGAACTAGTCCTTGCTTCTCGCTTTCACGCATAGTCCAAGTGCCCTTGAACTCAGTTTTAATTAAATCAGTGTCCTCAAGTATATAATGATAGATTTGGAGACGGTTTCGTGATCACTAACCCAGATGTTGACAGTATTGGGTTTTCTGCAATTGGTAATACGGATCGCTTCCGTCTTCTCGTCCACCAGGTCCAATCTGGCCTTTTGATAGTAGGAATGGTTTTACTTATACGTCTTCGCGGTACTTCGCAGCTACAACCACCACAATCTTTCGCGAAACCAGTCATCCTCTAATACGTGAAGATGAAGCATTCTGTTATGCATAATGTTTCACACCAGAGGTGCCCATAAGGAATCTTAAGGGACACCGGCTGTTGTCATGTATTCATTGGACTTCATTCTGTGTCATATGTACATGTCGCACAAAAGAGGCCTTTCACGGGTTAATTTTCCATTAGCGAAGCTAAATAGACAGTGATACTCAATTTAGTCAAAGTATCTTTAATTGAAAGCAAGTTGGAAAAATTAAAGGAATTCCTTATATCTAGTGCCAAAACGGTGCAGCACTTTTTGACGGATATTGCCTCCTTAACTAGACTCACAACTTTCGCTTTCGTATCGACCGTAGGACCGTATGAGGTCGATATTATCGCTTTGACAGGCTCTCCACTAACCCGATAAACGAGAGCAGTTTGTTCTACATATATCATCCTCACCAACATCTTCCGCATAGTGTCTCAAAGACAGATATGGCGATATAAAGATGTAATGCTATATCATTTTTGGAGTCTTGGTGGCTGAACCAGTTTCCGCATGGTTCAAATATGCTCATGAGCTACTCGGGCCTGATCTTAGCAGCGAATTTCAGGAGCTTGTTCAGAATCCTGTCGCTTGTTATTTCCAACACGTTTACAGATCGCTAGTATTTTCTGCTCATTAATCTCTGAGATTAGAAAGACGTTCTTTTGAATCGTTCGTTGCAGTCCACCCTCCCCTGCTACGAAAAACAATTATAATTATTTTCAAAAAGAACCGCTGATATGCCACTTAGAGTAGCTTGTGCCTAAGTATCTTAGTCATCACAATTTTGGTGGAAGCGCCTGACGGTTTCGTATTAGTCGCAAGATACAGCCGCCTCAAGCAATAACATTAGCTTTTCCGTGTAACTTTTTAAGGATGCTTCAGAAATGCTAGTGGCTTCCCTCCAGCTGCTAGTATTCTGGTTCCTACCAGGGGGATGTCCTGACAACTACTTGTAAATTGCATTGTATATATGAGGCAGGAGTGTTTCATTCTGCCCGACTCCACAGCTTCCAAGAACGATGTTGGATAGGGAGACACGGGGACATTTGTCAAACTATGGTGAGGCTCATTACCATCCGATCAATGTTTTAGCTCATTTTTGTCAGCGCAGTTTGAATTGCTAAGAGAGCTAACAAATGCTGGAGTACAAGTCCAGGGCCATGCTGATGACATTGTTTTAATCTGTAGGGGCAAATATGATGATACCTTATGTGGCATAATCCAAACTGGAATGCAAATCACTAGTACCTGAGACAGGAAGGCGGGACATGATTCAGGTCATATAGAAAACATATGTCGGAAAGTTACAAGGGCTCTGATGACCTGCAGGTCCATAGAAAGGAGAATATGAGGATGCATACCGAAAATGTTGCAGTGGATATACACTGTAAGGCCGATAATTACCTATGGTGCGTTAATCTGGGCAGACAGAACTGAACTTAGCACAACAGCTAGAGAATTTCAAAAACTACAAGGACTGGCTTACGTGTGTATCAGTGGGGTAATGAGGACGCGTTCAACTACATCCGTAGAGGTCCTTCTGGGATTGATTCCTTCTCATCTGTACATATATATACAGGCAAGGAAAGCGAATTTCGCAATGTTTGGGAGTATTAGCGGGGGGAAGATTAATATCCTTTCTACGAGGTATGCCGAATTAATGATTTTAAGGGATAGCATGATAGCGAGGTTTCATTTCGACAAAAAGCTCGTTGAAGCAACAGGGCAGGGAGAGCGTGGTCTCGTACCGTTGCCTCGCACACTAACGAATTTCTTACAGCACAGGAAGCGGGCATCGGGATAATTGACTCAATTTAAACGTACTTTGGACTAATGGGTAGGCGCACTAGTATATTCCAGGCGGAAATATACGCCATAGATAGTTGCCTCTCCTTCAACTTCGAAAGGAACTATAGGGGCAGAACATTACTACTCTAATTGACAGCCAAGCAGCTATTATGGTACTTAGGTCCCATTAAATGAATTCCAAACTGGTATGGGAATGCCTTAATGGATTCAACATGCTCAGCTTGCTCAAAAAGTACTCTGGGTTCCAGCACACATTTATGAATAAGGCAATGCGGCAGCAGACGAACTGGTCAACTGGCAAAGCCCTTTTGTGGAAATCGTAGCCACGAAGCTGGAAAACGAAGAGGAATGGCTGAGTGAACAATACTGAGCGAACTTATCAGGAATGGAAAAGTCTAGGATAGATACGAACTCAACTACTTCAAAGATTGCTTAAACCTTGTCAAGAAGAGCCTTCGGATCATAGTAGGGATACTCACTGGCCACTATAGGCTAAATTATCACCTGAGAAAACTTGGGATTTCTACGGATAGTGTCTGTAGATTTTGTGAAGAGAGTGACGAAATCTAGAAACATGTTCCGGTACTAGTGCAAAGTAAGTTGAGACATTTGGTAGAATACTTAATACCAGATGCCAGGTTGAAATATTTGGAAGTTCTTGTCGACTATAGGTTTCAACGACATACTACTAAAGGAGCATAATAGTTCTTTTAGGACGTAGTGTGACTTCCCTTGACAGTATTATTATTGTCAGCAGAGTCTAGATAATTCCGGATACGTCTCCCTCTGGAAATTCTAAGTGCTTAATCGTGATTGGATTTTCCAGAGAAGAAGGGATTGCTGCGAACATTGCCGTATAAGTGTCCACTTTTTAGGGAAGCGAATGAATTCATTCGGTTAGCACACAGAATTTAAATATCCTCGAACCATGCATATTTTTATTAGACTCGCTCAATACCGATGCTGCAGCGTTTCATCTTTCAATTTTCCCTTCAAAACCTTCATGAATTTTCCTATAAATAAATCAATATAACCGCATTTCCATCCCAGACAAGTGAATGTTCCATAAATGAAACTCCAATGTGATCGATACGACTGCAATCTCTTATCTCTCAGATCCTGACTTTATATCTAGAATTTATGAGCTTTCCAAATCACTTAGGTGCAGTTAAATCGATCCAATCTAAATCCTATCGTTTCCTAACGACTATTTTTCTAGCAAAACGTAGCATGAAAGTCGACTGAGGGCTCGTTTTATGTCAGCAAAATTTCCACCATCAGCCATCCGACAGAATATCGAGCTCCGTACTTTCACGATATTCCTGCTATCTCACGCAGCGGTTCTATCAATTCACAAGTGCATTGAATTGACAATAACCTATCGAAATGAAAGCGATTTTATCGAACATTCAGGATTTTATGAAACCTTGTTGCTGGTGGTTATTCGCGAACCATTAAAAATCCCTAAACGCGGTTTTGATAGTCCTGCGTCTAGGCCGAACCGCAGCCATGTGTACATGTTTCGTTGGTTATCCTAAAGCCTAAATCATCCCCCTCTTTGGGTAAAAACCGAAATGTTTCGCAAAAGTGTTATGGCATAACAACGAGATAAGCTAATTTGGAGCCAGGTCCGTTGTCCTAATGCAGATGTGCCAGCTTTGGTTGGGATAATAAACCGCAGGCTTGCTCCCCTTGCCAAGGCGCTGCTGCCATTCTGTAATCAAAAACATTGAATTGGCAATATCGTAAATTTTATATCGTTTTTCGATGACGCACTGTTCCCTGGGCTTTTGAATATCCATGTGGGAAAAGATATACATATCTTCGTCTATACGGTATTCAGATGATTTCTATCTTAGGGACGATTGTGGCTATTGAAAATGGAAAATTATGATAATGATGGGGCATAGATACAAGAAGGATAAATTTATCCAGGCATGAAAGGGAGAATCAACAAATTCAATAATCATTTAGATGAGATAATCCTACAAATCTGTTCAATGGCTCGAGGACTATCTGTGTTATCCTATCGAGACCTTAATTAAGGCTCTGATATCTCTTCATTTTGCACGGAACATATGCTTCAATTCCCCCATGACTGGCGGAATGTTCACAAGTAATTAGTATTGAATCCCAGCTGACGTATTGCTTGCTTCCACCCTGGCTATGGAATTCCAATCAATATATACGTATATATCCAACAAGTCAACCTCAATTCCAGTAAATTTGATTGATCGAATGCAATACTACGCGGATTGAATGGATTAAATGGGACTATACGAGCATCGGCTCTAGTTGCCACTCCGAACTCCAGTTTCAACCCCATCTCTATATGGAGTGCTGAATCCAGCCAAGGATATGAGGACCACCATCTGAGTTGGAGGATTGAAACAATCTCGGGATAATCCATAGAACCATGTAAACACATGTTTGTATTCATTAAGAGATAAATAATTTGTAGGTCTCATCCCCCATCAGTGTCGGTTTGATATCTACGGAAAAAAGGCGTATTTACATTCTGGATAGGAATTGTTCTAAGCGAGGGGATGTTTTCCTTGCAGGATTAAGTGTTTTTGTTTTCTCACAAATCAACAAATTAGTTGTGAGGATTTGTAGATATGGGAAGTAGATAGTAGATAGTAAATATTTAGAAACAAAAAGGATTCTATCCTTACAAAGAACTGTGTGCCCCCAATGTTACCCAGTTATACACTATAATTATAAAGAGATGCATGTTCACCAGTAACGTGAATACCCTGTAAAGACCTCTATCCTTGACAAAAAAGACAAAAGAATGTCACTATCAGGATTTTTTTGCGATTTATGAAAGCTGCCGTACTGCCGATCGAAATGCAGAGCCACCCTCAGCGAATTGACACTGCTTCTCATCCCTTCGAATCGAGTACTCCTTCCCATCCCTTGTCTGCGTGCCATTTCAATTCCGCACGACAATATTCTAATGAACCATTGTTTGCCTACGTAATTGATTGTAATCTGGGTATCCTTGTTGGATTTAAAACACATAACAATTTTTGGTCCATTTTTCTGGTTCTACGAAGAGAGAGACTTGTTCGGCCTTTGTAACCGTATGTTTCTCAAATTGAGGCGTTTATTAGTGGGGATTCTGGCTGGATGTCTCTTGTTGAGTTGCCAATCTGGATTGAAAATTTATGGATGTGGAATATATATCAGACGTTAGGGATGCTTTCAGCCCTTTTCATGTTTGTCCTTTTCCCTTTCCTTTGTTCTAAATTCAACTTGGATCCATGCATCGGAAAGGGGATCCAAACGTTATTTTATTTCGGTTTCCGTGACTTCAAATCTATGCTAGCCATGAATAACTAGAACCAACTCTGCAAACTACCCCTCGAAGGTGGCAGCATTGCTTGCACAGTCACCAGTCTCGAACACCATCCACCTCAGCTCCAATTATAGATACTTTAATTAAGCGACCATTGTATCTATTTGCAGTTTAATCAATTGTTTCAATTAATCGAACAAAATTATGCTTAATTGATGGCAGGACAATGAGAAAAACTTGCAAGAGTCATCCATTTAAGCATTCTGTCCACACTAACTATGTCCCTTGTTCTGGTTTTCGACGGGAGTGCAAACTGCTATTTCCAATTCAGGAAACATTCAACAGAGTTGTTTGAGGTGATCGATTTTATGAACGCTCTCTTTGTTAATGCATACGAAAGAAGTAGGAACGTCCCATCAGAAGCAGCTGTGAATGTAGATTGCTGAATCCTGATTTCTATAGAACTCCGGAAAGACGAGGGGGACAGCGACGGAAAGAGGATGATTGGGGGTGAATCGTGGCTCATCATTTCCGATATCGAATGCACTGAATTGAAATGTGGACGGTTTCATTTCCTTTTTGATTTGATTTATCCAATGCAGTCCTTGAAAATGGGTGCTATGTGGTGGCGGTTTTCATGATATTCGAAATTGAATTCGCCGTTTGACAATATGCAGGATGTTGGAAACGATATGGATATTATTTTTATATGGAGTGTCAGATGCTAGGTTGTGTTTTCACTTGAGGGTATTGGAATTGGTAATTAGCTACAGGGGAGGCGATGATATTCATAAGCTAAAGATAGGTACTGCTTATTTATCGCAGACTTACTTAGGCAAAATGCAGCATTGTAAAGCGGTAAATGGACTTATCAGTCGTCGGATCAATCAAGACAGTTATATACCTCATTGAAGAACCATGGGTTATTTGTGGAGTAGTTGGGGGTCTACACTTCCAACATGCTGACCTGCTGTATACCAATGGAAATGATCGACCCTGGTCCTAGATTGTGGTCTCAAAAGACCTATGTGATGACGACCCTACAATGGCTAAACTAACCATAAAAAGGCAACAGGGAGATACAGAGATTCTATGGTAATCCTACAATTTCTCCTAGAATGCAGAAAAAGTTTCCAACGTTAAATTTAGCAGAGGTAACCAATATGCCAAAAGTAAAGGCATGGGGTAATAGCAGGATGTGATGTCAACGCCCATCACATATGCTGGAAAAGTTTCAACATCAATGCAAGAGGATCGACACTATTAGGATATTTTGTAGGAACCGCCCTGCACATATTCAATTTGGGTAATGAATTTACTTTTTTTTAACGTGCAACATTGCGGCGCTCACCCGAGAGGGTAGAGTATCAAACGATATCACACTTTGGCTCGCAGGCGCCTTGACCTCGTAATGGACATTGATCAACCTCCGGCCACTTCATTTCGGAATTCTCGGAAGAACTATCGCCCGAGTTACGATACGCACACGGGTGGCGCACCAAATATATTATTGGAATTGAGAAGACAATCCAGACAATCACAACTGACATGAGAGAAGTTTTCGAGAAAAGCTTTCAAGTCAAGACGCCAAAGAAGTGTAAAAGACCATAGTAGAAGGCGGATTTATTAAAACAGAGGAGCACGAGAATTGTACTTTGAAGTCTGATTTGTGGGCTGCCTGGTATCGGTATAAAAAGGCATAAGATCGGCTAAACGATAATCATGGAGACGTTTTTACGAAGAGACTAACTCCCTTGAGGCAATCTCAAAGCTGAAATGGATCCTTGGGAAAGAACGTGGTTAAGAGCTGGGTTATTAACGGTTACATCTCGGGACGTACACAGAAAGCGATGAAGTTATGCCCAACAATTTGGTTGAATATCCAAAATCCCATTTCGGAGTCGACAGGAGTCCTCAATCGAGAGACTAGAATCTGGCATGCAAAGTGGTATCACTGGAGCGAGTAAAAAGAGCATTTAAATTGTTCTATAGACACGAGTGCAGGTACGGATGGCATCATTGCTGCGCTATAGAGAGAATAGATGCCTTGGACCTAAATATTCGAAATGTATACCGTGCATGCCTAACACATATTTATATTCCAATTAACTGGTGTGATGTGAAGGTGATATTTATTTCCAAACCAGGGAAACCCATCTACACGGACGCAAACAGCTTCCGACCGAGCAACCTAATATTCTTTATACTAAAAGGGCTAGAAAGGCTAGCACTGCATGACCTCATAGCAAAAAAGAAGAAGAATACGCCTTAGGCGCATTCATGGACATCGAAACCACCTCCATTCATGCTTCATTCAAGGCAATTTGTGACACAAGGAATCGATCCGCTGTTAATCAGTTGGATCTTCATATGCTGGAGTAGAGAAAAATCCACATATTGGTCGGCCAGAAGTCTACTGGTAATGGACATCTTACTATGACTCCTGGAGGGTTAGAGTGGCAGTATAGTTGTCCCTTAAGAAGTGGAACATGAAAACCCCAATAGGGATTTTTACGGGACATTGTTCCTTAAACTACCATATGGAAAAGATTGAGGTGGTGGTTTCAGCTATATGCAGCCATTGTGAGGAAGAGGAAGAGACGCCTTTGATGCTGGCTCTGCATTTCATATGCAGTTGTCCTGTCTCCTCGCATCTCAGATAAAGACACTTCAGTAAGGTTTTCTTTAATGAAGAATCTGCACACTATATGCCTCTTGAGAATGCTCTCAGATTCGCAAAAGCCTGCATACGCCATAGGCGGAAAGCTATTGAATAGGCGATTTACGGGGATAGCACAATGGATCTAACAAAGGCCTGAGTACGCGGAGTTGTGGTTCCTCCCATTAACCTAAACTAAACTAGGCAAAATAAGTTGATCGCATTTGTTTATTGTATGAAGACCCAAGCGGCACTCTACAGGATTATAGTACCCTGGCCAATATTGGACGCGCCCGAGTTTATTACCCTGATTTGACTCAAGTACTCATTCACGGTTGAGTCCACTGGTATCCGACGTCAAATCACGATACAAATACCACTGCCACCAGTGAGATTTGAACCGCAACCTTCCGTACGATAGCCTTGTGCTCTAACCACTCAGCTATCCTTCCTTTACCTCCTGTAAAAGTCGTTTGAATATACTCCGTTCGGTTGGATTTTGATTTGGCCGGAGTTCGTAAGGCGCTCGTTCAAAGTGACTCTTGCTACGAAGCGTCATAGGAGGTTATCTGCTACTACAGGAACCATGGCTTTCTGGGAAAATTTCCTCCGGAAAAAAGTTGTGGGGATCGGGTTTCCTTTCGGTTATTGGCACCCTTAGCGTAAATAGAGTTTTTTGTGGGCTCGATATGTAGGTACTGCTTTTAAGTTTGGGTGTTCTATTCTTTAATTACGGCAGATGTTTGAAGCAGGTCTGGCGTGCTGAACTTGTATAAATCAGGATCGATGGCCAATGAAGATTGCGGGGTTAAGCTTACATGGATACTAACGTTAAAACCCCAAAACTTTAGTAAGACTTTTCTCCCGAAAGTACACTAATTCAAGATCTCAGTGTCCTAACGTGTCCGTGTCCTATGTCCTAACGATACTAATCGTCGTACTATATTAGGTATCACGCACAGTAGTGCTACTGTAAAGGTGAACCTACAAACCACGGATTATACCTTGTACTTAGGTAGATAGAAAAGAGTTTCATATGTTTCCTGTCTGCGCTATGGTTGAGGGAGTAGAGCGTAAACCACTCGATCTCGTTGCTCCGGGATAGAATGACGATCGTCAGGGTGGTATCGAGAGGGTTGGGTAGGTGCAAGTGGTTAGTGAAGTCACCATTAGTATGGTCTGAAATCCTCGAGGAAGCCAAAGTGAAGTTTCTAAAATGGGACCTCCCTCGGTCTCAATTATAGAGATAGACGAACTAGACAATGGCTTTTTCACGCGTTTTTTTAGGTTGAGATATTTAAAGATGCATATTTGAAACTGATGCAAGGGTTTTCTCTTTCTCTGTTCTCAGCTCTTTATGGTGCAACGTTGGTACCAGTGGGCGAGACTGAAGGATGGTAAATTTTTTTGGTTTGGTGAAGAAAGAGGACACTCGTTCTTGATCAATGAGATTTGTGAATCCTTTTCTAATTATTAACCACGTATTTATTTGTGAAATGAATTAGCCACTCCAGTGTTGCTCAGGTGGGATTTTATCGCTAATTTTAGTCTGTGGAGGACTTGCTTTTGACATGGAAAGTTCAATGTGGAACCCAGTCGTCCCTGGCAGTAGTTTGTGTCTGCCATTAGCTTCATCATCATCATCAACGGCGCAACAACCGGTATCCGGTCTAGGCCTGCTTTAATAAGGAACTCCAGACATCCCGGTTTTGCGCCGAGGTCCACCAATTCGCTATCCCTACAAGCTGTCTGGCGTCCTGACTTACGCCATCGCTCCATCTTAGGCAGGGTCTGCCTCGTCTTCTTTTTCTACTATAAATATTGCCCTTATAGACTTTCCGGCTATTAGCTTGGTGAGATTGATTTATAAGTACCTAATATGGAGCACATTTTGAACAGATTGTTGATTGGCGTTAACTTGAATGGAGGTTTACCAAATTAATTGGACAGAATCGACTTAGATTTAATTGGGTTGAGCGCTGGTTTTTCTAATAGAAATTTTCGCTGTTCTTTAGTTTTGGCTCCGCGTTAGAAGGAATATACATCAAGTAATCGGAAGAGATGATTTTGCGTATCACTTACAGATTGGAGGGTCGTCGTTTATATTTTAAAAGCAGAGCTTATGCAACTATTATACTCTGAAGTAAACAATTTTAAAGATTTTCCTTGTGTTATTTGGTGATAAAGTCCTGCTGGAAAAGAAACTCATTATCCATCTATTGGTATCCCCGGGGTTTTTGATTAGAGTAAGGATACGGGTGTCAGCAAAACGATAAAGATGAAGTGAAATGCGTAGGGAGTCTATTTGGGACAATGTGGTTATAGTTTTTACTGGAGAAATCAGTAAAGCAATGAAACTAAATTTGGGTGAGCTTTCCTATTTTTTTAAAGAAGAGGACTTCAAGCATACTCTGACTATCCTGGCTTTCCCACATCCTTGGGATATTTGGTTAGGATGCAGTAAATGTTGAGGATGTCTAGTAAAATCAGCTTTTATGTGAGGTTGATGAAAGAAATCATTTGGTAACCCATGTTGTTTCTTCTTTGTTAATGAGGATTTAGTGAACTGCAGATAGGTATGTGGGCGTGGACGTTTAGGATGCTTAGGAAGTTTATGGCGGTATGAAGGCACCGGTTTTCTATGGAGTTGGGGTTGCATTTTTTTGTCGATACAGTGAGTTAGATCCCATAGGCCTTTGATTTTCGCTTTGTTTAGCCTTTTAGTCAGTCAGGATAATAATTGTGGGCTAATAATTGTGATGGCTATTGCTATTTTTCGTGGAGTTCTGGAGCTGAAGTCGGTTCATCGACTACATGGATTCTCGGGAATCTTCTAGGATTATTTTCGGTTTTCGGTTTTTCTTGGTCAGCTTTTCCACCACACCATGCAGCCTTTACAACTGTGCTCAGCAATAAGTAGGTTTGGCGTTGTAAAGGATCAAAAATTCGCCTGCCAGGGATGCGAATCAATTGTATTGACTTGTAATGTTCTATAGCGACATTTTTTGTCTGTGAGAGTAGCACGCCCTACGTAATTGACCGATCTGTTTCTAGGATCATAGTCCAATTCTTGGTTGAAGACATATGCCTCTTTGGAATGAAAGTTTAATTTTGAAAACGTCGATTCCTTGCAAAGTTGAAGCAGGGAAGCAAGTTTACTTAAGTTTCTGTGAATCGAGAGCTAACGTATATGACCAACACTAGTATGTCATGTGATATTGGAAACTCATAACATGGAAAACCTTGAAGTATCGTTTTATGGTTAAGATAATGAAACACTGAAAACCCTGGTCCACAGAGTGTACATAAGAAATATGTAAATGCGGTAAGTGGACAAAGGGTGAACATTTATTTGATCTCTCATGTTCTTTATGAAGAAGAATGCCTGAAGAGCGATGGGGTAAAATGTCAAATTAGATTTTCATTTTTCCAAAGGTAAGAAGCCAAGCAGCGGGAAGTTCATCAAATTTGCATCAAATCTTCAGGTAAACTGCTCTCAGATATCAAACATAGAATAGGAATCCCAGATAATTACCATGAGGATTGGTTAGGGATTTAGGTTATGTAGATATAGTTCTACATAGATTTCATAGCATTTCATAATCCCACATTTAACTACTTTCAAAAAATATCAGTAGAGGAAATCCATCATTTCATCTTTAAATCAATCAACATGGATTAGGGGCTAACAGATAAGACAGAACCATTAAAATCCAAAATTGTTTGTCGATAGGGATGGGGGATGGCATTGGTATTTTGAGAGTCTCATTTGGTTTGCTTGATTTTCTATATGATGATCGGCCAGTTAACGTAACCTAATAATCTGGAGTTATGCACTCCTGTTTTTTTTCCAAATAAGTGACCGTTTTTAACAATCTTGACAGTGTGTCATTACACATTGGTTGACAACTGAAACATATAATTTCAAGTTTGAATTTTATGTCCCCAACTAAGAAACAACTCCAATTGGGAGTTGACAGTACAAAAGATTGAGTTCGCAAAAAGTAATTACACCTGCTTTTCGTGTACTCCACAAAGGACCCCCCTTTAAACTCAACGTGGAACGCGTATGGGTTTACAGCTTCAACCTTTTTACCAAACTTTGTGTCGATGAGTGAGTGTGGGTGCCCCATATTCCACAAGGGAGTGAATAGAAGACATAACGACATAACAGTGGATGCTGTACCAGGCTGCCAATCTTTTGTTCGCAAGAGTCAAGCTTCTAGTTTTGGCTGAGGTGGGTTATCTTTTTCCTGCTGTTGTTTCCTGTTCCAAACGCATCACTTGTGCAAAGTTAACTGTGATGATAATACAACTGGAATCTGCACTGTCATATAAAGGAATCTTTTGATATAGAAATCAACAGGAGAATTTGAAGAGCTTTGAAAACCGATAGAACTGTCAAACGAACTGTCGCTCACTTTTTGACATTTATGATCACTACACTCTGGCAAATCATTAGATTAGAGATATACGATCAATGAACGTTTCAAATCTAAAATTTACCGCAGCGTCGTCTTGCGTGTTGACCGACTATAAAAGACATTGAACGGCGTCTCGTGGTAATGGAGACGCATATGTTACATTGGACAAGTGGCGTGACACGCTTTTATCACATCCAAAATGAGGATATCCACCATCGATATGGAGTTGCACTTATCGTGGAAAAATTGCGAGAGGCGTCTTCACTTGCCAAGATTGGTCTGAACATCGAAGTCGATGGTAAGCGGCCAAAACGACGATGGCTCGATACGCTGAGGATTTGAAAGCCTCAGATCAGGCTTTTGATAAAACAAAATGACGAAACCGATCACCACGACCCGACCCCGCTTGTGAATGGAACAAAGGCTGAAGAAAAAGAAAAAGATACTCTAGCAAATCATCATGAATAGATTTACGCTTGAATACTGCTACCAAATTATCCAGGTTTACTTTGAAAATCAGTCATCAATCCGCGCAGCTTTCAGGCGACTTCGTGATTTTTACGGTGCACATAGTCTCCCATCTGAGCAAGCCATCCGTCAAAGTTTGGAAGAGGCTCCATATTTATTGATTTGTCATCGGTCGCAGAAATTGAGGCCCCGTCCTTTCACTACGTGAAAGATTTTGCGCAAATATCTTGGCCTACTCATGTTTAAGATTCAGCTGGCGCAGCAATCAAAGCCGCAAGACCATCATAAGCGTCGTTCTTTTGCCGAATGGATTCTAGAGGAAAATTGTGCTCACCGATGAGGCTCATTTTTGGCTTAAGGGCTCTGTTAATAAACAAAATTGCCACGTATGGAGTGAAATCAATCCAAACATACCCAGAGACTCTATTACATCCAGAAAAATGCACTGTTTAGTGCTATATGCTAGTGGCGTCATTGAAGCTTCAAAAATGAAGCTCATGTTACTGTTAATGTAGATCGTTTCCACATCATGATCAATAATTTTTTGTTCGAAAATATGGATGACATTAATCCGGGCGAGATGTAGTTTCAACATGAGGGTGTTAAGTGTCAGACGGTGACCGCAACCATCAACTTATTGAAATAAAAATTTGACGATAAGGTTTTTTCGAGAAGCAGATCTGTCAACTGACTTGCAATGTCGTGTGGTTTGACACCTTTCGATTATTTCTTGTAGGGCTACGTTAAGTCACGGGTTTTTGCTGATAAACCAGTAGCAATTGGCGCCTTAGAGGCCAACATTGTTCGTGTTATTCGTAACATGCGGCCAGCAATTTTCGAAAAAGTGACTCAAAATGGGATATCCTGAAGTCACTTTCAAATCTTAATGCCATGTGTTGATCTTTGGAAAAAAAACTTTTTTTGGTTTAACATTTAATTTTTTTGTGTTAGTTTTTACAATTTGAAGTTCTGTTGGGCTTAAAAAACAGCCTTTATAAATGACGGACATCAAATATCTTTACTTGAAAGTCCTTCTGATCTCCATCATCCACACCCTCTACATCGCAAAACTTCATTAAACGGTTCGTCAGATTTAAAATCATTTGTTTACTTCAAGTCTGCAACTTGTTCAATCAAGAGGAATTAATAAAACAGCGCACAATACAACAAGCGAGCCTTCAACCCCCTAGACAAGGTGCTAAAGCCCACGGACTCACAAGAACCCACGTATAGTAAGCTGATTTTGCTGACTACACACTGTAGCAATATGCGAACAGCATCAGAATGTTGCAGACTGGCTCCATCACTTATCCTCAGGGTAGTTCGTCTAGGAAAGCCTTTTCTAGCTATTTTTCTCTATGCTCCCATCAAAATAAAAATCACCCTGGAAAGTGAACAGAGGATTTCAAATCAGACGGAATTAATGGACAAATGCCTGATGCTACAGCTCAGGCTGGCGCTAAAATGGATGGCTGTTGCTAGTTCACACCAACTCACCAGGAAAAATGCTTCCCGTGGTTGGGGTTGATTCGGTGGTAATGCGAAATACAATTATCGAGGCTTTTGGCACTATGCACATGGCTAGTGGGGAGCAGGCATGACCAAGGGTGTAGTTTTGCATTAATTCTTGGGTTCAATAGCTTGTTGGCGTTATGTTAATGGGTCGAGATAATGCTTTCATTAGTACGGAGGCGACAAGTCTTTATTCTGGTCCGCTATTTTATTCGTTGTGCACGTTCCGAAGTCATTTAAACCTGGAACTGCAACGATAAGAAAGTAGTTTCCAATAATACCACTTCTGATGATCATAGTTTGCCCTAAAAGTCAATGGTTGAGTCCGACATAATCATTCGGAAAGCACTAAAACTAAAAGCTATTTTCTGCTAATTTAACCCCACCTCTGGTCTCTCAAATACACCACACATCCCACGGTGTGATATTATTAGAAAGATACCTTAAGGGCAGTTGAGTTAATGGATGTTACCATAGCATCCCTGGCTGAATTTCAGCATACATTCGAATGATTTTCACCTAATGACCAGTGACTCGCCGTATACCACTCTCCATTATTACGCCATTAATATTTCATTAAGAGTAACCGAAAACCACTTTTGGCAATACCATTATATTAACACAACCCAGCATCCACAGATGCCATAGCGATGGTGGTGTACGAGTAGGTGATGCTTTTTCTTCTGGAAATTTCAATATAATTCCCTACCTAGGCAAGGAAAAAGCAGGAGGCGACCGACATGAGGGATACCAGAAAAAAATCAACCGGACCACTTTTGTTGGGTACCGACGTGAATGATATAAATCATCAGAAAGTCACTTTCAATAATCAACAACAGGATGACTATTATTTCAGTCAGGTTGCCAAAGAGTTGGTATCAGGGTGCTCAGCTAAGCATACGCTTGCATGTCTGTCTGCCAGTCTGGAGTGCATAACCAAAGCACGATAGGGTGGATTTTCCACTGTAAGACCCTTCCCTAAAGCTTCTAGTCTCTATTGTCGAATCACCTATTGTCGTCATCATTGCAGCAATGGCAACAGTCACGATGGAATCATCCTTTATCCTAAAAAATCTCCCCCTCCAGCCACTACCACGGCCCGGCTTTTAGCTATTCGCAAAAGAATATAAATAATCTCCTCCATTCTCTCGGTGGAGATATTTATCCGTGCATTAGACAGACCGCCGGCAGAAGCATGTTGGAGTTCATTGTTATGAAAGTTAGAAAGTTCGAAATGAAGCGATGATTATCGATTCTGGACCAAATCCAACAGAAAAAGTCGAGATAAACCGCTCACTGTGTCTCTGTATGAGTTCTATGCCAAAATATCATAATCTGGTCTTCTGAGTATCTTCACTTCCCGCATTCATGCTATGTTCATGTCCTTTGAATGATATGCGGGGATTCGGAACTACTGGATGGATAGTGGTGATAAGTCGATTATGCTTTCATCCGCTTGGTGAAACAGAAGCAGGATGTTATCAGATTTTTGGCGAATGAAATGCGGTTTTTTGAATGGAAGTTGTAATTTATGAGCTGAAAAGGATCCATTGTTCGGTAATATTCTCCCTTTCTCGGTGGCTATTCTTTTTTTGGCAAGATAATAGAGTAATTGCATTTAATTGGTTTGATAGCTGACTGCAATTGATGTTCAAATCTGTTCATGAGGTCCATCAATGCATAGGGGGTAATCTTCTTTCAATTGTACAGGGAGATGTGTCATATTGGTCTTGTGGGGCGGACTAAATTCGAACTCTCCCTTTATCTAGAATTTCTAATGGCAGTTCCGGTAATTTTCTTTGATTCTTATTAGTTTTACGAGACTGAACTTTTAGTGGCTTAATGCAAACTAAAACTAATAAAAATGTTCATTCTATGCTATGATTTCGACTTCCTGGAAGGTATTTCAGAAGACTTTTATGTAATAGTGGAAATAGTCTCCTTATCACAAGCGTAAGTTTGGATGGATTCGGTTGAATCTGGCTTGAATCGCATTAAACCATCCTAACTTCTTATTACAAGAAATGGACCACCCTAATCTAATTTTCAACAACCTTAAACAAATAAAACTTTCCTTTGGGTGTCTCCTTTAATAAGTACTTAGCTAAACACCGAAGAAAGGAGTAAGTATCTCCCGAAATAAGTATATATTTGCAAAAGGAAAATATGCTTGCAAAAAGTAGAAGCTATACGTTTAAGATCTACACGTGCAAGTGATCAGCCTTCAGCAGCGGAATAGCACAAAGGTGAACACAAGCATCCATGAAGGATCGTGCTTTGGACCCGAAACAACGAGGTTGAGAGGGTGGTGCAAAACCATCTCGACCATCGAAACCTCCATTTGCTAGATAAAAATATTGGTTGTTGATTTGATGAGGTTCCAATGAAGGGTATTGTAATAATCCAGAAATTTCAAGGCAGTAGTCAAGGCACTAGAACTTGACAATGTGAACGTCAGGGTCGATTATCTGTGTCAAATCCGTTGTAATAGCTCCACACCAATCTATTTTTTGCTGACTGAAAAAGCGGCAGGTATGAACTACTAGGTATGACCACGATCCATGAACTTTGAAATTAAGAGGGCATAAATTGGATCCGTTGTTGGAATATTAGGCACAAAAACTGGCCAGATGCTTCTGTATTCCAACCAAATATTCAACCCAAGTCAGCCTTTTCATCCTGATCAAAAATAAAGTATTGCTAGCAGTGCGATATGGGAGAACGAAAAAATTTGCCTTTTGAAATGAAGATACTTCCAAGGACGTCGGGGAGGAAAAATCTTTGAGCATCGAGCCACATATTTCCGTGCAAGGCAACTATTTTTTTGCGGTCAGACATCAGGAGAAAGACAGGAAACTCTACCGAGTAATCTAGGATAAATGGAGAGAAGTACTTCTTTCATACGAAAATCAAGCTTACCACAAATCAGAAGTTTAGTGTGAAAGGAACGCACTCAAAAACTAGCCTCAAATAGAATTTTGAAAGATTGGTATCACCACCGTCAATTCAAAAGCTAACTTAATGACCAGAATAGGATATTTGCGCAAGCTATCTAGAGTTAGCCTTTTTGGGCGCCATTTGTAACAAACCAGATTTCAACGTAGTCTCCTTGGTTCACTACAGCATATTTGTGAATGTGAATTAAATCACATTATCCTGAGAAAGGTCCTCGAACATAATCCTTTTTTATTTAGAACAACTTTTTTAAGGTTTTGTTTGTAGAACAAAACCTTATTAAAATCGGTTCAATGTCTGTCTGTCTGTCCGTCTGTCTGTCACACGCACTTTTCTCAGAAACGGCTATACCGATTGACACAAAATTTGGTGAGAAGGTGGGAACTGTGGACCCTCAGACATGCAGTGAGTAATATCCTCCTGCATTGAGATTTAGGGGGGGTCCCTGTAAAAGGGGGGTGTAAAAATTTTTTTCACCAAATATAGTCATGTGGGGTATCAAATGAAAGGTCTCGATTAGTACTTTTCGAAGCCGGTCTTAGTTTTGAGATTTGTTAAAAAGGCGGGGAGTGGGAGAGGTGCAAAGTGATGATTTCTTTAAAGGAGCCATGCTCAGAAACTACACAACCGAGAAATCTCAAAAAAATCATGAAGCTGCCTCTATGAAGAGGCCAGGCCTCAAAATACTCTCCATATCGACATCTGTTCAAATTAAGTTAATAATAGTATATTACCGGATTTTTGGGAAAATTGAGCAAAACCCCCCTTAAGTTTATGTCAGAGTTATAAAAGTTGGTAGTAGTATAAAATATAATATGAAGCATATTATCTTTAAGCTTGATCAAAATCATACTATTAGTAACAAAGTTACAGTAGCTCAAAGTTGCCTTACCGTGTAAATTTACAACCCGAAGTACTAAATCTGATATGCTAAATGCATATTCTTAACGGGCTACGTGCAAATGGGATAGTTCTACACTCAAATATACTCACAGAAGAAACAAAACCTTTCATACCTGAAGCGCCTAGCTTCCGGTTTCCCGACTTGTTTATAGTAACTGGTAACGAATCCCCCTCGGATACCACCTTGTCGTGGTAGTTTGCTACTTTACTAAGGGTGTTCAAAAACACATGAAGATGAAAGCAATGGATTGTAACTCTGATAAGGAGTCACCGACTTCGAATCCACCCGCAACTTTGAGAAATCAGGTCGCAGCCGAGGCACGAATTTTGGAAACCTCACCAGATTCGTTTTCCCGCCAGAGAAATCTGTGGAAAACAAGCTCTCCACTTCAGTGGAATACCTGCACCCGGTGTTTACGGCGCGCTCAGCCAGAAAAGATAGTACCCCAACTCCTTTAATGAGAGGAACTGGGAACCTGACCACGGCCGGCCTGTCGGTAACACTGTTGCTTAACTCTTGGAAAAAACGGGAGAGGAAAACTCGGCTGAACCAAACTTCAGCCGCAAATAAGAAGAGAGTACAGGCTTGTCTGTCAGAACCTTCTCCTCCGCTTCTACCAGGAAAGGCGGAAAAGTTGGTGATGTGGACGCAATTGGTCTAATTCCGGTATGTGGAAACAGATTCATGGAGCTCGGACACCGTGAACCTGGGAGGGCTCTCAACCGACTACAAAGAAAGGCACTTTAAAAGAAGGCTAGATTTGTTGACAATGTGCAGCAGATTTTTCAGTTAGCGGCAGTTTCCATATTAGACTACACTTATGTCTACAAACATAAAGTCTAGTCGAATTAATCTGCAGCATGCCAAAGCCTCTTCCTATCTACTGGCAGTAAGCCTGGTAAAAATTCTGGACTATCCCAATATATTTCTCGTCCAAGAGTCATGGGTTAGCTTTAACAAAATCTGTGGTAGACCGAGGGCCTGCGTTTCGATGTGAAGACAACCATGCTGCATCTGGTAAGAGGAAAAGTGTTATAGTTGCTTTTGCTTACTTTCCCTATAATTCTTTGTGTCCTCCGCTGACGCAAGAACTAAGGAATCTGGTAATGTATGCAAAATTAAGTGGGCTTGCATTCTTAGTAGGTTGTGTTGCGAACGCTCAGCATATTTGTTGGAGGAGCAGTAAATGTAATATTAGAGGAGAGACGCTGTTTGATTTTATCACTTTAGCTGGTCTGATGACCGCGAAAGCAGGGTACGCCCCAACGTTGGTGGGACCAAGAAGGAGTGAGGCAATTGACCTAGCAATCTACACTTCAAAGTTATTAAAGTTGATTAGAAACTGGCGAATGCTAGATGAGGCCCCACTGTCAGATCACCGTTAGTTAGGATTCAGTCTGACTATTGCAGGCGAACAGTGCGGAATATAAAGATGGAACGCTAGGAAAACGGATTGGACAAGCTTTAATAAACTTCTTGGCAACAAAGTGCAGCTCCCTAGCCGACTAACGTCTCCTTTTGGGGATAGAAGATCAATTGGAAACTAGGAATCACTCACTTTTAAAGTGCTTTGGAGAGGCTTGTCTTATCCGATGATAAAGCGATAAAAAGGTGTCATGATGGAACTGAGAACTGCAAAGACTAAGAAAATCAACTAGATGACTTCCAAATCGTGTTTGCAAAAACAATAAGTATGAAGACTGGTTTAACTTCCGGAACTTATAATGTGAGTATGTTATAAGAGACTCGTAAAACATTCGAAGCGAGATTTTTTAGAGTATACTGTCGGAAACTGGAAGGTGAAAGGGAGACTTCCAGGCAGTGCAAAGTCCTTAATCAGGATGAGTCGGCCAAGTAGGACTCTCTTCGAAAACCGGATGGAACTTTCACGATCTCCAGAGTGGACTATATACAGACTCTCTTAGAGGTATACCACCCGCGGGTTCTGCAAACCTTTTAACACCAAGGTGTTGCAAGGGGAATTGGGACACTGCGGGAGCAGTTGTTAAAAATGTTGCTATATTATCCTTTGAACACTTGAAAGCACCTGGCATGGATGACATCCATCTAGAGATGCTAAAGGAGGGTATAGGAGGATATATTACTCTGGTCTACGTGCCTTCGCCTTGGTAGAAAGAAGTTTTCATACGTAAGCCTGGGAAAAAATCAGATTCAAAGAAATTCAGGCAAATCAGTTTATCATCATTTTCGCTGAAATTCTGGAGAGACTGGTATAATTAAGTGGATCGACGCTAGGTTAACGCAGAGAGTGAGGATCCCAACGTTCCGGATATCCTTAGATATCCCATTGTTTCTCAGCCCTTGTCTTTAAAAGAGCTGATGGCTACATTGCTAAGACACAAGCGTGCCTCCGCCCCTGGTATGGGTAATATCACTCAACGTGTACGTTGGTTGGCGCCGGAAACATTCTCTGCACTACTACAGGGGCTTAACCTTATCTGGTGCAGGCTGAGTCCTCCTGAGGACTGGTCTATTATTAGGGTGGTACCCATCCCAAAAACACTTAAGGACCCAGAACATTTGACCAGTTACCGCCCTATTCCTCTTATTAATGTGTTTGCCAAACTACTTAACTCCATGATCAAGGATCGTTTCAATAATTTCATTGGTGAATACAAAGTCTTGCCTGCCTGGCATAGAAGGTAAATCTACGTCTGCTTGCATCAATGATATGCTTTTACACATCTTGATAGTAAAATGCTCTGATAGCATTGAAATCTTCCAATATGTGGACGATTTTCTCATTTTGGCGACTGGAGACGATTATTTGTCGACTTTCAAATGTTTGCAAAGGCAGGTAAATGTTTTTGTTGATGAATCCCAAAGATTGAGCCTAACCATCCACATAACCAAATCCCAATCTATATCCTTCAAGAGGCAAAGCCCAGATGGCAGCCGGGTGTGGCCGGGCGGTGCAGGGCTTCAAATCAAGGAGTTTTTTGGTCCTGACATCTGATGCTGCGCTCTACGTGGTGGGTCTGTCTGTACGGTGGTCGGCCCGGATGGGACGTTTTTCCTTGGATGTGAGTTCGGTTTTGGTGGTTGAACTTTTCGTCGTGCTTCAGGCTATCAAGATGGGTGTACTTGTAAATTACTCAAACAACGCAATCGCATGTTGGCAAAAAACATGCCCTTGCCTCTGACCCCCTTTTTAAGTCTTTAAAAGCTTTATGGTTCCCGGCACACACGGGGCTCTAGTCTCACAAGTTTAGTCGAACCCTCCCCGTAGATGCTCCAAAGGCAATTCAGGAACTCTCCTATAGATAGTGGGAGGATGACTTTTGGTGATATCACTTGTCAAAGGACCATTTCTTGGAAACATAGATTCGGATAAATGTAACACTTGCATGGTTATAGAAACAAACGAACACGAACGGGTTCGGATTAAGTATAGATGGTATAATACGTTTTTTAATCTTCGATGAATCTTTTCGAACAAAGATCCTTGCATGATTGATGACATTTTATATTTCTGTGAGGAGGTTAAAGTCAGATTATAGTAGATATCATGTCAGTTTCTTCGCCGCACGGCATTTCCTACCATCCCCGTTTTTGTTTCGTGCCTTCGATGCTCCAATGGTTCGCAATGGTTAGTAGAGTCGCGAAGTAGTACCTAATCCACCCGGTGTCAGATACCTTTAAACTACCGAGCAGCCTCTGTGTGTTCGTGCGTCAACTTGCTACCTGGCCTTTGACACTTTATGTTTGCAAGTGTGTCGGCTAATTATAAAAAGAATCAAATTTAATAAAATTGTGTTTGACTGTTTTTGGCCATAAACGATAGTGTGTTTCCGGCAACATAAGCTAAGTGCAAAGCATCAGTCCTATTGATGTACTTCGTGGGTGGTGTCAAGTCGTGTTTGGATTGTTAGCCTGCCGGGTTAGGGGACAAACAAAAAACAACAACACGTTTATTTAAGCAGATGTCGATATGGAGAGTATTTTTGGGCGTAGATACCATGTGCATGGACCACCATATTTATTTTCAAATATGTGGGTTGGGCGGTTATTGGGAACGAGTCCTTGAAGTAACTGATCCTTTTCGGACCCCTGCAATCTTTCCCTTTTCAACCAATGCCAAAACTAATACCAGCTTTGTTTTGTTTTACCCAAAACTTCAAAATTTATCAGGCTATACCTTTTGCTGGCTCTCTCTGGTAATGCGAACAATGAACCATCTGCAGTCCTTCATATTTCACTTATAACTCAATATGAGCCTAAAGAGAATCCACTCCAATTATTTTTTGAGCAATCAAGGTTCCATAATTGAACCTTTCGGTATTCCATCCAACACGCACGACATTATTTCCAAGCGATTAATTAGGTCACGATATTTGCAATCGTCTTGCATGCAACCCACTCAATATGCAATCATCTAATATGCATTTGATATATTCAATTGAGCATATCCGTTTCAGAATCGGTTTCCATCTGAACATGCACAAAGAAACTGTCATAACGGCTAAGCATCTGAGCTACAGATGAATCATTTTCGAGTACAAAAAAGATAGTCATATTCATTTGGCAGATAGTTTCACGGTAGAATGCCTTCCAGATATGATGCTATGCTGGTCATAGATTGTTGCCCACAGACAATGTTATATCATTTGACTCTGTAAGATAATTATTTGCAAAGATAAAATGTTGTTAATCCATTCCGCAACATTATTTTTGTACTGTTTCCGCGACTGTAGCCACTCCTCCCCTTCAAAGGGACGCATTTGATTTTTCGTCCAATCTATTGCCGGCCAAATAGCTGGAAAGCATTGAACTGTACGAAATTCAAAGCTGTTATTAGCGTGATTGCTTCTGGAGTTTGGCGTAATGATAGTCGTGGATAATTTCTATGTTTTTTGTTTACTGTTGGTAATTGGAAGTTGAGTTCTGATGTTTGGAAGAAGTAAATTATCGGTTGGAGGTTTCGTTGGGTTGTCACTGCGAGGTTAAATACGTTTTGTTGACCTTTTGTAATTGTTCTCGAGAGGTATGGTCAGTGATTTACGCAATCAGGAGTAGTTCTCTGTTAGTTTTTGTTGGGTAGCTGTTTTCCCACCCACTGGCGAGGGTGCAATGACTTAGGAATCATAATGGTGTGAAGTTTGATTCTGACCCTGTAGTGACTTTTATTCTGTATAGAATCGTTGACAAGCCATGATTATCGTAACTTTGACAATTAATTAAGTGTTGATAATTGCCACACATCCGGTTGAATATTGATAAAATCTGACTCACAGATCTTTCGAGAATCTTTTAGATTTAGCCAGAAGGGATTAACCCATCCTGGGGAACGAGTTGTCTCAAAGGGGCTTGCTAGTCCAGCTTTTTAGCACTGAACATGATACATCTAATGTTTCTGCAAATTGTAAGGGCATATGGCATTTCGTTAGGGGCTTTTGTTGTCCTTGGGGTCCTTGTAGTATTCCTACTTACACTCCGTGGAGCTTAGTTGTCAACTTATGCAATTTTGAACAAAAATACATGGCATTGTCAGCAGTAATGCGTTTCTTTTCGCGGACCTTCATTTCAACATCGTCATTCCAAAGCCAAGTGTCTCGGTTGATATACCGCTTACCCGGCTTGGTTACCCCGAGGGTTGTAGAGGCCGCTTTGTGGATCGTTTCTTTCATTTGGTTCCACGATCCTTCCAGATTCGTAATGGTTGGTAATCAAGAAAGGATAAATGATCCTACTTACGCGATTACCAACCGAGAATTCACTTGCCAAGGTTAGTCTGAACTGGCAGTACACAGACGAACACATACACCCATGACCAAGGGGGACCTAACTCGGGACAACGAATTCGAGAGTACGGCCTCAATTGTTCTTTAATAGAGACCACGTGTTGAGACTTCAAAGAAACTCTTCTGTACTTGACGTGCTTTGCATCACTTGTCCGCCATCATATAATGTTTAAAATATAGTCTTTTGTGAATCTATGAAACGAGGGCGGTTCAACTGATGTCTAACTACGGACTCAATTTTATGGAGTGGCATATTTGATTAGTTGTGGCCGTGGTGCGGCATCAAATTGTATGCCAGATTCCAATTTGACACGTAGTTTTTCGAATCGTATTTAGTTCCTTTTTCTATTATGGGCCAAGAGCTTAGTTTGTACTCATATCTTGTACAATATTTTTCGGTCCAAGTAACAAGTGCATCTGCAGCTGCAAATCACCGAAGTACATTAAAGGACACTGCAAGTTTTAGGCAATTTAGTCGGAGAAAGTTCGAGCCTAGTTGCGATTGTGGGAAATACTCACTGATTGATGACCGATTTTTCTTGTATCAATGGTGATAGGTCTTAATGTTTAAGAAGCTGGTTATTGCATGAACGATTCCTTCCTTATCCTAGTCACGTCATAGTGTCAATTAAGAGTAATGCTTCGTTCGGCAGCAATGGAAGTGCTTTTCTTGTTGAATTTCATAAGGCATTATGCTTTACAGTTGAGTTTCCCATGGTCAAGGCCCTACACTCCTATTTTTTAGCTTTAAATCGCATGTTTTCAATTAAGAGAGACCTAGAGGCTATTGTGAGTGACGGGTGACAATTCAAGATTTCTTCCATCGCTGTGCAGCAAAAACTCCTGAGTACTTCCTGCATGTGTTCAAAAAGGATGACAACCCGGTGAAATTTTGATTCAGTTACCCGTTGAAATGCAGCTTTCGAAATTTTAGCTAAGAGCTTTACTGAAGTAATGGCTGTCACTCCCTAGAATTTCCTATGAAAACTTGCAACTAATAGTAGGAGAATTATTCCACCTACGAGACCACGGTCAGGTGCCTTTGTTTTGAGCACAGAATTTCGTCGGTGTATTTCCGAACCCCAAAAAGATTACGTCATTGCAAGACAAATTACTGAACCTCTCTAAATCCGATTAGATTCCGAAATTGTAGCCACAGGATAGTGTCCGTGGTTTGTCCTACGGCGAGTTGACGAGAAGATCCATTTGCATGTATACAAGATTCTCTTCTATCGAGCAGTCTTTAACACTTCCATTATCCTCCTATCAAATTTTTACTTACCCCCCCCCCCCCTCCCCTCCCCAAATAAAAGCAATATTTAAAAAACTAATTGGGAACAACATTATCAAAAGTAGTAGCCAGCCATTGGCTGCTGATTCCTGTTCCTTTGTCAACACAACATAGTTGCGAATTATACTGAACGAAATTACTTGTTTCGAGCTTAAGTTGCTCAACGGAGGAGTATTTGTTTTTTAATCAAAGGAGCCCTGAGTCCGTATCGGATGACTACCGACCTTATCAGGAGAAAATATTTCACAATTTTCTGGCTGCAAGTACGTTCAAAGCTATGACACCATAAGTTGGCAGAGCAGACTCAGTTGGGAGGGACTCTTGACTAGCGCCTGATCCCAGCTCTAAAACTTGCATAGGGATTTGTATCAACCCATGCGTGACCTCCCTGCTCGGATAGACAATCACGGGAATCGTTTAAGGGAACTGCACTTTCTAGTGGAGATAGTGGCTTGCAATTGGGCCCAAATTAAAATGACAACAGCAACAACAAACGCGACGACACAACCGGAAATAACCGAAATTTTTAGAAGGAGCAGCAACACACCACGCTTCTGGCAGCCAAAGTGACGGCCACCTACTGAAAAAGTAGAAGGGCCCACTGTACCAACAGTGAAAGTGACTAAAAGGGAATGATACCGTATTGGCTAAGAGTCCTGGCAACCAAAAAGAGGAGACGCCATCCAATTCGACTTCCGCAAAGGAGTCACAAGGAAAGATGGCAAATTCCTAGCTGCGCGACACTCCTTTGTCCGAAAAAAAGGTGGTGAACTCTTTAATCAGGCGAAAATGCAAGTCATTTCACCGGAGTGGATGGGCCTCATCCGAAAAATAAGACTAGAGGAAGAAAGACTACTCAATAAGTGCGAGGTGTCCGACGGAAAATGAAGGCTACAATTGTCTAGCGAAACATCTCCATGCACGTCAAAAATGGCATAATGGTGATGGAAGAACTGCTGAATTTTATTCCACAAGAGCGAAACTCCATGATAACAGCCGTAGAATAGTTGAGGAAAAAGCAGTTGCGCAAAAAAAAGCGCTTTCAGCCCGCCATAGTTGTCGAATTTCTATTCGACAAAAGGAGGCGGGGGAAAAGCAGCGGCGATGTGCTGACGAGGATGCAGCAATGAGAATTCCGTGAGGTGGTAACCAAGCGGAACGAACAGCGTCGAAAACAGGAGAAAATTCATTAACAATAACCTAAGTTGAATAGCGACAGCAGTGGCTCCATTGTAGCAAAGTCGAAGTCAATTACGACATCAGCGTCAAAGGAAAAGGAAAGGGGCAAACCACGATCAGAGGTCATTCTAATTAAGCTGAATGAAATGAGATGCTTTGCGGAAGTTCTTCGAGAGTCCGTAACAGCGCCAAACTAGAAGACGCTGGGGTAGATGTTAAATCTGTCCGGCGGACACGAATTGGCGATATACTTGTAGAGCTTGGGTCGAAGACCGAAAAGAGACAGTCCAGAGCATTCTAGGCACGAAGGCAATGGTTTCCAGCCTAGAACCCTCCCCCCTTTAAATAAGAGATCTGGATTGTTTGACTAATACGGAAGAGGTGGACGAGGTGATAAAAAGTCATTACCCAAATATAGGCAATCGTAAGGTGGGAGTTACGTCCGTCAACTCTACAGGACGAAAATTGGCTATTGTCACTGTCCCTGAGAAGCCAGCTAGCCAACTTCTCCATTGCGGGGAAATAAGAAATCAACGGTGCAACAACCGGTATCCGGTCTAGGCCTGCCTTCATAAGGAACTCCAGACATCCCGGTTTTGCGCTGAGGTCCACCAATTCGATATCCCTAAAAGCTGGCGTCCTGACCTACGCCATCGCTCCATCTTAGGCAGGGTCTGCCTCGTCTTCTTTTTCTACCATAGATATTGCCCTTATAGACTTTCCGGGTGGGATCATCCTCATCCATACGGATTAAGTGACCCGCCCACCGTAACCTATTGAGCTGGATTTTATCTACAACCGGACGGTCATGGTATCGCTCATAGATTTCGTCATTATGTAGGCTACGGAATCGTCCGTCCTCATGTAGGGGGCCAAAAATTCTTCGGAGGATTCTTCTCTCAAACGGGGCCAAGAGTTCGCAATTTTTCTTGCTAAGAACCCAAGTTTCCGAGGAATACATGAGGACTGGCAAGATCATAGTCTTGTACAGTAAGAGCTTTGACCCTATGGTGAGACGTTTCGAGCGGAACAGTCTTTGTAAGCTGAAATAGGCTCTGTTGGCTGACAACAACCTGTTATCGGTTGTGATTTTTGACCCTAGATAGGAGAAATTGTCAACGGTCTCAAAGTTGTATTCTCCTATCCTTATTCTTCTTCGTGTTTGACCAGTGCGGTTTGATGTTGTTGGTTGATTCGTCTTCGGTGCTGACGTTGCCACCATATATTTTATCTTGCCTTCATTGATGTGCAGCCCAAGATCTCGCGCCGTCTGCTCGATCTGGATGAAGGCAGATTCTACGTATCGGGTGGTTCTTCCTATGATGTCAATATCGTCAGCATAGGCCAGTAGTTGGGTGGACTTGAAGAGGATCGTACCTCTTGCATTTACCTCAGCATCACGGATCACTTTCTCGAGGGCCAGGTTAAACAGGACGCATGATAGGGTATCCCCTTGTCGTAGACCGTTGTTGATGTCGAATGGTCTTGAGAGTGATCCTATTGCGTTTATTTGGTCTCGCAAATTGGTCAGGGTCAGCCTAGTCAGTCTTATTAATTTCGTCGGGATACCGAATTCTCTCATGGCCGTGTACAGTTTTACCCTGGCTATGCTATTATAGGCGGCTTTAAAGTCGATGAACATGGTATGCCGATATATCTGGCACTGCTGCCATCTGGGTGAGAGACACGGTTAACTTCTGAGTGAGGGCTCATGGTCGAGGGAACGGCTTCATTTAGATTCATCATGCAGAATTGACATTTTTCAGCGTTTACCTCACACCGAATAGATCTATACAAGCTTTTCAGAATAGGTTCGCCGCCTTGGAGGGCGAGATTAGAAGCAAGAAAGGGAGAATTCTAGTCGGAGGAGGCTTTAATGCCACAACACTCGAATGCATGCCTTAACCAGATTCTTTAGGCACACGAATTTTGTAAATGGCTGCCAGGACAGGACTCGCTGTCCTATATACCGGTAGCACTTCGATATTCAGACGAGCTAGCTGGGAGGGCACTATCCCTGACGTAACTTTTGCTACGCAGTCCAACGATGGAAGGTACTGGAAGATTTCACGGCCAGTGATCATCAGTACATTTCCTTCGAAGTGACAAACGGCTCTTCCCAATGCTTTGCAGTGCGGCATACACCTATCAAGTGGAATATCGAGAAAATCGACGTGGCAAAATTTGTCGAAGCTCTCTCAAGAGGGTTAAATCAGCGATAAGACGCAAGCGCAGATAGAAGAACTGCAACTGAATCCCTAGTTCAGGAAACTGCGTCTCGAGAAATTACCCCGCAATTACGCTGAAAGTGCAAGCCTACGAAAGAACTGCCTCAGATTTCGGCGGATTGTTTAGCGTGCAAGAGGCCAAGACTAGGTGATGCTTAGAACCGTAGAGTATAAGAGTGGGAAAAAGGAACTCCGCCACGAAATCAACAGGCAGAAGGCACGTTGAGAGGTAAATGAGGAAGCGATTGCTTGTGAAGAGAGAAGCCGTACTCTCTGTGCATCGCAGCAATCATGGGACACAAAATCGAAAAGTAGATGGACCACGCATCTCATAAAAAAACCAAGAACTTGGTCGACGCGCGGGTTAGATTCACTGCAGACATGTTGATCTGTTGAATTGAATTTGAGGCTACCAAACTTGCCTGACCCTATCTCAAAAGGAGCGACGGCGTAGGCCTGGATGCCAGACAGAAATATCCAATTGGTGGATCTCGTCAAAGAACCGGAATGTCTGGAGTTCCTTGCTAAGACAAGCCTAGATCAGATACCGATTGGCTCATTATAATTTTTTACTTGTGAGCAGATTTTTTCTTCAGGTCGAGGAAGGTTGCAGGTTTCTAGGTGTACCACCGTTTGCCTTTTTTTGGTTGCTAGATTATTAGTCTTCAACTGTACTTGAAAATCTACTAGATGGTAAAACTCCGTCGGTCCGGGTGGTTTAATTAAGGTTTAGTTGGGTTTGAACTATAAGCACTATTTTAACAGGTTCCGCAATTAGGATTTGAGACCAATCTGAGGGTGCGTTTTATACGTATTTATCATAACTTTATTGGATTCGCTGGAAATATCAGTTTTTTTGGCAGATCCTTCAAAAGAGTCTATATTCCATTGTGAATAAAGTTAAGGTGAGAGGAGGGGAAGCACAGAGGTCATTTGAATTGGTTGAATAGCTTTATCGATTTTTCTTCTTCTTTGGTTATTGACAAACCTAAAAGTATTGCCAACGTTTTGGAGAAAGTGCTAATTTACTACATAAAGGAATAATCTCGTTGGTTTTCCGCTGCAGGAAGTTTGTCTGGTTTTACCAGACGAGATAACTAGGAAATCATCTAAATTAAAAACCTGTCATTGAGGTCCTTGCAATGGAAAGCAACTGGGCGGTGCGCAGATTGAAAAGGACAATGCAGAGGCAAATGCTCAGAGGTGTTGCCTTGAACTCAATTGCTAGTTTTAAGGATACCTATAGTTGAAATGTGTGAAGCCAGAAAAAATACCTGTAGGTAGTAAGTCTCTAAGTTTTTTTTGCAACAGTACTTCATTGAAGCAAGTACTCATTGGTTTGAATCCTCTAAAACGGTTTTCTGGTACTGAGAAATGGACTATATTTTTTCGCTTTAGAGTCCGAGTCTATGCAAATTATTTCCTAATCCGTTGGTGCTGGCTTCTGCATGCATCTATAGCGAGTTTAAGGATTTTAGTAATGACAGGAATGTTAGTCCATTAGGGTTTCATATGTGATGAGAGCGCGTCCGTCAGGTTAGCTCAGAAGGTTTGGGAAAAGATGGCCACGCCAGTTTTAGCTAATGAGGATAGGTGCTCTTGGAATTGAGCTTTCAGAATTTCGTAGAAGAAGACGTCATGAGGTAATAATCAAATAGCGCAATTATTGTAGACGAGGTTAAAGCGCATTAAACCGGAACGACTAAATCTAGGCCGATTTTCAAAACAAACTGTCCCACACTTTGCTCCATTCCTTTTGGTTTAAATAATCTTCGCAGTACACCTTTTCCAGTAATTAGTGCTTCCCACTCATTCTTCCAAGATATTCAATAATTGAAACGTAATCAGTACTTAAACTAATTACCAAATTCTCGAAAATCCTTTCGACAACAATCCCATTCTCCGAGACCATGCTTTAATCTTAACTAAAACCACTTACCCCTTCTTCTTTTCCTTGTAACAAATGCACAGCACCAGCACGTTGTATTCCGGGTAAAAACCATACAGGATGTGTACGTAACAATCTCTCCATCAATCCTAAATCACATGGGGGACTAGTGGAGCTTTCCGATGACTCACTCGAGGTTTCCCCAGCTCCCAGGATACCGCCATCTGAGCTAGACACAAGCGATGTATGTGACTGGAAATATAGAAAAGAAAAATCATCGTAACCAAACAATTATTGACGTGGAATTCCTTGTACAGGGATAAAGTTAAGTAAAGTGCTACATACACATTAGTTATTCTTAGGTGAGGTTTATGGATCTAAGATGTTATGACAAGAGATTGGGAGGGGATGGATGGGAAAATAAAGGAGCAATAAGGATAAGATTACAGTCTACATGCATTCACTGTCTTGTCAATCTTCAGGCATTCATGTTCGAAAATCTCTTTGATTTCCAACCATCTTTGTGGTTTCATATGATGATTTCTCAGATAAGGACAACGCCAGGAAATTTCTGTGAATTGAGGAGAACAATTTCGTGGCGGGACGGGACTCATTTCCATATCCCAGAGGTTTTCGTATGGTATCGGAGACTGTTGTCTTTGTGAATAAGATGATGATAGCAAAACTACAAGAAATATCTTTTCAGCTCTCATATTACACTGATACAAGGCGAAGGACTTGAGTAGAAAAAAGATCATGTAGGGTATGAAGAGGATATTTAGATGGGATATACAGAAGTATTCTCAAATGACACAGAACGTGTGATGGATGACAAAAAAGCCATTCGCATTTCCATTATGCGACGCGGGGTACTAATCTGCATAACTGTCTTTTGGGGATCCATGCAAGAAGGAAGGATGGGAAAAGATGAAAGTCTGTTTCAAAATATTTTCATTCTAGCTTCATTCGAGGGGCTCTTTGTTGAGCATCATTTTGCGAAGTGGTTCGGAAAGGCACCCTTGGATGTAGAATCAAAGTAAAGGCGATTTTAACATCCAGCTAAACAGTGGGCAGAGACATCTAACTCAAAATCCTTGTACCTCATGGTTTATTACAATATTCTTCCTTTGAAAAAATCGGGGTGATTCCGTACCAAAGATATTTTCGACCTTGAATTGACGGCATATAATGCCGCCCATTTGCTTCCTAAATATTTAAAAATATTCCAGACAAGCTTGCACAGCACTGGAGAGCCTCACAAATATGCACTGTTGCTTTCATAATAGTCCAGGAGGACATTCAATTTTCAGTACACAAAACCCCATAGCTCGGCTCCCTCATAAACACCAGGACATTTTTTCTACCTAAACGACATTTCATTGAAGAGATTATTCATCATCGACATTATCAACCCATTTCTGGAATATTTTCAAACGGAGCGCCGAGAAAAAAAAGCGCAGGAGGACAAGGGGCGACTTTTATTCAAATGTTGAAGTTAATAAGCGTTTGCAGCCGAGCCTTTTGTTTCAGTTCGCCTGGAAAACAAACCAGAAATTCTAGACTCGGTGGAAAAATTGAGCTCACACCCTCTGGAAAAACCCAGTGCCTAGAAGCTTTGTTTATTGTAGCGTTTATACTTCTGGTCGTCAGGCCAACGTCAGATATGGTAAAGAATGTGGTACTTGGAAAAATGCTTTTTTTGCCGGGGTAACATCTCTTTTTCTGTCTCATCCTTAAACAGTTATTCGTGCGTTATAAATATCCTGTTGAGAAGATGTAGATCTACTTTTTGGCTGATATGCCGCTTCTGTAGCAGTTACTGCTCCTTTTTTTGCCACACATAGCCACTCGCATACAACACAGCTGGGTTGGGCCTCCGAAGAGGAACGCGAAAAAGGAGGATTTCTGTAAGGATTTCAATTTTTTTCCGTTAGTTGCTATTTGCAGGATATTTTTACTTTGGGATGCTCGTAGTGACGTGTCATATTTTCTTTGAAGATGAGATTATTATGCTTGAAGGATTCGTGGCAGATGCTTCTGGGAAGAATGAATGCGACGTAGGATGAGGAAGAATGCCGAATGGATGATTTTAAGGAAATCTGAGTCTTGCGTTGAAAGAGTATGAAGAAATAATGCTAGTTGCAAGGAAATGTTTCGGTATTTGAGCAATGAATTTCGAACTAATGAGATAAAAGATGGGATAATTTGGAGACGTTAAGGATAATGTGACAGATGCGATGAGGGCCAAGATGGGTGGTTTTTGAGGTGTTATTTCTTAAGACCATTTGGAGATTTTCGCTAACAGAAACAGTGGCCACAGCAGCGTCTTTGAGAGTCTTGTATCATCACAGGGACACCGTAGTAACGTAAATGGATCCTAAATGCTGAATTTAACTTTAGGTTGGACATTTTGATTAATCAAGGACCAATGCAACGAAATTTCAAAGCCAATTTGCGGAAAGCGTTGAAAGAATGAAGAAGTGGTAAGCAATCAGGACGATTAGGAGACAAGCAGGAGTAAACCTATTGCAAAGAATGCCTGGAAAATCCCTGAAGAAGCAGTTCGGACTTTTATTAGAAGAATTCATTAAAAAAAGAGTAAGAGGTCTAGTTTCGGACAGGTAACGAACTTAGAGAGACATGCTCCCTGATCTACTCTGTTTCAAATGGGAGTAGAAAGGCTATTTGATGCTATAGTTTAGGAAGATTATATTAGGCTAAGATAAGAAAGCTTTTAGTTAGAAGATAAGGTAACTAGAAGCCCAGGCAGTAGATTTAATTGGCTTAGCAGAGGTTCTGGGTGACACTTTTCTTTCTTTACGGCATGAAAATGAAGAAATATACATCATTCCATTAGACAAAGGAGAAATTTCAGCGGAGGATTCGCAGCTATTAGAAGCCCTTCCCCTCTCAATTTGCTGAGAAGGGATCACTGCTTAAGTACTACTTCGTTGATTGTCCAGAGTTCATGCAACAACCTATCGCGTATTTTTACAATTGTGTAGATAACTACAACTTAGTTTTTCTCTGATTCGAACATCCACAACGTATATTGTACTACACCTCTAGCAAGCATCAGGTTCAGTCTTCTTCTCTCAGCCAGGTGTAAAAGAATGTCGTGCTTTTTGTTACTACACCTGGGCCAACACGGGTATTCATGCATTCTAAATACTCTTCAGACATTCAATAATAGCTCCCGCGTTCTCTGGGAGAGAGCTACGTATTTTGCTGAGTCTGTGGTCAAGTCACTTATTCGAGGGTTCGTTCTATCAACGATGCCAGTAAATGCAGAGATTTCCCTAGCTAGATGCACTGATGTCTTTTTATTTTTCTTTAGTTTTTGTCCCGTTCACAAACGGCGTCGGCTCGACTTGATCGGTTTCGCCATTTGGTTCTACCAAATGCCTGATCTAGATCCAATCGCGAGGCTGCTAAATCCTTATCCAGTGTATCAGACCACCGTTGTTTCGGCCGGTCTTTTGGTCGCTCATCATCGACTTCGATGTTCAGACCAATCTTGGCAAGTGAATTCTCGTTAGCACGAATTACCATCGAAGACGTTTCTCTCACAGTTTTTCCACGATCGGTACAACCCCATATCGATCGCGGATATCCTCATGTTGGATGTGCTCAAAATGTGTCACGCCACTAGTCCAACGCAACATTTTCGGCCCCATTAATGCAAGCTCGTTCGATTAAAGGTGCTTCAAAATGATACAACTTACAGGATCGAGAATACCATATTTTCAATACCGTTGTCTTTGATACCCCTACTGCATTTCATTACCGCGACTGCAATTATCCCTTCTTCAGACCGAACCAGACACTTCTCCAAATCCAACCCGAACCTCCCCCCGGAAATTTATGGTTTGTGATACCCCCCAAGCGTAGATCGTCTGGTCTTCCAGAAGTCATCAATCGTGACTTTTTGTGGGTTGGCAAGCATTAGAGTTCCACTGTAATTCACATTATGGCTTAGTATTACACAGTGCACTCGAACGTCACTTCCAAACGATAGTTTCTGAGCAGTTCATAAACCGATTTATTCCATCTATAGTAGAGTATGCACACCGAAACCCATACCGTAATTTGAATTGTCCACCACCAGTTTTAACGATCGACAAGACCATGATGTAGCTGATTCTTTTTAAACAATTTTCCATTTTGAATAGGGGGTGTCAGATGTCTTGGTCGCATGGGTAGGATTACCGATTTCTGGTTTTGCGGTCAGACATTCCTCCAGGCGACCCACGAAGTTTCTCCCGAATAGCTCGAAATTACTCTTCATAGATTCTTTAGGAATGCTATTCAAACCTCTGTCTGTTGTTCTTGCCAGTTTATGCAGGTTGTCCCTAATATTTACTACACCTCCTCTACGGCGATTAGAGGTATCGCGGAATCGTTCGAGGTTGCTGGGTGTCTCGCAATCGGTAGTACAGTCCTTTGTGTGGAAACATCTGGCCCATAGCGATGAAAATCCGCGGTTATTTCAGTATCCGCTGCATATTGAGACGGAGATTTTTAAAAAGGGCGCTCTACATCGGTAGGTAATTAACATACACTATGGTTTCAGCAAATGAGCAGCGCAGTATTGAAGTGTTCATAAGGTGAAGTTGTTGAAGAAATCGTTCAGATAAGAAACGGATCTTATATTTATGGAGCAAAGTGGTCAAGAGAATGGAAGAATTTTGCAGGTAGGACAATTCGCCTATATGAACTAAGCCAGATTGATGCGACATCGATGATATCGTGTTGATAGACCAGCCTCACAAATTAGCTTTCCTCCTCGCAATATTCCAACAAGTCGGGAAACCGGAAGGTAGACGCTTCAGGTATGAAAGGTTTTGTGTATTTCTTTCATATAGAGATGTGAGTGGGCATTTGTCCCATTATGTAGCACGTAATATATGCATATACCCACTTTCAAGTGATATTGACATTTAAAGTCTTGAATTTGCACTGAAGCGACAGCTTTGAACTATTATAACTTTGTAATTTTCACAAAATTTGATAGGATCATGCTCTATGTGTAGCCTACATTAGTGCAAAATTTCGTGATTCTAGGGTGAACTTAAGAGGGGTTTTCCTGGCAATTACTAAAAATTATAGTAATGTACTATTATTAACTTTATTTGAGCAGGTATCGGTATGCAGGTTATTTCGGAGCCTAGACACCATATAGTGGCAGCTCCCTGATTTTTTTCAGATTTTCCGGTTGAGTAGTTTCTAAGAATGGGTTCGTTAAAAAAATGATCACTTTGAACTCCCCGCACTCCCCACCTTTCTAACAAATGTCAAAACTAAGACCGGCTTCGAAAAGTACTAACCGAGACCTTTAATTTGATACCGCAGATAGCTATATTTGATGAAAAAAAAATTTACACCCCCGTTTTGCATGTATGAGGCCCCCCCCCTTAAATTCGACGTAAAAGGATGTAACTCACATGCATGAGCGTTTACAGTTCCCATCTTTCTACCAAATTTTGTGTCAATCGCTACAACCGTCTCCGAGAAAAATGCGTGTGACGGACAGACAGACAGACAGACGTTTGTGTTTACACAAAACCTTAAAAAGTGGCATAGGGAAATAATCATAAGGACAAAGGGAGTGGTAGGAGAATGAGTTCACTCTAATGTACGTAGCAGTATCAAATGTAAGCGAGATTGATTCTCCTATCAGTTCAGAAGGATCCTCTATTTATATATATGGTTGCCATTCACCACTTGGCGCGGTATAGCACATTAGCCACAACTGCGTGCTCGTGATCTGACAGCACTTCAGTTCCTCCCAGGACTTCCCAAAAACACCCGCAATCCTCCTCTACTGTCCTGCGTCAAGTGCGATTAGGGCGACCCGCTCGATGGCCATCTTGGGAAAGTGGATTCCACTGATCTTGGAGTTGAGATTTGCTGATTTTAGACAAGGCTACGAGAGCGGATCTAGCCCAGTTGAAGCGTCGGGCAACACTCAGTTTGGTGCCATAGTCAGTAGAATCTACGTTTCCTAAGTATACACGTTGACCGACGCTTTCGACGCTCAGTTCATTAAGGCAGGCAATGATCCAGCAGACTGAGAACCTTGGTTTTGCTGATGTTTATTTTTAGGCTTACTCTACTTGCCTCTCTTTTTAAATCCAGATTCATTGGGCAGAGTGGTGAAAGAGCAAATAGATGTCATAAGCGGAATCCATTGAACGCCTTCGCGTCTTTCAGACGAGACAATATGAAGAACGTCACTGATAATAAGAAGAAATAATATTAATGCCAGGATGACACCCTGGCGAACTCAGTTTTGGACCTCAAAATTCTCTCGGTGTAACATGTGACATTTTGCGCTATCGACGCTGTTATTTTCTCCGGAATGCCTCTCTTGCGAAGAGCACGCCAAATATGCCTCCTGTTCACAGTCCCGAAGGTTTCTCGAAATCAATGAAGAGTAGGTGAAACGAAGGTCTAAACTCTCCCCACTGTTCCAAAATGATCCGTAAGGTGTCAATGTCAATGCAAAAGAATCCAGAGCGAAAACCACCCTGGTTTCTATCGGTCAAGCTTTCAAAATGTTCTTTGATGTGTTCCAGGATTATTTTCGCTATTACATTGGCGACCGGAGGGAGCATGCACAATTTTTACACTCAAAACGGGTGTCATTCTTTGGAATCTTAATGTTCATTCCCTTCTATAACTTTCTGGGTAAGGTCTCGGATATACGAATGCAGCAAATCAACAGTAGTTGTAGGTGCAGCAATAAATAACTCAGCGGGGATACTGTTAAGCCCAGCGGCTTTACTGTGTTTCAATGCATTGATGGCCGAAATGATTCCTTTTCTACTTGGAGGAACAGTCCATATCCACATGTTACGGTGACTAGCCATTTCATTTACAAGAGGAGGAACTCCACCGTATGTATACGGTCAAAAAACCCAGGTGAAGTGTTCTTTCCACCTTTTCACCTGCTCGTCATCATATTATAGATGGGAAGTAGACCGCCAACGTCCTTCACAGGACCATCAAAAGATTTGCCATCACATACAAATCCTTTCCTGATGCGGTGTAAACTTCAGAAATCATTGAGCTCTGTGGAATCTTCCGCGTCTCTGAGCAGCGCAATAAAAAATTTCCTCCCCTCTCACGGCGCGCACTATGCTGCATTTCGCGGGATTTCGCTCGGTATCGCAGTTTGTGTCATGCCCACCATTATTCACAGCGGTCAACAGAGTCTTCATCTCTTTCTGTTCATCAATCCGCTCTTATGTTCCTCTGTTTAGGAGCAGTTAATTTGCAGAATGCTTAGGAAGAAGATAGAACCGTCCCCGATTCTTCCCAGTGATTTCTTTACCAAGGAAGGACTCCATGAGTGGGGTAGTAGTGTACGTCCCCGTGGAGCAGGTAAATCCAACTGAAAACTTCGGTAATCACAGGTACAATTCGGGAAAAATATGTTAGTCCGTCCAAAAACCGTAATTGGTTGGTAGTGGCGTAAATAATTTTCGGAATGAAAGTGACCCACTAGAGAAAAAGTGACTGGTGCCGAAATCTTATAGAAAAATGTATATTCAGAACTCTTTGGGAAATCACAGAGAAATCCAACATAACGATCACTAGTGTTTTGCGTTTAAAATGTTTAGAGAGTCATGAGTCTGCATCCATTTGTTGTCCAACTGAAAAGTGGTCCCTTATTTCTGGCACAGCACCTGTCAGTTGTGTAAAAAACACTAGAGCAAAGGCAAATCTTTCTGATATTACCTCTTTTCTGTCCTAGAAGCCGCGGGAATGCGAGTGTCCAAATGACAAAAAGGAAAGAACCAACATCTAAACGCTTACAATGTCCTCAAACCGTAATGTACTTTTTCTAAGAAATGACCAGAGTACCCAAGAGATTGTGATGGTGACCTTGGAATATAACAAAAATGTATTTGATAGGTTGTAAGCTTGGTATCACAAAGTGGTCTCATGTGAAATCTTAATCCATTCCAGCAGGAGGGCCAGTCCTTTTTTGAATCGAATCGCAATATGTGACAAAATTTGCGTACACTATTGTACGCCTGAATCAGAACAGTCAAGGGAAGAGGAGGTGCCGTCAAATATGGAGATAGAGCTTTCTCCCAGATAGGTTACAGCATTTTTTGATTAACGAGGTATTTTGCATATCGGATTCTCCATAACCGACGCAGAAATTGTTCTGTAAGGTAATGAAAAGTTCTATTAAGCGTATGTTACGAGGCCAAAATTTGGCAGATTAGAGTAGGAACTACTGGAGAAAGCTCCGTACGATCCGCACACCTGGGTAAGCACAACAAATTCCTAGTATATTTCGCTAGGTACCATTTTTAAATTTAATTTTAAAGACGAACAAGGTTTGCTAAAGAAGAAGTTTCAACGAATTCAGTGTTTGATGAAATCAGAGAAACAGTCTGACATGCTTTGGTTATGAACCCGTGCTCTCCAGCTAAGATGCACTTTGGCGATCTATACATGGCAAACCGCTCTGACCATGCGCGCAAATCCAGCTTCCAAATGTAACTTTCCATCCGAATAAAGTGATAATGGCATGGAAATTGAAACGGAGGAGTTTGGTAAGCAGAATAATGCTTTTTGAAACATCACTGGAAGTACTGGAAGACGGGTCTTTGGTCGTAATATTGATCGACCGGGCACATTTTCATTTGTCGGGAAGTGTCAAACCGAGCTTTAGATATTGTACAGCTGATACCCTTGTCTAATTGGCAGAGTCGGCATCCTTTATATTCAGATCGTATCACAGTGTATAGACAATTTGGCAGTAGTCGACCCTTCCTTACTGGAAAACCTTAATATTTATTCGGTAACTAGTCTTAACGATTTTTTTTTCAAGTAACAGCGTCAGAGTGCAGGAATTCCTAGTAGAGATCTATGGTTTCAACAGGGTCGAGCGAGCTTATATTCAGGAATTACATTTGTCACAGTCGTCAGTATTGTACGTTGTCATGAAAAGTGACTTGGCGAAGAGGGATATTGGAAAGGCTGGCATATCGCGGATCTTAACATTTTTCATTTCAATTGGTCTCTGTGGTTTTACGGGGTGTATTTCAGCAGATAGTCAATAACTCCTAAATTTACCTCCGAGAATATATACGAAAGGAGCCAGTTGGAAGACTTAGTTGCCAAAATCTTAAAAGCAATGGCAAATAGAAGAACCGATGATTCGTAGTAATTGGCAACCGGTGTATGTTCAGAAGTAAGAATTTCCAGCTTGGTCTTACTGGCAAATCTAAAAGTATTACCAAAAAAGTTTAGCTGCTTAGGCAAAGAACTATGAATATCGATTTAAGAAAGTGGATTAGACCAAATAAGGAAACAAGGCATTTCTATATTAGCTATGGGAAAACAATAGCATGGTCCTATGGGTACTCCGTAAATAATCCTAGAGGTTTTTGCTAAATTACTATTACAAAATAGGGATACGAAAAATCGATACAAAGTGGTAAGACCCCTACTATATAAAAGTTTTCGCCAGAGGGGGTTCTGTTCCTATCTTAGGAGATGTGCTTAGATAGATCAAAGTGGAAAAATTACGATCAGGGTAAAAGGGACAGAAAGGTGTTTTTAACACTTGGTGATGTTTCAGGACAGAGAGAAAAAATTACAGGTGGTCGGTCTATTGGGGAAATTTGAGTGCACTATATAATAGCACGACAACGTAGGTCCCGACAAATATATAAAGTTACGCCAGTCGCGGTTGATAACAGCAGACATGTGCCCTGGAATACGGATTATAACGAAGCAAATGTCGACTTATTGTGTTCAATCATCACTCCCATTCCTTTTTTCTAACCTTTGGATTCGCTAGTCTTCTAGGGGATGTAACCCAGAAGTCTTCAGTTATTTGAGGGGAGGGAAGAGGGAAAACAGTCTTTTTGGTATACCTGTGAAATAAGCGTTCATCGGTAGGTTGGTGCAGAGGTTAGTTGCTAGGGGGAAAACTACCATACGAAATTGAAAAAAACATGAGCTGGAATGAAATGATAGAAAAAGGGGAGAAACTTTAATGTCAGCTTGCGTAAAAAACTGAATATTGGACGCTGCATACCAGATATATAAGAAATTACTTTTTATCAATAAAAAACTGACCAAAGATGACAAAGGTACTATCATTTTTAGGAGGAACAAAAACAACAAATCCAAGGTCCTCAGTCTGACTGGTCATCGCACTCTCCCTATTTGCATTAATGGACAGAAAACCGAAGGCGCCGATCAATTTATATATTATAGAATAAGAAGCGTGGTTTCTGCCGACAGTAGCACTGAACTGGCACGTACAGGCCTGGCACTCGTACGCGATGTGGTCGGAAGGCGATAGTCACTGTGGATTGGTCTCACATTAAGGAGGGGGGACAATTGCATTGGGGGCCATGCCATGTAGTGGCCAAAGGCACATGGTATAGTACAGTAGAGAAGAAGTACAAGCGTCTCAGGAAGTCGTGGGGGTAGCTGAAACGTATTTCAGCTAACCGCGAGCAATGGCGCGTAGATATGGTTGACGCGCTATACCCCACCAAGTGCTAAGTGGTAACCACATAAAATCTTGACGATGGTTTTTGGAGGTCGTTGTCTTTTGAAAATATTAAGCTGAATGGAAGATCTGCTGGAAAAAGCTAATTCTAACACATCATGTTAAGGGTGCAAGGATTACCAATGCGTCTAAGCTTATTTCAAATCAAGTTCTTGTGCAAAGTTAATAGCCCCAATTTAGAAGGTCGACGAAGGCTCCTGTTCCTCTAAACAATGAAGTACATAGCGCTACATAGTTTCTCGGGATTTATCAATTAATATATGAAGGACTACTTTCATCGTAAAAATTCAATTTTTTTTTGTTTGAACTTTGAACTTTAATCTCAGTAAACACATCATAAATAATTTCCTAATAGCCTTGAATATTTTCCGAACACTTGAAAAGTAATCTTAAAAGTTTTTCCTTGAAAACTTTCAGTTTAACATGTTCACACCCATAATCCTCGAATGAACTATTTTATCCTTTTTGAGCCCGTCAGAAAGATTTGTCGTCTAGACAAAACCATGGAAACAAGACATTTTCTCATTTCCGACTCTGTTATAATCAGGCATCACAAAATACATATTCACATGGATATACTCGTATACATATATACTAAGATTCGATGTACGTCCTTATATAAGGAAAATATTGGAAAATCTCTAAGAATATTACGGCGAACTTTCTCATCCGATTAAAACATCACGCTCCGGTTCTTCCCTTCTTATACTCTGATACATCCAAACATTTTCTATGTACGTGCCGAGGAAAAATTTCATTGCCGATTCTATGCAATTCTCAACTTCGTAAAACAGGAAAAGTCCTTCCATAAATTTTCACAGTCTATTCAACTGCATTCAGAATTGAATGAGCATTACAAGAAATCTTCGTATAAAGAAAACTGCAAAGGGGGAAGTGAAGGAGTAAACCAAGAAAAAAAGGATAATAATATGCGAAGTCTATAAGTAGACATAAGGAGATGAAAAAAGGACATTTCTTCGTGAAAAGTGCAATCAGGTGGTGACAGTAAAAGTTATGATTTTGAGGAAAAGATTGCAAAAGATTTTTCTGCTTTTTCTTTGGTTTAGAGAGTAGGAGAGGTGTCAAAAGTGCATAATTGGAGGCAGGAGTTTAAGAGAAGTTTAACAATGTTCGCAGGCATAACGACAGGCATTTTGGCATGGAATGAGGAAGGAAGGATTTATTGCAGGAGAATATTAAAAAGCTGCGGACATTTTAAAATGAAAAATTGCACATAACGATGAATTATGGGACACATATTGCTGGAATTACTTACAAGTTTATGCTTGATGCAGGAATAAAATGAATTTTCATCATTTTAATTTATTATCTTGACACATGTATAATATGGGCTGCTGTGCATGTCAACTACATGCTAAGATCAGAGACCATTAAGAACCGCTTGTACTTATTTTGTATCCATAGGAATAGTTAAATCTTTTAGTTAGCATTATGACTTTTGTCCTTGAATAGAGCGCTAGATCAACTTGGCAGCTTAAAACATAATGAAAAATCAATCTCTGTATCTTTGAACATTAACTCAGCATACTCGAAAATTTAGCCATGGGTAAGCAGAGTTGTTACAAAAGTATTTTAACAAACGGAGGCTCTAAAAGGGTCGAAAAATGTCTACGGAAGATTTCTTTGAAAACTCATTGACAAACAGGCGTGCAGGTCCAGCAGGGTAGTGCAAAAAGCATGTTGGTGCTTTTTTTCTATATATCTGTAGAGTTATCTGGATCTCACTTCAATTCTATCCATCGTATATGCTTACAAAAAATTGGTTCGAATAATTATATACGGCATACATAGGAGTAAAGCGGGAAATATCTTGCCTCGAATTGAATGTGGAATATGCGCGCCCAAGTAGCAAATAAGCAGTTCATCCGGAAGATGTCTTAAGACCAATTGTTAAGATCTACGGCAGGGACGGAATGCTTAAGACGTAGTAGACGGATTAGCTAGTCAAACGGCAGTTCTTTATACGCTGCGCGTTGCGTGTTCAAATATTTCCGGTTGTAATTTTGAAACCCTTTTTAAGATTCAATTTCAATTTTCAAAATTTTATGACGCTCGCCTAATAAATAGGATATTACAATGCGAATCGTTCTCTTTCGTGCGGGTTGGGGAATTTTGGAGCGTGACAGATCAAATTGCCGTTCGCTTCATGGATCTTCTATTCTTCGTTCACCGGTAGGTCCTAGTTTTCCGGCTGGTGGTGTCGTTTTTTCTATTCTGTAAATTCCTCTGGAACTGGCGGTTTCCTTTGTCCTATTAGGAATTACGCGATTTTTTTTGCAGTCGCGTACGAGGAGCTGAAATGTCCAATGGATTTCCTCATATGTTCCTGAGCCTGGCTAGCATACAGGCATTGAGGTCAGTATCGCTAGGACATTTCACTTGACCTAGACGTAGTTGCCGGCGGATCTATACGATCAGTATTTGCTAGTTATCGTGGGTGATTTAGCTCTGCCTTCTTGGGTCTCCGGCAGTTACATGGACTTTGGGTCAGTCTTCAAGCGAATGAAATTATTTTTTTTTAAACAACTCACAATCCAGTCATGAATGTTATTTGAACTTTCTAGATCTCCCAACCTATCGAACGCAGTAAAAAACTGGTTCTCCAGAAATTATTGCTATTCCTAATAGACAGGAACATAACACTAGATCATTGATTAAAATTCAGGAAGCAGCACAACACAGTAAGGCACAGTAAGATCACCGAATGTATAAGGAATAAGCAATATTCTCGAAGGAAGTAAATATTTCACAGCATCTGCTTCCTAGTGGTCCCACAAACTGTTAGAGTAGCGCTCAATAATCAGCTTAGGCTCTCGATTAAGGCTGCATTATAGGCAAGTCCTTACAGCTCTCTTAGAAAGATGCAGGGCTGAGAAGTAAGTAAGCTTTTCCGACACAGATAAGAAGTGACTAATCGAATAGTTGATAGCGCGGGCACTATCCCGCGTTCCACCGCAAGAATTCTTAAAGTTGGTAACAAACCAAGTTTGGAACAGCATACTCCCAAGGTTACGTGACCACGGGGTATCTGCAGGGATCATGGAAGTTGCCCAAATTAATCGAGTTCAGCACTAGTGAAAGTCAGTGGATGATCAACACATTTCAAGAGCAAGACTGCCGTCAGTGTGGAACAAAAGGCGGAGGCGGTTTTGATTACCAACCATTGGAAAAGGAATACGATTAGTGTTCGTATTGGTGGCCACATCATCACTTCAAAGCCGGTTATCAAATACCTTGCGGTGATAATTCATGCGAAATTCAATTTCAAGGGATATTGGCGTATCGTTAGCGCGGATGATGCCTAACAATGGAGGCCTAAGATACAGTCGTAGATTACTATTATACGCGGCACCGGTGTGGGGGGGGGAAGCAATCGGTATAGGTCACACTTGACTTACCGTTTAGTGGTGTTAAGGATGTTCAGCGCCTTCAGGACAATCTCATACGAGGCAATGTGTGCTGTTATTGTAGGAATGGTCCCAATGGACATTTTGGCAAGCAATGGGCGCTGTTCGTACGAGAACAGGAGAATGAATCTATCTAAGAAGGAAACAGAATACCGAATGACGGCAAGGCGTGAGTCGTTGTAAAAGTGGCAGCAACGGTGTGATGGCCCACAGAGAGGTCGCTGGACCCAACCTCTGATTCTCCATATTGATGAATAAATTCAGCGACGAAATGGCGAGATTAACTACTACCAGACCCAATTCCTGTCAGGCATGGTGGTTACAGGAAGTATCTGTACCAATTCATGTTGGATAATTTTCCCTTTCACCTTTAATGTGAGTATCCAGATCATGTCATGTTCTACTGTCCACGATTTTACTCAGAGATGGGGAGCCTTGCCGATTCTATGAAGACCAGTATTGTCCACATTTTTGATAACATTGCAAAGGACTTGGAGACAAAAATCACTGAGCAGCGTGACAAATCGGACAACCTCAAGTCTGAGGCCGTTGTTGATGAATGCAACAGTTATACACTTTATGGAAAGCAATCAATTAAAGACAATCGATTACTAGGGGAAAACGGTCATGCAATAAAAAGAAGCAAGAATTTTAAGGATGGAAGCTGAAAATAAACCGATCGCGCTGCGTAGAAATCGACATAACAACGTAACGGGGCCTTTTAATGAGGCGATCAAATATTCCCTTTAAGGTAGCTATGGTGGATGAGAACTCCGTCAACCAAAAGTCAATGCGCGAGGCCTGGAATAAGGTGGATAAAGCCTTCGGAGATGGTAGTTGCCCACCTGCTAGATTGCTTCCTAGAAAAGCCACCATGATTTGATTCATCCTACCACGGTTTGATTCATCCCAGATGGTCGTCTATTTTGACGACCAATTCTTGCTGAGCTTCCTGGTATCTGGGGTAATTAAGATCGTCGACATCTGGGATGGGTTAAACTGATCTTGGACGAAGAGATTCCCATTGAGGTAGACTGATAATAAAGCTAAGTTCATTCAATCTATGCGTCTTAATTTTAAATCTCCCTTATCCCCTCGGTAAACTCGATAGTTGTAAAGGAGGAAGACCTTTTCTTATTCTTATTAGCATTGGAAGGGAGAGACTATAAACTAAGGATGCAAGCAGCCGGAAGTGATGTCAATCAGGATAAAAAATTGCCCTGCTGATACCAGCGTTGGTGGGGACGATGCAGTTTGTTAGCCCTCAAAATCTGCTTCAGTGCACTCGCTGGATTTACCGCGGAATAAAGCGACGACATAGTTCTGGCTCAGGAGTTTTGGTTGAGCGGCTTATATTTCATATATCCCTCTCACACCCTCATATGGTAATTGGACAGGATCTATTACTTTGGATTCAGTTTTCTCGATTCTACTATTTTCTAAAAAGCTGTGTCCTTTATGGTTATGTTTATTTTTATTCTTGAAATAAAGTGGCTCCTGTTGTTTTCCGAAAGTTGCTCGAGTGGGTGAACTCGCTAAGTATATTTCGGTCTCGTTAATTTCTGAGCCCCTGCTTTTTTATTTGCTCCCCTATTTCTCTCAATCTCCTCTTCTATTCCCTACTTCCTGCCTTTGTGCTTCCACTGAGGCGCTTTGCGTCCTTCTCCTCCTTCTGCTTACCTCTGTGCGAAAAAAGTAAGATTCATCATGGTTTGATTTCACAGGAATCTTAAACCTTTGAAAATTTTTTTTTTTGTGAACTTGCACTGAGGAACATACGGGCGGTCTGGCTTTTGTCGTTGTAAGAAACAATGCTGCCAACGTTTTTTCCAAAGAAAGGATTTATCTTCCTTTGATTTTGACGTGGCGTTAGTTCCAGCTGAGCCATCCAACTTTTGGTTTTCCGACATCATGTAGTCTAGACTTTACGTGAGATAATTTCGAAAGAAAAGTTTCCTTTCCCTCCTTTTTGTGGTGTGATTGCTCACTTAGCGTACCTAACTTTTAGGCAACCCTTTCTTATCCTACTTCTCTTCCATCTGACTTTTTTATAGCCCCAAGGAATTTTAACGTGAGCGTCAGCCCCTCGACTTTGTTGCTCGTCATCACTGGGTTCGTGTTCATCTTCTTACTTCTCCCTCTTTTGCGGACTTATGATCTCCTCAGGATTAAATGACAATGATGGTAATGAAACTGACGCGGAGTCTTATAGAAAATGAAATGATAGAAAAACAAGTCGGGAAACCGGAAGCTAGACGCTTCAGGTATGAAAGGTTTTGTGTATTTCTTTTATAAAGAGATTTGGGTGTGCATTTGTCCCATTAGCATGTAGCACGTAAAATATGCATATATTATGTGAAAATAGCCACTTTGAAGTGATATTGACATTCATAGTCTTGAATTTGCAGAGGAGCGCAGATTTGACCTAGTATAACTTTGTTAGTAATAGTGCGATTTTCACCAAATTTGGCAAGATCATGATCTACACTATAGCCTACATTGCTGCAAAATTGTGTGATTCTAGGGTGAACTTAAGGGGGGTTTTCCTGTCAATTACTAAAAATTATAGTAATATACTATTATTAACTTTATTTGAACAGGTATCGATATGGAGGGTATTTCGGAGCCTACGCACCATATAGTGGCAGCCCTCTGTTTTTTTCCAGATTTTTCAGTTTGGTAGTTCCTGAGAATGGGTTCGTTAAAAAAATGACCACTTTCAACCCCCCGCACTCCCCACCTTTTCAGCAAAAGTCAAAACTAACACCGGCTTCGAAAAGTAGTAACCGAGACCTTTAATTTGATACCCCACATGACTATATTTGATTAAAAAAAAATTTACACTCCCCTTTTGCATGTATGGAGACCCCCCCTTAAATTCATCGTAAGAGGATGTAACTCACTATATGCGTGAGCGTTCACAGTTCCCACCTTTTTACCAAATTTGGTGTCAATCACTACAACCGTCTCCGAGAAAAATGCGTGTGACGGACAGACAGACAGACAGGCAGACAGACAGACGGACAGACAGACAGACGGTAAACCGATTTTAATAAGGTTTTGTTTTACAAACAAAACCTTAAAAAAACCAAAAAGGAGATTATCTGAATGGCTCTCCATAAAGGAGTGTATACCAATTCCAACAGCCAGCACCACTGGAGTTGAGGAACCAATCAAACGAATGAAAGTGGGGAATGCAACAGGACCTGAGGGGCATCTGAGCTCTGGAAAGCGAAGAGCTGATCTCCAGCAATGTCGTTCAGTGAGTTCTTCAATGGGATTATTAAAAAAGGTAGAATACCATCTGACCGGTAAGAAAGCACGGTAGTTCCAATATGGAAAGAGGACGGGATGAACCTACCTCGTAACATCGGAGGCAGGAGTGTGGTTGACATTGGTGCGCAACATCACCGCCAAGTCGAATCGCTACGCGCTTACTTTTGCAACAAAAAACAGGCGTGAATGGAGTGGACAATGAACAGATAGATGTATGCTGGGGAACTTTTTGCTGAGAAGGAGGGATTTAAGTGTACTATTTAGGACGGTGGTCGCCAACCGAGCTTTGTGAAAAGCCCATAATGAAATAGTGGATGGAGAACAACCAGTGCAGCATATGTTCCCGAGATATTTTCTTATTAACCTACCATCGACCGCCATCATCTTTTAAGTTGATTACGATAACTCGGAAAGGAAATTTCAATAATAATATCGACGCATCAATGAACCTCTAAAATCCCAGATTGACCGCATTGTAATTCGCCCTATTGCCCCTTACTATTTTCAATGTTGATTGTCTATAAAAGATCATGAACGGTGCCTCGCGGTAATGGAGACGAAAATGTTGTTTTGGATGTAACACCTCATCAATATGCGGTTGCACCGACCGTAGAGGGTTTGCGAGACAGGCGTTTTCGATGGTATGAACATGTAATTTGGGCTGATGAAATGCCACTTGCCAAGATTGGTCTGAACATCGGAGTTAAGGGGAGAGACCCACCGTTGGATGATGATTTGAGAGTTTCTAGGCTCCATGGAAATCAGGTATATAGCCGTGGAAAATTGCAAAACCGATAAGCACGTGCAGACCCCGCTTTTGAACCGGACGAAAGTTGCAGAAGTGGAAGAAAGGAATGAATAGGAGATATAAGTCTATAGAATTTCCCGTATTGCAACTACTTTTAAAAATTTTTCACCTGGCCCAAGTATTAATTTAAACTTTTTAAACTTAAAATGCGCTTCCTTTAGGTGATTTGCGCCTCCTTATTGATTACCAAAAAGTTGGAGTAGCATCAAAACTTTCCTTTTTCAATTATTTTTTTTTTAAACCCAGGGTTCGCATTTTACTCAGGGAAAAAATACAAACTAATTTTCTAACTTGAAGCAATGACAAAACTCGTAATAAGTCCAAGAAATCAAATGGAAGGAAAGGGAAAAGATCAAAAGGATGCTTACTTGCCGTTGTCCAAGAAACAACCAGAGGGAAAAAACTTGAAAGAAATGCAGAAAATAAGGGAAATCCGTCACCTCATAATACCCCTTAGAAAAAATAATAATCAGTAGAAAATACCTACTAATTTCTCCTGTTTTCATCTTTGACTTTTATCCAGTTTGGATACCCTTTGGCTACGGTAATTTTGCTGCACTGAATTCTTGCGCCGCTTTTTTTTTCGTCACGGATCTCATTAGGAGGAAAATTTCAAAGAGAATTCAAGAATTTTTCAACCCTGACAGTCTTGACTGTTATGAAAAAAGGAGATTTTATCGGAAGTACTTTAATCCTGAAGGACGGATAGACTTTTGATATTTTTCCTTTTTGAATTTGGTGGAACGCGCTTCTCTGTTTGTGGGCTTGATGCTGGTATACGGGATTCAGGATAATTTGGTAATTGAGTTACGTCTACAAAAAATGGGCCAGAAGGGAGCTTCGTGCAAACACATGGGTGAGTAAAATGCTAGGACTAAAAACTGAATGAGGTTTCCGAGAGACAGCGTTTCCGAGTCAAAGTGTGAACCTGTGATCGAGTTTCACATTTGCTTATGTGTTCTTTTATCAGGAGGACCCTTTAGGGAAGAGTGTCTAGAAGAGACAGGATTTTAAGGGAAGGGAAGCAATTCTTGATACTCTCAACCTTCTCCTTGGTCGAAATATTGAAGGATATTTTAAAGCTTTCGATTCAAGAAGCAGCTAACCTTTTTCACTCTTATCCATAAATACGAGTATATGCTAGCGTTATTAAAACATTGAAATAAGGATGCAAATTAAGCTCATTACTAAACATAGTCCTTAATTTCTTGCCAAAGAGGGCACCTCCCCACAATATTCCTCTGCATAATCAAGTACTCACTAATTAACCGGAATATATTCTGTAAAAAGCATTAAACATTCTCAAGCCACCCCCAACTTTTCCGTTTCTCACAAATTCCCATTTCCTGAGAACTATCCGTCATATTGTTAAATGGAGACATTACGGAATGCTGAAAGGGTGTCCTTGTTATACATAAGCGCATACACAGCGTAGGCCAATTGGGGAGCTTTCGAGTACCTCTTGATGTTAATAGCCATAAACCATTCTATTGCTGGTGCCGGAGGATTGCTGTAGACGTAGCCTTCCTGCGAATGGAAAACTCAACGGAAGGGTTACGGATTGTAGTGTTATGCCAACGAGTCAATGTGTTCGGATATTTTATAAACTGTATTTCAAGATGAGAGCCAGGATGGAAGGAGATGAGTATGATATTGTTTAATAGCCACTCGTCTGCACGTATTTCCTTTCTGAGTACTTTCTTTTTCTGAACTGACGTCAGGGATGTACGTAGGATGGTAGATTGTATTTCGTACTGTGCTGTTGCTCAAGAGTGGCTCATCATAATTTAATGAACAATCTTTGAACAATTAAGGCGCTTAGTGCTTTCGTTTTGCTCCTTTGTTAAGGAGATGAAAGTGTTGAGTGTTGGGGATAGGAGATAGCATAGGTCCTTCTACAGGAAACGTTGTTCCGCCCTACAAATATGAGACTATATGTCCGATAGCAACTCAGGATTATCTTTAGAAGGAGCTATGATGGTTTTTTTGCTCAAAATTAAGATGAAATAATTCTTTGCCTTCGGAAAAAGGGGGTAAATGTAATTACAATATAGAGCTTTAGTTTAGTATCGAGCTGTATTGATTATGTCTTACTTCACCTTCCAAATATATAATGCTCCTAATATTCCCTCAGAAATGAGAATGACTACCTAAACGGAGTCTGCCAAGGTTGCTTATCGATCATTAATATTTCTTTTTCATGCTCCTTGTCTGAAGGACGTTAAGGAGTTCAATCGACGATCATATCCTGCCTGAAACACCTCGAATACGGTGATGACATCTGTTTGCTCTCTCACCGGGTCATGGGCCTTGGATAAATAGTCCTGAATTAAGAAAGAGAGACAATTAGAATTGGACTGAAGAAAAACAAAACCAAGGTTCTCAGTCTAAATCTTCGTAACTAACATTAATGTGTAGAGCATTGAAGATGGCGATCAATTTGTATATCTAGGAAGCGTGGGTTCTGCGGACAGCGGCACCGAACTGGATGCTGCCTGACGCATTAACAGCGCTAGATCCGCTTTCGTTGCTTTGTTTAAAATCTGAAAATGCAATTATCTCGACACCAGGATCGAGGTTAGATGGTTCTGTGGCGAATGTTCTTTCTGTGTTGCTATATGGGAGTACCGCCTGGAAAGTCACCCGTACTTTTACCCAAAAGCTTCAAGCGTTCGCCAACACCTGTCTACGTCGTATCATCGGAGTACGCTGGTCTGACAGTACCTTAAATGAAGAACTTGGCCGGCGCACAGTCCTGGCGTTCGTACGCTCTGCGGTCGGAAAGCGGAAATGACAGTGGATACATATTAAGGAGAGGTGACAATTGCGTTGAGGGCTATGCCACGCAGTGAAATCTACTCTCCCAACGTGCCCGACGAGTGGCTCGCCTCAAAGACGCTTGGCGCAGAACAGTAGAGGAGGAGTGGGGGTGTCTCGGGAAGTCGTGGGGTGGGAGTGAAGCGCATTTCAGGTTTTGTTTTGTTTTGAGCTGATTCCTGGCAGAAGTCGTCGTCCTAAATTTCTTAACCGGCAGGTGACGTTCAACTACCGGGGTAGGAGTGGCGTGGACTGTTGGTATTTATAACCGAATTGCGCTTGTTGCTGAATTTTCCAGCGAGGCCCCTGGGTGTCGAAAGATGACAGAGTTTATGACAGTCTTCGTACCGAATATCTTTCATGTAATAGTTAATACCTCAGATTTTGACGTAAATGTCTGGGCTATAGGCAGGGTGTTGAACTTTAAACCCTAAATGCATCTTAACATATTTAAGTTAGGTCAATAGCATCGATTGTTGAGCTATGTGTACGTCCGCCCTACCCAGTCTTCCAACAAAGCTTCGGATCTCTTTCGCAAAATATGAACTTGAAAAATAAACCACGTTCTCACCTACCATGAACTTTATTTGGTTAATTATAAAAAGTGTTGGTGCGCTCGTGTGTGTTTTATTGATTCTTTTGAGATTCATTACACCCAACGCAACACTGACGTAGTTGGCAATAAACGCGATAAATTTGCTATCAGGATGTTGACACATTTTTCCAAAATGATAAATGCATCACCGGCGCCAGCGTGCCACGATTCGGTATCGATATCACATTATCGCTTGCATTAAATAATTGATAGCACTCTCATAAGCCAATATTTTTAGGTCGATTATTTTTAATTTAATATGAAATGGAATTAGATGCGGAATTAGCGGAAGTGCTAAATAATACCGTGAGGATTATATCTTATATAATGGCAAGTAACTCTTGCGTAAAATTCCACTGCGAAAGGAATACTACTCGCAGGACCAATTCAACGTAAACATATAAAAAATCGCACAAAATGATACCCTTTGTTATTATTACAAGACGTTCTCTAGGTTTAGAGTAGGCTACACTATTTGACTGTTAAAAGTTCTGTGTTTCTTTGACTGTTTTGACAATGGAATGACAAAATTATATTACCATACAATCTGTCGGCATAACAGCCTCTTCGTAGCGGCACAACCAATGTTTACGCCACTGACTTGTTTGGCACAACAACTATTCATTTCAGTAGAAGATACAGTACCCTGTAGGAGGCAATGCTGCTACCAGTGGCATTTGAATTGCGACCTTCCGTACGACAGCCTTCTGCTCTAACCACTGAGCTGTTCGGACTATGCACTTTTCCGGCTCTAAAATATTTGAGAGATATGTCATCGACTGGTTGATCACCTCTGATCCAGCTCACTACTGTCAACCTGCTTGACTTCATTAACATTGTAGTTTAAGTTCATGCACAAGATCCTTACCTAACCTGATTTCTAAAAGGGGCAAATGAAGTAAATCGCAAGATAGTCCCCCCCCTCCCCCCAATTTTTTTTCTCCTTTTATTGATTAGATGCTGAAGAGTATCTTCCGATGATATTATGTTTCTTTTCTCATCTTTTGCAGTATTTTAACGTTATATTTTAGTTCCTCTAATAGCTTTATTTTCCATCAAAGGCTTTTCCTTCCTCCTTGCGCCTGTCAGTTCAAACATTCTAACGTTTCTTCATCAAGTCTTCAGATGAGTAACCTTTATCCTATACTTTATATTACCTACTCTATATGGATCTAAGTGAAACCACTTTTCCATGGCTATCTAGGTGCACCCTTCACTTTATAGGTTTCTGTTTGAAGTTATCGAACTGTCAATATGTACTTTTGGGAGAAAAAAGGACCTGCAAGAGCAAGCAACTTCATCACTCCTATTTGAAAACATCGGAATGAACACATATTTTCTTATATTCATAGTTGTTTGGATTGAAGCTCTTGAAGCCTCGGATTATTTCGCAAAGATTGACATCTGCCGGCAAGAATTCAAACCTATCCAGTAGGCTATGTAAACCCTTGAGTTGACTGCAAAAAGCGACATGAGAGCTATATAAAGTCTCAAAGTAACTCTGATGCAGCAGCCGGATCAGAGGCAGCCCCAAAAACGACAAGACTGTCAGCGAACCCTCCTATTTGGTGGTATACTATAGAAGGGCAAGGCGAGGTCTGTGAATTTTCTTTTCGTGTGGCATCGCAAAAACAGAAAAATTCAAGGAAATGGTAAAAAGTAGCGATCCCCTCGAGCACAGATAGCGTAGTTCAACCGAGACCCTTTTAGTACCCAACAAAAGACGAGTGCCCGTAATTATCGTGGAAAATTTGAACATAGTGTGTTAGGTACTTAAACATTGAAGCCTTAACTTAGAAATACAAGAGCTAATCATACTCCTGTGTTTATTGACCCGTAGGAGAATCACGGCAACATTCTCGATTTTAATACAAAGAAAGGGCTATCTACCAAAACGTGTACCGCGAGTAAGACTCGGAGGGAAACATTTATTACTGAAGACGTTCATAGGGAAAGCGCAAAGAGCAATCTTCGGTCTAAAACTTATTATTCGTGAGGACTTCAATTTCAGACACACTTCCTGGAAACGCAGCATCTCTAGTAGGTATGATATTACCCTTTGTAATTTGTTTCGAAATCCAACCTTGCTAAGTCAACTAGTCTTGGTTTGACAAAATCATGGCATTAGGAATTGGGTAGGCAAATCACCCAGAGACATAAGTGTAAGTGAGAGTAACTGACAACTAACACCACCACCATCTGCTCGTTTGTTCACATCATCCATGAGAAATTTATAGTTGTAGCCATCAATTTTCGTAAGACATCCCCCACATCTAACGGGCTGTCACTGTGTGTAGATGCCATAACAAACAATGGCCATGAAAGCTGGCCGAATCGAACATGCTTTACCACTTTTATCCTATTCCCAATAGCGCGGACAGTTAGGATTTTTTAACATTTCGAAAGTACCAAGATTATCCTTTATCATTAGTTGGAGCTTGGGGAGCGCTTCTTTTGAATTCACCGAACGAAATCATTTATCAACGAAGGATTGAAGATTCATAATAGTTTCAACGCCTTTCCTGAATTTCAATTGACATAATAAGTTGACCATTACAAAAGGAAATAGTGCCCGGGGATCGGCTTGCTTCCTATCCGGTAACTTCTGGCAGCCACCATTCAGAATTAAGCTGACCCTCTACAAGCCCCTATGTTATTGGGCTTATTAGATACTGCAGAGCTCTGCTGCTCCACGTCCGTTAGTTAGTTTAGTCTGGTGGGGGAACCGCAGCTCCAATCATTCAGGGTTTTCGTTAGGCCTCCTAAAATCGATGCTCGCAAGGTTCTGCGAATATAAAAGCATTTTCCAAAGGCAGAGAGTATGCAAATTTTTGGTTCCGCTTCCGTGGTATCTTCGTCTGAGGTGTAAGAGCCCGGCCAGCTGTATATAAAGTGCAGTGCCGTTTCTTCCTCTTCCTCATATTGGTTACGCACAGCGGAGACCACCACCCCATTATTTTGCTTGCCGTAGCTTAAGGAGCAGTGTTCTGGTAAAAGCATTACCTAGGTTTTCATGTCCCACTTATTAAGGACCAATCAAAAAAGTCAGGAAGCCGGAACTGCGGATTTCATATAAGCGTTTAACCCTGAATTTTTTTCAAATTTTTGGGCTGGGTAGATTCCAAAAATGAGTCCAACCTTTAATCATGATAGACAGTAAACCGATTTTAAAAAGGTTTTGTTCTACACAAACCCCCAAAACCCCTCATTATTTTAAAAAGATCTTCATCTGCTGAGAGGAATTCAAAATTTTTCATTCACCTATGTTAAATTTTGCAACTCCATCCTTCAAAATGGGTTTGCCAGTGGATGGCTGGATAGCAAATGCTGGTGTTGGTCCGACCATTGCGCAGTCAGACCCTTGACGAGCCAGTCTGATAGCTTCTGGTAATAAACCAGCGATTTTCGAGTGCCCTGTTTTGTTCAGTTGGCGAAGTTTCAGCAGCCATTGGTGGCAACTTCACACCAACTGGCTTGATATGGCGTTGTTATTTAGTGTTGATAACGCGACTCTGCCATTTTTGTCAATAACATTCTTCTGCTGAAAATAAAGTGACATATGTCATCGCCTGAAATGTGGACGTTATTTTTTTCGAAAGTTGTGGCCGGTTCGATACTCGGGTTTTTGGAGACGAAATGGGTGAAGATTATTAAGTATGTTAGTACAAACGACTTTTGTCCACCATTCTTCTCATGAGGTAGCAAATCTGGAAAGCGTGTGATCGGCAGACATTAGAACAACCTGAGATTTGCAAAGGACTTCCAGATGGACGCTTGACCGTATGATTGTTTGCTTTTCCACATGCCAAAGGTATGAAGCCTATATGCGACATCAGCTGGTTTTCTTTTCACCCCCAATGGATAGGAGTACATTCCAAATAGTTTTGAATGCGGCGTGGAATTCATTCCTTCAGTAGTGCTTAGGCACCCAAATTTGTGGATCTATGACGGCAGATTCCTGCTGTTAGCAAAGTTCATTGTCTACCACACGATATATGCATCTTCAAATTGAATTTTATCAAATATGTGTATAACTAATGAATCCGTAGTGGTGGAAGTCCCGGGGTCATAGCTACTGCAATTTTACAATAACAGCAATTTATGTAATTTCTGATATTGTTCCTCGATATGGTGGCCCTTGGTGAATATAAACTAGTCCAATTTGCTTAGGAAATCCTTCAATCCTTCCGATAATTATTGCAGGTATCGTCACCATTGCTTGCGCAAAGACCTTTCTGTCCATTAACAAGAAGAGAGGAGCCTCTCCTATGGACAGCTCCTATCACATTCTGGCTCAAAAAACTCCCGCTCGATAAATATGTGGGTCCTTCGCCACCTCGGCATGTGAAGAGTCCACAATTAGTTTCGTCTTGTCACGCCATTAAATGTCCTTGTAAATGTCTGGCTTTCTTCTGCACTTATTCTCAGACATTAGCCCGATATAACCCTCATTCATATTCTCAGGTCCTTTGTTAGAATAATTGAGGTTGTCATTTATCACTTGGTGGGGTACAGTGCATCAACCGCACCTATGACCTATCGTGCACCTTAGCTCCCCCCAGGACCTTCTGAAATGCCCGCACTCCATCTCTCTTGGGACGACCCGCTCATCGACCATCTTAGGAGAGTGTGTTTTACTGCATGCCATAGCTAATAATGAAATTGTACTTGCCCCTCCTTAATGTGTGACCTCTCCATTGCCACTTTTGACTTTCGATTAAACCGTGTACCAGTGCCTTGCCTGTGCATTTCCAGATTTTAGACAGGACAGCAAAAGCAGGTCTAGCGCTGTTAATGCGCCGGGCAACGTTCAAATTGGTGCGACCGTTAGGAGAAACCATATTTTCTAGATTGACAAATTGATCGACGCCTTCAATGTTCTGTCCATTAATGGAGATAGGGAGAGTGCGATGACCCGTCCGACTAAGAACCTTGATATTGTTGGTAATCATCTTCAGCTGAACTCTACTTGCTCTTTTTCCAAATCCGGAGCCATTTGACCAATCTCCATGACCTGGTGAGAAAGCAAATAGATTTCATCACAATAGTCGAAGTGTTTAAGGAAAGATGTCATCATTCATTGAATTCTTCCACGTCCTTCGGACAAGGCAGCACGAATAACGTCACCAATAACAAGAACAAATAATATCGATGAAAACATGCATCCCTGGCGGACTTCATTTTTGGCCTTGATGCAGCACCTTACACTTTACACCATCATATGTCGGAATGATAGCAGTTATAATAGCCCCTCCTGTGTAGAGCACTCCAGATACACTCTCTCTTAACATTGTTGACAGCTTTTTCGAAATCAATGAAGAGCAGGGGAACGAAGATCTAAACTCCCCCTACTGTTCCAAAATGCTTGTCTCTGTCGATCAAGCTTTCGACGTGTCCCTTGATGCATTCTACGATTATTTAAGCCATTGCCTTTGCAACAACAAGGAGCTCGCAATTACCCCTCCAATTGTCGCACTCAAAACGGATGCCCTTCTTTGGAATCATAACGATCATCCCCTCACTCCACGTATGAGTGGAAATAGTAGATCTACAGTAACTGCAGGTGCAGCGATGAATAACTCTGCGGAGAAACTTTCAAATCCACCGGTTTGACTCCGTTTAAGTGCAGCGATAGCTGGTTTCTCTTCTATTTGGATAATTCACAAGATTACCAGGTGTGATGCGGTCAAGTCTTCAGCTGCTCGCCTTCATGGGTGAGGAGTTGACCGCTAACTTCTTTCACAGGGGCATTAAAAGAATTTCGACCGATTTCGTGAAGGGGTATACATTTCTCAAATCATTGCGCTCTGTGGCATTTTTTACTTCCTTAATCAGCGCCATAACAAATTCCCTTATGTCAGGCGCACAGTACGCTCAATTTCTCGGGATTTTACTCGGTATCGGAGCTCGAGCACATCACGCCCACTATCACACGCAGTGCCCAATAGAGGCTTCTATCTCTTCCTTTCATCGATCCGCGTTCACGATTCTACAGACAACCAGATCTTATGATGTCCCTTCGGGACCGAGGAACTGCAAAGCTCTTGAGAAAAGACCTTTTGGGACGATGGCTAATGTTGGTCGATATTCTCAGGTGGGTTACATAGTATATCCCCCGTCCGATCAGCAAGGTAGCTCTTTCGCTGTCAGCGACAACTGGATAATACAAACGGTCGATGTTCGACTTGGGAGGGGCCTCCTCTCCAACCCTGCAAGAAGTGACGAACGGAAAACGCAAGCGAACGAAAGCGACCATCCCTTCCTACGCTAATATCAACGCCTCTATGGTTACGTACATCCAAGAGACAACTCCTAAATCTACTGCTGATCGCGAATTGGTTAATCTGATTGTTCGTACGGTGTCGCTCAGTTGAAACACTGACTTTATGGCAGGCTTTGTGCTTGATTAATGTGCCGCCAATGACGAGACGGTGAAATTTGCAGACATCCACAAACCTGCCATTATTATCATTACGGTTGCCAAGACGCTGTTTCTTTAACAAATGTGCGAACAAAATGTTGTAATTGCCCAGCTTGGCATTCAAACTACCTACCACGATCACAATGTCACCTGTAGGAAATCTTCCCTGAACTGCGCGTAAGTGCCCGTAAAAAGAGAAGGACTCTATATCGGAAGTCTGCCTTGGTGTTACTATTGTGATGCTCCTTATCCTGGAGCGGAATCTTGCGGTCAGACGTCTGTCAGAAATTGGCTCCCAGGTCAAAAGAACGCGCCCTACTGTTACCATCAGAAACAATCTGACACATTCGCGGCTTTCCAGAGTACAAAAAAAATTGCTCTAAATGTGGTAAGAGGGAGAGAAGTACTGTCCAAAGTTCCACCATCTTACTTCGCTTAAGTCCACAATGTCCAGCTTGTATGTTTGGAATTCTCGCTCGAATTGGAAAAAGCGAGCTTTCTGGGGACCCTCGCTACCTTTGCTGAGGAGAGTGCGCTCATTCCGAAAACCAATCATAGTCCATTATCGAGATCGAAGGTCGGAGCCATGAGTCCTTATCCGAGACGTTGTTCCCGTTTTGGTAGTAGTAAAACTCCAAAGTTTGCAGACTGCTTGGCCTGAAATTTCTACCCCTTTAGTCGGCTGTGATGACAAGCAGGGAATTCTTAACCCTCGACTGACAGAGCGTTAGAGACATCTTTAAATATTGCGCCTTGATTTGGACTCTCCTCTCCTTCCCAGTGATTTTCTCGCACGTAGCGCAGGACAGTGCAATTTTTCATGATCACGATTATGCTATGCCGGCGCATTTTCACTTATCCTTTTCTGTAGCAACGCAGAACCTCTCCTGACATCTTTGTTCTTTTTGAATGTGATGATAATCTGAAGGGATGTTCCGTCTTTGATAGCTTTTGCATAGCTCGAAATCTTCATCCACTTTTAGGTTCGAAGATTGTGTTGGTGTTACTAGGAACTGCAAATTGACTTCTTCAGTTCTTTACTCTTTGTTCATTTTATTCTCCTCCTGACATATTGTCCCCAATGAATAAATAAATAAATTGATCCCATCATGAACTTTATTGAACGGATATTTGTTTCGTAAGAGAAGACCTTAAATTTGAGATTTTTGGATAGGTGGTACCTCGCATGCCCCTCACTACAATACGATCTTCTTTCACCGTAATTACTACCGAAATTCCCACTTTTGTCCAGTAATATCCTTCGGCGATGATAAAGGATACAAAAATCAAACAGAACCAATCAACCCCTCCAGATCGAATTATCGGAGGAAGGGACTCATTTCTGGCTCTTGGACCCTGAGGATAGTTACTAATTGTATTCCATGTTCGAATCCCAGACACTCATTAATTATTTCCGAACTGAATTATTCAAAGTTTAACCACATTATCGCCTGAACGCGTTTGTGCTTCTTTCGAATTCATAATTAAAGCGAAAGACACACACCGAGAGCACAATAATTAATTGTCGTCGTAGCTTGCAGCCATATTTAAATTTCATAAAACTTGTTGAAAGTTTCGCAGAAACAACTATACCCTTTAGCATGCAGATAGCGCCAAGACGAATACATTAAACATAGTCTGACATAACTACCAAATCAAATATTTACCACCTACAAAGTACATCCCCCAACTCTGGACCGAATATCGACGAAGCACCGTAGAGGGCGGCCATGAGCATCAGAAACGTTAGTGGTGAATCTTTTAAAAAATGCATACGTTTGAGGTTTCACACATGTGTCGTTGTATGCCGACAGGATTCAGTTTGTCGGCTTGGAAATACCGCAATAAGTCCTGGTCTCGGAGAATGCTACGAGTATTATCTGCCTCGAACGCAATTCACCCTCACTTAGATACGTGGATATCTGTTAGGGTAAGTTTGTTGGTGACAGATATGCGGTATCGCTTCACTGGGTATATTGCGGAATTTGGCTAGCATTGTGTATGGTTGTTGCGAAAAGGTGTCACAACACAACATGCTAATGTTGCAGTTCAGTGTCCACTCGAAATTTTGTCGAGGTAGCAGCTAGGGTGGGTATTCTATCAAAAATGCAACATATCGCATGGAGGTGACAAGCAGACAGTCAGAGTCACAAGAAATTTTGTAGATACTTAGATTATTTGTTCCTACTTCCAAAAAAAAATTATCCATTTGTTAGGCTTCCTTAAAACTTCAGGAAGAAATTTTAACTCTTTTGAAAATATTTCTCCTAAGAAAGGATCAAAGGAGCAATGAACACGGAGAAAAATTCCTTCTTTAACTAAATGCAAAGCGCATTTTGAGTACATTAGATTACCTAAACAGCCTCGTTACATCTTCAATGATTTTCACTGTACTCCGTTTGCTAATGTTAACGGTAAGTACACATTTCCAGCATATCCCAACAACTCTCGATATGGTCCCCGTCCTGTCGGTGATAACTGTGCAAGTCTCGGCTATATCTGGCTTCCCGGTCGACAAGTGTGATACAGATGCTAACCATGTCGCCGACTATGATTTTAGCACCCCATTTCAATATGGCTTGCTTTGTACTGCAGACATTATCCCCCAATACACGAGTACTCATATATGCACGATGTGCCACCTTCATGAAACATATCCTCCACCCGAAACATACAAGCTCCCTTCTATATGCATCAAAACTTCTTTCGACACTTTTCAGTCCCGAGTTTGGGGGTTGGGTGACGTCCCGAATGCGGAAGTAGCAGCTGGTACCTTTACATTATGTCGAAATGTTGATTGCGCATCAATGCATGCTTTTAACGTTACTCCTTGCCGTCATCACTGAGCCCTCAATGTTCATCGAATACGAGAAACCTTTAGATGCTTCCTCAAAGTTTGCATCACTTCACAGAGCACAGCACTATTAGGAAGCCTCGTCGATGAACAGAGGAAGCCCAGACTATAGAAAATTGAAAATCAATAACGGGCATCTGCCGAAACTAATAATCTCCCAAGAGTCGAAAGTATTAAAAGAATTTTTCAACAAGGGGTCGATCGCCCTTCGAATAGACATTGATGGACAGGTCTTGTCTGCTTAGAGCTCACCCTAATCACTCTTTGGCTTCTGCAGGTTTGGCGCTTCTAAGGAGGAGTATCTTTTTTTTGTGTCTTCTCAACCCCCGCTCAGAGAATACAATATCTAATCCTCCTATACCACCAATAATGTTGATGACTGATGAAGGTTACAGCTTGTTGATGGCTGCGGAGGATTTACGTTGTTAGGAGTAGACCGCAAAGGAGATTGCTAGTGTACGCACTTTAATGAATCTGTAACGAGATCTTAATTAACCTTCCTCCGAAAAGGTTGCAACTTTAGTGGGTAGTAACATGGCAAACTTCTGTAATGCTTATGTAAAATTATGTTCCTCCCAATATGGTAAAGTCGGAGTATGTTTCGTCCTTGGGAATTGTGTACGATATTTTATGATAATCATCATATGAAATTAATTCACTTGTTGATATTCCTGATGTCTGCCTACTTGTGACTAATTAGGCGGAAACAAGATTATATCCTTAAGTCGGTTTTCGAGGAAATGTGATTGAGACTAATTCAAGATAGGATAAAGATATTTGGGGATGAGTTACAGGAAATTTGTCATATCTAATGGCGGAGCGTGCTGATTGTTAGAGACATATCGTCTGTTCGTTTTATGGGGTTGCATGGTCCTTGTTAAGGAGTAAGCAGTGAATCACATATCGCAGACGTGATGAATGCATTATGGAAATAGGGACAAGATTAGAAGCTTAATTATTATATTTAGATTAGGTAATAAGTCAAAGTCTTCAACGAGTATTCTTCTTGGGGGGTGAAATCGAGCTGCATCTTTCTACATTAAATAAATCTGTGGATTTGCATTGTGGAAGCGGAAGAAATTCCGAGTGGCGGCAGTATTAATTATGGTTGTGTACCAGGTGGTATAAGCTCTAATTCCTTCCCACCTCTTAAAAATTGAGGGGCGAGAAAGGACTTATTCAAATACATGATATATGGAGTTTGGTTTATTTATCTAGTCTCTAGACATAACGAGGTAAACGGTATTTGAAAGGGGATCTCCGTTACTGAGAAGCATGTTACCTTGTTAATGGAGGCGCTATTCTCGGTTGCGGAAGCGAAAGAAAAAAGATGCGCCTGGAGGAGACTTCATCCAGATAGACTGAAAGAGACTAAAAAGAATGCGAAGAAGGACAAGAAGAAACAACCCACCACGCAAATGGAAAACGGGGAAGTCCTTAGCGGGATCCGCTGTAAGACCAACCACGAACACCCTAGAGTAAAAGTGTCTTTTATACGGAAAACGAAGACTGATTGAATCCTCGGTGAGTTAGTTTTGAAGACAATTGATGAGCCTATGGTCGTCAAGCGGTTACTGGAAGAAAAGACTTTTGGTTTGCAGCCTGGGATATATGTGCTCTTTGGAAATCCGAGAGTCTTATAGAAAAGACTGAAGGGAAAGGGACCACCAAGCATGATTTCTCAGAGGCAGCTAATACCCGGATAAGAATCACCTCTGGAAATCTAGGCGGCCGGAAATTAGCTGGTGTGGAAGTTGGTGAACATTGCGTAAGAAAGGACTAATATATAGGATGCGAGTGCGGCTAGCCAACGGGAATCTGACATTAGGACAGCAAGCCGTAGATGGGGGCATGTAAGTCACATAGCGAAGACTTACAATGAAAAGGAGAGTTGCGTTCACTGCACATACTCAGGAATAAGAGGGGTCTCCGGTCCTCAGAACGAACAGGGAAGGGGTTAGACACGGCTAACATACATCAGCTTGCAATCACGAGTTACTAGTGCAGTTCGCTGGGCGGTAAAAGCTTACCTAGTGTTAATCGGAGAACGATATCGGAACAGGAATTCAACTCCATTGCAACTCGACTCCTCAGGTACCGCTGCCACTTAGATTTTGGACGGCGTCTAATATCGCGTTCAGGCCCAAGGAGGTAACTTTTTTCAGTGCCTACCTAAAACCGAATGAGACGATGTCGGGCCTTGGAGTGCGCCGTCTTAGGCAAGGTGAGGTGGATACTGCTTGGCTAGAACTTCATTCAGGGCACATGAATGAGGAATATTTCGTTCACATTCTAGACGGCAACGGATCTTGGAGATGACAACCAGGGCAGCGTCAGGCTATGACGCAAACATTCCTGATGTAACCTTCGTATCATTGCTGGAGTCGATAGGAAGAGGCGCTGGAGAGTTCTGGAAAAATTATCGGCAAGCAGCCATTGATTCGTCGCGTTTGAAGTGTCTTTATCAAGGCCAAGGTAAACATTGGAAGATTTGTCGAAGCTGTTGGGACATGCGAATTAGCGCTAGAGAATACATTGACGAATGGGAGGTCGTATTCAGTAATAAACCTGATAATGTCAGCCTGTGGGCTACCATGCTCCGAAAGGCCTTCTGTGTACTAGTGGAAACTTCCGAGCAGCGGAAGGTCATAAGCTCAGTCTTTTGGCACAAATTCCAAACAACTGGGTGGAGGCATGCAATCGATTGACAAACTACAGGTCAGTTAAAAGGAAATTCTACAGCAAAAAGCAAAGCTCACTGCTGGCAAAAGCTACTTGGTAAGGTGGGTAGGAATTTATGCGGGTTTGATAATGAATTGGCTCATCAAAAAATCAAAGCGCTGTAGAAACTCTGTTCATTGAATGCCAAATAGATGTACTCTTTTGAACAGGCATATTCCCTGGCTGTCCCATTCGCGTTGATGCCTGCAATATGATTGACACCTAGATTTGCCGCCTCCCCTTTCAGCATGAAAGAGCTGGAAGAGGTGGTCGTCTCTTGCTCCAAACTAATATTTCACCATCGGCCGGACCTACTGTTTGCTGGACTCAACGCTTGCTCAAAGGATGGTGTTTTTCCTTATCGCTACAAAATGACAACGCTCGCGTCGATCAGCAGAGGCCGAGGAGACCTTGAACTATACTGACCACACTCTATGCTTGAAATAGCTGGAAAGATGTTCGAAAAGCTCATCGCCGACATGCGCTGCCGGGATTCGATTCTAGAACAGATAGATCTGTTGTAGATCCTTCAATCGAATAGGTTGATGTGGTTCACCAAGTTGAGGCATACATTCTTCGATTTCGAAGAGTCTCTCCTTCTCTCTTTAATTTCGTAAGATAGGCATATACCAAACTATCTCTTGCAGATATTAAGGGATTATCTGAGAGATACCTTTCTAGCCTATGGAATGCTGGAGGACAAGAGGAGGATGGAGATCAGATCAAATGTAGCCTAAGGATTTATCTTAGGGTCGAATCTGTGTAACATTTTCTGCGATAGTCTTCTAAGACTCGACATGCCAGAACAGTCGCGCCCACTGGGTCCAGCAGATTATGAAGTGGTCATCTTGATTAAAAAGAGAATTCCGACCTTGCCTCCCGTGACGATTGAAGAGAGATTATAGAGTTACCTTCAATGGGTAAGAAACTGGGATTCACACTCGATTCTAAGATGAGTTTTTCGAGCAAATCAAAACACCGGCAGACGAGGTTGCAGAAGAAGTTTCGGCCTTAAGTCAACTAATAGTAAATGTTGAGGATGCTACCTCCAGTGGAGAATGCTTTCCAATCACCGTGGTACATATCGGTCTGGGCTGACACTCCTAGAAAAAAGGTGTATTGTAAGCGTCTAAGATGGGGAACTACACTGACGGAATAGACTATCTATAAGCGCAGGGGAGAGGACTCAAAAGAAGTGGTTGGTCGTGAAAAAAGGCGACGTTCACTGAATGAGTAGCAAGAAGTCGACAAGCAAATGAACTGAACGATTCATCGTAAACTGCAAGCCTAATTTCCTTAACGTTCTACAATGAGGTGGTGGATGACATCGGTCATACCTTTTTTCTTGTGCAAGGTGAGATAGAATTCGGTAGCAGCTCTATGCAGATACAAGGAAGTTTTCTTCAGGAAATATTTTCAGAGAGGTATTGAGGAGCATTGACAAATGGCGCCTTGTTCATGTTACATTCGTGTTCCCTTTTTGGCTAAAAGAATTGAGATCAACTGGTGAAAGGACCAGATTGCAGGAGGTTCTTTGAACTGACAACTTCCTTTCTTCCTCTCTCCCGCGTTAGTAAGAGGTGGGAGAGCGGCAGAGCCAGTCCGATGTAACGTGGCAAACGGTTCTAGACTAGTTTTACGATGAAAGGAAGGCGTTTAATTGGTAATTCGACGGCTTAATCTTGCTGGAAGTGCATTAACTCATTTTATCCACTCTAACAAAGCCTTACGGCTTTTTTCTTCCAAATTATTCTTATATATACTTTTTTCTGGGAGTAAGTTTACCTTGCATTGGTCAAATCTTTTTAGTACCCGTTTTGGTAAGCTAATCAAACTAATAAACACAATATCAAGGCTTAGACCCTTGATTTTGTGAGTTTATTATTACCAAATTTTGAAATTAATTTATGATTGTATTCAGTCGCAAATGAATGCATGGATATCGTTTTGAACACAAACAAACAAAACCCTCATATTGCAGTGGGAAACGCATCGTAAGGTTCAGAAACCTCCTCCCTTCCTTACTTACAGGCTTGGACAATGGGAAGAATATCAAACAATAAAACCCTCAATACAGGAGGTGACTAATTCAAATGTTAAGGAGTATTGACGGTTTGGAGAAAGAGCGAATGGGCTATCTGTGATCAGCATCGCTCAGTTGCAATACCCTAGTGGTGGATTAGTTAGCCGCAGTTGTAGAGAACCCTGCAAGTATTAATGAAAGGAAGAAGAGATGGAGATTCCTTAAGCGGAGAAGGGAAAAACTTCGTTCTTCTTCTAGAGCCTGGCAGGTGATGGAGAGCATAGTATGCATAGACTACGAAAAAATGGATGGGTGAATTATGCTCTTAAGGAGATAGATAATACCTTTGCCAGTTCTCTTCATTGATCCTAAATCTACCACCGCTCTGGAAAGCCGTCAGCTGACTGAAGCGCGTACGACATATTAATCGGACTTAAACTACTAAGGGTCGCTTGAGTTCGCTGCTAGAAGTATGAACCTAGTAAAACAAGCAGCTTTGAAATAGAAAACGACAGACAACACCAAGAGGAGCACATGGAAAAACTTGAGTCAAAGATTCCAACGGGAAAAAAAACTGGTAACTTGGAGGGAGTAAAGTACGGATCTCAAACTCAAAGTTAGCTCGAAATTAGAAACCAATGCCTGGACGGGGGCAAGGTCTAAAGAATGGAAAAAACATCAAGGCCCGTCTCCGTCTAGGCCCTTCAAAAGTAATTCACGCAAAAGAGGCCTACCGATATCTAACCTGGGTGATGGCGTCACTAAGAAAATCTTGAAAGAAAAACTCCTCGTGGAGCCATAAAAAGACGCGGTAGGAAATGATATCTAGCTACCAGTAACTAGTAGGTTGCTCTTTTGAAAAAGAGCAATTGGAAGGTAAGTCAAATGTAGTCAATGAATCATGAAGAAGGTGTGGAATACAAGGATCTAGATGCGATCATTGGGAAAAGGGGTAACTGGTCATCTGGAACTAAGTAATCTGGATAACGATAAAATTCTTGAAAATTTATAACGAAGAACTGCTCCTCGTACTCATGAAGACACAGAAATGACGGTTATTTACCAGAACCTACTGACAAGTTCTTTCGGAAAATAAAAAACTATGAGGCAAATAACTTATGGCATACCTGTGAAGCTCAGGGTTTTCATCATAAAGAAAGACGTTTAAAGACAATTCGTCCGGTAATTCCAACTATCAGAGGTGGGTGTTAACGGAATAAAAATTTCTTGGAAGCATGCTGCGCATACCCAATCAGTTTACCAGCTGGAGGCGGGGAGCGAGCAAGGTGTTAGAAGAGGTTGTCAGTGTTTCTTGCGGTTGGTTTTAAATATCTCGAAAACGGCCATATGACTAAATTTTGAACAAAGAAGTATGACAGATTGGATCGATGCAGCTTGTATAGATAAAAACGCACTTGGTAAAGATGTGCATAAAAGATTCTGAATGGATCCTACGCAAGGCTTCAATAACAACAGACCATTGGAAGTTGCAAGGATTCTAGGAGAGACTTGGAAGTGAAAATCAAATGAGGTTTATCCAAAAAATGTCAATCACTGCAAGACGGCGAATGACCTTCTGGAACAGTCTGTCCAAAAATTCGATGCCATTTTGGCCAGTTTTAGCAATTTCTACAGGAAGGTAAGTAAGCTTAGGCGTGGTCAATGAGATCTGAACCTCATAAAGATCAGACTTTGGGCAGACTTTGAAGAACCATCATTCGATGCCTCCGGTTCGTATCCTGGATCTTAGTATTTGTCTCCGTGCTTCCCCCGCTATTGAAGGCGTTACTACACATTTTAGCTTCTCACCTAGACAAGAGACAAAGGCAAACGTTGGCAAAGTAAGACGCAGAATATATGATTGCTTCTTTATGATTTTATTTGTTTTTATTACTTAGATTTGCAAAACCTCGGTCGTCAGTCTATGCAACAGGAAAAGACATGTATAGTTCAGATGATGGTGACAGCCCACAGAAGTTTCTAAATCTTACTTTCAGGGCGGCCTGACATGTTGCGCGACAGTAGTCATAACTAATGTCCACATATGGCTGATCTAACAGCGGGTAAAGCGGCAAAGATTAAAACAAGATAGGAGTTGCTATTGTTAATTCTTACGCGGACCCAACTGGTACTGCAGTTCATTTGATGTATTTTACATCCTCCAAATTGGAGTAACGGAATTGGTTTTAAGCTAGTGTTTCTTTGCCTTTTGTGAGTGGTATGCAGCAAACTAAACGTTGCATACATAGTTTCCATAAATCCATATATGGGGCACAGCAGATCAACCAGATCTACACGCCATCTTTGTCCCTTCCTAGTGTCAGCTCTGACTGGAGTTTTCCAAGAAGCTTTCACTATCATACCAGTGGAAATTTGTGGGCGCCTCCCTGAAAGGGTATCGTTAATCTCGCTAGTTGCAATCTGGAAATGCTAACCTGTTTTTTTTTAGAAACAGTATTCAAATTCATTAGACGCATTAGACGCTTCCATACTTCCTGCCTGAGCGCAGCGTACCTAAAAACTGGGGCCAGATATTGTTGGCATCCTTTTATATATCTACACAGATGACAGGCGAATTATATTGAAAACCAAAATACCTAATTTTAGCCGAAACTAGTGGAAACAAATTATGTTTAGGCATTGAAGGGGTCATGAGCTGTTTCACACTTTGTTTGATACTTCGTTTCTCGCGAAATAAAGTCAGCCCCGCTGGAGTAACCAACAGAAGATTAGGGGCGATTAGGATTCAGGGAAGTACGGATCCCGACTGTTACCAAAATGTTCGGAAAACCACAACTCTTCATCGTTATGCCATAATCTATATGGAGAAAATAAAAGTCAAACCCTGTCAAATCAAAAATTCCATTCCAAATCTTACCAATTTTCAAAGTGATTATCCTCAATGACAATTTAAAATTCAAAATGTGTCCCAAACGTCACAACAGAGACTGCACCATCATCGGAAGTTACTCATGTTTAGCTAAGAGCAAATACACATGCCGAGGAACCACATCCCAATATCCCTTCCGAACAGCTTAAATCAAATCAACTTCCTGCTGGCATGCATGCATTCGAAGGAATTCAAACTGTCATCCGTCGTAATACCGCAAACTCATCCGCATAAGGATCCTTAAAAGTTACATTACATTGCAATCAGTAAACTCACTACCAAGTATTAGATGGTAACAAATTTTTTGATGTCTCCCTTGCTGGGAAAACAAGCCTGCAGGGCTGCAAAATCAAACTTTTTCTGAAAACAAGGATTTCAACCCTTAGTAGAAACGGATTCTCATCAGGCATCGATTTCAATCGACTTGACAAACAGAAATATTCTCGAACTGAAGGCTTGGTAGCTAAGTGAATTTGTAAAGGGTTCGATTGCAAAACAACAGGAAGAAAAAGGGTGAATGTTGAAGAAGGAATAAAACAAGCAGGAATGGGAAAGTTCTGGGGCTACACAAGTAGCCTTTAAGCCATGCCTACTTAGGGAGTCCTGGATATAATTATGTAGAATTTAATGGTTTTGGCAGAGTTTAAAGTCAGATGAGACTTGATAACATATCCTTTTGTTCAGCAATAAGGGCTATTGAAAATGATGAAAATGTGAAAAGGGAAAGCCGATTTCTATCTCAATTTTTAATTGGAGCTGAAAGCAAGATTTTAGGTAGATAGCAGGATTGGTTAATTAGGAAGTCATTCGTTGTTGTTGAAATTTACTGTAATCTCAAAGAAACTGGCTAGTCGTCTTGCGATAGAGAAAGACAAAACAACATCGTTTTGTTCATACATACGAGGGCGGTCCGATAAGTACTTAGCCTACCAAAAAAAAACGAAAATTTTTGAAAAGTGGCGATTTATTTCTCGACATAGTCTCCTTTTAACTCGATACACTTCTTCCAGCGATGCTCCAACTTCTTTAACCCGTCTGAAAAATACGTTTTCTCGAGGTCTGCAAAGTGGGCTTCCGTGGCGGCTATAACCTCCTCATTCGACTCAAATTTCTGCCCGGCGAGTGACTTTTTCAAGTTAGGAAATAAATAATAGTCGCACGGGGCCAAATCAGCAGTTCGTAGCCCAATTCGACCAATTTGGTCGTGGCGACGGCGGAAGTGTGAGCCGGTGCGTTATCGTGGTGGAAGAGCACTTTTTTCTTCACCAAATGCGGCCGTTTTTTTCCGCAATTCGGCGTCAAATCGGCTCAATAATTCGGCATAGTACAGCCCTGTGATCGTTTTGTCCTTCTCCAGGTAGTCGATGTAGATCACACCTTGTGAATCCCAGAAAACGGCGGCCATCACCTTTCCTGCCGATTGCACAGTCTTTGCCTTCTTGGGAGCACGTTTGCCGGGTAAAGTCCACTGTTTCGACTGTTCCTTGGTCTCCGGAGTGTACCAGTGGATCCATGTTTCGTCGACGGTCACGAAACGACGAAGAAACTCCTTCGAATTGCGCTTAAACAGCGTCAAACACTGCTCTGAAGTGGTTTCACGATTGCGCTTGTTGTCCGGAGTGAGCAAACGCGGCAGCCATCTCGCCGACAGCTTTCTCATGCCCAAAATTTCGTGCAGGATATGACCCACGCGGTCTTTTGAGATGCCTACTGTCTCGGCTATCTCGCGTACCTTCAATCGGCGGTCTGCCAATACAAGGTCATGGATTTTTGTAACGTTCTTCTCCGCAGTAGCCGTTTTCGGGGCACCGGGGCGTGCTCATCAAAAACTGACGTGCGACCACGTTGAAATTCATTAAACCAATTTTTGACGGTCGCCATCGAAGGAGAAGCGTCACCGTACACAGCATCCAAGCGTTCTTTGATTTCGCTGCGCGATTTCCCTTCCAAAAACAAGAATCGAATCACCGACCGATATTGTTCTTTTTCCATTTTTCTAAAATTCGCCCGCACGCCCGCTTCTACAAGCGCTAAAAACAAAACTACAAGTCCTATTCGACTAAAATTTTGACAGTAGCCGTCTAAGAGAATGTTCTACACGACAGTAAATACTTCTTGCGATAGTAGCGCCATCGGGCGGAGAGGCTAAGTACTTATCGGACCGCCCTCGTATATCAGTAAATAGAAAAATCCTAAAACCGCGCAACCATAACGTGGTTATCTAACAGCGTTATCTTTTCACTTCTATATAACTAGAAGTTTGAGAAATCGATATTCGCGTTAATACCTATTACCTCACCTAAAAATTTTATGATAATCTGAATCAGATTCTCCTCAACATTTTTGACTAAGATAACTTTCAAATTAATGAGATTGAAATAACGTAAATCAAATGATAGTAAAGTCACTGCATGCCCGGATCTACTGTCATTAACAGCTTTGAAAACTTTAGCGTTTACTGTCAATATCTTCCTGCATTCCTCGCAAAATTCTTAAGAACACCATTTCATCAAAGTTCACAGACACTAAACTGAGACTTTCATCTAAGTTCCACTATGCATGCCGCATCATTCCCTGGAACTCGAAAAAAATATCTTCAGGCAATATTTCCACTTTCGCTCTGATTCCTTGACTATGAAAAGCGGATAAAGGATCCGCAAACCCCGTCCATGTCTACAATCGCTTTTCATCGTTCGCCAGTCTCTCTTCAGATTTCACTACTAGAGAGAAAAAATTAAATTGAGTTGATTCGATAACTGAGACCATAGACAGCATTACTCCCATGTCTGCTGCTCCTGGGTGAGATTCTTGCTTCCTTACGACTACATAAACTAGCTATTTGCCCATTCCATGCTCCATCTCGAATGAAATAAAATAAAATCCGGATTCATAGTCGAAGTTAAGTAGAACGTTAAATTGCATTTTGAAAAAGTAATTTTATGTTCTCGTATTCCAAAACACTAAGTAGATTTTCTGTGTCCTTCAGCAGACAGGAATAGGGATACGACAGGGACAGAGACTGCTGGCATCATCGTTGTGGACCCTGTGCAAAGCGAATACAGAAAGGGATCTGTCGGTGTACATGGACAGGTTTCACAGTAAATTAAATAAAAATTTATGAAGTACAAAGTTAGCTACCACTTGGGAAGCAAGGATATTATTTGGGTAAGGTAAAGGATCCCTGGTAATTTGGTTATTTTTTTTTTCATTCTCAATTTCGGCGATGGTAATATGAAAATTTAAATCACTCACCTGGCTGAGTTCGTCGCGCGATAGTTGTCGACAGTTTGGTAACAAGGCTTGCAGGTCATCCTCCATGAGACCATCGCCGTCCGCTTCCAACGAGTTGAGGGTATCGACACCTCCTCCGCTGCTGTTAATAATTGCGTCAACATCACTTCCAGCATCGTTTCCACCACAAAATGGTAGACGACGTGGCTTTGTGATATGTTGCTGATGATGCTGATGATGTGTAGTGGTTGTTGTTTCGGCACTCCTGGAAGAAGAAAGAAGACAGAAGTTAGTATGGGAGACGCAAATTCGAAGGATAACACTGAAGTGAAAAGATGCATTGTCATATTATGCAGGATAAGTATCAGATGTTTTTCAAGTCGCACGATATTACATTTAACGTCAATTCCAGTCACGTTTGATGTAAGGAGAGACATGAATGATAGATGAGGTAGCGAAACTATGATCAAAGGCAAGTAGAAGTACCGAAGTCTAGTATATCAGATAGCATGTTTGCAGGATCCTTTTTATATTAAAGTCTGGGAAATAATGCAGGAAAGTTCAGCAGTAACCTTATTATATATAATTTCTGAAACCATCGATATTGCTGTCTGATTAGAGAATGATCTATATCTCCCACGAATTTTGAAAATATACGTTTACCATGACAGAGATCTCACAAAGAAAGTCAAATTGCTCTTTGTCATGAACAACATTTTTGAAAAACGCCCTTAGGAATATAGCTCTAATTTTGGATGTAGAACGGATCAAATATTTTAAGTTTCGTCCTTATTTCGAACTCGACTCCTATGAAGAAAGAGATTTGAATCGCGACGTTCCGCTACGGCATCCCAGCGCTCTAACCACTAGAGCCATCTGGACACACTGACCATGCACTCCGAGAAATATAATACTTTTTCTTCACTATAAGAGTATTAACACTGGCCTTTTTGACTTCAGGTTTCAACCAAACTGATCGTTTTGTCTGTAGGAGAATGATAGGATAACACGTTTCGAAAAGTTATAAGGACTATAGAAATAACCTTTCTTTCTGGTTAATTGAGAAAAAATTTCAGCAGCTCTTGACAGTTTGGTCAAATTGACCGTCGCTTATACCGCTATTTGTCAGTCAATTCAAAAGAATTTTCTTGTTCAATATACTCTCAAGTATTGAACGTGAATGGAAGTTCTACAGTCTCTAAGCAACGGAAAACCGTTGTCCTGGAAATGCTTATTTCTGCTGTAACTTTTTCTGTTGAAGTTCATAAGTTGGTATCAACCAAATGTCCCCGCAAACATGGAGGTCAGCCACCTTCTGGAAGTTTCGCGTGGATTTTTCATGCGTAACCTTCATTGCTTTCCTAGTTGTTTTACTTAGACGCTCGCGAGGCGGGAGAAAACTAGGAAGGACAATTTTTCTCAACTGCTTTTTTAATTTCTTGGGGTTTTCTGAGGAGAGGCGAAGAGATTTTGAAGATAATGGCTTCGTCTTCTAATATTTCATCTTTAGCCTGTGTCCCATTTAAAAGCGGTTCGGTTCGTCTCGATCATATGTGCCATTTTGCTCAGTTATAGGTTTGATTTGAATGTAGTCGAGAGGCCCTAAAGTTACTCAACCTCCAACGCAATATCTTTGCCTCCATTACCGCGAGGCGCCTTTTATTGTTCGTGACAGTCGATCAGCACTCAGGGAAATGGAGGGCGACAGGGCGCACGACACAACATGAAATTGATCGCAAAGACCGCAACTTCATCCAAGCTACGCTGATGCTTGAAATGCAGATTACCATGAGTTGATAGTGTTGATCCGATATAGTTTTAAATCGCCCTGTCTGTCACTGTCAGTGATAATGTCTGTTTCATTGGAATCGAAAGTCAAAAATTCTGCTTTACTCAAATTCAGCGTCAGACGGTGCTGCAGGAGGTAATTATTCTATTTTTGGACAGACCGCTTGAGATGCCAGGAAAACGTAATCTGCATAGAGCGGTGTGTAGGGCGGTGGCCGTTGGATGTCTTGCGTGACAATGTCCATGACAAAAACAAAGAGGAGTAGTGAGAGGGGACACTTCCTCTGATGGACACCGACAACGAAAAGAGTCGATTCTGTTATATCTGCTATCCTTTTTTGAAATTTACTATTCGAATTGCAGTAGAGCAATTTAACCTAGTGCACAACTTCCGCTGTCACTAGGTGTTGTCGCATACCAGGTGGGTTTGTTTGACATACGAATCAAATACTTTTTCTAGTTCCAGAAATATAATGCAGAAAGGACCATTCGTTATAAAGTTTTCATGGCATGTGACAGCAACTGGACTGAGTTGGAAATTTGAACATTCCTTTGAACGCCCTTTTTCCTATTTTGGAGCGATTGTGCTTTCTTGCCAGTCAGATGATATTCCAACCTCCCCAATAACCTGATTGAAGAACTCACTGAGCCACAATGTTGAGTCCCAGTTGTTCACCTTCCAAAGCTCAGCTAAAATGTCGTCAGGTCGTCTTGCTTTTCCTGATTCTATTCGTTTGATTGATTCCTCAACTTCTGTGGCATTGATAGGTGGAATTGCTCAAAGTGTCGAAGCGGAGGATGAGCAAATTCTTCCATTAGAATCTATTCGAAATATTCCCGCCATCTGTTCGTCGTGCGTCGTCAGTCGGTAGGCATAGTACCAATCTTGCCATTAATGCAATGATTTTCGATATTCTGTGGAAACTTATGACAGAAGCGTTCCTTTTCACGGAACTACATTTGGATATCGTGATTCCAGAGCCAAGTATCTCGGTTGATGAACTCCTCACCAGGCTTGCTGAACTTGAGGGTTGATTCCACCATTCTTCGACATAATTTATGATCGACATTCGTGTAAGTGAGACAATTCTTCTCTTTTCATACGAAATCACCACCAAACTGCCGGCGTCTTATGAAGATATTGTTAACTTGCGACGCGACTTTGTTAACTATCGCAAAGGGCACCTTACTTGCTACCGAAAATATTTGTGATAATTCAGGTAAAAAACTTTTCTGTGTCATCTTTGTCCGGATAACTCATTGATTAGAGCACTAGGCTGTCGTAAGGAAGGTCGTGGTTCCAATCTCACTGATGACAGTGAAATTTGCATAGTGACTAATTGGATACCAGTCAATTCAGCTGTCAATGAGTATATGAGTCAAATCAGGGTAATAATCATGGCCGAGCGTAATGCTGACCCCCAACCACACACTCCTGCAGGGTATAGTAATCTGATCCTGAATGAAGTGCTGTAACATAATTTAAGGCCCTGGGCCAATCAGATTGTCGCGTCAACGATCGTTATTACCTATTTCAGTGGAAGGTGATTGCGCTCCTGCTCTGAATCCGGCTTTCATTTATAATTGCGACATGTTTAATATTCATAGAACCAATTACCAAAGACACTCATACAATTCAAGCAACGTGAATCAATTGACCATGCTATTTCTTGAAAGCACAGTTAAGTGCCTGAGGGTTTTACGTGAACACCTGTCTGGAAGACTTAATCCCACGGTCTTCTTAGAACACGGATTGATTTTGTAACCATAATCAAAGCCCCGCTGAGACAAGCAACAACGGTACCAGTCTATACCAAGTGCATGGCTTAGCATTCATACTGGTGGATACAAGACCTACTTAAATCTCTACCGAACTAAGGAGTATGAGACCCGTGTTGAAACGCAACACCACGCCGGGGCCCAAAGGTCTCTACTCGCTTGAGCATAACCACTACCCCCATGAAACTCCCACTAGGGGCCAACCGCAAACAACCGAGCTGTACTCACATGCAACTGGAAGTATGAGACTCCAGGGGCTATCCCGGTTCCCATGGTACCAGCATACCCCTAGTAAGGTTTCGTGACCAAATTGCCACTTCAGATGAGTCTCCGTGCAGACTCGGGTGTGATTGACCTGATTAGGCCTTTGGGGCATTCGCCTACTGCATCACGGCCGGCAAGCCAAAATGAGTACAGCGTCTCCCGGTGCCACCACTATGGAGGTTCTCCTCGGCCACTTGGTTTTGGTTTGGCCGACAGGGTGCTCAGAGGCGGTGAGGAAGCCCCGTCTTCCACCAAAGAACAAAAAAAGCACAAAAAAAATCACAACAAGAAAGAACAAAACCAAAACGAATCTCCTTAAAACTTCTTGAACAAAGAACCAGCAAATCAAGCATCGCCTAGTCATTAGAGAGTTGACATGACCATTGAAAGTTAAATGATTCGCTTTTGCACCGTTCGTTGATTCTACTTACTTCAACTGACTCTTGAATAAGTCATATGCTTCCGTGATGCGTTTTATTTGGCGACATCATCATTTTCTCGCAAACTAATTTCTCGTCGAACCCAATTTCTAGCGTCCAGGTTGTTTTCTTCATAGAGTCAATAATTCTAGGACGATACTTTAGCAATCGCTCGGGGTGTGGTATTCATTGATGAAGCAACAGATATCAGGTGTTAGCGCTACGACAAAGAGACAACTCTGTGATCAAACCACGTATTTTTTCTGTCCTTGGTATTTCTTCAACATTTGTTAGAGTCCTTGCTACACTTTTCGGCAAATGCATTGAGAGGTGCTAAGTTGATATCCATATCCCACCAAATGAGATAGACTGCCACTTTTTTGGTCCACTTTTGGCAGGGAACAGCGTACCCAAAAGTGCCTGCCAGGTTTTGTTTGCATTCTTATATATATCTACACAGACGAAATAGGTTATATTCAGAACCGAAACTACCTGAGTTTAGCTTAAACTAGTGGAAGCAAACTTTATTTAGACGTTGAGGTTGTCAAAAATTTGTATTAATTTCCGCGCGCTGTTCCGCACTCCCCGCAGTATTAGATATTTGAGCAGCAACATTTGCAAACATAAGCTTATTTCGCATTAGCACGAAAATAACGTTGAAAATGCATTTACTAATATGCAGCATGGCATGTACAGGCATAGAGATAATAACAATAAAAAGAAAAGTTAATGATCATTTTTGAATATTCCAAAATTTTTATACTAAAACGGATTCTAATGTTGGTTGGTAAATTTACAGCTGGGAAAGTTATGTCATTGAAATTTAAAATAAAAAATATAAAAAAAAAACAAACATTTATGAACGAATATGTAAAATGTTTATTGTTTCCAGTGTAATATGTTAGAAATTTGAAATAAAGATAATGAAGGTTCCAAAGGATGCCAAGTAGGAAGGAAAGAAAAGGTTGCGTAGAAGCAAAGCAGTGCTTAGATCGCATCTACTTCCTTATGGCTACTGGTGTGCTATAGGCAGGCGAAACCAAATAATCAACCACTATCGTCCAAGAACACATCTGCACATAATAGGGAACTGTAATAAAGGCCCAGAGTGCAGACAGCCTCTATCACCTTATTAGGCTGCCCCGCACTCTCCCAGTGGGAAAGTGCGGCCTAAGAAATAACGAACCCTATTAGAATATCTCCTTATTCTGACCACTAGTGCACTTTTCACATAAATGAACTTTGATAGGAAATGCATTAAGTCATAGGGTTGCACTATGGGGCAACATGTCCAACCCATTCATTTGTCCCAACGTCCTCCATTTTACCACTACTTATTCTCGCCCTCAGAGTGTGCCTCTTTCGAAAATCCAAACTCTTCAGGGGAAGGGTTCATTTATGCGAGAGTGTTGATTGTGTTTCATTCAACGACTTCCGGTTCCTGCCAGAATACTATGCTATTGTAATTGTTATGAGGTGGTTGGAAAACGGTCTCAAGTTGACTTTTGGTAGCCGCGGGGTCCGAGCTATACCTTACAGTGGAATTTGCTGATCATACGCTCTCACCTCAATGTAGCTTTACTGAAGAGTCTATCAGCATGTGCTACTAAGCCACTATGCTCTCTATTACTTGTGAAATCTAGCCAGATCTTAAACACCAAACTTATCAAAAAAACCACCAACATACTCCGGATAGGATTGCCAGATGAAAAGAATGAATGAGTAACTTCTAAGACAGACAATGTAATTGAAAAAAGAGAAATATTCAAGGACGAGTTGTTTTCGTCTGAGATCTCCTGCATCTCAGACCCCAGAGCACCCGAAATTGGTATAGTCTCTCTCCCTGGTATAACTGGGCCTAACTGTGAGATATCCGCCTGGAAAAAATGTCGTTAGATTACGTACCATAATCGCATTTTAAGGCATACTGGACTCTTCTTTAAACATTGTATTACGACGTAAATCTGTTTCCATAGCGAAGGAAGTAAAGAAATTAAATTAGAAATATCACATGCTGACATTTCGGGAACGGCTTGCTCCCTTTCTTAGTCAAGGTATCAACACAACTAATCTAATTTCTTTTCATGTTGACATGCTTTTTATAGAATTATTATTTTATTTTAACGGCCACCCGAAATGTAATTAAAAGTGTATTAATAAAATTAAATAAATAATTGACATAATTAAGTTGAAATTTATAGTAACTAAAACCATTTTTACAACTTATTTATTAGGAGCAATTTTGGCTTAAATGGATTGAATCATTTCCTAATTAGTTTATGTTATCAAGTGTCTCTCTTCCAGTAATTAAAATTTTACAACTAAAATAACATAAATCATTTGATGATTATCAATCTGCAAATTTTGAATCTTAATCGAGACTGCATGGCGCGTAAAACGTCCACTTTGCATACATTTAATTTATTTTTCAATCCGCTTGAATCCAATTTAATTTTCATTTAAAATTTATTATTTTCTTTAAATGTCAGTAACTGATTTTTAAATTTATTTCGCTGGTGTTTACTGTATAAGAAAACGGTTACTACTACCTCCGTTACTATAATATGATATCATACTCTCGTAACTGAATCATTAATGACTAAATAAAAACAGCGATCAGATTGAAAATAAACAGTTTCACTTGACCTTGACGCAAAATTTATATTTATATCTCCAAAAAAAGTTGTTTTAACTGCACATACGTAATTAATGAAGATAAATAAAACTTTTACTAGAAGAATATTGTTTTTATAAGTTTTGTTGATTCAAAAAGAGAAGTTTTATAGAAACCTTAATGATGAAAAAGGAAATAGCATTTTGCAAGGTTACTTGCTAGTGGAGAGCAGAATTAAGTATCAATCAATTTTTTTGGATTAATGAAATTGAAACGGGGCTAACGGATATTTATTACCTTTCACTTGATTATATAATAACTTTAAAATCTTTGAAGATTTATAATAAACATTTTATCAGAGAAGGTGAATATTTTTTGGCAATGATTCCCTTCTCTTCTTAATGAATATGTAATATTATTGTAATATATTATTCTGAGAATATCTTACTTTCTTTGACTATTTCAAGCTTCATAACGCATATTTTTAAAGCTTAGCAAATTAAATTCGCAAAAATTCGGGTAAAGGGAAAGGTTTTGTAACTGTAAAGGGACTAGAACCAATGGTGAAATTCGATATCAATTGACACTCTACTGATTACTCCACAATTAGCTTATGAGCTCCTTCCTTCCTAATCGCATTAACTTATTCATCACTAACCTATTCCATTGTTATAAATGTTCCTTCATCTTTCCTATTTTCCATCGCTTTTATCAATACGTCTATGATTGGGTTTCTTATTATTAGTCAATCCGCAACACTGACTACGACCCCGATTTCTTTCCCAATCCCTTCCTAATTCAAATCTAGACAACTTCTTCACCTTTCTTTAAGGATCATCAACTTCTAAAATGTCTCAAAGCAGGCATACAATACTTTCCCATGCTATTCTAAGCAAAAAGGCCTACAATTTTGTTTCACCATTTGATCTTCATTGGGGACACCATGTTCATTTTCCATTTACAATTGTCCTCATTTTGGTTCCCTTGTAGGAATTTAGAACCTTAGTTGGTATAGATGATCTTTTAACCTGACTACAACAGTCCATGTTGCATTTAGGGTATATTAGCAAACTCTTCATAATTCGGATACTACACGCGGTTTGACTACATGTAGATCATTTCGTTTTGTCTTTGTCCTGCATTCAGATAACGAAACGATCGGCTACGTGCCTATGTTGATAAGATAGCAAATACATTTTTACCTAGCGGATCAGGTCGGACAATTGTGGAAAATTTACTATGTATTTAGATATCGTTGCGAAACAAATGAGTGTGTACTGCGCTTAGAATTATTGTTGTCATGAAGGCAATAGAAATTTTGAGTTATTGTTGGGCAAAGTACCGTGATGCTTTTTCTTTTTGTTTCTGGCTGAAGAAGGAACTTTTTGGGAGACAGGCAAATTGCGTTTTTTTTGCTTTTGCTGTGTAAAAGCGACGTGATAAATTTTTCGAAATTCAAGTGTCCTCAGTATAATATAAGCGAATTGACAAAACGTTAGAAAAGTAGAATCGGAAAATATTGGAATTTCCTAGAGGAGTTTCAGAGTGACAAAATTATTTTAGAAAAGTCGCGTCCTCCAGTTGCTAAAACTTGAAAATTTTCGTATGTGTGGAAAATTGAGGCGTGTGTCGACACATAGGAATTTAATAGAAGACGGTGGAGGTGGAACAAAAATGTGGAAAACGTAAGAAAAATGTTAGTTCACAAGACGATAATTAGAAACAGGTTGTTTCTATTTTTCCTTTTCGTATGGGGGTAGTCGATAATAAGCACATTGTGTCTCCTAAAATTTAGATAATCCTAAGCTCTTAAGAATATATCGGCAAATCTATTTTGCTGCATTTAGTCCATTAGTTGAAGAGCAAGCACAAAAGTACAAAGTACGCATCAAAGAAGAAACAAGGCTCAGGTCGTTGTGGGCTTGAACGTTTTTAATCACTTTCATCAACCCACATAAAGCAAGTATTCGTACGAAGCTTAGTTTTGAACAAATCATTAAATTGGTTTCATTTCGCAGGAGATTACGGTGGGGCTCTATCACATTGCCCGAACCTATGCATTATATTCCTTATCTATTACTAAAAAACTCAAAAATGAAAAGCTGAATAGCAGGATCATGAGTAAGTGCAGTCTTAAAAAGATTTCTCTGTACTAACCTGTCATGGGAAGCATGGGGCTGAAGCACGAATCTAGTTCTTTAGAAAATTTTATAATAATTTCAACATGACGCGTAGAAAATGTAATTCGACGATAACTTTACAACCCCAAAGAAAGGCATAGAAAGATAGCAGAGAAGCTTCACTTCATTTACAGTGAGGATCTACCACTAATGATCGCACTTAATGCGTAGTTTCGAAAACTTGCATTCCATTATACTAGCAGATAAAGCTCGGAATCAGTGCTATTTTAACAAAATTAAAGTGTCAATCCTTTGCTTATAAAATTTATATTGGAATGAGGTTTGAATTCCTAAGATCGCAGAAACATAATTGGGGGGAAATACCGCCGACAAGAATTAATTTCGCTTAGACACCTTCCCAAGCCATGTCATAAGGCGTGCCATCAGGGTTTCCATTCTTCTTCACACAAAGAACAATCATTTACCTATTTTTTAAAGCAGGACTACCTAAAATTTTATCTCAAGATTGGCAATAATATCTGTGGCACAAAGTGAGAGACCCGAGCACCCCGCAAAGGGCCTTTTTTAATCACCCCGATGTTCGCTCTGTCAAAGATGTATAAATTTGTCAAAGATGTCTAAAATTGTCTTAATTGAAGTGGTCAAAAGGTAGGAAATATCAGTATTACGTGCGAATTCAGCATTGACATCAAAGAGCTGAGGGAGAGGGTGTCGTCAAATAACGTAACGAGGGAGAAAATGTTATTCCAAATATTTAGGTAGATTGATGTGGTTTTGGATAAAGTTGTGACTTGCTTCCGAAAGTAGAAAGTTAGTTTCGATGATAATTTCAACATCTAACGGAGGAGGAGAACTTTTAAAGCAGAAGTCAAAGCCCCCAGCATAAAAGCGAACTTTTGAAATAAGAAATGAAACTGCTGTGTTAAAGGTCACCTAAACTGGACACTCTACAACACTCAAACTCAACGGATATCAAGTAAATTATTTAACCTTTCTAGAGAAGTAGACTAAGTACCCTTGATAATGCTTCAGTGTTAAGAATAAGTGGTTCAGATGTAGTACAGTTAAACAAGCCCTAAAGTTCTACAATACCATCTATAGTTAGCACGAATCCCTACAAGGAAACAAACGTTTAACAACCGACTCGAGACACAGCTTTTAAAGAAGCATTTTTCTAATGGTTTCTCGGTCTTTGGTCTACCAGATAACAATTCCAGAGGTATTGAGTTTTATGGAACTCGCTATCAGCAAGTATAATTGTGAAGAAGTTAAGTAGCCTTTCAAAATAGGAAGAAGAGTAGTATATAGTAGTATTTCAACGAATATCTTGGGAAAAATTAAGAACTATTGACACTCTTGAGGGGGGTATCTGTTAGAAATTCTCACCTATGGTCTCGAAGTCCACTTTGATATTGCCCTGTTTTGTTACATTGCTTTGTCTGAAGTAACACGATCCTATCAACCAGAAATTCACGAACTGGAAATAGCAAACTGCTGCCTTACTACTGAGTTCAGCTGTCATAGAACAGTATGCGCCATAATACGTAATGTGTTGAAAGGAAATCAGGGTTGAAGCATGAACGTAGCCTGCTTCCTATGCTATGCAACCCGGCATTGGAATATGTTATTAATTAAATACAGCCAGACGTGTCCAGTTCGAATGCTGGTAATGTAAACATCATGACATGAACAATGTGAGGAGGTGTTTTTGGAAACCGAGCCAATAGACCACTAATACAAAACATGACTATGAGAGCTTATAACCTGGACACTCCATGAATCCAATTATCTAGTTGTGAACATTATTCATACCGCTTTCCATTAAGCGCCCGCTACGCTTCCAAGAGACAACCACACTGAGCTCGCTACGACCCATCTCTGCTGGTGGGCCATCGTGCCATAAATGACTTATGTGTAATTTGACAGTTCTCTTAATAGTGGACTAAAAATGTTGAATGAAAATTCCACACTATGTGGTTCTGGAAAAGACGAAGAAATTCACGGGCCAACTTGTAAAGAAAAGATATGTACTTATTATTTAGTTCTCTGAAAAAACAAGCCGAGAAAAAACCGCAACTATAAGGTTTACGTCACGGCATAGGGATGAAACCTAGGCGTTCCTACATAAATCAAAACTCCGCTGTAAAAAGTCGATTTTTGCGACGAATTGGGAGAGCAATTGAGGGTTCAAAATTGCGTATATCGTGCAGGCCTAAATTATTAAAATTTAAACGGCGGACCATCTGTATTAACACTGATGAAACTACTATGATAAAACTGCAGTTACGTGGGCACATGGCAAACATATTTACAAAAATAGAGTCCCCAGGCCTACATAGATTCCCAAGAAGAGCACCACTCAAATGATGGTTGAATTCAATTGACGTGGACAGCTTATCGCCTTTCAGGCCGGCCAAAAAGGAGATGCAGTCATTGAATCAAGAAGAATGGAGGCAACCTATATTGAATGCCAAGGACAGCTTGAATTTATCCAAACATTGAAAAAGAAGACGAGCGTACATACTACGATAAGTTACCACAAGAGAGCCAAGTTTCTGTTTGAGTCGCTGTTCTGTTGAGTCGCTGACTCAAGAGCACAGTTGGTGCACGACAGTTTGTTATTCCAACCTCTTTGATCAGGACTGATATAAGCGTGTACCGCTTTCAGTAGGGAGCGGTAACCCTTCTCAAAACCATTTTTGAATACGAGGTGAACAAAGCAGTATACAAATGCTGAATGCCATACTGGCTTAAAGTAAAATGCTATGGGTTTGAATGATACTCGGTTTTCAGTAGTTATAGATTCCCAAATACATGAAGTTTCCTCCTCTCTAGCTATTTCGTTCCTATATTCGCTGTAAAGCCCATTATTGGCTTCACGAATGGAAACTTCAAGGGAGAATCGAGAATCATTATCGCTCCAATTTTGTAAGCGTGGAATCTGTAATATAGGTTAATTAGAATTTCGTTCAGAGACGAATGTTCTATTCTTTGGAAACTAGGTTGTTTGGCAAAGAACTTTCCACTTCTAAAATTGGCGAGAAAGTCCCTGAGTTGTGAGACCACTTACAATCGATAGAAATACAATTGCAGTACATCCCAGATTTTAACATTCTCTCCTCTTCATGTTCGTTTAATGGATGATGGTGGGCATAGGCGACTATCTTTGCTGTTTCTTTTTTTTTTGGGAATTCAGAGCTCCCAGAATCCAGAACCCACTTCGTCCACACGCAACCAGGGACTCGCCCGTTTATCGAAATCGCAAATTAAAACTAGTTGTTTTAGAATCTCCCTATTCCAGGACCTCGACAAAACGTGGGAAACCCCATATGTTGTAGATGACCAGCCCAATAGAGTGCTGAGAGTCATATCACGGTTGAGATTTCTGGATCACCATAGATTTCATACAATTGAATGCCCTTTCGTCAGCGTTGGAAAAAGAGGAATTCTGTCGGGCCCCCGATTTTCCCAGGGTTTCGAAATATAAATTTAAATAAAAGGAGGGATAATAGGGCATAATTGACTCCATGGGCTTGATTTTTCCTGGCTTTATTTCATCAATTTCATTTGCGTGCTTTGACAGCTTACTCCTATGTAAAACTATCAACATTTTCGAAACTAATAGTGATATTCTGTCTAGGTGACATCCTTTCTCTAATGTGCATCGGAACCTTCGTTTTGTTTAATTTAAGTTTGGCTTCCTTCGTTGCCATGTCAGGACCTACTAGCGTCTCCTTTGTATCAAGAAATTAGAATGAAATGTTAATATCGTTGGCCTATTGCGTTCCTCTCATGTTGATAAATAGCTTTCTGATCACATCCTCAAGTGCTTTTTGAAAATAATAAAGAGTAGCCTGTCTTCTGGTTCTACCCCAGTATGATTAACTGATGCATCAGTTAGCGTAATCTGAACCCGCATTTGAGCTACCCCACCATCTCCATGGACTATCCCTATACCATCATTGCGTCTTGACAACTAGTATTCGATGGTACACCATCTTTTCGTGTCAACCAGTTTCTGTTTCGAGTGTAAAAGCTACTTAGTTTAATCCTATTGAAGGATATTGAGTAGCTGCGTGCTCAAAAACCTATCACTTTCGAGCACTGAACAGAAAGTGCATTGCAACCGGAGCGGATGATTTTGATTTCCAGAGGATTTTCATAAGAAAGATATATGCCGTCCCTGCCGATCTACTAGAATATTTTGGACTGGACTAGCTATGTCGTAGACTGAAACCAAATACGTAAAAGCTGATTCTTTGTTTTTTTGACTAATTCGGTATGTGGACTGTCCGCCTAATACAAACCGTCTAATGTCGAAAATCTCAAGTTCCAGAGCTCAATCCTTGCCACAAAGGTTATTGTTTCGGTAGTACGTCACTGTGTTGAGCACACAGCTTTTCGTGGAAGACAAATACTAGGGAGGGTACCACGTTGAAGACGGCCCAGTTGGGTAAGGTTGTACCAGTAGAACAGTTTTCAGCGGACTTTTCGGTTTTGGGCACTAGCGGCTACTTTCTTCTTCTTCTTTTTCTTCAGTCTTTGTTCCGCTCAAAAGCGGGGTCGGCTTTTCGTGATCGATTTCGCTAGAGGAAATTGTGTTGGCCAGACTGGAAGTAGATTCATTTAGCTGATGAGATTCCATTCAGCTGCTGTAAAATCAAACGGAACTTTTTGTTGAATGAACTGAAGTGACAGCTGGAGAACTGTGCTGCTTGTACCGTAAAAATTGTTGAAACGAACCCAAACCAAGGTGGAACAGCGTACGCTGAAGTTGGAATGACCAAGGGGGAGCCTATATAGTATTGGATATGTAGACTCCAAACAGCCTAGGCTCCTACGCTTTTGAACTTTTTAATCTGGCTCTCATTCTCTTTCCCGCAATACCAGTGTGACCAAGCAGGAATACTGTCTTAAGACAAAAAATAAAGACTTTAGATGGAGAAGAAATGATGCAATGCAGATCATCGGAAGATGAATTGCAAGCTCCTACTCAGGAGACATCAGCCGTCGATCACAGGGCAGTGAATACCAGTCTGTGGGGTATAGTGAAGTGAGACGGAAGACGGACTGTTAGCTTCCAGCCCAAAAACTATTCTCTTTAAAATGGATGTGGCCAGTACTAGCCATAGTTCAACTACTGTGAAATTAACACAGGAAACGACGCCAATTGCTGCGACCAGACACGTTAAAAAAGCGAATGTCCATTGGAATTTTTCTCAGGATCCACTAGCAGGGGGTCAGCCATACTCTAGGCAAGATACCCAAGATTAGAAGCACCAGACCATTATCAGTGAATACAACAACTAGCACTTGGAGAGCCAGTAGAAGACATAAGCCACTGGGATCTCCGGAGGATATTGATCACGCTAGCGAAAAGAGTGAGAATTGAACTGACGGAAACTAGGTAATCTCATCAAAGAATAAGGCAACAACGGTTTCACCAAGCTCTCCAAATATCAATTGCAGGTGACCTTGGTGGATGGTAATTCTACTAGTGGCAAACTATCGCCGGGGTATGAAGGCTAAGCAATCCGAGATAGTTATGATGTATAACACAAAACTAACAGTGTGCCGGTCAAAGGAAGACCTATCCCATATTTTGGGTTCCCAGTTGGGATACCACGGGATTTCCTCAACCCATGCATTGAATAGTGGTCCTTGGGAGAGCTAGTTCTACTGCTAATTCAGATGATCGTTACTGACTGTATTGAACTTCAGGTAGCTAGTCTGCTATGTTATGCTAGTGCATAGGTAGGGCGATTTTGGATCGCTTGCCAACAAGAAGCAAATTCCTCTGAATTTGTAAGAACCATCAAGTGAGAACCTTTCCATTGAGAGTCCAAGTTGAACTCTGGAGTCTGTATAAACCTAACACATTCTTCCTTCATCCAAAGCTTAAACTTCCACCATGAGCCCACATTATTAACAGAGCTCTAAATCATAATGGAGTGGATCATCTTAATTCCTATCCAAACACATGGTGAAAACCGAAACCGCAATAAAATAGATAATTCCAACGCCTCAAATGTTTTTCAATTAATTATTTTGCTTAGATTTAAGATAGAACCGTGCCCAACAAACGCTCGCTCTCCAACCATTTACGTCTATCTCCGACTAAATCTCTTCAAGTGTAATCACAACTTTAAGACCACCAATTTATTCAGTTTTTCATCTACAATTTAGATTACATTTTCCATTCATTTCCTTTGAGACTATGCACTAAGTGCATGCCATCCCCTCCGCCTCACCCCCCAGCGCAAGTGAAAAACCTCTTTCAAATGCATCACCTCACCGCCGAGCGTGCACTTCTCAACCATACTCGAGGCAAATGAATGTAAGCCTTCAAGTCAAGCTCATTTCCAGATTTCTTCGGGTCAGCGATTAAAATCTCCGACAAAAACGAAATGTTGGAAATTTGCAATAAAAAGATTCGTGAAACTGGAAACTAGTGGTTGCTTGGTTCTGGTGCTGCGGCTGCGAGCCATTTGCTCCACCAACCAGCCAACTCCCCCGCAAAGGAGGATGAGACTTTCTTATACATTACATGACCAAGTGTGTGGAGACCTATGAGTGGCAGTGGCTGCTTTTCAGTATGCATGCAAATTGCTGCATTACCCACACGAATTTCTCTGGAAATATGCCATCGTGCATTCAACCATTCATCCTTTCGTGTTGAGTCATAATTTCCGCTGCTTAAGAATGTTGTTCCTTTGGTTGAAATGCCTAGAATCGTCGTCGAGAGTGAACTTTATGTCAGGAGGGGTGCTTTGTTATTGTGACGGTAAAATGCGAGTTTCCCTGGAATTGTTTGGATTTATGAAATTGTGCGCTCGTAAATCTGCAACTTGACCCTAATTCCAAACGGACAAAGACGGCGAATTGCAATGATTCCGCTCGATGCACCGTGAAGTGCTTAGGCTAGAAATGCATGGCATGGAAATTTACAAGGACTGAAGACGGCATAGATTTTTTCCATATAGTCATCCTGAAGTGCTTTCAAACTTTCTACAGAATCCAGGAAGTTGCTTCCTTGTCGTGGAAAATAGAACCCCATTTCTACAGCTGACGTCGTATGTACATGGAAACTTATCTGAGCGCATTTCAAAATCGATAAACATCAGACAGAGCCCGTTAGTCACTATCTGCCATTTCTCAAACCAAATCAGGTCAAAAGTTTCGCACATCTGACAGTATTTAACATTTATCTTGTCCTACGATTAGGCAATAGGCATACTGGCTAATTTATCAGTCTGTCAGCTTGTTTGCTCTTCTATTTGCATTTAGTCGTCCCCCAAACATCACACCACTCCAGAGTGTCTTATGCAGCCCGAACTGTCGCAATGGGAGGAGAAAAACAGGGAATATCTCAAAGATCAATCATTTATCGAAATCCCCAATACCTTATGGCGTCCGATGACATCAGGGTTTGATGGATTGCCTTGCGAAACGGCTTTGACATGGCTGAGCGGCTAAACAACCCCTGGCAGTGATTTTCAGACAGGAAACGACGTAGGTTTCGGTGATGCCTGGGACAGGACAGGTAGCGTGTGTTTGACTCCACTTCCCACTTTGACGAGCAAAAAAAGTGATTGAGAATCACAGCCCTTAGTACGGAGACAAATTGCTTTTCCTACTCTTTGTCGAACTTTCTCTGTCCCCAGCTTAACTAATTGTAATCCCATTACGGAAGTCTGCCACTTCTCCATAAATTGTTTAACGAAGCTGACCCCGTCTACTTCATTTTCCGCACGTCATTTCGTATTTATCTAATAGTCTGGATCGGCCTTAAGTGACCGCAACCAAATTAAATGCCACTTCCAATTTTCAATCTTCTTGGCTTTCCCGCTTGTGACCATCCATTGTTCACATCTTGAGGGTTTTATTGTAACACAAAATGACAACCAACTGACACACTTTTTAACCGGAAATGCGTATACATCTCGTCTATTCGCTGCAGGAAAATTTATTGTATCGATGACGCGTACTAGGCAAATCAGCGCTAGTCGCCGGCTTGAAAAATTTCAACGATGTTGGTCTGGATGCTCTGGATTTTCCCGGAGGAAAGATCTAAATAAAAATGCAACATGAATGACCTAAAAATGTATTTAAAGCATTGGACTAACCCGTTTGAGATGCATCGCAAAGTTGCTGGTACTGTTCGCGGATGGTATGATCTCCTGAGGTGCAGAGTTAGAGCACGTGGCATATGTGGCGTCTTGGCAATGGGAGCCGAATGGAGATGCATTAATGGGAGACACACATGAAAATTTATTCGTTGGAATTGAATGAACAATTGGATAAGTGGAAAGTTTTAATGCTCAATTTGGTCTGTCTGCAGAATTTAAACTTTAATGGCTAAACTTGGTCGTTACGAGCAGGAAGTTCTCATGGAATTTATACAGAAAAATGAGAGGAAAACTATGTAACAGGTGTAAATATCTAAAAGATGAAAATATGCTGCAAGGACGATCTTTTTTGTCAGACTAGTCGGAATGGATTTAATGGATTTTGACTGTTGATTCGAAGACTACATGTAAAGTTCTCTCGGCTCACTGATGTGTCCTGAAAGACAAAATAAAGTCTGGACTTGAAGTCCAATTTTGTTTCGTTGACGCATTGATATCTAGACCCCAAATGAACCTGCAATGAGCTAGAGAACTGAAGCTACTTCGCCGAGTTCTCCAACCGTTTTTTTTTTAGGCTTACCTAATATCCAGGTGAGGAATTGAAATTGAAATTGAAACTCAGCATATGTTTATGGCTATAGAACTAGCTCATTTTTTTACACTCAATCCAGACCTTTATGGCTAAAAAAATAGGTATACCTGTGGCTTGACCACCTCCTTAAATCAGACAGAAAACTTTCTGGTTTGTCTAAAACAAAAAAATACCGTAAAAGAGACTACCTTTGATTAAGCAATGTGACAGAGAATACCTGCGTGCTATACAAAAAAACCATTTCGAGTGTTCCTTGCTGCAATGGTAGGATCCTTGGGAGGAGTATGTTGAATCTGAGGGAAGTACTTTGAAGGGGTAAACAAATTATATGGAAACAAATGTTAACTTTATGAACACGCATACTTTCGCGAGGGAACTTATATATGGCGAGCGCATCTTTCTAGACTGGAGATTAGATTTGAATCCCATTGAACTCGGAGAGATAAAAAGAATTTTGAAGAAAAATACCACCTTTGGGCTCAAAGTTAAGCACTATTGGAAGTGCATAGTACTTAGTTGGGACACCCCTTGTCTATCTATAGTTTCTCTACATATGTAAGCCACAAATGATTTTAAAGTTGACGCACCTCGCTTCAAGTATTAGAAGAACTTTGGAGAAAAGTTCAACAAAATCCAATCGATTTGGTGGAAATAAATGATAGAGTGAGATAAAGTCGGAAGAACGATAAGGAACAGGATGAGCATTAAGGCTGAGAAGATGGGTTCGGCCGCTTTGCTCAGGTGTCTACCTTCTCTGTCAAAGATGAAGTAAAGGACGAAGGTCTGTGGGAAGTGGTCTTTGTTGAAAAAACCCTTCCAAAACCACATTTCTAAAACCACGTTAACTAAATAATTGAAATGCGACTGGTACTTTTCTAAAAATGTTTAAAACGGATATTAACTTGATTGGGTTTTCGTCAGCTTAGTTGGTAATGTACTCCCCACACTTCTTTTTCTTCAACCTTTGTCCCGTTCACAAGCAGGGACGGCTCGTCGTGATCGCTTTCGCCATTTGGCTCTATTAAATGCCTAATCTGGATGTAATTTGAGGCTTTAAAATCCCCACCCAGTGTATCAAGCCACCGTTGTTTCGGCCTGCCGTTTGGTTGTTTACCATCCACTACGATGTTCAGACCAATCTTGCCAAGTGAATTCTCGTTAGCGCGAATTACGTGACCATACCATCGATACCATCGATACCATACCATTACGTGACCATACCATCTCTCGCAATTTTTCCACGATCGGTCGATCGGTCCATATCGATCGCGGATATCCTTATTTCGGATGCGATCAAAACGTGTCACGCCACTAGTCCAACGTAACATCTTTGTCTCTATTACCGCAAGACGCCGTTCATTGTCTTTTATTGTCGGCCAACACTCAGAATCACAGAGAGTGACAGGACGGACGACATTGCGATAAATTTTGGATTTGAGACATTCGTTGATACGTCGATCACAAAGAACATTAGTTGTGGAACACCACTTTATCCAGGTTGCGTTAATGCGTGAAGCAATTTCATAACGCTGATAACGTTGACCCGAGGTATTTAAATCGCTCAGTTCTGGACAGGTCACTGCCGCTGACAGTGATTGTGCCTGTTGCATGAGGATTGGTCGTCAAAAATTTAGTTTTATTCAGATTCAAGCTGAAGTCGTGTTGCATGAGGTGATCATTTCATTTCTGGACAAGTTGCCCAAGATCATATTTCCTATTAGATGCTAGGAAAACATTATCTGTATAAAGCAGTGTATAGAGCACTGGACGTTGGATGTCCCGCGTGACGGTGTTCATAACAAGAACAAAAAGGAGGGTGAGGGTGAGAGGGCGCTTCCTTGATGAACAGCAACAGAGACACGAAGCAGTTTTGATACTCCCGCCACACTTTGAACTTTACTTCTCGGATCGTGGTAGAACAATTGAACCAGCGCACGAGTACTTCTGGCGCTAAGTGCTGTTGTAGAGCATACCAGATGAGTTCGTGTGGCACACCGTCAAACACTTTTCTCTCCAATGTAAATAGGGCGATGTTTCTCACGGTGTTTCCCCATGAGTAACCGCGCAGCGTGTATTGCGTCAGTAGTTCTGCAGTTTTTGACAAATCCGGCTTGATTCACGATTATTTCAACGATTCCGCGAATACGCTTGTCAAGAATGGGTTCAAACATTTTGATGGTATGGTGAAGTAACCACTGCTGGACTACCTTTTTAAGGTTTTGTGTAAACACAAAACCTTATTAAAATCGATTTACTGTCTGCCTGTCCGTCTGACTGTCTGTCTGTCCGTCACGCGCATTTTTCTCAGAGACGGTTATAGAGATGGACACCAAATTTGGTAGACAGGTGGGAACTGTGAACGCTCACGCATACAGTGAATTACATCCTTTTACGTCGAATTTAAGGGGGAGTCCCCATACATGCAAAAGGGGGGTGTAAAAATTTTTTTCATCAAATATAGTCTTGTGGGGTAAATTAAATTAAATTAAAGGTCTCAATTAGTACTTTTCAAAGCCGATCTTAGTTTTGACATTCGTTGGAAGGGTGGGGAACGCGGGGGGTTGAAAGTGACCACTTCTTTAAGGGGGGCATTCTCAGAAACTACCAAACCGAAAAATCTGAAAAAAATCAGGCTGCCACTATATGGTGCGTGGGCTCCGAAATACCTTCCATGCCGATATCTGTTTAAATAAAGTTAATAATAGTATATTACTACAATTTTTTTCAATTGGTTAGAAACCCCCCTTAAGTTCATCCTAGAACAATGAAATTTTGCAATGATATAGGCTATAATAGAGAGCATAATCTTACCAAGTTTGGTGGAAATCGCGCTATTACTAACAAAGTTATAATACCTCAAATTTGGTGCTTCTTTGAAAATTGAAGACGATGAATGTCAATATCACCCGAAAGTGGATACTCTCACATAATATATGGATATATTACGTGCTACGTACTAAGAAATACATAAAACCTTTCGTACCTGAAGCGTCCAGCTTCCGGTTTCCCGACTTGTTTTTATATTGGAACTGTAGTACTTTCTTGCCAGTCAGATGGTGTTCTACCTTCCTGAATAACCCGATTGGAGAATTCACTGTGCCATAGTGTTGGGTCCCAGTTTTCCAGAGCTCAAATGCGTTGTCGTCAGGTCCTCTGGCTTTGCTCGATTTCATTTCTTTTATTGCTTCCTCGAATGAAATCGGGGAAAGCCATAGGACCTGAAGGCATCGCATCTGAACTCTGGAAAGCGAAGAGCTGGAACCCAACACTGTCTTTCAATATGCCTAGACAGTAGTTAAGGATGTATTTTCCTTGGAAGCTTGTCCTTGATGAGTAGCATAAAGAGCGTTGAAGACAGAGCAGAGTCCTCGGGGATCCTAGTTGGGCTGCAATATGATGCAAGAGCTCTTGCCAAACTCTCATTTGGGTCACGCTTATTAAGGAAGGCTGCGATTAATTTGCAATGCGCAAGTGGAACTTGATTATGTTCATCAGCTTACAAATGAGCACATCATCTCTGGGATGGGATCGCAGTGTACATAGGTCTCTTAGCTAGGAAATCATCGGAACTCGTGTATGTTCCTTGTTGACTCTGGGCCCGTATAAAATTGCAATTTTTGAGAGATTTCACCATGGGGTAGATTTGAAAGAGAGCAAGAAATTGATATTCTTCGTTTGGTAAGTAAGGTGTCCTTCTAACTCTAAAGCTTTATTTGCAATCAGTAAATACATTGCATTTCGAGGGAGCATTTAATCGATATTCTCCTTGCGGATTCGCTAGAGCTCTTCTTTCGCAGTCAGTTTAGTGTTCAATTGTCGATGTTACGGGCGGTCTTGAGAGATTCGTTTGTTGGAAAAATGTTGACAGCCTGAAATGCGCTAATATAGAAAGATTGCGACATAGAATAAGTGAGAAATATCTTTTGTCAAGAGTAAGGGCTTTCTCTGGTCTTACCATATAAGAGTGACATTTTCATTATGACAACTTGAAAGTCTTTTAAGATCCTCCGACGCTCACGTCGGAACTGCTTCGGGGTCGTGTTTAATTCACCGATGGTCGTGACATTTTAGTGTCTTGATCTCTAGGCATGGGATTTGGCATCCAAACTTTCCAATTTTCCGTTGAGTAGTACTGTTGTACTCCTCAAGATCATTCGCATTAAAGTCATGGAAAAACTTTATCACATGCCGCATACTTCCGCGCTCCTTGGAATCCGAGATTTTCGCCATCCTATCAAATCCACAAATTCTGCCTCTGTGACCCTTAAGTTCAAATTGTATGTTGAAAACAATGGGTTTTTCAGCCGATGTCTAAGGTCAGGTTTTCACCATGTAATCATATAAATGAGAATAAATGATAATCAGCAATGCACAGGCCTTTGGCATAGCAAGAATATCGCGTCAAATTTTCTTTTTGTTTAACGAGGTCCTATCAATGCGCAATTGGATGATTTTGAAGCCGTCAATAATATTAAGAGCAAACGGTCGGTTTTGACAGCTTAGGTTTGTTTCTAATTTTCAAGACTTGACCATTTGTGTCAGATGCATGGCCCAAAGAGAGGAATCTCAAGGAGTACTATTTGTGGCCGTAAGTTTTCTTTTGGGTTCTAACGAGAATATTGTTGCAGGCACTTTGCCTGGTGGTTTTATTTCTTCAATTCCTAGCTTTTTACGGCTTATTCGTTCTTTTTCAATTTTAACCTGCTAGATCGCTGTGGGATGGCTTTTCTTTAATGCAGGATTTCAATTTTTACTTTGTGTGTCGGTAGTGATGAGAATGACTTCCCGTTTTTTCAAACCTATCAAAAAACTGTTGGAGTTGTGTGGCCTTATGTGCTTCTGTTTTCAAATACAAAACCATTGAAGCTTCGGTAGTTCCATTCCTATCGCCCTATTCAATTTTCCCTACCCCCTTCAAAAGGCACTATATATTAAGAGTAATCATCGGTTGCTTCCGTCAGCGGAAGCTACTTTACAGTTCGGACCAGGGTTCGAAGATGTACGGAGTTCCAAATGGGTTTGGTCTGAGTCCTTTGCTATGGAAGTTAATGTATGGTCACGTTCTTTGACGCAGATGACTTTGGAGTGGTCATACCTTCCTATCACCCCGACGAAGTAGAGATCCATGCGAACGAGGATATACAGACGGTCAACTCTTGGCTTCAAGATTTCAGAGCGAAGCTTGCCGAACACAAGCCGGACTTGGTACTTTTAAGAAAGCGGCGGAAGTAGAAAGCTATTGAAATCTGCATCAGTGCACATGTTGTTCGCTCTCAGCCATCGCTGAGCTACTTGGGAGTAACTTTAGACTGCAGGCTGAGCTTCAGACTCCGCTTAAAGCTTAGTAGGCAGAAAGAGGCGACCCGCGGCCCGAAACATTGTGGATGGTTATTTTTATTGCGAGTTGTCAGATCTGTTCTTTTATACGCGGCACCAATGTGGGAATCAGCGATAAAAATCGTAGAAAAACGCAGACAGCTTGAAGCTTCATATCGATGGAGTGCTCTCCACCCATGCTCTGCCTACCGGGCAACATCATATGAGGCACCATGCGTAACTCCGGGGATGACCCCAGTAGATACTTTACCCGATGGTGCAAGCCGCTTGTACAAGGAGCAGGAAGCAAGCGAAGTGAGCGAATTAAGTCAAACAGGCAAACAGCATGGGACCAGGCGAAGAATATTTGTGGGACATACAAGTTTATCTCAAACACAAGTTAGTAGACCACGCGAAAACTTGGTGAGACGAGTTACGGTCTAACTCATTTCTTAACTGGACATGGTGGGTACAGGAAGTACCACTATAGCTCGATCGCCCGGTTATCCAACGTGTCAAGATACAGCCGAAGATAGAGAACATGTTTTCTCCGCCCGCCTAAGGTTTGAAACCCGGAAACAGAGTTAAATACCCATTTAACGGAGGAAAATCTGGTAGCGTATATGGTACAATCAAATATAGCATGGGACGCGGTAATTGCAATGGTGAGGATCCGTTTCACCATTATAATTCCCTACAGCTAAAAGAAGCGGAGCGGAGGCATAGAAGGGAACCTACTGCAACTAACCCCATGCAAAACGGTAGGAGTTCATATAGAGTTCATATAGAGCCAACAATTAACAATGAACAGTCCCGCGAAGCAATACCAGAATAGTGGTGCCACGGGATGAGTGTCGAGGAAATTTGGTAGGTTTTAGTTGGTAAGAGTATGCCATTTGCGTCCTAGATTTCAGATGCGTACCCAAGACAGATTCCCCCCAGCAAAAAAAAAAAACAAACAGACAGACATTGAACCGATTTTAATAAGATTTTGTTTTACATAAAAGCTAGCGATAACCATTTTCTGTAAAAATTTAAAGAAGCACAATCATCATAGATGGATTGGCTCACGGTCAATTGAGTATACAATCTTCAGGGGAAAATTATATAGATGGGAACCAGAACCACCTCATCTGACCTATTGTAACACCTTTGCAAATCTGCATTTAGTACAATATTTGTTGTGCAATTTTGATTCGGTGTGGGTTTAACCTGAGTTATTCAATTTGAAAGAGAGGTTCCTCTGATTTTGACATCCACATTAATGCTAGACCAATTCTTTCAGAGAGTGACCGAGTGACATGGTTCGTCATAAATAGAGCAAATCCTTCTAGAACATAGTTGTCGGATTGAAAATTTACCATGGACATCGGCTCTGAATAATTCGCTTACGCTATTTTTGGTTTAAGGAAGTCAACCTCATACGCCCTAGCGGTGTATGAATCTTGTAGGAATCCCTGACTCGACTACCCCCACCAGGGAGAAGTACAAAGTACTTTTATGATTGATCTTTCTTAGTATCGACTCTTTTGTGCTCTCTCGTTTTATTATCATGTGTGGCTCGTTAATACGTTAGAGTTTATTTAATCAGCTTTCGTAGAAACTTTCTTTGTATAAACTGTCAATGCTTTTTGGACCGCTCAATTGCAACCGGAGGTTATGCCATATATTCATAGTTCGCACAACGGACTCAAATTTGATGGAGGCTTTGGGGGAAGATAAGATCCCAGTTAATGTTCGTGCCCAGATAGCTCCCTAAATTCTGCTCATTGTCCGTATGCCCCCTGTTTTCCTTCGAGGGAGGTTCTATCAAGATTCGTAATTTAAGGTAGTTACTCTTTTAGCAGCATTCTAGGTCTGGCTCAGATGATATTGTTCTCTTGAGTCAGAATTCATTGAGCTTCCTGTGATTCATTTCGTTCTCTTGATGCTCACATTAATGATGGGATTGGTTGTTTCGATGTCACAGGGCTATCACACGCTTCGACTTATCTCGTTGCTTTTGTTTATTGGAGGTATATTTTCTTGAGACTTCTGGTTTTCTGGATTTCTCAATCATGTCCTGATCCCATATTGCGTTAGAAAGTTTATTATTTAGGGTGATATTAACTTTAACGAAAAAAATGCCTAATTACTTTTATTTGGCGGGCATAAATGAAGAGATTTGAAAAGATGGATTCAATTAAAGGTCTGAATTCGAGAAATATTTTTAATTGATAGGTCCTTGAGAATGGATGCCATTATCAGTGGCTTGGAGACGCGACAAGTAAATGTCTCATTCGATTATTCGCACCATAAGTACAGCGAATCATCTGAAGTTTCGCTCCATCTAACCTCTGAGACCTAATTTGTAGATTCATTCTATAAGGATTCCTGCCTTTTCCTTTTTAGATCGGGTTTATGCCATCTTTGGCAAATTTCGATTTCAGGAAGATTAAATGAGGCGATTGTGGAAATCAATTGGTTCATTTCTGACTGTGAATCCCAGAAAGGATATTAGCCGCTCTGTCAGTTATGATGGTGATTAGAATCAAAAGCTGCTGCCTTGTAGGGCTAGGACGCGAAAAATTAAAAAAAAAAAAACTGCAAGATTTCAGCAATGTAACTAGAATGAAATTAGTCCAATCAAAGCGGAAAATCGGGATGAAATTGCAGAGAATGGAAGAGTTTGAAATAGTGGATGAGAGCGATTTAGCAGTGTAAATCCTATAGAAGAAGAAGGTCCTTACAGGAGAAGGTTGTTTGGTAGGGAAAGACTTTGAATTCGTCGGCGATGTCTGTGTAAATACTCCCGTTGTGTGTGATTAAGAATTAGGAGTTTAAGCTAAGATAGGCCAAAGCCCGATATTTTGCGATATCCCCACTTTCCTTAAAATATTCAAAGCATGTATGGCCCCCATAAAAATTAACAATTGCAGAACTTCTAACATGGCTATATCATACGTATACCAACGACTGAATTGCATGTTTTTAATTGAAGCCTTCTTAAGTTCCCTTTAACGTCTGTGCAATTGAAAAGGGGGGTAAACGTGGAGCTTAGCCCCCGCAGCTATTTATGATATTTAAAAGTTTTCAATCGGCACAGAACACTGTGCGGGGGATTTCATCGTACATACGCATGCAGAGCATGCACAGATATTTATAAGTTTTAGACCATGAATCTGAAGGCACGAGATTGCCTTCTGGCATTGTATCTATGCATCGCGCCTACAAGAAGAACTAAATCCATTCACCAAAAGAAAAAACCTACAACGATGAGCCATAAGCATTAATGTAAGATAGATGAACCAGAAAAAGATAAAACAAGACGATGGGAAGGAAGATTCAGCAAAAGAAAAAAAGTTCTTTGTCGTAGCATTTCATCAGAAGGGCCATGGATAATGTGATGATAGGAAGGAATTTAATCCAATGCAGCTGGTTGCTTTCGCTGAGCTAGAAGCACCGGGAAGGGGTGGATCGCTACAGGATGTAGGCAATATTGTTGAATGTGTAGTAAGAGAATAAAACATCGCTTTTTCGCCATTTAATCGGAGCAATCTTTTCTCATTTGCAACGCTCCATTAAAATTTGAGAAATTTTGTGTTTTAGAAGTTGGGATCTCGTCCTCCTTGGCACAGCCTCTTGCACTGGTGTACTGTTGCGTAATTGCAGCGATTGTAATGGATTTTCGATGATGCCTTTTGCTACTTAACATTAAAAGTTTGTAATCGTTACATGATTGGGTGGTGGAGATGGATTTGTTTCCAAGTAAAAAAGAGGAAAAAAAACAGAATTTAATCTTCTAGAAAATTAGGCAGATATTATGGTAATGGGGTACTAATGGAATGGAATAAACTTGGAGCAGGAGATGCAACAGCAGCAGCTTAAGATGAATTAGTTTTAGTCTGGCTTGTTTTTGCACAGTGGAAAGAATAAATGAAGATTAATTTGTTTAATGATTGGTTACCATCGAGCTATGATAATAACGAAAACGTGCGTAATGACCCAAACCTTGTTTAAAATGTGGTCGGAGCATATGCTTTCACTTACTACTTTCAGAATGGCACGCGGTGGAGAATTATTTTGGGGCCAGTAGGTCCCGACCGCCTCCAAATTATTATCTTGAGCGAATGTTTCCCATAAACAAATATGTACATTCCCTTGTTCAGGCTAATTCTCATGGCTTTATTTTGAGAATTTCCCGATCACATTCTAGTAGAGTTCGCTCCTGCATATTCGTTTCATACTTCCGGAAATATGTAGGTCGTTCATTCGTGAGTACATAACAATTATATTCCTCCTATACCTGAAATCGATAAAGAACACATAAAGGTGTTCAAGTGAAACAGGTCAGCAGTAACGCCTACCATTCATTGTTCCCATACGACTCCTCTTTATTATGCATACCGACCCAACGCAGAGCCAAACGGAAGTTGTTGTAGTAGTTTCCCCCTCTCTTGTTCGCCACTTTACGCTACCATGTAATAAATTTCAGGTTACCCGTAAATGGGCCACTGAAACACGTAAATTTCCCAGGGAAAATTACACTTGATTGAACTTGTTAGATTTTAGGCACGATATAATTACATATGGTGGTCTCCCAAGTGCTACTGTAGTACCTTAATATCGTCTTAAGAAGCTTTTTATCTTCATTACAAAAAGATTGTTTTTCCTTGGGTATTTGATTGGATTTTATAAGCCGTAATGGGTTGTACGACTCGGTCGTGGTAGAGGCTGAAATAATGATAGGGATACATACGACCGTCATTTTTATGTAACAAAGTTTACGTTAGTTTTTGAGAAACACAGTTCAGGCCATCGAGTTTTGGTCGCTGTTAATACGTTTTTCCTGAGTTCTCACTCTTTTCCTATGAGAAAGTCAATTTACTACGTAGTAGGCTTTTTTCTTTAGCCGTGATAATTTCAGTTGATTGACGAAAAGATCGAAGATAAATCTTTGAAGATAGCGGCGACCACTAAACGAGTCCAAAACGTGTGTAAAGATTTCTTTAGCACTTTTGTATCTTACAGTTTCCGTTACATCATGGTCTGATGGCTGCATTGTAACGGCTTTCTAGAAGCATGGTCGAGTTTGTGGTAAGGTGGTTTAGATATTGGAAATCGAATTTGGTATGAAAAAAATGCAGATAATTTCACCACAATTTAAAAAAGTTAAAGGTCAGACGGTGAAACGCATTGTGATGAGATGAAATTTTTAGTGAAAATAAAATAAAAACCCAGAATTATACCGATTTTTCTTAGCAATTGTTAGAATGAATGTGGTCATAGCTTAATGGAAAACTCTTCAAAAAACAATCACAATGCTTTTCCTAAACAGACATAAACTCAGCCGCGAAACTTGCTTGTATTGGCGAATTGTATCATTTTGGTACCTCTAAGACGAGCCAAGGATCACAACATAATATCTCTAAAGGGGACATTTCGTCGTGTACGAGGGGTTGTAATAAATCCAGGCCTAACTTAGTTAACAGTCAGGATCTCGAATGTCAATTGCATCGTGTTCGAGGCAGCAGACTGGATCATTAGTTGATTTGGCCAAGCCTCGCGAATTAGGAAATTCTCCTCGCAGCGATATATTGGGAAGAGTAACTCAAAATGTCAGTTAATGTAGACGAAGAACTGTTAGTTTAAAGTCGAAACTCAGCAGCTATCAAAACAAGTATATGGAGTGCTAGGCATAGCATACTAACGCCTATACCCGGAACATCTACAACGAGAAACTTTACAAAATTATCCAAAGTTAGCCCCAGCAGAATCAAAGGGATGGTCGAAAGTTTATAAAGGAAGAATGGTAGCCGTTAATAGGGGTGTAGTAAGCACCAGCCGCAGTACACATGTACGTGGAGGTACTAGATTGCCGACTGGATCTGATAAGATGGGCGGAGATAGCATCAACCATAGTGTCCAAGATCCAACGACTAAAAGAAAGACCTCAGGGATTTCACGTAAATTCGTTGTACGAGCAAAAGAAGCAAGATTTCCAAGAATGATGCGGTTAACTGTCACGTAGCAAATGGCACGAAAACGACATGAAGCCATTTAACGAACTAGCTAGGAAGCTTCGATGGATGAGAAATCCATCAACCAAAAACTAATGCAAGAGGTCTAAAAACGTAGAGGTGAAGTTCCCGGAGTTGATAGTTAACAACCTACTGGGTCATGCCAAAATCACTCTAGTTTAATTCATTCCAGATGATTGCGGCTCTCATGCTCCCATTGGATTTTCTGTCGTCCCATGTAGCTCAGATCAACGACTCTTCAAATGGCTCAAAGGATGAACCGCTCCCGGTCGACGAGATAGTTAGTTGATCTACCGCCATAATTTGGTTGCTAAAATTCAACACTGTTGGAACTGAGCCCTTTCAATATTTGCACCTTAGAAACCTTTTTATCTCCTCGAACAACCGAGCAGTGATCAGTGAAGAAGACCCTTAGGAAAATAATGTACCTTTCCGCATTTGCACGAATAATGAGTGCTTGGGAGCATTGAGCACGTCAAGAATATCAACCTTTCCTTTACGGCCTAAGATGCTGCAGATTCAACTTCAGTATTCGAGATGTGCTGCGTCGAAGTTACTAGCGGTTTTCGCAGATGCGGCTTTAGACCTATCTGTCGTCCAGGAGCCTTGGGTTAAGGATTCAATCATAAAGAGCTCCAGGGCAACATTCCAATTTATTCACTAACCAATGTATCACAGCAACTTTATGACATGCATTCTAGCCAGCAAGCACTTAGAGATTCTTCTATGTCACGTTGTCAAGTTAGAATCCAATTCAGGAAAAGGCGTGGAGAATTTTGTTGACCTATATGGGCTATGACAGAGCAGCAATGCCTTGAAAAACTCTACCAATACGAATACTCTTTCAATAGGTTACGACACCAATGGAAAATATGTGTTATATGGGAGCTCAGAAAACGGCGAATGAATTGAATTTATTTTTAATTTTATCAATACTATAACGTCTTAGTCTGCAATAGAGGTGAAACCTCAACTTTCATCTTTGCAAGTTAAAGTTGATGCTATGATTGGGAGAATATTCTAGACATTATTTTTATAACGTATAATCGAGTTTTTAAAGTGTATAAAAGAAGAGTGAAGCTCGCTTTCAAATCACAAATGTGAATCGTAAGACGAAGATTGCAAAACGGTTTAGAAACACCAGAAAAGTTGACTGCATAAAATGTGGTCAGATTTTTACATTTAAGTTATCAAGAAGAACAGATTCTAATACAGACATTCAAAATTTAATTCAGAGGTAGAGGTCCCAGAAAACTACTAACCAGGCCGTATACGGTATATTATTGCCCTTCATTCCTTGATGAGGTATAGCGCGGCAACCACGCCTACGCATCATCGTTCGTGGTTACCTGAAACGCACTTCAGCTCCCTCGACGGTTTTCCAAGACGCTCGCACTCCTCCTCTATTGTTCTGCGCCAAGTGTCCTTGGGGCGACCCACTGGTCAGCCATTTTGGGAGAGTGGATTCCATCGCAATGCAATTGCCGCCCCTCATTTATATGTGACCTATCCACTGCCGCTTCCGTCTTCCTGTCACATCGCATACGTTTGTGCGCTGATCAAGTTCTTTGTTTGAGATAGTGCCAGGCCAGCGTATTTTGATGATACGACGCAAACGAAACGAACAACAGTGGAGTTCACTTTCCATGTACTACTCCTATATAGCAACACAGAAAGCTCCCTGAACGCAGAAAATTGCCTAGGGAGATCTTCAGTATTTGCTTTAAGCACAAATCCGGGTAATCATATAAGGACTATTTTAAAGTCTATACGTCACGAAACCATTATGACCGTCAAAAGATCCAGATCCGGCTGGCGCTTCAACAGTCCATCGAAAACATCACCTACTTTGCAGAACTCAGTAAAATTCTACCTTAGCAAGGCAGACCTATGTTCTTTCTGGGCAGATCGGATCACTGTTGTAGTGAGACACTGGAGCTTCTAGTGAATATGCATTTCCTTTCTAGTACGCCACATGTGCAGAGCAGACGTCTCATAACTTTTTGAAGGAAGGATAAAATAGACTATCAATAGTTTCTCGTCATACAAGCCTCTCGGCTTTAAAGGGATATGTTGCAGAAGCAAAGCAGACAGTAATTCTGCCTCTAAAGAAAATGCTCGGAAGCTGTATACGATTCAACTATGTTGCACAATTCTGAACGCCAGTTCATTGAGACAGATCTCCACCAAGTAGTTAATTAACAATACCTTCTTAGATATATAAACACTGAGGCCATCCAAAAGAATTTAGCAAATTTAGTATTGGAGATTGTGTCTATGTCAAAAATTAAGAAAATCGTAGTAGTGTTGAAAACCAAAACTCAGCAGAGGAACGCGTGCAGGTGGAATCATTTCTGCTACCCCTTAGTTATTGGTTCTGGATGAAATCCTAAAGAAGCTAGAGGATTAGAACTACATCCTATGCCGTGGGGATATTAGATTTAGCACGGCTCCTCTCTGTCTTTATAAGTCTGGACGTGATGCCCCGCTGAATGAGAGAAAACCCACGAGGAATTCTCCTAAAGCGGACGCCCTCCTCGAACGCATTGGGGAAGACAGCATGTTGCCATCATTAAAGGAGCACAATAGTTCTTTACGACGCAGTGTAAGCTCCGCGATTATATTAACAGTGCTGCTGGCAATTTGGAAAGGATTATTAAAAAGCATGCGACTTATCGCTACTTCTTTGAACCAGTGCACATTGTGGCACTGCTGAATGGTTCATACTGTACAATCTGGGCTCCTTGTCACAAGAAGGAAAGGTGACGAGTAAGCGAAGTTAGGTTCATTGGGCTCAAAATTGGACTGTTGCACAAGTTAAGAGAACATGATTGCGATGCTTAGTCAACAAGAAGGATGAATGTTGAATGCAGTGTTCGAACTGAAAAGGCTTTTGAAATGAAATCGTAAGCCGTTCACACTTTCCTTTAAGTAAAGAGCAGAAAAGAATTCATTAAATTCAGGAGAAACTATCTCGCATTTTTTGCTCCGCATTGGGCCCTCTTGCTATTTGAGCAATGCATCCAGTTTTTAAATTTTCGGGTTGGTTAGTTTCTGGCAACAACTCCGTCAAATAGGTAATAACTTTGGAGTCCCCGCATTCCCCTTTTTCAACTAATGTCCAAGTTGACGTCAGAAATGCTTTAATTCCATAGATGGAAAGACTTTCTAGGTACACTAGACAATGTTTTCCACGTGCTGAGCTATCTCTTATGGTTATTGATTGATTATCTGAGCTCCCTACTCTATGAGACGCTAGAAAGTCAGACAAGGATGACCTCTGGAATGCTTCCAATGATAGTCTACTTAGGCCCGACTTTCCAGTAATGCCTGGTCAGTAATGCAGTAGTCATCCTGACTAAAAGGAGAATCGCGACCTGGCGTCCCATATCGATAGCGAGTCGATAATCGTTTCAAAATCAACGGTTAAGTACCTTGGACTGAATCTTGGCTCAAAGATGAATTTTTTGGAGCAAATCAAGGCTGCAGCTGGAGTTTCGATCTTAAGTTGGTTAATGGCAAACATTGGGGAGGAGGGTTCCTACGTTCAGCAGGCATCAACGTGGTCTGTTCTCCTCTACGGCGCTCTTGGCAAGGAAACACATCGTAAGCGCTTTGCGCAGGTACAGAGGGGGTGAGCTTGGCGGGTGGCGTGCACTGCCTCTGAACCGGCCGTAATGATGATCACGGGGTGATCCCCGTTGCAATTCTTGCTAAGGAAGTGGTTGCTCGTGAAGATCGGCTATGTACACTAGATGAGTGGCAAAATGAGACAAGCAGCAAATGGATTGCGCGACTCATCGGCAACTTATTTTCGTGGCTGAATCGGAACTGACTATTTCCTTACCCAGCTCCTACGTGGGCATGGAGGTTTTCAATTTTTCCACAAGATTGAGAAGGCACGATCTCCTGATTGTGTGTTTTGCAATGGGGTTGTGGACAACGTCCCTCACACTTTTTTTTACTTGTGGAAGTTGGGATGGGATCCGCCAACAACTTTATTTAACCACAGGAGATCTCTCTCTAGGCATAATTTTCAAGGAGTTGCTGAGGAGCGCTGACAGATGAAGCGGTGTCGCACATTACGTTCGAGTTCTTCTTGACCGGTGAAGGAGTCGCATGGCAGGAGATCCCTTGAACTAAGAGTTCTCTTCTTTATCTCCTCTCCCATTGCCAAAATGAATTCCCTGATTGGAAGGGCCGCATTCTTCTCCTTAAATGAAGCCATTATATGCATAGAAGTATGACTGCATGGGTGGGCATCTTACAATGGCTCAATGGCTCAGAACTTAAATGGAACACTGTATCTAGAATAGAAAAGCGAAGGCTGAATGAAGATGGGCAATAAAAGTACTAGTGAAATGAAGAAATGGTTTCAGTTCCTGGGATTACTATGTAAAAATTCGCTCTTTTCTAACTTCACTGATGATTATCAAGGTTGCACCAAATTTATCACATTCGTCGAATTTGTTTTCAGAGGATATCTTAGGATATTTATTTTTAAAACTTACAGTTTTGTTCTTTATAAATTTACATCATCAAGTTACAGCGCTACAGAAATCGTGCTGTAGGGCAAAGGAGTGATTCCCATAGGTATCACTGGACTTACCTGAAATAAGAAAGAAGAAAATTTTTATTAAATTTGCTCAATTTATTCATATTTTGTATTCCTATTTCTACACAAGGACATATACATGATATCCTCTGCTCAATAAGCTCTAGAATTCCATAGATTGTTCAATTTGTAATCTCCATGTTCTGGTCTAAAAGAGCTCTCAGATTTGTCACTTTAACACTATTAGATTTTGGTTAATTTGGTAAATAAGCTTATTCGACCCACTTTTTGAAGTAGAACCTCAGCATTTTGGACAACCTTCACACCCCTACCCCTCTTTAGCTTCCTACTTTTTTCATTGATTTATAAAAAAGTTTTATTCATCTCTTATCCTCTGGACAAGAAAATCAAAAAATATCACATTCAAAATTTAATTATATCTCAAAATCAAATCATCCAAAATACAAATCAAAAATTGTTCCTAACATCTTTTTCCTCCCACTATTCAGTATCTTTATCTTTTATTAAGGAGCATTGCAGACGACTACATTTCCACCCTTGTTCAAATCAATGACTCACATCCAACTTCCTTAAAAACACCCTTAAATCATGGCTAACGGCAATGATGTCATGGCATCAGTTAGGAGGGCAACATTAAAATCCACTTGTATTGAAATGCTGTTCTATGTTCTCCAACCCTCCCCCCATCCCCATCAACTGCCGTTCTGTATTGATTTTTCTCAATGCTCCGTGAAGATTTGCCGGAAAACTTTCAAAGAAATCCATTTCTCCTCTCATTTTAATTTGATGCTATTGTCAAATTAATTATTACCGGAGGTGTAATATTCGTGCTGCTTATTTGAAATTGTCTATTATAAGAGAGGAGAAAGCATTTAAGTGGTTTCTACCCTCGGCGGAATTTGAAATTATTAAAGAAATTTCTATAGAAGACTCTATAAGAGTGTGAGGTCCTTGCTTTTGAGATTCTGAATCATGAGAGGGTTAAAATCAAGACATCATACTTAAAACCACCCTTTTATCATATGTATCCTTACCATCTTCAACTATGTATCTCAATTCATCCTCATCTTTATTTCGCCACCGGCAAGATAAATTGCGCTGTGTCAAAACAGACGAAATATTTTTTGAAATATTTTTGCATGAACCATTTTTTTTGCAGAGTCTTCAAGAGAATATTTTCATAAATAATCTCTTTCCCGCCCTCCATTCAGCAGGGAATATGATTGATACTAACATTTAAGAATGTTTTATGTCATGTTATTTTCATGAATGATTTGATTTTATTCAAAAGTCGAAAGGGATTGAAGCTACTGAATAGGGGTGGCAACAGTATCTTTGATATATTTTGAACGATGCCTTTCTTTGACGGATTATATTAGTCGATTAGTTGTAAGTGTTTGCTTAAAATTATATTTGTCATCGTGATAACCGGAAATTAATGGAATCTGAAGAACAGAAGAAGGGAGGATCGAGCAATGTTTCAAAGGAGAAAGAGTTGAGTTCAATGATTTATAATGGTATTTCTGTCGTCAATTTTATGGTGCCAAATTCAATTTAGGTTCTCTATTGAAGGATTGCTTCTTCGTCAAAATTCGTCGCTTTTCTGTGAGGTTTCCCAATGTGTTTAAATTAGGTGAGATGAATTACACATTGTATTGAGTTCCAGTGGAATACTCTATACAATGTCGGCACTGAAACGCGTCAACGCTTTTCAGTATTTTCCAAAAGTGTTAGGTCCATATCTTCGACCCGATGTCAAAGATGCATGGCTAATACTAAGTTCATAAATGGTTCAGTGGACACTTTTCTGTTCAGTTAGCAAGAGTCCTTGATGAAGCCTTTTTCCTTCAATTTCCGACCTGCGTTTAATTATAAGCCGCATCTTCCTTTTATGTCTGTCACTGGTTCGTTCTTTGCACTGCTTAGGCGTAGTTCCAGCTTGGAACTACTGAAATTCACGCAGAGCAATGCGGTGCTACAAAGTGAGAATGAGTCCTATTTTGTTATTTGTATTTGTTTCTGAAGAGCTTGCTAGGAAACAGACAAGGGTATATCAAAGTAATAATAATAATAATAATCGTTGGCGCAACAATCCATGTTGGATCAGGGCCTTGAAGTGTGTTAGAGCCCTTCATTCATATCAAAGTAAGTACGTCTTTAAACGCTCTCCAATTTCATGAGAAATAGTTAGATTTACTAGTCTGTCACTGGCGGTCGAAGGATCTCTGCTCAGCTTTCACCGAAATATCATTGTCGAATAATATAGGACCAAATTTTTGAAAATGAACTCCATATTGAGAAAGAGCTGAACCTCATGAGAACACTGATTGATTAGATTTATTAGATGAAGCTTTGAGACACAATCCACTGTATTATGGCTAACTTTTCCTGTATTATGCCATGCATAGAGTTGTTAGTATAATTTGCACCATCGTTGACCAATCCAAATAGGAAAACTAGTACAATTATTATTCTGGGATGTATATTGTTTGGTAAACCATTCGTACTTCCGAAGCGCCCCATGCCAAGCAACGAGGCAGTTGCCTTGATCGGTAAGTTTGAGTGAAGAGACGAATCCATTGCCAGCAGAATTATGGCTGCATACTTAAATACAAATAATTACCTCTAAAAGGGACCAATCCGTGATTATCGGGTGGGGCAATACAGTGCCGTCATAAGGAAGTGATTTTTAAGGCGAACTTAAGGGGGTCATTCCGTGTGTCGGATACGTGGGATCGATTTTTTTTGGAGATGACCGAACTACGCTATCAGCCTGGAAAAATTACTACGCGTGCTCAAGATATTAATAAATATATGACCAAAAAATCGTATTTGAACCTTCATCCAGGTCTTCACAAAAAAATTCTGAAAAAAACGGCCTTTATACGGGATAACCCCCTTAATGACAACAACCAAATTTTGGCTATTTTCATTAGAGAAGGTCATATCTCTTCAGATTGATTGATTGTGCTTATTATGGTAGTTTTGGTACCTATCGCTCTCTTTGTGTTATGTGTGTTCCACTTTAATCTAAGGTTTTCTCCTAAGTGGACTTACTCCAGGCATTCCAGATGATAGGCGAGGTTCTAAAGCAGCAAAAATCGGTTAATATCTGCGGATGTACGACATGACCAGCAATTTCGCAAAAGAAAATTTTCGACCTCAATGGAGCGTTCCACCTATTAGATGACTATGCGACTTCTAAATTCAAGGAATGATAATCGAGAGACCGTAGCTATTTATTCGGAAACTACGTCTTTCTTTGTTTTCTTGCAGTAGCCGAAGTGTCCACCCTTAATAACCCTATTTTGTTATTTATAAAAATAATACACTTATGATTTCCTTTGACCTCGTTTTTAATTTTTTCTGAGACTGAGTTACACTTGGGATCGTTATAGCTTCATGTAGTTTAAGTGTTTCCATATTAGATTCCCCATCCAAGTCACGTCGCGTCATTCCTACGTTCTTAAGGGGGTGGAGTCAGACTCGAGTCTGCAAAGGACTCATCTGGCGTGGCTCTCACCACGAAACCACACCGGGGATTGTGTGGTAATATGAGGAACGAGATGGTTTTTTGGCAGCATCAGGAGAACTTCTGCTTGTGCTCTCGGCCCAATTATTTGCGGTTCCCTTATGGCCGATTCATGGTGATTATGGTAATGCCCATATTGCTGAAAGCACTCTTTGGGCCTTCAATGTGTAGAGTTGTGCTTTATAATTCAAGTATGGTATTCCTTAATTGTAGCAGAAGTGTTACATAGGCCTCAAATACAAATGTTTAAATTACACTCACTATAAGCCAAAACGGCCGTGTTGTTTACAGCGGGGCTCTGATTCTGGTGCCCAAGTCAATCCGTGACCGAAGCAGATCATGGGTGGGTACTTATTCTAAACTTCGAGGACCTTCACTTAAGTAGTACCGAAACAAGACAAGGAATTTATTTAAGTATTTTATATTTTATATTTTATATTTAAGTACATTGATTTTGTTTGAATAGACCTAATTCTTCCGAAAATTAATGATTAATTGTGCCTCTTGTGAATCGCATCTGGGGGCAATTAACAGGATACATGAAGTAAACCACTCAGGGTAGAGAGGCGAATTCTCTTGAAATGCATATTGAGTAGGGCATATTGAGGTTAATCTGGAGACAGTCTAGACTTTAGTGAAAAACAATTATTCCACTTAAAATATATTTACTAATTTATTAGTCTAAGAAACTTTATTTAAATATGATTATAAAATATGCTATCGTGTGGAAATTTACTTTTGCTTAAGAAATATGTATATGAAAAACCCCCTTCCAATTCGTGTGAGTTTAAATTAACAAATGAATTCAACTTTTCTACTCCATGTCAATGCTGATTCCATGGCCAACTCAAAATTAGAAAAAAAAAATTATGAAGCTTTGTTAAGGCCTACTATTAAAACTTTCCACCGACCTCATGTCCGACCGCTCTCTTTCCGGCCGCTAGCACTTATCTGTCCGCCCCTAGCTGAAACCGTGGAGTTTCGACGAGGCGGACGTCGAAACGTACGCGGTGCGCACGCCTCTTTCCAATGCGTTTGATTCCTGGAAGAAAAGCTTCAGCCTAGCTAAGGAGATCGTCTTGGGTTTGCCTTCAACTGAACGCGTACTTCCTATGATCGAGGACCTTCTTATAGTGGCTGGAACGGCTTCCGAGAGTCATCAGAAAGTGGGTGGAAAGTTCAAGTTCCCTACTAGAAGTGTGGCTGCGCGTGACGAGATTGCGAGGCAGAACAGCATATGCAACAATCCGGTTTCACCAAGCCCATCGCTTTCTCGAGTTTCAAGTTGGTAACAGTTTGCATAAAGTGAAGCTATCGTCTCGTCTTAATAGGTTTGTTACCTCCGACATCGACGCTCTGCGCTGTGAGATCTGTACGTCCCAATCCTTCCATTTCGAGCATTATTCGTTGGTGTAAAGTCAATTGATCGAAATTTTCTATTCAATATGAAGAAGGAAGTCTTTTGCGATTTGGCACCAAGGTTTAATTTTTTTCGTCAGCTATCCTGAAACCTATGCATAGTTTGCCCCAATTGTACCGACTGTCATCAATTATTTTCTACGGAAAATACGAAACCAACAAACTTAATGTGGCTGCGTTTCGATCAATCCGGTTTCTCACCCAAAACTACGGCATCTCCATATGGTTGGATTTCATGCCTGGGCCGGCTGTTGAGAACACCGGAGTAGTAGAGATAATATTTGTGCCTTATTTGCCGTCCGGATAGCTCAGTGGTTAGAGCACTGGGTTGTTATACGGAAGGCTGCGGTTCAAATCTCGCTGGTGGCAGTAGGATTTGCATCGTGACTTGACGTCGGATACCAGTCGACTCAGCTGTGAATGAGTACCTGAGTCAAATCAGGGTAATAATCTCGGGCGAGCGCAATGCTGACCACATTGCCTCCTACAGTGTTCTGTAGTGTACCGTTACGGTCTTGAATGAAGTGCTCTAACACACTTCAAGGCCCTGATCCAATATGGATTGTTGCGCCAACGATTATTATTATTATTATATATTATTTGCCGCCAATATCGACGCAAGCAAAGTGTAGCGCACTTTTGTTTGTGCATCGTCACTCTTTAAACTCTGATACTTCGACAATTCGTTCTCTGGCTACTTGATATTGTTTCAATGTCCTCAGGACCGAAGCGTCAAATAATGGGTGTAGGTTTACGACGGGGGACCGAAAATCTGCGGTGGCGAAGGAGCGTGGGGTAGGGTGTCTCTTCCAGAACACGGAATTCGTTTCTCCGGGTCGAACTGTCAACCAGAAGTTATACTTGCCAGTTTCGAAAAGATTGAAGAAGAGTATCCAGAAGAAGAGGACAGATCTTTGATGCGCAGGCGATTGGTTCTTTCATCATGACAACGCGCCGGCCCACACCGCCCACTACGTAATGTAGCTTTTGACAAAATACTGCATGATACCGATTGTTCATACGCCAACCTATTCGCCGGGTCTAGCCCCCTGTGATTTCTTTTTATTCCGTAAACTCAAAAGGGACATGAAAGGAAAGCTTTGCAGGAGGTAAAACAAAAATCTCTGGAAGGCATAAAGAAAATCCCATCCATTAGTGATCTTAAAAACTGCTTCAAACAGTGGAAGGATCATTTGGAGAAGTATGTTGTGGTTAATAGTGAATACTTTGAAGGCGATCAAAATTTGTTGAAAAAATGTTGAGAAATTAGGAAGTTATGACGTATTCCTCTTTTTTGGCCTAATTCATATGTTATTCGAAAATATCGAAGCGGCTCAGTTGCCGAAAAGTCTAAACTTGTTGATGAGGAAGCGAGACGATGAAGCTAATCTGGGCGCTTTTTGGATCAGAACTCTATGCGCCAGGATTTGGAGATGTCCACCGGCTCACACACTGGTATCTGTGCCAAACAGTTCCAAAATTCTCGAAAGGCGACAGCCTTTTATTTTTCTGGAGCATCCTGGTTGATTCTAATAGAAGTTTCCCTGTCCAGTTCAGAAAGTTGCTAATGTGAGCAGCAGAATGTGAAAGATCACCGTGTTACTAGTCAATCTTGCAGCCTCTTGTATTTATGTACATTTTCTGCTCTAGACAGTCTATTTCTTCAATTTTTCGGTAATAGTCTTCAAATGATTTTTTCTCTCGGTGGGTGCGGGTTTCGACTCGTCCCAAAGGCCCACGGCTGACAGTTGATCTTTCAGGGATTCCCGAACAATTCGTCCAATGCTACCTCCACTGAACTAGTAGTATTTCGAAAAAAACTGACGGAGTGACCTGCAAATGGCCCTTGAGGATGCTCTGTCAGAAAGTGTAAATTAGCCGGAAGCGTCGATAAGTCAAGGTTTCTTCTAAATATAAAAAGGGACCAATCAGTAGTAGTCCCTCTGCTCCAGTGAACTATAATCACCAAAATTGCGTAACCTTTATCATGTGGGAAGATGGTAGGAAAGGCCTTCAGTGATTTACGCCTGGCTGTTGATATCTGAGGGCTACCTGAAGATTTCGTCACCTGCTATTTCCAGAACCAACCGGCAGGGTGACCGTCAAATACCAGGTGAGGATACTTTCTCAGGAAGTAGAAATTACCCAGAAGTGTCAACTTTGTCAATTTTCCTCTGAATATAAAAAGCAAGCACTTCTTAAACACTTCGATCCCTCACATTTCATTTAACAAAATTTCACGTGTCCTTAACCGATGCGTGGATGCAAATCGGAGCTTGAAATAATCAACTAACGTGGGAATGCTCGCGAATCTATCGAAAGATCAACAGAAGAGCTAGACCACACTACACACACTACAATTCACTTTCCTTTCACTTCCCTTTTAAATTTTCGTTGAAAACAATACCTTATTAAAATCGGTTTACTATCTGCCACACAATCTTTTCAGAAACGACTGTACTGATTCATATTAAATTTGGTGAACTGTGAACCCCCACATATGCGGTGAACTTTATACGTAAGGGAGCGAGGGTGTTTCCATACATCTCAAAGATGGGAATATAGCCATGAGGGTTATCAAATGAAAGGCTTCGTGGAGTACTTTCTCAAGCAGGGTTTTTGGTTCTGACATTGGTCGTAAAGGGAAGGAATGAGCAGGTCTGAAAAGGCCGATTATTCTAAGGACCCATTCTCATAAACTACTCTAGCCAAAAATCTGAAAAAAATCATAGTAAGCGTGATATCTAGGCTCCGACATACTCCCCGTTACGATATCTGCTCAAATAGAGTTAATAAGAGTATTCGGACCTCCGGATGAGCATCGAATAAATTACTTAACGTTGATAACCGCTTCTAAGTAATATTTCAGTTCGCACAAACCTGAAGCTTATAACCAGTTTCCGAAACAGATGTCATCAAGTTTTGTCTAATGCAATGCCCACGACAGAAAAAATCGTTGAAAATTCTGCTATGCTACTGTGCCCGTTCGTCAGCATTTCGACGTGCGTGCTACTGCAATGTACTTCTCGACACGTATGCAACCCGTAGGGAAGATTCAAAGACCCCGATAATGGACAACTAACAATAAATAGTTATTGTAATACCGCTTTTGAACTTTCCAATGATTTTCTCTATTCATTGTTGTCACAGGACCCTAACCCGCTTATTTGATTGAACAAAGACAAATCAGGACTGAACCGCAAAAACACGTGAACAGAAAACGAGAGAATGAACCCACTTTACCTTGTGGACTTACAGTAACATAATTGCTGTAGCTCGATGAGATGGCTGCATTCGTTAGCAGGAGGACCAAAAATTGCGTGAAAAGAATTTCAAGGAATAGAATGCTAACTAAAGATCCGACGGCGATGGGTTGGAATTCGCTACTTTCCCTTTTGATGTTGCGGGGCTGTCGCCCCCAAATGGGTTTTCAGGCCCGACTAGATCTCGACATAAGCATATGCAACGTTTCGCTTTAGCTAGAAAGAAGCGTTAGAATTGTATTTTGCAATATGCAACATAATGTAGAATTATTGGTGAACAAGAACAACAAAGGTGAATAAAAGTAATTCGATGTGTTCGAAATTTGGCTATATTAAACTTGAAATGATTATATGAATTTTAGGACTTTCTGGAAAGTCGTAAAGGTGATAGGGGTTTTATAGGTGAAGTTGTGAAAATGTAAGGAGAACCAGTCGGAATACCGGAAGCTCGCGCTTCGGGTTAAAGGTTTTGTGTTCAGAAAACGAAGTCAACGCCGAAGAAATATGCCAGAGTAAGAACAACGGTATCTCGAATATAAACAGGCACGAAAGAAAGTTACAGTGGGCCATCATAAAAAGTAAAAATTATTGCTTCAAGCGACTCTGTGATGAGGCAGAATCAGATCCATGGGGAGGAACGTACAAGTACATTATGTTAGCAATAAAAGGCAAAAGGTCCCCTCCTATTATCTGCCCTAGATTATTGTGGGAGATAGTTTCGACATTGTTCCCCCAATATCCGGAAACAATCTTCCCAATGATACCAACGAACGCCGAAGACATACCTCCAGTAACCACAGACGAAGTCTTGAACGCAGTGAAAAGGGTCCAGGATGCTGCAGTCCCCGGCATGGATCGAATTCCCAACAAGGCGCTGAAATTTTCAATGAGAATGGCCCCAAGCATGTTTGCACGGGTATTTACAGACTGCCTTCCTCGCAGAGTGGAAAATAGAAAAGATTTTATTGATCCCGAAGATAGGTAAGCCGATAGGTGAACCAATATCCTACGAGTATAGATCTATCTGTCTTCTGAATACAATAGGAAAGGTCCTCGAGCGGGTAATCTATAACTGCCTATATCTATTAATTGGTAATGACGCTTATTTATTGAATAGGCAGTTTGGCTTCCGGAAGGCTCGGTTAGTGGTTGATGCTACCAAACTGGTTTTTGAACTAGCCAGAAAAGCCTACGACGACAAGAACGTATTAAATTCTGCCAGATGGAACCATATCATCGAAGCGCTCATCGCGTCTTGGCTTAAAGACTACGGGCTGGATCTTGCCAAATACAAGATGGTGTTGGCGCTCTTTACAAAGCGGCGGAAACAGAAAACTGTTGAAATTCGCATCGGGGCGCATGTTGTTAGCTCTCAGCCATCTGGGAGTAATATTCGAACCCAAGCCGACTTCCTACTTAAAGCTTACTGGGCAGAAAGCGGCGAGTATCAGCTCAACACTGGCAAGGATGCTTCCAAATGTAGGCGGCCCGAAGCACAGTCGACTTTCACTCTTATCGCGAGTCGTCAGCTCTGTACTTTTATACGCGGCACCAGTGTGGGCGTCGGCAATAAAAATCGGAGAAAATCGCAGATAGCTTCAAGCTGCATATCGATTAAACGGTACATTGTTACCGATGAGGCAAGTCGTCTGCACGAAAATCAGGAAGCGAGCCTAAACAAGCCAAGTGAGCATTTGCGGTCATTGGCTGCATGGCAAACAGGCGGAGACACAGGCTTATCCTAGACATAAGCATATGGGCTATGCGTAGCCACGGTGAGACGAGTTACGATCTGACTCCGTTCTTAACCGGACACGGTGGATACAGGAATTACCTCTATAGGTTCGGTCTAGATGAATCGCCCGAGTGTCCTACGTGTCAAGGTGCAGCCGAAAATGCAGAACACATTTTCTTCGCCTGCCCAAGGTTTAAAAGCTCAAGGAGAAAGTTTGAAACAGAGCTAAACACCCGTTTAACTGTGGATCTGATAATGTACATGGTGCAATCAAATACAGCATGGGACGCGGTAGTTGCGATGGTGAAACGGATCCACCAGCAGCTAAAAGCAGCAGAAGTTCAGCGCAGACATAGAAGGGAAGCAACTGCCATGCAAAGTGGTAGCAGTTTGTTTAGAGTGAACAGCTAAGAACTGAACAGCTCCGCGAAGTAATGTCGGAACGGTGGTCCCCCGGGGAGAGTGTGGAAGAAATATGGAAGGTTTTAGTAGGTAAGAGTCCGGCATGCCTGTCCTAGATTCCTGACGCATATCCAGCCAAAAAAAAAGACAGACAGATAGTAAACCGATTTTGTTTTAGACAAAACCTTAAAATGGGCTGGGGAGAAGTAGATTCTTCACGAATGAAATTGTAATATTTCATTCGAATGTCAATTATGAAGTCGGCATCTTATTTGCATGGCTTTAGAAGCACTAAATTCGCGCGAAATTGCTAAGTTTGAACTGCTATAAATTTAGTGGCCAGATTTCCATGAAATTTGGCAAGTGTATACGAAATATTGTCCTCTATGCTGGTGCGAAATTTAGAAGTGCTAGGAGTTGGTAATATACTATTAGTAAGTTTATTTGAGCAGATATCGGAATGGGACATATTTTGAGGCCTAGGTTCCATCTAAGCACATCACCTTGATTTTTTTCTCGGATTTATGGGTTGGGTAGTTTTTGAAAATGAGTCCCTTCTCACTTCAAGTGTGTACATTTTGACTCCTTACTCGAGCACTTTGCAATTCAGGTCTAAACTAATACTTGGAAAGTACTAATGGCCACCTTTCATTCGATACCCCACATAACTATATTTGATGAAAAAGATGTTTACATCCCTTTACATGTATGGGGAGCCCCCTTTAAACTCCCATTAAATTTATGTCACTCGCTGTATGCGTGATATTCCATAGTTCCCATCTGTCCATCAAATTTCGTCCGGATCGGTTTAGCCGTTTTGGAGAAAAATTCGTGTGACAGACAGACAGGCGGACAGATAGTGAATCGATTTTAATAAGGTTTTGTTTTACACAAAACCTTAAAAATGGAGGTGGTCAAGAGAGTTAGATAAGCAATACGGAAATGTGCTGCGTACAAGGAATCTCTCACCCGCTCGTCATTGAACGAAGATAGTTAGAGAACGCTGATACCGAGATACCACGAACATCGCACGCTTTCGCTTGTGGGCGGGTGTTGACTCTTTATTTATCATTCCTCACTGAGTCCTTCCATCCGTTTCGTGAGTTCCTAGGAAGACGTCTGCCTTCTATCTTGACATTAAGGAGGCGTCAAAGATTTTTTTGCCATCCATCCGTTCTACATGTACTATACCCACTGGTTCTCGGTATAAAAGCCATAAAAGATTTTGGTTCGTTATCTATGTCCCCCGCCTTAACGTAGAATTTGCTCAATCAGAGTTTTATATGTTGTGTTGTTGTATATATTTTTTTTAATTTATTTCTACCTCTATCAATTTGCTGCCTGCAATTTCCTTCACGCAGCTCCTAAAATTGCTTCAACCACAATATTTTCCTAGCATTAAAATTGATATAAATTCTTCCATTCAAATTCTGAACATTTTTTACGATCCACTCATTAGAAACCACCACTTTCTTGCATAGCCTACTGGAAGCCCTTCAACGTTTACTCGCAAGCAATCGACCCCACAAAAATGATTTATCTCTTCCCTAATTACACACTTCACCAACAGATAAAACATCAACAACAAACATTGAACCAAAGAGCCGAAAAAAAGCTGAAATCAATTAATCCAATATTTCACTGAAATCTATTCAAGATATCATTTAAATTTCAATTAACAGTCGACACCAGCGGCCATTAGAAAAACATATCACACGTTTTTAAATAGCTCCCATTCCATACATTACTCTCGAATGTGTACATTTGAGGAGCCAAGAACGACTTTTTGGTATACCATAAAAAAACGTAAATTTCCGAATAGCTAAGAATACCAATGGTGCCGCAATTTCCTCCCCGGAAATACATAGAAACTTTTTTCCACACTTCAGATGAGTACAAGAAGTTGAGTATGCAGAAGAAGTGTTAGAATTAGCATCAAAATTAGTAGATGGAAAGAATTCGTAGAATTTGTGTTTACAAGTGTTCTCGATTACGATCATTACAGCTCTGGATGGTTGTTTTCTTTGAGAAATTGGCCCAAATTTGAAAACAAAGTACTTGTTCTGAGTTTTAGTAAGAGGTTGGCTGCAGAGTCGCGAACAGATGCTTGTATCTTTAGCAATAGTAGCAAGATGTGCTTAGTTTGGCTTCCATTTCTAATTGCAATAAGTTTGTATCTTTATAGGCTATTACTAGCATCTTTGATAATAGGAGTTTTACGGCTACTTTTAAAGGTTAGAGCCATTGCACTGAACATGAAAATTATCACTAAAACTGCTTAATTTAACAACTAAGTTTTTCTTCATGGTTCTATCCATTTCTTTATATTTGAATTTATCTAATCTACAATCTGCTTATCATGCATCCCATATCACAGCAAAGTATCACGAAATCCCATTGAAAAGTGCTTGTCGTTTGAAACCATTTTAGGATTTTGATTTGGGAACGTTTTGAATTTTCTTGTGGAAAGCCTTGCAACAACGAAGCGAACATATCAAAAATTACAAGCCTACTCGCATAAAACCAACAGCTATCTTTGTTATTCCTGAAATCTGCTGATCATGCCGATCATATTTCTGAAGGTTGTCGATTTGTAGGTAGGTGTTCCACGGTACCTACTCAATCGATTGCTTCGAAAAGATTACCTTGAATAGCTACACAGAATTTCAACCCACTTTCCCGACTATGGATGTAATAATTCATTGTAAATATCCGATTTCAAAACTCTAATAGATATACTTGTACGTTATATACTATACATATCCATGAGTATCTGTTAGATAAAGTTGAGTGATATCTCCAAGCCGCATTTAGACCTACATTTGCAGCTTTATATGACTATTTAAATAGGTGGATGGGAATACTCAATTCTTACTAAACATTTTACTATTGTGTAGCTGCCGAGTGAGAAGGAAGTGTCTCGTTGTCGTATCTTAGATGACACGAATTCAAATCAATGTATCTCTCGTAACAATAGATACTATATATTAGCACTCACTTTTCAACATAATTCTCAGCATAACGATCAACGATAATCGACTGTTCGTTATAATTATCGGCCATTGTCTGACAAATATTGATTTGGATTGGAATTTTGTAGTGTTTTCCCTACCTTGCCATTTTTCACAAGCCAGATACAATAACGCAAACTTGTGTTGCTAATTTAGGTATGAAAACGATAAATCTTGATGTTGAAAATGAAAGTGCTTAGAAAGAGAGATTAAAGGTATTTATTTGGTAAACGTAACAGGTTAATGGAGATTTTATGTTGGCCGTTAAATTTTCAATTCAAGCGTAAATATTGATAGTTTTTGAAACATTGTAATTGTTTAATGAATATATGAGTTGCTTACACAATATCAATTAATGGAATGAAGGAAAGTAGGCCGAATTTCAAGGAACCGCCTAACATGCAGATGGGGTTGGGGCGAAAAAATCGAGGAACATTTTGAAAAATTTGAAAAGTTTATATCTCTGCTTGCTTGCCACTTCAAACCTCCTTCCACAACAACAAAATTGCGCTACCCTGCAGGGCGGGCTGTAAATTCATCATTAACGGCGCAACAACCGGTATCCGATCTAGGCCTACCTAAGTAACGAACTCCAGACACCCCGGTTTTGCGCCGAGGTCCGCCAATTCGATATCCCTTAAAGCTGTCTGGCGTCCTGACCTACGTCATCGCTCCATCTCAGGCAGGGTCTGCCTCATCTTCTTTTGATACCATAGATCTTCTTCCGCATTATTTGAAACCGAGGAATCGAGCACTAAAGGCGTTTCCACAGAAAAATATACAGGACGATTCGTTGGAGAGGGGAAAGGCTTCTAAAAGTTGTTAGAAAGAAGAAAGGTGGGTGCAAAAAATCTCAAACAGCATATCTACAATTACTACTCAAAAGAAAAAAAACTACTTCTTTTTCGCAGTCCAGGGGAGGCAAGTAACACTGTGATTGTAATGCATTCTAAATGCTAAGCAGAGTCCTTAGCATTTAGAATCTTGCTCAGATATGTGATGTGATTTCTGCAACTTCCACCGCCTTGTCATTGGTGGCACATTGTTCGAGCGCAGAGCCCGCTGCATGGTCAATAGGGTTTTAACTGACCGACACCGTCCGAACTGTCAGATTGATCCCTTTCCAATCAGAAGTAGATTTAGGAGTTGTCTCCTGGGTGTGCGTAACAAGAGGAGCACTGGGCTAACATCAAAAATGATCTTTCCTCGAGTGCTGCACAGGTCATCGGCCACGTCCCGCAGAGGCGGCAAAAGATCTGATTGATGGCCGAATCGTGAAAGGGGACGGATGAACGGAAGGAGTTGAAGGCTATATTAAACGCCGCGATGGTGCCGGGTGAGACGTCCTTGAACACTGATACTGAGTGAAATCCCTCGAAGTTCACCGTAGTGTACGCTATTGCGTTGGAGAGGGAAGTGGAAAATGCCGCAGAACGTACTGACTTCACAAACGTATACCGCATAACGAAAAAAAGCTGGCATGTGGCCGCAAATCTTTCGATGGTCGTGTCAAGGACGTTAACGGTTGACTTCTCATCCACGATGACGAGCAACTGAAGAAGTGAAAAGAAAACTTCACCAAACTTAACCGTATCGCCGCCAGACATTAATGCCTCCCCGCAGAGTTATTTATCGCTGCACTTACAGTAACTGCAGATCTGCTTTTTCCACTCAAACGGAAATCTTGGGAAGTCGAGGCCTTTCTCAGAGAGTAGATAGAAAGTGATGATCGTTAAAATTCTAAAGAAGGGTATCCGTTTTCACTGTGACAATTAAAGTACCTTCGTGCTCCTAAACGTTACCAAGATAATAGCTCAAATAATAATAATTCTAGAACCCATCAAAGATCATCCCGGAAGCTTAATTGACCGAGACCAGGCTGGTTTCCCTTTTGAATCCTTTTGTATTGTCCACGTTAGCACCCTACGCTTCATTTTTGAACAGTGCCCGGAGTTTAAATGTTTGCTATATTTGCTTTCATAGATTTTGAGACACAACACAACTAAGATTCTCACTTTGACGGGTCATCTGCATTAATGAGCAGAGCATCAAAGGCGTCGATCAATTTGTATATCTAGGAAGGGTGGTTTCTGCCGACGGGGCCAGCGGATTAGAGACAAATTCCCAACGCCAGATCCGCTTTCGCTACCCTGTCTAAAATCTGGAAGTGGCAGTGGATTGGTCACACATTAAGGAGGTACCGACAATTGCATTGCCGGCTACGTTGCAAAAAGCCTTTGCCGAATCTGCTCTGTCGAAAACTTGGTCAAGAAAATGATATAAAGACTTTACAAGTGACCAGTCATAGAGGATTTGCCTTGTTACGGACGCCCATCCAAGTTGAACACTGACGATAACGTCAAAAAAGTGAAAGAAGTGGTGGTCGAAAATCGTCATGCTAGTGAGCTTAGCGTTAAGTATGAAACGATTTTCGCGGATAAAAGTCCGGAGGAATATGTGCAACGAGTGCCGTAGGGTTCAATATTGCGACCCCTTTGAAGAAATATACTGTATGAGCAAGTGGGCTACTTTCACATCCCCGGAGGACTCAATAGAAATAGAATAGAACATAGAGTAAGTGAAGTAGCCATATAATCAAATCAATGTTATGATAGGTCAGCCAGCTATCATCTTTTCTGCTATAATATATCCGGTCTGCGTTTGTGAAGGAGCGATTGTCAGTGCCACAAAACAGCAATGTGTGTTTAGCATACCGCCTAATTGTGTTGAAAGTACGCAGTACCTTTGGGCAACATTCGATGCGGTGGTATGATTGAGGTTCAGTGCATTTATGAGTGAAGGAGACAGACCGCTGATAATGAGGATCGCTGTAAATGGAGCTTATCACGAACGATGATGGAAAACTACAAGTAACAACATTCTTTGGTCGAAATGTGCGTCATCAAAAGATATTAACTCAGATAACTCATGCCATTTGAAAAAAAAATTGTCACTGTAACACAGTTGTTCGGCCTCGAAACGAGCGGTGTCGAAAAGAGCGGGCCGAAAGGACATGTACCCGAAACCGTTAATGAAGAAGTGGTTTGATGGCGATTGCATATCGTTTTAAAAGAAATCAAAAAAGAAAATTTTCGTTAGGTATGCCTTTTAGTGAAATCCCCGCTGTGATGCCAACGAATCCCCAGGAGAAAGAATGCTCGCCAGCAATGGGGATGAAGTATACTTTGTGTTTCTAAGATCTAACGTAATACAAGACGTAGTGAATATTAGGAAGAGAGTGCATTGAAAATGTTGGAGAATCTGGTTTGCCTTGACTAAATGTAGAGGAAAACAGATGACAGATACACACTCAATTTCTTGGGTCTTGGATGCTAATGATTTCGCGGTTTATGCCACCGATGCACCAGCAACAAAAGTAGTCACGAATTGTGTTGTGATCTCAGCATCTCCCAGTATAAAGGTGGGCTCTAAAATGGGAGCGATAAAGATCCTCTCTGTGATTGGGGACTAAAGGGGCCATCTATAGTGGGTCCGTTCAAAACAAGATCAACGAAGACTGGCAGTTAGAGTCTCAAGAAAACTGCAGACGAAAAGGCAGGCGAAAATCAATGCTGACTTATTTGCTATCGAATTTTTGATTGAGGTCGTATACTATTGGAACCTTCGTTTTCGCCAGGTGATTAATTCCTGTAGTAATTTTCTCTTAGGCGCAAGTTGATATCTGTGCCGTTTGAATACTACCACCCTTTCCACGGCTGTGGGCACACTCCTTTAATTCCTTACAGTTACCGGTTGTATCGATTTCGCTACGCGTCTTATTTATTGATAGCTTCATATACTTTTCTGAGCTCACGATGGTGGTGGCTTCTGCACTGCCTCCTTAGGCAGATGCAACAACCCAAAGCTGTGAAGGCTCGATCTAATATCGAATGCAGCGCCGCTAGCAAGTTTCAGGTTGTCCTCGTATGGCATCTCCGTGGGGCTTACAAATAATTCCTCACGATTGGCTGTCAGAAGGAAAAGTAGGATGGGTGGCGGGACTTTGCGACCAAGAATAGGCGTGTTGCGAAAGAAGATTATGATTACCGCTAACTGGTGCTAACTGTTGAACGGCGTGAAATACTTCCTTCCCTTTTTTGAGGTTTAGAAAATATTCGGAAATTCACTAAATGAGGGCTTAGAGTTGGTAGTGTAAAATCAAGGGTGGTGGGGATCTTGACATATGCGACTCTTGGACAAAGCGTTGGAAACCACGTTATCCTTTCCAGACACGGGTTGAACGTCGGAAGTTTGCTGGCTGATAAAGTCCAGATGTCAAAGTTAGCAAGCAGACGCTTTGTTTTTGTCCATGAATACTAAGAATGGCCTGCCTTCAACAGACACCAACTGTTTCTTGATGGCCGCAAACGCCAGCTTCTGGAAATCGCTTGCCTCTTGACTGGGTCCGGTTGGATGTCTTCATCGGTAATTAGGTGGCCTAGGAATCTCACCGATTGTAGGAATGTACATTTCTTAATGTCGAGTACTAGACCGCCTGAAGGAGACATTGAAAAATGCACTTGAGGTGATCTAAATGCTCGGGCTCAGAGGAAGACGCGATCAGAACACTATCCAAATAAGCGAAACAAAAGTGGAGGTTTCATAGCACAGAGTTAATGAATCTCTGAAAGATTTACGCCGCACTGCACGGTCCAAAACTCATCCTACTCAACTCGAAGAGTCCAAAAGATGCCTATTGCCTTTTTCGAAATATCTTCGCAAGCTACTAGGATTTGATGACATGATTTAACTAAGTCCAAGAGCGAGAAAATACGACAGTATGCGGCAGAATGCGTAAAATCGTGGATGAGTGGAATGGGGCGTCGATCTGCAATCGTCAGGTCATTTAGACGTTTGTAACCGCCTTCGCGTGGTGGCTGTTGGCGCTGTCATCGTCTGTTGAACACCTGGTCTGTCATGATACGCGACACCTCACCAACTTCGGGTCGAACGTGAACCTATTGAATTTTATTTGCGGTGGTGGCCAATATGTCTAGAGACCCCGCGTCCATGCCAGATTGACCTATGTGATTTATGGGAGTTTTTGCAGCCAGAAAGATTGTAATAGCTCGGTACTGACTTTGTCATCATCTAACTGATTCATCTCGCACAGTATTTGGCCTAGCGTACGGGTGATTTAGCTTAGTTGTGCCACTTAGTGGCGTACGATCACAAGTGTTAGGTCTGCTATTAAGTGATTTAGCTTAGCTGTGTCACTTAGTGGCAGGCGTTAACGAGCTGCTCCTTCAGGTCCATGTATATGAGCAGTCTTCCAAAACGTCGAAGACGAGCGTAATCGTATCTTCATTCAGGCCAACGAGTGCATGGTTAAACGGCGTAGCTTTCATCTTGACACCGGTCAACGCAAATTGGTACTCAAGCTGGTGGAACGATGCCGCCGGGTTCCTTCATCAAAATTGTGGCACCCGTATTGCCACGGTAGCTATTGATATCGTTGAGAGTCCTCGAAGGGGGCTTTATAGATTATAGCAACAAATAACACTCACGCGGAGGATCACAAAACGGAACGAGGACTAGAAAGTATGGAACAGAGAAAGAAGAGCTTCGCGCCGGGAGATTTTCCTGTTGAATGCTCGCTAGCCGATTCAAACCGTAGGTATATGTACTTCTAGTAGGGCAAATCCGAATTAGAATATGCTCTCAAACTCGTTTTTGACGGTACTGGTTCCCTTCGTATACCGAATTTCACAGTTTAACATCCCACACGAAATATAAGTTCCTCAAGTTACATGTTTCCGGAGAAATCCTGGAGGATCTGAATTCAGCTCGGTTGTTTGCAGTTGGCCTCTTAGTGGGAGCTTGATGGGAGTTATTGGTTACGTTCAAGCGAACAAGAGACCTTCGGTTCCTCTAACGTGGTGTTGCGGTTCAACACGGGTGCCGTATTCCAAAGTTCGGTAGAGATTTAGGTAGATCTTGAATAAACTGAGCCGCCGGTACCGTTTTGCCTGCCTCGGTGGGGTTCTGATTGTGGTCACAAATTAAATCTGTGTCTTAAGAAGATTGTGGGATTAAGGCCACCGAACAGGTATTCACGTTGAACCCATAGGGACGTAACTTTTCCACTTTTTAACAAACAATAAAAAGATCACACTAGAGACCACATTAGGAATTTAAATTTCTCAATTTGGCTGCGTGAACCCTTGCAATTTCATCCTTCAATGCAAACTTGTCGTGAATGGTCCAATGACAAATCCAGGCTCTGGCTCCATTAATGTATATCCAGACCCTTAGCGAGCCTCTTAGCTTCCTTATTACCAACGAAGTTCCAAGGCCCTGGCACCCACACTAAGAATGTTTCGTTTGGTCGTCCAAGTTTCAGCAGCAACTGGTGGTATTAACATTAAATCGCTGCTTAGTTTTATACCTTTGAAGTTTGGAAAATTCTTTATAAACGATTTTTGCTGAATTTCGCGACTTTAATTGCCGCCATTCGTATATAAAATCATAGGTAGGTAAATTAATCTACTCTTAATCTTTATTGTACTCAGCCATCGCAATATTTCACCCCATGGGGATCATTATCTGTGTTTGGGTATGTTGGGTTATGTACCACTCCACGTGTTACTGCTTCTAGCTCCAGTTTTATGTGGCGTATAAATAGGACCCTTATATACACATCCTCTTGGTTCACCAACAGTTCTGTGAATTTTAGAAGCCTGGTGTCACCTATCTGACGGCGCACTTGAGCATGGGGGCGAGAATGTCACTTTGTTTGTGTCCTGATTTCGAGTAATAAAGGGGAGCGCCATGACTTGATTTAAGTTTTTCCTATTTTTTTTTGCTTCAGGCTATGCTGACACTCACCTCCGAGTTTCATTTGTTTAAAACAAAACCTTATTAAAACCGGTTTACAGTTTGACTGTCTGTCACAGTTCCTTTCGCAGAAACGATGGCCTTCAGTGATTTGAAATTTGGCAGGAAGATGGGAATTGTGAATCCTACGAATGCAGTGAGTAGTATCGTTGTACGTTGAGTTTGACGGGGGAGGTCGTCATATATACAAAAAGGGGATGTAACATTTTTTTTTCATGGAATGTAGACAAGTGGTGTAATGAAGAATCTTGAATAGTACTACAAATGTGGCATCAGTTCGGATATTTGGTAGGAGAAGAGAGGAATGCCGGAGCTGGAAAGTGATCATTTCTCCCACGGGCCCTTTCTCGGAAACTATCCAACCTAAAAATTTGAAAAAAAATCACGAAGCTGCCATTATATGACGAGTAGGCCCCAAAATACTCTTCGTACCGATCCCTGTTTTAAAGTTAATAATTATGTTACTATATTTGTTATAAATTGACTGGAAAACCCTCGCAGTTTTCAACTCAATAGCTCTGTCTTAATTTTTGGCTTTCAACGCTAAATTCTCATTTTTTTATAATGGGTTTGTCAGATGTCCCTAGTCAATCAAAAGTCAAAAATCTGAGATGAATGCATACCCAGCTGATCCTTACTTGTTTTTAACAATATACCCTTTCGTCCCTTTTGGTGTAAGTATTTAGGATTACTATACATGTTGTGGCAGCTTTGTATCATTCTCTGCATCAGGTTAAGGACTCCGATGACACTTGGGTGATACCAAACAATTTTTTTAACTGACAAAAAAGAATGAAGTTTGAAGGCTAAGCATTCAGTAAATTGTCGAGATACAGGGTCGAAGCCTTGGATTAATTGACTCTTGCTTATCTTTGTTTCAAAGATTTGTCTACGTGACAGTTTCTATGGCTTTTCCGCAGAATCCACACTATTCTTTAAATTTTAGGCTTGATTTCTAAAGAACGAGCTATAAAACTGCTCTCAATTTCCCTCAAACTTGGCTCTTTTGGTTCCATTGTTTTTAGCAGTCTTCTAACGCAACTTATAGCCGGAAGTTTCCCTAAATATTGTGTCTATAATTGGATTGCACTTAAAGATTTCTCCGTCGTTGTTCAAGAACTTGAAATCTTGACATAGCCCTCCACATGCACGTTTCATCTCAAAACCAATCTAAACAAATCAAATTCGAAGACGTTTTTCATGAAAATCAATTGTTTATAATTAATGACTAGGAAGCAAGTGAACCATGGACCATAAAACATGAATTTGTTGGTTACATGCGTTGTTCTTCTCGTTTATGACGTGCGGGAGAGTGGTGGATAAAGAAAGGAGAAATGTACGCATGTAAGCATGTGTACTCCGAGGCTCTTATGCTGATTGTCTAATATATTTTCCTTGCTGGAATACTAAGTGATCTAAAGTGGTTCGTGCAAGTGAGCAAAACAAAGCTGTTGCTAGCTCCAAATTTATGACTTTCAATGAGGCTTAAAATTTTGTGTGTTAAAATAAAATGGGCGGATTTAAGCTGAGCTGAAACGTAACTCCTTATTCTTATCTTTGATGCTCCTGAAACAAGATTTTAGTAAAAACAATAAAAATGCGTGAACATACCATTTCGAACTCTTGAACTGGACAATCTCAGCATACCGTCGTCCCATGGGTCCTTCGTGCGGGCTCAAAATTGCATCTTGTGCAATTCCTCCGTTACTAATGGCACTATTCCTATTACTGTTGCTATTATTGTTGATACCATTGGTTGTGGTACGTTCAGCTAGCGATTCATTAACGATATTTTGGAACTTCTCTCGTAAGTAGTAATCGTCACCCGACGATGAACTTGAAAGACGTTTCTTATCGTCATCCTCTGTATTATTGCCATTATTAAGATCATCCTCCTCATCTCGATTCACATAATCGCCATCCTCCACATCGTCCTGATAATCCGGACAGCCATTTGACACTGACGATGCCGTTGTCGTTGATGATGATTTAACGGAGTTTGAACTATTCACGCTAGCAATGGAATTTCTGTTGCTGACATTCTTATTTTTCAAATCCTCAACTTGGTCCTTGTGCAGGACGTTATTGATGATGTTGGCAGCAGTGGTGGATTGGTTACAGGATTTCTTGCTATCGTTATTGATGTTATTGTTGTTATTGGTTAGGGTAGATTTCAAATTGGTCATATCATTCTGGATCTGATTTGATGTGGGTGGCGATGGTGAGGGAGATGGTGAGTGGGATGATGATGAGGTTATACTTTCCGGACGATGAGGTACAATTTGTATGGATGTACGTTTACGGGGTACGTCATCTTTTTGATCCATGTTGTTTTTGAGAGTGTTCGATTGTTTGGTTATGATTACTTCGGTGGTGGAGATTGTTGTGGTTTGGCCATTTTCGACCGTTGTCATTTTCATTGCACTCACTGACTCCATTTTTTGCTTGGATTCACTTTGAAAGGATCATTATAAAAAACATTTCACAAAAATTTATGATTGTCATTTGTAATTATTTTTCAGGTGGTTTCACATTGTTTTTTGTGTGATTTTTGTTACTTCACTGAAAAGAGATTGCGTTGGGTTTGGGTCAATATTAACGGCCAAGGTACCTTTTGAAAAATCCTGCTCTTTAAGAACTATAATACACACAAGAACAGCTATTGTTTTCCTAATCTATGTTACTGAAAATTATCGTGTACGTGCTGGTGTTCTTAATCGGTTCCCTCTTCTAATATGACTTATATTTTCCACTTCTCCCCCCCTCACACGCTGAGATCATAACAAACCTATTCTATTGCGTGCTAACTCACTTTCTTTGCATATTTTGATTAGGAAACATCGTCCTTAATGTCAATTCGATAGAACTACGAACACAATACATAGGGAATCTTGGACTCTAAAGGATCATCGATGAATGTAAACCGCTGAAGTTGAACAAGAGCACTTAGCGTGATATCAAGCGCAAAGCATTCTATCTACAAAATTGAACAAGGCGGAGACAAAACCATCCTCATAATATACCTCCCGCAACAAGGACCCTATAGAGAAGAGGCTAGAAGTTGACTTACGATAGATTGTTCAAAGGATAATATGTGTTGGGGCCCTGACCTCAGAGTGGTTTCAGATCACATCCCCATTGTAGTGAGCTAATAGTGGTTGAAGACATTATCAGGCTATCATCGACGTATATGAGGCCAGCTGCCCTATTAAGACAATCACTTCATGAAGAGGTACCCTTTGGAACAGGGATTTGACCAGAACGGGAATAGAGGTACGAAAATTCTTTAGTGGGGTGAAACAAACCGGGGACTAGCCAAAGTAAAAAAACCACACGGACGAGGTAATACAACGCGATTAGAGAAGCCAAGTGAGATGGCATTATGAAATTCTATGAAAGTATTGGGCGAACTAAAGTACTCAGTCTATAGTCAAGAATATCCTTTGTCTGTACGGAAAAGGAAGATGAGGCATTCACGGAGATTGTATCGAATGTCTCCGTCGGTTGAGTCAGATATGTCGGAGATTTTATGAGAATGATCGATAGTTGTTTTTCTTAAAAGGCGGCACTTTCGACCCCCGCACTCCCCACCTTTCCAACAAATGTCAAAACTAAGAACGGCTTCGGAAAGTACTAACCGAGACCTTTCATTTGATACCCCACATGACTATATTTGATGAAAAAAAAATTTACACCCCCTTTTGCATGTATGGAAACCCCCTCTTAAATTCGACGTAAGAGGATATAACTTACTGTATGTGTGAGCCTTCACAGTTCCCACCTTTCCACCAAATTTGGTGTCAATCACTATAACCATCTCCGAGAAAAATGCATGTGACGGATAAATAGACAGACAGAGGGGGGTTGCCAGATCTCCCATCAGGCGCGACCCCAGTTGGCAGATAGGGGCATACCTATTGATGTGTAAATATGTATTCATGCACTTTCTTTTCTGACTGAGTCTGGGCTAGTGTTTGCTCATGCCTGGCGCGTGGACCAAAATGGCTATGGGAAAGATACCCAGAACATAAACCAACCATGGAAGACGGTGGTGCACAACGTGGCCATCTTGGCAAGTAATTTGGATCTGAAGAAGGAGGTGTTGAACCGAAGTACGACCTTACCGAGAACACCGGTAATAAAACCGAACAAAAATGAACTGAAGGCAGATCGTTGGACGACAAAAACTGTGATAACACCCACCGCATATGTTCAAGATGCGCAACAGAAAGAGATCGACTATGAGATCTCCACCAATGTCAAAGACAACAAAGGATAAGGTACAGGCAAGGTGAATAAAAGCCAAAATTGAAGCAGCGTATAAAAGGGCCCTGCTCCAGAGGAGTTACTCTTCACCCAGCTTGGGGCAGAAAGAGTTGAACTGTTCGAGTTTATCAAGGGCAAGCACAACATACACCAAGCCATAAAAAATATGGTGAGGGCTATTAGAGTCGGCGAAATAAACGAGTACGTGAAAAAGAGGGGGATCATCGAAATAATGAGCAGGCGCCTAAGAGAAAAAAGGCGGACAGGACATTCTGAAAACTAGCACCAACAGTTCAGAAGAAGGAAAGCGTACAGCGAATGTAGGAAAGTCGACCAGCGTTGCGAAGCCTAAGACGAACAAATATGACGGATGGACTAAAGTTACCAGCAAGAAAGCGAAAGGAAAAGCAAAAGTGCGAACTCGTCCAGATGCGATTGTTATCTCCAGTAAGGGTAATCTGTCCTACGCGGAGATACTTAAAAAGGTCAAAGCTGATCCCTACCTAAAAGATCTGAGCGGAAATGTGAACAGAATCCGAAGAACTTAGATAGGGGATCTCAATTTCAAGCTGAAAAGATCCAGCGTAGGCAAAACTGATAACTTTCGCACTCAAGTCAAAAACTCACTTGGGGAGAATGCCGTAGTGCGTGCCCAAAAACATGACATCGATATACAATGTAGGGATCTCCATGCAGTGACATCGAAAGGAGAAACTTGTACTGCTCTGAAGGAGCCATTCAAGTTGGAAGAAATTTCCGAGGAGTCTGTTGTGGGCTTACGAAAAGCCTATGGTAGTGCTCAAACGGCCACAATATTAGCACCAGCGGATGCTATTGGCTGCCGGACAAGTTCGGATTGGATGGGTTCTCTGCCGTGGAAGAGAACAAACTTCACTAAAGAGGTGCTTTAAATGCGTCATGTTTCGGCACTTCGCGAAGGTATGCACCAGCAGCATTGATCGATCCGATCGATGTAGAAGGTGTGGGGAGAAAGGCCGTATTGCCAGAGAGTGTAATAAGGACCCCAAATGCCTATTATGCAACGGAAGAAAGAGACAGGATAACCGGCATATTGCGGGAAGTGGTAAATGTCTGGAATTTAGAAAGGCGCTCACTGCAATGAGAAAATCATTATCATCTTCATCATCAACGGCGCAACAACCGGTATCCGGTCTAGGCCTGCCTTAATAAGGAACTCCAGACATCCCGGTTTTGCGCCGAGGCCCACCAATTCGATATCCCTAAAAGCTGCCTGGCGTTCTGACTTACGCCATCGCTCCATCTATTGAGCCGGATTTTATCCACAACCGGACGGCCATGATATCACTCGTAGATTTCGTCATTGTGTAGGCTACGGAATCGACCATCCTCATATAGGGGGCCAAAAATTCTTCGGAGGATTCTTCTCTCGAACGCGGCCAAGAGTTCGCAATTTTTCTTGCTAAGAACCCAAGTTTCCGAGGAAAACATGAGGACTGGCAAGATCATAGTCTTGTACAGTAAGAGCTTTGACCCTATGGTGAGACGTTTCGAGCGGAAAAGTCTTTGTAAGCTGAAACGGGCTCTGTTGGCTGACAACAACTGTGCGCGGATTTCATCATCATAGCTGTTATCGGTTGTGATTTTCGACCCTAGATAGGAGAAATTGTCAACGGTCTCAAAGTTGTATTCTCGTATCCTTATTCTTCTTCGTGTTTGACCAGTGCGATTTGTTGTTGGTTGTTGGTTGTTGGTTGATTCGTCTTCGGTGCTGACGTTGAGAAAATCAGGTTTATTTAAATAAACCTCAATCATAGCCGGGGCACTGAGGATTTTCTTGAGCAGGCCACATTTGAATCTGAGATGGAAATTGCCATCATAAGTGAACCGTATAAAAACCGTCACCGTGGCATATAGGTCACAGATTCGATTGGTCGAGCGGCGATATGGGCTTGCGGTCGACAGGCCATACAATGTACTGCAAGTTAGGCAGCCAGTGGCTTTGTGGGCAAAAATAAGTGATGTATATGTATGGTATACAGCTGCCACGCCCAACCAAGTTTTACACTGTCTGAATTCGAGGAAATGCTTGATAATCTTGTTCACGACGCAAAGGGACGAAGTCCGAAAGTGATTGCTGGTGATTTCAATGCTTGGGCCCGTGAGTGGGGTAGCGGAGAATCAAATGCTAGGGGGCGCAGTTTATTAGAAGCTTTTGCGCAGATGGACATGGTCTTGGCTAACGAAGGTGCTGTAAATACCTTTCAGAAAGGGGGGTCAGGCTCGGTTGTAGACCTGACCTTTGTCAGCCCTGCGCTGGCACGTGGTATGTTCTGGTGCGTCAGCGAACGCTACACACACAGCGATCACCAGGTAATCTTCCTTGAGACATGTGTCGAGCAAAGAGCTATCACGGCCAAAATCGAAAAAGATTTCAGGCTGGTCTGCAAAAGCTTTGGATGAGCAGACCTTCATATAGGTGTGGTTAGATCAACCTGGTAAAACAGGCGCCTCTACAGAAAGAGCCGTCCACTTGGCTCAATGCATCGCGAAAGCACGTGACGCGTCCATGCCAAGGAGGTATTCATTCCCCAGTAAAAGACCAAACTATTGGTGGAATGATGAACTGACCGGCTTTCGATCAGCCTGTCACCGAGCCAGAATAGCGGATTACAGTCAGAAGACAATCACGGGCAAAAAAAATTCGCCTATAAGGTAGCCCGCAAAACCCTCCAGCGCACCATCCAGCGAAGCAGGAGGAAATGCTTTGGGGAGCTCTGCTCAGAAGCGGAGGTAAACCCGCGGGGGAGTGCTTATGGAATTATGAAGGGACGATTCAGAGGCCCGCAGGTCACGTGTCCCATCCTCTTGCTGAAAATCATCCAGGGTTATTCCCCCAGCAAAAGGAGAGCACCGACACATTTCAACCACCTCTGAATTCCGCCAGCCACCAGAGACGAGCTGCTGGAGATCTGCGGTAGAATAGGAGACAATAAAACGCCGGGCCTGGACGGAGTACCGAATAAGGCCCTTGAGTTTGCCGTGAAATCCGCGCCGAACATGTTCGCTGAGTTGTTCGAAGCGTGCATGTCCGAGCAAATATTGCGTGGTGGTGACCCCGAATGCGAGAAATGCATTCAATTCGGCCAATTGGAAGCTAATACGGGAATCTCAGGCGATCTTGCAGCTAAAGTCAACAGATATTTAAAAGAACGGAAGCCTTGGTATGACACTGATGACGGACTCCAGGAGGGCGTTGTCTCTGCGGGAGTCCCACAGAACTCCGTACTGGGCCCACTGCTGTGGAGCATCATGTACAACGATGACTTAATCTTCCCCACAGTGGTGTGTCACGCCAACGATATGGCGCTGGTTGTAGTCGCATAGGATCTCGAAGATGCTGATTTATACTCATGCAAATCGATTAGTGCTGTTAAGGGTTGGCTAGAGAGTTATGACAAAGCATCTACTGCAAGTGTGGCCCTGGCAAGGATGATGCCGAACATGGGAGGGCCACGGCATACTTCCATATAGCTAGGGTAGTGAGTTCGATCCTGCTCTATGCAGCTCCAGTTTGGGGAAAGGTATTGCAGGTTACATTTAATGCTAACAAACTGAGTGCAGTCTACAGAAGAACAGCCCTAAAGGTGTGCTCGGCATTCAGGACTGTTTCAGATGATGCAGTATTCGCCATTCGTCGGGAATGATGTCCATTGACATCTTGGCAGATGAGCTGACGAACATATACAATCCGAAGTCTATCTCTCGTTTATCACAGACGAAGAACCCCGCAAGGAGGAGTTCTCTAAATAGAGAGAGCATTGGGAACGCTCTGGAAAGAGTCGGTGGACACACAGGCTAATCCCTGCCATCAAAAAGTGGTTGGAGAGACGGCACGGTGAGATCGATTATAATCTTACCCAGTTTCTCATGGGGAATGGAGGATATCGCCAATACTTATTTAGGGTTAAACTAGATACCTCACCCGATTGTCCGAACTGCAATGCAAGTCAAAACAAAAAAGACAGACCGACAGATGGACAGGCAGACAGTAAACCGATTTTAATAAGGTTTTGTTTTACGCAAAACCTTGAAAAGAGCAGCGGCAATGGGAGTGAGAAAAATATATAGAAAAGTAATGTTTTCGTAGGTCATAAAGTTCGAATTAGATAGCCATGCAATAACCCTCTATAATAGATTAAAAGCATTACGACACCCTTACTCGTTTCGACTTTTCGGGACGAGGAATGAGCAAAAACTCATTGATAGTAAAGTCGGAAAATAAAATAATGGACGGAGATACGCGATAATAGTTTCAACTCTTCAACTACACTTCATGCAGGCAGATGAATCACTTTAATTGATTCCAAGGAGAAATTCCAAATTTTGAAGATATTTCCTAACCAACCGTCAATACTATGAATTCCGTTCGAACTCTTTGAATTTATTGATCGAAATGCAGATCATAAAATTTAATTAATCTAACCTACTCAGTAAATTGGGAAACTTAATCCGTGAAGACAAATCCACAAATGATCTTTTACTAATCAACTCTATTGATCACTTTTGCAGTCACTTGAACGTACAAAGGTGTCCGTTACAAATAACACTATGACATTCAAATCAAACACTAAATGCAATTTTAGATACCCTCAAAACTTCAAGATACTCGAAGCTGATCCACATGAGTCGGACTGCAGAGAAAATCAGAGCCAAACCTTATAGAGCTATAGCTATATGAACGTATAGATACTTGTATCTTATTTCACATAAAGCGGTAAAATCATGGCAAAAACTAGTTTCAGTTTCATAATAATTAATTGTTTGCCTACATCCTATGAGAGATTTATTTAAATGTTACTTGTATTTGTGTATTTAATCTCTGACTGGTATTAAATTTAATGCTTTTCCTCGACTCTTTGTTTTTATCTTTTCTGTGCCTGTTCATCTAGATCTGTGTTGAATATTTCCCTTAATAATTTATTATGCAGCACAATAAGCGACAAAATGGCCTCAAGTCCAAGCCCAGTTCGATCATAAATTATTGCATGGTATACGCAGGTTTTGAAAAGGTGATCGTGCCATGACTGAAAAATCCATCTGTGTTTAGCCTGAGATATGTTATGGTGTAGAAGATTAGATACTCGGATAGGTGTACGAGTGTATAAAGTGATCGTAGGTCGTTGGTCTTAGATTGCGATTGTATTAATCAAATGCCACGAGATTTTAATATTCACTTGATTTTCATGTATTTTGCTTAAGATTTACTTTGATTTGCTGCAATTGGTGAGTTTTGTGTAAGACAGGTACAATGAGGTATGGTTAGTACCTGACAATCTTGTTAGGGCGTTATGTAATCAAATCTTCCCTTTGATTGATGCAGGCATATTATCTTTCACCACAAACTGCAAAAAAACCTGACTTGCAACAACGAAGATCAGGCGAACGTGCAACATCATCGCGAAATGGTATCCACATTGCTTAGTCATCCCAGATACAGTGAACCAGCAAGATACACACCTAATTAATTTTTCTAGTTGAAATAGTTTCACTTGTTACATTTTATATTGAGTTGATGATCGTTACATTCCACATCGAAGAGATACAAAGTCAGATCAAAGATCTCAATATATATGGGAGTATGATGTGATTGGGTAGTAATTTTTATTACTCGGTGCAATTACTTTGATCATAAGGTACATTAGATATTGCACTCATATGAGCCACACCGCACTTATCACACATGGATGTAACGTGTATAATTCGCAATATCAGGCCAGCACTTTCTGCAACATACTCGTCGTATGTGTGTTTGAAATTATTACATTTTACTGTCAGGTGATCGGTTGGGAAAGTTTACAAATAAAAAATTCAATTACGGATAGATATAAGTTAATTACACCAACTCAACAGCAACAGCAGAAATGTTACTTACAACAAGTTGGCGTTGAGATTGAGGAAAAACTTTCCTTCCGTATGTGATGATCGTTAAATGATTATTTACTGTGATAGACGCTTGGATGGATGGGCGGGAGATGCCACACAAAGAAACGGTTTGTAATACAGAAGATGATGATGCTGTGGCATGCTTTCGTATGCATAGATTCGTTTTTCACTTTTGATTCAGAAGTTTATTTGAATTGATTGAGAAAACTAGTAGAGCTAAAAAGGAAAATAAATTGTATAATTGGAAGAGGATTAGTAAAATTTGAATGATTTGTTCGTAGAGATCTTCGATAAATAGTTTGTTTTGATGAGCCTATTGATAGTATAGAGTGGGTCCAATGAAAGCGGAGTTGCTTCGAATTGAGGTGAATGAAGAGTTGGAAATATAATACAGCTCGTTTTCATAGTATCCAAGTTCACATTAATGACCAAATTTGATGTGGATAATTATTCGGTTTCTCTTTTTAGCTACAATTGATGTTAAAGGTTAATATTCAGCCAACTTTCAATGATCCCCTAGCATAGGTGGAATCTTCTTTTTCATCAGCTTTTGTCCCGTTGACAAGCGGGGGCGGCTTGTCATGATCGGTTTCGCCTGATCTGGATGCAATCTCGAGGCTTTCAAATCCCTATCCAGCGTATTCAGCCTTATGATTGTTTACCATTGACTTCGATGTTCAATCCAATCTTGGCAAGTGAATTCTCGTTAGCGCCAATTACGTGACCATACCGTCGCAAACGCCTTTCTTGCAGTTTTTTCACGATCGATGCAACCCCATATCGATCGGCGATATCTTCATTTCGGATGTGATTAAAACATGTCACGTCACTAGTCCAACGCAACATCTTCGTCTCCATTAGCGCAAGGCGCCGTTTATTGTCTTTTATAATCGGCCAACACTCAGAACCATAGAGATCGATAGGACGGACGACATTGCGGTAAATTTTAGATTTGAGACGTTCGTTGATACGTCGATCACAAACAAACCAATTGTGGAACGCCACTTCATCCAGGTTGCGTTAATGCGTGAAGTAACTTTAAAGCGCAGTTCTCCATTGGCTAATAGCGTTGACGTAAGGTATTTGAGTAGCTCAGTTCTGGGCAGGTTGGTCTGTCGTCAAAAAAGATTCTATCTAAGACCGTGTTCCATGAGGCGCTCATTCCATTTTTGGAAAAGTTGCTCGAGATCAGTTTTGCTATTAGACGCTAGGAAAACATCATCTGCAGTGTATAAGGGGTTGGACGTTGTACGGTGGTGGTGTCCATAACAACAAGAGGGATGGTGAGAAGGGGCTTTCTTGATGAACACCAACAGAGACACGAAGTGGTTTTGATACACTCGCTACACTTCCAACTTTACTTTTCGGATCGTGATAGAGCAATTGAACCTAGCACATGAGTTCTCCTGGCACTAAGTGGTGTTGTAGAGCATACCAGATAAGTTCGTGTGGCACACGGTCAAATGCTTTCTCCAGATCCAGAAATGAAATGTAAAGAGGACGATACCTCTCACTGTGTTTCTCCATGAGTAATCGCGCAGCGTATATTGTATCAGTAGTTCCGCAGTTCTTGACAAATCCGGCTTGATTCACGGTTATTTCAACGATTTCGCGAATACGGTTGTCAAGAATGCGTTCAAAAATCTTCATGGTATGGGAAAGTAACCGGATCAGACGGTAATTTGAACATTCTGCTGGACTACCTTTCTTTTTCCATATTGGAACTGTGGTACTTTCTCACCAGTCAGATGGTGTTCTACCTTCCTGAATAACCCAATTAAAGAATTCACTGAGCCGCAGTGTTGAGTCCCAGCTCTTCGCTTTCTAGAGCTCAGATGCAATGTCGTCAGGCCCTGTGGGCATTCCTCAATTTCGTCCGATTTATTGCCCCCTCGACTTGCGGAAGTGAAGGATAAGCAAATGCTTCAATTCTCTAAGTGTTTTCTCCATCTATCCGTCGTGGCTCGACGGTTGATAAGCAAAGTACCGGTCATATCATTAACGCAACAGAAGTGTTCGATATCCTGTCTGCCTTCGTTTCGGATTTTCATAAGTCGATATAGATTTCTCTCGCCATCCCGAGTGTCCAGTTTATCGTAAAGGTTTTTGTAATGCTCGGGTGACAGCAATCGCTTTCTTTGCTTCCCGGTTGGCATTCTTATAAACTTGCCATACTCAAAGTCTGCTCTTGAACTGAACAACTTATTTCGTTATAGTCGACAGTTTGATAGCCGAACTGATTAAGGTTTAGAGCCACTTGGATTTCGTGTCCCGGGTTCGAATCTTGACTGTGTCATGGACGCTTGTGTTTAAGTTTTGTTTGTGGATTTGTCACTTGTTAATGAAACTCCAGGACAATCTTATAGAAACAAGGGAATAAAAAATGGAATCTGTGTGGGTGCTCTATGCTTCATAAAAGAGAGTTCTTTCATATTTATTATTTTTTCCATATCACCAACCAATCAATTGAAATCTCCGCCTAGAACCAAAACTGGGGAGGATACATACTGCTACAAGACTGCAAGAACCTCGCGCCATCATTCTAATAATTTTGGTGATGCGTTCGCTATAATTAGAATCGAAGGCATATACCAATATCACAACCGAAAATTTCTTGATTGGAACAGATGTCAAAATGTTCTCAGCAGATACACCAATACTGAAACAGGTTCCAAAATATACACCCCATCTGATCTCTCTACAGCACTCAGAAACCTTATAATTCCGAATTTGAGTCTTTCTATCGTTTAACCCGCTTTTCAACCGAGGATTCATGTCACATTTTCTACCAAAAAGAGGTAATTTAGATTATGACTACAGACTTTCTCTGATCTCCTTACAATCTTTTGGTTCTGAGATACAACATTTCTGTGAATTTCTCCAATTTTTAGTTTTGGATTCCTTCCTTTAGCGTTTTACCATCGTGGGTCTGATTCAGTATTGTTTTACCTTCCTTCGTAACTCATGAAATTAACACCTTATCAAGACGCTCCATAGGTTTCCTTTTCAATTTCTGATTTTTCTTGGATGCCCTGAGCCACGTAATGATAACTAGGCGGAGACCGACTCACGCGCGAGGTTTTGTATGAACTTTTATAAGCTTGATTTACCCCGCGTAGAGTGAAAGAAGTCAAAAAGCCTTTCATCTTTTTAGTTTTTTTTCTAGTTGTCACAATCTCCGCAGATGCCAGATTTTACCAAATACTAGCACCAAATGCCAAACATTTAGGCTCAGACGATCGTACCTACTTAAAAGATATATAGGGGATCTGGTGGTGGTGACTGGTTCTACGTCAGTGGGAGAATTCTTCGAGAACTCTTTTCTGCATGGTTTGAACCAGGCTATATGAACTCCCAGAACATCAAGGGAAGCCGTCAGAGATATTATGGGAACTGCAAGTATCCTCTCGAGATGCCATTTTTTGATTGTCCGAGCGAATGACTCTTAGTCCACCTTCTTTTGGAGGTATTTTCGTTCAATGATGCTTTTGTGTAAGAGAGTAGCGAGTCGACTTGCCGGTGATGCTGCGCCGCAACATTAATTTCTGCACTCGATCCAGACCAGAATCTCTCCATTTCTTCGAGCTGTATATGGCCCGTCAAACCTTCTCTTCGGTAACATCCGAAAAATTAATGCAGAGTATAGTGGCATGACGGTTGCCTCCGGATGCAGTCTATTCAGCATGATCTGCAGGTAACCCCCTAATTCTACCCCACTACTCTATTGCTTCTCTTATCGAAAACTACAGTGTCTGGACGCTCTGTTGGGATTCATTGAGAAGTCTGAAAAAAACTCTGCTGGTTTCTCGCATACGTTGCATTCTGAACACGTCCGGAGTGATTTTCGCCATACCGTCGTAACCGACTGCATAAGACAGAAAGTTTCTCCTTTCGTGTGTCCAGAATTTCGACTATGGGTGTCTCACTGGGAGTGGCATAGTCCCTGAAAACCTGCTGCACTTTGTTCTTCACCCGTCTGCCGGCATTGCCAGTGCTGATTTGAATCAGCCTAGCAATGTCCTGCCTTAGAGAGTTCCGCCGACTTTCCAGAAGAATCTTCCATGTTGGATCTTTTCGTCACTCAAACTAATAACACGAAAGCGATTTTCTGAAAGCGACAATCTGATAGCCGCAATTGCACCACAATACACAAGTGATTGTAGTTACAGAAGTGACATATCAACGCGCAGCCAAGATGCAATCTCATCATTCATTTGAAATAGAATTCTCGGAGTTGTTGGAGATACATAGAGCCTGGAAATACTTGCTCTATGCAAGGGATCTATTTCCGAGAATTATATACACACTCTTTGGAATTCGTCCCGAACCTCAGCGGAAACTTCAGCTGGTCGGGGGAGAAGAGTGCTTCGGCCAGTACTGAAACTGTTGCCTGCAATGCAGCATGGTATTGTTTATGCCGCCGACTCTCGATCACCAGTTTTCGCGATGACGTCAAGTCGAACACGCTTACTGATTATAACCTGAATTGGGTCGCTGCGAGTAATATAGCGATACTGGTCTGCTACTTGCCGCACATTCACGTACGCGAATTGCGGGACACGCTCGACGAATTTCTCGTGCATTTAGGGGCGATAAGATGTTAGCCCCCGCCGTTATTTCGTAGTAGGAGCGAATGATGAAGAGGTTCACTTCTTCAGTTCACTTCATCCACCGCTTACGCGAATCTACTGAAGTGATCGCCACCGATTTTGGCGAAACAACTGCAGCAAGCGGAGCAATGCTCCTGGTCGGCGTGGCGCTTAGACATCGCCACGAATAGCGATTTCGACGCTGTGCTGTCCATTACGGGAGCCTGACCCATCTTTTTATAAAAGATTATTTCATCCCGAAAATGACAAGTTGAAATCCGAATACGAATACGTTCTAACTAAAGTTATCTATCAACCATGGCAAGAATATGTTAGCTAATGGTAAAATTGTCAGATAGCAGCTCATGGTCCCAGAATAAACAGACTATCAATTTATGAAATTACTTTAATCACTTTCACTGAAGTATTTGCTGCAAATCTGTGAAAATGACGGTAGCAAGTTTAAAACACATTCTAACCTACTGCTGAGCAACCTATTGGAGGCTTCTTAACCGTGTCACATCCAGTGAAGTTTGAATTCTTGTGGATGAAATGTCTAGTCACCGTAAAATGCCCTAGACTGCACCCCCAAACAGAATAGAAGAAGAAGAGAAGAGGATGGAAGGGGGTAATGACCGTTAAGATTACAAGGAACTGCACCCGTTTCGAATGTCCTAATTGGAGGGGTATCTTGTGTGCTTGTTGCCATCACAAAGATCTTCTTCTTAGACTTTGTCCCATTTAGAAGCGGGGTTGGCTCGTCTTGATCGTTATTTCGGCAGGCCTTTCAGTCGTTTGCCATTGACTTCAACGTTCAGATCAACCTTGGTAATTAAGTCCTCGTTAGCGCAAATTCCGTGATCATACCATCGAAACACATGTGCTCCCACAATCGGTGCAACCCCATGTCGATCGTGGATACCTTCATTTTGGATGTGATCAGGGCGTGTTACGCTACTGCTCCAACTCAATATTTTCGTCTCCATTACTGCGAGGAGCCGATCATTGTCTTTTATAGTTAGCGGTCAGAAACATAGAAGGTGACAGGACGGACGACGATGAAACTGCGGTAAGTTTTGGATTTGAAACCTTTGCGTTGATACGTCGATTACAAAAAACGCCGGCCGGTGGAACGCCAATTTGGATGAATTGGTTGCGGTAATGCATGAAATAATCTCATAACGCAGTTCTCCGTTGCCTGATAGCATTGCACTGAGGTATTTAAATTGCTCAGTTGTGGGCAGGTAACTCAGCGCACGAGTTCTTCTGCTACCAGATGTTGCCACAGAAAATACCAGATGAGTTCTTGTGACACACGGTCAAACATTTTTTTATACATTTTTTAGATTCTGAAAAACTGTCATAGAATACCATGATGGGCGCAAGAGCAGTACTGGATATTATCAAAGCTTTTTCTATAATTGATAAAATAGTGGTAATAATGATTTTAGAACGAATTGCGATAATTTCCAAGAAACACTGTACCATGGTGTTGTTGAATAGCAAAAGTACGTTTTATTGGCCTATTGGAAAAATTATAGGGCCAGGACTTTGACTAATAGCACTGTTCCTGATCATTGGTTTAAACTTTTTGAAAGAATCTTGAAACATTGGGAGGCCGCAGGAGTATGTAACTTCAAATTGTTTAAAGTTTGTTTTAATGATGTTGCCTATAAAATATGATGCGATTAGCTCTTCATATTTTCTTGGAAAGAAAGGAGCCCATTTCCCCAAACTTGTTTAACGAGCCACGCAAATACGAATTGTTCCCTACAATCACCTCAAAATAACCCGTATAATCGAACAAGAAAATTTAGAATAATAGGTAAACCATGCGGTAATATCATCGACAATAACAGAGCAGAAGGAGTTGTTTAGAATTTTTCAGGGCTAACTCTCAATCCAGACTGAGAAGGTAAATCTCTTGCTGGAAAGGTAAAACTTCGCGGGGAGGAACACGGGCGGGGTCAGTATGTTAGAAGAAGGGAGAAGATTTTGAAAGTGTGTATTGACCAAGAAGTAGCAATCCCAACTGCCTATAAAGGCAGAATCTGCTTCACGTTTAGCGATGCGGCCTGCTAACACAATGCAAAATTTTCAGGTTTATACCTCGAATAAAATACTCTGAGTTCACTGGCTAATTTATTGCATAGAAGCAAGTCGCTTGGGAGAAATCGTGCAAACAGCCTTGGCCATAATAGATAAACAAGTCGGGAAACCGGAAGCAGGTACGAAAGGTTTTGTGTATTTCTTTTATAAAGAGATTTGAGTGTGCGTTTGTTGCATTAGCATGTAGTCCGTAAAATATGCAGATATTATGTGAAAATATCCACTTTCAAGTGATATTGACATTCATAGTCTTGAATTTGCAGAGGAGCGACAGCTTTGACCTAGTATAATAGTTAGTAATAGTGCGATTGTCACCAAATTTGGCAGGATCATGCTCTATGCTACCTACATTGCTGTGAAATTTTGTGATTCTAGGGTGAACTTAAGGGGGGTTTTCCTGCCAATTACAGAAAATTATAGTAATGTACTATTATTAACTTTATTTTATTATTTATTTATATTATTTATTTGTAGGGTATTTCGGAGCCTAGACACCATATAGTGGCAGCCCCCTGATTTTTTTCAGATTTTTCGGTTGGGTAGTTTCTGAGAATGGGTTCGTTAAAGAAATGATCACTTTCAGCCCCCCGCACTCCGCACCTTTTCAACAAATGTCAAAACTAAGACCGGCTTCGAAAAGTACTAACCGAGACCTTTAATTTGATACTCCACATGACTATATTTGATGGAAAAAAAATTTACACCCCCCTTTTGCATGTATGGGGACCCCCTAAATCTCAACGTAGAAGGATATCACTCACTGCATGTCTGGGCGTTCACAGTTCCCACCTTCTCACCAAATTTCGTATCAATCGGTATAGCAGTTTCTGAGAAAAGGGCGTGTGGCAGACAAACAGACAGGCAGACATTGAACCGATTTTGTGTCACCCGAAGCTTAATGTATTATATTATATAATATTGAGCGAAATGATATGTTCTATATTATCATATCCTTTTGGTTCAGCTAAATGTAAGAGGCGTTTTGATTTGAAACGCGGCAAAGGCAGGAACTGTATACGAGAAGCTAGAAACGAGAATGGATCATCTCGCATAATTACAAATTGATTAAATGAGGTTTCTAGTAATCGTGAAACAAAGATTGTTGTAAAGCCCAGAGAGAAAAGAGGTTCAATTTATTAATTTTTGGGTAGGAGGTATAAATGGTGTTCCTTTTAGAATTCTCTTCACTGGGTGACATAATGACGCGTTTAGTTCGAGGTGTGGCGATTTCCAAGGAGAATTGTGTCAACTCAATACTGAGAAAATGAAGGGATCCTTTTCTGAAACAGCTGCCACTAAATACTGGTCGACACTGATTCAGAGTTATCTCTGCGGAAGATACTTTTGTGCGGTAGGTAGCACGAGACTTTAGGAGTGTTACTTTTGGAAGAGTCACACTAGGTTGGGTTTCTGGATCCTTTCCATGCCAGTTGAAACGCTAATAATCTGCTAATTGGTTGTTCTTCTTACGAAACTAACGAGACAGTACCACTAGTTGATCTGACTTTGAGGAACCTACACTGCCGACCTGAGAGGACTACTTGACGGTTAAAAATTAGGATCTACTATAAATTGCCCGCTCCAACATTTTTGGTCAATGTGTCTAAGAGGCATAGGGACCTAACATTGTTTAATTGATTTTATCAGGGTTCGTATTCCGGCTTGTAGTTACGCCATAAGTTCAAAACTATCAGACGGAATTAGTTGAAGAACAGCGAAACTGTATATAGTGTACGGAATACTCAGGAGCTTTCACTTCGGTAGTAGGTAGGTAGAAAATTCAGGCCTGGGGTGGAAATGATGCGGGACCGTCCAACGTTGCAAAATCAATCAAATTGTCTTCAATCTGGGTTCTTCGAGAGCTGGGATTTTTTTTTCGCGGGGAGAATCACATGTTTCCCCTCCCCATTCACGTCGGACCTGATGTCAGGATAAAAGATCATCACCCTGACAACGTTATCAGTAGAGGGTTTACTTTGCAATTTCGCGGACTAAGCTCCAACCTCGTCAACAGTGTGTAGTATCTGTGGTTTTGCGACATGAGCAGTATTTCACCCGCCTTTTCCGGCGACAATTTCACTAGAGAGCGCATTTAAGAATATGCAACACTTCCTCGTTTTCTCCCGCTTTAACACCCTTTAGCTTTCCCAATATATTCCTTTCTTGACGAATTCCCATCACGTCATTCATATATGTACACCAATTAAAATGATTAATTTTATTTACTTGAAAAAAAAAATAATAAGGCCTAAAATCCATTCCCATAAAAAAAATTCAATTTGTACGTAATAACACTTCCCTAATATGCTTGCACATAAACTTGCCCATCTTACATACTATTGGATGTAAGCATAACGTTTTGCTCCAACTCGGGCAAATGGAGTTGCATTTAGCAATCCGGATATTTTAGGTAATTTTTGTTTTTGCTGCGCCGACTTTGATATTCAAGCTAAAAGCTAGAATTAGCGAGACCTGTACTGGCTGATGAAGTTGGAAAAGTAATCAACTGAACTCGGCGGGGACATCGTTCTTGTCCTTGGGAGGATGAGGAGTCGGTTGAAAGTCATTTTGGCGCTGGAAGAGGAGTCCTGGGATATTAATTTGTCGGGTCGATTTGGTGGGCGTAAATTATTAATTAATCTTGAGGGGTATCCTCCAATATGATGGTCTGAATATACCAAGGCAGGGAGGGAAATTCAAAGGTCGTGCCTCATAGCACATCTGAGGCAGGGGAGGCATCGATTGAGGGTGCGATCCGTCGTGCATCTTTCCTCCCAATCGCGGCACTCGGGTCCGGAGTTTTACCGCTTCACCCACGCGTTCGACCCGTTAATATTTGTTTTGTTCCATTTCCCGTTTAGCACGCGTGCTAAATGGTTAAGTGCACACGAAGTCTCGTGTTGGTTTGATTTTTAGGATCCGGTTCGAACCCATGCTTCGGATAAAGTACACGTGAAGTATTGGTAAATGACATGTGAGGAGTCAAAGTGTTCAAAGGACCCCCACATTTCCGAATCTGCTTAGCAGCTTCGATGAAGCTTCAGTATTTGTGACGGACCTTCACGGTCAATTATGCCAACTTTATTTTCTTTTTAGATTTTTGGGTTAGCCCTCCCCTCTTGGTTGCCAGAAATAGATTTGTATATGAAGAGGTCATGACTAAAATGTTCCTTTAGGGTCCACTACTGAGATGCCCATGAATGGTATTGTTTCGATATGTTGGAAGGATTGTGAACCTGTGGTGTGGTGTGGTGTTAGAGAAAGAGGGGAGAAAATAATTCACTTCTGTGAATATTTTGCGTCTACGTAGTTCTCCATTTAGGTCCTATGGAAAACACCTTTTTCACCTTGGTTTAAGATCCAATGAGAGTAGAATATGTGGATCATTTTCCACAAGGGTGCAAGGAGAGTAAACTCTAAGGTTGTCTATCATTTTTGCATAAATTTATTTTGAGTGAAACCAGAAGAATACGAACAAGAAAAGATCATATAACTTAAAAGTCCTAGAAAGAAACTAAAGTACCTTGGCAGGAATCGTGAACTGTGGTTGACAAGTTATGGTGCACATGGAACTGTGGCGAGCTTAAGTGAGAAAAGCGTAAAGATTTTAAATGTGTATAGGCGAGGTACTGATTGAAGTTAAAGTGAGTTCGTTTAGCCAAAGGATTGGAAGCTAGACGTTGCTGGAACCGTGTACGTGGGCATTCCCCTAGGTTATTGAACTACTATAATAGTATCTTTTTAATGTACTCAGGCAATTGTTTACTAATTTATAAGGACTAAGTGATTCAAGTCTGTTTAGCTGTTAGCAAAATCGGGCAGACTGCTTCATTACTGACTGACTTTGCACGGGCAGGGGTATAAAACAAAAGTAAAAAAAACTGTTCGATTCCCTGTTCGAAGTTTTCCTCCATGCACCTCCTCACTTCTGCCCAAGTAAATCTGTTCCTTACTTCGCTCACTTAAATCCGCATAGCATCCGCTGCAATAATTCTTTTGAAGACTTAAGCAGCCATTAAAAGACTTTAATAAGTAACTTCCTTTTTCAACTGGCTTAGCCAACTTTCCCTCCATCACAGTAAGAACACAGTTAACTAATAACGGCTTAACCATTGAAATACAAGGCAGCCATGTTTCTGCATGTAATTCAATCGATATTAATGTAATATTTGAGGAAAGGCACACAACAAAATAAGACGAAACACGAGGCGAAGCAGCATGTGTAGGAGTTGAACATTTTCTGCGTCCATCATATAGCGAAGAAACCGACAATACCAGCACTGACAACAACAAAAACAATATCTCAAAAACTGTCTTATACATATTATTTCTGAATAGATATATTTATTTCAGATTGGATTTCTTCAAGAGCCATCTCATCCAGTCCCGCGCCACCTTGGATACCACGACGATGATGATGCTGATGATGATTATATGGCGTAGCCCGGAAGTACCGCAGCCAGCACAAGGTATGGTAAGTGATTGTATTCTTCCACGTCCATTTCTCTGTAGGTTATTCTATCCCAATATGGAATTCGATTCCGTTCATCGTTTAAAGGATGGATTTATGTTTTCATTTTATTTATCTTTTTTTTTCTGCGACTTTTCGTTATGGAACGTACATTTCAAATTGAGGAGTCGAATTCCAGCTACCTTCCTGATGTGGAGGTGGACAGGGAAGCTAAGGAAAATAGATGCCAGGGAGACTGTGTCATTTCTAGATATATTTCGATTGCAATATGAATGTTCCGAAAGATTTCATAATGTTCAGATAATGTTGAAGAGGTACTTATATCTTTTGTCAGATAGTGGGCGATGGGGGATCATTAAATGCGAAGTGAATTAGGCGGTTAATGAAGTTGTTTTATGGGCATAGACAGGTAATTGGGAAATTTCATGGGGAGAGTTGTACACATGTAGGCATCGTTGGGTTCATTTTAAGGATTATGCAATAAAAATGTACAATTTCCGTTTGTTATAGTTGAAAAGAAAGTTCCGAATATACATAATATTCACACTAAATGAAAAAGAAACGAATTGATTGATTCCATGTTCATTTATGCAATTGGTGAATCTATAATAGCAACGTTTTTGTCTGGGTTCACTTTTGGAACAATGTAATATTCGCAGAGAAAGGAAAGAGATTCGGCCATGATATCTTTTTCTTACCGTGCAATTAAATGAATTTTAAGAAACAGCCTCGAAGCGAACAAGACTAGGTAAATATTAGCGACGATGAGCTAACTTCTACCAAACACGTATTAAGGGATGTAGAAAACAAGCAACTGGAAGTTCTGCCAAAGAGCGCATTATCGAACCACTACTTTGAACTCAAGAAAACCTAGTTCAGTTGCCTAAGTTGACTAAAGTAAATATTATTACGGGCTTGAAATTCACTAGATGGCGACATAACTACTCGAGGGGGAGTGCGGACGTCTCAGAAAGTCCTGGAGGGAGCTCAGGCACATTTCGGATAACCGCGAATGATCGTGCTTAGGTGTGGTTCACGCGCTATACCCCACCAAGGGGTAAATGGTCACCATATATAAAACAGACGATTCTTGATTGGCATATCCATGGGTATTTATATTAGGAACGACTTGACATCATGTCAAGAGGAATTTGGCTATCTACAACGAGCTAGTTTATGGCTGGGTTTCAGGGGAAATTTTGCTACTGGATTCTCAAAAAAGGTGATACGAAAGCCGATAATGCATTACAAACGTTATGACTCTACTTCTCTCATTGGCGGATCAAAAATGGGCTGCGGAATTTGAACGATAGTTTTCTAACTACTAACAACTAACAAAATATCTAAATCCTACAGTTTTCCTTGATTTGGCACCATTTGCAAGGTGGATGCATTTACAATACACGAGAATTATCGGCGGGTGGGGTATGATCCGATTCCTAAGAAAAAGTAACCATTTTGACCGACCGTCAAGCCGCTGTCAAAGTTGTGCTATTTTCCAAGCTGCAGGGACGAATCGACCAGTCAAGGCACTTGGTTCAAAGTCTCTTTTCTGAGTTCCCAGACAAAATGAAATGAGTGGCTAAAAGATCTTCCGCTTTTGACCTGCACTGCCTGTCGATTATTAACTTCAAGCGGCGTACGTTCATACCTGTGCTAAATTGAATTCTTACAAGGTTACAGCGATCTGCACAGATCATTAGAAAATATGGACCATGCTGCCAAACTCGACATATACAACACGTTATACGCACTGACGAAGATGTAGTAAGGAAGGCGAGATCCTCCTACGCAATCTTTGCGTTTGGGCAGATCTAGCTGGAGTTTGGCAAGCGACACTAGGTAGAATGTTTTTGGCGACGACGATAGATTTCTTAATTGAAAGGAAAAAGCGTTGCTATCCTTCTTAAATTTCACTGTTATAAAAGTCAAGGTCTTGGGAGCCCATCAAAGCTCTAATTGCGCTCAACTTCACTCATACTCTCGCCAAAAGCAATATAAAACACAGGCCGTATAATGTCTCCTAGCTTTTCCCAAGGCATTTTAAGGGGATTGAACTTCTTTTTTCTTTTCTAGTGTTCGGCACCATATAGCTGTATAGCGACCTACTCAGCGTCCATTCCGGAATAATCAATCCTCATTGTGATATCTATCTGCTATCACTTTCGGTTTTCAATCAACACATTTGCGGGTATCTGGCCTGCAAGCGTTCGGTAATTGTTGGGCTGAGTTATCACGACGCAAACCAAATTCGCAACACGTTGTGTTTATTTTCAGTCCGCCAGTCCGTTCAGTCTGCCTCTTTCAAATTCAAAGCTATTTGACCAACGTCCAAGCTCAGTGAGAAAGTAAGCAGGTGTGATCAGCATAAGTCAAATATTTAAGGAGGAAAGTCATGGCCACTGGAACCCTCCACGTCTTCCGAGGCATGCATGGTACCGGAAACAGTTAAGCCCTTGGGTCTTTAACGTAGGTACCTGTCGTGGAGACTTAATCCTACGGTCCTCTTCAGACACGGATTGATTTTGTGACCACAATCAGAGCGCCGCTGAGACAAGCAACAGCAGTATTAGTCTATACCAAGAAGCAAGAATTACCTAAATTTCTACCGAACTAACCCTGATACCCTGGAAAGTTTCGTCAAAGTCGTTGCAAAAGCAAATACGCTTCGCACACTGTTCGATGGCAGTAATAGCCGCGTTCCAGTTGGCGTTTCCAGTGACTACACTGATAGCCGCAGTGAATGCTTTTGCGGGCGTTTTAATGTTATGGCACGCACGAAATGCTTTTAGCGAACTCAATTAATTGCAGCAGAAAATTGCTAGTTGAGAATCCTTGAAATTACAAACACTTTTATGATATCATTTTTTCCAGGACCACATAGCGCCCAATTTTCATTCAACACTTTTTTGCACTGACAAGAGGACTGTCAAATTGAAACCAACGACCACAGCGATGCACCAGCAGACATGGGCCATCGCGACCTAAATGCGGTTAAAAACAATGAGGTCATGGTAACGCCCGCTTCTAACCATTGTCGCCAAATGGAGCGGCACCGAAGGATTAGGGGCCGTTACGAGCGCTAAATAGACGCGGCTAATTCAATTTGTATGGGAAACCTATTGTAGAATTCAGCATGCTCTCTGCAAGTTTTCGAAGTGCTCCTTCGTGCATTCTAGGAATCTTTTAGCTTTTTTCTATGCGACACCTGCGGGGGTGCATTCTCTGAGGTCTTCACGATCTTCCTCGTCTTTCATTTTCTGGCAAAAATTTCTAGCATTTTTGAACAAGTAGAAGTAGCAGATCTGCAAAAAATGTAGGTGCTGTAAAAAACCCTTTTGTGGGAAGACGCCAAATTTATAGTTTTACCATGGTTAATTGCATTGAAGGCAGAGATGACTTTATTTCTGTTTGGCCGTATGCTACAATGGCTACCCTTTTTTTAAAGAGACGTGCTCCTTAAGCTCTCATGAGCTGCTTACCATCGTCATCTGTTACTTCTTTCATTCCTTAAGCTTCCATGAGCTGCTTACCATCGTCATCTGCCATTTCTTGCATGATATGACATTGCTGAGGGTTACACTTTCTTGTCTAGAACACTTATAGTTTCTTGTCTAGGACATTGGTAGAATCTGTTTTGCCTTACAAAGGTTGCTACGGTGTTGAAATTGAAGCATTTTTGAACACACTAACAGCATTCACTGGAGTTGTCAGTTTTTTATGCTCGTTGGCCGACTGCCACATCTCCATAGTTAACCAGGTTTTGCCTCAAGGATAAAAGCACCCTTGCTGGCAACTAGGGTTTATCTGCGACACGACAGACGGACTGCGAAATGATATTTGAGAAATTGAAGTTCTTGGCCTCTGCAAGGAAGGGAAGGAAGGCAAGAGAGCCATGGCAGACCTGCATTAGGGTCAGAGGGATGGCATAGGACGCTACGCCAAGCAGTCGAAATACTGGCCTTAGGTACAAAATTAATGTGCTTACTAAAGCGCGCCTCGACATATACCGATTTTTGAGTGGTTGATGGTGGTGATATCAGCAAGGCAACCTTAAATCTATCGCTGATTGCGATGGGGCCGGTCTGATAAAACAGTTGAAAACTAACTGACCTTATTGCAAGCCCTGTTTTCCTAGAATGTGCCATTAATGACGGTGCTGTGAAAATTGTAAGTCTCAAGGAATGTGCCTCCCCAGTACAACTTCGAGCAAGATGTTGCGGATACCCAAATTTGCATAATGATAAAAATGTCACCCATAACTATCAAAATGTCGAACATCGAGTTGAATCCAGTTTTCTCTCCTCTTTGTTGGCACATAGTATTTATTCCCTAACCTGAATGGCAATCTTATCTAAATCCTGTCTGAAACCGCTTTGCAGGACATGAGAGTGCACTTTGAGAATTTAACGCCGAATTTGTGTCGATCATCGCTAAAAACACAGTGCCTCAGGGTGAAAAGGAGGACCCTCTGGAAATTTTCATTAATCTCATCGAAAGCCAATGGTTATTCACGGAAAAGGCACCCATTTACGACGACTGATAGCCCAGAAAATTCTGTCCTTTTTAGTTTCCTTTCTATGACAAACAGAGAATACTTTGATTGAATTCTTAATCCCAAATTCAAATGAGAGTCACTCCCCAAGTACGAAATTAGATTAAATTAAATTAAATAATGACTATTATTGACAGAATTTAGGTTTACTCCCAAGAACTGGTGAAGTCTCACATAAGCCTCCTGCAGAGGTTTCTTCAAGATATAATGAAAAAAAGACGCAGCTTTTCTCCAATTATAGCTAGAAAAGTTTCCTAAAATAGCGTCAGCAATGACATCAAGTGACATAACTAGAAATGCGAACATTACCTGTTGCTTACTCCATTATTGAATGGGAACCAGCGGTAGCCCACTCTCAATGATCCTTTTCAAGTTTCCTTTTGGATAAGACGACCACCCTTTGACCCACTGAGATATTAAAATAAAGCTCACAAACGCGCTAATCAACAAAAAATTTTTTTGTGTGATGCTCATGCAATGGGAGCTAGTAGATCCTTCCCGAAATTGACCAATTCTAGACTGAACCAAGCCTTTGACCAATTCAACAATAATTTTATCTACGAAATCTGCTTTCAGACACCCTAAGAATCAGTCGCCAAAGCAATGTCACGCTCCACAATTAACAATCCTACTTAAGTCGCCAATATAACTGCGTTTATGAGCCTCCTGATCGCTTAGCAATTAGAGCACTAAACTGTCACAAGGAAGGGTCGTCACGAGTTGAACAAAGATTTGTATCGTGACTAGTTGTTGGATATCAGTTGACTCATCTGTAAATGAATACCAAGGTCAAATCGAAGTAATAATCTGCATCACCTGCTTCTGTACTCTTGCGGCCTGGAAATCCACACGCTTTATGCCCTAGACCTAGACAAAACCTAGGGAAGTAAGAAGCCTGATCCAGATGAAAAGACTTCGTTGCTAACCGTAGAGAAAAGAGAATTTCTTTGTAGAAGAAACTCGATCTTTTATGGTGTTCCTACTTTTAAAGTCTTATTATTCATCCCCTCTGAAAATGAGGTCCTTTGGGAATCCCTTTGTTCGACTTGTGTCCTCGAAAGCCAAAGGCTCGGTGCGTGGATTTTGCGACCGTTGGTTTTAATATCAAATGATTATTCGGAATATTGTTGCTGCGTACGTTTTTGATAATGGAGTTAGGACCTGGACTTATTAAGGGGATGTTTAAAATCGACCACCGAATTGACTATTATCAACCTCCGTAACTGGAAGATCCGCGAGCCGAAAAATTGGCCTTTTAGATTCGTCAGTACTTGAATGTGGTTTACCAAAGTTACAAGTCGAAAGACACTGAACGCCCTTTTGCTGGTAGTTGGGGAAGTTGAGTCAGGTTCTTCGGTTCTTCGATGCTTACACATATCTGGAACCTAGGTTCGTTCGGTTTCTTTGACAGTTTTACCCTTTTGGTGGGTAGTGTCAACCTGGAGGCCCATTTTGAATATCCCCAACATAACTAGTTTGGGGTTTAGCGTGGGATCCCATCTTGCATAGTTGATCCGTTTATTTTTTTCTTCTGTTTTTACTTTTGTCATTTAGTATTACCACATCTCGAGGGGCCAAACAAAGTCCTTGCTTTTGTTTTCTCTGTGTCTGTGAAGTCAATCGCGCAATTAGTCAAAATTTTCGATAGGTTCAATAGGGAAAGGGGTAGTATCTGCTTTGCTTCACTCGCGGTAAGTGGGTCGCGGATAAATTTATAAACGTTTTACATAAACTAGACTCATAACCTTTCCAGTTAAAGTCCTCCAAATCTACACCTTAGACGCACCAAGATATTTAACCTTTCTGAAACTATTACGTTTCTTCGCTAACAGTAATTTCATTCTGCTCGTTTTCCATGTTCCATTCTAATATTACATAAAAAATCTATTACGTCGTCAAATGCTTAACAATAGATACAAGTATATCCACTATTCGCGATAAATACGAAGTAGGGAAAGGAAATTCTTTACAATGGCTTGTAGGCAAGATGCAAAACAAACTTTATAGGAGACCATACAATTTAATTCGAACGTACATTTGCCCTGCCTCAATATCATCAAAGCCTTGGCTACATTCTACCGTTTACTTACAGACACTTGCTCTGCCAAGATTGCTGAAGGTAAGATTCCTTAATCCTAGGATTTGTGGATGAGGTGGGATTTTCTGATGCTCTGTAGTATTTACTCTAAGTGTGGATAAGTTCTTGGAAGTTAGGGGTAGAGTATTTTAATGGTCACCATTGGAAGGGTTGAGAAATACCAGCTTGAAGAAACAAGTTATGCAGATGTTCATCTGAAAAGTTAGATAGATCTGAGAAGATAGAATCAAGCTGCCGAGCTTCCCAAGTCACTGAAATTCTAGGGTTAAGATAAACCTCTACAATTCCAGTAAAAAGCCAAAGAAGATTACTAAAAGCGAAACTTGAACCGTTGCCAATCGTGAATTCAATGCTATAGACTTTCGCGTGCAATGTAAAATGTTAATAGGGAGCTTGGTGTATCTGAAAACCACCATCTGCTACAGTTGCTGAAACATATCATTGAGAAGTTTGAGGAGCATGCATGCACACATTCATACGACGACAATATACGTTGGATGTTCAGTGCTGGACCCGAAACTTTAAGAAGTCAACAAGAAAAAAAGTGGTTTTCCCTGCAGACTTAAGAGGCCTAGCGACTACCGCCACAACTATTCCAACCAAAAAAAGCCAAGAAACGCCAAACTTGTTCTTAGTATGGCGCACGGAATGTAGCATCTTTAGATATACACAATAAGATACATTCATGTGGTATTAAGATACATTGATTTTTCTACTATATAAATTTATAGTGCAGGTGTAGCTAGTAATATTGAAAGGTTTCATGCAGATGTACGGATATAGTATGCGTAGTTACATATCGTTGTAAATCGATTCTACTGAAATTGGATAAAATTGGTTTGCTATTTTTGGAAGGTAGCTAATTTTTCCAATGAAATCTTAATGAAGTTTATATTCCAAGGTTTCTCAGAGGCTGGCGTTGAAAACATGAAGTGGAGAAATGGTAATTGCTGTGGTAACGGGGGGGCTAATTTTATCTTAGTAAGAAAACCTGGGGTGGCCAATCTTGGTTCAAGGATAACTTCACGTTTGGCATGCAATACGAGTACTTCACAGGCTTAGAATTAAGCAGTTTCCTCTCATTTTCCAGTCAGATAATATTGTCTATTTTTAGCATTTCAAGGTAATGAAGAACATGTTTCCTGAAGGGATCCAAGCTGCCGTAATAAGGACTATTTTGAATTTCGTTTGACGTCATGTTTTTCATCGGTTTCTTAGAGAGTTTATGATGTGAGTTTTGCTGGAATATTATCCTACGTTCGTGGAATAAAATAATGAAAATTTCTGGTTTAAATATTAATCAGTCCCCTTTCCTGGAGCTTTCAGGGTAATCTAATAATAGTAGCAGCCAGTGTCAGGCCTCATTTCTCAATCTTTTCTGGTATTACACTATTACCGCAGAATTCGAAAGCAGGCCTCGTGATGAATTGATCTAAGAAACGGAAAAAGTAGATATCCCAGATGTATTTCGGGGACCTAATCTTTGAAATTTTGACTAATGAGATTTCAGTATTCCAATAAATTAATGGAATTTTTCAATGATACAGAGGTAGTGGACAATATGAAGCATCTGAAAGATACGTGAGCGAGATAGTCTTAAAACTACTTAGGAGGTAAAAAATCATAGGATTAACCCTAATTTTCACTTGTTAACCTCGATTGATCCGAACTTCTCGTGTTTGGAAGTGAAAAAGCAAATTAGCTAAAAACCATGGTAGAAAGGTTTTTGTCAAAGATGATTCCATGTAAGTTAAGCAGAAGAGCTGTAATAGGTCGCTTTGAATTCAATGTCTTATCCTGCTTAAGACATATTTGAACTGGTCTTAGAGTCTAGAAGCAATAAAGGAATGGGGATTTTTTTTTCATGTGGCTCCCCATCTAAATACTAACCACCCACAACAATGCTTAACTTTTGTAAAAGAAAGATGTGCGTTTTATTTGCGCATATGCTTTAGTTTGAGCTTTCGTCTACACAAAAAAAACCTTAAAAGTCATAAAAGACTCTAGATCCAGATAATTTTTGCAAATAGGTTTCCCATGACGAATGCAGTTTCGGTTGCTGTTGAATCTATTGCCACCAACATACGCGAAGCAAACTGCGATCCCCAAAAAAATGATATATTAGATTTTGATTTATTATTATTCCTCACTTCCTTGGTTAGCCATCTAGGCTTTTTGAGTCTACGCCCTCTAAATTAGTCGGCGAACTTTACAATTTGCATCTCCTTGTTTTTTTCAAATTTCACCAAATACAATTTTTATAATAGTTTTCCGTAGACGGTAGATTAAAATGCTAGAATGGTAACCATTTCCTGAAGAGTGCAGTAGTCAGAACCGGCTAAAATGGTATAATTAGCATAATATGAATTGGGAACAATATGTGAACAGAGAAATAAGATACTTCAGATTATCTTGAGAAAGATGATGTGATGTTCGAAATGAAACCCGAATTCATTGCCTACTATGCTATCAGAGACTTATAGGTGTAAGAACTTTTAGATATGTATGAGTTTTAAGAGAGCCTGAACACTAGGGAATTCTATTCACAATAAGAAAGCAGCGGGATGTCACACCGAATCCGGCAGGTTAAAACCCTGATGTTTAATTAGGACGCTTGTACACCCAGGGCTTGGTTAAATTTCAGAGTGGGGGTATAAACGTAGGAAAAGCTCCCTTGAAATAATTGCTTCTAAGTACGCTATTTACAGTAGGAATGAATACCAAGCGTGCAATCCCTAGTAAAGAGAGCTCTTCCAGTAACCAATGAGACACCGCAACCTTAGCTTTCAACGGGATTTCGCTTGGACATTCATAATTGAGGCCATTTCGAAAGCAGTAGCAGATTTTATGACCCACTAAGGATTCGTTTCAGATCTGAAGAATAATTATGGATGAAACACAGCAACTCAGCTTACTTACCAAGGATTGCCGGCAGAATGTATATGTGGTTGCAATGATTGTTAGCGGTGTTATGTAACCACGTCAGCGGAAACCTTCGCGTCACTGTCATTCACACGAAGAACAACGCTGCTGCTTACCATAGTGAACCCTTTCTGTTATGAACCATCAATCCCCGTGAAAGAATCCATCACAACTTCCAGAGCATCACTCAACATTAGAGTAGCTTAGGCCAGGAGAGATAATTTGAATTAAGGTTACTTAAGAACTCAGTAACACGAAGGGCGTAGCCCACACCGAGACTACACCGTACCATCCTGTAGTGGTATTGTATTATTGAATACGCCATGCACTGGAATCCCCTCTCTCAAGATGGCCAACGAGTGGCTGGTCCGTAGGTGTGGTTGACGCGCTATATAACACCAAGGGGTGAATAGGGACCATATCACAGAAGCCAACACGATAACAAACGTGCTTCCTTATTCAAGAACTTTGCAGCAAGAAGGTACATTCTCGTCTGCAACGATGGTCCGATGAAACCATCTCAACATCTACATCAGGGCCCATATTAGTTGATCAGCAGAGGCAGTTTAACATTGATATCGCCGACGAAATACTCGTGTCAAAATGTCGATTCTCATACCAACATCAAGAAAACACCGTGATACTACCCACCCCAAAGAGTAAATCTCAAAAGTCAGTCAAGCTTCCGTTTAATAACTTGTAGTAACAAACTTAACGGTATTTGGCAGACGAATTGGATTACTTGGTTGCCCTCCAGGCAGGACTTCGCTAACTACTGGCGAACCAATTCCGTAGTGACTCTGACCACTTTCCGTCATGTTTACCTGAAACAAGGCGATGAGGATTATTAACTTAAATAAGATTTCTTCCACAAACGTGATCTTCTCTCTGAAAGTTCCTTCTGTAGAAGGGACTTGGTCAATTGTTGGGTGCGTTAGGGTCACTCCAAATTCAGATTCAGTTGTGTTCCAATTTAGGGAGCAAGTATCTTTCAAGAGATATTTCGATTTCGGTCACGTTGCAGCAGCATGTGCTTCTGAGCACGATGGGTCAAAAAGGAAGTGTAGACAAGAGGGCTACCTCATGAAAGATTGCACTGGAGATTCACGATGTTGTGCAAAGGGAAAAATGATGTGGACGATCGGCACGATGCAGGCAGTGGCAGGTTTCTGGCATATAGAAAGGAGCTGAATCGTAGGGCTAAGCCTCAACCATTGCCAGGCGACTCAAGACCTATTCTTGCAAACCATTCGGGAGTTAAAAGTGGACGTGGATGTAAACTGCGAACCTTACTGAAATTACGGTAATGCTTTGTAGGTGAAAGAGTCATCTGGGAACGCGATATGGGTATGCGGAAGGGAAGTCATACAAAGAGCAACGGCATTCTCCGGAGCCGGCTTTGTAAGAATAAAAGTCAACGATGTTCATATCTACAGCTGTTACGCCTCTTTTAGAGCAATGGGAGGAGATGTTAGACAGTTTGGTGTTGAACACTGGAGACCACAGCCTTAAAATTATTGCTGGCGATTTCAACGCGTGCGTCTTGGACTTCGAAACCCGAGTGACAACCAACAGGGGCCAAATCCTGCTTGAAACCTTCACGGAGCTGGATATCATACTAGCCAACGTTGAATGGTTGCTCACCTTCCGAGACGGAGGGTTGAGTTCGATCGTCGATCTGACTTACTTCAGTAGCTTGTTGGCGAGAGAAATAGTCTGGGAGGTTAGTGAACAGCAGGTCATGTTTCTCCATATTAGAAACGGAGGGGACGATAGTCGAATGCGCAACATAAGTGGAAAAACCAGCATAGCTGGCTGATTCGCTGGAGGAGAGAAAAATTTCCTGGCGGCTTTAGAAGGAGGTCACGACCGGAAGAGAACGGCACTGGAAAAGTTGGGTCAGCTATGTCAGCAAATAACTGAAGCATGCGCCTTTACAACGTTGTGACAGTGTTTACCCCACAGTAGGGAATCGAACTAGTGGTGCAACCAGCAAGCGAGAAGATTTCGCCAAAGGACAAGCATAGGCATAGGCAGCTCTGTTTTCAGGTAAATATGAATATGCGGGGCGCTGCTTACAAGGTTATATTGAACAAGATTCGTGGACAAAGATGACTTGCTCGGGATTTTTTTTTCAAAATAATTGCAATTGTTTTCCCACAATAGAAAGAAAGCAGACCTCAGCCAACGGTTCAACAGGACGTGTTCTCGATTCTCGGGATGACTAAGGAGGAACTACAAGAGATCTGTGGACGAATTGGGAACAATAAGGTTATGTGATAGGATGAGATTCCAAACAGCAATTCCCTGAAGTTGATTGCAAAAATCAGGCCCGCATGGTTCATAAGTGCATTGCAACTGTGCATGCTAGAAGGAGTTTTTTTCCGCTAAATTAAAGGGGCAGAGGTTGGTTCTGCTAACAAAAGCGCATGCCGTATCCTCTCCATATCGTCCTATTTAGGCACTATGAGGATGATGGAGAGGGTGATATGCAACAGGCTCCCGTTCGCTGAGCTAGTGCTGGGTTTATCGGTTTCAAAAAGTCCGTTCTGCCGTCGATGCAATAGCAAGGGTCGCACATCTGACTCAGGAGACGCCGACTGTTGGTAAGTGCTGCGCGATAGTAACGCTGGATGCCAGGAATGCTTTTAACTCGGCCAACTCGGGTTAAATTAAAAGCACTTTGGCTAAATTAGGTGTCCCTGGTTACTTTGCTCGAATGATCGAGAGTGACATCTCGGAGAGACTTCTTTTGTATGAGGTGGTTGACGGGTCGCAAGACAATAGGCTCCGTATATTAGCTCTTCCTGTGGAACATAATACATGACGGAATACTTGTGCTTCACATGCCGAAGGAGCAACGTTGATTGGCTTTTCAGAAGACCTGGCGTTGGTGGAAGTTGCGAAGCACACCGCGGACGTGTAACTTTATAGAAGTTAAACCTGTCATGCTATTAACGCGTGGTTATAAATATTGAAACTGGACCTAGACGGTGACAAGACGAAGGTGGTCCTTATTACGAAACGCTGGACAAACGACACTTTCAAAATCTGGATTAGTAACACAACGTCGTTTCAAAATCGACCAATAGATACTTGAGGGTAATGGTCGATACCAATAGGGACTTGAAAGGGCACCTAGACAATACCGACTGCTTATCGCAGGTGTGATGAAATCCATCCTGCTATATGCAGCTTCTGTCTGGGCGGGAGCACTGTATAACACGGTGAACCGGAGAAGGATGACTTCGGCATATTGGCCAATGGTCCTAAAGGGTGTGCAGCGTATATAGCACAGTAGCTTCTGGTGAGGTAGTGTGTGTCATCCCGGGAATGATTGTCTTTGATCTTCTAGCTCTCTCCCTAACTGCGGACTTCAGAAAAACCATTGGGAAGAAAAAAAAAGACAAATTTTATTTTTTAAATGTTGAATAGTTAGTTTTTTTGATTCCTCATATACTGGTATTTCGAGAGCCAATTGTCTTCTGCTCAGTGAGTTTTTGTCTGACAAACTGGTCCTTGAAATACCGGTACATGAGGAATAAAAAAACGGACTATTCGGCATTTAAAAAAAAAAATTTGCCGTTTTTTGTTTCTTTGTAAAATAAGCCGAAAAACGATAAACACAATCGAAGGAATTAGGATTGGACAAGTCTTCATACTGTCCCGAATACACAGATACCCACGAGAGCCTGAAGCATGTGATGTTCCATTCCACCCCATCCGATCCCATCCCATCCCGAGATTCGCGAATGAAAGATGAAGGTTAAATGACGTACTCCTCCGTATTTCTCGGACCTCATAGTCTCGTGGATGAGATGTTGATGTCGATATAAAATTGAAGTGCAGTAAACGCAACAATAACTTCGGTACACGAAAATCTGCTGGAACTGTATGGAGCCCGAAAAGCTCGGCGGAAGCGTGATTTAATTGTGCTGGTGTAAACCAGACCCCTCAAAGTGAAGTAATACTTTAAGGTAGTCCTGCGGGGAAATGGCCCCAGAAGTGGGGGTGGTTTTAATGGGTGCAACCTGGCGCAATAGCGACTTTTTAGATTTTTCTAAGCCATAAAAAAATGTGTCTGAATAGTCATCAATCTGTAGCTACTGACATTGTAAGGGCATCTTAAATTTGGGCTGTATCTCAGTATGTCCAGCACAAGACTAGCTTTTTGAAATAGCTCTAGGTGCTTCCTTGGCTAAGCACTAAAAACAGAATCAAAAACCAAGCAATCCAGTCGTATGCAATCTGAGCGTCTTAATAGGTTTCAAAAAAAGTTCCTTAACTACCGTCAGACACTTTGAAATTTACGAGCACCAAATGCATCTATGTTGACAGATTTATTAGAATCAATTCTATTTCAAATGTTTATGCTATCTATCATCTTTCCCAATAACTAATACAGTACCTCACAAAATTACAACACCAATCACATAAAGATATCATACATTTCAATATCTATGACAAAAAAATATCTTTTGAAAACTTGAAATGGGCTCAAGGTATTCCCGACACTATCTTAAGGCCAACTATTCATTCTTTATTTTCGTGTAGCTAATGTACGACAGATACCTCATAGCATTACAAACCTCTGACAATTTCAGTTACACAACAAAACGCTAGTCATCGAAAGTGCGGCCGCCTTAGCCCAGCTATGCAGTCTAGAATACGCGACCCTACCTATGTAGAAACTCGTGTGAACCATATGTTCACGCTTGCGACAATCTTAGCCAATGCTCAACATTCTTTATAACTAAAAATAAAATGAAGAAAATTTAGAAACTGGCCTCTAGTCACGATGAGTATCTGCGTTTATTGTAGTCATTCCCGTGATAGATTTCTTCTTGTTACATGTCGAAACGGAATGAAAATGACATCGATCGAATAGTTTAAACATCTGAAAGGAGATAGAGGTCTGCGAAGGAGAAGCCAAGCGACAAAACTTAGTCGTGCACCATCAAACTCAGAACATTGTTCCAAGTCTGATAAGACATTAATAGATACACTTGGAAAGTTCTTAAGGCGGCTGCTGGCAAAGAAACAGTTGGAACTTCTCCTCGTCTAATGTTTCCATTGGAAATGGCTGACTCACTAAGTGTGTGGCTCGAAATAAAAAAATAGTTTGGGGCTTTGTGTGAGGAAAATAAACAAATTTGGAGGAGCGGAGCGATCAATTACATCGTATTATCGGATTATTTAATATTCCGGTCGACAGGACGGGAACTATCTTTTGGGAGTGATTATAATTCTGTTTAAATTATGATAAGAAATCACTTTGGAGGTCAGAGCGAAAAATCTTTTTTTCCTGAAAATCATTTTTTTGATTGATTGGTGTAAATATTTAGTTAGATAAAAGCTGGGGAGATAAAAATTATGTTTGGCTTTAAAAGATACATATAAATGTTGGCTATCTTTTGTGTGATGGTAGCTACACTGAAGGCTGGGTTCGAGGAAATTCATATTTGAGCAGCGATGGGGTGCACCGTACTTGCTACAAATATCATATCTGCTTGCCTGTTTGACTCCTAATAAAAATAAAATCTGCGAGGCTAAAGATTATGGCAATTCAACTTTGTAATAGAAGAGTGAAACATTTTGATAATCCGAAACAAACCGTCTATGATCCTTTTACCATTCAGAAACCTCTTAAACCTAAAAATCAATAACTTGAATTTAAACCCTACAAATTCGACCCCTAGCTGTTCCTATCGCATATTTCCATGCGCTCTAATCTGCAAAGAAAAGAAGAAATAATGAAGTCATAATCCTGAATACATCAATAGAAGATTACCACCCTAGAGACCAGTTTTCCGGTAACTGAAAATCGAAGCTTCATCTTAGCTACGACAGGAGCATTCCCTTTCGTAGCCATTGCTCACATCTGAAGCCTCTTCTGGGGTGCATATTTTTTTTCTATTATATTTCCCACCCTACCGCTCTCTCCTATAGCAAATCTATGGTAAATTATGTCTCCAGCAGAACATATAGCGAGGTATGTACTGTTTACTATTGTCGTACAATCATTAATAGGACATGAAGTGTATGAAACAGCCAAGCAACGAGGATACATTATTACAACCGTGCCACACAGTTTAAACCTTAGCACTTGGAATAGCGTGGTTGCTCCCGCGCTGCTTTTCCCTTTGATTTAAATTAGCGATATAGGACATCGACCCAGGCATTCATCGATTGCAGAGTACCGCAACTGCGGAGATGGAGAAATAATTGCGCCAGAAGATTGTACAGGGGATGATGTGAAATAGGCATTCTCGTAGACTGTTCATGTCTACAGGACTAAAATCAGTTGTACATAAAAATCAATGAATTCATAAGGCATCCAGTCAAACATACATGAGCACATGACGCTAAAAAGGAGGCTCGTCTCAAAGGCTCGTAGGCAAGGCAGCACCCAACCTTCTTTCATCACCCCGGCACAAAAAAGGACGAAAAAAAAATAAACGGAGGGTTGATAAATTAATAGAAACAACCAAGGGTACAAGCGAACCTTGAGACTTGTATTATCGAATGAATCCCTTTTGCACACTTGATAGTGACATACTGAACCGAAAAAAGAAATCAGTTCAATACAGAACACCCCAGATGACGAACTTTTGGCACGTGCCAAGGGAATCCTTTTTTCCGGCCAACGGGATTTCAGGTTTCCGGCCTTTATGCTTCTATCATGCCTGCGGAACATCTGATTGCAACATACTCACCAGCACCCCTTCCTCATACGATATTTCTTCCAACTTTTGTCGTCCGCACTGGTTGGGGTTGAGAAATGAAGTGATAGTGGCCGGGAAACGAAATTATTAAGGATAAAAAATTGCAGCCCGTTCTTCAGTCAAGATAAAATCAAATGGATGGACGTTTTGCAGTCACTGACCTGCGTTCTGTGGCCATCCGATGCAGAGGGTGGTAGAGTCATTGGTTATCAATTTGTTATGTAGTAATGTTGGGGATTGGTAGACAGATTAAAAGCCATCAGAAGGGTGAGAACTGATAATGTTAAGAGGATTTACTTTATTTTATTAGTGGAAAATGGGAAAATTGCAATGTGTTTGGTATAGGGATGCTGAATTTGGTATAATATTTCAATTTTTTTTCAGATAATATGCCAACTAATGTCCTGTCTGCTTCTATAGATGATTTCTGGTTCACTGCCCTGGTACAAATATTATATTAAATCAAAAAGAGCAATCAATCGGAATTGAGATCGTATCTAGTTGGAATAGAATTTCAAAGAAGACTTCAACAAACCAAATTTTTGGTCAAGTTTATTGGCAGCTCGCGAAACGCCCAGCGCGTCAATAATATTCTAACGTGAATGATGTTTAAATTTCGTACCATCTGAAGCTCAATTCTTGCGTCTAGCCCTGTCCAAGGAAACACTGACTCAAGATTTAAGCCAGTGAACATTACTTCCCAAGGTAAGGAATAAGATCCCTCGGGATCTGAATCTTAAAATTAGTCCGCTGAATTCATAAAAGATATCAATTCTCTGATCCCATAAATAGAGCTTCCTTTGACGTCGCCAAAGATCAGCTTACCTAATCTCCTTTGTCTGGTTCTAGCTGGGGCAAAGAAATGCATGACAGTAACGCCTTCCTCACCGCCACTTTAGCAGTGCGTATTACAGGGTATACAGAATCTGGCAGCATGGCTCGCTATTGACCACCACCTCGTGAAGATTGCTGAAGACAGTCCAGAGCGGATCCCCTTCTGGTAAGTTCGCCGGTCCGCTCGTTCCTACATTCTCGTGCCCTGGAACCGAGAGAGAGACATTAAGTGAACCGTCTGGAGTACTTAGTACGTTCCTGCACCGATTCACCAATTTGGAGGATATCACCCCCAACTTTAAATTCTGGGCGCAGAGTTGACTGTCCGTGAGAATACTTATGTTTCACTCTAACGGGTCGGCAAGTTTTCCTGATTGCCAATATATTTGCCTGGAAACCACTGTCATGCCCAAAAAGATTGTGCTATTCGGATAAGCTGTGTATATTCAAGGATACTCCCCCTCCAACTGTACAGCTCATTTGACTCCACTTGGTTGAGAATCTCGCAAATGTAGATTCGTGCTGCCCAATATTCTGACTCCCATTATCTGATAGCTCTGCAGGATATAATGTGTCTAATGTAGAGAACCATAGCAAAGAGGTGTAAAGGCTAAAGGCATCTATTAGCCAAGAACGCATTGCCACTTTGGTGTCCTGACTTCCGATTCTTCGGATTCTGATAAGCGTTATCTTATTGTATTCCACACCAAGCGTATGCCACCACCTAACAGGCTGGGTCGAACTCGGGCTGTCTAAATCGATAATTTTTTTTCTGTCAAAACCTCTATTTCCAAACTAAGGACGTCTTGCTTTGAATTTCTTAATATCCAGTTTTATATTTAGTTTATAATTTAATTCACGCGAGGATACTTTACATTGATAGCGTCTGTCCCTTTAGCTGCTAGATGTGAAGCTTGGGTATTTTTTTAAGGTTTTATATAAAACAAAATCTTACTAAAATCGGTTTATTGTCTGTCTGTCTATTTGTCTATATATCGGTCTGTCTGTCACACGCATTTTTCTCGGAAACGGTTATAGTGATTGACATCACATTTGGTGGAAAGATGGAAATAATAAACGCTCATGCCTACACTCTATTTCGAATTTAAAGGGGGGCGCGGGTAAAAGGTTGTTTTGACATTAGTTGCAAAGGTGTAGGGAATCGGAAATTATCATTTCTTTCACGGACTTATTCTCAGAAGCTACCCAACCTAAAATTCTGAAAAAATCAAGAAGCTGCCATTACATGGTACATAGGCACCGAAATACTTTTCACAAAGGTATTCGTTCAAATAAAACTAATAATAGTATATTACAATACTTTTTAATAATCGAATACGGAGCCCCCTTAAGTTCATCCAAACTTTTCATACCTGAAACGTCCAGCTTCCAGTTTTCCGATTTGTTTTTCTTTTATGAAATGATTGAACTTTCTTTGGGTTTGCTTAGACCTGAGTTAGGTACTTTTCGGCCTTAATATGATTCATACCCATTGTATGATTATGAATCTATATAAGGCAACAAATGGCAAACCCTTTCAATCACGTTGCTGCCAATGCAGATCATCTTGCTTAAGAAGTCGCGACCTTAGTGCTTAACACTATTAGATTAGTTTTGGTTAGATCGGTGCTAAATCCATTTCGCCCATAAACTTTCTTTCGCTAACGCACACTTGCGGACTCATGACCTCGTTTGACCGCCTTCGGTAACGAAACTCTCTGGGTTTTTGGTGCGCGCCCAAGCCCAATGCACCTCCGGCACATCTCCACAAACTATTGAATAACCCTGTCCTGCTGCTTTTGTAGCCCAACTGATATTATCCTCTTCAGAGTAGAGCATTTTTATTCTGCTTTCTACCCAGTTGATCCTTTCGGGAAGTCTCGAGTTTTCCAATAAATTCCACTATCCAACAAAAAATGCGAAGATACGAGAAAGAGAGACATTGACATGAATTTAGTCCGTTGTTGAAAGTTCCATGTACACGAAAAAGCCGAAAAATGTCCCGAAACCAAAAATGTCAGGATGACACACTTGAACATTCTCTGGAAGGTTAAATCATATCCACAGTGGATGAGCCTTGCGGAGACATCATCCAAAAAAGACCCTCCCAAGAGGGAGATATTATTATGGAACTCAACATGCCTCACGCGGCAGATTAAAGAGGGGCCAAAAATGGCCAAAATCATTCAATACACTGACATTGAGGAAGTCATCTAGGACGCGTGAAAAATTCAGTTCAAATCTTTAGAAAGCGTACAAAGAAAACCGTCGTCGGTTAATTGGCAGAAAGTTGAATTCGTCAGAGATTTTTAAGACTTTAGTGAAAACTTTCCCGGAAATTCCTTGTCTTTTCAAGAAACTATTCTGCAATGGCCATTAATCATACATGCTCTTTGGTGATGGTAGAGTCTGAAACCCGTCGCAAAGTTTGGTGCGCATGAGGGGAGCATTCGAAGAATCTTTGTTGCAGCAAGGGTTGACATGTAGTTCTTCCTGAGCAGCGGAGGCGCATTTTTACATGATTAGAATGAGAGTTGCAGGTCATCTACGGAAGCCGTAAGGGATTTGAATACAATACGTGTAGCAATGTACCTATCACAGCGTCTAGCTGCTGAATTATCTCACCGGTTTCGATACCGTGCTGTCTGTTGGGGGAGCCCGGCCCAGTTATTAACTAGGAAAACTTATGCTAGTTATGCGAATAGAATAGAAGATTCTAAGTTCTTCCTGATGCAGGTGGTTTCTATATTTCGAATGAACTAGACTGGATCGATATAAGTCGTTTTTTCGTGGTATCCAGGGAAAAACAAGTAAAATTAAAAAAGTAAAATCGGAAAGTCAAGTGTGGGCCGATGCGGATGGATGTCAGAATATTCAAAAAGTAAGCGGCAGACAGCTCCCTCAGCGACAAGTCAACGGAAAACTTCCTTGCTACTCCTCCTGATAGATATGAAATTGACGAAATCACTACTCGGATTACAAAGGTCCGCCGCTGTTCAATAGGAACTGATAACACAGGAGCGATTTTTTAATTTTGTCGTCGTACTTTAGCTAATGATCTAACAGGTAAAGCAGTATTACGGACATGGGGAAACCAAGCCACCCAAAAAGTGATGTAATTTGATAAAGTTGGATTCATTAGGTACAAAACGAGCTGTTAGGGGTCTTGGTGGGTCACGAACAATTTGCGAAGACCGAAAATGTTATGTCTGAACTGACTATTATTATGTCCAACTGTTCGTTATTTTTTTGGGTCGACGTTCAATGTCTTCCACCATCATCTTGGGGGAGTTCTTCCCCATCCATCATTTTCAAGTAGAAGAACCTTATAGGATGATAGGAAGGCGCTTCTACAGAAGATGATATTGGTTTGTAAGAGCTTTTTCGGGGCCGCACTCAAGGAGATGTCTTGGGATGGTTAAAATTCCGAAGGCGTGGGCACAAAAACAAGACGGTAGTGCAGACAAGGCAGCCAGTACTCTCTAAAAGGGAGGAACGTTGAAATCAAAAACTTGCTCCCTCACTGATCCTAAGGGTACCAGATTTCAACAAAAAGTAAGAGGCATTATAGCAAGATCTTTGGAAAACATCCAAACGGCCATTATAACAAAAAGCAAAACTGTTTAAAAAAGAGTCTCTTAGCTGTAGCGTACAAGCTTCCTCGGCTGGCATGGAGCGATCGGCTATCTTATTCGGCGGTGTTTTGTCCTTGCAAGAAAGAAACGTAACAAATGGAAAACAACCTAAAATATCACCACTATTGAGCACCCATTTGCGAAGTTCGCTTTAAAAAGTAAAGTCGCAAGGCCTCGTGAATTCCGAATGATTCAAAAATGCCTGCAACCACTGCAGGTAGGAAACTGTCTGAATCGAAAAAATTAAAGGACGTGTCAGCCCGACCCGAGTGTTTGAAGCTGCGGGTTCCTCAATTCCTTGACGTAATTCATGTTATCACCATACCAAGGTGTTTGACCACACGGCGGAAAAGGCAGAGGCTGACTTTGTTGTCGAAGCCTAATGAGCAACTTAGAGACCCAACATTTTGTCCGCTCTGCCTGATAGGCGCTTTAGGGATAGAATAAAAATGACTTATCGGAACAATTGTTTAAATTTTGGCAAGCCTATTATTTGTTAACCGTCATAGGTCATTTAGCTCGAGAGGTTATGACGTAAAAATTCGATCAAGAATTTATTGACTAAAACAAGTGTGTTATTATTTGACTAAGCTAATAAGTGAGGAAGAATATTGTTGTAGCAAGAGTTCCGCAAGGGCTCAGTGGTGTGCCGTCTCTAATAAAATATGGTGTATAATGAATTTCCTATTCTTCCCTTGCCGATATAGATTGCGGTATACCCATTAAGTGATCATATTGTTGTTTCACAGCGAGTTATCAAGTACTTTGGAAAAATGGTCGACGCAAGGCTCAATGGCATTACACTAGAGTGAGCCATATATAGGGTTGTCGAAAACAATCCGGGAAATTGAATTTAGATAAGACAGCAGATATAATCAGTTTATTTGTAATTGGATGTCCTTATTGTTATGGGGTTTTAGCAGTACCATTGGCTTCAACTACCCTCCAAAATTAGCGCGTAGACGGTGGTCATAAATTTAGAAATGAGTTGTAAGACGGGTTCCTGTGGACCAAGTTTGGGTCTGCTCGCCTTCTCAGCTACCGTTGAGTTCTGCTAGAAGATATAGCGCACAATTTTCTTTGATAACCACATGGTTAATGCACGACCATCTCCAGAACGTCAACATTGTAGACAATCGCTTTTGCTGTTGGCGACCTGGTTTTTCAGTTCAAATGAAATCTCATCGAGGTTTTCAACCTCCTGAGGCTTGGATTGACTATTGCGTGGACTGTCAGGCTTCAGTTCAGTTCTTCACTCAAACTTGTGTAGGTCCATCAAACGACAGACAATGAGAATTAGGTTGTGAGCTAAAAGTTGGATGGGCTAACGGCAAACTTACATGCACTATTACTACTTTTCGCGGTAAAAAGTATTTTCGGCACTATTTAGATCGGTTAAAGCAATTTATAGAAGGAAGACCACAAGCGAAAAACCTAACCACCAGACTGCCTAGGGAGTCAAATTAGATTTTCACTCCAAAGTGGAAAATTGCTTCCTACATTAGATCACACATTCATTATTATCAACGATATAACAAGTGGTGTCCGGTCTAGGCCTGCCTTAGTAAGGAATTTCTGACATCCCGGTTTTGTGCCGAGGTCCACCTATTCGATGTCCCTAAAACCTGTTTGGTGTCCTGACCTACGCCGTCGCTCCATCTCAGGCAGGGTCTGCCTCATCTCCTTTTTCCTACCATAGATATTGTCCTTATAAACTTTGCTAGCGAAAAGTTTTCAGTAAGCTGAAATAGGCTCTGTTGGCAGCCAGCAACCGTGCGCGGATTTCATCGTCATAGCTGTTATCAGTTGTATTTTTGAACATAGATAGGAGAATTTTTCAACGATCTCAAAGTCGTAGTCTTTTATCTTTATTGTTTTCCTTTGACCTACTTCTTCATTAATGAGCAGCTCGAGATCTTGCGCCGCCTGCTCGATCTGGATGAAGGTAGACTGTACATCTCGGGTTGTTCTTCCCATTATGTCAATATGGTCTACGCTAGTAGTTAGGTGGACTTGAAGAGGATGGTGCCTCTCGCATTGACATTTGCATGCGAATCACTTTCTCTAGGGTCAGGTTAAAGAGGACGATAGGGCATCCCCTATTCTTACACCGTTGTTGATGTCGAATGGTCTTGAGAGTAATCCTGCTGCTTTTATTTGGCTTCGCACATTGGTCAGGGTCAGCCTAGTTAGTCTTATCAATTTTTTCAGGATACTGAATTCTCTCATGGCCGTGTACAGTTCTATCCTGGTTATGCTGTCATAGGCGGCTTTAACGTCGATGAAAAGATGGTGCAACTGATTCCCATATTCCAACAGTTTCTCCATCGCTTGTCGCAGAGAGAAAATCTGATCTGTTGCTGATTTGCCTGGAGTGAAACCTCTTCGGTATGGGGGCCATGGATGTTCTGGACATATGGGGCAAGATGCCGGAGAAGATCTTATAGATGGTACTCAGCAACGTGATACCGCTATAGTTAGATCACACTTTGCGGGAATTATTGTCAGTAGAGGTAGAACCGTCCAGCTTGAAGTGAGTACAGGCCTCTAAAAAGATTCGCGCTGTTGCTGGAATACACTGACGGGTAGCGTTACGCAAGGTTGAAGTCTTTCCGGGAGAATCGGGACCTAATGACTTTGAATTTTTCTACGACAATTAAAGAGGGAAGACCTAACCACAAAAATACAACGAAGTAATATTACAGAGGGTTGAATGAGCTTGCAATCGAGGGGGACCACAATGTGAAAAGAAAAATTCCGGTGATACTGTATTACGTACAGTACGTAGTGTCTTAGTTAAATTGTAGGGAAGCAGAATCTTCACTAGACGAAGTAGATGGAAATGATAAAGGAGGGCAGATCGTTGGTAAAAATGAAAATAATAGAGGATGCGGTACAAATTCGGAGCAAAAGAATGGAATATGAAATCATCAAGCAATACTCTGCAAGATCAATTGAAAAAGAAAGGAGGTGGTCTATAAAATAATTGATGAGGGAAATTTAGGTGAAGCAAATTTGGCAAGGGGTACTTTATGGTTAACTTTCCTTTAGATTATGCCTGCAAGGATTCACTAACTATAAGATAGAATGCTGCCAGCATCGAAGGTGATTTTGACTAGTGTGGACTATCAGGCGGAGAAGCATTTGCTGTATAGGGATAAGCAATGTAATCAACAAGGTTGTCAAAATGAAGCAAATACATATGAACACAAGCCGAGAAACATTTTGGCAGACCGATGTCATCTCTCCAGCAATTCAAAAATGGAGCTTGTAGCCACATTGGGCGCCACGTACAATAAACGCAGAAGTGGGGAACATCGGATGGATGCCGATTCTGGAGGAAACATAAGGGCATGGGAATAATCACCGAGATGATACTCATTCATACGGATTAAGTGACCACCCATTTCAACTTATTGATCTAGATTTTTTCCACGATTTTTGGACCCTTAGACTGATTTCTTGCACTTAAGAGTAGACTCAGCGATAATATGGGGAAATAAACTGCCACTTGGGGCAGTTGTTGTGGGATATTGTAGTCATAGCAAGCGTTTCTACCAATTTAGTTTGGATAGTTCTCTACATTGCCTTAAACGTGCGAAGACACCAGAAGAACCCATAGTATGCCCTGTTTTACTTGCCGTGATTAACCTGAGGCTAGGCTTGGAAATGCTCTTTCTGTCTGAAAAAAACAAGGAGAAGGCAGGTTGACCTCATTGAAAGTAAATTTCGCACCCCGATAAAACTGAAACAATAATCAGAAAGACAAATGAAAACCTATATATTAGTGTCCCTGCCAATGTTGCCGCAAGCGGAATGATTCTGGTATGAGAACTTGTGACAAAAAGTTACCTCTATATGGGCGTACTTAATTTTAAGCAAAAAGATAAGATACATATTTTTGTTGTATTTTGTGTCAAGCCCATGTATATCAGACCACCGAACTGAATACTAAAAGTCTAAGATTGATTGATTATTGTAACACGCTTTTTCACAAAGACAGGATGTCTTTCTCGTTGTTTTGAAAGATGACCGGTTTAGTTGGATGAGCGACAATTAAATTTTCTTTATCCATAATACCCAAAGCGAAAATGTCGCGACATCTTCCTTCAATGTCGTAGCGCTTTTGAAAGGACTTTTCTGTAATTTATGAATGACTTCACGTTGTTTTCGAACTGCTACCCTTCGCAGCGTGTCATTTCATTTTATGCCAAACTTAGCGGGTGATTACATACCTTTATAACATGGTGGAGTGCATTCACCGAAACCGCTACTTTGTTTTCGCGATTTTACGGAAATTTTGGTCTATTTCATGAAGTGAAGACAGGCAGCGTAACGCTCCCAGTTCAACTTTTCAGTAACTTGGTCATTCAGCAAAATGTGTTATTGCCAAATATTAACTTTGTCATGATTTCTGTTAAAAAGTAGTGAAAAGTACCTATTCAACCAAAAAGATACTGGGGAAGTGTACTGAGGTACTGACGAACTTCAAAAGGTATTATACTAAATTTGGTACCTTTGGTAATAAAAAGTCAAGACTGGTTCCAGCTGCAAGATAGGTTTATTTTCATGAGCTAATTAAGTACCTTAAAAAAACATGACAAATCTTTGAGAGTGTCAGTGATTACAAAAAAGAACTTGTATCGTCGCAAATTAGGATCACCATTTACTACTCCAGGTGTGAAGAACGTTCAAGGCACGTCGTAGTTATTCAATGGAAGCTATATTTTGATTGAATAACAAGCAGAAATCGCTTAACTTAATTATGCCCATAAAGCTTGAAAGATAATGGTTGAACGCCTTAAACCATACGATCTCAGTCGTGGGAATATTCGAAAGTTGTATATGCTAAACACCATGCAGCATTATGTTAATGATATTTCGCAACACTTTTGAGTGATGAGTAGCTCGGGGAGGTCCAGTAAGTAAACAGCAACGTGCCGAACAAAAGAAACAAACGTTTCCAAATATCTGCTGTGCTCTCCCATGATTATTTTTCAATCACATTAACATTTTATTAGCTAAACAAAAACTCTCAAAGAGCCGAACAATAAAAACTGAAACGATTTGAAAAAACATCATACAACAGGGTCAAAATTATTCATGTATTCGTATAAGTTCTCACCTGGCCATGTCCAGCCCAAGGTACCACCAGCAATATCACATTATAGTCTTACAATCTGTGAAGGAACCACTGCACTTTGATATGTAAATCATAGCCCCAATTCCCAAAGCCCAAAATCTATCTCTGAGCCTATATATCATTTGAATAATATGCAGATATAAACCCTTCCATGGAAACAGCTTACTACCTTCTCAAATTACCCCGAGCACCATGCCAAGAAGCCGATATATGCCAGAGAGGTACACAGGGATATCTGTATCTGTATCACATGTAGATACTATGCTTGAACGGAAGCAGTCAGCCCCAGAAAATTTGTATAGTTTTATGACTATGTGACAAGAAAAGTAACTTGTATAAATAAATATTGTAGATTCAATGGTGTGTTGGTGCCTGTCCTGAAGTGTTTTTGGCGCAAAAGGGATTATGTATTGGGATAGGGGACATGTCCAGCAGTTTGGGAGTATCATTTCTGCGAATATTCAAATTAGTCATTGCAAAACGACAGAAGAAATGGTGACCGACACAAGAAGTATTTCCTATGTTGAGAAAGATACAATCGATATGCCTAAAGATACAAACAAGTCAGAGATGTTGTTATTCGTTGCAGTGACTGGTAGACCGTAAAATGTCTGGCCACCTGTCTACCTTGAAAAGAGTGTCCTATATCTTTGTTTTGGTGGTGAGCATATTTTTTATGCGTAAGGAAAAATATTGGAATTTGGATGATAGTGATGATTAGAAACGAATATGTTTGACGCAAAAAATTGCCTCGCAAAATACCGTGGACCGGAAGTTTTGAACCTGATTTAAGATTTCGGTTTCTCGTGAGGAAGTCAATAAGATACAGTTGGGAACAAGTCAATTATTTGATAGAACGGAAATGCTTTGATGTTCCAGCAGGAAACCGGCCGTTTGGCAATTTAGACTAGGAAACCGGCATTCAGTCACTTAAAGCACAGTCTTAATCCGCTCTTCTAAAGTAATGAAAATCTGCTCCCAAAGTATTCTTTTCAATGAAGATACAAACAAGTCAAAGCAGCAGCCATGAAAGCTTATCTGAACTGCCGATACGCTCGTGTATCTACATAAACTTGTATATAAAACTTTTTATGGCTTTCAGAGTTAAATTCCTCAAATAAAAGTAAATAGCATTGACTCACATAAGACACGAAAAAATGCATGCCTACCGAAGTATCTGCAGATAACGTACAACCATTAAATATTTTTTATCAGCCTTAGCAAGCACATAACTCTAAGATACTTGTACTATAAATAATTATTCAATGAGTCACTTCACGGGTATAGAACCGCAGAGTGCGACAAGCTCCAGTGCTTCTACGACAAACAATGTACCATTCAGAGACCGTTAATATTGACCCAATGAAAGAAAATTCAATTAAAAAAAATTTCATTCCCTTCTTAACTAATTTACCAACTGACAAAATTAAACCATTGAAGTTATATCTGATAGTCTCTTCCCCCAAAACTTAGTGTGTAGTTCCATTAAAGATGTTTTCAAGAAGCTACGAATGTTAAGTATCTTATCCCCGTACATCGCGACCGTTGTCATTCTCCAAACCGTCTTAAGACTCTTCTGGTTCTTTAAAAACGCGTCTGGGACCCATAAATTGGATGAAATGCCCCAATACAAGCGACTTATTTACGAATGTATGCTTGGCGTAGTTAATCACTTTTTTAAGCTTTTTCGAATGCGATGTAGTATCTAAAGTAGTTATTAGCCTTTCCATACAGATAGATGACTGTATGAATGTACGTTGTTTTCGTAAGAAATGATTTCTCAGACTATTGAACCATTTGCTAGTTCCAAAAGAGTCTTAGACAAGATTTTTCAGTGACTGGTCACGAACGCTTTTGTGTACCCAGAGGCCAAGTAGTTCGGCCTACACATTTGCACGGTGCTGGGTATGGTCTGCATACCTTAGCATGGTTGCGGGGCTCAAAACTTGTCTTAATTGTTTATTATTATTGCTCTTTAATTTTTTATTATTCTTACGATCAAATATATCTGTCTTTACTGTTTCGAGACTCTCAGGGTCCAGCCAGTTCTTCCTACGCTTTCAAGCGCACAGCGAGTCCAAATGTTTGCTAGTTTGGAATTTTAATTCACTTTTTAACGTTTCATGCCACAAATTTAGCACTCACATAAGTCCGACTGAAATCGGACACCCGGCTTGGTACCGGGTTATCTAAAATACCCTTTTCCACTATACCGGAGAACACATTAACAAAACCAAAAAGAAAACAACAACACTAAACGCAAATCACTCTTACACTATTCAGATTTTTCCGGGTTCAATAGCTTCCCGATCAAGTGAACTGCACTGCCCGGAAACCGGATCTATTCCATGGAAAATTCAATGAAAACACCAAATAGGACCACTCAGACGACAAGATACAACAGAAAGATTTTCCAAGTAACCGAGGAAAACTCCCTCTCAAAGTGCATGAAAAAAATTTTCCCGACGAAACATAAATACAACCGATTCAATGGGGCCACACTTACAAACTGAACGGTCTCGGTCTCACGTCGTCGGAAAATGAGACACAACGGGTTCAGTTGGGTCTTGTCGGCCTTTCTGAAAATATTTAGTTGCTATTATTAATGTTGTTGTTGCTTCCCGACGCTGCACAGCATCATATGCGAGCGGTATCTGAGCGAGAATTGGGGGAGTGAACCGTTTGACGACCTTCACCACCCGTCCATGAGGGGTTAAAGATTTTCATGAGATGAACGATGCTGCTCGATGCTTCGACTCGGCAGCTACCTTCCACTAGGCACTGGATTACCATGAGAGCGAAGATACATTCCGGCGTGGCACCGGTGGGTACAGCGACGGGAGGCTGTAGGTCGAGTGGGTTGAGTGGGTTGTTTGGTGTGCAGAGAGAGAAAATTTGTGGGTAGAGTGCCTTGGCTCGATTTGCTGTGGAGGAAAATGCGGGAAAAGCTTTTGCAGATGTGTGGAGTGGAAATGTTGTTTGGTTGTTCAGGTCAGCCAGCGGCAGGCGATCCAAAGCTTTTGCAGATTGGAAAATACATTCTGGGACAGATATGCGTACGGTGTTTTCAGATGTACATAGGCGAATTCTGGGATTTGGTTAGCTATTTTGATGTTCTATATATCTTCTATGGTTTCATGACAATCACCGGGAAAGTACGATCAATAATGTCATTACACGGATATTTTCGACCATTATTTGCACAACCAGTTCATTTTCTATATGATGTCATAAATTGCAACAAATTCATACAAGAAGTACAATTGCAATCAACTTTAACTTTGTTAATGTTAGCAAGACTTCCACAAAACTTTCCAGTATCAAGCTATATGTTATGCGTCGTATTTTTTGAATGAAGCTAGCAAAGATCCTTCGAAGATTCATTTGAGCAGATATCTGGATGGTGGTGCTGTATCTTCAGCCCTACATTTAATTTGGGGGTGTCTTTCTAACTTTTTGAGACCTTTCATTTGGACAGTTTCTAAGAATAGGCTCTGCCACATGAAGCGATACTATTTGACATACTACTACCAGAAAGTACTAATGAACACCTTTCATTTGAATCCTGTCAAGCTCAACGTAAAAGCGTATCATTTCCTGCACACAACCTGAATCTCGACAAATTTCTTGTCAATAGGTACAAGCATTCCCGAATGAATAGTGTGTCGTAGAATAATAGCAGAACAGATGGACAGACAGACAAACAAGGCTAGGAGTGTTGGGAGATATATGTAGGTGAACAAAATTCCCCAAACTCTCCAAAATGCATAAAAGTAGGAACACACCGGTACCTAAGTCACCTTTTGATCTCCTTAGAATTAAACGTGTAAAATTATCTGAATTTACCAAAGAAAAAGACGGAATTCCGCAAGCTGGACGCTTTGGGTATAAAGGTTTTTTTTTCATCTTATGAGAAAAATCATGCGTTTTCCATTTCTATATTGCTAAAAATTCGAAATATTCCTTGATATATCAAACTTCACCGTTCGCCTTATATGTGATATCACACACGTCTTAGATTGCGATAAATTCATGTGAAATACACCACTTTGATCTTCTTTAACATTGTTAATAATAGTTGAATTTCCTTCAATTTTTCCAAAATTCCAAGAATACACTCAAAGCTTTTCCTGCTTGCTGTAAGAAGCGACTAAAAGGGATAAAAATTTGTTGGCAACCTGCAAATTTTGAAACTTCATTGCTATCGAAACGTCAACAACGCTTCGGATAGGGACTGACATAACAGTAACGACCTTTTGCTATTGAAAATGGATTTTGATTGATTTCTGGAATGTGCGCCCTCTCCTCGACAACTCTGGAGAGTATTATCCTCTTTCCTGCGGCAATGTGCTTTTGTACTCTGGAAAGCAAAGTGATGGCAGACGTGATTCTGTCGAGTTGCTTCTGATGGCTGCTGGAAACCGCGCTCTCTTCACCTGGGGTCTCTGACAGACTTCTAACTACAAGATTTCGGTCCATCTTAAGAAGCATCACAATTGCACAATACTACACACCAACGTAGACTTCTGACATAGCGGGAAAGGATGCTTTCTTCAAGCAATTAAACGTAGTCTAGAGGAGGTTTCCTAAAGGTGATATTGTGATAGTGATGGGTAATCTGAATGCGAAGGTGGGATCTGAGAACTCGGATATGTCATGTCTTGACGACCTCAATGGTAATGGTAGGAGGTTCTCGGGTTTTCGCAACTTCCACTGGCTCGTCATTGGTGACACATTGTTCGAGCACAGAGCTTGCCATAAAGTCAGTTGAAATTCAATGTGACAGACGACGTACGAGCAATCAGATCGACCACTTTGCGATCAGTAGTAGGTTTAGGAATTGTCTCTTGGATGTGCGCAACAAGAGAGGTGCTGATATCGGCCTCGAAAGGAATCAACATCTGATAGTCGCTCACGTTCGCTTGCATGTTTCGTTCGCCACTTCTCTCAGGGTTGGGGAGCTACGACCCCCTAAGTTCAATATCGACCGCTTACATGACCCAGCTGTCGCTAGACAGTGGGAGAGCTATCTTGTTGATCGGACGGCGGATATACTAAGTATAACCCGTCTGAAAATATCGTTGAACACTGAACGGCCATAAAAATGCTTTTTTCTCGGATACTGCGTAGGTCGTCGACCACGTCATAAGATCTGGTTGACTGCAGATGGATGAACGGGAGGGGTTAAAGGCTCTACTAACCGCTGCGAGTGATGGCGGGCGTGACGCGCTCAAACTCCGATACCGAGCGAAATTTCGAAAGTTCAGCCTAATGTACCCCGTGGCCGCTGGCCAGAGCTGGATACCGCATCACGAAAGAGCTTGAATGTGGTTGCAAATCTTTCGATGGTCTTGTGAACGACATCAACGGTCGAATTCTCATCTACGATGATGAACAATTGAATAGGTGGAAAGAACACTTTACCATAGTTGTTAACCGTATCGCATCTAGTGAGGATGAAATGGCTAGTCTCCGTAACATGTGGATACGGACTCTTCCTCCAAGCAGAAGAGAAATCATTTCGGCCATGAATGCACTCAGATGGGGTAAAGCCGCTGGGCTTAATGGTCTCTCCGCAGAGTTATTTATCGCTGCATCTGTAGTTGCTGCAAATCTGCTGCTTTCGCTCGTAAGGAAATCTTGGGAACCCGAGACCTTTCCCAGAGAGTGAAAGGAGAGAATGATCATCAAGATCCCAAAGAAGTGGATCCGTTTTAAGTGCGGCAATTGGCGTGGTATCAGCTTACTATCTGCCGTCGCAAAATAATAGTTAAAAGAATTCCGGAATGCATCAAAAAATATCTCGAAAGCTTGATCGACAGAGAGCAGGCTGGGTTCAGCTCCGCATCTTCCTGCATTGAAAAACATCAACATCTTACCGATCTTAGAGCAGTTTAGTTGTCAGCTTCACCTGCTCTTCATCGGTTTTGAGAAAGCGTTCGATATCATGAATAGGGAGTGTATATGGAGTGATTTTTATGAAATTCTGAGCTATCAACACGGAGATCACATGTTAGTGCGGAAAAAATCTGCACGATTGAAAAAAAAATATTTTCCGGCTAATGCTACGGCGCATGTTTAAACATTGGAGGCCTTCCAATGCTAAAGTCACAGAAATATTCTCTGCTTTAGTAGAACAGTTTACACTGCATAACTTACGGAAGGCATCTATTATCCGCCTCGCCAAGGCATCTGCTGACAAATAGACGATAACCGCTCAGCTATGAGCGGAAAAGCGTACAAACTTCTGGGTTTTAGAAAATCCTTTTTGGCTAGATACTGCCGCAAGTGATAGGTATTCTGTATTCAAAGAGGGAAAAAATAATGTTGATGTCAATTTCTGTAGGTTCAGTGAAGATTTGTTGTACAAGATTATCTACGGAATGAACATATATACATACCATATTTAACAATAATGAGAATGATTGTTTGACATGATTGGAAGACCATGAGAAGAATGATCCGATCCTCTTTTGAAATTTATTTATTTATTGTTTATGCATGGTAGATATGGTAGGCCGCATTTGATGTATACGGAGAAAGTAAAAGAGGCAAGTTGCGTTTACTAACGCAATCAATGTGCTTGAATAGACGTGGCTCTACTAAGTTGACCCGACTATGCAATACTTTGTCTTCGTTCTAGAAATTCATGGCGTTGCATTAGAAAACACAGATTGTAAATGAATTCGAGGAGAATGGATTTGAGATGTTCAAGTGGAACTTGCAACGTGTAGACCAGGTTAACTTCCCACACAAGACCCTTTAATCGCTCAACGATTGTTAAATGCTACCATATATCATAATTCCTGGAAAGTTTCTAAAGAACATTGAACTCGGCTGGCAAGTGGATCATGACCAACAAGTTGGCATTATCTCAGGATTAGACGATGTTATCCTAGATTGGATGCGCAATGCTGACTTCACTACCGGCCAAACCATACTGTTAGAAACTCCCTGATTTGATGTTTTTCTATTAATTGAAGAGTAGAACATATATGATTTCCATTTACCATAGGTGGGGAATTGCACGTCAACCGCATTTACGCGCTGTCGTTTGCGGTTACCTTAAATAAACTTCACCTCCCGTCAGGACTAGCCGCACTTCTCTACTATTCTGTGCTAAGTGCTCATTGGGCGGCCCACCCGTCGACCATCTTGGAAGAGTGGATTCCATTGCATGACATAGCCAGCAATGCAATCGTCATCGCACTGCCACTTCTGGCTTTCCTTCCAAATCCAGAGACATTTGGTTAAGGTCCATGACCCGATGACCGAGCAAATAGATGTCACCAGTGTTTGAAGAAAGATGTCATCGTTCATTGAAATCCTGCACGTCCTCTGGACAGTACAGCTTGCAAAACTTCACCGATAACAAAAAAAAGACAATATCGACGACAAGATGCAACCTTGGCGACTCCGCTTTGAACCTCAAATTCTTCTAAGATTCGGTGCGGCGGTGACATAGGTTTAAGGCTCCATGAATTTATTATTTGTGGCAAGCAATCTGCTTGCAAGAATGGCCGTGCTTTGTCAAGCCAACTTTATCTGCAGTAGGTGCAGAGGTAGAATAAAATTTGAGTTTGGTCAGTCCGTCCTGCAGTATGCCTTGTCCGAGACCCGGGTCAATGGCACCTCAGCGGACGGTGATGCATGAAGGAATGACTGATTATCACCGACTGTGGGTCCTCTGTTCAGCTGGGCACCCTCTGTACCATGAAATTTATACAACCTGCGACTACTCCTACACACAATATTTGAATAGTAGATACCCCCAATGGAAAGTGATATGCTGATTCCATCAGATAAGGCTTCCGTCCAAGTCCAGAATTAAGTGCCGAATGAAAGCGACAAATTTGAAATGATCTAACTAGAAGATTTGAATCAGCATCCAACCAATTAAACAATGGGAATCTACAATCGAAACCGTGTTTCGACTAAAAGCGCAGTCATAGAAAAGCTTGAAAAACCAAACTGCAACTGCATACGCTCACGGTTCGAACCGTTTCTTTCTTTTTCACTAATATCTGTCGTGTAACCGATAACCTTCGTAACGTTTTCTAGGGCCATCTTGTTGCATATTCCAGTGGCATCTAAAGTAAGACATGTGATATTTTATATAATGACTTCAGAGTACCCCGGTCATATGTCTAAAAGCCAAAGGCCCCACTTATATTCCTAATCTAGTCAGCACGCACACTAAACGATTTCTTACATCAGTTTCTGGATCGTAAGCCTACCATCGGTTTGCTCTAGATATCTTATTTCCTCCTCCCATTTCCGCCAGCGAATAAACTTGTTCTCTCGGACCTCAGGGACATTACCGTAGTTAAGATATTGAGATGAAGTCCTGAATTTAAGCCTGTGGGAGTATCCGTAGTGTTTTTAATGCCCCGAGAGAGACTGAGTGAAATTTTAATTATCGTGTCCTTTCCGTGAAGCCATTCCTTAACAGTAATCGTCAGCCTGTAGTACAACCAAATATTTTTTGAAACTTTTTGCGTTGCCGCCATATTTCTAAGGATCATTCCTTTTCAGCGATCATCAAATACTGAACGATAGCCTTCACTTGCGATTTTGCAGATGTTCTTCTCCATTTTCCAAACTATCGACCGCCATCATTCGCCATTCCAATGCGAACATAAGTTTTCTTTCTGCAGTTTGTAATGACAACCGCTTCCGTTTTTTCCTCTGTATCAATTCAACACTGAAACTAAAGACAATGGTGTATCTTTGGAGTGGAGTATTGTTGTAGTTTTCCCGAAGTTGGAAGATTAGGTACATCATTTTATATGATCTTTCATGATAACGGTCCTAGTACACAGCCCTGTGGGGTAACCACGTAGATAACAAACTTTGAATTCGTCATTAGTACCATCTGAGGTCCTTTTTTCTGTCAGAAAACAATTATCAACAGAAATGAAATAGATAGAGATACCAACCGACTCTGGAGGTTTCCCTGTTAAGCTCTGATTACTTCCTGATCTTACTCTTTTCGTGAGCTACATTTTCGGCCAAGCTAGCATTGGACGAACCACATTGTTGATTTGATAAGTTGCCTTCTCCCTCCAAAACTGGAAGTAATCTAATCTAATCTGGGTAGGAGCTCCTCCAGTAGAATGACACATCTATAGATTGACCAAATGAAGCAACAACACAATCTTCTATCATTTCTATAATACAAGGAAGAAACTTTCTTGAGATGCATACCGTGAACTACTAAACGGAAGTGTCTATGTTCTTGTGGACGGGATAATAATTAAATAATTTTCAGGATAAAATTAATGTAATTGATCTTCAAACTCGGTGAGTACATTTCTACAAATTTATGACCATTTTTTAGTAAAGCTCAATGACTTATTAGATTGAGTGATGGTCAAGCGACCGTCTCGGATGGAAGGAAGAGCTATCCCAAAAACTTAAAACAAGTGGGTAAAATTGACCGTGTAAGTCCGCGCGCCCTAAATACTGAAGCTCCACTGAAGTCTCCCCGTAATACGTTCTTTTGAACATTTCCGTCCTTCACAAGTTCTTTCAACGATGCGTGGTACCGCACTGGAACTTGCAAAACACAAAAGGACTATGGAAACCGAAGAAGACACGTGAGCTAAACCGGGAAAATAAAAAAAGGAAATACTGTAACACTCGCAACGCGAGCCCCATCGAGAAGGAAGATCCATGACAGATCACATCTACGATCGATGCTACTGTTATCTCAGATCTTCATGAGGAGTGGTTTTTGGAGTTCTCATCCGGTCTTGGTATCCCCAGGACATAAAAATGAAGGGTCCCCCTTTAAACATTTCCTATCGCTTCGCGGAACAAATGGCTTGAATTTCTTGTACGCTTCCACGTTGACCTGTTTTTCCTTTCCTGGTCGGTACTTCAACAATTTGCTACTCCCCCAGCAACTGAGTCTACTGCTAAGAAATGTATATCTTCGTACTGGGCTGTCTGATATACTGGAATGGTCAAACCACTACGATAACCGCGTAATGCTTCACATAAGGAATTGTTTGATGTTGGTGTTATAGCAGCTAGCAGCCCAGTGCTTGGTGTTGTGGTGTCCAATATAGAGACCATTTCTTTATACATTTTTCAGTTTAGATAGAATTTTTGCTCAACAGTAACATCCTTTATAGACCCTCGTCTCGATAGTTCTTCGTTTGGGAATGATAATCTTCACCTGACCGCCAGTACAGGCTTCACGTTACTTGTTTTACGTTAAACCTGAATGGGAACTTCATTATGCTTTCTTATTGTCATTTCATTGAGAATGGGTGCGATTCCGATGAGGCCGGTCACAGCGCTTTGATAGCAGCTAAATGTGTTTGATTTGGTTAAGTATCCTTAGGTGTGTCATCACATTTCTAACAAAATAAAAATTAATCTCTACTCGGAAATCTTTGAACGGGTCCGTGGAGCAGCGGAAAAAACCCACTCGCGAACCTATACTCGACGAATCCGCGACGTAAAGCTTTACATAAGCCATTTGGAAGGACAAACTCAGTGTGTTCGGAAATCTGTAGAAGCTTAAACAGGAAGCATGGCAAAACCGACTATCTTTTCCAGTCTACCGATTTCAACCGATACCCCTCTAACTTTCTCCGCTCAACTCCAAACCCGGAAATAAATCCTGCAAACTTTCTCCATAGTCACGTTACCGGCCGGCAACAAAATCGATGAAAATCCATTTTCCCAAAAGCTTTCCTACTTTCTCACTGTTGTTATTGGAGCTCTTGTGTCACATACCTTAAAAACTTCCCCCGAAAAGAAAAAAAACTGATGTCTGACTTTCACTTCGGCCGGCCGGAATTTTCCAGACTGGAGAGATTTGTTGCGGCTGAGCTAAACTTTTTGTTTTTGTTATTTCCTTTTTATCCCGGCGCTTTTCCTTTTTCTTCTAGTATTGTTATTGTTCCTATTTATAAGACTCCTGGAAAAGGAAAAAACGAATAAATAGTGTGGAGATTTGACAGGCAACCATCTATTCACCACCACCTTCCACCTTCAATCCTGTGCGGAACAAAAAAATAATTCTTTGAGTGGTAGAGACGGAAAACGCAACAAGTATTTTATTCCTTTCTCCAACACTTTAGATATATATTAATAGCTTGTTCGGCTTCTTGATGTTTAACGATCCGTTAAGCGAAGAAAATTGTGGAGGAGACCTCGCCCGCGGTATTTTCATCCCTTACAATGGGGAGTTTGAAAAATTATTTTAAAAATGAGAGTCGAGCTTTTAGAGTGATTATGATATTTCTTATTCTTTCACGATTAGATTTTTCATTTTCTGAGAGTTTTCGTTTTTCTTATCACTTGGGAGTTTTCTTATAACAATAGCCGGCGACGAGGAACAATGATTGAAACGGAAACGCCCAAGAAATTAATTTCTTTTGAGTGAGACTGGAGGTTAGAAAATGTCTCTGCAAATTAGAAATAAATTTTTTGAATCCTCTTGTTGGTGGTGGATGAAAAGTTATTGGAACGATTCAAAGAGAGATGAAAGCTGATTAATAGGGTGCGGATCGAATTCGTCTGGAGGTTGTAAGCAACCAATTTGTGATTGTTTTTGGTAATTAACTGGTAGATTATGGAGGATGAGGCTTTAATGAAGGGTTTTTTGGTGCTTCTGGGGAAAGTTAAGAGGATTTCGAAAAATTTTCATTAGAGATTTTGAATTGATTTGTAGGAATTCAATTAAAATACCAGAGCATGACAACGTGCGTTAGCTTGGAACTCTCTTTCTGTATTGCTTCTTGCTATTTCCGGGCTTTAGCAGTTCAACATATGTATGTAGTTAGAGAGGGGCCCCAAGATGGGAGTATTTGAGGTTCGCTTCATGCCATTACTTAATTGATCATGTTTTCTAGAAAATTTTAAAGTTTTGAACAAGCTAAGGAATTCAATTGAGTTCTGATCGAGTAAGTTGCTCTGCTGAAATTCATAGTAGAGGGTTGGTTTTCGAACTAGTCGACTCAGTGTCCGTCCCCAGCTTCTGTTCGCCCCGTGTCCTAGTAAATGGTAGTAAGCCATATGCCTTTGACAGCAAGTGCATGCTATTCTGGAACATATGAAAATATTTACCTAAAGTATTGGCAAGACGGTTTGCTGCTCAAATCAATCAGGGTACTTGATCCTAAGAGCCTAGACCCTGTGAGTTGGGAATTGGGAACACACTCAAAGTTTTTCCTGCTTGTTATAAAGGGCGACTTAGAAGGACAGAAATTTATGGGCTAGCAGCCTGTAAATTTCGAAACTTTATTTTGTTAAAGGATACCGATTTCAAGTCCGTATTCACTTGATGTCGGATCGGACCAAATGAGAAGCAACTTAATCCCTCTTTCTTGGGTCCACAAATTCCTCGTTTAAGGCTTAGCACCCAAATTTCAAAAGTATTAGGCGAAGACGGCTTTACGTTTTCTTACTAGGGCAGAGGCAAATCGTCAGTTGCGACCTCACTCGGATAGCGACTGACCTCACGCCGAAGTCCTTTGGCTACCATTTAGCTTTCTAGGGTGCAAAAGAACAATGCCTTTACAATAACTGGAAATAGAGGAGTACTCTCCGGAGTCCCACCATCTTCGCGTAGGTCCAGAATGTTCAAATTATATCGGTGGAATTTCCGCTCGGTTTAGGGAAAACGAGCATTCTGAGGGCTCTCGATACCGTTGAAGAGGAGTGCGCGCACATTCTAGAAACCAATCATAGTTCGTTTCTAATACAATTACAATTTACAATTTTTTAAACGTCAGTTCAGCCAGCAAGACCTAATTTACACGACAACGATTACTCCGTGTGAAGTAGTTCCGCTCTTTCAAATTGTCCTCGTGGTTACGCTCTCCGTCAGGCGCTCGGTATCGCGGCAGAGTTACTCGGCTGCGGTCAGCTGGTGGATGTCAAAGCAAACGCGACTCTCGTTTCCTTCCGGTTTGGTCTGATTTCTGGAAGAAAGGCTTCAACTTGTCCAAAGAGATCCTTTTGAGCTTGCCACCGACATCCAAACTGGATGAGTACTCCCTACGCTCTAGTACCTTATAGAGGCCCTCGTATGATGGCTATAGCGGGTTCCAGAGGGCATCAGTCAAGTTACCCAGGGGAGTGAATTGCGTGTGCCGAGATGGGGAGTGTGTCTTTAATTTGGACCCGGCCTCTCTAAGGCCGTCTCTTTTGTCGAGGACCAGGTTACCAGGTAGCTGAAGTTTCTCCCTGTATACCAGCTTAGCAGGGCAGAACGAAAGCCAAGACCTATGACCAGGACGGCTCTTAGCGGACCATAATGGCTGTCTGCGGATGGTATGCAATTGTCTGCTGACGTTTGAATCCCAGTAACTTTCCGAGCTCCGAGAAGAGAGTGGATTCAAATGGCATTTCCTGATCTGTGATGATGACGACTGGAACACCAAAGTGCGGAATCCACTAGCGACAGAGGGCCTCACCACATGACTGCGCTGTTACGTCCTTCAGAAGTACTGCCTCAGGCCACCGCGTAAATCGATTAATGATCGCGAGGCAATACTTTTGGCCATGCGACTTCACACTTTTCGCAGCCGATTCGTTATCGTTATGCCAGGCCGAGCAAGATCATGTATCGAGCGAAACACTTCTTTACGAAAGCGGCCAGACTATATGGCTTAGGCCCCGTTTCAGAGATCTTCCAGTAGATAGAAAAATGTGAACCGTAGATATGGAACTCCTTGTACTTGTATATGGAGCCGGATTACAGGCTCTAAAGAACTGCGTCATCCTTCTGGGCCACAGCGATTGCTGAAAAATCGACGTAAAAAAATCGCTTCGTTATCTTGAATTTGATTATTTGAAAAACTGGTTGTGGAAAGTTCTGAATGACTGAAAGGGATCCTTGTCAATTGTTTGTTGCTCGTGTTTTTACGCAAAAAGTCTTTTTTGGTTATTAATGGCCGACTTCTCGGACTTGCGAGGAATTCTTTCCTGTTCAAATGATGAACTAAATTTTAATTCTTTTTTTACAATCTTCTAAATGTCAATTCGGCCGGTACGACAACAATTACTTCATGTGAAGTAATTCCGCTCTTTCAAATCGTCCTCGTGGTAGGTTGCGCTCTCCTTCAGTACGCCCGGTATCGCTCCGCTACACATTCGCTTGTGTCTTGCGTCCACTACTTCTTGCAAGGTTGCAGAGCTGCGACCCCCCAAATACAGCTGTTGCTCGACAGTGGGAACTATCTTGGGATCATACGGTGGATGCACTGAATAAGCCGCCTGAGGATATCGAAAAGCATTGGGTCGCCATCAATGATTTTTTCTCGGGTGCTACGCAGGTCGTCCACCACGTCCCGAAGGAGCCTCATAAGGTCTGGCTTACTGCTGAACCATGGAAACGCATCTATGAATGGAAGGAATTAGAAACTCTATTGGCCGTTACGAGGATGGTGGGTGTGATGGGGACGAAATCGGATACCTTGTGAAATGCCCAAAAATTCAACATACTGTGCGCCGTACCAAAAGGGAAGTGTATATTGCGTTGGTCCGCGAATCAGTGAAGAAGATAATGATTTAAAAGTGGGTACCGCATCATGGAAGTGTTTGCATGATGCCGCAAATCTTTCGATGGTCCAGTCAAGAACGTTAACGGTCGGTTTCTCATCCACGATGACAAGCAGCTGAAGAGGTGTAAGGAACACTTCACCACGGCTCCTACTCGTATTAAATCTGGTGAGGTTCCCCCTCTTATGGATGGAGTAGATAATCACCGTAACACGTGGGTACAGACTATTCCTCTAAGCAGGTAAAAAAGAAATAATTTCGGCCATTAATGCACTTAAAAGGATCAAAACCGCTAGACTTGACGATCTCCCTGCTGAGTTACTTATCGCTGCACATGCTGTTGCTGCAGATCTGCTACCTCCACTCGTACGGAAATCTAGGGAATCCGAGACCTTTCCCAACGAGTTGAAGAAGGAGATGGTCGTTAAGATTCCAGTGAAGAACAACCGTTTTGAGGTTTGAAAGGGTATTGGCGTGCCCCCTTTCGTTGCAAAGATAACAGCTAAAATAATTCTGGAATGCATCAAAAAAATATATTGAGAGCTTGATCAACAGATAGCAGGCTGGCGCTTTGGATATACACTGCAGACAATTCTGGAACAGTGCGTGGAGTTTAGATCTTCACTTTACCTGCTCTTTATCGATTTCAAGAAGACTTTCGAGTGGATGGCACCTGTATTGAGTCCGATAAATTGATGGGGTGGGGAGGGCATCTGAGTCATCATCATCATCAAAGGCGCAACAACCGCTATCCGGTATACGCCAGGGTCTGCCTCGCCTTATAGATATAGCCTTTATAGACTTTCCGGGCTGGATCATCTTCATCCATATGGATTAAATGACCCGCCCACCGCAACCTATCGAGCCGGATTTTATTCACAACCTGACGGTCATGGTATCGCTCATAGACTTCGTCGTTATGTAGGCTACGGAATCGTCCATCCTCATGTAGGGAGCCAAACATTTTTCAGAAGATTCTTCCCTCGAACGCGGCCAGGAGTTTGCAATTTTTCTCGCTAAGTACACGGGTCCACCAGGAATACATGAGGACTGGCAAGACCATAGTCTTGTACAGTAAGGCCTTGGGCCCTATGACGTTTCGTTTTTTTTTTGACGTAGTTTTTGTAAGCTGAAATATGCTCCGTAGGAAGCCAACAACCGTGCGCGGATTTCGTTGTCATAGCTGTTATCGGTTGTGAATTTTTCGACCTTAGATAGGAGAAATTTTCGACGGTCTCAAAGTTGTGGTCTATCTATCTATCTATATATCTATCTATCCCGTTTGACCAGTGCGGTTTGATATTGTTGGTTGGTTGATTTTTGGTGCTGACATTGCCATCATATATTTTGCCTTGCTTTCATTTATATGCAGCCCAAGATCTCGCGCCACCTACTCGATCTAGATGAAGGCAGTTTGTGCGCCTCGGGTCGTTCTTCGCATGATGTCGATATCGTCAGCATGGGCCAGTAGTTGGATGAACTTAAAGAGGATCGTACCCCTTGCATTTACCTCGGCATCACGGATCACTTTTTCCAGGGGCAGGTTAAAGAGGACCCATGATAAGACATCCCCTTGTCTTAGACCGTTATTGATGTCGAATGGTCTCGAGAGTGATCCTGCTACTGCTATCTGACCTAGCAAGATAGTGGAGAATATTTTATAGATGGTACTCAGCAACGTGATACCTCTATAATTGCTGCAGTCTGTGATATCTCCCTTTTTATGTATGGGACAGATAAGGCCTCGTTGCCAATCGCCAGGCATTGATTCGCTGTCCTACACCTTGAGCATTAGTTGATAAACCGCTTGGTGTAATTGGTCGCCTCCATATTTAACCAATTCGGCTGTAATTCCATCGGTTCCTGGCGACCTATGGTTTTAAGCTGATGGATTGCATGGACTGTTTCTTCTATACTTGATGGTGCCAGCATTTGTCCGCCGACTTCAGTTCGCAGGACCTCCAACTCGCCGATGATCTGGTTGTTGAGCAGTTCATCAAAGTACTCAACCCATCGCTCTAATATGCCCATTCTGTCAGATTCCCCTCTTTCTCTCGGGATTTTGGTGCTCCCTGATAATAGCTAAAATAACCCCGAAAGGTATAAAGAATTACCTCGGAGGGTTGTTCGACAGCGAGCAGGCTCAATGTAGCATCAACACCCTTGGAATTATTTTGGAACAGTGTGAGGACTTGAGCAATCTGCTTCACCTGCCCTTCATCGATTTTGAGATTTCGACAGAGTCAATAGAGATTGTATCTGTCATGCGCTAAGCAGGAGAGGTATTCCGTGGTTCACCGAGGTGTAATCCCAGAAGAATTTCAGCTCCAACGCGGATTCCGCCAGGGTTGCATCTTGTTACCCATATTATTTCATTGTGTTATCGGTCATGGTCTTCATGGTACCTTTTCCGAAGGATGTGGAGGAGTTCAATGGACCTTATACGGATTTCTTGACCGGAAATCGGTACCAGGAATTGGTTGCTTCCTGCGGGCCAGAGCTGATCCAAGCAAAGTCTGGACCTCTCGCTCGCTAGTAGCAATCCCTTTAATATTGTCTACTGTAAACTCAAGTTCACTGCATTGCATCTAATATAACTTTTATGAAGGGCGGAAACAAAATTTGACAAATCATCACGGAAACTTCAGTCATCAATTTCCTTTGGTACAGTCGATTACGCACCCGTTCTTGCCGCTGGAAATTCCTCGACACCTTACAATGAAGCATTTCCTCCCCATTTTATCCAAATGCAGTTATAAACCTAATAATTCGAAACCAAGCGTAATTGCCCCTTGATACAATCATAGCTGCCATTAAACACTATAAATTCTCGCTACCGCACTCTAATAACAACATGCTGTCTAAGATATGAGTTCTAGATAATCTTGCGTACTTGAGTATCTTGCAATCTATGTATGACCGATGTTCAGAAGCATGTCTTAAACTGGTTTCCCATGATCAGGTGGATTCGTGTAGAAAAATGCGGATTAAAAATAATGCGGCAGTTAGTGGCTTGAAGGCCTAGAAACACCTCTTTGAGAGAGGTAAGCGCAGTTATTAAAGGTAGCAAGTCCGTTATGAGTCATCAGTATCTTGTTTTGCTTGGAAGATAGTCTGGCGTTGTTACAACATATAACAATGTATTGTTGTAGTCACTGATCTTATTTTTCACAAGATAAAGATAGCATTGAAGTACTTCAAAGTATGGGACTGGATTTGACTTGGACTTGAAATCTTCTGGTTTTGGTTTTAACGGAAGCTTCACCAATCTATGATTGCGGCACCAAAAAACGGGCCAAGGTTTGTTTATTCGTTTTCCATATATAATTTTTGTCAGTAAGTCATACAAACTTATTATTAAACTGGAAACCGAAGCATGGTTCCTCCAAATTCAATAGTTTGAAGCGATCAAAGCCCCATAGAAATTATTTACACCAATCAGATTTCTAAAAATATTGTCAACTAACATGTGTAGGCGAACCGTTCTCTCAAATTAGTTGAATCGAATGGTCTCCACATGCCCACGTAGCATTTAGATAACCAATTAGTGTCGTCGAGATTGAAAATTTGTGATGTGTGACCGAAAGCAAAACTTCAAATTGCAAACATACTTTTTTTTGGATCATAATCGAAAAAACATTTAATTATGCTTTGTTAGATTTGAGCTGTTTAGATAGTGAACAAAATTTGCATAGACTTATCTTAAAATGTTTCATATGCATCTAAATCTTTTGGCGCCAAAAACTGTGGTCCATTCAGAGGTAACATAATGACGTCCAAACACCTTTTGCATTTCTGAATGGCAAAATTTACTACAATAGATGGTTCAGTTTACAATAGTAAGAAAGCGACCATTAATGCATACTCGCTTACTTGGCAACTTATTTTGATTTTCCCCGCCTTTTCTAATTCCAGCCTGGCTGCACTTTCACTCATAATTTCAAGGTAAATTAGATGCTCATTAAAATCTACATGGGAGCGGAGTCTACTTATGAAAATCTGAATCTGAAATTATATGTATTCTTATGCAAACGATTTACTACCCAAGAGGTGTATGTTGAAGTCGTTTGCTTGTGGCTCTTTTATGGGTTAAATGGTTGTAACTTTTTTTTAGCACCGCTACAAAATAACAACGTTATTGATTGCAAATTTTTACGGCGAAAATATTTCATACGAAAATGAGAGTGAACCCCTATTCGGCGAAGAGGTGATGCGTAATCATGTTTGGTATTCAGCTTAAAAGCTTATGATTATCACGATATTAAGATAGGTCGTTTGAGTAAGGTTTTTATATTTCAATTCCAAGGAAATAATAATCGCTTCGTATGATATGATAGGTCCAACTGTATCAGAGTCTGATTTTTCTCCTCACTGTGCACTAGAGCTTTCCTAAAAGATATTATCCTTTCTAAAAAGGCTTTTGTCATATAGTTTGGTGGCGACTTGTATCTATTGCATTGCTGACCTAAGGTAAAGGCTTAATCTTTCAGTAAAAGGTGCCTATTCACTTGTTTTTCTACAACTCATCGGAGTTAGATTGTTTTTGAACCACTAACAAAGGAGCTTTCATTCTTGGCTTTTTATCAAGTTGCCAACCATGTTTAAAACGAACTTGATAAGAACCCAGCTAAGTATGTATGTTTCAGGACGTTAAAGGTAGGTTTCTTATTGAAGATTATTAGCATTTTATGTAGTTGGATGAGTATTCCATCGCACTGCATTCGAAAAGGAACATAGGACATTCGTCTGCTGGCGCATTGCCTGAATTGTTATGATGGAAGAAAAGCATTGCACATGCTCGACGTCCTTCGATCACTTGCCCGTGAAAAATTTCGCACGTTTACTCTGGTGTTACTGTCGTGTGTGTGATGCAGTCAATTGGTGTGTGACCATGTGGCTGCTTATGGTTTGCCACATGGGATAGGATAATCCACTCTAGATATTATCTAGGCACCATAGACACTCTAACACACCAATTATGAATCACAAACGTCCTGGACCAGTTAGCTACCTTGTACCTACCCTGCTCAATGGCATTTCGTGCCTTTTAGAAACTTGATGTGCTTCTCTTGTGTATAATTTTCTTGGTCGTGGATGAATTAGCTTCTCAGCTTTAGTCTAGCTTAGATTAAAACAACTGGCGTTTTAGTCCAATATAATTCGCAAACTTGTCATGTTTTTGCGATGATAAAAGGGAGCGTTTTTCCATCTGTTGGCCTTTCGGTCACGCTGCTCCCAGGGCAGAGGTGAGGCAGCGTCTGATGAGTTGCCTCTGCCCTGGACGAAACTGTCAGTCATTTTTTTAAATTTTTAATGCTTGGAGTGATATGCTCCAAACTAGGGATCCATGGACTATAAAACGGGGAAGTCCGGTCCACCATCATGTGGATGTGGACTTAGGATCCCGCATATCCTAAATAACTACCCAGCTTCTCACTGCCGACTTCAAATGAAAACATTTTAAAAAAATTTCAGGCCAGTCAATGACTTAAAAATTTCTCGAATGCTACCAAAATGACAACCATCGATCCAGAACAGCCGAGAAATTGTAAATGAAGCAAAATAAGGACTGTGGTTATTGATGGTCGTGTGTTTGGGTACTCCCTGGCTATAATAACTAGAATAATATTCCATGAAAAATCATTTCAGAAGAGTGTAATTATGCGGTGTTTGCAACTATTAATTATCTGAAATAATCAAAAAACTTGTTTTTAGCACTGATGAAGGGAACAAGTGGTTCCCGAAATATGGGTTTTTGCAAGAATAAATATCTACACCAACGAAAAAGAAACAAGTTTTTTGATTATTTCAGATCATTTCAGAAGTTTAGTAAAACGCAGTTCATGTCAGTCGACATTTTAGATTCCTCAACGCTTGTCCTTGAATATCCTGTGCTCATCAACAGTAATAGCGAGAATAAGGGTTTATATTTGCACTAGCTCTGCTTTTCATTGCGATTGCGACCTCCTTTTTTTTAATCACCTCAATTACCCTTAGTGATGAGTCTTTACTTTTCCCTGTGCCGCAGAGGTTACCCAAATGGCTTTAGATATACAAAGTATACCCTGCCAATGTCTATCAAACTTTCCAGCGGATACCTCGTACCTTATCGATCTCGAGAAGCATTCTAGGCACAGAAAATCAACGAAACAGAATAGAAAGGGGAAAAAGTAAGACCGGGAATGGGTATCTATGAACTGGTGAGGAGAGGGAAGGACGAAGTAAGACATTCTGGAAGCTCGACTCAGGATATCTACATAATGAAGGCTAAAATGAAATTTGCTATTAAAGGGGGCTCAATCGCAATATACATTCAGTTGCAACATATTCTGAGGCCACCAGCGAGATAGGCTGTTGAGGCAGTTTTGTCCATTAGGGAAATCAACGACAGAAAATAGCATATTGAAGGCAAGGACAAGTAAATAAGAAAAATCGTTTATTAAGAATGCAAATATGAACGGACTCAGAAAGGAGTTTTGGGGAATGGGGAATAAAGGAATGAAACTAGTCGGGACAGACGAGTTTGTTGAGAAGTAGAGAATAGTCAACGGGATCAAGGCTTAGAAGAAGTCGAATGAATAAGGAGAGGAGGAGAATTCCAGGCGTGTGGACAGAATTACTTCAATTTCTGACGTCCAAGTGAGCGTACGTTATCATCATCAACGGCGCAACAACTGGTATCTGGTCTAGACCTGCCTTCGTAAGGAACTCCAGACACCCCGGTTTTGCACCGAGGTCCACCAATTCGATATTCCTAAAAGCTGTCTGGCGCCCTCACCAACTCCATCGCATCATCTTAGGTAGGGTCTGCCTCGTCGTCCTTCTCTAGCATAGATATTGCCCTTGTAAACTTTCCGGGCTTAAGCATCCTCATCCATACGGATTAAGTGAGCCGCCACCGTAACTTATTGAGCCGGATTTTATTCACACTAGACAGCCATCGTATCAATCGTAGATTTTGTGGTTATGTAGGCTACGGAATCGTCCATCTTCATGTAGGGGGCCAAAAATTCTTCGGACGATTCTTCTCACGAAAGCGGCTAAAAGTTCGCAATTTTTCTTGCTCAAAACCTAAGTCTTCAAGAAATACACGAGGACTGGCAAGATCATTGTCTTGTACAGTAAGAGCTTTGACCCTATGGTGAGACGCTTCGAGTGAAAAAGTTTTCGTAAGCTGAAATAGACTCTATTTGCTGCCAATAACCGTGCGCGAATTTCATCGTCATAGTTGTTATCGGTTGTGATTTTCGACTCTTAATAGGAGAAGTAATCAATGGTCTCAAAGTTGTAGTGAACGTTCAATCCTCGTTAAATATTGCGAATAAGCTTTCTTGATTAGATTTTTAGTAGATGACCTTAACGTTGCAGAATTGATCCAATCTTTGACACTAACTGAAGGGCAGAATTGCAATCAAGACTAGTGTTTCACACGCAGGGCTTCACGGATATCAGCCGTAAATCAATGAGTGTATTTTCGTACAGAGGAAGACGATTCTGCCTTTGGAGGTTGACTAAACGCCTACTTAGACCACCAAATTACTTCGATAGATGACATAAAGTACGAAGCAAGTCCCTAGGAGGCTCTCTAGGCTCTTTCATGAAATAGCCTTCAGTCAAGTTCTGACAGCTTGGTGCTACTTGCTTAGCAGAATGTCTAACTTCTACAGAAAATGTCTAGAATTGTAGAGAACTTGGGACCACTAACAAAAGAAGAGGTTTTAATTTCTTGGATCAACCTGCTTCCTACCCCCAATGCACAAAAGAGCTAAAGAATGTTGTTGCTTTGTGATTTTTGAGGCAGACACGGATTTCACCCTGGACTATAAATCTCTCGATGCCAACTTGGAGTTGTTCTAGGTTAATAGCCAGAAGATTAGTAACATTGGTGTTCTTTTTAAAAGCACGCCAGTTAGCTTATCTTCAAAAAGGAACCATTCGTATATGCAGCGCAGTGGGCTATTTTTACAGATCACAAACCTCTCAAATTCTTTAGAGTCAAAAGACTAATTCAGCTCCTCGATTCAATTGTTTACGCCCCGAAAATTGGAAAATTGTTTTTTAGGTTCCATCGTGTTTTAGACGAAAATTCTCCAGAATAAAAGTATTGTAATTTACACTTTAAGGATAATTGGGTGTCTATGTTATTTTCCAGAAGAAAAAAAGTGGCCTATGATCACTTAGGCCCGTCAGCAACTAACTGCAGCTCCACTTCACTAAGTCATTACAAATAGTACACAATATTAGACCCGAACATACGATTCGAAGATTTGCTCTACCAAATAGCTTAGCTGAGTGTTTTATTTGAGGACTCTTTGATCACTGCCCATCTAGGTCATAGGGAAACTTGCATTCGATTGGGAGCATATATCCAGGCTAGAAGATATCAAGGGTCATGCCTCAGTATCATTGACGAAGTCCCAGTTGAAAGTCTTGGCTTTGTGCAGGGGAGAAGCAACTTATCAAACGCTACCTCACCTCTACTCTGAGAGCAATGTGGCCGAAAGTAGTTACAGGGGCTTCCTTATATATATTCTCAAACACGACTTCTTTGTGAATTATAACGACTGAGAAAGCCGCCTTGCTCAGGCCTAAGTTTAGCCGCAGCAACCTTTTTGTTTAAGGATTTATAAAGTCCAGAATCCGTATCCACTTGATGGTGGCAGAGGTCAGGCAGCGCTTTCATTCTGGATGTAGTTGCCAGTTGGCCAGTTTTAAAAAACTTGGGTACTCATTTCAAGCATGCTTTATTACATATTTTCACTGAGCAAATGGTTTGTTGGAGATGAAAAGTCAATATTTGGGCAATATGGGACTCTTTGTCGATGTAAATAACATCAAAGTGCCTTACTGACTCGAGGACTCTACCGAAAAAATTCTTTTAAGGAACAGTGAAAGTCTGCAGATTTTGATATTTTGGATAAGACAAAATAAGAATCAAAGAAAAGGCCACTGCTTGAGGGTACCACTTAGTAGTGACGTGAACGCCTGACAAGTCGCCTTTTAGATAGACTATTTTAATAATCTAGGATAATTGACATGCACTAGTTGATAGAAAATAATGCAATTTATGTAATTGTGTAGCAAAGAGTCCCCCCCATAAACGGACGTCTTGTATCACAAACGATTAGCCCCTTAAGAGTGTTCTAGTTTCCGTGGAAAGTTCTTTTTACACGTATGTGTTGTTTTATAAGCTATTGTCTGAGTTTAATTAATTGGGTGATTCGCCTCTTCAGGGTCGAACTTTCTAATCACCCCCCCTATCTCCCTCCACATATGATAGCCTGGGCTAGACCGTGCCGTGAAACGTCGTGTTTTTCAGAAAAGTCAAGAATGTCGGGATTGAATTCGTTCAAGTAAATATATGGTGTCATAAGCCCCTGGATCGGGTGTCAGAAACACCTATGCACTATCGCTGCCGGTTCCAGATAATGTCAAGTCTTCACGATTTTCTGAGAAGTTTGCACTCTTCCTTTATTAGTTTTGCGTCATCCAACTCTCAGGCAACTCTTGCCGCCTTTCCTGAGATAGTGGATTCCATTGCATAGCGTACGTAGAAACCTCCAGATATACTCTTTATTGATGGTGATGAAGAAATTCTTGAAATTGATGAAGGGTCGATGGAGAGCGGATTTAAACTCCGCTCACTGTTCGGCGATGTTTCGAAGGCTGTTGATGCGGTCGATTCAAGGGGATCCAGAGCAAAAGCCAGACTGCGCTCAGACAATCAAGCTTTCAGAGTTAAGTTATTTTTGGCGGTTGCTTCTTCCCTAACCGACGCAATGGGGGTTTTTTTGTCATACCGCGCAGCATCCGGCACTTCTTGTACTTTGTCTCGATATCGAAGTTCCAGTTTGTTTTCCTGCAGCCATTGTTACGTCCTTCCATCGGTCCCCACGTTCGGAATATAGCCAATAGGTTGACTCGTGTCACAAATAGAGGCACTTTTGATGGGAGCGTAATTAGCTCTAGCTTAGCTAATCAATAGTCTTGGATGCGTTATAGCTTTTGTCATTGTTCTTTGTTCGTTGTCACTCAGTTGTTCGGAATCTCATCCAATCTCGGAGCCGTCTTATTTTCAATATGACCGCAGATCCCTCCTCACAGTGATCGAAAGACATCCTGTTTGGTCATTGCATCCTTCTTATGCAGAAATATTATGTAATTATTTTCTGCAAAAGGAATAGGTAAATCAGTTGCTTCAATTTTTACCCACAGATCGTGTTCATTATAACCCTGTAGGCAGCGCTCCACGGATTTATATTGGTATCAAGGCATAGTTGCTTATAACAATCGCATTTTCTTCTCTGTATAGCTTTCTTGAAGCTGTTCTGAGTTCCTTTTTGTCCTTCAAGACAGTCTCTTTGCTCGCAGGCACAATAGTCTCAACATTGCGATTTCGTGGTTTCACCAGTAATTCGGTTTTTGTGTTGCGGTGCAAATGCCGTCAAGGCGTTATAAGGTCGCGTGCCCCCCTTAAACGCTGACAACGCTGACCCACTATTTCCTTTGCTGTTTTCCTCGGGCTATGGAGGGGGCTAAGTCCGGAAGAAATATCTCCTCATCGAGAGTGTCTCTTCGGTCGTTGCTTCCTCCGTTTCCAATGTCGAAATGGATGGGGTAGTAATGTGTGTGAAGGTTTTGATCATCCGTCAGACTACCCCTCCCACCGGCGTGGTACTGCAGCGTGCCCGCTTTAAGGCTCGCAAGTTGAAATCGTCTGCCATTACTTTAGGGCTACGATCTCCAGCGTCCATCAGCAAACTGTCTAACTTCTCCTCATATTATTCTGTCGCAGCACTGGAGGAGCGTAGCAACCTTAAGTATGGACGCGGTTTATTTTTGCCCTAACAAAACCTGCTCCCGAGGATGCCATTCTTTCTTATGTGGCTTATCTTCTTGCTTCTGACAGACTCATCTAGTGATAAATAATATCTCCATCATAAGACCTCATCCTAACCTTTCTTGCTTATTGAGGCACACTCTGGGGTATCATGTAATCAAGTTTAATTATTCCGAAAGGTAGATTCGCTAACCTAGTCCTTCTCTTTGGAGGCATGGACTGTCAAAAGTTCTATATCGTCGAATCGAAGTTAACTTCCAATTCAAGAAGAAAATGCACCTGAGATTGTTGGGTGACATGAATATTAGTAAAATGTGGGTTATAACCTCCCAAATTACGGGATGATCACTCTCCGTAGGAAAATTAGTGAAATTTAAGCGAAGACTTACTAGGAGAGCGAAGCGAAGACTCGAGTGAGGATTATAGTTCAATTTTTAATTTATCTGTGCAATCAATCTAAGATTGAGATACATCTTTCCATTGAGGTTTGTAATGGAAACATAAAATTGTAAAATGAAGGTGAGAAGTAGCTAAAAAACTAGACTCCAATTTTCAACCAAAACTTATAATTTGCCATTACATAATTCCTGAAAATTCGTGAAATGCAAAGCTCATACTGATACCAAAAATCTATGACATATTCCCAATGCTGAGAATCGGTAAATATCTGCAATTCGTATTGTTGACTTACCTGAAATAAAAAAGAAAAAAGTGGGCTTTAGTTTTGTTGCCAAATTTGAAATATTTTCATGCAAATAAATGCCAAAAATTGGGACTGTTTATATATATCTGATTATCTTTAAATGTATATATTGTATTATCTCATTCATTTTCGTTTATGCTTATAGAATTGGGGTCACACGAATCATGTGCGCAAAAACATGTTTAATCTGTAACGATCTCGAGCAACTTATCCAAAAATGGAATGATCGCCTCGTTTACCGCAATGTCGTCCGTCCTGTTGCTCTCCGTGGTTTTGAGGGTTGGCCGACTATAAAGGACAATGAACGGCGTCCTGAGGTAATGGAGACGAAGATGCTGCTTTGGACTAGTGGCGTGACACCTTTTGATCACATCCGAAATGAGGATATCCGCGATCGATGTGGGGTTGCACTGATCGAGGAAAAATTGCGAGAGAGGCATATTTGATGGTATGATCACGTATTTCACTTGCCAAGATTGGTCTGTATATCGAAGTTGATGGTAAGCGACCAAAAGGCCGACCGAAACAACGGTGGCTTGATACGTTGGGTGGGGATTTAAAAGTCTCGCAATTGATCCAGATCAGATATTTGATAGGGCCAAATGGCGAGGCTGATCACGACGAGGCGACCCCGTCTGTGAACGGGTCAAAGGCTGAAGAAAAATAAAGAAGAAGAAAGACATGTTTGATCTGCATTATCTTCTTAAAATTACTCTTAAGATTTGACCGCAACCTCTCAATTGCGCCTCGTTATACAGTTACCATACGCACCGATTATTACGATCAACCAAGAATTTTTATTCTCCATTTAAATGTCCCCAGTTCTACAAAAAGGATTCCGCACACAACTTAAGCACGTTAAAAGCGAATCTTTTTCCAGTCACGCTCTAAATAAAAGAAAATGCAAATTTTTTCTCGCATAATGAGCGCACACATGAACCGTATGTTTGCATAAATCACACAACCCAGCCCATTTTATGAATATAAATACTAAATACGTGGGAGTACTACAAAGGGATACCCAATAAATCCAGCATCGTATGTGCAAAAGATTGAAAAAATTGCATTAGCATGCACACTTGAGCTCCTCCGCCAAGTATCGAGGTGCAGGCCGTGGTCTTTTCTATTGGCATAGTCCCAGCGGTGCAATATGCAATTCCAGAAAAACAAGTGGAATTATTATTTTCTAAAATGCCCATCTATCAACGAGCAGCAACATATTAATTGCACGAGGTCCAACATCCCATCCTCCATTGTTTACCTTAGCCGGAGCCCTTTATTGGGGGTGGACGCGCCTGGTTAAGGGCTGCAAACGAGAGGAAAATCGTAAACTGGCGACGGTGTAATGAAAGAGAAATTATTGCATTGCAAATGCACCATGTGCTTATAATTTGCACGCATTGCAATTGTTTGCCAGGGTCATATGTGCAGTCGGTGTTGAGCAGAATGGTGCAATTGTGTACATGGATGAGGCGTTCTTCGGCACTACATTCTGCGCGAGAATTTATGAGATGCAATTAAAGTTCCTTTAGTACGGCGAATACGAGCATTTAATTGTTATGCTTGGGACGTGTTTATATTTTGTAAATAAAATTTTAAACAAATAATTTCGAGTAGACTTTGTATTTGATGAAAATTACAGAGTGTTTGCTAGTAATTTAGTTTTGGGGTAATTTAAGTCACTCAAAAACCACAATTGCAAACACAGCTCATAAGGTATTTACTGAATTATCTGGCGTGAATAAATCTATAATTAAGTAAGCTAATTGAAGTTAGTAAGCTAATTCATCGGTCAACGACAGGCGTAGTAATCATTCATCTAATAAACGCTTTTTTAATGTACGTAATCACGTTTGAGATATGCTCTCATTGAATTAATTGAGATGTCTCTTCAGCAATATGAGAGCAACCATTACCACGAAGCTGCTGCAAATGAAGGTGGAGGGCAAAGCCTCACTGATGTCGTCTCTCTAAATGAGCACAATCAGGATAATCATTCCGAGCAACCACAATACGCAATACGACATCCAGACATCCATAATTATTTGACGAAATACAATACATAGCGTAGTAGCCCCGTCAATTTTGGTATTCAGCTGACTATCTTCAAACAGGTCTGGGAAATTCAGCTTTCTTGTAGCATCCGTGGTTTTCCGGCATTCCAATTGCACCAAGCTAACGATTCATAACTTAATTTAAGGACGAGGCATTCAACCAGGAGACAGTAGCCGTCGAGAGCAGTACACTTGGTGCAAGCCGTAGCACCACTGTGTAACTGTGCAACTGCAGGGACCTCCCGTAGCGAGGCGGCAGACGAACTAGTAGTTTCCAGGTTGGAATCGACGTCATCAAACTGGGTGTAGCGAGTACCAGACATAATATCCCTAACCCAAAAGCCTTGACGTCGGGGGATCCCTCAAAAGTGAAGACCGACTAAGAAGCGAAGATCCACTAGGATCCTAATCAAGAGCCAGTACCAGAAGACCATGCAAATTCTCAGCAAGATTGCTAAGAATAAGGACGCCGATACTTCCGATGAGCGGGATGAAAAAGACCTCGTTAAATACTAGACGATTTTTAAGGAATACAACAGCAAACGCCTGGCAGTCGAGCAGAATACGAAGCCCATCGCTCTGAAATGCAATCGATCTCAAGACGGGGTCGAGGAAGATCACAAACGGAGCAGAGCGGGCAAGATCTCAGACGCTAAGCAACATCTGAAGAAAAGTACGCAGCAACAGTCAGCCGACGAGCCACGAACTGCGAAATACTTCAACAACGTGGCCAGGAGCCACTTACGCGCTGGAGGTGTGGACCAGTGTTGAGGCCAGGCTGTCGGATACCGTCATTGAGCATCTCCTGGACGCCGAAGGCAAACGCACGGGATTCATCCCCTGCTTTGATTCCTCTCAGGTGGTCCGTGGGTTCCCCGTTATAGCTTGCGACAACCAATTTTCTTCTCGGTTCGTGCGTCGCTAAAATCAGCGACGCCTAGGAGGGCGTAAAACTCAATATCATCGCCTACGACGAGATTCCTAGGAGACCGGTCACTCACATCTGGTTATCGAAGATCCGCATGGATACGGACAAGCTCGTCAAATCCCTGTGCCTTCAAAACCCCAAGATTTCCATAGATAACTGGGTTGTTATCCAGGAAGAGGAAACCCAGGCAAACAGTCAACCTTTTCTACTCCGTATAAACGGAGAGTGTCTGGAGGCACTGGAAAAGGTCGACTATAAAATGCGATTTGGAATCAGGAAAGCAAAGGTAAAAGTGTTCAGCTCTGCAAAACCGGATGACGACCTAGATCCAATCGACGCCACCAATGAGCTGTTGGAGAAAATGAGGATCAACGGTCCGACGGGGATTGACGAATCCCCCACGCAAGCAGATCATGCTGGAGATAACGCAGATAAATCTGCAGCACTCAAAGTGCGCCTCGGCTAATCTGCTTGTCTTCCACCTAGAGGAAGACGGTGCGATCACTGCAGTGCAAGCAGTATACCCTAGCTGCCTTCTTGGATATAGAGGGAGCTTTCAACAACGTATCAACGCCATCAAGGAAGCCTTGACCAGTATTGAATTGGAGGGGTATCTTAAGCATTGGGTTATATCCATGCTGAGTACCAGGATAATCCAGTCGAATTTGGGAGGTAACCACTTGACTAGAGCTGGGTACAGAGGCACGCGCCATCTCTCCGGTGCTCTGGTAAATAGTAATGGACGAAATTTTACGAATATTGGAATGCAGCGGCATGAAGGTAGTGGCTTATGCCGACGACTTGGTGATAGTAGTGTCAGGGATGTTTCCGTCCATTAGGAGCAACATCATGGAAGGAGCGTTGCGAAAGGTGTGCCTGTGGGCCGCAAGATGTGGAATGGCCAAGTTTTGTTCGCTGAGGGTGTCAGAGGTTGTACCTAATAACAATCTCAATCAATATTTTAGGTTCAAAATAACATAAAATCATTACTTTCAGGGACAACATGAGAAATCCTCCGGGTTGTTTTGGCACTGTAGAAAATAGGTACAATATGGGATGTCCACCACAATGAGTTCACAACATGTACATTTAGTTTACTAGGCTAAATGTTGGGTCACACACACACACTCTAAGCGTTCCCATATCACTTTTATCATGGCGTCCCTCTTACCTTTATAACCGATCCTGTCTTGTCTCTTTTAATGGCTCCACATCCCGTTCCTTTTCCCCCTCCTCTGATGTCCCACAGGAATCTATTCTGGGTCCTTTATTGTTTTTACTCTTTATCAACGGCTTTGGCCCCCTCCTTACTTCTACCTACGACCTTCAGCTGTTCTCCACTAGATCGTCGCCTGAGAACTGTGTCTCCCTTGAAGCAAATATGGACACTCTGGTTCGCTCGTGCTTTGCTATTGATTAAGCACTAAATGTCAGAAAATGTCACCCAGTGTGCTACTCGCTCGAATCTTCACTGACTTTCTTTTCGTACTCTCTTGACGGATTTTCCTTATCAAATCAGAACTACACTCAAGACCTCGGAGTCCCTTTCGACAATAAGCTCCGCTTCGACACCCACCGCTTCGATGTCGTCAATCGGGTTGCGAAATTGCAGGGCTTTATAGTTCGCTCCTCCTCTTATTTTGACTCCATCTAACCCTCTTTAATTTTTTTCAACTGCCTCGTGAATAGTATCCTCCGTGATCTGGTCTCTCTTCCGTAACTATGATCGTTTTGACCTTGAAAACGTGCGACATAAATTCTCCCGCTCCCTCTTCTTTAAGAAAGAACGTTTCTCGTGTGGATTTCCCCTCGCACTTCCGTTCTTTGAACTTTCCTTTCCTACAATAGCGTAGAACCCCTCTGGATTTATGCATATTTTACAAACTTTCCTTGGGTCTGGTGGACTGCTCCGCCTCTAACGACGTTACCTTTTGTCCTGCGTCTTATAATACATGCAATGCATACATTTCCAGCGTCCCCTTCGCGGAGCTCCAAATCTATTTCCATTCCCCGATTCTAAAATTTAGAACGCACATCAACTTGGTCCTTTCATTTTGCTTGCAGTAGTTTTGGGTGTAGGTTAAGGTTCTTGCTTTGCACTCCTTTTGAGGGCAATATGTAACTGGAGTTTACTGTGTTTATTATCAGTAAATAAATAACCAAGATTATCTAGTTTTCCAGCTATTGTCTATACCTGGTATGTCATGACATCATTGTTTACCGTTGTTCGGCTTGTCGGTCCAGACAAACGTAGATGTTTGCCCAGGTTAAATAACAAAGAACTTTAGGTAATAAAGAAACACACGGCAAATTAGGTCAAAAGAGAAATTCTGTTGGACAGGGAGACCGCCTTTTTGCGTCCGCCGATCTCGAGCTGGAAGAAATGTTCTTCCTGTTCGAGAACGCGGTATGGGCCTTCATATGGAGGCTGCAGCGGCTACCCGGACGGCATCCGTCTTGGTTAGGACGTGCGTGCACGTGTCCAGCTCCTTGGGCGCACAGGCAGGTAGGGACGAGTGTCGGGTGGGAGGTGTGGCTTTGATGCGTCGGAGATTGTCCCTTAGTAGACGCACCAACCCCGACTCTGTGAGACCCGATCACTTGGGAGTCTTGGGTTCTCTCCGTATACCAGTTCCGCGGGGCTGGCAGCAAAGTCCTCTCGGCAGGTTGTACGTAGGCCGACTAGGAGGTGGATTCAAATTTCATTCCCTGGTCAGTGATGACCACTGCAAGGACGCCAAAGCGAGGTATCCATTCTCGACAGAGCGCTTCGGCACAAGATTGTGTCGTAATGTCTTTCAGAGGTATTGCCTCAGGCCACCGCGTAAACCTGTCGATGATTGTGAGGCAGTACTTGTAATCGTGCGAGTCTCAAGTCGAGGTGTGGAACCGCTTGGTAGTGTGGGGGAATGAGCCCACTTCTTTCCTTACATGTCTGGAGACTTTACACTTCTAGAATGCGATCCACTCTCTTCACTCCAGGAATTGACATCGTTGTTCATGGAGAGCCAGAAGTATTTCTCGGTGACTAGCCGATTTGTCGTCCTGATGCCTGGATGCGCTAAGTCGCGAATCGCTTGGAACACTTCCTTGTGAAAGGTGGCCGGAATGTATGGCCGAGGTCCCTTTTCCGAGTCTTCGCAGTAGAGAGAGAAGTTCGAGCCGAAGATGGGCATCTCCTGAAATTTGGATTTGACGCTCTGAAGTGCTGCGTCATCCTCCTGCGCCTTGGCAATAACCGAGAAGTCGAGTAGGGCGGGGATGTTAACCTCGGAGCCACGAGACAAAGCGTCAGCAACTATGTTGTCCTTGCCGGACACGTGCTGGATGTCTGACGTGAACTGGCTTATAAAGCTCAGGTGTCGAAGCTGATGAGGGGATGCTTTGTCGGGCTTTTGTTTTAAAGCATACGTGAGAGGCTTATGGTCTGTGAACACTGTGAATGGCTTGCCTTCTAGGGAGAAGCAGAAATATTTGATGCTCAAGTACGTGGCGAGTAGATCGCGATCGTAGGCACTGTAGTTCCGCTGAGCGGGGTACCGCGAATCCGGCTGCGCCACAATTCTGTGAATGCTATTGGGTTTGTACCATAGGCTGTCAAGTAGCTCCCTACATTCTGCGCTCGGAATGCTTAGTGAGGTTGGATTTGTAGTTTTGGTTGCGTTCTGTGAAAGGCTTTCCGTGTATTCGACACGGCACAGGTTTAAAAGATTATGGCTCCTGTAGTAATATTGAGGGATCTAAATTCTTTCGAAATTGCGAGCTCAGTAAATTCGTGCTCTTCGTGTGGCGCTCATTTGTGGTCCAAAGGTTCAGTGATTATTCTTAAGGCTTCATATAACAATTCCCAGACTCACCTTATTTCTCTTCCTAACCACTGAAAGAGCAGCCACTCTTTCCAGGGGACCGTAGATCCTTTGGAATTATGGACATAGTAGTCTTCACCAAATAATCAGTAATGTATGGGGGATCAGATTCGGTGTGTTGTGGCTAGCTCTTAGCTGCAACCCTCAGAAAAAAAGGCAACCATATTCCTGGCATTCTATTGACGGCGAAAAATTGTTTGCGGAAGCCAGTGAGCTATGGTTGTAGACTTTATTTATTTATTTATTTATTTATTTAATGAGGACAATACACAGAAAGCAAATTTCTTATTACATATTGTCCTCAGAGGGAGGAGCAAGTAAATGACATATTTTGCGCTTAAAGCTAGAGAGGGACATAGAGTCAAATGAACCAAGCTGTAGGGCATTGTACGACCGGCAAAACCTCGGGATCGGAGAGTGAAAGTAAATCTCGAGCTCGGCGAAGGGCACATCAAAAATGTCCGCATTACGTGTGTCATGAGACGAGGCGATACGGAGAGTAATATCCGAGTTGGCGGAGCAGTCCATCAGACCATTGCAGAGTTTGAAAAGAGTACACATATAAAGGAAAATACGGCGTTGCTGCAGGGAGGGGAGATTGAGGGTGCGGAGTCGTGACGGATAATCAACCCGTGGAAGGTTCTTTTTGTAAAAGAGGGTCCGGGTGAATTTTGCGTTGTACAGCTTCAAGAGCGCGGCCGTCACGGATGCGGTAGGGGGACCAGACTACAGAGCAGTATTCAAGGATGTTTTTGACAAGGGAATTGAAGAGTGTTAAGGAGGGCTGGATTGAGGTAAAGTCGGACGAGGAACGTAGGATAAAACCAGACATTTTGGAAGCTCTATTGATGTCAACGAAGTGGGAATTGAAACGAAGTTTATCGTCGAATATTACAGCCAGGTCTTTGAAGGAGGTCAGTAGTGAAAGGGGTTGACCACTGAGAGAATAGGAAAAGGATGATGCGGAGGGTTTCAGGGAATAGCGCATCCAGTGGCATTTGTTGACATTCAGTGTTAGCTTGTTGACCGAACACCAACGGGCTAAATTATCAAGGTTGGATTGTAAGAGAGCACAGTCCAATGGAGAGGAAACAGAGGCAAACAATTTAAGGTCGTCTGCGTAAAGCAAATACGGACAGGTGAGGATAAAGGCGAGGTCATTGATAAAAAACAGGAAGAGTAGCGGGCCAAGTAAAGAGCCTTGGGGAACACCAGAGGAAGGAGAGAAGGAACGAGATGAGTGACCATGAAAAGAAACTTTGCATGAACGGTATGAGAGATAGGAGGAAAGCCAGGAGATGACTGAGGGAGGGAACACTAGCGAAGAAAGTTTAGAGAGGAGAATGTTGTGGTCAACGGTGTCAAAGGCTTTGGAGAAATCAGTATAAACAGCATGTACCTCCTGTCATGAATTCAAGCGTTTAGCAACAAAGTTGGTAAAGACCAGAAGATTTGAAGCCGTTGATCTATGTTTCACGAAACCATGCTGCTCTTTGACAATGAGGTGACCGAAGTGCGCGGTCAACCAGTCGTTGACGTATCTTTCTAGGATTTTGCAGCAAGAGGAGAGAAGGGAAATGGGGCGGTAGTTCACAGCAAGGGAAGGGTCTCCGCTCTTGAGGATAGGAATGATAAGGGCCTCTTTCCAGAGACGGGGAAAGTAGCATTCGTCTAAGGAGACCATTCTCAGTTCACAAAACGTGTGTTGGGATGGTTAAAATAAAATTTATCTGGGAATAGTCTTTTTTGTCTTCCCCACGCCACTTCTTCATTGCAGCCCACAGACTAATGCGGAGTTAACACCGCATCAGAGAACATTCAAATCCATTTTTAACAAATAATATCCTTTGAAAGGACTGTAAAAACGTGTATCCATCATCAGCTCACCACGCTATTAAAGTCAATCTTAATAGCTTAAGCCACTGCATTACTCACCTACTTAACTTTATTCCAGACAAGTAATTGCCTGTAGAAACCATTTCCGAACGATATTCTTCACAGGACTCTTACCTCTGGACGCAACTTATGCCAACCCCGACTCCATCTCAATCCTCCAAATCCTCCACGGAAATTTACCTGCCTAGCCGAGTAGAAATTAAAATATTTTACAATTCTATTATAAATTCTATGGTTATCCCATTTGCTGATCCTATTTCGTATGGAGCGTGCTGAACGTTTAACGTTCAGCCAACTTTTCGTTATCCTTTTCGAGTGTTTTATGCGCTTTTAAGACTCTCACATAATCCCCATAAATCGTCAAGAAAATATTCCTGACAGGAAAGGAGAAAGAGGATGCGGATGGAACATCATTGTCGCTGCAAATAATGATGATGTTGTTAACGCGTGCTTAAGTAACGGAGAGAAAATAGGATGAAGGATATTTGAAGGAATTCACTCGGTTTAGAAAAGAATTGAGAATTAAGTGGGATTTTTGTAATTAGGGATCGAGTTTTGAGCAAGGTTTCCGCTTTAATTTTGGTTAAGATCTTAAGCTGTTGACTATTCCAATTTATCTAGACCAAGAGACACAATTTGCGAAAAATAAGGCAAATCAAAATAGCACCGAAACCCAGAAACGGATCCACACACCCTTCGCTCACTGTAGAATCCAATAACAACGTGCAAGGTACCATCTAACGTCTTGTCTGTCTGAGAAACATAATCCTAAAGGAAATTATGAAACAGATCATAAACATCTTCCCTCATTTGAAATATTTCCAACGTTCGCCCACTGCGGTAAGTGATAGCAGCCCCGAAGAAGGGTTTCACTGTCGAGTAGCTGTACACGCTCGTAAGACCTAAATCTTTATGAATTCTAAAGAAGAATCGCGCATAACAACATCCTTTGCCGTTTCCTTCGAGAAAATGAACAATTGCAATATTCAATTTGTCTTATACGAGTGTGTTGTTTCCAATGCTGTACAGCAATCCGACTTGGTTTCTTCAAGAGTCCAGGAAGAGTAATTCGTCCCAAAGGACTTACTCAGGACATAATATTTAATTATCCGGTAGCAAACAATGTTCTTGTTGACTTTGTAGGTTTTAGTTACTGAGCGAAACATGTCCTTCTTGTTCTAACGGCAAATTGTTGGGTGAGTTGAAATTGTCGCGCTCTGAGATACAATGTACAGGACAGGAAGATAAACGGATGTATACGTACAACACAGACTAGGCTTTCTTCCTGGAACTACTCGCATTTCATTGGATTTAAGACGAAAGCTGATGTGGTAAATGTTATCCTTGATCCCGAATTACATTATATCGTTTTCAACTCTTGCTTCTAATTACATTTGTTTTTATACGAGGTTGTAAGACTGCTATTATCCTTAAGCTTCAGGATGCATTTCCGTTAATAGACGAAAAGACATCTGTAGAAGGATTTTGATTATTTTGCTCTTGTTTTTCAGGATTTTTGTATTGTTTTGCAGCAGTCTGGGGATTTAATGATGCAGGATAATGATATGGTAGAAATGCAATAATTGCTTTTGAGAATTGTTGCAGAGGTAGTAAGAGGATAATGACTAGCGTACCTCAATACATTGTTGGATGCATTATTTCGGGTTTCAAGGATGCAAGCAGCCAGACTTCTATGGGATGGGAAACGTTGGATAAGTGTTTTGTAGTGCATAATTAGGTACATTAGGAGTTTCTCTACAGATAAAAGGGAAAAGTGACTCGATAGAATCTTCACGAAACAGCTGTCAGGATACAATAATTCAGACTTAAAGGGACGAAAAAATTGGTCGCGAAATTTGATTATAAGTTGAGACTCTCAGGAATATTTTCAAGTCCAAGATTTTATTCATGTTCATACAAAAGGGCAACCTAAACCCCACAGATCGGCAACATTCACATACAATATCTAGTTAAAACTATTTTTAGATAATAAATTCAACCAGTGGACAAGCACCCTGAATAGGCCCAACAATTCAATGGACCCACAAGAACCATTTAAAATCCGCACTTCGCCATGATTCGCTGCTCTTTCTCAGCAATCAAATCCCGACTATTCTTACAAATCGTAGCGTATCAATAAAATTACACAATTACATTGGTCTTGAATGTAACGACCATCATAAAATCACCATAATTTTACACTCCGTTGCTTCTGATTGATGTTTGCTAATAGGCAAAACATAGCTTTGGTTACTTGTTGGTGTTCGCGTCTGATTTGGCTGTTCTTCCTGCCATTCTTTTCAGTAAGGTTTCTCCTCTTTGTTCTTGAACTGTATTAGCCTCCCCAATCATCAACATAGTTGCCACTTGCTGCAATCCAAAACACAATACGCAATTGTGAAGTAGTAAAGGTCTTCATTATATTGATCGAATACTTGAAACTCATGTGGAGCAACTTGAGGTTGAAGAAGGGAGAAGGGAATAAGGTGAAATAAGTGTTCTCAGTTCCGAAAAGTTGCACATGAGTTTGGGTCTAGCTATGAGTAAAATTTGGCGAACACTGCAAGGTTGAATTTTATGCAGGAAGGTTGGGCAAGGATATTTGGGCCCATAACTCTCCCATTTGTGGGTAGCTCGTAACATGCATATATTTAGCATGTCCGATTATTTACTTTAATGTAGGAAATTCACCAGAAAAAGATGAATTTAACATACTATAACTTTGCCAATAATAATACGACTCCCACCAAATTTTGCAGAATAGTGTGCTAGATGTTGACATACAAGGTTAGACAATTAAGTATTGAAACTGATTCCATAAGAACCGTATATTTGAAACAACTCTGCCATCCCCTTCAAAGTAGTCCCCTTGGGCAGCTATACAGCGATTCTAGTGCGTTTTCTACTCTTCGTAACGTTTCTGGAGCGCTTCGACTGGGATATCCGCGAGTACCTTCGTCACGGCCGCTTGGATGTCCGTAATTGCCTCAAAATGGGTTCCTTCGAGCACCGATTTTGTTCTAGGGCACAAAAGAAGTCACAGGGTGACATATCGGGTGAATAAGGCGGCTGTTGCCACACGCCGATCCCTTTAGGGGCTAAATACTGGGACACGTTGGGAAGGGATCCAGTTACGAGCGATGTCTGGGCGCAACCTGTTGACTAATTTTTGCAATCTTTCGAGTACTTGGCAATAGTAGATTTGATTTACGGTTTTCCCCGATGGAACAAATTCTTTGGGGACGATTCGACGGCTATCAAAAAAGGTCATAATCATCGTTTTCACCTTCGACTTGCTCATGCGAGCCTTTTTCGGGTGGGGGCCGTGCAGAGACAACCATTGTGAGCTTTGGCTTTTGGTTTCCAGGTCGTAACCCCGTAAACCAGCTCTCATCGCCTGTAGTAACTCCATCAAGCAGAGTGGGATCGTTTTCCACTTGTTCCAAACAGTCTTCTGCGACGGTCACTCGACGCTGTTTTTGCTCCTCAGAAAGGTTCTTTGGAACCATCTTCAAGCACAACTTTTTCATTCCGAAATCGCATGTTAAAATGTGTCTGTCTGTTTCAGGGTTCATACACAGTTCCGAGGTCAACATTTGAACTACTAAACACCGATCTTCACGGATTAGGGCGCGCACACGTTGCGCATTCACGTCAGTCCGCATCTCAAATGGTCTCTCACTCCGCAACTCGTCTTCCATGCTTTTACGTCCCACCTTAAACTCTTTATGCCATCGAAGCACCATGAACTTTTACAATTTAAGCGTACGTTGCCAAAGTTGTTTCGCGCGCAAAATTTTATCGCGACCCGTTGCTCTAGATCAATGGAGAGGGGAAGGATGCCGGGGAGGGGGAAGGAATTTGAAGGTTGCAGGTTTACCACAAGCGCGACAATAAAATTAGTCTGATTACTTAATTGTCTAACCTCGTATATCATCGGGTCATTGTATTTTTAGGATGAACTTTCAGGTCAAATGAATGAATATGCTATACTTTAAAAAAGGTGCGTGAAATATCACCTTACTGGGTAATCTGATATTACACCACTTTCGAGAAATATCAGGAACATCATCTTTCATTACCCGAATCATAGATGGGATTTTATCTCAAAAACATCACATATTACATTCGTCAGCCGATATTGTCAAATACTTCCTATCACTAGAGTGATATTGGTATGATAAGGTATAACGAAGGCGTAAACCTTTCATGTAAGAGATAAATGAAGGCGAAACATCGCATATACTATAATAAAATTTGTTCACATGGAAAAAAAAAATAACACATGGAAAATAATAACATTATTCTCGAGAAAAGGGAATTACTTTTCACTTGGTGGTATATGCATTTCTTATTGCTTAAAAATCATCCCAGAAAAACCCAAAATCTATTTTTCCGCATCAGCCAAAAAGAAAAGGAATCATAGCACTAATTGATTCTCAAACTATAGTAGGAGTCGGCTCGAGAGTCGCTGTCGCCACTTAACAATAACGGTGATGTTTGGTGACGTTTTGTAGTGTGATATCACGTTGGCGCGGGTATAGTAATACATTGCTTATCAAAAGAGTATCACTTCTGTACTGCGTGGTGATATAATATCGTCAAAGACAACAGCCAGTTCCCTACTTGCAAGGGTTTTAACCGGGCATTTGTTATTAAATATTCCCGCAGATGCCTCAACCTGCTTTGCACAAGTGTCGCACACTGTCCCAGAACATGTGTGGAGGTTTCATTTCTCTTTTAACTTCCCAGATGAAGCAGCCTGCAGTGATCAGTGAGTATTTCCACTATGATCCGAGGCTCTTCTGGTTGAGGTTTAAATAATCTTTCGAGCGCTTGGGTTTGTATTCTCCCATGACCACCCTGGACTGTTCCATTCCTGATCAGTTCACCCAGTAAATTCCCTCAGCCATTTCTCTTTATTTTTCAAAGCCGTACCCATGAATCCATTTCCGACTACAAAGAATGGCTCTGGTCCTTATAGCTGCGTCGCTGCTCCTTTCCTGGCCAGCTTTTCCGCAGCCTTATTGCCTTCTAACCCAGTGTGGTCTGGAACACAAAGCATATTGGGCCGATCGTATTCAGTCTATTAAGTCAGGACCTAAGTACCTTAATAGCTGCTTGGCTATCGGTTAGAATAGCAATCTTCTGCTCCTAAAGTTCCTTTTCACGTTGAGGGAAGTACATCTGTCTATGGTGTATGTTTTCGGCTCAAATATAACGGTATATTTATCCATTGGTTCAAAGTGCGTCTTCCTTGGACTAATGGCTCCGGTGACTCTTGCCAATGCTTTAAGGGATCCATCGGTGTACCAGATAGTTAACTGCTGGTATAAGCCGAATGTCACTACTACATTCTCCCAGTTTGACTTGTTTGTCCAACGTGTTTCAAACTTCTTACCAAAGTGAAATCTTGTTGTCATGTTATCTCTTGGTATCAGTAATTCAGGATGCCGCCTAAAAAGAACATCAATTTTCTTTCGATCTAGGCAGCTCCCCACCTCACTGGTACTTCCAGACATTCTGAAGATCGCCTTCCTCGTCAGCATCGGTGTGTGCAGATGGTGACGAGTCAATTTTATAAGGATTTCTAGCAATGCCTTTGGGGAAGTTTTCAGTACCTGACTGATATACACGTAAGCCAATCTATGAAGTATGTGTAACTCCCTGGCTGTTGTGCTGAGTTTCGTTTTGTCTACCGAGGGTACCGCCCCATAGGTCTTTCAGAGTAGTTTTGTTCTAGTGTGATTCCCACATATTTGACTTTTGTTCACCTCCACCACTTCACCTCCATGCCATGCAATCTAATGGCTCTCAGGTGATCAAGCTTCCGCTTTCCAGTGAATGATACTAAACTGGCCTTGGCTGGATTGATGCACAGCCTCGACTTTCTACAATTCGCAATTTGGCTTGAATTCTGTCACATAGCTTTTCAAGAAGTTCATTAACTACCATGCTCCATATCAATGGCGATAATACTCCACCTTGTGTACAACCTTCAGTAGTGTTTATGACAGTAGAATTTGTACCTGTAGCAGTTCTATTTGCCTACTCTCTAACATTCTGCTCTACCAGAAAGCCAGGGTGTTTCCCACTCCTTTTTGGATTAGGGCACTCGTATCTCTGTTGACGATGTCTTATCGAACGTTCCTTTGATATCTAAAAACGCGCACAGGGCTTCTTCTTTTGTTTCATCCCGGCATCCCGTTATATATCCTCCAGCTGATACAAGCAAGCGTGTTGAGATAAATGTAGGAGATTGCGCATTAGAACGTTAATTCTAATAAAGTTGTCTATGAGCTTTTCCACCGACTTAAGTACGAACGATGTCAGGCAAAAAGATTTACGATGAAAAGGATCCTTTTTACCCGCTTTCAGAATAATGGCCACTCTTGCCTGCATACATGCTGGCGGTACATATCCCTAGGCTATGTTGCTCCTTACTACTTCTACAAGAGGTCCTACGATGAATTCTAGGAATCTTTGAGTGCTGGGAAAATACCATCTACTCCGGCAGATTTCAGTGGTTTAAAAGTTCCCACTGTTCATTTTATTCTAGCTTCTGAGCATACCTCTTTTGTTAGTTTCCAGCTCTCTTTCCTTCCCCTTTTATTCGTTGTTGGGGTGTCAAGCAAAATGTTGTCGCCTGCCACCGTGAGAAGCAGGTGTACCCTGTCCTCCTCATTTTTGGTAAATGTCCCATCTTCCTTTTTCAAGCAGACAGAGGATATTCTCCCGTCTTTGGCTACAGCCTTGTACAGTCTGGTTGCTTCTATGACCTGTTTGATCCCTTCACAGAATTCCTTGAAGCTGTTCCGTTTCGCTGGTCCTAAGATGAATTCTAGGAATCTTTGGAGTAGTGTTGGGAAAATACCATCTGCTCCGGATGATTTCAGTGATTTAAAAGTTCCCACTGCCCATCTTGGTCTAGCTTCGGATCATACCTCTTCCGCTAGTTTCCAATTCGCCTTTTTCCCCCTACCGCCTGTTGGTGGGGTGCCAAGCAGAATGCTATGGTATTGCCTTCCGCCGTGAGTTCTGAGAAGCAGATGTTATGCTATGCTCCTATTCTTCTCATTTTCGGTAAGTGCCCCATCTTCCTTCCTCGGACAGACTGAAGATATTGCCTCATCTTTGGCTATACCTTTATATAGTCTGGATGCTTCTGTGGTTTGTTTTATCCTGTCACAGCATTAACTGAGACTGTTTCGTTTTGCTTCACAAATAACTCTGCCAGTCCCCGGTTTGTTTCGCCCGGTTGACGAATTTTCGCACCTCCTTTCTCATTCTGACTAGGTTCCTGTTCCACCAGGGTACATCCCTTGATGACACTTTAGACCGAAATTAATTCCTTCAATATGAGAACCTTGTTTGCCTATGTTCACACGTTACATAGTGGCAGAAAAGGAAAACTCCTTTCTTGCATCCATAAAAAATAATGGTGGATTCTTCATGGAGTCATTCCTACTGTTATTACTAATCACTCGCAAAAGCTATTCTGGGAATATATTTAGATGAAACCATATAAAAACGTTTCCATTGAATTGTTTACGTCTCAGCAATTATCAGTGCGCAACAATCAGCAGACAATATATGTATGCTTGTTGCCCTTAGAGAGCTTCTGTTTTCACCAAAAACAAGATATTGCCACCCCACACATACATAAGAAGATATTTTCTCGAAATGGATAATTGAAGGAAATAATAAGATTAAACTACGCACATATCAAGATACACAGAACAATCTCATGGTGACTCACGGAATTTAATTGTAACATGTTTTTTACATCTACATGTTTTTCACATTGAGGAGGTTCTACCAGTTGTACATAAAACTTTTTGCCAATTGTTGACTTCCGGTAGCTTTTCATTGAATTTTAATATAATTTCGTGGAATCAAGTGTGCGGTAACCACAAAACTGACTGGAACATTGCAATATTGCATGGATAATACCAAGCGTTTTCAAAAAAAGTTGATAAGATAAAATTGCCAGATATGTATTATTATTTATGGTATCTCAGACTATCTCAAATTGATTTGCAGTTCGAAGATAAGCCAAACTGATTTATGTATTTCATAACAAAGCCGGAGTAGATGTGAAGATATCCATTATCTTTATGTGTTAATTATCACTAGGAAAGAACAATGAACTTATTCCAATTTTATAATATATATGTAGAACCGTTCATTTCGCATGCTTTGGTTGCGATATATGATTGAGAATGTCTTTGATTTCGTTGCGATATTTGAACTCTGTCACAGTAAAAACGATACAGTACGTGGCTCAAGAAAGAATCAGCAGCATGGAGTTTTGAAAGGTCTTATGGAAAACATTTTTTTTAATCGAATATGACCATATCAAGCATTAAAAAGGGAGTGGAGCGAGGGTTAGATAGAGGTCACTTAAATTAAGAGATCATTATCACAAACTACCCAGCCGAATCATGGTGCCCTTTCGTATATGACATCTAGGCTTTAAAATACCACCATACCGATACCTTCATATCAAATAAAGTTAATAATAGTATTATACTGCATCCTTTTAATTTCACTGTAGATCCTCCTTAAGTTGCCTTGAGACTTATAAACATCATATGGAACACAATACTGGAAAGTTCGGTGGAAAACTCATCATTATTAACAAAGTTATATTATATTAATGATGCCTCTTCTGCGTGAAATTACTGCACCCTAAGTCAATAGTCGGACATACTCAATGCACATACACTAGACCCATGAATAAATGGAACGTTTGTGCTCGCAAATAATCTTAGCTTAAGCATAAAGATTCTGGTTTCCGACTTCTTGAAGTCATCTGTGATCAATTTGCAAAAATGGAATAAAGCCAGCGAGGTGGACAGTCTTCTCGTGGAGCAGGTCCTTGGAGCAACTACAGTTCCTGTAGAACCGCTATTTCCTTTTATTTAAAATTCTAGGGAATCTAATGTCCTTTCTAGGTAGTAATAGAAGCAAATGATGTTTAAGATGTCAAATAAAGGCACCGGTTATGAGTACGATAACTGGAGGAATATTTGAGTATGATGTCAACTTAACTGTAAATGTGTAACTGATTTAAATTAGATCAATAATCACGGTCGAGGGCATTCCTGATCACAATTCCTGTTAGTGTGTGATTGCAGTCTAGAAATGAAGTGCTCTTACCCCTGCTTTAAGGGTTTAATGAGATAGTTTGTTAGCCCAAGTCTTAAAGTGAAGGGTTGCCTCGGAGAATATTTTTCCTTTTTATTGGCTAAAAGTATCTAATCTATAAAAATACCAGGTGTACTCCTAATTAATTTCCGGTTTTTTGTGAATAAAACACATAATTCCAAGGGAATCGTAATACCTTTTTCCCATCTTTCTGGTAATTTGTGAATACCACGCCAGTAGAATTAACTCTCTTTGGAGCTGAACCACTCTGTGAGCCAATTCCGCAAATTTTCCTAGGAGTCGAAGCGCTTCTCAGAAAGTGCGTGGCCCAATGAGGCAAAGAGGTGCTAATTCAAGGGGGCCAAGTCTGGTGAGTAAGCCGCATGGTTAAGCACTTCCCACTTGAGTTTTTCCAGCCTGTCGCGAACGACTTTCAACTTATGCGATGGTGCATTGTCCTGGATCAAAATCACCTTCTTCGGTCTTTCTCGATATTCTGGTCGATTCTCCGCAATCGCTCGGCTTAAATCTTTAATTTGTTGTTTATAGCGAGTGGCGTTCATAGTTTCACTAGGTTTCAACTGTTCAAAGCAGATCACACTCGGTCTGGTCCCACCACACACACAGCATGACCTTCGGACCGTAACGATTTGGTCGTGCCGTCGATGTCGATGCTTCACCTGGACTCACCCACGATTTGTTCCGTTTAGGGTTCTCCAAGACAATCCACTTTTCGTCGCCCTATGGAGAAAACGATTTTCTTTTGTACCGTAGAAGCAGCATTTCACACGTCACTTTTCGGTTCTCCATTTGTCTCTCGGTCAGTTCATGCGGCCCCCCCTTTCCACACTTCTGAATTTTTCCCATGGGCCGCAGACGTTTTGAAATTGCTTGCTGCTGAACTCCCAACGTATCTGCAAGCTGTCGTTGCGTTTGCGTGCTATCTTCATCTAATAATGCTTGCAATTCGGTTTCATCAAACGATTTTCGATTGCTGGAGCATGCGGCGTCGTTTAGGTTGAAATCTCCATTTTTGAATTGTCGAAACCATGTTTCACATGTTGGAAGTGTTAATGCACAATCGCCATAAACTTCCACAAGTGCACAGTGGTTCTCGGACACTTTTTTTTCCTTGATTGAACATTAAAAGCAATGCATGGCGCATATCCTGACAGGTATGTGTGACCTACAGCGACACAAAACATATTACGCCATCTATCGAAAAAAAACCGGAAATTAATTAGGAGTACACCTGGTATACAAGTGTTCACTGAAGAAGGGGACAGTTGTTCCTCGAAATACGTATTTGAATAGATTAGATACTTTTAGCCAATAAAAAGGAAAAATATTTTCCAAGGCAATCTTTCATTTTACTGCTTTAAGACGAATTTTCAAATTGAATGGACAAACAGTAAGCTGATTTCCGCTTTAGATCCTTGTTCTTTGGCTACACTAACGTTTTAACACCCTTGGAAACTTGGTGTCACTGGGCTCTTTAGCCGCTATTGTAATCAAAATTTTTAATCTCAGTACGTTTTCTTTGTGGTATGGGAGCAGTATGTAAAAGATGGCCACCACCGTCTCTCGAAAACTCCAAGTTTCCGTTTTCGAGACAATATCGAACGAAGATCGACATCGAAGTACGGGCAAGATAATCGCGGACGTATTAATAAAAAATCAGAAGTGACAATGAATAGCATATCTGTACCGGGAGGAGGTGACAATTCCACTGGTCGTCCTTTTTCAAATCTCAGCATTCGTACATTGAAAGCAAATCTAGGACGGCTCTTCACAAGAAAATTTGCGCAGTTTGAAGGTTGTTAATATACCTTAGCAGCTTTCCTGTTCCTTATTCCAACCATCTCGGTCTACCGATCTCGTACTTCAATTTCGAAGTCCGAGCAGTGATGCGCTGCCTTGTCAACAGAATCATAACATCTTTCCCATCGTCGTCGTCCTTTTGTTCTTCCTTCGAATATCTCGTGTCAAGTGTCGTCCATACGCAGTTTCCGATGTTTGATTATTTTGAAGACTTCGAGGTTGTCAAATATTTCATACCATTCATGGTTGTATCTGAATTTTTGTGCAGTAGTGAGATCTCTTTCAATCGCGCTACTGCCCACATTACGCCTTGGTGTCCCGGATACATCGCCTGCAATTATCTCCATCCAAAGACCTTGTCCCCCAATCTGCGTCCATTGTGTTCTCCCAACGTTTCCTTGGCTTCCTTTTTGGGCGGCTACCACCGGCTTTGCTTTTCAGCACTGCTTTCGGAATCCTTTCCTCGTGCATTCGTTCAATGTGTCACTAGTTGTGTGTATTTGACCAGTAACGTACCTCTGGTATCAATGGAAGCCACCTTCTTGACGGCTTAGTGAGATGCCTCTGTAATTGTCAAATGTCAATTTGCCACCTTTTTTGTAGATAGAGCATATTACGTTCTTGCGGTATCTGTTATTGGTTCCGGATAGAGATAATCGGCAGGTATTATCATCTGGCATGGCGCCTTGTTCATTTTTTAACATTTGATGATTGACTCTATTTTTTCTAATGTTGGCTCGGTCATAATTTTTGTAGGTTCTTGTGATTGAGTTATGTGCAAAGGATGAAAGAGTTCTTTCAAATACATATAAGACGGTCAACTCTCAAGTGTTTCACTTTTGATCCCAATGTTTTCCCGTTTTTGTTTTTAGCGTGGGCAGCTTTGATCAACGTTAAGAAATAGCATAATTGAATCTTATCGGGGTGGTAACTATTTGACCAGAGCTGTAAATAGAGGGACACCCCCCTCCCCCGGTGTGGCGTCATCTTCCTGGTGCTCTGGTTAATAGTAATGGATGAAATTTTACGGATATTGGGCAGGAACGTGGTGAGGCTGGTGGCGTATGCCCCCAACGCATGATATTAATTATAGAGGGCGCCTCGGGAAAGGATATACGGACTCGGTATAAATCCAGACAAATCGAAGCTGATTCTGTTTATTAAGTCAAGGATACCCGCATTTCACCTCGCGCGGCTAAATGGACAAAGATTGATACTTTCCTTCAATGTAAGGGATCTGGGTGTGAGGCTGGATCTTATGTAAAATTGAAGGCTGAACATGGAATTGAAGGTTAAGAAGACTTGTATAGCCTTCTACAAGAAGACCCTCATAAGGAAATTGGGTCTCCAGCCGAGGATGCTTCTCTGGATATACACTACCTTGATTTATCCAACAATGACGTACGGTTCCATTGTGGAACTGGAAGTGAAAACGAAGTTTCACGGCCATTCTTTGGAGGTTTCAAAAAGATTTCTGGTTGTAGGATGAGGCAACCATACCTTTCCCGTATCAGTCATCAAAACGGCGGACAGTAGCGCTAAATAGACTCCTTGGAGTGACTAATGGGTTGTTTTGGTCGAAGTTTGGTTAATTACTTACGGAGGTTACTCAAAATACTTTGACTTTGACCTATTATAACTTTGTTAGTAATTGTGGGATTTCCACCAAACTTAGTAGGATCAAGCTCTATATTATAGCCTACATGGATGAACTTAAGGGGGGTTCTGCAGCCAATTACTGAAAATTATAGTAATATACTATTATTAACTTCATTTAAAGGTATATCGTTTTGGAAGGTATTTCGGAGCCGAAACACCATATAGTGGCAGCCTCAGAGCCTTCAGAGTTTTTGGTTGGGGAGTTTCTGAGGATGACTCCGTTAAATAAATGATGACTTTCAACTATATTGCATTTCTAGATCTACTGCCGCACTGACTCATCTGCTATGCTCTCCAACAACACCTACTGAAGCACTTGTAGTCTGGGTTAAATTACTTTACCATGATCCGAAACGCGAAGTGTGGCGAGTATACCAAAATCGCTTCGTGTCTTTGTCGGTGTTGATCAAGGAAGGACCCTCTCACCCCTCCTTTTTGTTCTTGCTATGGACACTGTCATACGGGACACACAACGCCCTATACATTGTACTTTATGCAGAAGATGTTTTCCTAGCGTCCCATAGCAAAGCTGATCTCGAGGAACTTGTTCAAAAATGGACTGATCGTCTCTCAGATTGGATCTGAATAAAACGATTTTTGATGAACGATCTCAATTAAACAGGCACCATCGTTGTTAGTGGCAAGGGCTCGCCGAAACTTAGCGATTTTAATATTTTGGGTCAATAATGTTTTGGGAATGGCCAGGTGAGGTTGATGGTTGATAAAAGAAGTTCAATGAAACCGCGTTTATATATTTGATTTGGTATTTAAATCCAATATCGATCCTGCTTCCCATTGTGATGTTCGCAAAGTGAGAGCTGTGAGTAGACTGTTTCTTCTACTGAGTGATCGCTCTACTCAACCCTCTAGCAATTAGCTAACTTTTAGGAAGTAGTTCACTTAGATAGAAAAGAAAGGTAATTAGAAGTTCTAATTCCAGGCAGGGAAGCATCTTGGACCATCACAGCACTCCCCTGCCAGTGATTATATGCAAGGAAATTACGACAATCCAACTGGCCGTGTAGTGACGCCAGCTGAGGGTTTGTGGTGATCTTATTGTTGAACTGCTGGTGGTGTACGAAATTACTGAAGTCCTACCTGGTAACAATCAGCAAATCTAGCTCGTCTGCTGGATTCCGTGGAGTTTGCCACGGCGGGTTGTTAAATGGAAGTTTGGTCGGTTTTCGGGATGTATCTCTCGGCAGCGTATATTTTCACGAAGGTTTCCTTGTTTTAGTTTGGAGATTGGGTTTCGTTTGTCATCACGTAAGAAGATTCATGTCGATGGGTGTTGCTAATCGACGCGCTAGTCATTGCCGCGGGAGCACTGTCTAGCAAACTTTAGACAGAAGCATTGCTTGTGGATTCATTTTGCAACACATGAGTTGAATCGGTTGCTGAGATATTGATGCCACTGCTTGCAACTCTTGGTCATATGATCGCAGCGGAGTTTGCAGTTTGTTGATACTGTTGGCTTCCCTAGCGGCCTTGGAAGGTCTCGTTTTATATCATTGCTATATAATGCTTATATTGGCGCCTGTGCCTATAGGCAACTGCGTTTTCATATTTTGGTTGGTCATAGAAAGTTGTCGTGAAGGGACTAAAAGGATGCCGTTTGCGTTGACTGAAATTCAATTACATGATTTCGTGCATTTGATGGTTTCGGATTTGAACCTCCAGTCGTATTAGCATATACCCTCAGGGCGAAGATTTTTGGAACTGGGCTGTGTACGCGGCATGGACCGAGAATGTTGAGATTCCCAACGAAGTGAATCTGCTGTTTAACTGCGCGTATCTTCACTCGCAGCTCCGCGAGTTGGCTTAACAATGCTGAACTGGCTATGTTAAATGTGTTTCTCCTGCTGAAGGTGATGGCGTTTGTATAACTGACGTTGGTTCCGCGAGACATGGTTTCGAAAGAAGTGCGGAGTAAATGTCAGCTACGTCGGCAGTAGTTTGGAATGACTTGTCGCCAACTGTCGCTATAATCGATTGAAGAGCAGATAATAAACGTCTTACTCATAGATTACGCATTAGCGGCTCAAGAACTTTGTTTCCGCCGAGAACTGGAAGGGTTTCTTGTTACCAACGGAAGTGCTTTCCATGAGGTACCTTGTTTTCTCCTCCTAGCTGGCACTCAGCCGCTTTATTAATGTTCACGCAAGCGGCTATATGAGTTATCTGTCACCGACTCTAAAATTATGTCGGAGACTTCGGTGATAAACTGCGATGGTAGCAGTGCTATGACTTGGAAATATTACTGTTGTGGGTCTGTTATGTTACACCTCACAAAGCTTGCCTCCACTATTCCAAACCAAATTTTGGGCTCCTGGGGATTGAAGTTGGAACGCAGCTTTCCGCGGTCACAGTGGTACTCGTGTTTGCAGGCGTGTTGCGTGCTCTTGGTATTTTGGTTGGCACTGCTTTGCTCCTTATCCTCAACCCAGCAATTCTCCTTTTGAACTCAGATTCACCACTTTGGGAATTGCTAGGTGAGATTAATAGCTGAAGTTCAATGAAAATGTTTATATATTTGAGATGTTTATTAAAATTTAATATCCATCTTGCTTCTCATTCTGTTTACATATGAGAACTGTGAGTAGACTGTCTCTTCTACCGAGTGACTATTCCACTTAACCCTCCAGCAATTAACTAACTTCACTTCGGTAGAAAAGAAAGGTAATTAAAAGTTCTAATTCCAGGCAAGCATCTGGAAGTAATTTGCACCACCACATTGTCTGCCAATTGTGAACTGTGTTACGAAATTATTTTACGCATCAGCGTAATTTGGATGAAGTGAAGTTCCACAACAGGTTTCCTTGTGATCAACGTATCAACGAACATCTCAAATCCAAAATTTACCAAAGTGTCGCCTATCTTATTGCCCTCTATGTTTTTGAGTGGTGACCGACTACAAAAGATAATGAACGGTGCCTGGACACAAAGGTCTTTCGTTTGATCAGTGCCATAACACGCCATGGGCACACCCGAAATGAGGATAAACACAATCGATATGTAGTTAACCCGATTATGGAATGGTATGGTCATCTAATTAGCGTTGACGAAAATCCACTTGCTGAGATTGGTTTGAAGATCGGATGGGAAACGACCAAAAAGCCGTCCGAGACAACGATGACTTCATACGCTGGATGGCGGTTTGACAGTTTCGCGACTCCATACAGATCAGGCCTTTGCCTGAGCAAAATGGGGCAACCGATCAAGATGGGCTGCCCCGCTTCTGAAGGGAACAAAGGCGGAAGATGAAGAAAAGGATAACATATTTAGGCTTTACACATGTTTTGATTTTTGCATCCAATTTCAGCTAAAGTACATTTATCTTGGAAGAGGAGAGATGTTCGTTTCTCTGTGGATTATCAATTTTGCCTGGGCCTAAGGAATCTAATTGCATTGATGAACACAAGTACTGAATTAATTGGGTCCAAATACGGAACTCTGAAATTGATTTCCCAGCTTGCATATATGTTCTACTTTCCATCACAACACAATCTTGATTAAATCCCGCTTCCACTTGCACAAATCATTGTTTATCTACCATCGTAGAAATTCCTCAAGTTTCTCTGACTCCACAGAAGCTAGTTAAGAATCTCTTGCTCTTTTATTAAGTCTAATAGTTTTTCCCACTTCCAAGTCAATCTTTGTATCTTATTACGTCTGAAGCACACAAAATACTGTTAGCAGCAACATAAGAAGAAAGTAAGCAAGTCATTATCTCCTTAAACAATTGCATTCGCATGTCTCGCAATCCAAAAGAACTTAAACAAAATGTTTATGTTTTTCTTGCCAAGCTTCAACAAAAAAGTAAGACAATACATTTCTGACACAGTTTACTTAATCATCACATTGTTTTCATGTATACTTTCCTGAGGAGGGGGTATTTGACTACCCAATTGCAAAAAGTACTGTTTTTTGCAGATGAATTTATTTTTTCTATCTTTTCTCTGACTCGATGATTGTGTAAACTTTTGAAATATGGGGAGCAAATTGTGTGAACTATTTTTGTAATTCTTATTTATTCTGCTTATGTTGTCTTTCGAAATTTTCAGATATTTATCTTTTCGGAAATTTACTTTTTTTTTGAGGACCAAAAGATGGTCCTTATTTCATTGTTGATTTTCATTTGGGGAGGGTCAAGTTTAAGGCATTTTGTCGCGGAGAAATTATGTAAATACAGAGAAAGCCTTCCTAGCGATGAGAACTGAGATACACCCGGCGTCGTAAATCAAGATCAAATACAGATGACACCCTAAATTGGACAAATGACGAGGATTATCTCGTCTGAATATAATCTGTCATTTATCTATGCCGCATCCCAGAGGGGAATTAATTTCTATGAGTTCGTAGTCGGTAGTGATTATCAACGTAGCGGTGACTGGGGTGACCGGATCACTGCAGATGGGAAAATGCAGTAAGTGCAGGCACTGTATCTTTAAAGAAGTCAATTTTGCTGCAGGGTAGGTCAGTTCAGATAATAAATCTGGAAACGAATGCAATTGCTTACATTATGAATTCGATTTGTGCGTTTTCCGAAATTTGAAAATTAACTTCAAATGATTCCACGAAAACCGAAAATTTTGTAGTCCTGCACGTACCTTCTCTACTATTGGTCCGCTTCCCTTTATTAATTTACTTCGAACAAAAAACGCATCAAGCCACGGTAGATGAGGCTGGTGCCATTTTAAATCACCCAACAACATAAGGGTGTCACGCTTATCTGTTACGGTGAAGACCCAATATCCACTAAGAAGATTATCTTTTGAGAGGATTTATAATGCACGTGCTACCGCGTTAAATTGCTCACTAATGTCACATGCACATCACCATTAAAAAAACTTTATCGAAACCCAAACTAAGCTCTGAATACGTAATACTCCTGGCCAGAGGTCAAGCGTCCCTGGATGACGTTGAAATTTGTGAACATTGTTTTTTTATCAAAGAATCTTCTTTAACTTTTCTTGAAATTTCAACCCCTCAGTAAAATGCTCGACCTTTTGAGAAGTCATGAAGAGGGAACATGTATAGTCTATGCCCTTATACGTTCTATATATGATTTTTTACTCACTAAACTCCACAGCAAACAGGAGTTTGTTTTTGTTCGAAATCGAATCCTTGTACTCGAGTTACATAAGTACCTATAGCCAACTCCCTGCATCCAAGTCAGTATGGCATCCTACCATTATAATGCCAAGCATTCCCAAGAATTCCTCTGAAAGATGCAAGGTAATGGTCCTATTTGTATTTGCAATGGAAGGGCTTGCAAATGGATTGGTGCTAACAATGGAAACTTCTGTCGTTAGAATTTCCCTATTGTTGGGAAAGTTTTCAACATGGAACAAAAGTATCGAAGTTTTACAAATTGTCGAAAATTTGTTATTTATTACAAGGTTTTCCTGTTGCTGGGTATTCGTATTGTTTTGTCCACTTAGAATGTCGGGAGTTTTAGGGAGTGTTGAAAGAGAGACAATGGTCCATTGGAAGTTAAGTTTGAGTGTGCGATATTCTAAATAAATGAGGACAATCCTCTCCCATTCTTTGTCGACTGGAACAATTAATCATATGACACCCCCATCTAAGGCTGACGACCTCATCCTGCTCCACATCAACCAAAAAGATACACATTTGCATGCATCTCCTTCCATGTCCAATTGACCCAATTCCCTTATAAGTGTGCATAATTCCCCGGCACCCATATATCTTCTCCGTGTGAAATCATCCAGCCATTTCATAATTAGTCAGCTTTAGAACCCATAAAGAGTCTTGTCTCCATCCTCTTTGAAACATGTGCTTGTTCAAAAATAACCCTGCGGCGTCTCCTATGCGCGAATATCGTCCTCCCATATTTTAAAATTTTTCCCTAAGAAGAAGATACATTAGTGAAGCTCGTCTGACCCAAGAGCCATTGCAATGCATCGTCTTCTTTGCCGTCGTGAATTCTGGAATGCGGTAGAGTTTTGTCAGCTGCAAAACACGGAGGAACGCCTGCAACTCGGTTAAGGGGGCTTTACACGCAACGATAACTCGTAACAATTCATTGAACGATTTATCGCTCCAACAAATCGAAAGAGTAGAGCACTGTTTACACGCTACGCTAAATTGTAACGATTTCTTGTCAAATGTCACCCTACATCGACCCCCCAGTCTTTATAAAAGCTTTAACCATGGAGGAAGTAGTGTTGCTGTCGCTGTACATCGGTTGTTTGGTGAGAAAGGTGAAGAATCGTTACGATTCCCAGAAATTGATGCCGGCCGGCATCAACCATCCACTCCAACTCCAATCCCAATAAATCGCTACAATCTCCCGTTTACACACAACGATAAATTGTAACAATCTGATCGTTACGATAAATTGCTACAATGTATCGTTGCGTGTAAAGCCCCCTTTAAGTAAATGACTAGTCAAATTAAGATTTCACTTTTCAAGTTTTGCTGCGTAGAAGTAGTATCTGTCGGGACACTTAATATTCATGGGAATTTATCTTTAGATGCGCACAAATTTCTGTGTGTATTGAATTTTGGCAGACAGTTTTGATGATGAACAGGAGCCTCGTGTTGGATTTTTTTCGTCTCCTGGACAAATTGCACTCGTTGAATTGGCGTCCAATGTATTTTATTGCAATTTGTTGGGGATCTTATAGCTGGCATATGTAGCTATAGGAAAAACGTGCCAAACGGCGTCGGCAATGTATTAATTGGATGTTAAATAGTATCTGTATCGTCTGAACTCTGCCTTTTTTTTGACTGATTTTTGCAAAAAACGGTAGTAATTTTTGTCAACAAAAGTGATTTTTTTATTAGAATTCATTATGTTCATGAAAAACTCAAGTGCTTTTAAGTCTGCACAAGCTACATTACCAGGATCTATCAGGGATTTTATTGCTTCCTTAGAAAAGCATGTGGTACGAGCTACCAGATATGCCGTAAATATTGTAAGATACAAATAAAAAAGTAGTTTCTGTGAATCCCATCAACGCATCAACCCAACTGGCATCTGCTATTCTATAACCTGTACATAGTTCTGTAGCGATCCACTCGTGAAACTTTCTAGAAATGTGGGTTCTACGGCACAGTACATCCACCCTTTCGGTGGGCTTTGTGAGCCAGTGACCTATCTACTGCCACCTCTGTCGAGATAGTTTAATGGAGATTGTGCAGTAGTGCTTGTAAATTGGGACTGAAGTATATGTGAATTGGGACTGAAGAATATACCCACAGTCTTGACGTTTACGACTCGCTCCTCGACAACGGTATTGACGGTTTCCTCCAACCCGTGTGTCAATTGTAACGACGTGAGCTGGACAGAATGTCCAGCCTAAACAAAGTAACATGGTTGGACTCTGGAGAATACTATTCTCTATCTTGTGGCGATGTGCTTTTCTACTTCGGAAAACCAAAGGGAGCAGACGCGAATTTGAGTTCATTTGTTTCTGACGGCCACCTCAAGGCACGCTCTCTTGCTCTGGCAGCCGGTTTCTGATACGATCCTGTTTGCAAGATATCGTTCCTGGTTAAGGAACATCACAATTGTACAGTGCTATGAACGAATGGAGACTTCCGATATAGTGGAAAGGGATGTTGTCTATGAACAACTACATGATGAATGATCTGAATGTCAAAATTAGTTCTGACAAGACTTTGTTTATTGATATTGTACATGCAATCGAATTGACCACTTTACAATGAGCAGTAGATTTAGGGGGAGCGGCATTGACATCTGCCTCGAAAGTGATCACCATTTGATAGCCGATTATCTTCATTTGCCTGTTCAATTCTCCTCCTTTTGTAAGATTGGGAAAAAGCGATTCACCCAAGCTCAACATTGGCCGCTTGTATGATCCAGTTGTCACTCGACAGTGGGAGAGCTAGCTTGCTGATGGGACAGTAGATACACTGAGTAACCTTCGAAGAGGAGTCATGAGATTTTTCTGACTGAAGAATCGTGAAAGCGAACCGATGAACGGAAGGGATTGAAGGCTCTACTGACCGCTGCATTTTATGATGGGTATAACGTACTCAAATTCCAATATTGTGCGAAATTCCGGTAAATTCAATGCAGTGTGCGCAGTGACCAAAAAACATTTGCTACTACACTGGTCAGGTTAGTGGAAGATGCTGCAGAATTTCATAAATGTATACCGCACAATGAAGGAGCTTGTATATGGTCGCAAACCCTTCGATGGCCCTTCGATGGACGTTAACCGTCGACTCACGTAGATGAACAACGGTAGAGGCGAAACTAACTTTTCACCACGGTTTTTAACCGTGCTATATCCGGAGAAGTTCCATCTGTTGTGAATCAAATGGCTAATCACTGTAATATGCGGATCCATCCAAGCAGAGGAGAGATCATTTCGGCAATCAATGCACTCAAACGGATCAGGGACTCCATCACACCGCAGATTTATTTATTGCTTCACCTGCAGTTTCTGCCGATCTGCTTCTAATCTTACGGAAATCTTGGGAGTCACAGATCTTTCCCAGAGAGTGGCGGAAGGGGATGATCTTTAAGATCCCAAAGAAAAGTTTCCGTTGGAGGGGTATCTAGGTGCTTTCTGTCATTGCAAAGATAATCCCTAAAATAGTCCTGGGACTGATCAAAAGGCATCTCGATCGACAGAGGTTGATTGCAATAGAGTAAGCATTTTGGAACAGTAGGGGGAGTTTCAATCTTCGCTTCACCTGCTCTTCATTGATTTCGAAAAAGCTTTTGACAGTGAGTATATCTGGCATGCTCTGCGCTGGAGAAGCTATTGCAGCTATTATCAGAACGACATATAATGGCGGTAGTGTCATGTGCTGTATAAAGGTCAAAAATGAAGTCCGCTAGGGTTACACATTGTCACCGATATTTTTTCTTCTTGTTATCGGCGACGTTATTCATACTGTCTTGTCCGAAGGACGTGGAGGAGTTCAATGGACTATGACATCTTTGCTCAAACACAGCGACTATGCTGATAAAATCTTTTTGCTGTTTCACCGAGTCATGACTCCGAATTTGGATGGAGAGACAAGTTAGAGTTCGACTGAAGACAAACACCAACAAAACTAAGGTTCGCAGTCCGACTGATCATCGCACTCTTCCTATCTTCATTAATTGGCAACCCATTGAAGACATAGATCAATTTGCATACCTAGGAAGCGTAGTTTCTGTATACGGATCCGCCTTCGGTACTTTTTCTAAAATTTGGAAATGCAGTTATCTTCACATTAAGATCAAGTTGAGACTGTGATACTGTATGCGAGTGGCATATGGGAAGTGACCGCCACTATCAATCGAAAGCTCCAAGCTTTCGTGAATATAGTATCGTTGGAGTACACTGGGCTGATACTGTTTCAAACGAAGGACTTGGTCGACGCACAAGCTTGTCACCCTTGCGCGATATGATTGGAAGACGAAAGCTGGCTACGCCGTGCAATGGAATTCATTCTCGCAATATGGCCGACGAGAACAATAGATGAGGAGTGCGGGTATCTCGTGAACCCCTGGGGAGCTTAGGCGCATTCTAGTCAACCACGAGCGTTGACGCACATGTGTGGTTGCGCGCTACACCCCACCAAGGAGTCAACGGCAACCATACATATAATTGCTTGTACTTTGCAGATCTTCATAATTAAATATACATAATTAAACAATCCAATCTGCGTCAAAGATAATGGCAAAACTTGTCAACCAGCAAGAGAGAAACATGGAATGGAGAGTCTTCCACCCTCCTTGCCACTGTAAGGAACTGAAAAGGTGGTTCATCTGGGGAAATTGCGTTAGATCAACCAGTTTTTGTTGGTGGGGGTTTTTTGGTTTTGACAGAAATTTACTGACTTAGTTCGCTGTAATCAGATAATTTAAAAAAAAAATTGACGACCACCTTTTTTCGGTCTCACAGGTGTCTTCTTTTTGGTCCTCCTCATAGCTAGTCGTCAATGTTACTATCTAGTAGGATCAATCACTCTCGGTTCGCGATGCGCCTAGCTTACGACTTATTTTTAAAATATACTAGTGACTCTAACGTCTTTTTACGGTATAATGCACATTGTGTTAGTCCTCGGCAAACCCTGATATCTTAACATTGTTTGGTTTACATTAAATGGACAACTAGGACGCTAGACAAGGGCTCTTCGGCGAACTGAAAACTGAAACTGGGTGTGATAAATGCCCGATCGTTTGTAATGTGGTCGAAGAAGAGCTTTTTTTTTACCCTTTGGTCTTGCTTATGTCATAGTTAATAGGACTTGGCGAGTCGGATAAAATTGGAGAAGGACTTGACGAAGTTTCAGGAGTAGAGAATATGAAACCAGAAGAGTCCAAAGAGATCCCAAGTACTTTAAATAGGGCCGTAGAACTTTTAAATGCATAAAACCAAATAAGCTGCCGGACAGTCCGTTTCCGTTAGATCTCAGTAATCAATAAAATTGGGTATGAACGAGGACATTGGCAAGAGGAACGTTACGTACCCGCCCCCCGCCGCCACTTCTTAGCCTTGATGATTGTCAGAACATATAGAAGAACAACATAGACGCGGGGCACTATCTCGTTGGCATGCCGTTCCGAGCTCGTATAATAATACCACCTCGGATCCCTCGGTTAGTTCGACGATGAATGTAAGCTAACACCGGAACGGAAGATTGCTGCATACCGGGTAATGCTGTAATTTGAAAGAACGCGGGCACGGGCAGAGACCTATCACGAACTTCGTCGAGTGGACAGACAAAAAAGGGAGCCTAAGAGAACCAGCCAAATCTGTCAACTCGAAGAGTACACGGAGCAACTGCAACAGACGCGGAAGTTTTGCCAACTAGTCAGCAAAATGAAGCCTTATACATCTCGATACTCATCCTGCTGAGGTAAAAAGGAAAATCACATTAAAACGATGGGTTGCAACTGATTAAATATGGAGACGACCAATTACATCAAGCCTTTTTTTAACTGATGCTCAAGGTATCGGATAGCGAATCAATGCCTAACGATTGGCAGCGAGACATTATCCGTCCCATACATAAAAAGAGATATATCACGCAATTATAGATATATCATGTTTCTGCTAGCCTTTCTGTATAGAATCTGGAGTCAGGTGAATCATACTATTGTAGACTGTCACTGGCTGAAGTTGCTGGCTTCACCGTTTCTATGTGCGCTGCCGAATGTCTAAAGAAGAGCGTATGAATAGAGGAACTGGCAGCCCTACAAAAAAGTTAAGTTAACTTAAGAATTCACTCAAAATCTTATCGTTAGAGGCGACTAAAAGGGATAGAAATTTTTGGGCCCGCAATCAACCTACCTTTCATTTGTATGGAAATTTTTAGAATCCGAAGGCTTTCAGGGAGAAGGGGATAATCGTGGAGATTCCAAAGAAGTGCAATCGTTTTGAGTATGACAATTGGAGCGGTTTCTGCGTGCTTTTTTCTAAAATAATCCTGGAACGCATCAAAGAACATCTCGAAAGTGTGATCGACGGAGAACAGGCTGGTTTCCGATCTGGATCTTCTTGCACCGATCACATTAACACTCTACAGATCATTTTAGAATAATGCGAACTTCGCTGCACCTACTTTTCATCGATTTTAAGAAAGCTTTCGAAAACATGAACAGAGAGTGTATGTGGAGTGCCCTCCGTAGGAGGCGCATTCCGCAGAAACCAATACTCATTATCAAGGCGACATATAATGGCACAAAATGTCACATGCTACACAGAGGTAAAATCTCGGAGGAAATATCCAAAGCGAAGTCCGCCAGGGTTGCGCTTGTCACCGATATTATTTCTTCTTGCCATCACACTATGACACTCTTAATGCTGTTTTGTTCCTGGATGACGTGGAGGAATTCAATGGACGATGACATCTTTCCTCAAACACCTCGACTATGCTGATGACATCTTTTTGCTCTCTCGCTGGCAAATAGAGTTGGACTGAAAATAAAAACCAACAAAACTAAGGTTCTCAGTCTGACCGGTCATCGTACCTTCTCTAACTGCATTAATGGACAGAGCATCAAAATCGTCGATCAATTTGTATATCTCGGAAACGTAGTTTCTGCTGACGGAGGCTCTGAACTGAGTATTTCGCGACGTATTAACAGCGCTAGATCCGCTTTCGCTACCTTCTCTTAAATCTGAAGATGTAGTTATCTCAAGAACAAAATCAAGCTGAGACTGTTCTGTGCTAGTGTTCTTCCTGTGTTGCTATATAGGAGTAGCACATGGAGAGCGAACTCCAGCGTTATTCAAAAGCTCCAAGCCTTCATAAACACCTGCCTGTAGTATATCATCGGATTAAAGCTGACCTGACACAACCTCAAACGAAGAACTCGATCGGCACACACTGTGGCACTGTGATCGCACTACCATCCAGTAGATACATAGGTCACTCATTAAGGAGGGCGATAATTGCATTGCATGCTATGCCAGGTAGTGGAATCCATTCCGACAAGATGGCCGCCGTTTGTTTCGCAGAGCAGTAACGGAGGGGTGCGAGCGTCTCAAGAAGACGTGGTGGAGCTAAAGTGCATTTCAGGTAACCGCGGACGATGGCGAGTAGGTGTGGTTAATGCGCTATACTCTACAAAGCGGCGAATGCCAACCATATATAGGTTGCTGAGTACCATGATACGATATTCTATGCTATCTTGTTATACTGGATAGTCCCATATGCCCAGAACATCATTGGCCAATACGAAAGAGGCTTCACTCCAGGCAAATCAGCAACAGATCAAATTTTCTGTCTGCGACGAACTACAGGGAAACTGTTGTAATATTGCCCTCAGTTGCATCATCTTTTCATCGACTTCAAGGGTCATGAAGGAATTCGGTATCCCGACGAAATTGATAAGACCAACTAAGCTGATCCTGACAATGTGCTAAGACAGATAAAAGCAACAGGAACGCTCTCGAAACCATTCAGCATCAACAACGGTCTAAGACAAAAGGAGGTCCTATCATGTATCCTCTTTAAACTGGTTCCTGAAAAAAGTGATCATGTCTACCCAACTATTAGCCTATGCCGACGTTATGGACATTATGGGGAGAACAACCCGAAATGCATGATCTGCCAGATAGAGCAGGCCGCGAGGGGGCAAGATTTTGGGCTGCTCATTAATGAAGGCAAGGCCAAGTACATGGTGGCAACGTCAGAAGAGCCTATTCAGTCTATTTCAGTTTACAAAAACTGTTCCGCTTGAAAGGACTCAAACCTTCGACAGTAAAAATAATGATCTTGCCAGTCCCCATGTATTCCTTAGAGACTTAGGCCTTTAGCAAGCCCTCTAGAAGAGGATGGACGTAGCCTACATAACAACGAAGTATATAAGCAATACCACGACCGTCGGATTGTGGATACAATCGGGTTCAATAAGCTGCGATAGATGATTCAGCCCGGAACGTCTATAAGGGCAATATCTATGGTAGAAAAAGAGGAAGAAAGCTTGGCAGACCCTGCCTCAGATGGAGCGATGGTGTAGGCCAGGACGCCAGACGGGTTTTAGCGATATCGCGACTTCGGCACAAAACCGGGATATCTGGAATTCATTATTAAGGCAGGCTTAGACCATATATTGGTTATTGCGTAGTTGATGGTGATGAGTTTTGGCTTTAGCAGTGTGAGTACTTGATTCAGTTGATCAAATCTCTCTCCTCGCTACACAAGACGAATCTTCTGCCAATATAATAACTGAAACCTGAAAATTTAATCGTGAAGATGTTTTCTTTCGGTTCCGTAACTCAGTCACTTAATGCCCATTCCGCAGAAATTAAATCACGATACGAAACGGAAAGGCTTGAAATAATTTGAATACAATAAACAAATTAAAAGAAAAAACGTTTTTCGCATAAAACGAATTACGACAGATACATATATCGCAAGAGTCTTCGCACAAAATTTGGTAGGTTAGACCGTGTATCCGGAAATAGCATATTTTCCATAATATCTTAGATCGCAGGCCTGGTATGTAAGAAAGCAGCACAAACAGTGCATTCGTTCAAGTGACTAATACTACACTCATTCAAAATGATTTCCACGACACTGAATATGTTAACATTAATTTTACTTCGCTAGAGTTTCACGCATTCTAGTTTCGAGCTTGGTGATTTATGTATTGTGCCGTGTATTGAGTATATTTAGATAAAGTTAGAAGATAATAACCACATTTTCCTCATATTTCTCCAGTTTTTGCATGCGAATACCGAGTGCAAATATGTGCCAGGAATCCCATCAATCGGAAGTGATTGATCACTCAGAGTATTCGCAGATATGAACAATATTGAATCTTAGAATGTAAGTGTTTACCCTACGAGTAGTTCCATAGCTGCAAGTATCTTTTTGCAAACGCGTCAACAGGGCGCAGATACGTAAGTACTCACCGTCTGAATATTCGAAACATGTTTGCACACATGCAACTCTGCTACCAGATGAGTGTGATAATCCGAGTTGTAATCCTGATAAGAGCTTGGACACTACCAAATCACATAGGGAAAGCACAAATCTATTGCAATTTCACTACTTTAAGCATATTTTTCAAGATATAATCGCCTTGACGCTAAACGCTTGTTGTATCACTTCACCAAGCGGTTTCTTATCACCACAGGCACTATCACTAATTCTATTAGATACGAAACACTTGGAGCAGATGCGGAGAAAAAGATAAAACGCAACACGATCACTTACAATTTACGTATGTACATATGATTCGCGATCTTACCGAAAATTATATTTTTGATAATATAATTGGGAAGAAAATGCGCCACCCTCTTAGCGGATTGCATGTCGCATGGAGGTTTCGCTAGAACTGGCGAAACATCTTGTCCGGCAAAGTAGTTCCAGTGATAATGTTTCATGTTATTTTTGCGCCGTACAGTGAGTATTGTAAGAAAGTTTGTATGTTTTGACGGTGGATAAGATATTAAAACTCTTTTCAGATAGTAATACGCAGCTCAAGGGTTGCCAGGGATTCGGTCTCTGGTTTTTAGATAAAGGCATTTTATGGACTTATTCAGGTAGAATCCGAGCAACTCTTAGGACACCTGAACTCAAATGATTCACCTCAACCATGACAGGACGCTTATGCCCCTATCCCAAAAAGATACAACTTTCTTATTCACAACACGAACTACATCACCACCCACTTCTTCAATCGATTTTTAATTGCAAATTTTTATTTACCTACCCCAATACCGAGACAGAGTGCGAGCCACCCGCACACGCGAATCAATCGAACTGACTAAGTATCAGATAATTTTTTCGCGATTAATTTAATTAGTCATTGGAATCTATAGAGGAAATCCCTAGACGATACGTTTGACCGCGACTAAACAAACTTTAAATTCGACACTAACAAACTTTCACAAATTGAACGGGGTCCAAGTGAGGTTTGGGGTTCCTCAATAGATTTTTATTTCACGATCAAGATCGTCTAACGTCTCGAGAGATGCGGCGTATAATTCTTGTAAGAGGGCTCCCGACTATGAGTATGTCGATCTTGGCACACATCCAATACGCGCACTGTGTCGTTTCAATTCCAACGAATCGAGTATAATATCTTCGCGAAAAGATGAATGCGCGGCCTAAAGATTTCAAGCACGACGAATCCACTTTTTCTCCGACTACTCACTGAATGGTCAATTATAATTGTTAAAATCGCGCAGAATTGTATATGAGGGATTTATGCAGGGACAGGGTAGCAACCGTTTTGATATCTGTCGCCAGCCCGACTATGTATATGCACTATCACTGGAAACTTGTCGACAAGTACTGAGTATCTGGTATCTGAGTATCTTTTCGCAATTATAATTACAAATGCTACGACTCTGAGTCTTTTTTCCGTTCTTCTTGAAAAAGTACATGATGATGGAGAACAATTGTATTGTTAATGTTTGCTGGGAGTTTTGTACTTGTTGCTAGTTTTCATTTCAGTGGATTTAAAGGGGGGCATCTAGTATGAATGCGACATTTTTAGCGAAGAGCAAAAAAGAAAATTTATGCTGCATTGATTCTGAAGACTTTGTAATAAAAATCCAAATAAAACAAATAATTTGGGAAGGGTAACCGGAACACGTCAGAAATTCCTACTAGTAACTTCGCAAAGTGCTTTGACTCCTTCAACCCCATCTATGTGAGTAGTCTTCATGGATATTTGCACAGCGTATGCCGCATTGAGGATCGGTAATATGATAGGTTCATTTATGTGCAGGAAGGAAGGAGAGTGCTTGATTTGAGATCATTGCACGACAATCGAGTGGAGTCAATTACAGCAGGTTACCGACATGCCAAAAAATATGTTGTCTCCTTTAATTAAATCAGGAAATAGGATACCTTAAATATATAAGGAGTACACCAGCCGCTATAACTTCATCTGCAAGATTCTTCGTCAAAAAGCTCGCGGTGAAGTTTGGTTTACTGGCAAGCTACCATCAACATTATGATTGTATTCTGTAGTGAAACCTGAAAAACAATCGGGTGAAACTGCTGTGGCCGTAGGAAGAGCGTGTTAGTCGTATCATTGGACTAGGATCGGTAGATTTGAACCACTGCATCATTGTCGAAAGTGCAATCCGAGATCAAGCACCACCGTTGTGATGCAGGTCTTTGGATGCCTTCAGTCTATCTCTTGGTAGGTGTCCTTTCAGTCCTTTAGATGAAAAGGGGTATTGTAGACATTTTTGCCTCCTTCTACTTCTTCAGCTTTATTCCTTTCTGAAACGGAGTCAGTTTGTCTTGCTCGTTTTCGCCATTGTGTTTGACCATAGGTCTGATCTGGATCGATAGGTTCTTAAATGACCATCTAGCGTAACTAGCCGTCGTTGTTTCGATCGGTTTGGCGGTTTCCCATCGACTTCGGTGTTCAGACCAATCTTGGCAAGTGAGTTCTCGCCGCGCGAATTACCTGCTCATATCGATCACAGATGTCCTCATCTCTGATGTAAACATATCGTGCTATGCTACTGGTCATAAGTAAGATCTTAGTCTCCATTACCGCGAGATGTCCTTCATTTCCTTTTGGTCGGGCAATACTCTTAACCATAGAGGGTGTCGAATAATGCTGCAATAAATTTTCGATTTGAGACGTTCGTTGATGTATCGATAGCAAAGAACGCCCGTTGTGGAACCCCTCATCCAAGTTACGGTGATGCGTGAAGTAATTTCATAACGCAGCTATATCATTAACAGCAGCCACTGACAGTGATAGTGCCTATTGCATTGAAGTCGGTCACCAAAAATTCTGTTTTATTGACATTCAATCTGAGACCGTGTTGCATAAGGCGATTATTTCACTTTTTGACTAGGTACTCAATGTAAGATTTGCTATGAGACGCTAGAAAAATATCATCTGCATAGAGCAGTGTATAGAGTACGAGGCGTTAGATGTCCCGTGTGATAGTGTCCATGACAAAAAGGAATAAATAATAAATACTGATAAAGAATCCTAGCGATTTCGATATATCTGTCACACTTCCAACTTCATTATTCGGATCGCTGTATCGTCAGCCAGATCGATAATACCCAGCGATTCAACTGAAGTTTCGGAGTCGGCACCCAAGCCAGTGTTTAGCTTTAGGAGCATATCAGCCACTAAGCCAAAGCAAATGCTAAAATGCTTTGAAAAACCTCACTATTCAAGAAGTCTACAGTTTCTCCGAGACTCCCTTAACTCTGTTTGAAAAGGTTGAGCAGAAACCAGTATTCCAATTATTCCGTATTATACAATTTATGATTCTGGACAATATTTGCCGGGGAGATTCGTTTGAGGAAAAGATTGGGGTAGTGGTTTCGGCTATGTGCAGCCAATGTGAGGAGGAGGAGGAGACAGCCCTGCACTTTTTATGAAGCTGCCCGGCATCCTCAGATCTCAGACGAAGACACCTTGGCAAGGTTTTCTTCAATGAAGAATGTGCACACTCTCTGTTCTAAGATTCGCTAAAGTCTGCGAACACCGTAGGCGGGAAGCCATTGAATAGGCAACTTACGGGGATAGTACAATGGGCCTAACAATGGCCTGAGTGCTCGGAGCTGCGGTTCCCCCCAGTTAACTAAATTAAACTAAACTAACGAGGATACCAGATTATTTTGCTTCAATGACGTCAAATTAGTTAAGGAACGCAGACCAGAAGACAAGCGTGTTGGGCTGGAGGTAGAGGTAGTCGAGATTGTCTCCGATGTCCTCGAGAACTACTATTATAATCGACTCAAAAAGCAGCTGACAAAAAGAAGGTCAGTAAGTGAAACGGCTAAACTTAACCTTTCACTGACAGAACTAACGCTTGGTGACCATACACCAAGCAAAAGCTGTATGAAATGAAGCCGTTGGGTGGTGATAAAGTCAGCACCGAGCTGTTACCGTCTTTGTGGCTGCAGAGGTTTTTAATACGAGCATTTACAGTATCTCTAGTGCATTCTTCAACGACTTCTTGTGACCGGTCTACTTCTTAAGGTTGAAAAGTGCAAATTTCGGCAATCGTAGGTGGGATTCCTCGGCCATCTGATTACCGATGAAGACATTCAATCGGACCCAGTCCAGGTGCGAGCAATTTTGAGTTTCCTGCTGCGAAAAGCTCTTAAGGATCTGAGAAGGTTTTTGGGCATATTAAACTTCTATCGTCGATTCTTGCCCAAGGTGCCCTACCGTCAATCGATCTTTAAAACCAAAGACGTGATTGTGTGGTTCTAAGAGGCTGTCCAGACATTTGACATCACCAAGGAATAGCTGTTGGATGCTACAATTCTGGCATTCCCTCAGTAAAATCCATCCCTACTCGTATTCGTCGATGCTACAGACGTTGCCGTAGATACTTCTCTTTACTAAAAAGTGAATCAAATCTGGCAACCGTTGAGCTTCTTCTCCAAACAGCTGAATCCCGCGGAACGGAACTACAGCAGCTATGATCGTAATTTATTAGCCGCGTACCTCACAATCAAATGCTTCCGGTATTCCCTTCAAGGCAGGCATTGTTCACGAACCATAAGACACTCGCTTTTGCTTTGAAACAAAAGCCTGACAAAGCGTCCACTCGCCAACTTCAGCACTTGAGTTCACTTCCGACATTCGACACGTGTCTGGAAAAGATAACGTGGTTGCTGACTCCTCGCCACGTGTTGCAGAGGTCAAGATCTCTGCCACCGTCGATTTTCCGGCAATCGCCGTGGCGCAAAAGGACGATGCAGTTCTTCAGAGCTTGAGGACCAACTCCAAATACACATTTAGAGAGTTTCCTATCTTGGGCTCAACATCTAGGTTATATTGCGAGACCTGAGACAGGGAGCAAAGCTACATATTTCAGCCAATTTCCGAAAGAAAGTATTTCATGCTGTTCGTAGGCATTCGGACAACGAATCGGTTAGTCACTGCGAAGTATTTCTGGCCGTCCATGAAGAAGGACATTAATTCTTGGTTCAGTCAGTGCATCAAATGTCAGAAGTACAAGACTGCTAAGTATGTTAGGAAAGAAGTAGGAGTGTTTCGGCGGTGCACCAATCCGCCTCGACATCATTGGCCTATTGCGAAATTAGCACGGTTTGAGGTTTTGCCTCACAATTATCGATAATCGATGTTAAAGGGGTTTTTTTTCTTGCGGGTCTTCATTTCGACATCGTCATTTCATAGGCCGTTTTGTGGATTGTGTTTAAAACTTGATTCCAAGATTGTTCAACATTCGTAATAGTTGGCAATGTGAAATCAATTCTTCTTTTTTCTCACGAAATCGCCACCATTTAATTCAAGCATGTGGTGTGCTCCAAACTTTTCCATCCATTGCCACCTTTTGCCTTCTGCCACCCACATAACATTACGACCATCCGCAATGACAACGTGGTCATGGATTGGCACGTCTTTGTAGTAGTTGCCAAAAAACATCTTTCCGGTCATCGAGTCGACCTGTCTGCGGTGCATACGCAGTGAAGAAGTGAATCGTGGGATCAGCTGATATAATGGTGAGCTTCATCAGTTCGTCATCAAATCGGTCGACTTCTTTAATGGCGTCGTAGAAGTCTCAGATATGGCAATGAAGACATCATATCAAGTTCGTGGGCTACCAAATTAGAGGAGGTTTTAAAGGCTTTTACCTCTTTCGCATTCTATGTTGGAGCTTTCGGCACCACACCTTCGAGTTTTTTGGAAAGTGAACATGTCAATGCGTCTTCTTCGAAAGGCTGTCCCTAGTTTCTTTGTCTTCTCAATAATTGTGTCAATATTTAGCATTCCGGCATAAATTTGTTATTAAAAACTTTATTATGTATGCGATGCAGACGTAGGACATCGATTAGTCAAGTAAACGAGAAACTACTGAAAACCTTGGGATGACGGTTTTCGGTGCCTCCTGTTGCCATTTCTACAACTACTGAGTTAATAACAAGTTACTGTTTGAAAAGCCTCTCCATCCTCTTCAATTCGGCCAGGCTTCTGTTTTTTTGTACAGAACCTCGTTGATCTCCAGGTAAGCACTGATTCTTCTACTGATGATAGACCGTATGAATTTGTAAAGAGCTGGTAAGCTATTAATTAGTCTGGTACCGGCGGTGATTGGTATCGTTTTATTTTTAGGGAGATCTACCTAGGAGATCTACCTAGTCTAAAACATGGTATCAATCTCCAAGGTGACGAATAATGAAAATTGGAAGCGTTGTTGGGATTCGATGAGTGTTTCAGCAAGCGTTAATATAAGTCAGGGTAAAATTTTCGGTATTGCTGGAGATGCATATAGCTTGGGAATGCCTAGTTTATGCAATGGATTCATTTCTGAAACTTACCTACACACCAAACTATGAAGAAGAGTGCTTCGTCGAGTATCAAATCTGTTGGCCTTTTTAATGACGCTGCTTTTATCTCCATTGAACAGGCGGAGCATGTAATCAGACGTGGGCCGGTTAGCGGTCTCTTTACCCTACTGCCCCAACCTGATCACCGAGTCAGACGACTTGTTATCCATATCGGATTTTAAATTGCCAGGTGTCACCATAATTTCCTCACAGAGTAATCTACAAGACCACAGACCACTATACCTGACTCCTTGCCTACCCCCTGAGCCATCGCAGTAGTTTTCAATGATTTAAACTGGAGCTATAATTTTCTTCTCTAACAATTGGGTTTGGGACTGGCTACTATTGCTTATCGGTGCAAACTTCACCATTGGTCTACCAGATCAAGAAAACGTTAGCTTTCAGAGACCCTTTTGCAGGATAAGCTCCATGTGTATTTCTAGAATAATATACCATTCAGGGGATGCTGGCTCCATTGTGCTTGTGTGTGTTTTAGAAAGTAGTTCCAGTGGCGCTAACTTTGTTATTTCAATCCTAGAAACATCGATGATGCTGAAGCCATTGGCTAACCAAGTTAGTTAATCAAGGAAGCGTCAAACAAGTCCATAAAAATGTTCTGGTGGGTTTGCATCGGTATGTAATAATGAATTAAATATACCCCCCCCCCCCCCCCCCCCCCCCCTTCGCTATGAATTTTGCGACGTATTTATTGAATACATGGAAAAAGGATCAACAGCGAATTATGCAGCATTACTGCACCGCTGTACTGAGGAGGTGAAACACGCTGCATTATAGTCTGCCGCAATAATGGTAAATTTTATGAGCTAAACTTCCAACTGCTTCCGTACCAAGCGTATTCCCCAAATTTAACCACAAGCGACTTTTACCTATTTCCAGGAGTTAACTGAAAGCCGTTTTTTAGGAACAAATCGTTTTTTAAGAAAAGGATGATGGGCATCCGAAAAACTGGATCACGGTTCAGGAGGCTTACCCCTTGTTACCCATTGGCGGCATTTACGTTTATCATCGGAAGGTTAAGTTGGATAAATATTCAATTCCACTTGATGAACTGTGCATAGATGAAGCAACCTTCTCAGTTCCAGGCTGTAATGGACCTAGATGTTAAGGAACACCAGAATAACTATTTCTAACCACGAAAGCAGAGATATCCCAAAGACGGAAGATATGGCAAAAGTCGACCATGGAGCCTCGGTAGTAAACACAAAGACGTGCTGCGCTAGTCAAACTGGTGAGATCGTTTTGGATACTTCAGCCCCTCTCACTTCATATATGGTGCATTGTGGTTGCACCAGAATCGGCAAACCTGAAAATTTGAGGAAAGTTGTGAAACTGAAAGTGGAATAAAAAAACGTAAGGGCCTCACTGTGCTCGTAAAGCTCGTAGAGCCTTCTTCGAGTTCATTCCTCTCCAAACCTTAGATCCATCTTTCACATCTCAAAATTCATGGTCCAAAGTTGAACATTATGGAGGGAAGACTCCTTAATAAACAGCATTTAAGGCGCCCAACGCGAGCGAAACATTCGCTGAGGAAGATTGTCTATTCCAGCTCCATAATTGGTTTTCAGGATACAGATGACTTGAGCCTTTTAACCTTGTTCCCGGCTAGCTACTGCATGCCATTCATTTCATCTTCAAAATTGTATTTTTTTCGCAGGTAATTGCCTTTTATAAGTCTTTGGAACTGCGGGACTTGGGACTTATAAGCTGAAATGCATTGGCTTTTGGGCGAGTATGGTATGTGATGACAGTCTTTTCGTGCAATCACTTTGAAAACATTTGCATAGTTTCTCTTCCAAGCTCAAACTATGCCTATTCTGTCCTTAGTGGTTCATCCTCATTCTGTTTTCTAATTCCAAAAGAGCAAGATTGGATGCTCTCCATTCCCTTCTTGGTTGTTGATTTATATTATCCGATATCTCATGAACGGGGGTAACTGGTGTCGTTCTTCTTTAGTTTGATGATGCCCCTCTTGTTGTGCCTACACTTTGGTGTTGAATTGGTCATTCTTTTCTTTAGCTCAAAATCCTCAATTATACGTCAGTTCGTGAACATGAGTTATGTATGTCTCTCTACTGATCCTTTACAATTATTATAAGTGATTGGCATATGCCGTTCTTCAGGGTAAATTTGCAAAGAAACTCCCTAATTTGCAGGTTCTTGGAAATGTACATGTACTTATTTCAGTGATTTGTCAGAAAATAAGAGGATAATATTGGAGAAATCAACTTTGTGAAAGCAAATTGCTGATCTCTTTTTTCATCAAATGGAATTCTCTGATAAACTACTGACTTTTCCTTTTGGTCAGGTAGAGCAATTCGCATGGATTGAAGAAAGAATGAATAGTATAGTATCTTAAAATAAAAATTGTCATAAGGTTGTTCTGCTGAGTATGAACTAATACAGTTCGTCTACTCCATGATAAAATTGGAGTCTGAAATGTATCTCCGATTTGTCATCAGTTTACATCCATTAATCCGCGTTTTAACATTAAAATTTGCATTGCGCTTGGTTTCATTCTGATGCCATGCTATTGCTAAGTGGATGATGGATTTACTGGATAGTTGGTTTGATGATTACAATCCGGGAAAATCAGCTGCGCTCAGGTAGAATTGTCCATCAGGTGGCTTGCCTCTTGCCTTTCCAATCGATCCTGCCGCGTCTCTTTTGACGGCTGCACTTCCCACTCCTTCGCCCCCTCCTATGGCGTCCCACAGGGATCTATTCTGGGCCCTTTGTTATTTTTATTTTTTATTAACGACCATTGTTATTTTTATTTTTTATTAACGACCTCCCCCCCTCCTTACTTATCCCTGTTTGCTCTATGTGGACGACCTTAATCTGTTGTTTTCCGCGTTATCGTCGTCTATGGACTGCGTTTCCCTTCAATCTAACCTGGGCACTTTGGTTCGTTGGTGCTCGACTAATGGTTTAGCGCTAAACGTTAGAAAGTGTTACTCTATGTGCTACTCTCTAAAATCCTCACCCACTCCTTTCTTCTACTCTCTTCACGGACATTCCTTACCTTGCTTCATTTACACTCAAGACCTCGGAGTCACTTTCAACAATAAGCTCCGCTTTTACACCCATCGCCTAGAAGTCACCAATCGAGCAGCAAAATTGTGAGGCTTTTATACTTCACTCCCCCTTTGATTTTGACTCCATCCAACCTTCTATAGCTCTCTTCAACCCCCTCGTGAGGAATACCCTCGAGTACTGCTCCGTGATGTGGTCACCCTCCCATGATAGTCTTGCCCTTGAGAATGTGCAACGTAAACTCACGCGTTCCCTCCGATTTAAGAAAAACTTCTCTCATGTGGACTACCCCTCCCGCCTCCGCCTTCTGAACCTTCCCTTCCTACAACAGCGTAGATCCTATCTGGACCAAGGATTTTCACTAAAAATTTTTTTTGATATATCATACATTTTCTGGTAAGCCCCCTTAAATGGGAAATTTCTTCATTGTTTATTGTTTTCAGGGTCTTCTTTAGGCGAATAGAGGGATTGCGAACTAGATAACACAATACTTAATGTAAACTCTCAACAAACGAAAATCTACAATTCGAACACTAGACTGTGTGGATTGCAGACTTATATCTGCTGTTTTTTTTTCAGATACGACCTTATATTCAGATATATTTTATATGCACGTAAGAAGACATAGCCTCATACTCGTGTGCATGGACCAAGTGCATTTTTCCATGCATATGTCTCCGTCTCGGTGCATTACTTTTAGGTAACATTCTCATCAACCTTATTTCTACGGTTCTTATTTATGTGACTGTGTTTATTTTTCTACTTTTCAACTTACATTATTTTTGCGCGATACAGTCTAGTTGTGAAATATGTAACTTGTACACAAGAATGCACGGTTTATAAGTACGTACTCGTATTTACGGTATATGTGCTTGCCGTCCATGTTTAATGTGGGGTATTGTACTATGCTGAAGTTCACTATGTACAATTTATGTACATACATATCAAGGAACATGTAGAAAACATGATGGATAGCCAGATAGCAGCCAAGAACAAAGAGATTCGCGATAGCAGAAGAAGTAAAAACAGAAAAAAAAGATACATCTCGTATGCATTATGAAAATTGTCGCGCATAAATTTCAAATCGTCGTTAATGTTGATAATGTGCAGAACAAAGGCGAAGGAAAATAGTTTTCCCGGCCTAGCCCATTGAAATTTTCATTTTTCACAGAACAATGCAGTCTAGTCAGTGAAATGCTTTCACTTGATTGTCCTATTTTCTCTGAGAAATTAAGAAGAAAATTCACTGTGAAGCTTGTTTGATATGCAAAAAAATCTTGTAAATGTTGTTTACATCTGCAGCGGTAGATACACTTATACTGAACGCGGTCAATGCTTTCTGCAATACCAAAGTAAACCTTGAGTTCGTGAACCCATCGGTCCTGTGATTTTTGTGAAACGAATTTCTAATTAGAATTGAAAAAGGATACAAATAAAACAAGAGGAAAAGTTTGCATACCTAAAGGGGGCTCGTAGCTTCGTAAGCTTCGATATTACGCTCCTGATAGCGGATAGAATGAAAACAGGATGGGTTATGACTAGCGACAGCCGACATAGGGAAGCTTTACATAGCCTGTTCTGAAAAGTTTCAGGCTCTCTGGAAGTTACATGGAACACCATTCATCGCCATCTAATATCCAGGAACGAGTCTCTGGTGTATTTCTGCATTAGTAAAACGCTGTAGACGCTGCACGCCGTCATATGTAGGGTTCTTTACAGGAAGAGTTATTTTGTCTCTACGGAGGAAAGGAAGCGAAGACCTCTATTAGCGTCCTCTCGTTTTAAGAGCATGAACGTATGGGTTTGCACCAAGTTCACATTTGACATTCATACCAGTAGATCCGAGGCTATCTAGGATTATCAAAGTCAAATAACACTGTCTTGCCGTTTGATACTGGTATCTGGGCGGGGGAAAGAACAGCTCCATGCCGACATCGAACTGCTCTCGACGGCAATTTTTTGGAGTACTAACCGCAGCTAGTATGAAACCTCCAAAAGAGGGAAGGGTGAGAGAGAGAAACGTGAGAATGAAATTAGTTGTAGACTCCCTAGATCCCGGCATCTGAATTAGCGAATTTTGGTCAGCACAGTGTATATATGATCCATATATGTAACCTATATATGGTTGCCGGTGACCCTTTGTGGGGTAGAGCGCGCCAACCACACCTACGTGTCATTATATTCGGTCCATTGAAATGCGCTTCAACTCCCCTCAGGACTTCTTGACATGACCACACTCCTCCTCTACTGTTCTGCTCCAAGTGCTCATGGGGAGATCAACTTGTCGGACATCTTGGGACAGTAGATTCCACTGCAATGCAATTGCCGCCCTCCTCAATATGTAAGCTATACCCTGCCACTGTCTCCGTCCGATCATATCTTAAATGGGTTACTGGCCTGTGCGCCGAACAAGTTCTTCTTTTGAAATAATATCAGGCCAGCGTATTTCAATGATTCGTAGCAGAAAGGTTTTGACAAAAGTTTTGAGATTGCTACTACTACATAGCAACAAGAAAAGAACACTAGCTCAGAACAGTTGCAACTTGTTCTTGGTGTTGAGATAACAGAATCTCCAGATTTTAGACGCGTCGTGTGACATCCAGCTCGGTACCACCGTCGCAGAAAACTCGTTTCCTATATATTCAAAACGATGGATTCCTTCGATGCTCCGGCTATTAATGTAAATACGGAATCCGCCTTCAGTCTAACTCTAACTCTCTTTCCGAATCCAGAGCCATTTGGCCGTGGTACATGACCCGGTGGGAGAATAAGATGCCATCAGTGTAGTCGAGGTGTTACTAGGAAAGATGCCATTGCACGTTGAACTCCTCTACGTCCTCCGGGCAAGGTAGTCTGTAGAACGTCACCGATAACAGGAAAAAATAAAATCGATGGCAAGAGGCGACCCGGGATGACTTACAGTTCCTGTAGAATACTTATTATGGAAAGAAAAGTCCTCATTTACACATCAGTTCGCGGAAATGATTTGTGTATGTCTCTCGACAGATTTTTTGCAATTATCATATCGCTTTGGATCTCAAATTCCTCTGAGATTTAAGTTCGGTTCGGCACGTGACATTTTCCACCACCATATGTCGCTCTGATAATAGCTATTACCTCCTCCGGAATGCCCCACCTGCGTAGAGCACGTCAGGGACACCCATTTGCCGGCTGTCGAAAGCTTAGATGGAGCGAAGACCTAAACTCCGCGCAACGTTCCAAAATGACCCGCAGGGATGTGATCAATGCAGGAGGATCCGGAGCGGAAACCAGCATGTTACCGTAATAAGCCATTTCCTCTAATAGAGGTGGAATTTCACCAGATGTGATAGGGTGAAGAACCGTGGTGAAGTGTTTTTTTTCACTTCTTCAGCTGCTCCTCGTTGAGGATGAGGAGTCGATTGTCAACGAGGCGGGCTACTCAATATATTTTCCGTCAGACCAGCAAGATAGCTCTCATACTATCGAATGGCACCTGGATCATACGTGCGGTCGCTGTTAAATCCTGCTTTTTTTTTCATCAAATATAGTCATGTGGGGTATCAAATGGAAGGTCTCGATTAGTAATAGCCGGTCTTAGTTTTGACATTTGTTGGAAAGATGAGGAATCAAAAGTGATCACTTATTTAACGGACCCATTCTCAGAAATTACACAACCGAAGAATCTCAAAAAAATCAAAAGGGTGCCACTATATGGTACCTAGGCTCCGAAATACTCTCCATACCGATATCTATTCAAATGAAGTTAATAATAGTATATTACTGTAATTTTTAGTAATTTACTGCAAACCCCCCTTAAGTTCATTTTAGTATCACGAAATCGTAACATTATATAATAATAATAATCGTTGGCGCAACAATCCAATTGGATCAGGGCCTTGAAGTATGTTAGAGCACTTCATTCAAGACCGTAACGGTGTACTACAAAATAGCCTGTAAGAGGCAATGTGGCCAGCATTGCGCTCGACCGAGATTATTACCCAGATTTGACTCATGTACTCATTCACAGCTGAGTCGACTGGTACCGGACGGCAAATCACGATGCAAATTCCACTGCCACCAGTGAGATTTGAACGGCAACCTTCCGTACGATAGCCTTGTGCTTTAACCACTCAGCTATCTGGACATAACATTAACATTATAGGATATAATATATAGCATGATCCTGCCAAATTTGATAGAAATCGCACTATTACTAACAGGTCTAACTACTAGGTCAAAGTTGTCGCTTCTTTCCAAATTCAGTACTGAATGTGGATATTCTCTCATAATATGTGCATATATTACGTGGTACGTACTAATGGGACAAATGCACACTCAAATGTCTTTATAAAAGAAATGCACAATACCTTTCATACCTGAAGCGTCCAGCTTCCGGTTTCCCAATTTTTTTTGTGAGTAGTGTAGGTGAAAGCGTTTACGCACAGGCTCATCCAACGGTGCACCGTCGGAGTACCAACTAACTGCCTCCCTGTCATCACTAGCCTGGACCCGTTTGGTACATTATTTCGGGCTAGTCCTCTTGCTCCCCTGGTTTAGAAAGGATTCAAGTCAGAGAATTCCTATCACCAACGGAGGGGGAGAGGAGGAGTTGTTAGTTCAGGGAATCCCTTGCCATCCTGTCCCTGCACCGGTCAAGCTCAATCTTCTTTGCAATAAGAAGTACCCGAACTTAATGCACGATGCAACTCCATCTACCAGCGCTCCTCAGCATCTCTCTGGCCACTCAGTAAGTGTGCATTGACGTTCTTTGTGGGCAACCACTTCTCTGAAATTTTCGCTCTTGCGGCTGTAGATGGTTTTACCTTCCCCAGCAAGTAGGCCAACGGGGATAACCTTCACGGTCGGTTCAGAGACGTGCGATAAGCAGACGCTACTGGCAAAGCCTCTCGATTGGGCGCTTGGAAAGGCGATTACGATGGACCTCCTTATCAAGGACATAAGAAGACGTCTCTTGGTAGATATAAGACCCCCACATTCGCGCTATTAGCCGACTCAAGGCCGAGACTCCAGCTGTAACCCTTCCCGCTGCAGCTTAGATTTGCTCGAAGAAGCTCATTTTCGAATTGAACATTAAACTAAAGTATAATATTTGGCCGCTGCTTTTGACTCTATAGTCGACTCGCAGATCGACATAGCGCACAGGATCGAGATTCTCTTTCTGGTCTGGGTGGCTACTTCGTTTTTTTTCCAGTGCAAGACTGAAACCATGTGCAGTGATCCATCCACTTATCCGTCGCATCAATACGTCAGTCCGTTTTCGACAATAAGCGCCGTAAAGTTGTCTGCATAACCGACCATGCAGTTTTTCTGGCACTTCAAGTCTCAGTAGACTATCGTAAGAAGCATTCCAGAGGACTGGCAATGGGATGGATTCCTGTGCTACTCCGACGTGATCTCCATCCTCCTCTGGCTGCCTAGAGTAGTATAGAGCAGCAAGCGATCTCTCAGATAATCCTTCAATAACAGCAAAAGATAGTTCGGTACGTGGAATGAGTTTTTTAATATACTTAGCATATCTGTCTATCTTTACTTTACTTTTATTCATTGCGCTGCGGAGTCTCCTTTTCGCTGATCTATACTCTGCCTTTATGGCGGGGGAGCATAAACTTTCTCCCAAATGGCACTCCTTTCGTAAGTCGGTAATTTCTACCGTCCATCAACATAGTTCAGAAATATCTTCTCGCGAGAACTCGTGGACTTTTCAGATTCTTTTTTTTTGTCGGAATTAATTATCGGATACTCTGCGACTGAAATGGATAGACTGGCTCAGATTCGAGTTATGCGTAGACAGCTCGTCAAACATCACTAGACTCTGGATTAAGGTTGAGGTTCTTTTCTTCCCAGCAAAATAGATTCAGATCATAGGTAGGATATTCAAAATTGAAGTCAAAGTGAAAAGCATGAACTGTGATTTTAGTTCAATTCACGCTTTAGAGCATTATTAAGAGCAACAATATTGCTGCTCCTCGCGAATCCTAAGGACTTCGGCACCAGGAAGCGGAAATGGTGATTCAGTGAAAGTCTAAGGGCAATCTTAGTAGTAATCAGATTAGGTAAGATGTAAACCATCTATTATATTCGAAATTGGAAAGCGCCTGTTTTATAGCCCCGCATAACTTCCTCACCACTTCCCCGAAATTCGTGATCCTTTAGAATCCTTCTCTAAATAATTTTTCAAAACAAAAATGTACGCACTGAATGCTCCAATTTTCAAATGAAACATTAACCAACGACTCCCCACTCAATTACTGTATTCAATAAATTAAAAACCATGTCAACACTCGAGACAACATCTGTACTCGCTGAAGTTTCCGAGCTCTTTACACTTTCGATCCATAAAACTTTTAAAAGTGAACATTTTATAGGAAAGACAGTAAAACTTTTTCAGCACCAAAAACACTTAACAATTTCCCTCTCGTCCTTTTAGTCTCGCATTCAACGCACCGCCCCCGCTATCAATTGTTTTCTCAGGAGTGTATGAAAAATCCCTTCATGTCGCCTTACCTTTCCCCATTTCGGGAATATAAATTTTTAAAAGAATAGAAAAAAAGTTGAATAGTATAGGATAAGAAAAAAAAGCGCAGGGGCTCAAGGAGGACGACAAACTGTGCACTGTAAGGATACAAGTGTGATACCATCAGCGCCAGAAACTCTTAATGTTTTATTAACACTCGTGCTCCGTAGAGCGGAATATTGTCTATGATATTTTGTAACACAGGCAAAAAGACCAGGATCTATGAATGTCGTGGCTTGCATATATTGAGCAGGTTTTTTTCCTTTAATGCGTACAAGGTACACTAGACAACCACAGGATCCTCCAGAATGTTGGATGTACTTTGGGATTTATGAGGCTTTTCGATTTCACGGGGAATGAGGATTTGAGTGGAGATATACGAGTACGTGTGCAAGTCACCCCTAGCGCTCCAGGTTGGGGCGGCTTCAACCGCTGGTGCAGGAGGGTGCTTGGAGCACCTGTGACCTAGACTTTTAAAGAATCTTTCGAGAGCTGGCATACAGAACAGGCCAGGCGATGGTGAATGGGTACTTTGAAACTATCAAAAAGAGCAACATTATTTCACAAAGTTGCTCTTCAAGTCTGGAGCAATGCGCTCTTAACCTGATATATATTCTTCTTGGGTAGGTGTCCTGACGTTGTGGTGTTGACTACCCGAAGGTGAAGCGAAGGTTCGGAAGGAAAACTTAGTGCAATTGTTTTTCAGGATGGTGCATTTAATAGTTGCTTGCAGTACAATTTAACATGATTGATGAGACTAGTATTCATTAGTTCTCAAGTTGTGCTCCCCAGTTTGAACACCACACACGACGCTTTAGGAAGTCGTAAATGTTGAGTCAAGAAGTGTTTGGCATTCTTTGCATAAAGTTTGTTGAAGCATTTCAAAGTAGCTCCCGTCTCTGCCGATTTGAAGTGCTCCTTAAAGTTTGAACACTTATCAATACTTATATACCTTGCAAAACGGAGTTCGGCCGAGCCTAATTACCGCATGGCTCAAAATTCAATACACTTTTCTGAGCACTAAGCAGTACATCTAATAAATAATCAGTCTGCATATCCACTTCCCCATTTCCACGCGATTTACTACTCAAGTGGATCTCTTCCATGGAAACCACCGCCAACGCCGACACAATGCACTCATCCCAACACCATCTCAATTGTTTACGCTCTAAATCCCCGGGATACTGCCCCCACGCAATTACGGTGGGTTCCCTGTTCAACATTCAATTACATGGAAAATTCATGTTTTTCACATTTTCTAGATATTATTAATTAGTTGAGCTAGTGATGTCGATTAATTTTTAGCTGATTCCAACCACCAATATTCACTGCATCCACGTCGACAATGGTGTGGGGGTGCAGATGTGGTTGCATCCATGTCAGCTATGGCTGTCCGTTCCTCGAAACCTTCAATAGGTTTTACACACTTTTCTAATTTTCCGCAAAAGCCTTTCGAAGAGGCATGGCGTGATAATGATGGTGGTCTGATGTTGAAGTGCATTTTTTATGACTTCGTTAATGGATCCACGCAAAATGTGTGGTTATTAAGGTATTAAATTGTTGGTCGTGTTCTACTAAGATGAAAGCTTTTAGCTCATTGAAAGGGGTTGTGTGATGAGCCGGAAGTATCGATGCTTATTCTAAGAAGGGTTAGTTTAAATTATTAAAACTTTTGCTAATCCAATAAAAAGAGGTTCGATAATTTGGTCACAAATTATTCCGGAAATTTCATATGTTGCTGTGAATAGTCCTGTCCTATTTTCCTAGGCCAAAGCGATAAAACGGTGCCTTGGTGCACCCAGGAAATCAATCCAGTGACTTTTGAACCACAATAAGAATGAAGACTGGTTAAATTTCTTGAACTTATAGCGTGACTATAAGAGGTTCGTGAAGTGTTCAAAACGAGGCTCTCTTAAAGCGTACTGTAAGGAACAGAAAAGCGAAAGGGAGACGTCAAGACTGTGCAGAGCTCTTAAAATGAGTTGGTCAAGTTGGGTTCTCTTAGAAAACCCGATGGTGCTTCCCCAAACTCCGGACTGAAATCAGTGCAGATGCTCTTGGAAGTACACCATCCGGGAGAACTGGTGAGAGAAGTGAAAGGGGGAGAGTTGGCGATTTCCGTAATTTTTTTTAACACGTAAGTTTTGCAAGGTGAACTGTAGCACTGCGAAAGCGTTTGTTACTAATGAATAAATGAGAGCCGCCATACTGTCCTTTGAAGCACTTGGCATGGATGACACCTATCCAGCAATGCTAAAGGAAGACATAGAGCACTTAGAGCAACCACTAAGAAATAGTTTGTTAGGATGTCTTGCTTTTGGCTGCGTGCTAGCTCTTGACAGAAGATTAACGCAGTCTTCATACCGAAGCGTGGGAAAAGTGACTATTCAACTCCAAAGAATTCCAAACAGATTAGCTTGACATCATTCTTGTGGAAAGTTTGTAGAAACTAGTTGAGCGTCACATTCGTGGGAACATGCTTACGAGAGTCTGCTCTTCATTCTCTCATTTCAAAAATAGAGGATGCAACTCTGAAGGGTGAATATGCGATAGGAGTGCTCGTGGACATTGAAGAGGCTTTTGACTGTGTGCCTTTCCAAAAACGTTGTGATGCCGCTAGAGCGTATGATGATACTTTAATTGAGTGGATCTATTCCATGCTAACGCAGAGATTGCTTTGTGCTGAAGTGGGTGCCGGTCTCTATCTAACAACGGAAGCAACGAAAGACTGCACCAAGGGATGTGATATCGCCACTTCTTTGGAGTATGTTGATCGACTCATTACTGCGAACTGCAACATTTGCCAAAACACGCTCACGCTTATGTTGATAACGTAGCTGTGCTTGCCGTTCATGGGGATCTTGGAACGGTGTGTAGCAATATACAATGGGCTGTTGATTTGATGGGCAGTTGGTGCCTCACTCATGGACTTTTATTTAATTCAAATAGAACCACGCTGGTATTAGTTACAAAAATAAGAAAACTGGATAGGCTTTGCCTCCCAGAGAACTTTCCGAAGAAGTGAAATATCTAGAAAAAAAGCTTTGGGACAAAAATGTATAGGTAAAGTTAAAACGAGATGTGCAGATGGACCTTTACCTTGACATGGAGACTCTGGCTTTATGTGGAAATGTGGATATACATTGCTATCATTAGGCGCATGTTCGATTATGTATTCGTAGTATGGTGGATAAAAAAAATTTTCACTGTAAGCTAGTCGTATTACAAAGAACTATGTGTATGGGTATTACCGGTGCCATGAGCATGACATTCGGCGCAGCTGTAAATGTATTTCTGAATTTACAGCCCTTGGATATATTTATTCAAAGCACTGCAATGAGAGTAGCACATAGACCAATTCGCTTAGATCCATGGGGAAGCAACAGACGTGGGAGCACAGAGCATTGAAAGAATTACTATCAGAATTGAATCCAGTTCTTACAATACCGTCTGATTGGTAGAAGACATGAAGTTACCTTAACACTTAGAGAAAACTGGGAAGTCCCAGAAGAATGCGTGAAGGATATACGGAAGTCTTCCACCGACGGCTCAAAAACAGAGCGGGGCTCTGGAGCCGAAGTCTACCTCTCGTATAAAAACCAGAAGTGGGTTTTTCCTTTCGGACAATTTGCAACGGTCTTTCAAGCTGAAATATATACGATCCTAAGGGTGGTCGACTGGGTTATTAACGAGCGGTTCGCAATCTTCAGCGATAGTTAGGCTGCACTGAGGGCGTTGGGTAGTCCTTTGATTACTTCGAAAATCGCTCAGGAATGCAGAAAGCATTTGAGCTTTATCTCTAGATTCCATACGGTGGAACTACTCTGGGTATTTGATATAGAGGGAAATGAAATCTCGGATGCCTTAGCAAGGGTCCAATCTCCCCATGCTCGGACCGAAACCAGCAATTGGAGTGTTAATAGTATTGGCTTAGACTGTCTTCATAAACTGGGAACAAGCCTCCCATAACGACAAGTGGCAGAGTCTTAATGCTGCTAGATACACCAAACTTTTCCGGTCAGTACCTAACATGCACACTCCTAAGTTTATCCTGTCGAAAAGCAGAAAGACTTGTAGGAGTTGTATGCCTTCTGACAGATCATAATTCACTAGCTAGTGTATGTTCAGAATGAGAATTGTTCAAGACGGCGCATGTCCCTTCTGTAATGGGGAAGCTGAATCCACGGAGTATTTTCTCTGCGAATGCCCCACCTAGAGACGCATATCAGATTTTTGGTGCCGATGTGCTCCAGTTGCACGGGTAGCATGACATCTAGTAACCGAAATCTTGCGATTCATAATCCGGGATATTCCGTTAGACGGAGCTGTCAAGTGCAATGGGCCACCAAGGTCTGAGTGCTCAGAGGCTATAGCTTCTCCTTCACCACAAATACACACACATTCCTAAAATATTTTCTTCATAATAGTACCTTATACATCCAAACTCTTAGCACGCGACGGGGCTGCTGATATGGAAGGCTTTGAATATAATTACTAGTGTGGCATTACTAGAATGGGTTTGACTACTGAGAGCTAGAGCGAACGTTGACATTAGTTACGAAAGCAGAGAAGGAGAATTCCGGGTCAACACAGCAATTACAGGGGAAGGGTTCCCGTAAATTCTAAACACTAATGAGTGTGCTCACGCATATCTTCCAAGATGCATCCTGATTGGAAAGTTACATGTAATTCCTAGTCACCTCTATCCATTCCTCTATTTTCTACCGCTATTATCCAAAATCATGGATCTAACCCTGATAACACAAGAGATTGGATGAGGTTACGAGAAAGAAAATTTTTAAAATATTGATAACAAGAAGTTTAAAATAACTAATTCCTTTCCAACATCATGATTTGACTGCCTGCAAAGAGACGTGCTTAAACCTGAAGCTACTGAGTACATGAAAATCCTGGGGGTTTAATGAGAGTACCTGTCGAATAGGCATAATCCTACCTTACTCTTTGGACATGGGTTAATTTGGAGGCAACAATCAAAGCCCGCCGTGTCTGGCACAATGGTGCTGGTTTATACTGAATGTAGCAGGCTCAGTATTCATACCGGTGAATGGGGGGCCTATCTAACACTTCTGCCGTCCAACTAAGGGGTACAGCACCGAAGTGGTGCAATTCAACTCCATGCTTGAGCCCACAAGAAAAATCACTGTAAAACTCTCATAAGCGACCAAAACTAAATAAACTGGTCGAAAACACCTTCCGTGGGTGTTCTCCTGGAGCATATCCTATCAGATGGCCATCCCGGTTCCCATGGTACCAGATAACCTTCGGTTAAGTTTCGCGGCAAGAACCAGACTTGGATCTGATCACCCTTCTCGAGTATTTGGAGTCACCGCTCCCGAAGAGCATGACGGACGGTGCGAAGAATCGCATCGAACGATTTCTACCAGTCAACTGCCGGTTTAGGTACAACTAGTGAGTACAAGATTTTCATGGACAAATGGTGACCCTTAAGCAGTTTCTTGTAAAATGGCATCTCCTACTTATTCCTATCTCTTGCGGAACTATCGCGAATATGACATAGAAGAGGAGGCGATATGCCGTAACTAGAATTTTTGTACGAACTACTAAATACTTGACTATATTCGTGAACACGCTTCGGTAGAAATATCTGTAATTCTACGGATATATTCCGTGTAGCTGAAAATTGAATTGAATGCCCTTTGAATCTCTTCAATGGACAATGCTAGATGAAGGCTGAACATAAGGACAAACTTAGATACAGGTTCCTTCTCTAGGGTGGACTGGAAAACCGGCAATGTGTTGTAGGATTATGACACCGTATTTTTCACCGCCAAATCTGCTGCGGAATTGGAGCCATAATTTTCTCGGATGCACATAACATATCTAAAGCTGGGGCTACTAGCGATCTGATATGCCTTTCGGTGGATGACGGATAATCCAACTCCTAAGCAAAATATAGTTATTTTGACCGACAGTCAAGTCCAGAAGCATTAGAAAAAGAGTCATCATCTGATGAGCTAGCGCAGGAAAAGCTGACCAGTTTGGACGGTTTGCTCAAAGCATCTCCACTTTGGGTGGGAATGTAGAAGAAACGAGTAGGCTAATGACCTGGGCAGAAAAGATGTGTGTCTGTGTGACGCTGGTTGTGGTGATTGCAGAATCTTTTCGCACTACTTGTTAGTTGTTGACTGCAGATAGCGTACATTCACTCAACGTGCGAAGTCATGAAAGGTTTGGACTTCTTAGGACAAAAACCTAACATTGGAACTTATGAACCAGAGACACAGAAATGCTTACAGGATCTTAGCGCGGAACTTTCATGAGCTTCACTAGCAGTTGTCCCGTTCTTGCTAGTGCCAGGCAATGGACACTAGATAAATCGTTCCCTTGGATGAAACAGAATTGCAATCTTCTCTGAATTTCACCCGTTTTGTGACACAAAGTTTTTATCCTCCTTGAAGTTGGGGAGTTGTTTCTAATATGATGAGGACATATGAAGGTTCCACATAATCAAGAAAAGTGAGTGCCTGCAAAAATAGTAGAGTTTTGCATTTAGCAATGTGTTAGTAAGCTGTTGCCCTCCCCTTTAAAAAATGGCATTAAGAAAAAATGAATATTGAGTGGGAGATGATCTGCCAACATATCAATGAAGTCATACTTACGGGGAAGCGACCTGTTTGACTAGGTCAAAGTGACAAAATGTATTGTGGTTGATATTTGATAATTTCGATGCCAAGGCTAGGAAAAGCAGGTTCAAGATGGTAAAAATTGTTTTTTATTAATATTCCCCTCCAACCCTTTAATTATGTCCAGGGCCGTAGAGAGGAAATCCGAACGTGGGCTGAAAATTATGCGGAAACAATCGGACCCGGGGATGAAAGTTATGCGGTTTTATCCGGAAAATTATACAGGCTCTCAAGTTACCCACTTTTTCATTTAAATTTCTATTTCGGGCCGCCGGAAAACTCCGAAATCCTGGAGGAATCTTTCTCTTTCCAACCATATCGGCACAAGAGTTCAGGAGCCCGAGGAGCGTTACAAGATCTGGCCGATTGCGGATTCATGTAAGCGGATCGATGCATGGAAGGGATTGAAGACTCTAGAGTGTGAGTGATGGTGAGCATGATCCATTCGTGCTCGAATATCGTGTAAAATCTTGGAAATTCAACGAATCGTGCACCCTGACAAACGGGAATTTGTGATTGGGCGGGAGCGAGAACTGCCGCAATGATTTTAGAAATGTGTATCGCATCAGGAAAGAACTTACATATGGTCACAGATCGTTCGATGGTCCTGCGAAGGACGTTAATGGCCGACTGGTAGTGGAGGTGGAAAGAACACTTCATTCTTAACCATATCACATCCAGTGAAATTCTGCCTCTTGTGGATGAAATGGCTAGTCACCATATCATGCAGATATGGGCATATCCTCCAAGCAGAAGAGATATCATTTCGGCTAACCATGCACTTAAACCGAGTAAAGCCGTTGGCTTGACGGTCACCCCGTGCAGTTATTTAACGCTGCAAATTTAGTAGTTTCAATCTCATGGCACAGTTGGGCTCGAATGGTTTGTTCAGAAATGGAATGATTGCCTCATGCAACACGTTCTCAGATTGAATTTGGACAAAACAGAATTTTTGACGACTGTAACAGTGACCTGCGCAGAACCGGGAAAAATTAAATACTTCGAATCAATTCTATCAAGCAATGGTGAACTACGTTATGAAATTGCTCCACGCATTAGCGCAACTTGAAGTGGTATTCCACAACTGGCATTCTTTCTGATAGACGCCTCTTAAACCCAAAATTTACCGCGGGGTCATCCGTTGTGCCGCTCTCTATGGTTCTGGATGTTAGCCGACTCGACAAGACAATGAACAGTGCTTCGCAGGAAGGCAGGCATAGACATTGCGTTGTACCGGTGGCGTAACACGTCATGATCATATCCGAAGTTTGTGGAAAAATTGAAAGAGAGGCGTCTCCGATGATATGGTTATGTAATTTGCGCTAACGAGAGTTAACTTGGCAAGATTAGTCTGAACATCGAAGTGGACGGGGAACGAACAAAAGGCCGGGCGAAGCAACGGTGGCTGACACGCTAAGTTGTGATCTGAAAGTCTCCTGGCTGCAACCGATCAACACGAGCCAACTCCGCTTATTTAGGAAACAAAGGTTAAAGAAAAAGAGGAAGAAGAAAGTTGGCATTCTAAACCCTCCATTCTAATTAATAGCCGCAATTCCAGTAAAGTATCGATACCCTTAACCCTTTATTTGTTTGATTAACCCCTACTCTACACATCGCATGTTAATCTAATCCCATATTCGCATATTCGTGTTGCATCTATAAAACAACGAGGAGGATCAAGTGAATGAATAAATGGATGAATGCATGAACGAATGGTTGCTTTTATGGTCCAGCATTACAATTAGCCTCGTCTTTGAGGTAACAACAAAAGACTCGGAGAAAAAATAATAATTTTCATTTAATTCTGAGTCACTTTTCTCGCTTGATAGGATTAATTAATTAGAGGGATTTGGATTGCATTAAGAGTACGGATAAGTCTGTGGACACGATGCCTTTGATAGCAAAGCGAAAATGCGGAAAATATAATATTAATTGAGGTGACAATTGCCGCACTGAATAGCTAAATGAATGGAGCAAATTAGAACTTTGTCACGTAATTTATGTGGAATATTTGAGTGGTGTGATATGTACGAGTGTGTATGAGCACTGTAAGTGTCAAGTTTTCAATTTAGCGTAATTGGTATGCAGAGAAGCGTGTGTGAGGTTCATAGGTGCTTGGGGTATTTTTCTTGGAAGAATGGTTCATCAGTATTCTTTGTGGGGAATGAATTTTCTTAAATGTTCAAATAAATTAACTTTAGTTTTTATAAAATCGAACAGGATTTGAGACCCCTTCTGATTGCGAGGTCTATTTCGGCTGAGCTCCAACAGATTAGCTTCAGTACACTGCGCTCATTCTGAAGGCTTACTGAAATGGAGCACGGCAAGTTAGTACAAACTCTTCCGAATCAGTCAGGCCTAGAAGCTAGAGTTAAAGCATTAGCAACTCCTCTTCTCGAGAGGTCAAACTTGACTTTGGTTGAATTTGACAAAAAGAGTTCTGAACTAGAAGGGTATACCGAAAACCATGACCAAAATAATTATGTTATAAATAGATGATCGTGGGGTGACCATGGACTAGTAGAAGTGCTGGAGAGATATGAGTATAACTAAGTGACTAACCTCCCCACTGTTGGGATTATCTGAAGTGAGTTGTTAAAACATGGATTTGGAGTAGCACTTTGCCACTTGGTAAAACTTATATTGTACTGATAGCGTTGAACATTTTGATAAGTATATATTTACAATTAAGTACTTATCAATGTAGGAAGACACTTTCCACTATGTGGTTGTGCATAGAAATACAGATATCATGATTTGAAGACAGATCTCACTACTAAGGAAAGCTGGCACCATCTCCGTTTATCGCTTTCGATGCAATACGAAAAGAGCAATATCAATCCACAGTGTCCTTTTTGTTTTTTCAAATGGGACAACCCTCCACCATTCATAATAACGGGAAATATTGGAGACAAAGCAACTGATTTTTAAGAGGAGAACCCAATCTGTTCGAACGTGATTACTAAAGAAATCCTTGAAAATTTTCTTTACACAATTCTCGCAGGTAGTTAAATCAAAATGTGTAAGGCAGCGAACACCGTAGGTGTAAAATCGTTACATGATAAGTGAGCAATAAAAAGCTGTCTTGGATTGTCAGCCCATCGAATTTGGACTTCTTTGAGCTAAATCCACTAGTATACGTCAAAAATCAAGGGATAATCCACTTTTTAATCGAATCTGCTCGAAGAAAATAATCATGGCCTCATGAACTTGGAGCATATTCAACCTTCTATGACAAACAACAGACGGTTTCCCTTTTCTCTCATTTCTGAAGTGAAGACTACTCTTCTGAAATGAAGAGTCAATATGCCTTCAAAACTGCGTAGTAAGCTCCAATTCAAAGGTCTTACCGTAGCAAAATCTGCTGTGCTTTTATGTATATTTCTGGTATTTTGTTCCCTGAGTGTCACCACCCCTCTATGGATGCCACCAATGCACTGGTAGACGATTGGATGCTACCAATTATGCTCTCATTCAATATGAAATTAGTACTATATCTCTTTCCTGGTTCGCCTTTTCATCATGGTTAAAATGTGGAGCAATTTGTTAACCAATATCTCAGCTTTGAATTAAATACATTCCTGATCCAAATTTGCTTATTCTCTTCTCAGTGGAGGTTCAGCTGCAAATGCTCGATGAACTGCAGGTAGGAGGTAAATTGCTGTTAATTATCTACTATCATCAATTTGGCGTTTCTAACGACAGCTCAGCAAGCAGTGTGAACTGCAGTTTTTGATCCTTGATCTTGGCTGGAGCTAGAGAACAAAACAAATGCTGCTGTTTCCCACTATCTTTAGAAACAAAGCCAATGGCTGAAATTACCGGTCACTTATTGACATTGCGATTTCTGGGAACTTCACCAGACATGTGAAGGAGAGTGACCTGATTGTAACCGTGAACTGATATACTTGTAACAAACTATAAAAGTCGGTCATAGACGAATCGAAGTCCAATTGGGAGAATAGGAGGGAAAAATATCTGCAGTCTGAAACACTCTGTAAAGCTAGGCGTCTCAGGGTGTAACTCGTGTAAACCTCACTCATGTATTTAGTGAGAAGCCGAGAAGTTGATGCTTTGGTGAGATATTGACTGAGAGATTTCTGGGTCAGCAACTTGTAAAACTCGAATCTTATTTACACTTCATAAACAATTACCATACCCCGGAGGTCCTTGCGTTCGTTATTGGTTTATGATAGAATGAAATGTGCAAACATTCCTCGAGGTCTTCATAGGAGATTTAAATGTCAAGGTGAATTATAATCACCCTTTGCCGGACATGTGACGAGAAAATACGGCCTTATAAACCATTATAAATCATCACCAGCTTCCACCGTCGGTAAGCACCCTCTTCGAGAATGCAGCGTGCCATAGGATACTGATCAGCAATATCTATCACATCGCCGTCAGTACAAATGCTGGAAATGGTCTCGAGCGAAATTATTATCTGATGGTTGTTTGCTTCCACCTGGATCTCCTCGCAGTGACAGATAGCCTCGACTCCCCAAATTCAACATGGCCCACTTTCTTGACCTGGCAGGGGGAACACATTGACACGATGACAAATGGGAGCTCTATGAAAGGCGTTCATTATTGCACTAGTTACGGGATCAGAAACTGCTGTGGATATCGTATATGGCATCGCGAAGCAGCTGAAGGGGTAGAAGGAGCACTTCATTGTTGTTCTCAACCACATCGCATTCACATATGGTGCATAAAATGGCTAGTCATCGCAACATACGGATATCGACTGCTTCCCCATACAGAAGACAAATACCTTAGGTTGCTAATATGGCTTGACGGTCTCCTCCAGGAATTGATCAATCCAGCCTAGCTAGCAGAGCTGCTATTTCCACATATAATGGAATTCTGGAAATCGGAGACCCTTCCACATAGATCGGGAGAAGTTAAGGTCGGTAAAATTCTGAAACAGAGCATCAATTCTGAGTGAGGTAATAGGAGGTATTTATTAGCTTTCAGCTGCCTTAAAACCTCAGCAGAGGCCATGCTGATTTCCACTATGGATTTCCGCCTCCCCCGCGTTTCATAGATTTCGAGAAGGCTTTCGACAACGTAAACAGGGAGTAAATTTGCACTGCCCAACGCAGCAGTGACATTGCGGGGAAAACTGACTATTATCAAAAGTTATATAAAGTATTTGAAGTCCAAACGACTTCGACAAGGGTGTATTCTGTCGCCGATATTATTCCTTCTTATTATTGGTAACGTTTTCTCTGCTACCTTGAAGGACGTAAAGGCCTTCAATGGACTACGTCATCCTCAAACACCTCGACTATGCTGATAACATTTGTTTGCTGTTTCACGGAGTCATCGACCTTAGGGAAATGACTTTGAATTGACTACGACTACGAATCATATTGAGCGTAAATCGGCCCATAATTTGGGCCAAAGCTTGGCCAGAGGTAAACATATTTTTTTTTGAGAATTGCGGGATCCTAAGTCCGCATCCACTTAATGCCGGACCGGGCCAAATGGGGAGCAACTTACTCCCTCTTTTTTTGGTCCACGGATTCCTCGATTAGGACTTAGCATCCAAACTTTAAAAAATATTACGCGATGACGACTTTAAGGTTTCTTACCAGGGCAGAGGTAAATCGTCAGACGCCTTTGCCCCCGACGAGACTCGCTTGCTTGCTTCTTTGGTAGCTAGGCCCGGGAATGTGGGAGGTCCTTTGAACCCTTCGTATCATTTAGTAAAACCTCCACGTGTCCTTACACCGAAGCTTGGGCACCCCCGGTACCTGAACAACTAAATATAGGGGGTATTGCACGAAGCTAGTGAAAGATAACATGTGAGTAAAGCTGAAAAATGAAACAAACGAAAAAATAATTTCTTGACCGTGCAATGAGCTGCAAAACTTTATGAAGACATGTCCAAAAATTTGACCTTAATGTGGGCTTCGGAATTAGCGAAGACAAAATTAGGACACATAACTATCCTTTAGGCATGTCGATGATGCCGACCAAGGACACCATTATAGGTAATTGCACTAATCTTCATCGTCCATCTGTGCAACCCTCCATATGGTGATTCGGCAGCTTTGAAATCCCAATGTTTAATAGGATCGCTACTACCACTGAAGAAAGGGTCGATTCCTTCTCGCCACTTTTCACCCCGTTTCGAGGTGTTAAAACACTGGTCAATTGTTTGCGATTGCTGCTAAATCCTAGCATAAAACCGTTCAAAACGTTTCTCCTAATATGCAACATAATTAAATCTATGTACAAACAACAACTTCCTTTTCTTCAGCCTTTGTCCCGTTCACAATCGAGGTCGGCTCGTCGTGATCGGCTTCGCCATTTGCCTCTATCGAATGCCTGATCTGGATGCAATCTCGATGCTTTCAAATCCCCGTCCAGCGTATCAAGCCACCGTTGTTTAGGTCTGCCTTTTGGTCGTTTACCATCGACTTTGATGTTCAGACCAATCTTGGCAAGTGAATTCTCGTTGGCACGAATTGCGTGACCATACCATCGAAGGCGCCTCTCTCGCAACTTTTCCATGATCGGTGCAACCCCATAATGATCGCGGATATCCTAATTTCGGATGTGATCTAAACGTGTGACGCCACTAGTCCAACGTAGCATCTTCGTCTCCATTATCGCAAGACGCCGTTCATTGTCCTTTATAGTCGGCCAACACTCAGAACCATAGAGAGCGACTGGACGGACGACATTGCGGTAAATTTTAGATTTGAGACGTTCGTTGATACGTCGATCACAAAGAACACCAGTTGTGGAACGCCACTTCACCCAGGTTGCGTTAATGCGTGAAGCAATTTCATTACACAGTGCTCCATTGGCTGATAGCGTTGACCCAAGTTATATAAATCGCTCAGTTCTGGGCAGATCACTGCCGCTGATAGTGATTGTGCCTGTTTCATGGGGGTCGGTCGTCAAAAATTCAGGTTTGTTTAAATTCATCGATCATTCCATTTTTGAACAAGTTGCTGGAGATCATTTTTGCTATCAGATGCTATGATGAAAAGTGGATCACGTACGAATACACTGGACGTTGGATATTCCGTGTGACGGTGTCCATAACAAGAACAAAGCGGAGTGGTGAGAGGGCGCTTCCTTGATGAACACTAACAGAGACACGAAAAGGGGTTTTGATACACCCGCCATACTTCGAACTTTACTTTTCGGATCATGGTAGAGCAATTGAACCCAGCGCACGAGTTCTTCTGGCACGAAGTGTTGTCGTAAAGCATACCAGATGAGTTCGTGTGGTACACGGTCAAACGCTTTCTCTAGATCCAGAAAGGCAATGTAAAGAGGGCGATGCTTCTCACGGTGTTTCTTTATGAGTAACCGCGCAGCGTGTATTGCACAGTTCTTGACAAATCCGGCTTGATTCACGGTTATTTCAACGATTTCGCGAATACGGTTGTCAAGAATGTACAAACAACAACAAAAAAGGTTAACGATCGTTTTCGAAATGTTTGAAAATTTCTATATTAACCTTGGAAATATTTAAACGAATTTTAGGGTTTTGTGGGAAATTAAAAGGTGAGACAGTTTTGTAAAAAAAAATGGAGAATAAAAATTAACATTTTAATCTTCTAAGGAGGCGAGGTAAGCGCCATAAGTTCGCTAAGTGATTAGAGACCGAAACCTTTCTTTTCCCGCTCTCGTCCTTAGGGGATGGAGTAAAAATTTTGATATCACCGTTTCCTTAAGGAATGAAGCTGCCTTGAGTCTTTCACGAAGTTGGAGAAAGGGACCTCCTTTTCCCTCTCCATACCCTTCCCTCCGAGAATGTGACTGAAAATTAAACTACTACCAAATATTGCATGGTATGTGCCCTCGACAGGTCTCATATATAGAAGCATAGATAAATGTTTAAAAGATATTTCCACTAGATGAGAAGCTAAAGTTATCTGGGGTTATATGCATCTATTGTTTTGCAAATCTTCTAAATTTCCCGCTGCGAAAATATGCATAATTCTGGGTAGTAGTGTTCTTGTATTGTGAGTACTCGTAGTTCTTGTAATGTGAAGGCATGCTTGTTGCCATTAAATATGGATTAGCAAATGCAGTTTGGCGGGAAAGTACTATCATACCATCATCCTGCATCGGAATTATATAATATCATAATTCATTTTGTGGATTAGTAGAGAGGAACCACTGAATGCATAGTTTTCCAATTACTGCACACCATTTAATCCCAGTTAAGTCCTTTCCCAGTATAGTTCCTAGCATTGTACTGAGATAGCATGTTCCCATTAGACTAAACTCCACTTCCGACATCTCCGCTAAACCATTGCATATGAATAACTAAATACCATCATAATGAACCTTAACTAGAACACATTTCCTTCCACATGCTCCGCAGATACCCACACTAAATCACTGCCATTTCACTAAAAGCAATTCATTGCATCGTAAATTCAGCGAAACTAAATCATATGCAAATCTCCGAACATTGGTAAACTTGTTTTACTATCCATCTCCAAACACCACAAGCATCAATACCTCGCAGACTAAGCTCCCAGCTTCCAACAGCCAGGCCGGGCGGCCGTTCAGAAGAGGACCCTCCGCACTCGGATCCATGTCTTCCGCACCACGGTACAAGAAGCACCAGTTCGACTACCAGATCACGCAGTTGGGCCGTATCACTGCACCTTTCAGAGCAAATATATGCAAATGCAGGCAGCAGTCAAAGGCGCTTTAATACCACATAATATATCCGGTCGTCTCCTCATAGCCCGACATCGCTCGTATGAATGGATGAGGGAAAATTCCAAACGTTTTAGGGAAATTGAAAATGCAGATCAGAGCATTTTATCCATAATTTTAGTGTTCGAAATGCGAAAAGGCGGCGAACGCGTAGTGGTTGGGCAAGAGGAAGAGTTGTCAACTTTTAGGAAAATATCCGGTTTCCGGTCAATTTGAATTTCATGTTCTTTGAATTGAAAGAATGGGAGGAATGCGATCTTTTTCTCCAATGTGACCTAAGAGACGGATGTGACTGTATACATTATAGCATCCAAGAGATATTAGATCTATGACTTTTCTAATCATAGAGCAAATATATTGACTGGTAACTAGTTTACTTGTTCATGTACTGACCGGAAAGGAAAGGAAATTCGTCCCTTCAAAATGGAAAAATGCTTTAAAAAGATTTTCCTCAAACTGAAACGTTTGTTCGACTTTATCGGTTTTGATTTCACCACCGCAGGAGACCTTCCAAATTAAAAAAGCAAATAAAATTTTAAATAAAGCTGGATTTTCAGATTGAAATTCTTTTTCCAATGTTTAATTCATGATCGCACAAACCCTCTAACCAGAATCGAGTCCCCCACATACCACAAGCTGGCAGCACTCCCCCATCTGTATCTTAACACCAGAACTCTTGAACATTTGACTTGTTTTCCCACCAATTTCCTGTTACCATTTTTCACTCAAAATTGGATTCCGCACTTTGCAAGTATCTTTCATGCCACTCTTGTACTCCGATAGTGTAACTGCCTCCGTTCAAAAGGACATAAGTCTTGTGTCTTGCCAGCAAACCATACATTTTAATATGAATATATGCGCGGGGAATCCCCACTCGTTTGGGGTACGTTTTTCCAATCGTTTGTGATATTATTCAGTGGCAAAGTTTATTGCATTGACTTTTTTATGGGCTCGCGACCCCTTGTACATATGTTGTGCGCGTCGACTCTGCGCCAAGCGAGGCACTCATAAGTGAATGCGATTTTTAAATTGTACAATATTTTTTTCAAGATGCTGCCAAAGTGTATGCAATCTTGAAGCTAACATCAATTTAGGGGAGAGAAAACTTTAAAGTGATGCGCATTAATGAATGGACAAGATACTTATCACATGCTTGCGTTGCTAATCGTTCCAAGTTTCGCAATGAAAAACATTCCCGGAACCCACGTATTAGGTTGTTGCACATGAAATGGCCGATTTGGTACTAAAATTTGAAACGGCTGTAAAACTTGCAAAAATTTATTTAATTAATCAAAGTAGGTGCCAGTCGATTCAAAATACTTCTCCCAGCGAGATTCAAGAGCATGTATTATAATAGTTTCGTGGAAGACCAACTGTCGGGTGTTGATAAATTCGTCGAAGGCAATTTTGACAGCCTCTTTGTTCCTAAATTATTTTTCCGGCAAAAAATTATCCAAATGCTTAAAAAAGTGGTAGTCGGTTGGCGAAGGGTCCGGTAAATATGGTGGATGAGGCAGAATCTCATACTGCAATTCGCTCAACTTTTGAACCGTTGTTCTGGATTCATGAGGTCGTGCATTGTCGTGAAGGAGTATCACATCATCTCTGTTGACTAATCTCGGCCGTTGAATACTCAATTTTTGGCGCATTGCCTCGAGTTTCGCACAGTATTTCTGTGCATTTATCGTTTCTCCAGGTGCCAAGAAAGAATAGTGGATAACTGCAGCTGTAGACCACCAAACAGTCACCATTACCTTCTTCAGATGGAGACTCGGTTTCGGAATACACTTCGGTGGTTCATCAGCATCTAGCCATTGTGCTGACCGGCGACGATTGTCGTATAATATCCACTTTTCATCACATATCACTTTCCGTCCCCACGTACTCGAGGAGGGCGATCAGACCCGAGTTTGCAAGGGACTCATCTGAAGTGGCTTCGGCCACAAAGCCTCACCGGAGGTTATCTGGTACCATGGAAACCGGGACGGCCCTCTGAGGGCATATGCTCCAGGAAAATTCCTGGAGGATGTGTTCTCGGCCCGGTTATTTACGGTTGGCCCCCTAGTGGAAGTTTCATGGTGGTTGTAGTTATGCCTACATCCCGGGCAGAGCTCTTCGGAGCTCAAGTGTGGAGTTCCGCTGTACAACTCAGGTGCCGTACCCCTTAGTTCCGGCAGAGGTGTTAGATAGGCCTCGCATCCACTGGTATAAATGCTGAGCCTGCACTCAGTATAAACCAGGACCGCTGTGCTTGCATGGCGGGGCTCTGATTGTGGTCCCCAAATCAATCCGTGTCCGAAGAGGACCGTGGGATTATGCCTACACGGCAGGTATTCACGTTAAACCCCCAGGACTTTCATCACATGTCACTATTCTGTACAGAAAGGGATCGCTTCTGTTGCGGGAGAGGAAAGAACTGCAAATTTCGATTCGAAGCGCCATGTTTTGCTCCGTAAGGGCATGCGGAACCCATTTGTCGAGCTATTTCACCTTTCCAAGTTGTTGCAAGTGCCGGGAAACTGTCCAATGATGTACGCCCAGTTTCTCTGCAATGTCTCTCACAGACTCACGTGTGTCAGATTCGACTAGCAAACGCAGCTCGTCGTGGCTCAGTTTGAAGGTTTACGTCGCCTGACCGGAATTTTTCGAACCACCGTCGTGTGGTTTATACGCTTACCGAATCAGCTCCAAATGCATTGTTAATGTTCCTGGTCGCCTCCGCTGCTTTATGACCGAGTTTGAACTAATACAGAAAACGTATACGTTCTTGGCTCTTTTCCATCCTTTTTTTCCTTTTTATTCACTGTCCACTGACCATCGTTGTGATGGTCAAAACTGAAATGACTCCTTGATTAAATATAGGAGTATTTATACTTCATTATCCGACACCGACAGCGCCAACTGGTGGTGGTTTGATACAAAAAAAATTGCAACTAACTTCACTTGATTGCCAAATTGGCCATTTCATATGCAACAACCTAATAAATTTTGCGGATTTTAGAGAAAGGATAGCAATTTCCTGTGTCTACTTTAACACTGATGTTTTTATTGGCATCAGTTATCGGTAGTCTTCCTTGACATTGATAGTTCAGAATAAAGCCAACTCTATCACTATTATTTCAAAGAGTACATAAGACCATTGCATGTATGCAGGTTAATGACGTTCTCTTCATGATGAAATTGAACGTGATTTTGTTAACTTTTGCGCGGAGTAACTCCAATCATATCAATATCCAATCTCAATCAGGAAACCCAAGTGTTCCAGATACTAGGCCAAAGTATCTTTGTTTGCCGTAAAAGAAAACTAGAAACTCGTGAACTAGCAATCTGCAAATTTCGAAACATTCTTGACACCGAAACGTCAACAACGCTTCGGATAGAGACTGGCCTCATAGTTACGACCTTTGGTTGTCAAAAACGGTTTATGACTGGTTTGTTGAGGGTGCGCACGGTCCTCGACAGCAATGTCGAGGGTCTCAGGATGTTTGTTTTTTCCAACTTCCAATATAATATGGACGTTCTGGGCCTGAGCGAAATGAGATGATGAGGCTCAGGAAGAGCTCTTTTTACTCCTGCGACACTGCGCTTGTACTCTGGAAAGTCTGCATATTTGTAGGGAATGCGAATTCGGAGTCAGACTGTTGCTAACCACTACCGTAGGTTGTACCCTCTTGACTTAAGATCCGGTTCTTGACAGTGCCACGCTCCAATGGAGTTATCCGGCACAGTGGAGAATGAACAATTTCAAACGAGAAGAGAGATCGTGCTGGGTGGTCTGAATGTTAAAATAGGTTTTGACAAGACTCTGCACGAGCGTGTTTTACATGGTCTTGGTGGCCGCAAATTTCTAGATTTCTGCCACCTTCACTGTCTCGTCATCGACGGCCCACTTTTTGAGTACAGATCGAGCATATCGCGGCTGTTAGTAGATTAAGGAGTTATTTTCTGAATGTGTGTAACAATAGGGGTGTTGCCGGAGCGTCGGCCTCACAAACTTAATATGGGTCATCCCCGCGATCCGCCATTTGTCCACCAGGGGAAAGGTTTCTTGCTGTGCAAGCGACCTGGCCTTTAAGCAACCCACCTGAGAATATTGAACCTTGTCATCAACGGAATTTTTGCCTTTGGTGCGGATTCTTTGCCTTTGCTGCGCATTATATTCTTGGTCAGGTTGCAAAACGACGTTGCGAGATCTGACGGGAGAAACATGGAGGCGGATCGATGAACGTAAGGAGCCGGGACCTTTGTTGATGGCTAAGAGTGGGGATGAGCGGTATGCATTGGGGCTTCATTTACGTGAGTTAGTATGCGAATGCAGCATAATGTGTGTCGTGACAAAAAGGAGAAATTTCGCCATCGTATACGCATCAGGAAAGAGCTTGCAGGATGTCATAAGTCTAGTGAAGTACTTCAACTGTACACTTCTTATCAACGATGATGAGCAGATGAAGAGGTGAAACAAGAGCTTCACTACGATTTTGAATCTTATAACATCCTTTTCTTATGGAAGAGATGGTAGGTTACAATCAATGCAAAATACGGAGTTAGTCACTGGCCTTCCGAAATTTTTCCGAGCTGGTCCTGTATTCTCTGTAGTGTTGCTATTTCCATTAATTGGAAAATCTTAGGAATCTGAGATCTTTTTCAGTGAGATGAAGGGAATGATAGTCTAGATCCCGCGGAGTTTAGGTCATTACCCCACCTGCTACTATCAGAGCGAAATAAGTCCTAAACAATTTTTACAGAAAGGGAGGAAAATGTCGCTCATTGCGTTTGTTTCACTGGGTTGCCCAAAATTTGAAAATACAACTATCTCACCACTAGCATGAAATTCAGGCTGTTCCGTGCCAATGTTGTCTCGGTGCTATTATATGGGAGTGGTACATGACAATAGCTAATGAAGAACTTTGTGGATGTAATGGCCAGGTACCCGTGAATCTGTTAATGAGATCGTAGAAATCGAAGGATGACAACTTCATTGGTTATGCCATGCAATGAAACCCTCTATCCCAGGATGGCTGACGGTTGGGTCGCCTTATTATATGGCTTTAACCAGTGGAAAAAGTGCACAAGTTTCTTGGAAAATCGGGAAGGACAGGAATCGACAGCAAAATGGCTCGTAGATGTGGTTGGCAGCGTATTTCGTACATTCAGATTTATGGCGAGTTGTTATATAAATTAAATTTTCAAATATTGCCGATCTATAGGTAAGGCGACTCCTTTAAAAATAAAGGGACTCAAAACAGATCAGTATTATATGAAAGAGATGAGTATTTTGATAGAAATTTAAAAAAAATAGAAGCATATCCTTCGTTAACCACGAGTTTATCAGCAAAATAGAAAAGTCCATTGCTTCTCTCCCGACGACCACATATCCTAGTACTCCTAGTGCCATTTTCTATTAGTTTTGCCCCAGGAAGAGAGTCTCCGGATTGTTAATTTTTTCTTAATATCAATGTCATGGCTATTTTCAATGAAAACCAAGAGAGTAGTTTTCTCAACAATTCGATCGGAAGCTATATTACTGAGGATATTGAGTTACATTCCGTTTTCTCTTAGAGCGTTGATTTCATCTGCTGTGGACAAGACCTTACTTACGGATAAGTACCCGCTTCCGTGGAAAACCGCTCTACTTACTAGTTTCGAGCGAGCCCTCTTTCTCCTTCCACCTAAGAATGAACTAGATAGAGAACACCACCACTAGTTGAAAGGGAACCTTGAAGAAATCAGCTGGCAGTTAAGGGTAAACCGAAGTGCCGAAAATTTTATAGCCGTTCTATTCGTGCGACGATTCGACCTACTATCATACTCTTATTCATAATAACTGAACAAAGTCCTAATGACATGACCCCCGAATCGTCTCCTGTTTTTTATTTGGAGGCTCGTGTGATGTCCGGGTTTATTTATAAAGAACGAAGAACAGTGCCCGTCCACCCTCAGTTCAGCAGCACCTAATTGAAGTATGTTATACTCGGACAAAATGATTCACATTTTACATTCACAGAATCTAAAGTATAATGGTTTAGAAGGTTCGTTGCTCATTGAGTTATTTTTCAAGGTCGACATTTTAACGCATTCGACTCTGCTGTTGGAGCATACCAATATGCTCTTCCCCGGGGACGTTGCTGACTACCATAGTGTCAGCAGTGCAGTGCGGTAGTTAGCCCGTCGAATCTACGGCACGCGACCGATTATCCGACAGGAAGAGGAATAAGCCAAAGTGGAAGTCGGCGATCATACGAAAAACTGGAATCATCCCAAAACTGCTTATCAAATATCGGGAGGTGATGATCAACGGCAAATCGACCATCAAGCGGCATTTCGAATATGCCGATCTTTTAGCCGACGTTATTATGTCATTTTGAAAAGGTTGCTTGATTGTCAGTACTAGTATATGCGTTATTCATCTGGGTAGAGAAAGTAGATAAATTCTATTTAACACTTGACGGCTTTAAACATTTGTAGCGCGGATGACGAAGGGATTGGATGTTGGAGGAAACGAGATTGAGATGCCTTCTCATTACTTGCAAAACTTGCCCAACTACTCAGGTCTTAGCATCAGCATGTGAGGTTCCAATTAATACTAACTCTGTCATCTGGGGCTCAAGCAACCGAGAATGGCGGAAAGAAGCAATATCGGAATACATTTCTTAACCGATAACGGAGCGGATGCCTTCATACTTTCTCAAAAAATGGCGGAAGAATTTTATCTAAGTTCCGGATTTAAGCGTTGATTTTCGGTACCATCAGGGTTTTCTCATTGACTTGAACGAGTTGTTTCCAAGACTCCAATGAACAAGAATTTTCGTAGGGGCTTATTTTTTTGTGTTTTATCTCTTGGAGCTCCATTACCTTCTTCATTTTAAGATCTTGTTCCACAATGTGCCGTGAGACTGCTCCATTTTAATAACTCAGTTTTTTTAAAATGCTCTTTGCCCCGGGTGCTGATTAGGAGTGTGGTGTGGTCTATGTAGGTAATATAATGTTCAATGTCCGTAAGGAGTCCTGTAGATACCGCTTTCCTCCCTATTTCCTGCTTCCTTTGTGCCTAATAACCCTTTGAGCGTGTAATTTCTGCTTGATCCTACCGCCTGTTCGAACAGGGTTGTCAAGGCAGCAAGTGGTAGCCGAAATACAGATTTGGTTAACAATAAAGAAGCTCCATTCACTATAAGGAAATTGAAATTTGTTGTTATGTGATGCACGACGAACTTTTCAAAGCTATATAGACACCACGCTGCGGTGGTGAGAGTTCAAATGCTTCAAAGTCCGCACAAGATTACCAAGAGTGCTCTTAGGCTAAGGTCTGGCCATCAACCTCCTTAGAAGCAGATTCTGTTGAGTATTTAGCAAATCAACTCATTACAAAACGAATGAAGCCACTTTCGTTAAGAGCCAATGTAGTGTTGGAGTTTAATGTAGGGTAGGTAGATATCAGTGGCTGCTCCAAGAAGCCAATTAATGCTGTGTTGTGCCATTTTGATGCTGTAAACTCCTAAGAGCCTGACTTTTTTGAGAAGAGTAAGGGGGCTCATCATTGGAGTCGAAGGATTTTTTTTTGTACGTACACGGAGGTGGAAAATCTTAGAAAGACACGTCCGCCGCAGCTCCGCCGCCCGAACGCCGGAACAACAGCGGGCGCGGGTAGGATTCACACCCACTAAAAACCACCCCCAGTCTCTCCAGCCCCAGCCCCGCGGGACCACCATTGAGGTATTACTTCGCGGGGTAGGTTTGCTCTTAGGCACTCATCCTTCTCCTATTTGCAGCTTTCCTCCTTCTTTGCCTGCCACCACCAATACTGCCTCATCTGATGTGGTTCTAAAAGCACTGCAAACCCTCAAAGCCATTCGCCAGTAAACCGAGTTCACTTGCTTCCGTCTCTGAGAGTTTGCAAGCGCCTCTGCCCACACAGGCGACGAGTAGAGCAGGATGGAGCGCACCACTCCGGCTAGCACCAACCTCCGGCAATGTTTCGGCCCACCAATATTTGGCAACATTTTTGCAAGTGCCGTGGTGGCACTGGCTGCCTTTTGGCATGCATACTCTAGGTGCTCCCTAAAACTCAATTTGGTGTCAATTATTACCCCCAGGTATTTGATAGCCGGCTTTGATACGACCGTATGTTCACCGACCTCCACTTTTACAGTGTTATTTTTCCTGCGTTTCGTTATTAAGACCGCTTCCGTTTTCGCGTCAGCCCGGCCCTTTCTAGTCAGAACTTTACCGCTCTCACTGTTTCTGTTGCGTAAACCTCCACATCTTCTGGGTGTTTCGCTGCAACAACCGTCTGCTCCCCTCTGGGACGGGAAGAGCAAGCACCCCATTATACATGATATTCCACAACAGGGGACCAAGTACCGATCCCTGTGGTACCCCGGCTGTGACAATGTACTCTTTGGGGCCCTCATCCGTCCCGTACCCGTACCTCTCTGAGAGGTAGTTTTCCACCAAATTCGCTAAGTATCCGGGGACACCTATGTCAGCCAACGCCCCTTTAATTCTATTCCAGTTGGCCGAGTTGAATGCGTTTTTGACATCGAACGCCACCACGGCGGTCGAAGGATAACAGCGCCTCTATTCTGTAGCGGTTTGGGTCCCTAAAGCCAGGCATATGCGCTCTGGCCGACCGGTCAGTTAAACATGAATGATCTGCCCCTTCGCCTGTTGAACCAACCACTTCATTCACGCCTCCCGGTAAGCCGGAAGGCACTATGAATCAGAAGGAATTCTTGTTGTAAAAAGTATTGGACCTAAAATTCATATGGAAATAAAATGTTACTAACTAGACGGCTTGCCTGGTGAACTCACGTACCTGGTTGCCAGAATTCCCTTCAGATCAGCCGTTACATCTAGCCGCATTTACACTCTGAACGGTTGCCCTTGGACTGTTCGGGCGTAAGCCGGAGCATAAATGGCGGACTTAAAAATGGTGATATCAGTCTAGGTATCCAATGCCGTAGCAACAGAGTTAGCGTATGTGGTCGTTCTTGGAATTCCCAAGGAAATGTCCTTCTACGAAGGCATGTGCCTAGGGTTTTCGTTAGGAAAATTAAGGAGCTAATGAGATTTCAACCACCAACACCGTGATTTTTTCACAAGGATTTAGGCTTGCATGCATTGCCAGAGTAACAGAGTAAAGAGGCGGCTAGTTGAGGCAACCCCGTACGGGGCCTTTGAGAATTGAAACAGGAGTTTCAGATCATATTTTTACTTTCTCGATTAACGATAAAGACACAATGCCAATGTTAAGTGGCTCGAAGCTTATGCGAAGGACAAGACAAGTCGGGAAACCGGAAGCTGGATGCTTCAGGTACGAAAGGTTTTGTGTATTTCTTAGTACGTAGCACGTAATATATCCATATATTGTGTGAGAGTATCCACTTTCGGGTGATATTGACACTCATAGTCATCAATTTTCAAAGAAACAACAAATTTGAGGTCTTATAACTTTGTTAGTAATAGCGCGATTTTCACCAAACTTGGTAAGATCATGCTCTATATTATAGCCTATATCACTGCAAAATTTCATGGTACTAGGATGATCTAAAGGGGGGTTTCTAACCAATTACAAAAAATTCTAGTAATATACTATTATTAACTTTATTTAAACAGATATCGGCATGGAAGGTATTTCGGAGCCCAGGCACCATATAGTGGCAGCCTTCTGATTTTTTTCAGATTTTTCGGTTTGGTAGTTTCTGAGAATGGCCCCCTTAAAGAAGTGATCACTTTCAACCCCCGGGCTCCCCACCCTTCCAACGAATGTCAAAACTAAGATCGGCTTTGAAAAGTACTAATCGAGACCTTTAATTTGATACCCCACATGACTATATTTGATGAACAAAATTTGTACACCCCCCTTTTGCATATATGGGGACCCCCCCTTAAATTCGACGTAAAAGGATGTAATTCAGCGTATGCGTGAGTGTTCACAGTTCCCACCTTTTTACAAAATTTGGTGTCAATCGCTATAACCGTCTCCGAGAAAAATGCGTGTGACGGACAGCCAGACAGACAGACAGACAGACAGACAGACGGACAGACAGACAGACAGTAAACCGAATTTAATAAGGTTTTGTGTTTACACAAAACCTTAAAAAAGGGGAGACCGCTGCGTATGCTTAAATAAACCTAGGTAAAATATTCTTCTATTCTTGACAAAATCGTTCGAACAGTTTGAAGGTAGTCGATCCTAATATAGATCTCATGTGAATATTACCAATGGGACACGGCACTCTATTCCATTTCTTTACTTCCACTAACACCCCCACAATTCTCGCAACCAAACTTCAGTAACTTCTTCATCAAGTTAGAAAAAAGAATTGAAAAACTTTTAGTCGTCTTTCCCCATTGCGTCCACCACCGGAACTTTCTCCGAATCGGGAGGTCTTTGTTCCAAGTCCAGAACACTTTTTTGCTATTTAATTAAATTTTTGAATAATGTTAACAGAACATTGTTCCTGGCATTCGCGTTTATGACTTGGTTGGAGAATTATGAACTCAAGGGGCCAATAAACGAGGGTATGAACTATAGACCAACTTTTAAGCACTTTCCAAAAGTGAGTGTACAAAAAGTTCCAGTGCCACTTAAGAAACATGGAGGGTGAGATTCACGCTATAATTTCTTCCGGGGGGTGAAAAAAATATGAAATCGCGACAAAAGCAATTTCATCATTCTATCCTCGATTTCACCGTTGAATTTCTACAGAAAATTGGTCTGCAAACATAATAATATTCACACTGACTTTATCCCGTCAATGTCGACACCATCACATAACATCTTTCCACATCATTTCTCCAGAAAATCTTTTCATTTTCTTATGATTGCTGGCGTGAATCCCTTCAAGTAGCTATAAAAACTGAATGAATGAGTGGAACTGGAAGACAGAACCAAAAAAGGCTCAAGCGGTTAAATCCTTTTCTCTGATACTAAAGCAGACCGAGGGCAGGATGCTTTTACAACCTCCGTCCAGACAGGGGAAAATAGTCAGGAAACACAAAATGACTATTTCGCTAAGTGTTATGGGCCATCATAGATTTTTTTTCCTGTAGCGTTCATGGTGGGCAGCTATTTCTTCCTTCGTGACTTTTCGTCAGAATTTGAGTCGTAAAACTCAAATAACCTTGTCATTGTTGTCCTACTATGACCGGAGACTGAAGGCTTTTACTATTGCTTCCTTGAAAAGTAAATTAACTGCTGGATCCTTGGTCCCAGGATTTCATGGCGTAACATTTTCCAAGTCATCATATCGAATTATTGTCATTTGGAGATAATTGGATGCTGCTCCACTCCAGCAAGTTGGACGGAACTTCTTATTGTCCTAATTATATAATTGAGCAAAGCATTTCCAATAACCAATTAAACTTCCTCGTTCCGGAACTGATCCTTTTTAAATATTTACCGATTAGAAGTGCTACCTCGTCCCCATCCCTCGTTATTTGCTGTCTAGCTATAAAGGAAAGTGATTTGTTTGATCCAACTTTTAGATTTCCCACGTAATCGTTTACGGGAATGAAGTTTCCGTGGATGGCAGTAATTAGATTCGGGGAATCCCTTTTATATGGGGTTTTCGGCCGTCCAGACTTTGTGTGTGCTTAACGGTAATAAGATGGAATCTTGATCATAAACGTCAATCTTCGTTAAGTGCTCGAAATGTATAGGATGGCCGGGAGCTGAAAATGACTCAAAGGAGTTACCTTTCTACAAAAAGGACATAGGAAATACGAGCCTTTTATCAGGTTCAGTATGTTCACTGGGGAAAAAATTACAGTCAAATGTATGCTCCTAACAAGCACAAGGATTGAAGTATAAGAATGGTAGTTCCTGTTCTGTGTTCTGTATCCTTGCGTCCTAAATGTAGCTTAAAGGTTCCACAATTTTTTAGGTGTGGAGTTTGGTTTTTTGCCCTTTGTTTTTCTCCTAGAACGCGTTGGCCTTGCCAAAACGTTAACCCTGACAATTCGCATATCCACCATCGGCCGTATCCTCGTCAAACCACCAAACAAATAAGCGGCGGATACTCGTCCTTTCGAAAAAAAAGTCTCAATTCAGACGGTAAACATCAACATAACCGTAAAAGCTACTTAGAACAATATGTTGCCTATTCATAACTTAACGCCCTCTCGTCTGATTTCTGCAAGATTATAGGGACAACAAGAAAGGATAAGTCGAAGTCAAACCCATCAACTTCCCTATCTATTAGGAACCATAACTAGACTGCCGTCAAGAAATACAAAAGAAATCATTGCAAGTGCAGGAGAGGGTTGTTGGTGACCTTCGTCCTTTATGGGGATATACTTTGAAGATTTCTTGGTGCTGTTTTTGTTTTTCATATTTTAGCAGTTTGTATGGAAATGAAGTGTTGTGGCATAAAGTTTGGGTGGTTTCCTCATTTCTTTTTAGAGTGAATCCTTTTTTGTTTCTTACCAAAAATAGAATATGTAAAACAGACGGAATGGCATAGTTTGAAAGTTTGCTAGGGAAAGTTAAATGAATTTAAGAATAGGATAACTAGAAGTTGAGACCAGTTTGTATTCAAGGACTATATTAATTTGCAAGCCGCTCTCTCTGAACTAAGTTGTGGAGGAGCAGGTAAAGGTGCAAGAGACGGTAAATAATTCTGCTGGATCCTCTTCATTTTAGTTTATTCTTTGTTAAGAATTTGCTTAAATTCTTCAAGTTTTCTAATTCCCTCGATTTAAAATTCTTAGCTCCTTTACTTCCTTGCTCTATACACAACTATTAAAGTTAATTTTTCGTTAAATTTGCGCTCTAAGATCAATAATCCTCAATTTTCCTTAAAAATTTGTTTACTTTTCTGCTTTTGATATCGTTGTTATGTTGTTGCTGGCTTCAAGGTAAACTGGATGTAGATTGCAAATATTGAGTGGCTTATTCCTCTACTCCCCTCTTTTCTCTTCTCTCCCCCGACCGGGCTCTGACTGCTCCAAATCTTCCGACATAATCGTAATAACTTTTCTTACTCCTGCGAAATACTTCATTGACAGCCTTGGCGTTAATGTTAGTTGTAGTTCTGGCACATCTTTTCGCTAAAAACCAAACAAAGTATTTGAGCGAGGACAAAAGTCGAAGTACAGCCTCAAGTTAAAATATGCCTGCTGCTTTTAACTTAATTACTTGCAGTATGATTCTCTGGTTTACCTGTATTTCACCGAATTAGATAAAACGTCGTGAAGCGCTATGGGGATGCGTAGGTTTGCTCGCTGTGCTGTGAGAAAGGCATCTTCGATGGTATGGTCACGTAATTCGCGCTAACGAGAATTCACTTGTCAAGATTGGTCTGAACATCGAAGCCAATGGTAAAAGGCCAGCCGAAACAACGGTGGCTTAATACGCTGGATGGGGATTTAAAAGCTTCGCGATTGAATCCAGATCAGGCATTTGATAAAAGAAAATGGCGAATCCGATCGCAACGAGCCCAATGATGAGCGAATGTGCCCATCAGTCCGCGAAAATTTTTAGCCCAATTAGTTTTACTTCCTTTGTGTTAAAAATCTGGGAGCCTGTGGTAGACATTTTCCCAATTATCATCTTTTTATGGAAAGTGCTTTATATGACAAGCGATACAACTTAGCTGCCTTTCTGGATAGAAAGCATTATTCAAAAATGTTAGTGTAAAAAAGATTGATGTCTTGCGCATTAGTTATACTAAGAACCAGGCCTATTTAATCCGATGTGGGAGGTTGCCAAGTCGCGAAGTTCGCAGAGGGACGCGTAGAGGAATGCTTTACACGGGCTTTTTCTCCAGGTCTCAGATGAAATCCCAAGAAAGGTGCATAGTGAATATGTGTTCCATCATTATCAACGAGATGCTGATAAAAACCACTGTTGGTTGCGAATTTGATGTAAATATTAAGAATAATCGGATGCTATCCGAAACTAAAGGAAGATATCCGAGTTCCAGATATATCATTATTGTCAATGGCATAACACCCGCTATCTGTTCCTGGCCTGCCTTTGTAACGAACTCCAGACACCCCAGTTTTCCGTCGAGCTCCATCAATATGATATACCTCTTTGTCAGTTATCAGGCATTGATTCGTTATATCAAACTTTGAGCATAAGTTGATGAATCATTTGGTGTAATTGGTCGGCTTATATTTAACCAGTTCGGCAGTACTTATATCGGTTCCTGGCGACTTTTGATTCTTAATCCAATGAATTGAACGAACTGTTTCTTCCTCGTTTGGTGGTAGCACAATTTGTCCATCACTTTCAATTGATAGGACTTCCAAGTCGCTGAAATTCTAACTATCAAGCAGTTCATCAAAGTATCTAACCTATCCCCGTCAATATGCCTATATGGTCAGAAATCAGATTTAGCTTTTTGCATTTAGATTTGAAGTTAAATTAGAGACTAAACATAAATCTATGCATTAAGAAAGTCGGTAACGCTTTCAACGCTTTCGAAAATCATTTTCGAAATAATAGGGGCTTTTCCGAAAACTGTTCTACGGATTATACAGGGGTAGTTCATCCGATCCTCATTTGCGGTCTGCTTGTTTAGTGGCCTCCGCTGAGCAGGGCCTACAATAAACTTACACTTAGCAGGATCGGAAAACCGCGTGCATCGGCATTACTGGGGATATGCGGTCTCCCCGAATAGGTAACCTCAACGGACTTCTGTGCTTCTAACGAATCGACCGTTATATCAGATACATTGTTTTGTGGTCAGCTACACCTTAGGGCCATAGTAATATGCTTAACTTAGTATTAAAAAGACTTTTTTTGGCATCTTCATTGTACTATGCTCTTTGTAGGCGAAGCTTTAGAAAGAATTTCGCCGCAGGATCCAGTTTTAGGGAGAGAGTGATGTATTGCAAAGTATGACATGGCATTTTGCTGACAGATCAAAATTAGGCCGTAAAGTTGGAGTGGTAGTTTGCTCTAATACGTATTCCTAGTGTCGTCCAGACGAAGATGTTGGCGATAGAAGACGGCTGTCAGCGGATGAGGTACTATCTGACTTCTTTTCTATTGACCGCCAACCCACCATAAAAGCTGTAAAGTCTGCGGAGGTATCCTGTTAAGCATTTTCTGGATGAGGATTCAGGTCAAATCACCGACTAGTGCCGTTGTTTCAGATTTTTTGGATCATTCTTTACTGACTTGAATGTTTAAGTCGATCATAGATAAAGAGGTTTCGGAAGCGCAGGTGGTATGACTATCTTTTCCTTTTTCTTTAGCTTTTGTTCCGTTCACAAGCGAGGTCAGCTCATCGTGATCGGTTTCGCCATTTAATTTTGTTATCAGGATGCCTGATCAGGATGCACTAGCGAGGCTTGCAAATCCCTATCCAGCGTATAGAGCCATTTTTGTTTTGACTTATGAATTTTCTCAATGATGTTCTCATTTCAGACTTGACCGTAGTAAGTTGGGATTTAAGAATGAATACACTCGTATTCGTCCTCGATTCTCGTAAAAGGCGACTAAAACTTTGTAGGCCAGCAGACTGCAAATTTTTGAAACTTTATTGCTACCGAAATGTTAGACAAAGACTGATTTTATGGTTGCGACCTTTGGCTGTTGATCATGATTGATTTCTGGAATGTAAGTACATTCCTCGATAATACGAGTTCAGGGGTAATATTGTGATCGTGAATGCCAAGATGGGCTCTGACAACACCTTTCTTGGACATGCGGGTTAGGAAGCACGGGCTTGGCGACCATAATGATAATGGTGAGAGGTTTGTCGATTTCCGTATCTTTTATCGCCTTTAATTGGTGGCACATTGTTCGAATACAATACCTGCCATAAGGTCAGTTGGGTTTCATCTGATCCACGTCGTACGGGTAATCAGATCGACCATATCGATCACGCATAAATTTAGGAGTTGTGTCCTGGATGTACGTAACAACAGAGGCGCCGACATCAGTCTCGAAAGGGATGACTATCTGATGGTCGTTTACGTCGGCTTGCGTGTTGCGTCCGCAAATTTTCGTAGCGTTGAAGAGCTACTACCCTGCAAGTTCAATATCGACGGCTGTCGTTCAACAGTGTGAGAGCCATTTTTCTGACCTGACAGCAGATATACTGAGTTACCCGAACATTCCACGTTTGCACGAGTTGCTCGAGATCAGCTTTAGAAAAACATTCTCCTTGTGGAGACGCGTTATAGCGTTTCAGGGCGCTTCTTTGTTAAGTAGAAGATTACTCTTGAGAAATTATGTGCGTTTATTATAACCACTGCAGATTGTTACGAGCGTGTATCAAATATAAACGGGATTGATTTTCTTTAAGGTTACGAAGGGGTCTATACCTGGAAAGGATTTGTAGCCAGCCGGTATCTTTATTGAAAAGGGGGACGACCTTCATTCTCATAAACCCCTTAATATCGGAAGAAACACTGAGCGAGAAAGAAGTGCACGTGTCCGTGGAGCAAAGAATTATTGAATTGAATCCGACCGATATTTTAAAGCGGTTGCGGGCACAGTTCAGACAAAATACCCTCTCCAGGACCGAGAATTTGCGTGCCATAAAGAATTCTTTCAAAGGCGTGAGAAAGTCGAGAAACTGCCCCACAAGGCGGTCCGCAGGCTCACAGTGCGAAGAAGACGAGTATCCCTAATCGTAACCGGTAAGGAAATGAACATTAGCTACGGAAGTGTCCGAAAACCGTAACAGATTGGAATTTTGAAATAACTCCGCTAGATGAGTGCCACATCTCCTATGAGAAGACCATAGGCGGCATCGACTGGCAGTTTCTCAGGGGCTGTTCGGACGATTCCAACAAGAGGGAGACGCGTTTTTCGGATAGTATGGCCACCTGTGTGTATTACTGCGAAATAATGAACGCTCTTAAATGGGTATTCCAATGAAAAAGGAAGCGAAAATCCGCCAGAAGCGTGAAACAAAAATAGGAAATCTTAGAACATCCTCCCTACAGTCTGCACTTGTCTTCTTGCAATTTCCATCCCTTTGGGCCACTAAAGGAGCGTTTGGAGGAAAACCATGCAACGACGACGTGGCAGTGGAGGTGCCCGTGCGCAAAGAATATCCAACGAAATTTGAAAAGGACGAAATTCAAAAACTCCCAATTCGGGTATATGTAGTATGTAGAAAAATAAAACAATTGTTCTTTGCCTGCTTTTATTCATGCCAATAAGAAGGGACAATTGGCTACCAATTTTAACCCTACAATTATTATCACACGCTTACTCAAGCAAGGCTGTGAAATTTATCAGTTGAAATCAAAGGGTCATTGTTAACTCATGTGAACCAATTTATGAGTCGAAGTTTTCCAAATTTTCCACAAAATTAATATGCAACACTAATGACTCCATTTCTAAAAATGCTTAATACATGCTCGCCAAATGTTTGGCATTTAAAACACACGCAAAAATTTAAAAGATAAGTAATATCTATTCTTATAATTTATATATTCAATATTAGGATAAGTTATTTAGGCTATATTCCCCGTCAGTTTTCATTGCTCCTAAGGGCTTCAAAACAAAAGAGAGGCTTCGTCTATACCTAAATTGGATACCTTGAACGAATTCAATCAACTTGAAATCCCTATACTTCTATTTTATTCAAGTTAATTCGAAATTATTCCAAGTGGAATACCCCCAGTAGACGAATATAATCCCCGAACGTCTCTACGTAATCTCAATATGTCCTTCCACAATTAATATGCCTCCTGCACCGTGCCGGCTCTTCTAATCAAAAAATAAGAGGCAAGGAAACTTTTGACAAAAAAAAAGACGTACATTATCCAACACAAGCATGGGGTTCTCCCGAAAAAAGAAGGACAAAAATTTACCTAAATAAATTAATTTAAACGTCACCATTCCCATCTCCCACAGGACTCGTAACAAATAATCATCTTATATTGGAATTACATTTCAGTACCGAAACTTTCGAGATAAATTCCACCCAATATTATCCTTTTTCTATAGCGTGCATCCCCCTGCCTAGCGATTCATCTTGTTGCTCCCATGCTCCATCACCCTCTCTCCTTTTCCGTTGGCGTGGACCATAAAGCACCCGACACGGAAGGATCATAATAAATAAATTAGGTATCAGAAATTTATATTATATTCGCTCTTAGCAGGAAGAAGAGATATTTATCTATAAATTCTTCTAGGGAAACTTGGAATATTTGTACTAATAGATCGTTCTTCGTTCGTTAAATGTGTGGATAGGGAGAAGGGTGGAGGGTGAAGGTAATGAGGAAGTTTCGTGCAAGGAGTGAAAGATTGAAGTACAGGAAATAAGTGTAAGATTTTCCCACTTTTTAGAAAGCACCGCCATTGTGCCTTTAAGATACAAATGCGATAGCAAGAGAATTTTATCTATGCTCCTGGCTGCTCAGGCGAAACTTTTCTATGGAGTTCGAAAACCGATACCAACTGAAACTTGAGAGACATTGTGTCCCTACGGGTTAAACATTGTAATGGAGGAATCATTTTCACTTCTTTACGCTTCACATTTTATTCAATTTTATTTTGTCTGGAGTTTTCGAAGTTATTCGATACTTTTTGAGAATTTATAAAGTAGATATCTGTTGATGTTAATTTATAGTCCTGCGTGAAATTTTCAAAATATTGAGAAAGATTTGTGTGGAATTTTTCCTATAATTTACTTAGCTTTCTTATCGGGCTGTTTAGGCTGTTAGGCTGTTTTGCATGAATAGAAGATTGCTGCTTGTGGAATTATTTGAAAATATCGCTTGGCTTGGAAATTGTCTTCCTAGAATTGTACGGGACTATGAGAAAATATTTTATAACAATAGCAAGTAAATTGTTTTAGAATTAAGGGATATTTTCTGGAATTATAGAAAAGGTTACAAATAAACATTTAGCTAACTAACGAGAATCGAAGGAACGTTAAGCCGTGCTTCCCCGGACAATTTAGGACTAGAGGTGTGTCCTGCATAAGCCTCGCTCATGGTCTCCATGGCGGATTATACCAGGCCTGGTTTTTAGATTTCAGATTAGCTTGCTGACCAATACCTACTCCATTTTATCGAAGAAATTAATCAATTCATGAATTAAGCTTCCTTTCTGCTTTCATCTGATACGGCTCACACCAATGCCAAAGCCTACCAGTTTTGATTTCGCTTTTATCCAGTATTCGAACTTCGGTGTCGCCGTTGATGTATTACCCATAGACAGACCTCTTGTGGTTGCGTGGTACCTCAAGAGTTCATTCGTCATGATCTTAGATGCCACAATAGTTTTTCATCGCCGTTTCCCACGCTCGTTGGAATTCAACTGCTCGGAGCTCATTGGTGGGGGATAGGAATATTTTTAGGTTGCTCAAAAATTGGCGTGCAGGGATTTCAACTGTTGGCAGGAATGACCTTCAAGCAGATTCTCGGGAGCTTACTGTTACAAATAAGATTTTGGTAACCCCCACGTCACTCTAGGTTTGAATCTGAAGATACGTAGATCACAGACCACCATCCACCAGTGTAGCTGTTATCGAATACGTGAACTACGTATATGAGCTAAATGTAATACTTTAGGACGTGATCGGAAGGACTCCGCGGAGAATAATGCCGGGGAACATTTTGCAGCACGCCTAGCGTAATTGGTGAAGTTTCGGACATAATTTTCTATAACGAATAATGAGATCGAACACTTAAAAAACCCTTTGTCCCAATCATTCATTTTTTCCACGCTATAAGACGCGACTACGTCAAATGGGGTCAACGACTTCACGGTTCAGAGGGAACGTGACACATACACCGTCAAAGTTCCAAAGCGACGCAGACGTTCCCGCATCAGCTAGCGTCTACTTAGGAACAATACAATATGGTATGGCAGCGTTGGTTAAGCAACGGCAGTGCTGGATAGGCAGCTGAGGATATCATCGATGGCATTGACAGAATCGTGGAAGCGCAGTCGAAGGCCTACTACGGAATAAAGGACACGAAGCTGTTCACACATTGAAAACAGCTACGTCAAGATCATCAGCTTATCTGGCAAGGGACAACGGATCCAGCAAAATAGGAATACCGCGACAGCGAGTCTTGTCGAATCGACGACAGAGTCCAAGGCGTGCCTATATCCTTATCAGGATTAAAACGACTGAACCCCCCATCGCAAGAGCAAAGCCTACTGTGCAACTACCTCATTTGAAAATTCTAATATTCGACGGCACAGTGACATTCCCTCCGTAAGTTATTCCGCCAAGCCAAAAAATGAACAAAAGCGAATGCAAACGGCGAAGTAGATCGACTAATTCGACATCTGCCCTCGCCGACAGAAACTGCGAGGTAGCATAGGAGATCCTGAGCAATCGTTTCGACAATTAACGATTCAGGGTAGCATCATTATTGGACAAGCTGGTACAATAACCAAAGACTACAAAAGCCTCATCTAGTTACATTAAGGAACTGCATCAAATTTCCAAGGGATCTTTGTTTAGGATAACCAATTTCCAACGTAATCTGGAAGGATGGGACGCAAGCATGCTTCATTTGCTGCTCAAAAAACTCGATAGAACCTCACCTACTCTCTACGAGCAAATACTAACCAAACTGCAAAAGTTGGGCAAATTCTAGGAATTTCTGAAACGGCAGGTCCAAGCATTAGAGACTGGACAAACGAGCAAAGTTTCACAATAAATCGACATCCTACTCCATAGCTACATTGGTATCTGGCAAATATCAGAAAGTTCTCACCTGAAAGAATTGCTTTAAGCCACGCCGAATCTACTCGTGCGATGAATTCCTGAAGTTAATACCAGGAGCACGCACCACCTGGGCTAAGCCACAATAACTTCACGATTCTAGCATTATTCACGGAAGCACTTCCAATAGCTGGTTCGTTAGTCCTTCTAGGTACTACCCTCAACACGGTGAAGAAGTAGCAAGCCATATTGGACAGCGTCTACCCAGGTCTAACCGAGACCACAAAGCCAAACTGGGGCTGCCTCTTGTGAAACACGACATACGCATTCAAGGTTTATGTGGGGTGGCCCAGATATCACTACAAAGGATAAAGTTAACTCTTCAAACAAAAGTAACAGACTTTACAAGGAAACTGGAGGCTATTGCGCTGCCGGGTGGGCCCTTCTTTTTCCGAATTCATCAGGTTTGAAATCTACATTTGTCCAAATTTTTGATTTTTAACAGGGTAAAAGCGGTGATTCCACCCATTCTTTACAAGGATTTTTCATTTCTAATTGAATATATATACAGGTGGTTTGGGATGTTGGGAATTTGAGGATACTATCAGGAAGTTTTAGCTACCGACTGGAATGAGCTTGTAAAGATTTTACGTGAGCAATCACTTATAGCAACGGATCCCAAATCGAATGCGCTGACGGAGGAAGTTGCTTAGTGAATATTAGTGGACCAATGAGAGACTGAAAAGGCGGTCAATGGGAGCCGGAATTTTAAGGGACTTTAAGGAGAAGCTTCTGGCCACATTTGATGTGTGCTCTTGGCCTAGGGCATGCCCATATGATGAGAGAGTTCGTCGTCAAAATCAACAAGAATGACTCTTCGGTCCACCTAATAAAACTAAAGGTTGAAGTCTCCGACTAGGCAGAACTGGATTATTCCACTTGAAAACCACTAGATACCGGGAGCACGGAAAGATTGCTCTGTGAAGCGGATAACCTTCTTTTAATGTCATTAAGTCCCTCTGACAGTATCGGAACTGTTGAGTAATCGGATAAAAATTATGAACCTCTGATTTTCGCAACAGGACGCATGAACACGTTGGATTAGATTCTGAATCGTTCCGACTTTTTTGATAATCCTATCAATAATGCATATACTCTTCGTTGATAAGGTTTCAAGGTTGATTAAAGCCGGAGTCACTATAAATTGCTTCATTTCGGAGTTAGCGTGGCTTAAATGGGCACATATGGGCTTCAGGACTGGTTACTAATTGTTTAAAATAGGCCTAGAATCAACAACTTTCTTCCTTATCCCATCATCAACACAGATTTTATACATTAGCGCTAGTTGTATGCGCAAATTCAAATTTGGCCGTGACCTGTTTGGTTCTTTTCTATCCACTCGAAAATGTTATTGAAGCTAATCAACATTAGTTGACTACATACTAGTGAGGCTAGATGCTATCAGTCTCAAATTCGAAATTCCGAAATTGCTAGGTGTACTACTAATGCTACTTATAACCCATTCAGCAGACATTTTCAGTCCATCCATGCTTAGGTTGCGCCTCAATGCACGAAGTAAATAGCATCATTGTGTTTGACGTTTATTTTCTACTTGAAGTCGAAAAGATTTTTAGCCGCTTCCCGCGTCTAGACCTGATAGTTGCGTTCCGACAACTCCAGTAGAAATATCAAGATAAGACTGCCTTGACAGTCTCAGGAGGCTGTTTCACTAATTCGTCACCATGCCATTCGGGCCCTGCACTTCAAACCACTGATTGAGACTGATTAAGAAAGTTATTTTTGAATAAATTTGGCGTCAAATTTTTGACTGATGCACAGATGATTGCTAATTGCAGACCGCTGTCCTGATGACACAAATAAGAAAAACCAAATTTGCCATGTAGAGAGTTGCAGGGTTATACTATTGGCCACGGGACAACTAATCCCGACTTCTATTAGGTATTGCAATATCCAAATTCCCGAGACCGAAAACGGTTAAAAAACTGCGCGACTGTTAAGGGGTAGTAGCGGTTTGCATTCGAATACGCTTCGCGTTACTCTTGCTCATCTAGGGAAACTATGTTCTTCAATTACCTAAAAACGAATCTCTTTTCAGCATCAGTACTGCGTAGACTACACCAAACCCTTTTTCTATTATTGTGGCTTGTTAATATGGTACTATAATGCAGACAACAAAGAAGAAGGATAAGGTTTCCAAAGTGTGTTCCTCAAGAAAACGTACTCAAGTTCAGCGAAACTACACCGTGACTGACAACAGTGGAGGCAGTATTCCAACTGTACGTTGAAGGTTCAACTTCCAAAGTACGACAGAGCATGCTTCGCTTCAACGACTGGTAAATATGACCATTTAGCCCGGGAGATTCGTCAGATGAGCAATGGAACTTCAAAATCGTGCATCGTAAAAGGCTTGCAGCATCTTAAGCGATAATCTGCGTCTACAATGTATCTCCTAGTAGAAGTAGATGCTTTGGAGAAAGTTGAAAGCGCCGTAGATTCCACTTGGCTACATTTTAAGTTTGAGGCCTATTATTACCTAATTGACTACATCGCTCTGTAGGTATGTAAGGGGTTCCATGTAGAACAAGCCTGAAAACTTTGAATTTTGGAAGATCTGTCGTGGGAAGGGAGCGTCTGTGTCCACGATCACCCATTATGTTGGCAAGGAGGGGTTGGTAAATCCTTGGGTTGTTTGCGTGTGTAGTGTAGCTTAAAGCGGTCTTGCTGGTCAAAAACATCTAGCTTATTGCAAAGGATAACCTATTGGACGTTTTGAACCAAACTGTTCAGCTGTCCGGCATTTCGACGTCTCAAAAATGGGATGCAGGGAAAGTCAATCGTCTTTAACGATCTTTGATCCAGTACGATTTAGAACGCATATTTAAATGCCGTCTATTCACTGTAAGCCATTGCATCAGGACGGGTAAATCCTTTTAACTTGATTGCTATACGCGCATGCATCATCCCCCACCACAAGCTTTTGGAAAACAGGCTATCATTTGTCAACTGTGCTTTGTAGTCTGCGAGACATATTTCGATAAGGAACGAATTCCGTATCAGCACGAGATACGTAGAAGATAAATTTGGAATTCAAGAGGTTAAAACAAAGATATCAGAAGACTAATGTCAAATTGAATCGGAGGTTCGCTAAGGCTGAAGTCGTCAGAAAAATTGGAACTGTCCAGTACGGCTTGGGAAATACGTCCGATGGAAGGCCAAATGAATCACTAAATGTGAGTCCCTAGCAAGGTTTACTTCTACCAGCTAAATTTACTTAGGTGATTTTGGAAAAGTCAGTTTCCCTGCAGTGCTCACTGTCTTCAGCAAGTAGTTGCTCTTCAGTTGCTTCATCATATATTGCATCCAGAACTCTGTCGTATCCACCTTTTTACAGCTGATGTAAAATTCCTTGTCTACTACTGTCCTCAAAATGTTGGTACTTCATGTGAAAAATGAGATTCGTGAAAATGGTCCCGCACCGTTGGTTGTGTGTTTTTGTTGTTTCTCGTCTGTCGAAGGAAAACACTAATGGCCATCAGGAGGAGGAAAAGACATAACGAGAAGTCAAACAGCTCCAGGCAAAACACATCAGGCGATTGTTCAATATGAAGTTGGGGTCTGTGAAAATCCTCGAAATCCTTGTTGGTAGTGAACAAAATTGTCCAGGAATTACACAATGCTTTGTAGTGGACCAATTCTTCTAGCATTTGTCTACTGAGGACACCTTCAGTTTAACAGAAATATTTGAATTCTTACCTGTTGCAGGTGTATTTTTTGATACATTTGATGAAGACAACCTGGCATGAGCCCTTTGGCTTTCGCCTTGGAGTTGCACGCGTTTCCTCAACTTTAGGTGTTCTTGGCAGTGCGGGATGACGTATTTTAATGGCTTTATTAGCAAGGATTTCGGCTGATTCTTTAATCATTGCACCTGCAGGCACCGACATTGCCCTTGAAGTGAAAGTCTGGGAAGACATCGCGATCAGGTTGGGTTATCTTTTGTTATTGCATCTTCAATGCAAGCCCTATAGGCTCTTTCAAGGTCACTTGTTGTAAACTTTAACGGCGAAGAGGGTCATCATTCAGTTCGCTCAGCTTTTGTCACATAATAGGAATTCCTTGAAATTGACCTTCTGGAGACAGCGCAGTTCTTTATTCACAGCTTCGCTCGCAGGTATTTTTGCATTCAGGGTGGCAACAGTATTTCAGATGAAGGTTCTAGACCTTTGCGACAATAGGTAGAAGCAGATGTTTTCCAGGAACTGGTGCCTCCAAATGTGATTCTCAGAAGAAATACGCAGTGTTCATGCGAGAATTCGTGATTTGAGGGCTCTTCTGCACCTTGTTTCATTACAGGAGTATGCTATTGTTTATTACATTTCTCACCACCTTATACTGTCGAAGTTCCAAGTTGCGCAAATGGCTCAGTTCCAACCTCTAATGGCGATTTATAGCCCAATCTCTCCTGCTTCACATTGTACTTTGTTGAGAGGTGTTGTACGCGCATGTCTGAAGGATGTGCCGGCAAATTTAGATACCACAGTAATTGTCAACGCGAAAGTATTCCTTTAGCTACTACCTATGGGCGAACACTATTTATCGCATGGTTTTGAGTCCATATAAATTGATCTGAACCTTAAGGGAGTTCGTTATGGAAAACATAGAATGCATACCGGACAGCAGCCGCACAGGTTAAATATTTTTTTTCTTTTTTCACGTCACCGACCTATTCCTAAGTGGCAACATTGAAAAGCAGACTCGTCATGTGATTTGCTTTCTGCAGAGTGTTTGCAATTGTGCAAATGGATATCCAGCGTGGTACTGGTATTCTTCTCGATGAAGTCGGCTGCGTATTGTATAATCCAGCCCGGGGAAAGATCTTCATCCAGTCTCTCTAGGCAACTGGCTCTGACTGGAACGTCACTCTTCCAGACGTCCCAAGTGCGTGTTGCAGATCATCAAGGCAAGCATGAAATCTGACTAGCAGCGATTCTTACTGAAGAGGATATTATGACGGAAATGCTATGTCCTGTGTAAGTTTCATGTGCGTTGATGAGATTCGTGAACCTCTGTTTATTACCTCGGGGAGGAGCTTTAAGATATTTGAAAGGTGGGCAGATGTCGGTACGATGTGGTCGTTGGTACTGGTGGTTGTGGAGGTTAGCCTTCGAATCTGTCATTATTTCATGGATGTCAGATTTGCCTCTTTTCTCAAAAGAAGAATGTTGGGCCCACTAGTTCGGTTTTTGCTAGAGAATATTCTGCAAAATTTAAGAGAATTCACTTCGCTGGCAGGAAGATATCAGCGACCGCTCCAAGGAGTCCATTTAGTACTGTGGTACGCAGTTTCAATGCCACAAACTATTAAGACCAAGACTGGCGGGGGAAGAACAGGAGAGCAGAGTCCAAATGGCTCAAATCTTTGGAGGTAACTTACAACATTCACAAAGGACAGCATCTCCCCAACCTTGCAGTCTTTTTGAGATTACAAAACAGTTATTTACTTAGCGTCCGCAACCTGACTCTTTCTAGAACTGGGGAAATCGCAAAGCAAATTAATGAGGGTTTTTCATTCCTCTCCACAGCTTCGGCAGTGCGAATTAAATGTTATGCCGAGTCTGCCGACATGACTCCCTATAGGTCAGTGCCTCATGTAAATCGCCGCCATTTTGTATGCATTTCACGTGTTCGCGATCGAGAGCTTTTGAACCAGATTTTCTTATAGTCAGGGCAAATATTCCCCTTCGCCAATACTTCCGTCTGAAACACTGGTGAATGAGTGCATTCGAGAAAATACTCCCACCGACTCCACGATACCCAGAGCCCCAGGAGCATCTGCTCACATTTGATTAAGCTTGGTTCTATCCTACTTCCTGTTCAACTTCACCATACAAAAGAACCGTACCTTAGTACATCCAGAGAAACATCCATATGCCGAAGACTTAATTTCCATACAAAGGTCCTCTTGCAATCGTAGAGGGCTTTACATACCTTCTTTACCCTCAGTGCGACGTACAATCTCCATTTCAGCTTAGGATGTTGGATGAGACTCAAATACTTTACGTTGGAAGAAAGAGTCAAACCTTGCTTTATAGCTGCGGGGGATGGAATTCGGGTAATGTTGTCTTGGTGGTAAATAGCATTAGTTCCATTTTAGTGGCATTTGTCTCCTTTCCTCCATGAATTCACTCATAACGGAGAGGAACGTCTCTGACGCTAATATGGTTTGATGGCATACGCCAACACCTTCATTTCACTCCTGCCCAATATGTGTTGGATTTTATCCATCACTATCAACCAATTACTTGGTACACTGACGGATCCCTCACAGCAGAGGGAGCGGGTGCCGGTGCCATTGGTCCAAGGAAAATATATTTGGAGCCAATGGGTAGGTACACTAGCATATTCCAGGTGGAAATATACGCCACAGACAGATGTGCCTCCTTTAAAATCTAAAGGAACTACAGGGGGTACAGAGGGCAGAACATTGCTAATATCACCGATAGCCAAGCAGCGATCAAGGCACTTAGGTCCATCCAGGTGAACTCGAAACTAGTATGGAAATAAATGCCTTGAGAGACTGAATACGCTCGGCTCGTCCAACAAGGTTTGAATACTCTGGGTTCCAGGTCATGCTGGGTTAGAAGGCAACGAAGCAGCGGACGAACTAGCCAAGAAGGGAGCAGCGATACCTTTACACGGGCCGGAACCCTTCTGTGGAATCAGAAACTGTTTCATGGCTATGATATTAAGAAATGAAGAGGAAAGGTCGAGGGAACTATACCGTGTGAGCCTACTAGGAATAGAGCAGTCCAGGGTGTTTTTTGGGGGATACGAACCCACGCACAAAAAGGATTGCTTAAATCTCACCAAAAAGAACCTCCGAATCATAGTGGCAATTCTCACTGGTCACTGTCTATATCTACGGACACTGCCTGCAAGTTTTGTGAGGCGGAAGACGAAACGTCTACACACGTCCTGAGACAGTGTCCTGCACTTGAGCAAAGTAGGTCGAGGCATCTGGAAGAACACTTAATACCAGATGCAAAGTTGAAAGATCTCGAAGTAGGGAATATACCAAAGTTCCTGATGGTTATAGCCTTGCTTGAGATACTATGATTAATAGGTACACTATAACCAGTAAAAGAGGCACAATAGTTCTTTAAGGACGCGGTTCGACCTTCCCTTAACAGAATAATAATAATAATCAACCAAGTACTGGAGAGCTCTGGTCAAGTGGCTACCTCTAATCCTTTCTTGTTATTATGTCATTTGGCCTAATCCTTTCTTGTTATTATGTCATTTGGGCCTGGAAATTTATATGCAGAAAAGCTGAAAAGCTCAGCAGATTTTATCCTTGACAATTACCGAATTGACAATCTCACAAGACTGGGGCCTGAGCACACCCTCCGAGCAAACCTCTGACTTCACTGAATAGGCAGCTTTTCAAGTGCGGATAGCGAAGCAATTGTTGAATGAACTTAACTCCATCCCTCAGAATCAGAGTAATATCATTGATTGTGGATACTCCAACCAAAATAAATTCTTCCCATAAACACCGGCCGGAAAGGGTTATTAAATCCCCGGCTGTCCATATGGTATCTATTCGGATACTTTTTGGTTTTTCCCATGTTAAAATCATTTGATAAACTCTGAACGGGCAGAAGGAAAGTACAATCTATATAAAGTGGTGTGTGAATGAAGTAGTTATTCCGGAGTGTCAAATTTTCTGGAGAGTGAGTCCCCTTCAAATTCGAAACAATATCTAAACGTACTTAACGCAAAAAGTTAGATAAGTTTAATTACAACTACATAACAGTTTAACTCGCGCTAATCCAACATCATTCTTTTTTTGTGCAATGCAGTACAACAAATGGAGCTCTTATCTGTCCTACACCAAATCCGCCCTCTTAAAAACGCCCACTCTAAAAACATTTTAGCAACTTTTCTATGTCATTCGAGTTTTAATTATTTTACGACATTCAGCACGAGGCTGAAGTCTGCAGCATTCACATATACTTGGATTTGCAGCACTCAGCAAACTAAAAGAAAGGACATCGTTTTTTACGGAGGGAGACATTCCACCAGGACTTCGAAATAGTCACTGGAGACCAGGAAAAGACAGAATCACATAAAGTGAGCAGTTCGGGATATATAAAGAGAGAGAGTGAAAAACTTTACTTTCCTTCATTCGCTCCTCGTAGGAAGGACTTTTGTCGCAGTGAAAGTAATTTGCTCGCCAGGAAACACGAAAAAAAAATCAAAGTATAGCGAATGAGCGCGATAATAGCAAGTCCTTCACTGCAAAACAATTCAACAATATATAGAACGACTCCAGCGTGGTACCAAACAATAGTAACAACGAGATAGCGTAAATACGCTCCTAGAATGGCAATAACCATTAGAGTCGCTTCATGACGCCAATACTTTCGTGGTTGTGAAAGGGATTCAACTCAAAATAGGAGAGCAGTTGAAACATCGGAGAATATTAATAGACCCGAAGCTGTGACGGCATGGGGGAACGGAGGTGCCAAAAAGGATATAATATTCGACGATTTTCGGTTCGTTGTGGAAATGAAATGAAATAAAGTTATGGGAAGAAGTTGAGGAAATCAGAAAAGTCAACAGTTTTTAATTAAGGATTCGAATAAACATTGTCTGCTTCGTGACCGGAAAGTGGAATTAGGAATACGAATGGGACTATTCACAGTTCGTTGCGGTGATTCGACAGGTTGAAATGAGATAATTTTTTATTTTTCTTAGACATTTGAGAAAGGGTACCACTGTGAATTGGATCCGAGAAAAAATCAGAGTATCCTTTATTCAAGTTTTTTTCTGGTAGGAATGGACTCAATGGTGATTATATTATTTCCTTCTACATTTGGAATCTTTTGTGAACTCGAAATTAATTTTTCTCCATGACTGAATAGATAAATATTTTGGCAAGGGATGAAAAATATGGCTTGGATGAAAGATTTCCATATGTGGTCATTCCATTCTACCAGAAACTGGGTCTTAGGCAATTCTCCCCACTCATTGGAAAAGAGGGAGAAATTGTTTATTAAACAAAACTAATATCTTGAGTATAATCTCTTGGCCAAGCCATACGCATTCTATTTCCGACCCCAACTTGTATTCCCTAATCTCTACTTGTCTTAATCTCTTGACAAACTTTTCTTATTTCCGCATTGATTGGGAAATTGCTGAGGCATGTAAAAGACGGAAATCACTAATAAACTGTCACAAACTTTCCGCCTCCTTAATCAACTCGTTCTTCGTCCGCCCAGCGATCGATGAAATCCCTCCAATGTTTAACTTATAAATATAATTAATAGATCGACTATATCACTTAGTATGTGTGCGTTCCTAGCTTCGTCAACACTCACGCGGTAATTGAGAATGGCTGTCTCCTCTCCTGGCTAGGAAGGACATTTTCATAAGCATGGTGTTGAAAGTCAATATTCCAGAAGCACTTAGCCCTTTTGGCCTTTCCCTACAGGTTATATGTTGGTCAACTCGTTTACGAATTCCCCAAAGATACATCGAATTTACCTTAAGTTGCGACTCGGGCACATCAAACTTAACAGCTACATCCTTGCCGTATGTCTTTCCAGGACGTGTGAGTAGAAATTCAATTTCCTTGGAATTTAATCCAAAATGACAACATGAGTGCAACTTTACTGCTCAATTTTCTAATTGGTCGCCGCATAAAATTCCCAAGGGAAAAATATTTATGCGAACATACCAGCACCACAAAATTCTAAAAGTTGCAAGTTTGCTCGGTCCCTTCATCTTACGCTTCTGAAAAACCCGGAAGGTACCATGTATCCTGTTTTCCAGGCATTTTGGTGTAGTTTTAAGCATCATTTATTCATGCCTTCATCTGAATAAGGCGTGGGTAAGGTATTGATCCAGCACTGGAAGATATTTTGATATTCGTGAAGAGAACCGAAGTGAATAGTGTGAGACACCTTGAAGGTGTACATATATTCGGATCATGTCCTTAATGTTGATACAGGATGTGTGCTCGAAGTCGTGACTTGTTGATTTAAGTCTCCCCTACTTCCATTTGGACGGAAAATAGGGGGAAACGTCCACTCTTTTATTTTATTGAAGTTGTTTTGTATGTCATGGCTCTCTACAATTTTTGGGTATCCTGTAGAAGGATGAGCTTCCGGGAATGGAGTAGGTTGAAGTGTTACCGGTGTGGGTGGCTGGCACCTTCAGACTCGGTACGAGCTCAATCCGAAAAGTCAAAAGTCTTGAAATTGGACTTACCTTCAATTAGTTTTAACCTCTTGAATTATCTTCCTCAATAAAAACTGACCCTAATTTACTGAAGTATCTGAAAATACCTTACTATTTTCCTTTAACTGTTTCAGAGATACACAATACTTAAAATGGTAGCCCCACTTCAAAACGCACGTCCTGAAATATAGAACGGGTGGTCATAATATATAACACATTCCGTTCCCTATCAAAAAGATACCGTAAAACTAGCATCTAATGTGAGAGACTGGGAAAGGATACTTTAAGAGGCGTCAGAATGAAGGAAACAAATGTTGACTTGAAGGAGAAAAATATTCAGTTCAGGAAATGCTACATGGTTTCAAATCGAATAAAACATTTAAACACCAACCACCTACGTAAAAGGATAAAGTGATTTGATAAGAGATTGGACAACATTTTGATGGTATTGAATTTATTTAGTGGATGGGAGAAGGGTTGATTCCCATGAATTTAGCATTTTTGTGAATAAAGGCAATGCTGGCGTTGGGTTATATTTTGTAGATGGGAACTAGTTTCACCGATATTGAAAAAACCATGGACCTAGATGGTCAGTTTTTCCTCGAATAAACTTCGGAAGTTTTCTCGAAAAGGATACAGTCGGCTTTCAAAATAATGATACTTAATTGATAGACTTACCACAATAGATTCTGTTGAATTGTAGTCGCAGTTGTATCCCTGAAAGAAAGGAGAATAATATGAGTATTTTCTTTTATTAGTCTTAGACAGTCAAGTAAAATGTAAGTTTGCATAATTGAACTAAGACAATTTAATTCGCTTTTCGTATGATGAAACGAAAACCTGACTGAACTGACCTCACAGCGGCTTTTCATTTGCACCGTTCTTTTGAGTCTGCATGAAGTTGCCTACTTTGGGACATGCTACAAAAACCTTTGCTCCCGTTCTAATATCCTTTGTGGTCATTTGGAGTAAGGATAAATTTAGTGACAGGAATAGAAACAAAGAAGTCACTGGAGTCCTCGGGTAGGGGACAAGGGTTACATAAAGTGGACAACCTGGAGGACATTTCTGACATTTAGGATATTTCGTCTTCCTCTTCGATGGTGCTAGAGCGAAAATCGAGCCTTGGCCTCCCGAATGCATCGCTTTCAATTATCTGAGAAAGTGAGAGTCACGAGACTGTCGGAGCAATCAGGAATTCAAAAGTCAGTAAATGATTTCAATTACTGGGTAAAAATAGCCAAAAATGATTTATGAATTTCACAATTGCTGACCTCAAGTGGACTCAATCAGCATCGAATTCCGTTGCGCTAACTTTTGTCTCAAGTGCCTCCGCGGGTTTTCCTCTGGTCTTGTCTGATCTCAGCTAACTAAACCACCATGAATACATCGTCAACAACAAACACAATTTTAACATCAGCGGCATCTTCATCACCCTCAACCGCACTCTTTTGTGGAGGATTAGAAGCAAGAAATAGAAATTCACGGCCACAATCTCGTTCAACTGCTCATTCAAGGTGCTTATACATTTCCATTTAGTGCACGTTAATAAGGGTTTCGAGGCACTCGGAGTGCCCCTACAATATTTGGTTTATATTATCATAACCACAACCGCAACAACAGAAGCTTCTGGAGCAGCACTGCTAATAGCACAAAATTTAATCACGCGCTCGTCGGCCTGGACGAGGAGTCGATTTGGCTTGTCGCGGACGTTCTGGAGTAGTGTTCCTTCTTGAAGTTAAAGGGCATCCTCATCAAGCGACTGTCGATAAGTGAGTCGGCAAAGCTGAATCACTTGCTGCCGGAGCTCATCTTAGGCGACCGCTCCCCGACCCAAGCGCTACGTGAAATGAAGCAGTTGGGCGGGGATAAGGTTGGTGGTGAGTTTCTGTGGTTGGTTGGTTGTTGTGGTTGCAGTGACTTGCGGAAAGCACTAAGGCCATCTTGGCCTGTGCGGACTCCGGATCGTTGGAGGTGTTAGTAAAAACTGCTGCAAAATCCCCGAGGTGCACGCGCGTCTCGTGGTCAATGAAGTGTCGCGGAAAACCACGGGCCAAATTGTTGAGCTGCAGCAGACGGTGGCAACACTTGCGGCTACCGTCTCCAAACTAGTGGAGCTTTACGTTCGGGTGGTAGGTTTCGAGCCACTTCGCGGTCCGCCAACCAAAATGGGCGATCGAGTAGTCGAACGGCGGGGTTTTCAACGAGTCCCGCAATTTGCTGGAACCACCGTATCTTTGAGTAGTTTCTCCACCTTTCCAACAAATATCAAAACTATGACCAGGTTCAAAAACTTGACAATATTTGGTGAAACAAATTTACACCCCCTTTTTGTAAGCCTGGGACCCCTCCTTAAATTCTAGTTAAAAGGATGGAACTCACTGTATGCGTGAGCGTTCACAGTTTCCACTTTTCCACGAAATTTAGTGTCAATCGCTATCGCCGTCTCCGAGAAAAATGCGTTTGACGGACGTCAGACAGAAGTACAAATAGACAGACAGACAGAGTAAACCGATGATGAAACTCATTGAGAGTTCCGGCGGCGGTTATCCAGAATGCAGTTCTATACCGCTTAACAATTTTTGATCCTCTGAGTAAGCGCTATTCCCTTATTGACACAGGCGCAGACGTCTCAGTTCTCCCGGTATCGTGGAATTACAAACTGATTCTGCATTAGCTCAAACTAGCGGCGGCAATTTCTTCTATCATATACACTTACAGTTATAGCCAAGTGAATTGGAACTGCGACAACCATCAAATAACTGCTGGTCTTCTCCACTACACATGGTTCCAAAGTCCAACGGCCCACACCCTTCGGACTCTTCGAGTTTACACGGATGTCTTTTGGTCTGTGCAATGCAGAGCAAACTTTTCAAAGGTTCATTCACTCTATCCTGAGAAACCTTAACTTTTGTTTCGTGTACTTGCATGATGTCTTCCTCGCCTTTTTCTGAGTCTGAGCATGTGGAACATCTCAAATAATTTTTTTAACGTCTCCTAGAGAAGCAGCAGGTGAAGATTTTCCTTCAGGCAATCCAAGCGAATCCAGAGAAGGTACAGGCCATCATAGACTTCTCACAACCTAAGACGGTTAAGGATCTGCAAAGGATTTTGGGCATGTTAAACTTTTATCGCCGTTTCTTGCTAAAAGCCGCACAACATCAAGCGATCCTTAATGTCTATTTGTTTGGATCCAAGGCAAAGACTCTCAAGCTTTTGAGCAAGCCAAACGATAGCTGGCTGACGCTACACTCCTGGCATTTCCCCAAACAAATGTATCTTTAGTATTCGTCGATGCCTCAGACATCGCGGTAGGTGCTGCCCTTCACCAAAAAGTGAACCAAATCTGGCAGCCGTTGAGCTTCTTTCCTAAGAAATTAAATACATCTCAACAGACCTATAGCACCTATGATCGTGAGCTTTTGGCCGCGTACGTGGCAATAAAGTACTTCCTATACTCCCTAGAAAGCAAGCCGTTCACAGTGTTCACGAACCACACGCCACTTACCTTCACGTTAAAGCAGAAGCCTGACAAAGCATCCCCTCGCCAACTCCGGCACCTGAGTTTCATAAGCCAGTTTACTTTGGACATCCAACGTGTGTCCGGCAAGGATAACGTAGTTGCAGATGCTGTTTTACTTTCGGCAATCACCGAGGCACAGAAGGATGACGCAGTGCTTCAGAACCGACTCCAAATACAAATTTCGAGAGTTTCCTTTTTCCGCTCAATCTCTGAAAGAGTCTGCGAAACCTCTGAAAAGGGACTTCGGCCATATATTCCCGCCGCTTCTTGCAAGGAAGCATCCCATGCAATACACGATCTAGCGCATCCAGGCATTGGGGCAACGAATCGGCTTGTCACTAGTAGATATTTCTGGCCATCAATGAATAAGGATGTTAACTCCTGGGCCTAAAGCCACCAAGCACGTACTGATAGAGGTAGGCTCATTTCCTCGGTCTACAAAGCGTTTTTACACGATCCACATTGACATTATTGGCCCCTTGCGAGATTTTCATGGCCTCACAATCATCGATAGGTTCACGCGGTGGCCTGAGGCAATACCTGCGGCCGAAATTTCCACACAATCGTGCGCCGACGCCCTTTGTCGTGAATGGATCCCACGCTTTGGAGTTCCGGCCGAAGTCATTACTGCCCCCCCATTACTGCAGTTCGAGTCTGCCTTGTCCTCGGAGTTGGGTAAACTCCTGGGCTTCTAACGCCACCGAATGACCGCGTACCACCCGTAATCTTCTTTAGGCTTGTCGTTGGCGGCAGGCCCAATAATGTCTCCGTGTGCAGGTTAAAGGCTTTTGTCTCCGGAACTGAGGTATCGGGGAGAAGGGGTGCACGGCGCGTTAGGCCAGGAGTCGGATTTGTCACTGAATCACGGTATCAGCTGGAGGTGGGGTAGTGTGGAGGCACATTTTAATTAACAAGGATTCTTCCGAGCTCTGCACGGGAACGATACAATTCACTACGAAGTGAAACTCACCCGCCTGAGTGGCCGGCCTGTGGCCAGGGGGGTGAGAGTCACGAGGCTGGCGGAACAATCGGGAATATAGAAAATAAAAAAAAAGCTCAGTCAAGTTTTTCTCTTCTGTACTTACTAGCTCATCCGTAGTTAGATATTTATATCATCCAAACGTCATTGTTTTATAATTATGTTTTATGAATAACAAATGATTTCAATTATCGGACAAAAGTAATCAAAAATTATTTGTGATAGTTACATGATTTCGCTGTCGTCGCAATCTGCCTTTACTTAGGTACTCATTGGTAGTTATCTGGCATCCAATCACCTCACATAGTAAAAATGGTCCTTACTATGAGGTGGCACCATAGCATGCCTAAATAAGTCGAGAGTAGAAGGTCCTGAGGGCTTAACGTTAGCATCAGCAGTGTAGGTATAATTCTAGGGCATCTTCGGACAAGGATTGGCTTGTAGACCACAATCAGAGCCCCACTGTGACAGACACAACGGTACCAGTTTATATTGAGCACGGACTCAGCGTTAGTGCTGGTGGATGCAAGGTATGATATAAGCGCCTACCGCAACTAAGGAGTAAGGCACCTGACTTGTACGGCACAACCCCACGCTTGAGCACACAAAAAGTAAGGTTTATACATTTTCTCAGTTGGCCAACAAAGCTCACTTTTTGAAGCACTCCTTCTCCGCTTTTAGCCGAAATATCACTTTATTAAAAAAGCAAGCGATGACGGCTTTACGGTTTCTTACCAGGGAAGAGGCAAATCGCCAGACGCTGCCTCACCTCTGCCCTGGGACCAGCGTGACCGTAGCGGCTCGCAGATGTTAAGTGCTCCTTTATATAATTCGTATTCGGGTCACGTTGCTCCCAGGGCAGAGGTGAGGCAGCGTCTGACGATTTGCCTCTGCCCTGGTAAGAACCGTAAAGCCGTCATCGCTTGCTTTTTTGAAAAGTTTGGGTGCAAGCCTTAAGCGAGGGGTCCGTGGACCAGGAAAGAGGGAGTAAGTTGCTCCCCATTTGGTCCGGTCCAGCATTAAGTTGATGCGGACTTAGGACCCCATCATTCTCAAAACGAATATCACTTTATTACTTATTGAAAACTCTTTGGTTGTTGACCATCCCCAAACTTCCCTGTTCATTAGAAATGTTGTCCAATCAGGGCTGTACAGAGGAAATTCAGTCCCAGGTTGGAAATTACGCGGGTCGACTTTCCTTTCCTCCAACGAAGTGTGTAGGCCCCACCCCACCCCCATGAAATTGAACAGCCAACATTTGAATATCTAGTCATGTCCCGCAGAAAACTCCGAGACAGGATGGAATCGCCCCATCCTCTTCCGCACTCGTCAACTCTGCTTCTGCAAAGATCCAGTTACATTATAAGAAGAAATTTGAACTATCTTCCGACAAAAGATAATCCAGATGTGGCCATCGTTGGGACAAGTGTCACATACTTGTTACCTTTAGAAAATATAAATCGCGTCCCATTCCGTGTTTGAGGTCAGGGAGAGAGGTGATGGGAGAACATGATTCCCTTAAGGCCTTATAAGATACGTTTCGGTGCTTAGATGATGAAGTTTGAAATACAGAATCAGAGATACAATCAATACAGAGCCCATGCTGAAAGACTTTCTAAAGAATGAACCTTCAAACGAAGCACTCTTGATCGCAATTATCGTCGTAGACAAGTATGTTTTATAAATTTTGCGGTATATTTCCGCGATATTCTTCTTTTTCTTGAGCCTTTATTCCGTTAACAAGCGGGGTCTGCTCGTCGTGATCGGTTTCGCCATTTTGTTTTATCAATTTGATTTGAATGCAATCGCGAGGCTTTCTAGCGTATCAAGCCACCGTTCTTACCAGCGGTCCTTTGGTCGCTTTGATGCCAAGCGACCAAAGGCCCACTTCGATGTTCAGGCCAAACTGGTTACGAAGAAATTGTTTGTGATATGACCTCTGTATCAGAGTTTTAAGTGACTATCCATACTCGTGCACTGCTCTCCGGGCAACTGAGAAATAAATGGAAAGGCAAACGTAAGTAGATTTATCGAAAGAGTTGTCTCCAAATGTTTATGGCTTTTAAACAATTCTGCTCATTGATGAACATGTTATGTTGCTGACAGAGCCAATGAAAGAGAGGGAAAAACGGTTGATTGCTCCCAGGACCGGAATTTTTCTCAGGGGCCTGTGAAAAGAACCTTTAAGAAACACAGATTTTCCTTGAAATTGGTTCGGAAGGGCGATTTTGAATTTCTCCTTATGAATCTCGTTGCCAGTCTACGTAAGAAGTGATAATTTTTGGCAAATCTCGTTAAGCATAATATCCTAAAGCGAAATGAAATTGTTGAGTTAATGTGATTGGTCTGAACATCAAAGTCGATGGTAAACGACCAAAAGGCAGGCCTAAACAACGGTGTCTTTATACGCTGGATGGGGATTTGAAAGCCTCGAAATTGCACCCAGATCAGGCATTCGATAGAGCCAAATGGCGAAACCGACCCCGCTTGTGAACGGGACAAAGGCTGAAGAAAAAGAAGAAGAAGAAGAGTTAGGGTGTACCTTGTGATCAATCAAAACACGCGTGTCCTGATTGTTAATATAGTTTTTTTGAGATTCTACAATAAGCTGCTTATCCAGACGCTTGATGCGCTCCAATCATCCCGGTCAATGATGTGACAACCACGGAGGGAGTAATTTCAACATTCCTGCTATCCATCCCTTCCAATTCGATGTTATGAGGAAAAGGAACAAATGTAAGATTGCTTTCTTTTAAGTAATGGAAGGGAGAACACTTATCCATGAAGGACAATAAATCCCTGACCTATACACCATCGTGTGCTAAAGCTAAATTTCAAAAAAAATTGGTTTAATGGTAGACTTTGGCTCCTTCGCTGATTTTCTTTTAAACGTAATTTCCGTTTTTGCCCTATAAATTAGAGCTTTCTGCTCCGTCCTATCATAGATTAATGTGTAGTTAAGTTATCATTTTTGTGTTTGGCATTTTGTTTTGAAAAAGATGCCTTCGGGTCTTGATGAAAAGTTTCTCCTTGTCTGTGTTGAGGTTCAGCCTTGTCATTGTGATCTTTGCCAAGCCTAAGATGAGACAGTCAGCTCTTCAACAGAATCAAAGAAGTGGTGGACGCCTTGCTCGCACTGAACCTAGTGTCGATACGATTCGCAATGAATTTGCTAGAAAACTTCAAATATCTTGGGAGGACAAGCTTTATCGACCATTCTACACGCTTTATTTTTGGTAAACCTGTGCTAGCGTCAATAAATGGCCTAGTGCACTAGTGACAGGAGGAATTAGCCTAATTGCATTTTTCAACTCTTTCTCTGTCCTGTGCCTTGACATTTTAATTACCTTTTCTGGCGGAACTAGCTCCTCTGTAGTATATCAATGGTTGTAGGTTAATAGTTTTGACCATAATTGGATCAGGATTCCACGGGATGGCACTCCGAAAGCTTCCAATATGGAATTTAAAGCCTTCATCTTTGTTGCAACACTACTGTTAACACATCTGCACTAAGCATCTCATCAATGATCTCAGAACAGTGGCAAATCACGGAAAAGGGAATCAGAAGCCGAATGAAGCATTCCTTTTACTCCTTGTATATCCTTTGATGTGAAAACCAGCTGAAATAAGATTCAATCAAGACAAAAAATAAGAAAATTGGTGCAGGCAACAGAGAAGAAATGTATCTTGAGTGAAACACAGATGAGTCTAAGGGAGTATCAAGAATATTGCATACCAGACGCTACAAAATGTTCATTAAAAAATTGTGTCCGGATGGCTTGGCGGTTAGAACGCTGTTGTAACTGGGTGTACCAGTCGCCTCCGTTGCGAGTGAGTACTTTGTGTCAAATGAGGGTAACAATTATGGGCGAGGGCAATGCTGACCACATTCACTCCTACAGGTTAACGAATTCCAGTAGTGTATCGCTACGGTCGTAAATGAAGGCCCAGGTCCAATTGAATTATCACGCCAACGATTGTTATTATGAAAAAATCCTAAAAATCCTTACTACGGATTGAACTGAGTACGCAAGTAGATTTCGCGGTAATGTTTCAACAGGTCGCAAAGGAGAAGACAGTTGCTTTCGCCTTGTAGAGTTACTAAAACGGATTTTGGGTGAATATCGAGAAGTACTGAGTAGAATCCCACAGGAATCCCCTCATTACTATCAAATATGAAAGATTCTGAAAAGTCCCTACCTTAATGGTTATAAATACTTTCGGTCAAAACAGTCCTAGTCAAATATCAATAATCTTTCTTTGCTGTTATCTTCGCAGAAAGTGCAACCGAGATTCGATCATGCTCTTTAAATTTCCTATAGGACTTTAAGGTTTCCTTTTGTAGCCACCGAGTTGAAGGAACTATACTCGTACTAGGTTTACAGCTCCTTAATACCTGTGAATGCCTCGGTATTAATCCTGACACAATTGCTTATTTTCGACGAAATCTTCATTACTTATACATTCCGCCTACGCCACACCATATTTCTATTTTTCTTATCCTGGAACCTACTTAAGTGCATTAATTTCGCTTGCATGCGCCTAATCGATCCTATTATTCAGCTCCAATACTTCATGCCTCTGGTTTCACCTGCAAAACCCTAAGTTCATGCCGTGCTTTTGGTATTTCATTATTCGTGTGTAATGCCTCAATCGATAGTCAGGATTCACACGCAGCACCAAACGTGAGCAAGACTCAATGCGGAGGAGGTGAAAGTACAATGAACTTGCCTTCCTAATTCCGTCGCCATCATTTCAGCGTATATACACATGTCCTTCAGCGTAGAGGGTAATCGAATTCCGGAAATAATTCCCTTAGAATATCCGCTTCTAGGTGATGCGCAAAGTGGAACTCTGCAAAATATCTTTGTTATTTATAGATGCCAACATATAAAATCAGCTTTCGACACATCGATGTCCTTTTTTGATGTCTTTCTTGTCGGGAATGCTGGCCGCAGGCAGAAATACGGAGTGTTCGTACTTCGGCGAAGGGCGTTCGACAGCATTTTCATTTCAAATTTATGTTGTTATTAATAATCTATGGTATGCGTATGGCGTACATAAAAATACAATGAACTGGGCATATCCTGGCAGAGTTCCACGTGCTCGTTCTGGAATCGAAATGGCATTCGGGAGTATTGAAAAAATCACTCAAGCAGATGGAAATGTCAGGTTTACATTACTTTCACTTGCGGGAATTTCTTTAAGGTTGGACAATTTTTTGAAAAGGCGCAATCTGAGGAAAACGCTTATAATAGAGTTTGAATAAAACAAATTACTGCAGGATTTGAAGCATTTTCGTAAAGGAAATGGAGTATTTTCTCCTGAACGTACAAAAAGCACCTCATATTAAGTTGCATTCGAAATTCTCTAACGAGCTTGGGCACTTTTTTTAGAAGATGTTTTTCCCAGTGTTAACCTTTGAAATAAAAGCAGAGATGCAGGTCTGTTTGTCATTAGCATAGATAAAATTTGTTAATAAGGAAAAGTGGTTGCAACGACTGCTGTGAGGTAAATAGTTTTAAAAAAAATCCTTTCAACTTGTTCAAAATTCTATGAGCGGAGAGCGTGATGGATCTTGAAAGTTACTCTAGCGAATTTTGGCATCAACTTTACTTCTTCATGTCCCCAACTCAGTAAAGCCAAATTCCAATTTGAAACCTACCCGAAATTTTCGAAATTTTAGCAGAACTTCTCTCCTTTTGGATGAGCTCTGAAAAGTCTCTTTTATTTACTGCGACCTTTCTATTCGATTGTGTAATGCGCGGCGAATGCAGAAATTTACCATCAGCGTTTGTATGAAGATATGGTCAAATAATACCTAGCATTTGAACATTGAAAATTTTCAAACTTTTCTAGCTCTAGAAGGATCATTTTAAAATATAAATACGGAATATTCATGGCCTGCTCATATGTCCTCTTGGATAAGGACGATCATCTACTATATACACGTCCTGATCAGCTACTACAGTATACATCGTCCAACGGAATCAATCTTCATCACGACGAGCTGCGAAAAGAAAAGAAGGACTCTCTTTTTTAGGGTCATTTTCATCGACGACCTTATCTACCATCTAAGAGCATTATGATCCTTGCGTTTCCTCCAACATGAGCAAGTAACCCGTGTGCTTCACCCACCATGTTCGTAACATTGTCCACTGACTAGGGAAAAGAATCCTTTATACGAGCCATTAGCATTTTTCAACTTGGTCAATAGCCTGAAAAACTCACTATGATTTTAGTGGTGTTCTTGGTAAAACCGTGATGTTTATGGTGTCATTCGCTTACGTCACTGATAAAGATTGATGAACGTTTGTATTCTTCAAATGGGTATAATCATGGTTCCTTCCATAGAACATCAGGAGTAATCTTGACCATTCTATGCCCGAACTCAGGTGAAGTTTCGAGTTAGACGGCCTGTCTACTAAGAAAACACAACAAATTTTATGGCTATCATAATCGTTCGAAAAACTAAGATAGTAGCATATAAAGGATGTAGCTTTCCCAATAATATTGCTGGGACGGTACGCCTATTAAAACTGTGACCTTGTTACGATTTTTGGCCGCTGTATTACCATCATAATCAACTGCGCAACAACCGGTATCCAGTGCCTTAATAAGAAACTGCAGGCATGCCGGTTTTGCGCCGATTTTCACCAACTAAATATCTTTAAAAGCTGTGGGCGTCCTGGCTACACTCCATCTGAGGCAGGGTCTGCGACAAGATGGAAGTGAATAATTTAGCATTGAGGAGGAGCGACTATTCGATTGCTGTTTGTTGCTGTATATAACAGCGCGGCGCAGAGCAGTGTGTGAAAAAAGAGCATTTCGAACTCTCTTTAGCATAATCGCTGAACTGAATCGTTTTCTACAGAATACCTCAACGTAGCAACCAGAATCATATGTAAATATTACCAAAGTATTCCAGCAGTTGATTTATGGCATGTAAGCCCACAAGTCTATCTTGAAAATAGTAAACACAATTTGACAGTAATCAAAATGAATCATTAATGACGTGCTCGACAGGAGTATAAGTAACTATATACTTTAGACAATATTTTGCGACTCTAGACCAGGCGTTGATACTGACGCGCTGGACGATGCCGTTACAACCACTCCTGACTGTACGACACCTGATTTGATAGTGGTCAGATTAACGAATCAGAAAGTAACTCTTGGGGCTGTCCTTGACTGGACAGTTGGGCAGAAAAATTGGCTAAAGTTGATCGACTGGCAGTTTTGGTTTCTCATCCACGACGTAGCCAAATTGGCCAGGGAGATCGTCAACATGTGCTAGAGGCACAAATATTCGCAGCTATATAAGAAATGCTTGAAGAAGTACAAGTTGCCCACGCTGACTGCTAAGAGGCAGTCCCAGCTCGACTATTGTCAGAATATTGAAAGCACCAGTGAATCCGAGCGGCGAGGTGCGGCCATGAGTCAGCGAATGACTTTCGATCAATAAGCGTCACTTCTTTCCTATTGAAGAACGCGTCCAGGACATCGACTCAAGGACGATTATAGAAAAAGCGCCCTTCTTTAAGTCACAACATGCCTACCTCTAAGGCAAATCCACAGAAACCACGAGGTAATTGGCACGGTTGAGCGGTCACTACAGTACAAGCAGTAAACTCTAGCTGCCTTCCTGGATATACACTCAGCAACGTTAGTACCAATGCCATCAAGGAAGCCTTCATTGGTATTGGATCGGAGGGGTATCTTACGCATTGAATAATGTCCATCATAAGAATCAGGATAATCCAGTCAGTGCATGCAGAGGCAACCCCAAAGGTTGCGCCATATTTTGGGAATATTGGACAGGAGTGGAATGCATGCTGACGACTTGGTGATATTGGTGTCAGGGATGTTTCCCTCCATTACGAGTGACATCGTGGAAGGAGCGTTGTGAAATGTATATGGGCCGCAAAATTGGAGCTCAGAAAAAATCCAACCAAAACGCAACTGATGTTATTCACCACCAAGGTACCCGAATTTCACCTAGCGGATGAACAAATATTGGTTCTTTCTTCCAATGTAAAGTATTAGTGAATTCTGTAGATTGAACATAAAACTTCGGGTTAAGTAGGCCAGTATAGTCTTTTAAGCCTGCAAGGACGACTTTTCCGAAGCAATAGGGTGTCTGGCTGAGGATGGTTCTTTGGATATATAGAGCTAACGTAGAGATCTATGGTCTGGTGGCAGGCTCTGAGCAAAAATTACTACAGAACGAAGCTTAATAGGATTCGAAGACTCGCATGTGCCAGTGCTACCAGGGCTCTGAAGTCCTGGCCGGGAGATGCTCTAAATGTACTCCTTCACCTCCTCGTCTTAGATAACTACATATAAATACGTTGTAGCATGCAGTGCTGTCTGAATACGTGATTCCGGATGTCGCACGGTGAAACCTTATGGCCATAGTAATACTCTAGATGAAGTACCTCGGGAACTCTGAGCATTCTCCACGGACTACGCCACACGCGAGACTTCGCGAGAAACTTTGCTGTGGACTTTCCAACTAGAGCGGCATATTGCAAGGTTATGACACGGTGGTCTGCTAAGTCGATGCAGGAGATTCTCGGGCGCACGCGGTGTATCTCGAAAAGGCACAGAGTATCCAAATCGCACGGTCTCCTAATTTGCACCAATGTATTTCAAAAGAAAGTACGGGCGATACTGGAAGCCTGTCGTTGGGCTGGGGAATGATCTGTGCCCTAAGAGTAGTTTAGCAATTCTGACCGACAGCCAAGCGTCCATTAAGGCCTTGTACTGAGTGGCGACAGGCTCCAGACTGGTGGGGCAGCGCAGAAACGTGCTGAATAGTCTGGACGGCAGGTTCAAAGTCACCCTTCTCTGGATTGCCGGTCATAGGAACATAGAGGGAAATGCGTGGGCTGACGGACTGGTCAAGCGGGGTTCTGCACTTGTCCAGTCTGTCTCCTGCTGATGACCATCAAGACTGGAATCTATTCGCACTACTTAGCAGTCGCGTACCTCAATTGGCAAACGCTCATCAAATATGCCAATGCCAACCCGCTCGCGAGAGCTCTTTTGCCAGACTTGTGCAAATGCATACAAGATTATGGTGGTCTTCCCAGGGCACTGGCTTATAGGGAACCATACCACCAGACTCGGCATACCCTATAATTTGTATTGCCGAAGCTGCGAGAAAGAACGGAAGAAACCTTCCTATGAGATTGCTTAGCTGTAGTTAGAGCCACACTACGGACACTAGGTAAGCCATTCTTTGAGAACCTCAGAGAGGTCTCTAGCCGGAAGGAGAAGAGCTGTTTTTCTCGGTGCGGTTACCGGGCCAATGGCAAAGTTCACAACATTCAATTTTATGGTTAACCTTTTTTCCATTTACTTAGAGGTGAAAAAGAAAGCGATGCAGTGACCAATCATATGCCGATCTGGAATCCTTTGTCGAAGGTAGAACAGATGTCTGCTCGGAATATCATTTCCAACAAGGCCGAAGATAAACTGTGGCACAATTATTGAAACAAAGGAATTGTGGCCATACAGTTCCTGGTCCTTTGGGATAACAACTATTATGATGGCTAAGTCATTCATGGGCGATCGAGGTCAGGGGAGTTTTTGGGAAATCCTAGAATGGGATTTTAAACAAAACTAAAGTGTCGTCAATTGGCTGGAATAAAAACACTATTTCATTCCAGTTGTTATGGAAGTACCGCCGGGTGCTGTTCCCATTCGGTCAATTGAAGAAGTCTGCTTTATGTGGCTGCCAGGACAGGGTTGGGTAGGTAATGAAAAAGCTGACAGACTAGCGCGGCGAGTACGATTTCACCCAAGTGTGACAAAAGTTGGATTTCATTCCTTATGAGGACAGTTGCAAGGATCTTGGCAGCAAAATATAATGCTTTGACGTTCCGTTAACATATAAAAATGTAATGAACCTAATCTTGCTAGAGCGGCGCAATTCATATCATTCCTCAAAATGAGAGACATGCTTACCATTTTTAATATTACGAGTATTACCTGGAGAAAATTGGGATAGTCGATTTAACTTTTTCTTTAGTTTTTACTCCGTTCACCAGCCATGATATTTCTTCTGGATGGAATGCATCATTTTTCTCGGTCACAGGTTCGTTCCAGGTGGAGTTGATAGTTTCTCACATCATTATCTAACATATCAAGCTATGTTATCGTGGTTTCGGTTGGCTTTTTGGTCATTTTCCATTGATTCCGAACCTTAGGTCAGTCTTAGCTAGTAAATTTCATTAGGGCGAATTATATACCATTGTTTCTGACAGGTGCAACCGCATATCAATCAAGGATGTTATCATTTCCGATGTAGTCACAGCAGGCTACGCCACTGATCCAACGCAACATATCTGTCTCCATTAAAGCGAGGCGTCGTTTATTGTCTTTGATAGTCAACCAACATTCATCGTGATAGTGGCAGCGCAAACGATACTTTGATGTTGAGGATGCTGGGATTCCTGAGTTCGCATTCACTTGACGACGGAGTGGATCATTTTGGAAACAACTTGCTTTCTCCCTTGCGGTCCAAAGACTGCTCTTTTTAGGTTAAACACTCAAGTTTATCAAAAATCTTGACTGACGGTTTCGTCCAGGGCAGAGACATCTCATCAGACGTTACCTCACTTCTGCCTTGGGAACAACGTGACCGAAAGTATCGACAGGTGGTAATCGCTCCGGTCCGTCATCAAGTAGATGCAGACTCAGGACTCCCAGCATCCTCAACAAAAAAAAACCACTTCGGCCTGGTCTAGGTTTGAACTTAGGATGGATTTCACTTTAATATAATTCGCACTCATGTCGTGCATTTATATATAAATGGAGCGATTACCACATGTCGCTACTTTCGGTCACACTGCTCCTAGGGCAGAGGTGAGACAGCGTCTGGTGAGTTGCCTCAGCGTCTGGTGAGTTGCCCTCTGCCTCTGACTATTTGATGGATTTTGGATTGGAGTTGTGAAAGGCCACTTCATTCAAAGCAGGAAGGCAGCTGCGTGAAGTATTTTGATAGCGCAGTTGATTGTTGGCTGATAGCATTGATTTGAGGTACTTAAATCGCTCAGTTTTTCAGGTGTGAAAATTCTGCTATGGTTCGCTCTCAAACCGTAGATGAGGGGGATAACACATCATTTTTTGAGCGGATGAGGTTGAATGCCCCGTGTGACAGAGGGCGTTTCCTTTATGAAAACCAACAGAGACAGGAAGTGATTTTGATATACTTCGCACGGGTCTGCATTTCATAAGCAGCTGTCCAGTGTGATGGGGCTTAAGAAGAAGAAACTTCGACAATATTGCGTTCAAAAGGAGATTCCTTAAAGGAACCTTCCTAGAAAAGCTCTATGAGTGCACTAGCAGGAAACTGTCTCGATGGACACGCTTGAAATAGGGGACCTATTGTGGCCTAATTGGTTAGAACTGCCACTGTCTCCTTCCGCAATCGAACCTGGCATAGTTTAGAATACATAGTGATAAAATAGGTGTCAAAGCTTTGCAGGAATAGGAAAAATGCTTGGTTAGGTTTTTTTTCGCGCCGGTAATGCTCCTTCTTATGTTGAAATTTTTGCACGTACAAATTGTACATACAATATCAAATTAGATTCAGCAAGTGGTAGTCCTTCCTTTGGTCTCCGTAGCGAAAAACCATGACACAGCAACGACAAACGCTTGCAAAACGAGTTATACACTTACTGACGGTTTTCTCCACAAAGGAATCTGGAATAAATTTGAATTGCTAAGAAACTGATATTTTCAAATAGTACTTTCCATATATTGCTACTTCCGGCTAAGCGTCTCAAGGATAATCTCATTTCTTTCCATATTTCTTTTCGAAAATTTCGGCCCCCTGACAGAGTATTCCCTCATTGTACTCAGAGCTTCTTTGTTAGTCTTGAAGTTATACTTTCAAAGGAGCATCGGACAAACCACCCACCTGAGGGTATAAAAATTGAATATTTCCTCCATTTAGTGAATTTCCACTTTTATCAATGCATAACGACTTGGCATTCTTATATAATTACATTCAGGATCTTTTTATCGTTCTTTCGATGTCACTAAAGCATTTTTTTCATTTTTCTTTAAATCGTTATAGTCGTCGTCGTCCTTTTGAAAAATTGTTGGTCCATTTTACGCGCGAGCTACCAAGAAAACATCATATGAGGAGGGGTGAGACGCTGAGCATAAAGGGAGCCCATAGAAATGAAATTACATCTGAAAATAGCAACCATAGGAGATTGAGGATTTCTTTTTTCTAGTGCAGAATAATAGCCTCCCTGTGGCCTCAATGATAGACCCATTATCCTTCTTTCTGCATGAAAGCCGGGGGTTCGGAATTGTATTGGCCTCCCGCCTGAGCTTTGACGAGGATGAGGTCGTTTTACAATCCTTTTCTTCCTCTCTAAATGGTCCACTCGAGTTTTTCGAAAGCTGTATTGCATCCGAGATTACGGAGATTTCGTTGAATAAATAAATATCTAACGAAGGAAGATGTAGTCGAGTCTATCCTTTAAAAATGTTTGCAGGTCGTCGCAAAAGTCATTATTTAAATATATTTTTCTGAGCGTGTAAGAAACGAAAGTGGCAGCAGCGTCTTGGGACATTGTCACCTTGGTTTCGATGGTTGTAAAAGGTCCCTCTTGAGATGCAATTACTGTGGCACTCGTAGTACATGGCGTCAACAAGTGCCAATTAAAATTTCTTCTAAATCACTGAGTGGCGCGCCAGCCAATTAAAGTGCTTTTGAATTCCGCTGTCAATAGCGGAGATACATGTATCTGAACTTTTGGCTGCAGCACTTCACCTAGTGGTACTGTTTTGCATTCGGCAATTATGCAATCGAATATTGGTACTTATTGTTCAGCGTTGGGGCTTCGAATGCAATCAATGCACTATTCTAACAGTCGTCAAACAAGTGCTGGCCTTAATTGCAGTTCTGTGAATGGAAATTTGTTGGATTGATTACGTGATTCCAGAAGTCAGTCATTATTTAATTTATAAGATAGGGTAACTGGGGTCGAGTTGGCAATTTAAGTACAGTGCAGATGGGGTTATGATCTCTAGGCATCTTTCTGTTTGTTGGAGTCATATATCATGGACAACCAAAGCGTCATCTGAACGGGGCTTGAATCTTGTAGGCCTTCTCTATGGAATCTTTCAGACTCTGATCCTGTTTCTCAGTTTTCACTCACTTTACGCTAAACTACTAATTCCACATTCGAGCGGGAATCAATTATCAAATAAATAATTGGATCTGACAACGTGACGATAGTGAGACATAAGTGTGTCGTGGTGCCAGTAATTGACGCTAACCCCGGTATCGTGTGCCAGATAGTTGTATGCTTTGATTCCATCAAATTGATTGACTGTTGCATTGAAAATAGTTCCAATTGTATGATTTCAAACAGGGTCCCCACTATCCGCGTCGTAGCCGGACCCATTAAGGTACTAACGAGGTGGATACACTTGCGCAAACACCAATTTGATAACGAAATTCAATTATGCTAAATTAAATAAATCAACCTGCTCCAGAGAGCCCAAAGAGAAACGAATAAAACGCGTCTTAATATTAAAATTATTGACAGGAAACGTAATCATTTTAATGGTACACGGTATGTAGTGCTGCATGTAACTGCCGTCAATAAATTATGGGTGTCAATCGAGTGCTAGTGCCGGAGCGCAATTAAAACGAGGAAACTGATTACAAGTTATCGTAATTTAAGTCAGTCAAGCGCCAAAACGATAAGTCAGACGAGACACTAAGTTATGGGAACAGGTGAATGTAGAAAGCTAACTGGATGTGACTATTATCTGGTCAATGGTACTGGCTCAATGGCTTGCCGGTCTCTTTCCCTGGAAGCATCTAATCCTATGTTTGCTTAGCTGACGTTGATTCGATTAGGAGTATCAGTGCAGATGTGATGACTCTAAGCTGGTAAACGATAGACTGAAGAATAAATTCTAGTAGCTAACGGCAACATGAAGATTCAATTAAGAAACGTTAGAGGCGCTTGAACAATCTGCACGTCCCAGATTTTTATTTCGTTTGCTAATCTAGAAAGTAATTTCTGGTTCTCAGTAAAATTCTAATCAAAGGCAAGACTATGTAGCATATGAGCAGCCCCGGGCTCATACTTTCCAAGGGAATTACTATTGATTGGGAAAGCAAGGAAGACCAAATATTCATAATTTACTTTCAAATAAAGTAGCGAGCCTGGATAATTGGAAACGAAGTAACGAACTACTCAAGTGTGGCAGTAATTTCCATTTTATGCAGTTTCTTGCGTCATGAGTTGATATTTCGTACCCGTGAGACATCCCATATGCAAAAGATAAAATCTATTTGAAGTCCAAAGTAGAGCCCAACAAAGTTTTAGTCCTTCACCGATAATTTTCCCCCTGTCCCCGGTGACGTCCTTCCGCTGCTTTGCCCAGAGGATGTGAGGGGCTTCAATGGATATTACATTTTGTCTCGAATGCCTCGACTACGCAGGTGACTTGCTTGCTTTCTCTTTCATCGAGATATGGACCTTAGTCAAATGACCCTTCAGTTGGAGAAGAAACCCAAAGTAGAGTCGGGCAGAAGTGATATGTATGTCTACTAGAAAAGCCAATGGATTCTCCCCATTGGGTCCACAAAATTGTCCTACCTGCAGCAATGCATCGAACATTGTGGGCATCATACAATGTGGTAGGGCTCCGCATTAAAAGTTTGTTTCCACTGTTTTGTCCAAAATCTGGAAATGCGGATGTTTAGGTACTCCTGGAAGCAGCGCCCGCGAATCCATCCGGGACTATTAGCAATCAAGTCATTGCCAATTCACGGATAATGGAGACCTTACTAAATTTATGTCCCTCTACGAGGAAATCTGTGAAAGGCATGCTTTCCACCTCAGTGGGAGGCTCGGCAGAAGGAAGTTTCAGCCGGTAAGAAGACACGACTACAAGCTTAGAACAGCGGAACAAAGGGAAGCTTGTGACGAGGGCGCTACTGGTCTAACGACGGTATGTGAAAATATAATCAAACGGCCTTGACACAGTAAACCTGTGAAGGTTCTCAGTCAACGGCAAGGGGAGGCACTCCGGAAGAAGATGAAGCTCCTTGGGAATTGTGATGTGGACGTAACTTCACCACTAAGTGCGATAATATTCAGAGAATTCAGACACAAGGAAGCGGAATCTTAGACGGAAGGTGAGGAAAAACTGGCAACCCTGTCGGTATACTCTCCAGTCAGCGGTAATGCGCGCAGGAAGCATAAGATCAACATATCTGTGGTGGACAACACTTTGGGGCCCGCACTAGGGTCAACATTCAAGCTTTTCGTGGAGACTAAGACCGGTGTTTCGGAAAGGGTACGAGATCTCAATGAAGATGGGAAAGAAGGGGACATTTGCGCAAGATGCAGCCTTATTTCTGACCGCTGCCGTATGAGTTTCCTCCAACAATGGCAAAGGACGCGGTCAACATGATTCGCATTCTATAAATCAATATGCACCGGAGTGCAACCGCTCACGAGTTGCTAGCGCAGTTTGCTGCGGAGACCAAGGCTGATTTAGTACTCATCAGTGAGCAGCAGCAAAACAAGGACCCGGTTTCATGGCACCCTGACATATCAGGTACCGCTGCCGTCTGGGTTCGGAACGGTATCCTCCTTAGCGTTTTTACCCAAGGCCGAGGGGACGGCTTTGTCTGGATTCGGTGTTCAAGGATAACGTTTTTCAGTGTCTATCTCACGCCGAATGGGACGATGCTAGACTTTCGACGCAGGTTTGATGCGTTGGAGTACCCTATCTAAGGCACAGATGGGCGGATTCTGGTCAGGAGTGAATTCAATGCTAAGGCACTTGAATGGGGTATGCCTCACACAGACTCCAGAAGGAAACGAATTCTGGAAATGGCGGCGAGAGCAGAACTGGTAGTTCTAAACACCGGATCCCCCCAACGTTCCGGCGGCCGGGCTACGAAGGAAGCACCCCAGACGTAACCTTTGCGTCGGAATCACTGGTGTCGCTGGTCGACGAGAGGCGAGTTGTGGAAGAGTTCTGGGCAAACAACCATCAATGCATTCCCTTCGAAGTGGTGGACACAAACACTCGGTTTGCGCTACTCCGACGTTCTTTCTGTGCATAGGATGTCGCGAAAGTGAACACTGGGAGGTTTGTCAAAACTCTTGGAACAGATGGGGCCGCGCTGGAGGGTACTCCAGGTGGCGGTGGCACTTGCAGTCGACACTGTTGTAATAAAACGTAAACGTCACTAATGAACCTAATAACGACGGCCTGCAGAGTCTTCATACCGAGGAGGGTATCGAGACGCGGCAAACTTTCCGTTTATTGGTGGACGGTGGAAATCGCAGACACAGGCTCCGCCGCATGTACCATAATGACGGAGTACAAATCCGCAGCGCAATAAACAAGAGCAAAGCTCGCTGCTGGCAGGATCTGGTGGGCGAGGGGAATGGGGTCCCGTGGGGACTCGGTTAAAAACGGTAACCCGAAAAAGCGTCGACGACTGCCCGCTTTTTTCTATAAAAGAGTTGGAACAGGCAGTCTTCTCTATAAAAAATAGGAAGGCGTCAGGACCCGATGGTGTTCCAGCAGAGGTTCACAAATTGGTATTTCAACCCCGGCCAGACCTATTGCTCGGCGCATTCGATGCTTGCCTGAAAGAGACCACTTTCCCCGCTCGTTGGAAAGTGTCGAGGCTTAAGCTGATCAACAAAGGGAAAGGCGACCTCGAATTGTCTTCTTCATACCGCCCACTATGCATGGTTGACACTGCTGGAAAAGTGCTCGAAAAGCTCATTAGAAGTAGACTCGCTGAAGCGATATGCGCTACCAGAGATTTATCTCCCCGGCAGTTTAGTTTCAAAGCAGGGAGATCCACAGTTGATGCTGTCATGGAAATTGTGGATGCCATTCGACGAGCGGAGGAACATAGACGCCGAACTTGAAGGGTGGTGCTCCTCGTAACGCTTGACGTCAGAAATGCCTTTAATTTCATAGGATAGCAAGACGTTGGAGGCACACTGAATAATCTTTCCACATGCCGAACTATCTCTTACGGATATTGAGGGACTATCTGAGGAACCGCTCCCTGCTCTATGAAACGCTAGAGGGTCAGAGGAGGATGAAGATCACGTCGGGGGTAGCACAGGCATCCATCTTAGGGCCGGACCCCTGGAACACTACCTATGATAGTCTACTTAAACTCAACATGCCAAAGGACTCGTACCTGGTCGGTTATGCAGACGATGCCGCGGCGTTTGTTGCGACGGGTAAGCGGATGGATGACTACTCATAGTTTCAACTTTCAGGGAAGCGGAATATGCCGCAGATCGTAATGATTTCAGAAATGTATTCCGCATCATGTGGTTGCAAATTTTTCGATGGTTCTGCGAACGACGTCGGTCGACTTCTGCTGAACGATAATGAACAACTGAAGGGGTGGAAAGAATATCTCACCATGGTTCTTACCCTTATTACATCTGGTGAGGTTCTTCCTCTTGTGGATATAACATGCGAATATGGATTGTTCCTTCAATTATTTCGGCTATCAATGCACTCAGATGGAGTAAATCCACCGGGTTTGACGGTTCCCCCGTAGAGTTATTTATTGCCTCACCTGCAGTTACTGTTGATCTGTTGCTTCCACTATTGTAGAAATCCGAGATCTTGCCCGGAGAGTGAAATAAGGGGATTACGGTCAAGATCTTAAAGAATGAGACCCATTTTTGGTGTAACAATTGAAGGGATATCTGCGTGCCCCCTGCCGCCACTAAGATAATGGCTAAAATAAGTGTTGATCACGTCAAAGAACATCTCGAGAGCTTGATCGACAGAGAACAGACTGGTTTCCGCTCGGGATCCTCCTGCAATGACCACATGAACACCCTATGGATCATTTTGTATTCTGTCTTCGATATTATTTCTTCTTGTTATCGGCGACGTTCTTTGTGCTACTTTGTCCTCAGGACGTGGAGGAATTCAGTGGACTATGACATCTTTCTCCAAACACCTCGACTACGCTGATGACATGTTTACTCTCGCATTGGGTCATGGATGTTCGCCAAATGGCTCCAAATTTGGAAGGAGAGGCAAGTAGAGTTGGACTTAAGGTAAACATCAATAAAACCATGGCTCTCAGTCTGACGGGTCATAGCATTCTTCTTATCTGCATTAATGGGCAGAACATCGAAGGTGTAGATCAATTTGTATAGCTAGGAAGCGTGGTTTCTGCCGGCGGTGGCACCAAACTGGATGTTGCCCGACGCTTTATCAGCGCTAGATGCGCTTTCGCTGCCCTGTTTAAAATTTGGAAATGCAGTAATCTCAATACAAAGATCAAGTTGAGACTGTTCTGTGCTAGTGTTCTTTCCGTGTTGCTATATGAGAGTTTCACATGGAAAGTGAACTTCACTGTTACCCAAAAGCTCCAAATTTTTATCAATACCTGTCTGCATCGTATTATCGAAGTACGCTGGTCTGACACTATCTCAAACGAAGAACTCGGTCGGCGCACAAGCCTGGTACTGGTACGCGATATGATCGGAAGACGAAAGTGGTAGTGTTAAGGAGGGGTGACAGTTCCATTGCGGGTTACACCATATAGTGGAATCCTCTCTTCCAAGACGGCCCACGCGTGGGTTTTCCCAAGGGCACTTTGCGCAGGACAGTGTAGGAGAAATGCGAGCGACAGACTTCAGACTAAGATACCTAGGAAAGGTTTACTTCAACGGAGAATGTATGCCCTGTCTGCCTCTGGAAGTTGTCATTAGATTCGTAAAGGCCTGAGCAGGCGATTTTAAGGGACACTATGTTGAGGATTTCACCCCGCCAAACTAACTTAACCTAACCTAAAGTATGCATTGGCTGAAATTGATTCCTTATTGCTTGGTCTAGAATTACCTCTTGGAGAGAGGACTTTAAGGTGAGGGTCGGTTGGAGTATATCATCCTGGTGGGGTTACTACAAGGTTTGATGATGGGTCTGCGATTCATGGATGTGACACCGAAGAGTATAATTGGCAAGGTGCTTAAGTAGAAGAAGTTGCGATTGCCTCTCCAATTTATAAGGTTTAGAACGAGATGCTGGCGGAGGCAAGGGCGAGGAAAGCAGAAGGAATCGGAAGAATGATGCCCTTAAGATAGGTCTAATAGCAGAGTTGAAGAGGCGCAACTTTTAGTGGGTGCGTGTCGCATCTACTCTTTTATTATAATCTATCTACTCTTTTTATTATAAAAGTTTAAGGTATGAAGTTCAAATAGCGGAGAAAGTTCCAAACACGTAAAACCGCTCAAATGTAAAAGAGAGTATAATTCTAAATTACTTTGTAGAGTATGTTTGCCTGCGGACATTCGCTATCAATTCAGTTTTGAAATTGAATCTCTCTTCTGAGGATGATAGCTGTCTACGAATTTTCAAGAGATCCACCGAAATGAATCACTTAAAAGTGTTTTCTTGTAGTTTTCAGAGTAGTTTGCAATTAAGATTGTTACAGACTGAAAGAACGTATAATTTCGCTCCTAGCCATGGCTCAGAATATTAATGCGACTGGTGGGAATATGCAAACACGAAGTTTCTTCATAGATATATAGTGTAGATGTGGAAATTGAATCTATGGGTATTATTGAAATCAAATTTCTATTCCTGTAGCCTCAATGCGATTAGTCTTCGTAAATGAATGTCGAAAAATTCACATTGCATGACATACGCCTGTACATCTCCTTTAATCCCTCTGCAAAGACCACTTTCCCTATTTTCTCCGGCCAAGTTAGAAATCCAAGCAGACAAGAAAAAAAAGCATGAAAAACACATATCTTCATTTCGACATCCTGCCGTCAGTAGCCATAATACACGATGAACAAACACCGAGGGTAGTCTTTTAATTAGAGGCCAACATGATATCCTCTTGTACCTTTTCACATAGGGATTTAAACCTGAATTACATTTCTCTCGTTCGAAACGCAACCAACCACCTACCTACCGACAAACAATAAATAATTTTCAGAATCTCCAAAATCTAAGGCAGCAAAACCACTTTCGTCGAGCCAGGACGAAAAACCTTGAACGCGAGTATGGGTGGAAACGAGTGGATCACATATATCTCCTGCTGGAAAGTCTTACCCACTCCAATCAGGAGATTTTTTTACTTTGGTCGCATAGGTATTTACTCTGCAGAGGTTGCTGGTTTTAGCGGGATAGAATCTTGTAAATTGTTCAGTTGGGAAAAAACAGGATTGAGTATCTGTTTGGGGGTGAAAATGCGTTTTGCTCCTTCGGAGGTTGAACCATGTGAGCAGCTTGGTACGATCGTGGAGAGTATGTTTTTGGGCATGTTTTGCTGGAATTTTTGATTTATAGCTAGCGGAAATTAACGGAATCTACTGGGTTCATGGAGTGAAGGAGTGCTGGAAAATGCGCGTTGACAGAGGCACAAGTGCGACAGACGATGGCCGGGTTTTCTATGGATTGTTTTATGGAGTGAGTTTAGTCAGTGTTGATGGGTATTATATGCATTCTAAGCTATCTAACGTGGTTCGATTGGCGAGTAAATGGATACAGATACATAAATATTAACTGCTCCCGTAACCATAAACTGGAGTCAAATTAGATTAGATCAGATTAGATTAGAGGCTTAGGCTTATGCTGAATCCCTTAAAGTTTACCATTAGGAAACCTTCAAGTTGCTAACAGCATAAAACAAACGAACCGCCAATGCGACATAACTACGGCAACACCACACCCCACACTCAGGACATCTTCTAACTTCCACAGCATACCTACCAAACATTTCACCGCAATTGGTGGCATTCTCCTGCTACACACTAGTGTCCAGAGTGATTTATGGATGGTTTATTAAATAAATGTTTTATCGTCAACATCAGGTCGTAACTAAATCATAGACTCCGTGGGAAGGGAAAGCGTGATGGAGGTGGTGAGATTTTTGTCCATAGTTTGTAAGACCACAAAGGGCAATAACGGCTTGGGACACAATGCCCATGATGGCAACTTTCTGGGATCGTACCATTCAAGTGTTACTCTATTGTCATTAATTCCACCTTTGGAATGTAATAAATCCTCAAAAGGACCGGACAATAATTAGCACGACAACAAATGTTGGAAAAATTGTTGGCCGTGATTTGCAGATTTAATTTGCAATGGTTTGTATGCTTTAGGCGAGGACGAAAGAAGGAGATTTTCTTTTGAAAGGAGAAAGGCGTTAAGTCATTTTAAGCATATTAAGGATTAATGAGGATCAGAGGGTAGGATTTTATTTATTTTGGTGTTTTAATAGCATAATTGTGTGAAAGCGTAATAAATATGATAAAGAAGAGGTTGGGATGGACGGAGAAAATGTATTGTGTTTTATGGTAGCGAAAGAAACCGCATAGGAGAATCGTTCAAAAGATATGGTTTTTTTACTATTCTAGTCCAAATTTTCCAAAATAATGTTTACTTCGACAACCAAGAACATTATGGTTGCCATTGATAAAATTTTGGGTGATGGTTTGAAGCGAACCTAGCTGGTGCCTTGCATTGATCATGCCTGATATTTCTCAAATAATATTGGAGTATCATTGAAAACTCTCACAGCTGGAAGGTATCATGAGTTGATAAAAGGGCAAGAAACGAACCAGAGTCACCAATTTGGCCATGGGGCCAGCTGGCGACTCCACCCTAGAGAAACCCTCAAACTATTTAGAGGGATTGTCAGACCAATCCTTGGCTATGCCTTCACCTCATTATTCTGTTCCAAGTACTTTGAGTGGAAAATTGTATCTCCCACAGCAGCGTCTCTGAGGCGCCGCCTTGGCCTCATCAGGCACACTCTACACATGCCATCATTCCACTAGCGAGCGAACTTCTGGTCTCCTACAGAAAAACTTTGCTAGCGGTAAGACAATCAATGCCAAAATATTCAAGCCTTGTCTATACGCCTTTCTCAGAAACAAAGGCATCACCTCCAGTACCCTATCTGTTTTCAGAAAATTTCACTCAATCTTAGAGAATTTCTGTACAGACGTAACTCTCATCCCTTTCCAGCAATTCTCCATACTAACCCCTCACATGGTGAGATTGAACCTCTAAAATGGAAAGCATCTGGTTGCACGATCCTGGCCGCTGATGATCAAAGGATGAGCTACTAGCTATTGTCCAAACAATCAAACTGTCAGGTGCTGCAAAGCTAAGGAAAATTGTAATCATCACAGACTCTCTTCAGAAGAGACGTGCTCTGGATTCCTTAGCACAGTGGCAACCTTTACAACAAAATTTCTGATGATGCCGCCAGATGAGTCAAAGGGGCCGGTACTCCGATTCCCTCTCCTTATGCTTCCTCTGGTGCCTTGCAGTTGGTACGCTACACCCTTCGTTCTGAATAGGCTATCAAAATCACTTTCACACACAAAGGTAAATTTTTCCCTTGTATCTTCTTAATATCCTCATTAAGCCTTGGTTTCAGGACATGCCCCTCATCAGAATAGTCTTCAACTTTTCTTTCTGTAAAGCCCACCTCTGCAAAGTCGGGGTTGTTCCCTTGCCGGTCTGTGATAACTACGATGAGGGTAAGACAAATTATCACATTAATTTTTAGTGCGAGAAGTTTTTTCGTTGTAAGACAAATATTGTTTGGATTAACCGATACAATTCACTAGTTGATCTCCTCGGACTCTCAGACTCTTCCTTCTCCCGCTCATGTTATTCTATCTCTTTCCTCTTTTCCGTCTAACCCGACCCCCCGGTTCTTACGCTACCTTTCGCGTGCTGTTTCAATTTGCTACACTAATTACACTCACCAGATTCACACCCCCACCCTTGTTTATTCTTTTTTTTCACGTCCATAAAATAAGGAGATTCCATCAGTCTTCCTTTATTTTCCTGCTCCTTCAAAGGTATGGACCAGTACCAGCATGACATCAAAGAGACACTCTTTATTGCTGCGCTGGAAACACTAATCAAGGTGTGGCTATTAACCGATGCGAACCAGCCTTGCATCGTTAGCTTGCTGGAACCTCATGGAACGAAACAAAAACAGTAACAATAACAATTGAAAACTGATAAGGTTAATTTTAATCAGATAATTGGTGATCCAAGCTTTCGCCCACCATTTTTTACTAAGGGGGTAACCAACCCCATCTCCTCTTGCGCTTCCAAATCTATATACAAGGTCTCCACTTCAGTTCACTGTCTAAGTGTTTCAGAACGTATCGATCGTAGCTGAGGACTACCAGGATCAGCTAGCTCCAGGTAGACGCATCCATTTGAGCGATGGTGTTGGTGGTTAATGTGGCAAGGGAGGCTATTTCAAATTTTTCGTCTTCCATCCTCGATTTCGTGGTTTTTGATCGAATAGCATGTATGCTAGATACAGTGTCGACACATGTAGTATTGTAGCATCATCATCATCCGGTCTAGGCCTGCGTTAGTAAGGAACTCCAGACATCCTGGTTTTGCGTCGAGACCCACCAATTCGATATCCCTAAAAGCTATCTGACGTCCTGACCTAAGCCATCGCTCCATCGCAGGCCTCACATTTGGTCCCTAAGCCAAACGGTGAATGGCAGCCATGTTGGAATTATAGGTGTTTAAATGCTCAGACAGTTCCAGACCGATATCTCATTCCACACATCCATGATTTTGTGCAATCTCTTACGAACTGCTGGATGTAGCCAAGGCGTACCACCAAATCCCTGTCGCTCCCGAAGACATTCCGAAAACGGCTATCTGCACACCTTTCAGACTCTTCAAGTTCACTAGGATGACTTTCGCCTTGTGCAAAGCTGCATAGATTTTAAAGAGGTTCATCCGCTCTGTCTTACGGAACTTGAACTTTTGTTTCGTCTACATGGATGATGTTTCCTCTCGCTTCCTCTTCAGAATCTAAGCACTTGGAATATCTCGAGCCCATTTTTCAACGTGTCCTTGAGGCCGGACGTGTCCTAAAGGTTGAGAAATGCAGATTCTTCCAGAGGCAGGTAAAATTTCTCGGCCAACCGACGGTATCCAACCGGACCCAGACAAGCCTCAACCTTGATAAAGAGGTTTCCCTTATTAACCACGGTAAAGGATCTGCGAAGGTTCTTGAGCATGTTAAACTTCTATCGTCGTTTCTTGCCCGAGGCCGCTCATCAACAAGCGATCCTGAGCGAAGACTCCCGCGCTACACTGCTGGCATTTCCTCAGCTAGATTTACCCCTTGTCGTGTTCGTCGTTGCCTCAGATACAGCATTAGACGTCGCTCTTCACCAACAGATGAATCAAATCTGGCAACCGCAGAGCTTGATTTCAAAATAGTTCAACCCAGCTCAACGCAGTTGCAGCATCTACGATCGTGAGCTGTACGCGGCGCACCTCGCCATAAAATTCTTCCGTTTCTCCCTCACGGGCCACAAGCCCGTTAATTTCGCGCTCCGACAAAATCCCGACAAACTTCGGCACTTGAGCTATATCAGCCAGTTTACTTCTGATATCCAACACGTGTCTGGAAAAGATAATGTTGTTGTAGGCGCTTTGTCCCGAATCTTGGAAGTCACAGTCCCCGCCACGGTCGATTATACGGCAATCGCTAAGGCACAAAAAGACGACACAGAGTTCAAGCTCTGAAGCTGAAGGCAAACTCCAAATACAAATTCAAAGAGTTTTCTATTTTCGGTTTGAACTCTTATTTACTTTGCGAGACCTCAGATAAGGATCCCAGGCCATTCATTCCGGCCGATTTTCGCAGGGAAGTATTTAAAGCAATGCACGATCTTGCGCATCCAAGCATTAGGACGACAAACCGGTTAGTCACTGATAAATACTTCTGGCTGTCCATGAACAAGGACGTAAACCCTTGGGGCAGACAGTGCATCGCGTGCCAGAAATGCAAGATCAACGAACACGTGCGAAAAGAAGTAGGTGTATTCCCTAGGTCAAACAAGCGCTTCCACACCATCCACTTCGACATCATCGGCCCTTTGCGAGACTCGCACGGATTCAAGTATTGTCTCACAATCATTGACTGGTTTACGCGGTGGTCTGAAGCAATACCTCTGTTTGACATTACGGCACAATCATCTGTCGAGATTGGATTCTGCGCTTTGGTGTTTCAGCCGTCATTATCACGGACCAGGAAATGCAATTCGAATCTACCCTTTTCGCGGAATTAGGACGGCTCCTGGGCTTCAAACGACATAGGACTGCTGCATACCATCCACAGTCCAATGGTATGCTGGAATATTAGCACCGGGCGTCGAAGGCCGCCTTAATGGCTCGCGGCGATCCGTCGTGGTCGCGGTCCTTGCCTTTCGTCCTTCTCCGTACAGCCCAACGATAGGAGTTCACGGCCAGTCCCGAGAAGATGGGGTCGGAGAGAATATGCGCCTCCCTGTCGACCCTATGCTGGACATCAGAGCAGGGTTAGGCGACTGGAATGCTGCGTCTGCTCATGGATGCGGTTTCGAAGCTGCGACCGACTCCACCTTCCCGACAAACTCGACATCCGAGGCGGGCCTAACTGGATGTCCTTGTTGAGACTGAAGACTTTCGAAAAAACGCCTGCGAAGCGTCAGATTCGCCCCGTGACCCCTATTGGCAGGATCGCGCGGACGGCATTGAAAGGCCATGGAAACAGCTGACGGCCTGACAGGAGATCGAGGCGGAGGATGTCAAGCTGACAGAAAACTCTCGAGTAGACCGTCGGTTGGTCGTGAGAAATGGAGAAGTGTAACGTTTAAAAGTAAATAAATTCGAAAAAAAGAAAAACGGATTTTTATTTTAAATTGGGGGAAAAACCTATCCCCAAAAGTCTAAGAAACAACCACTCACTAAGAGGTTCAGAAAAGCAGACGTCGAACGGGTGGCAGGCATCTAGGGATAGTACTTTATTACTAGGTTCTTCAGATAACAATACAATAAATATCACATGAAAAGAAACGACATTTGTCCGAATTTTCTGCTTCATTGTGATATCCAAGAATAAATTTGCATAAGCGATATGAACCTATTCTCAGATAAAATGTAGTTTCCAAAGTCCATTGCTATCTCCGAAACCCAGCTGGAACCATTCTAAATATGTGGAGCTTGAACTCCTATGCAAAGTCATTTCAATGCCATGTTTCATTCATCAATTATCCGCGAATTTATAAGTCGTCTCTCTAAAAATAGATTATTTACGATGCAGCCAATTTCGCTGGCATTGTAAACAGCATTCCGGCTTCTCTAGCGTCTATGTTTACTCATAAGCACCAGAAAAGGCGACGGTAACTGGAACCTCCAAAGATGGACCCAGCTTTATTGATGTGCCTCATCGGTTCTAGTGGTACAACCCACAACCCCGCATTGACTCCGCTGCCGTTGAGAGAGTGCTTGTCTATTAACCATTTAACGAAACATCATCAATCTTAGAAATTACATCAAATTAGACAAGACATTATCTGCCCACTGCACCTCTTCCGCGTTTCATTTTTGCCACGGTTCCCTCTTAATTCGGCGTTATGAACGGTGCAAGTCCTATTTCGTGTGAGAGTGTTAAATTTACGTCGCAAATGGGCAATGGACGTATGATTAACTGAGTGCGTTGGACAGTGGTCGTCATCAATTGCAAACACGGGCTCAGTACGTTGTTTGCTAAGGTGCCAACTACCAGCTACACGTTCTGCACAAAGGTGGTATCTCAACAGCTTGCCCGCAACAAGATTGGAGATACTTAATCCCCAGCATCAAATTTATGATATTTACTTCTGGCTATTGGCCTAGCCGTGGCTAACCGGAAATGCTCAAGTGTTGAGTAATGGTTGGCGAAAAATTACGATACCAAAAGTAACTGCACAGAGTATGCATCACAGGCTGGTGGTACCCACGGATTATTTGCCTATTTCCAAGTAAGAGGTTGTCGAATCAGTACGCCCTAGCGCCGACCTCAAAAGATTAGATCGCGAAAATTGAGATTTGAGTGGATTTAAAGAACCTTCCAATGTGTGCTTTTCGTGACTTGGAAGTTCTTGACGTTGATCTGGTTGCTGACATTATGCCACCTCTTCAGTTGTCTCGAACTCATGGAACTATTGAAAGATAGCCCCATGGTAACTTGACAAACTGGGTTACTGGTTTGTTCTTTGAAACTGTGGCTTGGAACTTCGGAACGGATTCAGTTTGACCCTCGGAATCTCGTACCTAGGCCAGTCAATGTATATTCCCCTTTACACGAATCCACCTCGATGATGTCTTATTAAAAACGCTCGGGGATCAGGTTAAGTGAAATATCAGCCCACAAGCAAAAACTAGCAATGACTGAAGACTAAACTAATTCGAAATGCCTGCACCGATCTCTGAATCCACATATCGCGGATTTGGGATGTAGAGTTGACTCCCATCGAAATCATAGTTGAAAACGTGGGCCTGCAGGCAAGTCACCTTACTAACATCTCATATTTCAAACGAGCCTGTCCTGTAAAGTTTTTGTTTCATTTAATGTCGAATTGGTTAACCGCAAAAACAAAGGTAACAGCAAAGCTGTTTGTACCTTCAAGCTTCCATGTTGGCCGTCATGTTATAATGTTCCTTGGGCGGCAGCGGCGGTGTTTCAAATTGACCGAGAAAACGGCGGCGCTCCTGTCTCATGTTTCTGAACATGTCCCGAATTCGCTGAATTTTGTCTTGTGAAAATATGCATTTGCATATTCAAATTGAACTGGGTGGAACAGCTAAAGGTGCAAAACCAAGTCGTGGGGAGAAAATAACAAGGACAGGTACGAGGGCGAATATTTTCGGACGAGACTGTTTGGGTCTGAGTGCATCCATATATGCCACATGTATCTGAAAGTGTATTTTGCGGTCTCTGATTTTGCGATTTATATAATTTGCGATAAAATTGTAGGTGTTAGGTTTATGGTTTCAGTTGGCATTGTAAACAATGAGTTTATTGTTATTATTAGTTTTATGGGGACGGAATTTGAGAATGGTTCGTTTCAGGAAATGTTAGGTTTCTGTCTGAGCATGGAGTGTGTTTCGTTCAGAGTAATTAATGGACCTTAGGGAAATGAAGTAGGATTATTACGAAATCTGGGAAGGTACCAAACCTCTCCCCTCTACATATATGTAGGAGTTTGATTCTTCAACATTCTGGAAAGATATACATACTTTAGTAAACTTTAAGCACTTTAATCCCACTTTGCCCAGTTATGGAACAGGCCACGGTGAGCTCATAGATGAAGAATGTGAGTGCAAACTTAGATGCTGCACTTATTCCAGTGGAAACCAAACCAATTGGCACTCTGTCCTTAACGGACGAGCTGAAGCACACCTCCTATGTCAGCACTACTGATCCCAGACTCCAGCCGGCCTCATCTGTGGCGTGTGCCTTGTCCGTGTGGAAACCATCTGTCTTTGGACAGAAAACGGCCTTTGGAGAAATTGCCTTCTGGTAAAACAATACCACTGAGGAAACGACAACCCACGGCCGTGTCAAGGTTGGAGGAAAATGAACGTTCCTGCCGCCCAAAAAACAGTAAAGACGGCGTGATTTACAGCCAAGGCTATCGAAACCGATGAATGGGTCTTGCATGATAACACCAATCTATACATTTACAATACCGAATAGGTTGGGAGAAAACTCCTTCTAGCTAGAAGGAGTGCATCCTCGCAAGCATTTACACTGCGCTTTGCGTCGGTAGGTGTATACCGTAAAATGTTACGAATAAACTTTGCCAACCAAAGCACGAACGAGTGGCTCAGATAGTACTGCTCGTCCTTCGACGATGTGTGGGAGGGTGTGCAATGGACCTTGTGTGGTTTCCGAGCTACCATCGTTCAAAAAGTCTGTGAACTAGAAAAGTACAGGGAGCAACCGCACCAGGTGTGGAAGTTTTACTAACAAGTCAGCAGGATAAAGCCTTATACACCTCGATGCTCATCCTACCGAAACAAAGAGGGAGATCTGATTTCCGACAGAATGGGCATATTGGAGCGATTGGTTGAGTACTTTGATGAGCTAGTAAGTAACTAGAACATCGGCGAGTTGGAGGTCCCGCCATCTGAAGACGACGGACAAATATTCCTACCACCAAGTATAGGAGAAACAGTACGTGCAAATCATCGGCTTAAAAATCATAAGTCCCCAGGAGCCGATGGAATTACATCCGAATTAGTTAAATATGGAGGCGACCGATTACACCAAGTGGTTCATCAACTTGTGCTCAAGGTATGGGACAGCGAACCAATGCCTGACGATTGGCAACGAGGCATTATCTGTCTCATACATAAAAGGAAGATATCACACAGTGCACCAATTATAGAGGTATCACGTTGCTGAGTACCATCTATAAGATATTCTCCGCTATCTTACTAGGCCGGATAGCCCCATACGCCCAGAACATCATTGGCCCATACCAAAGAGGCTTCACTCCAGGCAAATCAGCAACAGATCAGATTTGCTCTCTGCGGCAAGCGATGGAAAAACTGTTGGAATATGGACAACAGTTGTACCATCTATTCATCGACTTTAAAGCCGCCTATGATAGCATAGCCAGGGTAAAACTGTACACGGCCATGAGAAAACTCGGTATCCCGACGAAATTGATAAGACCGACTAGGCTGAGCCTGACCAATGTGCGAGGCCAGATAAAAGCAGCAGGATCACTCTCAAGACCATTCGACATCAACAACGGTCTACGACAAGGGGATGCCCTATCATGCGTCCTCTTTAACCTGGCACTCGAGAAAGTGATCCGTGATACTGAGGTAAATGCAAGAGGTACGATCCTCTTTAAGTCCACCCAACTACTGGCATATGCTGACGATATCGACATCATGGGAAGAACGACCCGAGACGTACAAACTGTCTTCATCCAGATCGAGCAGGCGGCGCGAGATCTTGGGCTGTACATCAATGAAGGCAAGACAAAGTATATGGTGGCAACGTCAACCAACTAACAACATCAAACCTTGGGTTCTTAGCAAGAAGAATTGCGAACTCTTGGCCGCCTTCGAGAGAAGAATCCTCCGAAGAATTGTTGGCCCCCTACATGAGGATGAACGATTCCGTAGCCCACATAACGACGAAATCTATGAGCGATACCATGACCGTCCGGTTGTGGATAAAATCCGGCTCAATAGGTTACGGTGAGCGGGTCACTTAATCCGTATGGATGAGGATGATCCCACCCAGAAAGTCTATAAGGGCAATATCTATGGCACAAAAAGGAGACGAGGCAGACCCTGCCTAAGATGGAGCGATGGCGTAGGTCAGGACCCCAGACAGCTTTTGAGGGATATCGAATTGGTGGACCTCGGCGGGATGTCTGGAGTTGCTTATTAACGCAGGCCTAGACCGGATACCGGTTGTTGCGTCGTTGATGATGATGATGATCGTTTATAAAGTGCCTTTTCTGGCTTCCAGAAGGTCCTGGAAGAACTTAAGCTTGAAAATAACCTCAACACCTCCACCAGGATGCTATTAGGTAGCACAGCAAGAGGAAAAGTCCGTAGGTTCGGAACTTTCCTCACTATCGGCGTTAGTGACTATCGGCTCTACCATGAGCTTGGGGTCGTCATATTACAAGTATCGGTTCCTGAAACCACTGAAAGGACGCGCAGCGCACGGCATCTTATTTCTCAGAGACCCTGCTCCTCTATGGTGGTTTCAAAAGACCTCCAAGCTATCTTGGTTAACGAGCTATGTGAGGGCGACATCACAACGATCAAAGTGACAATAAAAAGCCAACAGGGAGATAAGGAGATTATCTGGTGCTCTACGACGTACCCAGTGGAACATTTACCATGGCTAACCAATATGCCGATGCCTTTAGGCATGGGAATATTAGCAGGATGTGATGTTAACATCCATCATATATGCTAGGATAGTTCTGCCATCAACGCGAAGGGATCGAGACTACTAGAGGACCTAGTAGGAATCGAATTGCAAATTCTCAATTTGGGTAATAAACAAACTTTATCTCTTTAAAGTGATCAGCAAAAGGTCATCGACATCACGGTGGCATCCCCCCATTGCGACTCTTGTCGAAGAGTGGAGAGTATCAAACGATATTGTGGCGGCACATCAGAAGAGTGAACCTAGGCACCAGTATGAATTCGGCTCCGCCGCTGGAATCAATGGCCGCAGTGACATCTGACGGGCTGACATGAGACTGGGGTGACAACTTTGGAGAAACCGTTTTCCCCATATGAAGTTTCATGTGCTAACTTTTTTTCTCTAAGTTGTGACGCTAATTGATGCTGCATCCCTGATTATTTATTTTTTGAAGTAAAGTTTTCCACGGTGCTTTGAAGATCCACATCTTCTCTTCTTCAGTAGAGTTTCAGGAAGTTCGATTGCAGGACGTTCCTTTCACGACCGTTTGAGTGATATCTCCAGGATATGGACGGCTTGTTATTGTTTACTAGAACAATGATGAACTATGGCGCGAGACTGAAATTCACTTTTATTTATTTGTAAATTATACTTAAGACTTAATCATTACAAATTAGATTAATACACATTACTGTTATCACATTTTGGTGGGTTGGCGGGCGGACTAGAGTCTATGTCGACAAATGCTATTGTTGACATTTGTCACCCCAGGCTAATGTCAGTCCGTCTGCTGCCGATGTGCTACCACATCTCCAAAGTTGGTGACCCCGACGTGATTCGCGCTTCCGATCTGCTGCTACAATAGCACGCTCTCGGATCACAGGCGCATTGATTCCATAATGGGCATGAATCCATCTTCACCCACTCCATTTCGGAATCCACGTAAGGCAGATTGGGCGACATACAAAATAGAACTAGGCACCCGAACTATGACCTTTTAGAGGCGTATCTGATCCATTGCTGGAATTATGAAAACAACCCAAATGAACACAACTAGCATTAGATAAACTTTTGAAGACAGCTGTCCACTCGATACACTAAAGGAGGACAAAACACGATTGTGGAACTCGGATTTAGCAAAACAGAGAAGAACGATGAAGGTGCTCCTTAACCGAGCTCTAAAATCTAATTCAGCCGCTGGGTGCAATCTTTATAAAGGGACTTAAAAAGATTTAGAGAAGAGCATAGTTAATGATCATCGTGGAGACCTTTTAGTGAGGAGATTAAGACTCTTGAGGCAACCTCAAAGCTGAAGCGAATCCTTGTCAAAGAACGTAGCCAGCAGTTGTGATATTGCCGTTTACAAAGAGGGAGGTATACAGAAAGCGATGAAGAAACATCGAACCATTGCATTTTCCAAGCATAATAGAAAATTTCAATTAAGGCTCGACAGGTGCAACCAAAAGATTGGACTCTGGCGTGCAAAGTAGTATCAGTGTAGCACGTGAAATGGCTTTTTCACTCGTTCCATTTACACAAATTTACGGGTCCGGATGGTATTATTCCTGGTCTAGTAATAGAGGACATGAATGCTCTGGATCTACTTCTACTTTTTCTTTGGCCTTTGTCCCGTTCACAGGCGGGGTTGTCTCGTCGTAATGGGTTGCAGCATTTGTTTTTCTCAAAGGCCAGATCTGGTTGCAGTTGGCTGGCTTTCAAATCCCTATTCAGTGCATCAAGCTACCGTTGTTTCGCCCGGCCTTTTGGTCTCTTACCACCAACTTCAATGTTCCGACTAACCTTGGAAAATGAATTCCTGTTGGCGCGAATTATCTGACCATATCATCGAAGCTGGCGTTCTCGCAGTTTTTCACGATCAGTACAACCCCATATCGATCGCAGATATCCTCATTTCGGATGTGAACAAGGCGTGCTACGCCAGAGGTCCAACGTAGCATCTTCGTCTCCATTACTGCCAGACGCCAGATTTGAGACCTTGATCACAAAGAACACCATAAGTGGAATGCCTCTTCATCAGGGCGGGCTAACGCGTGAAGCATCAGCTGATAGCATTGACCCGGAATATTTAAATTTAGGTAGGTCACTGCCACTGAAAGTGATAGTGCTTGTTTCATGGGAATTGGTTGACAAAAATTCTGTTTTATACAGATTTAATCTGAGACCGTGTTGCTTGAGGCGATTATTTCAGTTTTGGACAAGTTGCTCGGGGAGTGGGGGTTCCACATATTCGGTATATATATTAAACAGCGTGATATGAAAGTAGTATTTATTTACAAACTAGGGAAACCGATCTACACGGACGCAAAAAGCTTACGATCAGTCTAACTTCCTTTCTACTTAATGGACTGGAAAGACTAGTAGATTGGTTTGTAAGGGATACATACATCCTTCACATGATGGAGTGGACAGATGTACTGGTCGGACAGAAGTATATTGGAGCAGGATGTCTTAGAGGCTGGTCACAAGGAAGGGTTAAGGTAATGGACTCCTCGTTATGGCTTCATGAGGGCACAAAGGTCTTCGCACAAGCGTTTGATGACAATCAGTGGTAATAATTGTCGGCAAGTTTGCGGGCACAGTGTGCGATCCCTCGAATTCAACTCTGCTTGTAATCTACAGTTGATGCCTCCCTAATGGATTCCCGGTGAACGCTAGGAAGCCTGGACTTGTTGTGTTCACTAGGAACGTTAGGTGGGGCAGCTACATTCTACCCAGATGCTCATCTATACATCCATAATAAATCCCATTTTGATGTACGTGTGTATCGTCTGATGTCCTTTGCAAACAGCAGGAAGCTACTGGTGCAGATTCAAGGGTCCGGTTGCTGCGGCATCCGAGGCTATTCTAAATGTACCGCCCATTTAGGGCGGCAGAGGTAAAACTGAAAGCAGTAAACGCAGCAAGCAGGTCATTCATAGGTCCATCCGAAAATTTCTTGGCAAGCATTAGGTGGTTCTGATGCGTGCCAATTATATGGTTTCCAGACTAGTCTTTGAAAATACAAGTGGTCACGAATATTTTGGGGTTAATAATCCTAATAATCTTCACTGACAGCTAAGTTATAGAAGATGAATCAGGCGCAGAGGTGTTCTCGGGAGATCCGGTCATCAAACTGGTCCAATTACACGTAAAAAATAATGACCATATTCTAGGCGAAGATATATGCCATATTATTGGCAGCAGAAGAGTTTTTGTAACCAAAATGGCGGTGTGGCACCATTCGAATCTATTCCAACAGTTAGGCGGCATTATCAGCGAATTTTGAATTGAATTTTTGAATTTTTACCGGCAGATGAATATCTTTGGAAGAACCCGTGGCTGATAGGACCGCATTTTGGTTGATCCTTAACAACATGAAAACCCTAGGGGGGGTTTTAAATGGACCCTATTTCTTAAGCTACCACACAGAAAGTTCGAGTCTCGGCTATACACAGCCAATATGAGGAAGAGAAGAAGACGGCTTGCACTTCTTATACAGCTGGCCGACCTCCCAAATTCTCAAACCGGGATAGTTCGGTAAGGTTTTTTCCTGCGAAGAATCTTCGCACTCTCAACCTCTGAAAAGTGTTTTCAGGTTTGCAGGTCGTTAGCCATTGAATAGGTGATTTCCGGGGATAGTTCAATGGGATTGCTTGAAGCTGCGTCTCCTTTGCTAAACTAAATTAGGTCTGTATTTGCTGAAATCAACCGTAGAAGACCTTTTTTACTAAAAATCCCGCCACTTCAGTGCTTTTCGAGATGCTATACCAAAATATTCTGAGAGACGCACTTAGCGGAAAAGACGGAATATTCATCAAGTACCCTCTAAAAGAGATATGTCCATATTTAGTGAAGAATCATTAATGCCGTCATTATGTACCTTGAATATTGACGCTACAGAAAATTGATCCAAGCATGGAGACAGGAAATTTGTTATCATCTAGCTAATGTTTCCTTCTAGCATTTCTTTCTGAATTTGAAAGAATTGCCACATGCAAAATCATTTAACTCGTGACATCTTTTGCTTTCAAGCCTTACCAAGGTTTTCGGTCGTTTCGGTACCGCCAACAAAGTAAATCCAATTACCCTCATCCTACTTCTTTTCACTAGATAGCATCTTTTATACTCCTTTTTTCCTGAATTCCTACTGTCTATTTGTTAATTCTCCTCCAATATGCAACTTTATTAATTTTTTTTACTGTTGCGCTTTCTAATAAGCAACATACGATGAGCAACATACTGTTGTGCTATTGTTGTTTTTGGGATCAGCTGTCTTGAAATTGCAAGCGAAGTTTTATTGCATGGTCGGCAAAATAATAAATGTTTCAATTTTCTTGCAACATTTCATTGAATAGTATATTTGTGTAGGTGGGACAAGCTAAGTTGGCTGAACAACACTTACTTCAAGTAAGGCATTTTGAAAAAGTAACTCGATAACTATCATTTGATTTATAACAGATGAAGCCAATTCGTCCTGGTCGAACTCAGGTCCGTCCGCGCTCTTTGTTCTGAAAGGTATCAAAAGTATCACTCCGATATAGTCCCTGGAATACAAATCTGGAGCTTTACGATTGAGAAGCAAAAGTGCCTGGTGATACCATTACCGCCTAGTATGGAACGGGCGTCTTCTCCTTGAGGAGGGATCTCTCTATGTCTAGCGAATGGATAATATGTAGCAGCCCGTCGACAAGCAAGTGTTTCTGGATTGAACTGGTGGTTCAAGGCAGGCCAGCAATTAAGCCGTTGGAGCATGTGGGGCTTGACTCGTATCCTTTAAGATAGCGAGTAACTGGATAAGTTGAGCTTTGGTAACTCCTCCTGTAACCATTGTTTGTACATGTACTCGTATAGGTTTGCCTGACAGGAATAAGTGTGGGGTAGCAAGCGACAGGGTTAACCTCGTCACATTTGGCGTCTATCGACCTAATGCTAATGCGTCTCCAAAAATTCACGTCTTTTCTAGTTTTTATCGAGATATTAGATTCCATCATGGAATGACGTATAGTATACCTAGAAAACTTATATATTATAGTCTATGTATTCTATGATCTTTTATATAAGATCCATGATTAGAAATACATGATAAGTTTTTCCATTGTAGGATATACAAACGTATAATGTCATTTACAGTGACAAATCATCCAAGGATGTAGATAGGAAAGACGTCGCAAATACTTTCTGAAGTCAACGACAAACTTTCGAATACTGTAATAAAATGACCAGCAAACTGATTAATCAGCAGCCGTAATCCTTTTTGGTGTCCTTTACTTATTGGATTGTATGAGCTCTACGGTATTTATATCGGTATTGTAAGGCAGACCAACTTACAAACTCTATTCACTTCTCCCAATGACTTGTGTCCTTTCATTACCATTATCAAATTAAACTATTTCCAAGGTACTACCAACGTCGGAAAACTAAACCTCCGCAAACTCCATTTATCATTTCCAAGAGCACCGAAAATATTATGCTTAAACCACAGAAACCAGACTTCTCCCATGACTCTTAACCCATTCGTTAGAGTGGCTAGATCCTTTCCTTGCCAATTACCATCTTAAGTCTACAATTTTCTCTCAACCCATTAAAAAGATATTCCTCGACGTTCGACATAAACGAGGACAGTAGGAAATTGTCACAGATCCGGGCATCCTCTACAAAAAAGGGTCTTCGTGGGGCTCTTTTAGCAATCTCCTTCTTGATGATATTAAACCATTAATTGTGTATTTTATTATAATGCATGATGATGTTGTGATATGTCGTCACAAACCCTCATCACACTCAAACATATGGGGCCGAAGGATAAGGCGGGACTTTATGAGGCTATGAAGTATCAGGACAAAAGGACGAGAAAGGCTTTCTACACTTGACGCTTTCAGTGTTGATGGTATTACGCGTTCTACGGGAAGGGGAGAGTATCTGACTTCTATGCCTATTAAAAATATCATGTGAGATAATGACAAACGAGGTGAGATGAGATGCTAACTAACCAGACAATTACTCGCGCTAATTACTGTCTTCATCCTGCTAACCATTGATAATAAGTGTAATGTGAGTAAAGATTCGTGCTCATCTTGCTTGGGTAATGCGATTACGGCATTGTTTCAATTTACGAGAAAATTACATGTTTTAAGAATAGAATATAAAGGGACGATTTAAAGGGGGTTCATTGGTTTAGCTGTGAGAAATTGTAAATTAGGACGTGTAGGCGGTGGAGTTCGAAATATGCGCTGTATGCTGCTAAGATAAAAATATCTTTGGGATTGAAAGCATGAACTATATCCAGACAGTGTATTATATTTCGTTTAATGCAGTATGAAGGTGGATGGCGTTCAAAGAGATTAGATTTTTGTCTACTATTTGTAGTCTAGCCTAAAATTGATAGACAAGGGGTAGCTTCCTCCAAATTACAATTTTTAGTTTTCAATGTAAATATATATTTGTTGAGCAACTCTTGATCAGTACAAAGCTAGATGTAGCTTGGAGGAACCTACCGCTTGTCTATCAATTTAGTCTAAGCACCGAAATAATCAGAACCTTAAGGGCTAATCGCGACCATTACTTTAACCAGGATCAAATACTACTATCGGAAGGGGGGACCATATAACCAAGAAAAAGAATTTGGAAAGTAAAACTCCATGAAGAAGGCATCAAAATCTGCTGCATGCATCAAATTTGCTACTTTTCCATCGGCACTAGATTTAGGAGTTATCTTCTCGATATGCGTAAAACGAGAGGAGCTGACATTGTCCGCAAAAGAGATCGGATGGTATCTTGCCTCCATTTACGTGTTGGTTCCGCCACTTCTTGCAGGGTTGGGGAAGACTCCCAAGTTCCACAACGATCACTTGGATGATCCAACTGTCGCTCGACAGGGGGGGAGAGCTGTAGTGCTGATCCGACAGATGATGCCCTGAGCTGGCCTGAGATGGCCTGAGAATATCGATGAGCATTAGGTCACCACTAAAAATGCGCCTTCTTCTGCTATGCAGTACATTGGCGTCGCCCCGCTCTGATTGTGGAAGCGGGTCGACGAACGGAGGAGACTGGGAGTTCTGGGCAATGGCGAACGCCGATACTGTGCGAAACGCCCTGATAAACCGCTTGAGAATATTGATGAGTATTATATCACCACTAAAAATGTTCCTTCCCCGGGTGCTATGCAGTATATCGCCCTCGCCCCGATCTGGTTGTGGAAGCGGGTCGTTGAACGGAGGGGACTAAAAGGTCTATTGACCGCTCTGGGAAATGGCGACTGAAGGTCAACGCAGTATGCGCGAGGACATAAGGGAATTCGTTACTGTATTTTAATGACTTCACAGTTCTCAACCTTATCATATTCAATGAAGTTCCGACTCTTATCGACAAAATGGCTAACATGTGGATAGGGACTGTTTTTCCGAACAGAAGAGAATTCATTTCGACCATAAATACACTCAAATGGGGTAAAGCCGCTGGGCTTTACTGCACCCCGTATAGTTATTCATCGCCGCACCTGCAGTTTGTGTTTCGATCGCGAAACTGGTTTTTCCCAGAGAGTGGAAAAGAAGGGGATGATTGTTAAGATTCCAAAGTAGGGCACCCATCTTAAGTGCAATAATTGAACGCATCTGCGTGCTCTCTGCCGTCGCAAGGATGATAGCTAAAGAAATTCTGAGACGCATCAAGGGACAGCTTGAAAGCTTGATCGAAAGAGAGCAAGCTGGTTTTCTTTCTGGGTCTCCCTGCATTGACCACATCACAACTCCAGATCATTTTGAAGCAGTGCGCGGAGTTTCAATTTTTGTTTCATCTGCTCTTCATCGTTTTCGAAAATGTTCGACAATGTGAAGAGGGAGTGTGTCTGGCGTGATGTACGCAGGAGCGCCATTCCGGAGAGACTTGCAGATATTATCAGAGCAAAATGTCAAGTGCTGCAATCAGGGGAAATCTTAGTGGAGTTCGCCTGGTTTGTATATTAATTCATTGGATTTTTCTATCGGTGGCGGGGGCGGTTTCATGCGGCCTTGTTCGGAGGACGTGGAGGAGTTCAATGGGTGATGACATCCTTCCTCAAACACCTCGACTACACTGATGGCACTTTCTTGCTCCCTCATCGAGTCGGGCAGCTTGACCAAAACGCCAATTGGACTAAAGATAAACACCAACAGATATTGTTCGCCGCATTAGCAGCGCTAGATTCGTCTTCACAACCTTGTCTAGAATTTGGAAATTAAGTTACCTCAATACTAAGACCAAGTTAAGTATGGTTTGTGCCAGTGTCCTTTCTTTGTTGTTATATGGAAGTAGAACATGGACGGTGCTCAGCATTGTCACTCAAAAGTTCCAAACCTTCGTGGACACTTGCCTGTAACGTATTATATTGGTAAAATGGCTTGATACTATTACGAAGGAAAAAGTTGGTCGGCGCAAAGGTCAGGTGCCCATAGATGATGTGATCGGAAGGCGGAAGTGGCAATGAATAGGTAACACATTAAGGAAGCAGCGGCAATTGCATTGCTGGCTGTTCTATGCTGTGCATTCTCCTTAGATGGTCGACAAGTGGGTCGCGGTAAGGGCATTAGGCGGAAAATCCTGGAGGAGGCTGAAGCACATTTCAGCGGACCGTGTACGATGACATATAGCTCCCGGAGATTCCACTTCCACCAGAAACAGGTAATACCCCCCAGTTTAGATGATTGCCTTGAAGGCCCTGTCTGATTGACTAGTAGGAAAAGTAAAGCGCACTCAGGAAATGTAAAGCATAGATCATAAGGATTGCGTGGACTTGTAAAATTTCTGATCAGGCGCATCGCCCTGTATAGATAAGGGAACGCTCGGCGGATTCGCTACACGCAGCACGCAGGGCCAGCATCTGGAGCATTGCCCCGCAACAGTCAGGATATGTTATGGGATGCGGAAAGGGAAACGGCTAGGTCGCGGGCCAACAGCAGGATTGAAGCAAACCGGAACAGTGTTTCTTTATTAATTGCAGTGATTAGGAGGATTAAATCCTCCTATATTATGGCGCCCGAGAAGAAAAACCAGAAACGAGGGTCACCTCTTACCTCAAGATTAGGGAAGGTAGGTGATAAAGCGGTACCGGCAAGGAGAAAAAATTACCGAATAAAGCTGAGTAGGCGAAAGTACCTATGAAAATTGTTAATTTCTCTCGAACCTGCAAAACTGCAAAAATTGAAAATCAATAAAAATGATTACCAAAAAAGCGAACCCACTCCAGACGTGCTCTCACAAACCATTTGAAAGTCGAACATAGACGTGGTGGTAATGGCTGAATTGTAACGAAATGATCAGAGTGCAATTTAGTTGAAAAATAGGCCGCAATGTAGGCATATGGGAAACAACTGTTTTGTAAGGGCATAACACGTAGCAATTGCTACGCTCCTCCCTGTGCCATAACACGAGAAATTTTTCCGAAATTGGACATTATACTTGACTAAGGGTGGATAAGTGCCCACCTTCAGAGGTAGAGCAATTGTCAACTTCACATACGACAACACTTCGTTGATGACGAGAGTATTCAGGCAGCTGTGCGGACTCTATACCTGCAGTGACCATTTTTCTTAATATTGGACACGGTAGAAGTGGCAACAAAGATGCAGTGGAAGTAAGAAAACCAAGATGTTTGGCTGGCCTACAGGGTCTTTGAGGAGAAGATATTACTGCCGGCTCTATAAGAAGGCTCTGACCATAAAAAAATCGGTCATAGAGAAGGTGCATTATCTATGCCACTATATAGCTCTGGCATGTGATACTATTATGCCGCGACGGCGTATTACACTGCCGCAGGCAATTAAACTACTGGTGGAATGAGAAAATTGAACTAGGTGACACTGCCAAAGGGCAAGGGGCAGAGCGATCTCCGAAGTAGCTTTCAGAAGGTCATATGGAAAGCACACGGGATTACTATAGGCAGGCTCGCCTTGAGTTAAAGACCCACGTTGTAATGAACAAGATGCGAAATACACCTGGCATGTCCCCATTTTGTTGTCGTGTGTGTATGTATATCTTTTCTAATGCTCATGCCATCATACAAAAAAATACCTTCTCTACTGCCTTGTTGGGATACAGTACGTCAAACATGCCTGTTCGCTATTCTTATCAGTTTTTGGTTATGTATATACCTCCTAGTGATGGTGGCCGCTGGAAACCGTCTTCGGACGGGCCAAGAGTGTGTATGGCCGGGCTAGCGGTGGGCTCATCCAACTGATCTGCTTGCCTGTTGGCCATGTTTTAGGAGCAAGCAGATTCGGAGGGATGAGTCAAAGCCCAGGAATCGTTCTTTCTGCCCTGGAGAAGGTGTTAACAGGAGCATACGCCTACGACTGCATGGTAAATAGGGAGCTTGGCCTTTAGTATGCGAACTCCGAATACATTGGGCACCTTCAGTTTCAAATAAGACCCTTACCTTGGTAGCTGGGCTGAATGATGAAAAGAAGCGAACCCGGCCGACGAGCCCCGAATTGCGAAACCATCCAGCGGCGTGGCCAGGAATTACTTACGTATGGCGTTGGCGGATGGCGGAGGTGTGGATCAGTGTTGAGGTCAGGCTGTCCGAGATGTTTATCGACCATCTCCCGAACGACAAGGACGAAGAAACGAGATTCATCTCTTGCTTCGATTTGTCTCAGGTGGTCTGTGGGTTCCACGTTATAGCATGTGGGGACCAATCTGTTGGTCTTCCTCCAAAGCGAAGGCATCGACGTCGCTATAATGCAAGAGCCCTGCATCGGAGGCTAACAAACCATAAAAGGTCTCCAAAGTAAACAGTATAATTTACTCCAGCATATGTCCTCCCGATGAAAAGCCTTCACGCTTTTTTGTGTCCGGGCTTGAGTTTCACCAACCTAGTCAAGGTAAAACTGGAGCATGCGGAACGGAGAACGGATATATTTTCTCGGCTTACATGTCTCACGACCTGTTAGTTCCATCAACGTTTGGCGTCCACCATAACAGCAAGGAAGTCAACCTGTTGATTGGTTGCGACGCCAATGCAAAGCACACTATTTGGGGCAGTTCGGAAATCAATCATTCCTTGACTTTTTATCAACAAAAAATATGTCCATGTGTAGCAGGTGCAGTACACCAATCTTCCGTTTTCGCAACTCAGAGAACTGCGACGGTTGGCAGGAGGAGATTATTGATATCACTCTACTAACCAATATTGGGGTTCTTGAGATGGAGAACTGGAGATTGTCTGATCCGAGATCCTTCTGAGATCATAGTTGGATACCTCTTAGTCTAGAAGACAAAGGGTTTGGTCAAGTTATCAAAAATAAACTCTATGGTGCGCAAATTGGTAACATTGACACGACATACGAACTGGAGTCGAAGGTCAGGGCTTTGGAAAGTGCACTCGAAACTACCATGAAAGTCTCGCGCAATGCTAAATACAGCAAGAAGACGTTGCCACCGTGGTGAAATGAAGATCTCTCCAGCCTCAGGAAGCTAACTTGGGAGATTTTTAACATCTGCTACAGGCACAAATATTAGTAGTAGAACACAAGGACTGCCTGAAAGACTGCCATCAAGACTGTCAAGAGGCACTTCTGGGTGGGGTATTGCCAGAACATTGAAGGCATCAGTGAATCTGCCCATCCTTTCTTAAAAGACATACCTTACAATTTGCAGAAGAGGAAAAACTCTCAGGCGTTTCCTTTGCGATCGCCAAGCTCTAGCTAAAGCCAGGCTACGGAGGCTAAGCAAACCATTCTTTGCGGACCTCCGAGAGATGTCTAGTTGGAGGATTGGAGAGCTACTAATTGCTGAAGATTTGTGTCGCCTGACCTCTGAATCCTTGCTCTTCTCACTACAGTCATGGTCTTAGGAGTTTGTGGCATTAAAATGGCGCACCATAGCGCTAATTGGGCTCCTGGAAGCGGCCACTGATACCTACCTACCCAACCTGCTACTCCTTCAAAGCAATAGAAACACCGACATTTGACTCACCTTTCGCCACTTATCCTCTTATGATTCATTCCATATACCAGTGCTATCTTTTCCACATTTATGGTCGCATAACGTAAGTCCTCTTCCCGATGGGAAAGAAAGCAGTTCTTAGCAAGTAGTCGAACTTGGTGGTTTGGACCTTGGACTGACTCTCATGTTCTAGATCACTGACTTTTGTGACGTTTCATGCTATCATAAGTATGCCATTTTCAAAATATTTACGGGCGTCTATGTTACAGTTTTCGCACAGAATGATTTCGAAGGCGCGCCGACTATATTTCGTTTCTACGACTAGAAAATACTCCTCCAATTATGACCCCCGAAGTGACGAAGTGATTGCTGCAGCATCTGGCTTATTGTCCTCCACCAACTTCCACTTGCCTTGTTGTCTTCAGGAGCTGCTTCATATGCTATATAAGGCAGTGGTATTCATCAGGCACAATCGCAAGTCGTTTTTCTCCCTTTATGAAAAGGTTTAAATATCATACACTGCAAAATATATTCACGGCTATTAGAATATATTTTTCTCGGACTCTCCTGATCACTGGTTTTTCGGAAAAATGTATAGTTTTATGGGCTGTCAACAGCGGGGCTTCGCATGGCCAGACCGCTAGCCTGCTCATTTCCCTTTTTTTGACAAGGGAGCCCAAGGTGGGTAACGTTGAGCGTGTCGCGCAGGCCGTTCAGTACATCGTGGCACTAATGCTCATGGGTGGCGGTGAGGAAGACGGGGCGGCAACCCTGTCGGCCAAACCAAAACCAAGTGGCCGAGGAGAACCTCCATAGTGGTGGCACCGGGAGGACTCACTTCGGCTTGCCGGCCGTGATTCAGTAGGCGAATGTTCCAAAGGCCTAATCAGGGCGATCAGAGTCTGCACGGGGACTCATCTGAAGTGGCAAATTGGTCACGAAACCTCACCAGGGGTATACTGGTACCATGGGATAGCCCCTGGACTCTCATACTTCGGGTGAACTCCCGTTGTATGTGAGTACAGCTCGGTTATTTGCGGTTGGCTCCCTAGTGGGAGCTTGATGGGGGTTGTTGGTAATGCTCAAGCAAGAAGAGACCTTGGGGCCTCGGCGTGGTGTTGCGTTTCAACACAGGTGCCGTACTCCTTAGTTCGGTAGAGATTTAGGTAGGTCTTGGATCAACCAGGATGAATGCTAAGCCATGCACTTGGTATAGACTGGTACCGTTGTTGCTTCTCTCAGTGGGGCTCTGATTGTGGTCACAAAATCAATCCGTGTCTTAAGAAGATCGTGGGATTAAGTCGTCCAGACAGGTGCTCACGTTAAACCCTCAAGGACTCACATTTCCGGACTGCTCCATCAATTTCGAGGATATCAACTCTGAGAACATGTTCAGCCGTATCCGAAAATATTCTCGATTCGATTCCACAAACTATATTTGATCCCTCGTTAAAGAGTACTCTATCGTAACCCCACAACACATTGCCGATCTTTCAGACAGTTCTGGTTGGAACTACCACCGCCACCTCTCCTTTTGAAGTTCCTCTTACCAAAGCCGTCTTCCAGGCAAGCACGAGGGTTACGCCCAGATATTTTACTTTGGAGGAAAATCCAGGAGGTCCTTGTCCAGGAATCCTTTTCATGATGCTGAATAGTATTACCTCCACTTTAGTTGGATTGGCATCTTGCAGCCCCCCGGCAGATCTTGCTCAACACGCCCTTCACAATCTCGCTGATAGTGGAAAGAAACATCTCTGATAACCAATAGCATCAAGTCGTCGATATACTGTTCTGTCTGGTGCCCTTGCAGCTTGGGCAGTACTTGGTAGGTTTCTGGCTGAATATTGAACGTAAGTTGAACAAATAAGATATATAAAAATCCATTTAAAAAACCTTTCTAAGCCAAGTGTCGTGAAATTCCCGCCTCACTGAAAGTATCTTTTCAAATAATACACATAAGACTACCCCTTTACATAATTCCGCGCAAGCCTTTTACATGTTTCTAAAAACAATACTTCTACATTAAAGCCGGGAAGTTATTATGTTATTTCATAATGTAATATCTACCGTTTAGTATGGAAAAGGTTTCATTACATTGTCAAGCCATTTATAGCCCGCACCTTGGCTAATAGGTGATTGAACGTAAAGGTCCCCTTCCAGATACATTTGCTGTATAACAACCTCGTACATACGTTGAAGGTCATGTCTACCCTATCTTGTTATTGTATCGAAATCCAATTTCAAAAGTTTGTTTTTACACTCTTCAGTTCGTAGACAAGCAATCAGAAAAAGATACTGGCTAGGGAGCCCTTCAGAGATACTTCAGATTCTCATCATCGTGTATCGATTACCCGGCGCATGTAAGCATCTAGGTACTTGTATCTAAAAGCCTATACTAAATTGACTTATAAGAGGTTTGAACATAAATTCCTAGTGCCGCTTGAGAATTGGTCAGCAATTCAGATGGAACCCATCATCATCCATCTAGTGCTAGCGCTGCTGCTATTCGGGTCAGTGTCGGATTAACCTGATGGCCCTTTTATGGGTATGTTTTGTATGAGCAGTAGATACTCATGGCTTCTTGTGGCAGCGGTAGGAAATTGAAAACTTGTTTTTTCACTATTTTATCGTTTATCGTCTTTTAATAGTATTTAATGTTTCTTTCACTTTTCGTGGCGAAGAGTTATGTTCAGTGGCTTCGATACCTTCATTGGGCCTTTGTAATGAAGTAACTTAACGCGTTTATCTGCATAATTAAAAATTCAAATTATACACCTAAATTGCAACAGATATCTTTTATCTAGTGTTGTTTCTCGTTTGCTATGAGCTTCTGAACAAAAAGCGATGGGAAGGTGTGAAAGGCCGTTAAGGTTTAAGATAAGGTGGGCGTAATGAATGTGAGAATATACGGAGTCGGATTACTGGTCAAAAATCAAACATTGGCTGCCGATGTGGTTTGATAGATGCAATGTATGCATAACACAAGGACGTAAATTATTTTTTTCTTATGCTGGCTGGGGAAAGCTGGAATTTGTTGTTATAAATGACCTCTAACATTGAAAGCAAGATTCCGAATGCTAGTCCGGTTAAAATCACTCTACAGTAAAAAGGGCGTAACAATACTAACGTAACGAATACTTTGAAACGACACCCTCTTAGACCATGGTACTGAAAACAACTAGTACCAGAAAGTTCTGATCCATGGACTTCAAATTTTATTTGTTATTTTTAAGAATGTCAGCACTTTGACTTAATAGGTTAAAAGCTATTTGAGGTTATTGAAAGCTTCTCCAAAACTAGCAGCATCTATTCGAATGAAGAAGGAGAGGAGATTGAGGACGTTACCCTTGCTAGGGAAGTGACTGGTTTGTTTTGAAACTATAAAGTTTCTAGTCCTACGAGAACCAAAACAAGTCGGGAAACCGGAAGCTGGACGCTTCAGGTACGAAAGGTTTTGTGTATTTCTTAGTACGTAGCACGTAATATATGCATATGTCCACTTTCGGGTGATATTGACATTGATAGTCTTCAATTTTCAAAGAGCAACAACTTCGACATATTATAAATTTGTTAGTAATAGTGCGATTTCCATCAAACTTGGTATGATCATGCTCTACATTATAGCCTACATCACTGCAGAATTTCGTGCCGCTAGGATGAATTTTCTGGCCAATTACAAAAAATTATAGTAACATACTATTATTAACTTTCTTTGAACGGATATCGGTATGAAAGGTATTTCGGAGCCAAGGCACCATATAGTGGCAGCCTCTTGATTTTTTTTAGATTTTTCGGTTTGGTAGTTTCTGAGAATGGCCCCCTTAAAGAAATGATCACTTTCAACCCCTCGCACTCCCCACATTTATAACAAATGTCAAAACTAAGACCGGCTTCGAAAAGTACTAATCGAGACCTTTAATTTGATACCCCACATGGCTATATTTGATGAAAAAAAATTTTACACCCCCCTTTTGCATGTATGAGAGCCCCCCTTAAATTCAACGTAAAAGGATGTAACTCACTGTATGTGACAGCGTTCACAGTTCCCACCTTTCTACCAAATTTGGTGTCAATCGCTATAACCGTCTCCGAGAAAAATGCGTGTGACGGACAGACAGACAGACGGTAAACCGATTTTAATAAGGTTTTGTTTTTACACAAAACCTTAAAAAGTAGGACATTTTGCATGAAAAGGTAGTCCATGTAGCATGAGAAGGTCAAAGGTTACATAAGTAAAAAAGCAAGTCAAAATTCGGAGGCCTAAAATCTCAGGTATGAAAGGTTTTGTGCATTTTTTTATGATCGGGCGAACATGTCATGCTGACAATGTCATGCTGACATTGTTCGTATGAGTTCTTAGCTGAAGTAGATTTACGCCAAATAGGCAATTTTGACATATTATAACTTTCTCAGTAAAAGTGTGACGTCTACCACACTTATGGGATATTATGGGATAAATCCAGTTTTCTTTTCTTTAAGGTAGATGTACAGTGGATTTGAGGCCTGGGAATAGGGGAAGACAGTAGCAGTGAAGATTAGCCCACAAGAGGGGTATACTCCCAAGAAACCCAAATTCGAACCCAAGCGGAATATAATCTCGGATAAGTCAGCAGTGTTAGCTATGATAATGCTATGAAGGACATTTGATTGGCTATACTGCCGAAAGTTTTTCCTGAGTAAATACTCACTTGTGAAGAAGAGAAAGTCATCGAAAACATTATCATTACGCAGATGTGCCCGAGATGGACTGTGTGTACTGGCATACGCTTTCGACCAGATCTTGTACTGCGCGACGGAGGACACGGAGGACTTGTTTAGGTCTATAGTAAGCAAAATGCCAGGCTGGAAAAGAACAAAAATATTAACATGTGCATGGAGTGATAGATAAGGGACACACATGGTGACGGTTCACCTCTCCAAAACTATTGAGGCGGGGAAGCTCATGAGTTACAGGTTTGACAGCATTCCAGTGCCATCAGGTAGAATGTTCACCGAGATCCGCCAAGGGAACTGAATCTGCTGCCCACAAAAGAGAAGAAACTGGACGACCTAGATCTAGAGCTTCTGGGGCCTAATGTGGATACCAAGGTGCAATGAAGTGCCATATCGGAGAAGGAGTAAACTAGGTCGCTAAGGTAAATGTCCATAAAGCAAAAACTGCATTTGCAGTAATTGCAAGGGCAATGTCCAAAGATAACATTAGATCTGCTAGTGCAAGAACCCTGGTTGCACCGGGGGCAGATTTGTAATCTGCAAAGAGGGAGCATGCAGGTAATTTGCGATTTCTCTTGTGGGAAACCAAGAGCTTGCATCATTCTTACACGAAAATTAACATATATATGTTGCCTCACTGGAAGGCTAAGAATTCTAGAGCCGTTCGAAGCATCACAATATTTCTCAGGGCCAGGGCCAGGGATGGTACCCTGGGTGCACAAAGCCAGCGAATTACGGCTCCACTCTAACATACGGTTCTATTCTGGTGCTGAGTAAAAATGGAACGCAACTTAATAGGACTCGCGTGCGCAGATACTACTGGAGCTCGGTAGTCATACCCGGCAGATGCTCTCACTGCACTTCCAACTCTCCTCCGCCAGGACCTTCACGCTGTAGGGTGCAGTGCGGTTAGATTGCGTGAGCCCGGATATCGGGCAGCGGGGCCCTATGGCCATAATAATATCCGAGACGAAGTACCTCGAGAATTCTGGGCATCCCCTATGGGCTACGCCACACGCAAGCTGAGTTCCAAAAGGAACTTTGCTGAGGACTTTCCAACCAGAACAGAGTAAATCCCCTTTCGGATCTTTTCATATCACTTATCACTCTTAATTACGAACAAAATACAGTTCAGTCTGCATACACTGTTTACATAACGCTACTAGATTTCGTAATGACATAAAGCTACTAATTCCTGGGCGGTAGACCCTGAGTCTGTATCCAATAATCGCTCACTTCAACCCCTTTAAAATCTAAAGGGTCACGAATTTCGCTTTCAAATTTCAGCACCGTATTCTGGGATAGCTAGGCTAACGATCTGTACAATAGCAAAAAAAGTCGACTCTCAAAACCTTCTAATGCGGTTTGCCCCCTTAAAGCCTTGTACTTAGTAGCGACACGCTGGTGGAACAGTCACGGAATGCGCGGGTATGCTCAAAGTCGACCTGTTAGTCACTAACTTCAGATGGCGAAGGCGCACCGCCTCCCCCAAGTCATGAAAGATTTGGCCGCTAATAACAAGAAACGATCGCAAGAGCACGTGTTTCAGCTGCGTGCAAATGCGTACAAGATTACAGCAGTTCGCACGGAGCACTGGCCTACTAGAGGCTATGTCACTAAACTCTGCATACCCTACAATTCGCATTGCCGGAGGTGCGGTGAGGAGGGAGAAACCCACAATTACCTTCTTTGCGATTGCCCACCTCTAGCTAGAGGTAGGCTACAAAGCCGTTATTAGCATTTGAGGCCGGCTGCCCCGCAGTTAGGTTATCAAGGGATGTAGCCTAGTAGAGCAGGAACCTAGTCAAAATGAGAACTCTTCAACGAAGCGAAACAAACTGTAGTAACAAACTGTGTAGTAACTCTATCAGGGAAGCAAAATGAAACCACGGAAACATCCAGGCTGCGCAAAGCTATAGTCAAACACAAAGCAGTTTTTCTATCTGGGTGAAGAAGGGAAATGAGGCTCTCATGACTACCGCAAGGCGCGTTTTCTTGATTTGGGATCCGGTTATTGGCAGGCTTTTGACCGCTAGATTCCAGTCCAGATTAAGGAGAACTTCCGAGAAAGATGCTTTTTTTGAGTACTAACACGCAGTTCAGGGGGAGGCTTCTTAAAGCTGACATTGTGATTGTGATGGGTGATAGGAATGTCAGGGAGTGTAGCTGACGGCCTCTGTACAGGAGCGGTATGATGGAAAAACTAATAGCGATTATCAAATCTGGATATGATGGCATATGCCATCCTCAACTACGCTAATAACATCTGCTTGGTCTTTCACTTGATCATAGACCCTGGTCAAATGGTTCTGGAATTAGAAAAAGAGGCCAGTAGAGTTGAACTGAAGATAAACATAAACAAAATTAAGGTTCTTAGACTGATGGGTCATTGCACTGTCCCTATCTGCACTACTGGACATGCAGATTTTCTATCAGTTTGTATGTCTAGGAAGCGTGATTTCTGTCAGCGGTGGTATCGAACTTGATGTCGTTCGGCGCATTGACTCCCTTGTAGAGAATCTGTTATTTTTAGTTATCCCAATACTAGGATCAAGTTGAGGCTGCTCTGTGCTAATGTTCTTCTTGTTTTGCCTCATGGGGGTAGCATATGGGAAATGACCACCACTGTCACTCCAAAGCTCCAAACCATCATGAACACTTGTCTGCGACGTATGATCGGAGTATGCTGGCCTGCTACTACTCCAGAACGAGGAACTTGAAACGTGGTAGTGGATATGAAGGAGGGGTGACAATTGCATTGCGGACAACGCAATGTCGTAAAGTCGTAAAGGAATAAATGTGAGCTTGTCTGAAAATGGTTCTATAGATGTCTAGGGAATCAATTCGTCTGATCCTCACTTCTGGTGCTGTTTTGTTATGTCCTGCGCTAAGAAGGAAGTACTATTTTACCAGACCTAGAAGCATTTAAAGAACCATCTGTGTGGCCACTACTATGTAGTGGCCATGTAGTTTTGGCCAACACAAACTCTTAACGTATTCCTGTACCTCCTTCTAATCGACCTCTATATTCGATATATTGTATCGTACAACGCTGTCAGTTACCTTGATCTACGATACTAGAAAACGAGGCTTGACGGCCATTCTGGATCTGCTACCGAGAGGGCTTTGGATGTTTCGAAAAGACTACGATACAGGTAGGTAAGTCTTCAGGAGAAATTTCGCCACGGGATTACCCACTGGAGCGGGTGTCTGTATTTTATGCTAGTGGTTTCAAAAAACAGCTCTGAAATTTCAACGGGAAGTTTCTAGGATGCAAGTAACATATCTGAATCTTGCAGTCTGCCAGGGTATGCGAGCGTTTTCCACTCGGAGATCTGGTGATACGGGAGGGTTTGTCGGTAAATAAGATATGATCCGACTTCTAAGCGCCATAATGATTCTAAGTAGCTGACTCCAGATGGCGCATCTTCATTACCAGCCCTACATAGATGAAAATTTAGCCTTCCTACGAGAAAACTCGGGCGTGGAAAATTATGAGGCAGCTACATGTAAATTTTTAGAGGCCGAAGCTGGGGTGAGGAAGATGAAGCCATCTCCAGATTAAGTTACTTCAGTGAAATCTCTGAATGTAGCATAAGAGGTTTTTATCCTTTGTAAACTCCACGGGTTACCTCTAAAATCTAGACCCTGCCATATTTTACTTCTTCGTCCTTGCAACGGTTTCGAACTTAGGAACTGTTGCATCAAAATGGCGCATAGCAATGTTAATTGCGCTTCGCGGAGCGGAGCAGACACTTTTTGGTTGTCTAGGAGGTGCTCATTCCCCAATATAAGACCCAATTACTGGTGGAATAGTGCATTGGCCAGCCTTCACTCAGCCTGCAACCGAGCCAGATGAACAACTCAGAGGGCGATAGGTAGGAGTGATTATGGACAAAAGAAGCACGTTTACAAGTTTGCCGTCCAGCGGAGCAAGAGGGAATGATTTAAGGAGTTCTGCTTCGAAATGAATCCTGGGGCAGCGCCTATCGAATTGTGATGAGACGGTTCAGAGCTCGGTCATCCCCGCAGATCACGTGCCCCACTCCCTTGCTAACAATCATCTAGGGGTATTCCCCCAGAAAGAGAGGGGAAAGCGCATTTCACAGATCTCTGAATGTAACGACAATTCCTGCAGTAACCATGGACGACCTGTTGAGAATCTGCAGCAGAATAGGTGATAACAAAGTTCCAAGCCTATATGGCATACCGAACAGAGCCTTCGAGCTCGCCGTAAAATTCAGACCGGACTTGTTGGCTTAATAGTTCGAAACGTGCATGTCCGAGGAGATGTTCCCTTGAGCACGGAAATGACAGAAGCAGGTATTATACTATTGCCTAAGACTGGTAAGCCTCCAGGTGGACCATCCTCCTAGAGAGCCATATGTCTTCTAGACACTATGGGAAAACGTTGGAGCGGGTAATTTACAACAGATTACTCCCGATCGTCTAAAGTCAAGGCCTTTCAGTTCGGCAGTTTGAGTTCGGTAAAGCCAGATCAACAATTGGTGCTATCAAAATGGTTACTGGCTTGGCTGAAAATGCAATTCACGGAAGGGGTATCACCAGCAAATATTGCATGGTGGTGACCCTGGACGTGAGGAATGCATTTAATTCGGTCAATTGGAACCTTATACGAAAGTGCCTGGCGACGATTGGTGCTTCCCCCTATCTCGCAGCTGTTGTCGATAATTACCTGCGAGAATGGACATGTGTGTGTGTCTGTGTATGGTGGGGGAGAAGCTACAGCTTCTGAGCACTCAGGCCGTGTTGGCCCATTGTACTCGCCACCCCGTCTAACGGAATATTCCGGATTCATTAACGTATCGCAAGATTTCCTTTAGTGGATGTGATGCTACCCGTCGCAATTTGAGAACATCAGAACAAAAGATCTGATGCCTGATGCGTCTATTCACATAGGAAATGCTCCGTGGATTCCGCTTCCTCATTACAGGAGGGACACGTATCATCTTCGGTAATTCCTATTCTGAACATATGCCCAGCTACTGAATTATGGCCTGTCAGAATGCCCACAATACACCTGCAAGTCCTCCTGCTTTTCGACAGGATAAACTTTGCGGTACGTATGTTGGGTTCTGGCATGAAAAGTTTGGTGTGTCGAGCAGCATTTAGGCTCTGCCACCTGTGATTATGGGAAACTTGTTCCCAGTTTTTGAAAACAGATTTAGCCAATGCTACTGATACCCCAATTGCTGGCTCCGGTCCCGGCATACGGGAGATTGACTCCTCTTTCGCTAAAGCGTCCGAGATTTCATTTCCCTCTATGTCACAGTGACCAGGTACCCAGAGTAGTTCCACTGTATTGAATCTAGACATAGAGTTTGAACGGTTTCTGCATTCTTGAACGATTTTCGAGGTGATCAAAGGACTGCTCAATGCCCTCAGTGCAGAATGGACATAAAACCGATGATGGATCCAAGGAGTACGCTATCTCCGCAGGTGTTTCAAAGGGCTCCATACTGGGCCCACTACTATGGAACATCATATACAATGACGTACGTAACCTTCCGGTTCCGTAAGGGACCACGGTCGCGGGTTACGACGGTGATATAGCATTGGTTACAGTCGCAAAGCATCTAACAGATGCTGAGTTATACTCTTGCGAAGTAATCAGCACTGTTAAGGCTTGGTTTGAGGGCGCTGGACTGGCAGTTGGCTAGGAAAAAACGGAAGCGGTCGTCATCACAAAGCTCGACTTAGAGTCGGGAATCACATCATCACTTCCAAGCCGACTATCAAATACTTGGGAGTAATATCATCACGAAGCTAAGTTTTAAACAACACGTGGAATGTTTGTCACAAATAAGGGGGGGGGGGGTAGTATGACCCTGGCGAGGATAATGGCGAACGTGGGACGGCCACGGACTTCTTATTGCCAGGCTGGTGAGCTCGATCTTGCTTTATGCCATCCCTATTTGGGTCGCTTCGGGCTGATTCCAGTTAACCGGTTGGGGAGTTCCGTTCCCACGTACTCGAGGAGGGCGACCAGACCCGAATCTGCAAGGGACTCATCTGAAGTGGCTCTGCCACGAAGCCTCACCGGAGGTTATCTGGTACAATGGGAACCGGGATGGCCCTCTGAGATCATACTTCCTGGAGGATGTGTTCTCGGCCCGGTTATTTGCGTCCATGGTGGTTGTGGTTATGCCTACATCGCGGGCAGAGCTCTTCAGAGATCAAGCGTGGAGTTGCACTGTACAACTCGGGTGCCGTACCCCTTAGTTGCGGCAGAGGTGTTAGATGCTGAGCCTGTACCCAGTACCGCTATGCTAGTCATGGCGGGGCTCTGATTGTCGTCCCAAAATCAAGCCGTGTTTGAGGAGGACCGTGGGATTATGCCTACACGGTAGGTACTCATGTTAAACTCCCAGGATTTTCACCCCTATTTGGGTAAAGGTATTTCGCACATTATGTAATGCTCATAAACTGAGTGCGGTCTATAGCAGGACAACTCTAAGAGTGTGTTCTGCCTTCAGAACTGTCTAAGGCTGCATTTGTCATCTCTGTCGCGCCCAGGCCAGAGTCTTTTGAAGATTTCCACCTACTTACAAAAAATATACTTTTGGTTAACTATATACTTAGGCTCCGCGAGGAGAAAGTAATTAATTCCTTTTCTATTACGATGTCTGCACTTCTGCGCTAAGTATGACCTTGTCCCTTCGTGCTAACAAACGAATGAGAAGTCAACTTATTAGTGGAATAAATTGCTAATTGATTTTAAAATGGAGCAAGTACTTTCAGCGATATATTGAAGAATGTTTACTCTGTTGGTATTTCATTTATTTTTATTTGACGACCCCGAAAAAGAGCTCAACAGGGTACCGTGAGACGAGATATCAAGAAATTCCTTCAATTTTATCTCAATCTTTGGATTTTTCAACAAACAGCCATTCTCGAAAATGAATACCAATCTTTGCTCTCAATTGAAAATTGGCAGATGATAAAATATGAGTTCATCCCCTCCTGATTCACAACGAGCTGGCTCAAAGCCAATATTTTATTTTCATTAAATTAATCCAATCTCCATCTGTCTCTTGCCTTATTATTTCGACCCCGAAGCTACTTCCCTTATCGACCGTAAAAATTCAATAAATTCAAAGATATTTCAAATTGAAATTCTCGTTAAATTGCAACCCCTAAAATAAATCCCCACAAATGATGATATTATTTGCCAGAAGCGGCGACGAGTCCCATTGATGGGAAAATCTTTTTAAAATTGATAAAAGGAAAGATGCACTAAAGCGAGCACTACTGTGAGTGTGGCTTCCTCAGGCGCTTGTGTATACAAATACCTGTGCTTCAGACAATCTTAAGAAAACATTCCTTTTCCGGGCTGTCACATGAAATGAGATTCCGACAAAATGAAATTTTCAATTTAACAGAAATTTACTTCTCAACTAAAAATGTGATAAAGATCAACAAAGAACTGGCGACATTAGACTAGTCTGGAGGACGGAGTTATGTAGCGCAGTAAAGTAGCGAACTATCGGAGTCACAGATAGACGAGCGCTTGCTACCCTCGTACGTCACATGCTGGTCTAGTTTTCTTTCATATGTTACTTTCTGTGATGTTGTGTTACATTATGCTACGATTCGTTGCTTCCCTGGGCAAGTTGCCGTTGCCGAGGTCGTCTTGCGGACCGTGCAGCTATCGCTCCAAGATACACATCATACAAAGGACAGCCTCAGATAGCATGGCTTAGACGGTGCATGCTCCACTACAATTGCTAGACGTCGTAGTGCAGAAGTCAATTGACCATCAAAGTGAAATATCTAAGTACCTTGACGATAGATAGCTATAGTGCTCAGTTCTTAGTAGATTCAGAGGAGCATGTAGGTATGCACATGCGAGTGGATGACATGTGAATCTTTCAGCCTTTGCTTAGACAGTGTTTCAAAACTTTATGGAAACGCGCCAAATTCCTCCAAGTTTAAGGAACATTCAAGGATGGCAAAAGATTATTTTCTCAAATTGAAAGGTTACATAATGCCAGCTCTTTCAATATATGCCAGGGGGCAGCTCTGCTGAAATGCACTTTTCAGAAATGAGATGTTTACATTTCGTATCAACGCTGATTTGAGAACTATTCGCTTAGAACGAACCCTCCCCCAGTATCATCCCATCTTAGATTTCAAGTCTCTGCATCGAATAACTATCCTAAAGATATCTTTATGAAAACTTGGGACTTACCGGAGGAATGCTGTCGGCCTCTGGCTACTGCTGCTACTCGTAATGCCACTCCTGCTATTGTTAGCATTTCCACTAGCACTGCTGCTGCTGCTTCCTATGTTAGTTCCTCCCACTGATGTTGCGTTACCGCCTGCATTGCTTTCCTTCTCGACGGTACTTGATGTTGAAGATGTTACTGAAGGAAGTTTGGATGCGGGCAACGGTAGTAAATTAAAATACTGTTGATGACGACCAAATGGACGATGGTCTTGCTCGTCCTGACGCTGCTGACGATGTTGCTGGTGGCACTGATGTTGGTAGTTCTGCTGATGATGGTGATCCTGATTTGAACGATTGGCAGATGTAACTATTGACACAGACTGATTTGAACGGATTACACTTGATGGTTGGATGAATCGTGAATTTGGCGAGGATCTGAGATCGTTTAGCATTAAATCTAAGTCGGTCGCCAGCGAGCTGAGCAACTGTAAAAGAAAGAAAATAGAAGTTCCATATAAATAGGAAAACCAGACAAATTTTACAAGTTATCAATTGAAAATCTAATAAAATTAGCTGGAGGAAAATTGAGATGTAGTTTAAATGTTGACATTATCAATTATTTTCAACATGGAAACATGCCACCTGTGTTTTCTTCATTGAAGCAGGTAAATTCCGCTTACCCGTTCATGGTTTGGAGGGTTTACACCGCTCTCAGAATCACATCAGATGAAGTAATACTGGTAGTGAAGGGGCATAATCTCAGTCGACATCCTGAAGAAAAGATAGCGAACGTGGGAGTGCGGCCGAATCAGAGTCCTATCATCTCTAGCCGCACTGACTCACTCCTAACATTAAGGCTAGAGCTAGAGCTAGAGGGAAAACACGGGGAGACCACATACATTACCCCCCATTCACGGTGCACGGTGGTTGCTGAAAGCAGTATTCACATCGCTTTGGGTTGGACAATTAGCGGATTGTTCTGGATGTGGTGACATGGCAGAGAAGGAAGTGATGTTTCACTGCCTGAAGGTCGCGATGATTGGAAGGAACCTCAGCGCTAGGGAGGAGCGTGAGCCCGGAAAATATAATTGCAAAGATTTTGAGGTTGAAGGAGCACTGGCTTACGATTTCCTCTGTACAGTTGAGATTATAAAACGAGGTGATAAAGGAAGTATGAAGGAGGAAAGCAAAAAATGAGCGGAAACACAAGTGCCTAAGGGTAAACCCATCCTGTAAAGTAATACATAAATTGTAGTCTCACAGGGCTGCGGTTCGAGATACCGGAAATTGTTTTAAGCGGATGGGAATCCCAATCTCGTCCGCTCTAGCTTCGACGTTCCACGCGGTACAGCTGGAACAGACGTGTCTTTCTGAGATTTTTACTAAGAGCCAATGTGAGCAGCATTCCGTTCACCGGAGAACATTATTATGACCCCGGAACTTATTAACAGCTTTGTCCACTGGAAATGGACATCCAGTTACGATACAGACCCCTCAGCCGCTTTAACCACTAAGTCTTCTGGACACGCTAAGTTCACCGTAGACTATCGCAAGCCCGTTTTAAAAAAGCCAAAGGAAGAGAAAAGTTATTATAGTCCGAATGGCTTTATTACACAGCGTGCTTCAGAGTGTAGATAGAGAAAACTTTGTCTGTAGGAAACATGCCTACATTCGTGACCAGCACTAGGCAAGAAGAATTCTTTTATGATCAGACTGGTGGGGAATGGGGGCGGGATATCACAGAATAATAAGGCTCGGTATCGATAGTTGCTCTGAAGTACAAACAATAGTAAGCAATCCTAGGTTAACAGACTGAGATTCCTATAAAGGGCACTAGAAGAACACACGGCTCATCTGGAAGTAGCCAGTGATGTTAAAAACGAACTGGAACTAGAATCAGTGGTGGAAAACCTCAAAAGAGTCGTTATCTGTGTATCCGGTTAATCTTCATCAAGACGTACCCTGGCAAAGCAGGAGCAGATTGTGAGCAGGGGTCCAGAAAACTTTTCAACCGGGCAAAATAAGCAAAGGACTAGCCGAGATACAAAGATGCAATGACAGCGAACAGAAAGACGATTGAAGAAGCAAAACCAAGTAGCTTGAGGAAATTTTGTCAAGGGATTAGAAAAACTACTACCCGCAATCGTCACGGATCAGGGAATGCAATTTGAATCTACCCTTTTCTCGAAGTTAGGCAAACTACTGGGTTTCAAACACCACAGGACCACTGCATACCATCATCAATGCAATGGGATGCTGGAACGTTGGCAATGTACGCTAAATTCCGCCTTGATGGCTCGCAACGATCCGTCGTGGTTGCTGTTCTTGCCTTTCGTCCTCCTCGGTCTTCGCACAGCCCACCGAGAGGCATTCACGGCCAGCCGACGGAGGTGGTGTACGGGAAGTATCTGCAGCTCTCCGCCAACCCTGTAGGGACCTCGAGAAGCGCTTGCAGGTCCTCATTGGGGTGGACGCTGCGTGGAAGCTGCTGCACCCTCCATATGTCCGATGAGAGCACTCTTTCAAGCTCGACTTCTGGAACGGGCCCAAATGGGTCTAGTTGTCAGGCCTGAAACATATTGCTGAACCGGGGCACGCTCCGAAAAACATTCGCAAAGTGTCAGGAATCACGCCCCGTGTTTCTCCGCTGAACCTGCGCGGTTTCAGCTGTCGGTGGAGTGATGTGAACTGAATTGAAAGGCAACGAGGCAGCGAACTACCTGGCCAAGAAGGGAGCCGGGCGCCTTCGCACGGGCCAACATCCTTCTGTGGAATTGGAAACGGGTTCATGGTTCTGAGATTAACAAATGAAGAGGAGCGGCTGACGGAACTCTACTGGGCGAGCTTACCAGGAATGGGGCAGTAAAGTGTGCTTATTGGGGGTCGTAGGTCGAAGATGCGCTCTCAGGTCTTCATTAGGGTGGATGCTCCTTAGAAGTCGGTGTACCCACCATATGAGAGTTCCTTTAAAGCCCTAGAGCGACGAAAGCACTATTTCAAGCTTGACGTCCGGGACGGGCCCAAATGGGTCTCCTTTTCAGGACTGAAACCTTTTGCCGAACAAAGGGACGCTCCGAAAAAGCGTTCACAAAGTGTCAGGAATCATGTCCCGGGTTTCCCCGCTGAACCCGTGCGTGTGATGTGGTAGCACAGCGGAGACGTGAACCACCGACTGCATCGCCGGTAGAGCGAACGCCCCCGCCGATGCACTGAACTACCGCCGGCGCATCTGACGCGAGCCCGATGCGGTATAGTTCCTTCTTCAGGTCGAAACCACCAGTGAGTGTAGACGCATTTTCTTTCATTATTTTTTTCATTCTTGCATTACTGTTGCATATATTTTCCATTTACTATTATATCTTGTAATGGTTTCATTCGTTTTGTCTTCTTAATTTTGCTGCAAATATTTTGAGGTGGAATAATTGATTAGTGGCGTGCTCACCAAATTATTAATACCAAGGAATAACATGACAACGACGTTTCACTTCAATAAGAAGTTTGAAACACACGGAGTAACAAGGCAAGGCAAACTGGGGACGTGGCTGCGACATACCGCTTAAACAAACAGCTCATTACTTGGTATACTCACGGATGACTCACAGCAGAGGGAGTGAATGCCGGGGCCGGAGGTCCAATGGAAATGTACTTGAAACCAATAGGTAAACACGCTAACATATTCTAGGCGGAAGACTATGCCTTAGACAAATAATCTCCAAAGGAATTTCGAAGGCAGAACGTTGCTATTCTGACTGACAAGGCATTTAGGTCCAACCAGGTGAACTCCAAACAGGTACGTAAATGCCTTGAGAGACAGAATACGCTCGGCTCACACAATAAGGGCTGGATACTCTGAGTTCCAGGCCATGTTGGGTTAGGAGACAACGAGGCAGCGCACGAACGGGCCAAGAAGAAACCCGGGACCCTTTCACACGGGCCACAACCTGTTTGTGGAATCAAAAACGGTTTCATTGTTATGAACGGCTGAGGGAACTCTACTGGACGAGTCTACCAGGAATGGAGCAGTAAAGGGTGCTTATTGGCGAATACGAACCGAAGCTCACAAGGGACTGTTTAAACCTCACCAAGAAGAACTTCCGAATCATAGTGGGAATTCTCACGGGTCACTACCGACTAAATTACCACCCAAGGAAGTTAGGGATATCTACGGATACTTCCTGCAGGTTCTGTGAGGATTGTGCCGAAACCTCTATTCACATTCTGGGACAGTGTCCACCATTTGTGCAAAGGAGGTCGAGGCACCTGGTAGAATACTTAATACCAGGTGCAAAGTTGAAAGATTTGGAAGTATGCAATATACGGAAATTACTAATGGTTATAGGCTTGTAGTTAATATCTACACTATAACCAATGAAAGGGACACAATAGTTCTATAAAGACTTCCCTTGACAGAATTAATAATAATAATAGCATCCTGTGGATCATGTGGTTGAAAACGGCGACTTTGTGCTGATGAGCGTGGTTCAAAGTGCTGGGATAACTTTCTGCCTCAGAAAATCGTTGTAGTCATTAACGTTAGTCTGTCTACTGTATTTCACTTAAGAGATAAATTTTTGCTATGCATTAGCTAAATTAGCCGCCATATTTCGGTTAAATCCTATATATAACATACCTAACGTATGACTACGAATCGTATTTCCTGTTTAAACACAATAAAGTGACAAATTACTTTGTAAAAGCAAAAATTGTCCAATTTAATCACTTTTATCGTCATGAATTCAATGGAATTAACTGAAAACATTTGATTTATCTTATCCAATATTTCCGGACGTATCCATGAACCTGCATTGAATTGCGATTGGAACTTGAAACATTGCTGCGGAATGCATCGAATATCTTCTTGCATACCTGAATGTAAAGAATAATATGGACGAAAACCTGTACATTTCTTTGAATTGAGATAAGTGTTTTGAGTAATCTTATATCCACTCTGTCTCAAAAGTACTTGAATGTAGCTTTTCATTGACGACCTGAGTTTAAAATAATTATCTTGTAACTGGTTTTTTATTTGAAGCTTCAATTTTTTTGCGTGGATTATTATCTTCCATAATTATCGCTATCTTTAATGGCATGAATTGTTTTGGTTGGCTCTCATTGACTTCCGCGAAGCGATGGTGGAAAAAATGGGTATCATTTTAGTTAGGAATGGATAGCTACTCGATGTTTAGAATATTTCCCAGCTTAATTATTTCAATTTTTGAACTTTAAATGATTTGGATAGATCCATTAGCGTTCAGCTTCCTTATATTAACCAGACATCCATTTTATCAAAACTGGTAAAGGATGCAAATACCGCCCAAATTCGAGAACTAAAAATTATCTTCTTCTAGCTCTTGTTTTCTTCCTTCAGTTCTCGTGGGAATCCTAGTGCTGCTCGTACTTTGTCACGATATAGACTTTCGTACGTATCTGAAGCAATTGTTGGATCATTAAACTTTACCCAGATTTTCTGACGTTCGTTTAAGAATGCAGAGTTTAAGATACACTTACATCTTGACGGAAAAAAATCGACAGAGGACCTCATGCGGATGACATAGATATCTGAAAAACCACCAGGAGAAGTGAGTACAGGGTAACAATCAAGCTTCGTGAGCTCCTATGCATAGTACGGACTTAATAATCTTCACTAGAAGTTTGGAGCGGAAGTCTGAATGAAATTGATGACACTGTCGCATCAGATTTTCCGTGTGGAAAAGGTTGGCTGATAGAGGTGAAGCGGTGCCAAAACGAACATCTTATGCCAATCCGTTACAAAGCTGGAGTTCTTTGAATATTTTTCTGAGAGAGATTGTCCATAGCACATAAAATTGCCTGTTTTCGGGTCATGACAAGCTTGTTTGGGTTTCAAAAACCATTTTTAGATTCATTTGAAATTTACCATAAGATTAAGTAGTTTTTACGTTGTTGGTATCCATCTACCCATCGGGGGGAATTAAGTTGAGGATCCGTTTTTAAGGTTTTGTACCTGACACACCCGATTTATTCGGAAACGAATAAGGCTACTGTCGTGGAGTTTTGTGAGAACATGTTGTCTGTGAATCCCTTTACATACAGCAAGTGGCGTCATTTTGTGTTAAGTTTAAGGTGTTTTTTTTTGACAGATGATGACCATGTGGGGTATCAAATGAAAGGGCTCCATTAGTGCTTTCCGAAACTGATCTTATTTCTGAAACATAGCGGAGTGAATGTACGAATGGAAAACCGCACTTAGGAATTTTTTCACCAAGATCAACACAGAACCTTTATACCCGAAGCGTACAGTTTCCGCATTGTTTCTTTAAAAAGTTAACGTGTTCTTCGGTAGAATCTGTATTCTGTTATCTATTGGATTGTAACGTTGCAGCTATCTCCAAATCGTATGAATTGCAAGATTGCAATATAAACTGGAGCAAATCACAGTGGTATACAAGGGATTCGTTGGATTTTCCAAAAAGAAAATGTGAATAAATTTTCTACAATTGGAAGTAGCCAAGGAAACGGCCTTGCTAAGTTCGTCGTTACGTGGACGTGGACGAAACCGCCTGATTATAATACTGACCAAAACTGTTAATGCAAAGGACTCTGCGTGTGACAAAAGCCAATAGATCCTGTGGATGCATTAGCTAAAATTATTCTTCAAAGTTGAATCGGCGAAAAGAAGCCGGAGAAGCAATTGTTGGTTATCAGTGGAATAAAGAGCGGAATTTATGTCATCAGAATAGAACACAATACGAAGGAACATATTCTGTGGATGCTCTTTTATTCATATATGATCAAACAGGGGATATGAAAAATGGGCTTTCAACAGCGTTAAAATAACATCCATCTGGAGCATATTTCAAATAATTAAAGATGGTGTTAGCACTTCATATGATTTATTTGAAGTTATTGGTGATATGGTTTATCTTCGTTTTCTACTAATTATAACTGCTAAAATTAGTCGATCTCTCAAAGGATATAACATAGATTGGAGCTTCATAGTAACAAGATTTGACGTTAAGCTGCAAATCTAAAGATGTATTGGTGCTTAAGAATTGCATTCCATAGGTGGCAATGCATTATTTCCAATTGTAGAATAGTGTCCAGGATAAGATGAGTGCGCGAAAACTGCCGACAGACAAATGGAAAGCGCATAGCTTACTAGATCGAACGAAAGTTGTTTTACTGTCTACAGATGGTAACATCTTATCTCCATTACAATGTAAAAAGACCAGTCATTCGTCCAAAACACAAACAAGAAAGTTAATTTGTATTATTCACTATTGCGTGGTACAACTCTAAAGAAGAAAAAGTGGTGGCAATCAAAACAGCAAAACCATATAGGTCAGGAATTTGCCCACGTTATATCAAAGATGTTACCACGGGGGACATTCTCGTAATCCTTGCATTGGTCACTTAGTTATAAAGGTTGATTAAAATGGTGATAAGATTATTTTTTTTTTAAATGGGGTGAAATCTTTAAAAGACATTGATTCATTTTGGGTATTTCTACCCACTAAAGATATTGCTATCTCTCCCAGTCACGCGCAATGATCGTTAGAGTGTTTCGTCCGGGTTAAAATAAATGGTATCAACTTCCACAGCTGCTATGCAAGACCAAGTTGGGCAATGGAAGGTTTTCAGCCTAGGGTAGACAATGTGGCGACAATTATCAGCGGTGACTTCAACGTGTGGGCAACAGAGGTCGAAGGATACTGGAAACGGTGGCATCTTTCGAATTAGGAATTGCAAATAATGACTTCGATCGCATCGCTTTGGCCAGCTTTTCGCTTCTGCCTAAGATGAGGTGGTGGGTTAGCGAAGAATTCAGCCACAGTAGTTGTCAGTCATAGTGTTTGAAATCAAAGAACACAGAATGGCGTAGAATCTCAAACTGACAGGTAGAAGAATACCCTGTTCGATAAAGACGCGTTTGACTTGGTAATTAACTCTGCCAATATGAATCAAGCATTAACAGAAAAGTTGACCAAACAGCTAATTCAGTCTGTTGCCACCGCGTGCGACCCTGCAATGCCGAGAAGAGTTACCAACAGAAGAAGCTCACCATGCTGCTGGTGGAGTGAGGAAATAAAGACGCTGAGGGCAAAGTGTCGGCAAGCCCGAAGATGCATCCAACGTTCGAGGAGAACATTGGACTTGAATTTGGTGCGAAAAGGAAACAAACAACCTAGCGATCCGGCGTCATATCGCTTTATAAATACAATGGGGAAGATACTTGAGGGAATAATTGCCAGCATATTGCTCGAAACAACTGAAAATGAAAGGGCTCTTTCCGATGTGCAGTTTGGATTGAGGAAAGGTCGCTTCACCATCGATGCAATAAAGATGGTGGTAGACATCGCTGCCACTGCCATAGAAGATGAGAGATGACGATGGGGGTCAAAAGAGTATGCGCAGCCGTCATGTTCGACATGAAGAATGCTTTCAACTCAGTAAATTGGTCAGATGGTCAGATAGGGAGCTAAAGTACGAGATCGACAAAGGCACAAATTACTGCCGTGTCTCAGCTAGAGTTCCTCAGAGGTCGGTACTTGGTCCACTCTGGTGGAACATTATGTATCATGGAATCTTCCACCTGCGTTTACCGGAAGGGGTAAAAGTAATAGGTTTCACTGACAGTATTTCTGTCTTTCTATCTGCAAAGCACTTTCACGAGACTGAAGCAACAGTCAATGGAGCGATCTGCAAGATCAAGGGCTGGCTGGAAACTGCCAGACTAGTGCTCGCAAATCACAAAATAGAAACCGTATTGATAACAAGGAGGAAGACCCTCGAATACTTCGTGCTGGAAGCAGGAACCAAAAAGGCGGTAAGATACTTAGGTGTGCTGCTCGACAATAGACTACATTTCAAAATGCATGTAGAGTATGTCGATAAAAAGGCAGCACTAGCAGCATTTTCTCAAATGCGGACCCAAATACGTCAGTTGAGTCTTGCTATGTCGAGTCATTAGCTCAGTCTTGCTCTATGCCGCCTCTGTGTGGGCTGCAGCATTGACGACTAAGGAAATCAGCAAAAACCAATAGCTTTCGTACAGATTATGTGCTCTGATAATGATTGGCGGCTTTCGAATGATATCAGACGACGCGGCGTTAGTTATAGCCGGGCTGTTGCCGATAGACATATTGGCTGAAGATATATCACGAATCTGCATAAGAAGACTGACAACCCAAGACGCTGTGAAATTGATGAAGAGCGAGGAAAGGGCATTATTATTGGTCAGATGGCAGACCCGATGATCCCATCGGGCTCAACGAAAAGTCGATGGACGCATAAGCTGATTCGGATCATCCGTATGTGGGTCAACCATCGCCGCGTTTCTATCTGGTCGCAGTGAGTACCGCAAATATCTGCACAGGTTTGGTTATGACGATTCGCCAGCATGCCTAACCTGCCCAGGCGAGGAAGAAGACGCAGAGCATGCAATATTCTATTGCAGTCGCTTCGCGGCTTGGGGGACCAAAATTCCTCTTCTGGTGCACCGCATGCTTCAGTTGGAAGACAAATGGCAGGAATTAGTGTCATTCGTAACTCATGTGCGAAAAGAGCTCAGTAGTACCTAGGTGTGGATTTACGTCCATGAATCGTGCACGTCGACGGTTTCTGCTAATGGTCCATCCTGGTTTGGTCAAAACAAAAAAACAACCAAGATGTACTTACAGTTGCCGCGGCAGTGAACATTTTGAGGGTCTTTTCGCCCTCGCTCACACTCAAATAAAGAGACACCTTCGATTACAATAGCCGGAAGATGCTAAGGCAAATAAGCAAATAATAAGCCAAATAACTCTCGTCATTGTCATTTAAGGCAAAGGAGACATCAAGAGAAGATGTGATGTGTCGTGGATTCTTCCTCTTCGATCACAGCTGACATTATTTTCCAATTTTTAATTTGTCTTTTGCTATATTTCCCTTTTAGTATATTTTGATTTTGGTGCGATTCTAATGCACCAGACTAAAGACTGAGCGTCCAAAAAAGGGATATCGAGGACAACAAATCTCTGAATTGTTGTTAAAATGACTCAAAGGGACGAAGTGACAACGATTCTGTCTCCATTCCTGTATCAGGTAGTCAAACGAGGGCAAGCGTGTTTTGATGTTTGATTGATTGTTCTACGTAGCTCTTTGAGGTTTGGGCGGACCTGCATGGCCGTCAATGTGCTGCTACATACCGAGATTCTGCTGACCACTCTTAAAGGATGTAGTACTTCATCAACTCAATTGATTTTATTCTAGATAAAAATACTTGAAGGAATTTAAACCAGAATCGCGATAAGATTGGAATATCAAACAAAGCTGTTTATTATTTTCTATCAGCACGACACTGATAGAATACACATTCGTTCCATAGGAGCAGCTTCCGCTTCTGGTTTTCTTCAACTGAATAATAAACATGATATTGATGTGTCATTTGGCTAACATTCCACCACTCAATCACATTAAGTTTTTATTAAATTTCAATGTGAAATTGATTCTCACTTGAACATCAAAATAACTTTCACAATTTCCGATTATAATCGAGCCTCGTTAACTTGCAACTGCATCTAACCCAACCCCAGTACCATGACCTGAATCTTTCTAATCCACTGAGCAGTGATCTGGCGAGTACCAATTTCATTTCCTCATAATAGCAATAGAAAATACTTAAATCCGACTATGCATAATCGCCATAATTCCATTGATCAATCGATAGTGATCTCTCGTTCGGAGGTGAGTATCTTTATTGCATTTATTGGCAATTAACGAAGTGCCAGACCCAACCGAATGTCTAGCGCCTAGTCAGCCATGCTTTTTCGCCGATCCGCTGCCTTTGTACACATGTTCCAAATACAGAGCGCAGATTTCTTAATTTATTATTGTTATGACATACATGCCAATCTCCAATGTCGAACTAATATTGAGTACAGAAAGCGTATTTTGAATGGCAGAGATTGGAATCGCCAAGTAAACACTCGAATGTAGCCCAAGCAATCATGGGCGCGATCAGTGCAATGTTGGGCAGATAATTAAAAGTATTCTCTCCCTGAATGCATGTTGGCCACAAAGCCCTCTACGGAGTCTGAATGGTGTTTTAATCCTGCTGAAACCTCTGTTAGCAAGCACAAAACATTCCAATTTCTCGCCTTTATCGCGATCACCTTTTTGCTACTTATTTTTTGATATCCAACTGTTTTAAATAGTCGTAGCACTTCTTTGTTAGGAGGGCATGGCAAGATCATTGCAAAGATATTTTTATAGTTAAACTTCAGCGATATAAACGCGCTCGGTTGACTGCACATGAACCGCCAACAGAAATTCTTTCGTCGCCTCCTGATTCCGCTGCGCTGCTAAAACAGCGTCTGTAAATCCCAGAATGGCAATCAAGATGATCGCCCATCTTAGCCGGTGTAATAATCCATCTCGCTAAGCGACTCGCCAAATTGTCTGGAAATAAAGATGTTGTAGACAACCCACCGGGAATGTTACCGGCCCCGATATTGGGTGGATCATCGATTCTGATGGGATCAGGTTGGAGTGTGAATAGGTCAAACAATACCTTGCCCGCTTTCTTAAGATCACTCCACGAGCGACCAGATGAAATTGATCGACAGCAAAGTGAAAGGATCATGTCGACCACGCCCTTTGTTAATTTATGAGACACGTATCTGAAAGGGCATCCAAGCACGTCCGAAAGAAATTGTGATTCAATTTTCAAGCTTGTTTTTGCTCGTTAAGTAATGGATATGCTCGCGGTCAACGGACTTTATGCATATCATCCTGGAATTTTTAAGATCATCGCGATCTTTTAAATGCTCAACATCAACCAAATTGTTCTCGAGATGAGTACAAGAAAAGGAAATTATGATCATGCGATAGAGCTGGAATTAATACAAGCCAAGCCTTTCCAGCACAAGTTACTGATAGGTATCTGTGATGGAAACCTGAGCATATCTGAAATATGTTTTCTTGATCGTTGTTTCTCAAGTTTAAGATGGTTAGATTTCTTTTGTTTGATTTGTCCGGAATCAGTCCACAACCAGTCTGTGTCTAGTCTCTACTCTCGCTATGAGTCATTTGGTAACCACGAATGTATCTGGTTAAGCGGATATCTAAATTTAACTGTGATTTTAGCAAATTGTCTTTTGTTTTCATGGTCTTTTTTTGCTGAACTGATATGAACCTGAAGCACTCGAGAATAAGAAGGGTTGACAAATAAACTTGTGGTATTCTAGTCATGATACTTTGGAAGAACTTGTTAAATTTAAATAAGGCCCGGAATACGAGGACCACCTCAAGTGATACGTCACTTTATAGAGCTCAAACCAGAGGAGGCTTCTACATACCAAGCGAATGTCGAAAGTCCCTGCGTACGCTTATTATGTTTCTTTACCATGTCAAAGCCTGAAGTGCAGAAATTCTTTCTACATTAGGTTCCGCCGTTTTTTCCTCAAAACTCAAAATTCAATTTTCAAAAATTGTTAGTAAATTTATGATTGAAAGCTTTGTCCATCGCTGGCCACAACTTTTTCTCATTTATCTAACAATAAACGAATCCCGCGTGAAAGGACTCGTCATCCTTTCAGGCAATCCACGAATCAATCCAATTTTTCATTTCATCGTAAGAACTGAAATGCTGATCGGCCAGATCGTGCGTCATTGATCGGAACAGGCGGTAATCAAATGGCGCATTGTCAGTATTTCAGAGTCGCCAAGTATGTTTTCATCAGTCGCGCCACATGGGGGCGACCATTGTCATGCATTAAAATTACTTTGTGGTGCCTTTCCTCGAATTGAGGCCTTTGTCCTTCAGTGTCCATCTCAAACGCATCAGTTAAGTTCGATATCGTTCACCTGTAATAGTTTTAGCAGCTCGTAGTACACTACATACAGCTGGTCCCATCAAATACAAAGCCTAATTTTGGAGCCGTGAATATTGGATCTGGCTGTCGATGTGGAAGCCTGGCCGGGCAAACCCCATGATTTTCTGCGTTTGGGATTATCGTAGTGAATTCATTTTTCGTTCCCACTCATGACACGGTGCAGAAATATCCTCCGTCGTTGCCTTTGATGCAACTGTTCACAAGCAAACAGACGCCGTTCAACGTCCTCTCGGCTTCAACTCGTACGGCACCTAATTTTCTTGCTTATAAACCATTCCCAAGGTTTCGAGGCACTTGAAAATGACTGACTGAGACACATGCAATGATTCCGCCGTTCTTGAAGCGTTGAAACCATTCACGATACGTCCTTTCACTTATTGCTGCCTTACCGTACGTATCCGAGAGCATTCGATTAGCCTCAGCTTTAGAGTTTAGTTTCTTCCTTTCTCCTTTTTACTTCAATATTCGCACTCTTGGACACCACGTTGTCGTGGTGGGGGAGCTTGTGATAGTTTATTACTACACTAAAGGTGTCCAAAAACACATGAAAATGGAAACAAAGGATTGTAACTCTCCAAGTGGTAAGAAGTCGCAGACTTCGAATGCATCCGCGACTTTGAGAAATCAGGCCGTTGCCGAGGCACGGATTTTGGAGGCCTCACCTATTTCATGTTCCCCTACGGAGAAATCTGTGGAAGAAAGGCTCTCCATTTCAATGGAATACGGACACCCGGTGTCTACGGCACGGTCAGCCAAAAAGGATAGTACAGCAACTTCGTTAATGAGAAGAACTGGAAACCTGACTAAGAAACCCACTTCCTCCAAAGGGCATCGTAATTGACATCGAGGCAGGAATCAAATATACGTCACAAGAAGAAGGCCACAAGGAAAAGAGCATCGTCCAACCACTACCAAACAATTAAAGAATTGAAAGAGAAACCCGTTGTCTACCTATCAGCAGACAAAGGAAATGCAGTGATCATTGGACAAGGGAGCTTACGACGACTTAGTATGCAAAAAATTAGAAGAAGGTAAGTTTCAAGTCATCCGGGAAGAGGCTCTGCCAGACTCCGTTAAAAGAGTGAAAAAGGCTCTGGGTGAATACAAACCCACTATTAAGAAAGCAGCCGAATTGAGAGCGCCTAACCCATCTCTGCCCAGAATCAAATGTTTCCCCAAAATACATAAGGAAGGCAACGAGCTCAGAGAGATAATAGCAGCAACGAATACACTGACCCAAAATATTACGAAGTGGCTCTTGGAAGGAATCAAAAGGTTAGGCCTAAAAATAGGAAAACGAGCAGTGGGAAATGGCAGAGAAATCATTGCCAGACTCTACGAAGCCGGGTGATACAGAGTGATGAAATGCTAGTACCCTGCGACCTAAAAGCGCGCTTCTAAGGGTATCGATGAAGGGAGCTCTACACTTGTTCGAGAAATGGACACGACACACGAAAACTCATTCGAATGGAGGAAGAAGGTTAAACTGTATAAGAAACTGGCCTTCATGTGCACGAGTGAATCCTATTTCACATTCAGGAATAAATTTTATAAAAAACCTCCGTGGCAGCAATGGGCAACCCATCTTCCCCGCTGCTATGGGAGGTATTTATGAAGAACCTGGAGAATGAACTCGAGGATGCTAGGGGACATCCCAGATTCTGGATCAGATACGTAGATGATGTATTACTAATTATCAACAGGGAAGAAGCAGGAACAATCCTCGAGAAACTCAATCGGGCGCACAGGAACATTGATTTAATCATGGGGATCAATAAGGAAGGGAGATACCGGTTCTAGACATAAAAATAATCCGGGGAAAAGGGGTTTTGAATTCGACATCTACAGGAAACCGACCCAGACACAACCATCACATACACCTGAAACCACGATTTCCATCATAAGTTGGCGGCATACAACTTTATGATGCACAGGTCGATGTGAACTTATGCATCTGTAGTGGGGTGGGTTAAAGTGAAACAAACGAGTTTTCGCTATAAACCAGCCAGATTGCAAAGAACTGTCAGTCTGAGTATCACCGGTGCCATGAGCACCACATCCGGCGCAGCTCTGAATGCATTACTCAATTTGCAGCCTTTGGATTTGTTTATTCAGAGCAATTAGAACAGCTCATAGACTAATTCGATTAGATCTATTGGAAAACAATGGACATGGGGGCACAGAGCATTGGAAGAGTCATTGGTAGAACTGAATCTAGTTTTAGCAATGCCTTCCGATTGTCAGATCCCCATACATCTGAAGAATGCACACAGAAGTCACACATAGACTTCGAATCCACCCGCGGTCATGAGCGATCATGTCGCGGCTGAGATGCGGATTTTGAAGGCCTCATCACATGCGTATCCGACTACGGTCGACCCGTCCGCGGTACTACAGCCCGAATCTACCCGTAAACGGTAGAGGAAGGTTCGGTAGGAGGGAACTTCAACCACTAAGGACGGAGACTACAGGCTGAATCCTGCCTATCAGAACCTTCTCCTTCACCCTTCTCGAGAAGAGCAGAAGAAAGGGAAGCTACTGGTTTAATGCCGGTATGCAGAAGTGAACCCAAGTGGCCCGGACACCGTGAACTTAGGAACACTCTAAGCCGGCGGCGAAGAAGGCACTACGAAGGAAGGTGAAGCACCTTGGGAATGAGGATATAGACGTGGCTGCACCACTAGATGTGGTAATATCCAGAGAAATCGGGTGCAAGAAAAGGTATATTGGGTGGAAGGTGGAGATAAATTAGTAATCTCGCTGAGACCCACACTGGATACATCAGACTACTCTGTCCGCTATAATGCGCGTAAGAAGTGTGAAAGAAGATGGTTTGCCCGAGTGTGTAATGTCGGGCCCGATACTGGGCTAACGGGATGACTGTCCTTAGAGAAAGCCCAACCGTTGGCTGCAGGGGAGGTGGTTAGGCATCGGTCCTGGTTTCAAAGAGGCTACGGATTGTGCTGCCACGCAGACTTTTACTGAGTATAGCGTTAGCTGCTTCTGAACAGTGCTCGACTTTATTTGGAGATCACTCTAGATGACTACCTGAAAGGTATTCTCCCTGTTGGGTGGTCATACTGAATGGAATATTTAAAATTCAATAGGTCTGATGGAACTGACTATTTCTTTGATAACTAACTAAAACTTGGAAGTTGCCTTCGAAAATTTATTCTACAAAGACCAGTCTTTGCTGGATTCTGGAAGTCCCAACATCAACCTTCCATAATAATAAAAGGTGGAATCAATCAATATGCATAAAGTGTATAAAAATGTGTATACAAAAAACAACTATTACTTGGAGCCCATGATATGTTATTGGTGGGTGTAGCTTAGATGCGTGTACAAGTCTCTGTATTCGAAGCGCTTCGAGGTTATACTTTCCTATTGCTACATACCAAAAGTGTCTGAAGCTTTCGGCGAAACCTTTCCATATTGTAACAAATGGAAGTAAGTTCTTCTCCCGTGTTTTGACTCTCTCGACGAGCGAGGGAGTTCCGTAAGGGAGATCTTATGAGGAATTGCATGAGAAATCTGAAAATAAACGGTAATTAATCCCAAAGTAATGTGCAACTAGCCTCGAACAGTCCTCTGTTTCGAGTAAGCTCCTCTCGGCAAAAAGGGCTCCGCCGATTCGAAAATTTGGAGTCTAGACTCAGTTTTTCCGTCTATTCAATTGAGAACCAATCGAATTAGGACCGAGTCCTCATAGGGCAAGCGAAAGCGGACCTCTTCCGTCACCACTTGTGACTCTAAGCTCAAGTCGGCACTACTTGCTGAAGCAAAGCAAGCCCCATAACCCCTGAATTCTACCAAGATCGTTGGAAAAATATCGTCCGAGGTATATACAGTTGAGAGCAAACTGAGTGGTGACGGTCTCTTATCATTCTAATTTGTCAATCCAAATGGTAACAAAGAAGGCTTGTTTGGTAACGATTAAGTCTTTTTTCCAACAAAGAGTATCGAAACCATTGGATGAGTCTTATATAATGACGCCAATCCATCAAATTATGATAGTGAGCGGTGCAAAAAACTTGGGAAGAAACTCTTCCAATTATAAGGAATACGTCTTGAGGCAACAAGCTTTGAGTCGGTAGGTCTATGGTATACCGTAAAACTTCACAATACAGGCCGTTTGTGATGTGATGTGTGAAGGGTCCCCGACACACCCTGAGGAGGGTATCTGAGCTGTCATTGTTTAATAAGTGCTTTCTTTAGTTTCCAGATGAAAATGGTGTTCTTTCCACCTCTTCAGTTGCTCGTTATCGTGGATGAGAAGACCGTTGACGTTCTTCAAAGGACCATTGGAAGTTTTTCGATCACATGCAAGCTCTTTCGTGAAGTTGCATATACACTGCCCAGCGCACTAACAAGTTCTCTCTTTTCACAACGCACACTTCACGGGATTTCGCTCGGTGTCGGTTTTGTTGTCAGATTGCAACATTCAAATCACCCATCACGACCACAATGTCAACTTTAGGTAACCTTCCCTGAACTGCATGTAATTGGTCGTAGAAACTATCCTTCTCCACTACATCGGAAGTCCGCGTTGGTGCAGAGCATTATACAACTTTGGTGCTCCTTAACCTGAGGTAAAATTTCACAATTAGAAGTCTGTCAGAAACCGGCGCTTCGGCCCAAAATGTCCAGGTTATATTGTTGGGATTCCCGCTCCAGTTGGAGAAAGCGAGCATTCTGAGGAACTTTGCTACCGTTGTCAAAGAGCATGCGCACATTCCACAAACTTCTATACCTTTTATTCTCCTCTTACGACAAGAAGGAAGGTAACTATCGTAGCTCCATGCCACCGACATTTCTCGATTGCAGTATCTTGTTGGTGGATAACGCAATCAATTGAAATGGGCAAAGACTAAGGAAGAAGTAGGTGTTCAAAAGAAGCTCCACACTACCAAGAACCTGATGGCGAAGCATAATGGGTTAAAAGAAAATCTCCGGCCTAGGAAGACGGCTTCTATATCTTGTTGGTGGATAACGCAATCAATTGAAATGGGCAAAGACTAAGGAAGAAGTAGGTGTTCAAAAGAAGCTCCACACTACCAAGAACCTGATGGCGAAGCATAATGGGTTAAAAGAAAATCTCCGGCCTAGGAAGACGGCTTCTATAAACACTGGAGGAAATACCCCAGAACCAGGAAATAGACTCATTGTGGAGAAACTCGTCAATTCCAAGGTTTTCCTCAACGACAAAAGGTAAAGTTTAGGCAAGCTTAACAAAGGCCGTGAAAGGTAGAGGAGTGCATAAAAGAAGTAACCCTGCCTCCCTGATTCAGAAGAATTATATTTCATACAGCTTGGAATAAAAACAGTTGAGCTGTCTGAGTTTATTAAGCCAGAGTAGGGTTCTAGATAGCAGGTCGGGAGAGCTCCTAAAGAACAGCCGATCGGAGTGACAACTAGCCATGCAATGGCTTAGAGGTTGTTCGTCTGCGTACGCTGATGTCCCACTCTTTTGCTAAAAATTATCCACTGGTTTTTTATCGGGAAAAGAGGGCACTGATGACTTCTAAAGGCCTCTGTATGTGACAGCAATTCCCGCAGAGACCAAAAACGAGCTGATAAGGGAAAGGGGGACCCCGGACCTAGACTATACATCAAGTATAAACTCTCGGTGAAGTCTAGGCCGGACATATTCGCCGGGCGGAAAGTCGGAAGGGATATCCACCACACCATGGACACGGCTGGAGCTAGTACCTTCCTTCTATGATCCATATATGAGAAAATCTTGGAGCAGGTAATCTACAATAAATTGCTCCCAAGGAGGTTTTTTAACTCGCCAGTGGTGATTTGTAAAAACAGATTAACTATTGATGCCAACAAATTGGTTATCGACTTGGCCAAGAAGGATACTGCTAACAAATATTGTATGCTGGTGTCCCTCGACATGAAACATGGATTTAGTTGGTCCAATTGGATTCTTATGCGGAAAACTTTGGCGGCAGTTGGTGTGCCACAGGACTCCGTACTGGCACAAGTGCTCTATAATGTCGTGTACATTGATGTTCTTGGTCTCCCGGGTCCACATAGAACTGATCGTGTTCGCTAAGCACCTCAAAGATGTTGAATTATATTCATGTGAAGTGGTGAGTGGAGTTGACTTACTTGGAGGGCGTTGGACTGACATTTCCGGACGAGAAAAACAAAACGATCACCTAGCGTCGTAACAAAAACTACGTTCATTTTAGAATTTTGGGATATATCAGCACCTCCAAGTCGGCCTACAAACATTAGGGAGTGATGACAGATGGAAGTCTCAGTTCCAAGCAGTAGCTCCAGCATATTTGCAAAAAAGCAACCACTGCGAGTACGATCCTTGCCAAAAATTATACCGGATGCAGTAGGATTGGAGGACTATAGGCTGCTTATAGCCAGGGTAATCAGTTCCATCTTATTGCATACAGTCCCAAGTTGGGGATTATTACTGCATGTGTAGCGTAACGGACATAAACTTAGTGCTGCTTTCAGGACCGTCTCAGATGATGTAGCGTTTGTCATATTGGGAGTAATGCATATTGAAACTTTGGCAGGCGACATGACAAATACTTAACACTTAAGTTGGAACCTCCAAGGGATTATACCAGAGTCTTTTCTCATACGTAGAATTGAATATAGCATACCCTGGTCATCCTGTTGCTATTTTCAACAGAGATTCCTAGTGGAAGATGCATTTCAGATCAAAAAGCTCATTATTAAAATACAAATCAGTCAATTTTTGGTTATTAGGTATTAGGCTTGAAAGAAGATCGCTAAATTGATTCAACCCTGGTGATGAACTCAAGAGTTAACAGTCAATGAGCCGCCTTTGTGCATAGCAAAAGATGCTGAAGCAACCATTCGATTGCAGATTGTGAATTCGGGACCATAATTTCATCTCCCAAATTCCAGCAACAATCCCAGCCGCCAGAACACCGAATTTTTTGCAGCAATTTATATTGAGTTATACTGGAAAAAATAAAGCCAGCACGCTTTATCCTTATTTATTGAAACATTTGAAACAATGACCATAATCTGAGCTAATGTCTCGTTCCCCTCATACACATGTCGTTCGGCATCATGATAATCAGATACGAAATTTCCATCTTAAATTGACTTGGCTCTAAATTTCGCATAGCCGCATTTTCAGAAGATTGTTTCACTATACACGCCCGTGCAGATATGTATTATGCTAGATTTGATGCGTCCACTCGTCCGGTCGAAAGAAGCTGGTCTTGAATAAATTAGCGAAGTTGAGGGGATCAAGACAACAATGTCGGATGGACGCTCGTAGGATTATGGTGCTGACCTTCTTCTCTTTGTCGTCTTTGTTGCGAACGTGAACTTGAAATGGTCTTTAAACCATATGCGAACATGCACGACACATTTGTATGGCTGCAGGCAGAAGACACTGATTATTATGGGCATAGTGCACTTTGCACAATGCAGACGAGACAATGGGTCATGATGACTTAGTTGATTCAATTTTAATGATTGGATAAGCGATGCGGACTAAATGGAGGTGAATAATTATCAAATTGGATAAAAAGTATTTGGCGAAACGAGGCTTGAATGGCAATGTTCGTAAAATAGCTTTTTTTCGCGACTGTATAATTTGCAAGAAAGCGGAAGCGTATAATTGCGCCGGACTTGAATTGAGGTTCATCCTACTGTCTATGAACTTAAATGGAGTTAAATTGAGCTACGCGGTGGGGATACCATACGTACCAAGTCAGAATATCGGCACTTAACTATAAATGTACATTTATCGTGTTTAACTCTCCGGAATGGTCAAATCTTTTTGACAATGTTGAGTAGGTCCAATTTTCTCAAATTGTCTTTTTCAGGAATTTGGGTTAATATTTCTGCTTTATTGTTTAAGCTCGTACCATTTACACATTGGCAGTCAAAGTTTTCTTTTTCAAGACCACTGGCTTAAAAGCAGAACTTTTCTGTGATTTCAATTATAGTTTGTGTGTTTCGGCCCAAAGAAGGACAAAGGGTAACTTGGTTGATTGCCTTGCAAGAGAGACGCTATAAGGGGAGGAGTAAAACCTGGCGTACTCCTACCCAACAAAACCATAGATGAGGATTGGACGAACTAAACGCCTCAGAGACTATCCAGACTTTCGTTACGGTAGTGTCGTCCGTCTCAGAAAATGTATTCTTCTCTAAATTCTCCACGGTCCAATCGAGCAGGTGGGTATATTGGTTGTTAATATAACAAGTAACTTGCCCCGCCGAAGCAAGCGTCTGTCACGCCTACTATAAAACTTAGGCATCTTCCAATTACAAAGTTGATGTTCACGACATTTACGAAGCACGTTTAACTCCGCCAATTTTTCGGTCAGGACGTATTTCCTGATATTCATTATTTAGTTGTTTCACGGACCATCATCATTAATCGTTGGCTATGATTTTTGAGCGGTTCGTGAAAAAAATATGGTAGTGACAGATGTGACTTCCACTCGCGGTCGACCTTACGGATTCAGTTTCTAAATGATCTATTTTTACCTCAAAAATATCTTCTCCGCACATCGTTTGTCCTCACGCTTCTTCACCAGCACGATTTGGGTCGGGAGTGCAATCTTTGCTGATTTTCAGTTCCGCAGGCCGTATATAGTTTGGACCTGTCGTTCATATTTCTGCATGCAGTCAATGTAGAGAAAACCAAAGGCGACACAATGGCCTCGGAAAGACAAGGCAAAGCTCCTGGATGGCAACGATCCTTGTATTTTTCGGAATCAAATCGACATATACTTCTGAGTTGGCAGCCTGAATTAACGTGAGCGGTGACGGCGACAACAGGGCATGCCACTGACTTAGGAGGAGGATTCAAAATAAGTTGCATTTGAGCTGACAGTTGTGGCATTCTGCTACCTTACTACCAGAGCGGCATCCTGTGGACACGGATCTGAGGCTAATGGTAATGCCTCCGTCTCAAGAATAATCTTAGCAGGGCTGCAAGTACGTTCCAAGCTATAACAACACTAAACTGGTAGTGCAGGATTCCTATCAAGCGCCTTATCTCAACACAAACTCCCACAATGATTTATGACAGCCCACAAATGATCTCCTATTTGTATAGTCAACCATGGGGTCAGACCCACAATTCAATGACAGTAATATTTACAATAACAGCAACGACAATTATGACGAGGCAATCTTCAACAGCCAACAATTTTAAAAGAAGGGTTCCTACTTTAGTTCAAGGTGAGACCTTTCTTCTAAAAATGTTGCTGCGTTTTACTATAAATTCCTTTGTAAGATGTGCAAAGCTTCGATGTACACCTCAACAAATAGGCCCACTGTCCCAGTAGATACGGCAGCTGGTGCTATAGGTAATAGTTCTGTAGGCTAAAAAGAAGAGATGTCGTTGAGTTCAGAGTCGGAAAAAGGGCCACGAAAAAAGATGACAAGCTCCGAGCTGCGTGACATTCTCTTTTCGGGAAAAAAATTAAGGAGCTCGCAAGCAAAGCGCACAGTCTATCAGAGTGGAAATAGACAACTAGTAAAAGGAAACGAGGGGAAACAGTAAAAAGAATTCTGCAAGATAGTAACCAAAAAAACCAAGCAGCATCGAAAAAAAATACAGTAACAAAAATGTAAATTGGAAATAGACAGCACAAAAGTAGCAAAGTCGAGGTCAAGTACGCCGACAATATCAACGCCAAAGAAAAAATGAAGGAAGAAACTACGGCCTGAGGCCCTTCTCATAAAAATGAACGAAGGGAGATTTTTCTAGAAATCGAGGGTAGATGTCAAATTTCAAATCTATGCGGAGGATTCAAACCAATACGTGCTCCGGGATAGTTCAGAGTATTCTAGGCACAAAAATAGTGGTTTCCACTCTAGAACCCATGTTCGTTCTCGAATAGGATTTGAATTGTCTCGGGAACAAAAAAGAATGGGATTACCCAGATGTCAGTAACTCAAGGTCTTGTTATCGTCCCTGAGAAGGCAGTGAGCTCACCTCTTCGGTGGGGAAAAAGAAAGACAAAGTTCCGACCCGCTGCTTTAAGTACTACATATTCCGGTGAGCACGGAGGTCAGGGTTTGCAAATGACAACACAGAAGCTCTTTGAGTTACTAAAGTCAGAGGTCACTAATCCAGTTTGCTGATGAATGCAGTTCATCCTTCTTTATGGTTCCGAAGTATGGGTTGGCACCCTCAGTAAAGAATTGTAGCGAAAGTGCATGGTTAGATTGATTATTACTTAGCGAACAGCTGCGCTAAGTAGTCAGTCCTACTTACACATAGTGAGGTAATCATAGCTGCCCGGCAGTATTTACTGAGAGGATGTGATGTATGCAGCCTGCGACATCGCCTAGCATTCGATATTGATATCCGAACCTTAGTCTCTGTATCTATTTCTTGCAACATTCTATTTGACTTAAGAACTTGTCCATGGTACTTCTAAAGCCCCAACGTGAAATCTGGGCAGTGAACCTCAGCCGCTCTTTTTGTCGGTTCTGTTTTTTGAGAGTGGGCCCCTTTTGTTCTTGTAGTTTTATGAAGATGTTACCTGTTCGCTTGACTAATTCTGCTACTTAATGCATTTTCTGAAAGGTCAGTCTAAACACGGTTGTTTTAATTCCAAGGCTCTGATGAATATTTTTATTTTATTATCAAGCCAGGTAAAAATGCTTCCCACTTGGGCATTAGGTCATAAATCGCCTGAGTACTCAGCCATCAAAATGATGTCCTTTCGGGTTCTTTATCTTGATTAGCGAAGCCTGATGTTTTCCAACGTAGAGATCTACAAAGTATGGAGTATAATGTATGTGGCAGTACCCAATAGCGATGCATTACACTCGGATATCACCTGTCGGAGGCTTACTTGTACAATTTCAACTCTAGACATCTAGTCTCACCATTTTGACGCAAAGATATAAATTGTGAATTACCGCCCAACGTAATTCCTAACGGTTGCTATAGGAAATATTTGAATCGATTCGAATTGGACAATGTACCTTTTTTTTCTCAATATACCCAAAAACCCGGCGAGGTTCGCGGAGAAGAGTAAAATGATGAAAGATGTCCTAAAAGTCAGGATATAACCGCATAGAGAACGGTTTTAGTAAGTCTAGATCTCAGAACTCAGATTCCAATCAGATTCTTGGCACCAGCCGTAGGAAGATGGCATACTACCTAGTTGTTGCATTCATCTAAAAGTGACTATTCCTCAGGGCCTGTTCTCATACGAAAAAAAAATTCTCAGGGGGACTGATTGAGTCCACTTTTATTTTGTATAGTGCTCGATCACTTTTGAGGCTGCTAATGGTGCTGGTGGGGGCCCCTGTTGTCGATACCTATTGATCGTTGTGCGCCACTAGGTGAGTCTTGGCTACTTTAGCATCAAGGCTCCATCGACGGTCCCGCTCAGAAGAAAGCAATTTTTCGCAGATCCTCGCCCATCACGATAGAAAGCGCTATCCCCAGGAAGAAGTGCGTAGCAGGAAGACGCCAAACCAAACAAGCAATCTTGGAGCGTTGGTCTGTTCACCAGAATATAAGGGTCTTGGTAAGAGGTATCCAGTGGCAAGTACGGCAAGATGAAAGAGGGAATGTATTGAGCGCAAAAGTGAGTCAAGCCACACAAGTAATGCCTGTTCAAAACAGGTAAGAGGAGGAACGGAGAAGAGGCTGCGGGGACACTTGGCGCAGACTCTGGACTCACCAATTTGGGAGACAATTTTAGCCAAATTTAGCTCAAGCAGTCCAAGGATGTAAACGTAGACAAATGCTTGAACTAAATCGGACCACTGTAATCTGTACAGATATAGATGAGATTACCTCCAAGGAGGAGGTTTGCGAGGCCTTGGAGAAACGGTTTGATTTTATTGGACTACAAGAATCGGTTGTGACAACGTTGAAGAAATGCTATGGATGAACACATCATCCTACCAGTGGAGGCAGCACTCAAGTTGTTAGTAGCATGGAGAGTAAGAATAGGCTGGATTATATGCCGGCTTAGGGAGCGATTGGCACCGAAGTGATGGTTTCTTGGTCTTGACTTCATTGCGAAGGCATTCACCGGCGCAAAAGACAATGCAAGAGATTTGGAGAGGAAGGCCATATCAGCAAGGGCTGTGGAAGTGATCCAAATTGTCTACTGTACAAAGGGAAGGATGTTATGGGACATCGGTACATTGCGGAATACAGAGCAGCCCTCAACACGAATCGCAAGTGAAGCAAATCAACCTCAACCACTACTAGGCAGAGCAGGACCTACTCTTGCAACCCATCCACAATGAAAACATCGATATGACTATCATTAGTGAGCCATTTTGAAATCACGGCGGTGGCATTTCAGTCCAAGACTAATCGAGCCAAGAGGCGTTGACCGATAATCATTGCAAGTGATTTTAATGCCTGGGCTCTTGAATAGGACAGACGGACAACAAATGGGAGCGGACGTGTCCTGCTCTAAACATTCGCGAGAACCACGAGTACAGAGCTCATACCCTTTCAGGAAAAGGGGCCTGGGGTTTATAGCAAACTTCACCTATGTAGCTGCTTTAGCCAATAGAGTCGCTGGGAAGTCAGTGAGTACTATACTCGCTGGGTGAATCGAGCTTGAAAAAGAGTGCGGACATATTGTCAGGTGTTTTGATCAGTTGGATGGTGAAAGCTTTTGAGGGAGACTCGCTTATCGCGGCGCTCAGGCCCGACATATCGCTGAATGCAACGGTCAGAGAAAAAAGCACTCAAATCGTCCAATGGGTCACGGAAGCATGCAATGCTACTACCCAAATAGGTAACCCAACTACTGGTGGAACAAGGAAATCGCATATTTGCGAGACGCTCAGGGGAAAGCCCAGATGGTCGAAAGGAAACACACAGGTACCTGCGCGGCTGCTTAAAAGAAGCTATTCGCAGGAGTAAGAAGAACTGGTTAAAACAGCTGTGCAAAAATTACGATGTAAACCCCCGGGGTGGGGCCTACGCGGTGGTAATGAAAAGGATGCGAAGATCACACCAGGGTACCTGCTTGCGCCTTCTGAAAGAGATTGTATTGTATACAATGGGGAAGATATTGAAGAGAGTCATCTAATATATACCCATTGTTAAAAGCAGTAATGGTTTGATTTTTGTTTGGCGACTGGATCTATTGACTGGCATATTGGCATCGAATGTTGAAACATGGCCAGCTAGAACAGAATTAAAGGAGGCTTGGCTAACGTAGGTGCTTCCGGGTATTTAGCAAATCTGTTCGACAACTACTTCCCAGAGAAAATTCTTTTGTACGGTACGAATACGGAGGCCAAAGGGCACAACATGGCGGGGGTACCACAGGGCTCACTGTTGAGTCCCCTGTTGTATAATAGAATGTCAAGTATAATGAGGTGCTTGCTCTTCCCTTCCCAGAAAGGACTACCATTGTCGACGTTGCGCGCGATCTAGCTGTGATTGTTACAGCAAAGCACTTTAGGGATGTAGAGGTCTAGGCGCCGGAAATAGGAAAAGCAGTCCTGGCAAGAAAGAGCCGAGCTGACCTTGGCGGATGATAAAATACAATAGGTCTTAATTACAAACCATAGAAAAAGGGACATTGTGAAAGTGGTAGTCGATGGATATATGGTCGCTTCAAAGGGGGCTTTTAAATATCGGGGAGTGATAATTGAAGCCAAACTGAACTTTAGGAAGCAACTAGTATGCATGGCAAAAAGCAGCCGGTGTCACCGTGGTATTTGCACTTATTGATGAGCCGAAATACCTCCAGTTACTTCCAGTCGGAGCGGTGCAATCAATTCTGTCCTACTTGCCACCTGTATGGTATGCAAGTACCTCTGCAAACCATCAGAGACGAAAGCAGGTGAATTCAGTTTACCGGCTGATGGCTTTGAGGGTATGCAGTGGTTTAAGCACCATATGAGATGAGGCAGTATTGGTGGTGTGGGGCGTGATCCTTCTCGACATTCTTGCGAAGGAAATGTGTGTGTTGTACGATGCAGAACAGAACGCAGAAATGTGGCATGGTCAAGGTGGAGATGGGGATGGGTCTGCGAAAGATTATTGGAGGAGCAGGCCTATTCTCAACATTTGGGTGTGGTTTGGCAATAAATATGGGAGATGTATCGGAACCGCTTTGAGATGGACTGTTCACCAAATTGTACTAGGTGTGGCAGCATACCCGAGGATTAAGAGCTACTGCTTTACCGTCCAAGGTTCGCAATGGAAGAATCTGAACCAAGGTTTGGACAAGAGCGTAAGGTAAAAGAATTTGTTTGCGGAAATTCTGAGGGCTTATGGTTCCTTCTACAACCGCAAAAATTCAACAGAAGTTGCTGAAGGAGGGAAAGGAACAGAAGGACGAGTGCTTAAAGAGCCCACCCCGTGAAGTAATATCTAAGTGGTAGTCCCACGGGGCTGGGACTGGAGAGACTGGGGGTGGTTTCTAGAAAATGCGAATTTCACACGCGCCCACTCTACCTCCGATATTTGTGCGGTAGAGCTGGAGCGGACGTGTTTTTCTCCACCATTGGTATGCTAGCAGTTCACATTTTGGAACAAAGGAGAAGCAATTTCAGGTGTGGAATTATGAATAAAACAACACGTTCCTTTACAATTGGCTTCATTCACAGAACAATAATTCGCTTCCATCCACCCTTGTTTTTCTTTAGGGACTTGATTTGTTTCAGAAATCCTAGTTCAGGTCTATTCAAAGAAGCGCTTGACACTTGAGTGTTTCTAAATACTTCTCTTTGGAGTTTGATTGCCATGTCTTCCCTCGAATTGGCGACAATTCTAGAGTCGGAAAGTAGCAAAGCTGGACCTTTTTTCGCTTTTCAAAAGTATTATATAACACAGTGAAGGGCTACCTGCCGCTGATGCCTGTCATCAACTTGACAAATGAACCGAAAGGTTAATTTATATAAATCCAGGCTTGCATCTGGTGCACTAGATAGTTCAAGGGCTTTGCCGGGCCTCATATTCTATATTAGAATAGAGACATTGTTCCGGTATAAAATCCAACAAGATGCAAGTTGGACATAATCGTGTGCCCACTGACATTTCTATGGCATCACATGGTGAGCAAATTTTCGCCACTAACTCATTCCATGCTGTGTAGAGCTCTTTCAGATCTGGTCTTATCTGGTAGATACTTTCTTAGCGTTGTATAAAATCGCTACATCAACGCGGCGCGGGTCAGTATGTAAATCAACAAATCACCGAGTAGAAAGGATTCACGTCGTTATGAGAGCTATCCGCCTGCACTTTATAAAAATTCAGTAGCATCCCAGCCTCTCGAGCACATACCATGTCTATGCCGATGGAATAATGGATGCATACTCAAACTACACCCAATTAAATCTGCATCGCTTGTTAAAATAAATTTCCAACTCAAGACTGGATTTAATTTACTGCCGCGCAGCTTAACTAACCTCATTTGCGTTCTTTCATCACTACGAGTGTAATACCATCTTGCCTACGCCTCTACGAGTACACGACGGAGTTGCAATAAGAAAACCAAAAAACAGTCAGACCACGACGACGAGATATCGTGATCAGGTCCAGGTGACAGTCTGGAACCTGTTGCAAGATTGCTTCAGTACGCTTGATCATTAATTTGTTACTACATGCATTTATTACTAAAAGTAATGGCACAAGTACTTGCGTTTGTGCAAAATATCCCGTCCAAGGTCTCTATCGTCATGAATTTAAGGTACAGAGAACTATTATTCCCGCACGGTGGTGGTTTTCCAGATATAAAGAAAGATTGTTCAGTGGAATAAGAAGGCGAGTGCAGAGACGTCTAGGGGAGACAAGAGGCCCAAAATAGGCTCCCATCTTTGATCGTAGATAGGGATTGAACGTGACGAGCGAAGTCCACCTAGGTTGAAGGAGTTCAAGGGTTCCCTGCATTTCAACACTATCTTGTTGCGAAAATTCAGCAATTCGGTGGAAATTCGCGTGAATTTTCGCAATGACCTTATTAATGAAGCTGATTTATGCGGTTGCGCGGGCAGAGATACAAATCTACAAAAAATCAGGCTCGGCCGATAGTGGAAAGACATGCTAAAGAAGCTTATCCAATTTTCTCAGGCATCCCCCCGAATGGGAACTCGATCTCTTGCCTCTCCTACGTTCGTAGTCCGCCTATTCAACCGCCATAAACAATATCTTGCCAATAGGCCGAAAACGATCTTATAACTCAATGCAAGTTGCGCGGATTAGATGTAAATATGCTGCAAGTACATGACATTCGACCCCCAGTTGAAATTCTTTGGCTTCTTTTGTTCATTCACTTGCTGTTCATAAGCTCTTCGCCCTCGTTCTTGGCTTTTCCTCGTCGTGGTGTACGCGGCATTCAAATCCAAATAAAGACCAGCCATAATTCATGAAATAATCTTTGGCAAAGTGCTTGTGGTTCTCGTTGTTATGCAAAATAATTCTCAAGATACAAGCATGGACGAGGGCAATGAGGACACCATACTGTCTGACTTCATCCCGTCTCTTGCAGACCATGGTATAGAAGAGTGGAATTAAATAAAAAGTATTTGACCGGTACAATGACGCGGTTCTTTGAACCTTTTATGCATTTCGCAAATGACAGGGAAGCCCCTTTTAAAAAAATCCCTTACAGAGTTCAGATATTCCAATGGGATCGAAAATTTATTAACTCGCTGCTCATAAATTTTTCAACAAGGACATGCCGCGTGATACAGAGGGAAATACTCGCTCCTTTTGAACCGTTCGCTACTTAGTGATATTGCGGTCGCTTTGCTGCAGGATGGGCAGAGTTGGTTCCGAAATCTCCATTCAAGATTATATTAAGAATTGCATGGAGTGCCAAGTTCAAATCAGCATACGAAACGTCCGTTGCCGGGTATTTTTAAGTCGATGCAAATTTCATGAGAGAGAATCCTTTATATCTGCTCCTTTGCTCACAATCGGGAATTGAAAATGTCCGAATCATGGTGGAGGCTGGATTCAAGGCATCTTTGGAAAATTGAAAATTTTATTGCCAGAGAAAATACTTGAAATGAAAAATGCATGACGGGGGAAACAGGATCTTTCGCAAGCTGAACTGGACCTTCACCTTTGGATTCTTTCCTCGCTCAAAGACGCGTAAGTGGTTATGACTGAATACATGGGCAGCACGTGGCTTGCGTTCTGGGTTGTTATATTTATGAGATTGAATTCATGAAATGCAGCTTTTTATCAGATTTTTCATGAGATAATGAACCTAGAATAGTCGATTTCGGGTATAAAATCGTTTGGCGGTGTAGATGTCTTCGCGAAGATTTCATTTAAAGATGTATTTAAAGCTTCAGGGAAACTTCGGTTGTTCCCTCGCATTCAGTATTAAAGATATATGGCACGACATATACATAGAAATAAATAACATAATATTTGAAAAAAATTGGAGCTTGAAACGAAGCCAAGATTTAATAATCAAAGTTTTGGCGATCGGCTCTTCCATTTGCAGTATAGCGATGAGGCTGCCTTAAAGGAACTCCATCAGGTAATCCTAGCTTCGGATTTTGACGCTTGGCCGAAGTTCATCATTATGAATACCGAGCTATGCAAGATGGTACATATCGGATGTTGGAAATCTGTCCTTCAAAGGAAGGCAGGGGACGACATTCGCATGCTGGATGAACAGAACTCAGGCATTGATTTCAGACACGGGAGGGCAAAGTTTATGAATGCCAGGAAGGACAAATCCACAAACGGTGTTCGAATTAGACCAAAAGAGTCAGAAGGTCCTCACAGTTAGACCGCATTTGAAGCTTCACTTTTTTTCTGGAAAGATTGAAATTCAGTCAAATCAGGATGATGCTCAATAATTTCTCTTTTGAGCGCAAAGGACATTGGTGGTCTTCGACTCATAAAAATTAGATCAAATTACAACATCTTTGGTGTGCTTCTCCATCCACTTCGCACCGGAGGATAGTGGCTGAACCTTCGTATGGAGGATCGTACTGGCGAAGGAACTACATGGAAACTTTTCTTATACCTTTAGTGGAACAATCGGAAGAAAAGGATCTAGAGACGTGAACGGAGCTGACGTGATACCAGTGTGTGGAATTGGATCTGCGGAAACCACGAACCAGAGAAGATGTTAAATGAAAAACAGAAGAATGCTTTACGTGAAGAGATATGACCCTTTTTGTTTGAAGACATGTGCACTGCTACACTTTCAAATGAGGCAGCTTTCAGCGAAATCGAGATATATAAGGCCGAGAGATGTCAAAACTGTTAGAGGCAATAACGCTGAGACCATTTTGGCCCCAGGACCCTGTTATGGTTATCTTACAATATCAGATATCAGGCGACAGGAAAAACGTCACAGTTGGCTCTGCTTACTTACCCTAGAATTCCTTGTGTCCTGTGCCAAAGCAAGGACTAAGAGATCTAGTAGAGTATGCAGAATCAAGTCATGAACTCTTTAATAGGTTGTGATGCGAACAATCAACATCTATGTTGAGGGAGTAGCAAATGCAATCCTATCCAAAGTTACGCTGATGACTGTGTTTTAATCTGTAGGGACAGATACTCGATGTGGCAGAATCCAAACTGGACTACAAATTGCTAGCAAGCGGTGCAGGAAGGCGGGGATGCGTATAAATCGAGCTAAAGCCAAGCTTCGGTTACATTTGAATAAGAAGTTTGAAAAACGTTGGAGCAGCAGGACGAACTGGGAAAATATAGCAGTAGCCTACATCTTTACCGATTAACCGATGGTATAGTGACGGACTCCTTACATCAGGCGGACCAGGTGTCGGGGTAATTGGTTCAAGGAAAACGTACTTCGAGTCAGTCAGTAAGCATACTATCATATTCCAGACAGAAATATATCCAATAGATAGATGTGCCTCCTTCAACCTCAAAAGGAACTATACCTATAAGGGGCAGAACATTGCTATTTTAGCCGACAGCCAAGCGGTTATTAAGGCTCTTAGGTCCTACCAGGTGAATTCTAAACTGGTATGGGAACATCTTAACAGACTGAACTTGCTCGACTCGCTTAGTAAAGTTTGGGTATTCTGGGTTCCAGGGCGCATTATATTAAAAGACAATGAGGCAGTGAACGAACTGGCCAGGAAAGGACTACGCCTTGGAACCTTTGGAACGACATTCCACTGGCCACAGCCATTTTGTTGAATTAGAAATGTGTTCATGACTACGATGCTCAAAAACGAAGCGAGATGGTTGAAGGAAATGTACTGAAGGAACTTACCAGGAATGGAACAGTCCAGGGTGCTCATGGGGGAATACGAAGCGAAGATTATTTAAACTTCCCCAAGAACAGTTTCCGGATCATAGTAGGAATACTCTTTGGTGACTGCTGGCTAAATTTCCACCTGGAAAAGCTAAGAATATCTACGGATACTGTCTATAGATTTTATCCGGAGAGGAACGAAACCTCCACTCACGTTCTGGGGCAGTGTCCGCATTTGTGAGAAGTATTTTGAGCCAACTGGGAGAGTACCAGATGCCTGCTTGAAACACTTGGAAGAAACTGGGGGAGGTGTTTGATTCCATCACTTCATCTGGTTTCTTGACTGGGGCCAAAAAGAAGTGAAGTAATTAGCCCAGCAATCGGCACGTTAAAGCTGTTAAAGTTGATTTCAGATTGACGGTTACAAGAGGAAGTTCCACTGTCAGAACACCGATACTTAGAACAAATAAAGAGGGAAGAGGGAAAAACGGATTAAACAGAGTCTAATGAATATAAACGCTATTGAATTTTTTTTGAGAGTGCTGCTCCCTAGGCGACAAATAACCGCTTTGGCGATAGAAGATCAATTGGGAACTTAGAATCGCATATCTTTTGAGTGCTTTGAAGGGGCTTGCCATATTATCCACAAACGTGGTACAATGGTTCCCTAGTGGGGCCGACAGTTGCAAAAACCCAGCAAATCAATTAGATGAATTCTGAATCGTGCTTGTAAAAGTGATAAGAATGAAGACTGGTTAAAGTTGCAGAACTCATAGCGTATATATAAGTCAACGAAATTGGACACTTTTAGAAAACCAGATAGAACTTTCACGAGCTGCAGAGTTGAGTTTGCACAGACTCTCTTAATACATTTACATTGGTTTACATTGGTTTACATTGGTTTTTATCAAGTGAATCTATACTGTGCGCTGAAATGGGTAACGATCGCTACCTAATAAGAGAAGGGATCGACATTTCTCTGTTAATCGACTCACTACTAAGCGAAGTGCAAAATATGCCAATACACGATCGAGCTTATACTTATGGTATCTCGGAATGGTGTGTAGAAATATCCAGGAACACCAACTCACCATTCATTCGGTTCCAGTTAGCAGTGTTTAATGCGTTTTTTACATCCAAAATGCTTATTGGATCTATATTGGTGCTCGCACAAACTATTGCTGCTTTCAACGGTGGCTAGCAGTCTGTTGTAGATAACTCTCTTCATCATCCTCCATATTTTATCTAACAGATAGATCAGGCGATATGATTTTGCATATCCAGGTGGGTTTTGGAAGCAACACCAACTTTTGCTTATATAAGTGTAATCTCGCTGTGTTTCTTGCAATTAAATCATTCCAAATAATTGATACTTGCCTTTTCTTTTCGCCAGTGATATTTATTAACCTTGCAAATACCTATATTTCGGGAACCATTTGTTCTTTTCATCAGCGCTACTAGCGAAAAGAAAAAGGCAGTCTTAATTATTTTAAACTAGATGCTTTGTTCACTGCTTTTCCACAGAGAATGAAATATTCTTTCTTTTAGAGGGGATCAATCTGTACTGCCAGCTTCAAACCTCCATTAAGAACGTCATTCAAACCTGGGGCATTGCTTTCGCCGATCCTATCATATATTTTCCGCAACTTCTTCTCGGTTACTGGAGGTATCACACCTTGGTAATGCGGGAACAGAGTGGCAAAAATTTTCTTTAGAAGGCGCGGCCAGGTCCCTTGGGACGGTTTTCGCAGTCCTTTCATTACTACCCTATAAGCCCCAGATCAAGGGCTTACATCGTCATGTTTGAAGCAGTTCCTTATATTCCTTCGAACAGCTTCTTTTAAGTGAGTGGCTCCGCAGTTGTCTATTTCGCTTCGACCGGACCGGACTTTCCCCTTAACCTCTGGTAAGGCCTACTTGGCCCGGAAGCATACGGCTCGTGAAGCTGCGATTTCGTTCTTCTACTTGTTGGGAAGCAGTCGCCTTCTGGTCATAATAGCAGCGCATACTTGCGTCTGTCATTGGATTAATTGGGTGACACTCAAAAACTTGCACCGTACATTCGGACAACCCATTAAGCATCCGAGGAGAGTTACTTTTCGAACTCCAATCGACTTTGATTTTCATGCAGATTGCCTGGTGCATGTATGGCTCTCACTGATTGGCCAAGCAACTGTTGCAACGCTGTTTAGATCAGAATATATAGCTAAAGCTAATACCTTACCTATTTATCTTCTGATCGCTTATCCTACGATCAATAGCAGGAGCATCTATAATTCGAAAGGTCGTGTGAAAAAATTGTTTTGCACTCAATTTAGGTATTTGCTCAGTTTGTATATAGATAATACATGTGGTCTATTCCGGCACAAATAAGCTGGTTTCTCGCTCCATGAACTTGCCTTTCTGTTTTGGAAACGTTTAACTCTCTCACCCATATTGTTTGCCAATATGGCTATATTCCCAAGTTTTGGAGCACTCCTTCGATCAGAGTTCTATCCGTTAGCGACACTTTTTCCTGAATTCCCCCATAACTTCACTCGACTCACGGACATTCGTTCTTCCTTCTTTCACAGTCAGGAGACCTTGCTTGTTCAAAAAAGTTCCCCCGCCATCTTGGGCGGCAAAGCGGAGCACAGCAGCCACAACGACAAATTTCCTTCCGCTTTACGATTACTTGCCAGCGCAGAGGCAAATCGTCAGACGCTGCCTCATCTGTGCCCTGGGAGCAGCGTGACCGAAGCGGCTCGCAGATGTTGAGTGCTCAATATAATTCGGAGTCATGTCGTGTTCTGCGAATTATATAAAGGAGCACTCAACATCTGCGAGCCGCTTCGGTCACGCTGTTCCCAGGGCACAGATGAGGCAGCATCTGCCGATTTGCCTCTGCCCTGGTAAGTAACTGTAAAGCCGTCATCGCTTAACATTTCTCCATGCTTGTTCCAAAGAATCTTCTGATCTAAAATGATTCCTCTATATTTGACTACTTCAGAAAGTTGATGAGTTATACTCTCTTCTCTGGTAGGCAAACATCATTCAGTTTCCTGTTTTGTAAATAAAGCCCTCGTTTAAATTCCGGGCTCTCGATCAACTGTTAGCTTAGACAAATCATTGCTATCAGCTTAGAATTTGCCGAATTTCAGCGTACTCCTGGGAGCAATCTTCTGCGAGAAGAAGGCACTACCATTTCTCTTGGGCTGCGATGCCAACGCCTATCATGAGTTCTGGGGAAGCAGCGACACCAATTGAAGAGGTGAGTACCTTCTTGAATTTACCTTTTGCAATAAACTAGAAATACATAGCATAGAGGACACGCTAACATTCGTGACCAGCACCGCGCAAGACATATTAGAAATAATTCTAGGAATCACTCCGACGACCCGACGCGACTCAATCATCAAGTCAGACGACTCCCACTTTTCTCAAAAACCTTGACTATGCTGATTTCACTCGACGCTTTAACAGCACTAAATCTAACTATCTAAACACCAATATCAAGTGTAGGCTGCTCTGCCTGGTTATTCCATGCATTGGAACAGACTATATCACGATGGCCGGTGAGTGGATCACCCTAGAACTACATGGGATAGAACAGTGGAGGAAAAGTGCAAGCTTCTGGAAATACACGGGAGAAGAAGCTGAAGCTAATTGACAGGAATCGGCAATGATAGTGAGTGGGTAACGTTGAAGGGTCACATCTCAAACAGGAGTTTGTGCTAACCATATATGTAGGTATATAATGGTTGGATTGGTAAGATAATTATTCCCTTGATCTTTGCCTTCGTCACCCCCTTTCCACCACCGGCCGATAATTGCTGACCTGGCCATTGTCTTACCAAAACTTCCGCACGGACTTTTTGGTTCCCCCAGGCTGCCTTTTTCCATTTGTGAAGTCGGTTCTACGCTCGACAGAGTTCGTGATAAGTCTTTGCGCGTGACCTTGCTCTTTGAGAATGCAACATTACTTGGTATGCATGATTTTTCCCTTCCGTTGCCAGCTTACATTCATCGTCGAACCAGTCGTTCCGACTTTTCTTGCAGCTGGGTCAAATATGTTTGTGGCCGTATCGATGATAACGGTCTTCAGGTGGTTGTGATGATCATTTTTTGATGCTTCATCTGCAGGACATCTGTTAGCTGCAGTTGTTGCGGCATCCATTTCCACCTTATAGATGTTACGGAGGGCAGTGTTGTGAATGGCTTCAGTATTCGCTCTCACCTGATTGTCAGAGGGGATTGAAGGTGGTGTTGTAATTCGAGCTAGGAGCACTATGCCAACGAGGTTGTGATCCGAGTCTATGTTAGCCCCCTATAAGTTGTGAAATACTTCAAGGCTGTGAGTTGGCGGTGTTCGATCGGCACGTGGTCAGTTTGGTTGAAAGTGGCCCTATCTGGAGAAGCCCACGTATGTTTGTGGACCGTTTTCCGCGCGAACCAGGTGCTTTCAACATCCATTTCGTGCGATACCGCTGGCTCAATAATCCCCAGTCCGTTATCATCAGTATCCTTAGGTAAGCTATGGGAGCGAACGTATCGTCTGGATATGGGCTCCGTCCTTACTTGACTGTTGAAATCCTCAGGTATGATGTTTGATATCATACTTGAGACAGGTTTCGAGGGTCCGCTTAACTGCCTCGTAGAAGGTATCTTTCTACGACTCTGCAATCTCCTCTGTAAGGGCAGGAACTTTTAGTAGATTTATGTTTCTAAAATTGCCTCGCAAACGCAGAGTGCATGGCCTTTCACTTATATTTTCAAAGCCGATAATAGCAGGTTTCATTTCTTGGCTGACCAATAAACCTACTCCGAGTACATGATTTACTGGATGACTGCTATAATATATGGTGTAGTGACTCTTCTCCAGGAAACCGGTGCCTGTCCAGCGTATTTTTTGCAGCGTTGTTACATCATACCATCATATATATATTGGGACAGGGTATCGGATAGCTGTTCTTCAGCATTCGGTCTGTACAGAGAGCGCCCGCTGCATAAGAAAATGCGCAAATCGTTATTCCATGTTCGTTGCGTTGTTCGTCGTTTTAAAGTCCATCCTGTCCGAGGCTCTTCCTGTGGTTTCGTAATATTGGTTTTCCGTGTAGGATTGTCAGCCCTACGCAACCCCTAATCTGGAGGACCAGTTGGTACAATCTTTCCCGTTTTTAGGCGTGAGAGACTCACCTTGATCTTTCTCCGTCTACAGTTTTTCATTAAGAAAGAACTCCCAGCGATCACCACGTCGAGGTAGAGATAGGGTTTGATAGCAGAACTTTTGGTGTTGGTTCAGCAGGCGTTTTCCAGGTTTCATGCTCCATCGTGGGTACCAATCCATGTTTCGCCCTGGGATCTATACTACCCTTGCATAATTTAGCTAGCGCTGTTTCTGTGTGGTGGAAAATTCAAACTCCTGGCTTTGGGGGGAGAGTAGGAGTCTTTGTCTTTCTCTTCTTTTCAAATATCGACTCTTCTCCCATCCTCTTCGGGGACGGGATTGAATACTAAAATTTTATCATGACACGCCAAAATATCCAAATCTGAGGGGCCATCACTTTTTAAGGCAGAGATTCATACTCACCCCATTTTCCCTGATGTGAGAATTCACTCTTGTCCTATAATCTTAAAAACTTAAATTAAATAGGTCGCAAGGCTATGAACGGCGGTTCGCACCATCCAATAAGACGAAAAATTTCTTCTGCATTTACATCTCGGTACTGCTGTCATTCAGTCCTTACAAATACTACAAGAAGTTCGTAGCAGAAAGTTTGGATTTTGGGGGCTTAATGAACTCCCTTTTGAGTGTTCGTTTTGAGAACCTGCACAATGCTATTTTGGCCTTGAAATGACACGTGGTCTCCATATAAAGATTTTTCCGTGTTTCTCTCTTGCTTGCGATGCTATGATGAATCTGTCAACTGTAAGAAATGGCAATTCTATACCCAAAGTAGGTTTATGATCTTTGTAAGGCTAAAGTCGCAAGTAAATGGTTTCAAACGTGAAGCCACCACAAATTTTATTACTAATACTTCGAGCTATACCTAAAATGTATTCAACACATGTTTCCATCCTCTTGGACTTGTATCTCAATGAATGCATCTGTTCATTGTTTCACAGAACAATTCACACAATCATTTTCTATTGAAAGATTGCACCGACTGTGTGCACTTACTCAATGCCATCTTCACACGCTTCTTTGCATCCATGCACTTGCATAAATCTAATGTAAGCTCACTTTATCTTTCTGTCTGAAAAATTTCCTTTGTCCACTTTTTTTTTCATTATTTATAAATTGCAACTTACCGCAATCGCATCCATTACCGCATTAACCATTCTTGATGATTTCTGGTGTCCAACACTTCACCAAAGCGACAGCCAACAACAACAAAAACACGACAATGATTATAAATGATGTAATGCAAATCATAGGAATGAGCTGCAGTCGACCCCCTGAACAGTGGAGGTATGCGTGCTGGCCCGTATTGTATTCAAATCGCAAGTCGAGGTGATCACTTCAAGTTGAACTGCATCCAGGAATCAACAATTTAGATGCAAAGTCGGACACTTCTTTATTGAATGAAACTTACATTTATCTTAATATTTTTTCAGCACTTTTTCACTTATCTTATTTTTTTATTATAATACTCGACGCTACTTTCTTGACCTTTCAATTTTCTCACTAAGATTTCAAGTGGCCTTTCTTCTTCGCCTTTCTTAGAAGGAAGATTTATTCAGGCAACTTTAAATAACACTCACCGACCATAACGATTTGTTACTTTTGCCGAAGGAGTTCGACATCCACAACGACACCAAAAATCAATTTTCAGATAAATTTCGATGCTAATGATATGCAAGATTATTCAAAACGATCATTTTTCATTTCTCACTGTATCCACTCAAGATATGATTTTTTACCCGTCGATACGCACGAACTATCTTTTCATCCTCAGATACAAGCTATCAAAGCCCGCCTGGATGGGCAGTGCAAAACTCTGGAAACGGCTGCTTAAAAGCAACAATTCAACAATAAATCGATTATTTTGATTAATTGTGATAGGAGGGCAAAAGCTTAGATGAAGGGGATGCACATGAGTGGCGGACGAAGCGATTGATACTGATATGCAAGTAGCGCGGTCATTATCACCCGGCGTTGCGTCCGTGTGAATTCGAAATTCAGTGAAATTGAAATGCACGCGATTCACTTGGATTCAATGGAATTTGAAGAGTGGTTCTGATTAAACAGGCGTGTGTGATTCATTTGTTGGTATGTCGTAGGTGCCTTGGGTGAAATGTTTACTATTGTAGATTCTGGATTATCTACTACTGACATAGTAAGGCTTATGAACTCTCAGCACGTTTCTTTTCGGTCGTGCTTTCTTTAAATGGGTGTCAATTTCGAGCCAGTGTGGATGGAGAGAAATAGCATACAAAATCGATTAATCTATATCTCAGGTGACCGTATCTTATTGATTACAGTATTCCAAGAAGCATAGGATTGGAAATCCATGCTAGGTGAAATCAATAAAGATACGATAATTGACGGCTGTCGGTCATACTGAATTGATCAATTTAGACATCTGAACTATATAAAGTCGCGAAATCTTGGCTCCAGGTCTACTATATATATATATAAAATTTATTATATATTCTTAGAAAGTGTGGTTCATTAATAGACACTTAGGACTAGGTCACTAACTTTCTCATTGTTCCCACACGATGAAAGCCTCCGTCACCTAGCTCATCTCAAGACACTTTCTAGATTCAAACGCCTATCGATCTCAATCAATAAACTCTTGAGTGCTTATTCTGGAATCGGAATAAATCAAAAATATATTGCACGATATAAAAAAAAATTCACACATGCTCCACATGTATGCATGTCTATTTCAAGTGTATGTCAAGCTAGAGCTTAAAACTCCCAAAGCCACTTGACACTATTCCCAGACCCGATGTATTTATAATCTGGCTATCAACACAGTTTTCATGTGTGATGCAGGAGCGCATTGCACGTCTAGAACGCCATGGTCATGACAGCTTTTTCTCGCATTCTTGACCATCGTCATTGGCCTAGTACATGGCAAACATGGTGCCGTGCAAAAATATCTCGAGATTTACAAATGAGAAGGTGGAAAACAAAAAAACGCTAGCCTGTCAGATGGACAAAAAAGATGTTAAGTAGTAGTCAAAATAAAATTGGCCCGTATTGACCGATTTACGATCGGAACGGTTTTAACCCTGAATGGATTGAACGGAACTTTCGGGTTCTGGCAGTTGCAGTTCCTGTTTTAGTTATGTCTAGTTTTCCTCTGAGGGTTCACTTCCGCATAGGTCTAATAATGAAATATTGTCTTTTTCTAATGTGAATATCTTCCCTGCTTCACAATTTGAACCTTATCATATTGAAGCAGGTGTTTAATAAAATAAGACTGAGGTTCTGAGAACATTCTGTTGGAAAATAAGGGCCACGGTAGCACAAGTTTAAAGGTTTACTCATTTGTTAGAAGAATTGGATACTACTGCACATGCTAGATACAAACTTCCGATACTAAATATTATATTTCCTCCAGGCCCAGAATTTTTCAACTCGAATAGTGTATATATATAGTAAAAAAAGCCCACGGGCCCTCTTCCCGCCCAACCGGACCGAGGGGCGACCAACCTAAGGATGAGCTGACGGCAAAATCCAAAGGCGTTTTAACGCAAAGTGTGTGCGACCATGCGAAAATGTATTCCTACATCCCGATTGTCGCAAACACTTCAGCCAATAACGCGGTGGTTCTACATTACAGAGACATGGATCATGAATCGAAGACAGTGCGAATCAATACTGAAATCCACTAGGTCAGATTGTTACCGGACAGGACTCTTCGGACTATAGCACAGGTTGCAAGGATAACCGCTTTTTGCATCTCCATGTATAGTCCAGCCCTAAGATCGAGCGTTTTCAGCGCTTTATGTAAGTTCTGCGGGACTAATCCCGTCGCTGAAATTACTACTGGGACTACTTCGATCTTTTGTAGTCTCGAAGTCTGCTTCATATCGTCTGCCAAGAGGCCGTAGTTCCGGATTTTTTCGTGCTGTTTTTCAACAGTGTTCCGGTCCAACGGTGCGGCTACATCGATTATGAAGTTCTTCCTTCAGAAGCAGAACTAGATCGGGTCTGTTATGATTAACACTGTGGTCGGTAGCAATAGTATGATCCCACAGTAGTTTAACCCGATCAATTTCCAAGATTCTCTGCGGAGTATACTTATAATACGGATGGTAGGTTGCCACTAAGTTATATCTCAACGCAAGGTTTTGATGGAGAATCTTGCAGACGGAGCTATGACGATTGGTGTACTCGGTGCTGCTCAACATCCTGCACGCAAATGTTATGTGCTGGATGGTCTCCTCTTCACAGTTGCATAACCTGCAACTGGAGTTGGTGATTGAGGAGTCGTGAAGAATGTACCGTTGATAATTTTTTGTTGGGAGCGAAGCATCCTGAATTGAAGTTAGGAATGCTTCGGTCTCAATCAATCAATCAATCAATTTCTCGGCAACTCTTTAGTGCATGTTATTGATTGCAAGAACTACCCTTACTCGTCTATTGACAGATTCTAAATCCGTATTACTCCACTGTATCACACTGAAAGTATATAGAAGGACGGGAATGGCGAAGGTGTTGATTGCCATGATTTTATTTTTCCCAAACAGCTCAGGTTTAAGGACAAGATCCAGACGCCGTTCAAATTCCCCCAGCAACTTAGATTTGATTATTGCCACAGCGGGTGTTGTTGCTTGCAATATGCCGAGGTATTTATAGACGTCGTCCGAATCCATACTCTCAATTCGGATGTTATTTTGGCTGTATCCTTCGTTGTCGGTGTTTTTCCCCGAACAATTCGACGATATCCCTGCTGAACTGGATGGTGATGTCCAGCAAGGAGCGAAGTTGGTTCTCGTCTTTGGCATACAATTTGATGTCGTCAATGTACATTAAATGGCTTAATGTACATTTCGACAATATGCCATGCTTGACTTGGAACCCGTATTTGCTTTCATGCAAAAGATGGGATAGCGGATTCAAAGCTAAACAAAACCACAGTGGGCTTAGAGAGTCGCTTGGAAAATGCCACGCCTGATTGGTATCTCTCCTGATGTTTGTGAGGATACCGATAGCTTCGTGCTCCAATTCTTCATTACTCTTCTCAGAAGAAGAACGACATTCGGGTTGATTTTATACAAGCGTAACACTTGTAGTAACCACGAATGTGAGATGGCGTCAAAGGCTGATTTATAATCGAGATATTTCGTTTCTGATGGACAGCCTGCTTTACAGCGACCGTATCGATTATAAGCTGTTCTTTGCAGCCTCGGGAGCCTTTTGCGCATCCTTTTTGCTCCTCAGCTATCAATTTATGAACATCAAGATGTTTTCAGATGTTCGCGCACAGAACTGAAGTGAAGACCTTGTAGATGGTAGGAAGACAAGTAATTGGTCGACATTTTGAAGGGCAAGAGGCACCCTGTTCCTTGGGTATGAGGAAAGTTATCCCCTTGGTGAAAAATGGTGGAACTAAATCAGGATCGGCAATCATCTGATTAAATTGATTTGCCAATATCCTGTGAGTGCTCTTGAACCGCTTCAGCCAGAAGCTGTGAATCTTGTCAACTCCTGGTGCCTTCCAGTTACCTGCCTTGTCAAGGGCTGCTTCAACGTCGACTACAGTTACGTCAGGCATGGTCATTTCGGTGTGGAAGCCACGCTGCTTCTAAATTGCAACGGCTGGATTCGCTCCAAACAATTCTCCAGAAGTCTTCTGCTTGATCCAGATCGAGGTTACTTTCCCTATCTGAGTTGGTGAGATTTTTGTTGTCCTTCGCTGAAAGCTTTTCTGATACCTACGGATGCGATTGGAGCATACCGCAAGTTTCTGCTTCAGCACCTCGAGGATTTCTTCGATTGGCATATCATTGCACAGATGGTAGTTTCCAATGATGTTCGCAACGCATCTGTGCACTCTTGGTGATGGATTCCCAAGCAGTGCTTGCGTGACACGACCAATCTCCTTTCTCAACTTTTCGACTCTTTTGTTGAGTCGAAACACCCAGAACGGTAAAGTTCTTCTACGAATACCTCTGTTATTCGCTCTAAGATGTTGATTATGGAGACGAATAACCGCAGCAGGTGCAACGTAGATCAGGCTATGAACCTCTGTAGTAGTAATCACGCTCGCCAAACGATCAGCCAAAATTCTGTCAACGGCAGCAGTGATGTTAGTAGTTGCCGAAGTAAACTTCAGTTTTGGGATCTTTGGGCTAGCGTCTGGGAGAATCTCAGCATATTCTGTCAATGCGACCTGGAATTCGGTCAAAGCCTCATTATGAATTGGGTCGACATACCCAGTCACTAAGCTTCTCCTGATTACTGGGTTCATGGAGTGACTTATAGGTGGAGTATTCGTGTTACTCCTCTGTTCATTCCGGTAAGTTGGTTACTCCAGACCGAGCTCAAGTGAAAATTTGTTGCCTCGTTGGTATGGCAACTCGATTATTTTTCACTATCACTCGGTATTGATTGACAACGTTCTGCTCCAGAACATGACTTAGTTCCTGGAAGCAGATTATGAACGCGTCATGGAGTCGGTGTCTGTACACTGATGGATTCCGTTCCAAATCCGTGACTAGGTAATAGTTGGTTCGTCCAAACCATACGACGCCTAGGTCTCCCCTCCCTGGTGATTGACGGCATCACCGCCAAAACATCCAAGGGCTCTGGTGCTATTGAGCGGCCCTTAACGGTGTTGTGTACTGTCTTCGTGTCCCTGGGGTCCCATCAAAAGAATTTGAAATATTATCCCCAATTTTGCAGCAGGCAGTTAACCCTGCAATAGAGCCCCAATGTTGCAATGCCCCATAGTTACCACCAAAGGTAGGGAAGATATTTGGAGGGGAGCCGCTAAAATACAGTGTAACGTCACTGCAATTCATCCAATAGGCGCATCGATCCCTTCACTCCGGATTACGGGTTTGTTAAGGAGGTTTACTCCCCCTGAAAGGGAAGAGTCGGTAAGGGAGGACGAACACAAAGGGAAACGTTTTGCTTGTCCGCGGCTACTTACTTACAAGATTAACTTGCGCTCGGAAAATTATTGGGCTATTCCAAAGGAACCTCACTTCCGGCAATTCAGCAACAGATCAGGTTTTCTCTCTGCGGTAAATGATGAAAAAACTGTTGGAATATGGACATCAGCTGCACCACCTTTTCATCGATTTTAAGGCCGCCTTTGATGAGAAAATTCGCTATCCCGACGAAATTAATAAGGCTGACCAATGTGCGAGGCAAGATAAAAACAGTAGAATAATCTTCGAGAGCAATCGACATCAACAACGATCTAAGACAAGAGGATACCCTATCATGCGTCCTCTTTAACCTGGCCCTGGAAAAAGTCATCCATGATGCTGAGGTAAATGCGAGAGGTACGATCCTCTTCAAGCCCACCCAACTACGGGCTTATACTGACGTTATCAACAGCATGTGAAGAACGACCCAAGACGTACAAACTATGTTCATCCAGATCAAGCAGGCGATGATTGGTGCGAGATCTTGGGCTGCACATCAATGAAGGCGACACAAGATATATGGTGACAACGATAGTGGCAAAAGCCAACCAACCAACAACACCAAACCACACTGGTCAAACGGGAAGAATAAAGATAGGAGACTATAACTTTGAGACCGGTGATAATTTCTCCTATCTAGGGTTGAAAATCACAACCGATAACAGTTACGACGATGAATTCTGCGCACAGTTGTTATCAGCCAATAGAGCCTATTTTAGCTTACAAACATCTCACCATAGGTTCAAAGTTCTCACTGTACAAGACAATATTCTTGTCAATCCTCATGCATTCCTCGGAGACCCGGGTTCGTAGCAAGAAAGATTGCGGACTCTAGGTCACGTTCCCCTACTTGAGGATGCGCGATTCCGTAGCCTACATAACGATGAAATCTACGAGCGATACCATGACCATCAGATTATGGATAAAATCTGGCTCAATAGGTTGCGGTGGGCGGGTCACCTAATCTGTATGGATGAGGATGATCCAGCCCGGAAAGTCTATATATCTATGGTAGAAAAAGAAAACGAGGCAGACCCTGCCTGCGGTGGAAAGTTGGCGTAGGCCAGGACGCCAGGCAGCTTTTAGGGATATCAAATTGGCGGACTTCGGTGCAAAACCGGGATGTCTGCAGTTCCTTATTAAAGCCAGCTTAGACTAGATACCGATTCTCTTATACAAAATGAAGCCCAAAGATAATGGAACAGAAGTGTCTTCCATACGAAAAACGACGGCGGAGCCCTCGTTGGTACGAAGATGATTTACTGGGGTTAGGGAAGAAGGTTCTCATTTCTAGTCTAGAGCCTATGTGCTCTCTAGAAATCCAAGATCTCGACCACCCCTCAGAGAAGCTCCAAGTAGAGAAGGAAATAAACTGTGAATGTCCAGAGGTAGCCAATGGATATGTATCGCTTTTGTGAATGCTAGAGGCCATAAACTTGATGTGGTGAAAGCCACTGAGCAGTATGGAAGAAAACTCCCTAACAGCGGAAAAATCAAAATTGGATGAGTAGTGAGTACCGTTCAAATGCCATTAACCTCTACCAAGTGCTAAAAATCAATAACTTATAAAGGAGCCGACAGGAGGGCAGCATTCCACAGATGCAGTCAGGTAGATCACTAAGCAAAAACCTGCAACGAAAGCGAGAATTGCGTTTTCTGCAATGATCGTGGCGCCTCTGGTGAAAGCGTCGCGATCTTCAGGCGGATCTGGAAGGGGCTAGGACAAGACTAGCATGATCGCATCCTACAAATTAACATGCACTGGAGTGTAACCGATCACAAGTTAGTAGCGCAGTTCGCTGTGAAGCTAAAAGCTGACCTAGTGCTATTTAGCGAGCAAAACCAGAACAAGGACCCGGCTTCATGGCAAGTCGACTTATCGGGTACCGCTGCTATTTGGGTTCAGCACGGCGTTCAACTTCGACTTCTTGTCCAAGGGAATGGCTTTGTCGGGATTCTGTGTTCGGTGTTTACTTAACGCGGAATGAGACGATGCTTGACTTTCGGCGCCGGCTTAACGCCCTAGAGGGCGCCGTGTTTGCGACGGAATCCTGATCGAAGGTGATTTCAATGCTAGTACCTTTGAATAGGACATGCCTCATCCAGACTCTAAAGAAAAACGGATCTTGGAAATGGCGGCGATAACCGAGGTCGTAGTTTTATACACCGGGTCCACGCCAACCTTCTGGCGCCCAGGCTGCGAAGAAAACATCTCTGACATAACTATTACGGCGGAATCTCTGGTACCTTCGGTGGACTGGTGGCGAGGTCTAGAAGAATTCTTGGCAAGTGACCATCAGTACATCGCGTTCGAAGTATTGCAAATACTTCCGGTATGCACTAGCCCGCTGCTCCCCTTGCCTGTAGAACGTTGCGAAAGTAAAACGGGGAAGTTCGTCGAAGCTCTTGGAATAGATAGAGTCGCGCTGAAGGTGCTTCGGAGGTTGGCAGCATTGCATCTGACACTGTCAGGCTTCCATGGCCCCGGAAAAGCCCCAGCCGCAACAACCTGATGACCTAGAGAAACAGTGTCATAAACTCTGCCGTGTGGTACAAAGCTTACACGTCCGGAAAGAGGCGTGCGCCATAATAGCAGAGTATAAATCAGCAAAAAGGAGACTCCGTAGCGCGATAAATAGAAGCAAAGCTTGTGGCTGGCAGAACCTGGTGAACGAGGTAAATGAGGACCCGTGGGGACTTGATTATAAACTTATCACCCGGAAAATCGGGGCTACATAATAAGTGCCGGTCAGATGGACCGCATTATTCGAGCATACTGTTATCGAGGACCGTGTGCACATTTCAGAAACCAAACGAATTTCTGTTTCGATGGTCAAAAGGGGTAGCCATGAGATAGTAAGTTTTTATGCCTTTTAATCACCTTTTCCGGCAAGCAGGGAATCTGGTTTAAACATCATACATAAAAAGGGAGATATCATGCACTGTAACAATTGTAGAGGTATCACGTTGCCGAGTATAATCTCTAACATATTCTCCGCTATCTTGCTAGGTCGAATAACCCCATACGCGCAGAACATCATTGACCATACCAAAGGAGCTTCACTAAAACGATGGAAAAACTGCTGGAATATGGACATCAATTGTACCATCTTTTCATCGATTTTAAGGCCGCCTATGATAGCATACCCCGGGTAAAATTGTACCCGGCTGTGAGAGAATTCGGTATCCCGACGAAATTGATAACACGGACTAGGCTGATCCTGCGAGGCCAGATAAAAGCAGCAGGATCACTCTCAAGACCATTCGACATCAACAACGATCTTAAGACAAGGGGATACCCTATCATGCGTCCTCTATAACCTGGCCCTGGAAAAAGCGATCCGTGATGCTGAGGTAAATGCGAGAGGTACGATCCTCTTCAAGCCCACCCAACTGCGGGCTTATACTGATGATATCATCATGGGAAGAACGACCCGAGACGTACAAAAAGAAAACAAAGAAAAATGTTGTGTCTTTAGAAGACATTCAACAAAGTGGAAACACCGTGATTAGTGCTGAAGCTGTTACTCCCTATGAGGGCATAGTGCGACAGTCATACCTACTGGTTCCCAGCAACCTGCCACAGGTCCTCCACTACCTTCCGAGTAGCTTCTACTACTCTCTGCTACTTTTCGGGTTTTTGATCAACAGGTCCACGGTTTATCATCGGCTGGGTCCTGATAACTCGTTTCTGATATCCAATGATGATCCTAACTTTCGCAATCTAATTTGCCAAGGAGCTTTTAGGGAACTTGGAAGTGTTTTGTGAAAAACTCAAAAATATTGCAGAATGGGTAGAGCACCTTGCTGAAGACGGCATTAGTTCTGGCTATGAAAATGACTACTTGGCATTTTTCCTGCATGTCTGTTCATGAGCATTGAAGGGTGCACAGTGGGGAGCTAACTACTGCTGTTCTTTGCCGAATGAGCTAAACCAAAGATTTCCTTTACTCTGAATATTTCACTTGAATTATTAATTGATTAATCGCTTGAAATATAACATCTGCACCTTGAATTCGGTGAAAGCGCTTATTGTGGAGATGAGATCTAAGATAATTGTCACCGGAAAATCGCTACTATGGTCCAATAATAGTGACACAAAAGCGTTGGAAAAGTGTAACGAACAGTAAATGTGAAACTCCCAGCCTAGGGCTTGTCAAATGGATAAAGGAACTGCACTCACTAATCCCAACGCCTACCGGCATTAAAAGTGTTAATTTCTATATTTTAATATAGTACTATAGTACTTAGATACCTACATACATGATTGTCCCCAATACGCCGTCCTTGTTCTATCTTAGATATTACCCGCAGGAGAAAAGTCAATGTGCAAAAAAGTACTTTCTGTACCTCAATACTCGACGGTCATCTGTCCGTCCGTCTTGACATAATCCCACGATTTGCGACAAAGACATATCCGCGCTAATCCTACCAGCAAACACTATTTGTAAGGAAAAGTGTTCAGACATTCGACCAGATATTTATCTTTTGCAAAGATTGGAACTTGTACCCCAAAAGAACTCCTTCAATATTTATGCTAATTTCAGTTCGGTTGCTTTGCTTACAATTTTAGTTTCGTGTCGCTTTTAGTGTTTCCAGTTTTTTTGGTAGCTGCTTGCGTTTTGCTTCTCCTCATCTACGTCTCCTTAGTACTCACAACTGCTCTTTCCTACGGTTCGTTTCGTGAAAAAGATAAAACATTTTGATATAAATAAATTGTGTCACGATTTCGTCGAAATAAGAGAAATGAAAAGATAAATTATAGACACTTTTCAGCCAGGCGTCTTTGCCGGGATTCCTTACGTTTATGCGGCATAAGTTTAACATTTTTGAAATAAACTGAAATACCCAAGAATCCAAAGTGGCGGCCAGCTTAATTCGAAAACATTCTGCACTGATAGAAGGTCGTTCGCCCCGAACAGATACAACACATGCATTCTCGCTAGTTTCATTAATGTTTTGTTTGAGATATCGTGCCAAAATCTACACAAAACTGCTATGTGTAGACTTTCGAAAAACGTAAATATTTGTTCATGTCATGTTGCTAATTTTTCATTAAGATTGGGGCTCTGGTTCGTAGTGTTTTCAGATGTCGGTGCCGCGCGAGAGAATGTAGATTAGTGTTGTTTCCGTTGTTTGGAGTTAGCAGGCAATTAAGGCTAATCGCTTATGAGCACAATATTTTGTGTAATCTCGAAAATCGCACAAGTTTTAGCATTCAGGAAACTTAGAGTGAATTCGGAAAAAAATAGTATTAAATTCTGAAAAATTGGGTTTTTCAGTAATTAACTAACATTTTGGGAAACTTATGTTAATCTTCTGAAGAATTTTATAAGAGCCTTAAGGTGTGAGAAGCTTTCGATTCGATATTTATTAAAATCTGATTGGGAAAAAATGAGAGATAAACTCGGAATAGATACAAACAGCAACAAGATCATATGTACATATCTTCATATCTTAAGCTTAATTTTGTCACGGTATTCACAAAATGATACTCTGCTGGTAAATCTCCATATATTTTATAATGTACTAGAACAATACGTAGTTCACATTGATAATGAACTGACCCCCTGTCTAGGAGTATTTTCGATAGCTTTGCTGAGAGTTAACTTACAAGGTTGTATCTTTCAATTAGACATTTGGAGGCCAACAACAAAGCTGGACTCGGATTTTCCCGGGCGCAACTCATTCCCAAAACAGCAGAGATAAATTTACCGGAGGAAGTGTAGACAGCCTAGAGTCAAAATTTGGAGCCGTTTTTCTAGGCCTCACATTGGGTGCCATTCACATGTGGCACAGCAGGGTTAGCAATATTCGAAATTTATTTCGTGGTGTACCGCCCGAAAAGGCCGATCGGGTAGCAGGTCATCGGGACAGCCCACGGACCTAAGCATTTGTTGGTACCATCGTAGATTCGGCGAAAAAGCTACCCGATGTACGCTCCCGCGTAAATTCGCGCCTACCTCAAAAAACTAGGTCCACGGGGGGTCCTGGCGACGGCCATCCAGAACGCAGCGCCACGTCGCCTAACAATTTATGACCCTCTCAGCAGGCGCAGTTGTCTTGTTGATACTGGTGCGGAGGTTTCGGTTCTTCCCGTGCCCTGGCACCACCGGCTATTCTCTGAATCTTTGAAACTTGCGGCGGCAAATTCCTCGTGTATTAACACTTACGGTTACAGGCAAGTGGACGTGAGTCTTGGCTTGCGTAGGACGTTCCAGTGGCGGTTCATCCTGGCGGATGTCAGCGCAGACTTCTTGTGTCACTATGGGTTGCTAGTGGACTTGCAGAACAGGACCCTTATAGACTCCACAACCAACCTTAATTCGTCAGGCAGAATCTTATCTCACCCCAACAACAATCTTTCCGTACTTTTGGAGGACATTACTGACTCTCGTGTTCGGTTACTCCTCCAAAAATTCAGCCAGATTACTACCACATGTAGTCTCTCTAAACCAGTGAAGCACAATGTGCAGCGCCACATTAACACCACTGGTTTCCTTATCTTCTCGAAGGTACGTCCCCTGCCACCCCAGAAGCTGGCTATTGCACGGAAAAAATTTGAGCAACTTGATCACCAGGGTATCTGCAGACATTTAGACAGCTGTTGGTCTTCCCCACTCCATATGATCCCTAAGCCAAACGGCGAATGGCGACTCTCTGGGGATTATAGAAGGCCAAACGCACAGACTGTGTCTGACCGATATCCCATTCCACTCATCCACGACTTTGCACATCATCTCGCAAATTGTCGCATCTTTTCGACTTTGGATTTAACCAAGGCGTATCACCAAATCCCTGTAGCTCCTGAAGACATTCCAAAGACAGCAATATGCACACCCTTTGGACTCTTCGAGTGCACGCGGATGACTTTCGGGTTGTGCAATGCGGCGCAAACCTTTCAAAGGTTCATTCACTCGGTTCTGCGAAACCTCGACTTCTGTTTCGTGTATTTGGATGATGGTCGCTTCTTCTTCAAAGTCTGGGCATTTAGCCCATCTCGAGTGCATTTTTCAACGTCTCCTGGCTGCCAGTTTAGTCCTAAACGTTGATAAATATAAGTTCCTCCAGACGCAGGTGCAATTTCTCGGCCACTCCATATCCCCTGACCGAATACAGCCCGACCCAGACAAGGTGCAAGTGTTCACAAGCTTCCTGCGTCCAGAAACTGTGAAGGAGTTGCGGATGTTCTTGGGAATGCTAAACTTCCATTGTCGTTTCCTGACTAAGGCCGCCCAACACCAGTCCGTTTTGAATGCGTACTTGTTTGGCCCCAAAACAAAAGACACACGAGAGATTGTGTGGTGGCTTTCCACGCGTTTGAAAAATCCCGACAACAACTGGGTGCCATTTCAACACTTTTGCCATTTCCTCGACAAGACGCACCCCTAGCGTTTGTGGTAATGCCTCTGACATCGCAGTAGGTGCTGCTCTTCATCAAAAGGTGAATCACGTCTGGCAGTCGTTGTGCTTTTTCTCTAAACAGTTGAGCCCCGCTCAACGAAACCGCAGCGAGAACTGCTCGCCGCGTACTTGAGCATTAAATACTTCCGTTTCTCACTAGAAGGCAGGCCGTTCACGGACCATAAGCCTCTCACGTATGCTTTAAAACAAAATCCCAACAAAGCGTCCCTTCGTCAGCTTCGACCCCTGAGCTTTATAAGCCAGTTCACGTCGACATACGCTTTCTTACATGTCTCCGAGGTTAACATCCCCGCCTCACTCGATATCTCGGCTATCGCGGAGGCGCAAGAGGATGACGCAGTGTTTCAGAGCCTCAAATCCAATCCCAAATACAAATTTCGGGAGTTGCCCCTCTTCGAGTCGAACCTCTCTCCATCATCCAGGCATCAGGACGACAAATCGGTTAGTCACAGAAAAATACTTGTGGCCCTCCATGAACGTCAACTCCTGGGTCAGAGAGTACATCGCTTGCCAGAAGTGTAAGGTCACCAGGCATGTAATAAAAGGAGTGGGCTCATTCCCATGCACTACCAAGCGATTCCACACAATACACCTCGACATCGTAGGCCCTTTGCGAGACTCGCACGGTTTCAAGTATTGCCTCACAATCATCGACAGGTTTACGCGGTGGCCTGAAGTAATACCTCTAAAGGACATTACGACGCAATCTTGTGCCGAAGCCCTCTGTCGAGAGTAGATTCCTCGCTTTGGTGTCCCTGCAGTGATTATCATTGACCAGGGAATGCAATTTGAGTCCACTCTTTTTTCGGAGTTAGGAAGACTCCTGGGATTCAAACGCCAGCGGACTAGTGCATATCATTCGCAATGCTAGAGTGTTGGCACCGGACGCTGAAATCCGCCTTTATGGCCCGCGACAATCCGTCCTGGACGTCTTGCCTCTCGTCCTACTTGGCGACCGGACAACCCGCTGATCAACCTCCAACTTTCTTCAAATCAGCATTTGCGGGTTGATTTCAGTATCATCAGATTCTTATCTACAGTTGCAAATTTTTTAAAAGTGCGTAAATTGACCAACCTTTTTAACTGGTTGGAATTTTTGGCTCTATTGTGGCTCTTTTGAAGTTATTATACTTTGACCAGTTAGGGTAGATTGGCAATCGTCGGTCAAACGATTATATGTAGGTGAAAGGATCCATCTGTTTAGAGGAAGTCAAAAAATACTTCAATGCTTTTCAAATTATATTACATACATGGTACCTCAACAGCGGCCGTTGTTTGCTGTCTAGCGAGTCAACATATATGGTTGCCATTTACCCCTTGTTGGGGTATAGCGCGTCAACCATACATACGCGCGATTGTTTGTGGTTACCTGAAATGCCCTTCAGCTCCTCCACGACTTCCTGAAACGCTCGCACTCTCCTTTACTGTTCTGTGCCAAGTGCCTTTGGGGGGTCGCACTCGTCCGCCATCTTGAGAGAATGGATTCCATTGCATGGCGTAGCCCGCAATGCAATTGTCCTCCAATGATACGACGCAAGCTTGGAGCGTTTCTCCAATAGTGGAGTTCACTTTCCATGTGCTACTCCCATAAAGCAACACAGAATAAACACTAGCAAAGAATAGTCTCAAATTGATCTCAGTGTTGAGATAACTTGATTTCCAGATTTTAGACAGGGTAGCGAAAGCGGATATAACCCTGCCAATGCGTCGGACAACATTTAGTTTAGTACCACAGTCGGCAGAGTCCACGCTTCCTAGATATACAAATTGATCCACGCTTTCGATGCTCTGCCCATTAATGCAGATGTCCTGTCACACTGAGAATCTTGCTTTTGTTAGTGTTTATCTTCAGTCTAAGCCCCTCTTTCCAAATTTAAAGTCATTGAGCCAAAGTTCATAACCGCTTCAGGAAAAATATCATCATCCATTGCACGTTCCCCGGACAAGGTAATATGAAGAACGTCACCAATAACAAGAAGAAATAATATCAGTGACAGGATACAACCCTTCCGGACTTTACTTCGATGCAGCACGTGACATTTTGCGCTGTCACATGTCGCTCTGATAACAGCTATTAGTTTCTCCGGAATGCCCCTACTGCGTAGAGCACTCCACATACACTCAGCTTTCTCGAAATTGTTGAAGAGCAGGTGTAGCGAAGATCCAGACGCCGCGCACTTTTCCAAAATGATGCGTAGGTTGTTGATGTGATCGATGTAGGAGTATCCGGAATGGAAACGAGCCTGCCCCTGCCGACCAATCGTTCGAGGTGTTCTTTGAATATGTTATCCTGAAACACATTCAGGATAATTTCAGCTATTATCTTTGCGATGGCGGGGAGCACGTAGGTACTCTTATAATTGTCACACTCAAAACGCGTCCCCTTCTTTGGAATCTTAACAGCCATCTCCTACTTCCACTCTCTGGGAAAAGTTTGGGATTCCCAAGATTTCCGTAAGATCTGCAATAATTGCAAGTGCAGCGATAAATAACTCTGTGGGGAGATCGTCAAGGGCTCCGTTTGAACCAAAATGATTTTCCTTCTGCTTAGAGGAACAGACCGTATCTGCATGCTACAGTGACTGGCCATTTTATCAAGAAGAGGAGGAACTTCACCGGATGTGATACGGTTAATATCCGTGGTAAAGTGTTCTTTCCTGCCCGTTACCGTGAATGAGAAGTCTACCGTTCACGTTGTTTACAGGACTATCGAAAGATTTGCAACCACATAAATGCTCTTTTGATGGCAGCCCAATGCTCATCGATATTCTGAGACGCATTACTCAATATACCTGCCGCCCCATTAGCAAGATAGCTCTCCCGCTATCGAGCGACAGGGATGTCGTACTGCGTCCTAAAAAAACTATTGTGCTCCTTTATTAATTATAGTATACCTATAAACTATAGAATGCCATTTAAACCTATAACATACACAAACTTTATTATCTGCCCTAATTCCAAGTGTTTCAACCGGGTATCTGGTGTTACGTATTCTCCCAGGTGCCTGAACCTACTTTGCCCAATTGCCGGACACTGTCCCAGGACATGAATAGAGGTCCCGTTCCCGTTTTTATTCAAGAGGTGGACTGCGGCTCGAGAGCCCTATTCTGTTTCTGAGAAGTCAGTGTAGAAGACTACTATCACGCACTTCTCTGGGACTTCCGAGTTCTCTCTACCTTTGAGGACAACGTTATATCTTCTACTTACTTCCCTACAACTACTATATTTTCCAAAATCCCAACTTCACCCATTGATGCATCAATTAGAGCACTCTAGTCCCCACCATCCTACGTCCCAACAACCAGCCAGTTGAATATGTCCATTCAACATCCTCTCGTGCCAATCTCACTATACACCCAAGTTTTATCAGCAGGAAAGACGGGCGTCACGCAGTTCAGCATGCCCTGTGCATTTTAGATTAGCAGAACCCACATAATAATCTGTCTTTCCATCCTGAAGAAAGGTTTCCACTTTGTCTAGACATGTGGACTCATGTAAGTAGCGTATTTTTAACTGCTCAGGTGACTCAATCCTAAGTGGAAACTACTGCTTCTTATATACTGAGAAAGGTAGAAGCTTCCGCTTCGCGACCCAACTGACGTCTTCAACAGCTTTCATCATAAAATCGGCGTGAAGTACACCTGCAAATGTGCGGAAAGCAAAAGAATACAAATTGAGGAGGAACATCCAGGTAATCAACGGGCCTAAGACAAAAAGGAGGACTTTCGATTGTGGGGAAGGGAGCTAAACTATCGTTCGATGGGAAAGTAGTTCCAAAAGCGTAACCGCCATGAAGCGTCCTGCTATACAAACCAAACGAACGTGATGGTTTGATCTAAGTTCAGATTAACGGGGCTAACAAAAAAAAGAAAAAGATGAGATTTCACACTGCAGCAATCATCTTTTCAATCGATTGCGGAAAAGAGGAAATGTTAGCCTGATCCGAAGAAACTACAGCGGAAATTTCATGTTGGAATTGGGAAGTTCCAATGAAAGCAAGGAAGAAGATTTGAAAAGACTGCAACTCCGCATACTGAAAAATATGAGATCTATGCTCAGTGCAAAGACCTAAATGAGGCCACATCTAAGGCAGCAATATGCACCATTAGTGGAACAATTCAGACTACAGAACCAACATCAACGGTCTATCGTTAATTTCGGGAAATCGTAGGGTGGCATACTGACATTGCAAAAGTTGGTGCTGGATGAGTCGTCTGTTTCCTTAGAGAGCAGATCTCTTAGAAGATATACCAGGGAATGTGTAAACCTTATGGATCGATCCCACTGATGCAAAAGGTGTAGTGGAAAAGCCCACATTGCCAAGCATTGTGGTTCGCCCCCAAGAGCGTGCTGTTGGATAGAAGAAGTGATTGAATAGCAGACACACTTCCGGAAGCAGCGAGCATCCTGACTTTAAAAAGTCATTAGTAGCAGTGAAAAAATAAGGTCGATTCTTAACCAGGAGATTAAGGGGTTGTTGTTAGGAAGGTTAAACAAAAGCCTCAAACTAACTGCACTGGGAAGCAAGATTTATATACCCGATCTTCTTCTGAAGATTGCCTATTATTCCTCAGAAGACCAAGTACGATAACTGACTTCAGAGATTCTTGGAAGCGTTACTAAACCGGCAGCGGAAATGCTCAAGATCGGACTTGTTTGTGACATGCATTATGGGGGGATCGTTTCTCCGTCATGGGAACGTCAGAAACTAATGCCATTTCCAAAAGCTGCCAAGTCTTCTGGTAAGCCGCTCTTATACAGCCTAAATGGTTTTTAAAAATAAGACCCATATTAAAAGTATGTTGTTGCTTCGTACCGTGATCGCCCTCCAATATTCTGACTGGTGAGACGACGTGAATAGTTGTGGTCTTAGTTCTCCTGATTGGCAAATGAAAAACATCAAAGGAGTAACTGAGTAGGCGTAGGTAGCGATTCTCACGATCGGAAGAGGTCACGGCACCCACAAGCTTATTCCCAACATCAAGTTCTGTATGCAGAAAACGGACAGGGGGCTTAACTATAATCTCACACAAAATCTGATAGGACATGGAGAATATCGTAAATACTTAGATATTTTACCGAGCTATCGCGGTTGCGAAATTATTCCGATGGACCCTAAGAATCTTTTCTTTTACCTAATGTCCTTGATTTGTAAATAAAAGAAAGGATCTGTCGCAGATATGGCTGTAAAAATAATACCAGAGAATTAGTTGGAGAAATGCCTCTATGCCAGGAAATATAAAGGAGCCAGTGTGTGATATATGTATGGTGGGAAGACACCCCGCAATTGTTGGGCAAGCCAATAGATATATTTTTTTTTATCAATAGATGACTAATCAAGGATAAGGGCACGTCTTGATTGGCTATGACGAATCAGGCGTCAACCTCGCCTAAACATCGTCATCATCAGCTATTAGTAATATGCTTCAACTAAGAAGGCTAAACCCAGGAGATTCATCATCTGGCGCATTGCTTAAATTTGTATAGTGGAAGAAAATCATTGCACATATTCGACTTTTTCGGTCATTTATGCGAGTAAAACTCCGCGCATTGACTCTGGCGTTAGTGCCGTGTATGTGATACAGTGCATTGGTGTGCGAGTACGTGGTTGTAAGCACATGACTGCGAGCACGTGACAGCAAATGTCATAACAATTCACCGACACACCAATACTTGAACCACAATGGCCATAGGTCAGTTATGTACGTCATACCTATCCCGCAAATTCGCACAGACATTCCATGCCCCCTAGAAATTTGATTTGGTCCTCCTATGTGTAGTGTTCTTGGCTTCAACCATGGCTAGGAATTTCCAAGAAGCTCCTCCTCTTCTTAAACTTTTCTATGCTATTCAACATGAAGGTTACTCTCTGTTTGACCTTACGATGAAGATTATAAGTTAAATCTTAGAAGTATGACATTTTAAAAAGCCCGCATTAATATAGGTTACTAGATTCTAGTGTAGCAGATTGTTGAGTAGATATTACCATTTTAGACCGTGTTGTCAAAATACAACCACTTTAAATCCTAATTTGCAACCACCTTTAAACTGTACATTAGTTTCCATTGATCGTTTTCAGGTGTCTTCATTCATGGATGATTACTCGAATTTCATCAGCCTCTTCAATTTCTATACTCAATCACGTAACTATACCAATTATATTTTATTCCTCTCTAAATCTAAGTATATTTCAAGTTGCATCCACGAGTACCATATCTCTCAACCCCATTACCGTTCGTTGGTCTGTAATTTTTCATTGCAATTTCGTGAACATTGTAAAGTATCTAAATACATCGAGTTTACAATGCAATATAAAATCTGCACAACTAGGCACATAACCGGTGAAAACAAAGCAAGGTGAAACCATAGTCGCAACAGATAAAAATCTCTCACGTTCCTTATAAAAGTCAGAAGAAAAAATCTAAACAGGAGAAAAAATAAACTCAAAATAATAATAGTCCCGTGCACAGTCAAGTACCATTTGGTGAAACAGTTTTTCATTGCTCTTGTCACCATTTTTCTTAGGTTGGATGAGTATCTAAGTATCTGAGAAGAAACGGAGCAAATGTTAAAGCTCTTCGATGCAGTAATGATACTGTTGACGGTCCATGGTGATGAAGATGAGGACGGTATGCAAACAGACAGGGTACTTAGTATTGTATGTAGTTCGATGGAGGGTTAAGGTGGGGCTTTCCAGATAAAAACGAGAAAATTCGTTGAAATCTTTGGATATTGCTCTTCTATGCATTACCAATGAAAGTAGTGTAAAGTCGATTCTATGCACAATCCCTCACAAAATTTTAATTTAAGCTGAATCCGATGAGCATATTATGAGACCCAACTTTCCTTCGGGGGTCTACATACAATTCATTCTTGAACTGGAGCCTTTCTAAACTCCAGTTCGTCCCGAGAACTATGAACTGGGCTGAAATGCAATTTCCCTTGTAAGACTCCCCGTTAACGTTTGCACTATTAAAGCACGAAATATCTTCACCATCCATAGTGCGGGTGTTATTAAACTCTCAAGTAATCTGGTATACCCAGGGGGTTATTAAACAACCCGTGCGACCATTGTACGTTGACTGCTGAATACCACCATTGTTTTTAAAGATTCATTTCCACGACTTCTTTTTTTCATTCCATTTCCGTATTGTTAATATTTTCCTCGTTAGCGTAAAATAGCTTTAGAGTCGTTTGTTTATTGGAGCACGTCCACGGACAGAAGATGCAGAACCTCTTGACTCCTCTTTCATATTTCTGATTATTCTTTTTCACTTTGCAGTTAGTCTGCATAGAATGCCTGGAGCCATGGGGTCTATTGAATTTCTTGGTCTTTTTCAACCACACAAGGATCATTTTCCTTGATTTTCATGGAGCTGAAGTTTAAATAACCGACCACCGAGCGCAATTAAACGTTTCTTTACTAGCATCTATCGCCTATTCTCTATTGCACCCCCATTTTTCCGGTATTCAATCTGAATGTCTTTGACAATGCAAATAAAGATATGAAGTAGAGGATTTTCCCTGCTTTTATGCATGGTTTGGAGAAAATTAGAATTGAAAGGATTGGATCAATCAGAGTGTTCAAATATTTACTTGGCTACAGAGACTCTTGGGGTGCAATAGTAGGGCCTCACTAGTGCGGTTGGAAAATGGGAAGCGGTTGAATGATATAGGCCTTATCATGACTGGCGCTTCCTTCCTTCCGGGTAATCACAACTGTCTTGAAGTACTTGTATTGTGGGGTTACCACTCCAGTTAACATCACTTTGAAATCATGAATATCGCAATTTCGACTTTCTCGGTTCATCGAGATGCTATGTAAGCAGCAGAGAGCATTAAACTAAGAGAAGAGAAAATCATACTTGAAGGAATAGAGTTGCATTCTGTGACAGATTGGATATTAGAATGTCGAGTATTATCCGGAAAAAAAGTTTAATTACAAGCAATACCCAAGAAAAACACATATACGAGGAGCAAATTGAAATTCTAGGCGACACGTCATTCCATATGCGCAGGCTAGATACGAAGTAGCTAACTCGTGTACCGTTCGTATCGCTAATACCCAAATTGTCTTCCTGTATATATATATATTCAACCACATCATGCACTACATACACTTCGCTAATATTATAATAAATCCGCAATCGGATTGAAGATCGACGCGCAACTGGTTGAAGACCGACGAACAAACGCAATGCTCTTCTTCCACTATACAAATTCAAGCAATGCAGCGGGAGATGAATGTAGTCGTCTTGGCGACACCCTTAACAGGGAAGGATTTCTGTGGAACTGTGACTGTGTTAGTGAACCAAACGCTAGCCTAGAAGGAACCATGATAACTTTCAGGTATCCGTGTTCCTTAAAGCAACAATTCACTCATAATGTGTTGCTATTGGCTCCTTGTTACCGAGAGAATATGTGGCGCTTTAAGCGTAACATCATACAAGTTTTTAATTTTGGAAATAGTTTCATCAATTCACTAGCGAGTGTTTGAGCTCGTAACGAGAGCAATGGAAGAAAATTCTTTTTATCCATGATAGACTTTAAGTTGACGCTCATGAATTTATCTAACACTGAGTTTATGAGACGACAGGGTCTTAGGTCTTCGTTTCTTGACAGCTACTTCCGCTAGATTCCGAGAAAGAGCACCCGTCTTGAGCGCGATAATTGGAAGCATATATGTGTACTTATAAACATAAATTATCCTGGAGCACATGTAATGACAAAAGTGAAATTAGAAAATGTGTGTGCCAGAATCAAGGAAAAGTTTGGGGCCCCACGTTGGGCGCCATTTATAACGACTAAAATGCGATGATCAAACGACCATCAAAAATGGCCGAAGGCGATCAAGGCCCGACTGCACGCGCGGAACCGTAAATCTCCCGAGTGCCACTAAGGAAGGATCCACGATCGTCGATCATTGCTAATTCTGTCTCAGATGTTCAGTGAGGCGCGGCCTCTGAAATTCCTACCCACAGTAGGTACATCTTCCAAAATAATGGCCTGAGGATGCCAAGGTATCAAGTGGGTCTTGCGCTTTTACTGGGAATATTGTCATCTCTCGAGCATCTCTGCGCGGGAGTCTTTACGTCTTCAGATAAACTCTATAGCCAGCTTCTACTTCTCCAGAGATTTTCATGGAGGGCTTTCTTGCAATTTCTGCATTGAGAAAATGGCAAAAAATATTTTAGATATGCATACATATATTGGCGTAATAGTAGTATAGTATTTCATAAAATCAGTAGCTTGTCAGTCGGGAAAAAACGAATTGACATTAGTTTTCCGAACATTCAGGATACCTACTATATAGGTAAGGTTCTACCGAAAATGCAGTGAAGAAAGGATCTGTAGTATTCAGACTGCTGCAGTTGCATGTATTATCCACAGTTACCCTAATAGTCAACTTGACCAAATACCTCTAAAAATAAGCGAAATGAACAATATTCCATGTGATTCATGTAATGGGGTATAGGGAAAGCCGAAAGAACTGTCAGAACCCATTTATCTGAGCATCAGCATGTCGCTAATAGGCAAACAAATTATTCTTCAACATTACCATAATATGTAATCGCGATAAGAATTATATTAGGGATAGCACAAGGGATAGTAGCATTCCTATTTCACCTGAAGTATTCCGTACAGTTGTTCTGGATATTGGTCACCTAGCTTCCTTCTGTATCTTTGGTAAGCCCTACTTACCTACAGGAGGACGACTTGAAGGATAGTACTTTCTTTGTTACACGAGCAATATACTAGCCTACCAAGTTGCGACTTCTCTTATCTGTCTTTTTCACAATCGTCTACAGTCTACGACAAGGGGATGCCCTATCATGCGTCCTCTTTAACCTAGCTCTCGAGAAAGTGATCCGTGATGCTGAGGTAAATGCAAGAGGTACGATCCTCTTTAAGTCCACCCAACTACTGGCCTATGCTGACGATATCGACATTATGGGAAGAACCATCCGAGACGTACAAGCTGCCTTCATCCAGGTCGAGCAGGCGGCGCGAGATCTTGGGCTGCACATCAATGAAGCAAGACAAAATGTATGGTGACGACGTCAGCACTGAAAACCAATCAACGAACAACATCAAACCGCACTGGTCAAGAATAAAGATAGGAGAATGCAACTTTGAGACCGTTGACAATTTCTCCTATCTAGGGTCGAAAATGAAATCCGCGCACGGTTGTTGTCAGCCAACAGAACCTATTTCAGCTTACAAAAACTGTTCCGCTCGTAACGTCTCACCATAGACAATGATCTTGCCAGTCCTCATGTATTCTTCGGAAACTTGGGTTCATAGCAAGAAAAACTGCGAACTCTCGGCCGCGTTCGAGAGAAGAATCCCCCTACATAAGAATGGACGATTCCGTAGCCTACGCAATGATGGAATCTATGAGCGATACCATGACCGTTCGGTTGTGAATAAAATCCGGCTCAATAGGATACGGGGGGTGGGTCACTTAATCCGTATAGATGAGGACGATCCCACCCGGAAAGTCTATAAGGGCAATATCTATGGTAGGAAAAGAAGACGAGGCAGACGCTGCCTAAGATGGCAGGCCTAGACCGGATACCGTTTGTTGCGCCGTTGATGATGATGATGAAAAGCAATGTAGAGAGAGCGATACCTCGTACCGTATTTCTCGATGACAGCGGGATCATTTGATCCTCTTTCTCGTGGAATCTCTATTAACGGGAGGTAATTTTTCTGCTTACTCCAACAGTTTTCTCGTATCTTTTCTAATATATATATCCCTTGTAACTCAGTAAAAATGGTACCAATGTTCTAGTACCAGGCCTAACAGGCAGCCATTTAGGATCGGAAGATGTGAGTTTCAGGTAGGAACGATAATTAGACACGCTGCTTTATGAAATGGGTTTTTCAATGGCTTTGGAAGTTTAAAAGTGCCGCCTGAGGACAGGGCTTTAATGGCATGAAGTCAATTTGAAACAAGAACATTTAAAAGCACTGATCAACCAAAATGAACGAAGAGGGAGTCTACAACTTTCAAACTGTTAAAAACTTCCCTTGTCTAGGATCGAAAATTACAACCGGTGACAGCAAACAGAGCCCATTTAATTTGCTTCGCTCACAACGAGATGATGAGCTTGCAAGTCTGTTTGGTTGTGGATAAGATCCGACCCAATAAGCTACGGTGGGTACGTCACTTATTCATTATAGAAAAAAGACCACTTGGCACATCCTACTCCAAATGACAGGCTAGCAGGCAACCGCGCAAAACTAGCACATTTGAAATTCCTTACAAGGTGACCTAAATCGGACTGTGGTCATTACGCGGTTGCTAACGACGAACGCGGGATTAGCATCAGGACGATAATTCTTAACAAACTTCATGTCAGTTTCGAACAAATAAACAAATATCCTTAATCTAAATATATACTATTTTAATCCTCATCGTATCAGTGAATACAGATATGGGAGCACGTTACCCATATCTGCATTAAACCGGTGTTCCTGAGGCTCTTTTCCAATGAACCTCCTAAGGGTCAAATTTGTTGCGCTTGACCTCTTTCAGCACTGTTACCCACTCCATTTTATGGTCATGTTTTACAATATACCGTGCGACTGCAGAATCGATATGTGTTGTTCTGCCCATTTTCTTAGCTCAGCTTCTTTTAAATGTTCCTTGACCCGAGTGTTGATTAGCCGTTTGGTTCGCCATACGTATGTACAAAGGCAATATTCGCAAGACATCTTCTAGATGCCGCTTTTTTCTTCTTCCTTCTTGGAGTCTTTTTCATTGCCTAATTGCGCTTTGAGCATGTGAATCCTGCTTGATCCTATAGCTTATGTGACCATCTTCTTCACTCTTCTTCGAACAAAGTTATTAGGCGATTTTGTTCCTACGTACCTGGCAACTTCCTAATTAAGCTATGGATTAGAGTTGGTCGAAATCCATTTTTTGTGGCTGTATCAACAATGTATGACTTTTCTTTTTCAAACCTTTCTTTGGTAAGAGGTATAGCCAAAAGCCTGCGCACCATGGATCGGTAGAGCTACTCTATGCTGTTGTGAGTGGTTACACGTCCTGATGATGGCACCTTGTGTACTCGATGGATTACTATATATGTCGAATTCAAAGCCGCTATTGTTCTTTAGTATTTTGATGTCGAGCAAAGGAATGTCACCGTTTGATGCCTCTTCCATCGTAAATTTGATATTAGGGTGCCACTTGTTTATTTGGTCAAGCATATATTGCTTATCCCCATCTTTTACAATGGCCAGAACATCATCCACATAGGGTAACCAAATTTTAGATTTGGTCATCTGTCGTTCTATTCTCTTTTCTAGGCCTATCATGAAAATCTCACTTAATAGTTGGGATAATGAAACTTAATTTCGTTGAAAAAAAGAAGGGGATACTTCCAAAATTCCCAAATCTTCTTCTTTTTCTTCAGCCTTTGCCCGGTCGCAAGCGGTGTCGGCTCTTCTAAAATTCCCAAATATTTGTGAGTATATCATTTTTGTCATTAACATACTTAAAGTGGACTGTCATTTTCAGGACTTCATGTGATAGCTATTTAAGTCCGCCACATTATCGTGATCCACCAGATCTTCATGAATCCAGGGTGCTCCAGTTTGGCGTTTCTAAAAGTACGCACCTGCACGTATATCTCTCTCATTTTTGTATGCATAAAATTAATTGCGGGTTGCTTATTCATGTGTTAACAGAGAGATGACTTACCCAAATGTTGTGTTCGTCGCTTTCATGACCTCTGAAGGTACCCATTCCATGGGCCTACCCCAGTTACGCCTAGAAAATGCAACTTTCATCCCTATCTATCTTTCCCATATCGTGAAATTTCTCAATCATTCCTATTTGACCTGACGCACTTTGACCCGGAATTGAAACTAATGCCTTTCTAAGTTTTGCTAACGTTTGCATCCAGAACCAGCCAACCTGCTGATAGGCTGCGGTGCTTATGCAAGGCATACGCTTTGGGGCAGCTCCGAAATCAACGAAAGAAGTGAGTCATTCTTTGATTTTATTATTACTTCAAATCTATCGGTGTGTAACAGGGGCAGTACACCAACCTTCCACTTCCCCTGCTCGGACAACTGTGCCGGTTGGGAGGAGATCCTTAATATCACCCTAATAACCGACGATGGGATTCTTAAGGTGGGGGACTGGAGAGTGTCTGACCAGAGATCCTTCTCTGACCATAGTTGGATACTCTTCAGTCTAGATCTCGCCCCAGAGGTCTGCAAGCCCTTTAGAGATCCCAAGAGGATCGACTGGAGAAAGTTTGGTCAGATAATTAAGAACAAACTCTCCGGTGCACAAAGTGGTAGGATTGGCACGACAAACGAACTGGAGTTAAAGGTCCGGGCTCTGAAGAAACCATTCGATACCGCCTTTAAAATCTCGTGACCCTGCCACCGTGGTTGAATGAAGATCTCCCTAGCCTCAGGAAGCTGACCAGAGAAATCTTCAACATCTGTTACAGGCAAAAATACTGGTAGCCATACAAGGACTACCTGAAGAAGTACAAGTTGGCCATCACGACCGCCAAGAGGCGGTCTTGGCTGGGCTATTGTCAGAACATAGAAAACACTAGTGAATCCGCGAGGCTAAGTAAGATTCTGTCCAAGGAACATAAGACCCCATCGTTTCTTAAAAAGTCGGAAGGCTTCTGGACGGAATCTTCTAGCGAAACCTTGGAGCTGCCGGTTCAAACGCACTTTCCCTCCAGCGAGGAGGACAATGAGTCAGAACCTAGCTTGGAGGGTTTGCAACCCCAGCTGTGCGACATTATCAAATCGGTAATTCCGAGGATAGGATCGGCTGGGCTATAAACAACTTCTCCGCATACAAGTCTCCCGGCCCAGATGCCATAATGCCAGTCATGCTACAGAAGCAGCAGGAAAGGGTTGAGCCGTGGCTTGCTGAAATTTCCCGGAGTTACATCTCTTTAGGATACGAACCGCAGCCCTGGAGGCGCGCACGAGTGGTTTTCATACCGAAAGCGGGCAGGCGCGGTCATGAGTCCACGAAGGACTTTCGACCAATCAGCCTGACCTCTTTCGTGCTAAAGACTCTAGAACGCGTCCTGAACATTCACTTAAGAAAGATTATGGAGAGAACGCCCCAGCATGCCTACCTCAAAGAAAAATCCACAAAAACCGCCCTCCATGAGGTAATTGGCACTGTTGAGCGGTCGCTGCAGTACAACAGTATACCCTTGCTGCCTTCTTGGATATAGAGGGAGCTTTTAACAATGTCAGTACCAACGCCATCAAGGAAGCCATAACCGGTATTGGATTGGAGGGGTATCTCACGCATTAGATTATATCCATGCTAAGTACCAGGATAATCTAGTCGGATCTGGGAGGCAACCACTTGACCAGAGCTGTGAACAGAGGCACGCCCCAGGGTGGCCCATCTCACCGGTGCTCTGCTTAATAGTAATGGACAAAATTTTACGTACATTGGACAGGAGCAGGGTGAAGGTGGTGGCGTATGCCGACTACTTGGTGATATTAGTATCAGGGTGTTTCTCTCCATTATGAGCGATATCATGGAATGAGAGTTGCGAAAGGTGCGCCTGTGGGCCGCAAGATGCGGACTCAGCATAAACCCAACCAAAACGCAACTGATGCTATTCCCCACCAAGACAAGGATACCTGAATTCCATCTACCACGGCTGAATGAACAAAGATTGATTCTTACCTCTAATGTAAAGTATCTAAGTGTAATCCTGGATCCTAAGCTAAATTAGAGGTTGAACATAAAAGTGAGGGTTAAGAAGGCCTCTGTAGCCTTCTATGCCTGCAAGAGAACCTTTGCAAAGAAATGGAGTCTCTGGCCGAGGATGGTTATCTGGATGTACACCGCTGTAGTGCTCTATTGTATGGTGGCAGACTTTGAAGAAAAATACAATAGAACAAAGCTTAATAGCATTCACAGAACCGCGTGTGCGGGTGCTACTGGGGCTCTGCAGTCCTGCCCGGCAGGTACTCTCAATGTAATCCTGCATCTCCTCCCCCTAGACCTCCACAATAAATATGTTGCAGCGTGCAGTGCCGTCAGACTGCCGTCAGAGTCCGGATGCTGGGCAGCGCAGTCCTACGGCCACAGAAATATCCTAGATGAAATACCTCGGGAAATCTGGGCATCCCCCACGGACTATGTCACACGCAAGCTGAACTTCACGAGAAACTTTGCTGTGGACCTTCCAACCAGGGCAAAGTGGAAGACCGGCGGCGTGTTGCAAGACTATGACACAGTATTCTTTACGGACGGATCAAAGATGGCCTATGGAGTCGGCGCGGGGGTTTTCTCGAATACACACGGTGTATCCAAGTCGTATGGTCTCCCAGGTTTCGCCAGTGTATTCCAGGCGGAAGTATTGGCGGTATTGGAAGTCTGTCGATGGCTGGAGCGTGATTTAAGCCCCAAGCGTAACATAGCCATTCTGACCGACAGCCAAGCGCCCATCAAGTCCTTGTACTCAACGACGAAATTTTCCCGGCTGGTGGGGCAGTGCAGAGACGCGCTTTACCGTCTGGGCGGCACGCTCAAGGTCACTCTCCTCTGGGTTCCCGGGCATAGGATCATAGAGGGGAATGAGCGGGTTGACGGATTAGCCAGGCAAGGCTCCGCTCTTGGCAGTCCCTCGGCGAATACAGTCGGTATTCCGCTGTCGGTTGTCGGAAGCCAAGTCTACTCGCACTACCTAGCAGCCGCGGCCCTGAGGTGGCGAAGGCTTACAAGCTGTGCCAAGTCAAGGAGAATTTGGCCCGCTTACAACATCCCGATCACGAGAGCTCCTGTGCCAGACGCTTGCAAATGCATTCAAGATTACGGCGCTCTGCACGGGGCACTGGCCCATAGGGGACCATGCCGCTAGGCTCGGCACACCCTACAACTGGCATTGCCGAAGCTGCGGAGAAGGAAGGGAAACCCTCATGCACTTTCTCTGCGATTGCCCACCTCCAGCTAGAGTCAGGCTGCGGACACTGGGTAAACCATTCTTTGGGGACCTCAGTTAGATTTCTAGCTGCAGGGTTGGAGAGCTGCTTTCCTTCGTGAATGCTATGGACTGACTCTGAAGATCCGAGCCGGCTGGACTCTGCATAATTGCTCCCATAACAACAGTCACGGTCTTAGGAGTTTGTGGCATCAAAACGGCGCACCAAAGCGCTAATTGGGCTCCTCGGAGCGGCCACTGTTACCTACCTACCGACCCTTGCATCCAGTAGAATTTTTGTTACTTAGGTTCCCCTCAGAGTTTTTATGAACTCCCTGTCTCTTCATTTGTTCTTATTCTCTACATCTCTCAAATTGATCAACATCTTTGTAGCGATCAGACCGATCAAAACCACCGTACGTACACCTTCGAGAATTGTGGGTGTTATCAATTGCTTGCAACTACCTGTTGTACATTGTGTTATCAAATGTTCACATTCATTTTGGAACAACAGCTTACAGACAAAACTATCAGCTTACAGACAAAACTGAGGAGCTAACTCCAATTCCCTTTGTGCAAGAAATAGATAGATATTAAGTGCATAGTTGGGAATGCATCATTATCTCCAACTATCCCACATCTAAGATAATACAAGATTCCTAACCAATTCTTCTGGATTTCAGGTTTTATAAACTTCAGACGGCAATACTGACTATCACCTTCCCAGGATAGTTGCAATCATATGAAGGTAAGTGAATGTCTCGCCTTTGTGGTTATTCTGAACTTAAGATTTTTTGCCATCAGCAAAAGTCTATTTACTTTTGGGTATCGCTGGGTCTTGTTTCAATACAACAGAGAGTCCATTACCCAAGCGAAGGCTCAGTCGACTGAACTCTAAACATTTGCCTTATCAGTGACATCATACTTTTTAATCTGAAACGATGCAATCTATATACACAATAGATACATAGGTACAAGTACCTATGGACGAATGTGATTCATGTACACGACTAAAGGGAACACAACTCATCTACAGATAAAGATAAATTTGTTCATATGCCTGGAAGTGCAGAAAGATTTGCTGAAGTGCTTGGCTTGCTTCGTTGGGAGACTTGTGCAATATTTGCACAAATCGAAAGTGGTTTTTCTATGTCGCGATGTATCTAGAGAACGTTGACGGCAAAATGATGAAGGTGAATAGAGTACCGTGACCTGTATGAAGGTATTTCACCGATATATAAGGAGAATTCAGGCTATAGCCGGATACTAAGTGTTTTTATTTCTGTGGTTTTCGCACCTTCTCATCCGAAATCGAGAAAACGTGACGATAGTTTGGTGGATAAGAGTTGATTTTGAATGGACGGGAAGTTACTGGCTTAGATGTATCTACGTAGCATGAGATACAGATATATGGACTCAGCTTCAGGTGTTAAAAGAGACCTTTGACAGGAAACAGTGACATGGGTTGAACTTGAGACGAAATTGGCGAGAGAAATCAATTGTCCATGTTCTATGAGAAAATTGAAGAAAATTGTTTTCTAAGCGGTTTTGAAGATTTGTTGAGTCTGCACATGGCACTCTCTAAAATGGTTTATTTTTTTTTTTAATGTTGCCATTTAGATAGTCATAATCTGTGGTACTATTCCCATATTTACCTTAGGCATCAAATACCTCATGCAAGAACCGTGGGTTGTTGTTGGGGTAGTCAGGGGCCTAAACTTCCAACATGCTGACCTGTTGTATGCCAATGGAAGTGATCGACCCCGCTCCTGCATGGTAGTCTCAAAAGACTTTCAGGCTAATTTGGCTAACGATCTATGTGATGGTGACACCACATCGGCTAAACTAACCATAAAAAGTCAACGGGGAGATAAAGAGATACTATGGTGTTCTGCATATTTCCCCCATGACGCAGAAGATCCAGTGGATCATTCATCAGAGCTATCCAATATATCAAAAGTAGAGGCATGGGGGTAATAGCAAGATGTGATGTCAACGCTCACCACATATGCTGGCAAACGGCAAACCATTTCCTTGAAGTACACTTCCCAGGCAGCATCTAAAATCTAATCTCGGGGCCCACTGGTGCATACAGCCCTCAACCGAGAGACTGTAATCTGGTATGCAAGGAGGTATCACTGGAGCGAGTAAAATGGGCATTTAACTCGTTCCATAGATACAAGTCTGCAGGTCGGGATGGAATCATTCCTGCGCTAGTAATAGAGGGAATGGATGCTCTGGGTTTACATATTCGGAATACATATCGCGCAGTAGATGCTTATATTCCAATTAACTGGCGTGATGTGAAGGTATTTTTCATTCCCAAACCAGAAAAACTCACCTACACCGACGCAAAAAGCTTCTGACCGATCAGCCTAATGTCTTTTCTACTAAAAGGACTAGAAAGGCAAGTAGAGCGTTTCATTAGGGATACACAGATTAACCATAGGCAACACGCCTACCAGAAAGGCAAATCCACGGAGACAGCACTCCATGAACTTACGGCAAAAATTGAAAAGGAAATGTCCAAGAAAGAATATGCTTTAGGCGCATTCATGGACATCGGAGGTGCCTTCAATTATGCCTCATTCGCAGCAAATTGGGATGTAGCAAGACAGCATGAATCGAACCGCTGCTAATCAGTTTGATATTTCACATGCTAGAATGGAGAAAAATTCACATATCGGTCGGCCAGAAGTCTATTAAAGGGTTCTCTCTCCGCTGCTATGGCTCTTGGTAATGGATACCCTGCTGGAGGACAAGAAAGCCTTCCCGCAAGCGTTTGTGGAGTCATAATAACTACCGGTAATTTTGCATGAAATCCAAAGCTGGTGCCTCCGCAATGGACTCACGGTGAGCGCTAGGAAGACTGGACTACTTATGTTCACTAGTCAAGTGGGGCAGCTATACGCTACCCACCTTAGTAGGGGCAAAAATCCAGCTGTCACAAACAATCAAGTATTTAGGAGTACATTTCAACTCCAAATTAACGCGGAAGCACCATATCCAGGAACAATATCAGAAATCCTGCAGATTGCTCTGGTGCTGTAGGAATGCGACAGGTAAGACCTGGGGACTTTCACCAAAACGGATATACTGGATGCATACATCCATAATAAAACCCATTTTGATGTATGCATGCATGTCTGGTGGCCGAAACTGAACTTTGCTAACACCAGAAAGCTGGTAACGTAGATTCAGAGGCTTCGTTGAGTAAGTATTACTGGAGCAATGAGTACTACGCCGACTGCGGCACTTGAAGCTATCCTAAATTTGCCCCCGATTACCCCCGAAAGCGGCCAACGAAGCATATAGACTCGATACCATTGGGGCGTGGAAAGGCGGCCAATCACACGGTCATGCGTCTATCTGGAAATTCCTTGAAAAAACATCCGGTAGCCCTAATGCCGACCGATCATATGGTTTCCAGATTCGTCTTTGAAAAGACATACACTGTCGTAATCACCGAAAGAGAAGAATGGTCGACAAGTGGCGATGAGTCTTTTCAGATTACAGACTTAATCATCTTCACCGACGGGTCAGTCATGGAGGGCGGAGCGGGAACAGGGGTGTTCTCGGGGAATTCGATTATAGAACTGGCCCGACCCCTCGAAAAAATGACGACCATATTCCAGGCGGAGATATATGCCATTTCATTGGCAGCAGAAGAATGTCTGCGACAAAAGTGGAGGGGTCGCACCATTCGAATCTCGAAAGAGCCTAGGGTCACTAGAGCGGCATTTTTGTTGTCCCTTAAGAAGCGGGACATGAAAACCCTAGTAGGGCTTTTTACTAGCATAAGGAAAAAATTGGGGTGGTGGTGTCACCTATGGGTAGCCAATGTGAAGAGGAGACGCCCCTGCACTTTTTGTGCAGCTGCCTAGCTTCCGCAGATCTCAGACGAAGACACTTTGGCAAGGTCTTCTTCAATGAAGAATGGCAGTCAGTGGGCCACTGCCTCTGGAGAATGTTCGCAGATTGGTTAAAGCCTGCGAACGCCGTACGCGGGAAGCCATTGAATAGGCGATTTACGGGGTAGTACAATGGGCCTAACAATGGCCTGAGTGCTCTGAGCTGCGGCTCCCCCTAGTAAACTAAACTAAACTAGGCATCAAATTGTTTAAATTACATCCACAATAGCCGAGTTCCTCCTATTTGCAGGTGCGCTTGAGGGGGAGGGGCACTTATTTAATTTGGCATGACAAGTTCGTTTGGAAGCATTTACATACACAGGTATCAATTCCTGAACATACTAAACAGCTTGTGCTATATTACATGAATATTTGATACTAAATCAATCAATCTTGCCTGAACCATTTGAAATTGACGGGTCCAGACTTCTAAATTAATTTTTTTCCTATACGTTCCATGCATGATAACTACCATATTAATAACTCTCCATAATCGCTCTATCATCAACAATACAAATTAACACAGTTGAGCCCGAGGTCTATCAGCTTTTTTGCTCATTAAAATTCAAAATCTCCATTCCGCCTCAGAAAAAAGCGCCTAACCAGGCGAAATTAACATTATCGGCTCATGAGCGTTTCTGAACATGCGTTTCGGTTGTCTCAACTTACGCACAAAATTTGACACCACCAATTAGCGTTACCTTGCCTGACAGTTCGCACATGGAAAACCAAACACTGACCATCTCATTATATAAATATTTCAATTCAGCCGGTGTCATCCCATTTAACACGCTCGGAATACCGTCATCGAGTTACACCCCATGGAACCTTCCATAATAAGCTTCACACAATTACTATATTATGGAGTATCGTGTTTAGCGGAAAAATGCAAAAATGCAAAAATGCATATATTATCAATTAAATAGGCAACTTGACGCCATCGGTTGCAATTATTATTGCTGGAACTCTAGAACGACTAGACGACACGCTGGCCTAGTCGTGCCACTTGTAAGAATGAGGAAAATGCAGTGAAGGGTCTTAGATGGCAGCCGCAAAGTTGACGACAGTAACGACGTTCTAGATATTCTTGCTGTGCTGGCAATTGTTGACGGCGGTAATAATAATAAATTCTTCACTTTGTGGTCATTTATCCAAGTGTTTAATGCTGGATCTAGGTTCATTAGTGATGACGGCTTTTGGATGTAACACGCAACATGGACCTTATTCCATAATTTTGTTATTAAAATATGTAGATTCAGTAATGGGACTGGCAATTTTAGAGCTCATTGAAGTCCATAGAAACCAGCCCTGGTTTTAAATTTCACGCATGCGAATAATTTTCATTGAAGATATACCAGGAAGTGCAAATGAGAAGGGGATGAAAACGACTTTTCAGATTAATGGTGCATAGTAAGCACAATGAAGGCAGGAATCAGGAAGCTAACCATTAGCTATGCTAGTGTGGTCAAAAGCATTCGGCTGGCCATACTGCTAAAAATGTTTCCTGAGCAAATTCTCATTCGTGAGAAGCAGGAAACTATCGAAGACCCTGTCGTAGGGCAGATGTGCAAGGAATGAACTGCAAAACTTATGTTCACCGGGACACGCTTTCGATCAGGTCGTTTACTGGTGGACTGGGCGGCGGAAGACACTGCAGAGTGGCTTAGGAGCATAGTTCCTAAATTGCCAGGCTGGGAGGGAGCAGAACTGTCAACATCTGCTGGGGATGATATACCAACCAACAATAAAGACGGAAGATCTCATGGACCTCCTAATCGCTGAGAATGAGGACCTCCATACGCGATTATGAAGAGTCTTCAGAAGTAAGGTGGAAGGCAAGGGTAGACTCCTAATAATCGGAGGGCGACTCCGACTCTGACGAACATTGTGTGTCTCCCGAATATACCCAGTTAAAGACTAAAGGTTCCGCACCCCAATATTTTCACAAATTTAGAAAATTACCAAAGTTAACCGAAAATTCAATGATCAGTCATAAGTGTTGTCAGGCCAACTGCACGGGCTTTGATAATAAATCGAAGTCTGTGACCTGCAATGGATTCTGCCAAAGTAAGTTGGTATTCACCTTACCTTGGTGAGCACTTCATCTGTTCCGACTGCCAAAACACTGGCAACATCAGGTTCATCACGAAAACAATAACCGCCTCCTCCCAGTCAATTTTCATGATCCCATCGTCTACAATATGATCAACTCATTTAATGGCAATGATTTACAGCAAATTATCCCAAACTCTAATCAAAATGGTAAATATTTTGATCTAATCTTTACCATTCCTATGACGAAGTGGCGATCAGTTCAACTATTTTGTAAAACAAAACTTTATTAAAATCGGTGTATTGTCGGTCTGTCCGTCTGTCTGCCTTTTTTTAAGGATGTGGAGATCTTCGAACGACTCTGGCCTGGGCACGGGATTTTTACCCACTATGGTTTGACAACCGCATGCTCGTGCTGCCGCACCAGTCAAATTTGTGCCCCATACACCACCGTCAAGATTTTTGTACGGTTCATTAATTATAGCAACCTTCATCGATCGGGCAAGTCGATGCCGCTAGTGCATACCTTCGCGCGTGTTCAAACATTAGGCATTTAAAGCACCTCTTTAAAGAGATCTGTTCCCTTAGTTGGCAAACAACCCATCCAATCCGAACCTTTCCCACGCCAACAACTTCTGCGCATTTTGTCGCATTGTGTCCGTTTGAGTACCGCCATAAGGTTTCCTTAGGCTTACGATAGATTCTTCGCTGAATTCCTCCAACTTGAATTGTTGCTTCAAGGCAGTGCAGATCCTTCCTCTAGATGTTACCTCACCGAGATCCTTGCTCTGTATATAGATCTCATGTTTTTGAGAACGAACTGCGACATTCTCCCCAAGTGAATTTATAACTTGGTTAAGAAAGCCGTCAGTTTTTTCCACGGTGAATTTTTTCAGCTCAAACAAGAGATCCCGTTTCTGGGTCCTCCCGATTTTGCTGACATTTCCGCCTAGATCTTTTAGGTCGGGGTCAGATTTCACCTTTCTCAGTATCTCCGCATACGTTTGATTTCCTTTGCTAGAGATTACAGTTGCCTCCGGGCGAATTCGCAACTTTGGTTTCCTGTTCGTTTTTTTGTTTACGACTTTAGTCCAACCACCGTTCTTATTTTCCTTCGGTTTCGCTTCGCTAGTCGATATTCTGACTTTAGGAATTTCGGGCCCTTCTGAACTTTTAGTTCCGTTTATTGAACTGGGGAAGACCTGTTTTTTCCTTTTTGGTGCCTGTTGATTCCCCAAAGCTCCCCCTCTTTGTCTCGCACTCTCTTACTTGACCGAAGGTCGATGACCTTGTACTTTGGTATCACTTGGGTCGCCTGTGACACTGTTGTGGCTGGGATGCTCGGTTTTTGTTTAGACTTTCTTTCTTCTTCTTGCAACCTAGTGTAAAGCGCCCTGATGGCTCTTAATAATAATAATAATCGTTGGCGCAACAATCCATATTGGATCTAGGCCTTGAAGTGTGTTAGAGCACTTCATTCAAGACCGTAACGGTACACTAGGAGGCAATGTGGTCAGCATTGCGCTCGCCCGAGATTATTACCCTGATTTGACTCAGGTACTCATTCACAGCTGAGTCGACTGGTATCCGACGTCAAATCACGATACAAATTCCACTGTCACCAGTGAGATTTGAACCGCGACCTTCCGCACGACAGCCTTGTGCTCTAACCACTCAGCTATCCGGACACATGGTGGCTCTTACCATGTTCTTAAAGGATTGGTGTATGTTATGCTTGTCCTTGATAAATTCGGACAACTCAACTATTTTAGTCCCAAGCTGCATAGAATATAGTTATTCTGGGTCAGGGCTTTGTTCTCGGTGAATCTTTGCCAGATTACTCCTTTTACAGACCTCACTATTTTTCAGTTGCTGGGCTTCCATGAGCTTTCTCTTTTGCCGGCTTTGTTATTGGAGGAGATAGTAAAATGGCTGAGCTTCTCCTAATTGGATGTATTTGCTGCTGCTGGAGTACCTCTTGATCAGATCCGATGGGTGTTGAAATCGCCTTTTTTGGCCAGCTTTCTCCTTTTAGCCCATCATTCTTCATTCAATTGGTGTTCTTGGCAGAGTTGTCTGCGATGTGGTGGAAAATCTCAACACAGTCTTCATTGACTCATATGAGGCCAGCTGTTCGGCTAAGACAGTTAAGTCATCAAGGAATATAGCATGCTGGAACAGGAACCTGGCCAGAATGAGAACAGAGGTAAGAAAACTCTTCAACCGGGCAAAACAAACCGGGGACTGGCCAAGGTACAAAAATGTACTGACTGCGTATAGCAACGCGACCAGGGAAGCAAAACGAAACAGCTTCAGGGAATTCTGTGAAGGCATCGAACAGATCACAAAAACAACCGGGCTTTACAAGACTGTAGCCAAAGACGGGGCAATATCCTCTGTCTGTTTGAAAAAGGAAGATGGGACATTTACAGAGAATGAGGAGGACAGAGTACACCTGCTTCTCACAACTCATTTCTCGGGGCCCTACCCCACGGTGGCAGACGACAACATTGTGTCCGACACCCCAACAATGAATAAAAGGGGAAGAAGGGAGAACTGGAAACTTGCAAAAGAGGTATGCTAAGAAACTAGGGAAGTGGGAACTTTTACACCACTGAAATCACCCGCAGTAGATGACATTTTCCCAGCACTAATCCAGAGAGTCGTAGAGTCTCTTCTGGGGGTGGTAAGGGGGAGCATATCCCTGGAATATATACCAAGGGCATGGAGACGGGCAAAAGTGGTCCTTACTTCGAAAACGGGTAAAGAGGATCCTTTTCATCCTCAATCCTTCAGACCAATTTGAGTAACATCGTTTGTACTCAAAACGGTGGAGGAGGTCATAGACAACTATACTAGAACTAACGTCCTAAAGCGTAATCCGCTACATCAGTGTCAACACGCATACCTGGCAGGACGGTTAACTGAAGCTGCTCTTTATCCCCATATCATCGAAGGAGCATTTGACAACACATCGCACACAGAGATACAAGATGCCCGGGGCCGCAAGCAAGTGGGAAACACCCTGGCATTCGCATGGGAAAAATACTAGAAAGTAGGCAAATAGAATACTACTCAAAGTTGTCCACAGGGCGGGATACTATCACGCTTATCTTGAGCATGGTAGTGGACGAACTCCTGGATGTGCTGACAAATACTAGAATACAAGTCCAGGCTACGCGTTTTTCGTTTTAATCTGTAGCGGCAAATATGAGGCATCCTATGTGATGGAATCCAAACTGGACTAAGGGTTACTAGTGCCTGGTGCAGGAAGGTGGGACTGCGGATCAATCCCCTCAAAACTACCATTCACTAGAAAACGTAAGCTTGATCACCTGAGAGCCATACGGTTACATGACATTTAGGTGAAACGAAAAACAGAGGTCAAATATTTGGGAATTGGGCTAGACCAAAAAATATTATGAAAGACGCATGCCGGAAACACTTCGGAAAACTAAGAGGGCTCTGATGACTTGTAGATCCATAGCAAGAAAAAAAGGGGTTGCGGCCCGAAAATACTACTTTGGATATATACTGCAATAGTAATACTAATGATTACCTATGGGGCGGAAAGTTGAGCAGAAAGAAGTGAACTCAGTACACTAGCCAGAGAGTTACACAAACTCCAAAGAGTGACTTGCGTGTATATCAGGGGAGCAATGAGGACATGCCCAATGGCACAACATTGCCATTCTGACTGATAGCGATCAAAGCACTTAGGACCAACCACGTCAACTCTAAACTGGTATGGAAATGCCTTACGAGAAAGAGACAGAGAGAGAGAGAGAATGCGCTCGGCTCGCTCAATAAGGTCTGGTTACTCTGGGTTCCAGACCGTCTTGGGCCGGAAGGCAAACAGACAGCGGACGAACTAGCCAAGAAGGAAGCAGGGACGCCTTTACACGGGCCAGAACCCTTCTGTGGAATCGAAAACAGGTTAATGGCTATGATATTAACAAAATGAAGAAGAATGGTTGAGGGAACTATACCCCCAGGGTGTTTTTTGGGGTATACGAACCCAAGCGCACAAAGGATTGCTTAAACCTCATCAAGAAAAACCTCTGAATCATAGTGGGAATTCTCACTGGTCAAACTATCTCCTAGGGAAGCTAAGGATATCTAGGGACACTGTCTGCAGGTTCTGGGACAATGTCCGGTACTTGTGCGAAGTAAGCCTAGGCACCTGGGAGAACACTTGGGACTGAAGATAAACACGAACAAAACCGGGGTTCACAGTCTGCTGATCATCGCACTCCCCCTATCCGTATTAGTGGGTAGAGCATGGAATACGTCCATCAAATTGTATATCTAGGAAGCGTGGTTTTTACCGACGTTGGCACCGAACTGAAAGTTGCCCGACGCATTGACAGCGCTTGATCCGCACGAAATTTTTCCGTACTAGTGTTCTTTCTGTGTCGCTATATGGGAGTGACATACGGAAACTGACCACCACTGTCACTAGAAAGCGACAAGCCTTCGTCAACACCTGCTTGCGTTGTATCGTCGGGGTACGCTAGTCCGGTATTATTTCAAAACATGAAAGGCCTGTCATTCATACGCGTTTTGATCAGAAGGCGGAAGTGGCAATGGATAGGTCATACATTAAAAAACGGCGACAATTATATTATTTTCTACATCATGCAGTGGAATCTACTCTTCCAAGTTGGCCGATGAGTGGGTTACCCCAAGAGCACTGGGCGAAAAAGAGTAAAGGAGGAGTGCGGGCATCTCATTAAGTCTGGCGAGGGGCCGAAACGCATGTCAGCGAACTGCGAAAGATTGCGCGTAAGAGTGGTTGCCACGCTATACACCACCAGGGAGTAAATTACAACCATATATGCATATATTCCTGTAGGTAGTGGTGGTTGTTTTGTATGGGAGGAGTTTAGGAGTTTTTGAAATAATAGCCTAACCTCTGCTATAAACACAGATATGAGAGAAAACTTTAAATTTTTGCCCCGTAGCTGCTACTACGATTCTATAAAATCAATAGTTGAATTGCAAGTAGGCTGCCCTTGAGTATTTTTTTTTTTTTGTTTAAGAACTAAGGAATCCTGAGTCCCTATAACTTCATAACCGACCGGACCATATAGAAAAACACTCTCTCCTAACTTTTTGATTCCCGGACAGGGTAAGTATCCACCTTTTCTAAGAAAATGATTTGCAGTTTCGCTCATTGGTAAGGCTCTCTCTCTCTCTTTCCGAGAGTAACCGAAAGCGGTTGCCATGCCTCGTTTACTGCCTCATATAGACTCTTGGACACGACATGGGGTTCTCTCAACCCCTACTTGTTCAGGCCACATCATGGCAGAACAAGTTTTTGTAAAAAGACTGTACTTGGGTATTTCACACTAAGATTGAGTACTTCAGGTAATGCAACTGTGAGACTCTGGAATGGATACTTTTCAAAGTTGTACGTGCTAAGTATAACCAAACTTAGTTTGCTGAATGATTCAACGTGTAGACAGAATAATGTACTACCACCAAGGGCTGTAAATAAAAATTAGATTAAAGACCAACGTCGCTACCTTAAGCAGTCACGCTCCTAGTTTGCGAGTAGTCCATTCTTAATTCTAAGCTTCGGCCTATAAATAACAGACACCGTCATTTTGCACTATTGCAGGTGCAACAGACATGCCCTCAAGACGTAGGTGGCATGCCCCGCGAATTTATATAACATAACATGTATGTATTTAGATATTAATAGGATGGAAGTACTCTTCTAACTAACGCTCACATAAAAATGGAACCTCATAATTCGTTTTGTTTATGAGCCTTCCACACCTCTCAATGTACAACTTCCCAGAATATGTTCATTTGCTATTGCTATCTTAATTGGATCTAAAGCGTGCAAAATAAACTGAAATATAAGCTTCTTTGTGTTTTTCTAATTTTAGCATTTATTGATAAGCGAAAAAATGCTCATGCTGACTACTCAGGCGATTCCCCCTACTCGGCCAGCATCAACATTGTTGTCATTCCCGCATTTTATACGACCTCCGGAGCCAAAGAGCGAAATATTTTCAGCGTATTTCCAAAAATATTGGCTCATTAATTATTAAAGAGTTGGGACCGGTCTGACTAATCCAAAGTGAATCTGCAAAGAAACATTTTGTGCATCATCATCCTCACATTGGTTTAAACATTCCGCACTCAACAGCGATCCTTGTTTGCTTCATCTCAACTTTTTCCCATGAGATAATAAACAAGCAACAGAGCAACGAGACGTTGCGCACTCACTATTCACTCATGAAATGATAATGGTTAACGCACTATTAAGCTTGCGCGCTCCGATGTAGCGCGTTGCATCACAAAGGACAGGAAACGGCCGAATAGTATCGTCCGAAAAGGGGCACACACTGGAACCGGGAACACATTCCCATTTTATCGCACACTTCAATTAAGTCCAATTGAGGCTCCTTGGAGATAACTTCTATTCACTGCAAATCCACAGGCACTGCACCGGGAAGATGCCTTGCATCGGCTGCAAGTGGGTTCACCTTTCCTTATCAGTGCACTCACCGCACGACCGAACTTCACACATCTCGCGGACCCGCTGACCAATTAATAGTAATTATCCGCTATTTCCGGAGATGGTATCAATTGTAGGTGGATCACGTCTGGTATTGTGTCGTCCAGAATTAATTAAATGACCGTTTAATCGCCATCCGCCCTCGTCCACATATGCGAATTGCCAAAATACCTGCGCACCTTCGAGATGGTATCTTGCGGGAAGCTCGCGGCGGTACCAAATTCAATATCTTCGCGCGGCCCAAGTCATTCGTTCCAATCGAATAATCGCGTCTCACTGAACTCTAGTCACCGGCTCGCCATAAAATCGAGCCCGGCTTATTGTGCCATTGTGGGGCTGGCGTGCCAGTCGTCACTGGAGCCCGAACTCATGTCGAAGCCCCAGCGGCCAAGAGTACACCGTCAAATGTTGGCTCCCAGGTTCAGCTCGCATCCACGTATGTTTGTTTGGCTTTGAAGCAACATCTGAGCCCGGATCCAGAGAACCCCAGCTCCATCGACGAAAGTGAACTTGCGACAAAAGTCGGGGGAGCCAGCTCCTTGCAAGATTTCTAGTACCACGGGGACCATATACCCTGTTTGCATCAAAAGATGTGAGACAGTGCAAAAAGTCTGTTCATTAATATTTAAGGGGGGTTCCTGAATGACATCAGAGAAGAGAGATTGAAGGGTGGCAAGTACTGATAGGAAAATGTCGGTGCTATTTTTCATATTGGAGCTCAGAAGTGTTACACCGAACGAGCAGGTTTCATTGAAGGTATCTTTCACTGATATCTATTGGAAGATAAAAAGTACAAGATAGAGTACAGAATAAGAGCAAAAATGTAAAGTTCTCGGAAGACTATTAGGCAATGTATAGTGCAGGCAGGGAAGAGCATACGAGTCGAAGAAGATTTTGATATTACAGATATTGTCCATGTATCTTAGTGAACAGATTTTATCATAATAGAAGAATGAAAGATTTAATTAATTCGTACCTATATTCGTGACGCTTTTCGGTAGGTTAGTAGATGATAAATTGCAATATCATAGTAAAGGTAGAAGATGAATTTGCTATGCAAAAACTAATGGAATTCAGTACTCCAGAGGTATGGTAGTTTGGGGTAATGCTCGTATGGGATTCATTTCTATTAAGCAAGGTCCATCATCACACGTCAGCAACTTGTACGAGAAGGGACAGGAGAATAGCATACCGGAGATACGACCAGGTAGGTCACCAAGCGAAGGCCTGCAATGAAAGCGAAAGTAGCATTCTCTGCAGGGGTCGTGAGGCGTCTGGTGAGGGCGTCGCACACACTGCGGGCTCGGGGCGGCGTGCAATCTTTAGGGCGGAACTGGAGAGGGCAAAGGCTCGAATGGCATGATTGCCCTTCCCCTGTGTATAATTTACAACGAAAGTCTAGATGAATGCTACTTTCCCCGTCTCTGGAAAGAGGCCCTTATCACTCCTATGCTCAAGAGCGGAGACCCTTTCTTTGCTCTGAACTACCGCCTTATTTCTCTTCTCTCCTCTTGCTCCAAAATCCCAGAAAGATACGTCAACGACTGGTTGACCGCGCACCTCATTGACCTCATTGTCAAAGAGCAGCATGGTTTGGTGAAACATAGATCAAATCTTCTGGTCTTTACCAACATTCTTGCTAAATGCTTGAATTCACGACAGAAGGTGCATGCTATTTATACCGATTTCTCCAAAGCCTTTGACATCGTTGACCATCACATTCTCCTCTCTAAATTTTCATTACTAGACTTCCCTCCCTCAGTCATCTCCTGGTTTTCCTCCAATCTCTCATACCGTTCCTGCAAAGTTTCTTTTCATGGTCACTCATTTGGTTCCTTCTCTCCTTCCTCTGGTGTTCCCAAAGGCTCTACACTTGGCCCCCTACTCTTCCTGTTTTTCATCAATGACCTCGCCTCCGTCCTCACCTGCTCGTACTTACTTTACGCAGACGACCTTAAATTGTTTGCCTCTGTTTCGTCTCTGTTGGACTGTGCTCTCTTACACTCCAACCTTGATAATTTAGCCCGTCAACAAGCTAACACTGAATGTCAACAAATGTCACTGGATGCGCTATTTTCTTAAACCCTCCCCAACATCCTTTTCCTATTCTCTCAATGGACAACCCTTTTCACTACTAACCTCCTTCAAAGACCTGGGTGTAATATTCGACGATAAACTTCGTTTCAATTCCCACTTCGTTGACATCATCAATAGAGCTTTCAAAATATCTGGTTTTATCCTACGTTCCTCCTCCGACTTTACCTCAATCCAGCCCTCCTTAACACTTTTCTATTCCCTTGTCAGAAACATCCTTGAATATTGCTGTGTACTCTGGTCCCCCTACCGCATCCGTGACTGCCGCGCTCTTGAAGCTGTACAACGCAAATCCACCCGGACCCTCTTTTACAAAAAGAACCTTCCACGGGTTGATTATCCGTCACGACTCCGCACCCTCAATCTTCCCTCCCTACAGTAACGCCGTATCTTCCTAGATATGTGTACTCTTTTCAAACTCTGCAATTGTCTGATGGACTGTTTCGCCAACTCGGATATTACTTCCCGTATCGCCTCGTCTCATAACACACGTAGTGCGGACATTTTTGATGTACCCTTCGCGGAGCTCGAGATTTACTTTCACTCTACGATCCCGAGGTTTTGCCGGTCCTACAATGCCCTACAGCTTGGGTCCTTTGACTCTATGTCCCTCTCTGGCTTTAAGCGTAAAATAAGCCATTCACTTGCTCCTCCCTCTGAGGACAATATGTAATAAGAAATTTGCTATCTGTGTATTGTCCTCATTAAATAAAAACATAAATAAATAAATCTGCATTTTACAAATTAACATGCACCGGAGTGCAACCGCCCACCAGTTGCTAGCGCAGTTCGCTGCGGAGGTAATTGCTGATCTAGTGCTAATCAGTGAGAAACACCGAAAGAGGGACCCGGCTTCATGGCATCTCGACTTACTGGGCACCGCCACTGGCCACTGGCATGCCCCAGCCGGACACTAGAAGGAAACAGATTTTGGAAATGACAGCGAGAACCGGGCTTGTAGTAGCGGATCCACGCCAACGTTTCCGCGCCCATGCTGTGAAGGAAGCATTCCTGACATCATTTTTGCGTCGCGATCTCTGGCATCATCGGTGAACGGGTGGCGAGTCCTGGAAGACGCCTCGGCAAGTCACCAGCAGTACGTGCTTGACACTGCTTGCCGGCAAGCACCAACGCGACGCTCCCCCAGCCTGTGGAGTATCACCAGGGTGAACATTGAGAAGTTCGTCGAAGTTCTTGGAGCAGGCAGAGTCGCGCTAGAGGGCGTTCCAGAGGGTGATAGCGTCGCAGCTGACACCGTTGTAAATTCAGTGATGAACCTGATAACGACAGTGTGTAAGGCTTCCATGCCCGGGAGGAGTTCCAGTCGCGGCAAGCCTGCTATATACTCGTGTATGGCACAAATTGCCGACCTACGGAGGTAATGTCATAAGCTCCGCCGTTTGGCACAACGTCTGCACGCCAACCAGAGGGCATGCTCCATAAAGGCAAGTATAGATCAGCAAAAAGAAAACTTCGAAGAGCGATAAATAAGAGCAGCTGGCACAAACTGGTCAACAATGTGAATGAGGACTCCCGGGGACTTGACTATAAGCTTGTTACCTTGCGTCAGCCTTGCATACAAAATACCGACCAGATGGACCGCATTCTATGGGCATTATTCAAAAGACATCCTGTACGGGTTGATGACAATAATGCGAAAAGCGTCGGGAATTGCCCCCTTTTTACAATGATAAAGCTCGAAGAAGCAGTTCTCAATATGAAAAGCAAGAAGACACAAGGTCCTGATAACATCCCGTCGGAAGTCGACAAAGTGCTGTTCCGCCAACGGCCAGACTTGCTGCTTGGGGCGTTCAACGCTTACTTAAAGGAAGGCATTTTTCCTTGTCGTTTGAAGGTGGCCATACTCGCGCTAACCAGCAAAAGAAAGGGAGACCCGGAGCTCCTGTCTGCATACCGACTGCGGTGTATGCTTGACACGGCCCGGAGAATGCTCGAGAAGCTCATCAAGAGTAGACTCACTGAAGTGATCCGCGCTGCCGAGGATTTATCAGGTTCGGGTTCAGAACAGAGAGATCCACAGTGGATGCTATTATGGAAGTCGTAGATGCGATTCATCGAGTCCGGCACATAGTGGCATCGGGGGTAGCACAGGGATCCATCTTAGGGCGAGACTTCTGGAACGCTTCTCATGATAGGCTGCTGAGACTTAATATGCCCGAAGAGTTGTGCCTGGTTGGTTATGCAGACGACGGTGCGGCACTTGTTGTGAGACGCACTGTTGAACAGGCGCAAAGCAGACTTGGCATATTGATGCGATGGGTAAGTGGATGAATCACTGTTCATGGTTTTAGCCTTGCACTCGAAAAAACCGAAGTAGTCATCTTGACCAGAAGGAGAATCCCGACCCTGCGTCCCATATCGATCGGCGAGTTGACGATAGGGTCAAAACCAGCGTTAACTACCATGTTTTAATGCTCAAGTCGAAGATGAGGTTCTTCGAACAAATCAAAGCAGCAGCTGACAGGGCTTGAGCTGGAGTGGCGGCCTTGAGTCGGCTAATGGCGAATGTTGGGGGCCCTATATCAACTAGGAGACGTTTCCTTTTGGGAGCAACGCAGTCGGTTCTGCTCTAAGGCGCGGAGGTATGAACTGATGCCCTTGACAAGGAGGTGCATCGTAAGCACCTTGCAGAGGCGGGGAGTTTTGCGAGTGGCATTTACTTATCACATCGTCTTCGAACCGGCTGTGATGGTAATCGCGGGAGTGATTCCCGTTGCCCTTCTTGCCAAGTAGCGTCAAGCTATCTACCATCGTAAAAGCAAGAACTTAAGGGAGGAGGTTGCCCGTGAAGAACGTCAACGCACCCTTATCGACTGGCAACTTTTTTTGCAAAATGGGCCAAGGGGCAGATGGACTGCGCGACTCATCGACAATTTAGACCCGTGGCTGAACCGAACGCATGGTGAGCTTGATTGCTTCCTTACCCAACTTCTAAGCGGGCATGGAAGTCTTCAGTCTTACCTGCACACGATTAGGAAGTCGCGATCTCCTGACTGTATGTTCTGCAATGGAGTGGCGCTGAACACACCTTTTTCTCTTGCCACAGATGGGACGGCTTCCGTTAGCAGCACAGACATAGGGCAGCTCTCTCCAGACAACATTGTCAGGGAGATGCTGAAGAGCGCTAGCGGCTGGAATCGTATTGCGAATTACTTTCGGGCTCTTCTTATTGCAAAGAATATTGAACTCGATCGACGGAGGTATCGGACGGTAAGAGGTTCCCTGAACTAACAACTCCCTTCCTCCCCTCCCCTCCCGTTGATGGAAGGAATTCCCTGACTTGAAGGCTCCCAAAGACGGGAGAGCGGGAGGGCTAGCCCAAAGTAATGTGTCAAGCGGCTCCAGGCTAGTTCTCTCATGACAGGGAGGTGTTTAGTTGGTAGTCCAATAGCGTACTGTTGCGGGAGTCCAACACTCTGTGCGTAAATGCATTCACCTACCCTACTCCAAAAAAAACAAAAACTGCACCATATATTACAGTGGCTATCCAATAAACCACGTGCTTGGAGTAGTTTCCTTTGTCAGCCAAAAAAATAAAACCTGCTGTTATCTGCTTCGAAAACATAAGCGAAAGGCTATGCATTCTGAAAACTGAAAATTGGATGGCCTTTGCCTCCCTGAGATGAGGAGTACTACCGTTCAACTCTCCGAAGAAGTGAAATATCTGAGAGTCAATCTAAATAGAAAACTCCTTTAGAATAAACATATAGAGGTAAAGATGAAACGAGCTCTCACAGCTAATGAGCTGTGCAGATGAACCTTTGCCTCGACATGGGGCTCAGACCTCATATGGTAATGTGGATATACGTTCCGATCATTAGGCCGATAAGGTGAGACAAAAAGGTTTTCACCATAAACTAGCCGCACTGCAAAGAACTGTGTGTCTGGGTATCACCGGTGCTATGAGCATGACATTCGGCGCAGCTCTAAATGCATCACTTAATTTGCAGCCCCTGGATATATTTATTTAAAGCACTGCAATGAGAGCAGCTCATAGACTAATTAGATTAGATCTATGGGGAAACAGCGGATGGGGGGCACAGAGCATTGGAAGAGTTACTTGGAGTACTGAATCCAGTTCTTTCAATGCCTTCCGATTCTCGTGTTTCCATACATCTGTTTGGTAGAAGACATGAAGTTACCCTGAAGCGTAGACAGAACTGGGAAGTCCCAAATGAATGCGTGGCGGGATATACGGAAGTCTTCTACACCGATGCCTCAAAAACAGAACTGCGTTCGAAAGTCGGAGTCTACCTCTCGAATAAAAACAAGAAGTGGGCTTTTCCTTTGGGAAAATATGCAACGGCCGAAGTTTATGCGATCCTAAGGGCGGCAAACTGGGTGATTGACGAACGGTTGAAGGGCAGGCGCATCGCAATCTGCAGTAATAGCTAAGTTGCATTGAGGGCGGTGAGTAATCCTTTGATCACCTCGAAAATCGTTCAGCAATGCAAAAAAATTTTTGGACTCTATCTCTAGATTCAATATGGTGGAACTACTCTGGGTACCTGGTCACTGTGGCGTAGAGGGAAATGAAATTTCGGATGCTTTAGCTAAAGAATGGTCAATTTCCCCCATGCGTGGACCGGAACCAGCAATTGGAGTATCAAGATCATTGGCTGAGTCTGTCTTCAAAAACTGGGAAAAAGCTCCCCACAATGACAGGTGGCAGAGCCCAAATGCTGCTCGACATTCCAAACTTTTCCTGCCAGAACCGAACATGCGTACCGTAAAATTTATTCTGTCGAAAAGCAGGAGGACTTGCAGGAATATTGTGGGCATTTTGACAGGCCATAATTCACTAGCTGGGTATATGTTCAGAATAGGAATTCTTCAAGATGATACATGTCCCTCTTGTAATGAGGAAGCGGAATCCACGGAGTATTTCCTATGTGAATGCCTCACTTATGGACGGATCAGGCAACAGATCTTTGGTGCCAATGTTCTCCAGTTGCGACGGATAGCATCAGATCCACTAACGGAAATCCTGCGATGCATTAACGAATCCGGAATATTCGGCTAGATGGGGGTGGTGAGTACAATGGACCACACGGCCTGAGTGCCCAGATGCTGTAGCTTCTCCTCCACCACACATACACACACACCCCTACTGTTATGTATGCTTGCTCTTTTCGTCCCAGAAGGGGATGTTGTGTTACTGCAAAGCACGCAGATGATATGGAAGTCTATGCAACGGAAACAGTGAGAGCGGTAGAGTTCAGACTAGATAGAGTCGGGCTGACCTCGACAGATGGGAAAATGGAAGCGGTCTTCATACCAAACCGAAGAAAGAAGAACACTGTGAAAGTCGGTGATATACGGTCGTGTCAAAGGCGGCTACCAGATACCTGGAAGTGTTAATTGGCACTAAACTGAGCTTTATGGAGCATCTGAAGTATGCATGTCAGAAGGCAGCCAGTTCCACTCTGGCACAAATTTTGTCGAATATTGGTGGGCCGAAACACTGTCGGAGGTTGCTTCTCGCCCAAGTGATTCAACCCATGTTGTTTTACCCGTCACCTGTGGAGGCAGATAAGCTCGTGAAGTCTCATAGTCAGAAGCAGGTGAATTCGGTTTACCGCTAATGGCTTTGAGGCTTTGCAGTGTTTCTAAAGCCACATTAGATGGGGCGGTACTGGTGGTACTGGTAGAACCCAGGAATGGTCATAGGCAGGTGAGTTTCGAAGGATCTCTGGCAACGGAGATAGAACGAGTATACGAAGGATCGGTGAACGCACGGGCTCATTCCGAACATTAGGGGGTGACTTAAGCGGAAACATTGGGAGACCAACTATCACATTAACCAGTTCCGCACGGAAAAGAGTGATTGCTACAGACAGTTTCTATACTATTTTGGGTTGGGCATTCGAAATAAGATACGAAAATTTAAATGGCTTCGATGGGCAGTTTGTGTGTTCACTTGTTTCATGTGGGAAAGAGCGGCCAATTAGGTAGTTAGAAATAGCGGAAAAAGCGGGGAAATAAAATAGAAAAATTTAAATATCGATTAAATTTTGAGATGAATCATTTAGTAGTAACTTGTATACTTTTTATAGTTAATATTCCTTGGAATCTATTTGTGCTCAAAATGTAATCTGATCAGCGATTCTGTGTATTCCAAGCTATAAATGTTTGCCCAAATTACCATACTAGTCTCTTTCCTGGTATTGCTCAAATTGCGAAATCTTGGAAAGTCTATGAACTGTGTAAAAGATTGGCGGTACACCAAGGTCGTTTTGTGAGATAAGAGACATTACCGGACAGTAGACTACTGCCACATGGCCCGTTCATTGCAATATCCGTTGCAAATCGGGGTGACTTCTATGAAGCCTTTTCTGATTTCTGATTTCTGATGAACAAATACACTTTTCCATATTTTTTTCTAGAAGATTCATTTCTTTAAACTTGTGGGAAAAGGGTCGTAGTTCAAGCTCGGAGATATTAATTGGGCTTAGTGCAACATATTTTTGTGATGCTCATTTCTTGTGAACTTTCTACGAAGCCGAAGAGTACATGGGTATTTCAGTAGAGCTTGGTATAGGTTAAATAAAATTTGGAAGAAGTTTAAAAAAAATTAGGATTTGCAAGCCTGAGACGGAGGTTGACACATGCTTATTATGCTTTAAGAAACGTGCTTATTGCTACTTAGGAGCGCATTCATTCTAGAAACATATCTGTGTCCAGTCTAAAATCCACCATCCGACACTAGCTCATCGGAACTTATATCTTATATCTTTATATCTTTGACGATTTCAACCTGTAAGACCAACCTATGCATAAGAGTACAGTATCGGTGAGCCTATGATACGAGTCCTCCAACAATGAGCGGTCAATAGATCTTTTTCACCTGATCGTATGAATTTTGCTATTGGTAACTCAAATGATCTTAACTCCAACATGAATTCTACTTCCTGTCATCTCTCATAAACCATCATTTCGAAAATTCGACTCAGATACTTATTTATCGACTTTCTTGAAACACCACCTTAAAAGTAAAACTCTTTATCTCTAAACGCATTCAAGTTGCAAAGCCAACAAACATACACAACTCAGAGAACGAAGGCATAGGCAAAGTAAAAAGTGGAAATGCATTCGAAAATTTGCCCGGTCTGGTCGTTGTCGTTGTCAAGTGCGTTATAGAGAGGAAGGCCCTGCAGTAGGCTTAGCTCGTTCTATGCGGAGGCTTCATATTGCAATGCACAAATGAGATTCTTATGCAAGGCTGCACTTTTGAGTAGTTCTACCACATAGTGTAATGCACTCACCATGAATGCACCACGCTACCTAAAACTTCTGATGGTTGCGCGAAATGAATCTAATATCTGGCTTTGAGTCAATTACCATTCTGAAATAGGGGTGGTGGGCTTTGTGGAAGGAGAGTTTGTATTGAAATAGCATGGGAAGTATAGTATGAATGAAGCGGAATCAATTCAGATAGGAAGTGTTCTAATAATCAAAGGGAAAGAGTTCTTATTACCTTTTGAGCACCGACTTGAGAATTTGAATTACACAAAACCTTAAAAAAGATGAAAATTTGGAATAATATTCTCACTATAATTTTGAAGGATACAATGCTAATTCCAGTCTAGTGCAAGTTCAGCTTATGTAGTTCTATGGAATAGATAATTAGTTACGTTCTCTGGGGTGGTATGATATTCTTCTAGGTCGAAGGTAGAAAGAACATACTTTACATAATCTGGGACCACGAATAAATAAATCTACAACTGGGGAATTGGCAACAAAAATTTAAATTGGCTTTTTTCATTTTAAGTTGTTCTGACACAAAAGTGAACGCGAATTAGGAGACCATACCGCCTCTCTCGCTCTCATTGATCGCGGATATCCTCATTTCGAATGTGATCATGACGTGGTACGCCTCTGGTCTAACGTAACATCTTCGGCTCCATTATTGCGAGGGGCCATTCATTGTTTGTTATAGTCGACCAACAGTCAGAACCATAAAGGGCGACAGAACGGGCGATGTTCCGGTAAATTTTTGAGACGTTAATATTGAACACAAGAACGCCAGCTGTGCAACGGCACTCCATCTAGGTTGCGCTAATGCGTAAAAAAAGCTCATATTCATTAGTCCGAGATATTTAAATCGCCGAGAGTGATAGTGCCTGTTTCATTGGGACTGGTCGTCAGATTCAATCGGAAACCGTGTTGCATGAGGCGGTCATTCCACTTTTGAACAAGTTGCTGAGTTCAACCATCTCTCGAGTTCGAAAATTTACTCTTTCACTGGTGTGTTGGGAAACAATGCCTTCACGTCGGACAACACCATCACCTCGGCCTCACTCATCCTCTCAATGCGTTGCAGCTTCTGTATTAGTTCATGGGACTGAATACTTATTATTCGTCGTTCCAAGGGCCTGACACTGATTGATCAACCACTTGGCGGTGTTGTACGTCGGTGAGTTCAAGTCCGCAATGATTTCTCTCAGCTCGTCCCCCTCCTTGTGGATTTTCGGCTGGCATCTGATTCTTGGAAGCGCAGGATTAGGCATTCGGAGTCGCGCAATGTTCGGTAAGAGAAATTTCCACTTGTTCTCACTTACCTACCTTGTCTTCACTGCAGGACCCCGAAGATCAATGTATACTCCAAAATTGCTCAAGAAACAGAAAGGGAGTCGAGTTGGATGAAGGAGCTGCAAAGAGCCACTCATTGTCCCCTTGGTGGTTATAGAGACCGCAGAAATCTCTTTAGTTGTTATATCAATTTCCCTAAGGCTTTCGAAAAAAGTCACGCATACCTGGCTAATCGATGTCTTACGTCTTGCTAGTTAAGTTCCTGATAGTCGGACGTGGATGGCATACTATCTTGTCAATGCGCTCATGGGAGGATACGACATATTGAATCCTCTTTGGTTTTTTATAATACCGAACCCCTTTGTCAGCCCTGCACTGACGCGTTCTATTTCCTGGCACGTAGCGAGGACTACACCGACAGTGATTATCAGGCAATTGTATTCGAACTATGGAGAGAGCCACAAAGGCATACCCAAAGTCGAGAAGGATATCAACCTGGTCTTCAAAAGTATTGGATGAGCAGACCTTAATAAAAGTGTCGTTAGACCAACCTATTAAAGTTGTTGGCCCCATGGAATGAACTCTCCATGTGACATAATGCATCTTCTAGCCATCGGAGTTTCCGGCCGCATCCATGTTTAGCAGATGCAGATTCCATAGTAAAAGACTCAACTACTAGTGGAATAGTACACTGGCCAGCCTCCATTCAGTCGACTACTGAACTACGCGAACAGCTCAGAAAGCAAAGAGCATCAGGTAGGATCAATTAGTATTGCCAATAGCCCGCAAAAATCTCAAGAGAAATGTTGGAAATTTACAGCAAATTAGGTCTTATTTTCGGTCCGAGCCTAGACGGAAAGCCTTCAAAGGCTGGGTTATCTATGTTTACAGAACTTGCTTGAAATGCACTTCCCAGCAGCATTCAAAATGTCACCTCAGAGCAGACAAGTGCATATAACCCTCAACCGCATGTAAATTACTCGTTCCTTAGATACAAGTCTGCGGGCTCGGATGGCATTATCCTTGCTCTAGTAATAGAGGGGATGGATGGGTCTACATATTCGGAATGTGCACCGTGCATGCCTAGCACAGACTTATATTCTAATTAACTGGCGTGATGTGAAAGTAATACCAAACCAGGGAAACCACTTACACGGACGCAAAAGGCTTCCGACCAATCATTCAAACGTCCTTTCTACTTAAAGAACTAGAAAGACTAAGAGATACACATATTCTCAAATGGCCACTTCATTATAGGCAACACGCCGAACAGAAAGGCAAATCGATCTCCATGACCTCAAATTAAAAATTGAGAATGAGAGAGATTATGCCTTAGTTACGTTCATGGACATTTAAGACGGCTTCGATTATGCCTCATTCGCGGCAATTTGCGAGGCGACGCGATTACATGAAATCAGTCCGCTGTTAATGAGTTGGATTCTTCACATGCTGGAGTAGAGAGAGATCCACATATTAGTCGAAGAAAAGTCTATTAAGGCAGGATGTTTTGCAGGGACTCTCAGGGAGGGGTTCTCCCTCCTCTGTGGTTATGGCTCCTGGTTATGGGTCCACAAAGGTCTTCGCACAAGTATTTGGGGACGATCTAGCCGTAATAATATTATCGGAAAGTTTGCGGGCAGAGTATGTGACCGCTTGATTGTAATGCTAATGACGCATATAGGGTTCACACCATTAGCGTGTGGAAAGGCGGCTAATCATACGGTCAAACGTGACTCTGATATCGGCGGATTATATGGTTTCCAGATTCGTTTTAGGAAGGACATATTCCATCGTAATCACCAAAAGAGAAGGGTGGTCGCTAAATGGCCATAAGCATTTTGGGATTAGAGGCTTACTAATCTCCACTGAAGGGTCAGTAGTGGAAGCCGGATCGGTCGCAGGAGTGTTAGGAGATCTTCGAAGATACTACAAGGGCCTAACAAAGGCCGGTGCACTTGTAGAGGCGGCTTCTCCCACTTAACTAAACTAAAATGGGACTGAACATCTCAGATAGGAATATCTATATCTACTGTCCCAAATAGGGAATTCTCCAATACTTCTGCTTGATATTGAATTCTAGGTGTTGCCTTTTAAAATCGGATCTCCAAAAATAATGGACTACCTCTAAAGGTTCTGAAATTATTTGCGAAGTTGAGGTCATATTATCATAATCGTGGTCACAGAATGGGTGGTTGCCCACATGCTAGTCAGCATGCGGTTTATCTAGTTAAAATGCGAAAGGTGAAAGTAATTCACTTAATTATGTTTATTACAACATAATTTAACATGAGCAACGCGTTGATCAAAACTTGAAATGGCATGGTGTCGTTAAGGGTGTTGTTAAGGATTCTTAACTCATCTACGTGCTGCAATCACTAAACCCTCTGAATATTGCACACTGTGGACGATAACCAATCTCTACATGTGGTTGCCCATTTGGCCTTTCGCAAATTAATCGCAACTTATGTCATAGTCAAGCGAAAAATTCGAAATGCAGAAGCACAAAATGAGTTTAAAAAACGCCTTATCTGTCATTCGGCCCATTTCACCAACTGATACTCATTATACCGAAGTCCCAGCCGACTTTTCATCTGTTTACAAACGCTACAGCGTACAATGACACGGAAGTCTATCAGTCTACCAAGCCTGCCTCAAGCAGAAAAAAGAATCTGCGTTCCAGGGTGAAAAAGATACTATGAAATGAAAGTCGGGCAAAAAACAACTTTTTATATTCTGCTTTAGTGCGAGCACTTACCTTCACTCTGTAAATACTGATAACGAGCGCAGTCAGACGCATTTTCACATTGCTGATATGCGACATGCGACCTAACCCACTATCAGTCAGCCCGTCAGGGGTAGGTTACTGATGTTTGCTCTGATGGATATACCATACGCCAGGATATCAAGAGAAATTTTTCATCTTTTTTTCTATTTTAGACATAATATTATGCATTTTTTCTGTCAGCGCTTTTGTCATTTCTCATTTTGTCGTAGCGCGTTTCGTTGCTCTTTGCCTCGGTAGGAGTCATCTATAAACAGTGAAAACATGACATGCAACTGGATTGCATTATGCAGCATGCAAACAGCAGATAAGGGAAAGAGTCGTTGCGCTTCGCTGATACTCAATTGCATCGTGCACAAATGTTGTGACTTGACTTAACTTTACATAGTAAACAGAAATTTATATACTCAGTTCATGGAGGGTGCAAGGAAGCTTGCTGTTGACACCAATGCGTCGAGCATTGTTTTAAAGGACAATGTGCATCCAAGTGTGTTCTTTTGAACATCTTGTAAGATATGCACTACGAATGTGATTTATAATAGATACAATTTTTGTAAGGATCATATTCATGTGTTGTGTGCTTCAAAATCACATTCTTTGAATAGATTTAATTAAGAAGATAGTCCATTTGAAATGTTACTGAGCGTAATTTTACTTCCAAAGTAAAGATCCGACTCGCTCTTTCCTTTTCCGTTTATGTTGATTTTCATATTTATCCTGCTAGTGTTGCATTATCCGCAATTTTGACTAGCAAATGACTTATTTGCAGGCAGAATGTTGTTGCCTGCCACCGTGGGGTAGGGCCCCGGGAAATGAGTTCTGGGAAGCAGGTGTACCCTGTCTTCCTCATTGTCGGTAAATGTCCCATCTTCCTTCTTCAAACAGACAGAGGTTATTGCCCCGTCTTTGGCTACAGCCTTGCAAAGCCTCGTAGCTTCTAAAATCTGTTCGATCCCTTCACAGAATTCCCTGAAGACATTCTACAGACAGTCTATATATGCTATAGACAGTTAGTGCATTTTTGTACCTCTGCCAACCCCCGGTTTGTTTTGCCCGATTGAAGAGTTTTCGTGCCTCTGTTTTCTTTCTGGTCAGGTTCCTGTTCCGCTTTAGTACATCCCTTGATGAGTTAACTGTCTTAGCCGAACAGCTGGCCTTATAAGCGTCAACGACGGGACGAGGAGTCCCAAATTACCTGCATACTACCTCCTTGCAGACCGCGAATTTTCCCCCGGTACTCCCAAGGCTCCTGAGCCAGAACTACTCCAATTTTCTCCTTGGAACTTGCCCTTGCAATTACCGTAGATGCAGCTTTCGCATGGTGGAGGTTTTTTGGAACTCTTCTCCACTGTCGGAGTATCGCCCACCTCCTGCGACGTAGCGCTTTCCTGCGCGTCATTGTCCACCCTGAGCCCTAGCGGTCCTAGGTCTAAGTCGTCCAGCTTCTGCTCTTCGCTGGGCAGCAGGTCTACTTCCCTCGTTGATCCAGTCCTTTCCGCCTCTATGGCTTTGGAGACTTCTTCGGGACCTCGGTATGCTTTTCACTCGGTGTCTCCTCCGAGGTGTCTTTCCTCGGCTTTTCCCTGTGCACATGCACGAGTATGTTCCTAAATCGGTAGTTGATGTAGCAACTCTGAGGTTTGATTGTCTTCAGGGATCGGCCATCAACCCCGATCATGAGGAGTTTACGCTTTCCCACCACCTTGCTTCTGAAGACCTCCATAGTCGCGTATGGAGACGATCATTCTGAGTGATTAAGAGGCCCATTAGATCTTGCGTTTCTATTGGCGCGGCTTTTGGGAGAAAAACTGTCACCATGTGTGCTCCTGGTATATCATCCCCAGCACATGTTGGCAGTTCTGCCCCTTCCCAGCTTGGCAATTTAGGAGATATGGTTCTAATCCACACTGCAGTGTCTTCCATCGCGCACTCCACCAGTACAAGCACTGGTTGAAAGCGTATCCCGGTGAACACAAGTTTCGAAGTCCATCCCTTGCATATCTGCCTGACGACAAGGTCGTCAATGGTTTCCGAGTGAATATTTGCTCGGGAAACATTTTTGGCAGTATGGCCAGTCGAGTGCCCTTGACCGACAGAGTCTTGCCTTCACCCCTGACCTGCACGGGTTTTCTCCCTCCTTGGGTTCAGGTTTGGAGTTTTTGGGAGCATTCCCTTCGTGCGGGCTGATGTCTGCTGATCCCCGCTTCCTCGGCTCCGGTAAAGATGGCATAGGTCTATCCTGAGCCTTTTTAAGGGCCTCTTATGGTTTCAGGCCTTAGTTCAGATAGCGCACTATTCAGCACCTGCGCCACTGAGGCCTGTCTCTTTCCTGACGTCTGATATATTTATCTCAGACGTGCTTTTGTTGGTGCCTGTTTTTTGAGCAACGGCGTTTGTTGGTTGTTATCCATGCAGTATACCAATGTTAACCTTGGATTCACTGCTTGACGTCCCAGCTTTTCCCTTCTTGGGTGTAATCACCTGGCCCTCAGTATTTCGGATATATGCCTCCGCTTGATTAACCAGTTTGTGTACGATACGGGGCCCCGCTTTATTGGTTTCCGTTTTTTTCCTTTATTGCTGGTACTCATTTTATTTCCACGAGTATGGGGGTCAGGAGGTCCGCCGTGCCTCTGTATCAACGCATGGCGACTCATCGCCAGTCTTCCATTCTGCCTTAATTGGAAAGCCCAAAGCAAAGTTTCTCGTGCAGTTCGGCTCACGTATGACGTAGGCCATGAGGAATGCCCAGAATTTTGAACCCTCAACATTCCTTCCATAATTTCATTCGTAACCGAGGGAAACATCTCTGACACCACTATCACCAAGTTTTTGCCATACACCACCACCTTTACCGCGCGCCTGTCTAACATGCGTAGAATTTTGTGTATCACTATCAACCAGAGAGACCAGAGATAGAAGTTGCTACCCTGGGCTGTACCCCTGCTCACAGCTCTGGTGAAGTGGATACCTCCCAGATCAAACTATATTATCCTAGTTTTTAGCATGGGCATTATCCAATGCATAAGGTGTCCCTCAAATCTTTTACTGGTTAAGGCTTCCTTGATGGGGTTAGAACTAACGTTGCTGAATGCTGCCTTTATATCCGAGAAAGCAGAGTAAAGTATAGTGATTGCTCAGTCATGCTAATTACCTCGTGGAGAGCGGTTTTTCAGGATTTGCCTTTGAGGTAGGTATGTTGGGTCTTAGAGAAGTGCATAATCAGCAAGCATCTAGGGTCTTCAACACGAACGACGTGAGACTGTTTCCTTGGAAGACCTTCGCGGATTCATGGCCACGGATGCTCACTTGCGGTATCTTTCTATAGCATGGCTGATATTATGACATCTGGGCCTGGAGATCTGTATGCGGAGAAGCTGCTTATAGTTCAGCTGATTTAAGCCTCGGTAGATACCGCATTGATAGTCTTCTACGACTAGAACTGTGTTCCCTCTAAATCAGCCTTTGACTTACAATTCCTCTTCCTGGCGGGAAAGTGTCTCTGCAGGGGTTTTGCCAAAAAAATCCATACTTAAGAAAGCATGAGCTTCTATGTTTCCTGGACAAAATCTCACTATTCCTTGGACAGAATCTTACTGAGTCTCGCAGATTTGTTCCTTTTTTCACTGTACTTTTTTCTTAACAACTTACGCACCGAAGAGTTTGTTCTTGATAACTTGACCAAACTTCCTCCAGTCGACCCTCCTGGGGTCTCTGAAAAGGTTGCGGACCTCTTGGAATCCGCTTTTTCAGTGGCTCCAGGCAACGTGCAGTAGACGAGCTTGTCTTTATCCTTGCGGGATCTCGTCATATGGGGCGACACGAACCAAGTAAGAGGAATAGAAGTAGGAAATGAAACGCCCCTGTTCCCCTTTATTGCCCTCGTACCCGTTAATAAGCCGTTTCAACGAAACAGCAATTGCAGTCACAGACAAGCTCATGGGGGCTCTGCTTATCCAAGCACCGAGAATACTGCTTCTACGTTCCTCTCATCACCTATGGTCATTATGAACAACATTAGCAACTTATGAGTATGCGAACTTCGCCAACCATTTCAAGTGAAGTCGCAATTTTCCTAGCAAGCTGCTACCTGAAAATAAAATCGAGAAGTTTCACCTTTGGGAATTGATATTAAGAATTATAATCCTGAAAGCAACTAGTTCCTTGGGAACTTGGCATGGAACATATTTTGCTGAGTGCAAGGCTTGTTTAATTTTGTTCATCTGTGTTTCGTATAAATTGCATGTTCTTGCGGATTTTTTTATGATGGTATCTTAACCTCTGATTTTTGTTTTGGATTTTCGATGTCCTCATACCGGATCATAGCCGCGACCGATATCGCGATATCAGTTAGCAGCTTCGATATTGGATAGCTTCAGAATAAATAAATGCATCGACATATGCCAGAATGTTTAAAGAACAAATCTTGCAGACGCTGAACCGACATTTTGCGAGCGCAGTCCGTGCAATTCATCGGCTTAAAAATCATAAGTCGCCAGGAGCCGATGGAATTACAGTCGAATGGAGGCGACCAATTACACCAAGTGGTTCATCAACTTGTGCTCAAAGTATGGGACACCGAATCAATGTCTGACGACTGCAAAGAGGGATTATCTGTCTCATATATCACGCAGTGCAGCAACTACAGAGGTATCATATTGCTGAGTATCTATAAGATATTCTCCGCTATCTTCCTAGGCTGGATAGCCCCATATGCCCAGAACATCATTCGTCCACAGCAGCGAGGCTTCACTCCAGGAAAATCAGCAGATCAGAGAAAGTGATCCGTGATGCTGGGGTAAATGCGAGGGGTACGAACCTCTTTAAGTCCACCCAACTGCTGGCCTATGCTGACGATATCGACATCATGGGATGAACGGCCCGAGATGTACAAACTGCCTTCATCCAGATTGAGCAGGCATATATCGGCTCGAGATCGTGAGCTGCACATCAATGAAGGCAAGCCAAAATATATGGTGGCAACGTCCTCACCAAAAACCAACTTTGAGACCGTTGATAATTTTTCTTGTCTAGGATCGAAAATCACAACCGATAACAACTACGATGATGAAATCCGCACACGGTTGTTGGCAGCCAACAGAGACTATTTCAGCTTATAAAAACTGGTTCGCTGGAAGCGTCTCACCATAGGGTAAAAGCTTTTACTGTACAAGAGTCCTCATGTATTCCTCGGAGACTTGGGTTCTTAGCAAGAAAAATTGCGAACTTTTGGCCGCGTTCGAGAGAAGAATCGTCCGAAGAATTTTTGGCCTCCTACATGAGGATTGACGATTCCGTAGCCTAACGACGAAATCTATGAGCGATACTATGACCATCAGGTCAGGTCGAGACATCTGGGAGAACACTTAATACCAGATGCAAAGCTGAAACATCTGGAAGTGGGGAACATACTAAAGTTCCTAACGGTTACAGGCCTGCTTGAGATACTATGATCAATAGGTACACTATAACCAGTAAAAGGGGCACAATAGTTCTTCAAGGACGCGGTGCGACTTTCCCTTAACAGAATAATAATAATAATGACCGTCAGGTTGTGGATAAAATCCGGCTCAATAGTTTACGGTGGGCGGGTCACTTAATCTGCATTGATGAGGATGATCCCACCCGAAAAGTTTATAAGGGCAATATCTATGGTAGAAAAAGAAGACGAGGCCTGAGATTGAACGATGGCGTAGGTCAGGACGCCAGACAGCTTTTAGGGATATCGAATTGGTGGAGCTCGACTCAAAACCGGGGTTTCTGGAGTTCCTTATTAAGGCAGGCCTAGACCGGATACCGGTTGTTGCGCCGTTAATGATGATGATGGTCGTATAATGCCCGATGACGAGAATTCACTTGGCGAAGTTGGTCTGAACATCGAAGTCGATGCGAAACATCCAATTCGTCGGCCGAAACAACGGTTGCTTGATTCGCTGGGTGGAGATTTGAAAGTCTCGCAACTGCATCCACATCAGGCGTTTGACACATCAAGATGTCGCAACCGATCACGACGAACCGACCTAGGAACGGGGTCGGGGACAAAGGCTAAAGAAAAAAAAGAATATGATTACTCTCGGATTGCAGTAGTCCACTAATATTCCGTATTTTATTTGGGTTTTCTCTTCCCTTCTTGATTCAATTTACTCAACGTGGACCCAGGTTGTCCACGTTGCCAATCCTTCATAGTTTAAAACGTCAATTTTGATATCTACTCGTGTAATGATATCTGGCTTTAGGGAAAGAGGTCGGTTATTCTACTTAATGGAAGGTTCACTCTGGACTTCAGTGCATCCCGTCCAACGTCCAGCGACAAAATAATAATGACAGTTCTATATGAATCTGTATCTATCATCTCAAGTCACCACAATGGTAGGTTGACTCAGTAACTCCGAGAGAAATAATGATAAAAGGGAACTCCTCTCTAGTTAGGCCATTTTCAATAAATTTACATCCTGCAAATACCAGTGAAAACAAAGTTCCGTTGCACAGGTTTGGAGTGGAAACTGGATCTAGAAAATATGATGGTAATTGTAAGATACCAATCCGGAATATGGGATCCCAATACGAAGCTGATATTCTCGCGAGTTCATGTCTTGAGAAAATGATGTTCGTTGACTGAACATAGCTAGGTAACACTAACAACCCCTCCATGTTGTTGACTTTGAACGTCGACTATCTGATCAAATGCAACATGTGTACATTAGACGATCAATAAACTTAAGCTAATTGTCAATATCAATTTACCTTATTCAAATTATTATTATCTTAATCATGTAAGATTGAAAAGGGAACAACTTGAAAACGACTGGGAAATGAAAACGATCGTGCCGTGATAAACAGCATGTACCGCAGTTTAAATCAAGATCGGTTATCTCGCATGTAAGTACTTGTATCTATGGATGCTGGGGCAGGTTCCCTGCCGAACGTTTTAAGGGATTTATGTAAACAGTTATTAGTTTCAAAAAGCTACACGTCAACTGATTGGCACTTGGCCGAGCTGCGAGTTTCGTGTGTAGGTTGCCTAAATGCACATTCGCTATCATCAATTACACGCAAATTACTATTATCGAGTACATAAGTGCCGTAACTGAAATGCAACACGATCAACTTAAAAACACATTAGCTATGTAGATATCTCCTGCGGTGCTGCTCGGATATCTACCGGAGCCTATCCATCTGAAGCGTGTATATCTCCCGAATATCGGCAGCATCTAGCCGTCTGTAGGCTAGCTCTGTATAGTGGGCGGACTTTCCATACCCAGAACTGAGTTGGTTATGCAGATACTTTGTGCGCACGCGAAGATAGTCTTTTTTCCGAACTGGGCAATTTTTATTGCTGATTTATTTACGTGCGCATATCATTTGCACATGAAATTGCGAAAAACGGTTACAAGCAGACACCAGCCACTAGTCGGATACCACCAGCTAGTTTGGAGGAAGCCGAAAGATATGTAAGTGAGCGATCATAGTGTTCGTACGTGAATTATGATGTCATCAGCTAAGATGCGAGCTATCATGATATTTGGATTTGGATAGCGGCTCACCGTTTTAATGTCCTCATCTGACACGAATTAATTGTGATAAATGGACCTTCAGTTGCTGATTTGAAAGGCCTGACTGAGTGGAGAAGATGGTCAACTATATTTTCAGCATTATGTGGAGGAGACGAAATATGAGCCGAGATCTTAATTAATCGGTGTTAGAGTGGATTAAAGTTGTAGAGTCCATATGGGGATAAAGAGGTTTACGATTAGCTGGTTTGATGAATTGACTTGTATCTGATGATTTAGTGAACCAGAATATGATGGAATATTGGCATGAGATAAACGTGGGAGGCACGATTTGAGGATACCGCATGTGGTTTGCCATCCGTTTTCGTCTCTGCAGGCGAAAATCACGTAACTGTCAAGGATAAACCACATAACGTACTCTGTCGGAACCAAACCAACTTGTTAATGTGCATTACACCTGTAATTATCTTGGAGTAGTCGGTTAAACCACAAAGGCTTCACTGCACTTGTTCATAACATCGGTGTCTACCCTAGTCTCAAATAGCGTTGGTCCTACCCTTGCACGCCTGCACGGCATCAAACGTATCGATAAGCAAATGATGTTCTAATGAGTTTCAAATACCTATTGTGGCACGTTCTCCGCAAGTGGTCCATTCTATCGCTCCCATAATGTCACATAATCGTGTGCCAACTTGGCTCCCATGCATTTTCACTGCCAGCCAAATGGCTGATTGTTAGGAGGTTCTTTGATTCTGCTTAGATTGGAGACCATGTTGAACATACTGCGTCCACACTATTCACCCGATGCAACTGATAGTCTGCGTAACTTTGAATGGGGAATTGTACATTTACGGATGGTAACCGCCAAAGCGTAGACCGCATACTGTTCTGTGGAAGATTGACCGAAGAACGGTAGAAATAGTTGGTGCATAGACGGCTAGACAGACCATTGTCAATGATGTATCCGGAGATAAATTGGAACTGAAACCGCACAACAGCAGAGGGAGATCCAGCCAGTTGATTATCTGAATGTCTACATGTAATTAGTTCTTAATTGTGAGATTTTAATTTCAATTAAATGGAATTGTTTTGAAGCGGTTTTGATTTTTTTGTTGTTGAATAGTTCCTAGTCTTTCACTTAAAAAAGGACAAAAAGAAGGTTCTCTTTGACTAGACATACCCTTTGGAAACAAATAGAATACCAGTACTGCCAGTACGATTTTGGCCCAACATAGGAGCCTTGTATTACTTGAAAGAAAGGAAAGCCCCTGGGCAAAATGTTGAAATCCTGCAGGTGCTAGGGCGGACGCACTTTCCCGCCAGCTATAAAAATAGTCGAACACAGTGGCGGTTATGGAAAGGTAGACCTCCTCTAAATTTCGAAAAATCCACAGAAATAGTCATGAGGTAATTAGCACGATGGAACGGGCGTTATATTTCGAGCACCAATCAAACGAGGACAAATTCTGAATTTTCAACCCTACTTCGTTAAGCAGAGAGGATAGAGAGTGTATGAAGTAGGAAGGATAGACCCTCTCCTCCCTAATATTGTTAAAAAATTAGGCGACCTAAGAAAATTAGAGTCCCCAAAAGTGGGGTTACTTTCACGTAAAAACGGAAGTAGGTAACCTAATTTGACGCCAAAGGGGAAATTTTGAACTAGTTTGATTTTGGTAATAATAGTAGGATTTCCAGCTAACTCTGATACTGCTTCCTACTAAAGTGTATACTACCGAAAAAGGATATGGAATGAACTTAAGGCGAGCACGCAATCAATTTGCAAGATACAATTATATACTAGTAGTCATTTTATTTGAGTAGCTACCAAATGTACGGCCTCCATGTTTAGTTTCTGAGAGCGGGTCTTTGAAGTAATTGACCCCTTTTGCAATCCCGCACTCCTCCTGTTTGGAACCAATGTCAAAACTAATATCTGCCTCGAAAAGTACTAATCGAGGTCCTTCACATGATACCCCCGTGTCTATGAAAAAAAATTCACACCCCCCTTTTGCGTGTATGGAGTTTTAAGCCCCCTCCCCCTCCCCCCCCACCTTTTCATCATATAATATTTTCTATTAATAGGAGCAACCGATTCTGAGGGTGCGACAGAAGACAGACGGACAGACCGACAGTAAACCGATTTTAAAAAGGTTTTGTTTTCAACTAAATCATCCTCGCGATGTGGAAGGAGGGTTACAGAGGATTGAACCCACAAACCCCCTCCCCGCCCACACAGTGACCGTTATGGGATGCTTGCGCGGTTAAAGAAGCGGGACCTTTTCCTTCCTCCTATATCGTCTTTTTACGTCAGCCCCTTCCGGGGCCGGGATTGGAAACTCAAACATTGCTATAAAAATACTTTTCATCTACGGCGCCATAACTTTTCAAGAGGGGACCACGGTCACCATTCCTCAGCTGGGTTTAAGAGAGAGGAGGGTCTCTGCTTCTCCCTTCATACCCATCTTTATGATTGCGGGATGGGGCTCGAAGTTAAACCCTACCGTTTTCATGTGAAAATAGCTCCACTTTGGGGCACCATAACTTTTTAAGATGGGATAGCTACCACAATTTTTTAATGGGGTGAGAGGGGAGAGACCTTTCCGATCCTCTCTACTTAACGGGGTAGGGTTGAAGTTCAAACTTTAACACGGTGCTATAAAAATTGCTACTTTGAGGGATCATTACTTTTTAAGCAGAGGGAGTTTTCATCGTATTTGAAGAGGAAGGACCTTCCTTCTCATCCTCTATAAACACGAAGGGTGTCTTCGTGGATGCAGTTGAAAATTTAACCTTTGCCCGTAGCCGCCTTCCTTGAGATAGAGGGAGTTTTCAACAACGTTAGTATCAAAGTCGCCAAGGGTAAGGGTGTCTTACATATTGGATAGCATCCACATCAAAAACTAGGACAATGTATTCTGATCTAGGAGGTAGCTACTTGATTAAAGCCGTGCGAAGAGAGATGCCCAAGGGTGACACCATCTCTTCGGCGCTTTGGTTGACACCGATGGATGAAATCCTATTGATTTTGGAAACGAGTTTGATGAAAGCAGTGGCGTATGCTGACGACTTGGTGGTACTTATATCAGAGATATTTTCCTCCATTATGAGTGAAAATATGGTGTGGGCTCTGGGAAAGGTGTGTAGTTTTTTACACTCGAAAAAAAAAACCCTTGTAAGGAGACGGAGCTCTGGCCCTCCTATTTGGCGGATGCCCTTAATGCATTCCTGCACCTTCTGGTCTTTCATATTAAATTTGTTATGGCGTGCAGTTCCACCAGCCTGTGCAAGTATCGATGTTGAATAGGGTAGCCCACGGCCATAATAAGATTCTAGACAAAGCACCTTGGAAACATTCCCAACGGACGAGACCACACGCAAACCAAGCTTCGAGGAGAATTTTCCAAACAGAGCAGAGTGGAAGACCGCCGACATGTTTCAAAAGTGATAATGCAGTACCCTTATAGTTACATTTTTTAGTTAAGAACATTTTTAATTCAATTAACTTTTGTTATTTTTAGTTAACTCAAACTATAAAACTAAATTTAAAGAATCCCAAGAGGGGAATTCTTCATTCCTCGAATTTTGGCTTCTCGATTCTTCAATAATTTTTTCTAAAAGTATTTAAAAATCAGATGTCCCAGCAAGGCCTACTTCACACAACAACGGTTACTCCGTGTGAAGTAGTCCCGCTCTTTCAAATGGGCCTTGTGGCAAGTTGCGCTCCCTTCCAGTACGGTCGGTATCGCTACGTCATTCTTCACTGCGAAGTTTCTTCGAATATGCATAGTGTAGTCGAGGTATACAATCTTCAAGGATTTGCCAGTGTCTTCCAACTGCTGTCGGTACTGGAGGCCTGTTGACGGCTGAGGTATGATCTGAGCCGCAAGTGCAACATAGTCACCCCGACCGACAATCAAGCGATTATTGGCGACATCCACCAGGCTGATAGGGTAGTGGGGTTCCAGGTCATCGGGATCCACAAAGAAATGAGGCTGACGGACTAGTCAGGCGGAGCTTCGCTTATGATATTCTCTATTCCCTCGGAAGGCACAGCCTGCATCTGGCTGGACAGTATTCAGGATGGGATCTACTCACAATACATAACAGCTGCTGACTTCGGATTACAAGGGCATTCTACCCACGCTAAGTCAAGAAGATGTGGCCATTCTATAACAATACCCTAGCTGGCTCTGGAAGTGTGAGCTGGTAGAATTCTACTCTCTTCACCCTTCCCACGGCAATTACAGTCTTAGGAGTTTGTGACATCAACATGGCGACCCACAGTGCTACTTGGACTTCTTGGACCGGAGAACTGGAGAACGTCTATATTGAATACTTATAACGGCTAAATATCCTAGTACTCAGTTGAAAACCAAATTAGGAGTGGATTCCCGAGCCAATGCTCTTTCTTAGCTGGAAATAAAAATTGTCATCCCTCTATTGTAGTTCTATCGGGAAAGGAGCACTAAAGTTTATAGCGTATACGAATTCGGAAGTGGCTCTTGCTTTGACTGAAATTGAAAATGAAGCAGAAGGTCAAGGTTATTTGAAGAACTTTGTGTCCCATGGGTTGTGATTCAGCTGTTCCTCTTTTCTAAAAGGCGGGTTATCATTAACGCTTTTATTTCGTTTGATGCTGCATCTCTTCCGAGTTTAATGAAATTTATATTTCAGCCAAAAAGTACCAAGATATTAGGCGTAGTATACCGATGGAGGAAGTTAATACAGCGGTAGTTAAGATCTACTGATAGAAAAAGTGTCCTTTTTTTAAGTTTTGTGTAAAACAAAACCTCATTGAAATCGGTTTGTTGCCTGTTTGTCTATCCGTCTGTCTTTTTGTGTGTCTCTCCTCGGAAACTGTTATAGCGATTGACACCAAATTTGGTAGAAAGGTGGGAACTGAGGACGGTCACGGATACAGTGAGTTACATCATTCTACATTCAATTTAAGGAGAAGAAAAATATTTCGCAGACGTCGCTTTAAGTGCTCTATACCGTCCTTTAGCATCGCACGATATATGCCATCCATGGCAGGTGTGTGTGTACGTGAAGTGCGTACCTCGAGTGAGTACCTCTCGCTTTTTGTTTGAAAGGCAGGAACTGCCAACTCTCTAATTCTTTCCACTTCTGTCGCCTGTTCTACCGGATGGAATACTTTATCTCTGGAGTTCGTGAAAGTTTTATTATTTTTTTCTGCGAGAACCCAATTTGGTCGACTCATCTCTTTTGAGGACTCTGGACAGCCTTGAAGTCTCCCTTTTCCTTTCCCTTTCCAATTTCTCATAGTATGTATCAAGAGAGTCTCGCTTCCAGGATTTTATGAGCCTCTTGTAGTAACAATACCAATTCTTAAAGTTCAACTAGCCTTCGCTTTTATTATTTTTATAAGCATTTGTGGGAAAGAAGGGAAGAGCGGGGGGTCGAAAATGATCATTTCTTTCACGGAACCATTCTTAGAAACTACCGAACCCAAAAATCTAAAAGGAATCAACAAGCTGTCACCATATAGCGATTAGACTCCAAAATCTTTTCAAGTAAAGTTAACAATACATTACTATTATTTTTAGTAATTGACTGTAAAACCCTCCTTAAGTTCATGATCATGCCAAGTTTGGTGGGAATCCCACCATTATTAACAAAGTTATAATAGGTCAGAATTGCCACTTCTGCGCAAACTCAGTGTGAATTAGTGTCACGTGAAACTGGATATTCTCACCTAATATATGCATAAACATTACGTGCTAGGTACTAATGGAGCAAATCTCCACTCAACTGTTTTTATAAAAGAAATACACAAAACCTTTCATAACTGAAGCGTCCAGCTTCCGGTTTCCGGACTTGTTTATATTTGAGGTAATGTCAGCCAATCTATACGGTCTCTTCCATACAAAAAATGTTTCACCCGATTTCAATGTATGAAGAAACCCATATATGTTGTCAACTTGTACGTCAACCAAGGTTTTGCATCTAGAAATTTGTTCTGACTTCAGTATTAATGCATTCCTGCGGGATTTTCGGAGACTTACAAGTGGAAAAGACTAGTCAAGGTCAGTTTGGCCCAATAATGACACAACCTGCCAGAGGCAGTCCGAATTTTAGACAAGGTGTGGCAGCGAGTATCTTTTATTCTCGAACGAAGCATGGTTAGCATCGTATTATCTAGCATCATAATCGCCCAAGGATTGGCCACTATAGTGTCGTTTGAAGTCATACTCGGTATTTTTAGGAGCTAGGTAATAAATACCTTCAGTGGCAAACCTTAGTTCATGAGGGACCATCCTAAATAGCAAATTCTTGTGGTCTCAAATGTTTAAAGGATTCCTAATAAGATGCTCCAACCAATAGGCAACTGTGTTCGCATTTGCCTTTATGAATCTCGCTTCCGGATCTTCCACTACTTTCCGAAATATCAGACCAAACTTTGTTTTGCCCCGGCGAGGTTGAGATTGATTTCTATTAACCTCAATTGCTATTTGCGTTGAGTGGTCTTCTATTCCCCAGACATCTGCACAGTGTGCAGTTTTTGCACAGTGTGCAGTTTGAAGCTAATATGAGACCCTGCTTACAAAATGTAAGATACGTCAAGTGCGGTACAGTGATTACAACTTTTTTTCCTCAGCAGGAAACGAGTGGATCTTAACCAATGCTCCACTAGGAAGTTTTGTTAATCTTCGGGATTACCGAGAAGGAACTATGGGAGATTTGCAGACGTGGAAGTAACAAGGTTCCGAAATTGGACCACCGTCTCAGAAAAACTATCAAGCTGGCTGTTAGGACCAGGCCCAAGTGATACATAAGGACAGTTGAATCGTGTATCGTGGAAAGACTTTTACCAAATCCCAAAAACCACTATGGAGAAAATATTTGAAAGGGTGATTTTTAACATGCTGTTCCGGTTCATCGAGCTAGCAGGTGGAATATCAAAGCAGCAGTATTGATTTTAGCACATCTTCTTGGGAAGCCTTTCGCTGCTACCCACTTCAGCACGCAACAATTTCTTTGTTATCATAACGTAGACGTATTTGATTAAAGTACTATCAACTCCATTCTCTCTAGCTGCATCACAATACCGCGGCATACAGTCAAAGACCGCTTCAATGCCAATGAACAATTTTATCGCATACTCGCTTTTTAGAGTCTTATCTTTAAAACCAAAGAATGGAAAGCAGACTCGCAGGACTTTCGCGCATTTGACGGACAGATGACAGACAGAAAGCAAACGTCGATAAAGATCAGGATTGGTGAACACATCATACAGTCGCAACCAACGCTTAAATACCTAGAAGTCATGGTTGATCAAAGACTGAAATTCAAGTCCCATTTTGAACATTTAGCAACCGAAGCTTCCGGAGTGGTTACATTTTTGGCAAGAATGTTACTAAATATAGGTGGTCCTAGGCAAAGCCGTCGGCTCCTGCAGTTGTCTGCTCCATCTTGCTTTATGCAGCTCCAGTGTGGGCATCGTCTTTGAAGTTGGAAGCAAACAGAAGAAAAATCGCAACCCCATACTGATTGAGTGCACTGCGAACGTCGTTCGCTTACCGTACAACTTCAGACGACGCAGCTTGTGTGATGGCAGGCATGATTCCCATCGACATCTTGGCGAACGAAGGTCGATGCCTCAATCACCCATCATATGAAATCCACGAGTCCTATACCTATCATCGGCAATTGGCACGAAGTGAATCTATTTTGGAATGGCAAAAAAGATGGGATGATTCACCTTAAGGACGCTGGACACACAAGATTGTTTCAGATGTCACTAAATGGATTAAACGAAGGCACGGTGAGGTTAGTTACCACCAATTTCCTAAGGGGACATGGAGGGTACCGTGCATACCTTTATCCCTTCGGGCGTAGCGACTCCCCGCGTTATCCGACATGCGTGATGATTCCGGAAGATGCGGAGCATGTTGTTTTTAACTGCCCGCGGTTCGCCACACACAGAGCGGAGGCGGAAATTGATGCCGGGGCACGGTTGATACCCGAGAATATCGTGGACTACATGCTAGCCTCTGAAACATCTTGGGTTTAGAGTGAACGGCTAAGAACTGAACAGCCCCGCGAAGCAATACCGGAACGATGGTTCCGCGGGGAGAGTGTGGAGAAAACATGGGAGGTTTGAGTCGGTAAGACTCCGGCATTCGTGTCCTAGATTCCAGATGCGAATCCATGATGGAAAACCCCAGCCAAAAAAAATCCAGACAGGCAGACAGACAGTAAACCGATTTTAATAAGGTTTTATTTTATTTTTTTAAGGTCTTGTGTCGTTGTCGAAAAACGACTAGTTTGACGATAAATGTAAGTACATATTCTCCGCTATCTTGCTACGTTAGGCCTAAAGCATCATCGGCTTAAAGAAGCTTCACTTTAGATAAATCAGTAACAGATCAGATTTTCTCCCTGCGGCAAGGGATGGAAAAACTGTTGGAATATGGTTAAGATGTTGCGTTGGACTAGTGGCGTGCCACGTTTTGATTACATCTGAAATGAGGATATCTGCGATCGTTATGGGATTGCATCGATCGTGGAAAAAGTGCGAGAGAGGCGTCTGCTATGGTATGATCACGCAATGCGGGCTAACGAGAATTCACTTCCCAAGTTTGGTCTGAACATCGAAATCGATGGTAAACGACCAAAAGGTAGGCCGAAATGACGGTGGTTTGATACGCTGGATGGGTATTTAAAAGCCTCGAGATTGCACCCAGATCAGGCATTCGATAGATCCAAATGGCGAAACCGATCACGACGAGCCGACCCCACTTGTGAACGAGCCAAAGGCTGGGAAAAAGAAGAAGATAAAGTTGTGCCGTCCTTTTCTCGTCTTCAAGGTTGCTTATGATAGCATAGTCAGGATAAAATTGAATACCGCCGTGAGAAAATTAGGTACCTTGCCTAAATTGATAAGGCTCACTAGGTTGAAATGAAAGCAGCGGGGTCACTCTCGAGAAAATTGGACATCAAGAACGGGCTAAACCAAGAGGACGCGTAATTATGCATCCTTTTTAACCTGGGCCCAAAAAAGGTGACCCGTAATGATAAGGTAAATGTGAGAGGAACTGTCCTCCTCAAGTCGACCCAACTAATCGCCTATGCTGACGATGTCGACATCATGGGAACAATAACCAGAGGTTAACACCCTTCTTCCAGGTAGCGATGGCGGTCAAATTAGAACAGTAAAGATAGTATAGGAGACTATAACTTTGAGACCGTTGATAATTTTCTCAAATTGGGTCAATTTCACCTTACAAAAACTGCTCCGCTCGAAACGTCTCCCTATAGAATCAAAACTTTTACTATTCAAGACAATGATCTTATCAATCTTCATGTATTTCTCGGAGACCTGGGTTCTTAGCAAGAAAAATTGCTCTCTCGTCATCGCGTTCGAAGAATTTTTGGTCCCCTACATGAGGATTGACCATTCCTCAACCTCTATAGCAATGAAATCTTTGTACAATACCACGACCGTCTGGTTGTGGATAAAATCCGGCTCAATCCGAGTCCGAGTCTATGTGTATAGGAGAAATAGAAGGCGTGGCAGACCCTACCTGAGATGGAGCGATGGCGTAGGTCAGGATGTCAGACAGCTTTTAGGAATATTGAATTGGTGGATCTCGGCGCAAAAACGGAATATCTGGAGTTTCTTATTAAGATAGGCCTAGACCGGATAGCGCTTGTTGAGCCGTTGATGATGATGATCTGCACCATGAAAGGAGAGTGAGTCCGATCTACATGACTGTTCACTAGGAAGGGGCTGTACAGAGATTTGATAGCTTAGAAAAAGACCACTGAATCCCTACACTGATCCCATGTATTGAAAATTCCTCCATGCTCGTTATAGGACACGATAGTTACAGGAAGTATATGCATCGCTTTGAACAGGACGAGACTTCCGACTGTGCCGAGCATGCGAACATATCCGAGGACTCGCACCACAGTTCTATTGCAACGCCTTAATCACCTGGAGGATAGGATAGGCCAACTGTGATACAAAGGTGGCGCACGGAACGATATACAACGTGATAAGAACGTGTTGCATTTTCGTAAAACTATATTCCACGGCACTCCCGTGAGCATATAGGCAGAACGGTTTCATGGTTATGAATCTATGAAATGAAGAGAAACGGTTGAGGGAACTATATTGGGCGGGCCTACCAGGGATGGAGCAGTCCAGGGTGCTTATTGGGGGATACGAACCTATACGCACAAAGGATTGCTTAAACCTCACCAAAAATAACCTCCGAATCATAGTGGAAAACCTCTCACTGGTCATTGTCGGCTGAAGTATCATCTAGGGAAGCTAGGGATATCTACGGACACTGCCTGCAGGTTTTGTGAGGAGGAGGACGAAACCTCTATACACGTCCTGGGACAGTGTCCGACACTTGTGCAAAGTAGGTCGAGACATCTGGGAGAACACTTAATACCAGATGCAAAGTTGAAACATCTGGAAGTAGGGAACATACGGTTACAGGCCTGCTTGAGATACTATGATCAATAGGTACACTATAACCAGTAAAAGGGACACAATAGTTCTTCAAGGACGCGGTGCGACTTTCCCTTAACAGAATAATAATAATAATATAGGCAGAAGAGCAGGGGCGGTTTTAGTGATTGTGAATCCCACGGCTGGCACAGTGTCCTTCCAAGAGCTGATAGTAAGCAAAAGACACTCCCTTCAAGTTGGTAATGCTTGTCTAGGGTCTGGATTATAAGTGGATTAAAATAGTTTAAGCGTTAGCCACATGAAGAGGTAGACAGCAATAGAGAACCAACAAAAAAAATGTTTAACAAAGTAGAGGGACCTCCTGAATATATTAAGAAATAGACAAACCAGAGGATATTTTATCATTGAACGTCCAGACTTGCATAATCATTTGTGATTCGAATTAGCTTCTGTTTGTGCTTACTTCAATTCATGGACCTGTTGGAGATACACATGTGCATATAAGTTACTACCAAAGTCATATTCAATATTAATGAATGCAATTCCAATCTCCTGTTTCGTGATTAAGCTGAACTAATGCCTGGTCATTTGCTCTTACGGCTTGTATTTCCTCACCCACTGAACCACTGCATTACCCACAAATAAGATATTGTATGCAAAATATCCTCAGGCCAAGATATTCCACTCAACTTCGCCGCTACTTCTTGCTACCACGGCGCAGAGTGACTACATGGATACTACAAGATTCCGAAACTGGCTAACAGTAATTCCGAAGTGCATATATCATAGTCACAATCTCGGTATCAGGTGAGCGCGCGACTCATAAAAGACGTGGAGCCATCAAGGAATCTGGTACGACGTGTTTCAGTGCAGCGCTCGTAACGATTAGCTCACCTACCGTTTAGTGTTATCATAAATCATATCACGCCTGGATATTAGTATCGTTGACATGGATAATGAGTACTGGACAGAGCACAGGATGGCGCTATGCAATGCTCCCGTTTTGTAACTTACCCAAGACGGAAATGTCTTTTTTATCGAAAAAATGGATACAGTGGACGACACTTGCTTTAAATGGACAGACGAGGCCGAGCAGGAGAAGTGAGTCTGCCTTGCAAGGTTAGCGCAAATGACTGAGTCTAAATAGGGAAGTTGCTGAAAACCATTCTCCTCTGGTGGCGGTAGCCACGCTTCTCGGAAGTCAGTTTTGAACAATAAGAAAATTTTGAGGTAGAGTACTTCCACTGCCTTGGATCGCCAACCCACCACTGTGTAAAAATCAAAACACATTTTCCTCAAGTATCTCTAAATTTGCATAAGCATCTACTTAAGTGAATCGAGCATGAAGTTATTTTGCACAGAGATCAAGTACGCGTACCTAGACACCAGACAAGCGCCACACTGTAACCATCAGCACTGGATCCGGCCGAGACAGCCGGTGCATAGTTCAAGCCACTTATTTTCCCTGAATAATTTCGCGATAAGATACTGCCAGGGAAGCTGTTGCAAGAAAGTCTACGCTAATAGCCACCGCCGTCCTCAAATTGGTACTATCCCAAGATATATGATAGCCCCGAATCGACCATATGGTCCTGTCACTTTGGGGCTGATGCTGCGGCTAATGTTGGATGCTTTTTAAATACATCCGCGACGATTAAGGTGGATAGCTGAATATAGTTAGATCCATAGAGATACGGCCAAGGAGTGTGTGGAATTTAGTGTCTTGTCGCGCTTGTAAATTCATCGCATCATCCACAAGAAGGATGGGTAGAGAGAAAATGAGGTACATTTTCGCGAATATCAGCATACAAACCACGTGGGTGAACTTGATGCCGGAGGAACTGGTTTGGAACGTTCAGAGTACAATTCCCGGAATAGGTGAAAGGATTCGCGACGGTTCGTTATCGTTGAGATGAATCACGGGAAGATAATTATCGATGCTATCTTCTTTGGGCCTACGCAGCTCATTTCGAACATCTTATGCTTCGTTGCCATAAACGAACGCATATATGCTCTGGATGCTGCGGATGCTGCTCACGAAGATGTCTGTATCACGAAACAAGCTAAAATGGCTAGAATCAATCTAGAAAGGTAAATAATATGACCGATATGCTGCCTCAACGATGATCTCTGTGCAATACTAAAAATAGACACGGCGTAACTCGCGAGGGATTTAATGGTCTAACCTTCAGATTATCGCGTTTACGAGTACTTGCTTTATATGGAATTATAGTGTGGCAGAGCAACATTCAGGGGGCAGGCTCTTTTGTCATTGCCAGTCGTTAGCGCACCTCCTCGGGCCTTGCAAAATGGTCAAATGATATTCAGTAGCTCGTATAAGTAATGCCGGACTGTCCGTCTATTCCGCAGTTTAGATACATTGTATTGAACAAGTTTATTGCCACTTTCGGTTTCGTCTTTCGCTTTGTGCTAGCGCAGAGATGAAAGTGTTTAGACTGAGATATTACAATCAGACTTCGGACTCATAAGAAAGCTGTAGTCAGGTTTTTGGGTAACAATCAGGAACAAATAGCTCTCTGATACCTACCCCACATCTATTTTCAAACCTGTTATCACACAGGATCCACTGAGTGTATCACTATCTGCCACTTGTGAATTCTCTACGAAATCGGTGAAGATGCATTACTGCTTTTTGTTTAGCATCACTTGCTCGTTTTCCTTTGAAGATATGCCCGACCTCCCCAAGATACCACACTTCCAATCCATACTGTACAATGGGGCTCGCCGGCACTTTTTCCAGCCTCCATCAGTAGCCAGAATCCTCTCGTCTTTGTTAAAAATTCCATAGCGAATCATGCAAGTTTTTCAGTTGCTTCTCCACTAGGATACCTAGCCCCAACTAGACACTACAGATACTAGATTCACTGGTCTTCGAGTACCAGACTTTAATGAGGTCTCGTATCTTTTTTTTTGTCCCGAGGTTTGTTGATTTAGCTACATTTTTTCATCTCCATTGCAGAAGAATCGTTACAATAGTCACTCATTGCAAATAGTTTGTGGTTTTTGCATTTCGGTCGAGATAATCAATTTTCTCGCTAAATAACAGGAGTTGAAGTGAAAAGAGGAGGAATACAGCGTGCTGATGTGCTTTACGTGAAGTAGACGCTTACATCACATGATAGTTAGATGAGAGAATTCTCATCGCTCATTGTTGAATCTAGATCAACCTGAAGTTTTGTGTTAACCGTGACTTGCAGAATGGACGTTGTAGCGATGAAGGTCACTTTTTTTGAAGATACTTCCTCAGATGAATTCGGTGCTGAAGAGTTGAGCGGATCATTGAATTTGAGCCACCTATTTTGTAACCATGATTGATTACAGAGATGTGAAATTTTGAGAAGCCAGAAAGTTGGGTAGTTTTAATTGCTATCTTGGTTGCGGTTTCAGATTATTTATTATCAAATGAAATTTCTGCAGCCGAAGGAATTTGTAATGCTAATCATGGAGACGGGAACGAAAGAACGCAATCTAGTTGTCACGAAAATGCATTAAAATTTTGAACTTTTTTGCTTATGTGATTTTACAGTTAGCCATAGTAGAATGTTAATCAGTTTGAACAGAATGGGATCTAGAACTTACAGCCTTTTCACCGAGTTTATTAATCATGAGCCCTTGATAAACCCGAAAGACAAAAAGAAACTCTGGGACGAATCCATATTATTGGAAATAGATCAACCAATTCGATATCCCTAAAAATTGCCTGGCGTCCTGGTCTACACCATCGCCCCATCTCAGGCAAGATCTGTCACATCATCTATTTCTACCATAGATGTTGCTCTTATCGACTTCTCCGGCTGGATTATCCTCACCCATATGAATTAAGCGACCCACCCACTGCATCAGTTGATGAACCGCTTGATGTTGTTGGTCGACTCCATATTTAACCAATTCGGTTGTAATTCCATTGTCTCCTGGTAGCTAAGGATTTTTTAAGCTGATAAATTGCACGAACTGTTTCCTCCATGCTTCGTGATGGCAAGATTCGTCCGTCGTCTCCAGTTGGCGGAACCTCCAACTCGCCGATATTTTGGTTATTGAGCGGTCCATCAAAGTACGCAACCCATCGCTCCAATACGCCCATCAGGCCAGAAATTAGATTTTCCTTCTTGTCACTGCGGGATAAGCATCGAGGTGTAGGTGCTCCCTGTACTTTTCGAGTTCACAGACTTGTTGGTTCTCCCAGGCTGTCTTTTTCCATCTGTGAAGTCGTTTCTCCACTCGACGAAGTTCGTAATATGTCTCTGCGCGTGTCCGAGTTACTTGAGCGATATGCAGCATTCTCTCGTTCCGTTGTTAGTTTACATTCATTGGCGAACCAGTCGTTTCGACTCCTTTTGCGACTGGGGCAAAGTATGCTTGGTAGTTGTGGAGCTCATCTGTTGATGGTTTATCTTCAGAACCTATGTTAAGTGCGGTTATTTCAGCATTCTATTTCCCCTTATAGGTGTTACGATGGATTTTCTAATAGATGGTTTCAGTGTCCACTTTCGAGGTGGTGTTGTTTTTCGAACTTAGAGAACCATGCCAATGAGATAGTGAACCGAGTCTATATTGGCCCTACTATACGTTCTGACATTCATGAAAGATGGCGGCGTTTGATTAGCCCGTGGTTAACTTGGTTGAAAGTGGTCCCGCTTGGAGAGGCCTACCAGGTACCAGCAACCATTTCGTCTGACTCTGACAATTGAATAAGCCGCAGTGCGTTCCTATTGGTGTTTTCAGCTTTGGGAGCCGAGGTATCGCCCAATATATGAGCTCTGCCCATACTTTGTTGTTGAAATCTGCAAGTTTGATTTTCATATCATACCTGAGGCATGTTTATGAGGTTTGTTCTACCGCTTCGTAGAAGGTACCCTCATCCGACTCGGAAGTCTCCTCTGTAGGGACGTGTAGGGACGTGAATGTTCTTCAGGCTTATATTTCGAAATTTGCCTCGTAAACGCAAAATGCATAGCCTTTCGTTAAGATTTTCAAAGCCAATAACAGCAGGTTTCAATTTTTGACTGACTAGGAAACCTACTCCGAGCACATGGTTTACTGGATGGTCGCTGTAATATATGCAGTGGTTTCTGCTCAGCGCAACCTTGCCCCGATCCTGTCGAAAAATGGGTAAGGGTTCTTGATGCATGGACGTCGTCAGGACGTAAGTAAGCTAGTCCGAGTAAAGCAAATACGTGTCCGCACTCTAAATATTGGCAGCCCAACTAGAAAGACCGAGGAACTCGCAAAAACCCTTCGGAAAAGGCGCATTAATATTTGCGCTCTGCAAGAAAGCCGATAGTCTGGTGCCAAAAGCTGTGACTTAGAACGTGAACGCGGTAAAAGTGGCTATAAACTTCCCTATTTTGGTAGCTCACACACTCAATAGGGTGTTGGCAATGCCATCTCAGAGGGTCTCCGTGATGCCATTAAAGAAGTCGAACGATTTGATGGCCGGGTGATGAAGCTCACCATTATATCTACTGATCGCACTATTTACCTCTACATCGCATACACACCACCTGATACCGAGAAAGATGTCTTCTGGTAACTTCTGGATGCAAAGACCTGTAACGTCCCTTATGATGACTACATTATCATTGCCAGCGACCTTATTGGTCAGGTGGGTGAGAAGGCAGACGATTATGCGGACACCCATGATCTTGTAATTATGAAAACATGGTTCATCAAATGATTGTCTCATCTTGCTACATTTTATAGTTGGATCAGCAAAATGCAAATCGACTAGATTCTTATAAACCACCGACATTTTATCACCATTACTGACAGCCGTTCCTTATGAGACCATTCCACCTCCACATCGACCGTCCGTTGATTGTTGTCTTGCGAATAAAGCTACTGATGAAATAGCGTAAGGAATGCACTGGCCCGCAGCGCATTAAATGGTGGCAATTTCGTGAGGACAAAGGTTAGTTTTGGATTCGCAATGTTCGAATAAAGTTCCATGAAAAAAAACGCCTCTACCAAACGTTTCTCGACGATAAAACAAATCTACAAGAATACTAACTGGGAAGCCCAGAAAATCGTCACTCATGCGATCTATTACAAAGATCTTAGCGATAAATTGGACACTTGGGATAGCGGGAGAGATCTGAAATCGGCCTGTCAAAAGCCTACACGAACGAACCTTCTATTACGTTAATAACAAGAACTGTGACCTTGCTTATCGAAAGACGAGCTTCAATGGATTGATGACAGAAATATTTAGAGCAGAATACAGCGGAAGAATTTAGTCATCCTCTACTTCCACAAGCATTGTCGGCATTTGGAGCAACTCCGGCTATCAGTGCAACTGAAGTCAATGAAGCAACAGGACTTGATGACATTGCATCTGAGGTTTGGGAAGTGAAGAGCTGTGACGCAACACTGTGGCTCAGCGAATTCTTCAGCCGAGTTATTGAGGAAGGTAGAACACCATCTAACTGTCAAAAAGTACCACAGTCGCAATATGAAAAAAAGGTATTCCAGCAGAATGTTCAAAGTACCTTTGGATCCGTTTGCTGTCCCATGCCATGAAGATTCTTGGATGCATTCTTGACAACCCCATTCGCAAAATCGTTCAAATAACCGTCAATCAAGCCGGGTTTGTCAAAGAACTGCGGAACTACTGAGGCTGCGCGGTTACTCATCGAGAAACACCGTGAGAAATATCACCCTCTTTACATTGTATTTCTGGATCTACACGATCACTATCAGTGGAAGTGTCGAACTCTCGGATTAATGCTATCAGCCAATGATGACTTGCGTTGTGAAATTGTTTGACGCATTAGCGCAACCTAGTTGAAATGTCGTTCCACAACGGGCGTTCTTTGTGATTGACGACTCAAAGAACGTTTCAGAACGAAAACTTACCGCAGTGTCGTTTGCCTAGTCGCCCTCTATGGTTCCGAGTGTTGGCCGATTATAAAAGACAATAAACGGTGTCCCGCGGTAATAGGGATGACTGCGTTGGACTAGTGACGTGACACGTTTTGATCACATCCAAAATGAGGATTTGCTAAGATTGTGGAAAAATTTCTGAAGCGGCGTCTTCGATGGTATGGTCATATAATTCGCTAACAAGGATTCACTCGTCAAAATTGATCATTGAAGTCGGTGATAAGTGACTAAATGGTCGGCTGAAAGAATGGTGGCTTGATACGCTGGATGGGGATTTGAAAGCCTAGCAACTGATCAGATCAGATCAGGCGTCTGACTGAGCAAAATAGCGCATGATGATCATGACAAGCCGACACCGCTTGTGAACAGGAAGCTGAGAAAAAGAAGAAAATTTTTGTTCACCTTCCCCTAATTCTGCACATTTACATAGGAATCAGCCTTTAGTTTTTTAGAGAAATCCTCTATTTCTCGCCACTTTTCTCAGTTTTTCTACCCTTCAACGCATACACAATTTTGTAGGTCTTAACTTTCTCGAAACTGGTGGTGACAGAAACTCCCATTATTATTAGAGACATCGGTCTTATAAACTTTTTAAAAAATTTCTCCATTTTTCAAACAACTTTTTTTCAGAATTAAACCCCCTGGAAGGGAGGTATTGGCATTTAAGTTTTTTTCAAGCGTTTTCTTCACTTTTCACCAATATTTGGACTTGCTGACCTGTTAACTAATAAACTATTTTTCGCTCCTTTTACCCCCTGGCGAGATTGTTGCACATGAGTTGACAGCTATGGCATTCTGTTAGTACACGAGAGTGATGAGATTAATGTTACAGCTACCTCCCTTCCGTTTATAACCTTTGCAGGGCTGCAACCTATATTCAAAGCTATCATACCATTAAGTTGGCACTGCAGGCTCAGTTGGGGTGGAGTGCTCCAATTACAGGGATCGTTTAAGGCGACTGTCCTTTCCAGGGGAGATAGCGGCTGACAACACCAACAACAATTACAGCAACACGACGACACAACCGACAATAGTCGAAATTTTTAAAAGGAGCAACAATACACGTTCACCGCTGCTGGCAGCTAGAATGGAAGAAGTGCGAAGTTGCTAAGGTCACCTACTGAAAAAGTAGAAAAGTCCACTGTCCTAACGGTGAAGATGACTAGAGGTGAAAAAGGGAGTGACACCGCAGAGGCTAGGAGTCTTGGCGGTCAAAAAGGAGACACGTCATCCAATTCGAGTTCGGAAAACGGGCCACAAGGAAAGAAGACAAATTCCGAGGTGCCGGACACCACCTGGTCGGGAAAGAAGGGTAACGAAAGAGTAACCTGAGGGGATAGATCTCATCCAAAAGACAAGAGTAGAGGAAGAAAAGCAGCTTTAAAAATTCAGCGTGGTCCCGTGGAAAATGAAGGCTGCTCGTCCAGTGAAATAGTTTCATGGATATCAAAAATGACAGAATGAAAATGGAAGAACTGCTGCAGCACACCAGCAAAACTCCTGGGAGATAACCGACGAGGAACTGAGGAAGAAACACATTGCTCTTAGCCCACCAGAGGTTGAACAAACATTCGAACAAAATAGTGGAAAACAGCGTGGATTTGCCCACGGAGACGCAGCAAGAAGAATTCCGCCAGATGATAACCAAGCGAACCAAGCAGTATCGAAAAAAGTACTCGTATAAAACTCTTCAAAAACAATCTAAGCTGAATAGCAACGGCAATGACTCCACTGTAGTAAAGTCGATGTAGAACGGTAACATCAGCGTCAAATAAAAAGGGAAAAGGTAAACCACGGCCAGAAGCTATTCTCATAAAACCGAACGAAGGGAGATCTTTCGCAGAAGTTCTTCGAGGAGTCCGCAACAACGCCAAACCAGAAAACCCTTGCGTCTACCCGGCGTGCTCAAACCGGCAATATACTTGTCGAGTTTGGGTCAAAGACCGATAAGGAGAGTACATTCTACGTAACAGTCCGGAGCATTCTAAACACGAAAACAGTGGTTTTCATCCTAGAACCCATGTGCACCATTGAAATAAGGGATCTGAATTGTCTCACTAATACGGAAGAAGTGGGGGAAGCAATAAAAGGGCATTATCCAGATCTGAGCAACGATTTGCTGAATAAGACGACGCAGTTCCAACCTGCTATTTTAAGTGTTGGGCATACTGGCATATAGGACGGGTTTGCAAGGGACAGTACAGAAACAGTTTGTGTTGCAAATGTGGCGAATCCGGGCACGAAGCGAAGACTTCTGAGTCGGCAAAATGCTTTGCAAGGATCGCAGTCTGCAGAAAGAAGATTCAAAGAAGAATTATTAAAGGTCAAAAGTCAAGCACTACGATCCACATCCTGCAAGAAAACATGCATAGTAGTGCAACTGCCCGTGATCTGATGGGGCAGATGGTGCAGCAAAGAGGAGCTGACTTTTTGCTTCGCAGCAAACAGTACCGAGGCAGGGGCTCACCAGCGCGGTAGTCCGATATACATGGCACTGCTGAGTGCGGGCCCATGGTCGAGGAGAGGGTTTCGCTTGTGTTCATTGTGCGGAGGTGACGTTTTTCAGCGTTTACTTCATGAGTGAATTTATGCAAGGTTCCCGGAATAGGCTCACCATCTTGGAGGACGAGTTTAGAAACACGGAAGGTAGAGTTCTATTCAGAGGAGATTTTAACGCCAGAGCCTTGAAATGGGGTATGCCTCAACCAGATTCTCGAGGCACATACATTTTGGATATGGCCAACAAGACTTAATGTTATAAATACAGGTAGCACCCCATTATTCTGACGCCATGGTTACTAGGGCACTCTCCTTGACGTAGCTTTTGCTACGGAGTGGTCCAACGGTGGAAGGTACTAGAAGATTTCGCGACAAGTAATCATCAGTACATTACTTTCGAAGTGACAAACGACCCTTCCCAATGTTCTGCCGTCCGACAAATACCTACCAGTGCTCATCACTCTGTTTTATGGCAGCGAAGATGAAGGAAGTCGTGCAAATCCTTTTTCCGGGACACCGAATCCGAACTGACGTTGTCAATGAAAGAGTTAGTACTGAGGAATGCTGAAATTAGAGGAGGCGGTTCCGTTCATGAAATCCAAAAAACACCACGATCGGCTAGTATTCATAACGAAATATTGAAACTCGTATGTAAATACAAAATCGAATTTGCTACTCGGCGCATTAAACGCATATTTGACGGCAGGTGTTTCTCCCTCATGCTGGAAGATTACAACGCTTGTGCTGATAAGCAAGGGCAAAGACGACCGCGAGGCGCCGTCAGCATATCGGGGAAACTGCTTGAAAAGCCCGTCAAGTCAAGACTGACTGACGCAATACGTGCTGCAGGAAACTACTCACCAACATAATATGGTTTTAGAGTGGGCCGATCCACAAATGTTGCGATTGGGGAGGTGGTCCGGGCCGACACAGTCGCAAGAAAGGCCATTAATTTTGGGGGTGGTGCTATATGCTTTAGGCACTGGAAGATCGTATCCATACTCTGGGCTACCTATTCTGGATGTTGAGGAACTATTTAAATACTATATATACTCTACGGACTCCGGGAAGGACAACGGAAAATGAAGATAACATCTGGGATCTATCCTTGTTCCGGACCTTCCGTGGATGATGTTGCGGCACTAGTTCCTGCACCCCCGATTGTGTAAGTTCAGTGCACACTGGCATCATGACACGAAGATGGCCTTCTTTGAGCAGATTCGTAACACCACAGATAAGGCTACCGCTAGAATGTTATGTGATTTGTCGGCTAATGTCCAATGTCGGTGGTGCCTTATCCAGTAGGCGTCGCTTGCTGATGAGCGCGGTTTACTTCGTCTTCTTTATAGTTCCATAGCAGGGGCTGACTCCCTTAGTAAGGAGGAGTGACGCAAACGCCTAGCGCAAGTACATAGACGAGGGGCTCTGCGAGTTGTGTCCGTTTATCGTGCCGTGATAGTAGGAACAATTCCGATCACTCTCCATGCTGCCAAGCGGAGGCTTATATACGCCAGAAGAGGCGAGGGAAATAAGGAAGCTGTCGCTAGTGAGTTCCTGTCCAGACCAGCAATCTTGGGAAGGCAAAGGCAGGTGACCCGGGCATCGCATAAATGACGTGCCGCCGTAGTTCAATCAAAAGCACGGTCAGGTTGACTATTACCTAAGCCAGCTGCACACAATCGGAAAATCACGGTCGGCCGACTGCATTTATTGCAAGGATGTAACGGATGATGCCTGTTACACCTTTTTCCTCTGCAAAAGATGGGAGCGCCATCGCCGCCACCTCTCGATGGAAGAGAATCTTGCATTCTTGGACATCACAATTGAGGCCATGTTGCAGAATGAGGGCACGTGGAGCCGAGTGGCAGATGGATATCAGAAATGCCAGGATAGCTGAGGCTCCCTACTTCCACAGGGTTCTGCTTCTATATTGAATAGGCCTGATCTGAGGTAATGTGTCAAACGATTCCGGGTCAGAGTTCTAGATGTTTCAGGGGATTATTTTAGCCGGTAGTTTGTCTGAGACAGGAGTCCGGCACTTTGTGCGTGTATGCATTTTAGTCCTTTCCCAAAAAAGAAACCCCCTGGCGAGAATAGCTTTTCCATGTTTAAAAAAAAACATTTTCTTTCCAAGTATCAAATCTATAGGAGTACTTAATGCTGAGTTAATTGTAAGAGTGAGTTTTCTTTGTTTTTTGTTCTAATCGTGAAGGTAGTTTCTGATTTCCGACTTGTTTCATAACATCTTGGTATCGCCTACACATAAACAATATGATCTCAGCTTCCACCTTCAGGTATATCCCATAACCTTATCCGTATTTGCATGTCACGAATCAGGAAATCCACAGATATTTAAACAGCATTCGTGAAATGATAAGCCACCCTAAGAGCCGTCATGCCGTTCACCATAAACGCCAAAACCAAGCGAAAACAAATCCAATAAAAACCAAATAAATTCCGTTAAATGAAAATAAACACGAACCTGAAAATCCAGGAATACCAGATACAACTTTTTCCGTGTCGAATTTCAAACACATACGATTGCTTCTCGTTTTGCAAAATCATACATCCATTTCCTCTTTGCATACTCCCTTATGCAAAACAACCCTTGGAAGATTTCTTGGCACGCTAGTCCCTCAGACAACTGTAACAGACACCTAGGAAGGTTTCACTTTATATTCAGAGAAAGTAGGGAAATGAAATTTCGTAAAGAGGCGGATAACTGACAAGGGAGAGAGATCCTTTGAAGCTGCAAACCGCCGAGCAAACTCACCCGAAAAAGGAACCCCTTTTGTGATGTTTGAGCTATGCATGAATATGACGTGTGCGCTCCGCAGAACCCTATTTTACTCTTCCGTGATGGATGTAGTCAAGCTGTGACCACAACGAAATTCTATTGAACACAATGGGGAACAACGGGCCATTACCTGCACACAAAATGTACATGGTCTCATGCAGAATCTATTCCTGAAATTAAAAGTCATTGGGAAAATGTTTTCCATCCCTGCTGGGATGTTTTCTCAGGCTCCAAAAGGTATGCATCAAAGAAAATGAAGGCAGCTTTGAACTGAAAAACTAATAGCACACACTAAATTGCATAACTTTTGGAGTGGAAATAATCTGCGGTTGCAGTTTATGACCCTGTGGCGTAGTTAAGTGTAAGGGGTGCAAGTCATGGAATTGTGATTAGGTGAAAAAATGTCTGCAATGTACACATAATTTCCACAGTTGCTTTGTAATGGACAAAGTCCTCTAACAGTTTAGGGATACGATGCTTTCTGGCACTGAGTTGGAAATTAAAGAGATTTTTAAAATTTCTTCGAGCACATCCCGCTTGGACTCCTTTAAGAATTAATTTCCATCATTAGACTGAAGGCAACATCATTAGGCTGAGTACATCAATGAATATTGCACGAAGACACCTGTTCTCCAGTATCTAAACTTCAATGAGGTACTTAACGTTCTTTGACCCGCGTGGAGCCAAAACAGCGAGTAACTACCCTTGCTGGCACTGGCTTTCTTATGTCAGAAGACATCATCAGCATTATCATTACGTCTTTTCCAGACGATTCTGTAAATATCTTCGCCAGTCCCCATTATCACAAAAAATTGCATGTTCAACGAGTATCTTTCTTCATTAAACCGTTGATCCCGGCTAAACGATAAGCACTTGAACAGGACGAGCCGACTCTCCAGAAAATGGGATAAACACCGACAGCTGCTTCTGTACTATAAAAACTGCCCATCCTTTCTCGAAAAGCTTTTCGCTCCCCAAAAAATGCTTTCAGATAATGCAATACTTGAAAATATGGCAGAACATAAGGACGCAGGTAACCGAAGTGCTGAATTTATTCCACATCACTGAGCAGTAATGACAGACGCCTACTGACTATTACGAGGGATATCGGAAGCCTTGCATTTGATGTCAGCCCCAATGACGCTGTTCAGGAGAATGGATCCATTATATCAACCTGTTGGAGCCGGTTACATGCTTCCAAAGCCAGACTTCGATGGAGCGTTATCATTGAAAGTTAAAATAAATGACGAAGAACTTTTGCTAATTTATTACCCACGCTGGAGAGGAAGTAAACCACAACTCTCAGAGCGTCCCCCCGAAAAGAAAAATCTGAAAAGCAAATTAATGTTGTAACAACACATTAATCCCCTCTCGCATAATGGCGGCGTTTAACATCACGTCTTGCATAGGCGAAAACTCCGCACAATTATCGCCTACATGCCCTCGGAAACTTCCTGACAATTCAACCCTCCCCTAGCCACGTGTCCAAGATAAAGGCTTCAAAGATAACTTCATCTTCCTCCGTATCTTTGCTCTTTTGCTCCGTTAGTTGTTTTGTTTTGTGGATGTCGTCATTTGATTTATATTGAAGTTCCGGAGCGATGTCGTCTGGTGATTTGATTCGTCCTTGCAACTTGTTTTGTACTTTTGATGAGTAAACGTGCCCGGAATTCATCGGAAATTTCATTAAATTTGGAAAATTACCAAAATACACAGAAAAGTTGATGAAGGAGTGCATAGTTTGCGAAGGAAATAATTTTCGAATATGAAATTAGGTTCGGGTACTTACCGCCATATAAGCGCTCTGCCCGCGAATTGCCTGTGGGCGAGGCTCGCTTGGAGTAGTCGTTTTGGGACGTCTGAAAATGGAAAATAAAATTATATTTGATAATTTTTAAGTGGAAATTTGAGAGAATTCTAAAATTTACAGGGAAGTCACTAGGGAGGAAAGGGCTCATTGATGTAATACCGACTGTTATTCCATTGCTCTGGGACGCCTAGGCGTTTCTAAGCCTTTTTTGAAGAAAGGTAGGTGAATGCATTTATACACAGAGTGTAGGACTTCCGCAACAGTATACCGTCAAAAAATCAACTAAACACCTTTCTGTCATCCGAAAACTAGCCTGGAACCGTTTGACGTTTCACCAACGGGAGGGGAGAACCACCAGTCGAGTTCAATCTTCTTCGCAACATGAGGAGTCTGAACATAATGCACAACACTACTCCATGTGCTAACGCTACTCAGCATCTCTCTGGCAATGATGTCTGAAGGAAGATCCCCTATGTCTCCATCACAGACTGGGTTGAACCCAGAATACATCGCCTGCTAGACGTAAGACTCGCAATGCTTACCAGTAGCAAACATAAGGCCGAAACTACAGCTGCAACCTTGTCCGCTGCTACTTTGATTTGCTCGAAAAAGCACATCTTTTAGTCAAGTGTCAGTCCAAGGTACTTAACCGTGTCACATTTCGATTTGGGGGGATTCTCCTTTTAGCCAGGATGCCTCTTTCTTGTTTTTTTCGAGTGGTGGGTTGAAACCATGACCAACCATCCATCCGCTTACCCGCCGCATCAATATACCAAGTTTGCTTTATACCGGTTCGACAATACTTCCGGAAATAAACGCCCCAACATCATCTGCATAACTGACTGGGCGCGACCCTCCTCGCATGTGGAGTCTAAGCAAACTATCAAAGTAAGCGTTCCAGATGTCCGGCCGTAGGATGGATTCCTACATTACCCCTAACGTAATCTCCTTCTCCTCTGACCCTCTAGCGCCTCGTAGAGCGGGGATCAGTTCCTCAGATAATCCCTGAATATCCGTAAAAGATAGCTTGGCACGTGGAAAGTATTGCCTGATGTGCTTAGAATGTCTTTCGATATTACGATCTCTGCTGGCGGGTCGAAAAGTCTTCGGCAGAACATACCGCTTCAGCGAGTATATTTCTGATGAGCTTCTCGAGCACTTTCGCAACAGTATCAAGCATACAAAGTGGTCAGTATGCAGCGCAGCGCAAACATCGCAACTTTTCAACGAGATGGAAAAATGACCTATTTCAGGCAAGCGTTGAATGTGCCGAATAGCAGAGCTGTCCGATATTGGAACATCAGTTTCTATACCTCTGCTGGGATATCATCAGGTTGTACCACCTTCTTATTTCTCATCGAGGGAACTGCCTCGTTCAACTCTCTTATAAAGAAAAGTAACCTCGTCGATCAGGTCCTACCAGCAGGATGGTGCATGCCTCCTCCGGATCGCTTACACGATGTGTCAGGCGTTGGAGTTTGTAACACTCCTTCCTGAGCTCCGCAATTTCCACAGTCCACCAATACATACACGGTTTACCTTCGAAACACCTCAGATCACAGAGGGGTTGCGGCAACCATTTCAAACGCGATACATTGATGGTCGCTTGCCGAGAAATTTTTAAGATCTCACCACTCGTTCACTAGCCACTGATTTCGACGCGAAGGTTACGTCAGGAATGATTTTCTTCACACCATAGGCGCCGGAACGGCGGGGTGGATCCGGTGTTTAAAATGAGTCTTGTTCTTGCCGCCATTTCAAGAATTCATTACCCTCCAGAATCAGGGTAAGGCATGTCCCATTCAATTACCCTGGCTTTGAAGTTATCCCCGACTAAGAGCCGTCGCACCACCTTACCAGATGCACCACAGTCTGTGGCTGTCGGGGACCTAATAGGAGGGCAACATCTCCTATCAGGTCTCCGACAGGTCACTGTCTGTAATATTTGGTCATGACGGCCCGAATCCGTATCCTATATATTACGCATATGTATATAATTTTTCCACTGTTAAGAGGTATCCTCGGGTATTGCTCGGCATCTTCCGTCACAGCGAGTTTTTTGCCTCGAGAGGCAGTTAAAATCTTGGATTTCAAGGAACACGTGGGTCCCAGGCTAGAAGCCAAAGCTTTCTTTTCCTGTAGTCCCTGACCATTTCATAGAACGTACCTTTATTCGTTATCTGGGACCTAACTCGTTGAGGACTCCAGCACCGAATGGAAGACACTTCCCCGCTATATTCGGGTTTGATCTTATAATGGATCTCGCTCGGGACTTCCGTAAAGGTCTTACCCTCCATGGACTAAATAAGCAGTGCTGATGGTGTAGTCCCCATTCGTCTCTCCACATTTGCGTTGATGCTCAACCATTCATATTTCCTTTAATTTTAGGCAAAAGCATTTCTGACGCCGCGGTGTGTTGTTGCCTCTTAACTTCGCCTTTTTCGTTTGAGCCCTGGACACTACCGGGGTGAAGCCTCCTTCAGATGCCCCTTCCTTTTTTCGTTTTTTCCCCAATTCGTTATGCAAGGCTGCAGTGCTCTTAGCGAGGGACGTGGTTGTTTCTGCTTTTCGGGTATCATCTGTTGCTCTCCATGTCCGCATATAGTACGAAATTCGATCCAGAAGATCGTCCAGCTCTATTATCATCTATGCCTTTGCTGATGATTTTCTAGGCGAACATTGCAGACCGTATGCGCATTACTTGATAAACCTTTCCTCTTCGGCTTTCCAAAAACAGTCGACTAGCCTCCCACTCGGCTTATATTCGAAGTCATCTGGTCAATTTTAGCAGTTTACACTATACCTCTTCCCGCAACAACAGCACTGCGTGGTTTTATCTGCGTTGCCGTCTTCGTCTTGTGTGCAGGATTACTTTGCGAATCTTGTTCTTTGTTTGTACATCCCGATGTTTTGGCGGCTATTTCAGCCCTTGCTGCATCCTTCATTGGACGCTGCTGCGAGCGACTTATTTTCAAGCTACGCACAAACGCAAACCAACTCTTTCTCCATTCTCACTCTTTCTTCAGTAATGTTATTTTCATTCCCTATTGATGTTTTCATCGTGTCCAAAAGAACTGGCCGCAATAGTCAAAAACGGGTGTACCCTCGGGGAGAAAGCCCCTACCCCAGTTCCCAGGAACTTGACCTAAGTTTAGCTGAACCCGGAACTCAAGGGCTGATTAGCACTCGCTCATTACAATGCGGCCCACTAATACCGGTTCAATGCACACTATCGACCAGGGTCCCAAAGGGGCTACTACCACCTTGGTAGAGTTAGGCTCACATTATCCCATCGACGTCTCCGTGGAGTTAAATACGGCGCAGAGGTCAAGATTTTTCGGAATCCTATTATATCAAAAACTAATTGATAGACACAGAAAGCTACAAGAGTTTTAATTATTTTTAGGCTCATAGCACCGGAGAAATGGGGATGCATACTAAAAAAAGTACGTTCGATATACACATCAACAGTATAGCCAGCTCCTGTGCTGCGATAATTTGGGTGGACAAGATCACTCTCAGTATAAGTCTAAAAGACTATATATGTATATGAGCAACCAGGTAAACTGGGGAAGTTTAGCAGTGACCTATAGCTAAAATCAACAAGAGGTTCCTCACCTCGGGAGGAGGAAGAGCAAGAGTTATTCCTCCAATGAGAAAATAGTTCAAGCCAAACGGTACATGTGGGTAGACGAAAATATATGCCCCCATGTAACCCTAAAGGAACTACAGAAGGCAGAACATAGTGGTCCTAACTGAAAACCAGGCGGGTATGCAGGTTCTCCGATCGAACCATGTAAAGTCTAGACTAGTATGGGAAGTTGTGGACATTGTCTGCAGTTTCTCTGAAGAATAATGTCTTTTACTTGCTGCAGGAAAACATACCAGGGGCTAAAGCACATAAAAGTAGTTCATTGCGCTGCCATATGGGTTCGGAACGGCACTCTCCTTAGGGTTCTTACCCAAGGCCGAGGGGACGGCATTGTCTGGATTCCGTGTTCAGAGATACCTTTTTTCAATGTCTATCTTACGCCGAATGGGACGATGCTGGACTTTCGACGCAGGATTGATGCTTTGGGAGACGGTATCTTAGGCACGAATGGGCGGATCCTGATTGGGTCACTCAGACTCCAGAGGAAAACGAATTCTCGAAATGGCGGCGAGAACAGCACGGGTACTTCTAAACATCGGATGCACCCCAACATTTCGGCGCCAAGGCTGCGAAGGAAGCATTCCAGACGTAACCTTCACGTCGGAGTCACTGGTGTCGTTGGTGGATAGGTGGCAAGTTCTGGAAGACTTCTTGGCAAGCAACCAACAATACACAAACTCACGGTGTGCGCCGCTCCGGCGCTCTTCCTGTGCATGAAACGTCGCAAAGGTAACATCGGGAGGTTTGTCGAATATCTTGGAACAGGTGGGGCTGCGCTGGAGGGTACTCCTGAGAGAGATGGCGCTGCAGCTGACACTGTTGTATATTCAGTTATGGACCTGATAACGACGACCTGGGGAGCTTCCATACCCAGGAGGGCATCGAGACGTAGGAAACCTTTTATGTATTGGTGTACGGAAATTGCGAGCTCTGGAAGGAGTGCTGCAGGCCCCGCTGCTTAACACAACGTCTAAACGACCGGGAGAAGGCATCCACCATAATGACAGAGAACAGATTAGCCAAAAGGAGACTCTAAAGCGCAATAAACAGGAGCAAAGCTCGCTGCTGGTTGGATCTGGGCTCTGCGGAAACCCTGTTCACTTAAGGCCGGGCAGATGGACTGTACGAGCACTACTCTCTGCGCACCCCGTACAGGATGATAACGTCGGCGCGGAGAGCGCCGAGGATTGCCCACTTTTCTTCTATTTGAAAGAGTTGGAACAAGCAGCCCGCTCTATGAAAACCAAGAAGGCGCTAGGACCCAATGATATTTCAGTACAGGTATACAAATTGGTGTTCCAACATCGGCAAGACCTACTGCTCGGCGTATTAAAGCTTGCCTGAAAGGAAGCATTTTGGCGAGGCTTGTGCTGATCAGCAAAGGAAAAGACGACCCTAAGTTGCCGTCTTCATATCGCTCACTTTGTATGCTTCACACTGCTGGGAAAGCGCTCGAAAAACTCTTCAGAAGTAGACTCGCTGAAGCGATATGCGCTGCTAAAGACTTATCCCCACAGCAGTTCAGTTTTAGAGTAGGGAGATCCACAGTTGACTGTGGATTGCTTTCAAGCAAGTCGTGGATGCCGTTCGCCGAGCTCGACGGGCGGTGAGGTAGGTAAGATAAGAAGACATTCTAGGCGTAACGAGCAATAGTTTCCACGTGCCGAACTACCTTTTACATATGTTGAGGGACTATCTGAGGAATCGCTCCCTGGTTTATGAAATAGTAGAGGGTCAGAAGAGGATGGAGGTCACTTCGGGGACAGCGCATAGATCCATCCTAGGGCCGGGCCTCTGGAACGCTTGCTATGATAGTCTAATCAAACTCGATGTGCCACAATAGTCGTGTCTGTCTGGTTATCCAGATGATGTCGCGGGGCTTGTTGCTGGATGCATTGTCCAACAAGCGCAAATCAGACTTGGGATGTTTATGCAACGGGTAGGCGAATGGATGATTGTTCATAGTTTCAATTTGCGCTGGAAAAAAAACAGAAGTAATCATCTTGACTAAAAAGAGAAATCCAATCCTGCGTCCCATATCGTTGCGATTTGATAATCGAGTCAAAAGCAGCAATAAAATACCTCAGGTTGACTCTTGACTCAAAGATGAGCAAATCAAAGCAGCAGCGAACAAGGCTACAGTTGGAGTTTCGGCGTTAAGTAGGCTAATGTCAAATATTGGGGGTCCTCCGTCCGGCAGGCGAGGTGTCCTGATGAGTTCAACGCAGTCTGTTCCACTCTAGGGCGCAGAGGTATGGGCTGACGCTCTTCGCAAGGAGGTATATCGTAGGCATCTCGCGCAAGTACAGAGACGGGGAGTTTTGCGAGTGGCGTCTACGTACCGCACTGTTTCGAATCGAATGATGGTGATCGCAGGGGTTATCTCCCTTGCCCTGCTTGCTAAGGAGCGTAAAGCCATATACAAGCACAAGGGCGAAGAGCCAAGGAAGACGGTTGCTCGTGAAGAACGGCAACGCACCCTAGATGAGTGGCAACTATCTTGGCAAAATGAAACTAGAGGCAGATGAACTGTGCGGTTTATTGGCAACTTAGGTGCGTAACTGAATCGGAAGCATGGTGAGACTGACTATTTCCTTACCTTCTTAAGTGGGTATGGAGGTTTCCAGTCTTACCTGCACGAGATTGAAAAGGCACGATCTCCGGATTGTGTGTTCTACAATGGAGTTGTGGACGACGCCCAAGACACCTTTTTTGCTAGTGGAAGGTGCGATGGGATTCATCAGCAGCTCCATTTAAACATAGGGCACACACATCTTTCTCCAGAAAACATTTATCGAGGATATGCTGAGGAGCGCTGACGGGAGGAGCTGTGTTGCCGTTTACGTTCGAGTCCTTGTCGTTACAAAGAAGATAGAACTCGTTCGGTGGAAGGGCTGGATGGCAGGGGGTGCTTTGAACTGACAGTTCCCTTCCTCCTCTCCCCTCCCATTGGTGAAAGGAATTCCCTGATTTGAAAGCTCCACAAGGCTGGAGAGTTCGAGGACTTGCCTGAAGTAATATAACAAACGGTTCCAGGTTAGCTCTCTGACGATGAAAAGGTGTTTAGCTGGTAATTCAGCGACGTACCGTTACGGGAGTCCAGGACTGTGCGTAAATGCATTCACCTACCCTACCCAAAAAAAAGAAAAAGTACTCTGTGCCAAAGGGTAGACATAGTAGCATGTTCCTGGCGAAAATAAAAGCCATAAACACGTACGTTTGCTTAAACCCCCAAAAGAACTATAAGAAGCAAAACATTGTGATCCTAACTACCAACAAGGATTTCAGATCGAACCAACTAGTATGGCACTTAGCGAACCTGGGGATATCTGACATTGCACTTTCTGTGAGGGACAGTGAAAACTTCATTCAGATTTTGGAAAAATGTCCCTCACTTGCAGCAGGAAAACGCACCTGGGTTTAAAGTACCTAGGAATAGGAGACATCCACGAACTTCTGTCGGTTATTGGGCGGATTGATATAATATAGTCGTGGCGTGGTATACAAAGGTGCTCCATTTTCATGACGTCATTCAAATTGATCATATGCGAGAGGTGTTTACTGATGACTCCATGCCATATTCGGAGGAATGGATCAATATTTGGACAACTACCCTTTTCCACTACTTTTTTCACTAACATGGTATGGGCTCCCCAACTAGTCCTTCTTTCATTACACTTTCTGCTCTGAGTTGTTTCAATGCTGAGTCACACTATCATTGCTTCCATTCTCCGGTTTACGAGTGCACCTTTCACAATGTTTTAAAATATTCATCCCTAAAACATCGTAAAGGCTCATACCTCTGCACTAACCTTTCAATTATATTAAGAAAAATTTTCAATTCCATCCCAGCATCTCCTCTCTGCATATTTTCTCCGTAACATGTTTAAGTTTTCTGCTCTCTCCTCATAGTAGCGTTAAACTAAATGTTGACTTATTAAAAATTTACGAAAATGGATCAGTAAAATTCTGAGTAAGGGGAGACTCCGTTGTGGATACACCAAGCACCAGCGAATATTACTCTCCCATCCCTTCTTTAAATATTTTTAGCGGAAAAGTTTTTCTTTTGAAATAAACATTTATTTCGTTTGAAGACCCTTTACCCCATAGAATCCTTCCGCCAAGAAGGCCCTTTCCTCCCCTTTCCAGTGTACTGGCATAATACTCTTCCTCCTTCTTTGTAAGAAAAATGATAGGAGCTGAATTCTGAGGCAAAAAGTTTTATGATTCTCAATAAAAATTCTTCTGGGCGAAAGGAAGAACTACGGGTGGCTGTACGGAGCTCGGTCGTTCTGCTTCATGTCAACTGCCTTCCTTGGTATTATACTCGTATGATAAGCGGCTCGAAATAGAGCGTAGCCAAAGTCATAGAAAAAGTGAAAGGACGCGTTGTCCTCTTTTCGTTGTTGTCATCATAACAATTTACAGGATCTCTGAATGTCATAAGCAAGTTTGAAAGGGATCAGAATGCTTATTTGGTATCGCTGACAGGATGATGATGGGTTATGGCTTACATTCTATAATCTCCAACCAGAGAAATAATGTAGTTTTCTAGACCAGGATATGGCTTCTATGGTCTATGGGTAATAACCAGCTTAAGCGACACAGTCCCATTGTCATCATCGGTGGCAATCACTTTCTGGATGTGGGAGGCAGACATTTATTGCGTTCCGTAGTCCGCCTTTTGAATTAAGTTAATGTCCTGTCTATCATGGCTTCTGGCAGTTGCTCCTTCCTAGGCGGCTAGTTAGCAGCTTGTCTTGTTGATTTGAAGATTCTTCATCTTACAGTTGGATACATAAAAATGGGATCATCTTTTTATGGTACGTAAACCGGGGTATACTCATTTTATTTGAGGGAGTGTCTTCCACAAGTTGTGAAAACCAAGCTGCAATTCAAGCGAATTTCTGGATTTGTTTAATATCTCCCTGTTCCAAGAAAATTTTGGGATTTAAAGGCAAATCTATGGCCATTTTCTAGTGTAACTAACTGCAGGATCCGCATATCGAACTGTCCTGAGTTCGAATTTTGGCCCTAAAAATCAATACAAATCTACTTTTCCTATCTTTTTGTTGCAAATTGTATTGTCGACGCTTGCATTCAAATGGAATATTCCGTGCATCCTGAAAGATAGGGTAGATTTCTCATATCCTCGGCACTAGTAATATCCTGGACAATTCCTTGCTAGGAGTGTCAACAAATAAATGGTTGTAATTTGAGGCGTACCATTTATTCCTGCACAAGGACATACAATCCCCCGGCAGCGGTGGATGATAGGCAATTTGTTAGCTGTCGGTAACGTAATTTCCACTCTTTTTTGCAAACCAGGGCCTCGTATAGTCAGAAGTCATATACGTCGAAACCGAACTTCAGAAGTACACGCATCCCCTTCAAATTCCATCTGAGGACTCAGCTGCAAGGATAGGAAGAGCCAGACAAACCACGAGATAAATAGGATGTAGCGACACAATACGATGACAAATCAATTGAAAGCGAATTACTTGCAAATTGATTTCAATTACTCAATCTGAGAGGAAACTAATGACCACGACTACAAGCCCGTCAAAAGGACGAAAGAATGCATGACAAAGACCTGGCCTGGGGGGAGTAAAAATGTCGAGATTTTAATCAATAAAATGAATTTAGTGCACATTAGGATGGTCGTTTTCATTATGAGGAAAGAACTTGGTGTCTGGCCTGTTATCCTTTGTCTCGGCTAAATTGGTGATAATGAATGTAAAGGGGGAGGACGTGCTCTCTCAGTGGCTAAGTACAAAAGAAAATTGTAAAGCTGAGGACCAGACTTTGATGTGATTGCCTTTTGCTTTGATCTTGCTTTTGAGTTTGTCAGACTTTCAAATGAGTTTCGTTATTTTATATAAAGTTTGCATGCGATTCCTTGGTGAGTTAAAGAGGAACACAATGTTTGCATAGTGCAAGATTACTCTGGTGACACTTTCACGCAACTTTCGAAAATAAAACCTTTTGAAAGTGAAGTGCCGAATTAGGAGGAGGGTGCCGGTATCGCAAAGTTGTCCATTCTAAATTAAAGAGTATTCTCTTCAGCACAATTCGCCACGTGCTTCGGAACCAATATGGATGATTTGGATACAGACAATTACTAAAATCCCTTACATAATGATATTCACGGTGGCTAGGTATGATAACCAACTGAATTGAATAAAATATTAGGAGCGAAGTTGCTGAGAAGACCGTGCCGCAATCCCTGTTGTGCATCATTGGAAGTGAGGGTACCTGCGATTTCAGCTCCTAAGAGGGCGGGCGCACATGAGTGGCAGTTGATAGTTACTAATCAACCAATGTGCTATGCAATCCTGGGAGTTGGTTTCGATACCCAAACCCAGTCAAGTGCGTAGTTGGGATAATATTCGTTAAAAAATCACATGGTATCCTTTTCCTCATATTACGGACGAGCTATTGCAACCTCCGTTCTTTCCAGAACCCTGAAAAGAGTAATTCGATTCTAACCGCATGCTTTGCTCTCATATCTGTCATATACTTTTTCCTACGATTCGCAATAGTTCTTCCTCCTTCCTTTTCCTCAGTCAATTTCAAATGGAGCGGTCAAAAGGTAGTATAGTTCCCAGGACGAAACATGGATTGGTACCCACGATGGAGCATAAAACCTGGGAAACGTCTGCTGAACCAACACCCACACTTCCACGCTTTCTTAACGAAAAGCTGCAGACGGAGAAGGATAAAGGTGAGTCTCCCGCACCTAAAAACGGGACAAATTGTATCAACTAGTCCTCCAGGTTGGGGGTTGGGTAGGGCTTACAACCCTACACGGAAAACCAAAGTTACGAAGCCACAGAAAAAGCCTTGGACTGGATGGACTTTAAAACGACGAACCCGGCAACGAAAACAGAATAAGGATTTGCGCATTTTCTCATGAAATGTGCGCTCCCTGTATAGAGCTGGGACTGCCAACCAGCTAAGCGATACCCTGTACCAACATAGGGTTGATGTAGCAGCTTTCTGGAGAAGAGCCACTAAACCATATATGATAGTAGCCATTCAGTAAACCATGTGCTCGGAGTAGGTTTCTTAGTCAGCCAAAAAATGAAACCTGCTGTTATCGGCTTTGAAAATAAAACGAAAGGCTCTGCACTCTGCGTTAGCGAGGCGAATTTAGAAATATAAGCCTCATCAACGTTCACGCCCCTACAGCGGAGACAGTAGAGTCGGAGAAAGATACCTGCTACAAGGCAGTTGAGGGGACCCTCGAAGCCTGCCCCAAGTATGATATTAAAGACCATACTTGGAGATTTCAACAGCCAAGTAGGGACGGAAGCCGTATTCAGGCAATAGGTCGGCTCCCATAGCTTACATAGGGATACTAATGATAACGGACTGCGGATTATTCAGTTAGCAGTATCACACGAAATGATTGTTAGAAGTACCTGGTTTGCGCAGAAAACGGTCTACGGTCTACGTGGATATCTCCACACGGACCACTTTCAACCAAATTGACCACGTGCCGATTGATCGCTGTCACCTCTCGGCCTTGAGGAATGTCATAAAATATAGGGGGGCCAATACAGACTCGGATCACTATCTCCTTGGCGGACTCGAATTACCACCCCACCTAAAACCCTCTGTCAATCAGGTGAAAGAGAATACTGAAGCCATTCACAACACAGCCCTCCGCAACACCTATCAGGGGGAAATGGATTCCTCAATAACCGCAGCTAACAGATGCCCTGAAGAGCGTTATCATTGATACGGCCACAAACATACTTGGCCCCAGGCTCAAGAAAAGTCGGAACGGCTGGTTCGACGATGAATGTAAGCTAACAACGGAACGGAAGAACGCTGCATATCGGGAAATGTTGCATTCTCAAAGAACGCGGGCACGCGCAGAGACTAACCAAGAACTCCATCGAACGGAGATGCGACTTCACAGACGGAAATAGGAAGCCTGGGAGTACCAACAGGTCTGTGAACTCGAAAAGTACAAGGAGCAACCGTACCAGGCGCGGAAGTTTTATCAACAAATCAGCAGAATGAAACCTTATACACCTCGATGCTCATCCTGCCGAGACAAAGAGGGAAATCTGATTTTCGACAGAATGGTCATGTTAATCAATAGGTTGAGTACTTTGATAAACTACTCAACAACTAGAGCATCGGCAAGTTAGAGGTCCCGCCGACTGAAGACGACGGACATATACTTCCACCACCAAGTGTATTAGCAACAGTCCGTACAATTCATCGGCTTAAAAATCATAAGTCGCCAGGAGCCGATGGAATTACAGCCGAATTGTTTAAATATGGAGGCGACCAATTACATCAAGTAGTTCATCAACTTGTGCTCAAGGTGTGGGACAGCGAATCAATGCCTGATGACTACCAAAGAGGCATTATCTGTCTCATACATAAAAAGGGAGCTATCACAGAGTGCAGCAATTATAGAGGTATTATCTTGCTGAGTACCATCTATAAAATATTTTCCGATATCTTGCTAGGCCGGATAGCTCCATAGGCCCAGAACATCATTAGCCCATACGAAAGAGGTTTCACTCCAGGCAAATCAGACAGACAGATCTGCGACAAGCGATGGAAAAACTGTTGGAATATGGACATCAGTTGCACCATCTTTTCATCGACTTTAAAGCCACCTATGATAGTATAGCCAGAGTAAAACTGTACATGGCGATGAGAATGTTCTTACCCTGACCAATGTGCGAGGCCAGATAAAAGCAGCAGGATCGCCCTGTAAACCATTTGATATCAACAACGGTGTATGACAAGGGAACGCCCTATCATGCGTCCTCTTCAACCTGGACCTGGAGAAAGTGATCCGTGATTCTGAGGTAAATGCGAGGGGTACGATCCTCTTTAAGTCCACCCAACAACTGAGAGAGTCAATAGGTTACTGGGGACGGGTCACTTAATCCGTATAGATAAGGATGATCCAGCCCGAAAAGCCTATAGGGGCAATATCTATGGCAGAAAAAGAAGACAAGGCAGACCCTGCCTGAGATGGAGCGATGTCGTAGGTCAGGACGCCAGACAGCTTCTAGCGATATCGAATTGGTGGACCTCCGCTCAAAACCGGGATGTCTGGAGTTCCTTATTAAGGCAGGCCTAGACCGGATACCGGTTGTTGCACCGTTGATGATGATGAGGAACAGTATTTGAGATGTTCCAAATGTACATCATCCATGTACAGGAAAAAAAAAGTTAAGATTTCGCAGGACAGAGTGGATACACCTCTGAAAAGTTTGTTCCGCATTGCGCAGACTAAAAGCCATCCGTGTGAAGTCCAGGAGTCTGAAAGGAGTCCATACTGCCGTTTTTGGAATATGCTCTCGAGCTACAGGGATTCGATGGTTTGCCTTGGCTAAGTCCACGGTCGTGAAAACGCGGCAGTTAGCGAAGTTGCGTGCAAGGTCGTGAGCGGTTTAGGATAGCGGTCTGGGAAGGTCTGAGCATTCAGACGTCTGTAATCGTTACATGGTCTCCATTCGGGTTTAGGAGCATGTGTAGTGGAGAAGACCAACAGCTATTTGATGGTCTGCAAATTCCCTGCTTTTAAAAATGTGCCGAATTTTTCTTAGCAACAGCGAGTTTCTGGGGTGGTAATAGACGCGCCTTCGAGAAGATATGGGAGCCAGCAGTGTAGATGTGGTGCTGTACATCATGCTAGTTGACTGCGAGCGACTACTCTTTGAAAGACTGACAGTAGAGCGGGTGGAAAATTTTCCTGAAGACCTGAGCGAAGTTACGAGGCTCTTATAGACCTCAAAACTTCACTCATTCTGCAGATCCACTAGCAATCCCTAGCGGCCTAGATAGTCTGCGTCTAGTATGGGACTGCTGATATCCGTTACAGCAACATGCAGGGAAACGTGATACTGATGATGCGGTGATACTAGAAAATTGCAGAACTCGTCGAGGTCCCCGACACGCGACTACCTGATCGCCTATTTCGCCTGGAGGACCGCGAACGCGTTTGGGACCTACCATGCAAACACTAAGTTCCGACTGTTGCCGCCAGCTTAGAGACGGTAGCGGTGAGGGAAGGGTACTGCTTACTGAAGCTCAGCAATTTTGCCCGTGGCTTCCCGCGACACTTCACTGACCACGGAGTGCGTGGTCTGCTAGTAGATCGGCTCATAAGGGATAGATATATCTCTAGGTAGCCACTTCACTGTAGGAAACATGCCTATCAGAAATGCAAATCCACGGAGACAGCACTCCATGAACTAACAACAAAAATTGAGAGGGCAATGCCCGCTAAAGAATACAAGAATGCATTTATGGACATCGAAGGTGCTTTCAATTATGACTCATTCGGCATGGAATCGGAATGTTAATCAGTTGGATCCTTCACATGCTAGAGTGGAGAAACATCCACATATTACTCGGAGACAAGTCTATTGAGGCAGGATGTCTTAGGGGTTGCTCACAGGGAGAGGTTCTCTCTCCTCCGTTATGGCTCCTGGCAATGGACACCTTGCTATAGCTCCTAGAGGGCACAAAGGTCATCGCACAAGCATTTGCGGATGATCTAGATGTAGTAATTATTGGAAAGTTTGCGGGCACAGTATATGACCGCCTGAATGCAACACTGCATGTAATCCGTAGTTGGTGCCTCCATAATGGATTTACCGTGAACGCTATGTTCATTAGGAACGTCAGGTGGGGCAGCTACATGCTATCCACCTTAGCAGGGGCAGAACTCCAGCTAACAAAAACAGTCAAATATTTAGGAGTACATCTCGACTGCAAGTTAACGTGGAAGCACCATATCCAGGAACAATACCAAAAATCATGCAGATTACTCTGGTGCTGCCAGACGTCAATAGGTAAAATCTGGGGACTTTCACCTAAACGGATTCATTGGATGTATAGGTCCATAATAAAGCTCATTTTAATGTATGGGTGCATCATGTGGTGTCCAAGACTAAACGTTGTTATCAGCAGGAAGCTGCTTACCCAGATTCAGAGGCTCGGTTGCCTAGTATTACTGGAGCAATGGTTAGTACGCCGGCTATGGTACTCGAAGCTATTCTAAATTTTTTCCCAATTCATTTGGAGGTAAAATTGAAAGCGGCTAACGACGCATATAGGCTGGATACTATCGGCACGTGAAAAAGTGGCCAATCATACGGTCATGCAGTCTTGGCAAACATCAGGTGGCTCTGATGCCCGCCGATCATATGGTTTCCAGATTCGTCTTGGAAAAGACATACTCCATAGTAATCACCAAAAGGGAAGAATGGTCGATAGATGGCTCAAGCCTTTTGGGATTAGGGGCTTAATAATGTTCACCGACGGGTTAATTATAGAGAACAGATCGGGTGGAGGGTGTTCTCGGGAAATCCAATTATGGAACTGGCTCGAGCTATCGGAGAAGTGACGACCATATTCCAGGTGGGGCTAAATGCCATTTTATTGGCAGCAGAAGAATGTTTGCGGCAAAAATAGAGGAGTCGCATCATTCGAATCTGTTCCGCCAGTCGGGCAGCATTATCAGCATTAAACAGCAATGAGATATCAAGCCAGTTGGTGTGGAGTTATAAACATGTGCTGCTGAAACTTGGCCGACTGAAGGAAACATTGTTGATGTGGGTGCCAGGGCCTCAAACATCGGTGATAATGAGAACGGTTTTGAATCTACAATGGTCAAGTCTACTGACGAGGTGGAAATGGCAAGGATTCACGCAACCGAGTGAAGCAATTTGAACCTCTGCCGGCAGGCGAAAATCTTTGTGAAGGAACTCGGGCCCGCTAGAGTGGCATTTTTGTTGTCTCTTAAGAAGTGGGACATGAAAACCCAAGTAGGACTTTTACCGTGACACTGTCCCTTAAACTACCACGTGGAAAAAATTGGAATTGGAGGAAGTAGAGACGGCCCTGATTAATATGCAGCTGTCCGGTCTCCTCAGACCTCAGACGAAGATACCTTGGTAAGGTTTTTTCAACGAGGAGTCTGCGCATCCTCGGTTTCTGCAGAATATTCTCAGATTCGCAAAAGCTTGCGAACGGCACCAGCGAAAGGCTGATGAATAAGTGATCTCCGGGGATAGTACAATGGGCGTAGCAAAGGTCTGAGTGCTTGAAGCTGCGACTCCCCCCACTGAACTAAACCTACTAACTAAGGCAAGCTGCCTTCTACCAGAGAGAGATGAAGTTATAAGAATATCTTTACATGATTGGGACCTAGTATATAGTTAAAGTCGCCCCGGTGGAAACAATTTTCAACCCCAAAAAAGTGGAATGAATAATATAAATATGTTATCGCTGGTGGATTGCCAATCTAAATGCTTCTATCCCAAATTGATGAAAATGGACGCCTACGCCCGCCAACAATTTAATGAAAATGTTGACTGAACCAATGATTGCAAAGAATAATTTCTAAGTGTTAGCAAATACCATCATAGAACCGAGACAAGAATGCGATCGTTATTATGTACATCACAATGAGATCAATAGCATCTTCGTCATGACCCCATATCATTGAGTTCAAATCCAATTAGCGCTGACATTGACTTTGAGGAGGCAATCTTAGCCAGTGAATACTTTCCTCTTTTCCCTTCGAAACAATTGAAAATTCTGAGCAATTTTCCTTCATTATCTCAGTCAAGGTCAATGAAAACAATACGCCTTACCTCCAGGGCTCAGCAAATTCTTTTTCAGTTTCCTCCAATTTCCATAATTATTGCATAATTTTTCACACTTCTTCACCTCAACTAAAAAAATAATGACATTTTTTTCGATTACTCCATCACTAAGTGGATGAACATGAGGTAATCGCTCACTTGTTGGAAAAGACATGTGTAGCACTTAGGGCCCAATTATATGAGTCTTTCGTATGAGGAAGACTGACGAAGAAGTAGGTGAATAACACTGAACCCACGAGAGAAGTCTAGGAGTTGGATTTGAAGCTGAAGAATATTCGAGGAATTCAGGTGGATTGTAGAGTTTAGAAGAGTCGAGACCTCATCTGCTTGTTAGGGAGTAAATGTTAGAGTAAAAAAGTGAAAACAATATGCCAGAGAATGGATTGTGGTACGCATAAGGCTCATGCTCAGTTAGGCCCTCTAATTGGCCGCCCGGCACATCTAATGCTGCCTTCTTCGGCACGAGCCCTCCTAAGTCGAATAACAATGGTACAACTCCGCCACTTTTTACCTCGTACAATTGATTAAAGCCAAAGCTTTACACTGGAATGCATACAAACAATAGTTCACAAATTATTGGTCTACCCCCTGAAGATCGAGTTCTCCCGATTAAACTTCATATAAAAGCCAAGGATAGATAGTGAGGAGATCAGTATCGATTTGCGGATTTTAAGTGATAGTGGTAACAAAATGTCGCTAAAGATTTTGATTATCGTGTTTTTGGCCAGTGGATATGTGATTCTAAGTGCTTGGGCGTTGGATGTCCAGAATAAAGTGGACTCGGCTAATGATCGGGATAACGGAATATTGGATAAACGTGATCTTAAGAGCGACGCCACCCTGGCCAAATTTCTAGACCCGCCTCCAGAGTACTATAGGTTAGTTTTACCATGGATTGTGTTTATTCAATTCTAAAGGACTATTAGATACGGAGACTGAAAGTGATATCAATAGTGAGCTCGTTCCTACCATCCACTTTGTTCGGTGCCCACATCAAGTATGCACATTTTTTCTCTGGAATGTTATGCTCATCCTATTAAAGGGCTATCGGCAGGGTTCATTTTACAATAACCCATTCCGATGCTAACAACGAATTCCTGCAAATCTCATTTAACAAAAAGTGGAGCTCGACATTGAAAATCTCTAACATAATCCCTTGAACCATTAAACTCTTCCCGCAGACGCAACAGCACGTCCATCGCATAGAACCCATCGATTCAAATTACCAATTTAATTTCTATTTCGCTCCCGGCAACGATATTTTCAACAACTATAATCCTGCCGCCTTCCATCCAGAAACAACAACAAATTCTAAAATACATTCTCAAATTTCATATCATGGAAAAAAATTGGACAAGATAAAGCTCGCGCTCCCCAAAGGATTATATGCATCGCAGTGCCTAGTCAGGGATAGAACCAGAACCACTAGAATATTAGTCCCGAGCAAATGGAAGACTATTAAGCCATAAGCCACATTCCATGCATTTTGCATGTTGTACGGCCACAACATGAAAGTATTATTTGTATGAGCTACAAAAAATCCAATACCCTTTCAGCCTGGGAGGTTGGCATCTTCTCCCTCTGATCCTATTGACTTTAGAATCCCTGCTCCTACTGCAGCTCTTTTACGACCATTTCGGATGTTTCTTATGGTATTATGGCTCCACGTTTATTATTGTTAATATATTAGCTGTTGTCCGTTAGTTGGTGGACCGTGTTCCATCCTTTCTACGAGTCAAATAAAAAATAATTCACTAGAGCCTTAAAAGTGGACATTATCTCGCTTATAGCATCCTTATCCTTGAACCCATTTTGCAATTGTCCCCAACATGTACGTACTCAAGAATTTCGTGTAATCAATTTATTCGTACATAAACCCCACATCCCAAGGGACTGGTACCCGTGACTGTAGCTATGACCACGAGGACACCCCATTAAAATATGATTCCGTAAGATAATAATGATAGCCCCATAAAAATTCCAGAGGCCCACCGGGATCAGTGTCAAGCTCATCGTACGGCAGCGAAAGGGATCGAATCCGAGACCGGGATGGCTACGTTGTAGGATTACAGCGTCCACCGTATGGAGGAAGCAGTGGGTCGGGTTATGACAGCCGCTTCTCACCCCCACGGACGACTCCAGCCCCATACGGTGTTGGAAATCGATATGGAGGATTCCAAGATAGAATTGGTATTACATTGCACAATTTATAGATGCATTATGATATCGTGCAATAGTCGTATCGACTTTTCGGCGGAAAGGTTCAAGTCAAGGTTTCATATGTGTATCTTCATTTAATTTCAGGATATACCCGACCACCACCATACGGCGGCAGCGGCTATGGTGATCCGCTTTCTCCCACTCGCACCCCATACGGACATCCGCAATCAATTGATTTCCCGAGTTCTTATAGCGGCCCAGGTAGCTCATATTATCCTTCAGGTTACGGAGGCAATCCCGGATCATTCTGGAGTAAGAAAGGATTCCCCGGTGTAGAGAACCTCTTCCCACATGCTGGTCCCAGCGATTTCTACTTTCCAGAAAAAAGCGGTTTCGCCAAGAGCATTATAGTGCCGCTGATTGGTGGTGCAATTCTAGGAATAACAGCTGCACTTGTTGCGAATCCTTCCTTATTGCATTTAGGAACTTTGAGTGGTAAACGTCGAAGACGAGAAGCATCTGCAGATGGCTCCCGGGACGGAATTGGAAAGCATGAAGAGCATGCACAGACATTGGCTTATAGGGCTTACCGACAGAAAAAACTTATTTAAGGATAAGTTTGCTTCCCATTTGTTGGGTTGCATTTGAAATCCTCATCGTCATTTGTGTTTTTGTTTGGCATTGCAGCTCCATGTTCGTGTTGTAGGTGTTATTACGGTAGTAGAGTCGAAACAATAAATGTTTGTATCTATTTTGGTATTCATTAGAGCAAGTTGTATAATTGAAATTAAATTAGGGTTTCATTTAATTGGGAGCACTTACCTGAGCACAACATCGTCGGCAGTCATTGTTGCTGGAAAGTTTCTGGATGGGGTTGGAATTCAAGTCTATTAGGTGGGATATTCGACAAGGGTCCAGTTTGAAATGATAGCTGAAAATAAGGGAAAATATTAACTACTTTTGGGTTTTAATTGGATTTTACGAAAGTTTATTGTTATTTTGTTTATATGTAAATGAGCCATAATATGACGCTGCTAAAAGTCAGTCTGAAAACTAGGGGGAAGTAGTCTCTCTATAATTATGGGAGACATGACAACCAAGGGATGGTGTAGGTTGCAGGGCGGAACCTTGGGTTGGTACTAACCATGTAGCATAGAACACCAGCTGAACTACTCTACTACCAAATCCTGCCCCCACTTCCACGTGGCGATCGCTGGGCGTTCTTTTTTAAGGAAAAGCTGCAGACAGGGATGGATATTAAGGCTCTTATGAGGATAGACGATTCCGTAGCCTATGTAACGACGAAATCTATGGACGATACCATGACCGTCAGGTCGTGGTGGGGTTACGGTGGGCGGGTCACTTAATCCGTATGGATCAGGATGATCCAGCCCAGAAAGTCTATAAGGGCAATATCTATGGTAGAAAAAGAAGACGAAGCAGACCCTGCCTAAGATGGAGCGATGGCGTAGGTCAGGACGCCAGAGAGCTTTTAGGGATATCGAATTGGTGGTCCCCGGCGCAAAACCGGGATGTCTGGAGTTCCTTATTAAGGTAGGCCTAGACCGGACACTGGTTGTTGCGCCTTTGATGATGATGCCTAAAAACGCGATAAATTGTATCAACTGGTCCTTCAGGAAAATATTTTTTTACAAAGCTAAAAGAGGAGCTTCGGACTGGATGGATACTATTATACAACGATAGACCCGGCAATGAAAAGGGACGAATGATTTTCTTATCGAACGTGCACTCCCTGTACAGAGACAGAACTGACAAGTTAGCCGATACCCTGTCCCGATATAAGGCTGCTGTAACAGCGTTAAAAAAATACGCTGGACAGAGACCGTTTTCCTGGAGAAGAGCGACTACACCACATGGTCAACCATGTACTCGGAGTAGATTTCCTAATCAGCCAGGAAATGAAACCAGCGGTTATCGGTTATGCACTCTGTGTTTCTGAAATATAAGCCTCATTAACTTTTACGCCTCCAAATAGGAGACTGCATATTCGGAGAAGGACACTAACTACGAGGCAGAAGAAGACCCCTCGAACTCAGCCCCAAGTATGATTTAAAAATCGCAGGGTGCATTATAAAAGTAATGCGAATTTACCGGGAAAATAGATTTATTCGTCCGATTGGTACGCCTGGAAAACACCCTAAAACTCCTCGACTGAAATGCCTCTCAGGAACCTTGTAACTTAAGCTGGAATGTTCTCTACCGACTCCCAACACTTTCCCTTCAGTTTTTTTTCAGTCGGAGGAAAAAATGACATGCTGCTAATTCAGGACTGTAAGGATGCTGGGGCACCACGAAGGTCTTGTTCGGGGTCAGGAAGTTGGCAACGACGAAGGCCGTATGGCTGGGGACATTGTCGCGGTGGAGCCTGAAAACGTCTTTGATGTCAGGCCTGACGCATGTGATTCATCGTTTCAATCCCTTGAGCACCTACAGGTAAAAGGCTACGTTGACAGTTTCTCGTTGCGATACAAACTCAAACTGGACGATTCCTCTGACGTCGAAAAAGACAATCGGCAATAGACTTCGCACACAAACACGTCCTGATACTCCTACTACTCCGAGCAAACTCAGACAAGGCGCATTTGATAGGGCCGGATTATCTAATGAGCAGTGTCGCCCGAAGTGATTGTTGGAAGTATCTGGAAAGCGATCCATAAAGAAACATAAGACTTCCAAGATGGCATCACTTTCAACCAACGATTGGTTTGACGATGAATGGTAGCAGTGAAATGGAAGAATGCTGTATACCGGGAACTGTTGCACTTTCAAAGAAGTCAGATACGCGCAGAGATTTATCACGAACTTCTTCGAGTGGAGAAGCGATTTCACAAACGGAAAAGGGAAGCCTGGGAAAACCAACAAGTCTGTGAACTCGAAAAATCCAGCGAATACACCAGAGACGGAAGTTTTACCAATAAATCAGCAGTATGGACTCATATACACTTCAATATTCAGCCTGCCGAGACAAAGAAGAAAATCCAATTTCCGACCCTATGGGCATATTAGAGCGATGGATTGAGTGCTTTGGAGAACAGCTTGATAACCAGAATAACGACTAATTGGTGGTCTTGCCAACTGAAGACGACGGAGGACAAATATACCAACCATAGATGAAACAGTCCGTGCCATTCATCGGCTTACGAATTATAAGTCGCCAGATGTCGATGGAATTACAGCCGATCTAGTTAAACATGCAGGCGACCAACCATACCAAACGGTACGTCAACTTATATTCAAGGTTCGACACAACGAATCCATGCCTGACAACGAGCAACGAGGCAGTATTTGCCCCATTGATTGATAAGGCTGACTAGGTTGACTTTGATCAATATGCCAGGTCAGATAAAAGCAGCCGGATAACTCTTGAGACCATTGAACAACAACAATGGTCTTAAACCATGGGATGTCCTATCATGCATCCTCCTTAAACTGGCCCTAGAAAAAGTGATCCACGATGCTGATGTTGATGCAAGAGGTAACGTCCTGTAAAAGCCTACCCAACTACTGTTCTATGCTGACGATATTGACATTATGGGAAGAACAACTCGAGATGTACCGTCTACCTTTTATTCAGAACAAGTACGATATGTTAGGTTGTACATTAATGAAGGCAAGACGAAATAAATTGTAGCAACATCAGCACCAAAAACCGAAGAAGCAACAAGATCAAATGCCACTAGTCAAACGAAAACAATAAAGCTAGGAGACCACAAGTTTGAGACCGTTGATAATTTCTCCTATCTCCGGTCAAAAATTACAGACGCGGCAGACCATGCCTGAGATGGGGCAATGACGTAGACTAGAATGCCAGACAGCTGGTAGGGATATCGATTGAAGGACCTCGGTGCAAAACCGGGATGTTTGGAGTTCCTTATCAAGGCAGGCCTAGACCATGTACTGGTTGTTGCGTCGTTGATCATGATGATGATAAGCAGGAGCCTCGCCGTTTAGCGGCAATGAAAAATGCTCTCCTTTAGGCAAGCGTTGAAGATCCCGAGTGGCAAGTCTGGCCGTTGGCGGACCACTAGTTTATAAACTTTCATCGGTACACCATCAGGACCTGGGCCTTCTCAGTTTTCATGAGGAAAACCGCCTATTCGAGCTGTTTTCAAAGTGAAAAGGGGGTAGTCCTTGACGCTAGTCCGTACGGAATATTTGAGGAATAATGGCTGCACAATGTGGTCTATCTATTCGGTACTAAGTATGTAAGGTTTTCGCAAGAGTTCGATTTTTCAGGTGGGGGCCTCATTTACCAGGTTGAATAGGTTCCGCCGGCTGCGAACTCTGCTTCTATTTATTATGCTGCGGAGTCTGTTTTTGGCTGATCTGGACTCTGCTTTTTCGGCATTACTCCCTCCCAGACGTGTAAACGTTGTACCAAAGGCGCCAGAATGTTGGTGTGGATCTCGTGTTTGAAACTACGCGCCCGGTTCTCGCCGCCAAGGCATGCCCATTTAAGGGCATTAAAGTCATCTTCTACCAGGGTTCGCCCCTCCATCGCAAAAACGGCGTCCTCCAGGGCATCGATCCCGCATCGAAAGTCCGAATCGTCTCATATTATGTCTCATACTCATCCTAGAAAACGTTCCGTCAGCCTTGGACAAAAGCGACCGACAAGAGTTGAATACCATCCGGAACCCAGATACCAACAGTAATCGACAAGTGGAGATGCCATAATAAGCATTAGACCAGCTTTTATTTCCACAGCGGATCGCCCAAGCAACTCGTGAGGGATTGAATTCCGATGCATGTTAAATTGTACGATGCGGATCATGCTAGTCGCTCTAAAGAATAAGCAGCACCTCGAATCAGCAATATATGCAATGCTTTCAAAAGACACCCCGCGATCCTTGCAGAGAAAGCAATGCTCGCATCTGCAGCAGGCTGAAGTATTAATTGGAGGCACCTTCAATGTCACAGTTGCCGGAAAATACCAGGAAGGGGGGAGAACTCCAAAGAGAGCGTTCAATAATCTGATCTAATGCAAATGAGGTTGAGGTTGCAATCCGTAATGGACCTTTTCTGCCGTCCAGGTTTTCTGACTCCAAGTACTTAGTGGAGTCGGTATGTGCAATTTAGCATCGTGACTTTTTAAGATTTTGTTGAAAAAGCAATTTTATTATTATCGGTTCGGTAATCAATATTTCAGTCTTTCTTTTTTCATAAACCGTTGCACCCATCGACATGAAATTTGGTAGAAAAGTTGGAAGTGTCAACTCTGCACGTTGAAGTTAAGGAGAGGGGGAGGTGCACATTTTTTTTTAACGAATATAGTCATGCGGAGTATCAAATGAAGGGTCTCAGTTAGTACTTTCTGAAGGAAATATTAGTTTTAACTTTGGTTGCAAAAAGGAGGAATACAGGGGTCCAAAAAGGGTCAATTATTTCAAGGAGCCACTCTCGGAAACTACCCAATAAAAATTCTAAAAATTACGGTCCATGCACATGGTACCTAGACGCTGAAATACTATCCGTTTCGATACCTTCTTCAATAAAAACATATTATTATATTTTGAAAATTTACCGCGAAAGTTCATCCTAGATTCGTTAACTGTTGTAGCAATATAAGCTTTGATAAAAGGCAGGATTCTGGAAAATTGGTAGGAAATCCTATCTTATTATTAACAAAGTTATAGTAGGTTAAAATTTGCCTCTTTCGGGTCATAATACTACTCCATAAGAGATAAAATGCCGATCGAATTAAAAAACGGGTTTATTGCACGTATATCCCTACGTGTTACATATATATATATTTTTTGGGAGTACGTTAGGTGAATGTGTTTACGCACAAAGTGTTGGACCCCCGTCGGTCTATCAACTAAATACCTTCATGTCATCAGAAAACTACCCTGGGGCCGGTTGACACATTACTTCAGGCGAGCTCTCCCAGCTTAGAGAGCCTTCAGGTCAGGGAATTCTTTCACCAATGGGAGGAAGTGGAGGAAAGAGTTGTAAATTCTGAGAACCCCTTGCCACTCGGTTCCTCCGCCGGTTGAGCTCAATCTTCCTCGCAAAAAGAAGAGTCCGAAAATAATGAGGCAACAAGGTCTGTTCGGCGTCGTCTATTACTCCATTGGAGAACACACAATTAGGAGTTCGTAGCTTTCCGATCTTGTGCAGGTAAGACTAAAAACTTCCATGTACACGTAGAAGTTGGATAAGGAAAAAGTCGAGCTAACCATGCATTCGGTTCAGCTACGGATTTAAATTGTCGGTGAGCAGCGCAGTCCATCTGCCTCTTAGTTTATTTTGCCACTCGGTAAGTGAGTGTTGACGTTCATCACGGGTAATCAATTCCCGTAAATCTTCGCCTTTACGGCTGTAGGTTCCTTTGCGTTCCTTAACAAAGAGGACAACGGGGACCACTCCCGCGATCACCAACCCACCGGTTCTGAGACAGTGCGATATGCAGACTTGCATACCTCTTTGTCTCTGCACTTGCCCCAAGGCGCTTGCGATGCACCTCCTTGTCAAGCGCATCAGCTCATACCTCCGCGCCGTAGAGCAGAACGAACTAACTACATTACTCCCATAAAAAGACGTCCCGTGGTAGATATAGGGCCTCCTCCAAGACCCCAGTTGCAGTCCGGTCCGTTGCTGGTTTTATTTGCTCGAAGAAGCTCATCTCCAAGTTGAGCATTAAACCAAGGTATTTAGTTGGTTTTGATTCCGCCGATCAGCAGGGTCAGGATTCTCTTTCTCGTCAAGATGACTACTTGATTTTTTCCAATGCAACGCTGAAAGCAGATGAGCAGCCATCCATCTTCTTACTACTACTTTGTGCCTGCTCAGCATTGCGTTCGGCATAAAGTGCCGCAACGTCGTCTGCGTAACTGACCAGGCGCGATCCTTCTGGCAGGTCTAGTCTTAGCAGACTATCGTGGGAAGCGTTCCAGAGGATAGTTAAACTTAATCTAAGGTATATAGTGAAGCCTAACCTAACTTATCACTAAAGAAATATATGTGAAAAAATATTTACAAGCTATTTTGGAGGAAAAGTCGAAAAAAACCTCCATTCGTTGAGCATATTTAAAAACAGGGTGGGACGGGGAGGGAAAAAAAATGGGGTAGGATGGGTGACATGCGGGAGAGGAATGGGAAATAAAAGCTAGGAGGGGCGCTAATGATGGGTAGGTTTAAAACATTGGAAGTCAGAGAAATTGACTACTCTAGTTTGGGGATCAAAAAGACGGTTCTTTGATTGGAGGGGTAAGAGGATCTGGGGAAACAGGTAAGTTCCAAGCAGGTTATCTTCAACGATCTCGATCTGCATGGCTTTGGAAACAAGAGGATTGGGATGAAATTGACACTTGACCAGGAAGTTGAGGGCATGATTCGCAAGGAATGCATCGATACGTGATGTTTGCCAGGACTCGTAGAGGACCAGGTTAGAAATGCACTTGGAGCGGCCTTCGTTTTTAAAAATGTTGGCGTAGTGGCGAAAGATCCTGCGCTCTTTAAGGTGGAGTCGTTCCATTTGGAATGGGGAGCAATCAGACCAGAAAATGAAGCCAAAAATTAGGAGTGGAAGGATAAGCAGTTTATAATAGAACAGTTTAATCCTTTTTGAAGTAGGGATATTACATCTAAGGATAGGATACAAGGACCTGAAGGCATCAGTTGCACGGCCCAGTGCCTTCGTTATATGAGGGACGTGCGAGAGGCGGGAATTCACTGTCACTCCGAGGTAAGTGACTTCTTTTACCATAGGGATGAGATCGTCGTGGACTGTGAGTGGCAAAGATCTAACGTCACTCCACATTTTCGGCGTAATTCTCATGTTTCCATAGAAGACAATGGTCTCGCATTTGTCGGGATTTAAGGAGAGTTTCCAACGAGTGAAATAATGGTAAAGCTCTTTTAAATAAGAATTCAGACGAGCTTCACCGTGGGAGATGTCTATGGTGGCGGTATAAAGGATTTGATCATCCGCGTATTGAAGGATTCGGATAGGACACGGAGGAGTTAGTTTGGGGATGTCTGCGGTGAACAGGGAGAAAAGGGTTGCAGAAAGGACTGAACGCTGAGGAATGCCTGCGGGGCAGGACGAGTAAAGGTGCTGTTGGATGTTGATTAAGGATTTCCGCCCATCTAGAAAACTAAGAATTAGCTTACAGAGGTGCGGATGGAAGTTGAGGATTTCGGAAAGCTTATACGGGAGTTCGTATTGCCATACGGAGTCGAAGGCTTTCCTTAGGTCAAGGTCCTCCGATTGATACCTAGAAGCATAACAGTCTTGAGGAAAAGAAGTGCGTGCTCAACCGTGCTATGAGGGATTTAATGACCCGCTCGAAAATGTTGATAGAGGAAGATAGGATAGAGATAGGCCTGAAGCTATCAGGATTAAGTGGATTAAGGTTCTTTTTTGGGATGGGTACAATGCGAGCACTTCTCCAATCGGTGGAGAAGTGGGCGTTGAGGAGGCAATGATTAATAAAAGTGGAAAGAGTGCTGGAAATGTTGGGAGCGCACTTTTTCAAAACTATGGAGGCTGCAATTACAGCTTCCACTGAACTTGAGCTGACAAAGTGGATGCGAAAAACATGATCATGTTCCCGAAGTGACTACTTGTGGTAATTGCTCCTTTATGTATAATATAATCGCTAGCACGACACGTTTCGGCGTTGGATATAATCCGCACTCATGTCGTGTTTACAATTATATATAAAGAAGAAGTCCACAAAACACCGTCTACCGTATTCATACCTTTGAACTTCCCGAAACACAGTCGGCTCCAGCCAACAGGTGAATCTGTATGTTCCACTCAATTTCAAAGAACGCTTATTCGTAATAAATTCTTGAAATCTATAAGTGTAATGAAAATATCTACACGTGCTTGCGTCCCCGACGAATAACAAATGTTTTGAAATGTTAAAACTTATTTCGTCAATTGTTTATGGACAAAATCAATTATGCGAAATTGTGAGTGGCGGACGTGATGAATACCGAATTAAATTTGGTTCATTATCAATTCCGCGTACCGGCGAAAAGCCTGCATTTCGATATAAAGATCTCGGCGATCGGAATATTTGGAAGATACTAACCGACACTAGCAAGTGAAGCATTTTACGAGTGAGAAAAATCTGACTTTCCGAAGATTTATGTCGGAATTGCATTAGTATGGGGCTTGAATCAGCGTCTCACCTATGGCAGCGGCCTAATAATAAGCCCCTAAACTGAGTGATAGAGGCATGTACCCATTATCACCCTCGTGTAATTCATATGCTAATGATTTCTGTTGTTTCCACACTCAGACACTTGCTGATAGTGGGAATAGCTGGAAGAGAGTAGCGTAGGCGAAGTCGCACGCCGTTTATCCACTATCAAGTCGACGCTGATAGTCTTATCAGGGACAGAGAGAATGTTTGGAATAGCAGTCAAAGTGTATTTACAAATGAGGTTGCAGATAACGACGGAGCGTTAGGTAGCTTTGTCTAGATAGAGGTGGCAAGCTAGAATGGAAAGAGAAAGTTCCTGGCACTGGTAAACAAATAGTTGTGGACTGAAGTCATAAATCAGGGGAGCATAGTAATGCACACAGCCAGCTGTCGGGGCTACAACACTGAGTGTATGTACTCAGTAAATATTGTTTAAGTCCCAAGTTTTGGATCGGGAATGGAGGAGGAATGACTGACATTAAAATACGTAGCATGCGTTTGAAAAGCTCCTTTTCTACTAAGCTAATCATAGAGTCTTTAAAAAAGAGCCCAAGGAGTACTACTCTATCGAACAGCTGGCACAAAACCCATCACTTCTAGCCATTACCTTAAAAGTCGATCCACGGAGCTCCATTATATGTTCGGTGGAATCTATGACTTTCTTGCAACGCTATCAGTCTTTATGCAGCGGACATTCGAGCATGGGCGTCGTAATGTGTAATTTTTAAGATTTCCGACCCAAATCTACTTTATATGAAGTGCAACTAGCCACATTGTGCAGGCGTAGCAAGTGTGGTGCGACCCGAACTGCGGCGAGTGCCCTTGAAATGCACATTAAATATGCACTTTGCGTAGATGCAATCCGATCGATGCCTCCTCACATTGCAATTATATGCGAAATTCATTCATCTGAACCTGGCAAGTGACTCGCTAAAAAAACCCACGGATATGGGAGAGATTATCGAAATAGGCTTTCAGAGCAATTTTCACACGTGGGAAAAGGTGATATCAGTTAACAGTACCCGGACAGGTAAGATATGTACGAGTATGTAATGGATTATGGCGTACACCTTGTTAGAGTCCACCATAGTGCAGTTTACGGCCATATGGTCACTTTTCATTTGATCCATTTCTAGCCGTTATGTGGCTGTTATTACATACCGTGGAAGATGGCTTCTTTGTACTAACGCGGACGGGTATGGTTCCGTGAAATGATGAGAGTTTCAATTGAAACCGTACATTGCCTAGAGTTATCAACTAGGTCATCTTGAGTATTGCACCGAAGACAATGCAGAAATCGCGATAACCATTTAAAGTGCTTATGCTTGGCAAAGATAATTCGTTGTTAGCATATGAGGTAACCAAGTGCAATTAAAACCTATGACAAATTTATAATTAGAGCGGATCGAGTAACACGACTGATATTTACGCTGGCGGAAGCATTTGTCCGGTTTTGCGCATGGGAAAATGCAGCGCGTGATTTCAATAGAACGTGTTTCAAATCAAATTCACTGAGGGTGTGAGTAATAACATATATGGTAATTATCGGCGGTTATCATAGAGAGGGCCTTGGTAGGTCACCTCTACAAAACCTACAAACGATAAAGTGTTTTACAGAATGGAAGTGTTGATTTAATTTGAAAACTTAAGCCCTCTGCATATTTCTCTGACCGATGCGGTGGTCCAGATGGCAGAGCGCCAGTCTCTCGACCTCGTTACCCTGGTTTTGAATCCCCATTTTCGTAGATGTTTGTGTTCGTCTTCGGGGCATCCCGCTGTTGGAAACTTATCAGTCTCATTGAAAACTGAAACAGTGTAGATGGCCTATTTGCCCAGAAGACTGAAAAGGACACCATATTTCTCTGTGCAAGGCTTCAAAATATGTGTCGATTAACTATACCGTACTATAGAGTCCCTGCAAAGTAAGGAGTAATATGGTCTAGTTAGAACACGCCTTGGTTCTTACTTAGTGGGTCATCCCATTCATAGACTAGACGTCGTTACCCCAAAGGGACAAGTCTGAAAGTCTGAGATAAGAATTAAATACACCCCAACCAGGGTAAAAAAGAAAAGATAAATGTCCCTCTTATAACGAGACATGAACGCCTCAAGGGTCGTCAGCAATCTTTAGCGGGTCGCTCACGATACAGGGAGTGACGTCGCCAAGGTGCGGGAGTAAGTAGTTTTAACCCCCTAGCTGGCAGTATACCTGCGTCCTAGGTAGTAGCCTTGAGTAAGCCTCTGTGAAAAGGGAATCGTGAAAGATCGATACGCATTGGGACATACTGGGAGTCCTCGGAATCGTCGACAACTCTCTGCCGAGATCGATGGGATGATGTGAGCTTAGCTCTGTCAAGGTTGTAGCTGTGACGTGCCTGTTCGGAATTTTGGTCGGGTAGTGTGCACTGAACCGCTATTTGTGGACCGCGTTGCCTCGACCGGGCGTTGATCCGTCCGTGAGTTCCGTACGTCAGGCCGTAGGGAACTTAGGAAGCGGCTTTGTTCCTGAGGATACACCCATTCCTGACTATTGAGGTCCGCTCCCTTGGACACGATGCCTTGGCGAAATTATTGCTGCAAGACGCGCAGATAAAGAGGAAGTCTTACAAAAATGAAGCGGCCCCCGGTGCGAGGATGCTAATTCCAATAAATACCCTGCAGTATTTCTGTAAAAAAGTTCAGTCAAAGTCACTAGACCTGAGCAGGTGAAATCAGACGAGCATATGCAGTCGGCAACGTTTCTCCAGAAGAACATCAGCAAAGCGTCAAAAACGGGCTGACGCTATTAGAGAAACTACTGCATCGCATCTTCTTCTACAGGCGAACATGGATAACAGCGGAAGACGTGCGAAAAACAGAAGCCGCACTACCCGGTGAGAACACTGTAAGCGTCGAATAGATCGCAGATAGCCCACTGCAATGCGGACTAACGAAAAATCGGAAAGATGAAGACGCTCCTGAAGGAGACTTTATCAAAGTATAATAGTTTCTAAGGCCCAAATAAGACTGCAAAGAAGGTCGCCTGTTCAAAGACAAGGAGCCTACAAATAGGAAACCAGTAATAGAAAAGACGGGGAAACGAAGAAGGACCAGAAATATCGATATTTGCAAGATTGATAGGCAAGGCTTAATTATTTCAAAGGACTAGACCGACAGCTCCCCTCATTAAGTCGACGGAAGTTAAGACATTTGCGGAAGTCCTCAGTGAAATCTCTTCTACAAGATGCAACCCGAAGATGATGGAGCAGAAATTAGAGAAGAGGGTCCCCGTTTTTAGTTTAGAGCCTATGTGCTTTCTAAAAATCCGAGATCTTGACTGCCTCAGAGAAAAAGTCGAAATGGAGGAGGCCATAAAGCGTGAATGTCCAGAGGTAACCAATGCCCGGATAGTTATCACTTCTGTGACTGCTCGAGGCCAAAAACTGTGGTGAAAGTCCCTGAGGTTGAATGCCGTTAACCCCTACCAAGTGCACACAGATCAGTAACTTGCAAGGGAGCCGACAGAAGCACAGCATTCCGCGGATGCAGTCAGGTAGATCCCCAAGAAAAGGTCTGCAAAGAAAATGGGAATTGCATTTACTACAATGATCGTGGCGCATCTGCTGAAAGCGTTGCGGTCATTCGCACCCTACAGATTAACGCGCATCGGAGTTGCTAGCGCTATTCGCTGCGGAGGTATAAACTGATTTAGTGCTAATTAGCGAGCAATATCGGAACAAGAAGCTAGCTTCATGGCATCTCGACTTATCGGGTACCGCTGTCATCTGAGTTCGGGACAGCGTTCGACTTTTCGTTCTTGCCCAAATCCGAGGGAATGGCTTTGTTTGGGTTCGGAATTTAAGGATAATGTTTTGTAGCGTTTACTTAGTGCCGAATAAGATGACTTTCGGCGCAGGCTCAGCGGTGGAGTTTGTGACATTTCTTCCTTCACTCACTACAGAGGCAATGTATTGATGGCCGCTTTTCCGAGAAGTCTTCCAAAACTCACTACCCGTCCACCAGCGACCCTAGTGGCTCCGACGCGAAAGGGAATGGTTCGATCGCACATTAAGCGCTGGAACGTTGGGGTGCAACTGCTGTTGAAAACTACAAATCCTGTTCTCGCCGCCATTTCGAGAATTCGTTCCCCAAGTGCCCTGGTATTGAAGTCATCCCGATCAAGATCCGCTCCTCTGTGCCCAAGATAACATCCTCCACAGCATCACGCCTGCATCGAAAGTCCGGCGTCGTGTCACTCGGTGTTAGGTAGACAATGAAAAAAGTTACACTTAAACAGCGAGTCCACACAAAGCCGTCTCTTTGAAAAACCCTAAGGTGGGTGCCGTCCTGAACTTAGATGGCAACAGTACCTGATATGTCGGGCTACCATGGAGCTGAGTCTTTGTTTCGGTACTGTTCACTGATGAGTTCTAGATCAGCTTTGGTCTCCGCAGCGAACTCCGCTAATAACTCGTGAACGCAATCAATATGCACCTAGGTGCATATTGATTTGTAGGATGCGAATCATGTTGATCGTGTCCTAGCTCTCTCCGGTTCTGCTCTGAAGATTGGACTCCACCTGAGCCCAGCCAGACGAGCCACATCCTTGCATAGGGCGCAATCCTCCTTTTGTTGCAGGTATTCGCTTTATGGCCTGCCTGACCGCACCTGGGGCATATCGCCCTTATGTTAGGTCTCCGGCAGACGTGTGCCCATAACATCTATAACATTTGGGTTGGCTGCGCTCCCCCGTGTATCTCACATATTACCAAATTAATTCTGCTTTTCCAACCATTTAGAAGTTTCCACGCGTATTGCTCCGTAATTCCCACCACAGCGAGTTTTTGGCTTCGGGAGTTCGCAGAGGTGATACCAATCCGGACATTTCGCTGAGAACTTCCGCAAAGTTCTTGCTGTCCGTCGGCTTAATAAGCACAATTGACCATCTAGTCCTCTTTCGTCGCCCTTCTTTTCTTTTGGTGATCCATCCTTCGCATCCACTTTAAATTTAGGGAGAGGTTTCCCTGATAAAGCGGATTGTTGTTGCCTCTTGTTCCTCTTTGCCTTCTTCTTTTGTGTCTTGGAGTGTATCTGAGTGAGTATTTTCCCCCTTCGTTTTTCCTGCAGTTCGCTCTGCAACGGGATGTCTGCGATCCCTTTTGCGCTCACGGTGTTCTCTGCGTGGGGCGTGGTTTTCTCTCCTTTGCGTGCGTCTTCTAATACTCTCCATTTCCGCCTATAGTATGAAATTCTATCCAGGAGCTCCTCCAGCTCCTTCTGCACGTTTTTCGCCACTTTCTTGACGTTTTTCTTGAGGAACATCACAGACCGCATGTGCTTCACAATTGTCGCGCATTTCTTGATAAGCCTTTCCTCTTCAGCTTTCGCTAGAGCAGTTGAAAGCGCTCCTACTCGACTTGTATTCCAAGCCATATGGTCAATTTCTTCATCAGCAACGGCGCAAGAACCTGTATTCTAGGCCTGCCTTAATAAGGAACTCCAAACATCCCGGTTTTGCGCCGAGGTCCACAAATTCGATATCCCTATCGCTACATCTCAGGCAGGGTCTGCCTCGTCTTCTTTTTCTACCATAGATATTGCCCTTCAAGACTTTTTGGACTGGATCATTCTCATCCATACGGATTAGGTGACCCGCCCACCGTTACCTATTGAGCCGGATTTTTATCCACAACCGTACGGTCATGGTATCGCTCATAGATTTCGTCGTTCTGTAGATTACAGAATCGTCCATCCTCATGTAGGGGGCCAAAAATTCTTCGGAGGATTCTTCTCTCGAACGCGACCAAGATCTCGCAATTTTTCTTGCTAAGAACCCAAGTTTCCGAGGAATACATGAGGACTGGCAAGATCATTGTCTTATACAGTAAGAGCTGTGACCGTATGGTGAGACGTTTCGAGCGAAACAGATTTTGTAAGCTTTCCTAGATAGGAGAAATTATTAACGGTCTCAAAGTTGTAGTCTCCTATCTTTATTCTTCCCGTTTGATCAGTGCGGTTTGATGTTGTTGGTTGGTTGGTCTTCGGTGCTGACGTTGCCACCATATATTTTGTTTTGCTTTAATTAATGTGCAGCCCAAGATCTCGCGTGACTGCTCGATCTGGATGAAGACAGTTTATACGTCTCGGTTCGTTCTTCCAATGATGTCGATATCGTCAGCATAGTCCAGTAGTTGGGTGGACTTAAAGAGGATCGTACCTCTTGCATTTACCTCAGCATGACGGATCACTTTCTCGAGGGCCAGGTTAAAGAGGACGCATTATAGGGCATCCCCTTGTTCTGGAGGGCGTATGGGGCTATCTGGCCTAGCAACACAGCGGAGAATATCTTATAGATGGTTCTCAACGACGTCATACCCCTATAATTGCGGCACTGTGTGATACCTCCCTGTTTATGTATGAGACAAATAATGCCTCTTTGGCAGTCGTCAGGCATTGATTCGCTGCCCCACACCTTGAGCACAAGTTGATGAATTTGGTTGGTTAACCAATTCGTGTGGTCCCGGTTTGTGGACCGCTTTCCGCGCAAACCAGGAACTTCTAGCAAGCATTTCGTGTGACACTGCCAATTGATTGATCCGCAGTCCATTATCATTTGTATTTTGGTGTAACCTATGGGAGCCAATGTAACGCCTGAATACGGGCTCCTTCCTTAGGTGGCTGTTAAAATCCCCAAGTATGATTTTGATATCATATTTCGGACAGGCTTCGAGGGTTCGTTCTACTGCCTCGTAGAAGGTATCCTTCTTCGACTCTACAGTCTCCTCTGTAGGGACGTGAACGTTAATGAGGCTTATATTTCTAAATTTGCCTCGCAAGCGCATAGTGCATAGCCAGTCGCTTGTATTTTCAAAGCCGATAACAGCAGGTTTCATTTTTCGGCTGACTAAGAAACCTACTCCGAGAACATGGTTTACTGGATGGCCACTATAATATATGGTGTAGCGACTTTTCTCCAGGAAATCGGTCCTTGTGCAAGGTATCTCCTGTAAAGCTGTTACATCAGCCCTATATTGGGACATGGTATCAGCTAGCTGCTCAGCAGCTTCATCTCTGTACAGGGAGTGGACGTCCCATGGAAAATGCGCAAATCGTTATTCCTTTGTCGTTCCCGGGTTCGTTGTTGTATTATCCATCCAGTCCGAGGCTCCTGTTGTGGCTTCGTAACTTCGGCTTTCCTTGTAGAGTTGGTACAATTTGTCCCGTTTTTAGGCGCGGGAGATTCGCCTTCATCCTTCTCCGTCTACAGCTTTTCGTTAAGAAAGAGCTCCCAGCGGTTGCCACGTGAAGATGCAGATAGGGTTTGATAGTAGAGCTGTTGGTGTTGGTTCAGCAGGCGTTTTCCAGGTTTTATGGTCCATCGTGGGTACACAATAGTTCTTCTAAGATGCTTTGAGGTATTCTTTGACAATGTTATTACCCTCTTGTCTTTCTGTTTCTTTGGAACTATCTTTTTCAAGGCATCCATGTCCTCCTCGTCAAGAACTGGATTTAGTCAATTGATTCGCTCCAGAGTTTTTCTACTCTGATTTCTTGTTGTGAAGGGTCATCGAATCCGTTAGCCAATTTATCTCAACTCAGCGCTTTTACATCCATTTAGTCTAAGGTCTTCTCATTTGTCAGTCATATAAAAGCTATTATGCTATATAAAGCTATATTCTGAGGGATGCTCATCCTTGATGAATTCACAGAGTTTCTTTCTGTGATAGGTAAAATCTATTCCCCTTCGAATATTCAGGCATCGGAATTATGTCCTTTTGAAGGTGAAAGTTGGAAGAAATTGGGAAATATCGATATTTCACGAAAAAACCATAACACTAACGAGGGAAACTTTGTTTATTGTATTATTTTTTGTTCCAGCTTCTTCCTTCTCAATAGAACAGTTTTCATGCTTAACTTGACAGGGGACCTTTATTTCGAAGTGAATCATAGTATCATGAATTTTCAATTCGGCGTTATAGATATCAAATCAGAATTGCAGATAAGCAACTGGCAATGTATACTCGCCTTTCGTTCGTGCTCATTCTGTCGATTACGTATGTATGTTCCTTTGAAACCAAGTACTAAATATTCATTTCCTTTTCAGAAAAACGGCTTCAAAACTTAAATGTGCTATAAAATTGCATATAAATAGAACATATCCGCTAGCTACGAATGCGCTCGTTACGGTTCATAAGAACTTTAAGGCCACTTTCAATTTATATGCACATAATATTACCAGCGAAATCGCTCATTGCGCTAACTCAGAAGGTCAGTTTCTTAATAATTTCACGAGTGCACTATAAACAGCGCAACAAAGATGATCTCCAATTGTCGGGGTAATGACTTCGCGCAATATCTAATTAACACCCTCCTAACGGAGCTAGACCGTATCATGTTGAGCATCAAATAGCGAGGGTCGTTCACTAGAACGCTATTATTTTGATAGTCCCATAAAAAAGACTCCACACTCATTAACCCTTGATGACCTATAGACATACTTCCCGGTCTATCAGACTCGCAGTTGGGCGCAAGATCATATCATGTCTTTCGCAAAGTATCCACTCATGTGTCTGCATCTCCGGGCTATCAAATATTATATACTCGATAGCGGAGGCAACAATGGCAAGCCATACATATTCCTCGTTCAATTATCGTAAATTGTTTTTAATTAGCATCAAGAGAAATGCGGGACGAAACTCAATACGCTCCAGACTACACACTGAATTTTCCATGATCTTGTTCTGCCAGAGGAAACTCTTGTTCAACTTCAAAATGCATGCATAAGAGGACTGTTCCTCTGATCTCGAAGCAAGCACATGATTCTCAAGATATTCAAGAAACCTACCGTATATTCATCACTTCCTCCTCAGTCCGTGCGGAGCCGGTCGGTTCGCGTCATTGTTTAGATAAATCCCAGAATAAAGAATGCATAAACTGTTAAACGTAAACAAACGGCGCAACTCCAAGCTCAATTTCTATGAATTTGAATAGCAAAACAATCTTCCACTTCCCCCTTCTTTCCTGTTCACCTGGGAACGCACTAAGAACACTATAAAACTGGTTGATTAGCACACGAAGCGATACACCGGGGAATTCGAGAGCCCCCGAGTAGGGCCAGTACGAATATTTGTGGGATAGTAGTGCGATGACCAGACCCACCTAACTAGCCTATGCCAGGCGCAAGGTCATTAGCCGGCGCTAGCGCTGCATCCAAGCTCAGCTAATCAGAGCCACGACCGGATAATTAACGTCACTTTTGGTAATAATACTACACTCCACTGACGAGGTCACTGACCGTTTTCGTTGCACTATCAAAAGGACCCGAACCGGATACACTCACTTATCTGCGTGCTTTTCACTCCATTGATGGATACCGATAAGATGACAATCTGATTCCGGGGGATCATCAACGCGGCACAATTAGCGAGATGACCGGTGAAATCCTCGTAATCTAGTGTGACCCAGAGCAACCGGACGCAAATGGAATTACAGACCCGAACCGATCAAGCCAAGCGATATCGACGTTACTGAACGTCTGAGGAGCCTCGTGCACCGCCACCGCGGCTACTTGAGCTGCTTCACTACAGCCATTCCGGAGCTCATGGAATTTGTTGTTATTTTCTGCCTTTTTGTCTCTGGGGGCCGGCACAGCTCAAGTGTGAATGATAGTAACCAATGCGTTCTGGCCTGGAAGATCGCTCCATTCGGACACGGAGCCCCCTCGCCACACGGGCCGCTCTACGCCCATGGCGGCTAGCATAATGTCCGATAAATGCAAGCAGATCAGTTCGTACTTAGTGAGCAACCGTCTTGGAAATTTCGTAATGCTTAGCGCTCTCAAGACTCCACTCAGAAGCATCTGATGAAAGCGCTTCACATGTAAACAAATAAAAGCGCATTGAAATACAGTTAGGGGCGGAGGAGCCATTTTAATGCATCGATAGTGGAAGCATCTAACTGAGGAAATGACGTACTATTGAGTTGGGTTTAGATACTTGAGGAAACACATTATTTTGAGTATCCAGATGATTGCCTCGATTTGACTATTTAATTAAATGCACGTGGGAATCAACACTTCTTCCCAATATTCCGAATACAGTTCTTCAGGCTTAGAAGAAAACGATTTTTGATTGTTACTAAACTAAATTTGCAAAGTGCACCGATCGAATATATTTTGCTTATCAATATTACCTACCTGTGCAATCTTCGGTGCAGGTACTCGTATTTTGCTTCCTATAGAAAGGAAGTACATTGAACAGCATTTGAATGAGCATATATTTTAAAGTGCAATAAATATAAATTTGTCTATGTAGTATTAAGAAGCAATCAGCATTGAACATGGATATTTTCCTGACGAGTTTTCCATTAATTATACAGGGTGCAGCAGCATAACTTCCTTTTTTAAAATGCGCGCCACTCAGTTAGTTGATGTCATAGCGGAGCGCTAGTGGTCTCGTTCAAGAGGGGATACTGTAAAGTTTTGTCCCGACACGGTTCAGTCGCCATCATGCGTTGGAATGGTGAGGAGCGTGCCTTTGCCGTTGAGGTTTACTTTTCAAGCAGGTCGTGTGGGTCGGTTGGGGTCGTGTGTGGGTCGGTTAACAAACAAATCATGCGCTACTGGGCTGACACCAACCCTCGAGAATTGCATCAAAAGCCTTTGCATTCACCCAAAGTCACAGTGTGGTGTGCAATTTCCTCAGCTGGAATTATTGATCCCTGGTTTTTCGAGGAAAATGAGGTTACAGTGACAGTAAATTCGGACCGGTATGTAAACATGCTACAGAATTTTTCTTCCCACGGCTAGAAAATTTGGATTTGGGGGACACTTGGTTCCAAGAAGACGGTGCAACAGCACACACTTCAAGAGCATCGATGGCTGTTTTGAGGGAACACTTTCCAGAGTGCCTTATCTCAATTAGAGGCGATTTGGAATGGCGGGCACGCTCTCCCGATCTGTCCCCTTGTGATTTTTTTCTATGCGGTTTTTTGAAATCCCGTGTTTATGTGAACCGTCCAAGAACCCTACAAGATTTGAAGACCAACATCCAAGAAGAAATTGCCAACATAACACCTGCTATGCTAACAAGAGTCATGACAAACGCCAGAAATCGGTTTACGCAATGTATGGAGAATGGGGGACGTCACCTAACAGATTTGATCTTCAAAACAATGTAAATAAAAACTTTAGACATGTACCTACATTATAAAAAATAAATAAATATTTTCCGATGCATACAATAGTTTTTATTGAGTTTTGAAAAAAAGAGATATGAGATATTCTCTTAAGTAACATTAAGACATATCTTTCTTAAACATCCACTCTGATTGGAGGGGTCAGACACGCAAAACGGAGCCTGTGGAATTTACTATACAGGTCTGATGCGAAAATTATGCGGGCACTACCAATTTTTTTATTGAAACTACTATTTCGCACCCATTAGAAAATCCCTGGTCCTTGTAACCCTCGTTTTCTACGCCCATCGAGTCAACGCAACAAACTGAGAAAACAGCATCTTCCTAAATAAAGTTCTGTGAAATTCGTACTCAATGTTATCGAAAAGAAGGGAGCTGAAGTTTGATAAATGCATTACGAGGTCAATAATGCTAGAGCCCAAAGTAACGGGAAATCAGTTATCCGTTTCGGGTGATGTTCCATCTTCGTGGTGGATAAGCACCCAGTTGAGGAAATATCCTGGGAGACTAGGAATAAAATCATATTTGGAATTTTGCAGTGATTTATGGTAATTGCCAATACTTCAAATGATAAGATTAAGGTTTCGGCTCGAAACTAATTTATTGAACGAACACTGCACGTCGGTAATCAATTGTTCCCTTCTTCAGTGGTGTTTTTTTTATGAGAAGAAAGAAACAACTAAACGGAACATGGCATTTGTTTAATAAATTACTGCAATGATACAAACCAAGAAATCAAACAACAGACACCCCGTATTGGACACAAACTAGCTCATCAAACGGAGGTGCATCTCCATAACATTGGGAGCCAGATGACTACACCGAAGAAAAGAGAAGTTGGAAAGACAAGCAATGGAGCCAAGATCAACATTGGCCTACTATGAAGACTACTATGAAGGAGGGACGTCAGGAAGGAGGCAGGTCTCAGATGCTAGATGGTATCTGCGCAATCTGAAAGTAGGCCTGAAACTTTAAGAAGGCTCAGGGCAGATCTAAGCCTTTGGCATGAGAGCCAACAAAGCGGAGAGCAGAGTAGATCAGCCCGCAAGGCGGAATACTCGCTGATCACTACAGACTAAACTATAACCTATAGAAGCTAGGGCTATGTGTAGATTCTGTGAGGAATGTTCTAGGATAATGTCTGGCCCTTGTGTAAAGTGCCTGGGCCTGGGCGAAACACTTGGAAGTTGGGAACATAATAAAATTCTAGTAGGTCGTTGGCTTAAACGTCATACCATAGTTTATAGGTATACTATAAGCAGTAAGGGGATACAATAATTATTTAGTATGCAGCGCAAAGTCTCTTGCAAGTATTATTTTTAAAGTTCCCTTTTCAAAACTATTGCCCACAAATTTTTAAATGACCAAAAACAAAAAAAAAATCGATCTTAATGATATAAACCTGAGAGGCAATCCTGAGCTCACCGGGGAAAATCTGAATGTAGGCTCATGTTTCTCACCCACAATTTTGGAACGCTGTTCACCAATCAACGAGACAAAGCAGACCTTTAAAGGCCCTTAAAATTTTCTAGGTTTCTTAGTCAGCGAAAAAACGAAACCTGCTGTTATCGGCTTTGAAAACATAAGCGAACAGCTATACACTCTGCGCTTGCGAGGCAAGTTTAGAAATAAAAGCCTCATACACGTTCACGCCCCTACAGAGGAGACTGCAGAGTCGGAGAAGAATACCTTCTACGAGGCAGTAGAACGAACCCTCGAAGCCTGTCCCAGATATGATATCAAAATCATACTTGGGAATTTTAACAGCCAAGTAGGGAAGGAGGCCGTATTCAGGCGATACGTTGGCTCCCATAGCTTACACGAAAAAACAAATGATAACGGACTGCGGTTGATCGAACGCCGCCACCTCTCAGCCTTGATGAATGTCAGAACATATAGGGGGGCCAATATGGACTCGGATCACTATCTCGTTGGCATGGTGCTCCGAGCTCGAATAACAATACCACCTAGAATCCCCTCTGACAATCAGGTGAGAGTGAATACTGAAGCCATCCACAACACAACCCTCCGCGACACCTATAAGAGGGAAATGGATGCCGCAATAACCGCAGTCAACAGAGGACCTGGAGATGAAGCATCAACAAATGATCTTCACAATCACCTGAAGAACGTTATCATGAATACGGCCACAAACATACTTGGCCCCAGCCGCTAAAGGAGTCGGAACGGCTGGTTTGACGATGAATGTAAGCTAGCAACGGAACGGAAGAATGCCGCATACCGAGTAATGTTGCATTCTCAAAGAACGCAGACACGCGCAGAGACTTATCACGAACTCCGTCGAGCGGAGAAGCGACTTCACAGACGGAAAAAGGAAGCCTGAGAGAACCAACAAGTCTGTGAACTAGAAAAGTACAGGGAGCAACCGCACCAGGCGCGCAAGTTTTACCAACAAGTCAGCAGGATGAAGCCTTATAGACCTCGATGCTCATCCTGCCGAGATAAAGAGGGAAATCTGATTTCCGACAGAATGGGCATATTGGAGCGATGGGTTGAATACTTTGATGAGCTAATGAACAACCAGAACATCAGCGATTTGGAGGTCCCGCCAACTGAAGACGACGAACAAATACTGCCAACACCAAATTTAGGAAAAACAGTCCGTGCAATTCATCGGCTAAAAAATCATAAGTCGCCAGGAGCCGATGGAATTACAGCCGAATTGGTTAAATATGGAGGCGACCAGTTACACCAAGTGGTTCATCAACTTGTACTCAAGGTATGGGAGAGCGAATCAATGTCTGACGATTGGCAACGAGACATTATCTGTCTTATACATAAGAAGGGAGATATCACACAGTGCAGCAATTATAGAGGTATCACGTACCATCTACAAGATATTCTCCACTATCTTGCTAGGCCGCATAACCCCATATGCTCAGAAAATCATTGGCCCATACCAAAGAGGCTTCACTCCAGGCAAATCAGCAACAGATCTGATTTTCTCTCTGCGGCAAGCGATGAAAAACTGTTGGAATATGGACAACAGTTGCACCATCTGTTCATCGACTTTAAAGCCGCCCTTGATAGCATAGCCAGGGTAAAACTGTACACAGCCATGAGAGAATTCGGTATCCCGACGGAATTGATAAGACTGACTAGGCTGACCCTGACCAATATGCGAGGCCAGATAAAAGCAGTAGGATCATTGTCAAGACCATTCGACATCAACAACGGTCTACGACAAGGGGATGCCCTATCATGCGTCCTCATTAACGTGGCCCTCGAGGAAGTGATCCGTGATGGTGTGGTAAATGCAAAAGGTACGATCCTCTTTAAGCTCACCTAACTACTGACCTCTGCTAACGATATCGACATCATGTAAAGAACCACCCGAGACGTACAAACTGCCTTCATCCAGATCGAGCAGGCGGCGATTGGTGCGAGATCTTGGGCTGCACATCAATGAAGACAAGACAAAATATATGGTGGCAACGTCAGCACCGAAGACGAATCAACCAACAACATCAAACCGCACTGGTCAAACACGAAGAAGAATAAGGATAGGGGAATACAACTTTGAGACCGTTGATAATTTCTCCTATCTAGGGTCGAAAATCACAACCGATAACAGCTACGATGATGAAATCCGCGCACGGTTGTTGTCTCACCATAGGGTTAAAGCTCTTACTGTACTAGACTATGATCTTGCCAGTCCTCATGTATTCCTCCGAAACTTGGGTTCTTAGCAAGAAAAATTGCGAACTCTTGACCGCGTTCGAGAGAAGAATCCTCCGAAGAATTTTTGGCCCCCTACATGAGGATGGACGATTCCGTAGCCTACACAATGACGAAATCTATGAGCGATACCATGACCGTCCGGTTGTGGATAAAATCCGGCTTAATAGGTTACGGTGGGCGGGTCACTTAATCCGTATGGATGAGGATGATCCCACCCGGAAAGTCTATAAGGGCAATATCAATGGTAGAAAAAGAAGACGAGGCAGACCCTGCCTAAGATGGAGCGATGGCGTAGGTCAGGACGCCAGACAGCTTTTAGGGACATCGAATTGGTGGACCTCGGCGCAAAACTGGGATGTCTGCATTCCCTTATTAAGGCAGGCCTAGACCGGATACCGGTTGTTGCGCCGTTGATGATGAAAAACAAAACAAAAAAAAAAGAAGTCGATCTTAATGATATAAATCTGAGAGGCAATCGTGAGCTCAACAGGAAAAATCTGAATGTTTTCTTATGTTTCTCACCCATAATTTTGGAACGCTGTCCACCAATCAACGAGATAAAGCAGACCTTTAAAGGCCCTTAAAAGTTGAAAAACGAGTAAACTTCTGCCTCTTAGCTAAAACTAGCCCTGGTGAAATAACGCATTGAGACAAGCCGCGAGAGGAATAGATTCTTCTTGATATTTGGCACAAAGTCCAAACTAAAGCCGTATTTTAGTGATCCGGGTCGGCAACAAAAGGGGATTGTCCATAAACAGCTAAAACTTCCTGTGTAGCCAAGGCTTTGGAAGCTAGTTGAGAGGTACCGTATGATGACGCCAGTGGAGCAGGAGGTACAGCATCCTTGTAAGGTGTTAAGTTTTGGTTCTGGTAGAAAGGAGTAAACGTTAACGAAAACGCGAACAAATCTGTTCAAACAATATCATTTTCCCTCAGTGTTTTGGGTCTAACCCTGAACAAGACGCTAAACCGGAAACTAAAAGCTTCAAGTATGACGGTTTAATGTATTTCTTTTACAAAAAATATTTGTCCCATTACTACCTAGCACGTAATATATGCTCATATTAGGTGAGAATATCCACTTTCGCGTAATACTGACATTCAAAGCTTCGTTAGTAACAGTGAGATTTCTACCAAACTCGTTAAGATTATGCTCTATGTTATAGTCTTAAGGGGGTAGTCAATTACGAAAAATTATTATTAACTTTATTTAAAGAGATATTGCTATAGAGGTATTTCGGAGCCTAAGCACCATGTAGTGCCTCTTATTGTTTTTTTTTTTTCAGATGTTTGGGTTGAGTAGTTTCTGAGAATGGATCCGTAAAAGAAATTATAACTTTCGGCAAGTAAACTGAATTTAATTAGGTTTTGTTTTACACAAAACCCTTAAAAAAAGACTATCAAACAATAGTTCAAAAACCTCTTTCTCTGGCTTTTAGATGATTATCCCGAGAATGTTGAGGTTGTAAAACAGTTTGGTGTTTTATATACATTGTATAAATATATATATGGTTGCCATTTACCCCTTAGCGGAGTATAGCGCGTCAACGACACCTACAAGCCATCGTTCCCGGTTACTTGAGCTCCCCTCCAGGACTTCCCAAGACGCCTGTACTTCCTCTGCAGTTCTATGCGAAGTGCCCTTAGGCGACCCACTCGTCGGCTATCTTGGGAGGATTCCATTGCATAGTGTAGCCAACAATACAATTGTTGCCTCTCCCTAAAGTGTCGCCTATCCACTACCACTTTCAGATTACGAGCGCGGCGCAGGGTGGCTGGTACCTTCGTTTGAACGACATTGAACCGATTTTAATAAGGTCTTGTTTGCAACCAAACACTTTTAAGAATCAAGCCCTGGGACTGTGATTTTATCGGAAATCAATTTTCGCCTCCCCATTTAAACACACAATAATGGGATAAACGAGATGCTCAAAATATCATATCTTGGATAATCCACAAAAATTTCTAGTTGTTTGGTTCAGTAATTCGCAAACTAAGCGAGACTGGACATTACTTTCTAAATAGTCAGATTAAATTATAAATTATAAATGAAAGATCTAAAGTGATTCAATCTAGCGAAAGTTTTATAACAACAAATAAATGTATGGAGTTCCACCTTATCCGACATTTCGATACTTCAAATTTTTTTTAAACTAACGCCCTCGCATGCACCCCTACTTCACATGTGTAATTGACGAGTACATGCCTCTCATTCAATCTTTATTTCAATTCATAAAATCGATTGTACAGAAAAACGAGACGGATGACCGTTCATGACGTGACTCAATTTCATAATTTGTGTACAACAACTCCATATGGTGGTGAACATATGCACATGAGCTCATATGCGCTCATGCATGAGGTTTGGGGAGAAGAAATCTTTGGATAGTGCACCATGCGAGTACCTAAATTACTTCAAGTAGGAAAGTGGAAATAAAATGGTCAATGAGTTTGATAGCGAGACCTCTTACGAAATTGAAAGCCCACCGGGAATAGACTGATAAGAAAAGGTGATTGATTGAAGGACATGAGTTTAGTGTCGGTTCTCCAGCTGTATAATAGTTGAAGAAATCACGTCCAAGGGTTGAAAATATCTCTATCTCATTATGGGAAGCAATGTTGAGGTAGCAAACTTTGTTTGCTTTGTTTGCCTTTCCTAAGAACAACTTTCTGCTGAAGACCATTCCCAGGATTAAATCATTATAAGAAAAAAATGTTAAGGAGGAGATAGTGTTTCTTGTTAGCTTATTGGTGGGGTATAGTGTTCCCACAAAGTCAGATTGTGCTTCAGTTTCACTATCATCACGATAAACGCAGTACCAGTGGCAAACTCCCAACAGCGAAACAAAAACAAGACGAATACAGATACCCATGACAGCTGGGGTTCGAATCCAGAGCAGCGAAATTAGAAGGCTGGCGGCCTACCCCCTCAAGCATCGGGCCATCGGAAGAGGAGAGGCCTAACTTCAATTTCTTAAAAAAAAACTGGAAGCCTATTATAGGTCCCCTTCGCGTTTGTTATAGTCGAAAGAGTAATAAAAGATCTGCTGTAGGATGATCGCAATTGATTTCATATAACAAGTATCCTTTTGAATTTCTACATCTAACGCTTACTGCGCGCCTCTAGATACGATTATTACTAGACGGGAAAGATCAGTTCGGAATGTTAGAATTTTGATATTTCAGTTTACACAGTGGTGAATCGTATGTTGTCTGTAACGTTCCTAACGAAGAAAGAATCCTTTTGCAGACGAACATGGACAAAACGGTAGCCCTCAGTGAAATCCGCTAGGAAATGAAGCCTGAAGATAATGGGGCAAAAGTGTCTTGCGTACGGAAAACGAGGGGTGGCGAGAAAGGGAGGTCCGACGAACTGTAAACAGTTCAAGAGATCTGGTTTAAAAAATTCACCAGTATACGGGATTAGTTGGCATATGGCATAAAATAGGTCATTGTCGGCCTGAGGAATATCCACCCTTCCTCATTGTGGAGGTTACCTACATTGCCCCTGAAAAGGACATGACACAGGATTCCGCAGACAAGGCCGATTACTTGCTTACGAATACTCTACAAATTCATAACGTCCATATTGGTGGAAAATTCAATGCGCACCTCGAGACCAACATTCTTTCCGAGAAGCAGGGTGGTTGCATCAAGGTGTGGCAAACAGCAGCTCATTATCGACCCGGTAATTGAAGAAACGGGAATTTGAGTTAAAAATCTATATCGATTATGCTTAGACTTTTGACAGCGTCCCGCACACCCGCCTAGTCGCCGTTTGTATCGCATTGGTCGGCAACTAGTGAAGTTGTCAGTACGTTTATCTGACAGCATCGACGCCTTAGAGTCTATTTGGAGAGGCATAGTCCAGGGATATTTGTTAAGTCCTCTTTGGTCCTGTATGGCACTGAAACCCCTTTCATGTTTACTGAACGATGCTAGAGGGTCATGGTCTTCCAGTAAAATACTTAGATGACATCAAATTGTATGTTGCTGCTGATGTTCACGTTAGAGGCCAATTACGAATAGTAGATATCCAGATCCAAGCTATGACCGAAACAAACTTCTATAAATATCTTGGCATTCTGCAAGCAATCCATGCTCGACTTGGTGACATGATGATACTCTGCTGTCTGAACTCTCGCAATGTCTGAAGCTGGGGTTGAAATAACTACCACTAACACACCAACATCACCGCTAAGTCGACTCACTACGCGCTTATTTTTACATCAAGTCCCTTGGATGCGGCTATTTCTGGGGCAGGTTATGAGTTGACTCCACTTAACTGAACAGATGGCAGTGTGTTGGGAAGCACTTTGCTGAGACGGAGCAATTTATATGTGCCATTCAGAAGAAGACGAGGCAGACCCTGCCTAAGATGGAGCGATGGCGTAGGTCAGGACGCCAGACAGCTTTTAGGGATATCGAATTGGTGGACCTCGGCGCAAAACCGAGATGTTTGGAGTTCCTTATTAAGGCAGGCCTAGACCGGATACCGGTTGTTGCGCCGTTGATGATGATGATGATTCAGGCCTAGGCCTAGACCGGATACCGGTGTTGCGCCGTTGATGATGATTCAGGAAGGGGTGGTCGCCACCCGCTCATAATGAAAGAGTGAGGGGAAAACGGCCAGAGCGGAATGTGTGGTGCGGCGTTAGAGACGTTAGAGTCGCAAGTGATAGTCAGCTTAGAGCATGTTTTAGGAGCGGGAAGGTATAAATGATCGCCATAACAGACTTAATATGGTGCTAGTTGACAAGACGGGTTGCTCTGCCCATAATACCTACATTGAACGGAAATACGTGGGGACGAAGGTAAACTATGAGCCATTGGCTCGGGATATCAAATAAATTGTAATATCGTTTGCAGGTGCAATACCTTAATCCTAAATGGTATTCCTAGATGTCCTAGGACTTCCACACAGTCTGATTCTAAGCATGCAGAAATGTACCATTCTGCAAATGCCCTCGATGTTGCGGAGAGTTTTCGATTTTTAAGTAGGTAGGATCGTCCGAGCATTTAGGCCATTAGTGCTTGTATTAGGTAAAATGGCATCCGCTGGGATTGTAAAAATTGGGAAAAAGGGGATCTCTTGAGAAGAGGTTTTTGTCTTTGCTGGCTGTGTGTATAGTGCGAACGAGGTTTTCAGTTTAGATTAAAATCCTATGTAGTCGAAATCCGTATAAATTGTTTTCAAAGTTCATTGCCACCATTTCGGACTTCAATTCTCGTTATCCCGTGCTGGTTAGTTCGATCGGCCAAGGTTTGATCCATGTGTTCTGTCTATAGTAGCCGCCTCTTAAATCCACCAGTGCACGAAACACCCGTTTGCTGGCGGATTGGCCACTTTTATCTCACTTAACCTTCATACGACCCTCTTTTCAACTAGCGTTGAAGGTCCTATGGTCATTTTTGACCACATGAAGAAAATGTAAAGAAATCATGAAAAAAATTCAAGAAACGATAATAATTTTTATTAGTATTCAAAACATTATATTGTTTTAACAGTCTTTGCACTTTACAATAAAGTGTCGCTTGCACACATACCTTTTACAATTGTTACAAGTAAATGAGGTTTTTATGTCTTTAGGGCAAAATTTGCATCGTCCTCTTTTGGCAGATTCCTCTTTTGTTGTTGTAGTGTTATTGGTGTCATCAGTTAAATTTCTGCTTTTCAATACAATGTCTGCAGACGCTAAGGCTCTAGGAAGAGACTTCCTCATCTGCATATATGGATTCACCAGTGCGCGACCGAGCTGCTCCAAAAAAAGTCGCCGCCTGTAGAGTTTACTTTTGTTCCAATCCGGTTCTACCTGAGTAAACAATATAAATGCATTATAACACGATATATCAATAATGTTGCAAAAAACTGCTACTGGCCATCTTTTAGTTTTTCTTTTCGTTGAGTAGCAAGCGACAAGTTTATCCAAAGTATCTACCGCACCTTTCGACGCATTATAATCTTCGATGATAAGCGGTTTTTTATTCTCCTTATTATTTATAGAATTAGTAGTATGTAGTGTGCTCTGTAAAATAACGCTTCGATTTTTCTTTGGTACATACGTAACCAACGTCGTATCTTTGGTAAATGCGAATTTCGAACTTTGTGCAGGCCACTTCTTTGATTCCAAAAGAACTCTCGGAATCGAAGGTTTATTTTTTCGAATTGTTCCAACTGATGTAATCTCTCGTTTCAAGAGCTTTTGTGGAAGTTCATAGGATGTAAAAAAATTATCTACCGTAATGTTGTAACCTTTCAATCCAGCAGTCAGGTCTTGAACGACTCGCATTCCTTGATTTCTTTCTGGTGTATTGTTTATTCTTCCGGTGTAAGGTTGTATATTCCAGACGTAGCTTGTACCGCTGTCGCAAGCTACCCAATTCTTCATTCCATATTTAGCAGGTTTCATTGGCATATATTGCCTGAAAGGACATCTGCCCCTAAAGGGAACCAGCTGCTCGTCAATGGTAATATTCTTTTGCGGATTGTAGAGTTTTGGTAAAATATCTACCCACGAGTCCCACAGCTCGCGGATGGGTGCAAACTTGTCTGTTTCCCGGCGGCTACTCCTCGTGGACCGATCATCAAAACGAATGAATCGTGAGATCTTCTTGAACGTTTTGTTCGACATGACGGCTCGAAAAATTGGACGTCCTATTTCAGCATCCCACAAACTTTCAGTTGCTTCATTGTTAGATCGGAACACTCCTGCAAGAATCAAAAGTCCGATGTAAGCTCGCAAAGTTGGCGTATCGATATCTTCAAAAGTGGCTCCTAAGACTCTACGTCCTTCCCGATTCGTATTTCGCAAAATTATCGTTTCCAACTGCGGTGGTAGAAATAGATCGAATGATGACTGAATATCAGAGATCCTTGAAGCGGCGTAGCGTGTTATTCCGGGTTGTAGTGATGGGTTTGTACTTCTTCGTGAATGTCGGAAAGGATGTTCGTACCATTGTATAGTTTTGTCTCTAGATAAATATTCGGGTAGGTCTTCCAGAATAATTTCTTCAAGGTCGTCGTCCGAAACTTCAATTTCTTCATCGCCCGATTCATAATCTTCAATTTCGGATACTTCCTCGTCCTCGTCACTAAAACTCTCCGCTACTTCGATAAAGTCCATGCTTTTATGCAACTAAACTATACGGCAACGATTTACCAAATGATACACTTGTTCAATGACCTCGCGCTTTTATAGCCCTTCGAGGATGATGCAATACATTGCACGCTATGTGCAATAAGATGATGAAATACATTGCAACACATATAGGATGCTATGCAATACAAGAAAACAATTTTCCTATTGGAATTTATCCCCAGAATTCGCAAAATTCATTCGATTGGTCGTTTTTGACCCAAGGAACTTAAACGTAACATTTTTTACTGTGCAAGAACGGAGCATTTTTTAAAAATACTCTGGTGTCTAACATGTTTAGGAAGAAAATAAATTATCAGTTACCATATTTAAAGTTCATTGAATAACAAACAGCTAATACAGAGTCAACGAAAAATCAATTTTGGTCAGAAATGACCAGAAGAACGTATGAAGGTTAATAATATAGCTGGCGTCTAAATTCCATTTAGCTTTGGGAGCAGCGCGGCACGTTGATTTTTATTGATGCCACCGTACATTTCCTCCTTAGGTGACCTGACATTTATGTATTTTTTGGATACAAAAAGAAAGGATACAGGAAACGGGTGCACTCAAATTGATTTAATTCCCTATTGGGGGAGGTGCTTTTAGAAATATTGAGATTTTTAAGCATAAATAATTGCTCACTCAGATCCGGTACCTTCGGAATTTAATTTTGTGCATGATTTCTCATTTGTGCATGCCTAAATATTCAAAATATCAGATCTTTCCAGCCGAGGCCCGCGAGACCATCACTTAGGCATTATTTAGCGGAGTGAGTTTACCTTAGTCATTCTTGCACCTTTCTGCTTCCCTCTTTCGCGCTTCCTTCAGCAGCTCGTTCTGTAATTTTGCGGTTGCGGAGGAAACTGAACTGGCTTAGTTCTCCTTCGACCTCAATATCTCCGCAACTATATTTTTCAGATTCACCTTCTTTCTCAGCGCTTCGTTGAGTTCTCTCCGTCGCGAAGTTTGGCCAATGCAAGATCACATGCTGTGCATCCTCTACTATGCTACGCATTGAGGGGAATTTAACGAATCTTTCAACCCACACAAATGACGCATAAAGCGCAATCTCCGACATTTTTTTGGCCCCAATGTTCCAAAACATTTTTGTAAATGCAGCAGTAGCACTAGCTGTCTCTTCTCTCTCTCACGTTGCTCCCAGGACAGGGGTGAGGCAGGGTCTGACGATTTGCCTCTGCTCTGGTAAGAAACCGTAAAGCCGTCATCGCCTAACATTTTTTTAACTAGCTGCCTTTTGGGATGCATACTCTAGGTGTTCCCTAAAGGTCAGGGTGACATCAGTCATCATGTATATATATCTGCAGTAGATAAGGTTTCGATGGAAAAACGGGGATATTTCCATCTGGCTCCCGTATATAGGGTTTTTCGTATCTTAGATTGAGTCACTTTAAGGAAGAAAAGCACATTAGACAGCTTAATTTCACGTACTTTCGGGACGATAAGAGAGAGGTAAGCTGAAAAATTCGTAGGCTAACAAAAACAAAAAGAAATTTTGATTAAATTTGATTTTATTAATCAATATAGTTGTCTTTGAGGGCGAGGCACCTTTGGTATCTGTAGAGGCTCCGCTATCTCGACCAGCTTCACTTTGAAGTCATCCAAAATTGTTTTGTGGACTTTTTTGATGTTTTCGTCGGTAACAGCCTGCTTGGGGAGTCCACTGGGGCATTGTTCTCTGTGTTCGTTTCGCCTTGTTTAAACTTAGCAACGGTTGATTTCCAGTTCCAACACTGTGATTCAGTGAGTTTTTTGTGATCAACGTATTATTGAACGTCTTAAATCCAAAATCCATTAATGAACGTCTCAAATCAAAGTTCATCGAAGTACTTAACAGGATTAGCATCGAGATATTCTAGGCTTCATACTACGTACTTGTTGGTTAAACTTGTGCGCCTGATCCGGTTGATTCCGTGTATTTCTCGAGTTGACAGATCTGTTGATCCTTGTAGAATACCTTTTTCTGTCAGTGAAATCACTTCATCACTCGGTAGAATTGGTGGTAGAAGTGAGAGCATAGGCAGGGTAAAACCGTAAGGCTGCACATTAATGAAAGCAAAGCAAAATATATGGTGGGCGTCATCATAAAAAACAAAAGAAAGAACAGCGAATTGCACCGTTCAATTGACAACGATAGAGAAAGGAGGATGCAGCTGTGAAATCGATGATATTTCTTTTATCTAGGGTCATGCTTAGGGGTAAGAGGTATGACGATGAAATCCGCGCACGGTTGTTGGCAGCGAATAGAACCGATTTCAGCTTACTGTTACTGTTCGGCTTAAAATGTCTCACCATTGGATTAAAGTCCTTGCTGTACAGACAGAACTTAGGTCTTTAGTGACATAGCCCCTACAAGAAGATGGAAGACCCTATAGCCTATATATAAATCTATGAGGTATACCATGACCGTTTAATTGTGGTTACAATCCGGCTTAATAGGTTATAGTCCGCGGCTAACTTAATCCGTATGGATAAGGATGGTCCAGCCTCGAAAGTCTACAAGAGCAATATCTATTATAGAAACAGAAGATGTTGCAGACCCTGCCCGAGATTTTAAGGATATTGAATTGACAGACCTCAGGCAAAACCGGGATCTCCGGAGTTTCTTACTAGGCAGGCTAAGACCGAATACCGGTTGTTGCACCGTTAATGATGATAATTGGATTGAGAGAAAGTTGAGGCGCAAGGCGAATATCGCATCAAAGAACGACATTAAATTTGTGAGCATCCTATGCGGCGCATCTTTGTGGAATATTTTGATTACTCAAGAAACCTTAGAGTTCTATTCCGCTGACGATATAGCAGTGATATGAAACAACTTGATATTGAGTTATATTCATATGAAGTAGTTCATCATCATCAACGGCACAACAACCGGTATCCGGTCTGGGCCTCCCTTAATAAGGAACTCCAGACATCTCGGTTTTGCGCCGAGGTCCACCAATTCGATAACCCTAAATGCTGTCTGGCGTCCTGACCTACGTGATCGCTCTATCTCAGGAAGGTCTGCCTCTTCTTCATTTTCTACCATTCCGGGCTGGATCATCCGCATCCATACGGATTAAGTGGCCCGCCCACCGTAACCTATTCAAGCGGATTTTATCCAAAACATGACGGTCATGGTATCGCCCATAGATTTCGTCGTTATGTGGGCTACGGAATGGTCCATCCTCAACGCGGTCAAGATTTTTTTTTTCTTGCTAAGAACCCAAGTCTCCGACGAATACACGAGGACTGGCAAGATCATAGTCTTGTACAGTAAGAGCTTTGACCCTAAGGTGAGACGTTTCGAGCGGAACAGTCATTGGCTTGGGAAATTGCGGCAATTTTGTGTCTCGAGAAGATGGTTATAGTTCCCATAATATTGTCGGCTTTCCTAGATGTCCTTCCACACAGTGTGGTTCAAAGCATGCAGAAGTTTACAATTTTGCAAACGTGCTCGATATTGCGGGGAGTTTCTGACGGATATTTAGGCTCTTAGTGATAGTATTAGGTAAAATCTGGTCTTTGCTGAGATTGTGAAAACTCGAAGAATAAGGGATCCCTTCAGAACAGTCTTTTTCTTTGCTGGTTATGTGTGTAGTAGGAAAGAGGCTTGCAGAAGTTTGAAATATGCAGCTTCAGTTTAGAATAAAATACTATGTAGTCGAAACTCGCACAAATTGTTTTCAAAGTTCATTGCTAGCGTTTCGGACTCCAATCCGCGTTATCCCGTGCGGTCGGCCAAGGTCTAATCCATGTGTTCTGTCGATAGTAGGTGGCTTGCAAATTCATTAGTGCACGAAAAACTCGTTTACTGGCAGGTGGGACGTTTTTATTTTACTTCAAAAAATAGTTAACGTCTAGATTCCACTTAGCTCTTTGAGCAGCGCTAAACGATGATTTTTATTAATGCCACCACAAATTTCATCCTTAGCTGACCTAGCAATTATTTATATTTGACGGATCAGATTTTTGTCCGCTACTTGTAGTCTAGGCTAAAATTGATGGACATGCTGTAACTTCCTCTAAACTACTAAAAATTGTAGTTTGGAAGCTACCGCTTGCCTATCAAATTTATATTTGAGGATGCGAGAAAGGATAGGTCAAATGGGTGCTCTGCAGTGATTTTAGTTCCTAATTGAGTTGATGGGTATTTAGAAGTACTCACATTTGCAAACAGAAATTATGGGTTGGTTAAATCTGCTACGGCCGGCATTCGCTCGATACGATTGTAGGCAGCCGGGAAGCTGGAAATAAAAAGCTTTGCGTTTTCTTTTTGTATGGAACTTTCTGTGCATATTTTTCCATTTGTGCACGGTTAAATATTCAAAGTGTTTCTTGGCGCTGCTTGTGATCCTTCCTACTCTCCTCCTTCGGGCTTCCTCAAGTAGCTCACTCTGCACTCTTACGATTCAAAAGGGAAGCGTAAGCCAGTTACCATTCGACCTCGGTATTTCCGCAACTATATTATTGGGGTTCATGCTCCTTTCGTTTAGGTTCCTTCTTTCCATCTTGACCCTTGGGTAATGAAAAGTCACGTCATCTGCGTATTTGGTTGTGCCACCGCATCCAGGGCTATTCGGCAAATCGTTGAACCCATACAGACACCGCCTGTAGCAACCGTTTTCCGTGAGGAAATGGGTAATTTGGTAGTTAGTCTCCCCTTGTTTCTGCTACCATTCGTAGAGTCGTGGCATCTATGTTGCCAGTGATCATACCATTCTCGCCTCGCCGTATCCCCGCGTTCTCATTTCTTTCACGAGGATATCGACTGGGATCATGTGCCTTAGTACCGTCTCATATGATGTGGTTCTAGAAGGCATCAGTCGGTAAACCGAATTCATTTGCTTCCTTCTCTGAGAGTTTGCAAGCGCTTCCTTTGGCTCGAAGGTAACCTCCGACGTTGTTTCAGGCCGCCAACATTCGGCAACATTTTTGCAAGTGTCACGATGACACTAGCTCACCTTTGAGATACATACTCTAGGTGTTGCCTGAAGCTCACTCTGGCATTTGGTATTTGATAGCGGGCTTTGAACCCACCATATATTCATTGACCTGCATATGCATCTGAAATGAACACTATCGTGTACTTCCTTCACATACACCTTAACTTCCCGATTGGAAGAAAAAGATATTCCCATCTGGTTCCATTATGTAATTTAGCAGATATATCGCCAAAACAACGGTTGCTTGATACGCTGGATGGGGATTTGAAAGCCTTGCGACTGCATCCAGATCAGGCCTTTGATAGAGAAAAATGGGGCAATCGATCACGACGAAAGAACCCCTTTTATGAATGGGGCAAAGCCTACAGGAAAAGGAGAATAAAGAGTGAAGTGATGTAGAAGTCCACATAAACTTTAATGAGCCTCCATGAGCTTCAAGTCTGCAGATAATAGACAAATTTTACAAAGGAGTACCCTAAGCCCGGCATGCAGGAATAATGCCAGTCAATATGCTGGCGAATGAGGTGACCCGCGTCTATTATGGAAAGCTCAGTTTCCATGATCGGCCCTTGAGGCATACTGAAACTGAAAAATCGTAGAAACATCAATGGTAATAATCGGACTTCGTTCGTTGGACCTATGAGGTAATCGCACTTAGTTTCTCCCAGGGTGTTGATGATACCTACATGCCTGTGTGTCCTGAAAACAGGAATAGAGTTAACTCCATGTGGAAAGTATCTAACGCAAGTTGAGGAAAGCGAAGTGCACTTTGATGCATTCGAGAATGCAGCCGCCGGACAAGAGGAAAATTAGACAGGACTAAGTCTGCACGCTATATAATAGACTTCCACGGAGAAAAGAACAAAAGTGACGGGAGCGGTGGGGGCTGGTCATTTTAATGGCGATCCGATACACTGAATTCAAATGGTGTCTTTATTAAAGGCCCTAAAATGCTCACAGGATGTTAATGCAATTTGCTCTGGCATGCAACATAGCGAACCTTCAATAACTTTCTTCTGAACACCAGTTTGGGAATTCTCCGGTGCTTCCTGTAGATGTACCTGGCGAAATGGAACATCTCCATAATAAAAGAGACAATTTTACATATTACAACAGAGGATAGAAAATCGGCATTGCAGATGAAACTGTCTGATATTATCTCCATTTGCACATTTGTTTTCATGACAGCATGAATTGAAAATGCAAAAGAATGCATAGATCTTCCTGGCGAAACTGGCGGGAGGTTACCTGCAACCATTTTCAGTGCTGTCATACATGCCTATATGTCAAGGAGCTGCACAAATATTTTCCTTTCTTTCGCTTACGTATCAAAGGAACAATTTTACTATTGTGGAAGTTTACGTCATGGTTGAATTGCTGTTATTTTCGTTAGTCCCGCTTTTTTTGGATGCTACAATATGCCACCCTTTTCGTCGTTTATTTTTTGAATCCTTGAGGAGTTTGAGTGTAGGGGGCTCTATACACCTTCTTCTCCGATTGATGTATTCACCATAGAGCTTTGAAGAGTTTTCATCCTGAATACTAGTGAGGGAGAAGGATACTTTTTTGTTTAAATTGTCAACAGAGCATTCAATTCGTAGGTATACTACCAAACTCTAAATTCCCTGCGAGAAATTATTAATTTACCGCTTGCAACCTATTTACTGGAAACGATTTTACCTGGTCCATTCGATCCATTTAAGTTTGGCCACATTTCAAAAATTAGCACTTGATTGTCTCTCTACAAAGTTATCCTTACAAACCGAAAATACATAACTCCCTTTACATCCTGCATCAACACCTCTCTTCCGGTGGAGTTAAACTTTCTCAATGGATAACAAAAAGATGCATGCCCCCCACCAAGCAATCCTAACCGATTTGAAATTCTTGAATTGTAAACTAACTCCCCCTTTTTTGCTACCTAACCACCTCTCCCTTTCCAGGATGAATAACTTTGTCATGCTGATGATGGTTATTCAGGAATTTCCTTGCTATGATCCTAAGAGGGTCGGTCTAATGGTCTTTTGTGGTTAAATTGGAATCATAACTGGTAAACTGCGGGTTACAGGACGTACTAATTCTGCATAACTTTGCGGTTGGTTCCGTTATACGGCGATAAAATGAGGAGAACCCGAAGAATCATATGAATTCATGCATAAATCTTTGGGACTATTACCCATGACAGTGTCATGTAAATGGCAGGGAAATTTATGTTCTTTTCGAATGGCAAGGGCGAAAGGGTGTGGAATTCATTGTGTGACTGAGCTGTAAATTATTTCAAATCTAGGGGCTGTAACTTTGCTATTATTCAAGGAGAACCATCTGGGGACTAGGATGCTAGTGCCTAGACTCAGAGCATATGTATATTGGATAAGATAATAGCAAGGACGAAGAAAAGATCCTAAAAGTCCCTTGATTTCCATCTAGAGTTAGAGGTCGTGCTCCTAATATTCTAAGAATTAGGAAAGAATCTGATTCAGAAAGTTTTCCTATGCATTATATTATGAACAGAAAGTAGAAATTCATCCAATTCACGACAGCTATAATTTAATCAGAACACGCATTTCCAAAGAAGCTTCAATCATTCCTCCCCTATTATTAGAAAACGTAACTCGTAGGTAGGTATAAGCTCACTCGGTTTGCCGCCTTCGACTCATTTGTTTTCCTCTCCAGTCTGCAGCTTGTCATCGCATTTAATTAGGACCCCCACAATTAGACCTTACCTAGCAATTTGCTAAGTACCCGGTACATTCCGCAATTGGCAGTCTTTCCACCCACTTACGTAATCGAACCCGATATTTTCTGCTGAAAGGTCGACAATTAAATTTTGCAAGTGCATACATGGCAAGAGAATCTTCTGCTCAGCGGATCCTCCCATCCAATCATCTCCTTCACATACCGGAAAAGTAGTATTTCTCCTAACCTTTCGACACGTATAAAAAACAAACTGGAAACGGCGGAAAATTCAATTAAGCATTAACGAGCGTTTGCGGTAAATTGGATCCGAACAGAAGTGAAAACGGGACGGTGTCGACGACGAGTCCTTGGAGAGTTTTCCCTGTTTTAAGTGTGTGAAATTTCCGAGAAACATTGTAACGGTCGACGTTGTGGAAAGTTGTGATAAGAATTCAATTGGTTTGCGGAGATCAAGGATTTGTTAGTTAGTTGACTTGCAGATTTCACTCCTTCGGTTTTAAAGGACATAAATCTTGGGATCATCTACGATTTATACGTGGGACTTAAGGTTTGCGAAGCAGTGTTTCAGCCGACAGCATGATTTGTGATAATAGATTGCTGGGATTTGCTATATTGATTCTTGTGTTGGCGCCCTTTAGTTGGTGCGGGGTAAGTTGTGTTAATCCGAATTTCTGTAATTTGGCCAATTATTTATGGTTTGAAGACTAGTTCACTTGATGTTGTCCCGAATTGCAAAGACTTAGCCAGCCAATTTGCTTCTTTACATTCCATGAGAATTTGACACCTTCAAGTACTGACAAATCTCCTTGCTCATCATTGAGGCTAACTTGTGAAAATTTATTCCTGCTAATCCTAACTAAGATATATTTGCTTAAAACTCTTCACTGAACTACGTAAAACAATGCGGTCCTTCTTCAGTTGTGATTGAAGATAAACCTATCGTGATAATCAAGGTAAGCAAGAAATAAGGAGGGGGATCACTTCTTTGTTAAAAAAAACAGTTTTCTGTCCCCCCACCTTTCTGCAGCCTGCTTATTCGTATTCGGGGAGGCCAATCAGACACCAGTCTGCCAAGAATTCATATAAAGAACCTCTTGCCCAAAGGCTTCACTGGCGGCTATCTGGTACTCTGGTCTGTGGGAACATATATTCCAGTAGACTGCTTTCAGGACGTGCTTTTAGTTTGGTTATTTGCGGTGAGTCTCGTTTTAGGAGTTTCATGGTTCATATCATGAACAGAGCTCTTTGCAGGCTGAATGGGTGGCGCTGCACTTCAAAGTTCCAGATCATACCTTATTATTAGATAGACCACTCAGTACAAGCCAGTTTCGGTATATATACTACTCATGGTGTAGTTCTGGCTACCATGATGCCACTAAAGAAGTCGAACGATTTGATGATCGACGGAAGAAGTTCACCCTTATATCAAAGGATCGCCCTATTCACTCATTCACCGCACACGCACCACAGACAGGTTGACCTGATGCCGAGAAAGATGCCTTCTGCAACTTCTCCATGGAAAGACTTGTAACGTGTCTGCTGATGACTATGTCATCATTGGCAATCTTAATGGTCATGTGCCCATGATCTTGTACTTGTGAATACATGGTTCATCAAACGATTGTCTCATCTTTCTAGTGTGAATCTATAGTGGGGACAGTAAAACGCAAATCGACTATATTCTCATAAGATGCTGACATTTTAGCACCGTCGCTGACTGGAAAGCCATTCCCTATGAGACCATCGCACCTCAATATTGACCGTTGATTGCCGTCCTTCGAATTAAGCCATCGATAAAACATCAGGATGCCAACCGGGAAACAAAGAAAGCGATTGCTGTTACCTGAGCGGACCATTGCAATAATCTTTACGATAAACGTGAGACTCGCGATGGCAAGAGAGATCTCAATCGACTTGTTAAAAGCCGAAACGAACGCACACAGAATATCGAACACTTCTGCTGCGTTAATAACAAGAATGGTACTTTCCTTATCAGCCGATGGGCAGAAGACGAGAATATTTTAAGCAGATTTCAACTGAAGAACTTGCTCATCCTCCACTTTCACAATGATTGCCCACATTTGGAGCAGTTCCACCTGTCAGTGCAACTATGCGGTTTTTCGCTTCGAGTTAATTCCAGTTAACCCGTCAGGGAGTGCCGTCCCCACGTACTTGAGGAGGGCGATTAGACTCGAGTCTGCAAGGGACTCATCTGAAGTGGCTCTGGCCACGAAGCCTCACCGTACCATGGGAACCGAGCACCATGGGAACCTGGTACCATGGGAACCGGGACGGCACTCTGAGAGCATATGCCCCAGGAGAATTCCTGGAGGATGTGCTCTCGGCCCGGTTATTGGTGGTTGGCTCCCTTGTGGGAGTTTCATGGTGGTTGTGGTTATGCCTACATGGCGGACAGAGTTTCTCGGAGTTCAAGCGTGGAGTTGCGCTGTACTATACGGGTGCCGTACCCCTTAGTTGCGGCAGAGGTGCTAGATAGGCCTTACATCCACTGGAATGAATGCTGAGCCTGCATTCAGTATAAACCCGGACCGCTCTGCCAGTCATGGCGAGGCTCTGATAGTAGTCTCCAAATCAATTCGTGTCCGAAAAGGACCGTGGGATTATACCTATACGGCAGGTATTCACGTTAAACCCCCAGGACTTTCATGCCAGCGCAACTGCAGTCGAGGAAGCAATAAAATGAATAAAATCGAGGAAAGCCATAGGACCTGTCGAAATCACATCTGAGCTCGGGAAAGCGAAAAGTTGGGACCCAACACTGTTCCTCAGTGAATTCTTTAATCGGGTTATTCAGGAAGGTAGAACACCACTTGACTGGCAAGAAAGTACCGCAGTTTCAATATGGAAAAAGAAAGGTAGTCCACCAAGATGTTCACATTACCATCTGATTCGGTTACTTCTCCACACCATGAAGATTTTTGAACGCATTCTTGACAACCGTATTCGCGAAATCGCTGAAATAAGCGTGAATCAAACCGGATATGTCAAGAACTGCGGAACTACTGACGCAATACACGCTGCGTGGTTACTCATGGAGAAACACCGTGAGAAGCATCGCCCTGTTTACATTGCATTTCTGGATCTAGAGAAAGCGTTTGACCGTGTGGCACACAAATTCATATGATATGCTTTACGACAACAGTTAGGGACAGAAGAACTCGTGCGCTGGGCTCAATTGCTATACCATTATCCGAAAAGTAAATTTTAAAGTATGGCGGGGTATCAAAATCGCTTCGTGTCTCTGTTGATATTTATCAAGGAAGCGCCCTTCTTGTTGTGGAGACCGTCATACGGGACATTCAACGTCCAGTGCTCTATAAACTGGTTTATGCAGATGACGTTTTCTTAGCGTCTAATAGTCTTGAGCTTCATCATCATCAACGGTACAACTACCAGTATACGGTCTAGGCCTGCCTTAAAGCGCTGAGGTCCACCAATTCGATATCCCTAAAATCTTTCTGGCGTCCTGGCCTACGCCATTGTTCCACCTCAGGCAGGGTCTGTCTTGTCTTCTTTTTCTACCATTTACGTTGCCCTTATAGACTTTTCGGGTGTGATCATCCTCATCCATACGGATTAAGTGACCCGCCCACCGTAACCTATTGAGCGGGATTTTATCCACAATCTGACGGTCAGGTTAGGTCATGGTGTCGCTCATAGATTTCGCCGTTATGTAGGTTACGGAATCGTCCATTCTCATGTAGGGGGTCACAAATTCTTCGAAGGATTCTTCTCTAGAACGCGGCCAAGAGTTCGCAGTTTTTCTTGCTAAGAAGCCAAGCCTCCGAGGAATACATGAGGACTGGAAAGATCATAGTCTTGTACAGTAAGAGCTTTGACCCTATGGTGAGACGTTTCGAGCGGAACAGTTTTTATAAGCTGAAATAGGCACTTTTGGCTGCTAACGCGTGCTCGGATTTCATCGTCGTAGTTGTTATCGGTTGTTATTTTCGACTCTATGTAAGAGAAATTATCAACGGTCTCAAAGCTGTAGTCTCCTATCTCTATTCCTCCCGTTTGACGAGTGCGATTCAATGTTGTTGATAGGGCATTCCCTTGTCTTTGACTGTTTTTAATGTTGAATGGTATTCAGAGTGATTCTGCTGCTTTTATCTGACCTCGCACATTGGTCAGGTTCAGCCTAGTGGGTCTTATCAATTTTGTTGGGATACCGGGGTAGGCGGTCTCAAAGTGGATTAAAAGATGGTGCAATTGATGACCACACTTCATTAGTTTGTCCATCGCTTGCCGCGGAGAGAAAATCTGATCTGGGCCAATGATATTCTGGACGTATGGGGCTATTCGGGTTACCAAGATAGCGGAGAATATCTTATAGGTGATACTCAGCAACGTGACATGTCTACAATTGCTGCACTACGTGATATCTCCCTTTTTATGTATGTGTTAGATAATACGTCGTTGCCAGTCGTCAGGTATTGATTCGCTGACCCACAGCTTGAGCATAAGTTGGTATGTAAGGCTTCATTCTGCTCACTTGTTGGTAAAACTTTCGCCTTCTCTACCGGGTGCATTTGCTGGGTGTACTTTTCGAGTTCACGGACCTGTTGGTTCTCCCACGCTTCCTTTTCTGTCTGTGAAGTCGCTTCTCCGCTCGCCGGAGTTCGAGATAGGTCTTTGCGCGTGCCCGCGATCTTTGAGAATGCAATATTACCTGGTATGCAGTGTTTTTTTTTTCGTTTTGTTGGTAGCTTACATTCATTGTCGAACCAGCCTTTTAGCGGCTGCGCCCAAGCATGTTTGTGGCCGTACTTATGATAACGTTTCTCAGGTGATTGTGAAGATCATTTATTGATGCTTCATCTCCAGAATCTCCGTTGACTGCGGTTATTGCGGCATCCATTTTCCCTCATACGTGGTGCGGAGGGCTATGCTGTGGATAGCTTCAGTGTTAACTCTCATCTGATTGTCAGAAGGAATTCTGGGTGGTGTCAGTATTCGAGCCCGGAGCACCGGGTGTAGTGAGTCTTCTCAAGGAAACCGGTCCCCACCCGGCCCAACGCATCTCCTGCAAAGCTGTTACATCAGCCCTATATTGGGACAGGGTATCGTCTAGCTGTTTGGCAGCTTGATCTCTGTACAGGGAACGCACGTTCCATGAGAAAATGCGCAAAATCGTTATTCCATTGTTGTTGCCGGGTTCATTGTTGTAAAGTCCATCCTGTCCGAGGCTCCTTCTGTGGCTTCGTAACAGGTTGTTAGCCCTACTCAACTCCCAACCTGGAGGGCCAGTTGGTACAATTTGTCCCGTTTTGAGCTGCGGAGACTCGATTTCATCCTTCTCCGTCTGCAGCCTTTCATTAAGAAAGAGTTCCCAGCAGTCACCACGTGAAGATGGAGATAGGGTTTTGTAGTCGAGTTGTTCGTATTGGTTTTGCAGGCGTTTCGTAAGTTTTATGCTCCATCGTGGGTACCAATCCATGTTTGGCGCTGGGACCTATACTATCCTTTGACCACCCAGAGCAAGTTTGGTGGATAGATTTGACGTCTGCCCGGTGTTATTTAGTTTGGCGTTATTGTTTCCTTGAAGAATTTCTGTGAATGATCTCGGTTGAAGAAGGGCCTCCTATCTTGGTTTGTACGTCCTCTTTTTCTTAGGTGCTGATGCCGCGGGCGTAGTTGACCTCAACTTTGTTACAGTTGAGTCACTGCCGGCGATATGCGACTATTATTGTTTTATTTTCACCTTTTTTACGCTGCTTGGTCCTCGCGGAATTTTTCTTGAGGCATCTTTGGTAACTGATCTATTCAGTTTTCCTTCAATTCCTTTTATCAGTTGTCTGTTGCCCCTCTGACTGGTTGGGGCGCCGCGTTTTGTGTAGTCACGGGCTCCACTCATCTGCCAACTTCCAGGAGTTTCGCTGATGTATGACAGAAGTTCCTTCAACTCTTTTAGGACTTTTTGGTCTTCCAGAGGTATGTTTCGCTTGACAATGGAAGTAGCCTTCATTTTCCGTTACACCGCTGTCTCCTCTGCCCTTGTCTTTCGGATGAGGTGCATACCCTCCGATGAGATGACTTGCTAGTTGGCGAACTGGGGCTTGCAGCTGGCTACTATCTTTGCTAGAAAGTGTTTTTATTGGTGGGATTGGATTATTGCTGAGACCGAAGTCGCTGTAATATCCGTTTCAGAGGCGTTTCCACGAGATGTCACTGTGATGTAATCAGTTAACAGAACGCCATAGTTGGTAGCTCACCTATTCTGAATCGTTTGCCAAAGCATAAGTCCGTGTTCATACCGGGTTGTCATTGTAGGGACTCGCTCTCAATCAGCTTCGAGATTGCGCCATAAATTTTATAATGGCTATGAGTGATATACCAAAAGCGGTGATTTGTGCTTTTCATTTTTTCCTTAAAGAACACAAAATGTACACTAATAGGAGATGTTAATGATAGTACTTTATTATAAGTATGTTCGCTAAAAAACGCAATGTCATTAATTGCTGTAGTCCTCACGTTACATCCGTTACGTAATTAACAGATAGAAAATATACTTCAATTTGCATTTGATTCGAATCGACACGTTCCGCTACATGTGAATACAAATCGATCAAAATAATTTTCCATGTATGATTCCATAAAAATCCGTTAAACATTCCATTGTTTTAAAAGCTCTATCACACCTGAAAGAAATGCATAAAAACTTGAATAAAACGGGGAAGATACAGATTCTTTGGGTAGAACTTACTCGGCCTTTTCTTCAATGTCACCACATCCGAGAATGACAATTTCCGCGAAGTCAGTTGTTTCGATTTTAATGTGATCGGGATTAATTTTACCCAAGATTTCGGTCAGTTCGTTGGTTCCTTTTTCACTGAACTCACCTTTTTCAGTAAACTTGATGGTAAAAAAATAATTAAAAAAGAAAGATAATCAAAATTATGCCAAAAAGTTACCACTCCTAATTTTTTAAGTGTGCAAGCAAAGAAACACTTTCCTTCGTCTGATGCTGAAGAATTCCCAATCAGAGGGGCAAGATTATCTAAAAATGGTTTAGGAATTTTAAATTTTATATTTGACCAAATATTGTAATTAAGGTACACTTACCAAATGTCACTTTAGCTGTCTGACATTCTTTTGCCTTTTCAATCATGAATTCTTTGACTTTTCCTTTATCAATTTCTGTCTGAAACAAGGCAGATATTTAAGCGATTGAAGGATATCTTTGGCTCCTGCAGAAATGGCTATTATGATAAAACTATCTTTGATATACGAGGTAAATAAATATGGGTAGGGGGTAACTGTAAGCCAGAACCATGGCAGACGACTAGAGAATATTGCATGATTTTTAAAGAGAGTATCCCTTACTAATTCCAACTGCCATCGTTAGAGCTCCTCTCTCCAGCCCAGCTCTGTCAGACCATCATTTCGATTTTACTTCTTACCATTTCTGCGTCTGCTCCTTATTGCTTCCTTCGTTCAGCAGCTTCTTTAGTCTTACTCGGATCACAACATTTCCGCAACCATATTTTCCGGGCTCATCCTCATTCCCAGCGCTTCGTTGATATTTATTTTCCCCATTGCCAACTTTGGGTAGCGAAACATCACATGCCCTTGATCCTCATGCCATTCCATCCAGGACAATTCGGTGCATCAACCGCCCCAAAGCGAAGTAGATACTTTCTGTACCAGCTACCGTCTGCCATGAAGAATTAGGTAATATGGTAGTTGGTCTCCCCATGTTTTCGCTCAAGCCACGTTACGGATTAGTCTGTGCATTGCCAGAAATCATGCGATACTGTCCTTACCGAACTCTTGCGCCCTTCTTCTGTGTGTCCTTTACGTACAGTATTGCATGATGCACAATAATTGTTTCTGTCCACTGAAATCATGCCCGCCACAACCAGTACTGGTTCATCTGATGTTGTTTTAAAAGCCTTAGTAGCTAAGGCGAATCCACCCCCTTTCATTTCTGAGAGTTTACAAGTGCCTCCGTCCACAAAAGTGATGAGGGGAGCAGAATGGATTGAGCCACTCCAGCTAGAAGCGGGGTTTTAACCCGTCAGCTTTCGGCAACATTTTTGCGATTGCCACAGTGGCTTTAATTTCCTTTTGGTATGCTTACTCTGGTCTCTAAGCTGAGTACAATTATCACCCTCAGGTACTTGATAGCTGGCTTTGAGTCAACCGTATGTTCACCGAGCTCCACTTTCTTCTCCTTACGATGTTTTTGTATTTAATCTACTTTTCATCTCCAGTTGTGATATGGCCCCAGAAAGGTTTGACTTTGTACCGTGCGAGCAGAGATATGCATATGTTGACTCGACGACGATGACACCCATTCCCAATATTTCCAGATAAAGCCTGGCTTCAGGATATAGTTCCAAATGGTTTGGCGAATTGAATTCAGCTTTTTTTGTGATCTCAAATGTCATCAAGGAATTCTTTTCTCTAATTTGGTCTCAAAATAAAAGGAAAAAATCAAAAGCAGTCACCCAGAGTATGGATTATCTGAAAGGTCAAAATCTCCCAGTTAAAATTTTTCGAACAATCTTTTGCATCTTTACCTTCACTACCCCACATTTTCACATACCTGTTAAAGCTTGTTGCAACCTAAGCGCTCAGCACTTTCCAGTAGACCTAATATATGACATTCTGCAGCAGAGGAACCAAAGTGAAGCCCTGTGTTACTTCCAATATAACGATGTGTCGTTTAGGGCAGAGAGTCGCCTATGAGGGGTATTCTTCGATCAGACTTGCCAAGTAACCGGCAACATATATGTCAGGTAAGCCAAATGCATTTTTCATATCCAATGGAAACATGACACAGTAGCCGTGAGAAATCATCCACCGTGGAACGTGCGCGCCGAATCCACACTGGCGCTGGTAGCCACTGATGCTTTTGAATAGCTTTTGTTATAGAAGAAAACGTCTATCATCTCTCCTGTTGTACCCAACAGACACATCGAGCGATATAATGCTGGAATACCAACTTCTGCTTTTTCCACTAAATAGGGAATAGGCTTCTTCTATGCACGGTCTGGAGGTGTCGGCGAAAGGTCACGCCTAGTCTCCACTGCTAGCTTGAAAGCTCCATTAGAGATGTCTTCCAAACCTGGGGCCTTGTTGTAGACGATCCTACCACACATCCCCGGAAGTCTTCCTCGGTTACTAAAGGTATCACGCACTTGTTGAGCTGAATCACCGTTTGCATTTCACCGCTTTGGTGGTGAGAAAACAGAGTGGCCAAAATCATTTCCAGACAACTCAGGCCGTACTTTTTCTCCTTCGTCGTGGTGCGCTACGTAGAGAAATCTTTTTCGGACGGTAGGGTTGGTAAATAGGTCTATGTACAAAGTGTTATACTCCTGAACGATACGCCGTCAGACTACCAACTAAACACTCCCCCATCGAGTGAGAATTAGCCTGGAATCTTTTGTTACGTTACTTTGGTCCAGCCTTCGAGCTTCCCCGCTGTGGGGAGCTTTCAACTCTGGGAATTCCATTTACCAACGGGAGGAAAAAGAAGGAAGGGAACTGTTAGTTTATGGAACCCCCTGCAATCGCTAAGTAGAGCATAGCAGTTGTATATGTGAACTCCTTTCACCTTCGCTCTCATGAAATTTTCATCTGCGTGCTCTATTAATTCTGCTGCTGCGCTTGGCCTGTTTTACCTTTGACTCAAATTCTACCACCGTGATTTCGATATGGCTCACTAATTATGGCATATCGATATCTTTTATCGGATGGTATGTGAGAGAAAGTCCTGAACCGTCTGGTAGTGGTTGAGGTTGATTTGTATCAATTTAATCTGTGATATTCTGGACATTGGCTGTCTGCAATGTGCCGATCGCCCACACCCTCCTTCCCTTTGCACAGCAAGCAATTTCGGTCAACTCCACAGTCCTTGTTGGTAAGGTCTTCCACTCCAGATCTTTTGCATTGCTTCCATCATTCTTTCAAACTGGTACATGCTTTTGCAGTATGACCGAAACCAAAAGTATCTGAGGCACCACTTCAGTGCCGCCTAGTCCTTAGGCTGACACATCTTCATGCGGCTGTGTGTTAACAGAGTGGAGTCTTGGGGTACTTCTACCGACTAAAATAACGTTAATAACTGGATGATTTTTTTGATAATATTTCGGGAACAATTTGCGGTCATCTGCAATGCTATAAAACATATCAATATAAATACCAGCAAAAAAGAAAATTGTAATTATTTACATTATACTCTTCTGATAATGTTAGTGCATATATCCTTCACCATGTTTGAAGATGATGATAACCTCCGGTATTAGCTTCCTCTGATTTCTCCTTTCCCTGGGTACCACCTTTCTCTAGGCATCCGCATCCCTCTTGAGAGATTCACTTTTTTCTTTAGAATTGTGGCTACATGTTTACCTTCTTTAGCTTTCGTCCGCTTCAGAAGCAGGGTCAGCCTGTGTTGACCGGTTTGACAAATTTGCTTCGTCAGGAGCTTAATTTGGAGGGAGTCTCGAAACTTTCAACTCATCACCCAGCATATGAAGCCCTCGGGGTTTCACCCGTTCTCTTTACCTGCTCGATTTTGGGAGTTGAGCCCTTCTTTTCCGGGATTTACTGGCTTGCTGATTCGTTTAACCTTTCACGCCTCCTTTCTTCCGGTTTTTCTTCTGCCTTTCCTACCAACTCCCAAAAACCGTACACTTCTGGGTTTCCTGCCCTGTGCTGTAACTTTTTCTTATGCTCCTCCATCATTGGTTTTATTTCCGGTTATCTTAGGTGGACAGTCGGATCAATGGAGCAAATAAAGCTCACGAATAAAACAATAGATGTCAGCAATTCGGACTTCCAAATGAATTAGGGGAACCTATTTTACACATTATAGATACCAAACGGCAGGTAGACACTGCTGGATGCTTATGATGTGTACGGATAAGCTACCCAAATGCGGAACCGCTAAATGTGGGTATTGCCTATTAGATATCCTGTATCCAAGGTCGTTCCATTTGACGTCCGTGTGTTTGGCTCGAAGTGACCCATATTGGCTGATTGGTAGTCAAATGACAGTTCTTGCGCCCTGTGAGTTGGGGCTTATCCTGTCTTCCCTGCTTATAGTAAAAGGCACCTAAAAGTGATAGAAATTGTGGGCCAGAATCCTGCAAGTGGCAGAAAAATTTCTGAAATTTGGAGAAATCTTGGGAAAAACTTTAAACGTTTGTATTTCCCTTAATATTGAGAATTTCGCAAAAAGGGGCTTAGTTTGTGATCACTACTATTGGTAAAGAGTCTGAGCTTCAAAATGGTATATAGTTTGGGAGTCTAGGTGTCAAACTTGATTGCTACCGAAACGTCAACAACGTATCAGATAGGAACTGACCTCACGACAACGATCTTTCGCTATCGAAAACTGATTGGTTTGTGAAATCTGCGCACGCTCCTCTACAGCGGTAACGAGGGTCCTCAGAATGCTCGCTTTTTTCAACTTGAGCAGGAATTCCAACGATAAAAGCTTGACATTCTGGTCCTAAGGGAAGTGAGATGGTGGGACTCTAAAGAATGTTCCTCTCCCTTTTGTGGCAATCTGGGAAAGGGAAGAGGTAGCAGATGTAAATCTGGCGTCGGGTTGTTTCTGGCGACTACCGGAATGCGCGCTCTTTGATCTGAGGGCCTATTTCTGATCGACTTCTAACTGCAGAATTCCTGTCCAAGTTAAGGGACATCATGATTGTACAATGCAACGCACGAACGGAGACTTCCGATATAATGGAGAATTATGCTTTCTACGAGTAGTTAAATGCAGCTCAGGGAGCTGCGACCCTCAAATTCAAAGTCGACCGGTTGCATGACCCAGGTATTGCTTGACAGTGGGAGAGCTATCTTGTTGATAGGACTATACTAAGTAATCCGCCTGAGAATGTCGCTGAGCACTGGGCTGCCATCAAAAATTTTCTTTTCTCAGGTGCTGGGCAGATCGTCGGCCAGCGGATCGATGAACAGACGGCTCTACTGACTACTGCGATACCAATACCGAGTGAAACCTCGAGAAGTTGAGCGTAGTGTACGCGCGCCGTGACAAGAGGGAATATGATATTACGCTGGACAGGAAGGCGGAATATACCGGAGATCGCAATGATTTCAGAAATGTATACCACATCACGAAAGAGCTGGTATGTGGTCGCAACTTTTTCGATGATTCTGTGAAGGATATCAACGTTCGAATTTTTATCCATGATACTGGAAAACTGAAGACGTGGAAAGAAAACTCCACCGGGGTTCTTAACCATATCACATCGGTGAGATTCCTCGCCTTGTGGGTGAAATGGCTAGTCACCGTAATATGCGCATGCGGACTGCTCCTTCAAGCAGAAGAGAAATCATTTCTGCCACCAATACACTCAAAGAGGGTGAATCCGCGGGGCTTGACAATCTCCGCGCAGAGTTATTTATCGCTGCCCCCGCAGTTACTGCAGATCTGCTGTTTCTACTCATACCGAAATGTTGGGAATCCAAGATCTTTTCCAGAGAGTGGAAGAAGGGGATGATCATGAAGATTCCAAAGAAGGGAACCCGTTTTGATTGTGACAATTGGAAGGGTATCTGCGTGTTTCTTGATATCGCAAAAATTATAGCTAAAATAATCCTGAAACGCATCAAAGAACATCTGGAAAGCTTGATCGACAAAGAGCAGGTTAGTTTCCGCTCCGGATCTTTCTGCATTGACCACATCAATATCCTAGGGATTGTTTTGGAGCAGTGCGCTGAGTTTAGATCTTCGCTGCGCCTGCTTTTCATCATCATTAGAGAAAGCTTTCGATAGCGTGAACAGGGAGAATATCTGGAGCGCTCTACGCAGGAGGGGCATTCCGAAGGAACTGATACCTATTATCAGATTGACATATGATGGCGCAAAATGTCCGAGGTAAAAAATGCACCGAGATAAAATCTCGGAGGATTTTGAGGTCTAAAGCGGAGTCCGTCGGGGTAGCATCCTGCTACTGATGTTATTTTGTTTTGTTATTGGTGACGTTCTTCTCGCTACCTTGTCCTAAGGACGTGGCGGAATTTAATGACATCTTGTGAAAGTGAATTCAACTGCTGCCCAAAAGCTTAAACCTTTTGTCAGTATCTGTCTTCGACGTATTTTTGGAGTATGCTGGTCTGACACTATCTCAAGCACAGAACTTGGTCGTCGCACAAGCCTGGTACCGGTACGCGATATTGTTCAAAGTGGCAGTTAATAGGTCACACATTAAGGAGGGGCGACAATTGCATTGCGGGTTACGGCATGCAGTGGAAGCCACTCTCCCCAGATGGCCGACAAGTGGATCGCCCCAAGGATATTTAACGCAGAGCAGTAGAGGAAGGGCACGAGCGTCTCCATAAGTCGTATATAATATAATGACAGTTTAACCCGCGACGCCATTCCATTTGAAGCATGCATCACAATCACCACAATCAAATGGAAAAGAAACCATCCCGGTCGCGATCGTGAACCTTGTGAACTACAACTGGGACACAGCCAATGAAAGGTAAATTGAAAATATGAAGAAATATCATAAAACCTGACGGAAAAACTTGATACGAGTTTCGAATGTAGACTTTCATGAACCGATTACAATACATATCTATGGTAAAAAACCTGGATGAAGTGGCGTTCCACAACTGGTGTTCTTTGTGATCGACGTATCAACGAACGTCTCAAATCTAAAATTTATCGCAATGTCGTCCCTCCAGTCGCCCTCTATGGTTCTGAGTGTTAGCCGACTATAAAAGACAATGAACGGCGTTTTGCGGTAATGGAGACGAAGACGCTACGTTGGACTAGTGGCGTCACACGTTTAGATCACATCCGAAATGAGGATATCCGCGATCGTTATGGGGTTGCACCTATCGTGGAAAAGTTGCGAGAGAGGCGTCTTCGATGGTATGGTCACGCAATTCGTGCAAACGAGAATTCACTTGCCAAGATTGGTCTGAACATCGAAGTCGATGGTAAACGACCAAAAGGCAGACCTAAAAAACGGTGGCTTGATACGCTAGATGGGGATTTGAAAGCCTCGAGATTGCACCCAGATGAGGCATTCGATAGAGACAAATGGCGAAGCCGATCACGACGAGCCGACCCGGCTTGTGAAAGGGACAAAGGCGAGGAAAAAGAAGAAGATCTATGGTAAAAAACGAAGACGTGGCAGACCCTGCCCGACATGGAAGCAAGGCGTGGGTTAGGACTCCAGGCAGCTTTTAGAGGTATCGAATTAGTGTGCCTCGTTGTAAAACCGATATGTCTGGAGTACCTTTCTATCTTTCTAAGGCAAGTCTAGATTGGACACCGATTGTTGCGCCGTTGAAGATGTTGACGATTATTTTTTACTACACCAATATACAGGTTTGGATCCTTTAGCTGGGAAAGTTGATGATTTTCGAAAATGATAAAGATCTATCGACTCCCAAGTCTGTACTTGAATTGGAGTACAAACTTCTGTGTCATAAAGTCGTTGTAAAGTAGGACATATCTGCATCTACGCCGTATGAGCTCAATTAATTTATTTTGCATTTATATTGCACATATTAATAAGTTATTTTCATTAAATTTGTTCTTACTTGGACGGCTTCTGATAAGAACTGCAGCAATAATATTAGTGGGATGAAAAATTTGCTCTGTAAACTCATTGTGATGGAATAATTGATCAACACAACTGATAACCTTAACACTTAGTAATTCTTGTGTGACTATCTAACGATCATCAGTATCTGCAGTATTTATTGAAAAACTTTAACTACATACAAGTATAGTAAACAGGTTTGAAAAACTGGCGATGGTTGTAAATATGAAGAGTTATGCGGGTTCTGAGTCTAATTTCAGTATCTAATTATTAAAGTATAATAACATGATATGGATAGTACCACTGAAGAGATTCATAATCATTGTTGGATAAAATATCTTTTTTACTCCCATAGGGAACAAGTTCTAGTAGAACAAGAAACCTTTTTAAAACCATTCATCCTAGATTCGAAGGAGAGGTTTTGATCTAACAGATTTATCCAGAGTCTTCATTCAGTACGAAACCCTAAAAGAAGATGATCTTTAATCTATATAAGGAATATATTTTATTCAAAGTAAGCGACAACAACAGGCACAATTATTTATGAGGAGAAATAATGACTTACTGAACGCTGGGGACTATTGAAGCATGCAATTAATAAGTTGTGAACAGGTATTCAGGTAAAGACAAACACCTTCAATGAGAACTGGTTTAGGAACCTCATTACGATTTCAATTACTTTTCACTGGAAATTTATTGTATTTTATATTTAAATATGGTCAAGTACAGGTCTCAGAATTAGTTATAATAATAACAAATTAATTTTTATTCGTAAAATTTCTTCTTCTTCGGATAGAGACAATTTACTCATTTATTTACTCAATTAGTAAACAGCGAGCAATTCCAGTTATATGCTAAGCTGAGCTACATAAATAAAGTTAGAGCGCCAATTACAGGCAAGTTGAAACAACATAATAATATAACATTAGAGTTCGGACACCGTGAGACCATGACTGTTACTATGAGAGCAAGGAGGCAGAGTCCAGCCAGCTCAGATCTTGAGAGCCAGCCCGTAGCGGTTCTCCCACCCTGCAACTGAGGATCTCTTTGAGATCTCCGAAGATTGGTTTACCTAGGGCCCGTAGCCTGATTGTAGCTAGAGCAATCGTAAAGGAAGTGCCTGATGGTTTCCTCCTGTTCTCAGTTTCGGCAATAAGAATTGTCGGGTATGCCGAGTTTGGCCGCATGGTCCCTATGAGCCAGTGACCCGTGAAGACCGCCGTAATCTTGTATGCATTTGTACGCGTCTGCCACAGCAGCTCTCAGGATCGAGTTTTGTCATTAATGTGCCAAATCCTCCTAGACTTGGCACAGGTGAGGAGTCTTCGTCTTCTGAGGTGCGCGGTTGGACGTAGACTGCACCCGCCGAAGGATTGCCAAGAACAGTCACTCATTCCTCTGGTTGAGAACACAGAGAAAGGTGAGCTTGAGTCTGCCGTCCAGACTGTCCAACGCGTTTCTGCACTGCCCCACCAGATTAGAGGATGTCGCCGCTCAGTGCAAAGCCTTAATGGCCGCTTGGCTGTCGGTCAGAAGGCTTTGCAACACATCGCCGGTCTTGCCCTCTGCCCTGGTTGCCTAGATTTCCCGAGGTGCTTCGTCTGGGAAGCTATTGTGGCCGTACGGCTTTGCAGTCCAGCACTCGCACTCACGTAGTCTGACAGCACTGCACGTTACAATGTGTTTAGTGTGAAGGTCCGGGGGGAGGAAGTGTAGGAGTACACTGAGAGCATCTATCGGGCAGGGCTCTAGAACCTCGGTAGCATCTGCATACCCGGCTCTTTGAATCCCTTTAAGCTTCGTTCTATTGCACGTTTTGTTGAAAACCTGTCACCATACAATAGAACCGTACATTAGGGTGCGATGCATCACAGCTCTGTACATTCAGAGAACCTTCCTCAGGCGGAAACCACAATTCTTTGCAAAGGTTTTCTTGCAAGCATAAAAGGCTGTGTCCGGATAGCTGAGTGGTTAGAGCGCAAGGCTGTCGTACGGAAGGTCGCGGTTCAAATCTCACTGGTGGCAGTGCAATTTGTATCGTGATTTGACGTCGGATACCAGTCGACTCAGCTGTGAATGAGTACCTGAGTCAAATCAGGGTAATAATCTCGGGCGAGCGCAATGCTGACCACATTGCCTCCTAGTGTACCGTTACGGTCTTGAATGAAGTGCTCTAACACACTTCAAGGCCCTGATCCAACATGGATTGTTGCGCCAACGATTATTATTATAAAAGGCTAAACAGGTCTTCTTAACTCGCAGTTCTATGTTCAATCTCCAATTTAGCTTCGGATTCAGGATTACACCCAGATACTTTACGATGGAAGAAAGAACCAATCTTTGCTGGAATTCAGATACCCCTGTCTTGGTGGTGAATGCTATTTATTCTGTTTTGATTGAGATTATGCCGAGTCAGCACCTTGCGGTCCATAGGCACATCTTTACCGCTCCTTCCATGATGTGCTTTATAATGGAAGAAAACACCCCCAACCTGACACCAAAATCACCAAATCGTCGGCATACGCCATCACCTTCACCCCATTTCTACCCAATATTCGAAAAATTGCACCCATCACTATTAACCGCGCTACTCTGGGACGTGACTCTGTTCAAGTTGTTGCCTCCCAAATCCGACTGGATTATCCTGGTTCATAGCATGGATATTAACCAATGCTCCAATCCAATACAGGTCAAGGCTTCCTTGATGGCGTTGGTGCTAACATTGGCGAATGGTCCTTCTATATCCAAGCAGGCTGCTATGGTATACTGCTTGTACTACAGCAACTGCTCTGCGTCTGAACCAGCAGTTTCAACTTTTCACCAGCAGATTTTGTGCAAAAGCCTTCTGACTTTTTAAGAAAGGATGAGCTTCTATGTTCCTTGGACAGAATTTTACTGAGCCTTGCAGGTTCGCTGGTGCCTTCAATATTCAGGCAATAGTTCAACCAAGACCATCTCTTGGCAGTCTTTGATGGCTGACTTGTACTTTTTCAGACAGTTCTTGTATAGCTGCCTGTAGTAGGTTTTGAAGATCTCCCTCCTTCCCCTCTGAACAGATTTTAATCAATTTCTACATTCCTGAACTTTTTGGAGGTTATTAAAGTTGAGAGTTGCTCAAAGCCCCTGGTGCAGCTTGACTATCACTATAGATTGCTCCGATCTGCTTATCTTTTAATTGCTCGTCGATCACGCAGGTTGTTGGGCTTAGGATCGCATAAACTTGAGGCATTTGGTTGGTTGGTTGCATATTGTCGGAAGGAAAATGTCCACATCTCGTTTCTAACCAAAAGGTAAATTCCTGTTCCAGAATCCTGTTCCGTTTTTGAGCTATTGGTTAAGAAGACTTCAGTTTATAATGCAATTCATTCTTCTAGTTTCCCCATATGCATAGAAGTCGCAGAATCAGAACGGATTACAAAACTGGATTAAATTCTGCCAATATATCTTCCAAAGCTCCCCTCACGTCCTCTATCTCTTCATCGATCGAAATAAATTAGTCCTTGAACTGCTCTAGTCTCTCCCTTTGCCTAATACGCTTTTTTGCCTCCTCTAACTCTTTCAACCTGCACTGCAGTCGGAGGAAGGATCTGGTCCATCGTAGATGCCCATCATCCCGTCAGCCAAACTATCGATCGACATCATTCCAGCAATCGCGTAGGCCACATCCTCTGAGATGGTTCTAAAACCAATAAACTCTTAAATGGGTCTTCCTATAAACCAGACTCATCTTTTGAGCATTGCATGCGGTATGCAGTGCATTTGCCTAACCTAGCGTTGAGCAGTATCGGGTTTACCACTTTAGCTATAAGCAGCTTGCTTTGGTACCATCCTTGCCAAGGCCGTATCGGATGCCTTAACGCAAAACTGTTCAACCTCGCATCTGTAACCCCGAGCCATTTGATTACCGATTATGAACTGATATGCTTTCCCATTCTGCTACGGGAAGTTATCTGCTTACGCCATTTGGTGATGAGCATCGCCTCGGTTTTGTCTACCGCGAGTGCAAGACCTGCCTCTTTCAGTCAATTCTTTATAGCAGCGATTGCTTCAAATGAATACGTCCGCGAGATATTGTGCAGGAATAACTACCGGTGTGTCATCGGTGTAACACACTATAGCGGCCTCGCCAGGGATTGGGATGTTAAGGGCACTAGTATATATGATATTCGACAAAAGCAGTCGCAGTGCATAGCCATTTGGGATGCCCGTGGGGACAATGTACTCTGCACGTCCATTTTCTGGCTCGGCCCATATTTTTCTACCTCTTAGGTAGCTGTTGACAGTTACAGTTACAGTTACATCTCAAAGGCAATCACTTCGCGATGCTTGCTAATCCTACCCTTTCCGCTCATCGCATTTCCAGCTAAGCCAGTGAGCAGTTTCCTGGCTTCGATAGTTGATCTCGCCGTACGGAAGGCGAATTGTCGGTCTGATAAGTCCACCAGACTCTGTACAGCCGGGAGCAATCTATTATAGATTATTCACTCCAGCATTGTCGGTAGGAAGATGGTTTACCAGGAGGCTTACCAGGTTTAGGCAACAAAACTAGCTTTTGATATTTTCATGTCTCAGAAAAGATTTCATCTATAATACTTACATCAGCTTCAGAGGTTTGTTTGGTATACCATCGAGGCCCGAAACTTTGCTATCTTCCAGTCTACTGGAAATCTCCAGTACTTCTTTCGTCGTTGCAAAAAACATACATTGGTCAGACAAAACGACTGGTGCATGCTCGAGTCAAAGAGCACCTAAAGGAGGGAGAATAAGCCAAAAGACACAATAAGCAGCATATAAAATCATCCGTATCGTGGTCGAAATACTAAGATAGATCAGGCAGGTTAAGATTGACCCGTATGAAAAGCTTTTCATAGAAACACTCCTAAACACGGAACTAACCAACAACCAACAAAAGGAACAATTTTGGTCTTTCTATAAGACACTGAACAATTTTCAAACGAAACCGGGATATGCAATTTGCGGAGGCCCCGAATCTCCCCGAAGGAACCCTTTAGGTGCTTCAAGGTCAGCAGTCCTTTTCGCTTCACTGTATAGCTCTCTCCAAGTTTTTTTGAATTTCCTTGTAAACAGGCTGTAGTACCCTCATCAGTCCTACCTATTGCTCTCCCGGCCGCTCGGCTGGCCCTATGACATGACGGCCAAAGAACAGACAATTCACTATTCCGCCAGCAAGTAGACTTTCTACTGGGGAAAGTATAATGATTTCGCGTCGTTAAGTCGCATTCCGTCGCCTGGTATAGTGTCCCGGTCTAATCGCACATTTATGAATGGTTGCTCGTCAATAGCTTTCGCAGATCAACCTCACGTCCTCTTCATTCTTGGAGGAGCAGGTCTCCAACCGCTTGGCTTATTCATCGGATCAAAGCCGATTTCCTGGTGATCGCTGTATGCATTTATTTAACAGACAACAAACAGAATAAACTTCAATTACTTACTGTCCTCAGGAGGAGGAGAAAGCAATAATCTTATCCCACGCTTAAAGCTACTTAAAGTGGGGAAGTTAAAAGGATCAAACTGTTGTGCGTTGTAATTTCGGCAAAGCCTAGGAATCGGGGAATGGGAGTAGACTTCGAACTCTGCGAAGGGAACATTGAAAATGTCTGCGTTAGATGTGTTATAAGGCGCAGAACGGCAGATGATGTCGTTAGTGGCGGACCAGTCCATCAGACCCGAGGAAAGTTTAAAAAAAATGCATAAATCCAGGTAGGGTCTACGCTGAGGTTCAGAAAGTGGAGGCGTAGTCCACACGAGGGAAACTTTTCTTAAAGGAGGGGGAGCGGGTGAATTTACGTTGCACATTTTCAAGTGCACGACAATCACAGTTACGGGAAGGTGACCAGATCCCGGAACAATACTCGAAGGTATTGGAGGCAGTGCACCTATGCTTAACAACGCCGTGTTGCTCTTTTACTATGTGGTGGCCAAAGTGGGCGGACAACCAGTCGCTGACATATCTTTCCAAGATTTTGGAACAGGAGAAGAGGAGGGAAATGGGATGGTAATTCTTGGCAAACGTACGATCACCTCTTTTGTGAATGGGGATAATGAGAGCCTCTTTCCTCAAGCCGTGAAAATGATCTTCTTCGAGGCATGTGTTGAAAATAAGAGATAGGGGAAGGGAGATAGAGTCACCAGTTTTGAGCAAAAAGAGGTTTGGAACACCATCGAAGGTTACATCCACTAGGCTCAGGAAAAGTAGTGGCACAGTAAATCATAAGATAGTTGGGCAGAGTTAACTGAGGAGCCAGAGAATTTAATGAACGGAGAAGATAGCTGGGCGGGAGTTGCGAATGTGGGACCAGAAAAGTTTGAGGTTTCCACGCTTAAGTGAGTCTTCACCCCTGATCAAATATTCGTTACGAGGAACGCAGAGATTTGAAAAAAACTAAGTCAGCATAGGTTCTAGAAGACAGGAGCTTCTTCCTTGCAGTGTGTTTTTGACGAAGTTTTTTGTGGACTTTAGTGGTGAACCAAACACGGTAAGAGCATAAGCACTTAGGAGAGGAGGGGACGTTACAAGGAAGAAGATCAGATAAAAGGATATAAAAGATCTTAAATGCTTGGTCACACATTAATGGAGAAAGGAGGGCGTCGGGAGCAACATAAGACGGGGCAGAGGGGATTGGGAAAGGCAGCGCACAGAAAGGTTAGACAGCACAAGGTCTAGAGCGCGATCTAAGTGGTTTCTAGAACGTTTAAACTGGAGGACGCCACAGGTGTACATGAAAGTGGATAGAGGAAGACAAAATTGGGTGGAATTATTAAGAAGGGAGGAAAGGTCAGCAGTAATTGGCCAGGGAAGCATGGGAAGATTAAATTGGTCACAGAGGATGAAAGGAAATGAGGGGAGCAAAACGATTAGGACCTCTGATAATTTGTCGGCCATCGTACAGAGAAGGAGGGCTGTGGTAGGGAAAATATACACACGATATGATAAAGGGGCACACGTTTGGCAGAGTGACTCGTATGGTGACAGACTTGTAGGCGAAGAAGGTGGAGGAAAAGATGATTTCGGCACGGAGAGAGGGCTTAACAGCTATTAGGGCCCTTCCGCCGGTTGTTTTGCCAAGCGCAGCGCAGTCTCTGTCAGAACGAAAGACAGAGTAACATTCGAGGAGCTTGGAATCTAAAATCCTTACAACCAACCAGGTTTCAGAAATGCAGATGACGTGATGTTGGAATGCTAAAGCAGTTTGGAATCCGACACGCTTTGATAACATACGAAATTAGAATATCCGCGATTGATATGGAGTTGCACTGGTCGTGGAAAAATTGCAAGAGGGGCGTCTTCGATGGTATGGTCACGTAATTCGCGCTAACAAGAATTCATTTGATTGGTCTGAACATCGAAGTCGATGGTGAACGACCAAAGCACCGGCCGAAAGAATAATGGCTAGATAGGGATTTGAAACCCTCGCTATTGCGTCCAGATCAGGATTTTCATACAATGGGGATCACAGCGAAACGACCTCGCTAACGGCACAAAGGCTGACGAACAAGCTAAGTATTAATGGGACAAATGCTACTCAAACGTTTTTATATAAGAAATGCTCAAAACTTTTCATACCTGAAGCGTGCAGTTTCTGGTTTCCCGACTTGTTAAAATTATTCTATATTCGAGTACGCTCCCGTTAAAAGAAAAGCTAAATCATGTACGATTTTTCACATAATATATTCTGTCGCCTCAATTACAAGAAATACACAAATTTACTCAGTAGAACTAGCTGGTTCCCTTTGACAGCTTTAAATAATTAAACCATATTCATTTGCAATTCCAAGTTACTGGCCTAAGTCTTTTGTTTTCCTGATAGAGGTTCATCATCTAATCGTCATGCTCACAATATTTTCTTATTAAACTGAATTAAATTATGAACGAAATGAGTTGCAGAAAATATATAAATATGTATATTTATGTAAATATGTCACAAACATCTCATCAGTGAAGTTCACATGCAATACTCATCCATGAATCTCAGCATAAACGCGAAAGCCGCACTCAGCTATAGCAAATCCCTTATGGCATCTACAATATAAAAATGTCAGTGAGTATTGTTAAGTATTGGGAGCAGGATGCAACCCACTTTTCTGGACTGTGTATATCACCACACTTATCTATGATAGGTTCGTCAATGTTTTTCAATTGTTCAGGATTGTCATCGAACTTCTGGATGTCTTTGTTCACTTTGATGAACCCTTTCTTTTGGAACTCACCACTTTCAGATAACTTTACAAATAAAGATTGGATATTTAAAAAGAGTTGCTAAGTGGTAAGATAAGAAAAAAATACCAGCCCCAATTCCATCAAGGTACAGGTGATGAAACACTTTTCATCTCTGGATGGATCGGTTTTTTGTAGCATAGCGTGAACGTCACCTGGGATGTAAAAGTGAATGCACAATGAACGTAATTAGATTCATTTAAATTTTAGTAAGTCTACCAAAATGGGTTGATTCTGGCTGACATGACTTAGTAAAGTTATTAGTATAGTCTCGGACCTTTTGAGGATCAAGTTTTGCCTGCAATTGAAAGGAGAAAGAGAAAATCTTTATACTATCTAATAATTATGCAGATTACGTGAGGATATAATCGGTTTATTTCAAAAATAGTTCAGCAGTACTAGCTCCTTATAGAGTTTCAACAGCTCATAAGTAGAGTAATATTTTGCTTACGCGCAAGAAGACTCTGATGAAATGGCCATAAACCTTTGACTTTCACTGTATAATATGATTAGAAAAATTTTATTGACTCCAAAATTCATATGACTAACTAAAGGAGCAGACTTGAAATCCTCAAGAATTTATACCTGAGAAATCACGAGCAACCACGGAAACAGAACCAATGAAAATCTGCTAGTTCGCCGAGAATACATTTCTGCTAAGAAGCTGACCACCAGAAAAAAGAATTTCTTACTTAACTTTGAAACCGCCTAATGCAAATTAAACGACTCTAAGCTAGGAGAGTCTGTTTTTATACTAAAAACTATAATTATCCATGGTTTGCAGCAACATAACTGCGGATCATAATGGGAGATAATAATGCAACTAATCATTGTTGAGTGATTGATTGTAATTATAAGTATATATTCATGCTGAACCTAGATATTTGTCACCTTCACCTAATTAGTGATCCGCAAAATGTTGAAGTTTAACTTCAAAAATCCATTAAAAAAAATGACTTGTTTTAGTTAGTAATGGGATGTTGTGTTTGGTGACTGAAAATTGTCACTTTGTTTGGCAATATCAAAAATAATGGCTGTTATGGCCGGCATGGTTGTTCGCTCCATCACAACACTCCATCCCCAGCTGAAACTAAAGGGGGTTCAGCGAGGAACCAGACGCACAGCTCCCTCAACCCGGCTGCAGGAAGTCAAAATGGACGAGTCGCGTGCCTCTCGCCTTGGTCGCGTTTTCTTTCTGCACGAAGGGCTTTAGTCGAGCCAAGGAGACCCGTTTGGCCTAATTAGGACATGCGTACAGGATTCAAGATCTCTGGGCACGTCGGCCACCGTTTTCGCGTGGTTGGTGGGTGATAGCAGTTTTAGCTTTGCCATTGCGTCCTTGAGCAGATGTTACAGATTAGTAGCGTTGAGTACCAAACTGATGTGGAGAACAGGGACGTTGGGAAGTCTCAGGTTCTCCCCGTATACCAGCTTCGCAGGATTTGCAGCAAATTCGCTATTGGCTATTCGGAGACCAAGAAGAACGAATGTCAGGACCTGCAACTAAGAAGGCTCATCTTGGGCTATTATAGCGGCTTTCAGCGTCCTCTGCTACTATTCGAGCATCCTATTGGACTGCGGATGGTAAGCGGTTGTCCGGTGGCGTTTAAAGCCGAGGCATGCGACGCCCTGTCTGGCCCAAGAATTAATGTCCTTGTTCATTGACGACCAGAAATACTTCCCCGTGACAAACCGATTTGTTATCCAAATGGGTGCGGCAGATCGTCCTTTCGTAAATTGGCCGGAATACTTCGCGTTGCTCTCTTGTCTGAGGTCTCGCAGTATATACTGGATGTTGAGCCGAAGATGGGAAACTCCCTGAACGTTTATTTGGGGTTGGTCCCCAAGCTCCGACTAACCGCATCGTCCTTCTGCCCCTCGGCGATTGTCGGAAAATCGAAGGTGGGTGAGATCTTGACATCTGCAACACGCGACAAAGCGTCAGCAACCATGTTATCTTTTCCAGACGTGTTGAATATCGCAAACGAACTAGCTGATAAAGTTCAATGGTCGAAATTGACGATGGGACGCTTTGTTGGGCTTTTGGTTTCAAAGCAAAAGTAGGCTTATGGTCCGTGAACAATATAAACGGCCTTTCTTCAAGGGAATACCGGAAGTATTTAATTGCGGGGCATGTGGTGAGAAACTCACGGTCACAGATCCTGTGGTTCCGTTGAGCAGGATTGAGTTGTTTGGAGAAGAAGCTCAACGGCTGCCAGATTTGATTCAGTTGGGCAGCCTCTGGAAACCACACAATCAAACGGGAGTCTTGGGTTGTCGGCCCAGACAAGAAGGCGTTAAGGATCGATTGATGGTGGGCGGTCTTGGGCAAGAAACGACGATGGAAGTTTAACATGATCAAGAACCTTCTTAGATCCTTAACAGTTTTCGGAGGTGGGAAGTTTGAAATCGGTTGCTCCTTAGCTGGGTCCTGTTTTATATCTGCAGGGGTAACCAGGTGGCCGAGGAATCTCACCTGGGATTATAAGAATTTGCACTTAAGCCCTAGACCCGTCTCAAGGAGACGTTGAAAAATGCACTCGAGGAATCTTCCGCACTCCAAGTTTTTTCAGAGGTTCGCATGTGGTTCGCGATATTCTTCAGTGATAGCCGCGTATGGCGAACATTTCCATCCCCGCCCTGTGTTTGGTGTACCTCCGGATTCATCACGCATGTGGGGCAATATGGAGAGTCGTCACAACCGAAACAGTAAAGGTATAAACAATAGCATTCGTGCCCGTTTGGCAATTGCATGAGGTTGTAGTTAACTTCGTCAAGCCTTCGTTTGGTTCACTTTGAGACATTTGGGATAATTCTTAAGTCCAACGTCCATCAGGTGAATCACTGTAAAATAGCTTCATTTCGTTCCACTTGCTGACGACAAGTACGGGGCTCGCAAATTGCATATGTTTGGTCATAGAGACGTCGACCCTCGTTCGCCAAGTTGTCGATGGGGACCATACCTGATGTTGTACGGTAAGTGCACGGCATTCACTGTGCACTCAATCATTGTAGTCTGTCCGCTTGTCTGTCTGTCTTTCTTTATTTCCTCTTTTTGGAGGGGGGAAATCTTCAAAAGACGCTACAGCTATAGGCAACCAAGAAGTATACCATGGCTTACCCACGTTCGTAATCATCCTTGCCAGAGCCTTACTTGCAGTGGATGCTTTGCCGCAAACACGATGCATGTGTTTCTTATAACTGAGCTTCGCGGCTTCCATCACTCCCAAGTAATTGATGACCGATTTGGAACTAATGACTCAATCCCCAATTTGAATGCGGGCATAGTTTCTTCTTACAGCGCTTGGTGATGAGGATTGCTACGGTTTTTTCTTCCGAATGTGTGAAGCCAGGACCCTCTAGCCAACCCTTAACAGAACTGATTGCTTCGAATGAATATAACTCAGCATCTTCGAGAGGCTTTGCGACCACAACCAGCGCTATATCGACGGCGTAAGCAATCACCGTGGTTTGCATCCGGGCCAGAAGATTGAGCACGTGGTTGTACATGATGTTTCCCTAGCAGTGGACCAAGTACGGAGCCTTGTGGAACAACCGTGGAGACAACGTACTCCTCACCTGTAAGTTTACCAGCCTTAGGCAGCAGTACCAACTTTTGCCGCTTCCATGCTGCAGGAAATATCCCCTCGGACATGCACGCTTCGAATAACTCGTTGAACATATCCGGTGTGGATATCATGGCAAGCTTAAGGGCTTTATTCGGTATTACGTCCAGGCCCGGCGCTTCAGTGTCACCTATTTTGCTGAAAATCTCCAAAAGCTCGTCTCTGATGACTGCTGGAATTGCCATCACATTCTGAGTTCGTTGGAAGCTGTCAGTGCCTCTCTCTTGGAAGCTGTCGGTGTTTCTTGCTTTGCTGATTCTACAGTCGCTAATGCACGGGTTTACGTCCACTTCTGAGTAGAGCTCCTTAAAGCATTCCCTCTTGCTACGATGGATGGCAAGCTTGAGGGTTTTGTTGGTTTCTTTATGGGGGTATTTCTTTTGCCTCTGTTCAATCCATCTGCCTAGATTATCTGATTAATCCCATCTACCTAGATTGTCCACCATTTTCTCGAATTCAGACCTGGTTGGGCGTAGCAGCTGGAAACATCTACATAAAGTCACCGGCTGCCTGATTCATTGTACATTGTATGGCTTATCGACCACATGCTCATATTTCTTCCTATATTCTTCACTTAAGATGATAACTTCCACCTTAGATTCATAAATGGTATGATCAAGTGAATTCTGAGCCACCCTTCAATCATTGAGGTTTACTTAATTAAAATTTCGCGTTGCAGTCGATGCTTTCTTGAATTCCGTGCATTTACCACTTCCAGCAATATGTCAGCTATCCCGTCCCTACTTTCTTTCGCACAACAAGGATTTGGTTTGCCCATTGCACTCCCTGGAAATATGGCTTTTCTCGCCTCAAATTCTACATCGGTCGGACCGACAAGTGCTGGTAGGGTATAACTTCGCGTAGTGTCCAAACATGAGGCATTTAAAACACCTTTCTAGTAACATCTGTTCTCTTAAACGGTAGATTATTTGTCCAACCTGAGCTTTTCCGGCCGCCAACAACTTCTGTATTGCCCGCACTGGTAATCATATTATAGCTGTTTGAGTATCGCCATAGACTTTGGACTCCTCTGGAACGTCTTCCAACTTGAATCGTTCCTTCAAGGCCGTGGAAATTTCTCCACTCCAATGGTAATTCCTTCAGATCAAGGCTTACACTTTTTCCATACTTCTTCATATTTAATTTGTAAAGACCTCCACAGAACTCTTTCATTTACTGCTTTTGGCATTGGCGGTGAGCTCAGAGTTGACGTGGTATTCCTGAATGGATCCTTTTCATAGTCCTACAGTATTTTCTGCTGTAGAAGCTCTTGACCAAACGCGTGGGTATTGTTGCCGTTTTTGTAGTCCAGCGATTTGCTTTCAGTTTATCTTTCTTTGGTATTGTTACTGGTGTTCACGGTAAGGTGGTGCTATGTTTGAATACTTTTTTCACCAAATTTAAAACACTTGTAACATTATATGCCACGGTGGCCAAGTTATCCATCAGCGAAGTATTACGGTCGAGGAATATGCGCCCGCTTGGTCACTCCCAAAGCCACCTGCATTGGGTTTCAGAGTTATTGCACCGTACATTTACTTCTTCTCTCATCTTCCATGGTGGTTTTATGTTTTGGGTATCCTTCTTGTAGTCGTTTTTGTCTCTTCACCAGAGATGAGCAGACACTAGCCCATGCATAATCTGAAAAGATTTTACAACTCCTCACAGGTCTATCTCTCTGACTGTTTGACAGACACACTTTTCCCAAGAACGGTTGCACCTATTGACATGAAATTCAATGCAAAGTTTGGAACTTTAAGTCCTCACACATGCGATGAATGTATGCTGCACGTTGAACCTAATCAACAAGTAAAAGATGGGTGCGCAATTTTTTTTCACTAAATATAGCCGTCTGGACTATTAAACGAAACGTCTCGGTTAATATTTTTCGGATCAGATCTTGATCGCAAAGGTTAAGAGCACGGACGTCCGAAAAAGGTCAATAATTTCAAGGACCCGTTCTCAAAAAAGGAACCTACCCGTAAAATCTGAAAAAAATTGGTGATCCATGCCCTGGTATCAACTTTGCTACAAATCATCAGTCATGGATTTGCTGCCCCTTATCTTGCGCATATTTCAGTGGACTGCCTGATATATTTGGTTGCCTCCATGTTTAACCAGTTCGCACTGTGCTTTTGTATATCAGCAAAATGATAGCGGGTCAAATTTGTCATCGTGTGAATTTATTACAGGCTAGGATATGATATACCATCGGTATTAAAGTAACAAACATCCTAGAGCTCGTAAAATGACATTGCAGAAGAAGGATGAAACTTTAATTATCAGAATCCGACCAGCAGTCGCTAAAGTTAAGCATTCTAGGGAGATTACGTTTTCGGGTGGGGATGTTTAATTTTATTTTGTATCTCTCTTGATTTATTTTGAAACAAATGCATAACCCAGAAAATCTGTAATGTGCGTGATTAAGGGTATGACCAGAGCCATCGTTTGAAGTTGCCATGATCAATCACGTGGGTAGAGCTATCCTGAAAATCAAAAGGTAGTCTAAATTGACGGCGTAGGGCTTTCTACGTCTAAGTGTCTCTGAGGTGTTTTCCCGATACGCACTTGTATGCCTCTGTGCTAATTAAGTTCGGGAATGTGGGAGAGTCCTTTCGGGCCCCTTTCACGTTACATACAAAACTTTACGTGACTTATTAATGGTGCGTTAAGATTGTAGGATCCAAAATTCATAAATAGTGCCAAAACCTCGAACAGTTAGGGGTGCAGAAGAGTTGAATAGGAGGCGTCTCAATTGGACGTTGAGTAGAAAAGCTCGGACCCATGACGCTACACTGACTCGTTGACACTTTGATGACTCTATTTAATTCCGCTGTAACTTCAAATTCAGATAATATTTTTTACAGTATCGATTGTCAATATTCTTTTATGCTTATGTTAATGTTAAAGAAAATTAGATGGACATTAGCGTTGCACTCCTAACACTTCTCTTTTGTCTGCTTCAATGAGTATATCTGATCAATGAGTGACTGCCTACGTTCAAATCTTCCTTGATATTCCTCAGCAATATTTTTTGAGAAAGGTTCAAGCCTTTTTTCGATGATTGAGCATGATGAGCACTTTGTAACATGTACACATAATGATATCCCTTTATAGTTTCCGAAGCAGAATTTATAACCTTTTTTGTAAAGAACAACAGCCACAGGGAGATTGTAAATTATATTCAAATGAAAAAGCGCCTTGTTCTGGCTTGGGCTTGGCCGAGGTCAACTTTGAGAGAGCCCTGAGTTGAGAACATTCACTTGATGACGGATCGGTGTGGATTTTGCTTCGCCCAAATTCAGGCCATAATGAGGCGGTTTTTGACCTGAATATAATTCATTCGCAGCTCGGGATTGTGAGGAAGTAAGCAAGTAATATCTTCTAATCATTTTCGGCCACGCTGCTTCCCGCTGTTCAGATAACTTGCCTCTGCATAAAAAATATCATTAAGTCCTCAGCATAGAACGGCAAGTGGTTGGGGACGTATGACCATTGACGGAAAAGGGACCTTGGTTTGCACTATCTTGGCAAATCGGTTACAGTTGATATAGGTGCCGTCTATCTACTCCTTGGGATATTTAACTTGATAGCAACCAATATCTGTTGTTCTTGAGCTATAGCTGACACTGGGCCTTACCGAAAGGTCTGCAAATTGGGCAGTTGGAAGTTGCTACAGTAGACAATTGTAAAAATTGTCTTCTCTATGGCTTACTCTTTGGTATTAAAGGGGCGTTGGTGAGCTCTGTTTTAGTTTTTAGAATGTTGATCCTTGATTATACCACATATATGCTTTATCTTTTACAGGTTACCGATGAACAAATGAAGAAAAGCGCTCAAATGCTGCGGGATGTATGCCAACCGAAATTCAAAATTTCTGATGGTTCGTGAAAATCCTCCATAAAGCATTGATAGATAGATAAATAGAACCATTTGAAATATTTCTTTTCTTGTATCATTCAATTGCAGAAGTAGCGAACGGAATAAAGGACGGTATAGTTCCCGATGAACAGAATGTTAAATGCTATATAAATTGTGTCCTGGAAATGATGAATTCGGTACTTAGACGAATGACCGAAAAGGTCCTTTCGATTCACTCATTGAATTACTCATTCTTTCAGATAAAAAAAGGCAAACTCAACTACGAAGCGTCTGTGAAACAAATTGACCTGCTGCTCCCAGATCGTTTGAAGGACTCTTTCAAAGCAGGACTGGCAGCCTGCAGGAATTCAAGTTAGTTATAATTGCGTGTGTTTTTGTAGACCTAAAGTATTTCGCATTTATTTGAGTTTGAATTGTTTCGTTATCAAAAAATTCAAATATCTTATTTTATTTACTTTCAGTCGATGGTATTAGGAATCATTGTGAGGCTGCCACGGTGCTTCTAAAGTGTTTGAAGGCGAATATTCCGGAATTCTTCTTTCCTTAAGGGATAGTCCTAGATCCTATGAAATATTACGCAACATAAAAAATAGAATATTTAAGATAATGTTTTTATGTTCATAAAATCAAATCCGAAATAAACAGGGCTTTCATTTCTGACAATTCTCAAGTTTTTGACGGTATGTTGCAAAGGAAACCTGGTTAAACACCCCTTGTGGCATACATTTTTAACTGTTTTCAGTTACATATTAGACTAAGCTTTGCATATAAAGTTTGGTCAAATTAACTAGTCTGCTTTTATCTGCTGGCAGGAAGGCTGACAAAGCTGCAGGATGGCCCCAATATTTATCTAGTAAAGCCATTTTCAGTTGATCAGTTAAGGGGACTAAGATATTTCGCGATAAAAGATCCTTAGGATCGAGCGCATATGTCTTGATATCAAAACTGCTAGAAACCGACTCAAGAGCTAAGCAGTCTGGTAGTGTATCCACAATCCAGTGGCCTTGAATTCTTAATAGGTTATGATGCGAATGCTCAACATATTTGTTGGGGGACTATCAAATACTATCCTAGATGCTTGGTAACTGCTCCAAACAACATTCCTTTAGGCTATACTGTGAGCGACTGGGAGCAGAAAGAGAGACTTCAAGGCTGTGCCATTTGCTGCAATGTGCTATTGTGCTCTGGGAACTGTGATATTAGCAAGCGTCAATTCGCTGCTGGATTGACGATTACGACAACCGTAAGACGTGCCCTCATTATTTAGAACTCGATTTCTGAACGGATACTGACTGCAGGAATCCGGTGCTGAATGTGGAACATTCGATAGTATAGTGTTATGCAACTATGGAGACTTCCAGCTTTATAGCTTCTACTGCCTTGTTACTGGGACAGAGCTCGCCATAAGGTCAACTGGGTTTCAACTGACCAACAACGTACGAGTTATCAGATTAACCAGAGAGTGGAGAGTCATTTTGCTGACCGGACTGTCGATGCCTTGAATAGTCGAAATAACAATATTGGTGAGCATTGGAGCTCAGGTTGTCGCCCATAGCGCAAAGGGGCAACAAAAGATCTAGCCGACTACCAAATATGGAAGCGGATCGATAAACGAAAGGGAATGAATGCTTCGGTTGCCGCTGCAAGTGATGGTGAATGTGACGCGTTCGAATACTATGCCACATCCGTGGCAGTTCAGCGTAGTGTCTGCGGTGACAAAGAAAATTTATTATTGAGCTGATCAGGTGAGCAGAAACTGTCCCAGATAGTAATGTTTTTAGAACGGTATACTATCACCAAAGAACTGGCGTCTGGCCACAAACCTTTCAATGGTCCTGTGAGGGACGTTAACGGCCGACTTTCCATACACGCTGATGAGCAGCTAAAGAAGTTCCCAACCTTACCACATCCGGTGAAGACCCGCCTCATGCAGATGAAATGGGTAGTTACTGCAACGCTCATCAATATGCTCGATCGAAGTAAAACCGCTAGGCTTGATGGTCTCGCCGCATAGTTATTCTTGGCAGTTCCTATAATTTTTGCCGATCTGCTACTTCCATTCGTACGGATAACCCGGGGATACGAGCCTTTGCTGAGAAAGTGGACGAAGGGAATAATCGTTAAGATTCCGAAAAAGGGCACCCGTATTTTTGTGCTGCCTAACACCGTTAAAAAAAAAACTATTTAAAGGAATCTTGGAACGCATCAAAGAACGTATCAAAAGTTTGATCGGCGGAGAGCAGGCTGGTTTTCGCTCTGAATCCTTTTCCACTGACCATATTAATACCCTGTGAATCATTTTGGGAGTTGAGATCACCACTGCATATACTCTTCATCGATTTCAAGAAATCTTCCGAGAACATAAACCAGGAGTGTATATGGAATGCTCTATGCAGGAGGTAAACAGGTAAAGATAATCTGTAAACATATGCTACTAACTTATTGATTTTACTAGTGATGTTCCGTATGTATCGATGAGAATTCTGCAAATGACATACCCTAGAGCTGCGTTTAAGAGAATAGGAGCTAGACCATCTCCTTCGGATTTGTAGGTCTCACCTAATTTATGTTCCCCCCGGAGAAATCTGTGGAAGACAGGCTCTCCACTTCAGTGGAAAACCTACACCCGGTGTCTGTGGCGCCGTCAGCCAAAAAGTACAGTACATTAACTCCCTTAATGAGAGGAACTGGACACCTGAATACGGCCGGCCTGTCGCTGACGTTGTTGCCTAACTCTTCTAAAATACGGGAGAGGAAGGCTCGACAGAAAGAAACTTTAGTCGCAAAGGAGATGGGACTACAGGCTTGCCTTGTAGAACGTTCTCTTTCGCCTCTACCAGAAAAAATGGAAGAAAAGGAAGCTGGTAATGTGGACGCAACTGGTCTAACGCCGGTATGTCAAAACAGATTCATGCAGCCCAGAGACTGTGAACCTGGGAGGGCTTCTAGCCTACTGCTAGCAAGGCTGGCAAAGTTGCAGGACTGTCCTTATATATTTCTGGTTCGTTTTAACACAATCTGTGGATTATATTGGATCAGTCAAGGGAACTAGGCTCTTCTTCGATGAAAGATCCTTGAGACCGAAGGCCTACGTTCTGATGTCATGCTAGAAGCAATCATGCTGAGACATTTCTGTTCCCAGCACTTTGCCGCTGTCAACTTACAATAACAGGTTAATTCTAAGAAGAGAAACGTCATAGTTGCTTCTGCTTCCTTTCTTTGTGCTCTCCGCTGGCACATGAACTAAGTAGTTTATGCGGAATCATGTGGCCTTGAACTTTTAATAGGTTGTGATGCGAACGCTCAACATATTTGTTGGGCAGTAGCAAATGCAATCCTAGAGGAGAGAAGCTGTTCGATTTTATCACTTCAGTAGGTCTGATGACCGTGAACGGCCAAGAAGAAATGAAGTAATTGACCTAACAATCTGCACTTCAAGTTGTTAGAGTTGATTAGAAACTGGCGACTGCTAGATGAAGTCTCACTCTCAGCTCACCGTTACTTAGAATTTAGTCTGACTATTGTGACGAACCCTTGGAATCCTAGGAAAACGGATTGGACAAAGTTCAATGAACCCCTTGGCGATAAAGTTGCCCCTAGGCGACTAAGGACTCCTTTGGCGATAGGAGACCAATTAAAAACTATGAATCGCCACTTTTAGAGTGCTTTGAAGAGGCTTGTCCTATTTCCCGAGGCCAAGGTGGTAGAACGATTCCATGGTGAAACCGAGGACTACAGAGACTCAGGTAATCAAGCAGACGGCTTCTAAATCGTGCTTGAAAAAGCAATAAAAATGAAGACTGGGTAAACTTCCGGAACTTACAGCGCAAATATAAGAGGCTTATAAAACGTGCGAAACGAGACTCTTTTAGAGAATAGTGTGAGGAACTGGAAGGTGAAAGAGAGATTTCCAGGCTGCGCAAAGCCCTTAATACTAATAATAATAAAAGTCACCCAACTCGGACTATCTTCACGAACTCCAAAATTGAGTCAATACAGATTCTATTGGAAGTATACCACCTGGGAGAACAGGTCTCAGCAGTGGGAAAAAGAGAATTTGCGGTTTCTGAAAACCCTTCAACACGAAGGCGTTGTAAGGGGAACTGGAACACTGCGAGAGGGGTTGGTACCAACGAGAAGGCCAGAGCTTTTATACCATCATTTGAACACTTCAAAGCACCTGGAATGGGTGGCATCTAACCAGCGATGCTAAAAGAGGATATGAAGCACATAGAGCAACTTCAAAGAAATATTTTTCCAGGATGTCTTACTCTGGGCTACGTACCTTCCTCTTGGCAGGAGGTGAAGGTAGTCTTCATACCAAAGCCTGGCGAAGATGACTATTCAAATCCAAAGAACTTCAGCAAATCAGCCTAACATCGTTTTCGCTGAAATGTCTGGAGAGACGAGCATCACATTCGCGAGAAGGCGCTAAGGTCGCACCCCCCTAAATGAAAACCAAAATCCTTACCAATGTGGGAAATTCTGTGAGTCTGCTCTTCATTCTTTGGTTTCAAAGATAGAGGACGCAATTCCCTCGTGGACATTGAAGGGGCTTTTAACTGTGCGTCCTTCCAAAAGCTTTGCGATACCGCCAAAGAGCACGGTGTTGACGAAACTCAAATAAAGTGGATCTACGCTATGCTAACTCTGAGATTACTGTGTGCTGAAGTGGCTGTTGATCGCTACCTAACAATGGAAGCGACGAAAGACTGCCCTCAAGGAGGTCCTATCGCCACTTCTGTGGAGTATGCTGATCAACTCACTACTATGCGAACTGCAAAATCTGCCAATACTCGTTCAGCTTATGCGATAACGTGGGCTGTTCTCGGAATGGTGTGTAGAAATACACAACGCACCGTTGATTTGGTTGACAGTTGGTGTCTCAGGCATGGACTTTCAGTAAATCCAAATAAATCCACAATGGTATTATTTACAAAAGGCAGGAGACTGAATGGTCTTCGCCTTCGAAAGATGAGGGATATAACCCTTTAACTCTCCGAAGAAGTGAATTATCTGGGAGTTATTTTAGAGAAGAAGCTTCTTTGGAACAAACATGTAGAGATAAAGATGAAACAAGGTCTGACAGCTTATAGTGTGTAGGCGGACCTTTGTCTCGACATGGGGACTTAGGTCTCAGGTAGTGATGTGGATATATGTTGCTATTATTAGGTCGACGTTCACTTATGCATCCGTCGTGTGGTAGTTAAACGTGAAACAAAAAAATTTTCGCTGTAAACTAGCCATACTTCAAAGAACTGTGTCTGGGTATCACCGGTGCCATGGGCACGACATCCGGCACTGTTTATTCAGAGCACTGCAATAAGGGTAGCTCATGGACTAATTCGATTAGATTTATAGGGAAACAATAGACGTGGGGCACAGAGCATTGAAAGAGTCATTGGCAGAACTGAATCTAATTTTCGCAATGCCTTCCGATTCTCAGATCCTCTCACATCTGTTTGGTAGAAGATATGATGTGATCTTGAAACGAAGAGAAAACTTGGACGAACCAGAAGAGTGTGTGGCGGGATATACTGACGTCATCTACACCGATGGCTTAAAAACAGAAAATGTTTCTGGAGCAGGAGTCTACCTCTCGAATAAAAACGAAAAGTTGGCTTTTCCTTTGGGACAATACAAAAAGGTTTTTCAAGCTGAAGTATATGCTATCCCAAGGGCGGCAACCTGAATGATTGACGAGCGGTTGAAGGGCAGACGCATTGCAATCTGTAGGGATAGTCAAGCTGCATTGAAGGCTTTGAGTAGTACTTTGGTCACTTCAAAAATCGTTCGAGAATGTAGAAACTGATTGAACTCTGTTTCTAGATTCAATACGGTGGAATTACTTACTAACCTGATCATTACGGTGTAGAGGGAAATGAAATTTCGAATGCCTTAGCAAAAGAGGCTTCAACTTCAAACAAACATATTGTAAAGTTTATACTGTCGAAAAGCAGGAAGACTTGCAAAAGTAGGTGTCTTTCCTCGGCTTTTCCATGTGCACATGTACGGGTATTTTGCCAAATCGATAGTTGATATGGCAACTCCGACGTTTGATTGCCTCCAGGGATCGGTCATCTACCCCGATCGTGAGGAGTTTACCCTTTCCCTCCATCTTGCTTCTGAAGACTCTCCATACTCTATTGAGATTCTCATTCTGAGCGATTAGGAGGCCCATAAGAGCGTTGTAATTTAGGAACTATGGTCCTAACCCACTCTGCAATATCTTGCGTCGCTCAGCCCACCAGTATAAGACCTAGCCGATGGCGTATCCCGGTAAACACAAGTTTCGAAGTCCATCCGTTGCACATCCATGGTTTCCTGCTCCTCACGCGTGAGTATTTGCTCGGGGAGACCTTCGGGCCTCAGCGTGGTGTTGCGTTTCAACACGGGTGCCGTATTCCTTAGTTCGGTAGAGATTTAGGTAATTCTTGCATCCACCAGTATGAATTCTAAGCCATGCACTTGTTATAGACTGGTACCGTTGCTTGTCTCAGCGGGGCTCTGATTGTGGTCACAAAATCAATCCGTGTCTTAAGAAGACCGTAGGATTAAGTCTCCACGACTTAACACCTTTGGGTTCAGGTTAAGATTTTTTGGGAGCATTCCGTTCATGCGGGCTAATCTCTGCTGCTCCCCGCTTTCTCAGCTCCGGTAGAGATAGCTTCGGTTTATCCTGAGCCTTTTTAAAGGCCTCTTTCGACTTCAGGTAGGTCTCCTTCCTGACGTCTGATATATTTATCTCAGACGTGATTTTGCTGGTCCCTGCTTTTTGAGCTGTGGCGTTTGTTGGTTGTTGTCCATGCAGTATACCAATGCTAACCTTGGATCCACTGCCTGACGTCCCAACTTCTCCCTTCTTGGGTGTAATCACCTGGCTCTCAGAATTTCGCCTGATTAACCAGTTTGTGTGCGGTACGGCGTCCCGCTTTATAGGTTTTATTTTTTTTATATTGCTGGTACTCATTTGATTCCCACGAGTATGGGGGTTAGGAGGCCCGCCGTGCCAGAACCCCCCGTAGCACGGTAAGCTCTAACTTACTCACTGAAGCGACCAGGTAGCAGTGAGGCTCCGTTTGAATACAGTCAGTTACCCCCAACTGCACGGTTCGCCTGACAGCGTTTTGTTAATAGTAGGGTTAGCTGGTAAAGGATGTGGCTATCACCACTCACTAACGGTCTTGGTAGACGAGAGACTTGGCCCCTGAAAGGCGACACATCGCCCTAGAGGAGGGACAGCTTACCCTCAGAAAGAGAGATAGGTTGGCCTCAGGCAGCTATATACCGCGTCAGTCTATCCTGCAGTGCATTGCTTAACCTCCCCAGCAAACATACTGCTTGCTTTATTCTGTCGAAAAGGAGGGAGAGTTGCAGAAGTATTATGGGCATTTTGACAGGTCATAATTCACTAGTTGGACATATGTTCAGAATCCTTCAAGATGATGCGGAAGCGGAATCCACGAGGCATTTTCTATGTGAGTGCCCCGACCATGGACGCATCAGACATGAAACATTTTTGGTCATCCATACAGGCGCAGGCCACGTAAAGTATCAAACGGTTCTGCATTAGTGTTCTAGAAGAAACGTGGGATATTCAAGTTGATAGCCCCACTCAAGTAGGGGATCTATGCATAAATACTTAAACCAAATCTGCCCAAAATAATATATATTTTTGCAGTGGAATTTTATTTATACTATTCTACATCTGAAACCAAATTGTGGTGTTGTCCATCAATCCTCCGCTTGGAATTCCTTATCCACCTCGTCCATGCACCTATTCAATTTGTAAGCCCTCTCACACCTGAAAGTAGAACAAACGTTAGCGCCAATTCTAGGGAACACCTAAAATTCGAACATACTTATCTTCATCCTCAATATCTTTACACTTTTTGATAAGTCGATCCCTCATTTCTTTCTTTTCGTCATCATCTTCAATCATAGCATCGAAAAATTCGAAAGCAACATCAAAATTGAATTTGCCGTCCTCAGTGAACTAAATGGAAGACACTGAATTTTAAATCTGTCTTCTCTAGGAATCTAGAGGGATCTTTCAATGGGATCCGACCTCACTTGAGTAAACAAGTATAAAAATTTCAATATGGGAATTTACTCACCAAACCAAAATGTTCGCTAATGCAAGCTAGAATGCATTTCGAGGCATAAGACATATCCTTTTCGTCATCCACAACTGCCTTGATATCATCTGAAAAGTATTGAATTTAGTTACCTTGAATTTGATGAGACTGAAGTGCTGGTAGTCATTGCCTTACCGTTAGTAGTCTCCGAGGTACGACAATCTTCAGCTAAGAGCCAGATAAATGTTCTTGAGTCCTCTTCGAAGTCAGCCTTTTCACTCTAAAGGAAGAATAATTCGAAAGAATTATTGTACAAAGTGCAGATAATCCTTGGGTCTGTTAAGAAGATTGGGGTATCTTTTACCTCACCTGAACTAGTCTGCATGAAGTGATAGCCAGCAGAACAACGACAGTAATTGGATTTGCCATTTTGGAAAGTTTTCCTGGTGGATTCAAAACAAGTGCAGTTCGTGGCAGCTAAGGGCAATATGAGTTACTCTCGTCAGCGAATGATTCAGTACTTCAACTATTTATATGAGCTGTCGTGTCCCGCTTAATTGCAGAAGATTTATTATAAAATTGTAGTCATAAAATTGAAATCTCAGATGGACAATATCGCTTAGATGCTATCAAATGCACCTATCAAATGTTCGCCTCACGCTACTCCTATTTGCTTCGTTAGCAGCTGCAACTAATAATTTTCATTTTTAATTGTAAATTGTTGCACTCATTTCCGTTGATAGTTTTTGCAATAAATAAATAGCATTCAAAATCTTCTAGCAGGTCTCCTTTCAAAATACAATAAATTAAGGCTCTAGATGAATAGGTAATAGGAATAGGTAATTAATATCTAGAGTGGTTATCATTAAGGATATAAACTCCGCCATGCTATTAACATAGTATGCTGGTCCCAAGCCCAGGTAAAGGAGGAGGGCTTGAAGCAGCGTACTTTGTACTATCCTCAGTCAAACAAAAAGAAAATACTGAGATCAGGGAAGGGTGGGTAGGTAGGTATCAGTGGCCGCTCCGAGGAGCCCAATTAGCGCTTTGGTGCGCCGTTTTGATGCCACAAACTCCTAAGACCGTAACTATTGTTATGGGAGCAGGGAAGCAGAGTCCAGACTGTATTCCCCGAGGGACTGCCAAGAGCAGAGCCTTGCCTGACCAATCCGTCAGCCCGCTCATTCCCCTCTATGTTCCTATGCCCGGGAACCCAGAGGAGAGTGACCTTGAGCGTGCGGTTGAGCGCATCTCTGCACTGCCCCACCAGCCGGGAAGATGTCGTCGTTGAGTACAAGGCCTTGATGGCGGCTTGGCTGTCGGTCAGAATGGCTATGTTACGCTTGGGGCTCGAATCACGCTCCAGACATCGACAGATTTTCAATATCGCCACTACTTCCGCCTGGAATACACTGGTGAAACCTGGGAGACCATACGATTTGGATACACCGTGTGTATTCGAGAAAACCCCCGCGCCGACTCCTAAGGCCATCTTTAATCCGTCCGCAAGGAATACCGTGTCATAGTCTTGCAACACGCCGCCGGTCTTCCACTTTGCCCTGGTTTGAAGGTCCACAGCAAAGTTTCTCGTGAAGTTCAGCTTGCGTGTGACATAGTCCGTGGGGGATGCCCAGATTTCTCGAGGTATTTCACTGTCACTGTCTTTCGCTGTCCAGCATCCGGACTCACGTAGTCTGACGGCACTGCACGCTGCAACATATTTGATGTGGAGGTCTAGGGGAAGGAAATGCAGGAGTACATTGAGAGCATCTGCCGGGCAGGACTGCAGAGCCCCCGTAGCAACTGCACACGCGGTTCTTTGAATACTATTAAGCTTCGTTCTATTGTATTTCTTCTTCAAAACCTGCCACAAACAATAGAGCTGTACGTTAGGATCGGACGCACAACAGCAGTGTACATCCAGAGAACCATCCTCGGCCGGAGATCCCATTTCTTTACAAAGGTTCTCTTACAGGCATAGAAGGCTATACAGACCTTCTTAACCCTCAGTTCAACCTCAAATTTCGCTTAGGATCCAGGATTACACCCAGATATTTTACAGTAGAGCAAAGAACCAATTTTTGTTCATTCAACCGTGGTAGATGGAATTCAGGTATCCTTGTCTTGGTGGTGAACAGCATCAGTTGCGTTTTTGTTGGGTTTTTGCTGAGTCAGCATCTTGCGGCCCACAGCCACACCTTTCGCAACGCTCCTTCCATGATGTCGCTCATAATCGACAGAAACATATCTGATACTAATATCACCAAGTCGTCGACATACGCCACCACCTTCACCCCGCTGCTGTCCAATGCACGTAAAATTTTGTCCATTATTATTAACCAGAGCACCGGTGAGATGGCGCCACCCTGGGGCGTGCCTCTGTTCACAGCTCTGATTAAGTGGTTGCCTCCCAGATCCGACTGGATTATCCTGGTACTCAGCATAAATATAATCCAATGCGTGAGGTACCCCTCCAAACCAATACCGGTCAAGGTTTCCTTGATGGCATTCTTACTGACGTTGTTAAAAGCTCCCTCTATATCCAAGAAGGCAGCAAGGGTATACTGCTTGTACTGCAGTGACCGCTCAACCGTGCCAATTACCTCGTGGATGGCGGTTTTTGTGGATTTTCCTTTGAGGTAGGCATGCTGGGACTTAGAGAAAGGCGTTCTCTCCATAATCGTCCTTAAGTGAATGTCCAGGACGCGTTCTAGGGTCTTCAGCACGAAAGAGGTCAGGCTGATTGGTCGAAAGTCCTTCGCGGACTCATGACCGAGCCTGCCCGCTTTCGGTATGAAAACCACTCGTGCGCGCCTCCAGAACCGCGGTACGTATCCTAAAGTGATGCAGCTCCGGTAAATCTCAACAAGCCACGGCACAAACCTTTCCTGCTGCTTCTGTAGTATGACTAAATTTTTCGACGATAAAACACTGACCAATTGGCAAATTTATAAGTAAAGAAAGCAGTCAGTGTCACCCGAGCGGACCATTACAAAAATCTTTACGACACTCGGGATGGCGAGAGAGATCTTCATCACATAGGATATCAAACACTTTTGAGTGGTGGCGGTGAGGAAGACGGGGCGGCAACCCTGTCGGCCAAACCAAAACCAAGTGGCCGAGAAGAACCTCCATAGTGGTGGCACCGGGAGACGCTGTTCTCACTTTGGTTTGCCGTCCGTGATGCAGTAGGCGTTAAGTAATTATGATTATTTAATTTTTATTAAAATATTTAAGCGAACTCAATGCGAATTCTATACAGCAAACTTAACTCAAATTCTATTTTTTTAATTCAAAAAGGACTTCCGTATTCTTTAGCAATTTTCAACTTAATAATTAAATTCAGTGACAGGTCTGAAAAACATAATTACTGCGATCTTCCACTCCCTTGGCGTGCCACGCAAAGTGGATAGATCCGCGCCATCTATTCGCTCGCAACATTCGAAATAAATTTCGAATGCTGCGAATCCTGCCGCGCCACATCACTCCGCCCCCAGATGAAACCTAGGGGGTTTCAGCGACTGATCCCCGAACTTCGTTCGCCGTTAATCCACAAAGCGGACACGACGTTGCTTCGGGGCGCACGCGGGTTTCAGCCTGGACAAAGAGACCGCCTTTTTGTGACCACCGATCTCGAGCTGGAAGAAATGTTCTCCCCGCTCGAGAACGCGGTACGGGCCCTCATATGGAGGCTGCAGCGGCTTCCGGACGGCATCCGTTCTGATCAGCACATGCGTGCATGTGTCCAGTTCCTTGGGCGAACAAGCAGGTATGGACGAGTGTCGAGTGGGTGGTGGCGCCTTGATGCGCCGGAGATTGTCCCTCAGCAGACGCACCAACCCCGACTCCGTGAGACCCGATCTCTTGTCGAAGACCGGATCGCTTGGGAGTCTTGGGTTCTCCCCGTAAACCAGCTCCGCGGGGCTGGCAGCAAATTCCTCTCGGCGGGTTGTACGAAGGCCGAGTAGGACGAGAGGCAAGACTTGCGTCCAGGACGGGTCGTCGCGTGCCATAATGGCGGCTTTCAGCGTCCGGTGCCAACGTTCCAACATCCCATTGGATTGTGGGTGGTATGCCGTAGTCCGCTGGCGTTTAAAACCAAGGAGTTTGCCTAACTCGGAGAAAAGGGTGGACTCAAATTGCATTCCCTGGTCAGTGATGACCACTGCAGGGACGCCAAAGCGAGGTATCCACTCTCGACAGAGGGCTTCAGCACATGATTGCGCCGTAATGTCTTTCAGAGGTATTGCCTCAGGCCACCGCGTGAACCTGTCGATGATTGTGAGGCAATACTTATAACCGTGCGAGTCTCGCAAAGGCCCTATTATGTCGAGGTGTATGGTGTGGAAACGCTTGGTAGTGCGGGGGAATGAGCCCACTTCTTTCCTTACATGCCTGGAGACCTTACACTTTTGGCATGCGATGCACTCTCTGGCCCAGGAATTGATATCCTTGTTCATGGAGGGCCAGAAGTATTTTCCGGTGACTAACCGGTTTGTTGTCCTGATGCCGGGGTGCGCCAAGTCGTGAACTGCGTGGAACACTTCCTTGCGAAATGTGGCCGGAATGTATGGCCGAGGTCCCTTTTCCGAGTCTTCGCAGCAGAGCGAGAGGTTTGAGCCGAAGATGGGCAACTCCCGAAATTTGTATTTGGGGTTGGACTTGAGGCTCTGAAGTGCTGCGTCATCCACTTGCGCCTTGGCAATAGCCGAGAAATCGAGTGAGGCGGGGATGTTAACTTCGGAGACACGAGACAAAGCGTCAGCAACAATGTTGTCCTTCCCGGACACGTGCTGGATGTCCGACGTAAACTGGCTTATGAAGCTCAGGTGTCGAAGCTGACGAGGGGACGCTTTGTCGGGCTTCTGTTTCAAAGCGAACGTGAGAGGCTTATGGTCCGTGAACACTGTGAACGGCCTGCCTTCTAGGGAGAAACGGAAGTATTTGATGGACAGGTATGCGGCGAGCAGTTCGCGATCGTAGGTGCTGTAGTTCCGTTGAGCGGGATTCAACTGCTTCGAGAAGAAGCTCAACGGCTGCCAAACTTGGTCCACCTTTTGGTGAAGGGCAGCACCTACTGCGATGTCAGAGGCATCAACAAAAACGGCTAGGGGTGCATCTTGCAGAGGGAATGCCAAGAGTGTAGCGTCAGCCAGTTGTTGACGAGATTTGTCAAACGCGCAGATAGCCTCTTCAGACCACACGATCTCTCGTGTGTCCTTAGTTTTGGGGCCAGACAGGTACGCGTTCAAAATGGACTGGAGATGGGCGGCCTTGGGCAGGAAACGACGGTAGAAGTTCAGCATGCCCAAGAACCTCCTCAACTCCCTCACTGTCTTTGGACGCGGGAAGCTTGTTATCGCTTGCACCTTGTCTGGGTCGGGCTGTATTCCTTCAGGGGAAATAAAATGGCCGAGGAATCTCACCTGTTGTTGAAGGAATTTGCATTTCTCAACGTTTAGGACTAAACCGGCCTCAAGGAGACGTTGAAAAATGCACTCGAGATGGGCTAAGTGCTCAGACTCAGTGGAAGAAGCGACCAAAACATCATCCAAATATACGAAACAGAATTCGAGGTTTCGCAGGACTGAGTGAATGAACCTTTGAAAGGTTTGCGCCGCATTGCACAATCCGAAAGTCATTCGGGTGAACTCGAAGAGTCCAAAGGGTGTGCATATTGCCGTCTTTGGAATGTCTTCAGGAGCTACTGGAATTTGGTGATAAGCCTTGGTTAAGTCCAAGGTCGAAAAGATGCGGCAATTCGCGAGGTGATGCGCAAAGTCGTGGATGAGTGGAATTGGATATCGGTCAGGAACAGTCTGTGCATTTAGCCTTCTGTAATCCCCACATGGGCGCCATTCGCCATTTGGCTTAGGGACCATATGCAGTGGGGAAGACCAACAGCTGTTTGAGGGCCTGCAGATACCCTGTTGAACGAGTTGTTCAAACTCTTTCCGTGCAATTGCCAGTTTCTGAGATGGTAGAGGACGCACCTTCGAGAAGATCGGGGAACCAGTAGTGATAATGTGGTGCTGCACATTGTGCTTCACTGGTTTGGAGAGACTACAGTTGGTAGTAATCTGGCTGAACTTTTGGAGAAGTGCCCGAACACGAGAGTCGGTAATGTCTTCTAAAAGAACGGAAAGATTATTGCCTGGGTGAGATACGATATGTCCCGACGAATTAAGGTTGGTCGTGGAATCTATAAGAGACTTGTTTTGCAAGTCCACCAGCAATCCATAGTGACACAGGAAGTCTGCGCCTAGTATGGGGAAGCTGACATCCGCCAGGATGAAACGCCACGAAAACGTCCTACGCAAGCCAAGACTCACGTCCACTTGCCTATACCCGTACGTGTTTATGCGGGAGGAATTTGCTGCCGCAAGTTTGAGCGGTTGAGGGAAAAGTTGATGATGCTGGGGTACGGGAAGAACCGAAACCTCCGCACCCGTGTCGACGAGGTAGTTGCGCCTGCTGAGGGGGTCGAAAATAGTTAGGCGACGTGGCGCTGCGTTCTGGGTGGCCGCCGCCAAGACCCCCCGCGGACCTAGTTTTTTGCGGTAGGAGAGAATCTACACGGTAGCGTACATCTTGTCGCTTTATCCCCGAATCTGCGGTGGTACCAGCAAATCCCTGGGTCCGTGGACTGTCTTGACGACCTGCTACCTGATCGCCCTTTTCGGATGGCAGACCGCGAGCGTGCTCGCGATCTGGCGCCCGAACGCTGAGCGTCCAACGTCGCCCGCATCTCGGCCATACTGGCTGTTAAAGCAGCAATCTCGCGCCTCAATTCACCCACCTCATCCGATGGTGGTTGAACGGCCGCCAAGGTTGGGCGTACGTACACCTCCTGAACCTGGTCGGCCGTCGCTGCCAGTTCCTCCAAGGAACCGGAGACGCAAGCGAGGATCGCCTGGGTGCCCTCCGGGAGCCGACGCAGCCAGAGCGACTTGATGAGGTCGTCGCCGATCTTGCTCCCACCCAATTGCCTCATTTCACGAAGCAATTGGCTGGGAGTTCGATCACCCAACGTTAAACCTGCCAGCAAGTGGTCTAATTTTGCCGACTCGCTTGCCGACAGGCGCCTGATCAACTCGCTCTTGAGCTGCACGTACGATGTCGACTTCACCACGTCGGACACCAGAAGTATGGACTCTTCGTCCAGGCCGACCACCGCGTAGTTGAAACGGGTCGCGTCCGATGTGATGCCGGACATTTGGAACTGTGCTTCCAAATGCACGAACCACAGTTCGGGGTTCCGCCGCCAAAACGGAGGAACGCGTACGGCGAGGGCGGTCACTTGTGGGTCCGATGGGCCTGCCGCGTCTTTATTTTCAAACGACATTTTTCCTAACGAGAAGTACGAGATTGTGATGCAGACGCGGTGAGTTTATACTGAAACGCGGTGAACTTTACACCGACACGGCAGGCCGCACCCACAAATGCACGCACGAAACGAGAAAAAACGAAGCGGACGCTATCCAGCGCAGACCAAAAACACCACCAATGAGAATGGAGGACTCGCGATGCTAAACACCTGCACGCCGTCTCTTGCAGCGATTTCAATTTTTTTATTACTATTTTTTTTTAACTGAATAAATAAATAAATATTATATATAAATGAATAATAATTTCACTTAAGTATACTCCTCGTTGTTTGTCGGCTGTAGCTGCGGCGTTGGCGGTGCTGGGGACGTCCGTTTGTTGCCGTTGTTGATCGTTGTGGCAATGATGACTAGTCCGGTGCGTGAAAGGTGTTGTGCAGGAGGGCGTGCGTACGGGAAGTCGCGTGAAAATCTACTTCTGGTGAGGGTCCGACGTGTGTCGCGCAGTACACTGTGTAGAGAAGGTTTTCTCGCGTTTTTCTTTCTTGCCTCTGCTCCGACTCGGGATGTGGAGATGCGACACGTTTTCGTGATGTTTACAACGGCACTCCACACTCAACTGTAGATGCGAACGCGTGAAAATCGCTTGCGGTACGGTCTACTGATGTTTTGGATGGATTTCTCAGTCTTTGGAAGTTCTATTTCTGCCGTGTTGCTCGGACGAATTTTTGTCGTTAATAGAACTTCACCAATGTCGGCGATGGTGGACAATTATTCACTTTTAATATTGACTTAGAGTGAAATACAATTAACTTATAACAATTAAAACGGCGGCACCTGCTGAGGAGGCGGCGATGGTGGCGGAGCCTTCGGCTCCTGCTGCGATAGCGATGGTTGCAGCGGTGATATTGGTGTCGGCTGCGACGGTAGCGGCTACGGCGGTGACGGCGGCGGCTTCGACCTCTGCGGCGATGGTGGAGTTGAGTGCGGCGGCGAAAGTGGCTGCGGCAGCGATGGCGGCTGCGGTTGCGGAACTCTTACTTATCTCCAATCGGTTGTTGCGGCTGCCTGCTGGGCGATTGTGCCTGCGCAGACTGCGATTTGTTGATGGGGATGATGATGTGCTTGAGTTTTTCAATTTTGCAGGTTCTGGGAATTCGGGATCTTAGTTGTTGATGCTGTTGGTGCGAGTTCCGGGGTCACCAATTAAGTAATTATGATTACTTAATTTTTATTAAAATATTTAAGCGAACTCAATGCGAATTCTATACAGCAAACTCAACGCGAATTCTATACAGCAAACTTAACTCAAATTCTATTTTTTTAATTCAAAAAGGACTTCCGTATTCTTTAGCAATTTTCAACTTAATAATTAAATTCAGTGACAGGTCTGAAAAACATAATTACTGCGATCTTCCACTCCCTTGGCGTGCCACGCAAAGTGGATAGATCCGCGCCATCTATTCGCTCGCAACATTCGAAATAAATTTCGAATGCTGCGAATCCTGCCGCGCCACAGGCGAATGCTCCAAAGGCCTAATTAGGGCGATCAGACTCGAGTCTGCACGGGGACTCGTCTGCAGTGGTAATTGGCCACGAAACCTTGCCAGAGGTATACCGGGATAGCTCCTGGACTCTCATACTTCGGGTGAACTCCTGTTGTATGTGAGTACAGGTCGGTTATTGGCGGTAGGCCCCCTAATGGGAGTTTCATGGGGGTTGTAGTTATGCTCAAGCGAGAAGAGACCTTCGGGCCTCGGCGTGGTGTTGCGTTTCAACACGGGTGCCGTACTCCTTAGTTCGGTAGAGATTTAAGTATGTCTTGCATCCACCAGTATGAATGCTAAGCCATGCACTTGGTATAGACTGGTACCGTTGTTGCTTGTCTCAGCGGGGCTCTGATTGTGGTCACAAAATCAATCCGTGTCTTAAGAGGACCATAGGATTAAGTCTCCACGACAGGTACCTACGTTGAAACCCCAAGGACTTAACTGTCAGCGCAACTAAAGTCGAAGAAGCAATAAAATGAATGAAATCGGGGAAAACAATAGGAACTGACAACATTGTATCTGAACTCTGGAAAGCGAAGAGCTGGGACCCAACACTATGCCTCAGTGAATTCTTTAATCGGGTTATTCAGGAACATATAAAACCATCTGACTGGCAAGAAAGTACCACAGTTCCAATATGGAAAAAGAAGGGTAGTCCGGCATATTGTTCCAATTACCGTCCGATCCGGTTACTTTCCCATACCATGAAGATTTTTGAACGCATTCTTGGTACCCATATTCACGCAATTGTTCAAATAACAGTGAATCAAACCGGATTTGTCAAGAACTGCAGAACTACTTACGCAGTACACGCTGCGCGGAGAAACACCGTGAGAAGCATCGCTTCTTTATATTACATTTCTGGATCTGGAGAAAGCTTTTGACCGTGTGCCACATGAACTCATCTGGTATGCTGTACGCCAATACTTAGTGCCAGAAGGACTCGTCCGCTGGGTTCAATTTCTCTACCACGATCCGAAAAGTAAAGTTCAAAATATGGTGGGTGTATCAAAACCGTTTCGTGTCTCTGTTGGTGCTTATCAAGGAAGCGCCCCCTCACCACTCCTCTTTGTTCTTGTTGTGGACACCGTCACATGGGATATCCAACGTCCAGCTCTCTATACACTGCTTTCGGCAGATGATGTTTTCCCAGCATCTAACAGCAAAAATGATCTCGAGCAACTTTTCCAAAAATGGAATGTCCGCCTCATGGAACAGGGTCTCTGATTGAATTTAAACAAAACTCAATTTTTGACGACCGATCCCCATGAAACAGGCACAATCATTGTCAGCGGCAGTGATTTAAATACCTTGGGTCAACTCTATCAGCCAATGGAGAATAGTGTTATGAAATTGCTTCACACATTCACGCAACCTGGATGAAGTGGCGTTCCACAACTGGTGTTCTTTGTGATCGATGTATCAACGAACGTCTTAAATCTAAAATTTACTGCAATGTCGTCCGTCCTGTCGCTCTCTATGGTTCTAAGTGTTGCCTTTTTACAAAAAAATTGACTCCTCCCCAAAGTATTTGATGGCCGGCTTGGAAGTGATGATACGATTCCCGATTCTAATGCAGGCAGGACCGCTTCCGTCTTTTCCTCGGCGAGTGTCAGTCCAGCACTCTCTAACCAAGGCTTAACAACACTGATTGCTTTGTTTGAGTACAACTGAGCATCCTTGAGCTGCTTTGCGACCACAACTAGTGCTATATCATCAGCGCAACCCACCACCGTGCCCCCCTCCGGAACCGGAAGACTAAGTACATCATTATACACAGTAGTGGGCCCAGTATAGAGCCCAGTAGGACACCCGCGGAGACAACGTACTCCTTGGGTCCATCATCGGTATTATACCAAAGTGTCCGCTCTTACAAGTAGCTATCGATAATAGCGGCGAGGTAGGTGGGCACACCAATCGTCGCCAGAGACTTTCGTATAAGTTCCAATTGGCCGAGGTGAATGCATTCCTCACATCCAGGGTCACCCCCACACAATATTTGCTGGTACAATCCCTTCCGTGAATTGCAATTTCGACCAAGCCAGTAACCATTTTGATGGCATCAATGGTCGATTTGGCTTCACGGAACCCATACTGCGTATCTGAAAGGCCCCTTTGCCTCTATTATAAATAACCCGCTCTAGCATTTCCCCATAGTGTCTAGACATATGAGTCTATAGGAGGACAGTTCCCCTGGAGGTGCTGCTGCCTACCAGCTTCTGCCGCTTCCATGGTGCAGGAAAGATTCCCTCGGATATGCAGGTTTCGAACAGCTCCGCGAACATATCCGGTCTTCATTTGACGGCAAGTTTAAGGGCCTTATTCGGTATGCCGTCCGGACCCGGGGCTTTGCTGTCGCCTATTCGACTGCAAATCGTCTGCAGCTCGTCCCTTGTGACTGGTGGAATAGACGTCACATTCAAGGTGCGTTGAAAGGTGTCAGTAACCCCTCTCTTGCTGGGGAAATAACCCCTGGATTATTTTCAACCAGAGCACTGTGCACGTGATCTGCGGAGATGATCGTCGTTTGAATCGTTTTGTCACTATTTTAAAGGCGCTACCCCACGGATTTATGTCCGCTTCCAAACAAAACTCCTTAAAACATTCCCTCTTACTTCGCTGGATGGCGAGCTTGAGGTTCTTGCGAGCTTCCCTATAGGCATACTCCTTTCGCCCTTGATCGATAATACCTTTGCCCTCTGAGCCGTTCGTCTGGCTCTGTGGCAAATCGATCGAAGGCTGCAAAGTGCACAATTCCACCAATAAATGGGCCTTCTAGTGGGAAATGAGCATCTCCTAGGCATCGACGCGTCACATGCTTCAGAGATGCTCTGTGTGACATGGAGAGTTCTATCCATGGAGATGCCTACTTTGCTAGACAAGTCCAGCCACATCTCCATGAATGTTTACTCATCCATCGCTTTTACAGACCATCCTGATGTTCTTTTGGATTTCGGCTTCTAGGGTACGGGTCTCTTGCCTTGTGGCTCCGTCCTTCGTTGTACGTGAAGTCCTCGCTAACTTGCCAGGACATGTCACGTGCTACGCAGGGCTGACAAAAGTCAGATCTACAATTGAACCAGTTCCCCCTTTCCGATAAGTGTTTACATCGCCAGAGCTACATCCAACTGAGCAAATGTTTCTAATAGGCACCGCCCCCTTGCATTCGTCTCTTTGCTGCCCCACTCGATTGCCCACTCATTAAAGTCACCGGCTATCACCTTTGGACCTCGTCCCTTTGCTTCGTGAACAAGATCGTCTAACAGGTCTCGGTGGGGCGTAACGGCTATATACGAATATACTACATATTTATAGCCACCTGACCCATGCTTTATTGTATGGCTTGACGACCGCACGCCCATATCGCCGCTCCAACAGTCGCATCTGTGACCCATACACCACCGCGAAAATTTCTGTACGGTTCACTAATGATAGCAATCTCCATCGCGGATTCGTAAGTGGTCTGCGCAAACAAATCTTGTGCTACTCCCACATCTTCGACATCGATCGATAGTGCTGATACCAGGTATCACCTGCGTCCCCTGAGGCCTGCCTCCTTCCAGACGCCTTCAGATGCACTTTTGCTCGTCGCTACTTTTTAGGTAGGCTCCATTATTGGCTGCGGTCTCCGCATTTGGCGAATGTTGGCCGCTTGACTTGTCATCCTCTTCCTTCTTGGGTGTAGTGACTTGACTTTCAGTATTGCAGAATGTGCCTCCGCCTGATGGACTAGTCTGTGCGCGATACGAGGTTCCGCTTGTTTGTTTTTGGTTTTCGGTTCTTGGAGATGTACCATACGTTTCCTATGAATATGTTGGTTAGCAGGTCCACCGTGCCATAGCCTCTGGTAGTACGACAAGGTCAAGCTCACTCACTGCGGCGACCAGACTTCGTTCGAATGCACCCAGTTACCTCAGACTGCAAACTATTCAGTGTGCATGGTTTGCATAACAACCTTGATTAGGCGAGGTCTTTTTGACTCCTCAAATCAGTAGCGTTTCATAGCGTTTAATAGTAGGGCCACCTCGTGTAGAGTACGGGTATCACTACCTCCTAGAGAGGTTCAGTCCCTGTAGAGCCTGACATGAAACCCGAAGAGGGAGGCTGGCTAGAGAGCTATATTTCGTATCAGTTTATCCTGCAGTCTAATGCTTGAACCCCGCCAGAATGCCGCATATAAATATAATCAGGAGTGACTTAAGAAAGTCGATTAAGGCAAATACGTAGAAGCTAGACGTACCGCTGACAAAATGTGCAGAAAGAAGGGGCGAAAGCATATAAATAGCGGAATATGCCGATTGAATAGATTAATAGATATAATTTCAAATCCAGCAACAAATTGACGAAAAGAATGATAACTGGATTCCATTTTACAAACATATTTTGCAGGGATGAGCGTCACATTCAGATCGTGTGATCGCTGACAATCTACATAGCACCTGTGAAAGGAGCGTTCGTAGCGCCTAATGGGCTTTATGGCAAGTTCTATGTTCGAAAAGTATGCCACAAATAATGAGGCACTGGAAGCTGCACAAATCGATAAATGTCTAACATTATCGTTACGGCGGCCTAGGTCCGCGTTTGGTCAAGTTATCAAGAACAAACTCTCCAGTGCGCAAATTTTGCAAGATTGGCATGACAGACGAACTGGAGTCAAAGGTCGGGTCACCGTGGTGGAATGAAGATCTGTCCAGCCCCAGGAAGCTGATCAGGCAGAAATATTGAAAACTATGCAAGGATTGGAGGAAGTACAAGTCAGCCGTCAAGACTGTCAAGAAGCAGTCATGGTTGGACTATTGTCAGAACATTAAAGGTACACGAGAGGAAGGAAGGAACACTGGAACCAATCTTTTCTTAAAAAGTCGAAAGGCTCCTGGACGAAATCTTCTGGTGAAACCCAAGCGCTGCTTGTTTAGACGCACTTGCCCGCCAACGAGGAGGACTTCAACCAGAGCGTTGTTCGGAGGGTATGCAGTCGCCTTAGCTGTGCAACACTATCAACTCGGTAATTACCGGGGATAAGATCGGCTAGGCTATTAACAGCTTCGCCGCATATAAATGTTCATGCCCAGATGACATAATGCGAGTCATGCTGCAGAAGCATGAAGGAAGAAAGGGTTGTTCCGAGGCTTGTCGATCTGAGCCGGCTGGAATCGGCGCCCCCGATCTCATAACAGCAGTCATGGTCTTAGGAGTGTGTGGTTCGGAGCTCCTCGGAGCGGCCACTGATATCTACCTACCCACCTAAGCAGTGAACTACAATTTACAAAGAATTGCCCCAACTGCTCTGAAAGTTAGTGTACTGACTCTCAAGCAAGTGTTTATATTAAAATTAAACTGGATATTCAAAACAACATTGCAGGATACATAAGTAGTCTTTATTCATTCACACAGAAGGATGATATTTATTCCAGGACTTCTCTAAACAAATGTGGAGTTTATGGCCCACCTCACATCTAAAATTGAGGAACAAAAAAGGACTCAGGTTACTGCATTTTTGATTGAATATATCAAATTGTACGTACTCATCGGCATCTGTAATATATTTGCAATCCTGAATAGCAGCTTTTGCGGACTTCTCCTGTTCTGGATTCAACCCCAAAGTTTCGAAAACCCTTCTTGCAGATTTCAAGTTAACTTTTCGATCGGGCGTTAGCTGAGAGAAGGAAAAGGTTGTGACAAGCGCATTCCAGAGATTGGGGTATACAATTTTAAACTTGGCTTACTTATAAGACCCTGATGTACACCATACTTACAATGCCCAATTTTCTAGCCACGCACGAGATAAAGCATTTTTGCTGTCGATCAGCATTTAGGGATGTCATAAAACCATCTGAAAAATGCCAAATTAGACTGAATCATGTGATTTCTTAACATATACAGGATTCACTTTTGAGGATGTCTACACCGCCGCATTGTTTAGCATAGTGGATCAATTTGGGCCAAGTGGTCAGCGAGTCTGGGGACTAAGAAATTCATAGAAACCCTAAACATATTAAATAAGCAGCGAATTTATCGAATGATATCACCTGAGCCAATACAGCGTAAGTACAAATGAGAAGCAAGGTGACAGCGCGAACCTTTGTCATCTTGGCAAGTACCACAAAACGAGTTACTACCTAGTCCACTGATCGTTTTTCAATAAGCGTTCCATGGCTGAACAGCAACGAAGTATTTTAAAGGTGAAAACATTTCCGAGCAACCAATTTTCCGCTGATTCGTTTTGAAGCTTTTCGAATTATGGTTAAACTTGGAAAAGTTGAAATTGGAAAACCCCAAACGTTGTTTTAATTATAAACATGTTGAAATCTGATTACTATCCACCGCCATGAAATGCGAAAACAAAGTTGGTGTCTGTTTCCTTTTGACTGCAAATGCTCAACATTAACATTTTCCACATAGCAAAATAATGACTCGCAGCTCGGGATCATCCTTCAGAGACGTCGCCCAAACGGGGAGCTAAGATACTATGAAAAATAAGGTTTATTCGAGATATATCATTGCATACGTGGCAAGAAGGCCAAGAATACCATAAACTCCTGGAGCACAACGCCCCTCCCCTGCCAGAATTTTTGACAAGCTTGCCATCTTCCTCCATGGCAGTTCCATTGCATGGTATAATTTGCAATAAAATTGTCACGCTTTCTAAATGAGCTCCGATAATAGGTATTAGTTTCTTCGGAGTGCCCTTCCTCCCTAGAGCACCCCAGATATACTCCTTATTCACACTCTTCCCAGTATTTCAAAATTTTTGAATAAGGTGCGACCAAGCTCCTTCGGAAGATCAATGGCACCAGTGGGAAATAGTAACCCAATGTTCCTGAAAGTTCTAATGCGAATTATTCAGGGCTGCACCGGCTTCCGGATAACATCCGTCCTGACCAGGACGTGTGTGCACCTGTCCAGCACCTTCTCCCCGTATACCAACTCCGCGGGATTGGCAGCAAATTCCTCTCGGCGGATTGTTCGTAGGCCAAGTAGGACGAGAGACAAGACTTGAGTCCAGGACGGATCGTCGCGCGCCATAATGGCAGCTTTCAGCGTCTGGTACCAACGTTCTAGCATCCGATTGGATGGCGGGTGATATGCCGTAGTCCGCTGCCGTTTGAATCCCAGGAGTTTGCCTAACTCCGAGAAAAGGGTGGACTCAAATTGCATTCGCTGGTCAGTGATGATCACTGCAGGGACACCAAAGCGAAGAATCTACTCTCGACAGAGGGCTTCGGCACAAGATTGTGGCGTAATGTCCTTCAGAGGTATTGCTTCAGACCACCGCGTAAACCTGTCGATGATTCTGAGGCAATACCTGAAACCGTGCCATTCTCGCAAAGGGCCTACGATGTCGAGGTGTAATGTGTAGAACCGCTTGGCAGTGCGGGGAAATGAGCCCACTTCTTTTCCTACATGCCTGGTGACCTGGTGACACTTTTAGCATGCGATGCACTCTCTGGCCCAGGAATTGACATCCTTGTTGATGGAGGGCCAGAAATATTTCTCGGTGGCTAACCGATTTGTCGTCCTAATGCCTGGATGCGCTAAGTCGTGAACCGCGTGGAACACTTTCTTGCGAAAGATGGCCGGAATGTATGCCCGGGTCCCTTTTCCGAGTATTCGCAGCGGAGAGAGGGGTTCAAACCGAAGATGAGCAACTCCCGAAATTTGTATTTGGGGTTGGATTTGAGGCTCTGAAGTACTACGTCATCCTCCTGCGCCTTGGCGATAGCCGAGAAGCCGAGTGAGGCGGGGATGCTAACGTCGGAGACACGTGACAAAGCGTCAGCAACTATTATGTCCTTGCCAGATAGTACTGGACGTCTGACGTAAACTGGCTTATAAAGCTCAGGCGTCGAATCTGACGAAGGGACGCTTTGTCGGGCTTTTGTTTCAAAGCATATGTGAGAGGCTTATGGTCCGTGAACACTGTGAACGGCTTGCCTTCTAGGGAGAAGCAAAAGTACTTAATGCTCAAGTACGCGGCGAGTAGTTTTCGATCGTAGGTACACGTGAGCGGGGTTTAACTGTCTAGAGAAGAAGCTGAACGGCTGCGACACTTGATTCACCCTTTGGTAAAGAGCAGCACCAACAGCAATGTCAGAAGCATCAACAAAAACGGCTAGGGCTGCATCTTGTCGAGGAAATGCCGAGAGTGTAGCATCAGCCAGTTGTTGTCGGGATTTATCGAACGCGCAGACAGCCTTTTCAGACCACACAATCTCTCGTGTGTCCTTTGTTTTGAGGCCAGACAAGTACGCGTTCAAAACGGATTGGTGTTGGGCGGCCTTGGGCAGAAAACGACGATAGAAATTTAGCAGAAGTTCCGCAAATCCTTCACAGTTTTCGGACGCGGGAAGCTTGTGATTGCTTGCACCTTGTCTGGGTCGGGCTGTATTCCGTCAGGGGAAATGAAGTGGCTCAGCAATCTTACCTGTGTTTGGAGAAACTTCCATTTATCAACGTTTAGGACTAAACCGGCCTCAAGCAGACGTTGAAAAATGCACTCGAGATGGGCTAAGTGCTTACACTCCGACTGCTGCACCACAGCATTGTACGTTAGAACTATTCTTCATTCGGAACCGAAATCTCGCGGCATTTGATTTCTAAGGGCGTGGTGTTTTGTCTCTACTTTTTAAAAACACTTTCACTTTCCACAGGGTCACAGTTACTTCTTTGCAACACGACCGACTTAGTCAACCGCAGGTTACAATTGACGGTAGTCCATGCAATGGTTGCAGCTGACGAGTATTTGCATAGGATGTCGAATCTTATTCACTTTTAAAGGGTTATGAGGCGAGTTAACGGCCAATACCACGGCTCAATTCCAGCAATACTCAAGGGGCAGAGTAACGCCTGTTAAACTCCCGCAATGATAAGCTGTCGGACCGTCAATTAAATACATATTCCGTCATCAGAAGACTAATACCAACCTGTTTGGCACTTGCCATTTTGGCGCTTGCTTTCATTCGGTCGTTTAAACCTTGCACTAAGGAAGACGCTGGGGCTGAGCCCCTTGCTGCCGGTCAGTAATTTTTGTCGTCCGCCAATCTATTGAAAGGTTTTCACGGCTTGGTGTCATACAGGAGATGAAATCCCTCGATAGTGTCAGCCGTAACTCTTCCACCCTCTAACCGAAGAATCCTCTAATGCGGCTCTACCGAATCTCCAAAAGTTTACCTTTTGTGACATTTTTGGGCACAGAAGAGCGATAGGCTGGTCTACGCCCACAGATAGCGTCAACCTCTTTGAACGAGATATGTTGATGGTTGGTTGCCAAGAAGTGCCCCAGAGGTCGTCACCCCTCCACAATGGTCGCTCCAATGCAAAAGTCTGCCATTTCCAAGATTGGTTTTGGCATTAAAGTCACCCTCCGGAAACCGCTGTAAAGTATCGAACTGTTCAGAAAGTAGGTAAGCGCTGAAAAGTCAGTCAAGGTATCACTAAACATCAGAACCAGACAAAGCCATCCCTCACCCTTTAGCATGAACCCGAGGACGGGCGCTATCCCGAACCTAAATGGTGGTGGTACGTAACAAGTCGAAATTGGGAAAATATAGATTGTAATCATCATGGCTGGGGCTCCATATTTTGAGATTGTTTTGTCGATTGATGACTCCTTTTGTGATGAAACTGTGAAAAACCAGATATGCCGAAGTTGTCGTGTGAATGTTGCACTCATTCCAATAATGCCATTAAACTACCATCCTCTGAAAAACTTTTCAATTGCACCACCGGAAGCAATCTGATTCAGTTCAGACAGACTCATCCTATATAACTTACGCTGGTTTGATCCCAACCGCAGGTGTGAGTAGTATTTCCAAATATTAGAATTTGCAGGTAGCATTCCATGGGAGAAGCGGATCAAAAGATTATATTGGGTCCAGGGCGAAACGTGGGTTGGTATACACAATGGAGTAAAAAACCTGGGAAACACTATGTGAACCAACACCAACAACTCTACTACCAAACCCTATCTTAAGCTTCACGTCGTGGTCGGTGGAAGTTCTTTCTCAATGGAAAACTGCAGGCGGAGAAGGAGGCGAGTCTACCGCGCTTAAAAAGAAGACAAATTGTACCAACTGTGCTTCAGGTTGGGGGTTAGGTAGGGTTGACAACCGTACACGGAAAACCAAAGTTACGGAACCACGAAAAGAACCTCGGACTGGATTGACTACACAAGGATGAATTCGGCAACGGGAATGGACTAATGATCTGCGTTTTTTCAAATAGAATCTACATTCCTTGGGCAGAAGAGTCTGCACATTAATGAAGGGAAGACAGAGTACATAGTGACAACGTCATCACCAAAGATCAAAGAAGTGACAGCATTATAGGAACAATGAAGATAGGAGCTGTAGCTTTGAGACCGTTGATAATTTCTAATATCTAGGGTCGAAACCCACAACCGACGATGAAATCTAAAAATGGTAGCCAACGGAGCCCATTTCAACTAAAAAAAAATGTTCACTCACAACATCTCCCCATAGGGTCAAAGCACTTACTGTATAAGACAATGATCTTGGCAGTCCTCATCTATTCTTTGGAGACCTGGGTTGTTAGCAAGGAAAATTATAAAGTTTTTTTGCACCGCGAAAACGGACGACAACCTGCATCCAGTCGATGCCGTCAAAGAGTTATTGGAGGAGTTGAGGATCGACGGTCCCACGGGGACTGATAAACCCCCTACGACAGCAGATCGTGTTGAGGGTAACGCAGATAAATTTGCAGTGCTGAAGGTACGCCACGGCCAACCTGCTTATTTTCCTCTTAGTGGAAGACATCAACGTCCCACTCGTATAGGAACCCTGGATCGGAGGCAACTGAATCATCAAAGATCTTCAAAGCAAGATTATAATTACATTGGAGAGGAGTGGTCTGGTATGTCGACGACTTGGTAAAGTTAGTGTCAGAGATGTTTCCTTTCAGTATGAATGCCTTCATGGGAGGAGCCTTGCAAAAGGTGTGCGTGTGGGCCGCAAGATAAATCATAAATCCAACCAAAACGTAACTCATGCTATTCATCATGGAGGTTAATTATGGTCTTGGGAAACCTGGGTTGTTATGAACCCTTGGCCACGTTCAAGAGAAAAATGTGCCGAAGAATTTTTGGGCCCTTGCATGAGGATGGACGATTCCGTAGTCTACATAACGATGAAATTTGAAATGAACGACGAACACGTTGAATCAATTGAGTGACAAACATTGCATGTTCTTGAGTTATGCTGTGAGGCTCGCTTCAGACCAACCTGCGAAAACTGTAATCGGTAGGATACACAATGTGGGGTGAGGAGTACCAGAGTCTTCAGATGACAAACCATACGTATGGACTTCCCAGAACGCTTTACTATGAAGAAAGAACCTGAAAACACGAATTGGGTCATGCGACTGGAGTCCCAAATTTATTGAAATACATCAGTTGACGTGCATTATTTACGGTGTTTACTTATTGCTCATTGCAGTGCAAGAGAACTACGTGGGTATTTGCGAGCGCTGGTCACCCTGTTGCTGCCTTAGGAGGAGAAACTAGAATCAATGTGAAATTTTTTAAATAAAAATAAAAAAAATTAGTATTGCCATTGGTTTGCGAGAAATACCACACTGTCGGCGTTGAATTTCAAAGTTGAAGGCAATCACACAGAAAAAAGTGGACCAAAACAGTAGAGTTACCACACTTAATGGGGGGGCCTTTAAAGTCATAATGTCGAAGAAACGTTATAAAAATAATAGTAACCCGGCTCCTGAAGAAATGGCGTCAACGGGCAGGAAGTGTAACGAAAAATGAGTCCCTAAGTGAGGAAATTGCTCCTTAAAAAAATTAAGTGAGATCCTGCTTGGAAAACTGGAACAGGCTCTTTGTAAGAACAAGTCGCTGAAGGCTAAACTTGCACCTTGCAGCCGACGATTGCCTTGCTAGAAGCTACCATGACCGGCGGATCCAGCTGCAAGCGGATCAATTGAACGAAAAGCTTGATTTCACGGAGACTTCCCGGTTAGAAAATTAGGAACTTCAAGTCGTCAGATTTTTCTCTAGAATAAAGAGGACGAGGCATCAAGATACAACCGAAGTTCTTCACTTATAATCTCTCTTCTATGTTCACCCGGCATAAGAGATTGCTGGGGATCTGAAGGCCCAGGGCATTTCCAGTATGCTTCCCCTGGAAACCTTCGTCACAACAAAGGTGGAGGAAGTAGGCCGTAGAATGAGCCAGTGGTTAACCACTTTTGACACATTTTTTGAGATCGATGATGTCACCTCTGTTAAGGCAATAAAACACAATGTGGTCCGCTTCGAGTGAATTGAACTTCAAATAAACAGATTCTGCAGTGCAAAAACTGCCAGCGAATCAAATGTGACGAGTTACACGGGTCGGGTCAGTGTCCCAAGATGCTCCAAGTCCCAACTTTGTGAATTGCAGAGAGGCAACTACAATGCCAACCACCGTAATTACCCGAACCTTGTTAGAATTATGGCGGGGAGGAACGGTCAAAAACTGATTCCTTCATTCCGGACTAACCCGATCTAACCAAGCAAACCTAGCGTAACCTCAACGATTTCTTTCACTCTATCTGTGTAATTTGTTGATGCACTACGAACCGCAACTTAATCTCTTCGACTCTAGAAACACCACCCAACAGGGTTATTCCTAGAGTTGCACCTGCGGTGAGGGTTTCGTAAGAGCGCACTCTTCTAAAAATCTTCCAACTGGCTCGCCAGAAAAATCGTCGTCTTTTCGGAAAGGAAGTGAGGCCGTAACATTTAGGCATTCCAAAGAGGCATGAAGTAGACACACCCAAACGGATCTTTGACCCAAACGAAATCACCACTGCGCGGACCAATCACGTTCAGTTGGAAATACGTGGTTCCTAGTCTTGAGAGGAGACTTAAATACTAGATGCATTTCCTAGTTTGACTCTTATATAAACAATATTATTCATCAGTTATCTTATTTTAATTCTATGCTTCCTACTTACAACGTTCTTTGTGATCGACGTATCAACGAACATCTTAAATCTAAAATTTACCGCAATGTCGTCCATCCTGTCGCTCTCTATGGTTCTCAGTGTTGGCCGACTATAAAAGACAATGAAGGGCGTCTTGCAGTAATGGAAACGAACATGCTACGTTGGATTAGTGGCGTCACACGTTTAGATCACATCCGAAATGAGGATATCCGCGATCGTTATGGGGTTGCGCCGATCGTAGAAAAGTAGCGAGAGAAGCGTCTTCGATAGTATGGCCACGCAATTCGTGCTAACGAGAATTCACTTGCCAAGATTGGTCTAAACATCGAAGTCGATGGATAGGGATATAAAAGGGATATAAAAGCCTCAAGATTGCACCCAGATAGAGCCAAATGGCGAAACCGATCACGACGAGCCGACGCCGCCTGCGAACGTTAAAAGGCTGCTGAAAAAGAAGAGCTCTATACTTACAACGTAAGTAACTACGATTCTTATTTCGACCACTTCGTGATTAGCTGCAACCTTGCGATATCCCGAAATCCCGTCTGCTTGTCAGTCATCCCCGGAGAATAAAAGAAATGGACTATTAAGTGACATTAGCTGAAAGTATGACTGAAGCTCTTCATTTTCTAAAAACCAAACAATAACGAGAACGAACTGCAAAAGTAATTCTTAGTTTCTCATTAGCACAGATTTCTAGATATCATGAAATGAACCTAAATTTGATTGTGATGAGTACATGAATAGAATTTAATGATTTTGCCCGGACAATGTAATTATCTTCTATTTTTTGCAAATAATATTACCTTTGGGCCAACCCCGCAATAGTGCTATTTTTGTTGAAACCTTTCTGAAGTATGACGGTTTTATGGAGAGCGCTTCACTTTGCATTGTGCCTTCTGAATTGTGTTACCTACGTGGAGCAGGTTGAAATCGTCCTCTTAAAAATTGGGTGAAAATTCTTTTATTCAACCCTTTTAGGTCATATACGGGATTCGCATATTACAATTCAATGCAACACTCGACCCGGAGTATGGTGACGTTAGTGCCTATATCGTGGATAAATCTATGAATCTGGACTTCAATCTTGTGGAAACCATCGACAATCTATTCTTTTACGTGACGACCACCGAACGCAACCGCAAACAGTTGAAAACTTGGGTCAATTCAACATTCAAATCTTGCGAGCTTCGAAATCAAATGAAGGGAAATCCAATACTTTACTTCGCACACGATATGATTCGCAAATATTCAAACATCACGATAGCCTGCCGCTACTCACCTGGATTCTACTCCCTCCGGAATTTTCGCCCAGGGACATCAGGAATGCCGCTTACTTTTATTTATAGACCGAACTCTCAGGTGACCACAAATTTAACTTTGTTTGATGGGAATGGAACTAATCCATTTGGGAATGTTTTAACAATTATGAAAGTTATTAAAGCTTGAGCGAGGTTTTGGTAGTATTTCTTTCGGGATCACGGGCTTGGTATACCTAAAATGTACTGTATGACATCAAAAGTGCTTATGGGAGTTGGAAATACATTTCGGTAAAATTGAATAGACTTTTGTTTGATTACAGGAAGACATGGGCTTTCCTTCTCCGTCTCTCCTTCAGCAGATTCACATTCCAGAGGCAACCGCAAGCTAGCTTTCCTTCGAACTGAGTATATCTGCAACTATGCTCTCCGGGCTCATGCTCATTTTCAGCATTAGGTTCAGATTCCCTTTTCGATCGGGAATCTTAGACAGTGGAACATCATGTACTTTGGATCTTCCAGTATATCATTGTATCCAGAAAAATTCGAGCAATCTTCTGGCCTGAAGTGAAGCTGATGTTGCGTGCAACAACCACCATATTTGATGAGGAATTGGGTAATATGATAGTTGGACCCCTCGTGCCTTTGCTCAATCCACCCTACAATCTTAGGAATGAGACTATGCGTGCCGCAACTTCTCCAGTACTTGTCCCTCTGTCTCATCGCTGGTACGGCCTGATTTGGTGTAATTCTCAGGGTCATCAGGTAGTTCGAACTCAACAGCTTCCATCTTTGCGAATTTGCATGGGTCTCCGCCTATAAAGGCGGCGCATATTGCTGCCTTTTAAAGCATAGTTTGGTGTCAAACAACAATTTCAGGTATTTGTACGTTGTTTAGGGACGTCTATATATCCAGCGTCTCCTGTTTTCTCATCTGCCGGACACAAACCTGCCTTTTCAAGCCAGCGGTTGCATTGCTGTGACAACTACTATTAAGTTATTCACAAAGCAGTTGGAACACAGATAGTTGCTTCGAATAATTTGCGTCCTCTGGTTATACATTTTATTTAAAAAAGTTTTGATGTAAATGTTCGAGCATTGCATTGCATTTTAGTGTTGAGGGTTGAAGTGACGCGGTTCCAGCGTTTCGAGGAATTCCAGAAATCCCTCGATGGTTTGAAGTTCTCTTGAATTTTTCAACCACTGTTCGTACAACGTGTGTGGCGCCTTGTCCAGTGTTTTCGTCAGTAGGTGTAATGAAATTGGATCCCAGTCTCCCGTTGATACGTCTAGGTTTTCCAAACCAAGTGAGCACTCTTTTGTGGTGTCGTAAATAGCCTTGATGGTGTGTGCTGTTGATTCTAAGTTATTGGTGGGATGTTCCAGCAAATTGTTCACTAATGTTGCCAGAAGTAACCTCTTGTTTCCATAGCGGTCGTAAAGTGTTTCAAAATGCCGTTCGATAATACTCGTTGGTTACAGAAAAATGTCTTATCAGTTTCTCTGGCTCACTAGAAAGGTTTGCCTTGAAATAAAACATCTTCAGGCAATTCGCAATATCTTGCTTGTGCACTAACTGGTTGAATAAACCAGCGAACTGTCGCTATTTTCCGGAACTTTCATCAAAATGGGGTATGCTCAATTCCGGTGGCTTTACCGGCGATTCAGTGCTACCTTCTTGGTTAATGTAGTTGTTCATTCCGACGCGAGTTTGAAGAGGACGTTTCTTACTAGGCTAGCAGATCCAGATGACACTTAGCCCCATGTCCTTGTACATGCAAATCGTTTGACACCTTCCAAATATGAGGTTCAGTTCCTCTTCTTGATGCCGAAGATTCTCAATTATCGATATAGTGACATCATAGTATTCCTCTGATTGTTGTTCGGTTTTTCGCGACAGTCCTGCCAGCAACCGATTCAATGATTGGATGATAGCTTCTTGACGCTTAATGGTGTTCTGAGTTGTATTTGCGATTCATTTGTTGATTGCTCTGATGATTCACCGAGCGCAGCTAATTCTAATGATCTTCCGTTCTCGACTCAGTATGCCAACATGGCTTCCTCGAAAATTCTGCTATATTTTTCGAAGAACTGCTTGATCTCCTTCAAAGGTTCTTGCTTGAAATAGGTTTGTTCCTGATACGTATCAGCACCGAGAAATTCCAGATTGTGAGTTTCAAAATCTGCCCACAATTCACATAGCCATCACCATCACCATTATTATCAACGGCGCAACAACCCGTATCCGGTCTAGGTCCGCCTTAATGAGGAACTCCAGACATTCCGGTTTTGCATCAAGGTCCACCAATTCGATATCCTAAAAAGCTGTCCCGTGGTGGTCAAAGGGTAGTATAGGTCCCAGGGCGAAACGTGGATTGGTACCCACGATGGAGCATAAAACCTGGGAAATGCCTGCTGAACCAACACCAACAGCTCTACTACCAAACCCTATCTCCACCTCCACGTGGTGACCGCTGGGCGCTCTTTCTTAACGAAAAGCTGCAGACGGAGAAGGATGAAGGCGAGTCTCCCGCGCCTAAAAACGGGACAAATTGTACCAACTGGTCCTCCAGGTTGGGGGCTGGGTAGGGCTGACAACCCTACACGGAAAACAACTCGTTACGAAGCCACAACAGGAGCCTCGGACAGGACGGATTTTAAAACGACGGACCCGGCAACGAACACGGAATAAAGATTTGCGCATTTTCTCATGGAACGTGCGCTCCCTGTACAGAGATGAAGCTGACCACCAGCTAGCCGATACTCTGTCCCAATATAGGGCTGATATAACAGCGTTGCAAGAGATCCGATGGACAGGGACCGGTTTCCTGGAGAAGAGCTACTACACCATATATTATAGCGGTCATCCAGTAAACCATGTGCTCGGAGTAGGTTTCTTAGTCAGCCAAAAAATGAAACCTACTGTTATCGGCTTTGAAAACATAAGCGAACGGCTATGCACTCTGCGCTCGCGAGGCAAGTTTAGAAATATAAGCCTCATAAACGTTCACGCCCCTACAGAGGAGACTGCAGAGTCGAAGAAGGATACCTTCTACGAGGCAGTAGAACGAATCCTCGAAGCCTGTCCCAGATATGATATCAAAATCAAACTTGGGGATTTTAACAGCCAAGTAGGGAAGGAGCCCGTATTCAGGCGATACGTTGGCTCCCATAGCTTACACGAAAAAACAAATGATAACGAACTGCGGATTATTCAATTAGCAGGGGCACACGAAATGGTTGTTGGAAGTACCTGGTTTGCGCGGAAAGCGGTCCACAAACATACGTGGGCCTCTCCAGACGGGACCACTTTCAACCAAATTGACCACGTGTTGATCGAACGCCGCCACCTCTCAGCCTTGATGAATGTCAGAACCTATAGGGGGGCCAATATAGACTCGGATCACTATCTCGTTGGCATGGTGCTCCGAGCTCGAATAACAATACCACCTAGAATCCCCTCTGACAATCAGGTGAGAGTGAACACTGAAGCCATCCACAACACAACCTTCCGCGACACCTATAAGAGGGAAATGGATGCCGCAATAACCGCAGTCAACAGAGGACCTGGAGATGAAGCATCAACTAATGATCTTCTCAACCACCTGAAGAACGTTATCATGGATACGGCCACAAATATACTTGGCCCCAACCGCAAAAGGAGTCGGAACGGCTGGTTTGACGATGAATGTAAGCTAGCAACGGAACGGAAGAATGCCGCATACCGAGTAATGTTGCATTCTCAAAGAACGCGGGCACGCGCAGAGACTTATCACGAACTCCGTCGAGCGGAGAAGCGACTTCACAGACGGAAAAAGGAAGCCTGGGAGAACCAACAAGTCTGTGAACTAGAAAAGTACAGGGACCAACCGCACCAGGCGCGCAAGTTTTACCAACAAGTCAGCAGGATGAAGCCTTATACACCTCGATGCTCATCCTGCCGAGACAAAGAGGGAAATCTGATTTCCGACAGAATGGGCATATTAGAGCGGTGGGTTGAGTACTTTGATGAACTACTGAACAACCAGAACATCGGCGAGTTGGAGGTCCCGCCAACTGAAGACGACGGACAAATACTGCCACCACCAAGTTTAGGAGAAACAGTCCGTGCAATTCATCGGCTAAAAAATCATAAGTCGCCAGGAGCCGATGGAATTACAGCCGAATTGGTTAAATATAGAGGCGACCAGTTACACCAAGTGGTTCAACAACTTGTGCTCATGGTATGGGACAGCGAATCAATGCCTGACGATTGGCAACGAGGCATTATTTGTCTCATACATAAAAAGGGAGATATCACACAGTGCAGCAATTATAGAGGTATCACGTTGCTGAGTACCATCTATGAGATATTCTCCACTATCTTACTAGGCCGGATAGCCCCATACGCCCAGAACATCATTGGCCCATACCAAAGAGGCTTCACTCCAGGCAAATCAGCAACAGATCAGATTTTCTCTCTGCGGCAAGCGATGGAAAAACTGTTGGAATATGGACAACAGTTGCACCATCTGTTCATCGACTTTAAAGCCGCCTATGATAGCATAGCCAGGGTAAAACTGTACACGGCCATGAGAGAATTCGGTATCCCGACGAAATTAATAAGACTGACTAGGCTGTCCCTGACCAATGTGCGAGGCCAGATAAAAGCAGCAGGATCACTCTCAAGACCATTCGACATCAACAACGGTCTACGACAAGGGGATGCGCTATCATGCGTCCTCTTTAACCTGGCCCTCGAGAAAGTGATCCGTGATGCCGAGGTAAATGCAAGAGGTACGATCCTCTTCAAGTCCACCCAACTACTGGCCTATGCTGACTATATCGACATCATGGGAAGAGCGACCCGAGACGTACAAACTGCCTTCATCCAGATCGAGCAGGCGGCGCGAGATCTTGGGCTGCACATCAATGAAGGCAAGACAAAATATATGGTGGCAACGTCAGCACCGAAGACGAATCAACCAACAACATCAAACCGCACTGGTCAAACACAAACACGAAGAAGAATAAGGATAGGAGAATACAACTTTGAGACCGTTGACAATTTCTCCTATCTAGGGTCGAAAATCACAACCGATAACAACTACGATGATGAAATCCGCGCTCGGTTGTTGTCAGCCAACAGAGCCTATTTCAGCTTACAAAGACTGTTCCGCTCGAAACGTCTCATCATAGGGTCAAAGCTCTTACTGTACAAGACTATGATCTTGCCAGTCCTCATGTATTCCTCGGAGACTTGGGTTCGAGAGAAGAATCCTGTGAAGAATTTTTGGTCCCCTACATGAGGATGGACGATCATTGTCTTGTACAGTAAGAGCTTTGCGCCTATGGTGAGACGTTTCGAGCAGAACAGTTTTGTAAGCTGTTAGCTGACAAGAACCGTGCGCGGATTTCATCATCGTAGCTGTTATCAGTTGTGATTTTCGACCCTAGATAGAAGAAATTATCAACGGTGTCAAAGTTGTATTCTCGTTTTTTAAGGTTTTGTTTGTAAAACAAAACCTTATTAAAATCGGTTTACTGTCTGTCTGTCTGTCCGTCTGTCTGTCTGTCTGTCTGTCTGTCTGTCCGTCACACGCATTTTTCTCGGAGACAGTTGTAGCGATTGGCACCAAATTTGGTAGAAAGGTGGGAACTGTGAACGCTCACGCATATAGTGAGTTACATCCTTTTACGACGAATTTAAGGGGGGGTCCCCATACATACAAAGGGAGGGTGTAAATTTTTTTTTCATCAAATATAGTCATGTGGGGTATCAAATTAAAGGTCTCGATTAGTACTTTTCGAAACCAGGCCTAGTTTTGACATCTGTTGAAAAGGTGGGGGGTGCGGGGGGTTGAAAGTGGTCATTTTTTTTAAAGAACCCATTCTCAGAAACTACCCAACCCAAAAATCTAAAAAAAATCAGGGGGCTGTCACTATATGGTATCTAGGCTCCGAAATACCCTTCATACCGATACCTGTTCAAATAAAGTTAATAATAGTACATTACTATAATTTTTAGTAATTGAAAGGAAAACCCCCCTTAAGTTCACCCTAGAATCACAAAATTTTGCAACAATATAGGCTACAGCATAGGACATGATCCTGCCAAATTTGGTGAAAATCGCACTAATACTAACAAAGTAATACTAGGTCAAAGCTGTCGCTTCTCTGCAAATTCGAGACTATGAATGTCAATATCACTTGAAAGTGGCTATTTTCACATAATATATGCATATTTTACGTGCTACATGCTAATGGGACAAATGCACACCCAAATCTCTTTATCAAAGAAATACACAAAACCTTTCATACCTGAAGCGTCTAGCTTCCGGTTTCCCGACTTGTTATTCTTTCACCATGCCCGCGGAAATAATTTTAGTCTCTGATTCAACCGGAAAGCTAATAGTGGCGGTCTGTGTACCTCCATATGCCTGCTTCGCGTTCTTCTGAATAGAGGGTTGAATTGTTTCCTTAACGCAGCACAGACATTCTCTCATGATGTGACCTCGTCTAGGTTTTTGCATTCGATTACTATCTGTTACTTTAGAGCTCTTCCTTCAACTGCCTTTCCTAGTACCTTCTTCACGTGCTCCGCAAGCTATCCGCTGTCTTCTCGCTGGATTTGTTTGGCTCCAAAATCAGATCCTACTTCTGCATACCCCTAATACAATTCACACTGCCTCCCAGGCCTATCAATTCCAGATGGGCTTTGACTTTCCGCAGTATATTTCCTTTCTTCGAAATAACGAACGACGAATCTTCGTTTTCTTTTTTCTGCCGTTGTTTTCCGCCTGTTTTTGTCCATTCCTCGGGTTGACGAGCTGTAGACTCTTTCCCTTTTGTCAAAGTTGGGAGCATAATCAGGGTACTACCTGAAAATTTTACCGGCTCAGCTTTCTTCGGCGAAGAAGCTCTTTTCTTCTTGGTCGCTTGCTAGGCACCAAAGGGTTTACTTATCCCGTCGCTACTCCATTTGCCCGCGTTGCTACTTACCCAATGATGAGGACGTGGCACCTGTGTTTATAACTTTGTCACATGACGGTTGGGCGTTTTTCTCCTTCGCCGCCCTAATATTGGAAAGCTTAATGGCTCGTATCAGAGCCCTGATATTTTGGTCGATATGCCACCTCTCCTTGAAGAACACATAGAGCTCATTTATGTCTTCCCCAGTTAAACAAACGCTGTTGCAGTTTACTGCCTTATACGCGCCTTTTACATCATCGGTAATCATGTTGATCCGAGTGCTATCCAAGTTCCTTAACGAGTCCTTGGGGTAATGGTGCCCTCAGTTGTAACCTCCCTAGCTTACAGCCTTGCGAAAAGGACCCGGTTTAGCTCTCATTCCCGCTCCACTAAAATTTCTTATAGCATTAGATGCCAAAGTAGTCAAGTTCCTTACTAATGAGGCACTGGAGTCTGAATATCGACGGCCGGGATTATGAAGCCCTGGATCGTATATAAATTTCCTTTCTCGCGAGCCTTAAAAACGGTGTTAAGTGTCATACCTATAAAGCAAATTGTCAAATGGTGCGTATGGAGTGCGTTAAGTAAAAAGCGGGTACAACAACAGCACTCGCTCTTCCTTGCTCTAATGCCAACAGAAGGTGCTGAATTTGTTAAATGGCAAACCTTTGAAAAGCTCTTATGTTAGGTAGTGAAAATGAAAAAACTATAATTCTAAGGACTTATCGATCGCTGAGACCATTAGACACAGCAATGGCTTCAATATACACGAATCCATTGCAATTTGCTTCTAACGATATGTTACACCAGGTGGGGTAAACGAGGCCGAAAGGAGGAGTGTAAGGGTACTGAAAACACTAGCGAGCCAAATGCGTGGTTGCTCAGATATTTTCGTGCTGCAGGTAGTAATACACCAACAAAAAATCGAGGAGAACCCTCACTTTATGACCAGTTCAGCTCCCATGAGAGGACGTAGATAAAGTAAGCAATCGAAATCTATGAGAAATGCACAGCTTCAAGATTCCTAATGTGAGTGCAATGTTAGAGAAAATCCCAGGCTTTCTATTATTTCTAAACATGCCTACCGGAATCGTCTATCATCCAGGAAACTCCCAGCGCTTCATTGTTTCTGAAAGTCTCCATTATCATCCCCTCCTCTGGCATCGTTTTCGCAGGACTTTAACTTCAGGCTTCTCCATTTCTCTTTCTTAGGGTCCTCCTCTCCTTCCCTTCCTCTCTTGAAATAAGCGGACTCGTAGTGAAGCCTCTCGGTGGCCAAGTGCAAACAGTGCCTATCGTCTTGTTTCCTTTTATATACTCTCAAAAATATACATCCCGGCACGAAGATTACCCGAAAAAAGCCTATTCTTCCTTTAAACAAAATACTATAAAGCGTACAAAATATTTCTCCTCTCAGCGTAATCCTTTTCACAGAGTGCTCAGTTTGCAGCAGCCTTGAAAGAACTTCTAAAACTTGCTAACATCAGGCCCTTTCCATCAAACAGTGAAACGTTTAAGGACACTACCGAATTCGGCTTGTACAGGAAGTACAATGGATTGTCTGCCGATCCAGGATAATAGTTACGCAAGTAGTAATGACCTGGCAAGTATCTGCAAGCCACATCAAAGTTGGAATGCTTGCGGATTATGTCATTAACCAGGAATGCCACATGATTTCTCTTCATCAGGTTTCTAAGCTGACAAGCCTTGAACGAGATATTAATCCAGGTTTTGAATAGTTTATGACCACGTTCGACGTTGATGATGCGCACGGAAGGATTTTCAAGATTTTTGTAAAGATCGGCATCTATGTTGACCAATCCATTGACTATGGAGAAATTCACGCTAGCATAGTCAGGATAGGCCCATGAACCGTAGTCCATCACGTTCACATTGTATAGAATCTATTTGTTTAGGGAAAGAAGGAAGAATAATCAAATTTAAGATTCTTCCATTCAGTTTCACAGTCTTAACCTGTTCTGCGAAGGAGATGTAAACCAACAGACAGAATACAGAGTGAAGTAATCTTGCGAATACCATCATATTGCAAAAATCAGCAGAATACTGAATTTCGTGGGTCGTTAACCATTTATATATCTGGCCTCGTTAGGGAGATACGTAATCATACTCTAGCATAAATTGGAGTCAGCAAATATTGTTTACGTAGATGCTTATCGCTGGGAATTCAGTATTTTTTTCGAAGTAAATTGTCATGTGGGAAACAGACAGACTTCTCCAGGCCGACCACCTCTGCATCTCACATTATTTTACTGCATGTTTGATGCCTACGAGGACGGCACACATGAGTAACTTCCTAGTTATACTTGGGTAATAGCGTATCTTTTGAAGTCGGTCATTACTACCGAGAGCAGATGACCAAACCAAATATGTTTTCAAAGGTCCAGTCAGTTTTTCGGATTGTAGGCCATAATTTATCATTTGTCCAACACTATATTATGTCAATCTATTTGCACAGACTAGATATATATTGAGTTTAGTTAACTGGGGGGTGCCGCAACTCCGAGTACTCAAGCCATTATTAGGCCCATTGTACTATCCCCGTAAGTTGCTTATTCAATGGCTTCCCGCCTACGGTGTTCGCAGACTTTAGCGAATCTGAAGAACTCCAGAGGCAGAGAGTGTGCAGATTCTTCATTGAAGAAAACCTTGCCAAGGTGTCGTCGTCTGAGATCTGAGGATGCCAGACAGCTGCATAAAAAGTACAAGGCCGTCTCCTCCTCCTCCTCACATTGGCTGCACACAGCCGAAACCACTACCCCAATCTTTTCCATATGGTAGTTTAGGGGGCAGTGTCCCGTCAAAAGCCCCACTAGGGTTTTCATGTCCCACTTCTTAAGGGACAACCAAAATGCCGCTCTAGTGACCCTAGGCTCCTTCACAATGATTTTCGCTTGCCGGCAAGAGTCCAAATTTCTCCACTCGGTTGCGTGAATCCTTGCAATTTCACCCTTCAGAGTAGACTTGACAGTAGATGGTCGGATTCCAAGAGCTGGTTCTGGCCCCACCATTGTGGATCCAGACCCTCGGCGAGCCAGTCTGTCAGCCTCCTCATTACCGGCGATGTTAGAGTGCCCCGGCACCAACATCAGGAATGTTTCGTTCAGTCGGCCAAGTTTCAGCAGCACCTGATGACAACTCCACACCAACTGGCTTGATATATTGTTGCCATTTAATGCTGATAATGCCGCCCGACTGTCGGAACAGATTCGAATGGTGCAAGCCCTCCATTTTTGTCTATAATCGGATTCTCCGAGAACACCCGTGGGCCCGATCCATCCTCCATGACTGACCCGTCGGTGAAGATTATTAGGTCTGTAATCTAAAAAGACTCATGGCCACTTGTCGACCATTCTTCTCTTTCAGTGATTACGACAGTGTATGTCTTTTCAAAGACGAATTTGGAAACCATATGATCGGTCGGCATCAGGACTACCGGATGTTTTTCAAGGAATTTCCAGATAGACGCATGACCGTGTGATTGGCCGCCTGTCCACGCCCCAATGGTATCGAGCCTATATATGTCATTGGCCGCTTTCCGTTTCACCTCCAAGTGAATGGGGGGTAACTTTAGGATAGCTTCAAGTACCGCAGTCGGCGTAGTACTCATTGCTCCTACTTAGGCAACCAAGTCTCTGAATCTGCGTTATCAGCTTCCTGCTGTTAGCAAAGTTCAGTCTTGGCCACCAGACGATGCATGCATACATCAAAATGGGTTTTATTATGGATGTATACATCCAGTATATCCGTTTAGGTGAAAGTCCCCAGGTCTTACCTATCGCATTCCTACAGCACCAGAGCAATCTGCAGGATTTCTGATATTGTTCCTGGATATGATGCTTCCACGTTAACTTGGAGTCGAAATGTACTCCTAAGTACTTGACTGTTTGTGCCAGCTGGATTTCCGCTCCTGCTAAGGTGGGTAGCGTATAGCTGCCCCACGTGACGTTCCTAGTGAACGTAACTAGTCCAGTCTTCCTAGCGTTCACCGTGAGTCCATTGCGGAGGCACCAGCTGTGGATTACATGCAGAGTTGCATTCAAGCGGTCACATACTGTGTCCGGAAGCTTCCCAGTAATTATTACGGCTAGGTCGTCCGCAAATGCTTGCGCGAAGACTTTTTTGTCCTCCAGGAGCCACAGCAGGGTATCCATCATCAAGAGCCATAACGGTGGAGAGTGAACCCCTCCCTGTGGGCAGCCCCTGAGGCATCCTACTTCAATAGACTTCTGGCCGACCGATATGTGGATTTTTCTCCACTCTAGCATGTGAAATATCAAACTGATTAGTAGCGGTGCGATTCATGCTGTCTTGCCACATCCCAATTTGCTCCGAATGAGGCATAATTGAAGGCACCTGCGATGTCCATGAATGCGCCTAAGGCGTATTCTTTTTCGGACATCGCCTTTTAAATTTTTGCTGTAAGTTCATGGAGTGCTGTCTCCGTGGATATGCCTTTCTGGTAGGCGTGTTGCCTATGGTGAAGTGGCCACTTAGGAATGTGTGTATCCCTTAAGAACCGATCTACTAGTCTTTCCAGTCCTTTTAGCAGAAAGGACGTTAGGCTGATCGGTCGAAAGCTTTTTGCGTCTGTGTAGGTGGGTTTTCCTGGTTTGGGAATGAACAACACCTTCACATCACGCCATTTAATTGGAATATAATTGTGTGCTAGTCATGCACGATATATATTTCGAATGTGTAGACCCATGGCATCCATTCCTTCTATTACTAGCGCAGGGATGATGCCATCCGGACCTGCAGACTTGTATCTATGGAGCGAGTTAAACGCCCATTTCACTCGCTCCAGCGATACTACTTTGCATGCCAGATTCCAGTCTCTCGGTTGAGGGCTGTATGCACCTGTTGGCCCTGAGATTAGATTTTAGATGCTGCCTGGGAAGTGTACTTCAAGCAAATGATTTGCCGTTTCTTCATCGCTTTCTGTGTACTTCCCATTCTGTAAACGTAAATAACCCAGTTTCTTGCTACGTTCTTTGACCAGAATCCGCTTCAGCTTTGAGGTTGCCTCAAGAGAGTTAGTCTCTTCGTAAAAGCGTCTCCAAGATGAACGCTTAGCCGATCTTATGCTCTTCTTTAGAGCCTTCTGTGCCTCTTTATAGCGATTCCAGCTAGTGCTTGATTCACCCTTTAGAGCACGATTAAGGAGCATCCTTGTCGTTCTCCTCTGTTTTGCCAAATCCGAGTTCCACCATGGTGTTTTACCTTTCTATGGCATCTTGAGTGGACAGCTTTCTTCGAAAGCTTCTCTCATGATAGTTATGATCATCTGGGTTGTCTTCTCAATTCCAGCAATGGATTTGATGCGCTTCCCAGGGATCGTGACTCGGGCGCTCAATTCTGTTTGATACATTACCCAATCTGTCTTCCTCGGATTCCGAAATGGAGTGGGTGGAGGTGGATCCATGCCCATAACGAAATCAATGCGTCTGTGATCCGAGAGTGTGATATCGTTTGATACTCTCCACTGTCCGATCAGAGCCACGATGTCAGGAGATGCCACCGTGATGTCTATGACCTCTCGCCTGACCACGTTGAAGAAAGTGGGTTCATTACCCCCATTTAGGATCTGCAAATCGGTTCCTACTAGATACTCCAGTAGTCTCGATCCTCTTGCATTGATGTTCGACCTTCCCCAGCATATGTGGTGAGCGTTGACATCACATCCTGCTATTACCCCCCATGCCTCTACTTTTGGCATATTGGATAGCTCTGATGAATGTTCCACTGGAAACGTCTTCTGCGTGTTAGGGGAAATATCCAGAGCACCATAGTATCTCTTTATCTCCCTGTTGACTTTTTATGGTTAGCTTAACCGATGTGGTGTCGCCACATAGGTCATTAACCAGGTTAGCCTGGAAGTCTTTGGAGACTACCATGCAAGTGCGGGGTCGATCGCTTCCATTGGCATACAATAGGTCAGCATGTTGGAAATTTAGGCCCCTGACTGCCCCACCAACAACCCACGGTTCTTGTATGAGGTATATAAATGTCTTGCAGCTATTGATCCGACGACGATAAGTGCAGTCGCCGCTTTACAATGCTGCAAATTCACTTGGGAAATGTGGCACCTTATCTACGTTTCAGATGTAGATACCGGGGGCTGCATGTCCCCTTCCATGGTTTTAGGAGCTGACACTTGTAACGTGACGGTCCCCAGCCCATAGTAGAGCCGGCAACCCGATTTTTCCCGAACCTTCTTAACATCAGGGTCGGGAACGCCGATAATGAGAAAAGTTCCCGGTCTATCGGTTCTCCTCCCTGTTTTGCTGCCTAGCAGCAACCAGGTGGAAGTGTTAAGGTTGTTCTGTACACCAAGTTGTTCCAGAACCCCAACCCCATTTCTCTCTGGAAGCCAGAGAAAGCACTTTTTTATCAATGGAAGCTCAGAGACCCTTTTCAAGGTTAGTCGCGCACCCTCCCATACATCGTTAAGGGAGGAGCAGTACTGCCTGAGCCACTCGTTCGTGTCTTCGTCGGCAAAGTTCAGCCGTAACATTTTACGGTATACACCTACCGACTCAAAGCAAAGCTTAATATCTTGCGCGGACGCAGTCCTTACAGCTAGGAGGAGTTTCCTCCTAAGCTGTTCGCACTGGTCAGTATCGTAGCCGGATGAATGTGAGTCGTCATACAGGACCCATCCATCGGCTTCGATAGCCTTGACTGCAAATGAATCCCTAGCCGTTGCCGGCCGCGCCCTCTTTGCTGCCTTTTGAGTCGAAGAGCTAGGATCGTCCGAGGACCGCCGCCGCTTCGGTTTCCCCTTAGCCGCAGGTGCCCCGAACGCTCCTTTCCCCTCAACCGTGGCACAGCTCTTTGGTTGTGCGTTGCGCGGAGGTGGTTTGTCCGAAAGTGGTTTGCCCGGAGGCGGTTTGCTCGAAGGCGGTTTGCTCGAAGGCGGTTTGCCCGAAGGCGGTTTGCCCGGAGGCTATTTGCCCGAAGGCGGTTTGCCCGAAGGCGGTTTGCCCGAAGGCGGTTTGCCCGAAGGCAGTTTGCTGTCCGTGGGCAGGTGCTTACCCATGGGCAAGACTTTAGCCTCAGCAGGTGGCGTCGATTGGAGCCTGGGATCAGGAGTACTGACAGAAGGAGCCTGCTTCGGCTCCTCCGTGAAGGACTGGGTCCCAATTGAATTGGTTCCCACTTGAATAAGTGGGGAATCTGAGTCTAGACTCAGGTTCTCCATCAATGAGCTCAGGGTTGCGCCTTCACTCGGGGTTGGATCGTCGCGATCGAAGTTTAACTGTGTTTGCTTTATAGGTTTATGTTTTTTTTTGTTTTATCATAGTTGGCTGCCATGGCCTCAATTTTCCGGGGAAAGTAAGTCGATCTCGGCAGAGTCCCTTTTTGCCGAGACAAGGCTAGTTGAAACTGGGGATCGCCTGGTACCCAAAGTTCACCGTTTACGGCCACATCTTAACCCCTGTGACCATTCACCCCTCGGCACGGTAGTCATACCTTGGCTTGGGGTTTTGATTACCGCTTGGCTTCAGATGTTACCTCCCGTTTCCTGGAGGATCTTCCTTACTGAGCTCCTCACCACGACAAGGTAGGTAATCGTCGAGGGATATATATTAATGTACGCATTCATTTTTTAAAGAGCAGAAAAACGCAGCATTCATTTTTTAAAGAGCAGAAAAAAACAGGAAGACTTGCTACGCCTTAACGCCATAACGTTCCTTTACGCACAATATTTTGGATAAAGTAAACGAGGATGCGGTCAAAACGGACCAGGAAAAGGCACCACACAACATTTCGACGTATCTTAAGGACTAACAAAACAAAACTATCACAATGACTCCTGTCAGGTAGAATCTTCACTTATACTAGTGACCACGAATCTCATTTCTTTCTGCTAAACTCTTAAAACTGACAAAAAAAACCGGTGCTTAAACTTCCCAAAATATCGCTTCACTTTCCGGCTATTCTTACAGTTCCCAAACCCGCCAATCCTCCACAACATGGCAGGAATAATTTTCTTCTCCCAGCACCTGGGGATCTCAAAGTATACACAATTTCACAGGTCCAAACCTACTCTATACAGGTGGTTACAAACCAAGCTCCCTCACGCGAAATTCTCAACACTAACGGAACGTTAACACTACTACGGGGCAGGGTCATTTTGAAGCTCAGATCCCCTACCAGAAGTAGTGATCACAAATTAAGCTCCTTTTTGCGAAATTCTCAATATTAAGGGAGATATAAGCGTTTAAAGTTTTTCGCAAAATTCCTCCAAATTTCAAAAATTTTCCTGCCACTCAGACTCTTCAACTTATACGCCATTTGCCTTTTCTCTAAGTTCTCAATAACGGAGATGCGAGCGTTTAGAACTTTTTAAGAGGTTCCTCTTCTTTTCCCCATAGATCTGGCTCCGTAATTCCCTCGCTTGTAGGCGTGGCAACCGTTTCCTATGTGGGGCAAAATAAGAGTTTTGGACCCCATTTCAAAATGAGTTGTGTGAGTAGTGCAGGATACATTGTGAAGTCGAGATTGACAGTGAATACTGGGGAATGGTTCAAAAAATATTTTAACACTGAGAAACCAGTCCCACTATGTATATTTTTACAGTAATCAGTTTCTACAGCCGCGCTGTTTCGCGTAAAATAAATCACTTAACTCTAACCACTTTCATATTGCACCAGATTCGCATTAGATCCTTTCCATTTGCGCTCAAAAACGACACATTTGCCATCAGATAAGAGTTTGGTCTATAAACAAAGGGCGAGAAAGGTGTCGCAGCCGATCCTGGGCGAAAATTACGAATGGTGTAGGTACCCGGCGAGTAGTCGCACTGAACTGTAAAATTGGCATGCTTCTTGAAGAGGTCGATGATCATATATGCATAGGGATTTTCGATGACTCTTTTCTTCAGGTCACAAATGCTTATGGATTTATCAATCCACTTCTTCACTGTACCCCGGCTAGTCTGTGTAATGGCTAAGTGAAGCAAAGGACAACTAATTGCCTCGAAGATAATCACATCCACATCGAAAGCCTGGTCTTTGATGGTCATGTTAACTTTGACAAATTGCAGGTCAGAAGAGGATCCATGACTGATCGGTTGTACCGTGTTTAGGGCCTGCGTAAAGAAGAATGGGAACCGTGAACTTATTTATTTTTGGGATCGTTAAGATAGTACCTGTTCTGCGTAGTTGATATAAAGCAAAAGCTGTAGAAGAACGTAAAATTCTTTCATTGGAGTAGCCATTATCCCTTAACAGTATCAGACAACTGAAAGCTGTTAAGTTGCCCCAAAAATATATTATTCAGCGAACAATCATGGAAACAATCTCATTAAAGATCAATCAAGAGATCATCATATGGCGTTCAAAATTTAGTCGAATCAAACTTGAATTTATTCTAAACACGAAATCTTTCTCGCATTGGATTAGGAAATTTGGTCACCATCCCACAAAATATTCAAGGTAACAAAATAGTTAATCTGAGAAAGAAATTATTCAGTTTATATTATCATCATCTGATTATGATGAGCTGATAACGATAATTACGCTGATTTGACAATTTTCACCAAATAGTATTAAGGGCATTGGGCACGTGTTGTTACATTACTGGTAACCAATAAAGCACCGACAACCGAAAAATCCCCCCCACTGAAAAGGGATCATTAGGAGCGAAGGCTACTTATTCGCAACAACAAAATCAACAATTATAGCCAAAGCTTGGAGTTATCCCTCTATAACCGGGCTCTTTTTATAGAACTTGGAATGAATTTCGGATCAGATGACGCCAAATAAACCTATTGACATTTCATGAAACTGAACTAGAAGCGAGATTTAAGGGATAAGATCAAACCCAGTATTGAGCAGCGTGTGGCATAAGGGCCAAGAATTTGATGCAGTCCCTATAGTGGGGACTCCGCTATAGACAATCCCAAGCCCATTTCAGAGAAGAGAAGAAAAAAATCACTGAAGTATGAAAGATCACCTAACACTGTCTCACTCTAAATACCTCGGCCGGACTAATAATATTTACTGTTAAGACGGAAAGTGGGAACCCCAGGGGAGTAGAAACTTTCCTATGAGTTGAGATTTAAAATTCACTCGAAGTATACCCTGTTGAGAGCCAGCAATCTGCGATCTCGGCCTATATCTCTCTCTGGAGTGGTCATGTGGTTCCCCGTCCAAGCCTCGTCTATCAAATCCGTTCGTTGGTAGTGACAGCCACACCCTCTACAAGGCAATCCTACCATTAACGAAATGCTACGGATCCAAGTTCGAAGTCCAAAAACACCTGCCCCAATCCAGGGTGTTATACAAACCATGCCCATTGGATAATTTGCAGTCGGGGATGACGGACTGTATCCAAACAGAGCCCTTATCATACTACAGGAAATTATGGCGCGGCCGACCTTCATACCCCTTACTGGTGGGATCCAAATTAATACAGTAATAAATAAAAACCCTAAAAAAAACTAAAAATAAACAAACTGACCCCACAACCAACAAAAGGTCCGCACTCAAAAAGCAAGGACAAGCAATGGTACGTCTAAAGCCATCAGATCAGACGTGAGGAAGCGAACAGGCCTCAGTGGCGTAGGTGCTAAATAGTATATGCGCTATCTGAAGGAAAGCCTAAAACGATCGCACAGTACAGCAATTATAAAGGTATCACGCTGTTGAGTGTCATCTATAAGATATTCTCAGCTATCTTGCTAGGCCGGATAGCCCCATACGCCCAGAACATCATTGGCCCATACCAAAAAGGCTTCACTCCAGGCAAATCAGCAACAGATCAGGATCTCTGCGGCAAGCGATGGAAAAACTCTTTTCATCTTTTCATCGACTTTAAAGCCGCCTATGATAATGACTTTTGGGTTGCTTAACGCTACGCAGACATTTCAGAGATTCATCGACTCTGTTCTACGAAACTTAAACTTCTGTTTCATTTACGTGGATGTTGTTTTGGTAGTCTCTTCTTCCGAATTTAGGCGTTTGGACTATCTCAAGTGCATTTTACAACGTCTCCTTGAGGCCGGGCTCATTCTAAACGTCCAAAAATGCAAAGCAGGTAAGATTTCTCGGCCACATAATTACCCCTGACGGAATTCAACCGGACCCAGACAAGGTTGAAGCAACTTTCCCCTGCCAACCACGGTGGAGGATCTGCAAAGGTTCTGGAGCATGTTAAACTCCTATCGTCGTCGTCGCCCCTTACTTTCGCGCTTAAAACAAAGGCCGACAAAGCGTCCCCTCGCAAACTTCGACAACTGGGCTTCATTAGCCAGTTAACTTCCAACATCCAACACGAGTCTTTAAAAGACAACGTCGCTGCGGACGCTTTCTCTTGAATCATGAAGGTCACAGTCCCCGACGCGGTCGTTTATACAGCGATCGCCGAGGCAAACTCCAAAAATAAGTTCAAGAAATTTCTTATCTTCGGCGCAAACTCCTACTTACTTTACGAGAGCTCAGACAAGGCACCTAGGCCATTTATTCCACGATTTTCGCAGGGAAGTATTTCCAGGCACCCAGGCATCAGGACGACGTACCAGTTAGTTACCGGAAAATACCTGTGGTCGTCCACGAACAAGAACGTAAACTCCAGACAGTGCATCCCACGCCAGAAGTTTTAAATCAACAAGCACGCAAAAAAAAGGAAGTAGACATATTCACTCGGTCGACGGTCCATCTCAACATCATTGGCCCTTTTGCGAGACTCGCACGGATACAAGTATTGCTTCACAATCATCAATAGGTTTACATAGTGGCCTGAAGCAATACCTCGAACATTACGGCACAACCATGTACCGAGGCCCTCTGTCGAGAGTAGATTCTGCGCTTTGGTATGCCAGGAGTAATCATAACGGATCAGGAAATGCAGTTTGAGTCTACTCTTTTCACAGAGTTAGGCAAGCTCTTTGGTTTCAAACACCACAGGACCACGGAATACCATCCGCAGTCTAATGGATGCAGGAACGTTAGTAGTGGTCTTATCCAAATAAAAACAAAACTTAAATGAGCAGAAAAAGCTTCTCGATGAGAAAATCTCAGTTGAAGTTTGGCGAAAAGTGGTTTTAGTGGGCAAAAATCCCACCGTGGTCAAAGGGTAGTATAGGTCCCAGGGCGAAACGTGGATTGGTACCCACAATGGATCATAAAACCTGGGAAACGCCTGCTGAACCAACTCCAACGGCTCTACTACCAAACCCTATCTCCACCTCCACGTGGTGTTTGCTGGGAGTTCTTCCTTAAAAACTGCAGACTGAAGGATCATCGGACAGGATGGATTTTAAATCGACAAGCCCGGCCACGGAAACGAAGTAACCGAATGCTGCTCAGCAGCTAGCCAATAATCTGTCTCAATATAAGACTGATGTCGCAGCGTTGCAAGAGATGCGCTGGACAGGGACTGGTTCCCTGGAGAAGAGCCACTACACCATATATTATAGTGGGCATCCAGTAAACCATGTGCTCGGAATAGGTTACTTAGTCAGCCAAAAAATGAAACCTGCTGTTATCGGCTTTAAAAACGTAAGCGAAAGGCTATGCACCATCAACGTTCACGCCCCTACAGAGGAGACTGCAGAGTTAGAGAAGGATACCTTGTACGAGGCAGTTGAGCTTTGAGTGTGATATTAAAATCATACTTGAAGATTTCAACAGGCGAGTAAGGACGGAGGCCGTATTCAGGCGATACGTTGGCTCCCATAGCTTACATAAGGATACCAACGATAACGGACTGCGGATTATTCAGTTAGCAGTATCGCACGAAATGGATGTTGGAAGTACCTAGTTTGCACGGAAAGCGGTCCACAAACATGAGTGGTCCTCTCTAGTCGGGACCACTTTCAACCAAATTGACACGTGCTGATTGAACGCCGCCACTTCTCAGCCTTGTTGAATGTCAGATCATATAGGGGGCCAATATAGACTCGGATCACTATCTCGTTGGTATAGTGCTCCGGGCTCGAATTACCACACCACCTAAAAACCCTCTAGCAATCAGGTGAGAGTGAATACTGAAACCATTCACAACACAGCCCTCCGTAACACCTATAAGAGGGAAATGGATGCCGCAATAACAGCAGCTGACAGATGCCCTAAAGATGAAGCACCAACAAATGATCTTCACAACCACCTAAAGAGCGTTATCATTGATACGGCCACAAACATACTTGGCCCCCGAGCGCAAGAAAAGTCGGAACGGCTGGTTTGACGATGAATGTAAGCTAGCAACGGAACGGAAGAATGCTGCATGCTGAGTAATGTTGCATTCTCAAAGAACGCAGGCACGCACAGAGACTTATCACGAACTCCATCGAGTGGAGGAACGACTTCACAGACGGAAAAAGGAAGGTAGAACCAACAGGTCTATGAACTCGAAAAGTGCAGCGAGCAACTGCACCAGACGCGGAACTTTTACCAACAAGTCAGCAGGATGAAACCTTATTCACCTCAATGTTCATCCTCCCGGAACAAAGAGGGAAATCTGATTTCCGACAAAATGGGCAGATAGATAAAAACAGCAGGATCACTCTCAAGACCATTCGATATCAACAACAGCCTACGACAAGGGGGTGCCCTGTCACGCGTTCTTTGTAACCTGCCCCTGGAGAAAGTGATTCGCGATGGAGATGCCAATACAAGAGGCACTATTCTCTTCAAGTCCAGCCAACGACTGGCCCACGCTAACGATAGGTAAGACGAAGTACATGGTGGCAACATCAGCGCCAATGAACAAAGAACGAACAGCATCGAATCCCACTGGTCAAAGGAAAACAATAAAGATAGGAGGCTACAACTTTGAAAATCACACCGATAACAGCTACAACGTTGAAATCCGCGCACGGTTGTTGCAGCCAAAAGAGTCTATTTCAGCTTACAAAAGCTGTTCCGCTCAAAACGTCCCACCATAGGGTCAAAGCTCTTACTGTACAAGACAATGATCTTGCCAGTCCTCATGTATTCCTCGGAGACTTGGAAAAATTGCCAAATTTTGTCCACGTTCGAGAGAAGAATCCTCTGAAGAATTATTAGCCCTCTACATGAGGATGGACGATTCTGTAGCCTACATAACGACGAAATCTATGCACGATACCACGGCCGTCTGAGGGTGGATAAAATCTGGCTCAACAGGTTGCTGTGGGCAAGTCAACTCATCCGTATGGATGAGAATGATTCAACCCGGAAAGTCCGTAAAGGCAATATCTATGGTAGAGAAAGAAGACGAGGATGGATGGAGCGATGGTGTAGGTCAGGACGCCAGACAGTTTTCAGGGATATCGAATTGGTGGACCTCGGCACAAAACGGGGGTGTCTGGTGTTCCTTACTAAGGTAGGCGAAGGCCGAATTCTGATTGTTACGTCGTTGATGATAACGATAGTGAAAAGTTACACACTCTCAGGAACCGTGAACCCTGAGGTCAGTCTTTTGAATATTTCCACCTCTTAAAAAAACGTCACAATCGTCCAGCATGGTGGCTGGGTGTAGGGTGTCTGTAGAATAAGAACCTAGCATTTCCAAAATATTCTTCTTAAACCGCAAATATATATTTTTATTACTTTTATTTATTTCTCAAATTTTTACATACACATAATTCAAGTTATGGCATTTCATTATAATTTCCAAAACAAGAATGAATGAAAATTGGGATGAAAATAAGGCGAAAAGAGCAAAACTGAAGTGATAAACAATAACGGATACTAGGAAAAAAAATAAAGATTATAACTCATGGTTTATTGTAATTATACATATTTGAATTGTTATTACATTTATTTGTTGCATTTTCTGATTCTGTCAGCATTTTCTTACTTTAACATAAATCTATATATTTGTTTTACTTTAATTAATTGAAAAATGTACAAATGTGACATCATTGTAGGCTTCTAAACATGATTTTTTGTTTTTATTTTCTCAATAATCTCCTTTATTCCTTTCGTGTGTTTTTAGACATTCTTACGCTTTAAAAATGGTTGGCTTCGTTTGCTTTTTACAAATTATAGATTAAAATTTTAAATGAAAAATAAATATTTATATCTGATAAAGCTTTCCATTTAAAAATTCTTCCGTCTCAACTTTTTTTTTGTCTTAAAAGTATGTTTTCCTTCTTCTTGGATAATTAATTGAAAAATTCGATACAGCGGAAATTATTTAATATGAATAGAGCTGAGAGGTAAAATCAAATATCACGCATAAATCATAGTTTCAATATGCATACTCGTTTTCAAATATGATTTTAATTACTTTAAATATCATTTTACATCTTATTATCATCAATTGATCTCTAAGATAAGGGTATCTGTGTGTGTTTGTGTGTAAATCGATATTTAAGCTTATAAGGTGCACTAGATTAGACTATTTTATGATTCTCTATCAATTGGTCTATTTTATACAATTCGAGTACATGCGATATTCTGAAATCATGTAAGTTTTGGAAATTTCGTGAGGGAGTAATAGTGAACTCGTGTCCAGGGAATGATTTTCAGGACATGAAACTGTTTGAGAGGAATTTAATAGAGCTGTCTGTTCTGATTAGCATTGAGTTTTAAATACTCCATGTGCATTGGAGAGCAGTAGTCTAGCTAAGAAGCGAAATTTTACCTACGGAAAGAAGCTCAATCAATTAAATTTGTTTCCTTTTTAAGCTCATTCTTGTCTTTTCAGGTATATTTTTACTGGGAAATCTAGAAGTGAAAACTATATCGAAGACCAGTTGTCTCAGTTTCCCCTTGAAAGCGATTCTTTTTATCCGGTCATGTCATTTAAAATGTGTCTAAAGAATTCCTCATGATGACTGCTTTACATTATCATCACCAAAGATGTTATCAAAACAGATATAAGCTCAATGCAAAGTAATCCTCTTTTTCTTTCTCTGCTTCGTCTTCAAATCACGTACTCCCATAATGAAAAATTACAACTTTAGAATTTCTTCTCATTTAAAAAATTAAAATCACAGCATTCAATTATTTTGCAAATAAAAACTTAAACATTGACTTCATTTTTAAAAAATACATACAGCAAAATTTACATACGTATATAACTGAATTACTAAATAAAAAGGGGTTCATTGACATTATGCAATAATTATATGACAAAGATACAGCACAATAGAACTAGCATATATAATACAATCGCTACGACTAAGAATTAGTGCATAAACAAAATAGATACATCTTTTTATTACTACACTTGCTTTCAATGAAACTTTCGCATATAACTTTTACATCTTTTTCCTTCTTCCTTTCCATTGTCTGCTTAATTTTAAAAAACTTTGAACAAGCAATAAGATTTCCATTGTTTCCATCTCTTAAGGTTGTTTATAATTCCCTTATAAATTATGTATTCGCGTAAATGAATATTAAAGAGCGTAAGCGTCCATTTAAGTAAAACATTTTTGAAAATTCAAGGAAATTGCTGCATAGAAAACAATTTGAATAAAGCAGGAAAGACCCATTTCTTGTCGCATGCACATCTATGCATATAGCAGGCAATATAATATCAAAAGTTGGAAATAGATTTTAAACAGCTTCCCTTCAATTATCCTTCATTTTCTTTACGTTTTGCTATTAATGTTTCTGAATAAATTCAATTGCTTTTAAGCTGGGCAGTATTGACTTGATAAAATGTTTTCTAGGCTATTTGGGTCCTTATTCAATTCAATTGTTATTATTCGTGTATCGAGTGTAGCAAATGGTGATGTGAATAAAGTATCCCATTCTACTACGATACATTTGCTACTCTAGAAGCACACCGTAATACAATCAACTTTATTGCATCAAGGAAATTGCGTTTAGAGGAAATTGTTTATATTTTATTTGTATTTATCTCGATCGAGTTAAATTACGCTACACAATGGCTATTAGAAAGCTTACAACTATATGAACATGATTTCTTTTTTTTTTCTGTTTTTAATCAACCACAGTGAAAAAGAAAGCGTAAAGTTCTGTTGATTTGTTGTGTTGTTTATTTTAGTAAATATTCTACTTGGTTGCCTTCGGACGCTCTTTTCGAGAAAAACCTCAATTTCTTTTACTTTTCCAGAAGATAAATATCAAACCGAACTTTCTTTCTTCATGATTTTTCCACATTTTATTTGTAACTTACAACAGTTTGTGTTATTTTCTTGTTCATTCTATTAAAGACTTCATTTTTGCAAAGTTTTTTTTAAGACTATCCTCAAATGGTAATAAATTAAAAATCTAGTGATCTAGTTAAAATTTAAAATAATAATTACAGAAATTCAAAAACAAATTAAAGCAATTAAACCGTCTATGTTGGACATAAGATTTTCAGGATATAATCGGTCAAGAGAGTTGGTACCGTTGGACTATCCTCATTAATGGCCTTTAGTACTGAAACAAGAAAAGCAATATTTTATTATTTTGTTATGTCGATATCTAAATAAAAGCAAAATATCCTCTGTTAACATAGTATGCCTGTCCCAAGCCCAGGTAAAGGAGAAGGGTTTGAGGCAACGTACTTTGTACTATCCTCAGTAAAACAAAAATAAAATGCTGAGCTCAGGGAACGAGATAAATAAAGTATAATTAGAGTTATTCCACTAAGCTAAATCCTATCTGATCTCTCTTGGTGACAGGTCCCGCAACAGGCTGACCAAAATGCATCCAATGTCGTTAGAAACAAGATGATCGGATCGAGTAATAAGCCTCAGACAAATGCTAAGGCGTCCACCTCAGTCGACGCGGCATGACGGGCCTCGGTCCTGTCGAGAAATGGGCAAGGGTTCTTGATGCATGGACGGCATCAGGACGTAAGTAAATTAGTCTGAACAAAACAAATACGTGTCTGCACGCTAAATGTTGACACCCTAACTGGAAAGACCGAGGAACTTGCAAGAGCCCTTCGGAAAAGGCGCATTGATATCTGCGCTTCTGCAAGAAACCCGATAATCGGGTGCCAAAAGCTGCGACATTGAACGTGAAAGCGGTAAAAATGGCTATAAACTTCTCTATTTTGGTAGCCCACACACTGAATACGGTGTTGGCATTATCATCTCAGAGAGTTTCCGTTATGCCATTAAAGAAGTCGAACGATTTGATGATCGACTGCTGAAGCTCATCATTATATCAACTGACGGACAGGTCGACCTGATGCCGAGAAAGATGCCTTCTGGCAACTTCCGCCCGCTGACGACTATATAATCATTGCCGGCGACCTTAATGGTCTTGTAGGTGAAAAGGCAGACGGTAACAGGTGGCATGGGAGAGAAGGATTTGGAGCGCGCAATGAGGGTGGCGAGCGTATAATCGATTTTGCGGACTCCCATGACATTGTACTTATGAATACGTGGTTCATCAAATGATTATCTCATCTTCCTACACTTTATAGTGGGAACAGTAAAACGCAAATCGACTATATTCTCATAAGATGCCGGCATTTTACCACCGTCACTGATTGCAAAGCCGTTCCCTATGAGACCATCGCACCTCAACATCGGCCGTTGATTGCCCTCCTACGAATTAAGCCACCGATAAAATAGCGTCAAAAACGCACTGGCCCGCCGCGCATTAAATGGTGGCGATTTCGTGAAAAGAAAGAAGAAATGATTTCACTTACGCGAATACGAACCATTACGAATGTGGAAGAATCGTGGAACCAAATGAAAGGCATGATCAACAAAGCGGCTTGGAATGAGGATGTTGAAATGAAGGTCCGTGAAAAAAAACGCCAAGTTTCTCGACGATAAAACGCTGGCCAATTGGCAAATTTATAAAAATGCCGGGAAACAAAGAGAGCGATCGCAAAGAGTTAGGAGAGGCCTCTCAGTATCGAGAGCCGGATCCGTTTAGGAGAAGATTATGAGATTTCCCCCAAACAAACATGTATGGTCGATTGGCCGAATCATTTTTCATTCGATCACCATCAGCTTAAAAAACCCAAACTGGAAGGCCACAGCATTCCATACACATTCCGGCCCCCGGTCAAATGGGAACTGTTCAGACGTAACTGACAGGAACTGGATTTCGTTGTTCTAGCTGTTGTCGGTTGTAATTTTCGACCTTAGATAGAAGAAATGATCAGCGATCTCAAAGTTGTAGTCTCCAATCTTTGACCAGCGCCTTTTAATGCTATTCCTTCTTTGATTTTTGGGCTGACGTTGTCACCATGTACTTCGTCTTGCCTCCATTTATGTGTAGTCCAAGATCTCGCGCTGCCTGCTCGATTGGGATGAAGGTAGACTGGACATCTTTGGCTGTTCTTCCCATAATGTGAATATCGTAAGCATAGGCCAGTAGTTGGTTGAACTTTAAGAGGTTGGTGCTTCAGGCATTTACATCGGCATGGTGGATCACTTCCTCCAGAACCAGGTTAAAAGGGATGCGTGATAGGGCATGTTGAATGATCTCGAAACTGATCCTGCCTGGTTCAGCCTTATCAATTTGGTCGAGATATCAATATTCTCTCATAGCCATGTAGTTTTACCTTGGCTACCTTACCATAGGCGACCTTGAAGTCGATGAAAGGATAGTGCAACTGATGGTCATAGTCCAACAATTTTTTCATCGTTTGTCGCAGAGAAAATCGCTTGTTGCAATTGGTCGGCTTCATGTTCGACTGTAATTTTATCGGCTATTTCATTGGGAATCGCAGTATTTGCCCTTCGTTATCAGTTGATAGGAACTCCAAATCGATGATATTCTATTGGCTATTGAGCAATTCATCAAAGTACTCAACACATCACTTCAATATTCCCAAACGATCGGAAATCAGTTTTCCCAATTTGGTTCGACAAGATAAGCATTTACTGATTTGTTGGTAAAACTTACGCAACTGGTGCGGTTGTTCCCGGTCGTTTTCGAGTTTACAGGCCTGTTGATTATCACAGGTTTCCCTTTTCTACGTGTAAAATCGCTTCTTCGATCGATGGAGTTCACATTGCCCGATGCGCAACATTCTTCCCTTTCATTGCTAGCATACATTCATCGTTGGACCAGTCATTCCGATTCCGATCAATGATAATGTTCTTCAGATGTTGTTCTCTTCATCAAAGTGGCGCCGTTCGATTACCACGTGGTTAATTCGGTGGAAAGTGGTCGCGTCTAGAAATTCCCGCGTTTGTTTATGGACAGCTTTCCATGCGGGTAATGTACTTCCAAAATTATTTCGTGAGAAACTGCTGATAGAATAATCCGCAGTCCGTTGTCATTGTTGTTTCAATGTAAACTATGGGAACGGACGTCCGGACTGAATACGCGCTCCGCCCCTACTTAGCTGTTAATATCTACAAGTAAGATTTTAATATCATACCATAGACTTCGAGGGCACGTTTTACTGCCACGTAGAAGGTGTCCTTTTCCGGCTTTACAGTCCTCTGTAGGGGCATAAACGTTAATGAAGCCTATATTTCAAAATATGCTTCGCAAACGCAGAGTTCATAGCCGTTTGCTTATGTTTTCAAGGTCGATGATCTCAGGTTTCACTTGCTTACTAGACAACCTACTTCTAGCACATGGTTTACTGGATTAATGCTACAATATCTGTTGTGGTAGCTTTTCTTCCGGAAACCAGAAAATGGGTCCCCTACCCAGCGCTGTAACATCAGCCTTACATATAGGGTATCGGCTAGCCTCGCCCATTTCATGTGAAAATGCGCAAATCGTTTGTCCGTTTCGGTGCCAGATCCGTCGTTTAATGAATTTCGTTAGTATATCCAGTCGCTGAACGAAGGATTTGTCAAAATTCGAACTTTTAAAGAAATGACGGCGATTGTAACAAAAGATTTACTTTTTCGGAATGTTAATTTTTTTACTTATAAAGAAGAGCATTTTTGAAGAGAATTGCAAATCCGACTAACCATTATCAGAATAAATAAGTGGTAAAAATTTGTCGTTGATTGGTTTAGTAGGTTTTTAGTAATCCGAGTCCACCGCAAAGGCGTATTTACAAAAACACAATTCTGAGATGATCGCATTTAAAGTTTCAAATTTGTATTTTTTATTTAAAAAAATATTTATTGGCATCGAGTCGTCAATTCCTGGGGCATACAGTATTCCCTCTGCAGGCTCCAAAACATCGATTTGGTGCTGGTTACAAACAATTATTAGCTTCTCTTGCTGCTGCAATTACAAGCAGTAAGAACTTCAAGCGATCACCACGTAGAAGTCGTAATAGAACTCTTAGTGTTCGTTCAGCAGTTTATGCTCTATGATGAATACCTATCTATGTTTTCGCAATGGAACTTATTCTAGCCTTTGGCTGATTAATTTCATGCAAAATGTAAGCAACATTTCCTAACTGACTGCCCTGCCTATGGAATATCTGACATCAAATATTTGGCGATGAAGTACTCCACTTGCAGCAGATAGCATTACATGCACTAGCGGAAATTTTGCGACACGTAAACGAGTCCATTCTAGCCACAACTACAGTCTAAGAAATCAAGGAATATGCCTCTTCCCTGACTCATACACAAACACACAAAAAAGGCAGGCAAACTTGGCGCAAAAATTTGAAAAAAATCCTCATAAATACCCAGTCTAGTCCCACAAATTCGTTCTTACTAAGAACAGGAAACTCATAAGGCATACGGCCCAAGGTGGCGATTTCTCAGGACGTGGCTAACCACTTGATTCATATCAGAGACAGGGCTAGAGAGGAATGTGAGGACGCCACCCCTCATTGGTGTGCTAGGAATTGATTTAAACAAAAATCCTTCCACCTAACAATACCACCCTACGTGTCACTGCCCCAGGTTTTGATATTAGATGAGCTATAGGCTACAGCTGCACCAATAATGTTACCATTATTGAAATCATAAGGAAAATAATGTCGACACTATTTCCCACGTGATCTTGGAAATGCATTTGTCAACTTAGTTGAATTTATTACTATTGTGGATTTATAAGCCACAAGAATATTCTAAAGGCATAAAATAAATTCAAAGAAACTCAAAGACGCTAGCGATTTACTAGAAATCGCATAATTTTTTTAATTGTGTTGCTTCTGAAAACCGAAAAATGAGTAAACCGATCCTAAATTCTTTCAGATTCAGCTATATGAAAATCAAAACTAAAATTCGTACTGAGTCTCGCTGTGTTGAAGTTAAAGGGCCTTAGCTCATTATGAACTTGGATAATTATTCGAAATATTAAGGTAGAATCCTGATTCAGAAAAAAAATCAAGCAATTTTTTTCCTGCTTAACGCACTTTTAAACATCTGAAATTCCAGCTGGAACTTACTCAGTCTAGAAAGAAATTACCGCAGCGCATAGTCGACACTTGACCGCTGTAATTGGAACGCGAAATTGGCAGCGGATAAATCCCACTTTAAAAAGGGGCGACAATTCCATTGCTGGCTACGTCATGAAATGGAATCCACTCTCCCGAAAAACCGACACGTCAGTCGCCTCAAATGCACTTGACGCAGAACAGTAGTGGGGAGCGTGGATGCCTCGGAAGTCCTAGAGAGAGTCGAAGTGCATTTCGGATAACCCCGAACGATAGCGTACAGGAATGGTTGACGCACGATACCCCACAGGGGGTAAATAAGTTTCGATTAACGCCCGTCTTACCCTTTGGATTTAGCACAGGTGACTTCTGCCTTTTTTCAAAAATAAAATCCTGCAGAACTTCCACAAGGCAGCCGAAAGCCCTTCCTAGAGAGACCTTTTAGAAATCCCTCCATCATACAGTCACCGTCGGAATAAATTCATCCCTACCCAAAGGCAGTAAATAAATTGAATCAGAAAAAAATGTTTATCTTTGACGAATCAGCGTTCTAACTGAAAGATAGGAAAGGGTGCTGATCAAAGCATTATTGATATCGTAAACTTATGCGGAGATGTACTAGTTTTTATACGAACGTCCAACGCCTGTATTGATGATTGATTGATTAGTTCTGCATGGAAATTTTTATCATTGACAAGAAAAACGAAACATTATTATGTAATAGAAGAACGAACAACTAAAATGGAACTATTGAGGAAGGAAGAGAGAAATGGTGGCTGGTGTCTGCGTTGCACTGATCGTGAGCCAGTAACGAGTGAAGTAAGACTCAGGATCAAAGAATCTAAAAACAAAATACATGACATGAAGTGACTAAATTTAAACGCCTGCTGAACCAACACCAATAGCTCTACTACCAGGGGGTTAGGTAGGGCCGACAAGCCTACACGGAAAACCGATGTTGCGAAGCCACGAAAGGAGCCTCGGACTGGACGGATAACACAACGACGAACCCGGCAACGACAACGGAATAACGATTTGCGCATTTTCTCATGGAACGTGTGATCCCTGTACAGAGACGGAGATGCCAAGCAGCTAACCGATACCCTGTTCCAATACAGGGCTGATGTAACAGCGTTAAAGGAGATGCGTTGGACAGGGACCGGTTTCCTGCAGAAGAGTCGCCATATCATATATAATAGCGGCCATCCAGTAAACCATGTGCTCGGAGTAGGTTTCTTAGTCAGCCAAAAAATGAAACCTAACAGCAGGTTTTGAAAACATAAGCGAACGGCTATGCACTCTGCGTTTGCAAGGCAAATTTAGAAATATAAGCCTCATTAACGTTCACAGAGGAGACTGCAGAGTCGAAGAAGGATACCTTCTACGAGGCAGTCGAACGAACCCTCGAAGCCTGTCCCAGATATGGTATCAAAATCATACCTGGAGATTTTAACAGCCAAGTGGGGAGGGAGCCCGTATTCAGGCGATACGTTGGCTCCCGTACCTTACATCAAAATACAAACCATAACGGACTGCGGATTATCCAATTAGCAGTGTCACACGAAACGGTTGTTGGCAGTGTCTCGTTCACGCGGAAAGCAAAGAAAGCAACAAACGTGGGCCCCTCCAGACGAGACCACTTTCAACCAAATTGACCACGTGTTGATCGAATCCTTTCAGCCATGATGAATGTCAGAACATATAGGGGGCCAATATAGACTCGGATTACTATTGATAAGAATGACTAGACTGACCCTGACCAATGTGCGAGACCAGATAAAAGCAGCAGGATCACTCTTAAGACCATTCGACATCAACAACGGTCTACGACATGGGGATGCCCTATCATGCGTCCTCTTTAACCTGGCCCTGACGAAAGTGATCCGTGATGCTAAGGTAAATGCCAGGGGTACGATCCTCTTTAAGTCTACCCAACTACTGGCCTATGCTGACGATATCGACATCATGGGAAGAACAACCCGAGACGAACAAACTGCCTTCATCCAGATCGAGCCAGCGGCCCGAGATCTTGGGCTGGAACGATTCCGTAGCCTACATAACGACGAAATCTATGAGCGATACCATGACCGTCAGGTTGTGGATAAAATCTGGCTTAATAGGTTTCAGTGGCCGGGTCACTTAATCCGTATGAATGAGGAAGATCCAGCCCGGAAAGTCTATAAGGGCAATATCTATGGTAGAAAAAGAAGACGAGGCAGACCCTGCCTGAGATGGAACGATGAGGTAGGGCAGGACGTCACACAGGGATATCGAATTGGTGGACGGACTTCGGCGCAAAACCAGGATGTCTGGAGTTCCTAGACCGGATACCGGTTGTTGCGCCGTTGATGATGACTAAATCTATTCCCCAAGATATCCTTTGCTTCGCAGTGCATATTAAATTGTTCATAAATTTCGCAAATGAGACAGAGTTACAACGATGGAAAGACGCAGTCGCTCCTGTAAAATTCGATTGCTCCCCTTTCAATCACATCCTTCAGATTTCCGCATGCGTTTCATAGGTTTCTCTTCCTCCTTACAATTCATTTCGGTACCCTATATATAAGACTAGACCACGGGCACGAAGTGAGGAAGTAATAGCGAACCACTTTCAGAACACTGAAGAAGCATACTGACAAGCGCCGCCCGTCACATCTATAGAACTGTATTTAAATTCTGCCTAATAATTTGCGATTTATTTTGGAACTATTTAATTAAAATTCATACGTGTATGCCAAAAAATTAAACTAACACCTTTTAAGACCAATTATTCATCTTGAATTCATTAGTCGCCATTCAACGCAATCTACATCGTATCCAACCTGATATCTCACACAAACAATACAATCTACTAGCGCACTTCTTTCTGGTAACCATAAATAATAGATCGTGTGCCGAATATTAATCAAAACTTAGAAAGTAATGATTGCGCGGTACAAAAAAATGACCCCATTCCAACCTGAAACGATATTTTCCACTACAGCTGAAGACAATTAATTTTCATTCATGAAACATAATAATTATCGTCACAACAGCTCTTCACCTTAATACTATAATATATTAAGATCAAGAGACCGTTTTTCGTTTTTGCATGCTCTTCTTGCTTTCAGAGTACTTCAACTCTGTGCAGTATCGGTATCATCCATTCCTCATTCATGATCGACGAAGCGTAAGAAACTTAGAGGATTCAGCAGAAGATATCTCTCCACCGAGGAAAATAAGCTCCAACCGGCTTATGCGGGTAAGTCACCTTCCCATTATACTTACTTTTGATTAGAACTTGTAAAGCTTGATTATCGGGCGATCCGTTATCCAAATTATATGGTATAACTGTTGTGAGATATTTTGGATCCATGCCTACAAAAGAAATTGGAGCAATGATTAATTGAGGGTTCATTTTGTGATGATCTTGCTATTTTAATGATGGGTATTGACGGGATGAGTTATGATGTACCAGAGAACGTGCTCTTTTTAATATGTTACGAATCTATAAATCTCCTCCATAGTGACAGATTCATTGAATCATAAAATATTTTGAAAGTAAGATTCGGTTTACGATCATGTTCAACTTTTGATTTTAATTTTATATCTGACGATGTGCAATCATATCTTTTTACGATCTTCGGATAGAGTATCTAAGGAACATCGAGCCATACCTACGAATCTGTAACATTATCACCAGAGAGGCTCAAACTGAAGCTACAAGTAGTAACTTCTTCAAAGCAAATTACTATTTCAGTCATAAATCATCCCACAAGACTTTATTTGAAAACTCTTACCATTTGTGCCTTGCTTCCCTTGAGATTTCCCTCGTTTTTTCTCCACATGATATTGCCGCCGCTTGTTTTGAACAGCCAATAGTAGCGAAATGAAAGTGTTCTTCAATTCCTTCTCGTATTCCAGCTCATCACGTAATGCCAATTCACTGATCAATGTTTCACTGAATTCCCGAATTAGAATTTCCATTTCCATATAAAGTTCATTCAACTGTGATATCGTTAGTGATTGCAGCTCTAAAAGAAAAAATAAATTGTGTTAATGATAGAATGGATTTTGGGGCTATAATTTGATCGAATTTGGGTTTCAGATATTCATGAGTGCTAACCAGACTAGATGTAGCCTCCAAACAATCTGGATCACCGTCGAAAACCAATTATAGATCCAAACAAATTAGGGACAACTACAGAACATATAAATCATTTACTCGGCCTCTAGTTGAGAAAATTGCGTTGCCAACAATCATTTTATCATGACTCCCTTTAGTAATAGTTCAAATAAAATGTCAAGCGAAATGCCTCCATGGCTTTTAAAATTCATCCGGCAATGGTGAGTTGCAAAAAAATCTAAAGGAAATCAACAATCCCCATCACAATTGCAGCAGTTTTTCACCGCAATGACTGCCCCATCGCATAGATCTCTCCTACGAGGGATGCAGTCACTCTAGACCGAATGCTGCATACCATTAATTTTTCGTCGCTATCCTGCATTTAACATTTCAATAATTCATCTCATGATTGGAACCTGGCTGCAGAATAATAATCTCTCTCCCAGTTTTCATTGAGGGGAGACAACATAGATTCGCAAAAGGCTCGCCGCAGTTGGTGGCAATTGCTGCTGATGACACTAAATATTATGAAAGAGCATTCTAGTGGAATGCAATTGTGATTATGCGGAAGAGCGCTTGCAATATTACACTATTGTAATGGCATCATGTGTGCATTAACGTCATTATCCATTTAGCATACCCTCCAGAGAGTCACCTTTTAATCAGTGCGAACTAGATGTGGACATAGGTGTAGACAGGAAACTACTGCTTTATCACTAGTTCATGCTGTGAACTAGGATGCAGGGTAGTTACTAATTCAATATAATTTGACTCTACACTTTGGAGAAATTAATATTTCAATTTCATGCCAAAAGGGAATAACTCTATCCCTAAAGTAGAATTCGGCTTGAATATTTTGACCCGAAACTTTCTTCTTTTCCTACTAATAACACCGGCATGCGTTAAAAAGGACATGTCAAAACCTTTATTTGGTACCACATAGAGTTCCAATTTACGGAGCCAGAGTACAGAATTCTGACTCCAAAATTCCACTCAAAGTTAAGGAGCATCACAATTTTATAGTGCTATGCCCCAACGGACACTTCCGGTATAGTATTGAAGGATGCTTCCTATGAGCAATTACACGAAGTTCTGGAGAGGTTTTCTAAAGGTGACGTGATGAGTAATCAGGCTCTGGCAACACCTTACTCAGACATGTGATGAGGAAGCACCGTCTCGGCGACCGTAACGATAATGGTGAGAGGTTTGTAGGTTTCTGCAACTTCCGCCGCCTCGGCATTGACGGCACATTCTCCAAGCACACTGCTTGTTATAAGGTCAGTTGGATTTCAATTGATCGACACCTACGAGCAATCAGATCGGCCACTTTACGATCAACAGTAGATTCAGGAGTTGTCTTCTGGATATGCGCAACAAAAGAGGCACTGACATCGGCCTCGAAAGGGATCACCACCTGATGGTCGCTTACGTTCGCTTATGTATTGCGTCCGCCACTTCTTTTATAATATAATCCAGCTGTTGCTCGACAGTGGAAGAGCTGCCTTGCTGATCGGACGGCAGATACACTGCGTAATCCGCCTGAGAACATTGATTAACACTGGGCGGCCATCAGGTCTACGCAGTCGTCGGCCACGTCCTGAAGGGAGGTCATAAGATCTGGCTGACTTCGAAATCATGGGCTGAAGGTTCTATTAATTGTGCGCCGTCACAAAAGCGGATTTGCTATTGCGATAATCAGAAAAACGGTAGATGCCGCAGAATGCAATAATTTCAGACGGTATACCGCATCACAAAAGAACTTGTATGTGGTCGCAAACTATTCGATGGTCCTATGAAGGTCGTTATAATTATCGACTCCTCATCCATGATAAGCAACTCAAGAAGTGGAAGGAATACTTCACCACGATTCTTAAACGTACCATATCTAGAAAAGTTCCGGCTCTTGTGGATGAAAAGGCTAGTAACCGTAACATGCGACTGTTCCTTCAAGCAGAAGAGAAATCATCTCGGTCATCAATGCACTCAAATGGAATAAAGTCCCTGGGTTGGACTATCTGCATGTAGGTAGGTGGGTGGCTTTGGTGCGCCGTTTTGATGCCACAAACTCCTAATACCGTGACTGTGTTATGGAAGCAGGGAGGCAGAATCCAGCCGTATCCGCGTGCTCCATACCATCGCAAACATAATACCTATAAAAATCCTTAAATGCATCAAAGCACATCTCGAAAGCTTGATCGAGAAGAAGAGCAGACCGGTTTCCGTTTCGGAGCATTTTGAAACAGTGCGCAGAGTTTAGATCTTTGCTTCACCTGCTCTTCATCGATTTCAAGGACACTTTCGACAACCTAAACATCTCAGACGGAGAGTCTCTCTGACAGAGAAATTAATAACTGGCATCAGAGCGACATATGATGGCACCAAATGTCACGGGTTGCATTCAGGTAAAAGTTCGAAGGAATTTGAGGTCCAACGTGAACTCCATAAGGGTTGCATCTTCTCACCGGTATTAGTTCTTCTTGTTATCGATGACGTTCTTCATGCTTCCCTGCTCGGAGGACGTGGATGAATTCAATGGACAGTAGCATCTTTCCTCAAACACGTCAGCTACGCTGATTTTCATTAATTACTCTCTCACCGGGTCATGGACCTTGCCCAGATGGTTCTGGATTTGGAAAGAGAGACAAGTAGGGTCAGATAGAAAATAAACGCCAACAAAACGAACGTTGTCAGTCTGATGAGTCATTACACACTTCCTCTCTGCATTAATGGGTAGAGCATGCAAGGCGTCGATTAATTTGTATATCTAGGTTAAGTTTCTGCGGACGGTGGTATCGAACTGGATGTTCGCCAACGCATTAACAGCGCTAGATCAGCTTTCGCTTCTATCAAAAACCTGGAAATGGAAACATCAAGATCAAATTGAAACTGTTCTGCGCTAGCGTTCTTTCTATGTTACTATATGGGAGTATCATATGGTAAGTGACCACTACTATCACTCGAAAGCTCCAAGCCTTCACGAACAGCTGTCTGCGTCGTATCATCGGAACACACTACCCTGCAATGGAGCCTACTCTTTAAAGATGCCCGACGAATGGGTCGAGTGGGTATGGTTAATGCGCTATAGGGATGGGGGTGAGTAGCTATCAATTGTCATCAGAAAAACCGAAGAAAAAAATTGGCTTGTATGAGTACGAACCGGAAACAAAAATTCAGAGTTCAATATGGCAAACAAGGGACTGTGGTCAAGACAATGAGGAACGGAACCCTGTGCAATCAGAGTTCATTACAAAAAGAGCAACTACAAATTGCGTTCGCAAAAGGATTTGTGGAGAAAAATACAAGGAAAATAGATTCGTCTTTCATTTTTATGGAGGCAACGTCACGTACCACACTTCGCTTTGCTTCCTATCCGCAGATTTTGATATCATTCCCAAAATTAAGATGAGCATGATAAAACAGAGCCTGGAGGCAATGCATTGCTAGCCAAGGAACGTATTTGGAAGGAAATTAATTCAAATATGTTTCCAGGTTATTACATTGCTGGTAATAAAATTATTCATGGTATTTTTTAATAACACCCTACATGGTCATGGAGTCATGACTCGGCCACGCGAAGCATACTAGAAACACAAAACTACAAAACATAAGGAAGACCCAGCATCTGCCGTCTCCGTCAATGAGCAAGAGTTCATTGAAGTCCTACATAGCCGAAACCTGCTGTCACCAGCTGTGAAAACATAAGCGAACAGCCGCACGGTACACATTTGCGAGATAAATTTCGAAACATCAGCCTCACAAACGTTTGCAACCCTACAAAGGAGAGAGTGATATCGTGTACGAGCCAGTGGAACAAACCCGCGAAACGTGTACCATTCATGACACAAAAAAGTTAGGCGACACGCCAGCTCCCACGAAAAAGTTCGGGGGACTAGGTATTAATCGAACACCGCTACCTCTCAACTTTGATGAATATCAGAATTTCACATATAGCGGAACCAATACAGACTCGGATCACTATCTCGTTGCCATGATGACCATCTCTTTAGTTGCTGGTACGGGAACCACAAACCCGTAAAGATACAATATGTGCAACCTGCTCTAACAGAAACTGAGGTGCGCAATTTGGGTATGCCAAAAACACCGGATGGCTCAAGTGGTTAGAGCGCTGGGCTGTCGTAGCGGAAGGTCGCGGTTCAAATCTCGCTGGGGGCAGAGGAATTTGTTATCGTGATTGGATGTCGGACACCAGTCGACTCAGCTGTGAATGAGTACCTGAGTCAAATCAGGGTAATAATCTCGGGCGAGCGCAATGCTGACCACATTGCCTCCCACAGTGTACTGTGGTGTACCGTTACGGTCTTGAATGAAGTGCTCTAACACACTTCAAGGCCCTGATCCAATATGGATTGTTGTGCCAACGATTATTATTATTATAAAAACACAAAAAGTCGTCCGCAACACCTACCTAAATATGAATTTTCTTCGCCTTCCTTAGTCTTTGTCCATTTAGTAGCAGGGTCAAGACGAGATTCCGATGAAGTCGAGGGGCCCGCAAATCATCATACAGCGTATCAAGCCTACCTTGTTTCAGCCTTTTGGTCATTTCCAATCGACTACGATGTTTATGCCAAACTTAATTGTTAAGTTGTTCTCAGCGCAAATACCACCGCAAACGCCTCAGCCTCAATTTTTCCACGAAGAGGCGCAACCAGTGAGATTTGAACCGCGACCTTCCGTACGACAGCCTTGTCCTCTAACCATTCAGCTATCCGGACATCTTCATCAAGAACTTCATTTTAAAAAACAAAGTTATTTTGGTTTATTTTCAAAACCAGGACGACTAACTGATATCAAAATTTCTTCCACCAGACCAAACATTCTCTATATAACCAAGGCACTGTGCAGTACCTCACATTCCTACAATTAATCCAACGGTCTACGACAAGGGGATGCGCTATCATGCGTCCTCTTTAACCTGACCCTCGAGAAAGTGATCCGTGATACTGATGTAAATGCAAGAGGTACGATCCTCTTCAAGTCCACCCAACTACTGGCATATGGTGACGATATCGACATCATGGGAAGAACCACCCGAGACGTACAAACTGCCTTCATCCAGATCGAGCAGGCGGCTTTTGGCGCGAGATCTTGGGCTGCATATCAATGAAGGCAAGATAAAATATATGGTGGCAACGTCAGCACCGAAGACGAATCAACCAACAACATCAAACCGCACTGGTCAAACACGAAGAAGAATAAGGATAGGAGAATACAACTTTGAGACCGTTGACAATTTCTCCTATCTAGGGTCGAAAATCACAACCGATAACAGCTACGATGATGAAATCTGCGCACGGTTGCTGTCAGCCAACAGAGCCTATTTCAGCTTACAAAAACTGTTCCGCTCGAAACTTACAAACAAGACTATGATCTTGCCAGTCCTCATGTATTCCTCGGAAACTTGGGTTCTTAGCAAGAAAAATTGCGAACTCTTGGCCGCGTTCGAGAGAAGAATCCTGCGAAGAATTTTTGGCCCCCTACATGAGGATGGACGATTCCGTAGCCTACACAATGACGAAATCTATGAGAGGTACCATGACCGTCAGGTTGTGGATAAAATCCGGCTCAATAGGTTACGGTGGGTGGGTCACTTAATCCGTATGAATGAGGATGATCCCACCCGGAAAGTCTATAAGGGCAATATCTATGGTAGAAAAAGAAGACGAGGCAGACCCTACCTAAGATGGAGCGATGGCGTAGGTCAGGACGCCAGACTGCTTTTACGGATATCGAATTGGTGAACCTCGGCGCAAAACCGAGATGTCTGGAGTTCCTTATTAAGGCAGGCCTAGACCGAATACCGGTTGTTGCGCCGTTGATGATGATGTTAATGGCATAGACCACTGCTCTCTATCTACTCAACCTTCTGGGCTAATACCTTTCTACGACAAACAGTACCGTACTGATGCATCAAACACATATCCAATGAAATTTTTTATGAATCCTACCAAACGCAGCACACTGACACCATATTCTGTAAATGGGCGGTATAAGAAACACTCCCACTTCTTTGCTTCAGGGTGCCTGGAAATCAAAATCAGTGAGAAAATTCTCTTCGTCCAAATCAATTCCCGAAAACTGTCACACCTTTAAATGATGGTAACCGTTTAAGGTATTCATATATACTGATGGTCAAAGTTTGAAGGTATGGCCCAATTAAAAAAACGAACACCGGAAACAAGGAAGCACCTATAATAAAGATAAGGCAACCAACACCTTATCCAAATCGTAGAGACAAGGAAAAAAGAAAAATAACAGAATGAAAAAAATATTCATAACCCTAATACCGCAAAGAAAACATGGCGCTCTAATACCTCCAGCCAAATTATCCCAGAGTAGTATTGCCCCACACTGTACGAAAGTACGGGAGGTGGTCCAAAGAAAAATGAAAAGAGGAAGAAGAAAATCATCCAACCCACTCATCCACTCTATGAAGGTAAATATGGTATGCATAGGCGTGTTCTAAAGAGTCAAACTAAGGGACCTTTAATAAGATATATGACACAACAAACATTACCCGAAGGTAAATATCTTACTCTGGAACTAAACCAATATGCCGAAAGGCTCAGAATTTCTTTTAATAATGGTCAAAGCAAATGAATCAATATGTAGTGTAATGTGATATCTGCGAAGCGCTTAGAGAAGATTTAGATAAGTCAGCAACTAATAATCTAAAGTGAAGGACGAAGTATAAGACTCATTTTTACAGAAATTGATAGCGGAAAGTATGATGAAGGGAGAGACAGCCATGTGCAGATTTAGAGCACTTTCTCAATCTGGCTATACAATCCAATATTGATGGACACTTCAGCGGGTGTCAGCGAACCTGTACGGCCATTCTTCGTCACTCATTCAATCATGAAGTTTAGTTCAGCTCTCGTGACTGACAATTGTGAACTTCGAATGATCTATTGTTCACCAAGCAATGATGTGTCACTAGATGATCTCATTCGAGTAAGCCTTATTGCTCGACGACAACCACCGTTGACCAATATTATTCCAGATTGAAAATTTGGTACATGTGGTTTTCCTGCCGTGAACACTGCAGTGCTTGACTGAAGGCAAATACATTCAAACTTGGTCATAACAAATAGTCGGGAGAGTTGTCCTTGTATTATCGCATCTGTCTCCCAAGCACTATAAATGAGATTTCAGAGAAGATTGTTCACTTGTAAAATGTAGTAATATGTGAGAATACCGTTGGCATCTAAATGGGTATGAGGAACCATGACAGTGGAATCAATAAACGTCCTTTAGAATTCTACAAAAGTAATCGAACTCGGCTTCCCCAATAAAACTTGAATATGATACGCATGGGGCTATGAAATACATCTTCATATCAAAAACCCCCTCGCCGACGGTGTTTAATATTTCTCCCAAAAATAACTTCATAATGAGATTCCCGACCCCGTGGTGTCAAAAACGGCCGTACCATAGTGTCAAAAAAGGTCGCAAATCTTCAACCATCGATTAGATTTTACTATCTATAAAATCAGCAATATATTTTTACGTAATTTCAGTTAATTTGTAAGGCGGAAGTAAAGAATGCAGTGAATTCAAGGTATCTGTGTCTTCTTCAAGTTGTGCTTCGAAAACACAAACAACGAACACACAAACAGCTCGAAAGCTCGCCGAAATGATCCCCCATGACAGTTTTGCGAAGGAAGGAGAGTGAATAGATACAATTTAGAGATCTAATTTTCGCTGTCACTAAAGGGCAACATTTCCATTGCTGGCTACAAAAAGCAGGCCAATTGGTCTCCTTAATTAGCCTGTGATATAGAAGAACCTGAACGTTGATCCTTCATTAAAATTTGAAAAGTGGTCCCAAAATTGTAAAACGATTCGGAAGTACTTTTTATCGTAACTCAGATAGTACCCTGTGCTTGTCTTACAAATCAACAGCAATCAAATACACCAGGAGGCGACTGCAAACAACGCTACTTGCTAGATAAAAATCTCCAGCAGAGGTGACAGAGCATGAAAAAAAATTGCATGGATGTGAACGTTGTAGCTGCACTATCGTGCTATGCCTCGGAAGCAACCAGCTTCGCGAATTACAACACAAAGGGGTAAGTAATTTAATAACATTATATAGAAACATTACATGACTGTGTTCCCAGGCATATATGCACATATGTGGGGATCTAAAGGCGTGTAAAACAATTTCGCAAGAAAGGCAAATTATAATAGTGCTGTGTTAGCGTCTTGTACATCAAACAGTGGCTTCCTTCATCGTTAGCAGAGAGAAGACAAGAAAAGCTTCTTCAAGTGCTTGGAGTGCATCAAGTGCATCTTTGTAAATACAACACGTACAGCAAACAATGCACTTAAAGTGCAATATTAAAGCGAAAATAGATTTTATGGAATTGTTATAAAAGAGAAAAGTTTGCGTAGCCTGATTCCAGTTTTATAGGAGGAAAAAGTGCAATCATTTCGAGTTTTTAAACCATCATTTTCTTGCGTGTCCTCCAGATTTATTTGCCTTTCTTAGACATGGGAAACAACTAAACGCCTCCAGGGGCAAATGTAGTCAACTAATTTCAACTCTTCGTAGCGTTGTTGTCGCACTGCATAGACCACTTAAAATAAGAGAAAAGAAAAGAAAAGTCTCACGAAGGCACTCATGACTTTTTCGAGCCGCTCGATACAGTCAAGAAATAACTACTCACAAGGCAAAATAGTGATCTGTATGGAAGATCTCAGTGATGGGTACTGGCAGATTACAGTCAAAAATTAAAATGCTATCGCGGTTCTCAGGGAAGTAAAAGACATAGGAATCAATTTGACTCCATCTACTATAGAGCGAAATACTTGCAAGTCCATCAGGTCCATCGATAACTCGAAAGGCAGTGTTAAGGCGAAACTGGCTCATCTATCGTGACAACCAATTTAAAGGGCTAAAGAAAAAAAAAGCTAAATAAACCTAGATTGACGATTTTCCTACACAAATAAATCCAAAGTCGTCTAAATCAGAAAACTTAAAATACATGATCGGAAGAAACTGGACTTCTCTCACTTCTCTAAGCTACGAAAACCAGGAAAGCCTCAACATCTTTAAATCACTGGATCACTGGAGAGAGAGAATGAATGAAGTGAAGGATCTTAGAACTCATTGTGAAATGGGTAAATGCTTCCGTCTATAGGTTGGAAGAAGCTTCGATGCCGCTGAATTTTACGTTCAGACCGGCAAAACCCCTTGCAAATATACCGCAAACAAAACAGAATGATCCCTACTGAAATTGTTGGGTACAAGGAGAGAGCTGTGTTAGATCGACTGCTGCCACTTTAACAGCGAGACTCAGTTAGCATCGAATCAGTACAAACATTTGATGTCCTTTTGAAAATTTCGTTCGATTAAGAGAACTAAAAGAACTGTAGAAAATCGTGACACCTCAAAAAGGAACGTCGCAAGTTATTGTCGAAATACACGAAAGAACGGCCCAGGCAAATAGAAAGTCAGCGACCAACAATACGGATATGGTTACGCATGAGTTACAAAAAAAACCGCTACGGAAGTCCTGCTGGGAAGCTGGGTAGCTTTGTACTGATGAAGAGAGTAAGTTGCTCCCGAAATATATATATACACTATAAAATAAAATTGTAGTTTGGAGTAAGCTACTGGTCTATCAATTTTACGCTGAACTACGAAAAGAAGACAACATCTAACCTCTTAGAAAGTGCAGAGGGTTTACAGGAACTATGCCATCCCCAGTGAAACACTCATAGTTGAAATTCTAGACACACTAAACCAGAAACTTTCTGTCATATTCACTCGGTTACGACGGTATGGCGAGAGTCTCTCCAGACATATCCAGAATGCAACTTACGCGAGAAATCAGCGGAGTTTTTTCACATCACTTAACGAATCCCAACAGAGCGTCCAGACAGTACAGTTTTTGGTAACGGAAGCAAAAGAATATTGGGGTGGTCTTTGGGGGTTACCCGCCCAGCATGCTCAGTGGATCACCCCCCAAGGCGCCCGCCATGTCAATACGCCTGGCATGAATTTTGCGAATGTTACCGAAGAGCAAATTTGACGAGCCATAAACAGCTGAACTGAACTGGAGAAGTCCAGGTCTGGATCGGGTGCAGAACTCCTGGTACCAAAAGTTCACTAGTATACCCGGTTGACACACAGCATAAATCCGGTCATAAGTCGGCCGGAGGAATTTCCACTCTTCCTCACTCCGGGGATTTCCTACCTTATCCCTAAAAAGGACACGGTACAGGACCCCGCAGACACAAGATATTCATAATTCATAACGTCATTATTAATGGAAGGGTCATTGCACACCTCGAGGCTAACAGCATTTTGTCCGAAGAACAGAAGGACCGCCAAGTCAGTTGCAAAGAGTAACTGATTATCGACTCGGTAGTTGTAGAGAGAGAGAGGCCAAAGAAACCTCTTTAGTTGCTATATTGATTATGCCAAGGCTGTCGACAGCATCCCGCATAGTTGGCTAATCGATGTCCTACATCTGTATCACATTGATCAGAAGCTAATAAAGTTTTTGGCGACGTCATAGAAGGGTAGCACACCACCTTACCAGTGCCTTCATCTGAGGGTGCCTCAGACCCATAGACCCTATCCATATACGGAGAGGTATCTTTCAGGGGGATTCTTTGAGTCTCCTTTAGTTTTGCAAGGCACTGAATAATTTTGCAATAAAGTATGGCCTACGTGCTAAGTGCTAACTCACACACTTGATGTGCTTAGATGACATCAAGTTGTGTGCAGGTACTGACGACAACCTTAGAAGTCTGTTGCGAATAATAGAAATGTTCAGCCGTGATATTCGGATGGAGTTTGGATTAGACAAGTGTCGAAACTCTGCCGTGGAGCGGATGAGCCTACCTCGTGACATCGGAGGTAGGAGCGTAGGTGACTTGGTAGCATAACATCGTTGCCAAGTCGACTCGCGTACGCTTATTTTTACAGGAAAAAGCAGGCAAGTCTTTTGCATGTGGCTGTCTGTAAGGCAGACTGTGAACTGATCCACTTAACTTGAAGGAGCAATCTTTCAATCCTCTGAGTGGGGTGAAGTCGGACCAAGAGCGGATCGATGAATGGAAGTCGAAGGCAATACACGGTAAACACTAGAAATGTCTTTGGCAACCATTTGTCGTTTAGGATAGTGAGGTATCCTAAGTCCACATCCACTTGATGTTGGAACGCACCAAATGGAGAGCAACTTACTCTCACGTTTTTTAGTCCACGGATCCCTCGTTTGGGGCATGGCACCCAAGCGGTTTCGTCCAGGGCAGAGACAACTCATCAGACGCTGCCGCACCTCTGTCCTGGGGGCAGCGTGACCGTAAGTGGCAACAGGTGGAAAACGCTCCTTTATATATTCACAAAAACATGTCAAGGGAGCGAATTATATCCAAGTGAAACTTTAAGGGGATTCCTTAAGAAAAGATTCCTTAAGAAATGAAAATTGATATCAAGCCTGTCCACCTCGATAGTTGATTGACAAATATTTCTTTAAAAATTAAGTTTAATTATGTAATTTGGAGCCCACCAGACACCCACATATTCAAGGATCCACCGTTCCTACAAGTGGCAAGTTGGTAGGGGTTGGTTGGTAGGGGTTGGTATCATCGTTTCATCACGGACTTCGCCAGTCACCTTTGTCCGTTAAGTAACCCTACCAATAAGAGCGCTTCGTGGAGATACATGCAAAAGAACAACATTCAACAATTAAAATTTTTGTCTGATTTCAGTTATGGAATAACATAGTAGTCCAAAATTCAGGTAAAGAAGGAGGATTTGAGGCGACATATGTAGTGATATCCTCAGTAAAAAAACCCGTGATCAGGAAAAGTGGAAAAAGGGTCCTCCAGGGTTCGAAGCGATGGGCTTACTACCCGTCAGCCATCAAAAAATCAAATAACATATGCAGAGATAGGATGAACAGCATCGGGCAGGATCGAAACGAATGACAGCTCTTGGATTATGGAATGTAATGTCAGTAAACATATTTGGGGCTGTCGAAGACTCACTTGGACAAGCTAACAAATACAGGACACTATCTCGAATGGCTGCGTGATAAACGACACGCCGTCGCACACAATCTTCAAAAGTGGGAACCTACGAGGAAAATGTGAGTTTGGAGTCGCTTCCATCGTGGGTAGGGACTTTCAAGCAAACTTTATCGACTACAAAATCCTGTACATTGACACTGTGAATTTACAAATAACAGAAAATTATAAAATCGACATGCTTCCTACAAAAGGGGTGTCCCCAAATGACATTATCTTAAACCAGATAAACCACGTTTTCATCATCAAAAGATGGTCATACAGAATCGTTGACGTGAGGTCATATCGAGGAGCAAGCTGCAGCTCCGACCCTGGAAAACAGCATTTACAGTTGCCAAGTCTCAAAAATCCACGGAAAAATCGACTTCGAAAATTTGAGGTTGAGAAACTAAAAAATGCTACTCCCACTAGAAGAACGATTAGGTTTTACTCCTCAGAGTTTCACGAGGAAGCCCATAGAATGACACCTCATATAACTTAAAAGGCGATACCAAAACGACCAAAACCTACAAAGTAGAGAAGAGTCTGGGGTGTCGATATTAATGCAAAACCACCTTTGTAACAGCATAAATGGGGGAAGTGAAACATTTGAGAGGTAGACATTTTACTTCAAAGACCTCCTTAACCATTCGCATACAACTCAATCACCAGAACCTACCAGAATTATAGTCGAGGAACATTGAACCGCCAACATTGGATGAAAGACAGTCAGCCATCAAATGCAAAGAAATGAACAATGCACCAGGCATAGATGATATCCTCGCTGAACTCATCAAATTAGATGTTTCATGGAACTTGAAAGCTATCTATAATTTAGCTCTCTCCATCTGGAACCAAGAAGAAATACAGAAATAGTTGTCAAAAAATATGATATGCCCTATCCACAGAAAATTGTGACATCAAATTAAAGCAAGGAGATGGGCTAGCGCCTCTACTGTTCAATCTACTGCAGGTTATTCAAAAGATGCCTATGGACACAAAAATACGCTGCTCTATAACTCCTGACAATTCATCACATATGCAGACAATATAAACATCTTGGCGCTATCCTTCAAATCAGCAAAGAAGACTTTTATAAACCTCGACAAAACAACAAACAAAACTGGTGTAGGACTTAACGAAAACAAGACGAAAATGATGACGCAAACGAGAAAAATGACGCCCAACTAGACAAAATGCAACGATTAGTGACTACAACCTGGAAAATTATTTAGTTAGGTGTATAATCGACGAATGCCGATTTTGAAAGCCAGCTGCATACACAGAAAAGCACAACAGAAAACCTGTGCTATGATACGGAGCTAAATGAGAAGACGACCAATGGCGAATTAGATACAACCATGAGTTATACCAAATATTTTACGACCCTGAAGTCTCCAAAATAATCAACTTGACAGCTTGCAATGGGCTGACCATGTTCAATGACGAAGAGAGGTGGTAAAACCCCGTAGGGCAGGTTCCGTTGACGAAACGCATCACTGGTCAGATTTCGAATTTAGATAGATCGAGATGGTTAGAGGAAGAACACCATGAAGACCAAGACCCGAAACAGGCTGTAAATGCTTGACAACGACGACGATTGTAGCGGATAGATGACAGCAAACTATTTTTCACATGTTTTGACAGACAAATATGTTTTGACAGACAAAATCACGAGCATTCCATACTCGCAATAGATAACAACCCATACTCCCAATAGACACCTAAAAAAGATAGGAATCGATAAAAAGGGGAACTGAATGAGTCACCCTAAAGTTACATGACACAGAACAGTAGAAGAAGAGTACAAGCCACTCGGAAAGCCGTGAGGGAAGGTGAAGCACATTGCCAAGAACCGACAGCGATTGCGCGTAGGCGTGTTTAGCGCACTATGCCCCACATGTGGATTTATGGCAACTATACATATTCAATCTTGGAAAATTAGCTAACAAAGCTATTCCTGCGTAACTATTATAGACAATGCTGTCTAAAGGAGGCTACAGATTTATGTCGACTTTAAAATATTTGCATGTTCGACCTACTTTAAATCGACTTACCGCATATACTAAAAAATAATCCTGGATCTCAATTGGACAACACACAAAACTATTCATAAGGGGATTTTTTGAATATTTCAAGCCTACATAATGAGAAACCATTATTTTTAATTTAAAGAAGCAGCAGAAAATATTTTCCGATCGAATGCTTCCATTCATAAAAGCAGTTTAATTGCAGTGAGATGAAAGGAGTCAGGAGATAGCCCAGCACAATGGAATTCAAATTGAGGTCAACCATGTCCTGCTTTGAGAATTTTATCCTACTGCACAGTTCTTGTGGGAATTTCCCAGAATATTTCCGCTCGGTCTATAAAAGGATTGTGAACAGATATAAATAGAAATCCTCTTTCATAAGAGGTTATTAAGGATGCAATGAGTAAAGAGGTGTTGTTTTAATTACTTCAGAGGAAATATCGTACATATGTGACCGTTTATCTCGGAAATATAGAACAAGTTATTTAATAGAAAATGCACGAACGTCCAATCCTAAGCACATTTTGTCACTAATTCAACTGGGATTTTCATTATGAAAATACAGCTTCATCTTTTGGAAAGCATAATCTGCTGGACATACAAATGGGTTTTTCTTAAAGCGAAAACCTTAATCCTCTTGATTATTTAAAAGTGATTCTATATCAGAGCAATTTTGAGAGAACACTTTCTTCATCATAATATTTTTGAAAAAAAAGGAAATTTTTGTAACGTCAAGAGTTCATTTCATTTTAATAAGGTTTAAAAGGAAACTATGGTACTCGGTTTCCCAACGTTTAAAAGCAGAATTTTCTTTTTTAATGATAAACAATAAGACAACTCGTGAATGGGGCTATCATTTCGTTATCGATATTTAATAAGTTTTTTTCTGGCCGCATTCTCGAGGGACTTGTCCCTAAGAGGAATTTATCTCTTCTCATCTCGGCAACTCGGCTTTTATTTGGCTGAAAAATGCAACCACCATAATGAACCACAAAACCAAGCTCCAAAGACTATGAAAACAGGCTCATGATGATGAAGACGTTGCATAACCCGCTATAATCACCCCCGGAATGGATACAATTGATATAGCACTCCTTTGACAAAGTTTGACACGGCGGCATATGTGGTAGCAAACATTGCCCCCGTTAAAATCCCGGCAACATAGGATCAACACCTCTATAAGACAAGAGACAATGGCGAATCCTATTCCTATCGTCAGCAATAAGCGCAGACTGTGTCCATTCCATAGCCGCAAAATAAATGGGCTTTTCGACAGGATAAACTTTGCGGTACGCATGTTCGGTTCTGACAGGAAAAGTTTGGTGTGTCGAGCACCATTTAAGCTCTGTCACCTTTCATTATGGGAAGCTTATTCCCAGTTTTTGAAAACAGACTTAGCCAATGCTACTGATACTCCAATTGCTGACTCCAGTCCCGGCATAGGGGAGATTGACCCCTCTTTCGCTAAAACATCCCAGATTTCATTTCCCTCTACGCGACAGTGACCAAGTACCCAGAGTAGTTCCACCGCATTGAATCTAGAGATAGAGTTCAAACGGTTTTTGCATTCCTGAACGATTTTCGAGGTGGTCAAAGACTACTCAATGCCCTCAATGCAGCTTGGATGTCACTGCAGATTGCGATGCGCCTGCCCTTCAACCGCTCGTCAATCACCCAGTTTGCCGCCCTTGAACTTCGTCTTGAAAAACCGTTGAATATTGTCCCAAAGGAAAAGCCCGCTTCCTGTTTTTATTGGAGAGGTAGACTCCGGCTCCAGAACCTTGTTCTGTTTTTGAGCCATCGATGTAGAAGACTTCCGTACACCCCGCCACGCATTCCCCTGGGACTTCCCAGTTCTCTCTACGGTTCAGGGTAACTTCATATCTTCTACCAAACAGATGTATGGGGACACGAGAATCGGAAGGCATTGTAAGAACTGAATTCAGTCCTCCCAGTGGCTCTTCCAATGCTCTGTGCCCACCACATCCGCTGTTTCCCCATAGATCTAATCGAATTAGTCTATGAGCTGCTCTCAATGCAGTGCTTTGAATAACCCACACATAAAGTCCGCGGTTGCCAGACATATAATAGAGCAGGGACACCATTTGTCGTTGGAAGTTATTTGTGTGTTTTTGCTTCTCGCCTCTCATCGTTTTCGTTGAACATTATGTTACTGACATTTTGAAAATAATGCGATTTTTAAACTGACCTTATAATTATGAATGTCTCTGGATAGCTAAGCGGTTAGAGCACAAGGTTGTCATATAGAAAACCGTGGTTCAAATCTCATTGGTGGCAGTGTATCATGATTTGACGTCGGATACCAGTCGGCTCAGCTGTCAACGAGTAGCTGAGTCAAATCAGGGTAATAATCTCGGGTGAGTACAATGCTGACCACATTGCCTCCTATAGGATACTGTAATCCTGTAGTGTACCATTACGGTCTTGAATGAAGTACATTAACACCCTTCAAGGGCCTGATCCAATTGGATTGTTGCACCAACAATTATTATTATAAATATAAAACGCACCTTATTTTGAGGCCTGTGTACTGTGATTTTTTTCAGATTTTTCGATTGGGTAGATTCTGAGAGGGAAACCTTTTTCATTTTTTGGGACACACATTTTGAACCCTCACCCTATATTTCACATAATGTCAGAAATAAGATCAGTTTCGAAAAGTACTAATCGAGCCTTTTCATTTGATACCCCATATGACCATATTCTGAGAAAACAAATTTTACACTCCCTTTTTCGCAAGTATGGGAAGCCTCCCTTCAAACTCAACACGAAATGGCGCCACTCCCTGCATGTTAAGGGACACACAGGCCACATGTTCTCACCAAATTTCGTGACAATCGGTTCAGCCGTTTCCGAGTAAATCGACTATGACAGGCAGACAGACGAAAAGACAGACATTGAACCGATTTTAATAAGGTTTTGTTTGACACAAGGAGGATGAACTTGAGGAGGGTTCTGCAGCCAATTACAGAAAATTTAAGTAATAGACTATTATTAATTTTATTTGAACAGGTATCGATATGAAGGGTATTTCGGAGCCTAGGCACCATAAGGTGACAAACTCTTGATCTTTTTCAGATTTTTCGATTAAATAGTTTCTGAGAATGGCCCCATTAAAGGAATGATCACTTTCAACCCCCCTCACTCCCCACCTTTCTAATAAATGTCAAAATTGAGACCGGCTTCGGCAAGTACTGATCGAGACCTTCCATCTGATACCCCAGATGGCGATCTGATTTCCGACAGAATGGGCATATTGGAGCGATAGCTTGAGTATTTTGATGAACTACTGAACAACCAGAACATCAGCAAGTTGGAGGTCCCGCCAACTGAAGACGAGGGACAAATACTGCCACCACCAAGTATAGAAGAAACAATCCATGCAATTCATCGGCTTAAAAACCATAAGTTGCCAGGAGCCGATGGAATTAGAACCGAATTGGTTAAATATGGAGGCGACCAATTACACCAAGTGGTTCATCAACTTATACTCAAGGTTTGGGCAGCGAATCAATGCCTGACGATTGCCAAAGAGGCATTACCTGTCCCATACATAAAAAAGGAGATATCACACAGTGCAGCAATTATGGAGGTATCACGTTGCTGAGTATCATCTATAAGATATTCACCACTATCTTGCCAGGTCGGACAGCCCCATACGCCCAGAACATCATTGGCCCATACCAAAGAGGCTTCACTCCAGGCAAGTCAGTTGCATCATCTTTTCAGCGACTTTAAAGCCGCCTATGATAGCATAGCCAGGGTAAAACTGTACACGCCCATAAGAGAATTCGACGAAGACCAAGGAGAATTTGGCCCGCTTATAATATAGCCCGATTGCGAGAGCTTCTGTGCAAGACGCGTGCAAATGCATTCAAGATTACGGCGATTTGCACGGGGCAGTGGCCCATAGGGGATCATGCCCCAGGCTCGGCATACTCTACAATTCGCATTGCTGAAGCTGCGGAGAAGGAAGAGAAACCCTCAGGCACTTTCTCTGCGATTACCCAGCTCTAGCTAGAGTCAGGCTACGGACACTGGGCAAACCATTCTGTGGGGACCTCAAAGTGATTTCTGGCTGCAGGGTGGGAGAGCTGCTTTCCTTCGTGAATGCTACGGTCTGGCTCTGAAGATACGAGCCGGCTGGACTCTGCCTCTCTGCTCTCAAAACAGCAGTCACGATCTTAGGAGTTTGTGGCATCAAAACAGCGCACCACAGCGCTAATTGAGCTCCTCGGAGCGGCCACGGATACCTACTTACCTACCCGAAGGCCGTCCATTCTACGACAAAATATATGCAGCTGGGGAATGTAGCTTATTTCGACGGCAGCTGGCATGGTGGGAATCTATGAAAGAGTGACAAAAGAGATGGGACGAGTCACAAACTGGTCGTTGGACATACTGCATCATTCTGGATATTCAGAGATGATTTGAACGAATATCCAAGGGGATCAAGCTACGAGTTAACGCAATTCTTAAGTGGACATGGAGGTTATCGTAGTTATTTACATCGATTTGCTCACGACGAGTCATCATGCTGCCCAACATGTGGTAACATGGCTGAGAATGGGGAGCATGTCATATTTGATTACGCCAGGTTTACTTCGCAGCGAACAAGAATGGAAACAGTCGCATACAGGCGCTTAACAACCGAAAATATTGTGGAGTTCATGCTGGAGTCAACGGATGCTTGGAACCAACAGCTTAGGCAGGAAGAACTAAGACAAAAACAAGAAAGGTAGAAAACTATAAGCCGCAGTTAAAAGCTGGCCCAGCCCCAGGATGCAATACTTTATAGGACTTCCATGGAGAGAGTGGTTTTAGTGAGTAGAAGTCTCATGGCAGGAGCCAGCAGTAGGTTTTGAACCTTTCTACCTTCCAACGCTGAAAAAAAAAGACCGATAGACAGTAAACCGATTTTAATAAGGTCTTGTTTTACACAAAACCTTAAAAACCAGCCCATTCTCCGACTGAAAGAGATATGACTATTATTCACACAAGAGAATGAATATCCTTATCGACTTCATTCGTGATTCTGAATGAAAAAACTCCTAAAGTCTACTTTGAAATGATCTAATTTTCAACAACGTATTTTCCTGGAGCTCATATTCCTTCACCTTAAAACAACCAACTCTGATTTCATCCCGAACTTTTAATTAAAAAAGTTATGATTGCAGGAACTAAACTACCCACGTATTTCCCTTAGTAAAAGAAATCAAATCAAAATCTAATCCTGAAATCCAAATAAAAGTACTTACTCTCCTCATATAATGGCGATCCTAAAACCTCTTTGGCTTTCTCCATCACTTCAGATTCCAAACCGCCACCCTCAGATGGTGTCGTTTCATCCATAATATCATCGATTTCCTTTATCACCTCCTCAGCTGTTTTTATGGGTTCATCATGTTCACCATGGAGGCCGTTCAATATCAGAGCATGCATATCCAAATCATTCGCCACAGCCTCATCCTCACTACTCAAATCATTCAATTCATCGTCCGGGGTTTGCAGTCCATCGCCATTGGTCATACGTCTCTCTCCCAAATTCAAAGCTGGCAGGTGCATACGTCGTGCATACGATTTCGACCAATCGATTGGTAAAATATTCCCGAAATTCCCGGTTATCGTCCACCACATCCTGAAATGAAAAAAGGACAGGAAAATATGTTAGAAGAGTACTTGGCCCAATTTAATATCGAATTTATCGATTTGAGTACAATTTATCGGTTGTAAATTGAAAATTGATGTTTAATTAACTCTAGTGGCTGCAAGTGATTTATTGGTTATCAAAAAGGGTACGATTAGGTCATGGTTACATTTACAGCTGAAATGAAAAGGGTTCAAGTTTCACAATGGAGGGAGTCAGAGGCCAGCGACGAGCAAGCTAAACAACGCAATTGGATAACTTGGAGGAGTTGGTCAATTTCAAAACGTCGATGATACACGTTCTTCGTTTTGTTCCCTTAATGGGTTTGCTTGATAAATGCCAAAGGCTACTCATCATATGGCGGTTAATAATATTTTCTTTTCTTTGTAACAGGCTCATGCTTCCCGCCGAATGTGTCATCCAATTGAGTCCAATTAAATACTACGAAATTCCACTCGAAGCTTACTCATTTCAGAACTGTATCATTCCAGCATTGTTAAATGTATCAACAGTTTCACATATACTGGGAACTGACAGCAGATGAGCTTCAAAGGAGAGAAAAATAGAAACAATTCTGAAAAAGAATGTTTTAATAGATTGTTGACATCACACAATGTGACAGTGCTCATTAACCTTGTGTTTGAATTCAAAGCCATTCTGGAGAATAATGTTTAATTTCAGTTTAGAATCAACAAGATGAGCTTATCATGACTTTGTGCGACTGATAATTTTAATTGGCATTAATTGGTGCAATTTTATAGAGCTAATGCGGTATTAAAGTTCATTAAGGGGTCTGTAAGTTGATGCCTTATTTGAATTTTAATAATTTCAAAATACTTTGCTGGAAGAACTTGAATAGAAAATAGACCAAACTAACAAAATACTTTCCAAGAATTTGCACGTGTTGAACCCTTACTTTGATTGGCCATATTCAAAAAGGAATCGAATTTTAATGTAATAAATCCTAATTCTAAAACCAATCCAACTCCATACTAGGCATATCCAAAATATTTTCAAATATATAAGTTTATTCTTATTTTTTCCAGAATTTCCAGCCCGTCCAACTCTCAATTTCCCAAACCCTGTCCAACAATTTCGAGGGCGTTAGAATTCACAGCTGCCACACTCCATTACGCACTATAGATTATGAAACATATTCGCATATATATCTTTTATCAGTGCCATAAGAAAACTGAATCAGAAAAAATATGATTACTCTATCTGATCTGGTCAGAATGACCTCATTCTATGAATTTTTGTTCTAGTTACGAAAAAGCTGAGGAGGAAACATCATCTGTAAAGCCGAAATTCATGCACAGACAACCTTATCAAAAACGTTTGTTTTTGTTTATTTTTGAAACAATTTATAGATTGTGATGCCACAATTTGAATCTGAATCGAAAATATATTATCTGTTAATTGCTGACAGATGATCGAGTTTGTTATAATATTCAATAAAATTATATCACCGCCATAACAAGATAGTAGTGGAGTCGCCCACAGTTCAAGAACTTATTTTTTTTAAATTAGAGTCCATAAAAAGGGGTTGAACTTCAATGTCATTGTTTTTGTAAGTAATAACTAATTTAATAGTGAAATATATTAGAAATTGTCAAATAAATTTCTATAAGAACAACAATTTAGAAAATTCAATGATTTTAATGGATAGCACTTAAATGGGTTACATTCGACTTTTCTTTTGCAGCTCTACAACCGGTTTCACTTTTCACTTGGTTTCCTCCATCACACACTTTCAACCAGCTCAGTTCACTGACCACTCCTAATACTGAATTACTATCGGCAATCGGCTGCATCTTCCAACCTTCCCTTGGATCCCCAAAGTAAATTTCCGTTGAATATCTCCTCATAATCGGTTCTCACCTGTTTGGTGATGCAGGATGTCCCATTGGAGCCTTGATTGTGGTTTATGGGTTTATGATGGTAAAGATTTCTGGTTCGTTGTAGATTCCGTACACTCCCTAGTTATACTTTATTTGTCGTTCATCTCCACATCGAGCTGTCCTCAATATTCAACGTACGGACTTCCTTTCGAACACGTAATATTTTTAATATTTATATTTAAAATTCAATTTTACGAAATTTCTGTCAACTTATTTTTATCTCCAAAATTAATCGTCAGCTTACAATAAAAAAATATATTTCGCGACTACTTCACTTGTTATGGTTGTTATGCTATTGCTGGCATTATGAGGAACTAGATGACCGGTGGAGGTATTGGGCGAACCGGTTGATAGTTGATAATTGGCATGAGTAACAATAGGTTTTACTTATAGAAATAAGAGTTTTGAGAAATGCTAAAAAAAATTAGTTTTTCCTTTTCATGAAAATCAATAAATTTTATTTAATATATTCGAGACTCCATAAGATACCAAGTGCCGTATGCTAAATCTTCTGAACGTGATCCACATGGTGCCGCAATTTTATAAATGAACGATTAATTTTTTTTTGAAGATTTTTTTCAATATTTATGTTTTGAAAAGAAAATCTGAAAGAAATATATGGCGCAGAACAGTAGAGCTGCAGTGTAGAGTTCTCAGGAAGACTTTCCGCGGCAACCAAACATTGAAGGGATAACTTAAATTTTGTAAGATGAGAAATGTCAAAGAAAGGTGGAAATCCCAAGACCAATGTGTCATTGTCTGTTGAAACCTAAAGGAAGTATCAAAGGAATAAGCAGTCCTTTGGAGCTATATACCTACGGTTGTGGGGTATCCAACGAAGGTGAGGAATACTTTCGGAAGCAGATATCACTTTTGATATTAGATGCAAAGGGGATGTGCGGGGTCCGAAAGGAGTCAATTATTCATTCTCAAAAACTACTCAACCGAAAAATCTGAAAAATATTATGGTGGTTCGCGCGCATTTATCTAGGCTCTGAAATACTCTCAGTTACGATATCCTATTTTATTTTGCAAGTATATTGCAAATACCCCTTAAGTTCATCCTAGTGCCATAATGCAGTAATATAGGTTTGAAATCGTAATTTCATTAACAAAGTTATAGTAAAATGAAAGATTGCCCTGGGAAGATATTTTTCAAAAGTTATAGTAGCTGAAAATTGCCGCTTCTACGTCGGTATATTCAACGTATATTCATTATAAGTTGTATAACAATCGAGCTATCGTGTACCCAAATATTCTTATATAAAAAAATTAGCAAAACCTTTTGTACTTTTAGTCCTACGTTTCATTTCAAGAACAAGCCAGATTATTTTAATCGCGATTGCGAATGTTTTTAAGCTTTTGTGTTTTACACAAAACCTTATTAGAATCAATTCGATGTCTATCTGTGACACCCGATTTACTCAGAAACGGCTGAACCATTTGCCACAAAATTTGGCCAGAAGATGTGTTCTGTGAGCTCCTTTACATATAGCAAGTGGCGCCATTTTATATTGAGTTTGAGGAGGGGTCCCCATATATGTGAAAGAGGGGTGTACATTTTTTTCACAGAATATGGTCGTGTGAGGCATCAAATCAAAGGACTCAATTAGTACTTTTCGAAACTGATGATATTTTTGATACCGGCTGAATCTTAAGGGAATGAGGACTCGAAATATGTGCCCAAAAAAGTGTAACAGGTCTCGTTCTCAGAAACTATCCAACCGAAAAATTTGAAAAAAAAATCACAATGATACGAAATCTAGGCCCCAAATGCAAAATTTTGACAAAAATCTAAATATTATTAACAAAGTTATAGAAGGTCAAAATTGTGTATTTCACTCTAAGACGTATATGACATCATCATCATATAAAGTGATCTCATATGAACGACAGAGTTCGAGTTTGGAAACACATATGTATATCAAGGAATATTTTGAATTAGAGGTATATGTGCATGGGAAAATGTGAATAGAAAATTTCTCACGCAAGATGAACACAAAACTTCTATACCCGAAGCGTGCAGCCTCCGGCATTCCGACTTGTTTTTTTTTTGAGTTTTGAAGTCCATCTCCCTGCAAATTCCGACGTGCCAGGAATAAGACAAGTGAATTTTAAATAGTAGCGGATCAGGGACCAAAAGTGCAAGGGCCTTGATCCCGGTGCATAAGCGTGTATTGATGGGTACTTTGATAAAAATACGCTTAGTTGCGGACAAACCTGAATGATCATTAGCCGTAAATTTTCAAAAATCATGTACAGCTTAACTTTTTGGATATACTAACTTGAGTTATTCATTTACACATCCCCACACTCCAGGTTAATTAGGTAATCAAATGCTATATTGAATAAACAAATAAAAGCTAACTTATCTCTTCGTTTTGACATTATTCGAGTGCGAAATCGGTTTAACCTGCTTTGACTGAGGCTAATTTCACAAAATTCATGATCATCAGTTCGCGGTATTTTTTCTTTTTTAGAAGGTGGAAAATAATAAATAGTTTAAAAAACAACAAGCAAAATAGTAACCCAAAATACAAAATTTATACAAAAAAAACTCTTAATTCCGAAGTGTTCGTTACTATATAGAACTCGGAGAAAACAAATGCGAAGTGATATATAGGTTGGGTCTGAGGTAGTTATAAAACTGTTAGTTGTATTCAGGTAAATACTATTATTAACTTTATTTGGGCAGATATCGTGATGGGATATATTTTGAAGCATAAATTTTGCATAGATGAATTACTGTGATTTCTTTTTTATTTTTCGATTAAATAGGTTCTGAGGACGAGGTCTGTTTCACTTTTTGGTCCACACGTTTCATCTGATATCAGAAATAAGATCATTTTCAAAAAGTGCTAATTGAGCATTTTCCTTTGATATCCCACATGGCCACATTCTGTGAAAAAAATGTACGCCTCCTTTCGCATATACGGGGAGCCGCCCCCTAAACCCAACACAAAATCGGGCAACTCTTCTGAAGTATAGCGATTCAGATAACACATGTTCACTTCGTGGCGGTAATTGCAACCATCTCAGAGTAAATCTCGTGTGACAGACGGAGAGACAGGCAGATGGGCAGTCAAACATTGAATTGATTTTAATAAGGTTTTGTTTCACACAAAACATTAAAAAAATGTGTAATTATTACGACGATTCTATTGTGCTCCAAGATGCATAAATTTAAGGATGTTTAATGTTTAAGGATAAGAACCAGACTTAAATAAATAGGGAATTATAAAGAACCTATTGAAGAGAAGAGGCAACAACTATCTGCGGATTGGAAAGCCCGGATGAAGAAATAACAAAAGCCGTTTTAGAAATATTAGTTTCTCTAATCCGTCACTGCGTTGAAAATATTATAAAAATAATGGGAATCCTCTACAATATTAATCAAAAAAGAGAGTTCGTTATTTTGTAATGTGTTCGTTATTTTGTAATTGTGGGAATACCAATTCTCCACCCTCCTTCCCTTTAAAACGGAGGATCATGAATGCCTCCACGCTTGATAGAATTGGGTTTACTTACAAAAACATTAACGTTTTCATCTGACGCTTTGTTTGGTTTTCTTGGCTCCATACCCTGTATAAAATTTCTCAAACCTATTTCACTTTGGACCCGGTAATCATCGATCATTTGGCTATCTAATTGTTCTTCCTGACCCTTTCGCCCTGACTCCCTATATGGCACCCTTGGAAGCCGAAAATAAGGTATTTCGTGCTGCTGAACTAGAGTCGCCGTAACATGAAGATATGGGCTGCTGTTCCAAACACAAGAGAAATCATTTTGGCCATCAATGCACTCAACCTGAGTAAAGCAACTTGGGTTCACGGTCTCCCTGCAGTGTTATTCATACCTACACCTTCAGTTTCTGCAGATCTACTACTTTCACTCGTACGAAAATCTTGAGAATCCCAGATCTTTACCAGGGAGTGGAAAGGGAAGATTCCAAAGAAGGACAAACATCTTAAATGCAACAATTGTAGGGGTATCTGCATGCTCCCCACCGTCGCAAAGACAATAGCTAAAATAATCCTGGAATGCATCAAGAAACATATCGAAAGCAATTGACAAGGAGCAGGCTGATTTCCGCTTAGGATTCTTCTGTAGCGACCAGATTAACACCCTCCAAATTACTGTGGAACAGTGTGTTGCTATTTGGGAGTAGCACTTACAAAGTCACTGCCACCCAAAGTCTCCAACCAAGCACTTGTCAGCGACGTGTCATCGGAGTAGGCTCGCCTGATAGTACGTACATCAAACGAAGAATTTGGCCGGCGCACAGGCCTCTCACCCGTTGACCATGAGATCGAAATGCGGAAATGGCAATAGATAGGTCGGACAACTGCATTGATGGCTATACCATGCAGATGGAACCCTCTCTTCCAAGGTGGCGGACAAAAGCACTTAGTGCAGGACAGTCGAAAAGAAGTGGACAGTGAAGTTGGACCGCATTTGTTGTTGATGCGCATGATTTGGGTTCGGAATAAAGAACACCAAAGGGCGCTTCTACTGCACATTTTTTCCAATGTATACTACTTTTAAGTGATTCAAAAAGCAGAATTAAGCATGGCATCACACGTTTGAGAGTCATCCTTTCCGAGCGAAAAGCGAAGAAAGTCGCGTCACCATAGCAATTCGTGGAAACTTACCATTACCTACCATCACTTCGCAATTGTTCCTCTAACACAAAAATATTGATTCCGCCATTTTGCTATTCGATATTTCGGTTCGGTAATCATTGATTCCGCTCCTACGAATGAGGCTTATTTACAGAGGATTGCATTTTAAGATATCTAGGCGACTTTTGTATATGTAGTTAATCCTCCTGGCTCTTAGCCCCCTATTTGTCTATCTTTCTCTCCCCCTCGATAATAACCAATTTCATCCGCTTAAATCAATTTATTTACCGCAATAAGAATTTTCAAGGATTTTCATCCAATTTTCCGAATCTTCACAATTTTTCGGCTTATTCGACTCTTTGTACTAAACATCAATTTAAAACCCTCTACTCCGTCAAAACCTCTGTTTACAAATTTCGGTAATTTTCTCCGAATTCAGCTAATACACGGCGGTATTAATATTTAAAATTTTCCATTCTCTGATTTTTCATTATTTGACTCTGTAAATGTAATCTCAGACAATATACACTGACTTCCGATCCCTTTCCCCCATTTGAACCGTACACTCTCTATTACCTATTTTCTAACTTATTTCCGTTCGAAATCGACGATCACTGATCTGCTGACTTTCTCGGCCCCTCACTTTACATACCAATTGTTACTTCGTTTTCCCTACTTACCTCCTTTAGAATGTTCCCTTCAACTTTGCAGTTTTTATCCAATGTCATCCCTGATACCCTGTGCGATTTTTCTGGTCTCTCTCTCCTTAAAATTTCCTCAAACTCGAAGTATTCACAGGGATATCCATGTTTAAAAATACTCAACTCATTTTCAAATGTTTGTATTTACTCAGCCCTCGTTTCCATTACTTATTTGCAAGTGTTCATATCTTAAGTCTCGGGTGGTTCTCACCTTCTTCCTGACCTTTTTATTTTACATGTTCGATCCCAATTTGCAAACCCCTTTTCCTTCTGAAGTGACTTCTTTCTCGAAATTAACTTATTCATCCAGATATCGGCGTTTAAAGTGCTTAACCTAATTTTCAGGTTTTTCCTATCGTTTTTGTCAACATTTCCCCACACCATACCAGATAAACCAATATTTAAAGCCTCTTCTGTTCAAAATAAATGTTTAGGGCTATCGCTCCTTCTTTTCCGACAGCAAGACATTATCAATATCTTTATTCTAGGCTTCTTGAAGCTGTCAAGATCTGTCCTAATTTTCAGCAGGCCTTTCACTTGCAATATTCGTTGATGAGTTACATCCATTTTTTTATTGAGATAACGACATTTAAATATTTAATCTTGATTTTCAACCTCATTTTCCCTGAACCTATCCAACTTTCGAAACAACTTTCGGGCTTACTTACGAAAATATGTGTCTCTTGTTTAATACTTGTCGAACCTAGGCCGTCAGTCTCTTCGCCCTTATTATTGTTTTATTTTATTCTTTTCTACATTCTATTTTCAATGGAATTGTGCTATAGTTTTATTATCATTAGCGATAATCCTATAGTAGCAACATAAGCACAGAGAAGAGCACAAACATCCATTACGATCGGAATGCCAACCTAGAGACAACGAGATTGGGAACTAACTGTCAACTAACCTAACCATCGCGCCATCAATTTATGAAGCTAACTGAATTTTGATTGGATTTATTCACGGCACATACTTTCGTACGTCAAAGTCTTCCATTTAATTTTAGCATCTTCCCCTATTTCCATGACAATTTCCAGCCACATATTTTATTGGTTTTCCTGAAATTCAGCTTATTTACTGAACATTTAGCATTTAAAGTTTTGCATCTCATTTGCGGAATTTGAACAAGTTTTTCGCTCCTTTTTTGACCCATACCCCGATACACTGACTTTCAATATTATCATCCTAAATTCAAGAATTGAAGATGTGATGTGCAGTCTTCCTAAAAGCGCATGGTCCTTACCTTTCATCCGTTGGCATTCTAAATTGATTTTATTATGCGAGGCAAGCAGATAATCTCCCTAGTGTTTGGCCGCAGAATTATATTATCAAACTTCGCATTGATTTATCAAGCCTTGTGTTCAATAAGGAAGCGGAAGTGAATTTGCTGATCTTCTAAACTGAACGGAAGAATTTGCAGCTTTCCTGGCTATGAAAATCCCAATAAATGCACTCACGAACAGACCACTCATTCCCTTTAAACTTGCAGGTTCTCTCTCTCTCTCTCTTTATACTCTTCAAAAATGACCTTGCATTGATGAAAGTGTTAGATCTTACGGAACATCTATATTAGGAAACTTATAGATACGGAGATCGTAATATTTGGGCACCAAATTAACCAGCAAAAACCAACAAAATATATAAAACTCATTTCTTTTCTAGACTATAGCCCTTAAACCTTCAGCACAAACGATAAGACAGTCGCCAAAGCGATTTGTTATTGGTGCAAGCAAAATATTTTAATCTGATACTCGCCGTCTATTTTGGCTCCTCTAATCATATCAGATCTGCTGGTTCCCCCAACTTGAAACGTACTCGAATTTTTCATAAGATCGTGCGAGTTTCATGCGTATAATACGCTTGATCTCATAATAAAAGAATCCAATATTGTAGAGTTATTTCAACACTTCATTAGCTCAATAGTTTAATGGCGCTTACCAGTCCCTTTAAGAAGTACTTGAACATTCAAATCTTAGCTCAGTCATGGACAAAGATTGCGCAATGGTTGTATTAAGTTGTTTTGTTCATATGAGTCGTGGGTGATGCTGCATTAAATTCTATTATGTGTTAAAAGATTTAAGAAACGTCCAGGGGAAAATAGGCTTCTATGGCAGCTAATCCATTCAACAAATAGTTTTAAACTAAGAAAACTCAGAGCTATTTTATTTGCGTAACGAAATTTCCAGATTATACAGAGTCGTTCCATCACATCACACCTCGTTAGCTTCATATGCCTTTGGTTTACAAAGAGCCCGCCCTAAATTCCACCAAATAATTTGCACATTAAACCACAAAATTGAAAAATTTGCACTCATTAGTCAGTCATATTAACCCCTCAGAAGTAAGTCTACATGCAGTCCCCACACCTGCCCTTACATTGAAGTTTCAAAACAGATGCCCGATATTATGGTCACTTCAGCAATATCGAATTACAATACCTCACACCGCAAGGAATAGTTCGACATGTCAGCTTTTCATGCGACGCACAATCGAATGCAAACTTTATCTGAATTTAAATTTTGTTTTGACATTTTTATTGACGAGAATTTCAAACTTCAGTTTTTGTGAGTATCTTCAAAACCGAGCAACTGTCTAAATTTACCATTCAAAGATACATTCATAATTCAGATTGCATGCTAATCTCATGGAAAATTCAACAACATTTTGGTATTTTCAACTCAGAAACTTCTGTTTATTCACATCAATCAAACTGTGATGTCTGCGTCTTGGCCTCTTCTCCGAAAACCCAGAATAACTAATCAAATCTCATTAGTGACTAATCGACCTTTCAATCTTTTATCTTCCAAAGAAAGGCAAGTCAAACTAGAGTTTTGGATAAAGTAGACTTAGGTATTGGTGAAAGGACACGTGGCAACACATTGTAATTAGTTCAATTTGCTGGCACGCACTTTCACACCACAAATTGACATTTTCCGGTCCATCTACCTAATTAGAAATTTTGGGTAAAGTAAGAACGTATCGAGAGGGCAAAGTATCCAGACAACAGACATGCATGTACCCTATGGCAGTTTTCATGGCTCTAAAAATAAGAAAAGATAAATATGTACAACGATTTTTCCAAAGTAACAAACATCCTTCGCACTGTGTCATGGTTCTTAACATTAATTTGCGAAAATCTTTTCTAGGTGAATGATGAAGTATCTTTTCTTGGAAAGAATCTGATAAATATTTACGTAAGGACAAATGTTTATTGAATCAAGTCGATGTCCGGCAAGTTAAATGCAGACATAAACTGTTTGCTTAATTAGGAATCCCACCCAATTTTGTGAAGGAATTAGCAACTGTCTGAAGATCAATCTACACAGTAATAGGAACTACAACAAAGCTAAGCTACTCATTTATAATGCAATAGTAGTGAATAAAAGATGCGTTGAGAAAGGACGATAGATTGTTGATATAAAATGCAGCTCCTTTGTGCGAGTGGTCGTAGTAGATTACATAGCGGACTACCCAGCCAGAATGAACATTTTTTTATTTTAGTAGATGAAACAATCTTGAATCTACGTTTGGTGACAGACCGCACCACTAGAAAAGAAACTATATGTATTTCCGATGTTTTTGGTGCATTTAAGGTTTTGTAGAAAAGAAAACCTTATTTAAATCGGTTTACTGTCTATCTGTCCATCCATCCGTCCGAGCGTTTGCTGTTGCATGCACTTTTCTTGGAAACGGTATTACACCTGTTGACTCAAAATTTGTGAAAACCTCCAAGCTGAAAGCCCCAATGTATTGAACGATTTCCGTTTACGTGGAATTTAAGGGGGATATACAATATATACAATAAATGAGGGTATAATTTGTTTTTAGTGTCGTGCAAAACATCGAACGAAAAAACCTTGGTTAATACTTCCCCATGCAGGCTTTAGTTTTGGCATCAGTTGTAAGGGAAAGTATTCATTTATTTTCCGAAACTACCCACCTAAAAAGGTGATATCTTTAGGGAACATCTAGGCTTCAAAATGCTCTCCATGTCGATATCTGCTCAAACGAAATTAACAATGGTATATTACCATATTTTAGAAATTTATTATAAATCCGCCCCTTTAAATATGTTCATTTTAGAACCATAAAATTTCGCAATAATATAATAATAATCGTTGGCGCAACAATCCATGTTGGATCAGGGCCTTGAAGTGTGTTAGAGCACTTCATTCAAGACCGTAACGGTACACTAGGAGGCAATGTGGTCAGCATTGCGCTCGCCCGAGATTATTACCCTGATTCAGACTCAGGTACTCATTCACAGCTGAGTCGACTGGTATCCGACGTCAAATCACGATACAAATTCCACTGCCACCAGTGAGATTTGAACCGCGACCTTCCGTACGACAGGTCGTCTTATCTTTTTTCATGAAGTATTAATATATCATAAGGGATAAAATGTCAGTCTCACATTGAAATGAATACTCAATCATTACATACCGAAATATTCCTATATAAAAAATCCACAAAACCTTTCACAATTCAAGCGCCGAGCTTCCCATTTCCGACTTGTTTTATGGAAAATATTGTCCAACTGTTTCATCCACAGCAAAGCCAATGCAACAGACTGACTTTTGCGTGGAACAAAGATGCCAGTCTGCACTAAAACGGTGAGAAGAAAGCAGGTGGTATTCGCTCATTACAATTCCTAACCATATTTTGTTTATAAATAAATCAATAAGAACATTCAATAAATCGGCTTCTACCTTCAATTACGCGATTCCCAATGTAGAATTGAGGCAGCCCTTTGATGAGCTGCCTCTGGAAACCACTACAAAGTGATCCGAAGGATGTTGATGTGGTCATTGCAAGAGGGTCCAGAGTAGAAACCAGTCTGCTCTCTGTTAGAATCTTGACGATCACCTTCTTCCCGCACCCATAAGGAAAGTCCTTAGATTGTCAAGATTTCCGGAAGTAGCAACTCTACAGGAACTTCAGGTCTGATGAATACTCCCGCGCTTAAGTGCATTGGTGGCTAAGATGATTTCGGTTTCATTCATAGGGGCATTCCGCATTGTATATTACCGTTACTAGCCTTTTCATCCACGCAAGGTTGAAGTCCACGAGATGTTACACAGTTCTGAATCGCGGTGAAATACTACTTCCACCCTTTAAGCTATCCGTCATCGCAGATCGAAAGACTTACTAGCACCTGACAGTTCTCCAAATACTCTTTTGTCACTGTGCATGATATGCTATACTACTCGCGATTTGCTGCGATATCGGAGCGGAGTTGTCGATTTAATCCCTCAGTTCTTTACGCTCAATGAGCAACGAGCGACCAAGCTGATGCCGAAAAGTAGTTCAACTCTCTGACATCGATGTGTTAAGTGCCCAAAACCAGAACATTTGTGAATTGTGAATTGTTGCAACCCTGGCGAAACTAAGCGCCCAATCATATCTCAGAAGCGCTAGCAGGGTTTGACTAGGCAAAACATGAATGTACAACTCAATAGAGCATTGACAATGTCTAACAAGAAAGATACCAAACAGAGCCCGTCTTCTGGACGACCCCTGTGAACACCACAAAAATATATTTGCTTTTATTAGGAAGAACCTTAATTATCGCAATTTTCATAAAATAACTAAATCCACGAACATCATGGGCAAAATGAAAAACTGTAGCAAATTATTTTTACTTGGCGCATGAACATCGAGGAGCTGAGTCCATATGACTGTCAGAGAGACAAAAAGGGAGGACATCTGCCGCTCATCTCTTGGTTAGTAGTCGTTTTCCCCCTCCGATTGCACTCGAGCCCCACACCAGAGGTCTGCTCCGCCACACGCAATGGTATTTCTTAAAATGTGCCCAACAAAAAGATTACTTTTTCCAGACCTCATGGCATCTGAATAGGTTTGAATAGGTTTCAGGGGAAGTGTTTTCGGACAAAGAGATTAGAACATGTAAAAATGTAAATGTTTGAAACACACCAAATGACAACTCCATTTTTGTTATCCTGACTCTGCCGTCTACTTGATGGAAAGTTTGCATGCTAATCCTCTCGTCACATCTCAAACATTCCGCCTAGACCACAGATCATTAGAAGTCATACATCCGAAACCGTGTGCAACTCTAAGTGTACAAGGGGATAAACTTTTCTACCAGGAAAACCCCTCCTTCGCCGTTAAATCACTGCCGTCATTATTCTTCGCCCATATGGACTATTCCAGGAACTCCAATGGCATGCACAAGGTAACATAATAAAAATAGCACTACTGCATCTGCGGTGAAACTGAGCGCAGAATCGATAATTAGAAATGTCTTGGAGCTAGAAAAATTAAACATTCTACTGGAAGTAAAACAATTGGTCCTTAAGCTTACAGAAGCCAACAATAACGCCTATAAACAAATAACTAAAAAAGGCATACTCAAAACTTCAATTCAAACGGTCTCCCTAACACCCAACAACCCAGTTGTTTGAACCTTCTGCTTTAGCTTCAATAATTCGCCAGTAGAAAGCTTTTTTGAAATCATCGAATTAAACATGATCATCGTTAATTCCACGTAACTCATACTCAAGGTCTTAGTGAGTGACCGCCGTTTTTAAAATAGAATTTTACTGCCTTTCAAAATTTCAACTTCAGCAGACATGATCTCAACTTCTGCGGAAATATTTATGTATCCCATTCTGACCTTATGACCATCCTGAGATAGTGGAGCACATGGCACAAAACAGTGGAGGAGGAGTACCAATATCTCGAGAAGTCCTGTAGGGAGCTGAAGCGCATTTCCTCGAACCATGAGCAATGGCGTCTAAGCGATGTAGCCATTAATCGTTCAGAATATTTCATGTGGCGAAATGGGTGGCGGAATAAGCCTCCTGAATATTCTTCCACATATATTAACGAACCACACGTCATACAGGTTCCCTGATAGGGGCAAAGGGACGCCTGACTGTTAAGAAATTTACCAATGAGGGTAAAATTGGATCTTGTTATAACATTTTTGGCGGAATTTTTAATATCAACCGTGACACTGCAAAATTTGCGACATGCGTGTTGACGGACGACCAAAGAGCTAATTGGGTCCCGGTTTGTCAGAAGATGTCTAATTTAGTTATAGTTATAACATTGAAATGAAGTTTTAATCCTTCAGTGGATAGGTGAAACGTTCCTAAGGGGCCTAAGTTCGCCATGTGTGATCCAATATTGCTGCCAGCTTTCTTTAATGATAAGGGTGTTATGCACTGTACCACATTAAAGTTGTTGAGTCTGTAAGAGCTGCGGATTTTCCATTAGGAGAACACTCTAGCCCATTCAGCCCTTCAAAATCTGTAAGCTTTTGGGCAAACACTCAATCACTGTTCTGTTAGATGTTTAACAAACTTCTTCGAAGTGATACACTTCTTGGGGAACACAAAACACATTGTTTTCCTCATAACATCGAAAGGACAACAAGAATCCAATTCAGGATCACTTTCCGGCTGATATTCTAGCCCTTGGAACAACTGGCAGTGACCTAATGCAACTAATCAATGATTCACTTTTTATTACAGCAAATATCCAACCCGCATATACAGTATACGCATATACGTAGCAGGATAAGACAGGCAATTTTCTATTGTACCTGGGAGAATGCGTGTATCTGATTACTTAAGCTTAGACCCGGAGGAAATAGTTCACGCATTTTTCAAAGGAAAATCGAATCAATGATAGCTTCTGCAGGGTGGATAAAAATGAGTCAGGATGGTGGTTGAGTGAAAGGACTTCGGCGAGATCACCTCAAGAATGCAACTACTATAATTGCGGCCGGTGAATGAATCAAATGTTATAAGGCTACGGAATACATACAGAATACTAAAGCTGCCATGATAACTCTTTCACTCGAAGCGGCAGAAAATGATATTACTGTGCACAAAATCGACGAGGTTTAACTACCGACTGCAAGAACAGATATCGCTAAGTAATGGAAATGGAATTTAAACAACTTACGAGGTCCAAACTGTGCTGAAATTGCGGAGAGAAGAGCCATCAAGTTTACTATGTGCCCATATTACAACAGCATCATATCTCTGGCATTCATTAAGACGATTATCATATGAACGAAACCCTAGCAGTTGAACCTCAATAACTGCCAGGCAGCCTCAACAAAACTTTTTTGAAACCATCAGTAAAGTTTTCCAACGGATAATCTACACTATAACAGACTAATGCCTGCGTCAGAAAGAGGGCGGTCTCTTGGCCAAGTATTTCGAATTCTGAATAGCCAGATTTACACTCGACACAATACCCATTGTATTGCTGGCAGGAGCTAATCAGCGACGTTAGTAGTATCGATCACCTTGTTCCATCGAATCAACGAATATGGAAGAAATCGTGCAGGCCATTTTTTCTATCCACCCTATCCGAGTTGTCGCTGTCGATGAGAGAATGATTACAGCGGAAAACCCATTCTTCACTGTAAAGGAACTAGAGGAAGCACCAAGACTGTATGGTATTCCCGTCGACGTGATGAAACTTGTATGTAAATACAAGCCCAACTTGCTAAACAGCGCATTCAACGCATGTTTGACGACGAGTGTTTTTCCCTCCCGCTGGAAGGTTGCAAGGCTTGTGCTGATAAGCAAAGGCCAAAGCGACCCTGAGGTACCGTCTCTTAATATGTTGGATACAGTGGGGAAACTGCTCATCAAGCCAAGACTGACCGACGCAATACGTGCTCCGGGAGACTACTCACCAACACAATATGGTTTTATAGCGGGGCGATCTACAATAGATGCAATTGATGTAGTGGTCCAAGCGATGAAACTGTCTGAGGTGCACAGTTGCCACTGACAGCAAGGAGTACTCCTTATGGCCCTAGATATAAGAAACGCCTTCAATTCTGCGAGGTGGTGCCACACGCTTGAGGCGCTGGAAAATCATTTCCATACTCCACGCTCCCTATTGCGGATATTGAGGGGCTATTTAAAGGACCATGCCCTGCTCTACGAGACCGAGGAAGGAGAGCGGGCTTTTTGAACGCCTGATACGATTCAGGGCACTGGTCAGCGCACACACGAAAAGATAAAATCTGCCGCATCTTTTTTTCTGCAGAAAGTGGGAGATGTGAAGTGTTTTCGAACATTATAATTAAGGTCGTGCTACAAAGTGAGTACACGTGCCCCAGAGTGGCACTTTACACTGAATTTATTCTTAAGGCGAAAACAATGAAGATGGACAGGAAAGACACCAGGGTAGCAGAAACTTCCTGGAGCACAGGGTTATCCTACTACGCTTGAGGTAATTTGTCAAACGGATCCAGGTTAGTGTCCTAAATACCACAGGTGGAATTTTAGTCGGTAGTCTTTCTTAAACCGACACAAGAAAAGGGGCGTGGAGCTGTTATTATTTTTGATTACCCAAATTTGTTATGCCCACAGCGAAACTGGAAGGTGTGGTCGCAGCACTACCACCACCGTAGAATATCTTGGAGCACATGCTGATTTCCCATGTTACAAGGAATACATTCTACACCAGGACCCCGTGAAGTCAACTAAGGAAAAGAGAATGCTTTTAATAAGTAAGTGTCGCACATAATGATATGGCAAGCAGTCAATTTTGAACCTTTCTACGATAAAAAATAAGAAAGACTACAGACAGATAGGTAGCTTACCAACTTGAATAAAGTCTTATTTGACACAGATCTATCCAAGCTTTACCTATTTTGGTGTTTAATGTTCACTCCTTAGTGGAGTATAGAGCATCCACACAGTAAGATTTTGCTTTAGTTTCAATATCATCACGCTTAATGCTGTGGAAGTGATAAGTTAACAGCAGTGAGGCAAACACACGACGAACGCAGACATCTACGATGACTGGGATACGAACCCAGAACAGCGAGATTGAGAAAGACTGACGCTCTACCCTCTCTACCATCGCGCCGTCAAGCAACACCTATTTAGTAACGCACAATTAAGAAGGATGATAAGCATTCTGTTTTTTACTCAAAAGTATAATAGACTTAAAGCATGCATACACATACATGTGATAAAACATTTTCAATGAAAGGTGTAGAAATGTAATTTATCGCTGGTTAGGTCGTTCACGAATCCACAAAGAGCCTTAAAAGCAAACCATCCATTTATTTCTCCATGAAAAAAGTACAGAACAAAAAAAATCCCCGAATCACACCTCCACAAGAGATCAATACAATAAAATACAGCATCCAAAAGATTCTTATTTAAAACCCTATTATCCTGAAATTTATCGTCACCTTTTGGGCTACTAATCACTTCAGGATTGCCCCTCATAAACCATTCATTTCAACCGACTGAGCGTACGATGGACCAGTCGTATTCGTCCACGAAATCATGAGGATTACTTCGACCTCCAAAACGTGATCATGCACTCATCCAGTAGATACCAATACTCATGACGGCAATCTCACAAAGGACAATATCCGTGCGCCTCCATCAGTTGATGTCAATATTACTTCGCCACTCTTATCGAGGACTGTGTTAATTTTCATCACGTTCATTGCAGTTTCGAGTCACGTAATCGATTACAAAAGTTTCAGTATTGAGCGAAATTGAAAATGAATGTAAAAAAGTTGCCACCCGCAGGATGAGTGGAAGATAGTATCTTTGTTTGGCACATAGATAGCCTGGCTGTCGTCTTAGCAGACAAATAGACTTGTGAAATACAAAGAACTACTTGTGATTTTTAAATCAATTTATCACCTACAGTAATACCGTGGACACAATGGGGGATAACATTGGGAGATTGTAGATGAATGCTAATTGCGGCAATTAGCATTGCAAAGATGGTAATTTGTGAAGGTGTTGTTACATTAGATTCTATTGTTAGCCACGTCTGGTTGAACCTAGTTCTTTGCACTGGCCTTGTGCTAACTGTTTCAGAATTTCGCTAGAAGGTTGATTGGAGTGGATGAGATCAGCAGTATATGGTCCAGCTGTTTTCACACTGAATAAACTTCGATAAAGTTAGATTTCTTGACTTTGCAAAGCTTCACTTTTATGTGTGAAATAAATACCGGCAATTTTCTACTAGTAAACCCGTCACTGCCATTACAGATTGGCATTAGCTATCGTACAGTCGTAAGTCATACCAACGGATACACCCTTGCAGACCATCTGCCGCCTTCAATCAAATCTACTAGCCTAATCCAATCCAAGCCAATTCAAGACGATTTCATCCCATCATCAGCTTACTTAATATTCCTCTAAGTACAGCAAAGAGGCTACCACACGCTTCCAGCCGCCTTCAGACAATATCCATAATGATCTTTGCAGGCAGTTTGTGCGCCACAGATCGGCAAACTCATTCTGGTACTACGTCATTATGTAGTCATATAAGTGCAGGCAATCAAGGCTTGATCACACTGATCATGCCTGCAAAATGTGTAGGGAGCGAACAATTGTATTTATTCATGACTGTGACATTGATGTACGTAAATAAGATGAGAAATGAATGTAAGGTGTACTATTCTAGGCGTGCACGTCTAGGCTGAGAATGTTGGAAGCGTCGTCTACTTACGTACATATTTATAGTTTAAACCTATCATTATAGACGTATGGAGTCCGAATGATATGCATCTTTGATGTTTGATTGGAGACAAAGTCATGGGGTATTAATGATCTTATATGTCATGATGAAAGGGAAAGGTTTTATAAACTATCGATTTCACTAAGAGCTGAAGAAAATCCTTCATTGGTAGAACTAAAGGCTCCATGACTTCATCTATTCAAAATATAATTTCGTTACTTTCAGAGAATCAACCAGTGAAGGTTAGCCTAAAACATTAGTTTCTTGGCTGTGATTATACACGGTAAAAAGTCTAGAATCCTTCAATCGCTACCCAAGCTGTATCCAGTTGATGACAGACCCCAAATTGTTTACCGTATAACCTCTAGTTTTGGGCACAATGCGGTGATTTTTTTTAAAATAACTCTGAAATTCGTCCCGTCTCTCCCTCGACGAAGTACGGTAGCATGTTTCTGAGCTGGCCAAGCGCGTATCGATGGGACGCTTTCATAAAATTGCACTTACTTGCTGGCAGATCTATAATGTCCTGTTTTTTGGATAGTTCAGCCGTTGCGCTTCACCTAAACCCTGATGGCAATTTCGGCCAAATAACAGTGGAATAGAGCAAAGTAGCAGATACTTCCTCGGGAAAAAGGCTTGTAACCAATAACTTAAAGATGAGGCAAAGTGGACGAGAAGCCTAGCCGGGAAGCAAGCTGATGGACTGATGGTTGTCATCTCTATCCGGTAAACAGAAAAAAAACGTGACATAAACGTAAAACCTAACGAATATAGAATCCCACATTGGATGCCAATTGTAACAACTATGAAAGTCGGCGTTGGTTTATTTTGGCCTTCACAATCTTCATAGTCATGACAATTATCAACTACAGAGTGAAGCTATCAAACAATTTAGAAAATCGATTGCAGTTCAACACTTTGATAGCCTTCGTACTTTGGTTTCTAATATGTCATTAACAAACATCAGGCGTTTTATGAACAATCTGTGCGATCCCATTCATCGACGAAAATAACCAACATTACACCGGTACATGAATGAACATACAAAGGAGAAGGCTAAGGCAGACCACGCATGACACAAAGCGCCTCTTCTTACATCGTGCATATCGCCAACCTACGACCCTCCCAAGCAATGGCCGATGAAGGACAGCGGCTTGTGACGCAACCACAACCGCTCAACGAAAGGACCTCTATCCAACTCTTATTGTCGTGTTCTGCTACTGACTACAGGTAACATTCAGAAACGCTCCCTGAGCTTATTGGTAAAGTAAGACGTGTAAAATTGTGAGTCGAAGAATTCGCATAGAAGACATAATATTATATATAATACTTGATCATACATCATCTCTTCGCCTAGGTCTTCCTGTGCGAAAGAGACAGATAATGCCCCCCCCCCCTGCCGTTGTGATAGCGTGTTGCTCCTCTGACCTTATAATGAAAACGCTCGACCAAACCAAGAACTGCAGGATGGTATGCTGTAGTTTTGATGTGAGTTATGCCAATCAGGTTACTGATTTCCTGAAATAACCTCGAACCAAATCGCCGTCCCTGATCTGAGGTGGTCCGAAGTGGAATGCCGGATTTTTAGATCCATACAGGAACACTCTGTTAACTCTAATAACGTCTTAGTTACGGCCTCTGTGAGAAACAGTCTGCCATGATCAGCGTTAAATTTCTACAGTCCATCACTTTACCGGTGTTAATTACTCTAGAGTGGGATAGCTAGTGTGCGTTGTCCAAACTCATTTTCCGGAATGAATGAGAAAAATAAGTCAAGAGTTGGAGGATGTTAGTAGGCACATCCCAACCTGGAATCGCTCCAATCAAAGCCCTAGGATTCGCAGTTACCACATTCAACTATTCGTCAGCGAATTGGGATATTGCCAACTTTGAGTTGAACAATAATTGATTCTAACTCCTAAATATGCGGTAATTCGTCCCAGACAACGTTGTCGTAAGCGGTTACATGCTGACATGGGTGGTAGAGTCCCGATATAACCTAGTTTACGAAATTCACGTAGCACACACTAGTTTTTTCTATGGAATGCAAAAATTAATGACTTGCGATTCGAAAAGATGATGAACTAGCCAGTAGTTGACAATCCCACGGCTCCTTTCAGAGAAAACCCAATGGTTTCGAACTGATTTGACCCCTTGTTGCTTCAATTACGAAATTTGATGCATCAAAGAAGACAGCCAAAAGTGAGTCGAGTTTCAGATAGGCGCAAGCAACTTAAGCTACCCCAATGCCTTTTTGGAAGCTTCCTTCGCAGGATCAGTTGATCGGTGAATTTAAGTGGCTTAGGATATGAATAAATCGCAATGACTTTGAGACATGCTTTCTTCTTTGAGACCAGTTACTTATCCAAAAAAAATTTTAATTCAACACCACCTCCAACATGTTTCCATAATTGAGATAGAGTTCTTAAGTGGCTGACTCGCTTTTCAAGCAACAGGAAATCACTAATATGTTATCCATATAGGCATAGGCAGTCCAACCAAAAGTCTCACAGCCTCGTCGATGAATCGCTGGTACTTTCCGCTGCGTCTCGTACAAGCCGACAGGTGTTGTGATGACAATCTTCAGTATATCCCCTTCAGCTACTGCGACCTAAGTATATGCTCTTATCAGGCCTGTTTTTGGAAAAACTGTTTTCGCGTAGAACTTTTAGGTGCAATTTTGGATACACCAAACTGGGTACTTATCGGCGCAGGTCCGGCTATTCAATGTACGATAACTATTGTTACTTAGGCACCATATAACAGGGTATAATCCAAATTTTGTACCTCTAGAATAAACTTAACTCAGGAAAATTTATAAATATGACAATATGCTAGTATTAGCTTTTTTTTGAGCAGGTATCGAAGTGGGATGTATTTTGAGGCCTAGATGTCGTGCAGATACACCATTGTGAATTTTTTCACATTTTTCGACTGGATAGGTTCTCAGAACGAGACCTATTTCACATTTCGGGGCACATATTTTGAGCCCTCACTCCCCTATATTTCGCCTAACATCAGAAATAAGATCAATTTCAAAAAGAACTAATCGAGCCAAATGACCATATTCTGTGAAAAAAAAAATTACACCCTCCTTTCACATGTATGGGGAGCCCTCTTAAATTCAACACAAAACGGCACCACTTGTATTAAAAGAGATTCACAGACCACATGTTCTCACTCAATTTCGTGATAATGATCCCGGCCGTTTTCAAATAAATCGGGTGAGCCAGAGAAACAGACAGCCAGACATTGAATCGATACTAATAAGTGCTTTCGACAAAACCTTAAAAACCGGTGATGAATGCACACCACCTGAACCAGAAATACGCTGAGAGAAATGCTAGAGCGAACTCTGACAGTTGCTTTTGCTAGAGGTATAGTTCGAATAATGCTGCCCTGCGTCTTCAGTGCAAAGGGAAACGAACTATGTAGTATTATACAAGTATTGAATCTCCTCTCGTTCGGGTTACTCAACTCAAAATTTTTTATGCTTCTGAGCATCCACAGAAGAATTAGGACATTACAAATTATCGCTAAATTTGAAAGTATTTGAAAAAGCCAAGAATTAAAAGGTGCTCGTAGCCGAACCACAAGGTAATGCTAACGATTAGCATGACTGACCAACAAAACTTTTTTTCAATACTTTTGCTTTCACTCCACCACTGAAATTCGGCAAAGAAAACGATTTTCCAGTCATGTCTAATGATAGACTTCATCATCATCATCATCAACGGCGCAGAAACCGGTATCCGGTCTAGGCCTAACTGATAGACTTATATACATTAAATGCCACTGGATACATCCAGTAGAATGGGGGACAGCAACACTCTCAGTCTTGAGGGAATACCGAATAACTCCTTTAAGCTCGCGGTAAAATCTAGACCGAACATGTTCGCTCAGTTCTCCGGAACGTACATTTAAGAGACAATATTTCGTGCATCGTAGAAAAGGCAAGAGAAGGTACTGTTGCCAAGAACTGGTAAACCTTCTGACTAGCTATCCTCCTGTAGATCTCTATTTCCCTTAGGCGCAATCGGGGAAATGTTGGAACGTTACTGAGTTACTAAAAACCAAGGTGGCTTTTCAGACCGGTGGCATTCGTTGCGTAAAATCAGAATGAATATTAATGGAATCAAATTGGTTATTAGCTGGGCCAAAAAAGCAATTCAGGAAAGAATGACACTGTACGTAAAAAAGGCGATCAATTATGTCAATTGGAACCTTATATGGAAGTCGCTGACGAAGATTGTCATTCCCAGTCAACACTTTTCTTTTCACTTCAACACCGAAATTCATCAAACTTATATACATTAGAGGCCCCCTAAACGACAAAGGACAATCAATCAAGAGTCATCCTTCGTATAGAGAAACGATGCCCTTCAAAAGGACTGCTTTGAAAATGAACTATAGCATAAAATTGAACTTAACTGAAATCAACCATGCAAGTAGACCAGCACCTTAGCAGCTATATCATGAGTAACACGGGCCCCATAAATTCCCCGAACTAGCTGGTGAATGCCCAGTAAAAAAGGATTAGAACAGTGGCAATTACCGGCGAGTTTTCAGAATTAAGATAAAATATTGGCGGCCTTCATACTAACTCGCTCAGACAATTGCAGTATTTCCCCGCTAGGATTAGGTAATACTCTCTGCCTTATTAACCAGCATGGCGTTTCGACACTCCAGACGTTGTCAAAATCTAAGGTACACGAGAGGACGGAGTGGCTTCATCAATCAATTCAGTTCACTTAGTTTACGGTGACCAAAACGTTGATACCCATTTTCCGAAAGAGGTATCCCAAAATTAGGCAGTACTCTCTATTTTGTTAACCAACACATTATTAATAAATAAAACGGAATAAGAACGGGCGAGATACAAAAGCAACCGAAACTGCGGCTAGATATACTGGCAAAACAAAAAATGGAATACACCTACAAATATTTGAAGCAACAAATGTCAGATTGCCCATTAAGGAAGCAGAAAGAAAGGCACAGAGACGCTAATTACAGGTTACCATTTTCATGAAACTCTATATTCGTATACAGATGCCTCTATTCAAGCCGTATCTGTTCAACTCAAACACCCCACACCATGGTGGTAGGCCTCACAAAGAGAGAAATTTTGATGGTTAAAATAAGCTAACAAGATAGATAGAAATAGATTCAGAAGCCATACAAACATACGAGATCAACCAGTCCACGTAGCTCTGCAAGCAACATTTTCAGTACTCGGGGAAGCACTCTTCTTCAGCATCCCGCCGAAGTCTCCGAAGAGGTTTAAGATGCATTTCAAAAATCGTATAAGGAATTTTCGGAAATGAATCCACTACAGAGACCAAACATTCATTATCTATACATGTCAAGCAATTTCAATCTGAAATGAATGAAAATTTCCGGGCTACCACAAATCGCCAAGTGCAAAGGCGACCAGGTAGACGGGGCAGCAACCTATTCGACTGAATCAACACCATGACCGAGGACAAACTCCACGCGATGGCACCGGGAAACGCTGTATTTTCATTGACTTGTTGATCGTGATGCAGTAGACGAATGCTCCAAGGACTTAAGCAATCAAACCCGAGTCTGCACGGAGACTCATCTCAAGTGGCTTCAACCATGAAGCCTCACCAGAGATCATCTGATGTCGTGGGTACCGTGATCGATTATTTGCGGTTGGCCCATTAGTGAGAGGTTATGGTTACGTACAAATCGCGGACAGAGACCTTAGGGTCTCAAGAATGAAGTTGCGCTTACAACCCGGATGCCGTACTCCATAGTTCGATGGAAACTTAAGTAGTATGGATGCTGAGCCACGCATTCAGTATAGACTGGTGCCGTTGTTGCTTGTCACAGTGGGGCTCTAATTGTTATCACAAAATCAACCCATGTCTTAAAAGGACCTTGGGGTTAAGCCTAAATAACGGGAAGTCAAACGGGTCAACTCGGCTCGGAGCATCTGAGGCGAGCATGAAAAATGGACCGTATGAATGTCCTATGCTCCACAAAGAATCATTATGACTCAGATATCCTTTCATTACAACTCTCAAAAATTTCGTCGTTTGCCCCAACACCCTGTTTTCTCTACTTTTCGAATACGCAATTGTTCACGGTTGTTTAGGCCAATTTCGTCATTTGAATTTAAATCCAACTGAAAGCATTCCTGATTCAGTTCTAAAAAAATTATTTTTACGTGCACGCAAGGTACGCAAGGTCAAGGGAAATTTATTACACCATAGAAAAGACATTTCTCTTTGAGACAGTCATAAATAAAAAGAAAGAACCAGTAGAAGCAAATAGAAGTGATGTTCATTGAAAGAATTTGTATCTCCGCACATTTGGTTACATTTGAATGCCTCTAACAAGATATTTCCACAGATCACTGTAGAGAGAGCAATAAATTTTTTACGACTTTTCTTCTTTCTTCAGTTTTTACATACTTTTTTCACGCACGTAAAAACAATTACATTTGAAAGAAAAGTGTAAGTACAATTAGTCGTAAATTAACTTTTTTAGCATATATAGCACTTTTACGACTGTAACCTTCATAGAATGAAAACGATTTGGAAAAAGAAATTGTTGAACTACAACACTCCAACAATAGTACTCGTAAAAGCAAACACGTAGATTGGCCATTGAATATTCTTTGTCTCGGCGGCAAAATTTCAAAAAGAAAGTATAATTACAATGTCCCCCAAGATAATAGTGATAATAGTGATAATAATAGATACAATATAAAAGCATCATTTTGATTTTTTACAGATTTTTTGGTTTAAAATCACAACCTCGTCCCTTTTAGCCAAGACGAGAACTAACTGCTTCGAAAAATACTAATCTAATACAATTGATACCCGACATCGCCATATTCGGGAAAAAAATTAAACCCTCTTTTTGTCACGTTTAAACTCAACCCAAAATGAGGTTATTAATTCAATTTCAACACCAAATTTCGCGTCAATGGGTGGAATGGTCTCCAAGAAAAGTGCATGTGACAAATAGATAAAAACCAAGAAGGACCATCAGATTGATTTCAAAAAGCAACGGATGGGCAAACCTAATCATGTAAGGAGCCCCACAGAAAGAACTATCCATATAATGCAATATATCGTCATAGGATCTCACAGGTCCAGGCCAAGGAAATGTACATTCCCCAGCAGAAGACTCAGTAAGTAGCGATCACGTGCTCTACCCTCTTGCTGAAAATTACCCAACATTTATTACCCAACACCCACTCAACGAACCCCCCCACCGACATCTCTGGATGCAGCAGCACCAGAGACACCAGGCTACTGGTCGCCTAGATGGCACACCAATGAAGTCCCTTAAACTCGCAGTAAAATCTAGACCAGACATGTTCGCTGAGTTGCCCGGAGTGTGTACTTAAATAACATCATCATAGAAGCGACAGTATCGTGCCTAAGACTGGTAAATCTCATGACGAACTATCCTCCTATAGACCCATATTTCCCTTAGACTCAATCGGAGAAATGTTGGGACGGATAATCTACAATAGTTGCTGACAGTTACCAAGAGCTAAGGTGGCCTTTCAGACTGGTACCATGAGTTCCACAGATAGAACACTAATGCCATCAAATTAGTTATTGGCTAGGCTAAAAATGTAATTTAGGAGAGGATGACACTATACGTGAGACAGTAATCCATTTGGCCAATTGGTACCTTATATGGAAGTCGCTAACGAAAATTGTCATTCCCAGCCATCTAGATGCTATTGTCGATAGTAGCTTCCAAGTAATAACGCACTGATATGATAGAAATGATGTTCTCTCCATAGGCATCCTGCACTGAACCCACTACTGTATCGCATCATGTACAATACTCAATTTTCCAGTTCTAGTGGAAGACATGGTGTTGGTTTACGCCAATGACAGAGCATTGATTGTAGTTGAAAACCAGCTTTAGAATGCTGTTATATTCGTGGCTTGATTAGGGAGGACCGAACTAGTGGGGTGGTTGAATGACGTGAAGTTCAGTTTTAAGCAACACGCACAATATGCTTGCGATAATGCATCCAGGCCAAATATGGCTATGCAGGCTGCCTATACCCAGGATGATGATCCCCATCTTAATTGAAGCCACAAATAGGAAAACAACGCATACACGTCATCTGATTGTCCAAAATAAGACGTACTTTTCCACTACCCGAGATTCGCGAACGAAAGAAGAAACCTGTAGAACACTCTATAGTAAATGCTGCTAGCAGAAAACCTAGTTCAGAAAATACTAGTTCGCCTGGAGAATTGGAAAACAATCAACTCCATGATTGGATTGATCCAACATAATTGAAGAGTGCGGGTACGAGAGACGCATATGAAGAAAAGAAGATCTAGTGAGTGAAATATAATATCTGATGGTGATTCGGCAGGGATCAGTGGTAGTTTTAGTGGATGAGAATTCGACACATTGACGGGTTGGGGCTATAGGGTTAGAGTCGTTTGAAGATATCGAACGTTGCGCAGCTTGTAAGAGTGCACCTTCTCTAGTCAATGGAAAAGGTAATTGCTGGTACTGCTAATAAAGAGTGGTAAACGAGTGAGAAAACGAGGAAAGAAGTAACAGCGTTAACTGACATGATGGCTAACACTCGAGGAGTCAAACCACCGAAGAAGCTACTCCAAACGTGACTATGTGCATATTCATCTTGCTACCCGCAGCATCAGTTTGGGCTATGGAAAAAAGTAACTATGGACAGCACACCGCTTGAACGCAGTGAGAGTTCCTAGCATATTCCGAACAACGTCAGATGAAGTATCGTTCATTGTTGCCGGTATATTTCACAAAGGAACGCTAAGGTAGTGCTGTCAAAGGAAGCTGGACAAGTAATGACGATTTTCATTACTATTTGGCGCAGGTGTACAGAGGTGGCAGTGAGGAAGACGGGACAGCAACCCTGTCAGCCAAACCAAAACCACGTACCGAGGACCTCCATCGTGGTGGCTCCGGGAAACGCTGTATTCACTTTGGTTTGCTGGCCGTGATGCAGTAGGCGAATGCTCCGAGGGCCTAATAGGGCGATCAAACCCGAGTCTGCACGGGGACTCATTTAATGTGGCAGTAGGTCACAAAACCTTACAAGGGGTAACTGGTACTATGGGAACCGGGATAACCCCTAAATTCACTTATTCCAGGAGAATTCCTATTTCATGTGCGTTCAGCTCGGTGGTTGCGATTGGCCCCCTAGTGGGAGCTCCATTAGATTGCGGTTATGTTCAAGCGAACAGAGACCTTCGGGCTTCAAACCTGGTGTTGCGTTTCAACGCGGCTGCCGTACTCCATAGTTCGATAAAGATTTCGGTAGGTCTTGCATCCACCAGTATGAATAAACTCAGCCATGCACTCAGTATGGACTGGTACCGTTGTGTTTGTCAGCGAGGCTCTGATTGTGGTTGCAAAATCAATCCGTTTGTTAAGAAGACCGTGGGGTTGAGGTAAGACAGGCACTCGCGTAAAACTACAGAGACGTAACTACTTGACGCAATTTCTGACCAGCTATGATGGATACTACTGGTGTTTTTTTCTGAATGTTAAGCTGAATACAAATGAAATGATAAGGGAATAATTCAGTTATTATTACATAAAATCTTTAAAGAATATTGTTATTTTGAAAAATTGCTGAGGCAAGTCTACCAAGGGTTGTTAAGATAATAAAATTACTTTTTTGAAAACAACCCCCTTTTAGAAACCCCTCCTTGCTGGCAAGTTTTAGCAGCCTTATTTCATAATTTATTTCAGTCACAAATATTGTATTTTAGGAACGTGTTTTTCCGATTCCTATTATTTTCTTCAAATTTGAATTCCTTAAAAAGACGAGGTACTAAGGGCTTACCCCAACCATTTCCATACATCCAACTATGTAATTTCGATCGACGAGTGCATTAACAGCCATATATGTAGAAGTGATATACTTACGGTACGATACATAGCATATAATTCAAATGATAACTTACCTGAAAAAGAAAAAATCATATTTATATTTAATTTTTCAAAAAATAAGATATAAGATAGATTTTTCAAAATTAAATTTTAAATTTAAAAAAAAAAATGTGGAAATGTCTGTTTTTATTGGCTTAAAATTTGGTGAAAAAAAAAACTAACACCGTATTTTCGAGAACCAACTGTCCCTTCTTCAGAGTTTTTTCTCTTTCCGGAGGAATTTTTGAAATATAGATGCTGTCATACGATGTAATTTTTTTTGCGTCGTTTATTTCTTTAATACTCTGAGCGTTATTCAATGTCAAATGATGTCTTTGTTCTATTATATGTTTACCAACCGCGGACCTTATGTGTGCGTTCTTGCCCCTTTTTGCTGATTCGGCCCCTTTTATGTATTCCATTCTGGGTGTCAACTAGTCACTTGATCTGTCCTATGTAAATCAATCCACAATCTTGACAGAAAACCCTGTATACGCCGCTCTTTTCGGTTCTCTCTTTTTTGTTCTCAACCGGTTGTATCCGAGTCCCCAGTAAGTAGCGTCTACTGGTTGAGGTAATCCGGAATCCACGTTTACGCAGTCGTCTTTTGATGTTATGTCTACTCCATGTTTGGTTCTGCAAGGAAAGTGGAAAATTGTTGCCTTGAAAGCTGGTGCACCTTTTTCTAGATCCGAAACACGATTATATCCTTACTATGCCCGATTTTCTTAGCTGTGTTCCAGATGTAGTGCGTTTCCTTTTGTCCTTGTTTACTTGAGGTGTATGTCATGGTTCGTTGTGTCTGAGCTAGTTTCCTGTAAATGTCGAATTCAAAATGCACTCGTTCCCGGATTATTTTTAAATTCATGAAGGGTATCACCCCTTGTTTTTCACTTTCCATGGTGAATTCAATGTTTCTATGTGCTCGGTTAAGTTTCTCAAGAATCGTTCCTGTTTCTTCCCTTCTGATGGCTGCCAGTACATCTTCCACATATCTGTTCCAGAATCCGAGAGCGTGTTAGGTTTCGCGAGTTTATTCTCCAGATTCAACACGCGGGATGGCAGCGGTGAGAAGGGGTTGCCCATTGCTGCTCCGGAGGTTGTTTTATAAAATCTATTTCTCATTATGAAATTGTAAGCCGTAAGCTTTTGTGTGCCGTAGTTTTTTCACAAAATTTTAGCCAATAAATGACCTAACTCAAACCACAAAAAGTATAGAATTGTCATTGTTCGAAGAAACTTATTATTAATTTTTTTATTCTATGTCCTTCTCCAAATGCAAAACTTTAGCAGCAAGTGTCGTCAGCTTAGTCGAGCTCACCGAAGCTTTTCACGTCCTCCAGCCAAGGCAACATGAGGAATATCGATAACAAGACGAGATAGTGTCAGAATCCGTTTTGGACTTAGAATTTCTCGGTGAACATTCATTTTTCTTCGTTTAAACACCAAAATGAAATTATAGATGCCACTATAGACGAATCATTTTCCTCTTTGCCATTGTTACAAAAACTTGCACAACTGGAAGGCCCTAGACAAAAAGACGGAGATTTCCACCCAAAACAAGATCATCTCCAGCAACCTGCCTAAACTCTTTTCAATTAAGCGCACCGAACACTACCAAGATCTGCTCGCGGAGGTCATTGATATTACTTTACTTTATGTTTATCGCCACTTATTAAAGTTAAGGAGCTTGTCGTGTTTGTCCACACAAATTGTAGATAGCTAAGGCCTATTTCCAACACTACATCGATAACGGCTTGTATCGGTGTCACCAGATCACAATCATACTAAAAGACATCCCAACAACCGTAATCATCACACCTCTAGACTTTATGAAGTCAAATTCAAAATGTTTAGATTTCGAAAAACTGCCAAACATTTTTCTGACACACATATTTGCGAGGACTAGACTTTGTTTCCAAATTCACCAACGACATCTTTTTCTTTAAAACACCCGACCCACAGAAACAGCATCCGAGAAATGTGTTCCAGCAGATTTCAAGCTTTCCATCAACATGACAAAGTGGTCTTTCGAGTCCTTGGAATCAATTATTTTGGTCACCATATCACTTCAGAAGGAAACAAACTTCCTAGGGAACGAGCCGAGGGCATCCAAGAATTATTATTGATCTACAGCAGTTTCTCGTTATGTCTAATTTCTAAACGCTTCATCTGCACAACGCTGACGAAATTCAAGCACCACACGCTTGGGTAAGCGTTGAATTTTCAATCCCATTCCCGGACAGGGAAGGAAGGGGAGGTGCAACTTAGATGCTTACCCAAAAATGAGAGATACGTGGGCCGCAACCGTGGAAGTTTGTTGCTTTCCAACTGGTCCGATCTACCATCAAATGGATAGGGGACTTAGGAATCCCTCGATTCTCAAACAAAAGCCTAGTTTAGCCTCGGCCGCTTTGCCCTGAATTTTACAAGGCGCTTTTTGTCCTCGTTGTAATTAATACACATATAGTGTTTTTGAATTGATATAACAGATGCCATAAATGCCACCTTGTAACCAGTTCGATCACGTCACTCCCAGGACAGAGGTCTGATGAGTTCCCTCTGCTCTGGACGAAACCACAAGTCATATACTTTTTGTAACTTGGGTGCTTTCCTACTGATCCTGGACTGAGGAATCCGTCGAATTTCAAACAAAAAACTTCCATAGTGTTAGAAAGATGAGACCTTCAGCTTCCTCCTCCATAACCTCTTCATCCCCTCCCTCAACGCGGAATGACCAACACAATTCTTCAACAGTGTTAGAGAGGGAGACCTTCATCTTCCTCCTTCATAACATCTTCATCCCGAAATAATAAAAATTTGTTCTTCTATTCGCTAGTGTTAATTTATTGGTTTTGAAAATACCGATATTTCGGGAACTATTTGTTCTCTTGATCAGTGCTAACAAGACTTGTTAGCAAGTGGTTCCCGAAATAGCGGTATTTGCAAGACCAATAAATTAATACTAGCGAATAGGAAAAACATGTTTTTATTATTTCAAATAATTTAATCGGTAGAAATACTGCACTTAGACTCTTCATCACCTCCTTGTCCGAGGGTGGCACTGACCAATCAAACTTTACTATAATGATGCTAAACACCTCGCATAGGGGGAATGATCGGCACAATTTTCTAATGAGGTTTGAGAAAGAAGATCTCCGGCTTCTCACGTCATACCCTCCCTTTCGTCTGCGGGAATAGGGCTCTAAATTAAACTCACCGCCACGAATTTTCATCGAGTTTGAAGAGGGGAACCTCTGGTTGAAAATTCAATCTTGACCTTCGAAGACATAAATCTAAAGACAAACACAAAAAGGACGAGCTTTTGTGTCACGTTGAAAGAAAAGCCTAACATTTCTATTGCCTAACTTCCCGGGATACCGCTTTGAACTCCAATTCTAATATTCTGTTGTGTGGGATAGATTCACTGTTGACAATTACGAGGGCAGAGTTACATCTGACATTCTAAAAGTTATGATCCTGACATGTCCGTTTCAGCTGATTGGAGTCCCACAAAACTATCCATCGGCACGTGGTTGCAAATGGGGAAGAATGGAGCTTTAAAATGCCATTTTCATATTGCGACTGGAATTAGTTTTCATGGGGGTGCATAAATCTGTGTGGCTGAAAACAACAGCACCCACTATATGCATTAAATTAGTAAATGGTTTAAAACCCCAAAGAATGGGTGCTTTCCATGAATAAAAACTGACGACTGATTTCTTCAAATAAGAACTTGTATGAAACATCCAAATCAACTGATGACGCATATTCCTCTGAATTCGAAATTTTCCCCGGAAAAATTTTAACAAGCATAAACAGTCGTCTTTCCACCTAAACACCGAAGCTACTAAAAAAAGTGTGCACTCATACCTGCTGAGTGTGAAGTTGGCCCGATCAATATCTTCTTCAACGCCAGAAATCCAGAACAATTTAATGTTGATCCAAAAATAAAATTCAGAATTAGAAAAATTCCATATGGTCAATAATTGATCGCGTTGAAGGTTTTTCCTGTTACGTATATTTATAGCGTTGGTGGCCGATACAGAGAAATGAATCAATTCAATTGAAATATTGATATTATTGCACTTTCTATATGGGTTAATATGCTGATAGGGAAAGCACCTGCTGAGAGTAAATTATGGGAAAAATATTTTGATTGATTCGGAATATGCACCAGGCTCAGCGTATAATCAATATCATGGCGTGAAACCAAAAATGGCCCAGAAATGTTTGGAAGTATTGGAGAGAAAGTAATAAACGCAGGAGTCCATTTACATATTCAGATATTAAACCCCTATACGAATTGCTGAATAATCTGAAAAAGAACTCAGCCTTTTTTAAGGTTTTGCGTTTCTTAAAATCGGTTTACTGGCTGTCTGTCTGTCTGTCACACGCATTTTTCTCGGAGAGGGGGGGGGGAGGGTCATACATGCAAAGGGGGGTGTAAATTTTTTTTTCATCAAATATAGTCATGTAGGATATCAAATTAAAGGCCTCGGTTAATACTTTTCGAAGCCGGTCTTAGTTTGAACATTTGTTGAAAAGGTGGGAAGTGCGGGGGGTTGAAAGTGATCATTTTTTTAACGAACCCATTCTCAGAAACTACCCGACCGGAAAATCTGAAAGAAATCAGGGGGCTGCCGCTATATGGTGCCTAGGCCCGGAAATACCCTCCATACCGATACCTGTTCAAATAAAGTTAATAATAGTACATTACTATAATTTTTAGTTATTGACAGGAAAACCCCCCTTAAGTTCACCCCATGTTACAGCAAATACTTGGTCAAAACTGTCGCTTCTCTGCAAATGCAAGACTATAAATGTCAATATCAATTGAAAGTGGCAATTTTCACATAATATATGCATATTTTACGTGCTACATGCTAATGGGGCAAATGCACACTCAAATCTCTTTACAAAAGAAATACACAAAACATTTCATACCTGAAGTGTCTAGCTTCTGGTTTCCCGACTTGTTTATTATTTTAAATAATTAATCGCTGGAAACACTGCATAATTACACTCAGTTAAACATGAAAGCCAAGCCTCAAGCGGTTTTCAATAGTCTGCTCAAATTCAAAAAAAGCATGGCTGCACTTAGTGAAGACATCAAATTTGTCAAACTTTACTTGAAGTATGGTGTCACGCCCAAGTCCCATGTGGTTAGTATTAAGTCAGGTTTAAGTTTACCCTCTAATCTTACTAGATCAGTCGAAGAAACCTTAATTAGCTGCATGCAAAATTAGCATCTACCACACTGAAGGCATATAATGCACACTAGCAAATAGTAGCAAAAGACAACTGTGCGGAATCTACCTTCTTCAAAATTCAACGGGGTTACGAATGTGAAAAGGAACGCAAACGGACATTGCTAAGGAAGAAGCTCAACCTGTTGATAAAAAACTGACCTGCCAGTTGAACACGTCATTGTAGATGTGGAAGGAGCCATAAAATTCATGGGCAACGAAACGAAGGAGGAAATCCGACACGAACTATCAAAAGCCATCGCTCGCCAAACTAACATTCAAAAACCTGCTAACCAGCGGGAAACCAATATCGTACAAGAAAGGCAGAAGAAGCCGGTATACTACCTAAAAGCGGAAAAAGGTAATGCCATTGTAATTATGGATAAGCAACATTACGACAACCTAGTAATGCAAAAGTTGACTGGAGGAAACTACTTTGAATTGAGGAATGACCCGCTACCAGGGTCCATAAAACGAGTATAGAGAAGGCCCTAAAAGAATGCTCTCTAGTGGTTGATAACCCAGCCCGGCTTCGGATTCCAAACCCCTCTTTACCCAGAATTAGATGCCAACCAAAAATACACAAATCAGGCAATGAGATGAGGGAGATTATTGCAGATTCTAACCCTCCTACTTACAACATTGTGAAATGATTGGTTGAGGAATGCCAGAAATTATGGTCAATCAGCGGGAAACAATCTGTCAAAAATTCGAAAGAATTGATTGAAAGATTAGGTGTAGTGGGGACTTTGGCGGATAATGAACGCCTAGTGTCAGTTGATATCAAAGCTTTATTTCCCAGTATGCCTGTAAAAGAGGCAACAACAAAATTTGAAAAGTGGCTACTACGGTTTGATTCGACACGAGAATGGAGGGGAAAGGCCCAACAATATGCGAGATTGGTTTCCCTCTGCATGAATGAAAATTATTTCACATTCAGGGGAAAATACTTCAAGACAACCTCGGGTGTAGCGATGAGCAATCCTCTCTCCCCACTCCTAAGTGAAATTTTTATGGCATCACTGCAGGAGAAAATGGAGCAGGATGGATTATTGCCAAATATATGGTTGAGGTACGTGGATGACATTTTGACAGTGATCCCGGACACAAGTATCAAAAATATGTTGGATAAAATCAACACGCTAGACCCGAAAATAACCTTCACTCATTAGATTGACATTGAAGCTAACCACCAATTGCCTTTCTTAGATATATTAATCAAGCGTTAAAACGGACAATTTTCTTTTTCTATTTTCAGGAAACCCACTAGCACCCAGCGTACAATCTCGGCCACTTCGTTCCATAGCTACCAGCATAAAATGGCAGCTTATGGCACGATGATCCACCGCCTCCTAACAATTCCACTCACAGAGGAAGACTACCGGAGCGAAAAACTCTACATTATGGACACTGCAAAGATGTGTGAGGCCGAGCGTTATTCTGGTGGAACACAATACCATTCCTATTGACCAATTCTAGCCGCTTCTGGTCAGCCGCCTGTTTCAAACGATCGAATTGCTCACAGTAGAGGACCGAATTGAGAGTCTAGCCATAGTTAAGCAGCTCATAATGGATGACTCCCTTCCAATCCCAGCAAACACACAGCAAAACCTTCCTGGCCGTCAATCCGGGCTTGGCGATTGTTTGCGCCGGCTCGCCGCGCTTCAACCACGATCTTTTTCGCTTGAGGTTGTCTTTTCACTTTTCATCACCAGTCACCATCCACTTCAAAAATGGGTCGAATTCGTTCCGTTTCAGTAGTGCATCGCAGGCGTTGATTCGGTCGAAGAGATTTTTTTCCGCCAACTCGTGGGGCACCCAAACATCCAGCTTTTTTTGGAATCCAATCTTCTGCAAATGGTTCCAAACGGTTTTATTGTCTATACCCAGTTCCTGGCTAATCGAGCAAATGCTCACATGTCGGTCTGTTTGGATGATTTCAACGATTTTATCGCATTTTATCGGTTTCTACGACGATTGGCCTACCAGTACGAGGAGTATCTTCGACATCCACTACACCAGAATGAAATCGATCGCCGACGCCGTGCTGTGCGAATCGTTACTTTATCGGGCCCATAAACTTCCCAAATTTTTTGGGCCGCTTTCGTTGCATTTTTACCTCTCAAGTAGTAAAAACGTAAAATATAATGAATTTCTTGCTTGGTGCACTCTATTTTGACGCGCTATAACTTGAGACCGAGACATACGATCAAAACATTGTCAAAGAGGCACTTGTAGCGCAGATTGTCGTCTTCAAATCGCCACATATTATGACCCAATACGATAAGTACAACACAAGATATGTTTAAGTGTTGCCATCTATTGACAAAATACGACATTTCTTTTTCTCCAACCCAATATAAAATCGCTTGCTCAGATTGTCCGAAGGTGTATATCGGACAAACGAAAAGACTGGTAACTACCAGATTTAGGGAGCATACAAAGGAGGCAGAGTTGGCTGTCAAGTACTCCCAAAAAGCTACAAAATCTATTATGTACGGTCATAAAGCTGCGGAGGCGACCAAGAACATTAACAGCGCATTTGGATCTGATACGGTAAGCGAACGAACCACACGGCAGTGATTTGAAAAATTCCAGTTAGGCGACGTAAACCTTCAAAGTGAGCCACGTGGACATCCAGGACCATCGATTGACAACGACGAGCTGCGTTTGCTAGTCGAATCCGACACACGTCAGTCTGTGAGGGACATTGCAGAGAAACTGGGTGTACACTATTCGACAGTTTCCCGGCACTTGCACCAACTTGGAAAGGTGAAAAAACTCGACAAATGGGTTCCGCATGCCCTTACGGAGTAAAATATGGGGCTTCGAAGGGAAATTTGCAGTTCTTTACTCTCCAGCAGGAGCAGTGATCCCTTTTCGCATAGAATAATGACATGTGATGAAAAATGGATATTATACGACAATCGTCGCAGATCAGCACAACGGCTAGATACTGATGAGCCACCGCAGCATATGCCGAAACCGAGTCTCCATCCGAAGAAGATACTGGTGACTGTTTGGTGGTCTACAGCTGGAGTTATCCACCTGGCACCTGGAGAAACGATGAACGCACAGAAATACTGTGCCCGACTCGAGGAAATGCACAAAAAATTGAGTATTCAACGGCCGAGATTGGTCAACAAAGATGGTGTGATACTCCTTCACAACAATGCACGACCCCATGTATCCAAAACAACGGTTCAACAGTTGAACGAATTGCAATATGAGACTCTGCCTCATCCACCATATTCACCGGACCTTTCGCCAACAGACTACCACTTTTTTAAGCATTTAGATCATTTTTTGGCGGAAAAACAATTTAGGAACGAAGAGGCGGTCAAAATTGCCTTCGACGAATTTATCAACACCCGACAGTTCTAGACTTCTCCGAAACTGGCATACATGCTCTTGAATCTCGCTGGGAGTGTTTTGAATCGACTGGCACCTATTTTGATTAAATAAATAAATTTTTGTAAGCTTTACGGTCGTTTCAAATTTTAGTACAAAAACGGCCATTTCATTTGCAACAGCCTAATGCAACTAATAAACCTACTGAGGAGCAGACTTGTTAGCACTGATGAAGGGAACAAGTGGTTCCCGAAATATTGGAATTTTGAAATATAAATATCTACACCAGCGAAAAAGAAAAAACAAGTTTTTTTTTATTATATCAACTAAGCCTTGTCTCCTTTTGATCAAACAATGCAAGTGCCTACCTTATTTCCTTACAATGACGCATCAGCAGACATCCTAACCTCGTATGTACCCTTCCTATACTCCCCCCAAACACAATCTCCCACCGAATCCGACTTCTTCACAACATAGAGACCAAAATTCAATTTATTGGCGCATTTCCAAATCTTGTCTAAAACTGATTTGTCGTTCCAATTCAAATGAATTTGGCCGGTGCATCAACTGAAAAATTTTGGGGGTCGTATCTGAGTCATAAATTTAATGATTTTCTCAGCATTCTTGGTTGCAACATCAAAAAGAACACAAGATATATTTAAAAGCACCCAAATAGAAAAGAAGCTAGAAACTGAAAGTGCCGACAAAAATAAAAGATGCACGCACTAAAACGACCTTTCGGTGCTTTTTTTATGGTCTCCGCTACACTTGGTCCTTTAGAGATAGTAATGCATCACTTAAAGGTGGATCCTATGCGATTGAGAGAATACAAAAAAAAAGTGGCATAAGAACTTCTACTTGATTTTAGTCTTGTTATTTGTTAAATTATTAGTGCTCTTTCTGAAGAGAAAGAAAAGTTGCTAGTCTGAACCCAAAGACATTTCACCTTTCGGAGGAGAGTCAGACGTCTCCGGTTTCAAAATAGATGCAAAGCTGAATACAAAATTGAAAACAAACGTGTAGCCTCAACTGCGTCGTGTGCTCATTTCTTCCACCAACAAAGTTTCAAGCGTGCACCATCCATTCTGACGCATTCCATCTGGATATCTATCTTCATGCAATGTATCTAATCCTAGGAAAAAGTCCATTTAGAGTACATATTACTCTGAAATACCTTCCGTGCATCGAAGACCTGACGCCAAGAAGATAACGTGGCTGATGATGATGACATCGAGACACGTTTATTTATAAGTATCTTCCCTATAATCAAAACAATTTCGGTTCAGAATCTGGCGACATATTCTTGGGATAAGTAGATACCTACGACTGGTGGAGGCTATTTTTAGATTTTAAAAATTTCGTAAGCACCGCCTAGGAACATTCATAGTGCAGTGCCGTTGGATTGGGTAACAATAATAAATCATAAAATCCATATCGAGAGTGCTAGCTGATAGTGTGGCATGCAAAATCCCATTCCTGGCTCCAGTTCAAGTTTAAGTTCACATTAAGATAGCAAATTTCATCGGTTTCAAGTACCACCCAAATTCATGGAACATGTCGTCAGTCTCGAAACTAGCCAAGGGGGTTTGTGTTTGCGTGCATCCGTTGACGTTGATATATTTTAACGCCAAGTGAAATTGACAGAAACCAGATTGGCAGGCATATGCAATTGCGCATGGAAGTCGAGTTTTCTCTATTTTATAGAAATTCCGAATTGCGGAGAGCATACATGCATGCACCAGAAAAGTGAAACAGTAAATATTGAGCTCATCTGAGGAAAGCACATCAAAAGATACAAATTAGCCAAGATTCTCGGAAGAATAATAAATAAATGTGAAGAAAGTAGTGCAACGTTTAAATCGTTTTAAACTTTGTTGAATGCAAACATTAAATTTGAATAATTAAATGCAAGTGCGAATCTTCACACAATGAGCTATAAAATGTGACTAATCTCGATTTTCATGCTATTCTGTTTTCCAAGCACTTCCATCTATTCATAAATTTATAGAACGTATATAAACCCGATAGCAGAGCGCGCGAACTATATTTTCTTCTAGTTTTACTGCGTGACAATCAAAAGTATCTGAGATTGTTGTTATCAGTTGTAAGTAACCTTCAACGGTATTTAAAGTATGCACAAAACGCAGCTTTCATTTGCTTCATTTCCCTTAGTTTTATCGAAGTCAGAATACCATAAACCATAAACAAAGTCCCGCCGAAAGAATTAAAGTCAATATAACGAGTTTGTGGTGTTTTTTTTTTTAAATTTTCCTCATATTCTCAGAAGAGCAAATAATCTTAGGAGCAACCAGGATACTACCGGGAAGCGGAATTTGTTTCCTCTTCTACCTTTATTTGAGGAAAATTTTAGCACGTTAGTGATAAAAGAAACAAATATCAAAAAACCCATTCAAACAAAGGCTTACAGGCAACTCAAAATAAACAGAGAAAAGATGGACCTGTGTACCTGGTCGAGACATTTCCATTCAATGTGATCCTTAAAAGTCATCTTTCAGAAGAAAGGATCAAAACAAAGTACTGAAGCAGACATCCAATTTGAAAGTAATGAATTGAAAGCAGCAACCCGTAATAATGTAGCTAACATCCCTTCCTCGCATAATAAAACTACCCTCAAGGAACTACGGATAACGCAAAGACAAAGAAAAGTCATGAAGGAACTAGCAGAAAAACTGGTATCTTATTTTAAAGCGTACAAAGGAAATAAGGTCGTAATAGTGGAGAATACGGACTACGGACTTCGGAAAACTTCGGACAGGAGGGTACTTTGAACTGAGGAAAGACCCTTGTCGGATTCCATTAAACGAGTGGAAAAAGTATTAAAGAAATGCAGCCACATAATTGAGAATCCAGCTAAACTTCAACTTCTTTTTGTTTTTTTGTTGGGGGGCGTAGAGTAGGTGAATGCGTTTACGCACAGAGTGTTGGGCTCCCGCAACAGTACGCTGTCGGGCTGCCAACTAAGCACCTCCCTGTCATCAGATAACTAGCCTGGAAGCATTTGACACATTACTTCGGACTAGCCCTCCCGCTCTCCCGGTTTTAGGAGCCTTCAAGTCAGGGAATCCCTTTCGCCAACGGAAGGGGAGGGGAGGAAGGGAAGGGGAAATATCCATGCCCACTTAGAAGCTGTGTAAGGAAGTAATCAATCTTACCGTGCATTCGGTTCAGCCATGGGTCTAAATTATCGATAAGCCGCGCAGTCCATCTACCCCTTGACTCGTTTTGCCAAGAGAGTTGCCACTCGCCAAGGACACGTTGATGTTCTTCACGGGCAATCACCTCTCTTAAGTTTTCGCCCTTATGGCGGTAGATAGCTTTACACTCCTTGACAAGGAGGGCAACGGGGATCACTCCCGCGATCACCATCACCGCCGGTTCTGAGACAGTGGGATAAGCAGACGCCACTCGCAAAGCTCTCCGTTTCTGCACTTGAGCAAAGCGTTTACGATGCCAAGGGCGTCAGCCCATACTTCCACACCATAGAGCAGAACCGACTGCCTTGATCCCATAAGGAAATGTCTCCTAGTAGATATACGGCTCCCAACATTTGCCATTAACCGATTCTAGGCCGAGACTCCAGCTGCAGCTCCATCCGCTGCTGCTTCGATTAGCTCGAAGAAACTCATCCTCGAGTCGAGCATTAAACCAAGGTATTTAACCGCTGGTTTTGACTCTATAGTCAACTCGCCGATCGATATGGGACGCAGGATCGGAATTATCTTTCCGGTCAAGATGACTATTTCGGCGTTTTACAGCGCAAGACTGTAACCATGAGCAGTCGTCCACCCGCTTACCCGTCGCATCAATATGCCAAGTCTGCTTTGTGCCTGTTCGACAGTGCGTTCGGCAACAAGTGCCGCAACGTCGTCTGCATAACCGGCCAGACGTGACTCTTCGGGCATATCGAGTCTCAGTAGACTATCGTAGGAAGCGTTCCAAAGGTCCGACCCTAGGATGGATCCCTGTGCTACTCCCGACGTTATTTCCATCCTCCTCTGGCCGTCTAGCGTCTCATAAAGCACGGAGCGGTCATTCATATAATCGCTCAATATCCACAAGTGATAGCTTGGCACGTGAAATGAGTTTTCTAATGTGCATAGCATATCTGTCCATCTTACGGAATTGAAAACATTTCTGACATCAAGCATTGTGAGGAGCATTATCCATCCAGATGGGTGGCTGTATGCCTCGACTCGATGAACTGCATCCACGACCTCCATGACAAACCCATTCTTTCGGCCTTGGGCAAAAACACGAAGTCGAACGTCGTCCCGAACCCAAATAGCAGCGGTATTCAGTCCAGACACCTGTACCACTTGATGGGGACTCTCCGTATTCGTAACCTGCATAGTACCCAACCAATTTTGATTTTCCCGCTGCTAAGGAGCTTCCTCGCATATTGCCCGGGGACTTCCACCACGGCGAGTTTTTGGCCGTTTTTTTACAGAGCGGCTTAGCGGTTTTTTAGAGAGGTGATACTTATCCGGGCATTGGTTACCTCTGGACATTCACGCTTTATCGCCTACTCCACTTCAACCTTTTCTATGAGGCAGTCAAGATCCCGGATTTCTAGAGAACACATAGGCTCTAGATTAGAAACAAGAACCTTCACCCCCAATAATTCCTTGACCGCTTCGTAGAACGTACTCTTGCTAGTCGTCCTCGGGCCCAGTTCGACGAGGATTCCGCCACCCCTCGTTTTCCGTATGGAAGACACCTTATCTCTGAGTTTCATCCTATCGCAAATTTCGCTAAGGATTTCCGCAAATGTCCTGCCTTCCGTCGGCTTAATGAGAAGTGCCGACTGTCTAGTCCCCTTATGTTTCTTCGTCGTTTCTGCTACTGACTTTTGGTTTGCAGCCTCCTTGTCTTTGGACAGACGGGTCTCTGGCGGCATAGGCAGTTGTTTCCTTTTATCCTTCTTCGCCTTCTTTTTTTAGGCCCTGGAAATTACTTTAATAAACTCCCCCTCAGATTCAACTGCGAAAAGACATACTCCCTCGTAATCATCAAAAGAGAAGAATGGTCGATAAATGGTCACGAGCCTTTTGAGATTACAGACATAATAACTTCACTAATAGGTCTGTCGGATCGCGCGCATAAGCCGGAAACCCGATTATGGAACCGGCCCGACCAGTCCAAAACATGACAACCATATTCTAGGCGGATGGTTTAAACGGTTAGACTACTTGGCTGTCGTAGCGGAAGGTAACGGTTCAAATTTTACTGGTAGCAGAGGGATTTGTATCGTGACTGGATGCCAGATACCAGTGGACACAACTGTGAATGAGTATCTGAGTCAAATCAGGATAATAATTCAGGCGAGCGCACCACATTGCCTCCTATAGTGTAATGTAATGTACCGTTACGAATACTTCAAGACCCTGATCCAATTGGATTGTTGCGCCAACGATTATCATTATATTCCAGGCGGAGATATATGCCAATTTACTTGGCATAAATTTTGCGGCAAAATTGGCGCACCATCCGAATCTGTTTCGACAGTCGGGCAGCATTACCAACACTAAACGGCAACGGCATATCAAACCAGTTGGTGTAGAATTGTCTGCTGCCGATTGTTTCACCTGTAGACGATATTTTACAAGTAAGTACGTTTCTAAAAAAAAGTACCGTGGGACAAATTGGTAAAAAAATGGTGGGGCAGTTCAAAAAGAGGGATGGTCGGTGGTCAAAGCTGCAAAAGATCTTGACCTTGCTCATATGATTGTGAGAAGATAATGTTACAAGGTCATATCCCATCCCCGGAAGAAAATATAAATTCCATTTCACCCACTCTTTCCACTAGTACGCCAGTCACGTTGAAGTCGGCTGGGCGTATAACGATATTTTCTAAGGAACAGGAGCTGGCTTTAATGGCATACTTGCTTAAATCTTCCGATCTTTATTTTGGACTTGCTTCGAGAGATGTGAGACGGCTGGCTTTTCAATATGCAAAGAGTTTGAAAATTGCTGATGAGGAAAATGATGAAATGGCTGGAACAGAATGGTTCTGGTGCTTTATGAAGCGCCATCCTACGTTCGCCATACGGAAACCCGAAGCGACGAGCCTTCAACGAGCGACAGCGGAAAGTTCTTCAATTATTTGAAAACACTGTATGAGAGCTATCACTTTAAACCTGGAAAAATTTGGAATGTTGACGAAACCGGTGTTACGACGGTCCAAAACCGCAAGCAAGGTGGACGTATCACATCGAGTGAGCGTGGCACCCTGCTGATGATGGCACTGACAGTAAGTGCAACAGGAAATACAGCACCACCATTTTTCATTTTTCCACGGGTCCAATTCAAGCCTCATTTTTTGAACGGTGGTCTGCAAGGCTGGGTAGGAGCTGCAAATTGAAACATTTAAGTCTAACAACCCAGTTCTTGTCATACTCGACAGCCACGAATCGAACGCCATTGGCAATGGCATTGTGGTCCTCTCTCTCCCATCTCATTACAGCCATCGGCTCCAACCGCTCGATCGACCAGTATTCGGTCCATTCAAGAAGACTATCAATTATTTTGTTGATGGGTGGATTAATGCCAATCCCACGCAATATACGCTCCATGTCAATATACGACATTCCTGGAATTGCTTCTTCAACTATGGATGCTCGAGTGACATGCAGCAACATATTTCCGGCTTCAGATCAACAGGAATTTGGCCCATGAATGAATATATTTTTGACGACACTGACTTCATGCCATCTGAACTGAACAGCCAGCTCCGGCCCATCCTGATGTGCATCCTGTTAAAGAAACCTCATCTACGACTTCGAAGAACCGGCAAGGACCGTCTGAAGAAGAGGGACTGAACAACGAGGTGGAAGAGACACCAGGTTCAACAAGGATTTCGACAGGTTCAATTGATTCAAGCACTGAAGAAGAAACTGACTTTGAAAGGGCTCTTGAATCAATTCGTGCCGCGTGCACCATTTAATCAAGGGAGAAAGCGACGCACGACGACCATTTTGGTTGATCAGGCGACAATGGAACAGTTAACCAGTGAGCAAGCTGCAGCGCGGAAGAAAAAGCAAAACTCGAACAATGCTCAAAACGTGACCGTTCACGCAAAAATTTCTGTAATCACTTTTTTTATAAGTATATTGAAATAAATATGGACCTTTTTGTAATGAATTTCATCATTGAGGCACTTTCTAACTTTTCCATACTTATTTGAGCTTGAAAAGTTATTTCGAAGAGTTGCAGAATTGATTTACCATTTACCGTGGACGTTCATAACAAGAACAAAGAGGAGTGGTGAGAAGGCGCTTCCTGGATGAACACCAACAGAGACACGGATCGTGGTAGAGCAATTTGAACCCAGCGCATGAGTTCCTCGGTCTTTCGCGTTAGGGTACCAGCATTTAGCGTGCAGACACGTATTTATTTTGTTCGGACTATTATTATTCTGTTAAGGGAAAGTCACACCGCGTCCTTGAAGACGCGAAGAACTATTGTGCCCCTTTTACTGGTTATAGTGTACCTGTTGATCATAGTATCTCAAGCAGGCCTGTAACTGTTAGGAACTTTAGTATGTTCCCTACTTCCAGAAGTTTCAGCTTTGCATCTGGTATTAAGTGTTCTCTCAGATGTATCGACCTACTTTGCACAAGTGCCGGACACTGTCCCAGGACGTGCATAGAGGTTTCGTCCTCCTCCTCACAGAACCTGCAGGCAGTGTCCGTAGATATCCCTAGCTTCCCTAGGTGACAGTTCAGCCGACAATGACCAGTGAGAATTCCCACTATGATTCGGAGGTTCTTTTTGGTGAGGTTTAAGCAATCCTTTGTACGCATGGGTTCGTATTCCCCAATAAGCACCCTGGGCTGCTCCATCCCTGGTAGGCCCGCCCAATATAGTTCCCTCAACCGTTTCTCTTCATTTCTTAGATTCATAGCCATGAAACCGTTTCCGATTCCACAGAAGGGTTTTGGCCCGTGTAAAGGCATCCCTGCTCCCTTCTTGGCTAGTTCATCTGCTGCCTCATTGCCTTCCAACCCAGCATGGCCTGGAACCCAAAGTATCCAGACCTTGTTGGACGAGCCGAGTGTATTCAGTCTCTCAAGGCATTCCCATACCAGTTTAGAGTTCACCTGGTTGGACCTAAGTGCCTTGATCGCTGCTTGGCTATCGGTGACAATAGCTATGTTCTGCCCCCTGCAGTTCCTTTGCAGATTAAAGGAGGCACATTTGTCTATGGCGTAAATTTCCGCCTGGAATATGCTAGTGTACCTGCCCATTGGCTCAAAGTACATTTTCCTTGAACCAATGACACCGGCACCCGCTCCCTCTGCTGTGAGGGATCCGTCAGTGTACCAAGTAATCAGTTGCTGGTTTAAGCCGTATGTCTTGTTCGGACTAACTTGCTTACGTCCTTACGGCAAACTAGGACAGAGAAAACTAATAAGCAATAAACCAATTTTACTTCAAAAGATAAAACGAGAGACCTTCCATTAAAAGCCCACATCAACCTTTCACGTACTCAAAACAAAAATATACCTCAAAACTTGGAATTTCGCATAAAAGTACGGAGAAAATTAAACATCTGCCAACAATGAGTTGACAAGACATAAACAGCATTTCTGTGTCATTGCGAATTTAAAATAATAAAATCTGCAAACAAATCAAATCTGCCTGTCCGTGGACGTGGGAGGTAATGCTTTAATCTAAAAATTTCGCTTACGTAGCAGAATTGAAATTTTCCCAAGATAATTCTTCTTCATGGCCGAGGGTTTACAGTAAGGCTTTTCTTGCTCTTCTTGACATTGGAATTGTAATTACACACGTCGTTAAGATGTAGTTGGGGTTTAAGGGGTGGCTCAGCCTATGCTATAATATCGACTCCCGATTGGTATAATTCAAGCCCTGTAAGCGCAAGATATCTAAAGAATTCAGATGCAAATCTGGTAGCAAGTTCACAAACTTACCCATAATCAGCTATGACCTTAGGTTAATCAACACATCCCTTTTCGCTGTGTTATTACAAACATTCAAAGCGTCTATGCAGATGTTATTCGAGGGGAGGAAATTGCTCTCATTTGCTTGCCTTTGAACTAAATATGAATGCACCAATGCAGGCCGAGAATGCTGCATAAATATGGCTATGTGTGGTTTTTCAATGCACTTCGGAGTCAGTGAGTCATGCAATATGAGACACATTCAATATTTGACTGCAAGTGCAGGGTAATCTATTTGCATTCAGAATTATGGGGAAATTTGTCAGCAAAATGATGATACATTTCAATGATTAGGTTTCGGTGAAGGGAAATGATAAAAATAGATTTGTCGAACGGGGGAAATTCCACTTTCCCTGACATTTTCAGTTCTTTCGAAAATCAATGCGAAAATTATACATAATGAGCCAATTCGCAATCAAGCACTGGCAATTTCGTCCAATTCACTGAACTAAATAAACGAATTATTAATCTGTTGCAATGAACCGTGCCCGGAGAAAGCACAAGAGATTATCATTTTTCAAGCAAATTAAATGAAATCTTGTTCATTGCTCGAATTGTTTATTCGGAGCATTTGATGTGCGTTTCTCCTACAAAAATTCGATAAACCAATATCTTCTGCTCTATATCTCTCACCTTGCATTCTGTTTACGTAAAGCTAAAAAGGAGAAGCAAAATAATGGGTAAAGAATCAATGGCTGGCTGACGTCAGTGTCTGAATAATTAAGCTGTTCTGAATAAGTTTTGCTTGCAAACCTAATCAATTAACTTCGCCTTATTGGGGATATTGCATGGTTTAAATATCAATTGAGCTTAGATGCATGTTCTGTCGCATTGTCCAAAAATGGAAGGTTGAATTATGCATCTCGAGTAGTAGGTTGACATATGTAGAGAACGGACCTGTCTACAAATTAATATTATTAATAAAAAGAATTTAAAATTTAAATTAAATTAAGTTTTATCAATAATATAAAAAGATATTTACATTACTTAATTAATAAAATATGATTTAAAACTTAATTTAAACTAACTTACGTTTGATTTGTTATCTAAGCTACTTTTTCCCCGAAAAATTTTGAGAAAAAGTTCGATTTTTAGCGGACCAGACCGGCCCCCACCATAAGGACTAGGGGATCTCGGATCGGTCGTGGAGTTCGTAACGAGGAGGATCCAGACCTCGAAAGAGCCAAGTAAGGATAGCCAACCTTGAAAAAAGAAATGACGAGTTGGCGAAGACACTGGAAGATCTTAAAAATCAAATGTTATTATTGATTAAGAAAAATGGAAAGCTTACGGAGCAGCTAATGGCTGGGGAGGTGACCCCGCCGTCTCCAAAGGTAGCCAGGAAAAAAGTGAAGCTTCTTCAAATACTTTTGCAACCATGGAGGACTCGGGCTGCCTTTAGGGCGAACAAAACAAACATGATGACTTTCAACCCCCCGCACTCCCCATGTTACTAACAAATGTCAAAATTAAGACCAATTTCGAAAAGTACCGACCGAGACCTCTAATTTGATACCCTACATGACTATATTTGATGAAAAAAAATGTACATCCTCCTTTTGCATGTATGGGGACCCCCCTTAAATTCGACGTAAAAGGGCGTAACTCACTATATGCGTGAGCGTTCGCAGTTCCCACCGTCTTCGAGAAAAATGCGTCTGACGAACAGACAGAGGGACACGCAGATCTGTGAAGCCTTGCAATCTCAATTAGGACTGGAATCAGTGAGCGAGGTCAACATGCTACGACTTAAGAAGGCGTGCGGGGATACACAGATAGCGTCGATAAGTCTTCTTGTCGAAGCAGCAAAAAAGGCGATAGCAGCAGTCAAAGTTCGTATTGGATGGGTGGTACGAGAGCAAAGTCAAGTGCATAAATGTTTTAAGTGCTGGCAGTTCGGCCACATTGTGAAAGCCTGTACCAGCTCACAAGACAGATCTAATCTGTGCCGTAAGTGCGGAGAACAAGGCCATTTTGCGAAAGATTGCGACGGAAAGACCAAATGCGTGTTCTGTGTCGAAACGAAAAATAGTGACAGCGCCCACATTGCAGGAAACAGTAAATGCCCAGTGTTCAGAAAGACGTTCATAAATAAGTACAAATGAAGTTTATGCAACTAAATCTGAATCACTGTCGAGCGGCCCAAGACTTGCTCTCCCAGAGCGTGTTCGAAAATAATGTCGAAATAGCTATTGTATACGAACAATATGAAAATCTGCATAACGGAGATGGGTAGCTGACAAAAACAGCAAAGCCGCGATATGGAGCTGCGGAGGTCGTGCTATAGAAGATGTGAAAAAATATCCAGAGAACGGATTTACACGTGCCAAGATAGGAGGTATATATATCTATAGTTGTTACGCAGCTCCGAGCCTCACACTGGAGGAATTCACTTTGTTGCTTGAGAAACTATCCTTTGATGCCAGACGCTACAATCCCAAAATAATTTCCGGCGATTTCAACTCATGGGCAGAAGAATGGGGAAGCAGAAAAACAAATGCAAGGGGCAAATACTGCTAGAGACATTCTCGCGTTTAAATGTCGTACTGGCGAACTCTGGGGGAGCCAACAGATACCGGAGGGGAGAAATACAATCGGTAGTAGACCCCACTTTCGTCAGTGACACCCTTATCAAAGATTTGCAGTGACATGTCAGCGAAGAGTACACACAGCGATCATCAGGCTATTGTCTTCCAAACCTCGCGTGGGAATTATATGAAACCACAAAAAAAAATAACGATGAACTGGGTTACTAACAAATTCAATGAAGAAATGTTCAAGGAGGTACTTCTTGATGACACTTTATTATCGGGAAGCGCACAAGAAAAAGCTTGACAGGTCACGGAAAAATTGCAGCGGGCATGCGATGCCTCAATGCCACGGCGTAGCGCTTTCCAAAGACGAAATCCCAATTTCTGGTGGAATTCAGAAATTGAGGAATGTCGGAAAACTACCTCAGAGCTAGGAGATGCTCCCAGCGCAGAAGAAGTCAACCTGAATTCGTTGAGCTACACATGCAATACAAGGACGCGAGGAAAAAATTGCAAGTAGCTATAACGAAGAGTAAATCCGAACATTTCAAGCGGATGTGAACTGAAGCTGATTCTGATCCATGGGGTGGCGCCTACAGAAAATAAAACCCCAAGACCAGATGGAATCCGGAATATCGCCCTGAAAGTGGCAGGCAGGACACCACCAGGTATGTTTGCCGAAATGTTTACGGCATGCCTTAGAGAAGGAGAACTCCCCGAGCAATGGAAGCTGCAAAAGTTTTGGAAAAAACGAATCCTGCCGCACTTCCTCGTGCAGATAAGCCCGGAGAGCCGGGGAGGCGATCTGATCGGCATCAGGTCGCTTAATTACCAGGCCATTCGTTTTGAGCGCCTGTCGAAATAGCCCAGTCACTCGAGAGTGAACTGTCAAATGACCTTACGATGCGTAAAGTGCGGGGAAGGCCATACCGCAGCCGAATGATCGCTGACTGAGGCAGAGGGCAAGGAAAAAACTTCCTGTGTCAACTGCGGAAGCAGAGGACATCCGGTTTCGTATCGTTGATGTCCTGCATACCGCAATGTTAGGGTCACAAGGCAGTAGATGTCAAGATTGGCCCAAAGGACGAAGGTGTCAGTGGCATTGAACGGTGCCGTCCCTTCGGCACCAATCGTCTCGGGGATCCCGTTTGCAGAAGTAGTCCGACAAGGGGGAGCTAGGAAGCCCCAACAAGATGCAAGTGGCGGGATGAACAGCATCCTCAATAAAATATTAACCATGTGTGAAAACATGCAGCGTACACTACACGTACACAATACAAAAATAAACAGTATAACAGAATATTTACATAAACAGCCTGAATTTGAAACCTTTGAATGTATCGTAGTCTCTTTTATTCTGTTTTCACTGCCTAGAGGAGGAAATTTATACATTCTGTCAGTTTATGCAGTGCAGTGCAGGGAAACAATCCAGCCAAGTTCAAGGAGGAATTCTATTCTCTGTTTACGATACTCGAACTGATCAGGCTGCATAATTATTATATTATCGCTGGCGACTTGAATGCTACGCATACTTCGTGGCTAAACGCCACAAACAATCCCAGTGGGGTATTCCTCAAATCTTGGATAGAGCAATACCAGATAGAGTACAAATGCGCATTATATGGGTAAGAGAGTCCAACCTGGCCCAGGGCAAATTCCTATCCGGATTTGTGCAATGCTGACGCGCGCCTGAACTTTAATTTTAAGAATCCTCAACGGAAACTACAGACTCTTCCTTACGATAGCGACCATAACACTATCCTTATTGAAGTTCTGTTTGATGGACGAAGAGTTGGCCTTCCGCCGATGGACAGTGGCGTCGACAGGCAATTACATCGTGATGGATGATGCTCTGAAACTCGAACTTATAGGGGAGTACTTTGAATCAGTGCATCGGCCCAGAACGGACTTAGAGCCAACGCGACTTTCGGCAATTGTAGAACGAAATGTCAACAATTTCAAATATAGGCTGAACGTCACCACAGTTCTCCAATTTAGCTCTGCATTGCAGGCTGATCTCATTCCGAGTGATAATCTGCTTGAGTACTTTGTCTCATTTGTGGACTTTAACTTCCATATTTAGAAGGGTAAACAATAAGAGATCATCCGGTATGGATGGCATTCCCAACGTGGTCCTCAGGCATTTACCAGACATTGCCATTCGTAATTATTGCATTTTGTTTGTTTGTTTGTTTGTTGTTTTGACGACCGATCCCCATGAAACAGGCACAATCACTGTCAGCGGCAGTGATCTGCCCAGATCTGAGCGATTTAAATACCTCGGGTCAACGCTATCAGCCAATGGAGAACTGCGTTATGAAATTGCTTCACGCATTAAGGGGGTCATCCCGTGTGAAGGCCGTTTTTTTTGCCTTTTTTTGAAAAATTATTTTGAAGGACTGGATAAAGATAGAAACGTGATTTTTTCACCATATGTTTATTGATATCTCTAGTATATGTGATAAAATTTTCACCTTGATTTTGTAGCTAGTTTTTAGAATACGTGTCAATTTATGCACCCATCTCCAAAAAAAGGTGTTTTTCTGCTGCCACGCTGGAGGGCGCTGTGTTCATCTGAGGGAAAAAAACTAAACGGCATTTTAATGTGGACAATATTCTACGGTCCGCAAACTAGGATAATTAGAAAATATTAAAAGGTAAATTTTTGGTGGGCTTTTAAACTTAATTTTTTGGATTTTGGTGTTTTTTTACGGCTTTTTTTATGAATAAAAAAAAAACTACCCGTCCGATTGCAATTATCCTAGTTTGCGGACCGTAGAAATATGTACTAACGAAGCCGTGAGAATTTCAAAGAATTTGGTTGGATAGATTTTGAGCTATGGTGGCAGCCGATTTTCAAGATGCAGTTTCGAGAAAAACGCATTTGAAAATTTAAATGTGATTATCAACAGTAAAATTTTAGCTCACCATTAATCTGCTATACCTGGTCCATAGAGAGCACCCTCCGTTTCTTCAAAAAGGTCTTGTAATGGCGATTGTTGCTCTCTGGTGTCAATTGTGGCTCTTTTAGCGACGTCAGTCGATCGTCGTTCGGACCGCCAAATTCGCGCTTCATTACGGCGGTCGGCATAAACCTGACATATGTGACCAACTGGACATCCCATTGTCACTAGGATTTTGAGAATGCCATTGAATCCTTCATTGAAAATAATTACAGCCAGAAAATTGGCTTTTTCTACGACCTTGGCCCCAGAATGAAGGTGTTTAGGAGCGAAAGTTCAGATCAATGCATTTAATGACTCATTGTTATTCTGGGTCTCTGCTCCTAAACATCTGTTCAAGAGATCATCTCGTGACAAATCTTCGTAGATTAGTTTGATCACTGTTTGAACTTCTTCAGTCAAAGGTGCCTTCTCGTGGTGAAAACTATCCAGTTCTCCTTTGGCTTCCGCTTTCCGCCATTTGCACCAACTCCCCGCCTGCTGGACAATTTTGATGCTGAGGATTTTCGTCTGTAGAATATTTATGGAAGAAAGTTTCCCAAATTTCTTGCTTCATTCCTTCTATCGAATTTGCGTGTCGACGAATAGCTAGCCCAGAAAATGTAGTGAGGTCCTTATCAGTAAGTTTTCCAGCCCCTTTTCCACCAATGCCTTTGTGATTCTTCTTTGCATTTCTAAGCCGCGTTCCCATTCTTTTCTCGACATGTCCTACGTATTCCTTTTTTACTACTACGTATATTTTACTATTTGCAGAAATACCGGAGAAAACTCCAGCAAAATCCAATATACAATATACAAAACTTGTCGCAATTGGAACATCCATGTTCATGCTTGCTAAAAGTTTCTTTGCTGATGTTGATGCAAAGTCCTTTTTCTTCTCTGATAACTATCGATTCCCACGAAATACTGTTTTTTTTGTTCGAGCATGACGTTGAACGTTAAAGCGATCTCCCTTCGTACGATCCATTTAAAAAAATCACTGAACACACAAACAGCACAATACTTACAACAAAATATAACTGAGTATAACTTGAACGCCTTTCAGTGCTCACTCTAGACTGGATTATCCTTTTTGTTCCAAACAGCAAATAAGTTTAGACAATTGATTGGTTTTTCATCTTTTTATATTTATACCTGTGTTCAAATTTATAAGGCTCAGGTAAAAAACTAACAGGTAAAAAAAGATTCGATGCTCTTTCTCATCGAGTACTCTAGCCGCGGCTGCAAACTCCTTACCTGTTTAAGCCTGTAATTTCTGAAGGACTCGGAATATCGGAAAATCCCTTTGCCCACATATTCTCCACTATATATAGATGCAATTCATGCAAGAAAAAAAAAATCGATTTCTCCAACCCGACACACGGGATGACCCCCTTAACGCAACCTGGATGAAGTGGCGTTCCACAACTGGTGTCCTTTGTGATCGACGTATCAACGAACGCCTCAAATCTAAAATTTACCGCAATGTTGTCCGTCCAGTCGCTCTCTATGGTTCTGAGTGTTGGCCGACCATAAAAGACAATGAACGGCGTCTCGCGGTAATGGAGACGAAGATGCTACGTTGGACTAGTGGCGTCACACGTTTAGATCACATCCGAAATGAGGATATCCGCGATCGTTATGGGGTTGCACCGATCGTGGAAAAGTTGCGAGAGAGGCGTCTTCGATGGTATGGTCACGCAATTCGTGCAAACGAGAATTCACTTGCAAAGATTGGTCTGAACATCGAAGTCGATGGTAAACGACCAAAAGGCAGACCTAAGCAACGGTGGCTTGATACGCTGGATGGGGATTTGAAAGCCTCGAGATTGCACCCAGATCAGGCATTCGATAGAGCCAAATGGCGAAGCCGATCACGACGAGCCGACCCCGCTTGTGAACGGGACAAAGGCTGAAGAAAAAAAGAAAAGAATTATTGCATTTTGTTCAATAATTTATTGAACAATTCCTTCTTTCCAGGACAATGAAAGAAAGCCCGAGTGTTCCCGATTTTGAAGAGAGGGAAGGATTCATCCAGTCCTAAAAGCTACCGCCCAATCAGTTTGCTGCCTAACATCAGCAAGGTGTTTGAGGTTTTGGTATTGAAAGCCTTGAACGGGCATATCAAGAAGAAGGAATTATTGTCGAATGCGCAATTCGAATTTCAATCTGGATACTGGATAATACATGCAATAACGAAGGTAACATATGATATTTGCTGGCGGATTAACAATGTTGAGTACGTAGGCGCCGCCTTATTGACATGGAGAAGGCCTTTGATACCGTCTGGTTGGATGGACTGATTTTTAGGCTCCTGAAAAATGAGTTTCCCAGCCACCTCGTAGCGATGATGTGTAGTATGCTGTATGGCAAGTGCTTTGTCATTACGGACGGAAATCTCACTACTAGTAGAGAATTTCATGTTCTGATTGGATTACAGCAAGGGACAGTGACTGCACCTACACTTTTCGCAGTATTTACCGGCGATTTACTCAACTTTAATAGAGTTTAATAAATCTCCTAAAAGGTCGTTGGTTGCCTTTGCTGACGATCTGATAGCCTAAATGGCACACAAGAAGGCAACTGAGGTGCAAGTTGAACTTCAGAAGATGTTCAATGATATTAAGTTCTTCACGAACAGCTGGCGGATGAAAATCAATGCGCAGAAGTTTGAAACGATGCTGTTTCGAAATCCCTTGGCGTACGCCAGTAGGAACTTGAACTTGCATTCATGTCTCTTTGAAGACTCTTTTCTGCTCCACATCTTTGCCTGAACGTTAAGATTATTTGCGATCTTGCTTTGGTTAGACCGGTGCTTACCTACGGGGGTCCTATCTGGTTTGAGTGCTAGCTGGAGAAAATAAGGACCTTAAAAAGGAAATGTCTGCGTGCTTGCACGGGGCTTAATAGGACTACTTCGTCAAACTATGAGCACTATGTAACTAATGAAGTGGTGTTTGCAGCTGATGCTGTGCCGAGAATTGACACAGTTATTGTCAGATTGATTCAGGATCATATAGTGCGATCTGTTTCGCATGGCGAGGACCCTTCGGTTTCACAGCTGTTCTACCCAAATGATGGGTATTTCGAGAAAACTCTCACGAGAGGCTTCATTCCTCCCAAAGCGTTCCTGTATCTTGACAGGAATGGTCTAATTCTTGATTCTCATGCCGGTAATCCGGTTATGTATCATATAAATAGCCGGACCACGGACAAAAAGATAGAATACCCCCGAACTTGACTGTGGGGGCTACGATATTCGACTGGAGATACTCCAGAGCGAGACCAACTGATATTAAGCGTTATGGTGCATCTGAAGTAGGTTTAAATTGAACAAGTTTGTCTGAAGTAGTAGCAGACCTACTTTTCGCTTTCTATGCTCACTCTCCTCTACCATTTCTAGTCTTGGGATAATAAGTGACGATTCTAGCATTCTATACTGCGTAATGCATATTTCTGAACCCCAAAGAATGGGCGATAAACCTCTTAATCCAATCCAATTAAGATAGGTCAGCAATTGAACTATTTCCACCAACTACCTTCGCGGCATAATCGCATTTCGTGGCTTTGGATTACAAAAGTTTCCACCATAAGAAACACGATAAATTAATTAAGAACTTAAACTCTGCATCGAGGCAAGACAGCTGAACTTTGAGTTCTAAGACTGGCTCATTATCGCAAGTTTCCCATCATGGAGCAAGCTTGAAGCCGCCGACAGATATCATATTACCTTCTATGATGGGAGACGACAAATATTTTTCCAAGAGATCATATGTACCACAAATCCAGCCATTTACGTCTGTCCAAACCACATGTTTTCACATGCATGCGCATATTGAAAAAGAGGAATTTTTAAGTAGTCAATATGGCATCAAGGCTAACCTAATATAAACAATTACTTCATGCGATTAAAAACAAAATTACGACGGCCACGACAGCCAGTGCGGAGGGCAAAAAGCTCTTGAATAAATTATTGCTAAAACCAAAGCTACTAGAACTAGGCGAAAATTGTTTATGGGGATCCATAAAGTCCCACCCACCGCACGTTCCGCGTTAAATTGCTATTATTTTGTGAAATGCGCTCGAGTTGGAGTAGCCTCACCTCTTTTCACGCAATTACACTGGTGAGTCACCTTCTGCCAAATTTGGGTCCTCAAATATGTACCGAACTGTACGAGACAAAGATATGGACTTGAATTTTGGATTATGCTATTCAGCCTCATTATGTATGCTAAAGATTGTTTTTTTTCTTTAAGATTTAGCTGTTGTCTCCTCTGGTGATATAACTGTCTGTCGAAGCTAATTATTCACACATTGAGGATATGACGGGGAGAAAAAAAATCGCGAAAGACAAAGTGCGGAAATTCTACATGTGATGGAAATATGTTCTATGGTTGTATTATGCAAACAGAGATAATTATCTTTAGAAAAGCTTTGAAATACAATACAAATAGAAGTCCCAGAGTCATTGTACTCTTGGTAACATTTCCTGCTTGCTTTCTTTTCCTCGTTTAATTTTGAAAATAAATAATTAAATGAAATGTTCTTATTGTGGCACAATACCCACAGTTTTGAAACGGACAGGACAGGAAGAATGTAATTTATGGTTAAAATTAAACCCTACATCCACAGTAATGGATCCTCCGAGATACATGGACGTAGGTTGAAGTATCTAATTAATTTAATTCCAAATTTATGATAAGCAATTTTTTCCTTTAAATGTCAAACTTCAGACGTTATTTAGGGGTTAAAGAATGGCATGTGTCTTAGGGAGGTTTGCAGATTCGGCACTACAATCCTCAACATATACCTATGTACGCACCGGATTCAACACCGACAGCTCTACTGCCTAATCCCACTCTCACTTCCAGGCTAATAACCCCAAAGCAGCAGACAAGAGAAAATAAACGGCGCTATAAAACAGAGATGAGCCGACTGACCTTCTAGGCTGGAGGATACGCAATAGACTGACAGCCTATTCACGGTAAAACATTGTCTTGAAATTCGAAAGTGAGCCTCGAATCGGATTGTAAATACACGAAGACTACGGCAACGGAAAAAGGACTACGAGTTTGGGACTCGCTGGGGTCAAGCAGTGTACTGCAGGATAGACTGATGCGGAACATAGCTCCCTGAGGCCAACCTATCTTTGTCTAAGGATGAGTTGTCTCTCCTCTGGGACGGTGTGTGCCTTTTCAGGGGCCAAGCCTCTCGTCTACCAAGACCGTTAGTGAGTGGTGATAGCCACACCCTGTACGAGGTGACCCTACTATTAACAAAACGCTACGGATCTAGACTGGGGAGTCGAGAAACACCTCCCCCAATCCAGGGTGTCATGCGAACCGTGCCCATTGGATAGTTTGCAGTCGGGGGTAACTGACTGTATTCGAACGGAGCCTCACTGATACCTGGTCGCCTCAGTGAGTAAGTTAGATCTTACCGTGCTACGGGGGGCTATGGCACGGCGGACCTCTTAACCCCCATACTCGTGGGAATCAAATGAGTACTAAATTGGAAAAAAAAAACAAAAACCAAAAAAGCGGGGCCCCGTACCGCACCAAAACTGGTTAATCAGGTGGAGGCACGTCTCCGAATTACTGAAAGCCAGGTGACTACACCCAAGAAGGGAGAAGTTGGGACGTCAAGCAGTGGATCCAAGGTGACCATTGGTATACTGCATGGACTACAGCCAACGAACACCACTGCTCAAAGAGCAGGGACCAGCAAAAGCACGTCTGAGATAAACATAACAGACGTCAGGAAGGAGACAGGTCTCAGTGGCGCCGGGGTTAAATGGTACCTGCGCTATCTGAAGGAAGGCCTGAAACCAGAAGAGGCCCTTAATAAGGCTCAGGACAGACCTAAGCCATCTCTACCGGAGCCGAGAAAGCGGGGAGCAGCAGAGATCAGCCCGCATGAAGGGAATGCCCCCAAAAAACCCAGACCTGAACCCACGGGAGGAGAAAACCCGGGCAGGTCAGGAGTGAAGGCAGGACCCAGGAAGCCCGGCATTAGCTATGCTAGTGCGGTCAAGGGCATTCGGCTGGCCATACTGCCAAAAAGGTTTCCCGAGCAAATACTCACTCGGGAGGAACAGGAAACCATTGAAGAACTGGTCGTCAAGCAGATGATCAAGGGATGGACGTCGAAACTGGTGTTCACCGGGATACGCTTTCGACCAGGCCTTATACTGGTGGACTGCGCGACGGAAGGTACCGCAGAATGGGTCAGAACCATAATTCCTAGATTGCCAGGCTGGGAAGGGGTGGAACTGTCAACATGTGCTGGAGATGATATACCAGGAGCCCATATGGTGACAGTTTTTCTCCCAAAGGCCGCGGCAATAGTAACAGAAGACCTCATGAGACTCCTAATTGCTCAGAACGAAGATCTCCATACTCGACTATGGAGAGTCTTCAGAAGCAAGGTGGAGGGAAAGGGTAAACTCCTCACGATCGGGGTAGATGACCGATCCCTAGAGGCAATTAAACGTCGGAGTTGTCATATCAACTACCGATTTGGCAACATACCCGTGCATGTGCACAAGGAAAAGCCAAGGAAAGAAACCTCGGAGGAGGCATCGGGTGGAAAACTTACCGAGGTCCCTGAAGAAGTCGCGGAAGCCATAGAGGCGGAAAGAACGGGATCAACCAGGGAAATAGACCTGCTGCCCAGTGAAGAGCAGAAGCTGGACGACCTAGACCTAGGACTGCTAGGGCTCGGGGTGGACAGCGACGCGCAGGAAAGCGCCATGTCGGAGGAGGAGGGTGACACTTCGACAGTGGAGAAGAGCTCCAAACAATAACGGAGCCAATGGCCAGCACTAGGATAGCCCAGATAAACCTCCACCATGCGAGAGCTGCATCTGCAGTGATTGCAAGGGCAAATTCCAAGGAGAACATTGGAATAGTGCTGGCTCAGGAGCCCTGGGTGTACCGGGGGCAGATTCGCGGTCTGCAAGGAGGAGACATGCAGGTAATTTGGGACTCGTCTTGTGAAAAACCAAGAGCTTGCATAATTCTCAAACGTAATCTAAAATACATATGTCTTTCAGAGTTCTTAACCGGGGACCTTGTGGCTATCCAAGTCTCATTGGAAGCCGGGAGGAGCACTCGAAAGGTAGTGGTAGCATCGGGATACTTCCCAGGAGACGAGAGCCGGGCTCCACCGGAACAAGTCGCAAAGCTGACGGAGTATTGCGAGGAGAGGGCATTACCACTTCTTCTCGGCTGCGATGCCAACGCCCACCACGTAGTGTGGGGAAGCAGTGACACTAATCGTAGAGGTGAGTACCTTCTCGAATTTATTCTTAGTAATAAGTTAGAAATATACAACGTAGGGAACACTCCAACATTTGTGACCAGCACCAGACAAGAGGTACTAGATATAACTCTAGGAAATACCCTAATGAACGGGATGGTCAGGAATTGGAGGGTGTCGGATGAACCCTCAATGTCTGATCACAGGATAATCAGATTCGACATTGAGGGTAACTCCGAAATAAAAAGAATAATAAGGAATCCCAAGAGAACGGATTGGGAATCCTACACAATGCACCTGAGCAACAACATTGCCACCTTCAAGGGAGCGGTGACATCAGGAGCGAATTAGAATTAGAAACGGTGGTGGAAGACCTCAACACAATCGTCATTGACGCATATGAGGCCAGCTGTCCGGCCAAGACAGTCAAGTCATCAAGGGATGTACCATGGTGGAACAGAAACTTAGCCAGAATGAGAACGGAGGTACGAAAACTCTTTAACCGGGCAAAACGAACCGGGGACTGGCGGAGGTATAAAAATGCACTGACTGCGTATAGCAACGCCATCAGGGAAGCGAAACGGAACAGCTTTAGGGAATTCTGTGAAGGGATTGAACAGATCACAGAAGCAACTAGGCTGTACAAGGCTGTAGCCAAAGACGGGAGAATATCCTCTGTCTGCTTGAAAAAGGAAGATGGGACATTCACCGAGAATGAGGAGAACAGGGTACACCTGCTTCTCAGAACTCATTTCCCGGGGTCCTACCCCTCGGCGGCAGGCGACAATAATCTGCCTGACACCCCAACAACGAATAAAAGGGGAAGGAAAGAGAGCTGGAAACTAGCAAAAGAGGTATGCTCGGAAGCTAGGCTAAGATGGGCAGTGGGAACCTTTCAACCAATGAAATCTCCCGGAGCAGATGGCATTTTCCCTGCACTTATCCAGAGGGGCCTAGGAATTATCCTAGAGTCTCTTCTGAGGGTGGTAAGGGGGAGCATAGCACTGGGTTACATACCAAGGGCATGGAGACGGGCAAAAGTGGTCTTTATTCCGAAGGCGGGTAAAAAGGATCCTTTTCACCCTAAATCTTTCAGACCAATCTGCCTAACATCGTTCGTACTCAAAACGGTGGAGAGTCATAGACAACTATATTAGAACTAACGTTCTAAAGCGTAATCCCTTACATCACTGTCAACACGCTTACCGGGCAGGAAGGTCAACTGAAACTGCTCTGTATCAGCTGACAGAGGTACTACGGGACGCCATTGAAACAAAAGAAATTGCACTGTGCGCGTTTTTGGATATCGAAGGAGCATTCGACAACACATCGCACACAGAGATACAGGATGCCCTGAGCCGCAAAGGAGTGGGAAACACCCTGGCACTCTGGATGGGCAAAATGCTAGAAAGCAGACAAATAGAGGTACAAACAGGTACAAATTCTATTATCATGAACACCACTCAAGGCTGTCCACAGGGCGGAGTACTATCGCCGCTGATGTGGAGTATGGTAGTGGATGAACTCCTGGACGTGTTAACTAATACTGGAATACAAGTCCAGGGCTACGCGGACGACATTGTTCTAATCTGTAGGGGCAAATATGAAGATACCCTATGTGATAGAATCCAAACTGGATTAAGGGTTACTAGTGCCTGGTGCAGGAAGGTGGGACTGCGGATCAACCCAACCAAAACCACCATAGTACCATTCACTAGGAGGCGTAAGCTGGATCACCTGAAAGCCATAACATTACATGATATGGAGGTGAAACGAGAAACAGAGGTCAAATACTTGGGAATCACGCTAGACCAAAAATTACTCTGGAAGACACATGTCGGAAACACTTGTCGGAAAGCCACGAGGGCTCTGATGACTTGCAGATCCATAGCAGGAAAAAAATGGGGTTGTAGCCCGAAGATACTACTTTGGATATATACTGCAATAGTAAGACCAATGATTACCTATGGAGCGGTAATCTGGGCAGAACGAACCCAACTCAGCACACAAGCCAGGGAATTACATAAGCTCCAAAGGCTGGCTTGCGTGTGTATCAGTGGGGCAATGAGGACATGCCCAACGGCATCCCTGGAGGTCCTTCTGGGATTAACCCCTCTCCATCTGCACATACAGATGCAGGCAAGGAGATCAATATTCAGGATGGCCGGTAGCATGAGTGAGGCGGGGAGCTGCCTAAATCGAAGGAAGATTGATATCCTTTCTAGGCGGTATCCCGAATTACTGATACCGAGGGACAACATGACAACGAGGTTTCACTTCGATAAGAAGTTTGAAACACGTTGGAGTAACAAGACAAACTGGGAAAGCGTGGCTGTGACATACGGCTTAAACCAGCAACTGATTACTTGGTACACTGACGGATCCCTCACAGCAGAGGGAGCGGGTGCCGGTGTCATTGGTCCAAGGAAAATGTACTTTGAGCCAATGGGCAGGTACACTAGCATATTCCAGGCGGAAATTTACGCCATAGACAAATGTGCCTCCTTTAATCTGCAAAGGAACTACAGGGGGCAGAACATAGCTATTCTCACCGATAGCCAAGCAGCGATCAAGGCACTTAGGTCCAACCAGGTGAACTCTAAACTGGTATGGGAATGCCTTGAGAGACTGAATACACTCGGCTCGTCCAACAAGGTCTGGATACTTTGGGTTCCAGGCCATGCTGGGCTGGAAGGCAATGAGGCAGCGGATGAACTAGCCAAGAAGGGAGCAGGGATGCCTTTATACGGGCCAGAACCCTTCTGTGGAATCGGAAACGGTTTCATGGCTATGAATCTAAGAAACGAAGAAAAACGGTTGAGGGAACTATATTGGGCGGGCCTACCAGGGATGGAGCAGTCCAGGGTGCTTATTGGGGGATACGAACCCATGCGCACAAAGGATTGCTTAAACCTCACCAAAAAGAACCTCCGAATCATAGTGGGAATTTTCACTGGTCATTGTCGGCTGAACTACCACCTAGGGAAGCTAGGGATATCTACGGACACTGCCTGCAGGTTCTGTGAGGAGGAGGACGAAACCTCTATGCACGTCCTGGGACAGTGTCCAGCACTTGTGCAAAGTAGGTCGATACATCTGGGAGAACACTTAATACCAGATGCAAAGCTGAAACTTCTGGAAGTGGGGAACATACTAAAGTTCCTAACGGTTACTGGCCTGCTTGAGATACTATGATCAACAGGTACACTATAACCAGTAAAAGGGGCACAATAGTTCTTCAAGGACGCGGTGCGACTTTCCCTTAACAAAATAATAATAATTGGGACTCGCTACTGACAATTAGCCCTCTTAGATGAGTAATGGGACATGCCAAAAAGTAAGAGATATATACATGCCTTGGCCATCCAGGAGACGAAATTATTAGGCAGTGAGATGTTTCACTCTGAAACACACTATTTTTGAAAGCGGAGGAAATCTAGCCATCTCAGCCAACAGACCAATCAATCCAAAAAATGGGTCACTTCCACTGAAAACTGACTGTTCTAACGTTTATTACATTCTCATCCAGAAAGGATCTACCATTCTTGACATGTGTTCCTACCGCGGCCACCACTACCTCTTAAGAGCAAACATCACTACCGGATAGAAAACAATAATAATAGGGGACTCACCCCAGCTATCAGGTTCGATATTGGAAAACTTCAGAACGAACATATGTGGATGTGTTGGAGAAAGTTAAAAGAGGAAGTTAAAACACCTGAAAAGAAAACCCTCTAAGAAACCTATGACATTTACTCTACTCCGGTTCCCAAGGTAATAACACGATACTGTTTAGTGTCCAGATTGAAGGATGGTGGAGTGCTACCCGACTTTTCCAACGAAATAACCTTTAGAAAACCCAATTTTGACACTGAACATGAAACACTGATTGCAGAAACACTAAATTCTAAACCCAACATCATTGTAACGTCAATTTATTTTCCCCCAGAGCAGACTTCAGGATAGAGATTGCGAGACTCATGCAACCTACAAAATGTCATTATTATGGGAGACACGGTTAACTTGGCAAAAGGTAACATACTTATAAATAGCGCCTATAATAACGACTTCAGGCCATTGAACAATGGAGAGATCACCTCCTCTACAATAACATACGCCGGAGCGTGCAAGTCTTCAGTACCGGATATATCACTAACATATGCAGTAGCCACGTCCTGGAACTGGAAAACACTTGACACATCCTACTCGAACAGTAATCACAAACCTATCTTGTTACAGAGCCTGGATGTCAAGCGTAGAGATGTCATCAGAGACTTAGGGAATTCATTCAGGACCTACAGCCCCAAGATGTCCTTAGGAATTTCACGGTTCAAATACGGGATTAGAGCAAGTTGGCGTCATAAAAAGTTAGGAGAACTAAGAGAGTCAACGCCTGGTGGAATAAGGACCTAGGAACCCATCTAAAGGAAAAAATGGAAGCGATGAGAGCTTTTAGAATTTCCTCAGGACCAAACAGGCAACTAAACAATGGAAGAAAGAAATCAAGAGGGCGAAAAACTTCTAGAATAACTTATAGGAAGAAATGTCGGAACAGACCGACACCAAACAGTTCTGGCTAAAGATCAGTAGATTCAAAAACTTTCAGGAAGAGTCCAGAAAACTTACATCATTGAATAAAGACAAGAAACAAAACTTTCTCTCAGAAATAGAAGGTAACTATGGCAAAAGATCTGTACCCCTAGATACAACACCTTATGCCTCCTATTGCCATACGGACTTCAACACGGATGATCTCAACAAAGTTCTTGCTAAGCACAAGGGACAATCCGCTGACTTACTCTTATGTAAACTGACTGAATGAGGAAACCAAATTGCACTTTTTGAGCGCACTTAATGGGGTTTGGAGGATCCTCCAACCACCAAAAGAATGGAAATACCCAAAAACCACATTGATCTGAACAATACCATGCACTTCAGACCTATTTCCAAAAAATTCTGAACGGTATATTAGAAGAAGGCTTTCCAACTTTTTAGAAACAAAAAATGTACTTGCGAAGCATTGCTATGCGTACATAAAAGGGAAATCGATCACGACGTGCTTAAACGACCTGTTGTTAAAAATTTCTGTAGCCAAGAGTAAGGGCAGAGTCTTTTGACATCAGCAAAGCATACGAAAAAGTGGACCTATTCCCTCTTTCCGAAACTATAAGCGAAAAAAACGTGTCATCTGACATATACTCTTGAACCCTACGCTTTCTGGAATGCAGGGAGCTGAAGCTGGATAAGTGGTCGTGCTCCGTAAACAGTGGCCTACCCCAATGAAGTACTTTAAGCCCGGTACTTTTTAATCTGTGCACAACCTCGCCTCACTCCAAACTCAATGACTTAACTGAAATCTACTGATACGCGAATGACTTTATCATCCTTGCTATGCGGACAGGAGATGATCAGGTGGATAGGGTACTACAAAAACAGGTTGACCTCTTTGTGAATAAGTGTAACACCCTGAAGGAATCAAGCAGTGCACCGCAGGATAGACTGACCTCTGAGGCCAACCTCCCTGAGGCCAACCTATCTCCCTCTCTGAGGGTGATAGATTTCTCCTCTAGGCGTGACTGACCATTAATGAGTTGTGATAATCATACCCTGTATGAGGTACAGGCCATGTCAACTATCGATTTGGCAACAATCCCGTGCATGTGTACAGAGAAAAGCCGAGGAAAGACACCTCGAACGAGACACCGGGTGAAAAGCATACCGAGGTCCCCGAAGAAGTCCCGGAAACCATAGAGACAGAAAGGACTGGATCAGCCAGGGAAGTAGAACTGCTGCGCAATGAAGAGCAGAAGCTGAACGACCTAGGACTTCTAGAGCTCAGGGCTCAGCGACGCGCAGTGGAGAAGAGCTCCAAACAATAACGGAACCAATAGCCAATGGGCAAAGTGAAAATAGTTAATGAGAAATTAAAAGAAAAGACTAATCGTTATAGAGCATTTCTTCAAAATAATATTTAAAATTTTGTCAAGCCCTGGTTATTTCTTACTTTTACTCTGCTTAGTGGCATCTGAGACCGCTTTAGCTTAATGAAGTTAATTCATGAAATCAGACCAGGGGATCTAGTTAGGGGTACCAAGTGTAAGTGTAATAAGTTTAGTTTGGCTAGCGGTTTGGGATTCTAGCTAAACATGTGGAATGTGGAATGGTGCGCTTTACGAGTAAGGAACTAGTTCGCGAGGAGATTTACTTTTCTACAGGGATATTTTTTGAATGAAAATATCAATATAACTGGCACGCCAGAGTGCTTATGCAAATCCGGAGCTCTCGGTATATATATTGATTAGGTTCTACGTTGAATAGGTGGTTGTGGAGGTGAGTTGTATACTGAGTGAGGATACTTTCATACATAGATATCGCATCCTGGAAGATGTTCTCCGAAAGGGAAATAATGTTCCGGAACGTGTATCGATATGGGTATATCAAGGATAATGGCATTGTGCTCATGCGATGCGATGGGGATACGGAAGGTTTTATATTAATGGTGCGGCTTATGAATGAATTGACGAGAAATGAGTGGTTGTTCCTTATATTTATATATGTAAGCGGCAAACTAAAATGGGATTTGTTACGTGAAGCGGGATATGTGGTCTATCAGTGTTGCAGTTGTAACCATTTTTATTGAGGCAAATGTCCTTACAAATTGGTTTGTTTGACGGCTGAGTCAGCTCCTGACATTAAGGACTATAACTTGCTAACTGCATGGGATTGGTCTACACAGAAGGATCTAATTGTAAACACGTCGTTCGGATCAAAGAATTGATTGGGGCAGTGGAGGGAATCGATGGGCATAATCCCGGATGCGGTTTCATTTGAGGCGATCGAAAGATTTGAGTGCGTAGCCGGTATGAAGAGTTGGGTTGTCAGGAACTTGTCAAAAACTAGTAAACGCTTGAAATGGTATCTAAATCATGTGTTGTTTGTTGAGTTAGCTCGGGTTGGATCAGGATGGAAGGCTTCATTTTTGGATGTCCTTGCAATGAATCTGTCAAGATTTTTTTCGTTGATATTATTACACGGCATTGACTTAAATAAATTCTTCTTTTTCTTCAGCCTTTGTCCCGTTCACAAGCGCACTCCTCATCTCTGTTCAGGTGTAGCAACCCGGAACCCAAAAATTTATTAATTAATTTATTTAAATCAAACATTTTTTAATTAATAAATTTTTGGGAAACCACAGAATTTTTCAGAACCTTCGTAACTGCGTTTTAGGGAGGATGTTAAAGAAACTACGATGTCCGTTACGAGTTGCTGCACCTGAAAAGAAATGAGGAATGCGAGGACCTATAGAAGTGAATGCAAATCAACTTTAGCAGAGAGATGAGATGAAGAATGAGATGAGAACTCACTGTTGGAGAAGATATGCGAAAAGACATGAGAACGATTACCAAAAATAATATGAACATTAGCATAATGCATCCTTGAGCAGGAAAAAGAGATCCAAGCCAACCTAAAAACTGATTTCTTGAAGGCAAGACTGGCCGACTTTCACCTTTCCAAAAAATGAATGCTTAGAGCTAAAAGCAAAGGTCAAAAATTGCTCTTTACTTTATTTAATAGATGACCTTTACAAAGATTTCAGCAACTATATGTAATCAGAAGCAGCAATATGAATATATACTGGGTAGGTTGGCAAGATCTACAAGAAATGACGCTTTAAAGGGCACACATTCATAGAAATGTGTAAAGCGGTAGAGAAGTAAAGCACCTACCTCGCCTCTTTCTCAATTGGCTACTTCACCATGCAGTCCACAGATAACAACCATAACACAATTCGTGAAACCGGAAACTGGACGCTACAAACATGAAAGGTTTTGTGTATCTCTTCTATAAAGACACTTGAGTGTGCATTTGTCCCGTTAGTACGTGGCACGTAATATACGCATATGTTATGTGAAAAAGTCCGCATTCAGGTGTTATTGCCATTCAAAGTTTTAAATTTGAAAAAAAGCGACAACGTTGACCTATTATAACTTTGTTAGTAATGGTACGATTTCCACCAAACCTGGTAGGATCATGCTCTATACCCTACATAGCTGCAAAATTTTGTCATGTTAGGAGGAACTTAAGGGAGGTTTTGCATACAATTACTAAAAATTATAGTAATATACTATTATTAACTTTATTTTAATAGATATCAATATGGAAGATATTTCGGAGGCTAGGAACCCCTTGTTTTTTCAGATTTGTGGATTGGAAAATTTCCGAGAATGGATCCGTTAAAAAAATGATCACTTTGGACCGCCCCCGCACTCCCCACCTTTCCAGCAAATATTAAAACTAAAAACTAAAAATACAGGCTTCAGAAAGTGCTAACCTAGACCTTTAATTTGATACTCCACATGATTATATTTGACGAAAAAAAAATGTGCTCCCCTCCTTTGCATGTATGAGGACTTCCCCTCCCTCCTTAAAGCCAATGTAGAATTATGTAACTCACTATATGCGTGAGCGTTCACAGTTCTCTTCTATCAAATTTGGTGTGAATCGCTACAACCATCTCCAAGAAAAATGCGTGCGACGGACGGACAGACAGGCAGACAGACAGACACACAGAGAGTAAACCGATTTTAATAAGATTTTGTTTTATAAAAAACCTTAAAAAGGGATTAGTACACTTTACATGCAAAACAAGTATCTAACCTTGAAAACAAACCAAATACAAATTATCAGTGTAGAAAAACAACCGAGCAGATGTAATCATCAACAATCATCATCATACGTTCAAAAATTTACCAATTCATCACAATTAACTATAAATTATACATGCTATATGCATACGTATCAAAATCGAAGATATAATTCAAAACTGAAAATAAATCCTATTGAAATCGAGTTAGCCTCAAAACATAATTTTCTCTCTTCAAATTTATATCATCTTCAATGATTTATACACACTGACCTTTCCCATCTATCTAAACCTCATTCAAAAATATCGCACACTTCAGTCAACTGTGAATTATTGCGGTTTTACATTGAATGGCTCTACCACACAAATCTTTTCCAGAGCAGGCAAAGTGCAATCTAGCCACAGTCAACCACAATCCTAGACTGTATCTAATTTCATCAAATAGAACTCGAATTTCAATCAATATTTTACAAATTATCTTTCAAGTCATACAAATCTTCAATAAATCTAAGAATTTTTGAATTAATTTTGTAATCTGTTCGATGCTAATTGTATCGTACTTAACGCAGTTGCTATGAGATATACAGTGAAGATTATGTAATTATCAGATGCATTGCAAATTCATAGCACAACAAAACTGGATGCATTATTCATTGTGTATTTGAATTCTATTGTATATTTTATCTGAGTCTGCATATGCTGCATAGCCTATTAATATTTCTAAAGTCAAACAACACACAAGACTCTCCCATTCATTTATCTGTTCATTCATAATTTCAAACATATCCAAAAGTTGAAAGTCGAAAGAGGAAATGAAATGTTTTTACACGAGACCTCGGAAAAGACATTTTTCTTAACCTCATTAAAGCAGAGGAAGCGCAACGAAAAGATATAGAATGAATCTTTTGATTTATGCTTTTTGGTGATCAATTTATTAGATTTAGCAATACTTTGCTCTATGGATTTATGGAAGTGACAAATGGCAGTAAGACAAATATGAGACCTAATTAAAAAGCGGCGGTTGCGACACCATTCTTTACTATTTTTATCTGACTTAGATATTTTTCATGAGTTTTCTACTGGGTGCTCGCAGTATTCTGCTGACGTGGAAATATTTATTATTTGTTTGTGAAAGATACTACTCTATTTCGAAGATATTTGAATTGTGAAAAATCAGTTCTTAAGATTTATTGTCGTCTTGGAAATTCGTTATCGTTTTTGATGAAAAGCTATTACTCAAGAAATTCTGAAAAATATCTATCAATTAACAGGCGTTCCATTTGATAATACTTATATTCGTATTTTCTCCTCCTATAAATTGTAGTTGTTGTGTTCAATCTAGCAAGTGGGTTGATTGGTCAACTATTTCAATATATTGAATAATTTATAGAGAACATATGTTTTTTTCCTTAAGATAAAAATATTAATATTTCATTTAATCATATTCAAAAACGAATGCTTTGTTCCGGAAATAAACGTATTTATAAACATACTATTGAAAGAGAAAGCAATCGTTTAATTTATGAAGTACTTCTTAGTCTTTCGGCTTTTGGTAACTCAATCAGAGTTGAAAAGTTGAAGAAGAAAACCAAAGCGTTGGGTATTGTCTCGATTGATGTAGATAATCTTTATTTAAAAATTTCTGATCCCTCGGCTTATCTCTAGGTTTCCATTGCATTCTTCCCTCCTGAATTGTTGACAAATTAGTGCAATTACCAAGCGAAGAGTTTATCGTAGTTATGTGCAATCTTGCATTTTCAAATTCGTCCTAGAGCAGCAATTACTTATTATTTCTTATTCATTTACTTATTATTCTTATTATTTACTTATTATTTCTTATTCATGTTTCTTACTACTAGCCTAGGCTTTTCAAGAGCATGCCTAATTAAATCTCTGTTGTTCATTTCAAGCACTGAACCATCTCGCCCTCTTATAGGTTTAACTGCGCGAAATATTCGTTTATATTTCAACTAACCACGTAGGTTATATAGAGTCTGCTGATCTCATAGCAAGCAAGTGATATATTGTCCTGCGCCGAACTGTTGGGAGAACTCGTTTGATTGTTTGCGGCACTTTTTCCTACCACACTTCCATCATTCATCATTATAAACGGCGCAACAACCGGTATCCGGTCTAGGCCTGCCTTAATAAGACCAGACATCCCGGTTGTGCGCCGAGGTCCATCAATTCGGTATCCCTAAAAGCTGTGTGGCGTCCTGACCTACGCCATCGCTCCATCTTAGGCAGGGTCTGCTTCGTCTTCTTTTTCTACCATAGATATTGCCCTTATGGACTTTCCGGGATGGATCATTCTCATCCATACGAATTAAGCCACCGTAACCTATTGAGCCGGATTTTATCCACAACTTGACGGTCATGGTATGGCTCATAGACTTCGTCGTTATGTAGGCTACGGAATCGTCCATCCTCATGTGGGGGCCAAAAATTCTTCGGAGGATTCTTCTCTCGAACGCGGCCAAGAGTTCGCAATTTTTCTTGCTAAGAAGTCTCAGAGGAATACATGAACACTGGCAAAATCTTTTTTTAGTCTTGTACAGTAAGAGTTTTGATTCTATAGTGAGACATTTCGAGCGGAACAGTTTTTGTACGCTAAAATAGGCTCTGTTGGCTACCAACAAGCGTGCGCGGATTTCATCATCGTAGCTGTTATCGGTTGTGATTTTAGATAGGAGAAATTATCAACGGTTGTAGACTCCTATCTTTACTGTTCCCGTTTGACCAGTGCGGTTTGATAATTGGCTGGTTTTTGTTTTCATCATTCCCATAATAATGTTTGATCCCATAACCACTCTTCATTATAAATATCATTTAATCATAAGCAAATTGCTACAGATAAAGCAAAAACAATCGTTGAACCTTTTGACATTCTTTCGGATATAAGGAAGTGCAATTGCACCCCTGTACATAATGAACAACTGTGGTGCAGTTGATAAAAAATGAAAATAATAAAGGAATAAGAATAGATCCCTTGGGACGCCAGAGGAGGGGGAAAAGGAACGGGATGTGCAGCCATCCAAAAAGACGCGGTAGGATTGGTTGGAAAACTAAGAGGCAAGTCATGAAACAAGTGGTATAGGAACGCTTAGAGACGAGAGTTTGAACAGAAGCATTTTGAGATTCATAGTGTCGAGGGCAATAGCAAAGTCAGTTTAGTCCTGCCGCCATTTTACGACAAAATTGGTAAAGTCGAGAAAGTTGAAGACAACGGACCTACACCTAACAAAACCGTTGTGCTCTTTCACTATAAGGTGGCCAAAGTGGGCGGACAATCAGTCGCTGAGGTATCTTTCCAAGATTTTTGAACAGGAAGAAAGGAGCAAGATAGGACAGTAATTCTCGGAAAGAGTACAATTTTGACAATGAGGTACTTCACAAGGAGAGGGGTAAGGAGGAGAATGGTAGGCAATACGAGGCAGGCTATACCCACTAGCGGGATGGAAGAGGTGGGAGGAAGGAAGGCATGGACTGAGGAAAAGGAGCAGCAGACCAAATCACAAGATAGTTGGGGAAGTTAGCTGAGGAACCAGAGAATTCAAGGGACAGAGGGATTAGCTGGGCGGGACTGTGGGAGTTACGAATGTAGGGTCAGAAAGATTTGAGGCTTCCACGCTTCAATGAGTTTTCAACACTGACCAGATATTCATTCCTGGACTAAGTATTAAGAATTTGACCGAGAAACGCAGAGTTTTGAAAATAACTAAGTCAGCATAGGTTCTAGAGAATAGGAACTTCTTCCTCGCAGTGTTTTCTTTACGAAGTTTTTTGTAGACTTCAGTGGTGAACCAGACAGAGTCAAAGCACAGGGACCCAGAATGGTAATGGTAACCGTATACATATATGTTACATATATAGAATATGATGACTTCAATCATTCTCCCACATAAACTTGTAGGGCTTCTTTTTTCCGAAACCTGGCTCTCTATCGTGAAAAAGCAATGGAATATTAAATTATTATAGGAATTCCAAGCAAATCTTCTGGAGCAGCTAAAGTCTCAAGCCTGTCAAATCAATTTTGTGGATCAGCAAAATCTAATTAACTGATTTGCAAAAACCTGAATGTTAGATTTTCAGAGAAATGAACAACTAATTCCTTAAAAGTTGGGAAAATGTGCTAAAACTCCCATCCAAACACGAAAATTTCTTACTTTGACTTACATTGCAGCTGAATAAAATTCGGTTTAGAAACAGAACAATTTCTGAAACAGCCACGGCAGTAGTGAGTGTGGAAAACCCATTTTATAGGAATACACGTGGAACAGAAGGCGATCAATATGCTTTCAAACTCCACTTGAATAAAACGGAATAAAAAATGAGATAATTATATTGGGTCGCCGGAGAATATTCAATATTCTCTACTCCTTGAAGAATATTTTGTGTGATATGTCAATCACTACGTCATTAAATAATCAAAGTAAAAGCTTTCCTATTCTAAGGCCTAACCACGAAAACTCGGGCAAATCGTCAAGAGCGATATCGTTAGATTACCTCCTTTGTCATTATCGCAACTAACGCAGAAGTACAAATTAATATATACATTGAAGACGCCTTCCAGAAAAAATAACTTTCATTGTAATTTTTTGACAGAAAGTTGAAGAATAGATATGAGATTTTCAACCATCTCATCCGGTACTTCCCTGTTTGCTATTCGTAATTTTTTAAAATTCACTAAAGATGAGGACGCTTAACATCCCTCTTATACCCAAAGAATGAGACTCATCAAAATCAACCCATGCCACTGAGCAACACCAGCAAACATGAACACCGGTAAAACATTATCCAATCTGCAGATCTATTTATTGGAGTTTATTTATTTATTTTAGTGCACAATACATAGAAAAGTAAATTTCTAAATATATACTGTCCTCAGAAGAAAGAGCAAGGCACTTTGCCTTAGTTTACGCTTAAAACTAAGGAAGGAGACAGACCCAAAGGACCCAAGCTGTTGGGCATTATAACACCAGCGTAATCTCGCGCTGTTTCTAACAAGAGAGTTGAAAAGTGTTAAGGATTACTGAGTTGAGATAAAGTCGGAGGAGGAACGTAGGATAAAACCAGACATTTTGGAATCAAAAATGATAATGTCAACGAAGTGGGAATTGACACGATGATTACACCCAGTTATTAAAAGGAGGTCAGCGTTAATAAGAGTGTCCTTCAACAGAGTAGAGAAAGGACCACATCCCGTGGCATTTGCTGACATTCAGTGTCAACTTGTTCTGTTAAGGGAAAGTCGCACCGCCTCCTTAAACAACTATTGTTAACTGAGCACCAACGAATCAAAGTATCTAGATTAGACTGCAAGACAGCACAGGCCAGCTAAGGGACAAACAGATGGGGATGGAGGGGAAATCATTAATAAAAAATAGGACCAGAAGGAGGCGAAGTACGGAGCCTTGTGAAACATCAGAAGAAGGAGAGAAAGAACAGCATGAATAACTATGAACAGAAACTCTGTAGAAACGGTTTAATTGATAGAAAGAGAGCCTGAGATGATTGGAGAAGGGAAGTTGCGTAGAGAGAAGAATATTGTGGCCAACGGTATGAAAGGTTTTGGGGAAATCGGTATATAATATCGTGTACCGACTGTCATAAATTAAGGCATTTAGCATTAAAGTGGGTGAAGACCACAAAGTGTGAAGCAGTAGATTGATGTTTCACGAAAGCACGCTGCTCTCTCAATATGAGCTGACCGAAGTACGCGGTCAGACAATCGCTGACGCATCTCTCGAGGACTTTACAGCAAGAGGAGAGAATAGAGTTGGGACACAAGTTCACAGCTGGAGCCTCTGCTTTTGAGGATCGACATAATAAGGGTCTCTTTCAAAAGATGGGGGGAAGTAAACCCAGAAGATAAATAGGAACAGAGTTGGATGCAGGATTGTTGTGGGGAGTTGCAATCAGCAAAAACTACGAAAGAATGGAAATATTAGGAGTAGCGAATGTGGGGCAAAAACAGTTTCAAATCACCGTGAACAAGGATAGTCTCGACGCTCAACAAGTATATCTTATGCACTTTCTTAATCATAGACTGCACAGTGGACCGCATACCTTTAAAATGAACAAGATCGGCGTCACTCTTCTTCCGCAAATAGTCTTTGGAATTTCGGTGTGCAAGTTATTTTTATACAAAAAGAAAACTCGTGTCCTTACTGGAAAAGTAGAATTAGCTCCCACTAGTAATTTCAGTAATTGGTAAGTTAATTTTATGAAGCCGTCATGTTGACGTCTAGCGACACTCGCCATGAAACTGACTCTTTTCTGGACAAATGGGCCTCTATCATTTCCAATGACTATTGTAAATTAGTATCTAAATTTCAGTAAATCAATACATGACACATAATTTCATTGTTGAAGCATTTGGAATTAAATTGAATCGCTTCACCTAAAATGAACACTACCCAAATCTATTCTATATTAAACCACTTAATAGTTTCTTCCTAATTTATAAGATTCTTGCTGCCTCTATGAACCACAGAACTATTCGTAATCAAGTAATGAATAATCCCCAAAGGGGTCTTCTTCAAATCTTTTGTCAAAATAATTTTGATATTTTGCCCATTAAGGACAAGGCGTTTGAGACAAGAATCCTCCGAAGAATTGCCTCCCTGCATGAGGATGCACGATTCCGTAGTCTACATTACGACGAATTCTATGAGCGATACCATGACCGTCTGCTTGGGAATAAAATCCAGCTCAACAGGCTGCGGTGGGCGGGTCATCTAATCCGTCTATTACTCTGTAAGAGCAATATCTATGGTAGAAAAAGGAGACGAGGTAGTCCCTGGGTGAAATGGAGCGATGGCGTAGGTCAAAAGGCTAGACAGCTTTTAGGTATACCGAATTGGTGGACCTCGGCGCAAAACCGAGGTGTCTGGAGTTCCTTACGAAGGCAGGGGTAGACTGGATACCGATTGTTGCGCCGTTGATGAAAGACTATAAAAAAAGAATTTTTTGATTCTGCACTTATGTATACTTTGAAGCTATACATTTGAATGTAGTTAACGACCCCACTTCTAACGGATTGACTAAAAATTACAATAGAAAAATCAAAGGCCAACTTTCTCGGTTCATTCATTTTCTGTCTCTAATTATTCCAACTTATTCATTCCTGCCCTTTTCTGACTGATATTCGTCAAACAATGGATCCCAACAACATCTTCTCTGATCGGTTGGACACATGACTCTCTGGAGCATCATTTCTGGAATAGAAAACAAAAGTATGCACACCAACTAATGGTTCACGACAAATCTCTAGATAACGTTGAGCCTTTTATTATCGGAATGTTAGATTTTATCATAAAATCCACCAAATTTACCATGATGTTTGGATCTAATAAACAAAATACAGGGCTCTTAAAGAAAGGACTATAAAATACAGGCGAGTTCTGGAAAAGTTTCTATTAAACTTTATGCATTTAGATACATCGTCATAAATAAGCCTAAACAAATCTATCTTCATTTCCATTTACAATGAAGGCTAACATCTCAATCCATTTGTGTCCGCTATTATAAGTTTCACATCGCCCCCACTGTACAGTGTTGTACGTCCCAACAGTATAGTTCGCCCTCTTGACCATTTTCACTATAATCTCACACATAATGTATTAGCAAAGTTCTAACACAACTTGGCCATTAACATATCTTTTATCTAATTTTCCACTACATGAATCTTCCAGCTAGTTCACCTCAATCTCCATCAATCACCCCATTCTTCAAATTCTTCGCTTGAACAATTTCCACCTGCTTTGCTTCATCTCAATTTCTCTGGGAAAAACAAACTTTATTTTTAGAAAATTAAGTTATTTTCTTCAAACACAATAATTTCCCCTCAATCGATTTAACACACAATATGTGTCATATGCGTGCGACAAACGTTCTACATATTTTTCGCGCTGGCCATTATTTTTCAAGTGTTCACCATGACCTGGAAAGTCAGTCAATTGTAAAATCACTTTGATGAACTCTAACAACAAAAAAGAAAATTGTTGACATAAATTGATATTGTGCAAAATAATTTATGTAGCTCGTCACACTAGAGGCTGCTCGTCAGAATATTCTCTCATATGTGAGGGAGAGTATGAGGTGATGGTTGAGTTAGTAGGAAGTCACGGTTATTTGAATTTTCACCTATGTACAGGCATGAACTCATGTGGGGGCAGCAGGGGATGTAAAGCAGCTAATGGAATGCAAAAACATTGGAACCAAGTCATAACAAAAACAGAATTTATTATTGTGAAATTTAAACACATGCATAGATGCACATGGAATGGAAACTGACGTTGATAAAGTTCAAGGATAATCCGGTCAATGACAAACTGTAGTGATGGCTGTGACGCTTTTCCATATTTATGTGATACTTGCAGGGTGTAACTTGTATTATGGAAACATGTGATGTAGACAGCTTGCATATTTTGCAATGTTGATTATCCCTTTCTTACATTCATTATCACCTTTTACCTTCCCAACAAAAGAAGACGCATTTACTTCAATTACCATTCGTCCCTTTTCTCTACTTAGCGACTTCTACGTAGAGAGAACCGTTTATGATTACCATCCCAATGGCGGAAATGCTAATCCTCTTACTCCTAAAATTTATTTTATGTACGACTTAGTCTACGTAATACAAATAAGATTTACACCAAACTTTCCACTTTCAATAAATAATTCATATGCTCTCATATTTTCATCACTTTGTAAATTAGGCATGCGAAAGCCTAATTTGAAGACTACTAACAACAATAATTAGAAAATCTGGATCGTAATTTATTTCACATGCAAAATTTCAAAGTCCAACCCAAATATTTTTCCGAAGGCCACTAGAACCCAAAGAAGTGGTCTAACACCAATGTCATTTTCTTGTCAAAGTTGACTTCACCAATAAACATTCAAAAATATGTTACTTACTAAAGGCTCGGAAGACAAAGCAGGTAAATTCATCTTTGTTTGAAATTCGCCAAGGCAAAGAAATCAATCCTTTGAAATTACAGTAAGTACCAACTTTATGCTCGACCCTATCGGAGGAATTACTCGCAGCTGTGGAACCTCAGCTTTTGTTCGAATTTAGGTGAGACTACTTACAGTATAGAAAATACTATAATATTTCGAAGAAAGCGTCACTTACCTGAAAAAAAGAAAAAAAATTTATATTTAAAATGTTCGTTGTTGTTATTTAGAATTATTGCATATAATTTTGAAAAAGGAGAATTTAAATAGTGAAACTTTCATAATTAGGCTGATACAAAAGGTATTTTTTTGACACATCCACAGTTGGAGGATAGCTATATTTTAAATATTTAGTAATAGCTTCTTTCAAAATCACTTATCCGTACAAATGCGACACAATCGGCAATTCTTCTTTCCGGCCTGAAGGTGTGTTTATTAAGCCGTACAAGCGTAGCAACTCGCGAGTAAATTTCAAAGCGCCCCGCCTGCCTCGCCGATTACTGTAACTAATTCTTTGTCCACTGTCTGTCACTGCCCACGGTAAAAGGTTTAAGAAACAAGCTGGGAGCCTTCAATCTAGCCGCGCTGGCTCAGCATCATGTAATTTGTATTTGTGAAACCTGGCTTGATGGCAACTCCGAGCGCCCCGAAGGATATTTCATTTTCCGTTGCGACAGGGAAGTACACTTGTGGTCAAGTCCTAATTGCAATTAAATATCAGCTCCGCCCCGAACTCGCCTTTTCTTCCTCTCGCTCGCTATATCATTGTGTTGCCTTATATATCTACTCTTCTTCTTCTTCTACCCGTTTATTATATTCTCTATCTACGTCCCTTGTGCTAGCTCTTTCCACCTATACAAAAAATTGTTTGAGAGCTTATCGGACTTCCTTACTGTCTAATTCCCTTCCCTCCCTTTTTTCTTCTGCGGAAATTTTAACCTAGTCGTCCTAGCTTTCCTATTCCTTCTAACAACCTCCTCCACTTTTCCCTTCTACTCTCTTCTTTTATGAACACTTGTTCTGCCCTGCATTTCAACACGTCCAAAAAATTCTTGCGCCGCATTCTCGATTTCTTTCTTTCAAATCTCCCCAAACACCACCTCGCTCTATTTCCTCGCCCATCGCCCTATGTCAAAATTGACGCTCACCATCCGCCACTCGAATTAGATGCAGAGCTCCGTTGCTCAGACGCCAAAACTGCGCGGTATTCTGTTAAGTTCAACTTCCGGAAAGACAACCTCGACGATTTCAACTCAGCCTTAGCGTCAATCAATTGGGATGACATATTATCAAACCCTACGTGCGATCAAGCTCTTGACATCTTTTACATTATCCTGTCCGATCTCCTCTCTTGTTTTGTCCCTTTTTCTCCTACTCGTCTTCGTTCTTACCCAACTTGGTTCACCCCGGAAACCCTTAATACCACCCGCCTGAAACCTGAATTGCGGAAGAAGTTTCGGACTTCAAAAAATGACGCTGGCCTTGCCCATTGCAAGGTTATGCGGTCCACTATCCAGTCGATGTTTAAAATAGCGCATAAAAGATACTTGTTAAGCGTCGTGGCCGACCTTGCCTGGGGTGACTTGAAACCCCACCCAATCTTTCCCTTCTTCCATCAACTTTGCTGATTCCACTACCAACCCCCACAATAATCTTGCAATTTTCTTTGTTCTTACTTCCCTCCCGTGTTTACTCCCTCGACCTCTTTACCTTTACACCCTCTACGCCTGTTCTTAATAGAGACTGCTCCGAATCTATCGCCATTTATCCCCTTACGTCTTCCTTAGTTGAGTTCCTCATTGCTAATCTCGACATCAATGTTGGACCTGGTCCCGATAGGCTTTCTCACCTTTTCCTTGTTAACTGTAAACGACACATTTCCCTCCTTCTGTATATTATTTTTAACAAAAGTTTAGAGGAATTCTACTGTCTTTATCTCTGATCATCCCTATCCTCCAGAGCGAAGATACTTCACTAGCTGTGAACTACCGTCCAATTTCTCTTCTTTCGCTGACCGCGAATTTCGGTCACGTCATTATGAAAACATGATTCCGTAAAACACCGATCTACTGCTTCAAACCTTTTGGTCTTTACCAACTTCGCTGCTAAATGCCTTAATTATAATAACAATAGGAGGTACACACTATTTATACCGATTTCTCCAAAGCCTTTGATACCGCTGACCACAATGTTCTCCACTCTCTACTCTCTCTACTCAACTTTCCGCACTCAATCATCTTTTGGCTTCCCTCCTACCTCTCATATCGTTTCTGCAGAATTTCTCTCCATGGATACTCATCCTGTTTTTTGTCTCTCCCTCTGGTGTTCCGCCAAGGTTCCACACTTGGTCCCTAGAATTCCTATTTATTATGAATGACCTCTCCTCCATCCTCACTTGTCCGTGATTCCTGTTTCTGACGACCTTAAATTTTTTGCTTCTGTTTCGTCTCCGCTGGACTGTGTTTTCTTGCAGTCCAACCTTGATACCTTGGTCCGTTGGTGCTACTATTCACTTAAACCCTCCCCAACAACCTTTCCCTACTGTCTTGCCAGGCAACTCCTTTCACTACTGACCTTCCTTAAAGACCTGTTTGTAATGTCCGATGACATACTTCGATTCAGAAAGAATATACGCTCGTACAGGGAGGAGAAACAAGAGGAAATAATTTAAGGAACTATGCTCAAAGACGAGCATAAATCCCTAGTGAAGTGTAGAAACTCACGGTGAAGTCTAGCCAGATATGTTCACTGAATTGTTCGAAACATACATGATGATTTTTTTGGCATTATGAGAGAGGCCGAGCCAAGTATCAATGGCTGAAGGTCATAAACCTCCAGGCATGTTATCCTCCAGTAAACCGGTATGCTTTAACACTCTACAGAGAAAATATTAGAGCCTGTTTTTTTCCTAATCGGTTGCTGTGGTAGCGCTTCCGTAAATCCAACCAAAACGAGATCATAATTCGGAATTATCATCATCATCATCAACGGCGCAACAACCGGTATCCCGTAATAAGGAACTCCACACATCCCGGTTTTGCGCCGAGGTCCACCAATTCGATATCCCTGGCGTCCTGAACTACGCCATCGCTCCATCTCAGGCAAGATCTGCCTCGTCTTCTTTTTCTACCATAGATATTGTCCTAATAGACTTTCTGGGCTGGATCATCCTCATCCATACGGAAGTGACCTGCCCACCGTAACCTATTGAGCCGGATTTTATTCACAATTGGACGGTCATGGTATCGCTCCTAGATTTCGTCATTATGTAGGCTACAGAATCGTCTATCCTCATGTAGGAGCCAAAAATTCTTCGGAGGATTCTTCTCTCGAACGCGCAAGAGTTCACAATTTTTCTTGCTAAGAACCCAAGTTTCCAAGGAATACATGAGGACTGGCAAGATCATAGTCTTGTACAGTAAGAGCTTTGACCTTATGGTTGTGATTTTCGATCCTAGATAGAAGAAATTATCAACGGTCTTAAAGTTGTATTCTCCTATCTTTATTCTTCCCGTTTGACCAGTGCGGTTTGATGTTGTTGGTTGGTTGGTTTTCGGTGCTGACGTTGCCACGATATACTTTGTCTTGCCTTCATTGATGCGCAGCCCAAGATCTCGGAATTATTCTGATGACATATTTTTGGTTAGAGAACATCTGGTTTACAGGCGAGCATTCAATGTTGCAAAATCCCGCTACCCCTACCGAGAAAAGGGGATTCATCACAAAGCAACCACACAGGACATTGAAGTTGGCGACTGCATTAGCGTCTGCAAGTCGCCGACCAAATATCTGGGAGTAATGATGGGCGCAAGACATATACAGTGTAGCATGGACGAGGATGATACCAAACGTAGTTTTAGCGCAGCACCACTATGTTTTCAAGGCGTCAAGGCTACCTTTGGAAAAAAATTGATGAAGTTATGTGTTTTACACACAACCATACGCAAAAAGACTCGATTTTTTCCAACATGACAGCGATCAGCCTGATGGTGCGAAATGAACTAGAAAAGAGGCGCTCAATTAAGATATTCTACTACACTGTTATTGCCCCTTTGGACTATTATTTTCTTCGATCGGCGGTTTATACTAACGGAGCTATCAATGGACAATGTCCCAGTTCCCTTATTTCTCACTAAAGTAAGATTTTCACGAAAAGTCATTTCAGTATTACTAACGTCACAAGCGACAGGTCAATCATAAGAGAAGAAATGGCCTCAGAGTTATTTTCCGATAATACAATAATAATGCTAGCTCTGCCCTTACAAACAGCCAAACAAAAGGCCATATTACCATACCATGCCAGGGTATATACATATTGTAATGAGTAGGTTGACAATTTAACTCGCTGAGGATCTAGGTCCACAATGGAGAGACCAGGACTGGCGTCGTGGTATCTATCTGATCTGAAAGCCGAAAGTGCAGAGATTTCGCTAGAATGGACCTGAAGAAAGTAAGACATGGAAGCCCTGGTAGGGTTTTAAGGGGGAATGGTCCTATATCACATAGGACAAATCTGAATTGGGGACTCGACTACATGAAGCGAATATGCAAATACGAATAATATTCAGAAGATACTACTGAAACTCCTATGTTTAACTCTGAATGTCAGCTGAAACTGAACATGCAAACAGTGGGCGCTAATCATGGCCCTTGAAACAGAGAGTCAACTAGCTTTCAAACATATTGATCCACAGACTTTAATGCATTCAAGACGCCACTATTGTAATATGTTACATCCTAGACCTAGATATTAATTTAAAAAATCAAGATAAGTTAAAATTTTCGCAAGTCAATAATATTATTTTGAATTAATTACCAACTTGATTAGATAATTGTTTAATCATATAATCAAATTATGCATTCATAGGATTGCAACTGGATTTAACCTTTCTCCTGGAATTGACTAACTTTTACTCTCGAAACTGTCACTATAAATTCTCATAAAAATAAAAATCAATATCAAATCATCATAAAAATGAACCTCAAATGCTTTTTCTTCAATTTAAGCAAAAAAAGCTGTTAACGTCCCCTAGTTCCGCTTCAGAGTGGATTGAATCAATCTGCATTGATTTTACTTTCACTTGCAAACCGCGAAAAGTGTGAAACCACTCAATTAACAGCAAAAAATATATCTTAAGCCAGCACTATCTCAACTTCTATACAAAAAGTCAGATTTCAACGGAAGATACCTCGAAGCGTGAAACCATTTATTAATTACAACCTGCCCGATATGTTGATGAATTTCGACCATGCTCTGCTATTGTTTCCCATTACAGTATCTAATCAAAAGAAATGTTTCCCATATCATTCTGATGATGATGCAGATTAACACGATACATGGGATACCTGACTGTATCTAATTGCGAACATAAAGGTGCAATCATTCTGTAACTTGATTTGTGGAGCATCATCAGGTCAGTTGATTTAGGGTTTCAGATGCTTAAGGTATGTGATCATAAATTATGTAGCATTAAATATTCCAAGCAGTGCTTTTGGGAATCTTCTAAACAAAGATAAATTAAACGGGACAGCGACTCAGTGAGATTGAAGAGCATTACATTCTTGACCGGTCATTTTCAGTTGAGCGACCGCTGAGTCTATCTAAATACTCATGTCTTGAAGTTGAATTAAATGAATGATGAGCAGGTTCTAGACAAGAGTGGCAGGAAACTCATAATCATTCACATTTACGGTATCTTGAGTAATTGTATCTGGAGCATATTTTTTTTATTAGCTTTTAATTTTGTGCCGATTGCAGACAGTGATTAATTCACTGATTCACTTTTTCGTAAATGGATTAAATGAGAGTGATAATAGTGAAGAAGTCATAACTTCTCGATAAATAATTACAAATCCATCTTAGAGATAAACCAGGGCAGTTGTTTATATTTTTTTCTTTACGTGACTAATCTCAATGACAACGAAAACGCCATGAGAGTCAGTGCTTCCCTGTTTAGTAAGGACCTCTCGTTAGACGGAGGATTTGATATTATATAAAGAAGTTGTCAAATGCGCGAAATCAGTTTCAACTTCGGAGGTCAATTTCACCAATTTTATAGAAGGCAAATGGACTATAATTTACTAATGTGCACTTCAAAATTCTTTTAGAGACAAAATTTTAGCCACGACGCCCTCATTCGCTAGATTATGTTTCATCTTTTCTTATCACTTTGCCCTTATCAAAGTCCATTCTATATATCTGCCTGCCTCTTTTTCTTCAAAATTGCAATGAGTCATACAAAACCTCTCTGAAAGACTGTCACCCACAATTGCTCGGCATCATTTCAAAGACCAGGCAACAGTGCTAAAATTTGAACTCCATTTTGATATTGGCCCATTCATCGCAAATTATTTTGTACGGTAAGTGAAAGACCAAATTACTTCGCTTTAGAAATCTCCGCTCCCTCCTCTCTTTTGCCTTTCTGAATCCGCTGTGAATAGAACTCCTCCCGAGCATCAACACAGGTTTCACAAACAGCGTTTACTGTCACGTCCAAAGCAATGAACATAAATAGTTCCCGCAATTGCAGTGGCGAGCAATGACCAAGGTGAACGGTACCGAGGGGAAGCATCCACCAGGACTGGATGGTTGAGATCAATCTATATGGCCACCTTCTGTTCTGCGATGTATCCCATCTCGATTGGTCTGATCCTAAAGGCAATGTTCTGTTAAATTCATCGCTGATCATTTGAAATACCACTACTTTTCTTGATTTCTTTGGTCTACCAACATTTGACAAGATGCGTCATAACGCGGAAAGAATTACAGACGCCTCATTTACCGCGAAAAGATAGTTTTGTAATGTTAGCTTTTTGTCGACTACTCCAACTCCTACCTGATACTTTTTTGGAGAGTTCGTTGAATTCATAACTCTCCTCGTTTATTCCTGAGGACATTCTTTCTTTTTCGCACCCTGATCCATGAGTCCAACCACTACTGACAACTAGGGCAGATTTATTAGCTACCCACTTTATATCTCCCCAATATTTTATACAAGAAGGACAAACCACCCCCCTTCCTTTTTTTTGGTAGTACAGCTCTTAGTTAAAGCAACTTTTTATAAACCTCCGCAAATAGAACTGTACGTCGTTTTCCACAACAAGACCTAATCTCATCGTCTCCATATACTTAACTACATTTACTTTCTCTTATTGCTTTTCAGATCCTTAACCATTTGCGGAAGAGTGAAGCTCGAAATCGCTTGCACCTTGGCTGGATCCGTTTGGATGCCTTCAGTGGTAATCGAATGATCGAGGAATCTCACCTGCGATTGTAGAAATTTGCACTTTTCAAAGTTGAGTACTAGACCGGCCTCAAGGAGACTTTGAAAAAAACACTGGAAGTGCTCTAAATGCCCGGACTCAGAGGAAGACGCGACCAGAACATCATCCAAATATACGAAACAGAAGTGGAGGTTTCGCAGCAAAGAGTGTTTGAATCTCTGAAAGAACTCGAAGAACTCGAAGAGCTCGAAAGGTGTGCATATTGCCGTTTCCAAAATGTTTGCGATCGAATGCGCAAAATCGTGTTTGAGTGAGATGGGGTATCGGTCAGCAATCGTCTAAGCATTTAAACTTCTGTAGTCACAACAAGGTCTCCATCCGCCGCTGGATTGTGGGACCATGTGAAATGGCGAGGATCAACCACTATGTGATGGTCTACAAATACCCCGCTTGAGAAGTTCTTCAAAACTTTTCCACGCAACTCCGTGCTTCTGCGATGGTAATGGACGCACCTTAGAGAAAAATGGGGAGCTAGTAGTGTTAATGCGGTGCTGAACATCATGCTTAACGGGTTCAGAGAGACTAAGCTCGGTAGTAAAGTTACGGTATTTTTGCAGAAGTGCGCGAATACGTGCGTCGCAACGTCTGGATGAGATTTTTCCTAATGACTTAAGGGATTTTTCCTATTGACTTAAGGGAAGTTGTGGGGTCAATGAGGGACCTATTATGAATATCCACTAGCACCCCATAGTGGCACAGGAAATTCGTGCCTAAGATGGGTATACTGATGTCAGCGATTATGAAACGCCAAGAAAACGTTCATTGAAGTCCTAAACTCAAGTCTACCTGCCTGTAGCCATACGTGCGGATCGACGAAGAATTTTGCTGTCGCAAGTTTCAATGATTGCGATGTTAACTTATAATGCCGGGATACGGGAAGTACTGAAACTTCAGAACCTGTACCAACCAGGTAGTTGCGCCGGCTCATAGGATCGTAGATTGTGAGGCGACGTGGTGTTGCATTTCGGATAGTTATCAGAACTCCCGGCAACTCTGCTTTGTTTGGTGAGAAATTGCAGGGACTGGTATATTTTTTAGTCTTTTCAGCAAGCGTACGATGGTACCAGCATGCCCTGGTACTTGCCGAAGGTCCAGACGACAACTAATCGATCATCTATTTCGGGAAGCGGATCTAGGCCTTGATATAGTCCTACTCGGAACGCAAAGCACCGACAGCCTTTGCCGTTAATGCTGCAAGCATCTGCTGCAACTAAGCCACCTAGCCTAAGTTGTCGCGAGAAACCACCCCAACCATGGACGCCACGTAGGCCTCATGATTTTTTTCCGCGAAGACGATTAACGTATCCAGAGACCCCCCATCGGCACATGCCAGGATAGTCTGTGTGCCCTCTGGGAGCCTCTGCAAGCACAAAGATTGTAGCAGCTCGGTGCCGACTTTGTCACCACCCAACTGCTTCATTTCACGCACCAATTGGCTTGGCGCACGGTCATCTAGCGTTAGCTCTGTCAGTAAGCGGTTAGGTTTAGCCATCTTTCACTAACAGGCATTTTATGAGCTGCTCTTTTAAATGTCTATACGACCAGTCCTTAAAGACGTAAGAGACAAGCTCAACTGCCTCCTCGTCAAGCCCGACCAGCGCATAATTAAAACGAACGCCATCCACTGTGACGGCGGCCAAAGTGACTTGTGCTTCAAGTTGGAGGAACCATGCTGCCGTGCTCCTACTGCAAAACGGCGGTATCCGTAGGGCCGCGGTAGTTGTTGAGGACATCGTTGGCAGAAACAGAAACAAACAACCCAAGAGAAAACGGACAAGTGGAATGAGCGAAGTTCGAGAACCAAAGAAGTGAAAGAACGGAGGAGAAGAAAACGGTCCTGCGCCGTCTCTTGCGGCGTTCTCTTTTGTTATGATAATATAAAGAAGCCGACTCTTGCGACCTGACGTTTGTTTTACTTTACGAAAAGAATTTACAGAAAGAATAATAATTTAACCTATTCAATAATATAAAATAATAAAAGACAAAAATGTAGTATCTGTTGTGGAGACGGTTGCGACCTGGCTAGTGAAGGTGCCTTGACTTCTCGCCTGCAGTTGCGGAGCACCGCTACTGCTGTTCTTTGTCCTTTAGCATATTCTGCTGCGAATGTTGATAGGTGTTCGCGCTCGTTGGATTACCTGGGGCGCCGGCTCTTCGAGTACGCCTGGATACGCGGTAATTAAAGGATTCTTTGCAGCGAGTGAGAATTGCAACAACGGCGGAGGAGTTTTCTGACAGCCGACGAATAGCCAAAACTCAATTTTCGCGTTCGCCACCTTTTGGGCGGCCTCGGTCACTGAAAACGAACTGCTCTCAGTCACATAAGTAATGGGATCAGAGTTTCCTTTTTCTTCCTTCAGCCACTCGCTTTGGTTCTTCTTTAGCTTTCTCTTTTTGTGTTCAAGTCTGCCGTTCCGGAGCCTTATTAACCCGAATTGGAAGGTCGCTCGTCCATAGGGCTAATATCGGCTTGAAATTACGGGATGATCACAGTTTTCTTACTTTCCTATCTGCTGTTGATTTTCAACTATTAATCGTAACGAATGCCTCGCTCTGCCCTTAGTGGTCCATTGTACTCGGTGACCTTACTCTTTGCTATAGTAAAGCTTAATTCATTCTAGATGGTTCTCTAATGGTAATAACTTAGACCAATTCTTTGGAAGTTTTAAAATATCTAAGGATTCATGTTCATCGCTCTTACCGCCCTTTGTCTATCCGCTAAATAGGAAAGTAGCTTGTTGGATGATAACAGCGGCGACCCAAAGATCTTTACTCCTTTTTCCATTGACCAGTGAAAGGAACCAAGTTTGACAAAAAAGCCAAGCAACTACATATTCGAAAAATGTAATCACCTCCGCATGAACAAAAGAATAAACAGAAACAGAGGAAAGCGAAAAAAGCCCCCCGTCCTCCCCCTACAATAGCTGTAGCTGACAATATTATGAGAACTATCTCTCGAGATGCCAAATTTATCTAATTTCCCGAGCCAATAGTTTATAGTCCACCTTTTCTGCGTGTTTCCACTGAATGACGTCAACTAGCCGAAAGTCAGGTTGTTGTTTGTAGAAGACAGCAATCAGTTAGCCGTAAGCAAAATAATCCAATATCGAGTATGTTTCCGATATCGGCCCAAGCTTCTATGCAAGGTTCTGATCAATCACCGTACATACGCAGAACAGCCCGAAATCAGATAATCCAAAGTTTCTAATGTCGAACCACACATTCAACATTGGTCCTTCTCGCAATCCCTTCATCTCAGTAAAGATATACCGATGCATTACTTTTGGCTTTCACTAATCAAGCCGCAAGCTGGCTTAGAAACAGCCCCATGTAAGGGACTTACCTGCTCCTTGCTGTAAAAATAAACGCATCGTCGACTTGACAATATGTCCCACTACGTCAATCTTGATATGTCCCACTACGCCAATCACGACCCTGGGTCCTATGTCACGAGGCATATTCATCCGCTAGACGCCAGAATTTTAGTAATGTATTCGAAATTTGGACATGGTAGTCCGTATCCGCCGCTGGATGTTTTCCAGATCGCTCTTCGTCAACGAACAGCGTATCTCAGTGAAGGAATGGCGAACACATTTGGTTCTTGAGAAATACGATTTAAGCACCAGCTTCAGACATTGTCATCAACCCGAGCATGACGTTTTTTACAGAATTCCTAGGCACCTGAAGAAATCTGTATTGGTCATAACTTGGATGCGGAGGTCACCAATATTGCGTCCGATGAATATGGAGGTTATAATTGACATTATTATTATTTCAATAGTCACACACAAACACCCCTGTTCCGAAGCTCGCTTTGAAACGGGGACACGTTCATTCCTGTAAGGAAAAAACTTACTCGGAAAAAACACCCAAACAAGGAATTAAAAACGGCTGTCAAAAGGAAACAACCCTTAATTTTTACGAAAACTCCAACATGGAAGTAATTGTTAAATTCAATACAAATTGGTGATTTAATTATTTTATGGATATAATGCGATTAAGATGATAGGTTTCTCATTAACTTAATTAAATCTAAAGGATAACTGCCAATCAATCTTCTTGGATTGACCATAATCCCAAAGGCGTGGGTTTTTTAAGGATTAGAGTAGATATCTCCCAAAGCAGTCAGCTACCCCGGTACATTATAAAGAGTGCTATCATTTCATTAAAACACAATCTTCAATTTATATTTATAAGAGAAATCTTGTCCCAATTCATTTCATCGCCATATAACAAGCTCTTGATAAAATTATATCAAACCACATGATGGTCACAATAATGAGAATCTAAACTCTCTAAATGGCTACCATTACTCAAGATATAATTCTACAAATGATTGCGCGCTTCCTGCCGGCACTTTACGACACAATCATCATTTTTTTTACAGTTTCTTTTTTCTTTCGTTAATTTGATAGTGGGTTGGAAGGTTATCCGTCAGAAAATTACCACTTGAATGATAGTTTGTTCCCTCAATTTAAGTCGGTCAAATTATCTAATTTTTCATCCAAGTTGGGTAGCGTTTAACTACGGAAAAAAACAAGAATTTGGGCGTTTACTCGGTTTCGAGGTGAGAAATTCAATTTCAGGTTGAAATTGAGCACGCGACAGGTGATCACAATCAGGGAAAAAATAAAGAAAAATATTAGAGTCGAAAGATATGAGGACCGCAGTAAGATTTTAAGATTTTTTTTATAAGTATGTTTGGAGGAGTAGAATTTCCAGGAGTATCTTTTCATATAAGCCCGGAGTTTCCATGATTATATGATAAAAATTATATGGTTATGCATAAGATTGACCATTAAAAACGCCTCCACGCTTAATTTTTTCAGCAACTCTTCTACAACAATCTGCAGTATTTAGTCAGATAAGCTACCTCGAATGAGACCATCATAGTTGCTATCTTCCTACACTAGCGTAAACCAAAGACAATGATGTGAAACCAACCCTGCGTTAAATATATTGAATGGATCCATACATTGTTTGGTTTTTGTTAATAGCTCCAATTTTTTAACGATAAAAAGTGGATCATCTACAACACCTTTATTCGCAAGAGATCATGAGAAACCGCGGGCGAGCCGCTGAATGCCGGTCTGAATCTAAAGATTTTGTTACCCATAGGATCAGATGATCGTGATGTACTGTTTTACGTGCTGCTTCCTCAAGGGAAAACGATCGATTCGAAGGTTGGATCAAGAATTGCGAAAGAAACGCCCATTGCTGGTGAATTGCAAAGGTGTCATATTCCATCACCAGCAATGGCACACTCACTCAATAAAAATTAGTACTGGGATTGCCTCGTCCACCGGAATATGCACCATCCGACTACCACTTGTTCTGGTCCCTACAAAGCTCCTTCAACGGGAAATCGTCCGCTGGTAGAACAAATTGACCGACCTCAGCCGACCACTTCTAAGCAATAATGAAATTGTTCGCAAGATAGCAAGAGGTCATCAATAAAAACGAAAAATATATTATTGTTAAAATTCATCCTTTGTAAGAAAAATACTTGTTTCATTTTAGCCTTCAAAAAACGAACGAACATATGGATCCAGCTAATCCTGCAGGTAATGGGATACAAATCCCAGAGAACTATATATTTTGAGGAGCAGTTGTTGAACATTAATGAAAACCTAGCTAATAGAAACACCAGACAAGCATATAGACTAGTGAATACAATTAAGAACGTTTGCCAATCCAGGACTAGCCTCTGCAACAACAAAGATGGAAACATCATCAGCGATGCTGACAGCATCAACAAACGCTGGGCGTCCTATTTTGAGGAGCTTCTGAATCCGATACCTGGTGCCCCCATATAAGTAGCCCAAATCGATAGTGGTATTGGTAATCCTGGCCCAACTACACATACTCCGACAGCAGAAGAAATTGATTTCAAGTCAAGTCTCGAAAACTGACCGACACAGAGGATCTTCTGCATACTCATGTCACTGCTGCGAAAAAAATGGAACTGCGCATCGAGAAGTAGGACGCCAACCATTCGAGCATCAACGTAGAAGACCTTAACATCGAATTCGTAGACAGCTTTATATATCTAGGTAACAGCCTGTCAAAGGACGCCAATGAGACTGACGAGGTCAAGTGACGGATACAACTAACAAATAAGACTTTCTTCTCGATCCTTCCCATAATAAAATCGAAGCATATGCATAGAAACACGAAGCTCCGCGTATACAACCATCTTACGACCCTTGCTATGCTATGAGTGCGAAACTCTGGAGCCTAGACCTAAGCCTCCGAAAATTTGCTAAACAAATTCGAAAGGAAAATCCTTCGGCGTATTTTCGGAGCAGTTTGGTGCCACCGTGTGTAGAAGCCACGCTTCCTAGATATACAAATTAATCGACGACTTCGATGGCCACTAATGCAGCTGGGAAGAATGCGATAACCCGTCAGACTGAGAACCTTAGTTTTGTTCACTCTACTTGCCTCTCTTTCCAAATCCAGAGCCATTTGGCCACTGTCCATGGCCCAGTGAGAGGGCAAGCAGATCACCAATCAGCGTAGTCGAGGTGTTTAAGGAAAGATATCATCATACATTAAATTCCTCCACGTCTTCCGGAAAAGACAGCATGAAGAACGTCACCAATAACAAAAAGAAATAATATAGGTGACAGATAGGCGAACTCGGCTTTGGATCTCAAAATTTTGGACTTTGCCTCGGTGCAGCACGTGACATTTTGTACCATCATATGTCGGTCTGATAGCAGCTATTAGTTTCTCCGGAATACCCCTCGTGCGTAAAGCACTCGAAATATACTCCCTGTTAACGCCGTCGAAAGCACGCAGATACCCCTCCATTTTTAGGATCTGAACGATTAGCCCCTTCTTCCATTGTCTAGGAAAGGTCTCGAATTCCCAAGATTTCTGTACAAGTGAAAGCAGGCGATCTGCAGTGCAGATGCAGCGATAAATAACTCTGCGAGGAGACCGTCAAGCCCAGCGGCTTTAGTCCGTTTGAATGCATTGATGACCGAAATGATTTCTCTTCTGGTTGGAAGAACAGTCCGTACCCGCATGTTACGGTGACTAGCCATTTCATCTTCAAGAGGGGGAACCTCACCGTATAAGATACGGTTAAGAACCATGATGAAGTGTTCTTTCCACCTCTTCAGTTGTTCATCGTCGTGAATGAGAAGTCGACCGTTGACTTCCTTCAGAGGACCATCGAAAGATTTGCGATTATATGCGAATTCTTTCATGATGCGGTATACATTCCTGAAATCATTGCGATCTGCGGCATCTTCCGCTTTCCTGACCAGCGCAGTAACAAATTTTCTCTTGTCATGGCGTAAACTACGCTGAACTTCTCGGCATTTTGCACGATATCAGAGTTTGAGCGCATCACACCCTCCATCTTTCGCAGCGGTCAGTAGAGCATTCAACTCCTTCCGTTCATCGATCCACTTCCAGGATTCCGCAGTCAGCTAGATGGTATAACACATGACCGACGACCTGCGTAGTACCCGAGAAAAGAGCACTTTTGATGCCGCCCCAATGCTCATCGATATTCTCAGACGGGTTACTAAGTATATCTGCCGTACGATCAGGAAGATAATTCTACCACTGTCGAGCGACAGCTGACTCGTACAAGCGGTCGATGTTGATTTTGGGGGGTCGCAGCTCTACAACCTTGCGAGAAGTGACAGACGCAACACGCAAGCCAGCATAAGCCACCATCAGATGGTGATCCCTTTCGAAGGTGATGTCACCACCCCTCTTGTTTGCGCACATCCAGCAGACAACTCCTAAATATACTGGTGATCACGAAGTGGCAATGTGATTGCTCGTACGGCATTGGTCGGTTTAAATCTAACTAACCTTATGGTAGGCAGGTGCTCAAACAATGTGCCACTAATGACGAGGCGATGGAATTTGCAGGAATCCACGAACGTCCCACCATTTCCGTTGTGGTCGCTAACCTGATCACATGTCCAAGCAAGGTGTTGTCAGATCCCACCTTGGTATTCAGAGCACCCATCACGATTTCAATGTCACCTTTAGAAAGCCTCCCCTGAACTGAGTGTAATTGCTCATTGAAAGCATCCTTCTCCAATATATCGGAAGTCTCCGTTGGTGCATAGTATTGTACAATTATGATGCTCCTTAATTTGGACCGGTCAGGAGTCTGTTAGAAACCGTCCAGAGTCTCACCATCTTACTTCGCTTAGGCCTAAAATGTCCAGTTTTTATCGCTGGAATTCCAGCTCAAGCTGAAGAAAACGTGCAATCTAAGGACACTCGCTACCGTTATCGATAAGCGTACGCACATTCTAGAAACCAATTATTGTTTATTTTCGATAGTCAAAGGTCGTAGACGTGAGGTCCTATGACAAGGATCTTATGACAAGCACTTCGGTATGTTCTTAAGCCCCAACTCACAGGACGTGTCTGTTCATTGTCTGTCCCACAAGCTAGTAGATGTTGAACTCCACCAAAACGTGTTTCAACACATAAATAGACTAACAGGGAGACAAAAATTGTGCAACTTCGTTCTTACTAACAACAGGGAACCCATCTGCAGCGATACTAAACAAGTGAAAATCCTTAGGAAATCCTTTGAGAACTCAACCCACCCCTTCCTTGAAACAACCCAGCTATAACTTCAATTCTTAAATCAACAATCCAAGATTTTAACAACTTCTCTTCAATATGTCATCTAAACCCACCTAATCGCGAAATATTTAAGCTTTATTACAACTTACACTTCTCACCAAAAATGTGAATAGCGTCTTAGCATTTATAATTGCATAAATGATGGATAGCTTCCCTCCACTTCCATTAGGAAAAAAAGTATCTCCCACGAGCCAGAAAAAACCCGCCCTTCTATTAAATTTGCAAAGAATTGGCCCAGTACTCAGTACAGTCCAGTAGTAACATCGAAAATATCCTAACCAGCAGTTTGGATTCCTGTTTAAACATGGAACACAGCACGGTCTACCTCCAATGAATAAACTGCGGTGAGTTTCTATGAAAATAGGTTTCGAAAATAACATTTTCAATGGAGTGACAGCAACATTGAAAGTGCCGAAAGTATTCACGACTGACATCCCGATCCCTCACATCGGTACTGCCGTGATCCATTTTGCTGATGACACGCTCCTCTTTTTTCCAACCTCAATCCTAGCAAGCCAGTTGAAGTACCCGGGAAATATTTGTTAGATTAGAAGACGAGATAAGTCCGTAATTTTCGGAAAAAAATCTGGATACTTTACTTCTACAGTCGTTCACAAGGAAACTAACAGCTTCATGATCTAAATCCGGGACACTCTAGTGACCTCAGACCAAAGTCACTAAAAGCCATTAAGCGAGTTCGCTATCAGTAAGGCGCACGGTGCAATGAGTAGCATCTACTGTCTTCTTTGAAAGAAAATAGGTCTTAGCACCAAAACCAAGCTCCACAGAAGCCCCTCAATGAAAGCCACTGGAAGATGCATGGCATTCCAACCTTGGATTTGACAGGACTGCACTAGCATGGCTTATAATTGGAAGACAAAAAATGTTGACGAAGCGCAGAAGTATATCAACGAGCTAGTATTAAACTTCCTCCAGGACATGTTATCAACCTTACCAAATATTAAACGACTTTATGTACCAATAAAGTGAAACATCCTCATTAGCCACATTCCTTAGGCTTTGCCAAATAGTGAATACTGACTTAAAATCTATTTCTTTAAAACGCAGTCAATGTAAGTGCTTCTTGCATTAACTATACGTAAGACTAGAGTTCGAGAAAAATAAGACTTTGCTTCCCGACAAATAATCAAAATAAACAAAACAAGCTACAACAACCGAGGAGTGAAAAAACCGACCCAGTAAATAAAAAGGTCAATATTCAAATTGAAAGGAAGTCTTCAAAGTGTTTCCAAAATCAGTTGACCAGTCTGAAGGCAACGTGTTAAAAGCTTATCTAATTGCCATAATGAATGCGTGGGTTCCTACTTGTTGTTCACAAATTTGGGTTATATTTAACTGTCGTCCCCAAAAATATTACAATAGAGATTGATCTTGCTGCGCATTTCAATTTTGGAGATAACTCTTGTCGCATTGTATTGTCCATTGTGTTTAATGAGTAAATTTCACAGGTTGTTACTATTCCATTCAATTTTTTAGAGAGTAACACTCAAATTTCTGGCTCTTTTTGGGCAGATATTCAAGAAATAATAGGAAGCCTTCATAAAATTGAATTAATAATTTCCCCTGAAATGTAGTATCTTCTGGTGAAATTGGCGCACTTTAAAAGTTGAAGTAGGAATAAAAGAAGATACTTTCTTTGGTGAAGTTTTTTTTTGTATTTTTGAATATACGTATTTCGGGAACCAATTGTTCCCTTCTATGAAAGTCTGGCATTAAAAAAGGAATAATTGCTTCCATAAACACATGTTGTATGCGATAAATAAAAAAAAACATTTAACCTTCTTTTCGGCTCCCTGTTACTAGAACCAACCCAGAGGGAGATAAAGAGACAACGGCCGAAGAAGGAGAAAAAGAAACGCTTTGTTTTACTGGTACTCAAATTTTTAAAATTGAACAATAAAATAAATTCCATTTCTCAACAATTATCATTGATTGTAGCTATATTTATGTTGACGCCACCAATTGCAGCGATTATTCAAATTGCCCTTTTCCGATGACGAAAACCAGGCCACTAAAACTAAGGCAATTTGTTATCAAAATTCGCGAAATTTTTGGCTTCGTAATTTTGAGGGTCGCAATTAAACGACTGATCGTAAAATTCCAAAAAAACTGCATGAATACGATAGTTGCGAAGAAAACTTGTGCGAAATCGAAATCTGCCAACTTCTTGTTCTTGCCAAGAAATTGGCCGCCTAGAGAGACTTCTAATTTATGAAATATGCAAAGACGCTTGATCCAAAAATGAAAGCCATAAAACTACAGCAATTATGGAATTTTCGATGATTGGATCCTAGATTAATTGGCAACAGTGCCAATTTGGATGAAATGATACCTTGACCAATGTAATACATTCTTAATTTATTACTTCATGAACAAACGCATGTTTGGAATACGAAAGAGTGAACGTGCATGTTAGTCCAACTATGAGATTCGGATTTATACATATGTCCCGGTACCTGAGAGGGAAAATAGTTGTTATTAATTCAACCCTTAGAAATGCTGAGAATTGAAAGACCTCCCACAAAAGTAGATAATACAGGCAAAGATGATTTGTCAGACAAAGGCCAAGATAATTATACCCCCTGAGCCAGCAGTTTGAGGCCGGTCTCGTTCAAGTAGTTCCTGGTAAACCGCCTGATTTACTTCAAACAGGCATGGTAACCTACGCATTAAATGAACAGCGACAACCAAACCTAGAGAGGTCACTGACAGGGCAATCATGGAAGGCGGATCAGGCTCAAGAGTATTTTTGAGAACGTTTATGGAAATATATGCAAACTTATTATCAGCAGATCTGCTACAAACCTGGTGAGGTCGGACCAAACTATTCTCATAGTGTAAGAGAGTGATCAGCGCTTAATAGCAACTTCACATCAAGCGACAAACGAAACGATGTCGATTTGGGTACCACGGAACTCAAACATCGCTGATACTGGTGGCAATAGGAGTTGTATCGTGATTTGACGTCGGATGCCAGTCGACTCAGCTGTGAATGAGTACCTGAGTCAAATCAGGGTAATAATCTCGGGCGAGCGCAATGCTGACCACATTGCCTCCTACAGTATACTGTAGTGTACCGTTACGGTCTTGAATGAAGTGCTCTAACACACTTCAAGGCCCTGATCCAATATGAATTGTTGCGCCAACGATTATTATTATTAAGAACCTTGAAATTCCTCCCAATCAAGCTACTGTGACAGAAGATGTCACTTCTATTTGAGAGCGATCTTTACTGCAAATGGTGGGTATTATTATTATTATTATAAAGTCAGAATTTAGCATTAGGCCATGTAATGTCAAGTCAATTCAGAAAGATGTGGTCGCGATTTACCAAATTTGGTAGGATCATGCCTCATCATGATGTAGCCTATATTACTGCAAAATTTTGTGATTCTAGAATGAACTTAAGGTGGGGTTTTCCTGCCAATTATTAAAAATTATAGTAACATACTATTATTAACTTTATTTGAACAGGTATCGTCATGAAGGGTATTTTGGAGCCTAGGCACCATACAGTGGTAGCTTCTTTATTTTTTTTCAGATTTTTCGGTTAAGTAGTTTCTGAGAATGGGTCCGTTAAAGAAATGATCACTTTCAACCCCCCCCCCCCCCCTCCCAATCTTTCAAACAAGACCGCCTTCGAAAAGTACTAACCGAGACCTTTAATTTGATACCCCACATGACTATATTTGATGAAAAAAAAATTTAAACCCTCCTTTTGCATGTATCCCCCCCTTAAATTCGATGTAAAAAGGATGTAACTCACTATATGCGTGAACGTTCACAGTTCCCACCTTTCTACCAAATTTGGTGTCAATCGCTGTAACCGTCTCCGAGAAAAATGCGTGTGACGGACAGACAGACAAACAGACAGTAAACCGATTTTAAGAAACCTGATGCCACCAGGACGACATTTATGTTGTTCCTAGAGAATGAGGTCATGAAAATCTTAGTAGAAGTTTTAACGGAACACAATACCCTAAAAAACTAAATGAAGAAAATCAGAGCCATGATCTTGGCTAAATATAGCTAACGTGAAAAGGATAAGAAGCGGCATTGCATTTCGGATGTACTTATGCAGCCTTCTTAGATCTCAAGCGAGGATACTTTGAAAAATATTTCTTCAACGAAGAATCTACGCACTCTCTACCTCTGTGGAATTTTCTCAAATTCGCAAAAGCCCGCGAGTGTCACAAACAGGAGGGTATATGACAAGACGTTTCAAAGGACAACACACTGGATCTAATATATGCGGGCAAACGGCCTTGCCAATTATTTCCTAAAAACCCATCAATCCATACTGATATGTTTACATGTAAAAATCGAATTTTCATCTACCAAACTGATGCCTTCCTACCCATGAAGACCTAAAGACAGACCCTCCACTATTGACACATTCAACAAAGCAATCCTATACGAAATCTCCCAAGCAATGAACATCCACTCCACACTAGCTTAATATGCAGCAAAAAATCTAGAAAGATGCCAATTACACTCATACCCCTTAGTCTGGAAATTATTATTGACGAGTGTATTTCCTCAATTCAAATCTATCTCCACAAAGTTTCGCTCTTTACACCAGGGATAACCGTCCATTCAGGGGAGAAGACGGCTTAGTCTGTACCCCGGCCGCCACTCCTATCCGCTTTCCTTCATTTTGCCCTCCAGTCTCCTTCGATTTCTCATACTGTTGAAACACCAAGAATATTGAAGGGATTTTTTTTCGAGTTCCATTCTCACTATAAGCCATAAGTCAAACAAAACTGCCATCAAGCCCTATTTGTCTTTTATACACCATAGAAAAGATATTAAAGAGAGTGACATACAATAGATTGCCCTGGTTTCTCAAAGAAAGGGTGCGATCTGTCAAAGGGGCAATATGGATTTCGACGAGCCCATTCTGTGGTCGATGCAATAGCAATGGTCGAAAATTTAGCTCGGGATACAATAACCTTAGGGAAGTGCTGCGCAGAGCGCGTGGTAAGATGCCGAAAATGAATTTAATTTTGCCCATCGGGTTTGGTTTACGGGCACTTTGGCTTAACCGAGGATCTCTTGTTTGGTTATAATAGCAAAGCACATAATTATGGTTATGAATGGCCGACTTGGACTTGACAGAAGAAATAGCCCCCAACGATTGAAAAAAAATCTTTGTTGAATACCTGAGGAAGATGATCGATTCCAAGATTCAAAATGTACTTAGAATATGCCTGCTAGAAGGTATCAGGGGCTAGCTCATTACGGATGATGCCAAACATCAAAGACTGAAGTTGCAGTCTGTTCACGACCAGAGCGGTGGAATCCATTCTGTTATATGCGAAATCTGCATGGACGGGAACATCGATCAGTGCCCTGAACCAGAGAACATAGTGCCGAGAGTGTAGAGGGCATTGAGGACAACAACACGATGGAGATCAACTAACATTATACACTAAAAAGGGATCGTCCACTTTACTGTGAAATTAGCTCAGTGGAAACATAGAAAAGACTTACTCTAATTTGTAATAATCGCCAAAATAATAACGAAATAAAGAAATCCCTAAAACGGAAAACAAGTCATTGCACAAAGAATGGGCTGGTCTAAACTAGACTCCTCTCCACAAAGCAACAAGGCGATCAACAAGGATAAGGACAACAAGTGGGGATACCTTACAGTTTGTTAGATGCTAAGGTTTCTGTTTAGTATTTTTAAATTTATGGAAAATAAATATATATTTTGAGCAATCAAAGTCGACACTTGATATAAACAGCTATACCAGCACTATTGATGTTGATAATCTGTCAATGGATTAAATTAGACAGAATTTTGATGGCCACTATTGCTTTTAATCTTAAGATCTAACCCAGGTAATACAACTTTCCGTAGCCACATAATGTGGCCTACAACGAACGATAAGGAAGGTGATTCTGGGAAAATACGCCAAACAGCTATCTCAGTTCCAGAGACAACAGAATTCAGAAAAATAACGATGAGAAGGCCAGTTAAAAAAAATTGGTTAAAATACCCCAAAAATCCTGCAAACTCCTTACTAAATGTAATTTCGAAAAAACGCCGTTTGCAGCGGACAAAGATAGGTTGCGCCAAAATTTAAAATAAAAGTATTTAGATATCCTTTGAGTCATTCTAAAGCTGCTAGGGATTCGTTCAGCAAAAAAAAGATGAATTTTTTGAAATTACTTCTGTGGCTTTACCCCTTACAATAAATTTTGTTAAACACTCTCAAATCCGGGCCCCCGAGAAATGCTTGTAGGAGATCGCATCCTTTTTCTTCGTCTCTCGATAAGCCCGATTGAACGACCCCAATTCAGGAAGAAAGCAACTAAGAAGAATTTACTGTCATGGTTGTAACTCAGTTTAAGATTATTCTAATCTTCCAGGTCTTTTGATTATGACTGTGGGGGAAGTTAATTGCTCACAAAAGGAACAAAACCATGAAAAATATTACGCCCTCAAAGTCAATTATGCTGATAATCAGAACATGTAATCTCATCCCCTACAGACGATTAGATCAACCACACGACCACACAGATGTTTTATCAGTCAATCAAACGAACGGGCTATAAGTCGCAAAAAAACCGCACTCCTCGCCCCCAGCTAAGCAAATAGCGACGGAATATGTAAAGTTTACTTGCCTGCTGACTCATCATGGAGCTTGGCTTCCCTGATCAATAACTTAAAATTTTCTCAATCCACCGATCGCATCCACCAATTTGAAAACCGTAGAAGTGGCTCACTGCCCTTGCCAGTTGAGTCCTTCATTGTACACCAGCTCGACCTCAGGCCATTTCCCTTGCACGAGACCCTGTAGGACTGAATATAGTTTGAAATTCTGTTGTCCGGCATTGATTCGTTATGGCCAACCCATCCCAAGCAGAATTTAAATCGTTTTGATGCTCGTAGTTCGCCAAACGTTGGAATCCCTAAATGTGTCAATCAAACGTCTGACGACTTTATTAGGGTCTACCATTCCACCCAACCATTATAGAAGCAATAAAGGTAATAGTACTTTATAATTTCGCATTTTATTGTCTGTGGAAGGCTTTACTCACCGTTGGGAATTACCGTAGTATGTCGTATTTTCTTTACCTTATCTTGAAGGTAACACTCTAATTAGCCAAATCCATCTACTTGTTCAAAGTTGTAATCGCTCATCACGTTTTGCCTGTCGAGGACGATGCTTCGTGTTTGCATGATACACTTTGTTCTCAACTCATTGACCTTTAGTCCAAACTGCTTAGCAGCTAAGCCCGTTTCCTGGGGCAGTTTTTCACAGGAAATAGGAACAATGCCATGATGTCAACATTGTCAGCGCACACTTCTAACTGGGCAAATTTTTTAGCAACGAGTTTCCTGTTTCCTCTGTGACGACTTTTCTAACAACAATTTCCTGCTAGGCCAAAAATATGGGGACGAAACAATCTCTCTCTTTGTTTGTTGTAGTCCTCACTCATTCTGGAAGTCCGTTTGGATTCATATGTGTTACCCTGTTCCACTGTGGTTGCAGGAACTCCTCCTAGCGTCCGTACCTTAGCTATTAATCCCGTCCCTCATTTTATAGGAGTTCTACCGAAATCTCGTCGATTGCCGTTACTGCCGCTCTAGCTTATGTGAAACTGCCTTCCCCAATCCGTTGCCAAACGACCCCTTATGTAAGGTATCGCAAAATATACTGAATATTAAGCCGAAAACCCTAAATGTGTATTTAGAGTTGATCCTAAGGCTCTGAAGAGCTGCGTTGTCTTTCTGCCCCTCCGCAATTGATCTGGCAAGGGGATACTTTGTTGGACTTTTGTTGTGAGTGGCTTAGGGTCGTGGACATTATGAATCGCTTGCTTTGGCTGGGTCCGATTGAATACCTTGAGGGTAGCCAAGGAATCTCACCTGCGATTGTAAGAATTTGCATTTCTCAATATTAAGTACTAGACCAGCCTCAAGGAAACGTTGAGAAATGCAAAATGAACTCGGACTCAAAGGAGGACGAAACCAGAACATCCTCCAAATATACATTATACATTTCACAGCACAGAGTGGATGAACCTCTGAAATGTTTGCGTCGCGTTGCACAGTCCAAAAGCCATCCCAGTGAATTCGAAGAGTCCGAAAGGTATGCATATTGCCGTTTTCGGGATGTCGTCCTACAGGGATTTAGTGGTATGCCCTGACTAAATCTAAAGTCGAGAAAATACGGCACCTTGCGATATGTGCGCAAAATGAGGTATCGGTCTGAGCATTTAGATGTCTGTAGTCTGTAGCATTGAGTTGGGACCATGTGAAATGGCGAGTTCTGCGAACGCGGTTCGGATAGTTAGTAGTATTGGTGTGGTGTAGAACATCATGCTTAACGACCTTAGAGAGACTACGCGCGGTAGTGATGTTGCGATATTTTTGAAGAAGTGCGCGAATATGTGGGCCGGCGACATCTTTAAAAACGATAGAAAGAGTGCTGGGTGACCAGGATGAGATTCTTCCTGATAACCTACGGGAAATTGAGGGGTCGCTGGTAAATTATGATGTCGGGATATGAAAAGAACCAAGCCTTGCGCCGGCTCAAGGAGTCGTACATTGTGAGACAACTTTGTGCTACATTTCGAATAGCAGTCACCAGAACTCTCGGTAAGTCTAGTTCTTTTGATGAGAAATTGCAAAGGCTGATACATTTCTCAGTCTTCTTAGTGAACTTACAATGGTACCAGCCTCCGATCGCTCATTTCGGAAGGCGGATCTGGACTTTGACCTAGCCATACATCCTGAACGCAAGGCCTTTGCCAATTCAGAAAGAGTCATTATTAATGCTGCCACCATTTGCTGCAGTTGAACCGTCTGGCTTGATGTGTGAAACACGGGTGATATGTGGACCTCATGAAATTTGTCCGTAGTGACGGCTAACGTCACCAGAGACAGCGAATCCGCACATACCAGGATGGGGGACTTGTCTCTATTCTATCGGTAGACATCTTGAGCAGAAACGAACAACCCATAAAAATCAACATCACGCAAACGGAACAAGTACGGAAAAGAGCAGAAAGAAAGAGCAGTGAAGAAAGAAAACGGTCGATCTGTGTAGATAACTTGCGAATGATGTTCGATAATTTGCTTGATTAAAAACTCCTCCCGGGGTTCTTGAAGTATCGGTTTCACCAACGATCCTCTCCACTGAACATCTTTCGCTTTTTATAATCAAAACTGGAGTAATTTTTATTCAAACTGAAATTCGTGGTCACTTGCCCGAGACATACGACCGCTTGTAGATATTATCAGCTGGGAGAAGCGGTTTTTATTAATACACGGAGCTGTTAAAGAATCTTAGAAAGACACATCCATTCCAGCTCTCCCGTGTGAACGTCAAAGCTGGCATGGATGTAGCGTGGGATTGGCACCTACTAAAAAAGCACCCGCACCTCTCTCCTGCCTTTGCCCCACGGGACCCCATTTAGGCATTACTTCGCGGGGCAAGCTGTGCCTTCCGTAGGCCCTCATGTTTCCAACTCTGCAGTCTTCCGCTTCTTTGCTTCCTTCAGGAGTTCCATTCTGTCCTTAGGGTACAGTCTCTCCATTTCTTTGCACTCTTCTTGTGTGGATGACCCAATTCCACTTCGCCTTCAACCTGAGCATTTCCCGGATTAAGTTTTGGGGGCTCATGCCGACTCCCAGTGCCTCGCTCAGGTATCTTCTCTCCTCCCGGAATCTCGGGCACTCAAACAGCACATGCTCCGGGTCCTCTGGATTCCCACAACATCTATAACAGTTCGAGGAATCATTCACACCGATACGATGCAGATACGTTCGACAGCAACCACCCCGTCCAGTGAGAAACTGCGTGAGGTGATCCAGATACTTGTGGGTGCTATAAATGTAGTAGTTGGAGTAGAAGCACAACATCTCTCATCACTAATTGGCTAAGGAATTGAACACCTACACCTTCGCCAATTCCTTTGGTTTATTGACAGATCCTAGACGCTACCTCCTAGACGCAATCCTGGAGAAACTTGAACAAAGGAAGAGAACACAAGTGCAAATTTATCGCGCAACTAATAAATATCTGATTTGGTCAGTGTAGCTTGAATTTCTACTTAAAGCAAAAAAAAAACAAAGTTTCTAATTTTAAAATTCTGATCACAATGCATACTTTCAAAAAGTTATACCATCTCATATTTCCTAAGATGGAAACTTAGCAGTGCACACGAGGGAAAAGAGTCGTTGAGACATCGCATAACACAACATGTAACATAATAACCATGTACAGTTTGTATCTTGATGTTTCCTCGAAAGATAGCCATGCATAACAGCTCTTGGGACTGGAAGTCCCTTCCTCATTTCATCATGTACATGTCCCCATAAATGCCAGCATGCATAACTCCAAGTAAATCTGACAATCAACGGCCCATCCACCTTGTCCTACAATATAGAAACAACCGACCCTCTTGCATTGTTTTAGCAATGCACTGAACTTACTCCTCAGTTAATCACAACTGGCTCCAATAACTATAAATCATTTTGTATCTTTTGAAAATTGTATAGATGTTAATTCACTGGCTATTTACTCGTAGGGTATCGCAAAGATCTGAAGAACCTTTGATTCAAGAAAGTTAATTTCATGAGGTCGAGGTGAACTATCATCTGCAGTTTGGAGTGAAGCAACTTTATAAGAAGACAGCGGACGAGGAAGAACTATAATCGCGCCACTCGGCATCGGGCACAAAAACCAGTCTTGAAAAGATGCTTTCAAATTTCTACTAGTTCTTCTGAGAAACCGCAACTTGGATTCAGGAGGCGATGGTGTTACCAATACTTTAATTGATTGATAGCAGAACGGGTTATGATAATGCCAGCAATGCCGAGAGAGACCCTTTGAATTTTGATAACAGGGTCGTAAATCTACTACCAAATGGTCTGTTTAAGAAGATTCAACGATTTTATGACTAGTTTTCGGAATGTTTGGGTGCGTTTTAAACTTGTCCATAAAGTATCTTCAATTTCTTTCGACCTTGACGGTCACAACTAGCCCATCAAGAATCGTTCAGCTACGGACATAGCTCCCCTCATGGTGGAGCAATATGACCACACTATCGGCTATCTTGTGCTGAAGCTGCGTCTCTGGTCAATGTGCTGCGATGGTACTGCAGCGGCAGCAGCAACCCGGCACAGGTTCTTTTTTTATTGCTTTCATTTTGTTAAATCCTCTTAAATTCTTCCCAAGATGGCTATGTGAAGTTTTCTTACCGTCTTGATCGAACCAGATTTGGTATGACCGCTGTGGAGGAAGGGGTGGAAGCTGTGCATGGTTTGTTAATCTGTGTCATAGTTTTGCGCCATCATTCCATACGAAACATGACCGTATACGTTATATACGAAACGTGCTTGAAGCAGAACCGGTATCTTAGCTGATATAAATCTTTTCTTACCAAGTATCTTTTTTGCAACAGCCGGCCACCAACGGCCGGTTATTGGATTTTGTACTAAAGCATATTGCAGAATTTTTTTGCTGATGGGATGATGATGATCGTATTATCGATTATGATTATTTTTTATTTGATAGCATCGGCAGATGGGTATGCAGTGAATTCTATGAAAGAAGATAACCGTTTTAAGGTGGAGTTGAGATTTGAATGGAGGATTCGAAGAAAAGCATGCTGGGAGTGATCTAGTTCTAAGACTCCAGCAGCAATTAAGGTAGCACTCCGCCTGCACGTATATAATTAATATCGAACTGTGAAACATAGTTCTCCTAAAAATTGAGACACTGCGAAAAATATGGTCAAAAAGATACTTTCGACGATGATTTTAAAAATTCGTTACTGTTACTTTGTGTGACAAACTCCTAGGACCATGGCTGCTGTTACGAGGACAAGGAGGCAGAGTCTAGTCGGCACAGATCTTCAGAGCCAGCCGGTAGCATTCACGAAGGAAAGCAGCTCTCCCACCCTGCAGCTAGAAATCTCTCTGAGATCCCCAAAGGATGGTTTACCCAGTGTCCCTAGCCTGATTCTAGCTTAACCAAAAGCAATCACAAATGAAGTGCTTAAGGATTTCCCCCTCTTCTCCGCAGCTTCCGCAATGCGAATTGTTGAGTAAGCCTTGTCTGGCGGCATGGTCCCCTATAGGCCAGTGCCCCGTGCATACCATCGTAACTTTGCATGTTTTTGCACGTGTCTGGCGAGTTCTGGCGATCGGGTTTTGTTATAGGCGAACCAAATCGTCCTTGCACAGGTCGCGAGCCTTAGCCATCTGAGGTCCACGACTACTGAGTAGTTTGAGTAGATTCCTCCCGTGAGATTCGCCAGCGGGATACAAACTGTACCAGTCGAATGACTGTCAAGGGCGAAGTCCGCCTGGTCACTCTGACAGCCCGCTCACTACCTTCTATGTTCACATGATCGGGAACCGAGAAGAAGGTGATCGTAAGCATGTGGCCCACACTGTTCAGTACGCTTTTAGACTGCCCCACCAGCCAGGATAATGTCGCCATGAAATACAAGGACTTGATGGTCGCTTAGCTGTTGGTCAGAATGACTATGTTAAACTTGGAACTCGGATCATATACCAGCCATCGACAGGCTTCCGGTATCGCCAGTACCTCCGCTTGGAATATACTGGCGAAATCTGGTATCCGAGAAAACTCCACTGACCATTTTTGATCCGTAAATGAAGAATACTATGTCATAGCGTTGCAGCACGTTTCGGATCCTCCATTATGCCCTGGTTGGAAAGTCCATAGCAAGACTCCTCGTAAAACTCGGCTTGCGTGCGGCATAGTCTATGGGGAATACTTAGATGGGCTCATGGTCGTGCCTGCCCGCTTTCCATATGAAAACCACTTTGCGCGTTTCCGAGACTGTGGTACGTATCCCAAAGAGATACAGCTGCGGTATATCTCGAAAGTCACGGTACACTCCTTCACTGCTGCTTCTGTAGCATGACTGACACTATGCCATCTGGACACGGAGATTTATATGCGGAGAAGCTGTTTATAGCCCAGCTGATCTTATCCTCGGTAATTACCGATTTGATAGCCTCCCACGGTTGAGGCGATTGCATAGCTTCCAAGCAAGGCTCTAGCTCAAGATTCTCCTCGCCGGCCTGAAGTGTGTCTGAAAACACGCTTAAACTCAATAGAAAGTGGCACCGTGTCCGAATGAATCGGGTGTAACAGGCAGACAGACAGGTGCTTCACTGAAACATTAACGACGTGCCTCCAAGAAGATATTTTCCTGGAAAAGTGGAGGAAACCGCCGCTTATGTTAATTCCGAAGCCAAATATACCTTTGGGTGATCCTCCATCACTTCAGGACTATATGCCTATAAAAGGCGTTGGCAAACTTTTCGAACGGGTCATGTTCAATAGGCTTGTACCGATCTCAGAAAGCGAGGGTGGTCTCTCAGATTGGCAATTCAGAGTCCGAAAGGCAAAATCAACTATCAATGCGATCGGTATGGTGACGAAAATTGCGAAGGAAGTAATGGAGGTCTATAAATCTTAAGCGGTAGTCACTCTTGATGTGAAGAATGCCTTCAATACGGCAAAATGGGGCAAAATATTAGGTCTACTAGAAAGTTCAATCCATATGCACATGTTGATTTAAGACATATCTGACTATCTCTCTTTATCATTACATTTACACACATGTACTTCTTTTTTCTTCAGCCTTTGTTCCGTTATCATCTCGTCGTGATCAGTTTCGCCATTTAGCTCTATCAAATGCCTGATCTGGATGCAATCTCGAGGCTTTTAAATCCCCATCCAGCGTATCAAGCCACCGTTGTTTCGGCCTACCTTTTAGTCGTTTACCATCGACTTCGATGTTCAGACCAATCTTGCCAAGTGAATTCTCGTTAGCGCAAATTGCGTGATCATACCATCGAAGACGCCTCTCTCGCAATTTTTCCACGATCGGTGCAATCCCATAACGATCGCGGATATCCTCATTTCGGATGTGATCAAAACAATACACGCCACTAGTCCAACACAACATCTTCGTCTCCATTACCCCAAGACGCCGTTCATTGTCTTTTATAGTCGGCCTACACTCAGAACCATAGAGGGCGACAGCGTGGACGACATTGCGGTAAATTTTAGATTTGAGACGTTCGTTGATACGTCGATCACAAAGAACATTGTGGAACGCCACTTCATCCAAGTTGCGTTGATGTGTGAAACAATTTCATAACGGAGTTCTCCCTTGGCTGATAGCGTTGATCCGAAGTATTTAAATCGCTCAGTTCTGAGCAGGTCATTGCCGCTGACAAAGATTGTGCTTGTTTCACAGGGATCAGTCGTCAAAAATTCAGTTTTGTTTAAATTCAATCTGAGACCGTATTCCATGAGACAATCATTGCATTTTTGGACAAGTTGCTAGAGGTCATTTTTGCTATTAGATGCTAAGAAAACATCATCTGCATAAGTCAGTGTATAGGGCGTTGGACGTTGGATGTCCTGTGTGACGGTGTCCATAACAAGAACAAAGAAGAGTGGTGAGAGGGCACTTCCTCCATGAACACCAACAGAGACACGAAACGGTTTTTATACACCCGCCATACTTCGAACTTTACTTTTCGGATCGTGGTAGAGCAATTGAACCCAGCGCACGAGTTCTTCTGGCACTAACTGTTGTCGTAAACATACCAGATGAGTTCGTGTGGCATACGGTTAAACGCTTTCTCTAGATCCAGAAATACAATGTAAAGAGGGCGATGCTTCTCACGGTGTTTTTCCATGAGTAACCGCGCAGCGTGTATTACGTCAGTAGTTCCACAGTTCTTGACAAATCACGGTTGAGTCACGGTTATTTCAACGATTTCGCGAATATGGTTGTCAAGAATGCGTTCAAAAATCTTCATGTTATGGGAAAGTAACCGGATCGGACGGTAATTTGAACATCCTGCTGAACTACCTTTCTTTTTCCATATTGGAACAGTGGTACTTTCTTGCCAGTCAGATGGTGTTCTTCCTTCCTGAATAACTCGATTAAAGGATTCACTGAGCAACAGTGTTGGGTCCCAGCTCCTCGCTTTCCAGAGCTCAGATGCGTTCCCCCATTCGGGAGTGCCTTTCCCCTCATCTGAAGTAGCTCTTGCCGCGAAACCTCAACGGAGATTATCTGGTACTATGGGAACCGAGATAGCCCTCTGTGACCCTATGTTCCAGGGAACATCTGGGGGATATACTCTCGCCTCGATTATTTGCGGTTAGCCGATTGTGCGAATTTGATGGTGGTTGTGACCATATCATGGTCAAAGCTCCTTGTGGGTTCAAGCGTGGAGTTACGCTGTATAACTCGGATAGCGTACCCTTTAGGTACGGTAGAGGCTTCAGGAGCCAGCACTCAGTATAAACTGGCGCCGTTTTGCCAGTCACAGCGGGGCTCTGATTGCGGTCTCCAAATCAAACCAGGTCTGAAGAGAACCGTGGGAATATGCCTAGATGGCAGGTACTCACGTTAAACCACCAGGTATTTCATACATATTAATGAGAAACCTACTTGCTCCTCTTTCCAAATCCGAAGCCATTTGGCCAAGGTCCATGACCCAGCGCGAGAGCAAACAGATGTCATCAGCATACTCGAGGTCTTTGAGGAAAAATATCATCCTCTATTGAACTCCTCCATGCCCACCGGACAAGGCAGCATGAAAAATGTCACCAATAACAAGAAGAAATAATATCGATGACAGGATGCAGCCCTAGCGAACTCCGCTTTGAGTCATAGATTCCTCTAAGATTTTACCTTGATGCAGCACGAGACATTTTACGTCATCATATGTCACTCAAATAATTGCTATTAGCTTCTCCAGATATACTGCCTGCCTACGCTATCGAAAGCCTTCTCGAAATCGATGAAGAGCAGGTGAAGCAGATCTAAACTCCGCACAAAAATGATCTTTAAGATTCTGATGTGGTCAATGCAGGAGGACTCGAAATGAAAACTAGCCTGCTCTCTATCAACTATGTTTTCCAGATGTTCTTTGATGTGATCGTGGATTATTTTAGCAAGCTAATACCCCTCCAATTGTTCCTTATACCCTTAACGATCATCTTCCATTCTCTGGGAAAGGTTCCGGATTCCCGTGCGAGTGGAAACAGCAGCTGCAGGTGCAGCGACAAATAGCTCCCGGGGGAGACCGTCGATCCCAGCGGCTTTACTTCATTTGAGTGCACATCCGAATGTGAGATGAGGGGGAAGTTCACCGGAGTTGATAGAATTAGCAACCGTGATGAAGTGGTCTTTATACCTCTTCAGTTGCTCTTGATCGTAGATGAGGGTCATCATTAACATCCCCCACAGGACCATCGGAGTGTCTGTGACCACATACAAATTCTTTCTTGAGTCGATACACAATTCTGAAATCATAGCGTTCCGAGCCATCCGAGGCATCTCGCTGACTAGCGCAATGACAAATTCCATTCCATCACGACCGCACTGCGCTGAACTTTCCGCAATTTCGCTCAGTATCGGAGTTCTAGCGCGTAACGCCCGCCAACACTCGCAACGGTCAATAGAGCCTTCAACCTCTTTCATTCATCGATTCGCATCTATGATTCCGCGATCAGCCAGATCTTATGACGCCGCTTCAGGCCGACTACCTGCATAACACCCGTAACAAAAGCATTTTTTATGGCAACCCAATGCTCATTGATATTCTTAGGTGATTTATTCAGTGTATTTGTCGTCGCAGCCCTGCATCCCTGCGAGAAGTGGCGGATGTAACATGAACAAATGAACGTAAGCAACCATTAGATAGTGATCTGTTTCGAAGCTGATATCAGCGGTTCTTTTATTACGCACATCCAAGAAACAACTTCTAAATGTACTGCTGATCGCGAAGTGGTCGATCTGGTTGTTCGGACGGTGTCGGTCAATTGAAACCCAACTGATCTTATAGTAGGCTCTGTGCCCGAACAATGTGCCACTAATGACAAGGTGGTGGAAGCTGCAGAAATTCACAAACCTCCCATCATTATCGTTACGGTGGCCAGGACCGTGGTTCCCCTTCACATATCCTAGCAAGTTGTCAGAGCTCATCTTCGCATTCAGATGACCCACCGCAATTCTAATGGCACTAAAAAGGAAGTGTTGGGAAGCCTCTCTTGAACTGCGTGCAATTGCTCATAGAAAGCATCCTTCCCCACTATATTCGAAATCTCCGTTGGGGCATAGTACTGTACAATTGTGGTGTCCCTTAACCTGAATTGGCAGTTAGAAGTCTATCAGAAATTGGCTCCTAATTCAAGAGATCGCGCATTGTGGTAGCCGTCAGAAACAACCTGACACTGGATTCACGTCTGCTAGTGCTTGGCTTTCCACAATACAAAACCTCATTGCCACAAAAGGGAGAGCAGTACTCTCCAGACTCTCACCATCTTACTTCGCTTAAGGCCAGAAGGTTCAGATTAAAACGTTGGAACTCTCGCTCGTGTTGAAGAGAGCGTGCATTCTGGGGACATTCCAGAAATCGTTCTTGGTCCGTTTTCAATAGCCAAAGGTTGTAGCCGTGAAATCAGTTCCTTTTCGAGATGTTGTTGACGTTTCGGTGGCAGTGAAGTTTCAAAATTTGCAGGTTGGTAGCCCACAAATTTCTATTCCTTTTAGTCGTCTTATACAACAAGCAGGGAAGACTTTTAGTACATTCTTAAGCCCTAACTTGCAGGGCTGATGAGCTGGCAAAATATCCAGATGGAACTTAAGGGAGAATATTTTAAAAGGATTCGAACCATATTTCCTCCTCATCCAAGTAAGTTACTAAAGAGAAAAGCCAACATCTGAGTCAAATTGTCCTTCTCAGATTGAAACAATGTAATTTTTTGAAAGAAAAGAAATATTGGCTATCTATAATAGAATTCAATCTCGATATGACAACTGATCAAGGCGTACCGACCTCACTTCTGAACGCGACCAAGGCTGAAGAAGAAGAAAATGCCAGTATTTTCATAAAGGTTGATTTGCGTCAACTGAATATTTTGGTAATACCAAAATCAAGATATGTTAACTCTACACTTTCCAACTATAATGAGCCTTCTCATTTACGTAAATTCCTCAAAAAGTTTCAGAAGTCCATTTTAGGGAAAGTACGACGTGGCTTTACGATAGCATCGCAGACTCTAGTCCCCCCAACAACAATTCCACAAAATACTCAGATGTTTTCAAGTCACGCGAAAAAATGTCCTTTTTCTGGCTCCTCGATGTCGACGTTCGCATTATTGTGTTTGTGATACTCAATATCCAAACATAGACGCCGTATTATATCCTGCATCGAAAACTGCATGCACATATACAACAATTTACCGTACAAATGAGGAAAAAGGACACCCTATTCGTATTACGTGACGCGGTAGCCGATTAGTCATCGACTTTCTGGATGATGATGATGAGAATGAGGACTTTATATCGGCGTCGTTATTTCTGTGCCCCTTCCCATCCTCCGTAGTCTATCACGAAAAAAGGATATCCTTTCACTGAACACTAGCTTTGTGACAAACGAACCAAGTGGCTTTTGAGGTAATTCGGTCGTTTTATTGGGCGCACACTTTGCCCAATTGTGTAACACGAAAACCATAGACATGTTGCGGGAAGGCTTCTTTTGTAATTGATTCAATCCATTAGTTCTCAACCAAACTCTTGGACTTATCTAATTAGTTAGTATGCAAGCTGGCGTGTGAGGAAGTGAATGACACACAACATGATACGTGCGTACATATGTAAGAAGGCCCAGTGAAATTCATACGCAAATGGCCAAGAGAAATGCGAATTTATTCGCATAAACGCTGATCATGTTGTGCGGGTTTGTTTCACCCAAGAATGAGGGCCAGTAATGTCATCTGGCACGGAAGCCAATTCAAAGGCAAGTTTCCTTTTTTCTCTCTTTTGTTCGTTGCCTTCTGTTGGAGATTTTTTTCGAAAGTCGAGTCCTTTTTTATGGATTCCAATCTCCGTTGTCAGATATATATGGTTGGCGGGTTGACCCGAAAAGGCGACTTCTACTCGGGACAAATGGACCCGACGGTCTACTTTTATGACGATGGTGACCTTGTCAGCCACGAGTCAGTTGGAAGAGAAATCGTCCTTGTGATTAGATGTGTAATCGTTGGGATGGTCTATATTTTTGGTCCTTGAAGGATAATAGTATTCTTGAAGATTCTTTGTTATTTTTCTAGAGCGGAAAAGAAGGATGCTGTTCTAGATTCTTCGCTTGAAGTTAGTTGTTAAGTTGAAATGGTTTTCGGTACGAGAGAAAGCGCTGTCGTTAGACTTATAGAGTGTAAAAAACCGAACAAAACTTGCAACGTCTTCGACAGGCAGGATATTAAAAGTTTTGCTTACTTTCCAGTTCGTGTCGGTAAGCAATCTAAAAAGGGTTCTATGGACTCTACTGCAGGGTTTAATGGACTGTTTCCCATTCAATCATGGCCGAGCACATTATAACATTTTGTTGGATTTGATTTTGAAATTTGTATAGCTTTCGAATGGAGTAACAAAACAAAGGCATATCTAAATGCACCATGGGAGAGATTCTCCGTTAACTACATACTTCCCATTGCAGCTCCATCTTATATTCTAGACAGATTTCCGTGGTTAATTGACGGTATCTGAGTTGAATGCTCAATCTTTTATCTGCCCTGATAAATGCTACTCCAACAAACATTAAATTCCGTACACAAACAGGCTTTACTACGCATACAGTTTTCAAGTACTTCATGCAGTACACGCACATGAAAACCGACCGGTTTTGAATTTTATCAGTTACGAAACATCTTTGGTCTAAACTTTCGCCGGTGGGCCCGTCAACTGTCCATTTTCTGAAAAATAAACTGCGCCAGTAGTATCAGTAACTCTTTTCAAACTTTTACATTGAACCTGCATATCTACGTCCAGCCAAGTAAAGAGATACATTGCGAGTACTTACTTGATCGGAACTAAACCCGTACGAGCTCCCTATGTGGTGGTACAAAATTACTGACCGTATCGAACGCTACTATTAGCAATGCTCCGTACTCGTTACCCGAAAAAAATATCAAAGTCATTCGCTAGAAAGTCGGCAGGTAATAGATTTAGGAAATCAATGGTATCTTTAATTCATGGCATACAATAGATTAGTGGAAACTGTTATAAAAAGTTTCCAATTCGATTTGATGTGCTGGTAAACTACTTAAATTGAGCTGTTATCAAAAATGTACTGGAAAAGTGACTTTATGGCTGTAGGGGGTAAACAATTGTCAGTAGAATGTTTACCGACCTAAAATCGCTATTTGCTTTTTTTGTTTGTGGACAGCGTTGCTTAAGGCGGTCTCCTCAAACCTATTTATGGAAGTGATAAAAAATCTTAAAGTGTTGACTGTTAGTGATATTTCAGAGGCAAACTGGAGCAACAGCACGAGGAGAAGACCGTACGCCGAGCACTGCGTGGCCAAGGAGGAGCTTGGTTTAGAGAATTCTTACTCAACTTCGATTTCATCTCCTTTTCCATAAAACTATAAGGCCAAGCACAGTACCTGCTCTTGAACCAAAAGCGTCATCAATAGGAGGGGAAAGATGGATTATCAAGGGACGAGCTGCCTGCCCCCAGTTAGACGACAGTAGGTATGGATCGTAGATCAGCCACTATACTAAAACCAACATCTCCTGGAGTATATAAAGAGCAAAGTTGGTTTACTTTCTCCCCTGTCCTGCATTAAACTGACAAAAGACAACAACACCGACCGGGTGATTGCATCTTTCAAGGTGACTTATCCACACGATGCTGACGTCCTCGGCAACCCTTCTTTCTGGCCTGAAAGTATATTCATCCAGCCATACAAGCGCCCCAATTCGCGGGTAAATTTCAGGGCAACCCACCTGCCTCGCCGAGCTATATAACTGGATCCATGTTTACTGTCCGCTTGTTTTATCAGAACGTTATGGGGTTAAGAACCAAGCTGGAGGCCTTCAATTTATCCGCGCTGACTCAGCAACACCATGCCATCTGTATTTCCGAAACTTGGCTGGACGATGCCATATTAAACTCCGAGCTCCCCGCTGGTTACTCCACCTTCCGCTGTGACAGGGGCCGGGATGCATCTCGGAAGTCCACCAGCGGTGGAATTCTAAATGCAATAAAAAATACACTCCCCGCCGAATTCGTCTTCTCCTCCTCTGGCTTTCCTTTTAATTGTGTTGCTCTTCGTGTCTCCCCGCCCATTGTATTTTGTGTATATGTCCCCTGTGCTTGCCCTTCTCACCTGTATGAAGAATAGTTTGGCAGTTCGTCTGAACACCTTACTATCGGATTCCCTTCCGTCCCTTTCTTCCTTTACGGAGATTTTAACCTCCCCATGCTCCACTGGCCTAAACATCCTAGCCTTCCAATTCCTTATAACAACCTCTCCCATTCTTCCCCTCCACTTTCTACCTTTATGAACACTTGCTCTGCCTTGAATTTCAATACCACGAAAAATTCCTTGGGCTACACTCTCGATCTCTTCCTTTCCAACCTCCCCAGGTGCCACCTCTCTTTATTTCCTTGCACATCCCCGTATGTCAAAACTGACGCTCGCCGGTTGAATTTGAAGCGGACCTCCCTCGTTCAAAACCCAAAACCAAGCGTAAATCCACTAAGTTCAACTTCCGCAAAGCCAATTTTGACGGTCTGAACTCGGCTTTAGCGTCTTTCAACTAGGTACATATATTAAGCAACTCATCTCCCTAAGTTCGTACCCAACTGGGTTCACAACCGAAATTCTTATTAACATTCGCTTGAAATATACACTGCCGAAGAAGTTTCGGGCTTCTAAGAATGACGCTGACCTTGCTCACTTTAATTCTATACACTCTACTGTGAAGTCAATGGTCAGAAAAGCGCGTAAAAGGTACTCATTAAGCGTCGAAGCCACACTTGCCCGCGGTAACTTAAAATCTGTTTGGTCCCACACTCGCAATTCTCGTAATCCCACTCAATCTCTCCGTTCTTCTATCAGTTTCGCTGATTCCACTGCCAACTTCCCACAACAATCCTGCAACCTTCTCTGCACCTACTGCCCTTCAGTGTTTTTCCCTCGAGTCCTCCACCCTCTACATCTCTCATAACTGCAGACTGCTCCGAATCTCTGGCCATTCTCCTCCTTAGTCCTTCCATGGTTGAGTTCCTCATTGGTAATCTTGACCCCAATGGCGGACCTGGCTCCAATGCGCTTCCTAACCTCTTCCTCCTTAACTGTAGAAAACACATCTCCCTCCCCCTGATTATAATCTACAATAAAAGTCTAGATGAATGCTACTTCTCTTGCTGTCAACTACCACCCCATTTCTCTTCTCTCCTCTTGCTCCAAAATCCTCGAAAGATACGTTAACGACTGATTGACCACGCACTTCGGTCACCTCATTGTCAAAGAACGGCACGGTTTCGTAAAACATAGATCTACGGCTTCAAACCTTCTGGTCCTTACCAACTTTGTTGCTAAATGCTTTAATTCACGACAGGAGGTACATCCTATTTATACCGATTTCTCAAAAGCCTTTCATACCGTTGACCATAACATTCTCCTCTCTAAATTTTATTACTAGACTTTCCTCCCTCAGTCATCTCCTGGCTTTCCTCCTATCTCTAATACCGTACCTGCAAAGTTTCTTTTCGTGGTTACTCATCGCGTTCCTAATCTCCTTTCTCTGGTGTTCCCCAAGGCTCTATACTTGGCCCGCTACTCTTCCTGCTTTTTATCAATGACCTCGCCTCCATCCTCAACTGCCCGTATTTGCTTTACGCAGACGATCTTAAATTGTTTGCCTCTGTTTCGTCTCCGTTGGACTGTGCTCTCTTAGAGTCCAACCTTGATAATTTAGTCCGTTGGTGTTCGGTCAGCAAGCTTACAGTGACTGTCAACGAATGCCACTGGATGTGCTATTCGCTTAAATCCTCCCCAACATCCTTTTCCTTTCACTACTGACCTCCTTCAAAGACCTGGGTGTAATATTCGACGTCAAACTTCGTTTCAATTCCCACTTTATTGACATCATGTGGTAAAAGCAAGGGGATAATATCCAGCCGATTCAAATGATCAAATCCAACCCATAGTATTCACGAAGAATAGCATTTCTCCCACGCTGCAGCTCCATGGGGTGATTAAAGAATGATTAACCCAGTGCCCTTAGCCTGGCTCAAGCTTAAGCTAGACAATTGTAAAGGAAGTGCATGAAGATTTCTCTCTCTTCTCCGCAACTTGGGAAATGCTAGGAATACTCTTCCTAGAACTGCAGCACCTCAAGCTCCACAAGGCAACAAACGGGCCTTCAGGAATTTGATCGAAAGTCCGCCCAGACGAACGAACAGCGGCAGTTTGCCGCAATTCAACTAATAATGAGTTAAGCATAGTCAACTTTAACTCTGCGTCCCTGGTCTCACACGCCCAACGTGCCACTGCCCAAGAGTTGATTGACACTCTGAAACCAAACATATTCTGCTTTTCGGAGTCTCATCTAAACCATGGACATAATGTCAATTTCACCGGATACAGTACTATTCGGGATAACAGCAACACGGGCGCTGCCCTTCTAGTAAAAAAAAACTACCATTTTGGGGAAGTCATCATCGAGGAATTACTTGTCTGTTCCGCTGCGGCGACAATAGTAGTTTCCGTTTATATAAAATGCAATTCCCGAAGTGAGCAACTGGGCCATGACTTAAAGGTCTTGGGCGATCTCCAGTTAAAATCCAAATATCTTATCTTCAGTGGCGACTTTAACTAACGCCACAACTCCTGAGGCGATAAGGCAGAAGATCTAAATGGGAAAACCCTGTACAACTGGATGCACGACCCTTTCACGCCAACCAACCTTGAGGTAGTCTCGCCGGATTCCCCGACAAGACCCGCTAGTCAATCCATCATTGACTTTTTCCTGCTGTCTGACGAAAGCAAGTAAAGTTTTCAGGTAACTTCCTGTAAAACTTTGCCAAGCATGTCCGACCATTTTGCAGTTGAACTCAAAATGGCCTCAACTTCACAACTGCAAAAGCGAGTTAAGGTAACTATCAGATCATTCGCCCACACTGACTGGGACAAATTCAAGTCAGATTTAGCACCAATGCTGAGCTTGAAGAAACCCGACAGAAAAGTCGATAAGTTTGTATACAACAAACTCCCACATGACATCATGTTGCACATGAAGGTCAGACAGATTTGGCGCAGGAACCTCAAACGCAACTTCCATAAATATGGAAATAAAATCAATGCTGAATACATTGCTTTTCCGGATTACAATTATCCGGCAAATGGTGGCGCAACTCCGCAATAAAGAATTAACCCGTAATCTCGCAGATATTAAGCCCGGACCAGATATGTTTGAACATATAAATAGGCTAACAGGAAAAAATAAGTCCCGCAATTTCGTTCTTACCAGGAACAGGGAACCAATCTGCGGAGACGCTAGAAAGGAGCAAGTCCTTGCGGAATCATTTGAGTCTGAGCTCAATACCCCTCCGCCTCAAAATAATCCAACGGATTCGCAACATTTTCTGAGTTTATCACAACTCACCGCGTTGACCTCAAACCTAAACGGTAAAAAGTCAGCCGGGTCTGACGAAATTCCCAATTACGTCATTAGGCAACATCCCCGATTCTCCATCAAATTTTTGCTGGCAGTATTTAAAACCTGCATAAATAATGGTTACTTTTCCACCACCTGGAAAGTAGTTAAAATAATTGCGAACCCGGACAACGGCAGCTCTAGTGAGTCCAATAACTTTAGACCGGTATCATTATTGTCCAATCTAGGTAAACTCTTCGAGAGAACATGGACAATCGGGCTAGTCCAATATTGAAATCTTAAAGAGATTATACCCAACCACCAGTTCGGGTTCCGCAGCAAACACGGAACACAACATGCACTTAGTTACCTTCACGACACTGTCGTAGCAAGACTTAACGTCAATGATAAGCCGACTGTAGCATGTGCATTAGACTTAGAAAAGGCCTTTGAACTCCGTATGGGTAAACGGACTAATTTATAAACTAATAGATCTTGAGTTCCCAATTCCGATAATTAGAATTACACTAAGCTTCTTCGAAGATAGGTATTTCTACGTCAGCGTAGAGAATGAATTCTCCGATTTCTTGTCGATAACATCGGGAGTACTGCAAGGATTTATGTCTGGACCCACCTTTTACAATATCTTCACGGCTGACGTCCCAACTCCCGAGACCGGCACCGACCTTATTCAATATGCCGATGATACTCTCATCTTCTCATCAAGCCTCGACCCCAACAGGGCAGCCAAAGCGGTCGAGCAACATTTGAAAGACCTCTGCAAATATTACTTGCAATTTGGCACTAAAATCAATGGGGTCAAAACGCAATTCTGCACCTTTCGGAGGAAATCTAGATACCTAGGTTCTAGAGGAATCCACAGGAAAGCTAAACGCTTAAAAATGAAGATCGGAAACACTATAGCGAGGAATTCCCAGACCATAAAGTATTTAGAACTTAAACTTCACGAACTCCTTAAGTTCGAGCCACACCTTGAGTTCGCTATCGGTAAGGCACGCGGGGCACTCAGTAGGATCTACTTTCTTCTTCGAAAGAAGGTGGGGCTCCGCACCAAGGCCAACTGACTCTGTACAAGACCCTGATCAGACCGATTATCTGCTATGGAGCGCCCACGTGGATCACTTGCTCCAGCCGAACCATGTCCAAATGTGAGGCATTCGAACGCCGAATTTTAAGGCACTACACTGGTCTTTCCTATAATTGGAAGACCAAGAAGGTTGGAAGAAACACCGAAGTGTATCGGCGCGCCAAAGTACAACCTTTTCGAGAATTCGTTCTCAACTTTTTGGAACGGTTCTTCGAAAGAACGGAGAATCACCCAAATCCACTAATCTGGCAGCCTTACCAACAAGGTAGCACCTTCCCATTGGCCAACTTCCTAAGGCCCTGCCAAATAGTGAGTCGTGTCGTTATCAGCCTCTTGACAATAGCATATCCAACCTTCATTGGTGACGGAATTAGATGCAGAGCAAAACTGAGGAACAATTTAACCGAGTTGATTGAAGTATCTGTTCTGCGATCTCGTTGCGTGTCTCGGGTTCAAATCAATCTAAGGTTCTGGTATCTATGTAAAACGAAATAAAGACGTAAGCTTACTAAAGGCATGAATGTTGTAACTACAACACTCCCCTTCTAGTGTTCAAGTGAAAGAAGAAAGATTACTGTGGATTATTAATTTAAATTTTGCGAAGCTTATCGAATTTGAGATTGATTTATAAAAGGAAAAGATACATTCCATGTATAAGTATTCGGCAGCCGACAATTTTAATTTTATTTATATATTCTATGCAAACTTCCATTCTCTAGACCCTTAAGTCTAGAGACAACAAAACTTTATAGTGTGCTCTTACATAGGTGGACGACCGTGTATCAAATCGAAAGCAACAAAAAAAAACTTTTCTGATAACAACAAATAGATTAAGCGAAACAGCTCCATACACCGCACCGTTCTGCACAATCGGTAGACTGTGACGAACGACAACGCAACGACCCACAGTGAAAATCTCTGCATTGTCATGCAAAAAAAGGAAGTTCCCGCTGTCCATTAAACTGGGCCCCCTAACTATGGAAAGTTTACTATCAGCGGCGAGGGTTATTTATTGAACGCTATAGTACGCAACTAATTTGCATAGATTGCGTATGAATCTGTCATACACATATTTGGTGGTTGCAATTGGGAGTTATAAATTGAGCTCATTTCGCAGAGGAAGTTTGATTTGCGATTCAGACAAAAGGGTAACGAACTGAACTATGTATCTGGAAAAGAGGAGAGAGTAACGAAATATCTTATTTGGATTAAAGTTAAGTTGTTGAGTTGTTAGGGTTACGAACATTCTTGGACTTCCAGGACTGAGATGGGATGTTTGGAGTGGAAAATGATTCTTAAAAATCTGGAAATCTTCGGAGTGATTCCTCCTGAAAATACTCGATATTTGCATTCAAATCAACTAAAAAACTCTCTAATCAAGGTAAATTTTAATGCACTCTAGCCAAAGCTAAAAGATGGGAACTAAGTGTCATTTTGAACTATGTCAAGCGAGATCGGGAAAAGGTAGAGAATGTCCCTCTTTCAAATTTACAATCAACTATGTGATGACAATCAAAAGCTCATAATATTTACAGCAGTGTCTTTGCAGACAGTGCGATGGGAAAGATGGTTGAGGCGTCAGTTGAACAACTTCGACGTCGTGCCCCGGGTTCGAATACTAGCTATGATCATGGATGGTTGTGAATGTCTAAAGATAGGGGCTAAAACCACTGTTCGCCCTTGCAAAAAAAAGTATCTTTGCAAAAAAAATTAAAAAATCAATGGAAATTACAAGCCCATGAGAATCGCATTCTGCAGGAAACTGGCTATTCCATCGATACATACTCTCCCCCTTGCGGAAAACTGTTATAGGACTCAACCGATAAAAGGATGTAGAATTGGATAGATAACGTTCTAGTTTTACTACTACTTTTTTATGTTTACCTGAACCAATACCTCATCCGAAGAAAATAACGAAGTGCAAACGAAGGTATAACCACTGTACCGAAGGTTGAGTGGCCCCAAGAATAGAGGTAAACAAAAAAGAAAGGCTCTCCAATTTCAATTAGCCTTGTCTTGACCAAAGAAGCTTTGTCGAAATCTACATACTTGCTCTGTCAAAACTACCCCCACAGAAACCATAAATAAAAACTGTAAGAACAAACCAGAAAAAAAAATAAAATCAAAATGTCATTCTTGACAATCAAACCCTGAATGAGGATGCAATCCTGAACTCACCGATGGAAAATCTGAGTCTGAAAATAGTGTATGGAATTGGCATCCCAATTCATAATGGAGGCCCTAAGCAAACCCCTTTTGCCAGCATTACTGGATCGAAAATACAATTAACCACTACTATTGAAGTAAACTACCCCTGCTGAAGTCATGTTGGACAACAAACTATATTCAGATAGAACAAGAACCGCCTCCTGGGCAAAATGTATCTTCCGGGTTGTATCAGGACTGACGGCAAGGCCTGGCCTGGCGAAGGTAAACTAAAACGGCGTTGGTTATCGTTCAATAAACAGTGAACAAGGCTCGGTCAGAAATGACTGATTCCTCGTTTGCAACCAAGGCCTTGTATGCGGACAGCGTAGGAGGGGGGCGATAACAAAACTCTTCTGAGCTAAGCGAACTGCATAACTGCAAGGTATCAAGCTACACTTCAAGTTGGGAGGTATATATCGCAGTTAGACTTTGTCAACCAAACCACAAACGGATAGCTCAAGCAGTGCTGCAGGGGATAACTAACCCCAGAAGAAATTACGGAGCTATCATCGTTCAGCACATAGCTCCTCTCCCTAGATGAGGAACGAACAGACGTCAGCATTCTGGGGGAGCCTGCTGTTTACTTGATGCTTCCAAACGATGGATCAGAGGAATCCAAATTTGATATTCCCGAAAATTATGTTAAGACGATTTGGAAACACAGGGGCTGCTAGCTCTTCTACAAGAGCGTCACGCTGCAAATATCTGGCAAATTGAGGAACGCGCAGTCCACGGTACATTCATCCAAGGTATAAATTATGATGATGCATATCTCACAAATAAATTTGCACCCTTATCAGTTGAAGGATTACCACTGCAAAAGATTTACGTACCTAATTCCAATAGCATGGCCCATTGATAGGGAAAATTTAAGAAAAAAAATCGGAACGCAGATTTACTGAATGCTAACGGAGGTGCTACCCCCGTTTTTATACAGTGGATGCGAAGGACGTGAAGACTATCCTAATTTACGACCTATATGGTGATGGCGAAGCAGCGATCAACGGTGGTCTAAAAAACGGTCCCTGATCTGGATTAACGCCTTACAATTAGAATCGTCGAAGCTGACTCCCAGGGCATGAAGGAGCAGTTGTAACTAGTATGTACCGTCCATTTTTTTCTCGCGCCTATTCCAGCATAAGAGCAGAGCTGCACATCACAATGCGAATGGTAAATGTGCACCGTGACCTATTTGATTGCGACACCACAAAAAACTCAAATGGAAGATATAGAGATTTTCTGATGTGCTGCTTCCCGTACAACCAGAACATTCATAAGAGCTATCCAGTATACCTAGAATAAAGGCATGGAGATAATAGCACGACATGATGGTATCACCGGCCATATCTGTAGAGGACGTTCTAGCTTCGAACAACAAGGGAATCAATATTAAACTAGAATATCCCGTAGGAACCGAACTGCAAATCCTTAACTGGGTCATGTACAAACTGATCTTGAGGAAACCCATAAATCCATTGTCAAAATTGACAACCCAATTCAGACAATCGCTATTCGCACGTGAAAAGCCAGTGGTAAAAGACTGAAGTAGTCATGTTCATCCAACCAGCCCCATCAAGTCTTCTTTTTCTTGTCCCGTTCACAAGCCAGGTCGGCTCGTCGTGATCGGTTCCGCCATTCGGTTCTATCAAATGCCTGATCTGGATGCAATCGCGAGGCTTTTAAATCCCCATTCAGCGTATCAAGCCGGCCTTTTGCTCCCTTACCATCGACTGCAATGTTCAAACCAATCTTGACGAATGAATTCTCTTTAGCGCGAATTACGTGACCATACCATCGAAGACGCCTCTCTCGCAACTCATTTCGGATTTGACAAAACGTTTCACGCCACTAGTCCAACGCAACATCTTCGTCTCCATTACCACAAGGCGCTGTTCATTGTCTTTCATAGTCGGCCAACACTCAGAACTATAGAGAGCGAAAGGACGGACGACATTGCAGTAAATTTTCGATTTGAGAATTTCGTTGATACGTCGATCATAAAGAACAGCAGTTGTAGAAAGCCACTTCAGTCAGGTTGCGTTAATGCGTGAGCTGTTTCATAACGCAGCTCTTTGTTGCCTGATAGCATTGATCCGAGATATTTAAATCGCTAGCACTGACATAAATAGTTCCTATTCTGTGAGGATCGGTCGTAAGAAATTCAGTTTCATTCAGATTCAATCTGAGACCGTGTCCCATCCATGATCATTCCATTTTTGGACAAGTTACTCGTGATCATTTTTTCTATTAGACGCTAGGAAAACATCATCTGCATAAAAGAGTGTATAGGACGCTGGACGTTGGATGTTGAGTGTAGCAATGTCCATAACAAGAACACCTTGATGAACAACAACAGAGACACGAAGCGGTTTTCATACACCCGCTACACTTCGAACTTTACTTTTCGGATCGTAATAGAGCATCACATTAAGGAGCAATATCAGAATGTTGCAGATCGCTCTAACATTATAGGACTTCAATAAAAAAACTCTGAGGGCTTTCACCACAGCAAGTTCACTCACTGCACACATCCATAACGAGGAGCATTTTGATGTGGACATTCATCGGGGCTAAACTTTGCTAAGAAAAAAGGCTCGGTTGCGTAGAGATTACTGGAGTTATGAGAACATTTTACCTTCATTTGGAAGTGAAACTGAAAGCAGCTAATGGCGGATATGAGCTTGATAACATTGGCGCGTGAAAACCCGACCAATTGTATGGCCATGTGACCATAGATAAAATCATCCGTGGCCTAAACTCAGTCAATTGAAGAAACATTCCTGAGTAGTATAGTAGCAATTAGGAAACTAACAGAATAACTTAGGTTTGTGGAGGAACCTGGGGTTACAAAGGCGTAGGAGTGTTAAAACCTTAGCTGCTGCCTCAACAAGCGTTCTAAGGTATACTACATGACGGCTGGGTAGTTGTGTTGCTTCAATGTCTTCAAACTAATATGATCTGCGGCCAATTTCAGTCCTTGATGCGATGAAGAACATCTACACCAAATTTATGTGGCAAATTGAGGAATGAGGCAGAGGCACCAGAGAAAACCTTGCTAAGAGGTATCAATGATATGAAAATAACAATCATGAACTTGTGACTATGTAGATAAACATTTTATGAAACTTCGAGGTATAGAGGCTGATGATGATGATGAGCATGATATCACCCCCCTACTGAACCAACCCCAACGGCTCAACCACCAAACCCTATCTTCACTTCAACGTGGTGACCGCTGAAAGTTCTTTCTTAACGAAAAGCTACAGACGGAGAAGCATCAAAGCGAATCTCCCGCGCCCTAAAAATGGGACAAATGATGCCAAATATTCCTCCAGATTGGGGTTGGGTAGGACTGAGGACCTTACAAGGAAAATAGAAGTTACGAAGCCACGAAAGGAGCCTCGGACTGAATGGATTTTACAACGACGAATCCGGCAACAAAAACGGACGAACGATTTGCGCATTTTCTCACGGAACGTACGCTCCCTGTATAGATCGAATGCTGCCCAGCAGCTGGCCGATAACCTGTCCCAATATAAGGCTGATGTACTAGAGATGCGCTGGACAGAGACCGGTTTCCTGGAGAAGAACCACCACACCATATATCGCGTAATCCATGTGGTCGGAATAGGTTTCTTCCTCAACCAAAAAATGAAACCTGCTGCTTTGAAAACATAAACGAAAGGCTATGCACTCTGCGTTTGCCAAGCAAATTTACAAATATAAGAATCTTCAACATTCACCCCCTACAGAGGAAACTGCAGAGTCAGGGAAGGATACCTTCATACTAAGCAGCAGAAGGAACCCTCGAAGCCTTTCCCAGGTATGATATTGAAATCATACTTTTAGATTTTAACAGCCGGACTACGGATTATTCAATTAGCAATAAATGGTTGATGGAAATACCTGGTTTGCGCGAAAAACGGTGCACAAACAAACGTGAGCCTCACCAGGCGAGACCACTTTCAACCAAATTGACCACGTGTTCATTGAACCCCGACCCCTTTCCGCCTTAATGAATGGACATATTAGGTGGGGGATGTCCTGGAGATGAAGCATCAACAAATAATCTTCATAACCACCTGAAGAACGTTATCATTGATACGGCCACAAACATAGTTGGCCCCAGCACAAAAAAAGTTGGGAATCCTTCGAAGAATTTTTGGCCCCCATATGAGAATGGACGATTTCGTAACCTACATACTGATGAAATTTATGAGCGATACCACAGCCGCCTGCTTGTGGATAAAATCCGAATCAATAGGTTGCAGTTGCAGCGGATGATTCAGACCGGAAAGTTTACAAGGACAATATCTGTGGTGGAAAAAGAAGACGTGGCAGATCCTGCCTCAGATGGACCGATGGCGTAGACCAAAACGGCGGACAGTTTTTGGGAATATCGAATTGGTGGACCTCGACGGAAGACGGAAATATTTGGAGTTCCTTATTAAGGCAGGCCTAAACCGGATACTAGTTGTTGCGCCGTTGATGTAATGATAGTGATAACACTAAAGCTGAAAGATCTTAAGAGAAAGAAGCACAAACGTCTAGAGCATAACCAGGATTCAAACCACACGAGATGTAAACAACGAACCAAGTCGGAAAAATGCCAATCAACAGAAGTCTTCGAGTTTTTTGGCAAACTGACCACCCTATGAATTGCTTTCGAACAGTGTTCACTGTTTAGATCTTGGCTTCACCTGCCCTTCATCCAAAGCTGCCGACAGCGTGAACAGGGAGTTCATCTGGCATGCTCTACGTAGGATGGATATTCCAGAGAACCTAATAGCTATTATCAGAACGACTTAAAATCTCATAGGAATGCGAAGTCCAAAGCGAAGTCCGTCTAGTTTTCTTCTTGCGCCGATATTATTTCTTATTGTTATTGGTAACGTTCTTCGTGGTGCCTTGTCCGAGAGGCATTTTTCCTCAAACATTAGTCCAGGTGTTGATAACATCGGTTTGCTCTCTCGACGAATCATGGATCTTGGTCAAATGGCCCTAAATTTTGAAAGAGAGGAAAACGAAGTTGTATTTTAGATAAACACCAACAAAACGAAGATTCTCAGTCTGGCATGCTATCGTGCTCTCCCTATCTGCATTAAATAGGCATCAAAGACGTCGATTAATTTGTAAATCTAGGAAGCATGGTGTTTGCCGTGGCACCGAACTGGATGTCACTGGAAGCATTAACAGCGTTTGATGCATTTTCGCTTCTTTGTCTAACACCAGGAAATGTAGCTACCTCAAGACCAAGATCAAGTTGAGATTGTTCTCTGCTGTTCTCTGGAGTGACCAGCACTACCACTAAAAAGGTCCAAGCCTTCGTGAACACCTGTCTGCGATGCATAATCGGAATACGATTGCCGGATAGTATTTCAAACAAAGAACTTAGACGGCGCACAAGCCTGTAACCCATAGACGATGTGATCGGGAGGATGCAGTGGAACGTACTCCCCAAGATGGTACTTGGCGCAGAACAGTAGAGGGGAGGTGCGGGCGCCTCGGAAAGTCCTGGAAGGAATTGAAGCGCATTCCAGCGAACCGTGAACAGAAACGTATACGTGTGTTTGATGCACTATGACCACCAAAAGTGGATAGCGGCCATATATGGTTATACGGCCAGATGCGATATCACGACCATTTGGTTATGGGTAAAATCAGACCCAATAGACTGCCGTGAGCGTACCACCTAATCCCTATGAGTGAGGATTAACCAGTCCAAAAAGTCTGTAAGGACAAGTCTATGGTAGGAAAGGAAGATGTGACAGATCTCGCTTGAGATGAAGCGATAGCAAAGGCCAGGACGCAAGACAGCTGCTAGGGATATCGAATTGGTGGACCTCGTCACAAACCCGGGATGTCTGAAGTCCTTTAGTAAGGCTCCGGATACCGGTTGTTGCGCCGTTGATGGCGATGACTAGATATGACGCAACAAAGAAAGGGCAGAAGCAGACCATGCATGGTCCTACTCAATAGCAAGGTAGGAGACTAACGATTTTTCCTAAAACAAAAAGGCAATCGGCAGACATGAGTTGACAACGCAAAATACGTGCTGCTTCTCTCTTACAAACTGCAAGACACACATGGAACCGTTGTACCATAGAAGAAGTAGCAAACAGAGCGCATCCCTCATAGCATTCATGCAATATTTAAACTAAAGTGCATTCGCCGCACTGCAGTCCAGTGTTCAGTGAGGTAAGCAACAACCAACAAATCCTCACAACCGGCGACAACATCGCGTACTACTCGACAAATTTCCAAGTACTGCTAGGCTGGAGGCAATAAAGGCAACAACCATCGCAGCGAGTCACGGAACGGTATCACCTCGGAAATATCGATCCGGCCCACCACGCATGTGCCGCAAAGTTTTGTTTTCAAATGGAGCCCAGCCAGCATGCGATGGCGTAGCACTTCCACCTGCAAAAGGACAACAACACAAATTCCTACTTACTGGCACTCGTTCATGATCTCCTCCTGATTCCGCACCTGTACCGGTGCCAGCTCCTCCACGTTCTCCTCATAGTTCCCGAAGCACTTGGTGATCTTCTCGTCGAAAGTGTTCACCAAATCCTCCAAGCTCCCGTTGAACATTTCGGCGAAGTTGTCAACATTCGCGTCCTTGCTTTTGATGGTGGCCGTAGTGGCGGCGGGCAGGACCCCACCCAGATGATTTGCTGCGATGGGTGCATCGTCGCCGTTCCCGTCCCCGAGGCCGTTGCTGATGGAGTTGCAATTGGGGCTCCCGTTCTTGCTGACATGTATGTCCCGCACGGCCTCCTCCAGCATCAAAATGTTATTGTCCGTTTCCTTGAGATTCAGATTGAGGGTGTCGCTGAGGGCGGCCTTCAGGGCTGACGCATTTGTGCCGCCACCGGTTTGGGTAATGAACTCACTTCCGCCCCACTCGTCGGAGTCCTCGAACTGCGCCAGAGGAGCCTCGAATTTAAGCTCGGCCATTTTCGAGCCGAGATCCCGCATGGCAAACCGCAGACGACTTAGCGAAAAAGGTTTTTGCTTCAGACACTACGCCGCGACTACGCGTCTCGAGCAAGGGACGGAACAAGGAATCACAGACGGGCGAGAGCAGAGATCCACGACCCGTTCACTGATGTGTCGCCACAAGGACTCGTCAGCTCGCCAGGGATCACCAGACCGAACAAGCGCCGCACTAAGGACCCGCAGACCACTCTGACCGCACTACACCCTTTGTATTTCGCTCACTTTGCACCACCGACGACCGTTCACGTCCGAGTTATCAATCATCCACTTTGCGATTAATCGATACAACCGTTCGCTTCCCAACAACACAAGGAACTCTGCATCCCAGCACTCGCGGATGACGACGACGGCAGTTGTGCGCAGAGCCAGAACCCGTCGAAATGCTTTTCCACCCCCGTCCGAGTTTGACAGCTCCTTTTTACTACGAAGGAGACGAAGGCAAAAAGTACACAAATCCGAAAGCACAATACAAACACACTCGACTCGCTGCACCACCACACTGTTCCGCTGCACAGACAGAACTGACGGACGGAAGAGATTTGCGTGAATTCTTCTTCGCCGCCGAGCCGCTGCACGACTGATTTCCCACTGGATTCTGATTGGAAGCAATCAAATCGTGCAGATTGGATGCTGTTGACAGTTGAATTTCCACGAGAGAATAAAGTGGGAGAGAAATTTGACTAAGCAAATGTAAACAAACAAATCGAAATGCCAAGAAAATGGAATATTACTGTAACGGCTTTCATTTTAAATTTGAAAAATAATTATTAAAGTGAACAAAAAAACTGCGTACAAATAAAATAATTTAATTGAAAGATATCTTTGTCAAAAACAACAGGAAATTAACTCAATTTAAATTAATGGAATTATGAATGAGGTCAAGCTTAGCATTAACTGCAATGTTTTGATGGTTGCTGCCTTACCTACTGCTACTATGTCTGCTAATTAGGATATTTTTTCCAAATTCTAAAAGAAAAAAAAGTTTATATAAACTTGGCGATAATTTCCTAGCATTTCACAGCAAAGCTGATCTCCAACTACTTGTCCAAAATGGAATAATCGTCTAGAAGACCCAATTATTGGTGGAATAGTGAACTTGCCAGTCTTCAATCGATTTGCTACAGAGCTAAATGAACGGCTCAGAAGGCAATGGGTAGGATCGATCAAGGGTAAAAGGAGCATACCTATAGAGAAGCCCGCAAGAACCCCAAGCTCGCCATCCAGCGGGGTAAGAGAGAATGTTTTAAGGAGCTCTATTCGGAAGTGGACATAAATCCGTGGGATAGCGATAGGACGATTCAGAGGCCGATCATCTCCGCAAAACACGTGTCCTATGCTCTTATTGAAAATAATCCTCAGCAAGAGGTAGGTACCGAATAAGGCCTTCAAACTTGCCGTCAAATGTGAACCGGATATGTTCGCGGAGCCGTTCGAAGCGTGCATATCCGAGGGCTTTTTCCTGCACCATGGAAGCGACAAAAAATGGTGCTTCTGCCTAAGGCTGGCAAACCTCCAGGAGAACCGTCCTCTCATAGACCCATATGTCTTGTAGACACTATGGGGAAAACGTTGGAGCAGATAATTTATAATAGATTAATCCTAGTCGTTGAGAGCCAAGAAGGCCTTTCAGATCGGCAGTATGCGTTCCGTAAATCCAGATCAACGATTGATGCCATCAAAATGGTTACTGGCTTGGTCGAAAATGTAATTCACGGAAGGGATTGTACCAGCAAATATTGTATGATGGTGACCCTGGATGTGGGAAATGCATTTAACTTGGCCAATTGGAATTCTATACGAAAATCTCTGGCGACGATTGGTATTCCTAACTACCTCGCTGCTATTATCGCTAGCTACTTGCAAGAGCGGACGCTCTGGTATAATACCGATGATGGATTCAAGGAGTACATTGTCCACTACTGTGGAACATCATCTATAATGATGTACTTAACTTTCCGGTTCAGGAAGAGGTGATGGGTTACGCCGACGGTTAACTCAATTTTAAGCAGCACATAGAGCATACTTGCGAAAAAGCACCGACTAAGAGTATGGCTCTGGCAAGGATGATGCAGGTGGCAACAGTAATCGGACTAGTCAGAAAAGGGACGTTGGACTTACAGGTTGACCCCTTCCATCCGGGAGTGACTGGAGAGAAAGCATGGGGAGATCAATTATAACCAGTTTGTCATCGGCCATGGAGGATACCGTCAATACCTGTGCAGGTTTAAATTGAACACCTCACCTAATTTTCCAAACTGCGAAGGGGTCCCAGAGGACTAGTGCACGTATTCTTCCAATGTTGACATAATCTTTTCGCAAAAATTAAATGCTCATTGAATTTAGTTAATAAATCAATCGTTTCTTGAGCTGTTTGGAGCGTAGCGCCATCTTGTTGAAAACGCAAGTCTTCCGCATCCACATCATACAAAATATACCATAAAAACCAAACCAACCAAACTGTTGCCCTTCAATCTATCCGTCTTTGGCTTTCACCGGTATCTCTGAAACCTGGTTGGATGAAAAAATGTTATTCTCTGGACTTCCCGAAGGTAACTTTGTCTTTCGCAGTAACAGAGAACAGGCAATTAGCAGAGATTTCTTCCACCTCTTCGACTTACGACGGTATTGCCCTACATATTTCGCCACCCAACGTAAGTTTATTTGAGATTTCCTTCTATGTATTTCCACTGCCTTAACTTGTCTCATTTGTACGTGGATTATCGAAAATTTCCAAGAAACTTTTCCTTATCTTCCCGGGTTGGACATCCCGTTCCCGTTTCCTCCTTCCTCTGATGATCGACAAGATTCCAGTCTGGATCCACTACTACTACATTATCCTTCCTCCTTTATGCCGCTGACTTTAAGTTCTTTTCCTCTATAACTTGCGCTCTAAAATTTATCTACTATAGAGTTGGCACTAAACGTCAGTACACCATTGCAGAACATAGGTTCTGCTCTCCTAAATTCTCTCCCACTTTGTTTTCCCACTCTCTTAACGTCCAATATTCCACCCTCCATCTGAAACCCCGGAATAATTTTTGATGATTAACTCCACTTTGACACTACCTTCATATCAGCAATCACAGTCCCAGAATACCTGCTTCACATTGGGCACTGCTTCTGGCTTTGACTCTGTCCAACGCTTCTTAATACTCTTCGACTCACCCGCTTGATATATTACTCCATGAGTGCTCTTCCCGCAAAAATTTCTTGCCCTTGGAAAAGTTCAACACAATTTTCTCCTATCTCTATCCTATCTTTAGAAAGAACTCCCCCCCTTAGGGTTTTTTCAGAAAAAACTTGCACTCTGTTCAGTTATGTAATTAAAAAATATACGGTGTAAAAAAATCCCGAATTTTAGGAAATGTAGTTTTCAAAAATGATAAAACTGCTGAGGTAGCGGATTAGCCAATTGTTCTCAAAGTATTTCCGCATCTCTCCGTCAAGGCGCTGATGTGGTTCCTCCAACTAGGGAATTTGTTATAGCTCCTGGTACAGAAAAAGCCTATGTAGCGCTTTTCGGACCGTCGCGGAAGCTCATAATTGTAAAGATGGAGATCAAAGAGTTCCAAACTAGTGGTATGGTATTATCCATAGGAACGGAAGAAGGTGGAGCGTGCGTGGGATTCACTGCTAAGATCGTTACCAATATTACGGTGCGCTCAATGAAAGCAGATTTTAATCTATCAATGCTGACCGTGTTAACCTTGTCCTTGACTTCAATCTTGAGATATAACTCTCTCAATGACTTTCCCAGTATCTTCGCATGGATGTTCGAAAGACTTCCCGATTTGGGCAAATAGCCATTTCGTGAAAGACCATCAACTCCAACCAGACCATTGGTGCCTGACGGAGAATGCTGTAATCAACGGCGTATCTTCGTTGTAAAAAAACTATATTGTTGCTCACAGAAGCTGAACTGCTGGTAGTCTAAAGTCCCCAAGGAAGTTTGTGAGCCAAGTAAAACGTTGAATAAATTGTCCACTCATTGCTACGTGTTGTCTCAGATGATCGATGCCTTTATTGATGGATGCTATCTCTCAATCACTGGTGTTATAAGCTTTATTTCTGTTCACATTTTTAAAGGAATCGTTTCCGGCAATCTGAAGTTTACAGGGTGCAAGTATATCTAGATAAAGATGGTCACCACGCTTGTCTAGAGTAGCAATATACTCGTGTGGCAGATGTACCTGAATGCCTATCTTCTCTCTTATACATAAGACGGTACGAACTCAGTCCTTAATATATTTCGCCTCATTTAACTAACCGATCTGGTAAACACAGCAAATAAATTTAATATCTTCTGTTTGTATAAACACCGGAAAATATACCGTAAACAAAATACAGAGAAAAAAGTATTACCGACATCAAAAATGGAGAAGAACGTTTCATGGTTTGGGGCTGTATACGCCCAGCAGAAGCCGCTGAATAGTAATTGAATATAAAATAACCAAAGAGATACATTTGGAAGGACATTTCATTACGAGGCAGAGAAATTTCACTTGAAGAATACTTTTGTGTTTCATCATTACATTAAATCTCAGTAAACCAAAAATTGGTCACTTTATAAATGCTCCGACATCTAGCATTCCACAGAACCATAACATGACCTGCCCCAAAAATTAAAGGAGGGAATTGGGAAGATAGAACTTGTACATTTGCTGAGGTAGAAGGCGAACAAAATCGTCGCTACTTAGACGAGGAAATTAGTTTGTTCTAGGCAGAAACTACACGATTTCGATTTTCTTTAATTGCCATAATTAGGTGATCCTGTTCCTTCTTTCTCCAAAGTGTCTCATTCTTTTTGTCCCACAGAAAAATCTAGTGTTTTCTTTCATTTGAATTTCTTCTGGTACATAATCCTGAGCTGATTTTTTTTCAGGATGAGTTAGTCTTCCTACTATACTAGCCTAGCAGTATTTTTTGCATTATTCCTTTCTTTAACACACGATTTTTGGTTAGTGTTCCGTTTTTCTATAAGTGTGCAAATACTTTTGTTGGTAAGACTTCCATCACAAAATTTACCATTCACCCTCCAAAATGGCGGTAACGAGGTAAGAAAAACGACTAAAACACTGAATTCGAAGGATATGTTCTATTGACTGAAAGACAACAATTCCATGAAACCCACTAAAAAAATCGGATGAAAGTAACTTTGTGTGAATGCAGTGCCTTGAAATTAATGAAAAATTGATTTTAGCTCCTATCATAGCAACTAAGCATCTATCCATGGAGAAAGGAGGTTTCTGGGCAACTTTGAACGGAATTTCACCCGAGATTTTCAGCAGAGCACGTTTTTGGGTTTACTAATAATGTAGCTTGTATGGCTAATACACAGGCATCCAGATGTTCAATTGAGTTCAGATCTGGCGATTGCAAGGAGATATTTGCGAGAACATGATGGAGCAGCCTAGTCTTATGGAAGTGGAATACTTGGAGTCCTCCTATGCGTATTGACGGATGAATTTTGATCATTTTATTTGATTAATACGAAAATAAAAGGTCTCCCCCCCTTTTTATTTTAACATGACACCCTCGCTTGCTCAGACATATTCGTATTGTGTCAAGATGCACTCCCTTATCCAACGCTGTTACGAGTTCATTCGTCAATTTCAGAGCGCCCACCCACCATAAGTGGTTGGTTCTTTTCGCACCTTCGTAACTGTGGTTTGAAGACCGCCAGTATTCCTTCTTCAGTGTTTTACCACGATAACCACCCTGCCCTTTTTTGCACTTCGGAATGATCGTTTGCACCGTTTTTAAACTAGGTTGGATTATAGTGGTAACTTCTTGAAAGAGCTATTCTGGCGTCCTAATTTCAGACCTCGAGACTTTCATTTCTGCCTCTATTTTCACTTTTTATTGTACAAATTACATTCGTCAAGCATTTTCACAATTGCGTATAAAGCGAGGAAAAGTGAAATCCGGGCACTATTCCATGAAATAAAAAGAGTTGCATGTGTTTTATTTTTTTTATAAAAACGTAACATACAGTCTGCTGGACACACTACAATGGAAATTCAAGAAAAACGATAAAATAAAATCCTTATTGACGGCGAAAATTAAAAAAAAAATCGATTTTCGTAGGCAAAATTAAAATCCAGACAGAACGAAAAAATCAAAATAATGACATTAAAAACTCAGAAAATGACTAATGAATACCTCGTATGAGGACTTTTCGCATTAAATACAGCCTTCACTGAGCAGTATTATGGATTCGACCGAACGTGAAACATATTCCGCTGGAATTTTTCTCCATTATTCGAGGAGACGTTCCATTAAGTATTTTTTGCTGGAAATAAGACCTTCGCAGCCCGAGAATTGTGGAGAAGTTTTGAGTATCTTCGGACAATTAAATACTACCCCATTCGTGGTTTTCACGCTTTAGGTTTCGAATTACTATTTTAGCATATGTTGAATGTTTGACAAATACCCAATTTGTATGCGTCGACATGTAGATTTTTTTTTAAAATTTCAATGTACAATTCGCATCCACATTCGTCTCCACGAATATCACATTACCGACGCCGTCTATCTCGTATCAACCATATCTCCATAGCACTTCCGTAGCCATGCATTTTACCTATTGCACAGAATAAAACTTATGTTAATAAGGTCCATTAATTAAAGCGATTTGAGTTTGCTCAGAAATACCTTTTTGAAATATTTTGTTTAAGGATTGAGGGATCAAATGGGAAGCAAATTACTCCCTCTTTTTTTGGTCCACCCAAAGTTTCAAAAATGAACGAAGCAGCTTTACGATTTCTTACCAGGGCAGAGGCAACTCGTCAGACGCTACCTCACTCTGCCCTTGTAGCAGCGTCACCGAAGTGGATCGTAGATATAAAACGTTACTTTATATAATTCGCAAAGTACGACGTGATTGTGAATTAAACAAAATATTTCAGCTCTGGATAAAAGTATGGACTTACGGAAGTGCCTTCAATATAATTTAAACCGCTTCCGTCACGCTGCTACCAGAGCAGAGGGGACGCAGCATCCGACTCTGTGTGGCACCACCAATGTAAACCGTTCCAGAGCAGAGCATAAGCGTCATTATCTACAAAACAAAATTACTGATCAGTATCATTTCAATTAATGGATTCCAATCCAATCCGATCGAAATGGCCATACCATTTAACTGTGGCAACATGTCTATGTGGAAATAGAAAACTCAGCACTTAATTTTTGTTTATGGTCCCCATCCACCCCGCTGGACACCTCATTCTCTGCATAGTGGCAAGTTTTTCAAGAAAAATGTGGAAAAACTTTCCCGCTTGATAACTACATTTCTACGCGTTACGGTTTATTCATTAAATGCCGGATTGCTCTAAGTTGATAGTAAAATCGCTTTTTATTTAAAATTTCTTATCAAATTTCAAATAAAATGACTCATTTGGACGAAACGCCGTCTATCGAAAATGTTTAAATTTGGATGCCATGAATTCCAAGAAATTTCGAGTGCAAACGAACTTATTCTCTGAAATCCCACTTAACTGGGGGAATTCCCGTTTACAACTGCAATAATGGTTCGTATCTTAACTAATTTTGTAACCACTCGCTTACGTCCTCTGCCGCCGTCTAGCCTCAACTCATTTGACAGTTCTTCCATCCGAGTCTCACGAAATCAACCCCCACCCGTACAAGAGCGATTAAAAAAGTTAAAAGGAAAAAAATGTCTGCTAAGATTTCGTTGGTGCTGCTGCTTCTCTTCGCGTCCGCGTATCCGAGTCGAAATTAAAGTGATTTTCAATGTTTTCGCCGTGATTGAGCATTTGTTTCGTGTAAACAAATTGCGTCGGCGATCGAACCGTGTGTCCCGTGTCCCAGATTATGTGCAGTCGTCGCGTGTGAAGTGAAATCGAGATTGGAGTGCGCGAGCGTTCGATATTGCGAGGAATCCGCCGCTACGGCCGAACGGCAGCAGTTACCGAAAATATAGTTGATAATTGGCGTGCGGAGTGTGGAGCGGAAGTCGTGGGCCACGCGAAACCATTGTTAGCCGAGCGTGGGGCTGTCCATCTGCAAGTCGTGTGGCACCATCAAACCACGACGAGTGCGTGCTCGGAGACCTGAGCCCGAGTCGCCCCAGCCAGCCAGAGCGCCCAGTCTAAAAGTAGTCGCTCGGGCCGAAAAGTGCGGACCCAGCCTCGGTGGAGCCGCCGCGGAACAATGACGGACATAGAAAATGTGCTGAGTAGCATGTCTACAGCCTTCAACTCGAGCCCCACGCCAGGTGACGAGGCATCTGTTATCGACCTCAACAACGATAAGACCCTCAAGTGGCGGCGGCATTTCAAGAACCAATACGCCAAGAAGAACCCGGGGAAGTCGCTGGGCGAAGACGACCCGGCGGCGGACGTGAGCCGAGCGAGCGCAAAGCCAGAGTCTCCCGTCGATGATGAGGATAAAGGTCAAGCGGTCGGGGTGGCGGCCACTCCGAAGACCCCAGCGCCGAAGCAGTCGCCCGTGGAGGAGCGCACCAAGTCGACGCCGCCCTCCACGCCAGAGCCAGCGCCTGCCTCGACCGCAACCGCGGCCGTGACTTCGACGCCACTGCACTCGGTTCCCGCACGCTCTGATAACGACCTTATCAACGCAGCTAGAAGCGGTGATGAGACGGCCGAGGCCGCGTCCACGAGCAGCGCTGCCGCTGCTAGAGCGCAGAAACCAAAGGTAAGTAATTCAGATGCAGCACTCGCTGCGTCCGCCCGGGCCGCGTTGTGAAATAGAATTTCGCAGCGCGGCCGCTCGCGCACTGCTATGACTCCTACCTCACGCGCTTTGCTTCCAGAAATCACCACGAAACGTACAAGAAAATCCCTCGCGAAGGTCGAATCGCACAAGAACTGTTGTGAGTGTCTCGCCCGCCCCCTTGCGCCGTCGAGGACGTTCAAAAAGGGCCAATGACCCAGGTCCGACCTTACCTGTTCCAAAGGAAGATGAAATCCAATTGGAATCACAGTTAGAGGGTCCGATTGGATTGGGTGATGACCAAGAAAAGGTTCACAAGGTCGAAATCGAGGAGGAAATGGGTTCGAATGTGAACCCCAATAGTGACCAAGAAAAAGTGATCGTGGCAGAAGTTCGGAAGGAAATCCCCAATGGGGAAATCAACGTTGTGCCAAGGACTTCCAAGGTTGCAGAAAAGGAGGAAATCCGGAATAGGAAGCGGAGGAGCGTACGATTGGAGACGAAAGGCGAAGTTCCCGACGTTCCAGCAGATAAGGTAATTAGCAAATTTTATTCAAAAGAAAGAATTATTTTGGAAAATCCAATTGCTTTTTCGCATCACCGTGTTTTCCTCCATTCACTTGAACGGGAATGTAAAATTGGGAAAACATCGCAGAAGCGAAACCTGATATCAAACCTTCCTCGATTGTGATGAAGTGAATAATTCCTAATCGTTATTGGTCAGTCTTGACAGTGATTGCTGCTGATTCCATAAGCATCGGGGTTTTCTCCGCAAAATGGGTAATGAGGCTGCAGAATAGTGAAGAGCAGGTCGTCTGGAAATTTTATCTATGTGAATGGAAAATGGTAGTTAATCAGATTGCAGTGCACACTTTACATAAAAAACTTTTACATTCAGAGTTAACCAATTAAAAAGTTGGACAGTTATTGAAGTGCGTTTTCTCTTCATCTTTTATTCCCCTTTATTTCCATATGTGGCCATAATCAAGTTTCTTTCTTCGGTTAGGGTAGGAGAATCTGCCTCAATGAGTTTTGGACTCCGCAACCTAAGCCGTCGGACTACCAACTGAACCCTTCCCCGTCATTGGAGAACTAACCGTTTGGCACATTATTTAGGAGTAGCTTTCCAATTCTCCCTCTTTAGGGTGCCTTCAAGTCAGGCAATTTCTTTCACCCAAAAGAGGGAACGGGTGCGGCGGTCGAGATAGTTGAGCGCCAATCTCTCGATTTCGTTTCCACAGGCTCGAATCCCGGTCGCCATGGATGTTTCTGTACGTCTTTGTGCTGTCCGCCTGTTGTAGGCCTACCATTTGCACAGCATTAAGTGTATTGATAATGGAACCGTAGCTTAATTGAAAACAGACTACGTGGATGCCCTATACTCCACAGAGAAGTGAATAAGAACACCAGAGAGGGGGGAAGGGGGAAGAGATTTGTTAGTTCAAAGACATCCTTGCCGGCCGAAGTCAATTTTCTTCGCGAGAATAAGAAAGAAGAAGAGTGAAAGAAGTTAATTCAAAAAAGGACTCAGCGCCCCATCTCTCTTCCAATATTGTCCGCAGAGCGCTCGATTGTATTGGCATAAAGTTGCTGACGATTTAGATCTCACCAAGAAAAATGTTGTAATAAGTGTCGTTCGCCATCCCATTGCAGAACACTCAGTTAGGGAATCGTGCTTCTCCAATCTTGAGCCGATAACACTGATAACCTCCATGGCTGACCCTGACCAATGTGCGAGGCCAGATAAAAACAGCAGGACCACTCTCGAGGCCATTCAACATCAACAACGGTCTAAGACTATCATGCGTCCTCTTTAACCTGGCCCTGGACAAAGTGATTCGCGATGCCGATGTAAATGCGAGAGGCACCATCCTCTTCAAGTCCACCCAACTGCTGGTCGACGCTGACGATATTGACATCATGGGAAGAACAAATCGAGATTTACAGTCTATCTTCATCCAGATCGAGCAGGCGGGCGAGATCTTAGGCTGCACATTAATGAAGGCAAGACGAAGCACATGGTGGCAACGTCAGCGCCAAAACTAAATGAGCAAATAACATCGAATCACACTAGTCAAACGAAAACAATAAAAATAGGAACCTACAATCCTTATGTATTCCTCGGAGACTTGGGTTCTTGGCAAAAGAAAAAAGCTGCGAACTCTTGGCCGCGTTCGAGAGAAGAATCCTCTGAAGAATTGTTGGACCCCTACATGAGGATGGACGATTCCGTAGCCAACATAACGACGAAATCTATTCGCGATACCTCGATCGTCTAGTTGTGGATAAAATCCGGCTCAACAGGTTGCGCTTGGCGGGTCACTTAATCCGTATGGATGAGGATGATCCAGCCAGGAAGGTATATAAGGCAATATCTATGGTAGAACAAGGAAACGAGGCAGACCCTGCCTGAAATGGAGCGATAGCGTAGGTCAGGACTCCAGGCAGCTTTTAGGGATATCGAATTGGTGGACCATGGGACAAAACCGGAATGTCTGGAGTTCCTTATTAAGGCACGCCTAGACCGGATACCGGTCTACAGTTGCATGTAATGTCAAAAAAGCATTCTTTCTATACAAAATAGCTCGTTATGAAGCTAAAGTATCTGACATTTATGGAAGTCAAGTAGGAGGTGGCAGGGAGGACAATTATCCTTCAGGTGTTCTTATTTGTTTGTCAACTAAGCTACACATGTAGTTCATTTCTGGGTGCTTGATTTATCGCTGAATGCCTGGTTTATAATGTCAAGTCTTTTGTGTTAACAAAACAAACTTCATAGTCCTCCCAAGGTGGATCTCCACGGCCTGACGGTGTTAAGGTCGGAGGGTGCTGGCAAATGTTTACGGATGGTGATGAAATCGCTAGATTAATCGTTCCGTATAGAGCCATATCATTCGATGGATGCTAAGTGCTAGCTCGGGAGTAATAATAGAAAATGCAACTCTACCTAAATCAATTGAAACTAAAGGATCCAGCTATCTTATAAAGTTTCGCAGCGTAAACCACTATATGGCCATTTCAAAGAAAATTCATCATCATCAATGGCGCAACAACTGGTTTCCTGTATAATCCTCCCTAAGTAAGGAACTATTTGGCGCTGCGGCCCACTAATTCGATGTCTCTAAAAGCTGTCTGGCGTCCTGGCCTACGCCATCGCTCCATCTAAGGGAGGATCTCCATGTCCTCCTGTTAGATATTGCCCTTATAGGCTCTCCAGGCTGCATCATCCTCACCCATACGTATTAAGTGACCTGCCCACCGCAAAACCAAACGGTCGTGGTATCGCTCATAAATTTCGCCATTATAGGGGCAACGGAATCATTCATCTTAATGTAGGGGATCAAAAATTCTTGGGAGGATTCTTTCCTCGAAAGCGGCCAATTTTTCTTGCTAAGAACCTAGGTCTCCGAGTAAAATATATATGAGGCCTGGCAAGATCATTCTCTTGTTCATTAAGAGCTTTGACCCTATAGTGAGACGTTTCGAGCGGAACCGTTTTTGTAAGCTGACATAAGGTCTGTTGACAACCGACAATTGTGCGTGTATTTCATCGTCATAGCTGTTATCGGTTGTGATTTTTGACCCTAGATAGGGAAAATTATCAGCTGTCTTTGTGTGTGACCAGTGCCATTTGATGCTATTAATTCTTTGGGTTTTTGGTGCTGATGTTGTCACCATGTACTTCGTCTTGCCTTCATTAATGTACTGCTCAAGATCTCGCGCCAATCGTCGCCAACTCAATCTGGATGAAGGTAGACTTTACACCTCAGGTTGTTCTTCCCATATGGCCAATATCGCCAACATAAACCATGTGTTGGGTGGATTTGAAGAGGATGGTGCCTCTCGCATTAACATCTGTATCGCGGATGACTTTTTCAAGGGTCAGGTTAAAGGGGATGTATGATAGAACATCGCCTTGTCAGACCGTTGTTGATGTTGAATGGTCTCGACAGTTATCTTGCTGCCTTTATCTGGCCTCGTACATTGGTCAGGGTCAGTTTAATCAGCCTTATCAATTCCGTCGGGAAACCGATTTCTCTCATGGCCCTGTACTGTTTTACTCTGGCTATGTAATTATAGGTGGCCTTAAAGTTTATGTAAAGATGGTGCAACTGATGGCCATATTCAAACGGGTTTTCCATCGCTTGCCGCAGGGAGAAAGAGAATTTTTGAGATATTGTTGTGCCTAATAATACCATTTGAGCGCTTGCTGAGATTCTCGAAACAAAATAAATTAGCCTTGGTGTGAATATGACCATCATGTTACTCTATTCTTTCAAATTTCAGCAAACGGCTAACGATGGCGCGTAGGTGTGCTTAACGCCATTATTATTATTATGTGTGTGTATGTGTTTAAGGTGGGGGAGCGACAAGGCCTCTGAGCACTCAGAACCTAATGGTTTATTGTACTCGATTCCTCCGTTTAACGGAATATCGCGGATTCGTTCATGGGTGGCTAACCTGTGGATCATACGAGATAAAGCTGTTGCTACAGTTATGCAACTTCCCATTTGCTTCCTTTTCTTTACCACTAAGTCATTGGAGATAGAGTCGTTTATGGTAGTTTTGGAGTTTCGAATTTGAAAAAAGTGCATGTTGTGGGCCTGCCAGAATACGTGATATTTGTCAACTTACCTTAAGCTCCTGAGTCCGGCTATTTTCCCATTTACTACCTAAGGGCCCTACGTCTAGACCCTCAGCGCTAATTAGTCGGTGGTTTATCGCCTTTGCAGCTTTGTCATACTAAAAGTTCATCTGAATTACGTTCAGCATTTATCTTCCGCTTACATTTTTGAAAATAAACTCAGACAATACAAATAGACCTTTCCTTTCAAGCTCTCGTCACTGTTTCGCAACATATTATTTTGTTGAAGGGAAGTCGCACTGCGTCCTTAAAGAACTATTGTGCCTCTTTGACTGGTTATAGTGTACGTATTAATTATAGTATTTTAACCGTTAGGAATTTTAGTACATTCCCTACTTCCAAATCTTCAACTTTGCATCTGGTATTAAGTGTTTTCCCAGGTTCCTCGACCTGCTTTTCGTAAGTGGCGGGCAATATTCCAGAACGTGTATGGAGGTTTTATCACATTCCGCACGGAACCTGCAGGCAGTGTCCGTAGCTATCCTTAGCTTCCCTAGGTGATAGTTTAGCCGGCAGTGACTAGTGAAAATTCCCACTACGATTCGGAGGTTCTTCTTCTTCTTGGTTTAAGGTTTAAGCAATCCTTTGTGCGCTTCGGTTCGTATCCCCCAATAAGCACCCTGGACTGCTCCATTCCTGGTAGACTCGCCCAGTATAATTCCCTCAACCGTTCCTCTTCATTTCTTAATGCCATAGTCATGAACCCGTTTCCGATTACACGGAAGGGTTCTGGCCCGTGTATAGGCGTCCCTGCTCCCTCCTTTACTAATTCGTCTGCTGCTTCATTGCCTTCCAATCCAACATGCCCTCAAACCCAGAGTATCCAGACCCTATTAAGCGAGCGAGCGTATTTAGTCTCTCAAGGGAATCCCATACCAGTAGAATTCACCTGGTTGGACTTAAGTGCCTTGATCGCTGCTTGACTGTCAGTCAGAATAGCAATGTTCTGCTCACAGTAGTTCCTTTGAAGAAAAGAAGGCACATCTGTCTATGGGAATATGCTAGTGTGCTTACCCGTTGGCTCCAAGTATATTTACCTTGGACCAATAACCTCGGGACCCGCTCCTTCTGATGTGACGGATCCGTCAGTATACCTAGTAATCAGTTGCTTTTTTAACCCGTATGTTACAGCCACGCTCTCCTAGTTTGCCTTGTTACTCCAATGTATTTCAAACTTTTTATCGAAGTGAAACCTCGTTGTCATCTTATCCTTTGGTATCTATAATTCGGGGTACCCTCTAGAAAGAATGTCAATCTTTCTTCGATTTAGGTAGCTCCCCTCCTCACTGATACTTTCGGCCAACCTGAAGATTGCTCTCCTTGCCTGCATTTGTATGTCCGCATGGAGAGAGGTTAATCCCAGAAAGACCTCCAGGGATGCCGTTGGGCATGTCCTCATTGCCCCACTGAAACATGCAAGTCAGTCTTTGGAGTTGGCCTGTGTGTTGAGTTCAGTTCTTTCTGCCTTACTATGCAGTGTATATTCAAAGTAATATCTTCGAGGTTCAACCCCATTTTTTTTTCCTGCGATGGATTTACCAGTCATCAGAGCCCTTGTAGCTTTCCGAGAAGTGTTTCTGACATGCACCTTTTTGGGCTAACGTAATTCCCAAAAATTTGTCCTCTGTTTCTCGTTTCACCTCCATGCCATGTAACCTTATGGGTCTCAGGTGATCAAGCTTACGTTTTCTAGTGAATGGTACTATGGTGGTTTTGGCTGGATTGATACGCAGTCCCGCCTTCCTGCATTAGGCACCAGTAACTCTTAATCCAGTTTACAGATTAACACAATGTGGTTCGCATAACTCTGGATCTGTATTTCAATATTGGTTAGCACGGCCAGCAGTTTGCCTACTCGCCATACTTCACATACGCGGTGATAGTACCCCGCTCTAAGGACAACCTTGAGTTGTATTCATGCCAATCGAATTTGTACCTGTCGGTACTTCTACTTGCCTACTCTCCAACATTTTCGCCATCCAGAAGGTCAGGCTGTTTCCCAATCCCTTGCGGATCAGAGCATCTTGTATCTCTGTGTGCGATGTGTTATCGAATGCTTCTTGCATATCCAAAATCGCACACAGTGCTATTTCTTTTATTTCTATAGCATCCTGTATTACAACAGTCAGCCCATAAAGAGCAGTTTCGTTTGACCCTCTTGCTCGGTAAGCTTATTGATACTGATGTAGGGGATTACGCTTAAGAACGTTAGTTCTAATATAGTTGTCTATGACATTCTCCACCGTTTTGAGTATGAACGATGTTAGGCAAATTGGTCTGAAAAATTTAGGATAAAAAAAATTACTCGCTTTTGAAATAAAGACCAATTTTGCCCCTCCATGCCCTTGGTATATATCCCAGGGCTACGCTACCGCTTACCACCCTCAGAAGAGACTCTGTTGTTGTGCCTAATAATACCATTTGAGCGCTTGCTGAGATTCTCGAAACAAAATAAATTAGCCTTGGTGTGAATATGACCATCATGTTACTCTATTCTTTCAAATTTCAGCAAACGGCTAACGATGGCGCGTAGGTGTGCTTAACGCCATTATTATTATTATGTGTGTGTATGTGTTTAAGGTGGGGGAGCGACAAGGCCTCTGAGCACTCAGAACCTAATGGTTTATTGTACTCGATTCCTCCGTTTAACGGAATATCGCGGATTCGTTCATGGGTGGCTAACCTGTGGATCATACGAGATAAAGCTGTTGCTACAGTTATGCAACTTCCCATTTGCTTCCTTTTCTTTACCACTAAGTCATTGGAGATAGAGTCGTTTATGGTAGTTTTGGAGTTTCGAATTTGAAAAAAGTGCATGTTGTGGGCCTGCCAGAATACGTGATATTTGTCAACTTACCTTAAGCTCCTGAGTCCGGCTATTTTCCCATTTACTACCTAAGGGCCCTACGTCTAGACCCTCAGCGCTAATTAGTCGGTGGTTTATCGCCTTTGCAGCTTTGTCATACTAAAAGTTCATCTGAATTACGTTCAGCATTTATCTTCCGCTTACATTTTTGAAAATAAACTCAGACAATACAAATAGACCTTTCCTTTCAAGCTCTCGTCACTGTTTCGCAACATATTATTTTGTTGAAGGGAAGTCGCACTGCGTCCTTAAAGAACTATTGTGCCTCTTTGACTGGTTATAGTGTACGTATTAATTATAGTATTTTAACCGTTAGGAATTTTAGTACATTCCCTACTTCCAAATCTTCAACTTTGCATCTGGTATTAAGTGTTTTCCCAGGTTCCTCGACCTGCTTTTCGTAAGTGGCGGGCAATATTCCAGAACGTGTATGGAGGTTTTATCACATTCCGCACGGAACCTGCAGGCAGTGTCCGTAGCTATCCTTAGCTTCCCTAGGTGATAGTTTAGCCGGCAGTGACTAGTGAAAATTCCCACTACGATTCGGAGGTTCTTCTTCTTCTTGGTTTAAGGTTTAAGCAATCCTTTGTGCGCTTCGGTTCGTATCCCCCAATAAGCACCCTGGACTGCTCCATTCCTGGTAGACTCGCCCAGTATAATTCCCTCAACCGTTCCTCTTCATTTCTTAATGCCATAGTCATGAACCCGTTTCCGATTACACGGAAGGGTTCTGGCCCGTGTATAGGCGTCCCTGCTCCCTCCTTTACTAATTCGTCTGCTGCTTCATTGCCTTCCAATCCAACATGCCCTCAAACCCAGAGTATCCAGACCCTATTAAGCGAGCGAGCGTATTTAGTCTCTCAAGGGAATCCCATACCAGTAGAATTCACCTGGTTGGACTTAAGTGCCTTGATCGCTGCTTGACTGTCAGTCAGAATAGCAATGTTCTGCTCACAGTAGTTCCTTTGAAGAAAAGAAGGCACATCTGTCTATGGGAATATGCTAGTGTGCTTACCCGTTGGCTCCAAGTATATTTACCTTGGACCAATAACCTCGGGACCCGCTCCTTCTGATGTGACGGATCCGTCAGTATACCTAGTAATCAGTTGCTTTTTTAACCCGTATGTTACAGCCACGCTCTCCTAGTTTGCCTTGTTACTCCAATGTATTTCAAACTTTTTATCGAAGTGAAACCTCGTTGTCATCTTATCCTTTGGTATCTATAATTCGGGGTACCCTCTAGAAAGAATGTCAATCTTTCTTCGATTTAGGTAGCTCCCCTCCTCACTGATACTTTCGGCCAACCTGAAGATTGCTCTCCTTGCCTGCATTTGTATGTCCGCATGGAGAGAGGTTAATCCCAGAAAGACCTCCAGGGATGCCGTTGGGCATGTCCTCATTGCCCCACTGAAACATGCAAGTCAGTCTTTGGAGTTGGCCTGTGTGTTGAGTTCAGTTCTTTCTGCCTTACTATGCAGTGTATATTCAAAGTAATATCTTCGAGGTTCAACCCCATTTTTTTTTCCTGCGATGGATTTACCAGTCATCAGAGCCCTTGTAGCTTTCCGAGAAGTGTTTCTGACATGCACCTTTTTGGGCTAACGTAATTCCCAAAAATTTGTCCTCTGTTTCTCGTTTCACCTCCATGCCATGTAACCTTATGGGTCTCAGGTGATCAAGCTTACGTTTTCTAGTGAATGGTACTATGGTGGTTTTGGCTGGATTGATACGCAGTCCCGCCTTCCTGCATTAGGCACCAGTAACTCTTAATCCAGTTTACAGATTAACACAATGTGGTTCGCATAACTCTGGATCTGTATTTCAATATTGGTTAGCACGGCCAGCAGTTTGCCTACTCGCCATACTTCACATACGCGGTGATAGTACCCCGCTCTAAGGACAACCTTGAGTTGTATTCATGCCAATCGAATTTGTACCTGTCGGTACTTCTACTTGCCTACTCTCCAACATTTTCGCCATCCAGAAGGTCAGGCTGTTTCCCAATCCCTTGCGGATCAGAGCATCTTGTATCTCTGTGTGCGATGTGTTATCGAATGCTTCTTGCATATCCAAAATCGCACACAGTGCTATTTCTTTTATTTCTATAGCATCCTGTATTACAACAGTCAGCCCATAAAGAGCAGTTTCGTTTGACCCTCTTGCTCGGTAAGCTTATTGATACTGATGTAGGGGATTACGCTTAAGAACGTTAGTTCTAATATAGTTGTCTATGACATTCTCCACCGTTTTGAGTATGAACGATGTTAGGCAAATTGGTCTGAAAAATTTAGGATAAAAAAAATTACTCGCTTTTGAAATAAAGACCAATTTTGCCCCTCCATGCCCTTGGTATATATCCCAGGGCTACGCTACCGCTTACCACCCTCAGAAGAGACTCTACGATGATTTCTAGGCTTCTCTAAGTTAGTACTGAGAACATGCCATCTACTCCGAGTGATTTCAATGGTTTACAAGTTCCCACTGCCGAGTATATCTCTTTTGCTAGTTTCCTTTTGTTCGTTGTTGGGGTGTCAGGCAGAATGTTGTCGCCTGCCGCCGTGCGATAGGACCTCGGGAAATGAGTTTTGAGAAGCAGGTATACTCTGTCCAGCTCATTCTCGGTAAATGTCCCATCCTCTTTCAAACAGACACAAGATATTGCCTCGTCTTTGACTACAGCTTTGTAAAGCCTAGTTGATTCTGTGGTTTGCTTGATCTCTTCACAGAATTCCCTGAAGATGTTCCGTTTTATTTCCCTGATCGCGTTGCTATGCGCAGTCAGTGCATTTTTGTACCTCAGGCAGTCCCCGGTTTGTTTTATCCGGTTGAAGAGCTTTCATACTTCTGCTCTTATTCTTGCTGTGCCTGTGATACCAGGGTGCATCCCTTGATGACTTAACTGCTTAACAGCTGGCCTCATATGCGTCAATGTCAATACCTTTGTTGAGTTTTTCCACCACTGTTTCTAGTTCCAGTTTGCTCCTGATGTCGCCGCTTCCTTGAAGGTGAGCTATGTTTTTTTTTCAGGTACATTGCATATGCCATATTGCCAATCTGCTCTCCTGGGATTCCTTATTATTCTTTTTATCTCGGACTAGCCCTCAATGTCGAATTCGGTTATTCTATGATCAGAAAAAAGGGCTCATCTGACACCCTCCAATTTCTGACCAGCCCGTTCATTAGAGCATTTCTTAGAATTAAGTCTAGTACCTCTTTTCTAGCGCTGGTCACGAATTTGGAGCGTTTCCTAGCTAAGAATAAATTCACGAAGGTACTCACCTCTTTGATTGGTTTTGCTGCTTCCCTAGACTTCGCGATGGACGTTGGCATCGTAACCGTAGAAGTGGTAACGACCTCTTCTTATAGTATCTTCACCAGTTTAGCGACTAGTTCCGGTGGAATCCGGATGTCGTCTCCTGGGAAGTAGTCCGATGCCACGACTGCTTCTCGAGTGCTCCCCCCGGTTTCCAGTGATACTTGAATAGCCACAAGGTAAGGAACTATATATCTATATATATAATAATAATAATCGTTGACGCAACAATCTATATTGGATCAGTGCCTTGAAGTGTGTTAGAGCACTTCATTCAAGACCGTAACGGTACACTACAGTACACTGTACGAGGCAATGTGGTCATTGCGCTCGCCCGAGATTATTACCCTGATTTGACTCAGGTACTCATTCACAGCTGAGTCGACTGGTATCCGACATCAAATCACGATACAAATCCCACTGCCACCAGTGAGATTTGAACCGCGACCTTCCGTACGATAGCCTTGTGCTCTAACCACTCAGCTATCCGGACTATAGTTCTATATATTTTAAATTACGTTTTAGAATTATGCAAGCTCTTGCTTTTTCGCAACAGGAGCCCCAAATTATCTGCATGCTTTCTCCTTACAGACAGCGAATCTGCCTCCGGTACACCCAGGGCTCCTGAGCCAATACTATTCCAATGTTCTTCTGGAACTTGCCCTTGCAATCAACGCAGATGCAGCTTTTGCATAGTGGAGGCTTATCTGGGCCATTTTAGTCGTGGCCATTGACCCCGTTATTGTTGGAAGCTCTTCTCCACTGTCGGAGTATCACTCTTCTCCCCCGACATGACACTTTCCCCGCATCGCTGCCTACTCTAAGTCCATGCCGTACAGCTTCTGCTCTTCACCGGGCAGCAGGTCTACTTCCCTGATTGATCCAGTCCTTTTCGCCTCTATGGCTTCCGAGATTTCTTCGGGGACCTCGGTAAGCTTTCCACCCGGTGTCTCCACCGAGGTGTCTTTCCTCAGCTCATAAGGGTCGGCACACCATGATCATTGTGCTTCGAGCCGATGACGTTCCGCTCGTGGCTTTTGAGAACTATATTGTGAGTCTTTAACTTCGTGATCAGTTCTTCTAGACCGTCAGCTAATATATCTGCATTCGGTATTACTACAAATTATAATGAGCGGCAACTTGACCTGTAGCAAATCATAAACAAGACTTCTTCGTTCAAACAGGTACTTGTGAATTGAAGCTCAGTGGAGAGTTCACATTTCCACATCGCAGAGAGAATAACCCTTTGCACCTCCTAGGTTCCTTCAGTACTGAGGTTTTCTTTTGGGTACTTTTCTAGCACCATCGTCATATTCAGAGGGGCTAGCCCCGTAGGATTCCCAGGCTTTCCGTCCTCGCTTTTTCGAAGGGATTTTTGGGCCGTCGTTTTCACTTGGTTCGGAGTTTCGTTGCCATTTTCGGTGTTCGGCAAGGGATATGATTTCGTACGCTGTTGAATAAGTTCCCTTCTTTCCCCACAAAAGCGACGATTATGGATTATCCTAATTATATCAACCAAATCAGAGATGGTCCTATTGTTATAAAACGCACCATATTCAGATCATAAATCAATTCACAGAATGTAAAAATACGTTTCTGTCGAATATAACAAACTTCATCCTCAGTACCGCAAAGCTTTACAATGCACAAACTAAGTGAAAAGAATGATTCCGATATAAAGAATTTTATTTATCGCAATGTTATTTGGACTTGATAATTTTATTTATGATATGTATTGACGATAATTATATTCTTGATTTATTACTCATCTATCCACAAAACCAGTTGTCGGTCATCGATATCAGTCATCCCCCTGCAGAGAAAATTCCCAAACAACAAGAGTTCGCGGCAATTATCCCAAAAACGGACGAAAATGAGGACGTTAAACCTGAAATAACAGGAAACCAATCACAACTTAATGATAAGACTCCAAAAAAACGTGGTAGACGGGCAAAACCTGTCGTTAGTCCAGCCACAAGTAGTTCCGACGTGCCTACACAAAGTAAAAAATGTCAACGTTCGACGAAAGATAACGTTGAAAGTAATTCACAAGAAAAACATTTATCGCGAGACAAAGCTACTGCAAACAATAGTCACAATGACTCTGCACCTACTGTCACATCTCAGCGTCCTTTACGACGGATCAAACCAACTGCGAAAATCCTTGAGAACGAAGAGCTTCGGTATGAGTTCGAATCGAAAAACATTGCCCGCATTGTAGCCACATCTGGAGATAATAAGACTGGTACCATGCATGCCTCAGAATCAGCCCGTCGCAATCGCGAATCGAAGGACATTACTCACATTGAAAGCAAGAACAATGTAACGCCAGTTAAGAAAAAATCGTCACCGCTGGTGAATCATCTGAACGTAGACAATATTTACCCATCGAAGAAGTGCCGACCATGCCCTGAACCCCAAGATTTCCTGAATGAAATCAAAGCATCGGGAATAAATTTGCATCGATCGCCTGAGGATAGAAAACTCAACAGAAAGCAACACAGAAAATTATTAAAACAAAAAGAAAAACATTTTGAACGACTAGGACTTCGTCGTAACGTACGGGACGATGTTACCGAATCAGGCAATTCGTCCAGCGATAACGAAGAGTTTATTCCATCGAAGAAAGTTAGCGTTGGTAAACCGAACGTCACACTTCGCTTACGTAATAACAAAGAAAACGCAACAACTTCAGTGAGTGGAAAGGAAGCCCCAAAAAGCAGTCATCATCCTGTCGCTCAGCATAAGAAAGTTGGAGCACCGGTTGTCCCACCACAAGAAGCTGCGCCCAGTCAATCAACAGTGAATAAGGATCAGAAGCTGATTTGCTCCTGCCAAGCAAAACCAAAGTTCTACGCCCGGAAGAGCAGCGAAGTTGTATTTTGCAAGGCAATTGATCATGTTGAAGACCATCGAGTTGGTTGCTTCAACAAAGTTGTTAACACGGAAATAGTTCCGTTGTATCGACCAAGTGCCCGCGTACCGTATCTCTTGCTTTGCGATCAACATCTCATAAGGTTTCTTTCCCATAACAGTTGTGCTGGATGCGGTGTGTTCTGCACGCAGGTAAGTTTCCTATGCTTCCTATTGCAAAGATATCAGTAAGTCATAAAACGTATTTTTATCAGGGGAGTTTCATATTATGCAAACATCGACATTTCTTTCACCCGGGCTGTGCCCAGAAGCTCATTCTCAATACACCATATGACCCTGCGAAAAGATCAACATATCCTAGCCCAAAGTTAGTTTTGAAGTGTCCTCATTGCGGTTGCGATACTTCCGAGAAGGAGTCACTAGTCACAATGAAGTGTCAAAACACTCCAGTATTTCTTCCTAGTCAAAAAGGGCCCATGTAAGTCTAGCTTTCTACATTTTCGAGCTAGAGCCACCACTAACAATGTAAAAATCAATTTGTGAATTATAGAAAACCGGCAAAAATGGGTTTATCATCCTCTAACGGAAGGTTGTCAGTAGTTAAGCATCAGCCACAACAGTGCCTCGATTTGGTCAAATATATTCCAGAATCCGTTATGAATGTCGTGGTTCGTGAGAATGGTGCTTCGATAAACGACTTCACGACCAAAGACATGTTCTATGCCGTAAACAACGATGATCTGGAACGTGTTGCGGAAATTATACGATCAGGCTTTGACATCACAAGTGAAATGAAAGAGTTCCTCGATGGGACCTGCCTGCATCTCGTCGCACATTTCGGAACAATACAAATGGCCTGTCTGCTCCTGGCACGTAATTCGACGCCTGAGTTTTTGAATCAAAGGGATAAGGAGCAACGTACGGCGGCAATGTGCTCCATTATTGGAGATAAGTGTGACATTTTGCAACTTTTCATTCAAGTCGGTGCTGATATTTCACTGAAGGTAAGCGATGGGTACTTAATTGTCGCAATCCACTTACTTTAGAGTGTAATAACTTCAGGGGACAGATGGAATGACATGTCTGCATTTTGCCACAAGGAGTGGCAATCTTCAAGCTGCGAAAATCCTACTGGAGGCTTACAGTAGCAGTTCGAGCTTTAAGCAATTCAATGATTACCTCAACGCTAAGGATGATGGAGGCTGGACTCCTCTTGTGTGGGCAGCCGAGTTGAATCACACGTCAATTGTTAGGTAATTTGTGTTGCTTTTTATCTATATAGCGGTCCTGAAAAGAGCTTTCATGTTCGCAGCCTTTTACTTAATTATGGTGCCGATCCAAGTATCTGTGATATGGAAAATAATACGGCCCTTCATTGGGCGGTAATATCAGCATGCGATGATGTGGTGAAGGTAATTCTACAAACAAATGTGCGGTGTAGTGTGCAAAATATTAATGGAGATACACCACTGTGAGTATAAATCGTAACATTCAATGATTATACGGGTACAAAGTTTCTAATTATCGCGCAACACATTTTACCTAATTCTTATTGAAACCAAAACAATTCACTGAATATCTTTTCCCGGCAGTCACATAGCTTGTCGACAATCGAATACGTGTGCTGCTCTAATGCTTATCAGTCGTGGAGCAGATTTAATGATAAAAAATAATGAAGGACAAATACCGTACGATTGTATACGAGACGAAGAAGATTCTTGCGCGCGCGCTGTAGGTTTCAACATGCAAATGAGATCAATTGGACCAAGCGGATTACAAGTGAAAATAATCTGCAGGTATGTGTAGCTTTCTAATCTCCTTAGGATACTTTGAATGACGATTTAATTCCTTACACAGTGATATCTCGAACGGAAGGGAACATTATCCAATAGAAGTAGTGCGTCGTCCTAGGATAGGTAAAATCAGCAACGAAGTCGACGATGAAACAATTCTACCTGATTTTAAGTACATTACGAAGTCTATACTGCTACAAAACTCTGTGCAAATTGATTATCGCGTCTCGCAGATGCGGATTTGTTCGTGTAACGATAGGTAAGTCCATTTCTGGTTAGTACTATTGTAATCTTTCATTTTTGGCAAAGCCCATACGAATTGGTGATTGAAATAATGATGGCAGTGTCTTCAAGGCTCGCTTTATAAGCGGAAATGTTGGACAATGCTTCAAAGTTGGGCATGGTGAGACACTTCAGGGGAGTCTTTCTATGACCACCTTAATGTTAATGTAGTCAGGAGAATTTTCTCCATGGTACCATTGATACATCAGGAGAGGTATAATATGCCAAAAATTTCTTCTAACGAACATATGGTAGAAAGGCGTATTTGATGTCATTATCGTCATTATAACTAGACTCAAAAGCAAGAAGACTATATACAGGAAGCCTTGAATTTTTACAGGAGATAAACAAAGTACAGTTGGAGTTATTCCACTATGCTAAATCCTACCTGATCTCTCTTGGTGACCCACGACAGACCGACCAAGAAAATGCATAAAATGTCGTTACAAACATGATGATCGGATTGAGTCACAAGCCTCGGAGAAATGCTAGGGCGTCCACCTTAGTCGACGCGGCAAGGCGGGCCCTGGTCATGTCGAGAAATAGGCAAGGGTTCTTGACGCATGGACAGCGTCAGGACGTAAGCAAGTTAGTCCGAACAAAACAAACAAAACAAATGCTTGTCTGCACGCTAAATGTTGATACCCTAACTGGAAAGACCGAGGAACACGCAAGAGCCCTTCGGAAAAGGCGCATTGATATCTGCGCTCTGCGAGAAACCCTGTAAGAATATGGTGTTGGCATTGCCATCTCAGAGGGTTTCCGTGATGCCATTAAAGAAGTCGAACGATTTAATGATTGACTGATGAAGCTCACCATTATATCAGCTAATCGCACTATTCACTTGTTCACTGCCTACGCACCACAGACAGGTCGACCTGATGCCGAGAAAGATGCCTTCTGGCAACTTCTTGATAAAAAGATTTGTCACGTCCCTGCTGACGACTATGTTATCATTGTCGGCGGCCTTAATGATCATGTGGGTAAGAAGGCAGACGGTAAAAGGTGCCATGGGGAAAGGGGTTTCGAGCGCGCAATGAGGGTGGCGAGCGTATAATCAATTTTGCGGACACCCCTGACCTTGTACGTATGAATACATGGTTCATTAAACGCAAATCAACTATATTCTCATAAGACGCCGACATTTTACCACCGTCACCGATTGCAAAGCCGTTCCCTTTGAGACCATCGCACCTCAACATCGACCGTTGATTGCTGTCCTGCGAATTAAGCCACCGATAAAACAGCGTGCGGAACGCACTGGCCCGCGACACATTAAATGGTGGCGATTTGGTGAGAAGATAGCAAAAACGATCTCACTCACACGATTACCAACCATTACGAATGTGGAAGAATCGTGGAACCAAATTAAAGACACGATCCAAAAAGCAATCATCATGGTCACCAAGGCGGGTAAGTGAAGGTGATTTCGTCTGGAGAGATTTGCGTTTATCTTTGAATTTTTGTCCCCGCGAACCAGACGCTTCCAACGACCATTTCACGTGACATTGCTTTTTGGATAATCAAAGAAAAAAATCACTTCGGGCTAGTTTGGGCTTAAACACCAGCCGGTTGTCACTTGAATATAATTCGCACTCCTGTCATGTTTTCGATTATATTTAAATGGGTCGATTGCCTCCAGTAGTCACTTTAGGTCACGTTGCTCCCAGGCCAGAGGTGAGGCAGTGTCTTATGAGTTGCATCTGCTCTGGACGAAATCGTCAGTCAATTTATCTAATAATACCTTAGAGGGCATTCAAAGGACAAATAATGTATAATCGGTCGAAGGATTGAGCTTATTGAACCAATGTTTCAAGGAAGCTAGAGGCCAAGTTGGTCAAAAAAAAGAAGATAAGTTTTAGACGTCCAAAGGCCTCCGAAATCTTTAATTTGGACATTTCCAGATATAACATATAAATGTGTTTAAAATTGACGTTGAGGATATCCAAGATTCTTGTGATTTGCACTTTGTTTTTTGCATAGAATTCCAAGAAATTTAGTTCAAATAGATTACGTTGTTAGGCTGCCCTTCTTGAATCAACAGCTACGGTTGCCCTTCCTGGATCTGCAGCTACTGATCCCCATTTGCTGTATACCCCATCTAGTGTTTCATGTTCACTCCTCAGTGGATATATGGCATCCACACAGTGAGACTGTGCTTCAATTTCACTATCATATTACTTAACGTTGTACAACTGATAAGCTCACAGCAAATTCGAAGTGAAAACCTGATTAATGTTTAATTGAGATCCAGTCGCACATGGGCCTCTTTCCACAAATTTGAGTTCATGTTTGGTCCAATGCCCCTGTGCGTTTGGGCTTGAGAGTACACTCAAAGTCTTCCCTGCTTGTCGTAAGGGGCAACTAAAAGGGACTGATATTTGTGGGCTAGCAATCTATAAATTTTAAAACTTTACTGCTTCCGAAATATTAACTACGTCTCGAATTGGGACTGACCTCAAGGCTGCGACCTTTGCCCATCGAAAACAGATTACAATTGGTTTCTGACATGTGCGTACGCTCCTCGAAAACTGTACCGAAGGTCCTCAGAATGCTCGCTTTCTTCAACTTCAAGCGAGAATTCCAACGATATAAGCTGGACATTCTGGGTCGAATTAAGATTATGAGACTCTGGAAAGTATTCTTCTCCCTCTTGCGGCAATGTGCTCTTGTACTATGGAATGTCAAGTGGTAGCAGGCGCGAATCAGATGTCAGGTTGTTACTGACGGTTATCGCAAGGAGCGCTCTCCTTACCTGGAAGCCTGTTTCTGACAGAATTCTGACTGCATGATTCCGGTTCAGGTTAAGGAGCTTCACAATTGGGTAGCGCTATGCACCAACGAAGATATCCGATATAGTGGAAAAGGATGCTTCCTACGAGCAATTACACGCAGTTCAATAGATGCTTCCTAAAGCTCGCCATCCACGTACAGTTCGGCCTGTCGGTTATGCCGGAAGAGCCCGTTGAACTGAATGCAGCATCAACGTATCAGCAAGTCGCAACATCATTAGTTCAACTCTGGAAGTGGAAGGCATTGAGATGCAAATTTAAGATGATTTTCTACGCGAGCATTTATCAAAAATGTCCATTAGCGATAAAGATGCCCATAAAATTCTCACTCACAGCCTAAACAAGCATGAAATCCTCGTTCACATTTTAAACAAACATGCCTGGCCGGTTGGGCGATTTGATCATCGGTCGTTGAACAATCAAAACGGACAGACCAATTGCAATTTATCCACGTCACACTCGCCGGTCAAACTGTACGTGGAAATGGATAATAGTGGGGGGTTTGTGGGTTTCTGTAGCTTCCACCGCCTCGTCATTGGTTCGAACAGAGAACTCACTGACATCGTACGAACAATCAGATTGACCACTTTACGATCAGCAGTAGACTTAGGAATTGTTTTCTGGGCGTGCGAGAGACACTGACTTTGGCCTTGAAACAGATTACCATTTGATGTTGTTCGTTTACCGTCGCTTGCGTGTTGCGTTCGCCACTTCTCGTAGGGCTAAGGAGCTGCGTCCTTCCAAATTGTATTAACCAGATAATATCGATGAAAGTTGTGCCGACATCAAAAATGTTTTTCTCAGATGCTACGCAGGTCGTCGGCACATCTTATAAGGGCGTCGAGAGATCTGGTTGATCTTGGAAACGGATCGATGAAACGATTGAAGGCTTTATTGACTGCTGCGAGTGATGGCGAATGTGACGCGCTTGAACTTCGATACCGAGCGAAATCTTGGAAAGTTCGACGTAACAAATGGAAATATGCTATTGTGCTAGTCAGGGAAGTAGAAAATGCCGCAGAGCGCAATTATTTCAGAAGTATATACCGCATCACATGGAGTTTGGATCTTCGTTTCATCGATTTCGCGGAAGCTTTTGACAGTGTGAATAAGGAGTTTATCTGGAGTTCCCTTTCAAGAGGGGCATTCTGAAAAAAGCAACAGCTATTATCAGAGCGACATATATTGGCGCAAAGTGCTATGTGCTACACCGAGGTAAAATCATTGGTAAAATTTGAGATCGAAATCGGTTTGATGTTGCCAGGGTTGAATCGTGTCATTGATATTATTTCTTCTTGTTATCGGTCACGTTGTTCATGCTACCTTGTCCAGAGGATGTGCAGGAGTTCAATGAACGATGAGATTTTTCCTGAAACACATAGACTATGTTGATGACTTCTGTTTGCCCTCTCATCGAGTCATGGACCTTGGCCAATTGACTCTGGCTTTGAAAAGAGAGGCAAATAGAGGACTGACGATTAACACCAATAAAACCAAGGTTTTCAGTCTGGTGGGTCGTCGCATCCTCCCTAGGCTCGAAGGCGTCGATTAATTTATATATCTAGGAAGTGTGGTTTTGGCGATGTTGGAACCAAACTGCACTTTGTCCGACGCATTAACAGTGCTAGATCCGCTTTCGCTGCCCTGTTTAAAACCTGGAATTGCAGTTATCTCAACATCAAAATCAAATTGAAACTGTTCCGTGCTAATGTCCGTTCTGTGTTGCTATATGGGAGTAGTACATGGAAAGTGACCCTCACGCCTGATACTATTGCAAACGAAAAACTTGCTCGACGCACAGACCTGGTACCCGTATGCGATGTGATCGGAAGGCGTAATTGGCAGTTGATAAGTCACAGAAGTTGGCCGACGTTTGGGTAGCTTCAAGGGCATTTAGCGTAGAACAGTAGAGAAGGAGTGCGGGCGGTTCAGGAAGTGCATTTCAGGTAACCGCGAGGGACATGTGTTGACGCACTATACGTTGGTTAGTTTGTTAGTTTAGTTCATTGCGGGGAGTCCCAGCTCCAAACACTCAGACTTTTGCTAGGTCCATTGTACTATCCTCGGAGATCGCCTATTCATCGGCCTCTCGCCGACGGCGTGCGCAGGCTTTCACGAATCTGAGAACATTCTCCAGAAAATGCGCAGACTCTTCGTTGAAGAAAACCTTACCAAGGTATCTTTGTCTGAGGTCTGAGGAAGCCGGGCAGCTGTGTACGAAGTGTAGGACCGTCTCTTCCACCTCCTCACACTGGCTGCATATGGCCAAGGCTACCACTCCACTGTACGGTAAATGGGGAACATATATATTTGGCCCATTCACCCAACTTCCAGTCGTTTTTCTCCCTCTTTCCCCCCGGTTCAGCGGTAGAATTTTCCCTTGGTTTAATTTTTTTTTGTTTTTATAGTCAATAGCTGATTTATTTGGTAATGAAATCAAACAGTTTGGAATGTTACATTTTAAACAAATTAGCTGTCCTAATGCGTCCATAGTTCAATATAATATTTTGCATATATTTTCAGCTGTAATTCCGACAAGTGTCAATGTAGTACAATATCCGTTCAAAACTGGTATACACCCGAAGGTCAATTGAATGGGGACTTCAATTTCGATGATCCGCCAATGATATTTGAATGTAATGATGTTTGTGGTTGCAATAAGGTAAAGCTAGGAAAACTCTCAACATATCGCCTTCACAACAAAATTTCCTTTACACTTTCCACAGTTAATTTGTAAAAATCGTGTAGTCCAGAATGGCATGAAATTACCTCTACAAGTATTTGAATGTCAACAACGTGCTAAAGGTTGGGGCGTACGAACCTTGCGTCAAATACCCCGTGGAACGTTTGTAGCTGAGTACACTGGGGAAATATTGACTGATATGGAAGCAGATCGTCGCACTGATGACAGTTACTTTTTTGATCTTGATTCATCCGATCATTGTATCGACGCAAACTACTACGGGAATGTTAGTCGATTTTTCAATCATTCGTGTTCACCGAATATTGTCCCTGTACGTGTTTACTATGACCATCAGGATTATCGTTTTCCGAAAATCGCATTTTTTGCATGTAAAAACATCGCCATAGGAGAGGAAATTGCGTGAGTATCTTGAATTGTCTTTTCCCCATAGACTATGAACCACAAATTTCATCAAATCCTTAGTTTCGACTATGGCGAGAAATTCTGGGCCGTAAAACAAAAATACTTCGCCTGCAAGTGTGAATCGCCGGAATGTCGATTTTCAGCTAATCCAGTGGAAAGAAATCAAGTGATGAACGGCGGGACCGAACAGTCAGCATCGACGTCTGGGAATCAAATTACTATTTAAATATGAAAATCTAAATTAAGAAATATTTACGCTTTTGTTTTAGTCATTAAGCATACGCGGAGAGGACATTTCCTAGTAATTAATTGTATATAAGTAAAATCTTAGTGTAAGGTTAATAGAAAACAAAGAAACATGCATCACCTGAATGATGAAGGCAAGTTGCCCATTTCATCGTAATTCATATCGTCATCTTAACCCCGACCATTAGAATAATAATCTATAAGTATTCATACTTCATTTTGTAGACTGTGTACTAAGTATTCTATCTCTTATTTATTTTTATCAGCAACATCTCAACTATCGAGTGTTTATTTGAAACGTATGCATGTTTGTTTATCCTATTTCGAATGAAAATTAATTAAGCAAAAAACTGGTTCACAATCCGGAACATGTTCAAATTTAATATCAATGCAACACTGCAGTTTTATCAGGGCGAATACTATGGCCCGACTTATTTTTTACAGTATTTCATAAGGTACTGAAGAACTGAACGTAGAAAAGAGGGAGTCATAAAACCAAAACAAGATCCTAGTTTAAAGTTGATACAAACCGTAGAGTTAGATCTGAAACTATTATATTTTGGTAAGCGCTTGTCATAATAATGATCAAATATTATACGTCACATGGTTTTATCTGTAATCTTAACCACGAATATGTATTTTGTATTTAACTATCCCCACAATTTGTAATGAAGTGACCGCACTTGTAATGAAGTGCAAACCCTTATGCTGAATTAACAAACAACTCAAAATTTGGTCAGAAACAATCATTTTGGTCGTTACATTTTGAGCAGGGGGCAGATCTGTACCTCATTTTCGAAATTGATGAATGTTGGCCGTGCAGGTTCATCTACACCTGAATTCATCTCCGCAATAATGCCTTGATACGTATCTGCACGGCGCTTCATTATAAAAATGTAGGCGTTGGGGGATTAAATTAGGAAGTGTAGTGTCATCAAGATTTTCGAGGAGTGTTAGAAGGGAACGTTGAAATTAGTCGTGTTCGACTCAGTGTAACCTGAAGGTGAAGTTAAACCCATGAAGTCGAAAAAAACCTGGATTCCTTGTTCATCATTTTGATGGTGGATTTCATGTGAAAATTATAGGGAATGTCGCAGTGTTAATGAGTTATCCCGCCACCATCCCTACCATCTTCAACAGCAAATCAACAAAAGAATCTCAGAAAGTGTCTCTTCCGAAAAAATTATGTTCAGTTGAGATATTTTTAGTAAATTTTCTTACCAATATATAGTAAAAACAAGCGGGTCGGTTATAACGACTGTAAGCATTCGAGGCATTCTCACATAGCGGGCCCCGCAGGATTAATCAAGATTAATAGCTGTTATCAAATTGACACCTACCCACAAACGGCAAGGCCATTTGGTTTCAGGAATCATAAATCTAAAAGCAATTCCATATGAATATTCGAAAGTACCATCCCGTGGGTCGTCAACAATTTCTTCAAGAGGAATATCACTGCTAGTGGCGTCTGATTTTGCTATGCATCGAGCGGAGCAAGCTGCGAATAGAAACCACCTCGATTTCGTAAGGAGTATCGACAAGTTTTGAGGTATGTATATGTACATTCGCTTCTGGTAGCTGTAAGTGAGGTACTGGCTTCATCCTCCCAACAGTGGACATGACAACGTATCAATAAGTATTTGTAGCTTCTTTTATTGAAAATCTGAGTTAGCGACTTGGCTGTTAAGTGTAATAGCGAGTGTTGGAAATACTTTTTTTTGCTCTGTTCGTACACGGAAGTGGAAAATTGTATTAAGACACGTCCGCTCCAGCTCCGCTGCACAAACGACGAAGTTAGAATGTGCTTTTTTGGGATTGGCATCTTTTAAAAACGACCTCTCGGTCTCTTCAGCCCCTGCCCCGCGAGACTACCATTTAGGTATTACTTCGCGGATTGGGTTTGCCTTTAGGCATCACGATTGTCGTCCTTTAAGCTTTCCTCCCCCTTTCTCCACCAGCTCAATCTGTATTTTTACAATTGCAAAAGAAGCCAGTAAGCCAGTTTTTTGACCTCGGCATTTCTGCAACTATATTCTCCAGGCTCAGTGTTCCTTCCCAGCGCTTGGTGCAGTGAAATATCCCAAGCTCAGCATCCTTCGGTTCCAGTTCGCCGAATCATCCAGCCATTTATCCATCCCAACCAAGATTTACATAATAATACACGATTTATTTCGAAGAACTAAATATGCGACTACACTTCTTTTTAAGGTTACACAACCATAGAGGCAGTAGAAACAACCGTTGCAGTAGAGTAGTTAAAAGGTTGTCCTTTAATAAACTTTTTTTAGACCTGTTTGATTTACAATGAATAGTTAACATTATTTCCAACAAGATATTGCCTGTAACAACCCCGTGTCCCGTTTCTTTGTGTTTCCGCCCAAGCGGAATTTAGATAGTAATTCCTTTTAGCAGCAGCTAACTTTTAGGGACAATAAAGGGTACCCAAGATAAGGATTCTTAGCCGGGCGAGTTGAAACAAAAAGCTTAGCGGGGGTCTCGGTGTTGGGATGTCCAAGACATACTGGTCCTTCGAAGACTCGTTCCATTTGCGTTGCCAGAGGTCATGCGACAAGACGGACGACATTGCGATAAATTTTAGATTTGAGTCGTTCGTTAATACGTCGATCACAAAGAACACCACTTGTGGAACGCCACTTCATCCAGGTTGCGTTAATGCGTGAAGCAATTTCATAACGCAGTTCTCCATTGGCTGATAGCATTGATCTGAAGTATTTAAATCGCTCATTTCTGGGCAGATTACTGCCACTGACAGTGATTGTGCCTGTTTCATGGGGATCGGTCATAAAAAATTCAGATTTAATCTGAGACCGTGTTGCATGGGGCGATCATTCCATTTTTGAACAAGTTGCTCGAGATCATTTTTGCTATGTGATGCTAGGAAAACATCATCTGCATAAAGCAGTGTATAGGGCGCTAGACTTTGGATGTGTCCATAACAAGATTAAAGAGGAGTGGTGAGGGGGCGTTTCCTTGATGAACATCAACAGATATACGAAGCGGTTTTGATACACCCGCCACACTTCGAACTTTACTTTTCGGATCGTGGTAGAGCAATTGAACCCAGCGCACGAGTCAAACGGTTTCTCTAGATCTAGAAATGCAATGTAACTGAAACTGCGCAGCGTGTATTACGTCAGTAGTTCCGCAGTTCTTGACAAATTCGGCTTGATTCGCGGGTATTTCAACGATTTCCCAAATACGGTTGTCAAGAATGCATTCAAAAATCTTCATGGTTTGGGAAAGTAATCGGATCGGACGGTAATTTGAATATTCTGCTGGACTACCTTTCTTTTTCCATATTGGTACAGCGGTACTTTCTTGCCAGTCAGATGGTGTTCTTCCTTCCTGAATAACCAAATTAAAGAATTCACTGAGCCACAGTGTTGGGTCCCAGCTCTTCACTTTCCAGAGCTCAGATGCGATGTCCTCAGGTCCTGTGGCTTTCTCCGATTTCATTTGTCTTATTGCCTCCTCGACTTTAGTTGTGCTGACTGATGGAACTGGTCCAAATGTCGGCAGTGATTGTGGAAGAGGAAAGTGAGCAAATTCTTTAGTTGAAATCTGCACGAAGTATTCTCGCCATCTATCCGTCGCGGCTCGACGATTGGTAAGCAAAGTACCGTTCTTGTTATTAACGCAACAGAAGTGTTCGATATCCTGTGTGCGTTCGTTTCAGCTTTTGGCAAGTCGATGCGGATCTCTCTCGTCATCCCGAGTGTCCAGTTTATCGTAAAGATTTTTGTAATTGTTCGCTCGGATGACAGCGACTGCTTTCTTTGCTTCCCGGCTGGCATTCTTATATCTCGGTATCTCCGTTGATGTACGGCTTACACGACTTGATGATCCCAAGGGCTGCAGAGGCCGCTTTGTGGATCTGTCTGTCTTTCATTTGTCAAATTGCAAACTGCTTACTCAGCTGCATGTGCAAGGTATTGCATTGTATTTGCTAATATTTCATTATATCTAGACTGATATGTGACTCGCATGAAGGAAAACTATCCGTTGTGCTGCGATTTTCCTTACCAATGTATGGAATGTCATCAATCATGTAGAACGTTCTAGTGTTGCGCATTGTTACAATTTTGAGGCCGGATTTGACAGATTTAGAGGCTATACACACCCTGAAAGGGTTCCCTAAAAAACCAAGAAGTTGTCCGTCAATTGTCAAATACATGTGAGGGGTGTGGTTTTTGCAACAGTTATCAATAAAAACAGACACAAGGCGCAAATAGGTGCAAACTGGTCAGTCCTGTCACGTGTATTTCTGTCATCAAATCTCAAACAATCGCATTGTTAATTTGGTTCAGTCTTTTTTTCGAGAAATCTGGCGATCTGAAATTGTGTTCGCTTGGTACTCCGAATCGCAAAAAACTCACTCGCTACCGACAAACTCCAATTCCACAAATTTATTTAAATTTTCATTCTCCCGTCCACGCTTCTTGCACTACCTTCCTTCCAAAACGAACGCAAATCAACTCCCAAAATCACTCGCTGTACCGCGGAACAGGTACAGATGAAAAACGCTTCAGCCTTCTTCTCGCTCCAGCGAAATTCCTCGATCGTTCCCCACAGTCTTGCTTTCACCGCTCTTTTCGATGCCACCCAAAACCTTTCTTCTCGTCTCACCGGCCGTTGCACAGCTGTTCAACCACGAACCGGTCCCCATGCCGCTACGCTCGCCTTGAACTCTATTGAACTCCGAGAGTTCATGTTGCACATTCAATAATGTGCGATCTGCGGCGAACATTAGGATAATTGCACATTATGAAATGCATTATTTGAGCAAATTAATTCAGAAAGAGGCGAATGAGATTCCGTTCCCGTCGCGAAGCCGCGGTTACTACATGTTTCATGAACAAATCGTTGGCCAAAATACTTTGCAGCCCGAATACCTATTTTAATGTTTGTGTACTGAACAATTATTTCAATTATGGCTGCGAGCTTGTCTTCTGGATCGTTCAGCTGGTAATAGTGACCATTTATGGCCATTCTTACCTTTCACAATATTCGAAGCATATTCCGTTTCATCCTCATCATCAGAAGACTCTCCTTCAATTTCGTCTGAAGCTTCACTACCTGTCATCACATATTCTCTTCTTCACTTGACGAATGTTCATCAGAGGGTTCATTTTCATCACCATCAAAACAACATCTCACATAATCCGCGAATTCTGGGTCATCTACATTGATAGAACCCTTTGTAAACAAAAGAAATCAGGCAAAGGTAATGAGCCACCCCAAAGAGTATAATTCACAGGACCGGGAGGTCGCGCACGCAAGTCAAGGTTATATAAACCAACTGCAATCGATCTGATAAAAGATTAACAGCCGCCATGTGAGTTTCAAGTCAGGCGTACCAACACAAGAGCACAAATTTTACCCGCATGGGGTGATGCATCACCCCAGTTACCAGCGGAAGGTTAATTGGACGTGGGTTTAAGAGGTTTGGGGAAAGGTACAATGAGGTAGATTTTGCAAATAAAAGGAAATTAATCGTTTTAATTATTAACTGTTGGATATAAATTAATGACGGAATGGGAATTAGGAAATGCAAACGAGTATATTGGGAAAGCCAAAGGCACTCCCTCATCCGATCGTCATTGCAAAAGGCGAGTAATGTGTTGCATATGGCACAAAGCCGCGAACACTGCACATAATAATGCGATATCCCACTTTAAGGTGATATCGCTTTTGTGATATTACATACATTACCTATCATTCATCTCTACTTTATTAGTGGGGTAAAGACTGTAAACAGTAGACTTATAGCGAATACTATTAAGAAGACCCCACCTACTCCCTGAGATGCTTGGCTGTTAGATGGCCATTCAGACTATAGTGATTTGTCCCTCCTTTCCCAAACGGGCTTGGGACCGCCAAACGCGAAAATCCCAACAGGCAGAATTTAAGAATTTACTCCCACCTATTATTGGGGCTGGCCAGTTTCTCTTCGGGCTATCTCCGAAATTCCCTCTGGCATCAGTCATTGTTTCTTCTGCTCCTTCTACAAGAACCCTCTCTGAAGACTTTATTCATTAAACACTTTGATTTCTTACGTGTTATTCGTCAAAACTCCACGTGTCCTTAAGCCGATACGTGGTCCCGCATCGGAGTCTGAAAAACCAAACAAGCATCGGGATATCGCGCGTCTCGACCGCACGCGTGGAACAGCAAACACCCGGACCCGAGTGTCGCGATCGGGAGGAAAGATCCACGATGGATCACATCCTCAATCGATGTTTCTCCTGTCTCGATATCTGTGTGAGGTGCGACCTTTGGAATTCCCATCCTGACTTGACATCATCAGGCCATAAAATTTGAGGATGTCTCATATTAATATGAATTTCGGAGGCGGGGAAAAGGGAGTCCTCCTCGTCCAAGCTCTGAATCCACACTGGTACGCAGCACTCCCTAGTGATTGCTGCCCAGGATATGAACAGGCTACCTCCAGCCTTAATTACACTTGCAAATTATACGTTCAAATTAAAATGGAGATGATTCATGTGAATTTCTACTTCTTCAAAATTTCTATATTAACCTTGAAACAATTTAAATTAATTTTAGGGTTTTGTGTAAATTTAAAAGGTGAGTTTTGTAAATAAAATTTAGAATAAAAATTACCATGTTAACATTAATATTTAAAGGCGAATGGACGTTTGAACGAGCAATAGGAAATTGGAAGGATTGCACCGGAGACACCCCCTCTTGTTACCAGACAAAGCGAACGAAATCCGCTGATGCTGCGAAGTCGCGGAAACTAGACATAGACGCATACTATACGTTGTTTTTGTAAAATTAAAGCTGAAATTATTCGTAATGGTCATGACCATTTTTTCTAATTTCTTTTCAGGTCATTGCGATTATTTGAGACTCCATATATTATCGAGGTTTTCTCGCTCTGCTCTTTTCACAGTGGATAAGTCTAAGTCCGCTTAAAATAAAGCTGCAACAGACCTTTCAATTGAAGCAGGGGCTTAGATGAAATACAGTGTATGACTAACTAATGACGAGCGGACCTCTTGAATAGGGCGGCAGCAAATGAAAAAAATGCAGGAAATTTTTCTAATTACAAAATATATTCACTCCCGCCCGAGACAAAATGCTAGGCTTGCATCCAATAATATGTAGCATAGAAAAGTTTAAGTGGACAAAGGGGCAAGGTGATAGGTTTTAAATAAAATTAATCGTTTTAAATATTAAATGTTTGTGATAAATGAATGTCTCGTCAAATTTTCACTGGACAAGACGAATGAAATGTTTCATATGTAGCGAAGCCGCGAACACTACACCGCGAAGAATACGTCAATATTTTTGTAAAACGACGATCATAAGAGACATGACCAATAAAAACGTCGCTCATTTCGCAAGCTCACTAACTGAGTGGCACATTAGTGTGTGCGGATCATCATTTATAATAAATAAAATATTCTCAGGTGACAGTCGACCTACTTCTCACCGCATGCCACCTTTGGACCAAGTTTTGATTTTGTTTGTTAATTCGGCTTTTTATTTAAGAAAATCTATCCTTGGAGTCGGTGCTATTGGCTCCTCCCATTCAAATTTCGTTACAATGTATATTTTCATTGTTTCCCAAATTCTAGAATGATAAGATTCAGAATCAGATGTGATCAGTTAACATGAACACGCTCCTTAGAATTTTAAGTTATGAACGTTATTGATCTGATTTTTTCATTATTTCCACACTGTCGTTTTCTTATTTAATTAAGCAGATATTTAGTAATATAATATGCACGTATTTGCCTTCCATTCGTGTAGAAAAATGGACAAATGTAAGAGTACGATTTCGATAGGACTTTGTGGTCACTTATAATATATTACAGACTGGATGCATTATATTAGAGTATAAAAAGCTTTACAAACTTATCGTGAAAAGGTGAATTAGATTTGAAAATTGTTTTCTTGACATGTAAACTGTGTATTGGATATATGATGAGAGAATTAAAAAAAAAATGGAAAATATATTTGTTTTATAGCATAAATGTGGTTGTTTCATTTGGCTTGAATGTGTCAATCATTACTCTTAATTTATAAAAAAAAATTAGTTGACCGGATGAATTTCGTTCGCAAAGCCCACCGGGAGAAATTCACAATCAGTCCCACAGAGATGGTGTACGGGGAGAATCTACGTCCTCCGCCGACCCTGCACTGGATATCAGAGCAAGGTGAGTAGGTTGAGCATGCTGCGTCTGCTCATTCATATGGTTTCGAAACTGCGGCCGACTCCATCTTCCCGTCATATGACGCCCGAGATCGACACTTCCAGGGAGGTCGAGACATGCCCGCATGCGCTTTCTCACTTCTGAACTTTACTTTGGATATCGTAGGGTGGATCATATTGGCTATCGATCTTGGAATGACTGAGTGCTTGGCAGAAATCGTCAGACAGAGTCATTGCGCCTCCAAAACTTCTTGAGGCGTTGCCAAGATGTTTCATAGTCCGAATGAGTTCTTCCAGTGCGGGTTGTGCGCCATCATGCATTCATCCCAGATGATGATTCTACTTGCTACCAAAAATTTGGTTATAACATAGTGTTTCGGTATATTGCATTTCAGTTTTCAAGTTGTTTGAAGGTTTACCGACGATTTCAGCGCTAAATGGACCGCTCGGCAGCCTTCTAGAAAGTCGGCTGGTATCGCAGAAGAACAATTGCTACAGCAATTTCGTATCTCGCCCGAACAGCGGCCAAAATCTATGACATGAATAATGCCTTCCCAAATCCAACATCACTTGCCTTCATCAACCTATCGTGCGCTTCCTTGTGTTTAAAGTTTTTTTTGTTTGGAGAGATGGAAATCTTCATAATGCTAGCCACAGGGTCCAGAGGAGAACGACAAGGGTACTCCTCAACCGAGCTCTAAAGAACATAAGGTCGGCCGAACGATCATTATGAAGACGCTTTTGCGAAGAGACCAACTCTCATGAGGCAACCTCAAAGCTAAATCAGATTCTTTTAAAAAACGTAGCCAGCGATTGGGTTATCTACGTTTACAGAGCGGGAGGTACGCAGAAAACGATGAAGAAATGACAAATCATTTGCTTGAAGTGCACTTCCCAGGCAACGTCCCAAATTCTATCTCGGGACTGTCAGATACATACAGCCCTCAAGCGGCAGATTGGACTTCAACATGCAAAATAATTTCACTGGAACAAGTCTGATGACCCAAATGACATTTTTCCTGCTCTAGTAATAGAGGGAATGGATACCTGGCGTCTTCAATCACGCCTCATTCGCGGCGATTTGTAACGAGGCAAGACAATATGGATTCGATCCGCTGTTAGTCAGTTGGATCCCTCATATGCTAGAGTGGAGAAAGAAAGAAGTCTATTTAGGCAGACTGCCTTAGGGGTAGGGATTGGCTCCTAGTTATGAATACTTTGCTATGGCTCCTAGAAGATACAAAGGTCCTCACACAAGTATTTCCAGATGATCTGGTCGTAATAATTATCGGCAAGTTTGTGGGCCGCCTGAAAGCAACACTATATGTAATTCACAGTTGGTGCCTCGGTAATGGAATCACGATGAACGCTAGGAAAACTGGACTAGTTATGTTTACTAGGAACATCAGGTATAGCTACCTCTATACACTACCCACCTTAGCAGGGATGGAAATCAAGTCGGTACAAACAGTCAAATATTTAGGAGTACATCTCGACTCCAAGTTAACGTGGAAGCACCATATCCAGGAACAATATCAGAAATCTTGCAGATTGCTCTGGTGCTGCAGGACTACGATAGGTAACAACTGGGGACTTTCACCAAAACATACATCCCCAAACCCATTTTGATGTATGCATGCATCGTCTGGTGGTCGAGACTGAACTTTGCTGACGCAGATTCAGCGGTTCGGTTACCTATGTATTACCGGAGCAATCGCAATCGTCGGCCGCGGCACTCGAAGCTATTCTAAATTTACCCTTAATCCATTTGGAGGTGAAACGGAAAGCAGCAGTCATGGAAAACGGATCACGCGTAGCGGTTTCCTCGAGAAATCCTATTATGGAACTAGCTCGACTTCTCGGAAAAATGAGGAACGTATTCCAAGCGGAGATATATGCTATTTTATTACTAGCAAAAGAATATTTCGCATCATTCGAATCTGTTCCGACAGTCAGGCAGCATTATCAGCACTAGACAGCAAGGACTTATCAAGCCACTTGTAGAATTGTCATCAGGTGCTGATGAAACTTTGGCGACTGAGCGAAACATTCCTGATGTGGGTGCCAGGGCACTCAGATTAACACGCATTTGCCTCAGATTGGTTTGAGTTCTGCAGTATGAAGGTCTGCTTTTCGATCTATTCCTACAAGAGAATTGACGTTGACTGCAATATTTCCAACACCATCTTGCGATATTGTTGATTTAATTTTGAATTATTTGAAATTTCTGTTCCATGTACATGAAATTGCATTTGCAACTTATCGCCCCCGTTTCCTACTGTGTCCTGCTGCCTCCTCCGTAGACTACGTACCTACAGGCGTGCATCTTTTGAAACATGTTGGGCGTCCACTACCTGCCGGCCTTCAGATCGCGGCATCCATGATATGAGGCCCAAAGCCCGCTACATACTATAATTAACACAGAATTTTCTTTTCCCTCCGTTTCTTTGGATTGGCATTTGAAAGCTGGTTTCTGATTGGCTGGCAGTGCAGGCATTTGATCATCTCATCCTTCAGCAGGTGTTTAAAGCATAGCCTTTGGTAATTGGTCGCTAGCTTTTCCATGCAAGGCTTATTTGCACCTGGGAGTACGGTAATACTCGCTTTTTGAACACCAATTTTCTGGTGCTGAAGCGAGTCATTTTTTTTCAGAACGTCTTACTTTCAACACTCCCAGCACTTGTTCTGACTCCTCTTTTTCCGCCTTTATGGTGTATGAATAATAATTCTCAGATAATCGGCATAGTCTCGGACAAGGAGTTTCGTCTAATCAGCCTCGCTTCTTTCTTGTTGAAGACCCTAGAGCCGAACCTGGACATCCACTTAAGGACGATCACGGTGAGCACGTCTACATTCAAGGCACATCCACAAAAAACGTTCTTCACGAAGTAATTAGCAACGTTCCTGAATTTAGAAGAAGGATTAAACAAACGTTAGTACCAAAGCCATTAAGTGGGATCTAATCAGAATAGGATAATGTGGCGGTAGCCACTTGATGACAGCTGTGAGTAGAGTGACGCCTCAGAGTGGCGCTATCTCTCCAGTGCTCTGGTTGATAGTAATGAATGAAATTCTACGGATATTTTTTCCACTGTTATGAGTGAAATGATAGGCGCGTTGGAAAGATGTCCCGGTGGGCTGTAAGATGCAGCCTCGGTATAAATCCAACCAAAACGATCCTATTTACCAACAAGAAAAGAGTGCCCAAATTTCACCTCGTAATTAAATGGACAAATATTGGACACTTTTTTTCAACGTAAAGTATCTGGGTGTGATCTTGGATCCTAAGTGAAATTGGAGACTAAACATAGGATTAGGCGATGTAGAGGTTTGTATTACCTATTGCTTCGTAAAAAAATTGGGATGGTTCCTTGGATGTACACAGTCGTGGTTCGTCCCATCCTAACGTACCAAGTCAAGTTTCAAAAGAATTTCTTCTGTACAATGTCCAACCAGGGCATAGAAGACCCGCGATTTGTTGCGAGGTTATACCCAATGTTTTTTGCTGACGAATCTAAGATGGTCTAGTCTTTCAGGACTCGCTAGTTTATTTCAAGCGCAAGTGCTCGCGATACTGGAAGCCTGTCGACTGTCAGGGGTGGAATTTACTTACACTACTTGACAGCGGCGGACATCAGATGGAGAAGACGCACCACCTGCGCCTAGTCAAGGAGGATTTGGCCATCCTACAAGAAGGTCCAATCATGAGAGGTTCCGGATCAGACTCGTGCCAATGGGGATTTGCATGTGGCACTGTTCTATAGAAGACCATACCGCCAGTCTTGGCATAGCCTACAATATGCATTGCCAAACCTGTGGAAAAGACGGACGATCAGGCACGGCCTTTGTGATTAGCCAACTCTAGCCAAAACCAGGCCGCGGATACTAGATAAACAATTCTTTGGGAGATCTCTACTTGCAGGGTGTGGGAGCTGCTATCCTTCGTTAATTGTACTATCTTTCGTAAATGCCGACTAGATTCTGCGTCCCTTTGGTTGGTTTAGTTGACGCGTTATGCCCAGCGTGGGGGCTTATGGCAATCATATGTCATGTGCTGCTAAATTAATTTTGTTATCTGCACTAATATCTCTTTTTTTACCTATTTTTAAATGTTTAATGTAGGTATAAGACGAAGTTCATACCTGTTTCCATTTTTTCGGTTATCTTTTTGATGGGCATGAGTTCGTCGTAATTCTTTCCTAGTTGTTCGTTTTTGCTTGCTTACGTCGTTGATGATTATGCTGCTGACGTCGTTTCAATCGCTGTTGCCTGTGGCCACCGATGTTCTTGACGCCGCTCGCATTTCAATTGCTGTCGTCTTTGTCGTTGTTCTTATTGCCGCTATTGTTCTCGTCATCAGTGTTGCCTTTGGTGCTGCCGACATCACTGTTGCGGCCTTTTATTCGAGTGCTGCCTTCGTTTTAATTTTCAGCTCATTATTATTAGCTCGGTGAGGTATTCAAAGCCAGCTTCTATCAAGATGAGTCTCCCTTGAAGGTTCGTCTCGCAAGTTGCTTATCAGTAGGAATTGAGGCCTCCCTCAACGCTAGGCGTTGCCAACTACGGTTAGCTGTTCTCCTGGAAGCTGATTCTTCTTTTTCAACATTTAATTTGACAAAAACTTAGATTCTATGCAATGTGCATGAATCAACATTCATGGCTCGAGTCCTGTCCATTTTTAAGGTATTTCGCTTTAGGGAAAACATATTTTGTTCGACTTGGTATTATTGCAAAATCGATTAGCTGCTGTCCATTGTCCCATTATCCCTATTAAAACTGTGTCCGATTTCTGCATTGAAATCACACAGAGCAATTTCGACGTAATGTAGATGTTGTAAAAATCGTCCTCGTGTGATTCCATTCTAACGAACGCTAAATTCAACATATTACTCTTTCTAGATATTATGCAATATACAAAGTCAAATAAAATCCAATTGTCATATCGTAAAATGAAAGAATCTTTAATACACATGTTCTTACTATACTTGCTCGTTCTACAAAGTTTGATTTTATATAATCTTTCGAAATCTGATGTATTCCTAGCTCATCTTTGTATTCGTATATTGCAATAATGAATTCATATAAATAAAATAAAACAATTAGAAAAGTGAAAATAGCATTAAATTAAAATTCAAAGAATTCAAAGAGTTCTTTCTTGAAAAAAAAATGCATTTGCTCTCAATGCTGTGAGAGCTTTAAGTTGAAAATACAAAATACATACATGGCAATACTAGAACGATTTTAATAATTAAAATGAAATCAAATGCTTATGAAAAAGACATAACTTCAAACCATTTTATATTTACATTGAAACATTTACTCTTTTCCGAATTAAATGTTTCAAATATTTCAATTTTCCGTGATTTATTTGGAAAGTTTCATATAATTTTCTGTCGTATCTATTCAAGTTCACGACGTCTACTCAAGGAAATAGATATTTTTCTGGTAAAGAAGAAGAAAAGGAGACATAAATAAAGAATTTTGTGTAATAAATATAAAGCACAAATCGTTTTGATTTCAATGACGAAACAACAATAGCATTTATTGTCTCGACAAGAGAAAATTTCGATAATCACATAAGTTTTCCTCTGATTTTTTTTTCTCATTTGTTTCTTGTTTTTTTTTTCCTCAAAGTATTGTCTAAAAAAATATGGCAATACCTTCCTTATTATAAAAAATCCATCCAAAAACAGAATCTTCTCGTACTTCTCACCATTTCTTTCCAAGTCATAAGAGCCGTTTAATTGGATTTTTAGGGTAAGTGCACGATGATGGAATCTGAACGAAAATGCATTGGTAAATATATGTATATTCGCGTATTGCGTATAGATTCAATCGGCGCGCTTGACAATGAAATCAGCGTGGACCTACCTTTGTTAATTTCGAATAGAATACTTAAGTATCATATGTATAAGAATACGATTCTCTTTTCAAACAAAATTTAAAAGTTACGATTCTTGTCACACGCAATATTCTTCTCCTTAATGGCGAAAAACAGTTTTATTTTAAATAGTACATAACAAAGCACTTAATCGGATTTGGACGAACATTAGACATTTCTTCCCTTCTTTCGCGTAGAGCTGTATTATAAGAATAAATTGATATTGGAGATCGAAGCCATACTCGTACAATTCGGTGTATAATTCAACTATAAGTAGATACAATTTCAAAACAATTTTTTTTTGTCGTTCTTTTCTATTTTCTCCTCTCGATAAATATCTATTATAAATAAATCTGCAGAATTCTAATTTGTGTGAATTCATATTTGAAAAAATTGTAATTCAAAAACGCAACAGCAATTAGTGATAGTAGTGTAAGTAATCTTGAAGGCATGTAGAAAAAAACTGTATCTTTTCAGCGATTTCTTATAATACACTTTAATAATTCTCATTTCTTTCTATAAGAATAGTTAACATTTTGCGGCATGCACTCACATTTTATCAGTTTTTTCTTGCTATATTCATCTCTTCTAAAATATCATCAAATATATAATTGATTTAAAAAATATTTCAATTTGATTACCACCTATGGTTCTAAGGGGAGAAGAAAATATGTCGATTAAAAACTACATAGAATAGCTCGTCTACAATCTGCTGATTTGTGTAGTCATTACTTAACTTCTGCTTCGAAGGTTTAGGTCTACATAATTAAACTCTTGATTCAATATAATTAAAAAATCAAAACATTCTACAGCTCGGGTTTCTACAATCGTAACCATCCACTGCATTTATTACAATTTTTCATCTATCCGTTCCTCTGCATGCGGTTTTTGTTCGTTTTCAAAATGTGTTGAATCTAATTTTTCTGATTGCGGTGTCAGTGTCTTCGGATTCAGCTCAAGTTCAATCCTAGGCTGTTAATAATCATTCAATGACTTTTACCTTTCTCTTATGACTGATATTACTCTTTTAAAAATAACTTTTGATTACTCATTTTCATGTTTCATTAGTGTTTTTAGCTTTGCTCTGTTTTTACACATATGTAGGTTTTAAATGTAATATTTCTATTTAATTATATTTAAATATAGATTTTACGGATATGGAAGTGGTTCAATGTGATATTATTTCTTCTTGTTTGCTGCTATTGGTGGCGTGTTGCGTTGAGGCGTTGACGGTCGGCCCGAGTTCAAACCGGTGTATAAGTATTTGGCTTTCTTCTCCGATGGCTTTAAAATCTGAAAGAGAAAAGATTTGTGAGAATTTTTTCAACCTAGACATACTATGGAATTGAATATTAATAACAAGTCGGGAAACCGGAAGCTTGACGCTTCAGGGGATAAGAGTTCTCCATTGGCTGGGTAATCAAAGGCTAGTATAGGTCAAAGTGTAGTATAGGTCCCAAGGCGAAACGTGGATTGGTACCCACGAGGGAGCATAAAACCTGGGAAATACCTGCTGAACCAACACCAACAGCTCCACTACCAAACCATATCTCCACCTCCACGTGGTGACCGCGGGAGCTCTTTCTTAACGAAAAGCTGCAGACGGAGAAGGATGAAGACGAGTCTCCCGCGACTAAAAATGGGACAAATTGTACCAACTGGTCCTCCAGGTTGGGGGTTGAGTAGGGCTGACAACCCTGCACGGAAAACCGAATTTGCGAAACTACAACAGGAACCTTGGACTGGACGGATAATACAACGATACGTATTTTCTCATAGAACGTGCGCTCCCTGTACAGAGATGCAGCTTGCAAGCAGCTAGCCGATATACGGTTCCAATGTAGAGTTAATGTAACCGCGTTACAGGAGATGCGTTAGACAAGGACCGGTTTCCTGGAGAAGAGTCGCTACACCATATATTATAGCGGCTATCCTGTAAACCATGTGCTCGGAATAGGTTTTTTCATCATCATCATCAACGGCGCAACAACCGGTATCCGGTCTAGGCCTGCCTTAATAAGGAACTCCAGACATCCCGGTTTTGCGCCGAGGTCCACCAATTCGATATCCCTAAAAGCTGTCTGGCGTCCTGGCCCACGCCATCGCTCCATCTTAGGCAGGGTCTGCCTCGTCTTCTTTTCCTACCATAGATATTGCCCTTATAGACTTTCCGGGTGGGGTCATCTTCATCCATACGGATTAAGTGACCCGCCCACCGTAACCTATTGAGCCGGATTTTATCCACAACCGGACGGTCATGGTATCGCTCATAGATTTCGTCATTGTGTAGGCTACGGAAACGTTTTAGGTTTTTTAGTCAGCCAAAAAATGAAACCTGCTATTTATCCGCTTTGAAAACATAAGCGACCGGCTATGCACTCTGCGCTTGCGAGGCAAATTTAGAAATATAAACCTCATTAACGTTCACGTCCGTACAGAGAAGACTGTAGAGTCGGAGAAGGATAGCTTCTACGAAGCAGTAGAACAAACCCTCGAAGCCTGCCCCAGGATATGATATCAAAATTATACTTAGGGATTTTAACAGCCAAGTAGGGACGGAGCCCGTATTCAAGCGATACGTTGGATTCCATAGCTTACATCAAAATACAAATGATAACGGACTGCGGATTATTCAATTAGCAGTGTTACACGAAATGGTTGTTGGAAGTACCTGGTTTGTGCGGAAAGCGGTCCACGAACAAACATGGGCCTTTCCAGACGGGACCAGTTTCAACCAAATTGACGGAAGTTTTACCAACAAGTCAGCAGGATGAAGCCTTATACACCTCGATGCTCATTCTGCCGATACAAAGAGGGAAATCTTATTTCCGACAGAATGGGCATATTGGAGCGATGTGTTGAGTACTTTGATGAGCTACTGAACAACCAGGAGATCGGCGAGTTGAAGGACCCGCCAACTGAAGACGACGGATAAATACTGCCACCACCAAGTTTAGGAGAAACAGTCCGTGCAATTCATCGGCTAAAAAATGATAAGTCGCCAGGAGCCCATGGAATTACAGCCGAATTAGTTAAATATGGAGGCGACCAGTTACACCAAGTGGTTCATCAACTTGTGCTCAAGGTATGGAACAGCGAATCAATGCCTGACGATTGGCAACGAGGCATTATCTTTCTCATACATAAAAAGGGAGATATCACACAGTGCAGCAATTATAGAGGTATCACGTTGCTGAGTACCATCTATAAGATATTCTCCGCTATCTTGCTAGGCCGGATAGCCCCATACGCCCAGAACATCATTGGCCCATACCAAAGAGGCTTCACTCCAGGCAAATCAGCAACAGATCAGATTTTCTCTCTGCGACAAGCGATGGAAAAACTATTGGAATATGGACAACAGTTGCACCATCTGTTCATCGACTTTAAAGCCGCCTATGATAACATAGCCAGGGTAAAACTGTACATGGCCATGAGAGAATTCGGTATCCCGACGAAATTGATAAGACTGACTAGGCTGACCCTGACTAATGTGCGAGGCCAGATAAAAGTAGCAGGATCATTCTCAAGACCATTTGACATCAACAACGGTCTACGACAAGGGGATACCCTATCATGCGTCCTCTTTAACCTGGCCCTCGAGAAAGTGATCCGTGATGCTGAGGTACGATCCTCTTCAAGTCCACCCAACTACTGGCCTATGCTGACGAGATGTCTGGAGTTCCTTATTAAGGCAGGCCTAGACCGGATATCGGTTGTTGCGCCGTTGATGATGGAAAAAAGTTAAAATTGAGCACCGTTTTACATAGAACACTGCAAAACTTCACGTTATACCTTTTAATTACAAAAAAAAAACTTTTCAAAAATAATGTTATAGACGTTTTAGCCACCTGCGTTTATAAAAATTGCGCACTTGCAAATGATTGCTTTCGACCAGAAACAAAATATCATACAACATTTTTCAGCTGAACTAAATGCCGCTGTCATAACGAATTCTCAGGAAAACAAGGAATTTATATTCCCTTCAATTGTTTCACACAATATTTTTTAGAAAGCGATTTAAATAAATCATTTGATGGAAAACCCTGTATTGATAATAGTCAACCTCATACGTTGCACATTCTAAAAGACAATGAACGGCGTCTTGCGATGATGGAGACGAAGATATTACGTTGGACTAGTGGCGGCACACGTTTTGATCACATCCGAAATGTGGATATCCGCGATCTTTATGGGGTTGCACCCATCGTGGAAAAGTTGCGAGATGGGCGTCTTCGATGGTATGATCACGCAATTCGTGCTAACGAAAATCACTTGCCAAGCCGATAGAGCCAAATGGCGAAACCGATCACAACGAGCCGACCCCACTTGTGAACAGGACGAAAGTTGAAGAAGAAGAAAATACGTTGCACACTCTGAGTTTAATATTATTAGCAAATGCGAAGAATTTAACCTACAAGAGATACAGGCAGGGGAGAAGTAGATTCTTCATGAATGGAATTTTAATATTTCATTTGAATGTCAATTATTCTCGTTAATTATGACATCAGCATCTTATTTATATCGCTTAGGATGCGGTAAATTCGTACGAAATTTCACCAAATTTCATTCGGATCGGTTTAGTCATTTTGGAGAAAAGTACGTGTGACAGACAACAGGAAGATAGTGACAGACACAAAACTTTAAAACTCGACAACGATAAATAATAATGGAATAAAAACCTACTAACCGTATATGCTGCAGTAAACCATTTTGAACGATTCTGTAAATCAAAGACAAATCTCTGTAAGGCAATGGCAAGGTCAAGAAAGAACGTGCAAATGTACCAATAAGACATATTTTCCGACAAACCTGGGAATAGTGACACATAAGTTGAGCCTCCATCAATTGAAAAGGCTAATTCATTCCTAGGACGAAGTGCTGAACCTTGTTCTCATAATCCGAAACATGAATTTTTCGATTTAGATTAATCCACTACTTCAGGCAAAATAGACTTAAACGAAAAAAAGAGGAAGAGGAAATTTCTACGGAGCAAACCTACTAAAAGTTCACCACGGCTACCTGGTAATTATTATATCCGAATTGAACAACTAATTACTTTATAATGTGCATATTCCTGGCTTTTTTTAGAGAACACAATTATAAGATCCTGAGATAGAGTGAAGTTTCCAGGGAGGTTTAGATAGATTGTCTTAAAAAACATCTATAAAAACCTTTCTTCCGAATTTTGAACCATCAGTTAATAACTAACTACCTAACAATCAAACCATGGCGACTACAGCACTTCATCAATGCAAGGAGTCAGTTTTTCGTGATCAACTAATCATTCGTGGAGAAATTAGGGACGAACATATTCGAAAGTTAACATGTCTGGTCTGTGTAAACGAAATGGAACAAATTTTTAATAAACAAATACAGCAACTTGAAAAACAAATTGCCGAGCACAAGAATAGAAAAAAAATCCACCCGGTTGTTTGTGGAAAGCGGCGAATTCAGAGTGACGACGGCAATAACCGAAGAAAGCATCCGAAACTGCAGGTAATGGAACCGTCTACGTCAATTCGTGAAACCGTTACTATAAAGCAACATGATCAAAAATCCAACCCGTTTATTTCCCAACATGACAAACCCCACAGTAACGGGGAGGATCATCGACGATACCAACAAAGTGACGACGGCAATAACCGAAGACAGCACCCAAAACTGGAGGTAATGGTACCGCCTACGTCAACTCGTGAAACCGTTACTATAAAGAAACATGATCAAAAATCCAACCCATTTATTTCCCAACATGGCAAACCCCACAGTAACGGGGAGGATCATCGACGATACCAACAAAGTGACGACGGCAATAACCGAAGAAAGCATCCGAAACTGGAGGTAATGGGACCGCCTACGTCAATTCGTGAAACCGTTACTATAAAGCAACATGATCAAAAATCCAACCCGTTTATTTCCCAACATGACAAACCCCACAGTGGCGGGGAGGATCATCGACGATACCAACAAAGTGACGACGGCAATAACCGAAGAAAGCATCCGAAACTGGACGGAATGGGACCGCCTACGTCAATTCGTGGAACCGTTACTATAAAGAAATATGATCAAAAATCCAACCCATTTATTTTCCAACATCACCAAATCCACAGCGGCGGAGAGGATCATCGACGATACCAACATACGGTTGCTGAGACTTATGGAGAACATCGACGACGACATGATAAGCAGCAAACACATTCTAAGCATCGTAAACGATATTGATTTCTGTTAAACAGACTTCAGGTTCGAGTAGGTGTTCGTAATATCCTTTGGTATCTTTTAAATTAACTGGTCGGAATTCATAATGTAAATTTATGTGAAGTAATCTCAGTAATAAAAATATTTTAAATCTAAAAAGTGTCAAACTTTTTTATTATAATCAACTAAATTCAATTCAGCACCGTCGTCGGATATTTCCATTTGGCGGGGAGACATTTTCCCGGTTTTATTTCTTTTCGCTGAGGTTCGGGACGAAATCCAAAGAGCGTGAATAGAATTCTTGGAAATGGATCCTTTCCATAGACCAGGCTTTATGCATCTCCAGCAACTCCGAGAATTCTATCTCGATGATGATGATGAACTTTCTGTCCTATGTGGTCGGTTACGACGGTGCGAAAGTCACTCCAGACGTATCCAGAATGCAACATACGCGAAGAACCAGTGGATTCTTTAAGATCTCTCAAAGAATCCCGACATCGTCCAGGCGGTGCAGTTTTCGCTGACGAAAGGGAAAGAATACTGGGGTGGACTTTGGGGGTTATCCGCCCAGCATGCTGCGTGAACTTCCGCCAAAGGAAGTTCGACGAGCCATAAACAGCTCGAAAAACAGGAGTAGTCCAGGTCTGGATCGGGTGCAGAATTTCTGGTTTAAAAATTTACCATCATACCCAGTTGGTTGGCACACAACATAAATCGGGTCATTAACCCTTTGTTACAATCAGGAGCAATATAACAAGCTCTTGCCTTTGAGACGAAACAAGATGTATTGAGAGATGTAATCCTAGGATGAATCTAAAAAGCCTGCATTTTTTAACTCCCCAGCTCGCACTTTACAAGCGGTTCATTCTTGCCAGTCGGATGATGTTCTACCTTCTTCAATAACCCGATGAAGAATTCACTAAGCCACTGTGTTGGATCTCAGCTCTTCGCTTTCCAGAGCTCAGTTGCCCTGTCGTCAGGTCCTGTTGCTATCTCCAATTTCATTCATTTATTGCTTCCTCGACTTCAGTGGCGCTGACAGTTACGTCTCTGTGGTTTTACGTGGATACCTGTCTCGCGAACTTGATCCCATGGTCTTCTTCAGACACGGATTGATTTTGTGACCACAATCAGAGCCCCGCTGCGACAAGCTACAACAGTATCAGTCTATACCGAGTGCCTGGTTCAAAATTCATAGTGGTGGATGCAAAACCTACCTAAATCTGTACCGAACTAAAGAGTATGGCATCCGTATTAAAACGCAACACCACGTCGAGGCCCGACGGCCTCTGTTCACTTGAACGTAACCAACAACCCCCATGCATCACCCCGCTAGGAGGCCAACCGCAACAACCGAGCTAAACGCACATATACCACCTCTGAGCACTGTGGCGCTGAAGGTGGAATGGCTCCAAATGTCGGCAATGCTTATGAAAGTGGAGGATGAACAAATTCTTCAGTTGAAGGCTGCTTGAAATATTATCGCCATCTATCCATCGCGGGTCGTCGGTCGGTAAGCAAAGTACAGTTCTTGTCATTAACGCAACAGGAGTGGTCGATATCTTGTATGCGCTCGTGTCGGGTCTTGACAAGTCACGCCATCCCGAGTGCCCAGTTTATCGTAAAGATCTTTGTAATGGGCAGATCGCTAACGATCGCTTTCGCTTTCGCGGGCATGTTATTGGTTTTTGCATTGACAAAGCATCTTTGTCGGCATCAGGCCGACCTATCTGTGGTGATATAATGGTGTGCTTCATCAGCCAGTCATCAAATCGTTCGACTTCTTTAATGGCATCACGGAAACCCTCTGAGATGGTAATGCCAACACCGTATTGAGTATGTGGGCTACTGAAATAGAGAAATTAATATCCATTTTTACCGCGTTCGCGTTCTATGTCGCAGATTTTGGCACCAGACCATCGGGTTTCTTGTAGAGCGCAGATATCAATGCGTCTTTTCCGAAAGGCTCTTGCGATTTCCTCGATCTTCCCAGTGAGAGTGCTTATATTAAGCGTGCAGGCACGTATTTGATTTGCGTGGGCTAATTTACTTACGTCCTGACGCCATCCATGTGTCTCTTGGCCATTTCTCAACAGGACTGGCGCCCGTCTTTCCGAGACTTCTGATCCGATCATTTTGTTTTTAATGACAATGGATATATTTGCATGCCGCGGAACCTGTCACCAAGAGAGATCAGGAAGGGTTTAGCATAGTGGAATAACTCCAATTATACTTTATTTATCTCTTTCCCTGATTTCAGACATTTATTTTTGTTTTTGTAAGCTGAAATTGACTCTCTTGGCTGCCAACAATCGGCTGCGGATCTCATCATCATAACTGTTATTGGTTATAATTCCACCTTCGGTCTAAAAGCTGTATTCTCTTATCTTTATTGTTCATATTTGACCATTTGTGCCTTTGAATGCTGTTGGTTTCTACTGTTGGGATTGCCACCATGTACTTTGTCTTGCCTTCATTAATTTGCAGTACGCCAATCGTCGCCTGCTCGGTCTGAATGAAAGGAGACTGAACATCGCGAGTTGTTCTTTCCATAATGTCAATATCGTCAACATAGACCAGTAGTTCCGTGAACTTGAAAAGGATGGTGCCTCTCGCATTTACCTCAGCATCGCGAAACATTTTTTTCGGGGTCAGGTTAAAGAGGATGCATAATAGGCCCTGTTTTAGACCGCTGTTGATGTTAAATGCTGGTGATGCCTAAAGTAAAGCCTCTTTGGTATAGGCCACTCTTACCCATTCTGGTTTACCATTGGGATCCACAAGAAGCTCTGCCTGTAACACGTACGCAGGGAAAAATATGAGCCTTCCGAAAACCACACTGAGTTCTCTCTAGACTTGCTCCCAACCGACTATTACTTGTACTTAAACATGAAGCGGTGACTCAAAGAAAATAAATTCACATCGAACGAGGAAATTATTGCCGAAACCGAGGCGTATTTCATCTGCGAGATTTTGATCCAGGCTAGCATGGGGCCGAGCTGGGTCATCTCACAGTGGCGTGACTTCTGTGGATAATGCAAGGATCAGCACGTGGCTGACGTGGTTATTTTTTGGATAAGGTATATATTATTTAAGAGGGATTATCAGCAACCGGGTGTCGATGTCTGCATGGGGAAAGGTGCATATGATAGGACACGTTAACAGTTTTCGTAAAGGAACATTATAATTGTGCAGTGCTACATACCAACGAAGCATTCCAACACAGAAAAGGGGGGCTTTTCTGAGCAACTGGGCGCAATTTAGGAAAGGCTTCCTGAAGGTGACATTGTGATCGGAATGGGTAATCCGAATGTACAGTAGATATCATAAGGAGGCATGGTTTTACTAATCGTAACAATAAAGTAGAAAGATTTGTAGATTTCTGCAACTTTCATCGCCTCTTCATGGGTGGCACACTGTTCAAGCATAGGGTTCAGTCGTGTTTTGATTAGCCGACAAAGAATATCTAATCAAATCTCGATCACATTGCGATCAACAGTAGCCTGCAATGATGCAAAATTTTGCGAGAAAAGTAAGTGACAGTGACAAAACGTTGATGAATAGGCTACCTATCAGTAAGCATCGGTGACAAAAAGCCGATTGATCGGTCGTTCAACTACTAAGATATCTTAAGAAGTCTTAAAATTAAGGCGTTCCTATAATACTTACTCGTACTTCCTACTTCCTAATACAACATATCTCTTATTCATATCTTAAGATTTCCAAAAGAAGAACAGAGAAGGTGTCAACATACTTAACTCTTTGCTATTTGCTTGGATTATTCATTCTAACCTATTAACAGTTATGGCAATGAGAATATTTTTAGAACCAAAAGGAAGTCATTCCAGACTATAATATCCCTTCCATGAAAACCTTTGAACCCAGCGACATTATATATTCAATCGTATGAATATATCTTTTTACGTTAGTCGTTAAGTGGGGATGCATACAACTCGTCTCGATTCATTCTGTAATATGTTATTGACTAGAATTATGCAATGGATCCAATTTCCAATCTATAAATACAATTCAAAGGGTTCCATTTCTCACAGCAATATACTAAGTGCTCTGGTTGATTCCCCCTGCGATGCCATCATTCAGTAGGATTTGACCCTGTTAATGTTGATCATTGTCCGCAGCAATTCCAACATGTACGTAGATTGTTTCCTATTGCATAAGTGATCGATTTATGAATATGTTCTTCCAATTAGACGAGCTGTGAGCCTACGTAAAACGTGCATACATTTGCTTTCAATATAACAGCGATTATTACTTTATATCCACAAGAGCATAACGTAGATGTCTACATTTCCGTAACAATATTTCTCTCCAATTCACAAAAAAAAAATCTTAAATGTAATAAATGTTTATGGCGTTGCGCCGTTGAGATATTGTCATAAAATATGAAACAACAAATCATTCTTTATCTTTCACAATAACTCAAAATATGGTAACAATACATTTTTCGCGGAGAAAACAAAGGAAATTATAGCATCAATAATGGTCGCTGGTTACCTGAAAATATATGCGAATGCGAAACTAATTGTATTTTCATTGATTACGGAGAGGTAAACAGTAGTAGTAGTGATGTCATTCGACGGTTTGGTAATACATTTCATTTTTTACTGATTTATGTACACTTGAATGTAGTATGTACATTCGCTACTTGTTTATGAAGTATCTTTCGTTCAGGTTGAAGTGATAGATGAATATTGATCTTTTTTTAAAGAAAAGTTACAATGATAGTGCCAATTGATTCGTTAGCATGTGTTTGGATTGTTGTGCCAATATAAAAATGAAGCATGAAAAATAAATACGAGATTATTACTATATTCCTTATTCATTCTTCCACCTTCATTTTCATCAAAATAAAGTGAATTTAGTACTAATTGGAAAACAAATTGTGGCTTTCATTAAGGTGACTTTCTGGTTAATGGGCCTTATGGATGTGGGTACATCAAAACAATCACATGTTACAAAGCCATTATAATTATATATCTTGATAGGTTTAAGCCTGCAGTGTACTTTTTGAACAATTTTGAGACAAATCATTATAGAGAAATTACTAGAAGAAAAAATATTCAAATTATTCCAAATATCTTCTAATAATCCCACAGATGGTATTAGGTAAGCTCAAACAGAAATAGACTTAGATTGATACCTTTTCAAACAATATTAGAACATGATATCAATCCGAAAATGGCTCCGCAGACTTCATAATAAATAAATAAATGTATAAGTTTATCAAATGATGGTGATGAGTGAATATACATATAATTCCATCAAAAGGTTGGATATAAAAAGTAGGTAGCAAAAACCTGCGTCTAGGACTTTTCGGAACGTTTGGTCTTCATATTCCAGAATATTGATTGATTGGATACTCAGTTTTATTTTATACAGTTTACATTCACCTTTATTGTCTTGTAGCATTCGAAAAACAATCTTTACAAGCTTTTTGATTGGTGCACTAAGGGATAAGTAAATAAAAAATACTCCAGTGGGAAAAAATTTTTCCATAATGAAAGAAAGGATGTGGTACATATCCATGGCTACAAATTGAGCATAATTTGGAGTACTCATTCATGGAAGTCAATAGTTGTAACGAATGATAGAATAATTAACTCGCGATTTCAGTATAAGCGCTGCAGATTCAACTAAACCACACCCAGAATAACGCTCCGATCTCCTTAATTTCGACGCATGAACTCCATTTTTAAAAATAAAATTATATAAAAAGTTTGATGTTTAACCGAAAAAATGGACCACAAGAGAGGAAGTAAATTGTTTTTCAAGTGGTCAGGTCTGTCATCAAGTGGGTGCGGAATCAGGACTCCCTGCATCCTCAACAAAAAAATTTTCTATGAAAAATTATTCAAAAAAACTTCAATATTTCATGTCAAATGGGTAAAAACATATACAAAAGTGACCTTTTTTATAAAACTGATCTTCAACAGTGTCTCCAGTAAGCAAGTATGCAACATTGCTGACTATGCTAGTGAATCACTCCAAATTTCTCCGAGAATGTTAAACCACCAAGATTATCCACATTTTCAGTATCATGTGCGACAAATTATCAACCATGACAGTTTATCTCTCTCGATATCAAGGAATCCTTCGATCGCATCCCATCCGTAATCAAAACGCCCTTTGACGGCATCAAATGTCAAGGAACTTGTTAGATGGATTCAAATACTCTACCGCAACTTAGAGAGACAAGTTTGGAATACTATTGCGACCTTTCGCCGTTCTTGTAACTTCTCTTCATTTGTAATATTACTCACGGTTGATTTCACTCGTCCCCCACTTTTTTCGTGAAATCTGCCGTGGACGGACGCACTTCGTATTTTGATCAACAGTGCTGTTTAGTTTGAAGTTAAATTTCTTTTTGCCTATCCGCGTGGGTGTAATAAACCGTTTTTTTTTTCTTGTTTGGCTGGGAATCTGCTTTCGCTAACAGAAGGTGAGTGCTTAAGCTTTATTTCTGCTCTTACATCCAATCAAACCTTGAAGTAGAAATCTGTTTCTGTATTCTTTGGCGTGTATTTTCCCCTGTAAACAGGCATTTCTGCCTTAGTCAAGATAGGCCGTAGAGGTTAGGGAATATGAATCCCCCTTAGACCGGTCCGTCTCCAAAATTTCAACATTTTCTCGGGCACCTGTAGGGCCACACTTCAAAAGTCCAACAGAAATCGGTGGCTATGTCCTAACCAGGAAAGAGAGAAGGGAATCGAAGAGCCTGTCAAGATTCCCAATTCAATCTGCCACAATCAAACAACCAAAGGTTTCTGGAATTCTACCAGTCACAGCTAAACTCAAAGCTTTTCCTGGGGTTACCCAGTCTTAGGACCTAAGTACAACTTTTTCTCCCATGGAGAAGCAAAACATAGCTCCTATGGAGCAAACAACTCCAGTGTACAAATGCAATGAGAACACTCGATGTAAAGCGTACACAAGATTTGTGGAAAGAAGCAACCGCACGACATACATATACAAAACTAATGGTCAAGAAAGAATTGAGGCTTTCAAACCCCTCAATTTCCATATGCGTTTTAATCTTAATGACCAGGTAATTATGGTCAAGGAAGATGGGCCTCCGAGGATAAAACTGCAAACTATCTGGCATCCGACAACGGCTTGAGTACATTAGGGCTAAAAGCATACATTTTTTGAGAGATACTCACAGATTTGGAATTGGAATTTCTTCGAAGAAGAAATATTAAATAAATATTAAATATTGCAAATGGTTGCAAATCCTAAAATATAATATTCAAAGTCTAGATAACAATAAGTCTGAAATAGAATCATCATCATCATCATCAACGGCGCAACAACCGGTATCCGGTCTAGGCCTGCCTTAATAAGGAATATCGAATTGGTGGAGCTCGGCGCAAAACCGGGATGTTTGGAGTTCCTTATTAAGGCTGAAATAGAATACTTTGCTAATATTCAGCTATGACATACTATCCCTACAGGAAATTTTCACTTTTAACTCGTCCCATCATTCTCGTCACCTAAAAGGTTTCAACCTTATGTACAAATTCAGAGAGGAGGCTATGGTGGAGTTGCCTCGCGTTTCGCAAAGGCATCAAAATGCAAGGCCAATAACTTATGATACCGAGATGGACATCATTATCGCTAAGACCCTGAACCTTAATCCAAACATCACCATTGCCGCCATATACATGTTCCCACATACACTCACAACTATAATACTTTCAAAGTAGAACTGGACAAATTATTTCAATTTCTTAGCAATACTCCAAATACAATAATAACGGGCGACCTAAACGCCAGGTAATTTATACTCGGGGACTCCATGGAAAATAATAAAGGCAGACATCTCTCAAACACAATATGCAGATCAGACTTTAGACAACTCAACAACGGTTTACTAACCTTTGTGGACCAGTTAACAAATGGCAAAGTAAGACTACTGGCCCATGCTGACGATATCGACATCATGGGAAGAACGACCCGAGACGTACAAACTGCCTTCATCCAGATCGAAGAGGCGCCGCGAAATCTTGGGCTGCACATCAATCAAGGCAAGACAAAGTATATGGTGGCAACGTCAGCACCGAAAACCAACCAACCAACAACATCAAACCGCACTGGTCAAACGGAAAGAATAAAGATGGGAGAATATAACTTTGAGACCGTTGATAATTTCTCCCATCTAGGGTCGAAAATCACAACCAATAACAACTACGATGATGAATTCGGAGGACGGTTGTTGTCAGCCAACAGAGCCTATTTCACGGTGGGCGGGTCACTTAATCCGTATGGATGAGGATGATCCAGCTCGGAAAGTCTATAAGGGCAATATCTATGGTAGAAAAAGAAGACGAGGCAGACCCTGCCTAAGATGGAGCAATGGCGTAGGTCAGGACGCCAGATAGCTTTCAGGGATATAGAATTGGTGGACCTCGGCGCAAAACCGGGATGTCTGGAGTTCTTTATTAAGGCAGGCCTACACCGGATACCAGTTGTTGCGCCTTGATGATGAAAGTAATTGAAGCAGATATAAAAGCAATTACGTCAATAATGCTTGGACATCCTTTCAGTATTGTCAGAAAGGGCAACCAAGCCGTTAAATAAATTCGTTATGAATAATAACAGATGACAATTGAAGTCAATTCAGTGTTGACTTATCTAGTTTGCTATATTTTTACTCATTTCAATGAGACTTCTATTGAATATGAATATTTCAACCTCTGAAAGCACTTTCTGAGTAAGATCTAGACCAATTGATCGCCCTTGAGAGACCTTCTGAACTGGTTCTAATGGAAGGAATACGCTAAAGATAAATAAAGTATATCGCCGAAAACTGAAATAGTTTTATCTTATCTCATCCAGGAGTTTTCAATTTTGGATATTAACTTGGGTAGACACCTCTTCGCAATTAATAAACAATTAGTTACCTTGAACAGGTGGATAGCTCACTGGACCCATAGGTATCTCATACAATCAGTCACTGGTTATTTTCGCGAGGTGCGGAGGCTCCTTACTCGATAGGGTAACAAGTATATCTTAGGACCATAAAAGCTCTTAGAATTGGAGGCAGACCATGATAGTCCTTGAAAATTCCGAAGTGTGCATTGACTGAATTGGCTAACCTTGACCATGACATGAAATGTATGCTGGATTGTCTTTCGGAAATGAGTGAGCGAACATATAGATAATTGCATACTTAAATCTATACATATTTCGCCAATGTTTTTTTTATTATTCATCAGTAGGCTTTGAAAGTGAGCGCCAGTAATGTGGGATTTTGTGTCTGCTAACCCGTTGATACTGTACGTAGCCTTTGTTCCGCTTAGAAGTGCGGTCGGCTAGTCTTGATTGGTTATCCATTTTGTTCTGTTAAAGGCCTGTTCTGTTGCGAAGCTTTCAAATTACTATCCAGAATATCAAGCTACCGTTGTTTTTGCCGGCCTTTTGGTAGCTTACCACGGAATTCGATGTTTAGACCAATCTTGTCAAGTGAATTCTTGTTAGTGCGAATTACGTGGTCGAAGAAGCCTCTCTCGCAAGATTTTCACGATCGATGCAACTCCATATTGAGCGTGGATATCCTCATTTCGGATGTGATCGTGGTAGAGCAATTGAACCCAGCACACAAGTTCTTGTGAGCATACCAGATGAGTTTGTATGACACACGGTCAAACGCTTTCTCTAGATTCAGAAATGCAATGTAAAGACGGCGATGCTTCTAACAGTGTTTCTCCATGAGTAACCGCGCAGTGTGTCTTGCGTCAGTAGTTCCGCAATTTATGACAAATCCGCCTTGATTCACGGTCCTTTCAACGATTTCGCCAATACAGTTGTCAAGAATGCGTTCAAAAATCCTCATTGCATGGGAAAGTAATCGGATCGGACGGTAAGTTGAACATTCTGCTGGACTACCTTTTTTTTCCATATTGAAACAGTGATTAAAGAATTCACTGAGCCACAGTATTGGGTCCCAGCTCTTGGCTTTCCAGAGCTCAGATGCGATGTCACCACGTCCTCTGGCTTTTCCCGATTTCATTCGTTTTATTGCCTCATCAACTTCAGTTGCGCTGACAGTTACGTCACCGTGTTTTACGTGGGTACCTGTCTCGTGGACTTAATCCCATGGTCCTCTTCGGACACGGATTGATGAAGAACCCTGTTCGCTTGAACACAATCACAACCCCTATGAAGCTCCCACTAGGGGGCCAATCGCAACAACCGAGCTGAACGCACATACAAAAGGAATTCTTCTGTGAATTCAGGGGCTATCCCGGTTCCCATAGTACCAGTATACCCCTGGTAAGATTTCGTGCCCTATTGCCACTTCAGGTGAGTCCCCGTGCAGACTCGGGTCTCATCGCCCTAATTAGACCTACTGCATCACGACCGGTAAACCAATGTAATACAGCGTCTCCCGATGCCACCACTATGAAGGATCTCCTCGGCCACTTGGTTTTGGTTCGGCCGACAGGGTTGCCGTCTTGCTCACCGCCTACTCTGAGCACCAGTTGCGCTGACAATGGCAACAATGATTGTGGAAGCGAAGGATGAGCAAATTTTTCAGATGAAATCTGCTCGAAGTTTTCTCGCCATCTATCCGTTACGGCTAGACGGTTGGCAAACAAAGTACTAAAAAAGTATTAAGGTCGCCGGCAATGATGAAGTAAATAGTGCGAACAGCTGATATAATAGTGAGCTTCATCAACCGATCATCAAATCGTCCAACTTCTTTAATGATATCACAGAAACCCTCTGAGATGGCAATGCCAACACCATATTAAGTGTGTGGGCTACCAAAATAGAGAAGTTTGTAGCCATTTTTACCGCGTTCGCGTTCAATGTCGCAGCTTTTGGCACCAGACCATCGGTTTTTTTTGCAGAACGCAGATATCAATGTGCCTTTTCCGGAGGGCTCTTGTAAGTTCCTCGATCTTTCCAGTTAGGGTGCCAACATTTAGCGTGCAAATACGTATTTGTTTCGTTCGGACTAACTTGCTTACGTCCTGACGCCGTCCATGCGTCATTTCTCGACAGAACCGGAGCCCGTTCTGTCGCGTTGAGTGAGGTGAACGCCCTAGCATTTTTCCGAGGCTTGTGACTCAATCCAATAATTTTGTTTCTAACGACATTGTATGCATTTTCTTGATCGGCCTGTCAAGGGACCTATCACTAAAAGAGATCTGGTAGGATTTAGTGGAATAACTATTTATCTCTTTCCACCTTCCTGGACTTGGGACTATGTTAATAGCATGGCGTATAAACTAAAAAATAAAAATATCTTACCTGGAAAGAACACATTAATGTCTCGTCGACTGACATCATACCACCGGCATTATCAAATTCACCACAGTAGTTTGGTGCTGAGAACAACGTGACAAGCTGTCGTTTCGCAAAGAATTCATATCCATCTTCGACCACCTAGTTTGAACATGAAATTTGTAATTAAAATAATAGTAATAAGAATAAGCAAGCAATAATTACCTGATGCGCCCGACATATTAAGTCTAAATCATGTCGATTTAAAAATTTCGATACAACATCAGCTCCAAATGTAAAACTAACACCTCGATCATTCTCGCCCCAGCCTTGTACATCTTTATCAGGATCACTCCATAATAAATCACACAAAAGTCCGGTGTCTGGAACGTCAGTAGGCCGCATTAATCGACGGATTTGTTCCATGCCTTGTAGATCGGGACTTAAGCCTCCATGACAGCAGAATATCTTCTCATCAATGATTGCGGCTATTGGCAAACAATTGAAACAATCTGTGAATGTTTTCCATAATTTGACATTGTACCGGCGTTTACATTCATCATAGAATCCTGAAATGGAAAGCATGAAAATAAGAGATTTAAGCGTTTCAATTTGAAAAACAAGCCGAGGTATATTGTAGTCTGGGAAATGATTTATTAATCCGGAGCGTAACATTCGAAACAGAAAGCAATGAAATCAGCAGACCTCGGTTGGTGATATATCAAAGAAACCATGAAAAATTGGTAATGAAATCCCATTGCTTCTGCATTGTACGCTTTTCATTAATTTAAATTTAAACAATACAATCAACTCACCATAAATTCTATTAATACTGGCGCATTCATGATTTCCACGTAGTAAAAAGAAATTTTCTGGATACTTTATTTTATAGGCAAGCAACAAGCAGATTGTTTCCAATGATTGTTTTCCCCGATCAACGTAATCGCCCAAGAATAAATAGTTGGCTGCCGGCGGGAATCCACCATATTCAAATAATCGCAGTAAATCTGTGTATTGTCCGTGGATATCGCCGCAAATAATAAGTGGTGCTTCCAGCTCAAGTAGTATCGGTTGTTGCAGGAAAATTTCACGAGATTTCAGGCATAAACCACGCACTTCAGCCTCTGTCATTTGAACTGATTTTCCTTGACGGCATCCTCGCACTAGAAATTCACACAATGGTGACAAAGAAAGGAGAAAAAAAGACAATATTTAATTAGTGTGTCGTTCAAACGATATATGATTTGCTATGAATTGCTGCTTATTAACGAAGTACTATTAATTAAAGTCTAAAGAGCGACGACATGTTACAGGAAATAGTAGATGGTTGTAGTGGTTACAATAGAATAAAGCTTGTGTACGTTGTGTTGATTTAGCTTGACCTACAATAAATACGAGTACTGTGGGTAATGAAAAATGTTAATGTTTATCATAAAAATTTAATAGATACATATTTCTAGTCGTGTATTTACAGAAGTTATTTGGTTGTGTATTAGAGATACATAGGAATTTACGGTGGAAAATGCAGAGCATTTCGGAGTTTATTATTTTTATCGTTGGAGCTATGTCGGGACGATACTAAATTCTGCAGATTTTTTGCTATTAAAACTGGCATTGGTGATTTTATAGCTGCTGTTTAGGTTTATACAACGCCAGCAAATGATAATATCTACTTCCTATCTCCAGTCTGACGACAAAGATGATACTTTTGCAACTGCGAACTTAATAACATCAAAATGACTAATCCTAATCTACAATAATGAGGGACGTTTCCTACTTTAACGATTTAGACCAGCTGTGTCCAACTGGAGGACAGTATAATATTATGAAATAGTCACTTTGGACTGAAAATGATATTTTATACAACTGGCATATATTCACAAAGTTTCGTAGAGTAAACATTGGGATGTTGCCACGGCAGGTGGTTTCGTTATTCCAAACTATCATTAAAATCCTCAACCTCGAACACCACCTTGTCGTGGTGGGGGAGTCTGTAAACACTAAGCGTATCCAAAATATGAACATGGAAACGAAGGATAAAAATATAAACTCTTCAAGTGGTAAGAAGTCACAGACTTTGAATCCACCCGCGACCATCAGCAATCGTCTCGCGGCCGATCCGCGGATTTTGGAGGCCTCATCACATTCATACGCCCTTATAGGTAAATCTGTAGAAGGCATGCTTTCCGACTCAGTGGAAAGCTTGTATTTAGTGCCTACGGCGAAGTTAGTACTGTAACTCCCAACTTGGGAGAAACTGGAAATCAGACTACCGGCAGCCCGTCCGCGGTACTACAGCCCAAATCAACCCGCAAACGGAAGAGGAAGGCTCGACAGAAGGGAACTTCGGCCACTAAGGAGGGGGGACTACAGGCTGAATCTTGCCTGTCAGGACCTTCTCCTTTACTCTTGCCAGGAAGAGCGGAAGTACGGGAAATTGATGACATAGACGCAACTGGTCTAACGCCAGTATGTGGAAATGGATGCAAGCGGTCCGGACACCGTGAACTTGGAAAGGCCCCAAGCCGGCGGCAGAAGGGAATACTGCGAAGGAAGATGAAGCACCTTGGGAATGAGGACATGGACGTGGCTGCACCACTAGATGCGGTAACGTCCAGAGAAATCGGACGCAAGGAAGCAGAATCTCCGGCGTAAGGTGGGGATAAACTGGAAACCCCGGTAAGATCAACACTGGACGCACCAGACTCATCTGTCAGCGGGAATGCACGCAAGAAGCGTAAGACCAACACATCTGTTGTGGTAAACGCTTTATTGTGCTCCTCACGAGTGCATCTAGCGGCGATTAGTACCGGAAGCTGGTCCCTCCCATAGGAATACGGACACGAAGGCGGGAAGGAAGAGGGCATATCGCAAGTTGCAGCCCCTGTTTTGACTGTTGCCGTGGAAGTTTCCTCCAAGAATGGCAAAATGTCAGAGTGACAATTTACCATCCTCCAGGAATGTCTGTGGAAACAAATGCCGGAGTCTGGAACGAAGCCACGATTTAACAATCAAGGTTTTCGCGATGGACTTCTCCATTTGGAGTGCACTGAAAAGGCTGCCTTAAAGTGATTCCAGCAGGCAATCCCGGCTTTGAGTTCCGGCGGTCGGCCCAAGTTCACTATTGTGAACACTGAGCTACGCAGGACAGAACATGTTGGATGTTGATTACCGGGCCCTCGAAGGAAGGCAGAGGACATCATCCGCATGCTGGGTGAACAAAACCCGGGCATGGACTTTAGACACTGGAGGGTAAAGTTCATGAATGCCAGGAAGGACAAATCTACAAACGTGAAGGGTTTCAACTTGGTATCCGAACTGGATCAGAGAGTCTGAATGTGCCAAAGGAAGTCACCATATGGTGCTCCACTTTTTCTTAGATAGACTGAAATTCAATCATATCAGGAAACTGTAGCGCATCATCTCCATTTTGAGAGCGAAGAACAATGATGATCTTCGGCTCACACAATATAGAGCAAATTGTAGCGGTGCGCTCTCCCACAATGGAGCTGCGCGCGGAGGATAGAACATACAAGGCCGGAACCCCCGTATGGAGGCTCGCATTGTTGAAGAGACTACAGAGTGAATCCCACCTGCTAGTAACTTCTTTCACACCTTCCAAGGAACAGGTGGAAAAAAGTGAAGCCAGAGACGTGAACGGAACTGACTTGATGCCAGTTTGAGTGGTCGAATCTATACAAACCAGACACCGTAAACCAATCAAGGTGCTAAGTGGAAAACAGAAGAATGCTCTGCGAAATGGGATGAGATTTTTCATGGATGAGGACATGGGAACTGCGGTACCTCCAAGTTCGGCTTTCGAACACGAGGGATCGAGTCTCTGGCGGTACGGTGTGGGGGAAACCCCGTCACACGCGGACTTCCGCATACGCTTCGAACTGTTTTCCATAACACAATAGACTAATATTCGTTTTGAGAATGATGGGGTCCTAAGTCCGCATCAACTTAATGCTGGACCGGACCAAATGGGATGCAACTTACTCCCTCTTTCCTGGTCCACGGACCCCTCGCTTAGGGCTTGCACCCAAACTTTTCTAAATTATTATATATAAAGGAGCACTCAACATCTGCGAGCCGCTACGGTCACGCTGCTCCCAGGGCAGAGGTGAGGCAGCGTCTGACGATTTGCCTCTGCCCTGGTAAGAAACCGTAAAGCCGCCATCGCTTCACTTTTTTTACAATCGACTAAGTTTATGTCGAAAAACATAAAGATTGGTCAAATCAACCTGCAGCATGCCAAAGCTCCGTCCTACCTGATGGCAGCGAGAATAAAACTCCGAATGAAAATTCCCGAAAAGCTTGCATTCTTTCTCCACTATTTTGCCCGACGTAACTTCGACCCATTCGCCGGCCATCGTGAGGTAGTGGGTTCTATTGTATGGCACAATCCACAATGCGGCAAGATCTCTATTTATTATTGTCTCAGAACAGAGTACCCGCAAGACACGACGCAAACGTGTGTTGATCGTAGCTTGGAGCACTTTCCATGTGCTGCTGCTATATAGCAGCACAAAGAGAACTTTGGCACAGAACAACCTCGATTACATGGCGTATTATCGTTTCGTTCCCCACACCATTTGGCCCGAATACGACTAAGATAGGTTGATCTGAGTGCTTCCATTCTGCATTTTGGCCGCCCACCCCATCATCAGTCACAATGCTGTTTCGTCCATTTTTGAAGTTCAAAAATCGGATTATACCTAATTTTTAACCCTCAATCAATTTATTTGAGTCATCCGGTGGGAAGGCCGTTTTTAAGGTTTTGTATAAAACAAAACCTTATTAAAATGGATTTACTGCCTGTCTGTCCGTCAAACGCATTTTTCTCGGAGACTGTAGCGGCGATTGACACCAAATCCACTGGTTAAACGGGAAGAATAAAGATAGGAGACTACAACTTTGAGACCGTTGATAATTCCTTCTATCTAGGGTCGAAAATCACAACCGATAAGAGCTACGATGATGAAATCGGCGTTGGCAGTCAACAGAGCCTATTTCAGCTTACAAAAACTGTTCCGTTCGAAACGTCTCACCATAGGGTCAAAGCTCTTACTGTACAAGACAACGATCTTGCCAGTCCTCATGTATTCCTCGGAGACTTGGGTTCTTAGCAAGAAAAATTGTGAACTCTTGGCCGCGTTCGAGAGAAGAATCCTCCGAAGAATTTTTGGTCCCCTACATGAGGATGGACGATTCCGTAGTCTAGATAACAACGAAATCTATGAGCGATACCATGACCGTCAAGTTGCAGATAAAATCCGGTTCAATAGGTTACGGTGGGCGGGTCACTTAATCCGTATGGATGAGGATGATCCAGCCCGGAAAGTCTATAAGGGTAATATCTATGGTAGAAAAAGAAGACGAGGCAGACCCTGCCTGAGATGGAGCGATGGCGTACGCCAGACAGCTTTTAGGGATATCGAATCGGTGGACCTCGGCGCAAAATTGTGATGTCTGGATTTCCTTATGAAGGCAAGCCTAGACCGGATACCGGTTGTTGCGCCGTTGATGATGATGGTGATATCTAGATACAATTGATTCAAAAAAAATTCGAATTCTCGAATCCGACACAGAATATGACCCTCTTAAAGCACGAATATATCTTTCGGATATCCAAATGCTCAGTCAATTTACGGAGATTGGTATTTTAGAGATATTTAATTTCACTACTGTAAATTTGAATGTCAATTTTAGCTGATATTTCATGAATTGACGTATAGTTGTGAGGTATTTTCGTTTATAACAAATTTATTATTAATACGCGTCTGCCATTCATGGGCTCTGCCACGGAATAAACACACACCGTCATAAAACGGTTTCGTCAATTAAAACGTCGTGGTAAAAGTTTCACCGTGTTTAAAATAGAGCTTAATGTTGGCTCTTTTCCTTTTTTGTACTTTTACAGCAAATTCATCGTTAATTACAGTGCAAAAACTCGGTTTTAAATCGAACAATGGTCATGAAATTGTTGATCAAACGTTACTGAAGCATGCACTCTTCCAACTATCAATTATACATCAATATAAAGCACCACTAAAATCTGTTATTTTGAAAACGTTCTCTTTACTTTGGAATCTAATTTGTCAGTAATCACTGCTGATCAAAGTAGTTCATATGAGTGTGCGTCTCCTTTATACTCTTCTGTGGAACATAGATGTTTATAAACTTTCTATTTTATTATTTTTTCTTCACTCCATTTTCCATGAGACGGTGTTTAAGTTTCATTATTATTATGCTTACCTCATTGAGGCAATCGTAGAGGTGAGTACCTTCTTCAATTTATTCTTAGCAATAAGTTAGGGAACACTCCAAGATTTGTGACCAGCACTAGACAGGAGGTACTAGACATAACTCTCTCTCTAATGAATGGAATGGTCAGAAATTGGAGGGTGTCGGATGAACCCTCTATGTCTGATCACAGGATAATCAGATTCGACGTTGAGGGTAACTCCCAAATAGAAAAAATAATAAGGAATCTCAGGAGAACGGATTGGGAATCCTACGCAACGCACTTGAGCAACAACATGGACATCAGGGGCGAACTGGAACTAGAAACAGTAGTGGAAAACCTCAACCCAGTCGTCATTGACGCTTATGAGGCCAGCTGTCCGGCTAAGTCAGTTAAGTCATCAAGTGATGTACCATATTGGAACAGGAACCTGGCCAGAAGGAGAACAGAGGCACGGAAACTCTTCAACCAGGCGAAACAAACCGGGAACTGGCAGTGGGAAGAAACAGGGAATTCTGTGAAGGGAACTAACAGATCACAGAAGCAACCAGGCTTTACAAGGATGTAGCCAAAGACGGGGCAATATCCTGTGTCTGTTTGAAGAAAGAAGATGGGACATTTACCGAGAATGAGGAAGACAGGGTACACTTGCTTCTCAGAACTCATTTCCCGGGGTCCTATCCCACCGTGGTAGGCGACAACATTCTGCCTGACACTCCAACAACGAATAAAAGGAGAAGGAAGGAGAACTGGAAATTAGCAAAAGAGGTATGCTCAGAAGCTAGGCTAAGGTGGACAGTGGGAACTTTTAAATCACTGAAATCTCCCGGAGTAGATGGCATTTTCCCATCACTAACCCAAAGAGGCCTAGGAATTATCTTAGAGTCTCTTCTGAGGGTGATAAGGGGGAGCATAGCACTGGAATACATACCAAGGGCATGGAGGCGGGCAAAAGTGGTCTTTATTTCACCCTAAATCTTTCAGACTAATTTGCCTAACATCCTTCGTACTCAAAACGATGGAGAAGGTCATAGACAAACTATATTAGAACTAACATTCTAAAGCGTAATCCCCTACATCACTGTCAACACGCCTACCGGGCGAAACTGCTCTGTATCAGATGACAGATGTACTACGGGATGCCATAGAAACAAAAGAAATTGCACTGTCCGCGTTTTTGGATATCGAAGGACCATTCGACAACACATCCCACATAGAGATACAAGATGCCCTGAGCCGCAAAGGAAGTGGGGAAACACCCTGGCATTCTGGATGGGCAAAATGCTAGAAAGCAGGCAAATAAAAGTACCGACAGGTACAAATTCTATTGTCATGAACACTACTCAAGGCTGTCTATGGTAGTGGATAAACTCCTGGACGTGCTAACAAATAGTGGAATACAAGTCCTACAAGTTTAATATGTAGGGGCAAATATGAAGAGACCCTATGTGATAGAATCCAAACTGGACTAAGGGTTACTAGTGTCTGGTGCAGGAAAATAGAACTGCGGATCAACCCAGCCAAAACCACCATAGTACCATTCACTAGGAGGCGTAAGTTTGATCACTTGAGAGCCATAAGATTTCATGATATGGAGGTGAAACGAGAAATAGAGGTCAAATATTTGGGAATTACGCTAGACCAAAAATTACTCTGGAAGACACATGTCGGAAAGCCACGAAGGCTCTCATGACTTTTAAATACATAGCAGGAAAAAATGGGGTTGCAGTCCGAAGATACTACTTTGGATATATACTGCAATAGTAAGGTCAATGATTACCTATGGAGTGGTAATTTGGGCAGAAAGAACCGAACTCAGCACACAAGCCAGGGAATTACATAAGCTCCAAAGGCTGGCTTGCGTGTATATCAGTGCCATGAGGACATGCCCAACGGCATCCCTGGAGGTCCTTCTGAGATTAACCCCTCTCCATCTGCACATACAGATGCAGGCAAGGAGGGCAATATTCAGGATCATCATCATCATCAACCCCGCAACAACCAGTATCTGGTCTAGGCCTGCCTTAGTAAGGAACTCCAGACATCCCGGTTTTGCGCCGAGGTCCACCAATTCGATATCCCTAAAAGCTATCTGGCGTCCTGACCTACGCCATCGCTCCATCTTAGGCAGGGTCTGCCTCGTCTTCTTTTTCTACAATAGATGTTGCCCTTATAGACTTTCCGGACTGGATCATCCTCATCCATACGGATTAAGTGACCCGCCCACCATAACCTATTGTAGCCGGATTTTATCCTCAACCTGACGGTCATGGTATCGCTCATAGATTTCGTCATTATGTAGGCTACGGAATCGTCCATCCTCATGTAGGGGCCAGAAATTCTTCGAAGGATTCTTCTCTCGAACGTGGTCAAGAGTTGGCAATTCTTCTTGCTAAGAACCCAAGTCTCCAAGGAATACATGAAGACTGGCAAGATCATTGTCTTGTACAGTAAGAGCTTTGACCCTATGGTGAGACGTTTCGAGCGGAACAGTTTTTGTAAGCTGAAATAGGCTCTGTTGGCTGACAACAACCGTGCGCGGATTTCATCATCGTACTGATACCAAGGGATAACATGACAACGAGGTTTCACTTCGATAAGAAGTTTGAAACACGTTGGAGTAACAAACCAACAACTGATTACTTGGTACACAGGGAGCGTGTGCCGGTGTCATTGGTCCAAGGAAAATATACTTTGAGCCAATGGGCAGGTACACTAGCATATTCCAGGCGGAAATATACGCTATAGACAAATGTGCTTCCTTTAACCTGCAAAGGAACTACAGGGGGCAGAACTTAGCTATTCTCGCCGATAGTCAAGCAGCGATCAAGGCACTTAGGTCCAACCAGGTGAATTCTAAACTGGTGTGGGAATGCCTTGAGATACTGAATAGACTTGACTCGTCCAACAAGGTCTGGATATTTTGGCTCCCAGGCCATGCTGGCTTGGAAGGCAACGAGGCAGCGGACGATCTACCCAAGAAGGGAGCAGGGACGCCTTTACACTGGCCAGAGCTCTTCTGTGGCATCGGAAACGGTTTCATGGCTATGACGCTAAGAAATGAAGAGGAACGGTTGAGAGAACTATACTGGGCGGGCCTACCAGGAATGGAGCAGTCTAGGATGCTTATTGGGGGATACGAACCCATGCGCACAAAGGATTGCTTAAACCTCACCAAAAACAACCTCCGAATCATAGTGGGAATTCTCACTGTTCATTGTCGGCTGTACTATCACCTAGGGAAGCTAGGGATATCTACGGACACTGCCTGCAGATTTTGTGAGGAGTATGACGAAACCTCTATACACGTCCTGGGACAGTGTCCGGCACTTGTGCACAGTAGGTCGAGGCATCTGGGAGAACACTTAATACCAAAGCTGAAAGATCTGGAAGTAGGGAACATACTAAAGTTCGTAACGGTTATAGGCCTGCTTGAGACACTATGATCAATAGGTACACTATAACCAGTAAAAGGGGTACAATAGTTCTTTAAGGACGCGGTGCAACTTTCTCTTAACAGAATAATAATAATCATTGGGGCAAGCACAAACATCATGATGCAACCAGGATTTAAACCCGGCAGTATCAAAAATGGATTCATGAATATTCTTCGTAGTATAAAAAGGTGCAAGTGCTGTCTTTGGAACTTCTCCCATTATCAAAATTGTGGAGTCACTTTCATAACAAAATACACACTCGAGTGGAACGAATCCATGAAAGTAAACGCAATGATCATAAACTACCAGCAATTTACGTTTTTTCCTCAACAATACAATTTCAAATCCGTCTATCTTCAGTTTTCTAACCACTTACCGTAAATATTGTATTTGCACTTTCCTCCGAACTACTGCATCAATATAAGTACAATAAATTGCATTTCTCTATATTGAGAATGTTTATCAATAATTGAAAGTGCTGGAAATAGAAATTCAATCAAAGCCACGTCCCCGATAATATTTTGTCATACACAAGTAATACCGAGCAATACATTTCTGATTTTTATGATTGCATCGGGTTGCAGACCATTAAAGTGCAATAGTTAATTATAGCATCAGCAGAGGTCAAAGCAATTTCACATAGAGGGAATTGATGCAGTCAAACTGGGCAACAGTGACATCTGTTTGATCGAAATCTTTCAGATACGCAATTTCCACAAAGATTTCAAACTACCAGAGGTTGGACTATTTCACAAATTGCTTGTGAAACCGACAGAAATATGATAGATTCTGTAAAAATCTATTTTTGCTTCGATTCGTCCGAATTACCCATTGCTTTGTGACTTTATGTACTTAAATCTATTTTCCTCACATTTCTTGCTGGCAAAGTCCATTGACCATTTAACTCGAAAGACGTCCATATAATCGAGAATTGAGAGGTTGCTTTTCTTTCTGAAGAACGCAATGAACAGAACAATATCAAGCTGGGAGAGAAAAACAGAATCAAATGTCACAAATTCCAATATTGTAAGCAATCTATGATAGATGAATCTATCTTAATAGTTATATAAATTGCATGTTATGAAGCTGTGAACGTTGTTGCGATAAAAATAGCCAACAGGGGGATATAAGTTATTATTTTATATTGCACTCAGTCTGTGCGTCAAGCTATTGTGTTGTAGCTAAATAGCGGGCATAGGGAAAGCACAAAAATTCTGACTAAGTCACTTTATCATGTAACAATCTATTAGTTGGCGGACAGATTAATTTTTTTTTCAGGGAGCTATGCACATATTTTTTTTAAAATAAAATCACGGCTGGGATAAACATATTTTCTCTGTTTTTACGTCAATTATTTTTAAATAATGTAAGACACACCACCGTAAAAAAATATGTTACAAATGCAGACAATGTTTAATAATACATGGTCTTTTCAATGGTACACAGATACATGAAAAGGAACAAATCTTTATAATACAATATTGAACCGCACCATGAATAAATAAGGTTCGGTTTTATGAAAATTAAATTTGCAATACGCCTTTGGCTTAATTATTTGCTTTTGTTCATCCATTTTGATTGGAATACCGCACATTCCATTGTAAGAAGTCCGCGGATATTCATATACTTTGTTACAAGAATTTGCTGTTATTTGGTTTCCGTAGATTTAGTTTTAGTTAAAAGATTGAATACGCATGCTTTTCTGCCAAGCATGGATGTAAGCTTGTCTGATTACAATGGCGTGTTGGAGGATTACGCTTACTTCCGCATGATATAAAGCTAATTGATGGTTTGCTAGCTTCAAATTTACGCTGCTTTCGCGTGCCTACATAATTCCTTCCTTAAACGTTTGTGCACAGTGCAGGATAATGATTCATGTATATTGCTTAGCCTTTACGGTATTCTGATTGCTTCAATTTTGAAACTAAACTGAATAATTTTCAAAAAAGGATTATCGATCTTGCAGAAAAATCACATGAAGTTGAACTTTCCACTCCTTCAACTTCAGTAAATTAGGAAAGACTTAAGCCTTCATACTTACGAAATTCAAACCAAACAAGAGCTAAACTTAAAAAAAATTACTAGTATATATTTGGTTTGTTGGTTAGATTCCGCAGAAATCGAGGGCGGATTCAATCCCCATTAGTAGCGTTCTTCTCAGACTTGAGACTAGAGCAATGCTTTTTTTTGAGGAGATAGAAATCTTCAAAAGACTCTGGCCTGGCTGGGATTTTTACCCACTAAAACCGCCCCAGACTCCTCTCCTACCCCGTGGACCACCTTTAGGTATTACATCACGGGGCAGAGTTAGCTTACTTTAGCTGGGCCTCCTTCCGTCCGTTCCGGTTCGTAACCGCGTCTTCCTCACTGCTTCTGCGCTTCGCAGTTTATCCTGGATTACAACGATCATGGAATTGATCGCATCCCATTCTTCCTGACAAGCTACCATTCTCCGCACAAAATTTTCCGGTGATAGTGCTTCACCTAGAGTTTCCCCTAGTTCCTCCTTTCTTCCATGAACCTAGGACACTGGAAGAATACGTGCGCTGAGTCCTCTGAGACCCCGTCGCAGTTTGGACAATTAGGCGAGGTGTGCAATTTAAACCTGTACAGGTATTGACGGTATCCTCCATGGCCTCCATGGAGAAACTGGGTGGGATTATAATTGATCTCCCCATACTTTCTCTCCAGCCACTCCCCGATGGAAGGGATCGACCTGTAAGTCCAACGACCCTTTTCTGACTGGTTCCATCGCTGTTGCCATCTGCTTATGAATCTCCCCCTTTCGGCTTTTTTCACCTACGATAAGGTAGAGATGGACCTGGTGTTATAATTGTTCATCATTTCGGTTGCCAGGATGTCAATCGGCATCATTCCCGAGATGACGAACGCTGCATCCTCTGAGACGGTCCAGACGGCAGAACACACCTTAAAAATATTCTTCTGTACACCGTACTCAATTTATGTGTATTACCTAAAACCTGCAGTGCTTTTCCCCAAACTGGGACTGAATACAGCATGATAGCACCCTGGCTATGAACAGCCTGGAAGTATGCCGTGGGCCTCCTACATTCGGCATCATCCTTGCCAGAGCCATACTCGTGGTGGTTGCTCTTTTACAAGTATGCTCTATGTGCTGCTTAAAATTAAGTCCTCTGTCTATCATCACTTCCAAGTATTTGATGGCCGGCTTGGAAGTGATGAAGATTAATGCTTCTCCTTCTCTACATAGTTTATCGACTCTCTATAACGTCGCCTTACATTTTTTGATTCCACTACTATTCGCCAGTGGCAAAAATGCCATTTAGGAAAACTCATTGCTAGGTCACAATTTAGGTAATATTATCGAAGTGAACATCCTACGGCTGCCAGCCAAATTATGACAGAAAATCAACTGTGAAAGATATTAAGAGATGATAAACATTTTTTGAGTTCGATCATAAACGCATAGGCGGTCAGCAATGTCGTATTACTAGATAGAGACGAGATATGATTCTAAGAAGGACTAAGGTCTTTGCTATATAGCCATTGAGTAAAATATTTGATCTGAGTGATCCGAATCAAAATGAGACCCAAATTATTATAGTGTTTCCTGGTCATCCCTTGGTGGAGTATAGGGTATCCACACGTTCAGATTGTGCTTCAGTTTCACCAACATCACACTTAACGCTGTGCAAGTGATTAGCTCACAGTAGCGAGAAAACACAAAACGAACGGAGACACCCATGACGACTGGGATTTGAACTCAGATCAGTGAGATTGGGAGACTGACGCTCTATCCACTCAATCATCGCGCAATCATTATGACAAGCGGGTCACATCTGATTTTGATGGATACGACTTTTTAACCAGATGAACAAGGACAAGCCTAGGCTGTCTACATTTATTCGATTATCCCAACCTTAATATGTATCAACAACCTCCCCTGTAAATGAGATAAAGGCGAAAAAACAATTGGCAAAAATAGCCAGAGCCCAGGAATGTGCGAGAGCTAAAAAAAGAACAAATTAGCGGACCTATTAAGATCCCAGCCGCAACCGAATAGGGCAACCAAATACTCTATTGAAACGATACCCAACTAAGTTGTTAATAAATCGACTGCCAGATTTACAATAGACGAATTAAAACTGCTCAATAAAGGGATGAGCTACGCCGTTAGACCTGGACCATCAATTGAAACTACAATCATAGATATTGAGAGTAAAATGAAACATTTCGAAGCAGAGACAAAATAAAACAAGAGATAAGTGGCCAAAGTTGTAAATCCAGTCGCTCTTAAAAGGAAATGAAGCTGGTCAAAAAACTTAAGCAAAAGGACGCATACTACTTAAAAGCCGACAAAGGTAACGCGTTGGTAGTCATGGACAAAAAGGAATATGACAGACGAGTATTCGGAAATAAAATCCGGGGGATATATCGAATTAGGAACCAATCCATTGCCGGATTCGATTAAACGAGTGGAAAAGGCACTAAAAGAGTGCAAATCAATTATACCAAACGTGGCACAGCTTAGAATGTTTAACCCGGCCCTTCCGAGAATTAGGTGCCAACCAAAAATTCAGAAAGAAGGGGGAGAAATGAGGCAGATAATAGCAGATACGAACTCCCCAACGTACAACATAGTCAAATGGGTGAAATGTGAAATGCAGAAAATTGGTAGTATTTACAACAATAAGAAACACAGCACAAGTGGAGGAGAGATTGAAGGAGTGCCGTAATGCAAAGGCACTACTTCCGAACATTCCGGTGAGAGAAGCCCTACGTAAGCTAGAAAAATGGATCGAACAGCACGATAGTACTCCGGAGGGGTAAAAGAAAGGCCAAACTATATACCAGACTAGGAGCGACATGTATGCCAGAAAATTACTTTAGTTTTCGAGATAAATTTTATAGGCCACCAAAGGGGCAGCGATGGGTAACCCCTTATCCCCATTATTAACTGAAATTTTCGTGGCAGGCCTAGAAAAGAAAGTGGAACGGAGTTTGGTTACGTTATGTGGATGACGTCCTGGCCATTGTAAAAGAGGGCGATAGGCAAGATATACTGGATCAAATCAACAATTGGCATCCTAATATAAAATTCACGACAGAGGAGGAATCAAACGGTGGCATCCCCTTCCTCGACTTCAAAGTACTAAAGAGGAATAACGACTTCAAGTTAGATATATATAGGAAGCCATCGAGTACACAACGTACCCTTGTCAGAACGGCTACCACCAGCACAAAATGGCCGCCTACCGAGCCATGGTACGCAGACTTGTGCCTATACCACTTACTAAAGAAAGGTTCGAAAAAGAAAACGCATATACTGTGGATAAAGCTACAAAAAATTAATTTCCGCCAACTTTAATCCAGAGGTTAATTAGGAAGATGCAAGGTATGAAGGAACGAAATCGCCTAACAACTTTGTTCGAACAAGAGCGGATGAAGGTTGGACCCACAACGAACCAGCATAACATATTCAAAGAAGGCCAAAGAGGCATCGAAGCAGTAGGATCAAGCAGGATTCACACGCTCAAACCGCAATTAGGCAATGAAAAGGACCTGAAGAAGGAAGAGGAAAAAACAGCATCTACAAAATGTCTTGCGAAGATTGCTCTTGTACATACGTAGGGCAAACCAAACAACTAGTCAACACTCGGGACGAGGAACATTTAACAGAAGCTGAGTTAATAAAACGGGGCATAAAAACACATATCAATCCTGCGGTCGCCCGGCATATTGTAGAACATGACCATAGAATGGAGAGGGTAACGGTGCTGAAAGAGGTCAAGCGCAACAAATTGGACCCTTACGAGAGTTTCTTTATTGGAAAAGAGCCTGTGGAGCACCGGTTGAATACAAATAGGAATAATGGGCACTCATATCTGTATTCACTGATACCACAATTAGAATAAAATAGTATAAATTTCGATTAAGGATATTGTTGGCATTATTCCACTAAAGAAGGCAGTAAGTTTCAGCCGAAATACATATTCAGGGAAATAAACTAAAATCATTGACAAAAAAAAAGTAGAATCTGTGTGTTTGTTCGGATATGAATGTTATTGTGAATAATAGTAGATCAACTAAAAATAGTAACACATGCCGAACTCGACGGGTGGTGCCCCGTAATGCTTGACGTCAGAAATGTGTTTAATTCCGTAAGATGGAAAGACATTTTAGGCACACTAGACAGTACCTTCCACGTGAAGAACTCTCTCTTACGGATATTGAGGGATTATCTGAGGAACCGCTCCCTGCTCTATGAAACACTAGATGGTCGGAGGACGATCGAGGTCATTTTGGGAGGTAGCACAGGGATCCATCCTAGGGCCGGACCTCTGGAACGCTACCTATGTTAGTCTACTTAAACTCGAGATGCCAGAAGAATCGCGCCTAGTCGGCTGTGCAGATGATGTCGCGGCGCTTTTTGCTGGACGTAATGTTGAACAGGCGCAAAGCAGACTCGGCATATTGATTCAACGGGTAAGCGGATGGATGACTACTCATGCGCAAGTACAGAGACGAGGGACTTTGCGGGTGGCGTCTGCGTATCGCAATGTCTCTGAACCGGTCGTGTTGGTGATCACGGGAGTGATCCCCTTCGCCCTTCTTGCTAAGGAGCATAAGGCCATATACAAGTGCAAGAGAGATGACCCAAGGAAGGTTGTTGCTCGTGAAGAACGGCAACGCACTCTAGACGAGCGGTTGAATCGGGAGCATGGTGAGACTATTTCCTTACCAAATTTTTATAGTAATAGAAGGGCTGCTCGAACAGTCGCAAATTACAAAATGGTGAATACACCGTAAATACGATAGGATAACCTATTCCGCTACCCTTACCATTTCCTTACCTGATTTAGTAAAAAGGGGCGATTGAGGACGCTTAATGTATTTCGATATAATCTGTTTCTTTGGCATCGTCTCCCCTATGACGATTTACTTAGACCACACACCACAGCCAATACAAAGCTTTAGCTTTGGTTCACGAGTATTCCACTATTCATTCCTCCCTTTACGGATGCGAAGAAGTAAATTGGGAAAACTTATATGGTTGGCCTTCTGTTTTCAATTGATTGTTCCCTTACAACTCAACTAAATCTTCCATTTTCCTAACATGAAGAGTGAAACCATATCGAAATGTTTGCCGTGAAAAAATAACAGATGAAAAATGCTAAAAATTCAATAAAAAGAAATCTTTATTCAAATTTCAGACATCCACTCTGTCAGATAAGACCTCCTTCAATCCAATCTATTGATTGCTCTCAATTTTGATTCTTCTGGAATTTCCGATAAACTCTATCTAAATATTCACAAATTGAAAAATATTTCAAATATCATGAAATTTGAAAACGTGATACTTATAAATTATATAACACACTTCAGAACGTAACAGAAAGCGGAAGCATTTTCCTCAGTCTACACTTTCACGGAAAACAAAAATAAAATGTATCTAGAAAAACATTAATCTTTTTCGCTACAAACACTTTTCCCAGTCTAGTCGGCACGTTGCCTTGAATACAAAACCAACCATCGGAAGCCCGAATGAAATTGGACAAATCTATCGGAAGAATGGAGGAGCAAAAAAGAGATTCGCAACAAATGCTACTGGCTTCCATTTACACTTGTTTATTCGGGCATATGGAACAAGTGAAAAAGGCATTACGGGAACAAACAAAATTCAATTGAATGTGCATATATTGCAGACGGAGGAATCATGGTGTATCGAAAGACAATCCATTGCGAAATAACTCGCTGAAGGTGGTGGAATCGGAAACTTTACATTTCTTCAGTCGATCCACAGTGGAATTGTTGTGTTTGGAATTAATCCCCATTTTCGGCCCAATGCACCCTTTCCTCTGCTAATCATATTAAAGAGAGAATTTCAATTTCCACTGCTTAGACAGTTTAAGTTTTAAATACTTTTATCCTCATTTCCGAAGATACAAACTTCTGTCTAGGCGAGCTACTTTTTCAGGGAGGGACCTTCTGGGGTGTATTACTTTGCCTACGAATCAGCACAAACATTCATTTCCTTCGCTATGTGCGAGCACACAGTCGCTCCATTCGTTTCGGGTCACATGCTCTGTCGTATCCATGGCCGATTCATAGCAAAAGAAAAAAGATTTTATTTTTAGTTCTAACAAGTTAATTTTGCTCGAATGCACACTCAAAGCAAAGGTAGGTTATGCTAGCATGTGCTTCGGAATTTTTGACACCGCTAGAGAAAGTCTTTCCTTTAGGTATTCGAAACAAGCTGGCACACATTCGCCATATGGCAGAAGTTAGAATGAAGTCATTAAACTTTGTGAAAAGATCTTTTTTCGGACGTTCTGTTTCAAGTAGTCAGTTCTTTTGGGAAAGAAAACTGATATGAGCAAAATTCAAGCAATACTTTCATAAAGTTTCAACCATAATGTGAGAGCCATTGAATTTTTGGCCATCCTCTGAAATGAGCCTAAAAATGAAACAATGGATAGCTCCTAGTAAAGGATTGCTTTTGGGAATAGAAAGTATAGAAGAGATTCAAATGCGAGCATGCTTAATTCTTGTTGGCGATAAGAAATACCCCCGACAGATACATGACATTAATTTGATGGCTGATACCTTTGCAAAGAAAGAGCTAAAGAGAAAATGGTACAAGGTCCTGGGGAATTCAGTTCTCTATAATGTCAAAGTGTCGCTTTCTAGTGATTTCTTGGGAATAAGATATTACTTATAAACGAAGTATAGTTACTATCCCTGGGAATAAGATATCACCAATAAAAAGAACAGGATGTGCTTTAAAATCGAGAAGTCTCATTTTAGTTTTTATTAGCTTAAAATTGTTCTCAATAACATAGTCTTTAGTTTCTCCTAGAGAATAGCAGGACACATAACAGCACTACCATGACATCTGTTTGCTCTCTCACCGGATCATGGACCTTGGCCAAATGGCTCTGGATTTGGAAAGGGCCAGGTAGAGTTGAACTGAAGATAGACACCCAAAACCTAGGTTCTCAGTTTGACGGATCATCGTAGCCTCCCTACCTACATTATGGGCAGAACATCGAAAGTGTTGCTCAACTTCTTTATCTAGGAACGGTGGTTTCTGCTGAGGGTAGCACCAAACTGTTTGTTGCCCAGCGCATTAGCAGCGCTATTTCCGCTTTCGTTCTGTTAGTATTGTTTCTGTGTTGATATATGGGAGTAGCACATGGAATGGGACCCTTACTGTCACTTGAGGGCTCCAAGCCTTCGTGAACACCTGCCTGTGTTGTATCATCGGAGTACGCTGCCCTAATACTGTTACAAACGAACAACTTGGTCGGCGCACAGGCCAGGCACTCGTACACACTGTGATCGGAAGGTAGAAGAGGCGATGGATAGGTTGCACTTTAAGGAGGGACGACAATTGCATTGCTAGCTATGCCGTGGAATTCGCTCTCCCAAGATGGCCGACGGGTCGTCCGCCCCAAGGGAACTTGGTGCAGAACAGTAGGGAAGGAGTTCAATCGTCTCGGGAAGTCGTGCGGGGAGTTGAAGCGCATTTCAAATAACCGCAAGCGATAGCGCGGAACGTTTGATGCGCCATCTCCCCCGCCCCCAACAAAGGAGTAAATGGCAACCACATATATATAGTTGCCGAATGAGAAAGCGGGAATTAACTTTTTTCAACTCACGACGAATCCTAGATTAAGATAAGATAAGCTCTCTCTGGGTTTGTCCTGTGCGCTCAACTGAAGATATGAATGCGCTATCATCGTCGTAAATCTCCGCAAAAAAATATTAGCTGCACTAAATTACATGAAATGTTGTATAACGTCCTCTGATTATTACTTCAAAATGGTCAATTGACTCATGGCTTCAATTTTGGCTACAAGTCAGTTTGGAATTATTGTCAGTTTTATTAAGAAAATTCATTTTTATTTCGTATGAGACATCGTATTCCATCTATGTAAACTACTTTCCTTATTTGGAGTCAAGAAAATTGAGAAGTCGAGAAACCAATATGTTCCTAGAGTATGACTGTTCTAGATCTGTAAATTTGCTAGAAATGAGCCATTAGGAAGCCAAAGTGTCTTTAGAGAATGACTGAACATTAAGGAAATGGACTAGAACTATCTCCTCCCTACGAGTTATAAACTTATTTGATATCTCTAACTTTTTCCAAGAATAATAGACAGTTAAACACAATACTTATCAAACGACTTGCTAAATAAAGCCCTAAAACATATTGAAAGGGTGGCCTGATTCTGTTGATAAGAGCAACAGTTGATTCAGCAGCGGCAGTTCAATAAATTAAGCGATATTCCATTACTTTAAATGTGCAATGCGATTGTCGCCGTTCATTAATGAGTGACTTATCCACTGTCACTTTCGGTTACAGTGCGTACGAGTGACAAGCATGAGCGCCGACCAAGTTCTTTATTTGAGATCAGTATAATATCAGCGTATTCCAGGTAATGACGAAGACTTGGAACTTTTGAGTAATAGTGGGGTCCACCTTCCATGTGCTACTCCCATATAGTCATAGAAACAAAACATTATAGACAGGGCAACGAAAGCAGATCTAACGTTGTTAATGCGTCGAGCAACATCCAGTTCGGTGCAACCGTTGGCAGAAACCACATTTCCTAGATATACAAAATGGATTGACGTTTTCGATGCTCTGCCCATTAATGCAGATAGGAAGAGTACGATAACTCGTCAGACTGAGAAGCGTGGTTTTGTTCATGTTTATCTTTAGCCCAAGTCTATTTACCTCTCTTTCCAAATTCAGAATCATTTGGCTAAGGTCCATGACCTGCAAACAGATGTCATCAGCGTAATCGAAGTGTTTGAGGAAAAATATCATAGTCCATTGAAATGATCCGAGGGTGTTGATGTGGTAAATCCAGTATGATCCGGAGCGGAAACCAGCCCACTCTTTGTCGCTCAAGTTTTGGAGATGTTTTTTTGCGCTCCAGGATTATTTTAGATATTATCTCGACAGCAGAGGACACACAGATACCCCTCCGATTGTTAGACTCAAAGCGTTTGTGCCTTTCTTTCACTCCATTCTTCTATCCTCCTGGGGAAGGTCTTGGAATCCCAAGATGTCCGTACAAGTGGAAACAGCAGATCTGCAGTAACTGCAGGTGCAGCGATAAATAATTCTGCGAGAAAACCGTCAAGCCCAGCGGCTTTACTCCGTTTCAGTGCATTGATAGCCGAAATCATCAAATACCAGGTCTAAATTCATTGCACTATGGGTTCCCAAAGTAATTCAACTATTAAAACGGATAGACACAACCTCGAATTTAACAATTCTCATCGTACAAATCCCCTTTGCCTCTTCCAAGCGAATATAAACAATATTCACTTTAGTATACACCTGCAAAAATACTTGCAGAGAGGGCTAGGGTAGGCTACAGTAAGTCTGTAGTACCAACTTTTTTAAAGAAATTTGCTGAGACTGGATCTACTGACCGAAAGTAGGATCAGGAGCCCACAGAAAGACTTCTACAAGTGCAGATCGACTCTTAAAGAAAATTCGGCACCCGTCCACGAAGCGCATTTTTCGTATGTGAAACAAATGATTTTCCAAGATGATTCTGGTCTTTGTCATCGAGCTCAATTGATAAGCATCATTTTTTCCTTAATTCTTATTCCATCCTCAACAATAGTCCGCAATTTCAACTGTCATACCTTTTCTAATTTTTAACAGGTAAAGAATTATTACGTGAACTCGGTGTTTCCTATATGTTTTGGCCTGGCAACAGTGCGAATCTTAACCCAATAGAGAACCTTTGGCGCATAATGAAAGTGCAGATAGCGAAAGAGGGGCCGACTAATTTAAAAGAGTTAAACAGAATAATCCAAAATGTTTGGTACGAAGGCATTCCAGCACAAGTCTTGAAAAATTTAATCAGTTCAACGCCATGTCGAGTTATGGCGGTTATAAAAGCGAGAGGCGGTTCAACAAAATATTGAAAAGTGCGTTTAATATGTACCAACATTACCACTTGAAACATCAAACGTCAAAACGTTTAAAGGAATTTAATACAAGTAAAATTTGACAATGTATTGCAAAGTATTTTTTAATAAACATGTGGAAATCTTTAATAATTTTACCTAATTTTTTGTTGTTTGTAAATAAGCGCAATAATTCGCGTTTCCAATGATTGTTTTGATTCTTAAATGTGGCTGAAAATTTCGTGTTTAGGATAAGTGAGCGATCCTAAATCCACAGCCACTTGTTGTTGGACCGGACCAAATGGAGAGCAACTTACTCCCACGTCTCTTGGGTCCGCGGATCCCTCGTTTGGGGCATGGCACCCAAGCATTAAAAAAATTTTCCATCTGATGCCACTCACGGTCACCATGCTCCCAGAGCAGAGGTGAGGCAGCGTCTGACGAGTTGCCTCTGCCCTGGATGAAACCGTTTGTCCTATAAAGTTTTGAAAATTTCGGTCATAAAACGATGTAATTTAACTTTTTCAACTTGTCCACATTTCATTGGCCGCGACTGTATTTTAAATCTATACTCAATACTGTTTGACAACATAAATAGTTTGTAAAAATTGGAAATATTTTTATTGCCTTTCATTGCGTATAAACTGAAATTATGCATTTTTGCAAAGGTTTTCAAAAATTTGGTCACCAATTTCGAAATGGTCACAGATTTTACGGTCCATGCTTCAGCATTCAACAATAATAATTCAGACAATATTTGTAATTTTGCAAATTTTAGGGTATTTCCCTAAGACTATTCAAGGACCTCTGTAACACTTTCACCAGTAAAGCTTCAGAAACAAAGAAAAATACTGGATTCAGTAAAGTTTGTACTGAGTCCATTACTGAGGTTAAAGAGGCTGAATGGACACTGATGTTGGCGATTTGGCCATTTCCTACACCTACAATCATCATAACTGGCACCCAGCGTGAGGTTAAAACATTCGTTAGGTTCGCAAGAAAAAATTTGAAGTGGAAGAATAGGCAGAACAGTATTGATAAGGATATGTGGAGCAAAGAAAAGCGTTGATTTTCCATTTCAAACTAGTTGAACGCCGTCCGCCGTTGAAATTTGTCAAATGCTAACTGCTCAATTCGAGGATCTAACTAACATCACAGAGTAGAACATTCACACGATTTGTAGGATTGGCGACCGACGCCTGAGCTGCAGCGCCGGTGTGGTTAAGTTGTACCAACTGTTAAATGATCATTGTAGTGGTCCTTGGGTTCCGTAAAGTTTGTACGAATTGGCTTTCTAAGAACAAAACGAGGGATTGAAACCTTAATAGGTTTGTCAGAGGCCTTCACTACGGTTTTAAGAGGAATGGGATTGATTTCTAAACAGAACTGTCACCCGCGACAAAACTTGTATCCACTAGGGTAGGCCTGGGTTCAAACAAGCCAGTATGGAATGACGTAAATGAGGAAAGCAGCTTCGTCAAAGCTAAGACTTGACTGTGTTACAAGGTGCTTTTTCGGCCGGCGTGATGTTTTGCGCATGCATCTCATACGAGAACGTCACACAATAAATATAGCTTAGTTTAGTGACCTCTTGAATGAAATAAACCGAGTTTACCACAACCTACGAACTGATACGAAAAGTGTATGGTGAATTAGCTGTGTCTTGTGCAACAACATTTCGTTGGTATTCCCTGTTTACCGACGGTAGAGAGAACATGGAAAGCGATAAGAGGAGTGGTAGACCAGTGAGCACGTAAACATAGCTCGTGTAACCGATGTTTTGAAAGCAGATCGTCAATGTTCGTGTATTGGTAGAGGAGAAAGCGGGAATACCAAAAACCATCAATCAAGCACAGAAGAGAAGAAGAGAAAAATGTGCGCGCGTTTTGTGCCGCATGCGTCAACTGCAAAACAAAAAGAACAGCGTCTCGCTCACGCCGAAGCTCTGGTGGAAATGATCGCAAATTATCCATTTTTTTTGGATTTGATAATAATAGGTGACGAGGGCTGGTGCTTCGCGTATGATCCGGGAGCGCCAGGGCGCAGAATTTCGGTTTCAAAAGTAGGAAATAAAGACAACGCTCATTCTTTTTTTCGATAGCAAAGCGATCATTCACCACGAATTTGTTCCAAAGGATCAAACTGTCAATGCCGAGTTTTCGAAACAAGTTTTGGACCGTTTGTGAAAACGTATCACAGGGCTAGAATTAAAGAAAGAACGTAACTTTTTCCTCTTCCACAATAATGCCCGGCCGCTGTCGTTCAGCAGTTTCTGGCTAAAAAAGGTGTAACTCAGTTGAGCCATTCCGTCAACTGATCGGATTTGAGTCCCTCAAACTACTTTGCCTTTCCAAGGTTGAAATTGGAGATGAAGGGAACCTATTATGGAACGACGACTTCAAAAAATCTGTAACGGCCAAGTGGATGGATGGATAAGCTACAATATCACGTATTCCTGTCAACGGAGATTTGAATAAAAATTAAACAGTCAATTTTTTTTTCATTTTTAAAAATTATTGCCGAAGTGTAGTCTTAAAACTTACTGGGACGCACCTTGTATAATATTTCGAGAACCATTTGCTCCCTTCTTCAGTGCGAGATTTTCTGGATGGAACAAATGGTTCCCGAACTATACTATACTGTATACGCGTTGGAAAAATAACATTTCGTCGAAAGTTAGGCCACACTTCATTCTGACAACATTCAAGCTATCACTTAAAATGAAACCTGAATGGTGAATTTGAAGAAAATTCTATCTCGACTTTCTTCACGTATGGCATAGCTTATTCTAATTCATATCTTCCCATTTTTAATTCAATAGACGTTTCTAACCCCTTTCTAAAGCAAGTGATGAGTTCATCTTTAATTCAAAGTCATACGCATACCTGTTGGTAGCCCCTACATCAATCACAAATCAATTCACCGACACGTCAAGTGTTAAAAGATGAACGACAATACCCCATACCTTCACATATTCCAAAGTTCATTTGCATACCCTCAGAAATATGGTCTAACAAAACACAGGTTTACAACCGATTGCATCGTCCCATCTATAACCAATAAAAGGATGATGCATTAGACAGGCCAGAAGCAAGCAGGCATCCAACATGCCTCGTCACTAACGTCGTCTAAGTGGATAAATTGATAGTAATAATCGTCCGTCCGTCTCTCATCATTTCCGATATTAAGTTCAAGATATGAATGAGTTCTAGCCAGTGATGTAGAAGAAATTTGATTACGTGCGGAAAAACACATTTTCATCCATTATCGCATCTAACCCGTACCGTACGCTGTACGTACGTTCCAGGGTAAATATTGCAATGTGAATTTTACAGTTGATATGCAAATTTTCTGATTGAATTTGCATGTCGTTTGGAAATCTGCTGAAGGGGAATAGGACACGACGAAGAGTCAGGATATATATTTATGAGTTTTGTGGAATGTATCATGTCAAATTTCACGGTTGAAATAATCTCCACTTTTCCAGAGGTCTATTTCTTTGATTGGATTATCGAAAAAGTCTATTGGGCTGTCGGGAAAGCCATAAACCTTTCACGACAACTGGCACTGGATCATTTTTTAAAGAACATTCGATTTATCGGCATTCAATTGATTGGCATGTGAATCAAATAACTGCCAGTACTATCATCCTTAAGCATGAGGGTGTTTGTCTTCACATTAAATGCCAGTACGAACCCCTAAAAATAATTGGAAAAATTGATTGACATTTGCGATTATTCTCTATTTTTATACATTGGCCTAAATAAGCGATAAAATTGACAGAGGATTGTCTTTAAGATACAAATTTTAGGTAAGAGGTAAGTTGACATGTTGTAGCTTTTAAAACGCATATATGATTGAAAAAATAAGTTCTTAATCCTTTTGATTGCTTATAAATGGAAAAAACCTTTATCGTCAAATGCTTGACTGCTTGTCAAGAATAGAATGTCCTTGGTTGCACTCTAACAAATGGTTACATAATACTTTTCCTAGAAGGAGAGAGATAACTTCATGATCTACTGACATTAAGATTGTCCAGGTCCAGGATGAAAATCAAAAGGGGGTATTCCCGCAAAATTTATCCAATTTTGCTAAACTATTTATATTCAGGGCACAGGTTAAATGCCCCCTTTGCTTACCTCCTCCCCACCCTTGAAGAACCTGAGTCAATAGAGTCTGAATGGCTGTATGGTAACCAGGCACTTCAGGAAGTAGGTTGAGCCTTGAGGCGATTTCCTACTTGCTCTAAAAGCGAACTCAGGCAACACTTTACTCGGACATGCGATGACAAAACACCGCCTCGTCATTGGCGGCACACGAAAGGAATGATTACTGCCTGATCGCTACCTAGGTTTGTACTAATGAAGGGGGTAAATCGCCCCACAAATACATATTTACATTTAAAATCAAAAGTTGTAGTTTGGAGGAAGCTACCCCTTGTCTGATGAAGGAGTTAGCTTTGTTCTGATGAAATTGCAGGTGAAATTTCTCGGCCACTTACTTACCCCTGACGGTTTCCAACCTGACCCAGACAAGGTTGAGGCGATTAAGAGTTCTGTACTACCAATCACGGTGAAGGATCTGCGAAGGACCTTCGGCATGTTAAATTTCTATCGTCGTTTCTTGCCCAGGGCCGCTTATCATCAAGCGATCCTGAACGCCTACTTGTCTGGGCGCAAAACTAATGACTCCCGCGAGGTTGCGTGGTCTAGCTGTGTTCGTCGATGTCTCAGATACTTTTGTAGGCGTCGCTCTGCACCAACGGGTGAATCAAATCTAGCAACCGTTGAGCTTCTTTTCAGAACAGCTCAACCCAGCTCAACGCCACTACAGCACCTACGATCGTGAACTACTCGCCGCGTCCCTGGCTATACAATACTTTCGTTTCTCCCTTGAAGGCAGGCCATCCACTGCGTTCACGGACCACAAGCCCCTTACATTCGCGCTTAGACAAAAGTTCGATAAAGCGTCCCCTCGCCAACTTAGGTACCTGAGTTATATCAGTCAGTTTACTTCTGATATACAACGTGTGTCCCGTGAAGACCATGTTGTTGCAGACGCTTCGTTTTGAATTTCAGAGGTCACAGTCCCCGCCTCGGTGGATCATACGGCAATCGCTGAGGCACAAAAAGACGACGCGGAGCTTCAGAGCCTAAAGGCAAATTTTAAATATAAATTCAAGGAGTTTCCTATTTTCAGCTTACTTACTCTGCGAGACCTCAAATAAAGGCCATTCATTCCGGCCGATTTTCGCAGGGAAGTATTGCACGCGACTTACAGTCTAGCGCACTCAGGCATCAGGACGGTTAGTCACTGAAAAATATTTTTGGGCGTCCATGAACAAGAACGTAAATTCTTGGGTCAGACAGTGCATCGCGTGCCAGAAGTGCAAGATCAACAAGCACGTTCGAAAAGAAGTAGGTGTGTTCCCTTGGTCAACCAAGCGCTTTCACACCATCCATCTCGGCATCATCGGTCCTTTGCGAGATTCGCACGGATTCAAGTATTGCCTCACAATCATCGACAAGTTTACGCGGTGGCCTGAAGCAATATCTCTGTCTGACATTACGGCGCAATCATATGCCGAGGAGCTCTGTCGAGAATGGATTCCACATTTTGGTGTTCCAGCCGCCATCATGACGGACCAGGGAATACAATTCGAATCTAATCTTTTCGTGGAGTTAGAAAAGCTACTTGACTTTAAACGGCATAGGACTACTGGATACCAGCCACAGTTAAGGGTATACTGGAACGTTGGCATCGAACGCTGAAGGCCGCTCTAATGGCTCGTGACGATCCGTCGTGGTCGCGGTCCTTGCCTTTCGTCCTCCTCGGCCTCCGTACAGCCCAGTGAGAGGAATTCACAGCTAGCACAGCGGAGATGATTTACTGGGAGAATCTATGCCTCCCCGCCGATCCTGTTTTGGACATCAGAGCAGGGTTAAATGACTCGGGAATGCTGCGTCTGCTTAGGGATGCGATTTCGAAGATGCAGCCGACTCCACCGTCCCGACACGCAACATTGGAGGTCACCACCCCCTGGGATCTCAAAACGTGTGACCAGGTCCTCATCAGGATGGACGCCTCTCCGCAGCTGTAACCACCATACGAGGGCTTTTTTAGAGTTTTGGGACGAGGCAACCACTTGTTCAAGCTCGACGTCCGAGGCGGACTCAAGTGGGTATCCTTGTCGAAGCTGAAGGCCTGGGACGAGCCGACGGCCGCTTCGGAAAAGCGCCCACGAAGCGTCGAATTCCCCCGGTAACGGATTAAATATTCCCTCTAAGATGATTTCCGAGCAATAGTAATTTTACATAACTTCCGCAATAAACTGAAGAATGACTGCCTTAGCTAGAGATTGTAGGTGAGCATGTTTCGACCACTTTGCGATCAACAGTCGATTTTAAGTCATCATCTGCATGTGTGTAATAAGTAAGGCGCTGATATCGACCTCGCAGGGTTAGAGAGCTGCGACTCGAAAAGTTTAACATTGACCGCTTATATGGTCTAGCTGCCTCACTTTTGAGCGGTCAACAGTGAGACAGCTATCTTGCTCATAAGATGGCGAATACCCTGAGAACCAGACCTGCCAATATCGATTAGCGTTCTAACACCATTAAAAATGCTCTTTTCTCGGGTGCTACGCGGGTAGTCAGCCACGCCCCGAAGGGGACGAGAGGAAGATCTGACTGACTGAGGAATCGTAGAAGCGGATTGATGAACGGCAAGGATTGAAGACTATTAACAACTGGGAATGATTTTGGGCGTGACGCGCTCTAAGTTCGATACCGTGCGAAATCCCGCGAAGTTCAAAGTATTGTGCGCCGTAATAAAAGTGAATTTGATATTGCGCTGGTCAAGGAAACAACTTATCTTCCATAATGACGAGCAGCCGAAAAAGTTCAAGGAACATTTAGATCCGTCTTGTAACCGCATTACATCCGGTGAAGTTCCTCCTCTTGTGGATGAAATGACTAACATGCGGATACAGACTGTTCCTTCAAACAGAAAAGAATTCTTCTTAGCCATCAATGTATTCAAACGGAACATAATTTGGGTTTGACGATCTCTCTGCAGAATTATTCTTCGCCGCACCTACAATTCCTGCAGACCTTTTCCAGAAAATCCAAGAAGGGAACGATCGTTAAGAATAGGAAAAAAAACACCCGTCTTGAGTGACAACGGGCGCTTCCTGCCGTTGCAAAGATAATACCTGAAATAATCCTGGAAGCATGATGGACATTCCGGAGAAACTAGAAGCTATTATAAGAGGAGCATATGATAGCGAAAAATGTCACGTGCTGCATCGAAACAAAATCTCAGAGGTATTTGAGGTCGAAAGCAGAATCCGCCGGGATTGCATCTTGCCACCGATATTATTTCTTCTTGTTATCAGTGACGTCTGTCATGCTTCCTGGTCCGAAAGAGTTTAACAGCCCATGACCCCCCCATGAAGAAAGATCTTCAAACACTTCGACTACGTCGATAACATATTTGCCCTCGCACCGGGTCATGGACCTTGGCCAAATGGCTCTGGATTTGGGAAGAGGAGGTAGACTGGATTAGACTGAATAAACACCAACAAAACCAAGGTTTTCAATCTCACGGATCATCACACTCTTCTTATCTGCATTAAGGGATAGAGCAATGAAAGCATCAATCACTGTGTATATATAAGAACCGTGGCCTCTACCGATGGTGGCACCGAACTGGATGTCGTTCGGCGCATTAATAGCGCTAGATTCGATTTAGCTATCCTTGCCCCAAATCTGGAAATACTCTGGGTAAATATTTTTTTTCTGTTACTATATGGGAGAAGCATATGGAAAGTGACCTCCACTGTCACTCTAAGCCTGTGACGTATCATCGGAGTACGGAAGCTTGATACTATTTCAAACGAAGAACCCATTGTCCTAAAATGGCTGACGAGTGGGTCGCCCCAAGAGCATTTGCCGCAGAATAGTCTCGGCAAGTCCTGAAGGAGTTGAAGCACATTTCAGTGGATCGTGTTTGCTGGCGTATAGATGTGAATGATACGCTATGCCGGACCGGTATCAGTATCAGTATATGTTCCAGCCAGCCATGACATCTATGATAAAAATCAGGAAGTGACAGACTCAGGCAATTGGTACTGCATTGTAGTTTGAAACAAAGGGGACAATAGAATTGAAATTACCATCGTGCTTGAAACTACAGAGAGCATACATGGAACGATGAAAGGATATTCTATTTTGACCTCATTCAAAACTCGAGTTTTACAAACCAACATATATCCTCACAAGTCCCCATAAGTCCTAGTAAAAAGGAAAAAGGGTTTAAATTATGGACAATCGGAGCTTTTATTAATTTAATTTATTTATAAGGAGAGATGTCGAAGAAATCATACCAATGAAGAGCAAAGTTGGTTCCCGAAATATAGTATTTGTGTTATTTTTATTAACAAAATATTAGCGGGTCCGAAATTTATCTCCTTTTTTAAAGACGCAAAGATTTGGCGTAAGTTGCCCTAACCACTCTAACAGGAATGGAAAACCTTCTTACATTTTAAGACTACGGAAGGTTTCAAGCAATCGATCACCTATTAACACATGTCTTCGTGTTTATACACATAAATGAACTTGAGAACTAAACACTAATGAACATATTGGAATGCATTCGTATAATTAATAGACAAAAGACAATTATGAAACCGAACAATGTAAAATAGAAATATATACATAAATCCACACGTATAAATTAAAAGCAAATGCAATCCACGGTAATATCACTTTCATTGTCTCTATCGGTTACATTAAAGTCACCTGCAATATCAAGAAACATTCGTAGCGATTGCATAAGATGACTTCACCTTGCTGTGATATTGGTGCATGATCTAATTAAAATATTGAGGTAATATAGACATGAAGTAATAATGATGAGTCAGCGTATATTAATCCACATCTTGAAGGAAAAAAATGTATGTAACTTTTAAAATATGCGAATTGTTTGTTAATATCAGGATTGTGAGCATTGTAGACCCGCTGCCTCCTTCGATTGAATTTTTGTATTTTTTCGCTTATGATAGCAACTATAGTTTAGTGTTTCATATTGCTGACTGCTTATCAGGATTCTCCATTGACACCTGAGAGGCTTCTCTAGTGAGGTCTACACCCTACCCTTTGAACCAAACCCCACACACTTACAAGAATGACTCAACTTTCATGGTATATACATAATGGCCTGATGATGCCAAAGCAGGGAGCGAACCTCGAAAGCCGTGCTTCACCATATATCCGAGGCAGGGGAAACATTAATCGAGGATGTCATGAGTCATGGATCCTTCTTTTCGATCGCGGCATTCGGGTCCGGAGTTTTACCGGCCCCACGCGCACGAGTAAGACGTTATTTTACTTTTTTTTAATTTTCAGGCTTAGCTCACGTGTTGGTCATTCGATAAACTCGCATGAATCCCCCTTTTTGTTTAGTGCGGAACCACGCATCGGAAAGGACATGTGATTTTTTTGTAAAATGACATACGAGGGATCGAAGTTTTCGAAGGACCCCCCCCCCATATTTTCGAGTCTGGCTAGCACAAAGGCGTGCACATGTCAACGGAGCACTTCGATGGAGCTTCAATATTTGCATGCGGGCCTTCACGGTCAAGTTCGCCATCTTTTTAGGTTTTTAGCTAGCTCTCCGCTCTTGCTCGTCTCCCGTCACTCAGTATAGTCTCTTGACCACCCCAATCCACTTTGTGATTACTTCGTTCTTGACTTTTGTTTTGATCACCAGTAGAATGCCAGTTGTTCAGAAAAACTATTCCTGCAGAGAATCTATTCGAGATGTGTTGACTGACTGCAAGCAAGATGTTTGCGTTCGTCTTTGTGTTGTTTGACTGCTATAGGCTTATCATCTGCACAACGCACCAAGTGGGATGATAACAAATTAGAAGCACGGTCTCATGCAAAACTGAGACTGTGTAAATGTCTTATATTCCACAAAGTGAACAGGAAACGTTGAAAATACAAGTTAGATGTGGACTGTGGAGGGGCTGACTCTAGACCAATTCAGCCTGTATCAATGTTTGCCAAACAGGACTACTTTCAAAAGTCTAGCCACATATTGGCCAAAGAATTGCTTGTGACACGGAATTTTATACTCTGACCTCACAGCCATGAATAGATAGGAATATAATTGAAATCAGCAATAAAAGGCAGTGAATTTAGTTAATCTAACAAGATCATGAAACTGGAAGAGGAAATATTAAGACTATTGACTAGATAATCCGAACCACTATATCTCATTAATGATTTCTTTTTATATTGCATTGCACATTCCAATGGAGAACTGTTTAAGCTTCTAGAGCACTTTGTCCACTTAAATAACAATCGCATTCTTGAGTGGAATAATTAAAACAATTAAAAGGGATAATCCTTTAACGTTCTTTAAAAATAGTTCCATTGTTGTGCTTTCATAGTTGCGGATTAAAGTTTTGAATCAATCCACTTGGAGGTCCTTCTTATAACTTGCTGTTTTCACTTGTAAGTTGGAAGACAATTGATGCCGACGTAGGAATGAAGTCCTATTTAGTTGTTCGGCACGAATTCAGCTTTGAATTTGGGGATAATTCGAAAGGGAAACTCTTATTGAATAGCAAAATAAGAAGAAAAGACCAAAGAAATAGTTGAAGATTATCAAAGCCGACATGTTACAAACATTTTATATACTCTAGGAGAATGAGTTGGAAGAAAGAAAGTGTGGTAAATCATTAACAACACTTTAAGCTACTTAAATAAGAGCATAAGTCGTCAGAATTCGCCATCAAGTTTCAAACAATATTCGTAGAAATCAAAAGGACTGTGGTCCAAATATCACTCCGCAAAAACATATTCTCATTAACCACATCAGTTTTTCTTTATCTGGGAACGTAGTTCAGTTTCATTATCATTACACTTAGTGCTATGTGAATGACAAGCCTTCAATAGCGGGATAAGCAGAAAGACGAACATAAACATCCGTGACAAAGAATACGCCAAACCCACCGCCGTTTTCTTTTTTGGCAAAGGAGTAATTGTATATTTTTTTAGCACCTATTTCATGTTATTTTTGGGACATGTTGCATCAATTTTCTCGTAAACATTTAATCGTCATCAATTTGATTTAATAATATACCCAGTGTACAGCAATAGAAAGCAATGAAGTACCCAATCGACCCCCTTATAAAGTGTTAAATTTGGCGATCATATCTGGTTGCCATTGTTCCCTTAATGGGACTAGCGCGTCAACTATATTTAGGCAGCATCATTGTCAGTTTCTGGAAAAATGCTCCAGCTTCCTTCAGGACTGCCACTACTTTATTCTTCTGTACCAAACATTTCTATGGAGACTCACTCGGAGGCCATCTTGGAATAGTGGATTCCATTACGTGACATAGTTAACATTCTTCACCAGTGACCTATCCGCTGCCACTTTCGCCCTTTGATCAACACATCTACAGATAACTATTCCGTATAGGACGCAAGTGTTCGTTCGATATTGTGTTTGGCCAGAGTACACTGATATAACGGCGGTGAAATGCACAAAATGTATTCTAAAAAATGACTCCAGCTTCACTGTAGAGAGAGTTTCTTCCAGCGAAGTGAGAATAGGAAAGATTAGAACACTTCCTAAAATCCTGAATAATCCACTATTTACCCCAATTCCAATGCCGGGCAATGAAATATTTGCTATTCAATTTTATTGTACCTCCATAATGACATTTAATCCCACTTAATTATATCCTTTTTGAAAATAAGATGCTTAAGATGGAATAAGGACTCGAATAGTAAGCTAAATAAGTTTTTAAGCTGGCAGGATGGAAGGCTTGTCATATTTAGATTTCGTTCAATTTCAGTTCGTATGGAAATTTGAAAGATTTAAAGGTAGGATCTCTAATTCTCCCAAGGATAAGGGAAATGTATCATTGTGTCAGAGATGAGAAGTAATAATAATAGTGATAGGGAAGTGGAGCAACTTGTTGTTATGTTCAGAGATAAGTACGAACTTTTTTTAGTGAAATATTTTTGGAACGAAAGGAGTGGAGTGGAACTTTGAGTCCGAATGCCAGCTGAAAATCCCTATTGACGAATCCCATACGAGAAAAAAGACTAAATTGGCCATTGGAATCAAATGGTTCGACAATAGACAAGAAGATATGCTTTTTTTCTGATAAGCCCTTCCTTAATTTGTTAGGATCTGATTCTTCATCGCAAGGTTATCTGTAGAATTGATTAGAAATTTGACCAATATTCACACTACTTGTATACCAATTGTTGTATGTCAATTTTGGCTACTAACGTCAATAACGAAAAACATAAAAAAATATTATTGACGAGGGTGTTGTCTATTATTAGTGGTACACTTATGGAGTCCGAATTGGTAACTCGTTAGCAACAATTGCCCTGAATTTCCAATATACTGGATGATGAATTAAACCCCTCTCGACTCTGTCTTCATCAAACTTACGACCCTGCGGATCCAATTTAGTCGAGCTGGCTGCACAAATAGATGATACAAAAGCTGAAGAAGACATTTGACGGACACCAAACGAGTTATCCCCAGCACTTCGAACCACGCTTATCAGCACAAAGACGCTCCTTTCAACCACATGATTCACTTGATGCTAACTTTCCCCATTACTTCGGAGGGAGTGATGGAAACAAAAACTGAGAGGAGATGGTTTGGACCTCGTCTTCAACAGCAGGAATAACCAACTGACAGCCTTTCTAGGATCAACCAAAGATACAATCGATCAAATGGCCAAGTCTAGGATATACGAAATTTCCTGCGCAGATTGCAGGGAAGTAGACATCGAACAAACCAGAAGGAACTTAGAAATACGTTGTAGAAACACCTAAAGCGAGCAGTATCCGGATAGCTTAGTGGTTAGTGGCACCAGGCTGTCATACGGAAGGTCACGGTTCAAATTTCATTGATGTGACCACATTGCCTCCTATAGGATAATCCTGTAGTGTACCTTTACGGTCTTGAATGAAGTGCTCTAACACACTTCAAGGCCCGACGCCCGATGATTTCCAAATCAATCGCTTTAAATAAACATATGATTTCTAGGGAGAACGTAAGTGTGGTGAACTACATAGGCGATATAAGTATATTAGACGTGGCCAAAAATCTACAAATTTATAAAACACCCAAGGATGAACTTCTCAATAGAGATCAACGCAAGGCTTTTCAAATTCATCAGGAGGCGCAATGGTGGACAAAATTATAATATTCGTTCCATCGGCGATTCGAGTTATCAGGAGGAAAGTATAAATGAGGTTTTAACTACCACCGGGATACCAAGGAGAGTAAGTATAAATAGAACGATTTTGGATTTCTTTTCTCATCCAAACTCAAGCACTAAGGAAGGCGACAAGTAGTCGCCCTAATATGCATATTTGCAAATAAATAAATTTTTCTAGTAAAGTTAACAGAAAGGGTTCTGGATTTTGTATCTATATTGACATAATTTGTTTACTCTCTAAATGCAGGTTTTTGTTAACACATCTACGGGCTGTTTGGTTCGACGAATCGTTATTGCGCTCTCTCTAGATGTTCCCGAGAAGCCTACACTTCTCTAGTGTTCTGCATCATGTATTTCTGGGGTGAACCACTCGCTGGCGATCTTAGGATAGTGGACCATTACATGGCATAGCCGCAAATAAAGTTGTCGCCCTTTGCTAAAGTGTGACCTATGCACTGCCACTCCTGTCTTTCAACCAACAAGTGTACCGGCATCTGGACCGCAAGCTAACAGAGTACCACAATTACATGACAGAACCAAGTGTTAACGAAGAATTGGAGTTTTTAAGTAACTTAATGTTAGTGTTGCGATATCTGCATTTCCAGATTTTAGACAAAAATAACGAAAGCGGATTTAGAAACATTAATGCGTTGAGTAACATCGAGTTCGGTGATCTGTCCCATTACCAGAGACGACAGCTTAAAGGATGGACAAATTGATTAACACTTTCAACGCTCTGCCCATTAATTATGATAGAAAAAGTGTGGTGACCCATCAAATTCAGTGCCTTGGCTTTGTTAGTATTTATCTTCAACTTGAAATAAAATTGACAAAGGAGAACAGTGAAGAGCATAGAGAACTATCAAGGAGAAACTCGAAGGAAGGTTCATTTATTGAAAAATCAGAGCTGAATGAAGAGGATCATGTCCCCCAAGGCAAAGTTATCTTAAAGTTAAAACTGAATGGTAAAGATTATACTCTACAAAGCGTAATTAATTCCAAAGTAAAAATTTTAGCCAACAATGCAATTTATTTTCACTTAAAAATGCATCGAATCGACAGTTTTCTCTATATAGGTATCAATGGTAATGATATGGGCCGTATATATCACCAACATTTTCAGCCTTTTTTAAAGTACTATACAAAAGTATGTCCTTTGCTTTCAAAGATGGTTTTAACTTCCATGGGAATATTTGCCGTTGGAACTTTAGACCAAAAAATGTTTTTTAGAAAAATATTTAATTTCCCAAACTTTCGTCAAGTTGCCCCAACATCATCAAGTATACTAGTACCCATGCATCCCTAACTTTTGCTCGTTGTCCAAAAAAAAGTCTCCCCTGATTTTGAGATATTTGTCCAAACGTTCATTCCAGTATTAGAATCACCGCCTGACTCAAGGTGCTAGCTTCGAATGCTGACCGCTGTATGTGCAGGAACCACTCACTCGAACCAAGAAGTTTAAGGGGCGTGTTACAGCCTTTCAGAATAACGATCAGTAGATTTTTCAACAAGGATAAATTTTATCAAAATATGAATCAAAGTAAATAGTTTTCGACCTTGTCCAATCTCTGCCCCCAGGAAAAACAATGCAACATTTTTGCAAGTAGCATAATAAATCTATAACAACTCGGAAAACCGGAAACTCGGCACTTCAGATATGAAAAGTTTTGTTTGTTTCTTGCATATGTGAGGGCAGAACTATCACATCTGTACATAGCCTATCTTGTATACGCATTTAGCATGTCAAACTGCTCACTATAGTGTGATATTGATATGCATGCTTCATACAGTAATCTATAATAATAATGCATAGAGCCTGGGAATACCTAGTCTATGCAAATGGTCCATTTCCGAAAATTCTATGCATGCTTTTTGAAATTCGTCCCGAATCTCAGCAGAAACCTCAGCTGGATGGTGCTTCGGCGAGTACTGAAACTTTTGCCTGCAGTGCGGCGTGGTGTTGTTGATACCGTCGCCTATGCCCCCATTGACGACTCTCGGTCACCAGTTTCCCCGATGACCTCAAGTCGAACACGCTCCCTGATGATAGCCGGGAGTGTGTCGCTGCGAGAACCCGACCCAGTCACCAAGTAAGACGACTCCCGCCGGTGATCCGTACCGGATTTCCTCTTCTTCTCATTTTTGGTGGTGCATTTTATCCCTAGCTGCCAGGTGTGGGGGTAGCTTCCTCAGTGAGTCATCTGCAAGACTGCAAAGTTCCTGCACTTTCCTCACCTACCCCCTGAGACGCTGCGGTGGCGTATAGCCATTCAGACTGAAGCTATCCATCCCTACTCCTTTTACGACCGGGCTTGTGACCGGCTACGGCGGAGAAACATATTATTATATATGTATTATTAACTTAATTTGGGCAGTTATCGATATGGTGATTATTTTGACGCCTGGATGCCGTACAGAGGAGCTTCATATTTTTTTTTCAGATTTTCAGGATAGGTAGTTTCGAAGAATGGGTGCGTTAAAGAAATCATAATTTCCGAACCACGAACTCGCCGCCTTTCCAACAAATGTCAAAACTAAGACTGAAATCGAAAAGTACTAATCGATACCTTTCATTTGATACCCAACATGACTGATATTTGGTGAAAAAAAAATGTATACCTCCTTTTTGCATATATGAACACCCCCACCCCCCCTCTTAATCTTTAGTTAGAAAGACGTAACTAACTGCATATCTGGGTATTCACAGTTTCCACCTTTTCACCAAATTTCGTGTCAATGGATATAGCTATTTCTGAGAAGAGTGCGTGTGACAGACAGACAAGCAGACATTGAATCGATTTTAATAAGGTTTTGCTTTGCAAACATTAAAAAATGATTTTCTTATCAGGGAAAAAATAAAATGGGTTCATTCGACAACTGTCAGTAGGTTTGGAAGTTTCTTTCAGCGGAATTGTTAGCACATTGAAATCAACAAATTTTGATTCATCTAACAAGACATACTTGGTCAAATTGATTTTTTATAGCGTGTTGAAAAATCTGCTGATCATTTTTCTGAAAGGCTCTAAACTTTCGCGCAACCTTTTAAAACTGTTGTTGGGACATTGTCTGTTGGTTGTTTCATTGTCTGTTTGTTGTTTCATTGTCTAGTAGCGAACGCTTCTTTTGATATCGAAAAAACATATCAGCAAATGTCTCCATATTCGAGTCGGCCTGATGAACTTATTTTGGACCAGGCGAACCATTGACATAACTAGCGGTTTAACATGTTGACAGTGGAACATAATTAATTGGTTACTTCCGGTAGCGGAAAAGGAAAAATGTTCTTAAAACAAAACTGACGGTTATATTTGCTGAATATAATCATCCAGCCTTCATCCAGATCAAGCAGGCGGCAATATGCGCGAGATCTTGGTTGCACATCAATAAAGGCAAGACAAAGTATATGGTGGCAACGTCAGCACCAAAAAACAACCAACCAACAACATCAAACCGCACTGGTCAAACGGGAAGACTAAAGATAGGAGACTACAATTTTGAGACCGTTGATAATCACAACCGAAAACAACTACGACGATGAAATCCGCGCACGGTTGCTGACAGTCAACAGAGCCTATTTCAGCTTACAAATACCGTTTAGCACGAAACATCTCACCATAGGGTCAAAGCTCTTACAGAACAGGACAATAATCTTGCCAGTCCTCATGCATTCATGGTTCTTAGCAAGAAAAATTGCGAACTCTTCATCGGCTCAATAGGTTACGGTGGGCGGGTCACTTAATCCGTGTGGATGAAGATGATCCAGCCCGGAAAGTCTATAAAGGTAGATATTGGTAGAAAAAGAAGACGAGGCAGACCCTGCCTGCAATGGAGCGATGGCGTAGGTCAGGACGCCAGGCAGCTTTTAAGGATATCGAATTGGTGAGCCTCGGCGCAAAACCAGGATGTCTGGAGTTCATTATTAAGGCAGACCTAGACCCGATACCGGTCATATAGTGTATGAAAAATATTCAAAAATTCGGTCGCCATTTTTAAAGTTTTATGTAAAATAAAATCTTATTATAATCGATTTACTGTCTGTCTGTCTGTCACACGCACTTTTCTCCAAAACGGCCAAACCGATCTGAACGAAATTTGGTGGACAGATGGGACCTATGAAATCCACACATACAGAGAGTGACATAAATTTAAGTCGAATTTAAAGGGGGGCTCCTCATAAATGCACCCCCCCTTTGAAAAAAAAGTTTTTCACTTGATATAGTCGTGTAGGATATCAGTTCTAGGCAGGTTAATGCCATGGATAAAACTGAGCGATTTAAATATCTCGAGTCAATGCTATCAGCCAATGGAGAACTGCGGTATGCTCCTCACATAGAAAAACACAAAACCTTTGCTACCTGAAGCGTCAAGCTTCCGATTTCCCGAATTGTTTTTTTTTATGATGATGATATGTAGGCGCACGCTGCTGAACAAGAAAATCTGTTGCGGTCAGAGTTGGGTGGGAGAGAAGTCGAGGACACACTGTGTATCGAGTCCACTACGGACGAGAGTCGAGTCCGATACACAGTATATCGACTCCGCTATCAACGTGTTAATTTATTTTTCGGAGTCATGGCAGCCATAAATCATCAGTTATGACATTCTTTGTTGAAAAAATTTGGATCTTCTTCTAATATATGCTTTATTTCACTTCAGACATGAAGGCAATTATTCCTTTGATCCCCGGGAAGAAGTCCGTGATGCTACTCTCCGCATACTTAAATCATCTGCCAAATGCACGGATTTGAGTTTCATGACAACCCGGATAAATCACACTACTCTAAGTAAAGAAGTTATTAAGAAAGCACTTTGGATAGTTTATATCATACCATGCATGGTGATGATAGCTCACCAGCTAAGATTGGTTTGAATATCCAAGTCGATGGGAAGTCGCCCAAAGTCTGATTGATCAGTGATAGCTTACACTTTTAACGACAGTCTGAAAAACCACCTGACTCTTCCAAGAGCAAGCTTCCGATCGAAAGAGTTAATGAACCAAATCCATAATCTGGGATCAAACAAAGACTGAAGAAAAGGATCATAGTGAATTGAATTCTTACCTCGGTTAGTGAAGGACGTCAACTATCTGGTATCTCGTTACTACTAAAAGATCTAATATACAAAGGAGTTCACTGCGCTATGCATGACTTTATTATGGTAGATTACAATTGGTTAGCCAACCAAGGTTAGTATCTTCCTGGTAGGCAACCGGAACACAAATATAAGCTTATGGCAAACGATCATGCCTGAGACACACAAAGGGGCAATGAAGAAGAAAAGGAATAGGTTTTTGATACAATCCCTGATTACATATGGCGACGGTTTTCCAGAATTACCTATCTAACTTAAAGATACAAGCGTAAGAAAAATGCGAGGTATGCACATATCCTAGAGCGCACAGATTTTAAAGGCAATAATATTCCACACCGAAGCTGACCTAAGTGAAAGTGTGCAGAGACAGCTGCGACAGGTAACCTTCGATTGGTTTAGAGCTCCATGAAGTAACAAGGGAGACCTAAAGGATGTGTTTCTATGATTCATTTCCTATTAACAGAAAAATTTTAAAACCTTCACTATCAGAAGTGCACGGAAGCCATCAGGTAGCACTCAACATAGTAATGAGGATATTGCCTTCAATTTCAACGAACCTTTTATTGCTGCAATTGGTTCTACCGCCCCTAAGGCCACCTGACTTTTATTCTTGAAATAAATTTCTTACCTAACCATTTGCCATTTCGAACTGGCTCTTCTACTCAAGGAAGCTAAAATTAACATTACTAAAAGCACCACCAATAGCCATTTTTCCATTAATTTACAGAGGGACAATTTCCTTCGATTCCAGGACGTTTTTTTGCTGTGGTTTTTAACTTTTACGAAATGTACATGGCAGCATTAAAGAGAAACTGAAGATAAAATTAGATTTTATCTTCGCAAACGCAACTGTCGATATGTGTCAGAAGTAAAAAGATATGAAAACATTACGTCAGCGCTTGAAATGACGACAAATACTCAACAAATTATTTTTATTATTACATGAAACATAAGCCGAAGATAAGCTTCCCAGAACAATCGAAAGGTTAATTGCAAATGAATACATTGTCTTAGCTCTATTTAAGGCAAAGTCACTTATCTAATTTTAACTAATTGAAAGTGGTATCGATTCTGTTTTTACTTTTGCTTTTCAGATGTAACTTTGACATAATCCGCTTAGGTTTTGAAAAGAAACAAAAAGGAATTTATTTCCAGTGACCCTGAAAGTATCAAAACTCATTTCTATAGAAGATACTTTGAACAAACGCAATAAAAGCACGCATTAAGAATGATTATAAAAGAATCTAAAATGTAACACATTGTCACCGGATGTTCGGTCACTTTGACTTAGGTCAGGGAATTAGTTTGCATGGAAAATTTCAAATTAGTAGAGGAACTGAACCACCCCCACCCTCTGATTATTCATTTGAAAATGCAAAGACAAAATGTTGACATCAGAAAATACGTAATTTACTTTGGAAAAGTTTTTGAAGATTATTTTCATGTTGTGAAACTAAAAAGCTAAATATATTAACACATGTTTGTATCTTTTTCAATTTTTAAGAAAAATGAACGCATACTCAACGCAGTGAGTTGATTTATGGTTCAAAGTTCGGTAAACGAACGAAACTATCATGAACCCACATGCAAAATTGGATCATCCGTTTAAAATTAGCATTTCCAATGTGTTGAACACCTTTCCCTCGACATTAAAGACGTCATCAGATATCTTTGATCCTGAATCATAAATTGGAAAATTTAATGTCTGGATCCTAAGCTAGAAATATATGTAATCAGAAATTAGTCTAAAGAAAACGTTTTCCTTCTTAAATAAATGAATACAATTTCGGGCAACAAATATTTAATAGAATTTTATATCACCTTCATCTATCGTTCAATCACGCGACTTTGGTAAATCAATAATGTTATCTTGGATAGACTTTTTTATTTGGTCATTTTCAATATAATTTCCACTCCTTCATCGATGGGGAATAAATATCTTCTATGTGTAGGTATCCACAATTTTTTTATTAATAAACAACCCTGCCTTCAAATTAATTGTGAATTAGATAATTGAAAACCAATTTATCTACAGAAAAATCACACATGAAGAAAACATATTGGAAGTTGTCGTGAAGATAATTATGGAGGCGATATTAATTGATAAATACTAACATCGTATTTATACTCGTAACTTAATTGATCTAAAACGCATAAGGGGGCCACCAATTGAAACTTACTGTAGACTCCTGACATCAATCTCAACGTCAAAGTTTTGAGGGAGACTGCCAAAGGTATGGAAGAGCTCTAGATGAATTTCTACTCTATATGATGGAGTTAATCCAATTTATTTTCCTCTTACTTCTCGTTCTCGTAGCTTCTGAAGAAAATCTTCAAAAATAAGTCCCTTCTCTGACAGTGACAGAATATTTTGCAATTAATGCCTTCAGTGATATTAATATGAAGGAAATATTCATAAAAGATTGGAAGAAGAAAGGCTTACGATACATAGACACTGTTCTTGCTGTCGTTAATAAATAAAACGAGGAGTCTCTACTAGGGGACCTTATAATAAATATATAGGTAAATGTGGGAGAAGTGAACTACTGACATATAACGGTGTCAAACAATTCTGGAACCTAAAGGTAGACTTTAGCGTTGTTCCTACAATTGAAACTTTATTCCACTATAAATTAGTCAATAAAGATTTAGGGGACCATATTCGTCTCTTTTGTAAATTTTTCGAATTTTATTAGGCTAGGGTATACCGGGGGTAGATTAGTGATTTAACAAGAGGCAATCTGAGACCCATGTTATGATAAACTATAAGCCCGGAAAGTCATAAAATTTAATTTAAAGTGTGTACTATATATCTTACAGAGTTTGTGTCTGAAGAAGTGGTAATCCAGGTAACCCTGGAAGTCGGCGGAACTACATGTGAAGTAGTTGTAGCATAGTGCAATTTTCCAGGCACAAACTTCTAGGTCCCATCGGAACCAGTGGACAAATTAGTTAATTATTGCCACAAAAAAGCGGTAATCGACGCAGACAATAAGGTTTGAAGCAGCAATGATGTCAACTGAAAAGGTGGGTGCATTCTCAACTAGGACAAAGGACTATCAGCAACTACTGCAGAAACAGGAGCTAAATATCAATCCAGTGAAGGCCGCTATAGTATCATTCACTGAGGAAACACAGACACAAATACATATACATAGCTGTCCACTGGCTCTTGAGCAGCGGACCTCCGCTTCGTAGTCGGTTTCCGATGGTTGGCATTCTTGTCAGTCCTGGCTTTTGAAGGTACTTAAAATTGCTTTAGTTACTCTAGAGTGCTTCGCCGTCGTTGCGAAAGGTCGCGGTTCAAATCTCTCTGGGAGCAGAGGGATTTGTATGGTGACTAGATATCGGATACCAGGCGAATCAGCTGTGAATGAGTACCTGAGTCAAATCAGGGTAATAATTACGATCGAACGCAATGCTGACCACATTGCCTCCTACAGTGAACCTCCTGTAGTGCACCGTTATCGTCTTGAATTAGGTTCTCTAAGAGCGGATCAGATCCAATTATTATAAGAACATACCCAAGGGCATCTTTAGAGATCCTTTTAGAATTAGCTACTCGTCATATCATCATAACAATGCAAGCGGAAAGGCAATTTTTAAGGAGTGGTATTGGGTCGAAATAAACCAGAAGTATGACATCTTTCCAAACAATATTCTGAAGTACTAATACTGAGGAACAGTATGACAACACAGATTTATTTAAAAAAAAAAAAGTTTTTGACTCGAATTAACGTCAAATTGATTTGGAGAGTCTGGTAAACAAATAATTACTTAGTATACAGGTGACGAAGTCCTCTGAGTTGGTACGATTGTCAGGTCACTTAGACATCTGCTTCCCTAAAATCCTCTAGTCTCGAGGAATGGGGTTCTGCAGGGGGACCACGATATGATTGCGTGAAAGATTTGCATGTCGAATGAACTGGGAGAAAAACATGAAGTTTTTCGAAGCAAGAGGAGGAAAACGCTAGTAAACGGTTTCAGCGTTTACTAGCGTTTTTCTCCAAATCGGCTCGATTCGCAAATCTCTCACACAACACATTAAATTGAGGTCCGGCGAGTAGGACGAAGGGAGTAATACGTTTGCCACAAACTCCGTCTCAGACCATGACCGGAGTGGATTTTGTTGGTCTTCAAGGATGGTCGAATTGCGGAGACACCCTGAAGACACTCTTCTATTTTGTTAGTTGCAGCGAAGTAGCCGTTTGCAGCTTTTGGCCCGTATATCCTTATTGACACGAGAGTGTGAGTTGTACGGTTTGCGAGGTAGGCCATTTCTAGACGTTTGTCATATTGATTCTGGCCTTTTAGAAACTCTCGAATTTCGTCTAATTCGCTCCCGGATTAGTTTGCAGTTGCTAGAGATTGAGGGATACGCTTTCTTAAAATTTCTAGATGACGATCATCGTGGCTAAGTTTTTCTTATCGTTCAACTGTTTTAGAGAGACTGCCGTTATCCTTTTGATGCAATAATATAGCCCATTACCTCAAAAGATATCAGAACGATTCGTTCTCTCCATATGAGATGACATAAACCCTGTTATCATTGAATGCACGTGTATACCGCGGGGCTAATCGAGACCATGAAAAAATCTCTCAATTTTAGACCGACGCTGGGAACCAGATGCTGAAAACCAGGATCAAAACATTAAAATTGGTAAGCTGACTGGGAGGATTAGGAGAACTAGCTAAAACAAATAATTTTAAATAGTTACAGAAAGAACTATTGATCGTAGGAGAGGTTCTCAGTTCAGCCAACACCGCTATAATATTGTTGAGTTCTTTTCTTCAAAAAGGCGAAAGTTCGATATTGATTTTGAGTTCCTGTTTACTCTTTTGGGGGGCATAGAGCCCCCACACATAACCGGATGGCTTAGTGGTTAGTGGTAGTCCGGATGTCATCAAGCCACTCAGCTGTGAATGTCTGTCAATTCAGAGTACTAATTCTGGACGAGCGCAATGTTAACTACATTGTCTCCTAGTGCATCATTACGTTTTAAAAATGAAGCGTTTTAACACACTTCATTTGAATTGGACTTTTTCGCCATCGATTGTCATTATTATAGAACATCCAAAGAGTCCTTTATTTCCTAGTTCATTTTTATCAGCAGCGGGACAGGTATACAGATGAACTTACATGTCCAATATATTATAGGGATTAGCACCATGGGCAACTGTATAAGAAAATGCTTATATCCCTTCTCCCTTAGATAGTAGCTAAGGTTTTCAGTATGATAGCTAATGGCAGATCAGCACATCAAAACCAATGCTTCCCAATAATAGCTCTAAAGAGAGCTAGTCTACAAGGTCAAGCAGAAAAGAAACAATCAACGAAACTTTGGCTCATAAACTCCTTTGTTTCACCTATAACTCAGCGAGAAATGATATGATTCAAGATATATGAATTCGATCATGTTGACATACCATACCCGTTCCTCTAAAAACTGGGTTTTCGCAGAGTACTTACGGGCATTTTATTTACAACTAAGAAAATTGATACCTTATATTCCACACCACTTCTGACAGAAAACTCTAGTCTCTAGTAATCACACTCCTGACGATTCCTAGTTCTTCTCTTTTACTCCCTCTATACCTAACCGTCAAAGTTGCCTTTCTAGATGCCTTTAGATCTACGGGACCATCTGCTGATTAAAGTCTTGCACCCCACCCTTTTGGAGAATTTCGAATTGAACATTCACTCTTTTTCGGTTCCTACACTATGCTGACGATGAAACAAATATTTATAAGGTTTTTATGAGCAATCATTTTGCAGATATAAATGTGTAACCTAATATCGCAGAATAAGCGGGCCGGTCAGACCCTCTGACTTTCTATTAGGATCGACAGCAGAACTTACGTTTATATTTTACTGACGTTTGAATCTGTATAAGTGACAATCCTATACTTTTGATTAACTCTCATCTGGCAATCTTGAAGATACCTTAAAGGCCAAGAAAGCCATCCATTGTATGCCTTTCAATACTCAGCGACTTTGCTGCAGACTGACAGCGTCCTTAAAACTGTTTTGTTTCATAAATAAATAAATATGAATGAGGCTTTGAGGGGAAATGACGATGGAGTAATTGTACGAATATGGGAATTTCCTCTAGTTTTTTGTGTGTAGACTGTCCGCCCCATCGTGCATAAGAAAGAAAGATTTCATATATCCAACACCTGAATGAGCAAACATCATAGACATAGTGTTTTCGATGAGATGATCTCAAAAAGCGTAAGGGTCGCATTAATGAATTTTGGGACCATATCGTGTGCTATCAAACGTCTGAAATCCGTTGAATTTCACCGATAACAAAGCAGAAGCATCCAACTTTTTACCGATCAAATGGAACGTCAATTTGACTATTTTTTAATGTTATTTCCTCTGTCAAAAACCAATGACTGCACTTTGTGAGGCCTTGGAAGTAATACTGTTACCAAAATTGGAAAGTCTATAAAGAAGGGAAAAAGATTACAAGCTTGGCTAATACCACAAAAAAGTTGCGTAAAGTTTTTGATTATTATGAGTGACAATACAAGAAAAGGTTGACGAGCTAAAAAAATCCCACCCTCATTAATGTTCAAACTTCCCTAAGAAGTTGGGGCCACAAACGAGAACTAAGAACAACCCCATGATTCTTCGCTCCGATTGAAATCCTATCCATACAATTCGAAGAAGAGTAGCTAAGTGACTGGGACTCAAATATGCGCAGGGTGTTTAGTCGCTATGTTGTAATGAAGTCCTAATCGAGAATAATAGACGAGGCAACAGGGGGTATTGAAAACGAATTTGCAAAAAAGCAGGTCTAATAATCGTATCGGCTCCTTAGGAGTTAGTTTGTAGTTCTAAAATCAAGACCAGATTATTTTCTATCCAAAGTTTCTGCTTGAAGATTGTGACGTCTCCATTGTTGCGCCACTTGGTAATATTAAAAGTCTGGCTTACGCCAGACTTATACTCATGCGGATTACCTAGCGAGGTCAGTCTCATTCTAGCGAGGTTCCCATCTCCGGGTTCAACTGGTTAAAAAAATCCCATATTTTGGTAGAATTCCTAATGAAAGAGATTTAGATTAAAAATTTAGTAAACATTGTCTAGATTTAGGCTCCATTGCAACACCATTATAATTTATGGTTCATAATATTTAAAATGAAAAAAACAGCCAGACAGTGCTGAAACTTTTAAGATTTCTTGAAAGAAACATCACTCCATCAAATGCTATCTCTGTTTTCATTCGATTAATGGACTTACGAATGGAATTCCAAGTGATTCATTTCAAAATTTGTCAAAAAAAAAAATTTGAACAAAAATGTTTATCTTGCAAATTTCACGACTGTATATGTAATATACGTAAACTGATATAAGAACCTATTTATATCTGGAGGAAGAGATAAAAATTGTAACGTTAAGTCCGTATTTCAGGGTAAGTGCTCGTATTGTATTAACTTAATAATGCCTGAGAAGAATGAGGAAAAGATATCTTCCAAAGATCTGAATGAACTAAAAATCTGATCTAAATGAGAATATGTAAGATAACTAATCTATCAGATTTAGAAATATGAAATCCAAGCTCGAGCGGGATTTCGGACGAATTTAAAAAGATAAACTTCCGTAAAGTAGAAATTTAATATCAAACCATCAAAAGACTCAGATATCTAGAGTATATATACCAACCATTATCGACCATTATTATACGTACGGTGTATACCTATAGGTAAGGAGCAGTTACATTTAGATACGTATGAACTTTTTATCTTATTTTTTTTTATTCCAAACGCGTTTAGCTAATCTGTGAACATAATCGCAAGTATAAAGATAATAATAGAAATACATACAATCTAAAGCGTTGTATTGCATCCATCTATTTGCTTTTCTACAAAGAGCGTGCTTGAAATTATTTACGTGACTAATATTTTGAATTGAAGATTTTTATTTATCTCCGTTTTCTCCGTTACTAAGATAACTGTTGAACTATTGTGTTTAATAAAACATTTTGTTATTGCGTAAAAAAGCCATATACATACTTCGTTCAGCAAATATTCTTAGTAAGTACTCATAACGCAGCACCAGTTGAATTTCTGAACTGAGGAGAAACTACAATGTATCTTTAAGGGGCTTCCGCCAGATATTGAAGAAATTTCAATTGCAGGTCATATATATTTATGCGACCTGTATTCCAGACTGAATTCTCTTGGCCGGGGCACCTGAGTACTTTTCAGTTTCGAAATTAATCCCTCGCTACCACTCCTTTTGACACGAGAAAGTGGCAGCATTTACGACCTTTGAAGACTTTACCTATATTGAACCCAATCCCTTTTATGTTTTCCTCTGTTCAATTGAGGGATTTGTTAGCCCTATTCAGGGGACATGAAAGTCCTGGGGGTTTAACGTGAGTACCTGCCGTGTAGGCATAATCCCACGATCCTCTTCAGACATGGATTGATTTGGGGACCACGATCAGAGCCCCGCCATGACTGGCACAGTGGTACTGGTTTATACTGAGTGCAGGCTCAGTGTGCATACCAGTGGATGCAAGGCCTATCTAACACCTCTGCCGCAACTAAGGGGTACGGCAACTCCACGCTTAAGCTCCGAGGAACTCTGCCCGCGATGTAGACATAAACACAACCACCATGAAACTCCCACAAGAGGGCCAATCGCAAATAACCGGGCCGAGAACACATTCTCCAGAAATTCTCCTGGAGCATATGCTCTCAGTGGGCCCAGATAAATTTGCAGACTCGGTTCTGATAGCCCTCCTCGAGTACGTGGGGACGGCACGCCCAACGGGTTAACTGGAATTCGCTCGAAGCGGAGAACCGCATCGAAACCTTTCTACCAGTCAACAACCGCTCTGCGTACAATACAACACGAAAGACGTCACAAGACAACACTAACACAAAACACACAGGACTGGCTATCCACCACGGCCATTTTGGTCATTCGCCCATCATACTGCAGGCGAAGCAACGTCGAGAAACTCCTTCCTTCATTGAAAGGCAGCCCGCGCGAATACAGTAGCATATCGAAGAGTCTCATTGCTAGCAAGGCAAGCAAGCAACGCCCATGTCCTCTAGATTGCGGATGTCACAGTACGCCGGACAGACACAGAGGAGATGGAATCAGTTCCCTGAGTCTGCACCACACAGAACACAACTCTGACTGTAGGCAAGGTTCCACGAGAAGAGCAACTCATTCAAGCTACCATGCCCCGTCACGAGGAAGCCGATCTGAAGCCCGAAGTCCACGACGGAACTTTCTCTGGCGGACACATATTTGGCGAACTTATACGTGACCTGACCTTCCCCACATTCATTCCATCTAAGCTGCCACTTGTTGTTGTTACACTCACATCTAACACCCTTTTGACCGCAAGCGGTCTTAGCCCCTCCACCTGATCTACACTTACTACCTCACTACCTGCATGGCGTCGGTCGAGACCGTACGATATACAGGAAGACACGATAACCCGTACGTACCCCACGACCCGTACGTACAACATGCAAGAAAGAGTCTCACATAAATGGATCTAGTAGCTCTCTTGCTTAGACCCCATTCACACCTCATCACACGCCTTAACGTACACACCAATTTAGTCAAGCGTGGCTTGCGCTCGTGCAGGTGCGGACCCAAAAACATGCGTTCCGCGATCGTGACTCCCAAGTATATCACTTTCTGCCTGTATTTCAATGAAACTCCATCGAGTTTAACGTATGACGAACGACGTAGGCAGCCTTTCAGCATCATCGCGACGGTTTTTCCGTTGAGACCGCGACACTATTGAGGGGGCAAGTGGTTCCCGAAATATCGGTACTTGCAAGACCAGTAAATAACACTAGCAAATAAAATCATCATCATCGAATCACAATCAGAGAAGCCGCTGATGAAGTTGTCATATCGATTGGCTCATGTCATGAAATATTTTCGAGTAATTTGGGCATAAACGCCGTGGCAGCAAAAATTTGTTCCAAAATTGTTTAATTTTGATCAAAAGCAGCGGCGAATGGAAATTCCTCAGGCTTCACTAAATGAAGTCAACGACGATCCAGGATTACTAGCGTATTATAACAGGTAACGATACATGGGTTTGCGGATGTGACGTAGAAACTAAGGATCAATCGTCCCAGGATCGCCAAGACCGAAAAAGGCGTGACAAGTTCGGTCGAATGTGAAGGTTTTTTTCAAATGGCATAGTGCATCATGGACTCTTGTCACGAGGTCAAACGATCAATAAGGAGTACTACCTACAAGTTCAACGTTGTTTGCGTGAAGCAATCCGAAAAAAAAACCGGATTCGGGCCAAACCAAATCATGGCTTTTCCACCATGATCATGCACCTGATCGCCGTTCATTCTTTGTTCGTGAATTTTTTACCAAACACAATACTGTAATGATGCCCGAGCCTCCATATTCGCCTAACATGGCCCCATGTGACTTTTTTCCATTTCCAAAAGTAAAGTGAACCTTAAAAGGCCGTCGTTTTGCAAACGTGAAGGAGGAGAAACGTGTTTGCGTGAAATTGTGCAGATCGTTCACGGAAATCCAATGCAGCGACAGGCGTTTTGTGGTGGAGTATTGAATCATTCATGGTGTCACGAGTGGTTTGAACAGTTCAAGGAAGGCAGAACATCAACGGAAGATGACTCGCGTTCAGGAAGGTCTTCAACCTCAATTGACGACTTTCATGTGGCCTAAGTGAATGCCCTTATGCGTCCCAATCGTTGTTTGACAATTCGAAAGATGGCAGGGGAGCGTGGCATCTCATTTGGGTCATGTCAGGAGATTTTGACCCAAAAATTAGAGATGAGAAGGATTGTAGGCAAGTTCATTCCAGGGCTGATGCCAGAGGATCAAAAACGCATCGCCTGGGGGTTTGTTAGAAGCTCTTAGAAATGCCCAAAGGTAATGGAAACTCCTTGAATACAATCATTACATGTGGCGAGTGTTGGGTTTATAGCTACGATGGGGAAACCAAGATGCAATCGTCCCAGTTGAAATCAACAAATTCACCAAGATCCATCATGAATTCCATTCACAAGGTGAGTCAATAATAGTTACCGATACCTCTAAGCCGTGAGAACCTTACGCCAAAAGATTCGTCGGAAGATGCCAGAATTGTGGGCAACAAGCAAGTGGTTTTTCCACTATGACTACGCGTTTTGTCACACCATACTCCTCATTCGCGAGTTTCTTCCTATAAACTCGATGACGATCCTTTCCCATCTCCCCATTCTCTTGAACTTCTACCGGTGTATTTCTGTTAACATCAAAATTAGAAATTTCCTGAAACCTCGAAGGTAAATGGCCGCTTTAAGCCGATGAGTTGCATTTATCCATGGTTTTCACGGGGTCTGTAATCCGCAGGTATTCTGTTTGTTGAGCAGTTCTTAAAAACAATCAACCTACGGTTCCCCTACGTATTATACTATGTGCTAAATTCATATCTATGTATTGACAAGCGGAACATGCTTTCATATTAAATAAGAAAACCTATTCAATGCTAGCCAAAAATTGCCTAATTTTAATCTGTTTAGGGAATTCGAGTTACTTTTTCTCTAGGTAATGGCATGGAGAAGCTTATTGATGACTAGCCAGGGGGGTTTTCCTGTTCAAATCTGTTTAGAGAATTCTAGTTAGATTTTATTTGTATTGCTTAGATTTTCTAGGTTAATTTCTCCACAGTCGCCTCTAATAAGAAATAGGTTCTCGAAAAGGCTTTTGCCGCAGACAAAAAAGAAAAAAACTTACCACAATTTTTTTTACAATTTTTTCACATACCTAAAATAAAAAGAAAACAAAATAAAAAAATTATTCAAACAATATTGAAAAATTAAAAATAAAATTATATGTAATCAGCGCTCCTAAAATTCTTAAATACCAAACTCAGTCTTTATCCTACGGTTTTTTTCAGTTTTGGCCAGATTTTTGATGGCTCTGTCATTAATGAATAATTTCGACAGTTAAGGGTCTTAGACTTTATTCTATCTGGGGCATACTCCTCACCTTGTCAAAATTTGGTAAGTTTCAATACTTTTCTTCATTTTTCAAAATCAATAAACTATGGACACCTAGAAAATTTCTTGAAAAATCCTGCAGGGACTACTGCTTGGAATTCTGCCAAAATTCCTCCTCATAACTTTTCGAATTTCCAACCAATTCGTACCGAATCTACCAAACTGACTACAAAGAAAACTGACTGGCTTAAAAATCGGAAATACATCTCTTCGTATTTAAAAGCAAATGTGTTCCTGAAATCAAACATCGAACTCGACCAGGCTGCACATTATTTCACTGAAGTATTAACATTAGCTCCCCTGCATGCAATACCGGAGTCCCAAAATGCAGTTTCAGATCATCCAAAGTGTTCAAAAATAATAGACCAACTTATAAGAAAAGCGACAGCTGAGGAGTTAATGGCAATAGTTTAAATCGACAAACTCGAAAAAGGAGCTACAAAAAGTATTTGAGAAACATAAAGATCCGAAGTGTTTCCTTGAAAACCTAACACCTTTTCCGACCGTTTCTCTTTGGAGAGCGGTGTAGAAGCTGAATAGGCCAATCCTGCACCGAATTAACAAATTGATTGTCAGTAGGGCGAAGAGTGATGCCGAAAAAGGTTCAATCTTTGTTCAACACTTGAGATTACCAAAGTTGAACGCCAACCGAGTCGTCTCAAAGTTTCTGAAATCTTAAGATTCTCGCGAGACAACATTGATCCCGAAAAGGCTTCAAGCTGCATATCGATTAAGCGCTCTCCGAACATGTTGCGCCTACCGAACAACATCTTATGAGGCGGCATGCGTGATTGCGGGGATAATGCCGGTAGATTTTCTAAACGATGAGGCAATTCGTCTGTACGAAAATCAGGAAGCGAGCCTAAACAAGCAAAGTGAGCGTTTGCGGTCACTGGATGCATGGCAAACAGGATGGGACCAGACGGAGAATGACCGGTGGACACACAGGCTTATCCCAGACATAAGCATGTGGACTATGTGGAACCACGGTGAGACGAATTATGATCTGAGTTAGTTCTTAACGGACACGGTGGATACAGGGGTTACCTCTATAGGTTCGGTCTAGATGAATCGCCCGATTTTCCTACGTGTGAAGGTACAGCCGAAAATGCAGAACACGTTTTCTTCGCTTGCCCTAGATTTAAAAGCTCAAGGAGAAAGCTTGAAACAGAGCTAAATACCTGTTTAACGGTGGAAAATCTGATAAGGAACATAGTGGAATCAAATACAGCATGGGACGCGGTAGTTGCAATGGTGAAACTAATCGACCAGCAGCTAAAAGCAGCAGAAGTACAGCGGAGATATAGAAGGGGAGCTTGCGCAATTAACGTCACGCAAAGCGGTAACAGCTCGTATAGAGTGAACAGCTAAGAACCACACAGTCTCGCGAAGCAATACTGGAACGGCGGTCCCGCGGGGGAAAAAACCTTAAAATATGCGATCGAGATATGTGTCGGAAAGACTGATTCATTGTGTGTCTCTGTAATTCATGCCGAAACCTTAAGATGATCCTTCTTATTTTGGAATTCACTTCATTTTGATCAACATTACCAATCAACAAAGGTTGCTAAAATCAGTCCTAAACAAGAAAGTCCTGTGAGTCTGCTCTTCATTCTTTAGTTTCAAAGATAGAGAATGCACTTCTGAAGGGTGACTACGCGATTGGGGTGTTCGTGGACATTAAAGGGGCTTTTGGCTGTGAGCCTTTCCAAAAACTCTGCGACGCCAGAGAGCATGGTCATGACGAAACTCTAATAAAGAGGATCTATGTTATGTTAACGTAGAGACTGCTGTGTGCTGAAGTGGGTGTTGATCGCTACCTAACAACGACAGCGACGAAAGGCCGCCCTCTAGTCGCTATCGCCACTTCTGTAGAGTATGTTGATCAGCTCACTACTATGCGAACTGCAAAATCTGACAATACACGTTGAAGCTTATGCGGATGACGTGGCTGGCTGTTGGTCGGGATCTTGGAACGGTGTGTAGAAATATACAACGCGCTGTTGATTTGATTGACGATTGGTGTCTCAGGCATGGACTTTCAGTAAATTCAAATAAAACCACAATGGTATTATTTGCAAAAAGGAGAAAACTGAATGGTCTTTGCCTTCCAGAGATGAGGCGTATAACCCTTCAACTCTCCGAAGAAGTTAAATATCTGGGAGTTATTCTAAACAAGAAGCTTCTTTGCAACAACATGTAGAGGTAAAAATGAAACGAGCTCTCACAGCTTATAGGCTGTGTAGGCAGACCTTTGCCTCGACATGGGGACTTAGCCCTCAGATAATAATGTGGATATATGTTGCTATCATTAGGCCGATGTTCGCTTATGCATCCGTAGTGTGTTGGGTCAAGGTGAAACAAAAAATGTTTCGCTGTAAACCTGCCACACTGCAAAGAACTGTGCGCCTGGGAATCACCGGTGCCATGAGCACCTCATCCGGCGCAGCTCTGAATGCATTATTTAATTTCCAGCCCTTGGATTTGTTTATTCAGAGCACTGAAATGAGAGTAGCTCGATTCGATTAGATCTATGGGGAAAAAATTGTCGTGGGGGCACAGAGCATTGGAAGAGTTATTATAAGAGAACTGAATCTAGTTTTCGCAACGCCTTCCGATCCTCAGATCTATACATCTGTTTGGTAGAAGATATGATGTTATCTTGAAACGGAGAGAAAACTGAGACGAACCAGGATTTACTGACGTCTTCTACACCGATGGCTCAAAGGTAGAAAATGGTTCTGGAGCAGGAGTTTACCTCTCGAATCAAAGCAAGAAGTGGGCTTTTCCTTCAGGACAATACACAACAGTCTTTCAGCTTGAAGTGCATGCAATCCTAAGGACGGAAACCTGGATGATTGACGAGAGGTTGAAAGGCAGGCCCATCGCAATCTGTAGCGATAGTCAAGCTACTTTACTTAACCGATTGAATCCTGTTTCTAGATTCAATATGGTGTAGAGGGAAATGAAATCTCGGATGCCTCAGCAAGAGAGGCTTCAACGTTCTCCAAGTCCGGACTGGAACCAGCAATTGGGGTGTCAGTAGCATCGGTTGATGCTGCTATCAAAAACTGGGAACAAGCTTTCCATAATGACAGGTGGCGAAGCTTTAATGATACTAGACAGACCAAACTTTTCCTGTCAAAACCAAACAAACGTGCTGCAAAGTTTATCCTGTTGAAAAGCAGGAAGACATGCAGAAGTATTGTTGGCATTCTGACTAGCCATAATTCACTAATTGGGCATATGTTCAGAATAGGAACCATCCAAGATGATACGTGTCCATCCTGTAATAAGGAAGCGGAATCCACTGAACATTTTCTATGTGAGTGCATCAGACATCAGATTTTTGGTGCTCATGTGCTTCAAATACAACGGGTAACATCACATCCACTAACGGAAATACTGCGATACATAAACGAATCCGAGATATTCCGTTAGACGGGGGAATCGAGTACAATGGACCACTAAGGTCTGAGTGCTCAGAGGCTTTGCGCCCCCCCCCCCCCTCAAACACATACACAAAATCCTAAACAAATTGCTCGAAAATAACCAAGATATGATTAACATCAAATGTAATAATGGAAAAAATATGAAACTGACAGGGATAATCCGAAACCATCCCCTCTTTATCTTTATTTCAAAATCAGAATCCCAACCCAAAAAATTCTTATGGAATCTAAAATATCTAAAATATTTCATCTCTTTTTTCTCCTTCATCGTCCATGTCAGTAGAAAAACAAGACCATACTTTATAGGAAAGTGCTTACGACCTAAAAACCGACTGAAGACTTCCTTCTTTTCTAGTCAGCGTGAAATAGGTGAACCCAGCTTTTGTGTTTCAAATTTGTTGACTTCTGATATTCTCCCTTGTCAAAAAGTCACTCAGCCAACATCATTAAAGACGGAGCCTTTTAATTAATGATTGTATACGTAAATATTTAACCACCCCCTCCAATCCTTCCTTCATTCATCTCCTCCTGAACAGAATCTCCTGTATTAATTCATATCCTCTCCTTCGGCTTTACAAATGATTTTAATATCCCTTTTGACGAACTGTTGGGTATTTTTAATGCATGAAGAGCCGCGTGTTCTAAATAACTGAAATTTACTCTTTCAGTAAGATAGAGCCCATTCGAGAAACGTGCAAATAGCGTCCGGCTAAATCCTTTTTTGAAAATTCTCGTCAAATATTCATTAATCCTTCGCACACGACTACTATCAGAAAGCGCTCCTCTATCAACGCCTCATTTTTCTGTTTTGTTCATCGCTTTATGTATGCGAGGATACTCCAAGCATAGTCCTGGTATCAATATTCATTGCGAAAACCAGGCTTCTGGTGGAATTCAGTCCTGTGTCACCCAACCAGTCGCTATAATATTCGCAATTGAAAGTGTGTAGGTGCCTGATTCACTTTTTTCGTATCTTACTCTCCTCAACTGTGTCATCTCAGATATTAATGAATAATTCAACATGCCAAGAACTAGTTCTTATTGCATTTTAAATTTACGCCAATTTTTTTGCGACTGCACGTTATTAACAAACCACGACGGGGAATTTTTACTACGAATGGCGTTAGGTTTTCACTGTTCGAGTGGCTTTGAAAAGATACAATATGTTGTGGTTTTGCAAGAGATTTTGATCCAAAAAGTCATTTCCCTACTTTAGCTATCATTTGAGCCGTGTCCGAAATAGTTTACATATAAATGGAATTTCCGACATTCTTCAACTCCTTGTTGTCCTTGAAAGGTTTCTTCCATTTGCAGTTCATCCAACTCTGGAGTTACTCGATTTTTCTTTCCAAGCAGAAACAGGAAATATGGTAATAACAGAACAATCCTATGAGCAAATTTTAGATACACAGAAGGACGGTATTTGCAAACTTTGAAAGCATCAACGGAACAACATCAAGAACAAACGAGGCTTTTGCTAATTGAAAAATGCACGCTTGACTATGACTATTCTGTATTAGTAATCGGCATTTGCGTACAATGTTGTCTGTATTAAATTATATAATTATTGTTTCAATTTTAAATTGTTTTCCATGCTTGTATGCCTTCACAAGCACGTTTGAAAGCTATTTTTAGATAAAATGCTTTACGTGCGAAAGCCATTTATCAAGCCAGAGGGAGTTTGTATTTGCGAATAAAATCCAATCAAGAGTGTGTAGATTAGCTGCGAAAAAATGTCTATATATAATATCAAAATCCTAATAGGGATATATCACTCAGAGAAACATGTATACATTCCTTAAGCAATCAATTTCACACCTGATCTCCTTCTGTGTGAAACGGCCTCCAGTTGATACAGGGTGTCGGTCTGGCTAAATAATTCCGACCCATCATTCATCAAATAGTTCGGCATCGACAACTATCACTCTTCGTAATGTTTAAAATTTATTATCTGATGGACCATCATTTAGATAGACCCCTTTCCTCATTTGGTGTAGACAACCGAAAATTGAACTTGCGTTGCAATTGTAAACATTTCTGTCTAATTGCATTTCCTTTATTGATCCTGATCATGCAAATAAGACCTTAGAAGTTCTGTCTGAGATAGATTATTGTCCGTAGGAACAGAAATTATTCAAAAAGTCGGTGGAAGGTGACGGTAATTATATCAGGTAAGCAGAATGTGCAGGATTGGCACGCGTTACATGTCCCGCCATTTTAGCGATGATATTATCTCCTCCAATCCTCGATGTGAAAAATCGACAACAATCTCAAAGATGTTATATATTGTCTTCTATTTGTAGTTAAGCCTAAAGTTGATAGACCAGCAGCTTACTCCAAACTACAATTTTATTTTATAGTGTATATATATATAATATTTCGGGAGCAACTTACCCCCTTGATTAATACAAAGCTACTGAAAACAATTGCGACCAGGCTGTTTTACGGAAACTGGAGAGTGGAAACTTCTTCGAATTGAGGAACAACCCGCTGCCCGAATCTATCAAAAGGGTCGATCGAGCATTGAAGGAAGTTAGTGTGGTATTCCCGAATATTGGGCGACTCCGAATGCCTAATCCTGCGCTGCCAAGAATCAGATGTCAATCAAAAATCCACAAGGAAGGAGATGAGATGCAAGAAATCATTGCGTACTCGAACTCACCGACGTACAACATCACCAAGTGGTTGATTAATGAGTGCCAGACCCTAGGATGGGTGATAACGAGGTGATGGTGTCGTTCGATGTGAAGGCATTGTTTCCCGACATGCCAATGAAAGAGTCCACTTTCGAACTCGAGAGATGACTGAGCCAGTTTGGATTTGGCCCGGAATGGAGAAGAAAAGTTCGTATCTGTGCAAACCTTGCCAGGCTCTACATGTACGAAAACTATTTTACGTTTCGAGATAGATTCTACAAAACTACTTCGGGGGTAGCGATGGGGAATCGCCCCTCGCCGTTATTCATTGAAAAGGTCATGTCATTAATCGCAGAAGAAATTGAATCGAGAGGAATAATACCTAAAGTATGGTTTTGGTATGTAGACGACGTATTTGCGATTGTTAGAAGAGACGATATAGACATGGTCATCTCACCTATAAACAAGATTCATCATAAAATCGAGTTTACACTAGAGGTAGAAAAGGATGGAGCTCTACCCTTCCTGGATCTTAATATCGTCAACTCTAGCGGGAAGCTTAAGTTCGAGATATACAGTAAGCCTACAGCAACGCAGAGAACGATACCAGCAACTTCACACCATACATTTTCCCAAAAAATGGCTGCCTATAATTGCATGATTCACCGACTGATCAGATACCCTCTTTCAGAATACGGTTTCAATAAGGAACGACAACATATTATTGACACCGCTATTAAGAATGGGTATAATCCTCAGACTATTGAAAAATTGATTGGAAGGAAAATCAAGCAACACAATAGGCATGCCTACACAACACTTTTTTCCCAGCAGAAGGAGGTGACCACCAGACGGATAAGTATCCCGTATTTCTACCTATTTAACAACATCAGGAAATGGGTAAAAAAGTTCCAACTGGAAGTCATAGGTTCGAGTCAATTGTCCACCTATCAAGGATCATTTGGCAGCGGAGGAAAAAAGCGGGATCTACCGAATAACGTGCAACGATTATAATAAAATATAAATAGGGCAGACTAAATGCCTGATCACGACTAGATTTAATGAACACATCAAGGAAGCGGTAAGTAGTGCCAGCGCACTTAGTCGAGGAAGCCCATATTATTCAGCGCGAAAATCTTGAACTCTTGCGTCATACAAACCGAACGACAACCTTGGACCCTTAGGAAAGTCTAGGAATTTTGAGAGAAGACGCGACGCGTTTATTAAACACAGAATGTGGTAATTGCCCCTCAAAATTAATATGACTCGCCGTGGTTTAACAGGTAATTAATCTTATCTGAAAGATACTAACGAGGAGGGGAAGATTGCAAAAATGGATGTCGGGTTTGAGTTGCCAATAAAGGAAACGATATTTTCCTGGCCAAAACACTAAATGCTCAGAATGAGATGGTAAAATAACAAGAAAGTCTTCCTGCTATTCAATTACAATAAGCCTTATATTGCTGAAACGACAAAAGCAAAAAGATGGCAGCTGTCTGACATCATAAATATGTTTCTTAATAGATTTTCAAAACATAGAGGATAAATTTTGCCCGCGATCCTTTTTTTGTTCTTATTATTTATCATTTACGACAGACCTTCTTGTGGGAGCTTCGTGCTAGTTATGATTAATATTTCAGATCGTGTGAAAGAGTTGTTTTAAGTTAGGATCGTGTTGCGCCTCCTTCCAACTAGGTGCTGGGTACCCAAGGACAAAAGAGATTCTGCGTCTCACATTCAGTAGTATGCATGGATCAATACTATCATCTTAAGTAAGAGGGCATAAATGGACAAACATAGAGTAGAACCGAAATCACACCAAGTATCCATCAAGAAACAGGACTCCCCAACCGAAATACCAAACATACCAGAACATTCGAAAGAAGTCTCAACCAAGAGAGTATTCAATCAAAGTTCTCAAAATTGGACAGAATCACCGCCTTGGCATATCATACCCATTTAAAATAAATGCATGAGATGTCAGCGCAACATATCACAATAGACACCACACTTTTTAAACTTTATCAAGCATACAAATGCGAGCAGAACCGAAAGAAGATATTTTCACAGAAACCAATGTCCCTTACTCGACCGGAGCATATAGGACAGAAAATACGCCATTTGGAAATATACCAGACTTCGTAGTTAACGAATCGTCGGAAGTTTTTACAGATGAATTGATTTCATTGAATAAAGGATTGAACTACGCGACACCGGACTTGAAGATGAACGCCGAAGATACGATTGTAGACATCGAGGGAGGATGATCGATGAGAAGGTAAGACCTCGCTTAAAAATATTACCCAACAATACAGCACAGGGATAAATAAACAACACAATGATGAAGATCGGATCATTAAAAAACTTAACCAGAAACCAGCATTTTACTGCTTTAGCAGATAAAGGTAAGAAACTGGACTCCAAAAATTGAATAACGGCAACTTCTTCAAGCTAAGAACGAATCCTCTACCAACACAGTGGAGAAAACACTAAGGGAATGTGTTGACCTTGTCAAGAACATAGCCGCATTACGCATGCTTAATCCCTCTCTGCCTAAATTCGACGTAAAAGGATGTGACTCACTGTATGCGTAAGGGTTCGGAGCTCCCACCTTTTCACCAAAATGGTCTCAATTGCTTTAGCCGTCAACAAGAAAAATTCGTGTGACAACTCCAACTCTGACGTCCATATGAAATGACTTTATATGATGATGTCATACATGGTTTAGAGTCCGATAAATTGGCTTGAAATACCTTCTATAACTTTGCTAATAATAGTTGGATTGTCAAACTTTCCAAAATTATGCATTATTTTCTTACTTACTGTACCAAACTTTGTACTCCTAGGATGAACTTAAGAAGGGTTTTCGGGTAAACTTAAAATAGGGTAATGTACAATTATAAACTTTATTTAAGCAGATATCAGAATGGGTTGTATTTTGAAGCCTAGATTTCATATGGATGCATCACTGTGATATTTTTTTCAGATTTTTCAGTTGAATAGGTTCTGAGAACGAGAACTGTTACACTTTTTGGGGTACACATTTTGAGTCCTCCCTTACCTCACCGAGTGTGAGAAACATCACCAATTTCGAAAAGTACTAACTGAGCACTTTCATATGATAGCCCACACGATCATATTCTATAAGAAAAAAATTACACCCCCTTGCACATAGGTAAATAGAGAGCCCCCCCTCAAATTCAATACAAAATGGCGCCACTTGTTATATATAAAGAGATTCAGAGACCACACCTTCTCACCAAATTTCGTAACAATTGGTTTAGCCGTTTCCCAGTAAATCAGGTGTAACGGACAGACAGGCGGAAAAACACACAATTTTGGCCAATGAAGATGATGCAAGCACCATTCGAAACGGGGGTCTTCCTCAATCGTAGACCTCACCTTTGTCAGCCCTGCACTGATATTTTGTATATCCTGGCAGGTTAGCGAGGATTACACCGGCAGCTATCACCAGGCAATCATCTTTGAACTGAGGAGGCAGGGAAACAGGATACCTAAAATCGAGAAGGGCTGGTCTTCAAAAGCATCGGAGGAGGGAAGCTTCTTGGAAGTGTGCCTAGGCCAACTGGCAGGCGGTACCACGGAGAGTGCCCTCCATATCACACAATGCACCGTCAAGGCATGAGTCACATCCATGCCTAGATGGTGCTCATTGCCCAGTAGAAGACCCAACTACTGGTGAAATAGTGAATTGACCAGCCTTCGATCAGACTGCCACCGAGCCAGACGAACAGCTCAAAGGGTAATAGGAAGGAGTGATCAGGAACAAAAGGAGCGTGCTTACAAGGTAAGCCCCAAAAACCTCAAGCTTGCCATTCAGTGGAGCAAGAGAGAATGCTTTAAGCTCTGCTCAGAAGTGGGTGTAAATTCGTGGAGGAGCGCCTATAGAATTGTGGTGGGGCAGTTGAGAGGCCAGTCATCCTCACAGATCACATGCCCTACTCTATTGTTAAAAATCATCCGAAAATTATTTCCCCAGCTAGAGAGGGGCACTGACACATTTCAGAAAAAATTTGAATGTGACGGCAATCCCTGCAGTAACCACGAACTAGCTGTTGTGCGTCTGCAACAGAATAGGTGATAACAAAGCCCCGGGCCTGGACGCCATACCGAACAGAGCACTCAAGCTCGCCGTAAAATCCAGACCGGACAGGTTCGCTGAATTTTTCAAAGCGTACATGCCCAAATGGATATTCCTCACAGCATGGAAGCGGCAGAAGCTGGTACTGCTGCCTAAGGCTGGTAAACCTCCAGGTGAACCATCCTCTTATAGACCCATATGTCTTCTGGACGCTGTGGGGAAAATGTTTGAGCGATCCCGATCGTCGAGAGCCAGGGAGGCCTTTCAAATCGGCAGTATGGGTTCCGTAAAACCAGATCATCCATCCATCAAAATGGTGACGGTTTGGCCGAAAATGCAATTCACGGAAGAGGCAGTACCAACAAATATTGCATTGTGGTGATCCTGGACGTGAAGAATGCATTTAATTCAGCGAACTGAATCCTAATACGAAAATGCCTAGCTACGATTGGCGCTTCTACCTATCTCGCAGCTATTGTCGATAGCTACTTGCGAGAACGGACGCTCTGGCATGACACCGATGATGGAGCCATGCAGTACGTTGTCTCCGCGGGGGTCCCACAGGGTTCCGTACTTGGCCCACTACTGTGGAACAGGAGGCCACGGTGGTGAGTTATGCCGATGATATAGTATTGGTTATAATCGCAAAGCATCTAAAGGATGCTGACTTATACTCTTGCGAAGCAATCGTGCTGTTAAGGCCTGATTAAAGAGCGCTGGACTGGCACTTGTCAAGGAAAAAACGAAAGCGGCCCTCATCACAAAGCACCGGAACCAAAATTACGCTGTTAGTGATGGTAGATACGAAGTTAAGTTGTAAACAACACGTGCAATATGCTTGCAACAAGGGATCCACGACGAGTATTACCCTAGCAAGAATAATGCCGAACGTAGAGGACCACCTTATACTTGTAGGCTACTTATTGCGAGGATGGTGAGCTCAATCTTCCTTTATGCCATCCTTATTTAGGGAAAGGCACTTCGGATATCATGTAATGCTCATAAAGTGAGTGCGGTCTATAGGACAGCCCTCAGGATGTGTTCTGCCTTCAGAACTCTCTCAAATGAGCCTGCATTCGTCATCTCCGGAATGATGCCAATTGACATCTTGGCAGATGAGATGACGAGTATATACAATCTGAAGTCAGCTCCCCTTTGTCGCAGACGAAGAACGCCGAAAGAGGACATCTGTCAATAGATGATAGGAGCGTTGGTACCACTGGGGAAAGCGCCGGTGGATACAGAGGCTGGTCCCTACCATCAAAGAGTGGCTGGGGAGACAATATGGAAAGATTAATTATAATCTCATCCAATTTCTGGCGGGGCATAGGGAATATCGCCAGTACCTCCACAGGCTCAAATTAGACAAACTGCGAGGGAGTCCCCGAGGACCCAGAGCACATACTCTTCCACCGTCCGAGATTCAGGGACGAGAGGAGGAACCTAGAGGAAACTTTAGGGGAAACACTGATTCCAGAAAATGTGGTGAAAAGAATGCTCACATGGCAGGATCGCATCAATCCAGGGCAAACTGCGAAAAGCGGAAGAGGTGAGAAAGGCGCGATTACGAACGTCTCGCATTGAAGAGTGGAGAGAACGCTAAAGAGTAAGCTAACTTCGCCCCGTGGTGTAATACCTTATGGTGGTTTCATGGGGGCAGGGGGGGAGTGTGGGCGGTTTTACTAGGTAAAAATCCCATACTCTGGCGTGTCCAGACCAAATTCTTTTGAAAATATCCACCTCCTTCCAAAAACAAAAAAAAAGACAGACAGACATCGAATCGATTCTAAATTAATTAAAAACCCGCTCTAAGATGCTCTCCATACCTTGACGATTTTCTCAGAATTGACACCGTTACTAGATTTATCCATCCAGCCACTCAGAAGATAATAACAGTAGGAAGATTGCTCAGTTTATTTCCCAACCGCCTTGAAGAGGACCTTGTTTAGTGAAGATAAAAGATTGATCTTTGTATTGATCAGACAATGAATACCCTCTGTATCTATTGCTATGGCATCGAAATTACAACCTTAGCAGTCGGCCAGTATAGGAAGAGGAAAAGAGTGCATTTTTAACGATTTTCTGCGGCCATTCAGGTGAACCTGTTGTGAAGTCCGTTCCATAGCCAACATGTTAAACGGTTTGCTGTATTTTTTACTTAGGAGTTTTTAGAAAATAGCATGTGAAATTGGGGAAATATCTTGTTTTCATTCTACTACTATCAATTGGAAAGGGGTCTCACAAGTCAAATACATTCCCTAATGAATTTCGACTACACTAATGTCAAATCTATCCATGATTTATGTACATGCCTAATCCTGAAACTACACAATAAAATGAGATCTAATACACAACACCAATCTAATCTACTTGTATTCAAATATAATATTTACAACTCAAATGGTCAATTTCGAAACTTTCATAACGACTTTTCGAATCTAGCAAAGATACATATGTATGGAACGCTTGCCTACAAAATATCATTGGTAAAAACTTTCTAGGACAGGATAATATTAAGTAGCTCGAAAAAATATCTACTTTGGAAAAAAATGGATTTTTTTTCTGGTTTTTATCTATAAAACTAATTAATACCAAATTCAGTTGAGAATAGATCTTTAAATTTCGGCTTTTTCTTTTCCTCTTTCGGTTGACTTATGAGCGTTACACTAAATTCATCCTGTTGTGTCTCTTCTATAATCGGCTGCTGATTGCTATTTTGTTTATTGTGTACTAATAAACAATATATATAAAATCATTTTAAAAATTATATTTATCGAATAATAATGCAATAATAGAACAATATGCATTCAATAAATTCTAAGCTAAAATCCAAATTTGGAATGTTCAGAGTAATGCAAAACGGCTCTGATTGAAAGTGTCTCTTCTATCTATGTATCTAGAGGAACCGCATTCAGATACTCTAGTCACTTTGGAGTAACTTCTACTCAAGTAGTCAACATTACTCTATTTTTATACGAGTAAATAGCGGATCAACCGAATTTATACGGTTCTTGCTATGAACAATTTTTAAAATGATGAACAGAGCGCGCATCTACTCAACTCCTTAATTTTTCTTCTGAAATCTAAATTCGTGCAAAACGTTTCAATGTATCTTAAATTAGATCGAACATAATTGGTGAACTTTATTAATTATAAGAAAGTCATCGCGCAGTAGCTGCCTGCTTAAGATACTAAATTAATTTCACACGAATCTTAGCGCAACTTGCGGTTTGCAAATATCATTTAATTCTATTATTCGATTCGAGAAATTCTGGCGAGATCATGGCGTAGAAATGCGAAAGAAAACGCTACAAATTATTATTGATTGCAATTATGTCTCATGGTGAAAATCAATTAAAATTTCCCATGGTTCCAATAGATTTTTTATCATGTTTCTAGCCGTGCACCTTTTTGCTTTACAACCAGAAAGTATAGTTTGTTGGAATTAGAAAACATCCCGCTGCTGTTTTCTTGGTCCAAATTGGAATTTCCGCTGTGCATTGAAAATTGTTTTAGTAGCGAGTCTTGTAGGCAATAATAAATGCTATTTTATACTATTTCTCCCTCCTGGAGCCAATGAGCCAATTAATTATTCACATGATTTTGTTTATAGCCCACACGGTCGTATACTACTACTAATAAGCTGTGGCCATTCCAGCTCCAGTTTTTCTACTCTTTTTTGGGACAGGTATGTTGTGATCAGGCTTAGAAAATGTTTATTGGAACGGAGCCAGATGTGCTGGAAATTGTAGCATCTTGAACAATAAATAAGGTGATGAAAAAATGGGCCACAAATGCGACTGATTGAACCATGGTGCTTGCTTTGGAATAAAAGGCTATTTGTGCTAACACCTACATTCCGTGAAAGAAAAAATAAACGCTCATTAGAAACACACAGAGGTCAAATATACCACCCTATTCATAGATGCTGATTTCCGCTTTGCTATGTACCATTGCGGTATTCGCCTTTTTTTCATATGTTCAATACGGGGTGGTCTTTATCCTGGACTGAAATGAATATATAGCTTCTTTTCACTCGTTTGTGGAAATACAGTTACTCTTGATAAGCCTACAACAATGGGGCGAGCACGAAGATGAGCAGAAACACCAATGACAGGAAGCAATCAGAAAAGTCAAGCTAACTCTGCCATCGAATGGAATGGAATGGAAGATTGGTTCTTTCCTCTAATGTATCTGGGTGTAATCCTGGATCCAAAGCTAAATTGGAGATTGAACATAGAACTGAGGGTTAAGAAGGCCTGTATAGCCTTCTATGCCTGCAAGAGAACCTTTGCAAAAAAATGGGGTCTCCGACCGAGGGTGGTTCTCTGGATGTACACCGCTGTAGTGCGTCCGATCCTGACGTACGGCTCTATTGACTTTCCATGGTTGTATGGTCTCCCAGGTTTCGTCAGTGTATTCCAAGCAGAAGTACTGGCGATATTGGAAGTCTGTCGATGGATGGGGCGAGAATCGAGCCTCAAGCGTAACAGCCAAGCGGCCGTCAAGGCCTTGCACTCAACGATGACATCTTCCAGGCTGGTGGGGCAGTGCAGCGACGCGCTGAACCGTCTGGGCGGCAAGCTCAAGGTCACTCTCCTCTGGGTTGCCGGGCATAGGAATATAGAGGGGAATAAGCGGGCTGACAGGTGAGGATCTGCTCTTGGCAGCCCTTCGGTGAATACAGTCGGTGTTTCGCTGGCGACTGTCGGTGACCGAGTCTATTCGCACTACCTAGCAACCGCGAGCTTAAGAGGGCGTAGGCTTACGAGTTGTGCCAAGTTAAGGAGAATTTGGCCCGCTTATAACATAGCCGGATCATGAGTGCTCCTGTGCCAGACGCGTGCATTCAAGATAACGGCGGTCTACACGAGGGACTGGCCCAAAGGGACCATGCCGCCAGGCTCGACATACCCTACAATTCGCAATGCCAAAACTGCGGAGAAGGAAGGGAAACCCTCATGCACTTTCTCAGCGATTGCCCAGCTCTAGCTAGAGTAAGGCTATGAACACTGGGTAAACCATTTTTTGGGGGCCAGAGAGAGATTTCTAGCTGCAGGGTGGGAGAGCTGTTTTCCTTCGTGAATACTACAGGTGGCTCAGAAGATCCGAAGTGGCTAGACTCTGCCTCCCTGCTCCCATAACAGCAGTCACGGTCTTAGAAGTTTGTGGCATCAAAACGGCGCACTACAGCGCTAATTGGGCTCCACCGGAAACGGCCACTGATACCTACCTACCCTACTACGGCACGACAGTAAACTCTAGGAGACAATGTCGTCAGCATTAGATTTGCCAATTATTACTCTAATTTGGCTCAGATACTCATTTACAGCTGAGTGGACTGGCACCCGACATCCAATAACGATATAAATCTCTCTGCCCCCAGTGAGATATGAACCGCAAACTTCCGTCATCAACAAGAGACAAAAGTGGAGCAGAAATTAGATCCACACCGGGCAGAAAGTTGTCTTATATGAATTGGATAGAAAAACGCCCAAGCATAAACTAGCAAAGTCACGGAGACACGCAGATGACGCCTTCTTATGATAAAATAGGGAAGAAAGGGAGCAAACTAAGTAAGGAAGGTTCCCATCACGCCGCAAAGAAAATAGGTAATTTCTCAACCGCGATTTCAGCGCCTGCAATAGTGGAAGGAACCTGTATTGTACCAGAGACTCAAGATGCATGTCGCAGGTGGATACAGGCGACACAGTAGCAATAGTGTGGAGTTCGAAGCAAGAGATCATAGCCCTAATAATTGCCAACGGTTTCAAAGCGTATACTTTAGGGAGGGGAGCTGGATGAGAAACACCTGGGGCTAAATCATCATCAAAAGCTTTAAGGAGCTGGACATCGTACTAGCTTATGTTCGATGTGCTCCAACATTCTGAGGTAGAGGAGCACTCAATCATCAATGTGGCATACCTTAGCGCCTCGCTGATGAGAGGGATTGTCTAACGAGCCATTGAGCACTACACCCACAACGACCATCAGACCATCTTTTCCATTGCAGTCGAATAAAGCAATAATCAGAAGCGCGCTGATAGCAAAAAAGGCAGGATGGCTGCTTAATCTACCGGCGTTTTCGAGGAAAAGACATTCCATGTGGCATTGAAGAAGGGTTCACAGTCCGAAGGGAACAACAATGGCAATAGTGCTTCAATTGTATCAACCTTTGCACCGCAGCAGAAAATTGAACTACTGATGGAACCAGGAAATCCCGATATTGAAATCATCGTGTCGTACGAGCAGTAACTTTATCAAAAGAGAAGAAGGCCGGCACATCGAGTGCTGGAGGAGAAATACCAGGATCCCTGAAGTAACTTAAAGAAAGCTTAATAGAGAAGCAAGCGGGGTTGCTGCAGGTAGCTCTACCTCTACGGACATATTGGAGATGTGAAGGCTTCGAAACAGGACGGGATTCCAAACAAGGGTCTTAAGTTGACTACTACGGCTACGCCCGATTGTTTACAAGCACATTTGAATTGTGCATGGTGGAAGGAGTATTTCCCACCGAGTGGAAGAAATAGAAGTTAATTCTGCTACCGAAGCCGCAATGACTAATGAGAATTGGTATACCACCTAACAAAGTTCTTTGCGAGATACGATAGTAGTTGTAGGAAGTATTTGGTCGCTAGGATTAGACGAGTTTCCCGACTGCGTCACCAATACTTGAGGGCCCGAAAGAAATTATATGGCATTGCTCGAGGTTCATGTAGGAGAGGAAGGTTGAACGACGTTCTCAATGTAGGCATCGGACCCCACCAACTTGTACAAAAGATTATGAGGTCGAAGACAACTAGATTGCAGTAAACGCCACAATAGCCATACCCAGATGATATTTGTATCGTAGAATGGTTGTCGATTATAAGTCGAGTCAGCTGTTAGTGGGTGCCTGATTCAAATAAGAGTGATAATCAGGCAAGCGCAATACTCACCACATTATCATCTAACGCATGACTACGACTTTGAAATTAGGTTCTCAAACAGATTTGAAGGTCTAGATTTGGACTATTGTGCCATCGATTTATCAAGTGTGGAATCCAAGCCGTCCGCAAAGGTCATCACGAACAGCATGCCGGACATCGCGACGTCCACATCCAAGCTATGACCAAGACAGACTTCTACAAGTACTTACGAATTCTGTAGGGGACCCATGCTTGAGTTGGTGGACGTTCTACTGTCCGAATTACTGCGACGCATCTTTCGCATTAGAAGGCCTAGGTTTGGACTATTGCGTCATCAATTATTATTATTATAATATATTGAAGATGGTGGCTGCTTGGTATAACATCGCCAATTCTTTAGTACCCTTCCTATTTGGATATTTTTATTGATCTTTGATACAAACCGGACCCCATTGCCGCTTCCGGAGACGAGTTCCAATGGTCCCAGTGGAATAATCGCCTTCAGTACCTTGATGTGGTCGATGAATTCCTTCAAATTCCAAACTGTTTCAATACATCCCAAGGGTTTAATCGATATGAACGCCTATGGCTCAACATCAAAAGTACTGCTGCAGATTATGAATGAATACCGATCTGTCTTACATCTTTACAAATCTCGATGACCTTATTGTCACCAGTAAATCACCTGCAACCATCTTTTTAAAAGAAGGACCGTAATGTTAGCACTTAAATCTTAAGAGGTCAATTATTCTCTGTGGACAACCGCAAATATTCATGACCATGGCTGAGATTTGAACCCAGGGTACGAAGACGAGTTCTCGAAGACGACGCTTTAGCCACTTCGATTATTGGCCCGTCAAGTTGCGATTACAGCCCTGCTTGACAACTCAGATTTTTTCCGGATGAGACAATTTTAGCCGGTTCGTCCACAGAAAACCTAAATAACAGCGGCAAACGAGTATAGGAGTATCGAAGTGTCATTAATAGGCATAGGGATTTTAAAGCAATAACAAAACATGTAATTGTTGAAGATCACAGGGTTGAACTAAAGAAGACTTCCTTCTTTGCAAAACTTAATTATCATAATTACCAAAGAATTATGAGAAAATTCCTATAAATTTTTTTAAGGATCCTAACAATTTTCGCGCTGACAGCTTTTATTATCGTCAGTACATAGCTTCGGGCATTAAAAAGGATGAGATGTTCATTATTAAGAAAAGAGATAAAAGAATACTCAGGTAACGCAATACGAATTACTTCGCTGTGGTTATAGCAAGATATCTGCTTGTCTACAATGTGTTGTATACATTCATATTCGGCCCTAATGACACAACTTTAAGGCGAATTTCAGTGGTTAACTATCGATATAAACTTAGTTCTTTGTTGAAATTGCAGGGAATCCTGAGTCCGCATCCACTTGCTGGCGGACCAGACCACTTGGGAAGCAACTTACTTCTTCTCTTGTGGACCGCGGACCTCTTTCTTTTTTGAGCTAAGCGCCCAAGTCTTTTAAAAAAGTTGACTGACGGTTTCGTCTAGGGTTGTTTATCAGACGCTGCCGCACCTCTCTCTCTCATAGAAGTGAGGCAGCCTCTCATGAGTTGCCTCTACCCTGAACGTAACTGTCAGTCAACTTTTTTTAATAAAATAGTTCTTGTTTCTTATACACATTAACGTCAGGTTCTGTTATTGAAAGCAGCTGACGATAATGTATTCTGTGTTAACCAGGCCGACAAGTATTTATCATTTTTACCATCCATAACCCTCCGGTTCCGGCGTCTGCATGCACGTTCATATCTAATTCCGTAATCGGAGAAAGTCGATATTGAACGGAAGAATAAAGGCCATAATCGCGTGAAAATTCCTATAAGTTTGATTCAACTGGTTGTTGTGTTGAAGTATATTACAATGAAGGATTTGCCATTTCCTTTTTGACATCCTTTAAGTATCTGAAATACCGACTATAAAAGCCATCAAATAAGGTCTAAAAATACAAATTTGATTACTTTTATAATATGTATTTCTGCTATGAGATTAGACAACGAAAAGTTTAAAGAAAGAAGAAAAGAACTAAAATACGAAACATTTAATCAAGAGGAATCAATGAATAAAAAGAAAATTAAAGTAGGAAAAATAACAAAATGTGTCAAAAACAAAAGAACAGGATTAGTCACCAAGTTGTAATTTTAGCCGACAATGCGCATTGTTTCCAAATTCATTGTGGTAATTCCTATCATAAACCGGGAGTCAAATATATACTTGTAATCTCAACTTTTTTCTAAATATACACATGTTATATTGGTAAAAAAATATGAAAAAGATAAGAAGTGAGAGCCCAGTTAATGCCATATTTAGTTGTAAACTTATATTTGCTATTACATATATGTTCGTAAATATTTCAATATAGATAAGTGATGGAACGAATTCTTTCGTTCTCCTTGGTCAGCATATTCTGCGAGACTAGGAAACTCGATCTTGAAGAAGCTTCAAATGACGACGATGTCAACTACGTCAACTTACGGTTTGCCTTTCTCAAAGAAGGGACCACATAATTTCCGAACAACTTTGTGTTAATAATTGGAGCTCGCAGAGCTTTTGGGTCATTGATACTGCATATACTAGCCGTATTTTATTTACCACCTCTAATGAAAAATTGAATAGCAACGGCTAAAGTATCTTTCCTGAATGATTTCCTATCAATTGGTCCTTCCTACCCAACTTTCTGAGGCTATCCCCCTCCCCATTTGCTTCTTTTATCCAAACCGAAGCTATTTGGAAGCGTTTAATTTTTTTTATGAAACTAGATATCTCCAAGAGTACCTATATTGTAATGAAATATTAAGATTCAAATTCCCGTATCGAATGATTAAGACTAGAACAACCATTCCATAATTCCTTGCCTTAAGCTCTCAAAGGAATAATTGCCCTATTCCGAATACCACATAATACATGCCTCAAACACTCCCAATTCCATAATATAAATTTATCCTGCATGATTTCGTACAAGGACATTTCCAAGTAGTCTCCTAAATACCCCGCAAGGGCCAAGAATAAAATTAATAACAGAAGGAAGCAATGTATACCTTTTCTCTACCGAAATCCTAATACCCTCATTCCGTTATATTTCGCTATAATTTATCTTTCCTCTCAAACATATATTTATCTACATATATGGTACGTTTGGAATTTATCTCATCTGGAACTCGGTAGGACCGTAGGTTGCCTTACCTTTCCTAGCTAATAAAATTGGCCCAATTCCAGACGGATATTACATTTTCTATGAAAACACAGTGTATGGAGGATATAGCAGACGATGGAAGCAATCCGTAACCATCAATGCCAAGTACCCATAGAAGGTATAAAATGCCACCGTAGCAAATAAGACACTTTCTCTTCAATTCGATGAATTGATTTCTGATGTTTAACATCATTTACTTCAAAGGATATTCGCCGAAATTGCTCGTCTCCTCACTACTGCAACCAGCCACAAGCAAGACACTTTCCTAAGTTTATATCAATTTAAGATTGCTTGACTCTTCCAGTTAGGATACTTTTGTTTAAATAAAGTATGAAATCAAGTTCTATTTTAAGACTCCTTGCAAAGTACATACATCGTCGATGACTTCCTCTTTGCTCCTTGTAAGCTTTACTTACCTTCAGTTGAGTTAGGAGTTAAGTTTCCCACTTTCAGCTGATAACTTTGTAAACGATTCGTGAAATACCTCACGGTTTTCCAATGGGGGTGGAAATTGAAAGTTTATAAAGGAGGCAAATACCTTTTTTTGGTGCCGGTTTTATCGGGTCTTAAGAATGAAAAACGAAAGCAACACAAAGGGGATTTATAGGAAGTTTTTCGATTAGATGAATTGCTAAGATAGGAGACAACTTGATTAATCGAAAACTTAAATGAATTGTCTGGAGTCGTTTCAAACTTGATAGAATACAGACAATGCTATCTTTTTTGTAGCAGGGCCTCAATTTTGTGTAAATGGTGTGGATGAAAAATTGCCAACATTTTTTCTATCTTGTTGAAGTTATTCGTTTCGATTGTTTGACCTAATTTAGGAGATTTTCTTATTCTGTACAAGTGTTGTATATTTTAGATTGCATTTGTTGTCTTGTCGGTTTCTTATTGATTCCCATTCATTTTGCTGCAACTTGGAAATAAGGAAGTAAAGTGGGGCCAAAATGTAATTTTTCGTTAGACAATACTGCACCAAAGTTTTTCTTAGCCTTTGATAAGACGAAGAAGGAAGCTTTGATCTACAGAATTTAATTGCATCTTTTTTTTTTGTTGAGGATGCTGGGAGTCCTGACTCCGCACCCACTTGGTGACAGACCGGACCACTTGTGAAGCAATTTACTCCTCTTTTGTAGTCCACGGACTCCTCTTTTCGGAGTTAAAGCCAAGTTTTCAAAAAATAACGAAAAAAAATTACTTCGGGCTCGTTTAGGTGTGGACTTATGACGGATTTCACTTGAATATAATGCGTACCCATTACGTTTGCGATTATATTTAAGTGGAGCAATTACCATCTGTCGTTACTTTCGGTCACGCTGCTCCCAGGGTAGAGGTGAGGCAGCATCTGATGAGTTGCCTCTGCCCTGGACGAAAACCGTCAGTCAGGTTTTTCATTCTTTTTTAATTGCATCTGTTATTAATACAATCCCCGTAGACCACTTTGTCCTTTATCCAAGTTCGTCTGGTTGCATATGGGTAGAAAACTACAGAATCTAAACAAGTGAAACCTCACTAGATCTACCGATTGCGCTTTTACGATGAAACAACAGGAAACATGAAAAAATGTCCCATCTGGGAAAGCACCGTCATTACTGTAAACGAAAATTTACTACGATATTTGGGGAACATTTCCTATACCATTGAACACGCAGATTTCAGAAAAAAGTTCGATATGAGATTGCATCTAGAAGGAAACCGAAAGGAAAGAGAATCATAGATGACTCTAACATAGATTTTAGAACGATATGTATTAAATGTATGTATTGTTTGAAGTTGTGCAATCCCCAAGCCTTCTAGGATACTTTATGTATCGCAGGATTTCCGTTAGTGGATGTAATGCTACCCCCTGCAACTGGAGCACGCTAGCACAAAAGATCTAATGTCTGACACGTCCATCGGCAGCGCATTCACATAGAATATGCTCCGTGATTGCGCTTCCGCATTACAGGAGGGATATGTATCATCTTGTACAATTCCTATTCTAAACATATGCCCAGCTAGTAAATTATCGCTAGTTGTATTTTCCACAATACTTTTGTAAGTCTTCCTGCTTTTCGACAGGATAAACATAATATGTTTATTAGTCTGGTGAGTCTAGAAACATTTAGGCTCGGCCACCTGTAATTATGGGAAGCTTATTCCCAGTCTTTGAAGGCGGCCTTAGCTAATGCTACTGACACTACTATTGCTGGTTCCGAGCCCGGCATAGGGGAAATTTAATCCTCTTTTGCTAAGGCATCCGAGATTTCATTTCCCTCTACAACACAGTGACCAGGTACCTAGAATAGTTCCACCATATTGAATCTAGAAATAGAGTTCATTCGGTTTATACATTCCTGAACGATTTTCGAAGTGATCAAAGGACTACCCAACAGCCTCAGTGCAACTTGGCAAGAAGGTAAGAACTGGATTCAGTTTCCCCAATAACTTTTTCAATGCTTTACGCATAGATCTAAGCGAATTAGTCTATGAGTTGCTCTCATTGCAATGCTTTGAATAAATATACCCAAGGGTTGCAAATCAGATTCTGTGCTTATGGCACCGATAATACTCAGACACACAGTTCTTTGCAGTGCAGCTACTTTACAGTGAAAACTTTTTTGTCTCACTTTAACCCACCACACTACGAACGGATAAGCGAACAACCGCCTAATGAGCACATAGGCTGTGCCAACGCGTTTCGTCTTTACCTCTAAATGTTTGTGTCAAAGAAGCTTTTAACTTGGAATATCTCCTAGATATTTCACTTCTTCCGAGAGTTGGCGGGTTGCACTCCTTATCTTAGGATTAGGATAAAGACAATCCAGTTTGCTCCTTTTCCTAAATAAATCCAGCGTGGTTCTACTTTGATTTATTAAAAGGTCATGCCTATTGGTGCCTCAGGGACTTTGTTTTTTGTTACATACCTTTTCAAGATCCCGATCAACAGCTAGCACAGCCACGTCATCATTATAAACTTATACGTCCCCATTGACAAATACTACAGTTCGCATAGTAGTGAGTTCATCAACATACTCTTGGGGGCAGCCTTTCGTTGCCTCTGCTGTTAGGTAGCGATCGACATTCACTTCAGCACACAGAAATTTCTGCATTAGCATAGCATAGATTCACTTGTCATCGACACTATGCTTTTTGACAGCATAACAAAGTTTTTAGAACGGCGCACAGCCATTGTCCACGAACACCCCATCGCGTACTCAACTTTCAGTTGTATCCTCTATCTTTAAAACCAAAGAATAAAGAACAGAGCAGACTCACAGGACTTTCTGGATTAGTAAGCACATTAATTTTTATTTAGTGGGTGCGACCTTAGCAAGAATAATGTTTAGCTAATCTGTCTGAAGTTCTTTGAGTTTGAATAGTCATATTTCCCAGGCTTCGGTATAAAGACTACCTTAACCTTTTGCCAAGAGGTGGATACGTAGCCCAAAGCAAGACATTCTCGAAAAATATTTCTTAGAAGTCGCTTTAAGTGGTCTATATAATAATCACATATCATCGCTGGATAGATGAAATCCATACCAGGAGCTGTAAAATGTTCAAAGGACTGTAAGGCACTTTTTCATTTCAACAACCGCCATCACAGTGTTCCGATCCGCCTTGCAACACTTTCGCGTTGAAGGGTTTTCAGGTACCACCACATCCTCCACTCCAACCTTCCACTTCTGTCACCTGTTCTCCCGGATGTTGTACTTCCAGGAGAGTCCGTACGGATTCCAACTTGGAGTTCATGAAAATAACCATCGGGTTTTTTAAAAAAAATCAAATTTGGACGACTCATCACTTTTAAAGACTTTACACAGCCTTGAAGTCCCCTCTTTCGCCTTTAAGTCCCTCACAGTATGCTCTAGAGGAGTCTCGTTTCGAACACTTAACGAGTCTCTTATATTCACGCTGTGAGTTCGGTAAGTATAAGAATATTTCTTATAAGAATAAGATTCGTCTGGTTGATTTTTTGAGTTTTTGCAGTTCTTAGTTCAACCAAGGAACCTCTTCATATCAATCTAAAAGTGTGGATTTCAGAGCTCCCAATTCATCTTCTATTGCTAAAGGAATCGTTAGGCCCCCAGGAATCTTTTGTTGTCAAATTTTCCTAGGATTCCGCCCTCATATTAAAAGCTTTTTGATTGCAATAGGCATACTGCATTCTAGGTATCGATGATCTTCCACTGAGACTTCGTTTAGCACCCGCTGTTCTATAATCAACTCTAACACCATTGGAGCGTGGATTATTAGGTCAATTATGCCACTTCTTTTTGGTCCCACGAACTAGGGGCGCACCCTACGAATGAAATAATTTCTCTCCTCTAGCAATGCATTTGCTACCATCCCGGCAAATATGCTGAGCGTTCGCGCCGCAACTGCGAGACCACTTGATTATGCATGCGCTAGAGGATCTGTAAATTCTTCCAAGCAGAGGCAACTATGTTTTAACCTCGCCATTAATCTGGTATTGTAAAATGACCGCGACTAACCCCTGGAAACAGAACTGTCGCAGCGTGGTTGCCTCTAACCATTTTGACATCAGTACACAAACTCTCGGTCTTATATTATAGATCATTCATCGTAGAAGTCTCCTTAACTGATCCAATCCCACAGGTTTAATTAAACCGAACCCAGGACTTTTAGCAGACTACAGGCTGATTTCCTCAGCCTTTATATTTTTCGGCAAAAGCTCAATCTAAAACAGTTAGAACCGCTTTCCGTAGATCCAATCCCACAGCCCGGCATCAAGCCAGTTCCGTTCACCTTTCTGTCTCAAAGTTACTTTATCGTACTTTGAGAATACTTGTCTGGTCTGTTACGAGCCGTCTGTAATTTTCACTTCTTGGGACGCTAGTGATCCCATTATTGTAGGAACGCTTCAAACTGTAGCCTACCATTCACACGGCCAACCACTTGTTCCTAAAGTGATCCACTGGATAGAAAGCTCATCTACGACACCAACGTAGGCCTAGTTGAATATTTGATAACCAGTGGAGTGCCTCTAGGGTCAGTGCTGGGCCCACTACTCTGGAACGTGATGTGGCTGCGCATCAAACTTCCGCGACAAGCTACCCTTATTGGCTACACAGACGACATCGCAATTGCTACAGTGAGATATCGGTTAGGCTGATCAAGGATTGGTTGGTATCACATAGATTAGATTTAGCGGAACACAAAACTGAGATTGTACTGGCCAGCAGCCGATATTGAAAAAAAAACTCTACAGTTTCGTGTGGGGCAGTATGTGATAGAGTCAAAGCATTTCATCAAATACCTCGGCGTTATGATGGATCCTCAATCGACCTTCAAGGAACACTTGAGCTATGCGGGCCAAAAAGCAACGAAAGTTGTAGTTGCGTTAACTGTCATGATGCCCAATATTGAAGGACCCAAACCACCGAGCAGGCTGTTGCTAGCCAGAGTGTGTTAATCAATTTTACTATATGAAGCACCCGTTTGGACAAAACCCCTTAATGTTCAGGGGTATAGGAGAAAATTATCTTCAGTATATCGTCTCAGTGCGTTAAGAGACGCAAGCGCATTCCGGTCAGGCGAAGCAGCTTTCGTAGTCGCGGGAATGGTGCCCATTGATATTTTGGCTGAGGAGATGCGAACACTATACAATTGGAAAGCACGTAACATAGTGACCGTAATGCCGACGATCGACGACGAGAAGAAAGAGCGCGAACCATCAGGTGGTCGTCCAGGCTGATTTCAAATATCCAGGGTTGGATTATGCGCAGCCATGGAGATTTCCACTATCACTTGAACCAATTTTTTATTAAACATGGTAGATACCGCAGGTATTTACATCGTTTTTCGCATGACGATTCTCTCTTCTGTCCTGAGTGTATAAACGAATACGAGAACCCGGAGCACATACTCTTCATATGTCCGAGATTTGCGAATGAAAGGGAACAGCTTCAACTTCAACAAGTGTGGAATGCAGTTAGTGGCACCCTAAGCTGCATTCAGGAGGAGCTTCGAAGAATAGAGCGAGATGCCAATGTCAATTGCAGTAACCTGCCCAGAACTGAGCGATTTAAATATCTCGGGGCCTATGCTATCAGCCAATGGAGAACAGCGTAATGAAATTGCTTCACGAATTAACGCAACCTGGATGAAGTGGCATTCCACAACTGGTGTTTTTTGTTATTGACGTATCTCTACACTTCTGAGTGTTGATCTACTATGAAAGACAATGAACGGCGTTTTGCGGTAATGGGGATTAAGATGTTTTATTTGACTAGTGGCATGAGACGTTTTGATCACATCCGAAATGAGGATAGCCGCGATCAATATGGGGTTGAACCGATCGTGGAAAAACTGTGGGTGAGGCGTTTTCGATGGTACGATCACGTAATTCGACGTAACGAGAATTCACTTGATGTCTGAACATCGAAGTCAATGGTAAGCGACCAAGTGGTCGACCGAGACAACGGTAGCTTGATATGGTGGATGAGAATTTAAAAACTCGCGATTGCGCCCAGATCAGGCATTCGATAGACCCAAATGGCAAAACCGATCACGACGAGCAGACCCCGCTTGTGAACGGGGCAAAGGCTAAAGAAAAAGAAGACTGCTTTGCCGTTCAAATGAAGTAATTTTGTCCGAAAGCCACAGTTAGAAAGTTAATCAACTAACGATTCCTATAATCTAAATTCTCCCGACAGTAGGGTAGGTAGGTATCAGTGGTCGCTCCGAGGAGCCCAATTAGCGCTTTGATGCCACAAACTCCTAAGACCATGACTGTTGTTATGGGAGCAAGGAGGCAGAGTCCAGCCAACTCGGATCTTCAGAGCCAACCCGTAGCATCCACGAAAGAAAGCAGCTCTCCCACCCTGCAGCTAAGGAATCTCTCTGAGGTTCTCAAAGAATGGTTTACCCAGTGTCAGTAGCCTGACTCTAGCCAGAGCTGGGCAATCGCAGAGAAAGTGCATGAGTCTTGCCTGGCCCATCCGTCCAAGGGTGACCTTGGGCGTAAGCTCTGAACCGTGCTTTTCAGGAAAAAAGAATCTAAAATAAACGAATAAAGATTCTCTGCATCAACAGCGGAACGGATAAACCCGATGTTGATGAGTATGATGAGCTAGAAAAGAATTTTTTTGAAAGTATGTGCTTTATTGTACTTTAAGAATACTTGTCTGGTCTGTTACGAGCCGTCTGTAATTTTCACTTCTGGGGACGCTAGTGATCCCACTATTGTAGGAACGCTTCGAACACTTGTTCCTAAAATGATCCACTGGGGACTGTCCAGTCCATATACCAAATGTTTACCAATTCTACATCATATCATACCAGACTTAATTGCAGCCCGACGAGAGTGCTTACTTGGTTGACCCATATGTCGGTTGTTGTCTGATACAGCTCTTTACTTTTGTTATTATTTAAAGACCCGAGAGTCTGGTGTGAACGCGCCACAACTTCTTATTAAAAATACATAACATCAAAAAATAAAATACGACCTTGTAGAATTCCTTTCTTTTTTCATTAAGATCTTGGCTAACATCAAAGAAGTGTGGAACTAATAATTAATTAACCTCATTACGTCTAGCTAATTGCACTTCAACTTCTTAACAACAGTGATGGATGCCGAATCGCTAAATACGGACGTACGTAGAAAGTTGATTCAATTTGATTCTCTCATAACATGGATGCATATAGATAGATGTGTGCTTTTAGTGGAAAGCCGTTAACGGCAATCATCTCCACTAGCTTACACAACATCATTGTACACTTATATTTCAAAGAGTCAAGTGCCTTCCATGAACTCTCTAGTGTACTGAGCTCTGCTGCGTTTAAATACTTGTAGAACATTTCAAAGTGCATTTTATTAAAATTTATCTCCTATTGGAGCTCTGCAAAGCATGTCGATCGGAATTTAACGCTAAATTCTAAATAAATTAATCTCCAAGGCAATAATTTACATGGGGATTTGTACATGGATTGGCTTTTCGATGTAATGAGAACACATAAGATATGTTGAATGGTTTGAGGGCATCCAAAGAACTATCCATACACAGAACCGGCCACTTATGTCAGATAATTTAGCACTTGCATTTCGAAACCTATGAGGAACAAAAAAGCAAAAGCAAAAGTACTTCTATAAACATTTTATTTCTATTAAATTTATTGGTTTTCTTTCAACGATGTTATGAGTATTCAAGCTATAAACATTAATTAATCCATATTAGAAGTGTCTGGCCTCTAGTTCATAACGAGGGTAAATTCGCAATCGGGAATCAAAGAAAACACTAAGGAAAATCAGAGGCTCCTTCTATGTCTCTCACTTTCCCACTTCAATTTCTTTCATTAAAATATTCTGTAATGTATCTGACATGCAATGATTGATGCACATATGCGTGTATTTATACCACCCCCTTAATGCACCCCATTTCAGATCTGTGTGATAATTTTTCTCAGTGCTTTTAACATGTGAATTAATTAAGCCAAGTGCCTGAGTACATCCCACTCAGAGCTCAATGACTACTTCCAAGCCATAAGGAACTTCACAATTCTCTTCCAAACACGATAAAAAAAATATAATACATAAAGGGGTAATATAGTAATGAAATGAAAAGAGAGAGAGTATGACATTGTCCCGTAAGGCCACGTTATTGATTTTTAATAGCTTCTCGCAACAACGCCCAAGTAGGTGCCTCACTCTTTAATTAGTAATCAGCCAAGAATAGAAAAGACTTGCTTCAAGAACTTTTGTGGGATTTTTGAAGAGGCAAACGATTAAACGCCTTTCTTCCAGGAAATTATAACACCAAAGACACTTTCTAATCTAAATATGCCAAGGGGACATACCCTTACTGATAAATTTGCTGTACTAAAAATTTGCCTTTGCGAGCTATAAGCCGCTTAATTTTTCCTGCAAACCAACTTCAGTTGAATTCGCAACCACTTACAAATTTCCCTAGAAATTAATAAATTATCCCCGATTATCTATTTATATAAAACACTCTGAAACGAGACAATTTAATTGTCAGCAATGGTGCCAAACAAATAGAGGTCCGGGGCTTTCTAGCTAATTTCCTGAAAATATTATTCAAAAGAGAAAAAGGACACGAAGGTTAAACGCACCTTGTGACAAGGTGACAAATTAAGTTTTCTGTCCTCTATTATAGGAAGAAAGAGTTCACGATGTTCATGCGTTCAAGGAAAATTATAAGATGAGAATCGTAGATAATAGATAAAACTTGCGATTAAAATTCAGCTGCGTTAATTTGTCAAATTTAGTTTCATTCGTTTTGTTAATGCTACAAATCTGTCGGAGAATAAGGTGCATTTTCGGCATATTTTGCTTTATTACTTCAAAAAAGGCAAAGGAGGTGCGGAGACCCACTGAACGATATGCGGTGTATACGAGGACGATGCCTTACAGAACGTACCGCTCAAAAATGGTCCTAAACATCAACACGTGTCCATCGAAATCCAGATGCCGCATTTGTGACAAACAACATCACACGTTGCTGCACAACACGTTTATGCGACGCAACTCACACACAAAGAAGAAGGCATCGAAGCTAATCCAGTGGGAACAACCACAGCAACCCTCCTAGCTGGAGAGAGCTCACATAACCAACCGGTGTTGCTTTGCACAGCCAGAGTAAGGGTGAAGAACGCATCATCGGGATCAACAACACTCTAAGTGTTGGTTGATACCGGGTCACAACGAAACCTCATTACAGAGTCAGCGGTGCAATTGCTGGGTCTGAATCCCAGACGTTGTGATGTGCTGATATCTGGGCTTGGAGGAGCTTCGAAGGTTCGTGCAAAAGGAACAGTAAATTTGCAAATGGAGACCAAACCCGGAGATGAGATGTTTAATGTACTAGCAATCATCAGTAATATTACTAACATTTGCCTTGCAGCACCGGTCAGAATTAAGTTACCTCCAACATTGACCCGCGCTGATCTTGCCAATCCATCATGTCGAGCGCCTAGACGCGTTGACATCTTGCTCGGTGCAGACGTGATGAATTCAATAGTTGCACCAGGAGTCAAACAGGGATCTCCTTGCGCGCTTAATTCAAAGGTCGGTTGGGTGTTATTCGGGCCCAATCTCAAATCAAGCCGTGCCAAGCACCTCACATCGCTCATCGGCATTGACGATCGAACAGACGAGGTAGACGATTCTGGGAAATCACAGAATCACCAGCTAAACCCAATTTGACACCAGAAAAAAAGGCTGCTGTTAGTTGGTACCAAAGAACGAACAAAACGCGAAGAATCTGGGAGATAGAGTGAGGCTCCCATTTAAAGACGATGCTAAACCGGCGTTGGATTTAGGTGATTCCCAGAAATTGACACACATAAGGTTCTCGCAGCTAGAGAAGAGGTTAGCTAGGGATGTAGCATTACGAAGTCAGTACGACGGCTTCATGGAGGAATACCAACGATTAGGCACAAAATTGAAATTCCTGAACAGAAGAAATATGCAGTTCGTAACTACTACCTGCCACACCATGCCGTCTACAAACAGCAGAGCACGACCACAAAGCTGAAAGTGGTTTTTAATGCATCCCAAAATGCACCATGAGGAAAATCTCTCAATGACGCCCTGCTGACAGGACCAAGTATCCAGAACAACCTCACCAATACACTCATGAATGGAGGACTCATCGATACGTCATCGCAGCCGACATTGAGAAGATGTATCGACAAATAATGGTCGATCTTCAAGATCAGGATTTCCAACGCATTATTTAGCGGAGTCATCCATTAGACTCGATCAGACACTATAGGCTTATTACAGTCACCTATGGAACCGCTAGCGCCCCATACCCAGCGTTACGAACATGACGGCGGCTAGCTGAGGATGAAAAGCAATGGTACCCTCTGGCTTGTCAAACCATTATCGACAACTTTTACGTGGACGACTTGCTCACGGAAGGAGATACTATCGAACATGTTAGAGGCCTGCGACAAGATCTGATAACCGTACTACAAAGGGGAGATTTCAAATTGCGGAAATGGGTTGCCAATCATGACGCTCTGCTATCATCCCTACCCGACATCGACCGAGAAGCTAAGACATCGCTTAGCATCAAGAGGATGATCATATGAAGACCCTTGGATTGAGATGGCTTCCAGCCAGAGACTCATTCTCATTCAAAATGCAACTTAAATCTCCAACTAAGGACACATTGACAAAGAGACAGCTCCATTCCGAAGTCGCTAAGATATTCGATCCAGTGGGTTGGTTACAACCATGCATTGTGTTCGGCAAAATCATAATGCAGTTATGGGAATTGAATGGAACGATCCCGTTCCACACGAGCTAGATGTCAAATAGCGCACATTTCGGGCACAATTACCAGAGATCCAGAATCTCACGATCCCACGACATCTGAACTATTCGACCATCAATGCAATCCAGATTCATGGATTTTTCTACGCTTCCGAGACTGCATACGCTGCTGTATTGTACCTGAGAATAGAGGAAATGGGAGCAAAGCCATTCGTCAGACTAATCACATCAAAGTCTAGGATCACCCCCCTGAAAACACAGTTGATACCACATCTCAAATTATGTAGAGCAGCTCTACTGACCGAACTGATGAAGGACCCGCTTACGACACACAATTGGAATCGGCTCTCACCATATTATTGGACTGACTCTACAATTGTGCTCCAGTGGATTGGAGACAATTGTGCTCCATTGCAGCTATTAGGAGATCCATCGCACGAAGGGGTATGTGTCACACGTTGATCAGTGACAACGGAACTTTGTCGGAGCTGATAAGCTACTGAAAGGGGCACCAAAACAAATGGTTAGAGAGGCACAAGAGACACTGGCGGCTCGCAACATCCAGTGGAAATTCATCCCACCAGGAAACCCGCATTTTGGAGGGATCTGGGAAGCAGCCGTCAAGTCCATGAAACGTTACTTAATAAAAGTGGTAGGAAATCACCTGTTGAACGTGGAGGAAATGTATAAGCTGCTAGCCCAGATTGAAACCTGACCAATGTGCAAGGCCAAATAAAAGCAGTAGGATGACTCTCGACACCATTCGACATCAACAACGGTCTAAGACAAGGGGATACCTTATCATGCGTCCTCTTGAACCTGGCCCTCGAGAAAGTGATCCGTGATGCTGAGGTAAATGCAGAAGGTACGATCCTCTTTAAGTCCACCCATCTACTGGCCTATGCTGACGATATTGACATCATGGGAAGAACAACACGAGACATACAAACTGCCATCAACCAGATCGAGCAGGCGGCGATTGGTGCGAGATCTTGGGCTGCACATCAACGAAGGCAAGACGAAATATTAGGTTGGGGAAAAAGTAATGTGGTATTTTGTCAATAGATGGCGATACTTAAACATATCTTGTGTTGTACTTATCGCATCGGGTCATACTATACGCAATTTAAAGACGACAATCTGGGCTACAGGTGTTTTTTGATAGTTTTATGATCGTATGTTTCAGTCTCAAGTTATAGCGCGTCAAAGGTGGAGTCCACCAAGGAAGAAATTCGTCATATTTTGCGTTTTTACTACCTGAGAGGTAAAAATGCAACGAAGGCGACCAAACAAATTTTTGAAGTTTATGGGTCCTATACTGTAACGATGAACACAGCACAGCGTTGGTTCGATTGATTTCGTGCTGGTATAGTGGATATCGAAGATACATCTCGTACTGGTAGGCCAATCGTCGTAGAAACCGATAAAATCGTCGAAATCTTCCAAGTAGACCAGCATGTGAGTATTCGCTCGATTGGCCAGGAACTGGATACGCATCATAAAATCGTTGGAACCATTTGCAGAAGATTGGATTCCAAAAAAAGCTGGATGTTTGGGTGCCACACGAGTTGACGGAAAAAATCTCTTGGACCGAATCAACGCCTGTGATGCGCTACTGAAACGGAACGAATTCGACCCATTTTTGGAGCGGATGACTGGCGATGACAAGTGGAAAACTTCAAGCGAAAAAGATCGTGGTCGAAGCGCGGCGAGCCGGCCTAAACCATCACCAAGGCCGGATTGACGGTCAGGAAGGTTTTGCTGCCTGTTTGGTGGGATTGGAAGGGCCTACTGTGCCTACTGTGAGCAACTGAACCGTTTGAAGCAGGCAATTGACCAGAAGCGGCCAGGATTGGTCAATAAAAATGGTGTTCTGTTCCACCAGGACAACGCTCGGCCTCACACATCTTTGATGACCCGCCAAAAACTACGGGAGCTCGGATGAGATGTCCGATCGCACCGACCGTATAGTCCGGACCTGGCACCAAGTGATTACCATCTCTTCCGGTCCATGCAAAACGCTCTTGGTGCTACTAAGTTCGCCTCAAAAGAGGCTTACGAAAACTGGCTGTCTGATTTTTTTTTAAATAAGGTGGGGGGGAGGGAATAGATTTGCTTTCTAAATGCCAACAAGTTTGCGAACAAAACGGCACATATTTGACTTAAATCGGATAATTCTATGTTAAATAAAGCGTTAAAATTCGATCACAAATACGACATTACTTTTTCTCCAACCCAATATATGGTGGCAACGTCAGCACCAAACCAACCACATCAAACCGTACTGGTCAAACGGGGAGAATAAAGATAGGAGAATACAACTTTGTGACCGTTAATAATCTCTCCTATCTAGGGTCGAAAACCACAACCGATAACAGCTACGATGAAATTCGCCCACGATTGTTGGCAGCCAACAGAGCCTATTTCAGCTTACAAAAACTGTTCCACTGGTTCTTAGCAAGAAAAATTGCGAACTATTGGCCGCGTTCGAGAGAAGAATCCTTCGAAGAATTTTTGGCCCCCTACATGAGGATGGACGATTCCATAGCCTACATAGCGATGAAATCTATGAGCGATACCATGACCGTCAGGTTCTGGATAAAATCCGTCTCAATAGGTTACGGTGGGCGGGTCACTTAATCCGTATGCATGAGGATGATCTAGCCCGGAAAGTTTATGAGGGTAATAACTTCTTCTTCTTTTTCTTCAGCCTTTGTCCCATTCACAAGCGGAGTCGGCTCGTCGTGATCGGTTTCGCCATTTGGCTCTATCGAATGCCTGATCTGGGTGCAATCTCGAGGCTTTTAAATCCCCATCTAGCGTATCAAGCCACCGTTGTTTAGGTCTGCCTTTTGGTCGTTTACCATCGACTTCGATGTTCAGACCAATCTTGGCAAGTGAATTCTCGTTGGCACGAATTGCGTGACCATACCATCGAAGACGCCTCTCTCGCAATTTTTCCATGATCGGTGCAAACCCATAACGCTCGCGGATATCCTCATTTCGGATGTGATCTACACGTGTGACGCCACTAGTCCAACGTAGCATCTTCGTCTCCATTACTGCAAGACGCCGTTTATTGTCTTTTATATTCGGCCAACACTCAGAAACATAGAGAGCGACTGGACGGACGACATTACGGTAAATATTAGATTTGAAACGTTCGTTGATACGTCATGATTTATGAGGGTAATATCTATGGTAGAAAAAGAAAACGAGGCAGACCCTGCCTGAGATGGAGCGATGGAGTAGGTCAGGACGCCAAACAGCTTTTAGGGATATGGAATTGGTGGACCTCGACGCAAAACCGGGATGTCCGGAGTTGCTTATTAAGGCAGGCCTAGACCGGATACCGGTTGTTGCGCCGTTGATGATGATGATTATTGACTGATTTTCATAAGTAACAATAAGCTTTAACGCTTCTTCCATCGTTAGATCAACAAGGCACCCTTAGTCATCTCCAAATTATTGATATTGATCATTATCTAAGAAATGGCACTTATCATTGTTATATTGTAGATAATGGGCAAAAAAAATAACTCCATTTGGTAGAGTCATAGCACTCCAAAGTGGTGAACCAATGGCGAAGTCGCACTTATCTTTTCTGGAAAAATACTACTAATAATACTAAAATTCACAACCAATATAAATATGCAACAACTTACTTAAATCAAGGAAAGTTCAATGATGACCTTTGCGAAAAGCCAATAAGATATCGGGAGAGGTGAAAAAACATCAATTTGACCGTTTGCAGTGGACTGCAAGCTTTCCAAGGATCGGAAGATGAAGCCTGGATTTCAAATTAGAAGAATATCTTTGAAGGATGAAAGTAAAGCCTTCTATAGAATAGATATTATGAGAAGAAAGGTACGTTACTTTTTAATCAGCACCCTACCGACATCCAGACGTGGTCAGGACACAAATGGATTTGGTCCCCATATAATGTTATGATCTTTAATGGAGAAAATCGGAAATTTCCCAAATTTATTAGTCACATACTTCTCACTGCTGAATGGTTACCCAATATCCAATTAAAACCCACAATTTTCAGGTGCTTTAAATGATTTAACTTTTACCGTATCTGATTTAATTTCAACTCAGAATTTCACATGAACAACACGCCACAATTTTCCCACTGCCACACTCATACATATCACAAATAATTCATATCAGCAGTACATAATCGATAAAATTTTATCTGCAGCAGAATATTGCTAACATTCTTCACTTTGCCAACAAAATTATCTAATACTTGCGAAAATGAGTAATCACTTGTCCGTTGCTAGCAAAGCAGGCGAACAGCTGAAAACACGCATACATATTCCACTTCATTATCACTTTCGGACGTAGGAGAGAGTGTTGTTAATGAAGGATACCCTACCGTTTGCCAGGTTCGTGTTGGAACTAAAATACGATGTTCTATGTCACTATATAATTAAAACACCATCATGGAACCTTTATGTTACTAAACATATTGCCTGGTCAAAGTGTCGCACTGTAGGAGTACAACGACTTGGGTCCTGGCAAAATATAGCCTCCAAAGCAAAAGGACGTGTACTGGGGATGTATACACATAACGGCAATTATTGCCTCTCCTAAATGAGGGAGTGGAAGCATGTATACCATACATATGCATAATCAAGCCAGCTTGTACCTTTCATATTACAACCGATAACAAGATACTTACAAAACCGGGAGTAATGGATAAAAGTGTTCGCAAAATGAATAATTCTACTGTCAATTAGTCCTTTTAAGGCAATTATACCAAGCTAGAAGCAAGCGCTTTAAATGCAGATAGTGTGGGAGGAGGAAACAAGCCAAAAACAGAGGTGGCATAAAGAGCTAACAAAAGCAAGAATGTACGCCCCAAGATATTTTAGGTCAAATGGCCCCCATCCTGTTCTGTTTGCTGGATGAACTCTGAATGCAAATGAGGGTAAAACCCAATGCGAATTTATTTTAATTGCATCCTGTGTGGCAATTTTTCCTAGGAAAATATTGATTTGCTATTGAAAAGCTTTGGTTGGGCGGAAGGTTTGAAAATAACGTGACCTTGAAATGTTTTTCACTATGTATCAGAAGAGGAGTGCTCCACGTCCTATTTTCATCCGAAACTCATTTAATTTCGCTTTATTGGAAAAATAGCTCCGAAGTTGATACAATTTACAGATAATATACGAGTATATGCTCTACTATTGAACTGCTACTTGACATGCACCTTCCAAGGCGAGTGGGGTTGTTTCGATTATGACCGCAACTACGCGATACCTAAAATAACTTTTGATCCCAAGAGAAATTTACTAAATATGGAAAATTTACATCTGCCAGAAATGTTCTTTGTAAAAGTATATTTTTGTGTTCTATATTTAACAAAACCCTAGCTCAACTTGGGTCTAATTTTAGCAGGTGAAAATGATATTTTATGCGACATGATTCGGTGATGAGATATAGAAATATGCGACCGTATGGTTGCGTTTGCTTCTCATGAAGAAATACTCAGCTACATATGCTCATTATATAACAATGTAGCTTGGCTTTTATAAGCGTGTGTGAATCGTTATGAGTGCCACGTGAGTTATTTTTAAAAAAATAGCTGGGAGAGCTATTGTAACCGTTGAGAATAATTGCTTTGGATAGTCCCTGTGAAGGTGGATATGAAGAAGAGACAGATGGATGGTAGGAATTAGGCATTCAAAAATGTAAACAAGACGATGCCTTTTCTATATGTAGGGTACCAATACCTATGGGAAACTGTAAGTAACTGTTCTACATACCCAAGATGAGACATATTTTTTTTTTGTTCGTACACGAAGGTGGAAAATCTTAGAAAGACATGTCCATCCCAGCTTCGCCACCCAAACGTCGGAGCTACGGCGGACACGTGTGGGATTCGCACCCATTAAAAACCACCCCCGGTCTTTCCAAACCCATCCCCGCGGTACCACCATTTAGGTATTACTTTGCGGAGTAGGTTTGCCTTTACGCGTCCTTCTCCTACTTGCGGCTTCCCTCCTTCAGTAACTCCTCCTGTACTATCACGATTGCGGAGCAAACCGTAAGCCAGTTCTCCTCGGACCTCAGCATCTTCGCAACTAAATTTTCCGGGCTCATGATCCTGCCCAGCACTTGGTTTAAGCTCCTCCTCTCCATTGCAAATCTTGAGCAGCGAAACATCACATGCTCTGGATCATCCGGTATGTCATCGCATTGTGGCGCAGCAGGATTGGCAACATTCGAATTTGGTGACGACAACGACAACACCTCCACTAGGGCGCCTGAAACTCATCCGCAACAATCACAAACTCTGGAATTGAAGGAACGATACCTCCTAGGTGTGCCGGGGCAATTTCATCTGAGGAGTCCTGACGAAAAGCCCATCGATGTTTCCCGCATTTTCTTAAAGGATTTAGTTCCAAAAGGCCGTTCCTAAGCCCTGGATATCTGGTAAAATCTTGACGTTACTTCAAGTTATCATTTCGTTGCCACGAGAGAACAATGGTTCGGTTAGTAACAATGTGATGTGGACGCATTTTGTGCTTGAAATAGGCCCTTGTCGCAAAACGCAGAAAAGTCAACCGGACTCGCGACAAATCAAGTGACATCCAGACATAGGTGACCCCGACGTGATCTGAACACGCAACTTTTGATCTGGAGTCTGTTTCGTCTACTTGGATGATGTTTTGGTCACTTCTTCCACTGAGTCTGAACACTGAGCCCATCTCGAGTGCATTTTTCAACGTCCCCTTGAGGCCGGGTTAGTCCAAAACGTTGGGAAATGATTCCTCGGCCACTCCATTTCCCCTGAAGGAATACAGCCCGACCCAGACAAGGTGCAAGCGATTACAAGCTTCCCGCGTCTGAAGACAGTGAAGGAGTTGAGGAAGTTCTTGGGCATGCTAAACTTCTATCGTCGTTTCACAAATCCCGTCAACAACTGGCCGACACTACTCTCTTGGCATTTCCTCTGCAAGATGCACCCCTAGCCGTTTTTGTTAATGCCTCTGACATCGCAGTAGGTGCTGCTCTTCACCAAAAAGTGGATCAGGTCTGGCAGCCGTTGAGCTTCTTCTCAAAGCACTTGAACCCTGCTCAACGGAACTACAGTCCCTACGATCGTGAACTGCTCGCCGCGTACTTGAGCATCAAATACTTCCGCTTCTCCCTAGAAGGCAGGCTGTTCACAGTGTACACGGACCATAAGCCTCTCAAGTATTCTTTGAATCAAAAACCCGACAAAGCGTTCCGTCGTCAGCTTCGACAACTGAGCTTTATAAGCCAGTTTACGTCAGACATCCAACACGTGTCCGGCAAGGACAACATAGTTGCTGACGCTTTGTCTCATGTCTCCGAAGTTAACATCTCCGCCTCACTCAACTTCTCGGCTATTGCCAAGGCGCAGAAGGACGACGCAGTAATTTAGAGCCTTCAATCCAAACCCAAATACAAATTTCGGGAGTTGCCCATCTTCGGCTCGAACCTCTCTCTATGCTGCGAAGACTCGGAAAAGGGACCTCGGCCATACATTCTGGCCACCTTCGCAAGGAAGTGTTCCACGCGGTTCATGACGCATTCAGGCATCAGGACAACAAATCGGTTAGTCACAGTATTGCCTTACAATCATCGACAGGTTTACGCGGTGGCCTGAAGCAATATCTCTGAAGAACATTACGGCGCAATCTTCTGCCGAAGCCCTCTGTCGAGAGTGGATCCCTCGCTTTGGCGTCCCTGCAGTGGTCATCACTGACCAGGGAATGTAATTTGAGTCCACCCTTTTCTCGGAGTTAGGCGAACTCCTTGGGTTTCAAACGCCAGCGGACTACGGCATACCACCCGCAATCCAATGGGATACTAGAACGTTGGCACGGGACGCTGAAAGCCGCTGCAGCCTCCATATGAAGGCCCGTACCACGTTCTCGAGCGGGAAGAAAATTTCTTCCAGCTCGAGATCGGTGGACACAAAAAGGCGGTTTCCCTATCCAGGCTGAAGCCCGTGTGTGCCCCAAAACAACGTCGCGTTCGTTTCGCAGTTTCGGGTTAGGTCGCTGAAACCCCTAATTTTCATCTAAGTGATCTGTGGGCCCCTCCATACGCCTTGCATGGTACAGATCACTCACTTCTTTAGTCAGAATATCGACAGAGATCATACCTGCCATCACCGATGTTGCCTCGTCTGATGTGGTTCTAAAAACACTGCAAACCCTCAAAGCCATCAGCCGGTAAACCGAGTTCACCTGCTTCCGCGTCTGAGAGTTTGCAAGCGCCTCTGTCCACACAGGTGGCGAGTAAAGCAGGATGGATCGCACCACTCCGGCTAGCACCAACCTGTGACTTCCATTTTCACCATGTTATTATTGCTGCGGTTCGTTATTAATACCGCTTCCGTCTTTGCGTCCGCCAAGGTCAGCCCGACTTTTTCTAGCCAGGACTTTAGCGCTCTCATTGTTTCCGGCGCGTAGACCTGCACATCCTCTGGATGTTTTGCTGTAACAACCACAACTAGGTCATCAGCAAAGCCGACTATCGTAGTTCCCTCTGGGACGGGAAGAGCAAGCACCCCATTATACATGATATTCCACAATAGCGGACCAAGTACCGATCCCTGTGGTACCCCGGCTGTGACAATGTACTCTTTGGGCACTCATTCGTTCTGTACCAGAGAGTCCTCTCTCAGAGATAGTTTTCCACCAAATTCGCTAAATACCCGGGGACATCTATGTCAGCTAACGACCCTTTAATTCGGTTTCAGTTGGCCGAGTTGAATGTGTTTTTATCATCCAGCGCCAACACGGCACCAGAGCCGCTAGAAATCAGTGCGCCTTTTGCCTGGTTTACCATCACGATAATTGCGTCCACCGTAGAGTGGGCACGCCGGAAACCAAACTGGTGTTCCGACAAACTATTGCTGATGATATCTATTGTAGATGACTCTCTCCATCATCTTCCGCATTGTATCCAGCAGGCAGATAGGACGATACGACGCTGGGTTTCCAGGTGGCTAGGTGGCCTGCCAGGTTTCGAAAGCAACACCAACTTTTGCTGTTTTTCCACTGGACAGGGAATATTCCTTCTTTTAGGCACGCCTCGAAGATGTTGGCGAAAAGGTCGGGCCTAGTCTTCACTGCCAGTTTCAAAGGCCGGTTGGGGATACCATCCAAACCTGAGGTTTTGTTGTCAACAATCCTACTACATATTTTCCGCGCATCCTACACAGTTACTGAGGGTATTATGCCCTCATTTAGTTGGACAACCATTTGCCTTCCGCTATTTTCATGGTGAGGGAACAGACTGGTAACAATCTGTTTCAGGAGGTGCGGACAGATCACCTAGGGTGACCTCCGCAGCCTTTTCATTACCATTCTGTAGGCCAAGGGTTTATGTCGGCATGGTCACACAGTTGTTTGAAGCAGTTTTTTTTGTTCCTCCGAATGGGTCCTTTTAGGCGGCCACGCAGTTGCCTCTGTGCCTCCTCTCGATCGTCGTGACCGCACTTTCCCCTGAGTCTTTGGCAAAGCCTCCTTGCCCGGAAACATGCGGCTCGCAAACTTGCAATTTCATTGTTCCAGCAGTAGTTAGGTTCTCTACTGGGGAGCAATCGCTTTCTGGGCATAGTAGCATCGCATGCTTCCGTCACCCAACAGGTGATTTGGGTGGCTTCCTCTTTAGCCCTTAAAAGCTTTATCCTTGCAGATTATAGAGATCTCGGGCACCATTTCTCATCCCCGTTCCAATTCGGTATAACAAAAATTGTGCTAGTGGCCATGTGCCGCTCGGTAGCGGACGAGATGTTGAGAGGTAATTTGAAGCCGCATTTCTTTGTTTTTTTTTCGCGAACTCGTATGGAACCGGTGTTCCACTCGGCTGTCATCGCATTGTAGTAATGTCGACTTGAGTATTATTAATGTAAACAATAAAAATAGTTTTCTTAGAGCGTTGACAGTCAATAAAACTAAAATCTACCAAATAATGCAAATAAATCAAAAAACTCATGATTTATTTGATTTTTTTTTAAATCAAGAAGATCTGTCGGAGACAATAAAATTATGATTTTTATCAACCCTCACAAATGATATTCAGCAATAGAAAATGCACTCTTAGATAAACAGTCAAAACGTGCCGGAACAAAATCTAAGTGACTCCTTGACATCCCATGCACTCAACTCCGCGGTTTGAGGTCTCATAAATCGAAAACGAGTTTTTTTTCTGACGGTTGGCAGTTCGCTGATCATTGACGATTAGCACTATTGAATAAATGAATGGAATTTCTAAGAAACATCAGAATGTAATACAATTTTAGGTGAAAAGGAAAACTGCGGCTTCTCAGAAGATTTGTGCTGTTTATGATTAAGGTATTCTATCGGATAATATTACTAACAGATAACTCGACAGCTTGTCACCTCACCCCTCTTGTCACCATATGGCTGGAAAAAGTTCAACAACACCAGCAGTTCGAAGCTATTTGATACGAGCTGACTTCGAAAACATATGTAAAATAGAAAAGGATACAATCAACCATTCAATCCTGATCTTATGCCCAGCTTCGAAGCCCGACCATGGTGATACTCTAAAGGGAAAAATAGTACGCACCAAGAAGACTAAACACAGGAAGCTCATCTCCCAGCGTATTGCTCGAAATTGTATGGTGGGAAAAAGTCATTGCGCTTGTTCGAACCCTTTAATGTAAATGTACGAAAAAAATTCCGCGCTTTGGGTGTGGTGTTAATGTCGTGTGCAGTGCATTGGTATCCGGCCACATGGTTGCAAGCATGTGGCATTGCACAACTGTTTGTGGCTTATCACATGGGCACATCGGCTCTATCGAATGCCTGATCTGGATACAATCCCGAAGCTTTTAAATCCCCACCCAGAGTATCAAGCCACCGTTGTTTCGGCCTGCGTTTTTGTCGTTTACCATCGACTTCGGTGTTCAGACCAATCTCGAACAGAGAATTCTCGTTAGCGCGAATTGCGTGACCATACCATCGAAGACGCCTCTCTCTCGCAATTTTTCCATGATCGGTGCAACCCCATAACGATCGCAGATGTCCTCATTTCGGATGTGATCAAAATGTGTCACGCCACTAGTCCAACGCAACATTTTCGTCTCCATTACCGCAACACGCCGTTCATTGTCTTTTATAGCCGGCCAACACTCAAAACCCCAGAGGGCGACAGAACGGACGACATTGCGGTAAATTTTAGATTTGAGACGTACGTTGATACGTCGATCACAAAGAACACCAGTTGTGGAACGCCACTTCTTCCAGGTTGCGTTAATGCGTGAAGCAATTTCATAACACAGTTCTCCATTGGCTGATAGCATTGATACGAGGTATTTAAATCGCTCAGTTCTGGGCAGATCACTGACGCTGACAGTGATTGTGCCTGTTTCATGGGGATCGGTCTTCAAAAATTCAGTTTTGTTTAGATTCAATCTGAGACCGTAATGCGGAGTATCCAGTTTATTGTAAAGATTTTTGTAATGGTCCGCTCGAATGACAGCGATCGCTTTTTTTTTGCTTCCCGGTTGGCATCCTTATAAATTTGCCAATTGGCCAGCGTTTTATCGTCGAGAAATTTGTGGTAAAGGCGTTTCTTTTCACGGACCTTCATTCCAAAGCCAAGTATTTTGGTTGATGTACTCTTTTCCCCCATGGCACCTGTTACCTTCTGCCTTTTCAATCACATGACCATTAAGATCGTCGGCAATAATAATAGTCGTCAGCAGGCAGGTCACAATCTTTTCATCGCGAAGTTGCCAGAAGGCTTCTCGGCATCAGGTCGACGTGTCTGTAGTGCGTACGCGGTGAAGAAGTGAATAGTGCGATCAGCTGATATAATGGTGAGCTTCATCAGCCGACCATCAAATCGTTCGACTCCTTTAACGGCATCACGGAAACCCTCTGAGAAGGCAATGCCAACACCATATTGAGTGTGTGGGTTACCAAAATAGAAAAGTATAGCCATTTTTACTGCGTTCACGTTCAATGTCGCAGCTTTTGGCACGAGACCATCGGGTTTCTTGCTGAGCGCAGATATCAATGCGCCTTTTCCGAAGGTCTCTTGCGAGTTCCTCGGTCTTTCCAGTTAGGGTAACAACATTTAGCGTTCAGACACGTATTTGTTTTGTTCGAAATAACTTGCTTACGTCCTGACGTACGACAGGACCGAGGCCCGTCCTGCCGCATCGACTGAGGTGGACGCCCCAGCATTTTTCCGAGGCTTGTGACTCAATCCATCTTGTTTGTAACGACATTGTATGCATTTTCTTGGTCGGCCTGTCACCAAGAGAGATCAGGTAAGGTTTAGCATAGTGGAATAACTCCAACTACACTCTATTTATCTCTTTCCCTGATCTCAGCCTTTTATTTTTGTTTTACTAAGGATAGTACAGAGTACCTTGGCTCAAACCCTCCTCCATTACCTGGGCTTGGGACCAGCATACTATGTTAATAGCTATAGCTCAGAAACCAGGCATTCCCTTCTTTAGTACAAGATCTTCTACAACTAGCTTCCGAAATGCGGCACAAAAGGAAATGAAATAAATCCTTTAGCCAAAGGACCCCTAAAAGTTGTCTTGCCTTAAGTTAAGTCCTAATCAAATTAGAATAAAGACCCAATCCATTAGATCCTGTTTCACTGCAATGCATACAACGGATAGTCATATCCTGCGGTCATAATTACCACACAACACCACACCAACATGAAAACCATAATCAATATCCTGTAGCTACTATTACGCTTCTTCAATTGACCAAAGGACAAAAGCTTGACAATTTTCAATGCTATGTAAACATTTATTGAGTCTCGTGTATCGTACTTATCCATGACCAATTTATTATTGATTCCAGCATACATTTACGTACAACTTCGTTTACTTTGGAACGCACACATAACAGGCAAAAGAACTTATTATCCATAAAATACAGATAGAATTTCCGACGAAAATAAAGGAGCCAGACCACAAAACGATGGGTAAGTTTGCTTTCCTACGTGTTTTCAATAATGAAACACAAATCGCCGCAGGCTATGGAGGCATATGAAATAAAGTCATTTCTCGAACGTACATAGGCATTTATAGTATGAAAGCTTGGTTAATACAGAAGTTGTATTGATTTCCTATTAAGACCGGGACCGCATGGGGATGCGAACTTATCATATAATCCGAAACGTGATTGCTATGATTAGCGATAGACCATTTTATGGAAACACGTATCCCCATTAAGAACGAACGCTTTCTTCTTCTCCACACCACCTATTCACTACTCATGGGTGAATGGTAAATATAGAACCCGAGGAAAAACTAATGACCCGCGGAAGTTTAGAATGGAACTCCTCATTGTTTAGCCTTGAGTCCCATTTCCCTGAATGCTAAAAGAACTTGCAATTACCAAGGAATTTCTCATTTTCTGAAACCCGCAAGCAAACTCACAACTTATAATGAGCAAATCTAGAAATTTTGTATAGTCTAGATACTTTACGCCAACGTATTCATACCAACTTGAATTCTAGTGATTCAGAAATTCTTTCAGCAACACTCACAGAATGGAGGCACATCGCTCAAAATTAAACAACCACCGTTATGGATCTTTGGAATTTATAGATAGATCCCCACACTATCTAATATCTGCTACGTGCCCAAATTCTCTGACTATAGCAGCCAAGATATCCAACCCAACGCAATATATGTACATACCGAAATTATTGGAAAATTCCTCCGGTTAATGAGAAATGAGCGCAAAATTAGCATTGGAACCTCTTCCTCAAAATTCGATTCTGAGACAAACCAATGTTAGTATCTAAAGTTTCGATTAAATATACACAAAATTAAATTACAGTTCGTTTGCCAGTAATTTTGGGAATTGCCTCTGTGAACGAGAAATAAAATTGTTAAGTTCACACGTTTTGATTAGAATTTACAAATGAATGATTTTCACTGAAATTCTCGCACGTTCGCATAAGAAAATTTGATTATATCTAATGGAAAGTGAATCTATTTTTAGCCAGATGGAATTTGGAAGGGTTCCACTCTCGAAGGTGTAACCGAGCGTATTTAAGGCTTCCGCAATAAATGGATCAAGGAAGAAAGTATGTGTTTCTGATTAACGTTTTTCTTTACGGATGAAAAAGCTAATGGCAGTAGGTCTATTCTTGGGAGAAATGGAAAAGGAAGGAGGAACTATTTTCAAGCCATTGAGATTCGTATTGAACTGCGGTGCGACCCAATTATTGAGCAGAATATTTTCCAACCTAGATTAAATTCCACGGATAAACAATTGGGAGAAAGTTCTTCAATTTGCCCAGGAAAAAAATAATGATCGCAGGGGATCGAAAAGGTAACATCCCATGGGCTGCTCCTATTACAAAAAAGTATTAGAAAAATTTAAAATGTGGCCAAAAATCCATCAGCCTCTGAGCGCAAAACAACCGAAATTACTATCATCATAAGATTGGGTATCATTTTGCTTCTCAGATCGGATGACATATCTCTTTGTTTGCCATTTCCGCTCTACATCATCTACAAATCATCACCTTTCATTCCATTGACTCCAGATTTTACTAACGAACATGAAGAAAAAACCCAATACTTATAATAGGCCGAGAGACTTTGTACTACCATGGCTCAATTGAGCACATCTAAACTGTTCCTTAATTGTAGGAAGGTCCGAGAGATCACAACGTCCAGGGGCAAAATCCAAGTTAGATTGATTCATCGCTGCCACTGTATGATTTAATGGGACTGCTTTGGAACTCTTACTCAGGAGCAAGTTGAATTCTACTTTTCATCAGGCAAATCATAAAGAAGTTCAGGCAAATCCAATTAAAACCATCAAAAACTTCGAAAAAACTGGCAAACAAGATCTAATGAGTTGTCTTCAGATGAAAGGCTCTAGGATCTCTGTTTCTAGATTATTATATGAGGCAACCGATAACATAGTTCCAGTGGCAACAACTAACCAGAATTATAAGATCAACAAGTCGGGAAACCAGAAGCTGGACGCTTCAGGTATGAAAGGTTTTGTGTATTTCTTTTATAAAGACATTTGAAAGAATTTGTCCCACTAGTACGTAACACGTAATATACGCATATATTATGTGAGAATATCCACCTTCGGGTGATACTGACATTCAGATATTGAATTTCCAAAGTGTCAATTTTGACCTATTATAACTTTGTTAGTAACAGCGTGATTTCCACCAAATTTGGTAGGATTGTGGCGCGGCAGGATTCGCAGCATTCGAAATTTATTTCGAAATTTATTTCGAATGTTGCGAATGCGAACGAATAGATGGCGCGGACCTATCCACTTTGCGGAGCTCGCCACGGAAGTGGAGGACCGGCGAGAAAAGTGTGCCATGAGTTAGGGGCAGAAAAGAAACACATGAAGCGAGATTTTCTTCTGCCTCTAACGAGCATACGGTGACACGAAATATTAAAGTTAAAATACAAAAGTCTAAATATCATATTACGCGCATGCAAATGATCAAAGTTCACTTAAAGAAATTCTATTAAAATGATTCATGTTCACAATGTTTGGCTTAATAATTCTCATAGGAATTGTGGCGCTTTGATGCGTCGGAGATTGTCCCTCAGCAGACGCACCAACCCCGACTCCGTGAGACCCGATCTCTTGTCGAAGACCGGATCGCTTGGGAGTCTTGGGTTCTAGCATCCCATTGGATTGCGGGTGGTATGCAGTAGTCCGCTGGCGTTTAAAACCAAGGAGTTTGCCTAACTCGGGGAAAAGGGTGGACTCAAATTGCATTCCCTGGTCAGTGATGACCACTGCAGGGACGTCAAAGCGAGGTATCCACTCTCGACAGAGGGCTTCAGCACATGATTGCGCCGTAATGTCTTTCAGAGGTATTGCCTCAGGCCACCGCGTAAACCTGTCGATGATTGTGAGACAATACCTATAACCGTGCGAGTCTCGCAAAGGCCCTATTATGTCGAGGTGTATCGTGTGGAAACGCTTGGTAGTGCGGGGGAATGAGCCCACTTCTTTCCTTACATGCCTGGAGACTTTACACTTTTGGCATGCGATGCACTCTCTGGCCCAGGAATTGATATCCTTGTTCATGGAGGGCCAGAAGTATTTTCCGGTGACTAACCGGTTTGTTGTCCTGATGCCGGGATGCGCCAAGTCGTGAACTGCGTGGAACACTTCCTTGCGAAATGTGGCCGGAATGTATGGCCGAGGTCCCTTTTCCGAGTCTTCGCAGCAGAGAGAGAGGTTTGACCCGAAGATGGGCAACTCCCGAAGGATCAAGCTCAATATTCTAGCCTACATTGCTGTAAAATTTCGTGGTGTTAGAATGAGTTTAAGGGGGGTTCTGCAGCCAAGTACTGAAAATTATAGTAATATACTATTATTAACTCTATTTGAAGGAATATCGGTATGGAAGGTATTTCGGAGCCTAACTACCATATAGTAGCAGCCTCTTGATTTTTTTTCAGATTTTTCGGTCGGGCAATCTTTGAGAATGGCCCTCTGACGTAAATGAGCACATTCGACCTCCCCGAACTCCCCGCCTTTCCAACAAATGTCAAAACTAAGGCCAGCTTGGGAAAGTACTAATCGAGACCTTTCATTTGATACCCCACATGACTATATTTGGTGAAAAAAAATGTACACCCCCCTTTTGCATGTATGGGGACCTCCCCTTAAATTCAATGTAAAATGATGTAACTCATTGTGTGCGTGAGCGTTCACAGTTCCCATCTTTCCACCAAATTTGGTGTCAATCGCTGCTACAGTCTCCGAGAAAAATGCGTGTGACGGACAGACAGCCAGGTGTGGCCTCCATTGATTTCGCGGACGATATTGATGTGACGGTTGTTGCACGCCTTCTCGAAGAAGTCGAGATTTATGCAAATGAAGCAGTCAATGAGGTTAAATCCTTGTTAGAGAATGCTGGTCTACAGCTAGCAGAGCATTAGACGGAAGTAGTACTAATTACTAAGCGGAGCCCAAGGCCGAGCCGTCGACTCCTTATTTCGAAGGTGGTCAGTTCGATCCTTCTGTATGCAGCCCCAGTGTGGGCAGATGCACTGAAAAATATAGCAAATAAGAGAAAGATTGGAGCTGCGTATCACATAAGTGTATTCCGTGTACTCCGGGTGATAGCAGGAATGGTCCCGATTGAGATTCTGACGAAAGAAATAGTATGATTTTACGATCGAACGTGAGAATCTCCTGCCCGTCGGCGACAGTTCGCACGAACTGAAACTGTCGCGGAATGGCAAGAGAAGTGGGACTAGTTAGAAAAAGGCCGCTGGACTCACAAAATCATATGGGATATCCGGAAATGGATGGACCGACCCCAAGGCGATGTAGGTTTCGACCTAACTCAATTCTTGAGCGGAAACGAAGGCTGTCGAGCATATCTGCAGCGATTTTGGCGTGACATTTCGCCATATTGCCCAAAGAGCCCAAATATTGCAGTGGACGCAGAACACATCTTTTTTCATTGCCCCAGATTTGAAACCCAACCAAACCGGGGAATGCTTTACAACCGAAAATATAATGGAACTTGTGGTGAAAGCAAAGGGGATATGGACCGAAGTCGAAAAGTGATTGCAGCCATCGGAAAGAAGCTTAGGCAGGAAGAAGTCATCCGGAAGAATGAACGCGAGAGAAACACGAAAATTAACATAAGCGCAGAATAAATTCTGATCCAGCCCCGAAATGTAGTACCAAATGGGACTCCCGCGGGGAGAATCCAAGGAGAAGGAGGTGGTTTTAGTGCGTAAGAGTACCACATAACCGTGTGGCAGGAACCTGCGGTAGCTTTTGAAGCTTTCCACCTTACATCGGCAAAAAAAAGACAGACAGACAGTAAACCGATTTTAATAAGATTTTGTTTTACACCAAGCCTTAAAAAGGGCTAGGGAGAAGTAGATTCTTCATGAATGGAGTTTTAATATTTGTCAATTGTCTTGTTAATTGTCAATGTCAATTATTCTCGTTAATTATGACGTCAGCATCTTATTTATATGGGTTAGGATGCTGTTAACTTGTCACTGCTATAAGTTTGACACTAATAGTTGGATTTTCATGAAACTTGACATGCTTTTGCACGATACTGCCCTCTATGCCATTGCATTTAGTACTCCTAAATTGGTAATATACTATTAGTAAGTTTTTTTACGCAGATATCGGAATGGGACATATTTCGAGGCCTAGATTTCATCTAAACGCAGTTTCCTGATTTTTTCCGGATTTTTGGTTTGGGTAGTTTCCGAAAATGAGTCCTGTCTCACTTTAAGTGCGTACATTTTAATTCTTTACTCACGCAGTTTGTAATTCACGCCAAAACTAGTGTGAGTTTCGGAAAGTACTAATCGAGACCTTTGTTTTGATACCCTACACCACTATATCCGGTGGACGTGTGCGCATTCAAAAGTGTGCAGCCTAAGGTTTTTTGGACGATTTGTTTAGTAACGACCATACAATGGACAAGAGAAGAGCGTGCGTTAGTTGGCAACTCATCATGGATTTAGAAAAAATTAAAATCGCACCTACAGGTTTTGCTCCTGAACGAAAATCGATTATTCAATGGGTGAACACGTTTATGAATATTGGCAATGTGTGTAAAAAAAGTCAGCACCTCCAAAGCCAAACAGGACTCCAAAGAACGTCGAGAAATTATGACGATTTTGAAATCCTCCAAGCGATTTGAACGCAAACATTCAGTTGTCCTTAGGATTTCTGATCGGACAGTAAGGCAAATTTTTCATCCATACAAACTGGCAATAGTACAAAACTTAATATACGCGATTACGATTCACGAAATAGGGCAAGCCCTCAAGTCTTTGTCGAAAACCTGCCAGATGACGTGCTTGTGTTCTGCAGCGATGAGGCACATTTTCATCTGTCAGGAAGCATTAATATATACAAACATTAAGATATTGGAGAAGCATGAACCCCCGAAAATTTCACGAGCAACCCCTGCATGAACGTATGACTGTTTGGTGGCATTATTGATTTTTTAAAGATAACGAAAAAACAATCCTGCATCCTCAAGGAACGCGGGAGGCTTATCACGATCTCCGCTGGATGCATAGAGCCTGGGAATACCTGGTTTATACAAAGAATCAATTTCCGAGAATTCTATACACGCTCTTTGGAATTCGTCCCGAACCTCAGCGGAAGCCTCAGCTGGCAGGTGAAGAAGAGTGAAGAAAAGTGACTTTCTGAAACTGTTGCCTCCAGGGCGCCTAGACGTCGAACCGTCCCGCGACTAGCGAGAATGATAGCGCGGAGCTAATAGCGACGGAGGAAACCGACAACAATGATGAGAGCAAATTAATTAATTGAAGTCCTACCACTGTTTGCGCGTGTAAAATCCAGAAGCATCGAAAATGTTAGGAAGTTTCCTTCCAATTGGTCTGATCTGCCATCAAATGGATGACGAACTCAGACCTCCCTCAAGTTCTTGAACAAGACTCAGTTTGACGACACCTTTAGTGGAAAAACAGGCTGCAAACAACGTTGCGAATGAGAGGCCACCCCGTGGGGCGAATTGTGAATATAAATTTGTTAAAAAAAGGGACATCCTACTTTCCAATTCCATCGATTTTGTGCAAGGGTAAACGGAAGAAAAGAAGAAAACCTGTTAAAAGTTCACCCCGGCTACCGGGTAATTATTGTATCCGAATTGAACAACTAATTACTTTATAATGTCCCTATTCTTGGTTTTTTTAGAGAATATAATTATAAGATCCTGAGGTAGCGCCAAGATTTGTCTTAAAAATACATCTATAAAAACCTTTCTTCTCAAATTTGAACCATCAGTTAGTAACTAACCAACCAATAATCCAACATCAACAAATCATGGCCACTACAGCACCTCATCAATGCAAGGAGTCAGTTTTTCGTGATCAACTGATCATCCGTGGAGAAATTAGGGACGAACATATTCGAAACTTAACATGTCTAGTCTGCGTAAATGAAATGGAACAAATTTTTAATCAACAAATACAGCAACTTGAAAAACAAATTGCTGAGCACAAGAATAAGGAAACAATCGACCCGGTCGTTTGTAGAAAGCGGCGAATTCAGAGTGACGACGGCAATAATCGAAGAAAGCATCCGAAACTGGAGGTAATGGGACCGCCTACGTCAATTCGTGAAACCGTTACTATAAAGAAACATGATCAAAAATTCAACCCATTTATTTCCCAACATGAGAAACCCCACAGTAACGGGGAGTTTCATCGACGATACCAACAAAGTGACGACGGCAATAACCGAAGAAAGCATCCGAAACTGGACGGAATGGTACCGCCTACGTCAATTCGTGGAACCGTTACTATAAAGGAACATGATCAAAAATTCAACCCATTTATTTTCCAACATGACAAAACCCACCGTAACGGAGAGGATCACCGACGATACCAACAAAGTGGCGACGGCAATAACCGAAGAAAGCATCCGAAACTGGGCGGAATGGGACCGCCTACGTCAATTCGTGGAACCGTTACTATAAAGAAACATGATCAAAAATCCAACCCATTTATTTCCCAACATGACAAACCCCACAGTAACGGGGAGGATCATCAACGATACCAACAAAGTGACTACGGCAACAACCGAAGAAAGCATCCAAAATTGGAGGTAATGGGACCGCCTACGTCAATTTGTGGAACCGTTACTATAAAGAAACATGATCAAAAATCCAACCCATTTATTTTCCAGCATCACAAAATCCACAGTGACGGAGGGGATCATCGACAATACCACCATACGGTTGCTGAGACTTATGGAGAACATCGACGACGACTAGATAAGCAACAAACACTTTCCAAGCATAAACATCATAAACGATATTGATTTCTGCTAAACAGACTTCAGATTAGAATAGGTGATCGTAATATCCTTTGGTATCCTTTAATGTAACTAAAACTATGACTCATAATGTAAGTTTATGTAAAGTAATCTCAGTAATAAATATATTTTGAATCTAAAAAATTTTAAACTTTTTTATTATAATCAACAAAATTCAATTCGTCCTAATCCTTCTTGTCGTCGGATATTTCCACTTGGCGGGGAGACATTTTCCCGATTCTCTTTCTTTCCGCCGAGGTTCGGGACGGATCACGGAGATGGATCCTTTACATGGACCGGGTTCTATGCATCTCCGAGAATTCTATCTCAATGATGAGTTTGCATCTCGACTGTGTGCTGTTATGTCTCTGCTACAACTATAATCACTTGTGTGGTGTGGTACAGTTGCGGCTGTCAGAAGATTCGCTTTCGTGGTTTGGTTTGAGTGATCGAAGAGATCCACCATGGAAAATTCGTCTAGAACGTCGGCAGGACTCACTAAGGCAGGATATTGCTGGACTAACTCTCTGGCTATGCCAGCAGACGGGTGAGATTTATATCTCTCTTTATATGCCAGTGAATTTCTGGACACGCCAAAATAGAAACTTTGTGTCCTATGCGGTCGGTTACGATGATATGGCGAAAGTCACTCCAGACGTATCCAGAATGCAACATACATGAGGAACCAGCGGATACTTTAAGATCTCTCAAAGAATTCCAACAGACCGTCCAGACAGTGGAGTGTGGGGTGGACTTTTAGGGGTTACCCGCCCAGCATGCGGAGTGAACTTCCGCTGAAGAAAGTTCGACGAGCCATAAACAGCTCGAAGAACAGGAGGGGTCCAAGTCTGGATCGGGTGCAGAATTTCTGGTATAAGAAATTTACCAACGCACACAGCATAAATCATGTCATTAGTCGGCCGGAGGAATTTGCACCCCTTCTTACTGTGGGGATTACCTACCTTATCCCTAAGAAAGACACTATGCAGGACCCGCAGGCACAAGACCGATTACTTTGGAGTGAAATTATGCGGTGTTTCCAACGATTAATTAATTGAAATAATAAAAAACTTGTTGTTTCTTTTTCGTTGGTGTGGGTATTTATTCTTGCAAATACCGATATTTCGGGAACCACTTGTTCCCTTCATCAGTGCAAACAAGTTGCAACTTGTTTTCACTGATGAAGGGAACAAGATCGAGCAGGCGGCAATCAGAACGAGATCTTGGGCTGGACATCAATGAAGGCAAGACAAAGTATATGGTGGCAACGTCAGCGCAAAAAACCAACCAACAACATCAAAATGCACTGTTTAAACGGGAAGTATATAGACAGGAAACCACAATTTCGAGACCGTTGATAATTTCTCCTATCTAGGGTCGAAAATCACAACCGATAACAGCTACGACGATGAAATCCTCGCACGGTTGTTGTCAGCCAACAGAGCTTATTTCAGCTTACAAAAACTGTTCCGCTCGAAACGTCTCACCATAGGGTCAAAGCTCATCCGAAGAATTTTTGGCCCTACATGATGGACGATTCCGCAGCCTACATAACGACGAAATCTATGAGCGATACCGTGGAATCTATAAGAGATTTGTTTTGCATGTCTACCAGCAATCCATAGTGACACAGGAAGTCTGCGCCTAGTATGGGGAAGCTGACATTCGCCAGGATGAAACGCCACGAAAAGATCCTACGCGGCTATTTCGCGCCTTAAGTCGCCCACCTCGTCCGATGGCTGTTGAACGGCCGCTATGGTCGGGCGTACGTACACCTCGTGCACTTTGTCGGCCGCAGCTACCAGTGCCTCCAAGGAACCTGAGACACATGAGAGGACCGCCTGGTTGCCTTCCGGGAGCCGACGCAGCCAAAGGAACTTCATCAACTCGTCGTCGATCTTACTCCCACCTAATTGCTTCATTTCGCGCCGCAATTGGCTGGGAGTCCGATCTCCCAACGTTAGGCCTGCCAGCAAGTGATCCAGTTTTGCTGACTCACTTACTGACAGGCGCCTGATTAATTCAGTCTTGAGAAGTGAATATGAAGCCGATTTCACTACGTCAGACACGAGCAGGATGGACTCCTCGTCCAGGCCGACCACCGCGTGATTAAAACGGGTCGCGTCCGCTGTGATCTCGGACATCTGGAACTGTGCTTCCAAATGCACGAACCACAGTTCGGGGTTCCGCCGCCAAAACGGAGGGACGTGCACGGCGAGGGCGGTCACTTGCGGGTCCGATGGGCCTGCCGCGTCTTTGTTGTCGATCGACATCTTGATTAATAAAAAGAAAACTTCTTTTCGACGCGAGTGTTAAAGCGAAGACACGGTGAAACTGATCTAGTCGACACGGCAGGCCGAATCCACAAATGCACGCACGAGCGAAAAAATAAAGCGACACCAACGACGGCGCGTTCGCTTCAAGGACTTATGGGGAACACAGTTCCGGATTCGGTCGCTGAAACCCCTCGGTTTCATCTGGGGGCGGAGTGATGTGGCACGGCAGAATACCAGCGGACAGATGAAGTCACCGGCGCTCCACTCAGTTCAGACCTCGCTACAAGAGTGAAGAACAGAGTAGGTGACGAGAAACGTCATCTGTTCGCTGGTATTCCTGCCGCGCCACAAGGACGATCCAGCCCGAAAAGTCTATAAGGGCAATATCTACGGTAGGCAGACCCTGGCTGAGATGGAGCGAAGGCGTAGGTCAGGACGCCAGACAGCATTTAGGGATATCGAATTGGTGGACCTCGGCGCAAAACCGGGGATGTCTGGATTTCTTAATTAAGGCAGGCCTAGACCAGATACTAGTTGTTGCGCCGTTGATGATGATGGTGAGTTAATACAGCCAATTTACTAAAATATTTAATGTGCAAAATAATGTAAGCTATCTTCATCTATCAGCGCAACTCTATATTCAGAGCAATGATACCGGCGAAATGGAGAATGGAGACCCTTTCGTTTCCCTTTCTTTGTTAACAATAATTTTGTATTGGTGGGGTAACTCAGCTTCATTTGTAAACCTTCTATCAAGTTATCTCGGTATGTTACCTCCGTGTCTGCCACCAATCACTATCTACCACATAAAATCCCTCAACTCTTCCAGTTGCAAGCAATACCCTGGAAAAGTTTAGATTGCAAACTTTCCCACTGTGATTAGATAAACAATTGGATCTAGAAGTTCAAACACCCAATAAGAAATTCGAGTGAAATTCCGTAATTAAAGCGATTATTGCTTACTCAGCCAATGAACACAACCAAAACCCGAAATTCACATAAAATAGTGCTGCTTCCAGCTGCCTATTTCCGCAGCTATAACCGTACTTATGTGCTCGCAGATAAAATCTTAATCCACAAGACCAGAGCGTTTCTTACTAAATCATACTAATTTCGGCTGACTCAGCTTTAGAATCGACATCAAATCATCATGCAATACCGGTTGGCCGGCAACTTAGCTGGATTTATAGTGGTCCGCAGCGCAAAGTAAACATCCACACCAGAGACCAGCAGCATGTGTGCTTCTAGTGAGCGTAGGAAAAAGAACAGAAAAACAATAATAGGAAAAGGCAAGGAAACAGTTCATCCAATCTATTTTCGTGTTATATGTAGTTGGGCCAGAATCTCGTGGCTCTGGTCTGTGTGAACTCAACCAAGAGCCGGGCCGAGGCACTGTATGAAGCGCAGTCAAGATACCTTCCGGCAGTTGTTGCTAAAGAAACTCGTTCCGGTACTAGGAGAGAAAAATAAATCTCATAACAAATCATCTAAATGCTGGCGGTGTTGCAGTCAGCGTGCATTTCAAAGCAACAACTTCTCCTCTTGGCTCCGAAACGTAAGAAGCCTCGCTGAGGTGGACCAAACTGCACAATTCAAACTACGAGACGAGTGGAGAAAAAGCAAAAAGCATCTTTTCGAATGAATCAGGGCAAGACATTTCCATATGTGGGCCACATCATCTCTCGCCTAAAAAACTTCAAGACAGAAAAATAACAAAGTTTCGGGTGGAAATTCGCTGCACTCTGGCACAACGCTGATATGATTGCTTCACTTGCTCTGTGTAGGCAAGCGTTTTCAAAAGTGATAAAATGTTTTTGTGCTTTATAGCCACGATCAACATTTATGGCTGACGTATTGCAGGTCGCCTTTTTCCAGCTTGAGTTTATGAAACTTAACGTGCGGCTCCCATCAAAGAAATTATTACAAAATAAATTATGACTCCAGCAAGCGCGCCGGGGTTAATACCGAGAAGTGATGAATTGTCATCGGACCTGCATTGGCAACTGTCACTTCAGGGAGCCGAGGTTCTGACAGCCGCGGGGCTCGCTCAGCCCCTGGCTTCCTACTTTCTGCATTTCTACACCATGACCTATCCTTGCTCGCTGCATGCAACAATTACATAACGCGGAAGGCGCTCTCCGGGCGTCGGAAAGTATCCAAGTGGCTGTCGTCAGACCCGAATCGATTTCTTATCACTGCGCCTACAGGAGTGCAAAAGGCACTCGTGCACCTCAGTGACCGCAAGGTCCGAGCCTGATTGCCCTAAACTGTCATCACTCCAACCTTTTCAATTGCCTGGCATTTATCACAATTTACCTTCAAGGAGCCGTTGTATCAAACTGTCCACATTCAGGTCGAACTCCGCCATCTCGGTTGCTCCGAATGCACACTTTTTTCGCACTTATTCACGCACTTTCAATGGAAATTCAAATGCGATCACTGCACCCCAAGATTAGTTAGTAATTTCACCAGCTGAGCTATTCTGTTTTGCACGGAATAGTGAAATCTTCGTTTCGCACAAGATTATTATCATTCACCATTAAGTATAGCACTTTTTACTTGAACACTAGAATTCTGTTGATCTATTTGCACTTTCTTCTTATAACTGATTGGAAATGACGACGATCGACCGAGCGAATAGGAAAACGGAGGAAATACTTGGCGAACACCTTCCTCACTAAATAAAAACCCAACACGGTTCATTCATTGCCGAACGCGCACTGAACTTTCTACTTGGACGAAAATAAGAATTGTCCAATTGCCTGAAGTTGGTTGGATTCAAGAAATCGATGTTATGATACAGCGGTTGGGTAGAAGAAATGACAATGGAATTAGATGTTTGAAATTAAAAACAATTCTTTGATGCAAGAGGTTTGTCAAATAATTTTTATTTATTATTTTTCTTATCGCAAGCTCTGAAATCAGCAATTCCAATAAAATGAATAACGAATAAGTTTTCGGATTCTCTTATTCTAGAATACTTTATGATCTCAACATACCCATAGGGCCGTAACGGATTCTCTTGTTATCGATACAGATATTATTAACTGTAGTCACGAAGAAGTCAGGCTGTCCACTTTAAGGGGCAACAATAGAAGGAACACTGTCGCCAAATAATAGCAGGGGCATAGTAAACCTAAGAATAATTTATACTACTCTACTTTATAGTACTCCGTACGAGAAAAACGAGGCAGTTTTTAGGCACCGATGGACAGGATTGATCGACGGATTTGGAGTAAAGCGCAGTCCTTTCTCGATGGTGATAGCAAACTGAGAAAGGGCTACCTTTTACTCGACTTGGACCTGTGCAAGGACAGTAATTAAAGGCGCGGTAGGGATGAAGAGGACTGTGGAATTGCGGGGCATGTATTGTGGAGCCTAATTGGTAGAAGGAGGGACCTTCATTTAGGGGAGAAGTTAATGATTACAGATATCACATATTGTACAGGCTAATTAATGCTGATTGATTTAATCTAGACTAGGTAAAGAAAAATAATGAAAAGTGATCTACACCTGCGCGGGGGTTGACTACCGAAACATTGGCTCTACGCAGTTAGCCCCTGTGAAAGTCCGGGGAGGAGCTTTGATAAAAGGAGGGGATAAAAGAGGGAGGGGAGGCGTTATGGTTGAAAGGAGAATTACTGTCCGAAAGGAGAGTCAGCCCTGACACGTAGTACCTCTGCTCGAGTAACAATGCATTTCCCTTAGCAAGATTGGTTTAGGGTTAAGGTGGGACAGCTTTTTCAGTCTGACGCAGCTTGATCATGGGCGTAATTATGGATCGAACCCCGGAGAGGTCGTACAGGAGAGAATTTTTTTGAAATTTTAGGTTTGGCCTTCTGTATTTGGCCATACATTTCCTGAGTATCATCCTTTCGAAGCGTTGGACCGCTTCTGCTACGTTAGGTGACATGGTAACCCATGCTGGGAAACCATAAAAAAGGGTTGGACGAATAAGAGTTTTGTATAAAAGGGTTTTGGTGGCGGGTGGGTGGTGAGGATCTGCCTGAGTTGCGGTTGGCGTGGGGGATAAGTTTATGGCAAGGAGGAGAATATCGTGGTGGAGGCGTTAAAAAGTTTGGGGCCTGGAATAGATCCCTGAGGGACTCCTGAGTTTACCGGGAAGTCGATGGAGCGAATTCCATCGAAGTGCACGTGCCAAGTTCTGTTGGAGATGAAGTCTGCGAGAATTCTGGATAAGGGGAGGGACCAATTGGACTGAATTACTTTGTAGAGCAATCCCTCTTTCCAAACTGAATGAAATGCCTTATCGAGGTCTAAGGCGCAGCCTACGGTGGAATGCCTATTTTCCAGGTGATTGAGGATATGATCTTCCAGATACAGGATTGCCTGCTCGGTGGATATGAGGTTTTCGAAGCCGAATTGATTAAGTGGAATGATAGTGGAGTAGTGTCTATTGAGGTGACTTAGTAGGATACGTTCGAAGATTTTTCCAATATTGGAAAGCGGGTGGATGACTACTCATGGTTTCAACCTTGCACTGGAAAAAACCGAAGTAGTCATCCTGACTAAAAAGAGAATTCCGACCCTGCGTCGCATATCGTTCGGCGAGTCGATCATCGAGTGAAAATCAGCGGTAAGTACCTCGGGTTGACTCTTGACTCAAAGATGAGCTTTTCTGAGCAAATGCAAGCAGCAGCGAACAAGGCTGCGGCTGGAGTTTCGGTTTTAAGTAGGCTAATAGCATACATTGGGGATCCTACGTCTAGAAGGCGACGTCTCCTGATGAGCTCAACGCAGTCTGTCCTGCTCTACGGCGCAGAGGTATGGGCTGGCGCTCTTAAAAAGGAGGTATGTCGTAAACGACTCGCGCAAGTACAGAGACTGGGAGCTTTACGGGTGGCGTCTGCGTACCGCACTGTCTCTGAACCGGCCGTGATGGTGATCGCGGGAGTTATCCCCGTTGCCCTTCTTGCTAGGGAGCGTCAGGCCGTATACAAGCGCAAGGGAGATGAGCCAAGGGAGGTGGTTGCTCGCGAAGAACGGCAACACACTCTAGACGAGTGGCAGCTCTCTTGGCAAAATGAAACTAGAGGCAGATGGACTGCGCGGCTCATCGGCAACTTAGGTGCGTGGCTGAATCGGAAGCATGGTGAGACTGACTATTTCCTTACCCAATTTTTAAGTGGGCATGGAAGTTTTCAGTCTTACCTGCACAAGATTGGAAAGGCGTGTTCTCCGGATTGTGTGTTTTGCAATGGTCCTGAACCATCGAAAATGGTAGGAAGTTTCCTTCCAATTGGTCTGATCTGCCATCAAATGGATAACGAACTCAACCCTCCCTCAAGTCCTTGAACAAAAATCAGTTCGACGACACCTTTAGTGGAAAAACAGGCTGCAAACAACGTTGCCACTCCATGGGGCAAATTGTGAATATAAATTTGTTAAAAAAAGGGACATCCTATTTTCCAATTCCATCGATTTTGTGCAAGAGTAAACGGAAGAAAAGGAACAAACCTGTTAAAAGTTCACCCCGGCTACCTGGTAATTATTGTATCCGAATTGAACAACTAATTATTTTATAATGTGCATATTCTTGGTTTTTATTAGAGAATGTAATTATAAGATCCTGTTTGTAGAAAGCGGCGAATCCAGAGTGACGACGGCAATAATCGAAGAAAGCATCCGAGACTGGAGGTAATGGTACCGCCTACGTCAATTCGTGGAACCGTTACTATAAAGAAACAGGATCAAAAATTCAACCCATTTATTTTCCAACATGACAAACCCCACAGTCACGGGGAGGATCATCGACGATACCAACAAAGTGACGACGGCAATAACCGGAGACAACACCCAAAACTGGAAGTAATGGTACCGCCTACGTCAATTCGTGGAGCCGTTACTATAAAGAAACATGATCAAAAATTCAACCCATTTATTTTCCAACATGACAAAACGCACAGTAACGGAGAGGATCATCGACGATACCAACAAAGTGACGACGGCAATAACCGAAGAAAGCATCCGAAACTGGGCGGAATGGGACCGCCTACGTCAATTCGTGGAACCGTTACTATAAAGAAATATGATCAAAAATCCAACCCATTTATTTTCCAACATCACAAAATCCACAGTGGCGGAGAGGATCGTCGACGATACCAACATACGGTTGCTGAGACTTATGGAGAATATCGACGAAGGCATGATAAGCAACAAAACCATTCCAAGCATAAACATCGTAAATGATATTGATGGGTTTGTTGTTTTGCTTCAGGTTAGATATGTGATCAGCTTTTCTACATTAGCCATTAGTATCCTTTAATGTAACTAAGACTATGACTCCATGTTTGGGATTTGCAATGTAAATTTATGTAAAGTAACGCAATCTCAGTCATTAATAAAAATATTTTAAATCTAAAAAGTTTCAAATTTTTTATTGTAATCAATTAAGAGAATTCTATCTCAAATCAATGATGAGATTACATCTGGACTGTGTGCTGATGTCTCTGCTGCTCACTTGTGTATGTGGTGCAGTTACGGCTGTCAGATTGTACGGTCAGAAGATTCTCTTTCGCGAAGAAATCCAGCGTGGAAAATTCGTCTGAAACGTCGGGGGGCTCACTAAGGCAGGACAAAGCTGGGCTGACTCAATTCAGCTTTGGTAATGCCAGCCGGAGGGGTTTTACAGGAACTATGCCATCCCCAGTGAAATTCTGGGCACACTAAAGTAGAAACTTTCTGTCGTATGCGGTCGGTTATGACGATATGGCGAAAGTCAGACGTGTCCAGAATGTAACATACGCGAGGAACCAACGGATTCTTTCAGATCTCTCAAAAAATCCAAAGAGCGCTCAGCCATAAATTTTGCGGATGTTACCGAAGAGGAAATTCGATGGAAAATAAGCAGCTCGAAGAACTAGAGGGGTCTGAATCGGGTGCAGAATTTCTGGTATAAGAAATACACGATCGGTTGGCACACAGCATTAATCAGGTCATGAGTTGGCCGGAGAATTTCCACCCTTCTCCACTGCGGGGATTAACTACCTTATTCCTAAGAAGGACATGGTGCAGGACCCCGCAGACACGATACCGATTACTTGCTTACCAACCCCCCACAAATTCATAACGTTTATCAATATTGGAAGGGTCAATGCGTACCTCGAGACCAACAGCATTCTGTCCGAGGAACAGAAGAGCTGTCGAGTTGGGTCAAGGGGTTGCAAAGAGCAACTCAAGCAAGCAACTAGATGCCAAAGAAACCTCTTTAGTTGCAATAGCGATGTCTTACTTCTGTATCGCATTGATCCGAAACTAGTAAAGTTTTTGGCGAGAGTCATGGAAGGATGGCATACCATCTTATCATACATATACATATGCATACATCTGGGGGTGCCAATACCCCAGAACCCATCCATATACGAAGGAGCATTCGAAGTTTCCCTTGGTTTTACTTGGCACTGAACCCCCTTTCGTGGCTACTGAATGCTGGCGATCAAGGTCCCAGGTCGAAACGTGGATTGGTACCCACGATGGAGCATAACACCTGGGAAACGCCTGCTGAACCAACACCAACTACCAAAACCCTGTCTCTACCTCCACGTGGTGATCGCTGGGAGTTCTTTCTTCATGAAAAACTGCAGACGGAGGATGAAGGCGAGTCTCACGCGCCTAAAAACGGGACAAAATGTACCAACTGGTTGGTAACGAAGAACCCGGCAACGACAACGGATTAACGATTTGCGCATTTTCTCATGGAACGTGCGCTCCCTGTACAGACCGAATGCTGCTGAAAAGCTAGCCGATACCAAGTCCCAATATAAGGCTGATGTAACAGCGTTGCATGAGATGCGATGGACAGGGACCGGTTTAGTGTCGAATTACGACACCACCTACAATCCCTTCTCACGATCAGGTGAGAGTGAAAGCACAAAGATACTTGGCTCCAGCCGCAAGAAAAGTCCCAACGGCTGGTTTGACGATGAAAGTAAGCTAGGAACGGAATGGAAGAAAGCGTAATGAAGCGGCTCCACAGACGGAATTACAGCCGAATTGGTTCAATATGGAGGCGACCAATTACACCAAGTGGTTCATCAACTGATGCTCAAAGTATGGGACAGTGAATCAATGCCTGACGACAGTGACGGAGAGGATCATCGACGATACCAACATGCTGAGACTTATGGAGAACATCGACGAAGACATGACAAGCAACAAAACCATTCCAAGCATAAACACTGGTATCCATGTTTGGAATTCGTAATATAAATTTATGTAAAGTAACGGAATCTGAGTCATTAATAAAAACATTTTATATCTAAAAAGCTTCAAACTTTTTTATTGTAATCAACTAAATTCAATTTGAACATTTATGCAAGATTCGAGCACGGACACCTCCAAGCCAATGTTCCCAACAAGTTTAAAATGAAAATTAAGTTTTGATGTGTGACTACATACATTGAGCGGCCAAATCGTCGGCATCAATTCCAAGCATCGCTAAATCGTCCAATTCTTCTTGTCGCCGGATATTTCCATTTGGCGGAGAGACATTCTCCCGGTTCTCTTTCTTTTCCCCGGACTTATCTGCACTTGTTTTCCCTTCATTTGTATCATCCTCCACTGGATTTGGTGGGGGAGGAGGTGGTGGTGGTGGAACTGCTCCCACTAGAGATGCGAGGTCTGGAACGTCTTGTGTTATGTCTGGGTATGCAACGGGAGCTGCTATAGGAGCCGGCGGGAATCCTAAGAATGCCTCGCCTAAGCTGTGCTGTGATGCCTCGTCTGCCGGGAGGGAATTTGCGTCAAGCGACATTTCCTCAGGCACTGGTGCCTCTATTTGACTAGGTTCGAGTTTCTTCGCTGGCTCAGTTGGTATTGAGTTGGTCTTCTCAGATATTTCATCTTCGGGTTTTTTCTCCCCAGGGAAAATTATGTTAAGTGCTTCTTGGAAATCTTTGGGCAGAGGTCCTTTGCGTGGTATTGGAGCGTCACTTATTGGCTTAGGAACCGAGTCGACTTCAGATTCATCAATACCGGGCGGGAGAATATCCTTCTCATGTTCAGCGGGAGGCGGGCCGGACGGTGGAGGCGGCGGTGCGCCCATCAATGTGACAAATTGCATAGGGTCCGGCATTAGATCGTCGTAATCAACCATCATGCCCATATCGTAGTGTTCGTAATTCATGGTCATTTGCTCTTTGTTGATATCGTCGTTTAGCTCGCCATCCTTCTTTTCACCATCGCCACCTTGCACTTGTTTTTTAAATACTGGCATTCGGCCGATAAACGGCAACTTCTTTCCACCTGTTGGCTGCGATGATGTCGAAGTCTTTTTAGTTGGTGGCGATTTTTTGCGTTCCGTTTCATTTTCTGACTTTTTCGTTGGTTTTTTGTTTTCGCCTGGCGGGACACGTGGTCGGAATTCTGGATAACGAACGATTGGTTTTTCAATTCGATGACTTCGTGATCTTGAGCGAGATCGAGAACGCGAAAATGATCGACGACGACCGTATCTGGCTGCGGGGCTACGGGACCTGGAAATGGAGGTATGAATGACATCAAAATGCATATTTCGGTATTTCTAGTTTTTGCGATGACACAGTAACGTTATTTGATTCGCTACTAAGATTTTACTTGTGCGCAAAGGCAAATGATTCGTTTCATTATTGCGGGTTCCAGCAGCAAACGTCCAGCACTGAAGTATGGAATAAATACTCCTCAACCAACTGCTATGCGTTTGCTGCTGGGTCCAGCAATGGAAAGGCATATACGCCGTTCTTGAAATCTATGTATTTGCACAAAAATAAAGGCCATAGTTTCTACTTTTCCAATTGAGTAAGAAATTCTAAAGCAACACACAATATTACCTTCGTCGAGATCTGCTTCTTCTTGGTGATCTGCTACGTCTAAGTGATCTGCTTCTTCTTCGTTTCCTATCTGGTGAAATCCTTCCACGGCGATCATTCCTATTTCGTCTGCCACGACTTCTGCTGCGTCTTTCCCGATCCTTACTGTTCCGTCTACCTCTTGATCTGCTACGCCTATCTCGACTTCTTCGTCCCTTGTCTAAGCTGCGACTTCTTCGTCCCTTCTCTACACTTCGACTCTTACGATCACGACTTCTACTGCGTTTCTCCAATCGATCCTGACTCTTGCTTCGTTTTTGGACACTTGACTCTTCTGGACTTTTACTACGCCTTCCCTTGTTATCGCGACTAGGACTTCGCTTATCAAAACTTTCGCTACGTTTCTCCACAGATTCACGAATGGGACTCCTTGGATCAGGGCTTCTATTAGCCTTGGATTTACTTACTTCATTTGATTTTGAGTTTGGACTACGTTCACGTTTTTTATGATCAGTTGCTTCGGGGATGGATGCTTTCGATTCAGCTGCTGTTTTCGTCTTCAGCTTACCCTTCAGATCTTCCAGGAGTTTTTTCTCACTTTCGCTGATGATCGGCTGTGGGGTATTCCATTGCGAAATCAACTCGTCCCTTCGGGTGCCTTCAGCTGGTGTAGCTTTTGCGATTAATGACAAAGATGCCGATATAGAAGCTTTGTTGGTGGCGGCTACTTCATCGGGTTTGTTAACTGAAGTCCATTTGCCGCGATTGTTACTCTCCTTTTCACTTTCTTTTTGTTCACGTAGGAGGTTACGCATTGCAACACGTATCGAATTCGAACGATCTTCCTTTTCTTTTGGCTTCTCTTTCTCGCTTTCAGACGACGACTCGCTACTCGAAGATGAACTGGATGACGATGATTTCTTTCGTTTCTTTGAACGCTTCTTTTTCTTCTTGTCTTTCTTCTCTTCCCTGAAAACGAGGTTCGTCAAATACGATGCTAACAAAATAAAAATATGAAAACTTACTTCTTTTTCTTCTTCTTCTCCTTTTTGTCTAAATCCAAATTAACTTTTTGATTGTTTATCTGGAGTGGTATGCTTTCCAGCAGATCCATGCCTGTTGTTGAAACTACTGTCGTTATCTGTGGTGGCGGTGGTGGACAATTTTCTTTAGCCCGTTGACCGTCCAAGACCCTCTGTCGTTCTGCCATCCAATCGACTTCAAAGTGGGGATTTTGCTCGATGTATTTCTATAATTTAAAGCGGATGCGGGTAAAGGCTTAATTGAGAATTTCATTTTCTTAATTTAATGCAAAAATGGTTTGGACGAAAGCAGGAAACAACGTTAAAATTACATAGACACATCAGAGGGTCGCAGTTACTTGTGGGGTGAAGTGCTGAAATAAGTCTCCTACATTCTGGAATTTGACTAGCACAGAGGTAAGAAACCGGGTGTCGACGAGATACCACACCGTATTACATAGAACCTTTCGTGAAGCCATTTAATCAAATGAATTCAAAATGCTATCGAAGCTCATAAAGTATTCGAAATGTCAATACGTTCAACGAAAACAGTGTGATCACACTGCAAACCATGATTGCCACCCAACAAGGGCAAGAGGAAAGGCAAAACGACTAAAAGATGAAAGAAAAGAAACTGCAAAGGGCTGGCCGCTTAAAATCGACGTCGATGTTCAGACCAATGTTGGCAAGCGAATCTCTGTTAGCGCGAATTACATAAACATGCCATCGAAGACACTTCTCTTGCAATTTTTCTATTAGCGCAAGGTGCCGTTCATTGTTTTATATAGTCAGCCAATACTCAAAAATTATAGAGGGCGACTGGGCGGACGACACTGCGGTTGTCGATTGAGACGTTCGATACGTCGATCACAATGAACACTAATTGTGGAACATCACTTCATTTAGGTTGCGTTAATGTGTGAAATAACTTCATAATGCAGTTTTCCAGTGGCTGATAACATTGACCCGAGATATTTAAATCGTACAGTTCTGGGCAGATCATTGCCACTGACAGTGTCTGTTTCATGGGGATCTGTCGAAAAAAAATCAGTTTTTTTCAGATTCAATCCGAAGCCATGTTGCAGAGCGGATCATTTCGTTTTTGAACAAGTTGCTCGAGATCAGCTTTGCTATGAGACCCTAGGAAAACATCAACTGCATAAAGCAGTCTATAGATGCTGGACGATGGATGTCGCGTGTGACAATGTCAATAAAAAAAAAACGAAGAGCAATGGTGAGAGGGCGCTTTCTTGGTGAACGCCACATTTTGAACTTTACTTTTCGTATCGTGGTAAGGCAATTTAACCCAGCACACGAGATCTACCAGTCTTTCTAGTCCTTTTAGTGGAAAGGACGTTAGACTGATCGGTCAAAAGTTCTTGAAGATCATAGAGACGTACAAAAGTTGTTCGCGGTCTTACGAGCGACAACTCAGACCATTATTTTGGAGCATCATAATAACTAAAGTGATAAGCATTTGGATGTTTCACGCCAATGTGTGTTGCTATATGAGAGGTCCAAGTCTTCGTCAATACGGGTCTTCCTCGTCAAGATATTCGGGCCCGACACAATCTGAAACGAAGAATTACATCGCCGTACAGTTCAGATACTCAGGGACGTATTAGTCAGAAAGCGAAAATGGCAGTGGATAGGTCACATATTAGGAAATGGCGGCACATTTCTGTGGCGCGGCAGGATCTGCAGCATTCGAAATTTATTTCGGATGTTGCGGATGCGGACGGGTAGATGGCGCTGAACGTGGAAACTCTCCACTCACGCGTTTTCAGAACGCACCGGGGAAGTGGAGAGCCAGCGGTAAAAAAGTGCCGTTGGTTGGGACAGTAAGGACCGCATGGAAATAAGTCGGTCTCTTCTGTTCCCAACCGCGAGACAGAACACTTCAGCGCGAGTAATAAAAAAGTATTAGCGAGCTTGTCGTGAGAACAGTGAAGTTTCGATTCCGCCTCGTGAAGTTTAGTTAAAGTGGTGACCCCGACGTGAGACGCTGCAAGAGACGGCGTTGAGGTGTTTCAAATCGCAAGTTCTCTGTTTTCCCGGTGTTTTTGGTCTGCGCTGGAGAGCGTCCGCTTCGGTCGTCGTTTTCTTTTTTCTCGTTTCGTGCGTGCATTTGTGGGTGCGGCCTGCCGTGTCGGTGTAAATTTCACCGCGTTTCAGTATAAACTCACCGCGTCTGCATCACAATCTCGTACTTCTCGTTAGGAAAAATGTCGTTTGAAAATAAAGACGCGGCAGGCCCATCGGACCCACAAGTGACCGCCCTCGCCGTACGCGTTCCTCCGTTTTGGCGTCGGAACCCCGAGCTGTGGTTCGTGCATTTGGAAGCACAGTTCCAAATGTCCGGTATCACATCGGACGCGACCCGTTTCAACTACGCGGTGGTCGGCCTGGACGAAGAGTCCATACTTCTGGTGTCCGACGTGGTGAAGTCGGCATCGTACGCTCAGCTCAAGAGCGAGTTGATCAGGCGCCTGTCGGCAAGCGAGTCGGCAAAATTAGACCACTTGCTGGCGGGTTTAACGTTGGGTGATCGAACTCCCAGCCAATTGCTTCGTGAAATGAGGCAATTGGGTGGGAGCAAGATCGGCGACGACCTGATCAAGTCGCTCTGGCTGCGTCGGCTCCCGGAGGGCACCCAGGCGATCCTAGCATGCGTCTCCGGTTCCTTGGAGGAACTAGCAGCAACGGCCGATCAAGTACAGGAGGTGTACGTTCGCCCAACCATAGCGGCCGTTCAACCACCGTCGGATGAGGTCGGCGACTTACGGCGCGAGATCGCGGCCTTAACTGCCAGCGTGGCCGAGATGCGGGCGACGTTGGACGCTCAGCGTTCGAGTGCCAGGCCGCGAGCTCGCTCACGGTCTGCCACACGAAAAGGGCGTTCGGGTAGCAGGTCGTCAAGACAGCCTGCGGACCAGGGTATTTGCTGGTATCATCGTAACTTCGGAGATAAAGCGACAAGATGTACGCTACCTTGCAAATTCGCGCCTACCACAAAAAACTAGGTCCGCGGGGGGTCTTGGCGACGGCCACCCAGAGCGCAGCGCCACGTCGCCTAACTATTTTCGACCCCCTCAGCGGGCGCAACTACCTCGTCGACACGGGTGCGGAGGTTTCGGTTCTTCCCGTACCCCAGCATCATCGACTATTTCCTCAACCCCTCAAACTGGCGGCAGCAAATTCCTCCCGCATCAATACATACGGGTACAGGCAAGTGGACGTGAGTCTTGGCTTGCGTAGGACGTTTCCGTGGCGTTTCATCCTGGCGGATGTCAGCTTCCCCATATTAGGCGCAGACTTCTTGTGTCACTATGGGTTGCTGGTGGACTTGCAAAATAAGTCCCTTATAGACCCCACAACCAAACTAAATTCGTCGGGCCAAATGGTATCTCACGCTGACAATAACCTTTCCGTTCTTTTGGAAGACATCTCCGACTCTCGTGTTCGGACACTCCTCCAAAAGTTCAGCCAGATAACTACCGAATGTAGTCTCTCGAAACCAGTAAAGCACAATGTGCAGCACCACATAAATACTACTGGTTCCCCGATTTTCTCAAAGGTGCGTCCTCTACCACCCCAGAAACTGGCTATCGCGCGGAAAGAATTTGAACAACTTGTTCAACAGGGTATCTGCAGGCCCTCAAACAGCTGTTGGTCTTCCCCTTTACATATGGTCCCTAAGCCAAATGGCGAATGGCGTCCCTGTGGGGATTACAGAAGGCTAAACGCACAGACTGTTCCTGACCGATATCCAATTCCACTCATCCACGACTTTGCGCATCACCTCGCGAATTGCCGCATCTTTTCGACCTTGGACTTAGCCAAGGCATACCACCAAATCCCAGTAGCTCCTGAAGACATTCCAAAGACGGCAATATGCACACCCTTTGGACTCTTCGAGTTCACCCGAATGACTTTCGGATTGTGCAATGCGGCGCAAACCTTTCAAAGGTTCATTCACTCAGTCCTGCGAAACCTCGATTTCTGTTTCGTCTATTTGGATGATGTTTTGGTCGCTTCTTCTACTGAGTCTGAGCACTTAGCCCATCTCGAGTGCATTTTTCAACGTCTCCTTGAGGCCGGTTTAGTCTTAAACGTTGAGAAGTGCAAATTCCTTCAAAAACAGGTGAGATTCCTCGGCCACTCCATTTCCTCTGAAGGAATACAGCCCGACCCAGACAAGGTGCAAGCAATTACAAGCTTCCCGCGTCCAAAAACAGTGAGGGAGTTGAGGAGGTTCTTGGGCATGCTAAACTTTTATCGTCGTTTCCTGCCCAAGGCCGCCCATCACCAGTCCGTTTTGAACGCGTACTTGTCTGGCCCCAAAACAAAAGACACACGAGAGATTGTGTGGTCTGAAGAGGCTGTCTGCGCGTTCGATAAATCCAGACAGCAACTGGCTGATGCTACACTTTTGGCATTTCCTCATCAAGATGCACCCCTAGCCGTTTTTGTTGATGCCTCTGACATCGCAGTAGGTGCTGCCCTTCACCAAAAGGTGGACCAAGTTTGGCAGCCGTTGAGCTTCTTCTCGAAGCAGTTGAATCCCGCTCAACGGAACTACAGCACCTACGATCGCGAACTGCTCGCCGCATACCTGTCCATCAAATACTTCCGTTTCTCCCTAGAAGGCAGGCCGTTCACAGTGTTCACGGACCATAAGCCTCTCACGTTCGCTTTGAAACAGAAGCCCGACAAAGCGTCCCCTCGTCAGCTTCGACACCTGAGCTTCATAAGCCAGTTCACGTCAGACATCCAGCACGTGTCCGGGAAGGACAACATTGTTGCTGACGCTTTGTCTCGTGTCTCCGAAGTCAACATCCCCGCCTCACTCGATTTCTCGGCTATTGCCAAGGCGCAAGTGGATGACGCAGCACTTCAGAGCCTCAAGTCCAACCCCAAATACAAATTTCGGGAGTTGCCCATCTTCGGCTCAAACCTCTCGCTCTGCTGCGAAGATTCGGAAAAGGGACCTCGGCCATACATTCCGGCCACATTTCGCAAGGAAGTGTTCCACGCAGTTCACGACTTGGCGCACCCCGGCATCAGGACAACAAACCGGTTAGTCACCGGAAAATACTTCTGGCCCTCCATGAACAAGGATATCAATTCCTGGGCCAGAGAGTGCATCGCATGCCAGAAGTGTAAAGTCTCCAGGCATGTAAGGAAAGAAGTGGGCTCATTCCCCCGCACTACCAAGCGTTTCCACACAATACACCTCGACATAATAGGGCCTTTGCGAGACTCGCACGGTTACAAGTATTGCCTCACAATCATCGACAGGTTCACGCGGTGGCCTGAGGCAATACCTCTGAAGGACATTACGGCGCAATCTTGTGCTGAAGCCCTCTGCCGAGAGTGGATACCTCGCTTTGGCGTCCCTGCAGTGGTCATCACTGACCAGGGAATGCAATTTGAGTCCACCCTTTTCTCCGAGTTAGGCAAACTCCTGGGTTTTAAACGCCAGCGGACCACTGCATACCACCCGCAGTCCAATGGGATGCTAGAACGTTGGCACCGGACGCTGAAAGCCGCCATTGTGGCACGCGACGACCCGTCCTGGACTCAAGTCTTGCCTCTCGTCCTACTCGGCCTTCGAACAACCCGCCGAGAGGAATTTGCTGCCAGCCCCGCGGAGCTGGTTTACGGGGAGAACCCAAGACTCCCAAGCGATCCGGTCTTCGACAAGAGATCGGGTCTCACGGAGTCGGGGTTGGTGCGTCTGCTGAGGGACAATCTCCGACGCATCAAAGCGCCACCACCCACTCGACACTCGTCCATACCTGCTTGTTCGCCCAAGGAACTGGACACGTGCACGCACGTGCTGATCAGGACGGATGCCGTCCGGAAGCCGCTGCAGCCTCCATATGAGGGCCCGTACCGCGTTCTCGAGAGGGGAGAACATTTCTTCCAGCTCGAGATCGGTGGTCACAAAAAGGCGGTCTCTTTGGCCAGGCTGAAACCCGTGTGCGCCCCGAAGCAACGTCGTGTCCGCTTTGTGGATTAACGGCGAACGAAGTTCGGGGATCCGTCGCCGAAACCCCCTAGGTTTCGTCTGGGGGCGGAGTGATGTGGCGCGGCAGGATCTGCAGCATTCGAAATTTATTTCGGATGTTGCGGATGCGGACGGGTAGATGGCGCTGAACGTGGAAACTCTCCACTCACGCGTTTTCAGAACGCACCGGGGAAGTGGAGAGCCAGCGGTAAAAAAGTGCCGTTGGTTGGGACAGTAAGGACCGCATGGAAATAAGTCGGTCTCTTCTGTTCCCAACCGCGAGACAGAACACTTCAGCGCGAGTAATAAAAAAGTATTAGCGAGCTTGTCGTGAGAACAGTGAAGTTTCGATTCCGCCTCGTGAAGTTTAGTTAAATTTCATTGCTGCATATGCCTTACTATGGAATTATCGCAGGATGACCGACGAGCTAGTCGCCCTAGAACTCCATAGCGCAGAACAATGGGAGAGCGAAGCAGGGATCTCGGGAAATTCTGAAGATGGCTGGAATATATTTTGGCGAACCGGAGGCGATCGCCCGCCAACTACCTCATGCTCCATTTGATTTGATTGTTCAATGTGGTTTCACTGTTTAGAGGCAACCTAGTTGCTATGCAAAAAGCTTAATTCCGTTTGACAATTTTCTGGTATCAAGCAACTCGGAGATGGCTGCTGACCGAATCTATTTCTGGCTCGTGTTTTTATGCAAATTGAAAAGTATATAAGACATATTGACAAATGACGATAAAATATAAAGCAGGATGAGGCAACAGGGCACTTTATAATCAAATCCCGAATTGACAAAGACCCTGGGGATTATGGAGGGAACACCCTTTGCTAAGTTTCAGCACACCTACCTCAAAAGGAAATCCACGGAAACCATTCTTCACAGGGTAATTAGCCCGGTTGAGCGGTCGCCGGATGTAAAGGGAGCATTCAACAACTTTCGTAACGACATCATTACATGCATATTGGACAGAAATGCGGAGTGGTGGCGTATTCCGACGACCAGGTGATATTGGTGTCAGGGATGTTTCCTTCGGTTATGAGTGAAAACATGGAGGGCGCATTGAGAAAGGTGTATTTGCGGGCATCTGGATGTGAATTGGGCAAAAATGGAACCAAAACGGAGCTGATGTTATTTACCACGAAGACAAAAGACAAAGATTGGTCTTTTCCTCCAATGTAAACTAAGTTGTGATCCTATGTTAAATTGGAGATTGAGTTGAGAGTTAAGGAATATGTATAACCTTCTACGTCAGGAGGAGGACTTATGTAAGAATGTGCTCTTGCACCTCCACATTAAATACGTTGCAGCCGGCTGTGCGGTCACACTACGTGAGCCCGAATGTTGGCGAGCCATAGTAACGCAAGCCGAACTTCACGGGGAACTTTACTGTAGACTTTCCAACCAGGACAGAGAAATGAACCAGCGATGTGTTGCGAGATTATAGAATGTATTCTTCACCGACGGATTAAAGATGATCTCTGCGGAAGTTTTCTCGAATACACACATCGTAGCCGAGTTGTAAGCTTTCCCAGGATACGCCAGTTTATTTCAAGCGATACAGCAAATTTGTGGGTAGCTTGGACATGATTCGAGGCCCTAGCACCAAGCACTCAATAGCAACATCTTCCAAGCTGATGGGACAGGGCAGTGACCGATTGAAAAGCCTGGGCGCCGTGCTCAAAATTGAGTTCTCAGTCATAGGAACATAGAAAAAGATAAGCGAATTTGGCCGCCTAGAAGAAAATTCAATAGCAAGAACACTTGTGCCAGACGTGTGTAAATGCATACAAGATTACGACGGTCTGCACGGGGCATTAGATTATAAGGGAACACTCGCCAGACTCGGTATATCCTACAATTCGCATTGCCAAAGCTGAGGGAAGGATTGTGATTGTCCAGCTCTAGCTAGATCCAGGCTAAAGACAATAGGCAAGGAGCGCAAAGAGATCTCTTATTTCAGGGTGGGAGGAGATGAGATATATTCCTTCGTGAATGTAATGGGCTGACTCTGAAGAACTGAGCCTTTGCCCCTTCTCTCCTCCCTTCCTCTTACCATAGGCAGTCATGGTCCTAGGAGTTTGTGGCATCAAAGCAGTGCACCACAGCGCTGACCTTAACAACGACGGTCCTGTGTCTGTACCCTTAATCTTTCATGAAGGGCATCCAAGTGATCTTTTTTTCTTATTTGATTTTTAGTTTTATTATCAACAATGATTTGCAGATGATATACCCACTGGAGCGGGATAAGGACGAAAACTCCATAATCGTTGCCAGGATTCGCCACTAGATAACTGTCTACTTCCTCGTCTGACGCACCGTCAAGTTGTATAGCAAATTAGGCAGAATACTTATTAATCACAGATGTCTCCAATAGTAAGAATTTCCGAAATCAAAGCAATTGCTAGCAAATTACTCACGTAACAATATGTCTCCTATTCACTCCTTTATGAATATCCACATAGCCCCTTACTTTTTTCTTACTGTCATTATTTGCCATTTTATTTTCAAAGATGATTTTCAAACACGCTACAGTAACTTAAGCGATGGGGCAACGACCAGAAAACCATCCTAATTGGTCGAATTCGACAAAGAAGAGGAGAGAGCTGTTCTAAAACCTAAAAAGATAGCGAAATTGACGCGAGTTCGCAAATTGGGCTCTGAATCAGCTGGCCGCGGATGTGGAAGCTCACTTCTGGCAGCTTGGATCCGTTAACAAACATTCATACTAGCGGAGTGATTGGACCCTATTTTTTTTACGACGATTCTGCAAAAACTTGCACTGTGAACGGCGATCGCTACCGTACCATGCTGATTCGAGTTTTTCCTTCTCGAAGGAATGGACTTGCGCCCGCGTCAAGCTGTAAAACCTGAGGCTCGGGTGCCACACTCGAGAGGGAAAATCCACGATAGATCATATTTTCAATCCCTATTTCTCCTGTCTCAGGTTTAAGAAGAATGGGAATCTCTCAATTTCGAAATTTGTGAATGATCATTTTATTGGCGGCTTTTATTACTCCTTGCTCCACTTTATCAAACGATATTAAATCATTGAACAACTTTGTTAACGACGATAGGCAAACCATCACAATTTCTCAATCGATGATTCAGATAGTTGAGCGGCTAGAGCACAAGGTTATCGTACCGAAGGTCGCGGTTCAAATTTGTATCGTGATTTGACGTCGGATATCAGTCGACTCAATTATGAATGACAGTACCTGAATCAAATCAGGGTAGTAATCTCGGGCGAGCGCAACGTTGGCCATATTGCCTCCTATAGAGTACTACAGGGTGCGGCAGCATAACTTCCTTTTTTAAAATGCGCGCCACTCAGTTAGCTGATGTCATAGCGGAGCGCTAGTGGTCTCGTTCAAGAGGGGATACTGTAAAGTTTTGTCCCGGCACGGTTCAGTCGCCATCATGCGTTGGAATAGTGAGGAGCGTGCCTTTGCCGTTGAGGTTTACTTTTCAAGCGGATGTTCGGTTATTGCAACACAGCGGACATTTCGGAATCGCTTTAATTTAGCCCCGTTGGCTCCCGTCCCAGACCGCAAATCAATTGTTACATGAGTCACTACATTCAGACAAATTGCAAGTGCAACAAAAGGAAGAACTGAAGTCCCTCGGCCCGTTAGATCCCCTGAGAACATTGAAGCAGTGAGAGCGTCAATGTTGCGATCGCCACGGCGTTCTGCGCGCAAACGCTCATCTGGCCTTGAACTATCCGATCGTTCTGTGAGAAGAATTCTTCGTGATGATCTTCATTTTCATCCCTATAAGATGGCGATAGTGCAGGAACTTTCAGAACGTGACTTCAATTCTCGGATGAACGCGTGTGAGCTTCTTCTTGATGTCGTTCCCGAGGGTGCTATTGTTTTTTTTAGCGATGAAGTCCATTTTCATTTGTGTGAGTCGGTTAACAAACAAAACATGCGCTACTGGGCTGACACCAACCCTAGAGACTTGCATCAAAAGCCTTTGCATTCACCCAAAGTCACAGTGTGGTGTGCAATTTCTTCAGCTGGAATTATTGGTCCCTGGTTTTTTGAGGAAAATGAGGTTACAGTGACAGTGAATTCGGACCGGTTTGTAAACATGCTACAGAATTTTTTTTCCCACGGCTAGAAAATTTGGATTTGGGGGACACTTGGTTCCAACAAGACGGTGCAACAGCACACACTTCAAGAGCATCGATGGCTGTTTTGAGGGAACACTTTCCAGAGCGCCTTATCTCAATTAGAGGCGATTTGGAATGGCTCTCCCGATCTGTCCCCTTGTGATTTTTTTCTATGGGGTTTTTTGAGATCCCGTGTTTATGTGAACCGTCCAAGAACCCTACAAGATTTGAAGATTAACATCCAAGAAGAAATTGCCAATATAACACCTGCTATGCTAGCAAGAGTCATGACAAACGCCAGAAATCTGTTTACGCAATGTATGGAGAATGGGGGACGTCACCTAACTGATTTGATCTTCAAAACAATGTCAATAAAAACTTTAGACATGTACCTACATTATAAAAAATAAATAAATATTTTCCGATGCATCCGATTATTGAGTTTTGAAAAAAGGAAGTTATGCTGCCGCACCCTGTATAATCCTGTAGTGTCTTGTTACGGTCTTGAATGAAGTGCTCTAACTCACTTCAAGGCCCTGATCCAATTGGATTGTTGCGCCAAGGATTATTACAAGGTTTACCAATAGGGATGCCCCTTTTTTGAAACGTCATTATAAATGAACGCGTGAAATTATCCTCAAGTGTTAAAGCGCTTTTATACAGTCAAGAACACGCCACAAGAACCTCTCCAAACTATCAATTTATTATAAAAATAGTGAGTCGGTTACGATTTTTTTACGTGAACGACGCGGTATTCATGATCCCCATAATCGTCCAGATAAGAAGACCATTGTTCGTATGGTGGAAAAGTTTGAGTCTAAATTTACTTTTGGATGTGGAGCCACCAAAAAGAATGCGAAAGAAGCGATCCTAATAAAATATCGAGGCGGTTTGAACCAGTGTTATCGAGAAAGAGAATAAATCCATTCCACGTCGATCTCAAGAGTTGGAGCCCTCACAAATGACATTGTGGCGTATTTTACGCAAGGATCTTGGTCTACCTCCCTTCAAGATCCTTCTCATCCAAGAATTGTTGCTGTCTGACCCGCGAAAACATCGTGAGTTCGCAAATTGGGCTCTGAATCAGTTGGCCGCGGATGTGGAAATTTTGGCTGCATGGATTCGTTAACAAACAAAATTGTTGTTTGTAATGTGAGTCAAATCCTGATAAAAAATTGGAAAAGCCCTTACATCTAAAAAAGACTGTTTGGAGCGGCATTTATGCTAGCGGAGTGATTGGACCCTATTTCTTTCGCGACGATGCTGGAAACACTCTTGCACTGTGAACGGCGATCGCTACCGTACCATGCTGAGTGAATGGAGATGTGGTTTCAGCAAGATGGCGCGACTTGCTACATAGCCGGCGAAACAATCACATTACTGAAGCGTAAGTTCGGCAATAGGATTATTTCAAAAACGGCCCAGTTAATTGGCCGCCACTTTCGCCGGATTGAACACCACCTGACTTCTTTCTTCGGGGATATGTGAAATCCATGGTCTACTCCAACAAACCAGCAACACTTGACGAGCTTCGTGACAACATTGAACGGTCAATTGGCAAAATAGACCCAAATGTTTGCTCGAAAATTGGGGTTCTCGTATTCGGTCCTGCCGGCGCTGGCAAGACATATGAAAGATGTTGAGTTCCACAATTAACGCCATTAAATTCTCTCCAAATTAAAAAAAAAAGTAATGGAAAATATCGAACCATTGCGTTTTAATTGAAGTTTAAAAAAAGAGCGTTCTTAATTATAACCCCGTTATTATCAATGATATGAAGTGAAAGCCACTGTTTTTGCGTAACAATATGAAAACGACACTCACTCATTCCCGCGATATCTATTAATTTCTCAAACAAACACACAAGAAACTACGGAAAATGGAACCCATCGCCAACAAGTAAATTATTGTTTAAATATCGGTGAACGGTAACAAATCCAAGAATGGTTCCCTCGAATTTCTGAAAAAGACTCCAAGATCTTGATTGACAAAAAGCAAGCAAGGGTACATAGCAGTTGAGAGGAATTGCAAACCTCTCGTCGACAACTTGAACCTAGTGACTTGTTAAAGTTCGATGTTCTAAGGAACCTAGGTAATTGTATCCATCACAAAACTTACATTGTATTTATCCCAATGGCAACGAGATTTCAAATGAGAAGATGCACAGTGCAGGTCACCCATCCAGAAATTGCACATCTTACAATACCATCCTGTTGAAGGGACAAAGAACTGAAGGCCACGAATCGGTGTCCTTTTTGTTGGAGCGCTCGAATAAGTAGGAAATTCCTGAAAAGTAACAATAAAACAAAATGTAAATGAATTCCAATCGAACTAACACCGTGATAAATATGATTTTCATGTAATTCAAATTTATTAAGACTTACATCATTCACAACGTTCTCGTGCCACGGAGTGTCCGGGGTTAAGCAATTCTTTCCATGTTCTTCACTGTGCAAATGATTGAGATAGTCTTTTGCGGTTTTTGGGAAAACATTACACGTTGTACACCAATGCATCTCTGGGTCGTAAAAAGAATAATTAATTTTTTTGGCCGGTGTTGCAGGTTTTTCATTTTGACTGCAATGAAATTGAAACAAAAGTTGAAGCAAGAATAACAAGCATGATAGAGGGTAATCTCACATTTTTCCAGACGGTTCCTCCTTAATCTTCTCTACTTTTACTGGAGCCGGAGCCTCAGTAGATTTTTTTGCGCTTTCCCTTTTCGATTTCATGCTTTCAATCAGTTTGGTCTTCAAACGCTCCGGCGACGAAGAGCTGCTGCAGTCATCATCGTCGTCTTCATTTTTCGACTTTTTCGTCTGCTTCTTGCTGGGCTGCTCATCCGACGACGCTGATGGCTTTTCCTCACCGATAATGTTTGATAGCATGTCAATGACATTTTCAATTGTGCTGAGCTTCTTCTGAATCTGACTCTGTACGGGGAAAGGTAACAATTAATTTTCGAAATTTTCATGATTATCTTATAAAATATATTTCAAGATTTCTTTGATTTTGATCCTGTTTAGTAGTAGAAGAAGTAGCTGGAGTCGATTTACACAACACTACATTCTAGGCGGGATTTTCTCTTGGAACAATATCGGCATCACGAGCTGAAAACCATTAGGTACCTCCTCTTATCGCTGGGCCACCACAGTGTAGCAATGGGATAAAGATGTCCGGCTCAACAATGTTTTACATATCAGTTTTACAAAACATTCTAATGTAGACAGGACTTCATTGAAATGCGATAAACTGGTCGAATTTCACTTTCCCGACCATCAACAATGCCAACTCGGTCTATCAATTCAATGAAATCCAGCTTACAATTTTTTAGATACAAAATATTTCATCTTAGTAACTTAATCTAAAAAGTGCCAACAATAGCCTTTATATCCGTTAAAATATCTCCAACAGCATCATCCACTTACACGCAAAACTCCGCCGATATTTTTGTCTACCAACTCGCAACCAAAAATGCTCTTTTGGTCTTAATAGTTTCGACGAATTTTAGGAAAATCTTTTTTTTTTGTTATGAAATACTTAAGCTCAGTGACAAAATATCTGATTTTTTTTGTAATAAAATGACCAATAAGAAGCTGTGGAAAAGTTTAATTTATTCGCGGTGTAAAGTGATGGAAATAATGCTTCAAATGAACTAAGGAAGTAAGAATTCTTAAAACTGTGCATGGGCGTTCAGATGTTTGATAAGAGAATCACTTATCGGACGTTGAAAGCAGCTGGGACTGATTTGTCATAAATAAGAAACACAATTCCGCGAAAGCAAATCCAACCGCCCGAAACTTTTTAAGATTTCCAACTTTTGCGTGCAATAAATCGCATAAATTTAAACTACCTGCAACCGATCATTCTCTTCTAAAAATCCTTTTGTTGTAGGACTCGGTGGTGCCGTTGTCGATACTAAATCACTTCGCTGGTCTTTTAGAATCTTCATTTCACGCTTCAAGGCTGCCGCTCGCTTCAAGTAGTCGTTTCGCTGCTTCTTCAGTTGGTCCCGTTGATTCTGAGCTTCTTGAGCGATCGCAGCTAAAATCAAAGGAAGAAAAACGAATTTGAGTCCAATTAAACAGATTCTGAACCGTAGAGACGGCAAATTTACTGTGCACTACTTAAATTTGTTCGCTATTCTATCGTCTCATCGGTCTTACCGCACATTACTGATTAAACCATAACACAAATCTCAGCTAAGTGTTTAACATGGGAATCTGTTAATAGAGCTTTATATTTCAAATCTAAAATGATGCTTTAAAGAATGTGTTTATACTTGTTTTCGCTTGGAAAAGCATATTTTCATAACAAAGTGCCTACGAGAAAATGTGAGGTACAGTTCAACACAAGAGGCAGGACACTCCAGTCTAAGTTGAAAATACACATAGTCATATTAGAAATCAATTAAAGAATTTTGCACTTAAAAACTACAAGAGAATACGTACGTGAAGGTGCAAAGCTTGCTGAAATTGCATACAAACTCATGTATATACTGTACATTCATCTGAACTTACCGTGACGCTTGGTTTGTTCTTCATCACTCTCCGGAGCAGAAGTTATTTGCGGCGGTTGGGGTGCAGCAGGCTGAGGAGCTGCTGGTGGCTGAGGCCAGGCTTGCGGCTCGCATGGATATGTTGGAGGATACGGCACTTGCACTGGATGATTAGCGTAATCGTAGGCGGGAAACTGACTCATGTATTGATTGCCATAAGATCCATATGCATCATATTGCGGAACAGAATACTGTGGTGGTGGAGGCATCGCCGGAGATGGAGGTTTCGGCATTGGACTCCAACGACGCTGCAGCGGACTGCTACTGCGACTGCGTGAACGGCGATTTCGATAACGATCACGTGAACGACTTCGATCGCGACGTCTGTTGATTCGTTCGCGCGATCGATTTCGTTCAGGCGGTGAACGAATATTTCGATCTCTGGATCGACGGTTTCGATTACTACCATATCGTCTCCTTTCTGGCGGTGGACTGTAGTCTCGACCACGACTGCGGCTACGTCTCTTACCACGACTTCGGCTACGTGAACGTCTATCACGTGGAGTTGAAGATGATCGGCGACGAGGATCACGACTTGGCTTTGATTCTTTTTTCGATGTGGTCGATTCTTTTTGTACTGGAATTAATTTTTACCGGTGTTAAACGTAAAGTACATGTGATTGATTACAACAAAATTTAATAGAAATCTCATCCGCGGGAAATTTATTCAGCAAATATGTCGTACGCATGTCATAGAATTGTTCTTCAACTTCACTTAATGTGTTAAAGACGACCACGTTAGAATTCAGTTATATGAAATTGAAAGCTGGTTCTTGCTAGAAAAATAGGTCCCACTATATATAAACCCAATTAAGACCTTGGGTGGTGTTAATGCCAAATTGGTCAATTGCAAGATTTGCTTTACAATCAATCTGCAACGGTTTCTGATCTGTATTTCGTCAATTTTCCTCTCCCTGATGAGATACTTTAGAGTAACATAACATGACCAAGCGAAAGATGTGAAGTTGTGTGCGGAGAGCTAAATCTTGAACTGCCTCAATTTCTTGATAAGTTTTAAGCAAACTTTTAAATTTTATACAGGACAGCAAACATAAAACAGCGAAATTTTGCTCAGGAATTGTGGAAATCTTGAGCCCGTCTACTACTTCAAGCCCAACGGGATGAATTGAGAAAAAACTTTCTTCCACTGTGTCAGGTTAGCACCTAAATGTGCAAAAAATAAACGATGTTCGATTTCGTCTACGGGCAGAGGCAGCTCATGAAACGTTGCCTCAATTCTGCCATGGGAACAGTGTAACCAAATTGGTTACCAAGCGTCGTTTGCCCCCCTTATAGAAAATTATAATTTAGATTTGTCTCGACTTGTTTACGCCTTAATTCAATGGGCGGATTTGTCGTCATGATTGTTACTGGTAGGGTTGCGTATCCAGATGAATAGTTGTCAAGAAAGAATAAGCGTAAATTTGAAGGGTGGATTGAACCGAGAAGGAAATGAGTAATCTAGCTGCAAAAAAAACATTATCACATTATAACCAGAGCTTAAACTACTCATAGGAAAAGAAGATATCGCGGGCAAAAAATTGTGGAAACAGGGAATGAATAAGTTTAAATGTGTGCAATACGTTAAAATTAATAAGATCAAGAAAGATTGTAATGCATGCAGAGAAAAAGATCCCGCTACATCCAAAAGTATTGGACATGAGCGGGGTGAGGGTGATGGCGTATATCGACGAATTGGTGTTATTAGGGTCATGGATGATTCCCTCGATTATGAATAAAATCATGTAGGGCAGGTGTGCATATGGGCGACAAGATGCGGACCAAAGCGGAGTTCATGGTTTTACCACCAAGACAAGGGTACGCCAATTCCACCTCCCGCGACTAAACGAACAAAGATTGGCAATTGAATAATGAAAAGTATCTGGGTGTGGTTGGAGACTGAATATAGCACTGATGGTTAAGAATATCTGTATACCCTTCTATGCCTGCAATACAACCTTTTTAAGGAAATGGAGTCTTCGGCAAAGGATGTTTCTCTGGATGTCCAGAGCCGAAATTCATCAAATTCTAACGTACAGTTTTATTGTGCGGTGGCAAACGCGTAGCAAGAAGTACAATATAAACAAGCTCAATAGAATTCAGAGAACTGCATATGCGGATGCTACTAGGGCTCAGCATTGAATACGCTGCAGCCGGCAGTGCTGTCGGACTACATGAGTGCAAATATTTGCCAGCGAAGCGCTAGGGCCATTGTAACATCCTAAATGAAGTACCTCGGGACCCTTGGGAATTCCGAACGGACTACACCGCACACAAGACGAGTTTCATGCGAACTTTCCTATGGGATTTTCCAGCCAAGGCAGAGTGGAGAACCAGCGACGTATTGCAAGGTTATGCCACAACATTCTTCAAAGATGATCCAGTGGGTGGTTTTCTGGAACCGTACGTTCTCCCAGGATTCCCCAGTCTATTGCAGGCGGAAGTACTGGCGATCCCCGAAGCCTGTTAATGGCTGGGACATGATCCGAGTCGCAATCATAACAAAGTCATTCTGACCGAAAGCCAGGCGGCCATTAAAACTTTGTATTCAGTGGTGACATCCTCCAAACTAGTGTGGCAATGCAAATAATCGGGCGGCACGCACAAAGCCACCACCCCCGGGTTCACGGTCTTTGAAACATAGACGCAATAAGCAGACTGATGGATTGGCCAGGCAGGGATCTCCTCTTGGCAGTCCCTCGGTGGGCGCTGACTGCGTCCGTTGACGGTTGTCAGGGGTGGAATCCAATCGCTGTAGTTAACAGCCCCTAACTTCAGATGATGGATATAGATTCTGCCAAGGGCATGCATACACAATATTAAAATTGAACCTTCTTCAACATCCCTTCTCCTAGAATGTTTTTTCCTCTATCAATAGTTTCGTATAGAGGGTACAGCGCCAAAATTCGAACAAATTTTTGATTTGGTTTGTGATCCTTTCAACTATGCTCCATTCATAAAAAGTTCAAAGGATTTAAATGTAAACTGTTGGACCTTGTCAGATAACCAATTTTGAACCAATGACTTGTATGGGCAAACACACCATACTGCTGAAAAGCATAAATAACTTTTGTGATTTTTTCTACTTTGCTAAAGCAATGCGGAGCTATAACAGCATCTTCACTGGACACGACCCCTAGAACAGGAACATGCGCCGGAAATAGGGATATCTCAGGATCAGGGTCGTATGCGGGCTAGGTCACAGAAAAAAATAAGTCATCTGGCAGGGTTAAGGAATACAAAATCAAATTGCAACGTTCAACTCGCTTTGTCCCGGTGGCTTCGGAAAGCATAAATTTAATTGTGTAAGGCTCGTAGCAGAGATCGATTCAACACATAGTAACTTAACAAGGATACCATAAACGAATGATTTCTGCTGACGAGCGCGCTGCCTGAATACTTTCGAATATCGCGGTTCGTCAGTTATACTCCGATTTGGTTTCAACATTGCGACTGTTTCGAGGCTAGGATAGCTTAGTACACGTTCCGATTACCGATGATTGCCTAAAGATTCTCTATTAGATTTATGCTTGATAAGGGGGCTTGGCAAATTTATGGTGCGTGGTGGTGATAGCATTTGTTTGAAAAGAAAATTTTTTCTGATTGTTCGGTTGGAGAGTTTACTGCCATCAATAGGTGCAAACCGCTTCCGAATAATTCGTGAGACAGACAGGCGGTAAAACTATTTTAACAACGTTTATATGTAGGGATCCGTCTCGTAATACACACACATCTCTATCTCGGCTAGTATTCTTCTAACGACATCTTTCCGCGGGAGGACGAAAATTAGACCTTATGTGACACCTCCATGATTTGGGAATTCCATTTCAATTATTTAGAAACAGGGCTTTAGCTTCTGAATATTTCGTTGCAACTAGAAGGAATCATTGTATGATATGAAAACAATGGTACATCGGAGTTACATTTTACGATCTTGAATGAAATGCTCTAATACACTTCAAGGCCCTGATCCAATGGATTGCTGCGCCAACGATTATTACTATTATTATCTTGCTATGCCGAATATCCCCATACGCCCAGAACATCATTGGTCCATACCAAAGAGATTCACTCCAGACAAATAAGCAACAAATCAGATTTTCTCTCCGCGGCAAGCGATGGAAAAACTTGGAATATGGGCACCATTTGCCCCATTTTTCATCAACTTTAAAGCCGCCTATGAGAGCATAGCCAGGGTAAAATGGTACACGGCCTTGAGAGAATTCGGTATCCCGACGAAATTGATAAGACTCACTAGGCTGACCCTGACCAATGTGCGAGGTCAGATAAAAGCAGCAGGATCACTCTCGAGACTATTTAACATCAACAACGTTATAAGACAAGAGGATGCCAACAATAAAGATAGGAGACTACAACTTTGAGACCGTTGAAAGTTCTTCTTATCTAATGTCGAAAATCACAACCGATAAGAGCTATGACGATGAAATCGGCGCACGGTTGTTGGCAGCCTATTTCAGCTTACAAAAACTGTTCCGCTCGAAACGTCTCACCATAGGGTCAAAGCTCTTACTGTTCAAGACTTGATCTTGCCAGCCCTCATGTATTTCTCGGAGACCTGAGTTCTTAGCAAACAAAATTGCGAACTCTTGACCGTATTGGAAAGAAGAATCCTCCGAACAATGTTTGCCCCCTACATCAAGACGGACGATTCCGTAGCCTACATAACAACGAAATCTATGAGCGATACCACAACCGTCTCCGACTCAACAAGTTGCGGTGGGCGGGTCACCTAATTTGTATGGAAAATCTATAAGGGCAATATCTATGATAGAAAAAGAACACGGAGAGACCCTACCTGAGATGGAGCGATAGCGTAGGTAAGGTTGCCAGACAGCTTTTAAACCCAGAAAATCCACTCCCTCTATTACAAGAGCAAGAATAATGCCATCTGGACCCGCAGATTTGTATCTATGAAACGAATTCAATGCCCATTTTACATGCTCCAGTTTACCTCGTTGAGGGCTGAATGCACCTGCCGGTCCAGAACTAAAATTTTGGATGCTGCCTAAGAAGTGCACTTAAGCAAATGATTTGCCGTTCGTTCATCACTTCCTGTGTACCTCTCGTTCTGCAAATGTTGATATCTCAACTGCTGGCTATGTTCTTTAATAGCGATCCGATTCAACTTTGAGGTCGCTTCAAGAGTTAGTCTCTTCGCAAAAGCGTCTCCATGATGACCGTTCAGCCTTATTCTCTTCTTTAGAGATTTTGAGCCTCTGTACTGAGTCCAGCCAGTGACTGAATCAGACTTTATATTTTGATTTTGGAGTACCCTTGTCGTTCCTCTGTTTTGCAACTCTGAGTTCCACCATGATATCTTAGCCTTCTTTGGCGTCTTGAACGGGCAGCTCTTCGAAAGCTTCTCTCATGCTAGTTGCGATCATCTGGGTTGTTTTCTCAGCTCCAACAATGGGGCACTCAGTTATATTTTGTACATCGTACAAACTGTCATTCGCGGATCCTGAAATGAAGTGGTTGGGGGTGGATCCATTATTAAGAAATCAATGCTTCTGTGATTCGAGACCATATTGTATAATACTTCCCGACACACGCCGATGACTTCTCGTCTGACTGCATTGAAGAATGAAGATTCACTGTCCAAGTTGAGGATCTGCAGATTGATTCCTACCACATACCGTCAACCTCGATCCTTGTACGTTGATATTGGAAAATCCGCAGCATATATGCTCCTACTGTTGCCCCGTACCTTTACTTTTCGCATATTGGATAGCTCTGATGAATAATCCATAGAAGCTCGTCGACTTCATAGGGAAAATAAGAGAGCACCAGAAAGCCTGAAGGTCTTTTGCACTTCAATTGGAATTGGAATACAATAGGTCAGCGTGTCTCAAGTTTAAGCCCCTGATTTCCCCACCAATAACACATGATTCTTGTGTGATTTACTAGTTGTGCTGAAAAGTTCGTAGGCTAACGCGCAGCTGACGTTATTATTATTAAATATATATGATTTTTAGTTAGCCCTAACCTTCAGAAGACTCGTGCACAAATTTGACAGCTGTCAGACTATTAGAGGACTATTAGGATAGAGTATTTTGGGTGAAGCAAGTTTTGTTAGTTTGAAGAAACTAACACTAAAACATTGCTTTTTGGCAAAAAAATACTTTTGAAGCAAAAGTTTTATTTGATAAATATTATGTAGACTTTGCACCAGGAGAATCAACCGTGGAGAAGTGATTTTCTAAGTTTACACGAGACGAAATGAGTACCGAGAACGATACACGCAGCGAACACCCCAAAGAGGCTGTTACCGACGAAAATATAAAAAAAAACCTAGAAAATAATTTTGAATGATGGCAAAGTGCAGTTGGTCGAGATAGGGCTCTACAGATATCAAAGGGAAGTGTTGGACATACCGTGCATGAATGTTCGGGTATGCGTAACTCTGTACAAAATGGGTGCCACGTGAGCTCAATCGGCCAAATACAACAACGAGTTGACGATGCTGAGCATTGTTTGAAGCTGGATTGCATGAATTGGGCTTCAAATTGTTAACGCATTCACCATATTCTCCAGAACTGGCACTCAGGGACCTTTTCCTATTCTCAGACCAGGAGAATATTCAGTGGAAAGAAATTTAGCGCCGATAAAGAGGTAATCGCCGAAACTCAGGCTTATTTTAAGGCTAGAGACAAATCGCACTAGCAATGGTATCAAAAAATTGTAGGATCGCTTCCGATTGCATCGCTCTCGAAGGCATTGAATAACAAAATCAAATTTTATCAAAAAAAAAATCTTAATGTTAGCCTACTTCTCAATCCAACTGTTAACTATTATTAGAACGGCATATGATGGCGCTAAATGTCACTTGCTGCACCGAGGTAAATTCTTGAAATCTAAAGCTGGGTCCGCCAGGATTGTATTCTGTTGCCGATATTATTTTTCCTTGTTATCAATGGCATCTTTCATACTGCCTTGTCCGGATGAAATGGTGGAATTCGATGGACGATGACATCTTTCCTTAAACACCTCGACTACGCTGATGACATCTTTTTGCTTTCTCACCGGGTCATGGACCTTCGCCAAAGGGCTCTGGGTTTGGAAAGAGAGGCAAGTAGAGTTGGACTGAAGAAAAAACACCAACAAAAGTCATCGCGCTCCCCGTCTCTGCATTAATAGGCAGAGTATCGAAGGCGACCATCAATTTATATATCTAGGAAGAGCTTAGTTTCTAACGTTTCTAACGATGTTGCCTGACGCATTAACAGTGCTAGATCCACTTTCGCTGTCCTGTCTAAAATCTGGAAATATATTTATCTTAACACCAAGATCAAAATGAGACTGTTCTGTGCTAGTGTTCGTTCTGTGTTGCTATATGGGAGTAGCATATGAAAAGTGAACTCCGCTATTACTCAAAAACTCCTAGCTTTCATGAATACCTGTCTGCGTTATATGATCGGAGTACGCTGGTCTGAAACTATCTCAAACGAAGAACTCGATCAGCGCACAGGCCTGGCACTCGTACGCGATGTGATTGAAAAAAGGATGTGGCTAGATCACACATTAAGGAAGTGCGGCAATTGCGGGCTACGCCATGCAGTAGAATCCCCGCTCCCAAGATGATGACGAGTGGGTCGGTCCAAGAGCACTTAGCGCAGAATAGAAGCGGAATGCGAGCGTCTCAGGAAATAATGGGGGAACTGAAGGGCATTTTAGATAACCGCGAACGATGGTGCGTAGGTGTGGTTGACACGCTGAACACCCCACCAAGGGCCGAATGGCAACCCCATATATATTTATATCTGGGTCGTATGTCGGCCTACCTTTTTAGTATTATCAATTATCAATGCTTGAACGACTCAAGCCCAACTATAAAACACGGGACAAGCTCCAAACGGCCTTGTGAAGGACAACAGTACATATATCTCCGTTTCATGCCGCAAAATGAACAGTAATTTGTAGTACTGGTATTTTCCATACTTTTCTCGAAGACCAAAATCAGGTCATACTCGCTGCACTACGAGACCTTCACGTATAAAATAAAATCTTACCCGGAAACACTCCGCCTTTCAATTGTTCAGGTCACAAGCATGAATATTTTGTTTAACAAACGAGTGTTGCTTGGTAGCGAGAGCGAACCCTAATCATTTTCATTTTATCTTTCAAAACATCACAACGTTTCGTATTATGATATCAAACCATAACCACAACAAGGGATGATATCTATATCGGAATATCGCCCCTTCTGTAATCGTGACTTATCACGGCTCTTTAAAAGAAATCTTACCTAGTTCAAACGAATCATTCTCAGCGCCAGGCGGTCCTGGCGGCAAACTGCTATCATCCTTCACCAAACGACGGTCCGTTGGCCGGCTCAATATCATCTCGTCCTCCATCTTTGTTACGCAAATTTGCGATATCTTATCGCAATTTTTGCTTCTTTAGAACATTAAATGATAAATAGATTTCACCGCAAATGATCGCAATGGCTTTCAACTTACAGCAAACACTATTATTTCACAACGAATTCAATAAACACTCTAAATGTCGGCGACAAATTAACGAAGGTATGAAAACAACAATGCGTTCTACGTCCCCCTTTCGCACTTTTGACAGGTCTTTTTTCATTTCAGCATTTTAAAGTTGGTAGCGGAAGAATCTGTCGTTGTGGATGTTATTTGGGAGCTATTACGATAGTAAAGTGGAAAGTGCAAATTTAAATATCTATTCTGAAATGGAATGGAAATGAGTGTGGAATATTTTACAAAGGAATAAACATAGTATTTTGTCATACATTTAATGTTCCCAATTAGAGGAATAGAATATAAATCAGGCTCTAACCAGAAAGTTAAATGACACACAACTCACCGAATGTGTTCAGTGAAACAGAATTCAGTGATTGAATTCGGCCAAAATATCAGTCTACTTTATAAGACGTTTCTAAAAGTATGTAGGCCAAGAGTATTTATTTATTTATTTTTCCTAATAATCTTGTGGCTCACAGTAGAGCTTGTATCGAAAAATTACCTATTGCTTCTTTTCGGATTTGCATAAAATACATACCTGATGCGAGAGTGGCAATAGAAACCTCAATAGAATAAACAGTCTGCCACTAAAGGTTTATGCTCATTAGTTACTACCATTTAAGCTCTTTTACAATAAATATACATATCATGGAGCAATGTGCGGCGCTCGTAGACCGTATAAAGTACACCTTCGAGAATATCTAAGAAAGACGAAAAACTAGAGCACCTAGAAAAAGGAATGCAGTTTTAATAGAGGATAATATAAGATAGTTAACATAGGCATATTATTACCATCAGAGGAGCACAACAGGATGTACATATTTAGCATGCAATATCCTTAATCAACACAAAGGAATATTCCTACAAACGGTTTCAAAGCTAGTGCGACAACTCTGGTAGAAGAATGGATTAAACATGAGGATCACATGATAAAATCCAGCAACATAAGTCTCATGGCGTTTACTAAAAAGGGAAACCTCAAACTCTAATTCTCCGGGTTTAATTACGCACCAAGGCAAAATATCTGAGAATGATGCTGCAAATACTTTGAGTATGTTAGTTAACAAAGGCAAGAGTGCACTTTTCGTCGCAAAAAGGGCCATAGGTAAGAGACATGACGATTGATACCACACATATTGTACTGGATATTTCAAGTGGCGAAGCCCATGCTTATCTAGTTAAAAGTCGTGCTCCAAAGACTCGACTACCTTTGCATTATGAACACCATGAAAAGCCACAACCCCTTTTGCCTTAGAGACGGTACTACCTAGGGCCCGTAGCAAAAGGAGAGTCTACTCTTGCCGTGCACAGGCTGCAGTTAAATCGGATATTATTCCTGGTTGTGGGTAGTGATTTTACGTCACTGAAAAACTGATTCAATTCAATTTCCAATTAAATATTATCCTGAGAGGGAGAAGTAAGTAAGCGGCTTAACTTGCATTTAAAACTAAGGAAGGAGATAGAGTCAAAATACCCAAATTGTAGGGCGTTGTAGGACCGGCATAAACTTAGGATCGGAGAATGAAAGTAGATATCGAGTTCTGCGAAGAGGACTTCAAAAATGTCCGCACTGCGGGTACTATAGAGGCGATGTGGAATATAATATTCGAGTTAGCAGAGCAGTCCACCACGCAATTACAGAGATTGAAAAGAGTACACATAACAGAAGACTACACAACTATATACAAGGACCTTTCTAACAAGGGAGTTGAAAAGGAGGGCTGAATGGAGGGAAAGATGGACGATTGTGTCGACAAGGTGAGAATTGAAACAAAATTTGTCATCGAAGATTACACTCAGGTGTTGAAAGTAGATATGTGGTGATAGGGGTTGCCCACTAAGAGAGTAGGAAAAGGGTGTTGGGACAGGTTCAAGCAAACAGTACATCCAATGGCATTTGCTGATATTTAGCGTTAGCTGGTTAATCGAGCACCAACGGGCCGGAGTATCAATGCTGAACTGCAAGGGAGCACAAACCGGCGGAAACGAGACAGGGGCATTTAATTTAAGGTCGTCTGTGTAAAGTAAACACCGGCAGGTAAGAATGGAGGCAAGACCATTTTTTAAAAAACAGAAGTAGTAGGGACAAAATATAGAGACTTGAGGAACACCAGAGGAAGGACAATGAAGGGAATTTATTAAAAAACTTTGAAGGAACGGTATGATAGGTAGGAGGAAAACCAAGAGATGATTGAGAAGGGGAAGTTGAGTAGAGAGAGTTTGTAGAGGAAAATATTGTGGTCAATCAAATATCAAAGGCTTTGGAAAAATCTATGTAAATATCATGTACCTTCTGTCGTGAATTAAGGCAGTTAGCAAATAAGTTGTTAAAGACCAGAAGGTTTGAAGCAGTAGATAGATGTTTCACGAAACCATGCTGCTCTTTCACTATGAGGACTTTCGACCGAGAGGAAAGAAGAGAGGTGGAATGGTAGTTCACAGCTAAAGTAGGATCTCCGCTTTTGATGATAGGGGTAATTAAATAAAGATTAGGAAAGTAGCATTCTTCGAAAATTATACGCAGAGAGAAGGAAAAGTTTACAGTTAACAAAGAAAAAGGTTAGAAAACCCATCAGGACCAGGTTCAACATTGGTGTCAATCAATCAGGAACTCAAATAAAGAAGGGGTTAGAAGTGGAATGGTGAGAGATTCTAAGCAGACTGCACCTAGAAGGGGCGTAGAGGGCGCAGTCAACGAGGAAATTAACACGGAAGAGAAATAAGAACAGAATAGGTTGTCGAATTGTTATAAGGAGTTGACAGTGAGTCAGCTAAATTCATAAAAGGAGGGAAAGATTGGGTGAGCTTACGGAAATAGCAGTGTGTCATCAAAACTAAACCAATTATCTCTTACGCGTTTTTTTAATCATAGACTTAACAGTGGAGCGCATAGTTTTGAAATGAGCAAGATCGATGCCATGCTTAGAAGCCTGAAACTTCTTCCGCAGTGCATGATTCTTGTGTATGTTTTTATGGATCTTTGTGGTAAACCAAGTTGTGTAAGAACGCAGATAAGGACGAGAAGAAGGGACATAACCGGAGAGGAGATCAGGCAGAATATTGTAGAAATTGCTAAGAGCTTGATCACGCGTTGAGTTAGATATGGAACATATGGATTTAAGACAGCTCAGATACATGGATCGAACTCGAGTCACGACAAATCCAGTTCAATATCCCAGTTCCCTTTAGATGAAGGTATATACGCTAAACCTGTGTGCTTGGTAAAATTTACGAAGAAAAAGTGCTAAAGCCCAAATTCTCTCTGATTGTTAGGCGGTATTGAAAACCCTCGTATCACTCCGAACCAGATTTAAGAGGTCTCCTTGTTTCCTTGGTTGTGGGTTCAACAAATCGATTATTTCTTTTTTGCATATCGCTCCGCTCATGACGTCATGCCGAGGACCAAGGGACTTTTACAAGTTTTCAGCATGACAGAATTCCCATAGATCCCAGAATGCCTAGTTGATGATATCGACATACGAGAATTTGTCTTCTGATAGTTTATTAGTAAGGTGTTTAGGTGGACACAATCCAAACAGCAACGAATCTCTCAAAAGCTTGAAAAAAGGTTGAAATTGCTACCCACTTAGCAGTAATGATCTTCAACGAAGGATTGTTGGGGTTTATTTTGAAATTCAACAGAGAGAGGAAAATGCGACGAACCGAGAACATTTTCTTAATGGAGAAGAAGAGCGGCATACGACCATGACCTTGCAGATAGAATCGTAACTTTCTGCTAGGTAGCTGTGTACTGATGAAGGGAGTAAGCTGCTCCGGAAATATATATACATAATAAAATAAAATTGTATGTACATGTACAAATTAAATTAAAAAAATCATTAGATTATCTGCAGTGGTTACTTTGCAAATACTTCCCAAAAATTTACGCTTGATGGTAGAAGACCGTCTTAAACTGATGTGAGAATGCCAGCAAAACTTCAAAATCCTGGCTACCAAAAACGAGACAACGCTAAAATGGATAGCGAGTTACCTAGGTATTAATGGCAATGATAGGGTGGAAGGACTTGCAAAAAGGGGATCCCAAATGTAATTTGTAGAAGCTTGCACTTGGAATTAGCAAAAGCACAGCAGTTGAGTCATGTTCAACTATCGGTTGGCTGTAGACATAGTAAATTAATACTACAGGATGGACGGCGGAATTAGACCCACCGAAATCCAAATGTTAACTTAGAAACAGGTCGCTCATAAGTTTATTAACCGGTCACTGCCTTCAATGAAAGCATCTGCACGGAATGGAACGAAGACCCAATAGGCACATTCTGCAATAACGAGGCTACAACACTCTCTTACATCTTATTGGAGTACACCGCGCCCTCGCGGTGGAAATATTTCATTAGAAATCTTGAAAAATGCTTCGATTAAGTGCACTTAGATGTGCTGATATACAGTAAGTCAATAAAACTGATCTTACGACTTTAAACTACGGACCTTTGGGGTAAGAAGTAATCAAAAGATATAAAAATCCGGATAGTATTTCTTCTAGATGTTTTTGAATTCTGGTAAAGTTCTAACACTTACAATGATGATATGTGAACGAACTCAACAATGAATAAATAGAAATCACCAATCACAATCTGTTTTCTTTTTAGATATTGGCCAAGAAGAGAGGAGAAACTCTAAGGCAGACAAGTATAATTTTTTAAAAACACAAACAATTTCTTGTCACAGCCTTACTAACGACAAAACTGTCTGATAATGGTTACTTTTTCTAAAAAGTTCATTTTCTATGACGCGTCCCGCATTCCAGGAAGTACTGGATTGGTTGGAAAAGTAAGAATTCGTTTGAAAAACGAACGAATACAACTGAAAAAGTTTATTACTTCTATGTAGGCCAAACACACATTGGGGAGGAGAGATCCTCAAAATTAAGAATCTTAACGTAGACAATCAACCCTTTAATGCTGTCCTTTCAATATAACATAGTTTTTTGGAGACTGCTTGTCTTTAGGAAGAGCGTACTTTACCTTTATTAAAGGCGGCCTAAAACTTGCAGACAAAATGCTCCTCTTCCTCTTTAAATGGAAAGGAGAATGTCTTTCATAATAAGCAAACAGACAACGAGCCAAGAACGAATTTATCAAACGGGGTTAGCCAAATTATCCTCTGTATACCACCTGTAGTCACCTTTATTAACCGTTCTCCCGATGGAGTATATTTTCAGCGTCTTCTTTTATCCAATATTAAATATTGAATTAACAAGCCCCTCTGCCGTTAATAAATCTCTCGAACGATTTATGGAGATCATCATGGAGATAAAATTCAAGCAGTGTTTTGCCATGAACGACATCATCATCTGTAAAAAAGACTTTGTGCAACTGGTTTCACACATTGACCTGCACCGCGTCTAAGGATGAAATTGCGGTGCTTACTTCACGACCCAAACATATATGCATATCATAAACAAAAACCCTTTATAAATTTTTAAAAAATCCTTTCATTTAATCATCATACAAACAGATCTTCGCATCTTATATTTTCTTTTAAGAACAAAAGAGCACTCACAAAATGCCAGAGTATAATTATGACAAAAACTGAGAACTACATAATAAGTCCTAGGAAAACGATATTTGTCTCTCTTTAAGGAAATAAATATAATTTAATGTGTCTTAAACTTATGATCCAACAATGATATTGTTAATTGGAATATGAATGAGTTTCACGAAGAAACCAATGAATCCCATGATGCAGAAACCAATGGCGGTGGCAATGGCGATCTTCTGGAATTCTCGTCGATCTGGTTTTGTGCAACGCTTAACCAATCGAATGGAGTCCTTGGCGAAGGCGCGGCCAGGTTCACAGTATTTGATAACTTTATCCATTTTGTTTATCTGAAAGGAAACAGAGAAGTTGGTTAGTTAGAGAATGGATAGGAAGGTGTTGGTATGAAGTTTGACTTGAAAGTGAAAGTTCGTTTGTGGTCTAGGGATGAATTTTTGCAATCTGATTGGAGTGTTCTCTCTTTAGTTCCAAAAAAGTAGTGCAAGTTATTCCTCGTCTGAGATGAAAACCCGTTGGATCTTGACGGAAAATACTTTAGTTGAATCAACGCGATCTCGCAGGATAAAAGCGGTTTAAGCTGTGGGGACAAATTGAAAATATTTTATTCGGCAGTCCTCCTTAAACGTCTCCGAATGTTGAGTTTCTCAGTAGGTAGTAGACTAGTTGGTAGATCCCCCAAAACAAAGGTAAAGAATTGTGCGATTTGGGTGAAAATCAGTCACTGACATCCCTAGTTCTATTTCACAAATTTCTGGTGAAATATGCTTCTACTTCCTTCGTAAAAAGAGCAAATATGGAGAGAAATACAACATGTGATTAATGTAGCACATTCTACATGTTGGAACAGATGGGACAGTCCTACTTGCACAGGACTTCCGAGGGGACAACATTCACTAATAAACAATTACAATGTTGTGTGATTTGTGAACGAATTATTTAGTGAAATAATCTATTCAATACAAGTATTCCAAATGGTCATTTAAGTATACTTTATAAAAATATTAGGAAACTTTCACCATGCCATCGTGGCATGGAGGTACTCTCGACCTGTATGAATAGATTAACATTTCACGAGCCAAATAATCCAGTTAGACTCTTAATACTTTCTCCCATGGTTTTTATTTGATATATTTAGATCCTCTTCATTATTTTCCACACACAGGATTACTAACTCCATTTCGAACTCCAGCGGAAAGTCAAATTTCACTTCAAATTAAACGCCATCAAATATTCAAACTACAAAATCCTACCAGTGATGATAATTGAAACTCACCTAGAATTTGAATAACAAGAAATACTTTCTACTGTTGAGAGTGTCAATATAAAATAGCGACACGGATAAATCCTCGTAGTGCACCGACACTTGAACTCACAATACACTTCTGAAAGTTCACAAATCGCTAGCAAACGAAATTGTCGTGTCAAAACGAAGCTCCACGTCGAGATATTGAGTACGTTCAACAATAGGTGGATGGGTCGATAAGGCAGGTTCAATCGGCGGTAGTTTTGAACACTAAACAATTCTAATATTGTAAATCTCATTTATCTCTAGTAGGAAATTGATATTTACGGCTAAGTGAAATTCCTCTATTTTATATTCCCAGAGAGATTTTTCAAAATTAACGCTTATGAAAACATGGAAGTACTTCCTTTTAATTATTGAGCAAAATGAAGCGAACACATAACATATTTGTGAATACTTTCCTGAAATCGGTCGGTAGGATCAATGCCATGACATCCTACTGCAATTTTCTTTAATCAATCCCTAAGTCACGGACTTTTAGGGGTACTGGTGGACGGCAGAAATCGCCGACCTACGGAAGAAGTGTCATAAGCTCCGCCGTTTGGCACAACATTTACACTCCCGCAAGGAAGCATATGGCATAAAGGCAGAGTATAGATCAGCAAAAAGGAGACTTCGCAGTGCAATAAATAAAAGCCAAGCTGGTGGTTGGCGGAATCTATTCAACGGGGTAAATGAGTACCAGTAGATACTTGGCTATAAACTTGTCACCCGGAAAATCGGGGCTCTCCGAAAACCTTGCATACTAAGTACGAGGCGGATGGATCGCATTCTACGGGCATTATTCCCCAGACATCCCGTCAACAGCGCAGAAAGCGCCGAGACTGTCTCCTTTTCACAAGAAAAGACCTCGAAGAAGCACTTCTCAACATGAAAAACAAGAATACGCCAGGTCTTGATGATATCCCGGTGGAAGTTTACAAACTGGTGTTCTGACGACGGCCAGACTCGCTGATCGGTGCGTTCGCCTGCCTGAAGAAGGGTAAGACCGAAAACTTTCATGCCCCCTTAGAAGTTGGGTAAGGGAGTAATCAATCTCATCGTGCTTTCGATTCAACCACGGGTCTAAATTGTCGATGAGCCGCACAGTCCATCTGTCCTTTGGCTGATTTTGCTAAAGTGTGGCCACTTAGTAAGGGTGCATTGATGTTCTTCACGAGCAACCTCCTCTTTTGAATTTTCGCTCTTACAACAGTAGATAGCTTTACACTCCTTGGTAAGGAGGGCAACGGGGATCACTCTCCGCACCATAGAGAAAAACCGACTGCGTTGTTTCCTTGAGGAGACGTCTCCTAGTAAATATAGGGCCCCCAACATTCGCCATTAGCCGACTGAAGCCTAGGTCTTGAGCGAAAAATTAAAAGAGGAGGTTGCTCGTGAAGAACCACAACGCACCCTTACAGAGTGGCAACTATTTTGGTAAAATCAGCTAAAGGACAAATGGACTATGCGGCTCATCGACAATTTAGACCCGTGGTTGAATCGAACGCACGATGAGATTGATTACTCCCTTACCCAACTTCTAAGCGTCTGGAGCGATCTCCCCTGTGTTTGCATAACACTGCTAACGGAAGCCGTCTCACCTTTCACAAGAGAAAAAGGTGTACTCGGTGTCGTCCACAACTACATTACAGAACACACAACGAGGAGATCGTGTTTTCCCAATCTTTTGTAGGTAAGACTATAAAAACCTCCATGCCCACTTAAAAGTTTGGTAAAGAAGTAATCAATCATACGATCGTTCAATTCAGCCACGGATCTAAATTGTGGATGGACTGCACAGTCCACCTGCCTGTTGGCTCATTTTGCAAAGAAAGATGCCACTCGGTAACTGTGCGTTGATGTTCATCAGGGGCAACCACCTTTCAATGAGCTTCTTCGAGCAGCAGCGGACAGGGCTGCAGCTGCAGGGGAGATCGCTCCAGACAACATTGTCAGAGAAATGCTGAAGAGCGCTAGTAGATGAAGTCCTGTTACGCATTATGTTCGGGCTCTTCTTGTTGCTCAGAAGATAGAGCTCGACCGACCATTGGACCGGATAGCAAAGTGTTCGCTGAACTAACAACTCTGCTCGCCCTCTCCCCTTCCGTTGGTGAAAGGAATTAGCTCACTTGAAGGTGGAACTAATAGACTATTGATAATGTGTGCGTTTTTCAAAGCAACAAATAAGTTTGAAAGTGCTGTATCCCGTATTGTCAGGACGTTTTGCATAATTAAGTTTTCCTTAGTACACCAAGCTGCGAGTGCTGCCGAGTTAAGGTCACTAACGTTACTATGTTGCGTGTTGTTGTTGTGAATGTAGCAACGGGTGCTTAAACGGTTTCGTGTAGTTTCATGCCTAGCAACAGCCTAAGCAACAAGCCAGTGAATAATTCCACCTTCTGTGTAAATCCGATCACGATTCGCCTAGAACACCACCTCGAATGCTCTTTGATAAGCAGGTGATAGTAAACACTGCATTTACTCCATGGCAAAGTCCTCCGCAACACCTCTAAGGGTGAAATGGATGCCACAGTAACCGCAGCTATCAGATGTCGTGGAGATGAAGAGTGTTATCGTTGGTACAATGACAAAAGTGGGAACGACTGATTTGATGATGACTACAAGATAGCAATGAAATCGGAGAACCCTGCACGTAACAGGGCTTACCAAGAACTCCGTCAAGAGGAGAAACGGCTTTGTGGTGCGGCAGGATCTGCAGCATTCGAAATTTATTTCGGATGTTGCGGATGCGGACGGGTAGATGGCGCTGAACGCGGAAACTCTCCACTCACGCGTTTTCAGAACGCACCGGGGAAGTGGAGAGCCAGCGGTAAAAAAAATGCCGTTGGTTGGGACAGTAAGGACCGCATGGAAATAAGTCGGTCTCTTCTGATCCAACCGCGGCACGGAACACTTCAGCGCGATCGTGAATTTCAAATATCTCTTTGCTGTTTCTTAAATACATAAAGTAAAATCGTGAATTTCAAATATCTCTTTGCTGTTTCTTAAATACATAAAGTAAAATCGTGAATTGCAAATATCTCTTTGCTGTTTCTTAAATACATAAAGTAAAATCGTGAATTAAGTTTCAAATAGCTCTTTGCTGTTTCTTAAATACATAAAGTGTTTAATCCATAAAATAAAATTGGATAAATACTAAATTGGTGACTCCGATAAAATAAAAGAAAAAGTAACAAATTATCCGCCATCGCCGCAATTGGTGAAGTTCTATTGACGACAAAATTCGTCCGAGCAACACGGCAGAAATAGAACTTTCAAACGCCTTTCACACACCGGACCAGCCATCATTGCCACGACCTTCCGACAATCTTTGCAGGAAATACTATCCGCGCTGCAGAAGTGTTCCCAAGGTGTGTGCGGATTAATGGCGTAAAAATTCTGACGACGTTCGTCAACAAAAAGAAAGTGTCGACGAGATCTCCATATTGCATTCCTGTAAACGCCAGACATTCTTGGTAATCGCTTTGAATTGTGGCTGTGTCGCTCGCAGCTGTTCCGAGTCCGTGCCCAGCTCGCGCCGCTCTTTGTGCATTTTCTTTTCATCTTGGACAACGGCTCGTGGACAAGAGGAAAAGCAGAATTGGGCAGAGTCCAGCCCGCGATCAGGTTCAGAGCAGCAGAATTCTACATCATCAGCAGTCGTGACATCTCTAACAACCTGACGGCCAACACTTTCATCATCATCATCATCGTCTTCCTCGTCTTCTTCAGACATAGCCACCATCGTGCCACCGCAGACGTCGTAGCCGCTGCAGACGCCGTAGCCACCGCCACCACAACGGACAATTAAGTCATTTGCTAAATTAAGTGATTTCGTGCATACATTGTTACAACAAATTAATTTGAATATTATAAATATAAAAAAAAAGGAAAATCAATAAAATTAAAGCCGCTGCAAGAGACGGCGTTGAGGTGTTTCGAATCGCAAGTTCTCTGTTTTCCCGGTGTTTTTGGTCTGCGCTGGAGAGCGTCCGCTTCGGTCGTCGTTTTTCTCGGTTCGTGCGTGCATTTGTGGGTACGGCCTGCCGTGTCGGTGTAAATTTCACCGCGTTTCAGTATAAACTCACCGCGTCTGCATCACAATCTCGTACTTCTCGGTAGGAAAAATGTCGTTTGAAAATAAAGACGCGGCAGGCCCATCGGACCCACAAGTGACCGCCCTCGCCGTACGCGTTCCTCCGTTTTGGCGTCGGAACCCCGAGCTGTGGTTCGTGCATTTGGAAGCACAGTTCCAAATGTCCGGCATCACATCGGACGCGACCCGTTTCAACTACGCGGTGGTCGGCCTGGACGAAGAGTCCATACTTCTGGTGTCCGACGTAGTGAAGTCGGCATCGTACGCTCAGCTCAAGAGCGAGTTGATCAGGCGCCTGTCGGCAAGCGAGTCGGCAAAATTAGACCACTTGCTGGCGGGTTTAACGTTGGGTGATCGAACTCCCAGCCAATTGCTTCGTGAAATGAGGCAATTGGGTGGGAGCAAGATCGGCGACGACCTGATCAAGTCGCTCTGGCTGCGTCGGCTCCCGGAGGGCACCCGGGCGATCCTAGCCTGCGTCTCCGGTTCCTTGGAGGAACTGGCAGCAACGGCCGATCAAGTACAGGAGGTGTACGTTCGCCCAACCATAGCGGCCGTTCAACCACCGTCGGATGAGGTCAGCGACTTACGGCGCGAGATCGCGGCCTTAACTGCCAGCGTGGCCGAGATGCGGGCGACGTTGGACGCTCAGCGTTCGAGTGCCAGGCCGCGAGCTCGCTCACGGTCTGCCACACGAAAAGGGCGTTGGGGTAGCAGGTCGTCAAGACAGCCTGCGGACCAGGGTATTTGCTGGTATCATCGTAACTTCGGAGATAAAGCGACAAGATGTACGCTACCTTGCAAATTCGCGCCTACCACAAAAAACTAGGTCCGCGGGGGGTCTTGGCGACGGCCACCCAGAGCGCAGCGCCACGTCGCCTAACTATTTTCGACCCCCTCAGCAGGCGCAACTACCTCGTCGACACGGGTGCGGAGGTTTCGGTTCTTCCCGTACCCCAGCATCATCGACTATTTCCACAACCCCTCAAACTGGCGGCAGCAAATTCCTCCCGCATCAATACATACGGGTACAGGCAAGTGGACGTGAGTCTTGGCTTGCGTAGGACGTTTCCGTGGCGTTTCATCCTGGCGGATGTCAGCTTCCCCATATTAGGCGCAGACTTCTTGTGTCACTATGGGTTGCTGGTGGACTTGCAACATAAGTCCCTTATAGACCCCACAACCAAACTAAATTCGTCGGGCCAAATGGTATCTCACGCTGACAATAACCTTTCCGTTCTTTTGGAAGACATCTCCGACTCTCGTGTTCGGACACTCCTCCAAAAGTTCAGCCAGATAACTACCGAGTGTAGTCTCTCGAAACCAGTAAAGCACAATGTGCAGCACCACATAAATACTACTGGTTCCCCGATTTTCTCAAAGGTGCGTCCTCTACCACCCCAGAAACTGGCTATCGCGCGGAAAGAATTTGAACAACTTGTTCAACAGGGTATCTGCAGGCCCTCAAACAGCTGTTGGTCTTCCCCTTTACATATGGTCCCTAAGCCAAATGGCGAATGGCGTCCCTGTGGGGATTACAGAAGGCTAAACGCACAGACTGTTCCTGACCGATATCCGATTCCACTCATCCACGACTTTGCGCATCACCTCGCGAATTGCCGCATCTTTTCGACCTTGGACTTAGCCAAGGCATACCACCAAATCCCAGTAGCTCCTGAAGACATTCCAAAGACGGCAATATGCACACCCTTTGGACTCTTCGAGTTCACCCGAATGACTTTCGGATTGTGCAATGCGGCGCAAACCTTTCAAAGGTTCATTCACTCAGTCCTGCGAAACCTCGATTTCTGTTTCGTCTATTTGGATGATGTTTTGGTCGCTTCTTCTACTGAGTCTGAGCACTTAGCCCATCTCGAGTGCATTTTTCAACATCTCCTTGAGGCCGGTTTAGTCTTAAACGTTGAGAAGTGCAAATTCCTTCAAAAACAGGTGAGATTCCTCGGCCACTCCATTTCCTCTGAAGGAATACAGCCCGACCCAGACAAGGTGCAAGCAATAACAAGCTTCCCGCGTCCAAAAACAGTGAGGGAGTTGAGGAGGTTCTTGGGCATGCTAAACTTTTACCGTCGTTTCCTGCCCAAGGCCGCCCATCACCAGTCCGTTTTGAACGCGTACTTGTCTGGCCCCAAAACAAAAGACACACGAGAGATTGTGTGGTCTGAAGAGGCTGTCTGCGCGTTCAATAAATCCAGACAGCAACTGGCTGATGCTACACTTTTGGCATTTCCTCATCAAGATGCACCCCTAGCCGTTTTTGTTGATGCCTCTGACATCGCAGTAGGTGCTGCCCTTCACCAAAAGGTGGACCAAGTTTGGCAGCCGTTGAGCTTCTTCTCGAAGCAGTTGAATCCCGCTCAACGGAACTACAGCACCTACGATCGCGAACTGCTCGCCGCATACCTGTCCATCAAATACTTCCGTTTCTCCCTAGAAGGCAGGCCGTTCACAGTGTTCACGGACCATAAGCCTCTCACGTTCGCTTTGAAACAGAAGCCCGACAAAGCGTCCCCTCGTCAGCTTCGACACCTGAGCTTCATAAGCCAGTTCACGTCAGACATCCAGCACGTGTCCGGGAAGGACAACATTGTTGCTGACGCTTTGTCTCGTGTCTCCGAAGTTAACATCCCCGCCTCACTCGATTTCTCGGCTATTGCCAAGGCGCAAGTGGATGACGCAGCACTTCAGAGCCTCAAGTCCAACCCCAAATACAAATTTCGGGAGTGGCCCATCTTCGGCTCAAATCTCTCGCTCTGCTGCGAAGACTCGGAAAAGGGACCTCGGCCATACATTCCGGCCACATTTCGCAAGGAAGTGTTCCACGCAGTTCACGACTTGGCGCACCCCGGCATCAGAACAACAAACCGGTTAGTCACCGGAAAATACTTCTGGCCCTCCATGAACAAGGATATCAATTCCTGGGCCAGAGAGTGCATCGCATGCCAGAAGTGTAAAGTCTCCAGGCATGTAAGGAAAGAAGTGGGCTCATTCCCCCGCACTACCAAGCGTTTCCACACCATACACCTCGACATAATAGGGCCTTTGCGAGACTCGCACGGTTACAAGTATTGCCTCACAATCATCGACAGGTTCACGCGGTGGCCTGAGGCAATACCTCTGAAGGACATTACGGCGCAATCTTGTGCCGAGGCCCTCTGCCGAGAGTGGATACCTCGCTTTGGCGTCCCTGCATTGATCATCACTGACCAGGGAATGCAATTTGAGTCCACCCTTTTCTCCGAGTTAGGCAAACTCCTGGGTTTTAAACGCCAGCGGACTACTGCATACCACCCGCAGTCCAATGGGATGCTAGAACGTTGGCACCGGACGCTGAAAGCCGCCATTATGGCACGCGACGACCCGTCCTGGACTCAAGTCTTGCCTCTCGTCCTTCTCGGCCTTCGTACAACCCGCCGAGAGGAATTTGCTGCCAGCCCCGCGGAGCTGGTTTACGGGGAGAACCCAAGACTCCCAAGCGATCCGGTCTTCGACAAGAGATCGGGTCTCACGGAGTCGGGGTTGGTGCGTCTGCTGAGGGACAATCTCCGACGCATCAAAGCGCCACCACCCACTCGACACTCGTCCATACCTGCTTGTTCGCCCAAGGAACTGGACACATGCACGCACGTGCTGATCAGGACGGATGCCGTCCGGAAGCCGCTGCAGCCTCCATATGAGGGCCCGTACCGCGTTCTCGAGCGGGGAGAACATTTCTTCCAGCTCGAGATCGGTGGTCACAAAAAGGCGGTCTCTTTGTCCAGGCTGAAACCCGTGTGCGCCCCGAAGCAACGTCGTGTCCGCTTTGTGGATTAACGGCGAACGAAGTTCGGGGATCCGTCGCCGAAACCCCTAGGTTTCGTCTGGGGGCGGAGTGATGTGGTGCGGCAGGATCTGCAGCATTCGAAATTTATTTCGGATGTTGCGGATGCGGACGGGTAGATGGCGCTGAACGCGGAAACTCTCCACTCACGCGTTTTCAGAACGCACCGGGGAAGTGGAGAGCCAGCGGTAAAAAAAATGCCGTTGGTTGGGACAGTAAGGACCGCATGGAAATAAGTCGGTCTCTTCTGATCCAACCGCGGCACGGAACACTTCAGCGCGATCGTGAATTTCAAATATCTCTTTGCTGTTTCTTAAATACATAAAGTAAAATCGTGAATTTCAAATATCTCTTTGCTGTTTCTTAAATACATAAAGTAAAATCGTGAATTAAGTTTCAAATAGCTCTTTGCTGTTTCTTAAATACATAAAGTGTTTAATCCATAAAATAAAATTGGATAAATACTAAAGCTTTATAGATAGAAAAAAGAAGCCTGGAAAAACCAACTGGTCTATGATCTCGAAAATACAGGGAGCACTTTGAAAATATAAGCGAAAGGCTATACACTATGCGTTTGCGAGGCAAATTCAGAAATATAAGCCTCATTAACGTTCACGGTCCTATAGAGGAGACTGCAGAGTCGGAGTAGGATACGTTCCACGAGGCAGTTGGACGAGACATCGAAGCTCAAGATCATATTTGGAGATTTTAACAGCCGAGTAGGGGCGCAGCCCATATTCAGGCGATACATTGACTCCTATAGCTTACATAAGGATAGCAATGATAACAGTTTGCAGTCTGTTCAATTAGCAATATCGCATGAAATGGTTCTTGGAAGTATCTGGTTTGCACGGAAAGCGGTTCACATAAAAACATGAACCTCTCCAGACAGGACCACTTTCAACCAAACTGATCTCGTGTTGATTGAACGCCACCACCTTTCAGCCTTGACGAATGTCCGAACATAAGGGGGGGGGGGCAATATAGACTCTGATCACTATTTCATTGGCATGGTGCTCCGGGCTCGAATAACAACACCGCCTAGGATCCCTTCTGAAAATCAGTTGAAAGTTAACACTGAAGTCATCCACAACACAGTCCTCCGTATATAAGGGAGAAATAAATGCCCCAATAACCGCAGTCAACAGAGGTCCTAGAGATGAAGCATCAACAAATGATCTTCACAACCACCTGAAGAGCGTTATCATTGATACGGCCACAAACATACTTGGCCCCATCCACAAAAGGAGTCGTAACGGCTGGTTTGACGATGATTGTAAGCTAGCAACGGAACGGAAGAATGCCGCATACCGAGTAATGTTGCTTTCTCAAAGAAGGCTGGCACGCGCAGAGACTTATCACGAACTCCGTCGAGCGGAGAAGCGACTTCACAGGCGGAAAAAGGAAGCCTGGGAAAACCAACAGGTCTGTGAACTAGAAAAGTACAGGGAGCAACGCACCAGGCGCGCAAGTTTTACCAACAATTCAGCAGGATGAAGCCTTATACACCTCGATGCTCATCCTGCCGAGACAAAGAGGGAAATCTGATTTCCGACAGAATGAGCATATTGGAGCGATGGGTTGAGTACTTTGATGAACTACTGAACAACCAGAACATCGGCGAGTTGGAGGTCTCGCTAACTGAAGACGACGGACAAATACTGCCACCACCACGTATAGGAGAAACAATCCGTGCAATTCATCGGCTTAAAAATCATAAGACGCCAGGAGCCGATGGAATTACAGCCGAATTAATTCAATATGGAGGCCACCAGTTACACCAAGTGGTTCATCAATTTGTGCTCAAGATATGGGACAGCGAATCAATGCCTGACGATTGGCAAAGAGGCATTATCTGTCTCATACATAAAAAGGGAGATATCACACAGTGCAGCAATTATAAAGGTGTCACGTTGCTGAGTACCATCTATAAGATATTCTCCGCTATCTTGCTAGGCCAGATAGCTCCATACGCCCAGAACATCATTGGCCCATACCAAAGAGGTTTCACTCCAGGCAAATCAGCAACAGATCATATCTTCTCTCTGCAGCAAGCGATGGAAAAACTGTTGGAATATAGACACCAGTTGCACCATCTATTCATCGACTTTAAAACTGCCTATGATAGCATAGCCAATGTGCGAGGCCAGATAAAAGCAGCAGGATCACTCTCAAGACCATTAGACATCAACAACGGTCTACGACAAGGGGATGCCCTATCATGCGTCGTCTTTAACCTGGCCCTGGAGAAAGTGATCCGTGATGCTGAGGTAAATGCAAGAGGTACGATCCTCTTCAAGTCCACCCAACTACTGGCCTACGCTGACGATATCGACACATGGGATGAATCACCCGAGACGTACTAACTGCTTTCATTCAGATCGAGCAGAGATCTTGTGTACAGCAATGAAGGCAAGACAAAATATATGGTGGCAACGACAGCACCGAAAACCAACCAACCAACAACATCAAACCGCACTGGTCAAACGGGAGGAATAAAGATAGGAGACTACAACTTTGAGACCGTTGAAAATTTCTCCTATCTAGGGGCAAAAATCACAACCGATAATAGCTATGATGATGAAATCCGCGCACGGTTGTTGGCTGTCAAAAGAGCCTATTTCGGCTTACAAAAACTGTTTCGCTCGAAACGTCTCATCACAAGATCAAAGCTCTTACTGCGCAAGACAACGATCTTGTCAGTCTTCATGTATTCCCCGGAGAGTTGGGTACTTAGCAGGAAAAATTGCAAACTCTTTGCCGCGGTTGAGAGAAGAATTCTCCGAAGAATTTTGAGTCCCTGCAAGAAGATGGACGATTCCGGAGCCTATATAACGACGAAATCTATAATATCTCTAGAACCACCAAATTCTACTTTTTCGGTAATTTGGTCGGGCTCACTGTCAAATGGAAATTTTCCCAGAGCCGCGTTTCTTTGTTAATATCTTCATTACCACTTTTTTTGAAGGCAGTAACGGTTTCAGCAAGATTTATCAGGACTCTGTTTGATTGCTTTTAGTTGAGGATCAATCGTATCTTAAGATTATTTTCGCTTTCCTTCCAGGACATTGATTCCACTTCGAAATTTGTTTGGTGGCTTCCTTGTTCTTTTTTTACATTGAAAATTACTGACCAATATTTCAAAATAACTCAATATTCCGATTACGCCTGTTACGATCGTATAATACTTTAATTGGGGTCGTGTTGAGTAAGATCTACCTAGGTGGCTTTATTAGATATTCTTATGGTAAAAGAGTATATTATCAATAATCAGGTTTTTCTCTGCTAAAAAAAGACTTAAGTAGGCAAAACTTGTTTTCGCTGGAGGGAATGATAATCTCGTGTGTAAATTATAAACTTTTTCTTGATAATCGAAATCACCAATTACTATGTTTTGAAGCTTTTTTTCCTTCCATTGATACTTTACGGATTTTTGGACAATGAATTCGTACTGGAGATATGCTGTACTAAGCACTTTTTTCTTTCCCCTGTGGCCACCATTACAGTATTATATGTTCTGGCTTTTGCGGGAGCTTCTTGGTTTTGCTAGTCTTATGGAGTGGAAAAACGTTCTATGACGATAGTCCTAAGTTACTTTTTTTACTCTGAAGCTATCAATAGACATTATTGAATATGTGAGCCCAACTCTCTAATGTGACCATGTTCCTGGTCTTGGGCATGCTTAGAATTGAATTTAATTCGCAAAATATTAACGTATCTGGATGAAAAAGGCGGAGCATCCAGAGCTAGCAAGGGAAGCTTCCCACCTATGTGAACTAGCCTTCTCTTCCATGGTGAACATAAAAATTCAAAAGAGTAAGAGGCACTAATTAGAAATTGACTTGGTTATTTGTGTCTCAATAATAGAACTAAAGTTCAACAAATTATTAAAAAATAAACAGACCCAACCTTGGCTAAACTAATATTATTTTTTATTACAGGGTATTACCTACAATCCTTATTTTTTGGCCTGGCTTCGCAACCCCCGAGGTAGGCTTTGCAACTGCCTTGCGGGGCTCAACTTACCGATTGAAAAAAAATGCTGTAGGCCAAATAACTCCCTGTTGTCTACCTACCAACGATTCATTAAGAACTTCCGAGAAAATAAAGAAAATTGTTACACCCTCATTATCTTAGCATTTTTCAACCCATTTATGTTCCATAAAATCACGCCTCTGATAGTGATTTCGATTGCTCTTCGAGAGTAATTATCAAGAGTACAAGAAGGAAGTGAAGCATGTTTTGCTAATGTTATTATGAATACGAGTGATAGAGAATTCCTAGCATGAGCAATTTAATCCACTTAGTAATAAGAAATATGTGACCAGAAGACTTTCAAGTTCTCTCGAGAATTATGCTGTTTACTAGTCTCTGTTGCTCAGACGCTCGCTGTAAAAGTTTATCTTACAATTTTCCTAGAACAATTTCTTTTCTAAAGACTCGAATCCATACCTAATCGATTAGGCATTCGGGTCTTGGTCAAGACTATTCTAATTTCTAGACATTCACTTAATCCCTATTGTTCTGATTCTGAATCATGTTCACAACGAATCTATAGACATACACACTTAGCTTACTCTGATAAGGGTGATTAGAGATCTGGCGAGCAGCACTGATAGTGTGAAAGAGTCGATAAACATTTTATTACTATCAACATTCAGACTCTCTGTAAATATAAAGCCGTGAAGATAGTGCTCGTTTGATTCAATTTAAATTCAGTCTGAGTTGAAAGCTTGTCGTGTTTTGGTGTATCTGGTTTTGCAGATTTAAGATAAAGTACTTCAGTTTTCTTAGTGATCATAATGAGCTACAACCAAAGGATTCTATTAGCAGGATGCCTGTTCGCATTGATTTCAGGACTTTGTGGACTTGATGTTCAAGACTGCGGTAATATATGTTGATTGGCGTATTTATATTTTCGTATCTTTCGTAGTTATCTCTGACCCCTTAGATTGGCCATTGGGGCAGCGGCTTTTTGTTTATAAGAATATATGTGGTGATGATAAGGTGCACACATTGGGAATGTTTCTTTGTTAAACCTTAAAAGTTATGATTGATCGATGAAAATTGGCGTATTACAAATATAATGACTGTGGCAATTTTAAAAATTCTGGCTGTGATGAACAAAGTAATCGACGATGATTCAACATTGCTTGTTAGTACAGTGCCTAGCAATGGGTATGCACTCATATCAAGATTGATGACTGTAGAACTTTAGATTGGATACGTTCTTGGTGTCAGTTTCGCTATCAAATGTTCAAGTTTCAATGTTTACTCTGCTTTCTACTAAAAGTTTCTATTTCAACTCCTTTTTAAACGAACCCCATGACTAAATCAACTAATCGTGTATCTCTTTGAGTAATACCTTAGTCATTCAGAAACTGCGTAAAGTCAAGGGATAATTATACCATGTTGACGCTTTTTCTATCAGTTGGTACTGCATGGGAGGGACTCCATAGAATGAGCATTTTTTTGAGTACTTATTTCAGATGAAAAGATTCTTTCCTCTAAATTGTTCCAAGCTTGCAGAATCTCCTCGCATTAAAAGAATGCTGTACGTTCCATATCTCGTGGTAAATTTTATTTGCTTGAACGTGCATCGAGCCTTGATTTTTAAAATACGCATCTGTAAGGGTCCAACCAACATGGTTGCTATCTTTATCCACTGGAAGGCTTTTTCTTTCTACCGTCGACAACAGAAATAAATTTATTACTTTAAAATTGTAACGCTTTTAACGTATTCCCTTAGTTTGCTTCTCTAAGTCATTTGTAAGTCATGTTTTTCGTTATACTTTTATTTACTTACAATCTAATTTTGCCATTTTCTCGCGTTTGCCGAATGTTAGTTATATGTGTTAAGACCAGCAGGAGGTACTGTTCCAGTTTCGATTCTACCTGGAACCTCCCTATTTGCTGGTTTTGGGGCTATGCTTGATCGACTCTCATTTTCAATTATTTCTATACTGTGGTGCGAATGATATTACCGCACTCATTTAAGCTCCACAAGTATTTATTTTTCTTCGTAACGCTATAGACCGTTTCGAGCTTTAGCTTCCCGAATGCATTTCCTCCAGTTAATGACCGCGTCTGTCAATTCCTTATGCCTGTTTGAAGCGCTGTCGGGGCCGACTAAGTCCTCATATCGTTTTCTCGATTTGCCAACTAGTCTGGAGCCAACGATTTTCGCTTTGGAATATTTTCGAATTGTCCATTCGTTGAACGTAGTCAGTCCATTGGAGATTTCGCAATTTGGTCACCTCCGATCACTGCTATTCAACATACACTATCTCCTTGAACTGCTCCAAGGGACCTTCCTAATAATATGATTTATATGCAAACTGTATTCTCCTTTTAATTTCTGTTTCTCATGTTTCACTCCCTAACTTTTTCCTAGTTCGGGTCAATGGTCTTGGTTTTTCATTGGCCCATGACCGTTGCATTGTCGGGCTTAATCGAGGTTTCCTTGACACTGAGGAGGGAACGGGAGAATATATTGATATCATTGGTTTACACTACTGCTTGGGTTGATTTAAGGAGCAGCGTACCTTTTCTATCAATATTTTTTTTGATTGCCAGCTCAAGGTTCAATTTAAAGAAAATTGAGGCCGCTCAGTCCATCCCTTTGCTTGAGAGTATTAAAAAAGGATCACTCAGCTTATTTAAAAATTTCGAAGTTAAACTCGTCGTTATCACTTTTGTGAGACGAACTAATTTTGCTGGGGTTCTAAATTATACTTCAACTTTGTGCAGTACGTTGTAATCGATGCTGTCGTATGCTTGTATGAAGTCGACGAATATTTGGTGCATGCAGGCATTAAACTCCCAGCACTTCTCGAGCACCTACTTCATGATGAAAAGATTATCTATTGTTGAGCGTCTGCCCTGATGACTTTTTCCGCGTAAGGCTTCAACTTGTTTTTCAGGATGTTGTTAAATACTTTGCAGGTCGAAATAGCAAGAAGATGTACTGTACCTTGTACTTGAGGCACACTATCTTGTCCCTTGTTTTGTAGGTTGGTCAGATGATGTTTTTATGTCGTTGCGCTGGGCTTTCCTCTTCCTTCCATACTTGCTGGATAAGTGTGGCAATTTTCACGAAATCCTTATCATATCCTAGATCCCCGGAGTCTTGTTTACTTTCAAGCAATCTACTGTAGAGGCGGTAGACCGATGTTGAATGCCAGGTTGAGGATATCGACTGAGTACTTTATCTTTTCTTTTCCGGTGATGATGATGCCATTTTTAGGGTTTTATGTAAAACAAAACCTCATTAAAATCGGTTTACTGTCGGTCTGTCTATTCTACTGTCGGCTACTTTTATTGATATGAAATTTGGTAGAAAGGTGGGACAAGGAATGTCAAAACCTTTCATCCCTGAAGCGTTTAGCTTCCAATTTTTCGACTTGTTATGACTAGAAATACTTATTTTTGGTCGGAACTCAACCTTTATCCTTTTCCACTGGTTTGTAAGTTTGTTTTAAAAGCTGCAAAATTGTCATAAATTCTCCGTACCGTCCGTTCCTTCAGTAACCTGTTAGTTATTCGCTGAAGGTCGTCTCCCGCTTTCGTTCACTTGGTTGATTGATCTTTCTTGCAATGTGGCCGTCAATATCGTGTACAGTATAATTTTCTTATTTTGTAAAGATAGAGAGGAGGTAATCAGGACTTCAAACAAGTAAGATCGCAGCTGCATTTTCATTTAAGTCTGTGTTAAATTCGGAAGTAGCTAGCTATTTAAAGAGAATGAGCGCCAAGTATGAAAAAACGCTTCGAAACAGTATTTCTCGTCCATCATGAATAGGGCCCAAAAATGAGTCTAGCCCAGGTAGCTAGACACCTAAAAGTTTCGAGGACATTCGTAGCGAAATAGGTCAGAAGGTTTGAAACTGATGGCAATATCGATGATCTATCTAAAAAGGGACAAAGTCCGAGTATCATTGAAGCCCAAAGCAAGACCATCATCGCTTTGCTCACGAAGTTTCCAACATTATCTCTGCGTACAACAAGAAAAAATTACGGAAAAAGAACACTAAGATGTCATTACACACCACCAGATAAAAACTTCGAGAATTCTCACAAGAGTACGACGAGAAATCCTGCACTGTCAGGGAAGCACATCGAAAAACGTGTAAGTTGGTCCAAGGAGAATATCGACCGTGATTGGAGCAAGATGAATCGACTTTTCTAATTGGTAATTGCTGGAAGTGAGCTTCATCAAAAAAAGGAGAGACGATTTTGCAACAGACGTTTAAATATCCAGCAAAGGTGTATGTTTACGAATGCTTGTCTCAGCAAGGATTCGGTACACTTAATACTTTCACCAGAAATCTGGACGTAGAATTTATGATGAAATTATGGCAGAAAGTATTATTAAAGTCTCTCAGATCGTTGTATGGAATGGATTTGAGGGAATGAGTGTTGCAAAAGGATAACGATCCCAAACATTACAGTCAGTTGTGTATCACCTGGCCTGTTTAAAACCCAGAAGCCAATCCGATTGAAAATATTTGGACGTTGATGAAGCTTAAGTTAAGAGGGATGAAGATAAAAAGTACTCAAGATCTAGAAGTAACGTTGAAACGAATGTGGAGACAGTTTAGTGATGACTATGCAGACAATTTAGGGCAAAGTATGGAGAAAAGGCGTGAAGCCATTATTCGTAGCTAGAGAGATTGGACACCCTATTGATATAATGGCGGAAAAGCCTTTCTATAGTACTTTAATAAAGTGTAAAATTGAAAACAGAATTCCTCTTTTTAACCGTAATTTTGCTGAACACTTTCTTACTGAACAGACTAGCTCTATTAAGTCCTCTCTAACCATCATTTTTCTTTTTCATGATACCTTAACACTGCCGGTGGTTTTAACAGTGCTTCTTACTTTTGTCTACATGTCATTGACTCCTTGATTCCTTAACACTGCCGGTGGTTTTAACAGTGCTTCTTACTTTTGTCTACATGTCATTGACGGGTATATATTCCAGGTCATTCAGTATGGGTAATCTTTTCTTTTTAAAGTGGAAACATAATGTCTACGTCACTAGTTGACTCTGAATTCTATCGATGTTGAGTCTCTTAATGAGGCTGATTTTGTTTTCGTACAGTGGAGATATTTGACGTCGATAGGTTTCATTTGATAACGATCAGAGTGACAATTTCCTTCTCCGTATATACGAACAAATTTCTTTAAAACCCTCAATGATTTCAAAATTAGCCATACATATTGCCGTTCATACGGGTAGTGACGCTTATAGGCACACATAGAATCCTCTGTCTTAAAGCAGAGTAAAGCCATCTGCTCAACAAGTGGCTGCCGGAACCAATTTGCGCTCTTACAGGGCTTTGTCCTCGGCCATCATTGATCAAGGCGCGCCTGGTCTGATTTCATGTAAGCCAGGGTAGTCACATATGCAGTCTTTACTTGTTTTGCCGTGCCGAAAAAAATACAGGAAGGAAGGCCACTGCAGATTTCGGCAATCCCTTTTAATTATCCTAGGTGCATTGTGTGATCTTAGACCATCCACGACTTGAGTTTTGTCAACCATGACGGTAAAATTACGTACATACATGCATATTATGTAAGAAATTAACGAATGGTGGAGGTTCTCTCGTATCTACTGCGTGGTGTTATGCGACCTGGACCTAAAAAAACCAAGCCAAATAGCCTATCTACACGGTTGTATTCACGAGGGTTTTTTTGAGGTTTGACATACATGTGGATCCGACATTATTATTAGCTAGTTCGAAAATGTGGAAGAGGTCCTTGGCATTTTTGTTCCTTCAATGCCATGATAAAAAAATGCATGTGTCCACTTGACTATGGACTTTATAACCGAATAGGTCTTGAAACACAAGACTACCGAAAGCAGTGATATGTCGTAGGTAAGAACGCAAAAGAAAAAGAAAATTAAAACGGCTAAATCATGCGCAAGGAGTCGAGTTACTTGAAAACCGTGCCAAGGCGATCAAAAACTGAGAAGAATGTAGCAATTAGTAGTCTAAAAGTGCCAGATCTGCTGTATTGCTGAACCGCCTATCTCACTGTCGGTTGATGACCTAGCAATATGTATTTCAATGATCTTGCTTCTCCACGGTCTTCTTCCGCAGTATGGGGGAGAGGAGTAATTATAATACAATACCAGCCTGAAATATTACAAGAATTTTAACAATCCAGAAAGTCTATAGGGGCAATATCTATGGTAAAAAAAGAAGATTTAGCAAAATCTGTCTGAGCTGATTCCTGCTAGATGCAGAATACACGAAGAGGTTTCGACCGTGAAATAAAATCCATGTACGGTACAGAGCCATTAGACCTTTATAATATCGCATAGGCGCAGAGGTTATTCAAGTAAGCAATAAATATCTATCGCGGAAGTTGATACAAATGATTTCAACTGACGGTGCAGAAGACTCATTTTGAAAGCATTTTGAACAACACCAGGTTTGACACGATGTCTAAATTCCATTAAAACCTAGGAAAGTATGGGAACAAACCATTTCATCCACGGGAGATGTTAGTTTTCACCTCCCCCGCTCCTCCATTTATTGCACAAAAATACCACGGAAAGATTATCTTCAACGACGAATCTGCAATACATCACATGCCGGGGGACAGTACAATGGATCTTTAATGTATGTCCTGAATAGTTGAAACTATGGTTCCTCGATTTTCTCAACCTAACTCAATGATGACTACCTAGTTACAAACTACAGCAATGGTCTTAGATCATTAGTAAAATTTGATGTAATGGGGTAAGATGGATTCGAACGAAACTCGAACCTTTAAATTAATTGGGAACATGTGCCAAAGGATGCTTCGACATAGTACTGGTATACGATTTTCGATTGTAGATCATTGTTGCAAGCTGGAAGTTCATTTTGGTAAGTAGTTCTGATTACACTTTCTAGGAGACTTTCTCGTGATATCGCCATTCCCTCTTTTTGAATCAGTGAAATCTATAGAGTGAGGCATAATCTTTGTAACTAGAGCAGCTCATCGGAAGTTAATATTTTTTGTGTAAATCCATTTTTCACTCATCCTTATTTCTGCTAAAAGGCCAGGGATGGAGAGTTTCCATCAAGGAAAGAGCTTCCATCTAATAAAAGAGAAAGAGCTTCAGTTACAATGTCTTATTTAGTGGGCAATTATTTTATATTCTCATGATCGACATATCTAATCTATCTGATTTCAAGGGTTTTCATGACTCTAAAATGCTTTATATGAAAATAAGGATTGTGTAGCACCTCTCATTGTTATAGACGAGGTGAAAACACAAAGGAGATAATATTGAATGGAACTGATGGATATTACTATGGGCTGTTCTAGATGAACCTTGCATCGTTAGTTTACATTAGAATGAAAGAATCTTTTGAAATAATTTGAAAAGAATTTATGCATTAGTTCGTATGAATTTGATTCTGAAAAGTGAACAATGAAGGTTTAGGTCCGCGTTTTAGTGTTGGGAGCATTTCTCTACAAGGGTAGAAAATAGGAACATTGTTCTAGATTTCAGAATTGCTATAAAACGTAGGACAATGTGTTACGGAAAAATGCGTGTGGGTTCCACGTGACCTATGGTTTCCTTTTAATAGGTGTCGCCGCCACATATATTTTTAGAAACCCATAGTGTTACGGTTTTCATAATTTTTAATAGATTTCATGTCAATATAATTTTATTGGAGGATTTTATAGGAGAGGGAAACCGCGTTTTGTCTAGCGATTATAAAAATATAATTATCTTCCTCTGCATACAAATCAAGCCTTTTCGTGTGAAACCGCATTTGATTAAATTATAAGAAAGTCGGTTTTCCAATAAACCCTTTAAGAAAAAGAAATAACAAAGGCTTTACAATCTTTTTTTGTTTTGTAAATAAATTAAAAATACATTGTTGTTTTCAAGGCTTTAAAAAGTATTTACAAATGAAACTTTTCTCACAATCGCGTTTTGAGAGAAACGGCTTTGATATCGGGATTTTCAGGAAAGTTTGGTGATTATAGGTTGAATGGCGTAGTTAAGGATGCTAGTGGTGTATTGTGTATCTCCTATCATCACTAGCTTAAGAGATACTAAAAAAAAGTGGAGACGGCATCACGTTCGGGGAGTACCATTTGTGGATAAAACGGTTGGTTATAGTAATATACATGCACAAACCCCATTTTCTGGAAAGCAAGCATGAATATAGTGAAGCTGTTCCGTGAGTTCCGTGAAACTATTTCTTGTGAATACAATTTCTGTAGATTTACGATACCTAATCATATTTTTGTTTCAAAAACATTTATTTGTTGATCTTTTCCGACGCAAAAGAGTTTGGATAGCTCTCAACTGATACTTCTAATAAATACAGTAGACTCTTAAAATAACGAATCCCAAAATACCGAACGTCAGTTTTTCAATATTAGGTACTCTAACTAGTGAACAACAGGCCGCTTAAAATAGCGAACACAATTTTCACAACTTTCAATATAGTTTAAATTGTTCGAAACATGTTTTTCGTCCTTTATTAGCTTTGTGCTGGCATATTTAATTTTATTACTTTCACAACAACAACAACAAAGTTGCAATATTAAACGAGACGAGCTTCAATATTAAAATTCATCATCATCAACGGTGCAACAACCATCTAGGTCTGTCTTAATAAGAAACTCCAGACATCCCGGTTTTACGCTGAGGTGCAACAAATCAATATCCTTAAAAGCTGCCTGGCGTCCTGGCCTGCGCCATCGTTCTATCTCAAACAGGGTCTGCCTCGTCTTCTTTTTCTACCATAGATATTGCCCTCATAGACTTTCCGGGCTGCATCATCCTCATCCATACGGATTAAGTGACCCGCCCACCGCAACTTATTGAGCCAGATTTTATCCACAACCAGGCAATCATGATATCGCTCATAGATTTCGTTGTTATGTAGGCTACGGAAAATATGAGGACTGGCAAGATCATTGTCTTGTACAGTAAGAGTTTTGACCCTATGGTGAGACGTTTCAAGCGGAACAGTTTTTGTAAGCTGAAATAGGCTCTGTTGGCAGCCATCAACCATGCACAGATTTACCTTTTGATGTTGTTGGTTGGTTGGTTTTTGGTGCTGAAGTTGCCGCCATATATTTTGTCTTGTCTTCATTGATGTGCAGCCCAAGATCTTACGTCGCCTGATCGATCTGGACGAAGGCAGTTTGTACGTCTTGGGTCGTTCCTCCCATGATGTCGACTTAAAGAGCATCGAGCTCCTCGCATTTACCTCAGCATCACGGATCACTTTTTCCAGGGCCAGGTTAAAGAGGACGCACGATAGAGCAACCATTTGTCTTAGACCGTTATTGATGTCGAATGGTCTCGAGAGCGATCCTGGTGCTTTTATCTGGCCTCGCACATTGGTGAGGGTCAGCCTAGTCAATCTTATCAATTTCATCGGTATAACGAATTCTCTCATGGCCGTGTTTTACCCTGGCTATGCTATCACAGGCGGCCTTGAAGTCGATGAAAAGATGGTGCAACTGATGTCCATATTGCAACAGTTTTTCCTATGGTTTCCGCACAGGGAAAATCTGATCTGTTGCTGATTTGCCTGGAGTGAAGCCTCTTTGGTATGGGTCAATGATGTTCTGGGCGGCAAGATAGAGGAGAATATCTTATAGATGGTACTCAATGTTGGAATTAGAGTACAAAAACCGAAAAGCAACTGTATTACTGAGTGCGAGTTATATTCATAATATAGAATACATATAATCCATTTTAAATAGTTTAGGTCCATCAGCTTTGCATTGTCAAGGAATTAGCAATTAAACATTTCGAAATTAGTTTTCGAAAAATTTTTTGCTTTCCAGGTTTATAACCATTGCGAGAGTATTGGAATTTTAAGAATTTGCGGATGTCTGAATATTTAAGGGGCACACTACTCTATTAGAGTAAATATCTTAGTGAAATATGCTTCAATTGCGTGTTTAAGTCGTTCGGAGTCTGTCTTTGATTCACACGTTTTCAAGGGTGTTCCATACTGAATGGAAAAAGTAAAAGAACATTTTTAACCCTTGAAGTGAAACGACAAATATCAATTGATTTAAACAGAGGATTAACCCTGCCTCCGGCTTGTGAAAATATCATTGATCGAAACTGTCGGTATGCACGATTGAAAATCGAAGAAAGAACATTTTAAGGACTATTAGTAGTGCAGTGGGCATCTTTTAACGAAACAAGGAAGCCCGAACCACCAGGAATGGAAAAGGCTTTAATAAAATGGTTTAGGAAACAACCATCAAGAAATTTATCAATAAGTTGAGATAAGATAAAAGTCGAAATAAAACAGATAAATTCTCATGTCAAAAAAATCTCTGCTGGTTTGAGCGCCAGTAGCCTAATAAGTTTAAAAGGAGATACAAAGTACGTCGCTTGAAAATACAAACAAAGAATCAGCAAATTTATTTATAACATTATTTTCAAAAAGTGATGATTGGTGGTTTCTATTGGACCATCCAAATCTATAATAAGGATGAAACTGCTTGAATTGGAATTGTTCCCGAGATTTATCCACGAGTGAAAACACAACAAGCAAAAGATTATATTTCACGAACGTAACGCGATATCACAAGATCATACCACTTGTCCTTGATGAAGCTGCATAATTTGGCGCTAATTTATAGCAGCCGAATAATGCACGAATGACGACAATTATTTTTATAATTTAGTCCTTCGGGATTTTTTTTGTAGCCGGTTTTATTCTCGGTGGAAACGTGGTTTACCAGTCAGAACCCTTCTTCATTTGGACACCGATTCTCCAAATAAGATTTTGAGATCCAATTATATGAAAGATTTCAACCAGGACAATATTTCTTCTGAATATTTATCGAAAAAAGTTTTTAATTTATTGCTGATGTCTATTAAATCAATTTGTTTTCATTATTTTACCCCCTAATTTTACGAAAAAAGTAGGATAGGATTAAAAACTTTAAAGACAAAAACTCACTGAGGAAAAGGACAACTAGTCCCCGAAATACCGGTATATGAGGAATAAAAGCTCCATCATTCGGCATTTAGATAATAAAACTTGTCTCTTTTTCCATTTAAAATTTCAATTAGAAACATTATTAATTACAAAATATAAAGAACGAAATCAAAAAATATTTGCATTTAATTATATCAAAATACTCCCACTTAGAGGCACTATAGACGGGGGTGAACAGCGCGGCTTTCCAACCGCTTCCCCTTCGCTCTTCGCATCCTTTCCACCCTCAGATCTTGAAACTTCTCCTCTCCTCCTCCCAAACAAAATTTGATTCAAACTTGCTACTTATATTAAATGCTAAAAAAATCCATCAAAGAATAGGCCAATATTATCATGAAGCAATAAATTTGAGCTAGGGGTTGCGCCAGCTTTCCAGGCTTTGGTCATATTTCATCATTACGGTGTAGAGTTGCTTGAATTTGAAATCTTGATTTTACTAGCTTTTAATCAAATTCGAAATTGAAAGTAAAGATCAACCAAGTCATGTTCTGCCAATAATATTTGTCTTCTTGTGATGATTGATGTAATTTCTTTTATCTTGACTGAATAACATGATGTTGAAAAAGGGAGCTTGGATCCATGCTGAGGATTAAACCAAGCCAAAGATCTTAGTTTGGCGTATTGTTGTTCATCCCCTATCTGCATTGATGACAGAATACTGTGCCAATTACACAACTTTTTATTGTTTTAGGATCGAGGGACTCCGAAATCCTCCACCCACTTGATGGGTGTCCATGGGTCCTCTTTTTAAGCTAGCATTCAATTTATAAAAAACAGGCGACTTACAGTTTCATTCAGATTCCAAAAAGAGGAGTCCCTGGACAAACAAAATTATAGAAAGTTTCTTTCCAGTTTGTCCGGTCCAATTGGTCTGATCGGCCATCAAGTGAATAGTGGACGCAGGACTTCCACAATCCTAAAACAAGAATTAGAATTAGGTCTGCTTCGACCGGCTTAGGCCTGAACTACCAGGGGGGTTTTCGTCTCACCCTCCGTGTCCTTGTAAACTTATGTAAAGAAGCGAATAAAGTCTATGGATCACTTCCCAGGCCACCATTTTTGGCATTAGACATGCATTGAAGACAAATTCAAAACGCCACCAGAAGACAGTTTTTCATCCGGTTGGATACATTTGTATTTACATACTCGAAGTTCATTAAAGCAACAATTATAGTGTAGAAGCACATCCCCGCGATTCAGGAAGCCTTAGTTGCCCTGGTATCTCTCCTATCCATCTCCATATTTGTCGTCTTAAGAATGCCTTGAAAGCAAATTGCCACTCTGTTTCATGTGTCCACAACACTTGGCAACCTTCTATAAAAAGGTCGTGGCGATGGCGCTCGACCTTTCTGCAGAAGAAAAGTTTATAGCAGGCATAATCCATCACATTCCTGCGTCCTTGTTGAGTTGGGTTGCAGTCAACTTGACCGTGCTTTCGATTGAACCACGACCGTAAGTTTTTAATGAAACACGAGGTACATCTACCCCTCGATTCTCTTTCACACATTGCTACCATGCGCAGAGATTACAGGCTCTCTCTTCACAAGCGACGGCTTCCTTATTTCCCTCGTCTTTTCTGAGGTATATAAACCACCACTCAGCAGCATGGTGATCGATCGGAACCACTGCTATCACCATTACTGCTAGCTCAGAGACGATATAATAGGCGAACCAATTCGCCTCGTTACTGAGGGAATCAGTTCATACTTCGGAACCGTAAAGAAGGACGGGGTAAACTTCACTAATGAATTTGACAATGGTGCCCTTATCAATTTTTTATCCGGGAGGTATATGGCCCTTACAAATTTGCGATTTTGCAATGCTGCGAATGATGTTGTTTCACATCGTTATAAAGACTAGAAAACGTACAATCATGAAATTCATCAAAAGATGTATAAAGATTAAGTTCAGAAGAGTAATGAGGCAGCGTGTGATCAGTTGCCTCTTCTCTAGACGAGCCACAAGTCTCCTGTTTTTAAACAACTTGTTCATCGGTGCTGTAGTTGCTTTTGGTAGCAACACTGGGTTGGATATTGCCTAATATAAACTTTTCATCTTATTGAATTTCATAAGGCTTCAAGATTGGACTGAGTATTCACCATGATTAGTGGAATCACTCACATCCGAATTGGACCCATCGTCAACAAAATTTTGCTTCATTTCATTGACCAAATCGTTACAATGTTATTCGCTAAAACAGAACAGAGTAAAAAGCGTTTCATACTCATGTTAGTTTGGTGCGATTCCTTGAATAATCTATGACCTTCGGAGTTTTAGCAATTATCAAAGTTTCTTACATATGAGGAGCAAAATTATATTTACTTCCATATTCCTTTTTAGTTTAAACTCAACTCTATACTGAATCAGAATTTAAATTAAAAACTCGCATAATCCTTTTCAGGTTCCAAAGCTGGAAAGTTCTCAAAGATCAACATTGTCGGCTGTGATACATCACAAAGTGCGTGCATTCTACATCGAGGAACCAACGCGACTATTTCCATTGAATTTGTGTCTTGTAAGTAATTTTTTAAGAAACATCCACTCATGATTGCTTATTTTTTATATGCTATTTTCCTGAAGCTGGATCCGCCACAGCCGTCAACACAGTGATTCATGGAATAATCAATGGTATTCCAGTACCATTTCCCTTAAAAAACCCAGATGCATGCTCAAATACTGGCATAAACTGTCCGTTGAAGCCAGACACTACATACGAATATCAAGCTATTTTGCCAGTACAGAAAGTGTATCCAAAGGTTATCATATAAACATACAAGTTAAAGTAAAACTGTTGAACTAATCGACCTTCTAAATTAATTACAGATTTCGCTCAAAGTTAAATGGGAATTGCAAAATCAGGATGGTGTAGATATCATTTGTTTGCTGATTCCGGCCAAGATTGCCTAAAATAATTGGAATTTGTTGGTGTAATGACTTAATGTATGATATTTTTATATGTGGTTGTAGGAAGAAAATGAAATAAAAGACAAGATAAAATATTTCTAAATATGAAATGATGTAATCAAAAATTCATATGTGGATAATTCACTAAAACCAAAAATTGATGGTACTTCATAACTGGTATGAAAAAACCAAAAGAAATGCACATAGATATGCAAAGGCTTATAAAACTGATTCTCGATCAACTATGGTGTGAATAACAAGGAATCCCAGGGGAACGGATTGGGAATCCTATGCAACGCACTTGAGCAACAACATGGCCCATCTTCACGGTGATATCAGGAGCGAACTGGAACTAGAAACAGTGGGGGAAAACTTCAACACAATCGTCATTGACGCTTATGAGGCCAACTGTCCGGCTAAGACAGTTAAGTAATCAAGAGATGTACCATGTTGGAACAGCAACCTGGCCAGAATAAGAACAGAGGTGCGAAAACTCTTCAACCGGGCAAAACAAACCGGGGACTGGCAGAGGTACAAAAATGTACTGACTGCGTACAGCAACGCGATCAGGGAAGCAAAACGGAACAGCTTCAGGGAAGTCTGTGAAGGAATCGAACAGATCATAGAAGCAAACAGGTTTTACAAGGCTTTAGCCAAGACGGGGCAATATCCTGTCTGTTTGAAGAAGGAAGATGTGACATTTCCTGAGAATGAGGACGACAGGGTACATCTGCTTCTCACAACTCATTTCCCGGGGTCCTACCCTACGGCGGGTGACGACAATATTCTGCGTGACACCCCAACAACGAATAAAAGGGGAAGAAAGGAGAACTGCGAACTAGGAAAAGAAGTATGATGAGAACTTAGGCTAAGGTGGGCAGTGGGAACGTTTAAATCACTGAAATCACCCGGAATAGAAGGCATTTTCCCAGCACTAATTCAGAGAGGCCTAGGAATCATCTTAGTCTCTTCTGAGGATGGTAAGGGGGAGCATAGCACTGGGTTATATACCAAGGGTCTTTATTCCGAAAGCGGGCAAAACGGATCCTTTTCACCCTAAATCTTTCAGACCAATTTGCCTAACATCGTTCGTACTCAAAACGGTGGAGAAGGTCATAGACAAATTTATTTGAACTAACGTTCTAAAGCGTAATCCCCAATCAGTGTCAACACACTTACCGGGCAGGGCAGGACGGTCAACTGAAACTGCTCTGTATCTGAAATAATAAAACTATTCGCTAATGGAGAATTTTATTTAAGATTGTCCACAGGGCGAGGTACTATCGCCGCTTATGTGGGTTATGGTAGTGGACGAACTCCTGGACGCGTTAACAAATACTGGAAAACAGTTTCAGGGTTATGCGGACGCCATTGTTTTAATCTATAGGGGCAAATATGAAAAAAGCTTATGTAATAGAATCCAAACTGGACTAAGGGTTACAGTGCCTGGTGCAGGAAGGTGAGACTGCGGATCAATCCAGCCAAAATCACCATAGTACCATTTACTGGAAGACGTAAGCTTGATCGCCTGAGAGCCATATGGTTACATAACATGGAGGTGAAACGAGAAACAGAGGTCAAGTGTTTGGGAATTACGCTAGACCAAAAATTACTCTGGAAGACGCATGTCGGAAAGCCACGAGGGTTCTTGTAGGTCCATAGCAGGAAAAAAATGGGGTTGCAGTCCGAAGATACAACTTTGGATATATACCGCAATAGCAAGATCAATGATTACCTATGTTGCGGTACTCTGGGCAGAAAGAACCGAACTCAGCACACAAGCCACGGAATTGCCCAAACTCCAAAGACTGGTTTGCGTATGTATCAATGGGGTAATGAGGACATGCCCAACGGCATCCCTGGAGGCCCTTCTGGGATTAACCCTTCACCATCAGGATGACCGGTAGTATCAGTGAGGCTGGGAGCTGCCTAAATCGAAGGAAAATTGATATTCTTTCTAGGCGTTATCCCGAATTACTGATTCCAAGGGATAAGATGACAACGAGGTTTCATTTTGATAAGAAGTTTGAAACATGTTGGAGTAACAAGGCAAACTGGGAGAGCGTGGTTGCGACATACGGCTTAAACCAGCAACTGATTACTTGGTATACTGACGGATTCCTCACAGCAGAGGGAGCGGGTGCCCGTGTCATTGGTCCAAGGAAAATGTACTTCGAACCAATGGGCAGGTACACTAGCATATTCCAGGCGAGAATATACGCCATAGACAGATGTGCCACCTTTAATATGCTATTCTCATCGATAGTCAAGCAGCAACCAGGTAAACTCTAAACTGGTATGGGAATTCCTTGAGAAACTGAATACACTCGGCTCGTCCAACAAAGTCTGGATACTTTGGGCTCCAGACCATGCTGGGTGGGAAAGCAATGAGGCAGCAGACGAACTAGCTAAGAAGGGAGCAGGGACGCCTTTACACGGGCCAGAACTCTTCTGTGGAATCGGAAATGGTTTCATGGCTATGGCATTAAAAAATGAAGAGAAACGGTTGAGAGAACTATACTGGGTGGGCCTACCAGGAATGGAGCAGTCCAGGGTGCTTCTTGGGGGATACAAACCCATGCGCACAATGGATTGCTTATACCTCACCAAAAAAAACCTCCGAATCATAATGGGAATTCTCACTAGTCACTGTCCGTTAAACTATCACCTAGGGAACCTGCTGCCTGCAGGTTTTGTGCGGAGTGTGATGAAACTTCTGTACACGTCCTGAGACAGTGTCCGGCACTTGCAGGCATCTGGGAGAACACTTAATACCAGATGCAAAGTTGAAAGATCTGAAAGTAGGGAATATACTAAAGTTCCTGACGGTTATAGGCTTACTTGAGATACTATGATTAATAGCTACACTATAACCAGCAAAAGTGGCACAATAGTTCTTTAAGAGGGATTTGTTATCGTGACGTGGATGTCTGATACCAGTCGGGGGGTCAAACCAGGGTAATCATCTCGGGTGACCGCAATGCTGACCACATTGACCCCTACTGCGTACTGTAGTGTATTGTTATGGTCTTGAATGAAGTTGTTTAACACACTATAGGGCCCTGATCCAATATGGATTATTGCGCCAACGATTATTATTATTATTAATCAATAAACGATAAAGATATATTTTAGGTGGGGGAAGTTGTATTCAGAAGAAGTACCTTATTTGGGCAGAAGTTGTTCAAGTTTACAAGATCACAATACGACCTGTGCTACTGTACGGTTGTGAAGGGTGGACTTAACGCAGACGTTAGAAATGTCCATCTACACATTCGAACGTAAAGTTCGAATACTTGGACCGGTAAAAGCTGGAGCTGGCTGACGAATTACATACAACCATGAGTTGTACAAGCTTGTGGGCCGGTTACGCAGAACGGATGGATGATAAGCGAATACCTAACAGGGTATTCAAAGACACACCCGAAGGACGCTACCCAGTGGGCCGATTTGGCCTGTCACGCCAAAAATTTCTTGGGAAATCCCTTTTAGTTCACAATTTGATGAAAAGAAGACCAGACAGACCCTGGCTCAGATAAATCATTTGCTTAGGCCTGGATGCTAGGCACCTACCTGAATTCGTGGGCCTTGGCGTAGAACCGGGAAGTATGGATATTAATAAAGCAAGTCTAGTCTGGAGACCGGTTGTTGTTGATGATGATGAGTTCACCGAACACATTAAAAATCACTGTGTTACAAATAATTAAAAAAATGAAAGACCAAAGAATTGTTTTCCCTAAAATATGCGAGAACCACTTTTGTTGTATTGTTCAAAAAGGGAGGTTTAGAGGAGGAGAGACAAAAATTCACATCCAAACTTCTCATAATTTCGCCCAATATTTAACACATTTTCCAAGTTTGTTCAATTATTTATTGTATATCGTCACTGTTTGAGTCCATATAAAAATATCTAGTACATTCGAAACATGAATTCGTCTATAGTGAAATGCAGTAGACACTACCATGATTTCGCTTTTTTTTTGGATAAGTTCAGTTTCTTTAAAAACATCATGTGCAAATGCCAGAATATCGACAAAAAACTGTTTTCAACGCTTGGTTCCAGGTAGACATAGAAAAAGCATTTATGAAAGACAATCCAGAAACACTGGCTTTGATAAAGAAAATGTACGTTCATCCTTACTAAATTTAAATAAGCACCATGACATACGAAATCTACTAAAATCCAAAACATTGTCAGTACATGAATCGAATCACCATATAAAAATGTTTCTTGTTCTGTTACTGTTGGCTCATACGAAATATTTTGACTAAATACTAAAACTATAATTAAAAAAGGTACATAAATCACCGCTTAAATTAATTACACTATAAAACTAATGTTATGCAAATTGGAAAAAGTTTGCTGAATGAAACTATCATAAAGTACAACTCCCTTAACGAATATTTAGCTTTCTCATGACATCCCAGTATCATCACTAATATTTTCGATTTTTAAATTATAGGATACGCATCAGTGAATTATCAACTATTATTCCATCGCAACGTCGCTGCTATTATCACTGTATGATTGGTAATGAGAATGTTGGGTGTTGCTTGTTGCAATCAAAAACGGTTGAAGATTATAATTGAAGTCGTTTTGCGGGGAAAAAGTATCGTCATGTATTTTCTTGCGCTTCAGTTGCGCACTTCGAAGTTCACGTGAGCAACTGTGACCGCGCGATTGAGCACGTTCAACTTGTAAAATTGGCTCATATTCGTAAAGTTGACTAATAAAAAATGGTTCGAGTTCAGCCTTCTTGAAAATGCTCTTAACACGTTGAAAAGCATCACTGAAAATGAATATAGGAGAAGAATAGGAATTTACTACTTCGTTCAGGAAGTATTGTTCGCATTTAGTTTGTTTCTAATCCTTAAAAAATGTGATATTTGTATAAAGGCAAAACTAAACTCTACGTAACTACGTTAGAAAATAAATTTGTACTCACTTAAAATTGATATTATTTTTGTACATTAAATATCCAATCACAATTGTCAAACATTTCTGATCATTAAATTGATCAATAACCAAAATAGCACCACCGTTCTGTAGTGCTTTGTCAATAAATTTCACAGCTTTATAGCAATTGGGAAGAACTGTTGTCAAAAACGACTCCTCGCCGAAATTCAATTCTAACGTATTAACTGGTGCATTTTTACTAGTCTTCTGTGTTTCATATAAAAATGATTGTTTATTGGTTGAGATGATCGATGAATCTGTTAATCTATCGTTCACTGTAGATGACGATATATCCGATGGAGCTGCATAGTCTTTTCTGGCTGCCTCTAATCTCTGTGTAATATGTCTGTCGATGTTGATTATATGTGTAAATCCGTGCGATTGAAGACGATCTGGTGTCCAGAAATTATTCGATTTTGAGAAGTGGATGCCCGGTATTATTTTCTCGATGAGTATTTCATTTGAATTTGTGAGATTATTTGCTAACGCGGATACGGTTAATGGTGGAGCTGATAGTAAACGATTTTGTGTTAACGGCAGTGCTGGCAGTGACTGGAAATGGAAATAAGAATTGAATTAGTCTTCTGAATATGGAAATTTACTTTTCTAATCGGAATTTATACAATTAATTTGTTTATATGGTAAACATGAAAATTTCATTGTTGAAGGCAAGAAATCAAAACTCTATCTATCCTATATGTGAAGTCATTACAATGTGCAGTTCCGCAATTACATTTTCAATTATTTTCATGCGCTCCAGAGCTCTTTCAGCCGCTTTGAAGAATACCCAAAGATCTCTCTCATTGTTCTACTCAAGCTAGTTACCGTTTTTGGATCTTCAAAGCCGTCATTTCCTTCCCCAAAAGTGAATGAGTGGAGATCTTTATCAAACAGTATGGTGGTAGGGATCGTAAGGCCCCAATTTCACTCATTCACATATAATTCGATTTTTATAAGGAGAGTCCAATTTGTATCCTGAGTATGTGATGGTAAGGGACGATTGTTTTTAAAGCCGTAATAAAGTTCTTTCTACTAGTTAAACTGCTGATGATCATGAATATGAAATCTAACGTCAAGACCGTTAATCGCATCATTGATGATTTTTTATACAACCTGCAAGTTTTTTCGCAATACAGCTTGTGCTATTTGCACTAGACTGCTTAACGATTTCCGAATGTAATTCCAATTTATTTAAAAGGAAAAACACGTTGAGACCAGAGCACGGAGTAATCACAAATTTCAAATGACGTCGTTATGAATTGAAACTTTTATTTAAACAATCGAAAATTAATTACGAATGAAAAATCCACTAATTGGAACGAAAGAGTTTAAATTATCAAAAACTGCATCGCTAGACAACCGACTATCCAAAGGTTAGAGGCAGAAGAGAACGATCCGTCTCCATGTGGTTCTCTCTGCCCCCAACTCATGGCACACTTTCCTCGCTAGTCCTCCACTCCCGTGGCGAGCTCTACAAAGTGGAAAGTGCCGCGCCATCTATTTGTTCGCATTCGCAACATTCGAAATAAATTTTGAATGCTGCGAATCCTGTCGCGCCACAAGCTTTTAATAATAACAATAAATAATCGTTGGCGCGAAAATCCAATAGGATTTGGACCTTGAATAGTGTTAGAGCAGTTTATTTAAAATCGTAACGCTACACTATGTAGGCAACGTAGTCAGCATTGCGCTGCAGTTACTCACTACTAAGATTTTTACACCAACAATACCAAAGTTTTCAGTCTTGTTTGTCAGTCTTCCTTTCTGCATTAACAGGCAGAACAGCGAGCATGTCGATCAATTTGTCTATCTTAATATCGTCATTCCTGGCGATGGTGGCACCAAACTCAACATCACCTGATGCTTTAAAAGCGTTCGATCCTCCTTCACTGTTTTGTTTATAATTTGAAAATTGAGACTCCTCAACTCCAATAGAAAGTTTAGGTTGTTTCGCGTTGATGTTCTCTTTGTGTTGTTATATACAATAGAAGCACCAAAATGAAAGTGACCGCCACTGTTACTCGAACGTTTCAAGTTTTCGTCAACATTTGCTTCTACCGTGTCATCGGGGTACTCTGGTTCGCCACAATTCCAAACGAATAACTGCGTCGGCACACGGGCCAAATACCAATCGACGTTCTGATTAGAAGGCGAAAATGGCACAGGAAAAATCACTCTTTAAGAAAGGGAACAATTCCATGCTATGTCATGCAGTGGAATCCATCATCTAAAAACCAGCTTAAAAACAAGTGACGCAGAACAATAAAAGAGGAATGTATGCTTCACGGGAAGACTCGGAGAGAGCTCAAGCACATTTCGCTGAAGTGACAACCATGGCGAAATCGATCACTGATAAATGTTCAAACATGGCATCCAACTAATCTTTCGCCGGATAAGATTTATGCTTTTTTATATTACTTTGGAAGTTTCTTCATCAAGTAGACTTCATGGTCCACCAAACAGTCGCTGGACGCATCTCAATATTCGCGCGTTCTATGTCAATAGCACACAAGCCGAAACAAATCGATCTCAAATGTCGCGTGAATGACCGTATCACAAGGATTGCTCCTCGACAGGTTCATTACTTTATTCGCAGCTCTGAAAGTTCAAGTCATTCCAATACAATCGCGCCGGTTGAAATTAGCATTCTAGTAGGAATTTAGAATATTTTCTTAATTTTTGGTTCTTAACACTGGCCGACTATAAAAGACAATTAACAGCGCTTCGGAGTAATTCATTCATCATATTTGAAATAAGAACTTCCGCGATCGACACGGGATTGCACTGACCCTAGAAAAACTGCGAGAGGATCCGATGCTAAAATTTGTCTAAGTCTCGAACTTGAAGTAAAGATGGCTTGATGCCCTGGATTGAAATTTGAGAATTTTTTGCCTTCCCAACAAATTAGATCTATGATCGAGGCAAGAAACGGGACAAAGACCGTTACCTTATTTTTGGTGTCTTAATAATCGTTTAACATGCAGATATGAAACAAAACAACACTCTTATTCAAATTAAGTATGATGCATGTATAAATCTCATAATTATTTCTTGATCTATTTTCGTGAATAAAAGCATTGTTTTTTGGCGAAAAAAAAAATACTGTTGGAAGCCAAGGCTTGGCTTGATAAATATTATTCAGAGTTTGCATCAGGAAAATCAACTGTTGGGAAGTGGTTTACTAGGTTTAAACGAGGCGAAATGAGTACTGAGGACGATGCACGCAATGGGACCCCAAGGGGAATGTTACCGACGAAAAGATTAAAAAAAAAGGTACACAAAATAATTTTGGATGACCACAAAGTAAATCGAGATAGCTGAGGTTCTAAAGATATCAAAGGAACGTGTTGGACATATTGCTTCCGTTAAACGATGTCCTGCAGTAACTACCGTTGCCGTAGGAGGCCGCAGCATGGTTCCTCCAACTCCAGGCCCGATTCACTTTGACCGGAGTTACAGAGGATGCCGTTTGTTTAAATTACGTGTTGGTCGGGTTGTACGAGGGGCAGTTGGGCTTGTCTTCAACGTCCCCGGGGACTGCTCTTATAGGCGGTTAAAAGACCATCTCGTAAGACGCCTGTCAGTAAGTGAGACAGCTAAATTTAACCGCTTACTGACAGAGTTAACGCTGGGTGACCGTCTACGATCTTTGTCGCTGCAGAGGCTTCCGGAGAGCACACAGGCTATTCTGACGTATGCGGATTCGGGGTATCTGGATACGTTAGCTGTCATCACGGACAAACTCGATTCAGTTAATTCTTCGTCGATCCGCACGTATCATTACAGGAAAGTAGAGTTGAGATTAGCACTTCGACGAACGTTTTCTTGGTGCTTCAAAATCGCGGACATCAGTATACCCACCTTATGTGCCGATTTCCTGTACCACTATGTTTTGCTAGTGGATATCCATAATAGGTCCCCCATTGACTCCACAACTTCTCTTAGGTCATCTCATCCTGTTCACTCAGCACTCTTTCCATTGTTTTTAAAGATGTCCCATTTTTGCAAAATGCAAATTTCTACAATCGCACATGAGATTTCTCGGCCCACTGATGGGTCTTGAAGGACCCAGTCAAGGTGCAAGCGATTTCGAGCTTCCTGCTTCCGAAAACTGTTAAGGATCTGAGCAGGTTCTGAGGCATGTTAAACTTCTATCAATGTTTCTCAAGGCCGTTCACCATCAATCGATCCTTAACGCCTTCTTGTTTGGGCCGAAAATCAAAGCCTGCCGTTTGAATGTGCGGTTTCCAGATGCTACACTTTTGGCAGTCCCTCAGCAAGATGCACCCCTAGCGGTATTCGTTAATGCCTCAGACATTGCCGTAGGTACTGTACTTCACCAAAAAGTGAATCAAATCCGGCAGCCGTTGAGCTTCTTCTCCAAACAGTTCAATCCCCCTCAACGGAAGTACAACATCTATGATCGTGAGTTACTTGTTGCGTACCTCTTAATTGAATATTTGTGGTAGACCCTTGATGGCAGGCCGTTCACATTATTCACATATCATAAGCCACTCACTACTTTGAAAAAAAAAAAAAAATCCCGACAAAGCGTGCACTTGCCAACTTCGGCACGTTTTATCAGCCAGTTCACATGTTGTAGAGGACAAGATCCCGCCACCGTTGATTTTCCGACAATCGCAGAGGCGAGAAATGCGACGCAGTTCTTCATTACCAACACCGAATATACAGGGAGTTTCCTATCTTTGGCTCAACATCCAGTATATACTGCAAGACTTCAAGCAAGGGACCAAGTCCATATATTCTGGCCGATTTCTGAAAGAAAATATGTCACGTCGTTCACCACCTGGCGCACCCAGGCATTGGGAAGACGCATCGGTTAGTCACCGCGCAGTATTTCTGGTCGCCCATGAACAAGGACTTTAATTCTTGATTCAGACAGTGCATCGCTACGCTACCGTCCAATGTTTTGCTTAAAAGGTGACACAGGACGCTGAAGGCCACTATAGTGGCCCAACAGAACCTCTCTTGGTCGCAGGTCCTGCCACTCGTTCTTCTTGGCCTCAGAACAGCCAATCGCGAAGAGTTTGCTGTAAGTCTCATGGAGCTGATATACGGGGAGAATCTGAGACTCCCCAGCGACCCTGTTCTTGACATCAGATCGGGACTTGACGCTACCGGTCTATTGCGTCTGCTCAAGGACGCAATGCTAAAATTGAAGCCGTCACCACCCGTCAACCACGCGAAAACCGTAACTGACGTGCCCCGGGTTTTGAGCTGGGGTGGAATGCTGTGGCGGAGCGAACAATTTACGTGGCGCATGCGCGCATTACCCCTATAATCGTGGTATCGCCCTGGAAAGCAACTATATAGAATAATTAAATTAAATTTTATTAAAAATTGCCTTTTCTGCCCAACTGGTATGTTCTTAGAATATCATTTTCCCCCCATCTCTACCAGGGAACTAGACTAAACTAGAGGAATCTAATACCTACATCCACCATATACAATACCAATCTCCATATAAATTTCCCTAAAATTCGACACTTACCAACAAGGATTGCAAGTAGTAAAAATAACAGTATGCATGCGGAAAACCGGTTCTTGCAGGTAAAGAATTTTGCAGAAGATTATCCCGAGGAGCAAATCCCAGGTAGCGATTGCTGCGAAACGCTATGGGACAGCAAAGAAAAGTGGTAGGCAAATGAACTGGTTCTTAAGACAAATATGAACCCGCCAACTCGTCTTGAATATTGTTGTTGTACCCTGCATCCCTCTCATCAACAACAGTGTCGACTGATTCGATTTTTGTATGCTTCCCATTTGAACAGGATACAATCGACTCGATTTGGTCGCTGTGGTTGCCGTAGTTTGTTGGCGGGAAATTCATCAAAACAACATTCACTTTTAATTGCAGAAGTTCTACTTACCCGAACCCGGCCGGATAATTGCATGAACCGACCCAAAGTAGGAAAGCCATAACTTACTCTAATTCTGAAGTAGTGTAACTGGGCCTTTTCCTTTTTGGAGCAGGATCCAAGGGAGATCAAGATCTCCTTAAAATTTTATAAGTCTATATTGGGAGTTTTCGCGGTCCGGGGGGTATCACCTCACTTCCTAACCCGCTTTTCCCCCTTCTGTACTTTTACCTCATAACATTTTGTATGCATCTCAAGGGAAATCTAAGAAAGAGCCGTTCAACAAAATCTATCAATCAAATCGGAAAATTCATCCTAATCCGCATAAATGCCTCGTCCTTTTCCCGGCAAATCCTGTAGACGCTCACGGTCCGACGAACGAAAAAAATAGGCCGCCAACTCCGCGTCTCGGGCCAAATGCATCAAATGCCAAATAAACTCGAAAGGAAGAAGACACTTATTGGGCGCCACATGTTAGTAAACAGTAAACAAACAAATTCGTTTGCCGCCATTTCCGCGAGCAGTAGTTTCTCCCCTAAAGCCTCGGCACGTATCAAGTCGTGCACTCAAGCCACACACAAATGTCAATTGGTTGAGAGAATTTTCGTTTTCGTGGTTTTCGTCTGGCTACGCTACATTTTCATTGACCTACATATAAAATGCAACTAATTGCCGGATAACCGCTACACATTAATTTCATGATCTAAATAATGCACTCGAAGGTCACTTTGACTTGAGAAATGCGAATGGATTGCACGAAATCCTGTTTTGGCGCTCACAAAACCGTCTAACCTCAAATGCACTAAACAAAAAACTATTTGCGCCGGATTTACGGCAAAAACAAAATACTTTCATTACCATTTGGGTTTCCGACGTATTAGGCCCGTCTGGAAGCATTTTCGAGTCGGTATTTTGTACGTTCAACGCCAAATAACACGATTTTCCACTCAATGTTCACTACACGGCTAACAAAACTTTCAGACCAATCTCGCGAAACAACTTTTCTCAATGCAGTCAATAATTATTCGCAGGGTGCTTATGAAGAGTTCCTTCGAATGGTGAGAAATCAAACTCCACAATTTGAAATTCACCACGTTGCGACCGGTTTACGGTTTGTCACCTGCGTAGTATCTTTCTAGTTGAATCACTATTAACTGGATTCGGCTGTAATTTTTCAGATAATTATAATTTTCAATTCTTTTAAACTCTATGAAAAGCTTTTTTCTTTGCTAATGAACAAAAGATCAATAAGTCGACATTTTTCTATATTTAGAATTGACAGTTGAATATGGCAATGCCATAATTTGACAGCCACTTTTAAAGTGTGTACGAAAATAAATCATTCACTGTCAATAGAAACAAGTTGTTTACGGCTGACTTATAAACAAATTGCTTGAGAAATGGAAAAACAGGAGACGCAAACAACCGGGAATCCACGCCGAAAGATCCTTCACATGGCTATCTCCAGCATATTAATGGAGAAAGGTTTCGAATCAGCCGAGAAAGCCTGTGTCGAAACCTTAACTGAAATGTTGCAAAGTTGTAAGTGTTTTTATTCGCAGGACCTACTCAAATGAATCAGTTGTTACTATTCTTAATTAATATCCTTTTTTAGTGCTCGTAGAGATTGGACAATCGTCACGTAATTACTGTGAACTTTCAGGACGCACTACGCCAGTGATTGGGGATGTAGTTGTTGCTTTAATCAACATGGGGATTTCTCTACAAGGAATAGATTCTTTTGGAAAGCGTGACAGTAGGCATATAATTCCTACACCACAGCAGGCATCACAGCAGAAACAATTGAATCTGTTACAGGCCGGAACGAAGAATGCACATCCACCGCATATTCCGAATTATCTTCCTGCATTGCCCGACCCTCATGCTTACATACGAACTCCGGTAAGTTTCTCGTTCTGAATATACAGATAAGTGTTTAGATTCTTCCCTTTTGACGATTTTAAGGAAGTAAAACAATTTAAAAGTTTAATTCGAAACCTTTCACAATCTTTGCATACAAGATCGCTCTGGGATTTCCTATGGTTGCAAGCATAACACATCAACCACTTCTACTCGCATGAGTCCTGTCGGCTCAGAATTTTAGCGCCAGTCCGTAGCATTCGCGAAGGCAGGCAGCTCTCTCGCACTGCAGCCAGGAATCTTTCTGAGGTCCCCAAAGAATGGTTTACACAGTGTCCGTAGCCTGACTCTACCTAGAGCTGGGTAATTGTAGAGGAAGTGCCTGAAGATTTCCCCCTTTTTCCGCAGCTATGGTGATGTGAATTTTAGGGTATGCCGAGTCTGGTGGCATGGTCCCCTATGAGCCAGTGCCTCGTGCAGTCCGCCGTAATTTTGAATGCATTTACACGGGTGTGGGACAGGAGCTCTCGTGATCGGGCTATGTTATAAGCGGATCAAATCCTAAATCCTCCTCCATCCATCTAAGGCCCGCGACTGCTAAGTAGTATGAGTAGATTCCGCCCTTGACAGTCGCCAGCGGGACACCAACTTTACCCGCCGAAGGACTGCTAAGAGTAGGGCCTCGCTTGGCCAATTCGCAGCCAGTTCATTTTCCTCTATGTTCCTACGCCCGGGAACCCAGAGGAGGGTGATTTTGAGCGTGCCGCCCAGACTGTTCAGCGCGTTTCTGCACTGATCCACCAGCCTGGAGGATATCGGAGCTGAGTACAAAGTGTTAATGGTCACTTGGCTGTCGGTCAGAATGGCTATGTTACGCTTGGGGTTCAGATCATCTTCCAGCTATCGACAGACTTCCATACACTGTGTGCATTCGAGAACACCCCTGCACCGACCACACAGACCACCTTTGATCGATCAGTGACGAATACTGTATCATAACCTTGCAAGACGCCGCCGGTCTTCCACTCTGCCCTGGTTGGAAAATCCAGTTCTCGTAAAGTTCAGCTTGTTTGTGACATAGTCCGTGGGGAATGCCCAGATTTCCCGAGGTACTTCGTCTAAGATGTTACTGTGGCCGTAGGGCTTCGTTGCTCAGCATCCGGACTCACGTAGTTTGATGGCACTGCACGCTGCAACGTATTTAATATGGAGGTCTAGAAAAAGAAGATGCAGAAGTACCTTGAGAGCATCTGCCGGGCAGGACTGCAGAACCCCAGTAGCACCTGCACACGCGGTTCTTTGAATCATATTAACCTTCGGTCTATTGTACTTTTTGTTCAAAGCTTGCTACGGAGCAGGAAAGTTTGGCTGTTTGTTTGGGGTTCCTTCTCCTTGATAACAATCCAGTCGTCTATGATAATCCTGCAGTTTTGAAAGCGCAGGGATTGGACCAACTTGTCCTTATCCATGCGGACCTTCGGCAACCAGATGCGAGCGACCGGACTCCTGGGAATCTCGTCGTAGAGGATGACTTTGAACTTTACGTCCCCCCAGCTGCTGCTGATCGTAGCGGCGCACGAACTGAGAAATTCCCTGGTCCTCGCAAGCTATAAAGTGGAACGCACGGACCACCTGAGAGGAATCAAAGCAGGGGATGGATCACATGTGTTTGCCTTTGGCATCCAAGAGATGCTCAATGACCATCTCCGACAGACTGGCTAGTTTGCCGCTAACGAAATTACCATCCGCCAGTGCCACACGTAAGTGGCGCCTGGCCATGTCGCTGAAGGGTTTCGCAGTTAGTGGCTCTTGTTCCTACTTGCTTTTCTCCGGATATTGTTTAGCATCCGAGCTCTTGCCTACTCTGCTCCGATTGTGATCTTGTTCGAATTCGTCTTGAGATCGAATGCTTTGTGAGCGGTGGGCTTCACCTTTTGCTCGTCTGCTGTTGTATTTCTCAACAATCGCCTTTCATGCCCGCTCGTCGACAGTATCGGCCCCTTATTTTTATCATAGCAATCCTGCTGAGAAATATGGATGACCTTCTGGTACTGGCTCTTGAGCAGGACACCAGTGGACCTTTCCAGTGACCTACGTCAGTCTTTACTTTTCAGGAATCCCCCGACGTCGAGGGTTTCAGGTTAGGAGTACTAAGTCTGTTGCTCGTTACAGCTAGATTGATGGCAATGAATTCCAGGCTGGAAACCACTAGTTCGCCTGCCACCTCGCTCCGAGAGGTCCCTATGGTTGGTTTCAGCTCAGCGGTGCTACGGCTGGCACCGTGTGTGCTGCTCCCGACGGCTACTGTCTTTTGACTGGATGCCAGCAGCTCGTCCTCCGATGATGCGCCTGGCATCACCACCTCTCCTTCGGTTTCGGTCGTCGTTTTTTTTTTTTTTTTTTTTTAAAGTTGAGTCCATGTCTTGGTCCCACGAGCCAGGCCACCAGAGTAAGGGTCTTATTTGAAACTGAAGGTGCCCAAGGCTTTCATAGTTCGCATACTAAAGACCAGCAGACAAACAGATCCTCATCAGTTGGATGAGCCTACTCCCGGCCCGACCCTATGCACTCTTGGCCCGTCCGAAGACGGTTTCCAGCGGCTACCGCGAGGAGGTCGTGTGAGGACTTGCCGAATTATGCAACTTTAACCTGGAGCATAATCAGACCGCACCGCTGGACGGCTTCATATTTATTGAACGTTTAAGTTCAAAATCAGATTTCAATTAGGACGAAAAAAAATAATTCCAACAACATTCCTTAGAAAGCTTCGGGAAAGCAATTATTTAAAGAAAAAATCTCTAAGGCGGATTTTCGAATGAAAAATATAAAAACTATCATTTTGCAGTTTTGTGATTTGCATGGGTTCACCAAGGAGTCATTAATTGTTCATATTATTCAGTGCAGATCGTAGTCACTATCGAAAGCGTATATTGCGATGAAGCAAACTTAAACTCTAAAGTCTTCCCCCCATTGTAGTTCTGTGATGTAATATTCCATTGCAGATGCTAGTGATAGAACTTAAGACCTTTAAGGATAGAAGTAGCAACAGGATTATGCTGGATGGCAAGGAATCTAACAATAGAGTATAACTCGCTTAGTGACTTGAAGGCAATGATTCGCCAAATTGTAAATTGTAATTTAGAAGCGAGAAGAAGGTACGTAACACGGAATTATAAGAAGCGTCGCAGGAAGTGGAAGGAATCAGAAGGTATAGATAAGTGGACCCGGGAAAGGCAAGACTTTTGCGATAATTACTGTGAAGAAAGCGAACTGATAAGTAGAAGAATTCAGTTATGATGTTAACTAAATTAGACAAAGTGGACAAAGCCGGAAGAAAATGAAATTGGAGTACCTGGAGAAATGGGCACGATTCGGAACACCAGACAGATAGCGAAGATTCTTGTTCGAGACGAACAAGTTTAGGCGGTGTGTAGTGTGACGAAAATCACTTTGGGAAACTATGTGTGATGTCAATGTAAATCGTAGCAATGACCATTAGCCAGGACATCAAATTTGTGTAACAGTAGGGCGAATATTTAGTTAGGATGATTGTTTACAGATGACTCTAATTCCAGTAAGAAGACCTTATCAAAGGCACAAAGTAGTTTTCTACCAAAGTCCTTGCATTCATTCCCACGTAGTCAGTCTAGTTTCAGAGTTAGAACACATCCCGTCTCTTGTAAGTATAAATATATAATTATGCAGTTTGGTTGTATAATTTAGTGTAAAATTGACGCTTATATTAAAGTTATAGAACGGGATTTTGCTTAGTGCTACGCAATCCAGTGATACAAGTACGCAAAGCAAGAACGTAACAATATTATTCTTGTATTTGCACGGTCTCCTATACAACTTAATGGACTATAACAACACAGTCTAATGTATGTAGGGAGTCCTCTTTCAGCTCCATTGTTTAAGCTTCCTTAATCGCAGCAATTTTCGTCCTACCTGAGACATCATATCAATTCTCAAAGGATTTCTAAATATCAGGACAAACAACGGTACATTTTCAAAATTTGAAGGATACGATACGAACGATATAATTGAATATACTTTATAATGTTTTTCATAAAAAGGTTTTTAGTATGATTGAGGAGGGCTAGGTAACTTAAGCTGATTTTCACGTCTTTTTTGAAGGGAGTTTTTTGTAGGAAAATAAAAATTAATCATCTGTCATTCTGGTCGGAACTACTAAAGTTAAATTTCATGAATAAATAACAAAATGACGGACTTTGAAAAAAAATTTTTTATTCTAACAAAGAAGGAGTTGTAAAATTAAAAGTTAAAGGTTAAAAAATTTCTCGGTAGTTCCGACGAACTATAAGTGTGTAGAGTAGCCTGTTAAAATTTGAAAGCAATCGATTCGGAAGAAAACAAGTCAGGCCTCACGTTGACTAGAAAAACATTGTTTTGAGGAAAAATTATTTAAATTTCAACAACAGATTTTTATAAGTAAACTTATACTTACGTTAATCATCTATACCTGGAGCGTATAATATGCCTTAATCCTCTTCATAGGCATCATTTTCCGCTCTTTTTGGGCTTCTTTCGATGACATCGCTGTGGCATTTTCCGCTTTTGCTATCTGAGATTTATTGTAGGATTTTGCAAAAGCGACAGCGGCCCGTACGCTGAAAGTAAAGTCCATGAATTCTAAAATTTTTAGTATTGGGAAAAATTAGTTCGTTAACTATACATGCTGCAGTGAATGCAGCAATTTCTAACGTTTTTTGCATACAAAAATATGCTTTGATACAAAACTTCATACACAATGGTTGAAAGCTTCGTTGTTATTCTGCATGTTTCTTCCTAAACATCTTTCCAAAAGATCATCTGATGACAAATCTTCGGATATTGGTTTCAGAAGATTTGCAGTGTCTTTATCGAAAGCATGTAGATGAACAGACGTATCTTCTTGATCATTAGATTTTAATCTTTGGTACTGGCACTAGGATCCAGCATCCTCTGGGCAATAAGAATGCTGGGGCTCTTCATCAGTTGATACTGAATACTTTGCCCATACAGCTTTTCTCATATTTTAAACAGAGCCTGAAGGAATATTGCATAAGCAAGGAAGTTATATCGACTATTCAACTGTATTTAAGTATTAAGTGTGCGGATAGTTGAGTGGTTAGAGCACAAGGCTGACGTCGGATACCAGTTGACTCAGCTGTGCATGAGTACCTGAGTCAAATCAGGGTAATAATCTCGGGCGAGTACAATGCTGACCACATTGCCTCTTACAGTGTACTACTGTAGTGTACCGTTACGGTCTTCAATGAAGAATTCTACAAACTCCAAGGTCGTGATCCAATATGGAATGTTGCGTCAACGATTATTATTATTATTTAAGTATTACCCATTTACTCGGTCTTATTTCTGCTTCCCAATGAATTAGATTTTAGTGAATTTCCTTGTTACCAGCCATGCTTGGTATCACCTTTGGCGGAATCGGAGAAAAATCTTATTCCTTGATAATTCCCATATTAACCAACATCTCATTTCGTGAAAAAAAAATATTATCAATTCATAATTTTTCTTTCTTTTTAAAGACTCATAAACAACCTGTCACGGAGTACGAAGCTATCCGAGAGAAAGCAGCAAATCAAAAAAGGGATATTGAGCGAGCTTTAACAAAATTTCTTGCAAAAACCAGCGAAACAGAAAGCCTGTTTGACACAGAGGATAATATGTTTCCATGTAAATATGATTTTTTTCAAAATGGCGCAATATTTAGTCGTTAATAATACTGAAAAGGACACTATAAGGTACAAGTGTGATTGAAGATGAATAATCTTAGTGCAATTTTCACACCCTGATGTCTCCACATTTGAAATAAAACTTCCGACTGTATTGTTTTTCCTGAACAAGCTCTAGTTTGGGCCAAAACATCACAAGTAAAATAAATTTTAAATGCATTGCGGCCAGAAGCTTTATTTTAGTTTAAAAATGTACTTTATAAAATCATGGTTTACATTGATCTAATTTGATTTACTTTCTCAATATGTATGTATACCTTTGAATAATCTTTTATCGTTACCTATTTTACAGTGATAGCTGCAAAACCTTCCTTCCCCTCATATCTGGCTGCATTGAATCCAACAGATCAAGTATTTGATTTTGATGAGCTCGAATATCACTACCAAGTAGCGAATCGAACGGAAGACGTGACAACCAAGGGTAAGAAATTGGTCACATCATACAATTTCATAAATTTCATCATAAATCAATCATTTCAGCTGAGAACGAGAACGAGAGTGGCAACGAAGAAGACGGTGACGAACCAAAACAAGAAAAGGAAGAGCCCAATATAAAAATTGAACCAGAGATAGTACCCATAAAGAATAATTCATCCACAAACAATGCAATACTGAATAATCCAAACATAGATAATCCATATTTGAGAGCAGCAACATTACCTAAGAAGCCCAAAACTGAGCCGTCAAGTAGTTTTAATATATAAAGTTTACATTTATATTTATTAATAAATAATATTTTTTTTCGTAAAAGATTTTATTTTTATTTGGCGGACAACTTTGCTCAAATAAAATACTTGATGTAATGGTAATTAGGACAGGAGGCCAGCTTCTCGATCCGAATGAAGAAGTATGCCTTGGGATATTATTATCTAAGGGTTATCAACGTTGGCAATCACCAAGCGGATTTAAAAATGGAAGAATCTGCATATTCTTACCCTTTGTGTAGGAATTGTTTAGCGGAATTTGACTTACGAGCATTTAAGTTTCTTTAAGTACTGCCGTGATATTTCATTTTAAAATTATATAGATATATATTTCTCCATATATATCCAAAAGAAGAAGAAGTCGATGTAAGGTTTATTTCCAATATACATGCATGGGGTATAAGGCCCTCCACACACGAGTCGACTGTTTTGCAACTTGAATTGCAAAATGATTTCTCAATAGTTGCTTGTGCAACTGGTTTGTAATCAGTTTACGTTCCCTGTCCGCAGACGGGAGCAACTGAACCTGGATCAGTTGATATGTGTGAAGATACCTAGTGCAGTTAGCAGCGTAACGGCGTTGCGGAAAGTAGTTTTTGCACCATGTCAAGTACTATTTCTGATGAAGAAGATTTGATTGACTGATTGACTACTTACAGTACCGCAGAGTACGAAGAGAATATTGGCGTCATCTTTACATAGAGAGAAATATCAAGTGTAGGCTATTCATAGCAGCGGAACAACTGAATCATTTTACAGAATGTCTAAAGATTTGTACCTACATTTGGTAAATATGGTGGCTCCTTCTATTTAGAAGATGGACCCAAATATTAGAGAATGTGTGACTGCGGAAAGGCAAATTTTAATGACTTTGAGCTAAGTAAACTTTATTTAGTATTGAGTTAACAAACATTTCTTTGTAATAAACCACTGGTTGGTATCGAAGACTTCGTATAACAGTTGTGCTGTTGATGTCAACAAACAATGCTTTTCCATTAACACGCTATTTAATGAGACCCTATCCAAAAAGAAGCCTAGAAAATGTGAAAAGGAATTTCAATTAGCCTTTGGAATGGCAGCAGAAAAGTTCGTGGTATTAAATGGGTCTATACGTTGCAGAAATGCAAAAGGAGTAGATGACATTGTAAAAGCGGGATACGTCCTTCACAATTATGTACGTAAACGAGAGGGGATTAACTACAGGGCCACACACACCGACACAGGTGATGCTAAGGACACAGGTCAGGTTAGCGTGGTGGCGGAAATGCCTGGGACCATGCCAAGATAACTTGTAATACACGAGAGTTCTTCACCCCACCAATTCGATATCCCTAAAAGATGTCTGGCGTCCTGACCTACACCATCGCTCCATCTTAGGCAGGGTCTGCCTCGTCTTCTTTTTCTACCATAGATATTGCCCTTATAGACTTTTCGGGCTGGATCATCCTCATCCATACGGATTAAGTGACCCGCCCACCGTAGCCTATTGAGCCGGATTTTATCCACAACTTGACGGTCATGATATCGCTCATAGATTTCGTCGTAATGTAGGCTACGGAATCGTCTATCTTCATGTAGGGGGCCAAAAATTCTTCGGGGGATTCTTCTCTTGGACGCGGCCAAGAGTTCGCAATGCTTCTTGCTAAGAACCCAAGTCTCCGAGGAATACATGAGGACTGGCAAGATCATTGTCTTGTACAATATGGGCTTTGACCCTATGGTGACAATATCCATATCGTGTTTCTTCATCTCTTGTACGAGATCTATATTTGAATTTTGCAAGTCCGCGGCTGAAACCGTTTTGTGACTGGCAAGCGTGTTTCACATAACTATTTGGAAACTGATTACAAATCAGTTTTGTTTTAGTCGACCCATCTGTGGTTTCCCATTTCCACATAAATGCATAATCAAGGCAGGGCCGCAGAGATCCTGTCCCGGGTTGAAAACTATTTAGACCTGCTATTATCCCTTTATTTCATTGAAATCTCTACGCTGCGCTCTTGAAAAACCCGGGATCAGAAAAAACCCCTTTTCCTTTCACCCATCGAGTCCGTCTGTTAGTTCTCCTTTGGATTTACAGAAAGTTTACAGACCAGCTGTGTGTAGAACATATCTATACATACATAACACTAGGTACATTGAGGGCAAAAAGTGTCTGCACATCTTGTACACATGTACATGGCATGTATCGGCCACTAAATATGTCAAAATAGTTTGTTTACTTCTGCTCATCAGAGGCGTTTTGATTTCTGTTTAATTCTTTCGTTCTTCATAACAAACTTATAGTAATTGAGTTGTGGATTAGGCAGAATGAGCCACTCTTCATTCTCCAACATATGTCGAGCATGCAAATTCCAAAATTCAACATTTTTTAAGATCTTTAATCAAAGCAGTGAGAATTCAGTTCAAATATCAACAATGTTTTCATCTATCTCTACTCTCAATATCGACCCCAATGATCAACTTCCCGACTTAATTTGTCCAAGCTGCTATAGTATACTCTTAAGGGCTTATGAATTCCAAGAAATGTGCATTAATTCTGATAAAGAAATGCGTGCCGAACTAGCAAGGATTTCTGAAATAAGCGAATGCCAACCGTTTAATGAACCATTCAAGGACGATCCACCAGAAGCGAATTCGATGTTCATGCATGATGGACAGGAGGTAGTAAATTAGTTTAAAATAGAATTATTTAAGTAATTGGTAAAGAACTTGTGGCACAGCAGGGAGAAACTTTTGATGCAACGAGCTCGAGTATTAAGGGTGGTGAAAATGTTACGTTCGAGAATGCGTCCGGAGACAAAAGTTCCATTGAAACTATCAAAGAGACCCTCGTAAGTGAAAGGTAATATTTGAAACTATTTATATATATATTTATATATAATATGGTTGAACCTACGTAAACATGGTACCATATTTCGAATATTATTATTATCATTCAACCAAGTGCATGGAACTACATTCCATTTTGGAAAGGTGGTAGTAGCGCAGCTCAACTGAAGTGTCCATCGATACGCACGTACGCCACGGGGCTATTTAGTTCATAAACATGAGCTAGGTCCTTAGCACTCAGATTCCTCCTTACAAAAGTGAGGGAAAAGTGTAAGAAGAATTGGTTTTTCCATTTCCCTTTTCTGAGTTCTACTTATGTTATTCTACACTTCAAGACGGGAGGTATTCTCTGGTATATCTTCTGGTAGTTTTTTTTCGTACGTTTTGATATTGCATTTTTTATCGTTTTCAAGACCGCTTCTGATAGCATAGCCAGAGCAAAGCTGTAATCGACCATGAGAGAATTCTGTATCCCGACAAAATTGATAAGACTAAATAGGCTGACCTTGACCAATATGCGAGGCCAGATAAAAGCAGCAGGATCACTCTCGAGACGATTCGACATAAACATCGGTTTAAGACAAGGAGATGCCCTATCGTGCACCCTTTTTAAACTGGCTATGGAAAAAGTGATCTGTGATGCAGATGTTATCGTAAGAGGCACCATCCTCTTCAAATCCACCCAACTACTGGCCTACGCTGACGTTGTTGACATTATGGGAAGAACAACCCGGACTGTATAGTCTATCTTCATCCAGATCGAGCAGGCGGCGCAAGATCTTGGGCTGCACATTATTGAAGGCAAGACGAAGTACGTGGTGGCAACTTCAACACCAAAAACCAAAGAACCAACATCATCGAATCGCACTGGTCAAACGAGAACAGTAAAGATAGGAGACTACAACTTTGAGACCATTAAAAATTTTTCCTATCTATGGACGAAAATCATAACCGATAACAGCTACGAAGATGAAATCCGCGCACGATTGTTAGCAGCCAACAGAGTCCGAATAATTTTTGGCCCCCTACATAGGGATAGGTGATTCCGTAGCCTATTCCGCTTCTATGTTTCCTCTAGTATATTCAGCTGGATATTTTCCGTGTACTTGTTCTCCAAATAAGTTTACCTGGCGTAGTCAAGAGGACCCAACGAAATTTTTATTTTCAGTATGCGAAGTCTAATCGAATTAAGTGAATAATTCAAGAGGGGAGCCCGTATAATTTTTTGAATTTGGTTGGGAAATTTAAAGTTCCGTGGCAAATAGCGAAAAATAACTCCACCTAGCGCGAAGCCCTTTTGTTAGCGAAAAAACCAATGATATTTCCCCTTATGTATTTGCTAGTGCAATGACAGAGGTGCAAACTAGAGTATGGTTTGATTGAAAGTAAAAAAGAAACAAATGACAATAAGGAAGTGAAAGCTACGTAGAGATTTCCGAGCAATTAAAAATAGGCAAGAATCTCTAAATGATGGCCTTCACAATATCTCTTGGAGTGAGTTGTGTTGTTGTTGTGTGAGTGTTCAACAGCCACCAAAAACAACTAACGTCGCTTTGGGGTTACGAAAGCAAGGTTGTGAGATCAGTGCTATAAACCGCTATGATCGTCTCCGATATGAAGACATTCGTGGCACTAACATCGTCGCGAAGCTACGACATAAGCTTCGATGCTAAAATCTTTTCACCTCCTCTGATGATAACTTAATAGTTACACTAAACCTGATCCTCCAAGTCGTTATAAATGACCCAAAGGCTGCAAACATGATCGCCATGTTGCTCGCTCTCTATGGTTCTGAGTACTGGCCGATTATAAAATAAACGGCGCCCCACGGTAATGGAAAGGAAGATGTTATGTTGGACCAGTGGCATAACACCCCATGATTATATCCGAAATGAGGACATGCGCGATCGATATGAGATTGCACTAATTGTGGAAAAATTTTGCTGGTATAGACATGTAATTTACATTGACTAGAATGGTTTGTACATCAAAGTCGATGAGAATAGACCGAAAAGCTGGTCAAAACAACGTTGGTTTGATGCGGTAGATAGTGATTTGAAAGCGCGACTCTATGCAAATTAGGCCTTTGACCGAGCAAAATGACGAAACCGATGAAGATGAGCCGATCCCGCTTCCGAACGGGATAAAGTCTGAAAAAGAAGCTACAAGAAATAGCCATATATCGACACGCTAGCTGTTCATTTAAAAGCCTTTACACTGGGCCAACCTTGGAATCGAGAGAAGTTGATAAGGAAGTTGATAAGGATGTCAGCTCAAGGGGCGTTAATAATATGAAAGTTAATGATATAAACTTCCAAGAAAAGTGACTGGAATGATGGATATTCTATAGGCTTTTTCCTTGCAAGTTATTTGGTTTACATAATCGTTCAGCTCACTTAGGGATAGCTTTGCTCCGTCGGTTTACATTTCGTTGATACTTCAAACCAAGTTCGTCTTCCTTAATTTAACAATCTAAATCTAATCTAATTGCATTTGGCCAACTATTAATAATTGTATGATATATGTTGAATTTTCTTCTTTAACAGCTTACTGAAAAAGCCTCGACATATCTGTAAAATATGCAATCGACAATGGAGGACAGAATCAAGCTTTTATCGACATTTGAAAACTCATGGGGTCAAGACGGAAGACAACTCACAAGAACAACCAAAAATTACTAATACATCATATGAAGATTCAAATATGTGTGACATAGAAGTTAAATTAGAACGCAATGAGTATTCAGAAGAATTCAAGAACCAAGATTTTGCAGCACCTAAATTGGAGAAACGCGACCACCATTCGGAAAATAAACGATATTCATGCGATTCGTGTCCAAAGACATTTTCCCAGCTCAATGTATTAACGCGTCATCGGAAAACTCATGGCGAAACTAGAAATTTTCAATGCAATAAATGCGATAGAACATTTTTACTTCAAGTTCAATTGGATGAACATTTGAATTGTCACAACGGCCTTAGGCCCCATGTCTGCCCTATTTGCCATAAAGGTAAGATATATTTATTTGCCTAGAACTTTCAGTTATTGTTTCCCGTTTTACCATATTAGGTTTTCAGCAATCATGTACGCTCAAAGATCACATTAGGACACATAACGGCGAAACACCTTTTCTGTGTCCGGAATGCGGGAAAGCTTTCAACAATAGCAGCAACTTGAGACAGCATTTACTACGCCATAGTGGCGTGAAACCATTTGCATGTCCTGAATGTCCTAGTCGTTTCACAACTAAAGGTGGCCTGAAATCTCACATGACAACGCATTCAAATGAAAAGCCGTTTCGCTGTGATCAGTGTGATGCGAAGTTTACTAAACCATATTCGCTGAGTAAACACAAACGCATTCACACTGGTGAGAGACCTTATTCCTGTGAGGTTTGTTCTATGAGGTATGTTTTTGAAACAATTGCTAAATTTTAGGTTTTCATTTGCAAAGAAAACTGATAAACCATCAAATTATAGATTTAATTCAAATGATCATGTTAAACGACACATGCGAACACACACCGGTGAAAAGCCATATAGTTGCAAGTTTTGTGACAGAACCTTTGCTCAAAGTAATGATTTGGTAAAGCATATGCGAAGTCATGTTGGCGAGAAAACTTATGCATGTCAAGAATGTCCGGAGGCTTTTCGGTTAAATAGTGAATTACGTGCTCATATGCGAGAACATTTTAAACAGCGTAAGGAGGATGTGGTTTATGCTGATATGAAATCAAATTTGCAAGATAGTGATACAACACTGCACAGTACAACTGAATTTCAGGATTTGAGGAAAGTCCGTGCGAGGTAGTATTTATGATATCATAGTGGTTCGTAATGCTTGAAATTGCCTCTCTTTTTTAGTAGATTTCTTTTTATTTAGTAATAATAGGAATACCAAATATAAATGAAGATAATAAAAATATATTTGTATCAAATTTTTCAAGGTTTGTTTTTAAATGCTTTGCTATTGATGAATTAGGTAGAAAATTAAAACCTGTCAAGGCAAAATTATCTGATGACTCAAATTACAGTTAACTGCAAAAAATTTGTTCAAGTTTTATGTACAACAGATAAAAAAGTTAGTCTCCCTTCGGTTTATAGCTTTCTTCGATCTGAGCTGGTATCATCATGTTCAGCTTCAGTGTTTAGTTATAATACGTTGCTCGTCTCGTCAAGTTATGAAATTTGCAATGAACACTGTGATTGAGGATTTTCCAAATCATCATTCGAGTTGACTTCCAATTTAGGCATCGTTAAAAGTCGTATGTCCGGATAGCTGAGTGGTTAAGGAACAATGCTATCGTACGGAAGGCGCGGTTCAAATCTCACTGGTCGCAGTGGACTCAGCTGTGAATGAGTACCTGAGTCAAATCAGAGTAATAATCTCAGGCGGGCGCAATGCTGATCACATTGCGTCCTATAGGGTACTGTAATCTTGTAGTGTACCGCTATGGTCTTGAATGAAATACTCTAACACACTTCAAGGCCCTAATCCATTTGGATTGTTGCACCAACGATTATTATTATTATTAAGAGTCGTGCGCACTACCTAGCAGCCGCGGGCCTGAGATGGCGAAGGCTTACAAGCTGTGCCAAACCAAGGAGAATTTGGCCCGCTTATAACATAGTCCGGTCACGAGAGCTCCTGTGCCAGACGCGTGCAAGTGCATTCAAGATTACGGCGGTCTGCACGGGGCACTGGCCCATAGGGGACCATGCCGCTAGGCTCGGCTTACCCTACAACTCGCATTGCCGAAGCTGCGGAGAAAGAAGGGAAACCCTCATGCACTTTCTCTGCGATTGCCCAGCTCTGGCTCGAGTCAGGCTGCGGACACTGGGTAAACCATTTTTTGGGGACCTCAGTGAGATTTCTAGCTGCAGGGTCGGAGAGCTGCTTTCCTTCGTGAATGCTACGGGCTGGCTCTGAAGATCCGAGCCAGCTGGACTCTGCTTCCCTGTTCCTATAACAACAGTCACGGTCTTAGGAGTTTGTGGCATCAAAACGGCGCACCAAAGCGCTAATTGGGCTCCTCGGAGCGGCCACTGATACCTACCTACCTACCAGTGCTTGTTAATGTCCCTGTATTTTGCTTTCGAATACTCTTCTATCTACTAGTTCATTGTCTATTCGTTGCATCTAACCGTCCCGCTGTAGTTTTCATCCTGCTTTCAAATGCTTGATTTAGTCTCCTTATCTCCATTGCGAATCCTGACAAGCGAAACCTCACATGGTCTGCATCCTCCGCTATACCACCGCATCCCAGACAATTGGGGGTCCGACTCAAAGTGATGCAGATACTGCCTGTAGCAACCACCGTGCTACGTGAGGAACTGTGTAATGTAGTAGTTGGCCTCCCTGTACTCAAGCCATATCTTAATGTTTGAAATGAGCCTGTACGTCCATCGTCCCTTCGTAGACTCGACTCATCTGCATTGTCAAACATCACATGATTCTGAAGCTACTGCATTCCTGCGTTATGCATGTCTCCTCATACGTCTTGAATGGTACAGCACACTGATATCTTTCGCCAGAATGTCGGCTGGGATTCCGCCAGTACCAGTACTGCCTCACCTGCTGCAATGTTAAAAGCTTTGCAAACTCTCAAACCCACGAGCCGATAAACCGAATTCATTTATTTGTTTTTCTGAGAGTTTGCACGCGCCTTCACCCATACAGGTGGTGCGTAAAGCAGAATGGATCGCACCACTCCGGTTACAAGCAATATCCGACAGTGTTTCGGTCCACCCAAAATTCGGCGCCATTTTTGCAAGTGCCGCAGTGGCACTAGATGCATTTTGACATACATATTCTTAAAGCTCAGTTTGGCATCAGTCTTCACCCCCAGGTATTTGATAGGCGGGATCGAGACGTCCATATATCCACCAACTTTCGCATTGTTTTTCTTTCTATGGTTTATTATTAAGACCGTAGTCTCTTCTCTTCATTGTATATGCCATTCCATAGCATAGATCCAGTTCCGAACCCTGTGGTGTCCCCTATAACGACATTGAGTCCTTGAGGATTTTACGTAAGCACCTGTCTGGAAGACTTAATCCCACGGTCTTCTTAAGATACGGATTGATTTTGTGACCACAATCAGAGCCCCGCCGAAGCAAGCTACAGTGGTACCAGTCTATACCAAGTGCATGGCTTAACATTCCTACTGGTGGATGCAAGACCTACCTAAATCTCTACCGAACTAAGGAGTACGACACCCGTGTTGAAACGCAACACCACGCCGAGGCCCGAAGGTCTCTTCTTGCTTGAGCATAACCAACAACCTCCATGAAACTCCCACTAGGGGGCCTACCGCAAATAACCGAGCTGTACTCGCATACAACGGGAGTTCATCCGAAGTATGAGAGTCCAGGGGCTATCTCGGTTCCCATGGTACCAGTATACCCCTGGTGAGGTTTCGTGACTAATTTGGCACTTCAAATGAGTCCCCGTGCAGACGCGGGTCTGATCGCCCTGATTAGGCCTTTGGAGCATTCGCCTACTGCATCACGGCCGGCAAGCCAAAGTGAGTACAGCGTCTCCCGATGCCACCACTATGGAGGTTCTCCTCGGCCACTTGGTATTGGTTTGACCGACAGGGTCGCCGCCCCGTCTTCCTCACCGCCACCTCTGAGCACCCCCCTATAACGACATACTCTTTAGGGCTTTCATCCGTCCCGTACCTCAGAGAGGTAATTTTCGACCAGATTCGCCAAATTTCCAGGAACACCTATGTCAGCCAACGCGTCTTTAATTCGATTTCAGTTGGCGAAGTTGAATGTCGATATTCAATGTCAACACGGCACAACAGCCACCAGAACTCAGCGGGTATTTTGTCAGATTTACTACCATGCTTATTGCATTTACTGTATAGTGGGCGCGTTAAAATTCATAGTGGCGCTTCGACAAGCCATTGCTGTTGTCAACGATGCGTAGCAGTCTCACTGTGATGACTCTCCCCATTATAGCCAACACGCAGATCGGGAGATATGATGCTGGATCTTATTAGGTTTGGGAAGCAATACCAACTTTTGCTACACTGAGCAGGGAATATTTCATTTTTTAGGTACGCTTCATCATCCCGTTACGGATGCCATGCAAACATGGCACCGCAGCTTCTCTTCGGCTACTGGAGTTACCACGCATTCGTCAAGTTGAACCACCGTTTGCATCTTCCTCAGAAGGCTGCAACCGCTTTAAGCGGCCCTTCAGTCGTCTCGATTATCGTTACCGAGATTTTTCTTAAGCTTCTGGCAAAGTCTTCTTGTCCGGGAACATGGGTTGCCTACTAGGGAGTAGTCGCCTTCTTAACTTATGTTGATATGAGCGAATAGTTGGATACCCTGTATTTGGTTTGAAATGTTAACTAGAGTATACCGTGCAAGTAACTGATAATGTATGTCTCCAAATTGAACTTATTCTGCTTATTGAAAGGTGCAAAATCAGAGGATTAATTCTGAAATTTTTTAAATATTGTGTTATAGTGTAAAATTGCAACAAAAGCCTATGAACCCTACAAACCCATGAGAAAGTTACTGAAACTCAGTAGACCGGTAAAGTGTCAGATAAATTTTTTTTTCAATTTTGTCTAGATCAGATTCGTGATTTGGGTCCTCTGCATAACCATGTATTGGCTTTCATGGTCTTTATTGGCTGACCAACACTTGGAACCAGGAGGGTGACATAGTCTACGAGTTGAATTATTATCGACTGATAACTTCCGCGAGGAATTCGAGGTACTTGGAGCCTTCAGTTTTCGGCAGGTTTTTTTAATGATTGTGAACGGCTAGTTTCATTTCCCCGGATTAAACTGTAGACTGTGTTCTAAATTAAGAACATTTGCTGGAGCAACTAGGATAAGCCTCTAACCCTTACGTAGTTCAAGGCAGACTAATAAAAGAAATCAAGTTTGTTTATATAGGATAGCCAGAATGTTTACCACCGTAGCCGATAACACTAATTTCAAGAATCTATTCACTTTGTTTTTAATAATAATAAAAGTCTATATTAGGTAATTTTACTTCGTCTATATCATTATTCGAAGTTTTCCTCAAAAGGATAAAGATTACTCTGATCCAATTACGGTATTTCTAGGTTTATAGGCCATTAGTTTAGGTATTTCATATCCAATAGTATTTATTGCCTTAAAGATGTTTATAACATTGGCTTCTGGTAGCACTTCTCTCCTATAATTCTGCTTCAAAGCATTGTTGCTCACAGCAATATTTCCATATCATGTAAACGTGGTCAACCCAATCGGTATTCTCAATTTCAATTTTCCTACTGGAATTCGAAATGTCAAGTTAAAGAAATGTCATTGACAACGTAAACAAGAAACCAAAATTTCAGAGATTTGTACACACTTTTGTTATTTTCCTGTGAGAATTTCCACTAGATATCAAATGAAAAATGAATCTCAGCGAATTGTGCAGGATTTGCATACAAAATGACAAGAAACTGCATCAGATCGCCAAGTCCCTAGCGCCGGATATAAAAGTGACCTGTAGCAGTGTTGTTGAATTGTGGAATATTTTTCATAAGCTTCTAGTAAGTAACAAAACGGTAGAATTTAATCTAATTTAATCCTAGATGGTTATTTGATAGTTATTTTGATGAATTGTGTGTTCCATGAAACTTCCGAATTGGTTTGGACCGGCAGGAGTTGTAGAAAGGGTGTCGGGTTTAGGTTACTCTAGAAGTAGCCATAATGGTTTTTGCTGGGTGCAGACACAGTGTCCCGTACCTAAACGAATTCTAATCAGTTCTGTAAGCCATGTTCATTTAATTTGGTAGAACGAGGTGTTTGCTTCTTTGCAGAGACAATTAGTTTCGGATCTTTTAGGCTATATTTTCTGGCAGGTAGAGTGCTAGGTGCGGGTAGTTTGTAGGAAATAGAACCATCGGCAGAATTTTACCATAACTATCTGTTGCTGAGCACTATTCAGCTTGTACTAGACTCCAAAGTTCGATTGGTAAAAAGTATTATAAGTATTCGATTTCGGCTACTATAAAATTCAAATTGGGAAAGTTCATTTCGTGTGAATTCACTGAATTTGTGTCAGCAGATGCTTTAAGATTTGTGTAGAAAGTGCGGAAATATGATTGTTGCACCTATGCATGGTCTTTACATGGCTTAGGATAGAAAATATCATTTGTAATCGAATATTTGCCACTGCGACTGGAGAGGCAATCTACACATTTTCATTGATTAGACAGCAGGAGAGATTCATGAGCACTTCACTGAATGTTCAATGAGGTCCTAGGAGTTCAGTTCTAACCCAGTTGGAGTATGCCTTACTCGGTTAAATATATCTTTCTTTGCATCCGATTATTTCTATGAGAGTCAGTTTTGAGAATTGTGTCGTTCATGAGGCGAGTCGGGCAGTAGAACTATTGCCTTACGTTGGTCCGTTTAAGTTGAATGAATGATCCATAGTTTGTGTTTAGCCGGCGGTTTTTGACATCAAGTTCCTCGGAGATTTCAACTCAGTTCACCATCGTATCGTTGTACGGTTATATGTTGCCGTGATAACAGATATTACCTCTGGATGCTTCTTCTGCGTGAAGTCTTTAAAAGGTACTCCTTACTGTCGCCTTGGGAAAATGAATCGAAATTTAAACTGTGCGGGCTGCACCATAATGATCAAAAAGTTCATTCAGTTGATTCAAAGACGTGCTCTGCCGAAAAAGTTTTAAGGTTTTAGTAATACAGCCCCTGGCCACATTATTATAAGCACTGCAGATTCTATTATCATCATCAACGGCGCAACAACCGGTATCTGGTCTAGGCCTGCCTTAATAAGGAACTCCAGACATCCTGGTTTTGCGCCGAGGTCCACCAATTCGATATCTCTAAAAGCTGCCTGGCGTCCTAACCTACGCCATCGTTCCATCTTAGGCAGGGTCTGCATCGTCTTCTTTTTCTACCATATATATTGCCCTTATAGACTTTCCGGGCTGGATCATCCTTATCCATACGGATTAAGTGACCCGCGGACCGTAACCTGTTGAGCTGGATTTTATCCACAACCAGACGGTCATGGTAGTCATAGATTTCGTCGTTATGTAGGCTACGGAATCGTCCATTCTCATGTAGGAAGCCAAAAATTGTTCGGAGGATTCTTCTCTGGAACGCGGCCAAAAGTTCGCAATCCTTCTTGCTAAGAACCCAAGTCTCTGAGGAATACATAAGGACTGGCAAGATCATAGTCTTGTACAGTAAGACCCTATGGTGAGATGTTTCGAGCGAAACAGTTTTTGTAAGCTGAAATAGGCTCTGTTGGCCGACAACAACCGTGCGCGGATTTCATCATCGTAACTGTTATCGGTTCTGATTTTCGACCCTAGATATAGACCCCTAGAATTATCAACGGTGTCAAAGTTGTATTCTCCTATCTTTATTCTTTCCGTTTGACCAGTGCGGTTTGATGTTGTTGGTTGGTTGTTTTTCGGTGCTAACGTTGCCACCATATATTTTGTCTTGCCTTCATTGATGTGTAGCCCAAGATCTCGCGCCGCCTGCTCGATCTGGAAGAAGGCAGTTTGTACGTCTAGGGTCGTTCTTCCCATGATGTGGATATCGTAAGCATAGGCCTGTAATTGGGTGGACTTAAAGAAGATCGTACCTCTTGCATTTACCTCAGCATCACGGATCACTTTCTCGTCAAAGAGGTGGTGGGACCTCCAACTGGCCGATGTTCCAGGTTATTCAGCAGCTCACCAAAATACTCAACCAATCGCTCCAATATGCCTATTCTGTTGTAAATCACATTTCCCTCTTTGTCTCGGCAGGATGCGCATCGAGGTGTATAAGGCTTCATCCTGCTGACTTGTTGGTAAAACTTTTGCGCCTGGTGCGGTTGGTCCCCGTACTTTTCTAGGTCATAGACTTGTTGGTTCTCCCAGACTTCCTTTTTCCGTCTGTGAAGTCGCTTCTCCGCTCGACGGAGTTCGGGATAAGTGTCTGCGCGTGCACGCGTTCTTTGAGAATGCAACATTACTCGGTATGCGGCATTCTTCCGTTCCGTAGCTAACTTACATTCATCGTCAAACCAGCCAGCGACTTTTTTGCGGCTGGGGTTGTGAAGATCATTTGTTCATGCTTCATCTCCAAGATCTCTGTTGACTGCGGTTAGTGCGGCATCCATTTGACCTTATAGATGTTGCGGAGGGCTGTGTTGTGAATGGTTTCAGTATTCAATCTCACCTAATTGTTAGCGGGGATTGTAAGTGGTGCCCTAATTCGAGTTCGGACAACTATGCCAACGAGGTACTGATCCGAGCCTATGTTGGACCCCTATATGTTCTGACATTCATCAAGGCTGAAATGTGACGGCGTTCAATCAACACGTGGTCAATTTGGCTGAAAGTAATCCCGTCTGGAGAGGCCCACGTATGTTTGTGGACCGCTTTCGACGCAAACCAGGTACTTCCAACAACCATTTCGTGCGATACAGCTCACTGAATGATGCGCAGACCGTTATTATTGGTATCCCTATGTAAGCTATGGGAGCCAACGTATCGCCTGAATACGGGCTTCTTCCCTACTTGACTATTGAAATCCCCAAGTATGATTTTGATATCATACTTGGGACAGGCTTCGAGGGTCCGCTGAACTGCCTCGTAGTAGGTATCCTTCTCCGACTTTGCAGTCTCCTCTGTAGGGGCGTGAACGTTTATGAGGATTATATTCCTAAACTTGCCTCGCAAACACAGAGTGCATAGCTTTTCCCCTATATTTTCAAAGCCGATAACAGTAGGTTTCATTTTTTGGCTGACTAAAAAACCGACTACGAGCACATGGCTTACTGGATGGCCGCTATAATGGTGGCCGCTATGTATATGGTGTATGGGCTGTTCTCTAGGAAACCGCAACGCTGATACATCAGCCGTTGCCGGGTTCGTCGTTTTGAAATCCATCCTGTTCGAGGCTCCTTCCGTGGCTTCGTAACATCGGTTTTCCGTGTAAGGTTATCAGCCCTTCTCAACCCCCAAGGGAGGAGGACCAGTTGGTACATTTTGTGCCGTTTTTAGGCGCGGGAGACTCGCCTTCATCCTTCTCCGTCTGCAGTTTTTCATGAAGAAAGTACTCCCAGTGATCACCACGTGGAGGTGGAGATAGGGTTTGGTAGTAAAGCTGTTGGTTCAGCAGGCGTTTCCCAGGTTTTATGCTGCATCGTGGGTACCAATCCACGTTTCGCTCTGGAACCTATACTACCTTTGACCGCTACTAGTCGTATGCATCTCATTTTTCGTATATGGGTAGGGTTTTGAAAGCAGCTTCTAGTTGCGAATAAGTTCACTCGATCGTTCCTTTGGCGTGAGGATGTTACGCTGTTGTTCGAGAATGGGTCGTACTAGTTGAATTAAGCAAATTCCTGAAAAATTGTTTCCAAATTGTCTGGTGTCTGGTGATCCAATGTGTATAAAACGGCTGAGTGACAGTATTCCTTCCTTTTCGTTTATAGCTGTTGCCCGGACCAACCTGAAAAACGTCAACCCAATATCGGTAACCCTCAGAGTTGATGATAATATCAACATTAAATTAATATTCAAACCGATAGATAAGATTTTGCCGGGTTAAAGGGTTGAATTGTGCTTAGAGTGACTTTATATGAAAGAGCCCCGCCGGTAGCATGTGTAATGGTAAATTAAACGGTACAATGTAAGTAACCAAAGGTCATAAGCAGTTTGTGGTCAGTGAAGATTGTGGAGTCTTACTACTCTCACTATCTGTCCTATGTATTTGAAGGTAAGGTAGATAGCGAATAGCTTTCAAGCCGCCTACCTCTGCCGGAGATAGTTTTCTTTCAAGAAGAGGAGCGATTCCGAATCGTCACTTTTTTGTTGAAGAGTTGCTCCTATGGTTATATAATCGCAACGAAGTATCTCACGTGCTTTCGTTGGAGACCTAATCGTCATGAAAGTTGATTTCTAGTTGTCCAAAAGTGCACGTTCTTTTCCCTTGTGGTTTGAATTAGGGTTAGTTAGGCGAAATTTTCTTCATAGAAGAAATAAGGAAACGAACTACATCCTGGAAACAGGCAAGAAAAACGGATACAACAGGAACTTGATCGAAAACCGGATCAAAAAGAAACTACGCCAAGCTTCAAGACAACAACTTTCAACACTTCTTCAAGGGGCGAACATAGAATCTAAGCAAGGAAGTAGCAGATCTTCAGTAACTGAAGGTGCAGCGACAAATAACTCTGGATTGATGGCTGAAATGAATTATCTGCTGCTTAGAGGAGCAGTCCGTATCCACATGTTACCCTGACTAGCGATTTCATCCACAAAAGGAGGAGGAGGAACCCCAGTGTATACGATGCAATTAAGAACCGTGGTGGAGTGTTCTTTCAACCTCTTCAGTTGCTCGTGATCATGGATAAGAAGTCGACCGTAAACGTCCTTTACAGGACCATCGAAAGATTAGCGACCCCATGCAAGCTCTTTCAGGATACGATATATACTTCTGAAATCATTGCATTCTGTGGCATCTTCACTTCCCGATTATGCAGTCAGCCAGATCGCCCTTTCGAGACATGGCCGACGTCCTGCGCAAAACCCGAGAAAAAAGCATATTTGATGGTAGCGCAATGCTCATCGGTATTCTGAGGGGGGTTATACCTGCCGTCCTATAAGTAAGATAACCCTCCTACTGTTGAGCGACAGCTGGATCATACAAGCAGCTCCCCAACCATGCGCAATACACAAACGCAACTACTAAATCTATTGCTGATCTCCAAGTGGACGATCTGATGACTCGTACGGTTTCCTGTCTGCTGAAACCCAATTGACTTTATGGCAGGCTCAATGCTTGAACAATGTGCCACCCATGACGAGGTGGTGGAAGTTGCAGAAATCCACAAAGCTCCCACCATTATCGTTACGGTCGCCAGGACTGTGCTTCGTCCAAGGTGTTGTCAAAGCCCATCTTGGCATTCAGATTACCCATCACAATTACAATGTCACCTTTAGGAGGCCTGCCCTGAGTTGCATTTAATTGCTCATAGAAAGCATCATTTTCCATTATATCGGAAGTATTCGTTGGAGCATAACACTGTACAATTGTAAGAAATCTGTCAGAAACCGTCTCGCAAGTCAAGAGAGCGCGCCTTGCGTTAGCCTTCAGAAACAATTCGGCATCGGATTCGCGTCTGCTACCACTTGATTCGCGTCTGCTACAACTTGCCTCTCCAGAGTTCAAAAGGACGTTGACATTAGTCTGACAAGAGGGAGAGGAGTACTCTCCAGAGTCCCGCCACCTTACCTCGCTTCGATCCAGAATGCTTAGACTCAGCTCGAGCTGAAGAAACTGAGGATCCACGCTATCGTTGTCGAGGAGATTTGCACATTGCAGCAATCAATCACAGTCTGTTTTCGATAACCAAAGGCTGTAGCCGTGAGGTCAGTCTCTATCCAGGGCGCTTCACGTTTGGAAATTTCAAAATTTTCAGGTTGTTAGCTCACAAATTTCTATCCCTTTTACCTGCCTCTAACGACAAACAGAGAAGACTGAGTAGTTTATTTTTAAGCCCCAACTCACAGGGCCTTCTTTCTTTCACATGTTAGACTAACGAAGTGTAGGCAGTATCCATTTTGTTCCTTGTTTTCTATATGGTTTAGCACGATCGGTTTAACCCGCTGAATTACTCCAAATCGATTCGTCCATGTTTTAAATAGCTCTTTCTATTAAAAAATATTTTCATTTCCAGATAAGCACCGACGATGATTTGCCTGATAAAATTTGTGATGATTGCCTTGAAAAAGTCCACGAAGCATACATTTTTCTGGGAAAATGTGAAGCATCAAGAGGAAATTTACTTCAGATTAAAGACGCTCAGCTACAAACTGAACAAAACAATGAACCATTTCTGGTTGAAGAGCATCAAGTTCAAACAGATATCAAGGAGGAAATAAAAGATGACTTCTTTCTGGATGATATTAAAGGAAGTATTCAACCAGTTGAACCAGTCAATGAAGTTAAAGAAACGGTAGCGAATGAGGTTGTGGATCAAATGGAAGTTGTGGTTGAAGGAGAAGCAACGTTTTCTGTGAAAGAGATTAACACTTTTGAGACAAATGGCGCTGAAGATGATGATGACGATAACTTCGATGATGATAATTCTGAAGATGATGATGATGAAGATTGGCAACCACCAGCGAAATCGGATGATCAATCCGAAGATATAAAACCGATGAAGGAAAATCCGGAAGATGATACACCAAAAAGGAGGGGTCGAAGGTTAGTTCGATTATGACTTTTTATTATTAGATGAATAGTCTGTAGCGCCAAAAGAATAATTTTTCAAATATTGATTTTTGGAGGATTAGTTGTCCTCTGCATTAATGGATCTAGAAATAGAAATAGAAAATTATTCTTTCGGCAACATGGGGAAGATTTTTTTTCTAGCTATAACCAAATTGGACAAAACGACATACACAACATTAGTCTGTACTCTGTACATTTTCTCCTTTAGGAAACGAACCGTAAAAGAAACTGATGACGATAACGAGAAGCCTCGATGTGAAATTTGCCATAAAGACTTCGACAAAAGGTCGCGGCTGGTACGCCATATGAAATCTCATATAAGCGGGCGAAGGTATAAAGTTGTAGTTTATATTAACGTTTAAAAAATGTAACCTCTGTTAATTTAATTAGGCGCAAAAAAGAGCCAATGGAATGTGAAGTATGCAATAAGAAATTTGAGAAAAAATCACGCCTTCTTCGTCATATGAATGTACACGACCCCGATGGACGGCCTTACGAATGTGAGGTGTGTAAAGTTCGATTTGTTCATGAAAGTAATATGCGGCGTCATGCAATTGTACATACGGAAGTTATAAGCGAATCTTCAACTGTATTGAAACAACAGACCGTGTTCAAATGTATTGAGTGTCCGAAAGAGTTTGCTAAGCAGGAATCATTGGCATCGCATATGAGAACTCATCGAAGTAAGGGAGAGAAGAAGTCTTATACTTGTGAAATATGCACGAAAGTGTATCCACAATTAAATATGCTTACAAGACATATGAAAAGTCACGAGGAATATCGAAATTATCAGTGCAATATATGCGGAAAGAGATTCGCTTTAACTTCGCGTCTTATCGATCATATTAATCGTCATAACGGAGTAAAGCCCCACGTTTGTCATTTTTGTAACAAAGGTAATGGGAACGTAAAACAATAAGCTGTTTTAATTCATTTCAATATTTATAACCATAGCCTTTTTGCAAAGCTGTACACTTAAGGACCATCTACGTACGCACACGGGTGAGCAACCGTATCTTTGTGCCCAGTGCGGCAAAGCATTTAATAATGGCAGCAACTTGCGTCAACATCTTTTGCGCCACACTGGAATCAAACCATTCGCTTGTCCCGAATGTCCAAGTCGATTTGCATGCAAAGGAGAGTTGAAGGGACATATGACCACCCATCAAAATATCAAACCGTACAGTTGCGAACAGTGCGATTCGAAATTCACAAAGCCACAGTCCCTGAAAAAGCATATGCGAATTCATACAGGAGAGCGACCGTATGCCTGTGATGCGTGCGGAATGACGTAAGTAGTTTTACGTAAATCGTGTGCATGATACAAGTGGATAGATTTAAAAATGAGGTCCATGTCTATTTCCTGGTAATAATAAAAATAATTATTATGCAGTTTCACCTCATCATATCCTCTGAAGCGTCACATGCGCACCCATACGGGCGAGAAACCTTATCAATGTAAATTCTGCGATAGATCGTTTGCTCAAAGCAATGATCTTGTAAAACATACCCGCAGTCACGTTGGAGAGAACACTTATCAATGTGAAGAATGTCCTGCAGCTTTTCGATTACATAATGAATTACGTGCGCACATACAAGAACATTTCCGCGAGAAAAATGAACGAAAAGATTTCAATGAAGATCTGCAAGCGGCAATTATTCAACAGAAAGCCGCTGCAGAATCGGGTAAATTTATGAGTGCTCTGATGCCTGCAATAGCAGCTCCCACGGTGAATAATGAAACAGCCCCAACGACTGAAGAGTTCACTACGGCGGCATAATGAAATTTTATTTTATATGTAAGTTTACGGAAAATAGATTAATAGTAAGATAAATAGTTTAGTAATAATGACCATATGAGAAAGTAATGATTTTACAAATGAAATTATTATGTAAACAAATACTAAGTAGACGTGGTTTATGTTCGAGGTATTGCTGCAATAATGCTGGCATTACAGCTTAGGTAATGAGTAAATGTTTATTTGAAAATCAGTTAATGCCCGTTTTATACCTGATAAGTAATATATTTTTTCTCAGTAAAAGATACGCTTATTGATTACGGAAGAGAAATACCCCATTTCTAGGATTCCTTATTATATGCATATTACAAAAATTCCATAGATCTATCTGCAAAATTATTATCGTTTGCTGCATCGAATTGCGATTGTGACCGGATTTTAATGTTGAAGAAAAGGAACTTGCGAAAAGTGTTGTTGAGAGTAAGTTCAAATGTTCAACCCCAGGCAGGAAAATCAAGAAAATGGAATGGTTCTTTAGAAGATTTCTGCAAGGATATGAAGGATTTCTGAAAAATGTAAGTAGAGCATGTTTGTTCTTGTAGTAATGCATATATTCCTTAAAGGTAATGTTTTCCAGCACTGAGGCGCTCTACGACGAGTATAGTAAATACTTCAGTAGTTTTCGATTTGAAGGCATGGAACGCCAGCGTATGAGAGTTGTCATGTTCTAAGAAAACTAATAAATTTTCAAATATCATCTGAATTTACGTGAAACGCAGAAAGCTACTCTTACGTAGATATTTTGTTTCCTCCCTCAATAAGCTGCTCTTAGGTAGATATTTACTCAGCTCTTTGCTCCCTTGTTACGTTCTAGAGTAAATAGGGCTGTTTAGTTTTGATGATGTGGAATGTGTCTAAACAGGAAGTTCCTTTTGGGTAGACGAGCAGGTTTTTTTTTGAATATCCATTGCGGTATTCAATACTAGTTCGTCTTGTAGAAAAAGTTTCCGTTTTCTGGTGCTCGGCGCCTTGGCTTTGAGATTTGATTGATTGGTTGGTTGTTTAGCAGCCCTTGACTTTCCTTCTTTTATAGGTATGATAATTGGCCAATCTTTTGAAATCCAGAATTCCAGCACCTCGCCTAGAGATTGGCTTTGCATTGTATATGTTCGCCATCTCATTTGCCAAGACGTCAATCGGCATCATTCCAGAGATGACGAATACTGGATCATCTGAGACAGTCCTGAAAGCAGAGCATACTTCTCCTGACATCGTCCTGTAGACTGCACTCAGTTTTTTAGCGTTAAATGATATCCGCAACGCCTCCCTCCAAACTAGGGTCGCATAGAGCATGATTGAGGTTGCCATCCTGGTTCCAAGCAACATAGAGATATATCGTGGCCTTCGCATGTTCGGCATCATCCTTGCCAGGGCCATACTTGCAGTGGATGATTTATCGCAAACATACTGCACGTGTTGCCCTTAGCTGAGCTTCCTGTCTATCACCACCTCCACGTATTTGATGGTCGGTTTGGAAGTGATGATATGATTTCCGATCTTAATGCAAGCGTAATTTCTCTTCCGGCGCTTAGTGATGAGGACTGCTTCCGTTTTTTCCTCCGTCCTAACCCACCGCCGCGACTTCCCCCGGAAGGGGAAGATTAAGTACCTCGTTCGATATGATGTTCCACAGTAGTGGGTTCAATATGGCGTCTTGCGGGACACCCGCGGAAACAACGTACTCCTGGGGTCCGTCATCGATGCCATATGAGAGCCTCTTTTCTGCTAAATAACTATCAACGATAGCAGTGAGATAGGCGGGAATACCAACCTTTGCTAGGGATTTGCGTATTAGATTCCAATTGGCCGAATTGAGCACATTTTTCACGTCCAGGGTTATTATCACACAATATTTGCTGGTACTACCCTTTCCGTGAATTATATCTTCGGCCAAGCCAGTAACCAATTTGATGGCATCAATGGTTAATCTTTACGGAACCCATACTGCCGATCTGAAAGGCCGCCATACCTCTCAATAACAGGGAGTAATCTATTATAGATTATCCGTTGTAACATTTTCCCCACAGTGTCGAAAAGACATGGCTCTGAGGATGGTTCACCTGGAAGTTTACCAGGCTTAGGCAGAAGTACCAACTTATGCCGCTGGAAATATGCACGCTTCGAATATGTCCGGTTTGGATTTCACGCAAGCTTAAGGGCCTTATTCGGTACTACGCCTGGCACTTTATTGTCTCCTATTCTACTGGAGATCTCAAGCAGCTCGTCACATTCAGAGGTGGTTGGAATGTGTCGGTGTCATCTTCGTGCTAGGGTGGGTAGCACCGGGATGATTTTCAGCAAGAGGGTAAAACACGTAATCTGTGGAGATGAACGGCCTCTGAACCGTCCCATCGCGATCCTATAAGCGCTGCCCCAAGGGTTTCATCTGCTTCCGAGCAGAGCTGCTTAAAGCATTTCCTCTTGCTTCGCTGGATGACGAGCTTGAAGGTACTGTGGGGCGCCTTATAGGCGTACTCTTTTTGCCTCTGATTGACTCTACCAACCGCCTTTTGAGCCTACAACCTTTGGCTCGACACATGTCTCAAAGAAGATTGGCTGGTGATCGCTGTGGGTGTAGCGTTCGCTGACGCACCAGGACATATCACGCGTCAGCGTAGGGTTGACAAAGGTCAGGTCTACAACCGAACGCAACCCCTCTTTTTGAAAATTGTTTACTGCCACTTCGTTAATCAAACCTATGTCTATCTGCGCAAAAGCTTCTTATAAACTGCGGTCCCTGGCATTTGATTCTCTGCTACCACACTCTAGGACCCAAGCGTTGAAATCACATTTGAACTTCGTCCCCTTGCGTTGAGAACAAGATTATCAAGCATTTCCTCGAATTCAGACAGTGTCAAACTTGGTGTGGCGTAGCAGCTGTATACATATACATTACTTATTTTCGCCCATACAAAGCCATTGGCTGCCTGACTTGCAGTACATTGTATGGCCTGTCGACCGCAAGCCCATATTGCCGCTCCACCAGTCGAATCTGTGACCCATATGCCACCGTGAAGGTTTCTAAGCGGTTCACTTATGATGACGCAATTTCTATCTCAGATTCGAACGTGGTCTGATCAAGTAAATTCAGAGCAACCCTGCAATGATTGAGGTTTATTTGATTACACCTCATTTTCACATTGCAGTGAGCGCCTTCCTAAATCCCGGACATTTACCACTTCCGGCAATATGCCGGTTAACTTGTCCTTCTTTTACTTCGCATAATAGGCATTTGGGGACCCTATTGCATTCCCTGGCAATATGGCCTTTCTTAATATACCTTCTGCATCGATCGAATCGATCAATGCTGCTGGTACATACCTTCGCGAAATGCTCAACCATGAGGCATTTAAAGCACTTCTTTAATTGAATTTGTTTTCTTAAACGGCAGACAACCCCCAACCCATCCCATATATTGCCTCCGCTGGTACTCGTATGTGTGGCCGTTTGAGTACCGCCATAGGTTTTTCGTAAACCTACAATAGACTCGTCGGTAAGTTCCTCCAACTTGAATTGCTCCTTCAGAGCAGTACAAATTTCTCTTCTCGATGTCACTTCATCGAGATCCTTACATTGTATGTAGATCTCATGTTTTTGGACGCGCACCCAAGTGAGTTTTTAGCTTGAGTGCGAAAGTCATCAGTTTTGCCTACCCTGCATCTTTTCAGTTCGAATATGAGATTCCCTTTCTGGGTTTCTGGGTTCCTCGGATTCTGTTTATATTTCCACTCAGATTTTTTAGGTCGGGATCAGGTTTGACCTTTTTCAGTATCTCCACGTAGGACAGATTGCCCTTACTCCAGTCATGTTGCGCATTACACGAAGAAGATAGAGCTGGACCGGTGGAAGAGCCGGATGGTAGGGGGTTTCTTGAACTAACAGGTTCCTTCCTTCTCTCCCTTCTTGTTGGTGAAAGGAATTCCCTGATTCAAAAGCTCCGCAAGGCGGGAGAGTTAGATGGCCAGCTCGAAGTGATATGGCAAACGGGGTCTAGGCTAGCTCTCTGACGATAGGGAGGTGTTTAGTTGCTAGTCCGATGACGCACCCTTGCGGGAGTCTAACACTCTGTGCGTAAATGCATTTACCAACCTTACCTAAAAAAGAGTGCTTACAATCTGAGTTTTGCTTGTTTTTTTACTATGAGCGACCCTAACTAATCGATTGAGGCACTATCGTTTTTTTGAAACGAACACCTGAATATTTGTGAATCTAGTCATTTGGTGATCACTGGTAATTCAATATTGGTGAACGAGGCATAACAACTTTACAATGGTGGGTCTCTACTATGCTACTCAGTGTTTGTTCCTTCCACTTCCTGCCTGCATACTTTTGTTCTAGAAGCACCAAGCAAAGTATTTTGTATTTTTTTAATTATCACCTTCCTCTTACATTGATTTCCCTTTGCGGTAGTTCTATATATAATATTTATCTTGTTGGACATCATGTTTTTCAAATCGACGGTTATTTTGCTGATACGTGCAAATATGGCCACTCCACCTGTCCATTAGTTCAATATTTATTGATGTAGGGTAGGTCACTTCCTTGTTAGTGAAAAACTGGGTATGGGTATTTTCAGGTATTTTGTGTGTGTTAATCATACCTTCCCTATCCTTGAATAGAGGAAGTTCAGTGCGGAAGTTAAAACAACGCTGAACCAACTTGAAAGAAGAAATAAATTTAGATTGCTCTGAATAATGTTATAATATCGCGGCTATCATACTTTTTAGTCCTCATTTAGATCTTTTTCCAGATTCACATAACAAATTTTGATCGTATCCCATACATCATTTATATTTCCTAATTCTTATATTTATTTCAAGGATAAAAACCGCGCATACGCTTTGCTCCATTAATATTCGAGACTATTTGTTTTTCTGTCATTACATTCGTATGTGGCGACATTTTGCTTATAAACAAAGTGAAGTGGGAATTGTTATTCCACCTACGCAGAATACCGGCGGCAGTTAAATGTGAGATTTATGAAAGAAAGTGGAATGGTTAGGAAGTAACGATTTTGTACTAGTTCGTGAAATTAAATAACAAACAGAATGAACACGAAGGAGTTATGTAGAATTTGCTTCAAAGCAAATGATAATATGAAAGCGCTTCTAAGTTGTTTGCACCCCAACTACGATTCAAAGTCCAAAAGTGTTTTGAGTTTATGGGAAATATTCAAAAATATATTGGTAAGTGTATTAACGTATTTATTATAATATCGTGTAGATTGTGTTATCTTGTCATTGAATGAGTTTGAGACAGGTTGAAACAGACCCGTGTATAGAGCGAAATTACATTATATTCATATATGTTACAATGTGTATATATCATCATCATCAACAGCGCAACAACAGGTGTCCTTGGTAAGGAACTCCAGACATCCCGGTTTTGCGCCGATGTCCACTAATTCGATATCCCCAAAAGCTGTCTGGCGTCCTGACCTACGCCATCGCTCTATCTCCATCTTCTTCTTCAACTACAGATATTGCTTTTATATACTTTCCGGGCTGAATCATCGTTCCCTACACGGATTAGGTGACGAGCCCACCGCAACCTGTTGAGCCAGACTTTGTTCACTACCAGACGGTTGTGAATTGCTCATAAATTGGGTCGTTATGTAGACTACGGAATCGTCAATCCTCAGGTACGGGGCCAAGAATTTTTTTGAGGATTTTCCTGAGTTCGAAATTTTTATTGCCACGAATCCAGGTCTCCGAAAAATATATAAAGACTGGCAAGATGACTGTTTTGTGCAGTGAGAGACGTTTCGAACGAAACAGTTTACGTGCGTGGATTTCATCGTTATAGCTGTTATCAGTTGTGATTTTCGACTTTAGATAGGAGAAATTATCAAAGGTCTTAAAGTTGAAGTCTCCTATCTTTATTGTTTCCGGTTGACTAGTGCGATGTTGGTAGTTCTTTGTTCTTTGGCGCTGACGTTACTATCATATACTCCACCGTCCAGCTGAGGTTCGGGACGAATTCCAAAGAGCGTGTATAGAATTCTCGGATATGGATCCTTTGCATAGACCAGGTATTCCCAGGCTCTATGCATCTCCAGCAACTTCAGGAATTCTATCTCAAATCAATGATGAGATTGCATCTCGGCTTTGTGCTGATATGTAGCTGCTGCAACTACAATCACTTGTGTATTGTGGTGTAGTTACGGCTATCAGATTGCACGGCCAGAAGATTCGCTTTCGTGTTATTGGTTTTCAGTGACCAAAGGGATCCACCATGGAAAATTCGTCTGGAATGTTGGCGGGACTCACTAAGGCAGGTCATTGCTAGACTGATTCAGATCAGCACTGGCAATGCCATCAGACGGGTGAGAAATAAGTGTGCAGAGTTTCCGGTGATGGAAGCGAAAGAGTATTGGGGTAGACTTTGGGGGTTACCCGCCCAGCATGTTGTGCATTCTGAGTGGATCATCGGCGCAGGCACCCGCCATATGTATCGCATTGATCCGAAACTAATAGTTTTTGGCGACAGTCATGGAAGGGTGGCATACCACCTTATCAGTCCGTACATCTGAGGGTGTTAATACCTCAGAGCCGTATGCGGAGGGGCATCTTCTAGGGGGATTCGTTGAGTCCTCTTTGGTTTTATATGGCACTGAGCCCTCTTTCCTGGCTACTGAATGATGTTAGAGGGCATGGTTTTGCAATAAAGTATGGCCTACGTGCTAAGTGCGAACTGATATACTTGATGTACTTAGATGACATAAAGCTGTATGCTGGTACTGACGACCATCTTAGAAGGCTATTGCGAATAATAGACATGTTCAGCTGTGATATCTGGATGGAGTTTAGGTTAGACAAGTGTCGAATCCAAGCCATCCGCAAAGGTCATAACGAGCCGCATGCCGGACATAGCATTGGTGACCTCCACATCGAAGCTATGACCAAGACAGATTTCTACAAGTACCTGCTTCTGTCTGTAAGGCAGATTGTGGACTGACTGAAGGATCGATCTTTCAATCCTCTGAGTGGGGTGAAGTTGGACCAAGAGCGGATCGATGAATGGAAGTTAAAAGCAATGCACGGTAAACACGTGAATTGTCTTTGGTAGCCATTTGTCGATTTGCATTTGTCGAACAGATGACTGTGTGCTGGCGAGTTCTTTGCTGAGACGGAGAGGTTCATGTGTGCCATTCAGGACGGCGTGGTCGCCACCCGAGCTTATAAAAAGCTCAAAAGCTCGGTTGGAGAACGACCAGCGCAAAATGTGTGGTTCTGCGTTAGAGACGTTAGACCATCTCATTTCTGGCTGTACTGTTATGGCACCGGTGCAATACATCACCAGGCATAATACTGTATGTAAGGTTATCCATCAAAACCTTGCTGATCACGGGAACATATCCGGTTTACCGATATGAACCGCAAGCAGTACTTGATAGTTCTGCTTATAGCATGTATTGGGACCGGCAAGTTCTAACTGATCGCCATACTGCACATTACAAGGCTGACGTACCGTTAGTTGACAAGACGGGTCGCTCCGCGTATATTATTGATGTTGCTATCCTCTATAATAGCAACATTGAACGGAAATAAGCGGAGAAGAAGGTGAACTATGAGCCACTGGCTCGGAAAATCAAAGAAATTGGGCATCTCTAGCGGGTGGTTGTAGTTCCCATAATATTGTCAACTACAGGTATTGTACCTAAATCCCTCACGGCTTCCCTTGATGTCCTGGAACTTTCGCACAGTCTGGTTCAAACCATGCAGAAGTGCACCATTCTGAACACGTGCTCGATATTGCGGGGAGTTATCGATAGATACTCCCATTAACCTACCACCGGCCACTACCACCAGCGCCCCTTTAGTTTTTAAGTAGGTAGGATCATCCGAGCCTAAATGATTGGCACTAGTATTAAGTAAAATCCGGCATCTGCCGAGATTGTGATAAATAATAATAATTGTTGGCGCAACAATCCAATTGGATCAGGGCCTTGAAGTGTGTTAGAGCACTTCATTCAAAACCGTAACAGTACACTTCAGGAGTAAAGTACCCTATATTAGGCAATGAGGTCAGCATTCTGCTTGATTTGACTCAGGTACTCATTCACAGCTGAGTTGACTGGTATCCGACGTCAAATCATGATACAAATCCCACTGCCACCAGTGAAATTTGAACCGCGACCTTCCGTACGATAACATTGTGCTCCAACCACTCAGCTATCCGGATGCTTCCTGAATAACCCGATTAAAGTATTCACTGAGCCACAGTGTTGGGTCCCAGCTCTTCGCTTTTCAGAGCTCAGATGCGATGTCGACAGGTCCTGCCGATTTCCCCGATTTCATTCGTTTTATTGCTTCCCCGACTTTAGTTGTGCTGACAGGTGGAACTGCTCCAAATGTCGGCAATGATTGTGGAAGTGGAGGATGACCAAATTCTTCAGTTGAAATCTGGTTGAAACATTCTCGCCATCTATCCGTCGTGGATCCACGGTTCGTAAGTAAAGTACCATTATTGTCATTAACGCAACACAAGTATTTGATATCCTGTATGCGTTCGTTTCGGCTTTTGGCAAGTCGTTACAGATCTCTCTCGCCATCCCGAATGCCCAGTTTATCGCAAAAATTTTTGTAATGAGTCGCTCTGGTGACAGCGATTGCTTTCCTTGCTTCCTGGTTGGCGTTCTTATAAATTTGTCAATTGACGAGGGTTTTGTCGTCCAGAAACTTGTGGTAGAGGCGTTTCTTTTCACGGACCTTCATTTCAACATCGTCATTCCAATGGCAAGTATCTCGGTTGATGTATCGCTTACTTGGCTTGGTGATCTCGAGGGTTGCAAAGGCTAGTTTGTGGACAATGTCTTTCATTTGGTTCCACGATTTTTCCGCGTAAGTGAGATCCCTTCTTCTTTCTTCTGACCAAATCGCCACCATTTAATGTGCGGCAGGCCAGTGTGTTCCTCACACTGTTTTATCGGTAGCTTATGTCGCAGGATGCCAATCAGTGACGGTGGTACAAGGTACAAGGTCATGAATATTCGCAAAATCGATTATACCCTCGCCATCCTCATTGCGCGCTCCAAATCCCTTTCCCCATAGCACTTGTTACCACTGCCTTTTCACCCACATGACTATGAGTCGTCAGCAGGCATGTGACAAGTCTTTTCATCGAGAAGTAGCCAGAAGGCATCTTTTTCGGCATCAGGTCGACCTGTCTGTGGTGCGTAGTCGGTGAATATATGTATGAGGTATCAAAAGAAAGGTCTCGATTAGAACTTTGCGAAGCCGGTATTAGTTTTGATAATTGTTGGAAATGCGGGGAATGTGGTTGGTATAAAGTCATCATTTCGTTCATGGATTCATTCTTAGAAACTGGACAACCGAAAAATCTGAAAAAACCATGGACGTGTACGGTGTCCAGGCGTCAAAATTCGGGAAGTTGACTAGATATTGTCAGGAAGGCACTGTATGACTTAATTAAAGTACGTTCATTGATAATTATGTTTTCATTCAGAATGAAAAATCGTTAACTTTTCAGATTGATGACGATCGATTCATAGAATCTGCGTTTGTATGTAGTGAATGCGTTGCAGAAATCCAGCGCAGCTATGAATTTATTGTGAAGTGCGAACAATCAAACAGTCTTTTAGAGAAATTTTCAACATGTAAGCAAAAATCAAAAGGCACCCTCTTACCAAATAGCAGCAACAGTGATTCTCATTTATCGAAAGAAGAGCTTGATAATACAGAACAGGATGCTAGCAATGTGGAAAAATCAAAGCAGTTGAAGTACGAACCAAAAGTGGGTTTAACTCCTAATGAAACTGTCTTAGATTGCAGTCAAGAAATGCATGACGACAGTGACGATGAAGAATATTTGCTGCAAATCGTTACTGATGATGATGATGAACCCGAAAAAGCCACAAAAATTGAAACCCCGAAAAGAAGGTATAAAATTTTGTTAAATATTTTTAGCTTATAATAATTTTATGCTGCTTTTTAATCTTCAGACGGAACACTTCAGTTCTTACATGTAGAACATGCGGTAAGGCTTTCACCTAAAGATATCACTTCAATCGACATGAAAAAATTCATTACAAAGAAGGAAGACCTTTTGAATGCGAAGTCTGTAAGAAGCTGTTCACAACTGAAGAGAATAAGAATCGTCATATGCTGTTACACAACGCCGTAATATCAGGAACAGCAACGATCCTAAGTCCAAGAACCAGCTTTAGATGTATGGACTGTTCTAGAGTGTTCACCAAGCAAGAATCCTTATCATCACATATGCGCAAACATCAAAATTTGCCTAATCGAGAGCGAAAATATAGTTGCAAGGTATGTCCTGAAACATTTCCACGATCATCATTACTGTCGCGACATAATAGAACTCACTATGAGAATCGGAAATTTCAATGCAATATCTGCGGAAAAAGATACGCTGGTAATGGACAACTAGTTGACCATTTGAATAGGCATAACGGGATCAAGACACATTCTTGTGAAGTTTGTGGAAAAGGTAATATCAAATTCTATTAAATCGAATTATATGAGAATTCAAAAGAATTTATTTTCAGCATTCTATTATCCAAGTCCGTTGAGAGAACATCTTAGACTGCACTCTGGAGAGGCCCCATATCCTTGTCCCCAATGCGATAAAGTTTTTGCAAGTATAGGGAATTTACGGCAGCATTTGAAGCGCCATTCATCTGAAAAATCAATAGAATGCCCGCAATGCCCAAGCCGGTTCAAGTGTCAAAGCAATTTAGTTTCACATGCCTATGTTCATAAGGATGCAAACCTCTATGAGTGCGATGAATGTGGTATGAAATTTTCGAAAACATATGTATTGAAAAAGCATAAACTTGTGCATTCTGGGGAGAAGCCTTACGAGTGCCAGAGATGTCCTATGAAGTAAGTGATAATTTGCGTTAATTCCTTTGGAGTTTTGGCAATGATTTTTCTAATGATTTTGACCAGGTTCAATTCATTGTTTCCTTTGAAACGGCACATGCTTATACACACTGGAGAGAAACCATATCAATGCAAATACTGCGATCGTGCATTTACACAATGCAATGATTTAGTGAAACATACGAGGGGCCACGTTGGAGAGAATATATATATGTGTGAAGAATGCCCAATGGCATTTCGATATCAGAGAGAACTTCGAGCTCATGTTAAAGATCATTTCAAAAAGAAAGCATTGAGAAGTTCACAAGTAAAAGATGAAGGGACTACGGTAGAATCCGGATAGAATGACTTCCAAGGGACAGACAAAATTTGCACAACGTTCAAAGCGTCCGCATAAATTGAACTTGTTTCTATTTAATGTAATGCACAATATGAAATTTCTATAAAAATCAAACCACAATTAATATTCATAGAAAACTTTACTTAAAATTAACCACTCCGCATACATACATAGGTGTCTATCATAAATCAGAGAAACAATAGTGTGTTTTTTGTGAATTCATTCATTCAAAGAAACAATAGTGTATTGTCAAGTTCTCACTTTACATAACTCATATCACTGGATTGCGCAGCATTAGATAAAAATCCGTTCTATAACTTCAAATCATACAACCGTACTGAACAATTAATTATAGAACAATCCCTTCAACTGAGTTACGTCACCACATTATCTTCGTGGGCGAGCGACGAGTCCCGCCATCAAATTGTGCAGCCAAATAAATATGCACATGTGCATTTAGTGGTTAAGAAAATAAATATAAGATTATTATCTCTATGTTTAAGGTACAACTTATTGTTCAAAAAATAAGTATAAGATTACCCTTCTTATTTCCGTCTTTTAGGAGGTAAACTAGATTCTCCAAGAAAATATGTGGAATAAGAGATAAAAATAAAATGAATGTGGAATATAAATAGGATGCATTTTAATTTTTAAAGGACAGTCTAAGTTCAGCAGTTGAACAGCGAAAAAAAATTACCTTGCCACAAAAACGAGGGACTTACAACCGACGTGAGTTATTCTAACTCTGGAAGCACACTGACTTCGTAATTTTTTTTGTTAACACAATTAATTTATTTTTTCTCTTTGTTTTGGTTACACATAGCTTATGACTAAACTTAATACTAGACTTATCTCTAACAGCTTAACTTTGCCTCAGTAGTGGGAACCTTGGCTCCTGTGGCATCTAATGTTACAAGCGTACGGGAGGAACTTGAACTGGCTCCAGTGATGAATCCATTCAGAAGGAGCTCGATTTTTCGCAGATCCCCTCCCACACGGGCACAAGCCCCCACGATCGCTACCCCCAGTGGGAAGCGTATAGCGGGAGTCTTCGATGAGGAAGAATCACTGACGCCGATTCACCCGAGCGATGTTTTGGGCAATGATCAGTCTGGAGCTGCCTTTACTGCCCTCGGTAAAAAGATCATGGAGCTGTGTGAGTTTATAAAGGAGCGCAGGAACATTCACCAAAATATAAGGGCCATGATAAGAGGCATCCGTTTGACGTACGGTAAGGCCCAGGATGAACGAGTAGGGAAGTCGCCGATTGGAAAAGTGAACCAGGCAACTCAAGTAACTACAAGAGTCAGTGGTGAAAACGCTAAGGAAAGCCTATGGGGGAACACAAACCGCCATCATCAGCCTACCAGTGGAGAACGCACTCAAACTGTTAGCAGCAGGGAGAGTGAGAATAGGCTGGGTTATGTGTCGCCTTAGGGAACAGGTGGCGTTAAAACGGTGCTTTAGATGCCTTGGCTTTGGTCACATTGCGAAGTAATGCACTAACCCAAATGACAGGTCAAAGTAATGCAGGAGATGCGGAGTGGAAGGCCATATCAGCAAGGACTGCGGAGCTGACCCAAATTGTCTACTGTGCAAAGGAAAGGAGGGTGTGGACCATCGGCACATTGCGGGCAGCAGCAGGTGCCCGGAATACAGGAGAGCCCTTACTGGAGTAGGATATCGGCGGTGTATAGGGAAAATAGGGTTGCTATCAGAACTGAGCCTTGGGGTAGGCCCTCAGGAGAACTGTATGGGTCGGATAGGGTATCATGGATGCGAACTAGGGATTGGCGATTGGAAAGGTAATTTAGAATAAACCTGCATAGTTGCGGGTGGAATTTGAATGTGTGGGAGAGTTTGTAGGTGAGGCGTTCGTGCCAGACAGCGTCGAAGGCTTTCTGGATATCGAAGAGCAAGCGGTGGTGGGGATATTGTTGTTTAACTGGGCGAGGATGTCAGTTTTGAAGTCTAGGAGGGCGTGTGAAGTGCCGTAACTCCGCCTGTTGGCAAACTGGAATGGGGGGATAATGGTCTGGTCGGTGATGTGTTGGAGCATGATATGGTGAATGACGTGCTCGAAAATTTTCGATGTCACGTTGAGGAGGGAGATGGGGCGGTAGCTGCCCGGAGAAGCTGAAGGTTGTTCCTTTTTTAGGATGGGGACGATGTGGAATACTTTCCATGGAGTGGGAAAGTGTGCTGATTGGAGGCATAGGTTGAGGAGTTGAGAGAGGAAAGGGCTTAGGGTTTTTGTGCATTTTTTTAGGATGATAATAGGGATGTAGTCAGGGCCGGTGGATTTTTTTATTATTTCGGGAAAGGATGATGGATTCTACTGTATGGGGTGTGATAGCTTGTATTGGTAAGCAGCAGGGTATTGTAGGTTGGGGTGGTGGGATCTGAAATTGGGTGTAAATGAATGGTGTGGTAGTAAGGTTGTGGATGTGTTGGCGCACCGCAGTTTCTGTGGGTGGGTCGGACAAATTTTGGGTGGTGTGATGGGCGGCCAGAAATGGCTAGCAATCAGGTCGGCGTGGGCTTTGGGGAAAGTATTGTGGGGGAAGACGCTGGCTGTGCGTGGTTTCGCGTAGCGTAGTCGTCAGCGTATAGTGTCTGGATATGGGATTGGATGAGGTGTGTTAGGGAGTAAATTCGTGATTTGAGGAAATTAAACTGGGGAGCTCGGTGGAGTTGGCGTCGTAGGGTAGTTTTTTGCTTGATAAGGTCAAGGACGTGGGGTGGAAGGGTGATTAGGCCCTGGTAGTTTAGTGGTCTGAAAAGGGTGGTTTCGTTGCAGGCTTTTTGTGTGATTTCCGTGAACTTTTACACGGCGGAGTCAATTTCGATAGGAGACAGATTGGACGAGAGGCAGATATTCGATAGTTTATCGGCTAGGTTGTAGTTGAGGCGTTAGCAGTTGGTGGCAGCGTAGTTGGGAAGGAATTTAGGCTGGGATTTGGGAAGGCGATCGGTGATGTTGAAGTGGAGAACTACTCCGCCATGGTCGCTCAAGCCTGGGATGGTGGGAAGGTCTTGGGGGGAGGTAGGAGGGCTGGGGTTGATGAGAAGGTGGTTGCCTACCAGGAAGGAGTCGATGAAGGAGTCGATATTTTGCCTATGGTCGGTGGGTTGGATGGTGGGGAGGAGGGTGAGTTGTAGAGGGTGGGAGCGCTGCGTGGCTAACCTATTGCCATTGGCGTTTATAGTGGTGTTATACCAGGTATTATGCTTGGCGTTTAGGGCGCCCCCTAGTACAAGGGAGAAACGTTCGTGTTGGCTAATTGGGAGGGCTTTGAGGCCTTGCACTAGGTTGGAGATGTCAGCGGGATTAAGGGTTTGGTCGGGGCAGTAGAGGCTACCTAGGAATATGATGGAGGAAGGTGTGGTGATGAAGACAACGGTTAATTCAATGGATGGGGCAATAGTGGTTGGGATGTAGGCTCGTTGGGCGTCTAGAGGATTAGCTACTAATATGACTGTGCCCCCGTCTTGGCAGTCAATACGGTCGGAGTGGGAGGTGATATAGTTAGAGATGTACAGCTTATGTCTTGGGTTGAGTTTGGATTCAGTAAGAAGTAATAGGTTGGGTTTGTGGACGGAAAGGAAATTGGTCAGTTCGTGGCGTTTTTGTCGACTGACGAATTCTGTTGTCAGTCAGTAGTAATATCACTTTGGTGGTCATTACTGGGGGACACTTGACAGACGAAGCAGAGGAGCGAGAGTCTCTTCTCCATTGTTGAGGAAAGGGAGTTGTATGTGGGGAGGAATGTGGTGAGTTGGGAGGTTAGTTGGGCGGTGGAGGTGTTGAACAGCGAACTGACTTCGTGGGCGGACCTCTGATCCTTTTATACTCCGCGTAGCATTCCAGGAAAACATGCAAAGATTTTGCTACTTTGTGCCTTTGTCAATATATCCGTACTGGCATTTTTTTTGAGTAAGGTAGGTGAATGCATTTACGCACAGAGTGTTGGACTCCCGCAACAGTACTCTGTCGGAATACCAACTAAACACCTCCCTGTCATCAGAGAACTGGCCTGGAACCGTTTGACACATTACTTCGGGCTAGCCCTCCCGCTCTCCCGGCTTTTGGAGCCTTCAGGTCAGGCAATTCCTTTCACCAACGGAAGGGGAGGGGAGGAAGGGACTTGTCAGTTCAGGGAACCCCTTACCGTCCGACCCCTCCGCCGATCGAGTTCAATCTTCTTCGCAATAAGAAGAGCCCGAACATAATGCACAATACGATTCCAGCTGCCAGCTCTGACAATGTTGTCTGGAGAGAGCTCCCCTGTGTTTGCATAAAGTTGCCTCTTGTAAGAGAAAAAGGTGTGTTCAGCGTCGTCCGCCACTCCATCGCAGAACACACAATCAGGAGATCGCGCCTTCCCAATACTGTGCAGGAAAGATTAAAAACCTTCATGCACGCTTAGAAGTTGGGTAAGGGAGTAATCTATCTCACCGTCCGTTCGGTTCAACCACGGGTCTAAGTTGTCGAAGAGCCGTGCAGTCCATCTGCCTCTTGGCTTATTTTACCAAGAGAGTTGCACTCGGTAAGGTTGCGTTGACGTTAAGTTCTCCCCCTTATTGCGGTAGATAGCTTTGCACTCCTTGGCAACGAGGGCAACGGGGACCACTCCCGCAATGACCATCGTAGCCGGTTCAGAGACGGGACGATAAGCAAACGCCACTCGCAAAGCTCCCCGCCTCTGCACTTGAGCAAGGCGCTTACGATGCACTTCTTTGTGTAGGGCATCAGCCCATACATCCGCGCTATAGGGCAGAATCGACTGCGTTGCTCCCATAAGGAGACGTCTCCTAGTAGATATAGGGTCCTCAGCATCACCATTAGCCAACTCAAGGCCGCGACTCCAACTGCAGCTCTGACCGCTGCTGCTTTGATTTGCTCGAAGAAGCGCATTTTCCAGTCGAACATTAAACCAAGGTATTTAACCGCTGGTTTTGACTCTATAGTCAACTCGCCGATCGATATGAGACGCAGGGTCGGGATTCTTCTTCCTCGAGTGCAAGGCTGAAACCGTGAGCAGTCGTCCATCCGCTCACCCGTCCCATCAATATGCCAAGTCTGCTTTGCGCCTATTCAACAGTGCGTCCGGAAACAAGTAACGGCATCTTCGACCTCCATAATATCATCTGTGGACCTCCCTGTTCTGAACCCGAATTGCATTGGGGATAAATCCTCCTTGATAAATTTCTCGAACGGTCGGTATGCAGACGGGAGTCGGGGAGACGGGGTCTCCTTTACCCTTGCTGATCAGCGCGAATTCAGCCATTTTCCAGCGACAAGGAAAAATGCCCTCCTTCAAGCAGCCTTTTTGGCCGTTGGTGGAAATCAGTTTGAAAACTTCCGCCGGAATGCCATCAGGACCTGGCGCCTTCGGGAGAAAACCTTCTGAAAATGTTAGTTAGTTAGTCAATCCACCAATTCCACGATTTTAAAATTTTCAATAAGTTATCATTTATCGAATAAATGGCTGCAGGCTTAGAACTACAATTAATTGTCGCATAATTAAAATGTCAAGAAAGAATATATGATTTTTAAGAATGTCTTCATTTTCCCCGATTCTTACGCTATCCAGCCCACATACCATTTTATAGGTCTATTTCTCTTCTAAACTAGTGATCACAAATTTCGTTCCTTTTCTCGAAATTCTCAATATTAACGGAGATTAAGCGTTTGAAGTTTTGTAATGGATTTCTCCTCTATTTTTCCCCTATCTCCCTACTTTCCCGCAGATTACACCCCTCACCGCCCAAACTACATTACATTTTCTAGGTCTACCTCTGCTCTAAGTTAGTGTCATCCTATTTTTACATAAAACTTTCGTAGAAACTTTCCCGCTTAAATTCAAATTGCCATGCCTACAGTGGATGGTAACAGCATTCTATCACCCATTATAAATAGTGCTACATCTCAGCTGTTTCCTAATGTGACAGTTTCAATTGTTTATCAAACAAGTGCTCGGGTTGTTATCGCCTAACTCAATTAAATGGGATTTTCCGAAAAATCATTAGTCAAAATTTCTTAATAACAAAATATGGATCTCGGCAAAACGTGCAGGACGTGTCTGCGTTCCGATGGGACATTGAGTCCTTTGGTTGTGTCGATTACTCCGAAAGTTGGTTCGGTCTCGAGCGGCGTCGTTGACCTGTGGAAAATTTACACTCGCTTATTGGTAATTAATGTTGTATTTAATATTTATAATCAAAATATGATAGGAGTGAGTTATTAATTGATTTTTTTCCCGGGTGATAGGAAGCACTACGTAAGTTTTACATTGGGAAGTACGCGTGGCTTATCTGTGGTTTGGAAAAATCGCTACTGCCTTTCTGCTTCCTTATAAATTATTGAGAAGCAAACGCCAGCAGCTTAGTTTGGTTCTGTTATGGAAGTAGTGCTAGAAGGGATTTACTTAAACGAGATAGCAGAATTGGACAATCAGTTCAAATTCTTGAATATTTGGAGCCGAAATAAACAACTCCCTCCTAACCTGGGTTGATCTAATACAGTCCACCCCAGTATTCATCATTCTACCATCGTGTGGACATGTGAATCCTCTGATTTATTAATGAAGTTTCGAATATGTCTGAATCCATTCGCATTTCACGTTTTTGTGGTTTGTATTCATTTTGTTCTTCGGGAACCCGGCAAGCTACCAGTGTTACGCTGATCAACTCAAGACGACTGCCGAGGGAACGAAGGGTAGGCCGTTGCCTATGACGCCAGCAGTAACGCCAGCTTAGCTATATTGCCTTGGTAAAAGTATCATTGGAAGATATTTTGCACCTTATTGCTTTGTATCGTCCTGTTCGGTATTTGTTGGACCACTTTCCTTCAGTTAAGTTCTGTGAATCTGGTGAGTTGTATTACAAAATCCAAAGGAAGCGTTTAGAGTTTAATTTCCCACTTTACAATGAAGTTGCCAGGATTTTCCAAGTGTTCAGGATCCGTCTTGAAAAAAAATCCTCCAGGAAGCTAAACTTCTTTGCTCATTTATATATTTATTTTTCTATTTGGAGTCTTTTGCAGATGAAGATTATATGGTCTCATTTGTCTCCCACACACCTCCCAGTTCACAATTTCTAGTAGGGACTACTCCAATGTTAGCAAGATAATACTCGGGTGCCTACTGTTTACCCTTTTGTGGAGTATAGGGTATCCAAACATCTTAGTTTCTAGTGAGATTATGCTTCATGTTCACGATCATCACACTTGCTGCTGTGGGGTTATCAGCAGGGCAGCACAAAGACGAGACAAACACTCGGGACCGGGGTTTGAAGGGGCAGTGAGATTGAGTGGCTGGCGCTCAACTATTTTGACCATATGGAAAATTTGCAATTAATCTATATAAAGTATAGCCAAAGTATTTCCAGCAAAGGGGAAAAACCAGTGTCTTGATAAATAACATAAATAAATGTTTTATTTGAGGAGGTATTTTTATATTCCTCATTCGACTCCCCATGGCAATGCCCCATGTATTCGTCAAGAAGACATTCGGTACTGTGTTAGTTGGGTTAATGCCTGATTATGGTTTGTGAAAGGATGACTTGCTCTGTTGTACATAAAGATGTCAAGTGAGGGTTTTTAGATGTGTTAATGAAATTGTCATTGCTCGTAGCTCTGGCATTTAAGGGGGTCCTCTCATGTGAAGGCCCTTTTACTGAGAATTTTCTATCGAAGAACTGAATAAACATACAAATGCTAATTTTTCACGGTACATTTATTAATATCTTGAGCATACATAACAATTTTCTCAGCCCGATATCGTCGTTCATTATTAAAGTACCCGGCAACATATCCACTCAAACTAGAGGACGTTCTTCTTAAGGAAAAAAAAATAAACGGCATTTTAATACGTGGAGTATATCCTGGTTCGTGAACTAGGATTATTAAAAAATATCCATAAGTAAATGTTTCGTAGCTTTTTTCTGTGAATTTTGATATTTTTTCGCACTTTTTTAATGCGTAAAGAAACGGCCTGATGAATCGCAACTATCCTAGTTCGGGAATCGTAGAAACATGTTCTGAATAAGTGGTTCCAATAACTTCGTTGATTATTCACCATAAAACTTAGACTGACCCTTAATCTGCTATACTTGGTCCACAACCCGTCGGTTGCTTCAAAAAAGAGATAAAAAGCGAAGTCATTCAAACGTTGTTCGGACCGATAAATTCGCGCTTCATTGCGGCGAGCGGCATAAACCTGGCCTACGATACTTTTCATGTTTAACACTGTAATTTCCGAATGACTGGGAATATTAAAAAATCACTTTGCCCAAAAATTGTACGCTATATCTACATGCAATTGATTTCTCGGAACCGACATAAGGATGGCCCACCTGAAGCTTCAATTATTTGGACATCCTGTTTGTTTGTCCTCTAGAAAAGAGATCGACTTTGTGACCTCTTGTCGGAAGAATTTGTGATATTTTGGAAATGTTCAAGTCAAAATGTTGGATTCAGCACTGATTATGAAAAGCGATATCGTTACTGTCTTGAACGAAGTGTTCTAACACACTTCAAGGCACTGATCCAATTGAATTGTTGCGCCAACGATTATTATTATTTCCGAGTTATCACAATCTCGGCAGATGTCGGACCTTACCTCATACTAGCACTAAGTGCCAAGTATTTAGGCTCGGACGATCCTACCTACTTCAAGAATAAAGGGGCGCTGGTGATAATGGCCGGTGGTAGGTCAATTCGAGAATCCGTCGAGAACTCCCCGCAACATCGAGCACGTATGCAGAATGGTGTACTTCTGCATGGTTTGAACCAGACTGCGAAAATCCCAGTACATCAAGGGAAGCCGTGAGGGATTTAAGTACAATACCTGTAGCTGACAATATTATGGGAACTACAACGACCCGCTCGAGACGGCAAATTTCTTTGATTTTCCGAGAGCCAGTGGCTCATAGTTTACCTTCTTCTCCACGTATTTTCATTCGATGTTGCTGTTATGAGGGATAGGAATACAAATAATATAGCTTCGATGTGGAGGTCACCAATGCTATATCCGGCATGCGGCTCGTGATGATCTTTGCGGATGGTTTGGATTCTACACTTGTCTAATCCAAACTCCATCCGAATATCACGGCTGAACACGTCTATTATTCGCAGCAGACTTCTGAGATGGTCGTCAGTACCAGCACATAGACCATCCGTGATCCGTCGGTGAAGAATAAAGTGTCATAGCCTAGCAACACGTCGACGGTCTTCCTCTCGCGTAGTTCAGCTTGCATGTGGCATAATCAGCGGGGAATGCCCATATTTCCCGAGGTACTTTGTCTAGGATATTACTCTGCCCGTAGGGCTTCGCTGGGCAGCATCCGAATCCATGTAGTCTGATTGCACGCTACAGCGTATTTAATGTGGAGGTCTAGTGGAAGGAGATGCAGGAGTACATTGTGAGCATCTGCCGGGCAGGACTTTAGAGCTCGGTAGTACCTGTACACGCGGTTCTTTGAATCCTATTATTGTACTTTTTGCTCAAAGCCTGCCACCATACAATAGAGCCTTATATTAGGATGGGAGGCACCATAACTGTGTACATCCAGAGGGCCATCCTCGACCGGATACGCCATTTCATTGCAAAAATTCTCATGCAGATATAGAAGGCTATATATCCAAGGCTATAAATCCAATTTAGCTTTGGATCCGGGATTACAGCCAGATACTTTGCATTAGATGAAAGAATCAATCTTTGTTCATTCAGCCGTGGTAGGGTGAATTTAGGCACCCTTGCCTTGGAGGTGAATAGCAGCAGTTCCGTCTTGGTTCGGTTTATGCTTGATAATAATTTCACCAAGTCGTCACCTTCACCTCGCTACCGTCCAATATTCGCAAAATTTCGTCCAACACTACTAGCAAGAGCAGAGAGATGGCGCCATTCGGGCACGTGTTCACAGCTCTGGTCAAGTGGTTGCATCCCAGATCCAACTGGATTATCTTGGTTCTTAGCATGAATATAATGCGTAAGATACCCCTTCAATTCAGTACTGGTCAAGGCTTCGTTGATTGCTTTTGTAGTAACCTTGTTGTATGCCCCCTCTATATCCAAGAGGCCAGCTAAGGTAAACTGCTTGTACTGCAGTGACCGCTCAACCGTGCCAATTACCACGTGGGCTAAGCATGTTGGGACTTAGAGAAAGGCATTCTCTTCATAATCGTCCTTAAGTGGATGTCCGGTGCCAACATGAAAGAGGTTAGTTTGATTGGTCGAAAGACCTTTTGCGAACTCATGGCGGTGCCTGCCCGCTTTGGTATGAAAACCACTTGTGCATGTCTCGAAGACTGTGGTACGTATCGTAAAGAGATACAGCTCCCGTAATTCTAGACAAACCACGACACAACCCTTTCCTGCTGCTCCTGTAACATGACTGGCATTATGCCATCTGAACCCGGAGATTTTTATGCGGAGAAGCTATTTAAGCTATTTTTCTGCGAATTTTGGGGGAATTAAAGCACTTAACATATTTTCTGGTTGTCGTAAAAGGTGATCAAAAGTGTAGAAAGTGTAGAAATTTGTGGGCTAGCAACCTGAAAATTTTGAAACTTTACTGCTACCGAAACGTCTACAACACGTCGGAGAGGTACTGACCTCTCGAGTACGACCTTTGGCTATTGAAAACGGACTATGATTCGTTTCTAGAATGTGCGTGCTCGCGTCGAAAATACTATCGATGGCCCTCAGAACTCTTGCTATCGCCAGCTTGAGCGAAATTTCCAGCGATATAGGCTATATATCCCAGGCCTAAACGAAGATGTTGGGACTCTGGAGGGTACCCCTCTCTCTATTGCGGCGCTGTGTTTTTGTACTCTGGAAAGCCAAGTGGTAATATACATGGATCCGGTGTCGCACTGCTGTTGACGAGAAATGTAAAGCGTGTTCTCTTGACCTGGGAATCAGTTTCTGGCAGGATATTGATTGCAAGATTTCAGTTCAATTTAAGGAGGTTCGCAATTGTACAGTGCTTTACATCAATGTTGATTTCCGATATGGAGAAGAAGGATTCTTTCTATGAGAAATTACACGCAGTTTAGGAGAGCCTGCCTAAAGGTGTCACTCTGCTCGTGATGAATGATTTGAATGCCAAGGTGGGCTCTGACTCTACTCGGGCATATGCTGGAGAAGTATGATCTCGGTGACCGTAACAATAACGATGATAGATTCGGAGACTTCTGGAATTTCCACTGCCTCGTCATTCTCGTTTTCGACAGTACACTCTTCGACGACAAGAACTGCCACAAGATAAGTTGAGTTTCGACTGACTGGTACGGAACACCTAATCAGATCAGTCATATCGCGATGAGCAGTAGAACTAGTGTTTTCTCAATGTACGTAACAAAATAGGTGCCAAAATCAGCCTAGAAAGGAATCGTCATCTAATGAGCGGTTGCCTTCGTTCGCACCTCGCGGCTGCATCTGCTCGCAAAAGAACAAATCCTTGGTCTCCCAAATTCAATACGGCCGTCTACGCGATTTGACTGTCGTCTAGGAGTGGGAAAAATATTTAAACAACCAGCTCGAGAATATTGATGAGCACTGGGCCGCCATCAAAAGTGCCGCCTAAAAGGATTTTACAAAACCTGGATAAGAGCTGAGAGGTTTGTTGATGGCTGCGATAGGGGGAAGAAAAAAGAAAATCCAAAATTGCGTTGGTGAGGGAAGCAGAAGCTACCGCCAAGTAGCAAGAATTTCGGCGAAATCTTCGGTCATAGCCCTATTAAGCTAAATCTGCTTTTGATGTTTGGTCCAAAATTTGGAAGTGCAAATATCTCAACACTAACATCCGCGACAATACCCTCCATGCTATTATACTATATGGGAGTGGCAGTGGATATTTAACATATTAAGGAAGGGCGACAACCCAACTGCGTGTTATGCCATGCAGTGGAATCCACTATCCCAGAATGGACGACGAGTGTGTCGTTCTCTCTACTTGCCATAAAAGAGTGAAAGTGGAGCGCAAGAAGTACCGGAAACCGACAGTGATGGCGCATAGGTGTGGTTTACGCGCGTGGGACAAAGTGCGTCAGTGGACTATGACAACCATTTGCATTATGCCCTTTTATTACCATTTGTAGTTAATACCTCGTTTTGCTAAATCTTTCTCAAAGTCGGGTCCCTTCCCAATTTAGGTGAATAAATTCGGCTTTTTTGTCTCCTGTTCCGTTATGTATTCATACTTATCACCGTCGAGCTTCCTTTACCAAGGGATGGCAGATAATATATATTTATCACAAATTCAGTCGTAAAACCGAATGCTTTCAGAATCAATATTTCTCGTTGGGTTATTATTACATTCAACTAAAAATAAGTAGGCGTTGTTTAGAATCTAAATGATCATTTCACTTTAATTTTAGGTAACCTACGATTCTGCTTTGCCTGATCTCATATGCGATCATTGCGTGGACGAAATTCAACAAACGTACTCTTTTCTCGTGAAATGTGAAAGCTCTGAGTCATATTTCAGAGTTTTGAAGGAAAGTAAAGAAGAGACTGCGAATATCGATGACGAGTATATGGATATATCAGAAATTAAAAATGAGAGTTTACACGTCAATGGATTCATTCCACAATATACTGATAGTTCAGCTAAACATTCCGTTCAGAAAACGCCAGCAAATATAAACCATTCTAATAAAACTACCCTTCAGGCAGCAACAGACCATTCCAATAAAAGTGACCTTCAGACAGCCACTGACCACTCTAATAAAAGTACCCTTGAGGCAGCCACAGACAATTTTAATAAAAGCACCCTTGGGCCAGCTACAGACAATTCTAATAAAAGCACCCTTGAGGCAGACGCAGACAATTCTGATAAAAGCATCCTTCAGGCAGCTCCAGATGAAGTAACCCAAAATTCCTGCGAGTTCAATGAGACAAGTTATAAATTCGAAGTAACTGATATCACAGACAATGTTAAATATACTTTGGAAATTGTTGGTGATCGAGTTTCGCTAGCTGGAGGGAAAGTTAAACAAGAAGTAGAGGTAAATTTCGACGAAGACTCTACCTCCTTAGACGAGAATACGATTTGTAAAGAGATTAGTCACAAAAACACCAAAACTTGTCCTGCATGTTCCTATCAATGTGATACACCAGAAGTTCTCGGAAGGCATATAGTAGATGACCATATATTGGGCTCGATTTGTACTATATGCAAGCAAGGTAAGTTTGCATTTTGTCGGGTGTCAAGCTGATGCCATTTCAATGTGTCCTTGTCTTTTAGAGTTTAAATGTACTCCGTTGGAACACAGTTCTACACATCTCAGTATAAAGCAGGCGGCAGCATCCGACAACGAATCCGATAGCAATCTAGATAAAGTTCCTAGTCAGATAGGTTTCCCATATAAATGTGAATATTGTAGGAAACCATTTCGTAGTAAAACTGGATACAGTTACCATATGTTGGTGAAGCACGACTACGCTGATGAGAAGGAGAAAGTAATTCAATGCACTGTTTGCTCGAAGTTTTTCAAATCGAATAGTGCTCTTGAATCTCACATGCGCACCCATAACGGACAGAAACCATACACTTGTGGGTATTGTTCGAAAATGTTTGTGCAGAAGGGACATTTAACCGTTCACATTCGTTGCCATACTGGTGATCGACCGTACAAATGTACGTTCTGTCCCAAAGACTTTTCAGATAAGAGTAATTTCAATAAACACATACAATTTCACACTGGCGAACGACCATATAAATGCAAAGTCTGTCCTCGTACTTTTCAACGTAAAAAATTACTAGAAATTCATTTGTTATGTCATACAGCCGAAAAACAGTTTAAATGTGAAATTTGTTTGAAATCGTTTCGTCAGCGATCGGCGTGGAAAGAACATGCTAAAATTCATTATTAAAGGAGAGGCGGAGAAAGTCAATCAATCCCGCATGATTGTAGCCCAAGTGGAAAATGCTAACGAACTTTAAGAAGACAAATTTTAGTGTGTCGATAGAAGTATTATGTGTAGTCGGAATAATATTTGTACTCATTAGAGGTAAGCGTGAAAGTACTAAAGTTATTTATAATCATAAATTTGCGATGCGACCTTGTTTAATTATTAAATATTTTTAGGAAAACGAAAAAAGTTTTTCTTCTCGCCTGTAAATTACAGACTACTTTCTGGGTTTCTGCGGTGTAGCGAGCGAACATATTTTTACATGCATCCGAAAATTATACTTCGCTTTAAATCTAGACATAGAACAAAGCTGTCGAAACTGCTTCTTGGACAGCTTTTCGGCTTGCTCTTCTGCAGGCTCTGATTTTCTTTTTACGTTTGATAATTATTTAAACACATATGAAACTGATTTAATTAAATCCATGATTCATGAGCCCGCAAACGACGCTGCATATAGGGGTCGGTTGTATTGAGATGATCAACCTAGAGTATGTGGTCACCGATAACCGCTGAGATGATTGAATATAATCATGCGGAAACTGATCATGAGATATCATGGTGAATTAAGTGAAGTCTGTTAACGTTGGCTATAGAGCTCCCTACTCTACTTTGTATGGGGGAACAAATGTAATTACTCCTATGACCTCACAAATGGTGGAGAGAGGAGAGTCGACTGGAGACTCAAGGCGAACGGAAAAATATCTTCCTAGATCGGGAGTAGGCGCGTTTGAAACTCGAATTGGGGAGGTACTTTGCATGTGGCAGTGTGTCTATAACGTCTATAGCAATTTATAATTTTCTTGCGAATGCGTATCCACGCGAAGATTCGAAGCACGCATCTGTGTAAGTCAGGCCGCCACTTTGTTGCCATAATAGAGCAATAAATATTACTGCTTATATGCGGGTTAGACATGAAGTAGCTAACTGGCGCTTGGGTCGATGACGCCTAGATGTTTTTCTTGTGTACGTTTCCGATCGCATGTATCACATATACGCCACCAACAGCATCAAATAAATGTGCAGAATTCTTCACGCACAAGTGGTTGAAAAACGTCGAACAAATTGATTGTTTCTGACAATGACTGATGGACTGATGAGTATTAAAATTTTAAAATAAAATCTGCCAAGCCGGCTGGACTGATGATATGTGAGTAATTGTAATGCGGTTGTCAAGAGGCAAGAGTGATTACATAAGAATTGAAAGGAATTGGTATAAATATTTCGCAATAATAGCGGGGGAGGGGTGTTGTTGTTCAACAGGCAGAACTTCGACGTATCCAATCGTTTGACACCCGACTCAATATCTCGATTGAAGTGCTATAACTGATGGGCATTGAAATTACCGAACACAAGGCGATATTAGTTGGCTAAGAAGAGAGTGTTGCTCTTTGTGATCGACGTATCAACGAATGCCTCAAATTCAAAATTTACCGCAGTGTCGTCCCCCCTTTCGTCCCCTATTCTTCTGAGTGTTGGCCGTTTATAAAAGATAATGAACAATTTCTCGGGGTAATAAGGAGTTGCATCTTGTCACCGATATTTCGTATTCTTATCGGTGACGTTCTTCATGCTGTGTCGTATGGAGGACGTGGAGTCAATAGACCATGATGTCTTTCCGCAAGCACTTCGACTTCGTTAATGACAACTTCTCGCTCTCTTACCGGGTCATGGACCTTGATCAAATGTAGAGTTGGATTGAAGATAAACACAAACAAAACTAAAGTTTTCAGTCTGACTGACACCAAGATAAATTTGAGACTGTGCTGTGCTAGTGTCCTTTCAGTATTGCTATATGGGAGTAGCACATGGAAAGTGTTATATAATGTTACTGAAAACCGACAGATGTGCCGCTCCAAGGGCACTTGGCGTAGAACTGCAGAGGAGTGCAGGCGACAATGAGCTGTTTATCCCCATATTTTTTACATCAAACGGACCAAACAGTAGGCTTTCGAATGCTCTTGCGAGGTTTTTGTACATGAGACTGTAAAGAGAATCCAGACTTGAGTGAATACTAAGCCTTCTATGATATATTATCAAAGAAGTTTAATTTTGTCAACGTCCCTATTCCGGGCACCAGAGAAAACTGCGGGCGTCGCAATTATTGGGAACGATTGCGAGCCTGTTGGCATTTGACAGCAGAGGATTGGCCACTTTGGATAAGGTAGATGTTTGTTGACCATTATTTTTGCACGAGTTGACGATGAAGTTGGTATTCGACTGTTTCTAACAGTTAAGGGCGCAACAGATTCCAGGATGGCACTACTCCAAAATCAGATGTAAAAAAGGAGGAGATTATTAGCTATTGGCAATTGTGAAACGGGTTGCTGGAATAGTAGAAGTATGAAGGTCGAGGTCTTTATTCCCTGCAAACTGCCACCGGAGCCGTGGTTTTTCCAGACAGAATCACCTTTCCAGATGCATCGTATAGGCAACGATGCCACAATGCTACCACCTGGTGATTTCTATCTTGGACTTCGACACTATTTCGGACGTGTCCGATATTATACACTCGCCCGCGGAAAGGCATAAGTGTGTAACTTTGAAGACGGCTATCATTAGCCGCCTGACGGAGTCACCGGACGCGCAGCTGCATAGGCTGCTTACGGAGGTCGAACTGCTGGACAAACGTTCCTCTTAGCTTCTGCATCATTTGCATACTTTGGCCGGCACGCGAGTCAGTGTTGATGTCCTGAACATAAAGTAGGATCACAGTACTGCAACCCGTTTCTTAGTGGACTCCGTCCTCTCCATTATTCCGAAACGACTCATTGCCTCATCTTGTGCTGAATGGGACGCCCATCACCACATTCAGCACTCAGCGTCTCACCTTGGACCTGATTAATACTTACGACACCGTCGCCTCCACCAAAGCCTTTCCACGATCTGCACACTCGGCCCGGCTCCATAAAATCACATTATCAGCCCCATCTCATCTTTATGGCCACTTCGCGACCTTTCAGAGGAAAATATAGGCAAGTTGTCGCCAAGTTCTCAAAGACTGGCTTTTTGCCAGGAGAAATGACAACCTTGTGAGATCTTCACCATCAGATCGTAGAGTATCGGCCTCGAAGTCTGGCGGGAGAACGCTTCATCACTGCGAAGCAGGGATTCGACCTCGACCATTTTCGAGTTAGTGAGCCACCCCTTCGGACATGGTGCCCAAAGCTGGCGGCAAGTGGCACATTATGGGTGATTGCCGATAACTAATTTCCATCATCCGCCCGGATCGGTTCCCTTTCCTCATAATAGGGGATCTGCTTCTGGTTCGGTATTCTCGGTCATCGACCTGCAACGAACTTTCTACTAGATTCCGGTCGCCGTTACTACGCCCTTCGGCGTGTTTGACTTCGTAAGCATACCAAAGGGGGTGAGGAATGCAGTTGAAAAACTGCAGCAGGCTTTGAACCACCTCTTCAGGAAGCTGGATTTCGTCCGCAGCTATCAAAACGACATCCTGGTTTTCTCGGACGACCGGGAAGAACATTAACCTTACCGCGATGAATTTCTTTCACTCCTATAGGCTCTAGGTCAACCTGGACTGAAATGTCAATTCGGCCAGGCTAAGGTTGTATTCGCTGGCTACTACATCAGCAAGCACGGGTTCCGTCCTTTAGAACCCGAAATCCAAGCATCACTGATATAACCCAAAGTCAACAGGCTCCTCGCAACTAACACGCTTTCTGGACATCATTAGTTCTTATCGCTGCTGCGTTCCGCACGCCGCTGAGCTCCAGGCCTCGCTAACCGAGCTACTCAAGGGCTGTCCGAGCGAGAAGTCCAAAATAAGTTGGACAATCGATGCTAACTCTGCGTTTGAGCGTAGCAAGCAGGGCGACGATTCTGCTGCCACTCCAGTTTTGCTATCATCTACCACCAATCTATCTTCTAGAGATTTGCCCATCAACTCTTTCAATATGGCTATTGGTGCGGCTTTGGAACGACAGCGAGGAGACGATATATGGAGTCCATAAGGCTTTTTCTCAAGGAAACTGTCGGAGGCCGAGCAGGGATATTCCCTTTATGACCGTGAACTTCTCGCTGTTTTCGATGTCGCCAACTACTTTCAACGGACCTTGAAGGGACGGCGCTTCGATAAGACCTCATCACGTGAGGTCAAGCAACTCGACTTCATCGACCAATTTCACACCCGCTTCGAGAATACGCCTGGCTACCAAAACGTGGTTGACGCTCCCGTGTGGAGGTGGTCTCTATGTGCACTATACTCAGTTCGTGCTACCAGCGAGGCGTAGACAAAAGATGAAAAGCTGAAGCACCTTATCACCAAACCTTGTCTTGAATTTCACCGACTCGAGTTAGACGGCCATGCGACCTACTACACGGAGCGCAACCAGGCTTTTGATACCATTCACCAACTGGTACACCCAAGCAGCCGGACCGTAACCCAGCGTGTAGCGCATAGGTCCTATTGGCCGAGTCTCCGCAAGGACGTCTTGCGCTGGGTCAAACAATATGTGCCATGCATTCTCGCAAAAGTACACCGTCAGAACGGAGCAGAGTTCAGTAATTTCAAAATTCCTGACGCTCGCTTTGATCACATTCAATTGAATTTCATGAAACTTCCTCTTTGTGAAAGCTACAGGAGTAGACTTACTATTATTGATCGATGTACATGTTGGACCCAAGCAGTTCCAATCTTGGATACGACGGCTCCCACAATCACGCGTGCCATATTCAATCATTGGATTTCTATTTTTGATACGTATTTGTATCTTACCATTGATCAATGTCGGCAACTTGAGGCTGACCTGATTGTCCAGCTCAATCGCTTCGAGGGAGCGAAAAATGTACACACGACATTTTACCACCCCCAGGCCAACGGGATGGTACAACGGATGCATTGCACCCTCAAGATCTTAACTTGCGCGCTCGAAGATTCCATGGGTCCGCACGCTTCCAACAGTCGTCCTTGGGGTACGCGCCACTTTCACAGAGGATCTGCAAACCTGAAGTGGATTTCTCATCGCTCCTCGGGATAAACCAGACACCAGACACCAACCTACGCAGTCTCTTTAAACCAATTCGCCTAGTGCCCCACATGAGAATCACATTTTCACTCCTTCGCTGGATGCGAAGGTTTTTGGAGAGGTGCGGTGCCGCCAACGCTTCCGCCGCCAACTCAGTGCGCTCGGCGCAAGCAAGCACTGGTCCTGCGCGGGATTTTTGCTTGTAGGCCTTTTCCGTCGTAGCAGTTTTAGGAGTCAGAAGTGAATCCTTTCGCTGTACTTATGCCGCAGTTTTTAACATCAACCTCCTTTTTCACGGAACTCTTATATAATATATTCCTAACAAATATACAATATCAAACGAAAATCCTAATTTCTATTTATTTACAAACATCAGAACTAAATTCCATTAAAAATAACGAACAGGTAAACGGTTGGTTGAGATAGTTGAATTGGAAAATTTCAAAATTACAGAATCGTTTAAAAGCGTGTTAACTTCAACTGTGGCTAACGTCACTTCTGTTGTTATTATTGCTGATTGTCATTTGAGCCGGTGACATTTTGGAAATTTGGGAGATCGTTGGAGTCTAGTGTCGTATTCTAATAAGACACAAAATAAATAAACAAATGGGGGACACAGGTATAATTATAACATCTCAAATTCAATTTACTCATAAAGAAATAATCGCCTATTTCAGAGCCAACTATAAAAAAGCCAAAACTATTTGACGAGGATGGCGACGGTATGTACCCACATTTGGATAATCATAAATTGGCGACCAAATTCCCAATCTAAGCGTTGTGAAATAATTTATTTCTAAATTACAGAATCATATACACCTTCCGTCTTCAATCCCAAGTACAGAGTATGTCCGTATCTCGATACAATAAACCGTCAAATCTTAGATTTTGATTTCGAAAAACTTTGTTCCATTTCGCTGACGCGGATTAATGTATACGCTTGCTTGGTTTGCGGCAAATACTTTCAAGGAAGAGGAACAAATACCCACGCATACACACATTCTGTATCAGAATCACATCATGTCTTCTTGAACCTACAAACTCTCCGCTTCTACTGCCTCCCGGACAACTATGAAATCATCGACTCATCGCTGGACGACATCAAATACGTCTTGAATCCAACCTTCACGTCGTCAGAGATCAAAAACATAGACAGTCCCCTAGTAAAATATTCCCGGACGGTTGATGGCACCTTGTACCTTCCTGGCGTTGTTGGATTGAACAATATCAAGGCGAACGATTACTGCAACGTTGTACTCCACGCCCTTTCACACGTCGGTCCGCTGAGAGACTACTTCCTACGCGAAGAGAATTATGCGAAAATCCGTCGACCGCCGGGAGATTCGATATTCACGCTCGTGCAGAGATTTGGTGAACTTATGCGGAAAATGTGGAACCCTAGAAACTTCAAAGCGCACGTCTCTCCTCACGAAATGCTGCAGGCGGTTGTTCTGTGGAGCAACAAGCGTTTCCAAATCACAGAACAAGGCGATCCTATCGATTATCTGTCCTGGTTCCTCCACACATTGCATCGTGCTTTGAAGGGGACGAAAAAGCCCGACTCGTCCATTATATACAAATCATTTCTGGGGGAAATGACTATTTACACGAGAAAGATCCCTTCGACCGATTTGGATGACACTCAGAAGGCTCTGCTTCTTGCTACTGAGGAGTATCAGGAGAAGTCTGAGTCGTCGAGCTTCCTCTACCTCACATGTGATCTCCCACCGCCTCCTCTTTTCACGGACGAGTTCCGCGAGAATATCATTCCGCAAGTAAACTTATATCAACTGCTTGCGAAATTCAATGGCATAACCGAGAAAGAGTACAAAACTTACAAAGACAATTACATGAAACGTTTCGAAATCAATCGACTGCCAAATTTCATTATTTTGTATATAAAACGCTTCACGAAGAATACATTTTTCCTGGAGAAGAATCCAACGATCGTGAACTTCCCAATCAAGTAGGTCGCAACAAGCATAATCCATTTCAATTTCCATTTTTCACGTAACGTTCCATTTTCCTTCGTTTTTAGAAATGTCGACTTTGGCGATATCCTCACACCCGAAAATAGACGTCTTCATCCGTCGACGAAATATAATTTGGTAGCGAATATCGTGCACGACGGGGAGCCGAAAAAGGGCACGTATCGTGTTCATATTCTGCATAAGTCGAATGGGCAATGGTATGAAATGCAAGATTTGCATGTGACGAATATTTTGCCGCAAATGATCACCTTGACGGAAGCTTACATCCAGATTTACGAGAGGAGTACAGATTAGGGTTTAGAGTCTAAGTGGAATGTGGATTTGTGACGGGCGAATGTCGAGGGAAGTTTTGATCAGGGAGTGAATAAAGTGTTGCCTTGTATTTAGGAATGAACGTTGTTTGATTTGATCTTTGGCTTCAGGACCTTTCGGTGAAATTTTTATTGTGTTATGAGATCAGAAGTTTTACGGCAAATTCGCGAGACTTTTAAACTTTTAATCGGAAGAAAATACTGGTCTCACCTGTACTGCCTTTTGGGGTGTTTATTCACCGAATTGTCTAGATGGATTTCGCGACTGTTCTCGTTAATAGTTTTCTGTATTTTTCATCAGCTGGGATGTTTAGGATCTTAGCTAGTGAGTTCTTGTCAGCGTGCATTACATGACCTTACCATCATGGATGCCTCCTCTTCCACTTTTCTCCATGATGTTTGCAACCTCATATCGACCTCAACTATATTCATCTGCTTCCCATTTTGCTTTTATGTTGCTGAGGACAATGCTAATTACATTGCTTCAAATTCTCCTAGTTTAACCGAGCTTGAAACCGACATGTATGCAAATAACGTTTTAATTTTAATATCTTCTGGGGTCCAGGGATATTTATATAATTGTGTCCTGAAGGGCTACTGGAAAACGCACCATTAGCTTGAGGGCCATCAGCGTTGGAAATAACAAAATCAGGTTATTCTGAAGCTGCATTGTAATACTCACTCTGTTATGGAACTTCTTATGAAATCACAAATATGTTTATATGGCCCTCATGAATCACGACTTTGAATTTGAAAATAGAAATTTATTACTTGCAAATGCCGACAGGACGAACTAAAAACTGCATTGCAAAAATCATTGTTCAAAGTTTCATATTTAGAATCCTATTTATTTACCTCCTTTTATTAAAATGTCGCATACTAATTATACGAGTTTTTTTATTCGGCCATTATTTTCTGGTGCCTTCATCACAGGTAAAAAGAACTGCATATTTTTTTAGCATCCTTTTGACTTGTTTCGTTCAATGGCGCTGAGAATAAGCCAGTAAATTTTATTATGCCAATAATGTTAATTATTGTCCCTTGCTCTTGGCATACCAACCAACACATGTATGTAAGTATTTGAGGCGGGAAAGAAGTCCTGTCTACTCAACTCTCTTGTCTAACGGAGTATTCCAAATATGATTATGTATCGTAGGATTTCCTTCAGTGGATATGATGCTATCCGCTGCAACTCAAATCAGCAGCGAAGATCTGATGCTGGATGCGTCCATAGGCGGGGCATTCACATGGAAAGCGTTCCTTAGATTCCACTTCCTCATCACCAAACCATAATCGAATTGATTTTGCTCTCAAGTTTTCGTGATTGAGCTCTTTTCCCCTGTTGCCTCCTTCGTAGCTGTTTCTGTGTTGATTTTGCAGATAACCACAAGCCAGTTTTTCTCTAACTTGAGCTATTCTCCAACTATATTCTCAGGAGATATGTTCGCCTTCAGTGATTTAATCGCTCTTATTCATCCCGGGATCTGGGCAACAGCTGTTCTGGTTCCTTGGGCTACTCCATTTATTACATTTCGGTACTGCCTACAACAAGGTCAGTGTCTTGTGAGGAATTATTTAAGGAGGTAGGTGGTGTCTTTGTGATTCTCTTCAATACATTTTGTAATATTGAGGGTAAGCTTGTGAGTCCACTGATCCTCTGGGGACTCGTCTCATCTGCGCTGCCAGCGATTTCATGATTCCATCCTAGCGCAACTTTGTTTCGCGCTCATTGCTGATGAGTTTATTCGCTTTTTTTATTCCAGCATACTCATTTTTTACGCAAGTATGCAGGAATTATAGAGGTATGACGTTGCTGAGTACCATCTATAAGATATTCTCCGCTATCTGGCTAGGCCGGATAGCCCCATACTCCCAGAAGATCATTGGCCCATACCAAAGAGGCTTCCCTCCAGGTAAATCAGCAGTAGATCAGATTTTCTCTTTGCGGCAAGCGATGGAAAAACTGTTGGAATATTGACAACAGTTGCACCATCTATTTATCGACTTTAAAGCCGCCTATGATAGCATAGCCAGGGTAAAACTGTACACGGCCATGCGAGAATTCGGTATCTCGACGAAACTAAAAAGACTGACTAGGCTGACCCTGATCAATGTGCGAGGCCAGATAAAAGCAGCAGGATCACTTTCAAGACCATTCGACATTAACAACGGTCTACGATGAGGATATGCCCTATCATGCGTCCTCTTTAACCTGGCCCCCGAGAAAGTGATCCGCGATGCTAATGTAAATGCAATAGGTACGATCCTCTTTAAGTCCACCCAATTACTGGCCTATGCTGACGATATCGACATTATGGGACGGCGCGAGATCTTGGGCTGCACATCAATGAAGGCAAGACAAAATATATGGTGGCAACGTTAGCACCGAAGACAAACCACCCGACAACATCAAACCGCACTGGTCAAACAGGAAGAATAAGGATAGGAGAATACAACTTTGAGACCGTTGATAATTTCTCCTATCTAAGGTCGAAAATCACAACCGATAACAGCTACGATGATGAAATCCGCGCACGGTTGTTGTCAGCCAACAAAGCCTATTTCAGCTTACAAAAACTGTTCGGTTCGAAACGTCTCACCATAGGGACAAAGCTCTTACTGTACAAGACTATGATCTTGACAGTCCTCATGTATTCCTCGGAAACTTGGGTTCTTAGCAAGAAAAATTCCGAACTCTTGGCCGCGTTTGAGAGAAGAATCCTCCGAAGAATTTTTGGCCCCCTACATGAGGATGGACGATTCCGTAGCCTACACAATGACGAAATCTATGAGCGATACCATGACCGTCCGGTTGTGGATAAAATCCGGCTCAATAGGTTACGGTGGGCGGGTCACTTAATCCGTATGGGTGAGGATGATGCAGCCCGGAAAGTCTATAAGGGCAATATCTATGGTAGAAAAAGAAGACGAGGCAGACCCTGCCTAAGATGGAGCGATGGCGTAGGCCAGGACGCCAGACAGCTCTTAGAGATATCGAATTGGTGGACCTCGGCGCAAAACCGGGATGTCTGGAGTTCCTTAATAAGGCAGGCATAGACCGGATACCGGTTGTTGCGCCGTTGATGATGATGATGCAAGCCGATTGAGATCATTCCTGCTACAATAAACACTGCCTCTTCTGATTTAGAATCGCTAAAGAGTGAGCAGAATTTATTTTCTTTTCAGTTTTACCAACTTTATGCGCAGGTGTTGGATACTGCCGTACCGACCTCATTACTCTAGCTATGAAGAAGCTGCGTAAAAGTTGTGCAAATGTAGAAGTAACATTGGCCAAATTTTGGTAGCACATTCTAGAGACCTCGTTAAATATAATTAGCTTACACGAAAGCATGCCATCGGAGTGTTTTAATTTCCTTTTGGGATGTATTCACTTGTATCCATTCCTGGACTGCTAAGCCCCTCTTCATATTTAGCAAGCGTTGTGCTAGAAGGATCATAGAAACTGTAGATGCGAATTTCTGTAATTTTAGACCTAAAACCCTCCATGCAAATTGATTTCTCTCAAAAGTATCCTGAGCCGAGATGCTAGTATTCCGAAAGCATTTTCCGCAAGGCGGCGAGCACGAGATAGCCTGTAATTCAATATTGCTTGTTCACTGGTCAGGTTCTTTTCATTGGTTCCTACATTAACCATTATAAATTCGTAATTGGTATTTAGCATGGCCATCAACACAACACTGAACGAATTCTTGTATTTGAAATAGTAGGAGCCACTTCCTGATGGTTTGCGAATGGTGATATGCTTCCCGGCGATAGCTCCGATGCAGTGGGGAAAATTTGAGAGAATCAAACTGTCCGGCAACAACTTTCCATTCATTCTTACTTGCTGGAATCTGCAACAATTTAATTTTTTACTTTTAATTTAAGAATTTTCTTTCATTACAACAAATTCAATAATTTAAATTGATATGCACTTTCATGGCTACATAGATATTCCCATTTATTTTGTTTCAGGTCGTTAAAGACAGTTCTCAAACATCCCAACTCCAGCATGCACCTACACCTAAACGACCGAGGAAAAAGGAGCCCGCACCGACAATGACGAAACAAAAGGACTAAACTATTGTCTATGGCCTGCGAATGTCTTGAACAACCCTCCTCAGACGCCCAGATCATAGCAAAAGAATGGGGTGAAGAGTATGAGAAAATGAGTGCAAACCAGCAGCTGTAGGCTAAAAAATTAATTGATGACATTTTTCTCGAAGGACGACTGGGCAACCTTCATAGACACTCAATCATCGTAAATAATTCACCTCAGTCATTCGCCACCCCCAATCATCCTCAATACATTCATTCATTTGGCTACATTCCATGAAGTTGATAGACCAGTAGCTTCCTCCGAACTACAATTTTTATTTTTTAATGTAGATACATATTTTGGGAGCAACTTACCCCCTTTATCAGTATAAAGGAGCTCGTGAGATTTTTCTAAATGAATCTGAGTCGCTGAGTCCAGTTTTAGTCTTCCCTGACCGCTGCTAATATTAGACTTTGTAGTAGCCAATTTCATGACTACTAAGACATTAGGGTTATTGGATATCGGTCGTCAACACTGGATCTCTAAAACAACACCATAAAAAACTTCTCCCTTTTCCTCCCTTATTGGTTTATTTTCTAGGAGTAGTACGGGGGGGGGGGGTGTATATAACTCCATACTAGCTACATTTCAGTTGGACGATTGTCCCAATGAACTAGAGTGGGGTGATTAGACCAGAAATCTTTAGGGTTCTTATCTAAAGTCGCTTTGTCCATGAGATTTCATCGGAAGTACTATGGGAGTACCTATGCTTTCAGCGTTATATGTCTTTATGCGGTGGATATGGATATGTCCTCATTCTTGAAAAATGCGAATTTATTTTCCCTCGAAACAAAATCTTAATTGTTGTACTCCGCTAGCTAAATTTACGTATTTATGGAAAAAAACGTTATCATCAACAGCGCAACAGCCGGTATCCGGGAGCTAAAAATTCTCCGGAGGATTGTTCTCTCGAACGTGGCCAAGAGTTCGCAATTCTTCTTGCTAAGAACCCAAGTCTCCGCAAGATCATAGTCTTGTACAGTAAGAGCTTTGACCCTAAGGTGACACGCTTCGAGCGGAACAATTTTTGTAAGCTGAAATAGGCTCTGACAACAACCGTGCGCGGATTTCATCATCATAGCTGTTATCGGTTGTGATTTTCGATCCTAGATAGGAGAAATTATCAGCGATCTCAAAGTTGTATTCGCCTATCTTTATTCTTCCCGTTTGACCAGTGCGGTTTGATTTTGTTGGTTGATTGGTTTTCGGTGCTGGCTTTGCCACCATATACTTTTTCTTGCCTTCATTGATGTACAGCCCAACATGTTGCGTCACCTGCTCGATCTGGATGAAGGCAGTTTGTATGTCTCGGGTGGTTCTTCGATAGAGATCCATAAAAACATTCATCTGGAATGTATTCTATGAAAGAAGCTTGCCCATCAAGGGGATCATGCCGGTCCTACAATTTTAATACTTACCTTACCACTATTGATTCTGCACAACTTCTTATGACTAACTTTGTTCTTATATTTCTTCTGTATGTACCTTCTCATCGCCCTCATTTTCGACCTGGCTTCTAGGTGTAGACTGCCCCTTGTTGTCCGTCGCTAATCATCCCTCTCTTTACTCCTTTCATGGCTGTGTTTCTTATTGATAAACTTGGCCCTAATATATGGACATGATCTCGATGGACTTCCTAATTTCTTTCCAGTAATTAGTAAACATCACATCTCCTCTATAAATTTCAATAAAAGTCTCGAAGAGGGCTTCTTGTTGCGTCCTTGGAAAGAGAACTTTATTCCCATTTTCAAAAGTAGTGAACCTACTGTAGTTAGGAACTACTATCCTATTTCACTCTTCTATCTTTCTTCGAAATTATCAAGAGTGATTTTATAACGATAGAGTCACATGGTTGCGTGAAATAGACCAATATTGCCTTCAACCTACTGGATTGCACCAACTTTGTTTGTCGGGGATACACGACATTTACACCGACTTCTCTAATATCTCTGATTCTCCCAACCATAGCGTACTCCTCTCTAAACTCTCTTCACTCAACCTCCCTTCATAAATTCTTATATTATTTCCTCCTACCTTCCTAGCCGATCCAACGTGGTAACTAATGGCCGGTTATACCATTGCTTCTCTGCTTACTCTGCAGTTCCGCAGGGCTCTGTACTATGTCCACTATTATTTTTATTTTTCATTAATGGACTCCCCTATTTCCTTACGTGCTCGTGCTTTCTCTATGCTGATGACCTTAAACTGTTTGCCTTTGTATTGTCTCCGTTGCACTGTGCTTTCTTGCAGTCCAGTTTAGACACTTTAGTGGACTAGTGCTCTGTAAATGAGCTGACACTAAAGGTTGGTAAATACCACTCGATGTTTTTCTCACCGAAATATTTCCCGCCATCTATTTCCTACTCTCTCGCTGGAAAACCTCCATCATATCTGAGTTGATTTCAATAACTTCCACAACAACGCCAGTTTCAATTTCTACTCCTTAAAACTACTGGCCTATGCTGACGATATCGACATCATGGGAAGAACCACCCGAGACGTTCAAACTGCCTTCATCCAGATCGAGCAGGCGGCGCGAGATCTTGGGCTGCACATCAATGAAGGCAAGACAAAATACATGGTGGCAACGTCAGCACCGAAGACGAATCAACCAACAACATCAAACCGCACTGGTCAAACACAAGCACGAACAAGAATAAGGATAGGGGAATACAACTTTGAGACCGTTGACAATTTCTCCTATCTAGGGTCGAAAATCACAACCGATAACAACTACGATGATGAAATCCGCGCACGGTTGTTGTCAGCCAACAGAGCCTACTTCAGCTTACAAAAACTGTTCCGCTCGAAACGTCTCACCATAGGGTCAAAGCTCTTACTGTACAAGACTATGATCTTGCCAGTCCTCATGTATTCCTCGGAAACTTGGGTTCTCAGCAAGAAAAATTGCGAACTCTTGGCCGCGTTCGAGAGAAGAATCCTCCGAAGAATTTTTGGCCCCCTACATGAGGATGGACGATTCCGTAGCCTACACAATGACGAAATCTATGAGCGATACCATGACCGTCCGGTTGTGGATAAAATCCGGCTCAATAGGTTACGGTGGGCGGGTCACTTAATCCGTATGGATGAAGATGATCCCACCCGGAAAGTCTACAAGGGCAATATCTATGGTAGGAAAAGAAGACGAGGCAGACCCTGCCTAAGATGGAGCGATGGCGTGGGCCAGGACGCCAGACAGCTTTTAGGGATATCGAATTGGTGGACCTCGGCGCAAAACCGGGATGTCTGGAGTTCCTTATTAAGGCAGGCCTAGACCGGATACCGGTTGTTGCGCCGTTGATGATGATGAAAATTGTTTTACTTTACTATGGAACAATTTAGGACGGAAAGTATCAAGAACTCGATATAATCATGAGTTATATTAACTATTTGACGATTTGTCAGTTTCCATCTGGATCAAATTTTACAAGCTGCAATGGTTATGGTCATGTAGCGGACTGAATACCAAACTGACCATTTGAAGGCAGAGTGAAAGATAGCCGCAGGCGACAGGAAAAGCCATGGAAAAGGGAGACGGTTCAATTAGCATAGATACCCGATCGTTCATAAAGTTGCCGTATAGGACGTTGGACAGTAGCTGAAACAGGCTCAAAGGGAGGTAGCTTGGACGCGGTTTCGAAGATTATGGGTCTCCCTTCAAATTGCATAATAAATTTATAGTTAAAGTCTCTTTATTCTGGGTCTCGAGAAAATTCCGGGCCATGGAGATCTGTTCCCTTCCTTCCGTCTCTCAGTGGGACTGGTTGGAGGAGAAGTACGTATTAGGGAGGCGCATCACATTACATTGGTTTAAATTACGAATTCTAACTAAACTTTTCTTTTTGTTTCCTTCGTACACGCTATTCGCATGTTAATAAAAAGCCAAAATTTGTTTTATTTCACCAACACATTTATTTGTATTATATTTAAAAAATGATTACAGAAAATATTACAACGCAAGGCACTCTCAATAAATTAAATCCTGCGTGAATTCAATTCCATCCAGTGAAACACTGAACCTACACTCCTCCTACCCCTATTATACACATCTAGACGAGAAGGCACGTAATGTCGTTTTTTGTCTATTCATAGTATCTGCCCAATTGCTATCTTTCGGGTGCGCTTTGAATTTCAATACTACACTTAAGTATTGCAATAAAGCGCTTTCGATATCCTTAAAGATTTCTTTTTGCTGATATAATTGGATTTACCTAGGATTTAACAGTATTACAGTAGCTTAGAAGTAGATATAATTGTCTGTAAAGAAATTGTAAAGTTTGTAATTAGTATGGATTTACGGCGGCCAAACCAACTCGTCCACCAGCTCGCGGAAGAGCGGGACGTGGTTCGGCGTAGCTGTGCCGGTATCCTTTTGTCAGATTCGATAGACTTTTTGAATTGGACTTGGTCAGTGGCGGATGGTAGCCATCTTGGCCTGATCCTCGTGATGATTTGTCACTGTAGCGATAATCGCGAGGCGGCCTTCGTCGCTCCTTCACCACGCATTGTTCCTCATCGCTCCAATTATCGTAGCGATCGCCATCGTAGTCTCTCGGATCTATGTGACCACGTCCATGACCTGGTGGTGGTCCGTCATGGTAGCTGTCTGGTGAAATGTCCTTCTTGACTGGGATCTTTTGTTTTTCCATTGCTCGGAATTTTTCCTTGGCATCGTGGAATCGGTCTTTTGGTGAGACCTTCAACGATGAGTCAGGGGATGAACTGTTGGCTTTTCGTCGGCTGATGAATTGTTTCTCGCTTTCGTATTGATCTATTGGTCCTCCTGTTAGAGGAACTGAGTATTTTTCGCCCTTAGGATAAACTATTTGCTTCCTAGGTCTGGGGATAATCTCCTTTTCGGGGTATTCACCTCGATAGGGTTCGTCGTCGAGTGAATTGTACCGCATAACACGTGACTTGATCATTTTTTCAACACTCTCACGATATGGCAAACTTTCAGGTTCTATGTAGGGATTGCGTGGACTATTGTTATTATATTTTGGGAAGTATTCTTGTTCATTGTATCGGTTTCGATCAGCGGAATGGTTTCGTTCATGACTGGGTGAATCAAAGTATCGACGGTTGACACCTTTGTGTGTTGGAGGAATATTGCGTTCTTCATTGTCGTCATCATCCCTATAGTTGGGGCTGCTCGAGTATCGTTTCAACGGTTGATGATCTCGATGTTCATGTTTTATGAACGCTTCGTGATATTTTTCTTTATCTGTAAGATTCTCTCTTCGTCTGAATGTGTCTGGGTCGGAATCATAGTCCTCATCATATTGAGGATCATATCGTTGTCTGTCTTGAGACATTTTGTTATGGAATCCTTTCTCCATTTTATTGTATTTTGCACGTTCTGGACTGTATTTGGGATTTATTGGGGGTGGCTTATCATCTGAATGCTTGCGATATTTACGCTCTTGTATAGCTGGGGGTGCCTCCTCCTTGTTTCGTCTGTGGCGTATTGGAGGTTCTTCTTCGCCAGCAAAGTTCCTTTCAAGCATGACTTTCTTGAAGCGAGCATCAAAGTCTGATGGTCTCATAATTATTGGTCGAATTTCATCTTCTTTCCATGAATCTCGGGTAGGATCATTGTCACGACTTGCGGATCGGTGTTTACTCTTTTGCGATGGTGAAGATTTCTGCATGTATTTCTCTCGTTGTCTAATATCTTGATCTGTGCGGAAACGTGTCTTGCTGTCGATACGAGTTTGGCTCGTTTGGATTTGTGGTATGGCGTTGTCTGCTTCGTTTGACCAATTTTCATCGTCTGTAAAATGAATTTCGTTAAGTTAGAATTCGTAAACGGCAAATTTATTTCCTTGAAACTTACCACTTGATGTTCGTTCATCTTGTCGTTCTGGACTAGGTGCCAAATCGGATCCAATACCGGACGAGCCCCGTGATGAAACCAGCGGTTGCTTACCAGTGACTCCGGTCGGTATTTTGGGTGCCCCAACAATTAGGCTGTTCTGACACCGTCGTAGTTCTATTGCTGCCAGGTTCCCTTTTGATCTATGTACAGTATCATAATCGCGTGGAGGTAAAAGTAAGGGTGGCCCGTTTCCATTTAGTTTTGCTCGTAGTTCAGCAGCCAACGAATCAAATAAGTTCTTTTTGTGTTTGGGAATCGGGGACATCTGGGATTGCAATGGAGATTCCTCACTGCATTCTGATTCTCGTGTGCTTGTTCCTGTGTCGCTTCCTAGGGAAGATTCAAAACGTTTAGGAGATGACTCAAAACGACGTGGTGTACGCTTTTCTTGGGGCTCGATTTGAAGACCTGTGACTGGTGATATACCAAGTCTGTGAAAGACAAAAAAAATATTTTTGGTTTAGAATAGAATATCATTGAATAAAGAAACCATTATGAGTTTAAAGTAGTTCTTGTCAAGGGAATGTTAGGTCAACATATAAAGCTTACTCTCTAGTGTACCTAATATAAGTATATCTCATAAGTTACTCACTATGCGACTTCATATTGTAAATATACAGCTGACTTTCTCAGACTTCAGGCGAATATATCTGAGAAGGATCCAGAAATTTATGGGCCTTTTTTCTTTGCCAATGCCTGTAAGCGTTAGGAGTAGAAAATTGTCCGAAGGGATTGACAATGTTAGGATTGTTTGGAGTTCCCGTTCCCTGGATTAGGAGCGAAGAATATATCAGAGTTTTTTAGAATTATCAACCAAAAAAACAATTTTTGTTTGGGGATCGAAGGATTCCTGAGTCTACATGCATTTGTTAACCCGACCGTACCAATTGGGAAGAAACTTTCTCGTCCTTTTTTTGGTTCAAATACACCGCTTTTTGGCCTGCACGGATGTTCAGTCCAAAAAGAGAACTCAGGGCTCAATCAATCCCTAAACTTTCTCGTCCTTTTTTTGGTTCAAAGACCCCTCATTTTGACCTGCACGGATGTTCAGCCCAAAAAAAAAATTCAGGGCTCAATCAATCCCTAAACTGCTGTTTCGCCAAGTTTAGATCAGAACAAAGCGGTTTCAGCATTGGATATAATTCGCGCCCACGTGTTTGTTGTTGAATTTATATACGAGAAAGAGCACCAACTGTAGCTAATTTCCGCGACGTTGTTCCCAGGGCAGAGGTGGAGTAGTGCCTAATGAGTTCCCTCTGCCCTGGATGAAACCGTCAGTCGTCTTTTTGGCTAGTCTTCAAGCTGGGATCGAAAAAATTTCTCCTCACGTGGGCGTTATACTGACAAGGTACATCCTTTAAAAATGAAGACATCAAAGAAATCTTATACCATAGGTTATTAGCTGGCAGTCTCTAACATAAGTTAGGCAGGCGAGTTGGAAATGCATGTTGTTAGGTGGGTTCATAGGGACTAATCCGCGACTCCGGGGCTCGTGCTCCAACAGCCCAAAGAAAAAAAAACACGATTCAACAGAGCTAACTGAAATGTGGAGCATTTAAAGAGAAATTTTGCCACCTTCAAGCTGATGTAAGGACATAGAAATATGGAAGCCGGCGAACTACCTGGAGGTTTCGTTCTTTCCTGCCGGCACGTTTCGTCCCATTGGATGCGGTATGGAAAGGGATTTAATTCTATTACTAGTCAATGGTTGATTCCAGATGACATATGTTTCCTACTTTTGCTAAATCGAGGTAGTTTTGGCGCTCCTACGGCCAAACTTAGAATCGGGAGCTTATGAGCAAGGTGCGTTTAAATACTTAAAATATCTCAGAGATCGGCATAGGACACTGGCCAATAGAGGTTATGTAACCAGATTTGGCATACCTTAGAATAGGAGAGGAAGATGAGACCCTTATGCACTCCTATTGCAATTATCTAGTTAGAGAGGAGCAGTGGATACTAGGTGAACCGTTGGGGAAAGATATTTGATAGCTATCGTAGCAGGTGGAGGGACTGAACTATAATGATGCTGATAAAGGTCAAAATTCTGCTTCCAATAAAAACTCTGCTTCCAATAGAAATTCTGCTTCTCCTCACTTAAATAACAAAATTTCCTATTTGTGTTGGAGACCACTTTGGTGAGCCCGCACTCGAATCAAGAGACGTGCGCCAGATACATAACGATGATAGTAAAATTATCAACACTTTCTTTAATTTTCGTAAGACGAGACTGAACTTACACTAGTTCCACCCTTCTTCATTACACTTACACCCTCAACGTACCCAAACTAGTCTTCTGGTTTGGTTTATGTAAATTTTTTCGCAATCTGGGTACGTTATTTTAAATATGTTGCTAGACTCATGTTTGGATTTTTAGTTTTTGGGGATCCTAGTTTGTTTTGGGTCCTACTCGATGCAATCATATCGATTATCGACCCTTTCATATTTTTGTTGAGTTTTGACGAAACCACTAAGTGCGTGACCCTTGTCAGAGCGCGCACTTCTTGATGTTTCGCTTTTTTCTTATGAGGCCCTCAATAACCAACGGTTTGACCCTTCCGTTTCTGTTCCACCTGTGTGGGTAAGTTTCCTATAGATGGTAAAGCAACGAATCCTTTTTTTCCCCAATAACTTTCATAGAGTCCTTCAGTGCCTTCAATTTCAATCGTAAATCTATGCGTCTTGTTCAAAAGGAACATTTTGTGAATTTTCTTTTTGTGGCAATTGTAATGCCCAATTGAGATGGGGTGGTCCTTTGTCCTTTGGACACTTCAATCCGTCACGTGTTATTATGCAAAACTTTACGTGTCCTTTGCCGATGCGCGGGTCTGCAACGGAACCTGAAAATTCAACGAACGTGGGGATTTGCGCGAGCCTATCGAAAGACCAACATGCGAGCTAAAGCTGAAAAATGAAAAATAAAAAAAACAGTTCGACCGCGCGGTAGAACCGTAAGACTCCGAGTGCCGGTGCTTCTCCTGCCTCAAATGTGCTATGAGGTACGGCCTTTGAGGTTCCCGCAATCTTTTTAACCGGATTTTATCCACATCTAGGCGGTCCTAATGTCGCTTATATATTTATTCGTTGTATATTCTTTGGTCACTGCTGAGGATATCATCATATCGGGAAGCTCGCTTGATATCGCGGTTGGTCACATTCCTCCATCTTTAAAGAAACCGTTAGACCGGCTGCTAGTCTTGAGTCGAACAAAGCCTCGCACTAAATAAAAGATTACCCCCAGCACTACATCTCACTATTTGTTTCCCGTTTCCCTTTCATACGACCAAACTTGCATTTGACTGATGAGTCCTTACTAAGCGGGTAAGAATCAAGGTAGGTATAAATGGTCGTTCCTGGAAGCTCAGGTAGTTCAGTGGTGCGTCGTTTTAATGTGTGGCATTAACTTCTAAGGGTAGTAGCATCTAGCCGGTTCAGATCTTCATAGCTAGTCTGTAGGCTTTACGAATGATAGCAGCTACTCGATCTTACAATTAGGAATCTTTTTGAGGGTTTGATGGCGACTTGATTATCAATCAGAATGACTATGTTACGGTTGGCGCTCGGACCATGCCTAGTGTTGCCAGTACCTCCACCTGGGAATGCCTGGAGTTGCCGTGGTTTTGTCTTAGAACTTTGTTGCCTAACATTCAGAGTTGCGAGATTTGACGGCACTGCACTATATAATGATTTTAATTTGAATATGTAATATGTCCAGGGGGAGGAGGTGTAAGAGTACATTCTGTTGTAGTCTGCACAGTCCCATTAGTACTTGGTTCTTTGGATCCGATTAAGCTTGATCCTTGGTTCTTCCCTACTGCCAATCACCACAAACCAGAACCGTACGTTGAGATGGAGCAGATCACAACTGCGTACATCCAAAGGACTATCCTCGACAGCAGATACCATTTTCTCACGAAAGCCTTGCACGTCTTGCAGAAGTCTCAGCAGGACTTCTCAACGCTCAGTTTAAAATTTAATTTCCAATCTAACTTGGCATCCAGGGTCACCTACAAACACATTACATTGGGGGAAAACGCGAATCTTTGTAGCTGCGGGGGAAGAAATTCCGATATTTTTGTTTTGTTGGTAAACAGCAGGATTTATGCCTAGTTCGCATCTTATAGCTCACAGGTAACACGCCCTCTAAAATCTCATTCACAACGGAGGGAATATCCCTGACATCAATATCACCAGACGCCACCTTCACTCTGGTCCTTTCCAATATATGCAGAATTTTATCCATCACTGTTAACTGACGGCGCGATGGTTGAGGTGGGTGTGCCCTATTAAGGAGAGAACAGGGAACACTATACTATCAACAAGAGTACCGGAGAGATGGTAACACGCTGGGGCGTCGATCTATTCATAGCTCTTGTAAAGTTGCTACTTTCCAAATCAGATTGGATTATTCCCCGATATTCAAAAATGACTGGGGTTCTATTACCTCCAAATGTGGCTTTGACGCATAGTCTTTCGGACTAGAGGAAAGGTGCGTGGAGTTGCAGATCCAGGGTCCAATCAGAAGATACTGGCAAGAACCTTCCGATTTTTTAAGAAGGGATGGACTCCTATTTTCCTTGGCCAGAATTTGACCGAATCTCGCGGAATTGCTGGTTCTTTCGATGTTCTGCTAGAAATCTAGTGAGGATCGCTTCTTGGCAGTACTGATGACCGACGTATACTTCTTCAGGAATACATTGTATGACTGGCAGTGTTTATGCCTATAATAGATGCTGCAGACTTTCCCGGCCAGCTTCTTGAGATAGGACAGGCCTTTGTTCCGTCACTTTTTTCCTATATTTTGGCGGGCATGAAACTCTAAAGGCAATTTTGATTGCCTTTATCAATAGATGGGTTACTTTGTAGAATCGAAACACTGAAAACATCTTTTCTTTAAGAAAATTTCGGAAGACTGGTAACTGAAACACCACGAGTTCGTGGGAGGGTATAGTGGTTTGCAGCTCAGGAATGTGCTTAGAGATCTGGGATATAGGGAAACTAGTAGTAGCTAAACTACCCGAATTTTTAAGGTTACCGTTGGATCAACAAATTTAAGGATTTGGGCATGCCAGTGATATCAAGATTTCCTCAAACCCTAGGAAGTCCTTAATTTAAGCGGAATTAGCAAAGAACGTCCATATTAAGGTGGTAGTTTGATTGGTTTTTAGGTCTTTAAATCTTAGAAATCCCCAAAAGCTAGAAAGTCGGCCTAATCCTAATTATTTCGATGCTGTGCTGGGTGAACTATGGGCCGAAAAAGCAAAATTAAAGTTGACATTGTGGCTTGAAGTAGTCTAAAAACAATTCAAAAACAGCAAAAGTCGCATTTGGCCTCAATAATATTTTTAAGGAAACAAAAAAATCTAAAATTGTTAGGGGTGAAAACTAAAGCAGTGGAGTTTGAAGGTGCATTCAGAAGGCTCTGATCCGTAACATCACACAATGTAAGAGGATGAAGATGATATCATTTATTAAATTAATTAATTAGTTAATTAATATCTTTAATTACTTATTATTATTGAGCTAGTTGCGGTCGAATTAAGATGCGGAAAGTTTTTGTCAAATATCTCCCCCAACCAGAAAAAAAAGTATTTTCTGGGGCACAAAGAGGCGATAATTTGAATGATATAATTTAATCCGGAAACATGCATGAGTACATTTTATTTATTTTTATTTGGAACTTTTCCATGGCTTCCATGTTATTTTAGGCTGAAATCATTTACCATATAATTCGGTCAAATATTTGTAATCATGTTCAACTCAGGTATTTCTAGGTTGACTTTATCCAAATAGACCAAATTAAAAATAATTACAAATTTCGAACTGATCATACAAGACAAGCTTTTTTTGTCGTGCTGAGCATATGTTCAAAAGTGGATTTATCTTTCTACATATTGCTAAGCGGTAGTAAGACACAGGTAAATGATAGTCGCGTGCATTGTCTTCGGTTGATGGTTGTGAAAGGTGTTCAACTGCAAAAAGTATGAAGCGATGAGATCATTTCAATGGACCGGTATCATTTGTGCGAATATCACGTAATGCATAGCAACATGTGTATCTGATCTTGGTATTTTGAAAAGGCCACTATAATTTTGGATAAATTGTTATTTGATCTTATCTGAAAGATTGGCGGCAGTGCGAAAAGTGAGCGATTTTCTGCGTACTGGGGTTGAGGAATTCGTCTAGGGACGGGGGATATTACGTTATAAATTAGCTTCAGTATACCAATGGTTTCACCAATGAGCATAAGTACCTCTGGAACAAGCTTTGAGTCAGTACCATATGCCTATATATATAGATACTGTAAACTATATAATTTAGCCTGCCAACCGGAAATATTTATGGTCTGAATTTATGGCGAGATATACTTTCGAAAAGTTGATAAGAACATAAGTGGTATCATCACTAGGTGGTCTCCTTCGCTCTTCAAGAACTAATTTTGCCCTTACTTTCTAATTATAATTTCCCCTAGATTCAGAGTGAAATTCTAAGAAACGAATGTGAAATGCTTAAAAAGAATCTACAACTTTGTCTTGGTATTTGCAGGCTCCAGGTACTGATGCATCGTTACTGCAGTTTCAGCGACTTATATTTCTAGCAATATCTAGGGTTGTAGAGAGATTAGCCGAGCCCGAGGTCAAAGTTATGCAACCCTTTTATTATCCCTTTAGCTTCGGTCGTTACTTTGGGTGTCTTCATCAGAATAAAGATAGAGCTCCCGAGAAAACTTCGGACCTAAGGAGGCCCCTCTTTTACTCAGGCCTTAGTAACCTAAAACTATTTCATACACCTCCTCGGTTCGCCGTCATCTTCGCCGGAACCATATTGCTGGATAGTTTGTAACGAGTATATTGCAGGAGCTGCTTGAAATTGAGTATTGTCCCTATAATTGCTCAATTTTAAATGGGGCGATATATTTTCCAATGTTAATGAAAGAAACAACATCTTTTATAGTACTTTGTGATGATATGTATTTTTTTCGTTTTCTGGCGTTATCCTTATCTAAGGTTGGGCGTAGTACAAAACTCTGTGAGATACCCACGGAGACAATATACTCCTTGAGTCTATAATAATTGTTATTGCTCTGGGTAGCTACTATCAACAAAATAATAAGTGCGAGTATTAGTCTCCACTAAGGACCCACAATTTGGTTACAGTTGACCAAATTTGATGTATTCTTACATTCAAATATTAGGTTGTTGCACATAAAATGGCCGATTTGGCAATCAAGTGAAGTTAGTTGCGATTTTGCTGTATCGAACCACTACCAGTTGGCGCTGTTGATGTCGGATAATAAAATATAAACACTCCTACATTTAATCAAGGAGACATTTCAGTTTTGACCATCGTTGTGATAACAGTGAATAGAAAGGTAAAAAGGATGGAAAAGAGCCAAGAACGTATACTTTTTTTGTATGAGTTCAAACTCTGTCATAAAGCAGCGGAGGCGACCAGGAACATTAATAGCGCATTTGGAGCTGATACCACACGGCGGTGGTTCGAAAAATTCCGGTCAGGTGACGTAAACCATCAAAGTGAGCCACGTGAACATCCAGGACCATCGATTGACAACGACGAGCTGCGTTTGCTAGTCGAATCCGACACACGTCAGTCTGTGAGGGATATTGCAGAGAAACAGGCCGTACACTATTCGACAGTTTCCTGGCACTTGCAACAACTTGGAAAGGTGAAAAACTTCGACAAATGGGTTCCGCACGCCCTTATGGAACAAAACATGGCGGTTCGAATGGAAATTTGCAGTTCTTTACTCTACCGCAACAGAAGCGGTCCCTTTTTGCACAGAATAGTGACATGGGATGAAAGTGGATATTATACGACAATCGTCGCCGATCAGCACAATGGCTAGATGCTGATGAGCCACCGAAGCATATGCCGAAACAGAGTCTGCATCCGAAGAAGGTAATGGTGACTGTTTGGTGGTCTACAGCTGGAGTCATCCACTATTCTTTTTTGGCACCTGGAGAAACGATAAATGCACAGAAATACTATGCCCAACTCGAGGAAATGCACCAAAAATTGAGTATTCAACGGCCGAGATTGGTCAACAGAGATGCTGTGATACTCCTTCACGACAATGCACGACCTCATGTATCCAGAACAACGGTTCAAAAGTTGAACGAATTGCAGTATGAGACTCGGCCTCATTCACCATATTCAGCGGACCTTTCGCCAACCGACTACCACGAAAAGGCTGTCGAAATTGCCTTCGACGAATTTATCAACACCCGACAGTTGGATTTCTACGAAACTGGCATACATGCTATTGAATCTCGCTGGGAGAAGTGTTTTGAAACGACTGTAATAATCTATTTTGATTAAATAAATCTTTGTAAACTTTACGTTTCAAATTTTAGTACCGAAACGGCCGTTTCATTTGCAATAACCTAATATTTTCAGCCAAATCAATTTTACGTTTTAGTAAGATCCCTTCATAGAAATCAGACTGTCAATTGTCCCATAGATATATGGAACCAGAGAGAAGCGAGCCGAAGTTTTACCAACTTAGGTACTAACACAAGCTTCTGCCTTTTCTTCTAGTGTTGCGAAGTCTTCCTTCACACAAGTTGGCAAATTTGATCGGCTTTTTCATTACGGCAAGATTAAACGTTTGGCTTTGAGTGACCTTATCACAATACTCCAGAGACAAAAAAGTTACATGCGTCTCTCGAGTTCCTTTTTATCACGAAATAACTGACATGAGGCTTCTTTAGGTCCTTTTTAAAGCTTATTCTTTTCTTTTTAATAATCTTTATTTCCGTCCTCTGGACAATTTGTCGGGTCAATGATGGTCCAAGTGAAAACTAGGCAGCTCACTGTTCCGTCAGAAGTCAGATTTTTTGCTGGGGAATATGTACCAGCTCAACATTGCGCCACATTTTGTTAAAAACACTCGCTGTGTGGGTACCTGATTTAACCACACCTCTAGAAAGGTTTGCTGAATCATTTTATTCATTTTGTAATTGAGCAGCCTTCCCAAGTTTTGGCCTTGCACGACTCCTATAGTTTCCCTTTCGAGTTCAAATAAAAATTACCTGGCGGTAATCCTAAATAAGGTACTAAGAAATGTTATCCACCAGTGCCTCACTAATGAATGCCAACCTCGCAAGTGAGCCCATGCTTCGTTTTTGATATGTATTTATATAATTTTCGTTAGCCGGTAGCATTGGTGGGAAAAACACCCACACCTGGGAACTGGAAGTCCACCCGATCCTATGTGAAGTTCGACTGAAATGTTTTGTAGACACGCGACTTTATGCAAACCAGACTGGGGAATGCCGGGTATGCAATTGTTTATGTCCCTGGAGCTATTATGATTCATGTTGAAACGGTCCATTGAGAGGAGCCACGTAACATTAAATTAATGGCGGGAATTAAACTGCGAATTGAAAAAATGACGACTCAACCTCTTGCGGAGTTGTAAGACTCAGTCCTAGCAGCGAATAAGGGATGGAGCATGCACAACGGATCACATTTACATTGAAACCATTCATTTAACCTCAGATGGCATTGAGGCATGAAGTCTTCTTAGGGTCTACCTTACTTAAGCCGTCCGAGGGTTTAAATGTTAGTAAATGCCTTTAAGCTTTGATGGAAACGCTGGCTCCTGCTTTTTAACTCCTGCGCTGGTGGAAGTAGCTTCAGCTTTCAAGCCCAGTTTTGAAAGTTCTTTTTCACCCACGAAGTTTGCATGACAACTTTCACTATGAAGTACGTATGCGCAAGTACCTAATGCGAAACTCGCTTTCAAAGTGTCTAAAGGATATTTCAACACCAACATTCAAATAAAAAGGCTTAGGTGCCAAAGTACAACAATTCCATCTGTAGTGATGGATAATTCCCAGATTTGCTGGTCGTGAATAATAAGAGAAAAACGTTGAGAATTCCACCTGCCCCGCCCTAAATCAGAAAACGGAATGATGCAGACCAAACCAGGATCAGGACAGAAAAAGAACAACAGCAGTTAACTGTTCTCGTATTCCATCGACAGTTCACCGGTATCGATTTCATCTAAGCGACGAAGAAGGAGTGTAAGATCAATCAAGCAATTTAATGAGGAAAATTACTATTGAACAGGGAAAGACACTCATCAGAAGTTAGAAATACCTTTTAGCCTATAGTCACAAAGGCCTGTATTTTCAGAAACTTATAGATAGACAATGACCTATGTGACGAATTTTATAATGAGAAACTTTCTTTGGTTTAATATTAAAGTAGAGGAAATTAAAATTCTATTTTACAGGGTTGTATCAGAAGGAGATAAAGCGACACTGGTTTCTAGGGAAGAATTCTCCAGGCAAATATTCGAAGTAGAATCACAGGGACGTGTTTAACCAATAAATATTTGAAGAGGTTATTGTTTTCTTTATTCGACAACCTAATGCGAAGTTTGGTATTGAAATTGGCAATATTCCACAAACCATCATTGGGCGCCATTGTTGTAGCGAAGGGCACACTTGGGGACTTGAATTTAAGACCATTTGGGCTGACAGGAAAAAGAGCAGAGCTATCTAATATTCGGAAATTGGTAGATATTGACTGTACAGGTCCGCCCGTATCTACACGCAGCTTAACTGGAATGTGCCACCGACACTCGTTTGCATGCCAGGCTGGGAAGCATTGGGTGGCCTGTTTGTAAATCTTAGGGGCAATAGCAATTTGCTCCAATGAGGAAAATTCGCCCATTGACGATGGAAACTCTTTTTCTTCAGCCTTTGTCCCGTTCACAAGCGGGGTCGGCTCGTCGTGATCGGTTGCGTCATTTGACTCTATCAAATGCCTGATCTGGATGCAATCTCAAGGCTTTTAAATCCCCATCCACCGTATCAAGTCACGGTTGTTCCGACCGACCTTTTGGTCCTTTACCATCGGCTTCGATGTTCAGACCAATTTTGGCAAACGAATTCTCGTTAGCGCGAATTATGTGACCATATCATCAAAGACGTTCGTTGATACGTTGATCACAAAGAACACCCGGTTGCGTTAATGCGTGGAGTAATTTCCTAACACAGTTCTCCATTGGCTGATAGCGTTGACCCGAGGTATTTAAATCGCCTAGTTCTGGGCAGGTCACTGCCGCTGACAGTGATTGTCCCTGCTTCATGGGGATCGGTCGTCAAAAATTCAGTTTTATTCAGTTTCATCATTCCATTTTTGGACAAGTTGCTCGAGATTAATTTTGCTATTAGATACTAGGGAAACATCATCTGCATAAAGCAGTGTGTAGGGTGCTGGACGTTGGATGTCCCGTGTGACGGTGTCCATAACAAGAACAAAGAGTAGTGGTGAGAGGGAACTTCCTTGATGAACACTAACAGAGACACGAAGCGGTTTTGATAAACTCGCCACACTTCGAACTTTACTTTTCGGATCATGGTCGAGTAATTGAATCCAGCGCACGAGTTCTTCTGGCCAAGTGTTGTCGTAGAGCATACCAGATGAGTTCGTGTGGCACACGGTCAAACGCTTTCTCTAGATCCAGAAATGCAATGTAAACAAGGCAGACAAATTCTGCTTGGTTATTTTAACGATTTTGCGAATACAGTCGTCAAGAATGCGTTCAAAAATCTTCATGGTATGGGAGAGTAACCGTATCGGACGGTAATTTGAACATTCTGTTGGACAACCTTACTTTTTCCATATTGGGACAGTGGTACTTTCTTGCCAGTTAGATAGTGTTCTTCGTTCCTGAATAACCCGGTTAATGAATTCACTGAGCTACAGTGTTGGGTCCCAGCTCGACGCTTTCCAGAGCTCAGATGCGATGTCGTCAGGTCCTGTCGCTTTCCCCAAATTCATTCGTTTTATTGCCGCCTCGACTTCAGTTGCGCTGACATGAAAGTCCTGGGGGTTTAACGTGAGTACCTGCCGTGTAGGCATAATCCCACAGTCCTCTTTGGACGCGGATTGATTTGGAGACCACAATGGGAGCCCCGCCATGACTGGTACAGCGGTGCTGGTTTATACTGAGTGCAGGCTCAGCTTTCATACCAGTGCATGCAAGGCTTATGTTATCTAATACCTCTGCCGCAACTAAGGGGTACGGCACCCCGGTTAGTTGCGCTGACAGGTGGAACTGCTCCAAATGTAGGCAATGATTGCGGAAGTGGAGGGTGAGCAAATTCTTCAGTTGAAATCTGCTCGAAGTATTCTCGAAATCTTCTCGACGGTTAGTAATCAAAGGACCGTTCTTGTCATCAACGCAACAGAAGTGTTCGATATCCTGTGTGCGTTCGTTACAGCTTTTGGCAAGTCGATACAGATCTCTTTCACCATCCCGAGTGTCCAGCTTATCGTAAAGATTTTTTTAATGGCCTGCTCGGGTGACAGCGTTTGCTGTCTTTGTTTTTCGGTTGGCATTCTTATAAATTTTCCAATTGGCCAGTGTTTTATCGTCAAGAAATTTGTGATAGAGGCGTTTCTTTTCACGAACCTTCATTTCAACATCGTCATTCCAAAGCCAAGTATCTTGGTCGCTGTACCGCTTACCCGGCTTGGTGACCCCGAGGGTTGCAGCGGCCGCTTTGTGGATCATGTTTTTCATTTGGTTCCACGATTCTTTTGCATTCGTAATGGTTGATAACCGAGTAAGTGAGATCATTTCTTCTCTTTTTTCTCACGAAATCGCCACCATTTAATGTGCGGCGGGCCAGTCCGTTCCTCACGTTGTTTTATCGGTAGTTTAATTCGCAGGATGGGAATGGATGATCTCATAGGAACCTACTATCAGTGACGGTGGTGAAATGTTGACGATGGAAACTGAGAAACATTAAAATTTTAAATGCAACCAAAAAATAACGTCCGCGAACGAGGGATGAAAAATCCACGAGGAATCACATCCTAACCAAAGGCATCCATTTAGACTCAGCGGACGTTAGGCGATGAGATTTAAATTACACCGAAGTTCCCATTTCACAATTGCGCCCCAAGAACTGGCTGGTCTGAGCCTAGACAGCACTTGTAGCAGAGGCGATCAGCAGTTAATATTTTGAAAAATTGTGTATTCACACAAAAAGTGGTCCATGCTCTAAAAGGGAGGAGTAGGTTGCTCCTCAAAATTATAGCCGTTAGACTCATCTATCCTCAAACAGATTCCCCCCCCCCCCAGATTTTGAAAAATGACTAATATTGACAAATTATTTTTTTATGAAAATATCTGGGAAAAATTTGATTGGAAAAAAGTACTTGACAGACAGACAGGATAAAATTATATGAGGAAATTGATCAAGCAAACCCTCCTGCCGCACTGCAAGTATTCCTCTCAAGCCGAGGATCAACACAAGTGTTATGGATCAAGTGAGCAGAAACAATACCTTTAATTGTTTGCTCCACTTTGCAAGGACTAGTTTCGGTATTCTTATACTTTTCTTTATCGCTAGGTTGAAATGGTTCTGGAAGTTCGAAAGGAACTACATTGAACGTCTGCGAAACTTTAGGAAATGAATTTATGGTCGTGACCGACTACTTTTCGGTTCTTTGCTTTTCCATAATCATTTTAGTAATCAAATCTTAAATGGCAAACTAAGATACGAAATTGGGGGTATTAGCCTAGTTTGGCTTTGGAAGACCAAGAGAAAAGTGCAAAGCTGCTCGGGAATCCTTATAATGAACAAGAGGAGATGGTGGAGTAGCAGGATCAAAATTCAATGGAAAGACGATTAACGATTTCTTTCAGGGCAGAGGCAACTCATCAGACGCTGCCTCGCCTCTGGCCTAGCTTAGGCTCAACCTATTGGCGGTTTAAACTTAGATATAATTTGCACCCTTGTTGTGTTTTGCGATTATGTAAAAAGGAGCGTTTTCCACCTGTTGCCACTTTCGGTTATGGTGCTCTCAAGGGCAGGTGAGGCAGCGTCTTATGAGTAGCCACTGTCCTGGATGAAACCGCTAGTCGTCTTTCTTTTGTACACGTGGGTCTTATGCCCCAAACGAGGGGTCCGTGGACCGTAAAATATGATAGTAAGCTGATCTCCATTTGGTCTGGTTTGAAGTGCTGCTTTAAGACCTTCAAAAATGTTTTTGCTGCGATTGTAATTTGCACAATATTGGCGACTATAGGTCCTACAACAACTAACCAAAGTGTACACATACGAAGAACACTAATGTCAACATCAATCGAGCCATTGGTGCCAATTGCTTGTTCAAACTGTTTTATGGGCTATATTGGGAAAGCAGATTAGAAGAGGAGTGTGGCGTATTGCAATTTAGTTACCGATTACGAGTAGATTGGCCTTTAGATACAAATGTAAATAGTTTAAAAGTGGGTGAATGAAATGCCACTGGATCGCTCAAAATATAAAACCGTTCGGATAAAGTTGTTAATGAGGCTGTAATAGGATTAGCAAACGCTGCATAAATAACGAGCGTCTGTATTTCTGTGACCTCTTCTGTGGATAGCCTTTGTATCGGTGTGGTTGGAAATTAATGTATGGCTAAGTCCCCTTAAGCGATGCTGAAATGGATGCATAATATCTTTTAAGCTGTTAATCTTCCGAACTCATCAACTAGGAAATGTGTTAACTCCATGAAGTCGCCAGGTCTAAAAATGATTATGTATCACCGAATCCACTTGCAAACTACTCGATATGAGATTCATCAAAAAAAGAAAAAAAAACTATTATAATAGGTAATAACCGATTATGGCTGCTTTCCAGTTTAACTCGGCGACTTTTTAACAAAAACGTTTATGGGATTTCGGATTACATCACGATTAAAGAATGCTGTCCGCCGTCTACTTGTTTGGATATTTTATAAATTTTATTATCAACCGTCATGCATCATAGCCACGTCTTGCGCTATTACTGAAACTGTATGAATACTATATTCCGGGGAGGCTTTGGTTACTGCCTGCTGATATTATGTGAAAATATCACTTTCACTTTTTAAATAATCTTCCATTGAATTTGTAATAAAAATAAAGAGAAGTGCATAAATGATCAGGTAGAGGTAAACGAAGATCATAAAGCATGAATTAACTGTAAGCATTGTTAAATGTATCTATTCGAGGTAATGGAGAATGTCACTAATTTAATGCTTTTCCCAATGATACCTCACTGGGACTATGCAAGTCCGGATATTCTTGAAACGCTATTCTTCACTCTTTTAGTGAGGCTGTTTAATGGCAGAGCGTTGTTTTCTTGTACATAAACGAATGGTTGCAAAACAAGGCAATAAAAAGGAACTAAGTTTTTATATAGCTTCACAGGAGATAGTAATTGAAATTCTATTAAGTATTGTTATCTGCGAATTTCTCTTTCCAATCGTCACTCATGTAGGAAGTCATGGATATTATTTCTATTTTCTCTACTAGGGTGGTAGTTGCGGCGTGTATCAGGAGCCAGCCCCTTTGGAACCCTGGTCGAGTAGTGTTAAACCGGTATTAGTAGACGCTGATCCATCCGTGAATTTCGGGATCAGTTAAACGTGGGTCAGGCCTTAGGGAACTGGGATAGTGGCTCTGTCACCGCGGGTGTATCCTTCACTGACTATTGAGGCCGGCTACCTTGCACACGGTGCGCTGGTAAAAATTTCAATGGAGAATAAAAACGACATAAATGAGGAGACATCGGGAGTGGAGAGCGAGTTGGCTATGATTGCCGCAGTACCCAGCGAAAGACGCAGCAAGGGCTGAAATACTTGACGAAACATCAGGATTCACAAATAAAGAAAAAATTTGCAAAGAAAGGGGCATCCGAAGGAGACTTCACTCCGGTGCTCTTCAAGATTTGAAAGAAAAAGGCGAAGGGGGGCAATAGGCATCAAAACGCCGCGTGTGCCATCAGAAAAACCGCTCCCTAAGATTAAGACGGACATGAAGAGTGGTGCACCAAAAAAAAAAAGGCGAAGAGATGAAGGAGGACCAGACGGCAAGGTCTGCTTATAAAACCGATGGAAGGCAAGACCTTTAAGGAAGTCACCAGCGAAATCTGTTATAGGATCAAGTTGTAAGATAGCGGAGCGGAAGTGTCTTCCATTCGGAAAACGAAGGGTGGTGGAGTCCTAGCCGAATTAGACCCAGGGACAACAGATAAGGCGGTCAAAGGGTAGTATAGGTCCCAGGGCGAAACTTGGGTTGGTACCCAGGATGGAGCATAAAACCTGGGAAACGCCTGCTGAACCAACATCAACAGTTCTACTACTAAACCCTATCTTCGCCTCCACGTGGTGATTGCTGGGAGTTCTTTCTTTATGAAAAACTGCAGACGGAGTAGGATGAAGGCGAGTCTCCCGCGCCTAAAAACGGGACAAAATGTACCAACTGGTCCTTCAAGTTGGAGGTTGGGTAGGGTTGACAACCCTACACGGAAAACCGATGTTACGAAGCCACGAAAGGAGCCTCGGACAGGATGGCTTTTACAATGACGAACCCGGCAACGACAAGGGATTAACGATTTGTGCATTTTCCCATGGAATATGTGCTCCCTGTACAGACTAAATGCTGCCGAGCAGCTAGCCGATACCCTGTCCCAATATAAGGCTGATGTAAGAGCGTTGCAAGAGATGCGATGAACACAGCGTTACAGGAGATGCGTTGGACAGGGACCGGTTTCCTGGAGAAGAGCCACTACACTATATATGATAGCGGCCGTCCAGTAAACCATGTGCTCGGAGTAGGTTTTTTAGTCAGCTAAAAAATGATATCAAAACGACGGACCCGGCAACGACAAAGGAACAACGATTTGCGCATTTTCTCATGGAACGTGCGCTCCCTGTACAGAGATGAAGCTGATAAGCAGCTAGCCGATACCCTGTCCCAATATAGGGCTGATGTAACAGCGTTGCAAGAGATGCGATGGACAGGGACCGGTTTCCTGGAGAAGAGCCACTACACCATATATTATAGCGGCCATCCAGTAAACCATGTGCTCGGAGTAGGTTTCTTAGTCAGCCAAAAAATGAAACCTGCTGTTATCGGCTTTGAAAGTATAAGCGAACGGCTATGCACTCTGCGCTTGCGAGGCAAGTATAGAAATATAAGCCTCATAAACGTTCACGCCCCTACAGAGGAGACTGCAGAGTCGGAGAAGGATACCTTCTACGAGGCAGTAGAAAGAACCCTCGAAGCCTGTCCCAGATATGATATCAAAATCATACTTGGGGATTTTAACAGCCAAGTAGGGAAGGAGCCCGTATTCAGGCGATACGTTGGCTCCCATAGCTTACACGAAAAAACAAATGATAACGGACTGCGGACTATTCAATTAGCAGGGTCACACGAAATGGTTGTTGGAAGTACCTGGTTTGCGCGGAAAGCGGTCCACAAACATACGTGGGCCTCTCCAGACGGGACCACTTTCAACCAAATTGACCACGTGTTGATCGAACGCCGCCACCTCTCAGCCTTGATGAATGTCAGAACATATAGGGGGGCCAATATAGACTCGGATCACTATCTCGTTGGCATGGTGCTCCGAGCTCGAATAACAATACCACCTAGAATCCCCTCTGACAATCAGGTGAGAGTGAACACTGAAGCCATCCACAATACAACCCTCCGCGACACCTATAAGAGGGAAATGGATGCCGCAATAACCGCAGTCAATAGAGGACCTGGAGATGAAGCATCAACTAATGATCTTCACAACCACCTGAAGAACGTTATCATGGATACGGCCACAAATATACTTGGCCCCAGCCGCAAAAGGAGTCGGAACGGCTGGTTTGACGATGAATGTAAGCTAGCAACGGAACGTAAGAATGCCGCATACCGAGCAATGTTGCATTCTCAAAGAACGCGGGCACGCGCAGAGACTTATCACGAACTCCGTCGAGCGGAGAAGCGACTTCACAGACGGAAAAAGGAAGCCTGGGAGAACCAACAAGTCCGTGAACTAGAAAAGTACAGGGAGCAACCGCACCAGGCGCGGAAGTTTTACCAACAAGTCAGCAGGATGAAGCCTTATACACCTCGATGCTCATCCTGCCGAGACAAAGAGGGAAATCTGATTTCCGACAGAATGGGCATATTAGAGCGATGGGTTGAGTACTTTGATGAGCTACTGAACAACCAGAACATCGGCGAGTTGGAGGTCCCGCCAACTGAAGACGACGGACAAATACTGCCACCACCAAGTTTAGGAGAAACAGTCCGTGCAATTCATCGGCTAAAAAATCATAAGTCGCCAGGAGCCGATGGAATTACAGCCGAATTGGTTAAATATGGAGGCGACCAGTTACACCAAGTGGTTCATCAACTTGTGCTCAAGGTATGGGACAGCGAATCAATGCCTGACGATTGGCAGCGAGGCATAATCTGTCTCATACATAAAAAGGGAGATATCACACAGTGCAGCAATTATAGAGGTATCACGTTGCTGAGTACCATCTATAAGATATTCTCCACTATCTTGCTAGGCCGGATAGCCCCATACGCCCAGAACATCATTGGCCCATACCAAAGAGGCTTCACTCCAGGCAAATCAGCAACAGATCAGATTTTCTCTCTGCGGCAAGCGATGGAAAAACTGTTGGAATATGGACAACAGTTGCACCATCTGTTCATCGACTTTAAAGCCGCCTATGATAGCATAGCCAGGGTAAAACTGTACACGGCCATGAGGGAATTCGGTATCCCGACGAAATTAATAAGACTGACTAGGCTGACCCTGACCAATGTGCGAGGCCAGATAAAAGCAGCAGGATCACTCTCAAGACCATTCGACATCAACAACGGTCTACGACAAGGGGATGCGCTATCATGCGTCCTCTTTAACCTGGCCCTCGAGAAGGTGATCCGTGATGCTGAGGTGAATGCAAGAGGTACGATCCTCTTCAAGTCCACCCAACTACTGGCCTATGTTGACGATATCGACATCATGGGAAGAACCACCCGAGACGTTCAAACTGCCTTCATCCAGATCGAGCGGGCGGCGCGAGATCTTGGGCTGCACATCAATGAAGGCAAGACAAAATACATGGTGGCAACGTCAGCACCGAAGACGAATCAACCAACAACATCAAACCGCACTGGTCAAACACAAGCACGAACAAGAATAAGGATAGGGGAATACAACTTTGAGACCGTTGACAATTTCTCCTATCTAGGGTCGAAAATCACAACCGATAACAACTACGATGATGAAATCCGCGCACGGTTGCTGTCAGCCAACAGAGCCTACTTCAGCTTACAAAGACTGTTCCGCTCGAAACGTCTCACCATAGGGTCAAAGCTCTTACTGTACAAGACTATGATCTTGCCAGTCCTCATGTATTCCTCGGAAACTTGGGTTCTTAGCAAGAAAAATTGCGAACTCTTGGCCGCGTTCGAGAGAAGAATCCTCCGAAGAATTTTTGGCCCCCTACATGAGGATGGACGATTCCGTAGCCTACACAATGACGAAATCTATGAGCGATACCATGACCGTCCGGTTGTGGATAAAATCCGGCTCAATAGGTTACGGTGGGCGGGTCACTTAATCCGTATGGATGAAGATGATCCCACCCGGAAAGTCTATAAGGGCAATATCTATGGTAGGAAAAGAAGACGAGGCAGACCCTGCCTAAGATGGAGCGATGGCGTGGGCCAGGACGCCAGACAGCTTTTAGGGATATCGAATTGGTGGACCTCGGCGCAAAACCGGGATGTCTGGAGTTCCTTATTAAGGCAGGCCTAGACCGGATACCGGTTGTTGCGCCGTTGATGATGATGATGATGATGATAAAAAATGAAACTGCGTGCGAGGCAAGTTTAGAAATGCAAGCCTCATAACCGTTCACGCCCCTACAGAGTCGAAGAAGGATACCTTCTACGAGGCATTTGACCGGACAGTCGAAGCCTATCCCAAGTATGATACCAAAATCATACTTGGAGATTTCAACAGTCAAGTAGAGACGGAGCCCATATTCAGGCGATACGTTGTCTCCCATAACTTACATAGGGATACCGATGATAACGGACTGCGCATTATTCAGTTAGCAGTATCGCACGAAATGGTTGTTAGAAGTACCTGGTTTGCGCGGAAAGCGGTCCACAAACAAACCTGGGCTTCTCCAGGCGGGACCACTTTCAACCAAATTGACCACGGTTTGATCGAACGTCGCCACCTCTCAGCCTTGATAAATGTCAGAACATATAGGAGGCCAATATAGATTCGGATCACTATCTCGTTGGCATGGTGCTCCGAGCTCGAATAACAACAACCACCTACAATCTCCACTGACAATCAGGTTAGGGTGAATACTGAAGCCATCCACAACACAGCCCTCCGCGACACCTATAAGAGAGAAATGGATGCCGCAATTATCGCAGTCAACAGAGATCCTGGAGATGGAGCATCAACAAATGATCTTCACAACCACCTGAAGAACGTTATCATAAATACGGCCACAAACATACTTGGTCCCAGCCGCAAAAAGAGTCAGCACGGCTGGTTTGACGATGAATGTAAGCTAGCTACGGAACGGAAGAATGCTGCATACTGAAAAATGCTGCATTCTCAAAGAACGCGGGCACGTGCAGAGACTTATCCTGAACTCCGTCGAGCGGAGAAGCGACTTCACAGACGGCAAAAAGAAGCCTGGGAGAACCAACAAGTCTGTGAACTGGAAAAGTACAGGGAGCAACCGCACCAGGCGGGCAAGTTTTATCAACAAGTCAGCAGGATGAGGCCTTATACACCTCGATACTCATCCTGCCGAGACAAACAGGGAAAACTGTTTTCCAGCAGAATGGGCATATTGGAGCGATGGGTTGAGTATTCTGAAGAGCTACTGAACAACCAGAACATTGGCGAGTTGCAGGTCGCGCCAACTGAAGACGACGGACAAATACTGCCACCACCAAGTATAGGAGAAACAGTCCGTGCAGTTCATCGGCTTAAAAATCATAAGTCGCCAGGAGCTGATAGAATTACAGTCGAATAGGTTAATATGGAGGGGACCAGTTACCTCAAGTGGTTCATCAACTTGTGTTCAAGGTATGGGACAGAGAATCAATGTCTGACGATTGGCAAGGAGGCATTATCTGTCTCATACATAAAAAGGGAAATATCACACAGTGCAGCAATCATAGAGGTATCACATTGCTGAGTACCATCTATAAGATATTCTCTGCCATCTTGCTAGGCAGTATGGTCTCATACGCACAGAACATCATTGGCCCATACCAAAGAGGCTTCAATCCAGGCAAATCAGCAACAGATCAGATTTTCTCTCTGCCTATGATAGCATAACCAGGGTAAAACAGTACACGGCCATGAGAGAATTCGGTATCCCCACGAAATTGATAAGACTGACTAGGCTGACCCTGACCAATGTGCGAGGCCAGATAAAAGCAACAGGATCATTCTCAAGACCATTCGACATCAACAACGGTCTACGGCAAGGGGATGCCCTTTCATGCGTCCTCTTTAACTTGGTCCTCGAGAAAGTGGTCGGTGATGCTGATGTAAATGCAAGAGATATGATCCTCTTTAAGTCCACCCAACTACTGGCCTATGCTGACGATATCGATATCATGGGAAGAACGACCCGAGACGTACAAACTACCTTCATCTAGATAGAGCAGGCGAAGGAGACTACAACTTTGAGACCGTTGATAATTTCTCCTATCTAGGGTCGAAAATCACAACCGATAACAACTACGATGATGAAATCCGCGCACGGTTGTTGGTAGCCAACAGAGCCTATTTCAGCTTAGAAAAACGAAACGTCGAAACGTCTCACCATAGGGTCAAAGCTGTTACTGTACAAGACAATGATCTTACCAGTCCTCATGTCTTTCTCGAAAACTTGGGTTCTTAGCAAGAAGAATTGCAAACTCTTGGTCGCGTTTGAGAGAAGAATCCTCCGAAGAATTTTTGGCCGCAGATGCAGCCAGGTAGAGCATTACGCACGCTGCGGGCTTGCTTTGTCCAATCTTCAAAGCAGAACTGGAAAGAACTTGGACGCGGTCAACATGATCCGTATCTTACAGATATATATACATCGCTCACGAGTTGTTAGCGCAGTTCACTGCGGTGATCAAAGCTGATCTAGTGCTCATCGTTGAACAGTACCGAAAGAAGGACCCGGCTTCATGGCGCCCCGACTGGAGGTTTGTCGAAACTCTTAAAGCAGGTGGGGAGAGGTATTTTTCGAGGTGGTGGGGTTATATCGAGACGTGGCAAACCTTTTATGTATTAGTGTAGAGCTCCGGGATGAGTGTCACAAACTCCGTCGCTTGACACAACGTCTAAACGGCCGCGAGGAGTATCTACCATAATCACAGATTACAGATCAATTAAAAGGGTACTAGAAAACCTGTGCAATTTGCAATTTCAAGAACAGTAAAATCTAAACTTCATAAGCATTACATACTATTCGTGCTAGAAGCTACTAAGAACACAACTAGAAAAGAAAAAATACAACTAACCTTGTTTCCAATTCAGCAAAGCGTTTCTGATTTTCCGGCCTATTAATAAGCACTTGAAGCTGTTGATGTAGGGCCTCGGCCGTTGTTTCTGAATCGCATCGATAGGCGTGAACATGTAATGGACATTTTGTTGTTGGATTATACAATAATAGAACACACGCAACAATATCATCTTTTTGAACGGAACTAGTTATGGCACTATGTGGAATAAAATGTTTAGATGATCCCTGAAAAATGAAAACACAAAGAATTTACTGTCGATATGCATCCCTGGTGCAATGCATGATGAAAATTTTAGATTTCATGGCTAATTAATTACTTGTAGAATTTTAATCCCTTTATGTGATACTTGTAATGTAACTTTTAGAGGTTCCTGTTCACGCGATCGTTCGATTAAATATGGTAGAACGGGATTAATAACACGCGACCCTCGTAAACCGCGTGCCTCCTCCGCTCCAAGAAACCATACGTAATACGAGGCTTTTTGTACATCTCGACGTAGCCTTAATGCCATTTGGAAAAGTTATCGCTGCTGTTGTTGTTTTACATCTGTAACATCTGAAAATGTGAAAATGAAAGCATATTAGTAACAAGAAATTTCGAGTGATGCTTTTGATATGTGAAATGAAAACGAAAGACTTAAGCCAGAAACTTTTTTTTCGGTTATCAATGCATTAGCACTTGTAAGCTGCTTGGTTTTTGGGGTTGTATAATCGATTCTGTTAACTTTCATTGCAACAGCATAGTAAGATTGATGAATGATAAAAATGTGTGAAAGCGTGTCCAAATAGATAAGTTTACTTGTGTGTATTCTGTATTATTTCTAGTTTCGATTGTTATCTGGAACACTAGTTCAAGGTGGTGTTGGGCTGGTCATCTTGCTACCTTTTAAATTTAGATTGATTGTTCCATTTGAGATAATGGATTTGATGCAGAGTGTACAACAAAATAAAGAGTTAGATTATTTCGTTGCAGATAATTTAAATTTATCAGACAAAAGACCCAATTATGGAGGGGGCGAACTAACGTTTCCTATAGCATATTTCTTTTATATATGTATTTTGTGGTAATACATTTCATCGACCCATTTGGGATAGAAATCTTGATATCCTCCTTGTAGATTTTGAAGGAGTACTGGATGAAATTAGAGGCAGAATCCTTGATAGCTCGCCAAAGACCGTGTACTGGAAGAATCCCTCCTTGTAGTGCCACCGGGAAACATTTTTCAACAAGGCTTGTTGACCAGGGTTAGTAAGAGAAAATTTCGGGATAAAAACTCACCACGGTACTGTCGACTTCACTAAGGAATGCCACGTTATGTTAAACATAGTTCTGTAGTTGGTATTTCGATCTGGGACGGCAGGATCGTGGCGTTGGGTGCAAAGGTGTCAGAGTCAGAGTTTGCCCTATTTAAGTCAGTTTCTAATATACGAAGGAATCGGTGAAACAATGCACTCGGAGTGTGGAGTAGAAATGTCTTACATACGGAAAACGAAAGGTGGCGAGAGTCCTTATTGAATTAGCTCCGAGAACAACCGATAAAGTACGTTTTGTGAGGCGATCAAGGGTTGACTACCTTACAAAAAAGACCGCAACAGTAGGCGCTATTAAGGATGAAAGGTAAGCTTTTACAAACTTACTCCGTTGGATGTTGCCCAGCAATAAGCCCGGAGACTTCTTAACAGCGGGAAAAATCAAAATCGGCTGTATAGTATGCAACGAATACCAGTAGCCCCACCAAGCGTAACAGATGCTTAGACTATGGAAATACGTTTGCAATTTGCTGGGGATCTGATGGGAAGACACATGCCGCAGATCTGGGCAGGTAGGTTAGAAAACGAAGACTTGCAACGAAAAGGAGAGTTCCGTTCTCTCCAGCGATCGCGGCCCGTCTTCTGAAAGGTTGGTACATACTGCGTGCTCGGGACGGTATGCGGTCTAAACAATGACAAGGAACAAGGACCAATCCTCATGGCATCTTGACTTATTAGGTACAGGACTTCACTTCGAGTTCGGGCCCAAGGACGTGAATATAGTTTCTTATGGATTTTCATTTAGGAAAAAAAATATTTGAGCATCTATCTTACACTGAGTGAGACAAAGCCGGATTTTCCCCGCAGATTTGATGCTCTGAGGGACGCCCTCTTAGACACGGATGGCCGGATCCTGGCTGGAGGTATCAGGGGTTGTCGCTTGAATGGGGCATGTCTCATGCGGACTCCAGAGGGAAAAAGCACGTCATGGAAAATGGGTTCCAAGATTTGTCGAAACCCTTGGAACAGGCAGTGCTGCGCTAGAGGATGTTTGAAGGTGTGTGGGGGGGGGGGGTGTAGGATATGTAACTAAAATTATAGTAATTTATTGATCTGATGATGACGGCCTGCAGAGCGTCCATGTCAAGCGTCGAAGAATGCCCACTTTTTACTATGAAAGAACTAGAATGAAGAACTTATGAAAAATAAGAAGGTGGCAGAGGACGATGGTATCCTGGCTGAGGTATATAAATAGCTTGACCTATTGATCGGTCCATCAAAACTTTGTCTGAGGGGGAATTTTTCCATGGTGACGAAGATCGCGCTCATCAGCAAAAATAAAGGCTACCCTGAACTGCCGTCTGCATACCGACCACTCCGTATGCTTGGCACAGCCAGGAAACTGCTTAAAAATCTCATCAAGAAGAGAATCGCCGAATCGATACGTGCTGGTAGGTACTTATTTCCAAGGCAGTTCGATTTTGGAGTAGGTAGATCCATAGCGGACGCTGTCATGGAGGCCGTGGATGTTTATCGAGCTGAGGCACACAGCCGCCAATTTCGATGGGTAGTGCTCTTTATAATGCTTGATGTCATCTATGCTTCCAAATCCGTGAGATGGGCAGATAAGTTAAGCATGATAGAAAGTTAATTCAATGGGCTACGCTACCTCTTGCGGATCTTGAGGGATTATCTGAGAGGCTACTCCTTGCTCTATGAGATGCCGGAGAATCACAGGAGGATGGAAGTTATTTTTGGTGTAGCATAAAAATCCATTTTAGGGCTGGATCTGTCTGATAATACTAGATATGACAAATTGAACGCGAAGCAGACTACACATAGCGATGCGACGGCTAAGCTGAAAAAACGAAGTAGTAATCTTGGCTAAAATCGACTGGTAATCAGAATGAGCGGTAACTCTCTTGGGCAAATGAGTTTAGAGGCAGATGGACTGCATGGTTTATCGGTAAATGTATGGTGAGATTGATTATTTAGTTACCCCGCTTCTAAGCGACCATGGAGATTTTCAATCTTACTTGCACAAGATTGGGAAGGTATGATTGTGATGATTGTGTGGTTTTCAATGGAGTTTTAGACGACTCCAATTACTTTTTAGAAATCATCATTTTAGCTTCCTATTCCACTCTCCCACCTTGTTACGATATTTGTCATATTATACATGCGAGTATAATCTTTTATCAAAGGCAGAGGAGCGGAGTTCTGTCAGTACCTACCCGGGAGGATACCTACATCATTCATAGAAGGCCTGAAAGAACCAACTATGCCAACTATAATACAAGCTTGACATATTAGTGGATTAAAGGCCTGTCTAACACTCTATGATTCTCTCGCCTTGAAAACGCCAATCACGAGCTTTGCTCCTATTTTTTGAATTCACTTTATTTGATGGAATTAAGGCATTTACTCCAGAGATTTATCACTGAAGAAGGGAGTAACTGGTTCCCGAAATTCGAATATAAAAATATTATTTTTGATTCCCACTAAATATTCTTTTTATTTGTTTGTTTACGTTGGTTCTTGGGCGCCCCGGTGAGTATTCTACCTCACGATGACTATACCAAGAAAATGAGTTGTATGTAGCATGCCTATGGTACCAACGACAACGATCGAGCCGAGTAGAAAAGTCATGTCTATCAGCGGTTATAGAAATGCGACTTTAACTAGTGTGCTATATTGATGTGACCTGGTGAAACTGGGTGATGCATATGATACCTAGAAGAGGATGTTTTACAAGTTAGTTTCTTAGACTAATCTAGCCAATTCCCGGCAAAAGTTGTTAAAGTGATATTTAAAAAGATTAGTCAGTGATTTAAACCTCCCAAAAAAACTCTAGTTGGACCCAACATTGGTGTATTTTTGGCAAAGGAATACTGTATAATCCTTTGTCTCTCGTACTCGACACTGATCCCAGACTAGAACAATTCAAGATATCTGGGGGTGAGACACCAATCTCGCTAGGAAGTGTTTGTTTAGTGTGAGGTGGGTAAGGAGTCTGTTGACGATCCTAGACATTTCAGGCTTGGTTTTGATTTTTTTTAACGAAAGGTTGTCGGGAAAATCTGGAAAGATTCTTGCAACGGTGAGACCAATCGTAGCGACTTGTACTCTTCTTCCGATTGTTTTCTTGTGTTGTCCTCAACTAATTTCACCACATCAGAAGCCGATTGCGAAATTTCCTGCGCGGCTTCTGAGTTCAAGGCATTGGTCACTGCCATATGACTCTGTTCATTGAAAGGTTTCTTGCAGTGAGCTGAAGATCTGGTCTGAGACATTGGAATGGGAGAAGGCAGTGTAAATTTGGCTCGTCATCTAATTTGTGCTACTGGTGGACATTAGAATGCTGTACGTCATTAGAGGCTCAAAGATATTGATCACTGCATTCAGTTATTGTTAGCCATATCGACTATTAGAACAGACACCCCACTGACTGGAAGCCTAACTTGTTTTTGCCTGGTACTGCTGCTATTCCAATTTTATTAGAAGAACCTGTTACATCTGTTCCCATGAGGAGGAAACCTTTAGTGTCTACCGTCTAAAAATGACGTTTTGGCTGAGATTACTTTTACCACCTGATTTACGGAGTTTTGCCTTAAGTAGTTTAACTTTAACTACTTTAAATTTACCGCAATGTCGTCCTGTCGGTCTCTATGTTTCTGAGCGTTGGCCGACTATAAAAGACAATGAACGGCGTCTTGCGGTAATGTAGACGAAGATGTCGCGTTGGACTAGTGGCGCACGTTTTTATCACATCGGAAATGAGGATATCCTCGATCGTTATAGGCTTGCATTGATCGTGGAAAAGTTGCGAGAAAGGCGTCTTCGATGGAATGGTCACGCAATTCGTGCTAACGAGAATTCACTTGCCAAGATTGGTCTGAACATCGAAGTCGATGGTAAACGACCAAAAGGCAGGCCGAAACAATGGTGGCTTGATACGCTGGATGGGGATTTAAACGGCTCGGGATTGCATCCACATCAGGCATTTGATGGAGCCAAATGGCGAAACCGATCACAATGAGCCGACCCCGCTTGCGAACGGTACAAAGGCTGAAGAAAAAGGAGAAGTGCACTTATATATATTTACACATGATTATGGGTTACTAGACAATGTTTGTTTAGGAAAAGCATAATATTTACGCCTTCAGTATGTACCTATATCTGAATATACTCACATAAGATGATCAGAAAACCTCTATATCTGGAGTACCCAGCTTCTGGTATTCCGATTTGTTTGAATCTTATGTTTAATGTGACTCACTGACTGGCAAAATATTTATCTGGTCTTTTGCCTATGATTTGTTTTAGTAAAATTTAAAATTTCCATTGTACAATTTAAGGTTTAGATGGAGAGGCTGGTATAATAGATTGGACTGTAAAAGGATTGGTTTTTCAATGGTGGGATTCGAGCCGGGTTTTGAAGGGCGGGATCGCAAAGATTCAGGCAATAAATAAAGTAATTTGAATTGCATTCGATAAATGAAAATTTTTGTCAAGGAACCCAAATTTGGAAGAGCGGCTTACTTACCGTTCCCGAGGGAGAGGGAAATGAAAATCTTATCTATCTTAAAATCTTGTCCTTCGTCAATGTGAGAAAGAAGAGTAGGGAGAATAGAAGACTGAGAACTAGAAATGTAGGAAATTTGGTAGGGACCTTTTTAATGAAAGAGCCTGTGACGGGCTTAGATAGAAAACTATCTGATGGACGAACTAAGAAATACAATGAACCTATTGTGGGCTGAGTATGGGGAACTACGGTTTCTCTTTTTCTAATTGAATCTAACATCGCATAAATGAAATCAAATTATAATTTCCCTGTTGCGACTACCGTGACCAGATAGATAGTCTCCATTTCGGTATTCAAAGGACAATACTGGTTTTCAAAGGACAATACTTTTTTGTGGTGTAATTCAAATCTAATTGCTGGATTTAGGTAAAGATACTGAAATATTTTTTTTTATTTTCAATTAGCGGAAGTATGCAAAATGTTCCCCTCCTCGTGTGAAAAATTGACTTACAGTGTATCTTAGAAGAAGTAAAAATAAAAACTGCTTTTGGCATTGTTTCACTTCTTTCAAGGTACATTATCACCCAACCTTTTCTTTCATACCACGAACCGGACACCCTGTATAGGCATTCATTCTTGCTGCTAATGTAAAATTAAGTAGCGTGATAAAAACAGTACTAATATTATGACTAACTGCATAACAAATGCAAACAAACAGTAACCACCAAAGCACACTAATGAAAACAGTCATTTGGCTGTGTTAATTCATTTTGTACGCAGAGCGTTATTTCTAGGTCGAAAATTGTTTTAATGTGCAAAGTTTAAAGTCATCGTATATCCGCAAGGTCGCCTGTTCTCCGTGAAAATTTACTGTTTATAAATTTCATGTTCTTAAAGCATAAAATTGTCGGAATGTAGATATATGCACATATGTATCGAGGTGCACTTATGATACCTACCCACTGCCACTTTTGTGCATCCGTGTGCTCATGCACGGCGTTGAGGTGCATGCATATGCACTTTAGCGTGTTTGGCTTCGATTCCTTTATTGTTTGATTTATAACCAGCGATTACGTTCCGAGTAATTAAAGACAGTTAAATGTAAGATACTATGGGAAGTTAGTTCTCTTCTTGATTGGATTTGTAAGACATGCATGATCTAAGCGAAAGTGTACATATGATTCCTTCATTGAATAATTCGAATGGAAATATTGGGTAATAAGACATTGATCGTTTCCAGTTTTACTTCGGAATATTTCCTCATATGGCAAATCTTGGATTTCCAACTCTATTTGTTTCGGCAATTAAGGGAATAAATACTTATATGTATGTATATACATATGTGTGGCATATTCAGAATTGTTTCCATCTATTGGTCGTGATGGTTGAGGGATATGCCATTTTATTTTGGTTGCGTTATGGATGTGTTCATCTTTGTGTTGGTCCTGCCACTGTAGGCATTATATATTACAATAACATATTACATTAGCTAGTATCATTGGTACTTTGGTGGTCATATGGGAACTATGAAGGCCCACACAAGTAGTAAATGATTTTGTGCTGAGTTTAAAGGGGACTCCCTATACATAAAAGGGAGGGTGTACACATTTTTTCATTGAATACCAACTAAAATGTATTGATTAGCATTTTTTGGAACATTTGATATATGTATGTAGAGTAATTAATCAAAAAATAGAAATTTAAAGTGAAGCTTCGTATCTATCCAATCCAACTTAATTAAAAAAGATGCTGATACCTCTATACGATATCTAGGTCTACATCCGACATTTTCCCAAATAAAGTCAATAACCATATATTGTCATATTTTTAGATAATCCTGTCCAATTCGATCCTAGGAGTATGACAGCAATTCATAATGCATGATTCTAAACAGTTTGGTGCAAATTCTTTTACTTTTAACGAAGTTATTTTGGCAAAAGCTTGTGATTTTTATGTCAATTTTTTGCATTTATCATGCATGGTAGGGTGTCGGCATTGCATTAAAGTGAATAATTCTACATATTAAAAGACCATATACATTTCGAGAGGATTCATGCCAGCTGCAAACTACTCGAAGTTCGCATAATCCAATAAACAAAATAGAATTTTTTGTACTTAAAATCCCAAAGCATTTTGTTCCTGAAGAACCAAGATTCCAGTTTGATTTGATTTTTCAATTTTTATTGATATTTTTTTTTAAATTTCTTTACATCCTTTGCCACTTACGAAAGGGCTATTTAAATGTAAGCTGATGTCTTTGATGAACTACGATACATACGAAGAATTTTTGCCAGCTAGGGTAGATTGATATTAAAAATTTTCGTTCAACCCCATAACTGGATTTGATAGGTCCATATTGGTTTGATTAGCGGCATTTACAAAGTACAAGGTATTCGTCTAGGGATAAGGAAGAATTTCGATATGTATCTTCCCAGTAAGGCGTTGACTGAGGTCGAGGACCAGGTATCTAATGTCAAGGATCAGGTATCTGACGTCATCACTTCGTGTTATATATATTTCGTTCGTCGTAATGGGTAGGTACGCTTTCGATTCCGGGTAAAAGGATTGTGACTACATTTGCTTTGAATTTGCATGAATTTTCAATGTCCTTATAGTGTTTTAAGGTAAACAAACTCTTTTAAGATCGGTTTACTGTCTGACTGTCTGTCTATCTGTTTGTCACACGCACTTTTCTCCAGAATGGCTACACCGATTCAAGTGAACTTTGGTGAGCATATGGGAACTATGAAATCCCACGTGTATAATGAGCGACATACAGTCGTTTTCAAAATAATAAGAATAATCAGTATGATAGAAACACATATATTAAGGGTAAAAAAATGCAAAAAGTGATGCTGAAATGTACCTCCATTACTTTCAACTGAAAGTGTGTGCAGTTTGACGTAACTATTGACTATTTTTTGGTTTTGCGTGCCTTACTCCTTTCTGGACACCTATCCAAAGATTAAGTCCGGTGATTGCGCTGGCCACTCCATGACCCTAATGTTATGGGCTAGAAACCAATCTTTTGCTTTTTTGGATGTGTGGTTTGGGTCATTATCTCGTTGGAAGCGCAAAGGCATTCCCTGTTCAGCATAAAAGAACATAACGGCCTCTAATATTTGGCTTACATAATTGAAGGCTTCCATGTTGCCGACTATCCTTACAAGAGGTCCAACATCATTCAACGGGATACTTCCCCTAGCATCATTTTGAGACCACCGTGCTTGACAATCTTTGCGGTAAACTTCGCCGCCCTCATAAATCCGTAGTATGAGATGTTATATCGACTCCTCAATTAAAAGGCAAGCTTTCTTTAAGGCATGTTTACTCCTACTCGTGATATTATCAGTATAGGCCAGTATTGGACGGGCTTAGAGAGGGTGATATCCTTTGTGGACACTCCTGGATTTTAGATCACTTTTTCAACGCTCGGTTAAAGAACACACACAATAGTGTGTCACCTTGTCACAGTCAGTTGGAAATGTTTGATACTACTTACAGTGCTCCAGCTACATTAATTTGGCCTTGAATTGATAAACCATCTGATGAAGCGCCAGTATCCCTTCGAATGAACCAAAAAGTTGCCGGCATCCTCCATCCGAACGACGCACGAACACATAGAGGCTGCTCAGTAGTTTAAAGGTATCTGACACTGTGTGGATCAGGTACTTCTCCGCGACTCTACTAACAATTGCGAACCATTGGAGCGGAGAGATCGATCGATGCAAGAAAAAGGGGATGGGCGGAAATTCCATACCACGATGAAACTGAAACTATATGTATTATCTGCCTCTAGCTTCCTTAAAGCAATATAAAAGGTCATCAATAATGCAAGGATCTATACTCAAAAAGATTTGTTGAAGATTAAAAAACTTATTATACCATCTACACTTAACCCGTAATCGGGCATAATTCTTACACTCGAAGATTATGTGCAAGTGTTATACTTGTCCGAATCTATGTTTTTATATGTGTGATTGACCTGAAGCCGATTCAGTCATCTCTCTTTGGAAGCTGTAAGCGTGCGCGTAGTCTGCAGTTGAATTATGGGCAAAGCAGCGTGAATGTTAGAGAAAAATGGTCCTATGTAACGTGATATCGAAAAAAAAGTCATCTTTCCACTCTCTATAGGAGTGTTCCTGAATTGCCTTCAGAACATCTACAGGGAAGGGTTTGACCAAATTTGCGGGACTAGAGCCCAGAGCCTTACGGGCCTCCACATGGGCGAGTTTATTTAATGGGTGTTCCACGTATGCCGGGCACCATAGAATTTCTAAAGACTTAATAAGGGTAGTTTTTTGAGTAATTTATAAGTATGAAGAGAGACTGTAATAATAGCAACCTTCTCTTCACCCATCCTGAAGGCCAACTTTATGGCCTGAAGCAACGCAAAAAGTTCCGCCGCCAAAACCGAACTGACATCCTAGGAAAAACATGAGACTTGCGTCCCTCCCGGATCAACCACCGCACAGGCAGACCCACCACGCATGAACGTAGCATCAGACGTAAGGATCAGAAAGCCCTTTGATTTGAGGCCCTCCACCGTCTTGCCGCACGGGGCCGCCGTCACCTGGGCTTTGCCATAGGTGTCCCCCAAATCATACGACAGGATAACCTGAATCTTATTAGAGGTTACGGGAATAACATTGGAAATTACAATGTCAAACAAGCTTCGGAATGACTTATAGATCGAGGAGAGACCATTTTCAGCATCCCCGTTCTGAGCCACCAACTGATAGGTTTTGGGATTTCTTTCTTTAATTTAAGAAGTTCTTTGGCTGGCAGGATGGACCTTGTGGAACGGAGAAGCGGCTCCTAGGCCAAAGCAAAAATCTGGTTCAATGGGGTGGTTCTGGTCAGCCCCAGGTATCTTTTTAGGATACAAGCAGATATTGAGTTAAGATTGTTTTCAAAGTATTTTGTCGGATTCATACTGAACGTAGCGGCATACTCTATAGTGGGCCTTACCACAGAACTATGGAGATTAATGGCCTTACGGAGTATGGGACCCCAAGAAAAACCAGTTGAAAAATTAATCAACCTGTTTGCCTTTAGGGTTTTAGAAATAATGGAGTTCAAGTGGTTTCTGACCACTGGTAAGAAATCGCGATCGTTCTTATATGGAAACAAAGGTAGCCCAATAGAATGTTCAAATTATCGTCCGATTCTGAGAAGGTTTTTGAGCGCACTCTTGGTAACTACTTTTGTTAAGATCACCCTAAAATAAGCCGAGTTTATTCAGAACTGCGGAATAACTGTTTTTTAGAAAGAAATACAGCGAGAAGCGTCGCACCCTCTCCATTGCTTTCCTGTATCTAGGGAAGGTATTTGATCTTGTACCACGTAAACTAGTCTGATATATACAATACCCTTTGCGCCAGGAGAACTTTCGCGCTGGATTAAACCGCCCGACTGGGAACGGCAGAATAAAGTTCGAAGTTTAGTATTTCGAAAATCTTTCTCGGTTTCTGTTGAAGCTCATCAAGAAAGCGCCCTCTCGCTACTCCTCTTCGTTCTTTTCATGAACACTATCAATCGGAATATCCAAAGTCCAGCGCCCCATATACTGCTCTATTAGATTATATTTTGCAAATATTTCACAACAAAACTGACCTCGAGCAACTTGTTCTAAAGCGGAACGACCCTCTGATACACCATGGTTTGCGATTGAATCTTAATAAAACAGAATTTTTGACGATCGATCTCAATGACACTAAATCTATACTACAAGCCGTTGGTGAGTTGGATCAGGGAATTACTCCACACATCAACGCAACAAGAATGCAGTGCTATTCCATAGATGTAAAATCTACCGCAGAATCCTCTACTGTATCGCCCTCTATAGCTCCGAGTGCTAGCTGGTTACCAAAGACAATAAACCTCGCCTCGCGATAATGGAAGCAAAAATGCTGCATTGGATCAGTAGCGTTACATGTACGAAATGAACACATCCGCGATCGATTTATGAACCCATAGAGGTATGAGCATCTTATCTGCGCTAGCGACCTACAGATCATGCTAAGCAGCAAAAACTTGATATGATTGGTGGGGATTTAAGAACGTGTTGTAAAACGAAACAGCATTCAGTATCTTCTTAAATATAACTATAGTCTCACGCACGCAACTTGATCCGTAGCCGATCCAGAATAGAAAGAGGATACCAATAGGCCACGTTACTTCGTATTCACTGGTGGTGGTTGCGTACAGAATGGGGCAGTCTATCATACATATAAACATGATCGAGTCTTGTGGCTTACCCAACCGCGCAGTGATCTGCCCAGAACTGAGCGATTTAAGTACCTCGGGTCAACATTATCAGCCAAGGGAGAACGGCGTTATAAAATTGCTTCACCCATTAACGCAACCTGGATGAAGTAGCGTTCCAAAACTGGTATTCTTTGTGATCGACATATCAACGAACGTTTCAAATTTAAAATTTGCCGAAATGTATTTCGTCCTGTCGCCCTCTATAGTTTTGAGTGTTGGCCGGCTATAAAAGACAATGAACGGCGTCTTGTGGTAATGAAGACGAAGATGTTGCGATGGACTAGTGGCGTGACACGTTTTGATCACATCCGAAATGAGGATATTTGCGATCGTTATGGGATTGCACTGATGGTGGAAAAATGGTGAGAGAGGCGTTTTCGATGGTATGGTCATGCAATTCGTGCTAACGAGAATTAAGTTGCCAAGATTGGTCTGAACATCGAAGTCGAACGACCAAAAGGCAGGTCCAAAAAACGGTAGCTTGATACGCTGGATGGGGATTTAAAAGCCTCGAGATTGCGTCCAGATCAGGCATTCGATAGAGCCAAATAGCGAAACCGACCACGAGCCGACCCCGCTTGTGAACGGAACAAAGGCTGAAGAAAAAGAAGAAGTGGCTTACTCAACATGGGTTACTTAGCCGAGACAAGGCAAAAACTAAATCAGATACTACTCAATATATAGTAAAAAGATGTTTTCCGTATATAAACGCTGTATCTTTATTAGAATCCAAAAATCTTAGCACGGTCTATTATAATGATAGCCTTCTCCCGTCGCGTTTCCATGCCATTTTTGTGTGTTATTGAGTCAAGCAAATAATACCAATCAATTACTTCATTTTCCTATTTAACTTATCCGTTTCACAGTTCCCAGAGTTTACTTCTTTTGTGGTTAGCAAAGCTTGAACGTTTTTGCATGAAATTGTATGGTTATTTCGCTGACATTTTCACGCCATTCTTACAATATTTTATATTTAAGACCACGCAATTATCAGTGACAGCTATTCACTTGCAAACATGAAACTTGAGAATGCTTTCCATGTGATGAATTCGTTGAGACAAAAGAAAGTTTGAAAGCAAGACTTCCTGGAAGTATCTACTAGCATTCATTTTGAAGTGGTAATTCTTTTTCTCTGCTGAGAACTGCATTTGCGAACGGCGGGACCGATTTTCCTTGATATTTTCGATCCTTTAATTGAATGAGATGTGAATTTCGTTTCATCTGAATTTTGTATCTAAATTATATGAGCATAGCTGCCATACCTTTGCAGAAAAGTTACTAATTTGTAATCCAATTTGTTGATACGCATGCCAATTATGTGTATTGATACATCTGGACCCAATTTCTATATATGTAATACCAACTCGAATTACTTTTTTTCTACTTCTCAAATCATCAACTTTAATTGGTTTCTGCTGAGTAGCGGCGTACATTCCTTCTTATATTAGACAAATTAGTACAAACTTTTTCTGCAAGTCAATAATGAATGCACATTCGAAACGGTATCTAAGCTTCAAATTTAATAAAATCTGAAAAAATGCCAGACAGGGCGGTATTTGAATCTTAAACTTAAATACTGTAATCAAACATTACACGCAGATACGCTAGATAATCGCGGTTGTAACTCTATCAGATTGAGTTATTAGTCACAGTTGCTTTGGATGATAGTAGAGTGTTTAAAGTATTTTAATTACTTTGGATTCTTATTGGAGAATGGCCTGTAATCATTACATAATTAATATTATGTGCGAAACTGTTGATGTGTTTTATTTAATCTGGGCACTTACTGTAAAATCGTTGTGTTATGAAATACTATACAATTGAAATTAAAATTTCAAATTATTCAATTACAGATGTTAATTTCTTGAATTTGTTACTTGAGGAATGCAAATTCAAGCTGAACATTGAGCTCACAATAATTTAATTATTCAAAAAGCGACTTATAGTGAAACTGCAAGCTCAATAGCGAAAATCAACAAAAGTAACTTCTCCGTGTACTTTAGATACACACGATAATAGTGTAATTGCATTGAGTAGCCGCAAGTAATTATTATTCCGGCCTGGCTTTTTTTGAACATATCCAGTACACAACAATCATTTTCCGATTGCTGAAATTGAGCTCACGAAACCCAATTCGAATTGATCATTGTGGGTTATGATTGAAAGAAAGAGAATTTAAGACATTGCATGAATTTTTAATTAGATGGTGTTTTTGTACGCAAATGTAGTGAAGAAATATGTGCTAATTCGTGCTTGGTAAGTGACAATGTATCTAGTTTGTTATTTTCTAGCTCAAGATCGTGTTATGGTAATGCGTATATAGCTTTTATGATATGCTTCTGTTTGGGTTAGAAAAGAAAAGACTTTTCTCGGAGTATAGGTTAGAGAGGGACTATTATGGCTTCCGTTAGGAACAGAAAAGTTTCCACCTATGTTGTTTTAGGAACTTACATTATATTAAAGACGATATACGGAAAAGTAAACTCCCAGTTACATATTTTCCTCAGAGGAAGGAGGAAGTAAACGTCTTAACTGACTATTAAAGCTAAGGAAGGAGGCAGGCACAAAGGATCCAAGCTGTAGGGCGTTATAGGACCGGCATAGCCGCGGGATCGGATAGTGAAGACCTTTGTAGGTCACTAGTCTTAATATCGACCTGTAAAGAGGGTGGATACCTTATGACCATATCCTTTACAAGCGGTGCCTCCTACGTAGTATAAAAATATACATTATGTAAATTTGAGGCGAATCGGGTTAGCTTGGGTTGGTTTGGGTAGACTAGGATACTAACATGATCCTTGTCAAGTTGGGATTGAAGGAAAATTTAGAGAGGCCTGAAAAAGTAGATACTTAGTGAGTTGAATGTTCGACAGTATCTATCCATGGGTTCAATATAGTCATAGACAGTTAGATGTCGGTATCCCTCAAGCACAGTTGTATACCAAATGTGCCTTGGTTGATTATTAAAAGAGATTAACTCCACCGCTAACAATATTAAAAGTGAAACTCATCATCATCATCAACGGTGCAATAACCGGTATCCGATCTAGGCCTGCCTTAATCAGGAACTCCGGACACCTCGGTTTCGTGTCGAGGTCCACCAATTCGATATCCCTAAAAGTTGTCTGGCGTCCTCACCTACGCCATCGCTCCATCTCAGGCAGGGTTTGCCTCGTCTTCTTTTTCTACCATAGATATTGCCCTTATAGATTTTCCAGGCTGGATCACTCTCATTCATGCAGATTAAGTAACCCGCTCCCTACAACCAGACGGTCGTGTTATCGCTCATAGATTTCGTCGTTATGTAGGCTACGGAATCGTCCATTCTCATGTGGGGGGCCAAAAATTGTTCGGAGGATTCTTCTCTCGAACGTGGCCAAGAGTTTACAAGTTTTTTGCTAAGAACCCAGGTTTCCGAGAAATACATAAGTACTGGCAAGATCATTGCCTTGTACAGTAAGAGCTTTGACCCTATGGTGAGACGTTTTTGTAAGCTGAAATAGGTTCTGTTGGCTGCCAACTATTGTGCACGGATTTCATCGTCATACCTGTTACCGGTTGTGATTTTTGACCTTAGATAGGAGAAATTTTCAACGATCTCAAAGTTGTAGTCTCCTATCTCCATTGCTTTGTTGTTCGTTTTTTGGTTTTTGGTGCTGACGTTGCCACCATATACTTCGTCTTGCCTTCATTTATGTACAGTCCGAGGTTTCACGTCGCCTGCTCGATCTGGATGAAGGTAGACTGTACATCTCGGGTTGTTCTTTCTTCAATGTGGACTTAAAGAGAATCGTACCTCTCGCATTTGCGTCTGAAAAACCAATCACTTTTTCCAGGGCCACGTTGAAGAGGACGCATGATAGAGCATCCCCTTTCCTTAGATCGTTGTTGATGTTGAAAGGCCTTCAGAGTGATCCTGCTGCTTTTATCCTGCCTCGAACATTGATAAGGGTCAGCTTAGTCAGTCTTATTAATTTCGCCGGGGCACCGAATTTCCTCGTAGTTGTGTACAGTTTTACGCTGGCTATGTTGTCATAGGCGGCTTTAAAGTCCATGAAGAGATGGTACAACTGATGTCCATATTCCAACAGTTTTTCCATCGCTTGCCGCAGAGAGAAAATTTGATCTGTGGCTGATTTGCCTGGAGTGAAGCCTCTTTGGTATGGGCCAATGATGTTCTGGGCGTATGTGGCTATCCGGCCTAGCAAGATGGCGGAGAATATTTTATAGATGGTACTCAACAATGCGATACCTCTATAATTGCTGCACTGTGTGATATCCCCCTTTTTATGTATGAAACAGATAATGCCCCCTTGCCAGTCGTCAGGCATTGATTCGCTGCCCCACACCTTGAGCATCAGTTGATGATCCACTTGGTGTAGTTGGTCGTCTCCATATTTATCCAATTCGGCTGTAATTCCATCGGATCCTGACGACTTATGATTTTTAAGCCGGTGCTGGCAGTATTTGTCCGTCGTCTTCAGTTAGCGGGATTTCCAACTCGTCGATATTTTGGTTGTTGAGCAGTTAATCAAAATACTCAGCCCATCGCTCCAGGTTTTAATGGAGTGTTCTTCTTCTAGCTCATGGTAATTTTTCTTAAGGGGGTCATCCCGTGTGAAGGCGGTTTTTTCGCATTTTTGAATTTTTTTGTGAAGAACTGGATAAAGGTACAAATACGAATTTTTCTCCATATATTAACTAATATCTTGAGCATGCGTAGTAATGTTTCTAGCTCCATAGCGTAGTTCTTTATTGAAATACAGAGCAACTTATACACCCATATCAAAAAAAGGTGTTTTTCAGCTGCCACGCTAAAGGGTGCTGTGATCATCGTAAAGAAAAAATGTAAACAGCATTTCGAGTAAAAACTATAATGCTTGTTTCTTTTGACGCAAAGGTCCTTTTTGTTAGCATATCTATGGAGGATGCCCTAGTGAGCGGGTTACCTAAGTGAGGCATAATGTGTCGATCATTCTTACGAGCGGTCGTTACCGAGTGGCCCAAATATGCGTCAGCTATCTCCAGGTCTTCTCGAGGAGCTTACCTCTTCTATTTTTCTACCCTTCGTTTGAGAATTTGTCAGGCCAGAGTTGAACAATGCCACGGTGTAGACAGCTTTGCAGAAAGAATTGGAGCTCCCGAGTAACGGGAGTCATTTTTCATGGGTTGCTCCCATATAATATTTTATCTAATTAACATTAGCGCGAAATAATCTTAATTTATTGTTGGTGTTGGGGTATCCGCATTCCCAAAGTTTAGATAAAACGGTGAAAGTGGATCTAGGGCTATTAATGCGTCGGGTAACATCAAACTCGGCGCCACAGACCACAAAAACAACGCTACGAAGATAGAAAAATCTGTCGATGCCCTTGAGGTTTTTCTTGTTAACGCGGACTAAACCAAAACGTAAGGTTTACAGTGCAAGTGGAGGGAGAAATATTGCTCCTGGAGCTGAAGATGGTTAGGAATTAAGTAATTATAGAGTTTGGCATATACAGAAGTGTTGTCCGGATGGCTCAAGTGATTAGAATCAAATCAGAGTAATAATCTTGGGCGAGCACAATGCTGACGACATTGCCTCCTACAGTATACTGTTGTGTACCGTTACGGCCTTGAATGAAGTGCTCTAACACATTTCAAGGTCCTGATCCAATATTGATTGTTACGCCAGCGATTATTATTATATACAGAAGTTACCCCTATCCACAAGGTTGCCAGTATTAAGTTTCATACAAGTAATGGTAATGGGTAGTTAGGAATGATCAGAAAATCCAGCTGAGACCGCAGGATATTTCCAAATGTCGTCCAAAGCGAGGCACGAATTCACGGCTCTGATGGATAGATTCTCATGTTCTGCCAACTAAAGGGTTGAGATAAACAATTGGACACTTTCAACAATTAATGATTATTTCAGATACGCGTCCTTATTCAATACAAAATGGCGGTAAAGTGAAACCCAAAGGCGATAGACTCCATAACTATAAAATCTGAACTCACGATAACTCTTAAATCATGCTGTACAGGCTGAGCTAATTGAATTGGTAATGAAGACTCAGAATGGTCCATCTAATCTATCTAATCATTCCTGATCATGATAAGTCCGCATCCTTATTCATTACAACTCGGATAAAGCATGATTCCGGGTCGATGGTATCTGTTGGGTTTCAAATATAAATACTTATTATCTGAATTGAGCGTTATCGCAGCCTGATACGCCAATGTTAACAAATTCTGAACTTCATGGAACTAAAAATCGCCCTGCAGAAATCGATGAAATTGTTTACAATGGAGGAGCTATTCCTCCAAAAGATTCATTTCTACTTGTTCCCATAGCTTAGTTAATGTAATGGAGTTTGTTAACCAATTTTCAAAATTTAAATATGAATCTAAGAAGATATCATCCTTTATAATTACAGGTCTTATTTCATTTCCGCATATACCGTATTTCGGGAATCAGTTATTCCCATCTTCAGTAGGAGATATTTTCTGATGCACGCTAAAAAGTCAACTATGAAACGAAGATGGCACTATTACACCGACATAAAAGGATTTCAAACAGGCTAGAGGCGTTCGCGTATAGAAGAGTTTCCATCAATCTAAAAAAATATCTTTTGAGAAGTTTTTGTGATGGTACATGGCGGAAACAAGCAGAGCATCCAATTTTGTGGCACAACACTAGCCAATTCTGAAAATAAGACGCTAAGGTTTCGCTTGAGTAACAGCAAGTGGTTGCCGAAATACACAAATGGAAGAAATAAATAAATTTTCATCGGTTCTAAGCGACCTGGGAATTTTTATTTTTGGGTTATTAAGAAGCGGAAGATTTCGACACTATGACCGTGGAATTTCTTCACATGGACAGAGATTAGAACGAACCGAATGCTCTGACAAAGGGGATTAAGCCAGTCCAGAGTAATGAGGAAGAAAGCAGATAGATCATCAACCCAACCCATGACATTGATATTGGCTGATAGGGGCAGCAATGGCAATCGTGAAGCTACGAAATGCTGGTAATCAGCGAAGCAAGTTTGATAGCGATACGTATAACAGAAAGAAGAGATTCGTGCCTGCTAAAGCTCAACCGAAGTATCCGTCGAAACGTGTGGTTTATATTTCGCAATTTTCTCACCGCATAGTAGACAATAGTTACCTCGAATCATCATTTGATCCTTCTTCAACCCATCTTGACTAGTTCAATTGGTAAGTAAATAATTTAGGCATTAGACTATTAAGTTAAGGGTCGTGGCTTTGGCACCCACGTTGACCACCAGCTGTTATTTCGCCTACATAAATTGAGAACCAAGATAGAATGACGGTTGTTCACAGCTCAGGTTTGAAAGTGGAGTGAGGATCCAACTCATCCAGGCTTGCTCTCTGTCAATCGAATCATCCGTTCAGTTGCATATTCGTTTTTAGGGCCCATCATAGTACAAGTTCAAAATATGCCAGGCTTAACTCATGTGAACATAGGGTAATGAGTCTCAAGGACCTTCCCCTTAAAATAGATAGAATAGAAATAATGTTGACGGCGGGTAAATCCGTGGAGTTGTTCATAGGCATGGGCAGACCTCGAATGTCAAAATTTGCCACTTTTCTGGAAACTATTATAGCCCCATCCTTGTCGTTAAAAACTCGGGTGATTATCCAGGTTTGTGGCGCAGCAGGATTAACAACATTCGAAATTTAACTGTCTGGAGAAGAAGCTCAACGGCTGCCAGACTTGGTTTACCTTTTGGTAAAGAGCAGCGATATCAGAGGCATTAACAAAAACGGCTAGGGGTGCATCTTGTCGAGGAAATACCAAGGGTGTAGCATCAGCCAGTTGTTGTCGGGATTTATTAAACGCACTGTTCAGATCACACAATCTCTCGTGTGTCCTTTGTTTTGGGTCCAAACAAGTACGCGTTCAAAACGGACTGGTTTTGGGCGGCCTTAAGCAGGAAATGACGATAGAGGTTTCACATGACCAAGAACCTCCGCAAATCCTTCACGGTTTTCGGACGCGGGAAGTTTGAGATCGCTTGCATTTTGTCTGGGTCGGGCTGTATTCCGCCAGGGGAAATGAAGTGGCCGAGGAATCTCACCTGTGTCTGGAGGAACTTCTCAACGTTTAGGACTAAACTGGCCTCAAGGAGACGTTGAAAAATGCACTCGAGATGGGCTAAGTGCTCAGACTATGAGGAAGAAGCGATCAAAACATGATCCAAATATACGAAACAGAAGCCGAGGTTTTGCAGAATCGAGTGGATGAACCTTTGAACGATTTGCGCCGCATTGCACAACCCGAAAGTCATCCGTGTGAACTCGAAGAGTCCAAAGGGTGTGCATATTGCCGTCTTTGGAATGTCTTCTGGAGCTACAGAGATTTGTTGACACGGTTTGGTTAAATCCAAGGTCGAAAAGATGCGGCAGTTTGCGAGATAATGCGTAAAGTCGTGGATGAGCGGAATAGGATATCGGTCTGGAACAGTCTGCGCGTTTAGCCTTCTGTAATCCCCACAGGGGCGCCATTCGCCGTTTGGCTTAGGGACCATATGGAGTGGGGAAGACCAACAGTTGTCCGAAGGTCTGCAGATACCCTGTTGCGTAAGTTATTCAAATTCTTTCTGTGTAATAGCCAGCTTCTGGGAAGGTAGGGGACGTACCTTCGAGAAGATAGGGAAACCAGTAGTGTTAATGTGGTGCTGCACATTGTGCTTCACTGGTTTAGAGAGACTACATTCGGTAGTAATCTGGCTGAATTTTTGGAGGAGTGCCCGAATACGAGAGTCAGTAATGTACTCCAAAAGTACGGAAAGATTGTTGTTAGGAACAGATGAGATTTGGCCTGACGAATTAAGGTTGGTTGTGGAGTCTATAAGGGACTTGTTCTGCAAGTCCACCAGCAACCCATAGTGACACAAGAAATCTGCGCCTAAAATGGGGAAGATGACATCCTCCAGGATGAATCGCCACAAAAACGTCCTACGCAAGCTAAGACTCACGTCCACTTGCCTATGCCCGTATGTGTTAATTCGGGAGGAATTTGCTGCCGCCAATTTTAACGGGTGAGGAAATAGTCGATGGTGTCGGGGTACGGGAAAAACCGAAACCTCCGCAGCAGTATCTACGAGATAACTGCGCCTGCTGAGAGGGTCATAAATTGTTAGGCGACGTGGCGTTGCGTTCTGAGTGGCCGTCGCCAGGACCCCCGCGGACCTAGGTTTTTGAGGTAGGCGCGAATTTAAACGGGATCGTACATTTGGTGGCTTTTTCGCCGAATCTGCGATGGAGAACATTGATGGTGGCCACCCCGCTGCGCCACACTGTACTCTTGAGGAAACGGTTTGACGTATCGAGTTGCATTAAAGACTTGCGGAAAGCTCAAGATCTTCCTCGAAAGCCCTGAATTTAGGTACTTTCCCGCAGAAGATTGTAAGGCAGCCTTTTTATTGTCAATAAAAAAGAGGGATATGGAAATCCTTGTAAGCCCAGCCAACCTACTATAGTAAATTCTAAAGAGATACTTTTGCACCAGGGCAAAATAGAGGTGGTGACTTCGGCTATTTTCAACCAATTTGAGGAAAAACGGTTTCGCACTGTCCGACTTGTTTGAACTTAAAACGGAGTTGAGTATCTTAGAAAGGTCTTCCTCAAAGAGGAGTCTGCTCGCTCTCTGCCTTAGAAGAGCAGGAGATTAGTAGAATATGGATAATAGATGAACTTGCATTGTTTGGTGCTATGGCTCCCCTTCATTCTCCAATCTACATCTCTTCGACTGTGAAACGCATTGCAACTTTGGTACCGGCCATTGGATGCTACCTTTGGTTGACCTTTCTATTAATGGAAGGCGGCATCGTTGACTAAACATTTAATTGGTGAAGCTATTTTCGAAAGTTATATTCAATGTGAACAATATGGAACGAATTCAATTGAGTTGAACCTAAAAAACTAACGCTTATTTCCTGTTGACATTTAAAAGATCATTGCCTTTATCCGTGCATGTCAGTGTATTTCATTGGAAGCTTTTATTGTCATAATTGAGGTGAAACGGACATTTAACCATGTCCAAATTCGACACTGTGAAAACACTTTAAACAAATTTCAATTTTCGATTCACAGCAAAAGAGCCACGACAAGCACTATTGGCATCATGAAATCCGCGCGGGGTTATGGCCGCCTCTAACTTCTTCAATTATTCAATGGAGCAGTCACGACATTTGCAATCGGAAAGTGGTTTTGTTTGCTTAATGAACTTTAAGATACATACACGCTTTTTTCGGTAATTTCATGATACCATCGACAGCAGCGGCCATGTCAAAAGCCCGAAAACATGCCATGGCAGCGCTCGGTAATGTTGACGTTAACAATTTCTGCATTGTTATGTGATTTCGATTACGTTTATTGAATAAAAGATTTACGGTTGACAAAGATTTGCTAAATTCCTGCGGCAATGGCCAATTTGAATCCAAAGTGTGACCGTACATTAGCTGCTCGGAGTTGCTGACAGTGCTCATTGCTACGTAAGAAAGATGGATGATATGCGAAAAAAATTTGCAAATTCACACAATTCAAGTGAAGGCCAACAACATTGATTAGGTAAAGAAATGTATCTTCATGCGGAATTTCAATTAGAATGGTTGGATAAATTGCTTGGAAATGGGTCAAGATGTCGTTTGTTATCCCGTTTAATAAATCCTCCATAAATTGACTGTTGGTTTTGAAAGCATTAGTAACAGATACAGTGCATTCGCGGTTGAATGCATGAAATTAGAAAGGTGGGTACACGGGGGCTAGGTATACGATTCAATCTGTTGATGCGATTTGATCAAAGTTTTAAAAGAATATTGGAAAGGTCCTCTCAATTGGAGGAGTAATAAAGATATCATATTTTACTGATTTTTCTGAAGTATCTTCGGATTGGTACATCTTAACTCTCATGGTTGATCGTATTTAGATGAACTGACACCTTCGTATTTTGCAAACTTCATATTTTGTTGTAATATCCATTCAATAATAAAAGGGTAGATGATTTGGTTTTTCTTTTTCACAGGAAGTCGGCGCTACGTGAATTCGGCTCCATGAACTATGTGGAAAGGCCTTCATCATTAAAATATTCAATCGATTGCAGAATTCAAGTCACAATACAAAAAGTCACGCGGCGGAAGTTCGCTGACTGAACTGTATATCTATCTGCATTCTTTTTAAAGGTATGTTAGGGCACTATTTTGATTAACTTTTTGAGTAGCTGCGATTTTAATTCTACTCAATCGTGGGCGGGTCATATGTGAGATTGAAAATTAGAACGAAATATGTGTGGCCTTCAAATGCACTCCTAGAGAGATTCGTATGAGAATAGGGAGTGGAGAAGCTACTAGATAGTCATATTCCCAATTTACGTTACTGACGCAAGATGGTAGGGCAACCAGCTGTATCATCTTGTAAGCGGTCTTCCCAGCTGTACGTGTCAGTGGAACGTCCATGTTTCTCTCCACATGGGCGATACGGCGACCCTGATAAGGTTGTAGCTGGTCCACTTTGCTGCATTCCTGAGACGGGTGAACCGCGGTTTAGGGAGGTAGCGCACCTTAAACTAGGGGAAATACCTGACTTAGTACGACTAAAAGGACGGACAAACAGACGGGCGGACACTAGTTTAAGCTGATTCAGAAGACGTACAGGTTGGACTACTCCTGAAGGCGGCTGCCTGCTGATGGTAGGCAGGCACTTTAAAGAGGGGAAAGGACGGCTGGGGGTATACGACTTTCTATGGAGCACGGGGGTAGCGGGAGGTAAAATGCTGGCAATTGCCACGGCTGTGGTCCGTGAACGCGAGCCCGTGCCTGAATTTGCGGCAAATACCCAAACAAGCAAATGGATGCGAACAACAAAATATCAGCACAAACAACAAAGGGCTTGAAAAGCCCAATGCCGGCGGTTTTTGGAAACGAACGAACCGGCTCCTGACCCACGATGAGCGGCAACCGTACTGCCTCGGTTGCAGGTGTTCAGGAGGGTACACCTAACTCTATACCGGATCCTTTCAGAAGGAGTTCAGTGCTCCTTACATCGCTACCTAGTCGAGGGAGATCGCTAGAGGGACGAGGAGTTTGCCAGACAATAATGGAGAAATTAAAGGAAGCCAAGCCCAGCGATGTGAATCGGATACCAGATGATGGATCTGGCGAATGTCAGCGAGCGAACGACCACCCGCGAGCGGCATTTGCCGCACTGGGTGAGAAGATAATGGAGTTCTCTGAGTTCATAAAGGATAGGAAGAAAATCCAACAAAATATTAGGGCTATGATCAGAGGCATCAGAATGACGTATGGCAGAGCCCAGGAGGAGGAAGGAGCGTGTAAACCAGGCAAGAAAGTCACCCAAGCGACACAGGTGACAGCTCCTCTGCAAAGCTTACTCGGCGAGAACGCTGGAAAAGGAAGTCGCGAGGGGATGGGTGAAATACCTGGACCCAAACAGATCCCAAAAAGGACGAAACGCCTTTCTCCAAAGAAATCATTGAAAACAGCCAAAGATGCCAAAGGAAAAGCGGTAGCTGTGATGCCTGCAAACGTGGCAGAGCACGAAGTGCGAGGAACGGAGGCATGGAGCAAGGTTGTCTCCAAAAAGAGGAAGGAGAGGAGGAGGATACGGCCAGAAGTTATTGTCATTTTCAAAAAGGGGGAAGCAATTTATGCTGACATTCTTAAGAAAGTTAAGTCGGAGCCAGAGCTTAGGGATCTAGGAAACAGCGTCAACGAATTAGGCGGTCGGTACATTTTCTCACGAAACGTCAATAATGCTTCGTATAGTGCTTGACTTCATGGCACGACATTTGGCAAATGAAAACGGTTTATAATTGGTTTTCTCGACAACGGTGTCGAGGGTTCGCAGAATGTTAGGTTTCTTCAACTTGAGCCGAAACATCGGTGGGATATATTGGTCGGATATAAGCCGGGTATTGTGGTCCCAAGTGAAGTGCAGTGATGAGCCTGAAGAGTACTTTCCTTCTAGTGCTCTTTTACTCTGGAAAACCTATGGATAGCAGGCGCGTTTTGTTGATCTGGAAGCCAGTTTCTGACAGGATTTTTTTCTGCAAGATTCCAGTTCAAGTTAACGGGCATCATAAGTGTTCAGTGGTTCACACCAACGGATACTTCGGATATAGTAGAGAAGGATGTTCTCTGTGATCAATTAAACGTAGTGCAGGAGAAGCTCTAATAACAACGGTGAATGGTTTATTGAGTGCTGTAACCTTCACCGCCTCGTTATCGGCAGCAGCGGTAACGAACATCAAATTCGGCATATTGCGATTAGCAGTAGATTTAGGTAAAGACACCATCATCTGATGGATGCTTACCTTCACATGCATGTCGTTATTGCATCTACTCACAGGGAAATATAGGGTCGGCCTCCCAAATTCTATATGGAACTTTTCCGTGATTCAAATGTCGTCAAGCAATTGGAAAACTTTCTTACCTCCAAGAGCACTGGGCCACCAACAAAAGTGTTTTTGCTTCTGATGCGAATGAGGTGATGGTAACGCCTCAAAATCTGGCGGACTGAGCAAACGTAAAGGCGGATCGATAAACGTGAATAGCTAAGAGTTTTATTGTTGGGTTCAAGCGGCAATGACTGCGACGAGTTCCAGCTCCATTGCTGTGAAAAAGTACGAGAAGTGCAGCGTAGTGTGTGACAGGCAATGGTTAAATCATTGCGTAGGTGAGTGAAGTAGAAGCTGCCACAAATAATAACGATTTCACAATGATCCTGTGAGGAACGTTAACAGTAGGTTTCTCATCTACGATGATGAGCAGCTGAATAGGAGGAAGGAACATTTTATGACGATTCTGAATCGTTATCTTATGGATAATATGGCATAACGTAACATGCGAATATGGACCCCTTCCTTTCAAAGATTCCGAAAAAGGAAATCTTAACAAATTTTGAGTGCGACAACTGGAGGCGTACTTGGGTATTCCTACTTTCGCAAAGATATCATCTACAATTATGGTAGAACGCATCATAGACACCTCGAAAGTGTGATCAAGTAAGGACAGGCTGGTTTTCGCTCTGGATTTTTCTGTACAGATCAAATTAACACCCTTGGAATCATTGTGAAGCAGGGTTTGGAGTTTCCATCAACGCATCGCCCTGCTTTTGATCGATTTGGAGAAAATTTTCGACAGTGTGAGCAGGGAGTGTATCTGGAATGCTCTACGCAGGAGGAATATTCTGGAGAAACCAATAGGTATTATCAGAACGACATAGGATGCCACAATATGTCAAGCGCGGCATCTGGATAAAATCTCAGAGGAATTTGAAGTCTACAGTGGAGTCCACCAGAGCTGCATCTTGTGACCGATACATTATCGGTGATGTACTTCATGCTGCTTTGGGTAAAGGACGTGGAGGGGTTCGGTGGACCATATCATCCTTCCTTAAACACCTCGACTACGCTGATGCTTGCGCTCTCACCAAGTCATAGATCTTGGCCAAATGACCCCGGACCTAGAAAACGAGGCAAGCAGAGTAGGACTGATGATGGTAGGTAAGTAAATATTAAAGGGCGCTCCGAGGAGCCCAATTAGCACTGTGATGCGCTGTGACGTCCATACTCTAGCTTTAGCTAGAGCTGCGCAGTCGCAAAGGAAGTGCCTGAGGGTCTCTCCCTCCTCTCCGTTGCTTCGACAATGCGAATTGTAGAGAATGCTGAGTCTGGTAGCATGGTCCCCTAGAGGCCAGTGCCCCGTACCGACCACCGAAATCTTGAATGCATTTGCATGTGTTTGACACAGGAACTCTCGGCCACTGCAGAGTCGGGAAAGGATACCTTCTACGAGGCATTTAAGCGGACCCTCAAAGCCAGTCCCAAGTATGATATCAAAATCATACTTGAAGATTTCAACAGTCAAGTAGGGACGGAACTCGTATTCAGGCGATATGTCGGCTCCCATAGTTTACATAAGGATACCAATGATTGCAGATTATTCAGGTAGCAGTATCTGGTTGGCGCGGACAGTGGTCCACAAGCATACGTGGGCCTCTCCAGACGGGACAGCTTTCAATCAAACTGACCACATGCTGATCGAATGCCGTTACCTCTCAGCCTTGATGAATATCAGAACATATAGGGGGCCAATATCGACTCGGACCACTATCTCGTTTGGATTGTGCTCTGAGCTCGAATTACGACACCACCTACGATCCCCTCTGACAATCAGGTGAGAGTGAATACTGAAGCCATTTTCAACACAGCCCTCCGTAACACCTATAAGAGGGAAATGGATGCCGCACTAATCGCAGCTAATAGATGTCCTGGAGATGAATCGTCAACAAATGATCTTCACGAAGAACGTTATCATTGACATGGCCACAAAGCTACTTGGCCCCAGCCGCAAGGTGGGCTGGTTTGACGATGAATGTAAGCTAGTAACGGAACGGGAAGAATACTGCATACCGAGTAATGTTGCATTCTCAAAGAATGTGGGCATGTGCAGACTTATCACGAACTCGAAAAAGGAAGCGTGGGAGAACCAAGAAGTCTGTAAATTAGAAAAGTACAGGGAGCAATCGCATTGGCTTAAAAACCATAAGCCGCCAGGAGCCAATAGAATTACAGCTGAATTGGTTAAATATGGAGGCGATCAACTACATCAAGCGGTTCATCAACTGATGCACAAGGTGTGGGACAGCGAATCAATGCCTGACGACTGGCGACGAGGCACTGTCTGTCCCAAGCATAAAAGGGGGGATATTACGCAGTGTAGCAATTAAAGAGGTATCATGTGCTGAGTACCATCTATAAGATATTCCCGCTATCTTGCTAGGCCGGATAGCTCTATACGTCTATACCAAAGAGGCTTCACTCCAGGCAAGCGATGGAAAAACTGTTGAAATATGGACATCAGTTGCACCATTTTTTCATCGACTTTAAAGCCGCCTATAATAGCATAGCCAAGCTAAAACTGTACACGGCCAAGAGAGAATTCGGTATCCTGACGACTAGGCTGACCCTGACCAATGTGCGAGGCCAGCTAAAAGCAGCAGGATCACTCTCAAGACCATTCGACATTAACAACGGTCTACGACAAGGGGATGCTCTATCATGCGTCCTCTTTAACCTGGCCCTCGAGAAAGTGATCCGTGAGGTAAATGCGAGAGGTACGATCCTCTTTAAGTCCACCCAACTACTGGCCTATGCTAACGATATTGACATAATGGGAGAACGACCCGAGCTGTACAGTCTATCTACATCCAGATCGAGCAGGCGGCACAAGATCTCGGGCTGCACATAAATGAAGTTAGGATGACGTACATGGCGGCAAGTTAGCGCCAAAAAGCAAAGAATGAACAACATCGAATCGCACTGGTTAAACGAAAACACTAAGGATGGAAGGCTACAGGCTCTGAGACCGTGAACATTTCTCCTATCTAGAGTCGAAAATCACAACCGATAACAGCTCTGACGATGAAATCCGCGCATGGTTGTTGGTAGCCTATTTCAACTTATAAAAACTGTTTCGCTCGCAGCTTCTCACCATAGGGTCACAGCTCTTACTGTATAAGACTATGATCTCAGTCCTTATGTATTCCTCGGAAACCTGAACCAAGAAGAATTGCGAACTCTTGGGCGCGTTCGATAAAAGAATCCTCCGAAGAATTTTTAGTCCCCTACATGAGGAGGGATGATTCCGTAGCCTACATAACGACGAAATCTATGAGCGATACCACGACCGTCTTGTTGTAAATAAAATTCGGCTCAACGGGTTGCGGTGGGCGGGTCACATAATCCATATTTATGAGGATGCTCCAGCCGGGAAAGTCTATAAGGGCAATATCTATGGTAGAAAAAGAAGACGAGGCAGACCCTGCTTAAGATGGAGCGATGGCGTAGGTTAGGACACCAGACAGCTTTTAGGAATATCGAATTGGTGGACCTGGGCGCAATCCGGGGTGTCTGGAGTTCCTTATTTAGGCAGACCTAGATCGGATACCGGTTGTTGCGCCGTTGATGATGACGGTGAATAACCCATCATCTGGACATATATTCAAAATAAATCTTTATAGATGAACCTGGGATATGTGGTCGTGTATTTAGGGACTGAATTTCTTTCCCACCATATACACACACATATTCTTAGTTAGCCACTCTAAAATAATTCACTTACTTACATTAGTTATAAAAGTGAATGCATTAATTCTCCTGAGTCATGAAACCACTATCCAAAAAGTAAGTAGTAAACGGCTAAATAGACTCGAACGAGAATGAAAGTATGAATTTGCACCTGCGAACCTTAATACTTCTCCGTAACTCGAGAGTCAATTAAGCTGAGCGCACTTGGCAAAATTCTTGCATTTTCCCATATCCATTCTTTTAATTTTCGTGTCTAACGAAATTCGCTTGATCGAGGCACACCAATTTGACACACTTGAGAGAATTATATGATCATTCAATTTTCAAGCCCAATTAAAATTCACTCCGATTACAATCAATTTCAGAGAAAGATATCTCCCCGAATTAAATGAAAACAATGAAAGTTTTTCCTCTTTCTCCAATTTAGTGTAATGTTGCGAAGAAAAAATGGCAGGAATTTGGCATACTCAGGAAAACATGTTGTTATATTAACTAGAGTATTTCAAATATACATATTTCACACCTTTTGCCTTCTTAATTACGAGTATAACTTTCATTCCAACTTGACTTGCACATTCGCATAAATTCGCAACATTACTCATGTTTTAATTTCCCATTGTTTTCCTTTCTATTATTCGCTGCAATTTATTTTTGGTGAGTGATTCTTCGTGTGGCCGTGTGTAGTGCGTCTTAAGGAGATATTGTATCTTCCACTTTTTGAGGGTTTTATTATTAAATTATACTGTTTTTGGTACATTGACTCACATGCAAAAGAGGTTTGGGATGTACAAATAGTGATAAAATTTTCAAATGAATGGGTTCATTGTGGTATTGTATGAAGAAAAGAGCAAAGAATTACTTTATATGGAAATCGGGTTGCAATGACCTATAAAGATGAGTGCTCTAGTTTTCCTCAAGTTAGAAGTACGGTTTGAATGGTTTCATTTAAATTGAGCTTGTTGTTCGATGCAAATGTTAAAACGAAGTTCTCATTAGCGAAACAGCATTCGGAACAGAATAGTAGAAATGCCATAGAATAATGGTACTCCTCTTACCATTCAGGTTTCTAAAATGAAATTTGAATACAATTTTATCTCAATTTTTTAGTAAAGTTGACAGAATAACATGAAGCCCATTAGGACATTACTTAAGATAATGAAATTGCATAATTTCGAAATATGCAGGCTTTCAAATTTGAATAGAAAAATGACTAAATACAGCGACTATCTCAGGTTATGAAAAAGCGTCACTGATGATCACAAAATTTTGTCCAGAAATTTGGAGCGCAGAATAGAAAGATATATTCATCTTAAGTATGAGAGAGGAACCAACTCCACATCAATAACGAGAAGGTTCCAAGCAACCATAGAAATCGTCTCCAGAAAGAAGCTGAGAATCGTAATATTGCAATGAGTAACTAGGAAAATAGAAAGGGAGGAAAAAAACCTGAACAAATAATGAGATTCTTTAATGAGGAAACTTGAAAATAGAAATGTTAAACTAGCAAACAATGTATTGAACAACAAACGAAAATTCTTATAAAAGCATGTTTCATTTATACTGTAGAGTACTACTTTTGCTTTAATTGTAAACTTATATCAACTTCACTGGGTTATACCATGCAATTTAAACCACTATTCCAGCCGATGGGTGGGCCATTCTAGAACTACGTGGGGCAGAACAGTAGAGTGCAAGCTTCTCGGAAAATCATGCAAAGCCCGGGATCGACGACGATAGACCACCATATTCAAAATATTGTTCATATGAGTTGAGGAAGCGACCAAACTAAATTAATACTAGCAAGACAGGATGAAGTGAGAACAAAATTTCACAGAAATTTTTATTTTAAAAAACGATAGTTCAGGCCTGTTTTTTCCCAAGATAGAACTTGAGAACTAGGGTAAAATGGTCGGGCAGATGTAGTAATTGAAAGAAGCTAAGAAAATGGCTAAGCCTAGTGCAACATCTGTGGAAAAGGATTACTGAAGCAGGTAGCGAGTCATTAATATTGATCACAGGGCAGGCTGAATCTTCAAGAGCCATAATAAAGGCGAGAAGGTCTACAATTATTATATATAATAGTAAACATTGTCCTGGAAAACGGAAACTGAAGATTTTGTAGAAAGTTCCATAAGATAGGTGACTGACAAGTGCAAAAATTAAATTTAAAAACAGAAGACGACGGGATGACATAGTTTTTTTTAAGGTTTTGTTTGCAAAACAAAACCTTATTAAAATCGGTTCAATGTGTGTCTGTCTGTATGTCTATCACACGAACTTTTCTCAGAAACGGCTATGCCGATCGACACGAAATTTGGTGAGAAGGTGGGAACTATGGACGCCCAGACATGCAGTGAGTGATATCTTTCTATGTTGAGATTTAGGGTAGGTCGCCATACATGTAAAAGGGGGGTGTAACATTTTTTTTCACCGAATACAGTCATGTGGGATACGGGGGGAAAGGGTATGGGAAAGGTCTCGATTAGTACTTTTCGAAGCCGGTCTTAGTTTTAAGATCTATTAGAAAGGTGGGGAGTGGGAAGAGTGGAAAGTGATGATTTCTTTAACGGACCAATTCTCAGAAACTACCCAACCGAAAAATCTGAAAACACTCATGGAGCTGCCTCTATATGATGCCCAGGCCTCATAATGCTCTCCATATCGATATCCATTCAAATTAAGTTAATAATAGTGTATTACCATATTTTTCCCAGAGTTATAAAACTAGGTAGTAGTATGAAATATAATATGAAGCATATTATCCCCAAGTTTGATCAAAATCACATTATTAGTAACAAAGTTACAGTAGCTCAAAGTTGACTTTACCGTGTAAATTTACTGCAACTGAATATCAATATCACACTAAAGTGGGTAGTCAGACATGCTAAATGCATATACATAACGGGCTACGTACAAATGGGATAGTTCTACACTTAAATATACTCACAGAAGAAACAAACAAAACCTTTCATACCTGAAGCGCCCAGCTTCCGGTTTTTCGACTTTTTTATTTTTCCTATCCTTCCCATTGTTTCCCCTATTTTTCATTACCTGCTGCATACATTTTTTTACTAGAGTCGTTGGGCAGTTTCTTTCATCGTGATTTAAGGTTACCTGCCTCTTTTCTTTGATGATATATTGGGTTGGGGGAAAAGTAATGTCGTATTTGTAATCGAATTATAACGCTTTATTTAAAATACTTAGAATTATCCGATTTAAGTCAAATATGCCCCGTTTTGCACGCAAACTTGTTGCCATTTAGAAGGCAACTGCATTATCCCTCCCTTATAAAACCCCCTCCTTATTTGCAAAAAACTCAGACAGCCACTTTTCGCAAGCCTCTTTTGAAGCCAACTTCTTCTTTTATTCTGTTAAGGGAAAGTCGCACCGCGTCCTTGAAGAACTATTGTGCCCCTTTTACTGGTTATAGTGTACCTGTTGATCATAGTATCTTAAGCAGGCCTGTAACCGTTAGGAACTTTAGTATGTTCCCCACTTTCAGAAGTTTCAGCTTTGCATCTGGTATTGAGTGTTCTCCCAGATGTAAGCCAACTTAGTAGCACCAAGAGAGTTTTGCATGGACCGGAAGAGATGGTAATCACTTGGTGCCAGGTCCGGACTATACGGTGGGTGCAATAAGACATCCCATCCGAGCTCCCGTGGCTTCTGGCGGGTCATCAAAGATGTGTTAGGCCGAGCGTTGTCCTGGTGGAACAGAACAGCATACCTATTGACCAATCCTGGCCGCTTCTGGTCAATCGCCTGCTTCAAAATGTCGAGTTGTTTACAGTAGAGAACCGAATTGAGGGTCTGGCCGTAGTTAAGTAGCTCATAGTGGATGATTCCCTTCTAATCCCACCAAACACACAGCAAAACCTTCCTGACCGCCAATCCGGGCTTGGCGATGGTTTGGGTCGGCTCGCCGCGCTTCGACCACGATCTTTTTCGCTTGAGATTTTCGTACGTGATCCACTTTTCATCACCAGTCACCATCCGCTTCCAAAATGGGTCGAATTCGTTCCGTTTCAGCAGTGCATCGCAGGCGTTGATTCGTTTCAAGAGATTTTTTTCCGTCAACTCGTGTGGAACTCAAATATCCAGCGAAACCGATAATCTACGACGATTGGCCTACCAGTACGGGGAGTACCTTCGACATCCACTACACCAGAACGAAATCGAACCAACGCTGTGCTGTGCGAATCGTTACAGTATCGGACCCATAAACTTCACAAATTTGTTTGGCCGCCTTCGTTGCATTTTTACCTCTCAGGTAGTAAAAATACAAAATATGACGAATTTCTTCCTTGGTGGACTCCATCTTTGACGAGCTATAACTTGAGACTGAATCGTACGATCATAAAACTGTCAAAGAGACACCTGTAGCCTAGATTGTCGTATAGTATGACCCGATGCGATAAGTACAACACAAGATATGTTTACGTGTCGCCATCTATTGACAAAATACGACATTATTTTTTCCCCAACCTAATATATGCTTTCGGCTGCATCTAAGAGGTAGGTTTTCCGCACCCGCTTTATGACATCCACATTGTCCATTGTTACGGTATGCTTCTCTTCCACCATATGCCTTGCTACCATTGACTTGATGTTCCGAAGGTCGTCGCTTTTTCGTTTGGTGTACTCTCTTATGTGTTCCTCGAATCTTGTGGTCACTAGCTTTTTAGTCTGACCAATATACACTTTTTCATATTCTGGGTAGCTAACCTTGTAAATTCCACTCATCTATCCTTTTTAAGGTTTTGTGTAAACACAAAACCTTATTAAAATCGGTTTACTGTCTGTCTGTCTGTCTGTCTGTCTGTCTGTCTGTCTGTCTGTCCGTCTGTCTGTCTGTCTGTCTGTCTGTCTGTCTGTCTGTCTGTCTGTCCGTCACACGCATTTTTCTCGGAGACGGTTATAGCGATTGAGACCAAATTTGGTAGAAAGGTGGGAACTGTGAACGCTCACGCATACAGTGAATTACATCCTTTTACATCGAATTTAAGGGGGGGTCCCCATACATGCAAAAGGGGGGTGTAAAATTTGTTTTCATCAAATATAGTCATGTGGGGTATCAAATTAAAGGTCTCGATTAGTACTTTTCAAAGCCGATCTTAGTTTTGAAATTCGTTGGAAGGGTGGGGAGCGCGGGGGGTTGAAAGTGATCACTTCTTTAAGGGGGCCATTCTCAGAAACTACCAAACCGAAAAATTTGAAAAAAATCAAGAGGCTGCCACTATATGGTGCCTGGGCTCCGAAATACCTTCCATACCGATAACTGTTTAAATAAAGTTAATAATAGTATATTGCTACAATTTTTTGTAATTGGTTAGAAACCCCCCTTAAGTTTATCCTAGTACCATGAAATTTTGCAGTGATATAGGCTATAATATAGAGCATGATCTTACCAAGTTTGGTGGAAATCGCACTATTACTAACAAAGTTATAGTACCTCAAATTTGTTGCTTCTTTGAAAATTGAAGACTATGAATGTCAATATCACCCGAAAGTGGATACTCTCACATAGTATATGGATATATTACGTGCTACGTACTAAGAAATACACAAAACCTTTCGTACCTGAAGCGTCCAGCTTCCGGTTTCCCGACTTGTTTCAATTTGTCTTTGGTTGGTAGCTTAGTCCTCAGTTGTCTGTTAGGGTTTGTACTTACTACTTCAGTAAAAAATAGCATGAAGCTAGTAGACAAACTTGATACACACAAAAACCTGGAGGAAAGCGGCTGTCTTGTATCATTCGATGTAAAAGCCTTATATCCGAAAAACATCACGGGGAATATGTCAAAGTCGAAGGGTATATAAAACGAAGTCGCAAAGGTGATCATAGTCATCCATAAGAAGTTTGGGCAGGAAGAAGGAACTAGAGAATAATACGAATTTGACCATGATAATCAGATAAATCTTAATTCAGCCCCCCGACATAGTACCGTATGGTAGTCCGTGGCGAAATTGAGAAGAAAAAGATATATCTTTGGTGGATAAGAGTCGCAGACATGCGGAATGAAGAAAAATTCGGCCGCTATTCAAAGTTATGAAGATTTTTACATTACGATTAAATTGTCAACCCAGGCGACCGGATATTACTACAATATTCCGGGTATTCCTACAATCCTCCGTACCAAAATTAACACCTTGTAAAGATCGTCCGCTTCAATTTCAATTCACCAGTCGTATTGTAATAGAAATGTGGGTTGACAGTCAATAGTCAGTGTACTTACCTGTAAACCTTGTAAACCAAATATTGTAAAAAATCAATCGAGGTGTTACCTGCAATTGAAAAAAAAAATATCTTTTAGATTGAGATTGTTTGAAAATAATGTTAAGCTAAATCACTCTTAGTTCTAATAGGATCGTTTTGTTGATCTATAGCCAAATTGGAGTACCCACATCTCAAATTACTTTGAAGAGAAAACTCTTCAGAAAAAGAGTCCTGGGCTACCGATTAAATCCTAGGATCATAGAAACGCAGCTTTGTCAAGAGCTCAATGAGGTTAGGTGAAGCACATGCTTTACCAAAGGACCTTTGAAAATAGATGTGTAGTGCTTCAATATGTACAAGCGTGTGAAGTGCATAAAAAGTCCCTCGCCATGCAGGTAATATCTTTGACCCGCAAATGAAGTGACGCGCTGTTGCAAACTGTGGCCACCTAGACGTTTATGCAGGTGGCCAGCTTACAAGGATATGATAACCAAAAAGGAGGCTGTCAAATCATATAAGATCAATCGTACAGTCGCACAATTGTCAAAAGTTCATGCGTATTATACGCTCAAGTCGGCAGGGCAACTAGCGGTTTAATCCGCTTTCAGTTCCCTATCAAACGCATTCCTTGAAATGGTTGAAGCCCTCCCTAACAAACAACGTCAATTTTCGGAAATTATGTAAATTAATTTTCAATTTTCAGTTAAATATCACATTTACCTCAGCGTCCCTGATCTCATATGCCTAACATGCAATTGCATGAGTGTTGATTGATCCTCGGAAAATTAATAGATAATAATTCTGAGCCAAATATGATTCAGGATATAACTGCGCTAATCGGTACGCACAAATCTCGCAATTTCGTCTTAATTAAGAATGCAGAGCCCAGCTGCAGTGACGCTTGAAATGTGAAAGTACTTGCGAAATTTATTGAGTGGCAGCTCAACGTTCCTGACTGCCATGGACAGCAGATGCCTTTTTTAGACTAAAAGAAAATGGACTGCCACTAACCTGCATCTGTGCCTACCCACAAAAAATTCTCACCGCCTCTATCAACTGTCAGCTTTTAGAAGCAGAGATTTATATTGCTCCCAGACTGTCGCCCGATGTTGCGATTCGTCAACAAAGTTTTAAGCACTCTGTGCCGACCAATTTTCAAAATTAAGTTTCCTCTTCTTTCATAAACTAAGAAAACGCTTTTTAAAAATAGATTTGAGCAATTTCAGGTAATGAGTTCGGAGAAAAGCGGCCCTCTGTCCCGCACAACCACCAACGATGTTCAGGGTATTAACGACGTTTCCGAGGATGACGTGGGCCTGGAGGTACCCATGTCATTTGATGACAATGACTTCGAAAAAATGCAACGAATGCCTACGGAGGCCAGCGAGCTTGACGAAATGCGAGCTAAGCACGATGATGTTCTGCGGCAATATGAGAATCAGCGTACTCAAATCGAGCTGGAGACGAAAACGATTCGCGAAATTAGAGATACAATGAAATCCCTGCAATCTATACTGGTGACAGTTTTTCCCGCTATGAACGTAAGTACTAGCTGACTATCCTCCACTGCGTTAACCACGTCAAGCAGAGAATTCGTCATTTCATCCAACGCGGAAGGAGCCCGCAAATGAGCTAAAGCAAGGACCTGAAGAAGAAAAGATGTGCCTTGAATTCATCGATGAGGAGCAACAAGAAGACCCTTTCACTTTCGTCTGCCGGCGGAAAAACCCAAAAAGCAACAAGCAACTACAAGAACCCCTTTATCCCTTAGAGCTCAGTCCATAATCATTCGCGGTCTCCACGGGGAAACTGACCCTGAAGAAATTAAGGCCGAACTCACTTCAAAGTACTCACATCTGAAAGTTCGCTTTTCTGACCAAACAAGATAAGGCTCCCCACAGGGAGAATCAACTGCTTGCTATCGAATCTCAATCTGGTCTTTTTATAGCCAACTTTGAGCACTCCCAGGAACTAAGTGAAGTTTTCAAGGTGAAGTATACCTTTCATCAAAAGATTACCTTCGAAATCAATATAAATGAGGGAACCCTGCTAAAACGGATTCGCGACCCTTTTTTTGTTCATCAATATTGAGATAGTTTTGTCAGATACACCGACAAGACGGAATAGGCAGTTTATCCTCGACTACTTTCTGATGTCTGACGAAACCCAACAAAGTTTTCAGATGAAATCCAGTAGGACATCACCGTCCATCCATGTCCGACCATTGGGACACTGCGAGAGCGGTTGTTACCAATAAAAAGGCGAAAGCTACTCCACTATCATTTGAACATTTCAAAGCAGCTGGCATGGATGGCATCTACCCGATGCGATGCTAAAGGAGGGTATAGAGTACTTAGAGCAACTTCTAAAAAATATTTTTCGAGGATGTCTTATTCTCGGCTACCAGCCTTCCTCTTGGCAGATGGTGAAGGTAGTCTTTATACCAAAGCTTGGCAAAGATGACTATTCAAATCCAAAGAACTTCAGGCAAATCAGCTTAACATCATTTTCGCTGAAATGTCTGGAAAGACTAGTTGAGCGTCACATTGGCGAGAAGGCGCTAAGGCTGCCCATTCTTTGTTCGAGGTAGAGGGGGCGTTTGACTACGCGCCCTTCCAAAAGCTCTGTGATGCCGCCAGAGAGCATGGTGTTGACGAAACTCTAATAAAGCGCAGAGATTTTTGTGTGCTGAAGTGGGCGTTGATCGCTACCTAACAACGGAAGTAACAAAAGGCTGTACTCAAAGAGGTGTGCTATTGCCACTTCTGTGGAGTATGCTGATCAACTCAGTACTATGCGAATGACGTGGCTGTGCTGGCTGTTGGTCGAGATTTCGGAATGGTGTATAGAAATACACAACACGCCGTTTATTTGATTGACAGTTGGTGTTTTAGGCATGGACTTTCAGTAAATCCAAATAAAACCACAATGGGATTATTTACAAAAAGGAGAACACTGAATGGTCTTTGCCTTCCAGAGATGAGGAGTACAATCCTTCAACTCTTCGAAGAAGTGAAATATCTGGGAGTTATTCTAGACAAGAAGCTTTTTTGGAACAAACATGTAGAGATAAAGGTGAAACGAGCTCTCAAAGCTTATGGGCTGTGTAGGCGGACCTTTGCCTCGACATGGCGACTTAGGCCGTAGGTAGTAATGTGGATATATGTTGCTATCATTAGGTAGAGGTTCGCTTATGCATCCGTAGTGTGGTGGGTTAGGGTGAAACAAAAGAGTTTTCGCCGTAAACTAGCCACACTACAAAGAAACGTTTGCCTGGGAATCACCTGTGACATGAGCACCACATCCGGTGCAGCTCTGAATGCATTACTCAATTTGCAGCCCTTGGATTTGTTTATTGAGAGCACTGTAATGAGAGCAGCTCATAGACTAATTCGATTAGATCTGTGGGAAAACAATGGACGTGGTGGGGACAGAGTATTGGAAGAGTCATTGGGAGAACTGAATCTAGTTTTCGCAATTCCTTTCGATTTGCAGATCCCCATAAATCTGTTTGTAGAAGATATGATGTTATCTTGAAACGGAGATAAAATTGGGATGAACCAGAAGAATGCGTATCAGGATATACTGACGTCTTTTACACCGATGGCTCAAAGATAGAAAATGGTTCTGGAGCAGGCGTCTTCCTCTCGAATAAAAACGAGAAGGGGACCTTTCGTTTGGGATAATACACAATGGTCTTTCAGGCTGAAGTGAATGCGATCCTAAGGGCGGCAACTTGGATGATTGACGAGCGGTTGAAGGACCTGCGCATCGCAATCAGTAGCGATAGTCAAACCGCATTGAGGGCGTTGAGTAGTATTTTGGTCACCTCAAAAATCGTTCAGGAATGTAGAAACCGATTGACCTCTGTTTCTAGATGGTGGATTTACTCTGGGTACCTGGTCATTGTGGTGTAGAGGGAAATGAAATCTCGAATGCGTTAGCAAAAGACGCTTCAACTTGCCTCCTGCCCGGACCGAAACCAGAAATTGGAGTGTTGGTAGCATTGGCTGATGCTGCAATCAAGAACTGGAAACAAGCTTCCCATAATGACAGGTGGCGAAGCCTTAATGCTGTTAGACAGGCCAAACTTTTCCTGTCAGAACCAAATAAACATGCTGGAAAATTTATCCTGTTGAAAAGCAGAAAGACTTGCATTCTGACTGTCCATAAGTCACTACCTGGGCAATATTCAGAATAGGAATTATCTAAGATACGTGTCCATCCTGTAATGAGGAAGTGGAAACGGAATCCACGGAGTGTTTTCTATGTGAGTGCCCCGCCTATGGACGCATCAGACATAAGATTTTTGGTATTGATGTGCTCCAACTGCAGGCGGTAGCATCACATCCACACACAAGAACCGAGAGCCTGCCAAATCCCAACATTAGGAGACTGTACCAAGAGGTTTAAAGTAAGGCTATTAGTCTAGATTTCTTGGGCTCTGTGAAATAGTGCGTTTTACCCTTAACCTCCAAATTCTAGAATAGCCTAAGGATACAGAAGTTAGGAAAAACATATGTACAAAGGATGGGACGAATTTCTACTTAAAGAAAAAGACAGTGGAAAAATTTAGAATGAGCAGAAGGTGTTAATTATCAGTGGATGTTAAATACCGATTAGATTTTCAAATTGGTGGATGCAATCCATTCTTGAGTCATGTTCAGGTCACATAAACTAATGTTGAGTATGCTCAGACAAAAGAGTCATAAAAGACGAAAAATAGAAAAGTTAAGCCAACTTTTCCAGTCTGACAACCGTCTCCCAGTCCCATTCATCGATAAAATGTTAATCAACGATTCGTATCTGAAAGTAAATGAAGCTACTTATTCGAAGGGATCTGTACCTTTCTCCCTCAATTAATTACACTTGACTGATCTGAGTAGCAGCTTCAAGCTTCAGTTAGACGTAGCACTGATAACGAAAGTGATCATTGTAAACAACTTCTCGGCCAATTACACTTGTTTATGAAGTTAATTTCATTCTGGCATCGGGGACAGCCACATATTACACCTTCTGCCCAACAGACGTGTGTACATTCACTCCAACGTACATACTTACTATTATCCATAAATTACTATTCTTTATGGTTACTTAGCGGAGTAAGTGAAATCGAAACGCACCAAAAATGTCTCTGTGGTAGCGTAAATTTCATTTTCTTATCCGCCCATTCATTGTTCTTATTTCTGTTAAGCATTTTTTTATTATTTTCGTTTTATTATCTTTTTATTGTGTTGGCTGAACCCAGCGTAAAATGGCAATGGAGCATTCCCACTGCTTTGGGTTTCATTGTTTGTAAAATTGTAAAATTATGGAAATAACATAATAGTTGAGTGTTTTGACAAAAAGTAGACGGTTAAACACTTTCTTTTTGCAAGCAGAAGATAGCAATCGCCTCATAGCGCCATTTGTTTTTTACAGGTGTGAAGAAGGAACACTGGCGTCGAGTAAACGTCCACACTTTGATAAATGACCAATTCGCAATGCCGGCAAAACTTTCGCTTTGTAAATTATTTAGCCTTAAATATATGTATTTTCCGCTAGTCAATTTCTAAACTAATTATACAGAAGACGTAAAAAAATTTAAGATGGAATAATCCAGTGAGTCACTGCAAGGTCAGAAAATTTAACATTCCAATGGTAACCTTGAAATGATGTTGGTTCCATTTTCCAATGCTATTTTCGCAGGGTCGTTCCGATGAATCAATCAACTTCCAATTGATTGACTTTAATCGGTTGGTAATGAGATGGTTTTTACGGTCCCGCCCACGAAATTTGCTTAAAAGCGGTACTACATGGAGCTGGAATTTTAAGCATGGCCTATCGCATTTCGGATTAGTAAAGATTATCCGAAGAATGATATAATAATTGGGATCCCGTGTGAAGTCAGTCGAGATAGAATCAAGAAGTTGCTGGGGTGTGGCGAATATACAAATTTATACATATTCGTGGGAGCGAATTGCGCGGGAGGTTGAATTTCTCAAAATTTACTTTCCTACACAAAACATTAATAACGTTTCTCACCTTTCCAAAATGTTAGAATTAACGGTCAACATAAATTCAACAAATAACATTTAATTTAGAAATCGAAACTTGAAACGAAAGTAAAGATTGTTAATTTGTGGGCAGCTAAATAGTTTTTTTGCGGGTTGTAAACCAAAATTGTGGAAATATCATTTTTAATATACATACATAGTTTTCACTATTTTTTCCTGTGATTCTTAGATGGGGTATAATATATTAATCACGGCCATCCATTATTACCGCCGATGATTTACTACCCGTTTTGATTTTTGCTGGGGTTTTCTGACCTTAGTTAGTTTAGTTTACTGGGGGAGCCGCATCTGAGATCTGAGGATGCCGGGCAGCTGCATAAAAAGTACAGGGCTAGTAGGGTTTTCATGTCCCATTTCTTAAGGGACAACAAAAATGTCAATGTGACAAAAAAAATGTCGTTCGAGTGACACTACGCTCTTTCACAAGGATTTTCTCCTGCCGGCAAGAGTCCAAATTTCTCCACTCGGCTGCGTGAATCCTTGCAATTTCGCCCTCCAGAGTAGACTTGACGGTAGATGGTCGGATTCCAAGAGCTGGTTCTGGCCCCACCATTGTGGATCCAGACCCTCACCGAGCCAGTCTATCACCCTCCTCATTACCAGCGATATTAGAGTGCCCCGGTACCCACATCAGGAATGTTTCGATCAGTCGGCAGTCGGCAGTTTCGATCAAGCTTCAGCAGCACCCGATGACAACTCCACACCAACTGGCTTGATATGTCGTTGCTATTTAGTGCTGATAGCGCCGCCTGACTGTCGGAACAGATTCGAATGGTGCGACCCCTCCATTTTTATCGCAGACATTCTTCTGCTGCCAATGAAATGGCATATATCGCCGCCTGGAATATGGTCGTCATTTTTTCGAGGAGTCGGGCCAGTTCTATAATCGGATTCCCGGAGAACACCCCTGCTTCCGATCCGCCCTCCATGACTGACCCGTCGTTGAAGATTATTAAGTCTGTAATCAGAAAAGACTCATGGCCATTTGTCAACCATTCTTCTCTTTCGGTGATTACGACAGTGTATGTCTTTCCAAAGGCGAGTCTGGAAACCATATGATCGGTCGGCATCAGGACTACCGGATGTTTGCCAAGGAATTTCCAGATGGACACATAACCGTGCGACTGGCCGCCTTTCCACGCCCCAATGATGTCGAGTCCATATGCGTCATTGGCTGCTTTCGGTTTCACCTCCAAATGAATAGGGGGTAAATTTAGGATAGCTTCAAGTGCCACAGTCGGCGTAGTACTCATTGCTGCAGTGATACTTAGGCAACCAAGCCTCTGAATCTGCGTTACCAGCTTCCTTCTCTTAGCAAAGTTCAGTCTTGGCTACGTTGCATTGTTAGCTTTATGTTTTTGCAAGTTTCTTCAGTTTCTTAGTTAGTAAGTTCTTTCACCTCTTAGTGGAACCTATTTACTACTTTCCCAGCCAATCGTGTGGTACGGTGCTACAATTTCTCTGGTGCAGCTAAACTTCCATCAGCGTTTTCGTAGATCACTCCGATGTATTCCTTATTTTTCTATGTGCAGGTGCTTGTATTTTTAATCGGAGATTGCCTAATAATTTTTGTGCATATAATATTTGCTGATGTACTAGGATACCTTGTGAGCTAGCATAGGACTACCAAAAGTTGGCTCTCGAATGAAATCGAATCCTCCTTTTCGGCGAGAATTCATTGTAACGCGCGAAAAAATCAGGATACATATCCTTCTTTAATCTTTGCCCGGTTCGGTACCGGGGTCAGCTCGTCCGGTCTCTCTTCTCGGTCATAGACTGTGAGTGGAAACAGGAGGTTCTCCAATCATCATCTAGCGCATTAGGCCATCGTTTGATTCATGCATTGAAATCATTGGCAATAAGCGATTGTATACAACATATTGGGCATGGGAGGAGCGAACATTGTACCTTCTGTGTCGAAAAGACGGTTATCATTTCTGAAGGAAATGGGGATTTGCGGGAACCGCTTCGAGCGAGGCAGATTTTTTTCGCTGATATCAATCCCCATACAGTTGGTAATTAAAGTAACTTAGAGTGCAACTGTTGGTTTTCAAGCGTATTCCGCCAGAACGGCATCAATGCGTAATGTTTCAGAAGTTCCGTAGAGGATCTGGTTGCATATGTACCTTGTACCATCATCGTTTTTGTGTGTTTTGAGTGGCAGAGGATGTGTTTTTCTTTGGAATTCAGCTTTTCCATCTGAAGAGAAGAGGTGTCAGCTCAGAAGATGAAACCGAAAAGATAATGTTTCCTATTTGCTCTTTAGTGGAGTATAGGACATCCATACAGTAAAGTGGTAACTTTCCCACGGAGTTTTGAGAAATTTCAGTTCAGTTCAGCTAATGTCTAAGAGGGCAGCTTCTTCTTTTCCTTTAGCCTTTGTCCCGTTCACAAGCGGGTCGTATCGCTATCGGTTGTGCCATTTTGTTTGCTTGTCATTTTCCTGATCTGGATGCAGTCGCGAAAATTTCAAATTCCCATCCAGAGTATCAAGTCACCATTGTTTCGGCTGGTTTTTTGGTCGCTTGTGTTACCATCCACTTTGATATTTAGAGCAATCTTTGCAAGTGAATTCTCGCTAGCGCGAATTACGTGACCACACCAACGCACAAGCCTCTCTGGATCGGTGCAACCCCATCCAACCCAGTGATCGTGGATATCCTGATCTCTGTGCTGTATGGGGTTATCATTCCATTTTTGGACAAGTTGTTCTTGATCAGTTTTGACATGAGAGCAATGTATAGAGCGTTATACGTTGGATATCCCGTGTGACATTGTCCATTATCATTATCATCAATGGCGCAACAACCGATATCCGGTCTAGGCCTGCCTTAATAAGGAACTCCAGACATTCCGGGTTTACGCCGAGGTCCATCAATTCGATACCCCTAAAAGTTGTTTTGCGATCGCTCCATCATAGATATTATCCCTTATAGACTTTCCGCGCTGGATTATCCTCACCCATACGGATTAAGTGACCCGCCCAACGCAAGCTGTTGAACTGAATGACATTCTCCTTATCAGGAACAAACAAAACGCCTTCTCTAGATCCAGAAATGTAATCCAAAGAGGACGATGTCTCTCAAGTTGTTTCTCCGTTAGTAACCGTGTAGCGGGTATTGCGTCAGTACTTCTTGACAAATTTTTCCCGTTGATATCAATCCCTCCACACTCCGCAACTAGGGGAACATAGAGTGTAACTGACGCTTAAAAAAAATCACCGCAAATCTAGCCAGAACAGCTCTCATGCGTGGGGTTTTAGAGGTTTCATGGAGGACCGATCTGGTTGTTAGGGTGAAGAATAGGGTACAGCGATCAGAAGGTATGTTAATATGGGGGATAGATTCGAGGTAACCGTGATATTAAGGTAAATTAACAGATTGACTGTGGAGTTGGAAGAAGTATGGTTTCTTAAAGATAGGACTCGAATTTATCCTTATTTTTCTATTAAGGATAATTGTTTCGGCGTGCCTCACTGCGTATTATGTCCTTTGTGGTGCTGCCAATAATGAGGTTCTGCTGTATGGCGCGGATGTATGGACTGATGCCCTTGACAAGGAGGTGCATTGCAAGCGCCTTGCTCAATTGCAGAGACGGGGAGCTTTGCGAGTGGCGTCTGCTTATTGTACTGTCTCAGAACTGGCCGTGATGGTGATCGCGGGAGTGATCCCCCTTGCCCTCCTATTTTGTAGGGTGGCAATTGTGGTTGAGATGAAGGGATTTGGGAGATTGGGTATAGCGCGGTGACTTATAAAGGATGACCTAGAAATGTATATTCATGAATTAGTACGCGGAATGAAGACGTCGACATAATCAAATCAAAGGTTGGTGTCAAATATCACACCGAGATCCTCATAAGATACTCGTATTATTGCTTTTAAAGACTTTCAACCAAGGTGGTAGGTAGGCGAATCATGCAGAAGATATAGACAAGTAAATAAGAAGGAAGGTTCATTTATGAAAAATGAAAGCAAGGAAAGGGACAAAAGGAAGTTGAAACGCTTCCATTGGTTGTATATATGTTGAGTCGACTGGATAGTGGCCATCAATTTTAAGATAAGTCATCAAGATGTAGAAAGAAGTGATTATTTGGAATGCTGGTAAAATCCGAATCTAAATTGAAGTTCTTGGTAAATGGAGCAAAATTCATGTACGTAGTGTTAAGTTAAATGCGATGAATGTAATAATTTAGGGAGTACGGTTGGATGGTGGACAGTGTACCATTCCACGGGATAAATGCGTTTGCGGATTTCCTATTAGGCGGCTGTGATAACAATGTGGTGAGAACGAAAAAGATATTATAAATAATAAGATGCATAGCGGAGGTATATAATGTTATACTTTGCGATGGCGAGAATTCTTCTATAGGCGGTTAATCTAATGACGCAATGACGATAGTACAAAGTTATACGTTGCATGTTTTGAGTAAGAAGATTCGGCAAGCGAGTTACAGTGAGACCGGACTTTAGTAAGAAAGGGGAGTCATAGAAAGATATTTGGAGAAGGGCAACAATAATTGGGGAGTTCATCATGAGTGTGGATTTACCTAGAACACATAATAAGGAAGATATTAGAGGAGGTAATACACCATGGACTTTTTTCTATCACAAGGATGTCCTATTGGAGTGAAAGTTTAGATTTTGGTAAATCTTTCCGACGGTCGACGTCATAGGGGTTGTAATAAAATTTGTTCATGAAGTACTACCCTCCAGAAAGATTTGAGCCGGGGACGCTCGATTTCAAAAAGACCTGCCATTAGGTGACGTGGGGGTAAATACACTGTTCGATAGCTAAAGTTGGTAAATATCTCTTTGCGCTCATGCAAAGGGCCATTAATAATAATAATACCATTAATAATAATATAATTCTATGTTGACTATAACAGTGAAAAGTTCGTAGGCTAGCATAGAAAACAATTTTTTTTGATAAAATTTGATTTTATTATCCTTCGAGGGCAATTATAGCGGTCACACAATTTTTCGATGTCATTTTTATAGTGCGATTTGTCTTTAGCCTCAGTTTCGGTGCCACATTTCTTTCCAGGAAGCATTCTTCTGAGGAAAAACCCGTTGGAAGCCAGATCTGGAGAATAGGGTGGATTTGGAAGCAATTCGAACCCAATTCATGCAAATTTGCTGTCGTTATCATTGATTTGTGACACGGTGATTGTTCTGATGAAACAACATTTTCTTTTTCTTCAAATGGGGCCGTTTTTCCGAGATTTCATCCTTCAAACGCTCCAGTAACACTATGTAATAGTCGCTGTTGATGGTTTTTCCTTTCTCAAGATAGTCGATGAATATTATACCATACGCATGCCAAATTATTGATGCCATAGCATTGCCAGCCGACGGTTGCGTTTTTTACACACTTTGGAATCAGTTAACCACGTGCAGTCCATTCAAGTGACTGGTGTAAATAATGGAGCTATGTGTCGGCCGTTGTTACATATCGACGCATAAATTCGAGTCTTTATGGAGGAAGAGCTTCAAACACTACTCAGAATGGGCAACTCGTTGTTGTTTTTGGTCGATGGTGTGCTCGCGTGACACCCACTTTGAACAGAGATTTCGCATACCCAAACATCCATGCATGATATGTCACACACGTTCCTTTGATACCTTCAGAGTCTCAGTTATTTCATTTCTTTTCACTTTGCGGTCATCCAAAACTATTTTGTGGATTTTTTTATGTTTTCTTCGCTAACAGCCTATTTGGGGCGCCCAAAGCGTGCTCATTTCGCCTCGTTATAACTTAGCAAGCGACTAATCAGTTCTCAACGGTTGATTTTCCTGGTGGAAAGTCCGAATCATGTTTATCAAGTCAAGTTTTGGCTTCAACAGCAATCTTTTACGAAATTTCCTTCTTCAAACTAACGAAAGTTGCTTCACTCAAAACGCTCTATCCCACAAACTAATAGTCCGAGGGCTGTCAAATTTGTAAATGTGTCTTTTGAAGGGTTTGAAGGGTTGACCAAAATCATATGGATTTAATACCAGCAGCGTCATCTGTGTGTTGGCGTACGAACTTTTCAGCGCAACGTATGTATATCTGAGGAAGGTGCTTTTTAGAATTCGGTTCTCCACCTGTCATTCCTTAAACAAGGGACATCTGAGGGGCTGGAGTGAGATATGATTAAGACGCGTTTTGTACATTGCGAGGTAGTTATTAATGTACTTAAAAGTACAGCTTGAATCAAAACGTTCTAGTCAAATTCCTGACCCCACAGATGTGGAGGAGTATTCTGGTGACTTTTTTGTTTCATTAATTGATGATGATGTGAAGTTTATTTATTTATCATAGGTGCCTTTAAACTTCTATTCGCCTCACACCTTGACACGTTTAAATGTTTCTTTGCCATTCAAAAAAGAGAGTTTTTTCACTGAGTAGAGTTAACCGAGCTTGGGGTTGTTTTTTGCTCATATGACTTTTTTTTGCCCTAAAACGTAAATAACAGATAACTATTCATTTAAGAGCCAAAAAATTATACAAACATTCACAGTTGTTCACAGCTGGGCAGCTAGAAATGGATGATAAGTTTCAATTTCACACCAATGAAAGATTGATTTTAAATAAATAAAAGATCTTCAAAGAAATTTTATCTATTGTGTGAACTCATCATATGACTCGACTGATAAATATCATTCATAAATCTCAATGATTTACATTTTGGTCAACGAACTCATTGGCATTTTTTAATAAATCACGATTTATGGCGCAGATAATATTTTGATTTCGTGAAAGTGAAATCAAATTGTAATTGAAGCAAATAAATCAAACACCAAAAGTTGCTGTAAAATGCCCAGATTTGATGAACCTTTATGAATGAAAACCGTTGATACATGCATGCGCGCATATATTAATTTCTCCAAGGGAATGTATCCCCCTTTCCGGCTTCCTCGAAGACATCTTAAGAGTGTTAACAAATGTACTGTTACCCAACTAACAACCTGTAGAATGAATATCTGAGAGTGATAGATACGCTACAGTGTCGGAGTATAATATTTTTGTAGTTGACATTGTTTCCTCGTCTTCTACACATTTGCCTTGGGTCAGTCTGTTAACGCTAATTTGTAAGAAAATAAATATTTAACTTGTAACTAGGTCATCGCCATCGAATTCCAATCCATTCCACGCTTGATTTTCACCTTAAGTATGGGTTAATAGTGAATATCACCGTGATCATGACGATGGTGAGTATGATCGCGATGATGATAGGGACAGGTAAATATTGATTGTTATTGAAACTGATTTTCCTTTTTGGATGTGTCGGCATTTTGTTTGTTTCCATGGGGAAAAATTTTAGGCAATATTTTCATAGTTTAATGAATGGAACAGGTGTGGATGTTTACTTACATTGAGGATGGCCGCTTATGAATTTATAATTCGCAATTTATAAGGAAATCCTCTTTGATCGTATTTGAGGAATGTGCATTAGTAATGCCTATTATAGGTGTGACTCGCTCAAAATTGTTGTAATATATGTAGAAACGCCACTAAAAAAGTGATATAAAATGCAAATTCAAAATCTTACTCCATCCATTTTTCTCGGTCATAGGTCTTTTGTTTGGGATATGAGGGATCCTAAGTCCACATCTACTTGACGTCGGACCGGACCAAATCGAGAGCAGCTTACTCACACTTCTTTGGTTCACGAGAGTTTTGGATAGAGAGGCTCCCAAACCACTATCTAGCATATCAAACTATCATTGTTTCAGACGACCTCTTGATCCTTTCCCTCCGACTTCGATGTTCAAGCCAATCTAGGCTAGTGAGTTTTTGTCAACACAAATTACCATCGAAGGCGCTTCTTTCCTAATTTTTTTCACGATTCGTCTTATATGGATCGCGGATATCTTCATATAGCATGTGATCATGGGTTGTGCGCCACTGATCCCACTTAACTTCTTCGTCTCTATTAACGCGGTGTGGCGTTCATTGCTTTTTGTAGCCGGTCAGAAAGCGACATGCCGGACGACTCTACGGTAGATTTGGGATTTGGGATGTTCGTTGATGCAGTGATCACAAAGAACGGTAGTTGTAGAACACCACTCCATTTACGCTGCGGTAACATGGAGCCCAGTTTATCGTTGGCTGGTAGCATTGATCTTCGCTTAAATTATTTAGTTTTCGGCAGGTTGATGTGATCGACAGTATTAGTTTTTGTTTCATGGGGATCACTCGGCAAAAACTCTGTTTTATCTGCTGCGTGAGGTGATAATTCAACTTTTGAGCAAGTTCCATGAGATCAGCTTTGTTGTAAGACGCTTAGAAAACATCATCTGCATAGAGTGGTAAGTAGGGTGCCGGAAGTGTGTTGGTGTCGACTTTTCACAAGTCGATACAGAACTCTTTTAGGAGGACCAAATTGATCGAAAATACATAGCTTTGTAATGGGCTACTCGGTTAGAAAAAAGCGAATTTATATATTTTCCGATTAGGCGTTATATCCAGATGATGAGGACCTCTTCAGAGATGACAACGACATTACCATATTGAATGCATAGGCTGCAGAGGTAAAGAAATTTTATCGTATCCCATACGCCTAATTCTAATAAAGTTTCTGCCAATTGTCATGAAAGGGTCGAATACAACCACGCTCACCTTAGGGAAACTACATGCATAGAGTCAATCAAGATTCAGAGATTCAGAGATTCTTAGTTTTGTAAGGTGTTCCATGAACCCAGAGAGCATGGTTTTGTAATCATATTGGATCTGTCTCTTTAGTGTGAGCTGATAAAACAGATTTATGACATGCTGGTACGAGTTATTACTTTAGAAGTCTGTTGCTTATAGGCCAAAGGATTGGCTCTGTTGGTTGCGTATTTTGGGTTGTTTTCTTTGTATTATTTTTCAAATCCAGCGATTTGTAAAGTGTATAATGAGCGACATGACAAGCAGGGCCCTCGGAGCCTTTATGTGTAAGTTACGGCCGAGGTAGATTTCAGATAGGTATCTAGAAATTTTATTAAGAACTCATGCTTAAATTAGTGATTTGAAAGAGGTTCTGCTGTGGGAGTTCCTGAAAAGTATGAAGCATCTTTTGCGTAAGATTAATATAGGCATAATACGTATTCTATCCTATCACAGATATATGGTTAACTTGAATAAATCATTGGGAGTTAGCCTATGAGAGGAACTATCTTCTTCTTTTTCTTCAGCCTTTGTCCCGTTCACAAGCGGGGCCGCTCATCGTGATCGGCTTCGCCATTTGGTTCTATCGAATGCCTGATCTAAGTGCAATCTCGAGGCTTTCAAATCCCCATCTAGCGTATCAAGCCATGGTGTTTAGGTCTGCTTTTTGGTCGTTTACCATCGACTTCGATGTACAGACCAATCTTGGCAAGTGAATTCTCATTGGCACGAATTACGTGACCATACCATCGAAGACGCCTCTCTCGCAACTTTTCCACGATCGGTACAATCCCATAACGATCGCGGATATCCTCATTTCGGATGTGATCTAAACGAGTGATGCCACTAGTCCAACGTAACAACCGCAAGATGCCGTTCATTGTCTTTTATAGTCGGCTAACACTCACAACCATAGAGAGCGACTGGACGGACGACATTGCGGTAAATTTTAGATTTGAGACCTTTCGTTGATACGTCGATCACAAAGAACACCAGTTGTGGAACGCCACTTCATCGAGGTTGCGTTAATGCGTGAGGAAATTTCATAACGCAGTTCCCCATTGGCTGATAGCGTTGACCCGAGGTATTTAAATCGCTCAGTTCTGGGCAGATCACTGCCGCTGACAATGATTGTACCTGTTTCATGGGGATCGGTCGTCATAAATTCACTTTTTATGAGAGTAACTATGAAGTTGCCATAATCAGGTCGAAACTACTAATGGCGCATGTAGAAACTCAGTTACACGAAAAATCAAGGAGAGAGTAAAGTAGAAATAACTGTTCTCCATCCGTAGCCACTATGTCTTTCCTTGTACGACGGTGGTGTTATATGAGATGGTAAAGGTCTAGCTTTCTTATCCTAGATCCATGGAATGGGGCAGTCAAATTACAAATTCCAGAAATTAAATTCTGAAGTCAAAGTTTTATTAGAACTAAATCTGCTACCTGCAAACACTGAAACCGCATCCTCTTTTCTTACAACCTTAGACTTTATAGAAGACTTGGCATTTAAAAATATAACAACATTGAGGATGATAATCTGATGTATTACACCCACAGTGACCAATAGGCAATTTTCCTTCAGATCGAAAGTGGCCTAAACAACGGAGGGAATGATCGCTTGATCAGGGGCAATATTTTTAAGGGAATGCCTTCGCATGTACTCGCACGACACGATGTCTCCAGAAAACACAGTACAAATAGTAAAACGCTATTCTATACGTTGCCAATCTATTGGTAGAACGACGAAAACGTAGAGTTACCGGCTGCATGCTGTTAGATCAGAAGACTATACAAGCGAGCAAGAGAGCTCTGCGGGTGAGCCATAGGTAGAGCTGACTTTTGCGAGAAACAGGAAGCGCATAAAGAACTTTAAAGCAGATTTAACAAGGCCAACAACGAGCGAGAGCTTCATTACCATACTTCACGATCTATCTCATAGGCATTAAGGAAAAGGTAGCAATTTGTGGTAGACTTTCCTCTTTTATAAAATACAGAGTTGGCCTGTCAGAGCGACAAGTTGGTTTTTGCTAAGACGGTCCTATTGGCGATGCCATAAGAGTATTATTGACAAGGGATCTCCTTCAATAAATGTTGCACTTTGGTTACTCTGGATGTCAAAAATGCGTTCAACGTTTAAGTATTTAGCGGTTAAAACAGGTGTCCCTAGCAGATTGACGGTGGGATGACCGAATTCGCTAAGGAACTTAGGTATATAACATACGATCACTGACCACCTAATCGAGAGTAACCTTCCCGGAGGAGTTAGATGCGAATGAGGAAAGGATATAACATCACAGCAGGAGTCCTATATGATCCAACGCTCTTCTGAGAAATGTGATTTACCGATGACTTGGTAGTGATTGAAGCGAACGCTTATGAGATTGCCAACGTTATGAAAAGCAGATGGAGATTACGTCGGGAGTAGCATAGGGATTCATCTTAGGGCCGGACCTTTGATCGCTTCCCACGATAGTCTGCTGAGACTCGATATGCCAAAAGAATAGCGCCTGGTCGGCTATGCAGACGCCGTTGCAGCATTTGTTGCCGGGCGCATTGTTGGTCAATGTGCCACGGGTAATCGGACGGATGACTGCTCACGGCTTCAGCCTTGCGCTGGAAAAAACGGAAGTAGTCAAGGGTCCCATATCGATCGACGAGTTGACTATAGAATCAAAAACAGCTGGTCAATATCTTTGTTTAATGCTTGACTCGAGCAAATCAAAGCAGCAGTGGGCAGGACTGTCGCTGGAGTCTCGCCCTTGAGTCGGCTAATGGCGAATGTTGGGGACCCTGTACCTACTAGGATACGTCTTCTTATGGGAGTAACGCAGTCCGTTCTGCTCAATAGCGCGGAGGTATGGGTTGATGCTCTTGACAAAGAGGTGCATCGGAAGCACCTTGCTCAAGTACAGAGTAGGGGAACTTTGCGAGTGGCGTTTGTTTATGGCACTGTCTCAGAACCGGCCGTGCCCTCTTTGCTAAGAAACGTCAAACTATCTACAGCCGCAAGGCCAAAAACTTAAGAGAGGTGATTGCCCGTGAAGAACATCAACGCATCCTAACCGAGTGGGAACTCTCATGGCATAATGAGCCAAGAGGCCGATGGACTGCGCACGGTGAGATTGATTACTTCCCTACCCAACTTCTAAGTGGGCAGGGAGGTTTTCAGTCTTACCTGCATAAGACTGGGAAGGCGCCATCTTTTGATTGAGTGCTCTGCAATGGAGTGGCGGACGATGTAGAATACACCTTTTTCTCCTGTGAAAGGTGGCACGGCTTTGATCAGCAGCGTTATGCAGACACAGCGGAGTTCTCTCTTGTCAGAGGTGCTGAGGAGTACTGGAAGATGAAGTCGTGGTGCGAATAATGTTCGGGTTCTTCTTATCGCGAAGAAGATTCAGCTCGACCGGCGGAGGGACCGGGTGGCAAGAGGTTCCTTGAATTAACAACTCCCTCCCTCTCCCTGTCCTCTCACGTTGGTGAAACAAATTCCCTGACTTCAAGGTTCCCAAAGCCGGGAGAGTGGGAGGGCTAGCCCTAAGTAATGTGTCAAACGGTTCCAGGCTAATTTTTTGATGACAGGGAGGTGTTTAGTGTGTAGTCCAAGTCCAGTGTAGTCCAGTTGCGGGAGTTCAACACTCTGTGCGTTAGTGTATTCATCTACCCTAAAACGTAAAGAAAAGTGGCTGGCGATAGTTGAGCTTGACTAACCGACTAAAACACAGAGGGAGTCTTGAGGAAGAAGTAATCAGAATGAGCGCCACATCATCACTTCAACATTGGTTATCAAATACGAGGGGATGATAATCGCCAGGAAATATCTAATATCGAAAGTATAAGGTACTGTTATAGACAGCTCGTGGTCGGAACAGTTCGCTCTATGCTTTTACTAGCGACGATGGTGTAGAAGGAAGCGTTCATGAGTGAGGGTACTTGAAGTAAGATGAACTTAACGTACCGTCTAGTGTAGTTCGGAGCGAGTGAGTCCTGATATAGTTGCTGACCGGACATTACGGCTGTGGGAAATATCTTAGGGTGGATTATCTACATTATCAGCTGTAATCTTGTAAAACATTTAAAGAACATACACATCTTTAAACAGAAAAAGGAGTCAAGTGAGAGCATGTTTTAAGTAAGTCTGCTTGACATAAATCGCTGCATTGCAAGAGGGTAACACATTTATTTGGTTGGCGAATTGAGAAGTGTTTCCTATGGATGGGGTTGCAACAGTCCAACTACTAAAATCACTTCACTCTTCCACTCATATTTTCGCAGGAATACCATGTAGTACTACTTTGCAATAAGTCTACATCAGCATATTATCAAATCCTTACGGCATCCATCCCGATCCGATTCGCTTCTAAACTTAACATCTTCTCTATAAGGTTGCGCGTTCCGGTTGTGTTTACTTTGAGAGGGTCGTTCAGCCTTCTTGTATCCTTCATAAACCCTGCACAATTAAACATAATATGCTCGGCTGTAGCGGCACATTTTGTACAATCGAGATATTCGTCCAATTCCAAATGATGCAAATACTTAGTATAACCATCGTGGCCCGTAAGATATCGTGTCAGGTGGCAATTTAAAACTCCGTGCCTTCACCCGGCCCGTTTCTCCATTCATGGTATCAATGTTGGTATCAGTGACCCTTTTCGTAATCACCCCATTATTGCCACCATCTGCTATAAAATTCCTGTTCCTTTGGGAGTCTGCAGTCCCCTCGGATGGGTTTACTCTTCTTGAGATAGTGCGTCTCATTCGTTGGAAGATCCAAAGCGATGAGACCCACTACCTCATGTGATACTGCCCTGCATACCCGCAGCGTGATTGACCGATATGCTCAATTTACCTTTCCTCGGCTCACAGTATTGTCCAATGTTCTCGCCCAGAAAGGGGTCGCGTAAATCAGCACAGATTTAAACACACCTGCGATAAGGAACTGGCAACTATATGTTGGCCCTCCGATAGGATGATTAGCAATCCGGATGCTAACAGTAGGATTTTTTTTGCGCTTGGTAATGAGGAGCGCCTTCGACTTTTCATTCAGCACGTCTAGTTTTACCATTCGCTACTATGATTTGATTCCACGAATGGTTTCCATAGGTTGTATATTAAGGGACTTTCATGATCTATCCACATAGAGGTTGCTATGTACTATTTTCAGGTGTTACTGGAGTCTCGAAAGAAAGAGGGCATCATGGCATCGCGCCCCTAGTGATTATTACCCTGATTTGACTCAGGCACTCATGCATAGCTGAGTTGAGTGGCATCCGGCTTCAGTGAGATCTGAACCGCGACCTTCCCTACGGTAGCCTTGCGCTTTAACCACTGAGCTATCCGGGTACGAATGGCGTATTGGGTATGACTACTTGGTTTGGGCACTATGAAATTAATGAATTCTTTCTTAGAGCTAGTGGCAGCTTTATGTTTAGATTCTTCTTTTTTCTTGAATCCCGAAGCGAATCCCGCTTGGTCATAGATGTTTCTGTTCGTCTTTGTGCTATTTCGCTGCTGTAGGTTTATCACTGGCACAGAATTAAATATCATGATAATGAAACTGAAGTGGTTGAAAACCAAGTAGGATAAAAATACATGTGGATGCCCCACCCTCTACAAAAGGTGTGAATAGAAAGCGTATAAACTTATTGTATTTATGTTGTATGGAACTAAAATTAACTAGGTAATATTCGCCGGCTATATCCGTCTAACTCCATAGATGTACTTACTCCAATTTGATTAAATCTCAATTCGACCTACCTGCAATGAAAAAAAAAAATAAAAAAATATTAAAACCTTGAATAAATTTATATTTAAAATAAAGGTAGATATAGATAACACATCAAGCATTTTACATAAAATATTTATGGTTTTTTACGACAGTAGGAAGTACCAATCTCCACTTTTACTACATTCTGTCCTCATTTTTTAATCGGCAGAACTGCAATAATTCCACACACAGTTTTATGTTTACTACGACACCTTTTCACATCCAACTGAATGATAAAGTGCTCATACATCTTAAAATTCCGATTTTCACCTGAATAAAAGAAGACTTTTATCTGAGGTCTTCTTCGCATATGATTAATGTTCTACGGTGGCGGGACCCATAAAATGCATACCGGTCCGACCACGACAAAATATTTATCGAGGTCGCCCAGTTTGCTTGTACCTGTCATCATTGCCTCGTTGTCGCTCGTTGCATTACCGTCTACAGATCTCAGGTGAGTTTCTTGAGAAGTTTCGCCTCGTAATGTAAAGGTGAATGAGATGTGCATACGCAGCACAATCTTGGATACAGGTGTGGACTTTTAAGCGAAATTCCATAAACAAGTCTCGACTTTTTCACCTTTTATGATGATTTCTACGGGTCTTGGGCAAATTTTCATGGAGGTGTATAGATATGTATTTGTAACAAAACATAGTCGCAGTTTATTTATCTAGAAATCAAGCATAGATCATTTAGATTAATGTTCTTAGATTTTAGTTAGTGTCAAAATGCTTGTCACAAGTGGACCACTTCTCACAATCAAGGAAGCTTGAATAGTGGGTTAGCTTATCCAAGTACATTCCGGGGAAGGTCCCTCCAAGATTATCACGATCGTTATTCCAGATATGCATCGGTAGGAAATATCCTGTACTGTACTGAAATAAATTTGCGAAAAGTTTCGAATTAATAGCGGAGTCTGACAAAGCAGCATTTTAGTGCCAGCTTCCAGGTAGATTTTGAGTTGTTAGACAGTATCATGGATACCATCCTAGAGTATCCATCCTCCTTCACTTCACAGCGTTTTTTCCTATTTTGAGAGCAATCAATCAGCGGACTGCGGCCGTGCTACCCACGGTCTCATAGGATATCGTTTCGCTTTAAAACGCATTTAATGAGCCCTTAGCAAGAATTCACTGTATACCCAGAATTCTAAGTCCATTTTCAATAAACAAAAAGCTATAAATTAGGGAAGTTATTATTATTTAGTAAACATTCAGAGAGGCAGTATTAAAATAAATATGAATCAGTTCTTTTCTTTGACCATATTTGGCGTCCTCAAGTCGTCTCCCATCTAAGTGACAATCATTTCTACAAACGCTTATCTTTGGTGGTTAAATAAGCAACGATTTTTGCCCCTAATATTAATCTTATGCAGCATCTAACAACGCCTAAGTGATCCTTTTCTAGTACAAAAATTACATGAAAGCATTTTAATTTTGATTCTATTTAATAAATTAATTTTTAAAGAATGAAAACTAAAATCGGAACTAAACTCAGGGGGTCACTCATCGAAGCACTTATGATCGAAAAAGGGGTTCATTCCGGTTCATTTAGATTAATGTATACCATTAGCAAGAACATTTTCCCCTCGTATACTTAGACTTATATTTGCGTAAAATGTTGCACCTCCGAACATGAAGTCTAGGGAAATTTTTTAGTAAATGTAAAGAGATGGGTGCTTAAAGGGTAGTATAGGTCCCAGGGTACCCACGATGGAGCATAAATTCTGGGAAACTCCTGCTGAACCAACACCAGCAGCTCTACTACCAAACCCTATCTGCACCTCCACGTCGTGACCGCTGCCAGCTCTTTCTTATCGAAAAATTGCAGACGGAGAAGGATGAAGATGAGTCTCCTGCGCCTAATGCACGCGCCTATGTACTCTGCGTTTGCGAGGCATGTTTAGAAATATAAGCCTCATAAACGTTCACGTCCCTACAGAGGAGACTGCAGATTCGGAGAAGGATACCTTCTACGAGGCAGTTGAGCGGACCCTCGAAGCTTGTCCCAAGTGTGACGTCCAAATCATACCAGGAGATTTCAACAGTCAAATGAGAACGGAGCCCATATTCAGGGGATACGTTGGCTCCCATGGCTTACATAGGGATACCAATGATAACGGACTGCGAATTATTCAGTTAGCAGTATCGTCCGAAATGTTTGTTGGAAGTACCTGGTTTGCGCGGAAAGCGGTCCACAAACATACGTGGGCCTCTCCAGACGGGACCACTTTCAACCAAATTGATCACGTGTTGATCGAACGCCGCCACCTCTCAGCCTTGATGAATGTCAGAACATATAGGGGGCCAATATAGACTCGGATCACTATCTCGTTGGCATGGTGCTCCGAGCTCGAATAACAATACCACCTAGAATCCCCTCTGACAATCAGGTGAGAGTGAACACTGAAGCCATCCACAACACAGCCTTCCGCGACACCTATAAGAGGGATGCCGCAATAACCGCAGTCAACAGAGATCCTGAAGATGAAGCATAAACAAATATCTTCACAACCACCTGAAGAACGTTATCATTGATACGACCACAAAGATACTTGGCCCCAGCAAGAAAAGTCGGAACGGCTGGTTTGACGATGAGTGTAAGCTAGCTACGTAACGGAATAATGCTGCATACCGAGTAATGGTGCATTCTCAAAGAACGCGGGCACGCACAGAGACATCACGAACTCCGGCGAGCGGAAAAGCAACTTCACAGACGGAAAAAGGAAGCCTCGGAGAATGAACAAGTCTGTGAGCTAGAAAAGTGCAGGGAGCAACCGCACCAGTCGCGGAAGTTTCACCAATAAGTCAGCAGGATGAAGTCTTATACATCCTGGCGAGAGAAAGAGGGAAAACGATGGGTTGAGTATTTTAATGAACTGCTCAACATCCAAAATATGGAGGTCCTGCCAACTGGAGACGACAGGCAAATGCTGCCACCACCAAGCATAGAAGAAACAGTCCGTGGAATTCATCAGCTTAAAAACCATAAGTCGCCAGGAGCCGATGGAATTACAGTCGAATTGGTTAAATATGGAGGCGACCAATTAGACCAAGCGGTTCATCAACTGATGCTCAAAGTATGGGACAGCGAACCAATGCTTGACGACTGGCAACGAGGCATTATCTGTCTCATACATAAAAAGGGGGATATCACGGAGTGCAGCAATTATAGAGGTATCACGTTACTGAATCTATAAGATATTCTCCTCTATTTTGCTAGGCTGGATAAACCAATGTGCGAGGCCAGATAAAAGCAGCAGGATCAATCTAGAGATCATTCGACGTCAACAACCGTCTATCATACGTCCTCTTTAACCTGGCCCTGAAGAAAGTGATTTGCGATTGAAATGCAAGACGCACCATCCTCTTCAAGTCCACCCAACTACTGGCCTACACTGATGATATCGGCATCATGGGAAGAACAACCCGAGATGTATAGTCTACCTTCACCCAAATTGAGTAGGCGGCGCGAGATCTTGGTATGCACATTAAAGAAGGCAAGACGAAGTACATGGTGGCAACATCAGCACCAAAACCAAAAGCAAAAGAACGAACAACATCGAATCGCACTGGTCAAAAGAAAACAATGAAGATAGGAGATTGGAACTTTGAGACCGTTGAAAATTTCTCCTATCTAGGGTCGAAAAGCAAAACCGATAGCAGCTATGATGATGAAATTCCCGCACGCTTGTTGGCAGCCAACAGAGCCTATTTCAGCTTACAAAAACTGTGTCGATCAAAACGTCTCACCATTGGATCAAAGCACTTACTGTACAAGACTATGATCTTGACAGTCCTTATGTATTCCTCGGAGACTTGGGTTCTTAGCAAAAAAAACTGCGAACTCTTGGCCGTGTTCGAGAGAAGAATCCTCCGTAGAAATGCGGCTCAACAGATTGCGGTGGGTGGGTCACTTAATCCGTATGGATGAGGATGACCCAGTTCGGAAAGTCTATAAGGGCAATATCTATGGTAGAAAAAGAAGACGGGGCAGACCCTGCCGAAGGTGAAGCTATGGCGTAGGTCAGGACGCCAGACAGCTTTTAGGGATATCGAATTCGTGGACTTCGGCGCAAAACCGAGGTTTCTGGAGTTCCTTATTAAGGCAGGCCTAGACCGGGTATCGGTTGTTGTGCCGTTGATGATGACGATAATCTGACCTTAAATTTCGGTATGCAGTCACTATAGAATTGCTATGTCTCGAGTACAGCTGTACTATTTTAATGTGCTGAGCGTTCGATAAACGATCCATATTCGTAAATGGTTTACTCAAAACTAACTGTCTGTCTATCTGGCCGTCTGTCAGTCTTTTTTGTTTCCCCCGATGGAAGGTGGAAAGCTTCAAAAGCTACCGCAGCCTCCTGACACACGGTTATGTGGGACTCTTACCCACTAAAACCACCTCCTTCTTCTTCCACTCTCCCCGCGGGACTTCCATTTGGTATTACGTCGCGGAGCTGGATCAGAATTTATTCTGCACTCATGTCAACATTCGTGTTCCTCTCGCGTTCATTCTTCCGGATGACTTCCTCCTGCCTAAGCTTCTTTCCGATGGCTGTAATCACTTTTTCAACTTCGGTCCATATTCTCTTGGCTTTCACCATAAGCTCCATGATATTTTCGGGTGTAAAGTGCTCCCCTGTTGTAGCTACTAATGTAGCCCTTTGGGTTTCGAATCTGGGGCAGTGAAAAAAGACGTGTTCTGCGTCCTCTGGAATGTTTGCACACTGTGGGCAATATGGCGAATCATCACGCCGAAATCGATACAGATATGCTCGATAGCCCCCGTATCCGCTAAAGAATTGAATTAGGTCGAAACCTACTTCGCCGTGAGGTCGCTCGATCCATTTCCGGATATCCCATATGATTTTGTGAGTCCAACGGCCTTTTTCTGACTCGTCCCACTTCTCTTGCCATTCCGCGACAGTTTCAGCTCGTGCGAACTGTCGCCGACGGGCAGGAGATTCTCCGGTGAAGTACGTTCGATCGTAAAGTCTTTGTATTTCTTTCGCCAGAATCTTTCGCCGTCTGTCAGCCTATCACACAGACAGACAGACTGTCTGTCAGTCCTTCACACGCATTTTTCTCGAAGACTGTTGCAGCGATTGACATCAAATTTGGTGAAAAGGTGGGAACTGTGAACGCTCACGCATACACCTCGAACTTAAACCGAGGTCCCCATACAAGCAAAAGGGGGAGTGTACATTTTTTTTCACTAAATATAGTCATGTGGGGTACCAAATGAAAGGTCTCGGTTAGTACTTTCCGAAGCCGGTCTTAGTTTTGACATTTGTTGGAAATGTGGGGAGTGCGGGGGACGAACGTGATCATGAAAACAATCAAGAGGCTGCCGAAGGGATTCGTCATGATTACCTACTTTTTGGAAAACGTTAGGACGTCAAATACTAAGCGCCGGCAGTCAAACATGGAGACGGATGGCACGGTGTAATTTTTACTCGAGATGGAGCCCAATGTTTAAGATCGTGGGTCTAAGACTGTAGCCAAATACTGTAATTTATTATCGATCTATGCTATCTCATTCTCGCGACAAATTTGGCAATAATTGGATTTTTATACACGGCAACAATCTGAAGCGTTTGGCTCAAATGATAAAGGGTTGGCTAGCCGACAACCATGTAAACGTCCTTCAATATCCAGTGCAAACCCCATATTTGAATCCCATTGAATATCTCTGGGAAATCAGAAACAAAAAGATTGGGGAACGCAATTTCCCAAAAACAATTGACGTATACACCGCTAATGTGGAAGACTTAACGACACTTCCATATCTGGTGAATATTCGCGACTAGAGGACGTGGTTAAAACATCAAGTTGACTGGGACAGTTGTATTCAGGAGACCAAAGCTTGAGCTGGACTGTCGCATTATTGAAAAAAAAGGAGGAAACAAGAGCATACGAACTATATCGAAAAGGGGCAAAACATGATTGTATGGAGGTATAGCTCTTGGGTCTTCCTTTTTTGACGATGAATGAACCCAATGAACTCTGGTTAGTTACAAAAGTTGCATATTGGAACAAAAGACAGAGTTCTCTAATTAGATATATTATCCTTTTTAACGATATTATCTGGCCGCAAATGAAGCGTTTAACTTAGATTAAGTTGGATAAGATTTACTTGGATTACCCAGAACATTCAACATAACGTCCGGATTTCGAACATCCACCATAAAGTCCGGCTTTGTTGCGTGACTTTGAAGTGAATACCATCTTTTTCGGCTGTTGAAGGAAGCTTCGAAACCCTTTCGTCAGTTGTGGAATCATGCATCATGTAGTCCTTTGTTATGCTTTTATTTTCGTTTCGTTTCTTGTAGGAATGAAACGTCAAGTCCAGGGTGAAAATCCTCCCTTTGGGATGTAAATGGGAAACGCAAAAGATACAAGCAAAAGATAACTATTACATTGTTTGTATCTTGCCGGGGTTGTACAAAAAATTGGGGTGTAAATTATATGTATTGCGAATTGGTTAGGTCTAGATTATTAGCTGCCTAATCTTCGAAAAAGGTTCCATCTTTCAAGATTAGGGTGTTCAGTAAGCGAATAACGTCACCATTGGAGTGGCAGGTGAAGACCATGCGTTTTGAAGTTGCTCGATGAATTTCAGGGTCAGTACCTCTATTGCATTGGATATTCTTCATTCTTCCTCTTTAGTTAATTATGTATCAGGACTTATCGCATCAGTGAGGGTTACTGATTTAGGTAACTGTGCGATTGGTAATGATATAAAAGTTATTATTGATTACGCCAAGAATATGTATATCCAATTTACTTCTGAGATAGCTAAGCCAGAACTTCAATCTGGTAAAGCGGTGCTTTTTAAATGAAATGAGAGAGTTAAGTTTGCTTTAGGAATAACTACCTCTAAAAGTTACATTGTTTGAAAATGCGAAACCTTGAAATAAATAGAAAAGTTGAAGTGTCTTTGACTCTTAAGTGCTACTCAAAAATGCGTGCAACATTCTCATAATTATCAACAAAATTTTCAAAATTCACACTTGGGCAAAGACAAGAAGAAACTCTTGTTGAACCCAATTCCCACGAAAACTGAAACATTCCTAAAATTTTCTTCTCATGTCTACTCAGACACTTGCTGCCCGTGGATGAGAATTATCACCGAACCACAGCATGACGAATTATTTTCTACAATTTTACGCCCATAAATTTAGTGCACGTTTTCGTACGCATCGCCATCAAAAAATTACTTTCGATCACAGCATCACAATGTAGCCGTGCAAGACAAGAAAATCGCGAAAAAAGCACCAGGTGAAGGAAAAACGAAATGAAATTCTTCAGTTGACCACCTTCGGCTACGCACCACAACCCGACTAGCTTCTGATGATGGCAACTTACCTGATTGCTTGTGGTCCACTTTACGGTTGGAATTCAGCGATTCGAAAATTTCACCAAATCACATCTTGTAAAGGTGGAAAATGTTGAATGAAAATTGACTGCAGAAGAGAGAAATTAAATGTTTTACGGTGGTTAACATAAATGTTTCTGTCGGATGACCTGTTGTCGGGGATCAAGTTGTAGTTTTTCCCAAAGTCAGACGGGGAGGTTATGCATGGAGAGTAATGATTTATAGACGCTGAAGATGGAGGTGGGCATAACAATTGCAAACATAAGTACTTTTGTCTAGTCTGGATTGTGATTATCACTAAGATTTACCAAGTATTCTTAGGGGAAAGTTCCATTAAGTGTCCCAGGTGAATTTATGGCAAACTTTGATCTTAAGCTGTTTCCAATGATTCGGAGCATGAAGTCGGCCATTGAAAACCCCTTATATGTATGTACTTCTGAAAACAGTGTCGTGATCATGGCCCGCTGTGAAAGGGGTTTCACCTTCAATATGTAGTTACTACGAATACACATGAGAGAAGAAAATAGGCGAGTAAATTATCGTATTATCGTCTTGAAACTTCGTCCGGTCTAGGAGCTACAATAGATACCGGTTAATTTGGCTAACTTGAGCGCTAGAAGAACTTAGAACAAAACCTATTTTGGAAGTCAGGAAAGGTGAAGAACACATGATATCACGACGAAGACACGAATGAGTGGCTCAGGCAGTACTGTTCCTCCCTCAACGATGTGTGGGAGGGTGCGCGACCAACCTTGAAAAGGGTCTCTGAGCTTCCATCGTTCAAAAGTGCTTCCTCTAGCTTTTAGAAGAACAGCGGATTGGTGCTGGGGTTCTGGAAAAACTTGGTGTGCAGAACAACCTCAACACTTCCACTTCCACCAGGAGAGAGAGCTGCTATGCCGGGAACTTTTCTCACTGTCGGCGTTCCCGAATCCGATGTTAAGAAGGTTCGGGAAAAATCGGTCTGCCGGCTTTACTATGGGCTAGGGACCATCACGTTACAAGTGTCGGTTCCTAAAACCATTGAAGGGGACGTGCAGTCCTCGGCATCTTCACCTGAAACGTAGATGAGGTGCCATATTTTCCAAATAAATTTGCAGCATTGTAAAGCGGCGAATCCACTTATCATTCGTCGGATCAATAGCTCCAAGACATTTATATACTTCATACAAAAATCGTGTGTTGTTGGGGGGGTAGTCGCGGCCTAAACTTCCAACATGCTGGCCTGTTGTATGCCAATGTAAGCGATCGACCCTGCTCCTGCATGGTAGTCTCAAAAGACTTCCAGGCTAATTTGGTTAACGATCTATGTGATGGCGACACCACAACGGCTAAGCTAATCCTAAAAAGTCAATAGGGAGATAAAGAGATACTATGGTGCTCTGCATATTTTCCCTATGACGCAGAAGACGTTCCCAGTGGGGTAATAGCGGAATATGATGTCAACGCTAATATGCTGGGGATGTCCGAACATCAATGCAAGAGGATCGAGACTACTGGAGTATCAGTAGGAACCGATTTGCAGATCCTTAATTTGGGTCAAAAACCCACTCAACGTGGCCAGGTGAGAGGTCATCGACATCACGGTGGCATCTCCTGAAATCGCGGCTCTGGTCGGAGACTGGAGAGTATCAAACGACATCACACTCTCGGATCACAGACGCATTAATTTCGTAATGGCCATGGATCTACCTCCACCCACTCCATTTCGGAATCCGCGGAAGGCAGATTGGGTGATGTATAAAATTGAATTGAGAATTGAATCCCCCCGGCTGCATATGTCACATAACAGCGGGAATAGAATGCAAGGATCTAGACTAGAGCAAGCAAGGGAGAACGTCAGACGTAAGAGGCTTAGAAAAAGCGCAACATAATTACAATCTCTATGACAGTAGCAAGCAAAGTGTTCTAAGCGCGTAAAGTTTGGGAGACCAAATATCTATGAAACTCTGTTTTAAATGCTTTGGATTCGGCCATGACGTGCAAAATGCACTAATTCTCACAAACTGTCCCTGAAATGCAGAATGAAAATCTATCTAGCTAACGACTGTAATAAGGATTCCACTGTTTTTCATACAGAATAGCCAATGTTCACCGTTGCAATCATTTAATGGACATTACCGGGGGTCCAGTCCTAAGGATGGTCCTATTATTATTCTGTTAAGGGAAAGTCGCACCGCGTCCTTGAAGAACTATTGTGCCCCTTTTACTGGTTATAGTGTACCTGTTGATCATAGTATCTCAAGCAGGCCAGTAACCGTTAGGAACTTTAGTATGTTCCCCAATTCCAGAAGTTTCAGCTTTGCATCTGGTATTAAGTGTTCTCCCAGATGTATCGACCTACTTTGCACAAGTGCTGGACACTGTCCCAGGACGTGCATAGAGGTTTCGTCCTCCTCCTCACAGAACCTGCAGGCAGTGTCCGTAGATATCCCTAGCTTCCCCAGGTGGTAGTTCAGCCGACAATGACCAGCGAGAATTCCCACTATGATTCGGAGGTTCTTTTTGGTGAGGTTTAAGCAATCCTTTGTGCGCATGGGTTCGTATCCCCCAATAAGCACCCTGGACTGCTCCATCCCTGGTAGAAGGATGGTCCTAAGTATGTAGTGCAAATGAGGTTATGCAACTTAGGACCTGCTATTGAAGATGGTTTACGAAAAGGAAGTTGATAACGCTATCATCTGTGAACATACAAAAATTTCCATCACAGCATTTGGGAAACTGAGACAACCGGAAAAGTCATAATGCGAGCTTCGTACCTAATATTATATATATCTGCAATTGTTATGCTGAATTAAGTATGTCAATACCAGAGTTTGCGAATATGTGAGGCAAGTTACCGAGAGGCGTATTTCAATCGGGAGATTATTGCCGGCGAGCTTCTTGGGGAATTGGATGGAGGAGCCAGAATACATCTACGTGAACCTTTTAAAAAGGGACAATAAGTTGTGGAGGAAAATTTCTTGAGTCACCAGAAGACAAATTGTTTTACATTAAGGCACTGGAGGACTTAGTGATATTGGTGTTAGAGATGTTTTCCTCTAATATGAATGATATCATGAAGGATGCGAACTCAGCACCGAACTGTTTCACCACCAAGACAAGGGTACCCGCATTCCATCTCCCGCGGCAAAATCAATCCAAAATTCCATCTTCTACGTCTGCAAGAAGACCTTTGCAAGGAAATGGGGTCTCTGGCCGAGGATAATTCTCTGTATGTACGCAGCCGTTATGCGTCCCATCCTAACGTACGCTTCTATTGTGTGCTGGTAGGCACTAGTACAATAGACCGAATCTTAAGAGGATTGAAAGAACCGCGTGCGGAAGTGCCACCGGGGCTCTGCAGTCCTGCCCGCCAGATGCCTTCAATGTACTCCTGCATCTCTACCCTTTAGACCTCCACATTGAAAACAGTACAACGTGCAATGCTGTTAGACTACGTGAGTCCGGATGTTTATCAGTGAAATCCTAGGCCCATAATAACATCCTAGACGAAGTACCTCAAGAACTCTCTTCTCCACGAATTATACCACACGCAAGCCGAATTTCACGAGAAAGACTGACTGGCTGGATACTATTCAGCGCATTCAACGCATGTTTGACAGCAGGTATTTTTTCCTCCCGCTCGAAGGTTGCGAGATCTGTGCTAATACGCAAGGACAAAGGCGACCCACAGGCGCCGTCGGCGTATCGTTCGCTCAGTATATTGGATACTGCGGGGAAGCCGCGTCAAGCCACGATTGACTGATGCAATATCTGTTGCGGGCGAATACTCATCAACACAATATGGTTTTAGAGCGGGGCGATCACCAGTTGATGCCATTGAGCGAGTGGTCGAAGCGGTAAAACTGGCTGAGGCACACAATTGCCACTGCCGGTGAGTGGTGCTCCTTGTGAACCTCGACGTAGGAAACGTCTTTAATTCTGCGAGGTGGTGTGACATGCTTGAGCCACTGGAACATCGTTTGCGTACTCCAGGCTACCTACTGCAGATTTTGAGGGATTATTTAAAGGACCGTGCCCCGCTCTACGAGACCCGGGAAGGACAGCGCAGAATGAAGGGAACATCGAGGGCGGCTCAGGGATCAATCTTTGGTCCGCACCTTTGGAACGTCTATTACGATAGCCTTCTACAACCCGAGATGCCTGATGAATCGCATCTGGTCGGATATGCGTACGATGTTGTCACACTGTTTTTCACACGCACGGTGGAGCACGCTCAGCGCACACTGGGAATGGTGATGCGGTGAGTAATGGATAATGGTTGTGCATGGATTTTCCCTAGCTCTGGAGAAAACTGAAATCGCTCTGCTGACCAAGGAGAGGATTCTCACGGTCCACCCTATTCAGGTTGGTAAGACCATGGTTTGGTTGAAGCCGGTGGTGAAATTCCTGGGCATCATGATAGACACGAAGACGAACTTCTTCGAGCAGACCGCAGGCAAGGCTGCGGCTAGAACGTTTTCGATTTCTCAGCTGGGGTCCAAAGTCGAAGGTCCATTATCCAGCAGGCGTCGCTTGCTGATGAGTGCAGTTCAGTTCGTCCGCATTTACGGAGCGCAAGTACAAAGACAAGGGGCTCTGGGAGTTGCGTCCGCCTAATGGTGATAGCGGGAGTTATTCCTACTGAGCGGAGGCAGATGGTTTTTTTGCCCCTATACTGAATAGGCTTGGCCTGACGTAATGTGCCAAACGGTTTTGGGTTAGAAATGCTCAAGGAGGCGTTTTAGTCGGTAGTCGTTAATCGCAGACCTTGCGGCAGGACTCGCTCGGCCCTCTCGAGGAATGAGCAACGGTTCCTGTCGTATGGACGGCATCAGGACGTAAATTAGCCGAAGCTAAACAAATAAATAAAAATTGAAATTCGTACTCTAGAAGAAGCTCAGTGGTACGGTACTAAAAGCTGCGAAATATAGTATTATGCGAAAGTGGTAGTACAAGCACGGAAGCGAGAATTAGTTGGCATAGAGGCATGTAACGTGGCTGCCAATAGCTACATTGTCATTGCGGATGATTGCAATCTTCATGTGGGTGAAAAGTCCAAGACGACAACAAAGTGCCATAAACGAAAGAGGTTTGGAGCATGCGGTGAGGATGGCGAGAGTATCGTCGATTTTGCGAATTTTTGACGAACGATTCTAATGAAACAGGGGCTAACACTGGTGAACTTGGATGAAGTGGTGGTCCACAACAAATGCTCATCAACAAAAGTCTCAAATTCAGAGTGTACTGCAAAGCCGTCTGCTTATCGCCCTCTTCTGTGTGCTCGGCGACTACCAAATGCAATGAACGGCGCCTTGCGGTAATGGGGACGATGATGTTGTATTTGGCCAGTGAGGTAACATGCCGCGAGTTTGCAGGGTTGCACTGATCTTAGAAAAATTGTGAGAGGTAAGGGTCCTCGATGATATGGACTATAAGGCTAGAACTATCTTTTTAAGACACGTCTGAACATGCTCGATGGGAAACGACACTTGGAGACTTTAGAACTTCGCGGCTCCATGCAGATCAGGCCTATAATTAAGCAAAATGACGCAAATGATGAAGACGAGCCTAACCCGCTTTTGTATGGAACAAAGGTTGAAGAAGATGTCAAACAGAGCAGCAAAGCGTCACAAAGTCAAGATAAAATAGAAGTTGTTAAATGCAATAGTTAAGGGAAGAGTTGGAGTCATTCAATGTGCAAGGAAAGATATAGACGACCATAATTTGGGTGATATACACGTGAAAAACTTGGAGGCCAAGTCAGCATTTTGGTATTCAATCGTTTTTGCTCCCACGGTCCCCGAAAACTTAGTTGTGCTGTACTGTCTACTTGTGCACCGGTGGACTCCCGACCTTCAATAGTCACCGGAAAAGTGCATGCGGTTTTTCTCATATTGGAGCAGGCAGTTTTTTTCCCGATACACTGATCAAAGATGTATTGGAAATTCGTAGTCTAGACATGTTGCTGCCGTGTGAGGCACTAATAACTGTAACCACAATTAATTGATCGATCACCCATTTATTTCGAAAAAAACGTCCATCTTTAATGCGGTATTTCTGAAAACAAAGCCAGTGTATTGTTAAAATTTGTTTTCAAAATCGCTCCAAATTGCTTTTCGTACATTCACAAAAAGAGCAAAAGGTACAATAACAATTGAGCACATCACCTAACACCATTTTGTGATGATTAGTCCATTCGAAACTTAATATCATATTTCATGGTATCATATCTTGCCACTGTTCCACTTTGCAGAAATGTGCAATTTTCCTCGATTGCTCAGTGGTAGGAAAGGTGATGTACGAGTGACCTAAGATGACTTGTGGGCAGCTTCTAGGTTTGTAAGACTAAAGCATCATTTATACTTCCGGAATTACACTGCAGAACCGACAGGTATCTAACGTGTCGATAAGACATGAACCCTGTCATGAAAAACGCAAAACCAGCTAAACCTAATTCAAGCAAGTGCCCGATGACTCTGGAAAATATTGTTCAATTTCACCTTGAAAGTGAGAAAACTCCCTAATGGTGTTGATCTACCCAATTTTCTTCGATTTCTTAAATAATTAAATTATGACTGTAATTGTGGTTTTCGCTTGTAATTTTTCTTAAAGTGTCTAATCTAAAGATTAAAGATAAAAGTGAATTATGGCAATTTGTTATCTTTCTGTGTAGAGTGCATGGTTGGCGATGCACCGTAGATAATCAATAATCAGCTCATGAAAAACTGAAGTTCAGATAAATTTAAGAAACATTTTCTAAGAAATTGCAAATGTTTCTTTTTTTTCTCAGAAATAAATTAGCAATTTCACTTTCGTTTTTCATCTATCCATCAACGGAGGCTGTGACTTGCAAGAAATCAAAATATCACCTGTTTCAAGCCATGATAAAATTGAATATGAAAATCGCAAGCATAATCAAAGAATTCGTCATGAAAATTACTACTTAGTATCGCGGTGTCTGTTATTATCATTTCAAAACAATTTTCCTAAGAAGGTCATTGAAAATGAGGTCATCGGAGTGATCTTTTCCAAGACATCGTAGTCGCACAACTTCCTATCGATTTTCATAATTGCAATGTCTCGCATTTGTACCAATTTTCCCTGAGTGCATAATTTCATTCAAAAAACATGAGAAACAATTTCTAATTTGATTGCTAACGACTCTCGGTACACCTATCGCATACATGTGTAAGAAACTTGAGGAAAACTTCTTTAACAAATGGCGTCGGAGCGGTGCAACTATGAGAAATTTTCTGGATTTTTTCCATGCTTGCCCAATGAGTATGCATTGTACGGGGCTAGAGCTTGTGGCCATGCTAAGCAACCTCTACTTTGCATCGCTATTGTTCTGTTAAAAGTAAGATATCTGAGATGGTAGTGTTTTCCCAGCATTACCTCGAGGGTATGGTCTTTGTATGAATATCACACGGAAATCAAAATATGCTCATTTGATATAGTTCCATGTCTTGGCTCATTCAAGGAGGAAAGGCTGTGTTTGGAGTGCGGCGTATTTTGAAATAGTCCATTGAGATGTTCTTTGCCATGCAATGAGTAAGACCCGCTGTTGACCTTCTTTTCGTCATTGTAGGAGAGCGTGTTGTGAATTGGAGAGTTGTATTGTTTCTCAACTTTGAATTGGAAGGTAGTGATTAAATCCGTCAGCATGCGTCCATTGTGATAATCAGCATAGCAATCAAATTAATTATCATTTAGAACATCGATTTCTTTTCTTTTCATCAATCGAATCCCTCAGGGGTCGTTTCCTTCAGGGGTCGTTAGTGACTTTTAATGGGTGGCTAACGATACGGGGTGTGACGTCCCCGAGGTGCCCGAGTTAGTAGCTCTGACCCCCTAGCTGGCAGCATACCTGCGTCCTAGGTAGCAGCCTCGAGAAAACTTCTCGGTGAAGAGCGAACCGTGAATGACCGGTACATGTCGGGACACACTGGGAGTCTCCGGAGTCGTCGACAACTCTCTGTCGGTGGCGACGGGGTGATGTTAGCGTAGCTCTGCCAAGGTGGTAGTTGTGACGTGTATCAGGAGCCAGCCCCTTCGGGACTGTGCATTAAACCGGTATTAGTAGACCGCATTGCCCCGAGCGAGCGCTGCTCCGTCCGTGAATTCCGGGATCAGCTAAGCGTAGGTCAGGCCTCAGGGAACTGGTCACTTTTTCATGGAGAATATACATAAACTTATAAAAAAATCGACGAAACAACAGGACTGACATACCCGATGTGACACCGGGGCGCCCAAATAAAAGGAAGCCTCATCAAATGGCGCGACTGACCGTACGGAGATGGCAACTTCAATACCTTGCAGTGCCCCTGTTCCGGAAGTAAGCTCAGTCAGAATCGCAACTGCTAAGCAGATGGATATGGACACAAACCGAGTGGAAGGGCAGTCGACCGTCCTCGTTAGAGCTGAAGAGGAAAGGCTCATCAGGAAGTGCGCAGCAGTGGTGAAGCGTATGCGGTCGGCAACGTTCCTCCAGAGGAACGTCAGCGAAGGCGTCAAAAACGGGCTGATGGAACTGGAGGAACTACTGGACCGCATCTCCCAATATAGGCGCACGTGGAGAGCAGCGGAAGACGATTGAAAAGCAGAAACAGCCGTACCCCCGCTGAGAATGCTGTTTGCGTCAAACGGACCGCAGATAACCTCGGCAAAGCGAACTGGGGAAAAAGCGGAAAGAGGACGACGTGCCCGAAGGAGACTTTATCGAAGTAGTTTCCAGGGCGCAAAAAAAGAAAGTGAAAAAGGAAAAAAAGAAACAAATGACTCCACCGCTAGAGACACGTCTGTCAAAAAACAAAGAGTTCTCGTCGAGCTGGGCCCAAAGACGACCAACAAGAATACGTTCTGTCAAGCGATCAAGGGGCTATTGGAGGAGAAGGCCCTTGTTTCCAGCCTAGAGCCCATGTGCTCTCTAGCAATCCGGGATCTTGGCTGCCTTACAGAAAAGGTCGAAGTAGAGGAGGCGCTAAAGCGTGAATGTCCAGAGGTAGGTATCACCTCTGTAAATGCTCGAGGCGAAAAGCTCGCCGTGGTCGAAGTCCCCGAGCAATATGTGAGGAAACTCCTTAGCAGCGGAAGAATCAAAATCGGATGGGTAGTATGTAGGGTGCGAATGCGAATAGCTCCCACCAAGTGCTAAAGGTGTCTCGACTATGGACACATGTCAGCAGCTTGCAAGGATCCGGAAAGGAGGATAGCATGCTGGAGATGCGGCCAAGTGGATCATCAAGCGGAGACCCGCAAGGAAAGCGAGAGTTGCGTTCTCTGCAAGCATCGTGGCGCGTCTGGTGAAAGCGTCGGCCATACTGTAGGCTCGGGACGCTGTCCGATCTTCAGGGCGGAATTGGAGAGGGCTACGGTGCGAACGAAATGCATGATCCGCATTTTGCAAATTAACATGCATCGGAGTGCAATCGCTCACCAGTTGCTAGCTCAGTTCGCTGCGGCAGTAAATGCTGATATAGTGCTGATTAGCGAGCAATACCGGAACAAGGACTTGGGTTGGGGACGACGTTCGACTTCGTGTTCTTGCTGAAGGCCGGGGAAACGGGTTTGTCTGGATTCGGTGTTTACGGATAACGTTTTTTAGCGTTTACCTGACACCGAATGAGACGATGCCAGACTTTCGGCGCCGGCTTGATGCTCTGGAGGACGCCGTTTCGAGCACGGAGGGACGAATCCTGGTTGGCGGTGATTTTAATGCCAGGGCTCTTGAATGGAGCATGCCTCAGTCAGATTCCAGAGAGAAACAGATTCTGGAAATGGCAGCGAGAACCGCGCTCGTAGTTTTAAACACCGGATCCACGCCAACGTTTCGCCGCCCAGGCTGTGAAGGAAGCATTCCTGATATCACTTTCGTATCGGAATCTCTGGCATCATCGGTGGACGGGTGGCGAGTCCTTGAAGACTTCTCGGCAAGTGATCATCAGTACATAGCGTTCGAAGTGGTTGACGCTACTTGCCGGCGAGCACCAACGCGACACTCCCCCTGCGTGTGGAATGCCGCGAGGCTGAACACCGAGAAGTTCGTCGAAGCTCTTGGAGCAGGTAGGGCCGCGCTGGGGGGGCACTCCGGGGGGTGGTAGTGTCACAGCTGCCACCGTCGTAAATTCAGTGATGAACCTGATAACGACGGCGTGTGAGGCTTTCATGCCCCGGAGGGGCCCCAGCCGCGATAAGCCTTCTATGTACTCCGCAGCGCTATAAATAAAATCAAAGCTCGCGGTTGGCAGAACCTTGTTAACGAGGTGAATGAGGACCCGTGGGGACTTGGCTATAAGCTTGTCACCCGGAAAATCGGGGGCTCTGCGGAAGCCCCCATTTCACAATGAGAGAGTTTGAAGAAGCGGTTCTCACTATGAAAAACAGGCGGAAGTTTACAAACTGGTGTTCCGCCAACGGCCAGAATTGTTGCTTGAAGTGTTCAAAGTCTGCTTGAAGGAGGGAATTTTTCCTTGTCGCTAGAAAGTGGCCAGACTCACGTTAATCAGTAAGGGTAAAGGAGACCTGGAGCTCCCGTCTGCATACCGATCGCTGTGTATTCTTGACACGGCCGGAAAAGTGCTTGAGAAGCTCATCAGGGGTAGACTCGCTGAAGCGATCCGTGCTGCCGGGGACTTATCCCCAAGGCAGTTCGGGTTCAGAACAGGGAAATCTACAGTGGATGCTGTTATGGAGGTCGTAGATGCGATTTATCGATCTCGACGGATAGTGCTTCTCATAAGGCTTCATGTCAGAAATGCCTTCAATTCTGTAAGAAGGACAGATATGCTAGGCACAAAAGGAAACTCCTTTCACGTGCCAAGCTATCTCCTGCGAATATTGAGGGATTATGTGAAATACCGCTCCCTGTTCTATGAGTCGCTAGAGGGCCAGAGGAGGATGGAAATCACGTCGGGGGTAGCACAGGGATCCATCCTAGGGCCGGACTTCTGGAAAGCTTCTTACGATAGTCTGCTGAAACTCGATATACCCGAAGAGTCGCACCTGGTCAGTTATGCAGACGACGTTGCGGCACTTGTTTCCGGACGCACTGTTTAACAGGCGCAAAGCAGACTTGGCATATTGATGCGACGGGTAAGTGCATGGATGACTGCTCACAGTTTCAACCTTGCGCTGGAAAAAACCAAAATAGTTATAATGACCAGAAGGAGAATCCCGACGCTGCGTCCCATATCGATCAGCGAGTTGACTATAGAGTCAAAACCAGCGGTTAAATACCTTGGGTTAATCCTCGACTCGAAGATGAGCTTCTTCAAGCAAATCAAAGCAGCAGTGGACAGGGCTGCAGCTGGAGTCGCGGCCTTGAGTCGGCTAATGGCGAATGTCGGGGACCCTATATCAACTAGGAGACGTTTCCTTATGGGAGCAACGCAGTCGGTTCTTCTCTGTGGTCGGGAGGCTGATGCCCTTGACAAGGAGGTGCATCGTAAACGCCTCGCTCAAGTGCAGAGGTGAGGAGCTTTGCGAGTGGCGTCTGTTTATCGCACTGTCTCCGAACCGCCTGTGATGGTGATCGCCGGAGTGATCCCCATTGCCCTCCTTCCTAAGGAGCGCAAAGCTATATACCGCCGTAAGGGCGAAAACTTAAGAGAGCTGGTTGCCCGTGAAGAATGTCAACGCACCCTTACCGATTGGCAACTTTCTTGGCAAAATGAGCCACGGGGCAGATGGACTGCGCGGCTCACCGACAAATTAGAGCCGTGGTTGAACAGAACGCACGGTGAGATTGATTACTTCCTTACACAACTTCTAAGTGGGCATGGAGGTTTTCAGTCTTACCTACACAGGATTGGGAAGACGCCATCTCCTGATTGTGTGTTCTGCAATGGAGTGGGGGACGACGTTGAACACACCTTTTTCTTTTGCGAGAGGTGGGACGGCTTTCGTCAGCAGCTTTATGCAGACACAGGAAAGCTCTCTCCAGACATTGTCAGAGAGATGTTGAAGAGCGCTGGTAGCTGGAATCGTATTGCGCATTACGTTCGGGCTCTTCTTATTGCGAAGAAGATTGAACTCGACCGGCGGGGGGATCGGGCGGTAAGGGCTTCCCTGAACTAACAACAACTCCCTTTCGTTGGTGAAAGGAATTCCCTGACATGCGCGGGAGTCCAACACTCTGTGCGTAAACGCATTCACCTACCCTACTCTAAAAAAAAAAAAAAAAAAAAAACGGTTCCTGGCTAGTTGGTAGTCCGACAGCGTGCTGTTGCGGGAGTCCCACCTACCCTACTCCAAAAAAAATTACAAAAAATATGCTCATTTGATATAGTTCCATGTTTTAGCTCATTTCCTCAGGGATCGTCAACGATCCTTCATGGGTCGTTTACGATACGGGGAGTGGCGTCCCCGAGGTGCCCGAGCAAGTAGTTCTGACCCCCTAGCTGGCATAATACTTGCGTCCTAGGTAGTAGCCTCGAGAAAGTGTCTCGGTGAAGAGCGAACTGCTAATGACCGATACACGCCGGGACACACTGGGAGTCCCCGGAGCCGTCGACAACTCCCTGTCGACGTCGATGGGGTGATGTGAGCCTAGCTCTGCCAAGGTGGTAGTTGTGGCGTGTATCAGGAGCCAGCCCCTTCGGGACCCTGGTCGGGTAGTGTGCATTGAACCGGTGTTAGTAGACCGCGTTGCCCCGAGCGAGCGCTGATCCGTCCGTGAATTCCGGGATCAGCTAAGCGTAGGTCAGGCCTCAGGGAACTGGGGTAGGGGTTGTGTCCCCGAGGGTATACCCGTCCCTGACTATTGCGGCCCGCTCCCTTGCACACGATGCGCTGGTAAACAACTCAAATGGAGAATAAAAACGAACGAAACGAGGAGATAGTGGAAATGGAGAGTGAGCTGGCTGCGTTTATTCGCAGCACGAAAATGCGCCGTTCGCCCCAGCGCCCAGCGAAGGACGCAACAAGGGCTGAAATACCCGACGAGACATCGGGACGCGCAGACGGAGAGAAAGACTCAGAAAGTGATGCGGCACCTGCAACACAGATAGGAACCCAGATCATACAGCACAGTGCTGTAATTGGGGAAAGAGGCACAGTGGAAACTGCCGAAGCTAATAAAATGGTTTCGAATATAAGCCGAGTGGGAGGACTGTCGATTACTCTGGCGCAAGCGGAAGAGGAAAGGCTTATTAAAAAATGCACGGCGGTTGTGAAGCACATGCGATCTTCGACGTTCCTTCAGAAAAACGTCGGTAAAGGGGTGAAAAACGGGCTAATGGAACTGGAAGAGCTCCTGGACAGGATTTCATACTATAGACGAACATGGAAAGTAAGACAAAATCCGCAGGAAGCAGAAGCAACCGCGCTTCCCGAGGGGAACACCACGAGTACCAAACGGATCGCTGACAGCCCATTGCAGAGCGAACTTGGTAAAAAACGAAAGGAGGAAGGGACATCTGAAGGAGACTTCACTCAGGTACTCTCCAGGGCTGAAAAGAAGAAGGCGAAGAGGATCAAAAGACAACAACACGTCGCGCCATCAGAAAAACCTCTGCCTAAAACTAAGGCGGACACGAAGGACGGAGTGCCAAAAGAAAAGGTGGGGAGACGAAGGAGGACTAGACCGCCAGCTTTGCTTATTAAGCCGACGGGAGGCAAGACTTTTGCGGAAGTCCTCAGCGAAATCCGTTACAAAATCAAACCCGAAGACAACGGAGCGGAGGTGTCTTCCATACGTAAAACGAAGGGTGGTGGAGTCTTAGTCGAACTAGGCCCGAAGACTATAAATAAAGTCACGTTCTGTGAAGCAGTCAAGGGGCTTCTAGGAGAGAAAGCTTTGGTTTCTAGTCTGGAACCCACGTGTGCTTTAGAAATACGAGACCTTGACTGTCTCACGGAAAAGAACGAGGTAGAAGAGGCCATCAAACGCGAATGCCCGGAGGTAACCAATGTCCGGATTGGTATCACCTCCGCAAACTCAAGAGGCCAAAAACTTGCTGTGGTGGAAGTTGCCGAGCAATACGCGAGGAAGCTTCTAAACAGCGGGAAAATAAGAATTGGTTGGGTAGTGTGTAGGATACGAATTCGGGCCGCCCCAACTAAATGTTACAGATGTTTGGATTATGGGCACACATCTGCAAACTGTCGGGGACCTGACAGAAGGGCAACATGCCGTAAATGCGGCCAGGCAGGCCATAAAGCGAACAGCTGCAATGAAAAGGAAAGCTGCGTCCTATGCAGGGACCGTGGTGCGACTGATGAGAGCATTGCGCACACTGCGGGATCGGGGCGTTGTCCAGTTTTCAGAGCAGAACTGGAAAGAGCTAGGATACGGTCAACATGATTCGCATCCTACAAATCAATATGCACCGGAGTGCAACCGCCCACGAGTTGCTAGCGCAGTTCGCTGCGGAGACCAAAGCTGATTTAGTACTCATCAGTGAGCAGTACCGAAACAAGGGCCCAGTTTCATGGCACCCAGACATATCAGGTACCGCTGCCATTTGGGTTCGGGACGGCACCTTCCTGGGGGTTCTTGCCCAAGGCCGAGGGGACGGCTTTGTCTGGATTCAGTGTTCAGGGATAACGTTTTTTAGTGTCTATCTTACGCCGAATGAGATGATGCCGGACTTTCGTCGGAGGCTTGAGGCTTTGGAGGACGCTATCTTAAGCACGGATGGGCGGATCCTGGTCGGGGGTGACTTCAATGCTAGGGCACTTGAATGGGGCATGCCTCACACAGATTCCAGAGGGAAACGAATTCTGGAAATGGCGGCGAGAACAGGACTGGTAGTTCTAAACACCGGATCCACCCCAACGTTCCGGCGCCCGGGCTGCGAAGGAAGCATTCCAGACGTAACCTTCGCATCGGAATCACTGGTGTCGCTAGTGGACGGGTGGCGAGTTCTGGAAGACTTTTCGGCAAGTGACCACCAATACATTGCATTCGAAGTGGTGGACACAAACTCTCGGTGTGCGCCACCCCAGCGATCTTTCTGTGTATGGAACGTCGCGAAAGTGAACACCGGGAAGTTTGTCGAAACTCTGGGAAGAGGTGGGGCCACGCTGAAGGGTACTCCTGGGGGCGGTGGCGCCGCTGCTGACACTGTCGTAAATTCAGTTATGAACCTGATAACGACGGTCTGCGGAGCCTCCATGCCCAGGAAGACATCGAGGCGCGGCAAACCTTCCATGTATTGGTGGACAGTGGAAATCGCAGAGCTCCGGAAGGAATGTCACAGGCTCCGCCGCTTAACACAACGTCTAGGCGACCGGGAGGAGGCATGTACCATAATGATGGAGTACAAATCAGCCAAAAGGAGACTCCGCAGCGCAATAAACAAGAGCAAAGCTCGCTGCTGGCAAGATCTGATCGATGAGGTGAATGGGGACCCGTGGGGACTCGGTTACAAACTTGTAACCCGAAAAATCGGGGCTCTGCGGAAACCCTGTTCACTTAAGGCCGAGCAGATGGACCGCATTGTGAGGGCACTCTTCCCTGCACACCCCGTATGGGATGGTGACGTCGGCGCGGAGAGCGCAGAGGACTGTCCACTTTTCTCTGTAAAAGAGTTGGAACAGGCAGTCCTCTCTATGAAAAACAAGAAGGCGCCAGGACCCGATGGTATTCCAGTAGAGGTGTACAAACTGGTATTCCAACACCAGCCAGACCTACTGCTCGGCGCATTCAACGCTTGCCTGAAAGAGGGCATTTTCCCTGCTCGTTGGAAAGTTGCGAGGCTTGCGCTGATCCCTAAAGGGAAAGGCGATCCCGAACTGCCGTCTTCATACCGCCCGCTCTGTATACTTGATACTGCTGGGAAAGTGCTCGAAAAGCTCATCAGAAGTAGACTCGCTGAAGCGATACGCGCTGCCGGAGATTTATCTCCCCGGCAGTTTGGTTTTAGAGCAGGGAGATCGACAATTGATGCTGTCATGCAGGTCGTGGACGCCGTTCGACGAGCAGAGGCACATAGCCGCCGAACTCGACGGGTGGTGCTCCTCGTAACGCTTGACGTCAGAAACGCCTTCAATTCCGTAAGATGGAAAGACATTCTAGGCACACTAGACAATACCTTCAACGTGCCGAACTATCTCTTACGGATTTTGAGGGACTATCTGAGGAACCGCTCCCTGCTCTATGAGACACTAGAGGGTCAAAGGTGGATGGAGGTCACGTCGGGGGTAGCACAGGGATCCATCCTAGGGCCGGACCTCTGGAACGCTACCTATGACAGTCTGCTTAAACTCGACATGCCAGAAGAGTCGCGCCTGGTCGGCTACGCAGATGATGTCGCGGCGCTTGTTGCTGGACGCACTGTCGAACAGGCGCAAAGCAGACTCGGCATATTGATGCGACGGGTAAGCGGATGGATGACTACTCATGGTTTCAACCTTGCACTGGAAAAAACCGAAGTAGTCATCCTGACTAAGAAGAGAATTCCGACCCTGCGTCCCATATCGTTCGGCGAGTCGATAATCGAGTCAAAATCAGCGGTAAAGTACCTCGGGTTGACTCTTGACTCAAAGATGAGCTTTTCTGAGCAAATCCAAGCAGCAGCGAACAAGGCTGCGGCTGGAGTTTCGGCGTTAAGTAGGCTAATGACAAACATTGGGGGTCCTACGTCTAGTAGGCGACGTCTCCTGATGAGCTCAACGCAGTCTGCCCTGCTCTACGGCGCAGAGGTATGGGCTGGCGCTCTTGACAAGGAGGTATATCGTAGACGCCTCGCGCAAGTACAGAGACGGGGAGCTTTACGGGTGGCGTCTGCGTACCGCACAGTCTCTGAACCGGCCGTGATGGTGATCGCGGGAGTTATCCCCGTTGCCCTTCTTGCTAGGGAGCGTCAGGCCATATACAAGCGCAAGGGAGATGAGCCAAGGGAGGTGGTTGCTCGCGAAGAACGGCAACACACTCTAGACGAGTGGCAGCTCTCTTGGCAAAATGAAACTAGAGGCAGATGGACTGCGCGGCTCATCGGCAACTTAGGTGCGTGGCTGAATCGGAAGCATGGTGAGACTGACTATTTCCTTACCCAATTTTTAAGTGGGCATGGAAATTTTCAGTCTTACCTGCACAAGATTGGAAAGGCGCGTTCTCCGCATTGTGTGTTTTGCAATGGAGTTGTAGACGATGCCCACCACACTTTTTTTTCTTGTGGAAGGTGGGATGGGGTTCGTCAGCAGCTCTATTTAAACACAGGGGATCTCTCTCCAGACAACATTGTGGAAGAGATGCTGAGGACTGCTGACAGGTGGAACCGTGTTGCCCATTACGTTCGGGCCCTTCTCGTTGCTAAGAAGATAGAACTCGACCGGTGGAGGAGCCGGATGACAGGGGGTTCCTTGAACTGACAGTTCCCTTCCTCCTCTCCCCTCCCGTTGGTGAAAGGAATTCCCTGATTTGAAGGCTCCGCAAGGCGGGAGAGTTCGGGGGCTGGCCCGAAGTAATGTGACAAACGGTTCCAGGCTAGCTCTCTGACGATGGGGAGGTGTTTAGTTGGTAGTCTGACAACGTACCGAATCGGGAGTCCAACACTGTGTGCGTAAATGCATTCACCTACCCTACCCAAAAAAAAAAAAAAAAAAAAAAAAAAAAAAAAAATGTTTTAGCTCATTCAAGGAGGAAAGGCTGTGTTTGAAGTGTGGTGTATTTTGAAATAGTCCATTGAGACGTTTTTTGCCATACAATGAGTAAGACCCGCTGTTGACCTTCTTTTCGGCATTGTAGGAGAGCGTGTTGTGAATTGGAGAGCTGTATTGTTTCTCAACTTTGAATTGGAAGGTAGTGGTTAAATCCGTCAGCTTCCGTCCATTGTGATAATCAGCATAGAAATCAAATTAATTATCATTTAGAACATCGATTTCTTTTCTTTTCATCAATCGAATGTGGTGAAAGTGTTGCTTCATGGGAACGTCTTCGACTATGTTATCATTGCTTCCATTTGAAGAGTGTACACACGAAAGATTCAAGCGAGAAACCTTATAGAATTAAGCTTGATAAATTGATTGAACTCTTTTGTTTTCTAAACACTTTCAGATATTTTTATTTTCTCTACATAAAATTTCAATTTTATTCGGCTGAATTTGCATCATATCAAAATCTGGAACTTTCCTCATCAAAATGAATAAATTTCAAGTTTTAAGTGGCAGACATTCAAATTATATGCCAACATCTCCTACACCGATCATTAGCTGGTTAATTATAGTGTTCCACCTGAGTCTCACTGCAGTTCGAATGAGGTGAATTCAAAAATTAAATGAATATCAAGTTGATAAGTATGAGAGGCTGCTGTGCTAGTTGATATAGAAGAGAAATTAAATTTTGTTAGCAAGTATGCAAGCAGATGTTTTGAGGACGGAGCCTGTTAAGCAAACTAGTTCGTTGGGCCTCAATCTTTATAAATTTATTGGGATGAGATTAATATTTACTTGATTGCGAGCTGCATTATATGTAGTATCTATGATATTTCTGGTCTGGTCTGGAGATACCTCTTTAAAACTTTCAAATCCAAGAAAATTAAAATAATTGCTACCACCCTGCCTACATACCAGCGAACTACTCTCACATATCCTCGAGCACAAAGCCATAATCCTCATAATAATGACAAATCTGACTGCTGTAGGTACACCATTAGATGTCGAAGTGAATTAAATTTTCTAATCCATTAATTACAAAGTCTTCGGTCATAATCTTCTCTTGCACTTGCTCTGCGGAGATGCTAGGCCGCCATAACATATGCATGAGCTTAATAGACAGAAGTCACACGTTTCTGGTAGTAATTTCTCAATTTCTCAGTATTCAACAGGTGTGTAGTACAAGAAGATCAAGATAATAAACCTGTAAAGCAATTTTTCATTGAAACTGGTAATTTTCATGATATACACTATGTATCGTGTGTCTTTCTCCTCTAATGTTTATGTGGTGGATGGTTTGTTGTTCAAGCTTTAGATACACACATAAACTGATGACTTCGAGATGCATTCACTACAGAAAAGATATTAAAACTTTCTACCAGATTCGCTGTTGCTGAAGGCAGGCCTAGTCAGGTGCAATTTGAAATCTGTAAAGTATTCAGACTTCTGTGGCCGAGCGTAACCTTTTTCTTGACTCTGGGTTGTGGCAGAATATGAATGAGATTCGCTGATGTGCACATGCTCATAGACTTGTAAGTCCAAAAGATAGTAAATCAGTTCCAACCATAATTTCTAGGTTAGATGCCACACAGAGGTCAAATTGGAATTTTAGCCTATTTCATGGTGCAACGAAGAATGGTTGATTATATGTTGCATATCCCGAGTAAAGTGGTAAGAAATATGTAAGATGGATCGATTATTGAAGAATTTGAAAACTGAACTGATATCTCGTGAAAATCTCATCGATTTGTAGTAAGGTACAATAAAATGAGAACAAGGATCGACGCTCATTAAAGGACGATGCTTGGTTCATTAGAATATTAAAAAGTCTCGATGGAACACTTTTCAACATTAGATACTCCGAGAACGAAAGATACACCAAGAAAAGGAGTCATTTTCAAGGAGTATATAAAAATAATGGCCCCAATCTCGTCCAAGGCTTAATCAGGGCGATCAGACACGAGTCTACATGGGGACTCATCTGAAGTGGGAATAGGTCAAGGGAACTTCCCAGGGGTATGTTGGTACCATTGGAATCGGAATAGCCCTTGAATTCACATGTTTCGGGAGAATTCTTGCTTCATGTGCGTTCAGCATAGGAGTTTCATGAGGGCTGTGATTGCGTCCAAACAGACAGAGAACTTTGGGCCTCAAACGTGATGTTGTGTTGCAACATGGATGCCGTACTCCTTAGTTCGGAAGAGATTCGGTAGTTCCTGCATCCACCAGTATGAATGAACTGAGCCTCAGTATAAACTAACATCGCTGTGCTTGCTTCAGCGGGGCTTTGTTTCTGATCACAAAATCAATCCGTGTCTTAAGAAGAAAACTGCCAGGACGTTAACTGTCGATCGTCGTTGGTGCTCTGAGGTCAAACCAAAGCTAAACGAAGAACTTCCACAAGGTGGTACCGAAAAATGATGTACTCACTTTAAATTGTTCGACGTGATGCGCTAGGCGAATACTCCAAGGCCTATATAGGCGATCAAAACGGAGCATGCGCGGAGGCTCATTTGAAGTAGCATCAGCCACGAAACCTTACCAGGGGTATCATGGGAACCTGTGAATTTACATGTCTTATGAGTATTTCTGGTTCATGTACTTTCAGCTCGGTTGTAGCGGTTGGCATCCTAGTGGCAGTTTGATGGGGGTTGTGATTGACGTTCAAGCGGACAAGAGACCTTTAGGCCTTACATGTGGAGTTGCGTTTTAAGTTGGATACCGTACTCCGTGTCTGAATAGTTGAGTGGTTAAAGTGCAAGGTTGCCATATGGAACGTCGGATATCAGTCGACTCAGCTGTGAATGAGTACCTGAGCCAAATCAGGGTAATATTTTCGGCCGAGATGAGTCCTGACCACATTGCCTTCTATAAGGTACTATAATCCTGCAGTGCTGGTCTTGAATGGAGTACTCTAACACACTTCAAGGCCCTGATCCAATTGGATTGTAGTCCCAACGATTATTATTACCGTGGAAGTAAGTCCACAAGACAAGTACTCCCGTTAAACCACCAGTACTTAACTGTGGATCATCGTTACCGCTTAGAGGAAACCTTTACCATCTGGTGAAGCCACCTTGCCCGCATACATACGCTGATAAACTTGCGGTTTGGGCTGCCTACTGTGGAGCAGTCGGCTTCTGGGCATAGTAGTACTGCATGTTTCCGCAACCCATTGGGTGATCGGTGTCACTTTTTCTATGTCAGTACCATACAGGGATATATCGGGCTGGAGCACCGCAAAGAACCTGCCCAGGCGCTAGTGTGCAAGAGCTTTTTTTGAGCCCGATTCGCCCTTGATTCCCACGCAAATTGCCTAGTGGTCGCCGTGAGTGCAGTCCTCATTAACTTGCCAAGCAACGTATGTCATTCATTACAGACCTCAGGGCTCTTCCTCGGAATATGTGGATTCACTTCCCTTTCAGTTTGATGAATTCCTGGTCCGAGCGCTCCTTTATTTTCTGGAACGTTTGTTATCTTGAAGTCCAGAGATCACGAGGCTCACGAATTATAGCCACGATCATATCTTTCTCGCTAATGAGTTGCGAAAGTTAGTCCTGCGCCGCAGGCAGTGGTTAACGTTGATTTGTAGTTGCTCCCTGCAACGTGCCAATGGTTCCTTCATGATCACTCCCTTTGCGTTGTGTGCGATTTGGGTCAGCTTCACACTCATTGCTTGTATCTCCGGCATTATTTCGACTTATCCTGATCCATACCTTCTCGAACTAACTGAAGCTTAGGCACTCTGAAACACTGTTTCAGTGTCAGCTTAAACTTTTCCTTTCATTTTTATTGACGACTCTTCCAGTCCGATGAGGTCTAGCTGCCTTTCCAAGGCCACGTGAACCTCCTCCTTCGTGCTGACCTGATCTACATCCTTGAAGAATATAGAGATCTCCGGTCTGTTAGCTCTTAAATCCGTTTCCTTCCCTAAGGATTTTCGAATTTGATTTAAGAATTTGTCCCCAGTTATATCTTCATATTTTGGAGCTTCAAACTAAGTTCTTCTTTCCGGGACCATTTAATGTAGCTAACATTATCTCCAAAATTGGTGAGTTGTGGGTCTGTCTTTATTCTCCTGAGGATGTCTGCGTATTACTCTTCCCCTCCTTTGGAGATCATGATAACCTCCATTCGTATTTTCCTCTGCTCTCTGTTTCCACATCCTCTTTCTGAGCTCCGCTCCTTTTCTTCTGAAATGCGACTACGTGAATCATCACCTGCTCCATTTTCACGGAAGTGGAGCCTTTTTGTGTGTTGGCAGTTCACTGTCCTATTAATTCGTTCACATAGCCTCTTCGCCGGTCCCCCCTCCCCTGTGTTTTGAATTTGCGCCATTCAGGATTGTAGAAACGTCTGTCTGAACTGAGGATCCGACTCCGTGGCTAGAGCAAAGATTATATGTTGAGGTGTGGACTTAGTGAGTACAAGACTTTTGTTAAGTAGCGAGGCTGTTAAGGACTCGATTTTTCTTGGCAAGGGCCTTAGTGAATCCAAAAAATGAAGTCACAAGACCGAGCTGCAAGCGATTATAATCGTAAAGCCTTCTAGGCACATGGGAATAAAAGTAACACAAGAGCTCCTCGAAAAACACTAAGGGTGCGAACGAAATAACTTGATTCACGGCCACATGTTTCGGAGGCTATTGAACAGTCCATCAGGCTATTAGGATGCTTGCACAGAATAGCACCGTCTGTCAGGGTATTGCGCAGGTGCCACATTAAGGAATACTAGGCGATTAAGATAAGATGAGTAGAGAAGGTTCTTTCTAAAGAAGAGAGAACGAGTAAATTTCCTTTGAAATGACTCTATTATATGGCAGTCACAAGTATGATAGGGGGACCATATCAGAGAATATTGCGGCCAAAGCATTAAAAAGGATGACCGGGAAATGGATATCTGAGGATGCCGTCATAATGAAGGTTAAAATGTAGGTTGTTATCAATGGAGCTCTTGGGGGACCGGTATGGAAGAATGAAAGAAGTTTACAAAGAGCCATTGAAGAAGACTGTACATATGTGTACATGTGAGCGGTTGATGGAAAGCCTTACGATCGGAGTTTCTTGAGAAGTAGAGAATGGTCAATGGAATTAAAGGCTTTGAAGAAGTCAGTAAAGGTCTCCTTTTTACCGTTCAGAGAATTTGCGACAAACTCTAGCAAATTAATGACAACTTAACGCTTCGATGGAAATCCGTGGCGGTCCTTCACGATATCAACAAGCATATTTACCTTTCTCGAATCTTGGAGATCAAGAAAAGGATATATATTGGACGGTCGTTTTCGGCAAGTGCAAACCTCCTTCCATTTATCTGGAAAGCTTCCTACTCTTGTAAAATATGATAGAAAGAGGAACGGAGATGTGAGGCTTACATTTTTCTAAGAAAAAATTTTAGAGGCTCTCAGGATCACAGCCGTTGTAAACATCGGAGCTATCGATAAGTAATTCGACAATGGAAAGATTTAGTAGAGGAATGGAAGATGTATTGGCTGGAGTATAAATTGAAGGGATGTACTCTCGCGGCTTATATGATTCGGGAGAATTGGCAGTGAAATCGGAAAGTTTTGTAGGACCACCGGGAGGAGAGGGCTAGGAACAAGAAATGCGGACATATGACAAGAAGAGCCTGAATTTCCTACGCTCAAATGAGCTTTAAATCCTTGCTAAATACTGCGAGTGCGTTTTCTTTATAAGTATTTTTTTGGACGGGCTTTAGGCTAGAAACTTGGTTGGATCTTCGGAGCCACCTAAACAACGGAATAGCAACTGAGACTGGTGTTTTGCATGCAGCGGATAATGGATATCAGTGGTAAACTAAACAGGAAATTTTTACGCGAAGAGGAACACATGAAGGAAGAAGTTTTCCTCCAGTAAGTTGTTGGAAGAGAAGTTATTCAAGGCTACGAAATCCTTATCATGGAAATTTAACTTGGGCACTTTGCTATGCCGTTGTAAGGCTGAATGTTCAACTTGGAAATCAAATTAAAGAGGCGGATTGTGGGCATGAATCGAGCCACAAGGAAACGCGGTTGTTCTGATTGCGATGGATGTTGTATTGGGATGCGCAGCAGGAGTTCATAAACGCTAAGATAGCTACGTATGAGGGAATAAATATTTAGGGTGAATTGGAAGATCCAGAGAACTAAGCCATTCATTCAGTATTAGACAGAAAAAAGTACACAGAGGCCTCTATGAAAGAGCGAAAAAAGCACACACAGGCCGCTATGAAAGAGAGGCAATTTGGTGGAGCAATATGAACAATCAGAACGGGGACATAAGGAGCTAACAGTCAGAACAAGAATATTCTGTTGAACGGCAATAAAGACACCACTTCTCGATAGTTTATTGATGTCTGAAAATCACGATTGTACCGGAAAACCGTATGACCAGTAGTAGTTTTCTATTGCGCATATTAGAGTATTGCTGAAGCCACGGATAAACGAAAATCTAGCCACTTGGTCCTGAAGCTTCTTACATGCTGATAATATAATATGTAATAAGTACGTCGCTTAGAGCGGCCATTTCTTTGGAAATTTGCAGTGCTCTCGGGAGATTGAAATTCTTGACGAAGATGCTAAGAGGCCTAAATTATGTTAGATTCAACTTTCACATGATACCAGTAACCAGTATGTTAGGTTGTTGTAGATTTCATCTTGCAATCTGTAAGTCGTCGCATATGGGTCGCTGAAAGGGTGCTGTAGAGCCAATTGAAAAAAACCCTGATATAGGAAGACATTGCAGATGATACCTCCGGAATGGAGTACATACTTGGAGCTGTTCGCAGGCAACTAATCTTTTGACCTTTGTATTAACGCCCAAGAAGAAGTTAAAGCAAAACTGTTAAGAATAGCAGGAGGCGCATTTTCTATACCCACTGTAACATGTAATTAATTGCTATGCCACAGGGTACACGTAGGTAACCACGGATTATTCGGGGCCCTGCACCAGTTCTATGATTTATTTTCTCCAGGGTATTTGATGAGTATGTTAACTTGCTGGAATCAGTTAAGACGGCGTTATCAGAAGGAAATGATGAAACAGCTGAAGTAGTAGTAGCAGAATGCTTTGTGTCTTTGTCATTTTTCTGGTAAAACAGGTGGAATATTTCTCGACGAGTGTGCCCTCACGAGTCACTTATCGGGGATGCAATTCTAGCAGGTTGACTTATTTAACACCATAACTACCCCTAAGCCAACACCACTATTGAGTACATACCGAAGCATGTCTGGACCTTTGCTCAAACCCGAGGTATGTGTTCGAGGTATGCATCGCCTTAGAGCTGGTGCAATCCTCCGTTAAATTTGTTTAAGAATGTTGTTGGATTCACTCCAAGCTCCAATCGCTTATGCCGTTCAACGGTAAACCGTTGAACCGTCCTCAAATCAAAGGACCGGAGGTGGTTATGACATGTTTGCATACCCCGCGCGGATTGGTGGTTACACAGTTGCAATATTCAAGACTTGTCAAAACCCATCGTCAAAAGATAGAAAAATTGCTCCGAGGAACAATTTGTGCACCTTGTGCATTACGTATACAAGAACAGATCGCACTTCGAGCTCCCTTTAATTTAAATAGCGTTCATGGTACAGCATGTTTTTACGATGGCTTTATTTGTGCTCATAGAACACTAACCCAATATAGTTTAATAGTCTTATTATCTAACATGCTGGCAGTCTCAACAGTCTTATGGCGGGCTGTTATTAGTCAATCTGAAATAATAAAAAACTTGTTGTTTCTTTTTCGTTGGTGTGTATAATTATTCTTGCAAATACCGATATTTCGGGAACCACTTGCTCTCTTCATTAGTGCTAAACCCTAAAATCCCTTCATCAGTGCTAAACTTATTACCGATATTTCGGGAACCATTGCAAGTACTGATGAAGGGAACAAGTGGTTCCCGAAATATCGGCTAAACTTGTTAGCACTGATGGAGGGAACAAGTGGTTCCCGAAATATCGGTATATGCAAGAATAAATATACACACCAACGAAAAAGAAACAACAAGTTTTTTATTATTTCAGATAATTAATCATTGGAAACACCGCATAATTTCAATCAGATATTAGCCGATGTGTTAGGTCTCAGAGCATCCGTCTACTATATCTTCGAAAAGTAAGTTTATGTCAATACTGCGCTTTCCGGTGCCATCCAATGGAGATTCCCTTTTGGTCATTTTGTTGTTGACTCAGCAGACGGGTTGTTTCCCTCTCTGCCTCCTCGTTACCTTTGAGTACTAGTAGTAGTAGCAATTGAAATAGTTGATGCCGCAGACAGAGGGACACCAAGAGGCTGCAATACCAAGGAAGAAGCCTCAACGACGCACTGAAAAGCGTACAAGGTCAGAGGCGGTCTATGAACTAGCTGTATCGCATCTGAAAGCAAGGAAACATGGCCGGTTTTGCAGCAATAGGTGATTTTGTTAATGAGCTATTTATATAGAGGCATTTCGTGACTGTGCATCTTGATTTAAAAAAATGGTGCAGAGGAGAGCTTTGAAGAAGAACTTTGACGGTGCAATGTAAGAAACATGGGCTATTGCGGGAAAATAGTCGACTAAAATCTGAAAGCATCGGGCTCTCACGAGTGACAGCTCCATTGAAAGGAAATAGCTCACATATTCGGAAGATGTAACAATTTTAAGGATATAAATTAAGAACACTAGGCATTGTGCAAAGATCACCAATAGGACACTTCCCGAATAATCAGAAGAAATCCTGAATTTTACTAAGCTGGAGTTCATAAGAAGGACCCAAATATGATAAAAACGGTTTAATTCCGATCTCCGGATTCAGTATATTTGTAGATCACTTGAACACAATCCCCCAAAATTGTTTTAATGCATGTCTGACTTAATCCTACAACAATCACGCTCTTGTTTCTAGCAACCGTAAAAGCGTCCGATGAGTTAGGTAGATGGAGCAATGATACTTGGATGTAACAATTCCCATCAAAAGCCTGAGTAACGAGGGATTGTGCGCGGAATAGCATGACATTTGTGGAAGGGTGGGTGAATGGCTTTAGTCATTGGTATATGCCGGCACGGGGATTACGAAAAAGTATATCGCGAGTTCGGTTTCATAATCGGAAAGTTCAATATTTGATTGTACTGCGAATTGCTTCTTTTAGGTCCTTTCATGATTATTAGATAAAGATTCTTGCGTTTTTTACAGGTATTTAAGGCCTGATTCCTAAGGCGCCCTCTTGGATTGTATAAGTGACTGACTGTTGCTGAAGTGTTCCCTTTAGCACTGCCTAGCCAGTAGTCTTTAGCTCAATGCAGTGGGCCAAAGAGACTGCTGAACGGTCGATTGCCACTAAGCCCGTCCCAAGTCATCTGGGTACAATCACAGCTTCTGTATTCCACTTTACAGTTTGAAGGTATAGGCAATTCCATCCTGTTAGATTGCTTCAATAATGCCAGTTCACTTCTAGAGTGCTGTTTGCGCTTGTTAGGTTGATGTCAGGCTTAAAGAAAGGAAGGAATTTGTCAGGGTTACCACTAGATGGATAATATTCCTAAAAATTTTGCTCTAAGCAATAGATTATCATAATAAATCTAAACAAAAAGCAAAATAATTGCAGTAAAAAAACTTCTTAGTTCATCCATTGTAAAGAGTTTGTTTCTGACATCATAATCCCACAAAAACCAACCTCCATTTCTTGTTCCCAAACGAAGGCTTGTCCTCATTCTCCGCCTAGTCAATCACAAAAGTATTTGCAAATATCAAAAGTTCAACATCTATAAATCTATTTCTTCTCTTACCGCTCCTAGTCGCACCTGTTTCCAATGACAAAAAAAGACAGAACCAGCAAACCTCTACAGCGAGATATTTTGAAATATTCCCAACAATTAAAAGTGGGAAGACTACAACAATTGTATAACTGTAGTTCATTAGCATATTGCTCTAGCTGGCGTGTCTGAATTGTTGTCTCAAGCAGCCGAACACCGGATAGATGGAGTGATGTCAACATCTGGATATAAAATTCATACTTCTTTGCAAATTTCTTTAATCAGCTGTTGATGATCTTTTACTTTGGCTGCTTGGGTAATTCTTTTGATCATGTAAACCTGTTTGCCATTAAAAAATTCCAATGTACATAGCTCATAGTCAATTACAGAAAGAGCGGTGGCATTCACTTTCAGCCGACACATTATTGTCACCTAATTGTGGTGGAGCTGAAAATGCTTCGGGCTTGGTTCTTGCATATTTTGAGGTAGATACAATTGATGTTTATTCATGCAGATGATTGAGTAATAAATTATGATCAATTGAATGAAATTGCAGGTAGAGAAAAGCGAGACAGGTAATTTAAATACATACTTGTGGCTTTTAAACGCTTGGAATTGGTTTCGTCTCAGGGAAGCAGAAACGAAAGACTTGAGCGAGTAACCTCATTTTCGTTTTAGCTAGTACTCAATAGTTCCGGTTGTGTAGACATTTTTACGGTAAATTGGTGCAAATTAACATCCAGTTAATGTTGATCTAATTATGATACATATTCTAACTAACTAGAAAGCATATACTAGCGCGGGTGCAAACTATTTCCTACGTCAGTCCGGCAAAATCTAAATTATTTCAACATCCATTCTGAACCAAACATTTTTTAGGGTTAATCTATTTTGCTGAAATTTAAATTTTGGACAAATATTAAACCGGTAAAATATAAGCACATTACATCCTCTAAGTTACTGTATCAATACAATTTCAGTGCTCCTCACTCATAAATTCTTCATGTGAAAGCTGGTTTGAAGGCATTTGTCATATTCAAGCATTGCCCGCCGCATAAGCATCATCGCTCAACAATCTCATCAAAACAACGCACAACGTCTTCCTAACAAAAGTTGTAATTGCATTCAAGAAGTATCAATTGACGAACAGGTCAACATACTCATACTATTGACTCTACGGTCGTGCATGCACAACACATGTCCTCGCAACAGAAGAAATAGAGAAAAACTAAATAAACTTTTTCACAAATTAGTTTTACATTTGAAAAGGCATGAAAAGTGAAAGTTATTTTATAGACTGCATAAGATTAAGTACGAAATTACCATTATCGATAGTGATCTCAGTAAGTGCAATCACATATGTATGTTATGTGGATGGAATGAATTTGATGGGAAAGAGTCAAGTGAAGAATTTCAATGAGCCTCCTTAAATTAACAATTATAAACAAGTGTAGGCAGTAACGAGGAGCGTTCATTCAGAAGATACGAGTATCTTGTTTAATTAAATATTAACAAAAGCCACTTGATGGCCATCTTAAGTAGGTATTGGCCAAAGGCAGTCAACCTGGTTCGAGTGGCGTATGGTGATATTGATGTAAGGTTGATGAGGTCGATGATGTGGTTGGAATGAATGATTGAGCGTCAAGTATGGAAAAGAAGATACGAATTTATTGTTAATATTTCAGTTTATTATGTGGAAGATTTTCACTCGCACAAGATATGAACACGCTAAATAAATTAATTTTTTTTTTTCATGACTAGAAGGCTATGATATTTCGTCAGACAATATGTGTTTTTTTGCGAAAATAGCTCTGACTCAGAGCAAGCAGGTTTAAAAAGCCAAAGATAGATATCATCTCGATTTATACTCATATCTGAAAACAAACTTCAATTGTGGTCCAAGTCACTGTCATTTACCAGTTTGAAGTTAGGTTTTGTAACCTTTTCAAGGTGTGGCCAGAATTGTTTTGTGCGTAGTTTTCTTTCGTTTTATGATGATAATATTTTCAATCAAATAAAACAAGATCGTTTTTTGATTGTGACTTTGTTAGCAAGCATGAGCCTTGTGATTATCAAGAAAAGCTTAGGTTCTTGAATGGAATATGAAACTTATTTTTGGCATTTTTGGCACCCAGGTACAGTTCAGTCATCACATCAGCAACAATCACACTCTGAGTGGAAAGATTATTTAATTCTAAATGTAGTTTTAAATTAACATCAGAATTAGATACGGAGGAGTCAACATCGAAATGTTCTCGCGAAAAAGAGCAGTGGATAGTGTAGGATGTTCTTCTGACCAACCTCATCCATTTTGACAGTTTTATGTGAAACAAAACCTAATTAGAATCGATTCAATGTCTGTCTGTCTGTCTGCCACACACGATTTATTCGGAAACGGTTGAGATTATTATAACGACCATGTATTCTCGCTACTTGCCGGCGAGCATCAACGTGACGCTCCCCCTGCCGGGAGAATGTCGCGAGGGTGAACATCGGGAAGCTCGTCGAAGCTCCTGGAATAGGAAGGGCTGCACTGGAGGGCGCTCCGGGGGTGGTAGTGTCGCAGCTGATACCGTCGTAAGTTCTGTGATGAACCTGATAACGACGGCGTGTAAGGCTGCCATTCCCCGGAGGGGCCCCAGACAAGCCTTCTATGTACTGGTGGACGGCGGAAATTGTCGACCTATGGAGCGAGTGTCATAAGCTCCGCCATTTAGCACAACGTTTGCACGCCAACGGCACAGTATATATCAGCAAAAAGGAGACTCCGCAGCGCTACAAATAAAAGCAAAGCTTGCGGCTGGCACAACTTTGTTAACGAGGTGAATAAGGAGACCCTGCATACTAAGTACCGATCAGACGGATCGCACTGTGTGGGCATTGTTCCCTAGACACCCTCTATAGACTGATGTAAATAGCGCGGAAAGCGTCGAGGATTGCCCCCTTTTTACAATGAGAGAGCTCGAAGACGCGGTTCTCACTATGAAAAACAAGAAGGCGCCAGGCTTTGATCGCATCTCGGCGGAAGTTTACAAACTGGTGTTCCACCAACGGCCAGAATTGCTGCTTGAAGTGTTCAACTCTTGCTTGGAGGAGGGCATTTTTCCTTGTAGCTGGAAAGTGGCCAGACTCGCGTTGATCAGTAAGGGTAAAGGAGACCTGGAGCTCCCGTCTGCATACCAACCGCTTTGTATGCTTCACACGGCCGGAAAAGTGCTCGAGAAGCTCATCAGGAGTAGACTCGGTGAAGCGATCGGCCCTGCCGTGGACTTATCCGGGGGTTCAGAATAGGGAGACCTACAGTGGATGCTGTTGTGGAGGTCGTAGATGCGGTTCATCGAGCCGAGGCACACAGCCGCCGATCTCGAATGATAGTGCTCCTCATAACGCTTGATGTAAGAAATGCCTTCAATTCTGTAAGATGGACAGATATGCTAGGCACATTAGAAAACTCATTTCACGTGCCAAACTATCTCTTGCGGATATTGAGAGATTATCTGAAAGACCGCTCTTTGCTCTATGAGACATTAGAGGGCCAAAAGAGGATGAAAATCACGTTAGTTCCGCGTCCTGTAACGCTTGCAGTTGCGGTCCGGAACAGGGTCCAATGGGGTTAAATAAAAACGATTTCGAAAGGTATCCCAATGACAAAAGCCAAAAGCTAGAAGTACCGGTAACAGAATCCAAACCTGATGAACTTCGTATTGGATTTCAAATTCCTCTGAAATTCTACCTTAAGCACGTGACATTTTGCGTCATCATATGTCGCTTTGGTAATAGCTATTAGTTTTTCTATCTCTGTCTCTCCGGCGTAGCGCATTCCAGATAAAATTCCTTTTCACGCTGTCAAAAGCTTTTTTGAAAACGAAAAGAACAGATGGTCTTAACTCCGCACACTGCTCAACAATGATACGAAGATTGTTATTCAGCGTAGGAGGATCAAGAGCGGAAACCAAGGATCAAGAGCGAAAGTACTTAAATACCAATTCGTTTATCCCACTTTAGATGGGTGCCTTTCTTCGACATCTTAAGAGAAAAAAGTTTTAGTTTTCAGCCTGGAACCTACGTGTTCTCTGAAAATCCGAGACTTTGAATGCCTCACAGAAAAGAACGAGGTAGAAGAAGCCATCAAATGCGAATGTCCCGGGGCCAAAAAATCTCTATGGTGGAAGTTGCCGAGCAATTCGCAAGGAAGCTTCTAAACAGTGGGAAAATAAGAATTGGTTGGGTAGGTGTAGGATACGAATTCGGACCATCCCAACCAAATGTTAGAGATGTTTGAATTATGGGCACATATCTGCAACCTGTTGGGGACCTGACAGCAGGGCAACATGCCGTAAATGCGGTCAGGCAGGCCATAAAGCGAAACACCTGCAATGAAAAGGAAAGCTGCGTCCTATGCAGGGACCGTGTCGCGACTGCTGAAAAAGTTGCGTACACTGCGGGCTCGGAGTGGTGTCCAGTCTTCAGAGCAGAATTGGAAAGAGCTAGGACGCGCTCAACAGGATTCCCATCCTACAAATTAGTATGCACCGAAGTGCAACCGCTCGCGGGTTGTTAGCGCAGTTCGCTGGGTAGACCAAACTTGATTTAGTACTCATCAGTGAGCAGTACCAAAACAAAGACCCAGTTTCATGGCACCCTGACATATAAAGTACCGCTGCCATCTATGTTCGGGATGGCGCCCTCTTTACGGTTCTCATTCCTGGTCGAGGGGACGGCTTTGTCTGGATTCGGTATTCAGGGATAACGTTATTTAGTGTCTACCTTACGCCGAATGAGACGATGCCGGACTCTCGACGCAGACCTGATGCTTTTGAGGACGCTATCTTAGGCATAGATGGGCGGATCCTGGTCGAGGGTGACTTCAATGTTAGGGCACTTGAATGGGGCATGCCTCACACAGACTCCAGAGGGAAACGAATTTTGGAAATGGCGGCGAGAACAGGACTGGTAGTTGTAATCACCGGATCCACTTCAACGTTCCGACGCCTGGGCTGGGAAGGAAGTATTCCAGACGTAACATTCGCATCGGAATCACTGGTGTCGCTGGTGGACGGGTGACGAGTTCTGGAAGACTTCTCCGCAAGGGACCATCGATACATTGTCTTCGAAGTGGTGAATACAAACTCTCGGTGTGCGCCACCCCGGCGCTCCTTCTGTACATGGAACGTCGCGAAAGCGAACACCTGGGGTTTGTTGAAACTCTTGGAACAGGTAGGGCCACGCTGGAGGGTACTTCTGGGGGTGGTGGCACTGCAACCAACACTGTCATAAACTCAGTTATGAACCTGATAACGACGGCCTGCGGAGTCTCCATACCCAGGAGGGCATCGAGAAGTGGCGGGAAGAGGCATGTACCATAGTGACGGAGTATAAATCTGTCAAAAGGAGACTCCGCAGCGCAATAAACAAGACCAAAGCTAACTACTGACAGAATTTGGTCGACGAGGTGAATGGCGACCCGTGGAGACTCGATTACAAACTGGTAACCCGAAAAATCGGGACCAAAGCTCTTACTGTACAAGACAATGATCTTGCCAATTCTTATGTATTCCTCGGAGACCTGAATTCTTAGCAAGAAAAACTGCGAACTCTTGGCCGCGTTCGAGAGAAGAATTCTCCGAAAAATTTTCGACGACGATTTCGTTGCCTGGGTGGGCCACAGGTTGCAATGGGTGGGCCATTTAATCTGCATGGATGAGAATGTTTCAGCCCGGAAAGTCTATAAGGGCAATATCTATGATGGAAAAAGAAGACGAGGCAGATCCTGCCTGAGATGGAACGATGGTGTATGTCAGAACGTCAGACAGTTTTTAGGGATATAGAATTAGTGGACTTCGGCGCAAAACTGGGATGTCTGGTGTTCCTTACTGAGGCAGGCCTAGACCGGATACCGGTTGTTGTGCGGTTGCTTTGTATGTTAGATGGCACAACCATGTAATCATAACCCAGCTTTTGAATTTGATAAAACTTAGTCTGTTTAGAATATTCAATTTCACGTTAGAAGTCTATCCCAGAGTGCAATGAAAGACATCACATGTGTCCTCAGTGCTGATAGAAGCAGTAATAATGGGGATTGTATGTATTTAGGGAACTAAAGAAGTCTTAAGAAAAACTATTGCGCTCCTTTAATGGTTATTGTGTACCTATGCACCTTTTAACTATGGTATGCCGATCAAGCCGAGTTGCTTCCCACTTCTATGTGCCTGCTTAGTACCAGGCATTAAGTATTCTACTAAGTGCCTTAATGTACCTTGCATAAGTGCAGGAAATCGTCTCAGAATATGTATAGAGATTCCATCACGCTCCCCGCAGAATCTCCAGACAGTATCCGGAGATATCCCTAGCTTCTTCAGGTGTTTATTTAGTCTGGAATGACCAGTGAGTGCAACCACTTTGGTCCTAAGCCTCTTCTTATAAGGTTCAACTGGCTAGCTTGCCCAGGTGTTTTGTGAGTATTAGCATTACCATCTTAAGGCTCTTGTTGTAAGATTTAAACGATCCTTCAAGTGCTTGGGTTTATGCTCATAAGCAGACCGGACTATTCTATTTCTGGTAAAATGGCCCAGCATATTTCCCTCAACCATCTGTCCTAATTCCTTAGTTTCATGGGCATGGACCTCTTCCGATTCCACCAAAGGATTCTATCCTGGCCTAGAACCCTCCAATTAACCCGTTGGGGAGTTCCGTCCCCACGTACTCGAGGACGGCGATCAGACCCGAGTCTGCAAGGGACTCATTTGAAGTGTCTTTACCACGAAGCCCCACTGGAAGTTATCTGGTACCATTGGAACCGGGATGGCCCTCTGAGAGCATATGCTGCAGGAGAATTCCTGCAGGATGTGTTCTCGGCCCGGTTATTTGCGGTTGGCCCCCTAATGGGAGTTTCATGGTGGTTGTGGTTATGCCTACATCGCGGGCAGAGCTTCTCGGAGCTCAAGTGTGGAGTTCCGCTGTACAACTCGGGTGCCGCATCCTTTAGTTGCGGCAGAGGTGTTAGATAGGCCTCGCATCCACTGGTTTGAATGCTCAGTATAAACCAGTACCGCTGTGCTAGTCATGGCGGGGTTCTGATTGTGGTCCCAAAATCAATCCGTGTCCGAAGAGGACCGTGGGACTATGCCTACACGGCAGGTACTCATGTTAAACTCCCAGAACTTTCATGGCCTAGAACCCAGGTGCTCAGAGGTGACGGAGAAGAAGACGCGGCGGTAACCCTGTCGGCTGAATCAAAACCAAGTGGCCGAGGAGAACCTCCATAGTGGTGCACCGGGAGACGTTGTAGCGCATTGGTTTGTCGGCCGTGATTCAGTAGGCGAATGCTCCAAAGGCCTAATTAGGGCGATTAAACCCGAGTGTGCACGGGGACTCATTTGAAGTGGCAATAGTCACGAAACGTTATCAGAGGTATACTGGTACCATGAGAACCGGGATAGCCCCTGGACTCACATACTTCAGGAGAATTTCTGTTGTATGTGCGTTCAGCTCGGTTATTTGCGGTTGGCCCCCTAGTGGAAGCCTCATGGGGGTTGTGGTTGCGTTCAAGTGAACAGGGACCTCCGGGTCGCAGCGTGGTGTTGCGTTTAAACACGGGTGCCGTACTCCTTAGTTCGGTAGAGATTTAGGTAGGTCTTGCATCCACCAGTATGAATGCTGAGCCAAGCACTTGGTATAGACTGGTACCGTTGTTGCTTGTCTCAGCGGGGCTTTGATTGTGGTCACAAAATCAATCCGTGTCCTAAGAAGAGCGTAGAATTAAGTCTTCCAGACAGGTGCTCACGTAAAACCATCAAGGACTTAACTGGCCTAGAACCCTGACAATCCAGGCCTGATTCAATTATCAATTTATTAAGACATTCTCATAGAGTTTTGGGGTCCACCCGGTTGGACCTAAGTGCCTTGATAGTCATTTGACAGTCAGCTAGAATTAACAATAGAAGGAGGCGCATTTATGTGTGGCGTATATTTCCGCCTAGAATATGCTAGTGTGCTTCTCCATTGGTTCCGTCCGCTTAGTTTGTTAGACACAGCGGGGCAGCTACTTGAGAAGCCCATCAATATCTATAGTAGAAAAAGAAGACGTGGTAGACCCTGCCTCAGATGGAGCGATGGCGTAGGTCAGGACGCCAGACAGTTTTTAGGGATATCGGATTGATGGACCTCAGCGAAAAACCGGGATGTCTGGAGTTCCTTAATAAGGCAGGTCTAGACCGGATATCGGTTGTTGGCCGTTGATGAAGATGAATAACAGAAAAGGGAAAGTAGCTAAAATTAATGAGGAACTAATTGCGAGAGATTAACATTGATATTTAGGCTCAGCATGGTTTTATGCGTGCATTCATTACGCTAGACCGTAGAATTGTTAGTCGAAATTTCATTATCTGTCCTTACTAGTTAACATAAATAAGCGAGCAAGTCAGTCATAAATAATTTAGTAATAATTTTCACGGTTTTATACATGTTTATCATTGAATACAGCAATCTTTAGGGCATTGGTAAACCGAATTCCCTACAAAATTTTGAATAAAAGTTCAAGTTCATTTTCTTAAGATATCTCCTTACCTGAGTGAAATTCAATTGAAGGTTGTTGGCGTTGTTTTCTTGTTAACCTGGAACGAAAGTGGGCGAAGGGAGAAATACGTTAGTGCAGTCTTACACATCCAATGCCACAACAAATATGTGAATGTCACTTGAAAACAATTTCAACAATATTTCATTGATATGGACACAAAACAATGATTAATTCAATTTTCATATTCAATTAATTTCCAATATGATTGTTGTCGCCCTGTTTATTTAGCCTTCACCTCACTGACACCATTCTCTTGGATTTAGTGTCGACCAAAAACCATTGGAGACTTTATGAGTTGGCAGAAATCTGACTCCCCATGTTTTAAATATATTTAAAATGTTACCGAAAAAGAGATTCAATCAGTAGCCGCCGCTGAATAGATGGAAAAATGTTGATATCCATGACCGGGCTCTTTTTTTTGTACCAACAGAAATATGGTGTGTCTGGCAATTGGCGTAAAGTTTATTCAAGTTTTGGCAATTTGTAATTAATGCTGGTTAGTTTATTCCTGATTAGTCGATAATTTACTATATTGTGCGAACGGCCTCGATCAGGCATTTAAATTAGTAATGAATGTATCTTTTACCGATATCTACTCGATTCAACGTCATTCGCAAAACTGCTATTATTATAGATTTTTTTCAAAATGATGCATGAATGCATTTAACAGCTTTTTTCATGCTGTTTTACCATTTTTGATGCAACTTTAAAATCTAAAACTTGAAGATTCGATTGTTTATTAGGTGAATATCAAAGTAATTTTTTTTTTAAATTTTATATTCCACCATCTGAACTTTTATGGTCGGTTATTTGCCACGATTTAAAGATTCATCTCATGGGTCATATTGAAAAAGAAAGCGTTCCAGATATTTTTTATCAGTTTCCAGTAAAGAAAGATGTTGAAATTATGATTGATGAAATGATCCTATTCAGCGTAAATGTAAATGCTATTCGGGAGTGGATTTAGTTCGTATAAAACAATAAAGATAGTTTTTCTTGAAAATCCGCGACCTATTTATAAAGTCGTGAGTATATGCATTGTGAAAGTAAACATGTGATGCCCGTAGGCTATCATTTGGATTTCGGTATCCATTCCACCGCTAAGACTATTATAAAATGATATCAGGAAGTGTTAATACTAAATGAAGTGGTTTTAAGTATAAATAATTACTTTGTAGAAGGTGCCCAGTTGCCTTTCAGGTTTGAATCACAATAGATTGAAAATGTTTTTTCTTTAAATGGTTGTTTTTATATTCATGGACATGGGGTTCCTTATGAAATCGAAATGTTTCGTTTAATACAATCACATCATTCGAACTGATCGAAATCTGCTAATCGGCGATTTCCTGGAATTATATTCTCTTTTGTGTCTGCTGGTGCTCGCTGTAGATACCATTTAAATATGAGAGGTCATGAGAAGAAAAGTGGTTAAACTTGAACCAAAGGGTATCTAAACGGAGAGCGTAGTTACGATTGGTAAAAAAGATATTGTTGTTAAATTGTTAATTTTCTAATTACTATTTGATATAAATTGAAGGACCGAAAAAGGTCTTGGTATCTGCAGAAGTGGGAACCTGGTGTAAGTAACTGCTGACATTGGGAGTCTAATTCCATTCAATAGCTTCGTTTTTCACATCCATTGCGGGTTAAAATTTTACGGTGATTGGAAGAAACAAGTAACTTACAAATTTTAATATTCCTATAAAATTTAGTATAAAGCCTTAGATATACGCGGATGTTCTCACTACAATGAAAATGCACCAGAACTGGAATATGAGCAAGTTGTACCGAAGGCCCCCGAATTGTCGTTCGTCTCATCTAGAACAACAATTCATAAGTAACAAAATATAAGACGAAGACGACTTTACGGTTTCTAACCAGAGCAGAAGCAAATCTTTAGACGCCGCCTCACCTCTGCCCTGGGAGCAGCGTGACCGAAGCGGCTCGCAGATGTTAAGTGCTCCTTTATATAATTCGCAAATTACGAATTATATTGAGCGTAAATCCGCCCGTACTATGGACCAAAGCTTGGCCAGAGCTAAACATATTTTTTTTGAGGATTGCGTGGTCCTAAATCTGCATTCCCTTACCTTTACCTTACCTTTTGGCACAGTACCCTTTTAACTTGAATTTGTAGGTCCAATGCCTTCCAGTCTCTTTGAGCTGGAGATATAAGTCAGTATTCTATATTCCTTTTATTCTAGTTACAGGAAGGACATAGGGTATTCGAACAAGAAAAGCCAGTTTCTCTCGGCTATGTATACTTCGTCCTGTTTATGGTTTCTTCAGCTATCTTGTTACGTTCGGTATGTCTAAGGTATGGAACAATTTTCTATATTCATCCGATTCATATTGTTCCGCGAATGTGCGGACGTAACCAATGTCCGGATTGGTATTACTTTTGCGTACTCCCGAAGCCAAAAACTCGCTGTGGTGAGAGTTGCGTCCTATGTACGGGCCGTGGTGCTTCTGATGAGAACGTTACGTACACTACGGGCAGAATCGGAAGGAGCTACGACGCGGTCAACATAATTCGCATCCAACAAATCAATATGCACCGGAATGCAATCGCCTATGAGTTGCTAGCATAGTTCGCTGGTTTAGTGATCAACAGTAGGCAATTCCGAAACAAGGACCAAGCATCATCAAGGCATCCAGACACATCAGGTATCGCTGCCAACTGGGTTCGGGACGGCCCCTACCTTATGGTTTTTGCTCAAGGCCAATGGGGCAGCTTTGTTTGGAGTCGATGTTTAGGGGTAATGTTTTTCAGTGCCTATTTAACACCAAAAGAGACGATGCCGGACTTTGGACGCAGGGTTGATGCTCTGGATACAGAGGGGCGGATCCTGGTCGGGGGTGACTTCAATGTCAGGGCATTTAAATGGGACATACCTAACCTGGACTCCAGAGGGAACCGAATTTTTGAAATGGCGGGAGGGATGCATTCCAGAAGTAACCCCCGCGCCACATTCACTGGTGTCGCTGGTGGACGGATGGCAAGTTCTGGAAGAGTTCTTCGAAATGGTTGAAAGAAACTCACGGTGTGTGCCACTCCGATGGGAAGGTGAACACCAGGAAGTTTGTTGAAACTCTTGGAACAGGTGAGGCCGGGCTGGAGAGTTTTCCAGGGGCGGAGACGCTGCAGCTGACACTGTCGTAAATTGTAAGTAAAATGTATCTGATAACGACAGCCTACGGAGCTTCCATGCCCAGGATGGCATCGAGACATGGCAAACCTTCTATGTATTGGTGGACAGCGGAAATTTCAGGGCTCCGGAAGGAGTGTCACAGACTATGCTGCTTGATACAACGTCTAAACGACCGGAAGGAGCCATGTACCATAATGAAAGAGTACAGATCAGCTAAAAAGAGACCCCGCAGCGCAACAAATAGGAGTAAAGCTTGCTGCTGGCAGGGTCTGGTCGATGAGATGAATGGGGACCCGTGGGAACTCGGTTACAAAGTGGTAACCAGAAAAATCGAGGCTTTGCGGCCACCCTGTTCACTTAAGACTGAGTAGATGGAACACATTGTAGGGCACTGCTCCCTGTGAACCCCCTTCGGAATAAGAAAGTCGGGCCGGAGAGCGCGGAGGACTGCTCACTTTTCTCTATAAAAGAGTTGGAATAGGCAGGTCTCTCAATGAAAAACAAGAAGGCGACAGGACCTGATGATATCCCAGTAGAGGTATACAAACTGATGTTCCAAGATGGGCTAGATCTACCGCTCGGCGCATTCAACGTTTGCCTGAAAGAGGATATTTTCCATTCTCGTTCGAAGGTGCGAGCCGCAGACTAATCCCCATGGCAGTTCAGTTTTAGAGCAGGGAGATCCATAGTTGATGCTGTCATGCAAATCGTGGATGCCAGTCGTCGAGCGAAGGCACATAGCCGCCGAGTTCAACGGGTGGTGCTACTCGTAATGCTTGACGTCAAAAACGTTTTTTAATCCGTAAGATGGAAAGACATTTCAATACTTTCCATGTGCCGAAGTATCTCTTACGGATATTGAGGGACTATCATAGGAACCGCTCTGGAACGCTTCTTATGACAGTGTACTCAAAGTTGACATGCCAGAAGAGTCGCGCCTGGTTGGTTACGCAAATGATGCCGTGGCGCTTGTTGCTGAACGCATTGTTGAACAGGTACAAAGCAGACTTAGCATATTGGTGCGACGGGTATGGTTTCAACCTTGCACTGGAAAAAGTAGTTATCCTGACTAAAAAGGGAATTCCGATCCTGCATCCCATATCGGCGAGTCGATAATCCAGTCAAAACCAACGATAAAGTTCCTAGGACTGACTCTTGACTTAAAGATGAGTTTTTTTTGAGCATATTAAAGCAGTAGCGAACAACGCTGCAGCTGGAGTTTCGGCCTGCAAATATTGGTAGTTCTACGTCTAGCAGGCCACGTCTCTGGATGAGTTTAACGCAGTTTCTCCTGTTCTGCGGCGAAGAGGTATGGGCTGACGCTCTTGGCAAGGAGGTATATCGTAAGCGTCTCGCGCAAGTACGGAGGCGGGACGTTTTGCGGGTGGCGTCTACGTACTGTGCTGTCTCTGAACCAACTTACCCAGTTCTTTAGTGGACATGGAGGTTCTCAGTCTTGTGTGTTTTGTAATAGAGTTGTAGACCTAAGCCTATCACATCTTTCATTCTTGTCAAGGTGGAATGGGATTGGTTACCAGCTCTACTTAAATACAGGGGATCTCTCTAAAGACAACATTGTCGAGGAGATGCTGAGTAGCGCTAACAGGTAGAGCCATGCTGCGTGATTTGAAGCCTCCGCAAGGCGGGAGAGTTCGGGTCCTAGTCTGAAGTAATGTGACAAACGGCTCCTCTAGCTCTCTGACGATGGTTAGGTGTTTAGTTGGTAATCTGACGACGTACCGTTGTGAGACTCCAACACTGTGCGTGAGTGCATTCATCTACCCTACTCCAAAAATTATTGGATTCTTTTGGGAGTTGGGTTTCTTTTTAGTAACTTAGCTTTTGACAGCTGGAGCCCTGTGTAAACAGGTCAATCTCCTTTATTGCCTTTCATGTGGGTACTGTCAGAGTCCAAAGTATTACTTTAAGGTAAATGTGTATTTGTACATTATGGATCAAAGCATTGGCTGAGAGGTTTAAAAATGCCATCAATCTCCTTTAGATTTCTTTAGGCTTGTCCTTAAAAAGTAGTTCTCAACATCATTTTCTTTGGCAACCTATGGTCCTGTAGATTCTTCCTTGTGCGTCTAGTGATGATGATCTCATGGTCCCCGCATGAAGAGGTTAATTTCTTGAATAGTTCCACCTCTAGCGTTAAATGCCATGATGTCTAAATTATTCATCCTCGTACTATAATTAAAAATATCGATGATCGAGGTCCGTTTCCTTATCCTTAAAAGCCATTAGTACTAGAGAATGTTTGCACTGTAAGCTGCTTCCTCCTCTTCTCTACATTGGTTAAGCATTCCAGGTGTCTTTTCCGTAGTTGTTTTAGTCTGGGCAGTAGGATCGTGCAAAAACCTATCTATACATGTTATGCCTGAGCTGGTTCTTGAATACTGGTGGCCTTATGAAATGCTGCGGCTTTCAATATTCCTTGTGTTTGTTTCCGGCTTTTTCAGTTCATAAAATTCAAATGACAGGTTTCGATCACTTAGATTACTGGGATATTTCACCTACCTTTAATAAATTTAAAGATAATGATCTTTATCTTTGAATAGTATCTATTGAAGACCCTTTTTGATTTCTTTATGCATTAAAAATAAATATAGTCTGCTATTTCTAAGTATATCAATTAAACCAAACTGTAGAGACCGCGGCTTCGCGACGGGTGCGGAATCTCATTCGCCTCTTACTGAATTAATTTGCTCAAATAATGCATTTCATAATGTGCAATTACCCTAATGTTCGCCGCAGATTGGACATTGTTGAATGCATTCGTGCGAATTAATCTTGAGAGAGGGGAATGATTTGCCGCATCCGTAGGCGCACGCGCATGTTGTTGCAACATGAACTCAACAGAGTTCAAAGCAAACGTAGCGGCATGGGGAGCGGTTCTCGAGCAGAACAGCTGGACTGGCGGGTGACAAAAGGGGAGATGATGTCGTCATCGGCGGAGCAGTCCACCAGACCCGAGGAAAGTTTAAAAAATGCGCATAGATCCAGATAGGATCTACGCTGTTGTAGGAAGGGAAGATTCAGAAAGCGGAAGCGAGAGGGGTAGTCCTCACGGGGGAAGCTTTTCTTAAAGAAGAGGCAACGGGTGAATTTACGTTGGACATTTTCAAGGGCAACCACAGTTACGGGAGGGAGACCAGATCACGGAGCAATACTCGAGGGTATTCCTCACGAGGGAATTAAAGAGAGCTAAGGAGGGTTGGATGGAGTCAAAATCAGAGGAGGAGCGAAGAATAAAACCTGACAATTTTGCTGCGCGATTGATGCCATCGAGGCAGTGGGTGTCAAGGCGGAGCTTATTGTCGAAAGTGACTCCGAGGTCTTGAGTGGAATTTAAGCAGGATAAGGAATGCCCGTTAAGAGAGTAGGAGAAAGAAGTGGTTGAGGATTTTAGAGAGAAACACATAGAGTGACACTTTCTGACGTTTAGCGCTAAACCATTAGTCGAGCACCAACGAACCAGAGTGTCCAGGTTAGATTGAAGGGAAACACAGTCCATCGGCGACGATATAGCGGAAAACAGCTTAAGGTCGTCTGCATAGAACAAACAGGGACAAGTAAGCAGGGGAGGAAGGTCGTTAATAAAAAATAAAAATAACAAGGGACCCAGAATAGAACCCTGTGGGACGCCAGAGGAGGGGGAGAAGGAGCGGGAAGTGCAGCCGCAAGCCATAAAACAGGTGGTATGGGAACGTTTAGAGACGAGAGTTTGGATGGAAGTATCTTGTGATTTACAGTGTCGAAGACTTTGGCGAAGTCAGTGTAAATGGTATGCACTTCTTGCCGTGAATTTAGACATTTGGCTACAAAGTTGGTAAAGTCAAGCAGGTTGGAGGAAGTGGACCTACGTTCCTTCACTATGTGTTGGCCAAAGTGGGCGGACAACCAGTCGCTGACATATCTTTCCAGGATTTTGGAACAGGAGGAGAGGAGGGAAATGGGACGGTAATTCTCGGCAAGCGTACGAACGCCACTCTTGTGTATGGGGATGATGAGAGCCTCTTTCTACAAGCCGGGAAAATGATTCTCTTCGAGGCTTTTGTTGAAAATAAGAGACAGGGGAAGGGAGATTGACTTACCAGTTTTGAGAAAAAAAGATTTGGAAGACTATCGTAGCCAGGTCTGACATTGGCATCAAGTTTGCCAATGAGGTACTTGACAAGGATAGGGGTAAGAAGGGGTACGGTATCCGATCCGGGGTAGGCTACATCTACTATCGGGAGGGATTCGGAGGAAGGAGGGGAACATAGACTGACGAAAAATAGCGGCAAGATAGTTGGAGGGAGTTTGCTGAGAAGCCAGAAAATTTAATGGACGGAGGGGATAACTTGGCAGGGCAGCGGGGGTTGCGAATGTGGGACCAGAAAAGTCTCAGGTTTCCGCGCTTGAGTGAGTCTTCCACACTGGTGAAATATTCGTTTCTGGACTTACGTATTGAGGATTTGACCGAGAAACGTAGAGATTTGAAAAAAACTAAGTCAGCATCGTTTCTAGAAGGCAGGAACTTCTTCCTCGCAGTCTCTTTTTGACGTAGTTTTTTGTGAACTTCAGTGGTGAACCAGACGGGGTAAGAGCGTAAGCACTTAGGAGAGGAGGGAATGTAATAAGGAAGAAGATCAGATAAAAAGGTATAGAAAGTGTTGAGTGCTTGGTCACACGTAAGTGGAGAGAGGAGGGGGAACACCAGGGCTAAGTTCTGACCTTCGAATTTAGCCTTACGAAAGTTGAACTTGGTAGGCTTGCGAGCGACCGGAGAGTGAAGTCCGGATATCTGAATATCGATGATCGTCTGATCCTCCTATTCCCTTAAGCTTATTAAAAAACTTATTCAAGCCTTTCAGCGTTATCTAATCGAAATTCTTACCAATTCGTAAATACAACGTATTAGTAATCTAGATATTAACTTCATGTTTAACATAACGCGTCCTCACGCAAAATAAAATTCAATGAATTTCCCATTCTAAATCTAATTTCTGTGAATAGTCTGATCAACACAATGTCAATTGATTCCGGCATTATACTCACAGTGCAAAAAATCAAGGGCATACAAATCCAAAACCATTCAAACAACAACAATTCAGAATGGCCCCTTACTATCTTACCTAAGGTTAACTGGGCATTAAAGTCTTTGAATGGGAGGTAATTTCTATTTCAAACATAAAAATTTACCAGGAACCACCAAAAAAGCAATCTTGTCCAGGGAGAATAGTAAATACCAAATGAATTCACCAACAATTGGTTTTAATGCAAAAAAAGATATTATTATGATCTAATATTTTTTGTATCTAAAATGGTGCGTGCAAAGTTTCAATGTGCAAAGTCTCCGAGGCTATTTTATATATATCTTATAATGAGTTTGGCTATGAAAAAATGGACAGTGCTGAAAGCGTTGTGCCAAAAATAATATTAACACAATATAATTGTATTTCTCTTAGAGGTTTCGGAGGAGTTTTTCGTATCGAAAAGATAATTTGACGGCCTAAAGGCGCTAAAAGCATGTTACATAAAAAAATATGTAATACGTTTTTAGGTAGGTTTTTAGATATTTAAGGATGAATTGCGAGTATAATGGACGCTGGAGAGATGAAGTAACTAAAAAAAGTACATCAAGAGAAATTACTTTTCATACTCGTAAGATACTAATTGTCGATATAAAGTCAGGATTGCAAAATACTTGAAAATGAAAGCGAAAATGGAATTTAACTGCTTATTCTATTCAGCTTTGTGTATGTACTTTATCCATCTATTGTTCAAGACTAAGAGTGGACTTAATGCATCTCTCGAGCAGGATCCCGCAATCTCAAGATCCATCAAACTAAAGCAATTACAATGCCGAAAAAGTGCTGCCGGCCTAAAGGCAGGCGTTACCTTCCATACAAATTACAAACAATAGTGACACAATTATGATTGGAAATTATCTTACCGGCGGTCAAGAAAGGCAGTAATTATTTGATTTCCATTGTATTTTCTGTGATTTGTAACTCCTCTCGCCCCCATGGAAACCACTCTGGTTCATGCAGCGCATTATAAAAGAATTAACCTTGTGCGTGCCAAAATACTCCAACCGCACTATTAATAACGATAATCATGCGAGTCATTGTATAATAGAATGTTATGACTTGGCCGCCGGTTCCTGATACTAATTTTTGACAATCTTTCTAGCGTACTCGTACGTACACACATCAATAAATTGAGGTATTATAGTTACTCTTGCGTTTTCAACACCGCGGTGGCACTTGTGGATTTATTGCAGTAACAACAATGGCCTTTGAAAAAGATACATTGTTTTGAGTGGTTTTATTCGAACTACACTTTCAGCTGATGCGATTCGCATAATTACATTTGCGAAGCTCTATTGCGTACGCTTACGCTCGTCTGTTTACTTTGCGACATTCACTTAATTTATAATCACCGAGTAATTATTATGAAATAGATGTAGGTAGACCAGGTGCTGTCTAGGTGCAGATACTATCGCAATTGCTACATGCAATTAGGGGAGTTCGTGAAGCATGGAGTGAGCTGGTTGGTTTTGAACTTTATGGACCAGTAGTTGATGTGTCATAAATGTGAAGATTGTTATATAATCTTTTGGTTACAGAAGTGGCTTTCGGTAGATTCGTTTAAATATCAGATATAAGTCACAACATATTTTCTTTTAACGTTAATGACGAAGTGCATAAAGGCATTTCCTTAATTTTTTTTAATTTCTGATGAGTTACAATATTTTCAGGTACCGTCTCATGGTAGCACATATGCAACCATTGGTGCGACTTGTCGCTGTTTTCCTATGTCATGGTCTTTATTTCTTGAACCACGATAATTCTCCTCCATTCTTCTTTGTATAGAGGTTGTGAGACTAATTGTTTATGTGCTAATTACTTGTTAAATGCTCTCTCGACGGTTACCTACCCTGTCGTTCTGGGGGAGCTCAGTAAGGAAGATTCTCTAGGAAACAAGAGATGACACCTGAAGCCAAGCGGTAGTCAAAACTACAAGCCAAGGTGTGGGTACCGTGCCGAGGGCTAAATGGTCACACGGGTGAAGATGTGACCGTGAGCGGTGAACTTTGGGTACCAGGCGATCCGCAGTTTCAACTGGCCTTGTCTCGGGGAAAACGGGCTCTTCCGATATCGACTTACTCACTTAAAACCGAATTATGGCAGCCAATTTTAAAAAACTAAAAACCAAACAAGTCGGGAAACCGAAAGCTTGACTCTTCAGGTATAAAAGGTTTTGTGTTCCCCTTTGTGAGAAGCATACCGCAGTTCTTCATTGGCTGATAGCATTTACTCGAGATATTTAAATTGCTCAGTGGTGTCAGCTGCAGTAACCTGCCCAGAACTGAGCGAATTAAATATCTCGGGTCAATGCTATCTGCCAATGGAGAATTGCGTAATAAAATTGTTTCACGCGTCTGCCGCTCTCTATAGTTTTGAGTGTTGGCCGACCATAAGAGACAATGAACGGCGTCTTGCGGTAATGGAGATGTTGCATTGGACTGGTGGCGTGACACGTTTTGATTACATCGATATGGGGTTGCATCGATCATGGAGAAACTCCGAAGAAGGCGTCTTCGATAGTATGGCCACGTAATTCGCGTTAACGGCAACGAGAACGATGGGCATTTAAAAGCCTGGAAATTGCATCCAAAACCGACCCTGCTTGTGAACGGGACAAAGGCTGAAGAAAAAAAATGATGTGAGGAGCGACGAGTGCATGACAGGTCTGTATCGCATAGTTAAAAATTCCATTGCCCTCCAATTTTTAGAAAGCGATTTTTTCGGATTTTTAATCCATAACAGATATAAAAAATGGCTAGAGAGGAGTAGATTCTTCATGAATGACATGTTAATATTTCATTCGAATATCAATTATTCTCGTTAATTATGACGTCAGCATCTTATTTGTATGGCCTAGAATGCAGAAAATTCGTAGGAAATTGATAAGTTTGAACTGCTAGAACTTTAACACTAATGGTCGGATTTCCATAAAATGTGGCATGTGTATGCACGAGGCAGTCCTCTATGTCGGTGCAAAATCTAGTACTCCTAGGATGAACTTAAGGGGGGTTTTTCAGTCAATTTCCAAAAGTTGGTAATATACTGTAAGTAAGTTTATTTGAGCAGATATCGGAATGGGACATATTTTGAGGCCTAGATTTCATCTAATTGCACCATCCCGAGGTTTTTTCGGATTTTTGGGTTGGGTAGTTTTTCAAAATGAGTCCTGTTCCACTTTAAGTGCGTTCATTTTGCTCCTTACTCGAGCACTTTGCAATTCACGCCAAAACTAATGTCGGAAAGTGCTAAGCGAGACCTTTCATTTGATACCCTGCACGACTATATCCGGTGAAATTTTTTTTAAATCCCCCCTTTCCATATATGGGGGGCCCCTCTTTAAACTCCACCTAAATTTATGTCACTCGCTGTATGCGTGGGATTTTATTGTTCCCATCTATCCACCAAATTTCGTTCGGATCGGTTTAGCCGACCGACAGATAGAGAATCGATTTTAGTAAGGTTTTGTTTTACATGAAACCTTAAAAACCTTTTAAAAAACAAAACTTAAATCTTGATCGTGACGATCCAACCCCGCGTGAAGCTCATCGATGGAGAACCTGATGCTAGACCCAGTCCTTAACGGACGAGCTGAAGCAAGCCTCTTCTGCTAGACTCCAGATCCCGGGCTTCAATCGGCACCACTTGCTGAGGCGCTAGTCCTGCCCATGAGTTAGCATCTGTCCTCGGGAGTTACTGGGAGTACTGAATCCAATTCTTGAAATGCCTTCCGGTTTTCGTGCCCCCATACATCTGTTTGGTAGAAGATATGAAGTTAGCTTAAAGCGTAGAAAAGCAGGAGGGTTTGCAGGAGTATTGGGAGTATTCTGACAGACCATAATTTACTAGCTGGGCATATGTTCTGAATAGGAATTATTCAAGATGATATGTGTCCCTCCTGCAATGAGAAAGTGGAATCCACGTGAATGCCCCGGCTATGGACGCATCAGGCATCAGATGTTTGCAGCCGATGTTCTCCAGATGCGACGGGTAGCATCTCATTCACCAACGGAAATCCTGCGATACGTAAACGAATCCGGAATATTTCGTTAGATGGGGGTGGCGAGTACAATGGGCCAATACGGCCTGACTACTCAGAAGCTATAGCTCCTCCCCACCACACACACACACACATCTGTCGTCGGCCAGCAAACCGCCTTCGGGTAAATCACCTCCGGGGAAATCATAACTCATGGGCTGTGGTAAGGTTGAGGAGAAAGAAGCGTTCGGGGCACCTGCAGTTAAGGTAAAGCCGAAGCGGCAGCGGTCGACGGATGATAACAACTCTTCGACACAAAAGGCAGCAAAGACAGCAAAGAGGCAACGGCTAAGCCCTTATTAGCCGCCAAGGCTATTTAAGTCGATGGATGGGTTTCGTATGGCGACACCAACCCCTCCTGAACTGTGCGAACAGCTTAGTAGGAAATTTCTCCTAGCTGTAAGGATTGCATCCCTGCAAGGCATTAAGCTTCGCTTTGAGTTGGTAGGTGTATACCGTATAATGTTACGATTAAACTTTGCCGACGAAAACACGAACGAATAGTTCAGGCAGTATTCCGTCAACGATGTGTGGGAGGGTATGCACCTGACCCTGAAAAGGGCCTCTTATATGGTATCGTTCAAAAAGTGCTCCAACTGGCTTCCAAAAGAAGAACGTAATGGTGTTGAGTGTTTTGGAACTTGAAGTCCAGAAAAACCTCAAAACCTCCACCTCGGTGCTGTTAGGTAGCAAAACAGGAGAGAGAGAGTCGATAGCCCGGGAAGTATCCTTACTATCGGCGTTCCCGAACAAGACAGTAAAAGGGTTCGGAAACAAACGGGTTGCCAGCTCTACTAGGGGTTAGCGACCGTGGCGTTACAAGTGTCGGCATCTGAAGCATAGAAAAGGTGCCATATTTCCCAAATAAATTTTCAACATTGTGAGCGGCGGCTGTACTTATATCATTGGATCAATAACTGCAAGACATTTATATACCTCATTCAAGAACCATGGGTTGTTGAGGAGAAAGGGGGAGGGGTAGTCAGGGGCCTAAACTTTCAACATGCTGACCTGTTGTATGCCAATTGAAGTGATCGACCCCGCTCTCATCTCCGGCCACTCCATTTCAGAATCCGCGGAAGACAGATTGGCGACGTGTAAAATAAAATTGAGCGTCCGAATCGTGATCCCTGGGAACTGAATCAAATCCATTGCTGGAATTGAGAAAGCAACTCTCGAAGTTCCACTTAAGACGCCAAAGAAGGGTAAAACACCATGGTGGAACTCGGATTTGGTAAAACAGAAGAGAACGACTAGGGTCTTCCTCAACTGTGCTGTGAAAGCTAATTCAGTCGCTACCTGAAATAGGTATAAAGAAATGCATAAAGCTCGAAAGAAGAGCATAGCATCGACTAACCGAAGCCTCTAAAGAAAAGCATAAGATCGACTAAACGATCATCATAGAGACGATTTTGCGAAGAGACTATTTCTGTTGAGGCAACCTCAAAGCGGAAGCGGATCCTTGTTAAAGAACATAGCAAGAGGTTGGGGTATTTACAGAGCAGAAGGAACACAGAAAACAATGAAGAAACAGCAAAACATTTGCTTGAAGGGCATTTCCCAGGTAGTGGATACCTTGCTATGACTCCTGGAAGGCAAAAAAGTCTTGGCGCAGGTATTTGCGGACGATCTAGCCGTAATAACTACCGGCTGGTTTGTGGACAATGTATGTGAAGAAATCTACAGTTGATGCCTTCGCAATGGACTCACGGTCAACGCTAGGAAGACTGGATCAGTTATGTTCACTAGGAACGTGAGGTGGGGCAGCTATATGCTACCCGTTTTGAAAGATGGATCGGGCGCAGGGATGTTCTCGGGTAATTATGGAACTGGCCTGACTCCATGGAAAAATGATGAACAGGCGGAAATATACGCCATTTCATTGGCAGGAAAAGAATGTCTGCGATAAAAATGGAGGGGTCGCACCCACATTTGAAACCAGTTGATGTGGAGTTATCATCAGGTGCTGATGAAACTTGGCCGACTGAACGAAACATTCCTGATGTCGGTGTCAGGGTACTCAAACATCGCTGGTAATGCGGTGCATGATAGACTGACTCGCCAAGAGTCTGGATCCATGATGTTGGGGCCAGAACTAGTTTTTTGCATCCAGCCATCCACTGTCAAGTTCCTGCGAGGAGTGCACACCCGGAAAGGTTACTTTACATGGAGAAAGTTCTTTTTAGAAAGGAGGGAACGGGCAAATATGCCCTATAGAGATTCAAGAGCGCGGCAGTCACAATTGTGGAAGTTCTTGAAAGGAACTCAGAATAATACGGGTTGTCGACCAAGAGAGTAGGAAAACGATGTTGGGGAGGATCGCTGAGATTAGCATGGAGAAACTATTACAGATCTGCGGACGTATTGGGAAAAAATGGCTCTGCGATTGAAGGTGACTTTGACTTAAGCTCTAACGTTCCTTATATCGCCTTTCTGTCTTTTAGAGAGAAGAGAAGAAGATGTTAGAGAGAGTACTAAACAATAGGTTGCTCTTGTTGATCGATAGTATGGGTGCTAGCTCATTCTACGGTTGAAATGATAACAATGCTGCCGAGTTGTGACGTTAGATGTTAGGAATACCAGTTGCAGTTGGTTTAAGAGCATTTGGTTGAATGGGATGTTCCTGGCTACTTAGTGCGATTCATCGAGGGCTACCTCGCGGAGAGACTTTTCTAGTTCGAGATGGATGATGAAATGATATATTGCAACAAAAGTGTTTCACAAAGTTTTGTATTGGGACCTCTATTATGAAACATTATGTTCGATGGTTGACTGGTTTTTCAGATGGTTGGTATTGCGAAGTGGGACAATATGAAAGTGAAATCATTCGTTCCACAAAATTATGGATATTAATATTCAAATTAACGGACAATCGCCAGAATATAATACTGTTAGTCTCCATTTTCTTGATCACGAGGTCGTCTTAAATTAGATAGGGTTGATGATCAATGCCAAGGTGAGTGCGAAGGGACGCATCTACTATGCGCGACAGAAAGCAGCAAAGGTTAGAAGGTTTCTTCACCTCTAATGATGCCTAATATCAATGGGGAATGGAGGAGAAATATAGTCGCAAGCTGCTTATCATATGGGTGGTAAAATTGCGCTGCGAGTGCATAGCGCATTTAACATAACATAGGGCACAGTGGACTATTAGAGTCTGAGTGCTCAGACGCTTTGCCTCTCCCCACCTCAAACACATAATGTTGGGTGGGGCATTGTGTCTCATTATGGCAATGATTTTTTCAGATCTCCTAGTAGATGAGGTGTACTATTGCTACTAGAGAAGGAGGGTGAATCTCTACAAAGTAACTTCGGACTTTCGAAAAACCATAAAGAAAAAGCTGTACAGGAGGTGGTAGCAATGGTGCGATAATCCGGAAAAGAGTCTCTGGACTTATGCACTGATCCCGTGCATTGAAAATTGGGCTAGGCCAAAACATGGTTAATTGAATTACCGCCGGATATAGTTTTCATAAAACCTGATGGTTATAGGAAATATCTGTATGGCTTTCAATTTGATGAGTCTCCTGCGGCAGCCTAGCCCAGACCATAGCAGGCGGTCACTTGTAACTGGGATATTGCGTCGGCCGAGATGGTGGCAAAATCACAGAACCGAACGATGGCAATATCAAACTACCAGCGTTAGCTATAGAAAGCATGATAACAATTGATAAACATCCCTTCTGCTTTTGCTTTGATTTTGTTCCAAATGTAGAAAGTAAGAGGCAGTGGTGAAATCGTCCTGCGCTGCCAGTCAGTCAGGATGAGCCGATGAATGTTGATGGGCACACAAACCTGTCTTTAGGTCATCTTAGGCAATGGGTCAAGCGAAGACACGGAAAGCTTACCAACGGTATGACATTGATATTTATGTCGCTTTAAAATAATTAATTGTAAATATTTAAATCGCTAACCGTTAAAAATTGGGGGCGGCTATGTTTTTATAAAAGGTAATGGCACCCCATGTCGAATGATAGGGTTGAACTTCGAAATCCATACGCACAGTGGTTAAGAAGGGTATAAAGGGAAAAGCAGGAGGCCCTCTCTTTCAAAGTCCGTTGAGAGATAATGGCGTCGGCCCCCCTTAAAAGTTATGGCGCTTCAAATGGGAGCATTTTGATATTATATGGTAAAGTTTGATTTGTCAGCCCCGCCCTTAGAGAGGGACGGGATAAGGAGAGTGTGATCGTACCCGGTTGAAAGGTTATGGCATCCAGAAAAGAGATTACTCCCGTATCATTAGAAAACTTATTGGTAGGGCAATCCTCGTCTTTCTCTTACATGCTCTCTTTAGTCTCTCCCCTTCCGGGGGCTGAGTTGACAAATCAAACTTTGCCATGATGATATCAAAATACTTCCGTTTTGCGGCGCCATAACTTTTGAAGGAGGTTCGCTGCCCTGATTTCTCTACGGGGTTTGAGAGAGATGGCTTCCCGCTTCTCCTTTCTTTACTTTGCGGCGTCGTTACTTTTTATGGTGGAATCGATGCAGTACTTTTTTAATGGGGTTAGAAAGAAAGGACCTTCTACCCTATCTACCCTCTCTTGCATACCCTATCTATCCTCTGCCCTTAACCAAGTAGAGCTGAAAATTCAAAATTTTCCAAGATGATATAAAAAAACGCGGGTCCATAACTCCTTAAGGGGAGGTGACCGCCACGAGTTTTAATCGGGTTTGAAGAGTGGGGACCTCCCTTTTCATCTCTTCTGGCAAGGGGTTTCAAAATTCAATCTTTACCAAGCATCGAAGCACTTTTCTCAACAAAGACTGATGCCGTTGATGTTAGTCTTTTACTTTGAATTTTTAAACGCACATCCAATTGTAGGGGTACGCATTAATGAGCATTATAATAGCGAACAACTAAAAGCAGAAAAGTTCTCACTGTTTACGTTGGTCAATGTTGGCGCCTAAATAAATTGTCTGAACGGCGCTGATAATATCTTCCCATGAACTGACGACCGCCATTTGAATCGTATATTCCTTTCAAATTTATTAGTAAAACTTAGAAACGAATATCATTGTCAAGCCACGTAACACCAAAGAAACGTTCAGTATCTACAAGTTCCCGCAATATCCCCCTGCGTTGTCTGCCGATCTCATTTATTCTACGATTGTTTTATCTTCATCTAAATCTGTTTCATCTTCTTCAGTTACTGCCGTTGCTTCTTAGAGATCAATTACTTACTGTTACCTCTACGAAATCATTACCTAAACTTTAATTTTTACGCAATCATACTACAAAGCGGGAATTGCTTAACTTATCACGATTCACTATTTGGACCTTTCGTTATTCGATTGTAAACCGCCTGCTTTATGAGTCGTACACCTATTTATCCACAGGCGAGTAACCTACCTTCATTTACTGGTGCTGAACAGTGGGAAGTTATTATGGGTGAATCAATCTATAATCATATTACAGTTACTATATGGTGAGCAGTATCACGTGCATGTATCTACAGATATTCCCTTGGATTTGTGGCAGGAAAATTGTAGATGGAAAAGTTTATATCGAACGGTCTATTGGTTGAAAATGTACAATTAAAATTATTTATGATTTAAGTGTGACGAATTGAAAAATCAGAGCGTGATAATGCGCCGTTTATGTGGAAAATTATTTTTAGAAAAATCCAGTAAAGATGAGAATGCATGCAGTAGGAGAGAAGAACATTGCAGTTATGACTTGAAGATACCCTCGGACATGCACGTTTCGAACAACTCCGCGAACATATCCGGCCTACGGCAAGTTTGAGGACCTTGTTCAGTATGCCGTCAAGACCCGGGGCTTTGCTGTCGCCTATTGGACTGCAGATCTCCAGCAGCTCGTGACTGGTGGAATCGGCGTCACATTCAGGGCACGCTGGAAAGTGTCAGTACCCCCCTCTTATTGGGAAAATAACCCCTGGGTTATTTTCAACAAGAGTGTAGGGCACGTGATCTGCGGAGATGATCGGCCTCTGAATCGTCCTGTCCGCTTCCAAATAGAGCTCCTTAAACGTTCCCTCTTACTCCGCTGGATGGCGAGCTTGAGGTTCTTGCGAGCTTCCCTATAGGCATGCTCCTTTTGCCCTTGATCGATCCTACCTATTGCCCCCTGAGCCGTTCGTCTGGCGCTGTGGCAAATCGACCGAAGGCTGGCAAGTTCACTGTTCCACCAATAATTGGGTCTTCTAGTGGTGAATGAGCATCTCCTAGGCATCGACGCCTCACATGCCTTAGAGATACTTTGTGTAACATGGAGAGTTCTATCCATGGAGGTGCCTGCTTTGCTAGGCAGGTTTAGCCACACTTCCATGAATGTTTGCTCATCGATCGCTTTTGCAGACCATCCTGGTGTTCTTTTGCATTTCGGCTTCCTGGGTGCGGGTATCCTGCCTTATGGCTCCGTCCTTAGTTCAAAGGTGATAGCTTGGTGGTCGCTGTACGTGAAGTCCTCGCTAACTTGCGTCAATCTACAATTGAACCAGTTCCACTTTTCCGATAAGTGTTTACATCGCCTTCGTTGGCCAGAACTACATCTGACTGGGCAAATGCTTCTAATAAGCACCGCCCCTTGCGTTAGTCTCTTTGCTGCCCCACTTGATAGCCCATGCATTAAAGTCACCGGCTATCACCTTTGGACCTCGTCCCCTTGCGTCGTGAACAAGATCGTCTAACAGTTCTTCAAACTCAGGAAGTTTGAGGCTCGGTGGAGCGTAGAAGCTGTATACGAATATATCTTTTATTTTTACCCACACAAAGCCACTAGCCGCCTGACGCATGCTATTTTGTATGGCTTGACGACCGCACGTCCATATCGCCGCTCGACCAGTCGAATCTGTGAACCTCCGTAGAGATTTCTGTATGGTTCACTAATGATAGCAACCTCCATCGCGGATTCGTAAGTGGTCTGCGCAAGCAAATCTTGTGTGAACCTGCAATGATTTTTTTCATTTTTCACTGCAGTCAACGCCTTCGTAAATTCCGGGCATTCACCACTTCCGGCAATATCCCGTCCTTCCTTTCCTTCGCATAAAATGCATTTGGGTTCTCTGTTGCACTCCTTTTTCCCCACACCTCCGACATCGATCGGACTGATCGATCCCGCTTGTACATGCCTTCGCGAAGTGTCCAAACATTAGGCATTTGAAACACCTCTTTAAAGAGATCTGTTCCCTTAGCCGGGAGACAACCCATCCAATTCGAACCTTCCTCACGGCCAACAACTTCTGCGCTGACTCCACTGGCAGTCGCATTGTGGCCGTTTGAGTACCACCATAAGCTTTTCTTAGGCTCACGATAGATCCTTCGCTCTTCTCTGGATGTTACCTCATCGAGATCCTTGCACTGGATATAGATCTCATGTTTTTGGGAACGAACCGCGACATTCTCCCCCAAGTGAGTTTAAAACTTGATTACGAAAGCCGTCAGTTTTCCCTAAGCTGGATTTTTTCAGCTCCAACATGAGATCCCCTTTCTGGGTCCTCCGGATTTTGCTGACATTTCCGCCTAGGTCTTTTAGGTCAGGGTCAGATTTCACCTTCTTCAGTATCTCCGCATACGTTAGATGTCCTCTGCCGGAGATTACAATTGCCTCCGGACGAATTTGCATCTTTGGCTTCTTGTCTCTTTTCTTGTTCACGACCTTAGTCCAACCACCGCTCTTATTTTCTTTCGAGTTCGCTTCGCTAGCCGAAATTCCTACTTTGGGCATTTCGGGCGCTTCTGAACTTTTAGTTCGGTTTGTTGGACTGGTCGAGACTCCTTTTTAAGGTTTTGTGTAAACACAAAACCTTATTAAAATCGGTTTACCGTCTGTCTGTCTGTCTGTCTGTCCGTCTGTCTGTCTGTCTGTCTGTCCGTCACACGCATTTTTCTCGGAAACGGTTACAGCGATTGACACCAAATTTGGTAAAAAGGTGGGAACTGTGAACGCCCACGCATACAGTGAGTTACATCCTCTTACGTCGAATTTAAGGGGGGGTCCCCATACATGCAAAAGGGGGGTGTAATTTTTTTTTTCATCAAATATAGTCATGTGGGGTATCAAATTAAAGGTCTCAGTTAGTACTTTTCGAAAACGGTCTTAGTTTTGACATTTGTTGGAAAGGTGGGGAGTGTGGGGGGTTGAAAGTGACCATTCCTTTACGGGGGCCATTCTCAGAAACTACCCAACCGAAAAATCTGAAAAAAATCAGGATGCTGCCACTATATGGTGCCTAGGCTCCGAAATACCTTCCACACTGATATCTGCACAAATAAAGTTAAAAATAGTATATTACTATAATTTTTAGTAATTCGCTGCAAAACCCCCCTTAAGTTCATGCTAGGACGACGAAATTTCGCAACAATATAGGGTGTAACATATAGCATGACGTTACCAAGTTTGGTGGAAATCGCACTATTGCTAACAAAGTTATAATACGTCAAAGTTGTCGCTTCTTTGCAAATTCAAGGCTATAAATGTCAATATCATCCGAAAGTGGATATTCTCACATAATATTGTATATGCATATATTACGTGCTATGTACTAAGAAATGCACAAAACCTTTCGTACCTGAAGCGTCCAGCTTCCGGTTTCCCGACTTGTTTCCTTTTTGTTGCCCGTTGATTCCCCAAAGTTTCATCCTCTTTGTCTCACACTCGCTTACTTGAAAAAAGTTCGATAACCTTGTGCTTTCGTGTCACTTGGGTCGTCCGTGACACTGTTGGGGCTGGGATGTCCGGCTTTTCCTTAGGCTTTCTTACTTCTTCCTGGGACCTATTGTAAAGCACTCTGATGGCTCTCACCATGTTCTTAATGGCTTGGTGCACGTTGTGCTTGTCCTTGATGAATTCGGACAGCTCAACTATCTTAGACCCAAGCTGCATAAAAGGTAGTTCGTCTGGGTCACGGCTCTGTTTTCGGTGGGTCTTGGCCAGCTTACTCCTTTTACTGACTCCTTCGCCTTTTTTAATTGCTGAGCTCCCTTATATTTTCTTTTTTGCCGGCTTTGGTATTGGAGGCCATCTTAAAATTGATGAGCTGTCAGTCTGTCTGTTTGTCTGTCTGTCTGTCCGTCACACGCATTTTTCTCGGAGACGGTTATAGCGATTGACACCAAATTTGGTAGAAAGGTAGGAACTGTGAACGCTCATACATACAGTGAGTTACATCCTTCTACATTGAATTTAAGGGGGGTTCCAATACATGCAAAAGTGGGGTGTAGAATTTTTTTCATCAAATATAGTCATGTGGGGTATCAAATTAAAGGCCTCAATTAGTACTTTTCGAAGCCGTTTTGACATTTGTTGGAAAGGTGGGGAGTGCGGGGGGTTTAAAGTGATCATATCTTTAAGGGGGTCATTCTCAGATACTGCCGAACCGAAAAATCAGAAAAAAATCAGGAGGTTGCCACTATATGGTGCCTGGGCTCCGAAATACCTTCCTAATCGATATCTGTTCAAATAAAGTTAATAATAGTATATTACTATAATTGCTAGTATTTCGCTGCAAAATTCCCCTTAAGTTCATCCTACCATTCCATCAAATGATTTATTTAAATCGCTTTCTAAAAAATAGAGGGAAATGGAATTTGTAGCTATGTGACACGGTGCTGCCGTGCACTCGTCGCTCCTCCCATCGTTTTCTTTTTCTTCAGCCTTTGCCCCGTTCACAACCGGGGTCGGCTCGTCGTGATCGGTTGTCATTTTATTTTATCAAATGCTTGATTAGGATGTATGTGATGTGATTAGGAGATCTTTAAATCCCCATCCAGCGTATCAAGCTACCGTTGCTTCAGACGGCGTTTGGGTTGCTTGCGATTGACTTCGATGTTCAGACCAATATTGGTATGTGAATTCTCGTTAGCGTGAATTACGTGACCACACCATAGAGAACGCCTCACTCGCAGTTTTTCTACGATCGGTTCAAACCCATATGGATCGCGGATATACTCATTTCAGACGTGATCAAAACGTGTCACGCCACCAGTGCAATGCAACATCTTCGTCTCCATTACCGCAAGACGCCGTTCATTATCTTTTATAGTTGGCCAACCCTCAGAACTATAGAAAGCGGCAGACCGACGAAATTGCAGTAAATTTTAGATTTGAGATGTGCGCTGATACCATTTGTGGAATGCCACTTCATTGGTTGCGTTAATGCGCAATTCTTCTTGCTAAGAACCCAAATCTCCGAGGAATACATGAGGACTGGCAAGATCATTTTCTGGTACAGTAAGAGCTTTGACCCTATGGTGAGACGTTTCGAGCGGAACAGTTTTTGTAAGCTGAAATAGGCTCTGTTGGCTGACAACAACCGTGCGCGGATTTCATCATCGTAGCTGTTATCGGTTGTGATTTTCGACCCTAGATAGGAGAAATTGTCAATGGTCTCAAAGTTGTATTCTCCTATCCTTATTCTTCTTCGTGTTTGGCCAGTGCGGTTTGATGTTGTTGGTTGATTCGTCTTCGGTGCTGACGTTGCCACCATATATTTTGTTTTGCCTTCATTATTGTGCAGCTCAAGATCGCGCGCTGCCTGCTCGATCTGGATGAAGGCAGTTTGTACGTCTCGGGTGGTTCTTCTCATGATATTGATATCGTCAGCATAGGCCAGTCGGCTTAAAGAGGATCGTACCTCTTGCATTTACCTCAGCATCACGGACCACCTTCTCGAGGGCCAGGTTAAAGAGCACGCATGACAGGGCATCCCCTTGTCGTAGACCGTTGTTGACGGCGAATGGTCTTGAGAGTGATTCTGCTGCTTTTATCTGGCCTCGCACATTGGTCAGGGTCAGCCTAGTCAGTCTTATTAGTTTCGTCGGGATACCGAATTCTCTCACGGCCGTGTACAGTTTTACCCTGGCTATGCTATCATAGGCGGCTTTAAAGTCGATGAATAGATGGTGCAACTGTTGTCCATATTCCAACAGTTTTTCCATTGTTTGCCGCAGAGAAAAAATCTGATCTGTTGCTGATTTGCGTGGAGTGAAGTCTCTTTGGTATGGGCCAATGATGTTCTGAGAGTATGGGGCTATCCGGCCTAGCAAGATAGCGGAGAATATGTATGATACCTGATACCTCTATAATTGTTGCACTGTGTGATATCTCCCTTTTTATGTATGAGGCAGATAATGCCTCGTTACCAATCGTCAGGGATTGATTCGCTGTCCCATATCTTGAGCACAAGTTGATGGACCACTTGGTGTAAATGGTCGCCTCCATACTTAACCAATTCGGCTGTAATTCCATCGGCTCCTGGCGACTTATGATTTTTTAGCCGATGAATTGCACGGGCTGTTTCTCCTAAACTTGGTGGTGGCAGTATTTGTCCGTCGTCTTCATTTGGCGGGAGCCCATCAAAGTACTCAACCCATCGCTCCAATATGCCCATTCTGTCGCAAATCAGATTTCTCTCTTTGTGTCGGCAAGATGAGCATCGAGGTGCATAAGGCTTCATCCTGCTGACTTGTTGGTAAAACTTGCGCGCCTGGTGCGGTTGCTCCCTGTACTTTTCGAGTTCACAGATTTGTTGGTTCTCCCAGGCTTCCTTTTTCCGTCTGGGAAGTCCATTCTTCACTCGACGGAGTAATGAAATTGCTTCATGCATCCTCTGAAGAATTTTTGGCCCCCTATATGAGGATGAATGATTCCGTAGTCTACATAACGACGAAATCTATGAGCGATATCATGACCGTCAGGTTGTGCATAAAATCCGGCTCAATAGGTTACGGTGGGCGGGTCACTTAATCTGTATGGATGAGCATGATCCCACCCGGAAAGTCTATAAGGGCATCTATGGTAGAAAAGGAAGACGGGGCAGACCCTGCCTAAGATGGAGTGATGGTATAGGTCAGGATGCCAGACAGCTTTTAGGGACATCGAATTGGTGGACCTTGGCGCAAAACTGGGATGTCTGGAGTTCCCTTTTAAGGCAGGCCTAGACCGGATACCGGTTGTATCTGGTCATTACGCAGTTCTCCATTGGCTGATAGCATTGACTCGAGATATTTAAATCGCTTAGTTCTGGCAAAGGCAGTAACCTGGAGAACTGCGTTATGCTTCTGGTTCTCCGACTTGTTTTGATGTTCTTCAAGAGTTTTCTCTTCCTTTCAATCTCCACTTCAAAAGAAAATTGTTGAAGGCTTTCCTCTGATCATAAGAAATGTCAAGTGGAACCAATTTTGTAATTAGCAACTGAAATCCACTATATGCCCACAAGCCCACTATATTTGAAAGAGCTCATTCTTAATAACCATTTAAATGCTATGCGTCCGACGTTACTTAGCTAATGAGCTACTTGCCGACCCAAATTCAAATTACTATGAGGCTTGCTAATCCTCAGTACAAATTATTCATTGTGACCTTAATGATGATTGATGTAACATAGTTCTCGGGGATCTTATAGTGAAATATCTTCACCCAGCGCAGAGTTAGAGATACTTTGTAGAGAACCTTTATATTAATACGGACATCAATTTGCCTAGTGAACAGTGCATAGTGTGAGACTAAATGAAACGTTACCGCTTAGATAGCATGAATATGATTTGAGAATGGGCTCAAAATTAGTTTTATTTTTCACAAAAAAAAAGTCACAGCTTCGAAGTAGAATTCCCAATTCATTGAAGAGAATTTGAAAAAGAAAGGAAATAGGTACAGCACCAATAGCATTTTCATATACAAAAGGCAGTGTGTATTGAAGACTAGCGGATTGCTGGGGTCTCTATGTTTGTAAGGCGCATCCACGTTACCGGAACCTCAATACTGTGATCGAAATCTAAGAGGAACCCAAAGAATGCTGCAAGAACATCAGCATCTATTTTGCAACGTAATGAATTCTATTATATTTGCCGCGGTGCATTTCTTGAAACGATCACAACCAATTTGGACTTTCTAATAACCACTTCAGAAAGAAGTTAGTAAGCCAGTTAACTGAACCACCTAAATCATTACAGTCCTTGAAAAATCATAGCTGACCAATAAAGTAGGTTTTCAAAAATCATCTTCATTCCAGGCGGTGTAGGCGTTAGCCTAAGGTAGCAAGATAATAGATACACAAGCATTCGAAAATCGGTTCCGAGTTCTACCCTGCAGCGTTCAGTATGTGGACGGATTTGGAAAGTTACCAGACATTAGAAAACTCATGAGGTTTCGAGCGTTCATCTTGGGTGGTTCTAAGATCTTTTTTGAGGCCATCATTGCGATCATTACCAATCTATCAAGAGTAGAGAGTTTACCACAATCATCAGAACCTCGGAATGTAAAACTTCAGACAGAACACTTTTGGTTGTAAGTTTACAAAGGGGAACATGCTGGAATGCTAGAAAACCGCGGAAATTTCTTCGGAATAACGTTCAGCCAAGGAGAAAAATGCCAAGACGGAGTAAGCGGCAATGAACTTTAATAACTCCCCATGGACCCAGTAATTGTTGTTGTTTATGGTAGACGAAAATCTGAAATTAGGTAATTACGATACAAAGGTGATTACGCCTTTATTACATCAGTTTAAGGAGAGCATGGTATTATGCTGCTACAACGCTTTATATTGTTTGCTCGCTTTGAAGATCTTTAAGTAGGATTAGTGAAAATTAAATCCGAATTACCTAAAAATGGTAAAAATGTTCATGGAATCCAAGTAACAATGATATAATCCGATAGTAGTCAAGGTTAAGGCAAGAGGGAAGTTCGACACTATAATCCGGCATTCGATCAAATGGGAACATCTAAAGATGCGAGTATGAATTTAGTACGGTGTAATGTTTTGGTGTTAGCTTTTTCTCGTAGCTCTACCTGAAGTTCAATGAAACATCTATAATAGTTAAGAAAAAACATTGAGATTCCATTCTATAAGGCTTGTTATAGCAAAATTTCAATAACGGTGGCCCAAAAAAAGTTTGATGGAAAATGTAAGATAACAAAAGATACTAAAAAGTCAAAGTAGTCAAGGATAAAGATGCGGATGTACATAAGTGCAGCCGAATATTTGACATAAGTACCATTTAGGGGTTGAAGGTGAAGTATGTGTCTGAAGGGAGTTCTCAAGTTACAATGCAATCCTCAAGAAATACCTGGATAATGCACACAGATTTAAAAGCTACAGCCTTACTAGGAAATTCCCCACTTACCTCCAAGCTGGCAATCTTTGTACAATGTAAAGCAGCCGAGGAGGGAGAGTGAGCGGCTAGTTCTTTTCGACGTAAAACAGAGATGAGAGAGCCAACAGGTCTTCTAGGTCGGGACTGTGCTACAAGCTGCCAACCTGTTTACAGTACAATGTTGTCTTTGAACCTGAAACTGGGAATCGAAGCGAACTGCGGCAATAAACAAAGGATTACGAGTTTGGAACCTGGAGAATGTGCCATCCTGTTCAGAAGTAACACTCTTAGACCACTTATGGAACAGGTCGAAAAGTACAAGATAGATGTCTTGTAAGTTTAGGAAACGAAATTATCAGGCAGTGGAGTCAGAAACGTGAGAATGCGGCATGGTATTTGTCGCCTACAGGAATTTCGCTCACAACATCACAGGCTTCAGATTAATAAATGAATGAATTGATCCATTTCGTGTGAAAAATAGAATTCTTTAACGTTTGGCTAATCAACCTATGCTAATAGAAGACAAGGATGGCTAATTCTGTAGTCGCCCAAAGTTAGTATTTTATTCAGTGCCCTCAAACGACGTGGCGATACGTGACACCAGCGACTTCAATATAAAGATCGCAAAAGAGCTAGCCCACGATACAAATAACTAGAACGAAAGCAGGCTCATAGTGTTCCCCTGGAGTAGAAACATGGAAATTACATTGACTTCTTTCCCTCACTGCAACGTGTTTTTTGGATAGGGTACGTAGATATGTTTACGCACAGAGTGTTGGACTCCCGTATCGGTACGCCCTCGGACTATCAGCTCAACACCTCCACATCGTCAGAGAGCTAGCCTGGAACCATTTGTCACATTACTTTGGGCCTTGGGGAGCCTTGAAATCAAGGAATTTCTTTCACCAACGGGAGGGGAAAGGAGGAAGGAAAATGCTGGTTCAAGGAACCCCTGCCATCCCATCCCTCCACACTTTCTTTATTTTCTCTGCAACGAGAAGAACCCGAGCGTAATGCAAAATATGGCTCCACTTTTCAGCGCTCTTCAGCATCTCTTCGACAATGATGTCTGAAGAGAGATCCCATGTGTTTAAATAAAATTGGTGGCGTATCCCATCCCACCTTCCACAATCTTGCGCAAAGACTGAAAACCTTCACGTCACTTAGGAACTGGCCATGGAAGTAGTCAGTCTTACCTGTTTCCAATTAAGCCACACACCTTAGTTGCCAATGAGCCGCACAGTCCATCTGTCTTTTGCTTCATATTGCTAAGAGAGTTGCCACTCATTTAGTGTACGTTGCCGTTCTTCACGAGCAACTACTTCTTTTGGCTTTATGCTGCTTAGCGGAAAGAGCTCCCACAATTCCACGATCACCATAAGAGACATGGGATATGTAGACGGTAGCCGAAAATCTCCCCATCTCTGTACTTGCGAAATGCGTTTATGATATACTTCTTTGCCAAGAGCATCAGCCTGTGAGGCTATACCTCTGCGCCATGGAGCAGAACTGACTGCGTTGAACTTATCCGGAGACTCCACCTGCTAGACTTACAACGCCCAATGTTCGCCACTAGCCAACTTAGGGTCGAAACTCCGGCTGTAGTCTTGTCCGTTGTTGCATTGATTTGCTCGAAAAAGCTCATTTTCGAATCAAGTGTCCAATGTACTTAACCCTTGGTTTTGACTCAATTATGGATTCGCCGATCGAACTGGGACGCAAGGTCGAAATTCGCTTTTCAGTCAGGATGACTAATTCTGTTTTTTTTTGCAGTGCAAGGTTGATCCTCTTCAAGTCCACCCAACTACTGGCCTACGCTGACGATGTCGACATTATTGGAAGAACAACCCGAGATGTACAGTCTACCTTTATCCACATCGAGCAGCACATTAATGAAGGCAAGACGAAGTACATGGTAGCAACGTCAGCGCAAAAACCAAAACTAAAAGAAAGAACAACATCGAATCGCACTGGCCAAACGAAAATAGTGAAGATAGGAGACTACAATTTTGAGATCGTTGACAATTTCTCCTAACTAGGGTCGGAAATCACAACCGATAACAGCTACGACGGTGAAATCCGCGAACGGTTGTTGGCAGCCAACAGAGCCTATTTCAGCTTACAAAAACTGTTCCGCTTGAAACGTCTCACCATAGGGTCAAAGCTCTTCCTGTACAAGACAATGATCTTGCCAGTCCTCATGTATTCCTCGGAGACTTGGGTTCTTAGGAAGAAAAATTGGGAACTCTTGGCCGCGTTCGAGAGATGAATCCACCGAAGAATTTTTGGCCCTCTACATGAGGATGGACGATTTCGTAGCCCACATAACGACGAAATCTAAGAGCAACACCATGACCGTCAAGTTGTGGATAAAATCCGGCTTAATAAGTTACGGTGGGCGGATCACTTAGCCTATCATCACCTCCAACAAACTCTATCTACAGCAGTACTTTCTAAAAGCAGTTTCTTGACGAAAAATTGTAGACGGAGAGCGGTGAGGGGTAGTCTATTGGGTTTAAAAACGTGAAAAACTGTGCACTTGGTCCTTCGGTTTGGGGTTTGTGTAGAGCCGGGCTTACCAGGAAAAACCAGTTCTGATGAAGCCATCTAGTGAATATATGGTTAGGCCAACAAATGAATTACAGGGCACGGACCACCTTTGCTTGTGCTAAGGTTTGGAACCAACGGTTTTCGGTCGTTATAATTTCATGTCGGGTTTTTGAATTAATATATTCGGAGCTAACAACGCCTACAACTGCTGTTAATTATGTTGCTTCGGGGTAGGGGTGCGGCAGCATCCGATGAGTTTATGTGAAACCGTCGAAAAAAATTAAGAATTCTGTTGATACCGACTTTAAAAATATAAGCTAATCGGTATCCAATTCACAGCACAACACAAGATCGGCCTTATAAAAGTTCACACATGTCTCCTCTGTAGAGGAGACTTCAGGGTCGGAGAATCATATCTATGGGGTGGGCTTCGTGAATCCTGCTCTGAGGTATGATGTAAAAATCATACTTGGGGATATCAATAGCAAAGTACTGCGTGAACTCTTGTGCAAGAGATATGTCGCCCCACATATGATTGTGCCATCTATGTAACGGGACAATTACACCTACGCTGCATCGCTGTCGCTTCACCGAAATGTCACAATGCGAACCTTGGTTTCATCAGTTCGACTGGAATTACTTTCTCCTCCAAATACAGAGCTATTTAGTTAAGCATATGTCACCAGAGTAGTAGAGATGATTGAAAGAAGTTATCATGGTCTATTGAACCCTCCCACATTCTCAAAATAAGGCAATATGAGGGTCGTCACTGATTTTTAGTAGGAATAGTATCGGCGACAGAATGTTGGGCACGGCTTTGGACTTAAAGTCTTAAAAGCTCGATACGCCCCGATCCAAATCAGAAATCCGTTTGTCGATCAAGACTTCGTGATATTTTTTTTATATGTTCTAGGATAATTTTGGTTGTTGTCCTTGCGAAATTAGGGAGCACGCAAAAATCACACCAATTATTGAGCATGGGTCCTCTTTTTAGAACTTCTGGTGACCAGAAGGATTCCTAGGAAGTGAATAGTGTCGCAGCTCTGCAAAGACTGTAGGAGCTGCAATGAACAATGCCATGAAGACCAACGATTTTGGCCCGTTTAAAAGAGTTGATAGCCGAAATGGTATCGCTTTTGTTTGAAGGAGCAGTCAATACCTGCGACTATATACGATTAAAGACCGTGTAGAAACGTATCACCTCTCCGCCTAGATTAAGCAAAGTACGGTTAACATCCCTGATCGGACCTTCGAAAGACTTACGATGACCTACAAGTTTTGCCCTAATGCAATATGACAGCAAAAATCGTTATTATTTGCAAGAATTTATGCCTCCCTGACAAGCGCAATAATAGAATTCTTTTCTCATGGCAGATACCCATCCACCCATCTGCAGCCGCAATAGGAACCTTCAATTTCTCACCGCAACTTTGGCTGTACTGAAGGTGGACCCTTCATAACAACCTGTAGAAAATTATATTAGTACGTTTTTAAATATAATTCGACTCAGCCGCAAAAAAGTTGAAAAAACTGTTTGGAAATGAAAGAAAGGTTCATGTTGCGCATTGCAGTAAGCTCAAAGAAGGCGCCGTGCACAGAGACTTAGCACAAATTCCGGCAAGCAAAGAAATTATCTTACAAGCAGGAAAAGTAAACCTGAAGAAATCAGCAGGTCTATTGGGAGCAATCGGATCGGGCGATGATTGTTGAGCAATCAGAACATCCGTGGGTTTAAGGTTTTCCTCACTTATGACAATGGATAAATGCTATCGCTACCAAGCATGACAGATATATAGTAGTGTCATCAAGAGGTATCATTTATGAGGTGTTCTCCACTAACCTACTAGGCCCGATAGATCCATACGCCCAAAATAGCATCAGTACGTACCAGCTGCAACAGATCAGATTTTATCCGTTTATCTCTTTTATTTACCGGAAAACTGTTGGACTATGGATGGTCTTCCGCCAACAACGAACACTATAGAGTACACTGCATCCTTTTTAAAACCTGGCCCTAAAGTAGTTAAATACTAGAGATCTTTTCATAAGAATATCATAGGTGTTTTCTGAAACATAAATTAAAGTCAAAAATTATCCGCAAGTATCCAATTGGTTCCTGATAATTATACGCCTACCGATCCACGTTTTGGTAGTGAAAATTCTTTCGCAGTCTGTAACCATGAACACTTGCTGCTTCACTCCGTTGCCCTCTTTCCCCCACCAACTTCCCGTTTTTTTGCGGAAATAACCATAGCCTCTCCATGAAAACATGGGAGTAACATCCGCGATTTCAGGAAATGCCAATTTTTTTATTTGTTTATTTCCTAGCGCCAAGACGCTGGGGAAACGCGCTTGTAGCTACGCAGTATGTTCTCCTTTTCCATTTTCCATTCTCCCATTTTTAATTTTCCAAATTTTTCCGTTTTTCTTTATATGTTTAGGATAGCAATGCTATGCTTTCTCGCATGCTAGCATGCAATCGGGTGCTCAATACTCGCCATTGAGAAGCAAACTGTAATGAGTTTAATCGTGTTTTTCAGGGGTTATTCCCACATCGGCACTATATAATTTTTCTTTCTTATGTTACCCTCTATTCCCACCCCAAATTCCATGTCAGTCGGTCTTGATTGAAAGAATTCGGAGGTTGAAAGCTTTAATGACTGATCTATAATAGCACTAATACCATCTACCTGAAACAGTTGCAGGGAGATCCATTCTGTCACCCCAAAATCAATTTCTTATCTTCCACTTTTATGGAATATTCCTTTTTTTCAGATATGCCTAAAAGATATAGCCAAATAAATCAAGCCTAGTTTTACGGTCAACTTTAAAGATTTATTGTAAATGCCACATTACTTTAGGGCTTGGGGAACCTTCAAATCACGGAATTTCTTTCACCAACGGGAGGGGGAAGGAGGAAGGAAATTGCTGGTTCAAGGAACCCCTGCCTCCATCTCTCTCATCTCTCCACCCTTTCTTTATCTTCTCTGCAACGAGAATATCCCGTAATGCGAAATATGGCTCTTCGGCATCTCCTCGACAATGATGTTTGAAGGGAGAACCCATGTATTTAAATAAAATTGGTAGCGTATCCAATCCCACTTTCCACAATCTATGCTACTATGCTTCCAATTAAGCCACACAACTAAGTTGCCAATGAGCCGCGCAGTCCATCTGTCTTTTGCTTCATTTTGCCAAGCGAGTTGCCACTCATTTAGTGTACGTTGCCGTTTTTCACGAGCAATCACTTCTTTTGGCTTTATGCTGCTTAGCGGAAAGAGCTCCCACACTCCCACGATTACCATCAGAGACAGTGGGATATGTAGACGGCAGCTGCAAAGCTCCCTATCTCTGTACTTGCGAAATGTGTTCATGATATACTTCTTTGCCAAAAGCATCAGCCTACTAGGTTATACCTCTGCGCCATAGAGCAGAACTGGCTGCGTTCAATTCATCCGGAGACGCCACCTGCTAGACGTAGCCAACTTAGGGTCGAAACTCCAACTGTAGCCTTGTCCGCTGCTGCATTGATTTACTCGAAAAAGCTCATCTTTGAATCAAGCGTCTAAAGTACTTAACCCTTGGTTTTGACTAAATTATCGATCGATATGGAGGCAAGGCCGAAATTCGCTTTTCAGTGAGGATCACTACTTCAGTGTTTTGCAGCGCAAGGTTGAAACCATGAACACTGATCGATCCGCTTACACGTCGCATCAATATGCAAACTCAGCTTTGCGCCTGATCGACAGTGCATTCAACAACATCACCTGCATAACAGCCCAGGCGCGACTCGTCTGCCATGTCCAATTTAAGTAGACTATCATATGAAGCGTTCCAGAGGGCTAGCCCTAGGGTGGATTCCTGCGCTACCCCCAACGTGACTACAAGTCCTCCATCACCGCTCCTCAAATAATTCCTCAATATCCGTAAGAGACAGTTCGGCATGTGGAAAGCATTGTCTAGTATGCCTAGAGTGTCTTTCCAGCGTTACGAGGAGCACCAACCGTCGAGCACAGCGGCTTTGTGCTTCCGTCCGATGAATGGCATCCACAACTTGCATGACAGCATCAACTGTGGATCTCAGTGCTCGAAAGTCTCCGGCACCATGTATCGCTTCAGCGAGTCTACTTCTGATGAGTTTTCTATCACTTTCCCGATAATGTCAAGCATACAAAGTGGTCGGTATGAAGACGCCAGCTCTGTGTCGCCTTTCCTTTTGCTAATCAGTGCTAGCCGCCGCCAACCAGAAGAGAAAATGCCTTCCGATAGGCAAGTGTTGAATGCGCCGAGCAATAGGTCTGGCCGATACTGAAGCACCAGTTTGTACACCTCTGCCGGGATACCATCGGTTCCTGATGCTTTCTTGTTTCTCATAGAGGAGATTGCTTCTTCCAACTCCTTTATAGAGAAAAATGGGCAGTCTTGGTGCCGTCCACGCTACTGTCATCATCCCATACGTCCCTCCCTGCATCCCTCGCGAATAGTTTCCGTACAATGAAGTCCATCTGCTCGGCCCTAAGTGAACAGGGTTTCCGCATTACTCCGATTTTTCGGGATACCAAGGGGATTATCTTGTCAAGGTCCTGTCAGCGGAGAACTTTGTTCCTGTTTATTGCGCTGCGGAGTCCCCTTTTGGCTGATCTGCGCGCTGTCATTGTGGTACATATCTTCTCCCGGTCGTTTAAACGTTATATCAAGTGGCGGAGTTTTTGAAACTCCTTCCGAAGGTCTGCAATTTCCGCCGTCCACCAATACATAGATACATAGATAGAAGGCTTGGCACGTTTCGACGCCCAACTAGGCATGGAAGCTCCGCAGCCCGTCACCTGTTTTTAACTATCAGGTTCGATATTGCAATGTTCTGGAACAAAAAAAATGGCAGGCGATGATGGCTTTACGGTTTCTTACCAGGGCAGAGGCAAATCGTCAGATGCTGCCTCACCTCTGCCTTCGGAGCAACGTGACCGAACTTCACTTAAAGGTAAGGTTGAAGGTAGACGACGCCCTAGATAACCGCGTAACATATGGGGGGACTCAGCGGAGAATACAAGTTACATGCTCCATCGAGAAAAATGGAGACGGGAACTTGGCGAAGGCAAGAACCGATATCGGACTGTAACGTCACAAGGGAGAAGAAGAAACCAAAACCTTGACAATGTGTCTTGATAGCCAGATATCAAAATATCACCCTCAGTATAATGAACCCACCAAGCTCGTGAAGTATGGGGGGGGGGGGGGGCTGCATTCAGGCGATACGTCGGCATCCATTCGTTATCCATGAGACAAGGCAGGTTCCTCTAGGTCTTCCCGAAGAGCTTGCACTTCATCTCAACTGTTTTGCGGCGTGTGTTTGTAGGGCATCGTCGTTGGTCAATTTGGATTTCAGTGCATGACATAGCCAGCAATGGAGAAGTAACATTGAGTTCTGTGCTACTGTCAGCAGAAACAACACTACCAAAATAGACAAATCGACTGACACCTTGAATAGTCTACCCGTTAATGCTAATAGGAAGACTGCGTTGACAAGTCAGAGAAAGAACCCTGATTTTGGTGGTGTTTATCTTCAGTCTCCCCTGTTTCTCTAAATCGACCTCAGTCCAGGGTTGGGTATGAGAATAAGCACGCAAAGATGGAGGCACTCCACTGATGGCGAAAAGGAATAGTACCAGCAATAGAATGCAGTCCTCTCGGACTCCATTTTAGACTTCTCTCCGAAATTTTACCTTACATTACGTCGTTGTCGTGTTACATGGTTATTTAGTTTCTCCAGAGTACTCTTCTGCGCAGGTTATTCTATGTAAACTCCTAGTTCACGCTATTGACACTTTTATCTAAATCGAACAAGAACAGGTGAAGCGAAGACCTAAACGCGCCACACTGCCAAACAATGATCAACAATGTGTTGATATGATCAGTGCGGGAGGATTCAGAGCAGAAATCAGTCTGCTCTTAAGCTTTCGAAGTTTTCCAATTGTTGCCCTCCAGACGGGTATTCTTTTCGGAATCCTGACGACCACCCACCGCCCTTTTTTCATTCCTTGGGGAAGATTCAGATTCTCATGATTTTTGAATGAATGGAAATAGTAGAGGCTCCAACGAGCAGCGATGCGATTTGACCGTCAAAATGGCGGTTTCCTTGCTTTAGTGCATTGATGACTAAAATTGCTTTATTTCTATTTGGAAGAGCACTCCGTATCCACATAGTGTGGTGTCCTGCCATATCACAAGCAAGAAGTGGAACTTCACCGGATGTTATTCGATTCAGAATTGTGAGGAAGTGCTCCTTCTTTTAAGCTGCTTATCATCGTGGATGGACAACAGGCCACTAACGTTCATCGCTGGACCCCCAAAAGACATGCAACTGGTTGTTAGGTCTTTTGCATACGATAGTGAAAACTTTATTGATTGTAAATGCTTCTCGTTTCCTGGTAAGCGGAATGATACTCTTTTGTCTCGGTATACACTACGCGGTATTTCCCAAGATTAACGGTGGTACCGGAGTCAAGCGCAATACGTTCGACCCACACGCAGCGTCAATCTGTTTCCAAGTTTCGGTTGCCAGACGGATGTTAAGGCGCTTTTTCGGGGTGTGGTCACAACTTGACATCGTTAGAGAAAAGCACGCTTTTGATTGCAGCCCAGTGCTCACGCTTTCTCACTGTTGACTGACTCGACCGACTCGATCGCTCCAAACGGGATTACCTCCAACCAAATTGGCCAAGTATTAATCTAACTTCGTTAGCTCCCAGCTTTGATAAATATCAGAACCTAAGGGGGGCCCATTAGATACTCGGAACACTATCTCGATGGCATAGTCTTCCGTGTTTGAACAATAACACTACATCAATGTCTGTCTCAAAATCAGATGAGAGTAAACATAAATAACATAACAAAACGCACCGTTACAACTACAAGGGGGCAATTAATAACGCATTAGTCTGAAGATGGACCCTCGATAGTTATCCTTCACAATCACCGGAAGAATATTATCATTGGTGCGGCTAAAGTATATTTGGCCCTAATTATACTGGACCATTCCGCAACTTCAAGGAAGGAGAGTTCCATCGAGCAGAGAAGCGACATACAAAAAAAGGAGCCCAGGAAAACCGACAGGTCTGGAAATTCAAGAAGTGCACGAAGTAATCGCACTAGGCGCTCGAGTTTCACCAGCACGTCAGGAGAATGAAGATGCTGTTTCTATGGAAAAGAGATATTGACGGAAATCTAATTTCCAACCGTGTGGGTCTATTGGGGCGATGGGCTGAGTATTTCAATGAATTGCCGAGCAATCAGAAAACCGGTGAGTTGGAGATTTCACCGAATGATGATAACAGATGCTATCGTCAACTAGCATAATAGATATGGTATCCTCAAGAGGTATCATTTAAGACATATTCTCCGCTAGCCTGCTAGGCCCGATAGTTTCATAGGTCCAAAATATGATCAGGACATACCACATTCCGTAGCCTACATAACGACGAAATCTATGAGCGATACCATGACCGTCAAGTTGTGAATAAAATTCGGCTCAATAGGTTACGGTGGGTGGGTCACTTAATCCGCATGGATGAGGATGATCCCGCCCGGAAATTCTATAAGGGCAAATCTATGGTAGAAAAAGAACACGAGGCAGACCAGTTTGTAACCACAAACATTGCTGTCTTCCGCTTCAGGCTGGAAAGCTAGGTAAGAAGGGGCTCCTAAAGGACCTTAATAACAACTGAGGCAGGATAAATATTATAGGAGGATACGTGGTGGCTCTTCTCTCGTCGATTGTGGTACACGGTTTATGCATTTTCCTGCTTCCGGCATCTTTTTTTGTTTCCAATTTTAGCTCCGTGTACCTTCCCGGTAAATTTTACAGTTTGTGGTATTTCAGGCTCTGGTGTAGTTTCACGCATCGGATTAAAGACTTTTGAAATTTTGACCAACTATGAGACGGGAATTCAAGTGTCAAAAAGAACCCCTGCACCACTTTTCTTAGCATGACTAGCCCAGAAGGGGACTTGAATGGACCTGCGCTTAGGACCTGGTGGACCTACATGGTCAACTTCATCACTCGTTTTTAGGTTTTAGGACTCGTGGTTGACTTATTCTGACTGGATAGTCATTATGGCCAACCGATGGTTTTTACCCTTTGCATACATCCCATACGCCTTGATGTACTTTCTGGCCCCATTGTTCGCCACATAAAACAGCACTTTCTAATCGTACTAATTCAAAAACAACTGCACCGAGACCCATTCTGTCGCTCCGAGTTAGGTTTCTACAGAGCCGTATCCATTTCTATTTTTCTACTTTTCGGGGAATGTTTGTTTTTCCAGATATGCCTGAAAGATATTTATTTATTTATTTAATTTAACGGACAATAAACAGTAAACTCCAAATAATTATTGTCCTCAGGAGGAGGAGAAAACAAAAATCTTATCCTACGTTTAAAACTCTTTATAGTAGAGAAGTTAAAAGGACCAAGCTGTTCTGCGTTGTAATTTCGGCAAAGCCTAGGAATCGGGGAATGAAAGTAGACTTCGAGCTCTGCGAAGAGTACGTTGTCTGCGCTACGTGTGTTATAAGACGCAGGACGGCAGGTGATGTCGTCAGTGAGCTAAGGAGGGTTGGATGGAGTCAAAATCAGAGGAGGCACGAAGTATAAAGCCTGACAATTTTGCTGCTCGATTGATGACATCAAGGCAATGGGTGTCAAAGCGGAGCTTATTGTCCAAAGTGGCTCTGAGGTCTTGTGTGGAATTTAAGCAGGATAAGGAATGCCCGTTAAGAGAGTAGGAGAAAGAAGTGGGTGAGGATTTTAGGGAGTAGCAAATAGAGTAACACTTTCTGACGTATAGCGCTAAACCATTAGTCGATCACCAACGAAGTAGAGTGTCTAGGTTAGATTGTAGGGAAACGCAGCCTAAGGTCGTCTGCATAGAGCAAACAGGGACAAGCAAGGAGGAGAGGAAGGTCGTTATTAAAAAATAAAAATAACAAAGTAGTAACAAAGAGACGCGGCAGGATCGGTTGGAAAGGCAAGAGGCAAGTCATAAAACAAGTGGTATGGGAACGTTTAGAGTTTGGATAGGAGTATCTTGTGATTTACAGTGTCGAAGGCTTTAGCGAAGTCAATGTAAATGGTATGCATTTCTTGCCGTGAATTTAGACATTTAGCGACAAAGTTGGTAAAGTCAAGCAGGTTGGAGGCAGTGGACCTACGTTTAACAAAGCCGTGTTGCTCTTTCACTATGCGTTGGTCAAAGTGGGCGGACAACCAATCGCTGACATATCTTTCCAGGATTTTGGAACAGGAGGAGAGGCGGGAAATGGGACGGTAATTTTCAGCAAGCGTACGATCGCCACTTTAGTGTATGGGGATGATGAGAGCCTCTTTCCACAAGCCGGGAAAATGAATCTCTTCGAGGCTTTTGTTGAAAATAAGAGATAGGGGAAGGGAGATGGATTTACCCGTTTTGAGCAAAAAGAGGTTTGCAAGACCACCGTAGCCAGGTCCGACATTGCCATCAAGTTTGCCAATGAGGTACTCGACAAGGATAGGGGTAAGAAGGATAATGGTAGGCGATGCGGGGCAGGCTACATTCACTATCGGGAGGGATTCGGAGGAAGGAGGGGGACTGACGTAAAGTACCGGCAGAGTAAATCAGAAGATAGCAGGGGGGAGTTAGCTGAGGAGCCAGAGAATTTAATGGACGGAGCGGATAACTGGGCAGGGCAGCGGGAGTTGCAAATGTGGGACCAGAAAGGTTTCAGGTTTCCGCGCTTGAGTGAGTCTTCCACACTAGTCAAATATTCATTTCTGGAGTTACTTATTGAGGATTTTACCGAGGAACGTAGAGATTTGAAATAAACTAAGTCAGCACTAGAAGGAACTTCTTCCTCGCAGTCTCTTTTTGACGTAGAGCGTAAGCACATAGGAGAGGAGGGAACGTAACAAGGAAGAAGATCAGATAAAATGGTAGAAAAAGTGTTGAGTGCTTGGTCACACGTAAGTGGAGAGAGGAGGGGGACCCAGTTGATTGACGCCAGGGCTGAGTTCAGAGCTTCGAAGTTCGCCTTACGAAAATTGAACTTGGTATATGTGGAAATAAATAGAGCTTAGCGTTTACTGCCAACTTTAAAACTTTGTCGAAAGCGCCATCCATATCTAAGGGCTCGTTTTTAAAGAAGGACAAAAGGAAAGTCCCTCAGGTCATAGTCCTCTACAATCGTTTATAGATGATTTTCAACAACACTATATTATACATGTAATTTAAGGCTTTTTCCAAGTTGCTAATCGAATGTAACATTTAACCCTTATTATTCATTTATTTGCTCCAGTTGTGAATCTTATAATTAAATTTACTTACGGTATCTAATTTGAAAGATTTGGAAGGTTTACCTGCAATGAAAGAAAAATATTTTGTTAATAAAATGACATTAAAAATTTGGTTTTGTAGTTCAATCTTCTGACATAGATATTTAGATAAACTTTTCTTTGTACCTTTTGAAGTGAAATGAATGGTTGAAATATCTTCATCCAATTTAAACCTGCTTGCTGTGGGTGGTACAGCAATAAATTAAGGATGCGTACGAGTATCTTACAACAACTAAATCAGAATGTAAGTCACTGATTTTGAACACAATAAGTTTCCAATTGTACATCCATCATAAGCCATTAATCTCATTTTATCCATCAGCTAATCCCCCAGAAGAAGCGTTTCGGTAAGTACAGGTATTATGCGAGTACTTTCGTTCTGGGCTAAAGTAGCGCCGCATTAAAGAACGCGTTCGCTGTACCCACTGCCATTTATCAGGTTCAATCAATTGAAGCGTGCATGTAATTATGTCAGAGATAAATCCAACAAAAGTGATGAAGACGATAGCGATGCAGATACGAGTTTGGATGTTCCAAAGACTACGTTGAATAAATTAATGATTCGAAGAACGAAGTATGCTGGAATGCTGGCTTCATTGTTGATGTAGTGTTTTAAGGCCCATGACCAGCAAACAATGGATGTAATTATTTTTATCGTGTTCTAAAAAGAACGCTAGTCGACTATTAATTGAAGTGTTGTTACCAGTGAAATGTGATGGATATATAAAAGATACAAGATTTTAAAAAAAAACTTGAGCATGAACTTGGTTTGATGATGAACAGTGAGAATTGAAAGGCACGTGTTTATTGTTCGCAAAAGTTCTGTTAGATTTTTTTGTCTTCAAATCTGTTCTTCTTTTAATGGATTTCCTAAAAGTTTTGTTTTTGTTTTGAAGTTGAATCAATGAAGAATGGTGAATGGTTTTTACAAGCAAGCCAAATAGAAATCGACTATATATTGTACTATACAGGAGAAACAATCCATCTATTTACATCTGAATCTCCCCAGATCGTTTTGACAGGAATTCAGGTCTGTTGAAGTCAACGTAGGGCGTTGATTGTAGATTTTCCACTTGGAAGTTTATATCAGAAAGAATGTGACCTAGAAAACGCAGAAGCGTTCAATAAATATGAAAAAATCCAGAACTAAACGCTGATTTATTGTAGTTTTCGGTCGGATTAGGGAACAGGTTCTTTTTCATCTCCACATTCCTACGGTGTTTACAATTTTCAGAAGTGCGAGATGTGTCTCAGGAAATCACTTTTTGATTGTGTTACCTGTGATGTGCTTTGCAAGTAAATAAGGTACCTCGAACCGGTGGTATACCGACCCTGTCTGCTGTAAAAAAATCTTGAACAGGTGAACTGATACCGGCGGAATAGCTCAACAATTTAAATTGTATACAAGAAAGATAAAGTCTTTCGCAACAAGTACTGAGGGATTTCGCTGGAATAAAGAATAACCGAAGCATTAAAACAGTACTCAAAGACTAAGTAGACATTGTCACCGATGAATCTAAGGAAGCTGCAAGAGCGAACTGAATATGTCGGAAGAGTTTTTGACAGAGTCCTGTACACCGAATCGATGTCCTACATCTGTATCAATTGATCCCAAATTAATAAATTTTTTGACAACAATCATGAAAGGGTGACGTACCTTGTCACAGAGTACTAACATTTCAGAGCCCATCAGAGCCCTACAGAGGGGCATCTTCCATTTATTGAGCCCTGTTTGGCTTCGCGTGATAGTGAACCCTCTTTCATGGCCACTGAATGATAGTAGAGGACATGGTTTTGAAATCATATGTGGCTTAGATGAAATCAAGGTGTATGTTGGTACTGAAGTCTGTTGCGACATGTTTAGCCGTGGTATTCGGATTCAAACAAGTGCTGAATCCAAGCGAATCGGTGACTTCCAAATTTGGAAAACGTCGAGCGGAGGATACGGACTGCTATGTCCAAATCCGTCCAAGTCCGAATGTATCTAAACACTGTCGTGGAGCCGATGAATCTACCTCGTGATATCGGAGGCAGCAGCGTGGTTAGTGTTACGGCACATCACCGCCAATTCGACTTATTGCAAACGGCTGTTTGAACGGCAGTTTGTAGGCTGACTCAGCCTCCTTCCAGTGGGGTGAAGTCAAACCAAGAGCGTCTTGACGAATGAAGTCGAACGTGAATTGTCTCCGGAAGTGATTTGTCGATTTACATTTCTCGAAAAAATAATGTCAATTTATCAGTGCGTTTCCATGTCAGTTTAGAGTTCACCTGGTTGGATCTAAGTGACTTGGTTAATGCTTGGCATCACAGTTTTCTGCCTCCTACAGTTCCTTTGAAAGTTGAAGGAGACATACCTATCTGTAGCGTATATCCCCCCCCCCCCCATTTGTTCAAAGGAGGGTTTCCTTGGACTTATGCCGTTGCGCATACTCTCTCGGTTATGAAGGACTGGCTAGTGTTACAGGCAATCAGTTGCTAATTTAAGCTTTAGGTTACTGCCACACTCTGCTCCAGCTTCTCTTCATTTTTTTCTCTATAAGCAATAGATTCAACAGGTTATAGGCGGATGAAAAATAGGAAAAGAAGGTATTGGTCACCACTCTTTTATTTGAAGACAAGAGTACCAGAAATTTTGAAATTATAGAAAAGGGATATTTCTCGTCGTGCGTAGTAAGCTATAGAGAGAGACGGATTTGATTGGGGGCTCTTTCATTACTTAAAATACATAAAATAGGGAAACCGAGGTGTCCATCAATTATCTTTCACTTGAGGGTGAATTCTATGTGAATGAAAGACCTTCATATAGGTAGATGCAAGGCATATTTTATCTAACACTTCTGCCAGTTTTAATAACCGGTTTGTCGTTAGAAGAAAGTAATCATGAGATGGATTTTTCATTTGGCGAAATGGGATGAAATCATAGTAGAAATTCAGATCCAAACGAATTTGCCCAAAAAGATGCAATAGTTTGAAGATTATTTGCAAAAAAGTATGATGCGCTGAAAATCTCAGCCGGAGTTATAAAGAGATGAATAAAAGGGAAATCGCCAGAACGAGTGATTTTGATAAGATCCAAATATCTTTTATATTTTGTGAGTTAACACCTTTTATTATATTGTTAAGGGCACATCGGGCACCGTCTCCTTAAAGAACTAGTGTGCCTCTTTTACTGGTTATAGTGTACCTATTGATCATAGTATTTCAAGCAGGCCTATAACCGTCAGGAACTTTAGTATGTTCCCTACTTCCAGATCTTTCAGCTTTGGATCTGGTATCAAGTGTTCTCCCAGATGCCTCGACCTATTCTACACAAGTGCCGGACACTGACCCTGGATGAGTGAAGAGGTTTCGTCATACTCCTCATAAAACCTGCAGGCAGTGTCCGTAGGTATCCCTAGTTTCTCTAGATAATATTGCCGTCGACAATGAAAAGTGAGAATTCCCACTATGGTTCGCAGGTTCTTTTTGATGAGGTTTAAGCAATCCTTTGTGCGTATGGGTTTGTATCCCCCAATAAACGCCCTGGACTGCTCCATCCCTGGTAGGCCCAGTATAGTTCCCTGAACCGTTCTTCTTCATTTCTTAGAGTCATAGCTGTCAAACTGTTTCCTATTCCACAGAAGGGTTCTGGCCCGTGTAAAGGCGTTCCTGCTCCCTTCTTGGCTAGTTCGTCCGCTGCCTCGTTGCCTTCCAACCCAGCATGGCCTGCAACCCAAAGTATCCAGACCTTGTTGGACGAGCCGAGTGTATTCAGTCTCTCAAGGCATTTCCACATCAGTTTAGAGTTCACCTGGTTGGACCTAAGTGCCTTGATCGCTGCTTGGCTATCGGTGAGCTATGTTCTGCCCCCTGCAGTTCCTTTGCAGATTAAAGGAGGCGTATGGCGTATATTTCCACCTGGAATATGCTAGCGTACCTACCTATTTTCCTTTGACCAATGACACCGACACCTGCTCCCTCTGCTGTGAGGGACCCGTCAGTGTACCAAGTAATCAGTTGCTTGTTTAAGCCGTATGTCGCAGCCACGCTCTCCCAGTTTGCCTCGTTCTTATCGAAGGGAAAACTCGTTGTCATGTTATCCTTTGGTATCAGAAGAACATCAAGAATATCAATCTTCTTTCGATTTAAGCAGATCCCCGCCTCACTCATACTACCGGCCATCCTGAAAGTGCAGCTAGAGAGGGGTTAATCCCAGAAGTACATCTAGGGATGCCGTTGGGTATGTCCTCTTTGCCCCACTGATACTCGGCAAGTGATTCCGAGATGTGTCTTCCAGAGTAATTTGAGGTCTAGCGTAATTCGCAAATATTTGACCTCTGTTTCTCGTTTCACCTCCATATCATGTAATGTCATGGCTCTCAGGTGATCAAGCTTACGCCTCCTAGTGAATGGTACTATGGTGTTTTGGCTGGGTTGATCCGCAGTTCCACATTTCTGCACCAGGCACTAGTATCCCTTAGTCCAGTTTGAATTCTATCACATAGGGTATCTTCATACTTGCCTCTACAGATTAAAACAATATCGTCCGCGTAACCCTAGACTTGTATTCCAGTATTTGTTAACACGTCTAGGAGTTCATCCACTACCATACTCCACATTCGCGGCGATAGTACCCCACCCTGTGGACAGCCTTGAGTGGTGTTCACGACAATAGAATTTGTACCTGTCGGTACTTCTATTTGCCTGCTTTCTAGCATTTTTCCCATCCAAAATGCCAGAGTGTTTCCCACTTCCTCGCGGCTCAGGGCATCTTGGGTGATGTGTTGTCGAATGCTCCTTCGATAACCAAAAACGCGCACAGTGCAATTTCTTTTGTTTCTATGGCATCCCGTAGTACCTCTGTCAGCTAATACAGAGCAGTTTCAGTTGACCGTCCTGCCCGGTAAGCGTGTTGACAGTGATGTAGGGGATTACGCTTTAGAACGTTAGTTCCAATATAGTTGTCTATGACCATCTCCACCGTTTTGAGTACGAACGATGTTAGGCAAATTGGTCTGAAAGATTTAGGTTGAAAAGGATCCTTTTTACCCGCTTTCGGAATAAAGACCACTTTTGCCCGTCTCCATGCCCTTGGTATGTATCCCAGTGCTATGCTATCCTTACCACCCGCAGAAGAGACTCTAAGGTAATTCCTAGGCCTCTCTGGATTAGTGCTGGGAAAAGTCCATCTACTCCGGGAGATTTTATTGGTTTAAAAGTTCCCACTGCCCACCTTAGCCTAGCTTCTGACCAGTTTTGCTAGTTTCCAGTTCTCCTTTCTTCCCCTTTTATTCGTTGTTGGGGTGTCAGGCAAAATGTTGTCGCCTGTTGTCGTGGGGTAGGACCCCGGGAAATGAGTTCTGAGAGGCAGGTGTACCCTGCACTTCTCATTCTCGGTAAATGTCCGATTTTGCTTCTTCAAACAGACGGAGGATATTCCCCCGGGTTTTTCTACATCCTTGTACAGCCTGGTTGCTTCTGTGATCTTTTCGATCCCTTCACAAAATTCCCTAAAGCTGTTCCGTTTTGATTCCCTCATTACGTTGATATACGCAGTCAGTGCATTTTTGTACCTCTGCCAGCCCCCGGTTTGTTTTGCCCGGTTGAAGAGTTTTCGTGCGTCTGTTCTCATTCTGGTCAGGTTCCTGAATTAACACTTAATTTTCAAGGGCTTGTTCTTCATTGGGTGATTGCCAATGCTAAACATAAATATCCATGTCCCATCCAAAAGAGAACTGTGCTTTTAATCGGGGATAACGAGGTCTGGAGGTTAACATTTGACCGGCTTGACCATCGCACTGTCTTAAATTTGAAAGGTTGGATTAGATGTTGTTTAGCAAACCTCTCTTAACTGCTTGGCTAAATTCAGTTTATGGTTTCAAATAGGGGCAATCGACTATTATCTAGCCTACGCCCAAAACATGTTGGTTGAGTTGATGTATGAATGTGTGGTCTCGCAATAAAAAAATGTTTAATATAAAAATAAAATGTGCAATTTGTATTAGAAACTTTTTATTGAGACTGCGGCGCCAAATAAGTCGAGTCTAGTGCGTTAGTCTGTATTTCAGTCCTGTAATGAGTAAGTATTCAATTTGGTAAACCTCACCCAAATTACAACCTCAACCTCAACGGTGAAATACGATTTTGATTACCCACAAATATGGATTATTTCTTCAGACCGAGTCATGCAATATAAAATAAACCCCCGGGGCCCTTTTAGGTAACTAAATCCCTTTTTAATTTACGCAGCCACCACAATGGAGCTACACCTACAGCGTTGTATTAATCTGACTACGTTTGGGAGGCATATGTAACAAAAAATGTGTGGTACATTAAATCAAGCATCGTGAAAACTCCAGATGAAAGAAATTCCTACCCCGGGGATAACTTTTGCAATGCCTACGATTGATTGCAACAAATTATTGCCATTATCGAAAAAAGCAATTAAACACAAGTGAATGTAATCAAACCAGATATTTGTTGATTGCAGCCCATGAGCAACATTTGGGCACAATGAAAAGAAAGTTTTCGGGAAAAGTAAAGACTTTTCCAAAGTGACTGGGCCCCCGATTTCATGTCCGCAGTCAATAATGCTGACACCGCTGCACTTTTCATCATTTTGCCAACAACGTTTTCCTTCGATTCTTCAAAATCATGGTTTATTATGAACTTTTCCTTAATGTGCGTCCACCTCATCCCGACATTCTATAGAAATCCGTGGCAGCATTCCATTCAACATTCGAGCAAATAACGTACAACAAGTTATGTCTTTTCACTGTTGGAAATGTTGCTTTTCTGCTGATGTGTCCATCATAGTCAGGTCGCCATGGAGCTTTAATGATGTGCTGCCAAGATAATGTCTGCGTCGTTTTTAAGCTTAAATCCATTTCGTTTTTCGCTCTTTTTTGCTTTTGGTCAACTATCTAAACTACCTTTTCAGGTTTCACTTGTTCATCACATCAAGATTATCATCGTCGGAAGTTTAATTGTTCGACCAAAGACCAAGTCAGCGAAAATTGTATGGTGATCGTTGACCTTGTATCGGCATACTTATAACCAGCAATTTCGCCTTCTTTGCAAAAAGGTTTTTGAGCAACCAACACTGATCGTGACGACCATATTTATCTAGTGGAATGTCTTTATGCGTAGTACGTTCAGGTCTTGAGGTGATTTCCCAAAAGATTTCGTCGATACTTGCGCTATCAAATATACTACTGACTTTCTAATTATGATGTCTGCCCGTCAATGGGAGTCCGGTGCGGCGAGTTACCAATTTGTTTGAGTTCCAGTTCTATTCACTTTAAACGGTTAAAAGATCGCAAAAAATTGTCTTATGATTATGCAGATACATTCTAAGATTTCTTCTGAATTTCGTCTCTCCTCTACGTCTTATAAGATAGTTGTCCCAAATCGCTTCTGTCGGATTAATCCAGACAGTGATGTCTCTCTTTCTACCACCCTTACAACGAGTAAGACCCCGAAGACCCCAACAGGTGTACCAGATAACAACTTGGTAACACTTTTGCGAACGCTTCTACCATCTCAGCAGTTTTACAGCCCTCGATGGAAAAAGTTAAATTATTTAATTGGCTCCTATCATTTGATCGAGAAGTGAAAAAACCTCTTTTTGGCATTAACTTGAACCGGACCGGAGGCTTGACCTTCCCTTGTGAGTTCCTTTGCCAATCGTTTGGTTTCACTTGTGTCTGCACAAATAGTTTCAATAGTGCCATAAAATAAGCAAACAACATTTATAGCAACATTCGAACAATTTGTTGATTTTTTTTTCTAGTTCAACATTGAAAATTATACTTTGGCGAGTTCTGCAAGAACTATTGGTTGCTCCACTTAACCCCGGAAAAAAACAACTCTTTCGCTGTTTGATTGTTGTTTGAGGAAATGATTATAATTTGCAATTGGTTACCATGGGATAGTTGAAATTATAATAGTTTTGACTTGGTTTTGATTTGGATCGACTGCAATAACCTCATTACTTACATAGCATCGGTTGTGAAGATAATGAAATTGACATGACCACGCTTTAATAATATTATAATCGAAAACAAAAAATACCATTCAGGGACCTGCTGTGTAAGACTAGCGACTTAGCGGCATATGAAGCGCTTCGAGATTCAAGGGTTGGACCTCAAAAATTTTGACTGGAAAGGACAAAACTTGAAGAAATACCAACAACTTTATTAGTCATTTTGCGAAGTAGGTTGCCCATGGTAACTAGATTTGAAGCTGGAAAAATAGGAGTATAGCAAACAAATTGATTTCATGGTGCAGTGGAGCTTTTGGTGGAGGTCAGTTGAAACAAAGCTGCATTCATTGCTTGGATCATTTTCTCGGAGTGCTCCGGTTGTGGGTGACAAATCCGTTTACCTAGTGGATCCGTTTCTCTTTCCATACACCATCGCATTTTCTCTTTATTCTTATACAATTTCCAGTTTAAATTTCAATTTCCAGTTTACCATATTTTCCCCCGTTTTCCCTACACCACTAGAAAGGATTAAATTATATTAAAAATTTTTCCTGTTTACTACCACTCTAAACGAAAATATTTATTTATTTTTTATAGTTGTTATCCTTTTCCACAGCAGGAAGGACCTCAACCACACAACGACAACCTCACAATCCCAGGGGTTGTCGAGGAGAAACTACGGGAGATCTGTGGACGAATTGGGGATAATAATGGCATTCCGAACAAAGCCCTGAAGTTGACTGCTAAAATTAGGCCTACATGGTTCATGAATGCATTTGAAGGTATAAGGAGTGTTTCCACGCAGTAGAAAAGGCAGAAGTTGGTTCTGCTACCGAAGTCCTAAAAGCCACCTGACGCACCCTCTTCATATCGCCTTATCTGTCTTTTAGGCACCGTTGAAGAGGGTCATAAACAATAGGTTGCTTCCGTTCGTCAAGCTAGCGGGTGGTCTACCGGAGCGGCAGTACGGGTTCACAGTCGATGCCATTGCAACGTTGGTAGACCTGGGTCATCGGCCGCTGGTAAGTACTGCGCGGTGGTGACACTGGATGTCAGGAATGCCTTAAACTCAGCTAACTGGGGTTGGATTAAGGGCACTCTGGCTACACTAGCTGTCCCTTTTTACTTAGCTCTGATAATCAAGAGTTACCTTCCGGAGAGTCTTCTTTGGTACGAGACGGACGATGGGCCAAAGCAAGTGTTCCCCAAGGCTCTGTACTGGGACCCCTACTGTGGAACATAATGTATGACGGAGTGCTCGGCCTTCGCGTGCCAAAGGGGGCAACATTGATTGGTTTTGCAGGGGACCTGGCAGTGGTAGTAGATGCGGAACATCACCAGGACGTAGAACTTTATGCAAGCGAAACCAATCATGCTATCAAAGAATGGCTCCAAATGGTGAAATTGGACCTGGGGGAAGATAAGACGGAGACGCAACTTATTACCAATCGCAGGAAAAACACCACTGTCAAGATCCGGGTTGGTAATCACGAGGTCGTTTCAAAATCGATCATTAGATACCTGGGGGTAATGATCCATGCCAAGTTGAGCTACGAGGGGCGCCTGGACTATGCCCGCGGAAAGGCAGCACCGGCTAACTTATCTCTAGGAAGGATGATGCCTAATATTGGAGGACCAAAATCTAGTCGCCGGCCGCAAATCGCCGGGGTGGTGAAGTACACCTTGCTATACGCGGCTCCTGCTTAACACAGTGAACCAGGGAAGGGTAAATTCGGCATACCGGCCAATCGTTCTGAGGATGTGCAGTGCATATAGGACGGTATATGATGAGGCACTGTGTGTCATCGCGGGGATAATTCTCATAGATCTTTTAATGAATGAGGCTCACTGTCTCCATCGGAGAGGGAGGGCGAATCCGGGTTTCCGAAAGGCCACTAGGAAGGAACTGTGGGATAATTCCGAAAAAGGCCGCTGGACCCATACACCGATCCCGCGTTTTGAGAGATGGGTCGAGTGCAAATATGGATAATTAAATTACCACCCAATGCAGTACCTTACGAGACACGGTGGATATAGAAAGTATTTGCATCGCTTTGGATTGGATGAGTCCCCAGCCTGTCCCGAATGCGTCGCTACACCCGAAGACCCGGAGCATGTTATTTTCCAGTGTCCAAAATTCGCGAATGAAAGACGGAAGTTAAAGGACGTCCTCAACGCAGTTATCGAACCAAATAATTTCGTGGATGAGATGCTGAGGTTCGCAGCAAATTGGAGTACGATAAATGCAACAGTAACTGCGATACAGGAAAAGCTGCAGGCACTGGAATGAACTCGGAAAGCGCGACGGACGCATGACTTAGTTGTGTTGGTGTAAACCAGAGCCCTCCTCGCGGTATAATACTTCAAGGTGGTCCCGCGGAGATATGAGCGGAGAAGTGGGGGCGGTTTTAGTGGGTCAAGCCAAAGCAGCTTCTTTCTAAGATTTCCACCTCCACCCATAAAAAAGCCTGTGTAAGTGGTTGGCAAAGGTCTACCACCGTTGGCTTTGATAATTAAAATGTAATACACACATAAACCAGAGTCACAACCAACGAGGTTAGCTCTGCGATTAAGTCAGTCACCTTGTCAAAGGACGTTCCCAGAGTGAAAGCGAAGCTCGAAAACTCTTTAATAGGGAATAAAAAATCGGCGATTAGCTAATATACAAAAACACACCAATTGTAATGGGGAAATTCTGTATGGCGTCGAACAAACCACAGAAGCATCTCGTCTATGCAAGGAGTATCCTAGAGACAGAGCAATTTTCTTAGTCTGTCCTAAGAAGGAAGATGGGCCCAGGAGTTCCTCCGAACACAGTGCAATCTCTACAGTTCTATGCAGGATCTGAGGATCCCGTTTTGGATAAAATAAGATAATGAGAGCACTGAGCTTTGTTATGTTTCTGCCTTCTTGAGAAATTGACACCACCATACTCGCTGGCCCTCGGAGACAAGAGAAATTAAAAAGAAAGGGATCAACAATGAGATGTTTGGAGTTTTTTACTAAAGGAAGTGATCAATTGGTGGTTCAATCTGACCTATCAAGAGAACTTTGTCCTAGATTCGGTAGTTCAGTGACATATTCGTCAATAAGTCGGGTACCTTTTTTTTACTGATAGGCGAACAATTTCGATTAGTTTGCGTTATTTACACCAACTTGATGTCGCTGATGTTGGATCCATTGATGCAACCCTACCAGACTCCGCTTTGAACTTTAAATTCCGCTGAGATTTTACCTCGACGCAGTACGTGACAATTTGCACTATCGTCGTCATGTGTCGCTGTTAAATGTTGTAGCGTCGACTCTTCTGCGTAGGGCATTCTAAATGCAGTCCTTGTTCTCGCCGTTGAAAGCTTCCTCGAAACTGATAAAGAGTAGAAGGAGCGATCATCCAAACTCGGCACACTGTCCCATAATGATCCGAGGAGTGCTAATGTGGTCGTTACAGGACGATCCGTAACGGAAACCGATCTGCTCTTTGTCGATCGAGTTTACGAAATGTTGCTTGATGCATTCAAAGATGATTTTAGTTAGTATTTTCGCGAAAGCAGGAAGCACGCAAATATACCTTCGGTTATTATCCTCTCGCCTTCAGAATCTTACTGCCCTTTGTGGCCGAAAAAGGGGTTTTTTAACTTAAGAGTAGGAGAAGGCTCCTCATCTCGAAGTTTTTGAGATCCATCGCCGTGCAAATCCAAATGAAGGCAACTCATCAGACGCTGCCTCACCCTCTTCCCTGGAAGCAACGTGACCGGTTTGGCTACAAGGTGGCATCTACTCCCTTATATCAATTTAAAAACACGTCATGTGTATGAGGCTAAACTAAAATTTTGTTTAAGAATCGAGGGATTCCTAAGTCCGCCATCCCCCACAGCAGAGGTGAGGCAGCGTCAGATGAGTTGCCTCTGCCCTGGACGAAACCGCAAGTCATAAATTTTGCAAATTGGGTGCTTGCCCAAGGATGAGGGTTTCGTGGACCACAACTGTGAAGGCCTGTTGCTTTCCAACTGGTCCGGTCCGTCATTGGGTGAATGGTAGACTTAGGAATCCCTCGATTCTTTAAAAAAATTTTGGATCGTAGGTTCCCGATTGTAGCTTTGAGTTTGGGATTTGTGCGAACCAGTTGGGGATACTATCAAAGACCCCCGAAAATGGAACCAATCTTAATGTATGTTTCCACTGTAAATAATGTGCTAATCAAAATGTCCACTAAACTTCTTATTGCCGGGGCCCCTGCTTTAGTATAATTTCTATGCATATCAATCCACGGTTCTGAAAGAGCTGATTGGCACAACTGTCTCGGAGTCCCTTCCTTTCATTTTTTACATAGGAAACTCTGAAATGGCACAAGGATTAGGAGTTTATATCAGGAATTGCCGGGTTCATTTGCAAGATAGTTGATGTATGCCCCCGCATCTCAATTTCAATGATTGAAATATTATGCCGATAGAAGGTAGTTCTACTAAATAACCGCCGAGGTAATATTCATAATTAATCTTGTGAAGAACCACATCAAGAAATCAATATCAAGTCAGTAGAGTTTACTGGCATCATTGCAAGATACAGATATGACCAATGCGCCTTCGTTCAAGCCAAATTTTGAGCAACGCCAAAATCGAACGTCGTAATCTGACATCTCGGATGTATCAAAGGTTATTTTTGGCTTACATTTTGTCACACTTGCACTTTTACTTCTGGCGGTGAGGAATCAACGACTCATCAATTCAATAACTTGGTTGGCGACAGGAGATATTCACCATCAAAGTAATTGAAGGTGGTACATTCTGTGGGTCGCAATTTAGATATCACTGGGCCAGACGGTAAACCCTAACACCTCTAACTAAATTCATATAATTCTTCCAAATGATCACTTCATAATGCGAATATTGAAAGTTTTGTCGGCATTACTGCGCGAGAAGAGCTATGTATTAAATATCCATGAATGAATGTCAAATCTCGTTAGCAAAAAAAATCTATTTCAATGTTATCTTTATGCCGTCAACACTCGATCACTTAAATAACATCTCTGTGCAAACAATGAAGCGGGCAAAGCTTTTAGGATATCTGATTAGCGACATTAGCACTAAGGGTCTACCCGTGAAGGTAACGGCAGTCCCCGGTTTTTGGATATGCCAAATTGTAATAAAAGATTCACAGCCGAAGGTTCTGACTTCCAAGCTCTGTCCTACAAGAGGCTATAAGATTCCGACAAATTGATACCTTCAACCCTCGAAGCCTGTCCCAGATATGATATCAAAATCATACTTGGGGTTTTTAACAGCCAAGTAGGGACGGAGCCCGTATTCAGGCGATACGTTGGCTCCCATAGCTTACACCAAAATACAAATGATAACGGTCTGCGGGTTATACAATTAGCAGTGTCACACCAAATGGTTGTTGGAAGTACCTGGTTTGCGCGGAAAGCGGTCCATAAACATAGGTGGGCCTCTCTAAATGGGTCTACTTTCAACTAAATTGACCACGTACTGTAGACGAAGCATCAACAAATGATCTTCACAATCACCTGAAGAACGTTATCATAAATACGGTCACAAACATACTTGGCCCCAGTCGCAAAAAGGAGTCGGAACGGCTGGTTTGACGATGAATGTGAGCTATCAACGGAACGGAAGAATGCTGCATACCGAGTAAAGTTGCATTCTCAAAGGACGCGGGCACGCGCGGACTTCACAGACGGAAAAAGGAAGCCTGGGAGAACCAACAGGTCTGTGAATTCGAAAAGCGCAGGGAGCAACCGCACCAGGCGCGGAAGTTTTACCAATAAATCAGCGGGATGAAGCCATACACACACACACCCATAATTTAATTTCCGACAGAATGGGCATATTGGAGCAATGGGTTGAGTACTTTGATGAACTACTGAACAACCAGAACATCGGCGAGTTGGAGGTCCCGCCAACTGAAGACGACGGACAAATACTGCCACCACCAAATATAGGAGAATTGGCTCAAAAATCATAAGTCGCTAGGAGCCAATGCAACTACAGCCGAATTGGTTAAATATGGAGGCGACCAATTACACCAAGTGGTTCATCAACTTGTGCTCAACGTATGGGATAGCGAATCAATACCTGACGACTGGTAAAGAGGCATTATCTGTCTCATACATAAAAAGGGAGATATCACACAGTGTAGCAATTATAGAGGTATCACGTTGCTGAGTACCATCTAGAAGTTATTCTCCGCTATCTTACTAGGCCGGATAGCTCCATACGCCCAGAACATCATTGGTCCATACCAAAAAGGCTTCACTCCAGGCAAATCAGCAACAGATCTGATTTTCTCTCTGCGGCAAGCGATGGAAAAACTGTTGGAATATGAACATCAGTGGCACCATCTATTCATCGACTTTAAAGCCGCCTTTGATAGCATAGCCAGGGTAAAAGATCACATTAATAAAGGGAAGACAGAGTATATGGTGCCAACGTCAGCACCAAAAACCAACCAACCAACAACATCAAACCGCACTGGTCAAACGGGAAGACTACAACTTTGAGACCGTTGATAATTTCTCCTATGTAGGGTCAGAAGTCACAACCGATAACAGCTACGATGACGAAATCCGCGCAACCAACAGCGTCTATTTGAGCTTACCAAAACTATTTCGCCCGTAGCTCAAAGCTCTTACTGCCAGTCCTCATGTATTCCTCGAAGACTTTGGTTCTCAGCAAGAAAAATTGTGAGCTCTTGGCCACGTTCGAGAGAAGAATTCTCCGAAGAATTTTGGGCCCTTTACATGAGGATGAACGATTCGGTAGCCTACATAACGACGAAATCTATGAGCGATATCATAACCGTCAGGGTGTGGATAAAATCCGGCTCAATAGGTTACGATGGGCGGGTCATTTAATCCGTATGGATGAGGATGATCCCACCCGAAAAGTCTATAAGGGCAATATCTATGGTAGAAAAAGAAAACGAGGCAGACCTTGCCTGAGATGGAGTGATGGCGTAGGTCAGGACGCCAGACAGTTTTTAGGGATATCGAATTGGTGGACCTCGGCGTAAAACTGGGATACCTGGAGTTTCTTATTAAGACAGGCCTGGACCGGATACCGGTTGTTGCGCCGTTGATGGTGATAATGATTCAAATGCCTCGCCTCACCGAAAGTATGGTTAACAAGTGTTATCGTCCGCTGAAGGCGGTTATCATATGAAAAACACTCAACGGCATCACTGATGTCAAGAAAGCCACTGGGTTCAGATAATCATTATGGTTAGTAAGGGAACGGCAGGGAGTACTGCACATACAACATGTTTCTTACTCAACTTAGAAATTGGTGACATTTTTGCAAATGGTACTGATTTTTGAAACGTCTGTAGGTGAGGAAGGTTTCAGTGCAATCATTGGAAATTGCAATGGCAGTCATTTATCTGTCTGTTTATGGTAGAGATGTTACTCCATTTGCTCATTGGAGGTGATGACCATATCCTTTGAAATTTCATTCATTTCGTTCGTTTATATAAATATAATATTTTGAATGTGGTTTTCTATAGAATCCTGAATCTAGCGATAATGAAACTAAGCAGGAAATAAAATCATACAAAGATTGTAAAAAATACAAATTTGCAAATATTATATAACGGCAGTGATCCCTTGGATACCGCGTTATTACTTTTGTATCGAAAATGTTACGACTTTCTTGGTAGATCAGACAAAAATAAAAATCAGGTTTCTGGCTTAAGTCTTTCGATTTTTCAAAGGATGAACTAAATGGCTTGAACTTAGTTGAATGCATTAACAGTCTTAAAATTTCGTAAAACTATTGCTAATAACTGTATAAGCACGTAATTTCAAATTCACCGTAATCATGCTGCGTCATGCAGAAGAATGTAGCAATATGTAAGTTTATGCAAAGCGCAGGTTGCTCGCTTAACTCTTTCGATTCCCCCGAATGATTTTCCCTTGTCCAGGAAACAAGTCTTTTCCAGATTTCTTGCAATATATATTATGTATATTCTGGGGTGTTCCATTTCGTTACTCATGCGAAGGATGTTTTATCTAATCAAAATTTCCACACAGAAAAATGAAGTATTTCTTGTTACAATGTCTCGACAAAGTATGAGTACGTGGGTAGCAGTACATTTGCGAAAATTGTAAAAATTGAAATCAACAACGCACTTGTTCCCAATTCATGTGGGATGCAACTCAGACTAGACGAGAAACTGCTCTTATCTTCATTTTCTTCACGAAAACTGAACGCCCATATTAATCTGCATTCATGAAATTAAAAGAAAATTGATATGTGTGTGAGTCGGTTTTGTTATTTTCAGAAGACAATCGAAAATTTCGTTGTCGCACTCTCAAAGCCTAGTTCAAACAATTAGGCCTATTTTTTTCTCATACTTTATATATTTAAGAAAAAACTAGACGCAATACGTAGGTTTTAAAGTAGTTCCATTACTTGATTAATAGAGCTAGTACTGAATACCGAAAGCCACTGAATTACTGTCACCACTTTCACTAATCGATAATTTTATAAGAAGAAATGCATCTCGTAACTGAACGCATATTTGAGATTCAAATTTCAGATTTTCTCATATACATATCGTATTCAATGATTTGAATTGTCCACCAAATTATGTCACCAACATATCAAGATCAGATACCTGAGCTCAAGCCATTTGTTTAACATAAAAAAAGATTTAATTCGGCAGCGGAAAGATTGCATGTAGATATTAGTAAAACAAGATTCCAAACGCAAAAATTTGCCTGGACGCATTTCCTGCTCTAAGTAATGAAATGAATCTAAACGTGAGACAAAACTCTCGTAAACCCACATTTAGTTTTATCTAATACTGCGGCAGGTCTAAATCGACGGCGTTATTTCGTCAACTTTCACTTAACTTTTATATTAGCTTCAATATTGAGTTAATGCGTTGAGATAATTTTGAATTAAAATTTTCAACGACAATTCATCACTGATAATTTTCAAATAATTAAACACGACATGGTGCAGAAATTTTGAGAAGAAGATGCTTCAGATGAATGTGATTAGATAATATAAAGAAAGTGTTGCGTTTAATGGGCGTTGACATTTTATGTTTGGTCGTTGAGAGATTTATGCATATCCTCTTTAAAGTGGGCAAATGGAAAAATTGAAGTTTTGATAATTAAATATGTATAGTTGATTCAAGTGGCTTGGAGCTTTGGTATGTTTAGATGAAGATGGTTTTCTTAGAAATTGGATTATAAAATCTGAAAAATCCGACGCTGCTTATGCATACGTAAATCCTATACGGATGAAAATTTGATTAGATAATTATGAATTCATTTGCTAATAGATAAAGACTTTTGAATAAATCTTTCTAGCAGTTTCAGAAATTAGATATAATGGGGTCACTTCAGCTCTTCATTCTCCAAGAAATGGTCACTATCGCTATATTGCCTAGAGAAGATTTCGTGGTAAGATGGTCATTGCAGGGGCCTACAAATTCTATTGATTAAGATTAATTGCAGGTTTATGTTGAGCAAATCAATCTGCTCAAATACATATGAATTGACAGATGAATCATCAATTCTTATATCTTCGACAGAAATATCCAGTTAGCTGGAAGAGAAGGAAGTTTGCCTGCGTAACGATTATGGGAGACCCGAAGATCCCATGAGTACGGTTTCGCCCAAGTGATACTGATATAAACGCCCAATTAAGAGTAACTTCTTCAAGTGGACTCTAGATGGTGAGAGGTAATGACCCTGAAATCGAAACCTGATCTTATCTTAGATCTTTGTGCTTTACGTTGTAGAATAGTTTCAGGAGTAGCAGTCGTCGAGTGGAGTAAGGCCAGTCGGCTCAGATTTTCAGAACCAGCCTGAAGCATACACGAGGGAAAACAGCTTCCCCATCCTGCAGCTAGAGATCTCTCTGACGTCCTCAAAGACTGGTTTACTTAGCATCCGGGTACTAGTTAGAACAGGGTCATAGCAAAGGAAGTGCCTGAGGGTTTCTTTCCCTTCTGAGTAGCTTCGCCAACGCGAATTGTAGGTAATGCCGAGTCTCGCAGCATGGTCCCCTATAGGCCAATGCCTTGTGCAGACCGCTACAAACTTGTATACATTTGCATGCATCTGGCACAGAATGAGCTTGCGGCCGCCAGCCCAGTCACTACCTTCCCCTCGCCTGGCCAGTCTGCTCAGTCCGCTCCCTTCCTATCACCGGGAACCAGAGAGTGACTTTAAGGGTGCCGTCCAGACAGTTCGTCACTTTTCTGTCCTGCCCCACTAGCATGCAGGATGTGGCCGCTTGGCGGTCTATCAGAATAGCTATGTTGTGCTTGGGGCTCAGAACATGCCCCAGCCAGTATCGCCAGTATTCCGCTTGAAATACACTGGTAAATCCTTAGAGTTGCGCGACTCGGCTACGCTATGTGTATCCTCGAAAACATCCACGATTACTCCATCTTTGATCCGTCGGTAAAGAATACTGAGTCATAGCCTTGTAGCACGCCACGGTGCCCACAGCAAAGTTTCTCCTGAAGTTTAGCTTGCGTGTCACGCAGTCCCTGGGGAATACCCAGAGACCCTGAGGTCCTTCGTCTAGGATGTTACTGTGTAGGGCTTCATTGCCCAACATCCGCACTTTTGCATAAGCTTTTTTTTTTAATTTTTCGCACTTAATGGCAATTAATTTTTTAGTTCTTCAGAGAGAAATAGAGAGAGAGAATATGAGAGGGAGAGAGGAAACAGTGTCCTTAGAATCATATTGCTTCTAGAATCATATTGAGCCGTTACTTCTATTGATTGAAGACTATAGTCGCAAGTTTATAAGAGCTGAAGCAATGATTCCAGGAAAATACGTCCCTTCCGAGGAGCAGGTGGAAATAAAGTTTAAGGCAGAATAACGAAATAGATTGCATAGAAGTTTTAATGTAAATCTTGTTTGAGTCCAGGAAGTTATGTCGATGCATATCGGACATTGCTGTTTATGCCAAAATGGTGTGATGTGACGGCATAAATGATATGCAAAAAGAAGATATAGAAGTTTGTCAGTAACTGGCTCCCAGGTCAAGAAGTCATAAGCAACTCGACACCTGATTCACGTCTGCTACCACCTGGTTTTCCAGAATACAAAAGCACACATTGTCTGAGAAGAGGGGGAGGGGTACTCTCTAGAGCCCCATCATCTTACTTTGCTTAGGCCCAGAATGTCTAGCTTATATCGCTGGAATTCCTGCTCAAGTTGGGGAAAGCGAGCATTCTCAGGACCCTCGCTACTGTTGTCGAGGAGTGTGCCCACATTCCAGATACCAATCATAGTCCTTTTCGAAAGCCAAAGGTCGTTGCCATGAATTCAGTCCCTATCTGAGGCGTTTTTGACATTTCGGTAGCAATAAAGTTTCAAATGCAGATTGCTAGACCACAAATTTTGTATTCCTGTTAGTCGCCTCTCACGACAAGCAGAGAAGGCTTTTTGAGGGTATACTGAAGTTCTCAAAGGACAACGACCACGCTGATGCTATCTTTTTGCTATCTCACTGGGTCATCTACCTTAGTCAAATGGCTCTGGATTTCCAAAGATAGGCAAGGAGAGTTGAACTGAAGATAAACACAAACAAAAGCAAGGTTTTTAGTCTGATGAGTCATTGCTCTCTTCCTATCTGCATCAATGAACAGAGCATCGAATGCGTCGATCAATTTGTATATGTAGGAAGTATGGATTCTATAGATGGGGGCATCGAAATCGATATCGCCCAACGCATTACAACGCAGTACAAAATCCGTTTTCGCTGCCTTGTCTAAAATTGGGAAATACAGTCATCTCAACACCAAGATCAAGTTGAGATTGTTCTGTGTTACTGTCCCTTCTGTGTTGGGATTAGCACACTCCACACAAACTCCATTGTTACCCGAAAGCTTTGGTCTGCGCAGAAGACTGGCACTCGTACGCACAGTGATATGACGGAAGTGGCAGTGGTTAGGTCGCATACTAAGGACAATTACATTGCTGGTTACGTCGTGGAATGAAATCAACTCTTCCAAGGGTATTTGGCGCAAAGCAGTTTAGGACTAGTGCGAGCCTATCGGCAAGTCCTGGGAGGTGCTGAAGGGCATTGCAGGTAGCCACGAACGATGCCACGTATGTGTGGTACACGGGCTATACCCCACCAAGGGCTGAATGGCAATCATATATATTTAGGGTGTAGGCGGATATATACTGAAGCTAGTAATCTGGCGAATTGATCAACATTGACGTGAGGAAGTCCCTTTCAAGCCTTTAGTGTGGATGGACAGCGTGGTGGCGACTAATATGACATAGCATAGTTTTTGGACAGTTATATCAGCCTCTCAGCTGATTCTCTTTAACTGACTGCTAATACGTTAGACTGCGTAATGCCATTGGAATACCAGAAATTTTTATGAACTCGAGTTCTTGGAGGTGACACGGAGATTAACCTGAGTTGAGTTTTGCTACCATGCAGGCAAATAGGCACGTAGCCCAAACGAGAAACTGCTACTTAAAAGAATTCTGAGGTGGATAGCCCATCCATATGAAAAACGTACTAGTAAAGATTCGAAGGTGAAATTTAGAGAATGTGCTTGGTGGCTTAGTGGAGGACCGCCATAATATTCCTGTTGCCTGTTCATCATGGATGTTGGTATTCGTTTTCGTGCTCCCCCGCCACTGTTGGTTTATCATTTGCACAACATTAAGATTGATGATATTGAAACTCCTATCGGTGAAACAGCAGAGGGCCACCAGAGCTACGGGGATAAACACTTCGGTACACGTAATGAGAATGGTAAGCATATTGTCGATTTGGTCGACACTCATGGTCTTTTTCTTCTTTAGCTTTTTGTCAGTTTGATGGGGGAGCTGGATTGGATTGTGTTCACAATTTCTGGTGGTAGAGTCGAGAGGGTCTCAAATTATTATCAAGGGTACAAGCCAAACGCTTTTTCAGTGTGCTTTGTGTCGTTTCCCATTTTTAGTAAGGATGACCTGATCATATAATCGAAGACGGGTCTCCTGTAACTTCTCCATGGTTGGTGTAATGCCATATCGATCACGAATGTCCCAGTTTTGGGAGTTATGATTCTGGCCGAATGGAACATCTTCGTCTTGTACTTGTCAATATATGGTTCGTCAATGCCTTTTCTAATCTTACTAGAATGATGACAGTAAAACGCAGATCGAGAAGTTATGCCCTACAAGTCCATAGTACACCAATATCGCCCAAACGTGACGAACCTTGAAGATACATAAACTCCAGCCAAAAAGCAGGCCGAGAAGTTAGTACTGTTTACGGCTATTACTCTAAAAAGGTCAGAGCAAGTTTCTGCAGAGCTTAACCTGGACCCAAGTTCGAGAGATTAATGTCATCTCTATCCGACAAAGTGCAGTTTGGAGCCAGAGTAGAATTTTTTCAAAAAGTTTCTCATTCGTGAAATTTATTGTTTTCGATCCCACGTTGGGCGCCATTCGTAATAAAAGAGAATTTGAGGGACATACTGCACCTCTACTTAACCCCCTTTTCGATATCTAAGTAACATCTCTATTATAATGTCGATCTAGAGAAGCCATCCATTGAGTTTGCCCTCGTATTGATTATGCTATTCAGGTAAGGAAAGGTCGAGCTACTTAATTTTTTCCTTTTCGCCTTCCTTTTCGGTCAACCCGTTTTATATTTGCGACAAATTGATATGAATTTCGACGTACCGAGTATAAGACTGGTGATGTTGTGTTAAATGGTGTATGAGAAAGAACTCTAAGGCTTTCACAAACTTGCTAGTATAATGGTATAAGAGCGTGGTTCGGTTGTCGCTTCGGTGGATGCGGAATTGATAGGTCCGCCACTTTGTAAGCTATGCCCGCATGGCTGGCAATAATTTAGGGGTTTCTGTGTAGAGATGATGTCTTTGGGGGGAAAAGTTCCTTGGAATTGGTTTCCAATTCCCCCGAGTGTCCGGAAACAACTGGTCAGCGGAGATCTTTCCCTAAACACCCCTATTATGGTGATGGCATTGGTTGGCTGTCTAAATAAGTCAATGGAATAAAGATAAACACCAACACCCCAAGGTTCTCAGTCGGACAGGTCATCGATTTCTTCCCATTTCTATTAATGGGCAGAGTATTGACGGCGAGGATCAATTTGTCTACCTCGGTAGCCTTGTTTCTGATGATCGTGATAACGAACTCGATGTTACTGGTCCAGGGCCGTATAGAGCATATCCAGGTCCGGGGTGAAAATTATGCGGAAAATGTGGTCCGGGGGAGAATTACACGGTTCTCAGGGGGAAATTCGTCTATTATTCTTTTTTTCATTGAAATCTATAGTTCGAAACTCCCAGAATACTCCAGAATCGGGCGGAACCTCCCCTTTTCCACCCCCTCTCGTCAGGTTTGTACCCGATGCATTACCAGCGCTAGATATGCCTTCATTGTTTCATGTAAAATCTGGAAATATAGACACGTCTGTGTGCTAAATGAGAACAGCAGATAGAAGGTGATCTCCACTGCTATTTGAATACTCCAAACTTTCGCCAGCACTTGCCGCGCAGTTGGTGTACTCTAACCCTTCACAATTTGTAACAAAGAACTACATCAGAGTAAGGGGCAGGTGCTGGAATATGTGTGGATCAGATTACAAAGGTGATGGTGGATATGCCACATTTTAAGGAAAGGCGACAATTTCATTATTGAGTATGTCCTAGAAGTGTATAGTGCAGAGCAGTTAAGGAGGAGGACAAGCTTCTAAGCACGACGAGTCGAGTCCATGCTGCAGGCAGATAAAATCGTCTTAAAAGCTCCAAATATTGGGCTCCAGAATCCAACTGAGCGAGTAGATTTTCTGTCTCTTCATTCGGTTAACTTCCATAAGTTCACTTTTTTGCATGATTTGCTTATAACTGCTGAGGTTTACACATAAATTAAGAGAAAAAAAAGACAATCAAGACATCAAATACCACCTAGGTCAGAAATTCATTGGAAACCCATCAATAAAAAATTAAAATTTAACTTTTATTCATTCAACAGATCACAACCGCTAAACAAACTTTGAACTAAATATTCATTAAGTAAGCAGTGATTTCCCAATCTTAGTTCGCTTTTAATATCTTAATTGCCTGAATTAGTTAGTTCCATCTCAATGCCATCTTTAGGTTTGGTCACAAGGTTTCCACTTATTGTAGGACTGTATCTAATTTATAATTCAGTATCAAATGTAAGCTTTTTATTGGGAGTAATTTTAGCCTCCAGTAGGGTCTCTGGTGAACATTTTACGTATTAGCTGCCTGTTTTTCACCGCTACAAACATCTGAACATTTGGGTTTTTTGTCATCCTTAATGTTGTGAGACGGATTGGCGACTTGACTTTCAGATTATTGCATCTTTCCTGGAAACAGAAGTTTCACTTTTATGGCTTTTTGTAGGTGCATTTCAAATTGAAGAACAATTGCGATTAGTTTGGGAAAATGTTCAGGCTTTTAGGGGATGTCGGTAAATTCCTGTATTGTTTCAAATATGTTAATTGCTTCATAATTGGCTGTAAGCTTGTAATATCTGACAAAATTCCATTTGAAGGGTTTGCTACATTCACTGCAATTATCTCTTTATTATGATTGAACAACAATTTGAATGCTTGAGTGACCCTCACATTCCTGTAAACCACTGTCAGATAAATCTCCTTCTAATCAAAGATAATTGCTTCGAACTAATACAAAACCATTATGCGGCTGTCTAATAATATTTCTTCTATTATCTTCCATTCTACACTTGGCTAGTAGCATACATCCCCGTCAAAAGATAGTCAGATTTCCTTTCTTTATACTTCACGATCCATAAATTACGCTCAAATATCTACTGGTGCACTGCGGAGCTCTCAATCTGCGCTTTCTTACCTACATTCACCTAACCATATGTGCATACATTAAACTATGCATATATTAAACCATGCAACAATCCAGTTTATTAACACTTTTCAGCTTCAATTCAATCTCAATGTATATAAAATTAATTATATGCGATATTTGTACGCGGAAAAACGTTAAAAATATAAAAGATTGGGGGAAGGAAAAATGGTAAATCAAGTAAGATAGTTTCCTGGTTTTCGATATGAGCGCGAAAGTTATAATTGCATCAGGTACACAATCTTGTAGTCACCTGAAAAAGTAGCTATAGATATAGATGGATAGATACGTTGCACTCAGCATACCATATGAGCATTTATGGATATAAATGTTGATATCTAGATACATTAGCATAAGCTCAATAGCCTCCGGGTCGGAAAATGCATAAGTTATAAACTTTGTGCAGCTCCACTGTGCACTCTAGGCCTAGACTAAAATGGCGCCTCGTACAATATAAATGCATTTTATGCTTCGTTATCTTCCATTATTATTTCAAGATCATTTTTTTTTTCAAATTTCTTCGCGAAGAAGAAAAAGAAAAAAATTAACAGGGCCAAACTGAAGAGCTCAGTGCACGGTTTTTTTTCTTTGTTCTTTCTTTACGTTCGAATTGCAATTACAACAGTGCTATGGCGGTTAGTGGTGTTGCTGTCTTCTTATGTAGGCTAGGTATTCACAGATGGTATTTCTTGCAGTGCATACCGCAATTTGATTTTTTCGCTAGTTTACTTTAGCCCTTAAGTGGAGGTTTGTTGTGCTGTAACGACAACTTGACATCGGTTTGCGTTAAGTTTGAGAGTAGCAAGTCCAAAAAGTGTCGTATTTATGTAATAATACTATATGTGATAGAAAACAAACAGATAAGCTGCAAGAATAGTAGTTTCGAAGTAATTTGGAAGCCAAGATTACTCTTGCCTTGCTCGTTGCTTCTCCGTAAAGGACGACTAAATCAGTAGCAACTTATCTTCTTCTTCTTTTTCTCCAGCCTTTGTGTCGTTCACAAGCGGGGTCGGCTCGTCGTGATCGGTTTCGCCATTTGGCTCTATCGAATGCCTGATCTGGGTGCAATCTCGAGGCTTTCAAATCCCCATCCAGCGTATCAAGCCACCGTTGTTTAGGTCTGCCTTTTGGTCGTTTACCATCAACTTCGATGTTCAGACAAATCTTGGCAAGTGAATTCTCGTTTGCACGAATTGCGTGACCATACCATCGAAGACGCCTCTCGCGCAACTTTTCCACGATCGGTGCAACCCCATAACGATCGCGGATATCCTCATTTTGGATGTGATCTAAACGTGTAACGCCACTAGTCCAACGTAGCATCTTCGTCTGCATTACCGCAAGACGCCGTTCATTGTCTTTTATAGTCGGCCAACACTCAGAACCATAGAGAGCGACTGTACGGACGACATTGCGGTAAATTTTAGATTTGAAACGTTCGTTGATACGTCGATCACAAAGAACACCAGTTGTGGAACGCCACTTCTGTATCTGAAATATTTAGTTTGCATCCCTTTTTAATTGGAATGGTTTCCATGCCGGGAGGAGATAGGTAGGGCAAACTAAGAAAAAGCTACAACGGACTGTAGGATGCCTGGGGAAAAATCCAGGATGTAAGGAGCAATATTGTCCATATTATAAAGAGTTGTGAACAAATCAGTAAACATAGTAAAGAATGGAATCATATAACTACTCCTAAGATCGGTACCAAATAGCAGGAAATGATGGTAGAGAGTAGGTAGAAATACTACCTCCTCGTTTCCAAGCAGCTTCCTCTAATTTCATTTTGTGTAAGTTGACACTGAATAAAAGACTCATATTAGTCTGCGTCGTGTCATTGTGGGGAAAATCTGGTCTATCTTCAGAACCACACAATCCTCCCTTTTGGAACAAATATTAAAAGTAATACTTGCTTCGGAGAGTATTCACCGGGACCTTTCATTTGATACCCCACATGGCTATATTTTGTGAAAAAAAATTGCATCCCTTTTTTAGGTAGGGTAGGGACTCTCCCTCGAGTTCAACGTGGAACAATGTAATTCCCCGTATGCATGGGGGTTCATAGCTGCAAACTTTTCACAGAACTTTTTTTAGGGATTGGGGAATCCTAAGTCCACATTAACTTGATGCCGGACCGGACCAAATGGAGAGCAACTTGCTCCCACCCTTTATGGTCCACGGACTCTTTTTTTCAGTTTCACACCCAAGGTTCAAAAATTAAAAGAGGAACGAAGACGGCTACGGTTTCGCACCACGGCAGAGGTAACTCATCATCCCGCATCAAATGGACAAAAACCTAAAGAAGAAGAAAAAGACCATGAGTGCCGAGCAAGTCGACAATATGCTTACCATTCTCATTACGTGTATCGAAGTTTTTATCCCCGTAGCTCTGGTTGCCCTCTGCTGTTTCCCCGACAGGAGTTTCAGTATCATTAATCTTAATGTTGTACAAGTGGTAAACCAACAATGACGGGGGAGGACGAAAACGAATACCAACATCCATGATGAACAGGCAACAGGACTATTACGGCTGTTCTCCACTAAGCCATCGAGCACATTCTCTAAATTTCACCTCCAAATCTTTACCAGTACATTTTTCATATGGATAGGCGTTTTTCGCTTGAACTACGTGCATATTTGCCAACTTGGTAGAAAAACTCAACTCAGGTTAATCTCCACATCACCTCCAAGCTCTCGAGTTCATAAAAATGTTTAGTCCTCCAATGGCAGCAGTCAGTTAAAGAGAATGCAGCTAAGATACTTGTATAGCTGCCTAAAGACTATGCTATGTCGTATAAGTCGCTACCACGCTATCCCCCCACACCCCAGGGCTTGAAAGGGACTTCCGCACGAATCATCACCCGTCAATGTCGGTAAATTTGCCAGATTATATTCAGTATATATCTTCGTTTGAGATAGTACCAGGCCAACATACTCTAATGAATGACACCGAAAGCTTGTAGCTTTCGGCAAACAGTGGAGTTTGTGTGGAGTGTGCTAATCGCATATAGCAGCACAGAAGGAACATTAACACAGAACAATGTCAACTTGATCTTCGTGTTGAGATAACTGCATTTCCAAATTTTAGACAGGGCAGCGAAAGCGGATTTTGTATTGTTACTGCGTTGGGCGACATTGAGTTCGGCGCCCCCCTCGGCAGAAACCACGCTTGATCGACGCATTCGATGCTCTACCCATTGGTGCAGATAGGGAGAGTGCAATGACCCATTAGACTAAGAACCTTGGTTTTGTTGACGTTTATCTTCAGTCCAGCACTTCTTGCCTCCTTTTCCAAATCCAAAACCAACTGGCTAATGTGAATGACCCAGTGAGAAGGCAAACAGTTGTCATCAGCGTGGTCGTTGTCCTGTGAGTTGGGTTCAAAAATACACTCAAAGCCGTCCCTGCCTATCATAAAAGGCGACTAAAAGGTGTAGATATTTTTAAGCTAAGCAGCAACTTTATTGCTACCGAAATGTCAACAACACAACTTCACGGCTACGACCTGTGGCTATCAAAACGGCCTGTGATTGGTTTCTGCGATATGCGCACGCTTCTCGACAATGGTAACGACGGTCGTCAGAATACTTGCTTTTTCCAACTTGAGAGGGAGTTCTCCCTCTTTTACTGTTCATCGAATTTCGAGTCAATAGGTGTAACCGTTTCTGAGAAAAGCGCATGTGACAGACAGACAGAAAGGCAGCCAGTTAACCAATTTTAATAAGGTTTTACTTCGAACACTACCTTAAAAAAGTGGGTGCTTCGATCAAAAAGAAAAGTTTGGAGACCAAACAAAGTAAAACGGTGTCTCATGTTGCATTGGTAAGAAATTCCAAACATCTCAGCTTTACGCCGAGGTTGGCCTACTCCATCATTCCATCTAAGCTAGCGTCATGTCTTGTTTTCCTACCATAGATATTCTCTTATAGACTTTCGGGGTAGATCATCTTTGCCCATACAGATTTGATGACTCAACGCAGTCCATTGAGCCGGATTTTATTTATAACCAAATGGATGCGATATCGTACGGAGATATCGCCCTGTAGGCTACAGGATAGACTTCCTCCTGTAGAGGACCAAAAATTTGACGGAGTATTCTTTTCTCCGAGCCGGCTAGACTCTGCCTCCCTGCTCCCATAACAGCAGTCACGGTCTTACCAGTTTGTGGTATCAAAACGGCGCACCACAGCGCTAATTGAGCTCCCCGGAGCGACCACTGGTACCTTCCTACCTACCATTCTTTTCTTCGGCACGGCTTAGAGCTTCCAATTTTACTTACTAAAAGTCAAGGTATATACAATATAAGGACTGGCTATTTCTGCAGTATGCTCATTATGAGGAGACATTTCGAATGACAGAGTTTTCTAAACTGAAGTAGGCTCTGTAGTCTGCCAATAATCGTGTGCAAATTTTGTTGTGTTTTCAGCTGCGATTTGTGATCCTAGATGCCAGTGCTATTGGATGATGTTGCTATATGGGAGCAATCCATGGAAAGTGACCACCACTGTCATTCGAGAGTGCTTGCAGACGTTTGTGACAAATCATTGAAGTGTTTTGGATCAGCATGATCTCGAACCTAAGAATGTTGTTTGGATTGCAATATCAAAGGTTCAGTCGTCATCAAAAAGCTGTAGTTATTGTGAAATATATTGGCGTTAGAGGGCTCAAATTTGTTGAGTCACTTGTCAACGTATAAAGTGGTACAGTGTTCAATAAGGCTTAGATTGGGTGAGATGCTGTTGCTACTTCCTAGTCCGCCATTGTAGAGTTCCTATTTCTAACTATACTTCGGCTTTCAAACATTTCCCAAAATGTGGAGAAATAGGACATACAAAGTTCCAGTCGATGCAATCGTATGATGAAATAGTGCCGAGGTTGGGACTTTAACTTGTTTAAACTCATTTTCCTGTAATAGTAAGAGACTCTTTAGTTTTGAAGTCACTGACGGGTTTCAGGACTACTGCTTTGGGGGACCTCTCTTTGGTCAAGCTCAAGTTCTATGTTCGCTCAGCAAGGATAAGGAGGTCATCCAAGGATGGAACGCAGTCAAGCATCGAGTTAACCTAGCCCAATAGTTTATCTATCATTAGAATTCATTTAAATGGACCTGTAATGGATCTCTGGAGGCAGCTGCATTCAACGTTCACTCACATATGCTCGTTGACACTTTGGTCAAACAGCTAACTCCTGCTAGCAACAGTTATAAAGTTTCAATAACACAAACAATCAAATTAGACCGACAAAATGTACTTTCGAAATCTATAAAGATTTCAAGGATGTATTTGCTTGGCAGGGGGATTTGAAAGCCTCGAGATTGCACCCAGATCAGGCATTCGATAGAGCCAAATGGCAAAACCGATCACGACGAGCCGACCCCGCTTGTGAACGGGACAAAGGCTGAAGAATAAAGAAGGTGTCGTTGGTAGATTTGCCTAATCGGAAGCTGTATTGTATGTCCGACATCAAATGGGATGTTTTCATCTCCATTCCCTGAATTATAATTCTCTCTCTTGTTAAGGCCGAGAATAGAAAGATAGCCATGAATGACTGATGATTACTCCTATCCTTCTCTGGTGGCTTCAGGAATACAACAAATCTGCCAGTATTCTAGAATGCTGGGAAAGTTTAGCGCTTTTGTAGACTAAATAAACACTGAACATGAGATGGTGCAAAGGGGGATATATGAAAGGGTAGTCTAACTTTATTTGAGGACTTCCATGCATGCGGACTGCTTATGAAATGAGAAACTTGATACGACGGTAATCATCTACAGAATAACTGGATGTTTTGTCGTTTAACGACTTACTATATTTTAAACGGTCTTCCATTCTCATTACACCTCACCGCTCCTTCATTGTCGAAATATGGGTCCAATAATTCTAGTTTACTCTTTCTATGATATTGCCCGTTCTCCCGACAAGTTTCTTGCATCGTGAAAAATCCTAGAGCCCCTAATCCTTAGAAAGGACCTCTCAGTTTGAACACTCGAACTTCAAACATGTCTCTAAGATGTTACACCGGCAACGGCTCGTAAACTGGCCTTTTCTTTATACCAATGGTTTTCAGGCCTATCTGGTATCATGTCCTTCATTACGTATCGGCACTTGGTAAAGAAAAAGCGAAGACGAAACAGAGGCAAATAATTTAAGGTCATCTGCATAAAGCGAACACAGGCAGGTGATGGTGGAAGAGAGGTAATTTGTATCATAAAAAACAGGAAAAGGAAAACCAAGTATAGAGCCTTGGGGGACACCAAGAGGAAGGGGAGGAGGAACGAGGTGAGCAATCATGAAAACAAACTTTCCAGGAACGATGTGAGGGATAGGAAGAAAGCCAGGAGCTGATTGACGGAGGGAAGCTGAGTAGACAGAGGTTGAAGAGGAGAATATTATGATCAACGGTATCAAAGGCTTTGGGGAAATCAGTATAAACAGCATGCACCTCCTGTCGCATTTAGCAACGAAGTTGGTAAAGACCAGAAGGTTTGAAGTCATAGATCAACGTTTCACGAAACTATGCTGCCCTTTGACAATGAGACAGTCGAGGATTTTGGAGCAATAGGAGAAAGAGAGGTGGAGAAGCAGGTCACAGCAAGAGAAAGGTCTCCGCTCTTGAAGATAGGGGTGATAAAGACTCCTTTCCCGAGAAAGGGAAAGTAGCATGCTTCTAGACTTTTGTTATAGTAGGCGGTGGGACGACGGGTTTAATTGCACTGCAACTCATCTGAAGTGGCTTCGGCCACGACACTTCGCCATGGGAACCGGGATAGCACTTTGAATTTACATGTTCCAGTAGAATACCAGGTTCATGTACTTTCAGCCTAATTGTAGAGATTGGCCCCATAGTGAGAGTTTCATGGGGGTTCCCGTACCGTACTCCGGTAGAGTTTTAGGCAGGTCTTGCATCCGCCAGTATGAATATTGAGCCATGCAACCATGCGTTGTCTTTGTTCCAGCGGGGTTTTGATTGGGTATAGTTGACAAGACAGGTATGCACGTGAAATCACCAGGATTTAACTGTCATATCTGAGGTATGCAAAATATATAGAATTGTATATCTTCAGTGCTAGGTGTCAAATTAGATTCTTCCTGGAGTGGAGCTAAAATTTTATCTTACATGATAGATAAGTATTGTACAACTGGTCCAAATACGAGAGTGAAGGCAGATTTTATACGCGTTGAACATGTCATGATCTACAGAAATATTTGAAGGAAGGTAAAATTGAAAACATATTGAAAAAAAAAATACTGAATGGAAATTCTGAATTTGGTTAAATACTTTTTATGGAAGTAAACATAAACACAAAATTTCGGGAACCAACTATCCCCTTCATCAGTGTGCCTAATAAATATCCTTCAAATTCCAACTATGAGAAAGGGTACATCATATAAAATATGGAAGCTTAAAATATTTCACATACCAACAACACAAGTTACCAACTTCTGGCTCGTTAAGCCCATGAAGGGTTAACTATGATAGCTGCGGCTCTTAAACCATAGTGGAACATATTAAACATATCAAAATGTAAGTAAGTTCACGCTTTTTTATGCTCTCACGATCACCCGGTTGGGAATTGGAATTCTTACCGTGCACACTCAAGGTAATTTGAATGTTGTTGTGTAGCGGCCAAATACCGAACATTCTACTTTTGGTTTTAGCTCCAGCCGAAGAATGAACTACTCAAACTGGTTGCGTCGGTTTGAATGTGTTCCTGGCTATTAAAGCACACACCAGACAATGCAAGCCTCCAAATTAGCAGACAAACTTTGTCTCATTCCAAAAAGATACGAATGCGCCCAGGTAAGATCTATCGAACACCGTGCACCTATTAGGCACCTACCAAAAATAAATCCGCTTAATTAGTACCAACCGCACATCCAGCTGCAACTTTTATAATAGAGTTGGCATTTCATTCGGTGGAGTGAACGCTTTTGAGGGAAAAATGCCAAAGACACTTCACCAGGTGAACTTTATTTGCCAAGGTTGCGCTCTGAGGTGGCCCGGTGAGTTTTGAGTCATATTGTTGGAGCGGTTTCCATGCCCAGATTAGCATTAATAATGGTTTTATAATAATTTCCTGCAGTGAGCAATTCGCCATAGTGCATGTCCAAAAAATCTTTTTTTCAGGTGGGAAAAACAGTTGTTTAGATACTATTGATTTCGGTGCCACTCAATAAAAAGATTCATCGTAGAATTTCAATTGATATTTAAATGTTATTTTGGAGAACTTGTCATATAAGAATTGAAATCTTTTTTATTTGGTCTCCCTGGTATTGAGTAAATTAGTTCCTTGTCCGCTAGACTGTGCTTACCGGTAGCTAACCGAATTCAGATAAAAGGCATTATATTTGAAACGGTAGAATAATAGAAATCACTGAATAATTCTTGAGTGAACGGTTCAAGTTCGTGATATGACTTACAATCTATTTCACATGTTAACGTGTTTGACAAATAGTACATGCTTGAATTCAGAGCAGAACGAGAATGTATCTTTTGCAAGATGTGTAGTTTTTCTTGAATGGTACTGATCAAAGATAAAGTTTATTTTGGATTTGGCTAGAATTACGAAGAGTGCCGTAACGGTAAGTTTATAAGAAGATAATGGTAGTTTTTTAAAAAATGGAAGTTGTTTCTAGTTCTACGAGTATGTCTGTTTTGGCATTTATTTTACCGATCTATTTTTACTATTTTTTAAGCCCTTGACGACGTCTGCAGTCTTCTCATTATTTACGGGATTATGTTAAAATTTCAAAGGTCTACTGAGTTTAGAGTAGACTAGGTATCAATGGTTTTGGATTGGTGTTAGGGTATTGAGAAAACGGTTGTAAGTAATCCAATTTACTCAGAAACGGTCTGTCTAAAACTGCTGTCATCCCATCAACAAGCATAGGAATTGGCTCTTATCACTGTGGAGTACAACAGTTGGGCTGAAAAGTTCGGAGGCTAATACACAGATGGCGCTACTAGTATTAAATCCATATCACCACCTCCAAAAGACGCGTGTATAAATTTGACAGCTGTCAAACTATTACTTTGTGGGGTAGAGCATTTTGAGTGAAGTAACTTTTGTTAGTTTGAAGAAAATATATAAAAAGGAAAAAAGAAAATACTGTTGAAGCCAAGGCTTGGCTTGATAAAAATTATTTGGACTGTGTTCGACATATCGTGCAGGAATGTTTGGGTCTGCGAAAGCTCTGTTCAAAGTGGTTGCCGCGCGAGCTCACAATCGACCAAAAACATTAACGAATTGACGATTCTGAGCAGTGTTTGAGGCTCTTCCTCCATAAAAAACTCGAATTTATGCGTTGATATGTGAAAATGGACGAAACATGGTTCCATTATTTCACAACAAAATCAAAACGATGGTCATTTGAGTAGACTGCACGTGGTGAACCAAAGTGCATCCACCGTATTCTCCAGATCTGGCTTCCAGCGACTTTTTCCTGTTCTCACACGTCAAGAGAATGCTCGTTGGAAAGAAATTTAGCGCCTATAAAGAGGTAACCACCGAAACTGATGCCAATTTTGAAGCTAAAGACAAATCGTACCATGACCGTTGTAATCGTTGAATTTTGAATGATAAAATTAAAAACCAAATTGATTAAGCTGTCCTGACAAAATAGGTCCATATGACAGCTCATCTGGGATGCCTTTCATGGCTATTTTGAAAACATTATTCTTTCCGAAAATGGTGACTTTTTTAAGAAATAATAGGGAATTCCAGATGAGTATATTCGGGATAAAGCTTTCAAGTTAGAAGAAATTTAATGAGATAATCGCTTCCTTTCAAATGAGTCTGATCCAAAATTCATAACAAGAAGGTTAACAGACTTCAACAGAGTGGAGTAAAGAAAGGTAGATCCGCTAGAAGTCCTGTATCAGAAACACTATACTCCCTTATCCTTAAATATAATGTCAATAAGCAAACGAACTAATAAGACTCTGATGGTGACAAGAAGGAAACGCTAAAGATGTTCCCAAGGACTATGAAGTGATAAAAATATCTGATACTCAATGACGTTATAGTTGTAGTATGGGCAAAATTTAAAACATTGACAGGATTGTGATGATCTAAAAATCAAACAAAAATCTTAAACAGGAAAAAATATTTTGGAATCCTTATTCTCCGGAGCACGTCAGAGTGGTGGGCAAAAGATATTCGCAAGTGGTGCTGATTGCAAATAATGTAGAGATTGCGGAGTTAAATTTCGTCTTAGAATATTGAGCTAGCAATATCGTTAAAAGCATGGAACAATAGACCACGTATTCCAAGGATGACTTATCGGTGTATATCTTTTAATCATGTGTCGCTAAAAGTAATGATACAACAAAAGATTCTGCATACAAACTCAACAACTAGGAAAAGTTTAGTGTATTTAACAGGACTAAGGCTCTGCCACCTGCCATTATAGGAAGCTTGTACCCAGTTTTTGATAGCAGCATTAGCCCAGGCTACTCAGCTTGACTATCACTACAGATTATTATGCGCCTGCCCTTCAAACGCTCGCCAATCATCCATGATGCCGCCCTTAGGATCGCATATATTTTAACCTGAAAGAACGGTGCATATTGTTCCAAGGGGACTGCCCACTTCTCGTTCTTATTTGAGAGGTAGATTCCTGTTTTAGAATCCTGTTTTGTTTTGAGCCATTGGTGAAGAGGACATCAGAATACATTCATTTTTCTCGTTTGTCCCAGTTTTCTTTTCATTTGAAAATATCTTCTACCAAACAGACGTAGGGCGATCCGAGAATCAGAAGGCATTACGAAAACTGGATTCAATTTTCCCAATGCGTTGTGACCCTTATGTTCATTGTTTCCCCACAGATCTAATCGAATTATTCTATAAGCTGCTATCATTGCAGTACTCTGAATAGACAAATCCAAAGGCTACAAATTGAATAATGCATTTAGAGCTGCGCCAGATGTCGTGCTCATGGCACCGATAATACCCAGACACACAGTTCTTTGCAGGGGAACCTCTCTTGTTTCACCTTAATCCACCACACTACGGATGCATTGGTGAGCACCGGCCTAATGATAGCAACATATATCCGCCTAAATCCCCGTCTCTAAGCAGAGGTCCGCCTACATAGCCCATCAGCTGTAACAGCGCGCTTTGTCTTTACCCCAACATGCTTGTTCCAAAGAAGCTTCTTGTCTAGAATAACTCCCAGATGTTTCACTCAATCGGAGAGTTGGAGGGTTGTAACCCTCATCTCTGTGGTTTTATTTGGATTTATTGAAAGTCCACGCCTGAGGTACCAACTATCAATCAAATCACCATTCCAGCATCTCGGTGAACGATTAGCACAGCCACGTCATCTGCATAAGCTTGAGCGGTATTGACAAATTTTGCAGCTCCCATAGTAGCGAGTAGATCAACATACTCCATAGAAGTTCCGTTATTAGGTAGCGATCAACACCTACATCAGCATATAACATTCTCAGCGTTACCATAGTAAAAATCCAATTAAGTAAAGTTGGGCTTAGGTATGAAGACTACCTAAAACTTCTGTCAAGAGATATGTAGGTAGCCCAAGGCGAGATATCCTCGAAAAATATTTCTCAGAAGTTCTATACCCTCCTTTAGCAACGCTGGGTAGATATCATCCATACCAGGAGCATCGAAGTGTTCAAAGGATAGTATAGTAGCTCTCGCCTTTTCATTGGCAACGACTGCTTTCGCAGTGTCCCAGTTCCTCTTACAACAGCTTCGTGTTGAAAAGGTTTTAGGAAAAGTAGGGGCCTACCCTCCGTTCGCGGGCATCAGACCAGTTGAAGTGACAAGATCAAACAGCTTCACTCCTCTAGATATGCATTCGCTGCTGCCCCAACAAACGTGCTGAATGTTCGCATCAGAACGTAATCTGATATTTTAAGTTAACCGCAACGAGGTTCTAGGAACAGAATTGTCTTAGCATGATTGCCTCTAAAAATTCTGACATCAATCGAGCAGGACGAACCCTACGCTCTTCGCTTTTGTGTATGGGAGTGTGTGATTTCTAAGGGAGAATTAGAAAGCTGAACCTTATAGAACGAACCTTGCATAGACAACTTATTAAAGCTGAGTATCTTTATATAATGCACGCCGCCGAGATTGCAGAGGAAATTAGGAAACCTTGCACCTTTGCTTTCACTGTCTGGGGCGAATTTTCTTCCTTAAGCGTTTCTATCATGGTTAAAAACCTTTAAAACAATGGTAAATATACTTAGACTAACCAGATCGATTAACGGATTTGAACCTTCTAAATTACAGAGGTAATCTTCCACTGTGAGTTCAACCTGGTTACAAAAACATAAAAAGGTATCCCTTTAGTATTAGATACTGGAAATTATGAATTCTCAAAAGTCACAAACAAGCGACATTCTTCTTTCGCCAAAAATATAGAAATTTAGCAAATAAGTTGCGGAATATGTAGATTTCAGTGGTTGCTATCTGAAAAATGCCAGCCAGTTTATAAAAACATCCAGGGAAAGTTAGAACAAATCTATCCTATCAACTGCTTATATGTATGATTATTTAGATATTTGCATAAGATACATATGTATCTTAACCACCAAAACAAACTTGTAAATCTGTCTTGGCCCAGAATGCAAAAACTTGTTCTACTATTGAGCAATATTCTGGTCTTTGATGAGAATCTAGACAACATCTTTTTACTCAGAAATATCATCAACTATAAATAGAGAGCTTTCTTCCAATGAAATTGTATAAACATTTCCACTGAAATTATGTAAATTAACTCTCTTCAAATTACATGAAAAGGAATTCATTAAAAGTTGTCTATTTCTTCCCGAACAGGTACATGCTTAGATGGCACACTATATAAATATTATTGAGGTTTTGAGGTAAATAGTTAAATACTCCAGTTTGCGGGCATAATGTTCGCTTCCATATCTGGTCAACTAGTGTTTCCTGTCTTGGTTTACTAGATGATAAGATACTTGATACTTTGGTTGCGACCATACTTCTATTTCTAGTCAGGTTGTTGAGTGCTTGGTCTGTGTTGACGGCACAGCTACACATACATAATGCAGCTAATTTGCTCGTGTCGTGAGTATCTTTTGAAAGTTCGTAGTAGACGCTAGTAGAAAGTCTTTCACCAAAATAAAGAACCACGTCCAACTGCGAGTGTATCTATTCATGGTTGCCGGCTGTATGGCCTCTGGTTTGGCGGCTAATGGGGAATTGTTTGTTTCCAAAGAGATAGTGTAAATTTTCGCAAGCACCACGGCTTGAGATAAGGGTTCATCGATCTGTGACATATACACCATTGTACTACGATAGTAGAGTGCTAATATTTTGGTCAAAGAGCGAACATTCTGAACCGTACAATCAGCTTTTCTTCTCTGCTGAATGCGCTGTTTTTAAAGTATCTTTCTGTGCACTATTTCATCGTTTACTCCATGCAAGCCACACAGAGGGAAGTTGAAATATAACCGAAACCATCACAAAACATGTAACATATATCGCGGAAAAGCATGCATTCAGTATAGGAAACTGAATGAATATATAAATGAAAAAGAAATTAGCTGCTGCTCCGGCCATTTACGGATAATGTGGCCAGAGGCTGCTTACGCTTCGGTTGGTTTAACTTTGGTTCCCTCTGCAGCCTACTGTCATACCTCCATGTGTGTATATAACCAGAGGAGGAATTGTTATATGAGTATGTGCGTATCTGAAATTGATATAGGCGAAGAAGTCGGAACTTGTTTGCCATGACTTATGCTTTTTTCATTTTAACATTTCTAAACGAAAAACCTGTCGAGAACTTGTCTGGCAAACATCTAGCGCGAATCTATCTCTACTATTCATCACACGTTATAAATATAAACACGTAGGTATGTATATACATATGCATATGAATGTGCTTCCAATGCGGCAGATATTGAGTAGGTCCAATAGTTCCTCTAGTTTGGTTTTCTTCAAGAAGCATGGGCTAACTTTGAGGTTTAGCAGTAGCACCATGTTGGGTCTAGTAGGTTGAAGTATGGTATTTATGTTTCAGGGATGGATTTAGGATGTCTTTTACGATATCTGTGTATCTGAATTCCATACTGATTTGTTAAGATATAAGTGATATAGAATATATAAGGAGGCTAATAAGGATAAATATACATGTAAGAACTCAAGAGGAAATGAACCGACAATATGAGGTCGTGAGTAACCAATTCGACATTGAGTAAGTCAGGATGATTAGGACAATGAGACTTCATTATATCTTAATTTTCCTGAATATTGACTGAAATGTACCAAAACCGACAAATTGTTTGTTGCTTGTTATGAAACTTAGGACCATTTTGGGTTTCGCTGCCTTATTTTCAACAAAGGCATCAAGGCTGGTGTAAAAGGAGTGGAGAAATATTCTTTCTTCAAGAAAAAGCTGGTTGTGGTAGGGCTTATAGCTGTTGAATGGGAACCTTTATTTCCCTTGATGTAAACGCTTATCAAAGTAAATATTCACCTATAATAAACAAGCAGTCAATGTCGGATGACAAAGGAACATGAACTCGAGGGACAAGGAATAACGGCAGTCTAAGTAACTAAGAACGGTGACACTACAAAGCCAGAGGACTAAGATCTGAATTCGTTTCGTTCACTTAGAATATATTAGCTCCTGATTCTACCTCTTTCATCAACAGCTTCTAGGAGGAAGGGTATGCCCTACTATTTTTAAATTGAATTAAGCCTGCCAAAATTTTACCTCTGAGCCATTCTTGAACAAGATCATGATGGTGAAGTTTTATGAAGAAAAACAAGTCGGGAAACCGGAAGCTGGACGCTTCAGGTATGAAAGGTTTTGTGTATTTCTTTTATAAAGACATTTAAGTATGATTTTCTCCCATTAGTACGTAATACGTAATATACGCATATATTATGTGAGAATATCCACTTTCGGGTGATATTGAAGTGGCAACTTTGACTTTTATAACTTTGTTAGTAATAGTGCGATTTCCATCAAATTTGGTAGGAGTAAACTCTATATTATAGCCTGCATTGCTACATTTCGTGTTGCTAGGGTGAATTTAAGAGGGGTAATGCAGCCAATTACTGAAAATTATAGTAATATACTATTATTAACTTTATTTGAAGGGATATTGGCATGGAAGGTATTTCGGAGCCTAGCCACTATACATTGGCAGCATCTTTTTTTTTTCAGATTTTTCAGTTTGGGAGTTTTTGAGAATTACCCCGTTAAATAAATTATCACTTTCGACCCCCAAACTCCCCACCTTTCCAACAAATGTCAAAACCAAGACCAGCTTCGGAAAGTACTAACCGAGACCTTTAATTTGTTACCCCACATGGCTATATTTGATAAAAAAAGATGTACTCCCCCCTTTTGTATGTATGGGGGCCCCCCTTAAATTATAAATTTGAATTATGTAACTTATTGTATGCCTGAGCGTTCACACAATCGCTAAAACCGTCTCTGAGAAAAATGCGTGCGACGGACACACAAAACCTTAAAAGGCGCTCAATGACATTTGGGAGTGTTTTTTTAAGAATGAGAATTTAATCGTGATCACATGGTCTTGATTTGGTTCTCGTGACCTCTATTTGGACAATTTGGCCGCCATATTGTAATATACTTTTTAAAGAAGGAGTGTTACACAAACATAAGACATACTAAAGATATATATGCTGTGTTGAAAGAGGCTTGAAAAATAGTACAGAGTTGAGCTAACATTATTAAAGGTTTTTTACACGGGAAAAGCCCAATTTAAAAGTCCAGCTTAGGATTCCTATATGCAGGATAACCGGCAAAATAGGCTGGATTCGCTCCAGTTTATTTTCAATGAATCTTATGAGGAAAGGTGGCCTTTGGCTGGGTTGAGGGGGATTGTCACTCCTGAGCATTATCTTTGCCACAAAGGTTCATCGCAAATTATTTATATGTATTATGTACCTTTATCACGTCTGTTGGTGAAGGTCTTGACCGGCTTTTGACCATGCCGAATATTTACATTTAATTCTTTTTTCTGCAGTTTGTTCCCTTGCTGAGGTTTCAAGATAATTTCGCTTCAAGCCTATCTTCTTCTTTTCCTTCAGCCTTTGTCCCGTTCACAAGCGGAGTCGGCTCGTCGTGATCGGTTTCGCCATTTGGTTCTATCAAAAGCCTGCAGATACAATTGCGAGGCTTTCAGATCACCATCCAGCATATCAAGCCACCGATGTTTCGGCCGACCTTTTGGTCATTCACAGTTTGCTGAAATGTGTTTCTTTTCCATGCTTTTCGTCGACAATTTTTGGACAGTTGATTCCAATGCAGTGAAGGTGTTAATCTTCATTATTAAGCGACCTACCTACTGCCACTTCTGCCATTTAACCAACAAGTCCACAAGTCTTGTATCGATGTTACTCGAGTACTCCGATGACAAGAAGCAAATCAAGGTTGACGAAGGCAAATCCACTACTATGAATGCTGATATTTGTTATAGATATTATATATAGTTATTCGATTACATATTTCAATTTTCCAGTAACCATTACGAGTAAAAGCACTGTCACTCGTTCAATTTTAAATTGTTTGCAACAGAAATTTCGGGAAATATTATTCGATTGGCACTATCTGCATCTGGAAAGTTTTTTTTTAAAACGTGCAATTTTTTCGCCGTATTAAATGCCACAATTAGGTATTTTTTCACCCATAATTCTTGAGTCCGGTACCAGCTATAGCGACTAGTTTATACTTCAATTTACATTTTGGATTTTTCATCCTCAGAGTTTCATTCATTCATTCATTCATCATTCATTCAGTTGGGAGTGGGTAAAAACTCACTGGCTAAAACGGGTGTCCCTAGTTATTTGACAAAGCTGCTCTCGGAAAGGACACTTTGGTACAATACGGATGAGGGATCCAAACAGTACAATGTCACCGCAAGTACCACAGGGTTCAGTGCTGGGTCCTCTCCTGTGGAACAATGATATACAATGGAGTTCTTGTCCCTCCCGTGCCAAAGGAGGCCAAGATAATCGGTTTCCCAGATGATCTAGCTGAGATTGTACTCGCGAAATAACCTAAAGACGTTGAAGTGTTTGCTAACGAAACCATTAATCCAATAAAAGCGTGGCTGGAGGTGGTTCAACTTGACGTTGCGGAACAAAAGATGGGGGCGGTCTTGATTACCAACAGTAGGAAGAAAAATAACCGTATTATCAAATACTTAGGGGTCGTGGTTGACGCTAAAATCAATTTTAAGGGACACCTGCACTATGTCTGTGAGAAAGCCGCAAATACTAGCTATTATTAGCGCGGATGATGCCTAACAATGGAGGTCCAAGATACAGTCGCAGATTATTTGTGACCGAAGTGGTTTGCTCCATAGTGTTACACGTGCAGAAGTTTGGGAGAAAGCACTAACATATGAGAGTAATCGAAGGAGGGTAAACTTATCGCTTAGTGGCGCTAAGGGTGTGCAGCGTCTGCTAGCTAGGCGGCGTAATGGAGATTCTGGCAAGTGAGGCACGCTGCTTGTGCGAGCAAAGGAGATTGAATCCACCTAAAAAGGTTACAGAATACCGAAAAGCGACAAGACGAGAATCGCTGGAAAAGTGGCAGCAATAGTGGAATGACTCGCAGAGGGATCGCTGGCCCCACACTTTGATTTCCTGCATTGAGGAGGAGGATGCAACGGTGACACGGCGAGATTAACTACCATCTAACGCAATTCTTGTCAGGGCAGAGTGATTACAGAAAGTATCTGCATCATTTTTAGGATGATTCTCCCTTTTGTCCCGGATGTGGTTGCACGCCTAAGGACTCTGGGCATATTATATTCCACTGCCCGCGATTTTACTCAGGAGGGAGGACATCGGAGGGAAAGAAGGAACTTGGAAAAACGGAGGGCGTAAGGAGGACGCGAGAAACGGAAGGTTTCGTCACTTATAGCATAGTCCTGCTCGTGAAGTGATGCTTTGCACGCCTCCGCGGGAAAGGAAAAAGGAGAAAGCGGGCTTGGTTTTAGTGGGTGAGAATCACACACTGCTACAACCTGACGCGGCAGTGTCTTTCTAAGATTTCTACTTCCATCCATAAAAAAAAGGCAGACAGACAGTAAACCAATTTTGCATAAAACCTTAAAAAAGGGACAAATGAAGTACGTTAAAAGCCTTGATTAAGAATTCTACAGAAAAGAAATAATCTTTTAGCATGAATGATTGTACACTATGTGGTCAAAAAAGGTGTTGATACCATTGACAAAAACTCCAGTGGAGAAAAGCCTACCATTCTAGCCAACAGGTTGTTGGAAAAACGGAGTACAGACCGTTTTCTGCAAATGAATTTTTTACTTCCTAAGCAGCATCCAATTCCATCAGACCAGCGATATCTTACCACATATTGTTAAGGCTTGTTAAGGGTTAGGCTGCAAAGATTGACCCAGCATAGTGGGGTAATTTGATTAGGTGTTGGCTAACAAAAACCTTTTGCAAAGAAATCTCAGGCAACATTCGTGCCTCTAGAAGGATTACTACTAAGGCTTTCGACGAGACACTCTCGAGTATCCTCTGGCCCAACGAGGCTTAGTTTATGTTATCGGGATACGTGAATCGTCATAACTCCCTGCATTGAGACTTCACAAATCCGCATCTCACGTTGGAATAGTAGCTAAACCAGCCAGGATTGATTGCTTGGGGTGTTTACGCCCCTTACTTTTTGACGGCAATGTCAATGGTCATAGCATTCGGGAGATGCTGCAAGTTTACTTCCTCCCAGGAATAAAGCAACTTCTCAATTTTGATGACCTGTAGTGCCAGCAAGATGGTACGCCACCGCAGTCATGCTCCGTTGCTACCTAGATGACGTATTCCAGGGACGTGTTATCGGTCGGCGTGGGGCCATCGAACAGCCTGCTCGTTCCCCTAACCTGACCCCCATGTATTTATATTTTTGGGGTGTTGTGAGGGACAAGAATTCGAACACTTATGATAGACCCTAAGAAACGTTTTGTTCTCGCTTTTCCTTAATATATCGATCTTTCAGTCATCTTCAGCGTTTTATTTTGATGTGAAGGGACTTTTGAACCATTTGAAAAGACTTTTGTACCATCCTGTATATGTCATATATGTAAATACTTACTCCACTCGGAAATTTCCTAAATCCATGCTGTCAAGCCGCCAGACAAATTTAAAATTATCTTTGGGTACAAGAGAATTGGTCAATCCGCCGCTAATTATGAAAATTATTCTGGTTGGTGATAAAGTTGCCCTACTTCAAGCAATTGGATAGTGCGATGGCCGATTTGCTTGAGCTTCAGACTCCCGATCTAATTTCTTGATTGCCACATGTTTCTATGTCTGTTATGCAATTAGGCATGACTTCTTTCGGTTCTTGGAGTAGAATATTTTCCCTTTACGATCACTTAACATTCCAAACTATTAAGGTTCATTTTTTTATTCTGTACAGTAAGGATGTGGTCAATCAAATATAATCCAACCTTTGTAAAACCTCCAAGAATTTCATTTCGCATCTGAGGGTACAAAGGGTACAAAGCTTTCCAGAATAACTTCATTAAGGTTCGTCAGGGTGCCATATTTATAATGGATATAACTAAACGATCTCTTTTAGAAATGTTTCGATCAATAATTTGTTTGTTCTTCTACCTGGGAATCGATCCAATATTATAACGAAACACTAGACTTTAAGTTGCAGTTGTCAGGAGCTAGTTGGCCCAAGGTGTGCGATTTTACAGTCAGAGGCGAGGATATACATTGCCACGCGTATACTGAGGATTCAGCAGATCCAGAAGATAAAATTCTGACCCTATGCTCTCCGTCCAATTAAGACAAAGAGAGGGCCATTTGTTTGTTCCTATTTATCGATGAAATCGAAGGCTCTCAGTAGAAATGTTTGAGCTATCTCCAATGGTATTCTCAGGTAAGTGAACTGGAAGATCGGAGAAGATGAAGCGTCTGGATAAGCAGGTAATCTTTGAGTTTTTAGGGGGCTAACAGCGTTTCTTGATTGATTACAAGTTAGTTTTTTTTTTGGTTCCTTCATGTTCCACTGACTCAACAGTTTCATTTCACTTTGACATTTTATGTCTAATGAGATTTGCCGAAATATGTGGCAATTCTTACGAAGGGTCGTAAGGGAAAACTTCATTTTCAAACTCAATCCACTTCAGCGAAAAACACTATTCCCAGCTACTCTGAGAAAACTAATGGTTTAGGAGAGTTACTCCTTTAATAGCCGCAACTTTGGACAAAAGTATTAGAAACCCTTTGGCGTATGCGACAGTCTTTTTGCATGGAAAGGTTTCGATAAATCTGCCTATGTTGATCTTTTCAATGTTTCAGATGCATACGTCAGTAGGCTAAGAATAGTTTTTGGTTGCTTCCAAAAGTAGTGCATTGATGGCCATTGACTATTCTGCTATTAATGCAAGGATAGGGTCAAGAACATTTGCCTGCTTGCAACGATTACCGGGCGGGGATTTGAAGTTTTATTTTTAGAAATGTTTTTTAACAAGGACCCGAAATTTCGTGAGCCAGGCCTAATCCTTCATTTCTAGGCCTGAATAAATGAGATAATCCTCCAGTTATTGTGCAAGTTACGAGCCCACTCTCATTAAGAAAAAAACCGACAAAATCACTAATGATATTAGCCGGGACATATGTAAATGTGTTACCATCATTTATACAGATGGAAAGGTCAATTCTGTAGCTACTTGGCTGCAGAATTAAAACATGTGAAACTCCATTTAGTTGGAGTTGTAACTGCTCATCGAAGGACAAGTATCAAGTTCAACACATCCGGTCCGTGGTTTCTCTAACTTCAGAAGAAGGACTTCCCAGAGGTGCAACTACATGTGAGCTTGAGATTTTTTCGAGATAGAACTAAATCTTTTCGCAAAAGAATGCAGTGAAGAAGAAATTTGATACTAAAAGTGAAACCATTACTCAAAGGCTTAAAGGATTTAGCGCTGATGCACTTGTACATATTACGAAAGGGCTTCACCTATACATATTGCATGTTCTTATCCCTTGAGTGCATATCAGTACTTGATATCCTTCGTGGGCGACTCAGTCTACCATAACGCCAGCAGTAAGAACATCCTGTTTCAAAACATTACCCTCTGCAAACTTAGAAAATCCGACCCTGATCAGATAATCTTGTATCTACTATTAAAACCTACCTGTCCTGTGTGTATACGTGAAATGCTAAAAACTCAGCTTTCGTTCGATGTCCGCAAGATAAATGGTCGTAGTGTAGTGACCGTAGCAGCAGAAACAGTAGTTGTGGGTACGTAAAATCCAATGGAAATATAATGGCATCAGCACAAACACATGCGCGCGAAAATCAACTGCGAAGAAGATACCTGTACAAGATATCACGACACGAAGCACTTAAGCACAATCTTCGATTCAGACACTTCCAAGGTAGGTGTATATGGAGGGCAGAAAGTAGTGTAATCCGCAATGAAATATGCTAGTGGGATATATGCACTTCGGTTTAGAATGTAAGTTAAATCCTTGCAGAATCTAGAGAAGTATCCTTCAAGGGTAAGGCTCTCTCTCCCTTCGGGGGCTTGCTGAAAGAGTACCTTGTCCGCGCACTAGGGAGCCTTCAATTCTCAATCCAGACTAGTGGAAGTAGAACTTTACACAAACTACCGTCACCTGTGGCGAATATTTACGCACAAACAACACCTGTTTTCTAATTTCCAATTAGTTATTGTTCTCCACAAATTATAAATGCTGAAAAACAGACGACGTCCATTTACTAAACATTCGACACGGCTTTCGTGGGCTGCAGAAACAATGTCACGGGCTATCGAACTGTGACACGAATACGAGGTCCCGGGTGCACCTTTTCAACGCCAATTCCGTCCGCCGTTGCTCACCTGAACGAGGTTTCCAACAGACTGATTTCTCGCGCTTTTACTGTGGGAGATTTGGAGTCTTGGAGACGGTTTTCGCCATTCAGTCGACGACGAAGAAGTCGATGGTAACTGAACCAAGTTGAGCTGAAGCAAGCGCGATACCGCTCCATGTAGCGGTGGCTGGAATGGTACATACGAACCTAAGACTCCGAAAGAAAATCTTAAGGAAAGGTGCAAGTGTTGTAAGATTGCGCAGGGTCTGCGTTGAGCGTTTAATGGTGTATGCAAGCTTGGCTAGATCGACCAAGAGGCAATGTTGCAGAGATTGTCTAATATAGTATAGTATCGAAGATGCGTCGCGTAATATGGTACAGTAAAGAGGGGAAACTCATTTTATCGATGGAGTAGATGCTTAGTTCTAGCTTATTATTTAAGCCTTTAACTTGTAAAATGGCAGTGAATTCCACTTCCTAGGTGAAAAGGATTAAAGCCTATAATTAAATAGGGTTTCCCTTGGAGTAAACATCTGAGCGTTCTATACTGATGACCTGTATTTGAAAATCCAGATGAAGGGATTTTTTTAATAAAATGTTGTTAGGATAAACTTTGCTGATGTCGAAAATTTTTTAGCTGATAAAAAAATAGACTCTAATGTAAGAAATAGATCCTGGAAAAAGATGGATTTGTCTTGGCTTTAGGACTTTAAAGGGGTCCTCCTATAGTGAATGCAGCGGCCTCCGAGAAGCGTCCACCGTAATGAGTACCCGTGAGCATGTTTCGAGGTCCCTGAGGGTGTCGACCTCCGGCGTCTTTAAGGCAGAGTAGGCCGCAGTTTCAAAACTGCGTCCTTGAGCAGGCAGCATGCTGGAGTTATTTAACCTTGCTCTGATATCCAGCACAGGGTCTGCGAGGAGTCGCATACTCTCCTCGTACAACATCTCCGCGGGGCTGGCCGTGAATATCTCTCAATGAGCTGTGCGAAGGCCGAGGAGGACGAAAGACAAGGACTGTGACCATGACGGAGCGTCGCGTGCCATCAAGGTGGCCTTTAGTGTCCGGTGCCAACGTTCCCGCACCCCATTGGACTGCGGATAGCATGCAGTAGTCCTGTGATGTATGAAAGCAAGAAGCTTGCTTAACTCCGAGAAAAGAGTACACTCAAACTGCATTGCAATGATGTCGAGATGGATGGGGTGGAAGCGCTTGGTCGACTTCTTTTCATATGTGCTTGTTGATTTTGTACTTGAGGCACGCGATGCACTGTCTAGCCCAAACGTTTACGTCCTTGTTCAAGGACGCCCAGAAGTAGTGACTAACCGGTTCGCCGTCCTAATGTCTGGGTGCGTAAGATCGAGTGCTGCGTAAATTACTACTTTGCGAAAATGGACCGGAATGAATGGTTTAAGTCCCTTAGGTCTGAGGTCACGCAGAGTAAGCAGGAGTTTGAGCTGAAGATAGGAAACTCCTTGAACTTGTATTTGGAGTTTCCTTTCAGGGTCTGAAGCTCTGCGTCGTCTTTCTACGCTTCAGCATCTGCAATGACGTTGTTTTTTCTAGAAACAAATTTTAAAATTTTAACGGTTTAACTGTTCAGAAATCTGCCACGTCAATCTGTCGTCTGACGCATGTGCTCACCCCGCGTTTTTTATATATATTAACATTTTTTATCTGGCTTTTCCTACCTCAAAAAAAGCATTTCGGTTTGTGGTCTTAAGTCCAACAAAACAAGTAACGACTTGAGCGATGGTGACATCCTATTCTTCGATGATGTCCAAGAAGATGGCATGGTAGCGGAGTGGAATATGACATCGAAACATAACTTAATAATAAGCTCGTCTCTTCTGGTGTTATCCAGGGGGTCGTTGAACTCAGGAAGGAGAACAAAACACGCTTAAGCTTATCGTGTCAAACCATCTACTTTTAACGAGAATAAAGGTGATCAACTTCTCAGCAATCCATAGAGAACAAGTTTCCCTTTCTCCAAGTGAGGGGCATGGAACAAGTGTAGTGTTATAAATTAAGAAGCTTGGGCATATAGTCCATCCCAAAAGTAGTCCATATGTGAAGTGCCCAAGAGCTACGATAAAAACCAAGACTTGCCGAAGACGTAATCAAGCTGGACACTTAACTATTCTTGCATGCTCAGCATACAAAGGAAAGCTCTTTAAAAGGAAGGTTGGTCAAACTACACATGTCATGAGGAAATAGTAACACAGATGTGACACTTCTTCGCCCAATAGGGTGTTCATCGCTTAAAATCGAAACCTAACCAATTAGTACTCCCCGCACCGTCCGCAGTTTGGTAGCAGCCCTTACCTCAGCCCGAACAATGAAGAGCGACGATTTGATCTCATTAAGCTCATCATAAATTTAAGGAGCTAAATGTCGCTACATTCAACTTTGTGTCTCTTCAACTCGATGATGATCAGCTCAGATGATCGAAACAAGAAAACCTTGTTTTCATGGAGCTGCGACCCTTTGACATCAATGGACTTTGAGATGGTCTTGCCAGGAGAAAATCTATTCCTCACAAGATTTGTAAGTTAACTCGAGGAAGAAGAACTGGGAATCTTCCCTTTGGTCAGGACCACTGATTCGTTCTTCTCCAAAACTAGGAGAATGCGTGGTCAATCAGTCACCTGCTGATCACTGGCAGTGTACTCTGGGCTTGGTGGTTCGACCTTTCAGCAACTAACAGTGCAACATCATCTTTGTATCCGACGTCGTTTCGTCACAATATCATATAAGGCCAACCGGAAAGGCAAAAGATGTATCCCCCGATGTCATCTTTATTCTGATTTCTTGTTTTCACGTGTCCTAGAGAAGGGTATGGCCCTGAGGTAGTCTTTCAATACCCGCAAAAGCGAGCCTGGAGTCGAAGTTCAGCTTGCAATGCTTAAAGCATATTGGTATATTCCGCAAAGATTATTCTTCTTTATGACTAGTGTTACGAGGGTCACCACTCCTTGAGAGCGATCACGATATATATATACGCAGAACAAGTTTGGGTAGTTACTCCTTTATCTATTAATTAAAATTATACAGTTATGGCGCATGTTCCACGCAGCATGAATCGTGTCAGCCAGTTTTGCTTTAATGAGTTTCTTGAGCAGCTTCCTCGCTATGCTCAATGGTGGCGGTACTCTGCTGGCAAGTTAAGGTATGTTTTGTCTTTGCGTATCAAGGGGTTATACGTGAATATAAGCTTCAGGATTGGGGGAGGGGGGATAGCCGGTGCTTTTTTTCCTCCACGAACAAGACCGCTTATTCAGCTTTTCTGCAATGAAAAATGGGCAGCCTGCAGTACGCCCCTACTCGTCGATAGTGTCGTCTGAAAGGGAGCAGAAATGAAAAAAACTACTTGCATGATGTCCTTTGTCTTGGCTGCCCCCATGAAAAGAGGTGAGCTCCGTGGCCTAATACACGACGGACTTTTCGAGGTGGAATCTTCTTCATGCACTATGACAACATAAGCTCCTGTGATAAAGCTCATTGTTACGTCCACTAGTAAATTAGTGCCTGCTCTTTTATTTGCGTCCGATTTTTGACACTTTACTCAGTTCGAGGCAGCCGCGGAAAATTTACCTACAACAATTTTCTCAACTAATAGGTATTCGCTTGACGAGAGGACAAGAAATGTATAGTGGTGGCTGGCTGTGTAATTCTCCAGTATCTTCCATCGATGTACTGGTGTCTATACAAATTTCACGAAAAGCTGCAAACGGAGAAAGATGAAGGCGAATCTCCCCCCCCCAACCGGTCCTCCAGGTTGGTGGTTGGGGAGGGCTGAGACGACCTTACATGGCAAACAACTTGTTACCACGCCACAAAAACAGCCTTGAACTGGTTGGATTTGACTGCGACGAACCTGGCATCGAAAACGGAACAATGAGTTGCGAATTTTCTCATGGAAAGTGCGCTCCCTGTATAGATCGAATGTTGTCCAGCAGCTAGCCAATACCCTGTCCCAATATAAGGGTAATGTAACAGCGTTACGAGATATGCATTCGACACGGTGACCATCCTACTTACTTACTTGGAGGTTTTAACAGCCATGTAGGAACGAAGTCCGTATTCACGTGATACATTGGCTCCTATAATTTACATAAGAATACCAATGATAATGGACTGCAGACTATTCCATTAGCAATATCGCCGAATGGTTGATGGAAGTTTCAGTCTTGATGAATGTGAGAACATATAAGGGGGGGGGGGGGGCAATACATACATGGATCACTATCTCATTGGCATAGTGCTCTGGGCATGGAATAATAACAATGCCTAGAAACCCTGCTGGCAATCAGGTGATAGTTAACACTGAAAAACCATCGACAATATCCGAAGGAGGGAGGGGGGATGATGCAATAACTGCAGTTAACAAAGGTCCGGAAGATGAAGCATCGACAAATGATTTTCACAACCAGCTGAAGAATCATTATGATTGATATGGCCACAAAAATAATTGGACCCTGTCGCAAAAAAGTCGGAACGGCTGGTTCGACGATGAATGTAAGTTAGCAACGAGACGGAAGAATGCTGCTTATGGACCAATATTGCATTTTCAAAGAACGCTGGCACGCGTGGAGACTTATCACGACCTCCGTCGAGCAGAGGAACAACTTCACAGACGTCGAGATAGAAGTCGAGGAGCACCAACAGGTTTGTGAAATCGAAAAGTACAAGGTGCAAGCATACCAGGCGCGCAAGTGGTTTATATATAACAAGTCAGGAAACTGGAAGCTGGGCGCTTTAGGTATGAAAGGTTTTGTTTGCTTCTTCTGTGAGTATATTTAAGTGTAGAACTATTCCACTTGTACGTAGCCCGTTATGTATTTGCATTTAGCATGTCTGACTACCCACTTCAATGTGATACTGATATTTAGTTGCAGTAAATTTACAGGGGAGAGTCAACTTCGAGCTACTGTAACTTTGTTAGTAATAGTATGATTTTGATCAAATTTGGGGATAATATCATCATGATCAACGGCGCAACAACCGGTATCCGGTCTAGGCCTGCCTTAATAAGGAACTCCAGACATGCCGGTTTTGCGCCGAGGTCCACCAATTCGATGGGGGATAATCTGCTTCATATTATATTTTATACTACTACCAACTACTTATAACTCTGGGATAAACTTAAGGGGCGTTTTACTCAATTTCCTAAAAATATGGTAACATACTATTATTAATTTAATGCGAATGGATATCGATATGGAGAGTATTTTGCGGCTTGGGCACCTTATAGAGGCAGCTTTATGATTTTTTTTTCAGATTTTTCGGTTGGGTAGTTTCCGAGAATGGGTCCCTTAAAGAAATCATCACTTTCCACCTCTCCCACTCCCCGACTTTTTAACAAATCTCAAAACTAAGACCGGCTTCGAAAAGTACTAATCGAGACCTTTCATTTGATACCCCACATGACTACATTTGGTGAAAAACCATTTTACACCTCCCTTTTACATGTATGGGGACCCCAAACAAAACCTTAATAAACATGGAGATGTTGCGCGATGCAGTAATTATAGAGGAATCACGTTGTTGAGTACCATCCATAAGATATTATCCGCTTTCTTCCTAAGCCTCACACGTCCAGAACATCAGATTTTCTCTCTGCGGCAAGCAATGGAAAAACAACAGGTCAGCACCCCTCTACTCTATATTCTGCTGATGGTCCTCCTAATCTTTACTTTCCAACCATTAAGAAGTTGATTAGTTGCTTCTTCGGGTATGGTGATTATAGCCTGTTTTTGCCTTTTAAAATTAGTAGATATCACTCCTTCTGTGCAGTTAGTCACATCTGGGCACCTCTGTCTAATGGTGTCCCATACCTCTTCCTTCTGCACAAGACATTCCATATCTCTCATTTCAAAAGTAGGTTTCAAAGCAGGAAACTACTGCCTTCGTCCGCAGGATACTCCGGAATGCTTCGCAGGAAGTCCTCAACCTGAGTTTGAAAAATATACCACTGCTTAGTAATATCTACCCCAGCGAATTCCGACGGACTTTCCCAAAAAATCAGCTATGGTTTTGCTTGATGGGAAATCCCTCAAGTCGTGATTTGCGTCTTCCATTCTTTTTTTATGGCGCTATTGCTATTGGAGTTGGTTTGACTTTCGCTATTATCATCGTTGGAATGTCGCCGGGAAGGAGGAGGAAAGGACTGAGTGAAGGCTGTTACTATCGTAGGGATAGATGGCGCATGCATCTTATAAATTTTTCCATTCTTACCTGCACACAATCGGGAATCAACAATAGCCCGATTACATTTATTGGAAGGATGTGGTGGAAGATGCCTGACGAAATCTTTTTTCATGTGCAGAAGGAAGGAACGTTATCGCCGTTGCGTCAGCGAAAGGGGGCCAAGTGTCCCGGGCACCATGATTTCATTCTGCTTCCTATATCTGTATCGAAGTAGCACCTGAAATATGTTACTTGGGCACAGTTATTTCACTGATATGCGGGTCAAGTATCCAAGGTATCTATAACATAGTATATTCCCTGTATCAGCAGGGCTGTCGATTGTTACTACGCGCAGAGGTTTAAATAGGGTTTAAATAGGTTCTCTAGTATGATGGGGACAATCACAGACTTGGCGTTTTTCTAAAATCTTCATAGGCCAATAGTGAAGACGAAGGGGTCGTAACACACCACACTTCTAGGAAGCAAGCACTTATTATCGGCGAAAAATGAAAAATAATGTCCACGTTAAATAGTATTTGTCGCTATGACGTTAGCTGCCCAATCTTTTAGCTTCATCTATTATCTTTTCACCCGGTCAGCTTTTTGGTTATCCACTTGATAGATAGTTAGCAATTGCATAGGTTACAATTGACAGACAGATACAGGATTAAAGAGAGGAAATTAACAGTTTTTTTGTTTTCTTTTGGATATTTTCAACCCCACTTTGGGTGTCTCTAGGAAAACGATAACTACTTTTAATTTTTTAACAACCTAGAAATGTTACCCGAAGTTAATATAAATCTATTGTAGTTATTCGTTGCCATTTATCTAGTTAATTCCTAGGTACTTTTTGCGAAGTAACCAAGATAACCCCACACTAACTATCTTCATCCAATCCTAACGCCAACAACACTCCCAGATGTAAAATATTCCCTGGTCGATGTTTCGCAATGGTTCAGCGATTCCCATCAGACCTGTAACGTACCCGACATCGCATCCACGGTGAACGGAAAGATGTTTTCAACATGGATACAATACATCTGAAAAAGGTTTCGCAAGAAGCGTAAGAAAACTTCCGGCTAATTGGTATTATCGATACAACCGTAGAACCGCCACTAATGATATAGTGGACATTAATAGTTTTCGCAATGACCGCTCTTGTGTTTCGGAAGATTTAATGACAAATTGGCGATGATTATTGCCCATCGCTGATGATATGCACATGAGCATGTGTCTCAGGTGTTGGCTAGGTGCATCCGTAGTGCGTCCAGTGCATTGATCTCCGGCATTTCTTGTTATTCCAACTCCACGCAAGTGTTATCCTTACAAGGTGTTGTTACTTTCTCTGGCGGTTTTTGTATGACCATTTTTCCTAGTTTCACAATTCATATTTGTCTTTTCCAGCAATTTTAAATGCAACGCATGTAAGTGGATGGTAATAGTCGTAACTCTTGCAGCGATCATTGCGAGGTCCAAATAACCATTAATTTGCCAAGTGTCATTGAAGACTTCGCGAATAACGTTAGTTTCAAACGCATGGCTTGGAGTTTAACACGCAAGTGTTACTTTTATGGTTATTGAAAGTGTACTAAGTAAATTTGGATGCGGGCTTGCAGATTTAACGAAATAGTCTAACTTTTTGTCAGACGTGCTATGGCTTCCAAAGACCTCGTATTCTAGGCTGAACGATTTGCCCATGAGCAATTAAATTATAAAGCGAAAAGTAAAGTAAACTTTGACAGTAAGATTGGAGGAATTTTGTACGTCCTCTTCATAAGGAAGTCTAGGATCGGTTTTCGGACGCGAGCGGATTCTTACAGGGTAATTGTACTGATAGCTGAATAGTTATATGATAGCTTCTCTTCTTTCAAAAAATGGTAATGAATCTACGGATCTATGGTCTGCTGGAATTATTATCCTTATGCTGGAGAATAGAGAAGTTTTGGTGGCGTTTCAGGATTTACTAGTAAGCTGATTATAGCTTTGCAACTAGAATATCCTACCTTTCTGATAGCGCAGACTACATACCTTTGAGTTCTTCTGTATACCCTTGAGTGATGACAATTTCCAACAGACAAAATTATGTGACGAATACCGAGCATATGATTCGATGATATACATTTTTCCTACAAATATGAAAGCATACACTCTTAATAATAATATAATATTAACTCCGTCGTCGCCGGTCCCAAACCGGGTTGTGAATTGAGGAGGAATAGATAGCTTCAGTGTGAATTTCTGTATGCCACCACAGCGTCTCAGGGGATAGATGCAGAAAGTGTAGGAACTTTGCAGTCTTGCGGATTACTCACTGAAGCAGCTATCGCCACATTTGGCAGTTAGGTATCAAATGCAACTCCAAGAATGAGAAGAAGGAAGAACTTAAGGTCCGGTACGGGAGTCGTCTGACTTGGTGACTTGGTCGTTAAGGGCAGCACGGCGTAGAAACCGCAAATCATGGGGCGGTTCCATGTTTAAGCGCCTAGATGACCAAGAATATGGCTCCGCCTGCTGTTGCTGTTTCTGAAGATTGTGGCGACCACTTCAGCAGGTTCGCGTAGGCAGCAGATGAAATGGACCTAGGAAATGAACCTCTTTTTCATCCATTTGGGGGTAGGTACAACATCTTACTGCACCTTGTTGCATCAGAGATTCGTCGAGCGGGTTCCGCAAAAGTGGGCTGTACAGCGAGTTGTAGACCAATACTGCTTTATTACTCGCAGCGACGAAATCCCTACCGTTATCAGGGAGCGTGTTCGACTTGAGGTCACCGCGGTAATCGAGATTCAATGGGGGCAGAGGCGGCGGCATCAACAACACCACGCCGCACCGCAGGCAACAGTTTCATTACTAGCCGAAGCACTCTTCGCTACCGTCCGTTGCTGAGGTCCGGGGCGAATTCCCAAGAGGGTGCATAGAATTCTCGGAAATTGATCCTTTGCCTAGATCAGGTATTCCCAGGCTCTATGCATCTCCAGCAACTCCGGGAATTCTATTTCAAATTAATGATGAGGTTGCATCTCGACTGTGTGCTAATATGTCGCTGCAGCAACTACAATCACTTGTGTATTGTGGTGCAGTTACGGCTGTCAGATTGCACGGTCAGCTTTCGTGTTATTGGTCTGAGTGACCAAAGAGATCCACCATGGAAAATTCATCTGGAACGTCGGTGGGACTCACTTAGGCAGGACATTGCTAAACTGACCAGATCAGCACTGGCAAAGCCAGCAGATAGGTGAGAAATAAAGTGCAGAGGGTTTACAGAAACTATGCTATCCCCACCCGTAGTTTAAATTCTGGACACACTAAAGCAGACAATTTTAGTCATATCCAGTCGGTTACGACGGTATGGCGAAAATCGTTCCAGACGTGTTCAGAATGCGACATACGCGAAGAACCAGCGGAGCTTTTTCAGATTTCTCAACGAATCCCAACAGAGCGTCCAGACAGTACAGTTTTCGGTAACAGAAGCGAAAGAGTATTGGGGTGGTTTTTGGGGGGTTACCCGGCCAGCATGCTGAGCATGCTGAGTGGATCACCGTCGAAGGCATCCGCCATGCCAATAAGCCTGGCATGAATTTTGCGGATAATACTGAAGAGGAAGTTCGACGAGCCATAAACAGCTCGAAGAACTGTTGAAGCGCAGGTCTGGATCGGGTGCAAAATTTCTAGTATACGAAATTTACCAGCGTACCCAGTCGGTTGGGACACAGCATAAATCAGATCATGAATCGGTGGGAGGAATTTCCACCCTTCCTCACGGCGGGGATTCCCTAAAAACGACACGGTGCAGGATCCCGCAGACACGCTACACTCATAGCGATCACCATGCACTCTGGTATGAAATATGTGTGCAACCACAGGGCAAAGAACCATCATGCCCGAAACCGAGAAAGATTCCAGGCTGGTCTGCAAAAGCTTTGGATGAGTAGACCTCCTCAGAGGTGTGGTTAGATCAACCTGATAAAATAGGCGCCTCTAGGGAAGGAGGTATCCACGTGCCCCAATGCATCGCCAAAGCATGCAATGCGTCCATTCCTAAATTGAAGACTAAACTATTGGTGGAATGGTGAACTGACCAGGCTTCGATCACCCTTCACCGAGCCAGAAGAGCGGCTCAGAGGGCGATAGGTAAAGTCGATCACGGCCAAAAGGGTGCACCTATAAGGTAACTCGCAAAACTCGCAAGCTCGCCATCCAGCGAAGTAAGAGGAAATGTTTTAAGGAGCTCTGCTCACGAGCGGACGTAAACACATGGAGGAGTGCTTATAGAATCGTGATGGGACGATTCAGACGCCGTTCGCGGCCATGTGTCCTATCCTCTTACTAAAAATCATCCAGGGGTTATTCCTCCAGCAAGAGGAGGGTAACAGCACATTCCAGCGCCCTCTGAATGTGACGGCAATGCCGCTAGTCCCCAGAGATGACCCGCGGGATAGGAGACAATACTGTCCCAGCCTGGACGAAGTACTGAATAAGGTCCTTAAGCTTGCTATGAAATCCAGAACGAACACATTCGTTGAGTTGTTTGAAGCGTGCATGTCCGAGGGGATATTTCCAGGGGCATGGAAGCGGCAGAAGGCACTTCTAAGCCGAGATTTATTATAATCTCACCCAGTTTTTCACGGGACACGGAGAATATCGCCAGTGCTTGCACAGGTTTAAACTGGGCACCTCAACCGATTGTACAAACTGTAATGGATTCCGAGAGGACCCAGAGTATATATTCTTCCACTGTCCAAGATTAGTGGAAGAAAGGAGGAATCTAGAGGGGGCTCTAGGAGAGGTGCTGATACCAGAAAATCTGGTGCCGAGAATGGTAGCACGTCAAGAGGATTAGGATGCGGTCAACTACATGATTGTATCTATCCAGATCAAACTACGAAAGTCAGGGGGGGAGAGAAAAGCGCGGTTATGTACGCCGCGCATAGAAAAAATGTGACCAAACTAGAGTGAGCTAACTCCGCCCCGCGATGCAATACCTTATTGTGGTTCCGCGGGACAGGGGGGAATTCGGGGGTGGTTTTCGTGGGAAAACATACCAAATACTAGTGTGTCGAGACCAGTGTCTTTTGAAGATTTCCACCTCCTGACAAAAAAAAAACGATAGACAGGTAGACAGACAGGCAGATAGTAAACCGATTTTAATAAGGTTATGGTTTATAGAAAACCTTAAAAATTATCTCACGCGATTTCAAACCACTGCGAACGTGGAACCAAGTTAAAGACATGATCTACACAGTGGCCTACGCAACCCTCGTGGTGAGCAAGCCAGGTAAGCGGTTCATGAACCGGGATACTTGGCTTTGTATCGATTAGTTAAGAGCCGACATGAACCCACACGGGATATCGAACATTTCTGTTGAGTTAATGACAAGAATGGTACTTTGCTTAGCACCCGACGAGCCCCGACGGATAGATAGCGAGAATATTCCGATAGATTTCAAAGCTGTTGTTGAAGTTGTTCATCTTACGCATCTACAAACACTGGTGACATATGGAGCAATTCCATCTGTCAACGGCATGGAAATCGACGAAGCAATAAAAGGAATAAAATCGGAGAAAGCAACAAGACTTGACGACATCGCATCTGAGCTCTAGAAAGCCAAGAGCTGGGACCCAACACTGTGGCTCAGTGAATTTTTGAATTGGATTATTCAAGAATGTAGAGCACCATCTGACTGTTAAGAAATTATCACAGTTCCAATATGAAAAAGGAAGGGCAATCCAGCAGAATGTTCAAATTGCCATTCGATTTAGCCACTGTCCCATACCATGAAGATTTTTGACCGCATTCTTGACAACCGTATTCGTGACATCAGCCAGGCAATCGAGAATCAAGTTGGGCTTGTCAAGAACTGTAGAATTACTGACGCAATACACGCAAAACCGTGCGAAGCATCGCCCTCTTTACATTGCATTTTTGGATCTGCAGAAAGCGTTTGACCTTGTGCCACACGAACTCATCTGGTATACTCTACGACAACACCTAACGCCAGAAGAACTCATGCGCTGAGTTCAATTGCTCTGCCACGATCCGAAAAGTAAAGTTCGAAGTCTGGCGCGTGTATCAAAACCGTTTCTCTTCGTGTTCATCAAGCAAGCGGCCTCCCATCACTCCTCTTTGTTCTTAGTATAGGCATTTTCAAACGGGGCATCCAACATCCAGCGCCCTATTCACTGGTCTATGCAGATGGTGTTTTCCTTGCATCCCATAGCAGAGCTAATTTCGAGCAACTAGTTCAGAAATGGAATGATCGTCTCATTCAACACAGTGGCAGTGATCTGCCAAGAACTGACCAATTTAAATATATCGGGTCAATGCTATTAGCTAATGGAGAACTGCGTTATGAAATTGCTTCACGCATTAACGCAACCTGGATGAAATCTTGTCCCACAACTGGTATTCTGTGTGATTGAGGTACCAACGTAAATCGAGAATTTATCGCAATGTCATCCACCCTGTTGTCTTCTATGGTTCTAAGTGTTGGCCGACTATAAAAGATAATGACCGGTGTCTTGTGGTAGTGGAAGCGGAGATGCTGCGTTGGACTAGTGGCGTGACACATTCTGATCACATCAGAACTGCAGATATTCACAAGCGATATAGAGTTGCACCGATCCTGAAAAAATTGCGAGAGGCGTCTTAGATGGTATGACCACGTGCTAACGAGAACTTGCTCGTCAAGAATGGTCTGAACATCGGGTAAGAAACCAAAAACCAAATCAGACTTTCGATAGAACAAAATGACGCAAACGATCTGGCTTGTGGACGGAGCAAAGGCTAAAGAAAAACAAAAAGAATAAGATGCAACACGGTCTCAGATTAAATCTGGATAAAATTGAATTTTTGACGACCAACCCTAATGAAACGGGCACTGTAATTGTCTGTGGGAGCAACCTGTCCAGAGCTGAGCGGTTTAAATATCTCGAGTCAATGCTATCAACCAATGGTGAACTGCGTTATGAAATTGATGATTCACGGATCAGTGCAACTTGGATGAAGTGGCACCAACATCTCAAATCCAAAATTTACGGAAGTGTCATACGCCTTGTTGCCTTTTATCGTTCTGAGTGTTGGTCACCTATAAAAGATAATGAACGCTGCCTCGCGGTAATGGAAACAAAGATGCTGGTTTGGACTCGTGGCGTAACATGTCATGATCGATATAGTTTTGTATTGTATAAATTGCGGGAGAGAAGTCTTCGTTGGTTATGAGAATTCATTTGCCAAAATTGGTCTGAACATCGAAGTCGATTGAAAACAACCAAAAGGTCAACCGAAGCAACGATGACTTGACGTGCTGAACAGTGATTTGCAACCCTCATGGCTGTATCCAGACCAGGCCTTTGACAGAACAAAATGGTGCAACCGATCAAGACAAGCCGATCCCGCTGCTGAACGAGACAAAGGCTGAACAAGAAAAAGGAGGCTCTTACAGTATCTGCTCACCAAGCTAATTAGCTTGGTCAACGGAAAGAACATTATCTCCGTGGATAGATAAATGGATTAAGCTTCCTAGAGTATCATTTTAGCGTGATATTCGCGCGTTTTCCAGTATTCTTTTTATTGTTTCCTGATCACGTACTCTTTAATGTGTTTAAGGTGCTTATTCTACTAATTATACTAACTAGAAGAGGAAAGAAAACAATCTGATAAATTATGAGACTAGTAGCAGTAGTTGTATTAGCAGAAGTAGAAAATAGTCCAGGAGCTTGCAGAGGAGTAGAAGAAACCGTCCATAAAATTGAAGAACTCCTTTGGCTTTCATAAATTTTATTAGTTGCTCTTCAAGGGAATTCAAATATCATTGGACGCAAGGCTGATAAAAGAATTAAACGATAGTGCTGAAATAAAATCTGAAGAAGTCACGATTTGAAGATTTGAAGCGAAAAAACCATTAGACCTCCAAAGGAAGGTATAATTCTTAAATAGAATAATTGAAAAATAACGACGTGCACACGCTGTCGTAAAAATATTAATGAACACTTGAAGGAACATTCCGAAAATTTGATGAACAATGGGAAGGCTGTTTCGCCCGCGATTTATTGATTTCGGGAAATTATCCAAGATTATTTCAGCAAACATATCCTGGAGGACACGCCTTACATATAAACATTTTCGTCTAATTAACCGTCTCCGAATGGAGAGTTTCAATTGCACCTATTTCCGTTTAATTTTACGATCTTTAACACCTTTTTCAGTCCTAGCCTACCACCAGATTCGGTTATATATAAAGATAGTATTAGAGATGTATAGTCGAAGAGAAAGAGTGATTTGCCTATTCAATGTTAAAAAATACAACCTAATCGAAAAAGAATCCTTCCTTCCTTTCATTCGATTCCTCTATATTATTTCCCTTCTATCTAAAAGGCCGACATCCATCTGCAGTTGTTCCGTCTACAGCGTACTCACAGCACCATGCTTGGTACCGTGAGGTGAAGATTGTATCTAACAAACAGTTCTTTACAGGTTTCCTTTTCATTCACCGACCTGTTGTTTTTATGCCTTAGAAAAGATGTTCATTACGTACTGCAACGATATAACATGAATTGCTTGTATTCCTCAGATACTCTGCAAACTGCAACCAGACGAAAGGATATATTTTACAGTTTTCCTTTAACGAACTTCATTTCATTAATTTTATATTTTTATCTCATTAGATCGAGTAACTATCTTACTGTAGATACGAACGGCACAAAGCGTGTGTTTGTATAACGTGAACATTTCAGCCCAGAAATTCCACACTTTGCTTAGATTAGATCTGCTTGAAAGAAGATGAGCAACGGAATTTTACGCAAACTTTGTACTTACCAAATTCTCATTCAATCTTTTCCCTGAAATCCAAGTGAACTAACGCAAAAGCAGTTTTAATTGCATTTTTTTAAAGTTGGAATGTAAAAAAGCACAATTGCAGTTGCTATTCGCGTTGAGCAATGTAAGAAAGATATTCCGGCGCTCCTCTAATTCAATTACAGTTTATCAATGATGACAATTGGAAAAAAATTGATATTTTTAATTAAAAAGCATTTTTGGGCGTTCAAGAAACTGCGCACAATAGTACGAGCGGTTCAGAGAAAAGAAAATAATCTGAAAAGGAAAAGGTGAGTATACTACGCATAGCACCTTGTGAGCATACAAATTGTATCTGAAAAATTAGAAAGGTAGATTAGATGAATATAAATGGATTTACTGAAGAAAAGAAATAGTGTCTGCACCTTCATTCCATGCATAATATTGAATCTGAATTGAGGCTCACGCATAGGATGGATTCCGGTTGATTATCATTTAGAAAACGATTAAGTGGCGGAGAAGTAGATGACAATATTTGACGTAACTTATTCCGATTTTAAGTTGTAATAAATTTACCTCGTCTCGTTCGTTGTTCGTTTTATGGGCGCATCTTGATTATTTATACATACATATGTATCTTATTATGAATAATTTTATCTTATGCATGTCTCTGAATATTTTATAGTATGGGGCTCGTGCGTGGAGAAATATTATGCTGTCTAAGATGAAAATATATTCTATATCTGCTATCTATATGTTGAAGCAAGAAAAGCTTATAAGTTGTTAGCAGAAATTATGTGTTGCCTCCTTGTGATAGTGTTAAAGAAAACTCGCAAGCATTCAATTTACAGTTTCCGATGTTTGCAATCAACCTACCATGCAGGGTTGGCCACCGATTATTTTGACACCATAGGTTCTTCGCCCATTTTTGTACAGCATCACCCTTTTAAAACTCCTGGAAATATAGCTTCTTGAGGTCTATTAAAATCGATTCATTGTCTGTCTATTTATCCGTCTCTCTTTTTTGGGGTGGGAAAAATCCATCATGGATATACCTCTATAAACGAGGACGAGCATGCCGGGCTCTTGACGACTACAATCTCCCATATTTTCTAAACACTCTCCTTGTGGGACTACCGAGTTTGCTCCTATTGCTTTTCGAGGTATTAATTGCGGTAGGTTCCTTTTTATGACCCGATTTAGCTTTTGTTTCTTACAATCGCTGGTGCATCCGTTTCATCTTGCAACTATCGCGTTCTATGCTGTATCTAATTCCATCATGTAGTTTACCAGGTTTTCCACCGTTAAACGGGATTTTAACTCAGTTTCGAGGTTTCTTCTTGAGCTGTCAAATCTTGGGGAGGTGAAGAAAACGTGTTCTTCATATTCGGTTGCACCTTCGTAGGTAGGACAACAAACTGATTCATCCGAACCGAGCCCTCTTCCTTTCCTGCATCCAACAGGTCCACTCAAGGACTGAGTCAAATCATAACTCGCCAAGCCATAATCCAAGAACTTATATTTTGGAGGAATAGTCACACACAGGTTTGTCCACCGACTATTCTTCGTCCCATGCCATTTGCCACCTTATTCGGTCATTTGCTTCCTTCTCATACATGTGGCTCATTTCATCGACTAAAGTATCTATCTGCACTTAGCCGATGTCCAGCTTGATAGAAGCTACCTCTGATTTTCTAGAATGTTTAGTGCTGACACCACGTATAAGAGACAAGACCTGACGACGCGCGGCGTAGGTAATTGTCGACTGTGCTTTGGGCCGCCAATATTTGCAAGCGTTTATCTGGCGTTCAAAGGGTAGTATAGGCCCTAGGGCGAAACGTGGATTGGTACACACGATGGAGCATAAAACCTGGGAAATGCCTGCTGAACCAACACCAACAACTCTACTACCAAACCCTATCTCCACCTCCATGTGGTGATCACTGGGAGTTCTTTCTTCATGAAAAACTGCAGACGGAGAAGGATGAAGGTGAGTCTCCCGCGCCTAAAAACGGGGCAAACTGCGCCAACTGGTCCTCCACGTTGGAGGTTGGGTAGGGCTGACAACCCTACACGGAAAACCGATGGAAGGAGCCTCGGACAGGATGGGTTTTATACCGACGAACCCAGCAACGACAACGGATAAACGATTTGCGCATTTGTTCATGGAACGTGCGCTCCCTGTACAGACTGAATGGTGCTGAGCAGCTAGTCGATACCCTGTCACAATATAAGGCTGATGTAACAGCGTTGCAAGAGATGCGATGAAAAGGAGCCGGTTTCCTGAAGAAGAGCCACTATACCATATATTATAGCGGCCATCCAGTAAACCATGTGCCCGAAGTAGGTTTCGTAGTTAGCCGAAAAATCAAACCCGTTGTTATCGGCTTTGCAAATACAAATGAAAGGCTATGCATTCTGCGTTTGAGAGGCAAGTTTAGAAATATAAGCCTCATAAACGTTCACGCCCTTGCAGAGGAGACTGCAGAGTCGGAGAAGGATACCTTCTACGAGGCAGTTGAACGGACCCTCGAAGCCTGTCCCAAGTATGAAATCAAAATAATACTTGGAGATTTCAACAGTTAAGTAGGGACGGAGCCTGTATTCAGGCGATACGTTGGCTCCCATAGCTTACATAGTGATACCGATAATAACGGACTGCGGATTATTCAGTTAGCAGTATCGCATGAAACAGTTGTTGAAAGTACCTGATTTGCGCAGAAAGCGGTCCAAGAACATACGTGGGCCTCTCCAGACGGGACCACTTTCAACCAAACGGACCACGTGTTGATCGAACGCCGCCACCTCTCAGCCTCGATGAATGTCAGAATATATAGGGTTGGCATAGTGTTCCGGGCTCGAATTACGACACGACTTGCAATCCCCTCTGACAGTCAGGTGAGAGTGAATACTGAAGCCATTCACAACACAGCCCTCCGTAACAACTATAAGAGAGAAATGAATGCCGCAATAACCGCAGCTAACAGATGTCCTCGATATGAAGCAACCGCAAATGATCTTCCACCATTGATACCGCCACAAAGATACTTGGCCCCAGCCGGAAAAGGAGTCGGCTGGTTTGACGAATGTAAGCTAGCAACGGAATGGAAGAATGCCGCATACCGAGTAATGTTGCATTCTCAAAGAACGCGGGCACGCGCAGAGACTTATCACGAACTCCGTCGAGCGGAGAAGCGACTTCACAGACAGAAAAAGGAAGCCTGGGAGAACCAACAAGTCTGGAACTAGAAAAGTACAGGGAGCAACCGCACCAGCCGCGCAAGTATTAACAACAAGTCAGCGGGATGAATCCTTATACACAACGATGCTCATCCTGCCGAGACAAAGAGGGAAATCTGATTTCCGACAGAATGGGCATATTGGAACGATGGGTTGAGTACTTTGATGAACTACTGAACAACCAGAACATCGGCGAGTTGGAGGTCGCGCCAACTGAAGACGACGGACAAATACTGCCACCACCAAGTTTAGGAGAAACAGTCCGTGCAATTCATTGGCTTAAAAATCATAAGTCGCCAGGAGCCGGTGGAATTACAGCTGAATTGGTTAAATATGGAGGCGACCAGTCAGACCAAGTGGTTCATCAACTTGTGCTCAAGGTATGGGACAGCGAATCAATGCCTCATGATTGGCAAGGAGGCATTATCTGTCTCATACATAAAAAAGGAGATATCACACAGTGCAGCAATTATAGAGGTATCACGTTGCTGAGTACCATCTATAAGATATTCTCCGCTATCTTGCTGGGCCGGATAGCCCCATACGCCCAGAACATCATTGGCCCATACCAAAGAGGCTTCGCTCCAGACAAATCAGCAACAGAGCAGATTTTCTCTCTGCGGCAAGCGATGGAAAAACGGTTGGAATATGGACAACAGTTGCACCATCTATTCATCGACTTTAAAGCCGCCTATGAAAGCATAGCCAGGGTAAAACAGTACAGGGCCATGAGAGAATTCGGTATTCCGACGAAATTAATAAGACTGACTAGGCTGACCCTGACCAATGTGCGAGGCCAGATAAAAGCAGTAGGATCACTCTCAAGACCATTCAACATCAACAACGATCTACGATAAGGGGGTGCCCTATCATGCGTCCTCTTCAACCTGGCCCTGGAGAAAGTAATTTGCGATGCTGATGTAAATGCAAGAGGCACCATCCTCTTCAAGTTCAGCCAACTACTGGCCTATGCTGACGATATCGACATCGTGGGAAGAACAACCCGAGATGTACAGTCTACTTTCATCTAGACCGAGCAGGCGGCGCGAGATCTCGGCCTGTACATCAATGAAGGCAAGACGAAGTAAATGGTGGCAACGTCAGCACCTATTTTAGCATACAGAAACTGTTTCACTGGAAACGTCCGACCATAGGGTCAAAGCTCTTACTGTACAAGACAATGATCTTGCCAGTCCTTATGTATTCCTCGGAGACTTGGGTTATTCGGAAAAAAAAACTGCGAACTCTTGGTCACGTTCGAGAGTAGAAATTTATGAGGTAAAATCCGGCTCAACAGGTTGCGGTGGGTGGATCACTTAATCCGTATGGATGAGGATGATCCAACCCGGAAAGTCTATAAGGGCAATATCTATGGCAGAAAAAGAAGACGAGGCAGACCTTGCCTGAGGTGGAGCGATGGCGTAGGTTAGGACGCCAGACAGCTTTTAGGGATATCGAATTGGTGGACCTCGGCGCAAAACCGGGATGTCCGGAGTTCCTTATTAAGACAGGCCTAGACCGGATATCGGTTGCTGCGCCGTTTGAAACCATATGATCGGTGGGCACATGACCGTATGATTGGGCGCCATTCCAAGCGCCGATAGTATCAAGTTTATATGTGTTGTTAGGTGTTTTCTGTTCCACCTCCAAATGGATTGGGGGTAGATTTAGCATAGTTTCGAGTGCTATGGTTGGTTGGTTTTATTATTGATGTATACATCCAATGTCCTCAGGTCACCTCAGGTTACCGATCGCAGTCCTACAGGATTTCTGTTATTGTTGCTGGATATGGTGTTTTGACGTTAATTTGGAGTCGAGATGTACTCCTAAATATTTTACTGTTTGTGGATTTCCGCCCTTGTTGACGTTCCTGGTGAACATAACTAGTTCAGTTTTCCTAGCGTTCACCATGAGTCTATTATAGAGGCACCAACTGTGGATGTGCCCGTAAACTTACCAATAATTATTACGGAGATGATCGCGCTAGATCGCTCGCAAATGCTTGTGCAAAGACTTTTGTGTCCTCCAGGAGTCATAGCAAGGTGTCCATTATCAGGAGCCATAACAGAGGAGAGAAAACCCCTCTCTATGGGGAACCCCTAAGACACCCTGCCTCAATAGACTTCTGTCCAATCAATATGTGGACCTTTCTCCACTCTAGAGTGTGAAGGATCCAACTGATTAGCAACGGTTCGACTCCATGCTTTCCTGCCGCGTTAGAAATCGCCGCGGGTGAGGCATAATTGAAGGCGCTTTCGATACCCACGAATGCACCTATGATATATTCTTTATCGGGCATTACGTTCTCAATATTTGTCGCTAGCCCATTGAGTGCTGTTTCCGTGGATTTACCTTTCTCGTAGGCATGTTGCTTACAGTGAAGTGACTATTTAGGGATGTATGTATCTCTTATGAACCGAGCTACTAGTCTTTTCGGTCATTTTAGCAGAAAGGAAGTTAGACTGATCGGTGGGAATAAATACTACCTTCACATCACACCAGCTGGTTCGAATGTAAGCGTGTGCTAGGCAAGCGCGGTATATATTCCGAATGTGTGGACCCAAGGCATCCATTCTCTCTATTACTAGAGCAGTAATAATGCTGTCTGGACCTGCAGACTTGTACCTATGGAACGAGTTAAATGCCCATTTCATTCGTTCCCGTGGAACTACTTTGCATTCCAGGTTTCAGTCTTCCGGTTGAGAACTGTATGTGTCTGTAGACCCCGAGATGAGATTTTGGATGCTGCCTGGGAAGTGCACTTCAAGCAAATAGTTCGCCGTTCCCTCATTAGAATTAGACTTTAGAGCTCAGTTGAGGAGCACCCTAGTCATTCTCCTCTGTTTCGCCAAATCCGAGTTCCTCCATGGTATTTTACCCTTCTTTGGCATCAAGAGTGGACAGCTCTTTTCGAAAGCTTCTCTCTTGCTAGTTGTTATCATCTGGGTTGGGAGCGGAGTCTATCACTTCCATTGACATACAACAAGTCAGCCTGTCGGAATTTAAGCCCCTAATTTTACCACCAGCAACCCATGGTTCTTGTATGAGGTATATACATGTCTTGCAGCTATTGATCCGACGAATACTAATTTATCTGAGAGATATGGCACCACATCTACGGTTCAGATGAAGATGCCGTGGGAGCCGATACTTGTAATGTGACGGTCCCAAGCAGGAAGTAGAGCCGGTAGCCCGTTTATTCCCAAACCTTCCTAATATCCCATTCAGAAACATAATGAGCAAAGTTGACGACCAATCGGCTCTTCTTTCTGCCTTGCTATCGAATAGCATCCAGGTGAAGGTGTTGAGGTTTTTCTGGGCTCCAAGTGGTTCCAGGACCTCAGCACCATTACGCTCCTCTTCTGGACGCCAGAGAAAGCATTTTTTAAACGATGGTAACTCGGAAACCCTCTTCAAGGTCAGTCGCGCATCCTCCCACACATCGTTGAAGGAGGAGCAGTACCGTCTGAGCAACTCGTACCTACTTTCCTGCTACGAAGGAGTAAGTATCTCACTAGGGTATTTTATTTATTGCAGTTGCCACAGTTCACTAGATTATTACGCCTTACATTTTTGGTTACCCTTCCCCCTCTTCCCTTCCTTTCACCACTCCCGGCTCCACGATACATTATTATATTTCTCAGTCATTCTTGACCAATCATTTTCCTTTCTTCATTTTCAACCCAACTTTATTTCGTGGAGCAGACAGAAACAGCTATCAGGTATGCCTTGGTTCTAACTCTTTAGATGACTTGACTAGTAACGCTATTAGAATAAGCTGGAAAAAAGCGAATATTTCTCCTTCATTCTGGACCAGTCATCTCCTCATACTGTTATGTAGAAAAACTTACTTTCAACAAGCAATGCCGGCTTAAATTACATTGCAAAAAGCATTAGTGCATTCCGTTAATTTAAAGTCTACGTGAGTCAGGTTGACGTTGCTTCCACTTAGAAGACGAACTTCTCATCTTAATGAAAGAACGCGATATACAAACTAATTTCTTTTCAGTGGGACTGGAGTAGTTAAGGCGCTATATTTACAATACTATTCACACTCCAAGCACAGTTACCTGTTCAACCGAAAGGTGTGAATAAAAGATACTCAGTAGTATCCAAGCATGCACTACATACGGCTATGTGGAAGTCTACAGATACAAGTCGTCGATGTTCAATGCACGGTCAGTCACTTACCATTAACGCAATTCAAAATATAAATCGAAGGTTTTTACTGCACTCTCTAGCGTACTAACTAGCCTAGGTTGAACCTATGCAGGCAAATACCATATGAACGAGTTTGTGGGGTGTACACATGGCCAAAGTTCCTGATGAGGGTGTGACAGGTTTCGAGCTTAATAGATGCGAATCGAAAATTTTCTTTGACTTGTGTTTGCTTCTAAAGCATTTCGGCGCCAGTTGGTAGCTAATGCACCTGCATATGCTTCCAAGGACCTCTATGAGCTTCCTACTAGAAACGGTGCACTTACATCCAAAATTCAACGTGTAATAGGCGTCTTACCACTAACTGGAGTTCATACCTGTTGCCTGATTAGGGTAGTCTTCGGGTTTCTGTAATCAGCGCTTTTCGTACATTTATATGCCAGCCAGCACTGGATCGTCGGGGTAATTGCAATTTACAACCATGGCGTAAGTTTCACCGGAGATTGTCACATTGCGATAGGAAGCAAAAGTCATGTAAACTATGCACATACATACCTACGTATCTGGTAAGTGCATTCACGGATGGTAAAAGCAAGTTGCTTTAAAGCAGTGGATGCAATGCCCTCGAAGGAAAAGTTTGCGGCTTTTTTGTAAGAAGTGGTGACGATTGGCAATCTTTTCATTGAAGACACTTACGTATGGGAATTTGCACGTACTGATATCTGCACTTTTCTTTGCATTAATTCGATAGTGCGTTGTACATTTCGTAAATGATTTTAGCGCAAATTAATTGAACTCTGCTGGTATGTGATTGTATTTCAGAGCGTTCCTGGTAGTTTCATATTTGTGGTAATGGTTGGAAAATTAAATTTAAATTAAACGAATAGTATCAGTATCGGTATAAATATGCCTTTCTTATATCGAGAACTCCTCATCCCTCGAAGTGACCACCTAAATATAGCAGCGAGTGTAATACCATAACTGCTGCTTAGTTCTAATATAAAAGTTGCTAACTGACCTACACATATCACCAGTCCTGAAGGACACAATCTACACAATCCACCTGTTAATTTGAAATCAATTTTCTATAAACGAGAGTAGCAGTTATGCAACTCCATTAGACAATTTCTCAATCTCAACTCCGAGAACGGCCAGGAAAACTCTGGGATACCAGCCTCAATCCTCAATAACCTGTTTAGGTTATTCTGGATAGCAAGCTGTTGCAGAACAAAGAACACCAGTTTGCTTCTTGTCTAACATAGAAGACGGAGGAAGTACTTATGGATCTACCTTTATGTCATTGAAAAAGCAGCAGTACTGCCAAAGGCACTCATTCTTACTATTGTCGATAAAATTCAGCCCTAGCATTTCGCGATATACATCTCGACTTGCAGCAAAATTTGACCTTCCACAGTGATGAAATTCATCATCATCATATCCGGTCTAGGCCTGCCTTAATAAGGAACTCCAGACATCCCAATTTTGCGCCGAGGCCCACCAAATCGATATCCCTCAAAGCTGTGTGGCGTCCTGACCTACGCCTTCGCTTCATCTCAGGCAGAGTCTGGCTCGTCTTCTTTTCCTGCCATAGATATTGCCCTTAAAGCCTTTCCGGGCTGGATCATCCTCATCCATACGGATTAAGTAACCCGCCCACCGTAACCTATTGAGCCGGATTTTATCCACAACCTGACGGTCGTCGGTCGTCGTTACGCAGGCTATGGAATCGTCCATCCTCATGTGGGGGGTCAAAAATTCTTCGGAGGATTCTTCTCTCGAACGCGGCCAAGAGATCGCAATTCTTCTTGCTAAGAACCCAAATTTCCGAGGAATACATGAGGGCTGGCAAGATCATTGTCTTGTACAATAAGAGCTTTGACCCTATGGTGAGACGTTTCGAGCGGAACAGTTCCTCCTCTCTCCATTTACGTGTGACCAAGCACTCAAGACTTTCTATACCATTTTATCTGACCTTCTTCCTTGTTACATTCCCTCCTCCTCTCCCGTCTGGTTTACCACTGAAATTCACAAAAAACCACGTCACCACGTAACGTTGCTGACATAGTTTTTATCAAATCCCTTCGTTCCTCGATCAAATCCTTAATACGTAAGTCCAGAAAAGAATATTTGTCCAGCGTAAAAGACTCACTAAAGCGTGGAAACCTGAAACCTTTCTGGTCCCACATGCGCAACTCCCGCTGCCCTGTCCAATTATCCCCTCCGTCCATTAAATTCTCTGGCTTCTCAGCTAACGCCCCCCAACTATCTTGTGATTTACTCGGTCGCTACTTTTCGTCAGTCTATGTCCCCCCCCCCCTCCCGATAGTGGATGTAAACTGCCCCGCATCGCTTACCATTCCCTTCTCTCCTCCTGTTCCAAAATCCTGGAGAGATATGTCAGCGACTGGCTGTCCGCCCACTTTGGATAACATATAGTGAAAAAGCAACACTACTTCGTTAAACGTAGGTCCACAGCCTCCAACCTGCTTGACTTTATCAACTTTGTCGCCAAATGTCTAAATTCACGGCAAGAAGTGCATACCATTTACACTGGCTTCGCGGAAGCTTTCGACACTGTAAATCACAAGATACTTCTATCCAAACTCTCGTCCCTAGGCGTTCCCATACCACTTGTTTTATGGCTTGCCTCTTACCTTTCCAACCGATCCTGCCGTGTCTCTTTTGACGGCTGTCCTTCACGCTTCTTCTCCCCCTCTTCTGGCGTCCCACAGGGGTCTATTGTGGGTCCTTTGCTATTTTTATTTTTTATTAACGACCTTCCTCCCCTCCTTACTTGTCCCTGTCTGCTTTATGCAGACGACCTTAAGCTGTTTTCCGCTATATCGTCACCCCACTTCTTTTTCCTACTCTCCTAACGGATATTCCTTATCCTGCTTAAATTCCACTCAAGACCTCGGAGTCACTTTCGACAATAAGCTCCGCTTTGACACCCATTGCCTCACTGTCATCAATCGAGCAGCAAAATTGTCAGGCTTTATTCTTCGCTCCTCCTCTGATTTTGACTCCATCTAACCCTGCTTAGCTCTCTTCAATTCCCTCGTGAGGAATACCCTCGAGTATTGTTCCGTGATCTGGTCACCCTCCCGTAACTGTGATTGGCTTGCCCTTGAAAATGTGCAACGTAAATTCACCCATTCCCTCTTCTTTAAGAAAAGCTTCCCTCGTGTGGATTACCTCTCCCGCCTCCGCTTTCTGAACCTTCCCTTCCTACAACAGCGTAGATCATATCTGGATCTATGCACATTCTTTAAACTTTCCTCGGGTCTGGTGGACTGCTCCGCCGCTGACGAGATCACCTACCGTCCTGCGTCTTATAATACACGTAGCCCAGACATTTTCAACGTGCCCTTCGCAGAGCTCGAAGTCTACTTTCATTTTCCGATTCCCAGGCTTTGCCGAAATTATAATGCAAAACAGCTTGGTCCTTTTAACTTCCCTACTTTAAGTAGTTTTAAACGTAGGATAACTTTTTTGCTTTCTCCTCCTCCTGAGAACAATAATTAATTGGAATCTTTTCTGTTTGTTGTCCGTTAATTAAATAAATAAATAAATATACTTGCTGGCAGTATTTGCCCGTTGTCTTCAGTTGGCGGGACCTCAAACTCGCCGATGTTCTGGTTGTTCAGTAGTTCATCAAAGTACTCAACTCATCGCTTCAATATGCCCATTCTGTCGGAAATCAGATTTCCCTCTTTGTCTCGGCAGGATGAGCATCGAGGTGTGCTGACTTGTTGGTAAAACTTGCGTGCCTGGTGCGGTTGCTCCCTGTACTTTTCTAGTTCACAGACTTGTTGGTTCTCCTAGGCTTCCTTTTTTCGTCTGTGAAGTCGCTTCTCCGCTCGCCGGAGTTCGTGATAAGTCTCCGCACGTGCCTGCGTTCTTTGAGAGTGCAATATTACACGGTATGGAGCATTCTTCCCTCCCGTTGCTAGCTTACATTCATCGTTAAACCAGCCGTTCCGACTCTTTTTGCGGCTGGGGCCAAGTATGTTTGTGGCCGTATTTATGATAACGTTCTTCAGGTGATTGTGAAGATCATTTGTTGATGCTTCATTTCCAGGATGTCTGTTGACTGCGGTTATTACGACATCCATTTCGTTCTTATAGTTGTTGCGGAGGGCTGTGTTATGGATGGCTTCAGTGTTAACTCTCACCTTATTGTCTGAGGGAATTCTGGGTGGTGTTGTTATTCGAATTCGGAACATCATGCCAACGAGATAGTGATCCGAGTCTACATTGGTCCCCCTATATAAGGCTGAGAGGTGGTGGCGTTCGATCAACACGTGGTCAATTTGGTTGAAAGTGGTCCCATCTGGAGAGGCCCACGTATGTTTGTGGACCGCTTTCCGCGCAAACCAGCTACTTCCAACAACCATTTTGTGTCACACTGCTAATTGAATGATCCGCAGTCCGTTATCATTTGCATTGGTGTAAGCTATGGGAGCCAACGTATCGCCTGAATACGGGCTACTTCCCTACTTGGCTGTTAAAATTCCCAAGTATGATGTTGATATCATAACTGGGACATGCGTCAAGGGTCCGCTCAACTGCCTCGTAGAAGGTATTCTTCTCTGACTCTACAGTCTCCTCTGTAGGGGCGTGAACGTTTATGAGGCCTCTGTTTCTAAGCTTGCCTCGCAAGCACAGAGTGCACAGCCTTTCGCTTATATTTTCAAAGCCGATAACAACATGTTTCATTTTTTGGCTAACTAAGAAACCTACTCCGAGCACATGGTTTACTGGATGGCCACTAAAATATATGGTGTAGCGACTCTTCTCCAGGAAACCGGTCCCTGTCCAACGCGTCTCCTGTAACGCTGTTACATCAGCCCTATATTGAGACAGGGTATCGGTTAGCTGCTCAGCAGCTTCATCTCTGTATATGCAATTATCACAACTAAGGGTAACTTCCTTTTAAGTTGTCGTGCGCTGATGGTTCTTGCCCAAGCCACTTTTGTTGTCCTTTAGGTTTCCGATTGAGATCATTAGAAAGTGGTTTCTGTTTTGGTTCACGCTTAGGTACTGAAGTTTCGAAGAGTCCCTTTTCCTAAAATTTGGTATAACCCGAAAGCGGTTTGTCTGATTTTACCTGCGGGCAGTGTTTTGCGCGACGACAGATGCTTACCTGTGAGTAGGACTTTGGTCTTAGCAGATTAACCTGATTGGAGCGCGGTATAAGCTGTGTTGACTGAAGGGGCCTGCTTTGATTCGCCTGCTGAGCTCAGTCCTCAGTCTCCAATACTATGGGTGGGATTGGTTCGTAATTGAATTGTTGAAAATATGGTGGGGTTTCACTGAGGGTATAATCATCAAGTTTTGATGGAGACTGTTTGCCGACCTTGTTTAAAGACGTTCTTATCACGAAAGTACTTGATTTATCTTCAGGTTTTTCAATAGTTTGGTAAAGTAAGCGTTCCCTCCATAGCCAGCTAGTTAATCATCGAATGGAATAATTTCAAGCGACTGTCGTTGTCTATGTAGTACTTAAACACTAACTTAGTGGCAACCGCATTGTGGTATTGCAGGAAATTTGCAGAATTCTCGAGGCTAAGAGGCTAACGAGATGATATTTATGAGTATATCATGAAGAAGAGCACGCATTGTTAAGCACAATAAATAACCAATCGGAATTTGGAGAGATAGAGCCTAGAAAATCCTTACTATGGAAATCTTCGGCTTGTTTAATTCAATCGGTCGATTATGACTGCTCAAGAAAGCCATATTCGAATAAGGAAATTGGCCTTGCGAGTTGAAGCTTAAGAATATACTCAACGTCCTCCCCTCTTGTCGTAGGATGCGACTAAAAGGGATAGAAATTTGTGGGGTACCAACCTGTAAATTTTGAAACTTTATTGTTACTGAAATGTCAAAAACGCCCCTGATAGGGACTGATCTTACGGCTACGAAATTTGGCTATTGAAAATGGACTTTGATTGGTTTCCAGATTGTGCACACGCTCGAATTCCACTGATATAAGCTGGACATTCTGTGCTTAAGCAAAGTGAGATGATTGGACTCTGCCGAGTAGTCTTCTCCCTATTGCGGCGTTGTGTTTTTGTACTCTGGACAGCTGAGTGGTAGCAGACGCGAACCTGGTATCTGACGGCTAGGTGCGTTCTCTTGACTTGGGAGCCGATTTCTGTCTGGATTCTGACTGCAAGATTCCGAAAGAGGATCATAATTTTATAGTGCTATGCACCAACGGACACTTCTGATATACCTTTCTGATCGTGATGGGTGGTCTGAAGCTTATGAGCTCTGACAATACAAATACAATGTTTGAGCACAGAGCCTGTCATAAGGTCAGTCGGGTTTCAACCGACCGACACGGTGCAAGCAACCAAATTGACCACTTTTCGCAGGATAGGAGAGCTGCAATTCCTCCAATTTAACATCGACCGTTCGTAGGATCCAGTTGCCGCTCGACAGCTATCTAGCTGGTCGGACGGCAGATAAACTGAATAAACCGCCTGAGAATATGGATGAATATTGGCCTGGCATTAAAAATGCTCATTTGTCGGGTGCTACACAGGCCGTTGGTCACGTCCTATACAGGCCGTTGGTCACGTCCTACACAGGTCGTAAGTCACGTCCTAAAGGGACGTCGTAAGTTCTGACTAACTGCGGAATCTTGGAAGCGGATCGATGAACAGAAGGAGTTGAATGCTCTATTGACCGCTGCGATCGATGGTAGACGTGAAGGGCTCGATATTGAGCGATACTGAGCGAAATCCTGAGAAATTCAGCGCAGTGTACATGATGGTATTATAAAAGGGAATTCGCACGTCGACTTTAACAGTCTACTTCTCATGCCCAACCAACCATATCAAATCCGGTGAGGTTCTTCCTCTTGTGGATGAAATGACTGGTCATCGTAGCACGCGGATACGGACTGTTCCTCCAAGCAGAAGAGAAATCGTTGCGGCCATCAACGCACTCAAAAGAAGTAAAGCAACTTGGCTTAACGATCTCCCTGCAAAGTTGTATATCACTGCACCTGTAGTTACTGCAGGTTTGCTACTTCTACTAGTACGGGAATCTTGGAAATCTGAGACCTTTTCCAGAGGGTGGAAGAAGGGGATAATCGTTAAGATTCCCAAAAATGGTACCCATTTTGAGTGTGATAATTGCAGGGGTATCAGCGTGCTCCCTGCCGTCGCAAAAATAATAGTTAAAATAATCCTGGAGGGCACCAAGGAACATCTTGAAACCTTGATCGACAGAGAGGAGGCTCCCGATCGCTCTGGATCTTCTTTCATTGACCACATCAACACCCTACGGATCGAACGGTGACCAAAGGGTTGTATAGGCCCTAGAGCAAAACGTAGGTTGGTACCCACGATGGAGCATAAAACCTGAGAAACGCCTGCTGAACCAACATCAACAGTTCTACCAAACCCTGACAACCCTACACGGAAAACAACTTATTACGAAGCCCCAAAAGGAGTCTCGGACTGAATGGGTGTTACAACGACGAATCCGGCAACGAAAACGGAAGAACGATTTGTGTATTTTCTTATGGAACGTGCACTGCTTGCACAGATCGGATGCTGGCCAGCAGCTAGCTAATGCACTGTTCCAATTTGCGTTGGATAGGGACCGGTTTCCTGGAAAAGAACGACTATACCATATATTATAATAGCCAGCTAATAAACCATGTGCTTGGAGTAGGTTCCTTAGTCAGCCAAAAAATGAAACCTGCTATTGTCGGCTTTGAAATCATAAGCGAAAGGCTATGCACTCTCAGCTTCTGAGGCAAATTTCAAAAATATAAGCCTCACTAACGTTCACGTCACTATAGAGAAGGCTACAGAGTCGGAGAAGACAGCAGAACGAACTCTCGAAGCCTGTCCCAGGTATGATATCAAAATCATTCTTAGAGATTTCAACAGTCAAGTAGGAACAGAGACCGTATTCAGGCGGTACTTTGCCGAATTCAGATCTGCGCTGTATCTGCACTCCGTTGACTTCGAGAAACCTTTCGATAGCGTGAACAAGCAGTGTATCTACACAGGAGGGGCATTCCGGAGAATATAATAGTCATTATCAGAGTGACATATGATGGCGTGAAATGTCACGTGCTGTATCGAGGTAAAATCTCGTAATATTTTGGAATCCAAAGCAGAGTCCGCCAGGGTTGGATCTTGTCACCGGTATTATTTTTTCTTGTTATCGATGATGTTCTTCTTCTGCCTTGTCTGAAGGACGTGAAAGAATTCAATGATATCTTTCCTCAGACACCTCGATTACGCTGATGATATCTGTTTGCTTTCTCTCTCGGGTCGTAGACCTTGGGCAAATGGCTCTGAATTTGGAAAGAGAAGCAAGTAGAGCTGGACTAAAGATAAACACCAACAAAACCAAGGTTCTCAGTGTGAAGGGCCATCGCACTCTCCCTATCGGCATTAAGGAGCAGAGCATCTAAGTCCTCGATCAATTTATGCATTATTATTATTATAAATCGCAATCATCCATTTGACCCACATATTCAACAGAATTCTACGTCTCGCTTATTACCGCAAGGATCAGCTGCAAGTTGCATCCTACAGACCCATACATCTGTAGTTTATCTTTACTTTCCTTTCGAAACAGGATTGTCTCTGAAATAAGAAGGCCCTCGAGGATAAAAAGTATTGTTCAGTGGTTCAAAGTTTTGGAAACAGCGATACTTTCTTCTCTTCTGATTTACCAACTTTTGAATACCCACTCTCATATTCAGATTTCATTAAAAAATCTACAAATCCACCTAGGACACATTCATATTGAAGCGCCAAGTTTAAAGTGAATGGTATAACCAACCCCCAAGAAAATAGGGTAAACTATCTCGGTATTTATTTATTTAATGAGGACAATACATAGAAAACAAATTCCTTATTACATATTGTCCTCAGAGGGAGGTACAAGTGAAGGTATTATTATTATTATAGGCTGCGGATTCGTGACGGATAATCAACCGGTGAAAGATTCTTTTTGTAAATGAGGGTCCGGGTGAATTTGCGTTGTACAACTTCAAGAGCGCGGCATTCCCGAATGCGCAAGGGGGACCAGACCACACAGCAATATTCAAGGATGTTTCTGACAAGGGAATTGAAGAGTGTTAAGGAGGGCTGGATTGAGGTAAAGTCGGAGGAGGAACTTAAAACCAGACATTTTGGAAGCTCTATTGATAATGTCAACGAAGTGGGAATTGAAACGTTTGAAAGTTTGTTGTCGAATATTACACCCAGATCTTTGAAGGAGGCCAGTAGTGAAAGGGATTGTCCACTGAGAAAATAGGAAAAGGATGTTGGGGAGGGTTTAAGCAAATAGCACATCCAGTGGCATTTGTTGATTGTTGTTGAGTGTTAGCTTGTTGACTGAACACCAACGGACTAAATTATCAAGGTTGGCCTGTAAGAGAGCACAGTCCAGCGGATACGAAACAGGGGCAAACAATTTAAGGTCGTCTGCGTAAAGCAAATACGGGCAGGCGAGGCCATTGATAAAAAACAGGAAGATTAGAGGGCCAAACATAGAGCCTTGGGGAACACAAGAGGAAGGAGAGAAGGAACGAGACGAGTAACCATGAAAAGGAACTTTGCAGGAACGGTATGAGAGATAGGAGGAAAGCCAGGAGATGACTGAGGGAGGGAAGTCTAGTAATGAAAGTTTAGAAAGGAGAATGTTATGTTCAACGGCTTTGTAATCGTGAATTCAAGGATTTAGCAACAAAGTAGGTAAAGACCAGAAGGTTTGAAGCCGTAGATCTATGGTTCACGAAACCATGCTGCTCTTTGACAATAAGGTGACCGAAATGCGCGGTCAACCAGTCGTTGACGTATCTTTCAAGGATTTTGGAGCCAAAGGAGAGAAGAGAAATGGGTCGGTGGCTCACAGCAAGAGCAGGGTCTTCGCTTTTGAGGATAGGGATGATAAGGGCCTCTTTCCAGAGACGGGGAAAGTAGCACTCATCTAGACTTTTGTTGTAGATTATTCTCATGGAGAGGGAAATGTGCTTATTAAGGAGGAAGGTTAGGAAGGTCATCGGATAGAAGACTGGGGCGGAGGAAATATATCGAGACAAAAGCGTTGCAAACAAAGCTAAAAACAACTCTAAGTCAGGAATCCAATCCAAATGGACCTTATCAGAACATTGAAGTAATGCAAAGTTAATTCATACAATTGATTGCAACGGACGATTGATCTTAGATTGTCTCCTCATCCTGAGTTCCGGGAGAATGAATAGATAAATCATATTAAATAGTAGTTGGAATTAGGAGCATTAGGATGCAGTAGATATTGGGGGCAATGTTGAGAAACTGTCGCATAATCAACACTGACTTCGCATCATTTTCTGTTGGGTCTCGAGATTAGAAGTTATACTCTTTAAAAGTCGATATAGAGTTCACGTGCCTCTTTTTTCACCTTGAATGAATCAAAATTCCTAACATTCTCTTTAAAAGCTGCCGCTAAAAACGGAATATATTTTTAATGTTATGGAAATATCAGTATCTCTTAGAGCTACTTTAAGATGTCATAAATCCATGACTATTGCATTTCAAATCATATGTTAATCTTGGAACCGACCGGTACTGTAGTTCTTACAGATGCAACATAAAAATTTTATGTTGGGGCTACAAGAAACATTGAAGAAAGAGGCAGGAAACACCCAACGCATGATCTATAAAGGTAGAAATCCCATCAAAATAAAGATTGCTCTTAGATTAGCTAAGTAAGAATAATTACAACCGTTACCTTAGTTAAATATCTTTCAATAAAGGTACTGTTTCCAACGCAAAGAAGCGCTCAAAGCACAGGTGCATATAATTTTAAATTTGGCATGGGGATGAGACCGCTTCCTCCAAGGGGCATTCCATCTCGACAAAAAACCCAGAATGTTCAGTAGTAAAACCATTGCTGTTATTTCGAATATGACTAGTGAGTTTTGATAATGAGACTGCTGTAGCGTGAATTTGAGCCAATTAACTCATCATGAAGCGGTTCGACTGCTCTATGTACTCAATTGATTGTTAACCCTCCTGAGGCATTCCCTCATCTCCACATTTATCGTCTGAGTCGCAGATACCCAGCATCCATTAGCAGTCTGTCTGGAAGTACCAAAATGCCTGAAGGGCTCGAAACCCTTAAATTAAAGTAGATTTTCTGCTCGTTTAGCTAGATCCTGACTATGTATATTTGAAGACGCTAGCTTCCAGCGTTTCCTCTTCATTATGCAGGGTTAAGACCCATTAAATTCAGTTATGTATCTGCCAGCTAACAGTGATTGATTGCATAGAATCAGTACAACACGCCGACATCTTCGACCAAATAGTTAACGCAAACTGGCATCATATTCTCCGCTTGTACGATGGTTGTTAAAATCGATAAACGCCACTAAAACAGTTTCGTGTTATTAGTTGGTTGCCATGTGTGTGAATGGGCTACGCTGGTCATTCGTAACAATTTGAGGGCCTTGAACTTGTCCCGCAAAAAGCTTAAAGTAAGTACCCTGTCGTTTGAATAATCGGTTTTGATTTGGGAGCGTTCAATTATGACGGCAAACCCATAAATGTGGCGTAGAGGAAGTGTCATTCATATTTTTTTTAGATTTTAATGGTACTCGGCAGAGAAGGCGATGGTAACGGGATTTTGCGGGCATTAAGTAGCCTGTAATGGAAGGTGTTTACTAGAGGCTAGAGAGTCCTCACCCACCTCTTTTTAGAAAAATTCTATGTTATCATCTTGGATAATGAATACGTTGAGTTAGTTTCCGGTACAAATTCGATATACTTGATGAAGTATGTAATCTACCTGTTCTTCTTTCCAGAGGTGGGAATCTTCTTAAGGACCTGGTTAATATGATGGCAGCGTGTGGGGTTTTTTGCTACAAAATATTTGGTACCCAACATCTCCTAAACAGAGCATGGCACGTCCACCATGACCCCGTCCCCGGTTCGACGAAATGCGCTTTAATTTTCTCCAGTTCTTCTTGAGACGCCTATTCTGTGCCATGTGATTCTAGGGCGACCCATTCGGCGGCCACTCTAGGAAAGTGAGTTCCATTACATAGCATAACAACGAATGCATTCATTGCCTTTTTTTAACCGTGACCTATCCACTGCCACTTTCGCCTCTCCATGGACTTCGTCGATTCGTGCATCGCTAAGATCAGCGACGCCTGGAGGGCGTAAAGCTCAAGGTCATCCCCTACGACGAGATTCCCAGGAGACCTGTCGCTCGGATCTGGTTGTCGAAGATCCGCATAGATAAGGACATGCTCAATCCCGGCGCCTTAAAAACCCCAGGATTCTCATGGACAACTGGGTAGTTATCAAGGATGAGAAACCCCAGACAAGCAGCCACCTATGTTTGCTCCGTATAAACGGAGAGTATCTGGAGGCACTATAAAAGATACACTATAAGGTGCGGTTTAGAGTCAGGAATGGAAAGATGAAAATGTTCCGCTCCAGAAAACCGGACGACCAATAGAATTCAATCGACTGACGAATTTCCGCGCAAGCAGATTATGCTAAGGGTAACACAGATGAATCTGCAGCACCCGAAGTGCGGCTCGGCTAATCTGCCACTCTTCTTGCTAGAGGAAGACGTTGCACTAATACAGGTTCAAAAGCAAATATTATAATTTATATACAGCACAGGAAACGCTGATCAGGACAGATCTAGAGGATGCATCCTCGCGGGGAACAGTGTGCAAGCTTTTCTGTGTCTGTACCTGAGTCCGTGGAGGAGGCGGGGAAAAAAAACGTGTACATTTCCTCGGCTTACATGCAAAGAAAGCCAACCTGCTGATAGGCTGCGAGGCCAATGCAGGGCACACATTTTGGGGCCGCTCGAAAATTTTATTATTATTGCAAACCTATCGGTGTGTAACAGAGGCAGTACACCAACCTTCCATTTTTCCAGCTGTGACGGTTGGGAGGAGGCCCTTGATATCATCTTACTAACCGACAATGGGATTCTTAGGAAGGAGAACTGGAGAGTGTCTGACTAGAGATCCTTGCAAATCATAGTTGGATACTTTTCAGTCTAGATCTCGCCGCAGAAGTCTCCAAACAGTTCAAAGACCCCAGGAGGATCGGCTGGAGAAAGTTTGGTCAAGTAATCAAGAATAAATTCTCCGGTGCGCAAATTGGTAAGATTGGCACGACAGACGAACTGGAGTCAAAGGTCGGGGCTTTGGAAAAGGCATTCGACACCGACTTCTCTCGAGTCTCGTGCCCTGCTTAGTACAGGAAGAAGACACTGCCACTGTGGTGAAATGAAGACCTCTCCAGCCTCAGGAAGCTGACCAGGGAAATCTTCAAAATCTGCTACAAGGACTGCCTCAAGAAGTAAGATCGCCAGCAGGAAAGGTTTGCGCCGTGGCTTGTTGAGATTTACTGGAGCTGCATTTCTTTAGGATACGTACCACAAAGAAAGACGCGCACGAGCTATTTTCACACCGAAAGCGGAGAGGTGCGGCCATGAATCCGCGAAGGACTTTCGACCAATCAGCCTCACCTCTTTCGTGTTGACAACCATAGAGCACGTCCTGGACATCCACTTAAGAGCGATTATGGAGAGAACGCCTTTCTTTAAGTTCCAGTATGCCTACCTCAAAGGAAAATCCATCGAAACCGCCCTCCACGGGGTCATTGGCACGGTTGATGCAGTACAAGTAGTATACCCTAGCTGCCTTCTTGGATATAGGGGCAGAATTCAACAACGAAGGAAGACTTAACTAGTATTGGATTGGAGGGGCATCCATGCTAAGTACCAGTATAATCCAGTCGGATTATGGGGCAACCACTTGACCAGAGCTGTGAACAGGGCGCCAGCTCTCCCATGCACTGGTTAATAGTGATGGACGAAATTTTACTAATATTGAACGGCAATGAGGTGAAGGTACGGCGTATGCCGACGATTTGGTGATAATTGTGTCAGGGATGTTCCCGTCCATTATGAGCGACATCATGGAAGAAGCGTTCCGAAAGGTGTGCCTGTGGGCCGTAAGATGTAGTTTCGGCGTAAACCCAACCAAAACGGAACTGATGCTATTCACCACCAAGACAAGGGTACCTGAATTCCACATATCACAGCTGAATGAACAAAGATTGATTCTATCCGCCAACATAAAGTATCTGGGTGTAATCCTGTATCCAAAGCTAAATTGGCGACTGAACATAGAGTTGAGGGTTAAGAAGGCCTGTATAGCCTTCCATGCCTCCAAGAGAATCTTTGTAAAGAAAGAAGGATGGTTCTCTGGATGTACACCGCTGCGTTGCGTCCAATACTAATACACGTCTTTATTTCCTCCTGGCAGGCTTTGAGCAAAAAGTTCAATAGAGCGAAGCGCGTTCAGGTGCTACTGAGGCTCTGCAGTCTTGCCCGGCAGATGCTCTCAATGTATACTTGCATCTCCTTCCCCTAGACCTCCATAATAAATACGTTCTAGTGTGCAGTGCTGTCAGACGCAGTCTGGATGCTGGACAACGAAGCCCTACGGGCATAGTAACATCCTAACTGAGGTACCTCGGGAAATCTTGTGATTCCCCATGGACTATACCACACGCAAGCTGAACTTCACGAGAAATTTTGCTGTGGACTTTTCAACCAGGGTAGAGTGGATGACTGGTGGCGTATTGCAAGGTTATGACTTAGTATTCTGTACCGATGGATTAAAGATGGACTGTGGAGTCAGTGCGGGGGTTTCCGCGAATGCATACAGTGTATTCGAGTTGTATGGTCTCCCAGGTTTCGCTAGTGTATTCCAAGCGGAAGTACTGGCGAAACTGGAAATTTGTCAATGGCTGAAGCATGATCTGAGCTCTAAGCGGAACATAGCCATTCTGACCGACAGCTAAGCGGCCATTAAGGCGTTGTACTCAACGACGACAGTCGGTGTCTTGCGGGCGACTATCAAAGGCGGAATCTACTCGCACTACTTAGCGGCCGTGGGCCTTAGGTGGTGAAGGCTGGTAAGCCTGTACCAAGTCAAGGAGGATTTCATGAGAGCCCCTGTTCCAGACGCTTGCAAAAGCATACAAGATTACGGCGGTCTGTATGGGGCACTGGCCCATAGGGGACCATGCCGCCAGGTTTGACATACCCTAGAATTCGCATTGCCGAAGCTGCGGAGAAGAGGGGAAAACTCTGAGGCACTTCCTATGTGACTGCTCAGCTCTAGCTAGAGTCAGGCTAGGAACACCGGGTAAACCATTCTTAGGGGACCTCAGGGAAATTTCTAGCTGCAGGGTAGGAGAGCTGCTTTCCTTCGTGAACGCTACGGGCTGGCTCCGAAGATCTGAGCCGGCTGGGCTCTGCCTCCCTGCTCTCATGATAGCAGTCACGGTCTTAGGGGTTTGTGGCATCAAAACGGCGCACCACAGTGCTAATTACCTCGGAGCGGGCACTGATACCTAAATACCTATTTACACCTATGACACAGCGGAGGCAATGGTTGACGAATGCTTAGAGTTGCTTTTGAGTAACAGGTTTGGTCACTTGGGAAATAGTATCGGCGACAGAAATCAACCTTGCGGGACTCCGTTGTGAACTTCAAATTCGTAAGAAATTCTACTTCGATCCAGGAGCCACTAAAACTACCCGTCAATTCCTATCCTTTTGCTTGTCAATATGATGATCGATTTCTTTCAGCACTGCGTTTTGCTTGCCTCCTTTGTTTTTCTTATTCACACATTGTATGTAACCTATTATGTAGTTAAATGCATTTCAGTTTTTTGGCAATAAATTTTCCGATGCTACCGTCCCAACTAATGACTCCTTCAGACTCTCTTCTTCTTCTATCAATCTAAGATAATTAAAGAAGATGAAGAGCGGATCTTCCAACGCACTGCCGCAAAGGGAGTAGTTAGATGAACTAATCGGTTTCAACCAATGAGGGTATCTTCGATATCCTTTTCCCGTGTCTTCGTTTTGTGTCTAGACTTTGATGTTGGGAAGTAGTCTGTGAGTTCAACGAACTTTTCCAGTTCCCACCGCTACGCACTTCTTGATTTTTGTGTGCCTAGCGAAGGAGCTGGTTTTCCCATAAAGATGCAGGTCATCTCATCTCATGTCGATCGCCATCATTGCAGCAATGGTATCTCCCGTGTCATCCGTGGATCCTGAAGATACAATGTATTCTGCCTCCTGTAAGCTCCGCTATTTTTTTGGGCGTCCCATGCAGAATACCATTGAGCTACTCAAATTAGAGCCATTTAGATATGGAGCTCACCAATCCGGTTATAAGCAGCCTACGAACGTATCGCGAACCTTCAACATTTGCTAATAATGTTTTAACGCAAATATTAGATATGTATATATATATTGCAGATGCTGCTCGAAGCTTAGCCTAGAAATTTGATAGCTGGTTTTATAATTCGGCTCCCTTCCCTGATGTGCATAGATTTTTCTCTAAGATGATTTGTGATGCTTTTTCTTACGCTAAGGGCAGCCCAGTATTCTCGAGTTACTCCTTTAATGGAATCAATTTATTCTAGCTGATTTTCGCAAGGAAGAATTCCCTACTGTACACGATCTTGTGCATCCAGGCATCAGGACGACGAACCTGCTGGTCACCGGAAAATACTTCTGGCCGTCCATGAACGAGGACGTAAACTCTTGCGTCAGACATTGCATCGCGTGCCAGAGGTGTAAGATCAACAAGCACGTAAAAAAGGACAGTAGGCGTATTCCCTCGGTCGACCAAGCGCTTCCGATGTCATTAGCCCTTTTCGAGACTCGCATGGTTATTATTATTCTGTTAAGGGAAAGTCGCACCGCGTCCTTGAAGAACTATTGTGCCCCTTTTATTGGTTATAGTGTACCTATTGATCATAGTATCTGAAGCAGGCCTGTAACCGTTAGGAACTTTAGTATGTTCCCCACTTCCAGATGTTTCAGCTTTGCATCTGGTATTAAGTGTTCTCCCAGATGTCTCGACCTACTTTGCACAAGTGCCGGACACTGTCCCAGGACGTGTATAGAGGTTTCGTCCTCCTCCTCACAAAACCTGCAGGCAGTGTCCGTAGATATCCCTAGCTTCCCTAGGTGATAGTTCAGCCGACAATGATCAGTGAGAATTCCCACTATGATTCGGAGGTTCTTTTTGGTGAGGTTTAATCAATCCTTTGTGCGCATGAGTTCATATCCCCCAATAAGCACCCTGGACTGTTCCATCTCTGGTAAGCCCGTCCAATATAGTTCCCTCAACCGTTTCTCTTCATTTCTTAGATTCATAGCCATGAAACCGTTTCCGATTCCACAGAAGGGTTCTGGCCCGTGGAAAGGCGTCCCTGCTCCCTTCTTGGCTAGTTCGTCCGCTGCCTCGTTGCCTTCCAACCCAGCATGGCCTGGATTCCAAAGTATCCAGACCTTGCTGGACGAGCCGAGTGTATTCAGTCTCTCAAGGCATTCCCATATCAGTTTATAGTTCACCTAGTTGGACTTAAGTGCCTTGATCGCTGCTTGGCTATCGGTGAAAATAGCTATGTTCTGCCCCCTGTAGTTCCTTTGCAGATTAAAGAAGGCACATTTGTCTATGGCGTATATTTCTGCCTGGAATATGCTAGTGTATCTGCCCATTGGCTCAAAGTACATTTTCCTTGGACCAATGACACTGGCACCCGCTCCCTCTGCTGTGAGGGATCCGTCAGGGTACTCAGTCAGGGTAATCAGTTGCTGGTTTAAGCCGTATGTCGCAGCCACGCTCTCCCAGTTTGCCTTGTTACTCCAACGTGTTTCAAACTTCTTATCGAAGTGAAACCTCGTTGTCATGATGTCCCTCGGTATCAGTAATTCGGGATACCGCCTAGAAAGGATATCAATCTTCTTTCGATTTACGCAGCTCCCCGTCTCACTCATACTACCGGCCATCCTGAATATTGATCTCCTTGCCTGCATCTGTATGTGCAGATGGAGAGGGGTTAACCCCAGAAGGACCTCCAGGAATGCCGTTGGGCATGTCCTCATTGCCCCGCTGATACTCACGCAAGCCAGCCTTTGGAGCTTATGTAATTCCCTGGCTTGTGTGCTGAGTTGGGTTCTTTCTGCCCAGATTACCGCTCCATAGGTAATCATTGGCCTTACTATTGCAGTATATATCCAAAGTAGTATCTTCGGGCTGCAACCCCATTTTTTTTCCTGCTATGGATCTGCAAGTCATCAGAGCCCTCGTGGATTTTCGACAAGTGTTTCCGACATGTGTCTTCCAGAGTAATTTTTGTTCTAGCGTAATTCCCAAATATTTGACTTCTGTTTCTCGTTTCACCTCTATATCATGTAATGTTATGGTTCTCAGGTGATCCAGCTTACGCCTCCTAGTGAATGGTACTATGGTGGTTTTGGTTGGGTTGATCCGTAGTCCCACCTTCCTGCACCAGGCACTAGTAACCCTTAATCCAGTTTGGATTCTATCACATAGAGTATCTTCATATTTGCCTCTACAGATTAAAACAATGTCGTCCGCGTAGCCCTGGACTTGTATTCCAGTATTTGTTAACACGTCCAGGAGTTCATCCACTACTATACTCCCCATCAGCGTCGATAGTACTCCTCCCTGTGGGCAGCCTTGAGTGGTGTTCATGATAATAGAATTTGTACCTGTTTGTACCTCTATTTGTCTGCTTTCTAGCATTTTGCCCATCCAGAGTACCAGGGTGTTTCCCACTCCCTTGCGGCTTAGGGCATCCTGTATCTCTGTGTGCGATGTGTTGTCGAATGCTCCTGCGATATCCGAAAACGCACACAGTGCAATTTCTTTTGTTTCTATGGCGTCCCGTAGTACCTCTGTCAGCTGATACAGAGCAGTTTCAGTTGACCGTCCCGCCCGGTAAGCGTGTTGACAGTGATGTAGGGGATTACGCTTTAGAACGTTAGTTCTAATATAGTTGTCTATGACCTTCTCCACCGTTTTGAGTACGAACGATGTTAGGCAGATTGGTCTGAAAGATTTAGGGTGAAAAGGATCCTTTTTACCCGCTTTCGGAATAAAGACCACTTTTGCCCGTCTCCATGCCCTTGGTATGTAACCCAGTGCTATGCTCCCCTTTACCACCTTCAGAAGAGACTCTAAGATAATTCCTAGGCCTCTCTGGATAATTGCTGGGAAAGTGCCATCTATTCCGGGAGATTTCATTGGTTTAAAAGTTCCCACTGCCCATCTTAGCCTAGCTTCTGAACATACCTCGTTTGCTAGTTTCCAGCTCTCCTTCCTTCCCTTTTATTCGTTGTTGGGGTGTCAGGCAGACTCGCATGGTTACAAGCATTGTCTTACAATCATCGACAGGTACATACTCACGGCTTCTAGTCTAAAGTTAATCGAGGTTTCCACCAGAAATAATTCTCTTTAGATTAAGACTTTATCTTGACCTAGAGCCCAATTAGGGTTATAGGGTCATGGGACAAATAGAAGTAGTTTCCGGCGGCAAGTGCATATCTCCATTTCGTCAATAAAGCCATCTTTCTATCTGCGAGGAAAACTAAATGCTTACCGTGAATTTCTCGTAAAAAGTGAAACTTCGTTTTCATAAAGAGCCTCACAATTCAAATAATCAAGAAACGCATTCCGATCGTGCAAACGATAATTCAAGAAACTGGGTCCAAACGTAAACGTGCGGGCCGCATAATCAATTGACACATTTCCGTACAATGCAGACATTGAAATGTTGTTAAAGACGTGATAATGTTTAATTAATCGCTGGAAAAGATTCAATGAGCATCTCGAAATCCATATTAGACACAGACAGGAAATGGAATGAAATGAATTTCGAAAAGGTCAAACACGAGATAAAACTCCAACTCCAAGCAACCGCCCGGTAAGATGTTGGGAGATACTGATGCACTGTATCTGTTAGATTTTATGATCCCCAATTATTCTTCAATTTCTATCCGGTGCCGAGGCTGAGATCTTCTCAAGTTATTGATTTCAAATTGCGATTTCTAAATGAATGCATGTTCGGCCATAAAATCGTATTACATTCTTGCTTAGATCCGGATAACTACCTCGAACCGCCTAAACTCGAAGAAACCGCGGCAACTGTTGGCCGATCTTGTTAACACCAAAAGAAGGCTTGCTGAAAAATTCAGACCGGATTCCGCATCTCTTTTGAGATATCTTCAGATTTGCTGGTTACCTGGCTGCAATTTTAAAGACAGAGAATCGTCGCCCGGTAGCATTTCGCTCGTTAGAGCCGTTGGCAAATGTATCTAAAATCTTCAGAGCTGCAAGGTGTATGATAAACTGCATGCGGAGACCGAAATGACCGAAGTGAGCATAAATTGATGGCGAAAGTTTGTGTTTAATCGATCGAGTCTAGTTTGTTGGTTGTTGGTGAAGAAGTTATGTAAGAGGATCGGGTAAATGTTTGTCTGTCCCACCGAATACATTTCAGGTCGTCTTGAATCCGCAATTTCAAAACATACCATGGTAAATGAACCGTAGTAGCATTTTGTAAAATTTGCAGAAACAAAATTTTCTGCATGTTTTTCGTTCCTTTTTCAGTTGGGAAATAGTGTGGAAACTACAAATACGAGTGTGCAGTCAAGAAAATTGTCCCAAGATAGATGTATTATATAAAAACAGTAGAAAGGCACGTCCAATCCGGATTAGTCTCGTGAAAATCAGGGAGATAAAGGAGGCACGAGCTCGTTTTGCATCTAGTGAAAGCCACCTTCGGTCTCTTCAACACTGCACTCTCGGGATCATCATTTAAATCTTCCTTCATAGGGTAGATTTAGCTTTAAATCCCGGTACTCCAAGGTCTAGTGGAGGAACATCATATGATCTGGATCTTTTCGTATGGTACTGCATCCAGGTCAATTTCGGTTGCATCCAATCCAAAGTGGCCTTAATACTGTTTGCAGTAACCACTCTGTCCTGTCAGAAACACTTAAATAGTAGTTGGCCCTCCCGGATCTCTGTGCTTGAACTATTCTATTCTATTTTCGAGGATTCATCCCATCAGCAGTTTTACGACTCCAACATCACGCTTTCCTTGCGCTCTCCGCATACATCCCTACGTCTTGTAGGATACAACAAACTTGTTTTTCGCAGTTAATCGAACTCACGTACTTTCATCAGTAAGTCCCCCCGCCTACACAAACGACGAGTATCCAGGGAGGATGCAACCATTCTAGCCATGATCAATATCCGACTGCATTTCGGTCACTAGCATTCCATACGATTCGTGCAAGTTACCGCGGTGACGCGAGCTGCCTTTTTCGCAAGCATACCGTTAACGACAATGGGTAGCATTCTATTGTCTCTTTAGATTGTCTTTTCTAGTGAATCCAAAATTGGATCATCGTTTGCCTTTCGTTTTTTTTGCAGTGAAGAACATAGTGACAGTAACACCTCTGACAAACGCGAACAGATTACCTCAGAAGATCAGTACAGCCTTTGATTGCTATCCTATAGTCCACATCCCATCACAGGTGCCGTCAGCGATCTTCCACGGTTCGCTCACTACACGCGGAGAGTTGTCCCCGAGGTGGCCGAGTAAGTATTTCTGGCTCTTTAGCTGGTAATATACCTGCGTTCTAAGTGATAGCCTTGTAAAAACCTAACACATCGAGATATCCTGCTAGTCCTCGGAACTATCAACAGCTCTCTGCCGACGTCGATAGGGTGATGTGAGTCAAGCTCTCCCGAGGTGTATCAAGAGCCAGCCTCTTCGGGACCCTGGTTAAGTAGTGTACATTGAGCTGGTATTATTCGAGCGAGCGATGGTCTTTCCATGAGTTCCCGAATCAGCTAAGTAAAGGTCAGGCTTCAGAGAACTGGGGTAGGGGCTTTGTCCCCGAGGGTACACCCGTTCCTAACTATTGCGCTCCGCTCCCTTGCACACGATGTGCTGATGAGATTCCCATGCATAAAAAACATAAAATAAAACTAATAAAATCAACGAAATATCAGGCAAGGAGGAAGAGCTGACTACGTTTGGGCGCAGTACGAAACTGTGTCGCCTACAGCAGCGACCGGCATAAAAGGCAGCGATGGCAGAAACACCTACATCTAGCCTTACAAAGTGATGCGACTGACGATGCGGAAACAACAACACCAATACCCTGCAGTGTCCTTGTTCTGGGAAAAAGCTCAGTCAAAATTGCTAGACCTGAGATGGTGGATTCGAATTGTCGACTGCACCGTCCTAGCTAGAGCCGAAGAGGAAAGGCACATGAGGAAACGCGCGACAGTGGTGAAGCGTATGGAATGGGCAAACCTGATCCAGAAGCACATCAGCAAAGACATCATGGGTTGATGGAACTGGAGAAACTACTGGACCACATCTCCTTCAACAGGCGAAAATAAACAGGAGCGGAAGATGCGTGGAAAGCAGAAACCGCCGCACTTTCCGCTGAGAACACTGTAAACGCTAAATGGATCACAGATAACCCACTTCGAAGCAAACTGGGAAAAAAGCGAAAAGAGGAAGATGCGCCTGAAGGCAGAAAGGCAAAGAAGAATAAAAGGAAAGAACCATTCAAAGACAAGGAGGCTACAAATCAGTAACAGAACAATGAAGACAATGAATGAGGAGTGTCTTCTATATGGAAAATGAAGATTGATGGAGTCCTCGTCGAACTAAGCCTGAAAACGACTAGAAAGAGTACGTTCTGCGAAGCGGTCAAGGGGCTACTGAGGGAGAAGGCTCTCGTTTCTGGTCTAGAGCCTATGTGCTCTCTAGAAATGCGAAATCTTGACTGCTTCAAAGAAAAAGTCCAAGTGGAGGAGGGCATGAAGCGTGAATGTCCGAAGGTAATCAATGATCGGCTGGGTATCACCTCTGTGAACGCTCCAGGCCAAAAACTCGCTGTGGTGAAAGTCGCCGAGCAATACGCGAAGAAACTCCTTAACAACGGGAAAATCAAAATTAGATGGGTAGTGTGCAGGGTACGAATGCGGATAATCCCCACCAAGTGCTGCAAGTGTCTGCACTATGGGCACACGTCAACAACTTGTAAGGGCCACGGACGAGTGGCTAGTCCTAGAAGATTTCTCCGCAAGTGATCATCAATACATCGCATTCGAAATGGTTGACGCTGCTTGTCGGCGTGCACCAACCCGGTGGAACGTCGCAAGAGTCAGCATCGGGAAATACGTGTTAGAACAGGCATAGTTACCTGATAATGACACCTTTTGAGGATTTCAGCCGTGATAAGCCTTCTGGGTACTGATAGACAACAGAAACTGCCGACTTACGGAAGGATTGTCATAAGTTGCGCCGTTTGACGCAACTTTTACATGCCCGCGAGTAAGCATACGTAATATAACAGAGTATACATCAGCAAAAAAGGAGACTCGTCAGTACACTAAATAAAAGCAAAGCTTGCGGTTGGCAGAGCTTAGTCAACGGGGACTCGTGGGGACTTGGCTAAAAAATTGTCACTCAGAAATTCGGGGCTCTGAGGAAACCCTGTATATTAAGTACCGATTAGATGGACAGCATTTTACGGGCATTATTCCCCAGACATCCCGTACACGTTGATGTCAATAGCGCAGAAAGCGTCGAGGTCTGTCTTCTATTCACAACGAAAGAGTTTGAAGTAGCAGTTGTCAACATGAAAAACAAGAAGGTGCCAGATCCTGATGGTATCCCGGCGTAAGTTTACAAACTGGTGTTCCGTCAACGGCCAGATTATCAGAAGTCCCGCTCCATGTTCTATGAGACGCTAGAGGGCTAGAGGAGAATGGAGATCAGGTCTGGAGTAGCACAGAGATCCATTATAGGGTCGGAACTCTGGAACGTTTCCAACGATAGTCTGTTATCTGGTCGGTTATGCAGACGAACAGTCACAAAGCGGACTTAGCATAATAATGCGACAGGTAAAGGGATGGATGACTGCTCAATCGACGAGTTGATTATAAGGCCAAAACCAGCGCATCAGTTTAATGTTCGACTCGAAGATGAGCTTCTTCGAGCAAATCAAAGCAACAGCTGACAAGGCTGCAACTGGAGACTCGGCGTTAACTTGGCTAATGGCTCTATATCTACCAGGAGACTTCGTCTTATGGAAGCAACGCAGTGCATTCTGCTCTACGGCGCAGAGGTATGAGCTGGTGTCCTTGGCAAGGAGGAGCATTGTAGGCGTCTTGCTCAAGTGCATAGACGGGGAGCGAATGGCGTCTGCTAATCACATTGCCTCAGAACTGGCCGTAATCGGTAAAGCCATCTAACGCGGCAAGGGCAAAGGCCCGTGAAGAACGTCAACATACCCTTACCAAATGACAGCTCTCTTGGCAATACGAGCCAAGAGGTAGATGGACTGCGCAGCTCATCGACAATTTAGATCCGTGGCTGAACCGAATGCATGATGAGATTGATTATTTCCTTACTCAACTTTTAAGTTGGCATGGAGGTTTTACCTGCACAAGATTCGGACGGCACGCCCTCCTGATGGTGTTTTCTGCAATGGAGTGGTGGACAACGCCGAACGCACCATTTTGTTTTGTAAAAGATGAGATAACTTTCGTCAGCAACTTAATGCAGACACAGGGGAGCACTCTTCAGGCAATATTGTCAGCGAGATGCTGAGGGGTGGTGGCAGATGGAACTGTGTTACGCTTTATGCTCGGCTTGTTCTTGTTGCGAAGAAGATTGGTGATGGACCGAATGGCACGGGGTTCCCAGAACTAACGACCCCGTTCCTTCTCTTCACTCCCGTTGGCGAAAGGAATTCCTTGACTTGAAAGCTCCTTAAGCCGGGAAAGCGGGAGGACCAGCTCGAAGTAATGTTTTAAACGGTGCCAAGCTGGTTCTCTTATAACAGGGAGGCGTTTAGTTGGCACAACGTACCGTTGCGGGAGCCCAACACTCTGTGCATAAACGCATTCACCTACCTCATTCCCAACAAAAAACAAATTGTCCACATCCAAAGTATACGTCGAAACTGCTTATACGCTTCTTTTCGATCGTCACTATCGGGTTCCCCTCTGAGCCTCCGGTAAAATCTGTTTTCCGGAAGAATGGGATCCTCAGCATTCGTTACTCCACCAGTAGTGGAGTTGCCTACTAGGGAGCAGTTTCTATCTGGGCATAGTATTGTTGCATTCGTTGTTGCATTTGTGATCCATTGATCTCGAACACCACCGAAAATGTGTCCCTTCTCAAAGGCTTTATCGTCATCCGGACAATTGACCTGGTAATTAGTGCTTCATCCCTTACAGATTACCTAATAGTCGGTGTGAGTGAAATGCTCACTAGCATTTCAAACGCCTCTGATGGCTAACCGGGCATTTAACCTCAACAGACCCCAGGCCTCTACTTCATGAAGTGCATGAGCTCCCAATATTAGCGAGTACCGCATGCAAGTTTCCGAATACTTGGCGCGGAACAGTTCCCCTGAAATTTGTTATTCTGTTTCTCAATTTAAGGGTTCTCGTGTTAAAATCTGTTGCTGTGATTTTCTGGTCATGCCCCTTGTGTGGAACAACAGCGCCCTCAGTACCATCCTATATTTAGCGAGTGTAGCGCTAAGAGGGGTATAGCAATTGCATACATATGTGGGTGCCCTACGCCTTTGCTCTTATGAATCCCGCCTTACCCTGTCTAAACATCTTAGGATCGGAGTCTAGTGAAACAGGCGAAAAGTTTAGGACAACTAGAGAAAAGACAACTGAAAACTAATATGTTGGTTACACTTTCGGCGTGTGCAATGCCCAGATTGAGATCATGCATATTGAATATTTCCGACTATTCAGATGACTCTTGTCCTTAGAAACTTCTGCATTCTACTATTTTGCTGCGTTGCTCTGGCTGAAGAGCTACTTAAGCTAATATTTCTGCCTTTGAACTCGGGACGAAAATTGTAGCTCCCTGCTCCCATTTTCGACCGTACGCTTTAAAATTGTATATATATAGTTGTCATTAGCCTATGGTGGGGTATAGCGCGTCAACCACACCTATGCGCCACCGTTCGCGGTTACTGAAATGTTCTTCAGCTCCCACCACGAGATCCCAAGATGCCCGTAATCCTTCTTTACTGTCCTGCGCCAAGTGTCCTCCCACCCGTCGGCCATCTTGGGGCAGTGGATTCCACTGCATGGCTTGTCGCCCATCCTTAATGTGTGACTATCCCCTGCCACTATCGCCTTCCGATCACAACACATACGTTCCATTAATGCAGTAGGGAGGGTACGATGATCCTTCAAATTGAGAACCTTCTAATCCTACTTGACCCTCTTTTCAAATCCAGAGCCATTTGGCCAAGGTCTCTGACCCGGTGGGAAAACAAACAGATGTCATCAGTGTATTCGAAGTGTTTGGGGAAAAATGTCATCCTCTATTGAATTCCTGCAGACAAGGCAGCACAAAGAACAGCGCCAATAACAAGAAGAAATAATATCGGTAACAGGATGCAACCTTGGTAGACTTCGCTTTGGACCTCAAAGTCTGATGATAACTATTCGTTTCTTCGGAATGTCCCTCCTGCGTAGAGCACTCGAGATACACTCTCCGTAGGGGGTTGATGTGGTCAATGCAAGAAGATCCGGAGCGGAAACGAGCCTACTCGCCTTCGAAATGTTGTTGGATTCGTGCCAGGATTATTTTAGCCATTATGTTTGCGACGATAGGGAGCATCCAGATACCCCTCCAATTATCACAGTCAAAACGGCTTCTCTTCTTTCGGATCTTCACACTCATCCCCTTCTTCCACTTTCTGAGAAAGGTCTCGAATTGTCAGGATTTCCGTATGAGTGGAAGCAGCAAATCTGCAGTAACTGGAGGTGCAGCGATAAATAAATTTGAGACCGTCAAGCCTAGCGAATTTAGTCCGTTTGAGTGCATTGATGGTCGAAATGATTTCTCTTCTGTTTGAAGGAACAGTCAGTATTGGCTTGTTAGGGTCACTAGCCATGTTATCGATAAGAGGAGAAATCTGACCGGAAGTTATACGGTTAAGAACCATGGTGAAGTGTTTTTTCTACCTCTTCAGTTGTTCATCATCGTGAATGAGAAGTTGACCGTTGACGTCCTTCATAGAACCATTGAAAGATTTGCTCTTTCGTAATGCGATATACAGTTGTAAAATCATTGTGGCATATTCAGTTTTTCTAACCAACGAAACAGAAAATTCTCCCTTGTCACGGCGTAAACAGCGCTAAACTTCTCGAGATTTCGCTCGCTATAAAAGCTGGAGCGCGTCGCGTCCGCCACCACTTGCAGCGCAACACCCCTTCCGGTCATCGATCCGCTTCCACGACCCCGCAGGTAGCCAGATCTTACGACGCTCCTTCGGGATGTGGACGACCTATGTAGCACCCGAGAAAAGAGCATCTTTGATGGTAGCCCAATACTCATCAATATTCTCAGGCAGGTTACTTAACGACAGCTGGGTCGTACAAATGCTCTATATTGAACTTGGAGGGTCGCAGCTCCCCAATGGGAGCAACACGCAAGCGAACGTAGGTGACCATCAGATGGAGATTTCTTTCGAGGCCAATGTCAGCGCGTCTCTTGTTACGCACATCCAGAAGACAACTCCTAAACTACTGACCCTTGGCATTCAGACCACCCATCACGATCACAATGTCACCTCTAGAAAGCATAGCCTGAACTGTCTTTAATTGTTTGTAGAAAGTATTCTTCTTCACTATGTCGGAAGCCTCCCTTGGTACGTAGTATTTATAATTGTACTGCTCCTTAATCTGCACCTTGCAGTTAAAAGCCAGAAACCGGCTCCCAGGTGAAAAGAGCGGGCCTTGCGGTGGTTACCAGAAGCAACCCAACACCGGATTCGCGTGTGCTACCACTTAGCTTTTCAGAGTACACAATTACATTGCTGCAGGAGGGAGAGTCCTCCAGTTTACATCGTTGGAATTCCCCTACAAGTTGGAGAAAGTGAGGGTTCTGAGTCTGCGCACATTCCAGAAACCAACAGTAGTCCGTTTTCGATAGCCAAAGGTTGTTGCCGTGGGATCAGTCCCCATCCGAGGCGTTGTTGACATTTTGGTAGCAGTAGAGTTTCAAAATTTCGAGGTTGCTAGCACTCAAATTTCGATCTCTTTTAGTCGCCTTTTACGGCAAGCAGGGAAGGCTTTGAGTGTATTTTTAAACCCCAACTCATAGGGCGTCCACGTTACTTGGTGTATTAACAGTATAAGGTTTGCCGTTTTCTGTTTTGTTTATAATCTAAAAATGCAGAGTCAATATTGATTCTACGCTATCATTTGGACACCGCACATGGAAAATGACCCCCGCTGTTACTAGGAGACTCCGAAGTTTTCAGCAACGCATGCCTGCGCCGTGTAATTCGTGTACTTTGTCCTGACATAATCACAAATGAAGAACTTCGCCGGTATGGGGATCAAATGCCCATGGATATTTTGATCAATATGCGGAAGTGGCAGTGAATAGGTCCAACTTTAAGAGAAGACGACAACTTCATTGCTGGCTACGCTAACCAATCCGCAATCCCAGAGAGGCCATGAAATGAGTCGCCCTAGAAGTACGTGTGGGAAAACAGTAGAGGAGTGTAGGTTTCTTGGGAAACCCTGGAGCACATTTCGGCAAAACAATAGCGATGGCACGCTGCCATTTAGGGGATAATGTCAAGCCCATAGGTGTTATGATATTTATTCTTTGGCTGAAGCGCTTTTCCTTCTCCAGTGCTGCTGTTAACCGTATATTTTTGCAAAGGAGTATAATGCGAATACTTTTCATGGGGGTATTACTGAAGTCTAGACAGTTTGGTGAAAGAATTTCGAGAACCCGCAATCATGGTCGTGTCGGAGCCAATTTAGCTTAATTACAAATTAACTCTCGACCTCATTTTGAATATCCCAATTAGGTTTACACATTCACCTGTAATTGCATGGGTTCATTACTGCAGGCTTACATCCAGATGCAGTTGTTACGAAACGCGTGCGATACCAAGAAATCCACGGTCCGAATTTCGAAAATTGTGCACTGAATATTTGTGAAATTATAAAATTGGTCTTACATTGTTGCTTTGAACCTTTCGTCCAAAGGTGAATGCTTCCCTGGAAATATGATAACAAGTCAAATGTAACAATTAAAAATCTTTTTCACAGTGTGATGCATTTTTGGTGGTACCAGCAGAACCACCAATTCCAAACAAGAAGTGGAATGGGCCGAAGAGGTGGTCATCCGTGGTAAGCTTTTCGTGGTCGGTTTGGTTCAAGGTCTTCACTTATTAGTTACATTACAGTTCATCTGAGATGAATCTTCGTCCGTTTACCGTTCGTAACGAGCGATGCATTGCTGAGGCTCTTGTTCACTTCGCTTCCATCTTTTGTTTTTCTTACGAGTATTATCATTTTTTTGGATTGCCATGCTCCGTTCTCAACTCTTCAACTGTTGGGTTCTCCAAGATTAGCGGTAGCTGTAAAGGTAAATGCAGCTCAGTTTACCTGGAGGTAAGGCGATGCTCATTTAACTGTTCTGTGTAATTTACAAGACGTCGGGAAAGTCTTTCGTTAGTGCTGCAGAAGAATAGGTAGAATCTTCAGGAACGATGCGCTGTGGTGATTGTGTACCGAAATGGTGCCCTACTAATGAATGCTGTATGTCAAGGAAATGTCTGCATTAACATTTGTTTATCTTTCGAATTCAAATGCAAAGGTTGTAATTTTGTATGTAAAAGCGTCAAGAAAATCATCCAGCATGCAATTAACAGTCGGAAATAACGAATAGTTCGGGTACTTCGGATGGCATGGGTTTTGGAGAGGTGGTGCTTAACACGCTTTTCGTTGAAGTCGAACATATCATGTATGCCTCGCTGGAGAGATTTCCTGATTGCAGGAAAACTAAGATATCACCGTCTTCTGTTGTAAATGGAAATTAACAACACACATTTGTAATTCTAACTAAAATTAAGTCAAGAGTAGCACCTGCCATTGCTGCGATGCGACTTTCTGGGCATAATGTTACGTACAGTTCCCGCGAATGTAAGCAATTGCTATTCCGTAGCAAAGTCATTGACGAAACCGATTATAGTACCAGTAAGTTCTGTGAGGGGGTCAAGCAGTGCACTGCAGGATAGACTGACGCGGAATATAGCTCCCTGGGGCCAACCTATCTCTCTCTGAGTGTGAGCTGTCTCTCTTCTAGAGTGATGTGTTCCTTTCCAGGGGCCAAGCCTCTCGTCTACCAAGACCGTTAGTGAGCCGTGATAGCCACACCCTGTACGAGGTGACCCTACTATTAATAAAACGTTACGGACTGAGACTGCGGAGTCGAAGAACACCTCCCCCAATCCAGGGTGTCATGCGAACCGTGCTTATTGGATAGTTTGCAGTCGGGAGTAATTGACTTGACCTGATCGCCTCAGTGAGTAAGTTTGACCTTACCATGCTATGGCGAGCTATGGCACGGCGGACATCCTAACCCCCATACTCGTGGGAATCAAATGTGTACCTATTTAAAAACAAAAGAAAATACAACCGAACAGGTGGGATCCCGTACCTTAGACAATCTGGTCAATTAGGCGGAGGCACATCCCCGAAATACTGATAGCCAAGTGAATACACCCAAAAAGGGAGAAGTTGAGACCAAGGTCAACATGGGTATACTGCAGGGGCAACATTAGCCATTAGCTATTCGACTGGCATTCGACTGGCCATACTGCCAAAAATGTTTCCCGAGCAAATACTCACCCGTGAGGAGCAGGCAACTACCGAAGACCTTGTCGTCAGGCAGATGTGCAAGGGATAGATTGCGAAGCTTGTGTTCACTGGGATACGTTTTCGATCAGGTCACATACTGGTGGACTGCGCAACGGAAGATACTGCAGAGTAGCTTAGGACTATAGTTCCTAAATTGCCAGGCTATGAAGGAACTGAACTGTGTTGCGGATGATATACCAGGAGTACACATGGTGACAGTGTTTCTTCCTAAAGTCGCAGCAGTAGAGACAGAAGATCTCATGCGCGCTCGAAATAAGGTTCTTCGTACGCAATTATGGAGAGTCTTCAGAATCAAGATGGTGCCAGGGGTAGATTCCTCACGATCGAGCTGGATGACCGATCCCTGGAGGTAATCAAACGTCGGAGTTGACATATCAAGCATATATTTGGCAACATACCTATGTACACACGGAAAAGCCGAGGAAAGACGCTTCGGAGGAGAAATCGGGTGGAAAATTTACGGACGTCTTCGAAGAAATCTCGGAGGCCATAGAGACGGAAAGGACTGGATCAATCAGGGAAATAGAACTGGTGCCCAGAAGAGCAGAGCTGGACGGCCTACACCCAGATCTTCTAGGGCTTAGGGTGGACAGCAACGTGCAAAAAAGCACCTTGTCGGAGGAGGAGGGTGATACTCCGACAGGGGAGAAGAGCTTCAAATAATAACGTGGCCAATGGCTAGCACTAAGATAGCCCAGACAAAACTCCACCATGCAAAAGCCGCATCTGCGGTAATTGCAAGGGCAAGTTTCAGGGAAAACATTGGAATAGTGCTGGCTTAGGAACCCTGGGTGCACCGGGGGCAGATTCATGGTCTTCAAAGAGGAAGCATTCAGGTAATTTGAGACTCCTCTTGCGAAAATCCGAGAACTTGAATCATTCTTAAACGTAATTTAAAATATATATGTCTTTCAGAGTTTCTGACCTTGAGGCTATCCAAGTCTCACTGGACGCCGGGGGAGCATTGGAAAAGCAATCGTGTCATCGGGTAACTTCCCGGGAAACGACATCCAGATCCCCCCGGAGCTAGTCGCTAGATTGGTGAACTATTGTCGCACAAGAAGCATAACATCAACATATCTGTGGTGACCAACGATTTATTACGCTCCGCACCAGGGCTTACATCCACGCGTCCCGCGGGGATTAGGACCGGTGTGCCGAGAGGTAATCAAATCAGCGAAAGAGATCTCAATGAAGCTGGTCCCTCCCACAGGAATAAGGATACAAAGCCAGGAAGGGAGAGGACGTATGCGCAAGCAGCAGCCTCAATTCTGACTGCTGCCGTGAGGGTTTCCTCCAAAGATGATAAAATGTCAGAGTAGCAATTTACCATCCTCCGGGAATGCCTGTGGAAAAAAATGCTGGAGCCTGGAACGAAGCCAAGATTTAACAATCAAGTTCTTCGCGGTGGACTTCTTCACTTGAAGCGCACTCACGAGGTTGCCTTAAAGTGGTTCCAGCAGGTAATGCCGCCTTTGAATTCTGGCGGTCGGCCCAAGTTCACTATTGTGAACACTGAGCTGCGGAGGACAAAACATGTCCGATGTTTGTTACCGGGCCCTCGAAGGAAGGCAGAGGATATCATCCGCATTTTGGGTGAACAGAACCCGGGCATGGACTTCGGACAATGGAGGAATACGCATGTCAGAAACACTTACCGGAAAGCCACGAGAGCTCTGATGATTTGCAGGTCCTCCAGATATTACCTTGAATATACTCTGCAATAATAAGGTCAATGATTACCTACGGGACCGTTATCTGGGCAGAAAGAACTAAACTCAGCACACAAGCCAGGGAGTTACACAAACTCCAAAGACTGGCTTGCGTGTATATCAATGGGGCAATGAGAACATGTTGAACAACATTCCTGCAGGTTTTTCTGGGATTACCCCTTATCTATCTGCACATACAGATGCAGGCAAGGAGGACAATCTTCGGGATGGCCGGGAGTATCAGTAAGGCGGCGAGCTGACTAAATCGAAGGAAGATTGATATCCTTTCTAGGCGATACCCCGAATTATTGATACCAAAGGATAAGATGACAACGAGGTTTCACTTTAATGAGAAACTTGAAACCCGTTGGAGTAACAAGGCAAACTGGGAGAGCGTGGCTGTGACATACGGCTTAAACGAGCAATTGATTACTTGATACCCTGACACATTCCTCACAGCAGAGGGAGTGGGTACCGGGGTCATTGGTCCAGGTACATTTTACTTGGAACCAATGGGTAACCACACTAGCATATTCCAGGCAAAAATATATGCCATAGACAAATGTGCCTCCTTTAATATTCAAAGGAACTACAGGGGGCAAAACATTGCTATTCTGACTGACAGCGGCGATCAAGGTACTTAGGTCCAAGCAGGTGAACTCGAAACTGATATGGGAATGCCTTGAGAAATTGAATACACTCGCACAATAAGGTCTGGATACTCTTGGTTCTAGGCCATGTTGGGTTGGAAGGCGTGCGAACTGACCAAGAAGGGAGCGGGGACGCCTTTATATGGGCCAGAACCCTTTCGTGGAATCGAAAACGGATTCATGGGTATGACATTAAAAAATGAAGAGGAACGGCTGAGGGAACTATATTGGGCAAGATTATTAAAAATGGAACAGTCCTGGTTGCTTATTGGGGGATACGAACCCAAGCACACTAGGGACTATTTAAACCTCACCAAGGAAAACCTCGGAATCATAGTGGAACTCTCATCTAGGGAAGCTAGGGATATCTATGGACACTGCTTGCTATACACGTTCTGGGAGAGTGTCCGACACTCGGGCAAAGTAAGTCGAGGCACTTGGGATAATACTTAATACCAAATGCAAAGTTGAAAGATTTGGAAGCAGGAAATATACTAAAATTCTTAACGGTTATCGGCTTGCTTGAGATACTATAATTATATAACTTAGACTTATTTGGAAAACCTTCAGCGGTGGATACGAACTACTATGTCCAAATTGGTGGCAGCGGTGTGGGTGTGGTTTAGCACAACATTATACTGCTGAAGTCGACTCGCTACGCGCTCATTTTTACAACAAGGTGTTGACATGTCACTTGCATGCGGCTGCTTGTAAGGTAAATTGCGGGGTGACTCCACTTGACTTGAAGGATCGATCTTTCAATACTTTGAGTCGGGTGAAGTCAGATCAGGAACGTATGGATCAATGGAGGTCAAAAGTAATGCACGGTAAATACGTGAATTGTCTCTGGCAGTCATTTGTTGATTTTCGTTTATTGAACATATGTCTGTGCGCTAGGGAGCTCTTTGTTGAGACGCAGGAATTCTTGTGTACCATTTAGAACGGCGTGATCGTCTTTTGAGCTTATAATGATAGAGCGGGTAGAGAACGGCCAGTGCAGAATGGGTGGTTAGGCGTTAGAGATGTTAGACTACCTCAATTCTGAATACACTGTATGTAGGGCGAATAATCAAAACCTTGCATGTAAGCATGGGTTGACCACGGGAACATGTTTGGTTTACCGACATGAATCGTCGGCAGTAGTTGATAGTTTTGCTCACAGCAGCGCCATGCACCACACCTGACTTGCTGTTAGTTGACAAGACGGGTCGCTCCGCGTATATTCTTGATGTTATCATTCCCATAATAGTTACATTCAACGGAAATACGTGCACTGAAATCCCTTATGGCTTCCCTTGATGTCCTGAGACTCTTACACAATCTGATTCATACAAAACAGGAAAACACTATTCTGCAATACGTGCTTGATGTTGCAGGCAGTTCTGGGCGAGTTTTCCCACTAGAACCATTATATATTTTTTGAGTAGGTGGGACTGTCCGTGCCTAAATTCTTGGCACTTCGTGCTAGTATTAGGTAAAATACTGCATCTGCGGAGATTTTGACTATTTGGAAAGCAGATATGTAATTAGTTAGGAGCCTAAACGCTTTTAAAATATGAATTCAGCTGGAGTGTGAAAGATCAAGGTTTAACAATATACTTTGGTGTTGAAAAATAGTAGAAAAATCTAAAAGAAAAAAGCCGTTTCTTCTGTATTTCAAAGTTAACTCTTTTTCTTTGTGCATTGTTTATGTCGATAACGTTATTACATCCCCGAACCAAAACTGTCAGGTTTATCTCTCTAGATGTCACTGAACGTGTCCCAATCCGAAACTTTCCTCCATAGCAAAGACAACGATTGAATACTGAATAGGCCTTTGGTTTCCATACTTACTAGAGTGTGGTTTGTATCTACGATAGTGGCGTTGACGAGCAGATGTCTCCGCGGAAGCACGGATGGTTTTGAATACTGGTTGTGTGGGATTCAATGCTCATTGGGATACCATCTCCATGCCTCTAAGCAAATTACGCCAGGGAAAATTTATTTCGCCTTTAAGGGGGCAGGGACAATTTTCTCAAATGCTTCATTTTTTTGGGAAAACGAAATATCTTGAAGCTTTGCATAGCTTTTATTGTGATCTTAAAATACAGAGTGGAACACCACAAACAGACAGAAAACGAAATTGAATAAATCACAGACTATGAACCATTGTTCCGATTTTCTCTTTTCCTTTATTTCATAACAATGAAAGTTTAACTTTACAAAGTTCTAAATAGTTATCATCAAATGTGCTTTTTCTCCCCGTATACACTGTAGCAGACTTTTTCTGAAGTTTTCGTGCACTCTTTGAAACCTCCTAACAAGGATTTCTACGATATTAGTTCGGATATTGTTTTCGACGGCTTCCAGTGTCCTAGGGGGGTCATTATAAACTCTGAACTTGAGGTATTCAGACAAAAAAAAAAGAAATGCAACGGGTGAAATGAGAAGAGCGCGCTAGCCAGTTCAAACCTCCTTTTAAAGAGGTAAACAGGAAGTTCCTCTTTCAAAAAAGTCCATGATAATTCTTCTCGTGTGGGCTGTGGTCCCTTCCTACTGAAACCAGACGTCTTCCAGTTTAATTGATTCCACCAAAAAAAATCCTGGATCTTGGTCATATAACGAGCGGAATAGAATGGAACGGCTCCTTTGTCTTTTTGAAAAAAAAAGGGACGATGATACCATTTCTTGAAAGGGCATACCAAACTGTAACTCTGTCGAAGTTCAGAGGCTTCTGGTGGAGCTCCTTGAGGTTTGTTGCACTCCAATTGCGCAGGTTTTGTTTATTGGCACATCCACTAAAGTGGAAATGTGCCTCGTCCGAAAAGAAATTGACGGCGTCCCCAGACCATCGGGTTTTTTGCAGAGTGCAGATATCAATACGCCTGTTCCGAATGGTCTTGCGAGTTCCTCGGTGTTTCCAGTTACGGTATCAACATTTAGCGTGCAGACACGTATTTGTTTTGTTCGTTTTATTCGGACTAACTTGCCTACGTTCTAATGCCGTCCATGCGTCAAGAACCCTTGCCCATTTCTCGACAGGACCGGGGCTCGTCCTGCCGCGTCAACTGAGGTGGACGCCCTAGCATTTCTCCGAGGCTTGTCACTCAATCCTCAATCATCTTGTTTGTAACGACATTGTATACATTTTCTTGGTCGGCTTGTCGCGGGAACTGTCACCAAGAGAGATCAGGTAGGATATAGCATAGTGGAATTACTCCAACTATATTCTATTTATCTCTTTCCCTGATCTCAGGCACCTGCTCCACCAACTAAATTCGACGAAGTCACTAAAAGCGCCGGCTGTGGATGGAATGCTAAAGCCAAGGAGTATGGTAATGGCGATCAAGCTTCATGAGCCCATAAACACCATTTGGTTTTGCGAAACGATAGGAGAAGATTGGCGCAAAAGTGTCAGTTGTCTCTTTAAGAAAAAGGAGCTAAATTATAGAGAGATATCGTTCTTGTGTATATGTGTAAAGTTCAATTAAAAAAATTGTACTGGCACATTGACTTGCTGATCGTGATGCAGTGGATGAATGCTCCAAAGCCTTGGGCGATCACACCCAAGTCTGAACGAGGACTCATCTGAAGTGGCTTCGGCCATGAATCCTTTCCAGAGGTTGGGAATCAGGATAACCTATGTGTTCTCAAATCGATTATTAGCTGTTGGACCCCTAGTGGGAGTTTCATGTGGCTTGTGATTATATCCAAGCGGATGTTCGGGGCTCAACCATGGAGTTGCGATTACAACTCGGCGGTCTGATAGTGAAAGGGTAGTATAGGTTCCAGGGCGAAACGTGGATTGGTACCAATAATAGAACATAAAACCTGGGAAACACCTGCTGAAGCAACACCAACAGCTCTACTACCAAATCCTGTTTCCACCTGCACGTGGTGATCGTTGGGAGTTCTTTCTTCATGAAAAACTGCAGATGGAGAAGGATGAAGGCGAGTTTCCCGCGCCTAAAAACGGGACAAAATTTACTAACTGGTCCTCCAAGTTGGAGGTTGGGTAGGGCTGACAACCCTACACGGAACACCGATGTTACGAAGCCACGGAAGGAGCCTCGGACAGGATGGATTTCAAAACGACGAACCCGGTAACGACAATGGATTAACGGTTTGCGCATTTTCTTATGAAACTTGCCGTTCCGGTACAGACCGAATGCTGCTGAGTAGCTAGCCGATACCTTATCCCAATATAAGGCTGACGTAACAGCGTTGTAAAAGATGCAATGGGCGGGCACCGCTATGCACTCTGCGTTTGCGAGGCAAGTTTAGAAATATAAGCCTCATAAATGTTCACGCCCCTACAGAGGAGACTGCATAGTCGGAGAAGGATACCTTCTACGAAGCAGTTGAGCGGACCCGCGAAGCCTGTCCCAAGTATGATATCAAAATCATACTTGGAGATTTCAACAGTCAAGTAGGGACGGAGCACGTGTTCAGGCGATACGTCGGGTCCCATAGCTTACATATACCTCGATGCTCATACTGCCGAGACAAAGAGAGAAATCTGATTTCCGACAGAATGGACATATTGGAGCGATGGGTTGAGTATTTTGATGAACTGCTGAACCACCAGAACATCGGCGAGTTGGAGGTCCCGCCAACTGAAGACGACGGACAAATGCTATCACCACCAAACAAAGAAGAAGAAGAAATAGTCCGTGCACTTCATCGGCTTAAAAATCATAAGTCGCCAGGAGCTGATGGAATTACAGCTGAATTGGTTAAATATGGAGGCGACCAGTTACACCAAATGGTTCATCAACTGATGCTCAAAGTATGCTTGACGACTGGCAAGAAAGCATTATCTGCCTCATACATAAAAAGGGGGATATCACGCAGTGCAGCAATTATAGAGATATCACGCTGCTGAGTACCATCTATAAGATATCCTCCACTATCTTGCTAGGCCGGATAGCCCCATACGCCCAGAACATCATTGGCTCATACCATAGAGGCTTCACTCCAGACAAATCAGCAACAGATCAGATTTTCTCTCTGCGGCAAGCGATGAAAAAATTGTTGGAATATGGACATCAGTTGCACCACCTTTTCATCGGCTTTAAACCCGCCTATGATAACATAGATTAAAACCAGACACGACCATGAGAGAAGTCGATATCCCGCCGAAATTGATAAGACTGACTAGGCTGACCCTGACCAATGTGCGAGGCCAGATAAAAGCAGCAGGATCACTCTCAAGACCATTCGACATAACAACGGTCTACGGCAAGGGGATCCCCTATCATGCATCCTCTTTAACCTGACCCTCGAGAAAGTGATTCGTGATGCTGAAGTTAATGCAAGAGGTACGATCCGAGCATAGGCCAGTAGTTGGGTGGACTTGAAGACCCAACTACTGGCCTATGCTGACGATATCGACATCATGGGAAGAACCACCCGAGATGTACAAACTGCCTTCATCCAGATCGAGCAGGAGGCGCGACATCTTGGGGTGCACATCAATGAAGGCAAGACAAAATATATGGTGGCAACGTCAGCATCGAAAACCAACCAACCAACAACATTAAACCTCACTGGTCAAATGAGAAAAATAAAGATAGCAGACTACAACTTTGAAACCGTTGATAATTTTCCTTATCTAGGGTCGAAAATCACAACCGATAGCAGCTATGACGATGAAATCCACGCACGATTGTTGGCAGCCAACAGAGCCTATTTCAGCTTACAAAGACTGTTCCGCTCGAAACGTCTCACCATAGGGTCAAAGCTCTTACTGTACAAGGCAATGATGTTGTCAGTCCTTATTCATTCCTCGGAGACTTGGGTTCTTAGCAAGAAGAATTGCGAACTCTTGGCCGCGTTCGAGAGAAGAATCCTCCGAAGAATTTTTGGCTCCCTATATGAGGATGGACGATTCCGGATAACTTACATAACGACGAAATCTAGGAGCGATACCATGACCGTCCGGTTGTGGATAGGTTACGGTGGGCGGGTCACTTAATCCGTATGGATGAGGATGATCCAGCCCGGAAAGTCTATAAGAGCAATATCTATGGTAGAAAAAGAACACGAGGCAGACCCTGCTTAAGATGGAGCGTAGGCGCCAGACAGCTTTTAGGGATATCGAATTGGTGGACCACGGCGCAAAACCGGGATGTCTGGAGTTCCTTATTAAGGCAGGCCTATACCGGATACCGGTTGTTGCGCCGTTGATGATGATGATAAGAGAACCTAGACTTCATCAAATAGGCCGACTCATTGGGAAATGAGCTGCACCTAGCCTTCTTGACGTACAGTCATACCGTGGGGCAAATTGAGTCAGACGCTACTATCTCGCCAGAGTAAGACATCGATGCCGAACTCCAAATATTGTTTAGTTCGATTTGTGTAAATTTACAACCGCTTGCAGTGATCCGATCGAGGGTCGGTTTTTTGACACAAACCAAAGGGAGTTTGCTTGCTTAGTCAGAAAACACTAACGCAGTTGCAAACACGTGGATGACAATGTTTGGTTTGGCAAACTTCTGTGGAGATTTGGAATTTGCAGCAAGGGCCAAACCTATGGAGCCGGCATAATGGGACTAGTATCCGTTATCCGTTATTTGGTTCGATATTGTAAAGCTCCATAATGAAAACAGACGCTGAACCGACATTAAGAAGCCGATGGCATTGATGTGAAGTGGAGTTAGTTGAAAGACGACTCAAGTCCAATTTCTGCACAGGCACCTGCCACCCGAGAAGGTATGAAAAGGTATAAAAAAGGTGACAAGTTCTCCTCCAAAACTATGGAGGGATATAGTCTTTGTGTACAAGCTACAAAGTTCTGCCAAAAATAGTCAAAAAAATTTTCGAATCTTTATCAACAGATATTGTTAGCGAATACCTCCCGTCCACGCGGAAAGTCCACGATTAATTAAATATTCTCAACGAAGTAGATACTGGATTTCATACCAATGTGGAATATAAAATCCGAAAGATGCCAGTGGATCTAACTGATATTGGTTAGTGTATAAATTATCTGATGCTCTGAGGTGGCGAGAAGACAGACGGGGTTGCAACCCTCTCGTCCGAATCAAAAGCAAGTGGTTGAAGAGAACCTTCCCGTGGTCGTACTGGCACATTGACTTGCTGGTCGTGATGTAGTAGACGAATGTTGAAGTGGCGTCGGCCACGAAGCCTCATCATAGGTTACGAATCAGAATAGCTCTATAGAGAGTTCATATGTCACTGGAGAATTCCTGGGGCATGTGTTCTCAGCCCGGTTATTTACGATTAGACTCCTAGTGGGAATTTTTTTAGAAATTACGGACTCCTAAGACCGCATCATTTGATGCCGGACTGGACCAAATGGAGAGCAAATTTCTCCCACTCTTGATGGTCCACGGACTTCCCTTTTTGGATTTAACACCCAAGTTTCCAGAATTAAAAGCGGGATGAAGACGGTTACGGTTTCTTATAAGGGATGCAACTCTTCAGGCGCTACCTCACCTCTGCCCTGGGAGCAGTCCGTGGACCATCAAGAGTGGGAGCAAGTCGCTCTCCATTTGGTATGGTCCGGCATCAATTGATGCGGACTTAGGACTCCCTAATCCCTAAAAAAGTTGTCTAGTTCCGGCCAAGCTTTGGTCTGAACTGTAGGCGGATTTACATTGATTCGTATCCTTGTCGTGTTTTGCGAATTATAAAAGGGAGCATATAATATCTGCGAGCCGCTTCAGTCACGCTCCTCCCAGGGCAGAGGTGAGCCAGCGTCCGAAGAGTTTCCTCTGCTCTGGTAAGAAATCGTATACGTCTGCGTCCCTCTTTTAATCCTAGTGGGAGCTTCATGCGGCTTGCGATTATGTTCAAGCGGACCTTTGGGTCTCACTAATACTCTTCAGTTCCTTAAATTTAGCGAAAAAGTTCAATATCGACTGGTGAAAAATCAGTACGTGTCGTAGGAAGACCGTAGGGGTAGGCCTGAATGGCGGGTACTTGCGTAAAACCACTGGGTTATAACTGCACAAATTACTTCGGATAGTATCCTAAGTAGATGATATAAATTTTGTGACATGATCGGAAGAGAGGTATCAAAGGAGGCCTTAGTCAAGCTTGACGAAGTAGCGAAGGAAGTTGGCCAAAAAATAAACGAAAAGGAGACCGAAATCATAACACCAATAAGAAACGGAGAAGAAAACAGACGCAAATCATAAAAACGCTTCTCAACAAAATCTTTCGCTTGTACTGTAACATAAAATCCACAAAATATAAAGTCCGGCCTGTCCTGTATTACGGTAACGAAACGTGGACGATGAGCCAGTCCAGAGGGCAAAAATTCAAAAATTTCGAACATTGAGTTCTCAGAAGAATCTTAGACCCAATGAGGGTGGGCGGCGGATGGCGAGTTATACCTATTATATGACAAGCTGACAGACAGAAGCTGCCATCCATTTCAGGATTCGAAAGTTCTAGTGGGTAGGTCATGTAGAGTATATGGACGTCAGGAGAATACCAAGCCGCTATTCAAAGGCATGGTGGATGGTAAGTGACCACCTGGAAAACGTCGAAACAGAAAGGAGGACTCCGTAGACAACGCAGATTTCACTCTGTTTGGTTTCCGAAATTGAAGGACGAAATCACTCAACCAAGAAAAGCGGAGACGAAAATTTTGGCAGAGCAAGGACCGATATTGGACTGTGGCGCCATAGAAGAAGAAGGAAGAGAGAAGGATCAGTTTTTCTTAGAAAGAAGGCAGAGATGTCATAAGGGGAACTGAATGTCAAGAAACCAGAGTTCACCCCTCGATTAAGCAAATTTAATCAGGTGCTGACTCCATGACTTAATAAGAAGATATATTACGTTTTCCTCATGCAAAAACGAATCTCAGACATAAATCATAGTCGCCAAAATATGAAGTTGTAACCATCTTATTCGTCTCTCTCGCCACATTACTCCTGGGTGGGTAATAATCCCAATCCAAGCATATCTCATTGTCATCGTGATGTATCATCTTTCACTGGGATGCATTCGTAACGTCTTATTGCCCCATTTACCCTTAGCTATCGCAATTTAAGGGACATAACTTCTTTTAAATCACATCAAACTGGCTCGGGCAAAAACGGGATGGATCGTTGAAAAAAGCAATTAGCATGCCCAATTAAGGACGGTTAATTGCATTTTTTTCTAGATTGAAAATGGCAAGAGGCACTAGTTCATATGAGTCTGAATACTGACAAACAACGCCAGGCCAAGTAGAAGAGGTGCCCGAAAAAAAGTCCGTGCGTTGACAGTGACATACGAGACATCACGACATGTTCATGTTCCAGAACGTGTTCAGAACAGAATGCTAACGAATAAATGGAAATTTCTCAATTTACTCGGCTGCCGACTGCACTGACTTTTATTATATTCACGTGGAAATGTGGAAAGGTCACCAGGAATGCTCTTAGTTTTTGGTCGACGAAATGATTGTCACATAAGGAATTGCCTCTCATAGTTTTCGTTGAATTTACATTTCCCCATGAAATAAATATTCCAGCTTCGAATAGAAAAGGTGCAGCACTTGTGTTATGGCCCAGATCAATAAAGTGAAAGTTTGACTGCATCCTTATGAAGGGTCCGCCACCTTCATCGTAAAAGACCAACCTGTGATGCGTTTTACATCTACCGGAATTGGAGAATGCAAGTAGATTTCGAGCTACGCGAAAGATTCTTTGAACTACTTTCGAGGAGTCCCGAAGAACTATTTTGCTCCTTCGATGGTTCCAGTGCGCCTATCACCACTATAGTATGATGGTGTCACCTCTACAAACTCTCGAGGCCAACACCGGGAAAATCAGTGGGTCACATCCCAAATGTTACATATGTTTAAATTATGGGGAAATGTCTGCAACCTGCCGGGGACCTGATCGGAGGGCGAAATGCTGCAGATGCGCCCAATAAGTCATAAAGCGAATACCTGCAACGAAAAGGAGAGTTGCGTTCTACGCAAGGATCGACGCACACTACGCGCTTAGGGCGATGTTCAGGGTTCAGAGCGGAAATGGAAAGAGCGAGGACGCGGTTAACATGATTCGCATTCTACAGATCAATATGCAATATACTCAAGAGTTGCAGCGCAGATAAAAGCCTGATCTAGCGCTCAACAGTGAACAGTGCTAAAATAACGAGCTTCATGGTATCGCGACATATCAGGTTCCACTGCCATCTGGGTGCGGGACGGCACTCACCATTTTTGCCCAAGGTCGAAGGGATGGCTTTGTCTAGATTCGGTGTTCAGGGATGACGTTTTTCAGTGTCTATCGTGTTTTTCGACGCAGGCTTGATGCTCTGAAGGACGTTATCTTGGGCACAGAAGGACGACCCTGATCGGAAGTGATTTCAATGCCTGCACACTTAAATTAGGCATGGCTCACCCCAACTCCAGGGAGAAACGAATTGTTGAAATGGCAGCGAGAACAGGACTCACAGTCATCGGGTTCACCCCAACGTTCCAGCGCCTAGGTTGCGAGAGAATCATTCCCGACGTTACCTTTCCGTCGGAATCACTAATGTCGCTGATGAATGGGTGGCGAGTTATGGAAGACTTCTGGGCAAGTGGGCATCAATACATCGCGTTTGAAATGATTGATACAACCTCTCGCCGCGCGCCACCCCGATGCTCTTTCTGTGTGTGGAACGTCACGAAAGTGTACACCGAGACATTTGTCGAAGCTGTTAGAACAGGCGGGGCCACGATGGAGGGCATTCCTGGTGATGGCACTGTCGTAGATTCAGTCATGAACCTGAAAACGGCAGCCTGTGGAACTTCCTAGGAGCCTAGGATAGCATCGATACGTGGCAACCTTTCTATATATTGGTGGACGACGGAAATTTCCGAGCTTCGGAAGGAGTGCCACAAACTCCGCTGCTAAACGCAACGTTTAATATATCAGAAAGAGGCGTGTACCACTATGGCTGAGCAGAGAGCAGCCAAAGGAAGACTCCACAGCGTAATAAACAGAAGAAAGTTGGCTGCTGGTAGACGAGTTGGATAGGGGTCCTGGTAACCCGAAAAATCGGGGCTCTGCGGAAACCCTGTTTGCTTAGAGACGAGCAGATGAATATAAAAGAGTTGGAAGAGACAGTCCCCTCTATGAAAAACAAGAAAGTGCCAGGGCCCGATGGGATCACGGCAGAGTTATACAACCTGATGCTCGTAAATCGACCAGATCAACTGCTCGGCCCATTCAATGCTTGCCCGAAAGAAGGTATTTTTTCTTCCCGAGGGAGTAGTCAAGGTGACGGTGAGAAAGACGGGGTAGCAACCCTGCCAGCCAAATCAAAACCAAGTAGCTGTGGGTGGTGGTACCAAGAAACGGTGTATTCACTGGTTTGCTGGCCATGATGCAGCAGGCGAATGCTCCATAACCTGTTAGGGCGATCAGACCCAAGTCTGCACGGGAACACGTCTAAAGTGACTTCGGTCACGAAACCTTACCAAGGGTATTCTCGCACCATGGGAACCAGGATAGCCCTTGAATTCACATGTTTCAGGAGAAATCCTGAACAATGTGAATTCAGCTGGGTTGCTTGCAGTCGACCCTCTTTTGGGAGCTCATGAGGGTTGTGGTTACGTTCAAGCCAACAAGAGACCTTCGGGCCTCAAACGTGGTGGTGCGCTTCAACACGGGTGCCGTATTCCAAAGTTCAGTAGAGATTTAAATAGGTCTTGCATCCATCAGTATGAATAAACGGAGCCATGCACTCTGCATAGACTGGTACCGTTGTGCTTGTCTAAGCAGGGCTTTGATTGGGGTCACAAAATCAATCCGTGTTTTAAGAAGACCGTAGGATTAAATCCACCGGACAGCAAAGTGAAGGGCGACCTTGAGCTGCCGTCTGCATACCGACCACTTGGTATGCCTGACACGGATGGGAAAGTGTTCAAAAAGTTCATCAGCTCATCATACCTGCTGTCGGAGACTTACCCACATGGCAGTTCGATTTTAGAGCACGGAGATCCACAATGGATGCTGTCATGCAAGTCGTGGATGCGGTTCACCGACCGGAGGCATACAGCTGCCGAACTCGACGGGTTGTGACATTTTCCAATGGTATGGGTTGATGCTCTTGGTGCGGAGGTATATCGTAAGCATCTTGCACAGGTACAGAGATGGGGAGTTTTTCGAGTGGCGTCTGCTTACCACACTGTTTCTGAACCGACCGTTATGGTTGCTGCGCGAGCGATTTCCTCTGACTTTCTTGCTAAGGAGCGTAAAGCCTTATACAAGCTCAATGGAGGTAGCTGCTCATGAAGAACGGCATCGTATACTAAATGACTGGCAACTATCTTGGCAAAATGAGCCAAGAGGCAGTTGGCAACTACACCGGAAGCATGGTGAGACTACTACTTCCTTTCTCAGGATATGGAGGTTGTCAGTCTTACCTGCACAAGATTGGGAAGGCATAACCTGATTATTTTTTTTGAAATGGGGTTGTGAACAATGCCTTTTTTCTTGTGGAAAATCTTATGGGATTCGCTAACGACTTTATTTAAACACAGGGAAGCTTTCTCCGGACAACATTGTCAGGGAGATACTGATGAGCGTTGACAGATAAAGTCATGTTGCGCATTACATTCGGGTTCTTCTCGTTGCAAAAGAGATAGAGCTCGACCGGTGCACGAGCGGGAAGATACGTGACCAGGAAAGTCAATTTTTGCCCATGCCCATGGTATATAATCTAAGGCTACACCGTCCCTTACCACTTTCGATAAGGGGCTTAAAATAAATTTTTCGCAGTGTAGCAAGGAAAATGTTAGCTAGACCGGGTAATTTCAGACACCTTGCACTGGGAGTTGTTCGCGAAATATCGGAGTATACGATAATAAAGCACTTTATTACTCATTTTACTTCACACTCCGAACAAATCTCTTTCGCTACTTTCCAGTTTTCTTTGTCTGTAACCGACAAGAGATGTCTGACAGTGTGGTCTTATCCGAAATAGAGAATGAGCCTGCAGAAAATGATTTTTCAGGAGTAGGTATGCCCCTTTATTTTTTAGTTTTTGGTATTCATATCTTCCTTTCAAACAGATAGAGGGTATTGTCCTGTCATTGATATCTTTTATAGTCTGAATGCTTCTATGGTTGGTCCCTGAAATTTTTTCACTTTGCTTCGCTAATTGATTGTTGTGTGTTGCCAAAATATTTTTATACTTTAGTCAGTCCCTGGTTTATTTTCCCGGGTTGAATAGCTTTTCTCAGAAAGGCATGGTTTTTGTTTCATCAGGGTGCAGGCTATTGGTCTCATACAAGTATGCGTTTGTGACCTTCTTAAAGTATTCTACAATCGATTTTAATTTATTTCTGATAGATGCTCTAACCCCTAGACGAATTGCGTTGCTGCTCAGATATATTCAATCTGTTCTATTGGGATTAGCCCATTCATAAAAATGTTCCCTAAAAAATCTAGGACCTTTTGGATAGAAATATATATTATAGTTGTAAATGGTGCCGTGTTTCCGTCATTATATAGATATTTGTAGTTTATTGTTAGGAATAAATTTAGAAAGGTACTCACCTTTTCGGTACGTGTCAAGGCATTCGTAAATCCCATTGTTCGGTGGCTGACTCCCGCGATTTCCGAGGTTGCTTGCACTACTAGTAGACTTGCAGCTAGGAACCCTGAAAGACATATATACATACTTTAGATTGGATATACGGATTATGCAAGTTCTTAGTTTTTCGTAAAATATATATGAAACTTGGCGGTTGAAAGGTAGGTCAGCTCCCAGGGCGAAAGCATGGATTGGTAGCCACGATGGAGCATAAAATCTATGAACCTGCTGAATCATCCCCAAAGGCTTTTCTACCAAACCCTATCTGCACCTTCACACGGTAATCGTTGGACGCTCTTTCTTAATGAAAAATTATAGACAAGGAATGATGAAGGCGAGTCTCCTGCGTCTAAAAACGGGATAATCTGTACCAACTGGTCCTCCTCCGACAACCCCTGGGTAAGGTACTGCTGACAGCCCTAGAGGGAAAACCACATGCTACGCAGGCATAAAGGAGCCTCGGATTGGATGAATTTTACAACGATGGATGCCGTCAAGCGATTTTCAAAATATGGGTCCCATCAGCGTTGCATCCGGTTTGGATGTGATAATTAGAGGGTGATTGGGTGCTTCCTATTATCCCAAAATAATCCTGGAACGCATCATAGAACAAAATAGAGAGCAAGTTAGTTTTCAGTGTAGATCCAGTAGGTCGACCATATTAACTTCCAGAGGTAAATACTATTAAATGCTAGCTTCTCAGTCTGACGGGCCACCACACTCTTCTTGTTTGCATTCAGAGAATATTAAGCGCTTTGAACAACTGGTATACCTAGGTATCCACGTTAGTTGATACGGTCGTGGGCGCTCTTGTCGCATGGGTGGCGCCGGGACATAACCAAACTAGTCCGGACCAGACAAATGGACGTGCCCATGTTGAATGTTGCTACTCTAGTGATAAGAGAAGCAACTTGTAAGATCGATGTTTGTAATGATACTATTAACGGCATCGAAGAAATTTTAAATCAAACCAAAAATGTGATACTCTCTTGGCCACTAAGTCCACATTATCAACCGAGATATCTGGCTTTGGAGTGACGATGCTCAAATGAAAGTCTGTGAGGAGAAACGCTCCTATCTAAGTTAGTTGTCGATAAAACGGTGACCAATTGATAAACTTCTAAGGACGCGAACCGTTTATGAAAGCGATCCCTGTTACTCGAGCAGCCATTACAAAGACCTTTACGATAAACTGAACACTCGAGATGGCGAGAGGTCGGTGTCGACTTGTTAAAACTCGACACCAGCCCTCACAGGATATAGAGAACTTCTGTTAATGGTAAGAACGGTATATTGCTTACCAATCGACGAGCCACAATGGACGCAAGGAACACTTCGAGCAAATTTAATGGACGAATTTGTCCAAATACCCTTTCAATAGGCACAGCCGATATTGCAAGCAACTCTGTCTGCCAGCACCACTGAAATTGAAGAGCCCATCAAACAAACGAAATGGGAAAAGCAAAAGGATCTGGGGACATCATAGCTTAACTGTGGAAAGCGAAAAGCAAGGAGTCAACTTTTTGGCTCAGTTAGTTCTTCAATCGGGTTGAAGAGGAACGTAGAACACCATCTGATTGGCGAGAAAGCTTGACTGTTTCAATATGGAATAAAAAAGGCTGTCCAGCAGAGTGTTCAATGTCCAATGCGGTTGCTCCCGCATACCATGAATAGTTTTGAACACATTCTTGATGGTCGGAACCCATCCGGTGGAACGGCGGAACCCATTCGGTTTCAAGTGGTTAGAGCACTGGATTGTCGTTGCGGAACGTTGCAGTTCACTTCTCACTGGTGGCAGAGGAATTTGTTATCGTGACTGGATGTCGGATACCAGTCGACCCAGCTGTGAATGAATACCAGAGTTAAATCAGGGTAATGTTCCCGGGCGAGCGCAATGTTGACCACATTGTTTCCTACAGTGTGCTGTAGAGTACCGTTACGTTACGAAGTGTTCTAACACACTTCAAGGCCCTGATCCAATATGGATTGTTGCGCCAACGATTATTATTATGCTTCCGAGTTGTCACAATCTCGGCAGATGCCGAATTTTACTTAATACTAGCACTAAGTGCCAAGCGTTTAGATTCAGACCATCCTACCTACTTACATTATAAAGGGACGCTGGTGGTGGTGGCCGGTGGTAGGTTAATGGGAGAATCCGTGGAGAACTCCCTGCAACATGAAGGACATATGCAGAATGGTATATTTCTGCATGGTTTGAACCAGACTATGTGATAGTCCCAAGGTATCAAGGGAAGCCGTGAGTTATTTTGGTACAATACCTGTAGCTGACAATATTAAGGGAACTGTAGTACAACCACCCGCTCGAGACACTAAATTTCCTTCATTTCCCGAGCCAGTGGCTCATGGTTCATCTTCTTCTCCACGTATTTTCGTTCAATGTTGCTATTAGTCGGGATAGCAAAATCGCGTCAGACTTGTTGTGCGATATGTGGCGATCAGTTAGAACTTTTCGGTCCCAACGAATGCTGCAAGTAGAACTACCAAGTATTGCCTGCGGCTCATATCGGTAAATCGGACATGTTTCTGTAATCAGCCCATGCATGTATGCAAGGTTTTGATGGATGACCTTACATACAACATTATGTCTGTTCGTGTATTGCCAGCCAGAAATGAGATGGTCCAACGTCTCTAACGACAAACCACAATGTGCCGTTCTCCACCTGCTCTTTCACGATGAGCTTTTTATAAGCTCGGATGGCGACCACGTTGTCCTGAATGGCACACATAAATCCCTCCGTCTCAGCAAGGAGCTCCCCGGCACACAGCCATGTGCCTTCGACTTCCATTCATCGAACCGCTCTTGGTTGGACTTAACCCCCCTCATTCGATCCTTCAAGTTTAGTGAAGTCAGTTCACAGTCTGCCTTACAGACAGCCGCATGCAAGGGACTCGTCTGCTCTTTGCTGTGAAAATAAGCGCGCAGTGAGTCGACTTGGCGATGATGTTGTACCGCCACGTCAACCTCGTCCCTACCTCTGATGTCACGAGGCAAGTTCATCTACTTCACGGCAGAGTTTGGATGATGCCTTCGGAATTTGGACATAGGTGTCCATATATGCGGCTGGACGTTTTCCAGATCGGTTTTGGTCTACGGCAACATTCCGAATGCATAAGCCAGTGAAGGGATAGCGAATACATTCAATGCGCCTATTTTATTCTTTCCCGAGAGATGCGATTTCAATTCCAGCTTTACACTTCGCAGCAATTCGTACAGCAGAGAATCCTTCAGATCACCAACTCGAACATGGATTCTTTGCAGAATTCCTAGGTATTTGTAGAAATCTGTCTCGGGCATAGCTTCGATGTGGAGGTCACCAATATTATGTCTGGCATGCGGCTCGTGATGACCTTTGCGGATGGCTTGGATTCGATATTTGTCTGATCTAAATTCCATCCGAATATCACGGCTAAATATATCTACTATTCGTAATAGACTTCTAAGGTGGTGGTCAGAATCAGCATATAGTTTGATATCATCTAAAAAAATCAAGTATGTCACACTTATTATTATTAAATCAAATCACCAAGGGCTGCGGCACTATAAGTATTGCAATACACGGAAACACCGCGAGAAGTATCATTTTGTACATTGCGTTCCTGGATGCAGAAAAGGCGCTTCCGCCCGCGTATGCGGTGTGCCACGTATATATTGCGGCAAAACCTGGTACCTGGGAAATTCGTGCGCTGGGTAAAATTCGAAATGTGGCGGGTGACACTGTTGATCAAAGAAGCACCCTCTCGGCACTTCCTTTGTTCTTGATATGGACAATATCGCGCAGAACACCCAACAGTCGGCGCCCTACATGCTGCTCTGCAGAGGATATTTTCCTAGTGTCTTACAACAAAGCTGATCTTGAGTAACTTGTTCAGAAGTGAAACAATCGCCTCACGTAGCACGCTCTAGGATTGAATTTGACTAAAATGAAATTTTTGTCGAATGACCCTAATGAAACAAACCCACAATTGATCGATTTAAATATGAATGCCAACAGCTAACGCTGAATTGCGCCACCTAATTGTTTCACGCATCACCGCAACTTAGAGAAAATGACGTTCCACAACTGAAGTCCTTTGTGATCGATGCATTAACGAACATTTTAAATCCATAATTTACCGTAATGTCGTTCGTTCTGTTACACTCTGTGTTTCTGAGTGCTTTCCGACTACCAAAGACAATGGATGGCGCCTTGCGGTAACAGGGACGAGGATGTTGGGTAGGACCAGTGGCATAACAAGTTATAATCACATTCAAAATGAGGTCGTCTATGGTATGGTCATATGATTCGCCCTAACGAGAGCTCACTACTTGAAATTGATCTGAGCATTGAAGTCGATGGTAAACGGCCAAAGGTTGACTCAAACACGATAGCTGTTGATTTCAGAACCTCTCGACTTCAATCAGATCAGGCCTAGTCGAGGTGAGCTATTTTCTAGACGTTTACTTTCATGATTAATGGTCCCACATTGGGCGCCGTTTGCAACGAATTAGGAATTTGAGAATGCTTCAAGTTGACTACTGTCGCATTTTTAGTGTTCAGATTGCCAGCGCCACCACCACTTTTTTGATATTCCGAAGTTTACTATCAAACACTGTAGAGTCAAGCCAGGTTTTCATGATTCATGGTAATCTGTAATTTATTTAATGAGGACAATACACAGAAAACAAATTCCTTATTACATATTGTCCTCAGAGGGAGGAGCAAGTGAATGGCTTATTTTACGCTTAAAACTAGAAAAGGAAATAGAGTCAAAGGACCCAAGCTGTAGGGCGTTGTAGGACCGGTATAGCTCCGGGATCGGAGAGTCGAAGTAAATCTCAAGCTCCGCGAAGGGTACATAAAAAATCTTCGTACTACGTGTGTTATGAGACGGGGGGATACGGAAAGTAATATCCGAGCTGGCGGAGCAGTCCATCCGACAATTGCAGTGTTTGAAAAGAGTACACATATCAAGGAAGATACGGCGTTGCTGTAGGGAGGGGAGATTGAGGGTGCGGAGTCGTGACGGATAATCAATCTGTGGAAGGTTCTTTTTGTAAAAGAGGGTGCGGGTGAATTTGCGTTGTACAACTTCAAGAGCGCGGCAGTTCTGAATGCGGAAGGGAGACCAGACCACACAGCAATATTCAAGGATGTTTCCGACAAGGGAATTGAAGAGTGTTAAGGAGGGTTGGATTGAGGTAAAGTCGGAGGAGGAACGTAGGATAATACCAGACATTTTGAAAGCTCTATATCTATGATGTCAACGAAGTGGGAATTGAAACGAAGTTTGTCGCCGAATATTACATCCAAGTCTTTGAATGAGGTCAGTAGTAAAAGGGGTTGTCCACTGAAAGAATAGGAAAAAAGATATTGGGGAGGGTTTAAGCGAATAGCACATCCAGTGGCATTTGTTGACATTCAGTGTTAGCTTGTTGACTGAACACCAACGGACTAAGGGATCAAGGTTGGACTGTAAGAGAGCACAGTCCAACGAAGACGAAACAGAGGCAAACAATTTAAGGTCGATTGCATAAAGCAAATACGGACAGGTGAGGATGGAGGCGAGGTCATTGATAAAAACCAGGAAGAGTAGCGGGCCAAGTATAGAGCCTTGGGAAACACCCGAGGAAGAAGAGAAGGAACGAGATGAGTAACCATGAAAAGAAACTTTGCAGGAACGGTATGAGAGATAGGAGGAAAGCCAGGAGATAACTAATGGAGGGAAGTCTATTAATGAAAGTTTAGAGAAGAGAATGTTATGGCCAACGGTATCAAAGGCTTTGGAGAAATTGGTATAAATAGCATGTGCCACCTGTCGTGAATTCAAGCACTTAGCAACAAAGTTGGTCAAGACCAAAAGGTTTGAAGCGTGTAGATCTATGTTTCACGAAACCATGCTGCTCTTTGACAATCAGGTGACCGAAGTGCGCTATCAATCAGTCGTTGACGTATCTTTCAAGGATTTTGGAGCAAGAGGAGAGAAGAGAAATGGGACGGTAGTTCACAACAAGAGAAGGGTCTCTTGAGGATAGGGATGATAAGGGCTTCTTTCCAGAGACGGGGAAAGTAGCATTCTTCTAGACTTTTATTGTAGATTATACTTAAGGGGAGGGAAATGTGTTTTCTACTGTTAAGGAGGAATAGGTAAGGAATCGCATCGGTAGGCCAGGTCCGACATTGGGGTCAAGATTACTCAACCAAGGAAGGCGTAAGGAGAGGAATGGCTAGAAATTCGGAGCAGTCGGCAGTTATGAGAGGATTAGAGGCTGGAGGGCTAGAAGGAGAAAACACTGAAGAGAAGTAGGTGCAGAGAAGGTCGCAGGATTGTTGTGGGGGGTTGGCAGTGGAATCAGCGAAACTGATAGAAGACGGGAGAGATTGAGTGGGATTACGGGAATTGCGACCGAGAGACCAAAAGGGTTTTAAGTTACCGCGACCAAGGGCGGCTTCGACGCTAAATAAGCACCTTTTACGCCCTTTTCTGACCATTGACTTCACAGTCATTCTTAGAAGCCCGGAACTTCTTCGGCCGTGTATGTTTCAAACGAATCTTAATAAGAGTTGTGAACCAAGTTGGGTACGAACGTATGTAGGGAGGGGAAGAAGGGACACAACAGGAGAGGAGATCGGACAGGATACTGTAAAAGGTGTCTAGAGCTTGGTCACACGATGAGTTGCTTAATATATGTACCCAGTTGAAAGACGCTAAAGCTGAGTTCAGACCTGGTCACTGTCACAGCGGAAAGTGGAGTACACTTCAGGGAGCTCGGAGTTTAATATGGCATCGTCCAGCCAGGTTTCGGAGATACAGATGGGATGGTGTTGCTGAGCCAGCGCGGATAACTTGAGGGCCCCCAGCTTGGTTCTTAAACCTCTAACGTTCTGATAAAACAGACGGACAGTAAACATGGATCCAGTGTATAGCTCGGCGAGGCAGGCGGGTTGCCCTGAAATTTATCCGCGAATTGGGGCGCTTGTGTGGCTTGATGAATACATCATCAGGCCAGAAAGAAGGGTTGCCGAGGGCTTCAACTTCATGTGGATAAGTAACCTTGAAAGATGCAATCACCCGGTCGGTGTTGTTGTCTTTTGTCAGTTTAACGCAGGACAGAGGAGAAACTAAACCAACTTTGCTCTTTATATACTCCAGAACATCGTCCGTAGAAGTTGCGAACTCTAGCCTGGAGATAAAGAGCTGTTTAGGTGGGGACGCCACCTGTAGCTTGGGGCCACTGGTATGGGTGGATGAAGTGCCAGGATATATGGCAGCGGCGGGAGGTGGACCTTCGTTGGCGACAGGAACGATGCCAAAAAGGGGGGCGGCTATGTTCCGATTCGTGATTTGCTGAGGAGACTGCGGATATTGTTCCGTTGTAGGCGCGATGGAGCGAGACAGGATCGGAGACTCAGTGGACCGTAACTCATCGCATAGGGGCTGCTGGATCACGGGTGTAGAGCCAGTGGAAGCAACCCTGATGTAGGGGTTGAGGAGCTTGCATTCTGGTTGAGGACCTTGCCTGACGAGAATCGCCCAAATGTCTTAGAAAGAATCAGCTTCACTTCATTAGAAGTTCTGCAAAAAGCTATAGCGCATAGCCAAGGGCAAGCAACGATGCGCTCGTAGGTATAACGGACATGTTACTTTGGAATTACAAGGACCCCATAACATGTAAAACTACTTTAAAAGTCTCCCCTTTTTTAAAAAAACTTCTTAAAACAATTTTTGAACCTGATAATGATATACAGCTTCAGACTCCACGTTCTTGGACGGAGCTTCAAAAAACTATTTAAAATTTGTGACTATACATGCAGCTCGTACATATTGAGGATGCTCACAAACCCGGGAGGTGAGACATCAAAGTATCAATTCATCCAGCCTGTTTACGACCAGATAATCCCATTGAGAAAAAACATGGTAATCCGTTAGAAAACTTTCTGAGCTTATTAAAAACCAGACAAAGAGGGAGACGAAGGGTTGTAAACACCAAATATTTTTCCAGGTGTATTTTAAATGAAATTTCAGCTTAAGAGCCTTTTTTTCTAAGAGCATTAAAGGAGTAGGCTTTGTTTTGCTATACTCGCCTGTGAGATTAAGCTAATCCTTCGCCAAACACCTTTCGCATGCTGTTCAATGAAGATGCGATGTATCTTGACTGAGTGTAAAAAACGTTCGTTCGTGTCTGCCTTGCCTCTTAATGATATTCTATTAAAATATGACACCGTCGAGCTGATGGGCGCAGAAAGATGTACCTGAAGCACCTGAATCTATCTTTATCTAAGTCCACTTTACCCGTTTTATGGTGTCTTGTGGCAGAGGAGGTTTACTGAAAATCATATTCCACGGAAGCCGATTACCGTAAATCCGTCAGAAATCTTTTACCGACACGTTGTTTATTATGGAAATGTGTCATCAATGAGTTATGTATGGGCCCCGGAGTACGTTCAGAGCTCACCAAGGAACAACGTACGGGACCTGTCTTGTGTGACGATGTTGTGACGGAACTAGAAGCCTAGAAGGCATTATGGGATAGTCTGAGCCTCTGTTTCGATCCTTATCTTGCGCTACTGCAGGATTATTCCGTAGGCGGCCGGGGACCCAGGAGATATACCAAATTCGAGAGCTTTAAATGCAAATGGTCCATGTTTTAGAGATCGAAAATTATTCAGCTTGATAAGATGATGATGAGATGATGAGATGACGAACTCAATGACGGATTTTGGACTGAGGCGTTGGAAAAGATACTTTCCATTCTCAGAGATAACTCGGCCGAGAGTTGGCGTTCTACTCTTTTGTTGCTTGTTTGATGTATGGACCGTATCGTGTTTTGTCAATATCGAGGACAATGGATCATTTTCGTGAAGAATACGCAGGAGATGATGACTTCCTTCATTTAATGCAAATTATCTTTTCCAAACAAGAAGTTTTGTGAATGAAGAGCAGGGTGTGCGCGTGTGTGGGCTGGCCTGGCTTCCGTTCATTGTGCTGCATTCGTAGCTACCGTGGCACCTTTCGATTTATGATTCAATTAGATATCTAACGTATATGCAAATTGGCAAGTGGATTTTCAGATGAATGGAGGTCTCTAATGAAAAGTGTTTTATGCTTTTGTGATTTATTATGTAGCACTGAAATTGGTAATTGTAATACTTGGAGCTAGTAATTCGACTCTGGCTGGGAAAATAAGTTGATTCAAATCTATTCATCCTGTTCAGGTGTGAGCCTCATGGGAACAGTCCCAATTTGGAGGGTCCGAAAATTGTTTTATATTCACATCGAGGTCTTATCAGAAACTACATTACAAATCTCCTTTCCATATTGTATCTGTCGCTCATTAATTTTTAATTATTTTCACTTTCATATCATGCAGCAGGCAGTTGTGGAGGACACTCATACAATGTAGCCCATCAGCGTTTAATATAAAAGGCCTATCAGCGGATCTTGTCGGGCATGATAAAAACACTATTTATCCGTGTCAAAAAGGGACTGTTTCTACAGCAATTCAAAAGCTTTCCCTTTTTTCTGTGTCCAGTATTGACTGGTATACACCAATTTTAAATTATGATGATATAAAGCAATTCGGGTCTTTTGTTGTTACGCTCCAATCAGCCCATCTGATTTATTTTCCAATAATACTATTACAGGTCAAGTATACATCTCCGTACATTTACCAATCCGTATTGCTACAAGTTACATACTTTTTCGGTTCAAATAAAACCTTTCACCCTTAATTCAGGCCAAAATATCATGCATGTGCCCAGTAAATATTTGCTTGTATGAGTGAACCAGGTATGGCGACCGCAGAGATAATTTGCGATAGATAACCCCATAATGATGTAATGCTGACCAGTAAGCCATATTTGGCCCAATCCCTGCTTTCTAGGGTATGAAGCCTGACGATAACGCAATACCTGCATGCACCACTCTTCACCAGGGGCCTTTTTGGAATCCACGTTGTTTGCCACTATTAAATATTCTGTTGTTCTGGAGAGCACTCACCAATTTATAGTGCGGTCTAATTGAAATAACTTTTATACATAATTGGCGAGGAATAATGAAACTATCGATGACTCTATTGTATATGAATCGATTGATGGGACTCGCTAGGGGAGGTTTATTAAAATTCATAATTTTGGTTAATGAGTACCTGTGGCGATTGTGGATAATAAAGCATAGGTCAGGTGATACTAATATGAAGTGCTCTTTAGGGAACACTTTTGAATCGAGTAGTGATGGGGTTGAATAAATTTTATAGCCGATCGTATATTAATAACCGAGGAATTTTGATGTATCAGGGAGGCTATGCTTAGTAAGTGTTGATAGTCACACCCTGTACAAGGTGACCCTACTATTTGCAAAACGCTACGGATCTATATTGAGGAGTTGAAAAACATCTCCCTTAATCCACCATGCCCACTGGATAGTTTCAGCCGGGGGTAACTGACTGTATTCGAACGGAGCGTGACTGATAAGTGGTCGCTCCAGTGAGTAAGTTTGAGCTTACCGTGCTACGGGGGGTTATGGCACGACTGACCTCCTAACTCTCATACCCGTGGAAACCAAATGGGTACACCAATGAATATTGAAAAGTAGCTAATAGCAAACAAGGGGGACCCCGTACCATACACAAATTGGCCCGTGAGATACATTTTCGAAACACTGAAAACCAGGTGATTAAGCTCAAAAAGGAGAAGCTGAGCCGTCAAGCAGTGGAGCCATGGTCTACCGCGAGGAATTCAACCAACAAAGGCGACGGCTCAAAAAGTAAAAGTACATCTGGGAATAATTGGCCAAACATCAGGAAGAAAACAGGCCTCAGTGGCTCAGGATAGATCTAGGTCATCATTATCGAAGCTAAGAAAGCGAGGAGCAGTGGAAATTAGTCCGCATGAGAGAATGTTCCCAAAAAATCCAAACCTGAACTCAAGAGAAATATGCTAGCACAGTCAAAGGCATTCGACTGGCCATATTGCCTAAATCAATTGCGGAGCTAATACTCACTCGTAAGGAGCAGAAAAATATCGAAGACTTTGTCACAAGGCAGATGTGGAAGGAATGAAGTTCAAAACTCCTGTTCACCAGGATACGCTTTCGACCAGGACATATACTGGTGGACTGCGTGACTGTGGAATGGCTTAGGACTATAGTCGCTGAATTCTCGACATGTACTTGCGGAGATACACCAGAGGCACACATGGTGACAGTGAATTTTCCGAGAGCCACAGCGCTAGAGAGGGAGGATCTTATGGGCCTCCTAATTGTTTAGAATGATAATCTCCATACGCAATTATGAAGAGTTTTCTAAAGCAAGGTAGAAGCCAAAGATAAACTTCTCACGATCAGGGTAAATGACCGATCTCTGGAGGCATTCAAACGTCAATCAATTACCTTCTCAATTACAGATTTAGCAATATACCTGTGTCCGGGCATAGTGGAAAACCGAGGAAAGATATTTCGGAGAAGACTCGGGTGGAAAACCTACCGAGGAATCTTGGAGGCCATAGAGATTAAAAGGACAGAATTAAGCAGGGAAGTAGACCTGTTGCCCAGTGAAGTGGAGAAGTTTGACGACCTAGACCTGGAACGTCTAGAGCTTAGAGTGAACAATGACTTCCAGGACAGTGCCATGTCGCAAAAGGAGATTGATATTCCGACAATAGAGAAGAGCAAACACTAACGGAGGTAATGGCCAGCACTAAGATGGTAGCCCTGGTAAGCCCTTCACAATGCAAGAGCTACATCTGCGGTGATTGCAAGGGCAATCTCCAAGGATAACATTGGAATAGTTGTTGTTTAGGATCTGCGGGATCCTAAGTCCCCATCCACTTGATGGTGATTTTTTCGATTCTTAATGCTTGGGGTGCTACGCTCCAAACTAGGGATCCATGGACTAAAAAACGAGGGAGTAAGTTGCTCCTCATTTAGTCCGGTCCACCATCAAGTGGATGGGGACTTAGGATCCCGCAGATCCTAAACAACAACCTAGCTTTAGTCTAGCTTAGACTACAACGACTGGCGTTTTAAGTCCAATATAACTCGCAACCTTGTCATGTTTTTGCGATGATAAAAGGGAGCGTCTTTCCAGCTGTTGGCACTTTCGGTCACGCTGCTCCCAGGGCAGAGGTGAGGCAGCGTCTGATTGGAATAGTGCTCGTTTAAGAACTCTGGGTGTGCCGGGGTCAGATTCACAATCAGCAAGGTGGAAGCATGCAGGTTATTTGCATCATTTGCAAAAGAAACTTAAAATATATATATACCTTTCAGAATCTCTAACTTTGCCAAGCTTCACTGGAAGCGGGGGGAAAAACTCGAGACGCATGAGGTACTTCCCTACCACCTAGAACCCACTGAAATTAGTTGTTAGATTGGCAAAGTTCTGCGAGAGGAAGGCGCTACCACTTCTTCCTAGGTGCGATGGCAACGCCTACAATGAGGTCTTGGGAAGCCAGCGGTATAAATCGAACAGTTTGATCTTCAGTAACAAGTTAGAAATCCATAACATAGGGAACACGCCAACATTCGAGACCAGTAACAGGCAAGAGGAAACACTCTAATGAACGGCTTGGTCAAGAATTCAAGGGTGTCAAATACATCTTCTATATCGGATCACAGAATAATCAGACTCGACCTTGAAGGCAACTCAGAAGTAGATATCGTAATAAGGAATCCTAGAAGAACAGACTGGGAATTCTACACAAGACATCTGATTGAAAATATGGCTCATTTACAATTGAGCGGTGACATCAGGAGCGAAATAGAGCTAGAAACAGTGGTGGGAAACTCCTACAGAATCGCTATTGGCGTATTTGAGATCAGCTGTCCGACTAAGGGAGTCAAGTTATCAAGGGACGTACCCTGGTGGAACAGAAATCTGGCCAGAATGAGAATTGAGGTGCGAAAACCTTCAACCGGGCGAAACAAATTAGAAACCGGCAAAGGTACAAAACAAAAGAGCACTGACGTATGGCAACACAATCGGGGAAGAAAAACAAAACAGCTTCAAGGAATTCTGTGGGGGGATAGGAAGCACAGTAGCATCCAAACTATAGAAAGCTATAGCCAAGGACAAGGCAATATCTTCTGTCTGCCTGAAGGAAGATGGGACATTTACCGAGAATGGGGAGGACAGGGTACGACTGATTCTAAGAACTCATTTTCCGAAGTCCTGCCTCTGATCCCGATCTAAAAGATCTAGGCGGAAGTGTCAGCAAGATTCGAAGGACCCAAAAGCTGAGCTGAAAAAATTAAGCTTGCGAAAAACTGATGGCTTCAAGTTAGGGACTCACTTGGGCAGAATGCCACAGTACGGGCCCAAAAACATGAGGTCTATATATCGTACAAGAAACTCGATGAAGTGACATCCATAGAAGAAATTTGCACTGCCTTGAAGGAACTTGCCGAGGAGTCCATTGTAAGCGAAAAGCCTATGGCAATATTCAAACGGCCAGATTGCGATTACCAATGGACGCAGCGCAGAAGTTATTGGCGACCGGGAAAGTTCGAATTGGATGGGTCAGCTACCGCTTCACGTTTCGTCATTTCTCGAAAGTATGGAATAGCAATATTAATCGATCCAATCGATGCAGAAAGTGTGAGAAGAAAGAGCATATTGCCAAGGAGGGCACAAGCATATTGCCGGAAGTGCTAAATGCCCGGAATTTAGGTCGGCGCGTCAATGAGAAAACGGAACAAGAAGGAATGTTTTAAGGAGCTCGGTTCGGAAGCGGACGTAAACCCGTGGGGGAGACGCTATAGAATTATGAGAGGCGATTCAGATGCCATTCATCTCCGCAGGTCACGTACCTACTCTTTTGTTAAAAATCATCTAGGGGTTATTCCCCTAGCAATAGGAGGGCACTGACGACCGCTGAATGTGATGGGAACATCGCCAGTCACCAGCGTCAACCTGCTGGAGATCTACGCTACAATAGGAAACAACAAAACTCCGGGTCTGGATAGCGTATCGAGTAGTAAGGTCCCTAGCTTGCCGTTAAATCAAGACCGGACATGTTGGTCGAGTTGTTCAAAGTGGGATATTTCTTGCGGCATGGAAGCGGCAGAAGTTAGTACTATTGCCTAAGGCTGGTAAACCTCCAGGTGGGCCAGCCTCCTACAGATCTATATATCTTTTGGACACTGTGGGGAATGTGATGAGAGTTAGGGAGGCCTCTCAGTATTGGTTCCGTAGAGCTAGGTCACACATTCAAGTCATCAAAACGGTTACTGGTTTCGTCGAAGATGCAATTCACAGAAAGGGTAGTACAAGTAAATATTTCGTGTTGGTGACCCTGGACGTGAGTAATGCTTTCAATTCGGTCAATTGAAACTTAATACGGGAATCTCTGGCGAAGACTGGTATACCCGTCTATCTCGCAGCTTTGGTCAACAGCTATTTACAAGAACGGAGATTCTGGTATGACACCGACGACGGATCCTAGGAATACATGGGTGACCCACTAGGTTTTGTGCTGAGCTGCTGCGAATTCCATCTCTCCTTTGTCGCAGACGAAGAGCGCCGAGTAGAAGAGATCTTTAAGCACCCGTAGATGGCAAGAGCGTTGGTAACGCTCGGGGAGGGCTGTATGGACACAGAGGCTCATCGCTACCATCAATGACTGGTTGGACAGACGGCACGATGAGGTTAATTATAATCTTACTCAGTTTCTACGGGGAATGGAGGATATCGCCAGTTCCTCTACAGGTTTAAACTGGATACATCACTCGATTATCCAAACTGCGATGGAGTTCTAGAGGACCCAGAGCAGGTTTTCTTCCACTGTCTAAGATTTGTAGAAAAGAAAAAGGCGCTAGGAAAGATGTTGGTACCAGAAAATCTGATGCGAAGAATGCTATCATGTCAGGAAGACTGGGCTGCGATCAACTCCATGGTCGCATCTATTCAGAGCAAACTGCGAAAGGCAGAGGAGACGAGGTAAGTGTGGTTACGTACGCCGTGTAGAGACGAAAAGTGACCAAACTATATTGAGCTCACTCCGCCCCATGATGTAACACCTTAAGGTGGCATCACGGGGGGTTTTAGTGGGTAAATATCCTACACGCTGGCATGTCCAGGATAGTGTCTTTGAATGATTCCCACCTAGTTTTTCATAGCTGTAAATTTGTCCTGGAAGGCTCGGAGTAAGTTTCGTTCCATTATCTGAAATTTATGGACAGAAGAAAAAATCACATGCAAATGCCAAATTGGATAAAATCCTAGATTAGGATAGTCGATCTATAGTTGAAGTTACTAGAGAAAACAAATTAGATCAAGATAGCAGTTAAGAAAGACAAAGGAAATAAGGATTCCTCTTCTTCTTCAATGCCGCGATAGGCCAAACCGGCCCTTTGCGTCCAGGATAGACTTCTTCCAGCCTTTTCGATCCTTCGATCGTGTCCTCCAGTTGGAAAATTTCAACATCTTTTTATTGGTCTCGTCAACAAAGTCCTCCCATCATTTGGATGGCTTTCCCACTGGGCGCGTCCTTCGGGTGTACGTTTCAATGCCCTGTTAAGTATTCGCTTGTCGTCTATCCGTTCTAAGTGATTCGCCAGCCAGCTCCATCTATTACCGGTCCAAGCATTTGACGCAGAATTTTACGCTCAAATGTGTCAATGGATTTCTCTAACGCTTGCGGTAGAATCTACGTTTCATAGCCGTATAGTAGCTCAGGTCGTATTGTAATCTGTAAATTTGGAGCTTATTTTTCCTGTGCACCCTTAGGACTGAGTAATATGATTTGTTGGCCATCATTATTCGTCGCTGAACTTTTTATTACCATTACCTCATGTATTCCTCGGAGACTTGGTTTCTTAGCAAAAAAAAATGCGAACTCTTGGCCGCATTCGTTTACTCCTAGATACATAAAGTTTTCCACGTTTTCAAAATTAAAGTCGCCCATTGTCAGGTTTCGTGGTATTGGCGCGGAAATAAGGATTAATGAAAGTTAAATCGGCCCAATGGAGTGGTACTTTGCGGTAGTTACGGAGAGAAAAAGATGATGAAGAAGGCAACTTTAGTTGACCAGATAAGATTCGAATTTCCGAAATTCCCCACCTTCGCAAAAACAAAAAAACACCAACAGTGAAGAAATAATTTTCGCCAATTTGGGGTGTTGCATCATTGAAGATAGCCGAGTGGTTAGAGCACAAGGCTGTCGTACGGAAGGTCGCAGTTCAAATCTCACTGGTGGCAGTGGGATTTGAATTGTGATTTGACGTCGAATAACAGTCGACTCAACTGTGAATGAGTACCTGAGTCAAGTCAGAGTAATAATCTCGGACTGCTGCGCTGCGCAATGCTAACTGCAGTGTACTGTAGTGTACCGTTACGGTCTTGAATGAAGTGCTCTAACATAGTTCAAGGCTCTGATCCAATGTGGATTGTTGCGCCAACGGTTATTATTTTCGAATTATCACAATCTCGGCAGATGCCGGATTTTACCTAATACTACCACTAAGTGCCAAGCATTTAGGCTCGGACGATCCTGCCTGCTTAAAAACTAAAGGGGCAGTGGTGGTGGCGGCCGGTGGTAGGACAATGGGAGGATCCGTCGATAACTCCCCGCAACATCTAGCACGTATGCAGAATGGTGTACTTCTGCATGGTTTGAACCAGACTGTGCGAAAGTTCCAGGGCATCAAGGGAAGCCGTGAGGGATTTAGGTAAATACCTGTAGCTCACAATATTATGGGAACTACAACCACCCGCTCGAGACACCAAATTTTTTTAATTTCCCGAGCCAGTGGCTCATAGGTTCACCTTCTTCTCCGGATTTCCGTTCGATGTTGCTATTATGGGGGATAGCAACATCAATTACATACACCGAGCGACCCGTCTTCTCAACTAACAGTACGTCAGGCTTTTTATGTGCAGTATGGCGATCAGTCAGAACTTGCCGGTCACAACACATGCTGTAAGCAGAACTATCAAGTACTGCTTGCGGCTCATATCGGTAAACCGGATATGTTCCCGTGATCAGTCCATGCTTGTATGGAAGGTTTTGATGGATAACCTTACATACAGCATTATGCCTGGTGATGTATTGTACTGGTGCCATAGCAGTACAGCCGTAAATGAGATGGTCCAACGTCTCTAACGCCCAACCATACATTCTGCACTGGTCGTTCTCCCCCCGTTCTTTCATGATGAGCTTCTTATAAGCTCAGGTGGCGACGACGCCGTCCTGAATGGCACACATGAGCACCTCCGTCTCAGCAAAGAGCTCCTCAGCACACAGCCATCTGTTCGACAAATGCAAATTGACAAATGGCTGCCAAAGACAATTCACGTGTTTACCGTGCATTGCCTTCGACTTCCATTCATCGATCCGCTCTTGGTCCGACTTCACCCCACTAAGAAGATTGAAAGATCGATCCCTCAAGTTAAGTGGAGTCAGACGTTTTCCAGGTCGGTCTTCGTCCACGACAATATTCCGAATGCATAAGCCAGTGAAGGGATAGCGAATGCATTCAACGCACTTGTTTTATTCTTCCCCCAGATATGCGATTTCAGCAGCGGCTTTACACGTCGCTGGAATTCGAACAGCAGAACATCCTTCAGATCACCAACTCAAGCATGGGTTCCTTGCAGAATTCCTAGGTACTTGTAGAAGTCTGTCTCGGTCATAGCTTCGATGTGGAGGTCACCAATGCTATGTCCAGCGTGCGGCTCGTGATGATCTTTGCGGATGGCTTGAATTCGACACTTGTCTAATCCAAACTCCATCCGAATATCACGGCTGAACATGTCTATTATTCGCAACGGACTTCTAGGATAGTCGTCAGTACCAGTATACAGCTTGATGCCATCTAAATACATCAAGTGTGGCAGTTCGCACTTAGCACGTAGGCCATATTTTATTGCAAAACCATGCACTCGAGCTTCACTCAGTAGCCATGAAAGGGGGGTTCAGTGCCATACAAAACCAAAGGGAACTCATTGAATCCCCCTGGTAGATGCCCCTCCGTATATGGATTGGTTCTGAGGTATTAGCACCCTCAGATGTACGTACTGATAAGGTGGTGTGCCACCCTTCCATGACTGTCGCCGAAAACTTTATTAGTTTCGAATCAATGCGATACAGATGTAGGATGTCGATTAGCCAGGTATGCGGAACGCTATCAAAAACCCTGGCATAATCGATATAACAACTAAAGAGGTTTCTTTGGCCTCTATTAGCTTGCCCTACAAATACCGAGTCGATAATGAGTTGACCCAGCTCGGCAGCCCTTCTGCTCCTCGGACAGAATGTTGTTGGTCTCGAGGTGCGCATTAACTCTTCCACTAATAATGGACGTTATGAATTTGGGTATTCCCGCAGTGAATTCCTCCAGCTGACTCATGACCTCATTTATATTGCGTGCCAACCGACTGTGTACGCTGGTAAATTTCTTATACCAGAAATTTTGCACCCGATCCAGACCTGGGCCCCTCCAGTTCTTCGAGTTGTTTATGGCTCGTCGAACTTCCTCTTCGGTAACATCCGCAAAATTCATGCTAGGCGTATTGGCATGGCTGGTGTCTTCGGTGGTGATCCAGCATGCTGGGCGGGTAACCCCCAAAGTCCACCCCAGTATCCTTTCGCTTCCGTTACCGAAAACTACACTGTCTAGACGCTCTGTTGGGATTCGTTGAGAGATCTGAAAAATCAGAGTGAAATTATGCGGTGTTTCCAACGATTAATTAATTGAAGTAATAAAAACTTGTTTTTTTTTCGTTGGTGTGGGTATTTATTCTTGCAAATACCGATATTTCGGGAACCACTTGTTCCCTTCATCAGTGCTAACAAGTTACAAGAAAGTTTTTATTACTTCAATTTGATCTGAAAAAGCTCCGCTGGTTCCTCGCGTATGTTGCATTCTGGACACGTCTGGAGTGACTTTCGCCGTACCGTCGACTGCATATGACAAAAAGTCTCTGGTTTAGTGTGTCCAGAATTTTAACTACGGGTGTCTCACTGGGGATGGCATAGTTCCGGTAAACCCTCTGCACTTTATTTCTTACCCGTCAGGTGTCTGCGTCTATCAATGTCCTGCCTTAGTAACTCCCGCTGACGTTCTAGACGAATTTTCCCTGGTGAATCTCTTTGGTCACTCAAACCAAAAACACGAAAGCGAATCTTCTGACCGTGCAATCTGATAGCCGTAACTGCACCACAATGCACAAGTGAATGTATTTGCAGCAGCGACATATCAGCACACACCTGGTCTATGCAAAGGATCCATATCCGAGAATTCTATATACGCTCTTTGGAATTCCTCCCGAACCTCAGCGGAAACCTCTGCTGGACGGTAGAGAAGAGTGCTTCGGCGAGTACTGAAACTGTTGCCTGCAGTGCAGCGTGGTGTTGTTGATGCCGCCGTCTATGCCCCCATCGACTCTCGGTCACCAGTTTCCCCGATGTCCTCAAGTCGAATACGTTCCCTGATGGTGACTGGGATTGTGTCGCTGCGAGTAATAAAGCGGTACTGGTCTGCGACTCGCTGCACAGTCACGTGCGCGAATTGCGGGAAACGCTCAATGAATCTCTGGTGCAACAAGGGGCGGTAAGATGTTGTACCCGCTCCCGCCGTTATTTCGTAGTAAGGAGCAGATGATGAAGAAGTTCATTTCTTCAGTCCATTTCATCCGTTGCCTACGCAAACTTGCTGAAATGGTCGCCACAGATTGTGGCGAAATAGTTGCAGCAGGCGGAGCTATGTTCCTGGTCGTCGTGGCGCCTAGACGTCGAACCGCCCCACGACTAGCGGTTTCGACGCCATACTGTTCATTACGGGAGCCCGACCCAGTCAACAAGTCAGACGACTCCCGCCGGTTATCCGTACCGGACCTTAAATTCCTTCTTTTTCTGATAGATGGATTTGCATTTTATACCTAACTGCCAGGTGTGGGGATAGCTTCCTTAGTGAGTAATCTGCAAGATTGCAAAGTTCCTGAACTTTCCTCACCTACCCCTTGAGACGCCCTCCTCCTTTCACAACCGGGCTTGGGGCCGGCTACGGCGGAGTAGTATTATTATTATCATTGAAAAATAAAAAGAAGTTTTCATTCAACATTTTAAACCTGATGAGTGCTGAGAATATTTTTCAAACTTTCACGATTGTTTTTCACATGGCAGTGCATATAATCCACAACCTTTCCTTTCAGATTTCATCACCGACAGAACCAAATCGTGCCCTTTATCAAAACCTTTATTAAAAATTAATCAAACTCGTTTATGATTTGTGATTTCCTGCTGTTTAAAATTCAACATAAACCTCTCCACATCCCAGTCAACGTAGCTTATGGGAAACGGTCGCAAACAAATATGCATACAAGATTCTAACCAAGCAAAGTTATTAATCCTTCGCTTAAATTTCAAATTTTTCAAACTATCAAAGATGCTCAAGTCAAGGAAGCATCGCTCTTCCCAAAGAAACTAAATTCAAGATGCGCTGAAGATACTTCATGATCTGATACTTATGTGTAGCCATACAATGAGAGTATTCTTCTGACTATGTTCGAAGACAAATTCATTTAGGAACAGATGAAGGCGCGCCTGAACAAGGATTGGTGGTCTGGGTTCCTTCCGTTAAAACAAAATAAGAGAAACAGAGAATACCAGAGAAAAAAAACATCAGGAGGGAGTCGAAAAATCTGATAAGAGAAAGAACGAAGACTATGTTAGGCTCATTCATAAAATCTTATGGGCCCGAAACTCATTAAGGTTCTGGGTTCAGATTTGGGCATGGGAGCTGTTTCATTGCAGTGCATCCTTCTACGATAAAATCCATATCGAGGCCGAACGATTTGAATATCTTGAATTGCATGCGCATTTGCTTATATTGTGTTTATGTAAGTATATAAGCCAATCATCCTGTGGAACTGAAATTTCGTTTTATTTAGTATTATAGTAAAAAGATATTTACTATACTTAACGTTTGTAGTCCAATTCGGAACACTCAGCCAGTTTTTCCTCTGCTTAAATATTAGTTTTAGAATTTCCACTCAGAAAAGGAAAGAAAAGGAAGGGTTGGTTCATAATGAGCGATGGACGGGACTGGTCCATACAAACGTACCAGTATCTAGATGCAAATCATACGACTTATATGTGCATATGCAACCCGGGAGTATAATTGTTTCTTGGCGTTCATACTCTTTTAGAAGCCTCTTCGTTTCTTCCAATTCTTAAACGTCCTGCATCGACCGTTTATCGTTCATTTAACATGCCGAAGAGAAGGGCCCAAAAAAGATATTGTTCGGAAACTTTTGCACACATTAGATTGCATCTACGAGAATGAAAATAACAACAAATACTGACTATGGAGAATCATCTTTGTCTCTAGCGGAAAATGATAAATCCACTTTAGGGAGGCTAAATTAACCGCAGAGCGCAAGAAAACGAAAAAGGCGATCAGCGAAGCGCAAAATAATAAAAGAACTCCTTGAAATATTGTATTCAGACAGAGCAGTAAGAATATGCGATCAACACGATGATTGATGGCATCAAGCTTTCAAGTCTTCCATAAAAAGTGATGAAAAAAGCAAACTACCAAGAACTGGTGAAATCTGAAAGGGCATCGGAGGCTCCATAACGTCAAGACGCCTGGCTCAATGTGTGTATGAGTCTTAAAAGATACTTTCCGGTCATGTCTTATATGCGCTGCGGCGGCAGGAAACTTAAATGCCAACTTGTCTGTCCATCGCTTGACTACCTCACTATCTTGCAGACTATCCTTGTGTGTTACGGGCAATTTTTATAAGCATAATTATGGTAAATTACTGTAATAAAGGCATCGAAGGCGGAGGTGGAGCACTGTGTAACCTTATTCTAATTGCAGCCCCTAGCATTTACTACTGGACGTGATTTTCAGGTCCTAACCGAATAATCGTTTTGTAGTAGGTGACCCTTTTTTCGAGCGCCCCCTAAAGAAATTAACAAATTAAAGTTTTTATTAACTTTTTGCCCCAAGCGATCTTAGTGTGGTGAGTATTCGGAACTTTTATAGTCGACATGTGGTCATAGGATTTAATTGGGGTGGATTAGGAAATAATGGTGGCATTTCGGGGAAATTAAAATTAAAGTAGGCCCTAAACGGAGGTTGGATTCGGTTATTAGTTACTACACCTTCATTAAACACCCATAAAATATTAATCACTCTCTATCACTTATGCAATGGAAGTACAGATCCAGATTGGTTCGGGATTCGAAGGAAATTCTTCCGATTGCCCGAAGTTATCTTTTTATATTCTTCGTGAGTGAAAAATTTACCAACAGAGCAGTTCATTTTGCTCTAAACTTCCTCATAAATTGTCGGGAAATTACTTTTATTATAGTATTTAGATATAATTTTATATACTTAACAGAAAATGACCACTGTGAAGTTTCCAGATCATCTGCAGATACTGTGCGATTAAGGGAGTGCTTAGTAGATACAAATGAACATGTGGACGTACACTTTTAAGGACAAATGAATTAGTATGCATGCAGTTATGGAGTTATCCGAAATAAGACAGTTTTTTTTTTTAGAAGTCAGTTAGTTTAGTTTATTGGGGGAGCCGCAGCTCCGAGCACTCACGCCAATGTGACTGTGCGGAGTCCTCATTGAAGAAAACCTTACCAAGGTGTCTTCGCCTGAGATCTGAGGGGCAGTTGCATAAAAAGTGCAGGGCCGTCTCCTCCTCCTCCTCACATTGGCCGAAACCATCACCCCAATCTTTTCCATATGGTAGTTTAACGAGCAGTGTCCCGGTAGAAGCCCCACTAGGGTTTTCATGTCCCACTTCTTAAGGGACAACAAAAATGCCGCTCTAGTGATCACAGGCTCTTTCACAAAGATTTTCGCTTGCCGGCAAGAGTCCAAATTTCTTCACTCGGTTGCGTGAATCCTTGCAATTTCACCCTTCAGAGTAGATTTGACAGTAGATGGTCGGATTCCAAGAGCTGGTTCTGACCTCACCGTTGTGGATCCAGACCCTCGGTGAGCCAGTCTGTCAGCCTCCTCATTACCGGCGATGTTAGAGTGCCCCGGCACCCACATCAGATATGTTTCGTTCAGTCGGCCAAGTTTCAGCAGCACCTGATGACAACTCCACACCAGCTGGCTTGATATATCGTTGCTATTTAGTGCCAATAATACCGCCCGATTCGAATGGGGCGACCCCTCCATTTTTGTCGCAGGCATTTTTCTACTGCCAATGAAATGGCATATATCTTCGCCTGGAATATGGTCGTCATTTTTCCGAGGGGTCGGGCCAGTTCTATAATCGGATTCCCCGAGAACATCCCTGCGCCCGATCCGTGGGTGCAGATTGTTAAGTCTGTAATCTGAAAAGACTCATGGCCATTTGTCGACCATTCTTCTCTTTCTGTGATTACGACAGTGTATGTCTTCTCAAAGACGAATCTGGAAACCATTTGATCGGACGGCATCAGAGCTACCGGATGTTTGTCAAGGAGATAGACGCATGACCGTGTGATTGGCCCCCTTTCCACGCTCTAATGGTATCGAGTCTATATGCGCTGCTTTCCGTCTCAGCTCCAAGTGAATGGGGAGTAGATTTAGGCGTAGTACTCATTGCTCCAGTAATACTTAGGCAACCGAGTCCTGAATCTACGTTAGCAGCTTCCTGCTGTTAGCAAAGTTCAGTCTCGGCCACCAGACGATGCATGCATACACCAAAATGGGTTTTAATATGGATGTAAACATCCAGTGTATTCGTTTTGGTGAAAGTCTTCAGATGTTACCTATCACATCCCTATAGTACCAGAGCAATATGCAGGATTTCTAATATTGTTCATGGATATGATGCTTCAACGCTAACTTGGAGTCGAAATGTACTCCTCAATATTTGACTATTTGTGCCAGCCCCATCTGACGTTCCTACTGAACATACCTAGCGTTCACCATGAGTCCATTGCGGAGGCACAGCTGTGGATTTCATGCAAACTTGCTGGTAATTATTACGGTTAGGTCATCCGCAAATGCTTGCGCGGAGACTTTTTTGTCCTCCAAGAGCCACAGCTAGGTATCCATTACCAAGAGCCATAACAGCGGAAAGAGAACCCCTCCCTGTGGGCAGCCCCTAAGAGATGCTGCTTCACTTGCGCGACTTCTGGCCGACCAATATGTGGATTTTTCTTAACTCTAGTGTGAAGGATCCAACTGATTAGCAGCGGTTTAATTCCATGCTGTTTTGCCGCATCACAAATTGTCGCGAATGAGGCATAATTGAAAGCACCTTCGATGTCTATGAATGCGCCAAAGGTGTATTCTTTTTGGGACATCGTCTTTTGCATTTTTGTCGTGAGTTCATGAAGTGCTATCTCCGTGAATTTGCCTTTCTGGTAGGCGTGTTGCCTATGGTGAAGTGGTCACTTAGGAATGTGTGTGACCCTTATGAATCGATCTACTAGTCCTTCTAGTCCTTTTAGTAGAAAAGATGTTATACTGATCGGTCGGAAGCTTCTTGCGTCTGTGTAGGTGGGTTTCCCTGATTTGAGAATAAATAATACCTTCACATCACGCCAGTTTATTGGAATATAAGCGAATATGTAGACCAAGGGCATCCATTCCCTCTATTACTAGACTGCAGACTTGTATTTATGGAACGAATTAAATGCCCATTTTACTCGCTCCAGTGATACTACTGTGCATGCCAGATTCTAGTCTCTCGGTTGAGGGCTGTATGCACCTGTTGACCCCGAGATTAAATTTTGAATGCTGCCTGGGAAGTGCACTTCAAGCAAATGGTTTCCCGTTTGTTCATCGCTTTCTGTGTACCTTCCGTTTGTAAATGTAAATAACTCAGCTCCTGGCTATGTTCTTTAACCAGAATTCGCTTCAGCCTTGAGATTGCCTCAAGAGAGTTAGTCTCTTCGCAAAAGCATCTCCATTATGATCATTTACCCGATCTTATGCTCTTCTTTAGAGTCTTCTGCGCCTCTATGTAGCGATTCCAGCTAGCGCCTGAATCACTTTTCAGAGCACGACTGAGGATCATCCAAGTCGTTCTCCTCTGTTTTGCCAAATCCAAGTTCCACCATGGTGTTTTGCCCTTACGAAATCAATGCGTCTGTGATCAGAGAGTGTGATGTCGTTTGATACTCTCCACTTTCTGACCAGAGCCGCGATGTCAGAGGACCTCTCGTATGACAACGTTGAAGAAAGTGGGTTCATTACCCAAATGAAAGATCTACAAATCGGTTCCTGCTAGTTACTCCAGTCGTCTCGATCCTCTTTCATTGATGTTGGAACTTCCCCAGCCCGTAGCAGAGCTGGCAGCCCGATTTTTTCCGAATCTGCTTAACATCGGGTTCAGGAACCCAAGAAATGTAAGTACGATGCCAGAATGTCCTGCTTAAGAAGCAAAAGGGAAAGTATAACTTCTAGATAATACGATGTCCCAGAGGTACGTGAAGGAAGATGTAAAGTATTGATTAAGGACAAAAGGGCAAATATGATGTTTTAGTTGATACGATATTTTAGAGATATTAGAGAAAGATAAACGATTCCGTAGCCTAAATAGCAACGAAATCTATGAGCGATACCACGACCGTCTGGTTGTGGATAATATCCGGCTCAACAATTTGCGGTGGACGGGTTACTTAATCCGTATGGATGAGGATGATCCAGCGCGGAAAGTCTATAAGTGTAATATCTATGGTAGGAAAGGAAGACTCTGCCTGAAATGGAACGATGGCGTAGGTCAGGACGCCAGACAGCTTTTAGGGATATCGAATTGGTGGACCTCGGCGCAAAACTGTGATGTCTGGAGCTCCTTATTAAGGCAGGCTTAGACCGGATACCGGTTGTTGCGCCGTTGATGATTCCGGTATGGGGGTTTCCTGTAGTTCTGGCCTTTGCGGATGGTGATCGTATTTAGAGGTTTTGCAGGTACCACAATTGACAGTGTATTTCCTAATAAGTTTAGCTATACTCAGGAAATAGAACCTTTCCAATATCTGTTCTTTGTTTTCGTTAGCATTCCTACAAGCCGTTAGTTCTGGATGATTAGGAATTTATAATTTTCCTTTCCTACACCCTGTACGACTTTTTGCGTGATTCGAATTTTCAGAAGTGTTCCTTAAATATTTCCTGAACGAGGTCAACACAATATTCCAGGATCTTAATGCCATTGACGACATTAGGATCCCAATATTCCCGAAGAGTCCCAATTAGGGTCGGCTTGTCTATTTTCTTCAAGCTAATGTAATTCCTGCGGTAATTAAGGTGGGGCTTCCCGCACGCAATAAATTACTTGCCTGCAAATATTACTAGTTACTTTTGGAAGACGTTGATGGAGGATTCACAATGAGGTATGAGATCGGTACTATCTTCGACCACGCTTATAGGCTTATAGACGCGCTCATAGTTGAACTCTTCGATTCGTGATTTCCATCTCTTTAACTCGGTTTTTATTCCTTAGAGCAAACATTAGGGGTTGGTGATCGGTAATCTTTACTTTACACAACGTATCTAGAGCCCGGGGATAGACCGACGCGGAATATAGCTCCCTGAGGCCAACCTATCTCTCTCTGAGAGTGAGCTGTCCTTCCTCTAGGGCTTTTCAGGGGCTAAGCCTTTTGTCTACCAAGACCGTTAGTGAGTGGTTACAGCCACACCCTGTACGAGGCGGCCCTACTATTAACAAAACGCTACGAGTCTAGACTGGGGAGTCGAAAAGCAAATCCCCCAATCCAGGGTGTCATGCGAACCGTGCCGGAACCGGATAGTTTGCAGTCGGGGGTAATTGACTATATTCGAACAAAGCTTCACTGATACCTGGTCGCCTCCGTGAGTAAGTTAGACCTTACCTACTAATGAGTATCAGTAAGAAAATAAAAAAACTTAAACCAATAAAGCGGGACCCCGTACCGCACACAAACTGGTTAATCAGGCGGAGGCACATCTTCGAAATACTGAGCGCCAGTTGATTACACCCAAGAAGGGAGAAGTTAGGACGTCAAGCAGTGGATCCAAGGTTAACATTGGTATACTGCGTGGACAACAGCCAACAAACGCCACTGCTCAAAAAGCAGGGGCTAGCAAAAGCACGTCTGAGATAAATATTATATATCAGACATCAGGAAGGGGACAGGCCTCAGTGGCGCAGGTGCTAAATGGTGCCTGCGCTACCTGAACAAAGGCCTGAAACCAGAAGAGGCCCTTATGAAGACTCCAGATAGAGCTAAGCCATCTTTATTGGAGCCGAGAAGGTGGGGAGCAGCAGAGATTAGCCTGCATTAAGGGAATGCATCCAAAAAACCAAACCTGAACCCAACTTCGAAACTTGTGTTCGCCGGGATACGCTTTCGACCAGTTTTTATACTGGTGAAATGCGCGACGAAAGACACGGCAGAGTGAATTAGGACCATAGGGGAAGGGGTAGAACTGTCAAAATCTGCTAGGGATGATATACCAGGAGCATGCATGGTGGCAGTTTTTCGCGCAACAGCCACGACATTAGAGACGGAAGATTTCAGAATGAGGATCTCCATACGTGATTATGGAAAGTCTTTAGAAGCAAGGTGTTGGGAAAGAGTAAACTCCTAACGATCGGGGTAGATGACCGATCCATGGAGGCAATGAAACGACGGAGTTGCCATATCAACTATCGTTTTCGCAATATACCTGTGCATGTGCACAAGGAAAAGCCGAGGAAAGACGCCTCGGAGGAGACACCAGGTGAAAAGCATACCGAGGCCCCCGATGAAAGCTCGAAAGCCATGGAGGCGGAAAGGACTGGATCAACCAGGGGGGTAAACCTGTGGCCCAGTGCAGAGCAGAAGCTGGACGACTTAGATCTAGGACTTCTAGGGCTCAAGGTGGACAGCGATGCGCAGGAAAGCGCCACGTCGAAGGATACTCCGAGAATGGAGAAGAGCTTTAAACAATAACGGAGCCAATGACCAGCACTAAGATAGCCCAGATAAACCTTCCATCATGCGAAAGCTGCATATACAGTAATTGCAAGGGCAAGTTCCAAGCAGAACCTTTGGAATTGTTCTGGCTCAGGAGTCCTGGCTGTACCGGGGGCAGATTCGCAGTCCGCAAGGAGGAAGCATGCAATATGGATTGTTGCGCCAACGATTATTAACTGGAGGTACTAGACATAACTCTAGGAAATACTCTAATGAACCGGATGGCCAGGAATTGGAGGATGTCGGATGAAACCTGTAGGTCTGGTCACAGAATAATCAGATTCGACTTGCCAGCACTGATGAAGGGAACAAGTGGTTCCCGAAATGTCGGTATTTGCAAGAATGAATATATACACCAACGAAAAAGAAACAACAAGTTTTTTATTATTTCAAATAATTAATCGTTGGAAACGCCGCATAATTACACTCAAATTGAGGGTAACTTCGAAATAAAAAAAATAATAAGGAATCCCAGGAGAACGGATTGGGAATCCTATGCAATGCACTTGAGCAACAACATGTCCCACCTTAAAGGGGCGGTGACATCAGGGGCGAACTGGAACTAGAATCAGTGGTGGAAAACCTCAACATAGTCGTTATTGATGCTTATGAACCTGGCCAGAATGAGAACAGAGGCACGAAAACTCTTCAACCGGGCAAAACAAACTGAGGACTGGCAGAGGTACAAAAATGCACTGACTGCCTATAGCAACTCGATCAGGGAAGCAAAACGGAACAGATTAAGGGAATTTAGGGAATTCTGTGGAGGAATCGAACAGAACACAGAAGCAACCAGGCTTTACAAGCCTTTAGCCAAAGACGGGGCAATATCCTCTGTCTGTTTGAAGAAGGAAGATGGGACATTTACCGAGAATGAGGAGAACAGGGTACATCTGCTTCTCAGAACTCATTTCCCGGGGTCCTACCCCAATGTGGCAGGCGATAACATTTTAAACCACTGAAATCACCCGGAGTAGATGGCATTTTCCCAGCACTAATCCAGAAAGGCCTAGGAATAATCTAGAGTCTTTTCCGAGGGTGGTAAGAGAGAGTATAGCACTGGGATGTATGCCAAGGGCATGGAGACGGGCAAAAGTGGTCTTTATTCCGAAAGCGGGTAAAAAGGATCCTTTTCATCCTAAATCTTTTCGTTCGTACTCAAAACGGTGGAGAAGGTCATAGACAACTATATTAGAACTAACGTTCTAAACGTTCTAAAGCGTAATCCCCTACATCACTGTCAGCACGCTTACCGGGCCGGACGGTCAACTGAAACTGCTCTGTATCAGCTGACAGAGGTACTACGGGATGCCATAGAAACAAAAGAAATTGCACTGTTCGCGTTTTTGGATATCGGCAACACATCGCACGCAGAGATACAAGATGCCCTGAGCCGCAAAGGAGTGGGAAACACCCTGGCACTCTGGATGGGCAAAATGCTAGAAAGCAGGCAAATAAAATTCTATTATCATGAACACCACTCAAGGCTGTCCACAAGGTGGGGTACTATCGCCGCTGATGTAGAGTATGGTAGTGGATGAACTCGTGGACGTGTTAAATAATACTGGAATACAAGTCCAGGGTTACGCGGACGACATTGTTTTAATCTGTAGGGGCAAATATGAAGATACCCTATGTGATAGAATCCAAACTGGACTAAGGGTAACTAGTGCCTGGTGCAGGAAGGTGGGACTACGGATCAACCCAGCCAAACCACCATAGTACCATTCACTAGGAGGCGTAAGCTTGATGACCTGAGAGCCATAACATTACATGAAATGGAGGTAAAGCGAGAGACACAGGTCAAATATTTGGGAATTACGCTGGACCAAAAATTACTCTGGAAGACACGTCGGAAAGCCATGAGAGCTCTGATGATTTGCAGATCCATAGCAGGAAAAAAATGTGGTTGCAGCCCGAAAATACTACTTTGGATATATGCTGCAATAATAAGGTCAATGATTACCTATGGAGCGGCAATCTGGGCAGGAAGAACCGAACTCAGTACACAAGCCAGGGAATTACATAAGCTCCAAAGACTGACTTGCGTGTGTATCTGTGGGTCAATGAAAACATGTCCAACGGCATCCCAGGAGGTCCTTCTGGGAATAACCAGGGCAAGGAGGGCAATATTCAGGATGGTCGGGAGTATCAGTGAGGCGGGGAGCTGCTTAAACCGAAGGAAGATTAATGTTCTTTCTGAGCGATATCCTGAATTATTGATACCAAGGGATAACATGACAACGAGGTTTCACTTTGATAAGAAGTTAGAAACACGTTGGAGTAACAAGGAAAAGTTGGAGAGCGTGGCTGCGACATACGGCTTGAACCAGCGACGGATTACTTGGTACACTGATAGATCCCTCACAGCAGAGGGAGCGGGTGCCGTTGTCATTGGTCCAAGGAAAATGTACTTAGAGCCAATGGGTAGTAGCATATTCCAGGCGGAAATATACATCATAAACAGATGCGCCTCCTTTAATCTCCAAAGGAACTACAGAGGGCAGAGCATTGCTATTCTCACCGACAACCAAGCAGTGATTAAGGCACTTAGGCCCAACCAGGTGAACTCTAAACTGGTATGGGAATGCCTTGAGAGATTGAATACACTCGGCTTGTCTAATACGGTCTGGATACTCTGGATTCCAGGCCATGCTGGGTTGGAAGGCAACGAGACTGCGGACGAACTAGGCAAGAAGGAAGCAGGGAGCCTTTACACAGGTCGGAACCCTTTTGTGGAATCGGAATCGGTTTAATGGCTATGATATTAAGAAATGAAGAGGAACTATACTGAGCGGGCGTACCAGGAATGGAACAGTCCAGGCTGTTCATCGCGGAATACGAACCCAAGCGCACAAAGAATTGCTTAAATCTCGCCAAAAAGAACCTACGAATCATAGTGGGAATTCTGACTGTTCACTGTCGGCTAAACTATCACCTAGGGAAGCTAGGGATATCTACGGACACTGCCAGCAGGTTCTGTGCGGAATGTGATGAAACCTCTGTACACGTCCTGGGACAGTGCCCGGCATTTGTGCAAAGTAGGTCGAGGCATCTGGGAGAACACTTAATACCAGATGCAAAGTTGAAAGATCTGAAAGTAGGGAACATACTAAAGTTCCTGACAGCTATAGGCTTGCTTAAGATACTATGATTAATAGGTACACTATAACCAGTAAAAGGGACACGATAGTTCTTTAAGGACGCGGTGAGACTTTCTTTTAACAGACTTCTGTACTACTACAGTTTTGCCTGATCGAGATTACGAATGGAACTATGGGATAAAATAGTCCTAAGCATTTGTAAACGATGAAATTGCAACTAATTTTTATGGGGATCGGTTCGGTCAGTATGAAGTAAATTGCTTCACCAGCATTAAATTAAATATTCAAATTGTTCCCTAAATTCCTTTTGTTGTTTTTCTCATTTATCCCAAAACTCGTCTCATCCGTTATTACCTAGTCCTTTATTGTCGTAAAAATATGGCAGCGTACAACAGGATGTCCACATGTCTCTCCTTTCCTTTTATCCAACTATATGTATGCTGATGTGTTCTCCATGTCTGTAATATATTCATCCACAGGACGTGGGAGTGAAACAGGCCCAAAACAAAACACGAAAAATCATATGAATAAGGCCTTCCGCGAATTTGGGTTAATGGTTTTATAATTTACTCCTGTCGAGTCATGTGGAGCAAAGTCTCGTTCTGGGGCTATCGGGATGATGGCTGTTAGGGGTTACATCGTTTACTACTGCTGATGATGCTTTTGGTTATGCTGACGCCGTTGTTGGTGATTTTGACGCTGTTACTGACAATTGCTGTGACGGGCCTAGAAAATCTTTTGCTCTCAAAAGTTATGAATGTGCATCCGTAGACGGATATATCCATAATTCATTTCGCTTCCACTTTGCATTTTTATTGAAAAATTTTCGTATGCTATTCCGCCGTCATTCGGGTATAAAAAAAAATATGAATGTGAAGTATTTTAGTGGGGCGTCATCATTTCATCATGTTAGCGCTCCTAATTTTCGAATGACTGACTACTGCATAACTCTGTGTCAGAGTTCATGCAAGCACAGTGCACAATATATTATGAAATTGTCACACCAGGGATGAAATGTACTTCTTGAATTCACCGATGCGTAGAGTGTTAACATGACAAATGGCAGCTAATTTCGATTGGAATTTCAGGAGTTTGTCAGTTTACTAATTAACGCAGATGCACAAAGGAACAGAAGTGATTTGTGATCTTTCTGGCATCTGAGCGTAAAATAAGATGCGAGTAAGTGTCTTGTTCGTGGAAAGTTGATGTCCACCTATCTTGGGACTGTGAAATGTCGGAAATAGAATTTTCACTTTTGTAATTTTCCTTGAAACGCATATTTTCCTTTGAGTTAATATTATTAGAAGAATGACAAGATAATGGGCTGCTTGAATAGAAAACTAATAACCTGAAACTTCCCTCAAATATGGTAACAGGCTAGACTTTCTTTAACACCAACAAAATAACTTTTTCCCTAATATATATAAATGTAGAAAGAAAAGCCATGCCTGCAATGAAAATGATGAGGAAAAACGGACCCCGGCGTGACAATTATACCGACCTGAGGTGAAAATGATGCAAGCCTCCATATTATCCTTTTTTTCATTGAATTTTCTATTGCGCATCTCTATTCCCTGCCGCACTCCAGATATTTCGCGGTAGAAGGGAGTCATCTCCTTGTTCACTTCTCTCCTTGAGTCTCACGAACCTACAATGCCAGATACCTTTTAACCCAATGTCGCCTGGAACCTTAAGCATCCAAACCTTATTGAGCGACCCAAATGTGTTCAGTTTATTAAAGCATACCCACACCAATTTGGAATTCACCTGGTAGGTCCTAGGTGCCTTAATAGCCTCTTGGCTGTCGGTTGAAATAGCAATGTTTTATCCCTTATAGTTTCTTTCGAGGTTGAAAGAGGGATTTAGTGTTCTTACCCATTGGTTCAAAGTACGTTTTCTTTGGACCAATGGCTCCAGCGCCCGCGTCAAGCTGTGAGGAACCCATTAGTATACTAGGTAATCAGTGCTGGTTTAAAACGAGGGTCAATAACACGCTCTCTAGCTACTTATTGAAATGAAACCTCGATGTCATGATATCCCTAGCGATTCGGGATACCACCTAAAGATAATAATGATCTTCCTTCGATTAAGCAAACTCCTCGCATCGCTGCTACTCCCGGACATTCTGAAGATTACCTTCGTTGCCAGCATCTATATCTCAAGATAGAGAGGAGTCAATCCCATAACGACCGCCAGAGATGACGTTTGATATATCCTCATTGCCCCACTAATACAGAAGCAAGTCAGTCTTTATGTTTGTGTTATTCTCAGGCTGTTATATTGAGTTCGTTGGTGTTGTTGTTGTTTTTTATTGTCGCTGGTACCCAGCAGGCTAACAGTCCAAATAGGACCTGATCCCATCCACAAAGTACACCAACAGGACTGATGGCTGGTCTATCGGAGCTTTCAAGGAGGAGACATTCCTGGCGGCATTGGTGAGAGCCCATGATCGGGATGAAACAGCGGTGGAAAGGGTCACACAGGTGTCCAAGCGTGGAATCGAAGCATGCGGCGCTACGATGCCACGACGAAGTTTGCACCACGGCAAGAGGCCGAACTACTGGTGGAACAAGGAGACCGCTGCCTTGAGATTCTCTTGTTTCCGAGCGAGGAGACTTTCCTTCAGGACAAGGGGAAGGCGGGAGCACCAGGAATGTGAAGAGGAATACAGGGATCTGCGAAGCAACCTTAAGACGGCCATACGGAGAAGCGGGAATGCTACCAGAAGCTCTGCGTGGAGGCTAATACGAATCCGTGAAGTACAGCCTACCAAGTTTTAATGAAAAAGATCCGCGAGCAAAAACCACCTCAAGTGACGTGCCCACGGCTTTTGTTGCAAATAATTACAACTGTTTTCCCGCAGCAGGAGCAGGATGATAGGAACCCCAACTGGCAGCTCAGCAAGACGTCTTCTCGGTCCTTGGTGTTACCGAAGCGGAACTTCGGGAAATCTGCGGCCTTATTGGGGATAGTAAGGCTCCGGGATTGGACGGAATTCCGAATAAGGCTCTGAAGGTGGCGATCAAGGCGAAACCAAGGTGGTTCGCAAGCACATTCGAATCGTGCATGGCGGAAGGAGTATTTCCCGTCCAGTGTAAGAGGCAGAAGTTGGTGTTGCCACCGAAGCCCGAAAAAGCACCCGGCGTGTCCTGTTCATATCGCCCTATTTGTTTCTTTGACACCATGGGGAAGATGTTGGAGAGGGTGATATACAACAGGCTGCTTCCGTTCATCGAGCTTGCGGGTGGTTTTTCAGAGCGGCAATATGGGTTTCGGCGACCCCGTTCTACGGTTCATGCAGTAGCAAAGGTCGTGGAGTTGGCTCGAAATGCAATGCCCATGGGCAAATGCTGTGCTCTGGTGACGCTGGACGTCAAAAATGCTTTTAACTCAGCCAACTGGGGCCGGATTAAGGGCGCTTTGGCCAAACTGGGTGTTCCGAGCTACTTGGTTCGGTTCATCGAGAGTTACTTTTCGGACAGACTTCTCTGGTACGAGATGGACGACGGGCCGAAGGAGTACATTGTGACAGCAAGTGTGCCTCAAGGTTCTGTATATGGAGAACCGCTGCAGTGGAACATAATGTACGACGGAGTGCTTGGCTTTCGCGTGCCGGAGGAGACAACGCTGATTGGTTTTGCGGACGACTTGGCGGTAGTTGCAATTGCAAAGCATCCCGAGGACGTGGAGCTTTATGCAAATGAAGCCATTCATACCATCAACTCATGGTTACGAATGGCCAAGCTGGACCTGGCGGACGAAAAGATGGAGGCGGTCCTCATTACCAACCGTAGGAAGAACAACACGGTTACCATCCAGGTTGGTAATCGTGAGGTCGTCTCAAAATCGGTTGTCAAATACCTGGGGGTGATAATCGATGCCAAGCTGAGTTTCAAGGAACACTTGGATTATGCGCGAGAGAAGGCAGCAAATGCCAGCTCATCCCTTGAAAGGATGATGCCTAACGTGGGAGGGCCGAAGTATAGTCGCAGGCTACCCATCGCGGGAGTGGTGAGGTCGATCCTGCTATACGCGGCCCCTGTCTGGGCGGGAGCGTTGAACCACGCTGTCAACCGGAGGAAGATAAGTTCGGCATATCGGCCAATTGCGCTAAGGGTGTGCAGCGCGACGGAGGCAGTGTGTGTCATCGCAGGAATGATGCCTATAGATCTTCTAGCGGGCGAGGCACACTGGCTCTACGAAAAACGGAAGGCAAATCCAGCCGAGGTGAATGCGGATTTCCGAAAGGAGAGAGTTGTGTCAACCGAAAGCACGGAGAATTGAATTACCACCTGACACAGTTCCTTACGGGACACGGTGGTTATAGGAAGTACTTGCATCGCTTCGAGTTGGACGAGCCTCCCAACTGTCCTGAATGCGGTGCTACACCCGAGCACCCGGAGCACGTTATGTTCCATTGTCCCAGATTTCTGCAGCAGAAAAGGAGGTTGAACAGCATCTTAGGGGCGGACATCGAGCCCTCCAACCTGGTGGAAGAGATGCTGAAGTCGGAGGAAAACTGGATGGCGGTAAATGAGGCAGTAGCTGTGGTGCAGACAAAACTTCTGGAGTTGGATCGAGTTCGGAAGGCGGCGCGACGGAGACGTGACATGGACAAGCTGGTAACCAGAGCCTCCCCCGCGAAGTAATACTTCACGGTGGTCCCGCGGGGAGGGGCGGAAGAGTGGGGGTGGTTTTAGTGGGTGCGAATCCCACACCGTGCTGCAACCTGGCGCAGCAGTGTCGTTCTAAGATGTCCACCTCCAGCCATAAAAAAAAAAAAAAAAACATGTAATAGTGAAGACGTATAAAGTAATCGTATCGGGGCTATCAGTATGGTATTACTCCTCTTGATTAAATTAATTTAAAAGTGTCCCTCCTAGTGTCTGACCACTTCCCGGAGCACAAGTTGCCTGCCCTTCCGTGGTTTTACTGGAATAATTTCCCTTCAACACTTTCGTTTAGTTTCAGCTTGTTTTAGTGGCTTGTTCCATCACTACGTCCTACGTTTATTCAAGCCCTTCATATAATCTTCAATATTCTTTACTATTAAGTTGGATCTCATGTTCGTTATGATACCCATAAACTTGTAAAAGATTATCTGATGCGGATTTACACATAGACAAATTTAGAAGCTTGTTCAAACCAAATCGGTAAAGATATTTCTATGCGCACCGTGTCTACACAGGTTCTTAATTTGTCTCATTGTGATTTTCCAATGGTCTACACATTTATGCCCACGGTTTTGCAAGCCTGAATCAGAATTTTCCAATCCAAATTGAGAGCCTTTCAAACTAATTTCAGACCTTTCCAAATTAACTTCAAACTTTTCCAAATTAATTTTAGATTTTTTTTTTAAATTCCGACTTTTCCGTTCCAAAATCAGAATTTTACATTTCTAATTCAGAATTTTTCCAATATTTTACTATACTTATATACTAAATAAAGTAAAGTGCAAATAAAGTATATTATTTCCATGCAAACTTTTTACTCGTGGCTAGGGATGCAGCTGGGATTTTTTGACAAAATTCTGAGTGGCCGATCAATTTTCTATTATTATTTGTTTTAATGGGTCGTGGTATTCGATCTGAGAAAAAATGTAATCTCTTCAAACTTTGCTGTTTTTTCATGACCTCTAGATATAAAATCGTGCATTTGTGACTGCAATTAATTTCGTCATTTCGTGTAGAACCTCATTAATGTCGAGAGAACTCCCTAAGTATTAAGTATTAAATTCTAGCAAGCCAGAACCTAAAGTGCTTTTATTACTTTATTTTCTACCGAAACAGCTAATAGACCAAATACAATGATAAATTAAAGCAAATCATGATAGAAGATTGATGAGAGGCTCAGATTTTTTTAAATGATACAAACTTCAATCTTATCCAGCGGTAAAAAGTTGGTCTAAAACTAAATTTGAAATCGGAAATACTTAATTTGGAATTTGAGATGGCAAATTATGAAATGGATTTGGAAAAGTCTGAAATTGATATGGGGGATTTTGAATTCTGTTTGAAAAATTCTGAATTAAGCTAGCATAACCTACAAACCTATGTATTTACCGTCCATTAAGGTGAGTTTACTCCCGAAGTCACTAGCAGAAGATCGGAGTATTCTGTCTGCCTATCTATTTATCTTTGAAGGAGCTTAGTTAGTTTAGTTAACTGGGGGGAGCCGCAGCTCCGAGCACTCAGGCAATTATTAGGCCCATTGTACTATCCCCGTAAGTTGCCTATTCAATGGCTTCCCGCCTACGGTGTTCGCAGGCTTTAGCGAATCTGAGAACATTCTCAAGAGGCAGAGAGTGTGCAGATTCTTCATTGAAGAAAACCTTGCCAAGGTGTCTCCTCCTCACATTGACTGCACACAGCCGAAACCACTACCCCAATCTTTTCCATATGGTAGTTTAAGGGGCAGTGTCCCGTCAAAAGCCCTACTAGGGTTTTCATGTCCCACTTCTTTAGGGACAACAAAAATGCCGCTCTAGTGGCCCTAGGCTCCTTCACAAGGATTTTCGCTTGCCGGGAAGAGTCCAAATTTCTCCACTCGGTTGCGTGAATCCTTGCAATTTCACCTTTCAGAGTAGACTTGACAGTAGATGGTCGGATTCCAAGAGCTGGTTCTGGCCCCACCATTGTGGATCCAGACCCTCGGCGAGCCAGTCTATCAGCCTCCTCATTACCGGCGGTGTTAGACTGCCCCAGCGCCCACATCAGCAATGTTTCATTTAGTCGGCCAAGTTTCAGCACCACCTGATGACAACTCCACACCAACTGGCTTGATATGTTGTTGCCATTTAGTGCTGATAATGCCGCCCGACTGTCGGAACAGATTCGAATGGTGCGACCCCCCCATTTTTGTCGCAGACATTCTTCTGCTGCCAATGAAATGGCATATATCTCTGCCTGGAATATGGTCGTCATTTTTCCGAGGGGTAGGGCCAGTTCTATAATCGGATTCTCCGAAAACACACCTGCGCCCGATCCATCCTACGTGACTGACCCGTCGGTGAAGATTATTAGGTTTGTATTCTGAAAAGACTCATGGCCATTTGTCGACCATTCTTCTCTTTCGGTGATTACGACAGTGTATGTCTTTTCAAAGACGAATCTGGAAACCATATGATCGGTCGGCATCAGGTCTGCCGGATGTTTTTCAAGGAATTTCCAGTTAGACGCATGCCCGTTGGATTGGCCGCCTTTCCACGCCCCAATGGTATCGCGCCTATATGCGTCGTTGGCTGCTTTCCGTTTCACCTCCAAATGAATGGGTGGTAAATTTAGGATAGCTTCAAGTGCCGCAGTCGGCGTAGTACTCATTGCTCCAGTAATACTTAAGCAGTGAAGTCTCTGAATCTGCGTTAGCAGCTTCCTGCTGTTAGCAAAGTTCAGTCTTGGCCACCAGACGATGCATGCATACATCAAAATGGGTTTTATTATGGATGTATACATCCAATATATCCGTTTAGGTGAAAGTCCCCAGGTCTTACCTATCGCATTCCTACAGCAGAGCAATCTGCAGGATTTCTGATATTGTTCCTGGATATGATGCTTCCACGTTAATTTGGAGTCGAAATGTGCTCCTAAGTATTTGACTGTTTGTGCCAGCTGGATTTCCGCCCCTGCTAAGGTGGGTAGCGTATAGCTGCCCCACCTGACGACGTTCCTAGTGAACATAACTAGTCCAGTCTTCCTAGCGTTCACCGTGAGTCCATTGCGGAGGCACCAGCTGTGGATTACATGCAGAGTTGCATTCAAGCGGTCACATACTGTGTCCGCAAACTTGCCGGTAATTATTACGGCTAGGTCGTCCGCAAGGAGCTTATAGCAAGTTTAATCATCGGGATAGGATAATTCATGGCCAATTAATTTATGTAATAAGTTCGTTTAACCTAGTGTACATGCTACAGTTAAGTCTATTGCACCCCACATCGTGAAGATAGGTCATTGCGCGTTGGGTGCTGTGTTTATGTCAGATGACGAATATCATTTTTGATATTGCAATGTTGGACCAATACTGCAATCCGTGCTTTCTCGAAAAGTTTACCCAAAGTAGATAATGGGAGATGAGGTTTTTTGGCTCATTCGAATTGTCTGGTTTACTTATGACAATTTTTCTTGCTACCATCCAGGTGCTGTAAAATTAGCCATTGTCAAAGACCGTAAGAAGAAACTTCATTGAGATTTTGAGCAAATTTTACTGATGAAGTTAGGGATTTCGTTTAGCTCGGCTTACTTTGTATCATTAGGTTTTTTTTTTTTAATTCCATGAGTTTACATAAGCTCAGAAATTTAGTTTTGTCAGACGATTTTCTGGTTGATTTAATTGCTGCGTACTCATTGACGGATCCATTGAGTTGAAAGGGTTCAGGCGACGCCATTAAGACTTTTGGAACTGCCACTACCAATTTAACGGTGGTTTAACGGTAATGGTGAGCACTCGTTCTTTTTGTGGAAGGCGAAGATTAGCGGCTTGTGATCCGTAAAGATGGTGAACTCTCTTACTTCAATCATATGACGCTAGGTACATAGCCAGTAGTTCCCGATCGTAGACATCGCTCTTGGAGGACTGAACAGTCCTCCAATCGCGAAGTCAGATGCATCGCAGAAAATGGCCAAAAGCGTGTCAGATATTGGATGTGCAAGGAGATGACGCTCCAGTGACGTTCTGGAAACTCCAAAAGCTGCGGTAGATTTCATAGTTCAGTTGATTGATGAATTTTCTTTAATTTTGCCGTGAAGAATGTCGTTGAGTGGTGCTTGTACTGCTGCTGTGTTCTGTGAAAATTTCACATACCCAAGGATGATCTAAGCTGTTCCACGTTGGTTGGTTACGGGTATGCCTGGATTGCTTTGACTTTGATTGGCAAGGGACGTGTCCCCTCTTTTGAGACAAGGTGCTGACCAAAAACGCATTTGCTTGGATTCACGACTATTCCATATTGTTTCAACCTTTGGAACAGCAGAAATCCAAACCTCTCAAAAGCTCGTCGATGAATCGTTGGAATATTTGCCCCACATTCCGTAGACCGACAGTCATCGACGGAAAAGGACACTGAGTGCGCGGATAATCTTCGCACAGTCTCCACTCATTATTCTTTTTAGGCGCCATATGGAAAGGTGCAGCCCACGGACTATTTTATGGACGCGCCAATCCTAGCTAGATCATGGTATTGAATTCGTTTTTGGTACTGTTCAGCTTGTGAGGCGCTAATCTTCTGGGTTTTAAAGCAACTGGTGATCCTGGCATTTTGACGATATGATGCTTAGTTCGGTTCCAGTTCCGTCCAGACGAGTTATTCCCGGAAACCCATGTAGGATATCATGATAAGGGGTTCCTTTACATTCTGCCATCTCTCCTTCGCAGGTAGGGTGAGTTGTTGAATCACGAAGACAACCGAACTTATCTTTGCAGAACTTTTGCCTTCGTTAATTTGTTGTGAGAATTAGCTTAGTTCTATATTATTTGATAATTCAGAAGGATATTTTCAAACCAAGACTCGATGGTCTAGATAGTCTCGTCCGCAGAAATTTCGATTTAATCAGAGTGATAACCGCCACTAGCGGGTAACCACTGGTCCAGTGGCCAGGCTAGGCTCGTCTAAGTAAGGACCTACCAACATACCAATTTTCTGCCGAGGTTTATCAATCTGATATTTCAGCTGCCTGCCGTCTTCGTCAATGGTATCGTTTCATTTGAAGCAGAACTTACACCCTTGGCGTGTTTTTGTGAATATATTAAGAAACGTTTTCCATCTGTTTCCACTTACGGTCACGCTGCTTCCAGGGCAGAGGTGAGGCAGTTGCCTCTACCTTGGACGAAACCGTCAGTTCCTATTTTCCTATCTAGTCCATCAAGGTATTGTTCACAGATTTCTTCGTTATATAGACTATGGAATCGTTCACCTTCTTGTAGAGGGCCAACAATTTTTTGTTGAGATTAGACGGTTATATGCAGATTATCTGCTTGAAAACCAGGACTATCATATTTCAGAACTAAATATCTTTGCAAAATAATAATTCTAAAATGCTTACCTGGCTTTCTGAACAACAAAAATTTTTTTGACCTCCGTTCTCTGGGGACTTCTTCTTTAGATATACATATGTATCTTTTCAAGACCACTTTGTACAAAACAGAAGAGGAAGGATCTTCCTTACCAGTGGAGGAATATTTGTATTACTAGCATTGGCAGTTGAATGATGATGATGATGAGCCAACTTTCGCGATAAGAGAGAATGCGGGACATTTCAAATTGCCTAGTATCCAAATTAAATATGGTATCTTGGCTGTAACAGGAAAATTTAATATCCCCATGACAGCTTTGAAATTAGTGGTGAATAACAGTGATATCATGCAAAAGATATCCAAATAGCCGTAGTTTATCTTTCGACGAGGTGTACATACAAATTAAAGTTGCAAAGGATACGTAAGACAATCTAATAAGTTCGTATCAAAGATTACAAATTCTAATTGAAAAATTGCAAAAGTAAAAAAAGACAAACAGACAAATGGGTCCTGTCTACATTTTAATCTCTGCACATTCCAAATGTTTGCAGTCTGTTTCGTTAATAATATCTCAAGGTATTCGTATGCAAAAGAGCAGCCAATGAAAGGAATGTTTTCCGCAATACCATCTTGGACGCTCCCCGAGGGAAGGAAGTTCCTCCTTTCTGTGCATGCCTGGTAGACATGCATATATCGTATGTTGTGCAAGTACCCCACATATTATAAATTGCCCGTATTAGTTCCTATGTATGCTAATGCTGGATAAGTTTTATGCGAAAATCTCCTCTCACACGGATGTGGTAAGGTCGATTTGAAATGTTGCAGGATAGATGGACGCTGCAGAGACCCATGACGCCATACCATTTTATTTTATAGATGACCGTACGAACCGTACCGACAACTCATTGCGATGATAAATCAAAAGAGAGGGTTTTTCGCTAGGCAGCTAGCTGGCGATATGGTAACCGATACGCTCCATACAAAACATCCCAACACTGGAATATCGGCTCATCTCATATGTGACCAATCGTAATTTTACAATTTTATGGTCCAGCGAAGATATAACGTGTGAGTTTATTGGGCCTTAATTCATTAAAGGTTGCCCGGGTAACGTGGAACGTGAAAATACTTTTTTCCATGCTTTCTTCGCAGCATCCATGATCATTACGAGTGATGAGGATGATGACTGTTAAAACGATTTGGTACACAGAAGTTGAATTTGATTTTTGTATTGCTGCATTTTGGCTAGGATTCATTGGTTTAGTACAGTTTGTTTCAGAAATAAGCGTCAGTACGGATTTGAGATGGCATTCTTCGCTTTTAGGTCATAATCTTTAGAAAAATGGAAAAGTGCTGCCAATTTCAGACTATTCACTTAATGTGATGCTGACATTCAGTCCTAAATTGCAGTAAATTTCCACAAAAAGGACGAATTTGCCCTATTATAATTTTATTAGTAATAGTACGATTCCCACCAAACCTACCGAGTTCATGATCATGCTCTATATAATAGCCTACTTTATGAGAAAACTTAAATAAATATTAACTTTGTTTAGATAGATGTCGCTATGGGGGTTATTTTGAAATCTAGACACCATATAATATCTGAGTGTAATTATGCGATGTTTCCAGCGATTAATTAATTGAAATAATAAAACACTTGTTTTTTCTGATTCGCTAGTGTTAATATTTTTATTTTGCAAATACTCATATTTCGGAAACCACTTGTTCCCTTCATCAGTGCTAACAAGACACACTAGCGAGGAATGAGAGTCCAAAGTTTGGAAATGTCGTTGTCATAAACTCTACGTGAGGCATAGCCTGCCAACGAAACCTATCGGTTTCTGGTAATCTACCTCACCTCCCATAAAATTTTCCGCGAAACTTACGCTCTAGCTTGACCCATTCGTCGACCATTCTTGGTCTTAGATTGTACTATATGGCATCTCAACATGTGGCCTATCCACTCCAGTGGAAAGCGCCAACTTCTCGGAAAAATGACCACAATATTTCCAACAAAAATAGATATGTTATATGCATGTGTATCATTGTACGGGTAGCAGAGGAATTTCTGCAGTCCAGAAAACTTTGCACGTTCTCTGTCTTGGAATCACAAAGGAAGCATCTGACTTGACCAACTAGGTAATAATATAATATAATGCTTCTTCTTCGGAATCTTTTATATGCCTTACCAATATGGACGCGTCCATTTAGCATTCTAGAAAACGCTTTAGCTCCTCTTAGAACTACCCAAGATGCCCGCACTCCTCCTCTACCATTCTACGATAAGTGCCTTTGGGGCGCAACCCACTCGTCAGCCATCTTGAGAAAGTGGATTCCACCGTATGGAGTAGTCTGTAATGGCATTGTCATCCCTCCTTAAAGTGTGACCTATCCACTGCCACATCCGTCGTCCAATCACAGTGCGTACGAGTGGCAGGCTGAGATAGATACGACGCATACAGGTATTGGCGAAAGCTCGGAGCTTTTGGGTAACAGTGAGGTATCCGTATAGTTACACAGAAAAAACACTAGCAAAGAACAGTTCCAACTTGATCTGGGTGTTGAGATAACACGGCAGCAAAAGCGGATCTACCGCTGTTAATGCCTCGGGAAACATCCACTGTCCGCAGAAACTACGCTTCCTGGATATACAAATTGATCTATGCTCTGCCCATTAATATATATATAGGGAGAGTGCGCTGACCTTTCAAACTGGCAACTTTTGTTTTGTTTGTTTGTTTATCTTCAGTCCAACTTTTCTTGGCCCTCTTTCCAGATTCAGAACCATTTGGCCAAGGTCCAGGACCTGGTGCGAGAGCACACAGATGTCATCAACGTAGACGAAGCGTTTGAGAAAAGATGTCATCGTCCATTGAGCTCCTCCACGTCCTCCATTTTTATTTTGCAAATACCCATATTTCGGGAACCACTTGTTCCCTTCATCAGTGCTAACACACTGACACTAGCAAGACATATCAACACTAGCGAATAAGAAAAAACAAGTTTTTTATTATTTCAAACCATATAGTGGCGACCCCGTGACTTTTTTTTCAGATTTTCGGTAGAGTATTTCCTGATAACAGGTCCACGAAAGAAATTATCACTTTATAGCCCTCGTACTCACTCTTCCTGCATCTATTGTCATTACTAGCTTTGGAAAGTACTAATTGAGACCCTTCATTTGGTACCCCACATGACAATATTCAGTGAAAAAAAAAATACACCCGCCTTTCGTATGTATGAGGACCTCCCCTTGAACTAAACGTAGAACAATGTTATTTATTGCATGCGACCATATTCCCAGCCGTCATTGTCACACCTTTTCTCCATCAACTTTTGTATCAATAGGAGTAATCATTTCTGTGAAAACAGACAGACAGACGGACAGACAACTAGAGGAGTAGTGAATTGGCCAGCCTTCGATCGACTTGCCACCGAGTCAGACGAATGGCTCAGATGGTAATAGGTAGGCACGATCAGGGGTAAAAGGAGGCCGGTTATAAGGAAGTTCACAAAAGCTCGAACAAGCCATCCAGCGGAGCAAGAGGGAATGTTTAAAATTGCTCCGCTCAGATGGGGACAGAAACCCGTGGGGTAGCGCCTAGTAACGTTCATTTCCGCAGATCACGTGCCCTACACTTTTGTTAAAAACACCCGGGGACACTACAATTTCCAGTGACCTCTGAAGGTGATGCCAATTTCGGTAGTCACCAAAGATGAGCTGCTGGAGATCTGCGGTAGAAACGCCAGTAAAACCACAGATCTGGATGGAACACTAAATAAGGCCCTGAAGTTCGCCTTGAAATGCAGACCGGACATGTTCGCTGAATTGTTTGAAGTGTACATATTCTAGAGATCTTTCCTGCATCATCAAAGCAGCAGAAGCTGGTAGTGCTGGCTAAGACTAGTAAAACTCCAGGTTAACTAACCTCTTACAGACCCGTATGTCTTCTAGACACTATGGGGAACATTTTGGAGCCAGTAATTTCTAACAGATTACTCCCGATTGTCAAGAGCCATCGAAGACTTTCAAATCGGTAGTATGCTTTCCGTAAAGCCAGATCAATATTGATGTTACCAAATTAGTTGCTGGCTTGTAAGGTAGGTAATATCAGGTAGTGACCCTGGACATGGGAATCCATTCAATTCGGACAATTGGAACTTCATGCGAAAGTCTGTGGCGTCGGCTGGTGTTCCCACCTATCTCGGAGAACGGACACTCTGGTATCTTCCCATTCCAGAGGGGACCGTGGTGCTGGGTTACGCCGATGACGTAGCACAGGTTTTGGTTGCAAGACATCTTGAAGATGTTGAGTTGTACTCAAGCGAAACAAACAGGGCTTTTAAGGCTAGCGGAGGAAAAAACGGAAAAGGTCCTCGTCATCAAGCGCCTTAGAGAAAATTACGTTCGCACTAAAACTAGAAATTTATATCTTCATTTCCAAATCGGCCATCAAATACTCAGGAGTGATTATAGATACAAAACTCAATTTTAAGCAACATATAGAGTATAATTACGTAAAAGCATCCAACACGAGTATGGATCCAGCAAGTATTATGTCAAATTTAGGAGGATCGCGGCATTCTTGCAGACTACTCACAGCCACAGTCTTGAATTCCATCTTGTTATATGCAATCCCAGATTGGGGAACATCAGTATATGTTTTACAAAAAAAAAACAGTCTTACGGGTGTGTTCTGCCTTCAGGAATATCTCAGATGATACCGATTTTGACTTTGACAGACGAGATGATGAACTTATATAACGTCAGGTCCACATCTCCAATACCGCAGGTGAAAAAGCCGAGGGAGAGAGTCATAAGTAATTGGAAACAGCTTGGGGACCACCCCGAAAGGGACCTTTGGACACACAGATTGAATTCAACTATTGGCGAATGGCAGGAGAGAAAGCATGGGAAGATTAATTATAATCTCATCCAGTTTCTCACCTGATTATCCAAGCAGTGATGGATTCTCGGAGGCCAACGTACGTGTTCTTCCAATGCCTGTGGTCCGTAGAAGAATGAAAGTACTTTGAAGAAAATTTTGTCTGGATAATGGTAGCATGCCAGGTAAATTGCAATGCAATCAACTCCATAATCAGATTTATCCAGGATAAAATGCGAAAAGCGGAAGAAATTAGGAACGGTCGATTACGAACGCCGCGCATAGAAGAACGGAGACCAAAGTGAGCTAACTCCATCCCGTGGTTCCACGGGGTAGGGAGGGAAGTCGACCGTGGTTTTAGTTGTTTTAGCTGTTTCGAAAAACTGAATGAACTTGTACCGGAAAATTGTCGTACTGATTTTAGAGAAAACGCAGAAACCTTCGGGAAACATTCTGGTTGATGTTTGATGGTAATTTCGCGTGCGGCAAACTAGCGCCGTAAAGTTCAAGGTCATCCCCTATGACTTTGGCGCTGGTTTTGACTCGATTATCGACTCGCCGGACGATATGGGACGCAGGGTCGGGATTCTCTTTTTAGTCAGGATGACTACTTCGGTTTTTCCCAGTGCAAGGTTGAAACCATGAGTAGTCATCCATGCGCTTGCCCGTCGCATCAATATGCAGTGTCTGGTTTGCGCCTGTTCGACAGTGCGTCGTCCAGCAACAAGCGCAGCGACATCATCATAGCCAACCAGGCGCGACTCTCTGGCATGTCGAGTTTAAGTAGACTATCATAGGTAGCGTTCCAGAGGTCCGACCATAGGACGGATCCCTATGCTACCCTTGACGTGACCTTCATCCTCCTTTGACCTCCGTATTTCGTCCCTCAATATCCGTAAAAGATAGTTCGGCACGTAGAAAGTATTGTCTAGTGTGCCTAGAATGTCTTTTCATCTTACGGAATCAAAGGTGTGTTTGACGTCAAGCGTTACAAGGAGGCTCGTCGAACGGCATCCACGACTTGCATGACAGTATTAACTGTGGATCTCCCTGGTCTAAAACCAAACTGCCGGGGAAATAAATCCTCGCCACCTTCCAACGAGCAGGGAAAGTACCCTCTTTCAGGTAAGCATTGAATGCGCCGAGCAGTATGTCTGGCCGGTGTTGGAATGCCAGTTTGTACACCTCCGCTGGAATACCATTTGGTCCTGGCGCCTTCTTGCTTTTCATAGAGAGGACTGCCTGTTCCAACTCTTTTATAGAGAAAAGTGGACAGTCCTCTGCGCTCTCCGCGCCGACGTCATCATCCCATACGGGGTGCGCAAGGAATAGTGCCCTTACAATGCGGTCCATCTGCTCGGCCTTAAGTGAACATGGTTTCCGCAGAGTCCCGATTTTTCGGGTTACCAGTTTGTAAACGAGTACCCACGGGTCCCCATTCGCCTCGTCGACAGGATCTTGCCAGCAGCGAACTTTGCTCTTGTTTATTGCGCTTATGGCACATGCCTCCTCCCGGTCGCATAGACGTTGTGTTAATCGGCGGAGCCTGTGACACTCCTTCCGGATCTCTGCGATTTTCACTGTCCACCAATACAAGGAAGGTTTGCCACGTCTCGATGCCCTCCTAGGCATGGAGGGTCCGCAGGCCGTCGTTATTATAATAGGTTCAAAACTGAATTTACGACAGTGTCAGCTGCGGCGCCACCGCCCCCAGGAGTACCCTCCAGCACGGCCACACCTGTTTCAAGAGTTTCGACAAACTTGCCGGTGTTCACTTTCGCGCCTGGGTCTCCGGCCTAGGACGGTTCTCTGGATGTTCACCACTGTACAGCGTCCAATCCTAACGTTCGGCTCTGTTGTATGACAGGCAGCAAAAAGTATAACAGAACGAAGTTTAATAGGATTTAAAGAACCGCGTATGCAGGTGCTATTGTTCTACAGTCTGACCGGCAGATGCTCTCCTCCTAGACCTCCACATTACATACGTTGTAGCGCGCAGTGCCGTCAGACTACGTGAGTCCGGATGTTGGACAGCGAAGCCTTTGGACCACAGTAATATCCTAAACGAAGTACATCAGGAAATCTGCGTATTCGCCACGTACTATGCCACATGCGAGTGGAAGACCAGCGCCGTGTTGCAAGGTTATGATACAGTATTCTTGGATGGATCCAAGATGGTCTGCGGAGTTGATATGGGGGTTTTCTCAAATGTACACAGTGTATCCGAGTCGTATCGTTTCCCAGGTTTCGCCAGTGAATTCCAAACGGAAGTACTGACGATACTGGAACTCTGCCAATGGCTGGAGCATGATCCGAGCCTCAAGCGTAACATAGCCATTCTGACCGACAGCCAACCGGCCATTAAGGCCTTGTACTCAATGACATACTCCAGGCTGGTGGGGCAATGTAGAAACGCGCTGAACAGTCTGGGCGCGCTGAAGGTCACCCTCCTCTGAGTTCCCGGGCATTGGCACATAGAGGAGAATGATCGGGCTCTGTTCTTGACAGTCTTTCGGCGGATACAGCCAGTGTCTCGCTGGCGACTGTCAAAGGCCGAATCTACTTGCACTACTTAGCAGTCGCGGGCCTTAGATGGCGAAGGAGGATTTGGCCTACTTACAACATAGCTGGATCACAAGAGCCCTGTGTCAAACGCGTGCAAATGCATAAAAAAATATGACGGTCTGCACGGGGCACTGGCCCATAGGTGACCATGCCGCCAGGCATACCAAATAATTTGCATTGCCGAAGCTGCGGAGAAGGGGGGAAACCACCAGGCACTTCCTCTGCGATTGTCCAGCTCTAACTAGAGTCAGGCTACGGACACTGGGCTAACCATTCTTTGGGGACCTCAGTGAGATTTCGAACTAACCCTTCTGTATTCACTATAAATACATTGCACAATTTAGATCCTCGCCTCACCTGCTCTTCATTGATTTGGAGAAAGCTTTCGATGCTCTCTAAGGACTACATCTGGAAAACTAGCAATTTTCAAAATGACATATGGTAGCGCCAAGCGCCGCGTATTTCCTCGAGTGTAGATTACTGAACAAGAAGTCGTACTTTATTTTATTTAAGCTTATTTCTGCCAATCTACAAAGTCCAAACAAAAAATAACAAAAATGAGAGGAAATATTTCAGAACATGCTGTACCAACTATATCAACAACAAACAGCGTGGACGAAAAAATGCCTGCCTCCGGATGATATAGAGGAGGCCATTTCATAGTTACTTTCGGCTCATCCGTTCTTCCATAAAAGTCCTTCATGCCAAACTATCTGCATCTATCCGTGTCCATGTACCTGTCTACCTATAGCGCTACACACGACGACGGTCTGTGATGAATCTCATTTGTAGGCTGTCTCGTTGGGCTGGCATCCACAATGATATGCAAAATTTAATACAAGTCGGTATGTAATAAGTAGCTCCAAAGGGTGGTGTGTATCAAGATTGCCATGTTCCGAGGCCAGCCCGTCGCAAGCCCACCACACTATCTGACCGTGTAGTATCTGAACAATCTGTATAATCTGCCGTGGACTTGAACTATCGATCAAAATATTTCTATATGGAAATGATACGTTGGACGTCAATATGGAGAAGCGAATTTTGTAATTAAAAATAACATTTACGCTGTAATAGTCGAATAAAGTGTAACAGCGTCTAGGTAGCCGGTTCAGAGAACACCGCCGAGACTGCCGCTTTCAAGTCGTCAGCCAGCAGCAGTAACTTGGATGCTGACCGGATAAGATTGTAGTTTTTCATCTCTTCGCCACGGAACGCAGCGGCTACATCTGTATCTTCGCATCCATTGTGCTGCGTATGCATGGAGTGTTTTGATCGAACCTTTCCTTTTCTAATTATCAATGGGGCGTGATCTATACGAAACCAATAATAGCTGACATCATTCAACTCTTTTGGTGTGTTCAGATATTGATCTAATATATTCCCGATACATGATATGCCGCTGTGCTGCAGAACGGACCAATCTTGTTTGACGCACTGTTGGCCGGACAACGCTTTCGTATCTAGGAATCTACGAGCGTGTACAACAGGGGCAGGTAAAGAAAGCCAAAGAAATAAAGTAAATCAGCGATCATGAATGATGAATAAAAATTTCAGTAGATGGGTAGTTCGTTTCACTTTGTTGTCGATGATGCCGCAAAGAACAAGCTACACGAGTAGCATTCGATGACTCGCAGGTTTCTCGAAAATCTTGCTCCTCTACCACCGTATCGCGATGATAAACCGACGAAAAAATTAACATGGATGCGAGATACGACTTATTATGTACGTTGGTCTTCCAAATACTGTCCAATGGCCTTCTCGACGAGTTCTGAAGATTGCAGTCACGATATTGTGTTCTAGACATTTGTAGATACTTGAAATGTGATGAAAGGTACAACTCTATCTATTTGTTTGGATCTGTTGTTTGTCATGTTTAGAAAAATAGAAAGTATCTTTTTTGTTGGATAAACTAGTGAAAATTATGTGAAGACTTTTAAGAGATCTATGCATGTTGGAGGGACATTTTGAGACCAAGTAGGGGTCCTTAAGAGAATGTGTCCAATTCTTTTCTTTATTATAAAAGATTGATGCAACATGTTCAGAAATTGAGCTTTTAAATCGCACATATCTAAACTACTGTATTCTGCATCTATTTATCCCACGTGTACTACTTTTCAAGTTGTTGTGTAAAACAAAGCATTGTTAAAATCGGCTTACTGTCTTTCGTCTTTTTCAGGAAATAGAAATGAGAGAGCGTGGGGTTTTCACCCCCTAAAACCACCCCCGACTCCTCCCCAGAGCTAGCTCTCTAGCTAGGTCTCCTTTCTACTGTGCATCCCGTTCGTAACCGTGCTTTCCTGACTTCTTCCGAAGTTTATCCTGGATTGCTGCGATCATGGAGATGTTCACATCTAAATCCTCCTGGCAAGGTACAATTCTCCGGGCAAAATTTTCCAGTGATAGCACATCACCCAGAGATTTCTCTAAGTTTCTTTCTTTCACAAACCTCGTAAATTGGTCCTTTGGGAACCCATGGAGTTTGGACAATGAGGTGAGGCGTCCAATTTAAACTTATAGAGGTATTGACAATACCCTGAATGGCCGGTGAGAAACTGGGTGACATGATAACTGATCTCCCCATGCTTTCTCCCCGATGGAAAGGATACAACTGTAAATCTAACGACTCTTTTCTGACTGGTCCCATCGCTTTGTCATCCGCTCATGGATATCTTCTTTTCAGGTCTTTTCACCTGCGATAAAGGAGAAATGCGTCTGGCATTATATATGTTCATCATCTCGTCTGCCAGAATGTCAATCGGCATTCCACCCGAGATGACCGACGTTTCATCATCTGAGACGGTCCTGAAGGCAGAGATACACCCTTAAGCTGTCACTCTGCTTGCCTGTGTGTCACATGCATTTTTTTAATTTTCTGTAAAGAAGGAATCAGGAGATGCCATATAGTTATAGTTAACAATTGCAGTTCTCTGTCTCTTGATAAACATCTTCGCATCTCCAGTTTTTAAAAAATTGTATTTCAAGCAGGAAGAATTTTAAAACTGAACGGAGGGATATGAAGTGAATTTATAGACAAGGCTTTGTTATCTATAGTGGGGTTCTATTGGGATTGGGCGGTGACCTAAGGCACTCGAAGTTGGCCGATGGACCAAGAGGGGAGAATTATCTCGAAAACCTAAGAAAGCGAAATTCACCTTGAAGGTCTGCCAACAAATACTGAAGTTGATACGCGCTTGTATGCCTCTGTGCGCTCGAGAATGTAGGAGGATGAAAGCTTTTGCGGCACTTGAGTCCCTCATTATCTGAAATTTCATGTGGGGCCGGACCATAAGCTGTAATATAGAAATGGGGGATATCCCGAATACCTAGTGGAAAACACTCTCGAAGCTAAAATGGAGAATAAAAAAATACCGGCTCCACCACGCGCGATTTATTACTTGCCCATGTTATTCAGGAGGCGCTACCTTGGATCTTGGCATCCTTAGGTCATAAAAATGAAGGATACTCCTTGATTTAGTGTCAGTTCACAGGAAATAAGGGAATAGTTTTTCGTGGCACATCAAGCAGTTCTTTTCCAAGTGAGGCCTTGCTCAACTTAACCCTACAGGGAAATTTTGGATTGCTGTTTACTCATGCACACACCCTTTTCAGAAGGAAAGCAGCAGGTTGGTACTGGAATTACCGTCACTCAGTCGAACGAACCAAGCGGAATGCTTTTCATGAGGCTCTTCGCCAGGATTTTAAGGACTCTGTAGATGCCTGGAATATCCTTGAACTGATGCTAGATTGCCCAAGAACTATACGAGGCTTTCGACAGTGACTGCAAAGCTGCGCGATCAATAGCTGATAGGCAACAAAATTCCTTAACGGAAGAGAAATTGGAAAAAATGTTACGTCATGGTCTGAGACCCGACGTTCAGAGACAAAATTTTTGCTTTCCAGTTTGTATGGCTCGCGCGCTACGCAAGTTGGTGCAAAAGAACGAAGTCTCTAGACTTAGCGACACTTTCTCTTAAGTAGGCTTTTGGACCAATCCCATGGTTATTCTATTGAATCTGGAGAGGAGGTAAATATGTAGTGTATTTCAGGAGATCCTTAGTCTGGTTCTGGTTTGATCTGGCGGAATTGTCGGCAGATTAGATATACATATCAGAACTTTTTGGAGCATTCCTGAGTCTTTGCAATTTTCCAAAACACGTCTGAAGCCTCAAGTCCAAAAGATCGCTTTCCAGAACCCAGCTCCAGCCATCAGAGCGTTTTTTTTGAGACGACGTACGTGACTGCGAGAGAATTACAACAACATTTACCACAGTAACTCCAAATGTTATCGTGTTTAAGCACGGATTTAATACCGACACCAATAGTTTCAAGGAAATGGGCGGTTTCGGTTCTGAAGCAGTTGCAAAAATATCTAGCGGCCAATAGAATAGATTTCTGGAGGAGAAGAGGTAACGACGCGAAAACTTAAGCGTTCGACACTTCGCATGGAGACATCGGTGCCTGTCTCTACTACTTTGTCGTTCTCACCAGTCGGCCCAGTTAAGATATTCGCCCATATGTTGATAAATATGGTAAGTTGATGATCAGAAAATTGACGAGATTGCGCATCGATTTTAAGAGATTTTAAGAGAGTCGAGGCAATTAACGACATTCGAACGGAACTTAAAACCTTGGTGCTGATTTTATGCGCAAACTCGAACTCGCGGGCGACCTTGTTGAATAAAAAATGTCGAAAACGTCAACCAAAACCAGTTGTCCACACATCAGGGAGGAAGGCTCCATGCTGCCATTTGCAGACGTACAAGCCCTACGACACACGTAAACCAATTAGGAAGAGACACTTTCCAGTCTCTCGTGTTATCGAGAAGCTGCGATATGCCGAGACTGATCAGGTGGTAGCTTTGGGAGTCATTGCCCGTCACCGTTGTGATAAAACTTGCCAAAATGCGTCTTTGCTTTGATGCACGTAAGACGAACAGTCTCACCATGAGTACACTTATCCTTTACCTCATATCGAGAGGATTTTTAGTTCTCTCTCGGAGGTTAAATTTATTATAAGTCGAGATCTGCGAATGCATTTTGGAAAATTCCACTCTATCAGTTCGTAACCATGCCGTTTGGGCTCTGCAAGAGTAAATTTGTTATGAAGGACGTTCGATACTTGAGATATATTATTGGCAAAGGAACGTTCGATAGCGATCCTGACAAAAATTTTCCACATCTGAAAACTGTCAAACAGCTACTACGGCTCCTTGGAATGTGTGGGCGGTACCAATGGCAGACATGCTTCAGCAGAAGTGACATTTTTCCTGATCTGAGGAAGCCATCCTGGCTTTCCACGATCCCTCTTCGGCTCCCGTCTTACTCGACCCCTATTTCTCCAAACCTTTCTCCATCAGTTTTAACGCAAGTCAATATGGCATAGTGACGGTGCTGTTGCAAAACACGGAGGGGAGAGATAAAGTTCCCATAGCGTTCACGTGGAAGAAACTTACGCAGACTTAACGAGATTACATTGTCAGTACACAGGAATATTTGACAGCAGTGGAGGTAGTGTGTAAATTCCGTGCGTACTTTGAAGGTACACCTTCGAAGTGGCTACTGACCACGCTTCACACAAATTGCTGATTAACCAGTCAGACCTTCACAATAGGCTGATCCGATGAGCATTGAAGCTCCATGGATTCTCGTTAATCATTAAATACAGAGAAGGCTTATAATACCTTGCGCCGGATTTTCTATCTTCCATGTATTCACCAGTGGAGGCGGTTATTCTTCCGCCGAATATTCGGCCTGCGGACTATTTGATGATCGAGCGCATTAGGCCGAATCCCAACAAGCTCTCTGATCTCCAGGTGTACGATAGATTAGTATAAAAGCAGGTCGAGGATTACATCCGTTATTCTGAAACATGCAAGACGTCAAAAGCACCTAATCAAACGCTCCGGCCTCCAGTGAGAAAACTTTTGTCTCCGATCGAATATTTTAGTACTTAAATATCGATTTGATGGTTCCATATCCATATCTCGCACCGGAAATATTGATGCAATAGTCGCTCTTGATTTTCTTGAAGTTTTCATTCGTGGAGCTGATTAAACGATTTACGGCGATTGTGCTGATTGAATACTTGAAAAAATAAAATTCATGTGTGTGAAATACCCGAATCGATATGGATTGATAATGTGGTGGTTTTTAACGATTTTCCACCTGTTGCCAATTCCGGGCACGTTGCTCCCAGGTCAGAGGTGAGACATGTTTGATGAGTTACCTCTGCCCCGGATGAAACTGTTAGTCGTATTTCTTTTGTATCCTTGGGTGCTATGCCCCAAAAGAGAGGTCCGTGAACCATCAAACGTGAGAGTAAGTTGCTCTCCATAAGGTCCGGTCCAACATAAAATAGATGTGGACCCTTCATATCCCAAAGAAAAATATTTATACCGCTTTATACTCCCCGCAGGTAAATGCTCGGTGATAGTAAATCGCTCACTGTTGGCCCTGCTCAGAGGGATTGGGGTAACAATATGTCGTCCAGTAATTGCATTCTTCGTTAAGCAATACAAGTTTCGATACCAACCTGCCCTATTACGTTCTTTTTGGGCAAAACATGGTCACCAATGGGAGTACCTACATACGCTCTCTTACGACGACTGACCGCGCAAACACCTCTTCCACTGAGATTAGCAGACGGCAGCTGGACAAGAAGTGATGCCGAAAAGGGAGCTGCATTTGCAAAACACTTGAAAAAGGTACTCCTCCCCCACTTACCGGAGATGGAATTAAGACTTCCGAAAACATCCGTGGCTACACCGAAAAGAAGCTTCTCATTTAGAGCCAAACGAGTTGCTCAAGTCTTTAGCGAAGAAGTGGACCCAAAGAAAGCTCGAGAATATGATCTATGTTTAGGGAATTTCACAGTTCTACGTTTCGGCTCTCGCTTTCTAGAGAAGCGTGGTACAATGGAACAAGTTCACAGGATCGTCTCTTGTATTAAAAGTGCACTAGAGAATAGAAAGTATTGCTCAGCGGCCTTTTTTGATGTGGCGTAAACCTTCGACATGCCACACTTTTTGGATTTTTGATTTTTAAAATAAAGAAGCTGCTCGAGAGTTTCATGGAATTTCGGAATCTTTGCTCTTGGAGCGTAAATTGAGGATGATATACAAAAGCTTCACGTCTCGCGAGTTCAACATCCAAGCTGGAGTCTATCAAGGCAATGTCGTTGGACCGACACCCTTCCTCATGTATGCCTCGGATCCACCAACTGATCTTAATCTAATACCTTCAACGTTTGCAGATGATACTGCCCTTTTAAGAATCTACACCAATCCTCAGGTTATATAAAAAAAAATTAATTCATCTGAGACGAATTGAAAAGTCGTATACAGAATGGAAAATTCGCGCAAGCAAAATCAAGCACTGTCACTTTCACCCTGAAGCGGCAATATCGCGATAAGGTATCAAAAAATGGTGTAACGATCCCCCAACAGAATGAGGGAAAGTATCTCGGTTTGCACGTGATTAGACGACTAACGTGGAGAAAACATATTGAAACGAAGGCAATGGAAATGAAGCGGAGAGTACGAAATATGTATTGGCTTCTAAATAAAACCTCTGCCATTAGAATGTCAATATGGACTTAAGGAATCTAGCTGTGGGGTCTAGCGTGCACATCTAACATCGAGTTGCTATAGAGAGCTCTCTCCAGGATACTCCGGATGATTACCGTTGCACCTTGGCATATGAAAAATGAAAACATCCACAGAGATCTTGAAATTACGGCAGTAAAACTAAGGGATCTCATTGCAGGTGAGAAAGTATGGCTTCCTACCCTAACCCCTTAGCCAGGAGACTGCTACTACAGCCTAGTGAGAGTCTAGTTAGTGGATTGAAAAAAAAAACATTCTTGAATGTAAATTAAGGCAAATAAAATATCAACAAATAATTTAACTTGGTGAAAACTGTATCCTGTAGTAATGGTGAGGAATACATCTCAACTTTAGTTTTAAACTGCTTGGTGTTAGTGAGGTGCTACGCCCTTTTGCCGCTACATATAGTATACATACGGTTGCCATTTACCCTTTGATGGGGTATAGCGCTTCAACCATCCCTACGCGCTATTGTTCCCGGTTACCTGAAATGCGCTTTAGTTCCCCCATTAATTTCCTGAGATGCCCAGATGTCTCGTTGGAATAATGGATATTCATATACAAATGATTAAAAAACTAAAACAAAATAATTTTTTTCCACCCAATTCATACGAACTTACTTCGTTGTGGTATTGATGAATTGATATGTGATGATGACGTCATGCAGGTTGTAGGGTGCACGAAATTCACAAAAAATTATAAAGTTTTACCCCTATAACTTTGTTAATAATAGTTTGATTTTCTTCAAACTTGATCAAATTGTGCATTATGTTCTTCATTATACGCATGCCAAATTTTGTACTTCTGGGATGAACATAAGGGGGGTGCCGGGTAAATTTCTAAAATGTGGAAATATACTATTATTAACTTTCTTCTTCTGTTTCTTCAGCCTTTGTCCCGTTCACAAGCGGGGTCGGCTCGTCGTGATCGGCTTCGCCATTTGGCTCTATCGAATGCCTGATCTGGGTGCAATCCCCTACGCGCCATTGTTCCCGGTTACCTGAAATGCGCTTTAGTTCCCCCTATGATTTCCTGAGATGCCCACACTTCCTCTCTGATGTTCTGACCAATACGGTTGTGGCGACCCATCCGTCGGCTATCTTGGGAGAATGGTCCCACTACATGGCATAATCAGCAATGCAATTGTTGTCCACCTTTACTGTGTGCGCGTGTCAAAAACTTCTTCGTTTTGAATAGTATCAGGACAGCGTATGCCGATATTACGACGAATGCTACTCCCATATAGCAACATAGAAAGAACACTTGCGCAGAATAGACTCAACTTGATCTTGGTCTAGATCTAGATCTGCTAATGGTCGATCAACATCCAGTTCAGTCCAATCAACGGAAACCACGCTGCTTGGATATATAAATTGATAGATGGGGATCGTCACACTTAGAACCTTGGTTTTGTTGATGTTTATCTTCAGACCAACTCCACTTCCCTCTCTTTTCAAATCCAGAGCCATTTGGCCAAGGCAAATGACCTGGTGAGAGGGAGAACAGATGCATAGTCGAGGTGTTTGAGGAAAAATATCACCATTCATTGAATTTTTCAAGTCCTCCGGACAAAGCTGCATGAAGAACTTGACCGGTAACAAAAAAATACTATCGGCGACAAGATGTAGCCCTGGCGGACTCCTGAGAATCCTCCGAGATTTTGCCTCGGTGCAGCATGTGACATTTTCCACTATCATAAGTCGCTCTCATACTGGCTATTAGTTTCTCTGGAACGCCACTCCTGGATAGCACACACCAGACACACAAAGCTTTCTCGAAATCGATGGAAAGCAGGGGCTGCAGAGATCTAATCTCTGCGAACTATTCCAAAATGATCCGTAGGGTGTTGATGTGTTCAATGCAGGAGGTTCTGGAACGAAAACCAGTCTACCCTCTCTCGATCAAACTTTCTAGCACGCAGACACCCTTCAATTCTCACACTCAAAACAGGTCCCCTTCTTTGAGATTTTAACGAATATCCTCACATTCCTCTCTCTGCGACAGGTCTCGCATTGTGTGGAAATAGCAGATCTGCAATAATTTCTGGTGTAGCGGTAACTATGCGGGAAGACCATCAAGCCCAGCGGCGTTACTCCGATTGAGTGCATTGATGTTCGAAACGACTTCTTTTCTGTTTGGGAGAATAGTATACATTCACATATTGCGGTTACTAGCCATTTCATCCACAAGAGGAGACACCTCACCGGGTGTGGTAGGATAAAGGACCATGGTGAACAATTCTTTCCACCTTTTCAGTTGTTCATTATAGTGGATGAGGGGTCGACCGTTAACGTCCTTCACAGAACCATGGAAAGATTTACGACCATATACAAGCTCTTTCGTTATGCAGTATCTTCCGTTTTCTCGACCAGCACAATAGCAAATTTTCTCTTGTCACCGCGTACACTACGTAAACTTCTCGGAATTTCTCGCAGCGGTCAATAGAGTTTTCAACCCCTTCCATTCATCGATCCGTTTTCATGATTCCGCAGTCAGCTAGATTTTATGACGCCCTTTCGGTACGTGATCGACCTCCTGTGTAACATCCGAGGAAACACCATTTTTGATGGTAGCTCAATGCTCATCGATATTCTCGGGCGTGTTACTCAGTATATCTGCCGCCCGACCAGCAAGATAGCTCTTCAATTGTTAAGCGGCAGTTGCATCATACAAGCGGTCGATGTTGAACTCAAGGGGTCACAGTTCTTCAACCCTGTGAGCAGTTGTTGACGCAATACGCAAACGAACGTAAACGACCATCAGATGGTGATCCCTTTCGAGGCCGATGTCAGTACTTCTCTCGTTACGAACATCTAGGAAACAACTCCTAAATCTACTACTGATCGCAAAGTGGTCGACCTGATTGCTCGTACGGTGTCGGTTGAAAAATAACTAGTCTTATGGCATGGTCTGTGCTCGAACAATATACTAAAAAAAACGAGGCGGTGGAGGATGCAGAAATCCACATACCTCTCATCATTACCGTTATAGCCACCAAGACCGTGTTCCTCCCATCATATGTCCAAGCAACGTGTTTACAGATCCCACCTTGGCATTCAGATCACCCATCACGATCACAATGTCACCTCCAGGAAACTTTTCCTGAACTATGTGTAGTTGTTCTTAGATAGCATCCCCACCACTATATTCGAAACCTCCGTTGGTGCGTAGCACTGTACCCGTCAGAAACAACTCAACACCACATTCTCATCTGCTACATTGCCCTAAGGCCCTGCTTAGACAATATCCAACTAATATCGTGAAAATTTCCGCTCGAGTTGGAGAAAGCAAGTATTCTACTCGTCCTTGTTACCGTTATCGAGTAGCGTGCGTACTTTCCAGAAACCAATCATAGTCCATTTTCGATAACCAAAGGTTACTGACGTTTGGCCAGTCCCTACCGAAGGCGTTGGTGATGTTTCGATAGCAATAAAGTTTAAAAATTTGCAAGTTACTAGTCCACAAATTTCCATCCCTTTTAGTCACCCCTTATAATAAGCAGGGACGATTTTGAGTATATTCTCAACCCCAACTCACACGCTACCTTTCAGTTTTTCAATGACAAAAACTGCTCTCGCCATGTTCAAGTCTTCTTGCAACACTTTCCTCTTGAAAGGTTTGCAGAAACCGCCAATTTTCTCTGTCCCAATTCTGTCACCTGCTTTCCTAGATGGTGTACTCTCAAGCGAGTCTGTATAGATTCAACTCAGGAGTTCCTAAAAGTTCTACCTAGTCCTCTTAGAGAGTCCAAATTGGGCGACTCATCCCCTTTAAGGACTCTACACAGACTCTTTCCAAGCAGTACGTCCTAAAGGAATTTAGTTTCAGATTTTTCGTCTTCTTGAAGTGGTTTGTCCTTTATCCGATAGATCATTATGTAATTCAGCTAATATGGCAATGGGTTTGTTTGAGGGTAAGGGATATTCCTAGATAATTAACTGCCAAAGAAATTGGTTCGTCAGGTTGATAAGGTAAAGTATCAACACTCAGCCCGTTACAAATTACATTCAATGCAGCTTCTCTTCAAAAACTTCTGTTTCGACATAGCTGTACGTTAGCCATTCAAAACATAACGTTATATTTTCCATTACTTATTATTTTGAAAGATAATGAAAGGCGTAACGAATCCGTCTTATTGTTATGCATATAAAATAAAGGAAGATAATCAAAGCAACGAGTTGCATCTCTACTAAAAGATACGCCAACTGAGAAGTGGAAAGATCAGATTCGCTATTATACTTTTGTATATTTGCGGTGAGCATGGTATCCCGAAAGCAGGCCCGAGTCTTCTATCATCTTACAATTATTTATTGATCCCAAAGAAGACTCGATAACTTCCCTCCATGCATACCGCCATTACTAACTGATACCACAGTACGGATACGGCATATTGTTACTTCGTAGTTCGTAACATGACCATTGATCGTAATTGGTTGAAGCGCGTTAAATTAACAAAAGAACCATCAGACATTTCGACCAAATAATATATTTATAACTGAAGAACTTTGTGGTGGTTGCCGTACGGTAAGATAATGTACCCGGGGAAAAAGATACCAGAGAAGAAAAGAAACCTTGGTGGTAGAAGGTGAGTGCAAGTAAGCAAGCGATTGCAGGTTCCAAACCAAAAAAGCATAACCGGCAGCCGCTTCTGCAATATACTTCACTATCTTATATTTGCGGTTCTTTTGTGACTGCGGTCTGGCTTCCTTAAAATTTTCTGTGAGGTAGCCGCTTTTCAGAAAACCAAGGTCCATTCAATCTTAAAGATGATGCACATAATGGAGTAGAGGAGTATATCTACTCACATTTCTATTTAATCTTATGGATGACATCCAAGTTAGAGGAGCAATACATGCCTGAATTTTGCAGGAAGGATGGGTCTCTCTTTTAATATCTAATCCATGAGGAAGTGCAGTTTCGAAGCAAAGCTTCTTAAAAAGCAGTTCCAACTCCTCTTCATATAATACCAGTACTATATCTATCTATTGAGTTTTGCCATTTATAATTCATTAGGTCCATCTGACTTTTCCATGAAAAGTTCATCAGCTCAAGGAGTTCATCTAATTCAATCGAAGCTTTGCAGAGTACAACAGATTCTTCCATGTATAAGTCACACAAGTCGCAACTCCTTATCCCTTCCATAAGTCAAAACACGGAACAATAGTCTGATCTTCCCTCTATACGTTTTGTGGACAGTACATTGTGGTTTATATTTGCATCAATTATCTTTATCCCGACGATGGTCGCCGGGGATGGAGAAAATCCCATTAGAGGGCTTACGTCTCAGTAATCGGTTTTTATCACCGCCATATACACTTGCAGTCATAGCGGTCCATTCATGTACTTGCCTCCGGTATCGCGAAAGTACCATTCTTTCAAATTGATGGAAAAAGATTGTTTTGTTTTGAACAATTGTAACTCTCTTCCTTGGAGGCACATTACCAGCGACATTAGTGTTATGGTGGCAAACGGCAGCAGCCGTGGCTGCCGCATGAATTAAAAGTCATCACGTTTAAAAGTTATTTTGTTCTGGTGGTTGATTTATTGCCCTCGACTTGAATGGTTGTTATTTAAACAACGAAAATCAATTCGATTAATAATATTTCAAAGGGAACCAATGGAAGGCGATTGAACAGATACCGTTGATTAGGTGTCTTATTATACTTTTTGGCTCTAAACCACTTTTTGATTTATCTGAGCATCATATCAATATAATTCGGTTGAAAAGAGAAGGTTCAATTCGAAATAAAGGTAAGAACTTACATACGTACATACTGGCACTTCCTACTATTAAAAATACAGACGAATACTGCTAGGCACAAGGCTCTAATAAATCACTATCAGTGGAGATTCGCATTTAGAAGGTCTCTTCAGAGCAACTTACGATCCTAGTATAGTCAACTACCAAAATACGACAAAACAAGTCGTAATATTTTTTGGTGACCCTGAACGTTTAAATTAAAATTGTTACAACACGGCGATATGGATTTGTGAACACAGAAACAGGAAGCAATTGGGAACTAGAGAGAGTCGCTCGTGTCCAACTACAAAAAGGATGGAACCTCGAGAAAGACGTTGGATCAAGACACGAACGGGTGGTTCAGGCAGTACTACTCCTCCCTCAACGATGTGTGAGAAGGTGCTTCCTCTGGCTTCCAGAAAAAGAGCGGAATGATGCTGGGGTTCTGAACAACTTGGTGTCCAGAATAACCTCAACACTTCCACCTGGATGCTGCCAGGCAGCAAAACAGGAGAGAGAGCCGATAGACCGGGAACTTTTCCCACTATCGGCGCTCCCGAACCCGATGTTAAGAAGGTTCGGGAAAAATCGGGCTGCCGGCTCTACTAAGGGCTAGGAACTGTCACGTTAAAAGGTCGGCTCCTAAAACCATTGAAGGGGACATGCAGCCCTCGGAATCTTCATCTGAAAACTAGATGAGGTGACACATTTCTCAAATAAATTTGCAGCATTGTAAAGCGGCGACTGTACGTATTAGTCGTCGGATCAATAGCTGTAAGACCTATATTATATATACCTCATACAAGAATTGTGGGTTGTTGGTGGGGTAGTCAGGGGCCTAAACTTCCAACGTGCTGACCTATTGTACGCCAATGGAGGCGATCGACCCCGCTCCTGCATGGTAGTCTCAAAAAACTTCCAGGCTAATTTGGTTAACGACCTATGTGATAGCGACATCAAATTGGCTAAATAAACTAACCATAAAAACTCAACAGGGAGATAAAGAGATACTATGGTGCTCTGCATATTTCCCCTACGACGCAGAAGACGTTCCCAGTGGAACATTCATCAGAGCTATCCAATATGCCAAAAGTAGAGGCATGGGGGTAATAGCAGGATGTGATGTCAACGCTCACCACATATGCTGGGGAAATTCCAACATCAATGTAAGAGGATCGAGACTACTAGAGTATCTATAATAGTAGGCACCGATTTGCAGATCCTATATTTGGGTAATGAACCCACTTTCTTCAATGTGGTCAGGCGAGAAGTCATCGACATCACGGTGGCATCTCCTGACATCGCAGCTCTGGTTGGAGAGTGGAGAATATCAAACGATATCACACTCTCGGATCAGAGAAGCATTGATTTCGTAATGGGCATGGATCCACCTCCACCCACTATATTTCGGAATCCGCGGAAAACAGATTCGAGTGATGTATAATATAAAATAGAATTGAGCGCCTGAGTCACGATCCATGGGAAACGCATCAAATCCTTTACTGGAATTAAGAAGACAACCTAGATGATTACAACCAAGCATGAGAGAAGATTTCGAAGAAAGCTGCCCATTCAAGATGTCAAAGAAGGGTATAATACCATGGTGGAACTGGCAAAACCGAGGGGAACGACAAGGATGATCCTCAATCGTGCTCTGAAATGTGATTCAGACGCTACCTGGAATCGCTAAAAAAGCACAGAAGGCTCTAAAGAAGAGCATAAGATCAGCTAAACGATCATTATGGAGACGCTTTTGCGAAAAGACTAACTCTCTTAAGGCAACCTCAAAACTGGATTCTGGTTAAAGAACGTGGCCGGAAACTGGGTTATTTATGTTTACAGAACGGAAGGTACACAGAAAGCGATGAAGAAACGGCGAACCATTTGCTTGAAGGGCACTTCCCAGGCATGATCCAAAATCTAACCTCGGGGCCAACAGGTGCATACAGCCCTCAACCGAAAGACTGGAATGCAAAGTAGTATCACTGGAGCGAGTAAAATGGTCATTTATACTCGATTGGGCCATTTCCGACAGTCGGGCGGTATTATCAGCACTAAACAGCAACAACATACCAAGCCAGTTGGTGTGGAGTTGTCACCAGGTGCTACTGAAACTTGGCCGACTGAACGAAACATTCCTGATGTGGATTCCGGGCACTCTAACATCGCTGGTAATGAGAAGGCTGACAGACTGGCTCGCTGAGGGTCTGGATCCACAATGATGCGGTCAAGTCTACTCTGAAAGTAGTGGAGAAATTTGGACTCTTGCCGGCAGGTGGAAATTCTTGTGAAAGAGCCTAGGGTCACTAAAGCGGTATTTTTGTTGTCCCTTAAGAAGTGGGACATGAAAATCCTAGTAAGGCTTTTAACGGAACACTGCCCCTTAAATTACCATATGGAAAAGATTGGGGTTGTGGTTAGTGAGGAGGAGGAGGCCCTGCACTTTTTATGCAGCTGCTCGGCCTCCTCAGATCTTAGACGAAGACACTTTGGCAAGGTTTTCTTCAATGAAGAATCTGCTAAAGCCTGCGAACGCCGTAGGCGGGAAGCGGGATAGTACAATGGGCCTAACAGTGGCCTGAGTGCTCGGAGCTGCGGGTCCCCCCAGTAAACTAAACTAGCTAACTAACTAAAAGGTTGGCTTATTTTTAAGAACGGCACCAAAAGTTAATCGAGCTGTGGAAGCTGTTCGAACAAGGCGATAGCAAAATACGGAAGCAGTACGGGGAAGACCAAACCCATTCGCACTTTACCCAGCGATACTACCACTTTATGAGGGAGGGCTTTCAGAAATATTCAGCAGAGTTTACAGAAAACATTCAAAAGCTTGAGTGTCAGCCGGAGTTGAACAGCAGTCAACGGGAATCCCTCGCGAGGAAACTGGGCTGCAAAAACAGTTTAGACGACAACAGTCAGTGATTGGTGCATTAAAGTAGTACTTCGAAATGCTCTTCGGCAGGAGCAATCCCGGCAATATTACGAATTGCAGGGCGCAACCAACCATTCAGTGCTATTCGAATCAGGTCGAAGATATCCATAACAACATCTGGGAGGCAGCAGAGGATCCAGCAGGAACTGGATACGATTTTGAGGGCTATATTCAACTAGCTCGAATAACAATACCACCTAGAATCCCCTCGGATAATCAGGTGAGAGTAAACACTGAAGCCATCCACAACACAACCCTCCGCGACACCTATAAGAGGGAAATGGATGCCGCAATAGCCACACTCAATAAAGGACCTGGAGATGAAGCATCAACAAATGATCTTCACAATCACCTGAAGAACGTTATCATAAATACGGCCACAAACATACTTGGCCCCAGCCGCAAAAAAGAGTCGGGCCGGCTGGTTTGACGATGAATGTAAGCTAGCTACGGAACGGAAGAATGCTGTATACCGAGTAATGCTGCATTCTCAAAGTACGTGGGCACGCGCGGAGACTTGTCACGAACTCCGGCAAGCGGAGAAGCGACTTCACAGATGGAAAAAGGAGGACTGGGAGAACCAACAAGTCTGTGAACTCGTAAAATACAGGGAGCCAGTTTTACCAACAAGTCAGCAGGATGAAGCGTTATACACCTCGATATTCATCTTGCCGAGACAAAGAGGGAAACCTGATTTCCGACAGAATACTTTGATGAACTACTGAACAACCAGAGCATCGGCGAATTTGAGGTCCCGCCAACTGAAGGCGACGGACAAATACTGCCACCACCAAGTATAGAAGAAACAGTCCGTGCATTTCATCGGTTTGAAAACCATAAGTCGCCAGGAGCCGATGGAATTACAGCCGAATTGGTTAAATACAGAGGCGACCAATTACACCAAGTGGTTCATCAACTTGTGCTCAAGGTGTGGGATAGCGAATCAATGCCGAACGATTGGCAAAGAGACATTGTCTGTCTCATACATAAAAAGAGAGTTATCACGCAGGGCAGCAATTACAGAGAAATCAGGCTGAGGCTGAGTACCATCTATAAGATATTCACCTCTATCTTGCTAGACCGGATAGCCCCATACGCCCAGAACATCATTGATCCATACCGAAGAGGCTTCACTCTAGGCAAATCAGCAACAGATCAGATTTTCTCTCTGCGGCAAGCGATGGAAAAACTGTTGGAAAATGGGCATCAGTTGCACCATCATCATCATCGACTTAAAAGCTGCCTATGATAGCATAGCCAGGGTAAAACTGTACAAGGGCCATAAGAGAATTCGGTATCCCGACGAAATTGATAGTACTGACTAGGCTGACCCTGACCAATGTGCCAGGCCAGATAAAAGCAGCAGGATCATTCTGAAGACTTACGACAAGGGGATGCCCTATCATGCGTCCTCTTCAACCTGGCCCTGGAGAAAGTTATCCGTGATGCTGAGGTAAATGCAAGAGGAACGATCCTCTTTGAGCCCACCCAACTACTGGCCTATGCTGACGATATCGACATCCAGATCGAGCAGGCGGCGCAAGATCTTGGGCTGCACATCAATGAAGGCAAGTCAAAGTATATGGTGGCAACGTCGGCACCAAAGACCAACCAACGAACAACATTAAACCGCACTGGTCAAACGGAAAGAATAAAGACAGAAGACTACAATTTTGAACCGTGCTAAGTACCTCATCATACTTTCAAAGTAGAGTTAAAGAGTTATCGACAAAGCTGAGAAAGTGAGGAAACCACCCTATCTACACTTTCGCAGTTTCTATAGCACAGAAGGATTCTGGCTAAGGACCATAAGCATGTCTGCAAAATTCTGGTCCAGGTTAAAAAGCATTACAATTGTAGAGTGCTATGCATATAATAAGGAAGCGTGCTTTTTATGAGCAAATGCACACAGTTCAGGAGTCTTTCTGAAGGTGATGGATGATCTGAATGCCAAGGTGAACTCGGACATCTGATTGGGAGGCATGAATTTGGTGATCATAAAACCAACAATGAATGACTTGTAGACTTCCCATCATTGGCGGCACACTGTTCGAGTACAGTGCCAGCAATAAGGTCAGTTGAATTTCGACTGACCTGCCTAATTAAAGCGACCGTGCCTTTGTCGCTGACGCAGATGATGTTGCCGGTCACTTCCCAAAAGTACGCAACCATCTTGAGTGTGAAGAAGGGCAACAGATTTGAGTGACGTGCTTCTTTCTATCTTATAGATATTAGATAAAATTATCCTCGAATACATCAAGGAACACCTCGAAAGCTTGACTGACGGAGAACAGCTTGGTTTCTGTCCTGGATTGTCATCTACTGACCGCATTAACAGCCTCCGAATCATTATGGAACATTGTAGAGTTTAGATCGCCACCTGTTCTTCAGCGATTTCAAGAAAATATTCGATAGCGTAAAGAAGGAGTGTATCTGAAAGACCTTAGGCAGGAAGTGTCTTCTGGAGAAATTGATACTCATTATCAGAACGACATTTGGGCGCAAAATGCCACGTGCTGCATCGTAGTAAAACCTCAGAGGAACACCGATGCTTTTCCTTTTCGGTAGTGATCTTCACGTTGTCTTGGCTAGAAGACGTGGAGAGGTTCAATGTCTTTCCTCAAAAACTTTAACTATGCTGATGACATCTGCTTCTTTTTTTACCGCTTTGAATTTGGAAAAACAGGTAAGCAGTCAGCACGAACAAGACCAAGGCTTTTAGTCTGACTGGTCTGGCGCTCTTCCTATTTACCGCAGAGCATCAAATAGTTCAATAATATCTATACCTGTCGACAGGAGCATTGATATCGTATTAACAGCGCTAAATTCGCCTTCGCTATTTTCTCCAAAATCTGAAAATAAAACTACCTCAACATAAACACAATGTTGAGGCCTGTCACGTGCTAATGTTCTCTCTGTGCTGCTATATGAGAGCAGTATATGGTAAGTGACTTTCACTGGTACTCGGCAACTTCAGGCTTTTCTCAGTTCATATCCGCGTCGTAAAAGCTAGGTATTCTGCCCTGAGACATTCACAAATATGGAGCTTTGACGGGGTACAGGCCAGATGCTCATAGACGTGTTGATGATCCGCAAGAAGTGCTAGCAAATTGGTCACAGATTTAGAAAGGGTGACAGGCACCTTGCGAGTTATAAAGTGTGTTAAAGCACTTCATTTAGGACCGTAACGATACACTACAAAAACATTGTAGGAGGCAATGTGGTCAGCATTGCGTTCGCCCGAGATTATTACCCTGATTTGACTCAGGTACTCATTTACAGCTGATTCGACTGGTATCCAACGTTAAATCACGATACAAATCCCACTGCCCCCAGTGAGGTTTGAACCGCGACCTTCCGTACGACCGCCTTGTGCTCTAACCACTCAGCTATCCGGACACGAAAGACTGCGCATGGGGCATGGAGTAATCTAATCTACACATTTTTGCGCCGAGAGGATTTCCAAAAATATGATGAACAAATTCAGACAGTTAAACCAAGTATATCGTAAAGTCGGAGCTAAATTTGTCAAAAGACTAGAAATGCACAACTCTAGATAGTGTTGGCAGTTCAAAATGCAACTTTTCCCCATTGAGAAGGGCTAAATATAGCCGAGACCACCATTCCGATTTTCACTTTGTATTATTTTTTTAAAGAAGTGTCTGGCTAAAAGTTTAAAAGGTTTTCATACGTCCCTCCTTAAAGGGCATTAAAAATATTGATTTAGTAACCTCCGGATCACTGACAAAGATTTTTAGCTGTCAAAACGAATCTAAATTTTTTCTTTCCACTTTGAAAACCTTTTCGAATCTAGCCTTCAGAGCAGTGTTTCAGAGGACGCGTTAACGCCGAAAGCCTGTGGCGCAGCAGGGTTAACAACATTCGAAATTTATTTCGAACCCCCTCAGCAGGTGCAATTACCTACTGGTGCGGAGGTTTCGGTTTTTCCTGTATTCCGGCACCATCGGCAATTTCCTCAACCATTGAAACTTGCGGCAGCAAATTCCTCCCGAATTAACACCTACGGATACAGGCAAGTGGACGTGAGTCTTGGCTTGCGTAGGACGTTTTCGTGGCGATTCATCCTGGCGGATGTCAGCTTCCCCATACTAGGCGCAGACTTCTTGTGCCACTGTGGGTTGCTGGTGGACTTGCGAAACAAGTCACTTATAGATCCCACGACCAACCTTAATTCGCCGGGCCAAATCGCATCTCACCCAAATAACAATCACTCCTCCAAAAGTTCAGTCAGATTACTACCGAATGTATTCTCTCAAAACCAGTGAAGCACAATGTGCAGCATCATATTAACATTACCGGTTCCTCGATTTTCTCGAAGGTGCGTCCTCCACCACTCTAGAAGCTGGCTATTGCGCGGAAAGAATTTGAGCAAGTTGTTCAATAGGGTATCTGCAGACCTTCAAACAGCTGTTGGTCTTCCCCACTAGATATGGTCTCTAAGTCAAACAGCGAATGGCGCCCCTGTGGGGATTATAGGAGGCTAAATGCACAGACTGTTCCAGACCGATATCCAATTCCGCTCATCCACGACTTTGCGCATCATCTCGCAAACTGTCGCAATCCCTGTAGCTCCAGAAGACATTCCAAAGACGGCAATATGCACACCCTTGGACTCTTCGAGTTCACCCGAATGACTTTCGGGTTGTGCAACGTGGCGCAAACCTTTCAAAGGTTCATTCACTCGGTCCTGCGAAAACTCGACTTCTATTTCGTGTATTTGGACGATGTTCTGGTCGCTTCTTCCACTGAGTCTGACCACCTAGCCCACCTAGAGTGCATTTTTTGAAGTTTCCTTCAGGCCGGCTTAATACCAAACGTTGAGAAATTGCAGTTTTCTTCAAAAACAGGTGAGATTCCTCGGCGTCAGAACACCGTGAGGAGGTTCTTGGGTATGCTAAACTTTTATCGTCGTTTCCTGCCCAAGGCCGTCCAACATCAGTCTGTTTTGAACGCGAACTTGTCTGGCCTCAAAATAAAGGACACACGAGAGATCATGTGGTCTGAAGAGGATGTCCGCGCTTTTGATAAATCCCGACAGCAACTGGCTGATGCTATACTCTTGGCATTTCCTCGACAAGATGCACCCCTAGCCGTTTTTGTTGATGGCTCTGACATCGCAGTAGGTGCTGCTCTTCACCAAAAGGTGAATCAAGTCTGGCAGCCGTTGAGCTTCTTCTCTAAACAGTTGAACCCCGCTCAACGGAACTACAGCACTTACGATCGAGAACTGCTCGCCGCGTTCTTGAGCATTAAATACTTATGCTTCTCCTATAAGGCAGGGCCGTTCACAGTATTCACGGACTATAAGCGTCTCACGTATAAACAAAAGCCCGTCAAAGCGTCCCGTCGTCAGCTTCGATACCTGAGCTTTATAAGCCAGTTCACGTCCGACATACAGCCCGTGTCCGGCAAGGACAACATAGTTGCTGACGCTTTGTTACGTGTCTTCGAGGTAAATATCCCCGTCTCACTCGACTTCTTGGCTATCGCCAAGGCGCAGGAGGATCACGCAGTGCTTCAGAGCCTCAAATCCAACCCCAAATACAAATTTCGGGAGTTGCCCATGTTCGGCTCGAACCTCTCTCTCTCTGCGAAGACTCGGAAAAGGGACCCCGGGCATACATTCTGGGCAAGGAAGTGTTCCACGCGGTTCACGACTTAGTGCATCCAGGCATCAGGATGACAAATCGGTTAGTCACTGAAAAATACTTCTGGCCCTCCATGAATAAGGATGTCAACTCCTGGGCCAGAGAGTGCATCGCATGCCAGAAGTGCAAAGTCACCAGGCATGTAAGGGAAGAAGTGGGCTCATTCCCCCGCACTACCAAGCGGTTCCACACCATACACCTCGACATAGTAGGACCTTTGCGAGACTCGCACGGTTACAATTATTGCCTTACAATCATCGACAGGTTTACGCGGTGGCCTGAGGCAATACCTCTGAAGGACACTACGGCGCAATCTCTGTCGAGAATGGATCCTTCGCTTTGCTGTCCCTGCAGGGAATGCAATTTGAGTCCACCCTTTCCTCGGAGTTAGGCAAACTCCTTGGATTCAATCGCCAGCGGACTACTGTATACCATCCGCAATCGAATGGGATGGTAAAGTGTTGGGACCGGACATTGAAAGTCGCCATTATGGCTCGCGATGATCCGTCCTGGACTAAAGTCTTGCCTCTCGTCCTACTTGGCCTCCGAACAACCCGCCGAGAGGAATTTGCTGCCAGCCCCACGGATGTAGTATACGGGGAGAACTCAAGACTCCTAAGTGATCCGGCCTTCCACAAGAGATCGGGTCTCACAGGTTTGGGATTGTTGCGCCTGCTGAGAGACAATCTCCACCTCCCACCCGACACACATCCGCTACTGCCTGCGCTCCCAAGGAGCTGGACACGTGCACGCACGTCCTCGTCAGGATGGATGCTGTCGGGAAGCCGCTGCAGCCTCCATACGAAGGCCCGTACACACGGTACGAGCAGGGAGAACATTTCTTCCAGCTTGAGATCGGGGGATACAAAAAGGCTGTCTCCTTATCCAGGCTGAAGCCCGATTGCGTCCCAAAACAACGTCGCGTTCGCTTCGCCGAATGAATGAAAACACAGTTCCGGGTTCAATCGCTGAAGCCCCTAGGTTTCATCTAGGGGCGGAATGATGTGGCGCAACAGAGTTAACAACAGCAAAACGGATGTATCCTCATGCTGCTGATGCTAAATGACACTGTTAGCTGTAATGGACAAACCCTGGCAATAGTCATGATTAGGTTTCTAAGCAAATAATAATCCTATTGAAGGTTCGATCAACGTGAACTTGGAATGAGGTTTGGCTTACTAGCCTTTCCATTCCTTCGACATAGATCAATCTAGAACTTCTGCTTGCTTGCTAACTAGCACTAGTCGCAGGAACTTACCATTCCAGCTCCTGTTTTTATTCAGAACTTTTATAAAATTGCGTAATATCGAGGCACATATACATGTTCAAATATTCTAGCTGTGCCTTCGGAAAAATCTACAGCTCCTAGATAATATTTGGTGGACAAATAGGAAGCTTCTAGTCAACAAGCAACACATCACGGCCGAAAGGATAAATCCCTGCCAATACACTTGTCGTCAACTAGTAGAATATCAAATCCATCCCTTATCATTTCACATGAGACCATCATCGCAACCAACCAGAACCCCATGTTATAGTAGTCCCGAATGAACACTTACGTGTATGTCGGATGTGGATATGTAATGTTTCGTGTTTGCATTAATCCTACGGCTTTATCACATCGTCGGAATTGCCGGGTGAACTAATCGACTCAACGACGAACCATCAAAATACTTGATGTTTTTGGGTTCGCAGCAGGCAAGAGTCAAACAAGTGGAAATGACAACCAACATTCATCCATCCCTGATCCTTTATTCCTGCACAGTACGTGCTGAAGTTTCAAATGCCAGTTGTAACGAAGGTGAAGGCGAAGTTCATGAAAATAAATGCGAGAAATTGGAGTTGCCACATGAGTTTGTACATCAAGAGTTGACGTGGGACTCAAATTCTCCGAGATGTCTTTTCTTTTCACAATTTCATGTAGGTAGGCATGTACATGGCACACTTTTGAGCGACTCCTTATAGTGTCGTAAATGCTGGTTATGAAAAGTCTTAGACTTTCGACAGGTCTAACAGAAGGAGGTCCTAGAGTTAAGAAGACTGCAACCTATTTACAGTGAGTATCGGTATACGTTGTTCAAGTAAACCTAGATCACGGGAAGGAGTTAGTAGTTCCGTAAAGTCCCTTTCCTTTCGATGAATTCAAGTAGATCGAGCGTTCTTTGCAGAATAAAATTGGCAGCCCAGCTTCCTCAAGCCACGAAAAAACAAGCATTTTTCGCAACCTGTTATGTTTTAGTGCATCCAGTTGAAATCACGAGTGAAGAAACTTCATCTGGGAAAAGTTTTGATCTAGAGCCTACATTACTTGTCGTTAGGTGAAAATTTATGTCCTTACGTTAGTGCGTTGCGAGCTTACCATGGAAGGGAAGAGGCTCAAGGGAACATTTCCACTCGTCATAAATGTCGTCATAAACACGGAACATTACTAGCTACTCGCTGCCTCATTTAAGTGTACTGTACTGGAGTCATCCAGGGGGTTAGTCTTTCCATCTTATGAATTGCTCTTGGTGTTCTTCTTGCAAATAAAGGACTACAGCTAACTTATAAATTCTTTTAACTTCACGTTAGAGGTATCCATGGAGTATGGAAACAGGTGAGATCACTACCACATTCGGGGAGATTTATGGAGACCCTCCATCATCGTACGTACAAAATTGGTTACATTCTGTACACATTTCCATATTAGAAAAGTGGATCTGCTTCTTTGATGAAAATTATTGAATAAGATAAAATTTTCAGAACAGTCCGTACAAGGATACGACGTCTAATACGAAAAACTTCGCGATTCTCAGCATGAAGTTCAGGGTAGGCAAATGAGAGGAATGCATTTAACTCAAGACATATTTTCAAGGAATTGAAAGCCCTTGTGCTACTATTGACTGCTTCAATGACCTGTCCCACGTCTAGCAGCCTCACAAGACGACTCGAAAATAAAGGTTTGGAATTCCCCAAAGGAAGCTAGGATTGGGGCTGAGGATGGCTGGGTTTTGAAAATTGGGATGAGGAGTAGTTACCGGTGTAAAAGATTACCGTAGGGGTCGAAAAGGAAATTTCGGGTCTAGAGAGATAGGAAGATTTGAGGGAATAGATGAGTTCGTAGACGATCTCAATCTGGGATGGGATCAACATTTAGTGAGGAATTTAAGGACATGATGAACTCGGACGGCGTCGACGCGAGGCGTTTGACCGAAGTCGTAGAGGATCTGGTTGGAGATGTATTTGGAGCGATCTTCGTTTTTGTAGGTGTTGGAAAAGTGACGTAGGATTCTGCGTTCTTTGAGACGGAGTCGTTTGATTTGGTTAGGGGAACTGTCGGACCACAAGATGAAACCGAAAATGAGGAGGGGACGGATAAGCTGCTTGTAGCAAAACAGCTTGACTTTCGGAGGTGTTGAGCTGCTGTATTTCAGGATTGGGTAAAGGGATTTGAAAGCACCAGTTGCCTGACTTAGTGCCTTCGTGATATGTGACAGGTGGAATAATCGGGAATTCATAGTCATCCCAAGGTAGGTGACTTCCTTTACGGGTGGGATTCCGGCGTAGTACATTTTCAAGGATAGGCTTGATATGTCGCTCCGTATTTTCGGCATCATCTTTGCGCTGCCGCAGAATACGATAGTCTCGCATTTCTGCGGAGTCAAGAATAGTTCCCAGCGAGTGAAGTACTGGTAGAGCTCTCTCTCTAGTCTAAATAGGCATTCAGGCGGGCTTCACTGGCCGGGATGTTTCTGTTGGAGGTGTAGAGGTGTATTGGAGAATTCGGATTGAATTTGAATATGAGGTTAGTTTGGGTAGGTCTGTGGTGAACAGGAAGAAGAAAGGAGGGGAGAGAACTGATCCCTGAGGGATGCCAGCCGGACTTGAATAGGGGGAAGAGAGGTGATCTTGCAATTGGACTTGCAATCAACGCTCGTCGAGAAAGCTAATAATTAGCTTGCAGAGGTGCGGATGGAAATGGAGGACTTCGGAAAATTTATAAGCGAGTCCGCGTTGCCATACGGAGTCGAAAGTCTTCTTTATGTCAAAGCGACATTTTATAGTCGGTGTGTTCCCGTTGAGGACATCCGATTTGAACACGAGAAGTACAAGGTCAACCGAGCGTTTGGGTCGCTTTCTGAGGATTCTGATTCTTTTTTGAAATAGGAACTATTCGAGCACTCTTCCAATCTGTTGTTCTGTTTAATATATTTGTGCATTCCTTTGTGTCCAGTTTCAGACTGAGCATGAAGACTAATACTAAATCGAATGGTTTGATTTGGCTAATAGTTAGTTGGTGACATCTAGCATTCGTTTTAATCCATTAAAATCGTTTTGAGAGCATTTCTGAATGTTCCAGAAACGCTGTCAATTTTCCAGAGATGATGCAGTGATTGTCGTAGCACACGCTGGCTCGTAGTTCACCTCTATTATGCTAAGGTGATTAATAAGCTGCTCTGTTTCGTCACACACTGATTTCCGGGCATACTGAATTTTTTTAACTGGGTTGAGGCTAGTGTTCTCATGGACCATGCTTTTGAAGAGATCCCAAAAGGCAAACCAAGGGATGTAGGTCGCATTAAATGACGGAATCATAATTCTCTCCAGCTTTAATGACTCCTTTGAACTGCTAGCGCCTCTCAAAACTGCTTCTGACCGGAGGATGTTCATCTTTTCACGGAATATCGTAGAATAGTCGACCACCATACTTTTCAATGTCTCATACTCCTCCATATACTTCATGAGCGATTGCGTGCTTTTGCCAATCCCTTATGTGTTGTAGGATGTTGGTCTTCGCACTTGACCCAAACTTCCTTCAATTTCTCAAACCTAGTCTCGGAGTACGTCAAGCTATGGTGTGACTCGCTGTCCTTCCTGTAATTTGTTAGGATGCGTTGTACCGCCTTGAAGTTGAGTTCTTGTAGTTCCAACATTATCCTTCCTACTTAAAGAAGAGGAATTAGTACTTGTTCTCTTGTATCTAATTGCCTATCCGACTCGAAGGATCAATATTCCGACGTGAAAATGGGAACATCTTGCAGCCTCACAAGACAGCACGAAAATAAAGGCTTGAAATGTTGCTTATAACGCTAACTACATTTTCTAAAAGTTTCACGTCCGCCCCAGCTCTGCTACCCAACCGCCAGAGCTATAGCAGGCGAGTGTGGAATTCGCACCCACTAAAAGCACCTCCGTTCTCTCCAGCCCCAGTCCCTCGTGACCACCATTAAGGTATTATTTCGCGGGGTAGGTTTGCCCTTAGGCACTTGTCCTTCTTCTGCTTGCGCCTTTCCTCCTTCTCTGCTCCTTCAGCAACTCCTCCTGCATTTGCATGACTGCGGAGCAAACCGTAAGCCATTTCTCCTCGGACTCCAGCATCTCCGCAACGAAGCTCTCCGGAGTCACGCTTCTGCCTAGCCCCTCGTCTCCATTGCAAATCTCGGGCAATGAAACATCACATGTTCAGGATCATGCGGTATGCCATCGCATCTGGGACAATTCGGAGAATCATTCAATTCAAAGCGTCCCATCTGCATTGCCAGAGATCATGCGACTCTGACCTTCCCGCATTTATTCACTGCGCTTGCCCCTCCATATGTTTTGCATGGTACAGCAGACTCATTTTTTTAGTCAGAATGTCAACAGGGATCATGCCTCCTACCACCAATACTGCCACACCTGATGTGGTTCAAAAAGCGCTACAAACCCTCAAAGCCATCAGCCGGTAAACCGAGTTCACTTGCTTCCAAGCACCTCTGCCCACCCAGGTGACGAATAGAGCAGGATGGAACGCTCTGAACCACTCCGGCTACCACCAACCTCCGGCAGTGTTTGGGCCCACCAATATTTGGCAACATTTTTGCAAGTGCCGTGGTGGCACTGGCTGCCTTTTGGCATGCATACTCTAGGTGTTTCCTAAAACTCAATTTGGTGCCGATCTTTTTAGGTCGAACATGCGAACTCTGTGTTCTTCGAATCCTGACAGTTCCGCTCAAATTTTTTGAGTATCTTCGCGCACGACAGTTGGCTTTCGTGGAGGTAACAATCATCTGTGAGCGTGGGATTTCGCTTTCTTGTTGGTAACCTTGCCCCATCTATTGTCTTCGCTCCACTTGGGTTTCACTAGACTAGCCGACGTTTGCACTTTTAGGCATATGTGGGGCCCCTTTTGAATTTTTAGTTGTTTTTTTCTCTCTTTCTTCCTTCTGCAATCTTTTAGAGAGGACTCTAATAGCTCTTGCCATATTCTTTTTGGCTTGTTGCAAGTTACTATATGCAACTGTGGCTAAGTTATGCACCACCGAGGTACTGCAGTCGAGGGGTATCGGCCACCAGGAGCTCGCTTGTTCACTCGCAAAAGCCACCGGTATTAAAGTCCGAGACGTTGCGCCGTAAATTTCCTCCTTTTCTCGTTTTCCATTTGTGGGTATCTTCCCTCCCCTCCCACGCACCAGAGATGATTAAACAATTGAAAATGTATGAAAGCACATCAGTAGGCAGTAGCCCCTGTCCACGAAACCTTTGATATTTAAAGCGGTTAGCTTCCTGTTTCCCGACTTTATTATCTATGGAACAGATAATGCCTTATTGCCAGTCATTAGGCATTGATGCTCTCCTCAAAACCTTCAGCAAAATTAATAAACCACTTGGTGTAGTTGCCCGCCTCCATATTTAGCCATGTAATTCCATTGGGCTCGGGCGACTTAAGACTCTTAAGCCGATCATTTCGCCCATGCTTAATGTTTACGCGTGCCGGGGTTCTTTCAGATTTCTGAATTGCCAGTATGCAGCATTTCCCTGTTCTGTTGCCAGCGTTTGAGAGATTTTATAAGGACGCATATTAATATGTGGTATACGGAAACCAAGCGCATGCGGAAATTATTATGGTGTATAAACGCATAATACTTCCACGGTATTGTCTACATCCCCTAAACCACGGATCATTTCAACCATGTTTGTCTAAGGAGAGATCACTAAATCCCGCCAGCTGGATTTCCAGTCTACCTCGACATCCGGACCTGGTTGAGATGAACCAGGCAAGAAAAACACTTTTCAGAACTAAGTCTGCGCACCCTACGCGATTCGATAGTCCCAATCCGTAATTTCATGACGACAGGTGGCAGCCATCCGATGGGATCATATAGAGAAGCCGCTATGACGCCCTTTATGTAATTCCCTAGGGATTAAAATGTACCCGTGGGAACCGTCATGCGTCCTTCTTTTGTATACTTGGGTGCAATGCCGCAAACGAGGGGACCGTAGACCAAAAAACGTGAGAGTAAGTTGCTCTCCATTTGATCTGATCAAACATAAAGTAGATGTGGACCTAAGATCCCTCATATCCTAAACAGAAATCTAGCTTTGGCCCAGCTTATGCTCGAACTATTGTCGGTTTAAACTTGGATATATTTCGCACCCTTGTCGTGTTTTTCGATTATATAAAAAGGAACGTTTCAACCTGTTGCCACTTTCAGTGACGATACTACCAGGGCAGAGATAAGGCAGCATCTGATGGGTTGCCTCTGCCCTGGACAAACCCGTTAGTTGTCTTTCTTTTGTTATATCCCAAAAGAGGGGTCCATGGACCATAGAACGTGAGAGTAAGTTCCTCTTCATTTGGTCGGGTCCAACATCAAATAGATGTGGACTTCAGATCCCTCATATCCCGAACAAAAAAAAATGTCGACTCAAGACCTTTAAGTCTTCCCCCACGTTCTCCAGGTGAATGAATTCATTCCGCTTTTGCGCATTGTCCACGTCTTTCAGTACCTCTTTACGATTGGCAGTCCATTCCGTCAAGGGCGGCTTGTCGTTTTGTAAAGTTTCAGATACCGTTTTAATAACTTCTTGGGTGTCTTTCGCAGCGGAAACACCATACCAAAGATCGTCAATATAGGATACATTCTTAAAATCCATTAGTCTCTTCGTCGGGTCGGTTGTCTGCAGCCACCTAATTAAGTGTCCTAATCGCCTGCCAAGGGGCACAGTCCACCCCACAGGTGATGCTCTTTAGAAAGTATTCTGTTATTGACTCCATGGGGCTGCTCCTCCACAAAATACGATCCTCCGGAAGCAACAACATTTGCAGAAACATCTTGATTATGCCACGAGAAGAATCATACTTAAACTTTTGAATGCGGGTGACAATCACGAAGATGTAAGATTGGAGTTTCAGACTGGAAAGGATGATCTGGTTACGGAGCTTAAACTCGAGGCATTAAAGACATTTCTGAGTTTCGTTGTAGTTGCATCCTTACGAATGAGGTAAAGGATACAGAACACTTTTCCACCAGTATCCTCTCTAAGCATTCTTGGAACTTCTTCCATATGGTCAACATCGTGACATTTCTTCATGAACTTGTCAGATTTTTTTTTTGAGCTCGAGGTTTTAAAGCTACTGTCTCTACTGCTTATGAAAATGTTGAACCCCATTATGGAAAGAGTTCTCCATTTCAATTTTTTCCGAATGCCAAGGATTAGGCATGAAATAGCGTCCATCCTGTTCCCAGTCATGCTTGGCCTGAAATAATTTCTCGCATCCTTCCTCGTCCAGGTCATTTTCATCTTCCTTGCTGATCGGCAGGTCCCAGAAATTCATTCACTTCTGTTCAAATTCCTCTGGCGCTAAGTGAGTGCTAGTCATCTTAGAGGTGGATAACTCTGAAAGCACGAACACTATCCATCCAAGGCGGGTATTTTGGGCAAGGAAGTGTTTCTTTCCTGCAAATCCTCCTAGGAGCAGTTGCGGCAAAATATTCGATCCTAACAACCCTGGAACGTGTGAGCAATTGACAGACTCTTTACCGCAAGCAAGGAAGTCCCCCTTTGTAACACGTTTTACGATAAGCGCCTCAATGTTGATTTCTGCATCGTCCTTTAATTGCAGCATGAGGTCAACAACTGAGGACACTTTTCCAGCTGAAACTCCTGCCACCCGCAAATTTCCAAACCAGTACTCTTCTTGCGAAGCCGTAACTTCTGAACCAGGTATTCTGCTCAAAACCGCAACAAGCCCAACAGAGTTTGCTCTCAGAAACAAAAGATTCTTTCAAAAAGATTTGGCTTACGCGAATTAGTTACGCTTTATAATGCAACCACTATGAAAAATAAAAGGGCCTCGAAAACCGTCCTGTATTCGCCTTCTTGACTAGCTGCCACACAGAATAAACTCCTCCAAATTTTGCATATAACACGTGCTTACATAACTTGCTTCTTCTCGAACATTTTCACTACACCAAAAGTACAGTCTAGTGCAGAAATCAATAAAGTCAGCTAATCACAAAGTTGATCGTTACGTACATGCACTCGCTTTTAAGGAAACTTTTCATTGCACCCTTTTATTACAACGAGAAAACCACGCGACTGTCTGAGGTGAAGCCTGGAGCAGAAGAGACCGGTTGTTCTCTATGCGGTTCCTCTGCCTCCAGCCAACGACACTTTTTCACCGCTGGCTCTCCACTCCTGTGGCGAGTTCTAAAATGCGTGGACAGCGCCAGTGGCGTCATCTAACCGCTCGCATTCGCACCATTCGAAATAAATTTCGAATGCTGCCAATCCTGCTACGCCTCATCTCTCCGCCCCCAGATGAAACCTAGGGTTTTCAACGACCGAATCCAGAACTGCGTTTCCCATTAATCTGTGAAGCGAACGCGACGTTGTTTTGGGGCGCACACGGGCTTAAGCCTGGACAGGGAGCCCTCCTTTTTGTGTCCACTGATCTCGAGCTAGAAGAAATGTTCGCCCCGCTCGAGAACACGGTACGGGCCTTCATAAGGAGGCTGCAGCGGCTTCCGGACTGCATCCGTCCTAACCAGGACGTGCGTACACGTGTTCAGTTCGCTGGGCGCACAAACAGGTAAGGACGAGTACCGGGTGAGAGGTGTGGCTTTGATGCGTCGGAAATTGTCCCTCAGCAGACGCACCAACCCCGACTCTGTGAGACCCGATCTCTTGTCGAAGATCGGATCACTTGGGAGTCTTGGGCTCTCCCCATATTCCAGCTCCGCGGGGCTGACAGCAAACTCCTCTCGGCCACCTGGAATGCGGGTGGTATGCAGTAGTCCGCTGACGTTAAAATCCCAGGAGTTTGCCTAATTCCGAGAAAAGGGTGGACTCAAATTGCATTCCCTGGTCAGTGATGACCACTGCAGGGACGCCAAAGCGAGGGATCTACTCTCGACACAGGGCTTCGGCACAAGATTGCGCCGTAATGTCTTTCAGAGGTATTGTCTCAGGCCATCGCGTAAACCTGTCGATGATTGTGAGGCAATACTTGTAACCGTACGAGTCTCGCAAAGGTCCTACGATGTCGAGGTGTATTGTGTGGAACCGCTTGGTAGTGCGGGGGCTGAGCCCACTTGTTTCCTTACATGCCTGGCGACTTTACACCTATAGCATGCGATGCACTCTCTGGCCCAGGAGTTGACATCTCTATTGATGGAGGGCCAGAAGTATTTCTCGGTGACTAACCGATTTGTTGCCCTGATGCCTCGATGTGCTAAGTCGTGAACCGCGTAGAACACTTCCTTGCGAAAGGTGGCCGGAATGTATGGCCGAGATCCCTTTTCCGAGTTTTCGAGGCAGAGAGAGAGATTTGAGCCGAAATTTGTATTTGGGGTTGGATTTGAAGCTCTGAAGTACTGCGTCATTCTCCTGCGCCTTGGCAATAGCCGAGAAGTCGAGGGAGGCGGGGATGTTAGCCTCTGAGACACGCGACAAAGCGTCAGCAACTATGTTGCCCTTGCCGGACACGTGCTGTATGTCGGACGTGAACTGGTTTATAAAGCTCAGGTTTCGAAGGTGACGAAGGAAGCTTTGTCGGGCTTTTGTTTCAAAGCATGCGTGAAAGGTTTATGGTCCGTGAACACTGTGAACGGCCTGCCTTTAAGGGAGAAGCGGAAGTACTTAATGCTCAAGTACGCGGCGAGCAGCTCTCGATCGTACGTGCTGTACTTCCGTTGAGCGGGGTTTAACTGTCTCGAGAAGAAACTCAACGGCTGCCAGACTTGGTTCACCTTTTGGTGAAGAGCAGCACCTACTGCGATGTCAGAGGCATCTACAAAAACATCTTGTCGAGGGAATGCCAAGAGTGTAGCGTCACCCAGTTGCTGTCGGGATTTATCGGACGCGCGGACAGCCTCTTCAGAGCACACAATCTCTCGTGTGTCCTTTGTTTTGGGGCCAGATAAGTACGCGTTCAAATTGCGCTGGTGTTGGGCGGCCTTGGGCAGGAAACAACGATAGAACTTTAACATGCCCAAGAAACTCCTCAACTCCTTCACTGTCAAGTCATCTGGGTGAACTCGAAGAGTCTAAAGGGCGCGCATATTGCCGTCTTTGGTATGCTTTCTGGAGCTACAGGGATTTGATGATAAGCCTTGGCTAAGTCCAAGGTCGAAAAGATGCGACAATTCTCGAGGTGATGTGCAAAGTCGTGGATGAGTGGAATTGGATAGGTTAGGAACAGTCTGTGCATTTAGCCTTCTGTAATCTCCACGTTTGAGTTAGGGACCATATGCAGTAGGGAAGACCAACAGCTGTTTGAAGGTCTACAGATACCCTGTTGAACAATTTGTTCAAATTCTTTCCACGCAATAGCCAGTTTCTGGGGTGGTAGGGGCCACAGCTTCGAGAAGATAGGGGAACCAGTAGTGTTAATTTGGTGCTGCACATTGTGCTTCACTGGTTTTGAGAGACTATACTCGGTAGTAATTTGGCTGAACTTTTGGAGAAGTGCCCGAACACGAGAGTCGGTAATGTCTTCTAAAAGTACGGAAAGATTGTTACTTGGGTGAGATGTCATTTGGCCTGACGAATTAAGGTTGGTCGTGGGATCTATAGGAGACTTGTTCTGCAAGTCCACCAGCAACCCATAGTGACACAAGAAGTGCGCGCCTAGTATGGGGAAGCTAACATTCGTAAGGATGAAACGCCACGAAAACGTCCTAAGCAAGCCAAGACTCACGTCCACTTGCCTACAACCGTAGGTGTTGATACGGGAGGAATTTGCTGCCGCCAGTTTTAGTGGTTGTGGAAATAGTCGATGGTACCGGGTAACGGGAAGAACCGAAACCTCCGCACCAGTATCCACGAGGTAGTTGCACCTGCTGAGAGTGCCAAAAATCGTTAGGCAACGTGGCGTTGCGTTCTGGGGGGCCGTCGCCAGGACCCCCCGCGGACCTAGTTTTTTGCGGTAGGGGCGAATTTACGCGGGAACGTACATCTGGTCGCTTTATTGCCGAATCTACGATGATACACGCAAATGCCTCGGTCAGTAGGCTGTCCTGATGACCTTCTACCCGATCGCCTCTTTCGAGCGGCAGACCGCGAGCGAGCTCGTGACCTGGTGCCCGAACGCTGAACGTCCAGCGTCGCCCGCATTTCGGTCACACTGGCTGTTAAGGCAGCTATCTCGCGCCTTAAGTCACCCACCTCGTCCGACGACTGTTGAACGGCCCGTGCACCTTGTCGGCCGCAGCTGCCAGTGCCTCCAACGCGAGGACCGCCTGGGTGCCCTCCGGGGTCATCGTCGATCTGGCTCCCACCCAATTTCCTCATTTCGCGCAGCAATTGGCTGGGAGTTCGATCACTCAATGTTAAACCCGCCAGTAGGTGATTCCCTATTTTCATGACACCAAGTAACCACCAATTAGGCTTCAAAATTTAGACCATTTCAAAGTGCTGAAATAGGTATAGGTGTCAATTAAATGTTTTAGTGAAATCAACCTAATATACGCGAAAAAGATTCAACATTTTTTAAACCACTTGATTAAAGAAAATGGAAAAAACTTGTTTTCCCTTTATCACTTGAACAAATGTCTTCCCCATTCCTTCAAGCTATCGTCATTATCTTTTACAAGTACCAGCGCTTGATAAAAACATAAATCGTTATGGCAAAACGATATGATAGCAAGATGCAATCCTATGAAGATGAAATCCGACCAAGATAAAACCTCGTAGAAAATGAAGAGCCCAGGTAGATGATGATGAAGAGAAATTGTAATTTTCCTTTTGTGCCAATCTAAATATAAATACAATTTTCTTCGGTGGATATTATCACGAAAACCATTCAACAAATAATCTCGAAAAAATATCTATTTTGGTCGTAAATAATGAATCCAATTTCTCGCAAACTCACATTAAGACTACCGAGACTATTTTGCTGCCACTGTGACTCTATGGCCTGGTTGGAGTTTCAAATCCACGTAGTATCTTTTGCATGCATTGGTGAATGGTTGGGACAGAATATCTTTGAGTCGATACTGTCTTGTGCTGGGAGTTCGGAGGTATTGCAGTGCTAGATAGCTGACTCTGGTAACAAGTAGCTTCCTTAAATTCTAGCTATCCTTTCCTCGTGTTACAGAAGCTCTAATGGCATATTTATAGCTTCAGATGGGTGTATCTGCAGGAGATCATGATGAACTAAGGAGAGTTGGAGGGGTCTTATTTAGTGGTTAAAATTCACTGAACTGCAATGCCTCAGCACGCTCTGCGGTTACTCCAAAACATCGAAAGCTCGATATTTTGGAGCCTCCAGCGTATTCCTTCACTCATTTCCATACGACGTGCTTACTATCTGCTACTGATACCTTTGCCTTGTTGGCTAATACCTGAACGAATTGTTCGTACTCGCTATACAGCATAGCGACGCTCCGAGTTAGTATATTGGACACTTGAAATTTTCTCTTGTAATATTCTCAATGGAGCCTTTTTTCATTCGTTTCACTTCAATTTTTCCCCTTCTCGAATTACCCAATCCGCCACGTTACATCGTCATGTGTATGGCGAAAAATATCTCGGCCCCGAGAAGGAATCAGTCGGGCCATGAAGAAATGAAAAAAGTTCACTACTCCCAGCACTCGAGAGTGTTATTATTATGATTATTATGATTACACTTTGGTTCCTTTGCCCTTCTTCATCTCGGGACTAGAGTGGGTCCAGCATCGGCATTGGCTTCCACTTCCATTTTCATGGTATCCTCTGAGATTCTAACATTTTCATGTAGACTTGGACTATAGGACGCCTCTGAATTGGCGGCGACGATGGAAAAGCCTGGACCTGAGGAACAAATCCACGACGAGGATAAAACGTGTAGTGGAGTTACCTTGGCTTAGCTGGCTCGCTGGCTGGCTGGGTGGATGGACTGACACAATCATATCAATCCGGCCTTTGGTGTTCACGTATCACGTACCGTACAATTTGCCGAGGAGCTTGATGCTATCTACCAGGAGCAGTGGATACAAGACCGAAAGTATCTCTTTGGGAGCTTCATCGTCATTACCTTGTCGTATAATTTTCCATCGCGTTTTATCCCGATCTTTCGCTATCTTGTTCCAACGAAGCCTTTTGTATCCACTTCTGTTCGGTAAATACGTGAACAGCGAATACGTAGTTCGGCGAGCATCATGTAGAATTATGGAAAATGAAGAGCAGTTGGGAAAATATCATATTTGTTCCCGGGCGGAACTAGCGAGGTTGAGTCCTCAATGCTTCAGAATAAATGCAATCCCTTTTCTAGGAAATATTCGTGTGTTTACCATTTTTTAATGAGAAATTTTGGAACTGATTATTCGCTGAATTCAAGAATGCTTTCTGATAGAGAGGTTCGCATCTTTTCATGATATATTGGATTGAAATTCAAGGTTCCTATTATTCTCTCAGCTTTCAACCAAAAAGCATTGCCTGACTTTCAATGTATTTACCAAGCATCAGCTTTGATCTTATATCTGACATTAAGCCGTTGGCTTCGACCTGAACAAATTTTTGGAAACGGTGGCATATACGCTTTGAAAATATAATTTGAATCAATCGAAATTTGAAATTCAGAAAATGGTCTATCAGGTTCCGCCAGTCCTGCTATTGGCTATGTATTCAGTAACGACATCCTCCAACTGGTGGGAGACGCACTGAACAGTCTGCGCATCACCGTCACGGTTACCCCCCTCAGGGGTCGTCAGAAACCTTTAAAGGGTTGCTTACGATACGGGGTGTGACGTCCCCTAGGTGCCCGAGTTAGTAGTTCTGATCCCCTAGCTGGCAGTATACCTGCGTCCTAGGTAGTAGCCTCGAGATGAAGACTGAACCGCGAATGACCGGTACACGTCCCCGGAGCCGTCGACAGCTCTCTGTCGACGTCGATGGGATGATGTGAACCTAGTTCTGTCCAAGTGGTAGTTGTGACGTGTATCAGGAGCCAGCTCCTTTGGGACCCTGGTCGGGTAGTGTGGATTGAACCGGTGTTAGTAGACCGCGTTGCCCCGAGCGAGCGCTGATTCCTCCGTGAATTCTGGGATCAGCTAAGCGTAGGTCAGGTCACAGGGAACTGGGATAGGGGCTGTGCCCCGAGGGTATACCCGTTGCTGACTATTGCGACTCCCTTGCACACGATACGCGGGTGAGTTTTCCATGGAGAATACCCATAAACCAATAAAAAATTCGACGAAACAACAGGGAAGGAGGAAAAGCTGAGTGCGTTTGGGAGTAGCACAAAAAAGCGTTGTTCAGCGCAGCGATCAGGGAAAGAGGCAGCGAGAGCTGAAATACCCGATGTGACACCGGGGCTCCCAAATAAAGAGGAAACCTTATCAAGTGACGCGACTAACCGTGCGGAGATAGCAATTCCAATACCTTGTAGTGCCTCTGCTCCGAAAAAAAAGTCCAGTCAGAATCGCTAGGCTTGAGCAGATCGATTCGGACACAAACCGAGTGGAAGTGCAGGCGACCGTCTTAGCTAGAGCCGAAGAGGAAAGGCTCATCAGGAAATGCGCGGCAGTGCTGGGCGGAAGACGGTTGGAGACCAGAAACAGCCGCACTCCCCGCGGAGAACCCTGCTTGCGTCAAATTGAGTTCCGATAGCCCACTATAAAGCAAACTGGGGAAAAGGTGGAAAGAGGACGACATTCCTGAAGAAGAATTTATCAAAGTCCAGGGTCCAAAAAAGAAGGCGAAGAAGGAAAAAAGGAAACAACTGACTACGCCGCCAGAGGCCCGTCTGTTAAAAGAGGTTGCAAACCAAAAGCGAGAAGCAAAAGAGAGGCTCATTAAGCCGACCGAAGCCGCAAATATCTTGCGGAAGTCCTTAGTGAAATCCACTACAGGATGAAACCCCAAGACAACGAAGCAGAGGTGTCTTCTATACGGAAAACGAGGAGTTGCGGGGTCCTCGTCGAACTAGGCCCGAGGACGACTAGCAAGAGTACGTTCTGCCAAGCGGTCGAGGGGTTATTGGTTATTGGAAATCCGGGATCTTGCCTGCCTTACAGAAAAGGTCGAAGTGTAGGAGGCGATGAAGCGTGAGTGTCGACAGGTAACCAATGTCCGGACAGGTATGACCTCTGTAAATGCTCGAGGCCAAAAACTCGCCGTGGTGGAACTCCCCGAGGAATATGTGAGGAAACTCCTTAGCAACGACAGAATCAAAATTAGATGGGTAATATGCAGGGTACGAATGCGAACTGTCCCCACCAAGTGCTACAGATATCTGGACTATGTACACACGTCATCAGCTTGCAAGAGACCGGATAGTAGGTCAGCATGCCAGAGATGCGGTCAAGTAGGTCATCAAGCGGAGACCTGCAATGAAGGCGAAACTTACGTTCTCTGCAGGGATCGTGCCGTGTCTGGTAAGAGCGTCACACACACTGCAGGTTCGGGATGGTGCCCAATGATCAGGGTGGAATTGGAAAGGGCTAGGGTGCGAATGGCATGGTCTGCATTTTACAAATTAACATACACCCGAGTCCAACCGCTCACCAGTTGCTAGCACAGTTCGCTGCCGAAGTAAATGCTAATCTAGTGCTAATTAGCGAGCAATACAAAAACAGGGACCCGGCCTCATGGCATCTCGACTTATCGGGCGTCACTGCCATCTGGGTTCGGGACAACGTTCGACTTCGTGTTCTTGCCGAAGGCCGAGGAAACAGGTTTGTCTGGATCCGGTGTTTAGGGATAACTTTTTTTAGCGTGTAACTGATACCGGACTTTCGTCGCCGGCTTGATTCTCTCGAGGACGCCGTTTCGAGCACGAAGGGACGAATCCTGGTAGGGGGTGATTTTAATGCTAAGCCCCTTGAATGGAGCATGCCTCAGTCAGACTCCAGAGAGAAACGAATTCTAGAAATGGCGGCGAGAACCAGACTCGTAGTTTTAAACACAGGATCTCCGCCGACGTTTTAGCGCCCAGGTTGTGAAGGAAGTATTCTTGATATCACTTTTCCGTCGGAATCAGGCATCATCGGTGGACGGGGGACGAGTCCTAGAAGATTTCTCGGCAAGTGACCACTAGTACATCGCGTTAGAAATGGTTGACGCTACTTGCCGGCGCGCACCAACGCGACGCTCCCGCTGCCTGTGGAATGTTGTGAACATCGGTGAACATCGGGAAGTTCGTCGAAGCTATTGAAGCAGACAGGCCCCCCCTGGAGGATGCTCCGAGGGTGGTAGCGTTACAGCTGACACCGTCGTAAATTCAGTGATAAACCTGATAACAACGGCGTGCGAGGCTTCCATGCCCGGAAGGGGCCCCAGCCGTGACAAGTCTTCTATGTACTGGTGGATGGCAGAAATTGCCAGCCTACGGAGGGAGTGTCATAAGCTCCGCCGTTTGGCACAACGTTTGCACGCCAACGAGGAGGGATGTGCCATAAATCCACAGTATAGATCGGCAAAAAGGGGGCTCTATAAATAAAAGCAGCAATAAAACCTCGCGGCTAGCAGAACCTTGTCAACGAGGAGAATGAGGACCTGTGGGGACTGGTCCTGATGGCATCCCGGCGGAAGCTTACAAACTGGTGTTCCGCCAACGGCCAGACTTGCTGCTTGAGGCGTTCAACGCTTAGCGGGCATTTTCCTTGTCGTTGGAAAAGGAGACCCGGAGCTCCCGTCTGCATATCGACCGCTGTGTATACTTGACATGGCCGGGAAAGTGCTCGAGAAGTTCATCAGGAGTAGACTTGCTGAAGAGACTTATCCCCAAGGCAGTTCGGATTCAGAACAGGGAGATCCACAGTGGCTATTATGTAGGCCACAGGCACACAGCCGCCGATCTCGACGCATAGTGCTCCTCATAACGCTTGATGTCAGAAATGCCTTCAATTCTGGAACGGTTCCTATGATAGTCTGCTGAGACTCGACATGCACGAAGAGTCGCGCCTGATCAGTTATGCAGACTGTGGAACAGGCGCCTCATATCTACTAGGAGACGATTCCTTATGGGAGCAACGCAGTCGTTTCTGCTCTATGGCGCGGAGACATGGGCTGATGCCCTTGACAAGGAGGTGCATTGTAAGCGCCTTGCTCAAGTACAGAGACGAGGAGCTTTGCGAGTGGCGTCTGTTTATCGCACTGTCTCCGTACCGGCCATGATGGTGATCGCGGGAGTGATCCCCGTTGCCTTTCTTGCCAAGGAGCGCAAAACTATCTACCCCCGTAAGAGCGAACATTTAAGAGAACCACCTCTCTTTCTCCGTGAAGAACGTCAACGCACCCTTACCGAGTGGCAACTCTTTCAACAAAATAAGCCAAGGGGCAGATGAACTGGGCGGCTCATCGCCATATCACATCCGCTGAATCTCCTACTCTTGTGGCTGAACTGGCTAGTCACCGTAATACACTGGTAGGGACTATTCTTCCAAGCGGAGTCCGCAGGGTAGTATCGTGTCACCGATATTATTTCTTCTTCTTATCGGTGATGAGCATCGTAATGCGTGTGCAGAGGCATGGAGGAATTCAATGGACCATGATGTCTTTCTTCAAACACCTCAACTACCCGTTTATTCTCTCACAAGGTCATGGAACTTGGCCGAATGGCTCAGGATTTGGAAAAAGGAAGACGGAATCGCGGATTCAAAGCGAAAAAAACGGGCTTAAAGAGTTCCCTAGAAAGATGCCACGCCTGGTATCTCCTGGTGCCTCTTCTGATGTTTGTGAGGATACCGATAGCTCCATGCTTCCTCACTGTTCTCAGAAGAGGAGCAAAATTCGAGTCGATTTTGTACAAGCGTGATACTTATAGTAACCATGAATGTGATATTGACTCAAAGGCTGATTTATAATTGATGTGGGCTGTCGAAATATTGCGTTTTTGGTGGATAGCGTACTATACAGCTATGGTATCAATTATAAGCTGTTCTTTCCAGCCACGGGAGCCTTTTGCACATGCTCCTCAGCTATCAACTTATGAACATCAAAATGTTTTCAGATGTTCGCGCGGAACCTTGCAGGAAGACAAGTAACTTACACTGACATAATCGACATTTTGAAGGGCAAGAGGCACCCTGTTCCTTGGGGATGAGAAAAGTTAAATGAAAAATTGTGGAACTAATGCCAAATCGAACATCATCTGATTAAAATGGTTTGTTGACACCCTGTGAATGTTCTCCAACCGCTTTAACCAGAATCTGTGTATCTTATCACCTCCTGGCCCCTTCCAATTACCTTCCTTTTCAAGTGCTGTTTCAATGTAAACTTCAGTTATATCAGGCATGGTCATTTCGGGGAGGGCCTCACATGAGCCCATATAGTGTAGAAACTTCGCTGCCCAGAAGTTTTCTGCCTAATCCAGATCGAGATTACTTTTATAAAATACAAAAACTTTTTATAAAATATAGTTCTGGAAGAACAAGGTCTTTCCTTCACTGAAAATTCTTTTGATAAAAAAAGGCAAAAAGTTGACTGACGGTTTCGTCCAGGGCAGAGGCAACTCATCAGACACTGCCTCACCTCTGCCCTGGGAGCAGCGTGACCGAAAGTGACGATCGATGGAAAATGCTCCACTTAAATATAATCGCAAACAAGTAATGAGCAGCGTCTGATGAGTTGCCTCTGCCCTGGACGAAACCGTCAGTCAACTTTTTGTCTCTTTTGTAAACTTGGGTTTTACTCAAAAAAGAGAAGTCCGAGAACTACAAAAGAGGGAGTAAGTTGCTCCTCAAGTGGTTCGGTCCGTCATTAAGTGGGTGCGGACTTAGGACTCCCAGCATCCTCAACAAAAAATATTATTTCTTTTGATACCTACGGATGCGATTGGAACATACCGAAAGTTTCAGCACCTCGGGAATTTCTTCGACTGGCATGTTATATATATATAGAGAAGTGATAGTTTCCAATGATGTGCACAACGCATCTGTGCACTCTTGAAGTGCTTGCGTAACACGGTCAATCTCCTTTCTCAACTTTTCGAATCTGTTGTTGAATCGAAACAACCAGAACGGTAAAGTCCTCCTGCGTATACCTCCGCTATTCGCTCCAAGATGTTGTTTGTGAAGACGAATAATCGTGGCAGCCGCAAAGTAGACCAGGTTATGAACCTCTGTAGCAGTAATCTCGCTAGCCAAACGATCAACCCAAATTCTGTCAATGACATCAATGATGTTGGTATTTGTCGAAGTAAACTTTAGTTTTAAGATATTTGGCCCAACGTCTGGGAGAATTTCAGCATATTCGGTGAATGCGGCCTTGAAGGCGCCTGATTATAAATTGTGTCGATATCTCCAGTTACTCAGCTTCTCCTGACCACTGGGTCTATGGAATGCCGTATAGGAGTACTTGAGTTGCTCCTTTAACTAGTCCTATAAATTGCGAACTCTTGGCCGCGTTCGAGAGAAGAATCCTCCGAAGAAATTTTGGCCCCCTATATGAGGATGGACGATTCCGTAGCCTACACAATGACGAAATCTATGAGCGATACCATGACCGTCCGGTTGTGTATAAAATTCGGCTCAATAGGATACGGTGGGTGGGTCACTTAATCCGTATGGATGAAGATAACCCAGCCCGGAAAGTCTATAAGGACAATATCTATGCTAGAAAAAGAAGACGAGGCAGACCCTGCCTAAGATGGAGCGATGGTGTAGGCCAGGACGCCAGACAGCTTTTAGGGATATCGAATTGGTGGACCACGGCGCAAAACCGGGATGTCTGGAGTTCCTTATTAAGGCAGGCCTAGACCGGATACCGGTTGTTGCCGTTGATGATGATAAGTAATAGGCGAGGACAATAAATTCATTAAAGTGGTTCGTGCAAACCATACGACGCCTAGGTCTCCCGTTTCTGGTGGTTGACGCCATACCCGCCAAAACGTCCAACGACCAACAGCCGCTGTGATGTTGTCGAGCGACTCTCAACCGTGTTGGGTACTGCCCTCATGTCCTTGGGGTCTTATTTATAGAATTCAAATTAATATCCTCCATTAGATCCCATGAGTATTGGGGAAACAGTCAACCCTCCAACAGAGCCCCAATAAGGTAGGGAAGACATTTGGAGGTACTGAAATACCCTCCGATTTTGGGATTTTTTAAAGAGGTTTAGTCCCCCAGAAAGAAGCAAAGGGTTTAGGAAAACGAACACAAATGCAAGCGTTGCAACTTAGGTCGGGATTAACCTGGAACAATAGGGGTATATAATGTACAAATCCAGGATGCGTTTCAAGATTTGCAATATAAACGAGGTGAGGCTTTTAGGTTTGAAGTCCTTGGCAGTTAAAGAGGGAAGACGTCCAATCAAATATGAAGTTTGGTATTGCCTTTAGCTACGAGACTGCTCTCCGCATTTACCAGGCAATATCTTGTCAAAATTACGCGATTTGTATAGCGAGAATCTGTTGATAACCCACTTTATCCCTTCTTTCATAAGAACTGATCCAATATTTAAGTAGAATCATCTTGGTCAGCATTGCTCCTCCTGATAAGGGGCTTAGACTAGAGAGAAAATGGGGAAAGAATATCGGCAGACAGCTACGTCCAAGCCCCACCCGATCTTCCCCGAAAAGACCACATTCTACTAATTATCCAGATTCACAATCGTAACTGCAGCCCCAACCACTTTTTGATCTGTAACACCATTTGAATATGGCGGAAATTTTGGTGCCACCTCGGATCACCTACTCTTTGAGAACATGTTATTAATAGACAGCATTAGAATCGGAACATACTATATTCCTTTTGAACCAGGTGCTATCTGCACTGAGGATGTATCCACAACCTTTTTATCTGCACAACCGCTGAGTATTGGATCTTGGTTATTTCATCTTCCATTCATAGCCAACTGAGCTGTATCATCGAATTGGCGAATGGATATAGTCGGCTGTATACCTTGGCTATTGTTTTGAGGGTTAATTGACTTCAATTTTATTGAAGTTTCATTGCCACCCTCATTCAATTACCCAAGCTTCGAAAAAACCAAATTGCTGCATTACGATGCAGTCGATAATGCAAGTTGTTAACTTCTTCATCCATGCATTGTGGTAGACAAACGGATTACTATTTGCAGTACTGGCTTCCACGACGAATGCACTTTATTTGCAGCGCGACCTACTGCTTTACGATAGTCATAACTCAAAATGTTTATACTTTTTTCCATAAATAAATCATTTCACCCCCTCCCTGCCCTTCCCGACGATGGTTAAATGTGGCGATTCCCATCGATGATAGTAATTTGCTACACGCGAATGAGCGAATGAGTGCAGTTGATTTACGATTAGGCGAAATGGCGAACAATATCCATAATGGCTTTGAATGACAAGAGGAGTTGACGACAAATGGCCAGCCAGCTAGCGGCATCGCACCGGGGGCTAGAGTGCATGGAAGACGGGCAACAGTCGGCCTGAAGAGCCACTGAACTGCGAAGTGAGTTGTCGAAACAAAGTATAACTGCCAACGGTATGAAAGATAATCATCATTATTGCAGGCAAATCTACAACTGTGGTGCTGGCGTACGGTACTGGTATTCGTGGTGAGTGGTAAGTCGACGGGTACCTTGGACAAGACGGATGGCAAGAAACTGCCCATTGTATCCACCTACTGCTCGCCGATCACCATTAAAACGTGTTGCAGATAGCATTGACAGAAGCCATTCAAGTAAGGTAGCCATTTTTGAGGTTCGCTTTGGCTCTGGGTATCTATCCACGGATATCTGCTTACTGTTCGCTACGGAATGCATAACATTTACCATTGGAGCGGATAAGAACTTCGTTTTTGAATAATGTTAGGTAATGGTCTCGGAAAGTGGATGGGATGTTCTTATACTTCTTTAACACTATCGAACTATTGATCCATTTGCGCAAACATGTTAGATGGAGGTAGCAACTTTGTTAATTTTACGCCCATTGGAATACTGTCGTCTTTAAAATAACTTCCCAGAAAATGCGGGGCTATAGCCAATGGAACTATTAGAATATAATATAAAGATCAAAGAAGCAGCCCAAAAGAGTAATTCCCTGAACGGGAACAGCGCAAACTGGATATGATATGACGGATGGTGTCATAGGTCCTCAATTTAATCCAAACCGATATTAATTTCAACCATTGTCGCAAAAGTACTTTCTTCGTTTTTGAACGTGCACAAAAGTCTTTAGAATAATAATGATAATATGCATTAAAGCCCTTCTTTCTCAATAGTTCGACAAACCCAATCCACCCTTGGCTTCAAGTATTCATCTATATAGAAGCAAAATTGATGTTATAATGGACAGGCTGAGACCAAGGCGACCCCTTCAACTTCGTCAGGAGGAGGAAACAATTTTTTTTGGAGTGGGCTAGGTGAATGCATTTACGCACAGAGTGTTGGACTCCCACAACGGTACGTCATTGGACTGCCAACTAAAACCCTCCCGATCGTCAGAGAGCTAGCCTGCAACCGTTTGTCATATTACTTGGGGCTAGTTCCCGAGCTCTCTCGCCTTGTAAAGCCTTCAAACCAGGGAATTCCTTTCAACAACGGGAATAGAGAGGAGGAAGGGACATATCAGTTCAAGAAACCTCCTGCCATCCGGCTCTTCCACCGGTCTAGCTCTATCTTCTTAGCAACGAGAAGGACCCGAACGTAATGGGCGACACTGCTCCAGCTGTCAGCGCTCCTCAGCATCTCCTCGACAATGATGAGAGATCCCCTGTGTTTAAGTAGAGCTGTGACGAATCCCATCTCACCTTCCACAAGAAAAAAAGGTGTAATGGGCGTCGTCAACAACTCCATTACAAAACACACAATCCGAAGATCGTGCCTTGCCAATCTTGTACATGTAAGACTGAAAATTTCCATGGCCACTTAACAACTGGGCAAGGAAATAGTCAGTTGCACCATGCTTCCCATTTAGCCAGGCACCTAAGCCGCGCAGTTCATCTGCCTCTATATAGCTTCACGCTCTTTAGCAAGAAGGACAACGGGGATCACTTTAGCGGTCACCGTTTCAGAGATATTGCGGTACACAGACGCCACCCGCAAAGCTACCCGTTTCTGTACTTGGGCGAGACGCTTTCGATATACCTCCTTCTCAAGAGCATCAGCCCATATCTCTGTACCGCACAGCAGGACAGACTGCATTGAACTCACGTCGCATGTTAGACGTAGGACCTCCAATATTTGCCATTAGCCTACTTAACGTCAAAACTCCAGTTGCAGCCTTCTTCGCTGCTGCTTTGATTTGCTCATCTTTGAGTCAAGAGTCAGCCCAAGGTACTTCACCCCTGCTTTTCACTCAATTATCGACTCCTCGAAAGATATGGGACGCAGGGTTGGAATTATCTTTTTAGTCAGAATGACTACTTCGGTTTTCTGCAGTTCTAGGTTGAAACTATGAACAGTCCATTTGTCCATCCATTCGCTTACCCGTCGCATCAATATACCGTCTGCTTTGCGCCGGTTCGACAGTACGTCCAGCAGCAAATGCCGCGACATCATCTGCGTAACTGATCGCAACTTTTCTGGCATGTCGACTTTCAGTAGACTATTATAGGTACCGTTCCAGAGGTCCGGCCCTAGGATGGATTCCTGCGCTATCCCCGACGAGACCTTCATCTCCCTCTGACCCTCTAACGTTTCATAGAGTAGGGAGCGGTTCCTCAGATAGTCCCTCAATATCCATAAGAGATAGTTCGGCACATGGTAAGTATTGTCCACTGTGCTTAGAATGTCTTTCCATCTTACCGAATTAAAGGCGTTTCTGACGTTAAGCGTTACGAGGAGCACTACACGTTGAGTTCGGCGGCTAAGTGCCTCCGCCCGTGGAACGACATCCACGACTTGCATGACATCATCAATTGTGGATCTCCCTGGTCCAAAACCGAACTGCCGTGGAGATAAGCCTCCGGCAGCGCGTATCACTTCAGCGACTCTACTTTTGATGAGCTTTTCGAGCACTTTTCCAGCAGTGTCAAGCACACAAGTGGGCGATATGAAGACGGTAACTCAGGGACACCTTTCCCTTTACTGATCAGCGCAAACCCGCACCTTCCAACGAGAAGGGAGAATGCTCTCTTTCAGTCAAGCGTTGAATGTGCCGAGCAGTAGGTCTGGCTGATGTTGGTATACCAGTTTGTATACCTCCGCTAGAGTACTACCTGGTCCAAGCACCTTCTTGCTTTTCATAGAGAGGACTGCTTTTTTTCAACTCTTTTATAGAGAAAACTGGACAGTTCTCGACGCTCTCTTCGCCGACGTTATCATCCCATACGGGGTCCGCAGGGAATAGTGCCATACAATACGTCTTAAGTAAACCGGGTTTCGGCAGAGCCCCAATTTTTCGGGTTACCACTTTGTAACCGAGTCCCCACGAGTCCCTATTCACCTCGTCGACCAGATGCTGCCAGCAACGAGCTTTGCTCCTGTTTATTGCGCTATGAAGGCTCCTTTTGCCTGATCTGTACTCTGTAATTATGATACATGCCCCCCCCCCCCCGCCCCCCCCAGGTCGTTTAGACGTTGTGTTAAGCGGCGGAGTCTGTGACACTCCTTCCCGAGCTCTACAATTTCCGCTCTCCACCAATACATACGAAGAGTTCACTTTCGCAACGTTCTATTCACAGAAAGAGCGTCGAGAATTCGTGTCCACCACTTCGAAGGCAATGTATTGATGGTCGTTTGCTGAGAAGTCTTCCGGAACTCACAACCCGTCCATCAGCGACACCAATTACATCTGGAATGCTTCCCCCACAGATCCGCGCAATAACTGGGTACAATTTGAACGTACCAAACATTTTAAAAATGATAATGACCAAGGGACTAAAAGCGTCCCTTAAAAACATACTGATGGATAGGACCTTCATATTCACGAAGACAACGGAAAAACGCGTCAAGGTATTTGGGCTCATGAAGAGCAACTGAAAACGGTTCCGAATCTGATCACGCGCAGATATAAAGCTCTGCACTGTGAAACTCCAACCCTTCCGATGAAATCGCAATCCGGACTATTCATAGCCACTTTCGAACCACCCCAAGATATCAGTGGGGTGATGAAGGTAATATATCCTTCATTAAAATGTAGCGAACCCGACAACGACAACGGATTAACGATTTGAGAATTTTCTCATGGAACGTGTACAGACCGAACGCTGTTCAGCAGCTAGCCGATAGCCTGTCCCAATATAAGGCTGATATAACAGCGTTGCAAGAGACGCGATGGACAGGGATCCGTTTCCTGGAGAAGAGCCACTACACCATATATTATAGCGGCATCCAGTAAACCATGTTCTCCGAGTCAGTTTCTTAGTCAGCCAAGAAATGAAACCTGCTCTTATCAGCTTTGAAAATATAAACGAAAGGCTACGCACTCTGCGTTTGCGAGGCAAGTTTAGAAATACAACCCTCATCAACGTTCACGCCCATACAGAGGAGACTGCAGAGTCGGAGAAGAATACCTTCTACCAGGCAGTTGAGCGGACTCTCGAAGCCTGTCCCAAGTATGATATCAAAATCATACTTGGAGATTTCAACAGTCAAGTAGGGACGGAGCCCGTATTCAGACGATACGTCGGCTCCCATAACTTATATAGGGATACCAATGATAATGGATTGTAGATTAATCAGTTAGCAGTATCGCACGAAATAGTTGCTGGAAGTACCTGGTTTGCCCGGAAAGCGGTCCGCAAACATACGTGGACCTTTCCAGACGGGACCACTTTCAACCAAATTGACCACGTGTTGATCGAGCGCCGCCACCTCCGCTTTAATGAATATAAGAACTTTTAGGGAGGCCAATATAGACTCGGACCACTATCTCGTTGGCATAGTGGTCCGAGCTCGAATTACGACACCACTTACAATCCCCTCTGACAATCAGGTGAGAGTGAATACTGAAGGCATCCACAACACAGCCCTCCGCAAAACCTATAATAGGGAAATGAATGCCGCAATAACCGCAGTCAACAGAGATCCTGGAGATGAAGCATTAACAGATGATCTGCACAACCACCTAAAGAACGTTATGATTGATATGGCCACAAAGATACTTGGCCCTAGCCGCAAGAAAAGTCGTAACGGCTGGTTTGAAGATGAATATAAGCTAGCTACGGAACGAAAGAATGCTGCATACCGAGTAATGTTGCATTCCCAAAGGACGCTGGCACGCACAGAGACTTATCTCGAGCTCTGTCGAGCGGAGAAGGGACTTCACAGACGAAAAAAGGAAGCCTAGGAGAACCAACAAGTCTGTCAACTCGAAAAGTACAGGGAGAAACCGCACCAGGGGCGGAAATTTTACCAACAAGTCAGCAGGGTGAAACCTTATACACCTCGATGCTCATCCTGCCGAGACAAAGAGGGAAATCTGATTTCCGACAAAATGGACATATTGGAGCGATGGGTTGAGTATTTTGATGAACTACTGAACAACCAGATCGGCGAGTAGGGGGTTCCGCCAACTGAAGACGGCGGACAAATGCTCCTATCACCAAGCATAGAAGACACAGTCCGTCCAATTCATCGACTTAAAAACCATAAGTCGCCAGGAGCCGATGGAATTATAGGTGAAATGGTTAGATATGGAGGCGACCAATTACACCAAGTGGTTCATCAACTGATGCTCAAAGTTTGGGGCAGCGAATCAATGCCTGACGACTGGCAACGAGGCATTATTTGTCTCATACATAAAAAGGGGGTTATCACGCAGTACAGCAATTATAGAAGTATCACGTTGCTGAGTACCATCTATAAGATATTCTCCGCTATCTTGCTAGATTGGATAGCCCCATATGCTCAGAACATCATGGGCCCATGCCAAAGAAGCTTCGCTCCAGGCAAATTAGCAACAGATCAGATTTTCTCTCTACGGCAAGTGATGGAAAAACTGTTGAAATATGGACACCAGTTGGACCATCTTTTCATCGCCGCGTATGATAGCATAGCCAGGGTAAAATTGTACACGGCCATTAGAGAATTCGGTATCTCGACGAAACTTGTAAGACTGATTTGGCTAAAGGGAGGAGGCGATGCGGAGGTAAATGGAAGGTACGATCCTCTTTAAGTCCACCCAACTACTGGCCTATGCTGACGATATTAACATCATAGGAAGAATGACTCGAGACGTACAAACTGGCTTCATCCAGATCGAGCAGGCGGCAATCGGCGCGAGATCTTGGGCTGCACATCAATGAAGGCAAGACAAAATATATGGTGACAACGTCAGCACTAAAAACTAACCAACAACATCAAACTGCACTGGTCAAACGAGAAGAATAAAGATAGGAGACTACAACTTTGAGACCGTTGATAATTTCTCCTATCTAGGGTCAAAAATCAGAACCGATAACAGATTGTTGACAGCCAACAGAGCTTTTTTCAGCTTACAAAAACTGTTCCGCTCAAAACGTCTCACCGTAGGGTCAAAGCTCTTACTGTACAAGACACTGATCCTGCCAGTCCTTATGTATTCCTCGGAAACGAACTCTTGGCCGTATTCGAAAGAAGAATCCTCCGAAGGATTTTTGGCCCCCTACATGAGGATGGACGATTCCGTAGCCTACATAACGACGAAATCTATGAGTGATACCATGACCGTCAAGTTGCTGATAAAATCCGACTCAATAGTTTAAGGTAGGCGGGTCACCTACTCCGAATGAATGAGGATGATCCAGCTCGGAAAGTCTATAAGGGCAATATCTATGGTAGAAAAAGAAGGCGAGGCCTGAGAGGAAGCGATGGCGTAGGTCGGCGTCCTGACAGCTTTTAGGGATATCGAATTGGTGGACCTCGGTGGAAAACCGGGGTGTCTGGAGTTCCTTATTAAGGCAGGCCTGGACCGGATGCCGGTTGATGATGAATACCCTTAAATACCCCTATTTGCAATTCAGTAGATATTTTATTATCTAAAATAAGAAATTATCACAAAATTGCCAAGCAAGGCAATTTAAAAGACCATGTCCAATGACAAAATCACATTTATTACTAATTCCAATAATTATTCAAACTCAACGAGCCAAAATAAAGCTCCAAGTCAGCTTTATAAATATTTGTAAACAACTCAACGGATTCAGGTTTGATTAAATTACATTTCCATTAACTACCAAATCGTTTTGAATGAACTTTTGCACTTGTTGGCTCCAATGAAAAGGTGGAAGCCGGTTCATATTCGCATATGCTTGGAACCTACATAGAAATGTTGTCCTAGTACGAAACGTCGATAGCATTTGAATAACCAGAACTAATTCTCTGTTGAAGTGTGGAATTATAGCAGGTATTATTAAAAAATCAATGGTTAATTGGAAAAAGTGTTGCACGTATTATTTATAGTAATAACATAATGCTTTATTTATTTTTATCTTCAACCCGTGGTTTGTCATTCTCCCATGGCATGGTTTGCACTAATTAGCCAATCTAGCTACCAAATTGACAGTCCCCTAATGCCAGGCGGGCCACAACCCTGTTTTGTTTTTCATAAAATCAGGAATAACGTGTGAAAAACCCTTAATGAAAAACTTTGATAAATTTGACAGGGTTTTCCTAGTTTGGGAATGAATATCACATCACTCTAGACAAAAGAATATAAGGATGTGTATTTCGAATAACTAGACCCAGTGCATGCCCCTATTACTGGAGTAAGGGTGATGTCTCCTGGGATCACAGGAAGTGACAATATTTTGTATGCCAAAGTCCAGCCCCAGAGTTGAGGGCTACAGGTGGCTATCAGCCCTAAGCTGGGATTTTGGGTGCTGCCTGATTTTAAGCTGCTGCTACATTCACTGACAGGGACCTACTTCAACCTCGAAGTCATCTCAAGCGAGTTAGACTCTTCCCAAAATTGTCTCCATGATGAGGGTTTAGTCGACCTTATACACTTCTTCAGAGTTTTCTTAGCCTGTGAACTGAAATCGTGATCCCCGGCAATGGTCGCCATGCCAGAGGATGCTACTTTTTTTAACATCCAGTTTGGGAACTGCTATTGGCTCTATTACTTATTTTGTTGCCTAGCTACATCCAGGTGATGCTGTTGAAGCTATCCTGGAGATCCAGTTGTTCTAGAACTTCAGCGGCATCACAATCTCGTACTGATAATTACAGATCAATTCATGTCATAATCATGTTTCGCGTGTCACATTTTTCTTCCCGACAACCATGATCCATGCTTCCCCGGTTTCTTTTTGGAGCTTTACTTCCCTTGACTTTATTGAAGTACACGTCGCCATTTCCACAATTTTGGTTATTTTGTTGGACTTTCTCTTCTCTGATGAGGAGCCTTTTTGCCTTTTAGAGTCTTGCGATTGTCCAAGAGAATGGTTAGCACCCGCTCTGCTCCTCTTTTCGAGCTAACCGCCCTTTGCTTTCTTCGTGGTTCTTCTGGAGTGACCCAGAATTTCCTCTCTAACACGATTTAGGGGGAAAATATCAATGTGGCGCCTAGGTGAGACACCAAATAAGTCATGCAACAGCATGGACGTGCGGTGAAAAGGCCATTCACGAGGCAATGGAGCACTCTGAAGCTAAATTGAAAAGGGAAAATACTAGGAATACATATTTATTGCTATTTTTTCCTTCTAAAATTCCACTCCCTGAATATGCGGGGGAGGGGGAGACTGGTCATAAAAAATAGGGCCAAAAATTATAGTCGGCGTTTTTGAATGCAGCAACCAAACGGGAATGAGTCCTATTTAAAATATTTACGGAGCTCGACATGATACTTGAGAATATCGGGAACATGACTGCTTTACCAGGATATCATGTAAGGTCAATAAGGTGTCTCAAAATCGTGACACTTAGCCTGTTAGCGACCCAAGCAATCTATAAGCAGATCGCAAGCCAGTCAAGGTATTTAACAAGTGCTTGAACACACGTTTTCCGAGGATAGAACTGGCTATTAAATTATGCGATGCCATCATACCCAGAACGTGAGTGCTTCTCTATAAACGACAAAACAACCGGTGGAATTGTGATACTGTTCCATTACGGGATGCATGCCAACAAGCAAGGCGACAATATCTTCAATTCAGATCCCATTACTGAACAAGAGGACGCTTAGGAACGCCTGTGAGATAACCTCAAAGAAGCTATTTGGAAGAGTAATGGTTTATTGAAAAGTCTGTGAATGTAAAAACTGCTAAGAAAAATACGTTTGAAGATTGGCAACAATGAAGCTGTAGGTTGAAGTGGTTTCACAGAGTCGTGAAGTGAAATCTAGGCTCACATGAAAACTTTAGTAAAGTAAAAACGAAATGTTCTTCGCTCAAGGAATTTGGCACTGTTACCCTAGCATCGTATCACCTTGTCTGTCTACTAGGCACAGTGGGAAGATAATAGAAAGGGTTCTGCACAATGAAAACGACAATGACCTGTTGGTAATGTCGTTTTCGGTGCACCCACTCAAAGGTAAAAGCTGTAGGTACGATAGGGAACTAAAGAGGGATAAGTAATGTATATCATATCACCGTCAACGAATGCGATACAAACATCACCAAATATTACAACATCACTTAAAATTGCAATATCACCTAAAATTACAACATCACAACATCACCACACAGTACAGAATTGATGATTTCACTCTTGTTATAAGTGTTGTTTTGTAATATCCCTGCCAAGGTGATATTCCAGGGGTCGTCAACCATTCTTAACGGGTGGCTAACTATACGGGGAGTGGCGTTCTCGAGGTGCGCGAGCAAGTAGTTCTGACCCCCTAGCTGGCATAATACCTACGTCGTAGGTAATGGCCTCGAGAAAGTTTCTTAATGAAGAGCGAACTGCTAATGACCGATACACGCCGGGACACACTGAGAGTCCCCGGAGCCGTCGACGACGGGGTGATGTAAGCCTAGCTCTGCCAAGGAGGATATACCTGGGCTGAAATAACCGAAGAGACATCGGGATATGCAAAATGATGCGTCACCCGCAACGGAGACGGCAACCCAGACAATCACGCAGTGCTATAGTTGTCGAAAAAGGCACAGTGGAAACTGCTGAAACTAACCAAATGGTTTCGAATATAAGCCGAGTGGGAACGCTGGTGACTACACTGGCAAAAGCGGAAAAGGAAAGGCTTATTAAGAAATGCGCGGCAGTTGTGAAGCGCATGCGATCTGCGACGTTCCTTCAGAAAAACGTAAGCAAAGGGGTGAAAAACGGGCTGATAGAGCTGGAGGAGCTCCTGGACAGAATTTCGTATTATAGGCGGACATAGAGAGTAAGAGAAAATCCGCAGAAAGCAAAAACAACCGCGCCTCCCGATGAGAATACCGTAAGCACTAAACGGATCATAAACGGCCCGTTGCAGAGCGTACTGGAGAAAAAACGAAAGGAGGAATTGGCGTCTGGAAAAGACTTCCCTGAGGTACTCTCCAGGGCTCAAAGGAAGAAGGCGAAGAGGAACAAGAGACAAAAACACGCCTCATCATCAGAGAAACCTCTGCTTAAAATTAAGACGGACAGAAAGGATGGAACACCAAAACGAAGGAGGACTAGATTCCAGGTCTGCTTATGAAGTCGACAGAAAGCCAGTGCAAGGAACCTTCTAAATAGCTGGAAAATCGGTATTGGTTGGGGAGTGTGTAGGATACGGATCCAACCAAATGTTACAGATGTTTTAATTATGGCCACACGTTTGCAACCTGTCGGGGACCTGACAGAAGCACAACATGCCGTAAATGCAGTCAGGCAGGCGATAAAGTGAACACCTCCAACGAAAAGGAGAGCTGCGTCCTATGTAGGAAACGTAGCGCGTCTGATGCGAACGTTGTGCACACTACAGGCTCGGTGGGTGTCCTGTCTTCAGAGTAGAACTGAAAAGAGCTAGGACGCGATCACCATGATTCGCATCGAACAAATCAATGTACACCGGAGTACAACCGCTCACGAATTGCTAGTGCAGTTCGCTGCGGAGACGCCAGCTGATTTAGTATTTATCAGTGAGTAGTACCGAAACAAGAACCAACTTTATGGCAATTTGAAATATCAGATACCGCTGCTATCTGGGTTCGGGACGGCACCCTTCTTAGGGTTCTTGCCCAAGGTCGAGGGGACGACTTTGTCTGTCGGTGTTTAGGGATAACATTTTTCAGTGTCTAGCTAACGCTGAATAAGACGATGCCCGACTTTCCACGCAGGCTTGATGTCTGGGGCACAGTAGGGCGGATCGTGGTCGAGGGTGATTTGAGTGCCAGGACTCTTGAATGGGGCATGCCTCACCAAGATTCCAGAGGAAACGAAAACGAATTCTGGATATGGCGGCGAGAATAGGATTGGTAGTTTTAAATACCGGATCCAACCCAACGTTCCGATGCCTGGGCTGCGAGATAAGCATTCCAGATGTAACTTTCGCGTCGGAGTAAGTGGTGTCGCTGTTGAGGCCGCGCTGAAAGGTATTCCTGGGGATAATGGCGCTGCAGCTGACGTTGTCGTAAATTCAGTTATGAACCTGATACCGACAACCTGCGAACGGTGAGTAAGCTCGGATGCCACCTTCTCCAGATCTTCTAGTAAAGACCACTTCATCGCGGGACAGCATACAGATATGCTCTACACAAGAGAGGCATCTCGCATAAACTAATAGTCACGACGTATGTCATATTAGAAGAATTCTGGACGTTGTATTCGGTTACACAAACTTTTTTAGGAGACGTTCGTCATGCTACCTTGGCCAGAGGCCGTGGAGAAGTTGCCCTAACATCTACTTAGACTTTCACCTAGTTAGAAGATAAATGCTAGCAAAACCGCGTCTCTCCTATATCCGTTAGGTAAAAAAAAACATCGTTGTGACCATAATTAGTGAGCCATATTGAAAGCACGGTGGTGCCATTTAGGTCACAAACCATACGGACCAAACAGTGCTATGGGCTTGCAGAGACCAGGCCTTCCCGGAATTTATAGAGCACCTGGAATATGGATTCGTCAGTGAAAGGAATCCACATATGTAGTTATGCACCACTCAGCGCTATATTTGCCAAGTACAAGCAAATGCTGCAAATCCCGGAATTTATAGAGCACCTGGAATATGGATTCGTCAGTGAAAGGAATCCACATATGTAGTTATGCATCACTCAGCGCTATATTTACCAAGTACAAGAAATGCTGAGCACTCTGGTTCTGAATGCAAGAGGACGTTGGCCGAAAATCATAGTGAGGAAGATAAATGCTAGTAAAACCGCGTCACTCCTATATCCGTTAATGGGCGGAACATAGTAGACGTTCATCTTCCATTCTCACAAGCAAATGAGTGCCACTGAAGTTAAAGAGACAATAAAAGGCATGAAATCAGGGAAAGCAATAGGACCCGACTATCTGAGTTCTAGAAAGCGAAAATCTGGGACCCAACACTGCGGCTCGGTGAGTTCTTCAACTGGGTTATTCAAGAAGGTATAACACCATCTGACCGGCAAGGAAACACTACGGTTCCAAAATGGAAAAAGAAAAGTAATCCAGCAGAGTGTCTAAATTACGATCCGATCCGGTTCCTGTCCCATTCCATGAAGATTTATGAACGCACTCTTGACAATCGTATTCGCAACATCGTTCAAATAACCGCGAATCAAGCCGAGTCTGTTAAGAACTGAGGAACTGCGGAACTACTGACGCAATACACGCTGCACGGATACTCAGGGAGAAACACCGTGAGAAGCATTGCTCTCTTTACATTGCATTTCAGAATCTAGAGAAGCCATTTGACTGTATGCCACTCGAATTGATCTTGTATGCTCTACGACAACACCTAGTACCAGAAGAATTCGATGGGTTAAATTGCTCTACCACGATCCGAAAAGTAAAGTTCGAAATGTGGTGGAGATATCAAAAACGCTTCGTCTCTCTGTCAGTGTTCATCAATGAAGCGCCTTCTTCCTGTCCCACTTTGTTCTTGTTATGGACATTGTCATACGGGACATCCAACATCCAACGCCTTATACGTTGATTTATGCAGATGATGATTTCCTTGCGCCTCATAGCAAAGCTGTGTATGGCCCTCAATAGATCTGAATGTTGGCCGACTACAAAAACACTGAACGACGCTTCACAATAATGGAGACGAAGATTTTGCAGCCTGCCTCTGCGCACTTATACCTTAGTGGTCTATTGTACTCGGTGCCCCTGTTTAATGGAATATCCCCGATTCATACACCAGATTATAAAAGGATTCTAAGGTATTTATTCTGAAATGTATTTTACTCGATTTCAATTCGACGGTTAATCCCCATTTTTACGATCAACAGACGACCTACATTTTATTTCGCTATATTTTTCCAAGAATGACAGAATTTGACACATATCTAAAATATTTCAAAACCGAATGCATCTCTGCGATATACGCTTGCATCTACACTAGCAACAGCAAAGAATATTGAATTATTCGAAGCGTAACATTTCTTGAAAAAAGCTTCTCCGAACCATTCTTTTCTCGCAACTGGTACATGTGTAATGTCAGTCAAACTGTCTACCCTGAAGGCTCAAACTGAATTTGATATCAGAGCAACGAGCATACCAGAACGAGCCACCAAACGAAACGATTTTTCGTATTTCACATTTCATTTTCGAATTGGATAAATGTTGGCCTGAGGGTGAGCAATTGTGGTTTCCAGGATCACAACGACAACGATGACAGAGAAAATCTATTTTGTGTTCTGATTTGCATGGTATGTCTCTGGGTTGCTCGGTTTGCGTTTTATATTTAATCCTTTTTTTTGTTGTTTTTTATCCGGGCCAAGGAAGAGAAGGAAACGACATTGCAATTGGATGTGCAAGCTTTTAATTCAATGTCAAATAAATTTTTGCAGAGAAAATAGAAATAATAAATTATGGGGGTGGAAGATACGTTACTGCATGTGTACAATGCACGTACGGGCTCTGTATGAACACTTGGAAATTTTAGTTACCAATCGTAAAATTTTCCCAGTTGTGTAAGCAATATTATGTACATAGTAGTATATGGTTATAGATTTTAGGAATACTTACAGATGTGCTCTTGCCGCTTTTTTAACCTATCTAGGGGTTACGTGGTCCTCCCCTTAATTGTGCTGGCAACATTTATGAGTTTAGCGCTCAATTAGAGGCTTAATCTGCGGTCCATACATATTCGGTTAATGCATATGAGGCATTCGAAACACTGTCAAAGAGATTCGGAAGATTCCAAACTAGATATTTTCCTTTGGGGGATGAACCACTTGAAGTTCCCCAAAATCATTCACAGATGAATCTAACCTGCCCCAATTAAAGCTAAAATAGACCAAAGTCCGAGATTATCTAATGAAATGACTGCTAATGTACTGGGGTTGAATGCGATGGCTGTGCCACAAATATTTAATAATCATCTGGCATACACCCAAAATTCCCGAGAGCATTTTTAAATCGCGCTAAGAAAGAGTCACCAAGATATTCATCCAGACTCCTCCTGATCTAGGACCCTTTGATTACTGCTTATTACCCGAATAAAAAGAAAAACTAAAGAAGACTCTAATGAGGAGATTATAAATGCAACGCAATCTCACCCTCTATGTCACTGCGTGTTGGCCGACTATAAAACACAATAAGCGGTGCCTCGCGATAAAGGAAACGAAGATGTTATTTAGGACCAGTCACGTCACACGCTATGATCACATCTGAAATGAGGACATCCGGGATCGATATGAAGTTGCACGAGTTGTGGAAATGGCATCTTCGATGGTATGGGCATGTACTTTGCACTGACGATAACTTACTTGGCAAGATTGGTCTGAACATGGAAGTCGATGGGTAACAAACAAAAGATCGGTTAACATAACGACGGCATAATAGATGAATGGTGATTTAAGAGCCCAGCTACTCCGGCCAGATCAGGTATTTGATCGACGAAAATGGTGCAGCCGATCAAGACGAGCCGACCCCGCTTATAAATGGGGCAAAGGATGAAGAGGAACAATAAAAAATTTGTAATAACGCTATAAAAGAAACGTCTACTAAATTATTCTGCTCTTTCTCATGAAAAGTTATCAAGGAAATGAGAAGTGTTACATTAGAAGCAATCAAACAGTAGTACATGTCCTAGGACAATACCGTAGATAGGTGCCCACCAAGCAAAAAACCTGGGGAACGCCTCCTGTACGAACTCAAACAGTTCTACTACCAGACCTTCCCTGCATCGTAGTAATCGTGGGAGTTATTTCTTTTGAAACTCTAGAAAGAGAAGAGTGAAGGCCAATCTCCTGCGCCTTAAAACGAGACAAACTTCCAAAAGGGTTCTCCAAGTGGAATACTGGATACTGGATTGACTTTATAACGACGAAGCCAGGAAATAAAAGGGACAAACAATCTGCGCAGTTTTTCATGTAACTTGCATTCCACGTAAACCTCGAAAGCTACTCAGCAGTAGCCAAACCGCCTTTTTTCCTTAAATTGAGAAAACACGTATATTTTAAAAAAATTGTTGAATTCGAATGGAGTGTTGGACATCGCTGGCTACACAATTTCGCCATTTTTTTGCCAATTTATGGGTGCCTTGTCGTAGAAACGTTGGTCTTTTGAAACGAACCATGTACCGAGAAATTTTTGACTTCTTAAGAACCGAACTGCTGCTCAGCAAGCGCGTGCCCAATTGATGCAAACAAGTGGTAGTCAAAAGGCACCAAGTCTAGTGAGTAGGGCGGATGAGATAGAACATTCCAGCAAAGTGCAGCAATTGTGATTTCTAGCGTTGAACTTTTTGGTTGTCCAGTGTTTCAACTAGAAGAAAAGATTTTTTTTTGACTGAAACAACCCTATTGTTTTTATTAGCGGAAGCTCCTGAATGGAGCAGCCGAAGGAGATTATGTGTTTTCGTCGAAGTATTCGCGGAGCTAGACGCGAATGTCGGGACCTCATACACTCCTAGGAGAAAGGACTTGGGGTCTATAGTGGACCTGACATATATTAGCATCGCTTTAGCCAGTAGAATCGCTTGGCCTGTCAGTGACAGCTATACTCACAGTGACCACCAGGCTATCTGTATGGAAATGAAGAACGAATCGATTTTGAAAAAGAGCTTTCGTAAAATGGCCGGGGTTTGTTCGACTAGACGGAGCAAGCTTTTGAGGGGACACGTTTTACACGGCGATCAAGCCTATCATATCTCTGGATGGTACGATCAGAGCAAAAGTCACCGAAATTACTCATTCGATGATGTAAGCAGATGATGCTACCATGTCCAAGAGGCGGGAACCTACAGGGCGATAAGGAAAAAACTGCGAAGATAGCCACAGGTGACTTGCCCGCGCCTCCTGGAAGAGATTGTTTCTATTAAGTTTTCGCACCACGAAAACCACGGAAGGCAAACGGTGATCCAGGTCAACGAATGCAGTATGCTCTAGTAACTGAGAAGGAGCTGCGGCAATGTGTGGTAGGGTCGATGACAACAAAGCCCCAGGTTTGAATGATATCCTTTACAGAGCCTTGAAGTGGGCAGTGAAGACTAGGCCGGGCTTTTCGCTAATACCCTCAAGACGTGCTTAACAGAAGGAATATCCCTTCTCTGTGGAAAAACCAAAAATTGATGTTGCTTCTCGAACCCAACAAACCAGCTGGAAATCCATTGGCCTGTTGAATACAATACCGGATATGATGGGGAGAGTTGCCTACAACAAACTCCTAGCCATTGTCGATGTAATAAGCATGGGGGCGAATTTGGTGGAAGGTACGCTCGTTTCTGGTGGCTGCTGTGCCGTATTGGCGTTGGGTGTCAAAAACACAGTCAACTCCACCAACTGGAACCGAATTAAAGGGTCGCTAGCTGACAAAAGTATTATCGGATATTAAGCGAGTCTGGTCGAAAATTACCTCTCAGAGGGGACCCTCTAGCAGCAATGCGGCAAAATCAGAGTCGAATGATCTCTGACAGAGATGGAACGAGTCTAGGAAAGGTTGCTGGACGCATAGACTCATTTGTTAGAGTGTTGCTTGAGCGGAAACATGAGGCGAATAAGTACCACATTATTCATTTCCTCACGAGACGCAGTGGTGGTTACAGGCACTGTGTGCATCGCTCTGGGTTAGACGATTCACCAAATTGTCCTAGATGCACAAGGAAGGATGCAGAGCCTGTGATATTTCACTACACAAGGTTCGCAATGGAGAGAAGGAATCTCAGTCAAAGGCTGTGTATGAGCGTGAGCCGGAGAAATAATTGCGGAAATGTAAAGATCGAAGGAGAACTCAAATCATAAAAATTTTGTAGGAGATGCCGAGAAATGAAGGAAGGGGAAAAGCAGATAGGATCAGAAGAAAGAATGCCAAAAAGAAACCCAACCCTCGAAATAATATCTAAATGGTGCTCCCGCCGGGCTAGACCTGGAAAGACCTTGGATTGTTTTTACTGGGTGTGAATCGCAAACACGCCCGCTGTAGCTCAACAGTTCCACGCAGGTAACCAGGAGGCCGTCTCCAGCTTGAGAAGATACTGCAGTATTTCCTCGTTGCTCGAGTTCCTGTCACCTGCCGCAATTTTACTATCGTTTTCCTCATCAAAAGGTGGAGATACCGATATACCCGAATAAACCTCTATTAGAATTTCTTCCGATCTGTTTGTTAAAAGTTTAGCCTGTGGATGCCGCTGTCCATCGGCAGAAGGCGGACTCTTCGTCCATCAAACAGAACCTAGTTGTGTTCTGTGTAGTTTCCGTTGAAGATTTCTAAAATTAAAGTTTAGGCGCGCGTTAGCAATGCACAGATCCAGATAGTATTTTTTCTTGGACCAGGTTGGACTATCTGACCCGTATAATTCACATTTATTTATATCTGGTATTGCTGCATCCAAGATTTGAAAAATACCACTCTGAGATTGTTTGTGCCGTTATAGGTATGCTTAGCATTCAAAAGGCCGGCTATAATATAATAATTAGCCTGTTTAGTTCGAGTATCGTAAACAGAGAATGGAATTCCTCGACTCAATTGTTTCCCACTGCATAGACTGACAGAATTTATAAATTGTCTCCTTTAGGCAGTGAAAGTAGAATACAAGAGACTTCCATACATTCAAAGATTTCAAATCCAGGCCATTAATATGCCAGGAATGATAGTTGCGACCTACAAGTATTCCGGTACCACCACCCCCCTCACAATTTCGTCTATCATTCCTCACGAATTCAAAATGCTTCAATGTTATCGAATGCCTCGGACTGAGGTTTGTTTTGAAGTCAAGGCAATGTCAGGCTGTTGCGTGACAGTGAAATCAGGGAGTTCCGCTCTTCGGTGGATTCCTACGATGGAATCCACATTAATCGCGATGATCCGGAGACCATCCAGTGGTACCGCTGTGACTGCAAACCTAGCGGCAGGCATGTTGTTTGTGTGAATATTCTGTTATACTGTTTATTTTTGTATTGTATACGTGTACCGTATGCTGCATGTTTTCACACATGGTTAATATTTTATTGAGGATGGTGGTCATCCCGCCACTTGCATCTTGTTGGGGCTACTTAGTTCTCCCTTGTTGGACTACCTCTACAAACGGGATCCCCGACACAATTGGTGCCGAAGAGACGGTACCGTTCAACGCGGCTGACACCTTCTGCCTTTGGGCTGATCTTGGCACCTACTTGGTTGTGACCTTAACATTGAGGATGCCCTCCGCTCCTGCATTTGACACAGAAGGTTTTTCCCTTGCCATCTGTTTCAGGCAGCGAACATTGGGCTGCGACATGGCCTTTCCCGCACTTTACACATCACAAGGTCATTTGGCAGTTCACTGCCGAGTGACCATAGCGCTTACATCTTCGGAAATCCTCTTAATAAAACGCGACACTGAAAGGAACTTGACCTCAGTTGCCGTTTCCCAGAGAATGTTTAGCAACTTATCGGGCTCTTCCTCCGCATCCAACCCTTTCAGAAGCAAAGTTTGCACCTTCTCTTCATTTGGGGTGAAGGTAAAGTGAGGAGTCTTCACTCGCTCGAGGACCTCCCGTGCTTTCTTGTAATCCGCTATTTTTAAGGTTTTGTCTAAAACAAAACCTTATTAAAATCGGTTTACTGTAAAACAAAACCTTATTAAAATCGGTTTACTGTCTGTCTGTCCGTCACACGCATTTTCCTCGGAAATGGTCGTAGCGATTCACAACCAAATTTGGTGGAAAGGTGGGGAGTATGAACTGAACTGTGAAGTGAGGTGTACATTTTTTTCCACCAAATATAGTTATGTGGGGTACCAAATGAAAGATCCTAATTAGTACTTTCTGAAGCCGGTCCTGGTTTTGACATTTGTTGGAAAGGTAGTGAGTACGGGGGCTCGAAAGTGGTAATTTCTTTAACGGAGCCATTCTCGGAAACTATTCAACTATTCAAAAATCACGAGGCTGCCACTATATGGTGCCTAGGCTCAGAAATATCCTAGATGGAATTACGAATTTCATCTTAAAAAATTTTCCAGTTCCTGCTTGCTCTTTTTAATAACTGTATTAATAATGGCTACTTCCCATCCACCTGGAAAATAGCCAAAATTATAGCCATTCGGAAAGGAGGTGTCTCCAGTGGACCTGGTAACTTCAGATCCGTTTCACTTCAATCTAACCTGAGGCAGCTTTTTGAGAGAGCATGGACCGTAGGGCTGGTCCAACTCTGCAATCTTAACAACATTATTCCAGACCATCAGTTCAGTTTCCGTGCTAAACATGGAACACAGCACGCCCTGAGCTACCTCCAGATTTGACGTCAATAATAAACCCACGGTAGCTTGCGCTCTGGAATTAGAAAAAGCCTTTGATTCCGTCTGGATAAACAGGCTAATTTATAAACTGATCAAATACGAATTCCCAATCCCGACGATCAGACTTGCCATCAGTTTCTGCGAGGATAGACATTTTTACGGCAGTGTCGAAAATGAGATTTCCAATCTCTTGCCCGTTACTTCTGGGGTACCGCAGGGATCCATTTCTGGTCCTACTTTATACAACACTTTCACTGGTGATGTCTCCTCCCCTGAGGTCGGTACAGAACTTATGCAGTATGCCGACGACACACTCGTCTACTCCCCCAATTTTCGGCCAGACAAGGCAGTTAGGGATATAGAGGATTACTTGGTTGATCTTTGCTACTACTACCAGAGCTGGGGTATTAAAATTAACTCAACCAAGACACAAGTCTGCATCTTCAGGAGGAGATCTAGATACTTGGGATCTAGACCCATCCACAGGAAGGCTAAACACCTGAAACTGGAAATCGGGAATACAATAGTAAGAGGGTCGAAATCGATCAAATATCTAGGAATCAATTTCAACGAAATCCTAAGATTTAACGATCATGTTAAACTCGCCATTGCAAAGCAAATGGTGCATTGCGCAAGATCTACTTTCTTCTTCGAAGTGGGTCCAAGCACCAAAACTAAGCTGATCCTATATAAGACTCTCATCAGGCCCATCATATGGTAGGGAGCCCCTTCGTGGATCACTTGCTCTTCAAAAGCCATGGATGAATGCATGTCTTTCGAACGCCGTATATTAAGACATTGCACTGGATTGTCTTACAATTAGAGGACTAAGAAGTGCGGCAGGAACGCCATAGTATACCGGCGAACAAATATAGACCCCATTAGAGAATATATTCTCAACATTACGGAGCGGTTTTTCAATAAACTTGAAAACCATCCAAACCCAAAAATTAGAAGACTGCATGAGCTGTGCAAAACAATCCCACTAGCGACTTTCCTTAGACCGTGCCAGATACTGAACCCTGACCTAAAATCAATAATCCTGTCCCTCTTCGACGCACCTTGCCTGGTAGGAGTGCAAAAAGGTTAGGCCACCGTTGTCACTGTTTCTCGTACAGTCAGCTTGATGGTTTTCTATGCCCTCCATACGGACAGATTCGCCCTCAAGGCTGCCCAGCTTCTCCATTACTGCAGAAGTATTCGAACAAAACTTCAATTTTTTCCTGGTTAGCTTTGGAGACAGCGGGCCGCCTCCCCAGTCATTAACTGCTCCGTAAACTTTCCATTTTTCTTTACCCATATTGACATTTAATTTTTAAGGTCTTCAAGTGTCTTCGCCAGCTCGCCATTTCTTCTGTCAGGGTTGACTATCTTTACTTTGGCTCTTTTGAGGTCTGAATACCCCTCTGGGATTGTTTATGGCGTTAGTTATTCAAAAATCAAGTCCTTCCTATGTAGACTTAATCTACCGTCATTTGTATTAGTTTCCACATTGCAGTTTGAGCTTTTTTGAACTTCTTATGACCAGTGTGAAGTCAAATGACCTACCATTAACCCTTCTATATTTGTTTGCCGATTTCACTCTCAATCTAATTTGGCGTGCTTACTTGCTAATAGTTAAATACACATAGAGTCTAAAGTCTGCCACATCCTTGGAACTAAGCGCTAATATCCTAGACTAAACTACTTCCTCCACAGTCATTATTCTCATTTGGATTAGAAACAATGCAAAATTGATAAATTGGCGACCCCTTTACACACACTTTCCCTGTACAACTAATGCAGCAACCAGAATACTCCATGAATCGAGAACACCCAAATCTGGGTGTTCAGAATGCGGTCATAATTCCTGAATTCCTACTCCTGATAGTTCCACGACGAATGTCTCCCAAAACATACGCACGAACTAATTATGTATCTCAAAAACAACAAAAATTCAAGATGAGCACCATTTCACCAACATCTACTTTCTCACTTGATAGCCTAAGGTATGTACTTTCCAAAATTGCATTTTCTCCCGCAAACGGCTAAAAAGCGTCAAAAAACCTGAAAAACTTTCTCCCCCTTCCCTCCTTCCTCATATTTTAATCGACGACAAAGATATCGTCGTATCTTCTTCTGCCATCTTTTCCGACGCACAAGAAACCCCTTCTTCGCTTCTGGCCTTCCTCAAAGACCAACTCATCCCCTTCAGTTCAGAGAAAACTTTCTCATAAAGACAAAACTTCTTCACACGCAAAAACACCCCAAAAAACTTTTTGCTACCTATCAAAAGTTGGCGTGTTTTTGTATATATATGTATGTGGGATACAGATGGCAAAATTCGGGACCTAGAACTCATCCGTTCTTATTAAATGCCTTAAAGCATCCTTCCTAGGTAATCGATATCTTTACGTGTACAAAGTACAAACGCATATACATAGTCGGAGTCAAAGCGGGCAGACTAGGAGTGCGGAAAGAGCCAGGCACCGAAAAGGACTAAAGATGTGAATTGAAGTCGTCCTCAAACCCGGCGACAGTTTGGGTCGATCTTTTCAAGATATTTTTTGACACCTCCTCTTTACGACCGGTGGGAGAGATACATTATGAGTGGAGGGACTGGGAAGTCCCACTCTGCTCCTCCCCGTCCCACACTCAAACCAAATTCCAAACCAAACAACTTTTTTTGGTTGTCGGCGCTCAGTTTGTTATTTTTTTTCACTGCTCGTTTGCATCTATCGTTTGACACGGACCACAATGATACAAACATGATGCCCCTCCCTCGTTGCGTCTGATGAGAATGGTACTATCGGTGGGAGTTTTGTTGGGGTTGGGTGGCAGCTGATTACAGAGCCGACTTTGGGACGCATTTGTGGGGAATGATTTCTGTTGAATGAATTGCTTTTGAAAAGATACTTTAATTAATTACATGTGGACAAACGATTTTAGGTAGCAATTTTAATTGGCGAGTTATCTTTAAAATAGGAAAATTTATTGATATTGGAGATATAATTAAATGTTAACGAGTCAAGGACTCACCTCATTCATGAATAATATTTTATTAAATTATGCCTTCTTAGACTAAAGATGACAATTTAAACGTTAATATGGAAGTTTATTATTTTAAGTATAAAGAGAACTACGGAAAAGAGCTCTTCCCGCGGCTTGATAAATTGGAACCTGAGAATGTTTAACCCAATTATTTGAATAGATAATAAACATAACAGATTACATATGAGCATAAACACTATCAATAAAAGAGGTTTTAAAAAATATCACTGGTCGAGTTGGAAATTACGCCTAGGGTTTTGTTTTGAGAAATGCCATAGGAAATACAGTTTTCTGTTATTACCCAAAGTAGTAGACTCATCGTGAAACTACAATCATTCGCGCACTAGGGCCTACCTCCGCGCATCGCGCGATTAAGACCGGTGTGCGGGGAGGTGATCAAATCAGCGAGAGAAATCTCAACGAAGCTGGTCCCCCCATAGGAATACGAACACGAATGCGTGAAGGAAGAGGTCGAATGCGCAAGCTGCAGCCTCATTTCTCACTGGTGCTTTGAGAATTTCCTCCAAGGATAGCGAAATGTCAGAAGGATAATTTACCATCCTCCGGGAATGACTGCGGGAAAAAATGCTGGAGGCTGGAACGAAACCAAGATTTAATCAAATTTGCACTGATGAGGCTGCCTTAAAGTGGCTCCAGCAGGTAATCCCGATTTTGAGTTCTGGCGGTCCGCCCAAGTTCAATATTGTGAACACTGAGCTCCGTAGGAGAGAACATGTCGGATGTTGGTTACCGGGCCTTCGCAGGAAGGCAGGGAACATCACCTGCATTTTGGGTGAACAGAAACCGGGCGTGGACTTCGGACACAGGTGGGCAAAGTTCATGAATGCCACAAAAATGCAAAGTTTCAGCTTGGTATTCGAACTTCTCAGTCTTGATAAATGTCAGAACATATAGGGGGGCCAATATAGATTCGGATCACTATCTCGTTGTCATGGTGCTCCGAGCTTGAATAACAACACCACCTACAATCCCCTCTGACAATCAGGTGAGAGTTAACACTGAAGCCATCCATGACACAGCCCTCCGCAACACCTATAAGAGGGAAATGGATGCCGCAGTAACAGGAGTCAACAGAGATCCCGGAGATCAAGCATCAACAAATGATCTTCACAATCACCTGAAGAGCGTTATCATAAATACGGCCACAAACATACTTGACCCCAGCCGTAAAAAGAGTCGGAACGGCTGGTTTGACGATGAATGTAAGCTAGCAACGGAACGGAAGAAAGCTGCATACTCAAAGAACGCGGGCACGCGTGGAGACCTATCACGAACTCTGGCGAGGGGAGAAGCGACTTCACAGACAGAAAAAGGAAGCCTGGGAGAACCAAGAGGTCTGTGAACTAGAAAAGTACAGGGAGCAATCGCACCAGGCGCGGAGGATTTACCAACAAGTCAGCAGGATGAAGCCTTATACACCTTGATGTCCATCCTGCCGAGACAAAGAGGGGCATCTGATTTTCAACAGAATGGGCATATTAGAGCGATGGGTTGAGTACTTTGATGAGCTACGGAACAACCAGAATATCGGCGAGTTGAGGGTCCCGCCAACTGAAGACGACGGACAAATACTGCCACCACTATGCATAGGAGAAACGGTCCGTATAGTTCGTCGGCTTAAAAATCACAAGTCGCCAAGAGCCGATGGAATTACAGCCGAATTGGTTAAATATGGAGGCGACCAATTACACCAAGTGGTTCATCAACTGGTGCTCAAGCTATGGGATAACGAATCAATGCCTGACAACTGGCAAAGAGGCATTATTTGCCTCATACATAAAAAAGGAGATGTCACACAGTGCAGCAATTATAGAGGTATCACGTTGCTGAGTACCATCTAGGCTTGTTAGGCCGGATAGCCCCATACGCTCAGAACATCATTGACTCATACGAAAAAGAGGCTTCACTCCAGGCAAATCAGCAACATCAGATTTTCTCTCTGCGGCAAGCGATGGAAAAACTGTTGGAATATGGACAACAGTTGCACCATCTATTTATCGATTTTAAAGCCGCCTATAGCATAGCTAGGGTAAAACTGTACACGGCTATGAGATAATTTGGTATCCCGACGAAATTGATAAAACTGACTAGGCTGACCCTGACCAATGTGCGAGGCCATATAAAAGCAGCAGGATCACTCTCAAGACCATTCGACATCAACAAAGGTTTACGACAAGGGGATGCCCTATCATGCGGCCTCTTTAACCTGGCCCTGGTACGATCCTGTTTAAGTCCACCCAACTACTGGCCTATGCTGACGATATCGACATCATACGAAGAACGACCCGAAACGTACAAACTGCCTTCATCCAAATCGAGCAGGCGGCGCGAGATCTTGGGCTGCACATCAATGAAGGCAAGACAAAGTATACGGCGGCAACGTCAGCACCAAAAACCAACCAACCAACAACATCAAACCGCACTGGTCAAACGCGAAAAATAAAGATAGGAGACTACAACTTTGAGACCGTTGACAATTTCTCCTATCTAGGGTCGAAAATCACAACCGATAACAACTACGATGTTGCTACGGTTGTTGGCAGCCAACAGAGCCTATTTCAACTGTTCCGCTCGAAACGTCTCACCATAGGGTCAAAGCTCTTACTGTACAAGACTATGATCTTGCCAGTCCTCATGTATTCCTCGAAGACTAGGGTTCTTAGCAAGAAGAATTGCGAACTCTTGGCCGCGTTCGAGAGAAGAATCCTCCGAAGACTTTTTGGCCCCCTACATGAGGATGGACGATTCTGTAGCCTACATAACGACGAAATCTATGAGCGATACCATGACCGTCAGGTTGTGGATAAAATCCGGCTCAATAGGTTACGGTGGGCGGGTCACTTAATCCGTATGGATGAGGATGATCCAGCCCGGAAACTTTATAAGGGCAATATCTATGGTAGAAAAAGAAGACGAAGCAGACCCTGCCTGAGATGGAACGATGGCGTAGGTCAGGACGCCAGACAGCTTTTAGGGATATCGAATTGGTGGACCTCGGCGCAAAACCGGGATGCCTGGAGTTCCTTATTAAGGCAGGCCTAGACCGGATACCGGTTGTTGCGCCGTTAATGATGATGATTCGAACAGGACCAAAAGAGTATGAATGTTCTTAGGGAAAGCCACGATGTGGTGCTCCACTTTTCCTGCACAGACTGAAATTCAATAATATGAGGAAATTTTAGAGAATCATCTCCATTTTGAGAACAACGATGGTCTTCGACTCACATAATATAGAGCAAATTGCAGCATCTTCGGTGCGCTTTCCCACAATGGAGCTGCCCGCGGACGATAGTGCAAACAGTGGTGGAAACCCTGTATGGGGGTTCTTACTTCCCCTACAGTATTTAAGCAACAGGCGGAAGAAAAGAGAGCCAGAGACGTGAACGCAACTGACTGATGCCAGTTCGAACGATCAAATCTATGAAAACCGATCGCTGGAAACCAGTGAAGATGTTAAGTGGAAAACAGAGGAAAACTCTGCGGGATGAGATAAGACCTTTCATGGATGAGGACATAGGAACTTTAGTACCTTCAAGGGCAACTATTTTCAGAGAAATCAAACACGAGGGAATCGAGGCTCTGGTGGTACGGTGTGGGGGAAACTGCGTCACACGCCGACCGCGGCATACGCTTCTAACAGTTTTCCATTACACATTAGAATAAGTTTATTTCGAAAAACATAAGGATTGCTCAAATTAACCTGCAGCATGCCAAAGCCCTCTCCTATCTGCTGGCAGCGAGGCTGACAAAGCTACCGGGCTGTCCCTACATTTTTCTGGTGCAAGAGCCATGGGTTCGATTTAATAGAATCTGTGGCATTGGATCAGTAAAGGGGGCTAGGATCTTTTACGATGAAAAATCCATAACACCAAGAGCTATGTCCTGATGTCAAGACAGTTAGAGGCAACTACGCTGAGTTAGTTCTGTTCCCAGGACTTAGTTACGATCATCGTACAATACCAGATTAATGGCGAGAGGAAATACGTCATAGTTGCCTCCGCCTATTTACCCTATAATTTTTTGTATCCTTCACCGATGCAAGAACTAAGGGACCTGGTACCGTATGCAAAATCAAGTGGTCGCGAATTCCTAATAGGTTGCGATCCGAACGTTTCCTTGGTGCTTTATTATCGCGGACGTCTCTCCTCTTATGATGTATGACCCATCTTAGACGCGGATTTCCTGTGCCACTATGGTCTGCTAGCGGATATACATAATAGGTCCCTCATTGACCCCACCGCTTCCCTTAGGTCATCAGGAAAAATCTCATCCTCCTCATCCACCACTCTTTCCACCGTTTTTGAAGACGTTGTACGATGCACGTATTCGAGCATTTCCTCAAAAATTGTGCAACATCACTACCGTACGTAGTCTCTCTCAGCCTGTTAAGCATGATGTTCAGCACCACATCAACACTACTGGCGCCCCGATCTTTTCTAAGGTGCATCTTTTCTGTCACTGCATTATTTCAGTTTATATTTGTATTAACATTATTTGTATTTTTATCACAATCGCCTTAAAAAAGTTATTAGCAAAAGTAACTAAAAATTTTCTAACTTGTAACGAATTAAATGAATCAGTCCTTCTTAGTGACGTCACGTGTGTATCCCGCCGCGGTTTGGAACATAAGAGACCGACTTATTTCCATGCGGTCCTTACTGTCCCAAACAACGGCATTTTTCCGCCGCTAATTCTCCACTCCCCGGGTGCGTTCCGAAAATGAGCGAGTGGAGAGTTTCGCACCATCTACCCGTCCGCATCCGCAACATTCGAAATAAATTTCGAATGCTGCAGATCCTGCCGCGCCACACATCCATTACCATCGCAGAAGCTCGCAGTTGTGCGAAAAGAGTTCGCAGACCTTTAGAGAGTTGTTGATCTTCGCTATTTTACATATTTCTTAAATTCATTGGCAAATGAAGACCTTGTGGCGACTACAGACGTTCAGATGCTCAGACGATTCCGACTGTTACCCCATTCCACCCTTCCACGATTTTCCGCACTCTACTGCAAACTACCATATTTTCTCGACCTTGGACTTAGTTAAGGTATATCATCAGATCCCTGTAGTTCACGATGACATTCCGAAAACCTTTCGGATTCTTCGACGAGGTCCTCGAAGCTGTGGAAAAAATAGTTGGAAATAAAGCACCTGGCTTGGATAGTATTCGCAATAAAGCCTTCAAGTTAGCAGTGAACATAGTTCTAAGCCAAACAAACCTTTAGGGGAAACTTCGTCCTATAAGCCGATATGCCTTCCAAATAATACTGGCAAACTATTCGAACGAGTAATATATAACAGATTACTTCCAATTGGCGGTTTCTCTGGAAATCCGTTCGGTTTTCGAAAGGGGAGGTCGACAATTGATGCAGTTGTCCTAGTAGCTAACAGAGCTAAGACCGCACTTGACAAGGACAAATATTGTGCAGTAGTCACACTCGATGTGAAGAATGCCTTCAATTCCGCTAGATGGACCAAGATATTTGATTCCCTAATCAACTTAGGCGTGGCAAAGTACCTGGTGCGTATCGTTGACGACTTTCTAATCGATTGGCTTCTGTGCTGCGAATCAGATGAAGGAATAAAATTATACCAAACGACATGCGGAGTTACACAAGGGTCCATCCTAGGGCCACTCTTGTGGATTATTATGTATGACAGAGTTCTGACGCTAGACCTTCCTACTGGTGTGGCTTCCATTGGTTTCGCAGACGATATTGGTGTGACGGTTGTTTCACGCCTTCTCAAAGAAGTCGAGCTTTATGCAAATGGAGCAGTCTATGAGATTAAATCCTGGTTAGAGGATGCTGGTCTACAGCTCGCAGAACATAAGACGGAAATAGTACTTATTACCAAGCGGAGAAAGTGCACTTCCATGAAAATCAAAGTTGGGGCGCAAACTGAATTGTTTGCCTGCGCTTAAGTACTTAGGCATATTGACTGACCAGAGGTTAAACTTCAGATTGCATGTGGAGGGTGCAGCAACCAAGGCATATAACATCGGAGCGTTGGTTGCGAGAATGCTACCAATTATAGGTGGCCCAAGGCCGAGCCGTCGACTCCTTATTTCGAAGATGGCCAGTTCGATCCTACTGTATGCAGCCCCATTATGGGCAGATGTACTGAAAAATACAGCAAATAAGAGGGAGATTGGAGCTGCGTATCGCATAAGTGTACTCCGAACATGTTGTACTTACAGAACAATATCCAATGAAGCAGCCTGCGTGATAGCAGGAATGGTCCCGATCGAGATTCTGGCGAAAGAAAGACAACGACTTTACGATCGAGCGTATCCCACTGGAGAATCTCCTGCCCGTCGGCAAAAGATCGCATGAACTGAAACTGTCGCGGAATGGAAGAAGAAGTGGGACGAGTCAGAAAAAAGCCACTGGACCCACAGAATCATATGAGATATCCGGAAATGGATCGAGCGACCCCACGGCGAGGTAGGTTTCGACCTAACTTAATTCTTGAGCGGACACGGAGGCTATCGAGCATATTTGTATCGATTTGGGTGTGATTATTTGCCATATTGCCCAAAAATTGCGGAGAACGCAGAACACGTTTTTTTTTTTCATTTCCCGAGATTCGCATTGGAGATTGCGTTGGAAGCTACAACCGGAGAGTACTTTACACCCGGAAATATAATGGTACATATGCGGAAAGCAAAGGGGATATGGATCGAAGTCGAAGAAGCGATTGCAGCCATCGGTAAGAAGCTTAGGCAGGAAGAAGTCAGCTGAAAGAATGAATGCGAGAGAAACATGATGTTAACACGAGCGCATAATAATTTCTGATCAAGCCCCGCGACCTAATACCAAACGGGAGTCCCGCGGGAAGAGTGAAAGGAGAAGGAGGTGGTTTTGGTGGGTAAGACTCCCACATAACCGTCTGGCAGGAGCCTGCGGTAGCTTTTGAGGCTTCCCACCTTCCATCGAAAAAAAAAAGACAGACTGACAGATAGAAAACCAATTTGAATAAGGTTTTCTTTTACACAAAGCCTTAGAAAACGGATAAGAAAAGATTCGAATACTATTCTTTTATAGGCACTTGATTTCATATCAGTCGGCAGTTTCCATTTTGTACCACTAATACATCCATAACCACCAGGAATTTGACCCCGGGGCGACGAGATTGAGAACTTTACGCTCAATCAACTTGACTATTGGATCGACGCTCCTTTTATGATGTATAACAATTCGATTTCGTACAGAACTTATTCCTAAAGCCCTATTTCACCGTTTGGAAATATTCAACGTCACTTTTCAACTGATCTCAATGTTTTTACTTCTAAAGGGCCATGCATGAAAGGTAAAGAAGGGTGGTTGTGCTGGATCACTAGTGTTCATTAATAACGAAATAATTTGCTACTGGGACCGACCTGGGACCTAAGTGCATATCTATGCACTGAAATCCACCGTGGAAATGGACCCCGGGCTACAGCTTCACGAAGCCGGGCACATTGATCACACCGGATGTCTGCTTCAAGTAACTAGGCGAAATGATACGGAATTTTGAATTTAAACAACCGAGATTGATCAATCGATCACCTCCTCATCCTCTTGCATAATGACACCTGTCCATATTCCGTCAAAGTGATAGTGGTAAAGCTACAGGAATTGGGAGTAGGACATTTTTCGTCATCATTCGACGGACCCTGCACTCACTGGTCTCCACTTTTCCAAGACTTTTTCACGGCGTAAATAATTCGATTTCGCAGATTCTTTTAAAATTGTCCTTTAGCAGTCTATCTTCTCCGGAAGCCATGCTTCTACGACAAAGGGATAAATGAACTACGAATAAGATTGATAACCATTTTTGTTTATAGGAAATAACCTAATATGTGCAATATTAGTGTTTAGACCACCATAAATAAAAATTAAGACGAATTAACTCCAAATACGCACTTTCCAGGCTTATTTAAAATGGCGCCCAATGTGGGCCAAAACCCGAATGTGCCAGACTTGAAAAATTTTACTTTTGTTAATGATTGATTAACGATATGAGAACAGCTGAAGTACCAATTATTCGTCCCACCTTTCAGAATTGGTTAACAGAGCGACCACAAGGCACGTTTGCAGTTTTGAACGGGAAAAATTTACATTCGAGTTGAATATGATGCGAGGAGCCAAAACCATATTCCAATAATTTGCCTTCGTGCTGCTCTAAGGACAGAGGTGAGATAGCACCTGATGAGTTTGTCCTGGACGAAACCATCAGCCACTTTTTTTAATACAGAAAAGGCCCCAGGCCCGGGAAAATAGCAACTATTTCCCCTTTGTTTCCAGATCTCTAATAGAAAAACGGACAATTCTTAGCAATAAGTCTTTGTGAAAAAGCTGCAAATATGAATATCGTAGTTCATATTTTTTCCAGTTAAAAATTACGGAAATTTAGCGCCATTTCATGAAAAAAACCCAGGAAATCAGAAATCGTACGTAACTTATATAACTCAAGTAAAATAAGATAAAGACTTGACCTTAACTTCCAACCGGCCCTGTTCGAATTTATTCTCTAACTTCCTAAGGCAAAAGTATCCCCGATATCAGTACGAGGACAAACGAAGAGCAAAACACACACAACCCATGCAAAGTCTCCGTATCCATTTTTCGCAATGCTCTATTATTACTTTGCCTGTGAATCCAGTTCGGCTGGCACGTATCAGTCCCATTTCCACCAAATTATTCGCAGAAGGCTCACTATTTCCCCCATCTCTTCTTCCGCTTCCAACTAACCCACAATCGACTCACTCATCCCACCGTCGACACACCTACGAAAGATATTGATATCCTGGGCAAATTCATCCACCGAACGACGGACGGGTGGAATTTAACTCCCAACACCGCACTGACCACCCGCTACTCGCTCCAAGCACGACTATATCTTCCTCGTGGTGAAATCGCATGGGACCCGGTTCAAGCCCAAGCGGAAACAAAAACAAAAACATAACACAAGCTGCCACTCCGGTGGAGCCTGTGGAGCTCCAAGCCTGAAATCAAAGTGGAACTGTCTCGTGCATTCGACAAACACGCTCGAATGGAGGACGAAGAACAAAACATGAAAAAACCACTTGACAGAGCTGAGAACAGGAAAAACACGACATCGATGACCCTATTGCCGGTCCCTCTGCAATTCAGCAACGGCAGCAGCTTTTTCGGCTCCGAATCAAGCTTCCGCGGGGGCAGCCGGGAGGCGGTAGTCATTTCACAGAGTCACACCTCGCAGTGACGTAGCCCCACACACACCAAACATTCTCGGGGCGGGCATGTTTACAAATCAACGAGCTGCGCGATTGGCTGCAGAACCGGCACAACCAGTTGCACGTTGCCAGGCAACGCCTCCCTCAATACTAGTGTCTACTCTTTCAGACGAGAAATGGCAGCCGCACGACCAACAGCAATACATGCGTCGAGGGTGACCGAAATCCGGAAAAACGAGCCCACACACGGGTAGGGGAAACCATTCCTACTCGTCTGTATGAAGAATGGTTGCGACGAGGAGGGCGGGTCTTGCGTAGTTTTAGAGCAATGGAAGGAACCAGGGCGGTCGGTGTGAGGTCGGGAGGAGTGTTGCATTGTCGGGGACAGTGGCGGTCGAGGATTGAGCCAGTCGGTGTTCGGCAGTTGTTTAGATTTGTTGGTGTCGTTCGTGATTCGCGGTGTATCCAGTGTGTGTCACGTGTCAGTGTTACCAACCATTAAGCTACGAGAGCCACTTGTTCGTCGTTATCGCAATTGGAGTTGTTTTCCCTTATCATCGGAATCACAAAAAAGGAGCTTACAGATCGCGAACTATCGTGCGGGAAATAGTTTGTTCTGATTTTTCTGCGGCCAATAGATGGTATCTCCGCAGAAGTTTCCCTATGTAAATTTTTTGTTCTCCGTAAGAAAAAGATAATGCACTGATAACAGCCTCTTATCCTTGTGCTTAGGCTGGCCAAGTGCTAATTGTTCTGTTTATAGCTAGCCTGGAGACGACCTGTTGGATTAAAATAAATTTTTGTGAGCGCGCAGTGATAATTAATCAAGTGACCCCCGGTTTAAATCATCGTATTCAAAGCGTACATAGTACAGAGTGCATTTGATTTCTTCCAGGAAAGAAAGTCTTATCAGTTCGCGAAGATTTTTCGACAGTTAGGCCCCGTCGCGAGAGAGAGAGAGTTGTCTGCGGTGATTGAAATTTTCCAATTGTACAAAATTCAGGAAGAAAATTACAATAGTGTCCTTTGATTACTCAAAATTTTGACCGAAGGTTCAAAAGCGCCCGCTAGGGCTGTCGCACTGGCGTCCTATCTGGGGGACGGGTTTTCCGCCCTCGGTGCACGGGCACCACCGGCCAAGGATCTTATGGCTTTTGGTTCCGTATTGCAACATAATCAACACAACATAGGTAGGTGATCACTGAATTATTTTTTTCCTTTTTCCGGGAAATCAAGCAAGGATTCTTGTTTCGAATAATATTTCAGGAGAGCAAGGACTCTCCTTTTTGAACAACATAAAAATAAGGTGGCAAAAAATGTATCTTTTTATGGTTATTGTTACTATCTGGAAGTTACTCACGTATCAGCAATATTCTGGCTTACAAAATTGGTCATTTCACCACTATTTTAGCAATAGATACATAGATTGTTTACACAGATTGAAAACATCGTAATTATCTTTTGGTAATTTTCATTCCCATTAATGTTCACACAGGTGGATGGTTATTTCACTCATCAATTGTTTGCCAATTATTAAGTTCAATGTGTTGTGAAGACCATTTGTTAATGTTTCGCTCTGGATTAAGATATAATTGAAGTGAATAAAAGGATTAGGCAAAAATTTGCTTACTGGCGCATATTCCACGGGTAATTTGAAGCAGTTAAGTCTCTATTCTCGCAAAAATGTGGGGCTACATTCCTCTATGTATTTCTGAAGTATGTGCGGTGATGCAAAATGAAGAATCCGAATTTGACAACACACATGTGTGTTGAAAAACTATCTTTTTTTTTCTGTATGAAGATTATAAAAATTCATCCTGGGGAGGGAAAAACTGATTCCCGAAATGTGGTAGTCTGATATTAATATAAAAATGAATTCCGTTTTCTCTCCACCGCAAAAGTGAAGGGTGAGGATACACATAGTTTCAAGGTTTCCAGTATGGTCCCCTTCCTGCTGCTTCCTGAAGTAACCAACTGTAGTGGTAAATAACTTTTAAAGTAGTTTTCGGCAGTAGGACTGCGAATCCTTTGCCAAACATGCAAATCTCTGATAAGTTAGTTTGGAGTAAACTTTTTGTCAAAATGCATATCTAAATACCTTACTTCAGTTGCATACGGAACTGTCATAATGTTGGCTACCTTGCATATCTTCTATCTGGCTTCATCCAGCTTAATTTTCTATTTTCATCTGCCTTTTGATCAATAATAAATGTAGTATTTACAAATGGCGCCCAACGTGGGCTGCTGAGAATAAAGCAAAGGCTCAAATCCACAGTTCTGAGAAATGCTTAAAAGCTAACACCGTTTTATTTGACAGTATCTACGATTTGCATGGGAAGCTCCTGTTTGGCACATCCCTGTGGATACCCACTAATTATTCCTGGGGCATAGCGCGCCAACCACGCCAAACTCAGATATCAGGAAATTATGGTCAGCTACAATTTTGAACCTTTTCATAGCCGATGACGTTTCTGCAAAGGTGGACAAGCATTCTTCCTATTTTTTCATCTGGATTCGAGGTAGAAGCAATTATTTCGTGAATCTGTAACATCGAATTAGACTCATGACGGATTGGTTCGCTACCACCGGATTCTCGTGTCGTAATGACAAACACCTCTAACTACGTATTATTGACTAACTAGGGGCAGTTTTTGAAAAAAAATGATCCGATGAGATACATCTAGTCACCGCAAATCTAGCTCTAACTCCTCCAATAAGTGGTTACATTTGATCCTCAATAATTATTCGTGAATTTTCTGAGCTCCATTCGACAATTTTCAGGCTTAAAGGAGCCACCAAGATGAAAATAAGCCTCCGTTGAAAATGGCTTTATTTAAAAAATCAGTACCCATTTGTTGCTATGCCGTAATCCCTTCTTAGAGCTCTTTTCACTGTGCTCGATTAGTAAGCTTCAAAACTTCAATCCACAGCATTTCGCATATATATACGGCGCTGAAATCCTTCGTTAAGAGAGGTTCACCAAGTGTCCAGTTCTTGACCACAATGATAAATCGATATTTCTGGACTCTGAACAATGCTCATCTAAACTGCAGTGATGTTTCGTGTTGAACAATTTATTAAAAAACATATAGAGTGTCTAAGATCACTACTCAGTCGAGTCTCCCCAATTTTTTTAAGTTATTCTTTGACAATTGACAGAGTTACATCATTATTTCGACCACGAAAAAATATTACGAACTAGGCTTCGCAAAAAATCTAATTTTTTTGAAAATATTTCCCAACAATGAAAATACATTGTTCATTATCTCCATTTTTTAAAAACCCTGAATTGTCAACTGTCAACCTGTCTTTTTTTGGCAACACTTTACCATACACATGCCTCCAAATTGAAATTTTGAATCAATTTCATCACACTATTGACTATTTTTCAAAATGATGTCTTCTAAGTAAAAAAAACTACTCTTCACTTGTAAGTTTCCTATCAGAGCTTGAATATTTGCTAATCAATCTACCAGATACAGGATATCGGTTGATTTTTTTGAATTATAGTAGTTTTTATAAAGAAATACATCAACCTTTAATAGGATTCACTCACACTTGCATCCTCAGGAAATAAATTGCAGGAAATTGATATTGGAAATCAAGATGACCTGATGTTAATACCGAACTAGATTGCTACCAGCAGAGGCTCTGGATTCTTTTTTTGAAAATCAGTTAAGTTGCTCAGGGATCGACGGAGGTTATGCCTGCATTTCAATTTTTCAACCTGAACTTCTCTACTTACTACAATATGCAGAAGAATCCAAGTGTTTAGTCACTATCCGTAGAAACTCACTTTAGATTATACTCCAGCTAGTAGTTGAGTTTCTTCTGTCAAACGCACTTCTCAGAAACTGCCTGTAGTAATGAATTTAAGGAGCCTTCCACACCGATGGCTCAAAGACAAAAGAAGGTTCTATAACAGGCTCTCTCGAGAAGTGGACTTCTCCTTTGAACAATATACAACACTTTCTCAGGCTGAAGTAGACGTGACCCTAAAAGCGATAAACCGGGTGATTGGGGCGAGCGATTGAAGGACAAGCGCAGGCGTGATCTGCAACGACAGCCAAACGACTCTGAGGGAGTGAAGTATTAGCTTTAGCGCCTCAAAAATCCTTCAGGCTATATTGTAGATGAAGTTTGGAAGAGATTTGTTAACCAGAGTTAATTTAGTTCTTGGTTCAATCTCCGTCTCCGAGAAGAGAACACACTGAGGAAGGAGATAGTTGGTTCCCGACGTAGGGATTAACTTACAAAAAAAAGGAAATTTAACCAAGATCAGAAATTTGTCCATTTTTTCCTCATTTGGTTAAATAATGTTAGTGATTTCTCGTATTTAATTCATATTGTGGCTTTTCCAGGTGAGGCTTATTCAAGCCAATACGATACGCGATAATATTAATGTTTCCTAATATTGGCCTGGGTCCTGAAAGCACAAGGCTGTCGTACGGGAGGTCGTGGCTGAAATCTCACTGGAATTTGTATCGTGTTTTGACGTCGGATACCAGTCAACTCAGCTGTGAATGAGTGCTTGAGTCAAAGCAGGGTAATAATCTCGAGCGAGCGTAATGCTGACCACATTGCCTCCTATAGGGTACTGAATCCTGTAGTGTACGGTTGCGGTGTTGAATGAAGTGCTCTAACACACTTCAAGACCCTGATCCAATTGGACTGTTACGCCAACAATTATTATTATTATTAATATTTGCCGTAAAACGCCATCTCTACCTGACAAGCAAATAGGCCAAAAATCCTGTGACATCAAAGCCCTAACAAATCGTCGTCAAAAATGTCTGCAGAGTTTGAAATTATTTATGACTGATTCACATAAAGGTACCTTGATATGATCCCGAAAGAAAAATTTCCAAAGTTGTCAAATACTACGAACCTGTTGGTCGCTGTAAAGCCTTGCTGTTATTAACAGTTATCTTAGAAGTTCGTTCTGTATTAGTAGTAGCTGTTGGGCTATCCTCACTTTCAAAGAATTATGCCTAATGATGACCATCGCCAACCCATAAACTACCACCAAACGCAACGTTTTGTAGATGCATTAGAATCAGCAAAATTAGATGCTCGGTGGCGAATGAATCTCAGATAACTCTTAGAGCAGTCACATTTTTGGCCAATCATGCTAAACGAGGTCGTCTAAGCTTTGACAAGTCATGAACAGTCTAGATTGATATCATCATCATCATCAACGGCGCAACAACTGGTATCCGTTCGAGACCTGATTGGTATCCACGTCGTTTATCAAATTTTTTAAAGCAGTATTCTTTGAAACGACTGTCAATTTCCCTAATTTCTTTTAAAAATTCCTTTAATTTTTTGAATCGCTGCCCTAACACTCTTTGAACTTTGAATATAACATTCAATAATTCGGGTACATTTCTGCACCATTCAAATTCCCATGATTAAAGTCTATAACCTTTTCTTGACTTATCTCAGACTTTGACAGATATCCGTCGGTAACTGCAGAACTGCAGATCCTCTTTCCAAAGAATGTAATTTTGGAACACCCAATATTATAGATCCCTGAGAGTAAATGTGTGAAGCATGAAAAATAATGCATAAACTATGTTGGTGTGCCCTGCGTAATTATTTAAAAAACAGAAAAAAGGTGATACCATGTATTTTGAAATCCTGAAATTGTTGGATTAACTAATTCGAGAAGTGATGCCAGAGGAATGAAGGTTTTGGTTGTTTAACGTGAGTACCTGCCGGGTAGGCATAATCCCACTGCTCTCTTAGAAAATGGATTGATTTGGGGACCACAATGAGAGCTCCGCCGCGACTGAGTGAGGCCCAGCATTCATACCAGTAAATCCTAGGCCTATCTAGCACCACTGCCTCCATTAAGAGGTATCAACTTCACGATTGAGCCCAGAAGAAGCTCTGCTCGCGTTATGTGCGCAGTCGCAACCACAATGAAACCTCCCACAGGGGACAAATAAAAAAAACGAGGCGAGAACACATCCCCCAGGAATCACCTGGAGCATATGCTCTCATAGGACAATCTCGGTTCTTGTGGTACCAGATAACCTCCGGTGAGATTTCATGGCAAGAATCACTTATGATGAGTCGCACTGCAGACTCGGGTCTTATCACCCTCCTCCAGTACGTGGAGATAATACCGTCCAACAGGTTGACTGGCGACATCAGAGGGATAGTCCATGTAATTTTTTAGGTTACCAGTTGGATCAACTTTTTCGAGAATTCAAGTCTAAAGTTGGCCCCTAAAGGACAAAGGGCCATATTGGTTTGGAAGTTCCCATTTACGTCGGATATGGAACGATACTGCGATAAATTGTTGCTGATGTGGTTGCAGCTAATTTCTTAGTGTGTAGCCGATCATTGTCACTTTATCCTACCCTTCCTTCAAAGTTGAGGCAACTGATTAATTCATTTTTAACTTTTTTCTTGCATAATCGTCCTTAATGTCCTTTAAAAACTAGGCTAGTTGCAATGAGATCGCTCCATGAGTGGCTGGCAGCACTAGTTGCTTCCCTTTCATTTTGAACAGAATGGAACAAAGAAAAGAAATTGGAACCGCCAGTGAAAGAAGCATCACCATCTCCTTCCATGCCAAGGTAAAAATCTTAGCCTAAAAGACATTATGTTACTCAGAAGAGGAATTAATAATAATGGAGGAATCTTTTAGGCGAAAAAGGACGAAGGTGTGGAAATACATCATATTAGCGAATGTTTTATGAATGGAAACTATTACGCCACTAGAAGGATATATATTATGAGAATATATCAGAGGCGGCTAAGAGAAACGTTCTTTTATGAGGTGATTATGTCCGGATTGAAATGCTATTTGAAGAAAAAGACACCTCCCAAAATTGATGCGTTATATATATGGAGTTCTCTCTGGAGATATTGTGGTTAAAACATAAAAGGACAACGTTCACCTTGAAAGGAAATCGTGATAAAAAGCTCCGAGTCGTAAATCTTCATATTCAATAGGGAAGTGTCTTTAGAATTTGACATATAGAAAACCTATACACTCCAGGAAAACTATCTTAAATGACACTATCTGTAGCTTCGCTTACAAATTGGCAACATACCACTCTATATTAAGGAGAATGCTTTCTATTCCACCAAAGTAACGATATGACCAGGACCTTCGATGATCAATTTTAAGAAGGAAATTGAAGGGTGTACAAATAGCTGGTAGCCCTACTTTGTATTACTGAAACAGAAATTCAGTAACTCTACACTACGCAAAAACAATACATAACAAAGGAATTTAAGTTCTCCTAAGCAACTCCAAAACAAATAGGCTTGATCAATAGACAAGGAGGATTTTTGACAGAAACGCGGTATTTATCTTATATCCCGCCCAATATGCAAATTGTCAAATGTAGAACAAACAAAGAGCCCTATAGGTATGAAGTTGAAAGGATGTCAAAGGAAAGCAGGTGTAGCATATAAGAAAAGGAAAAACGGAAACAGCGCAGATCCGCAAGAGTAAAACACTTTGTGAACGAAAGCGACAGCATCGCCAAAGATGACTAAAGAGATGCTTAAAGCAGTAAGAAACTACACAAGTCCCTCCCCAATTGGGCGCATATGGCAACCTAGAAATTTCCAAAGTAGCCACAAGCAAAAAGATATATGCAGTCCCTGGCAACGGATTCAGTAGCCTTTTAAGGTTGTTATGATTTGTACCGTTGTTTCTTTTCCCAATGTAAAAAAATTGAAAAATCCCCTTAAATACTGCTAGAAAGGCTTATCAAGGTAAACCCAAATTATTTCCCAACTAACTACAGTTGTCGCACGTTAAACAAGTCGGGAAACCGGAAGCTGTACGCTTCAGGTATGAAAGGTTTTGTGTATTTCTTTTATAAAGACATTTGAGTGTGCATTTGTTCCATTTATACGTAGCACATAATATATGCGGATATTATGTGCGAAGATCCACATTTAGTATTGAATTGACCAAGAAGCAACAACTTTGACCTATTATAACTTTGTTAGTAATGGTTTGATTTGCACCAAATTTGCTAGGATCATGCTCTATGTTATACTCTACATTGTTCCATTGTTTTTCGTGGTCTCCTGGAATGAGCTTAAGGGGGGTTTTAAAGCCAATTACTAAAAATTATAGTAATATACTATTATTAACTCTATTTGAATAGATATCTGTATGGAGGGTATTTCGGAGCCTAGGCACCATATAGTGGCAGCCTCTTTATTTTTTCGGTTTGGTAATGATTACTTTCGACCCCCGCACTTCCCACCTTTCCAACAAATGTCAAAACTAAGACCGGCTTCGGAAAGTACTAATTAAAACCTTTCATTTCTTAGCCCACATGACTACTACTGTGATCAAAAAGGTGAAATTGTCATTTATAACTCCCGGGAATAAGGAGGCAAGTAATTTTTTTTTTCTTAGGTTGGCAGGACTGTCTATAACCTTTGCCAGGCGTTTGTTTGTAAAAAGGTTTAGTTATCTCCGAGTTACACGTGTTTTTGTAAACAACCAAAAGTGATTTTTTCGACTTTTACAATGGGTGATTTTGCTGAGCAAAGATCTTGCATCAAATTTTGTTTGCGGAACGAATATTCTTGTGCGGCTCCATCCGACTTCTGGCTATTCAGCAAAGTCAAAGACCAATGCAGGGACGCCGTTTTGACACGATTGAGGAGATAGAAAACCAATCGAAGAAGGCCTTTACCGAAAAAACACTATTCCCAATGTTTCCAGGACTGGAAAAAGCGTTGGCAAAAGTGCGTTTCATCGGGCGGGCATTACTTTGAAGGGGATGAAATTGATTTGGAAGAATAGAGAAAGAATTTTTTTTTATAAACAAATTCACCTTACTTTTTGATCACAGTAGTATATTTGATGAAAAAACATTACTCACCCTTTCCATGTATGGGGGGGGGGTGTTGATTTAGAATTATATAACTCACTGTATGCGTGAGCGTTCACAGTTCCCACCTTTCCACCAAATTTGGTGTGAATCGCTATAACCATCTCCGAAGAAAATGCGTGTGACAGACAGACAGACAGATAACAAACCGATTTTAATAAGGTTTTGTTTTATACAAAACCTTAAAAAGAGGCTTGGGATAAACTGCGGTCTTAAAAAAATTCACGTGAAAAAAATACTTCTCCCATGAATTTTTTTTTAAAAAAAAGGTAAAATTCCAGCAATGCCGAAATATCCAACTGAGTTGGAAGAAATCGTAGGTACGTGGCGTGAAGATAAAGTTCGACACGGACTTATACACTTAGCATAACATAAGCAGCGTATAAGTGACAGCTGTCACTTATACAAGTATATTGAACCGACGTAACCCTGAGCCGATTTCTACTTCAATTCATGGATAATATTTGTACTAAACTTTACTGGTAATTATAGTGGGATTCTGACCAAACTTTTAATATCATTGCTTATGTATTTTATGGCTTATGTTCCTAAAACTACTCCTTTATGCCAAGATGGTTCCAACAGAAGAATAGAAAGATTTTTATAGAAACAAAAATCTGTCTAGCTATTCGGTTGACCTTTCAGGCCTCCAAGGAATGTAGAATATAGGATTACTCTTAAAAGTTGTCTTTGAAGCATTCACAGTCTGGTAATATTCTACGTCATTCCTTTCAACTGCAACCATCTTGACATTACTTCTTCCTCAAGCTGCAAAATTTTTCTTATTAACTTCACTTTAAATTTCCAGCCCCTTTATTCCACATTCACATTCTAATTTAGTAAAAATATGAGCAACATTTTCTCCTAAATGTAATTGGTAGTGTTGATCCCCGTGACTATTCCCATAAACTCCTTACTACTCCACTGACCAAGAAAATATTTCATCTCACTTTTGATTACTTGACATTATTGTGAGCTATTGCCATCATGAAGATCAGCTGAAGGTATAGTTCCGGAATTGCAAGTAAAAATGTAATTTTGAAAAAGAACAGTCTATTATCCAAGTGGACTCATTATTGCAGTAGTGCTTCAAAAGTATTCTCTTTTGAGAGGTTCATATCACCTTGAAAGGTGCCTAATTTTGCTGGAATGCATTCATACAGTGGGAGAGGGGTTTACATTTCCGGTAAATCCTTGAAATGATCGGCGTTAGATCACAATCAAAGGAAATATTGTAGTTACAAGAGGATTGACGATGTTCTCCCAATTTAATGTTAAAGGATACCTTAGTCGGCACCGACTTGTGCCAGATAGAGTCAAAATTTACAAATTATTGGTTGCTTCGACCATTTTAGGGAGGTTTGTTCAGTCCATATTTTTCATACATCCTAACCGCGAAGTTCGGATCAAAATAGTTTTATCTGGTTTGGTATTCATTCACTAAGCTTCCATTTTTACAAAAAGCCAAAAAAAACGTAAATTCAAGTAGAGTACCCTTGTTCACATACTCGTAGTTTGCCAAAAAAAAAATCCCCGTCAACTTTCCATTCACACAATATTCCACCTATCAAACTTATCGATAAAGGAACAAGTTTGAATCTAGTGAATCCATAGCATGGACTTCAACTAGCCACAAGAATACACTTCGAATATCTGAGTCTAGACGATGAATAGTTTTATGAGGCCGTTGTTGCGCTCGATGAATATATGTTTTATTGCAAGATTAAAGGTTGCTTATGTGATCATAAATTATTTATTGCTATTACTTTATTATATAACAAAAATCTCTTGTTCATATTCAATAGTTTGAATGCTATAAAGACTTTGAAGTGATTTCATGGTGACTCAAGTGGATGCCATTAGGCTTAGAAAATTATTATTTTGGTTAGGTCAAAAGCGTGAAAATGAGGGATAATTTTTTGCGAGAAAAAAGCTGGAAGCGGGTGTTTAGATAGATGTTTTTAGTTCTAGCAGTTACTAATGTGCATCGAACCGAATCCGGTCTTGAATAAGCAAAAGGCTAAAAGAAGAAAAAAATAGCCATGTGCGCTACGAATGTCTTTCCAACACTTTAGCTTAACTAGGCACCTTGGACTAAACCGAGATTTCAAGTTCGTTCTTCTATTGAATTTATGTAACACCAAAGATAAAACTAGCGTCAGACAAGTAAAGTAATTTACGTGAGATTAAACTAACACTTGACTTTCAGGTTGAGTTTCTAGATGCTCCAGCATAACACTAGTCGTAGTCAGCCATGCAGTTCAGTTGCATCCAAATGCAGCTTCATAACAAAAATAAGGAGTAAAATACTAAGCCACTCCCGTTGCCTTAGGTTCGAATTCTGCTTACGTCACGGATGTTTCTGTTCGTTTTTGTGCTCGCCCCGCTGCTATTGGCTTCTCATTTCCATAGCATTAATTGTGTTGATAAAGAAGATAAAGGACAAGGAAAAATAACCTGAGGAGAAATTAGATGGAAATGCACTACAACAGGGTGAACTGGAGACATACTACACATAAGCCTTAAGGAAGGCCAGACAGCCCTTGGCCATCCACTACCATCATCATCATTAGCAGCCTAATAACCGGTATCCGGTATAGGTCTGCCTTAATAAGGAACTCCAGGCATCCCGGTTTTGCGCCGAGGTCCATCAATTCGATATCTCTAAAAGCTGTCTGGCGTCCTGACCTACGCCATCGCTCCATCTCAGGCAGGGTCTCCTTCATCTTCTTTTTCTTTTTCTACCATAATCCTCATCGATACGGATTAAGTGACCCGCCCACCGTAAACTATTGAGCCGAATTTTATCCACAACCTGACGATCATGGTATGGCTTATAGATTTCGTCGTTATGTAGGCTACGGAATTGTCCATCCTCAAGTACGGGGCTTAAAATTCTTCGGAGGATTCTCTCGAACGCAGCCAAGAGTTCGCAATTCTTCTTGCTAAGAACCCAAGTCTCCGAGGAATACATGAGGACTGGCAAGATCGTTGTTTTGTACAGTAAGAGCTTTGACCCTATGGTGAGACGTTTCGAGCGGAACAGTTTTTGTAAGCTGAAACAGGCTCTGTTGGCTGACAACAACCGTGCGCGGATTTCATCATCGTAGCTGTTATCGGTTGTGATTTTCGACCCTAGATAGGAGAGAGGCCATCCACTATAGATACCCGAAAAAGTGATGTGAATCGGTTGGAAGAAGGTTTTGCCAGTACAAATCTGCTTTAAGGAGTGCTTAACTGTGACTTAGATTTCATTAGTTTACTTTTATATGCTTTTCCTCCATTCGCCTCCAGTTCTGCGGTCTACCATAATAAGAACAAACACGTCATTTTGAATCATATGAGAATGAACCCTATCTACTTTTTGAGGTGGCTAGCATAGCGTAGTGCGTTTTGATAGTATACATATAATGGAATGATCGCCTCATGCAACACGGTCACAGATTGAATCTGAATAAAACTGAATTTTTGACGACCGATCCCATGAAACAGGTACAATCACTGACAGCGGCAGTGACCTGCCCACAACTGAGCGATTCAAATGCCTCGGGTTAATGCTATCATTTCAAACGTCTAATTCTTCTCTAAACCAATGATCACGAATAAAGCTTCTTTTCTCGAAATTCTCAATATTAACAAAGCCATGAGAAAGATTTTTCCACTTTCCCGCCATTTTCCCGGCACCCAGACCCCTCAATCTAAATACCATTTGAAAGGTCTTATTCTGCTTCAAATTAGTGATCACGAATTAGAAACTGTGAGCCATTGATCCGTGAATATCATCAATAAAACTATAGATGAGTATGTTACGATGGAAATAAGGCGTCATCACCTTGGCACCACACAGTCACCAAGCCCAACCAAACTTCCTTAACAGGTCTGCCAGTCGTGAACACCGACTGCACGAGATAATATATGGAAGCGGACAGCATAAGCTAACCTGAATGCTTGCAGTTCGACGAGATAACTGCCGGGGATCTTGGTTCACAAATGTTATCTCTCCCCCTCTCCAAAACAAAACCACTAAACCCACCTATGGTAAATTACTCTAATAAAGACGTGTAATCTCACGACGGGTTGATACTACCGACAATTTTTTCACAAAAGGAACTTAACTGCCAAACGGCTTAATAAGGGAGGGGACAAAATCACAAAGAAAACTAAAGAGCGGGATGCACGGGGAAGGACTAGCAATGAGCTGAGTCTGGCACCTACACGCGACGAGTAGCCCCCGTCTTCCTTCCCTCCTCATGGAGAGCCAGACGATATAGTGTTCCCAAGCTAAACGTTTACCCCCTGCCGCTTCAAACAAGGGACAAAATCACAAAGAAAACTAAAGAGCGGGATGCACGGGGAAGGTCTAGCCTTGAGCTAAGTCTGGCACCTGCACGCGACGAATGGCCCCCGTCTTTCTTTCCTCCTCATGGAGAGCCAGATGATATAGTGGTCCCAAGCTAAACGTTTACCCCCTGCCGCTTCAAACATAATTGAGGGAGCCCTGAAACCTGGAAGGACTGACTCCTTCCTGGGGAAGGCTAGAGCAAAAACAACATCGATTTAACGCATAACTACTACTTATATATTTTCTTTGAATTATTCTGACCGACGGGTGGGTCGCCTCAAAAGCATTTGACGCAGAACAGTAGAGAAAGAGTGTAAGCATCTCAAGGGATCGTGGGGAAAACTGAAGTGCATTTCAGGTAACCGCGAACGATGGCATGTACGTTTTGTTGTTGCGCTCTGCCCCCAAAATGTGAAAATGGCAACCATTGTTGCTAGGGAAACTTTTTAAAAGAGTATATTTTTCTCGACTAGAATTGTTAGTTCAACTTGCTTCCTAATTCATCACAATCATGCAATAATCGATACCAGATTACCATGCACTGATTGAAATCGTTCATGGTTTACCGAAAAAAGGGCAGCATTCGAAATGTCAATATACTACCTAATTTTGACCATCGTCTAATATGACTAAATACAATGCTATCAGACAATGCAGAATTGCGTTATGAAATTATTTCACACATTAACGTCCCACAACTGGTGTTCTTTGTGATCGACGTTTTGAGTGTTAGCCGACTATAAAAGACAACGAACGGCGTCTTGCGGTAATGGGGACGAAGATATTGCGTTGGGCTAGTGGCGTGACACGTTTTCATCACATCTGAATTGAGGATATCCGCGACCAATGTGGAGTTGCACCAATGGTAGTGGTGTGGTCACGTAATTCGCGCTAAGAGAATTCACTTGCCAAGATTGGTCTGAACATCGAAGTCGAAGGTAACCGACCAACAGGTCGGCCGAAATAACGGTGACTTGATATGCTGGATCAGGATTTAAAAACTTCGAGATTGCATCCAGGTCAGGCATTTGATAAGGCCCAATGGCGAATTCGATTAAGACGAGTCGACCCCGCTTGTGAACGGCACAAAGGCTGAAGGAAAAGAAGAAGACCGGCCTGTTCTTAGATACCGATTTGAACTACATAGTCATATAGATATATGCCATCCCCTAATTCATTTTAAACATCCAATTGCATGCTCGTGGACAGTAGCAATGAGAAACATTGATCCTTAAGGCTATATTCATTACTTCTACCAAACTGCATTGATTTGTTGTAAAGAGCAAATGAGTACTTTAAGTGCCGACTATACACAAATTGAGTAAAAGATAAATTCTTTCCCGAGGGATTTGTACAAGTTTGTAACAGTTCGTACAGCCCGACACTGATTGGAAGCCTACATTGTAACGTTTGCCTATAATCACATTAATCGTACTACTAAAGAGGACAATTAAGACTAATTCAAACTAAAGATACTCAAACAATTTCAAGTTTAAAGATCGATAGAAATTAAACTACGTCTATTCCAGATTCTAAGCATTTTCTTCAAGTGCCATATTCAAGAATTAATAATACCCTTTCCCAACCACTCTACAGCCTGTCATTTATGAAGTAATTGCTACCTTTAGCTATCATCATCTTGACCACTGGAGATTCATATATACTCGTGTACAATCAACAAATTTCCATTGCGTTAGATAAATGATTTCTTCTAGATCTTCAATGGTTGGTAATTAATTTAACTGTTTTTGCCTTTTATTCTTTTTTATGAGTTCTTTGTGGATGGACCAGCGGGTTATTATGGATAAGTATTCGAAACATAAGGGTGTTGGAATGTGGCAGAAAAAAACCTTTTTTTTGCAAATGTAAAATGCGTAATTGATTAGTTTTTCTTAGGTTGATTAATAAGTGTAAAAAAATTTTGGATGTAGATTATGTACGAAAAAAAATTTTAGATTAGACTGGAAAACAAAACGAAAAGATTTAGATTTGTTTACTAAAGGTAGGAGGGGTTTTCTTCGTAATTAGACCATGATAGCTTCAAAGGAAAATCTGAAGATTCTTTTTGTTGAAGAAATGTCTATAAAGGAAAAATGTACTCTAAATGCATAGGTTAAGGGTTTATCACTGGAATCATTAAAAGAAGGTTAAGATAAAAATTATTTGATTTTTCCTAAACAAATATTGATTTCTATTCGTGATCTTAAGGTACACAAAGTATGGATTGTGTTTTTCTTAAATGTGAAATGGTTAAAACGATAAATTGGGGGCAGTTTTCCCTCATCAATGATACCCTATGAAAAAATTTCCGATGTTTGCAGATGTACCCGGCCTAAAATAATATTCGGACGGTTGACTGGTTAAAGCGCTAACCTTTCACAGTGACTGAACGGAGTTTAAATCTAACTGATTGATAACAAATTTGCATGTTAAGCTGGATGTCAGGTGCCAGTCGATCCAGCTGTAATTGAGTACCTGAGTGAAATCAATTTAATAATCCCAAGCGGGCAGAACGCTAACAATATTACATAAGCGTACCTTTACGGCAAGAAGAGTAGTAGTCACATAGGGAATTCACCTCCCGGCGCATTATTTGAAATTGTATGGTGGAAACAAATCATTGCGCATGTTCGACCTTCCACGGTATGTGCGCGAGAAAAAAATCCGTCCATTTGATTTGGTGCTAGTACCTTCTATGTAAAGCCGTGCATTGTGGTCGCAACCACGTGGCCGCACATCAATGCACTGCTGCGAACATGCGGCATTGGCTCGTCACATGGGATGGGGAAACACAAGAAAACCATCTAGGCACCATCAACACACCAATATGCCAATTCATGAACAACAAGGTCCATAGGCTAGTTAGCTACCTCTCCCTACCCCACGAATACGCAATGACATTCATTTCCTCCTCCTGTGTTTAGTGTTCTTGCCTTATGGCCTCAAAATCAAGTGCTCTAACATCCTTCAAAGCTTACGCTGAAGTTAGACTGCTGCCTCAGTGATTATTATTACAAAAAGACGGGAAAATCCCTAAATGATCATATGTGTTTAACTAAAACAAAATTTTAAGGAAACCTTTGAAGGCAAACCTTCTCTAAAATGGAAATTTACTCCTTCTCTTTGACCCTACCAAACTAAGGTGCTGCCGGGAAGTTTGATTAAGCCATTCAAGGATTTTCAGAGAATGGAGCGAATGTTTTACTTAACCGGGAACTAATAATCTTACTCGTACTTTAAGTGGTCAAAATTTCTTAAGGTCAAAATTCAATTCAATTTTAATTTTGACATAGCCCCTCTTAAGCTGCTTTAGCCACTGCAACTAGAACAATGAATACAATTGAGAGAACATAGGGTATGATAAGGTTTCAAAGTAACAAAAACTCACCTAACTACCTTAAGTTGTCAAGCTTGTCAAAAACATGTCGATAATAAAAAAATATTTTGAGGTCAAACGTTACGTCAGAGAGCTAGTAAGTTTAAACGGTATTTCAGATGAGATCACTAAAGAACAGATTTTTGGTGGATGTGCGTTCACCATATTTTGAAAAAAAATGAGTTTTCGAGTCAGCTAATATAGTAGATGACGGCGCGATAATTGAGACGGTAGAGCCTTAACCTCTCAATCTCATTGCTCTAGGTTCGAATCTCAGTCATCATGGGTATCTGTATTTGTCTAGCTACTGTGAGCAACGTTAAGTGCAATGATAATGAAATTTAAGCACAACCTCATTGGAAATTGAAGGGAAAACAATAATTGCAACCAAAAGACTATGTGGATGCCCTATACCCCACGAAGAAGTGAGCAGGAAACGCTACACTAAGGTGGTTGATATCGGTGTAATCTTACGTGCCCGTAGTGGCAGTAAATCTCACACCAGCAAACCAATTTCGACATTTCTTGGATAATGATTCCCATGAAGAATATCAGTTGGACCACTAGACGGTTTGAGTTAGGAAACAAAAACCTTGAAAAAAATTCCCCAAGATTGCAGTGAAGATAAAAACCTTCGAACTTCACATTTTCGTATTTCTTCGTAAAACTTGTGTGAGAACTCATTCAGTAAGGTTTTACGAAATTTTCATGGACAAGTTTGCAAACTAGAGCCAAAAATCGATCAGCCCTATTTATGCCTTCTACCCTTTGTTTTCGAGGCAACATATGAGTCAAACACCACTAGAAAAACATCAGGACAAGTGACTTAGCAGGACCTTTTGAACGATATCGACTGTTATGGTTTCATGTTTGGAAAGTGTTCCAAAGAGCACCCGAGATGTACAGGCTACCTTCATCCAGATCGAGCAAGCAGCATGAGAGCTTGGGTTGAATGTTAATAAAGGCATGCCAAGTTGCATTGTAGCAATACCTGGACTAAAAACCAAAGAATTAACAGCATCAAATGGCACTGGTGCAATGAAAACAATAAAGATAGGGGAAGAAAGCTTTGAGACTGTTGATAATTTCTCCTGTCTGTTGCCCTTGATATTGCATTGAAAATGGGACTACGGCGGTAGACCCAGTCATTGCTTTTATCAGCATGTAGAAAATAGACAACTACGCTCAAATACCAAAGATTATGGCCAAGGTGAGAAACTGTCAAAGCAAACCCCGAAGTTTCAACCCTACCAATCCGTCACTGTTCTCGGCTTCTGTCTTCGCAGCAAAAAAACAAATGGTATCAACAAGATAGCACGCATTGCAAGCATTGTCAAATGATTAAAATCGGACTGTAGTAGGCAATACTATACCATGACCTTTGGAAACACCCTCTCGCTTGCAGGAAAGAAGGCTCTAGTTGCGACTCAATGGAAGTAGAAGTGAAGATAGGCTTCAATTCTAATAGAAATGATCCGGAAAATGCCTTTTCCAAGCAAAAGGAAAACTTCGGTAAATTCCTACCTAACGGACTAAACTTCATTGCTCATGAAAGGACCAAAAACAGAAAAACAGCCCTTGCCACTTCAAGATGAAAGCACCCGTCTATTCCAAGTGCATCTCTGACATCCATTCCCATGGTCGAGAGGCTTATTTGACATGAAAAATGGAAATTCCATACCAAACACGAAACCCACACAAGGAAGTCAACTGCAAAGAACGAAAAAGCAGGAGTTTCGAAAAATTCGCTTTGATAGAGCTATCTAGGTCTCCCAAGCCTATCGGATCAAACCCCTTCCAATGGAGTAGTGATTGACCCTAAGCGATTCGTTACTGGGGACCAGCTATTGGGTAAACTTTTCAGACGGTGACAACTTACAGAACAGAACACCCATAGAGGGTATGGGAAACCTATTATTATTTCTACGATGTAAGCACCCCCGCAAATGACAAGTTTGACCTATTGTAACTTTGTTAGTAATAGGTGATTTTTACCAAACTTGGTAGAATCATGCCCTATATTATAGCTAATCGCTATAACCGTCTCTGAGAAAAATACGTGTGACAGACAGACAGACAGAGAGAAATACAGCCAGTTTTACACAAAAACCTTAAAAAGGTGTAGGAGGCAATGTCCTGAAGGCAAAATAAAGGTTTCTCTCCCACAAAAGTCATGAACATGCATTGAATCATGAACGGGAGTACTATAAGGTTGCAGTTTTGGCAAGTAACTTTACCACAGTTCTAAGGGTACCCGTTGAACTGCTTTACGCAAATAGTACGTAACTTTCATCAGTATTCTTTACTGAGAGTATGACCAAAAGGCAGGCACTCATGATACAGGATGGTATTGCAATTGAGAAAAAACACTGAAAGTTCTAGCGTTCACTTTTGATAAAGCTTGTTCATTTCTCTTGACTTTCTGTTCTTCAGGCAACGTCATAACAGAGTTTGATGAAGGGGGCTTCATTGTTTTGTTCAAAATCTAGAAATGTAGATACCTTAGCGTTACCAACGGCCAATATCCATCCTGCTATATGAAGGCAGCACATGCGAAGTGAGGACCACTGTTACACTCAACCACTCCAAAACGTCATCAACACTTTTCTCAGTCATGTTAATTAGGTACTATGGTCCGACTTAGTCACGAATGAATTATCATTGCAGCGCACTTGCCAGTTATCTGTAGACGTATCGATTAGAAGGCAGTAGTGGTATTCGTTGGGTTACATAGGAAAGGACTGTGTCACACAGTGGAATCCACTCTCTCAGGATGGAAACAAATGGACGCCCTGGAGAACAGTAGAGTTCAGACGAAAGCTAATTATCTTGCACCATAATGCTTCATCATCATTTAGTCCATTTTGCGACGGGTCCAACTGAGCAGCCGAAAGACCATTATGAACCTTGCTGCATCCATCAAAAACTCCATCACGGCAACCAATACCCTTGCTATGTGAGTAAACTCGAAACCGCCGTCCTCGAGGCAACTCCTTAAAACAAACCAACATTAGGAAGTCGCTGAGGATCGGGTCTAGAGACCGCGAAAAATGCTGGAGCAGTTCAAAGCCAAGTTGGCAAATAATATTCAACAAAATGTCGACTTAGCGGGCACGTTCATTATCCTGGTGAAAAAGGATCCCAACTTGTAGTTTAACTTGGCTTCTAATAATTTTCTTATTCCCTCTGCGTAGTAAGTGTAAATTGTAGTAGGACCTTTTCTAGATAATAAAAAGCATGACGATTCCTTGAACACCCCGGAAATGCATGCCCAGGTCCAGTCATCGATGTTCGATCGATCGAGTCGGGGGGTGGTGGATGGTATTCACATAGAAAATGTTCTGTGGATTCCGCTTCCTCTTCACAGGATGGACACGTAGGATCGTATACACTTCAGCCCGAAAGACCATTGTGTATTGCCCCTAAGGAAAAGCCACTTCTCGTTTTTATTCGAGAGGTAGACTCCTGCTCCAGAACCATTTTCAGTCTTTGAGCCATCGGTGTAGAAGACGTGAGTGTATCCTGACACGCATTCTTCTGGTTCGTCCCAGTTTCTCTCCGTTTCAAGGTAACATCATATTTTCTACCTAACAGATGAATGGGGATCTGAGAATCGGAAGACATTGTGAAAACTAGATTCACTTCTCCCAATGACTCTTCCATACTCCACAGAAGTGGCGATAGCACACATCCTTGAGGGCAGCCTTTCGTCGCTTCCGTTGTTAAGTAGCGATCAACACCCACTTCAGCACACAACAATCTCTGCGTTAGCATAGCGCAGATCCACTTTATTAGAGTTTCGTCAACACCATGCTCTCTGGCAGTATCACAGAGCTTTTGGAAGAGCCCCCAGTTAAAAACCCCTTCAATGTCCACGAACACCTCCATCGCGTACTGATCTTCAAATTTGCATCCTCTATCTTTGAGACCAAAGAATGAAGAGCAGACTCACAGAACTTTCCACGTTGGTAAGCATGTCGGTTTTCATTTAGGGGGTGCGACTTTAGCACCTTCTCGCGAATGTGACGCTCAACCAGTCTCTCCAGATATTTCAGCGAAAATGATGTTAGGCTGATTTGCCTGAAGTTTTTTTGGATTAGAAAGCTTTGGTATGAAGACTATCTTCACGTTCTGCCAAGAGGAAGGCACGTAGCCCAGAGCAAGACATCCTCGAAAAATTTTTCTTAGAAGTTGCTTTAAGTTCTCTATACCCTCCTTTAGTATCGCTGGGTAGATGCCATCCATACCAGCTGCTTTGAAGTGTTCAAATGATAGCATAGCAACTCTCGCTTTTTCATTGGTAACAATTCCCCTTGCAAAACCTTCGTGTTGAAAGGTCTGCAGAAACTTCCAATTCTCTTCCTCCCACTTCTGGGACCTGTTCTCCCGGGTGGTGTACTTCCAGGAGAGTCTGTATAGACTCAACTCTGAAGTTCGTAACAGTACCATCCGGTTTTCTAAGAAAGTCCAACTTGGCCGACTCATCCTTATTAAGGACTCTGTACAACTTGGAAGTCTCCCTTTCACCTTCCAGTTCCTCACAGTATGCTCTGAAAGAGTCTCGTTTCGAACGTTTTACGAGCATCTTATATTCACGCTGTGAGTTCCGGAAGTTTAGCCAGTCTTCATCTTTATTGCTTTTGCAAGCACGATTTAGAAGTCATTTGGTTGATTTCCTGAGTCTCTGCATTTCTCGATTCGACCACGGAACCGTTTTACCACGTTGACCTCGGGAAGTAGGACAAACCTCTTCAAAGCACTCTAAACGTGTGCGATTCAGAGAGAGTTTTCAATTGATTATCTATCGCTAAAAGAGTCCTTAGTCGCCTAAGGAGCTCAACTTTGTTGCCAAGAAGTTCATTGAACTTTATCCAATCCGTTTTCCTAGAATTCCGTTTGTGTATTACAGGCTGCTCGCCGGCAACAGTTAGACTGAATTCTAAGTAACGGTGATCTGAAAGTGGGACTTCATCTAGCACCCGCCAGTTTCAAATCAACTCTAACAACTTTGAAGTGCAGATTGTTAGGTCAATTACTTCACTTCTGAAGGCAAACCTGTAGTCCCTTCTCCTTTGCGTCCGAATTTTCCTTCTGACGGTCCTTCCACCCCCGTATTTTAGAAGAGTTAGGCAACAGTGTCACCGACCGACCGGCTGCAGTCAGATTTCCAGTTCCTCTCATGAAAGGAGTTGCTGTACTATCTGTTTTGGCTGACCACGCCGCGGGTGTAGGTTTTCCACTGAAATAGAGAGTCTGCCTTCCACAGATTTCTCGGCGGAGGAACATGAATTGGGCGAGACCTCCAAAATCTGTACCTCGGCCACGATCTGATTTCTCAGAGTCGCGGGTGGATTCGAAATCTGTGACTTTTTACCACTTGGAGAATTACAATCCTTTGTTTCCATATTCATGTGTTTTTGGACACTCTTAGTGTAGTAGTAAACTACCAAAAGTTCCCCCACCACGACAAGGTGGAGCCTATTACTAGACTGTACAATGAACGTCTCTCACGACATGAAGAGGATCGCTACCTCTTCGTACACCATGCTCCCTAACAATGATCCTGTTGTGAAACTTAAGGAAAATCCAACCTATTCAATGCGAATTTCAGCCTCTGGTTTATTTCACACCAAAGACGCTCTTCTACAAAAAGGTTTTGCTCCGACAATTTATCAAAAACACCAAGGATTTTCCATTTTCAATATTATTACCTACCAGAACGGATTCAGGCAAATCCATCTTGTAATCCTTGAAAAATTAAAAATCACAGCTCCTTTTCTGCTGCTTTTTCCCAAGCCAATATCTATCGATTCGCTCTCATCGGGGACAAATTCTGTCAAGTTCCTCAAGAGCTATGGATAATACTTTTCTAAAAGCATCAAATTCCTAATTGATACATTGTTCCCGCTAATTTGATTGTCTACTGGATATCAACCTTAAGAATCCGACTGTGTTGTCATGCAAATATTGAAATCAATTTTCCTGATACCAACGCGACTTTTGACTCGTCCAGCAAAGCATCTTGAAGAAAGCGTCCGTGACTCGTTGAGTCAAACCGTATCATAATTATCATTCGCTTGACTCCACACTCATGCACATATGTAAATATATTAGCATCCAATCAATCACTTATTAATTTGCCTTTCAAATTAATTTAAGCTCCGCTCAGTGCTAATTAGCATCATTATTCTGCAGACAGCTAGACGTATGGGAGTAGTAGATTACAAATGGCGGTAAAGCAAATACACAATGGACTCATTCTAAATTATTATATAATAAATTAAGGGAAAAGAGGGCAAAAACATATTTATTCAGGCATTTGTAGCACCAACGCGACAAATAGTAATTTAGCTTTAAATCCATGGGTTTGTTGACACATCCGCCACCATTGAATTTATTGTTTGCCAAGAGAGAAAAAAGGATTCGGTGATTCGGTCGCCGATTTCCCATGTTCACAGCTTATGTATGGCTAATCAAATTAATGCAAACATATATTTCGGAATCTGAATCCACATCCAAAATCAACTGGATATCAATTTTTCAGTATTTTCTCCACCGCGTGACAAGTTGAATTGTTCTCTTGGACTCCCAACTGTCTCCGTGTTCATTGTTCGCCAGGACTTTAAGATTCACCATAATTATCGATTGGTTGAACACTTGAAATTGACTAATATCCACATGATTGGTGTTTCGCTACCATTGAAACATTTATATGCTTGATGAGAACTTTATTTCCGATTTTTCACACACACACTTGGCAATTTTTCACCCCATTGTGATCCGATATCGTTTTCATTTATTAGATGAATTCAAAATGTTGGGATTGTTAAATAGAAACTTTTTTCATTGCTAAACGTGTGAATAATGTCATTGTCAAGGCTAATAAAATGAATGTGTGTATTTTATTGCCTTGCAAAACCAATTTCAAATAATTTCTCTGCATTAGATGTGACATGAATTTCAATTAGATTTACATAGTGGAACTATGTCGTTTCGAAATTGATTTCTATGCATATCAGTTGGAACAAATTGTTTATTGAAACAATATTTGTTGATCAGACTGTGAAAATGTTCAATGTAAGCATTGGAATTAGAATGGCGGGAAAACAAGGCTATTTTACTTTATGCGCAGGTTCTTCTTCGCAGATACTACAGGATAGGCCATTTAATGTTGACCCATCTGGCAACCCTGAAACTTTTGACAGGAATGTCAGATTGACTAATGACATACCGCGTTTGAAGCGTCAGTCCGAGACACTTATAGCCTGCAGAGATACACTCCAAAAGAACGCGCTGAAATAATTCAGCTTTACATTCAAAATAAGCTCTCAATTGCGTCAACTCAACGTGCATTTCGTAAAAAAAACTAAAGTGAAAAGTGCTCCATCTAAAAGCACTTTGCAGCGTTTATACGCAAAATTTATTAATCACGGTAGTCTCAGCAATACCAGTCACGCATCCAGACAACTTACAAGACGTTCTGATGAAAATATTAAAGCCGTATGTGCCAGTATTGAGGAGACTCTGTGAACATCGAGTTATCGCCGTTCACAGGAGATAGGCATTCCAAGAATCAAACTCAGGCGCATATTTCGTATCGATTTAAGCATGTTTCGGTACAAAATTCAATTGGCACAAAAATTAAACCTAGCTGATTATCCGAAACGCCTTGATTATGCCAAATGAGCCGTCGAAATTGTTCGCAATGAACCAATGACTTTTGGCGAAAAATCATCATGTCAGACGAAGCCCATTTTCAGTTAAATGGAGGCGTAAATAAACAAAACTGTCGCTTCAACGCTACTGAAAATCCTCAATTAATTGAAGAACAGCCTCTCTTCGTTTAAAAGTGACTGTGTGGTGCGGTGATTATGCGGAAAAGGTCATCGTATCGTTCTTTTTCGAAAATGACGAAGGAGCCTCTGTTATCATCAATGGCGAGCGTTATCGGGCCATGATTCGTAATTTTGTCATGCCAATCATCGAAGAAAATGACATGAAAGGCTTCTGGTTTCAGCAGGACGGAGCAACTTGCCACACTTCACGCGCTACAATCGATTTGTTGAAACCATTGTTCCCCCGAAAGGTTGATATCCAAAAATGGTGATTTTCCATGGCCATGGTGATCACCAGACCACCGCCATCAGACTTTTTTCTGTGGAGCTACCTCAAATCTAAGGTATACATTAACAACCCAAGGACTCTAGCTCAACTCAAAAGCACATTCGATGCGAAATAGCCGACATATCGGCCGAAATATTGGCCAAAACGATAGAAGACGCTAAAAAAAGAGCACATTTGGCCATCAAGGCCAAAGGCAAACATTTGAAAGATATCATTTTCAAAAAATAGCTGGAACAAATCTTCATAAGCTAAGATAAATGATTTCTAATATGAACAACAAAAAAAGATGTTTTTTTTCATGTTTTTGCTAGAAACGAATGGGCCCACATTAAATAGCGTACCCTGTACCTCCTCCTTTTAGCATTAGCCCCCCAAACTTGCTGCTCTCAACATACATTTATTTCTCTGCTCTACGTTCCAATGTTGGGTATGGTATGGTGGATCCCTCTTCCCCGCTATGCCATTTTCTTCCACAGTTCTTTTGAAAATGTCCCCGCTTCCCTTTAGCAATCCCTGTCATTTAATTTTTAGACGGACTGACCCCCTCCTCTTAGTGTAACTGGAAAGTAAGTTCCATGGCACAACATAGTCCTCAACAGAATAATTATTACTTCCTTTTTGGAAATTAACCAGTGAGTCTGCAATCCCACTCTTAACACAACACGCCTACAAACATTAAATTTGATTTCTTTGTTAGGTACAAAACTGGTGCTTCGACCTTACCATTCTGTCAGGTGGAAAGAGTTAGATGATTCAGCAGATTTGGATGTCGTTAATCTATGTTTTCAGCCCTTCGTTCGGCCATATGGTTAGGACCGGCGACCGATAAATAGAAGCGGATATTTTGCGTGTATCGAAAGGATTGCCGGCATACAACTGCCAGGTGATGCATGAGAGGGGCATGTATCATACCGTCTTACAACATGTAAATGCAGAGGTACTATTTTTTCATAAGCTGGGTTAAAGGAGAATTATCTTTACTTTCGATGCAGACATCGAGAAACGTATGCCCTTTTCATAGGCTATTTTTAGTGCTTATATAAAGATTAGAAAGAACAATGTGACTGTAATCCTCGACGGAAGCATAACTGCCGTTGCATTACCAATCAAGTTTCATAGACTTATAAATTATTCACCCCCAAATGTCTAGTCGCTTTAAATAATTTTATCCACAGGCCTGACATACACACATCCATAACTTCATACTCTACAACTCGCAGGAAGTCATTACCTAAAAGCGGAACCCTTAAAAATGCTTAGATATTACTTAGCAATAGAGGGGAGGGTACCACGGCCGATTTGGTTGAACGTCTGAGTCTCGATCTTGTTCCCGGGGTTCGAATCCAGGTTAATCTTTGTGGTGTCCCGGTGTTGCAAGCTTGTCACTTGCTGTTTTTTGTTACTTCCATCTTCCTTCCCAAGGAAACTTGAAAACATTTTTGATTCGCATGTCATTTTGTCAAATTGTGACATTTTGGTCGTTCGGTCCTATTTTTTTCAGAACTATGCGGTAGCGTTACATTATCCTACTATAATGACTGAAGGATCCTTCTAAGAGTATTCCTCTGAAAAATGCTTAGTACTTTTTAGGGGCCCTAGTTTTTCTCCTTTTTAAGTGTTTTACCATTCGGTAACAGGGCCAGTTCGAATGGATTCGATTGGCGACTTCTCTCGGTCATAGGTTTAATGTGATAGGTGTTCAAAAGCTTCTGGGCCAGACAGTGCATCGCGTGCCAGAATTGTAAAGTCACCAAGCACACTCAGAAAGAGGTAGGTTCATTTCTTCGGTCTATAAAGCGTTTTCACATGATCCACATCGACATTATTGGCCTCTTGCGAGATTCGCATGGCTTCAAGTATTGCCTTATAATCATCGATAGGTTCACGTGATGGCCTCAAGAACCTCTGGCCGACATTTCCGCAGAATCGTGCGGTGACGCGCTTTGTCGTGAATGGATCCCACGCTATGCAGTTCCGGCCGAAGTTATTACTGCAGTTCCAGTCTACCCTGTTCTCGGAGTTGGGCAAACTCCTGGGCTTAAAACGTTACTGAACGCATTCCAATGGGAACGCTGGCATAGGAAACTGAAGGCCGCTATAATTGCACACGATGACTCCTTTACTCTTTTACTTCACCTGCGTACTGCTCATCACAAGGAGTTTGCCACAGTTGCGCCGAGTTGGTATATGGGGAGAATTTGATCTCCACCACTGGGTTTTTTGTTTGCTCCGGGACACCGTTGCAAGATTAAAATCACTCCCGCCATCCCGTCATTCTTCAACGACTGCTGAAATCCCTAGGGACCTAGATGTCTGCACACACGTCTTGTTTCGCATGGATGCTTCCCGGAAGCCCTTGCAGCCACCATATGTGGGCCCTTATGAAGTGCTGAACAGAGGGGAACACTTCTTTAGGCTTGACGTCGGCAGCAGGGCCAAGAACATCTACGTCTCCAGGTTAAAGCTTTTTGTCTACGGAGCTGAGTTTTCGGCGAGAAGGGGTGCACGACGCGTGAGATTTGATCTTGCCCCTACGGTTGGCGGGTCAGAAGTCGAGTTTGTCGCTGAAGCACAGTATCAGCTGGGGGTGGGGTAGTGTTAAGGCACAGGCCAATTGACACGGATCCGTCCGGGCTGCACACAGGAACGATGTAATTCACCACGAAGTGAAAATCACCCGCTTCATTGGCACGCCTACCTAGGTAATCCTATTTTCTTACAATCAGCTTGTTAAGGAGCTAATATTTAGTCTTGATGTATCATTATGAAGTAAAATTGAGGCTCTAGGCGAACGAAAATTTATTGCCTTTTCCCACAACTATTTTTTATATTCAACCCATTTTGAAAAAAACGTTTAGTGAAATAGTGAGAGCGGTGAATAATACCTTGATAAGCGATAAGGGTCAAAATATTATTTATCTGTTTTTCTAGTAGAATGTCGGTGATATAATCCTGGGGGGTTGGAGGGCTCTGAACCTTCACGTGTCATTATACAAAATTCATGTGTCTATACCAGTGCGTGGGTCTGCACCGGATCTTGAAAATAACGCGCAAACAGAGGGATTCGCGTAAGCCTAACGAGTTAAACGAAAACGCGAGCTAAAACCTGAAAAATGAAAATGAATAATAAGGTTTTGTTTAACATAAAGCCTTAAAAAAACGACGGCTCCACGGCGCGCGTGGAGCCGTAAATCTCCAAACTCGATTGTCGCGATCGAGGGAGGGAAGAGCCACGACGAATAACAGTCTCGATCCCTGTTCCTTCTGCCTCAGATTTTTGTTGAGGCTCGGCCTCTGAAGTTCCCTCCCTTCCATGACATTTTCAGGGCATTATTGTGGAGAATGTCCACAAGCTAAAGTTTTGCGGGGTTCAGGAGAAGGAGAAAAGAAGGAAGTCCTCAAACTGACAACAGAGTTAATTCATTAATTTATTGCGAGGGACCTCCTCCGGGAACGAGTGATCAACTATGACGTAAATCTGTCCCTTATGAGAAAGTACCTATAAACATATCAACTGGTTATCTTTGGACAATTGTGAACTGAGGCCCACATTGGGCGCCGTTTGGGAAGTGGGGTTGAAACACTCAGGAATTACTGTGGTGACGCGCTGCAAGGAGTGACTACCAAAGCGCCATATAAGCACCTAATGGTGGACACTCCTAAAAAGTTGCATATAATTTCTAGAAACTCTACATAATCAATAATTCAATAATCATCATTGGTGAAGTATATTTTTGAATAAACACTCAATTTCTTTGGTGTCTACAATTCACAAATCTTATCCAAAAAATTCAAGAACACCACCAAAGTTGTTTTCCAAATTTTCCAAATTTTCCCACAAGGGAGGGTAGGTTGCCTCGATTTACATTTATTGTCTATCCTTTGACAAAGTCCTGGCGCGAGTCCTTTCTTGTCAAAAGTAGCATCTTCCAAAAGTGAGCTCCCTAATGTACATATTTCATTACCACCGTGGAATCAATTTCATAAAATAATCGGAAAAAATTCCTTATCAAACATATACAGTATTTCGGGAATGAATTTTCCCTTGAGCAGTGTTTTATCCCTTCTTTTTCTTGTCACGTAAAACACTGGTTGCCAAACTCACTCCAAAAATGGCTAATATGATGATAAAATATTTTACACTAAGCGGAACACAATTCCAATGTAACCAAAGATAACATGAATAAAGGGGAATCTGAAATGAAATCCTTCGAACTTCGGGACTTCTGGGGCCCTGCCGACTATTATTTTCGGTTTAGGGGAGAGCAGACACTAACTTTTCATATTTCGACTGATCGGAAAATTTACTATGATTTTCCCTAACGCTTCCATTGCTGGTCTGCTTGGGGAAATCATGGTCGGGGATCATTTCCGTTATTGTATTTACACTTTTTTTGAAGGTATGGCCGGCAATAAAGGGAGGCATCAAGGACAAACCAATATCGCTGAACGACAAAACAGAAGCAGATATGTCATCAGTGAATTTAACCAGGCCCAATTTGGTATAAACCAATGATATCTCGAAGGATGATGACTGGAAAGCCAATAAAACCTAGTAAAGTCTCACTGTAGGAAATCGGAAATAGGATTCAAGCAAATATTTACCAGAATAGAGTTCAAGAAATTTAAATCGCAGGCGATAAAATGCAAATGTTATTGCTGCTTCTACAGTTGCATCTTCCGACATACTACCTCATTCAAAAATTTGACACTGAGAACGCTAAGGAATCAGTTATGTTTTCCATCAATAGAGACCACTCTAAGGAGTCATGTTTACTGTTTGGACTGAAGTTTACCTTAGGGGGTTGCCAAATCTTCTATAAGACGTGCGAGTTTGCACGAACAAGGGGATGCTCGACGTATGTCTAGCAGCATAAATAGATGGAAGTCTGATTTGTGTTTAAAAGGGAACTCTTGTTTTTTTTAAGAATATCATGCCGGCTTTCTTTCAATTAACTTGTACTTTCCCTGCTTTGATCGTGGATAAATATCATGTCCATAAAATTTTCTCTGACGAGGATGTAAAATTTTGGTCAAATGGTTGGTCCTCGGTGAAACTCGAGGATAAAATTCCTTCTACCTCATTTCCATCTAAGAATTGAGAGATGACTTTTGACTAAATCTGCACCCACTTTTCGCATGTATAGGAGGATTCACAGACTACACGTTCTCACCAAATTTCGTGACAATCGGTCTAACCATTTCCGATTTAGTTTGACAGACGGACAGTGAGACATCAATTGTTTCACAATTCGAATCGATTCTAATATGGTTTTGTTTCACCGGTTGAACCGGTTTTAATAAGGTTTTGTGTAGGACATCAATAGCGGCATGTTTGGCGAACCTAGACTTTAGGCTATTTGCCAGTTCAATGAGTTTATTTCGCCTAAATTTCTTCTGAGACGTTTGAAATTCAGCATCTGAAACATTGGGACGACAATGGTTTCGGTACATCTATGAAATCACCAAGGATTTTGCTTGATTTTTACCCCTGAGCCGTGTGTACGGATACAACTTCTTTCGTCAGTATTCAGTCCTATATCACAAACATTAACATTGAAAGGCCTTTTTGATAAACTTGGAAGGAGCATCGATGATTTTGTCAAATCTAGTGCCTTTACCAGCGATCGGCGATCAAGCTCCTTTTGCTGAAATTTATCCCAGTAAAAAATATCGTCACTCCCCAAATTTGCGCATAATAATGGAAATATCTGCATGATTTTTTTCATTGAAGAGTTTCAAATACGTAGATCTGGTGGTTATCGTTGTTCACTATCAAATATTGAATCTTTTTGCCCAAATGATACCCATTAAAAGGAATTTCGACCAATGAAATACTTTTAAGTTTGACATTGCCTAGATCTCGACATTCTAAAGCTTCTTATCGGTATACCAGCCTGATTCTCACCCAACAGTATTGCTGGAGGTTGCCCTTCCATCGTAACAACAGGAATGCGAAGATAGTTCGTCTTTTTTCGGAAGTCTTTTCTTTCGATTACTTTCGGTTTCGTTAGTAGTTCCTTAATATATTGGTCATATGATAACTTTCTTGATCAGATACGAACAACAAAGACATCCTCATTTGAAGTTTTTCATCTAAAATTGTAAATTTGTTGAACTTTGAGGTCTGACCGAATTGGAGTTATCCACGAAATTAGATTGATTTGACACTTCTAGAGGTCCTTAACAATCATCCGTAATAAAGCTCCCTCGAGTCAGCCGATCTTTCACCGCAACTCAGTTCGTCATGGATTTGGTGTTCATACATAGCATAGCATTGAGTGTAATAATAATGAAATGGAAGGACAGTCACTATGAAAACTAGGACTACGTAAATGCTTTATGTTCCATAAAGAAGTGAACAGAAGGTATATATATTTGCTGATTTGATCCGCCTACAATTTTTCCTTGACTGAGGAAGACGATCTCCGGAACGGAGGGGAATATAAAGTTTCAAGATGGTGTTATCAAAGGGTTTAGGTACCTCACTATTAGATAATATGGATGATAGATTATCCAGCAGTTAAAAGAGGATGTAGAGGTTGATGTTTTCGACTCAATTCAATCTTATATTACACATTATTTCTTCAAAAAATGAGAAACTAAAGGTCGCCTGATAAGAAAAAAATTACTTACACTTCATTCATGAACACTTTCGGAAATGATGCAAACGTGTTTTACCAAAATATAGTGAACTTTTAACTCAGAACCATCAAGCATAACGTTCACACCCCTCATTTCCATAGTGTTCAGAAAGTGTGACAACCATCAAACCTTATCAGAAACAATTCCACTGATCCATACTGGTGTTAACTATTCAATCACTTTCCACATTTAGAAGCATTTTCAAGTGAATTCTGCCCATAATAAATCCTCAATAAATTTACTTTAATTGATGTGATAAGCGCATAAACAGACTCGTAACTGTCAACCTCGTGTTTAATATTTATTGTAAATTGTTTCACAATTCTCGGAAAATTCTTCTTACTAACGTCTATTATTTTTATTATTTATTGTATTTGAATATCAGACGCGCATAGCCCTCGGCCATGGTAAGTCTTGGGGACTGTACACTTGTAGCTGGGTAGAGAGAGCAATGATCTTAGGATGGAAAATATAAATATTATGAAAAAAATAGACAGCTGGAATGGAGGTCTGCCATTTCTAATAAATCTTAGGATCCAAATGTATGTTAGAATGCCATTGCATTCAAGTATTTTGTAATATGCACATGAGTACTGTATTTATTTGTTATCTAGCTTTGACCCTGACTGCTGGAGATTTAGAATTTTGATATTTTTCTATGAACGACACGTGCTGAAAATAAGTATGGAGATGCAGTAGCTTTTGGCCTTTTCCAAATAAGAGAAAAATTAGAAAACACTAATTTTCATGCATTAGAACCTTATCTACTTTTGGACGAAGCGGGGGCCGAAAACCAGGCGCTCCGGATGTAGGAGTTCTTGTGCTTCTTTAGATGTTCAGATAAGTTGCTTTCCATAAGACTTGTAGATGCGCATACCTTAACTTCAGAACAAAAGATCAAAGACTCATTTTTTCATGAATATAAAAAATGTAGTTGTGCAAGATATTGTTCGACTCTCTGCACGAGCCAGGACCATGGTTGCGGCAACAATTGTGCCATTATATTATCTACCTATACCACTAGCCTTACCTAGAAGCCCGCTTGTCCGAAAGGTTAGTTCTGTAGGAGTAGGTTAGTTCTGTAGTCAATATTCAAGTTCAGAAGGACTCCGATATCCACCAGTCTAGAGTGAAGAAAGCCAACAGACCTTTTGAAAATGTTAAAGACTAGTCGTGCTGTTTCGTTTATACCCGTTGCTATTAGTGTTCCAATCTCATGTTGATACCGTAATTACTCCTGTGCCGGAATATGGCATAACCTCGACGAAATTATTGTTATTAGTGGCACTGTTAGCAGTACCTTCCTACGCAGATTTTCTTGTATAATACTTATGGAAGAAAGTCCGACTATTGCCAAATTGCCAATAGAATGGCCAAACTGTGGAAATTGGGCCGCCGTTGCCCAACTCTATATAATTAGTCAAAGTAAACTTTTTGGCCAAAATAGGAAGTAGACAAACTGGGCTGGACGGAAAAATCATTTCGTTGCGAATTAAATAATTAAAGTTCTGGGAAAAAGGTTCCCATTGGCAGATGATGATGCTGATATCATTCCCCGCAAACAAAATTATCTGAAACGCAACAGCAAGAACTACATGTCAGGGTCCCCTCCAAAGTACTCTGCCCGACGCAGACACTCACACCAACGATAGCACTCAGGCCTAAATGCAATTCTTCCACATTTCTAACGTTTGCAGCAGATGGTTTCACTCAGACGTTCTCAAATTGCAAAGTAGTATGTCTGACTTACTGTGGAGCCCTCGGGAAGGTACTCTTGGTGAACATCGAAGAAGAAGAAAACTGCATCATCTTAATATTAGACTTGGGTTTTAGGGAAGCTTCATTCTGCCGCTGAGACGACTGTACCTTCTTTTCATAACACATAATTCATCGTCTGTTCTAATCTTGACAAGTTTTTTTTTATTTTAGGACTAAGTCCGCATCCACTTGATGCTGGACCGGACCACGGGACTGGTACGAAACCGTAGACGTCTTCGTCCCTCTTTTACTTTTTGAACCCTGAATTTTAAACAAAAAAAGAGGAGTCCGTGGACCATAAAGAGTGACAGCAAGTTGCTCTTCACTTGGTCCAGTCCGGCATCAAGTGGATGCGGACTTAGGACTCCCCTATTCCTAAAATAAAAAAAGTGTCTAGCTCCGGCCAAGCTTTGGTCCGAACTGTGGGCGGATTTACGTTGAATATAATTCGCATCCTTCTCTTTTTGCGAATTATAAAAGGGAGCGTTTAATATCTGCGAGCCGATTCGGTAACGCTGCTTCCAGGAGCAGAGGTGAGGCAACGCCTGGTGAGTTGCCTCTGCTCTAGTACGAAACCGCAGCCGTCTTCGTCCCTCGTTTACTTCTTGACAAGTTGTTTTCATCTTCTTCTGAATAATCAAATAGTTCCTGACAAAGTTGAAGGCGATTGACTTTTTGGTCGTCCGTCATCAGATATGCAAATATCGCTTCGACATAATACAATCAAAATTAACGTAACGTAACACAGTCAAAATTAACGTAACGAAACCTAACTGATATTCCACACAAAGTCCCTAATGGTCAGTGGTTGTTTTGTTCGCACCCAGGTACATATTCTGAATCTGATTCGGAAGGAGAGAGGTGCTTGTCAGCTCGAATCGCTCAGGCCTTTTATTAGGCTCATGGTACTATCTTCTGAAGTCGCCTATTCAACGAATCTGAGAATGTCTATCAAAATCAGAGAGAACGCAGATTCTTTTTTGCGCAAGACATTTCCAAGGTATTCTCGTCTGAAGTTTGAGGAGGCTGGGCCACATTGGCCGAATTTCTTCCAATCGTCGGATTACTCTTGCGTCCACATACTTTTTTCAGCATTTTTCTCAGGTATCTTACCCTATCACGGTAGGCTAGATCATCTTGACACCGTGGAACATTTTGGAGAGAACAAGTCGAGACTTTTAGGAACTAGGTTCCTGACTTGTATTTCACTGGAAGTGCATTGTCGAAAAGGGCAATGATATTTTTTTAACTCTTGCACGCTTTTATTTAAGTGCATCCTCAGATAAGCAATTGCTTCTATGCCCAAAAGGCCGACCGCTCCCCAGTAGGCAACCCAATTACTGGTGGAACAACGAAATCGCAAGTTTGCGTGCCACATATGTCCGAGCAAGTAGGCTTTACCAGAGGCTTGGGAAAAAGCCTGGTAGCGACGGTCAAGATGAGACACACAACCAACTGTGTGGCCGCTTAAAAGAAGCCATTCGAAGGAGTAAAAAGAATGCTTCAAACAGTTGTGCGACTATGCCGATATAAACTATTGGGGTGGGGCCTGTAGGGTAGGCTGCGAAGATCTTCCCAGGTGATCTGTTCGTACCCCCTAAAAGCGATTGTTTCCTCTCTGGTTCTTCACCACGAAAACACCTGAAGGCAAACAATAATCCGACTCAACGAGTGCGTAATACCTCCAGTGAGTGATGAGGAGCTGCAGGAAATATGTGGTAAGATCGGTAACAACAAGGCGCCAAGTTTGGATGGCATCCCTAACAGAGCTTTGAAGTCGGCAGTGAAGACTAAGGCTGAACTTTTTACAAGAAAATAAAAGAAGGAATATTCCCTGCTCAGTAGCAAAAGCAAAACTTGGTATTGCTTCTCAATCCTAATAAGTCACCTTGAGATCCAGTATGATATCGCCCCATCTCCCTGTTGTATAGAATGGAGAAGATGATAAAAAGAGTCACCTACAACAGACTCCTCCCATCGTCGCAAGCAACAATGGCTTGTTAGAGTGCTAGTATGATTTTCGTCGCGAACACTCCACGACGGCTACAATAAGCATGATGGAATCTGGTAAAAGTGTCGCTGGTTTCTGACGGCTGCTATGCTGCGTTGGCATTGGAAGGCAAATATGTATTCAACGCCAGTAATCGGAATTGAACTAAGAATACGTTACCTGTGACATAAGTGCTCCCGCATATTTAGCAACTCTAGTTCAAAATTATCTCTCAGAGATACGGAACAAAAGAGGGCCCTAAAAAGTGCATAGTCACAGTGGCAGTTCCACATTCCTCAAGGCTAGGTACACTGCTTTGAAATGTCATTTAGAATGGGGTGTTTGCTCCTTCCGTCCTAAAGCAAGATATAATTGTCGGCTTTACGGATGATCTGGCCATAGTTGTTGCAGCAAACCACTCAGAAGATATGGAGATCTAAACGACGAAAACAATCAGAGCGGTAAAGTCCTGACTAGAAATTGCTGGGTGGACCTTGGCGGAGAAGAAAACGGAAGCGGACTTAATAACGAACCGTACAAAGAAAAAAAAAACAGTGAAAGTGGAAATCGACGGAAATACGGTCGTCAAATAGCTGGCTGTCAAATACCTGGGGATAATGATACATGAAAAACTGAGCTCTAGAGAACACCTAGAGTATGTATGTCAAAGGGCAGCGAATGCCATCACGTCACTTGCAAAAATCCTGCCGAATATTGGCGGGCCGAAACACTGTCGGAGGATGCTTCTATCTGGGATGATGCGACCCATTCTGGTTTACTTATGTCCTGTGTACTCAGAGCTTGCAAACTCTCCGAAACGGAAGCAGGGAATTCGCTTTACTAGGTGATGGGTCCGAAGGTTTCCAGCGCTTTTAAAACCACGTCAGATAAGGCAGTAATGACGCAGGAAATATAGTTTAAGAGATGCTGAGGTCGAAGGCGCACTGACTTACGCAATTGTGAAAATAGAGAAGGAGTTATTAAAGTAAGAGAAAGAAGGAAAATAGATAGGAGCAGAAGCACGAGTGCTTAAAGGCAAACCAAACCCGCGAAGTAAAACCAAAATGGTGTTTCCGAGAAGCTCGAGCCGGAAAGAACGGGAGTGTTTTTAGTGGGTGCGAGTTCCACGCAAGCCCGTCTTGATGTTCACATGGCTGAACTGGAGCAGATGCATCTTCTCCACCTCTACGTATTAACAAAAACAAGGTATGCCATTCGATACTCTGGTACTCTGGCGTTTTATTCCTGGTGGAGCTCAAGTACCCATATTTCGGTCTCAATAATGATCTTGTCGAAAAACTACGCGTAATTCGAGCAAGTTCAAATGGCGATGGCCACACGGTCGGGGTTTCGAGACCAACTTAGAGCCTATTTTTTGTATGTTAAGACTGTTGGTTATGTGGTACGCATAGCGATTTTTTGCAGTCATTCCATGTCACGGTAAGTGTTCAGAAATCCATGGATAAGAGTCACATTTTTTCGGGGATAGCTTATTGATAGACATCCAGAACGAGGAACATTATCTCTTCCCTTCCCTTCCTAAACAAAGTCCAGTTGCTTTGCATGCGTGCAACTTTTGCGAAGTTTGGTGTAAATCTTGATTTTATATTCTTACTTGAGTTTGTTCCACGACATCGTTGGACGAAAAATCAATGATACTGCTCAGTAACCTCAGTAACTAATCTGCATTCGTTGACGGTAGACATATAGCTTGTTTTCTGGTCGGCCGATGCTGTTTCGGTTTTGCATACATTAATAGGAAAGGCGAAGGAAATTTTTGATGACCATGAGCATATATTGTAAGCTCAGATATGGCGCTATCAGAGAGTACCCGAGTTCGTCCGGATTTTCGGGGCTATATCTCTACGCTCGACAAACCGTCTTGAGGATGCCTATATAGCCCGACATAAGCCTAGTTTGGTTATCAGAAAGACGCCTCCCGAAATTTTTGATCAAGGTGATATATTTCGGGGCATCAACACAATACAGCTCTGCAACTGGACGAAGGATAGGTTACCATAAAACCAGGATATTGTTTTTCCACAGGTTAGTTAACTTCTGTATCGCATTCCGAGAGCAACTTTAGGACCAGTATTACCTAATTTGAAATTGATGCTTTCGAAATGCCTCTTTCCCAGTGGAAACGCGAAGAAAAGACCCCTGAATTCCTAAGTTGTGACCTGCTACACTTTAATTCCCATTTTTGAACATCGCTATGGTGCTATGATTGTGCGGGCACCATGTAAGAGTTTTCTGCTCCTAAAATCTAGAAGAGCTGCAACGATGAATTGCCATGAGCGGAATTTATCACTGCCTATGGTTGGGAGTAAGGGTCCTCCCCCTCCTTCGAGGTTTCACTTCGATAAGAAGTTTGAAACACGTTGGAGTAACAAGGTAAACTGGTAGAACATGGCTGGGACATACGGCTTAAACCAGCAACTGATTACTTGGTACACTGACGGATCCCTCACAGCAGAGGGAACGGCTGCCGGTGTCATTGGTCCAAGGAAAATGTACGTCGAGCCAATGGGCAAGAACACTAGCATATTCCAGGCGGAAATATACGTCATAAACTGATGTGCCTCCTTTAATCTCCAAAGGAACTATAGGGGGCAGAACATTGCTACTCTCACCGATAGCCAAGCAGCAATCAAGGCACTTAGGTTCAACTAGGTGAACTCTAAACTGGTATGGAAATGCCTTGAGAGACTGAATACAATCGGCTCTTCCAACAAGGTCTGCATATTTTGGATTCCAGGCCATGCTGGATTGGAAGGCAACGAGGCAGCGGACGAACTAGTCAACAAGGGAGCAGGGACGCCTTTACACGGGCCAGAACCCTTCTGTGGAATCGGTTTCATGGCTATGACACTGAAAATGAACAAGAACCGTTATTAGGCGGGCCTACGGATGGAGCAGCCCAAGGTGTTTATTGGCGGATACGAACCCATGCGCACAAAGGATTGCTTAAAGCTCACCAAAAAGAACCTCCGAATCATAGTATACTAGATTATAGATAGTATAGATACTATGATTAAGAGGTACACTGTAACCAGTAAACGGGGCACAATAGTTCTTTAAGGACGCGGTGCGACTTTCCCTTAACAGAATAATAAGGGCTACCCCTTGGTACGGCTAGAATTCGTTTTGCCGGTGAAGCTACCGGGAAAGAAATATGTTGGACCCTGAAAAACCAAAGGTTATACTTCCTGAAGAATTCCATAAAATCATTGAGAAAATAAAGTGATGTCAATTATTTCATGTTCGGACCGTAAACTTGAGCTCCTGCGTGATTATAGACAATTAGAACACAGAATTTCTTAAAGCTCTGCAGTTACTTAGTTAAAAGATACTCCGACCTCAAAACCCTGTACTTCCTTTCAAAATTGGCCATACTACGTCAATCCATTCCTAACCCAAGAAACTCTTAATCTCAACCTAACTCATCACATTTGTGTTTTTCCATCCATCAATATGTGAAAACATACCGAAAATCCCGTTAAGTAATTTTGCAATGTCATGAATTGAGATTACCACAAGCAGATCTTTAAGCTATAAAAAATGCCCGATCAACCTGCAGTAGTTAAACTTAACAACGGATTTCATACCACCATTCTATCCCAGCTATCCGTGTTATCCGTCTATTCTACATCTGTTTCAGATACAAACCAAACCGAAAAAAAACCTCTCCCGTAGCAGCCAGAGATAATACAAATAATAGATGCGAAGAAAAATTATCTGTATTTACTTGTACATGATCATCGGGGCATTGATACATAAAACTCTGCAAGATAGAGATTTAACGAGCATAAATTTATCATAACGCTATTGATGAAAACTTTTAAAAACGTTTAACTATGATCATCGGCGATTATCTTTTCGCAAACGATCTATAAATCCGCATTCTTGTCCGTGAATGGGGCACCAATAGGGCAGTGCAGCTTAATGCTGACTTATAGGCACCTCTTTTCGAGTATCTTGCGAACATACGTACTAAAGATACTCGATTTGTTGGGTATGAATGCTCCACTGTGGATATTATGCGGTTTTCTAAGTGGCTAGCCTAATTCCAAGATTGATTACGCGTAGCAATGTAGATCCAGCTTAATTAATTTGATCCCATAAGCAAGGTCGTTATCTCGTCGAAGCACTATAATAGGAAGGTATCTCTGCTTGCCCTATGGGTAGTTAAATAGATAAATGACGGATATTTGGCAGAGCGTTCATACATTTCGGATATTATTTCTCAGTTTCTGTGAGTGATTGCCCGCGTGCGGTTTGGAAATATTCTCCTAGAATGCGTTCAAGGAAGATTTTGGAATTGTCTTCATGACCTTTCGCATTGCAAGGGACTGAACACCGGCCGAAACACCTACATAAATGGTTAGTAAGTGCTAGTAAAGTCAACCGCTTAAGCAAATTATTGTAGTGTTAGGGGGAATCTTAATTAACATTTTTAGTTAATTTTGAGCAAAACAAAAACTGTTTTGATCCTTTGCCGTGTACTATAGAAAACAACACACAACATCCCCCTATTTCCTGGAATTCGAGGGTCAACTTTGTGTTTACATATACTTGGTCGAACATTTTTATTACAAAGACGGTAGTGAAAAGTATCTTTAGAATGGACATAAAAATTAGCAATAAATGTCTTTCAGGATCTATAAATTTTAAGATTATTATTTACAGCTCATAAAATTGCATTTATAATAATAATTTCTATAGATAAACTTTCAAAAGTGGCCGCAAATATGTGACTATCTTTTCTAATGTGAATGAACACATAAAAATATCTAAATTATACAAAAGGCATCGTTTTGGTAGAATCCGCTACTTATGCCTTAAATAGTACGTAGATTTGTTATACATAGAACAGAGTTTTTATTGTGCAATTTTGCCTTCAGATACGCACACGGGGATTTCCGTAAAATAGCTTCACCTGGAGTGATCAGATCGTAACTATCAGATGCGAGAAGTTGATGGTGGCACGAGGATGAAAATATTATGAAAACTTAGTGTTAGCGCTCATCAAATATTTTAATAGCTTCAATAATGAAAATAAAAAAACTGGAGTAGACTATCACAAAAAATGGACCTGGAGTGGGTAGTAGGTTTGGTACATCACAGGACCACCAACTAAACACCTCCTCATCGTCAGAGAGCTAGCCCAGAACCGTTTGTCACATCACTTCGGGCTAGTCCCCGAACTCTCTCGCCTTGCGGAGCCTTCAAATCAGGGAATTCCTTTCACCAACGGAAGGGGAGAAGAGGAAGGGAACTATCAGTTCAAGGAACCCCTTGCCAACCCGCTCCTCCATCGGTCGTGCCCTATCTTCTTAGCAACGAGAGGGGCCCGAACGTAATGGGCGACATGGCCCTACCTGTCAGCACTCCTCAGCATCTCCTCGACAACGTTGTCTCGAGAGAGATCCCTTGTGTTAAAATAGAGCTTCTGACGAACCCCATCCCACCTTCCAGAAAAAAAAGTGTGATGGGCGCCGTCCACAATTCCATTGCAAAACACACAATCCGGAGATCGCACCTTTCCAATCCTGTGCAGGTAAGACTGAAAACCTCCATGCCCACTTAAGAACTGGGTAAGAAAATAGTCAGTCCTACCATGCTTCTCACTCCGGCACGCACCTAAGCCGCGCAGTCCATCTGCCTCTAGTATCATTTTGCCAAGAGAGTTGTCACTCATGCCATTCTTCACGAGCAACCACCTTATTGCGCTTCTATATGGCTTGACGCTCCTTAGCAAAAAGGGCAACGAGGACCACCCTAGCGATCACCATCCTGGCCGGTTCAGAGACAGCGCAGTATGCAGACGCCACCCGCCTCTGTACTTGCGCGAGACGTTTACGATATACCTCCTTGCCAAGAGCGTCAGCCCATATCTCTGCGCCGATGAGCAGGACAAACTGCGTTGAACTCATCAGGAGGCGTCGCCTACTAGATGCAGGACCCCCAATGTTTGCCATTAACCTACTTAACGCCAAAACTCCAGCTGCGGATTATCGACTCGCCGAACGATATGGGACGCAGGGTCGGAAACACTTTTTTTTGTCAGGATGACTACTTCAGTTTTTCCAGTGCAAGATTGAAACCATGAGTAGTCATCCATCCGTTTACCCGTCGCATCAATATGCCGATTTTGCTTTGCGCCGCAGATAGTCCCTCAATATCCATAAGAGATAGTTCGGCACGTGGAAAGTTTTGTAATGTAACAACGATGACACATTAAATATTGGCAAACTGCTCAAATCAAACCCAATCTTTCCGACAAAAGCTCAGCGGAGTAATGTTCAAATGAGAAGCCAAAAATAAGCTAGTTTATAGTATACCTACAAGCGCCCTTAAAATTGCCATGTAAAAGCAAAAGGGGTTCCTGGCGAATTCATAGCAAAGCGCCTAACTTCAGCGCCCATGAAACAACGGCGAGACTTCCAACACCATTCTCTCCTTTACGATCGAAATACCGGTTTATGCCTAGTAGATACTTGACATTCATACTAATAGGTAAAGGGCTTATCTAATACCTCTACCTCCTTTGGATGCCGACACATGGTTGGAAGCAAACGCAACTCAACGCCAAGCACAAAGGTCTACACGTCTCCCGTAATTTCGGGTAACAACCATAGTCACCTCGAAATTTAAACAAGTGGACTAACCGAAAACAGCCGGGCTGAAAGTCGAGAAAATCCACATTTAGGGGGTTACCAGATTAAACCTCTGGACAGGTGCCAATTTAGTTCCGTGCCACTCGGTATTGGCAACCGCTTATGGTGCACGTGGGGTAGACAACCCCCAGGGTCATGGCTGGCATTTGTCGGTCACCCCGAAATGCAGAGCTTATCACCCGTGAGAGCAACATTTCCCTTCATCAATTTCCTTGTCCAGCAGAAACAGATAAACACTCTTTTAGTGCAAAATTCAAACACCAGTCCAATACCTAAGAACTGATCAAATTGTTCACCTCCTCACAGCAGAATCTTTCATCTTCAAAAGTGGTATCCCCCCTTGTCATCTCATTGTGGCGCAGCAGGATTCACGGTATTCGAAGAAATGTTCTCCCCGCTCGAGATCATCAAGTCTTAGCCGAAACAAAGCCATTGCCTTCGTTTTATATTCAAAAAATTCAATATTAAACGGACACTATTAAATGGGAGGTAATACCAGAAATTTTAGCAAAGGTCAAACGCCAGCAGATATCTTTTCCAGAACGCAGTTTCAAATTATTAACAATGGCAGATCCGCCTAATATCATTTCGTCGCCTCCTTCGATAGCGGGCACACTTTGGTGATGGGACTTTTAATGAAATTGTGAGTCGTCTTGATGGTTACGACTCTAACTAAGCCATCGCTTCCAGGATGCAACGCTGTGATTCTGCCCAGTGACCAATGCATTGATGGACAATTTTCAGTTCGGATGAGCATCAAGTCTCCTTCATGTATCTCTTGGTTTGCCGTAAACCATGTTACCCTCTGCTGCAGCCGCGTCAAGTACTCCAGATTCCATCGTTGCCAAAATTGTTGCTTTAATTTCTACACCAACTGCCACTTATGCGTGAGACGACCCTCAGTGTTATCATCTGGTACTTCAAACAAACATTGTCCGGTTAAGAAATGAGCTAGAGTTAATGCTGTGAAATCGTTATGGTCACTGCTAGCCGGTGTTAAAGGTCTTGAATTCATGCAAGCTTCAATTTGCGCTAACACCGTGTACTAAACTCTACGGCTACCGATTGTTTTGAATAGATGAAGCTTCATAAATTTCACCGCGGCTTCCCAGATACCGCAGAAATGAGGGCTGGTGGGATGAATTTCCAATTTATATTGCTTCCCGCCAATGTTACCTACGCTTCAGCGACCGTACTCTTGAATTTCTTCAGCAATATTTTATTTTCTCCAATGAAATTAGTTCCATTATCACTGAGCAGGGTATGAACCATCCCTCTGCGTGCCACGAAGCGTCTAATGGCCGCAATGCATGTCTTTGCTGTCAAAACACTAGCTAATTCGAGATGTACTGCTTTCGTAGCCAAACAGACGAAGACGACGATGTATCATTTCAGTGGTTTAGTTCCCCTTCCACTGCTTCATTTGATGGATATAGGACCAGCATAGTCAACACCGCTTCGGGCAAAAGATTTATGATACCTGGGCGAACCCGCTCGACAGGCATCAATTGTTGGGTCGGTCTCGCATGTACCTTAAAACATATCAAGTATTTCCTTATTAAAGACTTTACCGCATCCAAGCCGTTTATGACACAATAATTCTCTCGTATGGTACTAAGGACCAGCTGTGCTCCTAGCGAAATATCCTCTTGGCAGTAGAATGGGATGCCTTTTGTTCTCGCCAACCGAACTCTGTCGTATCCTTCCCCCGACCCTGAGCAAATGCTGTGAATCTACAAATGGGTTTGATCTTATCAGCGGGCTGGATTTTGGAAGTGGTTTCTTGCCTTCGAGCAGCTTAATTTCCTCGGGAAACGCGTCACGTTGTACTGCTCGCACACATACCTTTTCAGCTTCCGGCAATTCATCTGTACTTAAGAAGGTAACCCACCATCTGCACCAAGAAATTACTCTGACTGCTTCGGAAGAAAGCAAATACAATATCTGGACCTTATGCTCATGAGGTCGATAACTCATGGTGGAGAAGTTCTCACAGTCCTTCATGGAAAAAAAATGAAACAACAGACTAAACTTTGCCAATCGAGGTCCCACTGCTTATCACCGACATAGAGGCGCAAATCAACGCATATTTCCCAACATTTCTGATTACTACAGAAGAAAAAGAACACATCAGGACTCAACAGCAGATGCAAACAAGAAACATAACATTGGCAAGATCAAGGCTACTAACAACCAACAGGGAAAAAAAATAACTCAAAAACTGCAAGAAAACTTAGTTCACTATCTTGAAGCACAGGTTGTATTGGGACGCACTGATTGCACTGGGAAGAGCAGGACCAAGAACAAGCTCCAGAATGCCAGCCAATCCTACTAAACTACGGACTCAAAGCCACTAATCTAGTAGTACCTAGGATCAAAGGGCTTCCCAAAATCCGTAAGCAAAGCAAGAGGATGAGGGAAACCATTTCCGCCAAAACGGAATGGTTGGAAGAGTGATTCCATAATATGGAGGAACAGTTTAATCGGTTGAAAACATCAGAGATTTAGACCAGGCTCTTCAGTTGTTTGGGGATTTCCAGGAGGACTAGTTCTGGTATCGTTTAACGTCAAGGCTCTTTTTTCCAATATTCCGGATAAAGAAAGACAGAAAGAAATTGGTAGGCAATGGAAAGTTAAGGTGAAACTATACATGTACATCCGCGTCCTTGGAGGGCTTTGTGGAAGAGACCGAAAATATTCTGAAAGTCGCCAGACTCAACGAATGCACCTATGGGACTGTCAGGAAACGTTAGAGGGTCCTTCAACGACAAACGCTCACCAAGCTTTATCCAAATGGACAGCCCATAAGGAGAATAACATTTGAAGCGAAACGGAAGCTGTAGAAACACAATTTTCGAATATCCTTAAACAAAAACTCTTCTGCGGTTAACTAAAGGCTTAATCGACCAAATCGAGTACACAAAACTCAAACTTGCACTTGCCCAAAATGTACAACAAATGAATTCAATTGTAGACTTCGTTTCGGTCGCTAGTAAAGTTTTTTATTGCACTGAGAAAAGGGACAAGTTGTTCCCGAAATACTACCATTTGCGGAATAAAAAACAGAAACAGAATCTACTATTGTACAGATTTACCAAGGATATGGATCTACAACAACCACAGAGATTTTTTTTCAAATCTGAATTCTTCCGATCGAATTCGCTACGCAATGTCTACTTCACTACTATCCTACCTACTCTACTGTATCCATATATCATAAAACACCCTGAGAATCTAACCATCTTTCAGATACATTTATAACATGTACTCCCTAAGTGCATACAGTGAATTCTACGATACCTGTTCATCTTAATTCTCCAACATGATACTCATCAATTCGTTCTTCCGATCCTAAATGAGACGTAACGAAGAGAATCTATATCTAAACATGAAGAAATGATTGCATCAAATGTCAAATTATCTGATTTGTAAGTAATAAGCCAAGACGAATCGACCATTTTCAAACCATCATAATAATAGGCACATAGACCGGATGAAATGATGGATAAATAGGTGAATCGGTAAAAACACATAATGTGTGTTAGTATGATGTGTATCTAATTATTTTTAGATTATAATGCATACAAAAATAGACGTAGCTACTGAGGAAGGCAAAAAAAAATTAGCGGGGTTTTTCTTAGTCTGATAGAGTCTCGTTTTTTTAACGAAATAACTGGAACAGTGCTTTAACAGTTAATAAATCTTTTAGGATCAAAAAAAGATCCAAGAGCACTGATTCCCATGAAAAATCGGTGTATTTCTTATAGATTTTGTTTGGGCAATGGCAAGTACTGAAGCCTGAATCTCCCCAAAAAAGTGATCCCTTACTTACTCTAGCTTTAGAGGCATACATTTGAAAGAGTTTTGGGAGCAGACAAAGAGCGACTACTTTCCCTTTATTACTGGATCTCGATAACGTTCTTATTACGGGAGCTAATTCAAGCTAACCTTGTTGTCAAAGAAAAACGCAATCGAATTGGCTAAGGAATCCAGATCTGTTCTGTAACTAGCGAATCCTTTTTAAAGAAGAATAGAAGCATTTAAAAAATCTTAGTGAATATTTTGTTAGGATACAGATATATTGGTAGGAGGTCCGGCTCGTCTAAATTGGTTTCAACACTTTGCCTGGTCATAAGCTTGTTATGGATGAAGTTAAGATACTTTCAAATCCATCATTCAACTCATCAAACCATCACTGCTTCGGTGGGCATTTGAATCGTTTCCCATCATATTGAATATTCAGACCTATCTTAGCGTATCCTTATCAGGGTAGACTACGTGACCGTTGAGGACGCAAATTCTCCATGATGAGTGCAACCCCATAACGAACACGAATGCTTTCATTTTGGACCTGATCATAGCATGTTGTGCTACTGATCCAATCTTCATCTCTATTACCGAGAGGTAGCATTTATTGTCTTTGTTGGCCGGACACCACTCAGAAGCGCAGAGAGCAATAGAGCGAACAACACTGTTTTGGATTTGAGAGCATTGTCCACGCTTGGATGAGTTGCTCGAGATCAGACTTGCTATGAGGCGCTAGGAAAACACCACCTTCATTGAGCAGTGTGCAAAGCATATGACGTTGCATGCCCACAACAAGAAAGAAGAAAAATGGCGAAAGAATACCGACAGAGACAAAAAGCCATTTTGATATACCTGCCACACTTTGAAATCTGGTCAACTCATGGCGGTAGAACACCCCAACTCGGCGCACGAGTTCCTCTTCTACTAGATGTTGTTCATAACTGACAATTAGATACAAATCTCCTACTCTATACTGGAAATAGTAATACCAACGCCATCTTTTGGACATGAACTGCCAAAGTAAAGGAGTTTATAGTCATTGATACTGCGTTCACTTTCTATGTCGCAGCTCTTGAAAGACACCATCGAGTTCGTTGAAAATATCGATACATCTTTTCGGGTATCAATATTCAACGTTCAGATATGGGTTTGTGTGACTCGAGCAATAGTCCTAAGGCCCCTCGCTCAATAGGACCAAAGTGCGTCCTCACACGTAGAGTCGACTGCCGTGGACACACTAAGATTTTCCCGGCCTTATTGGGTGGCTTTCTTATTTTTGTTGTCCGGATAGCTGAGTGGTTAGAGCGCAAGGCTGTCGTACGGAAGGTCGCGGTTCAAATCTCACTGGTGGCAGTGGAATTTGTATCGTGACTTGACGTCGGATACCAGTCGACTCAGCTGTGAATGAGTACCTGAGTGAAATCAGGGTAATAATCTCGGGCGAGCGCAATGCTGACCACATTGCCTCCTAGTGTACCGTTACGGTCTTGAATGAAGTGCTCTAACACACTTCAAGGCCCTGATCCAACATGGATTGTTGCGCCAACGATTATTATTATTATTATTTCTTATTTTTGTTAGGGACATTCAGTACATTTTCCTGGTCTAGTTATAGCGGACAGATCACCAAAAAAGACCAAGTAGGATATCATTGTATGCATTTTAAACCAGAAACGATCATTGAATCCCTTTTCTAATAGTTAACATCACTATACTATGCTATGCAAGTCACGTGTGTGAAGCTGACGAAGGATGGCTCTCCCAACCGAGATATAGCTTCCTTCAAAGTGACATATCCCCACGACTTTAGCGGTATCGTCAAATCTTCCATCCATACGCAAGGGATTATCATCAAGCGTTATCAGAGGACCAAGCTTCGAAAAAATGTCCGGTCCACCCTCATACCTCATCAATCTTAAGGCTTTTTTACTAAAATGCAAGGAGTCTAAGGACCAAGCTGTCTAGTTTCAAGTTATCTGCTCTAAAGTTTCGACATCACGTCATCTATTTTACTGAAACCGAGTTGGATGGCAGGATTTTAGATTCTGGGCAGCTTACACTGTCTTTCATTGCAACAGAGGCTACGCTGCACTTGGTAAGTCAAACGACGGGGCTGCCCTAATAGTTCTGAAACCCTCTGTACATGCCGAAACCATCTTTTCCTCTCTGTCACCTTACGAGTCATTCCATCAGACTCCTTTCCTGTACGAAGATATCTTCGACAGATTGTCTGACGTTCTAACAGTGTTGTCCCCCTTTCTTTCATCCTCTGTGGCGACTTTAGCCTTCCTATGCTCTCTGGGCCTACTTCTCCTGGCCTTCCTTCCCTCCTCAATAACTACTCCCACACTTCCCTGCCTCTATCCACTTCCATGAATATCTGCGCCGCGCTCCAATTTAGCGCTTCCAGAAATCATTTAAATCGCACTCTTAATCCTATCCTCACTAATTTTCCTCTGCGTTACTTTTGCCAATCCCCTCATGACCCCTCTTACGAATTTCAAACTGCGAAGGTCTGAAATCAAACCTGGGGACAATCAGCTGGGCCCCCTTTTCACTCCTTTAACGTGCGAACAAGCACTCATTACCTTCTTTACCATTCTATCAGATCTTCTTCCTGGTTACGTCCCCTGCTCTCCCGAGTCTATGCGCCCCTACCCAGTCTGGTTCACCACTGAAGTCTACAAAAAAGTTTGTCAAAAACTGTGTTTCTCTCTTGAGAAACCTTTGCTAAATTGGTTTTCTTCGAAACTTTGCGTTCCCCGGTCAAAGCTTTAATAGCTAAGTCCAGAAAGGAATAGCTAACCATTTTAGTCCCATATTCGCAGCTGCCGCCATCCCATCCAGCTATCTCCTCCTTTTATTAAATTATTTAAATCTTTTGCAAACTACCCTCAACTATCTTGTGATTTATTCTGCCGTTACTTTTCCTCAGTGTATGTTCCCTCTCCGCCTTCTTCTTCTCTCCCACTAGTGAATGTAGCCTGGCTCGTATCTCCTATCACCCCCCTTCTTACGCACCTCTTTTTCGAATACCCCATTGGCAGCCTTGGCGCTAATGTTGGTCCTGGTCACGACGGTTTTCCTAACCCCTTTTTGATTGAAACTAGTCAGTCCATTTCCCTTCCCATCTCTCTTATTTTCAACAAAAGCCTCCAAAAGAACCAATTTCGGAACCAATGGGGAAGAGGCTCTCATCATCCTCATTCACAAAAGTGGCGGTCACACCCTTGTTGAGAATTACCGTCCCATTTCGCTCCTCGCCTTCTATTCCAAAATCTGGTGCCAGGGACTGGTTGCCCACCCACTTTTGTCACCTCATAGTGAAGGAGCAATACGGCTTTGTTAAACGTAAGTCCACTGCCTCCAATCTACTCGGTTTCAATAATATTCTAGCCAAACGTCTAAATTCACGGCAGGAAGTGCATACTATCTGCAATGATTGCTAAAGCTTTCGACACTGTAAATCGCAAGATACTTTTGTCTAAACTCGTCTTTCTAGCATTACCACACCGATATTGCCGCGTTTCTTTTCATGGCTGCACATTCCGTTTTCTCCCCACCTCTGGCGCCCCAAAAGGGCCCTCTGTTATTCTTATTCTTTAAAAGCGAACCCCTCCCCCCTCCTTTCTTGTCCCTGTTTGTTTCATGCGAGCAACCTTAAACTCTTTTCCGTTATATCATCGCCTATGCACTGCATCTTCCTTCAATCAAACTTAGATACTCTGATTCTCTAGTGCTCAGGTAATGGTTTAGTCCTAAACGTCAGAAAGTATGCTACTTACTCAAACCGCCACCCACATGCTTTTCCTACGCGCTGGACGGATATTCCTCATCAAATCAAAATTACACTCAAGACCTCGGAGTCATCTTCGACAAAAAGTTCCGCCCCCACATCCACTGCCTCGAAGTCACCGACAAGGCTGCAAAAATTTCGGGCCTAATTCTTCACTCCTTTTCTGATTTTGACTTCATTCCAATCCTCCTTAACTCTCTTTCACTCCCGTGTGAGAACTATCCTCGAGTACTACAGCTCCGTGGTCTAGTCACCAACCCGTAATAGTTTTCAATTTTCCAATAGCTTGAAGCATAGGTCAAGGTTCTTACTTTCTCCGTCTTCTGAGAGACAATAAATAATCAGAGTTTACTCTGTTTATTGTCAGTTAATAAAAGTGCATACCCAAGCCACCGTGCAATTAGATGCATTTTGCGTAACGGGGTACTTATTGGTTATATAATGCTGTGAGAAGCAATATTTGCAATTTTTTTGTTTCACATCATCGGATGATGACCGGCGGCTGATAATGCCAAAAAACCTTACGAGTGTCGCTTTGCCATGGGCAACCGGACAATGACCTGACCGTTGGAGGTGTAGTCGAGAAGGAAAATCACATATTGAAATGGGTATTTGATTTTGAATTGCAAATACGCAAAAGAGGGATTCAATTTGATATAAAAAATCATCATTTCCGGCTACTTAATATTGATGTTTCTATAGAACAACGTGCTGTTTATTTATGGAATATCAACGCAGAGTATTCTAGGAAATTGTGAAGGTTGGGACAGCAACTATTGGCAGCGCAAGCAGGATGGAAGGTTAACGATACAACTCAGTTAACACCAAACCTTAATTCGAATATCAACTTAGGTGGATGGGAAGTTATCAAGTAAAATATATTGGTTTAGGTCAGCGTTTATGCCTCTGTTGAGGACAGTCTTATGCACTGAAAAATCAGGTAATACTAAGTACCTTTCAAGGACCTTCTGTGAAATATGACCGAAAACAAAATATCTGTTTATGGTATCCCATTTTCAGCCTGTGATCATTTCTTGAGTTGTCACAATCTCGGGAGATCCCAGATTTTATCTAATACTAGCACTAAGTGCCAAGCATTTAGGCTCTACTTAAAATATAAAGGGGCGCTTGTGGCGGCGGTCGATGGAAGGTTAATGGGAGAATCCGTCGAGAACCCCTCGCAACATCGATTTCTGCATGGTTTGAACTAGACTGTGTGAGAGTCCCAGGACATCAAGGGAAGCCGTGAGGGATTTGGGTACAATAACTGTACTTGACAATATTATGGGAACTACGCCCATCAACTCGAGACTCCAAATTTCTTTGATTTCCCGAGCCAGTGGCTCATAGCTCACCTGCTTCTCCACGTATTTCCGTTTAATGTTGCTATTATGGGGGAAAGCAACATCAATAATATAGGCGGAGCAACCGGTGTTGTCAACTAACACTACGTCAAACTTGTTGCGTGGAGCATGGCGATCAGTCAGAACTTGCCGTTCTCAATACATGCGGTAGCAGAACTATCAAGTACTGCTTACGGCTCATATCGGTAAACCGGACATGTTCCCGTGATCAGCTCATGCTTCTATGCAAGGTTTTGAACGATGACGACCTTACATACAGCATTATGTCTCTTCGTTTATTGCAACGATGCCATAACGATGTCATAACAGTCCCAAAACCAAAGAGGACTCAACAAATCTTAGGTATTAGCAGCCTCAGATGCACGGACTGATAAGGTGGTGTGCCACTCTTCCATAACTCTCGCCAAAAACTTTATTAATTTGGGATCAATGCGATACAGACGTAGAACGTCGATTAGCCAGGTATGTGGGATGCTGTCGAAAGCCTTGGCATAATCGATATAACAAGTAAAGAGGTTTCCTTGCCTCGATAATGAGTTGGTCTTTGCAACTCTTAACCCAAATCGGCAGCCTTTCTGCTCCCTGGACGGAATGTTATTGGTCCCGAGGTGCGCATTTACCCTTCCACTAATAATGATTTTGTAGAGGGTAAGTAACCGTTCTTGTGTCTGCAGGGTCCTGCACTGTGTGCTTTTTAGGGATAAGGTAGGTAACTCCCGCAGTGAGGAAGTCCCCCCCCTCCTGCTCCACAGCTTGAGCCTGGCTAATACAGAGACGCGCACGCGAATGTCGACGGAACATTTCAGTGCAGAGGTACTTAGGAGGTGGCAGACTTGCACAGATAACTTCACCACTTGTCTTTATGTTTTTGGGATATTTCGCTCTAGTCAACCTGAGCGGTCGTTCAGACCATCCCTAACTCCAGTGAATCATTACAACTCATTGGTAAAGAGTAGAAGCAATGCTTCACGAAGTTTCCTATGAGCAGTAAAGGAGAGTCAGAATAGGGTTTGCTCCATACAATTTTTAAAAAAGTCGAGGTCAAGGACTAATTTAGACCCCTAAATACTAGAAAGGCAAGAAACACCATTAAACACAATATGCCAAATACAATGAGCTAGTTATCCTCTGAACATTCTGACATATATCTGGCGACTTTCCTCGTCATATTTTCCACTATTTTTCTGAAACAAGAAAACTTGAATTGCATCACAAGCGCCCTGAAATATCTGCTCCTTGAAAATGTCATTACCTTATTGCAATTACGAATTGACACAATTTCTGAGATTCCTTTAAAAATAATTCGTCTTTGTTTAAACTCAACCCATCAAGTCACTGCATCCACTTGCTCTCCCTGATACCACTTCTATCTTCAAGCTGAAGCTATGGCTGCCTGACTGCAAGTTCCTCCCTGACTAGCCACCGCAAAACATGACATGATTGCATGGCACAGCTTCTATCGTAACTCGCCATTCCCTCCATATTCCAAATGCTTCATATCTCTAAAATATCGCAAGCATGATTGTTTTTCCAGCTATGTATAGATAAGTAGATAATGGAATAGAATTTCAGAACGCCTCCTTCTTCAGCTTCTTCCGCCATCCATAAATTTCACTCTGAAGTATTTGTATTCATTCAAGCGAGACAAGATACGATGCTCAAGAGGGAAGTACGCCAAGATGGTGCCTGACCTTCTCTCTGTCTGCCTATGGTGATGTGCAAGATACCATTATCTATTTAAGTCACGTTTGTGAATTTCATTGAATTCACCTGGACAGAGCTGGAAAATTGACAGCATGAAAGGATGGAGGCTGACTGGTTATTTGTAGACTTTTTGCTTCTCTCTATTTTCTGCGCCCAAGTTCTTGGCAGTAATAATGAAACATCAACAATGGAATATTATAAGACAAAGATCATGAACTCCCGAAGACGTTCAATACCAACGGTCCCAGCCACAATTCCAAGGAGTTCGTGGCATATTCTATCTGTTGCCTGCCTACTTCAGATACAGCATGTCTGCATTCTAACTCCGGGGCGCGCGATGACTCGATAAAGATAAATGAAGAAGTTGGAGCTCAGTAGGTTCAAACATTAATTATACTACTTGTGAAGAGAGTCCCGCGAACGAGGCAGTTCAAGCATGGCAAGCATGTAGATTGGCGTAGCATAGATGAAAAATCAAAAGATACGATAATGTCCGTAAAACCTGAATAAAAGCGTCATCACCATCACACTGCTCGCCGCTCTAGGCTAGAGATAGATATGGCTGCCGAAAGGTAGGTATCATCTAATGATGCAAACCGCTGAGCAGCAGTTCCATGATGAAGGCTCATCTGGTGCTGATCAACGTGTATCCGGGGTTAGTCTTGCCGATTTAGGCGTGACAATTATCTCTGCTTCTTAATTCAATTTCATCCAGAAAAATAATTGACCAAACATTTAGGCTTTCAGATGTGATTTGGAAGCAAAGCGAAACGTAAATTCCAGTGCAAACTAGTAGTTGGTCGGATCAGACAGAGACTCGTAAAATACTTTGATTCAATATCTAAGATTTTTCGAGTTGTTCCGAAATTGAACCTTAAGATCAGATACGAGACTCATCAGCAATGAGCCGTAATGCGACCCAAAACATCAACTGGCTACACTGACTTTCCATACCTCACGATACCATGTTGTGTGAATATTTTCAAAAAGACTTTTTCCTCACGATTCGGACGAATATCGATTCGAAACGGTCATCTGTATAATACCGGTTGAAACGACGGCGTTCTGATGACCGGCTCAACGCTCATTAGGAGTCCAACTGAATTTGACCCGAATCCAACCTATCTACCTTATACTCCAGAATATTTAAGGAAACAGGTCGTACAGTGTCTGCCTTTGATAAACCAAAACTCTACAATTACGAGTCGATCAAAAGCCCATACGAATGATGTAATTAATTAGCCAACATTCATTCGAATGTCGATGTTGTGTCGGCCCCCAAAAAACCTGAAAAAGAGAAATATTATGAAAAATTAAGACAAGATCAACGGGGAGTACTCCTTCTTGACCGGAGCTCTGTATGCATAGTCATAAAAACGAATGCAATATGCGGCATCACCTTTTAGATACTTTCGATTGTCAGGAACGTAAGAAAAAAAGATACAAACCGAGATGAGAACAATCCAACCCGGTAAGCAATTTGTTATAGTTTGTCATCGTGTTATTAATTACATATCTGGGATAATTACTGGGGTCCCAGTACTAATCTGTTTGGGATTAAATGGGCGCTAACGATCATTACGGGAGGAATGTCTTTTTAATGATCAGAGGCTTGACTATGGTACACGGTTGTAATCTATCATCTAGGCCATATGGTAAGATGGCACTGTTAGCTGAAGGAGACAAGGTGTTTACGGACCGTTTGGGACTGTTGGATGGAACAACTCAATTTCAAAACATTGAAAATGATAAGAGCGACATTGTACCTGATTAACAAGTGCAGTAACGCTTCAATAACGGCGATAATAGTGCAATTTTTTATTCAGTACTAAAAAGGTTCCTTGGAAGCGTGAAATAAATTCAGCAACTGAAAAAATGAAACTTGTGAAACAATACTCTTCAAATTCCCAATAAAATGTATTTTCAGCCCCGACTTTAAGCTCAATAAAAAACTAAAATTGATACTTGGCATCTCTGGATTCTGCTTTTTGGGAACTCTGGATTCTGCTTTTTGGGAACATAACTAAGTTTCTGTTGTTTTAAAAGCACGACTCTATCAGACAACAAAAAGTGGTTAGGAATGTAATGTTTGAATTCCTTACCACTACTTTTTCAATCCTTCAGGATGCCGGATCTAAAAAAACAGCTTCAAGGATGATCGACAAATCGGCCTACTTTATGAAGCCTTGATTAGAAGTGAGCTGGTACTTAGGAAGGCCATGACGAGGTTATCAGTATGTGGCCCGGCATTATACCGCTGTAAAATCTCTCCTTTGTGTCATTTATTGTATCCTCTTTTCTTCATACAAGGTTCAAATGCATTAGATGAGGTTGGTAATACCCGTCTAAAATCGGTAAAAACTATACTAACTGGCCCTCCAGGTTGAGGTTTCGTGTGAGACCAACAGTAATACCCGGAAATATTAACTGTCACTATGACGGACCCGGCAACGAAATATACTTAACGACACTTACTAACATCCAGTCAAAACCGTGTCCCCAAGGACTAATATAACTGGGTTACAAGGAATGCGCTAAATAGTATGTATGTGCTTAGAGTAGGTTTTTCAGTCAACTAAAGAATTAAGCTATGTGAAACAGCTCCATATTCCCAGTATGTCATTGCTCCATAGCAAAGGAGACTGGTCGATGGTTTTGGGGGTTGGGATATACAAAATTTGCGTAGTTTCAAGCAACTCTACCTTTCTTTGTCGTACACGTCCCAAGCTATTTCTGTATTGGCTATTGTTATATCGTCCTACGAATATTTTGGCTACAGCAAACTTCACTGTTGAGGATCCCTGTCCAAAATACTTTGTAAGCAGGTTTCTGACTTGGAACCATATACTTACCGAATTTTTGAATTTTTCTTTCACTTCCCTACTAGTTTTTTCCTTTCCAATTTTCCGATTATTTTTCTTTTTACTCTGATAATCTTATCTTTCATCTTATCTGGTTACCATTTTTAAGGTTTTATGTAAAACAAATCTTCCTAGAAGAAATGCAACAACGATGCGTGCAATGCACTTCGGAGCATGTAGTTTGGTTAGAGCCTCTACGATTTTCGTCCACTTTGCAGTGTTGAATGCATTTTTTACATCGAGTGTCACCGCTGCGCAGCATTTGTCATTTTGTATTGCAGCGCGAGCAAGGCCAGTCAGCATGTTGATTGCAGCGACGGTGGATTTCCCCTTATGAAACCCTAATTGCTTGTCGGATAGGCCTCCTTTCTTTTCCGCAACAGCGAGCAGCTTGTTGTATAATACTCGTTTAAATAGTTTACCAATGGTATTGACCAAACCGATATCGACCGAAATGGTCGATATGACGAGGGGTCACCCAATGGTTCACCTGGCTTCGGAATAAGTATCAAATTTTGCAACTTCCATTGCTCGGGGAATTCTCTTTCTTTAAGGCATGCCGTAAAAACTTGGGCAAACATACCTGGTGCTGTCCTGGCTGCCACTTTCAGGGCGATATTCGGGATTCCATCTGGCCCTGAGATCTTATTTTCAGCTAATTTTCCTTCCAGCATCCAGAATTTCCTCTTATACCGCTACAGGAATTTCATCGGCGTTTACATGGGCTTTAGGCAGATTTGTGTAGTTCACATCCTCTGGGAAGAGAATGTCACTCACCTTTCCCCTTAGCGGGCGCGGCATTCATTACCAAAACGCCTATCTGTTACAGCTTAAATCGAAATCTCCTCTCAATGAGAATGAGAAGGCCTTTAGCATACCTAACCATCCGTCATTGTCACTAAATGTTTAACAAAAATCTGTTCACTATGTAGTCTCACATGAAGTGATCTGGTATCGATTTCAAGACCAAGTTCTCAAATTTTCTAAATAGCAACTTCTTTAATTTCTATTCAGAAGCGCTCTGAATACCAATTCCCATGATGACTCGTGTCAACAAACGCGTGACCTGTCTGCCTGCGTAGACAATCACTGAGATAATTCGGGGCAACTGCAACTTTCAACGGAGATAACGGTTTGTAACTGCCACCCATAATACAATAATAACAACGATGAGACAACCGGCAATAGCCAAATTTTAGGAATGGCAATACCCCTCGTTCACCGCTTCTTGAAGCTAAACTGGAGAATCCTACTATAAGTCCCTTTGGCATAAGGACAAAACTACGATGGTCACCTACTGAAAAAGTAAAAAGACCCACTGTCCCAGCGGAGAAGGGGATTAGTCGTGAGAAAGGGAGTAGCACCAGAAAATGTCAAAAGAAGAGAAGAAAGGCCACAAGAAAAGATGTCAAGCACCAAACTGCGTGACACTCCCTCACGGGAAGAAAAAATTGCAAACTCGCCAATCAGGTTGGATCACAATTCATCTTACTGGAGAGGATGGACCTCATCCGAAAGAACAGAGAAAGAAAGGTTACTCAAGAAATGCAGGACGGTCTTACGGAAAACAGAAACACCACTACCATCGCCGTCCAGCGAAATATCTCTATAGATGTCAAAAGAAAAGTTACCATCAAGCCCGAGATCAGAATAAGTACCACGAGGAAAGATTGCAAACTCCGAACTGCGTGACACTCTCTTGTCGGGAAAGAAGATTGACGAGTTTGCTCAGCAGGCGGGACCCAAGCCATCTCACTCGCAAGGATGGATCTCATCTAAAAGATAAAAGCGGAGCAAGAAGCACTTCTCAAAAAATTCGAGGCAGTCTTATGGAAACGGGAATGCTACTACCATCCTCCAGCAAAAAATCGCTATGGTTGTCAAATATGACATCATGAAGATGTAGGAACTCCGCGACTTCATCACACATCAGTGGAAGTCCTGGGAGAGGAGCTAAGGTAAATTGTTAGTTCATCCCCTAGCTGCGCAAAGCATGGTGTTCTTCAGCTCGCCAAAGGAGTATATGAAAAGCAAAGTGAAAATCAACATAGATCTGTCGCCAATGACGTGGCAAAACGAGTCCTTAAAAGTGGTAACCAAATGGACCGCTCACCGCTGAATGAAAGTAAGAATACGGCAACAACAACATAAATTGGATATCGCCGGCAGCGGAATTAGTGATTTCACCGCCAGCGGAATTAGTGATTTCACCGCCAAAGAAAAAGGGAAGGGAAAAACTACAGGTCACAGGTCCTTCCCAGCAAACCAAACGAAAAGAGATCTTTCGAGGAAGTTGTCTAAGAAATCCATAACAACACAAAACCAGAAGACGCTGTAATAGACGTCCAAGACTAACAAGAAGAATACGTTTCGTGAGACAGTCCAAAGCATTCCAGGCACAAAAACAGCAGTTTCCTACCAAGAACCCCTATCCACCCTCGAAATAAGGAGTCGGGACTGCCTCGCAAACAGAAAAGAGGTGGATGAAGCGAAAAAAAAGAGATTACCCAGATGTGAGCAACCTAAAGGTGTTACATCTGTAAAGCCCAAAGGACATAAATTGGATATTGGCACTGCTTCTGAGAAGAGAACGAGCCAACTTCGTTATTGCGTTATCTTCCCTGTCGAGCGAATAATCCGCAAGAGAAGACGAAGAGCAGTTCCTACTAGTTTAAGTGTTACGGACAAATAGTTGGGGTTTGCAAAAGGCAGGAAAGTAGTACTTTCTATTAAAAATGTGTCGAACCCGGAAACACAGCGAAAATTTACGTACAGATGTAATTCATCGCCGAACTACTTCCCGATCACGGCATTCGGATCACGAATTTTCCGGGTCAATGGGCGCGGTGAGCCTTTTTTTGTCTCTCTCTTTTCAAATTTGCATTCGTCTACGTATTTCAGCTGCTGGTACAGTCCCACGCATCGGATACAACCACGTGAAATTTATGATAATGACCTACTCCTTGTCGCGTGTCAAAGTGGCACTTCAGTAGCGGGTGCACTCAAGTGCCGGCGGATCTTTTGGGGCAATTTCGCTATTTTCTTCAGACTTTAGGATAGCTCAGATAGTGTTTTTTTACAAATTTTTGTGCATCATAAGCACTATTACCAGTAAATAATCAGCACTATCTCTGCAAAACACAGCCAGCCAGTTTCGCTACGCATTAGCGAATGAAAATCTTCTCCAGGGCCTCGGAAGAGATATGCCCCTATACGATCACAGGTTAATTCTAATCTTATTAGGGTAATAACTATTGATGCAAACCTGGAGACGTTGGCCGAGTAGTATTCATTACAGCAATCGATCATTGATAATATAGCTTGCCAAAGGTTCCTATCGGTCAATCTGATGTGGGCATAGAGAAGATTTTTACGGTTCATTCACCTTCGAGCTCCTAATCATTCTGTTAGCCATCCACTCTCTCGAAAAATTCCCTGAAAAGACAGAGGTTACAAGCTGATTATATTGATTCGTGAACGTGGTAGGAAATTGAGTTAAAACGAGCGGCGATACCATTAGATTTCGGCTTTAGCTGGCCTAAGACTAGACAAATATTTTGTGAGATGAGTTGGATCTCAGTCCTCATCTGCTTGATGGCGGTTGAACCAACCTTAAGAAGCAACTGATTCCCATATTTTGGTACACCGACCACTCATTTTGAGCTGATGCCCACTTCTTTTAAAGATCAAAAATAGGCCCCGATTGCGTCCCAGGACAGATACAACTGTTCAGAAGTTGCCCCACCTCTGCCCTCCGCATCAGCGTGATGGGGACTTGAAACCAACTCTCTAATCTGTATTCATATGTAGAGCGTTCCATACTCGTATTTTCATTTAATCTAACTCTCTAAACGCCTTCTTTACATTGCGTTTCTGGATTTAGAGAAAGCGTTTGACCGTGTGCCACACGAACTCATCTGGTATGCTCTTCACATTTAGTGCCAGAAGAACTCGTGCGCTGAGGACAATTGCTCTACCATGATCCGAAAAGTAAAATTCGAAGTATGGTGGGTGTATCAAAACCGCTTCGTGCCTCTGTTGGCGTTCATCAAGGAAGCGCTCTCTCACCACTCCTTTTTCTTCTTGTTATGGACACTGTCACACGAGACACGTCCAGCGCCCTATACACTCTTTTATGAAGATGATGTTTTCCTTGCATGCAATGTCGTCCGTCCTGTCGCTCTCTATGATTCTGAGTGTTGGCCGACTATAAGAGACAATGAACGGCGTCTTGCGGTAATGGAGACGAAGATATTGCGTTGGACTAGTGGCGTGGCACGTTTTGATCACATCCAAAATGAAGATATCTGCGATCGACATGGAGTGCACTGATCGTGGAAAAGGTGCGAGGGAGGCGTCTTCGATGGTATGGTCACGTAATTCGCGGTAACAAAAATTCACTTGCCAAGATTGGTCTGAACATCGAAGTCAAAGGTAAACGACCAAAAGGCCGGCCGAAACAACGGTGGCTTGATACGCTGGATGGGAATTTAAAAGCCTCGAGATTGCATCCAGATCAAGGCCAAATGGCGAGGCCGATCACAGACGGCCGACCCCGTTTGTGAACGGGACAAAGGCTGAAGAAAAAGAAAAAGAACTTACCTCCATTTGCACGGAAAAAATAGTTAGTAGTTCCCCTATCCTCCATATTTAGGAATCTCCGTTTAGATCTACTAGACTTCACCCAACTATCCACGCAAATTGCAACCTGGGAATCAACTGCCGGTTGTGGGAATTCATCTCCTCTCTCCCTTCATTGAACGGCTTTGCTATATGGCTTCGTGCTGTAACCAAAGTGACTATGATAAAAGATTTAACAATTAGATTGAAATCTTATCTAGAAACGTGCAGCGCAACTCATAAAACTACTGTGATAAGGCTGTTGTCAACCCCCGTCGTCTTTGGACTCGTCTCCCTGCAAGCGCCTCCAATCCTCGCAGTCAACCATCTCCTTATTGTTCCAATGTTCACTGGTAACACTTCCAAAGGGGGAAACACTATTATACCATTGCAGGCATATGCATCTAACAGCAGCGCCGTTTTCACGTCTTACCGAGAAATTTTTTTATGGCTTATGCAAAAGAAGTGAAAAATGCATATCAAACTGGGCATGTTGCTGTCGTCGTCGATAATATTTGCAATGAAGCGATTTGTTTTCTTTATAATAGCGTAAAATGCAACCGTGTGAATCCGAGTAACATAAACGTTTGTCATGCGACAATTATTATTGTTATTTTGAGGGCGGTCAGGCAGGCAAGCAGTCAGACAGGCAAGCAAGCAAAGCGGTCAAGGTAGCCGATATAACAATACCGTTGGTAGGTAGTGGCAGTAGTGCATGAATAAAATATGAATATTAATGTTTACGGAGTTTCGCTTTGATTATAAATATTATATTGCCTCCATGCATACAAGCAGAGGGACTGGTAACTAGGCACGGCACTGTGGAGATAAAATTGATTGGGGCTCGTAATTGAGACGAGAAAGCGTAGTTGCAGATGGAAGGGATCACTTTGTTGCTATTCAGATCATCTTTTATGGGGCTGAAGATGCATCCATGATTAGTGGTAGAATATACTTCCACATGTTGCAGGCATTCCTAAGTAATCGCGACCTCTGTGTCGCGTAAACCAAAGCTCTCTCCTTTCATGGGCTCTAAAAGAAATCAACCCTGAAAGCACTTCTCAAAATCTTATGTAAATTTCGAGCAATTACAGAATAAATCATTGGCACATCATTTGCATAACAGAAGCCAATATCTCCAGACCAATTATCCGCTCCACTTACCATATATCATATTTACTTTTCGATTAAGATATCCACGCAAGATTCAAATGCAAAAAGACTTCTATCGACGCGTGTAATTAACAGTCGAATGAAACGCCAAGACTTAATCAACAAAACCATGTACTTTCCTAGCTGCGCCAACAAGACTAAGTAAGATGTTCTGTATTTAGATACGATTCTATTCCTGCTTCCTATGAGCAGGAAATTAGCATATTCAAAACGCGACGACGTATTTAATATTCACGAAAAATTCAAAATTGCTACAAGGATCCTGGTGTATAGTACGTTCGGTCGAGTGGAAGTTAGAAGTCTGTTATGGCTGATGGTATCTTACCATATATCAAAGTATCTGTCGTTCTTCTCCTCCCACAAATATCTGAATATTAGCTCGGATAATAAATTTCTGTCAATGTTGTCATCAATCATTCACTGTTAACGTTCAAAATAGCATTTTTTTCAAAATGCCCGCCCAGTTTTTAACAGAAAAAAAAAACATTGGAAGTTGCGGTTGTTTCACTTTTGATTAGCCTTAATACATTACTGGCCATTGGAGCCAAGATGCTGGCTTTTAACTTAATACGCATAAACCGATTTTGGGGTCATTTTGGAATAAAGATTTCATAGGAGAATATGAGATGCAGATCAGGTAGGTTCAAGGCAGGGTAGTTTTTTTGAAGTGAGCAGAAGCTTTTCGACCTTCGTTGAACTTCTTTGTGGAATTCACCACTGAACCTCATTTAATGTATCTTCTCAGTTGCTTCACATGGAAGATCACGTACTGGGCTCCGAATTTTGAGAATTGACATGAGCGAGGAAGGGTTCACCCTGTCTTCGCCTACCAACTATTAATTAATTAGGATTAAGGAATATACAAACAACCCCAAGTACACCACTACCTACTTCCTACTGTTCAGTAATCCTCATCACCACCAGTGAAAGTCTTTCAATTACCACAAAATACAAAACATCATTTACAATTCCTCTCAACCGCAGCCACCTTTGAAGTGTTAGCACTTGTCTGAAACAATGATTCCAGCGACTTAAACATCGACACCATGTCTGGCTCAGATTTGCAAATCTTAAAGATTTAATAGCCCCAAGAAACTCCACCATGTCCAAAACTTGGCTAATCGATTCCCACATGCGACGGACGAAGAGGCGAAAAACCGGGAAATTTACATTGCGAAATTGCTTCTACCCCGCAGGCTAGCATATAGTATTTCCACTAAGTGGATGATTTTCGCTAAAGAGCGCACATTATATTGTTTAAATATACACACCCCAACCCTGAGGTATTCTAACAAACTATTATTATCCAGTTGCAAATTTCGGCACAAGTGGGTAGCTATTAACGCACAATTCATATGAATCGTGGCCTCGATTTCGTTGCGGGCATTAGGAGGTCCATCTACTCAGGAAAAGATATGTTTATGGAATGAGTACTTCTTCTGTGGAGAGGAGATGTAAATCGTGGTATTTGGTGTACAGAACAAGATAAATCACACCAAGTTCCGTGTGAGAGTTGCGTGTTAATGACTGGCAGAAAAATTGAGGGAGAGAGGTGTCACTTCGTATGAAAAATGAGCATCTTTTTTTAGGAAATCGGACAAAAACTTTGAGATATTTTTGAAACAAATCGGACTTTTTTGGAAATAGTCTATACTCCTTGAGAGTGACTTATCAGTTGGAAGACATTTCTTCGGTTTGGTGGCAGTTTTCCGTTAAAATATAAATGAGTCCTAGGGATTTTACGTGAGTATCTGTCATGGAGACTTAATCCCATGGTCTTCTTAAGACACGGATTGATTTTGTGACCACAATCAGAGCCCCACTGTGACAAGCAACAACGATACCAGTCTATACCAAGTGCATGGCTCAGAATTCATACTGGTGGATGCAAGACATACCTAAATCTCTACCGAAATAAGGAGTACGACACCCGTGTTGAAACGCAACACCACGCTGAGACCCGAAGGTCTCTGTTCGCTTGAACGCAACCACAACCCCAATGAAGCTCCGACTAGGGGGCCAACCAAAAACAACCGAGCTGGACGCACATATCATACAACAGGAATTCTCCTGAAGTATGTGAATCCAGAGTCTATCCCGGTTCCCAAGGTACCAGTATACCCCTGGTAAGATTTCGTGACCAATTTGCCATTTCAGATGAGTCCCCGTGCAGACTCGGGTCTGATCGCCCTGATTAGGCCTTTGGAGCATTTGCCTACTGCATCACGGCCGCCAAAGCGATACAGCGTTTCCCGGTGCCACCACTATGGAGGGTCTCCTCTGCCACTTGGTTTTGGTTCAGCCGACACGTCATCCTCACCGCCACCTGTGAGCACCCAGCTAAAATATAAGGAAATATATTAGCCTGAGAAGTACGAGGCACGTCAATTGCTTTACCTAAACTTCATTTTTGGATGTCTCCTGAAAAAAGTCTCCCGCACGCCCTTTTCCAATTCCCCCTTAACTTGTGCTTCCTCTTCCCATGAAGTGAAAATATGGTAATCTGAAGAGACCAAATTAAGAAGGAATTCGGGGGATGGTTCAAAAGATTCCTTTTAAATGAATCCCGGAGTTGCCTCTTAGAATTGACCATGTGAGGTATGGAATTGTCGTGCAGGAGGCAAATTCTCTAGTCATGTCTAGCACGCCCCTTCTTTTATTCTAAATCGTTCTTTTCAATTTTTTAGGGTCTCAAGGCACCTTCCCGCGTCGATAGTATCCTCCTGAGCCAGATATTCATTCAAAATTATGCCTTAAAGACCTCTCGGATGCCATGGTTTTTTTCGAAATTGAATTTGAATTTTTTGGTGGAGCGTGAAAAGGTGAGACATCAATGCTGGAACTGTTTTTAGTTTCAGACACCAGGGTAAACAGCTTCAACCTTATTAAGAGCCTAAACTGGGGTGTTTACCTTCGTAACTAGGTAACGAATAACGGCGTGGCTTTCGCACCTAGCGGAAAATTTAATAGTCCTTTTCCACAAGAGATGATCCTGTGGCAACAGTTTTTAACATCCTAACCTGGTCAAATTCAGCAAGGGAGGAGTCAGGCTACACGCAATACTGCCACGCTACCGACGAGCGCCTCATCAACAGAGCTGTAGAAAGAAAATCCAGTCCCCGAGTGAATACTGGAGCCCATTCATCACCTCCTCCTCTCTCTCTTTCCTCAGGCCTCTCTTTCTTTTCCTTCAGGCAATCGCGAGACTTTGAAATCCTCATCCAGCGTACCAAGCCACCTGGTCGTTTATCATCGGTCTTTTGGTCGTTTACCATCCACTTCGATGTTCAGACCAATCTTGACAAGTGAATTCTCGTTAGCGCGTATTACATGACTATACCATCCAAGACGCCTGTCTCGCTGTTTTTCCACGATCGGTGTACCCCGATATCAATCGCGGATATGCTCATTTCAGATTTGATCAAAACGTGTCACGCTACAAGCCCAATGCAACATCTTCGTCTCCATTATCGCAAGACGCCGTTCATTGTCTTTTATAGTCAGCCAACACTCAAAACCATAGATAGAGGCAGGATGGACGGCATTGCCGTAAATTTTAGATTTGAAGACAAAAAAATGCGAAAAAGGCAAAAAAAGAAAATTATCCAAATGTGGGCAACATCGAGATAATAATAATAATAATAACTTCTGTTAACGGAAGTTGCACTGTGTCCTAGAAGAATTATTATGCCTCCACAGAACCTGCAGGCAGTGTACACTATTTCTATATTTCCCAGGTGATAGTCTTGTCGGTAGTGACCAGTGAGTATTCCCACTATGATTCATAGGGTCTTTTTGGTTTGGTTCAAACAATCCTTTGAGGGTCTGGGTTCGCATCCCCCCATGAGCAACCTGGGCTGTTCTATCCCTGGCAGATTCGCCCAGTGGAGTTGCCTTAGTCATTCCTCTTCATTTTTCAAAGTTAGAAACAAACTCGTTACCGATTCCACAACAGGATTCTGATCCATTCTTGCCTAGTTCGTCCACTGCTTCATTGCCATTCATCCAATATGGCCTGGAACCCAGAGTATCCAAACCCCATTGTGTGAGTCAATCGTGTTCAGTCTCGTAAAGCATTCCCATGCCAGTTTGGAGTTCACCTGGTTGAACCTAAGTGCCTATCGGTCAGAACGGCAATGTTCTGCTCCCTATAGTTCTTTTCGAGGATATAATAGGCACATCTATCTATGGAGTAAATTTCCACCTGGACTATGCTTACTTATTGGTTCAAAGTACGTTTTCCTTGGACCAATAACCCTGCAGTCCGCTCCTTCTGCCAAAAGGAATCTGTCAAGATACCAAGTACTCAGTTGCTTGTTTAAACCGTAGCTCACTGTCACGCTCTCTCAGTTTACCCTGTTACCCCAACGTGTTTTAAAATTCTTACCAAAAAGAAACCTCGCTGTCATGTTTTGGTTTAGTATTCGAAATTCGGAATACCGCCTAGAAAAAAGATCAATTTTCCCCCTAAACATCTCTCCGCCCTACCGATACTCCCGGCCATTCTGAAAACCGCGCTCATTGCGGACATCTCTATATGAAGATGGAGAGGAGCTAATTGCAAAAGGGCTTACAGGGATGTCGTTACACATGACCTCATTGCTCCTCACTGATAATTACGCAGGCTAGTCTCTGACATTCATCTAACTCCCCAGCTGTTCCGCTGAGATAAATGTAACACATTTGTTAACTGTAAAAAACATAAATCGGCGCTAAATCGAGCAATTCCTCAGACACAACTACCAAAATTCAGAAAGATTGTTCAGAAGCAAGTCCATCAGGAGGGGAAGAAGGAGTGATTCTAACAATGCGTTGGGTTTTTTTTAGGAGGCCGAATTGAAGAGATACTAAAAAAATTGCGGGACGAATAATTTTTCGGGACCGCATCCTCTGCCTCCAACCCTGGCCGAAAAACACAAGTGCTTAGCGAAATGACTTCGTCTGTTTTGCGAGGTAGGACTTGTGCTCTGGAATATAAAGCTTAACGTACCGAATTAGACGCCCTTTTGAGAAGTCATTTCAAAGATTAAATCCTCAAAAGAAACATACTTCACCGGAATCTCTTAACAGTCAGGTATGTGTTGAACGTCCACAACGTTCCAACATTTCCACGATTGTACTGTATCTGTCCTGGATCTTTGCGTCGGAATTCTAAGTGGCATATAGGGGCAAAGTAGCCAGCGGCCATCCGCGGTAATCAGAAATTCGTCCAGCGTTTCAGCATTAACGTAGGTAGATTTGTCGAAGTTTCTCTTAAGAACGGGACGCAGATAAAAAAACAGGACCGTCGAAAGAGAGGTCCGGTCCGTCATCAAGTGGATGCGGACTCAGGACTCCCAGCATCCCAAACAAAAAAATTCACTTTTGCCTGGTCTAGGTCTGAACTTAGGACAGATTTCACTTCAATATAATTCGCAACACGACATGCGTATTTGCGATTATATATAAATAAAGCGATTACCACCTATCGTTAGTTTCGGCCACGCTGCTCCCAGGCTAGATATGAGGCAGCGTCTGATGAGTTGCCTCTGCCATAGACGAAACCATCAGTCAAGTTTTTTGAAAAATGTCGTTTTCACTCATACGCCCATACAATGTCTTCGGCTGATTTCAGAGTGCATAGGCCATCCCTCCTTTGTTATAGTCTCTCAAAATCCCAGGAAAAGCGCTGCACTCTTTAGTATATTTTAAGCATAAAAGGTCCAATGAGAGTGGTCAAGAATAGCAAATTGAATGTCACAAGGGATAATAAAAGGGTCCGTATATTTTTACACCCCAACCTCGGTTTTCCCCTCTACAGCCCTGGAACTTGTGCCATGCTGAAGAAATTACTGACGCCGTAGACTAAATTTATATGAAACCGAGCTCCCTATTAACGTAGCAACTGTCAGCTATGTAGCAGTCATACTTTGAACTTTTTATTGCTGAAATGTCTGCTTTTTTGAAACTTCATTAAGTTAAGTTTGTTCAGCTTTTTGACAATAATATGGGTACGCTAATACCTCAATGTCACTGTCCATTTTTCACATACTTTAATGGTAGTTCTTTTGCATGTTTCAAATATGCGAAATTTCGGCGGACATAGGTATTGGCAAGCTCCTCGAAATATTTCATTAGATAAAGGACCATTTGTTTTGGCACATTGACCAAGCGAATAATCTTGGCTTAACGCCTTGTTTACTGGTACTATAATCGAGGAGCTATCAAGATATCCTTTGATACATTCCAGCATTATTTTTCTTCTTGTTTATGGAACAGTAAACACTCTTCCAATTCCCTTTTTGAGATTTTGCCAATTAAGCCTTCCTCGACTCTCTCTAAATGGCCCGTCATTCCCAGCATTTTGAAATGAGTGAATGTATCAGTTCGCCAGAAACTGCAGGCAATCGTTAAGAGGGAAGACCGTCGGCTTTACCTCACCCGAGTACCTGACGTACCATGATTTCCAATCTTGTCAGAAAAGGAGTCCCTTTCCACGTATTACAGTGACTAGCCACTTCATTCATTGAATGTTCAACGTATGATAAAATGTTATTATGCAGTACTCTTTTCACTCATCGCCATAAATAAGATTACCGCTAACTTCCTTGACCACACCACTGACCTACGACCACCTTTCTATCATGTTCTTTCAGTTTCTGGTTGGAGGTAATGGAATGGTAAATTCCTTGCCAGTATGGGACTTGCTACGCTACTCTTCATAGATGCCCCTCTCGGAGATCCAGGAAGAAACATTTATCCTCGCTGTCAACGATGATTAGAGTTCTCAACTCCTTAGGTGTGGCAATCTGTTCTCGGCGGGCGCCAATGCTACTACCAGGCATATTCTCAAGAAGAGGGCACAGCCAAATTTAAGTCTACAGCATTTGAATATGTGGACTCGGGGGTTGGGGATGCACATAATAATCATCCAACTTAGCTTTTGTAAACCATAAGAGCAAAACTACTCCACGCATCGCCCTCTTTCTATGGGGATACCCTTATTAAGGTATGCTAATCCTAGCTGTCAACAGAGTACTTACTATAAGGAAACAACATTGGCGGACCAGGTAACACCACTGGAATCTTGAGAATAGTAACACCAGCCTATCTAAAATTTGTTCTGCAAGTTATTTCAGGTATCGATCGATAATTATTTATTTACAAGTCCACATTAATTATGGTTTCCAAGAAGTTCTAAAATTCGAAAGAACACCCAAATGACACCGAACTCTCCAAAAACATGCCCACATATGATTTCAAAAGTCCATCCATACCAAACAGAAGTGCCGATTGACCATGTTCAGAATCAGCACGATGACGATCTGAAGCCCGGAGGGAAAGCTACTGTTCAACCAGCACGAGATAATCTGCATGGGAAGACGAGTAGTATTAAGAAAAAAGGAGTCTCATCCAGTCCAGTTTGAATCACTTAATTTTAACCGATCCTGTCGATAATGTTAAGAACTAATGAGACATTGCAGACCACAAGCATTTGATGAGACAACAATCAGCACTTTCCCAATCCGAGAATCCACTACGAGCGCTCTGAGTTTCACTAAAAGGGATTAACTGCGCTTATCTAGCCACACATGTGTGGAAACTATGCTTTGACTTTCCTTATCTCAACTCTCACGCAACATTTAATGCGACATTTGACTGACTGCCTGTGTCTGATAGGGAGTTGGAAGGATGTGTACCATGCGAACACACAGGAGAGCACGAGAGGGCTGCAACCCCATTTCGCGATGGTATCGCCCAAGTGCAATGTGGAACAGGCACAAAAATCGGAAAAAGAGCAGGAGCAAATCCCTGCAAATATCTATGGACTTTCATTCAACCAAAATATGTAGGGAAAGGGGTTGCTTTTTATGATCAGGATAGCATTCACATTGAATTGAACTGAATGGTAAATGTCCTGCTTATCTCGAACGAAGCAAAGGAATTGGCAAACGGAACCGGCTGAGGTTTCTTTGTTCCTGTTACCACCGTCAACGTCTGTTCTTGTCTGAGGAGACTGCAGAGGGAGTGGGTCGTGTTTGTACGGACAGCTTGCCGATAAATATGGACCGAATAAGATCAATGGCTACTGATAAGATTTAACGACAATTTCTTGCCTAGGGAGATGGCATGGTTTACTTTAATTTATTCAAAATGATTCTGATGGGTAGATATGGTGAAATTTATGCATATTTTGATGTGTTATGGGTGGGTGGGTGGATGAATGGTGAAGCGCAAGGACTATGACACGGTTATTTAGGAACTCTAGTTGGAAGTGGATGAATTGAAGACGCTAGTAACATCATATTCAGCAATTTATTTTCATCTAGTAAACATTTGCAGAGTATCTGATGGTGGTTTATTATGCTCCCATTGGAAAGCTTGGATATATACCGAGTATAAACCTTATTTGCCTCCGTAGTAACAAGTTTTGGATAACGAATAGTAGTGAATTAAAATCAGTCGTAATAGGAACCCATTCTTCGGACATTACATATTACCTCATGGTTTTTAACGGAGTCGACAAAAGTGCGATACAGAGGACAGCCTGCCCCCTAGCTACGATTAAGGACAGAATCTATTTTTTTTCTACAGCTAGCGCGCTTTTCGGCTAGACTGTCTTCTTTGTACTGCTCCACTCTGAGCGGACTATTAGCATGCCATTTACGCTCTTGGAGCAGGTCCTCGAATCAACTTTCAACAATTAATCTTTTCCTGACGATACAAGTATTCGTTTTGAGTTGTAAATTTCTTGAAAGTTCTGCTGCAACCGTCCATTGGTATCCGCTTTAAGTAGCTTTGCTAGGGTTCCGTCTATGGGTTATACGGTATCCAATTAGTCGAGGGTGTTGATCGTCTACGTGTGTGTTGGCTGGTCTTGCTCTATATGGCTGCGGTTTCTGTTGACTTCAATGTCTTCTCATAGATTATCACCGTATATATATACTATGTCGTCCACTCTTTTTTATTCAATGTACTTTTACATATAGCGCCCTTAGCTTCTTCTTCTTTAACCTTTATCCCATACAACAGCGAAGCCGGCTCGTTTACAGCAAATCCGGCCTGAGTGAAGTCGAGAGGTTCGCAAATGCCCATCTAGTGTCTCGAGACATAGCAGTTTCAGTCGACTTTTGGCCAGTTACCATCAATTTTAATGCTCAGGACAATCTTAGCTAATGTGCTTTCATCAGCAATGACGCTTCTTTCACACCATTTTTCCACGGTAGGTATATCCACGCAGAGGCTCCCGCTTCGGACGAGAGTATGTTACACCTCCTACAAAACCCATGGCTTTTTGGTGCAGAAATGATAGATCTAAATTTCCGACATGCTGACCTGTTATATGTCAACGGAAGCGTTAAACCCCGCTCCTTCATGACGGATTCAAAGGGTCTTCAGGCTATCTTTATTAACGACCTACATGATGGTTACGGTTAAATGAACCGTAAATACTCAAAGAAATGGTAGGGAAGTTCTTTGGTGCTCTGCTTGGTTTCCCTATGGAGAATGGCGAAATACCCTTTGTGTCAAGGGTAAGGACATCGAGATAATAGCAGGATGCAATGTTACCGCGCACCATACTTCCTGGAAAAGTTCTATTAGTTCAGATCCTGAACTTAAGGAATTAACCCATTTTTTTCAATGCAATACGCCGAGTAGTCTTCGATCTCACGATGACATTCCCTGCAGTGGTTGCTACTTTCAGCGAATAGAGCCTATCGGACGATCTTAGATCACAGGTGCGATTAATTCGTAGTTTGTATGGATCGTATCGGAATCCGCAGAGAAGAGATTGGGCAACGTGCAAACAAGAGCTGAGCGCCCGAGCCATAATCCTTGGGAGGTGCATCAAATTGTCAGATATAGAAGGCAGACTAGATGATAACGGCCGATATGAGAGAAGCTTTCCGAGAGAGTTGTTCACTCAGCACGCCAAGGAAAGGTAAACACCATAATGGATTTGGCAAGAGAAGAGGGCAATTTTCAATCGAGCTCTGAAGTCTGATTCAGCTTTTGGGCTAGAATCGACATGAAGACGTCATAAGCTCGGCTAACCGAGACTAACTCACTTGAGGCAACCTCTTAGTTAAAGCGAATTCCTGTCAAAGAACGCAGCCAACAACCGGAAGATCTACGCTTCACAGGAAAACCAACTCGAACAGCATCCAAAATCCCATCCCAAGGCCGACAACCTTATACAGCTACGACTAGAGTTTGGTATGCAAAGTAAATGTCACTTGAACGAGTAAAAGGGACATTTAACTCGTTCCATAAGTCCATAAATATGTGGACGTAGATGCAATAGAAGATGTAAATAACCTGGATCTACTTACTGGGATTATACATCGCGAATGCTTGGCACACATTTATATTCCATTTACCTCACGTAGGCAGAAGGTGATATTTATTCCCAAATTAGGAAAACTCGCCTACAAGGAACCAATCATTTTCCGATTGATCAGTGAAACTTCCGATTAGACTGGAGAACAAGGATTAGTTGCATTCCTAGGTGGCCGCTTCACTGCAGGCAAAATGTCAGAAAAACAAGTCGATGAAAACGACACTCCATGAGTTCACAGCAAAAACTGACAAGGTCATATCCGAAAAACAATATGCTATAGGCGCTATCTTGAGCATTCAGAGTGCCTTCAAATAAGCCTCATTCGTAGCTATTTTTAGCGCAGCAAGACAGCACGGAATCGGTCCGATCTTAAGGCAGAATGTCTTAACTGCTGCCCCTAGGAAGGAGTGATGGGCACCTTGGTATACCTCCTGGAAGACAAAAATGCCTTTGCATAAACATTTGCGAATGACCTAGCGGAAATAATCAGCAAATTTGCGGACAACCTCCGACAAACTCCAATCTAGCTGGTATAAACATTCAAGTATTTAGGACTCCAAGCTACCATGTGGAAACAATATCAGAAATTTGGCAGATGGTCCTGTTGCTCTATGATTGCGATAGCTACCACCTGGGGACTTTCACCATAATATATGAGACATATTCATAAGAAACCTTCAATTGCAAACCTACTATTGCCGAATGGAAAGGTGACCAATCATGTGATCATTGCTTCCATCTGAAAATCCGTGGCCAAGCATCAGGTAAATCCGACGTCTGGCGATCATATGGTTTCCACGTTTGACTTTGAGCAAACATTCTCAGCCGCAGTCATAAAAAAAAGAAGAATGATCGAGTCTTTTAAGTTTACAGACTTATCGGCGGTCAGTCATAGAAGACGATCGGTGTCAAGTGTGTTCGCGGAAAAATAGACTATAGAACTGACCGTACCTTTCAATTAAATAACACCTTCGAACTCCGCAGCTGTTAATTTGAGGAACCTTACAAAATGTCTGAGTGCTTGGAGGTGCGCTTCCCCCTGCCAAGCCAACCGAGACTAACCTACGCCACTGATCTAAAGCAGCATTTCGTCCCCATCACTGCAAGACGACGTTCATTAACTTTAGTAGGCGGCCAATAATCAGAGCCTTAGAGGACGACAGGGTGAACAACGACATATTGGTAGGTTTTGAATTTGAGACATTCAATGATGCGTCGATCGCAAAAAACGCCAGTAGTGGAAGTTGCGCATTGCATTGCGAAATACACCGTTAGCCAAGAGCACTGTTCCAACATACTTATATATACTGTTTTATTAGGGTCGGTTACCAAAAACTCTGTTTTATTTAGGTTTAGTCAAAGAACGTGCTGCATGAGGCACTCAATCCACTTTGTAGCAAATTTCTCAGGATTAGTTTTGTTGTAAGACCCTAGCAACACGTTGCCTGCATAGTGTGCAGGATACTGAACATTGAAACTCATGTGTGCCAACGTCCATGACAAGAACAAAGAGGAGTGAAGAGAGGGCGCTTCCTTGATTAACACCGAGAGAGACACGCTTAAATCGCCTTTAATATTTAGAGTTTCACAAAACGGAGCGTAATTCGTGATCACTGCTATCGGGGGAGGGTCTGAGTACCAAGAAAATTGCTGATTTTTGGAGGAACCTTGGGAAAAACTTTAAACATTTATATCTCCGTTGACATTTCTATTCGCCTTCCTTGTTGGTGCACCTTATTCGTTGTTGTTTTAGCGAAATTGCTCCTTTCGAAATTGGAAAGATTATTAGAAACATTATAAAGTACATCTAGAAGAGTAGACATGAAAAGTTTCGCTGTTTGACATAAACCATGGGGCCCAGGGCGGTTCCTGTACTGGTAAAGTGACATATCTAACCGGTCTGATAAATCCTAGAATGATAAGCTTAAGATTTTTTTAAAATACTGACAGATTCAGGTCTACTGTAAAAGTTGTAGATCAACTAAATTATTGTAGATTATCCTGTAGGAGCAACACTCTAAGCCCCAGATCCGACTGAATCCCGTGAGCATTAAAGGGATATGGAAGTGAAAAACCTCTACAACGTTTTGTCAGTTTTGGGCCTCATAATTTACTTTAGTACAATATCTGACATAGGAAGAAAAGTAATTTTAGATGATGCATTTAGCTTTTCTTTTTAAAAGAGAGTCTTGTCTATCAGCAGGACATGTTGCAAAGGCTTTACCCAAGGGTTAAGCAACTAATTACATTTTTATCTAGACCGTAGAAAAATATCTAACTATACCATAGAAGAGAAAAAATTAGTCCAAAGAATTCGAATTTTCCTTATTGAAGTCTAAGATCACAGTCGAACTGTGAATAGATAGGAAAGCAAATCCCTAGGAAAATCGGCTCAATGTGTTTGTTCATGGGTCGGTCCAATGTGTCTCATTATCTATAGTTCTTTTTTCATCATTAAAAGGAGGAAAAGTTCACAATCTAACATTAGCTAGCGTAGTTAAATGGGACTCTTGCTTTTATCAAGCATCCTTGGTAGGGTGGGCTTAATTGTTGTACCTCTCTCACCTATTTTCTTTTTTCTTCTGAGCTCTTCCTGCCTTAACTTCTTGCAAATAGTTCAAATTATCTTTTCGACTTTATTCTTTCTCTACAACCAGCATGAACTATCTGCAACAGCTTCCAATCTTGCTCACCTACCTCTGACAGTATGACGAATCCGAATCTTCGTCACCGAATCCCTCTAAAACCGTGTCTCGTAGCTCATTTTGCCGTGGCTTCATCCAATCTATCTTCACGTATTCAGACTGATGCGGTGTGTTCATTTTAGGATAGATTGCCAAAGCGTTAATTACTGTCAAAGGGGGGGGGGGGGGGGGGGGGGGGGGGGGGGGGGGCGTTGGAGCCTTCCTTCATTAGGATGATTATGAAGAGAAACCCTGTTAACAAGAATGCTGCTTCCCCTGATACTGTCCGGTAAGCACTGATCATCAGGAGTGCACTTAGCCGATATCCCACTCCCAGTTTTGTCTCATTTTCCAGCGCCGCTAGGTAGAATAGAACAGGACTGACCACCCTTAGCGCAAGGAGACGTCGGCTATGCTAATTTTCTGCTTAATGATAGTATATTACTACATTATGAAAATAGAGTGGAAATCCCCAGCGAAGTTCATCCTAGAAGTACAGAGGCAGTAATGTAAGATACAAGAGATCTAATACCCTCTGAGGATCAGTATCACAAACAGTATCCCAAAGGTAGAAACTTCAGTTTCCCATCTGAACTTAAAAGCCATTGTATGCAAAGTGTGGGTTTTGTTCAGTAAAAGGCCATTCAATTTTATAAACATTGTGGGATCTTTCCAGAAATAAGCAAATCCTAAAAAATGACATTTATAACAATCTCATTATAACCACATATGAGGGCGTCAATCGTTTAATCCGCACTCAGCAGCACTTGCATTGAACTTCATTAACATTTTAATTTCCTACTAGAAAACGAGCCACAGCCCATAGCTTATCCCCCCAAGTATCTACATAATAGCATGAAAATCTGAACAAATCTTTACATATGTTCGTAATTTCAAGAGATGCCAGTAATAATGTGGTAATTTTTCTTACTTATAGTGAATTTTATAAAAACAAACTGCCAACGAGGAGCTATTTCATACACAGTAGCCAGAGCCCAAGCCCGAGCTTGAGAACGACCATTTTCAACTAAATTGGCCGGAACGTATCTAACAATATTTATAAAAGTGTAACATGCAATGCCCTCGCTGCAGATAAATTCATGGAAACTATTGTGTCGTTACAAAAAGACAACGTGCAAATGAAGTTGTTGTAGACTTTGTGTTGAGTATGATTAATGTTCCTTTTAATTCGTTCAGTTTTTTTTGTTGGCCAGGACAGAGGCATTTTCACATGGTTCTGTCACGTTTTTGGTTCAGGTGATAACTTAATGAATGATTCCTTCAAGATCAAATGAGACTTTCCCAGATAAGACTCCAAATTTTGGGGAAATTTTCCTGTGCTGGAAATAAATTTGAACAGCTTAATTGAGATTTGATCATTATTCATACAGCAGAAGACAATAGAAAATTAAAATGACTTTATTTGTAGAAAGGGACTTTCATTGTTCACAAAAAGTTTCGGTTTATCTTATTTTTATCCTCCATAATATCTTCCACTTCATTAAAGATAAGGATCCAAATCAAATACATTACCTACCAATGTTTAGTTTTCAAACGATGTCAAGGTTGAAGTAAGGAGATGACCTGGCCCTTGCCTATTCAACCTACCATTGGATTATGTCATCAGGAAAATACCAGAAGATGTCAAAAATAGGAAACCATAACTATAGTCATCAGTGAAAGACGTTCGACTAATTCGCTATTGTCCCCCTTCGCCCATCACCTCCTCCATGCTCCTGCTTATGGTAGCCTGTTTTGATCACCTGGGTTCAAACTCGCCCCTAATGCATGATGAAGCAACCATACCAAGAAATTAGCCATTATACAATACCAACTCGCCACTTGCAGGCTCCCACTCTCTTTCCTGAGAAGTAGCACCACTGGTGCTTCCAGGAGCTCTCGAATTATTCGATGATTGGCTCCGTGATCAAGAAACTTATCAAACTCAGCTCTCAAAACTTCTTTCTTTATACAAGCTATCCTGAACGGTGGTAAAACTATAGGAAGATGTTTGCTTATCTCAATCCAGTGCAACGGTGCCAGGTCTCTCACCAGACTGAAGATATCCTCGTTTTTATAAAAAGTACTTTAGATAGTTCGCGAAGATGAAGGATCAATGCTGATTGGTCCTTGATTTTTGCGAAGCGTATCTGAACCAAAGAAAAATCCAACTGACACTGGGATTTAGCAAATTTTAATTGATTTTCTTTGTCCACATTTTCTCCGTAAAACCATTTTCGATTCGAAATGTTAATTGCAACAGTAACGATGAAGGCTACACTTAACAGCGAAAGGGGAAAACAAGAAAGCCGTGCCCAAAAACCCACAAAAGCCGGAATATTTATCCAAGGATGTGGTCTGGGCCATGGCACAATCAAGGATCTAAGAAGGAAAAGATCAAGAGTGTAGTACCTGCTGGAAGAGAGTTTTTTCAGGTCTGCTTTTTAGTAACATAGACGTCGCTATAGCCCTGCTGTCGATCGCTAAGTTTCCATTTACTTGGGTCGTTGAAAAAAATAATTTAATTGCCTACAGGTTTCGGCACATCTTGTTGAAACGTCAGACAATCTTCAATCTGTTTTTTTTTTTAATTTTGGAAACTTCAGGTTATTCAAGGATCTCTTCCAAAAACCGTGACATTTTCAAAGGATCGTCAAACTTTCTTATTAAGTCGCGGCTCACTTTTCCACAAATTCGAATGTTTAAAAAATCGTGGAACCTCCTTTCACAGAGTGTGACTTAGCAGCTGAGCTAGAGCAACTCTGACCTTGCACATAAAAATGTCGGGAAATTCCACTTCGTCCGATTTACTGGTCATAGGCTTCTGCTGGGTAGAGCCTGGGTAAGGCTCTCAAATCACCACCTAGCGTGTTTCGGTTTGCTTTAGGGTCGTTTGCACCGAGTTGAATGTTCAGGCCGATATATGTAAGCTAGTAAATTCTAATTAACGCAGATTACATGATCAAACCTCCACTTTGTCTCCCTCGGTATTTCCATATGACCTAAATGACGGAAAAGGATTAGTCGTAATTCAAATTACTCATTACCTCGTGGCTCCCAATCTCGCATTACCATCCTTATTAGATTAGACAAACAAAGCTGTCAAGATTTTGCTTCTCGACTGGTCGGGAAAACTTTTGAATGCTGCCCCCATTGTTTGGAACACTAGCGTCATCATATTGCCAATTATTAACCTATTGATGTCTAGGTGAGACTGAAGTTGGAAACACTAAAGCGATGGCAGCTGCTTTGGTACAATGGAAACTAATAACACTGAAGCAAAAAAACTGGCGCTCCTGAGTAACAAGATTTTTTTTCGACAGACAGACATCCTAACAAAATGGAGACAATTGCTCAATAGCTTTACACGGACTTTGAAATGCGTTTTCTTAGTCAATATTACAAAACAGCTGCGATTGATAGTTCCCGTGGACGGAGGTTATGACCTAAAAAGCAAAAGCATTATTGCTTCAACTTAAGTGACGCCTTGCAAAGCAGCCTAAGCCTGCTACTCTAACTTTATACAGGAGTATTAATCGCTTCGACATATCCATAACGTGTTCGAGACTGAGGCGAAATCTTCCCCTGTTTGTCCTTTACCTCACCATGTTGGATTGAAGAATAGTCAACCCTGAAAAATTCTTGACATATTCAACGCATCACAAAAATATAAAAGCTGATAATATCCCAATTTGATTTTGCTCCTGCAAGATATCAATATCCTTCTAACGTATTGTTACTTCCGCCCGCGTTAAGATATTCCAACAGTTCCTGAGTGACAAGCAAGAAACGAATTTTTCAGAAAATTCCCTGGTACAGATCAGTTAGTCTTCGTTTATACACTTTCAACCGTTACCTATGGTACTACAAATGCACCTTTCCTTGTCAATGCTTGACTACTCCAACTAGCTCATCGGTTCCCCGTAGTGAATCAAAAAAATGTCATGCCGACGATGTTTATTCAGATGGTGAGACTCTATCGACAATATCGAAAAGCGAAATTGACAAGCCACCGTCAATTTCTACCTCCTCATTTTCTCATCCTACAAACCAGTAAACATTTTATCTACAGCTGGAATTCTATGTCCATCTAAGGAAGACATATTGCCATGCATTTTGCTTATTTAGGAGGTCAGAGTGTTCCTGATCCCTTAACACATTTCCACGTGATATTTGTTACGGAAATCACCTAACGCCTCTTGGATATCACGTTATGCATCTGTCAACTGATACAAGACTGTGCCCATGTTAACATGGATGTAAGGTATTATTATTCTGACGCTGTTGTCCTGGGAATTCTTTCTTTCTTTGGCCTGAAAAATTTAAACTGTAAAGGATCCAGTTTACCCGTTCTCGCTTCGCTTGCCCACATACCCTTGGTATATATGCCAGAGCTATACTCACCTAGAAACCGAGTCCCAGGTCAATAAAGCGCGCTTGCGGTAGCCGTTAGAAGCAGCCCGACAAAAGCTTTGCGTCTGTTACTACTTGGGTTTACACAGTACAAAAGTACATTGCCGCAAGAGGGAGAGTGAGCATTCTGAGGACTCTCGCTACCGTTGTCGAGGAGCGTGCGAACATTCCAGAAACCAATCATAGTCCGTTTTCGATAGCCAAAGGTCGTTGCCGTCCCTATTCGAGGCGTTGTTGACCTTTCGATAGCAATAAAGTTTCAAAACTTTCAGGTTGCTAGTCCACAGATTTCTGTCCCTTTTAGTCGCCTCTTACGACAAGTAGGAAAGGCCCTGAGTGTATTCTTAAGCCGAGATCAAGTTGAGACTGTATTGGAGACAATAGAGACCCATGATTTAGAGATAAGAAAGTGATCTATGCGGAGTTGTCAATGATCTTCAGGGAAAATTCCCTTCTTTCTGATGGCTATCTATCAGCAGTATTGCAGCCAATCCAATTCGTCTCCTGGATTGTAGCACTTTCAGAATAGAGGAAAATTGAAAGATGTCAGCTCTGATGAGAGGTCTACCGTCCCAGGATACATTCTTACGAGCTTTTACGACTAATGAGTCTGTTGGAGAGTTCGAGTTCATACTAGCCCATCGAACCAACAGACAGAACTTAAAGAATTTGTTTAATTGTCGTTTACCATTCGATGAGGACTTGGCTTTTATATTTATCCATATTGAAGGTGGGAGAACTGCCAGCGGACACCAAACGGAAATTAAGATCTGGAAGGAAAGCAGCCACTTGATGACGGACCGGACCACCTCAAAAGCAACTTGCTTCCTCTCTATTGGTCCACGGACTCCACTTTTTTGGGTTTAACGCCGAGTAAATACCACCTGTCAATACTTTCGGTCACCCTGCTCCTTGGGCAGAGGTAAGGCAGGGTCTAATGAGTTGCCTCTGTCCTGATCGAATCCGTCGGTTAACTTTTTTGAAAGCAGCTAATTGGTAACAGGGACACTAAACCTAGAAGAACTAACAAATCAATGAAGGCTTAGGAAGGAATGCTTTAATTTTTTTTTTTTCATCCGTACTGGCCTAGCATTTCAAGCTGTTCACTTATTCGTATATGTACAGATCTAAGGACCAGATGGAATCATTGAATATCATCGTATAGTCCGTTGAATGTGATTTTGGATCACATCCTTACACTACATAAAACAGGACTAAGCGAATAAATTTTGTGCATATGGAGGGTACAAGGTACTAGTGTTACCTATCCATCATTTTTCGGATTAAATTACGCAATAGAAAATTATTTTTATACTGAATAAATTGAGTATATACATATTTGAGGAGGGAGATACCTCCCCCCTCCCCCACCCCCAAAATTATTTAAACTTTCAATTTAAAAATCCAAGAATCTTAAAACTTCATATTATTCACAGTCGTTTTTTTTCTATTTCCATTTCAGGTCGAGGCGAGCCACCAGTGGGTTTGGGTGACCCATGTGCGGGTTGTAACAAACCCATCTTAGATAAATTTTTATTAAATGTATTAGAACGTGGATGGCATGCGTCATGTGTGCGGTGTTGTGAATGTTTACAACTTCTAACAGATAAATGTTTTAGTCGTGAAGCCAAGCTTTACTGTAGAAATGATTTTTTTAGGTAAGTAAAAGATATTTCATGAACAATTTTATTTTTAATAAATTTTTAATAAAAAAAAAGATATTTCATGAATAATTTTATTTTTAATAATTCTTTAATAAAAAAAAATAGGTTACTTTGGTACGACATGATGACTTGATCAATCAGATTGTAGATTGTCAAAATAACGATTCCCAAATAATTATTACCCAATGATGCAAAAAAGATTACTAACTAAACATAGATCGAATCATGGTCTAATAAGCCCCAGCCCCAAAATTCGTCCACTTGATACAATCAAATCACTTACTATGCAAGGCCATGATCTTACCGATCCTCATGTCTTCCTCCGAAGCATGCGTCATGAGTAAACTTAATTCTGAACTCTTAACCGTCCCTGGGAGGAAAATTGTCGGGAAAATTCTCGGCCCCCTGGCGACGTTCATTCAACACATGGTCAATTTGGTTGAAAGCGGTCCCGTCTTGAGAGGCTTATGTTTATTTGTAGACTGCTTTCCACGCAAACCAAGTACTTCCAACAACCATTTCATACGACACTGCTAAGTGAATAATCCGAACTCCGTTATCATTCCTTATGTAAGCTATGGCAGCCAACGTATCGTCTGAGCATGGGCTTTGGCCCTACTGTCTCCAAATATGATTTTGATATCATACCTGGGGCAGACTTCGACGGTTCGTTCTATTGTCTCGTAGAAGGTATCATTCTCGGACTCTACAGTCCCCCTGTAGGAGCTTGAAAGTTAATGGGGGGTTAATCTAAGCCGAGGCTCCTTTTGTGGCTTAATAACTTCGGTTTTCCGTGTAGAGTTGTCAGCCCTACCCAACACCCAACCCGGAGGATCAGTTGACACAATTTGTCCTTTTTTTTAGGCGCGTGAGACTCGCCTTTATCCTTCTCCATCTGCAGCTTTTCATTAAAAGAGAACTCCCAATGGCCACCACGTGGAGCTGGAGATAGGGTTTAGTAGTAGAGCTGTTGGTGTTCAGCAGGCGATTCCCAGGTTTTATGCTCCATCGTGAGTACCAATTCACGTTTCACCCTGAAACCTACACTACCCTTTGACGGCATCTGTTGAATATTCTTCATACGATATGGTCTGGTTCCAAATTCCAAGTGGTGATGTTAGAGAAATTACATTGCCGGAAGATACTGCAATCTAGGCATACCAATTATTAAAATGAAATAAGGAGAGTCGATAGAGGGATTCCAGGTAAAATCTAGTCTTCTATCCAACGAGCTCTTTCTCCCATTAACTATATGAACAAAATGTTGAATGGATGGTTATTTCTCTTCACGGTGGAATCTAGCTCGATGCTCACTACCGCATGAGGAGCGCTGTAGATTCTGTAAATGAAGATCCACAATAAAACGGAATTCTTGACGATCGATTTCATTGGGAACAGGCGCTACCTCTGTCGATGGCAGCCACCTGCCGAAAACCAAGGCACTTAAATATATTTCATCAATTTTATCAGCCAATGGTGAACTGTGTTATGAAATTACTTCACGCAACAGCGCAACTTGGCTGAAGTGGCATTCATGAACTGGTTTTCTTTGTGATCCACGCATTAATGAACGTCTAAAATCCAAAATTTATCGCAGAATCGTCGCCCTCTATGATTCTGAGTGCTGACCGCCTATCAAAGATAATGAACGGCGCTTCGTGGAAATTAAGGCAAAGATGTTGGATTGGACCATGAGCGTAACACGACCTAATCACATCCGAAATTAAGGCAGCCGGGATTGATATGGGATGCAGCGATCCGATTGCGAGAGAGGCGTTTTCGATGGCATGGACATGTAATGCACGTTAATCAGATTTCACTTGCTAAGAAGATTGGTCTGCACATCGAAGTTGAAGGGAAATGACCAAACGATGGCTTGATACGATAGATGGTGATATATTATAAAAGCCTCTAGACTCTATCCAAATGAGGTCTAAAGCTGAGCAAAATTTGTGCAAACGATCAAGACGACCTTCTGAACGGGACAAAGGCGATGGAAAGAGAAGGGAGGAAGATCCACAATATAAAAATCTAGTTAATGCTTTTATTCCTCTTCTTCCAGTGATGCGATGGGGAATAGCATTTGGAAGTTGCAGTTACTTGGAAGTACTGAATCGGTCCAATTGTGTTTTTCTTGTGTGACATAATTTTGAGTAAAAGACCATTTTGCAGTATCATTACTAAGTACTTCCGGAAGAGCAGATAAGATGGAGGAAGGCAGTACATAAGTCTGACATAAGGCAAAGCTATGTTACAATGAAAGTCCAGCGTTGCATTACCTTGGCACCAACACGATCACGAAGACCGTCAACTAACTAAATTCCCCTAACAGGTTTGCTAGTCGTGAAAATCCAGGGCCAGGCTTCTTGGTTCACAAACAATATCTCCCTGTCGAGCCCCCCACGAAGAAGAAAGGTAGACAGGGGCCACTCGACGCGTAGGTACAAGAATCAACTCGAGGCTAGTCCTTCCCTGTTAATCACTTGCACGTTATTTTTGTTTTTGTGATTTTGTTCCCTTCTTTATTAGGCCGTCAAGCAGTTTAGCTCCCTTGGTGAAGAAATTGTCGGTGGTATTATCCTCGAAACTTTATGTCTTTGCTATAGTAGTTTACCCCGGGTAGGTTTAGTTGCATTAAGATGCATGGTTCCAACGCAAGTATAATGACGAAATTCTCGAGCGTTTTCTTGACTTGACTGTCAAGGTAAAATCACACTTAACAAAATAGCGTGGGGAGGCGACTTGATCTTAATCGACAAGGCAGAAGCAGCCAGGAAAATCTATCAAGGCAACATCTATGGTAAGAAGCTACTAGATAAGAGCGACAGACGCCATGAATTTGTTGGGAATAATGAACTGGATGACATGGACGCCAGACCAAAGTGGCTGGAATTTTCAATTGTGGTAGGCCCAAATCATGTACCGACTATTACGTCATTGTTAATAAATACTCCGCACTCAACAAAGGAAAAACTGGTTCCCGAACTACTGCATACGCAGTAATTCAATAACCAACTAAAAATAAGATTTATTTTCTGATTTACATTTTAAATCTTTTTTTAACAAGTTCAAGCCATACATAGCATCTATAAACCGCATATACAACGTCCAATTGAAGTGGTGATTATAATAGCATCCACAATCTGTGGCGCATTGCTGAGAATTTTTTACATATATGTTATGCTTGGAACAATCTTCAATTATTAGAAAAACTTGACACTTATCTATTGTGTTTGTCTAGTTCGGAGAAATCAGTATCAATCACTTTCTTCTCAATAACTGATAATGTTCATGAGAAATGATAATGGCAGATGAAAAATTTTAATCTGGATTTTTTTTAATTCAAATCAAGAGGGAGTTCTTATGAATACAATCAAAGTAGGGCAAAACTCAAGGCTGTCACAATGGTATCAAACTTTGCGAAGCATCCGCATTGCTTCGAAGCTATTTTGAGTTGCCTGTTGATCGCCAGGGTCGAGTCGCATGAGACTCAATTAGTACCCGAGCTAGACACTCTATCTAGGTGAACCAGAATTGGTGACACTCTTTGGAAATTGAGTTTTCCAAAAGTCCCCTTTCGATGTAGTTATTTACGATTGATTGTCCTCTTGTGTCAGTTTCGTCCTGGCTGTGGTAAATTCACAAAAACTCCGAGATAGTTCTTTGATCCCGGCCTGGAGCTGATCTTTCATTTATCTGAGCTTCGATACTCAAGGGCGCCACAAGTATTAGACAAGCTTTGCTTTCATTGGTCTGAACGACAAGTATTTTCATCTTAAGATACATATAAGGGCGTTGGTGAATCTGGAACTAGGCCTGTTGAACGGAAACTAATTCGATCAAGTCCATTTCTGTTTCTCTGTTGAAAGATTATAGAAAAAATATACCTTAGTCATCTACCACTGGATATGGCTGACAAAGGGCATATTGAAGGGCGAAATCCAAACAGTTTGACTTAATAGATAAACAAAAACAAAGTAATCAACTTTATGATCTCTTTCTGCAATTTCCTGGAAAGCTTCCCACATTTTCTTAAAACACCCTTAAAAATCAGAACATCTCACACCATTCTACAATAGAATTGGTTCGCAATTATTTCCGCAAATTCCATTTCATGTAAGACTGTAACTCATCTGAACCAACCACCATGATTTCCCTGCTTTTATATTCTTTTTAAAATAAAGACCAAAAAACTGTAGTTAACTCAAACAGCAAATTAAACATCCATTCTTCGGCGGAGCTTCAATTTGATAACAATTTCCATTACCATCATTGTCACCATGGCATTGATAGCTAGAAAGCTTCTAGAAAAAATCAAGATAGATACTTTCTGGACCACCGTTCGAGGTAGATTTTTTTCTGCGTTAGAGTCCTTTTTAGTCACTGTTTAATGATTGAAAAATACAGTTGTTTAATTAGTTTTAGCTTTTAATGGTTTTTCGTTATCGGAGCTCGCTGGTTCCAATTTTCTGTACAAATATCTTTGTTTCCAATGGAGGACGGACATGAATTGAAAGTTATTGATGTCGCATTTAATTTGTAATTAATGTGATTGAGAGTCAGGAACTGGGATTTTTTGAACAAATGATTCGTTATGTAAAAAAGATATTCCTGGGAACGTAAGAGACTAGAAAGGTTGACAATTTTGTGTGGGGGACGAATTCAGAATTCCACATATGTGGAAAATGTTCAGATATCTTCAATGCACAGGATTAGATTGCTATTTCACCCCTAGCGATATTACAAATATAGTAATTTAAAAATATTCATAATTCAGCAACAGGTGAAAAGTCCATCTTTGGCACACAAATCCAATGGCGGGTACAGAAATATGAAGCAGGTCAGTTTAGATTAATTCCTAATCTCCAAAAGCAAGTCATTTTCCAGAAACCGCATACACTTCACAGAAGCCACTGCGCTGAGGGTGTGATCTAATAAGTGGCCCAACAAGATCAATTATGCAAGCATCCCTAAAAGTTTCTGCAAGAAACCACTAGTTGACATTCAACAGAAGAACCGATAAGATTTTTTGCCAAAACATTTTCGGGCCATGACTTCCTAATGATTTTAAATCTGCCCTAATTCAACAACAATGTATCCATCAATTTCTATCTAATCAATATCCTAACAGCTAGTTTAGGCTTAGTTTGCTCAATCTGAGCGTAAGTACACTCGTCTCACTGACGAATTCCAAGATTGTCCACCTTGTTTGGAGGAAACTTAACTTGATATGCATTAAAGATCTAGAAACCTTAAATGGTGTTTGAAGTTCGAGTGATCTCAAGTCTTCTCCAGCAAAAATGAAAAGGTAAAACAAAATCGAAAACAATGACCTGCTGGTAACAGTTGAAACGGTTTTGCTTTGCCTGCAAGAATATTTTTTTAACAGCTCTAACAAAACTAAGAGATCAGGAGTAGAGCTAAATTCCACCCCATAAAAATAAAATTCACTAATTGTTCACCTATCACGTCGAGGTACTCATCGGCATACCCTTGTGAGGCGGTTTGCTGGCTAGATACTAGAAGCAGATAATGCCCTTGATACTCAGTTAAATAATAACCAAAATCGTGATTCAGAACCGTCCATACAGTTGTCCATAGTGAAAGCAATAGCATAACAACCATAGCAAACTAGATGAATTATAAATAAGTATCTATTTACCCAGCTGAGCATTCATGGATTTAGAAGGACAGTCAAATTTTTAAAAAGAAATGTTTAAAAAAAGAGCAAATTTGGCTAATTTAAGATTCTCCTAGTTCACTAGGGATCTGAAAAAAAATTCTGTGCTGTAGGAAAGATTAAGGTGAAGACAATTGTAAGCTCTTTCCCAACGACGAATGCTGCAACATCTAAAATGGTCTCAATGTCTGTTTTTCATTTTTTTTTTGCATTACGTTTCCTATGTTATGCCCTCCCCCAAATAGAATAAGATCGATTTTGCTGCCTTGGCTATAAAGCACTATGGCACTATGGTATATGGCGATCTCCTACGTCTAGTGTTATATACATACATATTATATACTCAGAGTAACGTTCGCATTTGCAACTTTGTCGGATACATTTTGCATTTCTTGGAGATGATTATGCCATTCTTAGAGGGAATGATATGATTCCCAATTTCAATACGATTATTATTCCCGAAGACAATGCCTTGTGATGAAGACAACTTTCATTTGTTTTCTCCGGAAATGTCAAAGAAAAAGAAAGTATGTGAGGATACAACAGGGTGGAAACCGGGCGATTCCCCCAGGCCTGGAGTATTCTGGGAGTCCCGGAATAGAAATTTCAATGAAAAAAAGGAATAATAGACGGGTCCGTATAATTTTTCCCGGAGAACCGTGTAATTGTCCCACGGACCCCATTTTCCGCATAATTTTCACTCTGGGCTCGGATTTCCTCTCTACAGCCCTGGTCGGGTAACATAGAGTTCGTTATCTCCATCACAAGACTAACGAGGTAGAAAAATTAGTCCTTGCCTTCAATACTCTGCCCATTAATAGAAATAGGGAAATCGATGATCTGTCAAACTGAGAACCTTGGGGTGTTTCTTTAGTCCAGCGGCTTATTTAGACAGTCAACCGATGCCATCACCATAATAGGGGTGTTTAGGGAAAGATGTCCACTAACTAGTTGTTTTCGGACGCTCGGGGGAATTGGAAATCAATTCCAAGGAACTTCTCTCCAAGGACATCATCCCTACACAGAGGAAATATAATTCACATAAAGTGGTGATCGAATAATCACCACCCCTGAATTTTTGTCAGCCAAGCGGACAAAGCTTGCAAAGTAGCGAATGCTGACCTATCAATTCCGCACCTCTTTAATCCAGCTCCACAGACCGTTGATCCACGCTCTTATACCATTGTACTAGCAAGTTTGTTAAAGCCAGCGGTGTCTTTTGCACTGCTTTTTCTTACACACCATTTAACTCTCTGCTACTCGACTTAAGCTTTGAAATCCAACCATCAACCCACAAATCTGGATTTTGTAAAGATGCACCAGTGTGATTTTTTTTCAGATTTTTCGGTTGGATAAGTTCTGCGAACGAGATCTATTACACTATTCAGGGCATACATTTTGAGCCTTCAATCCTTTATGTTTCACCCAGGAAGGAGTTTCATCAGTATCAGAAAGGAATACTAATCAAGCCCTTACATTTGATAAGCCACATGACCATATTCTGTTAAAAAGATTGCACCCCTCTTTCGCATGTATGGGGAGTCTCTTCAAACTCAGCAAAAAATGATACCACTTACTACTATGTTTTAATCAAATTTCGTAATAATAGGCTCAGTCGTGCCCCCCATTTTAAGCAAAATACCCGTTCAGGGATTGATATAATATAATTTAGATATTCTGTCAAGAAGATAATTCGCAGTTATGTTGTGCTCACGAATTAATCAAAATGGAGCTACCAACACCTCGCTCCTACTTGCAGTCACAGGAAGTACATAAGTACAAAGCTCCCATCCTCTCAGCACCAGAAAATTCGCTGCCTAGACCTGAAGCACCTGGCCGAAATCCTGATCAAAATTGGTGGCAGACCTGGGAAAAGAGGCCCTTTAGACAATGGCAATGTCGTTACGATAAATTTAGCTACCAACATACCGTCATATGAGGTTGGATAGGTCACTTCTCACCGAATGCGGCCTCTTTGCTTCAACTGTCATGAAGGTGGAACCTAGAAAGCTCCCATCCAGCTGATCTGACTGTCTGGAGATTGCCCTTTTCAGTTTTACTGGAAGTCAGAAAAATCTGACAATTTCACTTTCTCCTACTTCTAACAACTCTAGTGATCACAATCTTAATCCGCCTCTATCAGTCGTTAACTTACAGGCACTATTCCATATCGGCTAGACACAAATATTGCCACATCCCTGGAATTACTAAACCTATCTCAAATGGACGTACTCAGCTTTGCCATTCGCGTACTCCGCTCGAAAGTAGCATTCATATAAAGGTGCAACAACGTTCTTCCTTCCCAAAAAGGCACACCACTACCGTTCTCCGCTGATTTTTCATTGTGTAATGGTTTATGAGATTGTGCGGTAGCCAAAACCATCGGAGTTGACCTAGAAAAGTACGAAAGTCGAGCTATCACACAATCTCACAAATCATTACAAATGGCGCCCAACGTGGGGCCTAACATTTGTTCGGCTTTATTACGATAAACCTTTTCCGGTTCCCAGCTTCGTTGTAGTGTGTCGGATTGCAAGACAACAGTTTTCCAACTCTGTCCCCGGCTACGCTCTACATGCACTTAGCAAAGTCTTTTTTAAACGTTAGCTTAAAGTGTATCCTTTCCTTGGTAGCATACTTTAAGAGGTTGTGGTTCCTTATGTTCGCCTTGGGACTTAAGGTCTCATAGGTGATTGCCTTTGAGGGCTGCATGATAAAAGGTATTGTCAACCGAATGTGCTTGGGGGGAGTGCCTTTCAAGACTTTCCTTCAATTATTTGAAAACTATAATATGAGTTTTCGCCGTCAGGATAAACCGATGAAAGTAAAGAAACTTTGATGGAATACGGAAGCTGTGCCTATTCCGACCATTATCCTCTTCAGGGATTCCAGACGAGGAAGATTGAATTCTTCTTCTGCCGTTTCCGTCATGAAAAAGAGGAGAAACCTTCATTAACGCACTGTGCGCGAAAATTTTGCATAACATAGGTTGTACAGAAAGTACAAATTTAGGAAAAAAGATCACCACCCATTTTTATGGCCTGAGGATGCCAAGAAAAGGTGAGAACTTCAAAAGCTATTCCCCACGAAAATCTAAGGCAGAGGAGACGTCAATTGAAGATGTCATCCGCTGGTAATCCCCCTTTCCGGGTCTTGAGTTTTCCGGTTCCACGCGCGTGGTATTATTTCTATTTTTCCACTTTCAAGTGACACGTCCGTTGCATGTGAACTTCACACGATATTTGTTAGTTTACATTTCAGTTTCTGGCACGGTCTCGAAAAAACTCTTCAATAACATGAGAAGAGCTGCAGTATCTAAGAGAATCCATCACCCTACATTTCGGACAGACGTCTCAGTAATTACGGGCGAATTTTCACGGTCAATTCTACCATTTCTTTAGATTTCTACTTTCTTAGCTGAACTTAATAAATTTGAATGGTCTTTACCCATCGCAATGCACGTAGGTCATTATAATTGCTTGCAGGCAATCTGGCTATCGCAACCTCAGACAGACAAATGCTGTTCCATTGCTGGCATCAATACCATGCAATTTTACACTACTCTTAGGTGGGAATATGTAGTGAAGAATTACTCTCAGTAACTTAGACAACTCGATAACTAGAAATAATGCCATAATCGTCCTATAAAGCTCCCAGAAGCCTTCAGAAAAAAAGAACTACTGCTAGTTATTACTACCCATAGAAGCAAAATGTTCTTCCGCTTGCAATATCAGAACTTTACATCCATTTGCACCCCAGTGATCGCAATAGCATAGATATCATGTTTGGCTTTGTGGGATGGTCTCACACTACTCCAAACGAGTAAAACCTCATCCTTACGTTCAAAATTTTAAAAAATTATCCATTACATCCTGTAATTTAAATTTCTATCCCATCTTACAGGCGATATGGAACAAAATGTAGCGGATGCGGACAAGGAATAGCACCATCAGATCTCGTACGAAAACCGCGCGATAAAGTCTTTCATCTCAACTGTTTTACATGTTGTATATGTCGAAAGCAGTTAAGTACGGGAGAACAGCTTTACGTTTTAGATGACAATAAATTCATTTGCAAAGATGATTATCTGCTTGGCAAAGCCCCTGGACAGCAATCTCTGAGCGGTAAGTAAATCACAGACCAATATACCAGCATCCTCTATTCGGTTGTATAGTATTTACCATAACAGCACGTGTGTATCATCCAGTTCAGACCTACATACATTCAGCATACGCAGAGGCAAAATGAATATTTTATATCGTTCGTTCGCCTCCGTGTATCCTTTAACCGATATAGCATGCTCACAAGTGCAACTGGAGTTTGGATACACACCAAGTTCTCCCGGTGAATTTGATCCTTTTGCGTGTGTATTTATATTATGTGCTACGACGACTGGACATAAATTATCGGCACCTGTAAATCCTCAGCATATGTAAACACCGGCGTTAACACATGAAATGTGGTGCATGAAGCACACAGAGCAAAACAGTTTTGTTTGTGCGGTCATCTAGGTCCATTACTGCTAGACGGTAGCTCGCCATTCCATCATCCCAAAACGAGAAGCGGCTAAACAACATTTTCAAAACAGTCCCACAAAAAGAAATAACAATGGCAATGTAACATAATACCATATACCATTTCCGACCCTATATCATTTCCCTGGTTCTCCACTCCCTTTCCAAAACTCGCTAACGGCGCACCCCCGCCCCGGGCTGGGTAATTTCATTTCATTCATTTGCATACATTCGGCATTAGTGTCGTTATCGCCGGATCGGGTTTTATTTTACCAATTTTCAAAGTCAACATAGAGTCCACGAGCAGCCAGCATAAGGACAACTAAGGAAGAACGATCGGAAAGACTAAGTGTTGAGCTCTTTTTTTATGTCCTCTGGAATTTTATCTACTCCATAGGGTCATCTTTATCACGTGCAGCGTGTAATGCTCTATAGCATCCCTTTCTGTTCAACCTTATACGTAGTTCAGCCAGGATATACGAATTTATCCTTTGGTTTATATATTTTTTTTTGGTCTTTGGATAGCTATATCGCATCCACCTCAGGAATCTCTACGATATCTATAGTAAGCCATTCGTTTCTCATGCTTTCATTGCTTCTCTGTGTTCCTTTTTGAAAAAGTTCTGACATCTTTTCTGCTCCTTTCTACGCCAGACATTCACTTTCCACCCTGCCTGCTGGTTTCATCCCACTGTTTCCCTCGATAAACATAAATATATGATGCGACAACTTTATAGTACACCACCATGCAATATAGAAAACCTACCTAAGCTTCGACAAGGGACAAACATCGAAAGGACGACTTTGAGGGGGAGTATCCCCCATATTTCATGCGGTGGAAGAATATGGAAAAATAACGAGGGGTTCAATGCAGCCAATAGCAAAGATCTCGAACTGAGATAACCAAAAGGCTCCAAAAATATTTCGTCTCAACTCAACTTCAAAGAATCCTGCGACGTAAGGAGAAATCTTTTCATCTTCTTCTGTCACATCCGAATCCTAGTGTGGTATTCTTTCTTCCGCTCCAGATTGTTTAGAAGAGCGAACTCCACTTCAAACCATCGCCTCGTGCTGGGTAGGTTGTCACAACCAAAACGTGTTTCCGGGGGAGGTGAGGCAAGCGAGATAGGGGGAGGCATCGGTGAATGAACGAATGTCAATATCTGTTCAGCACAGTCAAATTTCTGTCCATTTATATGCGACACTGTTTGAAATCAAGCTCCTTCACTTCCAACACCATTTTGCCGGGAAACGAGGTAGAGATGTATCGTATATATAGTTGGAGTGTATGCAAGGGGATGGCGGACATGTCCTTTGCTGACAAGGACTTAGATTTCAGGGCGCATGTCACCATTAACTGTGTATTGGGGCTTCGCTCGCTGCTCGTATTAGTTATAGCTATATCGGATTGTGCTTGCGGACATAATCATTTCTGTTTCATAACGAAGGGAAAGACATAACCTAGGTACATTGCTACCCTCCATGCTGCTTTCCAGGTATATAGTAGAAAAGATAACTGCCTAGAGCCGAGAGATATAGCTAGGCGAACAGGTATACCAAGTCCAAGAGTCTATCCTCGGTATATCAACATATACACAACTGGAAACACGGACATGCCTTAATACGAGCACACTTTCCGCTACGTTTCTATCTAGCAAACAACTGCAACTACCACTCAACCAGGATGTGTATAGCATTAATCTTTAATAACATTTCCTTTCCTTCAATGGTTTCTCCCTTAAAGCTGGAAAATTGTGAGCATTTTCAGCGCATTGCTACTTTAAAATTGCTGGGGAGGTCACCTTTAATTTTCAAGGAAATTGCTTTTTCTTCCTCGGTGGTTGGTAGCTGGGGGGATGAGTTTCGCTATACGCATCGGTAACACACACAAGTATTGAAACAGGTGAGGAGGCGGGCAAGTAGTCTGGCACATGACACGTAGACTTTTATAGAGTCTTGCACAACATTTCGTCGAGAATTTTCCAGGAGGCATAAACTTTATCGCAAGTTACGACGCTCATAATAATTTATCTGCAAAAATCACATGTACGTATGTAGAGCAACGTTTATAGCTACTTGCGCTAAATGCTCTCGTATTTGAAGGTTTCCAATTTAATGACCTTGGAAAGTTTTGGTTGATATAAGTATGTATGGGGTTGTATGGAGAAAGTCATTCAGGAGAAAAGAAACAATGCTAAAAATGTTAATGCTTTCTATGTTTAGGTCATTAACACGTCATTATGCATAAAAGTTTTGAAGTGGGAGCTTCTACATATTTACATGCTTCCGGCATATCTGGATATTTTGAAGAACGGGCGACAGTTTTGAACCTAGTTCAGGCAAACATACAATTCTACTCTCTTCAAAGTACATAATCCAAATGAAAAGTTGACGGTTTTCATTCGCTTTACTGTCGTATTGACAAATAGCAATTCAAAATGCCGTCGTGCTCAACATAATATTGAGAGATTCGATTCAAATATACAAGCTGATGCTAATCTTCATGAAAAAATTGTAACAGAAGTTGTGCGCTTCAGGTATGAAAGGTTTTGTATTTCGTTTCGCATATGCCATTTTTCGGAAGAAAAGCTTTTTAATATAAACATCACAGAGAGAATGCTTTTGAACACTGAAGTTAGCTGTCAAAGCAGATTTGCTATTTAGCACTAATTGAGATGTCGCCATTTGTAATTTGATTGGTATTGCCATTCTGTTATGGTTCAGAGTGAAGTGATTTGTCAATTAAAGTACATTCTTGGACCAAAGTTCAAATTTATGAATTTGAATTAGGAAGATTTTTGTGCACTACGATCTTCAGTTTCAAATTTAGAGACGTTAAAAGTGTTCTGCTAGAAATTAACCATGAATGCAACTGCCTTTGAAAATTTTGAGAAAATACTCTAAATAAATTCTCTTTAAATGGGAAGACTTTAAATCGAGAACCGCCCCATACACTACGCTTTGGCGTTTCAGTAGGAATCAAACTTTGTGTAGCTCAAAGTAATTATTTTGGAGTATTGTGTGCATGCTCAAAGTAGTTGTTTTCAGTTCATCGTACTTACGTTTAGACTTGGCTTTGGTGACATTAGATTTGCTCATAGAATACCTGTAACAAGAGATCTCATTGAAAAAAAGTCAGTTTTTCAGTATTTAGATAAATTATTTTCTAATAAAAATCGATAAGAGGACGGAGTTTTTATGCTTTATGTATCCTCTCTTCTTAGTACCAAGTTACGCCTCGAAACAGCTTCAGCAAAGCCTCTCATGAGTCGAATTGCTAAGTGGCATCACCTGATAACCATGAGTATGGCCTTTGCTGTACCTGTGTATGACTGTCAGTAGTGCATTCGAGAAATGATACCAATTGGTCGATTCTCACGAGCAAGATACGGCTGTTCTCTTGTTTTTTTTATTTAAAAAGAATGCAACCTGGCAGAAACTCTCGTAATGATAGAAGCAGTTTTACCGGAACATGCATTTAATAGAGTTCGAGGGTGCCAGTAATGGTCTCGGTTCAAAAAAGGGTACCATTAAAAATAAGCCTTATTTCTGTCGTCTTTTAAATGTTCGAACCAAAAGTCGAAATCTAATCAAAAAAGGATTGACCCAAGAGAATCCACAAACTCGAATACTTACTCAGGTTATTCTGGGGATCAAATCACTGATAATTTAGAAATTCGAAAAGGAGCAGCAAAGTTTCTGCCCAAAAATTTTTACCGATGCGTCTTACCGGTGCGATTGTCGCACTAGAAGGTGATGCAAAGTTCTTTCAAAAATTCATCAAAAGCGATGGATGGCTACGATCTAGAAACTCAACAGTGGTTAAGTCAATGGAACCCACCTGATCCACTTTCTCAAAAAAAAACAAAAAAAAAAAAAATTGTAAGTTAAATAAAGTCTAAAAACCATGCTGACCTGCATGTTGACATCATAGGAATCATGCAGTCTTAACTCGCTCCTCAGAAGCATACACTAAAAGTATGTAAAAGATTGGCGTGAAAATATCCGACTTTGTGGAATCCAAACGCAATCCAAGCTCCAACTCCTAAGACCATGACAGCTATTATGAGAGCAAGGAGGCAGAATCCAGCCGGCTCAGATTTTCAGAGCCAGCCCGTAACATTCATGAAGGAAAGCAGCCCTCTCACCTTGAAGTTGAAGATCTCTCTGAAGTCCTCAAAGAATGGTTTACCTAGTGTCCGTATCTTGATTCTAACTAGAGCCAGTCAATCGCAAATGAAGTAGCTTCCCCCCATAGCTTCGCTAATGCAAATTATAAGGTACGCCGAGGCTGGCCAGAAGCCCGTGCGGACCGGCATAATCTTGTATACATTTGCACGCGTCGGGCACAAGAACTCCCGCGATCGGGTTTTGTTATGAACGGGCCAAAGCCGAAGGACTGCCAAGAGCAGGGCCCCACTTGGGCAGTGCATCTGCCTGGTCATTCCCCTCTATGTTCCAGTGACCGGGTATCCAGAGGAGTTTCCCTACTGCCCCAGCAGCCTAAAAAATATCGCGGCTGAGTAAAACACCTAATAGCCGCTTGGCTGTCGGTCAGAATGGCTATATTACGCTTGGGGCATGACTCAACCATCGACAGGCTCCCATCAGCGCCAGTATTTTCGCTTGGAATACATTGTCGAAACCTGGGACACCGTACGACTCGGATACACTGTGTACATTCGAGAAAACTCCCGCACTGACTGACTCCACAGACCATCTTTGATCCATCGGTGAAAAATACTGATCTGACGCAGAGCTGTCAAATAAGTCGAAAATATCGGGAATTGTAACTACTCAGGTGCGCTCATATTTAAGCGCTGTAACAACGAAGCACCCGTCCACGCGTCTTTACGCGCAACTTTATTAGCCAATTCGGGAAGGTGGCTAATATTAAAGCTCACGTGTTTCATTTGGGGCTTGTACCAGGATGGAACTTAAAATCCAATTATTCAGTGATATCAAGACCTAAGTGTCACGATCAGATCTAAGGTAAAATGAAAAGAAACAAACAGCTCGACCTGAATGTTGTGTGGAAAAACCTAAGATGGATTACATCATCAACTAATACCCTTTTGCCACGGAGTTCGTTGGGTCTCCTTTGTTATAAACACATCCTCAACCTTCATTCCAATGAAAAATTGCTCATTGTTCAATTTATCAGCCCAAACTTCTATTGTCAACCCACATGCCAAGGCAGACTAAACGGAAACAACATGAGTAGTCAACGAGGAACTTTTTAGGATCCCACATTGGGCGCTATTTACAAAAAAAAAACAAAGTCTACTTTATCACCATTTAAGTACCTTCTTTGCACCTTTATTTCCATTATAATTCCTCATGATATTCCATATTAGGTCCTTATGCTGACTTGACTTTTGTCAAATATTCAAATGTCTGCCTACTTTGTGTAAAAATTATGTTTAGAATAGTTAAAAACCCATGGCAATGCTCACTGACGAATAGGCACCGGGTAAGTTTCATCAGAGACATCCTGGCAAATATATCCCTGATTAGAAACTGTTTCCAAGGTTATACCAGCATCCATTGGATGGAAGTTAGACAGAGAAATAAGGTTGGACACCACCCTCATTCATTAGGATTAAAGGAAAATGTACCTACTTCATACATTCCATGATAAATCTAAAATGACCTCAAAACAGTTAGAAGCAACATGAACGGAGGTGTACCCAAAACAGCTGGCAGCGGTGACGAAGTGGCCCAATGGCCTGTGGCTAGAATCTTGCATAAAAGCCATATCGGCTAATCCCTACCTAAAAAGGCCGGTCTGCCAAAAGCTGTTTACTCAAAACAAATCCACCTATTGCATACCTTGATTCTAGGAAGGCACGATGGCTTTATATACGTATATGCATCCTTTTTAATAAGTTATTTCAAAGCATGTTGGATACTTGACTAATCGGGATCAATATAGCTTACCAACTACATTTCTCGATCCTAACTGCCTATTTTTTTGAACACGTCAAAATAAAAAAAATCAGAGAGGCATGTTTTAGCCAAAAAGCCCTTTGCAGATTGAATTGCGGTCAAAAAGGATCAGAAAGGTCACGAACCTATAAAATACTTCCCGGCATCAGGCGCAAATAATAAGACCGCATTCGTTTCGGTAAAAATATAAACGTAAATTACTTTCAGCTGCAATCAATTTCCAAAAGCTGGCTATTGACACTGATTCACGCTAGTTACGGTGCAGGTTAAAGAGTATCACAGTTACGCAGTGCTACCAACAGAGATTTCCGATATAGAAGAGAGGAGGCTTGCCATGAACGACTACACGGAGTTCAGGAGAGGATTCCTGAAGATAATAGTGTGATTATGGTGGAAATTTCAACGAAAAAAAGGGATAATAGGGGGAACCGCATAATTTTCACCTCAGATCTGTATAACTCTCACCCCAGGCTCCCTTTTCCCGCATAATTTTCACTCCGGTCGCAGATTTTCTCTCTACGGCCCTGCTGACGCGGCCAACGTACAATAAAACTGCCCACTTCCCACTTTTTTTGGGTAAGGAGGTGCAATGCATTTCTGCAAAAAGTGCTGGACTCCTGCCTCAGACAAACTGCCCGCTAAGCCAGCGTCTAAAACTCTGACCCGAAACCGTTTGACATGATACCTCCAGCCAGGGCTATTCAGTATCAGGGCATCATCCACCACATCCTTGCAATAAATACAGTCGGGCGATCGTGATTCCCCGATTTTATGAAAGTAAGATCCAAAATACCTATCTCTCCTAAGCAGCTGGGTTAGGTAGTAGTCAACCAACGGCCGCACGTGTTTTATGAGATACGTAATCCATCGACCCTTCGATTCTCTTTCCCAAGATTACTGCCATCCGCAGAGAGTACGGGCTCTCTCTTCACAAGCCACAGCTTCCTTATTTCCCTCGCCTTTACTGAGATATATAAACCTCCGCCCGCTAGGCTAGGTACTTGCGGCACATCTTCTTACTGAGGGAGTCAACCCATACTTCGAAACCAAAGAGAAGGATGAACTGAACCACGCTTATCAGCAAGCGGCGCCTGTTGGATTGAACATCAGCCGGCAAATAATTCTAGTCGCAGCGTTGTCTGCGGTGTTGTGAATCTGCTCGAAGATCATGATGCCCAGGTATTTGACCGTTGGCTTTGACAAGACCATGGTTTCATCAACGTTAATAAAGAAGAACTGTAAGAAGCCTCTTCCAGGTCAGGACAACAACTTCAGTTTTCGGTGTTTAGCCATCCATTTGCTTACTTCAAGCATGCATCAATATCGTGCGTCGTAGAAGACTATGCAAAGGTCCAGACAAAGGATAGTCCCCAAGTCGCCTCCGATGTGACCTTCATTCCGAGTCGTCTTTCGTCCTAGTAGAGAAGAATACGATCCTTTAAATAGTCCTTCAGTATCTGTGATAGGTAGCCTGAAATATGGAAACGATTTTCCAGGGCCTCAACCATGTTGCACAAACTAGCAAAATTGAAAGTGTTTCTTACCTCTAGCATCGGAGCACCACTCACCGACAGTGCGACTGTGTGCCTCAACCAGTGTCAGCGCTTGAACTACCTCTTCAATGGCATCAATTGTGGATCCCTCCACTCTAAACCCGCAGCACATATTGCGTCAACTAGGCTTAGGCTAAGCGGGCGATACGCTGACGGCGGCTCAAGGTCGCCTTGGCCGTTGCTTGTCAGCACAAGTCTCACAGCGGGAGGGAAAAACACCCGCTAGCAAACAAGTGTTGAATGCGCTGAGTAGCAAGTTCGGCTTGCATTTGCATACGAGTTTCAACAATTCCCTAGGAATACTATCCAATCTTGGTGTTTTTTTGTCCCGGCCGCCTCCTCTAGTTCCTTTCCATGAAGAGTGGGCATTCCCCAATACTCATTTCTTCATAGATAGTGTCAGCTCGGATGATCTGGACAGCAAAAAGGGCTTGCACGATTTTTTCAATATTCACTGCTTCCATGAAACAGAGTGACCGATGGGCACCGATTTTTTTGGAAACCGGCTTACATCCGAGGCCCCATGGCTCTCTGTTAACGTCGTTGATTAACTCTTGCCAGCAAAGTACCTTCTGCTCGTTGATTTCGTGGCGGAGTTCATTTTTTCCACTATTATATTCTACGAATCTAAGGCCTGAGGCAGTTCCGTTGTAAGCAAACGGAACCATCTGTTCACTTTGCCGACTCACAAGCCTTCGCTTTGTGCCCAGGTTTGCCACACTTGTAACACAAGTCTCATGGCCTTTGCAGGCCCCTGCTATATGTCCGTATACCCCGGACTTAAAACAACGAGTTGGAACTGCCCTTCGCTTTATTCTGCAAATAATCCACCCCGAGCAGTGACAATGGCCAATGGCCGACAGACATAACTCCCACCTTAAGGTTTCTCACATCTGGATAATCCCTTTTTACCGCTTACTCCTCTTCACCTCTTGCGTGTTATTGAGACAATCCAGATCCCTTATTTCAAGGGTGCACATGGATTCTAGGCTGAAAATCATTGCTTTCGTGCCTAGGCTGCTCTGGATTGTTTCGCAGAACGTACTCTTCTTATCAGTATTCGACCCAAGCTCGACGAATATATAGCCGGCTAAAGTCCACCGGATAAATTTAACGTCTACCCCAAAGTTTTCAGGACTTTCCGAAGAATTTCCGAGAAAGATCTCCCTTCTTTCGGCCGTGGTTTGCCCCTTCTCTTTTTCCTTAGCGCTAATGTTGCCGTCATAGTCGACTTCGGCTTTGCTACAATGGAGCCACCTCCGTCGTAAGTTGTTGCTGTTGAGTTTTTTTCCTCTTATCGACGCTGCTTCGTCCGCTTGAGTTCCCACCTCGCGGGACTTTTTTCGCTTATTTGTCGATTGTTTGTTTCCTTTCTGACGAGCTGAGGGCACTGCGATTTGTGCAACTAGGGGTCGCACTAACGATGTGAGCTTGGGCAGTGAGCCTTTTTGTTGTGTCAGTAGGTGACCGTCGTGACTTCGAATCTTCCATTTTAGCTTCCAGAATGGTTGAGCGTTGTATATTGTTGCTCCTTCTAAAAACAATGCAATTGCTTCTGGGCCTTGACGAGTTAAAGCCCTTCATTCAAGACCGTAACGATACGCTACAGGACTACGGTACCCTGTACATAGGAGGCAATGTGCGTTTGCCCATAGTTATGACTCTGATTTGACTCAGATACTCATTCAGCGCTGAGTTGACTGGTATTCGACATCCAGTGAGGATACAAATTCCACTGCCACCAGCGAAATTTGAACCAGGACCTTGCGTACGACAGCCTAGCGCTCTAACCACTGAGCCACCCAGACACACTGCCAAGATTGAAATTCTTCAATAACAATACAGAAAATCGACATAGGGGAGTCCTTATTCCTGCCTCGATCCTTTGTCGTTTGGTATGATTTCCCTTCGAATAACTCAAGTGTAAAACCGCTGATTATTGCTTCCATATTTATGTGACCCAATGTTCCTAAATTATTGAAAATGTAATAATTTGAATGATTATATCTATAACTGCCAACCTCCCAGCCGAACCCCTTTCCTACTATAAAGAAGTCAACATAAATTCCGACAAAATGGCCTCGAGGAAAACGGTACCTGTGTGTACACATTACCCATGCACACTTTCCTGAATTTATAATATTTTTCGGGAAAAAAGGGATAAAGAAAACCTTCATAGGCGTTTTATTTTCCTCATCGTCATCGTAGTCGTTGTGTTGTCGTTGCTTCATTGCCGATTTTTCATATTTTCCATGATGCCTTTCAAGTACATAATGGCCAGAAAGAATTTATTGTTCGGTCGACAATAAAACTTGTCAAATAAACATTAACAGGGCCTCCATATCGTTTCGCGAACGGCCGTTATAGGAGTCTCTGTAAGGTTTCCCTCAATGCTACAAACGCTGCTCCTTTCACTTTGTCCATGATAGGAATGGAAGTGAATCGTAAAATAGCGAGAACGACCCATGATATACAACTTTATATAGTATTGTTGAAGGAAGGAGTGTGTATAGTGTATGGAGCCATATATAGCTGCTTAGGAGCATGGAAATATAACACAAGCCGAAACCTTACTCCCCTCTGTATACCGAGAAATTGCTTTGTGCTTTGAGCTCCTTCTTTTTGTGCACGTTCATTTTGAGAAATGATTCTGCAGAGTGGCTGCTCCTGCTTCAAAGGCCAAGCTCTTTTGCAAAATCATTTTTTCTGGTGGGCCAATAATTTATGGATGTCTTACAATAAAAAGAGGATCCCTTTTGCCGTCGCTTTCCAAGTGGCCTATAAAGATGCCAGGGTCTCATTGTTTTTCCTTCCTTCGCAGGCCCTTCGTTGAGTCATTGGAGGGATCCAAAATGGATGGAACAACTTGAGAAAGTAACACATTGTTACGGTCATCATGGTGCACTTTGTACGCAGAGTTTCGTGCTGATATCAAAGTTATTTATAAAATGGAAATGGGCTTGCGGTTGTCACTGAAAGTTGTTCACTTGACGATGGTTTCAGTTACGATAAAGTACCGGGGACAAGTCTGAAGTGCGAGGAGATAAGAAAAGATACTGCGGCTTTCGGGTGGGACAAACTATTGCCGAAAACGCTCGCGAACTTCACATTTATTTTCATTAGTCTCCATGGACAAGGAGACATACCACGAAGTTAATTCCGCTGTAAAAGTAAATGACTGGAATTTACGTGTAGATTTCAGCCCGATCAAATGCCTTCGAGATAGTAGTGCGTCACGGATTTTCCTAATAAGAAAGTTTATTTGTTTGTCGACTTGTCCATCCTAGTAAGCTTTTTTCGCTCCTTCCCGAACGTGACTTGCATGTACTCTCCTTTATTGCGAACCGCTCAAATATCTTATCGATTTCTATCGGTTTATGGCGTATATCTTCTGCCGATTACTAGGTTACAGTCTTCCCCAATGCCAGGTACACTGCCAGGGAGTACGCATAATCTCTAAATCGTGACTATCCCCGAAAGCAAGCTGCGGGTATGTTCTCGTGTGCAGCTCCAAACTCATTGACTCATCGACCTATCAAAATCATGTCAATATTATGATATAGAGTCTCACTCATTGAGACCCATCGTAAAAAAGGAACTTGTGCTGATGCCACCATCATCTCAAATCAATCGAGAGGTGACAGAAATTCGATTTTTGACCCAAATAGGGAAGAGCAGCATCATCAATTGGCCGGGACCGAGCTCGTGCTTAGACAGCACACTTCTGATTGAAGATAAGATACTTTTTCAAAGATCTTGTTCTTTTGAGGAAAGTTTTCGACATGTGGATGGCATGGCGCCATACTTCGACTTCATTTCGGACTAGAAAAACATGAAGGAATGGAGCACGAACGCGGACCAGAAGAACGTGGAAAGTGTGTAAAACTGGTCAGAAGATTTTGATATTCAAAGACAATGAACAAGCGGGATTTTCCTTTATTTTAGTCAATTCATAGAACTGATGAAACTAAAGACTGATGTAGGTATCCCACTGTGAGCTTTCATTAATCAGCTATCACCTTTCGACGGACACAAGCCGGCCTTTTGCAGTCAGTGTCGGTGCTCTTTGACCCTCGACGGGTATGCAACATAATTTCCGGGCGCTGTCAACAACTACTGCATATTGTTAATCATTCAATGTTTATTAAGTCACGATTAATTGTTGAGAAATCAAAGGTTTTATCGACAGGGTTTGTATGTAAGGTGTGTAAATTCATTTGAAGGTTGTGAGTCAGTGAATTGCTTTGAGGATTCCTGGTTTACATAACATAGATAGAATTTAAGAATGCGGATAACATTTAAAGATTCGAATGATGAAAACAAGCATCCATCTGAAGCATGATATCATTTTAATGACGAAGTCCTTGTTTGCTGAAATAACTTCTTATTACGATGTTATAATCACCTGTCTAGAGACATATCCTAAATAGATTCGCCTTTTACTAGTACAAATCTCTGTAGACCTACTCCGGCGTAATCACCGAGTGGGAAGTATGGTCAACAAATCGGCTCAAATCTTCTAGGATTACAGATATGGTGTTTGCAACCATATCGCAGGCGAAAACAACATACATGCTATTATGTTGGCTGCAGAAAAATGACTTCAGGGAAAATGGTACACGGTGTTACGATTCGATTCTTTTGCGACAGTTAAGCGGCGTTGACAACTAGCATTGAATTACCACAATATACTGGTTCAACTCAGTCAACTGATGGAAGCAATCCTGAACTGAGTACCGAGAGTTCTAGGGATTTTACGTGAGTACCTGTCTCGTGGACTTAATTCCACGGTTTTCTTATACACGGATTGATTTTGTGACCACAATTAGAGCTGCTGTGACAAGCAACAACGGTACCAGTCTATACCGAGAGCATGGCTCAGCATTCATACTGGGGGATGCAAGACCTACCTAAATCTCTACCGAACTAAGGAGTACGGCACCTGTGTTGAAACGCAACACCACGCTGAGACCCGAAGATCTCTGTTCGCTTGAATGCAACCACAACCCCCATGAAGCTCCCACTAGGGGGCCAACCGCAAACACCCGAGCTGAACGCACATACAACAGCAATTCTCCTGAAGTATGTGAGTCCCGGGGTCATCCCGGTTCCCATGGTACCAGGATACCCCTGGTAAGGTTTCGTGCCACTTCAGATGAGTCCCCGTGCAGACTTCGGTCTGATCGCCCTAATTAGGCCTTCGGAGCATTCGTCTTTTGCATCACGGCTGCCAAGCCAATGCGATACAGCGTCTCCCGGTGACACCACTATGGAGGTTCTCCTCGGCCACTTGGTTTTGGTTCAACCGACAGGATTGCCGACCCGTCTTCCTTTCCGCCACGTCTGAGCACCAACATGATTTGAGTGCTATGGCACTTTAGAATTATTTGTAACCAAGAAGATGGCCGGATGTGTCCGGATAGCTGAGTGGTTAGAGCGCAAGGCTGTCGTACGGAAGATTGCGGTTCAAATCTCGCTGGCCGCAGTGGGATTTGTATCGTGATTTGACGTCGGATACCAGTCGACTCAGCTCTGAATGAGTACCTGAGTCAGGGTAATAATCTCGGGCAAGCGTAATGCTGACCACATTGCCTCCTACAGTGTTCTGTAGTGTACCGTTACGGTCTTGAATGAAGTGCTCTAACACACTTCAAGGCCCTGATCCAATATGGATTGTTGTGCCAACGATTATTATTTCCGAGTTACCACAATCTCGGCAGATACCGGATTTTACCTAATGCTAGCACTAAGTGCCAAGCATTTAGGACGATCCTACCTACTTAAAAACTAAAAGGGGCACTGGTGGTGGTGGCCGGTGGTAGGTCAGTGGGAGAATCCGTCGAGTACTCCCCGCAATATCGAGCACGTATGCAGAATGGTGTACTTCTGCATGGTTTGAACCAGACTGTGCGAAAGTCCCAGGACATCAAGGGAATCCGTCAGGGATTTAGGTACAATACCTGTAACTGACAATATTATGGGAACTACAACCACCCGCTCGAGACGCCAAATTTCTTTGATTTCCCGAGCCAATGGCTCATAGTTCACCTTCTTCTCCACGTATTTCCGTTCAATGTTGCTATTATGGGGGTCTTGTCAACTAGCAGTACGTCAGGCTTGTGTGCGGTATGGCGATCAGTCAGAACTTGCCGGCCCCAATACATGCTGCAAGCAAAACTATCAAGTACTGCTTGCGGCTCATATCGGTAAACCGGACATGTTCCCGTGATCAGCCCATGCTTATATGCAAGGTTTTGATGGATAACCTTACATACAGCATTATGCCTGGTGATGTATTGCACCGGTGCCATAACAGTACAGCCAGAAATGAGATGGTCCAACGTCTCTAACGCCGAACCACACATTCTGCACTGGTCGTTCTCCACCCGTTCTTTCATGATGAGCTTTTTATAAGCTAGGGTGGCGACCACACCATCCTGAATGGCACACATAAACCCCTCCGTCTCAGCAAAGAGCTCCCCAGCACACAGCCATCTGTTCGACAGATGCAAATCGACAAATGGCTGCCAAAGACAATTCACGTGTTTACCATGCATTCCCTTCGACTTCCATTCATCGATCCGCTCTTGGTCCGACTTCACCCCACTCAGAGGATTGAAGGATCGATCCTTCAAGTTAAGTGGAGTCAGTCCACAGTCTGCCTTACAGACAGCCGCATGCAAGGGACTCGCCTGCTCTTTGCTGTAAAAATAAGCGCGCAGCGAGTCGACTTGGCGATGATGTTGTGCCGCCACGTCAACCACGCCTCTACCTCCGATGTCACGAGGCAGGTTCATCCGCTCCACGGCAGACTTTGGGTGATGCATTCGGAATTTGGACATAGTTGTCCGTATCCGCCGCTGAACGTTTTCCAGATCGGTCTTCGTCCACGGCAATATTCCGAATGCATAAGCCAGTGAGGGGATAGCGAATGCATTCAACGCGCTTATTTTATTCTTCCCCGAGAGATGCGATTTCAGCACCAGCTTTACACGTCGCAGGAATTCGGACAGCAGAGCTTCTTTCAGGTCACCAACTCGAGCATGGGTTCCTTGCAGAATTCCCAGGTACTTGTAGAAGTCTGTCTCGGTCATAGCTTCAATGTGGAGGTCACCAATGCTATGTCCGGCATGTGGCTCGTGATGACCTTTGCGGATGGCTTGGATTCGACATTTGTCTAATCCAAACTCCATCCGAATATCACGGCTGAACATGTCTATTATTCGCAACAGACTTCTAAGATGGTCGTCAGTACCAGCATACAGCTTGATGTCATCTAAGTACATCAAGTGTGTCAGTTCGCACTTAGCACGTAGGCCATACTTTATTGCAAAACCATGCCCTCTAGCATCATTCAGTAGCCATGAAAGGGGGTTCAGTGCCATACAAAACCAAAGGGGACTCAATGAATCCCCCTGGAAGATGCCCCGCCGTATACGGATGGGCTATTAGCACCTTCAGATGTACGCACTGATAAGGTGGTATGCCACCCTTCCATGACTGTCGCCAAAAACTTTATTAGTTTCGGATCAATGCGATACAGATGTAGGATGTCGATTAGCCAGGTGTGCGGAACGCTATCAAAAGCCTTGGCATAATCGATATAGCAACTGAAGAGGTTTCTTTGGCCTCTAGTTGCTTTTCCTACAATTACCGAGTCGATAATGAGTTGCTCTTTGCAACCCCTTGACCCAACTCGGCAGCCCTTCTGGTCCTCGGACAGAATGTTGTTGGTCTCGAGGTGCGCATTGATCCTCCCACTAATAATGGACGTGATGAATTTGTAGAGGGTTGGTAAGCAAGTGATCGGTCTTGTGTCTGCGGGGTCCTGCACCGTGTCCTTCTTAGGGATAAGGTAGGTAATCCCCGCAGTGAGGAAAGGTGGAAATTCCTCCGGCCGACTCATGACCTCATTTATACTGCGTGCCAACCGACTGTGTACGCTGGTAAATTTCTTATACCAGAAATTCTGCACCCGATCCAGACCTGGACCCCTCCAGTTCTTCGAGGTGTTTATGGCTCGTCGAACTTCCTCTTCGGCAACATCCGCGAAATTCATGCCAGGTGTATTGGCATGGCGGGTGCCTTCGGCGGTGATCCACTCAGCATGCTGGGCAGGTAACCCCCAAAGTCCACCCCAATACTCTTTCGCTTCCGTCACCGAGAACTGTATTGTCTGGGCGCTCTGTTGGGATTCGTTGAGAGATCTGAAAAAACTCCGCTGGTTCCTCGCGTATGTTGCATTCTGGACACGTCTGGAATAACTTTCGCCATACCGTCGTAACCGACTGCATATGACAGAAAGTTTCTGTTTTAGTGTGTCCAGAATTTCAACAACGGGTGTCTCACAGGGGATGACATAGTTCCGGTAAACCCTCTGCACTGTATTTCTCACCCGTCGGCTGGCAATGCCAGTGCTGATCTGAATCAGTCTAGCAATGTCCTGCCTTAGTGAGTCCCGCCGACGTTCCAGACGAATTTTCCATGGTGGATCTCTTTTGTCACTCAAACCAATAACGCGAAAGCGAATCTTCTGACCGTGCAATCTAACAGCCGCAACTGCACCACAATACACAAGTGATTGTAGTTGCAGCAGCGACATATCAGCACACAGTCGAGATGCAATCTCATCATTGATTTGAGATAGAATTCCCGGAGTTGCTGGAGATGCATAGAGCCTGGGAATACCTGGTCTATGCAAAGGATCCATATCCGAGAATTCCATACACGCTCTTTGGAATTCGTCCCGAACCTCAGCGGAAACCTCAGCTGGACGGTGGAGAAGAGTGCTTCGGCGAGTACTGAACCTGTTGCCTGCAGTGCGGTGTGGTGTTGTTGATGCCGCCGCCTCTGCCCCCATCGACACTCGGTCACCAGTTTCCCCGATGACCTCAAGTCGAACACGCTCCCTGATGGTGGCTGGGATTGTGTCGCTGCGAGTAATAAAGCGGTACTGGTCTGCGACTCGCTGCACAGTCACGTGCCCGAATTGCGGGAAACGCTCGACGAATCTCTGATGCAACAAGGGGCGGTAAGATGTTGTACCTGCCCCCGCCGTTATTTCGTAGTAGGAGCGGATGATGAAGAGGTTCATTTCTTCAGTCCATTTCATCCGCTTCCTACGCGAACCTGCTGAAGTGGTCGCTACAGATTGTGGCGAAACAGCTGCAGCAGGCGGAGCTGTGCTCCTGGTCGTCGTGGCGCCTAGACGTCGAACCGCCCCACGACTAGCGGTTTCGACGCCGTGCTGTCCATTACGAGAGCCCGACCCAGTCACCAAGTCAGACAACTCCCGCCGGTTATTCGTACCGGACCTCAAATTTCTCCTTCTTCTCATTGTTGGTGGTGCATTTTATCCCTAGCTGCCAGGTGTTGAGATAGCTTCCTTAGTGAGTAATCTGCAAGACTGCAAAGTTCCTGCACTTTCCTCACCTACCCCCTGAGACGCTGCGGTGGCGTACAGTCATTCAGACTGAAGCTATCTATCCCTCCTCCTTTCACAACCGGGCTTGGGACCGGCTTATAAGAAGATGGTTGAATGGCTAACAAAAAATCTAGATCCGCAATGATGGGTCTACAAGCGCCGTTTAGTACCATGTCAAGACTCACGTAAAGAACGAGGTCACAAAAAATTAAGTTGCCCAATGGGGTGATTTAAAATCCGACCGACACAACAAATTTAACCGCGCTAGAATTGCATTCTTACTATCCCTTAAGAAAATTCTAGGATTTCTAACAGGGTCCTACTTTTCAAACTAGAAACTAGAGGAAATCCAGCTGGTAAGCTTAGCTGCCGTAACCATTATGTATGAAACTACCCCTTTTCCATTCTACCTTTAAAAGATTTTTTTGATTTCTATGAAAGGTTTGCATCTCTGCAGTTGCCGTAAGCACATTGTTTACCATTTCTGGTTATGCCATCTCCCTATCATCCCCATCATCTACCATTTATTTTAATATCAGTATGATTTGCACCAAACTTTCCAGTTTCGCTATGCATGTGATGCTTTATATCAGAGAAAAATATGGGTTAATAAAACGAGGTTAAGAAAATTTTAGCTTATATCAAAAATATAATAAAAAAAACCCTAAACCTTGGCTTTGTTTGGTTTCCTGACGTATAGCATCGTTCCATCTAAGTGTAGGTCTGCCACGTTTTCTTTTTCTACCCTAGATATTACCCCTACAGACCTCCCGGGCTGTATTATTTTCATCAACGCATACAGGATATCAAACACATTTGTTCTGTTGATGATAGGAGCGGTATTTCGCTACTGATTGACAATGACGGACAGATACGGCGAGAATACTTCGAGGCGATTTCTACCGAAAAAATATGGTCTTTCACTACCTTAACAAGCACTGCGCCACCTGTCAGCGCCTCAGAAGTTAAATAGTCAATCAAACAAATGAAACACGGCAGAAAAGATCATTATTGCTGAAGTTAATGACGAATTGAGAAACACTTATTCAACGGGTATGTTACACCAAACTTCAGAACATTAAAAGGGCCAAGGGAAGCGAGCCAATGGTGAGCTTATATAAAACCCCCAAAAATACTAAAGAAATGAGCATCTAGGAAAGTTTCCCAGAAGTATAGGAAAGGAAGCACACAAATTTCGAGAATCCCATGAAGACATATAAATGCGCATAAGGGACATGTCACGGTGGTAATGTAAAACAGCGAATACACATCCAAAGTGCAAGCTCTTGGATGACAAAGCAACCTACAAAAGCATAAGAGGCAATCCAACAGGCCAACTGCAAACCAAAATCAATCTCTATATAAAATCCTCAGCACTCACACAAGATATTGAAAGGAAGGACAGACTAAACCTTGTGCCATACACAGCTGAGATGCCGAACCTTTATGCATTTCTAAAATGTCATTGAGACTAATTCTGTCAAGCGTACGCAGTCCCGCTTATGTGGCGGATTCGAAAAACCTCTTGAAATTTGGAGGAAACTCAAGAACTGAACCATCACGGCTGAAGAGCTCTTCAATCTAAAAACATCCCCATCAGATCAACTTTGAACAACAAAAGCAGACTGTTTGGGATTCTAGTGAAGAATAGTTTTCCGAAAAAATCAAAACCAACTCAAACAATTCTTGACGATTTTGTCACTCAACTACCCCACCATCACCAACGTCACTGCATTTTTTAAATAGTTACGATCGTTCGGACCTAACTGCTTGGAACAGTGCTGCTAGTGCTTTTTAAAATGCGGTATCAACCGAGATTGTGATAACTCGGAAATAATGAAGGTTAATATGATGAAAGTATCCCACCTATTCGAATCCAGGACGAATCCAGCTTGTCAAAACGTTGAGAAAATAATATGGATATTTTTCTGAAAAATTTTGATCTCAATTCGCCCAAGTAAACGGTCAGTTCCTGTCACCTGGCGTAGTGAGTGACCTCCATATTCAGCCAATTCGACTGTAATTCCTTTGTCTTCCAGTGATTCGTGATTCTTAAATCGATTGTTCACACGGATCGTCTCTTCCATGCTTGATGGCTGCAGCATTTGCACCAATGGCATTTGCATCGGCTTCAGTGGGCGGAACCTCCAACCTATCGATATTCTGATTCAGCAACTCACCACTCCAAGCATCTTTGCATCTTTGTCTCGGTAGGGATGGTACCAAGGTATATATCCATAAGGAATCCAATTGATTTTCCATTTCTCAAGTTCACAAACTTATTGGCTCTCTTAAGCCCTTTCCTTCTTTCTATGGAAGCGCCCCTCCGCTCGACGAAGTTTGAAATGCCTCCGTCCTTTCAGATTGGTGCTTTCCCCCCTATGCGTAATTCTTCTGTTCTGTAGCTAGCTTTAAATTATCATAAAGCCAGTCAGTCGGGCTTTTCTTGTGACTGAGGTTAAATTCCTTTTTCGACTATACTGTCTTTTGAAGACGGGCTCCCCGGCTGTTGAAATCTCCTTGTAAGAGTTTTTTTTTGTTATTTTGAGGTTCGACCGGTGAAGCCTTCGAGAGTTTATTCCACTTCTCCGTAGAAGATGTCTTTCTGTCTGCTGTCTGTAGAGCCACGCACGTTAATGAGGTTGATGTTCCGCAATTTGACCCTGTTCGCTTCTATTTTAAAAGCTGAAAACAACAACTATTTTAAAAGCTGAAAGTTCTATTTTTTTGCCTGATTTTTTGGTATACTGGGTGACAACTACGATAAATATAGTCTTTTTCCCCCAGCATTTTCTTATCCAACAATTTTTTTGCAACACAGCTATATCAGCCCTATATTGAGAAAGGGCATCGGCTAACAGCTGCGCAGCTTCTATTCTGTACAGGTGGCGCCGTTGTGTTTCCAACTCAGTCCAAAGCTCCTTTCGTGGCTTCGTTATTGGAAGTTTCCCTAGCAGATTTGTCAACCCTATACTACCCCCAAGCTGGAAGGCCAGTCAACACAATGTTTTTCAATTCAAGGCTTACGAGACCCATCTTCATCCGTTTTCTCTCTGGAATTATCCATTAAAAAAAAGAAACCCCAGCGATCGCGACATGGAAGTAGAAGTAGGAAGTAAAGCATGGCTGCTGGTGTTGGCTCAGCAACCGTTTCCCAGATGTTGTGCTCCATCGTCCATCACCAATCCATGGTTTCGCTTTAGGACTTTTACTGACTTTTGACTAGATTAGATTGCTGAAAATACTATGTCGTTTCCCTTCTTATACTAATTTAGGGTGTTTCGTGTTGCTGACACAATTTTCGGAAACCCTGGATGGCTTCATCTTGCAATGAATTTCGGCTCAAAAGTCATCCCATTTTTCTACTTGCATTTTTTCTGTGATTAATGTCTCGAAAAAGACAAATTAAAAGTCCACCAATAAACTGCAGCGAAAGCCTAGTTTTATCTACTAGGTCAACGTGGCCGCTGGTCTCATAACTCACAGTAAATCTCCACCTTTTCCTTGGTTTGCCCGGAGTCACACGGCAAAGGGCAGCTAATTGTCCACAACCTCTTCTATCATGGTAGCATAACTTTATTTTGATTTTACAATTTCATTTGTCCTGAATTTCTAGTTCCTTTACCCCCCTCCTTTCCTCGTTCTGCTTACTCATAATTAGACCCAAAAAATCAAACCAAGCCAGGAAACCGGAACCTAGATGCTTCAAGTATAAAAGGTGTTGGGTTTCCCTGTATGACAAAGGATGAGTGCATGACAGTTTTGTGTGTACATACAGCATCTTATTTGCATGGCTCAAGATGCAGTAAATTCACGTGAAATTGATAAATTTGAATAGCTATAACTGTGACACTAATAGCCGCGTGACTAGATGAACTTAAGGGGGGTTTCTCAGTCGATCTCAAAAAATTGGTAACACACTATTAGTAAGTCTATTTGAGCAGATATCGGAATGGGACATATTTTGAGACCAAGACTTCATATAAGATTTCAGATTTTTGTGTTGGACAGTTTCGGAAAATGAGTCCTGTCTCACTTTAAGTGTGCACCTTTCGACTCCTTTCTTGTGCACCCTACGATTGACGTCAAAACTAATGTAAGTTTCGGAAAACACTAACCGAGATCTCTCGTTTGATGCCCCACATGACTACATTCAATGAAAAAACAAATTTTAGATTCCCCCTTGCATGTATGGAGGAGAGCTCCCCTTTAAACTCCACAAAAATTTAAGTCACTCACTGTATCCGTGGGACTTCATAATTGCCATATGTCCACCAAATTTCTTTCGGGTCGGTTTAGCGGTTTTGGAGAAAAATGCGTGTGACAGAAAAACAGCCAGTGAATCGATTTTAATAAGTTTTTACATAAAACCTTAAAAAAGCGTCTCACAGTAAAGAGGCCATGTGATATTAAGGGGAGATGAGGACCACCCAGACTTGTTCCCTTGCTCAATTACGATACCTGTATCTGCGGGGTGTTCAAAACACAAGAGAACATTACCGCCTGCCTATACAAAAATGGACACCAACGGACCTGACCGGCCAAAATTAGCCACTGGTTCGGTTTCGTTGTTGAACTCTACCCTCGTGGGTGGGAGTACTCCACTTTGATGGTGTTATGACCATACCCAACTGTCTAGTTCTTTACAGGTTTCTGCACATAATATCGCTTAGGAGTTCCCCCGAATCGGCCATCTCTGTTCTGATAAAAAAAGATACAGATTTTGCAAGATTTCATCTGGTCGCCTACACTCTCGCAGGGAAAAACCAAGGGCCTTCACTGAGAGTCTAAATTTTTTAAGATTTGACAATTTTCAACCCCGGAGCGGATTCAAACATTCCAGCATGACTGTCAATCTATCACTGTGTAGAGGAGGGGCTCCTTCTTGTTCTCACCTTGATTTGGAGTGGGCGAATTTCCAGTTACCGATAAATGCGGTTTATTCAATCATTAATCTCCCTATGTATCTCCTATTCCCTGGGTCGGAATACTTCTATCTGGGGCTGAACATTTAGGGAGCACCATGTAAAGAATAAAGTCATGATACCCAGGCAAACGAAACTCAACACATTTTCAAAAAAATTCCACCAGCCCATTTGCATGTGACAAAAAGTATGCAAATTTCAAAGTGATGCCGAATACAAAGAAGCTCCAGATTGGTCATCAATTGTTATCCTAAACTGACCTAGAGTGAATCAAACATTCAACTCATATTTTTCACAATGCTCTTTTGAAATTTCAACAAAAATTGGGATTAGACCCAAGATCACGGTTAACAATGAAATTTCTTTGCTCGTTTTCTAATCCTTGGTCTTACAATAATTCCAAACCGTCGTAAAACCACGATTTAATCCTGTTCCCAAAGTCGTAAAGGTAAAGAGATCAGAAAGGATGAGGACATACAATGAGTATATGCGTGTACATATCGTAGTGTCCGCGAGGACTCGTGTGTGCGGTCTGCACATTTAAAACAGAAACATACAAATATTCTAATCCTCTGTGGCTTTATCTCATTGAAAAAAGATACTAATCTACCGCTTGCTTGTTCTATGCTTACTAATATTTGAGAAGTAATTCCGTTAAAAATTAACAACAGTTAACTGTCTTAACTGCTAGTGATTTCCTCGGTAAGGATTATCTGAACGTTTGGAAAACTATATCTTAAGATGGTGATGATATTTTGTTTATTGTGTGGTCAAAGATACTTTGGTTAAGTAGCGAATATTTAGAAAAGGATCAATTATCACATCCTGGACTGGTTTAGTTTTAGATAGTACACGAAGTCTAAGAAAGTTAAAAGCGACAGAAGAACAAGTTTGTGTCTGTATGTCTTACTAAAGGGTTATGGTACATACATAGATACCTGTATCTTCTATACATTTAAGATACCAGTCATTCGCCGCTAAAGTTACCTCGAAGTTCGGTTCTCCTTTGGTGATATGTACATTCCGCTTTCCGATGTGTGTATATCCCGCAGTGCACTGAGGGTCACCGTAGGGGTCCAGGTGATTAGTTCAGGTTGTAGAAAATAACGAAATAAAAAGAAATTTATGTGCGGTAACCCGAAAACATGCTGTATCTTTCGTGAGATTGTCTGAATAAAACTGCGAATATATTGAAATGTATAGTATTTGCTGTGGGACGAGAGGTGTATACATTCGGGAGTGAAATGATCGCGCAAGTTGCACTTTCTAGGTTGGGACCAGGGGGGATCTTTTTGTTATACTTTCATCTCATCTGTAATCTATTTCTTATAGTAGAAAACATTTCCATTAAGCGCTAAAAAAATATTTAATTAGCGCATATGCAGTATTTCCAGAACCATCTTTCCTTTGGTTCAGTGTGAGAAGGAGCAAATTTCGTACTGAAGAAGGGAACAACTGGTTCCAGAAATACAGTAATTCGATAAAAAAGTAAACATCTTAGATAAATCAGAAATATCTTTTAGTTGAATGTAATTGCGCGGAATTTCTAGCGATTATTTATTTGAAATAACAAAACATCGAGCCTCCGATCCTGCCTCGCTCTATCGCGCCTACAACGGGACAATATCCGCAGCCTCCTCGGCAAATCATGAATCGGAACGTAGCCGCCCCACTTATTGACATCGTTCCTGTCGCCAACGAAGCTCCACTTCCCGCCGCTGCCGTATATCCTGGCACTTCATCCATCCATACCAGTGGCCCCAAGCTAAGGGGGGCGTCCTCACCTACACAGCTCTTTATCTCCAGGCTAGCGTTCACAACTTCTACGGATGATGTTCTGGAGTATCTAAAGAGCAAAGTTAGTTTACTTTCTCCTCTATCCTGCATTAAACTGACAAAAGACATCAACACTGACCGGGTGATTGCATCTTTCAAGGTTACTTATCCACACGAAGTTGACGTCCTCGGCAACCCTTCTTTCTGGCCTGAAGGTGTATTCATCAAGCCATACAAGCACCCCAATTCGCGGGTAAATTTCAAGGCGCCTGCCTCGCCGAGCTATATAACTGGATTCATGCTAACTGTCCGTCCATTTTATCAGAACGTTAAGGGCTTGAGAACCAAGCTGGAGGCCTTCAATTTATCCACGCTGGCTCGGCAACACGATGCCATCTGCATCTCCGAAACCTTCCTGGACGATGCCATATTAAACTCCGAGCTCCCCGAAGGGTACTTCACTTACCGCTGTGACAGAGACCGGGATGCATCTCGTAAGTCCACCGATGGTGGAGTCCTGATTACAATAAAAGATACACTCCCCGCCGAACTCGTGTTCTCTTCCTCTGACTTTCCTTTTGAATCTGTTGTTCTTCGTGTCTCCCCGCCCAACTTTCTCCCGTTCATTGGATCTTGTGTATATGTCTCCAATGCTAACCCTTCTCACCTATATGAAGAATTGTTTGACAGTTTGTCTGAACTCCTTATCATCAGATTCCCTTCCCTCCCTTTCTTCCTTTGCGGAGATTTCAACCTCCCCCTGCTCCACTTCCAATTCCTTCCAACAACCTCTCCCATTCTTCCCTCCCACTTTCTTCCTTTATGAATACTTGCTCTGCCCTGAATTTCAATACCACCAAAAACTCCTTGGGCCGCACTCTCAATCTCTTTCTTTTTAACCTCCCCGAGCGCCACCTCTCTTTATTTCCTTGCACATCCCCGTATGTCAAAACTGACGTTCACCAACCCGCGATTGAATTTGAAGCGGAGCTCAAAACCCAAAACCAAGCGTAAATCCACTAAGTTCGACTTCCGCAAAGCCAATTTTGACGGTTTGAACTCAGCTTTAGCGTCTTTCAACTGGGTATATATATTAAGCAACTGATTGTGTGATCAAGCTCCAAACGCCTTTTACAATATCTTGTCCAATCTCCTCTCTTGTTAAGTCCCTTCTTCCTCTCCCTGCCTACGTTCGTACCCAACTTGGTTCACAACGGAAATTCCTATTAACATTCGCTTGAAAGATACATTGCGGAAAAAGTTTCGGGCTTCTAAGAATGACGCCGACCTTGCTCACTTTAAGGCTATACGCTCTACTGTGAAGTCAATGGTCAGAAAAGTGCGTAAAAGGTACTTATTGAGCGTCGAAGCCGCCCTTGCCCGCGGTAACTTAAATCCTTTTCGTCTCACGCTCGCAATTCTCGTAATCCCGCTCAATCTCTCCCTTGTTCTATTAGCTTCGCTGACTCCACTGAAAACTCCCCACAACAATCCCGCGACCTTCTCTGCATCTACTTGCCTTCAGTGTTTTGTCCCTCGAGCCTCCCACCCTCTACAACTCTCATAACTGCAGACTCCTGTGAATCTCTACCCGTTCCTCTCCTTACGCTTTCCTTAGTTGAATTCCTCATTGGTAATCTTGACCCCAATGTCGGACCTGACCCCGATGGGCTTCCTAATCTCTTCCTCATTAACTGTAGAAAACACATTTCCCTCCCTCTGAGTATAATCCACAACAAAAGTCTAGATGAATGCTACTTTCCCCGTCACTGGAAAGAGGCCCTTATCATCCCTAACGTCCAAAGCAGAGGCCCTTCCCTTGCTGTGAACTACCGTCCCATTTCTCTTCTCTCCTCTTACTCCAAAATCCTGGAAAGACGACTTTACCTCAATCCAGCCCTTCTTAACACTCTTCACTTCCCTTGTCAGAAACATCCTTGTGTAATCTGGTCCCCCTTCCGCATCCGTGACTGCCGCACTCTTGAAGTTGTACAACGCAAATTCACCCAGACCCTCTTTTACAAAATCTTTTTGTAAAAGAAGGTCAAGGTGAATTTGTGTTGCCTTTCACGGGTTGATTATGCGTCAAGACTTCGCAACCTCAATCTCCCCTCCCTACAGCAACGCCGAATCTTCCTTGATATGTGTGCTCTTTTCAAACCGTATCACCTCGTCTCATAACATACGTAGTGCGGATATTTTGGGCACTGTCGCGGAGCTCGAGATTTACTTCCACTCTCCGATCCCGAGGCTATGCCGGTCCCACAATGCCCTACAGCTTGGTTCCTTTGACTCTATTTCCCTCTCTAGCTTTAAGCGTAAAATAAGCCATTCACTCGCTCCTCCCTCTGAGGACAATATGTAATAAGGAATTTGTTTTCTGTGTATTGTCTTCATTAATTAAATAAATAAATAAGTACTTTAAGGAGCAAGCTTCGAAAAACTGGGATGAAATTTTCTCCCAGGACTATATATCTAAAAGCTGAAGGGACTCTCGGTCCTATGTATCTTGCGGCGTGGCAGGATTCGCGGCATTCGAAATTTATTTCGAATGTTGCGAATATCAGCGCACAGATGACGCCACCGGCGTTCTCCACTCAGTTCAGACCTCGCCACAAGAGTAGAGAGCAGAGTGCCATGACGAGACGGTAGAATGTCATTTTAAAAAAATAATTACTGAACTTCTACTTCAATTGACAACGACCGTGAGAAAAAAAGAAGGAATCGACATCTGCAATCCGCTTACATTTTGAGATATAAAAAGTTTTTATGAATTGTGTTAGTTTATGACATTAATTTTGTTTTTTAAATAAAATTAAGTTTAACAGTATATAATTAATTTCATAAACTAACACAATTCATAAAAACTTTTTATATCTCAAGATCTTCAGCTCGGACCTCTCTCTCTGCTGCGACTCGGAAAAGGGACCTCGGCCATACATTCTGGCCACCTTTCGCAAGGAAGTGTTTCACGCGGTTCACGACTTAGCGCATTCAGGCATCAGGTTAACAAATCGGTTAGTCACCGATAAATACTTCTGGCCCTCCATGAACAAGGATGTCAATTCCTGGGCCAGAGAGTGCATCGCATGCAAAAAGTGTAAAGTTACCATGCATGTAAGAAAAGAAGTGGGCTCATTCCCCTGCACTACCAAGCGGTTCCACACAATACACCTCAACATAGAAGGGCCTTTGCGAGACTCGCACGGTTACAAGTATTGCCTTACAATCATCGACAGGTTTACGCGGTGGCCTGAGGCAATACCTCTGAAAGACATTACGGCGCAATCTTGTGCCAAAGCCCTCTGTCGAGAGTAAATACCTCGCTTTGGCGTCCCTGCAGTGGTCATCACTGACCAGGGAATGCAATTTGAGTCCACCCTTTTCTCGGAGTTAGGGAAACTCCTGGGGTTTAAACGCCAGCGGACTACTGCATACCACGCGCAATCCAATGGGAGGCTAGAATGTTGGCACCGGACGCTGAAAGCCGCCATTATGGCACGCGACGATCCATCCTGGACCCAAGTCTTGCCTCTCGTCCTACTCGGCCTACGTACAACCCACTGAGAAGAATTTGCTGCCAGCCCCGCGGAGCTGGTATACGAGGAGAACCCGAGACTCCCAAGTGATCTGGTCTTCGACAAGAGATCGGGTCTCATAGAGTCGGGGTTGGTGCGTCTGCTGAGAGACAATCTCCGACGCATCAAGGCCACTCCTCCCACCCAACACTCATCCGCACCTGTCCGTGCGCTCAAGGAACTGGATACGTGTACGCACGTCCTGGTCAGCACGGATGCCGTCCGGAAGCCGCTGCAGCCTCCTTATGAAGGCCCGTGCCGCGTTCTCGAGCGGGGAGATAATTTCTTCCAGCTTGAGATCGGTGGACACAAAAAGGCGGTCTCCCTGTCCAGGCTGAAGCCCGTGTGCACCCCTAAACAACGGCGCGTTCGCTTCAAGGACTGATGGGGAACACAATTTCAGATTCGGTCGCTGAAACCCCTCGGTTTCATATTTTTTGGATCCATAAATCGCTAAGCCTTTCCACTTTCAGGCTTAATGCAAACCACGTCCACAACAAGCACAACTATTTTCCAGCCCCAAATAGATTGTGCCATTTTTTCGACCTCGAGTCAATCGCCTGCAAAAACCTCCGATCTGACGTAAATGAACGACCGAAACAACTAACGATCATTGCATGATTCATTAATAACTTTTTTATATTCAACTAAATATTGGCTGTCAGTAGAACAAGGCATTTTCGCACTTAAGTTTCAAGCTTGGTGCTGCCGTGCAATGGATGCTCGATGACTGATCGACTTGCTCGACATGAAACTCAGCAAAATGGGAAACTTAGTAATGAGAAAACTACAGCAAAGTCAGAACACCGAGCACCACATATCAGAAGAATAAGAAGCACCAAAATCAACTTTTCGAACATTATCCACGTCCCGGGGTTGGACTGTTAACAAATGCCGGTCATTATCACTACTTCTCCCACTAATCCTGTATTTAGACTTCAGCGCAGCATCCGTAGATAATAAATTGCTCATATTACGGATAGTGAATGATCGCCTGGGATGTGTTAAGATCTTGTATGTTACCTTGGTGCGCCCCATTTCGATTTCAGGTGTAAGACCCTCTTGGCATGAGACCGTGTACGACTGCCGGTCTGCGATTACCAACAAAAGGTCCAGATGATGGTCATCATATCTTAATGGTGGACGATTAGCATTAACATTAAGGTTGCTCGGTTTTATGATAGTCTATCATTTCGACGAGAAATATCGTTGATATTCGAAAATTTCTAAAATTATCTTGAATTTCTCAGACCAAATTTCCATAATCACTGTGAATACTCCAACTTGAATTGTGGTTAACCCCAAAGCGCTGCTTCATGGTAACATACTTGTTTCACATATTCCCCGTCTCCAAATCGATCTATAATGCGAAATTTAGGAAACTTTCCTCTTTCAATAGGAGCCCCATTCAGCCAAAATAAAACACGAAGTTATCAGCAGAAGTCCCTTTTCTTAACACATTACAGCAGCCAACCCTGCCTACCTAAAAAATATATCAAAGGGTTAGAAGCAACCACAGAGGTAAAAGTCAAGGAAAAATCTTGAATCGATCGCCGATAACCCAAAGACTAGTGATCACTGATCACACCCGCAATAACCATAAAGCAATTATCGGGCACTAACCCTTAGCCGGTGTCATTTTATGGGTTTCGTGTAGAACATGGTCATCATCATCTTGAATGCTTGTCCACTACGGGAAAATCTACATAAACGGTTTTATGATTATATGGCATCTGTTACTGAATCTGAGCAGTAAAGGTATCCAGAAGCTAATAGCTGCAATTATTGTGGGGAGGTTTACACAGGCGTGGTAACCGTAGTGAAGGAATATCAACTCTACCTGTGATTCCAGGAAGTTGTTGTTGATTGCAAAAGGGAGATCTATGGTAAATATTTAGCATAGATTCCTAACGAATTCGTTAATGCTAAGTACGAGGGCGGTCCGATAAGTACTTAGCCTCTCCGCCCGATGGCGCTACTATCGCAAGAAGTATTTACTGTCGTGTAGAACATTCTCGTAGACGGCTACTGTCAAAATTTTAGTCGAATAGGACTTGTAGTTTTGTTTTTAGCGCGTGTAGAAGCGGGCGTGCGGGCGAATTTTAGAAAAATGGAAAAAGAACAATATCGGTCGGTGATTCGATTCTTGTTTTTGGAAGGGAAATCGCGCAGCGAAATCAAAGAACGCTTGGATGCTGTGTACGGTGACGCTTCTTCTTCGATGGCGACCGTCAAAAATTGGCTTAATGAATTTCAACGTGGTCGCACGTCAGTTTTTGATGAGCCACGCCCCGATGCCCCGAAAACGGCTACTGCGGAGAAGAACGTTACAAACATCCATGACCTTGTATTGGCAGACCGGCGATTGAAGGTACGCGAGATAGCCGAGACAGTAGGCATCTCAAAAGACCGCGTGGGTCATATCCTGCACGAAATTTTGGGCATGAGAAAGCTGTCGGCGAGATGGGTGCCGCGTTTGCTCACTCCGGACAACAAGCGCAACCGTGAAACCACTTCAGAGCAGTGTTTGACGCTGTTTAAGCGCAATTCGAAGGAGTTTCTTCGTCGTTTCGTGACCGTCGACGAAACATGGATCCACTGGTATACTCCAGAGACCAAGGAACAGTCGAAACAGTGGACTTTACCCGGCGAACGTGCTCCCAAGAAGGCAAAGACTGTGCAATCGGCAGGAAAGGTGATGGCCGCCGTTTTCTGGGATTCACAAGGTGTGATCTACATCGACTACCTGGAGAAGGGCAAAACGATCACAGGGCTGTACTATGCCGAATTATTGAGCCGATTTGACGCCGAATTGCGGAAAAAACGGCCGCATTTGGTGAAGAAAAAAGTGCTCTTCCACCACGATAACGCACCGGCTCACACTTCCGCCGTCGCCACGGCCAAATTGGTCGAATTGGGCTACGAACTGCTGCCCCATCCACCGTATTCCCCAGATTTGGCCCCGTGCGACTATTATTTATTTCCTAACTTGAAAAAGTCACTCGCCGGGCAGAAATTTGAGTCGAATGAGGAGGTTATAGCCGCCACGGAAGCCCACTTTGCAGACCTCGAGAAAACGTATTTTTCAGACGGGTTAAAGAAGTTGGAGCATCGCTGGGAGAAGTGTATCGAGTTAAAAGGAGACTATGTCGAGAAATAAATCGCCACTTTTCAAAAATTTTCGTTTTTCTTTGGTAGGCTAAGTACTTATCGGACCGCCCTCGTAACTTCCACTCAAAGTCAACATCTTGATGTTAAATATTCATAACCCGCTTGTGGAGACGAAAATTTATGTGTGCGAATCCGCTGTAAACCGAAACAAGTGGAAACATAAATTAGGAGGGAAGACAATTTCTGTAAGGCAAAGCTGATAATGCAAATTTTCTTGCATGACTACTCTGCCACTGCACATTTGCCATTAGTAGATTGTTACTATCTGATCTCATACGATGGCTCCATGTGGCCAGACCACCTATCACGAAAAGGTCATAGTTTAGCCTTCGTCCAACACTGCCGCCGAATTTTGCTACAGTAAATCCCAGGGTTTCCAAGCAAACAATATTTAATATTTATTTATTTAATATTTCCCTCAATTTAAGTTGGATGGACCCAGTTAAGGAATTCATGCCATCCCAATCCTCTTGGCATACTAGCATTCTCAGCGGTAGATATTCGGATATCAACAATACATCAAGAGCTTTCCCAAGGTTTTTTCTTTCGGTCACAAATCCCTGACAGGGAAAGAATATCTCCGTGATTCCATCGTAGGTTGAGCAATCTGGAGAGGTATCCAACTGGAACTTGTGTAAGCATTCGCGCAATTCTCTACGTCCTTTGAAGGATGAGCAATCTGGGGAGGTATCCAACTGGAACCTGCCAAAGTACTCGCCCAATTCTCTACGTCCTTTGCAAAAGTTATAATTGCGAATTACAATTTATCTCCCGATTCTTTTTTTCCTGCACTCAATTCTTGATGACAAAAATCAACCTGTTAGTCCACCGGTAATTCTGTCTTAGCATTCCCACCTATCTCTCCCTCTCAGCTCTCTTTCCTTCTCTGCAGTGATGGTGGGTTCGTTATATACGTATGCTCATCATTTCTCTGAGAATATGTCAGTCGGAATTATTCGTCCTTAGGACTGGCCCTCTGTGGACCGTACTCACCTCAAGTGCTATGAAATGGCTTTCCCCACACTGACATAACAAGAGCAAGAAAAAGACTCACCACCTTGACTATAAGCAAGAGACCTCCTACTTTCAGCATTATTCTTGGTGGCAAACATGCAGCCAGGTAGACGTTGTTGTTACCAATTATGTTCGAATTCATGAAATTAATTCCTCCAGCACTGTCTAATCATGACTGCCCCCCAATACTCCTATGTCGTCAGTGTAACTTACAATGTTGGCTTCTCCAGCGCCGAAAAATTAAACCGTAGGTCCAGTGTAGAACCCTGTGCGGAACACCTGGGGACAGCATCTCAGGATCTCTCATCAATGTCATATTAAATTCTTCTTTTTTTCAAAGAGCAGTGGGATAGTTGGCAATAACAATCTTCAAAAGAGAACTCCTGATTAGGCTCCAGTCCGTCGAATCGAATACATTTCCTAGATCTATGCTAACCACTGTGGTCCATCAGTTAAAACCATTCTGTTTATCATTTCTTATGTATAGTTTCCCAGTGTTCGCTCCCCCTACGAAAATGAGGACTTGTTTGATTGGTCTGATTGATTTGGACTAAAATTAAAACTACTAAACGCTCCCCTCCTTGCCCTTGTTTTTCTGCAGCGACTTCAACCTCTCCTGCTCAACTGCCCTAATTATTCTCGATCGCGTGCCCACTTTGTTTCTTTCAAAGCTCCGCACTTATCTGTGAAATCCAACAATGCTTGATGGACATCCAAGCAGTGAATTCAAGTTGTTCCAGTGGTAATTTCTTCAACTCAGAAGAGTCTCACTTTGCTCTCACTCCTCATACTCTTTCTTTTGATTGCAATATCGGACTTGAACTCCCTGGGCTTCCTGTCCTCTTCGTAATAGCAAAGAATCGGCACATTTCCTTACTTTTAGGAATAATCGCTTTTTAGCATTGTAAGGCTCCTTATAGGGAATTGGTAACCCTGCAGTTATTGAAGGTTTTCTAAGGTCTGTGTATTTGGCATTTCCAGCGATATGTCTATAATCCCGATCGTCCTTTTCTTCGCACAATGTACGTTTTGGCCAGACAAATTAATGGCTTTGCGTTGTGTTCAAACCTGTTGCATTTGAAGGACTTCTTTAGTGAGGATGACTGGATAGTTTAGTAGTGAAGGCACTGAGCTGTCAATGTAAAGTCACAGTTGTCACAGTACTGGTGCAATATGGATTTCGATCGTAGAGCGAATGTTTGACAACAGTTAGTTCAGGTACGACTGAGTAATTCAGGCAAATTCCAAGGGAACACGAAACTGACCACATAACCTTCGGCGGTTAAGGTCCCGAAAGGAAACGCCATCAAACGCTTCAATACCTGAGTTCATTCAAGACTTTTCCACCTTCCAATATTATTTTAGTCAGGGATGTTCTTTCAGAGAGCAAACAAAAGGAACCCTTATGCCCCTCAACATAATTTCTACGCTGTCTTCGTTGGTAGTCGTAATCTGTCCATTTGAGTAGAGCTATAAGCATTTCTGAAACGGATAATGGATTTTTCCTCAAGTTTCAGCAGCTTGAATTATCCTTCTTCCTTTACAAGCAATGCGAATTTTTCTAGACGTAACTTCATCCAGATCCTTGTACTCTATATGCTTTGCTCACGCTGGAACTTTTCAGATCGAACATGAGATTTTCTGATCCTAGCGACATTTTTGTTAAGTCTTTCAGTTTGGAATCAGCTTTGAGCTATTTGAATATGGTAAATAAGCCTTCAAAATCCCCCCTCTCCCCTCCCCAAAATTCTCTCTTTTTTCACCACGTGATTATTTCCTTTGATCTTCATTTAGTTTGGCGCCACTTATACATGCACCTGCTTACTATCTTCCGAACCCTTAATTCAGTTTCTAAAAACCATTAAATTTTTTTTTCATTTAGCCACAGGTTAGTTCCCGAAAGGATGTGCTCCTTTTCCCCGCATTGGTTTACTTGCCCATTTGATTAGATGTCAGGTTTCGAATTATCATTTGCAAAGGACCCCCCGCTGGAAACATCTCACCATAGGGTCAAAGCTCTTTCTGTACAAGACAATAATCTTGCCAGTCCTCATGTATTCCTTGGAGACTTTGATCCTTAGCAAGAAAAATTGCGGACTCTTGGCTGCGTTCGAGAGAAGAATCCTCCGAAGAATTTCTGGCCCCCTACATGAGGATGGACGCTTTCGTAGCCTACATAACGACGAAATCTCTGAGCGATACCATGACCGTCAGGTTGTGGATAAAATCCGGCTCAATAGGTTACGGTGGGTGGGTCACTTAATCCGTATGGAAGAGGATCATCCAGCCCCAAAAGTCTATAAGGGTAATATCTATGGTAGAAAAATAAGACAAGGCAGACCATGCCTGAGGTGGAGCGATGGTGTAGGTCAGGACGCCAAATAGCTTTGAGGGATATCGAATTGGTGGACCTCGGCGCAAAACCGGGATGTCTGGAGTTCCTTATTAAGGCAGCCCTAGACCGGATAACGGTGTTGCGCTGTCGATGATGATGATGACTAAAGGACCCTAATGACTCCTACTATGTTTAAATTGCGTAGTGCACGTTGTGTTTGTCCTTTCTAGCTGAGTTATTTTTCCTTCACGCCAAGTAGGGCAATTCCTCTGAATCAAGGCTATTTGCTTACTTCCTCAAATTTCAACAATTACAGAGAACTCCTCTCAACCTTACTTTTCGGCGCTTTTGATGTCAGAGGAGGTCTTAGACTTGGTAAGGTCTTGAGTGGGCCCATTTCCTAGTCCTAGAGTGCCTACCGGTTTGAAAATGTCTGTAGACTAGTAACCTCGTTTCGACATATCCTTCTTTGCCATTGGCATAGGTATTCGTAGTAACGTTTTACTTCGCTTGAATATCTCTTTAGTTAGATTGGGCTCTATGACAGCCAATCTGCCACAGAATGCAAGCAAACATGTCCTGGCCCATCATTATTTCCCTGATTCCATTTTCTCTAACCACCATGCCATTTGAACATCCTTCATATTTCGGCTCAATTGGCGTTATGTTTTCCATTCGCAACGGCCCGATAGGACTTTAGCATTTATAGCTTCTTTTTGTTATTCGGAGGACCCATGCGTGCCAATTTGTATAGAATATAACATCATTCAAATGTCTGACACGTCTTTGCACGGTAGTATGGATCCAAGAAGTTCCATTAGCAATGACTGTACCCCATAGATCCGGCTAAATTTTAGCAATAGCGTGGGTTATTTTCACTTTGAGGCATCACTCGGTTGCGGCTTATTAGCATAGATCCGTGACTTCAAAAAACTCTACAAGAAAAAGTCTGGTGAGATCAAATCGCACTCTCCTAGTGGTTAATTCACGTCACCTCCTCGAGAGATAACCATACCTCAATTGTCCATATAGAGTTCCCATCGCAAAGGTACCTGTATAGTTCAAGCTGACAGGCCAACCGGATTCCGGCTAGTTTTGGCCGTCGGTTAACTGCGGACTGGTCGACGTAACTGACAAGCCGGCTAGATCGTGCTAACATTCGCTGTTTGGCACTGAGCGTCGTCCAGCCGGAGTCATATGTCATCCACGTCCATATCGTTCACTTTGGGCCAAAACGAAATTGACTTTCATTGATCTGCAGCACTTGCTGCTGACGACTTTGGTGAAGCCATACCAATGTATTAGTTTCTGAGAAGTAACACTAGAAAAGAAAGCTGAAGGTAATATTTGTTTTTGAGGATTGAGGGATGCTAAACCCGCATCTACTTGATGTCAGATCGAACCAAATGGGGAGCAACTTACTACCACTTTTTTGGCCCACGAACCCCTTGTTTGGGCTTAGCAACCCAAGCTTTAAAAATAAAAAGCGAAGACGGCTTAACGATATCGTACCATCTCGTCAGACGCTACCTCACCGCTGCGAAGTGGATCCCTCAATCCTCAAACAAAAATATTTTCAGCTCTGGCCAACCTTTGGCCCAAATATTGACGGATTTATGCTCAATATAACTCGTTGTCATGTCATGTTCTGCGAATTATATCCAATGAGCATTTAGCACTTGTGAACCGCTTCGGTCACGCTGCTCCCAGGGCAGAGGTGAGGCAGCGTCTGACGACTTGTCTCTGCCCTGGTACGAAACCGTGAAGTCGTTTTCGCTTTTTATTTCTGAAACTAATGTTCTATGAGCTAAAACTACAGAAAAATTTCGAATCTATCATTTCTACATGTGGGCTTGCAAAAGAATATCGAATAGAACTAAGCCCAAAATGACAGTTCTCCAAATAGGTTTCACTGATTAGTGAGCTTTCTGTCGATTAACCCTGACTATCTATCCATAAAAATGAAGATTACCACGAAATGGATCCAAAGTGCATCTACAATATTCTTGGTAATTTACTGAAATTTTCCTATCAACTTCTTTTATAAATATTAATGCGTGCACCAGAAATATACTTTTTATTCTTAGAAACCCATTTAACCATATCTAACATTTTTTTGCCAATAAATCGCCGACAAAGAAATTTAACCGAAATATAAGTCATGGAAATTATTTCAATTTTTTCTGACAACCCTCACTAGGTTTTTTTTTAATTTTGCTTCCACTATATTTGACTGGCATACTGATCCCTTTCTTGACCTCTTCGATGACATCCTATATCAAATTATAGATGCAATTTTTTTGTTTTTGATTCCGGGATTGAAGGTGATGATTTTGCATGTGAAATTAAAAAATTTGTTGAAATTATTCAATTTAATCTAGTAGAAGATTTATTAGAGTTGCAATCACATTCGTGAAGGTTAAAACAAGAATTTTGTGCCCCGACTAAAGTCCATAAACATACAATGTCCGCTGTCGAAACGCAAATTTATTATATTAATATTTTTAATATTAAAAAAAAAAACTCGAAAGAAATTGATTTTCAGAAGAATTTATATTCAAAGAAAGTCGCTGTGATAGCTATAACCTTGCTTTTAACCGGAGATGAGATTGAAAACCTGACAAAGTTTGACCCTGTAACGCTACCACGAGTTCTTAGAGAAAGATATTTTTTATACATTTTAATAATGTTCACTTGCAAAATACAAAATGCAAATGTGAATCAAATACAAAAAATATTTCCTTCTGCACCGACCACATTACCACCCTTCCGAGAATTATAGAGTAATGTGCCGAGTTGCAAACCTACTCCGCTTGCTCTTCATTGGTTTCGAGAGTTCGAGTTTCAATAGTGTCAACAGAGAGTTGAGCGCTCTATGCAAGAGGAGCATTCCAAAAAACTAAGGGCGATATATGTATACCATGTACGGAAATGTCACGCATTACATCGAGGTAACATTTTGGAGTCCAAACTGGAGGCCCACAAGTCTACTAACAGCATTATTTTTCCTTGGCATTGATGGCACCGATATAGTTTTAGTGGACCATGAGGTCTTTCCTCAAATACCTCGACCACGCTGATGACATCCGACTTCTTTCACATGATATCATGGAACTTAGTCAGATGGCTACTGATTTGAAGAAAGGAGCACGAGGAGAGTCGGACTGAAGATAAATACCATCAAAACAAAGGTTCTAAGTCTGACAAGTAACTACACTCTCCTATCTGCAACAATCGATATATCATTTAATGATAGCCCCAATCCCGGTATCATTCGACGTATTAGGAGCGCTTTCGCTTTTTGTTAGAAATCTGGAAAAGTAGCCTTAACATCAGTTCGGGGTGCTCTGCACTACTGCCCTCTCTGTGTTGTTCCAGGAAGCGCGTAAACGTGGTTAGCACACTAGAGGGAGAGTATTTTATGTTAAGTTATTCCCTCCTTTTCTCCCTCATTATGTATTACATGCTGATTTATGCAAATCATTTTCTCTATTTACAAAGAAACTAATCTCGATAAACTTGTTCACACAGCTTTCGGAGACGAAGTAGTTGGTATTTCGGAGCCTAGGCACCATATGGTGGCAGCGTCTTGATTTTCTTCAGATTTTTCGGTTGGGTAGTTTCTGACAATAGGTCCGTGAAAGAAATTATCACATTCGACCCCGCACTTCCTATCTTTCCAACAAATGTCAAAATTAAGACCGTACTAATCGAGACCTTCAATTTGATAACCCACATGACTATATTTAGTGAAAAACATGTACACCCCCTTTTGCAAGTATGAGAACCCCGCATCCCCCTTAAATTCGACATACAATGATGTAACTCACTGTATGCGTGAGGGTCCACAGTTCCCACCTTTCCACCAAATTCGGTGTCAATCGCGAGAAAAATGGGTGCGACAGACAGACAGACAATAAATCGATTTTAATAAGGTTTTATTTTACACAAAACCTTAAAAACCATTTTTTTCTGAGCCTTGAACATTTATTTCAACTAGAAAATATCCAACTTTATCAAACAAAGTATTTGCCTCCCCTAGCTATAACCTTTCTCCATCTGTAAACAGTATTCTCTGTCAAAGATCGAGAATATTATGGAACGGAAAATTATCAATCGGCAGCGATGCCACAACACCTGTCAATTTCAAGCCCCAATCCGAGTAAGACAAAGTAGATGGTCGGGATATGAAGTTAAGAGAAAATGAAGATGGTGCCTAGTTAAGGCTTTCAGCTGTCATGTTGAAATCTCGTAAAGTTAACGAATGCTGCTTCCCGTCAAATACTTTCGATGAATGTTTGTACACGAGACATGAGAGGTACCTCCAAATGTGACATGATCAAAATATAAGGGAATGTGTCAGCTAGTTGAAGCTTGACTGTCCTATATATTAGATCTTCTCAAAACCGCCTTCTGTATTTGAGTAAGCCGATATGTGGAGCGCCTCCGGTCCAATAAGTCCACAAATGCGGCTCCGACATTCTCATCGTTCTCAACTTCACTAGCTGCTCCTGTACCTACCATCATTTCCCGATTAGAGCCAAAAAATACCTGATCATTATATTAGAATCGAGACAGGTAGACTCTCTTAGGGGATATCCAGAGACCGAACAATGATCAAATCATGGAATTAGAGAAGGATTTTCCTTTTTTGGCTGCAAAGCCATCTATTAAGTAAACACCATATTTCGGAAATCAATTTCTTCAATTCTAACGCTGATGAAGGGAAAAACTGATTTTCGAAACAGACAGACCAGTTTGTAGCCAAAAAAGACGAATCTGATTTATGGCGGACGAGTAAGCACAGCACTATCCATGTGTTTCCGTATTCTCAACCAGAATTCACATACATCATCAACGGCGCAACAACCGCTATCCGATCTAGGGCTGCCTTAATAAGGAACTCCAGACATTCCGGTTTTGCGCCGAAGTCCACAAATTCGATATCCCCAAAAGCTGTCTGCCGTCCGAACCTACGCCATCGCTCCATCTTAGGCAGGGTCTGCTCGTCTTCTTTTCCTACCATAGATATTGCCCTTATAGACTTTCCGGGCTGGATCATCATCATCCATACGGATTAAGTGACCCCCTCACCGTAACCTATTGAGCCGGATTTTATCCACAACCTGACGGTCATGGTATGGCTCATAGATTTCGTCGTTATGTAGGCTACGGATTCGTCCATCCTCATGTAGGAGGCCAAAAATTCTTCGGAGGATTCTTCTCTCGAACGCGGTCAAAAGTTCGCAATTCTTCTTGCTAAGAACCCAAGTCTCCGAGGAATACATGAGGACTGGCATGATCATTGTCTTGTACAGTAAGAGCTTTTGACCCTATGGTGAGACGTCTCGAACAGCTTTTGTAAGCTGAAATAGGCTCTGTTGGCTGAAAACAACCGTGCGCGGATTTCATCATCGTAGCTGTTATCGGTTGTGATTTTTGGCCCTAGATAGGAGAAGTTATCAACGGTCTCAAAGTTGTATTCTCCAATCTTCATTCTTCCCCTTGGACCAGTGCGGTTTGATGTTGTTGGTTGGTTGGTTTTCGGTGCTGACGTTGCCACCATATACTTTGTCTTGCCTTAATTGATGTGCAGCCCAGGATCTCGCGCTGCCTGCTCGATCTGGATGAAGGCAATTTGTACGTCTCGGGTTATTCTGGGTGGACTTAAAGAGGATCGTACCACTTGCATTTACCTCAGCATCACGGATCACATTCTCGAAGGCCAAGTTAAAGAGGACGCATGATAAGCCATCCCGTTCTGGTAGACCGTTACTGATGTCGAATGGTCTTCAAAGTGATCCTGATTTGACTCAGGTACTCATTCACAGCTGAGTCGACTAGTATCACGATACAAATCACAATGCCACCAGTGAGATCCGAACCGCGACCTTCCGTGCGACAGCTTTGCGCTCTAACCACGCAGCTACCCGAACACTGTGTCCTTATGATTTAGGATAATCACCAGCGGTACTGTATGTATATTTCCTTGTATTGAGAAGGATATGGTCGCAGATTAGAAGAGTTTAGGTTTAGATCATAGATTCATAGATCGCCAATGACGCTGTTGGTTAAGCCTTACGATCTAACTGCCCAAGCTTGAACACTTGTTCGCCCTGTATATTTGTCACTTCCACAGCGTTATGTGTAAAACTGAACCTTTAAAAAAATAAAAAGGGGGAGATGTATTTGCTACCCCTTTGACTGTGCCTTATTTACACTTCCTTATTGAAAATGAAGAGCAGCTACCGCTTAATTGTTGACTCTATGTAGGTCTGCATAATCGGCTTCAACAGTTCAGATATTAGATATATTACTCTAACCCCCCAAGCAACTTAACTAGCCCATTTCTGAAGATAACCTCTATCTTGATTATACATCTCTAGATACTGAATCAGTTGTTCGTTGCTGTAGAAAATATGGCGACACTTTGAAGCACTATGCAATCAAAATTAAAATAATTTGTAATAAATTTCTTCTTATTCTTATATATTTTAACCAATAGAAAAACGCACTTCTATACAAAGCTAATTATATAAAATATCCAATTAGCAGCAACGCAAAAACACATGCGGCGACACATAATATTTTAACGTGATTTTACGATTCACGATTTCAAATAAATTATTTTCAAAAGCACTCATTAGTTTCTACCAGAATATATCGCAAATGATTAGAACTCCTTCAGAACAACATGGTGTTATGCGTAGTTTATGGCATGGCCCACGTTATGGATGTTAACACAACAAGAAGCAAATTTGTAGCCTTTATACTTTGAAAAACGAAACTCCTCAAGTGGAAAATAAATTCGTCCCTAATTTAAATTTTAAAATCTCCTCTTGATATTCTTATGTGAGTTGATCTATATAAGTAACAACAAGCCTACGTACTTATATGCATAATAATATTATTGAAATGAGCCTCTTTATATACATATCCTTATCTGCACGAATATGATCCATTTCATTACCAATAATTCAAAGATCAAAAAGGACCGAATCTTACAAGAAAAACCGAAAATCCCTGGATCAATACTATCATCACCCTTCCATAATTTTCACATACATAAATAGGTAGATCCTATTCCTTTCAACAAGCAAGGATTTGGTATTTCTCCTGCCGTTGGGCTGTCCTCGTCGTTGTCTGCTGTATCTGCACCCTTCTGTGTACCACCTTTGTCAAGGCATTCGACCGTAAGTTGAAAGGTTATCAGCTCATCACAAGACGAGTGTCATTTCAAGATAAGCTCCTTATATACGACACGTTGTGCATTTTACCGTTTGTATTTTTTCACCAGGCAGCAACATCAACAGCCATAGCACACTTCCCATGCCGTCGGCGAATGATGATGGGAGGTGATGATTAGTCGGAAGGCTAATCCTGTCCTAGTTTCCCTTTGTTGGTTCCTAGTTTCCAGAGTAAGAGCAAAAGGGATGATAATACCTTTTCAGTCACGTGAAGAAAATCAACCGTTTTCCAGTACAGCAACTTACCTCTGAGGAGGATATAAGGCATGCAGACAATAAGCCTAGCCCATGGAATCTTGTTTATCTATTACGACCACAGATTTGCGGCGGTTCCAGACGATTTGAATGGCGAGAGGACATTTAAAATTTGTGGATACTACAACTAAAAAAACTATTGGCTCCTACCAATTACAAGGACATCTTCCTGGTCGAAGCAGCTTTTGGGACATCATTGCAAGTATCGTAATTTACCCCTAAATTATGCATGTGATGTGATTTCCATACTATCAAGCCTTATAGGTTAGACCGACTTAACATCCTTCTCCAACCTCACAAACTTCACATACACATGGAAACAAAAACCGGCAGGATCCCAGTCATACTCGGTCTTGTGAAAAAAAGATTGGAAACCACATCGTTCACCATTATTCGTCCTTGTTATTTCAGCCATAGGCAGTTGTACTTTCTGGGAGCGTTTGTTTTGGATAAACAAACGATAGCTATGAAAGAAAAATAAAAAGGGCGTTGTAGTGTAATGGAAACCCATTGAAAGGATATCATTTTCAACGCAGTCCAATCATATCGACGTTAATCCCCTGTATAAGTACGTAAGGCACAACAGAGGCATAGCGTTTGTTACGTGTAAAAATTAGGTAGGTGCACTTATGCGTATCCTGAATTTATGCTTATGGGGAAGTAATCAGTATAATTTCGGATTTCCTTTGAGATCTTGGTAACCGCTAAGTGAAGTTTCGATGCGGAAAATTACTATTGTTGTTATGAATAACTGCAATGGGCACTATAGGTGCGAAAAAGTGTCAAATTTCGTTCACAGATGGAAGGTTCAAGATACTCGACTGTTATTTTTAAGGGTCAATAAATAGGAAAAATGATTAGATGCAATACATTCGGAGTACATGTGAGGGAATACCACCACATCATCTTGCTCTTTTCACTGTGAAAATTCCGGAAAGTTCGGATGCCTACGGTCTAACCAACAGTTCCCGTTTGTTGCTATGCGAAGGTAGAAAACAGTGGCCGCTCCGAGGAGCGCTGTGATGCGCCGGTTTAATGCCAGAAACTTCTAAGACCATTACTGCAGTGGTAAGAGGAAGGGGGCAGAGTCCAACCGGCACAGATCTTCAGAGCCAGCCCGTATTACTCACGAAGGAAAGCAGCTCTCCGACCCTGCATTTAGAGATCTCTCAGAGGTGCTCAAAGAATAATTTACCTAGTGTCCATAGCTTTGCTCTAGCTAAAGCTGGACAACCGCAAATGAAATGCCGGAAAGTTTCTCCCTCTTGTGGTCTATCCAGTATAACACGGCTCCACCCACTACACCCGCTTAATATACTATAACATCATATGACATTCTTCGTTGTTGAACAGGATCCTAGCTTCGTCTTAAATTTCATGTAGCGGATACCATTTGACTCTTTCTCGCCGCTCAACATTGGTAGCTACAATCGTCAGTGCAGAACAGGTGCTATGCATGGATTTTCTGCAGCCTTCGAATAGTCCGTGGATATCCTATAGACTCCAGGCTACAATTCAAAGCATTCTCTCGCAAGAGCCTCTTAACTGCCTCACGAAAAACATCCTCGTTGGCTATTTTCAGACATAGTTCAGCAAGGATTCCGACAACTGTAAAAGGCAGAACTTCTACAGAATCCATCAATGAAATACCACCTGCTACCTATTGAAATGATGTACATATTCCAAAATTCTAGAACCAGTTTGAAGTTTGTTGCGACTTATGATGATTTGGGGTACTGGCACCCCCTTTCATGTAAAAAGGTGATGCATAAGTTAGTACAACAAGAAAATCGCTGGCCATACCCAGGCCTTATATCCAACGTCCTTCATACAAAACCTGAAGCTTCAGTTCTCCCTGTTCATAATCGAACTAATAACTCAAAATCCTTTCAATTTCATTAGGATTATGATAATGGTGATGCCATACGTGAACCCCTTGATGTCACATGTTGCATTCCTAAACCACGCTGAACAATAATTGAACAGAAATTCGGCGAAATACTGATTTTAAATGACTTCAGCAGACCAACCTGGAAGAAAGGAAGAGGTCCAAATTCCCCAATCAAGATAAAAAAAATTGAAGCAAGCAGACTTGTTAGCACTGATGAAGGGAACAAGTGGTTCCCGAAATATCGGTATTTGCAAGAATAAATATCTACACCAGCGAAAAAAAAAACAAGCTTTTTATTATTTCAAAGCAAGGAATTTGAAAAGCTAAATATAGTTGTCAGTCCGGATTTTCCCTCCCTGGTCCTGGTGTTGTACTGCCCCCCTTTTCATACTATTAACATCCAGTTTTGCACTCTATATAACAAGGATGGGCTGGCGCTCTTAACAAGGAGGTATATCGTAGACGCCTCGCGCAAGTACAGAGACGGGGAGCTTTACGGGTGGCGTCTGCGTACCGCACAGTCTCTGAACCGGCCGTGATGGTGATCGCGGGAGTTATCCCCGTTGCCCTTCTTGCTAGGGAGCGTCAAGCCATATACAAGCGAAAGGGAGATGAGCCAAGGGAGGTGGTTGCTCGCGAAGAACGGCAACACACTCTAGACGAGTGGCAGCTCTCTTGGCAAAATGAAATTAGAGGCAGATGGACTGCGCGGCTCATCGGCAACTTAGGGGCGTGGCTGAATCGGAAGCATGGTGAGACTGACTATTTCCTTACCCAATTTTTAAGTGGGCATGGAAGTTTTCAGTCTTACCTGCACAAGATTGGAAAGGCGCGTTCTCCGGATTGTGTGTTTTGCAATGGAGTTGTGGACGATGCCCACCACACTTTTTTTTTCTTGTGGAAGGTGGGATGGGGTTCGTCAGCAGCTCTATTTAAACACAGGGGATCTCTCTCCAGACAACATTGTGGAAGAGATGCTGAGGACTGCTGACAGCTGGAACCGTGTTGCCCATTACGTTCGGGCCCTTCTCGTTGCTAAGAAGATAGAACTCGATCGGGGGAGGAGGCGGATGGCAAGGGGTTCCTTGAACTGACAGTTCCCTTCCTCCTCTCCCCTCCCGTTGGTGAAAGGAATTTGAAGGCTCCGCAAGGCGGAAGAGTTCGGGAGCTGGCCCGAAGTAATGTGACAAACGGTTCCAGGCTAGCTCTCTGACGATGGGGAGGTGTTTAGTTGGTAGTCCGACGACATACCGAATCGAGAGTCCAACACTGTGTGCGTAAATGCATTCACCTACCCTACCCCAAAAAAAAAAAAACACGCTGAACAATAATTGAACAGAAATTCGGCGAAATACTGATTTTAAATGACTTCAGCAGACCAACCTGGAAGAAGGGAAGAAGTCCAAAGTCCGGGAGTGCTGAATCTGTATCGACTGGATGACGGACTGGACGACGGACTGGACCACTTGAGAAGCAACTTACTTCCTCTCTTATAGTCCACGGACTTAAATGGCTCAAACGCCAAAGATCTTCAAAAAATTTGACTGACGATTTTTTGGACAAAACTGTCAGTCAAATTTATCCATCAATTTGTTCAGAGTAGGGCTTTTTATAACTGGAAATAGGAGTACCTAGATAGTTCTTCCACCAATCTGCCTACGATCATCTTTCCCAAAATTTCAAATAAATGTCTCCCAACAGTAAAATTCTCTTCCACCTGGAAATTTGTATTTGCAATACTAGAAAGAACCACTAGATGTGGTATCTTGCCAGTTGTCAAAAGTATATAGATTTTAACTCGCTCTCAAAACCTTGCAGCCAGAAAAAGATATTTGTCGCTAGGTGGGGGTTGAGTTTGCTGAATAGTAGATTCGGTCGATAAAGTTTAGCTTCAGTACCAAACCGGAACATGGGAATATGATTTCTTGTCCTTTATGAATATGCCTTCTATGGTAATTCATACGCAAGATGACAACAAGTCCCTTAGAGAGAAAATTCGGATCCGGGGTGAAAATTATGCATCCCCACCCTCCCCGGTCGATTTTACAAAATCAATCTAACTCTTGGGAAAACTCTGGGCTAGATGGGAATCGCCTCTTTCTCTGGGCGCAGCTTTGCCTGTTCATCGTTGAGGAAAAGAGTGAGATATCAATGAATATTTCGCGGCACTCCTTTGATCTACAGCTTATGAAAAGCTTCGACAAATTTGCGTACGTTGACTTTTCCAATTTTTCAGGTATTCACAAAATATCGGCAGGCTGGAAATTTTTAGCTATATCACAAGACAGTGTGCTGATAAACACTGACTGTTTTACAAGGACTTCTCGTTCTTATTTGATGGTCACTAAAAATTCAGAAGTTTGTTCGCAATCAATTCACAGACATACCTTTCTTTTATGACAACCACCCTGAGGCATACGATGACAAGGATCCATTCTTGGCCATTTATTATTTTAATTCTTTATCAACGACTTTTCCCACTGCGCCTCCTTACTTGTCACTGTTTGCGCAATCCCGATGACCTTAAGCTATTTTCCGGTACCAGATGGGCTGGAAAAGCTAATACACAGATGGCGCTATTAGTGTTGAATCCATATGACTTTTAGTTAACCCTAACCTTCAAAAGACACGTGCACAAATTTGCACAGTTGTCGGACTATTAGTTTGTGGGATAGAGCATTTTAAGTGAACCAACCTTTGTTAGTTTGAAAAAAATGCATAAACAGGAATTTCGTGTGTTAATCAAGCATTGTTTTTGGCGACAAAAAATACTGTTAAAGTCAAGTCAAGGCTTAATAAACATTATCCGAATTTTGGACCAAGAAAATCAACCGTTGAGAAGGGGTTCGTTAAGTTTCAAAAAGGCGAAATGAACACCGAGCACGATACACGGAGTGACTTTCCCAAAGAGGCTGTTACCGACGAAAACATCAAAAAAGTTCACAAAACAATTTTGGATGACTGCAAAGTGAGCCGAGATAGTTGAGGCTCTAAAGATATTAAAGGAATGGTTGCACATATCGTGCAGGAATGTTTCGTTATGCGAAGACTGTATTCAAAGTGGATGTATTGACGACTTCATATCTCGCTCCCCTCTCTGATTTTCTCCATCAAACCGTCCTTAACTCTCATCAAAACCCTCATCAGACGTATCCTCTGTGATCCGGTCACCCTGGGGTAATTGTAATTGTCTTGTCGTTGAAAAGCTCCGAAGTAAATTCGCCCGTTTCCATTTAAAAAAAAACACTTTCCTCGTGTAGGTATTTTATTCAAGTCTCTATTCGGCCCTGATAAAACTTCGGACCCGGAGACCACCCGTTTGTGAATAAAACAGATGCATCCTTTACTCGAGGGCTCATGCTTTGAAGCATGTTTTTACCAGAACTAAAAATTGACCGTGGATGGACTCATTTCTTCTTTTTCCTCAGCCTTTGTCCCGTTCACAAGTGGGGTCGGCTCGTCGTGATCGGTTTCGCGATTTGGCTCTATCAAATCTCTGATCTGGATGCAATCTCGAGGCTTTTAAATCCCCATCCAGCGTATCAAGTCACCCGGCCTTTTGGTCGTTTACCATCGACTTCGATGTTCAGACCAATCTTGGCAAGTGAATTCTCGTTAGCGCGAATTACGTGACCATACCATGGAAGACGCCTCTCTCGCAATTTTTCCAGGATCAGTACAACCCCATAACGATCGCGGATATCCTCATTTCGGATGTGATCTAAACGTGTCACGCCACTAGTCCAACGCAACATCACCGCAAGACGTCGTTCATTGTCTTTTATAGTCGACCAACACTCAGAACCACAGAGAGCGGCAGGACAGACGACACTGCGGTAAATTTGATACGTCGATCACAAAGAGCAGCAGTTGTGGAACGCCACTTAATCCAGGTTGCGTTAATACGTGAAGCAATTTCATAACGCAGTTCTCCATTGGCTGCTAGCGTTGACCCGAAGTATTTAAGTCACTCAGTTCTCGGCAGATCACTGCCGCTGACAGTGATTGTGTCTGTTTCATCGGGATCGGTTGTCAAAAATCCAGTTTTATTCAGATTCAGTCTGAGACCCTGTTGCTTGATCCTTCCATTTTTGGATAAGTTGCTCGAGATCATTTTTGCTATTAGATGCTAGGAAAACATCATCTGCATAAAGCAGTGTATAGGGCGCTGAACGTTGGATGTCCCGTGTGAGGGTGTCCATAACAAGAACAAAGAGGAGTGGTGAGAGGGCGCTTCCTTGATGAACACCAATAGAGACCCGAAGCGGTTTTGATACACCCGCCATTCTTCTTTACTTTACTCTACTTTACTTTTCGGATCGTGGTAAAGCAATTGAACCGCGCACGAGTTCTTCTGGCAATAAATGTTGTCGTAGAGCATACCAGATGAGTTCGTGTGGCACATGGTCAAACGCTTTCCAGAACGCTGATCCAGAAATGCAATGTAAAGAGGGCGATGCTTTCACGGTGTTTCTCCATGAGTAACCGGGCAGCGTGTATTGCGTCAGTAGTTCCGCAGTTTTTGACAAAACCGGCTTGATTCACGGTTATATCAACGATTTTGCGAATACGGTTGTGAAGAATGCGTTCAAAAATCTTCATGACATGGGAAAGTAACCGGACCGGATGGAAATTTGAACAGATTGATGGACTACCTTTCTTTTTCCATATTGGAGCAATGGTATTTTCTTGCCAGTCAGATTGTTTCATTCCATACTGAATAACCCGATTAAAGAATTCACTGAGCTACAGTGTTGGGTCCCAGTTCTTCGCTTTCCAGAGCCCAGATGGCATGCAATAATAATAAACCCAAATTGTTTGCATATTCGCCTGCAGGATAATGCTTCATTTATTGTTTGCATTTAGAAGCGCTTTTGTAAGACTTGAGATTGGCATGAAGTAGAGAACTGAGCACAGTATTCGAAGGTTGGCTGGGTTTCATACCTAAACTTACAGGTCAACATCTGCTAAGAACTGCTTCTGACAGGATACTGGGTCGCAGGGAGCAAATCTAAGCCCGCGCTGAAAGTCATGAGCTCCTCGGACTAAAGTTGAACAAACAATCCAATTTTGCTAACGTATAAATTGAAAGTTCAGCAACCGGTGTCCTGTTAAGGCCTTAATAAAGAAATCCTTCAATTCGATATCCCCCCCCCCACCTCCTGGTACATTTTTGTGTTGGGGCAAAAAACCCAAACTTTCTATTTTAAGAATGCAAGTCGACTAGAGATCCATATCACAATTTTTACGTCCAGGAGTCTAAGGGAAACGAACTCGAAAAGAGGAAGAGGAGTCTGGAATGTTGTAAGAATTTTGGAATAGATAATCTATTGAGATGGGGAAATAAGAGGGGATCCACATAATTTTATCCCTGGATTCGGGATTTCTTCAACAGTTTTCATAACGGAATCCACCCCTAAGGGGTAACTACTAGGTATTTGATTACTAAAAGAGTATACGGACGAGGGACAACGTGAATCTCCAACCAACCAGACCGCTGACACGGTTCCCCCGGAAAACAACATTTTCCAGCAACCCTACAAGGCAGCCTTTTATTAGATAGACAACGAGAATTGAACCCCTTTTTTAGATCGCGTCACGTGTAGTCCCTTTAACGAACGGGTACACCATGGAGGCATCCCGTAAGAACTGGGCTTTGTTTGCTTAGGAGGTGCACAATGTGATTAGGTCCCTTCGGCTCCCACCTGACTTTATTTGATCTCTATGAACGTCCTTACAATTGTTCGAATGGCTTAGTGGTTAAGTTAAGCTGCAACGGAGGGTTACGGTTCCAATGTCACGGGTGACTATCGTGACTTAAAGTCGGATACCAATCCACTCAGCTGTAAATAAGTTCCTGAGTCAAATCAGGATAACAATAATTGAAATAAATTTTGGGGTATCTCACCACGCTTCCATTTTCCACTAGCTCCTTGGCTAGTTGTGCCATTTGGTAAAATTATATCATCAAATTCAACTAATATCGCACCTATACATATATTGTATGTTTTAATGCTTGCAAATTACTACATATTATAGAAAAAAGCTAGTTCTGGACCACCATGAATACATTTTATCGTTCATCTATAAATGATAATGACATGGTGTGAATTTCATTTATGAATACAAACACTGCAAACATGCATTACATGCACCACTCTGCATCAGTATGTAATTACGGAACCGTGACCTCACATTATTCATAAAATTATAATAACTGCAGTAACATAAAACGGAAAACAATAATTGAGTCGCGTTTTGCTGGAGGCGTTAGAATGCATTTATGCAACCGCCTGGACATTATATATTCAGTGCATGTGATTTCATGTTTGTTTTTGTTTGCATTTCTAATAGGGGGTGTGATCTATGACATTGAATTGACGTAACACTTTAGAAGAAATGCTAATCTTGTCCCTTCGGTCAAGAATATTAAAAGTTAGAATCATGATAGGAAATGAGCATCGTTATAGAGTGTGGTTCTTCAGACTCTCCTATGCCCTGCACCCCTTACCCATTTAACAAACTTGCTTTTTGTTGAGCCGAATCCTTATTACTAATATTTAGAGTGGTAAGCCTACAAGAACAATATAAGCACAAAGACGAACATCTGTGACGCCACGAGGACTCGAACCCGGAGCACGAGATCGAGCAACTCACATTCAAACAACTTGACCATTGCACCATCGTCGATATATATTATTGCATGATAATCTAGAAGTAATCCGAAATCAAAATGATTCGTCGTCGCTGCAACTTCTCTCTATGATAATAAAACTGCAGTCCTTTTTTATAATTTTTTTAAAAGCTTTAAAAGCCCATGCATCCTTTGCCCTTTTGAAAGGGTTCGTTATAGCTTAGGCTTCTTCCTTCGATAAGGAATTTCTTTTGCATCAACAATGCCTTCAGTATATTCGGCAAAATCGGCCGTCCCACCACATCAAATTTCACTTTTTCATAAATTGCTTATGGAATCCCCAACAGGCTACCTCTAGAAATCCCTCCTCAACTGCGCACGTGGAACCGAATTACCCCCAGAAACCGGGAGAACATGATGTCCTGCCAACGATGCGGAGGAAGGAAAAACTATATTAAAAACCTTGAAATGAACCTAGCTTCAGGAGATAATTCAAAATATCACCAACATGCGCAGAAATACAAGTCTAGTTTTCCAGACTACACAACTATGGGGAACTGCGAAAATCAGCCCTGCTCACTTATGAATCTCAGCTGTTTGCTGGTGTTTTCAATATTTCCAAAAGACTATAGATTTTGTGCGAAGTTCAACTTGCAGAGTTGACACCTGTGCTACCTTTCTACCAGGCCACTCGAAGTAAAATGATGGGTACGGGTTATCTGCTTATCCGATTATCCAGATCTTTATCATCATCATCATCAGACGGTCGTGGTATCGCTCATAGATTTCGTCGTTATGTAAGCTACGGATCCAGATCTTCCTGGAGATAAACCAGCACCTCGAAAATAAGAGCCTCATACTGGGAGCCTTTGTCAGTTGCCAGGCTTGTTGATATATCCAAACGAATGATCCAGGTCCTGCTGAAATTATTGTCAAGAGGAATATTTTCAGCGAAAATAGACCTATTAGTTCAATTTTTGCCTGAAAGTAAAAGCATCCAGCTTATGGCTAATATATACGATAAAGAAACGACCCTTGAACATGAATTGGTAATATCTTATAGCCTAAAAGATGGCTAACAATTCATATCGTAGCAAGCAAGAAAAAGCTAGGCACGTATATAATACTCTTCCGATAGTCGATAACTTGTTGGAGTGGAAGTAGTAATTGATTGAGCTGCTCCTTGCAGAGGGCGAAAGCCCTTTCAGAATCTGAGGTCAGTGGAGTCTAGGATTTGCCACTTCTTCTTCGCAGCTTCGTCCTGAGGAGGGTCCAATTTAGCTGTCCTGTGCAGGTTGTCGGAATTAGCAACTTTCTGAGTTCAAAAACGATTTCCGAATTCCTCCCATCTCACACCTATCTACAAGAATGACGATAGAAGGTCTGTCGGAAATTATTGAGGAATCGCTATTTTGACAGCAATCCCTAAACTCTTGGAGAAGTTTGTCTTTGATAAACTCACTCCTGTGATCGATCCGCTTCTAAACGAGCAACAACATGGGTTTAGAAAAGGGAAGGGAATCTAACTATCCTAGTTTCTGATGTTCTCTGCGAGTTGGAAAAAGGAAACCAAATTGACGCGGTCTATACGGACTTCAGTAAGGCCTTCGACCGGATCGATCATCATGTTCTATTGGGTAAATTACGCGATTTTGGTATATCGGGCTTCTTACTCGGCTGGCTCCAATCCTATCCTCACGATCGAACTCAGTTTGTCAAATTTCAAGGGTGTCTATCCAAAAGGGTTCTTGTGCTTCTGGAGTTATGCAAGGTAGTCACTTGGGTTCTCTACTCTTTAACATCTTCATTTCGGATTTATCTCGCGTGTTATCCAATAAAATGAAAATGTATCATACTATTAACAGTCAATCCGATGCAGACTTTTTTCAACCCAAGCTACAACCTTTTTGAGATGCTAAGAAATGCAATTTAATAAGTTTCTTACGCGATCCATTTTTTTTTTTTGAGGGGGTAGGTGAATGCATTTACGCACACAGTATTGGACTCCCGTTTCGGTACGCCATTGGACTACCAACTAAACACCTCCCCATCGTCAGAGAGCTCGCCCGCAACCGTTTATCACATTACTTCGGGCTAGTTCCTGAGCTCTCCTGCCTTACGGAACCTTCAAATCAGGGAACTCCTTTTACGAACGGCAGGGGAGAGGAGAAAGGGGACTGTCAGTTCAAGGAACCCTCTGCCATCTGGCTCCTCCACCGGTCGAGCTCTATCTTCTTGGCAACGAGGACCCGAAAGTAACGATTCCATCTGTCAGCACTCCTCAGCATCTCTTCGACAATGTTGTCTGGAGAGAGATCCCTGTGTGTAAATAGAGCTGCTGAGGAACCTCATTCCACCTCCCTCAACTCCATTGCAAAACACACACACTGTGGATCTCCCTGCTCTAAAACCAAACTGCCATCGGTCCTGGCGCCTTCTTGCTTTTCATAGAGGGGACTGCCTATTTCAACTCTTTTATAGAGGAAAGTGGACAGTCTTCTGCGCTCTCCGCGCCGACGTCATCATCCCATACGGGGTGCGCAGGGAATAGGTGATCTGTTCGGCCTCACATGAACAGGGCTCCGCAGAGTCCCCGGCTGCAGCGCCACCGCCAGAAGTACCCTCCAGCGCAGCCCCACCTGTTCCAAAAGTTTCGACAAACCTTCCGGTGTTCACTTTCGCGACGTTCCACGCACAGAAAGAGCGCCGAGGTAGGGCGCACCAAGAGTTTGTATCCACCACATCGTATTGATGGTCGCTTGCCGAGAAGTCTTTCAGAACTCGCCACCCGCCCACCAGCGACACCAGTGATTCCGACGCGAAGGTTACGTCTGGAATGCTTCCCTTGCAACCCGGGTGCCGGAACGTTGGAGTGGATCCGGTGTTTAGAACTACCAGTCCTGTTCTCCCCACCATTTCCAAAATTCGTTTCTGCTCGGTAAATTCCACCACAGCAAGTTTTTGGTCCCGGGAGTTCGGAGAGGTGATACCAATCCGGGCATTAGTTACCTCCGGATATTCGCTTTTGATGACCTCTTCTACCTCATTCTTTTCTGTGAGGCAGTCAAAATCACGGATTTCCAGAAAACACGAGGGTTCCAGGCTAGAAACCAAAGCTTTTTCTCTCAGAAGCCCCTTAACTGCTTCACAGAACGTAACTTTATTTATTGTCTTCGGGTCTAGTTCGACAAGGACTCCACCACCCTCCGTTTAACGAATGCTCCATTAGTTTCAGGTTTAATCTTGCAACAGATCTGATTGAGGACTTCTGCAAAAGTCTTCCCTTCCGTCGGCTTAATAAGCAAAGTTGGCGGTCTAGTCCTCCTTCGTTTCCCCACCTTTTCTTTTAATGCTCCGTCCTTCGTGTCAGCTTAATTTTAGGCAGAGGGTTTTCTGGTGACGCGACGTGGTGAGATATTAGCTACAACTCACCCTTACTTTATAAGCAACGAGAAACTGAACAGGGTGGATCATATCATTGCGCTCGGCGTAGTTCTAAATAGCAAAATGCGCTTCAACATGCAGTATGACAGAATCCTATCCACGACCAATACACAACTTGGTTTCATCAAAAGACGTGCGAAAGAGTTCGAAAACATTTGGGTCACCAAGTCATTATATATGACATTTGTACGCTGTCCATCCTTTTACCCTGAATCTCATTCTTATCGGAAGCGACGAGAGATGCGTCAAACTCTACACGAGGCCGAGAATAGCAAAGCTATCTTTTAACTGGCGATAGTTGTCGATACACCGGATATCTCTTTCAAGTTGAGGTTAAGGTGCATCGCGGCATGATTTAATTAGATTTTCCGATAAAAACTTTCTTCGATTGAATACGAAACATAGAAAAAGCCCCCACTCTATTGAGGTATACCTCAACAGTTTTCATTTCGCAAAAATCAAAAGTTCATTGCCAGGTTTTTTGGGGGTTTTCGAGTCATTGTCGTTGGGATCACCTATTGTGAGTACGGCTCCCTTCGAAGTTTTCTTTCCAAGAATTCATCGCAATAATCTACATGACAAAATACTGAACGAAATTTATATTCAGAAAGGATATGGCGTCCATATGACTCGAAATCCGGATTGACTCAACTGAAGATAGTTGTATCAGACATTCTGCTGTAATCAAATTGTTGTTTCTCTAGTAAATTATTTACAGACTCATTTCTATCTACGACCCCCGGATAAATTCTCTTAAAAAAAAAAAAAAAATCCTTAAACCTTGAAACTGAATACTCCTCATACTGGGGCTAAATAAGTGAGCTCTAACGATTAACCGTCAAAAACAGAATGACTGTGACTGAACTGTTCATATAAAATGAATTTCAGGAAATTTCCTCTAAGGGAAGGTTGAAAACATGCCATCCTCACTGTCGTCACTGCCAAATTCGTCCTTGGTTTCCAAATCGGATCCCTTATTTCCCAACTCTACGTCTCCCTTTGCAAATCATTTTCCTGAACCCAATTCACCCGTCTAATGTTTTGCGGCTGAAGGGAAACACTCCATTATAAGGTTCTACAATGACGAAATGGATCGGTGCATGTCCTGCAAGCAACACGCATATCCTTCAACTCCACTAAACACTCGGAATGTTAGGTATTTCGATGAACTGCCTTCATTGCACTCTACAGAGATCCTGCAAGTGTATTTTGTTTGTTCCGCACCTTGATATAAGAAGCCTAGCCTGGATTTTCTATTGATAGTACCAATTCCATACGATGATTGTACAACATACCATATCCAAGCTGTGGCTGCTCCTTCTGCGAGAGTTAGTCAAGCGTGAAATTCAGTACAGAAGTTCGACGTCAGTCATCGGTAGTATGGAACGGCAGAGAATCAGCCAACACGGGAAATGTTTCAAGAGCGAACAATGAAATGATTTGGAAACAATTAACTTTATTTATAGCCAAATGGAGTGTTGAACGTTGTTTTGTGAAATGTGGAAAGTATGCTGTCGAATGGTTTGACCATGATGAGTTGCAGCGTTCTGCCTGGTCTTGATCCGAAATGTTACCGTGACCAACCGTAAATGTCTCAACATATTCCAGCAGTAGTAGATTTGTAGGGAAATCACGATGTTCCCAGTGCTACGGTAGTGCCACAAGACCAGGTACAGTTTGTAGGACTATTCAGAAGATCATATGGAAAGTTAGCGAAAGGTCTAAAATCATTAAGAGGTGAAACCTTAAAAACGTTATCAAGTTCATTTGGAACTAGCACCAGCTATCTGTGAGCTGAAACAAATTCGTGGTCAAGGTGTTAACCGAGGTCTTGGCATCGCATTACTGCGAAAAACTTCCTTGAGAAGTTTATGCGAACAATCGCTGCCTCGCCTTATCCGCATCGAACTCATCTGACTCCACCATCTTTCTACAGACTGTTTACATCTAGCAACAACAGCCTCACTAAACCAGCAACAATACAACAAATTCTTCAACCTAAAAAACTACCAGCAAATGTTGCATGCTCAGCAGCATTTAATCTTTTTTTTATGCTTCCACTTCTTCACTTCTGCATTTTACGGTTTCGGTGAATTTTTACGGTCGCGTTTCCGCATCATGTATCATATGATGCAAAACTAATTCGAAATTAATGTTCCTCGATGGTGTACTCTTATACTGCGAAAATATTTATGTAGCGCATACACACGGCACCGTGCAAGAATCAATCTAACCCCGACAGGCAAGAGAAACCCCTTGGCGGACGAGTATTCATGGACGAAAACAAACACACTCGGATGCATCTCAGCAATCTTGAACAACAATATGAATAACAACCCTCGAGTACCAGTAGACGAGTCCTTCGACATTTCCCCAATTGTTTAACCTCTAATATCATTCACTTAAATAATTTCCTAAACAAAACAAGTGTTTTATTTGGAGAGAATGGCAAGTACAGTGAGGAGATGAAAAAGGACTACAAGGAGCACTTGTATCACGGCACCACTGAGGGTCACAGGACATATCTTCGGCTTCGAAACGAGGGTGGCATGATTGTTGTGCGAATATGAAATGGGGTGATATAGCCTTAAACGTTTCTCAAAAGTGATTCCCATCCCTGAAGCCAATCTGTTTCAGAACCGTTTGCCACATAAAACATCGAGAAGCCTACATGTACCAACTGGCTTCTTCCTTCCTTCCTTTCAGGTTCAGAACATTCATCATTATGTTACCATTGCGAGTGAACTTTCGAATGAGATGTAAAGCATGAAAGGAATGACAAAACCACTTGGTGCACCCTATGAACACCCGTGGTGTGCCTGTATGTGTGTTTATCCTTCGTGTATACCAAGCGACACCGATCAAGTGCCTTTGGTCGGTTGCCTTTGAGTGAATTTCCTCTTGATGTCCTCACAAAAGTTCCTTTACTTTGTTTGGACAAACGCCCGAGATGCTTCGTTCCCGATGCAATGAATAACATATGATACAATGGGGTTTTGTCACAATTCAGAGAGTTGTTTGACTCTCCGGTCGAAGGACTAACTTGAACTGCTTCCTTTAGCTGTGAAACCAAACAAAGTTGATGTTGTATACGAATTCTTTCAGAAGGGTTTCCACTTCTTCAATGGAATCCTAGAAAAGAAATTTCATTCGATGTAATCAGACGCATCTGTATTGCTCCCCAGCAGATAGCATGTCCTTTCACTGCACTAAGCTAACTCAAATGCAAATGACGATTTCGTGGAACAATTGGACGTAAAGCAAACACCAATATACATCCGAAATTCCCAGAAGATTCCTCGCGTATTGACAAAATTTCTACTTGATCCTTGAACGTTGGTCGTTGACATCTACATAACGACTGACTATCTGAAATACAATCCTTCTCCTTTCTCAGATTAAAGTGAGAATTTATGCAAATGCCAACTTCACTACTAGAGCCCCTCTAAGCCTACTTCAACTGGTACATTGGAAGGCATTAAACTGGTCGTGTGGCAGTTTAAAATGCGATTAATTTTCTCTCCACCGTGGTTACAAAGTGAAATCGTTGCATAGATTTTCCACCGGAAAATCTACGGCTCGTGTTTCACATTTGCTATGCCATACGTTCATGCCAATCTTGTCTTGGTGGAAAGCTATGAAGAATTGCAAGTGGAGAATAGACCCTTCTCGAGAAAATCATGCGTTTCAACAAACCCTACTCAATACGAAACGGAATGAATGAAACTAATCTAATACAATTCATTTGTAGATGTATTTCTCACCCTTTTTTTATCCGGACCAGGATTGGTGTGTAACTGAATTACAGGATTTTTTACAGAATACCCAACACGCGTGTTGTCTCCCTTTTCGTTCTTAAATTTGTTCTTAACAAAAAATTAATTGGTTAATCTGATGCTGAATGTCGTGTTTGAATTGATTTGTCAATTACAGATTCATTGATGGGTTCTGGAAGTGAGGACGAGGACGACGATGAACCGCATGTGAGAGGACCTTCACTGGGATTAGGTGCACTCGGTCCAAATGGGCCTGATTCAACAGGACCTTTGGGGGCATCAGATTTATCAGTACAAAGTATGAGCACGGACAGTAAAAACACACATGATGACTCAGATCAGGTGAGTAGGGATGATGATCCTTGATCCTTATAATTTAGATTGATTATATTACATGCAATATATTGCTCCAAATCGACAATGCTTTTGCAATGCCCATGAACACATCGGAACCGGTTTTTCACGCTCCAGAAATAGCATTCAGAATCCTTAGATCAAGGAGTGGTTACAGTTGGTGGGACTTAGATTTTTAAATCCTTCAAAAAGCTTTTTTTAGTATAAAAAAATGTTATAAACAATCATATATTGACATACAAAATACAAACAACCGTCTTTATCGTTCGAACCAAAATAATTGAAAAAGGGCATTCCAATACAGAACAGAGGGCGATAATTTAAAAATTAAGTTTGCATTTTTAAAGCTTTTTTCAAAATATTTACTAAATACGTCAGACGCCAGTTGTTGGACGCTTCTTATTTTCTTAAGCAATCATTATAATTATCTTGCCAACAATACTACGGTACCTAAGTGATCCTTTTTAAAAATAAAAATAAATTGATTTAAACTGAAAAACCGAAACTGAACCCAGCGCGGTCTCCATCTAAATATTGTACATTCGCAACAATGCTTAACTTTGGTTATTGATCGAGATCAAATTTCTGGTACAACTTCTCTCTAATTTAGCAAAATGTGAAAAATTTGAGTTCAAGAATCCAAGCTCCTCTCAAAGCAACTTATATTCAACTCTTCGGTTGAGCCTTTGGCACCGGCACAAAAATCCAAGCGCATTTTCCTCTCAAGCCAAACCAATCTCTGATCGTATCATCAATTTAACTGTCTGCCAATAGACACTGAATGACAAGCTTCACCATCTTGCCAATAGGCCACTCTCTCTACAATCGAGTCATCAGAATGGGCCGCTCCCATTGCTATTATATACCGAATCAAAGGCCTCTGTGCAAACTTCCTAAGTGGGCGTTGCAAGGTGCTAACTGCCGACATGGAGCAATTGATGACGAAATTCAGCCTTCATTCAACTCGACTATATGGAAACATATCACTACTAACTGTTGAACAAGGACAGCAAACCACTTACAACGATCACAACACACCGCGCCTTCCTTCACTACATACAACTGGATTGAAGTCCGCACCAGCAATCTTGCAGTACACAATCGAAACCGGCCACACTGGAATCAAAGACCTCAACGTCTATATGTGCTTAACATGACTGATAGATCAGAGTATCACCGGTATCTACAAAGTATTTCAAAGTCTACATAGATGGCATTTCTGCCTGAAACATCGATAAATGCCAACGTTGCACCTCATCAGCCCCCTGCTTGGACCACGTAGATCATGCCAAAGTCGTTAGTACTAATTCAGCGCACAAGAAAGCCATTGACTTCTTCGTGGTTGTCGTAATCTAATAAAACTCTTTGAAGAGTTTATTAATCACGTGCATCAGCTGAAGGCACCATTAGCATAACTACTAGACAAGAAAACGTAGTTCCAATAGATACCGCAATTTACAGCATGTGGCTTCTGTCTGGCCTCCTAGCTCTCCATCAGAAGAAGGATCGGCTATAACTCCTTTATCTGCCGTCCTAATAAGAGTCCCAACAAAATTCGGTATTGGGTCATTTATAGAGCGGGGTACGTGAGGTTTTAATCCTAACATTTGACGAAGTTCGGGGCCAAGAAAACTAAACACAGGAGATTCAACTCCCAACACATTGTTCGAAATTGTATGATAGGGAAAAATCATTGCACATTTTCGACCGTTTACGGTAGCTGTTCATGACTTACCACATGCATTGGGGAAACACACACAGGAGAACCATCTAGGCACCATCGACACACTAACACACCAGTACATTAACCACAAGGGCCACGGGCCAGTTAGCTACCTCGTTCCTATCCTACGAATACGCAATGGCATTCCTTGCCCCCCAGACACTAGATTTGCTACAGCATATATCAGCACCGTTTCGGATTTGTGGATTCACCCTATTGCTCAAATGTGATGACATATCTGCAGACCCCAATCCAATTCAGAAAGGATGAGGAATGCGTTTTGATTACTAGCATAATGCTCCAAAATATATTCCAGGCGATGCAAAGTTAAAACAGAATTCAGTTCGGTAAACTCCGCAATAGCGAGGATATATCGCGCAATCCTACAGGTAAAGAAGAAGGATAGACTAGGCTTTATAATTATAAGAAAAAAGTAAATAGACAAACATACAAGCAGACAGGCAAACAAACGAATTTTAGTAAGATGCTGCTAACTCGCGGGACGAACGAAATTTCAAGCACCATTTTCATAAAGTTGTGCTTTCCTAGACTGTAACGCGAGTTTAGTCGTGATGCTTTTCTAGGTCAATTTCATGAATCCTTTCAGTATTCTTCTGTGACCACGCACTTTGGAATTATTCAATGAAGGTTCGTCCGATCCGCTTTCTCGACCTACTCCTTCTAAAGCTTTCTCATTTGCTTTCTACAATTTCTAATCTTTGACATCAATAATAGACGAAGAAAACCTGAACAAATCATGAAATGAAGGCTCTACTTTTTGGTAGTTCAGTCCGATTTTCATCCTTATAGCTCGATAATATTCCTTATCAATCGCCTGGATTCACCGGCTACAGCCATTCCTATGATGTTGAGTCCTTCTTTCTGCTCCAATGTTTTCCAGATCGGAGGGTCTGCGATTGCTTCATAATAATAATAATAATCGTTGGCGAGTCCTTCATAGGTTCTCTTTTTCCGTTCATTAGTTCTAATGTCCTGTTCAACATTCTCGAAGCTCTGAACTTTGATAAGTGAAGTCTAGAAGACTGGACAGGAAGAATTCGGTCACTTTTGCACCTGATCCCGCTGATTGGGGAAACTTCATGTTCGATGTCGATCTTAACCTGAGATGATTTTTTTTTCTCTCTAATCACCTCTGGGAGATCGAATTCATGATCCATGGTCATGATCTCATTTAGGACAAAATATTCTACTCTGTCAAATTCCTGAACAACCAAATCCTTTCTGGCTGCTACTAGAATGCTCATCTTGCTCTCAATTTTAGCGTGGTAAAACATTCGCTTTTTGCTCCTAAGGTTACAGTCGAGGTTTGTCCTTTATAACCACTATTTCGCCAATGGTCCGAAATGGGCTTCTATAAGGTAGCACACTTCAGGCATATTACGTTATTTAAACGATTAAAATTAAACGCCCATCCGGTCAGAATAGGGTTTGAAGGGTTTCAGTCAATACCCAGTGTCTACCAAACTTAGTATATCCTTCGTCGCAGAATTATCATAAGCTTCAAAAAAATTTCTATTATGTTGTTGGTTAGCCAAAAAATTATTGGCGACACTCCTTGCATTTCACACTGTCATCATTCATCTGCTCGAACCTCTATTTCAAGTAGTAATTTGCAGCCATCCTAAGCAGAATAGAACCAACCACGGAATTTGCATAGAAGAATGTATCTTAGGCTCTAGCCCTAGTCTAAACCACGGGCGGAGTTGCCTTTGGTTCGTGCATCTGTGCTTAACCTCTTAAATAATTAAATATGTTACAATCCCTGAAGAACATTCGCAACTTTAGTAATGTAATCGTTGTAATTAGTCCGTGAGGTAATTATAAAGTATTTTCATTTTCAGGGTTCATTAGATGGTGATGCAGAAGGACGAGGAGATTCGCAAGCCGAAAACAAAAGTCCGGATGATAGTGCCAATGGTTCAAAACGTCGCGGACCTCGTACAACAATTAAAGCCAAACAACTAGAAGTATTAAAAACAGCATTTAGTCAAACGCCGAAACCAACGAGGCATATTAGGGAACAATTAGCTAAGGAAACTGGACTACCTATGCGAGTGATACAGGTGAGTACAATTATAAGTTACTGATATAAATAGATTGACTGAAAGAAGACCAAACCAAACCAAGCAATCCTACAGGTTACTGAATAATTGTAACTTTAGGAAGAAACTGGGTATTTGGTGGGGGTGACGAAATACCGTCGTTGATGAAAAACAAAAACATTCTTAATTTGAACCATTTTGTGGTATAGTACTCCTCGAAATGGACGGCAATCCCACTTCGAGCTTTGGTCACTTGCCTTTCCGATTTTTAGAAATTCAAAGAAGGTAAATCAGCCATGCCAGTAGCTGTCCTCCCTGATTACTCTTTTGTAATTCAGCGCCAAATGTTTTTTTAAAGGAACGCTCAGTAGTAAATAACGAAGTGGTTAAACATCAACCTCTTAGAATCCTGGTTAGATCAAGGGTGTCCCTGTGTTTGTCCCACTGTTGCAGGCTGATCACCTACATAACACATATTTGGATGGTAATGAGACGGTAGTTTTGTAACATTAAAAACGAATAAAAAAGCACACAAAAAAAGGACTATGTCGATGACCTATGACAAAGGAAATGACAGAGGTCAAAACAGCCAGCGAAGGATTAATGCGCTAGATGCTAATTTAAGGGTCTGTCATATTCCCCCGAAGAATCCCATGCAATCACTCCGATAGAATCACTTCTTCAACAAGAGTACCCATTGTGGCAATATTTTTCAAGGTAATCTGTTGAATTTCGACAGCCCTTTTAATCAACCGGTCTAAAGTGAGGAACCAGCTTGAAAGCTATTTTTGGAATTCCTTCTTAATAACCGCAGTTTAGATGATCATTTGCAGGAAGGAAGGTACATAGCTTTTTTTGATCATAAAGCGCATACTTCCTCATTTCTTTCTTTTCATTTCCAGGTAAAGATTCTCTTTTGCTACTTCATATTATATTACTTGGGATGACATGACTGATGATGGCTTCAATAAGCTAATTTTTCTGTTCCATTATTAATTTTTTCGGCAATGCGAGTGACGGGATGGTTATCATACTCCAAGTTCAAATCCTGACCTCAGTCATAACTGCTTGAACTTCCGTTTGCTTTTATCCTGTTGCTGAAAGCTTATAATTTACACACCATCCAATGTGATGAAAATATAACAGTAGATCGTCTCCTTGAAAAGGAAAAAGGAAAAAATAATAATAATATTATATACTTTACAAAGAAACAAAATATTTTGTTAGGTGTCCTATTTTCTCCAATATCATTACTCTTAAAATATGCTGTTCTGTGAGAGATACTAGGAAGAGTATAGCCATCAAGGATACAGACGTCAAGACGGACCCATTGACTTTATTGATAGATTCGAACACGAGAAACGCATGTTCATAATGGCATTTGTTATGTTAGATCCACTAACGTAAATGCATCTGACAAAGACCCTCCTCCCTTCTCGAAAATTGAAAAGATAAAGGAGGCAACTCCAGTTGGCAAAATTATTGGTCCGAAAAATTGTCGGCATTGTGTTACAAACATACACAGATCTGGCGACAATTCTAGTATTGTATACTGTTGAGGAAGCTTCCAGAATCATCCTGGATTTATCCTTATTGTTAGTTCGCTATCCAGCTTGGAGAGTTGAGACCGTTAGAAGAAGATTACGACAGAGCACCATGCAAACAGGCCAACCGTGTAACTCCCTTAAAATTGCCACAGAAATTAAATCTGGTATCAATTCAACACGCCCCCTTTCTGACAGTTTCCACAAATTTCATCTCTAGCGGAGGAATTTAGAGGCGGGACATGATTTTCAAAGTCGGTTGATGATGGTGGTCGACTGATTCTCGTTCTTATTGCGTGCAATTTTGTTCCAAATGAAAGCCAGGCAACTAATATTGGCATCGATTGTCATAGTGAGATCTAGACAATTATTTTCTCCTGTGAATGGGCGTAGTCCCGGGATCTAATCCATCCAAAAATGAGATGTGCGCATTCCTGCCTTGCAGGGAGATAGAGCTTCTCCGTCCCAGTAAACTCCAATTTCCACGAAAGTAAATGCTATAAAACTTGTACCACACGATGAGGTCCAAGGGAAGGTCTGGCGAGGTAGTAGGTAGTAGGGGGTGCCGGAGACAATCCATGATTCAGTACCAATTGCGGCCCAACCGAAAAATTGACATTCGATCTGAAAGCTTCCTGGAACGTGGGAGGACGCGGAGAATTTATCTCGTCAGGTATGCGTCCGTGGGAGAGATTTGAAAAGCAGCTGCAGATGCGAATTCTTCCGCAAACTTTCAAACCTTAATGCAATGTTTAGTTGCCTCATCTGTACTAGAATAGACCTAGTCCTCCTGCGGTCGTACCTCTTTAAAATCAGGTCCTGTAGTCGCTCGGAAATCTCTTTCCCCGAAACGCTTTTTTTCATTTCATTAAAAAATATCAGTTTTCGAAAAGAATCCGCTCATCACAATGTCGGAAGTAGAACCACCCGATATGGTTTGAACAGTTCGCTGCTGACATACGACTCAACACATATTTTTAATTTCGAGTTTTAAATAAGTGAATGGGATGAAAATGAACACTAGTTATACTAAAGCAAAGCGGTTGGGGACTACCTTCGTATTTTTTACTTCTGAAAAGTTTGAACAGCAAATACCTTTTGGAGAATAGCCCCAGGTACTCATATTTTCAAAGGCACTCAAGAAAAATAGTGTCGAGACAAATATCACAAGTCGGAAGCCGGAAGTTCGGCACATCTTATTGCAAAATTTTACGGACCTAGAATGACCTTAAAGGGGGTTCGCAGTAAATTTTCAATATATAGAAATATACTATTATTAGCTTTATTCGAGCAGATATGATAACGGAGAGTATTTTGAGGCCTAGATACCATATGCCCAGACCACCATAATTTTTTTCTAGATTTTTCGGTTGGGTAGTTTCTGAGAATGGGTTACTGAAGCAATTGGCCCTTTTCAAACCCCCGCACTCCTCCCCTTTACAACCAGTATCAAAACTAATATCTGAATCGAAAAGTAATAATCGGAATCTTTAATTTGGTATCCCACATGATTATATTTTGTGAAAAAAAATGTTACACCCCTCTTTTAAGTATATGAGGACCCCTCTTAAGTTGCACATGCAGAAATGTAATTCACCGCAAGCGTGGGAGTTACCAGCTCCCACCTTCTCACTAAATTTCGTATTAATCGGTACAGTCGTTTCTAAGAAAAGTGTGTGTGACAGACAGACAGATGGAGAGACAGACAGTGAATCGATTTTAATAAGATTTTGTTTTAAACAAAATGAATTATACGTGAAGCCTGGCCGGGTAACACAGACAGACTGATGCCATCCCCATCCGTGCAATCAAAATCAAAAATTTAGAACTGTAGTAGACATAATGCTGCTCCTGTAAACCTTACCGACTTAAGGGCCCCACGTAAGGCGCCATTTGTGTAAAAAACTGTAGACAATGAAAATGTTTGGCATTACAGATGTGGTAGCAATGTTGATTTCAGACCTATTAATACCTTTTGGTAATGCGGAGAATAATCACAACTTCTGACGGGTAAGCCTTTTATAGGAGGTGTTTCTATAATAAAAGAAGTGAACCCTGCTTACATGGGGCATGAAGATCCTGAGGGCTTAACATGAATATCTGCTGTGTAAGCATCATCACATGGTCCTTTTCGGAAATGGATTGATTTGCAGACCACAATCAGAGCCTCGCTGGGACTAGCACTGGTACTGGTTTATACTGAGTGCAGACTCAGCAATCATAGCAGTGAATGTGAGGTGTTAGATAACCTCCACCACAATTAAGGGATATGGCCCCCGAGTTGTAATGCACAACTCTCCGATTTGAGCCCACAAGCAACTCTACCGCGATATGGCCACAACCAACATGAAATTCTCATAAGAAGGCCATTTGCAAATAACCGGGCCGAGTGCACATCCTCAAGGAATTTTCCTTGAACATATGTTCTCAGAAGGCCATTCGCTGTTCCCATGGTACCGGGTAACCTCGAGTGAGACTTCGAGCGAAGAACAAGTTCAGATGAGTCCCTCGCAGACTCCAATCTGATTGATCCCCTCGAGTACGTCAAGACGGCACACCCCAACGGGTGGACCCATAACGGAGCAGGTCAACTTCACGCTACAGAGCCATTATGATCGTTGGATATTGAAGGCTGAAAGTCATCTCAATTTCCCGGGCTTCCCATAGGCATGTCCATACAGAAAAACTGCCGGATGCGCACATGTCCGTCTACATAATATCGAAACAGTAAACCCTGATATCTTGAATAATGTAATTTAAAGTAGCAAACAGACATGCTGCTTCTATCAGCAATATGAAAAGTGAAATATCTAAACTAAGAAAATTTCCAGACAATGAATCGAATCAGCGAAATGACTCTCAAAAAATCCATACAAACCAGAAAATCCCCAAAGAATTTCTTCACAGACTTCAAAAATTCTCTTCATTTTTCATTATTTCACACTTCATGCGGTTCTACTTGAAACTAGAAATTGTATTTCACGTCCGGTTACTGCATTAGATACCGCCCCAAAAGGAGCCCGCAACCAATATTTCTAAACCACAAATATTTTCCGGTTCATGCGCGAGAAACATTTATCATCAATGAAATAGATCAATTCCTAGATTAAGAATGTAACCGCCAAAAACTAGATTGATTGATTGCTACGGGAGTATGAATTCACGTAGATTTCAAAATTTCAGATATTTTGATAGAATTTTTGCTGGTAATCCTCCTATTCAAGTGAAGGTCATTTGCAGAAACTTAGGCATTCTTGCAGACTATCTGGGATTAATCAAAGTCAGAATCAAACACATGGACTCCTAGAAATTTACAATACTCACAATATTTTCTCTGAATCTTGCATATCGGTCTTTAGTGGATCTGAATCTATGAATGACAACTCAAATCAAGTTTTTTTCCCCGTCGAATAAGAGAAGGGGCGGCTAAGAAGTGAGAGGCATGAAACGCAATGAACCGACTACTGGAGAGCGGAATACACAAGGTATGGCTAAGGAATATAATCAACCTTTGGATCAAGACAAGGCCCTGACAAGCATATGCAGCTCCGTACCTGCCGACTAACCTCCCGCATATTCAAAATTTTACATGCAAAACATAGCAAAAAATAAAGATATTTATCCATCCCAGACACAGCCCCATAATGCAGTCAATTTCCTTCATGGAAGCTAATGCCCCAGCCACTAGCGATGGTAGTAACGTTAAGCCCAAGGTGCTAGTTACTACCATCACTAGTGGCTACAACCTGACGCTAGTCCTCTCACCGCCTTCGTCGCTATTTCACCATTGTTTGTGCAGACATACAAAAACAGTAATTATCTAATGCACAGGAGGTGGCCGGTCCAACCTCGGGATCAATTCGTTCCACCATATGTTGTTACGCCGAGAGTCTACTCTCAACGTGGAAATCGACTGGAAAACAAAACAACCGCAGGTTCCACACAAAACCTTCAAGAAAAAACTCTTGGCGAATCATTGGTACGTAGTTGCTTAGTTATCTTCATCGACAAAAGAGCTGCTGATACACCTTGAACACTGGCTGCGGAAAATCGACGATGAATGGCGGATCATCTATGGATAAAGATTGACTATCTCGTCGGCTCAATCTTCCAATAGATCAGGATAGGATTCAGATGCCATATTGGGAACATACATAACTTACTCATGATGGTACCATAGCCGGCTGCAAAGAAAGTGGCTGATGGCGTCGACAAGAATAGTTCCCCTGTAGGTACCGTGCATTTTGAATGTTCTGTTGTTACCTCTGTTTGGATATAAACCTACAATCATCAATAAATAGATACATAGTAACAACAATCGATCGAACAATCGACCGTAACGTGACATGGCAAAATTTCAGACGATATGCGTGGAAGTAGTTACCTTCGCAGGCTCAGTCGACCCAGCCCATGGCCCAACTTCAGATATAGTCAACAAGTCAACCAACGCTGCTATGATAAATCTTTTGGCAGACCATTCAGTGTGCACTCCCGTATAATGTGAGGCTATTTGCCATCGTAACTGTTCATAAATTGGTTTCATTGTCGAAGAAAATTAGCTTCGAGATGTTTTTGTTCATGTATCACGTATCTGTGTCTATCAGAGCGCCTAGTAGCAACAGTCTGCGTCTGGAGGAGGACACAGGTCACGGTAAAGGAATTAGTCTTGTAGGAGGCAGAGAAGTGATCGAAAACTCAGAGATACAGACCTTTACGGCCAACTGAACCAAGCATTCTCACAGAACACACTATGCACCCACGCAATTAGGGTCCCTTCTTCACCTCAACCCATGCCCAAACCCACTGAACGTGTGTATAATTTTTCAACCCTCTTCCTTTTCTACCTCTAATCCGACGAAGTTGTTGAAACTGTAATTGTCTGTTCGACTTGAGTTAATTTGTTGACTATGACTTTCGGTTTCCAGAGATACAATATAATCGGGCCATCGATTTGATCAATTTTCGAAAGGGATCAATCGGCCAAGTCTTCTTTTGATCCGTTGATACATGCATAATACAATTCGATAGTAGTGCTATCACACGACCTGGGAAAATAATGATAAATGGGAATTGTTGTGGAGAACGATCGCGATCTTTTACGGTTTAATGGTTTCAACAGGGCGTTTCCGAAATAAGACAATATAGTGAAATTTTCTGTGTAAGGAATGAGATCTCATGGTATGAGGGTGAGGTAGCACCCGAAAACAAAAGTTACATTTAAGAGACTGCAAATTAGGTACATGTAAGCTGCTATCTATCGCATGCAAAATTAATCCGTCGAATCTGGAAGCCTTGGCCCAGCCCTCAAATCAAAGTTGATCAGTGATCATACTATAAATTAAGGGGGAGGGGCGGCTGGGATAAGGACAATCAATTCAATTCTGTGTTGGTAACCGCGGAACTGCATTATCTCATAGGTCTCAACTTATCCTTTTTTAGTCGCCATCCTCGATTATTACTTAAGGAGATGACGGTTACTAGGCCGTTATGCTGTTACTTCAGTTAATTCGCTACTTTTCTGGTAACCTTCGTGGAGTATCGGAAACCCACACAGACTCAGTTTGAAATGAGACTCTGCTTCGACTTTAATGTCATCGAACTTAATGTTGTCCAAGGGATAAGTCGTCAGCAAGATAGCACAGCACATGAACCGGAACATCCCTGCCGACCAGGATTGGAACCTGGCACAACTATCACAAAGTCAACCATTTACGACTAGACTCTACGTTCTCGGAATACAATTTTTTGGCAATTAAAGGTTGAGTGTCGTCATAGTTTCCTTGGTGACATCGCGTTTATGATCAGAAGGGAGATAGCTCATTTATTAAGGAGGGGTGATAATTGCATTGCTGGCTAAACTAGGTAGTGGAATCCACTCTCCCAAGATGGTCAATAAGTGGGTCGCCCCAAGGGCACTTGGCACAGAGGAGTGAAGGAGAAGTGCGGGCATCTCGGGAAGTTCTGAGGGGAGCTGAAGCGCATTTCTGCGCACCGCAAACAATGGAACGTAGGTGTGGTTGACGCAATATACGCCACTAAGGGGTAACTGTCAACCATTTAAACCTCAGTGAATACTCTGCAAGTCTATCAAATTCTCACACTCCCTTTACCTACCCCTTGAGGTGCTCATATAGCCTTCAGCCATTCAAGCCGAGGCTGTCCATTCCTCCTCCTTCGTCTCGGTGTACGGCGATATTTTTCAATTAACTTTTTCATTAAGAAGATCCAGCCTCCATTCCTAGATTCAATTTTCAAATAAAAAGTAACTAAAGGGAAACTGATAGTACTAACCCCACGCTGGACGCCAATCGCAATAATCTCTCTCTTAAACGACATGTCATGCACATCTAATTTCAAAACACAAACGATGAACAAACTTTCAATGTGAAGGCTCTGATAAGCGACCAAAAGGCCGGCCGAAACAACTTTGGTTTGACACGTTGGATGGGGATCTAAAAGCCTCGCGATTGCATCCAGATCAGGCATTTGATAGAACCAAATGACCTACGAGCCGACCCCACTTGTGAACGGGACAACGGCTGAAGAAAAAGAAGAAAAAGCAATACTTCCTTACTCACTGAGCCACGCCATTACTCAGATGATTCTGACTCACTACAAATGCGTCTTAGTTAAGGAGAACACTATTCGATTTTTCACAAGACCACCGACTTTCCTCGAACGCTGATGTGTGCATTAGTTAAACAGCAAAAACGGCCAACTTCGTTCGGCAAACTCGTTATCTTTTCAGGTCCAAGACAACTCTTCATAGGCAGCTCGAGTACCCAAATCAATCAATAGATATTCTTCGATGTTAGTCTAAATAGCAAATCAGGTTGGCGTACGGCAATACGTAGAACGAAAAAGGCGTAAAGGCCAAAAACGAAAGAGGCATAAAGGCTAAAAACGTAAGCCAAGCAAAACAAGGGATACCCATTGAAAACAATCAATTCGAGAAACCAAAGAATGCGCTGCGCCAATTTTTGAACGCATCATTAGTACACTAAACTCCCTAGAAGAAAAATAATTCTACTCCCAAAAAAAAGAAACTGGTGAGACGAGCGGCTTAAATTCCTGGCGAAACGCATTTAGCCGCAATCATTGAGAACAGAATTGGACAAAGCTACCATCAAAAAAAGTGAGGAAGATACAATCGAAAGTGAACAACATCTCTACACGTGGTGAATGGTCATAGGTCGACATTCTCACAAAAATAAAAGCAAATCCGGTTCAAACGTTCCAAAAAAAACTTAATTAGGACTCCAAGAAATCCAAAGATATAACTGCGGACAAACTGTCGAACCAGATTGAACAGTTCCTAAGACAGGAAGCGCGATATGAGGTTGTCGGCCCTACAATATAAATAGAATGCAAAGGCATAGATGAGATCACAATTAAGGAAGAAGTTCGCGGGACCTTGGAAAAAAGAGTTCGACCTTATTGGACAGCAGGAATCAGCGGGAAAACGTTACAAAAAGCCTACAGTGGCATATAAATAGCTATTGTCAGCCCTCCATTTGTTGGCAACAGAAAAAGCTGTATTTTATGTCCGCTTAGAGGCAATGCTTTAGAAGCTTTGAGGTCGACCATATAGCGAAGGGCCATATCAGTAACAATCGCAGAGTCGCCCGAAACTGTTCGGTGCCTTAAGACAAATTGCACGTAGCAACCAGTGTTCGGAATACAAGAAAAACCTCAACAGCAAATTAGCTTGATGGAAATTAACCTCAGCCACTGCAGCCGATGTAAGACCTACTCCTGCAGACCAACCACGAAAAAGACTGCGTTCTGTTCATAATTAGTGAACTATGTCGGCATTTCGGCGGTGGCATTTGAGGCAGAAACCAAGCAGGCCAAGCAGCGCTATCGGAGGCCAAATCTTTGAAAACGCAATTGAACCACCAGAAATACAATTTGCAGATACAAAAGTTACTCTACTTAGCATTACATTTCCCGAATATGAGCAGATGCTGAGCGCACGAGCGTTGAACGCGCAAGGCCGTATGCTGAAAGTTACAGCAAGGGAGGGCTCGTTTCCTGATTAAAACCTTCGCGAACGTGATACCGGCAATTGTTGGTACGTCATACACTTCCACGCTTCTGAGTGAGTCACATGGTATGTTAGTGAGGACTATATTTGCACTGACCACATTCGATGTGCATGGAGATCATGGGGAAATCTGACTCCAGAAAGGCCTCTTGCAGAATGCCGCGTGAATTGCTCGGTTGTACAGCGAAGACACTTTATGAGGACACGCCGCTCGAAATTGATTTATTTCTGAACAATACAGGTCATAGAAAAAGACATTTCGAATTCCAAATCGGTCATGAAAACTTGTGATTCTACTATCGCCAGTAGACAATTCCTCAGTAGTCAAGCTAAACACAAAAAAAATTCCTGGAAAAGTCGATAGACCCAGAAGCCCATTGCTATGTGTAGGAGTGAAAACATAGCTCGGTTAAAATACTATGAATCACTCTCTCACTCATCTTTCGATTTCAACAATTAAAGACGCAAAAACTCCAGGCATCCCGGTTTTACGCGGAGGTCCACCAATGCAATGTCCCTCAAAGCTGTCTGGCATCCTGTCTCACGCCATCACTCCATCTGAAGCAGGGTCTATCTCATCTTCTTCTTCTACTGTACTTTCTATTTTTCCGGGCTCATCCTCATCCAAACGAATGATGTTACCCGCTCAACGCAACCTATTGAGCCAAAAGGTAGTATAAATCCCAGGGCGAAACGTGGATCGGTATACACGATGGAGCACAAAACCTGAGAAATAACTGCTGAACCAACACCAACAGCTCTACTATGAAACCCTATCTCAACTCCACGTGGTGACCGCTGCGAGTTTTTTCTTAACGAAAAGCTACAGACGGAGAAAGATGAAGGCGAGTCTCCCGCGCCTAAAAACAGGACAAATTGGGCCAACTGATCCTCCAGGCTGGGGGTTTGGTGGGACTGACAACCCTTCACAGAAAATCGATGTTGCGAAGCCTCACAACGACAAACATGCATGGTGCTTAAACATAAAAGAGCCTATGGTTAATTAGCATAAACCCTGATCTCTAGCTATTCCTGAAGACTATTTATTAGAAGAAAGGTACCTTGTGTTTGCTAACACTATAATGGATACTCACCCATTTCCCACACGATCCAAACAGTTCGCTAACTTCTACTGATGGAACCCACCGCAATTCCGGCTTTTCACGACCTACACCAACCTACCTAGCACTTCAGCCCTATTATAGATTCACACCCAACCAGTACCCAGGATGATAGCAGCTGCGATACCTCATCAAACTATCCAGCAATCTTGGTTGCATGAGCCTTATGCAATTAAGTTTAAAAATGCTGAGAACAAGCAGATGTCAATTAGCTTGGACGAAAAAAAATTTGATCAATAGATCAGCTAGCTAAGACTCAAACGTTCTCCAAACTAGAGTGGGAGAAAATTGGCAATCGTTTCTAATTTTCAATTTTCGACACTTGGGGTGCGTGCTTAATAACGGAGACCTATGTGGGTAGGATATGTAGCAATATGTATTTAGGGCAATTAAAGTTGGCCACTCTACTGAATCCTATGCAGTAGTCCTGGGAAAAGTTTCTTTTGAAGTTCCTGATTAATCCAACTTTAAAGACGTTCATCAAAGGAGATCTCCATGTGACTAGACCAAGATAGAAAGGGGCGCTAAGAAGACATGGCTCAGTAACAACCGAAAGAGAAACAGGTATCAGATGAGACCTCGTTTCAATTTTCCCGAACTGGCTGGAAGAAAATGATCGCCAACAAGCTTTGACTAACACTTCATTGGAACTGCTCTTTGGTGCTAACGAACCAGCTTGCTAAATCTCGGCGTTTAGCGTGTAACTAGTACTGCAGCCGACAGGGTGAAGGCAATATAAGGCTAATTATAATAGCTCCCATAAACGGCAATTATACTACTCCATGATCCGCAACAAAGGATAAACATTTCGACAAAGCTTACTAGCTAAGATCCTAAGAGTCCAACGGCTATACCTATCTAGCTTCACCGAATCTAAGTAGCACAAACCAAACTTTCTAGAGTCAAGACATATGTTGGGGTTATGACTGAAAACCGATCACGACATAAAACCTGAAAAATGAATTCAATTGAAACGAATCCTTGTTCAAAAATTGTCAACCCCATTGGACTATGGGGACCTAATCAACTTGGGATCGTTCCTATTGGCGCCATACCTCCATAATCAATATACTGTCAATAATAGATTCCGACTACAGCCAATCGCAACAATACCCTAGACGAGGGGGACAATTTTATTGGAATAAATCTGCATACCAATTGCCATTCACATCATCACCCTCCGCATTTCCAAACTTTGATCCGATATTAAGCCTAATTTCTCTGCGAACCTCTAAAATCCACTAATTGAAGCTATAGGAGAATCTCAACTCATCTTTAGATAATAATAATATCCAAAGGGTATAGGGCAAATCTTATTTGAATCTTTAATAGATTCTGATGTGTTAATCCATAAATTTTCCGTTATAGGTATGGCCCTTGAATATTAGATTCGTTTCTGTTTTTCTTCTTTACTGAAAAAATATGATTAATTAATAGCGGTCGAATGAGCACTGTAATCAACCATGGAAACGAAACGAATCAATTGAGAAAGATGTTGTGGATGCTGCTCTCATCTACCGAAACGAAGATTCCCACACCTAATTACGTGAATGTATCTTGAATTTACCGCCTTTAAGTCTAAATCCAAATTTTTGTCTATCATAGCATAACTGCAGATATTAAGAGTACCTACGAAGGTGGCCCCAAATAATTATTTTCAGCCATAGCTTGACAGAGGGTTGAGAGCTTTTAATGAGCAATTTCCTAACCACTTTTTATAAAAACTGTAAAATTCAAATAATGGAGTAATTTTCTCCCATTTCAGTTGCCACTTCCTTTAAAAAAATTAATAACATACCAAGAAGATTGCAAACACCACCTGCAAGATCAATCTTCAACAGTATAAATGGTGTCGTTACCCAGAAATTAGTTTAATAAGAAAACTGAGCATTCTGCAAAATTGCGTGCTCACTGGTCGGAATTCCAATTCAAAGCTTCCATTGAAAATGTTTGTTGGTTTAATGATCCGCTTCGCATAAACAATCTTTTTTATAAGCGGAGAAAATCTAGTTAGATACTGTCCTCAGAAGGTGGAGAAAGAAGAAACCTTAGCCTGAGGGTCTAGCGGCTCAAGCTATAATGCGTTATAGCCTCAAAATGGGGGAATGGGAATAAAGTAGGACTTCCACAAAATCATCATCAACGGCGCAACAACCGATATCCGGTCTAGGCCTGCCTTAATAAGGAACTCCAGACAACCCGGTTTTGTGCCGAGGTCCTCCAATTCGTGTCTGGCGTCCTAACCTACGCCATCGCGCATAGTTTTTAGTAAGGGAAGCTAAGAGAATGGAGTCGGGTAGGATAGTCCGCACGGGGAAGTTCTTTTTAAAGAAGAGGGATTGGATGAAATTGAAGGAGGAATTCGAAAGACAGATGACAGATGCAAAGTCAGTGGAGGTACGCAATAAGCCAAACATTCCGGAAGCACGATTACTTCATCATCGATAGTTACACCGACGTTTTAGACGAAACTTCTGCATGGTAGAGGATTACCCCCAAGAGAATAGAAAACAGAGGATTTGAGACATACTTATGAAGCACCAGCGAGCCAAAGTGTCAAAAACTTGACTGAAGGGACATAGGATGTAATGAGAAATATACAGAAAAAAACAACTAAAGATCATCGACGTAAAGCAAAAAAGGGACAGTAAGAAGAAAAGAAAGGTCGTGAATGAAGTATGGAAACAGTACTGGACACTGACTGGACCCTTACGGTACACCAGAGAAGGGGGAATAGGCGTAGGATTTGCAACCATCAACCATCATAGTCGAGTTTCAGAAAAGGGTTGGAAATGATGTATCAAAATAATAAGAGCGTATTTCCACAGGCTACGAAAAAAACAACCTTTGAGATTTCTGTTAAAAATTATGTAGAGAGGGAGGGCAATGCAATGATTGTTTTCTTTTATAAAAAAAGATTAGGAAGACTGTCAGGCCCGGGACTAACATTGGCGTCAAGGTTGCAAATAAGGTGCCTGGCTAAGGACTGTATTTCAAAAAATGCAGGCTATGCCCAGTCGGAAGAAGGAGGAGACTACTCATTAGAGGAGCTTAAAAGATGTATGGAGCAGTAAAAGGATCGCTCGCCTGAAGGTGTACTAACTTTAGACACGCACATAAGCATCTGCCACCTTCTTAATTCTGGGAAAACCTCCTCTACAATTCATGCTCCGTATTTTTTCTTTTGTTTTTAATTAATAATAATAATTTTTGCATGTTCCTACTACATAGGAAATAGCAAAAAGTTATCAAATCTTAAGTTTAAAAAAACAATCTTCATCCCTCATCAACGTTCGAAAATATAGAGTTAGCAGCCAATTATTTTTAAATTCATCTCTCCACCCGATGGTGTACACATTTGCGTGTAGATTCCCGACCAAACTTACTTGGATGTATACCAAGTTTATCAAAATATGCTCGCTTCAGCTGATTGATGTTGTCTTTTATGGGCAAGATCTTCAAGTCACGATGAACATTGAAGTTTCTGATGAATCACGGTACATGCTCCGTATAGCTTCGTAAATGTGTCAGGCGTTGTCCTTACCACAAGCTTGAAGGCATTATAGGTTGGTTTTCCCAATCCGAAACTTCATTTTGCCATATCCTACCGCAAATTTCAGAATTTCTTGAAAGCACTCTATTCGCCTTTGAGTGGAGTGTTTCCTTCATAGGCTTGCTCTTTCCAGCTTAATAAGTCTTACCTAATTCCGTCTAGGCATAGCTGCTATACGTTTCCTACTAAATAAATGGATCATCTCAACATTGAGTCGCGTTTTGTTGGATAAAAATTTCTCTGTATTCGAGAACATGGTAGGTAGGTAAGTATTAGTGGCCGCTCCGAGGAGCCCAATTAGTGCGCGAGTTTTGATGCCACAATTTCAGAGTCCAACCAGCTGGGATCTTCAGTAGTAACTCTCTCACCCTATAACTAGAGATCTCTACGAAGTCTGGCTTTAGCTAGGACTGGACAATCGCCAAGGGACTGCCAGAGGGTTTCTCGTTCTTGCAGTGTATGCCAGATCTGGCGGCATGCTCCCCTATAGACCAATACCCTTTGCAGACCGGCATACTCTTGTAAGTATTTTCCTACGTATGGCCCAAAAGCTCTTATGATGGGATCTTGTAATAGGCGGATAAAATCCACGTTGACTTGGTGAAGGTGGTGAACCTCCGCCATGTGAAGTCAGCGGCTGTCAAATAGTGGGAAATGCTCCTGACATTCGCCAGCCGAGGGACCGTCAAGAGTAGATCCCCGTCTGGCCTGTCTTTCAGCCATCTCATTCCCCTGTATGTTCCTATGACCGGGAATCCCAAGGAAGGTGACTTCGAGCGTGCCGCCCAGACTGTTCTTCCCGTCCCTGCACTGCCCCATCAGTCTGGAGGATGTCTCCACTGAGTACAAAGCTTTAATGGATGCTTGACTGTCGGTCAGAATGACTAGGTTGCGCTTGGGTCTCAGATCATGCCCTAGCCGTCGACAGGCGTCCAGTATCACCAGTAATTCCGCCTAATACAGTGGTGCGTCATCGGAAACCGTCCAACTCAGCCACGTAATGTGTATCCGAGAAAACCCAAGCACTTTACAGACCATCTTCGATCCGAGAATTCTGTGTCATAGTCTTGAAACATGTCTCCGGTCTTCCACTCTGTCTTGGGTAGAAAGTTCACAGCAAAATTGTTTGCGAAGCTCATCTTTCGTGTGGCGTAGTCCGATGAAGATCCCCAAATTTCCCGAAGTACTTCGACGAGGATGTTGTCATGGCCGTGGAGTTGCGTTGTCCAATATCTGGACTCACATAGTCTGACAATATTGCACGTTACGGCGTATTTACTATGAAGGTCCAGGGGGAGCAGATGCAACAACCTAACTAAACCACAGCTCTAGAAAAGTTTGTTGGTCCATCGGTTTCAAGGACAGTATCATGTCTTACCGAAAACCCACAAACGAAGTGAGCTCATTTGGGTTTGCGCTAGTCGTCAACAATCACGGATGTCGGGGAGCAGATTTTCGAAGCATATTCTCGAATTTCCTCAAAACAAGATTTGGAGAAAGGTAACAGCTATACACGTATACGCCCTCTACTATATCTAAAGTAAAGCTACCTCATACAATTCCATGTGCTTTGGCCGGCGAACACTCACATTGCTTATTCATTAATCAAATAGCTGATCCTTACATCACTGGAAAGATTCCTGCCGGATTCACTTCGGAAGGGTATTAAGTGACTCTTCCCTGCTTTATTTTATTTTTGCGTTCTAATTAACGCAGTTGTAAATATTGGATGATAGCACATACAACATGGGTTTCAGGTCGTGTCGTGCTCCTTGCCAATATGCCCTTTATCTCGAAACCTTCTAAGGTTGAAAAGTCATGTCAATGCCCTTTCCATGTCTTCACGAAGCATTTCTAGGTATACATGAGCAAGATCGTGAAAGAAAATCAGGGCTTAAAGTTAATAAAGTTTCCTCTATGTTCCCAAAGTATCTATCTAATCTATTAACGTCTGTGCCCGGAGAGAATCTCCTCATTGCGTCCCACCTCTCGTCAGGCTTGCGCTTTGTTAGCTATCTCGGAAAATGAGCAAGATTATGTTATATCCCTGTTCCTGCTAACGAAGATTCGTTCTTTAGCTTTTTATATAGTCACAGTCTTATGTGATTTCTTCTGAAATAGTAGAGGTTCAAATCCGAATTGAATAGGACCAAAAAAGAGGACCATTTTAATACAGCCTCACCGAATCTGATGGTGAGTGTGCATTTACTGGTTTGATAGATATCGTGTCTGCTAAACTGGGTCTTTTGGCATCCCAAAAGGTAGTGTACCCTAGCTTTTTGGCAGAGCAGAGTATACGAAATTCGGATTTGAGGAATTTGAGTGCTACACACCTGTAACAGAAAAGTGGCACTTTATAGCAGTCTCCCCAACGATGCCCAGCTTTGACGCAATTCTACTAATTATGGTGAAAACAGTTTCAATACTCCCGTTCAGTTTCCAATTGCTTGAAAAGTTATTGTAGGAAGAGTGATCCAATACTTCAAGGTGACATTGCAGAGTTCTAGAAGATACATGGTATGATCCCGACACCCTCCCTTCAAAGCTTTCCAATCATTGCCGCGTTAGGAGCCGTAACTGGGAAACGAAGAACCGCCCGTTGAATAGTCTGAAGTAATCCCCACTTGCAGATTTTGATGAGTTAAGACTTCAGATGAGAGTACTTCAGTCATTACATAACCTCTAAAAAAACTATAATACTTGAAGTTATCTGAAGGCTCCTGCACTCGGGGGGTCTTTGAAATATCGTCAAAGTGCCGATTTCACCAAATCTCGATAGATATTTCCTGCGACTAATGAACATACACCCATGCTGACACAGAGCCACCTGCTCGGTTTCAGAAGAGGCAATTGGGCCGTCGTTTCACTACTTAAGAGAACCAGCAATAGAAGAAATTTAACTTTGCACTATGGGGTCAATATTCGCTAGTATAGCTTCACCAGACGAGCGAGAGCGACGAGACCAAAGCGTCTCTTCCTGAGAACCCGTAATTTTACTGGGGACAATCAACGCTCTGCACAAGGCGATGAAAAACATCTTCCACCGTCTACAAACTTTGATTATGTTGAAGACCTGACGGCTCTAACCTTAGGTTTGGCACCCCCCGTAATATCAAGCCGAGACAAAACCCTGTGGAATTATCCACGCAGTCATTAAAAGGGCACCATCGCCTCGCAAAAGTCGTCAAGCCATTGTTTCGCAAAGGTCTTATGCGGCATCTGCAAGGACGAAGACGTAGACGACAACAAGAGACATCTAAAACAGGGTATGATAACAACTGTATCAAAAAGATCATAAGAACTCGCTATTCCAGGATTTCAACTATGGAAAAAGTTGTATTTGAAAAAAAACCCTAAATTAGGTAGCATCTTATAACCTAACGTGCTTCAAATTAACCATTTTTTTCCAAAATTGTCACTAAATTCGATTCGCAGAACCGCGTCGTTCAGCTCCATACTGACGTTTTGTATCACTAACAATTCCTCCCAGTATCCTTCACTTATCCCTCGAAAATTACAGCAATTTCTTCGACATGAACACTACTCATCCGTTCTGAAACCTCAACTGAAACATAAACATCTAAAATATCATGTAACTTTGCTATTGCCTCCGTTTACCTTAATTAGACATAATTCAAGAAAATGATCCTGTACGTTCGTCCAACATTGATTTAACGTATAATTTCGATAAATGTCTCGTCCGCTTGTTGTTTCACTGAAATCCGCACAAACTCACTGCGGATCGCTTGCACCGAAATCTATCTCAAATAAGCGCTGCTTATCATCTGAACGCGGCATTCCGGCCAAGAACAGGACGGATCAATTTCCTTTCGGTCCCCTTCGGATGGGATAAAAAAAAGTTATTTTGATCCATATCATAATTGTGATTATCACGTCGATACGGCAATTATTTTAAATAGGGAGTCGCGTCTGCAAGGAGGGTAGTTAGAACAATCGCAATCATTAGGATGGGATGACGAAGGATTATTATTATAATAAGGCCTGGCTAGTGGCTAGTGACCGCTGGCTGACTGCTTGATTTGATTTCAGCTATTTGGGGCAATTGCTTCCAGAAATTTTTGGAAATTGGAAAAGTTTATGGCCAATTGTAGTTGGGTTTTGTTCTGTTTTTGTGGGGAGCCAAAGGGTCGACAGATTATCCTTGCCGCGAGTGAGAGAATGTACATAATTGGAGAAGTTTGATAGTGGAAATTGTTGAACTAATTTTTGTTAAGCAACATTCAAAAATTTATATTAATGGGGAGAACTAAAATGATCCTTCAGAAACATTTTCAATTTTTATAATGAGAATTAACAATATGGGAGGGGTCCTCCTCCTTTTCAGAAATGAACCCTATATTTTCTCGCCAATTGCAATTCGGTAGTTGACTCCCTTGTGTGATGGCTAAGTTGGTTGAATGCCAGCCTCTCGACATCATTACCCGGATTCGAATCACGTTCCGTCATGGATATTTGTGTTCGTCTTTGTGTTGTTCATATACTCCATGAGCGGAATGAATAGGAACCATACCTTTTCTTGGCCAAGTGGTTTTGATTCCAAAGAGCTAACCAAGAGTAACCGAATTAAAGCAAAATGCCGGTAAAACAAAAGTGGTCAATTCGACAAATCCTTCAGCAATTGGTCTATACTGATTGCGTTGTTTTAATATAAGTGATCGACAGCTCTAGCAACCTCGAAGCAACGGCTCCTTCCTTAAGGTAGTCTCAAATACTTTTGACTAGAGTAGAGTACAAACTTTTCAAAGAAGGCAGAGAACTCGTTGAGGACAATGAGCGTTTTGGTGGTCATTCCACATCTACCAATGTGAAGCACGTTAACCAGATCAAGAATTTAGTGCTCAAAAATCGTCACTTGTCAATTAAAGACCTTGTTGGCATCACCAACGTATCATTTGACGCAATTCAATCGATTTTGAAGGGCCAATTAGACGTCAGACGCATCTCATTTCGTTTGGTACCGAAAAACAATAATGCACCTTCGTGCACAGCATTGATTCTCCGTGACTTTTTCATCAAAAATTCAACGCATATCATACCGCAGCCGCCCTAATCACCTGGACCTGACGGAGCTAATCGTCTGATTTGGGACTGTTCCCTAAACTGAAATTTCCACTTCTGGACATCGTTTCAGGAAATTCAAACAGCGTCGAACAAGGCCCTAAAGGCTATTCAGGAAATCGATTTTAACCAGTGTTTCGAGGACTGGAAAAAACGTTGACATAAGTGCTTTGCATCCGGCGAAGACGACCAAAAAATTTGGAAGAACAAATAAACCGTTTTTGTTTGATTTAAAAAGTGTGACTATTTTTTATCACAGTAGCTATCTCGGCCGTACAGTAGTTTATCACGGAAACTAACCGCTTCCATTTTCTTTTCCGTCAATCCTTAATAAGACCGGCGCCACCAACCCCTTCGCATAGACTTCGATAACTTTGACCGGAATTGGTTCGGGTGCATCTTCAAAAACCAAAAGTAGTAACTGTTAGCTGAAGGCGAATAAACGATCACAGGTCTTGAGCAACGGCTGATTCCTTTTCAGTATTTCGTCTTTCCCAGTTGCCCTCCCCTACGACTCGAACTAAATTGGCCTATTGACTTTCTCCTTCGATTTCCGGAATATTACGAGAGATCAAAACATTTTTAGTGGGCATCCACACAATCTCTGATGAGACTGCTGGTAAGGTGACAGCATCATGACAAATACAAACGTCCATGACGACCGGAATTCGAGCCCAGAGCAACAAGGCGGAGAGGCTGACGCTCTACCCAACCAATGCCGCCAAATAGTAGCATAGTCTACATAGGCTTTTTTTACATTTCTCATTTGTGTCAAAGTACACTACTCGTTAACATGTCAAATCTGCAGGTGCGACAACTCGGAGTTCATTGACCGCAGGTGTTATTAGTCTAGAAAATCCAGTACTTGAGTTTACCAGTAAATCTTTTCTCAAGCGTTTTGAGGGTTTCAAGGGGCATAGAAAATGATGTAGGATCTCCCAACTCTACTGTATTGCTGTGTAAGCCATATTTACATCAAGTCCTCAGCCAAATTGCATATAACGTGCTTTATATACTTTTTAATAAGAATTCAAGAGCGTTCATCACCCTTGCTATGCGGAAGTTTCGAGTCATAAATGTACATAGATAGGCAGATGTCGATTCCGCTGCTGGTAAGGAGTGTTTGTAATTCTTTTTGGTATTGGCTAATATTACTCCCATTAGACCATTTTAAATGCAGTTAGATGCAGGTTTAGCACACTGTATTCGTTTGAAGCTCTTGAGTTTCACACATGACATACTACACTGAATATTGAAAGTCACAAGCTTATCAACAGCGTTGGCAATAGCGGTATGGCTTGGGTTTTCTATAAAAATTCTTCTAGTTGGTAGTCATTTTTGGCTGCCTTCAATGTACATCTGACATTTCCCGTAGTTGTCAGTATGGGTGCTACCGTAATTGTCACATTTTTTCCAAAAAGGTCTCTCTTGCCCAAAGGGTGAGACACAAGTCACGATCAATAATGTGACACATACGCTTAGAACTGTATAGTACAATGGGTCTTCAGAAAGGCCAGACGGCTTCGACCAGGGCAGAGGTAACTTACCAAGCGCTGCCACACCTCTGACCTATGAGCAGTATCGGCCGGCTTAGAGCTGATTTTACTAGGCGGCTTTCATCTTGAATATAACTCATACCCATGTCGTGTCATGAATATATAAAGAAGCAAAAGACACCTAGTAACTTCTTCGGCTCCCAGAGCACAGGTGAGGCAGCGTCTGATGAGTTACCTCTGTCCTGGACGAAACCGTCTTCTATTTTTGTATAAACTTTGGTTCTGGCCCCAGAGGAGTCAATGGTTCAGAAACAGAGAAATAAAATTTCAATTTCCAATTTGCCCGGTTCCTAACAAGTGGATGGCGACACCAGGACCCCTCATATTCCTAAACCCTAACAATAGAAATTAATGAAATTATAAGGCAAACTTACGAGCTCTTTTCTTATCTTATTGGTAAGTTTGCCAATGATTAAAGTATTTACGAACGATCGGGAAGAGTTGGGCGACGAAACACGCTTTGAATGGCCGTCGACATGATTAACCAACAACAATCTGCATCCCAATAGTAAACTAACGTGAGAAAAGGCCATGCCAAGTTGGTCACCAAAGGGAACCACAAACTTTCTGAAAATCAACCTTCTTTGGACAAACTAATTCCCATGATAAACTATCTGCCGAAAGCCGAACACAAAAGTACTGACAGGCACGTCGCACGATCACCAAACCGAAAAAAAATAAGCAAATCAGACTCCATTGTTGCCAGCGTAGTAGATATAAAATACCAAAACAGCTCTTCGTCTCTAGCGCGCTCCATTCTCATCAAAAGCTCTGCCATGCAGGACATCCAGGGCACAGTGCCGTATAATATTATAATAATAATTATCATCATTGGCGTGACAGCCGAATTTGATCTGAGCCCTGAAACGTATTAAAACACTTCATTCAACTCCTCCGTGATTATTACCCTGATTTGAACCAGGTACTCATTTACAGCTGGTCGACTGGTATGTGACATTCAGTCCCGATACTAATTCGTCTGTTGCCAGTGAGAGTTGAACCACGGCCCTCCGCTGCGAAAGTCTAGCACTCTAACAACTAAACCATCCGGAGATAGTGCCCTGTACTTTATTTTAAGCAGATGATGTTTGCCTAGATACTCACAATAAAGCTGATCTCAAGATACTGATTTCGAGGAGAGGTGCTAGCTCCATTTCTTTCTTCCATACTTCTCTAGTTGAGTTTGTGATGAACAACAAACATTAGGCTCGATTTCTTTGCCTTTACCATCTTCCTGAATAACACTCAGAAGGGTATCTGTAGGGGAAATAGTTGGTCCCTTTTAACTTAAATGTTTGACTTGCTCAATTTTCTAATCAAAAGTCCTAGTACGTAGCATCAAGTCAATGTCATCTACGCTGAAGTTTTAACATACACTTGATGCTACAGACCAAAATCTACTATCTATGCTGAGATTTTAGAGACATATACTGTAGTTCAGTAAGTTACAGGATACTACCTTTTGATTTGCCAGCGAGTTACTTTCCTCCATTCATTCTCATCTGGCTCACCTGGTATCTATCTAATTGTTCTTACCGGCTCTCGTCCATTAACAGCCTATTTGAAAAGATAAACCTTGATTTTGCTAAACACCGCTAACTGGCTAAAGAACCTAAGTAAATGCTACCATCACGATCAAAAAATCGCTTTCAAAATATATAAACCTCTTAAGCTTGTTAAAGTCCTTCACTGCTATTGGCAGTAATTTTTGCGAGCATATATACACAGTCGAATTCCCAATCACTAACTCAGAGGTATGATAATAAGAAAAGTACCTGATGCAAATAGTGCAGGCGCCAGAGCTAACAATAACCTATTATCTCTAAAATAACAAACAAGTCGGAAACCGGAAGCTCGGCACTTCAGGTGTAAAAGAAATTGCTGATCTAATGTGTAAGAATTTTCAGGTACATGATGGTTCCATTTATATATAACTCGTAGTGTATATACATTGAATATACCCACTGAATCCAATGCGGGGTAGTATTTTGACGAAAAAGGGGGCAACTTTAACCTACCATAATTGTGTTATTAACAGTAGAATTTCCACCAAACTTTCCAGTATGATGCTAAATGAAGCGGAGCTGGGATGAACTTAACAAGGATTCGCAGACAATTTTCAAACTACAATTATATACGATTATTGGGACACCATGTATATACATGGATTTTTCGGTTGGCTAGTTTCCGAGAACTGGTTCTTGAAGTAATTGACCGCTTTCGGACCCACTTATTTCTTCTCTTTACAACCAATGTCAAATGAATACCTGCTTTCGAAAGTACTCTCCAAGACCTTTCATTTGATATCCCACATGGCTATATTCGGTGAAAAACATTTTGCACCCCCCTTTTAGGTGTATGGACCTTAAGTTCAACGTGCACCAATGTAACTCACCATATCCGTAAGGGTTGATAGTCTAACCTTTCTACCAAATCTGGTGTCAATAGATGTAACCATTTCTGAGAAAATTGCGTGTAACAGACGAACAGACAGACCGTTTTCAACAGAACCTTAAAAAGAGCTACATATATGGTAGAAATAAAACGGGTTTTAAGGATATTGTAACATAACTTCGCACAGTAGGAAGAAAAGACGCAAATCAAAGACCTCCTATCTTAAAGTAGACGTCCTGGCTTATGCCAAGTACACGCTTAACATTCATAACAACAACCGTAAACAACTTTATCATAAGATTAGATCCCTAATTAGGTACCAATTAAGTTTCATACGACTCAGCATTGACTACTTCCTATCGAGGTATAAGGAGTAGCCACACCCCAAAAGCATGCACTCCGTATACTGATTCTACGAAAAATGAGCTCATTTGTCAGATTAATAAGCCCGAACGTCCCAATGTCCCAGGGAAGGAACTGCTTCGTGGGGCCTTAAAAAAGCCTTGGAGTCAAGTTTTACTGATTGTCCTATATTTTCTAGTGCAGAGAACTCTTTGCTATATCCGTTATACACCAGTCCGGTTGCAATTCTACATTTTCACTGAGAAGCTAATAAGCATTTATCTAGCTATTACACGTAAATCTTTGCTATTTCAGCTAGATCTTCCTCTTGGCCCAAACCATTTTCAAAGAATTCCTAGGATGACCCATTTTGTCAAAAAAACTTAGCTTCGAAGCATCAAAGTCAAATTTTGTACTAAGGACTTAAAATGTGTAACAAGGCAAATCCTAATTAACTTTCAGTGCTAAAATGCTCATATATGAACAGGAGCTCAACAAACATCAATAAATGAATTTTGCCAGCAACTTGTACTTCCCGATTATTTCTATATATTCCTTGACATTTATAATATCCATAACAATCCCCAAAGTGTTAGCAATTTTATTGATTTTATGTCCAGCCACGGAAGCATATTGGATAGCACTCTCACCTGTTCAATTGCCAAACATAAAATACCTGAAGTTATTAAAGATCTAGCCACAACGGCACTTTATCAAGCATCTTCGGAGAATATTAAGCTTCTGTTATCCTATCCGGTCCGAATGAAAACGACCACCAGACTCACATAAAATCGGGCCTAATCGACATAAAATGACCATAAACGTTTGTAATTAGTAGGTTGAGTACGCAAAGATATCCCAAGTGCAAAAGGCACGGGAATGAGGCGGCACCACGAGGGTTGTAAAACGGTGGGCGCGATTCCTATATGAAGCTTACGAAAAAAGATAGTCCCGTTCGATATGAGATACTCTACGAGGCGGTATATTCGCAGATCTATCTATAGCACGTAGTGGTAGGCAAAGATAAAAATGAAGTTGTTTTTATATGGCGACATCGGCTACAAACAACACTGACGACCACTATCCAGCCGAGTTACCACGTTTAATGTGCGTGTTATACCATAAATCTTCTAATTTATTGCTAATGGGTTCCAATTAGGTAGCTGTTGACATAAAGCACTGGGATCGCGATCTCGTGATAAGAAGTAATTGTTGGTATATCGCCACACCATCACTTATAACCGCTCTTTTAGCTGGTCTCCGACTGAATGGAAGCACCTGTTTGGTTATCACCTGTCCAGTGTCTACAACTATCTTTGTAAGGAAAGGTATGAGGAGCCAATTAGTCTGAAGTAAGGCGAATCTTCTTAATGATTGAACAATAGTTCAGAAGAATATATTGTCAGCGTAGGTGAGACCGGTTTCGGAATTCCAGGAGTTGAAATGGACGTGAGCTTGATTAGCAGAAATGTATGGTCTTCTTCATTCCACCGTAGGAATTTTACGTAATAAACAGAACAGATTTAATTTCATTTCTTTATTTTGATAGTTTATTTCTTGTATTAGCTTAAAATTTAACTATTTCTAACTTTTCACTTAAAAACAGGTAGATATTTCGATTATTTGGCCAATCTTACCTTGCCGATAATTTTTTTATTGTCCCTTCTTTATTGATATGCCAAACATTAACCTTAACCCTTAACTAATTAAAGCTATAACAAACTTAACCAAACTCACTCTATCTTTATGCTACAATGTACAGTTGCAATTACAATATCCATCCTTAGCCTTAATGTACCCCAATCATCCCAGGCCTGCCAAAAATGCAAAGGATAGTGACTTTTAAGCTCTTATTCACCATTTGACAAGCCCTTAGAAATGTGCCCAATGGAGTTACTTTCCTGGTTCGTAGAGTTGCGAATTTGTAAATTCTTACAAATGGCACTTTGCATTATTTGGACATGTGATTCAGATAGATATTCCCCAGGTAATAAGACCCATTTTGTTGGAACTTTATATAGAAGTCAATTTGACTTTGGGGTTGAGGCCTACTTTCCTGAAAAAAGACAGCAAATGCTATTAACTGCACCGCGTGCTTTACTGATAGTGAGCTCCAAGCTCAACTTAAGGACTTTACTCCTAAGTATCTGATCGTTTATGATCTACTCACTGTATTTGCGATCCTCACACTTAGAAGTGTTTAGGTTTTTTATTTTAATTGAGTTAAATTCAGAAAATGCAGCCAATCCGAGACAAAGGCTTTGACTGTTAATTTAAGATATGACTGAGTTGTCTTGAGGTGGAAGAATGTTAAGCTGAGCCTCAGAGAGTTCTCCAAGAACGTACACTTTTCTAGCCTTACTACAGATATTTCTGGGTCCTTAATGAGAACAATGTTGCGAGATTTGTTTTTCCCCATTTGCCTGTTTATGTATCGGAACATATCTGGCCCTGCTTTAATATTTGCTGATTTTCGGGTAGGTTTTGTGTTACGAAAATTCGCCAAGACTTCGCGAATAATTTTACTGAAGAAACTATGTAATCCAAAAGAACAATGCATTACCGACTGCGTCAAATCATTTTTCCAAGTTAAGTCTTGGACGTGACTTGAATTTATCTTAGTCTGTCTGACCTAAAGATCTGATAGTGGTTGTTATTCAGTTATAAGCTTAATGTGCCAACATCATTGTCACTGCCTCGTTGACTCGCACACTGTAATAATTACAGGTTCCGACCACCATTTCTTAGCATTTTTTTTTCCCGGCCATTATCGATAGCTTGCAGGATTCCAGTTTTTTTCCACTTGACACAACTGATCTTAGAACGATCACATTCTTATCTCCCTGGCAAGATAACATTCTTCTCCATAGATTTGCCGTTTCCGATATTTTCCTATTTTCGACCGCCAATTTAAAAATAAGTGGTGAAGTATCCAATTTCAACATGTAAAAGTACTGTCAGTATCCTCTATGAACTTTGAGAAACTAGGTGAAATTATAAATCATATTCCCCTACTCTCCATCCAATCACTCCTTGGTGGGAGGGATCAGCCTGTGAGGAGCCTGAGGGATCAGTGTCCCCATCGCTATCTCCACTTATTTTTAGATCACCCCTTCTGGACTTTATGTTATCCCCGTCATCCCATCTTCCAACATGTCAATCAGCATCGTTTCCGAGAAGGCGAAGCATACTATTAGGGCTGTCATCTTGTAGGCCGTACGTAGAAGTTTATGTGTCTTACATCGTCGAGAAGGTGTGGGAAGGTGATTCCGTCTGGATCCAGAGCTTTCTTGGGGGCCGTTAAAATAGAGTCTTTAACAAAATTATGTCGATTTTGTAATTTCTGGGAGGGATTGCTTGATTTTCATCTTGGCCCTGGATTTTCGCCCTCCCCTGGTTACATAATATATGCAGTTCTCGTTCCCCGACTGATGCCCAATCAAAATAAAACAGAGGGTGCTAATCTTTCTGGCTATAAGCAATGATGTACTTGCAGCTTCCCTAGGTTCGTTATCATCCATCCATCATTGTCGTAGTCATACTAGCATTTGATGCTTTTTTACAAGCGCACTGTATTAGCTCCTTAAAATTAAGCTTTGTGATGTAACTGGAAGTACAACTCGTGGCCAGGGGCTTCCATATAAGACTCCAATTGGCTTAATTAATTAGACTCAGGGGATCAACCCACACAATATTATTTGCATGAGTCGCAATTTCAGACATCCAGTAACCAAATTGATAGCATCTATGATTTATCTGGCTTTATCGATACTACTGACACGACAGACCGGTAGACGTCATTTGGTATGCCAACCAAACCCGGAAGTCGATCTGTCAATACATCTCTTTTACTGAGGAAATAACTCATGAATAATTTTTACCGAGAGAATACGGCGCTTGATTTGTGAATATGAATACCCTCTGAATCGCCTCGTCACAATTATATAAGTGCTCCCCACAGTGTTTACGTTTGCCTCTAGATGGAATTCCCTAAAGCTTTCTTTCTTGCTTTATTCGATAGCCTGCTTGTAGTTTTTGTGGGCTTCCTTATATACACGCCTTTTTCCCCTAATTGGTCCTACCTACCGCCCTCTTAGTCACTCGTCAGGCTCCGTGGTTAGACTTTTCGCTATTCGACCAATAGTTGGATCTTCTGTTGGGGAACGAGAATCCTCTTGACATAAACGCGTCGCGATACGTTATATGGAGCGTAATGCGTTATATGGAGCGCTCTCTTTGGAGACGGGAATATCTCGTTAGACTAGTCTGACCGTAACCGTAACCGTAACTAAGTATATTTGCTTATCTACTGATTTCAGACCAACCTTTATCCACCGGTTTTGCGGGCCAACTTGGCGCACTTCATCTTGGTTTTGACTTTGGCCATATGAGCTTCCTGTCCTGTGGCTGTCTCCATAGTTGAAATATGACTACTTGGAGGCCAATGCGTGTATAATCTTCGCGACCGTACCAGGATAGTTTACAACCAGTGTAGTGCTGAGAAAAGGAAAGGGTGAAGCAAACCCTTATTTCCGATGGATGTTTAGATTACCTTCGAAGTCCAGCAATAAATCTAACTGCGCAAAAACCTCTACCAAACTGCCCCCCTTCACTCGTTAATTTCTTCGCTCCCCAATTGAATCTATCAGAAATTATCTTTATACGTCATTCCCCTGTGACGAAAATAAAACTGTTAAGTACGTCCTCGGATTCAAACAAAATGAGGTTTGGTGGGACGTAGCCGCTGCATTCACCACTTATCACCTACATAAAGCTACTACGCCTCCCATTCATTCCTTTGTAAGGTTTAAGGCTCTCATATAACCTCTTTTCCTCTTTACTTTTCTATATAATTTTTGATAACAGTGCGCTCTAGTTTTATTATCAGTACACTCAACGCTATGCAAGAGATAAGCTTACAGCGGCGGGCCAGTATAAAGACAATTGCTCATCCAAGCAAATCTTAAGCGACAGTGCCACGTTTGGAGTTTATCTGGATTAACTTCATTTTCTCATTGCAGTTTCTAAATTTCAGGTACTCGCCATCTGACAATATGTCTGTTCTCTTGCACCTTCTTTATTTCTTACAGTATACACTCGGTTTCGTAATATACCATTTGCCCCACACTTGCACCGATCAGACTACCTTTGCAAAATGTCCAACCAGAAAGCGGCAAATCTTTAATTGAGATTTGTTCTCTTAGGCCACAGACAACCAATCCAATTTGAACTTTCCCGGCGGCCACCACATCTGCACTGCTTCCATTGGTAGCAGTATTGGCGCCGTTTGAAAACCACCATAGATTTTTCTTAAACTCATATAGATTCTTTTGTTCTTACAACTTGAAACTTATATAACCCCTTGAACGCAGTGGGAATTTCTCATCTGGATATCACTTCATCAGTATTCTTACATTGTATCTCATTTTTCGGAGCAGTCAAATTTTGAACTTCGGACACTTTCAGCTCGAACACGAGATCCTCTTTCTGCGTTCCGCGGATCCCGCTGACTTTTTCGCGTAGGTCTTTTAAGTCAGAATTGGCTCTAACTTTTCCATATCTCCACATATGAAAGATTGACATCGCTAAGCCAAAGGTAACAACCGCCTCTGAGCGAATTCGCATGTTTAGTTGGTCTTTTTGACAACAACTCTGATCTCTCCACCGTTTGTCTTAGGATTCGCCTCCTCTCCCCCCTTTGAAACCTTAGCTCCGTTTCTTGGAAAGAAGAGTCCATCTTCTTTTAAGCACTCCCCGATTTCCTAGAAGATCCTCCTCTCTTTCCCGATTGGAGGTAAGCCGGTGGTTGTGCGCTTGGGTGTCACTTGTGTTGATTGGTGGCACTGTTGGGACAGCAGGGTTCATTAGGACATCGTACTTCCTCCTGCTACTTGTGATAAAAGTGCCTAATTGCACTCACCATATTTTGCTGTTCTGCTCTCCCCTAATAAACTCGGACAGCTTAAATATTCTCATGTAAGTTTTGGTCAGAATATTCTTTTTGAAACCTCCTTCACCTCTCGAGAAATTCATAGAAGTTCCTCAGCTGTATCTTCTGCTGCAATTGTAACATCAGATACAGATACTACCCATTCAATCCGAAAGAAATCATCTTACGTACAGACTACAAAACACCATATCCTGGTACCTGCTCAAATACAATTAATAATAGCGTATTATTGTATTTTATAGATTTATTGCAAACTCCCCTCGTGCTCATTCCAGAAGTACAAAATCTCGCAGCAACGTAGAGCGTGAAACTGAAAAGTTTGGTGAAAATCCCACTATGTTCCCTCATTTGTGTAAAATTTTTGCACATAAAGCATCATATACAAAATGTCAGTACCATATTGAAACGAATAGTCTGACTTACTGAATGAGTACGAATAATATAATATATAAATCGAATTGTTTTTACATAAGAGGGCTTCCGATATTTGACTTGCTGATTTTTGCGGATCTTGCGGCGCGCAAAGTTGAACTTATCTTTATCCAATTCGTCATTGTCAATGGACTTCTCTTGCATTACTTTCTCGATCCCGGTTAATGTCTTCACTGGTATTTTGCAGTCCCGTAAGCCCTCTCTCTCTTTTGAGCCCACGCAACTCCTTTTACAATTGCACAATGAGTGCCTGTTAGCACTCCTACTGCTAAGTTGCGAGTGCTGTAGCTCTTTAGCTATATTTAGATGCTCGAACTCCACTCCTTCTTAAAAGACATACCATCCCCCAAGCCAATGGAGATAAATGTTATCTCTGGTAAACACAGCTGCCTATATTGTCCACGCACAGCATGAATTTCAAAATTTCTGGGCATAATAATCGGAATGTGTGAAAAATAGATAAGACCCCTAAGCGAGATAATGAAAATAGAAACAAAAGATAACGGAATATTGACCTTATAGTATTACTATATCAATATTTAATTAAACCTCTATTGTTGTTTGCTACATTACATACTCTTACTCAACAACTATTATCTACATTTTCATGAAAGTTCGCCCCGGAATCTGGCGATTGCAGTCTCCAGCCAACTGTCTAATTGACTATTACCAATAGTTTTCTAAACCTTCAAAAAAAGTTACGATATCTTTCACAAGAAAATACCATTTTGCTTCCTTGCGATACGTACTTGAAAGTCCTGGGGGGTTTAACGTGAGTACCTGCCGTAAAGGCATAATCCCACGGTCTTCTTCGGACAAGAATTGATTTTGGGACCACAATCAGAGCCCCGCCATGCAAGCACAGCGGTACTGGTTTATACTGAATGCAGGCTCAGTATTCATACCAGTGGATGCGAGGCCTATCTAACACCTCTGCCGCAACTAAGGAGTACGGCACCCGAGTTGTACAGCGCAACTCCACGCTTGAGCTCCGAGGAGCTCTGCCCGCGATGTAGGCCTAACCACAACCACCATGAAACTCCCACTCCGGGGGCCAACCGCAAATAACCGGGCCGAGAAGACATCCTCCAGGAATTCTCCTGGAGCATATGCTTTCTGAGGGCCATCCCGGTTCCCATGGTACCAGATAGCCTCCGCTGAGGCTTCGTGGCAGAGCCACTTCAGATTTGTCCCTTGCAGACTCGGGTCTGATCGCCCTCCTCGAGTACGTGGGGACGGAACTCCCCAACGGGTTAACTGGAATCAACCCGAGGCGGAGAACCGCAATGCGGTACGTACAAATGGATTCACCTGTAGAAGAATGGACGAATCACCATCTCTTGAGATATTTATCTTTCTGGCAAGTTTACTTTTTCCCAGGATTGCCATTTTCAGAAGTAATATCTTCAGTTCAGTAAGCTAACTCAGATCGGTTGTTAAATTTGATAAGGCATTGCAGATCCTCCACTATACTTGCCGCAGAAGGTTGGCTTTGAAATGAACGTTTTGGTATGCCTTTGAATGAGTACCTATAGGACCTGATAGCACTGGTGTTACTTACTTAGCCAGTGATCCTAATCAACGTTGCCACAGGACTGTAAAGTGAATGGTAAGGAAAAACTATGTCAGCGAGGTGAGGTTACAAATCAGCAATAACAGGTTTATTGGGCAGCGTAAATAACAATACAAACAACCTTGCTCGAAGCTTCGGTGCTAATACATAGTGAGATTTTGTATATATTTAACATAGTAAATTGGAATAACAATGTGGCGGTAAATATACAACTTAGGAAGTTATTGCCATCCTAAGTTCCACCAAAGCAATGAGTTGAAACTGACGTTTATCCTTATATTAAACTGCAGCCAACATGATCCCATGAATTCAAATTTTAACAATTTTCAAATGCAAATCCTCGGCAGGTGACAAAACCGCAGCTTTTGTTGAAAATTCCATTGGAATTGGTGTTTTGTCCGATATTTCAAACCGATAGTTCTTCAACAGCATAACGAGGCCCACTTTCGTTTGCATCCTACCGAATCTCATCCCTATACAATTTCTGGGTCCATCACCAAAGCCCAAGAATGCCATTGGATGCCTGGCCTTCCAAGCTTCCGGTAGGAAACGATCAGGATCGAACTTCTCTGGATTTGGATAATAGCGTTCATCGCGTTGAATCTCAAAAGCGGGGATTATGACAGGTGTCCCTTTCTCTATAATCACTTTCGTCTTCGCAACTTTGTAATTGTTTTCAGCTTTACGCTGGAGAGCAACTACCGGGGGATATTTTCGCAAAGTTTCTGAAAGGAAGGTGAGGATTAATTTTCATTGCAGTCAGCGCTTTGGGAGTGGATAAGTAATTCCACTGGCTCCACAATGGACCTCTCCCTTTTTATATTAACCAAGGTCACAACAAACACCTCATCGCGGGTGAAAATTTTGGGTTGAAACTTACCATTGATAACTTGGTCCAAATACACCATTTCCTTCATAGTTTCATACGTCAACCGACCTTCATGTTTCGCATAAACAGCATTTATTTCAGCCCGTAACTTCTCCTGAATGTCTGGATTCACCGCTAGTTCATACAAGGCAAATAACATCGTCGTGGATGAAGTTTCAAATCCAGCGATAAAGAAAACGAACGCCTGGGCCGTTACTTCTTCCAAAGTGAGCTTGTCCAACTTGATTTTCTTTTCTTCGTCCATGGTAACATTGTTTTTCAAATCAATCAACAGATCCATGAAGTCGTTTCGTCTTATGTTATTTTTCTCGCGGTGTTCAATGGTTTGACGCACAATACCCAAGAAGAAATCATTCACCTCCTTTCCAAATGTCACGAAATGCAGTTTGGCAGCTAATTTTGGAAATCGTACAAAAATCCGTCTTATAAAGCGTAGTCTCGATGTTATGAAAACCATGCGACCATATTTACGGAACTCTGTGTTCGGATCTTTCAGACTGTTGCATTCTATTCCAAAAGCGCACGTCCCGATAACGTCAGTTGTAAAACGAGCCAGTAGTTCCTTCAGCTCAAAATCAGTACCTTTGTCCAATATTTCACCCAAAATTTCATTGAACCGCTCTGAAACCTCCACTATGGTCGGGAACATGAATTTCATCTTGCCAGAAGTGAATGTCGGTGACAGTTTCATCCGAAGTGATCTCCACTTTGGTCCATCCAAAGAGAACAAATGCGCTGAGATGGGATCATCTTTCTCATTTGTGTAAATGCCGCGTCCATGGAAGTTGTTGAAGTCTTTCACTAATACGTCTTTCACAAAATCCAAATCAGTTGCTACCACCATCGGATTGATGGAAAAATATCCTCCGACAAAAGGAGTCCCTCTTCTCGCGTTATACAATTTGTGAAACAGCTCCTTAAAGCTACCATCACCTTTCCAAGAAAAATTACCCATTGGAAACGTTGGCTCAAGGTAAGGAATACCACGATCTTTCCAGTAGGAAAACTTCCTTTGGAAATAAAGATAAACTACAGCAAGCAAGGTCACGATCAACCAAATTGCAGACGAACTCAACTCCATGGTTTCTGCGAAACAAACTAACCACGATGTAGGTGTTGCTGACACGGATAATAGTTATCTAATGAACTATCTTAAATCGCACCATTTATATATGATAAAAAGATAAGTGTTATCTCCAGTAAACTCAGTCTGCCTGTCGTACATGATCACCATGAGTATCAGAATTTAGAAGCCGCAATAATCACTGCCAAGTTATCTAACGCATTTTACGCGATGACTCAAAATTAGATGAGAACGGAATACTTTCGCGAATTCATCTGATTTTGACTCATCACTTACGGTGCGCGAAATAACATAAAAAATAATACACTACACTACCAGAAAATAATCTTAAGTGAACGCCAAGAACTCGCTAGCATTACGTAAAGTTCCAGGACCCAGAGCCCCAGTTATGTAACCATTAGACTTCTGTAATAGATAGCATATGTTAGCGGATAAAAACAAAAGCATAATTAACGCTGTGGTACACCCTCTTGACGGTAAAACTTCCAAGGACATTTAGATAACAATTCTCTTTATTGTTATTCGGTTAAGGGAAAGTCGCACCGCGTCCTTGAAGAACTATTGTGCCCCTTTTACTGGTTATAGTGTACCTATTAATCATAGTATCTCAAGTAGGCCTATAACCGTCAGGAACTTTAGTAAGTTCCCTACTTCCAGATCTTTCAGCTTTGCATCTGGTATTAAGTGTTCTCCCAGATGCCTCGACCTACTTTGCACAAGTGCCGGACACCGTTCCAGAACGTGTATAGAGGTTTCGTCATACTCCTCACAAAACCTGCAGGCAGTGTCCGTAGATATCCCTAGCCTCCCTAGGTGATAGTTCAGCCGACAATGAGCAGTAAGAATTCCCACTATGATTCGGAGGTTCTTTTGGTGAGGTTTAATCAATCCTTTGTGCGTATGGGTTCGTATCCCCCAATAAGCACCCTGGACTGCTCCATCCCTGGTAGGCCCGCCCAGTATAGCCATGAATCCGTTTCCGATTCCACAGAAGGGTTCTGGTCCGTGTAGAGGCGTCGTTGCTACCAACCCAGCATGGCTTGCAACCCAGAGTATCCAGACCTTGTTAGACGAGCCGAGTGTATTCAGTCTCCAAGGCATTCCCATACCAGTTTAGAGTTCACCTGATTGGACCTAAGTGCCTTGATCGCTGCTTGACTATCGGTGAGAATAGCTATGTTCTGCCCCCTATAGTTCCTTTGCAGATTAAAGGAGGCACATTTGTCTATGGCATATATTTCCGCCTAGAATATGCTAGTGTACCTGCCCATTGGCTCAAAGTACATTTTCCGTCGACCAATAACACCGACACCCGCTACCTCTGTTGTGAGGGATCCGTCAGTGTAACAAGTAATCAGTTGTCGGCTTAAGCCGTATGTCGCAGCCACGCTCTCCCAGTTTGCCTTGTTACTCCAACGTGTTTCAAACTTCTTATCAAAGTGAAACCTCGTTGTCATGTTATCCCTTGGTACCAATTCGGGATACCGCCTAAAAAGAACATCAATCTTCCTTCGATTTAGACAGCTCCCCGCCTCACTCACACTACCGGCCATCCTGAATATTGTCCATCTTGCCTGCATCTATATGTGCAGATGGAGAGGGGTTAATCCCAGAAGGACCTTCAGGGATGCCGTTGAGCATGTCCTCATTGCCCACTGATCCACACGCAAGCCAGCCTTTGGAGCTTATGTAATTCCCTGGCTTGTGTGCTGAGTTGGGTTCTTTCTGCCCAGATTACCGCTCCATAGGTAATCATTGGCCTTACTATTGCAGTACATATCCAAAGTAGTATCTTCGGGCTGCAATCCCATTTTTTTCCTACTATGAACCTACAAGTCATCAGGACCCTCGTGGATTTCCGACAAGTGTTTCCGACATGTGTCTACCAGAGTAATTTTTGGTCTAGCATAATTCCCAAATATTTTACCTCTGTTTCCCGTTTCACCTCCATATCATGTAATCTAATGGCTCTCAGGTGATCAAGGTTACGTCTCCTAGTGAACGGCACTATGGTGGTTTTGGTTGGGTTGATCCGCAGTCCCACCTTCCTGCACCAGGCACTAGTAACCCTTAGTCCATTTTGGATTCTATCACATAGGGTATCTTCATATTTCCTCCTACAGATTAAAACAATGTCGCCCGCGTAACCCTGGACTTGTATTCCAGTATTTATTAACACGTCCAGGAGTTCATCCACTACCATACTTCAGATCAACGGCGATAGTACCCCCACCCTGTGGACAGCCTTCAGTGGTGTTCATGATAATAGAATTTGTACCTGTCGGTGCTTCTATTTGCCTGCTTTCTAGCGTTTTGCCCATCCAGAATGCCAGGGTATTTCCCACTCCTTTGCGGCTCAGGGCATCTTGTATCTCTGTGTGCGATGTATTGTCGAATGCTCCTTCGATATCCAAAAATGCGCACAGTGCAATTTCTTTTGTTTCTATGGTATCCCGTAGTACCTCTGTCAGCTGATACAGAGCAGTTTCAGTTTACCGTCCTGCTCGGTAAGTGTGCTGACAGTGATGTAGAGGATTACGTTGGAGAACGTTAGTTCTAATATAGCTGTCTATGACCTTCTCCACCGTTTTGAGTACGAACGATGTTAGGCAAATTGGTCTGAGAGATTTAGGGTAAAAAGGATCTTTTTTACCCGCTTTCGGAATAAAGACCACTTTTCCCCGTCTCTATGCCCTTGGTATGTATCCCAGTGCTATGCTCCCCCTTACCACCCTCAGAAGAGACTAAGATAATTCCTAGGCCTCTCTGGATAAATGCTGGCAAAATGCCATCTACTCCGGGAGATTTCTTACTTTACAGTTAGGAATTTCTTCGAAGTCGCCGAAAAGTGGTTTACCTAATGTTCGCAAAGGAAGTGCATGTGGGCTTAGTCTTCCTCACGTATTATAGTGTCCCAAGTGTGACGGCTGTTAGCCAACTTAGCACTGGTGGTATGATGTATACCAACTGGAGTCTGCAAGTGAGAAATAGTACGAGTAGATTCCTTTCTTCGTTACAGCTAGCGGGATACAGGCTGCGGTCACTAGCGGGCATTCATCCCCCTATATTTCCCTGTTCGGGCACCCAGAAGAGCAACATTTTTCATCAGCATATCAGCGCTGGCTTGGAAGCGTTGATGATCACTTGACTGTCGGTCAAAATGGATATACTATATTTTACTTAGGACTCAGATCGCATAAGCTTCGCGAATCACCCATATCTCCAGCTAGAAGGCTGTCTGATTCGGATATGATGTGTGTATTCGAAAAAAATTTCCGCCTCCACACGATAGATCATTTTTAATCCGTCGGTAAAAGAATGCGGTGTCACATCCTTGCAATATACCGCCGGTCTTTCACTCTGGCCTGCAAAGTTTATCCTGAACCTCAGTCTACATGTTCTACAAGTTCTCTCGGTAGTAGTTCCTAGATGTTTCTATAGCCGTAACCTGGAGCCTGATACCAATGCATGATAAAATATATTTGATATAGAGGTCGAGGGGAAGGACACGCATAGTCCCAATAGTGCAGTTGTCCATTGAGTCGCGGGAAGTAGTAACCAGATTCTTTGTCTTAGTGCTGAATAACATCAAATCATTTTTTTTGGCCTTTATGACAACTCCACTTCCAATGACTCATTGGATTACTTTTGAAGTACTCCCCTAAAATCTCGTTGACAAGTTCAGGAAATACAAATATCACCACATCATTAGCATATAATACCTTCATTTCACCATCCTTATTCAAAAAAGAACGATAAAGTTGACTGACGGTTTCGTCCAGGGCAGAGGCAACTCATCAGACGCTGCCTCACCTCTGCCCTGGGAGCAGCGTGACCGAAACCGCCAGTCAACTTTTTCCTTCTTTTTTGAAAAACTTGGATATTTAACTCAAAAAAGAGGACTCCGTGGACTACAAAAGAGGAAGTAACTTGCTTCCCAAGTGGTCCACTCTGTCACTAAGTGGGTGCGGACTCAGGACTCCCAGCATCCTTAACAAAAAAAAGACATCCTTATTCACCATTCCTACTAGAGTACCGGAGAGATGATGCCGCCCAGGGGTGTCCTTCGGTTCTTGATCCTGGTTATGGCTGCTTCTCAAATGTAATTGATTTATCCTGCGTCTTAGCAAAGATAGGTACTATATCCAATGTGAAAGATACCTTTCCAACGATACTCTGATTAGAGCCCCCAGAATAGCTGATTTGTTGAATGCCGCTTGTATGTCCACGAGGATAATATGTCTTGGACGGATGTAAAGTAAAACTCAGTCGAAAATTCTTCGCGGACTCATGATCCCGTGTGCCTATCTTCCACGATCTCGCATATCAACCACGAAACAACCTTTTTATGGAAGGAGGTGTAAATTTAAAAAAAAAAGTTGCTGCAATGTGTGAAATTCTTAGCACTAAAGCCTCCCGCCCCCTTTCCGCCTATATCCCCGAGGGGTCATGGAACGGACGCATTTTTCGGACTCGTTCCAGTGACTGGAGCTTCTTTTGGGTCGTGGCTATTGTGGCGTTTACTGAAATCCAATTCTCTCTCTGGACTCAACATCTGCTTTACGAGGTTATAGGGTCCGTTGAAAACATCTCTCAACCTTATCTTCCAGACTATCCGCAACGGAATCACCCGCCTTCTTCGGGGAAGATATTGCCCCTCATTCGTTAAAATGTCCAAAGGGGACATTCCCGCGATAACACACACTGCGTCACCTGATGCCTGCCGGTACGTCGAACTCAGTCTCCTTCGGTTCGCACTCGATTTCCATTTTTTTTTCGCCAAATCCAGTTTAATCATTCGTGACCATGTTTTGATGAGACGAATGGTTTCACTTCGCTTCCATATAGTTTCGCGTCCTTAGGGTGTTTTGCAACTACAACTACAACCACCGCTAGGTCGTCTACTCTGGTACGCGAATTCCAAATACCCCACAATACCTGTTGGTTCACAGTAGAAACCTCAGCATGAGACTTTAGGGAACACCTACTATGAGAAAACATCCTTTCAGCACTAGAGATGCGCCTCTAAAAATTAACTCTTAATTAACCGAATTAAATGGCCAAGGACAGTAGAGCAGAATCCTTAAATGCAACCCCCTGGGACCGAGTTAACAACCCTAGCTAGTATTATTCCGCCTGGCCCAAGAGATTTATATAGTGAGAAAGTGTTTATTGTCCTGCCAAATATCTCTCTCTTTCTCTCGAATTAATGCGACATTTTCTGACAACCGCGACTGTATAACCTCAAACGGAGGAGGTGAGATCGCTCGCCAGAAAATATATCTACTAGAGTCCCAGAGTCCCAGGAGAATACCCCGCAGAAGAGCCATCGCTTTTTTTAAAATAGGATGGGTTGCTACATTCTTTGAGTTTAATCTTACTGCGTATAGAGGCGCGCCGGCGCTTTCGATATTTTAGAGAAGTCAGGTCAGGACCATCCCTAGTCTTCCTGAAGTTATATGAATATTCATTCCACTACAGTGATAAGAGTCATTTTGGTGCGTTTTATTGGATACGAGACTTTAACCATGACTTTCGTCGCCGCCTCTGGAATTTTGTCATTTGACGCCAGTTTGTTAATGATGGGAATGCTATAAATAAGAGTACTTCGAAGTTTAGCCCTAGTTCCTCCAGTCATTCTTTCTAAGGTGTCTGAATGGTTCAGGAATCTCTTGTACAAGGTTCAAGGTTCTTTGATTGAACGATCTTCAGTTTTCCATTTTTAAGGTCTCATTGTCGGTAAATAAGATACCAAGGACCTCTTCCCAATCTTGACAAAGCCTTGAACTTAGAAAGCAAAAAGTTGGCTTACAGACACCGATACGTTAGTACTAATACTAAAATGAAAAGAAACTCAACTTGTTCTTTGATTTCCGAGCTGCCGTACAACATATGCCTTGTGTTCGCATTGCAGTCTATCTACACAATGATAGATACTCAGTGCTGTAACTTCTCTCTTCTATGAATCATGTACCCCGAGGAAACACACATACAAGTGCTCAGCTTCCATCAATTCTAGTTCCAGCACAAGAAAATTTCTTAAATCTGCATAGCCCTCTTACTGTCATATAAGTCTACCCAAGGTTCATGTATTAAAGCGAAATCGGACTCCTCTCTACAGAAAACGGGTTACTCAAGACGCACTTCGCATACGGCAGGTCGATCTGACATGATCCTGAGCATTGCTTCCTTATATGGCAGTAGACGCCCTCATTGGAACGCCAGTGTTCATCTCGTCCAAAATTTAGTTAATGCTGTCTACGGGATCAAAGTCATCTAGTTCCAAAGATTTCGACAGTCAAATTTAACCGACAGATATCCTAGAAATTTTGTTGTACGGGATGTGCCTGAAGTTTACGCTCTCCTAGGTGTACGTCCACCCTGGTTCGACACACTATTATCTCAGACAGCTTGACCCCCACAACTCGGGGGACTACTTGTAGGTGGCACCTAGCCACCTCGCTATTGAACGGTCGTTATTGTTGCCTTGTTTTGTGTGGAGGTTGCCGGTTTGCGTAACCTTACAGACTTAACTCCTTTATCTAAGTACAATCTCGCCGCGTATCAAGCAATTAAATTATTTGAAGTAATTAAGACTTACCTTTTCTATTCGGTAGTAAATTTGGCTAGGCTTGCAAATACTACCATTTGTTCCCTCCATCAGTGCTAACAAATTTTAGCGCTGGTGAAGGGAACAAGTGGTTCCCGAAATATCGGTATTTGCAAGCTTAATAAATATCAATAGCGAACAGAAAAGGCAAGTCTAAATTATTTCAAATTAACTCCGTTGCTATTTCACAAAGTCCTTTTCCTTCCACTCCCCGTGAGAGTCTCTTCATTCTTAATAATCTGGGAATGGCTCTTGAGAGGGACTCCAACACACCTGGCGTCCTTTTCTGTGTTAATTTCAGAGCAGCCCCGACGTCGATGATTTCGACGCAAATGTATTATGGCTGGTACTCGCTTTGCCTACTTTCCAGGCTGACAATCGATAGTCCATCTTTTGCCTCACGAAGATCTTCATAGTCACCGGTCTAAGCACTCCCAAATTTGTATCTGTGTTTTTAAGATATGGAGTCCATGCTTATGTAGTCTCATGAGTATTGCGGGAAGAAGTCCACCCTGGTTAAGCGGGCCACTGAGGAAAAGGGTTTTAAATAAAGTCGAAAGTCCGAAAGGAGCCCCCATAATCAAGACCAAACTCCACCTTAACCACCCCTTTGGGAGCGAGCAGAGTTGACTCTCAAGCTAAGACTCGCTTACCTCGTATCACTCAGAATCGTTATACTACTCAAATATTCACCACTTGCTCCTTGTTCCAAAACGATGTCCTTTATTATCGCCTTCGGTACCACAATCAATTTTTGTGTTATTCTGCAACTTTGACCTTCATTTCATTGTGACCTGCAAATTTTCCTAAAAGATATGCAAATATTTGCAAATTGAGATAGATTCTGTCACTTTTGTTCTTACGAAAGGATCTAGTCATCAGTCTGAATGCCAAAAACGTCAGCAGCAATGATCACCCATCGCATGACCAAATCAATCTTAAACCGATCGAAAAAAGTGATCCCATTCTCACTCTCATATCGCAATCATTCATCTGGAAAATCTGACGACCCACGAAAAACACCTTGGCTACAAATAACGCCGAACGACATTTAGGATTTAATAGGTGTGACGACGATGGGAATCAGACATTCTCTGCATCGGATAATGCTCAATGTCGACCCGCGATCTTAAGCGTCTGATTGAGTGTGTGGTAAAAATGAGTCAACCGTGAGTCGCATCAGAATGGGGTCAGCTCAGCACTGCTTCTGACACTGACCAAAACGAAATAGTTGCGGACCCGGGACAGCATGGCATTCCAATAACTCCCAGATGATCCAATCTGATCTTCTGTGAAATCGAGATGACCGCAAAGATCAAAAGAACTCATGTCGTGTGTCGAAAATTCAAAAACCGTAGGGAAGATCAGTCTTCTCATGTGACCAGGCAAGCAGGCGCGTATGGGGCATGTTCACCCCGTATAGTGATAGCCGTTCGATTTGTTGCTTTTCTCGAATCTTTTCTTGGCTCGAATTCAATCTTATCGTTTTGTACTCTTTACACGAGGTCGATGATGTCGGACAGCGTATTAGCATGGCATTCATGGCGCGGAGCGGTCTATATCTTTTGACACTAGTCGAATGTGTGAAGATCATCAGATATCGTGCCTGTCACCTGCTACTTTACACAGTAACATGACACTTTTTGGTAACATACTCGACAGAAGAGTGTCAGTAGTCACTGTGTCGCCATGACTCGGACGATGTTCTCCTTGTAGTGAAGCGATGTCTTGCACGGGAGGGACCTTCTTCCAATGTCGGAATGAGGATGATCTGACATTGTGAAACTTTTAGGACATTCAGACATTCCGAATCGATGTCTTCAGAATGTAGATGTGTCCAAATCCTTTAGTAACGATTAAGATATCACACATAGGAATGCAAGGGGTGCACGTAAAAAAAATTTTCGGGATCATTTACGCTTTCCTTTCGCTCAATGTCAAGGTGAATTAGCCCGTAACCGAGAATGCGGTATTGAGAGTGAACAGTACATCTTCGTAGAATTTTATGCATAATTTTGAATTTTTCACACGTCTGAGGATGGTCATGATGTGTGAAGTTTCCCTTCAAGCGAAACTAACCAAATTGTTTCGCGTTTGACTGCGCGGCTTAGGAGGGTGTTTTAAAGGAGCAAAAGGATTCAGTAGGACTTTTGATTTGCAATCCCCTTTTTTAGCATTGTAAGATGATGGTGAATTTTGCAATACAGTCAACCATTCTAACAAAAGAGTAAAGAAATTAGATTAAAATTTTTCATACACCAAGTATCCTTGAACAGAATCTCACCTGAATGTATGCACCTGAAATCCACACTGAACATAACTCGGAAGTTAAAAAGTTGACAGTAAAGGAGGCTTCCAAATATAAACAAGTATCTTATTATTAAGCCTCATAAGGGAGTCGGAAACTCTAAGAATTTTTTGACAAATTTCGTCTAGGTTTCCTAATTCCACTATTACTACACTGCCAAGTTTAGTGTCCTTCCTTCGGTGAATCCATATACAGCGTTTGACAAGAAAAGGAGGAGGCTTCCGGAAATTTCATCGAATCCACTTCCGGGCTGAATATTTCTTGGGAGTACGCGTGTACGAATGGCACAAAATTTGTCTGAAGAGCTGGAAATAGTAGAAAAGATTTTTGTTTTGGAATTAAAGGGGGTCTGAGTTCCGCCATTCACTTGTTTTTGGTGGAAAAGGGTTGTTTGGAGTTATGCTCGAGTGGGAGCGTGTTAAATGTATCAAGTTTCTTATTGAACTTGGGTACCTATGAATCTATTTTTTCTTTGAACTGTGGTGGTAGTGGTCAGTCACGAACTTCGATGGGTTTAACACCTTTGTAGACAAAACTGATTGTGGTTCGTTACTCAGTCTGGCGGTGCATCTCCTTCTCATCCAGAGTTAGGGCAACTGAAATCATAATGACCAGGTTGGTCTTAAATTTCTTCTAGTGAAAGTGTCCAAACACGCCTGACAGTCCCTTTTTTGACATGAAGTTGCTTAGCTAGCAGTTACCACTTTATCTTGCAGAGACCGCAAAAGATGGTCGCCCGCGGCCAGGTTATTAGGGACAATCCCTGCGTTAGCTACTATCGCGGACACAGAGTAGGAGAAAAATCCCTCATGAAGACATGAAGGATGAGAAGGAGGAATCCACACGATAGTAAAATTCGATTACTTGAATTAGTTTGATGAATCCGACATGTCCGACCCCGCTTCTGAACGGGACAAAGGCTGATGAAGGAGAAAAAGTTTGATGAATCCGACATGTTCGAAAGTGCTGTGCGTTTGATCTCACTTTCAGTGGTTCTGATCTGCAGCTTTGAATGTTAAGATTTGGGTTTGATAGTTTTCATCCTACTTAGATTTGTAAAGCGTATTTACATCCCTTTGCTTTTGTGAGCGCCATGCGTCGATCTCTGATCCGTTAGACGAATTTAAACTACAAGAGTATACAAGGAAGGCGATTGGCAAGACAGCTTTATACCTAATCACATACAAGAGATAACTTACAGATCCATTGCTGATCACAAGGTGGCCTTGCCCTATTTATTTATTATTCGCTGTCGGTTCGCTGGACCCGAATGACTCAATGATAAATTATATATAATATTAAGAAGAAGTAGAGGCTTTGGTAAATCCCTATAAAGCGGGTCTAATTCCAGCGCTCATGAAAGGACAGAGGATGTCTATCAGCACCATCCTTTTTTGATGGTAGAAGTACCATACCAGAGACCAAAGATCAATCGGACATCACTTGAACTTCGTATAATTCACTATTGGCAAATTCCTACTTACACTCAGGACAGTATTCCGCCTTGATGAGGCACTGAAAATTCACAAGCCTTTCACGATTGTGATTATGGCCACCCGAACATCCGTCGCCGGTTGACATCTGAACGCTCAGATTCAGATTCTCATGTCACCAAAGGACCACCAAGGAAACTGGGACCTGATATCGTAACCAGGCCAGTCAGGACAGTCTGCACCTATTAATATTACGGAGCTTGAACCACCTAAACAAAGAACGTGACGTAACTGTCTAGTTTCTGCAAAATTCAGATATTTGCCTCAGTAACGTAAAGCACGAATCCGCCACAACAATATGATTATTCGGTGAAGCTAGATAAAACTACATTCCCAATGGTGACCGTAAGGGGTTCGGACCCCTCCAATTCAAGCATTAATTTTCTAATTTTTCTCAAAATTTATAAGTATCGCCATACTAACGGACCTGGACTGTCGATTTCCCTACTTTCCCGGTTTTTGGAATAGCCCTGTCCCGCTATACTGACAACGACAGATGGGTTGGGGTGACGATGCTTATTCCCCTCTGGACTCCATCAATGGTATGCATAGAGGTTACCAGTATGCCAAGTCTTACACGAACTCAGTCGCGGGTTTCAGAACGTTAGTGATTTTCCTCAAAAGAGCGGCTGCAAACGATGCAAACCGTGCACGACATTTCCGAACTACGACTCAAGGGCGGGTGCCAGAAATGAACGTGGACGGGAGCGCCTGGGATGTCGCTGTTTCATTATAAACCAGCAGCACAACAATAGCAAAACCCTAAACTTTCATTTGGAGGAGCTCCTCGACGCTGCTGCAGAGCGTAGAAAGGACTCTTTTTTGGATTGCACCAAGGCATTAATTGCAATTATACCAGTCTATTCCTTTCAATAAATTTTGAAGGACACCATGAACATTTTTAGTCTGCGGAGCAGCTGTACCATTTGTAATTCGATCCTTTTTTAGGAAAGGAAACAAAAAGTATATGGTCCCAACTGGCCGGATTTCTGAGCAAATTTCTTTTTTTACCCCGCAATTGAACAAAACAATTCCTGCCTTTCCTTACAAGCCAAATACATAAAATCAGAAACAAAGAGGCGAATCCTATTTTCGGTATTTTTTATATCGAAATGTCTGGAGAAGGAACTAGAAGTCAAATCCACGCAGCATCAGCAATAGGAATCCGTAATACCCAAAGGACTCGGGACACGTTACCAAACGTTTCTTCTCCAGTAGGTACCCTTTTCATGCGGATATCTCCCTGCTTGTCACGCTGCTAACCAGCATGTGGCCTGCTTGATCCGCCTAATCAGCTGGACGCGCCTGGCCTTCTTAATCAATTTTTTCAGATGACTTCAAGAAAAACCACCGGATGTTCGAAATCAATATTTTGCATCAGAATGAGTGAAGGGTAAACCGAACTCTCATGAAAAAGGAAACATCGGTGAAATACGGCAGCTACTGCTGATGAAATTTACCCCTTAATAGGTCTACGTCATGGAGGAGGGAGGAGTTCGTTACTGTACGCATTGAAAAATGTGAACACAGAACTTCGACTAAGATGTGAGGCTACACCAAGCCGGCCAAAATATTGTAAAATTCAAGGAAAGTGTTTATCACCCTGTTTTGGAATTCTAAAGGCATTTTTTGGTTGACTTCCTCCACGAACGCCATACAGTCAGACAGAGAAGCTGTTGACGTGGAGATTAGGCCGCGAGAAGGGTGTCCACGCTATGTACGACGAACGAATGTTGTATACCCTGTGGACGCATTCGTTGTAATCCTCTACGTCACCAAAAGCGACTAGTAACCACAACGGGTATATTTACGTGCAGTATCAATCACAATTACGCGAAGATCTTCAGCTGCCGAGGACAGGGGATGCATTAGCCATTTATTAGCTTTTCGACTGAAAGTGTGGTTACCACCCCACTAGCGTAATGGTCTGGTGAAGAGTTTTTTTTACCATGGATTTACCGATATTCACTTCTGTGAAGCTAGTATAAAAACGAATTCTAGAATATACCAAACCATGTTAGAAGAGGTTGTTAAACCCCTAAACGTTACCTTATTCGCCGGGCAGAATTGAGCCTTCCAACCAAATTAATTGCCGGGACACAAAGCCAAGCGAATCCAGCAATGGTTGACAGAGCATGTTCCCGATTTCATCTCCGCAAATAAATGGACTTCCAGCAATCCCGGTTCAAATCCAGTGGACTATCGACTGTGAAACAAGCTGAAGAAGGTTGCCTGCCCACGTCAAAATATAACTTTGAGAAATCAAGGCTGGGCGAGAAATGCCGCTCCATACTGTCCATGAAGCTATCGACGCTTGACCCCCGAGACTTCAAGCTTGTAGAGACGCAGGAGACGATCATTTTGAATAATTTTTTTAACGAAATGTCCCTCTACCCTGAATACATTGTGATCGAAGTGGCTACACGTTGGCATTTGCTCCCTTATAAAATTTCGAAAACACGGCGTGTACATTATATTCAGGACGACACCTCCGCATAAAAAATCAGGCCTAAAGCCGGCCAAGGCTGGAATTTGAGCTCAATTCCTATACACAATTTACAGGTAGAAGCAGAAAACCTTTATAAGAAATGAAAATAATTCCTGCATAAAACCTGAATGTCGTTAATCCTACATAAAACCCGCATAAAACGTAAATGTCATAATATCATTAACCCTCTACTGTGAAGATTAAGCACGTACTTCCCTTCCACTGCTGAACTCAGATCTCAGAAACGTTTTCCAATTTATCGACGATATAGTAGGTAGCATAGAGGATTCGTCCTGACAGTAAAAGCTTCTTCTAGACCACACTTTTAGAGCCTTAGATAACCGGCACTTTGGTACCAGGATCCAGGTCGTCTTCAAGAATGCCTATTTCATCCCCGGTAACAACGTCATCAAAAAAATCAGCCTGAATCTTACTTAACACGATCGGAAGGTTGAAAAGCGATTGTCCATCAGTACTTTGCCGGAGCACACATTCCACATATTGAGGTCGTATATCATGATGACAATTCCTTGCAATCATCCTAACAGTCATTCCACAGCCAGAACAAATTTCTTAGACAAGACACAGATCTCCCCATAGCCTTTCGAAGCAACATTTGTCCAAAATGTGAAGGATACTTCGTTAATGCCAACTTTCCACCTATGCCTTGTCTTATAATGTTCCCGAATGGTCCCCAGTATTTCTCCCTTCAAATCCAATCCAAATATTACAGTTTTTTGTAGAACATGGCCATTTGTGTGTCCCCAAATGTTTGAAGCAAAAAAGCCAACGAGCGCAACTAAATGTTTGATGGGCAAACTTTGGACAACTATGACAGGAAAGGAAGGAAAATTATCCAAACTGGATCCTTTTGATGGCAAAATCTAGGCATGAGTAAAAAGTCGGGCTCGCTGTTTGCAATTGGTCATAGCCTAAGTTGGGATGGCCTTACTATTTTTTGATGTTTCTATTCTAAGTCGTCGGCATAGGCTCCTATCCCATATACGTAAAATTTCGTCCATAACAATTAACCAAAGCACCGAAAAGATGACGTCGCTCTGGGGCATAAATCTGCTCACAGCTCTAGTGAAGTGGCTGCCTTCGAGATCAGGCTGAATTATCCTAGTTCTAGGATGAATCGGACAATTCCGATGCATAGGGTACCCCTCCAATCCAATACTAGTCAAGGCTTCCTTGATAGGATTAGCACTAACGTTGTTGAATGCTCCCTCTATATACAGAAAGCCAGCTAGAGTATACTGCTTCCATTATAGTGACCCCTCAACGTTGTCATTTATCTCGTGTGGATTTCCCTTTGAGGTGACGTGCTGGGGCTCAATCTGTCAATCTATAATCGTCCTTCAATGGATGTCCAGGACGCGTTCTAGGGTCCTCATCACGTAAGAGGTGAGGCTGATTGGTCAAATGTTCTTCGCCGACTCATGGTCGCACCTGCCCACTTTCGGTTCTTACCACGCGTGCGCGTCTCCAAGACTGTTCTACGAATCCCAAAAAAATGTAGCTGCGGTAAAACTTGACAAGTCACGGCAAAACTCTCTCTTCCTACTTTTGTAACATGACTGGCATTATGCCACCTAAACCCGGATATTTATATGCGGGGAAGCGCTTTATAGTCCACCTGATTTTATACCGATTTGATAGTCTCACACGACTGGAGCTGCATATCCTCAGAGCAAGGCTCAGCTTGCAGTCCTTCTCGCTCGCTGGGAAGTATGCCTGTATCAGTAGCTCCAAGCTCCAAATTTTTAAGAAAAGATTGGTCCCTATGTTCTCCACTCCTTCCGACTTTTTAAGAAAAGATGGGCCTCTATGTTCCTTAGACAGTATCTTACTAAGCTTCGCAGACTCGCTGGTAGTTCCAATGTTTTGACAATAGTCCAACCAGGACCGACGGAGAGTTTGGTCTTGAAAACTGAACTAAACTTCCTCCAATCTATCCTCCTGGGGCCTCTGAAAAGGTTGGTGACTTCTATGGTGAAATCTAGACTGAAAAGTATCCAACTATACTCTAATAAGAACTTCTAGTCAAACATTCTCCAGACTAATCTCGCTAAGCCGAAGCGAAATTATTTTAAGGATCGAGGGAGTCCTTGGTCGCATCCAGTTGATGTCGGACCAGACCAAGTAGCAAGCAACTTTCTTCCACATTTGTGGTGCATGGATCCCTCTTTTTAGAGCTAAATACCCAAAGTTTTCAAAAAGTAACCGACGGTTTATTCCAGGGCTTGGTCTGGTCCGACATCAACTGGATGCGGACTGAGGACTCCCTCAATCCTCAAACTGAATAATATTATACTTCACTGCAGGAGCTTTGTCCAGAACCACGTGCTCTTTAATTCACATGGCCCAACATCATAGAGGCCAAGTTTAGAAATAATGAAGCGATTACAATATGGAAGCAACTGTCTGTTGTCCGTTTGTTTACATTCAAACTCTGGCCCCCGTTAAAACCTTCAGATATAAAGGCATTCCAAGCTGCTCTTTCGCGTCAAATATTTTTCTCAAGCATCTGTCCCACGAGAACCCAGTACCTCACCAATTATATAACTCAAGAATGAAAAGAGTTAAACAAATATAAAAAACATGATGTCAACTAAATCGGACAAATTTTTATCGCCACCATTCTCTCATGCAGGTATTCTGTGACCATTGACATACTATATGTATCTGTAATTAGCATAATAAAGCTTACATACTGATTAAGTATTCAAATTCAAATAAAACCGGTAATAAATCGAGAGAAAAAGCCTAGGAATATGGAATGAATGAATTCATTAAAATGCAATAAATTTTAACTGAAGTAATATAGTTGCCATAGATTCATGTCCAATGGCTTTGGTAGGCTGTTTCCAGCAGATTCGGAACTAGATCAAAGCATTTTAAGCATGAAAATCAGAAGAGGATTTATAGAATATGAGATTTTATATCCAAACGCTTGTATTTATACATTCATTCATAAATCATGAAACTGATGGATTATTTTTGATAGACCGAAAATAGCCTATTGGTAGTTTTATCAGAAATTTGTTAGGCTAGAATGAATTCTGAACCAACTAAAAAGTTAGATGAATGATATTTTATTCATTGGAAACCAAAAGGTATCAATGGTTTTATTGATTGCAATTCCTAATGATAGCAGCACCACCACCGGTGAAGGGATGTGATCCTTGCACGAGCGTTTGCTAGGAAAATCTAGCCAAGGTCTGACTAATTTAGTAATGCTTCGGATAGCGTGGGACTTGCTAGGCATCCTTAAAAAGGCTCTACCTAATGCCAAGCCAGGTCCCAGCTAGTGCCAAGTTTAGCGGTAGATATAAAAGACTTTATAGAGGCAACTAGAACCAGGTTCACGCTATTGTCAACCAAGGCTTATCTATGTTTCCACAAATTTAACAAGGGCCACCTTAACCGATTAGACTTTTCTAAATATTATTCTCCCCGAGAATTAATATCTACTCAAAACATTTATTCGAAATAGTGCGCTAAAGAAATACGATAGCTAGTTAGTTTAGTTTACTGGGGGGACCCGCAGCTCCGAGCATTCAGGCCATTGTTAGGCCCATTGTATTATCCTCGTGAATCGCTTATCCAATGGCTTCCCGCCAACGGCGTTCGCAGGCTTTACCGAATCTGCAAACATTCTCCAGAGGCAGAGAGAGTACAGATTCTTCATTGAAGAAAACCTTGCCAAGGCGTCGTCTGAGATCTGAGGAAGCCGGGCAGCTGCATGAAACGTACAGGGCCGTGTCCTCCTCCTAATGTTGGCTGCACATAGCCGAAACCATCACCCCAATCTTTTCCATATGATAGTTTAAGGAGCAGTGTCCCGTTAAAAGCCCTACTAGGGTTTTCATGTCCCACTTAAGGGACAACAAAAATGCCGCTCTGACGACCCCAGGTTCTTTCACAAGGATTTTCGCCTGCCGGCCAAAGTTCAAATTTCTCCACTCGGCTGCGTGAATCCTTGCAATTTCACCCTTCAGAGTAGACTTGACAGTAGATGGTCGGATTCCAAGAGCTGGTTCTGGCCCTACCATTGTGGATCCAGACCCTTGACGAGCCAGTCTGTCAGCCTCCTCATCACCAGCAATTTTAAAATGCCCCGGCACCCACATCAGGAATGTTTCGTTCAGTCGGCCAAGTTTCAGCAGCACCTGATGACAACTCCACACCAACTGGCTTGATATGTTGTTGCCATTTAGTGCTGATAATGTCGCCCGACTATCGAAACAGATTCGAATCGTGAATTTGACGCAGACATTCTTCTGCTAACAATAAAATGGCGTATATCTTCGCCTGGAACATGGTCGTCATTTTTCCGAGGGGTCGGGCCAGTTCTATAATCGGATTCCCTGAGACCTGCCGGTGAAGATTATTAAGCTGTAATCTGAAAAGATTCATGGCCAAAATGAAAAACTGTAGTATTAACAGGCTCATATTTATTGCAAAGCGTATTTCAAGTATAATAAAACAAGTTTTTCTGCTATTTTGATCTCATATGGGAAGATTTCCCGACCTCTGATGGAATCGTCGCTAGCCTCGAAGTTGATTCTCTGTCCACTTGTCCGGAAACCTTCATCAATTTATTCTTCTGAAGTTTGCTTAATTTACCTACGAAGCCTTGTTATGGACACCGTCACACGGGATATCCAACGTCCAGCGCCCGACACACTGTTTTATGCAGATGATCTTTTCCTAGCATCTGATAGCAAAAATGATCACGAGCCTGTCCAAAAATGGAATGATCGCCTCATGCAACACAGTCTCAGATTGAATCTAAACAAAACTGAATTTTTGACAACCGATCCGCATGAAACACGCACAATTACTGTCAGCGGCAGTGACTTGCCGAGAACTGAGCCATTTAAATACATCGGGTCAACGCTATCAGCCAATGGAGAACTGCGCTATAAAATTGTTTCACGCATTATCGCAGCCTGGATAAAGTGGCGTTCCAACAACTGGTATTCTTTGTGGTCAACGCATCAACGAACGTCTCAAATCTAGAATTTACCGCAATGTCGTCCGTTCTGTCGCCCCCTATGTTTCTGGGTGTTGGCCGACTATAAAAGACAATGGACAGCGTGTTGCAGTAATGATGGCGAAGATGTTGCGTTGGACTAGTGGCGTGACACGATTTGATCACACCCGAAATGAGAATTTCCGCGATCGATATGAAGCTGCACCGATCGTGGAAAAATTGCGAGAAAGGCGTCTTCGATGATATCGTCACGTAATTCGCGCCAACGAGAATTCACTTGCCAAGATTGGTTTGAACATCAAAGTCGATAGTAAACGGTCAAAGGGCCGGCCAAAACAACGATGGCTTGATACATTGGATGGGGATTTAAAAGCCTCGCATTTGATAGGCTCAAATGCTAGTAACAGTACGATTCATACCAAACTTGGTACGATCATGCTCTATATTATAGCCTATATTGCTTCATGCTTTTATGGTTAAAGGATGAACTTAAGGGGAGTCTAGCAGTCAATTACTGATAATTATAGTATTATTAACTTTATTTGAGCAAATATCGGTACGAAGGATATTTCGGAGCCCAGACACCATATAGTGACAGCCTCTGCAGTTTTTGGGAATGGGTTCGTTAAAGAAATGATCACTTTCGACCCCCGCACTCCCCGCGACCAAATATCGAAACTAAGACCGGCTGAGGAAAGTACTTACCGAGGCCTTTCATTTGACATCATCATCAACGGCGCAACAACCGGTATCCGGTCTAGGCCTGCCTTAATAAGGAACTCCAGACATCCCGGTTTTGCGCCGAGGTCCAGAGTCCATTTGACAGGTGACTGGAAAAGAAAATGTATACCCCTTTTGCTTGTACGGGGACTCCCTTTAAATTCGACGTAGAAGAATGTAACTCACTTTACGCGTGGACGTTCACAGTTTCCACCTTTCCTCCAAATTCGGTATCAATCGCTATAACCGTCTCCCAAAAAAATGCGCGTCACAGATAGGCAGACAAACAGGCAGGCAGACAGACAAACAGACAGACAGATTGCCGGAGAATTGGTGATAACAAAGCACCCGGTGTGGATGCTGTTCCCAATAGAACTCTCAAACTCGCTGTTAAGACCAGATCCGACTGGTTTATCAGCGTTCTTGAAACATGCATGGTGGAAGATGCAAAAGGTAGTTTTGCTCCCGAAGCCAAATAACCACCCGGGACACCTATCATCATTTCGACCGATTTGCCTCATCGACACGACAGGAAAGATGCTCGAAAGGGTCATCTACAATAGATTACTCCTTATCATTGAATATAAGGATGGCTCATCGGAGCGACAATTTGGATTTCGACAAGCCGATTCAACGATCGACGCCGTAGACGTTGTTTTCACGCCGGCTCGAGCGATGTCGTCTAAAAAATGCTGTGCCATGGTGACGTTGGACATCAAAATTGCGTCCAAACTTGCGGTAGTTGAGAGTGAATAAAAAGGTCACCGGCCAAAACGGGTGTCCCTAGTTATTTGACTAAGCTCTTCGACAGTTACCTTTCGGAGAGGACACTTTGGTACGACAAGAATGAGGGATCCAGGCAGTACACCGTCACCGCTGGAGTACCACTCTCCTCTGGAGCGTGATATACAATGGGGTCCTTGTCCTTCTCGTGCCAAAGGAGGTCACGATAATCGGTTTCAAAGATGATCTAGTTGTTGTCACGAAACAACCTGAAGATGTTGAAGTGTACGCTAACGAAACAATTAGCGCCATAAAAGCGTAGCTGGAGATGATCCTGCTTGATCTTGCGGAACAAAAGACGGAGGCGGCCTTGATTACCAACCGTAGGAAAAGGAATACGGTTAATATTCGTGTTGGTGGTCACGTCATTACTTCGAAACCGGTTATCAAATACCTAAGGGTGATGACTGACGCTAAAATCAATTTCAAGGGAGACCTGTACTATGCCTGTGAGAAAGCGGCAAATACCAGCGTATCATTAGCGGGGATGATGCCTAACATTGGAGGCCTAAGATACAGTCGCAGATAACTTGTGGCCGGAGTGGTTCGCTCCACACTATCATACGCGGCACCAGATTGGGAAGAGGCACTAGCTTGTGAGAGTAATGGGAGGAGGGTAAATATGACTTACCACTTAGTGGCCGTAAGGGTATGCAGCGCCTTCAGAACAATATCCGGCGAGACAGCGTGTATTATTGCGGGAATGATCCCGATAGACATTCTGGCAAGTGAGACACGCTGCCTGTACGAGAAAAGGAAAATGCATCCTCCTGAAAAGGATGCAGAATACCGAAAGGCGGCAAGGCGAGAATCGTTGGAGAACTGGCAACAACGGTGGGACGACTCGCGGAGGGGTCACTTGCCCCACACTTTGATTCCCCGTATTAAGGAGTGGATCTAGCTACGACACGGCGAGATTAACTACCATTGGACGCAATTTCTGTCAGAACATGGTGGTTACAGGGAGTATCTGCACCAATTCAGACTGGATAATTGAATGTGGTTGCATACCTGAGGACCAGAAGCATGTTATGTTCCACTGTCCACGATTTTTCTCAGAGAGGAGGAGTCTGGAAGACCCCCTGAAAACCAACCTAAGCCCGCAGAACATCGTCGGGGAAATGTTGAAGTCGGAGGGAAACTTGTGTACAGTGAACTCCGCAATGAAAAGAATACAGAAGGAACTTGGAAAAGCGAAGCGCGCAATGAGGACGCGAAGAACGGAAGGCTTGGTCGCTCAAAGCGTAGTCCACCCCGCGAAGTAATGCTTGGCGGCGGCTCCGCGGGGAAGGAAGAAGGAAAAAGTGGGGTGGTTTTAGTGGATGAGAATCCCACACGCTGCTGCATCCCGGCGCGGCAGTGTCTTGATTTCCAACTCCATCGATAAAAAAATGCAGACAGACAGACAGTGAACCAATTTTAATAATCGTGAAGAGTTTACGAGAATGTAGTTAAGGACATTCCTATTTGCAGCTTTTTTGAACATCGTACATTTTTGTGGTTTATAGATATGTAACAACCACAAAGGACAGGCAATTTGTACGGAGAGTTGGGCTGAGTTATGACAGATTTGGTGATATTTTGGCAAATGTAGGATAAGACAAAGCCAACAAACCAACGTGCTATCTTTCACTATGCTTCCATTATTTCCCTTGGTTGGATACAACTATGTCTGCATGCATATGTGATCTTTTTCGTAATTTTATTACCAACTAAACATTTTCTAGCTCGAAAGGCGCCACTAATTTAAATCCCATTATATTCCCACTACCAATAATACAGCATTAGCCCAAGTAGTCACAATCGCTGTGGTAGCCCCACAACTTAACACAAATTCTAATTATTTGCACTGCAGGTTACTACTTCTGTTCTGTGACTTCATTACCATAACATTCCTTCTTGGTCCAATCTGGAACTCTTAAAAATATAAAATTTCACATGACCAGTTCAGTTTTTCTGTCCAGCATTTCGTGCACCAAGAAAAAAAGGAGTAGACCCACAAAAATTTCAAACCGCTCGCTATAAATCACAAATCGGTGACTTTATGGGTGCCGGTCTTTTACGTTCGCCTCTACCGCACAATTCATTCTTCAAAATCTTGCATAGAAATGACTCTTAAAATATTCTCAAATACAAAAAAAATCGATATTATGTGGAAAAACAACCAGCCAACAACATTCTCCCCCTTTAGAAAACCTCAGCGAGTTGTAGCGACAGCCAGAAAGACATCCAGAAAAAAAAGGAATCAAAAAAATATGGACATTCATAATTGAGCCCCCCAACAACAAATTTTACAATAAACGGCGAACACAACATAAAATTTATAATCTTTGGATAATCATTAAAATTTCGAAGAGTCAATAAAAATCTTGAGGAAACCTATTCGGTCAATATTTATGACTCAAGAAGAGAAAAGACCGGGGTACGGTCTAACGACTTTTTCGAATTTGAAAAGTTCTGTGTATTGTGTGGACCGCTGCCTCGGCTGGCCTCTATCCATTAGTCAAAGTGCGCTCCCTCATGTGCATATTATTACTTTTGTTAGGTCATCTCTCAAATATCATTAATATACCACTCAAATGCATGTTTTTCACTTTGGATATGGATAATTTTCGTTGTTCCATGCCACGATTTCGGGAACTTCTCTTCTAGTGTTTATGGTGCCAGGCAATGGTTGTTGTTATTTTCTGTTGTTGCTTTCAACTAACAACAATCTCAGGAAGACCAAACAGAAATAAGGAAAACTACGATTTTTCAGATCATAAACACGTTCAGCTCAGATATTACATTGGCCATTTCACATATGAATCCACTGTTTCACCCTGACTACTACGCTTGTGGTGCTCCAAAGAAATTTGCAGATGTTGGCGCTCCCCCTTGCAATGGATTGTTTTTTTTCTCGCGTCATTAATGTTCAATAAGTTGATCATAAAAATTTTCGAACAGAACGAATAATAGTTTATATTTTCATATTTATTGCTGGTAAGGACTGCAGCCAATAAACCACAAGACTTTTATTACAAACGAATGAATTGGTCAATTATTTTTCTGATTTTTGCTCAAAGATGGATATGCAAATGTTGAAAATGAGGTTTATTGAACTATTCGGAGAGGCACATTTGCAGATTGATTGACGAGTTTTCTCTTGTGACTAGTTAGCAAGCTAACAATCCTGTGCTGCAACTATACATCTGTGAGGCTCTTTGTTCCAATGTGACGTCTGAGAGGCCTTAAAATGCCTTGATGCTTTGAGAGCTTTCATTTTTCGCTTTACAAAGTCGGTGATAACCAGACGTCAGATTTAGAAACAAGCGTGATACCCAGGCGGTAATATGATAAAAAGACCTCATGAATCCACTCGGTGCCAACCAGTCCTACATTGACAACCCCTCCTTTTTGGACTACCAACCTTGTCAGCTTCTGAATTAATTAGTGCATTTGCAAATCTGTGAAGAGGTGATCAACGAGCCAATCAACCTTTACTTTTTTAATCACCGCAATTAATAATGCAATGATTAAACCAAATGACACAAAAAAATCCTGGATTATTAAAAAACCATCAAGGTTCCTCTCCTTTCGAAGTAACTGGGCTACATTAGCCACGGACACTTTATTGTCAACTCATTCCCATTTCTCACCTTGACAAGGTAAAAATGTAAATCATAAACACATAAGACCGGAAAGAACGGCCACATCCAACCCATAGAAATCCAAGGAACCTGTTGTAAGAAAACTTCATGTGTGAACACACAACCCACGACATGACAGCATCCAGCACCATGCATCTATGCATCCCATCACGCAGTACCAACGCATGTAATTTTCTGTATGGTGACTCTGTGATGCTGGTCCTCATTCTCTTGAATGGTGAATGCATTGTTGTTGATGGGACACTCTGTGTCGGCTTCACATGGACTTTACAAAGGTTCACAGCAGGCGTTCCTGTACTTTTTCTGGTGACATGTGCTGGCGCCGCCCATCTTCATGGGATCCCATGCAATTTTTACTTTTATCCTGGCCCTCATGTATTCGCCTTGTTCTGGTTAATATGTTACAATTGTGCAAATGTCATAATTATTATGTTGTCTCTCAATGAATGGATGTTATATTGTGAGGGACAGACAGTTTTTGCCAATAGTGTAGGAAGTGTAGTAGAGGTGAATTTATGGGTGGCAGGAGTTTATGGTATTACGGCAACAATAGTAATTCTGAGCGGATTAGCTGGATCGGTGGTGGTTGAATATATCAATTATTATGGATAAATGCTAATTAGGGTTTGGAAGTCAATATTGTGAGTAGGGATGTAGTTCGATCTTGATACTATATGGAAGTCACGATATAGAGTCTAGAGAAAGACCTAGCCTGCCCTAAACATTCTACTCAATTTGCTGAGGGTCAAAATTCAGAGCTTTACATTCCATAATTAAAAACGAAACTGTCCTCCTAATATCAATGAAATCATACTTCAACCATATGCCCCGTTGCTTCATGGATCTAAATTACCGCCAGTAACTACACGCCCAGAGTGCGACTTAAAGTTACAATTTTAGATGAATGTCTTGTTTCTCCTTAAAAAAATGTTTCACACCTTGACCTTGACCCTTTTTCATATTTTTTTCTAAAATGATACCAGATCCCGACCCTGCTCCTATACTCCTATGCCCCTACCCAGCACTGACATACATGTATACAGTTGTTCTCCACTCACTCTTCCAAATCGTTCTACTTTGCTGGACCATCTTAACATAAGAATCATCCAGCCTTAAGCTGACAGCTCAGAATAATCAGTGTATGCCATATATTAATTGCCCCCTCTTCACTCCTTTGTGCAGCATAGGCTACCCACCTACTTCCTTCTTCTTTGCTGACTTTTCATCACCCATCATATACTACATTATTCAAATTTTTAGACCGTGATGGGTACTGTGGTGCGACCTTCAAACGCCAAATGTTTGGGTGTTCCCTCTGCGTTTATAGATATTCGCGTAAAATTTTCACCGAACGTTACCTATCGTTGTAACGCCTGCTACGGTACCACGCTATCTGACGCAATTCAGTTGCTGCATCAACACACGGCGACTTTGGCCTCGATTCAACAAGCAGTGTCAAAATCGCCGAAAATTCTGCCCCCACAAGCTGCTGTTTCATCGAGCACCAGCGTAGCCTCAACTCCTGAGATGCCGCTGACTGGGTGTGCTTATACCTTGCCGGCGACTGCGGCCAACAATACTGGCGCCATACCTAAGTCGCCCCCGTCGACGAATTCTCTGCCACGCAATATTCCAGTGTGTCTATAAAAGATTGTACCAACCCGACGACGTCTGCTAGCCAATTGAAAAATCGTCCTCCATCCGAGGGGCATGTTCCCTACTCAGCATCAGGTGCGCTACACACTTCTGGCGATTGTCCTGTGTATCATCGACGCTTCCTCCTGTGTATCATCGATGCCCGCCACCGCTGAACCACAGGCCTTTCCGACCCCCATGTCGCCCGAGCAGCCCCCAATTGAACGTCGCCCCGCCGCCAAAATAGCTGTTCGTGTCAAGGTTAGCGTACTCCACCACGTCCGACAAAATTCTGGCCTATATCAGAAGCAAAACGAACTCAACACAAGCTGTCGGATTTCAAACTGTCTGCCTTAGCTTTCCAACATCATGTCATTTGCATTTCTGAAACCTGACTGGATGACAGGATTTTAGATTCTGAGCCGCTCGAAGGTTACTCGGTCTTTCGTTGCGACAGAGACTGCGTTGCGCTTGGCAAGACAACTGGCGAAGGAACCCTAATAGCTGTTAAGTCCCCTCTCCGTGCCGAAATCGTCTTTTCCTCATCCTCCTCCTCCTACGATTCTGTCACCTTACGTATCTTTCCGCCAAACATACGTCCCTTTATCATATCACGTGTATATTTTCCCTGCCCCTTCCATTCTCTATACGAGGCTTTCTTCAACAGATTATCAGAGGTCCTAATCGTTTTGTTTCATTCACTTCTTTTCATCCTCTGTGGCGGGTTTAATCTTCCTATGCTCTCCTGGCCCATTTCTCCTGGCCTTCCCTCCTCCATAATAACTCGACCCACTCTTGCCTTCGTCTATCCACTTTCATATACACCTGTGGCGCCCTCCAGTTTAACCTTTCTAGCAATCACTTAGATCGCACTCTTGACCTTATCCTCTTTAACCTTCCTGTGCGTTGTCTTTCCCAATCCCTTCATACCCCGTCTTACGTTGCCCCTGACGCCCATCATCCTGCTCTCGAGCTCGATGCTCAGATGTCCCGACTCCACTCTCCTGTCGCTCGCAAACCTACCAAGTTCAACTTTCGTAAGGCGAACTTCCAAGGTCTGAACTCAGCCCTGGTGTCAACCAACTGGGTCCCCCACCTCTCTCCATTTACGTGATTATCTGATCTGATCTTCTTCCTTGTTACGTTCCCCCCTCTCCTAAGTGCTTACGCTCTTACCCCGTCTGGTTCACCACTGAAGTTCACAAAAAATTACGTCAAAAACAGACTACGAGGAAAAAGTTCCTGTCTTCTAGAAACGATGCTGACTTAGTTTTTTTCAAATCTCTACGTTCTCTCTCCATTCCCCTTCTTACCCCTATACTTATCGAGTACCTCATTGGCAAGCTTGATGCCAATGTCACACCTGGCTACGATGGTCTTCCAAACCTCTTTTTGCTGAAACTGGTAAGTCCATTTCACTTGCCCTATCTCTTATTTTCAACAAAAGCCTCGAAAAGAATCATTTTCCCGGTTTGTGGAAGGAGGCTCTCATCATCCCCATACACAAAAGCGGCGACCGTACGCTTGCCGAGAATTACCGTCCCATTTCCCTCCTCTCCTCTTGTTCCAAAATCCTGGAAAGATATGTCAGCGACTGGTTGTCCGCCCACTTTGGCCAACACATAGTGAAAGAGCAACACGGCTTCGTTCAACTTTGGTCCACTGCCTCCAACCTGCTTGACTTTACCAACTTTGTCGACAAATGTATAAATTCACAGCAAAAAGGTTTCAACCATAGATGCCATCAAATTGGTCACTGGCTTGGCAGAAGATGCAATCCACGGAAAGGGTAGTACCAGCAAACATTGCGTGGTAGTAACCCTGGAAATGACGTGCATTCAATTCGGCCAATTGGAATCTAATACGCAAATCCCTAGCGAAGGTTGGTATTCCCGCCTATCTCGCTGCAATCGTCGATAATTATTTAACTGAAAGAAGGCTCTGGTATGACACTGATGACGGACTTCAGGAGTACGTTGTTTCCACGGGTGCCCCGCAGTGTTCCGTATTGGGCCCACTACTGTGGAACATTATGCACCACGATGTACTTAATCTTCCCCTTCCGGAGAAAGCCACAGTGGTGGGTTACGATGAGGACATAGCGCTCGTTGTTGTCGCCAAGCATCTCGAAGATGCTGAGTTATACTCAAGCGAGGCAATCAGTGCTGTAAAAAGTTGGCTAGAGAGCTCTGGTCTGACACTTCCGGAGGAAAAAACGGAAGTGGTCCTCATCACCAAGACCCATAAATAGATGGTAAGAGCGGTGGGAACGCTCGGGAAAGGGTCGGTGGACTCACAGGCTCATTTCTGCCATCAAGGAGTGTTTGGAGAAACGACACGGACAGGGTTATAATCTCACCCAGTTTCTCACGGGGCACGGAGGATATCACCAATACCTGCACAGGTTTAAATTGGAGACCTGATCCAATTGTCCAAATTGCGATGGAGGACCCAGAGCATGTATTCTTCCACTGTCCGAGATTTGAAGGAGAAGAAGAAAGGAGGAATCTAGAGGAGACTCTAGGAGAGGTACTGGAAACGAAATCTGGTGCCGAAAATGGTAGCAAATTGAGGGAATTGGAATGCGGTCAACTTCATGATCGCATCTATCCAAACCAAACTGCGAAAGGCAGAGGAGAGGAGAAAAGCGTGGTCACGAGAGAATGAAGCTAGAATGAGCTGACTCCGCTCTGTGATGTAATACCCTATGGTGGTTCCGCGCGGAGAGGAGGAAGTCGTAAAGTTCTTCGGAGGATTCTTCTCTCAAACGCGGCCAAGAGTTCGCAATTTTTCTTGCTAAGAACTCAGGTCTCCGAGGAATACATGAGGACTGGCAAGATCATTGTCTTTTACAGTAAGAGCTTTGAACCTATGGTGAGACGTTTCGAGCGGAACAGTTTTTGTAAGCTGAAATAGGCTCTGTTGGCACAGATCGGATCGGATTTCGAATCAAAAAGACGGAGGAATTCTATCGTTGCGGACAGCAAATCTGGATGACGTAATATTCAATATTCATATTCTTCAATCGTGTTGTTGAGAAAGACAGCATACCCGTCATGATATGGACGAAAAAGGACAGTCTGACAAAATGTTCAAACTACCATCAATCACTGCCGTGATCCTTGTTCAGGACTGTGTTTACTTCAAAATCTTCACGACATCCTTCTATTTTTCTGCATCTTCTTGTTCTTCAGCTTTTGTTCCGTTCAGAAGCCGATTCGGTTCGACTTGAGGGTTTCAAATCACCATCCAGCATAGCAAAACACCGTTTTTTCGGCCGACCTTTTGGTCGACTTCGATGTTTAAACCACCCTTGGCAAGTGAATTCTCGGTAACGCGAATTACGTCCTTCGATTCTAAAGCACTCTAGTCTACCACTAAAATTACCTATCACTACCAGCAAGTCCATAGCGTCATTTAATTCTGAAGTCCATATTTCAGTCCATAGTTCTATAGCAGATTATGTTTTCCCATCTCACGACAAAGGCGGGCAATTCTTCCAAATTTGGAAAGACAGCACCACAGTTTGTGACCCAGCCTGAACGAAGCACAATTTTTAACACTGGTCGATAAAGTCGGGTTGGTCACTGTCAGCGCTGATCCTTGGCGTTAAATACCTAGGATCAGCGCGGTCAACCAATGATGAACTACGGCATGAAATTACTTACACGAATCACAAAAATCTGAATGAAATAGTGTTCCAAAACTGGGATCCTTTGAGATCAATGGATCGACGAATACCTCAAATAAATGTATCGCAGCGACTCAAGCCCCTATGTAGTCATGAAACCGGGCGGCTTCCAAGGATAGCGACTGGTATTTCGCTGCTATGGAGTCAAAGATATTGCACTTAGTTACCATAGAACCATGATTCGTTACAAATAAGTCCGAAATGGGAACTTGTATGGCATCAAGTCGATTAATTATGATGAAAACGTTTTAATGTCATACCATCTGCGCTGCCTGATTAAAACTGGTCTTAACATTCAAATCGACGGACAAGGACCGAAAAGCTGCTCAATAGAGTAATGACTTGATATGTTCCTGCCTGCCTGCCTGAAAACTGCCGAGTTTACCCGGACTTGGAAATGGTAAATACAATAAGGACTATCGGTCTACAGAACAGAAACTGAAAGAAAAGAACTCTTTCTATGGAGAAACGAAACATAAATTAGAAATCTTCTGAAAAAAATTGAGTAGCATTACAAAAACAAGTCCGGAAACCGGAAGCTGTACATCTCAAGTATGAAAGGTTGTGAGTATTTCCGGCTTCGAAAAGTACTAACCGAGACCTTTCATTTGATACCCCACATTGCACTATCTAGTGAAAAAAAATGTAAACCCCCTTTTCCATGTATGGGAACTCCCCCCCCCCCCACTCCGAAGCATAAATTAAAAATCTTTAAAAAAAAAATTGAATCACATTAATACTAACGCTTTTCCTCAAACATATACGGTTTAATGTCCATTGCATTTTTTTAAGCTATCTTTATATCAACAAACTACCTTGAAGCGTGTATGAATTAGATTTTGAAGCAAACTCTACCCCGCCGTCTCCCCCACAATCAGATAGAACCTATCTTATCTGACCCTATGTGACTGAGGCCAACCAAGCCATAAACCAAAACAAGTCGCGAAACCGGAAGCTTGAGGCTTCAGGTATAAAAGGTTTTGTGTTTCTCTATGTGAGGAGTATAACGCCGTTCTCCATTGGCTGATAGCATTGGCTCGAAATATTTAAATCGCTCAGTTCTAGCAAAGGCAGTAACTTGCCCAGAACTGAGCGATTTAAATAGCTCGGGTCAATGCTATCAGCCAATGGAGAACTGCGTAATGAAATTGTTCACGCATTAACGCAACCTGGATGACGTGGCATTCCACAACTGGTGTCCTTTGTGATCGACGTATCAGCGCATGTCTCAAATCTACCATTTACTGCAATGTGGTCCGTCTACCGATCTGTATAGTTCTGAGTGTTGGCCGACTATAAAAGGCAGTGAACGGCGTGGCGTGACACGTTTTGATCACGTCTGAAATGAGAATATCCGCGATCGATATGGGGTTGCACCGATCGTGGAAAAACTGCGAATGAGGCGTCTTCGATGGTGTGGTGACGTAATTCACGCCAACGAGAATAATATTGGTCTAAACATCGAACTCAATGGTAAGCAACCAAAAAGCCGGCAGAAACAACAGTGGCTTGATACACTGGATAAGGATTTAAAGGCTTCGCGATTACATCCTGATCATCAATTATTTTCTTTAATTATGACGTCCGCATCTTATTTGTATGGCTTAGGATGCTGTTAATTCGCAGGAAATTGATAAGTTTGAACTGCTATAACTTTGACACTAATAGTTGGATTTTCATGTGTATGCACGAGGCTATCCTCTATGTCGGTACAAAATTTAGTACTACTAAGATGAACATAAGAATTTTTCAGTAAATTTCTAAAAGTTGGTACTATACTATTAGTAAGTTTATTTGAGTAGATATCGGAATGGGACATATTTTGAGGCCTAGATTTCATCTAAATGCACTACCCTGATTTTTTTCGGATTTTTAGGTTGGGTAGTTTCCGAAAATGAGTCCTGTCTCACTTTAAGTGCATACATTTTGACTCCTCACTCGTGCACTTTGCAATTCACGCCAGTTTCACGTCAGTTTCGGGAAATACTAGTCGGGACCTTTCATTTGATACCCTACACGACTATATTCGGCGAAAAACTTTGTTGAATCCCTCCTTTGCATGTATGAGGAGCCCCCTTTAAATTCCGCGTGGGATTTCATAGTTCCCATCTGTCCACCAAATTTTGTTCGGATCGGTTTAGCCGTTTTGGAGAAAAGTGCTTGTGACAAACAGACAGACAGACAGTGAATCGATTTTAATAAGGTTTTGTTTTACACAAAACCTTAAAAACTAGAAACTGTCAAAAACCTTCAAGTCACATCTTATTTGATTTGTTCAGCCCCCGTATATGGCAAATCCATGATATTCTGTTTATTGCTATCGAAGGTGAATTACACCCCTGTCTGTTTCCGTTTTTAGCATGGACGATTTGTCAACCGGGTAATGACTTCATATTGGCTTTTAATTTATGTCAACTCACGTGTCAAATGGGGGTAGATGAAGCTCAGATAGACATATCGTCATACAGATAACGTATTTCAGGAACCATTTGTCCTTTTCATCAGAAGAAAAGTCTCCCACTGAAGGCAGAGAGTGGTTCCCGAAAGATGTCATAACCACTCCTACCTAATCTACCTAACAGTTCAAAGTCAATCTAAAATCAAACCCTTTATCAAAACCGTTAGATTTAATAAAAATCCATCTTTATTATTCCAGGTTTGGTTTCAAAACAAACGATCAAAAGAACGTCGACTTAAACAACTAACAAGTATGGGACGAGGTCCTTTCTTTGGCGGTGCGAGAAAAATGCGTGGTTTTCCAATGAATCTATCGCCGGGCGGTCTAGACGATGGTCCACCTGGTTTTCCATATTTTGCAGCCGACGGTAAATTCGAATTTGGCTATGGCGGACCACCTTTTCATCCGCATGACAGTCCATTCTTTCCGGGACATCCAGGCGGACCGATGCCTTTCAACGCTCCAGGTAATTTGTCTAAAGTCATCATTCATATTTTCCTTTATTTTCTAATTTTCTCAAGCCAAATCAGGCATTCTTTTTCACATATAATTACGTTTTGAGATTTTATAGTAAGAAAAATCCCTTTTTTCATCTTTTTCTTCTCAGGTGGACCCATGGATCATGCCGGCCCCATACCTATGGTTAATGAATTCAGTCTAACACCCGAATCGAATTTCATCAATCAAGCGGGCGGACAAACGGTTAATAATGCAAGTAATGGTCCACCACCTGATCATATAATGGGAGCGGGAGGACCACGAAGCGGATCACCTGAATTTATGAGTTCCGGTAATTTCTCCGAACCGCAAAATATGCAAAATGAGGGTCTAGTTTGGTAATGCGCAATGTATAATTTCAATATTTATCACCAACAATATAGCCATCGCTCATAATATTTATTATTTTCCGGGAGATGAGATTAGAAAATCTAAACTGAATGAAAATTTTGTAGATTATCCGCTTTACTAATGTAATGTACGCAGGTTGCACAGAAATCCTAGGGAAAAATTATGGAAAGAAATGGTGGAATGGTGTATAGAAAATGGAATAAGAGAGAATAAGGACATTAGTGCGATTTGAAAATTAATAGTAACCAGGTTGGGAGAAATGTGGGGAATGTATCTTTTTTCTAATGAAATGCATAGCTTCCTTGTCAGAAGATGTAATCTTACTCCAAACTATTGAAGTTTTGTGACGAAGTTATAAGAGATAAATGTTCCTGCATTGGAAAGAAGATAGTTCGCTTTGACATTTCAAAAGAAGATGGATGTATATTTTATCCGTTCGCTGGAGTCCTTGGAAGAAAAATAAACGATTTAATTGATCCAAACTGGCATAAAATGCCCGGAAAAATTATAATGGTTGCAAAATCATGAATTGTAAAAACTATTCCTATAAGCAGAATTAGAACCCTCAATTATCGCATTTTTCTAATTAACTTTTGTTACTAAGAAGAAAGGAAAGAATTGTATGCAATTGTCGAAAATTTGTATAAAAGTATTTTTAAGATTATGACATTGAACACGTTATTGCTGGAATATTTCTTTTCTTTTTCCCTTAATTCACTGTATCCAATGTAACCGGTTTAAAAGTGAACTTACTGCTATCGAATTACTGGGTTGGGGAAAAAGAAATGTCGTATTTATGATCGAAATTTGACGCTTTATTTAACATACTTAGAATTATCCGATTTAAATCAAATATGCGTCGTTTTGTTCGCAAAGTTGTTGCCATTTAGAAGGCAACTTATTATCCCCTCCTTATTTGTAAAAAACTCAGACAATCAGTTTTCGCAAGCCTCTTTTGAAGCCAACTTAGTAGTACCAAGAGCGTTTTGCATGGACCGGAAGAGATGGCAATCACTTGGTGCCAGGTCCGGACAATACGGTAGGTGCGATACGACATCCCATTCGAGCTCCCGTAGCTTCTGGGGGGTCATCAAAGATGTGTGAGGCCGAGCGTTGTCCTGGTGGAACACAACACCATTGCTATTGACCAATTCTGGCCGCTTCTGGTCAAACGCCTGCTTCAAATGGTCGAGTTGCTCACAGTAGAGGACTGAATTGAGGGTCTGGCCATAGATGAGCAGCTCATAGTGGATTATTCCCTTCCAACGCCACCAACAACACAGTAAAACCTTCCTGGCCCTCAATCCAGGTTTGACGATGGTTTGGGCCGGCTCGCCGCGCTTCAACCATGATCTTTTCTGCTTTGAAATTATCGTACGTGATCCACTTTTCATCACCAGTCACCATCCGCTTCGAAAATGGGTCGAATTCGTTCCGTTTCAGAGATTTTTTGCGTCAACTCTTATCGCACCCAAACACCCAGCTTTTTTTTGGAATTTAATCTTCTGCAAACGGTTCCAAATAGTCTTATGGTCAATACCCAGTTCCTGGCCAATCGAGCGAGTGTTCACATGCTGGTCTACTTAGATGATTTCGACAACTTTATCGGTTTCTACCTACCAGTACGGGGTGCATCCACTGCACCAGAACGAAATCGATCGAACCAACGCTGTGCTGTGCGAATCGTTTCAAGATCTGGCCCATAAACTTCACAAATTTTTCCGGCCGCTTTCGTTGCATTTTTACCTCTCAGGTAGTAAAAACGTAAAATATGACGAATTTCTTGCTTGGTGGACCCCATCTTTGACGCGATATAACTTGAGACTGAAACATACGATCACAACACTGTCAAAGAGTTAGTTAGTTTAGTTAACTGGGGGGAGCCGCAGCTCCGAGCACTCAGGCCATTGTTAGGCCCATTGTACTATCCCCGTAAGTTCCCTATTCAATGGCTTCCCGCATACGGTGTTCGCAGGCTTTAGCGAATCTTAGAACATTCTCCACAGGCAGAGAGTGTGCCAAGATGTCTTCGTCTGAGATCTGAGGATGCCGGGCAGCCGCATAAAAAGTGCAGGGCCGTCTCCTCCTCCTCCTCACATTGGTTGCACATAGCCGAAACCATCACCCCAATCTTTTCCATATGATAATTTAAGGGGCAGTGTCCCGTCAAAAGCCCTACTAGGGTTTTCATGTCCCACTTCTTAAGGGACAACAAAAATGCCGCTCTAGTGGCCCTAGGCTCTTTCATAAGGATTTTCACTTGCCGGCAAGAGTCTAAATTTCTCCACTCGGTTGCGTGAATCCTTGCAATTTCACCTTTCAGAGTAGACTTGACAGTAGATGGTCGGATTCCAAGAGCTGATTCTGGACCCACCATTGTGGATCCAGACCCTCGGCGAGCCAGTCTGTCAGCCTCCTCATTACCGGCGATGTTAGAGTGCCCTGGCATCCAGGGACACCCATCCACCCAAACATCAGGAATGTTTCGTTCAGTCGGCCAAGTTTCAGCAGCACCTGATGACAACTCCATACCAACTGGCTTGATATGTAGTTGCCATTTAGTGCTGATAATGCCGCCCGACTGTCGGAACAGATTCGAATGGTGCGATCCCTCCATTTTTGTCGCAGATATTCTTCTGCTGTCAATGAAATGGCATATATCTCCGCCTGGAATATGGTCGTCATTTTTCCGACGGGTCGGGCCAGTTCTATAATCGGATTCTCCGAGAACACCCCTGCGCCCGATCCATCCTCCATGACTGACCCCTATTAGCTCTGTAATCTGAAAAGACTCATGACCACTTGTCGACTATTCTTCTCTTTCGGTGATTACGACAGTGTATGTCTTTTTAAAGACGAATCTGGAAACCATATGATCGGTCGGCATCAGGGCTACCGGAATTTCCAGATAGACGCATGACCGTTTGATTCAAAGAGACACTTGTAGCGCAGATTGTCGTCTTCAAATCGCCGTATAGTATGACCCGATGCGATAAGTGCAACACAAGATATGTTTAAGTGCCACCATCTATTGACAAAATACGACATTTCTTTTTCCCCAACCCAATATTATTGTTGTTACGACTTTGTTCTCGCGTTTTGCACATTACGATATCTTGTCTGAATGAAATCGAAATGAAGCCGCGAATAGACACGTTTTTATACTAAACCTGTTTCTTTATTGGAATCTATTGAATCCATTGTAGAAAGTCCACTCTATTTAAAACTACTCTGGAATCTAACATGAGCTCAGAAAAGATACATCTATTTAACTGATATCGGAACTACTTAATCTTTTTTCGGTTCAAGATCTAAAATGTTTGTGTTATAACTTATTTATTTACGCCCTGCCCTGTCCTCCATCCCCGTCTATCTCATAAATATTAGTCTAGTGATAATTTATAGTAAAATAGAGCATCCATAGCACTAAGTGACTCGTTAAAGTACTATATAAATGAAAATTCAGATGAAACTGCATATGCATGGTATGTGTAAAAGAAATTTCATTATTCGTGTGGGGTGACACCCATCCCCACCATATTTGAAAGCATGGCATGTCGAAAACATTCAACTTCTATAAATCTATGAATGAATATCTGAATATGTTTAAGATAATATGGAAGAATCAGAGAGATACAGCCTTTAATGTAGATTTAATGTAAAAATATCTAATTATATTGTCAATGTACTGTAAATACTTAACAAAAGGAAAAGAACTACTAAAATATAAAAAAGCTATAAAACGAACTCTGCAACATTTGAACAGACAAAAACATCAGCATTAATTATGATGAAAATAAAAATTAATTTGTCGGCTAAATTTAGCGATTCATATATAAAATTGAGAGTTGTTTATTGATTCACCCCCATCCCTCAACCCTGTCATGTCCTTTCTTTTCTCCGAGGAATGTTCCTCTGGCTGTCTGATGGACAGCAATTTACGAGTTTCAAATTGAATTACCAACCATGCCACGAGCGAGGAGGGTCAAGGTGCCTGGACGGTACCCAGGTGGTAAGCGTTATCTCCGACTGTGGCGATTGTATTGAAAACCAGTGTTATGGAAACTTTTTTTCTCCAAGATACTGCATCCAGATCCGCTTCACTGCATCCTTACTTACATTAAAATTCTCATTATTTCTACTTAACAGTAGCAAAGAATTCTTGGGAGAACTGACTTTGACTCAATGTGATGCGCGAATAAAGGGCATGGATTATGGCCCAGTTGGATTTGAAATCTGGATAACAACAATTTAGTTTAATTAGTAAAAACAACAGCACATTGCTCATTTATAGCCTGGAGCCTAACATTCATCTATCCTTCATAACAGCGCCATCAAGCTTCCCCACCAATAAGATACCATGACTATTAGAACCGTCATCGCCCCAAAGGACATTCAGTCATTCTTTCAACTTCCCATCCTTTTTCATTAAACTTTTATTATTTTACTGTTCGTGCCTCCAGTTTTTGATTCTCTGTCCGAGTAACTAATCAAAATGTAAGCAATTTGTTGCTTGCGTGCTTACACGACTCCTCACTCTGGTTTGATGTCACCAGTTGGCGTGTCTGAAACATGATATGTGTGGCGTTATAGTGGCAGTAGCGACAGTATCGTGGATCCAACTGTTTTAAATCTGTGTTTCACAAATGAGCGCCTTTTTTCATGGTAAACACGTCCCTGACATGTTATTGTGACAAGATTTTAAAAGCTGTTAAACGGCAACAAAAGGGAGTTTTAGATGAATGGCAGATAATGACTAATAAGGACAATTAGATTCTTAAATTGGTGGTAAGTATGCATTTAGGGAAAGTTACGCCTTAAGATATAAATTCCAAAGCTATTGGCTTTGAATATGCTATTAGCAGAGCTAAAAGCTTGAACCACGATACCATCAGTATAAGACGTCTTCTCCTGTACCAAGTTTCTCATTATATCAGGTATTATAGTTTGGTGCTTCAGGGAAAGAGATGAATAGAGTATAGTTCGAGTTATTCCACTATGCTAAATCCTACCTGATCTCTTTGTGACAGCTCCCGAGACATGCCGACCAAGAAAATGCATGCAATGTCGTTACAAACATGATGATCGGATTGAGTCACAAGCCTCGGAGAAATGCTAGGGCGTCCACCTAAGTCGACGCGGCAGGGCGGGCCCCGGTCCTGTCGAGAAATGGACAAGGGTTCATGACGCATGGACGGCGTCAGGACGTAAGCAAATACGTGTCTGCACGCTAAATGTCGGTACCCTAACTGGAAAGACCGCGCAACTCGCAAGAGCCCTTCGGAAAAGGCGCATTGCGCTCTGCAAGAAACCCGATGGTCTGGTGCCAAAAGTTGCACATTAAACGCGAACGCGGTAAAAATGGCTATAAACTTCTCTATTTTGGTAACCCACACACTCAATATGGTGTTGGCATTGCCATCTCAGAGGGTTTCCGTGATATCATTAAAGAAGTTGAACAATTTGATGATCAGTTGATGAAGCTCACCATTATATCAGCTGATCGCACTATTCACTTCTTCACCGCGTACGCACCACAGACAGGTCGACCTAATGTCGAGAAAGATGCCTTCTGGCAACTTCTCGATGAAAAGACTTGTCACGTGCCTGCTGACGCCTATATTATCATTACCGGCGACCTTAATGGTCACGTGGTTGAAAAGGCAGGCGGTAACAGGTGCCATGCGGGAAAGAGGTTCGGAGCGCGCAATGAGGGTGGCGAGCGTATAATCGATTTTGCGGACACCCATGACCTTGTATATGGTTCGTCAACCGATTTCTCATCTTCCTATATTTTATAGTGGGAACAGTAAAACGCAAATCGACTATATTCTCATAAGACGCTGACATTTTACCACTGTCACTGATTGCAAAGCCGTTCCCTATGAGACCATCGCACCTCAACATCGGAAGTTGACTGCCGTCCTGTGAATTAAGCCAACGATAAAACAGCGTGAGGAACGCACTGGCACGCCGCGCATTAAATGGTGGCGATTTCGTGAGAAGAAAGAAGAAACGATCTCACTCATACGATTGCCGACCATTACGAATCTGGAAGAATCATGAAACCAAATGAAAGACACGATCCACAAAGCCGCCTCTGCAACCCTCGAGGTCACCAAGTCGGATAAGCGGTACATCAACCGAGATACTTGATGTTGAATGATGTTGAAATTAAGGTCCGTGAAAAGAAACGCGTCTACCATAAATTTATCGACCATAAAACGCCTGCTAATTGGCAAATTTATAAGAACGCCAACCGGGAAGCAAAGAAAGCAGTCACTGGCACCCGAGCGAACCATTCCAAAAGCTTTATGATAAACTGGACACTCGGGATGGCGAGAGAGATCTGTATCGGCTTGCTAAAAGCCGTTACGAAAGTACTCAGGATAGCGAACACATCTGTTGCGTTAATGACAAGAATGGTACTTTGCTTACCAACCGTCGAGCCGCAACGGATAGATGGCGAGAATAGTTCGAGCAGATTTCAACTGAAGAATTTGCTCACCCTTCACTTCGACAATCATTGCCGGCATTTGGACCAGTTCTACCTGTCAGCGCAGCTGATGCTCAGAGGTGGCAGTGAGAAATACGGGGCGGCAACCCTGTCGGCCAAACCAAAACCAAGTGGCCGAGAAGAACCTCCATAGTGGTGGCACCGGGAGACGCTGCACTCACTTTGGCTTGCCGGCCGTGATGCAGTAGGCGAATGCTCCAAAGGCCTAATCAGGGCGATCAGACCCGAGTCTGACGGGGACTCATCTGCAGTGGCAATTTGGTCACGAAACCGTACCAGGGGTATACTGGTACCATGGGAACCGGGATAGCCCCTGGACTCTCGGTTGTTTGCGGTTGGCCCCCTAGTAACAGTTTCATGGTGGTTGTGGTTATGCTCAAGCGAGGAGAGAGCTTCGGGCCTCGGCGTGGTATTGCGTTTCGGTGCCGTACTCCTTAGTTCGGTAGAGATTTAGGTATGTCTTGCATACACCAGTATGAATGCTAAGCCATGCACTTGATATAGACTGGTACCGTTCTTGCTTGTCACAGCGGGGCTCTGATTGTGGTCACAAAATCAAATCAGAAGAACTCGTGCAATAGGTTCAATTGATCTACCACGATCTGAAAAGTAAAGTTCAAAGTATAGCGGGTGTATTAAAATCGCTTCGTGTCTCTGTTGGTGTTCATCAAGGAAGCGCCCTCTCACCACCGACCGATCCCCATGAAACAGGCACAATCACTGTCAGCGGCAGTGATCAGCCCAGAACTGAGCGATTTAAATACCTCAGATCAACGCTATCAACCAATGAAGAACTGCATTATGAAATTGCTTCACGCATTAAAGCAACCTGGATGAAGTCGCGTTCCACAACTGGTGTTCTTTGTAATCAACGTATTAACGAACATATCAAATCTAAAATTTACCGCAATGTCGTCCGTCCAATCGCTCTCTATGGTTCTGAGTGCAAGGCGACTATAAAAGACAATGAATGGCGTCTTGCGGTAATGGAGACGAAAATGTTGCGTTGGACTAGTGGCGTGACACGTTTTGATCACATCCGAAATGAAATGAAAAGTTGCGAGAGAGGCGTCTTTGATGGTATGGTCACGTAATTCGCGCCAGCGAGAATTCACTTGCCAAGATTGGTCTGAACATCGAAGTCGATGGTAAACGACCAAAAGGCAAGCCGAAACGCAGATGCTCAATATCGTTCCCGAATTCAAAATTGATTAGAGTAGGTTAAAGACGCAGGTCAGCAACTTAGCGTCACAAGAGGATATTCTCATTCTAACGAACCTTTTGAAGACGGAAATTGCTGATACAACTAGACTAACCACACTAGTCAGCCAAAGATGTAGTGGACCCCAGAGGTTAAACCCTACTAGAAAATAAAACAAATCGGGTATAGGCGTTTTAGGACTAGGACCAACACTACAAATTTTCTGCTAAGGAAGCCAAACGACTGTGAAGTAATGGTGGTTGCGAGATTTTTGTAGAAAACGGACATTTTTTAAAATTAATATTATTAATATAAAGAATTTAAAATTTAAAATATAAAATATAAATTTTATCAATAGTATAAAAGGATATTTATATTTACTTAATTAATCCAATATAATTCAAAACTTAATTTAAATTAGCTTACTTTTGATTTGTTATTTAAGTTACTTTTTTCCCGAAAAAATTCGTTTTTTTGACTAGTGTGTTGTTGACGGGAAAGAGCGACAAGCCGCCGAAGGGTGGCAGGCTAGACCGGGAGTGGAGTCCATAACGAGGAGGATCCATACCTCAAAAGAGACAAAGTAAGGATAGCCAAACTTGAAAGAAGAAATGGCGAGCTGGCGAAGACACTCGAAGATCTTAGAAATCAAATGTCAATATTGATAAAGCTCATGTCAAGTCCATCACCTTCTTAGGCAGGGAAATAATGAGGACTTGTTCGATCAGAGATCATTTGAACTCTATTATCCCGAAAACCTTAATGCCGGCAGATTGATTAATTTTGCAACTGGTTTTTCTTAGGGCCTCACACTCCAGAAGGCCATCAATCTCTATAGGTCGATAGTAAGACCTATCTTAGAGTATACAGCTACGTCCACTATAAATCCGTGCAGATATTTGGAAAACAAGCTTAACTCTATATATACTTTTATTTTGAGAAGACGCCTGGGGCTAACCAGAACTACCCCCTTGCACCAGATTTCTGCTGTTTCAGAAGGCCCCTCTGGGCGGCCATAGAACTTCTTAAACTAAAGGAAAGGGATCCCAAAACCAATAATTTGGTGATACGAAACTCGAATACTGACAATGGTCTGTCCTCAATCTATAAGTCGTTCCGGAGCCTGTTTGACACTATAGTTCCCAATGAATTTCCCGTGATTTCAAATAAAGTTCAGGTCATCTTGCCTTATGATTTGGGAGCAACCTGTGGCAGGGCTCACGTGGCGACTGATTGTAGTAGGTTGGCCGATGACCTTAAATCTAAAGGTTTTCTGGTCCTGGCGTCGGATGCTGCCTTCAGGCGTAATGGTTCGGTCTGTGCGATGGTTGGTCCCGACATGACCCAGGTCTCATGCTTTTCCTTGAATGTTAGTTCGGTTTTGACGGTTGAACATTTTGCTGTCCTTCAGGCCATCAAGGTAGCTTTCAAGATGGGTGAGGAGAAAGTTGTCATCATTACAGACTCTCTCGAGATTTTTAAATTAATCAAACACACACCAGTAAGTATCGAAGATGAGAACGCCTTTTCTCTAAGAGAGGCTTTCCCAAAGGCCAAGAAGAAGGCGGATACCGATAGCGACGGGAAGAATAATGGGAAGGGGAATTATAAAAACCGTTAATGGCTATAATGGCATAACACGACAACCACACCTATGCCATTGCTTTTATTGCTTACACTCCTCCACTGTTCCACCATCTAGTTCCATGACAACCCACTTGCCGGCTATTCTGGGATAATGTGTCCCATCACATGGCATAACTCGCAATTGAGCTGGCACCCTTTCTCAATTCTCAATTCCAATTCTTATCAACGCATCCTCTGGGTATTTGGATCATACACGAAAGAAGATTTTCATTTGTTATTACCTCAGGTCAGAGCACCTTGCAGCTTACAGCTTCTGAGTAACAGTGGTGGTTATGTGATATTATATCCACACAGACAGGAAAAGTGTGATAACCTGGGCTTGTTTTGAGTTGTTTGAAGAAGCTCATTTTCAAGTCAAGCGTCAATCTAAGGTGCTTAACCGTTAGTTTTGATTCTATAGACAACTCGCGGATCGATATGAATCATAGGCTCGGGATTCACTATCTCGTCAAGATGAATACTTTAGGGGTTTCCCAGCGCAAGGCTGAAATCATGAGCAGTCATCCATCCACTTATCCACGGCATCAATATACCACAACAATATACCTTGCGCATGCTCAACGCTGCTTCCAGCAACAAGTGCCGCAACGTCATCTGCATAACCGACCAAGCGTGACTATTCTGGCATATCGAGTTCTTATTCGATTATCGTAGAAAGCGTTCCAGAGATCCAGCCCTAGGATGGATCCCTCTGCCTCCAGACGTTTCTGGCCCTCTAGTGTGTAATAAACCAAGGAGCCGTCTCTCAGTTAATCCCTTAATATCCGGAAGAGAAAGTTCGGCACGGGGGAATTTTCTAATGTACCTAGCATATGTGTCCATCTTCCATCATCAAATGTTATAAGGAGCACTATATGTCGATATGAGCGTTCAGTTCGATGAATAGTATCTACATCCATAATAGTATCCATCGTGCATCTCCATGCTTTGAATCTACAGCGAGTCTACTCCTGATCAGCTTTTCGAACACTTTTCCGGATGTGTCAAGCATACATAACGGTCGTTATGCAGTCTACTGTCTCCTTGCCGATCAGCAGGAACCTTGCCACCTTCCAGCGACAAGGAAAAATGATCTCCTTCAGACAGGCGTATGTTATGATTAACAAGTCTGGCTGTTTATGGAACACCAGTTTATATACTTCCGCCGGGATATCACCAGGACCTGGTGCCTTCTGATTTTTCATAGTAAGAATTGCCTCTTCGAGGTCTTTTATTGTGAAAAGGGGGCAATCCTCGATGCCTTCCTTCTTGTACCGGACATCTGGAGAATAATGCAGGTACAGTGCGGTCTATCTAGTCGATACTAAGTACGCAGGGTCACGATTTTGCGGGTCACAAGTTTATAACCGAGTCCTCACCAAGTGCAAGTGTAGACTTAAGCCAAGTTTCTTGTTTTGTCAAAGATGAAACACTGGTAAGGATCTGACGCGGCATTTATTTTACCTTTAAAAATATACCGATCTTAACAGAGCTCCTTTTTACTGGGATAAGCTTGGTTGAACTGATGGCCACGTGGTTCGTAGAACCTAAACCCCCGTAAGCACTCGACTCTTAATACAGTAGTAACACTTTGGGTTGATGTTTGATGGCCGCTTAACTTTAGGTTCCTTCTCTAGTCCTAAAGCATATTTCTTGTAGAGCTCCCCCATCAGGGAGTGGGAGAACCCTAGGTTTAATTATTCAGTTTCGTTCGTGTGCCGCTCGTATGATTATAAGAATCTAAGTGTGAACAGATTCTTCATTGAAAAGACCCTCCTAAGCTAGGCGTTTCCCCCTTTTCGTCATATAGGGAACAAATAGTCCAGTCCACCTCCTTGATCTTTTCCAGGTGATAACTTAAGAAGCAATACCCCTTGAGGCCCTACTAGCGTTTGCATAAACTCCTTCTTGATGGTAGGAAGAATGCAATCAATTGAAGTCATGCAACCCCGAACTTCTGAATAGCTTCAAGAATGACTCTTGTGTCCTTGCAACCTTCCGTAATCAGTGGTTCAAATAGAACTTATTTAGGATTTAGCATCACATACTTGAGAAATATCCTATTTTTTAAAATGTATTTTATACCTTGTAAGCTTCTACGGGTTCCCTAGGTAGTATGCTATGAAGCCCAAGTTACTCTTACTTAGTATCAAACTCCCACGAAAACAATGCAAAATTGGGATTGTTACCGTTAATTTCGGACACCTGATTCTATTCACTGAAGCATGTAAGGAGCGACATGCACGCTATTTTCACTATTTCTCAAGAACAATGATAAAAGAACGAATTGATTTTCTCCTCTTCCCGTCTAATACCCATTCATGCGGTTCACTATCAAATAACGTGATAAACGCCAAGACATTTCTCCAAAGGTGAAGCTCAAGCACGAAGCGCAATATAGTATCTGGGAAGAATGGAAATGGGGGGTGTCAATTCGAATAGAACAATGATTGATCACGCCATACATTACAGAAAATACACACTGCGGAATAGCCAGCCGTCAGGCGTGCGGTAGTTCATCACGAAATCTATTCAAGATATTCAAAAGCTTCCTTCGACTCCCCCACAAACAATCATTTTGTCTGAAATGTTATGTGTTATGTTTCTGAGGTGCTACGTTGAATGTTGCGTGACTAAATGTGTGATTTATTTATTTTACGTTGGGATAGTTCCGTCCAGAATGCTCGGTGACCACAACAACACATAAAACCATACTTTCTTCATGCTCCATGTCTACTGACCATCATCGCGGCAAATGATGAAAAGATCAAATGAAGTCCATTACGGGGGAAGAGGACTAAAACCAAGAATCCAATAATTGTGAACTTTCGGTTTTGGCGGCTACTCTTTTGACCTTCTTTTTGGTCTTCAGTGTGGAGTAGTTGTGTCGCCTGTAAGAGGAGCCTCGTAGTGCTGCAGACTCTAATTATGCTCATCATATGTATGTTCAATGGAATTCCAATGTGATCGTCTTCGGTGCCATTTCTTCCTGACCGCATCACTGGGACAACACACAACAGTCACCTCCGACAATGTCGTCTTTATACAACTCATAAAACTCTCGATTTATGCAGAAATGACTTGTGCTAAGGTGATACCCTCGAACTTATATTCAGAGAATAACTTGGAGGACGTCAAGCACGATTAGGGGCTATTTGCATAGTACATAGTGGTGAGGATAACATTTCAGCCTGAAGCCTTGTTGAAGAGCCCACGTTGTACCCGAACAATTTCAAAATAAAATACAAAGGGTTCTATCCACAATTGAAAGGACAATTCAAGGATATTACTTCATCAAGAAAAACTCCTACGAGACCCAACAAAACACATCAAATATTCACACGCTCCCCCTTAAAAAGCACGTGTTCCTCTTAGAAGACATGTCTTCAGATGATGGTGTTGCACTCGCATGTCATTCATTGGCACTCGGACACAGGCAAGAAGCAGCGATACTACCTTTCGGTGTCATAAAAACCATTAAAAATAATGGCAGGCAATGAAACTACTGGACATTTATCAATCAGTAGACATAGCCGCAGAGATGCGACACAAAACAATACATCAAGTAGCGTGACTGAAAGCAGCTGTCCACACGTATGAGTCGTTACAGGACTTGGGACCATACCTAGAGCCATAGGCATATGGGTAGGGTGTAATAGGAAAGGATAAGATAGACGAAATTGTAGAGGAGTCTATAAGATTTCGGGGATCATATAAGGTACGCTTACCGTTTTATGAGTGAGGGTAATAATGGACACGAAAACAAATGGTCAAGAGGACTACACATGATTAGATGCGATGTTCACCTTCTTGTTATTAAGGACGTGTGAACTACTTGGACAAAAGCATATATTCAGTCTGTAGTGCGGCAGGAAGTTAGGGGACAATCAAATTGCTCACTTCATTCATATGGTTTTACCGTTTCACGTGAATAATCGAGAAAAGTAAATTTGAACAGACAAATAAATTCGGAAGTTGTCCACCAGATGCAGGAAGTATCTAACCTAATCTAAATCGAAATAGCAGCTTTAATCAGTATGCCGAGACCCTAGGCGTTCAATTTGTAAGGAGATCTTGAAATAGGCCACCACCAAATGTCCTCTTTTGTTTAGGATTTAGTTTGGTTACAGGTGGTAGTCGCTTCTTGTTATATAATTGCAAACATGACTTTGATGCAAATTATATTCAACCAAAGATAAAACAGGGCAAGGGTGAGGCAAGGTCTAATGAGTTTCCTCTGCGCTCGACGAAATCATTAGTCGTCTTCGTCTTTTTGAATACTTATGTGCTAAGCCCAAAAAGTGGTGTCCGTAGGCCAAAGGAGAACTCTCTAATTGGCTGCATGGACTCTCTCATTTCCACTAAAAAAAGGGGGAAAAAAATGCAAGTTTCGCTCTCTCGTGGAATCACTGACATCGTCAATATATAAAACTGTTCATCAGTATCGCGATAAAAACGGCCTAGGATCCCTAAAACGAAGGAAATTTGGTGGTAACCGGTGACCGAGATGGTTCAGCGCCGGCCCCTCAAACTCGTTACCCCGGGTTGGAATCTCGATCGTTATGGACGTTTGTCTTTGTGTTGCCCCGCTACCGTACGCGTATCACTGGCACCGCATTAAGAGTGATGATAATGAGACTGAAGCGCAGCTTCACAAGCTCAGTTAAAACTAAATGAAATGAAATAGTCGGCATAAAGGATACTTCGCCTAACTAACCAACCCTAGTGCCCCCACTATCATTCCTCGGAAAACAATAGGCCCACCCTTTTTGCAAGCTGCCAAGCATTTACTTGATCTACGAGGATATGCACTCAACATCTAGCTGCAAAACAAAGAATGATGATGCAAGCGTAAAGAAAGAAGAAATATCCGCGCTCAAAATTCCAAGGACCTGCAAGGAGAACTGGCCGAATGTACAATCCCCACCATCACAAAAAGTATTGGAGGAATCCTTTGTCACGATATCCTAAATGAGTTTCCGGAAATAACTCGTCCGGGCGGACCTGGTAAGAGCATTTAACCAGATCCCGGTAGCTGCGGAAAACATACCAAAGACTACCATCACAACACCGCTCGGCCTTTACGAGTTTCCGTTTATGACATTCGGCCTACGCAAACGTTCCAACGATTCATCGATGGGGCTTTGAGAGGTTTGGACTTCTGCTATGCCTACATCGATGACACATTAGTTACATCATCTTCACGTGAAGAGCACGCCAGCCAGTAGCCGTGAATCCAAATAAATGCGTCTTTGGCCAGGATGAGCTCCGTTTCATAAGATACCTTGTCTCAAAGGAGAGGACACGTCCCTTGCCAATCAAAGTCAAAGCGATCCAATCATACCCGCAACCAACCAACGTGAAGCAGCTTACAGCATTCTTGGCTATGTTAACTTTTTACAGGAAATCAATACCCAGGGCAGCAGCAGTACAGGCACCACTCAACGAGATTCTTCACGGCAAAATTAAAGAAAATTCAATAGATCGATATGCAGCACGCATCTGGTTGGAACAACGTTGTCGCGGACGCATTAGTGTGCACTGAGGAGTTGCAATCACTTATCGATTCCGCAAAACCTGCAGCGTCTCAGCCCGCGGACGAAGAGCTTAAAATGCCACAACAAGGAAACACAAGGCTTCCACTAAAGCAATTCCAGGTTCCGGGTGTCACCTTCACGACCTTACATCACTCAACCATTCCAAAAGACTGTTTTAACGGATTACACTACTTATCCCACCCAGGAACAAACGCCTCTGTTAAACTTGTAATACAGAGGTATGTTTGGCCATCTATTAAAAACGAAAAAAGTGACTCATCACATGCAAGAGAGCATTCCTCGACATATGGACTTCCAGGTTCGGCATACCACTTCGGATCGCCACAGGTCAGAAGGAAGGAAGACCTCGGCGCAACTGCAGCAGAAATGGTGTATGCTCAGCCATTACGCTTCCCAGGCGAATTTTTCCACTTATAGTTCAACAACTAATTTCACCAACGAGTTGAGACAGCGTTTCCAAATGTTACGTGCAGTCAATGGGAGTCAACATGACAGCAAAAGAATCTTCATATTCAAACACCTGGCAACAACAATCTGGTAATTCCCAAAGGATAAATACAATTTCGACATCAAAGGATTCCCATTCTACGATACGCAACATCCTGAAAGTAAGGCTCATGGTGGTACGACATCCAGCGATGATAACAAATTCGCCTGCCACCAGTGAGATTTGAACCGCTCAGCGCTCTAACCACATGAGCCATCCGGACACAAATCCTTTTACTCCTCCTTATATCGGCTTCTCTTTCGACCCTACCGACTTCCGCTAAAAACTTATAAAGTTTTCGGCTTGAAGCGATGCAGCTTCATCATTCCAGCAGTAATTAGAACGACTATTGTTGTACGATACATGCTCCCGAGCAATTTAATCAAGTAAAAGTAATGCCACTCAGTTGTATATCGATTGCAAGGGCTTCGAAAAACATGTTCCTTTCAGTAACCCACATGATACATTCAAGCAGCCCGCTGAAAACACTGTAAGCACGCTTTTTAGGTCAGGAGCACTATCGACGCTAAGCCCCTTTCTCGGAAAGTATTTCTGCTTCCCACAATCAATACCGCCACGTCCAACTCGATGAATACTTCGAGACCGTTGACATTTGTCGTTTCGCGCTGTCGTTTCGCTGATTCTGGGCTGCATCGTCTCGTACTCATTACTAGATTGCCTATGCTACTCCACGCATAATGACATGAACATACCTTTAACAGGGATCAATTTGATACCTCGCACAGCTGTGGTTTTTTATCTGCTTATCTAATAGCTATCTAGGATTTCGTTTAGAGGTTGGATAATACCTTATCCGCGACAAGTCTCCCGTATCGCCAGTATCTCCGCCAGAAAGACTGAAGGATTTAGATACATAAGTGTAGTCGAGAATTCTCCCGCTCCAACACACACAATATCATAACTTCCCCGGGCTTCCGCTCTGCATTAGGTGGGAATGCCATAGCAAATTTTCATTGAAGCCCAATTTACATGAAGCGTAATCTGGTGAAAATGCCTAAAATCCTCTGAGTGTCTTGCCTCTGGAATCTGATAATTTGGACACTAAGCTACCCAGAAAGGTCACTCAAAAAATCTTCATATAAATGCCATGGTTGTCAAAAACACACCACATAAGACCCTGCCACTGGGTTCTCACGCTTTAGTTTTACAAGCAAATACTGAATTATTAGCACCTCGGTAAACTCAGCAGGAGAGAAATGGTTAGTAGGCTTACTTTTTTAGAGGCATTTTTCTAAACCTTCATCCTGCTACCTATGCAGACAATTTTTGAACGACATTTATCCATTCGTGACTCAACAATTCTACTACCCTTCTTTGCAATAGGAATTATTCCAGCCTGTTAGATTAAAGGGGGATTGCAATACAAATAGCATGGACCATATATGCCTTTTCGTATCAGCTCCCAGCCAGCCAAGGGATCCCTAAACTAAGAGAAGCCCACGGAATGAAGAGTACTCGATTCTTTCGACAAAAATAATGCGACCCTGCTGCCTGATGGCTCAGAAAACGGTGGGCATAAGTACGCTGTAGTACGGAATTCCCCCATAAGTTCAACATGATGCATGTCCTATTCGTAATAGGAACTGGTTTGATCCTCAAATGTTAGACGATAATGTCATATATATAATCAGCTTAGTGAGCAATTTCGCCGATATGGCTGGTGCAGTTTTCTCTCCAAACATTACTCGTACTCGGAGCGGGGCTCTTATAGCATGATGAGTTGCCAAAAGGAAAGTAATTTCCATCGGATGAGAAAGGACCACAGTATGACATGGCATGCCCCTTTATATTAATATAGCATCCAGTAAAACATATGTTTTGCAGTGAGCCAAAAAATTAAACCTGGCTCAGCTTCAAACAAGTAGGCGAATGGCTGTGAAGTCCGCAAAAATATTATCATTCATATGGCCACAAATATATTTGCCCCAGTTGCAAAAAAATGGAACGACTGGTTCGATGGTAACTGTAAACTAGCAACGGAACGGAACTCCTTCGGGCGAAAAAATAATTTTCCACACAGGAAAAAGGAAATCTGAGGGAACCAGCAGATTGTGAACTCTAGAAGTACAGAGCGTAACCGCACCAAGCGCATAAGTTTCACCAACAAGTCAGTAGGATCAATGTTCACCCTTCGAAACAAAGAAGAAAATCTGATTTTGGACCTTATGAGCATATTGACGCAATAACCAGAATATCAGAGAATTTAAAGCCCCGCCCACTGAAGGCGTCAGACAAATGCTGCTCCCACCAATATCCCCCACCAATTCCGTACAATATATCGACTTAAAAATCGGAAGTCGCTGAGAGATAATGGAATTACAGGCGAATTGACTAAATATGAAGACAGCCAACTACACCAAGCAGTCCATAACCTTATGCTTAAGATTTCGTACAGCGAATCAACGCCTGGCAACGAGGCATTATCTGTCCCCATAACATTATCGGGCCATACCAAGGAGACTTTACACCAGGCAAACAGAAATAAATCAGATTTTCTCCCTGTAAAAATCAATGGGAACACTGGAATATCGCCATCAGTTGGACCATCGTTTCATAGACTCCAAACATATGATAGCATATCCAGGATAAAACTGTACATGACTATTAGAGAATTCGGTATACCGACTAAATTAATAAGACTAATTAGGCTAACCCTGACCCGAGGCCCAATAAGAGCAACAACATCACTCTCGAGGCCTTTCATCGCTTATTTGTTGGTACGTGGATATGGAAACTCTTAAAAAGACACGTCTGCCAAGCTCCGCCGTGTGAGATGTTGAAGCTGCAGCAGGCGCGTATGGGATTTTCACCCACTAAAAACCACGAGAAAGCAGAATGGATCCTTCCACTCGCAGTGATGATGTATTCTTTAAAACCCTAATCTATGTCGTACCGACAAGTCAGTATTGCTTTCAACGAGTCTGTTGTAGATGCCTCTGCATCATCTTCGCTATCGTATCTAACAGACAGATCGGACAATTTGAGGCTGCGTCTCTAGGTGGCTTATTGGGTTTGGAAAACAACACCAACTATTACTTTTCCCACTGAGCAGGCAACATTCTTTCTTTTAGGCATACCTCGTGTTAGCAAAAATGCGCTAGTCTTCACCCCCAGCTTCAAAGCTCTTGGGGATGCCATCCAAACCTGGGACCATGTTGTCGTCGATCCTACCACATATTTCCCGCAGCTCCTCCGCAGTTACAGAAGCGATTACGCCCTCGTTAAGCTAGACAACCGTTTACCTTCCGCCGTTTTAGTGGTGAGGAAACAGAGTGGTAACAATCTTTTTAGAAGGGGCGGGCTCTACCCCAATGATTCATATCGGCTTGGTCACACAGCTGTTTCGAGCAGTTCTTTTTCTCCTCCGAATGGCTTCTATTAAGCGGCCACGCACTTGGCTGTGTGTCTCCTCTCGACTGCCACTACCGGGTATCCGCTAAACCTCTGATGAAGCCTCCTAACCAGGCAACATGCCACTCTGGAGAGTATATTTTATCATGCATCCTTATAACCTAACCTTGGAAAAAGCGGTCCCCCATACTAATGTAAATGCCAGAGATTCCCTTCTCTGCAAATCCACAGATATTGATATAATGGGAAGTGCAAACTGTCTTTATTCAGACTGATTTAGTGGCACGAGATCTTGAGCGGCACATTAATGAAGGCAAGATCAACTACATGGTGACAACGTCAGGACCAAAAACGAAGACAACAATAACATCCAACCACATTGGTCAACTGGAAATAATAAAGATAGGATATCTACGGTAGGAAATCGCAACCGATAACAGCACGATTGTAGGCAGCCAGCGGAGCGTACTTCAGCTTACTAAAACTAAAGGTGAAAGTTCCTGTTGTACTAGACAATGATCTTACCAGTGCTCCGCTATTCTTTGAAGGCTTGAGTTCTTAGCAAGAAAAATTGCAAACTGTTAAGTGAGGAGGATGGATGATGCCGTGGTCTGTATAACGATGAAATTTACGAGCGATATCACGACCTGTAGTGGGTGAATCACTTGATTCATATGGGAAGTCTATTATCTATTGTAAAAAAAAAATAAGAACTGCCAGACCATGCATCCCATGGACCGATGGGGTAGATCAGGGCGCCAGCCAACTATTAGGGATATCGAAAAAGCGGACCTCGGACCCGGACAGAAGAAAATATATAAAGGTTCTCAAAATTAATAAAAAGGAACAGAAAGAAACATAAAGGACACATACAAAAAACACGGGCGGAAAAAACTTCTTAACGGATACCCGGATAGGTTCACATTTCCATTCCTGGCTTCAAATGTGCACATTTTAACCTAGCACGACTGTCATTTGCAGTCGATGTCAAGGGAAAAATGTATCTTTTTCCAGCACTGCTGACTTTTGTACTGGGACTGGTTTATATACCAGTGGCACGGACCGCACCTGATGGGAGGGGCTGCCTGAAGAACTTTAGGTGGGGACGTGAATCCACTTAGAAGAACCTGGCGAAATTTGATGAAAATGGCCAACGAATAGAAGGGGAATAGTGCTGGGAGCTAAAATTGTTGAGCAATATGAATTTGTCAAAAGGAGCACATTGTGGATAAGTAGTTAAGAACCTACTGAGATATGGGAGCAAGCAAAAGGATATGAGAAAAGAAGGAAAAACCTCTCAGTCACCCACAGGTACTTGATAAGCTTCCCCCCACTCTAAGCGACCAAAGAGTCAATAGGTGAAAAAGTGCCGCTGGTGTATTCGAAAGTTCCAACAAACAAATTAAAAGCACTTAACGTTGACAACGAGGTTAAATCAAAAAAAAAAACCAAAAAGGAAGGAAAGGCGGGAAATCGGACTCAAGCATTAGCAATCTTATCCATAGGCAATATATCTTATGCATGTTAAAGCTGAAAAGGTATGAAGGCTTCCACAGCCAAGTAAAAAACTTACAATGCTCAAAACCATGGAACTTCTTCCCTCTACACGACCCCAGAAGCGATTACATATAAGGCAGAAACCCACAGTGGTTTAGTTGAGTGAATACGATATTATCCAGGTTTCCAATCAAAATCCAATTACAATAAAGGAAATCAAAAATCAGTTCATCCTACGATAAAACAACAACAAATTCCATTCATAGAATAACATTTAGTATCTAAGATCCCTACACCCGAATAAGGGTCTGTAAAAACCAAATTTCAATTTGACATTGCTGATAACCTGACAAGTTCTATAATACCAAGAAAATATTGGGAATAATTTTTTGTTACTATCAAAACACATGTCACCCTATCATTCTTCTCAATACTTAACTATCAGGAAATCACAGGATGCGACTTCCTCATCATATAACGATATATTTGATTATCCCAGCATAATTAGATGATCCAGGGAATCAGCCACTAATTTTTCCGCAATTTGCCTCTAATATAATAACTAGCATTGTAGCCCCTAGTTGGGGTGAGCCCGGTACCGGTTCTGCATGTGTGCACAACAAACGCGAGACACACGTCACATAAGTCACTCGTCCTTGCACTCCTTCATCTTTTGTGCACTCAACTGAGGGATTTTCATCGTGTTTCTCTCAATTGCAATTCCACTTGCCTTTGTTATTGGATTATTTGACGATTTGATTTTCCTAATACAAGTTTTTCACTGGAAATTATACCCTGGATGCATGAAATCGGGGATTAAGGACACGAACATGTGATTGGGGAAGTTTCACTTTGTGCAGTACACAAGACTTCTTTCGTCACACATGCATTTTAAGAAGTTGTGCAATATTTAGAACCAAGAGAATACTCGCGTTCGCCTTACTATAGTCCTGGTACCAGGACTCAGCTTGGGCGCACTTCATCCAGAGACTAACTTCTCTTGATAGTTTCAACACCTTTGGCAACGATTCGTGGTCCTTATCATTACCATTACACTCACAATGATATAAAGGGCCGGTCCGGTCATTCACTGCTGAAGCTTCCTTCAACCCCAACCCCTGCAACCATCTTGCATGTTTGCCGCCTTTTTTAAACAAGTAGTGTACTCTTTTAAATATCCTAGGGAATACACGAATTGACAAGGGGTTTCGGGTCGAGTCGATCAGATGGAATCGAAATTTGTGTACACATTGGATACAATTACAACTCGACGGGGAATTGAGCCCGGGACGGGATGATAACAGATGCGACTTGTTTGACAAGATCCCCGAGGGATTTTCAAAACCTCCCGTTGCGAATTATTGTCTTCCCTTCTGAAGTTTTTTCTGCCTCGAACGAAGGACTGAGCTTAGTGTAGCTAAACTTAGCTTGCATAACAGGAAGAAAAGCGGTAAACGATTTTCTTCGAGGGAGCCTGATATGCGGATAGATGATGGGTGGAAAAACCATTCTGGCCAAATAATCGTTCAATGGAAAAAATGGTTATTTCCTTGTCCTTTAGGATCTAAATCGCATTTTTCGTGCTCTCAATGAAGGCCCAACGAGGACGGCAGCAACAGCAACAAGGACGACATTTCCATTCAGACGTAATCAGATGACGACGCCGCAGGTATCTCTTTTGTACTATGTTCAATACAGACAGGTTGGAAGTTCCCTTTTGTCTACCTCTTTGCACCCTCTATTACGTCATGATGTTTTAAACTCTGAACCAAAGGCAGATTCGTGTGTACGTACGCGCTTTGAAGGGTGGAAAACTCTTTGGGAAAGCAATTACTAAGTACCCACAACCCCCAATAATATAAGTCTAAATATTTATGTTTGTCTTGCGTCCTCGATTCTCTTTACGTACTTACTTACCGAATTTTTTCCTGTGTCATAGCCTGAAGGTGTTGAAACGAAAGACGGAGAACACAGAAAATGTGGGCGGATTTGATGGGTCGATGCGGTAACAAGGATCAGTAAGTATGTACAACGTGATACGCATAGAGTGTAACGCACCAAGTGAGTGGAAGTGCTTCGACATGGAGTGGTTGCAAATTGTTATTTTTTTCTTTCGAGGAGAAAATCCAGTTATGAATTCATTTCAAATCATGTAATGTGATTACGTCTCCAGAATCTTTTTAAGAAATCAGAATTGAAAAGAAAGGAACGACGCGTGGATATGAAAATTATTTTTTTGATCACCGTTTTATAGAAGGGTGACGTTTAGATTTCTGTTTGCCCTTTATGTAAGTAGGAATATATTAAAGCTATTTAGGATCTAAATTATGTAACATTGAAGAAAGGAAAGACGTCCCACATATTGTCCCGCAAATTGTTGTTACTCATAGACTCACCCCACTCCTTCTGAAATACAATATCTAAATGTTGCAAAGCTTCGAAAGATCTTCTTAGTGACATTACGATTCTGGCCCTATTCCGGTTGTCATACAGACTTGAACCAATAAATAAGTTCAGTCCTAAAGAAACTGAGCTTCATGAGGGGTATTTTTCTGAATTTTAGTATCTGTCCTATCCATAGTTGTGATCTGCTGTTTTAGGGAAGATCCATGCGAACCAAAATAAAAAGCAATTTATCCTTCCCTCGGACACCGCCTTGGTAGGGTAGCCTTGGTAGGGTAGCCTATAGTATTTCGCCACTGCACCAAGGAAGCCCAAAACACATGAAGACGGATGTAATGGACTTTAACTCTCCAAGTGGTAAGGAGTCATAGACTTCGAATCCACCCACGACTTTAAGCAATCAAGTCGCGGACGAGGTATGAATTTTGAAAGCCCGCCAGATTCATGTTCCCCCATGGTAAAATCAGAATGAAAGACATGCTCTTGCAATTTAAAGCCCGCATTCAGTGTCTACGGCGCGGTCGGCGAGAAAGGTAAGTCCAGCAACACTCGTAAGAGGAACGGGAAACCTGACTAGGGCCGGCCTGTTGGTGACAATTTTGCCTAATTCTCCCAGAAAATGGGAGGGAAAGGCCCGATAGAAGGAAACTTCAGCCACGAAGGAGAGGGAACTACAGGCTAAATCTTGCCATCTTGCCTCTCGGAACCTTCTTTTCGGCCCCAACCAGGAAAAGCGGAAGAAAGGGATGCTGGGGTGAATTGAACGCAATTGGTTTAATACCGGAATGTGGAAACAGATTCATGTAGCCCGATGACCTCTGTGAACCTGAGGAGAATTCTAGCCGACGAAAACGGAAGGGTACTACGAAAGAAGGTGAAACTTCTTGAGAATGTTGCGCCACGAAGTGTGCGAAATGTCCAAGAAAATCGGACGCAAGAAAACGGAACTTTCGGCGGAAAATGGGAACAAGCTAGTAACCCCGGTAAGATACACTTTGGACAAAGCAGACTCTTCTTCAATTTTCACGGTAGACTACATTGTTTCTACAAACATAAAGGTTAGTCAAATCAACGTGCAGCATGCCAAAAACCTCTTCCTATCTACTAGCAGCAAGGCTGGCAAAGTTGCAGGACTAACCTTATATATTCTGACTCAAGAGCTGTTTTGTATGGTTTTAGCAAAATCTATGATATTGGATCAGTTAAGGGGGCTAGGACCTTCTTCGATAAGAGATCCTTGAGATTGAGAGCCTGCGTCCTAATTTCGAAATTGTTACAAGCAACCATGCTGATACAATTCTGTTCCTAGGACCTAGTTTCGGTTATCTTACAATACCAGATTAATGGCAAAAGAAAGGTGAGTTTTCCATAGAAAATTCACATAAATCAATAAAAAAAATCGACGAAACAACAAGGAAAGGGGAAGAGCTGAGTGTGTTTGGGATCCAAAAAAGAAGGCAAAGAAGGAAAAAAGGAAACAACTGACTACGCCGCCAGAAACACGTCTGTCCAAACACAAGGAGGCTGCAAACCAAAAGCCAGGAGCAGAGAAGACGAGGAAACGAAGAAAGACTAGACTGTCGGCTCTGCCCATTAAGCCGACGGAAGGCAAGACATTTACGCGAGTTCTTAGTGAAGTCCGCTACAGGATGAACCCCGAAGACAGCGAAGCAGCGATGTCTTCCATACGGAAAACGAGGAATGGACAAAGCGTCGTTGAACTGGGCCCGAAGATGAGCAAGGGTACGCTCTACGAAGCGGCCAAAGGGTTATTGGGGAAAACACTCTCGTGTCCAACCTAGAGCCCATGTGCTCTTTAGAAATCAGGGATCTTGACTGCCTCACAGAAATGGTCGAAGTGGAGGAGGCGATAAAGCGTGAATGTCCAGAGGTAACCAATGCCCGAGTAGGTATCACCTTCGTAAATGCTCGAGGCCAAAAACTCGCCGTGGTTGAAGTCCCCGACCAATATACGAGGAAACTCCTTAGCAGCGGGATAGTCTCCACCAAGTGCTACAGGTATCTGGACTATGGACACACGTCAGCAGCTTGCAAGGGACCGGAAAGAAGGACACCATGCCGGAGATGCGGCCAAGTAGGCCATCAAGCGAAGACCTGCAATAAAAACGAGAGTTGCGTTCTCTGCAGGGATCTTGAGAGCGGAATTGGAAAGGGCTAGGGTGCGAATGGCATGAACCGCATTTTATAAATTAACATGCATCGGAGTGCAACCATTCACCAGTTGGTAGCATAGTTCGATGCGGAAGTAAATGCTGAGGTAGTGCTAATTAGCGAGCAATACCGAAATAAGGACCCGGCCTTATGGCATCTCGACTTATCGGGCACCGGTCCGGATCCGGTGTGTAGATCAGCAAACTCCGCAGCGCTATAAATAAAAGTAAAGCTCGCGGCTCGCAGAACCTTGTCAACGAGATGAATGAGAACCCATGGGGACTTGGCTATAAGCTTGCACCCGGAAAATCGGGGCTCTGCGGAGGCCTTCATACTAAGTAGACATCCTGTACGGGTTGAAGTCAATAGCACGGAAAGTGTCGAGGATTGCCCCGTTTTCACAATGAGAAAGCTCGAAAAAGCGGTTCTCACCATGCAAAACAAGAAGGCCATCTGCACCAGGTGCAAAGTAGACTTGGCATATTGATACGACGGGTAAGCGGATGGATGACTGCTGATGGTTTCAGCCTTACGCTGGAGAAAACCGAAGTAGTGATCTTGACTAGAAGGAAAATCCCAACCCTGCGTCCCATATCGATTAACGATTAGAGTCAAAACCAGCGATTAAATACCTTAGTTTAATGCTCGACTCGAGGATGAGCTTCTTCGAGCAAATCAGAGCAGCAGCGGACAGGGCTACAGCTAGTGTCGCGGCCTTGTGTCGGCTAATGGCGAATGCTGGGGGCTCTATCTACTAGGAGACATCTCCTTATGGGAGCAACGCAGTCGGTTCTGCTCCATGGCATGCAGGTATGGACTGATGCCCTTGACAAGAAAGTGCATCGTAAGCGCCTTGCTCAAGTGCAGAGGCGGAGAGCTTTGCGAGTGGCGTCTGCTTATCGCACCGTCTCCGAACCGGCTGTGATGGTGATCGCGGGAGTGATTCCCGTTGCCCTCCAAGGAGCCCAAAGCTATCTACCGAGGTAAGGGCGACAACTTAAGAGAGGTAGTGGCCCGTGAAGAACATCAACGCAACCTTACCGAGTGGCAACTCTATGGCAAAATGAGCCAAGAGGCAGATGGACTGCGCGGCTCATCGACAATTTAGACCCCCAAACGCACGGCGAGATTGATTACTTCCTTACCCAACTTCTAAGGGGGCATGGAGGTTTTCAGTCTTACCTGTACAGAATTGGGAAGGCGCGATCTCCTGATTGTGTGTTCTGCAATGGAGTGGCGGAAGACGCTAAACACGCCTTTTTATTTTGCGAGAGGTGGGACGGCTTTCGTCAGCAGCTTTATGCAGACACAGGGGAGCAGAAACATTATCAGAGAGATGCAGAAGAACGCTGGCAGCTGGAATGGTGTTGCGCATTATGTTCGGGCTCTTCTTATTGCGAAGAAGATTGAACTCGACCGGCTGAGGGATCGGATGGTAAGGGGTTCCCTGAACTAACAACTCCCTTCCTCTCCCCCCTCCCGTTGGTGGAAGCGATTCCCTGACTTGAAGGCTCCAAAAACCGGGAGAGCGAGAGGGCTAGCTCAAAGTAATGTGTCAAACGGTTCCAGGCTAATTCTCTGATGACAGGGAGGTTTTTAGTTCGTAGTCCGACAGCGTACTGTTGCGGGAGTTGAATACTCTGTGCGTAAACGCATTCACCTACCCTACTCGCAAAAAACAGAAAAAAAAAAGTGGCAACAGGCAAAAAAGGTCATGATTGCATCTGCTTGTATATCCCATGATTCTTTGTATCTTCCGATGACGCAAGAACTAAGGGATCTGGTAATGTATGCGGTATTAAGTAGCCTTGAACTCTTAACAGATTGTGGCCACCAAAAAACCAAACATCATGTAGAGGAACAGGATGAACAGCCTCGAACAGCATTGATGACACAAAAAGATCCTGGAAGGTTAGGTCACTAAACAAATCTGGTGCTGTCAAAGTCCTACTTCAACAGTACAAAGTCAGGGTTCTAGCGGTACACACAATCTTCAAAAGTAGGAAGTTATCAGGGAAACGTGAGTTTGCAGTCGCTTTAATCGCGGATAGGAATTTTAAAGCAAATGTTATCGACTTCAAACCCATACACGAAAGATTATGTGCGAATTGACTTTACAAATAGCAAAAATTTAGTTATAAAATCGACGTACTTCCTCCACAAGCGCGCTAACAAAAGAACATTGGCTTCTTCAGATGGCATTACCTTCAACCAAACAGACCAAGTTCTCATCACCAATAAGATGGTCACCTACCATCCTCAACGTGAAATCATATCGAGGAACAAACTGTGACTCCGACCGATACATGGTGAAAAGCGTCTACACGCACCGTATTGTAAATACACGCGGGATAAAAACTAGCCCACTTCGAACATTTGACGAGTTAAAGCTAAAAAATGGTTTAAACTAAAATATTGATTTAATAGAGGGAGAATAAAAGGCAAAACTGGACGAACGATTAGGTCCTATTCTCCGAAATCTCATGGGGAAACCTATACATATGACCTAAACCGCGCTATCAAAACAACAGCAGAAGTGGCTGGATATGAATCCCAGCGCCGAAGAAATTATTGGTTTGACGGTAAAGAAGAAATGCTGCTTATTAGGAAATGCACTTTCTCGGCAGCTTGTCACTGGACAAAGCGAACGAAATGCGCATAGACTGCCTCCCATCTGCCCTGGGAGCTGGGGACTCAATCCCTAAACAAAATGTGAAGCAGAAAGAATTTAAGCTTGCATGTTGCAGGGACATTCAAAAGGCTGGTTAGCAAAAATCGACATGATCGATTTTCTAAGATGGTCTCCATTTTTACAAGTCTAATGGTATAACGTCACAACCAAACGCAGACATGGAGTTTGGTTTGCCATTATATTCGCCGAAGTGAGCAATATCAAATTAGGGCAAACGATACCTTTTCAAATGATTTATGAATAAGAATCCGTGAAATCAAGCGGGTAAAGGAACACTTCACTGCTGAGAAGCGAAGACAAATGCCATCCCAATCATATAGTCATATTTGCAGATGCATCTTTAACATAATCGTAAGATATTAAGAGAGTAAGAGACTTATGGGAAGATATTCACATCATAATTGTCATAAAAGAAGTCTTGAAAGTGGTAACCACTATAATATTTCTGTTCAGAACTACAGGAGCAGATGTACCCTACATGAGCACATGAGCCTGAAAATATCCAAAATTATATTTTTCACTTTTTCCTTCACCAACTCGAAACAAAACAACGTTTTGTAACACTTTTCATTTCAACTGAATGAAATTACGAGAGAAACGTGCAAGTACGTCGTTCGAGCAATTAGCGACGGTTTAGGATAAAAAGGAAATGTTCAACATGAAATAGAAATCTACATACATAAACAGTTTAACTGCTCACTTAATTACACGTGTATCATATTCTGTGGGCAATTCTGGTTGAGAATTCTCCCACATTTTCCACGCCAACTGCATGGCGTAGATTTCTAAAGGTGAAGGCGAGAACTTATTACTAAAATGACCTTTTCATTCGACCTCGTTGATTTATGAACACCCGCGAAGATATTCAACGACAATTTTCACATGATATGAGATCACATGAGGGGTGTGATAATGCAGAGTGAACTCCGCAGCGAAAAGGATGTGGAAAGTAGCTAGATATTCTCTCTCCTGTCTCCGGATCTGAGGAAGACGTATTTGTATCTTTTTCAAAAAATGGATTCAAAGTGGATGCACAGCGACTAGAGGACTTAAACACCCCCGGTGCTATCATTTCTATTGGCTTTATAATACGTACTTCAAATGTGGTACGAACGTATGAATCCCCTTCAGAGCGTAGCTCTGCCAAGGTGGTAGTTGTGACGTGTATCAGGAGCCAGCCCCTTCGGGACTCTGGTCGGGAAGTGTGCATTGAACCGGTGTTAGTAGACCGCGCTGCCCCGAGCGAGCGCTGATCCGTCCATGAATTCCGGGATCAGCTAAGCGTAGGTCAGGCCTCAGGGAACTGATGGGGGCTGTGTCGCCGAGGGTATACCCATTCCTGACTATTGCGGCCCGCTCCCTTGCACACGATGCGCTGGTTACTTTTTGATGGAGAATATTCATAAACTTATAAAAAAATCGACGAAATAACAGGCAAAAGAGGCACCGAGGGCTGACATACCCGATGTGGCACCGGGGCGCCCAAATAAAAGAAAGCCTCATCAAGTGGCGCGCCTGACCGTGCGGAAATGGCAACTCCAATACCTTGCAGTGCCCCTGTTCTGGAAGTAAGCTCAGTCAGAATCGCTAGTCCTGAGATGGATTCGGACACAAACCGAGTGGAAGTGCAGTCGACCGTCCTCGCTAGAGCTGAAAAGGAAAGGCTCATCAAGAAGTGCGCAGCAGTGGTGAAACGTATACGGTCGGCAACGTCCCTGCAGAGGAACGTCAGCAAAGGCGTCAAAAACGAGCTGATGGAACTATAGGAACTACTGAACCGCATCTCCTTTATAGACGAACGTGGAGAGCAGCGGAAGACGATTGTGCAAAGTGCTCGAGAAGCTCATCAGGAGTAGACTCGCTGAAGCGATCCGTGCTGCCGGGGACTTATCCGCAAGGCAGTTCGGGTTTAGAACAGGGAAATCTACAGTGGATGCTGTTGTGGAGGTTGTAGATGCGGTTAATCGAGCCGGGGGACACAGCCGCCGATCTTCACGGATAGTGCTAATCATAACGCTTGATGTCAGAAATGCCTTCAATTCCGTAAGATGGACAGATATGCTAGACACACTAGAGAACTCCTTTCACGTGCCAAGCTATCTCCTGCGGATATTGAGGGATTATCTGAAAGACCGCTCCCTGCTCTATGAGACGCTAGAGAGCCAAAGGAGGATGGAAATCACATCGGGAGTAGCACAGGGATCCGTCCTAGGGCCGGACCTCTGGAACGCTTCCTACGATAGTCTGCTGAGACTCGATACGCCCAAAGAGTCGCGCCTGGTCGGTTACGCAGACGACGTTGCGGCACTTGTTGCCGGACGCACTGATGAACAGGCGCAAAATAGACTTGGCATATTGATGCAACGGGTAAGCGGATGGATGACTGCTCACGGTTTCAACCTTGCGCTGGAAAAAACCGAAGTCGTCATCCTGACCAGAAGGAGAATCCCGACCCTGCATCCCATATCGATCGCGAGTTGACTATAGAGTCAAAACCACCGATCAAATACCTTGGTTTAATGCTCGACTCGAAGATGAGCTTCTTCGAGCAAATCAAAGCAGCAGCGAACAGGGCTGCAGCTGGAGTCGCGGCCTTGAAGTCGGCTAATGGCGAATGTCGGGGGCTCTATATCAACTAGGAGACATCTCCTCATGGGAGCAACGCAGTCGGTTCTTCTCTATGGTGCGGAGGTATGCGCTGATACCCTTGACAAGGAGGTGTATCGTAAACGCCTTGCTGCGCCGTCTGCGAACTGGCTGTGATGGTGATCGCGGGAGTGCCCTCCTTGCCAAGGAGCGCAAAGCTATCTACCGCTGTAAGGGCGTAAACTTAAGAGAGGTGGTTACCCGTGGAGAACGTCAACGTACCCTTACCGAGTGGCAACTTTCTTGGCAAAATGAGCCAAGGGGCAAGTGGACTGCGCGGCTCATCGACAAATTAGACCCATGGTTGAACAGAATGCACGATGAGATTGATTACTTCCTTACCCAACTTCTAAGTGGGCATGGAGGTTTTCAGTCTTACCTGCACAGGATTGGGGAGGCGCGATCTCCTGATTGTGTGTTCTGCAATGGAGTGGCGGACGACGCTGAACACACCTTTATCTCTTGCGAGAGGTGGGAGGCCTGCACCAGCAGCTTTATGCAAACACATGGGAGCTCTCTCCAGACAACATTGTCAGAGAAATGCTGGAATCGTATTACGCATTATGTTTGAGCTCTTCTTATTGCAAAGAAAATTGAACTCGGCCGGCGGAGGGATCGGACGGTAAGGGGTTCCCTGAACTAACAACAACTCCCTTCCCCCTCTCTCCCGTTCCCTGATTTGAAGGCTCCCAAAGCCGGGAGAGCGGGAGGGCTAGCCCGAAGTAAAGCCTGGAACCGTTTTATTTCAGGCTAGTTCTCTGATGGCAGGGAGGTGTTTAGTTCGCAGTCCGCCAGCGTGCTGTTGCGGGAGTCCAACACTCTGTGCGTAAACGCATTCACCTACCCTACTCCCCAAAAAAAGAAAAAAAGTATGAATATACTGAATCCTAAGAGATTTGTTTGAGAAAGTGTTGAATAGTGTGCGAAACACATATTCGCATCCTACCACTATTTTAATAATTAGATTTATGTATCTAAAAGGCATATATTCCCTCATCGACTTGGAAAGCAATTCCAGGCATCAATTCATGCATTTTCCACCTCGAACCATTCGTGACTGAGAAAAGACCACCATCGCTCCCGCCACCGTGCAAATCACGCCAAAATTTAAATGTTATGCTCTGATTTGAACAACCCATAATTTAAACATTAGCTAATATACAAGAAGGCATCGTTGCATAAAAAGTTCTAACCCAGATTCAACCTCATTCGTTAACTAGGAAGGGAGCCGTTTGCTTGCCAATCATCCCTTCAATGGGAAATTGGTATGTATATCGAACTGTTATCCACAGCACTTGGTCACGTGTTGTTATTACACGTGCCGACACGTGTACCCCTACTATCGCTATGTTACCGGATTAGAATGTCATTCACATCAATTTCATTTTTTTTATCCTGCAAACGAGATGATAAGGTATACAACGTACACGCGGGAGGTCATGGCGCCTGTCACACTCTGCCTACGCATTTGCAACGATATTCGAATGAGTTGAAGATAAGAGGAATCAGTACAAACTGTTAATCCTTTGACCATTCTTATGTACGTTTCCTGTCAAGGGACATGTTCACAGTTAGATGGATGCCACGATCTTATCTTTAATCGCTTCAAAGAGATGACGTAAACACTCAAGTAGGGTTTAGACGTGAGAAAAGCGGGGGCTTAAAAAGGGACGAAAGTGGCTATGGACGATAAAATCGCTAAAAAATGTCAACTGGCAAGATGCGATTTAGTTAAAAATCTAGTCTAACACTCATCCATTTTAAGATTTTGTGAAAACACTGAAACAATAGTTCATATGAAAATACAGTTCATGTGCGTAAAAAGTTGCCTCCATCCTAATACTCTATCCATTGCAATGGGGGCCAACGGGTAGTAAAGGCCTCAGGGCGAAAAGTGGATTGGTACCCACGATGAAGCATAAGATCTGTGAAACCCATGCTGAACCAACACCAACTGGTCTAATATCGAACCCTACCTTCTTCTCCACATAGTGATAGCTGGAAGTTCTTCCCTAATGAGAAACTACACATGGAGAAGGGTGAAGGCGAGTCTTCCGCGCCTGAAAACAGGACAAATTGTACCACCTGGTTCTCCAGGTTGGAGTTATGAGGCCCAGAAAAGGGCCTCGTACTGGACGAATTATACAACGACGGACTCGACAAGGAAAACGGAATAACGATTTGCGCATGTACTCATGGAAGGTGTACGAGGCAGTAGAAGGAACCCTCGAAGCCTGTCGCAGGAATGATATCGAAATCATACTAGAAGATTTTAATAGCCAAGTAGGGACGCATCCCATATTCCGCCGATACCTTGCTTCCCATAGTTTACATATTACTATTGACAACGGACTGCGGATTATTCAATCATGAAATGGTTGTTGCGAGTACCTAGTTCGAAAACGCTTCACAAACATACGTGCGCCTCTCCAGACGAGACCACTTTCAAACCTTGATGAATGTCAGAACATATAGAGGGGCCAAAATATAGACTCGGACGTTGACATAGAGCTACGAGCTCGAATAACAATACCATCTCGAGTCCCCTCCGACCATCAGGTGGGAGCGAACACTGAAGCCATCCATAACAGAGTCCTCCATGTAACCTTTGAGGGGGAATTGAATGCCGCAATAACCGCAGCTAACAGAGGTCCTCGAGGTGAACTACCAACAAGCAACCCCCTAAAGAACGATATTATTGGTACGGCCACAAACATACTTGGTTCGACGATGAATTTAAGCTGACAACGGAACGGAAGAACGGCCAGAGTCCCACCACGAACTTTGCCGAGTGAAGAAGCGACTTCACAGAAGGAAAAAAGGCGTTCTGCTGATTTCCGATCGAATGGACATAATGGAGCGATGGGTTGAGTACTGAATTGCTCAATAACCGAAATATCGGCGAATTAGAGGTCTCGCCAACTAAAGACAACGGACAAATGCTGCCACCATCAACTTTGCAAGAAACAATCTATGCAATCCATCGGCTTAAAAATCATAAGTCGCCGGAAGCCGATAGAATTACAGTCGAACTGGTTAAATGTGGAGGCAACCAACTACATCAAGTGGTTCATCAATCAAAGATAATCTACACTATCTTGTTAGATTGGATAGTCCCATACACCCAGAACATCATCGACCCGTACCAAACAGACTTCAATCCAGGTTGTATATGGTTGCCATTCACCCCTTGGTGGAGTATAGCGCGCCCGCCACACCTACGCGCCATCGTTCGCGATTACCTGATATGTGCTTCAGCTCCTCCATGACTTCCCGAGACACTCGCACTCCACCTCTACCGTCCCGACCCACTCGTCGGCCATCTTGGAAGAGTGAAGTCCACAGCATGGCGTAGCCCGCAATGCACCTCTTTAAAGTGGGAGCTAACCACTGCCACTTCCTTCTTCCGATCACAATGCGTACGAGTGCCAGGTCTTTCTGCCGACCAAGTTCTTTGATTCAAATATTGTCAGGCCAGCGCACTCCGATGAAACGACGCAAACAGGTGTTGACGAAACCTCGGAGCTTTTGGGTAACAGTGAAGTTCACTTTTCATGTGCTACTCCACCATAGCAACACAGAAAGAACACTAGCACAGAACAACATCAACTTGATCTTGATGTTGAGATAACTGCATGTCAAGATTTTAGACAGGACATCGAAAGCAGATCTAGCGCTGCTAATGCGTCGGGCAACATACAGTTCGGTCCCACTGTCCACAGAAGCCACTCTTCCTAGCTATGCAAATTGTTCAACGCCTTCGATACTCTGCCCATTAATGGAGATAGGCAGAGTGCGATGACCCCTCAGACTGGAAACATTGGTTTCATTGGTGTTTACATTCAGTCCAACTCTACTTCCCTCTCTTTCCAAACCAGAGTCATTTGGTTAAGGTCCATGACCGTGTGAGAGAGCAAGCGAGGCAAGGAGATCCCTTCTTTGGGATCTTAACAACCCTAGGGCGGATGGGAAAGGTCTCGGATTCCCAAGATTTCTGGCAGCAGTAACTGCAGGCTCAGGGAAAAATAACTCTGCGGAGTGACCGTGAAGCCCTGCGGCTTTACTCCATTTGAGCGCAGTGTGCAAGTGTTCTTTCCACCTCTTCAGTCGTTCATCATCGTGGATGAGAAATCAACCGTTGATGTCCTTCATAGGACCATCGAAAGACTTGCGACCACATGCAAGCTTCCGCTTCCCTGAACAGCGAAACAGCACATTTTCTCTTGTCACGGCGTACACTATGCCATCACTCACAGTGGTCAGTAGTCTTCAACCCCTTTCGTTCATCGATCCGCTTCCACGATTCCACAGTCAGCTAGATCTTATAATGCTGACGACCTATGTAATACCCGAAAGAAGATTATTTTTGATGGTGCCCCCATGCTCATCGATATTCTCAGGCTGGTCAGTCAGAATATCTGCCGTTCGATCAGCAAGATAGCTTTTCCACTGTCAAATGACAGCTGAGTCATAAAAGCGGTTGATGTTGAAATTTAGGGGGTGGTAGCTCTCCAACCCTGCCAGAAATGACGTACCCAAAACGCAAGCAAACATAAGCGACCATCAGATGCGGATCCCTTTCAAAACCGATGTCAGCGCCTCTCTTGTTACGCACATCCCGCATACAATCCCTAAATCTGCTGTTGATCGCGAAGTGGTCGATCTGATTGATCGTACGGTGTCAGTCAGTTGAAACTCAACTGCGGTGGAAGTTACAGAAGAGAGAAAAGAGTTACACGAACCTCCCACCATTACCGTTGCGGACGCAAGACCGTGTTTTCCCATCACATGTCCGAGCAAGGTGTTGTCAGATCCCACCTTGGCATTCAGATCACCCATCACCACCACAGTGTCACCTTTAGGAAGCCCCCTGAACTGCGTTCAATTCCTCTTAGAAAGCATCCTTCTCCACTACCTCAACTAGGGCCGAAACGTTGCAGTTAGAAGTTTATCAGAAACCGGCTCCCAGGTTCTTATTCTTAATTATTCTTATTCTTAAGCCCCACCTCAAAGGGTTTTTCAGTATCCCGATCAAATTGATAACATTGACTAGGCTAATCCTGACCAATGTGCAAGGCCAGATAAAAACAGCAGGATCACTCTCGAGACCATTCACCATCAACAACGATCTAAGACAAGAGATGCCCTATCATGCATCCTTTTTCATCTCGCACTGCAAAAGGTGATCTGTGGTGCTGATGTAAATGCGAGAGACACCATCCTCTTCTAGTTCATCCAACCACTTGCCCATGCTGACATGACATCATTGAAAGAACAACCCAAAATATACAATTTACCTTCATCCAGATCAAACAGTCAGTGCGAGATCTTGGGCTGTACATTAACCAGCGCAAGACGAAATACATGATGGCAACGTCAGCACCAAAAACCAAAGAACCAACAATATCAAATGGCGCTGATCAAATGAGAACAATAAGGACAGGAGACTATAACTTTGAGACCTTTGATAATTGTTGCTATCTAAGGTCAAAAATCGCAACCGATAACAGCTACGTCAATGAAATCCGCGCACGGTTGTTAGTAGCCAACAGAGCCTATTTCAGCTTGGAAAGACTGCTTCCTTACTAAGACAGGCCTCTCCCAGATACCGGAGGTTTACGACGTTGAAAATTATGATTAACCCTTAACCAATTGAAATTCCTCCTTCCAATTCCTAAACGAAATAGAAGCATGTTTTCAACAAGCTTCGAATTTCTGAAGACGCCACAGTTATATTAAAAAATTAAACCAGGCATTCCAAATAAATGATCGAACGGTAAAGCTTCTTCGACAGGTCAATTTCATATAGAAACATCGACATTAACAGTTTTCAGGTTTGTTTCAGAAAGTACTAATGACAACCTTTTATTTGATACCCCACAGGTTATATTCGGGAAAAGGTTTTTACATCCTCAACTCAACTTGGGTTCTTCACTACATGCAACATGGGAGGACCTTAGTTACAGCTCCCTTCAAATTACGTATGGCAGACAGGCAGATTACATACATACCTGTGAGGAGTTGCCAGATATTCCATCGGGTGCGACCCTAGGCGACGAAAAGGGGCATACCTATTGATGTGTGGTCGGTGGTGATCAAAGCGTTTCACGCCACTAGTCCAACGCAACATCTTTGTCTTCATCACCGCAAGACGCCGTTCATTGTTTTTATAGTTGGCCAACAATCAGAACCATAATGAGCGACAGGGCGGACGACATTGCGGTAAATTTTAGATTTGAGTGGTACGTTGATACGTCGATACCAAAGGACGCCAGTTGTGGAATGCAACTCCATCCAAGTTGCGCTAATGCGTGAAGCAATTTCATAATGGTTATATTTGTCCATATACGTTCATCATCAAAAGGATGGTTCAAAATGTCCCAACCATCCAAAAGTTACAGGGTGCCGTTAGCCATGTGAGATCTGGCATTGCCATCCAGCAGGGAGACTCCATTTGTCAGCATGCACCTCATTTTATTCTAAATGATCCTTTTCAACTTTTTAATTTTTTTATGCCGATGGTCTCCTTCTGAACCACACATCCAATCAAGATTTTGTCGTTATGATCCCAAAACTGAAACTGGCTGAAATTCTGATTTTCAATTTTTTCGGCGTAGGGTGGTGCCACTATGAGACTGTTTTTTGGTTTGAGGCGTGTAGTAAACACCTCAAGTTTCATCTCCAATAACAACGGAGTGAAGAAAGTCGTCGCCTTCGAGTTTCTAGCGCTCCAAAAACTCTGCACTCGAGCCAACTTGTGGCGTTCTATTATCTATTTTGAGACTCACCTCAAAGACAGTTGCCGATAACCAAGGGTTTAAAAAATATTAGGCGAAGACGGCTTTACGGTTTCTTACCAAGTCCATTCAACTGCAATTCGTGATAATCAGTCCTAGATTTTTTCCACAAGTTCGCCAATTACAATTGAAGGTTTTCCACTCCTCTGATCGTCCTGTATGGAAGTACCGCTGTTTTTAAACTCGTAACACCGTAACTCCAACGCCATAAAGAGTTTTAACCTCATTAAAAATCTCAACTGGGGTTTTTCCACTGACAACTATGTAGCGAATGACGGCGCTAAATTTTTCGTAAGTGATGCTCCTGAGACAAGAGTTTTCAATTGGTTTCATTTTGAAGGGAAGGAGTCAGGCTACATGACCGTGTTCCTAACTTGTCGAAGAACCATTATTTGCCGACCGTAGTAGCCCCATTACATTTACTTTCGGGACATGTTTCGTACTTTCAAAGATAGTGCCAATTCAAGCCGCAAACCACAAATCAAATGTGAAAACGCATCTTCTTCACAAACAAGGCATTCGCCACACAGTAACCGAACAAATACAAAATGGTTGATCCCCAGAGGCTCCTGACACATCTGCAACTACTGAGTACAGCTAAAATCCACAGTTGATCATGATATTGGGTCGAATTTTTACCAGCGAAAGACCCTAATTTTCATGGATCAAAATGTCCATATCAAATGAGAAGTGTACCATCACTAGATTCCTAAAACCATGACCCTTCGGTGGGCCCAACAGCATTATAGAGAGGTTTCAGCAAGAGTGCGATTGGCACCACTTTTCCAACTTCATCACATCTGTGAAATGATCACTACACCCGCGGATCTCAATTCAATGGACTACGGTGATTGATCGACCCAAGTGCCTTAGAGAAGTTCTTTAGCGTTTCCCCGACCTAATCTGGGCGTCAACCACAACTGCTCTATAAATCTCTCAACACGAACCACTTCACGTACAATGACCTCCACTTTTGAATATATTTGCATTGAAGCATTCGGGAAGAGACTTCCCACAAGAATCTGCTTGAAGTCACGCGAAGCCAAGGTAAATCGTAACTTTTGTAATCTTAGACTATGATAACCATCAAAAACAAGTGTATCTCAAGTTCCTTTTCGAGTTCCGCGAGGCACCTGGACTGCCTAGGGGTAAAGTTGCCTCCAGTTGCCTTCAGTGGGGACCTCCTAAGTTTTGAGCTTTTGCGAAAAGGACCCGGTGTAGAACTCATTTCCACTCCACTAAGATCTCTTCTCGCATTAGATGCCAAAGTAGCCAAGTTTGCCACTCCTGAGGCACTGCGGTCGCTGGATATCGGCGGCCGGGAGTCCGTTTGCCCACTCCCAAAAACCTGGGCAGCGCTACCACAGTCACCCTGATGGAGAGCTTTTCATCTCGAACATTAAATCCTCCTTTGTCGAACGGCTAAAATTCGATTCAAGTTCTCTTCAGCCGTCTCCCGTTTGTTTTTAGGAAGGGAAAAGATATTTTGGGTAAAGCGACGTCACTCCACTTTATTTAGAAGGTCTGGAATTTCCATAATTGTTCAGGGTTCAAAAGCCTCGGGACTTATGAAATATTAAATATTTCGACTAAGGAAGCCTTGGAGGTCAAGTAGTGCACTGCAGAATATACTGACAGCCTATCTCTCTTTGAGGGTGAGCGTCTCTCCTCTAGGGCGATGTGTGGCTTTCCAAACCTTTCGTCTACCAAGGTCGTTAGTGAGTGGTAATAGCCACACCCTGTACGAGGTGACCCTACAATTAACAAAACGCTGCAGACTAGGCTGGGGAGTAGAAAAATATCTCCCCTAATCTAGGGTGTTATTCCAACCGTGTCCATTGGATAGTTTGCAGGCGGCGGTAACTGACTGTATTCGAAAGGAGCCTCACTAATACCTGGTCGCCTGAGTGAGTATCTTTGACCTTCCCGTGGTATGGGTGACTATGGCACGACGGACCTTCTAACCCCCATGCTCGTGGGAATCAAATGAGTACCGCACACAAACTGGTTAACCAGACGGAAGCATATCTCCGGAATACTGAGAGCCAGGTGACTACACCCAAGGATTCAGAAGTTAGGACGTCAAGCAAACATTGGTATACTGCGAGGACAATAACCAACAAACACCACTACTCAAAAAGCAGAGACAAGTAAAAGCACGTCTGAGATATCAGACGTCAAGAAGGAGACAGGTCTCAAGAAAGGCCTGAAACCAGAAAAAGCAAATAAGAAGCCTCAGGATAGACCTAAGCCATGTTTATCAGAGCGAAGAAAGCGGTGAGTAGCGGAGATTAGCCCACACGAAGGGGATGCTCCCAAAAAATCCAAATCTGAAGAGAAGATCAGGGGTGAAGGCAGAAATCAGGAAGCCCGCCATGGGACTGGACATACTACCAAAAATGTTTCCCGAGCAAATATTCACTCGTGAGGAGCAGGAAACTATCGGAAACCTTGACGTCAGACAGATGTGCAAGGGACGGACTGCGAAACTTTTTACCGGGATACGGTTTTGACCAGGCCAATACTGGTGGACTGTGCGATGAAAGACACTGCAGTGTGGCTTAGGACCACAGTTCCTAAATTGGCAGGCTGGAAAGGAGCAGAACTGTTGACTTGTGCTGGGCATGATATATCAGGAGTACACATGGTGACAGGTGTAGTGTGAAAGCCGCAACAATAGAGACGAAAGATCTCATGGACCTCCTAATCGCTCAGAATGACTACCATACCTCAGTTTTATGATACATATGCATATGTAAGCATCCACTTGAGCTTTGCGAGGTACATCCTACACCCATTCATGCAAACTACTAAAAACAAACTAGCTCAAGGTGCGAACAACCCCGTCATGAGAAATTATATGAACCGTGTAAAATTTTAAACAAATTATAAACCATGATCCTTACAAGCACAATAAAAACAAAACGACCCGACATTTGTGTTGTCGCTGTCTGCATAGGGGTAGCGTAATCATAAGTGACGGGCACTTTCAAACAAACCACTCATCACCCCCTTCTAATAAAATCGAAGTTAACTGTGCATTGTGTGTATACGACCCTAATTTGACCCAAACTCTCCCTAAAGGACGATTAATCTTCATAGTAAAAATCAGATGGGTCCCTTAATATTCGAGCTTCGACAAAAACGAGGGTGAAGGGTGCGCATGGATTCAACGTGTCTATCTTAGAGATTCAGGACATCGTTAATGTGAAATGACAAAGTCCTGCGTTCTTTTTTTTCACCAGTCCCGGTTTTTTATCCACACAAGACTTTAACTTTATCTGGACCAGGTAATTAATGGGTGGGTTCCTGGCAATGGTAACGAACCGAAGGGAAATAGTCGAATTTAAAGTCGAAGAGAAGTCGCAACCACTTGAATGAATCGCCCAACACCTACCGTCCCCAACCTACCAATTATGAAACTAAACAAGGCAATTTGTGGAAGTCTGTAATTTGTGGATATTTGAGAAGATGGCTTACAGGTTCAGACTAAGGAAGTCCGCCCGTTGGGTAGCAGAAGGTAAGAAGCTCTATCCAGTCCTCCTTTCGCTATCCGCAATGCAAAAGTTATTGGCCATATTAAAGGCGAATGGGAACACATCTGTCGAGAAAATTTGCAACTGTTTCTCTGCGCTCGCCCTCGCCATTCAAAAATACAAACTACAGGGTGTAGTGTCTATTATAGGCCAGGGAACGAGGGTGTTGATGGCAAGAGAAAACCATAAATATAAAAATGATAAGATATAGATGAGGTGCACAGATGGCAATGGTGTTAACATTTATGTGTTGTACTCTCAAGGGCGCAGCAACTATCTGGGCGATGGTAAGTTTGTCCTATGACAAGAACGAATTGCAGTTGAACCCCTTCGTGATACACATATGCTCCCCTGTTTGGATATATTATCCTTTGAATTGCTGACGAACTATTTGCTGGGCAGTAATGAACATGTAGATCCATATGTGATTCGAAATTGGAATATGGTGATATGTGTATGTTCGCTCATATGTGATTTACTTTTGGTATTGATATAAAATTGTCATATACAGCATAAGGGCAGGTATCTTATTTAGTTGCGACTCCTTATCGAAGTCTTGTTCTTAAATTTCACCAGTTCTTTAAGAAAACTAACCTTAGTGATCTCCTCATGAATTTATGAGAAAAGTCATAATTAATTATACCTACCTAATCGGATAAATAAGTTTACCAAAAGTACCCTCCAGGATAAATAGTTTCATCCGAGTCCCAGCCATAGCCAAATGAGGGCCGACATGTAATTTTCCTGATAAGTCAACCTATCTGAAAAATTGATGGTGTACTCTACATGGATATGTTTAGTGTCCACCACTTTCATGGCCTACCGAAATTCTTCGCTAGTCTTCTGAACTGGTTGGTATCTCCCAGAAAATATAACCAATCAACCAACATGTTTCAAGTTCTTTTTTCGCATATTTCCATATTATAACCTTAAAAATCCTTAGCCCTCTACTTGCGAAATATTTATTTACATCTTTTTCGTCGGTGACATTGCTATCATTTGAGCAACTGTATGTACAGTTTCGACGTTGCGAGCGAAAATGGTTGTTGGGTGGCCGGAAATCCCTAGCTGGTAGCAACTGGTTTTTCGGTTGGGCAGTTGATTTGAAACCGCTGAGTGAGCTAGCTTTGATAGGAAATCAACCCTGGCTAGTTCTTTAAAAACAATGTAGAAGATTTGTACTAGGACAACGAGGATAAAAAGTTAGTGGTGAAAGGTTTTACATGTTTTTTTTTTCGACCAGAACTTCGTTAATAAAATAATTAATATATCTTGGCATGTTTCCTAGTTGTCGAGACTTTTACTCTAGCCGCCGCAGTGGATTTCACATTTTTCTAAATTATTTGGGAGTACATTATGGAGAAAGTTTTAGCGTAAAGGTGAATTTCAAAGAATACGCCACAAACATACCAGAACACAGAAAATCCCTCAGACATGCTTTCTGAAGACATTCAAAATGAGACAAAAGAGGAGCATATAACATCAAAATAACAATATAAAAATACCTGTCATTTCGGGCCAATATTGGAACCTCTGTTGAAGGAGAGTTGGCAATGTTTGGTAACCATCCTCATTCAGTGTCCGAAAATTTGGAATATTATTTATTTGTTACAAGGTCCAAAAATCTTGTTGCGTGGATCGATCAAAGAATATTAATGAGGCAGCTTTACGTCAGAACCATAATACTTTCATGGGTTTCAAATTGCATTAGGAAACCTATAATAAAAACTCTTTTTTTTTATTTGAGAAATAAGGGAGTCCCAAGTTCGCATCCAGTTTATGTCGTACCGGACCACAGACCCTTCCTTTTAAGCTAAATACTCAAACTTTCAAAAGAATGACTTGACGGTTTCAGCCAAGGCAAAGCAACTCATCAGCCGCTACCTCACTTCTGCCCTGAGAGCAGCGTGACCGAAAGTGGCCGCAGGTGGCAATCACTCGTTTATGTATAACCGCAAACACGACATGAGCGCGAATTATATCCAATTGAAAACTGCCTTATATATTCAAACCCAAAATAGGCCCAAACCAAATTATTTTGTTTGAGGATTGAGGGAGCTTGGGCCTCAATATATCATGCTTGTGATTATAAATAAGGGAGCCGGTAGCCAATTTCGGTCGCTGCTCCCAGGGCAGAGGAGAGACAGCATCTGATGAGTTGCCTATGTCGTCGACGAAACGATGAGTCATTCTTTCAAACAATTTTCAGGTGTTGATGAAATATTTTTGGTGGTCAAAGGGTGGTATAGGTCCCAGGGAGAAACGTGGATTGGAACACACGATGGAGCATAAAACCTGGGAAACGCCTACTGAACCAACACCAATAGCTCTACTACCAAACTTTATCTCCACCTTCACGTGCACAGGCGGAGCAGGTAACCGATACCCTGTCCCAATATAAGGCTGAAGTAGCAGCGTTGCAAAAGATGCACTGAACAGGGACCGGTTTCCTGGAGAAGAGCCACTATACCATATATTACAGTGGCCATCCAGTACACCATGTGTCCAGAGTAGGTTTCTTAATCAGCCAAAAAATTAAACCTGCTGTTATCGGCTTTGAAAATATAATCGAAAGGCTATACACTCTGCATCTGCGGAGAAATTTAGAAATATAAGCCTCATTAATGTTCACGCCCCTACAGAGGAGACTGCAGAGTCGAAAAAGGATATCTTCTACGAAGCCTGTCCCAAGTATGATATCAAAATCATACTTGCAAATTTCAACAGTCAAGTAGGGACGGAGCCTGTATTCAGGCGATACGACGGCTCCCATAGCTTACATAGGGATACCAATGATAACGAACTGAAGGCATTCACAACACAGCCCTCCGTAACACCTATAATGGGGAAATGTATGCCGTAATAACCGCAGTCAACAGATGTCCTCCAAATGAAGCATCAACAAATGATCTTCACAACCACCTGAAGAACCTTATCATTGATACGGCCACAAACATACTTGGTCCCAGCCGCAAAAAGAATCGGAACGAGTCGACTGGTTTGGTGATGAATGTAAGCTAGCAACGGAACCGCAGAATGCTCCATACCGAGTAATGCTGCATCCTCAAAGAACGCAGGCACGCGCAGAGACTTATCACGAACTCCGTCGAGCGGAGAAGCGACTTCACAGACGGAAAAAGGAAGCCTGGGAGAACCAACAAGTCTGTGAACTAGAAAAGTACACGGAGCAACCGCACCAGGCGCGCAAGTTTTACCAACAAGTCAACAGGATGAAGCCTTATACACTCCGATGCTCATCCTGCCGAGACAAAGAGAGAAATCTGATTTTCAACAGAATGGGCATATTGGAGCGATGGGTTGAGCACTTTGATGAGCTACTGAACAACCAGAATATCGACGAATTGGAGGTACCGCCAACTGAAGATGACGGACAAATACTGCCACCACCACGTGTAGAAAAAACATTCCGTGCAATTCATCGGCTAAAAAATCATAAGTCGCCAGGAGCCGATGGAATTACAGCCGAATTGTTTAAATATGGAGGCGACCAGTTACACCAAGTGATTCATCAACTTGTGCTCAAGGTATGGGACAGCGAATCAATGCCTGACGATTGGCAACGAGGCATTATCCGTCTCATACACAAAAAGGGAGATATCACACAGTGCAGCAATTATAAAGGTATCACGTTGCTGAGTATCATCTATAAGATATTCTCCGCTATCTTGCTAGGCCCATACCAAAGAGACTTCACTCCAGGCAAATCAGCAACAGATCGGATTTTCTCTCTGTGGCAAGCGATGAAAAAACTGTTGGAATATGGACAACAGTTGCACCATCTATTCATGGACTCTAAAGCCGCCTATGATAGCATAGTCACGAAATTAATAAGACTGACTAGGCTGGCCCTGACCAATGTGCGAGGCCACATAAAAGCAGCAGGATCACTCTCAAGACCATTCGACATCAACAACGGTCTACGACAAGGGGATGCCCTATCATGCGTCCTCTTTAACCTGGCCCTCGAGAAAGTGATCCGTGATGCTGAGGAAAATGCAAGAAGTACGATCCTTTTTAAGTCCACCCAACTACTGGCCTATGCTGACGATATCGACATCATGGGAAAAACCACCCGAGACGTACAAACTGCCTTCACCCAGATCCAGCAGGTGGCGAGAGGAACTTCAAATACCTCATGTTCAGATACTTCGTGAAGGTATGCTCCAGCGGCGTATTGCCAAAAAGTGCTATAAGGACCCCAAACGTCTATTGTGTAAAGGGAAGAAAGGACGGGATAACCGACATATTGCCGAAAGTGGTAAACCTCCGGAATTTAGAAAGGCGTTGACTGTAATGAAGAAATGAGGTTTATTCAAATAAATCTCATCATGGGTCGCTTAGGATTTATTTGATCAGATCACCTATAGATCTGAGACGGAAACTGTCATCATAAATGAACCTTACAGAAAACTTGACAGCGGTATTTGGGCCACAAATTCTATTAGCAGAGCGGCGATATGGGCGATACTTGATGGTAAAGCCAAGCTATACAATGCACCATGAGTCAGCCGACCAGCGACTTCATGTGGATGAAAATAAGCAATGTGTACGTGGACAGCTGCTACGCCTCACCCAACGAAGGTAACGTAAACACTTTTCGGAAAGGAGAGCCTGGCTCAGTTGCAGGCCTGACATTTGTCAGTCCCGCACTAGTAACATGCCGCCCTGGCACCATAGCGAGGACTATACCCATAGCAATCACCAGACAATTTTATTCGAACGATGGAGAAAGCCATACAGGAAGGAAAGAGCATACACACCATCACCAAACCATACATCGACGCGTCTATGCCTAGGAAGTAAGCATTCCGCAATAGAAAAACCAATTGCGGGTGGTGGAATAGTGAGATGACCAACCTTCGATCAGCATACCACCTAGCCAGACGAACAGCTCAGAGGGCGATAGTTAGGATCGATCAGGTGCAAAAAGAATATGTGTATAAGGAAGCCCCCTCAAGATTGCCATCCAGCGTAGCAAGAGGGGATGTGTTAAGAAGCTCTGCTCGGAGGCGGTTGTAACCTGCGAAATCATCCAGTGTTCTACTCCCAGTTAAAGAGGAGCGCTGAGACAGCTCAAAGATTTCTGAATGCCGGGCCTGGACGGAATACCAAATAGAACCCTTAAGCTCGCCATGAAATCCAGGGTAGACATATTCGCTGAGTTGTCCGAATTACGCATGTTCGAAGGGATATTTCGTGCAGTATGGAAGCGACAGAAGTTGATACTACTACCAAAGGCAACTTTCGTCTTTAAGACACTATTGGTAAAATTTTAGAACGCGGAATCTATAATAAATTGCTCCTGGTTGTTGGGAGCCAAGCAGGCCTGTCATATCGGCAGTATGGGTTCCATAAAACCAGATCAACTATTAATGCCATCAGATTGATTACTGGCTTGGCTCGATCGTGCAGTGCAATTCACAGTAAAGGTAGCACTAACAAATATTGCGTGGTTGTGTCCCTGAATGTGAAGAATGCATTCAATTCGGCGATCGGAGCCGTATACAGAGGTCACTGGCGACAATTGGTGTTTCCACCTATCACGCTGTTATTGTGACTAGCTACTTGCAAGAAAGCATCCACCACAGGTATGGTTCTAGCAAGACTGATCCCGAATAGAAGAAACCTGCAACATACTTTTAAGCCGCTTATAGCCAAGGTGGTGAGTTCCAGCTTGCTGTATGCAGTCCCAGTCCAATTGGGGAATAACGCTGCATGTTTTATGTACAGAAAAACAATGCTAAAGGCAAGTTCTGCCTTCAGAACCGTCTCAGATGATGCGGGGTTCATTATCTCAGAAATGTTCCCGATTGACATCTTAGCAGACGAGATGGCAAACTTAAATAACGTCATGTCCCTCTCCCCTATATTGCAGATGAAAAAAAATCGAAGGGAAGAGATCTATAAGTAGATGACAACACCGATGAGATCACTCAAAAGAGGGTCGCTAGACATGCAGGTTGAACCCTGCCATCGGGGAGTGGCTGGAGAGAGAGCACGGGGAAATAATTTTACCCAGAGTCTCAACGGCCATGGAAGATATGATCAGTACCTGTACAGGTAAAAATGAGAGACTCTACCTGATTGTCCAAATTACGATGGAGTCCCCCCCCCTCCCCCTCTCCGCAGAATGCTAGCATGCCAGGAGCCCTAGGATACGAACAAATCCATAACCGAAACAATCCAGGAATGTTGCTCATAAAATAAAGGAGATCTAGTTAAAGAAAGCTAATTAAGAGGGACGGAGCCGGGGGTGGTTTCCCACACACTGACATATCCACGCCAGTGTCTTTTCAACATTTCCATCTCCTTAAAAACGGAAGTGTAAACAAAAAGTCTCAAGGCAGAATTCTACCACAGAAATACTATTGACATCATATTCTAGATTACTTTGAACATTCTAGGGTGGTAAAAGCAATGCTGCAGGTGCAGACTAATTCCTTAGATAGTGTAGATACCTTGGGGAGGATAACATTACGTGAAATGGGTTACATTCACAGTTTACCTTGCTTCTCTTCATTTCTGGCATGCTGACGCCCACAATCCTTTTTCGATGGGGGACACAAGTTGGAAGGTAAACCCTCCCAGTAGAAAATGGCAATCCTACCATATAGAGTGGCTTTTCTGTTCTCTATATAAGACCTGAGGTTGGACTTGTGGGAAGCGAACAAATTCTTGCAGTAGCATTTTCCAATCGGTTCACTGTATACTTGACACAGTATTAGTTTAAATAAACCTCGGTTCTAGCAAAAATATTAGGGATCCCACATCCTTTCAGAGACTGCCACTTCAGCAAACTGTCTCTCCTTTTGAGGCGGTCATCTTCGTTCCCGAAACGATAACTACTCCGCGAATCGTCCATCTTATGAATCCAAACCATAACTTGGATTTAAAACCGACGAAAAGGACCTCCTCCCGGTTATACAATTACCATTCATCAAGAAGTGCTCAGTCATGTTGGCTACGTCTTCCCACTCCCACGGATCAAGGTCTGACAATCTATCTTAAAACTGATCCCCGAGAAGTGTTCTTAAGACTCGGCCAACTATCACTTCCTTAAGGGACATGAACAATTTCACCACTTTGCCCCAAGTAGCATTTTGGCGTGCGCCGTCAGAAGATGTAAATTATTTTGCAAAGCGGATCTGGTTTAAGCCTATATGCGGTACGGAAACTTATCGATTGGTAGAGATCCTCCCATTCCGATAGACTTCAATACTCGCAAATGCAGAGCTGGTACCAATCGATAAGAGGAAGAAGTAGAAGCTAGAATTATATTTGAAACCTGAGATGGTGCCAAAATGGATCTGTACGCAATCCTGGGAAAGACTTTTAAAGTGGTAGTCTGCTGCTCGCCACTCAGTACTTTCCTAACGAGCAACCTTTGGCCACTTCTGAATCACGAGCCTCCGCAACGTTTCGAGTAAAGACTGTGTAGGTTTCTTCGGCACCATTACAACAACTTCTGAGTTCTCAGACTCCAAGAACCAGATCAGCGCAAAAACCAAAGGCTCTGCAAAAATTGACACCTTTAACCACGTTTTTTAAAAAAGGGATTAACAAGCCAGTCCTTTTACATAAAGACTAATATTACTGTCGTGACACCAGGTCGATAGGGCGATAGAGGGATGATCTAGGAGTCCAGCTATGCGAATTCACTATGAATAAATTCTAGTCGAAAGGAATTAAAAGGGAATTAGAGGGATCAAAAATAAATGTAATAGAATGATAGGTCCTGCTTAAAGAAACTATAGTTTGAAAGACCCCAAATATCCCGTTTAGTAGGTATCCCCTATCAAACACCGTCTTAACCTCTGAATAAGTGGAAAACTGCTAAAGACCAGTCATAAGGCAAGCAAAAGCAAATCCCTAAAAATATAGCATACCATGGCAGAAAGTCTGCTCGTTATATTGACCATGCTGAGCGCTCAAACCACTTGATGAAGTAACATAAAAAGAAATTCAAAAAGTTTATGCTTAACTTCCCTTACACGGGAGCCCGGCAGCACACCTCGATAACTCCAACATTAAACTTAATAAAATACATAGCCCGTGGATCCATTCCAGCAAAGGCAGACGATAAAGTCCTAACAATAGACCCTTTCTTCAAACAGATATAATACAAGCGCCTTTATTCCCAAATGACAAAGCATACACATTCCGGCATTGTCTTCCTTAAAGCAGATAAAAATCCAACTATCTTTCACGTTTTTAACCCAAGCACCTCCGACACCTGAATGCATTCAGTATCTTTTCATCAACTTTTTGAAAGTTTTCCTCATTTCTTTTTTCCCTCCTACCGCCAACTGATAAATCCTCCCACCGAGAACTTCAGAAACCTCTTATCCTTTATCTCTGGGGCTTTATAACGTTTATCAGTTGGGCAAAGTAGAAAAAAAGAAATAACGAAAAAAAAGTGTTTTGCAGCGGCAAATGTGAACGCGAAAGACAAGAATATATCCGCCGTCAACATTTACTACGACACCGACGACGATGACGACAAGGACGAGTTCGAAAAAGGACCAGAAAGGAAAAATAAAGCGCATGTCATGAAAGGCTCTAGAATTTGTGATATCCATCAAGCGAAAATTCTTATTTTCTGCAACAATGAACGGCACCCTCAACGTGTTTGAATTTATGCTCACGTACAAGAGGATTCGCTGCCACTGCCCCGGCCACAGCCAGCCACAATCATCCCCTGTGTTGTGTTGTTCGGCTCTTCATTCCAGGGGTTGGCCGATGACGGTACGATGCGTCCTTGTTGTCTCGGTATTAGTACCGTGAGCCCCCGAGAAGTACGAGCTCACTACGAGCACCGTAGACCGGCACTACTCGCAAGTACTATCCGAGCTGCAGACCATAGAAAGTATAAAGAGTATATTTTACATCCCCCTCTTGAACCCTAATCTGGTATTAGATTACTGATCCATGTCAAATCTCAGGCTTTAGGTTTTTGTTTTGATTGATATGAGCACCAGCAGCCAGAACATGGATATAAAGTTTGTGAGTCGTTTCCTTTTTATGCCCTTAAAGCTGTCTTACTTTTTCGCCTTCGTCTCTTTGGGTTTTTTTTTTCGCGGAAGCAAAGGAAATTTCAACTTCTACGACGAGGAGTTGAAAACTAAAACATAAAAGAGGACCAAGGTGTTATGCTAATCACTTTTTCACACCATTTTCTTTTCCAGACTCGCTTGAGATAGATCTTTATAGACACTGTTGACTTTAGGAGAGCCGAATGTTGTAGATTGAAAGAAGTTGGCTTGGGGGTAGTTGGAGGAAAGTACAAGAGAGGTTTGTGCAGAGTGTTATTTTTGGAAGAATAACAAAAACAGGACTTTCCTGAAACTTCACTTTAGATAGCTTAAGATACTTTCGGTTATTAAACCTTATTGCGGCCCCAGGCTATGAAAATCGACCTATTTGTCCGTGTCTTCAGGAAAAGTAAATTTGAAAAATCAGCCCCGTATGGCAGTAGCTTATTTAATCCTTACCTTTAATCCTTACTATAAATCTAGGGACAACCCTAGTTTCTTCTTCTTTACATCAATAGAAACCAAAATTTAAACTCGGTTAAGGAAATGGAAGAGATTGTAGCTCAAAGAATTTGGGCCCCATGCATACTGGACCCTGATACATTTAGTCAGATAATTTTCGCTTTGAAAATCTGAGGACGTCCTCCAAAGGCAAAGAGCGTGCAAAACCCTCGTTGGAAAAGAGCTTTCTGAGATATCTTCATCTAAGGTCTGAGGAGGTCAAAAGTTGCTTATGAAGTACAGCGCCGTCCTATCCTCTTCCTCACATTGACTTCAAATAGATACACCTAATTTCCCCAAGTGAAACCATAATTTAGGCTTCAGTGCTCTGCTAGACCATCTACTGGGGTTTTCATATTCTCTTTATTAACAGATTTTCAAGTGCGGGATGCCAGACCCTGACAACTTCTAACCGTCAACGATATTCGAATACTGTGATATTCCCATCAGCGGCAATATGAGCTCCGTATACTGCTCCACGACGACCCTCAAGATGTTGGTGAACCCAGTGCAGTGGAATTCAAAACTTTCACCACGATTCTTAATCGTGAATGTGATTGCAGCGGGTACTCCCTGACAATCGCGATAATAAACTCCCTTTCATCACCGGAAATCAAGTGCATCATGTTGACCCTCACTTTGCAACAGCAATAGAATCCTCCAGTTCCTTAGAATTGTTAATACGCTTCCAAGTTTTTACAGTCAGGCAGATTTTATGGCCCCTTTTCGGGATGTGACCAACTACTTTCACCAGAAAAAATATGGCGAACCAAAGCTTATTATTATACTCCTGGGAGCTATTCAAGAGCTTTGGCAACTCGTCCGAACAGTAGCCCCACTATCGAAGGACAGCCAAAACACGAAGGTAAACCATGTCAGGCTTAGGGAGACGAGATTCTCCGCGCTAACCAAGTTTGTATAAATGGGGAGGTCCTTTTGGATACTTCAGTCACTGTCACGTTATACACAAAAGCTTCATATGTCCTTAACCTGTTGTGATGGGATGCATCCGAACCTGAAAAGCCTAAACAAGTAGCGGAAATCGCGACAGGTATCCAAACGAGGCGACATAACATTAGGAATAATAATACAACTGACACTTGGCCGCGAGCGTGGCATCACAAAACACGAAGTCACGTAGTTGTGATCGAGAGAGTGAGAAATCCGTGACAAATTGTACCCCCGCAATCATCCTTTTTCAGGTCTCAGTTGTTAAGGGGGCGTGACCTTTAAGGATCCCACCCGTCCTTGACATCTCTTGGTTGCAGTGTTGTGAAATGTGCCATAACTGAAAACAATAAAGAGGAGTTCCGCCAGAAATCAGGGAAGCGGAGAAGTGGGGAGATCTTCAAGTAAGAATACTTATAAATTCATGCTGAGCTGCGAATACTTTGAATGAATTCTCAATCCCCAACTAGATGCCTCTTCTCTTTTCATGATAACAACATAATAGGTTGTGTAGGGATCAGACTTGATGTTGTCCCTTTTGGCCTACAGAAGGCAAATTAAGTTAGCCATTACGAGAAACATAACAAGGAGGATGGAAACCCTTCTTGTGAACATCCCTTAAACCCCAACCCCTCCATCAACTTCCTTTTAAACACAATATGTATTTTATTCATCGAACAAACAGATCCTTGTTTGTCTGCTGGCCATATTTCAGGGTTAAGCAGACCTGGCAGGGGAAGAAAAGAAAAAACAGCCCGAAGGCCATTCTCCCTGCACTGAAAAAGAGGCAAATAGGACCCCAAGCCAAGATGGAACAACATACGCCGAAGTCTGCATGGGCAGGAGGGGGTTAGTCTCTAGTATGCGCACTCTGTATATCTTGGGCACCTTCAGTTTCAAATAACAGCCTTACTCCGAGGGCCGGGCCAGCCAGGGTAGATATTTTTCCCCCATTACTCATGTGACCAAAACGTGGATTCCAATCTAAAACCAAGAAAATGTTGACATCCAACCAGTAAACAGTAGCCGCCGAGGGCAGCACTGCTATGCTAGAACCAACAACAGGCACTTCCAGAAGGGGGTCGACAAACAGACTAGCGGTTTCCAACCTAGACACCACTGTCGCGTACTGAACATAGCGAGTACCAGCTCCTACTCTGAAATCGTCGACGTTAAATCGTCGGGGTGACAGGAATATCGGCTACCGGAAACCAACGAAGAAGTGGAAGTCCAGTTCAGAAGGCCATCTGTATTCTGGATAAGATGAAAACGAATTCACTAAATACCAAGCAATTTTCGGGGAATATAACACAAACGCGTGGGAAATCAGCAGAAGATGGAACTTACCAACTTCAAGCGCTGTCGATCCCAGGATGAGGTCGAATAAGAAACCAGAAGGATCAGAGTGCAAAAGGGCTCTGACACCAAGCAATCTCTGCAAATAACGAAGCAGCAACGATCGACTGACGAAACATGCACTAGGAAACCCTTCAGTGACGTAGCCAGGAGTCACTTACATGTGGCGCTGGCAAATGGTGATATACTAGCGGCAAACTGACGCCGGTAGTGTGGACTACTGTTGAAGTGCCGGAGATGGTTACCATTCATCATTCATACATACAATTCTCCAGGGACTTTCTCAGTTTGCGCATCATTAAGAAAATCGACACCTGCAAAGGCCTAAATTTCAAGATTATCCCATATGACGAGATTCCCAGGAAACCAGCGGCAAGCATTTGCTTGCCGGAGATCCGTATGAATAAGAAGATGCCCATCCAATTCCTGTGTCTTCAAAACCCCACGTACCCATGGACGACTCCTTGATGATCAAGAAGGAAAGCCAGCCTTTTCTACTCCGCATAAATGCAGAGCGCCTAGGGGCACTAGAAAACGCGGACTACAAAGTGCGATCCGGAGTCAGGAACACAAAGGTGAAACGAACTCTTGAGAGACATGAATTTCGACGATCCGAAGATAAATAACGATCCTCCTACGGAAGCAGATCATGCTGAGAGTAACGCAGATATGTAAACCTACAGCTCTCGAAATAAGCCTCAACTAATCTGTTGGTTTACTCCGAACAAAACACATTGACGTCGCATTGGTACAATAGCCCTGGATCGGAAGAGGTCAAACTACTCCAAAGCTCCAAAGTAAATATTACAAATTATTCTACAGTACAAAGGACACTGATTGGGACAGAACTAGATCATGACTTCTTGCCAGAAAGAATCTCTACGCCTTTCTGTGACTGGACTTCTAGCGACCTAACGGGAATCAAACTGGAGCAGACGGGAGCGGAGAATGTGTTTATCTCCGCGGCGTACATAACTTGTCACCGATCGGCTCCACCAGAAGAACTATAATACTACATCTAAAGTCCATCATCACAAAGAGGGAGGCTGCGATACTAATGTCAACTTGTCAAGTCAACGAAAAAGGTGTGTGACATAAACCTATCGGTGTATAACAGGGACAGTACGACAACCTTCTACAAACTTGCCCAGCTCGAAGAACTCTAACGATTAGGAGGAGGACCTTAACATCAACCTACTAATCTACAATGGGACTTTCAGGGTGGAGAAACGGATCCTTCTCAGATCAAAGTTGGATACTTTTTAGCCTAAATCCCTTCAGGGACCCCAGGAGAATCGAATGGAGAAAGTTTAGTGAAGTTATCATAAAAAAACTCTTCGATAGTCGTAACGGCTACATCGGCATGCAGGCAAACTAGAGTCAAACGTCGAGGCTCAAGGAAAGCATTCGAATTTACCTTTAAAGCCTCATGCCCTGCGAAATACAGCAAAAAGACATTCCACCGCTGTTAAATCAAAATCTGTAAATTCTCAAGAAACTGACCAGAGAGACCTTCAACATCTGCTACAAGCACGAATAGCCATACAAGGATTGCCAAATGAAGTACAAGTACAAGACTGCCGGGAAGCGGTCCTGGCTGAACTGTTGCCAGAACATTGAAATCACTATCAAAACTGCGAAACTCAATAAGATTCTAGGCAAGGAACATAGAAGGAAATACTTTCTTTAAAAATTGAAAGGCTCCTGGGCGGAATCTTCGAATGAAACCCTGGAGCTGCTCGTTTATACGCACTTTTCAGAACCTTGCTTGGAGGTATGCAGCCACAATCATGTGAGATTATAGAATCAGTTATTAATTAGGATATAATTAGCTGGGCTGTAAACAGTCAGGGCATAAGCCTCCGAGGACAGGCAGCATAATGCCACTCACGCTCTAGAAACAGCAAGAGCTGTATCTCGTTCGGATATGTACCTCACTCCTAGAGACACATGCACTTGGTATTCATACCGAAAGCGGGCAGGCGGAAAGGAGGCGCAATCTCTCCGGTGCCATAGATTATTCCCTTCGACAGTGAAACCCTACGGCCATAGTAACATCCGAACAGACAAACTAGCTCGCGAACTCTATGCATTTCCACGGATTACGCCACTTGCAAGCCGAATTTCGTGATAGGTCTGCCATACAGGCCAGAGTGGATGACCAGCGCCCACTGCAAACTTGTGACACAGTTTTTTCCGCAGACGCATCAAAGATCGCCTGTGAAGTGGGTGCGAAAATTTTTTTGGGTACACACAGTCGTACGGTCTCCCAGCATGCGACAATGTATTCCAGGTACCTGTGGCCTGATCGGAACCGCAAGTGTAACATAGCCATTCTGAACGACAGCCAAGGGACCATTAAGGCTTTGTAGTCAATGGCGACATCCTTCACACAGGGTGGGGCAGTGCAGGGAGTAGTTGAACAGACTGGGTGGCCTACTCGAAGTCACCCTCTTCTAAGTGTCCGGTCATAGGGAAATAAACGGTCCGACGGATTGGCTAGACTAAGCTAAGGCTCAGGCACTTAATTTGCGATTGCCCAGCTCTAGCCAGCACCAGACTACGTACACTGGATAAACAATTCTTTGGACCACACAAGGAAATCTCTGGTTTTACGGTGGGGGAGCTACTATCCTTCGTAAATGCCACAGGCTGGCTCTGAAGATGCTTTTTTCATTTCGCCTTATCCATCTTGTCACCGTTACCTTTATACACATACATATTGTAGAGAATCGGCTATTCCCCCTAGAGGAAGCCTGTGATACATCAAGAATATCATGTAAGTCTCGGCAAAAATTCATTTAAATTAGCCAATTGGAAAGGGGATTGAAGGCATTTTAGCTAAGCAAAGTTACTCTGGCTATTTGTCCCAATTAATCGGGTACGAAAACACATTTTTCCGCAAAGATTACGCAAGCAGATCAAGACTCTGCATTTGAACCTCTGTTGTGCAATGTGATTAAGAATGCAGCGATTGACCTTGTCAAAGGGCTATACTATCCTTTGGGGTAGGGGCGAAACATGGATTGGTACCCACGATGGAGGATAAAACCTGGGAAACGCCCGCTAAACCAGCACTAACAACTCTACTACCAAACCCAATCTCTTCCTCCACGTGGTGACCACTGGGAGTTCTTTCTTAACGAAAAGCTACAGAAAAAAACGGGCGAATAAAAACGGGAAAAATTGTACCAACTGGTCTTTCAGGTTGGGGTTAGGCCTGACAACCACACATGAAAAATAAGAAAGCCACAAAACGAGCCTCGGAGTGGATTGACTAAACAACGACAAACCCAGCAACAAAAGTGGACTAACGATTTGCACATTTTCTCATGGAGCCGATACCCTGAACCAATATAAGGCTGATGTAACGCTGGATAGGGACAGATTTCCTAGAGAAGAGCCACTACACCATATATTATAGTGGCCATCCAGTAAACCTTAGGCTCGGAGTAGGTTTCCTAGTCAGCCCAAAAATTAAATCTGCTGTTATCGATTTTGAAATTTTAAGTACTATGCACTCTGTGGTTCGAAATATAAACCTCATTAACGTTGATGCCCCTACAGAGGAGCTGCAGAGTCCGACAAGATTTTAACAGCGAAGTAGGGACAGATCCTGTATTCAGGCAGTACGTTTGCTCCCATAGCTTACATTTGAATACCAATGATAACGGATTGTGAATTATTCAATAAGCAGTTTCGCACGAAATAGTTATCGGAAGTGCCTAGTTTGCGCGGAAAGCGGTCCGCAAACAACCGTGAGCCTCTCCAGAGGAAACCACTTTCAATCAAATTGGACAAGTTTTGGTTGAACGCCACCATCTCTCAGCCTTGAAGAATGTCAGAATATATAGGGGGCCAATATAGACTCGGATCACTATCTCGTTTGCATGGTGACCCGGGCGCGAATCGCAACAACGCCTAAAATCCCGTCTGACAATCAGGTGAGAGTTAACACTAAAGGCAACAGAGATCCTGGAAATTGAGCATCGACAAATGATCTTCACAACCACCGGAAGGACGTTGTCATTGATATGGTCACAAACATACTTCGGCACAGTAGCAAAAATATTAGAACGGCTAGTTCGACTTTGAATGTAAGCTAGCAACGGAATGGGAGAATGCTGCATACCGAGTAATATTGGATTCTTAAAGAACGCGGGCACGAGCCGAGACTTATCACGAACTTCGTCGAACGGAGAAGAGATTTCACAGATGGAAAAAGGAGAACCAAAAGGTCTGTGAACTCGAAAAGTATACGGAGCAACCGCGCCTGGTATCTTACCAACACGTCAACAGGATGAAGCCTTATACACCTCAATGCTCATCCTGCCGAGACAAAGAGGAGAATCTGATTTCCAACAGAATGGACATATTGGAGCCATGGGTAAAGTATTTCGATGAACTATTCAACAACCAGAATATCGTCGAGTTAGAGGTCCCGCCAACTGAAGACGAAGAACATATGCTGCCACCACCAAGCATGGAAAAACAGTCAGTTCAATCCATCAACTTAAAAATCATAAGTCGCCAGGAGCCGATGGAATTACAGTCGAATTGGTTTAATATGGAGGCGACCAACTTCACCATTGGGCGGGTCACTTAACCCGTATGGATGAGGATGATCCAGCCCGGAAAGTCTATAATATCTATAGATGGAGCGAGGGCGTAGATCAGGACGCCAGACAGCTTTTAGGGATATCGAATTGGTGGACCTAGGCTCTAACCCGGGGTGTGTGGGGTTCCTTACTAAGGCAGGCTTAGACCAGATGCCGATTGGTGCATCGTTGATGATGATGATGATGATGAAGACGCCCTTCAATAACTGGCAATGGTTCAACATTCGCAAACCCTGCATTTACGAATATCAGACTAGGTCCTCACATTATGCCAGTCTCAAAAGCCGATTTAGCCATGCAGTTTCATCTGCTTGAAATCATTTTCGCTACTTTGAAAGCAATAGACTCTCAGCTCCAATTTCAACTAAATATTCCCAATTTAAAATTTGACGTATTACAGAAAGTGTTTGTTTGGGCTTTTGGAACACTGTCAGATTGGAGGCAAAAAGGCTATACAGTGCTTTCTGTAACTGCGACGAGTAATGAGAGCGCTAATAACACACAATCTACTTTCGTCCCGCAAACTTCCGGCAAGAACTCAGAAGATCCTAATGGCAGCCAATCAGACCAACTTAGATAAAACGTAGTAAAGTTAGCAACAAGATCATACAAGATTTCTAATCTTCTTCATCTGTATATCATTACCTCAACAAAGGTGCAACTTTTGCACAAAGAGTAAAGTTATTATAGGGATCCCCCTCCTTAAACCTATAGATGATCAAAAACACTCGGCGCCAGCGGTAGCACCGCTGTGCTGAAACCAATCGTAGGAACCCCCCGGAGCGAGGCGGCAGACGGACTAGTGGTTTCCAGCCTGGAATCCACTGCCGTCAAACTGGGTATAGCGCGTACCAGACATAGTACTCCTAACCCGAAACCCTCGACGTCGGGGGATTCCTCAAAAGTGAAAACCAACAAGAATGTTGGCCGCCGGTAACTGACTAAGAAGCAAAGGTCCACTGTTCAAGACCCAGCATCAGAAGGCCATATATATTCTCACCAAGATTAATAAGAATAAGAAAGCCGGTACTGTCGACGAGCGGAATGGAATGACCTTGCTAAATACCAGACGATTGTTGAGGAATACAACAGCAAACGCCTGACAGACGAGCAGAAGGCGAAACCCATCGCTCTAAAGTGCAATCGATCTCAAGACGAGGTCGAGCAAGATCACAAGCGAAGCAGAGTGGGCAAGAGCTCAGATGCTAAGCAACATCTGAAGAAAAGTACGCAGCAACAGTCAGCCGACGAGCCACGAACTGCGACACCCTTCAGCGACGTGCGGGATGGTGATTCCGCTAGCGGCAAACTAACGCTGGAGATGTGGACCAGTGTTGAGGCCAGGCTGTCGGAGATGGTTATTGAGCATCTCCTGGACACCGAAGGCAAACACACGGGAGCCATTTCCTGCTTTGATTCATCTCAGGTGGTTCGTGGGTTCCATGTTATAGCTTGAAGATCCGCATGGATAAGGACAAGCTCGTCCAATCGCTGCGCCTTCAAAACCCCAAACCGGGTTGTTGTCAAGGAGTTCCTTCTCCTCCCCGACAAACAGCCAAACAGCCGGCACTGGAAAAGGTCAACTATCCAGTGCGGTTCGGAGTCAGGAACGACAAATAAACTGGCCCATAGGGGACCATGGCGCCAGGCTCGGTATACCCTACAATTCGCATTGCCGAAGCTGCGGATGAGGAAAGGAAACCTTCATACACTTTCTCTGCGATTGCCCAGCTCTAGCTAGAGTCAGGCTACGGCCACTGGGTAAACTATTCTTTGGGAACCTCAGAGAGATTTCTAGCTGCAGGGTAGGAGAACTGCTTTCCTTCGTGAATACTACGTGCTGCCGGACGAACCCGCTGGACTCTGCCTCCCTGCTCTCATAACAGCAGTCACGGTCTTAGGCGTTTGTGGCATCAAAACAGCGCACTACAGAGCCCAATTATAGGCTCCTCGGAGCGGCAACTGATACCTACCTACCATACAAGCAAAACTCTTCATACCCTCAAATTATGGCTACGTATGGTAAAACTGGACCGGGCGAAAAAAAAGACGAAAAGGTTTCTTATCGTTACCCTCACGAAATGATGGATTGATGACCATGTCTGGGAGTGACGATCGATGCCAGGCTGGCCCTCGTTAAAACGAGTTTTTGGATTATGCCCAAGAATAGTCCGGAGAGGTCAGTTCTCGTCTGGCAAGGATGATAGCTTCCGTCGAGGGTCGAAGTATAAGTTGCAGGAAGTATCGACAACCTCCTTGATGTACGGAGTAATTTATTTGTGGCACAAATAAGAAATTGTGGATGAGCAACCGTAAGAACGGAGCACGATGGTTATAAGAAGTAGCTTTGGAATGGTGAGTCTTCCGACTGCCCTGAACGCACCAAAACCCTCAAGGATCCGGAACATGCAATGTTCCATTGCTCAAAGTTCATTAAGAAAAAAGTTTGAGGAATGCCATAAATGCAATTTATTCCAGGAGATCCTGAACCTAGGAGGACAAACCGGACTGCGTGAGTTTGACGAGAATTTCCCGCTCCGAAAATCGAATCTAAAATCCATCGTTCCCATTATACTTCGCTCAAAATCAGGGACTTAGCCTTGTGATCTGTCGGAACCCACAAAGTGAAGTTTTCCCTAGGTCGAAATATGGAGAAAATAAGCATCCTAAGCAGGAAGTTTAGGAACACAGATAGTGCATAATGGAAATGGCGAAATATTTCAACTTACCAAGTTCTTTCGCCGAAACACTACTCACTAATTTGCAAAATGTTTTCACTTCACAATCACTAAAAAGTTGCAAAAAGCAAGATCACTTCGGAAAACCACAACACAAGAAACCCGCGAAATTTGACACAAAAACATCTTCCCGTACAACTAGTGACATCTTCCTATCTTCGTAGAAAGCGTACAACGACGTCCTTACGAATATGTTCCGTTCAACGCAAGACTACAAATCGCAAGAAACAAACTACCATTTCTCTGCCATTCAAAATTAAAAGGGCTCGTGGGGAAGAGGGGTACATAACATATTTAAATCATACAGATCATGACTTTCTTAACGATGTTTGCTATTTTCCGTTACAACCGGAAGTAAATATTTTATCGTTAGAACCATTATGAGCGCCATCTTCTGAGAATTATTTGCTTTCTAGCTAGAATCCACACCAGCAATTACTTTTGTCAGCTCATCATCAATATTTTTCTCTTCATAATTGCAACAACAACCTTGACGTTTGACAGTAGAGTAAACATCGTGGTTTTCGGAAGTTGACGTCCTACATCTCTCAAAAGTAAATTCCAGTAAATATAAGCAAAATGTCGTCCTGGAAGAAAGCCTCCAAAACAAACCAACGCACCCACCGTGAACGTCATCAGCCCGAATCACGCCAGCACTTAGGACTCCTCGAAAAGAAGAAAGATTACAAAGTTCGCTCGAAAAATGCCCAAAACAAGGAGAAAACGCTCAAAATATTGCGGAAGAAAGCGCTCGACCGCAATCCAGATGAATTCTACCATCACATGATTCGATCCAAAGTGCAGGACGACGAGCACCGTGAAAATGAGCAACCAGACGAGCACACCGGGGAGCAGATCGCCCTCATGCAAACGCAGGACATCAAGTACATAAGAATGAAGCGAACAATCGAAACCAGGAAAATAGACCGTCTGCAGTCCCAGCTCCACATGATCGACGTCGCCAACGAAGTACCCAACAAACATATTTTCTTTGTAGACGACGAGGAAGAGGCGAAGCATTTCGATTTGGCCAAGCGACTGGACACCCACCCGAGCCTGGTGGCTCGTAAGTCGAACAGGCCTCGAATGCAGGATTTGGACAAACTGAATATTCCGGACATAAGTGAAGAGGTGAGTGCACCATCAAACGAAATATTATCCACGAACCTGATTGTGGTCTTTATAGAACCTGCGGGAACTGGAGAAGAAACGCGAAGCAGCTTACAAGGAACTGCAGACCCGGATCGATCGGGAGAAGGAATTGAGCGTAATCGAACAGAAAATGGAATTGAAACGTTTATTGCGTCAAAAACGGGAACTGAAACCGAAGAAAATCAAACCAGGAACCAAGACTTCAGCTCCTGTTTATAAGTTTGCGTATGAGCGGAAGCGATGAGTGCTCGGTTTCCAAGCGTTTTGTATGTTTTGTTTAGAGAATAAGACCCAACGAGGAATAAAATTTAGTTGACTAAATGGAGGCTGCGCTATTTTAGTCCAAATTTACAGGAATTTGTGAGGAAGAAAAGAATCTGGGATCGGAATGTGTCTAGGAATCCGGCTTAGGTCCAAACCCTTTCTAATCAAGTGTCGTGTATATCAGCTATGGACAAACCGACTACATATGGTAATGCTGCTGTTTTGACACCCCGGCAGCAACACGTGCGATTTGTTATGACAGTTCTAACGTGCCGGACACGCATTGATTGGATACATCCAGTTGAAAGTGTTTTAATTCCTCAGTAAATTGTAAAGTGAGTTCCAAACTAATTCAAAATGGTTAAGAAAAAGATTGACAATCGAATTCGTGTTATGATTGAAAATGGTGTCAAGCTTGGCCACCGGACGATGTTTATAATCATCGGCGACAAAGCGCGCGACCAGGTGATGTGATGTAGATGTGGAGGTGGAGTTTGAATGAAAACTTAATGCAAATTATTTTTCAACCGAACAGGTGCCGATTTTATATGATATCCTAACAAAGTCAACTGTAAAAACGCGGCCAACTGTTTTGTGGTGTTATAAAACAAAGGACGAAGCAATTTCCAGGTAAAGTAAGCTTATGAAGTCATGACCCCCACATTGGTTAAGTGGAGGATATATGTAATTTCAAGTAAGAGAATGTTAATATGTATGTACCAAGTCACAGATTAAGTCCTGAATGGTGCCATAAGTGGTCCTGACAAGGGAGTGAAGGTAATTCCCCCAATCCCGGACCGAAGACTTGAACAAAATCAGCTGAAAACGCAACGAAGTGTGCTAAAGGAGTCCACATAGTTTTCACTCCGATCTCAAATTCTCTATGGTTCTTCAGGCATGTTACGTCATTGCCCCCCCCCCCCCCCCTTGTCCGTTTCTGGTTATGTTCTAGAAATTCCGCCAGGAAGTTTTCCACCATGAAGCTGGAAAGCATTCTCGCTCATGAGAATTATTGAGAGAGTCGGTTCCACTGCATAACCCATAAGAGATCCCTCTTACGATAAGAATTCAGCGTGGCATCACCTTGGCACCAACACAGTCACCAAGGCTGTGAACCGTAGCAAAGGGATCCATCCTAGGGCCGAATTACTGGAACGCTTCCTACAATAGTCTGCTGAGACTCGATATGCCCGAAGAGTCCCGCCTTTTCGGTTGTGCAGACGACGTTGCGGCACTTGTTGCCGGACGCACTGTTGAAGAGGCGCGAAACAGACTTAGCACATTGATACGACGAGTAAGCGGATGGATGACTAGTCACGGTTTCAGCTTTGCGCTGGCAAAAAACCGCAGTAGTCGTCTTGATCAGAAGGAGAATCCCGACTCTGCGTCCCATATTGATCGGCGAGTTGACTATAGAGTCAAAACCGATTAAATACCTTGGTTTAATGCTCGACTCGAAGATGAGCTTCTTCGAGCAAATCAAAGCAGCAGCGGACAGGGCTGCAGTCTGCAGTCGCGGCCTTGAGTCGGCTAATGGCGAATGTTGGGGGCCCTATATCAATTAGAAGACGTCTCCTCATGGGAGCAACGCAGTCGGTTCTGTTCTATGGTGCGGAGGTATGGGCTGACAAGGAGGTGCATCGTAAACGCCTTGCTCAGGTGCAGAGGCGGAGAACTTTGCGAGTGGCGTCTGCTTATCGCACCGTCTCCAAATCAGGTGTGATGGTGATCGCGGGAGTGATCCCCTTTGCCCTCCTTGCCAAGGAGTGCAAAGCTATCTACAGCCGTAAGGACGAGAACTTAAGAGAGGTGGTTGCCCGTGAAGAACGTCAACGCAGCCTTACCGAGTGGCAACTTTCTTGGCAAAATGAGCCAAGGGGCAGATGCACTGGGCGGCTCGTCGGCAAATTAGACCCGTGGTTGAGCCGAACGAACGGCGAGATTAATTACTTCCTTAACCAACTTCTTAGTGGCCATGGAAGTCTTCTGTCTTACCTGCACTGGATTGGGAAGGCGCGATCTCCTGATTGTGTGTTCTGCAATGGAGTGGCGAACGACGTTGAAAACACCTTTTTCCCTTGCGAGAGGTGGGACGTCCTTCGCCAGCAGCTTTATGCAGACACAGGGGAGCTCTCTCCAGGCAACATTGTCAGAGAGATGCTGAAGAGCGCTGGCAGCTGGAATCGTATTTCGCATTTTGTTCGGGCTCTTCTTATTGCGAAGAAGATTGAACTCGACCGACGGAGGGATCGGACGGTAAGGGGTTCCCTGAACTAACAACAACGCCCTTCCTCCCCTCCCCGCCCGTTGGTGAAAGGAATTCCCTCACTTGCAGGCTCCCAAAGCCGGGAGAGCGGGAGGGGGCTAGCCCGAAGTAATGTGTCAAACGGTTCCAGGCTAGTTCTCTGATGAAAGGGAGGTGTTTAGTTCGTAGTCCGACAGCGTACTATTGCGGGAGTTCAATACTCTGTGCGTAAACGCATTCACCTACCCTACTCCCAAAAAAAGGCTGTGAACCAAACAAACTCCCCTAACAGTCGTGAACACCGACTGCGCAAGATAATATGTGAAACCGAACGGAACGTGCTGTAGCTAACCCCAATGCTAGCAATTCGGCGAGATGAGGGCCGAGATTCTTGGTTCACAAATATGATCTCCCTGTCAGGGCACAGATTTCATTCTCACTAGTCAATACTCAAAAAAAAAGAACTAAACCCACCCGGGGTAAACTACTCTAGCAGAGACATAAAGTTTCGAGGAGGGATAATACCACCGACAATTTCTTCACCAAGGGAGCTAAACTGCCTAACGGCCTAATAAAGAAGGGAACAAAATCACAAAAAAAAAACTAACGCGCAAGTGATTGACCGGGAAGGAACCAAGAACCCCGGCCCTGGATGTTCATGACTGGCAAACCTGTTAGGGAAATTTAGTTGGTTGACGGTCTTCGTGATTGTGTTGGTGCCAAGGTAATGCAACGCTGGACTTTCATTGTAACATAGCTTTGCCTTATGTCAGACTTATGTACTGCCTTCCACCACGTTCCACCACCACTCATCATCCACATTCGTGTAGCTCGCCATTAGATGATCGACGCTGCAATGGATCACTTATATACCACTCGTCATGACAAATAATGACTGTTGATTGACGAGACATCAAATTCTGAAAATTATTGGAAATTTCACCCAAACAATCGGACATTGGAAGATGAAGCAGGCATGTACTTCAATTGCGAGCCAGTAGAGCTCCTGAATTATCTAAGGAACGAGACTCACGACAGGAAATAGAAGAAATTAGAGCCAAGAACTGCTGAAATATGAAAAGAATAACGCGCACTTCGACAATATGACCGGATCAGAGATTCTACTTCAAGCGATATTGAAATATTGGAAAACCGAGATACAGGATTTGACAAGAAGCGAGTTGCTTCCACTTCAAGGGCTACCGAAACATCTCAGCAACATGATGTATGAATTACAAATATTCGAGCAAAAGGAGGGTCTACTTGCTGCTTCAATTTCCGAAGAGCAAGACACACGATTTGAACCTGATCGCTCACGACAGGCTGGAACAAGATTAGGAATCGATCCCAATAAGGCACTATTCAATTACAACGAAGACTACGATTACTCGTACAAAACGCATCGAAGCGTTCTCACTGATCTAATGGTTACATTGTGCTTACACAGTCGCGCTTCGAAGTTGCAGTAAGAAATGCTTGGCAAGTGTTATTCCATTGGTAAGGCCAATTTATCTGGCCTGAATATACTCAAGAATCCAAACACTTTTTACAGCATATTCGAAAATACAATACTTGCTTTTAAATGGCATCGTTTCGAGTGACGTATGTTCCAAAATATGCTAATTTCACATCCACATTCGCGTTGCAAGGACATGAAGGTCCAGGGGGTTTAACGTAAATGCCTGCCATGTATGCATAATCCCGCGATCCTCTTCAGGCACGGATTGATTTTTAGATCACAATCAGAATCCGGCCGAGATTGGCACAGCGGTACTAGTTTGTACTGAATGTATGAGAGACCTATCTAATACCTCTACCACAACTAAGGGGTACGGCGCCCGAGTTGTCGAGCGCAACTCTAAACAAAAGCCCACAAAAAGCTCTGCTCGCGATAAGGGCAGAACTACCTCGAAACTCCCACGACGGGGTCAACCGCAAATAATCAGGCCAGGAGCACATCCCCCAAGTATTTTTCTAAAGCATATGCTCAGACGACCATCCCGGTTCTGATGGTGCCAGCTAACCTCCGGCAAGCTTCGTGGCAAGCGCCACAGACTCAAATCTGATCGTCCTCTTCAAGTACGTGAGGAGGAAACGCCAGGGCAAGTGTATCATCTGATTTGTTAACTTCTTCAGCGCGTTCAGCTAGCTCACTATAAACTTATGACTAGCTTAGGGACTAACTAATCTGTTAAACTCTCAGGAGGAGGAGGATATCAGTCTTGAAGATAAGAAGTGCGTACTTAACAGGGCTGTAAAGAGATAATTCGGTCCCGAAGTGAAAATTGTGCGAAAAATGAGGCCCGAGATGAAAATTATCCAAATCTGGAGAGAAAATTATGCGGGCCTGCCTTTTATCTCTTATTTTCATTAAAATTTCTTTTCCGGGCCTGGGGGAATCCCTCACCTTTTCACCTTGTTTTTGGACCCCAACGGTACTTAGCTTCATGTTCCTTAGGGTGAATTTGTGAAAAAAAATTTTGGCTGGATTAAGGAAGTTAATGAGTTGGTATGGATTGAAGTTTGTCTATGGATTCGCTAACAACGCTAATGAATGTAGCTCCTTGGAATCCTGGTCTTTCTATTTAAATTGTTATGCTAACCTAGGATATATAAGCATGTGAACTGGTAATAACCAATTATCACTACTTTTTGAGCACCCCTCGTATGTCAATAATTGTATAATTGTCCAAATAAAAGCATGTCATGTCAACGAGTTGGTTCGAAATGGTATGCTCTTTTGTAACGACATACTATGCGTTTTTTGGTCGGTCTGTCAAAGTTTCTGTTATCGAGAGAGAGCAAGTAGCATTTAGAATAGTGGGGTAGCTCCAACTATACTTTGTTTATCTCTTTCCCTGATCTCAGCATTTAATTTTTATTTTATTGTGGATAGCACTAAGCAGAGTGCCTCAATGCTTGTTATGTAGAAAATATGTCAGGAGACAACAGATTAAAGTAACTATCAATAACCCCATACAATATTATTTTCCAGTCATGGGAAAAAGCGAGCAAAGAAAATCCAAGCGGGAAAGATTGACATCAATGAGGCCGATATTTTCGACCTGTTTCGTCTATCAACCACCATTCACGGGAGATATTATTCAGAAACACATGCCATCTTAGGACGAACTTACGGTGTATGCGTTTTGCAGGTAATGTGTCGCATGGAAATGGTTCCATTCTTTTAATTTTTCTTACAAATTTATTCTAATAATTTCCAGGATTTTGAAGCAATAACTCCAAATTTGCTGGCCAGGACTGTTGAAACAGTTGAAGGTGGTGGTCTGATCGTTTTATTGCTTAAATCGATCAACTCTTTAAAACAACTCTACACTATGAGCATGGATGTGCATAAACGTTACAGAACAGAGGCCCATCAAACCATAACGTGTCGTTTCAACGAGCGTTTAATTTTGTCTTTAGCGGATTGCAAAAGGTGTTTGGTTGTTAATGATGACCTCACCGTTTTACCGCTCAGTTCGAAGACGATCGACGTGAAGCCTGTGAACGTAAGTAACAATTACTGCCTTCTAAAATAGTTGCATTAAAGAAACCCACAACAACAGGTGGGACAAAATCTAAATTCGGAAAATGAAGAGCTTCTGAGGGAGTTGAAAGACAACCTACGGGATACACCACCAGCTGGTCCGCTGGTGAACTTATGCAAGACTTACGATCAAGCAAAAGCCGTGGCGCAGTTCATTGATGCCTTGGCTGAAAAGCAATTAAAGTATGAAATGCTTTATTCTGTCAATAACGTGCATATGATAATCTTTGCCAACATTTCAGACCACCAACATCATTAACAGCGGCAAGAGGTCGTGGGAAGTCAGCTGCAATGGGATTATCAATAGCGGCGGCGGTTTCTTTCGGTTACGTAAATGTCTACGTAACTTCACCACATCCCGAGAACTTGATAACGTTGTTTGAATTCGTTCTGAAAGGATTCGACGCCCTGGAATATCAAGAACATTCTGACTACACAATTATTCGTTCAACGAATCCAGATTACAAGAAAGCAATTGTCCGGATAAATATCACACGCCATAATCGCCAAACAATTCAATATATATCACCAAATGATACACATCTATTGAATGCGGCAGATTTATTGGTTATTGATGAAGCGGCAGCTATCCCGTTGCCTTTGGTAAAGAAGATGTTGGGTCCGTACCTGATTTTCATGGCTTCAACGATAAATGGGTATGAAGGCACAGGACGGTCATTGAGTCTGAAGCTGATCTCTCAGTTACAAAAGGAAAATAATGCTCCCCCACCGGTAAGATATTGAATAAAGGGTTAGTGTTCGTTTTTAACGATTAAACTTGTTTGCTTTAGATAAAACTGGAAGAATCTATTCGTTATCGTGCTGGCGACGATATTGAAGCTTGGCTCACATCCTTGTTATGTCTCGACGTTTCCTCACTTCAATTCATAACTTCAGGATGTCCCACACCAGATGTTTGCGAACTTTACTACATCGATCGGGACGCATTATTCTCGTACCACAAAGCTGCCGAAGTTTTCTTGCATCGCGTTGTTTCAATTTACGTATCGTCCCATTACAAAAACAGTCCAAATGACCTTCAAATGATGAGCGATGCTCCCGCGCATCACTTATTCTGTTTGCTAGGACCAATCTACAAAACAGATCAACTACCCGAAATCCTGGTAGTCATTCAAGTTGCGCTTGAAGGAGAAATTTCCTCAAAAAGTGTTAACGATTCACTGGCTCGGGGGCGTAAGGCTAGTGGAGACTTGATTCCTTGGAATATTTCTGAACAATTTGGTGATCGTGAATTCCCGAAATTGGCTGGATTACGGATAGTTCGAATAGCAACTCATCCAAACTATCAGAGGGTATGTATTGTGAAAATTCTTCCAAACGGCTATCAATTATAGATGAGAGTCTCCGTTTCAGATGGGATATGGTAAGAGGGCAGTGCGATTGTTGCGCGACTACTATGAAGGGAAGTTTGCTGACTTGAATGAAAATAACGGAGAGGAAGCCGAAAATAATGGAATCGAGGAAGTCGAAGAAGAAGAAGTTGGTCTTCTCAAAGAGGTTATTAAGCCGAAGAGGAACGTCCCTACCCTTCTGAAGCGCTTAACAGAACGACACCCAGAACGAATTGACTACATCGGTACGTCCTATGGACTTACAAATGAGCTACTTAAGTTTTGGAAGAGTCAACACTTTGTGCCAGTCTATCTAAGCCAAAAGCCAAATGAGCTAACAGCAGAGCATTCATGCATAATGATAAGTACACTGCAAAAAGCAGGCATAGCAAAGTCTTCAGGGGAATGGCTTCCATTATACTTTGCCGATTTTCGTCGAAGGATCATAAAGCTTCTGGGGAAATCATTTCGGGAGTTTCCAACCAGTTTGGCTCTTTCGTTATTGGATAACAAGTTCGCGAAAGTTGCAGATGAAGGTAAGGCTAATTTTTGATCAGTGCAGGGACATTGATGATAACCAAAATTTGTTGGTAGATTTGGATCAAAGAACTATTGACACATACTTCATACCGCACGATATCCAGCGTTTGGAGTCTTATACACGCAATCAAATTGAATATAGGCTCGTTCTGGACCTAACTACTGATATTGCTACTTTAGTTTTCCAAGGAAAAATGTCTAGTCTTCAAATTGACACGTTACAGAAGGTAAGAAAAGGTTTTCCTTTGTATTATGGATTTATTTTACAAAAGCTCCTTTCAGGCAGTTCTACTTAGTATTGGATTGCAAGGGAAATCCACCGAAGCCTTGACGAATGAATTCAACATGCCAATGAACCAAGTCCTGGCCAAGTTCTACGATATGATGAAGAAAGTCACAAAATATATAGCAAGCAAAATTGAAGGTCATATTGAAAGCACGATGATCAATGAAAGGGAACTGGATAGGGGCGAAAAATTACAACCAATCACGAAATCATTTACCGATGAACTAGACGAAGACGCAGCGGTATGGCTAGCAATAATCTCCTACGATCATTGAATGCAATTTCATTGTCATTTATTTCCTTCATTCCAGTTGATTGCAAAGAAACAAAAAGCAGAACTGAAGAAATTGAAAAAGGAGAACCTGGACGAATACGCGATTAAAGGATCAGAAGACGATTGGGCAAAAGCTTTAGCAAAGAAAAATAAAGCTGGATTAATATCAGTCAAAAGGTAATATATGAATATGTGCCGTCGATAGATGTGTGTTTGTACGTTAATCTTTCAACAGCGGAAGCAAAAGACTAGACGAAACTATAGAAACTGAGCAGCCTGCCAAGAAAATGAAGAAGGACAAAAAGAAAAAACACAAACGTATGTCGAGCGTAATTTAAGTTTTAAAGTATTGAGTAGATAATAAAGTATATTTTTTGAATGATATCCGAATTTTCAATATATTTAAATGTAACTTACAACGTGCTTCATCCGTCAGAGATAAGAGCAATAATCTTACCCTATGCTTAAAACTACTTAAAGTAGAGAAATTAAAAGGACCAAGCTGTTGTACGTTGTAATTTCGGCAAAGCCTAGGAATCGGGGAATGGCAGTAGACTTCGAGCTCTGCGAAGGGCAGGTTAAAAATGTCTTTGTTACGTGTGTTATAACACGCAGGACCGCAGATGATGTCGTTAGCGGCGGAGCAGTCCAGGTCGTTGATAAAAAATAAAAATAACAAAGGGCAAAGAATAGACCCCTGTATGACGCCAGCGGAGGGGGAGAAGGAGCGGTCAAAATAGACGCGGCAGGATCTATTGGAAAGGTAAGAGGCAAGTCATAAAACAAGTGTTATGGGAACGCTTAGAGACGAAAGTTTGGATAGAAGTATCTTTTGACTTACAGTGTCGAAGGCTTTAGCGAAATCAGTGAAATAGTTCTTGCCGTGAATTTAGACATTTGGCGACAAAGTTGGTAATGTTAAGCAGCTTGGAGGCAGTAGACCTACGCTTAGCAAAGCCGTGTTGCTCTTTCACTATGTGGAAACTTCTACTTCTTAGTAGAATCTTTACGAGGAATCAAATCTTTGGGTCCGGAAGGAGACTTTCAAACCGCAAAAAAGGCACAGCCAATGCTCCTAGCATTGTGGAAGCCCTCGCTGCTGTGTGCTTACCACTTGCACAGTGTGATGTGTGATGATAGTGAAACTGAAGTACAGTCCCGACTATGCGAACGCCCTATACTTCACTAAGGTGTGAACAGGAAGGGCAATGGCATTCAAATTGGATGGTACCAACAACGACTGATATTCCCGGTTATCTTGTTGCTTCTGCCGACAACTTCTGAGGAAAGTGAGCTCTTGTACGATGATGAACTGAAGTATTATATTATCTTCGCAGATGTCCCCCAGGGACGCTCCACCTCCCACTATTATGGAACATCATATACATACTAAGTGTGTACTCAACGTTCAACAAGCCGCGGTAGTGGATAATGATAATGAAAATATAGCATTAGTTGTAGCTGCAACGCATAAATTGCCAAACAAGTTTCTCAATAAATTTTCAATTTTAAACTGCTTATAAGATTAAACACCGCCATCTATCATATCAACTTAACGTCCATAGAAAACCGCTCAGCTGCTCAATTTGCTCAAAGCATGTCAACAATCGTGGAATTTAGAGAATGTAAACATAACCCCTTGATAGAAAGGTGGACACCAACTTTTTCTAAGTTTATCTCCACTAAAAGTTGTCTGAATACTCCTTTAAACATCCACTTTTTGGTGTGACCCATCGTTGAAGTTTAAGTTCACACCAAGATTAGTTTTTTTGCAGGCGACTAATAGATGATCATATTTTCTGCAGTTCAAGTCGAGTAAAACTTTGTGAGTACAATCAGAAGACTATTTTCGCCGACATAAAATAATAGAATATTGTAAATATTGACTACATCACGAATGGTGCCCATTTCAAGTTACAGTATTTCCCGGTTAATTGAGCCAGCAAAATTTCACTAATTTCAACCCTCTTAAGCGGGGAACGCAATTACGGAAATCCCGGTTAATTGCGTACCTAACGCAATTACGGAAATCCTGGTTAATTGCGTACCTGACGCAATTATGGAAATCCTCGTTAATTGCGTGTCTAACGCAATAAACAACATTTTCAATAAGGTCACTGGATTTGAAGTAAACTCACTTCTTTACTACCTGTGTTTTATTTTATTTTATGAAAAAAATTAACATAAACAAAAAGGAAAGAAATCCAATAACAAATCATTAATTTTAAACTAAAAAATTTAAAAACTCAAAGACATAAAAATTCATATTAAATAAAGGAACTCAAAAATCACAGAAATGGATATGAAGATTTAATAAAATAAAGGAGAATGCGTCAAAAATTTCATTCTGAGGAAGGAGTTTCTTTAAAATAATCAGTAATTTTCGACTGAGTAATTTTTTTTAAATAGTTTTTATAAACATATTCCTCAATGTTTTCCAGCTCCTGTATGAACTCATTTTGAGGCAATAAAAACTTTCGGACGGTTGTTAGGGAATTTAGCACATTCGGAAGACTAGGAATTTCATCCTCTGCATCACTATCGGAGTAGTCTTCATTGTCTTCCTTTTCCAATGAAATTTCTTTAACTATCTCTTCATCTGTAAGTTGTCCCCAGCACATCAAATTGTCGTCACAACGGATGTAGTTGTCGAATTCATCCCCTGATAAGTCACTGATGGTTTCAGTGATATCTTCCTGCTCATTTTCTGCAGATGGTGCTGCGTCACATTCGGAAATGAATTTAGCCTGAAAGTATAATACTTAGCTAATTCAAACGCACAACTTACTGAAATTATTTACCTTTTGGAAACACCTTGTTATAGACAATGGTCTGACTAACCACCAAGCATGTTTAATTATATGCAATGCATTAAAAATATTTATAGATTTCGCAAATTCTCCAATAGTCTTTCCACTTTCAATAGCAGAAATCTGTTTTCGTATTATAATTTGCCTATAATACGCTTTAAAAGAGTGTATTATCCCTTGATCCAATGGTTGGATCACGGAGGTAGTATTGGCCGGTAGATACTGAATATTAATGTTTTTCAGAATTTTTGTTGTTTTGTGAGATGCAGCCTTATCCACGAACAGAATAATCTTACGGTTTTGTTTGGCCATCTCCTCGTCTAGAGAGATTAGAATACTTTCCCAGATTTCCCTCGTCATCCACGCTTTTTGGTGGAGATAGTATTTAAGAGGCACAATTTTATTTTTAAAACAGCGTGGATTTTTCGGTTTACCTATGATAATCACTTTTTTATAATCACCGGTGGCATTACATATGAAAAGCAAAGTTAAACGATCTTTTGACGATTTAAATCCATTATTATGACTTTCTTTTCTGCTTAGGGTTGATACCGGTAAAGCTTTAAAAACCAGACCACTCTCGTCGGCGTTAAATATATCTGATGATTTGTAACCTTCAATCAAATTCGGGAAAAGTGTGTTGATGAAATTATTTGCACTTTCCGAATCGGCAGATGCAGCTTCTCCATGGATTTTTTTCAAGGATATTCCCTCACGTTTCTGCCAGCGCCACAGCCAGCCGGTAGTGGGATTAAAATCCTTGTTCAATGTCACAGCAAACTGTTTTGATTTTTCCAAAATCATATTTGTTGAAATGATTGCACCCGATGCTCTCATTTGATCAAACCAAATTGAAACAGCTCGGTCAACATCGTAACATGCACCATTTCTAATTCGCTTGCTTGACAGGTTATGCATTTTGGAGTTTTCTAAAATGTTTTTTTCATTTTGGATAATTCTATTGATCGTAGACATTGAGCATTTGCATTTGACACACACTTCCTGTTTGGTTTTTTCCTTACACTTGATTTCCTTAATGATTTGCATCTTTTGTTTTAAAGATAAGGTTAAGTGTCTATTAGGACTCATTCGTTTCTGAAAAATATGCAAAGTTTTGCACTTTAGATATTATCACCATGTGTACATTTCTTAAATGCGTACCTACTTTAGATTTTTCCGTTATTTCACAAGAAATTTAAACACTTAACTTGCTTTATGAACTTGCAGAATCTTTATAAACGCTGGAAGCTTAAGTGACACATTTGACAGAAAGAAAACAACATTTCAGTGATGCCATATACATTTGTTGGGTTTTCTGTATTACAACTAATATTCATTTAAGTCTATTACGATTTCTTCAACCAATTTTTAGCGGGAAGATATGTGGACATTTTCTTAGGGACAAAAATTTGCTCTTACTTTTAATGCAATAAAAAGGGAAAATCAATTAAAAGGGACGCAATTAACCGAGAAATACTGTATTTCTCCAATTTGAAGCACCAGTTGGGAATGGAACATTCGAAAAATTGCTGGTCATAGAGCAACAGATTCAGACAATTCACACAAATTAATTGAATTTGTGAGCCATTGACTCCATAAAGACCCATAATATGTTAAGCCAACTCATCTAAAAACATGTCACCTCTGTTTTTCACTTACGTTATGATTCCTCTTATCCTTCTTTCGGTACAACCGAAGGATGGCCAAACAAAAACTGCTGAAGACCTGCATTACAACGGGGATGAATTTTAAGATAAGAGTATTCTACATCCTCGATTATCGCAAACGCCTCAGAGGCAAGTGCGCTACCACCCCCCAAAGCTATTCGTCGCTGAAATGATAACTGGGACTAATTGTATTTTCCGTAATTTGCTCCATGCCATCTGCCAAATAACTGTTGTTGCGCATATTTTTCTTGCAGTTCTGAAACCATGTTCTGATCCAACGGTGCATTTACAGTGGCGGAAAAAATGTGCTCCAATTTTCTTAATTTATTATTGTGTTATTAAAAAACAATTACCAGAGAAGCTGAAGCCCTTTACCGTTAAAGTGGTACAAAGAGGCTCTAGTCAGTGAGTAGTCGCTAAGGAACATCGCATCTCGCAGTCCGATTCTGTAACACCAGCAATGTTGCAAAAAACAAGAGTAGCGGTCATCCGAGGAAATCAACTGAGACCCAGGATCGTCTACGTCCGTATCGGTTAGAATTATCTTACCGTGGACGATGAAATTTATTTTTTTTTATGTTGTCATATATCCAAGGATGGAAAACCAAATACTTCCCGACCCCTTCCGTTGCTTTCCCCGATTCGCAATTATAACTGCACGACAGGGCTAGAACATGGAGCCAACAAGCCAAGAAATCAGATCCATTCGCACACTCTTACTCATTGGCAGTGCATAGGTCAGTTGATTTTGTGTAATTACATTCCCTGATCTTTCGTCAATGAATTTCCAAAGATGTTCGACGAGATTCAAGTCAGGCCATAGAAGGACATTCACATGATTGCCAGCCAACTAACTATTGGCCATGTTTCGGATTCTTTTCATGTATCAAAATCCAATCGTTGCCAAATGTGCCACGAGAATGAGGTAGCATAGATCCCGATAATAAATTACTGTATTCGGCAGCATTACAATACGCACGACCTTAAACATTGTCCCAACTGCATCTCGAAAAAGCGAGATCCTCCATCATAGATGCACGTCCATGTTTGACCGCGAGCACTTGGTGTTTGACGTCCTAACATTTTCCAAAAGGTAGTCGAACATCGTTATGTTCTCCCTTCTGTTGAAATGTTATGTTATCTCTTCTGTTGAAAAGAGCATGAATTTTGATAAGCCAAACCATAAGATGCCCTATCTCCACACTCCATTCAATGTGTTCCCTGTTGCCTAACAGTTTTTTCTGATGTTAATGGATTTCGAGTTTGTTGGAAAGCAATCGGTTTTGCTTGCCTAGACATACGACAACATAATGTAACATAAATAAGTCTAGCCGAACCTGTCGTAACTCCTAACTTCTATGAGTTGTCGTAATCTGAGACATAAGGGCATCACTTTAAACAGATCTTTTCACATAATACGGACATGCAGACGTTCCTGAGTCTCAGTTGATATCCTCGGATTTCGTGTTACAGAATCGCACTGCGAGGTGCTGTGTTTCTCAGCAACTACTCTCTGACTAGAGCTTTTTTGTATATCTTTTACGGTAAAGGGGATCAGCTTCTGGGACAATTGTTTACTACCAATACAATAAATCAAAAATAAATTAAGAAAATTATTTTGAACACGTTTTTCTCCCAATAAATGGACCATAAATTAGAAAAATAATTTTGAGCACATTTTTTTCCGCCCAAAAAACTGACAAAAATGGCAATAATGAAAGTAGTTACTTTATTGTAACTTTTTTTCGAAAATTTAAATTACACCTCTAATTCATATAAGATATGGCCATGTACAGCTTTACCTTGGCTATGCTATCAAAGCTGACTTTGAAATCAATGAAGGGATGGTGCAACTGATGACCATATTAAGACAGTTTTTTCATCGCTGATTTTTAAACCGATGAATTGAACAGACTGTTTCTTCCATGCTTGGCGCTGACAGCAAATGTACTTCGTCTTCAATTGGCCCGACCTCCAACTCGCCTGGTTGTTGGAACAGTTCATCGAAATACTTTACCCATGGCTCCAATATGCCCATTCTGTCGGAAAGCAGATTTCCCTATTTGTCTCAGCAGGATGAGAATCGAGGTGTATAAGGCTTCATCCTGCTGACTTGTTTGTTCTCCCAGGCTTTCTTTTTCCGTGTGTGAAATCACTTCTCCGCTGGACGAAGTTCGTTATAGGTCTCCGCGCGTGCCCGCGTTCTTTGAGAATGCAACATTACTCGGTATGCAGCATTCTTCCGTTCCGTTGCTAGTATTAACTATGAATATTAATTCATCGTCGAACCAGCCGTTCCGACTTTTCTGGCGGCTAGGGCCAAATATGTTTGTGGCCGTATCAATGATAACGTTCTTCAGGTGGTTGTGAAAGTCATTTGATGATGCTTCATCTCCAAGACATCTGTTAGCTGCGGTTAGGGCGGCATCCATTTCTCCCTTGTAGGTGTTACGGAAGGCTGTGTTGTGAATGACGGAGCACCATTCCAACGAGATAGTGATCCGAGTCTGTATTAGCCCCCCTATATGTTCCTACATTCATCAATGCTGAGAAGTGGCGGGGTTCGATGAGCAGGTGGACCATTTGGTTGAAAATTGATCCGTCTGGCTTCCTAATCTACTCCGAACACATGGTTTACTGGATGGCCGCTATAATATATGGTGTAATCGCTCTTCTCCAGGAAGCCGCTCCCTGTCCAGCGCGTCTCTTGCAACGCTGATACATCAGTCTTATATTGGGACAGGTTGTCGGCTAGCTGCTCAGCAGCATTTGGTCTGTACTGGGAGCGCACGTTCCATGAGAAATTGCGCAAATCCGTTGTCGTTGCCGGGTTCGTCGTTTTAAAGTCCATTCTGTCTGAGGCTCCTTCTGTGGCTTCATAAATCGGTTTTTCGTCTAGGGTTGTCTGCCCAACCCAACCCCCAACCTGGAGGACCAGTTGGTACAATTTGTCCCGTTTTTAGGCGCGGGAGACTCGCCTTCATCCTTCTCCGTCTGCAGTTTTTCATTAAGAAAGAACTCTTAGCAAGGTGGAGATAGGGTTAGGTACTAGCGCTGTTGGTTCTGCAGGCGTTTCCCAAAGGGTACCAATCCACGTTTCGCCCTGGGACCTATACTATCGTTTGACCGCAATGAGGAATAGTAATCTCTAATTCTTCTATTTGAACTACCGTAATTCGTCTATTGACGTATTAAATCTAAATCATATGACGAAGCTGACAGTATTTCTTCACTTTTTGTGGGATCATTGCGGTGTGAATTTGAAGTAATCTAGGGGAATCCACTGCCAAGAAAAATCATGGGCTTAAAAGGCAATTTGGTGCATAGAACAATCTAATGTATACAATTTTTCTCATACCTTTACATGAAATTACGATTTTAAAGCCCAAACCATGTACGACCAACTCAGTAATTTTTATATTATCACCGCATTTCCTGACCAATTACGTTCATAACAGGTTTAAAATTATCAAATCTTTAACCGAGTTCAGCGTTAATGTCAAAATCATACCAAATTTTCAGTAATCGTCTTTTGACTGATGCACTCACATCTTTTGTATCTGTCTCTACTGATTGATGATTGATTTCGACCCTTTGCTCGTTTTATGAGCTGCTTCAACTGTTCACTAAAAAAATACTTGACTTTACACAACAAAAAGGCGTAAAATACAGAAAAACACTGGTGAAGCCTTTCCAACGAGATTAGATGATCCTGTAGAGGCATAGTTTGGTAAACGTAGGCAACTAGTAACCCTTTATAGGTCTTTTTCTAAACATCTGTCGTGGTTAGTCCTGCGTAGCAAATCCCAGAAGGTGCAAACTCATATACTTTACGCGCGTTCCTGATGGCTTTCAATCTGCCTTTTCAGGACAGTATCATTTTCAAATATCTCGGTACAGTCATTTCAAAGACGACTGTTTGAGAAAATTGTGGAATTACTTGGACATTTTGAAAATTGCGAATTTGGTTGAGAAAAGTTATAAAAACTACTAGTAGATAAAACTCTGAGCAATCTGAGCAGTTTCCAACTGCGGTTTTCCGTTGCCTTTTTATATTAATTTTGAGAGACGCTCCATTAATTATATTAATTTCTAGTTCTCCATAAAAAAATGTGTGGCATATGCTGTACACTTCCTATTCAAACTCAAAATGCACCGTATAACCCCAAATTAGCAGAGGTAGGTACACCGATTTTTATTGCCTAGTCAGATATGCAATTTGAAACTTTTCAGTCATTAGCGGAAATATTGAGAAATCGTGGTCCAAACGTTCAGCATCAAATATCACTGTCAAATGGAGTTACATTCTATGGATTTGTTTTATGGCAACAAGGAGACCGACCAGCCAAGCAACCTCTTGAATCAGATAAATTCATTTTACTTTTCAACGGCGATATATTCAATGCAACAAAAGACAACACAGTTTCGGATACTACTTGGTTGATTTCGAAATTGGACGAATGCAATGTAACTAATTTTAGAGGAATATCTGCCAAATGTTTCAGATTATTTGTTTTTATGTTGGTTTGCAGGATGAAAAGGATATACTTAATTTACTGAGATTGCTTGAAGGTCCATACAGTTTGATAGCTTACGACAAAAAAGCGCAATGTGTTTACTTTGTGAGAGATCCTTTGGGGAGGAATTCACTTCTCTTAGAACGAGACCAACATAGCATAAGAATACTGAGCAGCTCTTGTAAGTTTCGAGTTCTCTGCTATTTATTACAAAAACACTACGAAACATTTATATATTCAGATATGTCGAAGGATACAAAGACCATTGAAATTCCTCCGGTGGGTGTCTTCAAATTTAACGTATCTCTTAAATCGAATCATATATTATATCCATGGACTGAACTTGATGATGATCAGAAAAGTTCTCTAACACTCGTTTCAAGTTTTATATGCGCTGATATCACTATCGGTGAAGCAATAGATGTTCCATGGTCAATTTTGAAAAGGAGAAAGGTTTGTTGCTTCCAAACTTTCAAGTAATCTACTTACACATTAAGAAAGCTCGTTTATGACTTTTCAGAAACACTTGCGCAGCATAGCAGAAATGAAAACGTGTTTGAAAGTCTTCTGTCGTCTGATGAAATCGCACAAACGGTGCATCAGCTGAAAAGCCTTATTCACAAATCGGTTAAAGACCGGGTAAGAAATTCACCTAGATATTGTGTAAACTGTATAGAAGAACGCATCAACGTAACGGAGGCTGACGGTGAATGCTTACATGCAAAATTAGGAATACTATTCTCAGGTGGAATAGATTGTACTATTCTTGCAGCAATTGCTCATGAATATGTTCCGGAAACAGAACCTATAGATCTTATCAATGTCGCTTTCGAACCTGTGAATAAGAGTGGCTCCAGTTGTGAGGGTTATAACGTTCCGGATAGATTATCGGCTCTTGATTCATTCAATGAACTGCAAAGTCTGTTTCCGCATAGGTAAGAAAAGATTTATTGGTTGTTTTGCTTATAAGATTTTAAGATATTTGCTGAATTATAGAAATAGATTCAGATAAAAAAATACATGAACGAAAGTACAAAATAAATGAAAGCACGATAGCCTAAACTACCCATTGTTATGGACCCAGTCCATATTATAATGTTTGTAACCCTTCTAACACACTAGACCCTGTAAGGTTTATTCGTATGTATACATAAGTCCCTTTTTTCCTACCCGGAGGTGGAAAATCTTAGAAAGACACGTCCGTCCAACTCCGCCAAACGCCGGAGCTACAACGGGCGCGTGTGGGATTCGCACGTATTACTCCGCGGGGTAGGTTTGCCCTTAGGCACTCGTCCTTCTCCTATCTGCGGCTTTCCTCCTTCTTTGTTCCTTTAGCAACCCCTCCTGCATTTGCATTATTGCGTAGGAAACCGTAAGCCACTTCTCCTCGGACTTCGGCATCTCCGCAACCAAGCTCTCCGGGGTCATGCTCCTGTCTAGCACCTGGTTTAAGCTCCTCCTCTCCATTGTAAATCTTGGGCAGTGAAACATCACATACAGTCGTTCAGCTTTTCTCGCAGCCTTCTCCCCGGTATATCCCCTTTGGTATTTTGAACAGACGTTACGTGACTTGCCTGGTACATTTTTCAATCGACGGCTTCCCTACTCGTTCGTCCTGGGTCTCGAAGACTCTCGCTATGCGCTTCCCACTAGGGAACTTGCAAAGAATCGAGCTCCTTCTGAACGGGTCCGTCAATGGAGCTCCCGTATGCTTATAACATTAGATGCCACAGTAGCCAATGTTCCCACTACTGAGGCACTGCGGTCGTTGGATATCGACGGCCGGTAGCCCGCTTTCCCACTCCCAAAAACCGCCGGTACTGGGTTTCCGAAGCCCTGCACCGTAACTTTATTCTCCTTGTTCTTCTTCTTCTCCATGTTTGGCTTGATTTCTGGGTATCCTTCCCATAGCCAATTTTTATCCACGGGTGGGCGTTTACTTCCCACCTACCCGGCCTGCGCATAAGCATGCCCATACACGCACATCTCCGGATGCGTGCATGTGCCATGGGCATACACATTCAATATACAACTGCCGGGTCATTCGACTACTTCGCACACAACAAATTGGCGACGAGGGTAGACGAGAAGTATAAAACACCTGATAATTAACTATATACCTGCAACGGGAAAACACATTCTGTGTAGAGAAATTAACTATGGAGGCGGCAACATTACTCGCCGTACAAACGTATCGATTAATTAAATCCGAAAACACCACGAAATCTTAAAAAGTTGAAATTGCGTAAATTGCAGGAGACAAAACAAGAAAAAGAAAACAAAACCCGGTACGATCAATATGAGATCTCTTATAGAGAGAACCACCAAGTGGTTCATCAACTTGTGCTGAAAGTGTGGGTCAGCGAATCAATGCCCGACGACTGGCAAAGAGGCATTATCTGTCATACATAAAAAGGGAGATATCACACAATGCAGCAATTATAAAGGCATCACATTACTGAGTACTATGTATAAGATATTCCTCGCTATCTTGCTTGGCCGGATAGCCACATACGCCCAGAACATCATTGTCCCATACCAAAGAGGCTTCACTCCAGGCAAATCAGCAACAGATCAGATTTTCTCTCTGCGGTGAGTGATGGAAAAACTGTTGGAATATGGACGTCAGTTTACCATCTTTTCATCGACTTTAAAGCTGCCTATGACAGCATAGCCAGGGTAAAAGTATACACGGTCATGAGACAATTTGGTATTCCGGCAAAATTAATAAGTCTGACTAGGCTGACCCTGGCCAATGTGTGAGGCCAGATAAAAGCAGCATGATCACTTTCAAGACCATTCGACATCAACAACAGTCTACGACAAGGGGACGCCCTATCGTGCGTCCTCTTTAACCTCGCCCTGGAGAAAGTGATCCGCGATGCTAAGGTAAATGGAAGGGGCATGATCCTCTTTAAGTCCACCCAACTACCTACCTATGCTGACGTTATCGACATCATGGGAAGAACCACCCGAGACGTACAAACGGCTTTCATCCAGATCGAACAGGCGGCGCGAGATCTTGGGCTGCACATCAATGAAGGCAAGGCAAAGTATATGGTGGCAACGTCAGAACCGAAAGCCAACCAACCAACATCATCAAATCGCACTGGTCAAATAGGAAGAATAAGGATAGGGGATTACAACTTTGGGACCGTTGATAATTTCTTCTATCTATGGTCGAAAATCACAACCGATAACAGGTACGACGATGAAATCCGCGCACGGTTTTTCAGTGAACAGAGCCTATTTCAGCTTACAAAAACTGTTCCGCTCAAAACGTCTCACCATAGGGTCAAAGCTCTTACTGTACAAAACAATGATCTTGCCAGTCCTTATGTATTCTTCGGAGACTTGGGTTCTTACCAAGAAAAATTGCGAACTCTTGGCCGCGTTCGAGAGAAGAATCCTCCGAAGAATTTTTGGTCCCCTACATGAGGATGGACGATTTCGTAACTTACATAACGACAAAATCTATGAGCCATACCATGACCGTCAGGTTGTGGATAAAATGCGGCTCAATAGGTTACGGTTGGCGGGTTACTTAATCCGTATAGATGAGGATGATCCAGCCCGGAAAGTCTATAAGGGCAATATCTATGGTAGAAAAAGAAGACGAGGCAGACTCTGCCTGAGATGGAGCGATGGCATAGGTCAGCACGCCAGACAGCTTTTAGGGATATCGAATTGGTGGACCTCGGCGTAAAACCGGGATGTCTGGAGTTCCTTATTAAGGCAGGCCTATACTAGATACCGGTTGTTGTGCCGTTGATGATGATGTCGGATTACCAAGTAATAGCAACGATGAGCAGACATCTTATTAACTCAAATTTCGATATTTACAGGCAATGGAATTTAGTAGAAGTAGACGTAGACCGAAATCAAATAGAATCAGCAATGAGAGATCATATCTGCCATCTAATATATCCATTGGAAACAGTTTTAGATGAGTCCTTAGGTTGCGCCTTCTGGTTCGCTTCTCGCGGAATCGGAAAGATACAGGGTGACCCATACAGTACTCCATGTAGAGTAAGTACCAATTAAATTTGATGGGTTTCACACGTTATTAAATACATAAATAAGGTCATTTTAGTTGGCAGTGGAGCCGATGAACTATTCGGTGGTTACATCCGTCATCGGAATGCCTTCAACCGTTGCAAAGGTAACTTACCTGAAAAGATCAAAGCTCTCGATGATGAACTTGATTTGGATTGGAAGAGGATACCAACGAGAAATTTAGGTCGTGACGATAGGATAATCGCTGATAATGGCCGAACCTCACGGGCACCTTTTATCGAAGAGAATCTAGTGCAATTCGTACGTCAGTTGCATCCGTTGGAAATTTGCTGCTTTGAATTAGATCAAGGAATTGGAGACAAACTACTATTACGTCTTGTTGGCTATAGTTTAGGATTGAGAGGCGCTTCACAATTTAAGAAGCGAGCGATACAGTTTGGTTCGCGCATAGCTGATAAGAAGCAAAATGCAAAGGAAATATCTGTGTATCTTTCTCATCCAACTGAAAGAGATATTGAATAAAACTAATGTTTTATGAGTCACACGTTTTTATTTCTTCATAATTCTCAGGGAGAAAAAGATCCTAACAAAATAATAGTTTTCTCTAACCCATATATTCTGGGGTCACTGCTTATCTACTTTTAAATTAGGGATTGGTAGTCTTTTAGTGACGGTTGGATTGCATTTCTCATCTGTAACATTTCGGATTTATTCCATGGAATCGAAGAGATCAGTCGATAGGAAGTCAATGCTCAATATATCTGACAAGTCGTCTTGCTCTGGGCTTAGCAATCGCATATTAGCACCTAGTGACCCTTGGCCGCATTCAAAGTCATCATCAATGTAAATATCCTCAATTGATCTCATTTCCTAAAAATGATGTATGGATTCATTCCAAGTAAATCAATAAATACAGGAACTTACCTCAACAGATGATGTAGGAAGGATCCTTTGCGAAACATCAGACGATTGCATTTGGGTACTTGGTGAAGTCGAAAATCGTCTCAGAAATTTTTTCGTCCGAATTGCTTTTTCATTAACTTCAGAAGGAAGAAAGGAAATATTGCGAATTGTGACAATTATAATAATTTGATGAAATGCTATATATGTCCTACTTACATGCAATCTCATCTAGTTTAAACACTTTCGATCCACATTTCCAACAACTGAGTTTACAATGTTGTATATCGCTTTCAGCTAGACTTGCTACCGATTTTGAGGACTTTTGCGTGAGCACATTATCAGAACTTGATTGTTTCGGTTTGAGACTCATTTTAGCTACATTTCGAACTAAATCAGTTCCACAAATAGAATGTCTAATCGAGTTCTCGCGTTTAGCTAGTTTTCGAACACAGCCAATGTCTGAAGCGCGTCTATTTATTTTACGTACGTTGATACTAAATAGAGTTGGTTTCGACTTGCGTGCTGGAGAGAGGCTAGTTGTCTTTCTTTGCAATGGCGGGATTGTCAGTTGACTAATTTTCTCCTCCGCGATAGTAGTCGTGGATGAAGCAACGTTCGGTGATTGCAACTTAGATGAAAGGGTTTCCATATTAGTATTCTTTAACTGAATATCAAGCTTCGCTGTGGGCAGCCTGTCTTCAAATGTTGTACTGTCTACATTCGGAACATTAATGTTAGTATTCACTGCCACTGAAGATTTTGCATTTCTAGATTCCTGCTCAAACGTTCTATTCGAACGAGTACTGACAATATTATCCAATTTACTCCGACTCACATTTAATTGCTTCTCGCTGTGACTTCTCAGCGGAATATTTCGAAAGACCTTACGTTTGTTTGTGAAAGATTCGAATTTATGAACTGTATCTTTTACAGAAGTTCGAAGCGGCTTCACTACGCCATCAACCTCTTGTTCCTTGCACCGCGGGCTGAGTTTCTCACATCGTTCTTTTTCTCGCTTCCATAATGTACTCTCAAAGTCACTATCATCTCTAAAAGATCTTCGCAAGAAAGTTTCGCTTAATAACTCTGGCATGTTTGGATAATATTTTGCTCGATCTTTCATAACTTTCCGCGTTGAGCCTTCTGAAGACTTTGAAATGACGGCTCGAGGTGTACTTTGCCCTTTTGGATGGTCATCTTCAAAACGTCCTTCAGGGGTCTTGCAAAGATCGTTGCTTAATTGGGATAAATTTGATTCGGTGTTATTCTGCTTTTTCAGACTTATATCACCTGGTGAAGTGATGGAATTCCAATACTCAATCTGGGAGGAAACTTTTGGTGTATTTTCGATAGCTTTATCCGAGGATGTAGCCTCTTTATTCTTGCCAATTTTGTTTTGGATAATCTTAATGCTAACGTTAATGAGCTTGTTTTTAGCTGCAATCTGTGAGCTATCGTTTTTGTTGTTCAAGTTTTTTAGAGCATCTTCTTCGCTCTCATTGAATGACTTGTCATAAAGGGTTTTATTGGATAACCAAGCATTTCGACGAAGTTTATTCTTCCGAGCGATTGGTGTAGATGGTAATGAAAATTCGTCAATATGAAATCTATATTGCTTTCTCTTCTCCATAGTCGAATCTCCCTGAAGAATGTCATCAAGGGATCGACTATTGTATATTTTTTTACTTTCTTGGTTCCCCAAACATTTCCGAACAATCGGTTCATCCTTTATTACATACTGATCACTAGCAGAATTGTTATGCTGTTTGAAAGTGCTACTTCGGACGCAGGCACTCTTAAATACTTCCGAACTTTCTTGCTTCTCCTCCCCAAGGAATTTTTTTTCAATATTTGATACTGTAGATAAGTCATTTCCAATTGCTGGAGATTTTGTAACAAATTGGTTTCGCCTGAAATTGGCTCGAGCTTCGTCAACTAAAAACTTCACGGACTGTACATTATCGATTCGATTTTGCGGTACACTATTTAGGCCGCTTTGCAGTAAATTTTCAAATAATTCACATCGGTCACTGTCGAATAGAGGAAGTTGATTGCTGCAGTTCAGTCGAAACAGGCTTTCTGTTTCTTCATACGAGAATACTGCAAAAGGAACACACGAATTTAACATTTCCCAAAGCAAGAGCGATATACTGTAAACATCAGATGATTTCGAAGGGAATACGAAATGTTTTTCAGTGGAAAGAAGCTCCGGTGGTTGATAGTAATGTTCAGAGTAAAGTTTCCGATACTCAATAAGGAATGGTAGAAATCCACTGGGAATTTTATTTTTTGATATCAACGAACTTAGGCCCTCGTCACTGATGCTCCATTTTAAGATTGATTTCTGTAATGAAAATAAATGAAATCATTTACATTTAAACCTTAACTTACACAAAATGCCAAAATGTTTTGGTGAATAAAATATTTCCAATTTGGATTCATAACCATCAAAATTATTGGCAACGGGGCATTATCTGTCTCATACATAAAAAGGAAGATATCACACAGTGCAGCAATTATAGAGGTATCACGTTGTTGAGTACCATCTATATAAGATATTCTCCGCTATCTTGCTAGGCTGGATAGCCCCATACAACAGATACAACATCATTGGCCCATACCAAAGAGGCTTCACTCCAGACAAATCAGCAACAGATCAGATTTTCTCTCTGCGGCAAGCGATGGAAAAACTGTTGGAATATGGACAACAGTTGCACCATCTATTCATCAACTTTAAATCCGCCTATGATAGCATAACCAGGGTAAAACTGTACACGGTCATGAGAGAATTCGGTATCCCGACGAAACTTATAAGACTGACTAGGCTGACTCTGACCAATGTGCGAGACCTGATAAAAGCAGCATGATCACTCTCAAGACCATTCGACATCAGCAACGGTCTACGACAAGGGGATGCTCTATCATGCGTCCGTAACCTGGCCCTCGGGAAAGTGATCCGTGATGCTGAGGTAAATGCAAGGAGTACGATCCTCTTTAAGTCCACCCAACTACTGGCCTATTCTGACGATATCGACATCATGGGAAGAACCATCCGAGACGTACAAACTGCCTGTATCCAGATCGAGCAGGCGGCGATATGCGCGAGATCTTGGGCTGCACATAAATGAAGGCAAGACAAAGTATATGGTGGCAATGTAAGCACCGAAAACCAACCAATCAACAACATCGAACCGCACTGGCCAAACGGGAAGAATAAGGATAGGAGAATACAACTTTGAGACCGTTGACAATTTCTCCTATTTAGGGTCGAAAATCACAACCGATAACAGCTACGACGATGAAATCCGCGCACGGTTGTTGGTTGCCAAGAAAGCCTAGTTCAGCTTATAAAAAACTGTTTCGCTCGAAACGTTTCACCATAGGGCCAAAGCTCTTACTGTACAACACAATGACCTTGCCAGTCCTCATGTATTCCTCGGAGACTTGGATTCTTAGCAAGAAAAATTGCGAACTCTTGGCCGCATTCGGGAGAAGAATCCTCCGAACAATTTTTGGCCCCCTACATGAGAATGGACGATGGATGGATATGAGCGATACCATGACCGTCAAGTTGTGGATAGAATCCGGCTCAATAGGTTACGGTGGGTGGGTCACTTAATCCGTATGGATGAGGATGATCCAGCCCAGAAAGTCTATAAGGACAATATCTATGGTAGAAAAAGATGACGAGGCAGACCCGGTCTGAGATGGAGCGATCACGTAGGTCAGGACGCCAGGCAGCTTCTAGGGATATCGAATTGGTGGACCTCGGCGCAAAACCGGGATGTCTGGAGTTCCTTATTAAGGCAGGCCTAGACCGGATGCCGGTTGTTGCGCCGTTGACGATAATGAATGAAACGAATGAAATCGGCGAAAGCAACTGGACCTGACGACATCGCATCTAAGCTCTCTCTTCAATCAAGGTAATCCAGCAGAATGTTCAAATTACCGTCCGATCCGGTTACTTTCCCATACCATGAAGATTTCTGGACGCATTCTTGCCAACAGTATTCCCGAAATCGTTAAAATAACTGTGAATCAAGCCGAATTTGTCAAGAACTGTGGAACTACTGACGCAATACCCGGTGCATGGTTATTTATGGAGAAGCATCGCTCTCTTTACATTGCATTTCTGGATCTAGAGAAAGAGTTTGATCGTGTGCGACACGAACTCATCTGGTACGCTTTACAACAACACTTAATGCCAGAAAAACTCCTGCGCTGGGTCCAACTGCCCTACCACGGTCCGAAAACTAAAGTTCGAAGTGTGGCGGGTGTATCAAAACCACTTCGTGTTTCTGTTGGTGTTCATCAAGGCAGCACCCTCTCACCACTCCTCCTTGTTCTTATTATTGACACTTTCACACGGGACATCCAACGTCCCGCGCCTTATACACTGCTTTAGGCAGATGATGTTTTCCTAGAGTCTAAAAGCAAAAATGATTTCGAATAACTTGTCCAAAAATGGAATGATCGCCTCATGCAACACGGTCTGAATCTGAATAAAACTGAATTTCTGACGGCCGATCCCCGTGAAAGAGGCACAATTACTGTCAGCGGCAGTCACCTGCTCAGGACTGAGCGATTTAAATATCTCGGATCAATGCTATCAGCCAATATAGAACTGTGTTATGAGATTGCTTCACGCATTAGCGCCACCTGGATGAAGTAGCGTTCCACAACAGGTGTTCTTTGTGATCGACGCACCAACGAACGTCTCAAATCTAAAATTTACCGCAAAGCCGTCTGTCCTGTCGTTCTCTATGGTTTTGAGTGTTGGCCGACTATAAAAGACAATGAACTGCGTGTTGCAGTAATAGAGACGAAGATGTTGCGTTGGACTAGTGCCCTGTGATACGTTTTGATCACTTCCGCTATTCGCGATCGATATGAGGCTACCTCGATCGTGGAAAAATTGCGAGAGAGGCGTCTCCGATGGTATAGCCATGTACTTCGCGCTAACGAAAATTCACTTGCCAAGATTAGTCTGAACAGCAAAGCCGATAGTAAGCATCCAAAAAGCTGACTAAAACAGCGGTGGCTTGATACGCTGGATAGGAATTTGAACGCCTCGCGATTGTATCCAGATCAGGCTTTTGATAGAATCAAATGGTGAATACGATCACGACGAGCCGACCACGCTTGTGAACGGGACAAAGACTGAACAAAAAGAAGATGACAAAAACAATATCCACATACTATGCCAAGCTGACTGATTGTCGTGGAAGCTTCGCAATCGTTTTTAAATGGGTGCCTTCGTTAAGCGACTCTTTTTTTATTATTTTCATTGATAAGTTCATCACTTTAGCTTTTTTGATCTTTTTAGATCATCACACATATGGATTTTCCCAAATTTTTTTTTGGTTTTCACCAAATATAGTCATGTGGGGTATCAAATGAAAGGTCTCGGTTAGTACTTTCCGAAGCCGAAGTCTTAGTTTTGACATTTATTGGAAAAGTGAGGAGTGCGGGGGCGAAAATGATCATTTCTTTAACTACTCAACCGAAAAATTTGAAAAAAAAAATCAAGAAGCTGCCACTGTATGTAGGCTAGGCTCCGAAATGCCTTACATACCGATATCCTTTCAAATAAAGTTAATAATAGTTTATTACTATTATTTTTAGTAATTGACTGCAAAACCCCCCCCGTTCATCCTAGTACCACGAAATTTTGCAGTAGACTATAACATAGGATAGGATCATGCTCCTACCAAGTTTGGTGGAAATCGCACTATTGCTAACAAAGCTATAATAGGTCAAAGTTGTCGCTTCTTTGCAAATTCAAGACTATGAATGTCAATATCACGCGAAAGTGGATACTCCCACATAATGTATGCATATATTACGTGCTACATACTAATGGGGCAAAAGCACACTCAAATGTCTTTATATAAGATATACACAAAACTTTTCATACTTGAAGCGTCCAGCTTCCGGTTTCCCGATTTGTAGTTGAGCGGTTCTCGATACTCATCACCAAATCAGTTCCTCCTTCACCGCCAAAGTTGTTTTAGTTGATAAATTTATATTGACGAGAAACATTATTTCGAAGTTAGTAGATATCTAGGCCTATTATCTCAGTGCAAGGTTATCAATGCCGTGTCGTTGGTTTAACATCTTGTAGACCATACCATCCATATTATCATCATGATCACAATTCACTTCTCGATAAGTGTGGTAGCTATCGTATTTTACTTATTACAATTCGATGTATGCTTAATTTTCTGCCTGATGGGATAATTTCCTAAAAATGTTGGCATCAAGTCAAGAAATAAAATAATATAATATTTCAAGACTGCTGCAGAAATTGCCTTAGTCACTGCATATTTTACTTCATTGTGCCATGACTTGTGGGATTGCGAGATAGCCAGAATAACCATTCAGGTTACCCTTAAGCAACCACGAGGGCAAAACTATCCCAAAACCCAAAGAAAATGGCGAAAACAACCGAGCAAGTCCGCTAGTATCAAAGTGCAGACCTACTGAAGTGTCTCTTAGACATGCGCTTACTCGCCTTTTTGCTAGCTGGGCTCGCGAATATGTAGGGAGAGGAAGACTTTTGACACTTCAATTCCTTTTTTGTGATTAGAGAAATTGTTCACGTGTCCTTCAATGGCAAATAACCGAATAATCACGCAAATGGAGCCGAAAACCCTGTCACCTGGTTACTGCGATCAACAAGGAAAATCGACGCCTCAGATCTAAAGAAGGTGTTTCACCAAACGTTGATGCCATATAGAGGGTTTAATGCACGAAATGCAAGTATGCACCAAGAAAGCACCCACTGTTCGTTAAGAAACTAGAAAACACTTTTGTAGGGGGTCTACTAGAGGTATCGTGTACATGATCGTCAGGTTTAAATGCATTAAACCAGGACAAGGGCGTGGGCTGAGATGAGTGATCAACGAACGAAAAATTACGAAATAAATAATATGCACATAATTTTAACGAAATTAGACACCCATCACCTTAAACGTATTAATAATTCCACTTCAAAAAGATGAAGAGAATAATCCAATTCACTTACTTGAAAATTTTCTAAATTGCCATAGAATGCATAAATTATTTCATTCTGTATCCTAGTGACATCGACTTCAGTTGCCAGTTCAAACGACGATAATTTTATCACCTTCTTATTCTCACACACTAAAATATTATGGCTACATATATTTGAGTGTATTATTGCATTTTCGTGTAAATAAATAACAGCTTTGATCACTTGTAAAATATATTCTACACAGTCTTCCATCGATATTTTACAATCCTTGAAAAAAAGAAACAAATCTTTAGAGTTATCAAATCAGGAATCCCTCCATGCATTACTTACAGAATCGTATATCATAGAATTTATATTTGTAGTAAATGGTTCCAAAACTAATGATAAAATTTTATTGTTCATATCGAGACATACGGCCATTAGTAATGTCACGTTGGGGTGTTTGATTTTGCTGAAAGATAGAAAAAAAGGATCATAAATAACTATTCCAAACAATCATATAAACTTACTTTAACACGCTCAATTCGTGCATCAATCCCTGCTCGCTCTGAATACGGAATCTCTTCTCAATTTTTCTTAAGGAAACAGTGGTTTTCCGAAAGTTTCCAGATGATAACGATATAGGACCTTTCATAGTGCTTTTCAGTGTAGAAATTCTTTGGCTTATATCACTAGCTGTACAAATTATCAAGTTGTTACCCTAAAATTATTACAATATGAATCAACGAGATCATTTAGTCAACTAAAATCTGATCGAACCTTTATTTCTTTCATTAGATGGGGTTGAAAATCCAACTGACCGTCCAACCGCTTACTCCACTTTCCTAAAGTCTCTAGTTCAGCGAAAATGTCATCAGCTTCAAATTTATTTTTCGAGTTATCTGTAAAAAGTTTAATTTGATTAATGTGAACTAAATTTCAATCGGATTATACCGTCAGACTTATCCAAATCGGTGATGATGGTATTCCTGCGACTCTTATCAACTTCGGCGTAGTCATCCAGATTACAAAGGCTTCTGCTTACCCGCCTTTCATTTGGTGAGCGATTATCCCAAACCGTGGGAAGAGTCGTTGCATTCAAATTAGTCGAGGTTTGCACTAGTTTCGAGTTCTGATTCTGCAAATCAGCGAGTTCACAGAATTCTTCATCATTTTGATCGCTGAACGGAATTGCATACTCCACTAGATCGCCATGTTTATTAACAACAGTCTGGTACATAGGCGTTTGTGAGATCCGTTTCGATTTCCCTTCATTTTCATAGATCGCTGATGGATTGAAGTCATATTTCTTGGGTTTTGAATTTGCAGGAGCTACGGAATTATTCAGAACTTTAGGAACTGCCTTGCTTCTAGGCAAAGAATCGCGAACGAACTCATCGATAGATGCATTAGCATCAGTAAAAAGTCGTTTCGGGTTTGAGAAAGTTGCCAAGTTGTATTTTGAAAGCCGAATAGGTGATCTGACCTGCGCGAAGGGGTTCGAATTATCCCGGAAAAATTTCTCAGGCGGTGATGTTTGCTTACGCAATTTCTCTTCTTCGATTTGTGCCTCTGGGGTACAGTGCTTGTTCTCGAACTCCTCCACTTCGTTCTCATCGTTCTCACTAATAGCTGAACACTTCTCACTAGACTTCAACACATTAATTTTATTCTCCGCTTCCACGTTATTGTTGTTATTGCAATTAGCAATATTTGCGGGATATGACTGACTTTTTTGCAAGAACTTTTTTGCACTATCCAACAAGTGTTTCGGTTTCGTTCTTCGCGGAGTCTTGAGTTCCTCGTATAAATGACTGCCATCGTTATTACCGTCTTCCGGTGTTTTTGCTTCTTTCATCATTTCCGAATTAGCAAGAGATCTTGATTTCTCCGAATTCTGTTTGTTACTGGACTTTTTGCTTGACCGCCTCGATGACCGTCGAAAACTGGCTGAGCGTTCTTTATGGCGCCATTCGTTAAATTTCTTCAAAGCTCGAACGTAGGCCTCATCTCTAGATCGAGGCGAGTTAAAATTACATTCAGACACTGGCGCAATTGGTTCACTGTCTCTTCGCCTACAAGACTGTGTTGTATCCCATTCCCTGCAACAATTCATAACAAATTAAAATGTCTTTAGAAATATACCGGGAAATGGATCATCGATCTGTCCGATTAGCACCCTAAATCAACACACAACCACACACAAGTCCATTGTTTTAAAGCCACAATTCTTTCTGTAAATCGCACGTTTTCGCTAATTACTAGATGCGTTTCACCGGGTTAGCAGCAGCCGAACTAGACTTCCGAGACTGAACTGATTTGCTTTCAGTCGGAGAGCTACATCTCGCAGCCATTCTATGCAAGAATGTTATTCAACGAGAATTCAATGAGGAGGAGATACGCTCCAGGTAGCACAAAAGTTCCAATTCATAACATGCTAGGAACAACAGGTACATGCAGCAGTGCAAGTGGAATCGCATCATCGCAGACAGATTTTAGTGGAATCTTTGTCTAAAAAGAACCAATTTTCCGGCTAATATAATTGGAAATGAAGGTCGAGTCGGCGAATAGTAACTGTTCGACATGATCTTGGAGATGATAAATGAAATGAGAGGCAGGACAGATGACCCATCCCAGACTTACTTGCCTTTTTAGCCAGCGGAAAATATCCATCATAGACTCCCGAGCGATTCACGATTCTGTAGTATTTCTTCACTCTAAAGTTTATGTGAAAATGAAAATGAAACTAAGAAAGTCGGGGTTAATGCCGATTTTTGTTTCACGGTAGTTAATCACCGCCTGTCTCTGTCCGTGTTGAAATTATGTGAAAAACGCACGATACCGGAACACAAATGGCCATTCGGATGATCTCACTTTGCTAAAAAGTTTTTCTCTCCAGTTAAGTACGTTAACAGAATTTCTCACCGTGATTTAATCGTAAATAAATTGGATTCATTTAATTTACTTTGAAAACTCGACTGCTCTTTTCATTTCCACTAATTAGGCATGCTCACCCGCAACCCGGTACTGTTAGGCTGGATGCCGAAATATTAGGAAAATTTAATACAAAGAATTTATGTACGGTTAGAATTATTGACGCGTGAAAAAGCGTTGACCGGTTTAATATGATAAAGTGAAGGTTTTCAGTTAGGAAAGCTTGAGAACTTAATATGAAGGAGGGTTTTTAAAGTCACACAACGTTTGTTCGTTTCCCATTTACATTAAATTTGTAAATTTGAAGAAATGAAAAGCGTCTTGTTGTAACCTTCGACTATTGCTCAAATCTTCAAAAAGGATAATAATCTGGTTTCGACAAGACAATTTTGAAGATATATTTTTTCGATCTGCCATCCACAAGCAGGAGGAAATCGTTTCATAGTTTATTGTAGGCAATCAGATTATCTCACAAGTTGCACCCATCAAACATCTTTATTTGGAAACTCTAAGAAAGTCGTAACAATCTGGAATTAACAGGTAACCCCATTTCTTCAGGATCCATCCGGATCGGCGATTTAAAAGCCCCATGGCAATTGTAGCTACGCAATCCATGGAGTCAATCCGGTATTTAACCATTCAGTTAAAATGCCATCAATGAGATTGGATCATCTGATAGGTACCTCAAAATGGATCCTCATAAAGAATTTTCACTTTTCCTTATAATAATCTTATTACCTTTTCTTGCATTTCAATGAGTAAAGGACTGCAAGCTAACTTAGAATTCCTCTTTTCTCCAAGACTTGAGCCTGTCTTTTTATAATATGCAACTTGTTTTTATCTTTTTTGTTTTCTTACATCCAACAATCATCATTTGTTTTTTTATGTTTACAAGTATTTTCAAAGAACCCTGCTTACGATTTTTAACATGCTATGGTAATCATCGTTTTTCTCAATGTAATCCAACATTTTTTTAGGTTTCTATAGTAACTTGACATAATATAGTTATAGCAGTAACAGCAGTAGAGAAAATAAGGTTTAGGGTACAGCAGCATTAACTCTCCCTTCCATATATATATATTATGTTACTAGTTAAGGGATCCTACTAAAATCGGTGAAATCATAGTCGTGTTGAGTCAACACTTCACTACACTCATACGACGTAAATTAAAATTAGGCGACTTCAGCGTAAAGAGAGGAAAAGCGCTGATCCACCGTAGAAATACTTCAGACCATTGTCTCCACGATAGAACTAACGAGAAAGGAAGCAAGCTCCTATAAACATGGCAGTCTCACCGGTTTGTTGATGGGACCCCGGAAAGTAAGTGTTGGTCGAGTAAAGTAGCCTTAGTAAGGAACCCCAGACATCCTGGTTTTGCGCCGGACGTCCACCAATTCTCTAAAAGATGTCTGGCGGAAATTTTTCTTGCTAAGAATCTAGATTTCCGAGGAATACATGAGAATTGGCAAAATCATTATCTTACAGTTTTTGTAAGCTGAAATAGGCTTTATTTGCAGCCAACCACAGCGCGTTGATTTCATTTTCGTAGCTCTTATCGATTGTAATTTTCGACCCTAGATAGGGGAAATTATCAACGGGCTCGAGGTTGTAATCTCCTATCTTTATTATTCTCACTACATCATCACCATCAACGGCGTAACGGTATCCGCTCTAGGTCTACTTTAATAAGGAACTCCAGACATTCCGGTTTTGCGCCAAGGTCCACCAATTCGATATCCCTAAAAGATGTCTGGCTTCCTGACCTACGCCATCACTTCATCTCAGGCAGGATCTGCCTCGTCTTCTTTTTCTACCATAGATATTGCCCTTATCCATACGGATTAAGTGGTCGCCTCCATATTTAATCAATTCGGCTGTAATTCCATCGGCTCCTAGCGACTTATGATTTTTAATCCGATGAATTACACGGACTGTTCCTTCTGTACTTGGTGGTGGCAGTATTTGTCCGTCGTCGTCAGTTGGCGGGACCTCCAACTCACTGATGTTCATCAAATTACTCAACCCAGTGCTCCAATATGCTCATTCTGTTGGAAATCAGATTTCCTTTTTTGTCTCGGCAGGATGAGCATCGAGGTGTGTAAGGTTCCATCCTGCTGACTTGTTGGTAAAACTTGCCCTCCCTGTACTTTTCGAGTTCACAGACTTATTGGTTGTCCCAGGCTTCCTTTTTCCGTCTGTGAAGTTGCTTCTCCGCTCGACGGAGTTCGTGATCTGCGCGCGCCCGCGTCCTTTAAGAATGCAACATTACTCGGTATGCAGCATTCTTCCGTTCCGTTGCTAGCTTCCATTCATCGTCAAACCAGCCGCTCCGACTCTTTTTGCGACTGGGGCCAAGTATGTTTTTGGCCGTATTTATGATAACGTTCTTCAGGTGATTTTGAAGATCATTCGTTGATGCTTCATCTCCAGGATCTCTGTTGACTGCGGTTATTGCGGCATCCATTTCCCTCTTATAGGTGTTGCGGAGGGCTGTATTGTGGATGGCTTCAGTGTTAACTCCACCTTGATTGTCAGAGGGGATTGTAGGTGGTGTCGTAATTCGAGCTCGGAGCACCATGCCAACGAGATAGTGGTCCGAGTCTATATTGGCCCCCCTATATGTTCTGGCATTCATCAAGGCTGAGAGGTGGCGTATGATTTTGATATCATACTTGGGACAAGCTTCGAGGTTTCGCTCAACTGCCTCGTGGAAGGTATTCTTCTCCGACTCTGCAGTGCTTCCGTGGCTTTTTAACATCGGTTTTCGGTGTAGGGTTGTCAGTCCTACCCAACCCCCAACCTGGAGGACCAGTTGATACAATTTGTTCATTTTTTAGGCGCGGGAGACTCGGCTGCATTCTTTTCCGTCTGCAGTTTTTCATTAAGAAAAAACTCTCGCTGATCACCTCCTGAAGGTAGAGACAGAATTTGGTAGTAGAGCTGTTAGTGTTGGTTCAGCAGGAGTTTAAGGATACAGGTTTCAACTTTCATTCTTTGAAACGTTGAAATTGAAAGCGCCAAATCTCCAGATATTTGTCTAATACTACACGTTGGATCTGGCAGTTTCGAGGATTTGTTCTTAAGTTTCGGGAGCTCTTGCGGACCTGGCGCGACAATTTCGCTCACCTTGAAAAAATTTCTGTGTTCCTCGTGTTCAAACTTCAACTCTACTGAAAACTTTAGCATTTGAACATCACCGATTAGAGAATCTTCTTTAATATTCCTAAGCCATTGCCGCGCTGTTGCCATTACATTAAGTCCATGTCAAAGTAATGATAAAAAGGTAGTTTACCTTAGCGATAGTGTTTCCGAGTTATTCTCGTTTTAGTTTGTGATAATAGTAGTAAAGTTCATAATGGTAACCCATTTGAAAAGTAATTAAGAAGCAATTACATGATCACATTGAGTGTTAAGGGCGTTTTTTCAAGCAAAGGAAGTTAAGACAAATCAATAATGTCGATCGCCTAATAGTTATGAAAGATTTTTACTTGTTTTATATCTTTACGTTCAGATATTTGGTGAGTTGAACAGTAATATTTTGGGGAAGTCAAACAATTTTTTTGTTTTTGGAGAGCTATTACTCCCAATCTACACAGAATGAATTTTACATTTTGCAATAAAGCGTTTTTTCGAATGTCGCAATTGTTGTTATTAAGATTTTATTATCGTAAAGGCGATGGTTTTTTTTAGAAATTAAAATAGCATTGTATACTTGCTGCAAACCCCTTGGTTTCGTTCATCATCTATATACTATGTAGTTAATTTTGAGCTTTTGACTTCAACTGCCAAAAGAGGAATGGTTGTTGGAAGTACCCGGCTTGCGCGGAAAGCGGTCCACAAACATACGTGCGCCTCTCCAGATGGGACCACTTTCAACCAAATTAACCACGTGATGATCGAACGCCGCCACCTCTCAGCCTTGATGAATGTCAGAACATATAGGGGGGCCAATATAGACTCGGACCACTATCTCGTTGGCATGATGCTCCGAGCTCGAATAACAAAATCAGTCAGAATCCCCTCTGACAATGGATGTCGCAATAACTGCAGTCAATAGAGATCCTGAAGACGAAGCATCAATAAATTATCTTCATAATCACCTGAAGAACGTTATCATAAATACGGTCACAAACATACTTGGCCCCAGCCGCAAAAAGAGCCGGAAAGGCTGGTTTGACGATAAATGTAAGCTAGCAACGGAGCGGAAGAATGCTCCATACCCATCATGCGTCCTCTTTAACCTGGCCCTCGAGAAAGTGGTCCGTGATGCTGAGGTAAATGCAAGAGGTACAATCCTCTTAAAGTCCACCTAACTACTGGCCTATGCTGACGATATCGACATCATGGAAAGAACGATCCGAGACGTACAAAGTGCCTTCTTCCAGATCGAACAGGCGGCGCGAGATCTTGGGCTGCACATCAATGAAGGCAAGACAAAGTATATGGTGGCAACGTCAGCACCAAAAACCAACCAACAACATCAAATCGCACTGGTCAAACGGGAAGAATAAAGATAGGAGACTATAATTTTGAGAATGTTAATAATTTATCCTATCTAGTGCCGAAAATCACAACCGATAACAGCTTTGATGATGAAATCCGCGCGGTTGCTGGCAGCCAACAGAGCCTATTTCAGCTTACAAAAACTATTCCACTCGAAACGTCTCACCATAGGGTCAAAGCTTTTACTGTACAAGACAATGATTTTGCCAGTCCTCATGTATTCCTCGGAGACTTGGGTTCTTATCCTCCGAAGAATTGTTGGCCCCGTACATGAGGATGGACGATTCTGTAGCCTACATAACGACGAAATCTATGAGCGATACCATGACCGTGTGGTTGTGGATAAAATCCGGCCCAATAGGTTACGGTGGGTGGGTCACTTAATACGTATGCATGAGGATGATCCAGCCCGGAAAGTCTATAAGGGCAATATCTATGGTAGGAAAAGAATACGAGGTAGACCCTACCTGAGATCGAGCAATGGCGTAGGTCGGGACACCAGGCAGGTTATAGGGATATCGAATTGATGGGCCTCGGCGCAAAACCGGGATGTCTGAAGTTCCTTATTAAGGCAGGCTTAGACCGGATGCTGGTTGTTGCGCCGTTGATGATGATGATTCTCTCCTTGTAGTCTCAAGTGTCTCCGATTTTCCCGGAAAATATACGGAATTAAATAAACAGAAATTAACAGATAACAGAAGCGTGGAACTTTTGAGAGATAGTGATATTTGTTTTCCTCCAAGTTAAAGTAAAGCAGAGAAAACGGTAGTATTCATCTTGAAGAGAAGTTTCGTCATCATCCAAGAAAACTAAAATTTCTCCAGCAGCAAAGTTTCCTCTAGCCAAACCAATAATTGTCTTCCCTTGTAAGAATTTTATAAGGAAGAATCAAGATATATCTGAGACAGTGTTGCTATTTATCACTTATTCGTGTGTGCACATATTTTGCCAGTTAGTGTATTAACACAATAATCAAAATTATTTGAAAGGATCCAAATCACATATAAAACCACTTCCTAATGGTTCCTATCAAACGCAAAAGATCTTTCATTCAATTGACTTTCCAAATACCACTCCAGCAAAACTTGCAAATGAAACTTACCGATCCATTCTGGCGGATAACATTTCCTTCCGCTTTATTATATTATAGATTGGAATATTTCCATTGTTATAGAATTATGCTGCCTTCCGGCAATAACTGCCACTTTACACTAGAATACCGCAACCAGCTAGCGTTTGTTTATCAATTCACAATTCGCATCACTTCATATGGCCATCAAAACGAATATACGGGAAATATCACTAGGAAACGTCAAAGCGACCAGAAACCAGCGCGCAACTTAGGAAATGTCATCCCAATCGGTAAGCGAAACTATTCCAAATTGCAAAATATTGTCTTCTAATAAAACGCTTACCTCGCAACTCAGCAAAAAGATGGCGAGTCTTCGAAGAATGATGTATGGGACGACTCGCTCCTGATCCAGTCGTATGACAAATCGGTAAGATTGGCGAAAAAGGCGCTAGCCAAGAAAATCGCTCGGGCCACGAATAAAAACAAAAATGAATCGTCAGACGGAAGCAGTGTGGAACAGCTATCGCAGGAGCCTACGAAAACTGACTTCAAAGTAGGTGACTATGTACGGGCTACGTACGAAGACGGCATCGATTACGAGGCGAAAATCATATCAATTGATGAAGACAATGAAGAATGTCTCCTCAAGTATGTTGGCTATGAAAATGAACAAACAGTAAAACTGTCGGAAGTAATTCCGTCGTGGGGAAAGAATGCTCGAAAGAAACAATTTGATGAAGCCAAAAAGGGAGAAAAAGTATCAGAACATATGACCGAACGGGGTGCAGACCTTCCTCCGATGTTCGGTCGATTGCCACCACCACCGCCAATGCCACCAAATCTCACTGACGAGGATTCAGAACATCTTTCTGCAATGCTAATGTCCTGGTATATGAGTGGCTACTACACCGGGTTCTATCATGGTCAAAGAATGCAGAAAACCCCTAGAAGAAAGTGAACTGAATATTTGTAATATCTCATGTTTTATTTTTAATAATTATTAAAGAAAGTTTTATTCGTAAATTCCCAATATTGCACTCTATACTTTGTTCCCGTGCGAATTGTTCCAGTCGATGTACCTCTGATAAGTTTTCGCGCAAATTGGACTGGTTTGCTCAAAGGCGACAAGGATGTCTTCTTCAGGAATGTGGGACTGCCTTTTCGTGTCTGCAAGAGGATATGATAAATTTGTGTTGTGCAACTTAGAAGCCTTTACTTTTTTGTGAACCGGAAGCGTAGCGGATCTGCTTCATTGCAACTTCCTTACAAGCGACTCGTATTTCATCACCTGCGGAATGCAAATAAGTGATTTGTTATCCAAGTCTAAGAGGAAAAGTCAATTGTAGAACTTGTAAGGAAGCAGAGTACTATTAATTCAGAGATCTTATATATTTCTGTGAAAAAGTACAAATGACACCCGAAAGGCATATTTTTTCAGCAAATAAACATTCCAAATCCAACATTTTCGCGACGGACTTATAGTTACGGGTGATAATGAAATCTCAAGTTTCAAGGGGGAAATAATTCCTCGTAGTTTATTGCGGCCTTTCGATCCGGATAGCCAATGCGACTATGCTCGGGTTCTAATCGAGATTTATGTGGTGCCTAAACCGTTCCAGTTGGATTACAACCTGCGACGAAGCAACGATGGCGGGTAATTGTGGTGGATATACTTTGTTTAACAGAGGCAACCATATATATTACATTGTTAAGAGCAGAAAGAGCACCCTTTTGGATAGTTTTTTTTATCTAATATAGTGAAACCGATCCCCACCGACCCACTGGACTAGGTTCTACGCTCGTGCCTCTGGCAATAAAAAATTGATGACTAATTACCTATTTGTGCTGCTGGCTGAACCCCTAAATGGTATAAATGGTTGGTTGGTGAATACACAGTCTAAAGATAAATATCCACTGAAACCACAATAGACAGTCCAATTTTTGTGCTTCTATTAGACTCAGATATATATCTGTGTCTCAATGAGACAAATCTGTCCACCTGAATTTGACCTTTTCAGCCAAACAAAACGTACTTATGTCGCCAATTGCCAGTGTTGGACTCCCGGTTCGGTACGTCGTCGGACTACCAACTAAACACGTCCTCATCGTCAGAGAGCTAGCCTAGAACCGTTTGTTAGTTCCCGAACTTTCCCGCCTTATGGAGCCTTCAAATGTTGTCTGGAGAGAGATCCCCTGTGTTTCAATAGAGCAGCTGTCGTCATCCTACCTTTCACAAGAAAAAAAGGGTGATGGACGTCGTCCACAACTCCATTGCAAAACACACAATCCGAAGTCTTTGTTGTCTTTCCAATCTTGTGCAGATAAGTCTGAAAACCTGGTAAGGAAATAGTCAGTCTCACCATACTTCCGATTCAGCCACACACCTAAGTTGCATATGAGCCGCGCAGACCATCTGCCTCTAGTTTAATTTTGCCAAGAGAGTTGCCACTCGTCTAGGGTGCTTGGCCGTTCTTCACGAGTAACCACCCCCCTGGCTCTTCTCCCTTGCTCTTGACGCTCTTTAGCGAAAAGAGCAACGGGGATCACTCCCGCGATCACCATTACGGCCGGTTCAGAGACAGTATGGTACGCAGACGCTACCCGCAAAGCTCCTCGTCTCTTGCGCGAGACGCTTGGGATATACTTCCTTGCCAAGAGAATCAGCCCACACCTCTACGCCGTAGAGCAGGACAGACTGCGTTGAACTCATCAGGAAATGTCGCCTGGTAGACGTAGGACCCCCAATATTTGCCATTAGCCTACTTAACACCGGAACTCCAGCTGCAGCCTTGTTCACTGCTCCTTTGATTTACTTGAAAAAACTCATCTTTGAGTCAAGAGTCACCCCGAGGTACTTTACCGCTGGTTTTGACTCGATTATCAACTCGCCGAACGATAAGGGATGCAGGGTCGGAATTCTCCTAATCAAGATGACTACTTCGGTTTTTTCCAGTACAAGCTTGAAACCATGGGTAGTCATTCGTCCGCTTACACGTCGTATCAATATGCCGAGTCTGCTTTGTGCCTGTTTGACAGTGCGTCCAGCAACAAATGCGACATCATCCCCATAACCGACCAGGCGCGACTCTTCTGGCATGTCGAGTCTAAGTAGACTATTATAGGTAGCTTTCCAGAGATCCGGCCCTAGGATGGGTCCCTGTGCTACCCCCGACGTAACCTCCATCCTCCTCTGACACTAGCGTTTCAAAGAGCAGGTTTCTCAGATAGTCCCTCGATATCAGTGTGCCTAAAAAGGCGTTTCTGACATCAAGCGTTACGAGGAGCACCACTCGTCGAATTTGGCGGAAAATCTTCAATTTTCCTTGTTACATCAGAAACGCCGAAATAAACAAAGATCTACAAATTGAATAAATTGACAAATACATTAAGGACAAAGCACTAAAACTGTACGAAACAATAGACAACCACGGCAAACCTACACTAAAATCCCTACAAATCAAATCACCGATCAAAGAAATATATCCCAGCCTGAGGAAGAAAATGAAACAATCAGACAATCGTTAAGGAAAACAGAAGAAGTCGGCTATCAACATCGCCACAGAGAAAAGGGGAGTAAAGGTGGAACTCACCAGCTCCAGGAATCATCGAACTCCAATTTCTCATTATTTTCTAATCTATGATGGTGATTTTAGGTACATAAAAAACGGCTCATATTGCATGACTTTCGATTTAGCTTGGATAATGGTAAAAAGTTAATCGCCTTACTGCAGAGCATAGGAGCGTAGGTTCCAAAATCGATCAAATTTTCAAATTATAGACAGTGCGAAAGTTTCACAGAAATCGCCGGATCGTGGTGATTTACGCGAATAAAATGTAATTGCTGTAGTCTAAAAAGTGAAACACAGAACGTCAATATTGTTTCATCTACGTGGTTCAATTTCGGCTAGGGATGCCCAAGAAGCATTCGTCCTTTCTCAACTCTCTTTGGTGGTTCAACAAGTTACGGTTCCATCCTACACCATCTGATCTTCGGATGATCCACCCGTTTCAGTTTTCCATAAAGCATAGCGTCCTCGCTACTTTTGTATGCAATTTATCAAGTTTGAGGAAAGGCTTCGCCCTCAAAATTTTGAGGACGGAAAGAAAAAAATACATAGAAGTCAGAATTTTTCTAGAAAATACACTTGAGAATTGCTGCATCGATTGGGGGCTTTTTATTATGTTAGTTAGTTATGTTAGTTATTTTTTACTATCTCAATCAATTAGTTTCAATTGAATGTGATTTGATATAACAATTTACCTGTGAATCCAAATGAGCTCTCTGCTAGTTTATCCAATAATGATTCTGACAATTTTAATGTAGAAGGTAAAAAAGATTTGATTATAGATTTTCGTTCATTCGTGTTTGGCATATCCGTTAGAATCTTTTTTTCAAATCGTCGAAGAAACGCTAAGTCCATTTCCCTGTAGTAAGATAATTTTAATCATTTTGTATCTACATATGAAGACTTCACACATCCAAGAATAGATAAAATTTAAGTTCCCCTATTTTTTAAATTGAAGAAAGAACTGCAAAATACCATGATAGCAATAAAGTTAAATCGAAAAATTTCGACTACATAATTGCCTTAATAATAACTAACAGGAAAAGCAGCCTTACCAAGGCAAGTTTGTAGTTGCCAATATAAAGATATTACTATTATCTTCTCCAACACCATCTAATAATGAAAGAAACTCATTTTTGAATCGTTTCGAAGCTTCATGCTCAGATCCACTGTCTCGTCTGGAAGTCAATGCCTCAATTTCGTCGAAAAATATTATGGACGGTGCATAATATCTTGCTACTTCAAACAAGACCTAATTAATGTGGAAATAAGAAGCTTAATATGCCACATATTTTCTGAATTTTATTTACCCGTATTGTCTTCTCAGACTCTCCGCGCCATTTCGAGATTATCGTACTAGGGCATATTCGGAAAAAAGTTACTCGACCTAAGGTCTCAGTGCACAAAGCTTTTGCAATTAAGGACTTTCCGGTTCCTAAAAAAATTATCAATGAATATAACATATTTTATCAAATTTTAATATATGTGCTGGAATACCAGGGGGTCCATGTAGAAGAACTGATTTCCATGGTTTTATATTGCTTGAAAATAAAGACGGTTGTTCTAGTGGCAATAGAACAGCTTCTTTAATCAAAGATATTATTTTCGTGTTTCCATATATATTTTTCCAGGCCACTCCTAAATCTTTTTTTATTATATCTCTATAAACACATAAACAATAATAATGATATGGCAACCGTTGCTTTAAAATAAATGCACACCTGCAAATAGTCTCGGCCATTTCCTTCCACTCTTGCGAGTAATACTCACAGTCACTCAAAGGTGGATATACCCGCACTCCATCGCCACAATCATGCTGCACTGATTTTTCATGAGAAATTTGCTTTATTTTCAAGCTGTCCGTTAAAGCCAAAGGACTGTCTAATTCAATTATAGTTTCTGCACTAATTTCCTTCCGTGGCTCTGATTTAATGGCTGGTGCTGTTCGTGCCGTAGTTGGGTTCAAAGCAGCTCTTGCGGATTTGAGTTTTCTTGGATTTCTTAGGTGAACTTCAGAATTTCCATCGATTTTTTTGATTATGCTTGGAAATTTTTGAAATTTCATGTGATAATAGCTACAGTATTCCAAATACATTGCATCTAGATCGATGTTATCGCAAATAGTGTACTCTGATTGTAGGTGAGCATCTACTTTAATTGTCTCTGCAGCTTTTTCGTAACCCATATTATTAAGATATTGATGCACTAAGTACAGGATATTGCGTTTTCGTTCAGAGAATGCCCTTTTAGCTTCCTAAAAATTGAATATGAAATAATTCTACATATTCGTGAAATACTTTAATACTTTTAATACTCACTTCTTGAGCCATATTCTCGTAAACAAATCCTCATTTAATAAACAAACTTCATAAGTATTGAATAAAATTAAACTGGCAACTGGATGTTTGAGTTCATAAACAACCTCGTTGCCTAGGTTGATAGACTGTAAACCCTACAACAGCCAAGTCAGGTTTGTCAATACCGTTTAAATTTTCCATTTTTATTTATGCTTGTTTTATCGATTTTCCATCTTTTAAATTATAATTATAAATTCTTAAAAATTCTACAAACACTATTGGTTGGAAGAGGATCTCCAATATTAGCAATCAGTAAACAAAATCACTCACTTAATATCTCATTTTCCTGGTACAAAAGACACGAAAATATGCATATAACTTCAGAGGTCTGATGCAACTCAAAAGGATATGAAAGATGCCTGCTATTAGTACTGAAGAAAGGTAGAGCGAACGATATTACAAAAGTTTGCTGAAATTGGGAATTTCTGATGGCCCGGAAAAAGGTGGAAGGCATTCTTAATGTAACCTCCTTAAGTATCTTAAATGAGACATTGGAGCTTCCTATGAATAACAAATTCTCTAGGCGGCGGCAATATCCAGATATCCGCCGACTATGTAATATTTCCACCTTCATATCTCTACGGAACTATACGGCATATTAACTTTTAATAGCAAAACTAAAACCGTAGTCTTTTAAATTGTTTAGGGTATTAGCCCTCTTGTATTTCGAGTCCTCAGGGAGGGACCATCTACGAATGAAGGGAAGAAATTCTCCATGTAAAAGTTACCAACATACATGCCGATTACAAAAGCCGTAACGCAACTCCCTCAATGTACCTTATCAACAATTAAAAAGTAAATGTAACAATAACATGCGATTTAAATGCACAAATTTTCAGGGTCGATCACAATTCTTTGAAATGTCTAATAAACACATCTACGTCCCAGAGGACTTCTTTTTTCTTCAGCGTTTGTTCCTTTTGTAACCGGGGTCGACTGGTCGTGATCGGTTACGCCATTTTATTTTATCAAAGACCTAATCTGGATACAGCCGGGAGGCTTTCAAATCACCGTCCAACACATCAAGCCCCCGTTACTTCGACCACCCTTGTGGTTGTTTCCCATCGACTTCCATGCGCAAACTACGTGACCACACCATCAAAGACGCCTCTCGTAATTTTTCCACGATCAGTGTAACCCCATATCGATCGCGGATATCCTCATTTCGGATGCGATCAAGACGTGTTGCGCCACTGTTCCAATGCAGCATCGTCCTCTCAATACCGCGAGACCACGTTCATTGCCTTTTATGTGTGCAGTCGGCCAACATTCGTTCGTTGATATATCGATCACAAAGAATACCACTTGTGAAACGCCACTTCATTCAGGTAGCGCTAACGCATGAAGTAAATGCATAATGCAGTTGTCCATTGGCTGATAACATGGACTCGAGATATTTCAATCGCTCAGCTCTGGGCATGTCATTGCCACTGACTGCAATAGTGCTTGTTTCATGGCGATCGGTCGTTAACAATGTTACTTTATTCAAATCCAATATGAGACCGGGTTTGCCTGAGGACAAATTGCTCGAGGTCAGCTTTTTTATTAGACGCTAGGAAAACATCATCTGCATGCAGTATGTAGAGCACTAGACTTTGGATATGTGATGTGACTATATCCATAACAAAGAGAGAAGAGGAATGGCGAGAGGGTGATTCCTTGATGAACACTGACAGAGACACGAACCGGTTTTGATATACTCGCTACACTTCGAACTTTACTTTTCGGATCGCGATAAAGCAATTTAACCCAGCACACGAGTTTTTCTGGCTTGTTAATAATAATCATCGTTGGGGCAGCAGTACATATTGGATCAGGGCCTTGAAGTGTGTTAGAATACTTTATTCAAGACTGTAACGGTACACTGTAGGAGGCAAGATGGTCAGCATTGCGCTCGCTCGAGATTATTACTCTGAGTTGACTCAGGTACGCAGCTGAGTCGAATGGTATCCGGCATCCAGTCACCATACAAATCCCTCTGTTACCAGGGAGATTTTAACCGCGACCTTCCGCTACGACAGCCCAGCGCTCTACCCATTTCAGCCATCCGGCACTATGTGTTATCGCAGGGCATACCAGATGAGTCTGTGTAACGCACGGTCGAGTGTTTTCTCTCTCGATGCTTCTCACGGTGTTTCTCCATGAGTAACCGCGCAGCGTAGTGTGTATTGCGTCAGTAGTTCCGCAGTTCCTGACAAACCCCGCCTGATTCACGGTTATTTCAACGATATCGCGAATATGGCTGTCAATAATGCGTTCAAAAATCTTCATGGAATGGGACAGCTTGGAGCTTGCGATTATGATGATCATTTACCATGCGGTAGTCCCATATAGCAAGACAAAAAGAATACTAGGACTGAGCGGTCTCAACTTGATGTTTTTATTGAGATAACTGCAGGGAAGCGAACACACGCTGTTAATGTATCGGGCAACATTCAATTCGGTGCATTAATGCGGATAGGAAGATTTAGTTGTTTTTTTTTCACATTGTATACGCCTTGTATAATTATAAATATTATAGAGCTTAACAGTTGCTGTGTAACTTTCGTGAAGAAACACGTGCTCGGTTTTATTGAAAATTGGTTAAAAATTACATTTAAAACGTTTTTAAATATGCCTCAAATTGAGGTTAATTTTAAAGACAGCCGCTGCTGCGATCAAAAGGGATTTAAAATCTTAAGGAGCCGATTGTTTGCAGATGCTGACGCAGAGTGAGAATCTTCAATATTCAGGAGGAGTGATCAATTATAATTTTAAAAAAAATAAGAACATTTTATACGGCGGTTCTCTCGGACTCTACTCGACCGATTTTTATAAACCAAAATAATTTAGACCCGTTGTAAAGATAAGTAGACAATAAACCTCTAAAAGTGTAAAGAATACCTCTTTCCTCTTTTTTATACGCAGGAAACTTCCCCAAAAAGGATGATTTTTCTGAGAAGATATCTATAGAACTATCAGAATACAAACTAATTCGAATACCGAAAGCTGGATCCTTCGGGTATAAAAGTTTTACGTTCATCTTGTGCGAACAATTTCGTATCCACATTTCTCCATTCGTACATAGCTAAGAATTCAAAATATTCTTTGCTATATGCATTTTCAAACTCCAATTACATCATATGAGGTCACTTTATATGACGATGGCGCACACACATCTTGAGCTCTATTTATACGATCCAGCAGAAAGCGTTCCGGATCCGCACAGCGTAGGTCAGAATTCTTGCAAAGAATTTTTTCCCTTTGCTGGAATGTGTCCCAGTAGGAACATTGAAAAGCAATTTTATTGGAAGCGAAGAAATGTCTACACCTCTGCGCACGAGTTTTTTTTAGGAATTGTTCCGTTGGAGGTCAATCTTTATCAAAATATATCTCTCACTAATTCAAGCTTGCTTTTCCCAAATATAAAGTGTAGAATGCAATCCGAGCTTCTATTGAATTTGTAATTTCGTGAAAAAAAGTAGTGTTGCGACAAATTTGTTTCCTTTTCAGTTGTGAATTTATAATCATCTTGGATAAATGGAGGAATGATTACAATGTCATTCAGCAAGAACGATAGATGCATTTGTCGACACTAATTTTACATGCATCCATAGTTCATTAGTTTGTATTGATGAAACCATTGACGCAAAAGTGAAATAGTTGCACAACGTCCCGCTGGGATGCGCGGAACAACGCACATGCCCAATGATTTTCTTCTACCGTATAAATTCAAGCAGGAGGCGAGTGTTCTTGGCTACTATGATGCCGTGTCTAACGCGCTCCATGCTGGATCAAATGAATAGTCTTACAGTAAATGTATGGAAGAATTCTTTTGTGTCTGACACGTGCAGCGCTGGACACGCTAGCTCCTGGATCATATGAATTCTCTTGTCTGTGCTGTGCTCAACACGCTCCGTGCTGGACCGTATGAATAGAGCTTTAACAGTGTACAGAAGGTGATGAAATCCATATATTTCTAACACTTGCGACACTGATATTTGTAGTAAGAATATTGGAAAAGCTTGACATCTTCGAAAGAAAGATTCTGACATTTGTCACAGTTCATACTTGTGAATGACTAAGATCTATATAGTCTTCATTTCTCGAAGTTGAAAACCAGTAAACAGCTGTACGATCTTCAAAAATCTATTGACCTATGGACAAACAATTTCACATACCTTCACATACCAGCCAAATTGTCCGCCGTAATGAAAATCATCCGTTTTTTTACAACTTCGATATGAAGGGTTCATGCTAGAAACTCGCTAATAAGGATTCACGGAGCGATTCGGATCATGTATCTTTCTCTTTATCGCTACTGCGCTACTATTGAAACTGAGTAATAGTCCCAGTTGCCAACAGGGAACTAAAAAGCAGACACGAAAAAATACTTTGTTGAAAGCATAATTTATAAGTGAATACATATGCAACTTTTAAGTTATCGTAATAAAATGACTTGCCTCAAGGGGGCAGAGTGAACGTCCCCAAGATAGAAACTATGACCCATTGAGACGAAAAACTACTAGAAATTATAACACAACAGGAGATACTTGCCTTCTAAGTAATTGTAAAATTAAACCGAATAAAAGACTCTACCATTTATATACATACATTTATTATTACGGAATCAAGTATTTCGAATATTATTACATCTAAAAGAGCATTCATTGTATTGTTGAAGCTTGAATATATGTGCGAGTAGAACTAAATAAATCTTTAGTTATCTGAATTGTTGTTTTAAACATATTTCGATATATTTATTCAAAACTATTTTCGCAATATTTCTTAAATTATTTGTACTATTGAAAGTTGCAGTGACTCCCTGTGTATCAAAACTTACAGAATATTGAAGCTATTCAATTATAAAGTAATATATATACATGAAAAGTTAATTATCAACCAAACTCAACCATTCAAAGCTTTCAACAAAGTTTTTGCCGTTGGTCTGTCTTCAGCTAATTCATTTGTGCAAATATAAAATATTTCCACAACTGGACAATATTCATCTGATAATTCAAAAGATTCTGGAAGAGGTGGTCTCGTCCCTACAAAGAGGATAAAATATAGTTATATATATTTTAGATTTCCATTGTGAGTATTTACCTATGATTGGTTCAAAACTGGCTTCCATGATCGTTTCGTCTTCATCATTTTCTTTATTACCCACATTCAATGCCCAGGTATGAGGCGGAATTAGAGCAATCATTTCATAAATAACAAGACCAAAACTGAATATATCACATTTGTCTGTTATAATATTGTCCTCCAAAGCCTCAGGAGCTGCCCACAAATCAGTTCCTTTTGAAAGAAATTAGTTAATTTTTATCAACTGTCAATAGAAGTTCATTATGAGAACATGCTCACCGACAAATTTTGCTTTAGGATTTTTCATCAAATCAAGCTCTCCATCTTTATTTAGAGGAAGACTAACTCCAAAATCACATAATTTACAAATTTCAAAGTCATCCTTCACGAGTACATTGGGTGATTTTATGTCACCGTGTAGTATTTTTGCTTCATTGTGAAGATAATCAAGGGCTTTGCTTATATCGAGGCACATCTATCAAATAAGAATTGTGCATAATAAACTAGTCCAATTATTACTCGGAAAAATGTCTACTTTTCGTATTTTGCTTGCTGGGAAGGGTGTCCAATCATCGGCCTCCGTTTTTTCTTCAATCATGTCATAAAGGGAAACGTTGCAATATTCTATCGCCAGATTTTCTTTGCCGTCCGCTGACTTTATCACTCCTCGGAATCCTACTATATTTGGATGAACAAGATTTCTGAAAAATAATTCGTTATTGTAAAGGAAGTGTGAAACGTATACGGAATTTTTATAGGCAGTCACTATTCAGCTGATAATCGGTATGGAGAGTATTTCAGAGCCTAAACACCATATGGTGGCAGCCTCTTGATTTTTTTCAGAATTCTCAGTTGGGTGATTTCTGAGAATGGGCCCGTGAAAGAAATGATCATTTTCGCCCACCCACTCCCCACCTTCCCGAAGAATGTCAAAACTAAAAGCGGCTTCAAAAAGTGCTAACCGAAACTTTTCACTTGATGCCCAACATGGCTATATTTGCTGAAAAAAGTGTACAACTCACCGACAAATTTTTACATGTATGAGGACTCCTCCTTGAAATTGACATAGAATGATATAACTCATATGCGTTCATAGTTCTCACCTTTCCATCCAATTTGGTGTCAACCGCTATAACCATTTCTGAGAAAAATGCGTGCGACCAAGTAGTAAACCAATTTTAATAAGGTTTTGTTCTACACATGGTGCAGGTGACGTTTACTGCACATCTTTTATTCCTTCCATTAGCAACTAGATAACAATAACAAATCCTGCCTAGGGATTTAAAAATTTGGAAATGTTGCGCCTTTCCGAGACAACTAAAGATAACTTAGAATTGAACCGCCAATTTATGTTTGAATGTCGACGCTAGTAGGTGGCGGGTAATTGTGTGTGTGTGTGTTTGAGGTGGGGGAGAGGCAAAGCCTCTGAGGACTCAGACCTTAGTTGTCCATTGTACTCGAATCCCCCATCTAACGAAATATCCTAGATTCGTTTATGTATCGCAGGATTTCTGTTAGTGGATATGATGCTACCCGCTGCAGTTGAAGCACATCAGCATCGAAAATCTGATGTCTGATGCGTCCATAGGCGGGGCACTCGTATAGAAAATGTTCCGTGGATTCCGCTTCCTCATTACAGGATGGACGCCTATCATCTTGGAGAACTCCTATTCTGAACATATGCCCAACTAGTTATAGCCAGTCAAAATGCCCCCAATAATTTTGCAAGTCTTCCTGCTTTTCGATAGGATAAACTTTGCAGTATGTGCAGTAGGTTTGGTTCTGACAGGAAAAGTTTGGTGTGTCTACCAGCCTGTCAACTGTCATTATGGGAAGCTTGTTCCCAGTTTTTGATAGCAGCATCAGCCAAAGCTTAATGACACCCCAATTACTGGTTCCGGTCCGGGCATCAGGAAAGTTGAAGACTCTTTTGGTAAGGTAACCGAGATTTCATTTCCCTCTACACCACAATGACCAGGTACCCAAAGTAATTTCGCCATATTGAATCTAGAAACAAAGTTCAATTGGTTTCTACATTCCTGAACGATTTTGCAGCTTGACTATCACTACAGATTGCGATACGCCTGCCCTTCAACCGCTCGTCAATCATCCAGGTTGCCGCCCTTAGGATCCCAAACACTTCAGCCTGAAAGACGTATTGTCCCAAAGGAAAAGGCCACTCCTCTTTTTTATTCGAGAGGTAGACTCCGGCTCCAGTACCATTTTTTTTATTTTTGAGCCATCGGTGTAGAAGACATCTGTTTTCTCATAGTAGATCTATCGTATTAGTCTATTAGCTGGTCTCATTGCAGCGCTCTGAATAAACAAACCCAGAGCTGCGCCGGATGTCATGCTCATGGCACCGGTGATACCCAAACACAGTTCTTTACAGGGTGGCTAGTTTACAGCGAAAACTCTTTTGTTTCACCTTAACCCACACGCATAAGCGAACATCGGCCTAATGATAGCAACATATATCCACAGTACTACATGAGGCCTAAGTCCCAATTTCGAGGCAAAGGTCTGCCTACATATCCCATAACCTGTGAGAGCTCTGAAATAATAATAATAAAAAAACACTTGTTTCTTTTTCGTTGGTGTGGATATTTATCCTTGCAACTACCGATATTTCGGGAACCACTTGTTCCCTTCATCAGTGCTAATAAGTTGGAAAGCAAACACCATTCAGTTTCCTCCTTTTTGTATTGTGGTTTTATTTGAATTTATTGAAAGTTCACGCCTGAGACACCAACTGCCAATCAAATCAATAGCACGTTGTGTATTTCTACACACCGTTCCGAGATCACGACCAAGCCAGCACAGCCACGTCATCCGCATAAGCTTGGACGTGTATTGGCAAATTTTTCAGAAGTCGCGATAGCACACCTCCTTGAGGGCAACCTTTCGTCGCTTCCGTTGTTAGGTAGAGATCAACAGGATTCAGTGTTGGTCCTCTCCTGTGGAGCGTGATGTACAATGGGGTCCTTGTCCCGCCCGTGCCAAAGGAGGTCAATATATTCGCAGAGGATCTAGCCGGGATTGTACTCGTGAAATAACCTGAAGACGTTGAAGTGTTTGCTAACGAAATCATTAGCGCCATAAAAACGTGGCTGGAGAAAGCGGCAAATACTAGTGTATCATTAGCGCGGATGATGCCTAACAATGGAGGTGCAAGATACAGTCGCAGATTACTTGAGTGGTTCGCTCCACACTGCTACCCGCGGTTCCGGTTTGGGAGGAAGCACTAACGTGTGAGAGTAATCGGAGGAGGGTAAATATGATTTACCACTTAGTGGCGCTAAGGGTGTGCAGCGCCTTCAGAACAATATGAGGCGAGGCGGCGAATGGAGATTCTAGTAAGTGAGGCACGCTGTTTGTACGAGAAAAGGTGATTAAATCCACCTAAAAAGGTTACAGAATACCGAAAGACTACAAGGCGAGAGTCGCTGGAAAAGTGGCAGCAATGGTGGAATGCCTCGCAGAGGGATCGCTGGACTCACACTTTGATTCCCCGTATTGAGGAGGACCATCTTACGCAATTCCTGTCAGGATATGGTGGTTATAAAAAGTATCTGCACCAATTCAGGTTGGATGATTCTCCCTTTTGTTCTGAATATGGTTGCACCCCTGAGGATCCGGAGCATGTTATGTTCCACTGTCCACGATTTTACTGAGAAAAGAGGAGCCTGGAAGTCACTCTGAAAATCAGCATAACATCGTCGGGGAAATGCCGAAGCCGGAAGGAAAATTGTGTACGGTGAACTCCGCAATCAAAGTATACAGGAGGAACTTGGAAAAGCGGAGCGGGTAAGGGAGGACGCGGAAAACGAAGGATTTGGTCGCTTAAAGCGCAGTCCTCCCCGCGAATTAATGCTTTGCGGCGGTTCCGCTAGGAAGGGCGAAGGAGAAAGCGGGCTTGGGTTTAGTGGGTGAGAACCCCACACACTGCTGCAACCTGACGCGGCAGTGTCTTTCTAAGATTAGTAACCAATATAATAGACGTGTGTTCTGATTACCAGCGGTTTTTAATTTATGTACCTAACATATATGTATGTTTTTGTGCACGAACTAAAGTGGAAGTGCGTGAAAATGCGAAGATGCATCGTCATGCGGTAATAGACAAGGTTTGTTTATTTAGCGTGAACAGTATTTTTGTCGTTGATTTGAATGTATATATGTGAATCTTGGGGTTTGGCAAAATATGACGGAATATTTTGTATTCTTTCCTATGTACGAATAGAAAATCGTGCATAGCGAGTTTCTCACATAGATAAAGACAAAAACTTTACACCCGAAGCGCCCGACTTCCGGTATCCTAACTTGTTTTATTTATTGAATAGCTCTGTTCCCGCAGTTGCCATGAACTGTACTTACAATCTGGATCCCCCACTCCCGAGTTTACGACAATTTCGCCGCGAAATCACTATTGGAGGATATTAGCATCATGTTTCAACTATTGTAGCATCCATAACAGCTAAAATTTCCAATTTTCAAATATATTTGAATAAATTTGTTCCGGAAGAACTTATCCGGCACTTTTTGCAAAAATTTGCAACATTCGAATAATAATTATTTGGCTAAGAGCACTGTATCAGCAGTCTGTTAGTACAATTTAAAAAAAAAAGAATACCTCAAAACCTCAGCCTCCTCTTTGATCCGTGTTTCATATATTTCACCATTGTTTTGAGTAATTTTCTTTGAAACGCGCTTCAATGCCCAGGGCGACATCATTTTTCCATTCCTTGGAGATCTGTCCAGTTGATAAACGTTAACTCCGGTGCCATATCCCAATTGCTTCAATAACGGAGTTGCCGGAATCTTCACAGGGGTGAACTGTGAAGCCACATTGTCCAAGTTCCTATTACGAAGTACCCTTCTTGGCGTCTCCATATTTTCACTTGGTAGAAATCTAAAAACAAGCAGGAAATCACCGTACAAACCTAACTGCCGGTCGCTTGTAGTGTGTTGTGGCTGTCAAAATTCAAAATCAAAACTTTCAACAGCATTCAAATATGCAAGTGCTTCTCAATAGATGGGGCAGATAGCAAACGTTTCTTCGAGTAATGATTGTGAACTCCAACAATAATTTAGGCATAAGCATCAGCACAACATTAATTGTGATAATAATAATAGTGGATCGCAGTTATTGGAAACGGAGACTATGTGATTGCTCTATACTCCACAAAGGAATGAACAGTAGACATGCATATATCCCAATTTAAAAGGAAAAAGGTAGCATCTGCCTCTTGAAATATGGTGAATACTCCATTCCATTTTTTTCTTTTATTTTTCATAACAATAGCGAGCAACAAGTCATCACTAAAAGTCTAACAAATAAAACCAAGGAAGATGCACTTTGTAAGATATTTTTGTATTACTTAAATCACAAATATTCTCTTGATATTAACTTAAGGACACTTTTAGGGCACATTTTATAATAAACACTACAACGATCTGAAAGGCCATTCAATTCTGCAAGGTAGTATTCTTCAGGAAGTTCTTCATTCTCTGTACTAGTCGGCCTGTAAGAAATCACTTTAAAACAAACTTCAAATATATTATATAACTGCATTCACTTGAATATTATATGTAGAATATCGCCATAAACTCCATTATTAGATCCGAAATCCAGCCAATTCACTTCACAAATTGTTCGTAATAGGCAAGGTTTCCCTTTGAAGCCAGAACTATATTAGATTGATTACAAGAGGAGAAAAAAGGATAATTAAAACGTTTCCAATTGAAGGCAAGAATTCAAAAACGCTTACTGTTTAAACTTTTCCTCGAATATTTTGTAAATATGTGCACGTGAAATTAAAGAGACTGCTGCATTTCGTTTAGTTTTCCTCTCCTTATTCACTTTCGAAGTGAATTTCTTTTTCTTCTTATGTTTGCGGTTAGTTTCAGATATCACAATTGTAGAGTTTTTATCATTATTAATTTTTCTTCCTTCACTCGCCTCGCCATCTTCCGTCGCTGACGGTTCTGATTCATATTCAAATCCGAGCTGTAAATCCAGCCAAAATTAATAGCAAAATAATATTCTCTTGTAGAATATAGGTCCTTACAAGTGGTCCTGGTATGTAATGCCATCCTTCAAATGGCAAGTTGTAATTGGCTTCAAAGTTGTAGGAGAGAAATACATTACGGTTCGGTAAATCGATCGGTATAGCTAAGGCCACGAATATCTGGGATAAAATTGAAATTATTCACTTTCTGGTAATAACGTATCAAACGAATGAGATTGGTAATAATAGTACTCAAAGTTGAGTAGTTTTTTTTATCAATACACTAGAGACCACGTGGTAATTCGTGGTAATTCGCCAGCACTTTTAGACTGCTTTAGCTTAAATACATTAAATAGCTAACTTACGCCTGCGGTACTGGACGCGGGGAATAAAAGAGCCCTCGAGGAGCGCGAATGTCCTCTTACGATAGTAGCCTCTATAGCGAATTTGTCGTAAAATACTACAGTACAAAGGAAGAAAACCCGAATGTTCCTACCGATAAAAGCCATGCTTCTGACTTATTCAGATTGTTTAAAGAATTCTAACTACCATTGCTTACCGCCAATGCATTAAAAAGTAAATTGTTAGGTCAGTATTGACTATATGTTGACCGATCTTATTATTGTGTACTTGTTGCTCCGACAAACTGTTGACTTATATTTACGAGCCAGTTATACTTTTTATAGGCCAATTCGAATGTTTATTTAGTCTCTTATGATACTTTTGATGCATGTTTGTTTGAATACTATCAAAAATTCTACATAATGTATTTTGTATCTCTGATGCTAAATTTATCCATCCTACTCAACATCGACATTAAAAAGTTTTTTATTCATACAATCGCTATCGACCTAAAGATTGTATGAAAATATGGTCACCAGGCCCGGAGAAGAAAAGGAGGGAAAAAGATGAAGATTTCCATCAGGCCCAAGGTTTTTTTGGAAGGCCCGGATTAGAAATTGTAATATTTGGTTTTCACAGCATTTAGATGCATTTTTGCATTCCATGTAGGCAGATCGTTGTCTACCAATCTCTACGAAACCTTTGTGGAATGTTACTTCATTTCTGAGATTAAAAAGTATGCAAATTCACCGCCGTTGTTAACTAGCTTCGATCAATCTGTCTCAATCTCGACATTGAGTCGTACTTCTACCATTGTTAGTCTGTCGGTCAACATCAAAAGGAAACACTAATCACTATGTACCTTTTGTGGATTATCAGGGGTTTGTGTAATGTTCTTATTGGCTCAAGATGACAAGCCTCGCGACTTTAGCAGACTGAGAGTATGGTATTGGAATTTCCAGCTTTTCATGCAAAAAAATGCTTTGCACCCGCAAAGGGGTGGGGGCAATCTTCTAATTGTCCCTTTCATCGTTTATACTGACCCGAAATGGTTGAGAAGAAGGAACTTTCGAGTTATACCCCGATTGTAGTGCATTAAGCGTCTGGATAAGAAGCTTATTCTTGAATCTTCATAGGGCTTATTTATATTGACTTTACCAAACCAACGCCTAGAAATCCGACGTGAAAATTATGGATTCTCCAATTTCAAAATCAATCAAATTTCTATTCTATCAAATTTCTATCTATTCAATATCTCAATCTCCATTCCCATGCCTCTTGAGGAATCTTCGGACCTTTCTCTCAATACTGCTGTCAACAGCTTTCACCACAATTCAGTAGAAGAAGGGCGACAACGGTTTTTCCTCTGCTAAAGTCTTACGAAAAAGCGTTAACATTTGCCTCAGTTCACCTGTTTAATATTTCAGATGCATTTCACACACAGACCACTGAGAATAGTAGTTAGTTGTCTCTGAAGGCTGTATATTTATGGTCACTGGCTATTCTGCTTTCGCCGGTCAAAAACAATTGCAACCAGATCGCAGAAATATGGGAACATTGTAGTGGTTCAGGATATACTTGTCTGCTATGAGAGTGGACCTGAGGCATCCCTCGTTGAGGGTTCAATTTTTGAAATCTTCTCTAATGAAAATCCGCACGTAACTTCTCCCATCAAACAGATGTAGCCACTCAAAAACAACGGCCACAAAATTACAAAAGAGTTATACGCAACGAGGACACCAATTAGCACCCTCGAGAATCTTAACGCACAGATCCAAGATTGCCATAAGAGTTCCTCTGCTTTAAGTCTAGATCAGTAAATTTTTCATCTCAATATAAAATTACATCCCTATAAGGTACAATTAGTACAGCAATTAAAGTCAGCAGCCTTTGAATCGATGTTGAATTTTACAAATGAAATATTCGATGCCTCCAATGACTTTAACTGTTTTATTTTCTCCGATGGGAGGCTGCAGAGAATCCTTCTCTAAAACACCAGAAGCCGTTTCATCTTCGAGTCGAGCATTAAATCAAGGTATCTATTCGCAAGGTCGTGATTATCTTTCTGGTGAAGATGACGGTTTTTCCAGCACAAGGTTGAAACCATGAGCAATCATTCATTCGCTTACTCGCCGCACCAATATACCAAGTCTGCTTTGCGTCTCTTCAAGTCTTGCCGCTGGCGGAACACCAGTTTGTATTCGTTTTGAGAATTAAGGGGGTCCTAAGTCCGCATCAACTTAATGCAGGACCGGACCAACTGGGGAGCAACTTACTCCCTCTTTTCTGGTCCACGGACCCCTCGCTTAGGGCTTACACCTAAACTTTTCCGTGGACCAGAAAAGAGGGAGTAAGTTGCTCCCCAGTTGGTCCGGTCCTGCATTAAGTTGATGCGGACTTAGGACCCCCTTCATTTTCAAAACGAATATTTCAGCTCTGGCCAAGCTCTGGTCAATAAGGCGGATTTGCGCTCAATATAATTCGTAGGCATGTCGTGTTCTACGAATTATATAAAGGAGCATTCAACATCTGCGAGCCGCTACGGTCACGCTGCTCCCAGGGCAGAGGTGAGGCAGCGTCTGACGATTTGCCTCTGCCCTGGTAAGAAACCGTAAAGCCGTCGTCGCTTGACCAGTTTGTAACCTTCCGCCGGGATACCAGAACCCGACACCTTCTTGTTTTTCATGGTGAGAACTGCGTCTTTGAACTCTCTAGTGGTGAAAAGGGGGCAATCTTCGACGCTTTCCATGCTATTGACATCAACCCGAAGGGGATGTTTAAAGAATAATACCCGTACAATGCGGTCCATCTGGTCGTTACCTAGTATGCAGGGTTTCCGCAGAGCCCCGATTTTCCAGGTGACTAATTTATAGTCAAGTCCCCACGGCTCCTCATTCACCTCGTTGAGCAGGTTTTGAAAGACGTGAGCTTTGGTTTTATTCATCGCATTGCGGAGTCTCCTTTTTGCTGATCTATACTTCCTCCGAAGATCGGCATTTTCTGCCATCTACCAGTATATAAAAGGCTTGTTACAGTTGGTGCCCCTCCAAGACGTGGAAGCTGTCGTTATCAGGTTCTTCACTGAGTTTAAGGTAGTATCAACTGCAACTGTACCATCTCCGAAGCGCCCTCCAGCGTGACTCTACCTGTTTAACCAGCTTCGACAAACTTCCCGATCTTCACCCTCGCGACATTCCACACGCAAAGGGGAACGCCGGGTTGGTGCACGCCAGCAAGTAGCATCAAACACTTCGAAAGCGATGTACTAGTTATCACTTGCCGAGAAGTCTTCCAATTAGATAGGGTATTCTCACGTTTGTTCCTACAGATTAATACTATGTCATTAACAAAGCCTTGGAAATTTATTCCAGTATTCATTAATATTTCTAAAAGCTCGTCCGTATACCACGTTAATGGTGAAAACACCTCATTCTATGGACAATGTTGGGCTGTTTTCATGATTTCGATTCCTATGGGTACCTCCGCTGCTCTATTCATCCAGAATATACCTTTACGAATAAGAACATTCTGTATTGCCGCAAAAGAAGTGCTGACGAACGCATTTTAATGTCTAGCGAAGCGCAAAATGCAATTTCTTTCGTTTCTACTGCATCACGTACTATTTTTGCCAATGGATACAGGGTAGTTTCGGTTACATTTCCCGTCCAGTGCACATGTTGACGTAGGTGTAAAGGATTATGTGTTAAAACATTGGTTCTAATCCAGGACTTTCTCTAGTATCATTATGAAGGATTTCCAGCAACTTGGTCTGCAAGGTTTTACCTGATTTCGATACAAAGACCATCTTCTTCCCCCCCATGGTCTTAGTATTTATCCCAAGACTATACTACCCCGTAACACTTTTAAGAGGTATACTAGGATCCTCTTAAGAGTGATACTAGAAAAATGCATTCCAGATCATGTGATTTTAGTGGCTTGAAGGTTGCCACTGTCACTTCATTCTACCTTTCGAACGCATCTTTTTCGCTATCTCCACACCTGATATAGTATGGAAACGGGAAGAATGAGCGCTGAGAAGGAGGTATGTCTTATCCTCCACTATTCCCTCGTTTTCGTATTTCCCTTTCTATCGAATGCTCATACGCTTTTTTGCTGATCTCTAACTTCCTTTCTTTACCTTCCACGAGTAATAATATTCAAGATCTGTACTGTACTGCTGCGTAACTGGCTCTTATTGGTGTTGATTCCTGATTGTCAATATTTTGGAGATGTGAGTTCGCCTGATGCTCCAGTTTATTAAAAAGTCAGTAGTTAGTGTAGAATAGTCTGTAAGGCATTTGTTTTTCCAGAGAAAATCGGGTGAGAAAGAAATAGCTAAAAGGCTGAAGTGGTCATTAGGAAAGAGCTCCTGGTTACACTGAGTTGATGTGCTGTTTGAACAATGGCACCTTGTTGACCTTCAGTGCTTTACTTCTCATTCCATAAATAAATATACAAATGCAGAATGTTCACTTAATCACAATTAAATGTTTGTTAAAAAATACTAGTAATTAAATCTAGGGCGCTCTCTTTACATTTCTTCCGGTATTTTTCGCAAGCATCCCGCAAGCCATCCAACTCTGCATCGTAGAAGTCACTATGAAGTTTTTCATTTCTGGATGCACTTGGACTGAAACGATAATAAAACCATTTTCAATAATATAAAGAAAGCATAAACCACAACCCACCTGAGGACAATATGGAACAATGATCCTAATAATCCATTATGGCTTCCAATCGCGAACTCACTCACTTCACAAATCGCTCTTAGTAAACAGTCTCGGCCACGATAACCAGCACTAAAAAGCATCAGATTAAAATCGGAAATCGATTAATATCCACGAAAAACTAACAGTTCCATTTTCTGAATAATGCCCTTGTAAAATGATTTCCGAGACATAAGCTTCTCCAGCATCCTTATTGAGTCCTTTTTTCGACGCCTCTTTGGGGTTGTAGGGGTCGAAGGCGAATCCGAACAAGTACCATTTGAATCGGGGCTACATTTTAGATCACGGCCAATTTCATCTACCAGATCAAGCTAAGAACAATAAAACCAGCGGTCACAAGAACATTTTTGGAATGTGACTAAAAATCTGATAAATATCCTTACTCTATTCAGTACACCAGGAAAGATATCCTGTGCTAACGCGGGCGGAATGTAATTGGCTTCAAAGTTGTACGAGTAGAACACATTTCTATTTGGTAATTCAATTGGAATAGCAAGAGCTACTACTATCTGAAAATATTTTTGAAAAGTTAATCAGATGGTAACATCGCAAAATTAGATTGCTCCTTACTCCAACACAACTGTTAACAGGAAATATCAAAGCTCTCGGATTCCTGGCTTTATTACGATAATCTACCTTTTCGGCAAAGGAGTTGGATTTTCTATTCTGCAGAAAAAGAGCAACAATACACCAATAGATTAAAACTAATTTCGCCATTAATCCGACTTTCAACCACTAGAAACTGATGCTAACCCAATCTTATAAAAACTGAGGTTTCAGCATGAATCTAATTTTACCTGCTTTTGTCTTCAAAGTATCTTAACTAGTTGAATAAACAAAAAGTTCATGATTTAATAAACCGAGCATGGGTGTAATTTCTAGAACAAATCAGTCGTATGGAGACTAGTTTGTCAAGTAACGCTCGAGTAAGATCAATCTAATTTTCATGAGCTTATCTAATAGTGGACAAGTCGAATAGTGGAATAATGGTTGCTAATTAAATTTGCTCATTACCTGCACAGGTAAAAAAGTGTCATCCTTGTAAACAGTACACGTTTATTGAGTTAAAACCAAAGTGAGGTGCGCTTTAAACTATTATAAAATAATCAAATGCAATTAATATATTGAAGTGATTATATCCAGGAAACTTATCGAGCATTTATTGTTGTATTTGTTACACCGACCAGTTTGTCCAGACTCCTCAGCGGCATAGAAAATATTGGGAAGGTGCTCGTTCATTGAAGCAGAAGGCCTGGAGATTAAAAAGAATTAAGTCCTCAACTATATTTTTGCTAGTATATAACCTACATAAACAAAACGTGTAACAAAGAACCAAATGCACCATTGTATTCTCCTAAATCCGTGGATGATATTTCGCAAATAGTTCTTAATAAGCAAGCTTCCCCGTCGTATCCAAAATGTTGGAAGTATGCAGAAATTGATGCGAAAAAATTCATTCTTGTTGAGAACGGATGGCTTCTTGCAGCTCGTTTTCTGCTACTTAGTATACTGCTGATATTACTCGGTAAATATTCATCAGGATGCCACTGGAATAAGAATGATGTCATTTGAAATAGTTTAATCATGTAGATTTTGTTTAAGGGTTGAGAGTCCTGATGATGTGTAATTCGGAAGAAACTCGAACTTGTTGCGAGCCCCTGCCTACTCATTTTGGGCAAAACGCCTAATTTTTAAACAACACTTAGGTTTTATTCAAGGCATAACAACTCATCAGGCATTGTCTCATCTTTATCCCGAGAGCAGCGTGACCGATCGATCGCATCCCGTCTCTACGCGATTACTATAGAACATCAACAGGATCATCATGACTGTTTAACAGAATTGGTCATGCCAACGAGTTGTGGATTTCTCAAATGAATCCTAGAATGTACGATTCTGGTATAGCACCTGAGCCTTCAAATCATTTTTCGAAAGGGTGATGCAATGTAAACTAGATATTTCTATAGTGCACAGTTACGGTCTTGAAAAAAGTGCTTTAATACGTCTCAAGGCTTAAATCTAATATTAGGCTGCTGAACTGTCGATTATTATAATTATTGTATTATTCATAGTTAATAAAGATCATTTGTCTTTATAACTCGCCTATACTAAACTAAACCAAAATCAACCCTATTCGTAGAGTCAAGATCAGTGTATTGATGTAGCGATGTAGCTCACCATTAATGTAGGAAGCGAACTGATTGCCATTCACAATTATTTTGAATATGATAACATGTGTGTGTTCTCCCTTACCGCATACCGAGGCATTCTTCCGTTCCGTAGCTAGTTTACTTTCATCGTCAAACCAGCGGTTCCGACTTTTTTGGCGGCTGGGGCCAAGTATTATTGGGGCCGCATCAATGATAACGTTCTTCAGGTGGTTGTGGAGATCATTTATTGATGCTTCATCTCCAGGAACGCTGTTGACTGCGGTTATTGCGGCATCCATTTCCCTCTTATAGGTGTTGCGGAGGGCTGTGTTGTGGATAGCTTCAGTATTCACTCTCACCTGATTGTCAGAAGGGATTGTAGGTGGTGTCGTAATTCGAGCTCAGAGCACCATGCCAACGAGATAGTGGTCCGAGTCTATATTGGCCTCCCTATATGTTTTGACATTCATCAAGTCTGAGAGGTGGCGGCGTTCAATCAACACGTGGTCAATTTGGTTGAAAGTGGTCTCGTCTGGCCGGCAAAACGCCGTTCATTGTTTGTTGAAATCTCAATTATGGCGCAACTGCCTCGTAGAAGGCATCCTTCTCCGACTCTGCAGTCTCCTCTGTAGGGGCGTACTCCGAGCACATGGCTTACTGGATGGCCGCTATAATATATGGTGCAGCGGTTCTTCTCCAGGAAACCGGTCCCTGTCCATCGCACCTCTTGCAGCGCTGTTACAGCGGCCATATATTGGGACATGAGAAAATGCGGAAATCGTTGTTCCTTTGTCGTTGTAAAATCCATCCTGTGCGAGGCTCCTTCCATGGCTTCGTAACATCGGTTTTCCGTGTAGGGTTGTCAGTCCTACCCAACCCCCAACCTGGAGGACCAGTTGGTACAATTTGTCCCGTTTTTTAGGCGCGGGAAACACGCCTTTATCCTTTTCCGTCTGCAGCTTTTCGTTAAGAAAGAGCTCCCAGCGGTCACCACGTGGAGGTGTAGATGGGGTTTGGTAGTAGAGCTGTTGGTGTTGGTTCAGCAGGAGTTTCCCATATTTTATGCTCCATCGTGGGTACCAATCCACGTTTCGCCCTCGGACCTATACTACCCTTTGACTACCCTTCTTCTTCTTTAACGTATATATACATATATATTTCGGGAGCGACATACCCCCTTCTTCAGTACAAAGCTACTTACCAGTTATTACCAGTAGCTTTGTACTGAAGAAGGAAGTATGTCGCTCCCGAAATTTCAGAATATAGAAATGGAAGTCGTCTCAAGCAGCATGATAAATCAATTAAAAACAAGTTAGGTAGAGAAATCCATGAAGAACGAAGAACAAGAAAGATTTTCGGAATAACAGCGACGTTTATCATATATCTGCCCTGTTTGCGAAATAACATACATAAGCAAAGCAGAAATCTCGTTGCGCATGACATACCTTGGAAGAAGATCACATCATCACTAGCGATGATGCAACAATGCTCAATGAAGTGACAGACCCCCCAAAACTGGACTCATACAAGATAATACCCCCTTAAGAGCTAATCCTGGTAAATGTTATACGATAGTGAGTGAGTAACACAGCCAGTTTTTATACACTAGAAAAAAAGCTAGTATTCTTTTTTAAAAAGAACATATTATTCTTATTTATATATTGTTATAATCTATCATGAGAGCTGCATAATTATGTATATGCGCCCGTTATGCAAAGCAGTAGAAGTAGAAAATACCAAGAAATTTTAGTGATCATTACTTAAAATATCGTCTCCTGCAGTTGCCTATATGGAGACATTACATTGTAGCATAGTTGAAATTGTCAAGTATCAAATGTTCCTTGATTAAATTTAAAGCCAAATTAAAGATTAACAAAGTAAGAATTATTAATAAACAAACTAGAAAAAATCGATTAGAAGAAAAACATTAATGAACGTTTACAACCTAGAAGAATTTGATAGCTTCGTAGAAAGTAAGTCAACCTAGTCAAATCAGGAACTAAACTATTGAATAGGTTGAACCGGGGTCGTACTTGAACATATTTTAAGGCCTAGATTTTATATACGCGCATTTAAGCATGCACATTCTCGCGCAATTTGCATGTATGGGGAGCCCCCCTTTAGACCCGAAGCAAATTGTCCAATAAATTTCATTTGAATCGGTATAGCCGTTTTTGAGAAAAATGCGTGTGGCAGACAGACACTGAATCGATTTTAATAAGGTTTTATTTTACATAAAGCCTTAAAATTGAAAACACAAAAATAAAAAAAAATTAGGAAGGTAATTAAGTTAGACCTGCCTTGCGGCGGTAAGGTATGTACTACTAACCTGGGTGAAAAATATAATAAACTGTTTTAAATAATAAAAACTTACTTTTCCATTCGCTAGTGTTAATTTATTAGTCTTGCAAAAACTGATATTTCGGGAACCACTTGTTCCCCTCATTAGTGCTAACAAGTCCTTGTTAGGCATCTGTATTTGCAAGACCAATAAATTAACAATAGCGAATGAAAAAGCAAGTTTTTATTATTTAAAATAATTTAATCGCTAGAAATACCGCGCAACTACACTCAGACAATAAATTCGATAAATAAAAAGTTGTAACTATTGCATGTTCAGCCAGAAAGCAACTACGTGAAAAGTCGGGAACTTCAATGAAAAGGTAATGTAAAACAATTTACTTAAATTCAATGAAGACGACAAATGAAAGGCTAAACAATGCTAGAATGAGTTAAATGGTTATAATTTGATTCGGTTGAAACATCAAGAGACCAAGGATCGACGATTCCTTTTTTTCTTGGCAAACAGATTGATTACTTTAAATTCATTAACAGAATAAAGAATTTACTAAATTTTACAAAATTACGAAAAATATAAAATATTCAAAATGTGTACCTTCTCTATAAACTCGACGTGAGTATTATTATCCGGTAATCCATGATTCGCTTCAAAAGCAAATGAAAAATATACTGTTCCGGGCAGATCTAGAGGGATGGCAACAGCTGCAATATACTAAAATATAAATGTATCCATTATAAAAATTGCTCTTCAAATTCGAGAATTATACTGCAATAAGGAAACTGTTTTATAAAATATTTCATAGTTTATTTCAATTAAGTTATTTTAAGTTGATTTATAAACTCACACCAAACGAACTGCCTTGAGGAAAAACCACCAAACGTTTATTTCTTAACAACCGATCTTCATTTCCAGCATTTTCACTTATTATGAAACTCACTGATATTATAAAGCTTAGGTAAAAAGCGGATATGATTCTAGAGGGTGTCATATTTGAACTGGCATGAAATATCCACACAGTCCTCAAACAGTATAATTACATATTCCATCCTTGCATTGTTTTGCTACTTACTCCACTCCACTTACTCCACCCATGATAACGTACATAGTGTAAAATTCACAAGTTAGTGCATGGCGGGACTTAAAACTATTTGTTCTGCTGGGAAAAATCTTCATTGATTCTATATATTGTATATAAGTATTTATATATTTGCTTCTGAACCTTACATTGAACACATAATGTAAGGTTATGAACCTAACAAACATATAAATGTATGTTTTGCTAAACGACATGATCATTGGCTAGAAATAGAAGTCATTTCCCATCAATTTCTGCTATTGGCTTCACTTTAAGTAGTTCTATTTTAATATATGTAATAAACTGCAAGGAATATCTTTGACCATATCTTTAGGCTAATTTTTGGCTATATAACCAGATGCCAGGACAAATGTAGGTTTAGATACATGAACAATTATGGGCCTCAGGTTCATATTGGGACAAGGGTATCGGATAACTACTGAGCCCCTTTCTTTCTATATAGAGAGCGTATGTTCTACAAAGAAATGTATAAGTAGTTAGTCTTATTTCGCCATTTGGCTCTATCGAATGCCTGATCTGGGTGCAATCTCGAGGCTTTTAAGTCCCCATCTAAAGTATAGGGAACATATAATACTTATCCCGGCTTTACATTTACGGACATTACAGGTATCATGAAGATCCTAAAAGTGTTGCTGCACCATTCAAATTTATAGTAAAGGGGGAGGCTTGGCTTGTAGAACATACCCTTCAACAAGAGATGGTCAATGATTTAATTTTTCTAAAGTTGCAAAGTCGAAACCTCAATAATTGAGGAGAGTTGGAGTTCTGGAGAAGCCGCCATCTGAGAAACTAGATACTCTGGTACAAAAATGAGTTATAAACAGAAGGTAGGATAGGGGCAGGAATACAATAAAAAATAGGGACTAACGGTTTCGTCCAGGGCAGAGGCAACTCATCAGACGCTGCCTCACCTTTTTAGATGCTTGGGTGCCATGCCCCAAACGAGGAATCCGTGGACCAAAAAACGTGAGGGTAAGTTACTTTCCATTTGGTCCGGTCCAACATCAAGTGGATGTGGACTTAGGATCCCTCACTATCCTAAACAACAAGGAATACAATGATATGATTTGAAACTCAATGTGAGGCACCTCTAAGCCAACTCACCACTGTATTTTTCGTCTGTATTTTCGTCAGGCTTCGTGCTGGCAGCCAAGCACCCTTAAAAGCTACTGTATCACCTCAAAGCAGATCTAAATAAGCGTGAGTATGCCAGCAAAACCTTAAAACCCTGACAACTGAAGTAAAGTTAAACGGGTTAACGGGACATTAATAATTAATAATCTGTAGACCCAGAACCTGCAGTTGGAATTAACAAATCTGACACCGTGAAAATCATAAGGATCTAGGAAAGTAGTTAACTAATTCATTGATTCATTAAACAGCGGCTGATCACAAGTACAGCAAATTGATCCTTTAAGATGGACGATAAATCAAAACGGCAGAAATCTGGAACTAAAAAAATGAATGATAGGTCGCTGCCTTTTATGAACATACAACTAGCGTCTATACCGAAGACCAAACATGCAGATTTTGCAACGAGAAGAACGAAACAGCCTCCCTTATTAGACTATCCCGGATTTGTTTGTAAGTGTTTCTAAAGGCAGATCTCAAACCAGTCGACCATCGGAAAAACCGAGTAGAAATGGGAAGATTCGAGCGATGCAAGTAGGATGTCGCACACAAATTTTTCAAGTTTGTGTAGAGACAATTTGATCCAACATATTCCGGAGGACGGAGCCTTATTCGCTTTGTAGCAGGATTTATAATAATAAAAACAACTACGATTGTTAAATCTTAAATTACAGAAATTATTGAAAAAGTACTGTAGTCAAATCTCCAAAAAGCATGGACGACGCGAGGCAAAAAAGAAGAAAATGCAATGAGCTCAAAAAACATGTGCACGGAAAGTAGAGAATGCCGATTCGCTATATCGAATCTTGTTTCATCTCTTTTCATAAATACTCTGATTTTTTACATAAATGGATCCCCCCGGTATTCTAAAATGCCCAAGCATATAAGAATTCTTCGAACCGAAAATAGCATTAATCACAATTAATACAAAAATGTTACAAATCATACTTAGTCATTCAGTTATTAAATTCTACCACGGAATACCCGTTAACATTTACCCGAGCTATAAAATTTACTGTGCCGCTAACGTTCCATTAATTAGCACCTTAACGTGAATGAAAGAATCAGAATAACCATGCCCTAATTCTTCACCGCTTCCTAGCCTCTGGTAAGTGATCTACCTGTAAGTTAACACAACCATTGGATAGAAGAACATATTCTATATTTCACGGCATACGCGCTATAAATGCATTGATAAATATCACAACGATGCTGGTGAAGGAGAAGTTGTTCATTATTTTTTACATTGTGTTTTCCTCACTTCTTGCAGAACAAGCTGAAAGTAGAAAAGGAAGAACCTTAATATTTCCTCCTACTTCACCGACCAGAGCGCAGGTACTTCGAGTTTCTAATCATTTAAATGAATTTTTGCTAATTGATTGGAATTTATATTTTAGTTGATCTACGGCATTGGTATCCCCCTTCCTTTAGAGTATGAATCAATGACGACGGGATATGTACTGAAAGCGGAGTATTTTTTACCAACAACAGCAATAGAGCTTCGACCATTAAAACTTCATCCCCAGCCAGTCAGCAAGCGGCACATTAATTCCAAACAATCATTCGAAAATAATACTCAACACTATACTGATGATTACAATGATGAGAGTACTTTGAATTATATCGAAGATACTAGAAATGGTGGAAGTGGAAATATTGGTAAATATCGTTGGGCGATCTATCGAGTGGTGGAAACAATAGGTGCTAGGTAGCGAAAAATCAGTGAATCTAATTCGGTGAAATTTAATAAATTTATTTTGGCTCCAGGCTTGGTTTGGAGGGGCGTGTGTGCATGTTGAGGTCTATTTGTGAAGCAGCTGAAACACCTTTCCATTATAGCAGTGGTCTACTAGGAGAGTTGCTCCATATAATAATGACGTAAGTTTGTGGTACCTTTTTGGATTTATAAAAATTATTATATAAAATTTGTAATTTATTGCCAGCCCATCATCATCAAATGATCCAATATCGAAGCATTCAGATAACGAGTATTTTCACGCGGAATATCTAGGAAGGTCGGGAGCACCCTGCGATGTTATATTTAAGGAATGTTCAAAATCCATCCTATCAATATTTTCAGGGACGCATACCCTTTTGAATAATTTTGCTAAGATGCTATTACCATAAAGTTGAAATAAATAAATGAATATTAAGTTGTAAGTTGTAAAATTTGTGATAATAAACGTAAACAGTGGTAACGTTGTATTTGCTTTGAAACTTAATATAGTGAATATCGTTTATAGAGATATTGAATGGACCAAAAAATCAAATCGCTATAATCGATATGTTCTCATAAGCAATTTTGCCCCTTTCAAAGTTTTGCCTATATTTGAGTAATTGCAAAAATATAAGTACTTATTTATGTAAATTATGATTGAACTTTTTCTAGGGTGTTTATGCTTGAAAGCATCCCTTAATCACGGTGTTATGAATGTAGATTTGAAAAAATACATACGAGAAATCTCTAAATGCAAATACGTTCGAATTTCGAATGACTACATTCTTCATCATCGCTCTCTGCTTGAGCTACTTGTATTTCGAGCAAAATATTCTCATCCGTTGGAGAATCCACGGTCACCAAATCATCATCAATATTTATAAACACATACCAAGCACGTACAATGTCCATAGGTTGACTAGCGTGTTCATTAGTATATCTTCAAGGATATTATTGGGAAGATCTAAAGTATTATTATTGAAGCCAGCGGCGCGGCTGCTATGAGTTAGCAGTAACTCTTTCAAGAGTCCTAGAGACAAAGCCCCGAACGCAAGGTGAACATTATGCGACACTCTCTGAAAATTACTTAACCAACCTAATTTTTTTAGACTCTTCACCTCAGTCTTCTTCAAGTAGAAATAAAAGTACATATCAATTGATAATGTCCCGTTGAATAATATATTTTTATAGTTATACAAATTGATCTTGCCAGGATATTTTACAATTTTTATTAAAATATTGTAAGTACAGTTCAAGGGTCTCTATAACAGCACGTTCTCGGTTCCCTTCCCTTCCCTTGATCGTTATAGGTTGACATGTGGGGAATTTCGGATTCCTTCCATCCCTTCCTGAGTTTTCCGATTCTCTGAATCCAAACAGTCGGAAGGGGTGTATGGCTGAGAGGATAATTTCATTAAATATGTAATGCACAGCAAGCAAATACTACCGACTTAATTCTGGCAAGATCTAAATTTATTGGCTTTTCCAGTACACCAATGACACCAATCTATAATAAAAAAATCCTCTCTCTTTTTTTTCAGATACCTTTGAGAAAAAGGCTTCAGTAAGGTTTTTGTCATAGGGAAGGTTTCATCGTCCACAAAGACGTAAGGTATATGAACTCGTAGTTGAAGTTAGCAATACCAAGAAGTACTTGACTGTTAAAGCCTTTGTAATTATAAAAAACGACCCTGCCCCTGACGGAGGGGGGTATTCCGATGTGCTTTCCAGCAATGGCTCCAAAACAGTTTGGGAAATTTCATTTGTTTTTGAATCCCTTTGCTACCATTTTCCAGTCTTCTTCACAGGATGGAAACTGAGTGAAAAAATAAATAAAAATTAAGTAAATAAAGGAAAATAAAAAAAATAAGCGTCTTTTTATTTTTTCAGGATACTCAAACTACCAGTTTTACAGAATGTCAATTTTACGCCCTGAAGGTACCAGGCCAAAATCGAGGAGTACTGATACTTCCCATGTGGAATATGATACTATGTCACCAAGTGCTTCCACCTCCAATTCAGGAAGCAGAAGAAAAATATATCCGCTTCAGACAAAACCCTAGGATTAGCGGGAGAACGCTTGAGCTCCATTCGCCCAGAAGACGAACATGACGGCAGACTTCTCAGCCTATTTAATTACCGGAAGAAAGTGCTGCCAGTGTGTCCTAATATCTATCCTCTTTTCAGTGTTAAATGCTACTAATTTATCACAAATAAAAATTACGTACTTATTATATTTCTTTTGTTTTTACCTTAAAATACTCCTAATTTGTCTTAACGCATGAGGCGACAGAATAGTTGAAAATTTTTTTTTAGTAGCCTTAAGTTCTCTTTGAAGTTTTCTGGCATCTGTATGCTTTCTTCACGTTCCACATTTGGCAAGTTGCATGTCAGGTAATCGATTATTTCGCTTCCTTTTTAAGGTTTTGTGTAAAACAAAACCTTATTAAAATCGGTTTACTTTCGGCCTGTCCGTCACACGCATTTTTCTCGGAGGCTGTTGTAGCGATTGACATCAAATTTGGTGGAAAGGTGGGAACTGTGAACGCTCACGCATACAGTGATTTACATCCTTTTACGTCGAATTTAAGGGGGGTCCCCATACATGCAAAAGGGGGTGTACATTTTTTTTCACAAATGTAGTCATGTAGGGTATCATATGAAAGGTCTCGGACCTTTCACCGCGTAGAATAGCTGAAGTAAAGGGCCTCATTGATCTGAAAACGTTTTCCAACCGCGAAATATCATGAAGGTTGAAGGTGTCTGAAGCCACCGTACGATGTATAAAGAAGAAAGTGGAGTCAGGTCATAAACTAAGCCCGAAACGAAAGAATATATGCGGTAGGAAATCCATTTTTACTACCAGGTGAGAAAGATATCTAAGGAAAATTTGCCTAGAAAACAGATGTGCTACCACAAGACAGTTAAAATCTCAACTGGAAGATGCTAATGTATTTGCGTCTGAGCGCACTGTACATAGAAAATTAAAGGATTTACATTTAAAGATCTGCCGACCCGCCAAGAGGCCCAAGTTAACGGCTGCGATGAAACCCAAACGTCGGAAATGGGCCACACAGTGGCGTGATAAAGATGTTCACTTCTAGAGATCTGTAAGTTGATATTAGATGCATCATTTACTATGAAATAATGAAGGATAAGCACTGATACTTAGGATACTCATTTATTTTTCTATTTTTGATAGGTCTGCTTTAGCGATGAAAGCACTTTGAAATTTTGCAGAATAGAACTCAGTTTGTGCGCCATCGTGCTGGAGAAAAATGTAATCCTAACTGCGTTGTTCAAACTGTGAAGCACCCTACAAAGGTTATAATCTGGTCAGTTATCAGCGGCAAAGGTACTGGACGTTTGTACGTGGTAAAAGACATTATGAGGCAAGATCAGTATATAGAAGTCTTGCAAACTCGGTTGGTTCCTCAGCTCAGAGAGTGCTTTCCGAAAGGGGAGACCAATTACAATTTATACAGAACAGACAACTGTGAGCTACTGACTCTAAGATAAACTTAGAGGGGCTTCTAGTTCGTTTTTCAAAAACATAATTATTTACTATTTCTTCACAAGATGAAAATCAATGCTGTTCGGTTAATTGAGCGGTAAAAGAGGAAGTACTCGTTCGATGCCAGCAATGTCAGGAACCGGAAATTAAACCAAAATAATTCAATACGACGTTTACGGAGATCCAGAAAACAAATCTGACTCGACTCAATGTCTATTCTCTTAAAAATTGAACAAAAAAAAAACAGCGACTTCTATTTCTGATCCGGCTTATCGTTAGAACAGATATTCAAGAAGTATCTTATAGAGTAAGCAAGTAATTAACACATGCTGCCTCCATAAAGTATGAGATATACATGTGCAATAGGTTTTAAAATAAAGAAGTATATGAGATAAATTAATGTACCAGAAATAATAATATAAAACCAATCTAAAACTGCAAACCAATGAATGATACCTCTTAAAAATCTGTATATAGCATCTGATCGTTAATGGAACCCTCTCTACTAAATAAACTTATGGCATGATATAAATATTAGTAACACACGCCAACAAATACTAATAACTTAAAATCCTGCGTGCTCAATTATGCTATCACTAGTCGTTTGTCTTGTCTTGGTCGCCCTAAGTTCTTCTCAGACGCAATCAATGCATAATATTAGAAAACGTTTTTTAATTTTCCCTCAAGCTGCCCCGACGCGTGTGCAGGTTCTATTAAAATTATCTTTTCTCTGAAAATGAATTCTACCTTTTAAGAATTGAAGTTTATTGCAGGCGTTGGTATACCAGTTGATCTCGAGGCAGAAACAATTACAACTGGCGCTGTATTAAAAGGACAATTTTGGTTACCCTACAACGCTACGCAACTTTATTATGGTCTCACGGCTGCTGGATTACCGATAACAAGAAGCACAGAGAAACGAAAAAGGGGTATTTTCAATCCACGATTGGCAGCCTATAAAGCTTTGGAATATATCTTGGATAAGTACGAATATTTTCTATTTGAAAAACAACTATGTTTTATCAACCTAACAACTTACTAATCTAGTCGAGGACATAATGGTGTAGATTGTATTTTGAGAGCTATATGTGAAGCAGCACAAATCCCGTTTTCACAGTTCCACCCTATAACAGAATTGTTTCATTTATTTTTCACGTAAGTTTTCCAATAAATAAAGATAAATTCTACTTTATTGACTTCTGATCAAATTTAGACCTTCTTCAAGCGATGGTGAAATCATAGACAAACTTTTGGATGGCTATTTGAATGCTGAAGCTTCTGGCGCCATTGGTGATCCTTGCCATCTACAATATTCACGATGCAATTTTTCACTCATAAATATCTTAACAACTATTTTATAGTTTCTATAAAATAATGTACTTGCTATTTAATTCTTTTCCGATAATTAGTAGTAGAAATTAAAATGAACAATTATCTGCGTCTGTACAATAGAAATAAAGATCATCAGCATACACTTATTGACTTAAATTAGAAGAAATTCACATCATAAGCTACATATTAAGTTGAAATCGTTCAACAAAGACCCCCGAAAATTCACTCAGCAGCGACTTTCTACATTCCTTGAAGATACGCTCACACGGTGCACCTGATTTTCCCAGGTACTCAGCATGTAAATATTCATTATCAGAATGTTTAGTCAATGGTTCTACTGATGTTGACGGGCTGCAAAGAAAAATATAAAATGTGAATTATTGATGGTCCTTGTAAATAATTTCAGAAGTCATTACGTTAGTAAGATGTGGAGCAACTCTCCTAGGAGTCCACTTTTCCAACTGAAAGGAACAGTTGCAGCTTCACAAATGCCTCGCAAGACACAAGCTCTTCCTTCGTAACCTAATCTGAAAGTATTGAACCGAAATTAAAGTTTGTTCTCATGGTTGAATAAATATAATAATACAGTAGAATCTCGATAATTCGAATCGTCAACGGACTGATAATTTGGGACGGAATATCAGGATTACCAATTATCGGGAGTACAAAATAAAGAAAATTTACTTTTGTAATCAGTCAAGTTAACCGATTTGATAAAATCTTGGAGACATGCACAATATTATTGACTTGACCTTATCTGCACATATTTGCTCCAAGCGGAATCGCTGAATTTATTGGTGAAGCAATGTAAATTCCAAGAAAGGCCATCTACAAATATCTCTCACAAGCTGCAAATGAACAAGGATCAAAGACAAGTTTTCCACGACTTGAAGCAGAAACAGTAACCGCACCCCTCCAGATTGGGGATTTTGGAGCGATAAGCTTACAACCCGTTGTCCTCAATAACTGAACACAATCTACAACAACAAGATAAAGAATCTAGGAGTGGGTTGATAATGCGAAAATCACCATGCAAACCGAAAACTTACCATGCTCCTGGATCCTAGGATATTGGAGCTCATAACCGAGCAGATGCTGTTAAAAGTGCACATCAACAGGCGCTAGCGACCCATCAACGAAATGAGTTGTGAACGAGATACTGCCATGAAATTGCACACAATTTTGAAAAGTGTCACACTATCAAGAAAACGAGGGTTTGGAATCATCTTCATATTGATGAAAGAGTTCAAAATAAACTTCATAGACAACAAATCCATAAATGAAGAAAAATGTGCGATTCGCATTAATGCCAATTGTTGTACCAATGTCTGGGTGATAAATGTCCATGCCCCAACTGAAGAGAAAGATGATGAAGTAAAAGACAATTTCTATGATAGTCTGCGAAGACTATTCCATTCACTGCCATTCAATGGTTATATAGTTCTGGGGAGAATTGAAGTGCATTTCAGCGAACCGTAAGCGATGGCTCAAGGGTGTGGTAGACGAGCTATAGCCCACAAGGAGTGAATAGTAACCATATACATATATATGCCACGAAGTAACACCAAAATAATACTTGGTGACTTTAGTTGAGACTGAGGAAACCTACAGCAGAACAACCAGTAGCCGCAGTTTCCATAATGCATCGAATAATAACGGCCTCATATGCATGTAGCAGAATTTCAACCATAAATTCGACATACTTCCCAGACAAAGCCATCCATAAAAGGGGCCTCAGCATCCCCAAGCGACAAGAAAGATGATTCTCTAACATTCTTAATACTAGGTTCTATCGCGGAGTGTACTACGATTCCCACCGCTATCTGATGTCGTATGTCGAGAACATACGGACTAAAAGCCAGCCCATTCCGTAAATTCTAAATACAACGCCTACAAAACGAGCTAGCTGCTTGTAGACGAAATCTGGGCAAGACTAAAGAATGTACTCAAAACAATAGCGAAAGAAATGATTGAATATGAATTCTGGCGCAGAAGAAACATTAGTGTCACGTGCTGTGCCGTGGTAACATCTTAGAGAAATTTGAAGTCCAAAGTGAAGCCCGCCAGGATTGTATCCTGCCACCGATGTCATTTCTTCTTGTTTCCTATGAAGTTCTTCAAGATCGTATCCTGTCACTGAATTATTCCTTCTTGTTATCGGTGGAATTCTTCATGCTCCCTTGCCCAAAACCCTCGACTATGCTGATCACATCTGTTTTCTCCCCAACCGAGTTAGGAACCTTAATCACATAGCTCGTGCTTTCGAGAAGGGGCAAGTAGAATCGGACTAAAGATCAATAACAAAACCTAAATTCTCAGTCTGATCGGTCATCACACTCTTCCTATCTGCATCTGGGAGAGTAGCGAAGGCGTTGATCAATTTGGATATCTCAGAAGCGTCGTTTCTTCCAACGGTGACACCGAACTTAATGTCGCTCTACGCGTTTTCAGTGCTTGGTGTGCCTTTGTTGCTTTGTCAAAAATCTAGAAACTCAATTATGTCAACACCAACATCGAGTTGAAATTATTCCGTGATATTATTCTTTCTGTGTTGCTATATGGAAGTAGCACATGGAGAGAGACAGCCACTGCTACTCGATAGCTCCAAGCCTTCTTCAATATATACCGGGGTCGGATTATCAGAGTATTTTGACCTGGCGCAGAACGGTGGAGGAGGAGTGCATGTGTTGGAGAAGTGTTGAAATTACGATTATTAATATTGAATCACAATGGTGAACGTGAAAAAATGCGAAATGCATTTGAAAGGAGAGTTCGGAAGAGAATTATCAAGGCAAAGCTTGATGGAGATCGATGATGAATCAGGTGCAACCATGAGCTGTACGAAATATTTGACGAGCAAGATGTTTCCACGATTATCAAGAGGCAAAAATTACGATGGGCTGGCCACTTTCTAATTTATAGATAACACTTGAATTCCTAAAAGGTTTTCGAGGCAACACTTGATTACCTAAAAGGTTTTCGATGCAAACTTGAAGGATAAAGACCAACGAAAAAACCAAAGAAACGCTAAGTGAATTCAATAGACGCTCTAATTTAGCAACTGGAGGACGCGATCGAACGAGACTTTTGGAGGCAGTGCATTCTAAAGGCCGGATTTCGTATCTCCAATATCGTCATAATAACAGGGAGATCTACAGTGGATGCTGTTAAGGAGGTCGTAGATGCGGTCATCGAGCCGAGGCACACAGCCGCCGATCTCGACGGATAGTGCTCCTCATAACGCTTGATGTCAGAAATGCCTTTAATTCCGTAAGACGGACAAATATGCTAGGCACACTAGAAAACTCATTTCACGTGCCAAGCTATCTCTTGCGGATATTGAGGGATTATCTGAAAGACTGCTCCCTGCTCTATGAGACGCTAGAGGACCAAAAGAGGATGGAAATCACGTCGGGAGTAGCACAAGGATCCATCTTAGGGCGGGACCTTTGGAACGCTTCCTACGATAGTCTGCTGAGACTCAATATGCCCGAAGAGTCGCGCCTGGTCGGTTATGAAGACGACGTTGCGGCACTTGTTGCCGGACGCACTGTTGAACAGGCGCAAAGCAGACTTGGCATATTGATGCGACGGGTAAGCGGATGGATGACTGCTCACGGTCTCAGCCTTGCGCTGGAAAAAACCGAAGTAGTCATCTTGACCAGAAGGAGAATCCCAACCCTGCGTCCCATATCGATCGGCGAGTTGACTATAGAGTCAAAACCAGCGGTTAAATACCTTGGTTTAATGTTTAATTCGACTCGAAGATGAGCTTCTTCGAGCAAATCAAAGCAGCAGAGGACAGGGCTGCAGCTGGAGTCGCGGCCTTGAGTCGGCTAATGGCAAACGTCGGGCGCCCTATATCAACTAGAAGACGTCTTCTTATGGGAACAACGCAGTCAATTCTGCTCTATTGTGCGGAGGTATGGGTTGATGCATTTGAAAAGGAGGTGCATCGTAAAGGCCTTGCTCAACTGCAGAGGCGGGAAGTTTTGCAAGTGGTGTCTGCTTATTATACCGTCTCCAAACCGGCTGTGATGGTGATCGCGGGAGTGATCCCCGTTGCCCTCCTTACCAAGGAAGGTAAAGCTATTTACCGCCGTAAGGGCGAAAACTTAAGAGAGGTAGTTGCCCGTGCAGAACAGCAACGCACGCTTACCGAGTTTTAACTTTCTTGGCAAAATGAGCCAAGGGGCAGATGGACTGCGCGGCTCATTGACAAATTATACCCGTGGTTGAACAGAACGCACAGTGAGATTGATTACCTCCTTACCCAACTTTTAAGTGGGCATGGAGGTTTTCAGTCTTACCTGCACAGGATCGGGAAGGCGCGATCTCTTGATTGTGTGTTCTGCAATGGAGTGGAGTGGCGGACGACGCTGAACACATTTTTTTCTCTTGCGAGAGGTGGGACGGCTTTCGTCAGCAGCTTTATGTAGACACAGAGGAGCTCTCTCCAGACAACATTGTCAGAGAAATGCTGAAGAGCGTTGGCAGCTGGAATGGTATTGCGCATTATGTTCGCGCTCTTCTTATTTTGAAGAAGATTGAACTCGACCGCCGGAGGGATCGGACGGTAAGGGGTCCCTGAACTAACAACTCCCTTCCCAAAGCCGGAAGAGCGGGAGGACTAGCCCGAAGTAATGGGTCAAACGGTTCCAGGCTAGTTCTCTGATGACAGGGAGGTGTTTAGTTGGTAGTCCGACAGCGTGCTGTTGCGGGAGTCCAACACTCTGTGCGTAAACGCATTCACCTACCCTACTCCCAAAAAAAAGAAAAAATATCGTGATAATACCTGAGAAATTTTAACATAGTAGTATGGGCGTTAGCAAAAAAGGATAGAAGATTCCCCGAGGGCACTTCCACACGGCCCTCGCTATCGGGTTTGCAAGTGAAGCAGCGAAATATCGTAAACCTTTCGATCGATGCATTTAAAAATTAATCGTATGCTCAAGAAACAACCCTTCATCTTAATTTTGAATCATGTCACAACACATTATGTATTACTATTCCTAGATAGATAGACTAGTCAACATGCGAAGTATACTTTCAAGAGAAACTACAGGAAATTGATCTTCAACTTTTCTTTGATGGTATAACCGCACAACAACTTAGTGCTCATAGTTTTTACGGATATGTCGTAAGCACACCCAAGGAAATTATAGAAAAATGTTTGTAATATACTACGTATGTCCACAAGGATCATGTTTCAATCAAATTTCAAAAACAATTAAAGGGCATTTAGAAAGTTTTTACTCCGGATACCACTATGTTCGCCACATTAAATATTCTGTCATTTTTGTAGACTAGTCATTTAGAGCAACTTACTCAGAAGATTCAAATTTAGAATCACATATTCCTCTTATTAACTCCATAACCAAATAGTTTCACTAGCCTCCCGTTATTTCAACTACGAAACGAATTGCTATCGAACAAACAAAAGTTCTTATAAAAGGAATTTTTTCACAGATTATTACCTTTTTGCATGCATCTCCAACGCATGATAAGCAGCCCACCTGTATTTCTCTATATTCGGATCATTTCGCCTTTTCTCTTTCCTTAAAACACCATCTGCATTGTCAACCTTTTCCGGTATTTGTTTTAAAGTTTCATTTCTTTCCACTGTGCTTCTTCGATTTTTGAAATATTTGGCATACGGAGGTTTCCACTCCTTAAGTTTCATTGGAAATCCATATTGCACACGTATAACGTATCCCGTAGTCATATAACCACCTTCCACATCCCATGGAATACCAAATCCATAAATCAACTGGTGAAAATGTCCTTGGATTAGCACAAAGTTTAACTGAATTAAATTAATTTCTTTACTTACACTAACAATTATTTCGCTTTGTTGTTCCTCTTCTTGGCATTGAGCATAATAATCATGGAAAATATCAATTATTGCAAGTGAAATAAAAATGTAAATGTATAAATTATTAAACTGAATCACCAACATATTCCCACAACTTTAAAGTCCAGACTATCAGCAATATACCATACTTAAATATCTTACGGTCCGTTACCCAAAAATTATGGATTATTTGAATAAAAAGTTAGGACCTTAACGCTACTTTTAAAGCCTATTGAATCGTTATATTATACATTAGAGTTGAAATGTTTGTATTGGGTTATTGAACTGGATCTATAACACATGGTCCTTAGTTTATAGAGTAATCTACCTCAACTTGATTGAAGACAGGGTGTTTTAAATTTTATGCACATAAATGTATAGCTAAGAAGTATGCGGAGTAATAAAGTGAATAGCAATGATTTTAGGAATAAGCACTCGCAACCATGATTATAATCAAGTATTATTGCTTCGTGCTTTACATATCTCATAGTGAGTTGATGTCTGTCTCTATATAAATTTAGTGATATTAAAGAAAAAAACAAAGCAAATATCTCATTCAAACCATAGAATCTACCGAGTGTGCTCGGTATATTAACGAGTACCTTGCTCTGCCCCACTCCAAAAAACTCGCAACTTACAAGGATTTATTGAACCTTTGAAAAACATATGCAACGAGTTTCTTCGGAATTAGTTTCTAGATCGTTCGACCACACTCGCGTGAAAGATTTAAATTCTGTGAACTTTATAGTAATTTAAAATCACTAATAGGCATCTTCTTTCATTTTTTTGAGTCTTTCTGAACAAAGAGGTTTGCTTCTTGGTAAATTTTACTCGAAGTCCTTCGTCTTCCTCGCGTTGTTTTTCCAGATATCTTTCAATACGGGTACATGACGGAGCATATACACAAGTCGATACTTTTGTAGTTACACCCTGTGCATAACACTTTATATTCATTGCATTATAAAACCAACACTTTCCACCATTTACCGAAGCAATGAATTCCAGTATATCATAATTTTTCAACTTATTTTCAATTTTCTTTAAAAATTTCAAATATTCTCAGTAATTTAAAAGTATTTCAATTCTATGCTGAGTTCAACAACAAATAAAATTAAAGTTCTGTGAGTACAATTAAAGCCTTATGTAAATATTGTTGGAAGTATTGGCACTGCCATACCTTTTACAATTCAACTTAATTTTCTTCTTTTGCTTGTCCATTAACATATTTCGTACTTACAACTCCTGGAACATTTCTTACGAACTACAGTATTTATACTGCTATCGAAAAAATTAGATCAATGTGAGTGAGGGTAGTGAATATTATGAATCGGTTGAAAGGAATAGTCATACTAATTTGTGCCATATCAGAAGCAAGAACTGAATACGTTGAAAGCGTCAAATTCAACACAGGACTTTTGTTCCCTGATACAACCACCGTCGGGGTAATTGATATAAAAGTTAAACATTTATTGTACTGAACTTGCCTTAGAATAGATATACCAAATGGGATATATCTATGCAATTGTGCTGCCGACGGTTAGATACTCCGGATAAGTGTTTTGATAAGAGTTACGTGTGCAACTGTGTGAATTCAGCTGTAATTTTTTTGGGAATTGCGATACGAACGTGCAAATTATTTGTTGATTTACAGACACTCATCAAGAACACACGTGATAGGAAAATCTAGTGGAACAGTGATTTTACTAAAATATCATTTAGCCAAACTCCATCGAACAATGCATTTCTCATTATTTTTTTCTATTTCTTCTTATAATCACAATAAAGTGCAGTGCTTCGGGGCCTCGTCATATTTGATGTAGAAAATCAAATTAGCAACAAAGGAGCCACAATGCAGGCTTTCTTGGAAAGTTGAACCATTCGTGAACAATTAGCTTTAGAAGAAACCTGAAATAGATTCAAATCATAAGATTCAGTTAAAATAGAAAAAAAATTCAATTGTACAATAATTACCTTTTTAAAAGCTCATCTCTGCGCAGAATAAAGAAAATTAAATAACGAAATACCGAAATGCTCATAGTCACTTTGACCACAGTAGATACCATGCACGACTCCGTAGATACGAGTATATGTTTAAGCCACAGTACATATATCATAGACACTGGAAAAGATCCTTATATATGACATTAGAGAAGCCCCCTAAAAATATCGAAGTTCCCATGGTGAAAGACTTAAACGATGAACCAAAATATATATCATCGAATAAATTGCTGATGCCTCCGATTCTAGAATGAGTCGGGGACCTTTAAACATTTCTGAAAACTTTATCATATATGACATCATTTAAAACAGAGGATTCATTCATAATCATAAAAACACAAATTTGTTCAGGAAGGATAACAGAGCAGTTGTCAGAAAATTACCAAATGATTAAAACTGTATCCCAGATCATATAAAAATCTTTCCAATGTTAAATTTTTTTTTATCATAGAGGAAAGTGTTTTGAGCCACATGCTCTTCCCTCTCTGCGCCAAAAGGGACACTTTCACTGCAATACAAGGTGGTGGTGTGGTGTGTTTCAACAGAACTTATACACTAACAATTTAGCTATTTTTGTCCTATTGCTTCTCCCCTTGATTAGGGAGCTTCCAACCATTTCAAGTGTTCGCAGTTCTCTGGTTTTCTATTTCAATCATTAACGGGTTGACCAGAAAATTCAAAAAAGGAAACAAATAAGCAGCTTATTACCCGGATGCCGCGATCAAGGGAGATAGAATCCACGGCGAATATCATTTCTCACCTCACACTTATTTCTGTCTCTGGTGTAATGGCCCAAATAAATAGTAGAGATGTCCCTTTTGATGAGTCACTTCTGCACTAAGAATGTGCAAAAAACCTTGAAATTCTGTTAAAATTATTAAATTTTAATGATTATAGATGGAGTGTGTAATAAATGATACATGCGAGTACATATATTTAAATAAACCATTTCCATAAGAAAATTATAGCACATATTGCATGTATGGGGACTTTTTCCCACCCCCCTCTTACATGGATGGGGACCTCTCGTTGTAACATCCAACAAAATGATGCCATTAACTGCATGCGTGGCGATTTATAGCTGCAATATTCTCAACAAATTTTGTGTTAATAAGAACAACTGTTTCCGAATAAATTGTGTGTGACAGCCAAACAGATGGTAAGATATGCGAACAAGCGAAGAGACAGAACGGCCGACGATGGACATACAGACATAAGGATGGACAGTCAAATAAACTATTTTACACAAGACTTAAAAAACTTAAAAGGAAAAATCAAAACCACAAGAACAAATGTCTGATAAAAATTACAATACCAAACGAAATCTCAAAAGGACATAAGCATTAATTTAGTTTCCCGCTCCCGCTAAAGACTCCATTATTATTCATTTCCAGAGTTATTAGCGGGAGTCTAAAGGAAGGGAAGAAAGAAGAGTCCTCAAATTAAATAGCGATTTAGTGACTTTTAAAAAGATAATATGATTTTACAAAAACGAAATAATTCAACAACTTTAGAGATCAGCCAATTTTGGAAATAAAATTTACGAAATCACAAGTTGGAGTTTTCCTATTGCAGAGCTCGATTAACTCCAATGGCCAACAACCAACAATGGTCTTAAGATAATTCGAAAAAAGAGTAATACATTCAATTTTGCAAAAGGATGCAAAACTGATCTAGAGCAGTCTAGAAATTAGAGGAAAAGAGGAAAAAAAGATCTATGCATTTTCTGAGAAAGAACGATTTCATAGTCTACATAATAGCTCAAAGGTTGTAGTGGGCATGTTATCCAATCCCTATATACGCAAATAATCCAGTCTGGAAAGCCTTTAAGGGCAAAAAAGAGAAGAGGATGAATGGATGGCATAAGTTAGCAGCGACGCAATTTCTACATATATTGAACACAAAACCAGGATGCTTGAAGTTATTTCAGGTAAACTTACATGGGCACCGGTTGCTACGCCGCTCATGGGGATGATGATGATTTTACTCTTTACGGGGGCTAATATAGACGGTAGTTTTCAAGACGGAGCTGTTTCAACTATTATTTCTTCTTTTCCTTCAGCCTTTGTCCCGTTCACAAGCGGGCTTGTCGTGATCGGTCTCCACTTTTTTTTCAAACGCCTGATCTGGATGCAATCACGAGGCTTTTAAATCCCCATCCAGCGTATCAAGCCACCGGCCTTTTGGTCGTTTACCATCGACTTCGATGTTCAGGCCAATCTTTACAAATGAATTCTCGTTAGCGCGAATTACATGACCATCGAAGACGCTTCTCTCGCGGTTCTTCCACGATCGGTGCAACCCCATATCAATCGCGAATATCCTCATTTCGGATGTGTTCAAAACGTACCACGCCACTAGTCCAACGCAACATCTTCATCCCCATTACCACAAGACGCCGTTCATTATTTCAATATATTATACTTATAGCATATTTTGGAACCGGCAAGCTCTAACCGATCCCCACATGTTGTGCTGTTAATTGACAAGACGGGTCGGTCTACGTATATTATTGATGTTGCTATCCTCCATAATAACAACAGAGAACGGAAGTACTTGGAAAAGAAAGTAAACTATGAGCCACTGGCTGGAGTAATCAAAGAAATTTGGCGTCTCGAGAAGGTGATTGTAGTCCCCATAATATTGTCAGCTACAGGTATTATACCCAAACCGTTCACGGCTTCCATTGATGTCCTGGGACTCTCAAACAGTCTGGTTCAAACCATGCAGAAACACACCATTTCGCATACGTGTTCGATGTTGCGGGAAGTTCTCGAGAGATTCTCTCACTAAAATATAACCGACCAACAATACCAGAACCCCTTTTTATTCAGTATTGTTATTGAAAGACTCTCAAAAATGTTCAGTTATACTATGAAAAGCGGCGTTTAGTTGAAAGTGCTGTTCGTGCACTTGGAAGTATTTATTATGCACATAATCAGCACATTTTCGTTTATGGATAACTTAATTAAAAAGTTAAGCCTGTTTCAATCACTACATCCACAGAAAAGAACGATTTGATGTGGTTTATATTCATACTTCTTAAAAAATCAGGCCAGACTGAGCGTAACTGCCAATAGTGACCGCTATCGAACCATGATATTTGATTGTTTGCTATCTAAAATTGAACCCCTTAACCTTAGTAAGTTTTGGTTTCAAAAAAATAAACGATAAATTTTACATTTTGACTGCCTAGTTCGTGCAACATTACTTCTTTGGACATTTTCTTTGGGAGCTATGTGAAACCTTCGATTAATGCTTCGGAAGTCAACATTACTAGCGTTATTCATGAAATAATAGGTGTTTTGCTCGAACACATGGTCCAAAATTGAAACATCAGGATGGATCGTTCAAAATCTAATCGTGAGCAACATTTAAACGAGATTTTGATTTTAAAAATTAAATGCCATAACTTCTTCTTTCCATTTGAACACATTTTACGTGAACTCAAATTTTGAACATTTTTGGATTATTCTTCACTACTTTCCGTGCTCATTATCTTATTTTTCTAAATCATGTCTATAGATACCAATGCATCTAATGACCCAATACCTTCAGGCGTGTAAAACGAAATAGCGTTCGCTGGACGTAATATTGTTCCAATCATGCATAGTTTGGAAGGTTCTACTCCAAATTCTGAGTGGGGAAGTTAACGACCCATCGAGAAATCTTTTTCAATAAAGGTTACCATTCAGAATCCACGATGTTCGTCGTATGTGATATAGATTGCTTTTATGTCTCCTGTGGCAGTTAACTGATTCATTATTATTCGAAATTGTTCGTTGCAGCCGTGTTTTCTGCGTCTTCTTCCAGGATCTTTGTCTCTGGCTTTCACGTTAGCTTTAGAGCACTTACTCGGAAAGAAATTCATTACGAATAATTAAAGGGAAAATACTTAAAAAATTATTATTTGACTAAATAATGCTATGAAATTTGAAGACTTAAGATTTAGAGTAGAGAGATTGCAAAACACTGTGGTATAGTATCTGCAAAATAGGATGAGAGTAACTGAATGTACTTACTGGGCGACGCCGGAGCTGGCAAATAGAGAGTGCTTGATTTTTAGTAGTCAATGAAGCAGCAGCTACATATCTAGCGTATTGAAATTTCCACCAAATGCATTTGTGACCGAATTGCACTATACTGCTAAATTTCCCTTGTGACAGAGAATTGCCTACGGATAATAGAAATTAGTCGGCTTATCTGTGAATGGGTACCTATGCCGAATCCTGGTAACAGCTTGGAATACTTACTACATTCCCTCCCAATGCACTTCAAATCCCATGTGCAGATTGAAATATTCCACAAGCAATTTATCGATTCTTAGTGTGTTTAATGACCATTTACAACCATATTGTCTATAGGACCATGTGAGCATCCATTCATGGTCCCGGATTAAGCCTATAGCAATTTTACTCTATTTTCTAACTTCACTTCAACTCTGTTTAGAACATGTTCGTCTTCATTAATCGTGTATCTTTTCACTAATGGACCTTGTTTTTTCTAGCTAGGTACATTATTTTCAATTTTTGTGTTTCATATTTCCAGATACTCGTAGCGCCTGTTGTACCTCTAGACCTAGACCAGCAAAGCGTTTTTCTTTCATTTGGATTCGAAGAATATTACCTACTTCCTTATGAAAACTACCATTGGGTACTATTCTCAGTTGATATATATATTCTAATATCAAATTGGATTAACTTTACAGTTTCCTCCGGAATCAGAAAGAAGTGACGATAATAAAACCAAACGTTCAAAGCCTCAAATATGGAACCAACACTTTGCAAATGCTATATACGCATCGCTATTAACTCGAAAACGACTTTATAATATAATAGAAAAGAAACTTAATATGTAATGAAGAGTGAAGTGTACTTCCTACAATGCAAAACTGATTCATATTTATTTTCACAGATTTGGAATTGATGGCAAAGCTTGTTTGCTACGTACTATATGCGAAATGAATGCTACTCCCATGGGAGAAAATAATGGAGTGTTTGGAGATATGCTGCAAATTATTTTAGTGTTAAGTATAAAAAACTCACTATATCACTTTATGAATTTTTCATCTGAAGATACAATTTTCATTTGGAACAAAATACGGGTACAGAGGATTCGGACTGTAATAACCATTTTCACTCTAGAAAATGAATTACTACCCCAAACAATTCAGGTGATGGATAGGTAGACATATGTAAATTGCGCCCTACGCCCTGCCCGTCAGTAGGGATTCATTATTTAGAAGATATGTAGCCGAATTTTACCCAGAAAAAATTATCAATTAAGGCAATTCAACCGCAATCGATGCGAAACTCATAACAAGCCGGGAAACCGGAAGCGTGACGCATCAGGTATAAAAGGTTTTGTGTTTCCCTATGTGAGGAGCATAACGCAGTTCTCCATTGGCTGATAGCATTGACTCGAGATGAAGTGGCATTCCACAACAGGTGTTCCTTGTGATCGACATATCAGATCTCAAATCTAAAATTAACTGCGTCCGTCTGTCGCTCCCTATAGTTCTGAATGTTGGCCGACTATAAAAGACAATGAACGGCGTCTTGCGGTAATTACATCCTGATCAGGCATTTGATAAAATAAAATGACGAAACCGATCACGACGAGCCGACCCCACTTGTGAACGGGACAAAGGCTGAAGAAAACCAAGAAGATGTGAGGAGCAACGAGTGCATGATAGTTCCGTGTCACATACTTAAAAATTCCATTGCCCTCTATTTTTTAGAAAGTCATTTAAATAAATCATTTGATAGAAAGCCCTATATTGATAATAGTCAACCTCATACGCTTCATACTCTGAGCTTAATATTATTAGCCAAATGCCATGAATGGGGAGAATTAGATTCTTCTTGCATGCAATTTTAATATTTCAATCGAATGTCAATTATTCTCGTTAATTATGGCGTCAGCATCTTATTTGTATGGCTCAGCATGCTGTTAATTCGTACGAAATTGATAAGTTTGAATTGCTATAACTTTGACGCTAATATTTGGATTTTCATGAAACATGACATGTGTATGCGCACGAGGCTGCCCTCTATTTCGGTGTAAAATTTAGAACACCTAAGATGAACTTAAGGGGAGTTTTCAGTCAATTTCTAAAAGTTGGTAATATAGTATTAGTAAATTTATTTGAGCAGATATCGGAATGGGACATACTTTGAGGCCTAGATTTCATCTAAGCGCACCACCCTGATTTTTTTCGGATTTTTAGGTTGGGTAGTTTCCGAAAATGAGTCCTGTCTCACTTTAAGTGCGTACACGTACACGTACACGACTATATTGGATGAAAAAAATTTTTGAATCCCCCCTTTCCATGTATAGCGAGCCCCCCTGCAAACTTCCACTAAATCACTCGCTGTATGCGTGGGATTTTATAGTTCTCATGTCCACCAAATTTCGTTCGTATCGGTTCAGCCGCTTTGGAGAAAAGTGCGTGTGACAGACAGTGAATCGATTTTAATAAGGTTTTGTTTTACACAAAATTTTAAAAAGCATAATTTTATTTATTTGGAATCATCATTGCAAAAAGACTACTTTCTTAGTGAAGTTAGGTGTAACCCCATTCTCTGAAAAAGACACCAAAGATATGGAAGCAATTCAAATGGGAAGTGCCGACCCTCCACTTTAGCCTCTACTTTACCCTCCGCATCTGACTTCACCGCTTCTTTGACTATCTGAAAAAAGTCTTACAGGCAAATTATCTTAACAACGAGCACGAACACAAAAAAACACGTTGACATTTATATTCATGATTCGGATGCGATTATGTATGTTCGACTAAGGGAAAAACATGTTTCTTTTGCCAGCAATTTTACTGGTCTTTTCTAGAGTGAAAACGGACTATTACCTACGTCTGGTGAGTTTCTCTTCTTGGGAACCTGACCTCATAAATGTATCCTTCAGATAGCTGATAGAATGAAACTCTCTTGGACGAAATCCCTTCACAATAATATCGAAACTTATCATATAAATTTTATTCAAAACAGGCCTACAACATCGAATAACGATGAGTTGGGAGATGAATACTACAAAGCTGAATTCGACGGCCACTCACAAAACTGTGATTCTTACTGCGAAGATTGTCCAATTAATTTATTAGACATATTTTCAAAAGAATTTTATTTGTAAATAATTTTAAGATTCAAATGATATTTTTAGAAGATTCACAGATTAAGTCCATATAAAATTTTTGTATTCTACATTTTATAAATGAATTTCTTTGCAACACATGATTTAATAATGATTTTTCAAAAACTCAATAATCACCAGTGCCATCTAACAATTCAAATCGTTGAAAATATATAAAAATTATGGAAAATATAAAATTATACATATTTATAAAATATACAAAGGATCATTTGTTCGGGCGATTTACTTCAGCTGCGAGTACAAGAACATAATGGATGCGGATTCATTTCATTGCATTGAATCTGTGTATCATTTTCAAGATGCTATTCTTGGAAGCGTTAAGACTGCAATGACTCCTGCAAAACAGTTTTAACCATTCAACTGTTGACCTTGTAATGGAAAATCTATTCAAAACCACTTACATCGTATGCCCACTTTGACCACAAATATTGCAAATACACTGCTTTAGCACAGGACACGAAGGTTTCCCGTTTTCATAAAGTGAATGTGATGTGTAAAACTCACTGCAATTATTATATATTTAAGACAAAGTTTTACCTCTATAAGGACATTTTTTAAAACAAATACTTACTGTGATTCCCCATTTTTCCTGCAGAAAGAACAATATTTTCTGCAATTCTTTCTATATTGGAAATAGCTGTTTTCTGTTCTCTGCTGTGGATTATTAACCGGAATGTATGCCGGATTGTTTGTCAGATTATCTCGCCAGGAGTTCTTTACAAAAGGTCGATTATTCAAATATTGTGGATTTGGAAATTGGGGATTAGTAACATAGGCAGCTCTGTTGTTGCTACTGTTATCATTAAGAGGGTATGGCTCTTCATGCGAATGGTCACTGTATTGATCCCAAAAGTTCATTGGAGGATGTCTGTTATATTTTGTTGTTCGGAAGACAATTTCTTCATGTGTGAACAAGCCAGCATCAGGAGCTGGCCCGTAGTTAGCGCTATTGATAGGTTGTGGTCCAGAGCAATCGTTATTTGACCATCGCTTGTAGTTTATGTTGACCGATGCAATATTCAAGTAATTGACATTGGCATTCATATAGCAGTTCTGCCGTGGTGTGTGCATTGTTCTGTGTGGTGAATCCTTGACCACCGGCTCTAGGACTTTCTGAACAATATCGAGGACTAGTTGGGTTGCATCGTCGTCGCAAGTTGTATCTTCAACAGGTATAACCATTATCTAACAATATTTTAATGAGTGATATTATTCCTAAACTACTATCTTCAAACTTAAAAAATATATGTTAAAACCCGTCGCCAATACACCAAAATACAGTCCGTATAATAATCTATATCAAAAAAGTTTTCACTTTCTAGTTTACATCCAAAAATGACAAAATTTAAGGAATTTCAAAGCAGTAACAACATTACAACATTATTTTCTGGTGAGATCCGGAAAGAGAAATTTTGGAAGTTCAACGCAAGAAGGCTTTTAATTGGTTCAAAGGAAAAAATCGCCACGGAGGATTTCTATGACAGTAATCAATCACACCATAATCTTATACAAATTTTACAATTTAAATAATCCTAACTACTTTTTATTTATGAGCACTAAGCAGAGTCAAGTGAAAATAGTTAAGAAGGGTCCTTCTGGTAAGAGGCATTCCGAAGAAATTTTTAGCTATCACAGAGATAAACGATAACAGTGAATCTAAAGTACAATCAATGTCAAGTCAGAGATAGCCCCGGATATCGACTGAATAGGCTATCCTTAACTGCCGATATTTTTTTATTCTTCTAATTTCTCAGTGAAATTCTATTTGTTCAAGATTTCAATATCCCCGTAATAATCTAAATTGTTTGGCTGGATAACAAGAGCGGTTCTCCTCGGGGTCTCTTCTTCCCATTGAGCTAGTCGTCGTAAGCTTACCGAGTAATTAGATATAGTTAGGTTGTGAATACATTTTAGTGATATGACCAGCAACAGTTTATCTTGCAAACCTTAATGTTATCACAGGTAAATGCTTTATCTTTAGAGAGTGGTGGATGGTGCTTACCTTAAGATAAATGTAAGACGAGAATGGACACACGAATGGTAGCATTTTCTCTCAAAGCAATAATACTTTATATTTAAGGGTTTGGACTTGACCTTCTATTCAGTCGACATAATAGCCTCAACATGTTTCGTGAATCCATAGTTTACCACAGTTGAAACGCCCACCTCAGCAATCTCGACCATGGTTAAATTTGCAAATCACGTTGCGCTTAGTAGATCAATATGACGAATGTATGATAAAGAAAGTACATCTTTGGTTTTACCTAAACCCCATCATGTTATTGGCAAAACCTGCTGGTCAAAAGCCCAGACTAAACTGGAGACTACGAGATAATACACTCAATATTACTCTAAGTAAAATAAAAATAATAACTACATCATTCTGATCATAACTACATCATTCTGACTACTACTCCCACATTTATCCTGGTGGTAGGTCCACAACAGTCCGGCCAGAGAAACGCTTTGAATGGATTGATTGAGTGATCATCCTTTCGAATAATATGCCTTGTAATAATGCCAAGTCGCCCACCAAAGTCGTTTCAAGATGTAAGTAAACTAGTTCATGAACCACAAAACCGAGCAATTTATAATCCGTGATATTGGGCTTCGTTATGAAATATCCAGGTTCACGAATCATAAAACGTTGGCTCTTTGGCAAATCTATGAAAAAGCCAAGCATGAAGCAGAGAAAGGACTCGATGTTACTCGAGCTACGAGCTATTATACGATAAACTGGACACTGCTAAGTTAAATACCACCATAATTTTCAGCACTCCTGCTGTGTTTACAACAAGAACGATAACTTTCATAGCCCCAAGGCGTGTTACGACGAACAAATGGCGAGAATATATGAATATGTCAATGGAAGAATTCTCTCATCCACCACAACCATCCAATTCGGATGTTGTCCCACAACTTGATGGTTTTGAAACGCATCTTTGAGAAACATCGCCCTCTCTAAAAAGCCGTCCTGCACTTAAAGAAAACGTTTGACCATTTGATGCAGTCAATCGCAATAGAAAGAGCAACGTTCGGAAAGTGACAAGCGGATTAAAACCGCTCCACTTCTCCGTCGGTTTTACTTCTTGCCATTCTTCTTCGTTTGTATATCTGTGTTTTAGGGTAGTTATGTTCCCCTAGTGTCTCAAAACAAGAAGTGCCTTCGATGGAAGGTCACCACACTGATAGCAACTTCTAGCAGAAGGACTATACATTCAAGCCGATGCGAAAGCCCGCAAAGATTAACCGAATCAAATTATAACAATTGTAGACTCAACAATAGAGAGAGCTGAGTCGGTTGTATGAGGAGGCACAGGTAACCCCTTAAATGATGTTAATTGGTCCAAAACTGCTGCACGAGAGAATAAACTCTATGGCGAATATCCTCTCAGAGCCTATTGTGTAGTCTAATCACTTATGTAGAATTATCCCAACGAGTATCACGTGCTAAATTCCACATTAGAGTCGAAAAAGGTGAATTGTGATCGAATCCACTTTGAGATGGAAAAGGAGAATCATTACAATAAATTGGCTATTTACCCGCTATGCCTAGAACAGACAAGTGGATGGAAAAAAGAGAGCTGGCATCACACACTCGAAAGCAACCCATGAACTAAGGAGGAGTTTTCGTAAGGTAGAAATAGAAGCCAGCATCAAAAGTTAACTTAAGAACAAATTGGGTTCGGTGAAGTACAAAAAGAACCTTAGGAAGAAAAAACAGTCCTTTATCCCCAGACAGATTCTACCGTGTTCTTAGAACTCAACTGCATACCAATAACTTGAAGTTAAGTTAGAATAGCCTTCCTAGCAAAGTCAGGCCGGGATTAAACCCCGGTCAAAGCTTATAGGATAATCAGTCAGACCACTTTTTCAAAACTTTGGGAGAAACTGGTTTAAGAACACATTCTACATACTTTCTACACCCCACGGATTTTGCGGGGAATACTGTGGTGAGACTATGTTTGCCATTATAAGCAAGGTATGTCCGCAGATTAGAGTTCTATCACTATTACTGTGGGACTTTGTAATACACGAATCGTTGGTCTATTCAGGGCAGGGATATCGGTATACTTATTATAGGAAAATTCCTGCAAACGGTCTCAGGACTAATTCAACTAGCTCTACATCTGGTGGAAGAGTGGTGCGATTGGGAAGATTCCAGGATAAAGCCCAACCAAACCACTTTCATAGGCTGTACCAGAAGCAGAAAGCAGGAGGAGTTCATGCTCCCCCCTCTTTTACAGGACCAACCACCGTTACCAAATGAGAACAAGTATCTGGGAGTGATACTAAATACAAAACCAACTTTGGGCGTTTTTAAATGGGGAAGCGTAGCTTGCTGCACACAAACTACAACGAAATGACATGAATTCGGACAACTGCCTCATACATACACAGTCATATTATTCACGGAATACAACCGAACAGTGGAAATGAGCAATGATTTCATATTGGCAAAAGTCTGCCGGAATTCCAAAGTCTATACCTCCATTATTAGAGAAGATTGAAATTCATAGAGAGGCTAGTACCTAAGAAACCAGACACTATGGTATATGAATGGATTCAAAACAGAAGAGGGATGAAACTGAAACACGAAATGTGGACACCCCCAAGCCAACCCACCAATGAAATGGCTAGTGTATGTGATAAATCTGTGCGGCAGAGCCTACAAAGCTAGTGCCATGTTAAAATATCCTCTTTGACAGCCAGAGAGCCTTAAAAACTGCTTCAACACCTCAAATCAGCTCTAAATTATTGTACGGCAGCAAAACCTTAAGACCCTGACAAAGACATTCACCAACGACAAGCGATCATGAACCATATTTCAGCTCAAAAAGAGAAATTATTCTCTCTGGAATTCAACCAAATCTCTCTTCAGCTGAAACAGAAGCTGTGGAAACGTGGTTTGGACCTCGTTTTCCCTAGCAAGCCAACTTGAAACTCTTTCAGGGATCAAGGAAGAAACTAATCGCTCAAATGATCGAATTCGGAGTATGCCCAATTTCCTGCACTCATTGCAATAAAGTGTACATCAGAAAAACTAGTAAGAAAATTGAAATACGAAGGCATCGAAAGATTTCAGATCTAAAGTAGTGGAGCACATCACTTTGGAGAACCACACCATTTCGAAGAAGGACGTAATATGATTTAAACGCAAAGGGAAATTATATGTTTATGGGAATTTATAAACCCATAAAGAATTATTCCGCAATAAAAACCAGAACAACGTATATAATTCACCAAAGAAACATATTCGAGACAGCATCAAGTAAACATAGTGGAATGGATGGATTTAATCAGTGGCCAAATTTTTATCCACCGAGCTCGTGGTAAGAGAAGCGTTAATAGTACGACTCATTCGGATTGCAGCACTAAGGAAGTCATTGAAATATGCGTATTTGCGAAAAAAATAATGCAAATGAAGACAAAGGAACAAGTTGGCAAACTAAGGACAAAGTAACGTTTAAGTGAATAGTGAGGCATAAGAAAATTGACGGTAGTGAAAAATTGAATGCACTTGCAAAGGATTCCAGTGTGCTAGAGCACTTCATTCAAGATCAACAGTACACTACAGGATACAGTACCCTATAAGAGGCGATGTGGTCAGCAACAGTAGGATAACTCTGAAAAGCTGGACTCGTAAACCGATCCCGTGTATTGCAAAAGGGCGGAAACATAGAGATGACAATTACCACCCGATACAATTCCTTTCGGAACCCGATGATTCTAGAAACACGGACCAATAAAGCTTCGTTGTAGAGGTGATGAAGAGGAATAACCCATATTTGTTACTTCTTCCTATGTTGCTACGTTTGACCCTGAAATTAGATTGAGGCTGAAACCCGAGGAGAGCTGGATAGCCGCAAACAAACGAGGCCTCAGCAACTGGAACACATTCATCAGCTCAAAAGTGTGACTGTGAAGAAGCAACAATACGAGTATCTATTAGGAAAGTTAATTTCCAATTTCAGCTGACGAAGTACACTCACATATGAAGCATAAACAGGAGTAAGAGTAAACCGAAATCTTTTTATCAAGGGAATCACTAGTTCATTGAATTAGTCAGTAAATACTCTGGAAGCATCTGGACGGAACAGATTTGGATGATTGAAAAATTGTTTTAAATGCAGAGATCTGATGGACTTTATTCCTTCAAGTTCGGGATTGAGCGCTTAGAGCTTACACAAGCCCGAATCATATAGGAAAACCTATATTTTAAATAAAATTTACGTAAGGTAAAATAACAATACAGAGGGAAACCGCTAAGCCCAGCCTCGTGAGGTGTAAGGGCAAAACGCGCGAAAAAAGTAAAGACGTTGAATGCAAAGGGACTGCGGAGTGCACAAACAAAAGAGTGAAGCTTCAATTTCCCTTCTGCCCTTCAAGGCAACCTTCCTTATGCTGTAATATTTTACAAGTAAATTGAGGTCATCGGCGTATAGGCCAGATAAATATGGACTTGTTGATTAGACACTGAAGTTACAGTACATTACACAGAATGATGATCTCCATACGCGATTATGTAGTCTTCAGAAGCAAAGTGGAGGGTAAAGGTAAACTCCTCACGATCGGAGTAGATTACCGATCCCTAGAGGCAATCAAACGTCAAAATTGCCATACCAACTATAGATTTGCCAGCATCTGTGCATTGGGACAAGGAAAAACGGAGAAATGATGTTTCGGAGAAGACACCAGATGGAAAATCTACCAAGGAAGGAAGGAATCTCGGAGGCCATAGAGGCTGAAAGGGCAGGATCAAGAAGGGAAGAAGACCTGCTGCCTAGCGGGGAAAATAAGCTGGACGACTAGACTATGATCTTCTGGGTTTAGGGTGGATAGCAACTTGCAGGAAAACGCCATGTCAAATGTGGAAGGCAACACTCCGACAATGGAGAAGAGATCCATACATTAAGGGTGATAATAGCCAGCAATAAGGTAGCCCAAATAAACGTTCATCACACAAGATCTGCATTTGCAGTGATTGTACGGGTAATCTCCAAGGAAAGCATTGGAAAGGGCTGGCAACAGAACTCTAATTCGTAGTCTGCAAGGAGGAAGTACGCAGGTAGTTTGGAACGCCTCTTGCGAAAAATCAAAAGCTTGTATCATTCTTAAACGTAATTTCAAACATATATTTCTTTCAGAGTTACTGATCCTGGCTGTTCAAATTTTACTGGAAATCGGGGGAAAACTCGGGACGCAGTCGTGGCATGGGAGGCCAGGAGACGAAGTTTTGTTAAAAGGAAGGCACTAGCACTTCTTCTCGGCTGCGATGCCAACGCCCATCACGAAGTCTGGGGAAGCAGCAACACTAATCAAAGAGGTGCCTACCTTCTTGAATGTATTTTTAGCAATCCAACATTCGTGACCAGCACTAGATGTAACTCTAGGGAATACTCTGATGAACGGGCTGGTCAAGAATTGGAGGGTGTCGGATGAGCTCTCTATGTCGGATCACAGAATAATCAGAATGGACATTGAAGGCAATTCAGAAATAAAAACAATAATAAGGAATCCCAGGAGAATAGATTAGGGCCCATATACGAGGTACCTAAGCAACAACATGGCTCATCTACAAAGGACGGTGATGGGAACTGGAGACAATAGTGGAAGACCTCAACAAAATCGTCATTGATGCATATGAGGTCAGCTGTCCGACTAAGCCATTTGAGTCATCAAAGGAAGTTCTCGGGTGGAACAGGAACCTAGCCACTTTACTACTACTAGTGTGCATCAATCAAGCCAAAGTCTCCATTCCCTAGGAGGCGTAAGCTGGATCTCCTGAATCAAATATTTGGGAATTACACTAGACAAAAATTACCCTGAAAGACGCATGTTGGAAACAAATGTCAGGAAGCTGCAGGTCCATGCAGGGAAAAAATGGAATTGCACTCCGAAGATGCGCTACAATATTAATCTGGGCAGAAAGAGCTGAACTCAGCACAAAAGCCAAGGAGTTACACTAACTCCAAAGGCAATGAGGACATGTCCTATAGCATCCTTGGTGGTCCATCTGGGACTGACTCCTCTCAATTTGCACATACAGATGCAGAGAAGGAGGGCAATCTTCAGAAAGACCGGGAGCTGCTAGATCAAAGGGAAATTTATATCCTTTCTAGGCGGTACTCCGAATTACTGATACCAAAGAATAATATGACGAGTTTTCATTTGGATAAGAAGTTAGAAACACATACATTGATAAATCCCGCACAGCAGATGGAACGGGGGTCATCTGTTCAAGGAAAACGTACTACGGCAATTACGGATTATTGCTGATTTTAGCAAACACACAATTGAAATAAAAATCGAGTCGAGGATAGGAAAAGTGCCTGTCTTGGTTACACTGGACAAGTAGGTCATTAGTTGGCTTCAAGCCGAAAAGACGTAGCAACTCCAGTTGGCCCTGAACCAAGAGTAGTTGCTGCACTTTTGCCGGGGGACCTCTTGTGCTTATCAGCCGGGGATTCTAGAGCACCAGTAATTAGTTAGTCCCACAGTACCAAAGGGCGTTTATTTCCCGGAATTGCAATCGTATTATCCCCAAGAATTTAGTAGAGGAAATTAAGGATAATCTCTCATGTTCCTACAGAAATAAATTTTCTGAATCAACTTCCAAGTGTTTCATTGACATAACAAAGTCTTTGTAATGCCATTTAGAAAATTCTGTAAAGATTTATCAAATTCCAGCCGATATGAGCACCACTAGGTTTCCCAGAAAACAAAACAGGTAGCCATCTAGGGTGGTCCCCAAGTAGGAGTCGGGCGCTGTAACTAGCTCGTTCTGTGGTTACAGGAGCAGTTGACGGATATATCCGATCAAGGTCTACATATCTGGAGAGTTGCCAGCCCCTTCTAAACCAGGACCACGACCCTCTATCAGCAGCGGTCGGGCCTCGTCCAAACACTGCCATTACTTTGGCCCAATACCGGGCCCGGCATCCCGTAGTCGGACCAAATACACTAGTAATTAAGAAGGAGGGGAGGCCGAAAGGTGCGGCAGCGGCCGGAGAGGCGCAAGTTGCATCTACTCTGAGAGAATATGGCGAGCCCGGAAATCAAGCAGCGGATCGACACTGCTGCAAAGATAGCCATTAGTGACGTCACCGAAAAAGTTAGCGCAGATTTATTGGCATTTGAGCAATTCTCTCTCTCGAAAGAGACTAAAAATAGTTCTGTTCATCCCAATTGATATAGGTTTAGAATGAAAACCATCGATTCGCTCAATAAGGTGTGGATATTCTGGGTTCTAGGATATTGGGTTAGAAGGAACTGAGACATGGACGGGCTGGCCAGGAAGTGGACCAGAACCCTTCTCTAGAACCGGATACGGGTTCATGGCTCTGACATTAAAAAATTAAGACGAATTGCTGAGGGAAAAATACTGGACATGGGGAATGGAGCAGCAAGGAGATACGAACGCTCAAAGGATTGTTTACTAACTGACTGACTGACTCACCAAGAACCTCCGGATTATAGTGGGAATATTCACTGGTCACTCCCAACTGAGCTATCGTCTGTGGAACTTAGGGATATCTACGGACACTGCCTGCAGGTCCTATGCGGAATGTGACGAAACCACCACACACGTTTTGGAATAGCGTGAAAAACATTTGTGCAAAGTAGGCCGAGACACCCCTTAACAGAACACAGTACAGGGATGGAGGGGCGTTAGCTTTGCGGGCTATGCCATGGAATGGTCGTCCTGGTACTACAAGTGTGTACTTTAGAATAGTAAGAGGAGCTTGAGCACATACATAACACCCAATACTTCGTAGTCTTAAATGGTCTAAGATTAGGCTCAAGGCAGAGCGAAATAGTTGGGATATGTGATATCAAAACTTATATTTACACAGAACCGTCCCCTTCGTACGGATATGTCTTCAAAAAGATCATAAAATCCCAAAATGAAGTTTCTAGAAAAATAAATTAAGTTAAAACATTGTGTAGCCATATTTTAATGCATTAGTATTGTGAAAACTATGGGAAAGGCTCAGAACAAAGTGCCGAAACAGGTTTTCACATTGCAGTTAGGACAACCATGCAGAATAATCTTTCGAGATTTATGTGGAGAATAATTGGCAATTGGATATTAAATTGGAAATACAAGGACGTTGCGAACTGAGGAAATAATAAGTTTGCTGCTTCTCCAGAAGCAGATTTTGACTTGGCAACAAATTTGTAGTAATATTACCTTGCTGGGAGTGCTCACTCCTGAAGTGTTTCGGGTAAATAATTTTTTTCATTCAATTACTGATTGTATAAATACTATAAATTCGTCACATCTACTTTGAAATTCAACGACTTTCGATGTCAACTACTCATCTACGTTTCCAAGAACTAAATTTCAAAAGCACTACATGTTCCTTCAATGAAAAGCAAATAAGGCAGCAACTTACTTCTCACATACCAAATACACAACTTTCCAACTTCGATCGTAACGGTCCACTTTGAAAATTTTTCGAGCGAATTGCAATTTACAATTGCAATTTTTAGTTCGCCGTTAAGTGCTGCCATAATCTTCGAATAAAGCGCTGTAATTTTTGACGCCATAAAATATGAATTTAAACAATGAATCTAGTTGAGAATGTTTTATTCTATTTTTGAAGTAAAGAAATGCATGTTCCATTCTCAAACTCCGCCAGGCACCTGTACGAAATAAAAAAATTCAATCGAATAATTCTGTGAAAGCCGAAAAGCAGGCGTCCAATTAATAGCGTTCATTTTTCGAACAAACGTCAAAATATTAAGTGAGTTCATAATAATTAATACGCTCGATTTCCAATTTAATTTTCTTTTTCAATATTTAGTAACTGAATTTGTTAAATGTTTCCAGATCTCTTGAGTTGACTATTGTAAACCACCCACAAATTCAACTCGGATGCCAATTGGAAATTTAGAACAGTTTAGGCAACGTTATAATTCTGATTGGAACATAAGCTGGAAATTGGAAGCGACCAGCGACGAGCACTTTTCTAGATTTTCCACTCACATTCAGTTCACGTTTCTGTCGTTTTGGTCGGTGTAGTGTGCGGCGGTCTATTTTCGTCGAGGAATTACGACTTGCCAGTGTTTAATTTATCATCATTATCATCGGTACTAATAATTTATAATTGCAAAGGTGAGTAAAGGTTGGTTTATGTGTAGGTGCTCATGACAACTATCCGAGGAATTGTGAAAACGTGCGGTGAAGACTTGGCCCCCGGATCGCGACCCGGCTGATAAGAGCCGGAAGATGTTTCGAGAATCTGTGGTTAAGATTGGCCGCATGTGATTTTCTGAATGGGACAATTTGGAGGCCGGGTACGTTGTCCATATGCCGGTGATTATGTAACGAGTACAGTCGGAATTCCTGTTGAATTGTGACGTTTTTGGGATTTTGGGAGATTGTTAAGTTATCCTGATTGTCAGGGAGCGGGTCCATGTGTCAAAATGGTTAATTCACACCTTCGATGTCTAGGTTATAATCGGAGTGTGATAAGTGATTGAATTTTGGTTTATACCACCCAAAACTATTTTCCCATGTTTGCGTTTTTTTAACTTAGTTTTTATTTAGTAGAAAGATACCATCAACTTTCTTAGTGTTATGTCATCAATTTCGCAACATCCCGGCAATTTGCATCAATGGCGTTACGCGACATTATCCTTGAAATCCGCAGTGACATGCTGGTTTCCATTTCAATGTTACTCCCTTATTTTGCAGTTCCACTGGTCCAAAGTTCAATTTTCGGGGGCTCGTGTGTAAGGTATTGTTCTGAAGAGAAGGTTCTCGATCTGTTCTCCGTTGTGACGTTTCCAGCAATTTACTTGAAGAAAACAATTCTTTTCACCAAATTCTAAATATTGTACTTTAACTATGGCATGCTTCAGGAAGCCTGGATGTAATTAATGAGCAGACTCAGCTCTATCTTTAAACCGAATGATTTCTATGCAAAAAATATTTTACTATACCGATCATACAGCTACCCTGCATCCCTAATGAAACATCCAAACTGGCGAAATATCATTTTCAGTTTTCCAAGAGGATGATGAGAACCATCTGATTGACCTTTGTCCCGTTCACAAGCGGGTCGGTTCGTTGTGACCGGTTTCGCAATTTCGTCCTATCAAATGCCTGATCTGGATGCAATCCCGAAGTTTTTAAATCCCCATCCAACGTATCAATGCACCGTTGTTTCGGCTCGCTTTTGGTCATTTACCATCAACTTCGCAACATCTTCGTCTCTATTGCCGCAAGATGACGCCGTTCATTCTCTTTTATAGTTGGCCAACACTAAGAGCCATAGAGAGCGACAGGACCGAAGACATTGCCGGATTGTTGGATTTGATATTTCACGGCATCAGGTCGACCTGTCTGTGGTGCGTATGCGATCAAGAAGTGAATAATGCGATCAGCTGATATAATGGCGAGCTTCATCAGCCCGTCATCAAATCGTTCAACTTCTTTAATGGCATTTTAGAGAAAATACTCTTTTCTGGGTAAATTCTCTACCTTTGCTATAGGCCGATAACGGCGACCGTTGCGACGGGTACAAAAAGATGACCCCTGCCGCTGTGGGAGTTGGATGGAGCGCCCGGACAGCTCCTGCGATCGGTTGAGTCGTCCCGGTTCGGGCTGGTGTGGATGCGGGCGGCAGTCGCGGTTGATTCGATTCACCGGGACGGAGGCTTGCACTTGAGCCTTGAGCACTTGGGCCGCGGCTACTCCTGTTCCTGCTGTGTGGCACTACCTGCCTATTTTTTCCCGTCAAATGACTTGTCAGTTCCGCAATTCGACAGTTAATTTATCTGACCGGCAGCTCGGACCGTAGGCGCAGCTTTTCTTCGTTTTCGGAGAATTTGCAGGTATTCTTTTGTTGTTGAGGTCACCACTTTAGAGTAAATACTATTTTCTGGGTAGATTCTCTACCTTTGCTATGGGCCGAGAACGGCATAAATAAGTAAATTGGGACTTTGAGTTCCACAGAGTTTCCCTGGACCGGTACAATATTTATGGGTTAGCGATTCTAATTTTTCTTTGCATGGAAACAAAATGTATGCAATTCCTTTAAAAAGTAAGAAACGTCGAATTTAATATGCTCAGAATTGCTTGAAGGTTTTCCTTTTGAAAAGCTAGTTTCAATGTGCACTTTCTTTTTATATATTTATTTATAAAGATGACAAAAATTATCAAGAAGAACAAAATATAGTTTGTTTATTCGTTATTACTTAAAATATTTTTCAACATCAGAAAAGTAAACAATTGAAAATTTTTGATTCATAAAGCAGAGGCGACTCATTCGCAAATTCACTTCATGTAAACTTTACTACGCGAGAGTGCGTGTGGTCACGCCGGCGGTTGGAGTAGAAGAGAGATGCAGTCCTTCTGTCTCCAAACAACGGGACTCGCTCATCGCTGGCTTTCCACTCTCGTGGTGAGTTCTAGAAAAGCCGCGGAGAGCGGCGGCGGTATCATCCATCCGCTCGTATCAACAACATTGTTGGTAATCCTGCTGCGCCACAGCATCACAGAAACCCTCTGAGATGGCAATGCCAACACCGTATTCAGTTTGTGGGCTACAAAAAAATACAGAAATTTATAGCCATTTTTACCACGTTTAATGTCGCAAATTTTGTCACCAGATAATCTAGTTCCTTGGAGAGCGCAGATATCAATGCAGCTTTTCCGAAGGGCTATTGCGAGTCCCATCCCGTCCTGACACCATGTATTTCTCGACCAGACCGGAGCGCGTCCTGTCGCGTCAAATAAGGTGGGCGCCCTAGCATTTTTCCGAGGCATGTTACTCAATTCAATCATGTTTCTAGCGACATCGAATGCATTTTCTTGGTCGGCCTGTGGCGGGACCTGTCACCAGGGTAGGATTTAGCATGGTGGAATAACTCGTAACTTTATTTATCTCTTCCCCTGATCTCAGCATTTTATTTTTGTTTACTGAGGATAGTACAAAGTACGTCGCTTCAAACCCTACTATTTTATCGGGACTAGAGATCAGCATGCTATGTTCATAGCATGTCAGAGTTATTGTGGTTTTCTCGTATTCAATGAATCCTTCTGTTAAAATAAATACTTCAACTTGCCTCGAATATTAGTCGATAAGATCTGTCATGGCAATTACCAGAAACAGTAACTTAGAATTATAGAAGCCGGTTTAATTAAAGTTTTATCTACAATAATAACCCTTGGTAATTTTAGTATTTCAAATTGTTAGGAAATTATCGTAAACTAGACCACGTTGCCTGCAATATTTCTGCGGGGCTGTAATTAACACCTGCCTGAAAACATCCACCGGGGGGTAAATGAACTAAGCTGAGCCCTCTACGTGACTGTCAAGACGATAACCCAACAGAGGAACTTGTTCTGAATGTACGATTTCCGAACAGCAGTATCTTATCTTGTATGGGCAATAATTTCAGCTATGCATATTGAAAGTTCGATATTGCATTATCCCGCGACTTATGATAAATGTCGTACATAGTTTCGGATAGCACCGCACGGTGGGATAAATATACCCGACATTCTTTTTCTTCGTTTCGCCATCTGGTTCTATCAAACGCCTGATCTTGATGCAATCGCGAAGTTTTTAAATCCCCATCCTACATATCAATCCACCGTTGTTTCATCACTTGAACCGTATGCATTAGCGGACTTAAAAAGAACATAATTTCAGAAGGATTCTGTTGTGCAGACATGAATTCCGCACCAGCTATACGTGCGTTCGATATGGTTTGCAAACATTCTTGGCGGTTTGGCGACTAGCGGTTGAATTTGGTTAGTATCAAACTATGACATCCCTGGAACGGGTAAGAAGATTTTAGTAAAGTGTAGATCTTCGGCTAGTGACTTCCATCAGATGAGAAGGTGGGATGTGTTCAGGCTTCATACTAACATCGCACATTTAATCGTGCTTGTGCCCAGTATGTTGACGTAGTTATGACTGCCCTGGGGCCCAGATAATGAAAAAGGTGACGTTTGACACATTACTTAACGTTTTGTGAATTAATTGACCCTAACAGGGATCTGAAAACATATTGGGAATCTATTGCGTTCGTTCTTGTTGGTGCGAGTTTTTTTAAAGCTTCAGATAACCATCCATTCGGCCGAGAATTCAGCAATAAGAATTGTAAAGTCCTTCAGTAGTACCACCACAGGTGAAAAGCCTGCCGCATTGGTACCGCAGATCAAGGGATCATCGCTACTTTCTTCGATTAACTACTTTCATGGTGTCACTAATTTGAGTATAGAGTTCTGGAAGGGTCATGGTTTGCCATGATCCAGAGATTGGGAGATCCAAGGAACGACAATTTATTTGGATTTGGTTCATAATTCTGTAGAACTTCCCATTTTTCTAAGATCCTGAGGGAATTCGTCTGCTAACGGAAAGACTACGACAGAGTATTTGATAGGCATCTGCAACAAAGGATTCAATTTTATTCGCTTAATCTACTAAAGGGCTGATGAGAGTTCTGCAAACGCTGAAATTTTTATCCCGATGTATAAACCATTTAACTCCTGTAATCCACTTTAATTAACTGTGCTGCAGTCATCCTAAGTTTTTCATCTAGGTGATGTTTGATAGTGTTGTTTTGCCTAGAAGTGTTATGTTGGAGGAGTTTTCTATTCGCTCATTATTCAATCTAAGGCCTTATCCACCATTTTTCTGGTGAAGCAGATCGTGCTGATCTTATGGAAATTACTTTCACGCTGACTTCTGTCGTATGTTATTAAAGGCGATCGGTACCCCTTGTAAATTCTGAGTTGTTGATTCTCTATGTAGACAGGACGAGATTGGAATAAAGTCATCGGCCTACTCCAGCATCACCCTATTTCAATTCGTTATTTCGTATATGTTGAACCACTTTGCGGGATCGGATCCTAACATTAACTTCGATCCCTATTCTGTTAGTATGAAAGTGCGGAGGCTAAGAAAGTTAAGTGCCCATTTCGATGGGGGTGTTGAAATTCGCCATTAAGTCGCATATGGTGGAATAGCGGATGATGTTGCGACTCTGGTTACGCCACGCATGGTTGAGCAAGTTCTACGCACACTGAGAATGTTGATGCGGCGAGTAAGTACATGGATGGCTGAACACGGATTTTCCCTAGCTCTGGAGAATCGAAGTGGCCGTCCTGACTAGGGAGAGGGTTCCACAATTCTCCCTACTCAGTTTGGTGAAATCATGATCTTATCGAAGCCAAAAGTAAAACATCTTAGCCTCATAAAAGACACAGAAAATAAGCTTCTTCGAGCAGATTTGGAACCCCACAGAAAAGGTTGTGGCTAGAATGATTTCGATTTGCTAGCTGATGTCCAATGTCGGAGGACCCTTATCCAACAGGCGCCGCTTACTGATAAGTGTGGTTCAGGCCATCCTTTATGGTTCCGAAGGATGAGCTGACTCCCTCAGGAAGCCCGGCCGGAGGTAATGTGTCAAGCGGTTCTGAGTTAGAGTCCTAGACAGCCCATTGAGTGTTTTAGCCGGTAGTCTATCTGAGACAGGAATCCGGCATTTTGTATGTAAATGCTTTTCACTGCCCTACCCCAGAAAAAATCAACAGTTATGTGCCATTCCGTAATTGCATAACCATAAGCTATACAGCTCCATAGCTTCATCATCATCATCAACGGCGCAACAACAGGTATCCGGTCTAGGCCTGCCTTAATAAGGAACTCCAGACACCCTGGTTTTGCGCCGAGATCCACCAATTCGATATACCTAAAAGCTGTATGGCGTCCTGACCTAGGCATCTCAGGCAGGGTCTGGTTCATCTTTTTTTCTATCATAGATATTCCGGGCTGGATCATTCTCACCCACACGGAGCCGGATTTTATCCACGACCAGATGGTCGTGGATCGTGGGTCGAAAATCACAACCAATAATAGCTACGATGATGAAATCCGCGCACGGTTATTGGCGGTCAACGGAGCCTATCTCAGCTTACAAAAACTGTTCCGCTCGAAACGTCTCACCATAGGATCAAAGCTCTTACTGTACAAGACAATGATCTTGCCAGTCCTCATGTATTCCTCGGAGACTTGGGTTCTTAGCAAGAAGAAATTGCGAACTCTTGGCCGCTTTCGAGAGAAGAATCCTCCGAAAAATTTTTGGTCCCCTACATGAGGATGGACGATTCCGTAGCCCCCATAAGGACGAAATCTATAAGCGATACCATGACCGTCTGGTTGTGGATAAAATCCGGCTCAATAGGTTACGATGGGCGGGTCACTTAATCCGTATGGATGAGGATGATCCAGCCCGGAAAGTCTGTAAGGGCAATATCTATGGTAGAAAAAGAAGACGAGACAGACCCTGCTTAAGATGGAGCGATGGCGTAGGTCAGGACGCCAGACAGCTTTTAGGGATACCGCATTAGTGGACCTCGGCGCAAAACCGCGATGTCTGGAGTTCCTTATTAAGGCAAGTCTAGACCAGATACCGGTTGTTGCGCCGTTGATGATGATGATTGCTATGAGACGCCGCTTTAGAGTAATTATTCCACCTGAAATCTCGCAACCCTAATTCTGATATGCATTTTTTCTTTAAATCCTTGTAACTGATAAGTGGAAAAGGGAAGAATCTCCAAACCGAAAACCAATTTATTGGAAATGGTCAATGTTTTCATTTCTTCGAAAGATTACAGTTTTCTCATTCAGTTTGTCAATTCTGCTCATGTTTGATGTTGTTTTTACTTTGCAGATGTTCCGACTCCCATCAACCTTAGCTCGTTTATCGGCAGCACGTCAATTCGCTGTTCGAAGATATGCAAAAGATGTCCGCTTTGGACCAGAAGTGCGCGCTCTTATGCTGCAAGGTGTTGATATCTTGGCCGATGCAGTTGCCGTAACAATGGGACCAAAGGTAAATTCGAATCTAAATTGTTCTTTCAAACGCATGTGTTCTAAATTTCTACTTTCAATTTAGGGACGTAATGTCATCTTGGAACAATCATGGGGATCCCCAAAAATCACAAAAGACGGTGTCACCGTTGCTAAGGCAGTCGAATTGAAGGATAAGTTCCAAAATATCGGAGCTAAATTGGTTCAAGACGTAGCCAACAATACAAACGAAGAAGCTGGTGATGGAACTACAACCGCCACAGTCCTAGCCCGTGCTATCGCCAAGGAAGGCTTTGATAAGATTTCAAAAGGAGCCAATCCTATTGAAATTCGTCGTGGTGTTATGATGGCCGTTGATGCGGTTATCGCACACTTGAAGACCATGTCAAAGGAGGTCACCACGCCAGAAGAAATCGCTCAAGTAGCAACAATTTCTGCAAACGGAGACCAAACTGTAGGAAACCTGATTAGTGAAGCCATGAAAAAAGTAGGAAAGGATGGCGTGATCACAGTGAAGGACGGCAAAACATTAACGGATGAACTGGAAGTCATTGAGGGAATGAAATTCGACCGAGGTTACATCTCTCCATATTTCATCAACTCAAGCAAAGGCGCAAAAGTAGAATTCCAAGATGCATTGGTTCTATTCTCTGAAAAGAAAATTTCCACCGTTCAATCTATCATCCCTGCCTTGGAGTTGGCAAATGCACAAAGGAAACCATTAGTTATCATTGCTGAGGATATTGACGGCGAAGCTCTTAGCACCTTAGTAGTAAACCGATTGAAGATTGGTCTTCAAGTTGCAGCTGTAAAAGCACCAGGTTTCGGTGACAATCGTAAATCAACTCTCCAGGACATGGCTATCAGCACCGGTGGCATTGTGTTCGGCGATGAAGCAAATTTGGTGAAAATTGAAGATGTTCAATTGTCTGACCTTGGTAAAGTTGGAGAAATTATCATAACCAAAGATGACACCTTGGTTCTGAAGGGCAAAGGAACAAAGGAAGACATTGACCGTCGTGCTCAACAAATCCGTGATCAAATCGAAGAAACAACCTCCGAATACGAAAAGGAGAAATTGCAAGAGCGTTTGGCTCGTCTTGCATCCGGTGTTGCCTTATTGCGTGTAGGTGGTTCAAGCGAGGTAGAAGTAAATGAGAAGAAAGACCGTGTAAATGATGCTTTGTGTGCGACACGCGCTGCTGTTGCAGAAGGAATTGTTCCCGGAGGTGGCACTGCCTTGTTGAGATGTATCCCAATTCTAGATGGATTGAAGGGACAAAATGAAGATCAAGTAAGTTGGTCAAACTCGGAACGAATCCTATTTGTTTTCTACTATTTAATCATGTTTTTCAGAATACTGGTGTTGATATCGTACGACGTGCTCTTAGGATGCCAGCCCTAACAATCGCTAAGAACGCTGGCATTGACGGATCAGTTGTGGTTGCTAAGGTTGAAGAGCAAAAGGGAGACTTCGGCTACGATGCCATGAAGAACGAATATGTGAACCTCATCGAAAGGGGAATCATTGATCCCACAAAGGTAAAAGATTGATTATCCTATTTTTAAAAGATGCAGAAACTAACTAGGATTTATTTCATTTCTGTAGGTCGTACGAACAGCACTTACAGACGCTTCCGGTGTAGCTTCCTTGCTGACAACAGCCGAAGCCGTTGTAACAGAAATTCCTAAAGAAGAGAGTGCAGGTGGCATGGGAGGAATGGGTGGTATGGGCGGTATGGGAGGAATGGGTGGAATGGGTGGAATGGGAGGAATGATGTAAAGGTCGTAGCTGGTTAAGTTTTGTTTTCCTAATTTTTCGTATCTAGATAAATTTCAATTCCATTTGTTTCGACAAAATACAGAAAGAAAACTTCGAATCATCCAATTCTATAAACGAAGTCTGGGTCTCATGTTATAATTGGTAGGAATACATATTATATATGTATTATACTTTCTTAGATATTGCAAACGGCCTGTTGTATTATTGCATGTACATAGCCATGAGTGTCATCCGTCTGAATGGCTTATGAAATTTTCATTTACAAACGGCTTCATTGTAATTTCTACCTTTTTCGAGTGTGTTCTCTTTTTCTTCTACTTTGACCCAACGGAGTTTATAAGGCAGAATTTTTAAATGCATTTACGAAAATGTTGAGACGGCAGAGATGATGTATGTATATGCCATTGCATTGTTTAGTTTTACGTTATTTTCAATAAAATATAGTTTTTATTATAAAAGAAATTGTGGTTGATATTTTTTGTACCAATATAAAGGGAAACGAAATTTCGAATTGCTAAACTTCAACGCTTCTTAGGGACTCACACTTCTGGGGGTCACTACACTGCATTGAAATCCGAACCTTCGACAGGAAATATAAGAGCAATTTAAAAGATAATTATAGTTAAGTTCGGTTCCGAGTCAGACCTACCAAAAGATGATGTAATGACATTGGTGGAGGCATATGAATGAAATGTGGTGCAGATTTGTGGAAATTGTCTCGCGACCTTTTGTTATAGATTTACAAGTGTTAAAATTGACAAACCCCCTGCACTAAGAAAACGTCGGCACCTTCTGGGATTCTCCCATTCATGGAAACATTATTACTCAGTTTTGCAAAAACTGTCTCAAATTGACCTTCCGAAAGTACAAGTCGGGAAACCGGAAGCTAGACGCTTCAGGTATGAAAGGTTTTGTGTATTTTTTTTTTATAAAATATGCACATATTATGTGAAAATAGCCACTTTCAAGTGATATTGACATTCATAGTCTTGAATTTGCAGAGGAGCGCAGGTTTGACCTAGTATAACTTTGTTAGTAATAGTGCGATTTTCACCAAATTTGGCAGGATCATGATCTATACTATAGCCTACATTGCTGCAAAATTTTGTGATTCTAGGGTGAACTTAAGGGGGTTTTCCTGTCAATTACTAAAAATTAGAGTAATATACTATTATTAACTTTATTTGAACAGGTATCGATATGGAGGGTATTTCGGAGCCTAGGCACCATATAGTGGCAGCTCCCTGATTTTTTCCAGATTTTTCGGTTGGGTAGTTCCTGAGAATGGGTTCGTTAAAAAAATGACCACTTTCAACCTCCCGCACTCCCCACCTTTTCAGCAAAAGTCAAAACTAATACCGGTCAAAACTACTAACCGAGACCTTTAATTTGATACCCCACATGACTATATTTGATGAAAAAAAAATTTACACCCCCCTTTTGCATGTATGGGGACCCCCCTTAAATTCGTCGTAAGAGGATGTAACTCACTATATGTGTGAGCGTTCACAGTTCCCACCTTTCCACCAAATTTAGTGTCAATCGCTATAACCGTCTCCGAGAAAAATGCGTGTGACGGACGGACAGACAGACAGACAATAAACCGATTTTATAATAATAAGGTTTTGTTTTACAAACAAAACCTTAAAAATGAGTTTATTTGGGAGGTTATCGAAGCCCCGAAAACTTCAATTTTGGAGTTCATCTATCTTTCTTAGACAACGGCAACAAAGTAGATTGGAAACAGCCGAGTAATTGGATGAAACTGAAATCACGGGTGCATGCGTAAAGTCTATGTATATATATGAAACGGGCTAGCTTGAAAAGTGTCCTTAAATTATAACTTAGTCTAGTACGTTTATGATGGGTTGGGTTCACTTGGCTAATTCTATAATTTTCACCCAATTGTATTTCTCCCTTGCCCCATTTAGGACGCGGTGCGACTTTCCCTTAACAGAATAATAGTAATTGTCCATTTTAGTCATTTGTCTGTTGGTCAGTCCTACTGTCATTCTTGCAGTGCTGGTCTAGTATCAATCGATGCTAGTTACAACTGTTCTGATGTGCAGAATTAGTGAATAACCATTCAGAATCTGAGGTGTTCAATTTATTGGTAAATAAGCTCGTTCGAATCAAAACACTAGCTGCATGTGTTCTCCCCTACTGTAGATAGATCTATTAAACACATTATTTAAATGCTCGGACTTTGCTTTTTAGCTAAATGAATAATGAAAATCTAACGGCTCCCGCTGCCCATTAGCTAATTTTTTACTGTTATGCTGCTCGCAAGAACACTTGGACGGACGGATATTTTAGGATTTTTTCAAAAATGTTTCATGGGTCAAAGAAAAGTCAATGCTTTTCTGATGATTACCGGTAGATGTAGAACCCGTTTATAATGACTGTTTATTATTGTATTATTTCTCATTTCAAAGAAATAGCTACTATGAGGGTCTGACCCCTCCTTTCAGTAGAGGATCGCTTTCGAGGGACTGAACTGCCAATAAATTTTTTTGAATAACATTTTCCACTGGGGCTGCTCCTAGAATAATGCGACCTCATGCAGTCGGTGTGCACCTTGATTTCATAAGCTCATACAGCAAAACAACAAAACTAAAATTTTTGTCCCCAAAAAAAAAATATTTTTACCTATTTTAGCTAGGATAGACAAGCGCGAATTTCCCTTGGGCTGACTGTGTTCCTACTTCTCGCAACGACACGATCTGGTAGCACCTGGCGAGGAGCTTGTGTACCGGGGCGAAACCACCATTCAGGGATCGGGTTGAGGAACTTAACAAATTAGTTTTTAAAGTGATATCAACCAGCCAGTAAACCATTTGCTCGGAGTAGATTCAATAACACGAAACATGTTGCTATCGGTTCTGAAAAATAAACGAACGGCTGTGCACTGTGCCCTTGCGCGTAAGTTTCGAAATATCAACTATATAAATGTCCATGCAATACAAAAAGAACCGCGGAAGAAGACTTTCTAAAAGGAAATGGGTCCTCCATGCCTGCCAGGTATTTATACTTGAAGATTTTAATTGTTAAGCTGGAAGGAGACCCATATTGAGGCGATATGTCGCGGGTTGCGGACTATCCAACTAGCAATGTTTGACGAAATGATCTTTGGAAGTGCTTAGTTTGCGCAAAAATAGAACCTTAAACCAATGCGAACTTTTCTGGAAGGAATTTTTTTCAACCAAATTGGCCACGTGTTAATCGAAGGGAAGCTAACTCTCAGCCCTCATAATGTAGAGCGATTATGGACTTGGATTACAATTTCATTGGCGAGGTGAGGTAAACATTAGAGCAATCTAAAACATTGCTCTACATAAACCTACAAGGGAACATTGATACCGCAATGATTGCTCAAATGCTCTAAAGATGAAGCATCAACAATTGACTTTTACAGCTTCCTGCAAACCATTATCTTTGGTATGATCCCGCACATATTTGATTCCGCATATATTTGACCCCTGTTCTAAGAAAAGTCGGAAGGACTGGTTTGATAATAATTGTCCTATCTGGGCCGGAAAGTTATAACCGCAAAGCTATAATGGCGGGATTCCATTATTGGTAGCCAACAGAATCTATTTCAGCCTACAAAACTGTTTCGCTCAAAGAACCTCACCCTAGAATCAAAACTCCTACTGTATAATTGATTTTGCAAGTCTACGTCCTTGGAGACTTGGGTTCTTAACAAACAAGATTGGGAGCTCTTAGTTGTGTCCGAGTGGAGAATCCTCTGGAAAACGCTTGGCTCCTATAGAACGATGAACAGTTTCGTAGCCTGGACAATGAAGAAATCTATGAGGAACACCGCGACCGGTTGTGAATGAAATCCGATTTAATGAGCTATGATGAGCAGGTAATATATTCGTCTGGATGAAGAGGTTCCAGCCCGGAAAGTGGATGGAATGTAGTCCTGACCTTATATTTTAGATGAAATTTTCGAACAAAAGATATTGCCTTGTGGAATATGCCCCCTAACCTAAAGGATGGTTTACTTATCCAAGTCGTTGTCAGTTTTACGCAATCATGGATTTTCGCCGATTCACCAAATACAAAATTAAATAAAAGTGGAATCGACGATAGGGAAAGGGCCTGTCTTAGCTATACTAAGCAAGTAGGTCAACAGTTGGCTTCAAGCCGATCTGGACACTCTCTAGGGATAGAGTTATGCTGACTTCATACTTAAGGTTATGAAAGGCCTAGCACCTTCAGTTCGCGCTGAACCGAGGGTAGTAATTATGCAGCGGGGGTTCTAGAATATTAGTTAGATTTTGATTCAATACTACAGGCCAAATACTTATGTAACCAGGTTTGGTTGAACTGTACATAATAAAAAAAATAATAAAGAACTATCTTCTAGATTACGTTCTTCTTTAATAAGGTCTAGGAGCAGCGACAACGTACGAAGTAAAACTCAGATGAGTCTGGGGACTACCCGTACAGACATTTAACCTAGAGAAGCTAGCAACAATAAATGCACTGCTGTATTCTGGGAAAAAGGTCCGTCAAGATGCCGTACATAACAGATAATTTCGATTTTGGGAGAGATTTCAATCTTAGCAATGTGGATATCCACAACTTTCATACTTTCTTGATTATTGTTTTGAATTCGTTAAGGCCTTTTTCCTGATTTTGTCATCATATTTTTCCTACGTGTTTCAATTCTTCGTTTGGTGGTGGCTCCAGATTACATAATGCAGTGATACTATAGCCCATAGCACACACTTTAGTTATCCAAGGGAAAAGCAAGTAGGTAGAGAAGAACTGCGCATAGTACATAAATAAGCAATTGAAAAGAACTGAGGAGCACCTTGAAATAAAAAAAAACTTATAACATATTAGTCGATGACGACTTCACGGTTACTTACCAGGGCAGAGGCAAATAGTCAGATGCTGCCTCACCTTTGCCCTGGGAGCAGCGTGACCGAAGCGGCTCGCAGATGTTAAATGCTCCTTTATATAAATCACAGAACGCAACGCCCTATTGACCAGAGCTGAAAATGTTTTTTGAGAATTGCTGAGTTCTAAGTCCGCATCAAATTGTTGCCGGACCGAACCAAATGGAGAACAACTTAATCGTCACACGCTACCTCACCTCTGCCCTGGGAGCAGCGTGGCCTGAAGTTTCATCGGGGGCCCGGAACAAAATTTTAATGAAAAAAAGGATAATAAGGAGACGGGCATAATTTTCTCTTTAGATTTATATAATTTTCCAGGCCCTGTTTTTCCGCATATTTTCAAGTTATAAAGTTGCCTCGTATGTCAGTATAACCTGGATAAAGGCGTGTCGAGAAGTTTGAGTAAGGGCAGCCGGTAGAGCTAATCATAACATCTACTGCTCACTACTCCCTGATATCTATTGTTCTCCCGCACTGCTCTCTTTCCTTAGGATCATTTTTACAAAGGCATAATAGAGGCATTAATTGGTCTGAGTAAGTTTCTACGTTCCGCTAAGAATAAGCTAGTATTTGGAATTGGAAAATGATGAAGATGACCCTGGTTTCTTCCTCTAAAAACTCAGTTTTGGAAGATATGCTTAGCCTCTTTCATGTGGTAAACCCTATATAGGTAGTATTATAGAGTATTTAGCTCATCATTGGATTTACTTTTCTTTCACTCCCTGTCGCCTATACTTACCATACTATTGCTGATAATATTCAAATATGTACCATAGTTTCAAATACTAGCGTCCCTCAAGCTACTATTATTCCGAACTAGCATTTTAGCTTACAATATGCAGAAACGAAACTTTAGATCCGGAAGACGAACATAATAAGTTGGTTCAGCTCGTGGTAAAGGCAAGGCCGGGTATTAGTGTAGAATCAAATTGTGTGTTCCCTAACGACGGTTGATATTCCTTTTGTTGGTTTTCTCGACAGCCACCCAGAGGACACACGGCTTTGGTACGACACTGATGATGGACTCCAAGAGCATTAGCTCCATAGGTATCTCACTATTGTGGAAAATCATGTAGAATATACTTAACGAGAAACAAGGTAGCATTAGTCCGGTGACTAAACATTTTGAGATGTCGAATTGTGCTTAAGTGCAGCTGGTAATTTGAACGCAGGCGATGTGCAATATACTTGCAATGGAATAGAGACACATACAAAAGTAACTAATGCTAAAGGGATAATAGGATAGCCCCGCATAATTTTCACCTTGCACCCGGTTTTTCTCTTCACGGGCGTGGGAATAGCCTCTGAGCACTAAGACCATAGCAGTCCATTATAGTCGACGGTCCCGTCTAAAGGAATTTTCACTAATAATCAGATGTCTGATGGGCACTTACATAGGAAATGTTCCGTGAATTTCGTTTCCTCATTAAAGGAAGGACCAATATTATTTTGTAGAATTCCTATTTTGTAGATATATCCAGCTAGTGAATTATGACCAGCCAAAATAACTGTAATACTTCTGCAAAGCTTCCTGCTTTCCGAAAGGATAAACTTTGCAGTATGTTTGTTTGGTTCAGACTGAAAAGTTTGTTGTGTCGAGCAGTATTTAGGCTCTGCCATTTGTCCTTATGAGCAGATTGTTCCCATTTTTTGATAGTAGCTCCTAGTTTTTGATAGTTCCCTCATGGAGGAAGTTGAACTTTCTTTTACTAAGGCATTCGGAATTTCATTTTGAAGTGAGGACTATCCAAACCCCTTAGCGCAGCTTAACTATGGCTGCAGATTGCGCAGCGCCTGTCCTTCAATTCCTCGTCAATTACCTACGTTGCTGCGGTAATGCTTAGAAAATTTACTAAGCATAGTATTTTCGTTTTCGCGATGTAATGCACAACTCTCCTGCTTGAAATTCTTTGGTTTGAATAGTTATCTTTCTTGGGCTTCGATATGAAGACTACTTTAATCTTATGCCCAGAGGTGTAGGTAACGTAGCACAGGGCAAGACATGCTAGAAAAATATTTTTTAGAAGTCGTTTTATGTGCCCTGAATAGATACCATCCATACTAGGTGTTTTGAAGTGCTCAAATGATAGTATAGCAGCTCTCACTTTTTCACTGGTTACTACTGTTCTTGTAATATCCCAAATCTCCGTTGTAACAGTTTTTGCATTGATTCAACTCTGGAGTTTGCGAAAGTTCCATTCGCTTTTCCAAGAAAGTTTAACTTGTCCAATTCATCCTATTTAAGTCTTAAAGTTTCCGCCATCCAATTCCTCACAGAATGTTCTAAAGGAGTCTCGTTTCTAACTTCTACAGCTAATTCCAGCCTACAATATTATCCCAGCGTGGTTGCTTCTAACAGATTTGATATTAGGATACAGACTCTCGATCTTGAGGATATCTCATTGTAGAAGATCCTAGCCCCTTATTGATCAAATACCACGGATTTTGTTACCAAAAAGATATACATAGATAAGGGCAATTATGCAACTTTGCTAGCCTTGTTGCCAGTAGAAAAAAAGAGGCTTTGGCATGCTTTAAATTAATTTGACTAACCTTTATGTTTGTAGATATAAGTCCGGTCTAATGTAAAAACCGCCGTTAACTACAGATCCCACCCGATTCCCGTCCCACTGGGTTACCAGTTCCCCCATCTTCTATAAGTCCCTATTTCTCTAGATATTGTCAGACTTGGTGGTCCAGCGGCGCCCATGTTTTCGTACCTAACAAACTTCACCTGAGTGTAATTATGCGGTGTTTCCAGCGATTAATTATTTGATATAATCAAAAACTCGTTTTTTTTTATTCGCTTATGTTGATATTTTTATTTTGCAAATGCCAATACTTCGCGCAACATAAAATGGCAGCCTATGGCACGATGATCAAAGGCCTTCCAAAAATCTAACTCACAGAGAAAGACTACCAGAGCGAAAAACCCTAAATTATAGACACTACAAGGAAAAACGCACGACACGCACGAAGGATAGAACGTAGTAATCACACTACACTGTACACGCAACAATCGACTTCTACCGCATTAAAAAGAACAAGTGTCACCTTATCAAATCTGTCCAAGCATATAAACCGGACATTGAAAAGGTTCGATATACAACTGGTAGAATCAAGTCGTATCTACCAGCTAAAATCCCAGGTGGCTAGGGAAAAGGACCGAAAAACGGCAGAGGAGATGAGCGGTATATATAAAATCGCTTGCTCAGATTGTCCGAAGGTGTATATCGGATAAACGAAAAGGCTGGTAACTACTTGATTTAGGGAGCACATGAAGGAGGCAGAGCTGGCTTTAAAGCACTCCCGAAAACCTACAAAATCTATAGTGGCTAAACATATAAAATAAGCGCCGACGATTTGAAAGTGTTAAAATAGATAAGAAAAATTATCCGGCTGGACGCCTACGAAAGCTTATTCATTAGCAAACAGCCGGTAGACACTGGATTGAATTCAGATCTAGGCAATCGCTATTCACCATTTTTTGAAAAACTTTTTAAAAAAAAAATCTTCTTCTATCAGGATAGACAAATAATTTTTTAAAATGTAATTAAATATTTCTTCTTTTTCAGGATTTAGATATAAGTCTTTAAAAACTAATTTAGCGATAATTACAATAGAATTATAGATTTAGATTGGTATAAATATCGCTAATGAACCCACTGATGAGCAGACTTGTTAGCACCGATGAAGGCAACAAGTGGTTCTCGAAATATCGGTATTTGCAAAATAAAAATATCAAAAATATCAAAAGGAAAATTTAGTCTGAAGCCCTCTCCTTTACGGCTGAAATTCCCTTCCTTCTTTTTCCGGTTTTTGGAAAGAAATCGGTGTCAGCGCCACTGACCTAAGGGCCATTATGGGAATTGCTGTATTCTCCTTTCTGGTTAACCGCACCGTATGCAGTAAGTATACGGCGATGAGAGAATTCGGTATCCTAACGAAATTGATAAGACTGACTAGGCTGACCCTGACCAATGTGCGAGGCCAGATAAAAGCAGCAGGATCACTCTCAAGACCATTCGACATCAACAACAGCCTACGACAAGGAGATGCTTTATCATGCATCCTCTTTAACCTGGCCCTCGAGAAAGTGATCCGTGATGCTGAGGTAAATGCAAGAGGTACGATCCTCTTTAAGTCCATCCAACTACTGGCCTATGTTGACGATATTGACAGCATGGGAGGAACGACCCGAGACGTACAAACTGCCTTCATCCAGATCGAGCAGGCGCCAATCAATCAGCAACATCAAACCGCACTGGTCATAAAGGAAGAATCAAAAAAGGAGACTACAACTTTGAAACCATTGGTAATTTCTCCTATCTAAGGTCGAAAATCGCAACCGATAACAGCTACCTACGACGATGAAATCGCACGGTTGTAGCCAACAGAGTCTATTTCAGCTTACAAAAACTGATCCGCTCGAAACGTCTCACCATAGGGTCAAAGCTCTTACAGTACAAGACAATGATCTTGGCAGTCCTCATTTATTCCTCGGAGGCTTGGATTCTTAGCAAGATAAATTGTGAACTCTTGGCCGCGTTCGAGAGAAGAATCCTCAAAAGAATTTTTGACCCCTTACATGAAGATGGACGATTCCGTAGCCTACATAACGACGAAATCTATGAGCGATACCATGGCCCTCAGGTTGTGGATAAAATCCGGCTCAATAGGTTGCGGTGGGCGAGTCACTTAATCCGTATGGATGAGGATGATCCAGCCCGGAAAATCTATAAGGGCAATATCTATGGTAGAAAAAGAGACGAGGCAGACTCTGCCTGAGACGGATCGATGGTGTAGGTCAGGACGACAGACAGCTTTTAGAGATATCGATTTGATGGACCTCGGCGCAAAACCGGGATGTCTGGAGTTCCTTATTAAGGCAGGCCTAAACCGGACATCAGTTTTTGTGCCCTTGAAGATGATGATGAATGGGGACAAAGAGCCAATATTTAACTCTGTTCTCTGATTCCAAAGTAGATGTGCATTTCTGGAAATACACAATCATATATCAGCCAACTTCAGAAAACTTTTTTATTTATGTCCAGTTCAGTCTTCCACGGTTGGTTTATGTACATATGTTTCAAGACCAGCTGACTGGAAAACAAATTCTCAACTTAAACTTGGAAAATCCGTTCGAATAGCCCCGGGGGTATCTGGTCGAATTTCGATATCACTCAAAGTGTTTTTTCCCAAAAGATAAACAAAGCTGAGCAGTTGATATTTATTCCCAACTTAATATGTGAGTAACGTGTCGCAATTAGAAGGAAAAAATGTTCTAAACGATTTGATAAAAAAGTACTAAGTAAGGCGGCTCTTATCAGTTAGCCATGATGTCATGTGCCCGGCAGCATGTTGCTAGCATTTCAGCTACATTGAAGAATCTATATTGGAACATTTTAATTGCACAAATTAGTAATTATTGGTGTTTGTAGCGAAACGTAGTGGCGCATGAGCTATCTAATATGATCGAGTTTAATGAAGCGTTACTAAATTGGGAAAATGTGAAAAATCATTAATTTTTGCTAACTGGCAGTTATAGGATGTGGGCTATTGTGAATCGGTATCTGGTTGGATTGAAACAGTTGCAAAGATATTAGCTTTTTGCACGATGTTGAGGCAATGCTTGCCGTGAACATTGGGTAACCGTAAGGTAAACAGACTATTCCAGTTTTCAAGTGCTTCAAAAACGGATTTACACAACTTCTAAACTAAAATAATTCAAATTCCATTAATAGAAAATATAACATCGGGCATCCCATGCAATCATTCACACTGATGTAAAAAAACATGGCCGCTGTCGTATTCTGCTTTGTACCTCCTCTGGGTGTAGTGCGAGATGAATTATCTGTTGCTTCAAACTGCGAAAAACCGAGTTAAAACACTAGTCTAAGTATAGTATGTGCGTGCGAAATAATAACCGCGATAGAAATAACCGATTAGTGAATGCTAAGTACGAGAACGAACCGTAGAAATAGGTAAATGACATATTCGAAAGCGTCGTGTCACAGCCTAAAAGAAGTGTCGTCGGTAGTGGTCAGGGAGGTTCACACCAATTTTTTTCCCGAAGAAAATCTGACGGGCACACTCCTTTCTTGCGAGGAAACTGAAATTTGTGGGAAATTAGTCAGCTCGTGGGAGTCTCGGACGGTGTGAGAAGCTAGTTTGCACCCGAATAGTCGGAGGGAATGGCCAATAATCGAAATTTTAACATGTGACCTCAATTTGACGTTTTGCTCTGAAACTTTCTTGTGTGCTGTTACTGCTGCGGCCGCGACCGACCGATGGATAGATGCATTTTTCTCCGCCCGGGGTCTTGTTTTGCCTGCGTTCTTCACGTATGCAGAGACATCGATGCTAGTGCACCGACGAAATATTAAAATTGAAAAATATGCGAGCAGTGGTTGAGAACGAGTGAAATTGTTTCGAAATTTCGCCGCGCCAACGTCGATCGGCGATCGTGCATGTTTAACGCGAAAAGGAGGATTGTGTCTTCTCAGTATCTTGATATCTGGACGCTCTCAGTTGTCTTGAGTGCGCCGCAGTTCCGAACTGAAACTAGTTAATTTGTCTTCACCATTGTGACCATAGTTGCCGTTCTGTGACTGAAGTTTTTTGCTCTTGTGTCGATTTTTTTATCCTATGAGTCATTTTTGATTATCTGCCGCTTTGCGGAGAAGAATTCAATCCAAGTGGACCACCACGAGTGACGACGACTGCGACGAAGGTGGCGGAAATATTCTGCAGCGACCGTCCCACTCGTACTGCTGCCGAGAAAAGTGCAAAATTGGACTGACCCGGGAAAGTCTGGCAGTCGCGCGAACCCATAAGAACACTTGTCGCTCTGACGTGCACGCCGCTGCCGCCCGCCGTGCACCGAATGAATGAATGAAGTACTTTGAATGTCGCTTGAATCTGGACGAAAACGATAAAAACAAGCCCAGTGCAGTTGCTGCGTCGACTTGGGCCGAGGACGGCCTTCACCGCCGCGCGGACCAGCGTAATGGACAAGAGATAAGTGCACCGCTGAAACGCCGGTGATATGTACAAGGCATAACTATCTAATGCTGCAGGAGTCTAGTGAAGAATGGTTTTGAAAGTATGCACAAGCAACGCGAATAGTTCCTCGACAAAGGCAACAACATGCAATCTCAGGAGAGCAGCCCGGCCTGTGATAACTCACGTTACATATTGCAGGTAAGTTGCGCTCATATCAGCCAAGTCGATAAACTTAGCAAGAAAAAATACTTTACTTCGATAAGCAGGGAGTAATGTAGCGACAGCGGAAAGGCACTTATCGCTCAAGCTCATGTTTTTGAAAAGATTTTCATTTGACTTGGGTTGATAAACATTTTGCTTTTTCCTTGCTCTGCACCCGTATACTGTATTCTATATTCTGCTTTTAGGTTTGTTAGAAACGGAAGCGATACGTTGTGGATAGCACTTTGTCTCGGCCCCTCTCTGTGGGTTTCTGGAGGAAGCTCCGTTTGTTTAGGCATGACACGAACGGGGAAGTCTGTCTATCAGCAAAATATTTCACTTCTACACGAGGTGTTTTGAAAACTAGGACAAAACAAATGAATTTGAATGCAAGTTCAGGTTGTGCGTGGGAGGAATATGACATCCCCTCACTGGCAAGTAGTTGTCGGCGGATAGATAATCGGAGGCATGTAGAAGGCGGATCTCCATTTTCTCTGTGTAATGTTTAGAATCATTCGCCATTCCATTGCTCAGTTGGTTACTTGCCAACCGACCGAGAAGTATTCTTTATGAAAACAACTTGAAGCACGAGGGTCGAACTTGGATTGTCCGGGCCATACCATACACTAGGACAATCTTTAATAACTTTTAGATTAACAGATTTATCGTTGAGTAAAGGAACGACAAAGGAGGCAACTGGACGATGGATCACCAGAACTGCCTTATTTACACTTGGCCCGAGTCCTTACCATGCCTTTTCGAACTTAATTCCCTTTTCCTGCTCACTAGATTCCAGTTTACCATCCCTCCTGACTATCTCAAGAGCCTGTCAAACTTTTTCAATAAAACAATTGGATGCAAGTAGTCATCAAAATATTCGGAGTCATCTAGAACCGCGAGATATTTGCTATTTACTTTGGTGTCGTCGCAAATATTCTGGCAACCATCACACGTCTAAATCAACAATATGCATACGTTGGCACTTCGCCAAAGATTTTCGGTATGATTATTATGTTTGTGAACAATAATTTTATTAATAGTCAATGAAATGTGACTAGCGTTTCGCTGATAGATTCCCTTTATCTGTGCCGCATAGATTCGACGCTGATAAAGTTTCTGGTGGCAGCCATGCAAGGATGACATACTTCCCTGTCAATTTCGGGTCTAAGAGTAATGAGAGCATTTGTATAGCGCTGGAATTGAATGATGTCAGTGGGGATAAATTTAGAAGTAAATACGGCGAATCTTCGCGCTTGATATACTTGGACAGTATCAAACTGACTTCCGATATTGATGACCATTTTCGAGCTATATTTTTCATTACGTATATGTGTCGCCGTGATATCTAGATGAAATTTGGCTTAGAAGTGTCGGATCCAAGCTATCCTAAAAGATTTTCACGAACTCAACACCGGGCAGACGAGGATTAAAACGTTCGCGAAATGGAGGGAATGTTTGTAGATAAGGTGCACTAATGAAGGGACCCATTAACATGCATCCGCCGTTATTAAAAAAATACGAAAGGGTCTTCTATGGGAGGTCCTTGATATCATCCTAATAACCGACAATGGGATTCTTAGGGTGGAGGACTGGATAGTGTCTGACCAGAGATCCTTCTCGGATCACAATTGGAGGTTTTCCAGTCCAGATCTCGCCGCAGAAGTCTCCAAACCCTACAGAGACCCCAGGAGGATAGTTTGGAGAAAGTTTGGTCAAGTAATTAAGGACAAATTCTCCGGTGCGCAAATTGGTAAGATTGGCACGAAAGACGAACTGAAGTCAAAGGTCGGGGCTCTGGAAAAGGCATTCGATATCGCCTTTAAAGTCTCGTGGAATGAAGATCTCTCCAGTCTCAGGAAGCTGACCAGAGAAATCTTTAACATTTGCTACAGGCATAAATATTGGCAGCCATACAAAGGACTGACTGATTGAAGTACAAGTCGGTCATCAGAACCGCCAAGAGGCGGTTTTGATTGAGCTATTGTCAGAACATCGAAAACACCAGTGAATCCGCGAGGATCAGTAAGATTCTGTCAAAGGAACATATGGGCCCATTTTTTCTTAAAAAGTCAGAAGGCTCCTGGACGGAATCTTCTAGTGGAACCTTGGAGCTGCTGGTTCAAACGCACTTTCCCGCCAGCAAGGATGACTATGAGTCAGAACTGTGCTTGAAGGGTTTGCTGGCACCCCAGCTGTGTGCGACTATCGAATCGGTAATTACTGAGGATAAGATCGGCTGAGCTCTAAACTGCTCCTCCGCATATAAATTTCCAGACCCAGATGGCATAATGCAAGTCATGCTTCAGAAGCAGCAGGAAAGGGTTATATCGTGGCTGGTTGAGATTTACCGGAGCTGCATCTCTTTAGGATATGTACCACAGTCCTGGAGACGCGCACGCGTGGTTTTCATACCGAAAGCGGGCAGGAGCGGTCATGAGTCCGCGAAGGACTTTCGACCAATCAACCTGACCTCTGGACATCCACCTAAGGACGATTATGGAGAGAACGCCTTTCTCTAAGTCCCAGCATGCCTACCTTGAAGGAAAATCCACTAAAACCGCCCTCCACGAGGTAATTGGCGCGGTTGAGCGGTCGCTGCAGTACAAGCAGTATACCCTAGCTGCCTTCTTGGATTTAGAGGTAGCTTTCAACAACGTTGGTACTAACGCCATCAAGGAAGCCTTAACCAGTATTGGATTGTAGGAGTATTTTACGCACTGGATTACATCCATGCTAAGTACCAGGATAATCCAGTCGGATCTAGAAGGCAACCATTTGACCTCAGCTATACCAACATTGGGCAGCAGCGCGGTGAAGGTGGTGGCGTATGCCGACGACTTGGTGATATTAGTGTCAGGGATGTTTCCGCCCATTATGAGCGACATCATGGAAGGAGCGTTGCAAAAGGTGTACCTGTGGGCGGCAAAATGCGGACTCGGCATAAACCCAACCAAAACACAACTGATGGTATTCACCACCAAGACAAGGATACCTGATTTCCACCTACCACGGCTGAATGAACAAAGATTGTTTCTTTCCTCAAATATCTGCGTGTAATCCTGGATCCAAAGCTAAATTGGAGATTGAACATAGAACTGAGGGTTAAGAAGGCCTGTATAGCATTCTATGATTGCTAGAGAACCTTTGCAAAGAAATGGGGTCTTTGGCCGAGGATGGTTCTTTGGATGTACACCGATGTAGTGCGTCCGATCCTAACGTACGTAGGATGAAGCTTAATAGGATTCAAAGAACCGCGTGTGCAAGTGCAACTGGGGCTCTGCAGTCCTGCCCGGCAGATGCTCTCAATGTACTCCTGCATCTCCTCTCCCTAGACCTCCATCTTAAATACTTTGCAGCGTGCAGTGTGGTCAGACTACGTGAGTCCGGATGCTGAGGATCGAAGTCCTACGGTCACAGTAACATCCTAGACGAAGTACCTCGGGAAATCTAGGGTTTCCCCAATTTAAGAAAAAAAAAATTCCCTCGAATTGGGTTTTTATCCCCCATCAAGTGAATGGAGGAATCAGAGCTCCTTTAATTCCAAACAAAAACCTATGCTTCTTCGGTGATTTAGAGGATTCTACTGTCCGAATTCCTGCACTATTTGAAACTAATGCAGAAATCACATCTCCTCCCAGGGAAGAATAAACTTAACGCGTAAAATGTTTTCCTTATCCCTTTATTGATATATGCATCTGGGCTCTTGTGGTGGACAAAGAGCGATCTGGAAAAATTTTGAATGTATCTTTCAAATTCTGCAGCGGAATAGATGAACTTGACTGCCGTACTGGGGCTTATTCTTATAGCAAGGAATAGGCGAATCCCTAGCATACGGCTCTTTATAAGGCAGTTTGCGAGCTATCCTATTTAATCGGAAGGATCTACCTGGGTGAGGTAAAGTCGGACCAGGAGCATATCGACAAGCGAAAATGAAAGGCAATGCACCCATATGTGAATTATTTCTGGCAATATTGATTCCCACCTTTACAGTCTCTCTGTGTTAGAAACGCTGGACCACTTCGATTCTGGCGAGAGAGTGTTGTTACCATACGCGGGCAGGAATAATGTTTTATGTAAGATGGCCAGGTTCGTCAAAAGAAAGAGGGTGGGGGGTGATGTTCCTCGAGCCTTAAGTTTTCTCAGGGCTTGAAATAAGGACTTGGTCATTTTCACTCTGCCCTTGATATTTTCCACATAACCATGAAGGAGGTTCATTAAAACCATGTATGCAAGCAGGAAGGTGACCCACTGATTCAAGAAAGCGAAGAAATTTGCAATTATGAGAAGATGGATGTAGTTTCCATAATATTGTCAGTTACAAGTATTGCATTCAAATCCCTTACAGCTTGTCATGTCATTAATGCTTCTTAGCGCATTTTCTCGAGAAGTTACCACCCAGTCACATTGTTAAATAATAATAACAATCGTTGGCGCAACAGTCCAATTGGATCAGGACTTTAACGTGTGTTAGAGCACTTCATTTAAGTCCGCAACGGTACACTAAAGGATTACAGTACCCTACAGGAGGCAATGTGAGATTATTATCCTGATTTGACTCAGGTACTCATTCACAGCTGGGTCGACTGGTATCCGACGTTAAATCACGATACAAATTCCACTGCCACCAGTGAGATTTGAACCGCGACCTTCCGTACGCCAGCCTCTATTTTTTTTATTTGGTAGGATTTTTTTGCAGTTAGTATCCGCCGTAGGTATAATCCGCCATTCACCGAGGTGGTGATAACTCGGAAGAAACTTAAAACGTTGCGTATTTTATAAGAGGTGCTTGGAAATAGCAAAGGAGTTTTTTTTTTGATCGATTGTTTCCTTCGCTGTCGGAGAACAGTTATCATAACTCAATGGAAAAAAAGAAAAAACGTTTCACTTTCATACCTACTCGGCTCGCTTTTAAATATAGGAATTTCGCAGAATAACTCTTTTTGTTTGTTTTTAAATATGTCGGAACAACGATGGATTAGTTAGTTAGTTTTGAAGAAGTTAAATCTCTATTTCTTGTGGGTAATTCTTGGTCCGCTCGAAACGTCTCACCATAGGGTCAAAACTCTTACTGTACAAGACAATGATCTTGCCAGTCCTCATCTAATCCTCGGAGATTTGGGTTCTTAGTAAGAAAAAATGCGAACTCTTGGCCGTGTTGGAGAGAAGAATCCTCCGAAGAATTCTTGGCCCCCTACATGGGGATGGACGATTCCGTAGCCTATATAACAAGGAAATCTATGGGCGATATCATGATCGTCTGGTTGTGGATAAAATCTGGCTCAATAGGTTACGGTGGGCGGGTCACTTAATCCGTATGGATGAGGATGATCCAACCCGGGAGGTCTATAAGGGCAATATCTATGGTAGAAAAAGAAGACGAGGCAGACCCTGCCTGAGATAGAGCGATGTCGTAAATCAGGACGCCAGACAGCTTTTAGGGATAACGAATTGGTGGACCTCGGCGCAAAACCGGGATGTCTGGAGTTCCTTATTAAGGCATGCCTAGACCGGATACCGGTTGTTGCGCCGTTGATGATGATAATGAACACGCAATTTCATAGTCCGATCAAGGAGATTTCTGAAAAAATAACATTTTTTTCTCTCATCTCGTCCAGAACTCCACACAGTAGTGTACTTTTTAATAAACATTCTTTCATTGGCTTGTTAATATTGTGAATGAAACAAGATAAAATTTGTAACTATATTAAAGTCTATGCCCGCACAATGGAACGTTTTCCTTCAGTTTAAACTAAACTTTTAATGCGAACACACGATAAAATCACAAAGAGGAAATTGTCAAAGCCTTTTCAACCCATTGATCTGAAAAGGCATATGAAAATTTGTCGATTGAACGTACACATATCTATCATGCTCCAATCATATGTTACTTTTATCCTTATTCTAATCCATTTGTATCGGCTGATTCGCACAAAAGCGTGGTTCATAGCTATTTTCTGGAATTATTTAGTATTTAGCGTCCCTATAGTCCTCTGACGTTCACTTTGGTTTTTGCAATTTACCTATCTGAAATGATGGATAGTCGAAAGTATGGAATTATTTGCATTTGGCTTGTGGATTGATTAGATAGCGAATGTGGCATTGAATGAATAAATGACACGTTCAGAAAGACAGATTTTTTCCCTGTTGGTAATTGGGCGATGTAATGGAATCTGTAGTTTCAATATGACCAATTTTTTCCTGGCATCGGAGTAGCCTGACTAAAAGGTACTCATTAAAAGTGGAAATTTGTTTGAGAGTCGTTAAGAATTGATAGTCAAAATGGCCTAAGGCAAAGGGGGTCATTAAAAATTGGATTTTTTTGAAAGCCATTACGAATTGATAGTCCTGATTTGCAATGATGGTGGCTCATTATACGATATTTGTGGTAATAGGATTGACATAGGACTCCTACGGACGATATACCGCCTCGATTATACTCACCTATATCGTTGGCAGATATTGGCAGGACTTCCAGAAGAGTTTGAACTCCTCCTCGGCTATTTATTGCAAGGTTATTCTAGAATTATTCCCTCCTCGATTAAACTTTGATGGTGAGTTCCACTACATGGCGTAACCAGCAATGGATTTGCCGCCGTTCTTCCACTTTGTAAATGACAAATCTACGTCCCAATCCTCATTTAAGTGGACGATTTTTATAGTGAAACAATCGACCATTATATGTGAGCTTTCTTCTGGTTCTGATTCCAATTTGTTCATATTTTGAACTTCCATATTATCTTACACACAAAAGAGCCTACTTCAGCGTACCAAAAACCATTCCACTTGAAATGTGTCATCATAAACTCCTGTTGCCAGTCCACATGTATTCTCTGTTTTTCGAGGGGTAGGAAAGTTGCTGAGGATGTTGGGGCATGCATTTTTTTTGTAATTTTGCCATGAGAAATATGGCGCTGTAGTTTGTTCGATTTAAAAACATATCGTTTTCGGCCAAAACACCTACGAGCCGCTTCGGTCACGCTGCTCCCAGGGCGGAGGTGAGGCAGCGTCTGATGAGTTGCCTTTGCCCTGGTACGAAACCGTACCTGTCTTCGTCCCTCTTTTTATTTTTCAACTTTGGGTGTTAACCCAAAAAGAGGAGTGGGAGCAAATTGCTCTCCATTTGATCCGGTCCTACATCAAGTGGATGCGGACTTAGGACTCCTCAATCCCTAAAAAAATTATTCGGCTATCGTATTCTCAGGTTAAGGCCCCTCGTGATTTTTCCCACATTTCATAATTGCTTCGAGAATTGGAGAAAGCACTGGCATAATCAAAGAATATCAGAATATTGACGAATAAACGAATGTTTTGCAAAAGTAAAAAATTCTTGGCAGCTTAACATGAAAGTTGGAAAAGTCAGTTTTACTTCAATGTTAATTTCGATTGTTCCTAAGCACTATAGTGTTTTAGGATCGAAACTAGTCTTTCAATCAGTATCAACCATTCAAACAGAGTTGTAGAAACGCTTCATAGTTACTTTTGTCGTTCACCAGTAGCAAGCATTCTGCTATGCGATTGGTTATGCACGTGCCTCAACCAACCATAACATATGGAAACAAAGTCTGAAATATTGATTTTGTTTTTCATGTTAACAACCGCAAACAAAAATTAATACCACATTTGAACATTTACATGGCTAAACCAAAAACAATATATTGCAATATATTGGGTACAATAATTTTGTATTTAGTGGTTTCAATATTTTGCTAAAATGAAGAATATCTCCATTTGTGCAAATGAGTAGGAGAAAGAGCTACTCTATTCTACATCTTGGATTTTTTTGGGACTCTCTAAGTCCTAGAATATTTTACTGGCGATCTGCTTATAAATGTATGAATTTGGGGCCGAACCGTCTCTATTTCGATGTTATTTTTATAAACTCTTTAATTTTTGTTACCTCCATGATTATCGGCACAACTCTTTCCTCATTTAGTTTAATTCTTCTGAAATTATAAGATGATCGGATAGTGATACAAATCATAATATTATAAGCTGCTTCACTGTTTGTGATTAATTCGAACGCTGTAGGATCAAGAAGGACCACTGCCATATTTGGGTACCAAATCCAATATATTGGGACACTGCCCTATTTGGTACTCAAATAGGGCATTGGTTCCCTTGATGAAGTTTAACGCATCCACGCAGTCTCCGGCTTCAATGAGACAAAACTTTCAGTCCATAATCATTACATTTAATGTTGTACAAACAAACAAAGCTGAACGTGTCAGAGTTATCAATAATGTTTGAATTCAGACGAAAAGATCGTGCGAAAGGAACCATAATGTCCTTCACAACACAATGCACGTTCATATGTTCTATATCTCTGAATTCGTTAAAATTTTGAAGTTGTCAGATTTTAAAAATTAGGCTTATGATCGTTATGCCTAGTAATTTTATACTAATGCATCGTTTTTCCGGTTTCTTTTGTTTCGAAATGGATTAGGCCGATAAAGAAAATAGAATCGCGATAATAGCGCTTTATAAGAGCTTGATGGAAAAAAGTATCCCATTCAAAGTACTAAAGTCACTTAGTATAAGCCGTATATTTGTTTATCGTGCTATCAAACTATTTAAGGACACTGGTGATGTGAAAGATCGTCCAAGGTCGGGAAGAATGTAAGGACACGGGAGGCCATAAAAGCGATCGATGTTTGAACCTAACGGAACCCGAAGTGTAAACAAAAACTCATATTCCGTGAAACAGGAATGTAGAAAAATTCAATGTCCCGCATAATCAACGAAGACCTTGGACTAACAGCATACATAAGACGTACGGGGAAAATAGGGTGGTAAAATGCAAAAGGCAATTCGAAGAGTATGCGGGTATCAAACTATAAACGATCCCCTTTTCTGGAAAAAAAATTAACCGTAGAAGAATCATTTAATAATCAGAATGGCAGAGTTTGTGTACGATCGTCGGAAGAAGCTTTAAACTAGCACCAACAGTTGAATGAGGTCTCCACCCTGCCCGACTGATGGTTTGCTGGTATGTTAGCTACGATTGTGTGATCAGCATCCATTTCCGGAAAGGCGGTGAAAACATCGGTAGCTGTATATCCCCCCCCTTATTGTTTTGTGTGAAACAATAAGCATGTGTCATTTCATCCTGTGTCGGTGCAGAAGGCTCTTTCAATTCAAACTCGGCTCGAAAACAACGTCCCCACTTTTTATTTCTGCAGACAATTTGCCTTCTGGTAGACCAGATCTTAATCCATTAGACTACAAATTGTAATTAGTTTTAGAGGGCATGGTATGCTCAGAATGACATCCAAATATCAACTCGCATAAGGAAACATTAAAGCGAGCAGTGGGAAATTTTCCTACGGACATAGGGCATATCGCGATAGATGACTGGTTCGATTTTCTCAAAGTTTTTCATTATCGCCATCATCAACGGCGCAACAACCGGTATCCGGTCTAGGCCTGCCTTAATAAGGAACTCCAGACATCCCGGTTTTGCGCCGAGATCCAACGATCGATATCCCTAAAAGCTGTCTTCGCTCCGCTCCATCTTAGGCAGGGTCTGCCTCGTCTTCTTTTTCTACCATAGATATTGCTCTTATAGTCTTTCCGGGTGGGATTATCCTCATCCATACAGATTAAGTGACCCGCCCACCGTAACCTATTGAGCCGGATTTTATCCACAACCTGACGGTCATGGTATCGCTCATAGATTTCGTCGTTATGTAGGCTACGGAATCGTCCATCCTCATGTAGGGGGCCAACAATTCTTCGGAGGATTCTTCTCTCGAACGCGGCTAAGAGTTCGCAATTTTTCTTGGTAAGAAGTTTCCGCGGAATACATGAGGGCTGGCAAGATCATAGTCTTGTATAGTAAGAGCTTTGACCCTATGGTGAGACGTTTCCAGCGAAACAGTTTTTGTAAGCTGAAATAGGCTCTGTTGGCTGATAACAACCGTGCGCGGATTTCATCATCGTAGCTGTCAAAAGGTCTCAAAATTGTATTCTCCTATCCTTATTCTTCCTGTTTGACCAGTGCGGTTTGATGTTGTTTGTTGGTTCGCCTTCGGTGCTGACGTTGCCACCATATATTTTTTCTTGCCTTCATTGATGTGCAGCCCAAAATCTCGTGCCGAGCTCGATCTGGATGAAGGCAGTTTGTACGTCTCGGGTGGTTCTTCTCATGATGTCGATATCGTCAGCATAGGCCAGTAGTTGGGTGAACTTAAAGAGGATTGTACCTCTTGCATTTACCTCGGCATCACGGATCACTTTCTCAAGGGTTAAAGGTTAAAGAGGACGCATGATAGGGCATCCCCTTGTCGTAGATCGTTGTTGATGTCGAATGGTCTTGAGAGTGATCCTGCTATCTGGCCTCGCACATTGGTCAGGGTCAGCCTAGTCAGTCTTATTAGTTTTGTCGGAATACCGAATTCTCTCATGGCCGTGTACAGTTTTATTCCCTATCATAGGCGGCTTTAAAGTCGATGAATAGATGGTGCACCTGTTGTCCATATTCCAATAGTTGATCTATTGCTGATTTGTCTGGAGTGAAACCTCTTTGGTATGGGCCAATGATGTTCTGGGCGTATGGGGCTATCCGGCCTAGCAAGATAGCGGAGAATATCTTATAGGTGGTACTCAGCAACGTGATACCTCTATAATTGCCGCACTGTTTGATATCTCCCTTTTTATGTATGAGACAGATAATGCCTCGTTGCCAATCCTCAGGCATTGATTCGCTGTCCCATACCTTGAGCGCAAGTTGATGAACCACTTGGTGTAACTGGTCGCCTCCATATTTAACCAATTCGGCTGTAATTCCATCGGCTCCTGGCGACTTATGATTTTTTAGCCGTTGAATTGCACGGACTGTTTCTCCTAAATTTGGTGGTGGCAGTATTTGTTTGTCGTCTTCAGTTGGCGGGACCTCCAACTCGCCGATGTTCTGGTTTTTCAGTAGCTCATCAAAGTACTCAACCCATCGCTCCAATATGTCCATTCTGTCGGAAATCAGATTTCCCTTTTTGTCTCGGCAGGATGAGCATCGAGGCGTATAAGGCTTTATCCTGCTGACTTATTGGTAAAACTTCCGCGCCTGGTGCGGTTGCTCCCTGTAATTTTCGAGTTCACAAACTTATTGGTTCTCCCAGGCTTCCTTTTTCCGTCTGTGAAGTCGCTTCTCCGCTCGACGGAGTTCGTGATAAGTCTCTGCGCGTGCCCGCGTTCCTTAAGAATGCAACATTACTCGGTATGCCGCATTCTTCCGTTCCGTTGCTAGCTTACATTCATCGTCAAACCAGCCGTTCCGACTCCTTTTGCGGTTGGGGCCAAGTATGTTTGTGGCCGTATCAATGATAACGTTCTTCAGGTAGTTGTGAAGATCATTTGTTGATGCTTCTTCTCCAGGTCCTCTGTTAACTGCGGTTATTGCGACATCCATTTCCCCCTTATAGTTGTTGCGGAGGGCTGTGTTGTGGATGGCTTCAGTGGTAAATCTCACCTGATTGTCAGAGGGGATTGGTCGGCGGTGTTGTTATTCGAGCTCGGAGCACCATGCCAACGAGATAGTGATCTGAGTCCATATTGGCCCCCTATATGTTCTGACATTCATCAAGGATGAGAGATGGCGGCGTTCGATCAACACGTGGTCAATTTGGTTGAAAGTGGTCCCGTCTGGAGAGGCCCATGTATGTTTTTGCACCGCTTTCCGCGCAAACCAGGTACTTCCAACAACCATTTCGTGTGACCCTGCTAATTGAATAATCGGCAGTCTGTTATCATTTGTATTTTGGTGTAAGCTATGGGAGCCGACGTATCGCTTGAATACGGGCTCCTTCCCTACTTGGCTTTTAAAATCCCCAAGTATGATTTTGATATCATATCTAGGACAGGCTTCGAGGGTTCGTTCTACTGCCTCGTAGAAGGTATCCTTCTCCGACTCTGCAGTCCCCTCTGTAGGAGCGTGAACGTTAATGAGGCTTATATTTCTAAACTTGCCTCGCAAACGCAGAGTGCATAGCCGTTCGCTTATGTTTTCAAAGCCGATAACAGCAGGTTTCATTTTTTGGCTGACTAAGAAACCAACTCCAAGCACATGGTTTACTGGATGGCCACTATAATATATGGTGTAGCGGCTCTTCTCCAGGAAACCGGTCCCTGCCTAACGCATCTCCTGTAACGCTGTTACATCCGCCCTATATTGAGACAGGGTATCGGCTAGCTGCTCATCAGCTTCATCTCTGTACAGGGAGCACATGTTCCATGAGAAAATGCGCAAATCGTTATTCCGTGTGGTTGCCTGGTTCGTCGTTGTGTAATCCGTCCAGTCCCAGGCTCCTGTTTTGGCTTCGTAACAAGTTGTTTTCCGTGTAGGGTCGTCAGCCCTACCCAACCCCCAACCTGAGTTGGTACAATTTGTCCCGTTTTTAAGCGCGGCAGACTCGCCTTCATCCTTCTCCGTCTGCAGCTTTTCGTTAAGAAAGAGCTCCCAGCGGTCACCACGTGGAGGTGGAGATAGGGTTTGGTAGTAGAGCTGTTGGTGTTGGTTCAGCAGCCATTTCCCAGGTTTTATGCTCCATCGTGGGTACCAATCCACGTTTCGCCCTGGGAATTCCCTGAAATTCAAAACATTTCATCATTTTACAAGGGGTACATGACAGTGTCACTGTATTCTTTAATATGGAAGAGCTGCCAGCGTTAAAGTTGCGTGTAATCTAGAGAGAGACCAAAATTTGATTTAATCTCTATCCAGCAACCTCTTCTTGATGATTCCTACCCAATGCACATCTCATCATCGGGTCTTGGGACTCTCTAAGAAAAGATTTCCTGTCGTGGTCATCCATTCAAGATATGAAAGAAAAATCACATATTTAGGTAAAGTCCGGGAGAAACAGTTGCACATATTGTGATAGTCTCATGTTTTCCTATTGTCGGGTAGTTTTGTTGTCGATAAGACATATCAGTTTGTATGCTTAATTGAACTCAACCTTGAGAACTGCTGAAACTGAAACTGATTCATGCAGATATTGAAAGATTTTCCGCTTAATTTCTAGTGGTTATCACCAACAGAATCGCTTACTCATGTTGATAGTAGGCAGATCTTTTCAAATTTTTAAGAATTCAATATTCTTAAAGTGAGCAAAGCATGCGAGCACTCTGTACTTAACAGGATTCTGCTGTTGATCCAATAGCATTAAAATAAAATGACACATCACAGTTGATGTAAATACTCGCGTTCAGCATTAGACACAACAGATATCATTTACAGTGAAAGCGGCGTGCTATTAACCTTGGCGACATGCTTCTGATGTTAGCGCCAGCGCTAGAATATTTGTATCTTGTTGTGTAAGTAGCGAAATGTGCGAATAGTTTGTTGATTCGCTCCTGGTAGAGTTGCTATTGTGCTCAGCAATATGATTACAGTAACAAATCCACTCAGTTATGCAAAAATTGATCTCTCTAATTAGAGTAATTAATGATAATACTTTGTAATCGCTTGCGATAGTGCTTACGTGTCAGGCGTATCTAATGCCTCCTATTATGGATAAAGATTTTATATCTTGTAATCGTTTCGTACAACGTACAACCTACTGAATGTAAATATCAATAGATAGAAATGAGTATTAATACAATCGGAATGATAAGATAAATAGGGAAATTCGATTTATCACGATTACTTTTATTTCTGTATATTGGCCTTTTCTTGTAAATAATAGAACGTACAAGTTTGTTGATTTCCGGAAATTCTTAGTGAGGTCATGGTCGTAATCAATGAATGGAGGAGACGTGATCATAAAATTGTGATTGTCAATGACGAGTTCTTACTCATTTTCTTATGCATAAAAATGGAACGAGGCAACAACTTGATTCAAAATAATTTAATTGTTTCCTTAGATCTAGATTAATCATAGTATACCTGTGGGCATTTAGACCTCTTGGCGGATTTGCTGGCAATATGTGATGCATCTTTTGAAACCAGTTTATTGTCTCTCTCCATCTCACTAGGAAATGCAGGAAAAGCGGAAGAGCTCTATCCGGGCTGCTTTTTCTGAGCACCAGCAACCTAATCTGCATATCATAAATATAAAAGAACAGTGGAATTTGAAGGCTTGAAATATTCCCAGTTATTGGCACTATTTTGCATGATTGGAATGGCTCGTCAATTCTTCCAATAGATAATCATAGCAAATACAAACCTTTCCAATGTAGCATAACCGTCTTATATTTAACGCGATTAGATTTCCTTCGTGTCTTTTCTGCAATTTTCCAATAGCGTCAGTTGGTGCAGATGATTAAGTCTATTATTGCGACGTTACGTCAGGTTAATTCCATTCTGACATTTTCAGTTTCTCATGTTTAAATATCGAAAGACCTTGTATTGTTTTTTAAGTGTGTAATTACATCAATAGGTTTGAAATAGTCTGAAAAGAGAATTTTCATTCTAAAAAAATACTTAGTTCTCGACAGTTTAATTGTACTGGAGCTACACTACGGAAGTACGTAGGATATTTTAGATATCATTCCACTTTTCAACAGTCTGTTTACTACACATGATTACGATTTGATGATGCTGTGATGTAAGTTTAGTTACCACGGTTTTTGAAACTGTGACTCCATAATTTAGGTAATACAACGAGCAAAGAAATCACGTGATTTAGACGAACTTGTTCGGCACCGAATAATCATGCGAATTGGCGGAAATGCAAATCAATATAAATATCTGTCTATTTCGAAATCTTAAAGCGGCTAGATAGGTTTTTTAATATTATTTATCTGGAAAATGTGAAATTGGCACGTATAGTTGCTTAGAAACGTTCCCTTCAAAAACGTTACTTCCTAGTGGAACTGAAACTCTTATCTTGATTGTGATTACTTAGCTTAGTTGTACGACACACGGAACCAATCATGTTGTGTAAATATGGCCGGAATAGAGTAAGAACATACATAAAAATAACATTTAATAATAGAGCACAAAGGAAAAATAATAGTTTTTTGGACCGTTAATTAATTGAAGGAGAAGAGCTACGCTTTCTGTCATAGTAAGAACTAACTTAACTAACTAACTAGTTATATTGCTCCATTAAAATTCCTCATATCTCTATCAAACCTAGTCGGGGAACCGGAAGCTTGACGCTTCAGGTATAAAAGGCTTTGTGTGTCCCTATGTGAGAAGCATAAAGCAGTTCTCCATTGGCTGACAGCACTGACTCGAGATATTTGAATTGTTCAGTGCTGTCAGCTTCAACAACCTGCCTAGAATTGAACGAATTAAGTATCTCGGGTTAATGTTATCAGCCAATGGAGAACTGCGTTTTGAAATTGCATCACGCATTAATGCGACCTGGATGAAGTAGCATGCAACAACTGGTGTTTTTGTGATCGACGTATCAGCGCACGTTTCAAATCTAAAATTTACCACAATATCGTCCATCTGCCGCTCTCTATAGTTCTGAGTGTTGGCTGACTATAAAAGACAATGAAAGACGTCTTGCGGTAATGGTGACGAAGATGTTGCATTGCACTGGTGGCGTGACACGTTTTGATCACATCCGATCGTTATGGGGTTGCACCGATCGTGGAAAAATTGCGAGTGAAGCGTTGTCGATGGTATGATCACGTAATTCGCGCTAACGACAATTCACCTGCCAATATTGACCTGAACATCGAAGTCAACGATAACCGACGAAAAGGCCGGCCGAAAGAACCGTCGCTTGATACGCTGTATGTGGATTTAAAAGCCTCGCGATCGCATCCAGATCAGGCGTTTGATAAAATAAAATGACCACGCTTGTGAATGGGACAGAGGCTGAAGAAAAAGATGTGAGGAGCAACGAGTGCATGACAGCTCCGTGTCACATAGTTAAAAATTCCATTGCCATTTCATCCATTTTTAGAAAGCGATTTGGATAAATCATTTAATGGAAAGCACAGTATTAATAACAGTCAACCTCATAAGTTTCACACTCTGAGCATTATTAGCAAATGCGAAGAATTTAACCTACAAGAGATATAAACAAGTCGGGAAATCGGAAGCTTGACGCTTCAGGTATAAAAGGTTTTGTGTTTCCCTATGTGAGGAGCATAACGTAGTTCTCCATTGGCTTATAGCATTGACCCGAGATATTTAAATCGCTCAGTTCTGGGCAGGTTACCGCCATTGCCAGAACTCAGCGATTTAAATATCTGGAGGGGCAGATTACTGCCATTGAAAGAACTGAGCGATTTAAATACCTCGAGTCAATGCTACCAACCAATGGAGAACTGCGTAATGAAATGTTTCAAGCATTAACGCCATCTGGATGAAGTGGCATTCCGCAACTGGTGTTCTTTGTGATCGACGTATCAGAGCACGTCCCAAATTTAAAATTTACTGCAATGTTGTCCGTCTGTCGCTCTCTATAGTTTGAGTGTTGACTATAAAGGACAATGAACGGCGTCTTGCGGTAATGGGGACGAAGATGTTGCATTGCACTGGTGGCGTGACACGTTTTGATCACGTCTGAAATGAGAATATCCGCGATCGATATGGGCTTGCATCGATCGTGGAAAAACTGCAAGAGAGGCGGTTTCGATGGTGTGGTCAAGGTAATTCACGCTAACGAGAATTCAACAACCAGTATTGGTCAGAACATCGAAGTCAATGGTAAGCTACCAAAAAGCCGGCCAAAATAATGGTCGCATGATACACTGATCAGGCATTTGATAAAATAAAATGACGAAACCGATCACGACGAGCCGACCCCGCTTGTGAACTGAAGGCTGAAGAAAAAGAAGATGTGAGGAGCGGTGAGTCTGACAGTTTCGTGTCACATAGTTAAAAATTCTATTGGCATCTATTTTTTAGAAAGTAATTTAAATAAATCATTTGATGGAAAGCCCCGTATTGAAATAGTCAACCTCATACGCTTCACACTCTGAGTTTAATATTATTAGCAAATGCCAACAATTTAACCAACATCAAATATAAAAAAGGGCTAGGGAGAATTAGATTCTTCTTGAATGGAATTTTAATATTTCACTCGAATTTCAATTATTCTCGTTAATTATGACGTCAGCATCTTATTTGTATGGCTTAGAATGCTGTTAAGTAGTACGAAATTGATAAGTTTGGACTGCTATAACTTTCCCAATAATAGTTGGATTTTCATGAAACTTGGCATATGTATGCACGAGGCTGTCCTCTATGTCGGTGCAAAATTTAGTACACTTAGGATGAACTTAGGGCGAGGTTTTTAGTCAATTTCTAAAAGTTGATAATATACTATTAGTAAATTTTTTGAGCAGATACCGGAATAGGACATCTCTTGAAGATTAGATTTCACATAAGTGTTTTACACAAAATCTTAAAAAGTGCCCTAAAAAGTCCTCTATGCTGATACAAAATCCGGAAGTCCTAGGATGAATTTAAGGGGGGTTTTCCAGTAAACTTCTAAAAAGTGGTAATATACTATTAGTAAGTTTATTTGAGCAGATATCCGAATGGGACATATTTTGAGGCCTAGATTTCATCTAGGCGCACCACTCCGATTTTTTCCGGATTTTTAGGTTGGTAGTTTCCGAAAGTGAGTCCTGTCTCACTTCAAGTGCGTACATTTTGACTCATTACTCACGCACTTTGTAATTTATGCCAAAACCAATATCAGTTTCGGAAAGTACAAATCGAGACCTTTCATTTGATACCCTACACAACCATATCCGGTGAAAAAAATTTTTGAATCTCCCCTTTGCATGTATGGTGAGCCCCCTTTGAACTCCACCTAAATTTATGCCACTCACTGTATGCGTGGGATTTCATAGTTCCCATCTGTCCACCAAATTTCGTTCGGATCGGTTTAGCCGTTTTGGAGAAAAATGCGTGTGACAGACAGACAGACAGACAGACATTGAATCGATTTTAATAAGGTTTTGTTTTACACAAAACCTTAAAAAGGGTTGGGGAGAAGTAGATTCTTCATGAATGGAATTTTAATATTTCATTCGAATGTCAACCATTCTTGTCAGCATCTTATTTGTATGGCTTAGGATGCAGTAAATTCGCACGAAATTGATAAGTTGGAATTATCATAACTTTGACACGAATAGTCGGATTTTCATGAAACTTGACATGTATGAAATTGTCCTCTATGTCGGTGCAAAATTTAGTACTCCTAGAACGAACTTAAGGGGATTTTTTCAGTCAATTTCTAAAAGTTGGTGATATACTATTAATAGGTTTATTTGAGTAGATGTCGGAATGGGACATATTTTGAGGCGCACTACCCTGATTTTTTTCGGATTTTTAGGTTGGGTAGTTTCCGAAAATGAGTCCTGTCTCACTTTAAGTGCAACATTTTGACCCCGCACTCGCGCACTTTGCAATTCACGGCAGAACTAATATTAGTTTCGAAAAATACTAATCGTACATTTGATACCCTACACAACTATAGCCGGTGAAAAAGTTTTTTGAATCCCCCCTTTGCATGTATGGGGAGCCCCCTTTAAACTTCACCTTAATTTATATCACTCGCTGTATGCGTGGGATTTCATAGTTCCCATCTGTTCACCAAATTTCGTTCGGATCGGCTTAGCCGTTTTGGAGAAAAGTGCGTGTGACAAACAGACAGACAGTGAATCAATTTTAGTAAGGTTTTGTTTTACACAAAACCTTAAAAATCACCTCTTTGTTGTGGCAGATTGTGCCGTGGAGCATTCTCTCTTGGTATCTCCAAAAAAAATTTGGATACGTGACTAAAAACGTTGTTTACAAATGACTATTTCACTTCCGAAGTTATCGCGCATTCTCAAACCATTCCCCGGTCTCCTCGGTAGCAATTTGATGTTTTTTGTTAACTGCATGTTGCCTAATTATCATGCATTTGCATTTATGTTATTATCACAAAAGCACAGTACAGTTTTTGCGATTAGGCTTTTTAATAATTAGAGCAGCCCACACAATAAGCTAGCGCCAATAGCAGATTCATTCGTCCAAAATCGGTGGTTCGATCAGATATTTGATTTGAGAAGAGGAGTATGAATCGAATATGTACGAAATTTCTCAAAAGATTTTCAAAAAAGGTAGTGGAAATCTAAATAGATCAACACGAGCTAACTTCGTTATCGGAAGGGGCAAAGGGAGGAGAACAACAAACTGTTTTTCAGCATTATCTCCTACTTGAGTAATAGTTGGAAGTTCGGGAGTAAATTGCGTAAAATCTTGGAATGGTTATCCCTTTACTACTTCTTTAAGAGATGCAGATAGTAAGAAAATCGAAAGGCAATAATTCGGGACTATAGGGTAGCGCAACATCTTAGGTTGCACATCAAGGCAAGGCGAAATATATGCTGTCTGACGTTGTCAAAAACCAAAGAGGCAACATCATCAAATGGCACTGGTCAAATAAGAACAATAAAGATAGGAGACTACAACTTTGAGACCATTGATAATTTCTCCTATCTATGGTCGAAAATCAGAACCGGTTTAAAGCGAGCACCCATCATGTCGGCCTAAACTCACGATTTTCTCACGACACCGACTAATTTTGTGACCACAATCAGTACTCCCACTGTGGCAAGTTTACACTGAGTTTAGGCTCAGCATCAATACGATAGATGCAAGATCTACCTAAAGCTTTTATCGAACTGAGGAGTGCGGCACATGAGTTGTACAACGTAATTTGAGCCCCGAAGGACTCTGTTCGTGATGTAAACATAATCACAACTCTCATGAAACTCCCACTAAAAGGCCAACCACAAAAAACTGGTGAACACATGCCCTAGGAATTCTCCTGAGACATACGAATTGGTCATGGTCGAAGTCACTTCAGATGACTCCCCGTGCAGACTCGAGTCTACAGCTAATCAATGTGAATCCAGTGTTTTCTGGTGGCATCACATAGAAGTTCTCCTTTGGTTTTTAGATGTTGATTTGGTCGACAGGTTTGCTGCCTCGTCTGCCTACGCGCCAGCTTAGAGCACCTGTAGTAGTATATGACAAGTTTTGCTACTCTTTCGTTTTAATTACATCTTCTAGTTGGGTTTGTTTTTACGTAAGTGACTATTTGTTCTAAAACGTGGTCATTTAGTTTTCCTGAAAGAAGAATTTTCGTAAAGAGTCGTTTTAAAATAGAAATACGAGAATAACTACCAGATAGTGTGTTGCATTCATTTGAATATACAGAAATCCATTTCCTAGCTTCTTCTGGTAGAAATTTTTTATATTTAATTTCGCTTCTCTCACGATTTGATTTTTTGAGATTGAGTTGACTTGTCATTGATCAACATGTTTTGGGTATGATAAAACGAATTAACTCGTCATCAGTCAACAATGTATTAAGGAACAATCTTGCTGGACAACTCACGGAACGCCCATGCCAATTCTTCCAAGAATCCACTGCATTGTTTGGGAATCGCTTTCCTTTTAGAACTAGAGGAACAGGAAAGGGTGTCATCCCGTGGCAATGTTTCAGGCCAGTGCCACCTCGTTTCCTATATTTTTGTACTTAAAGCTTATGGGTGTAATTGAGTGTTGTCTACTACCTTTCGAACAATAAATAGCCTTACCATCACTGAAAGGTTTTTAATATAAAAATCATTCATAAATAATATTTTCTACACTTTTGGTTTTATCCAGCATCTTGAGCGGGTTGCCGACATGTTCCCCATGATAGTGCGACCGTTACGTCAACCGATAAGAAACTCGCTCGTAATTTATAAACCCCATCAGGCATTACGCGCTTGTGAATTATATCAGTGAAAAATTCCTCTGCAAAAAAAAATTCGACCATTATGTGGTGAGAATATATTTATTGATAGCAGTCAGAATCTACTAACTCAGATTCGTGAAGCCTGCGGGCAAATACTTAAGCTGATGAGTCACAGGCAGAGTTGAATGTAGGTCTAAACATATTACGTTCTGCTATATAAGGCGAAATATTAAGTGCAGTTGTGACATTTAAAATACGTGAGGACCCTCTGACACTCAAACGTGTTTAGAAGGTCCAGGTTCTATTTATTGCGTTGGTCCATAGCTTCCTAGAGTTTTTTTAAAAAATTCTTATTTACCACGAATCGAGGAAAATTAATCGAAAGCAGTAAGATTTTCGCCGGTACTGATGATGATATTCAAAAATCAGTCGATTTGAAGCAAAGAACGCACGAGGCAAATTTTACAGTCCAATGAAGTGGAGTCCGTGGATTACACTTTCTTGTTTGCTCCATACATATGACACCAATGGTGTGAAGTAGGCTGAGAGTAAAGGGAAGCAACGCTTTAGTTTATAGAGTTGAGCCCCCATGTTCTCATACCAAAGAAATAAAAATATTTATTTATTTATTAACGGAAAATAAACAGAGTAAACTCCAAGAAGAACCTGATACTTGTGCTGATATTTACAATATTTTGACAATAGTCCAACCAGGTGCATCTTCTAGCGGCCCTGACGACATTTTCTATATCAAATCACAGTTCCTTCCACCATGGAACCAGTGCCTTTTTCGGGAATTTAACTAGGCTCTGCTTAACACTATTGAAAAAAGAAAGATTTAATTGACCAAGCTGGTGTGCGTTATAACACCGAAAAATTCTTGGAACTGGGGAATTGGAATAGCTTTCAAGCTCCGCGAAGTACATGTTGGAAATGTCTGCGTTGCTTATATTATAAGGCGCAGGACAGCAGGTGATGTTGTTAGAGGCGAAACAGCCCAACAGTCCGAGGATATTTTGAAGAATATGCGTAAGTTAGATAGATTCTACGCTGTTGTCGGAAAGGGTGGATCAGAAAACGAAGGCGAGATGGGTAGTGCACGAGGAAAGTTTTTAAGAAAAGAGAACAGGTGAATTTAGGTTATAACTTTTCAAATGCAAGAGAATCACAGTTACGGGAGGGTGACCAGATCACTGAGCAGTACTCGAATATACTTCTCACAAGAGAGCTGAAGAGATTAAGAATGGTAGAATGCCGTCAAAATCAGAGGAGGAGTCTCTAAATATTCATATGTATGTTTATGTAGAAAATAAATAATTTCAATAAATAAACCAAATAGTTTTAGTGTTGTATACGATTTTTTTAAAACTTACAAATATCTTGTAACATGAAGAGAAGAAGAAGAAAATATAGGAATATTTATAAAAAAAAGTGTGTTTTAAATGTAATGTCAAAAACTTCCGGATACTTTTCCGATAGGTTGCAACCTTCTTATTGATAAACGCACGCAAAATGCTTCCACCTCAAAAAATAGATATTCAAAGCTACTGCTAAGTTCTAAATAAAAACCACATGCACCTGTTGATCTACCAGGAAATAGGAATCAAGAGATGCCGCACTGCGTCTTGTAAGAACTATTGTGCCTCTTTACTGGTTATAGTATACCTATAAACTATAGTATGGCGCTTAAATCTATAACAGACAGAAACTTTATTATGTTCCCTACTTCCAAGTGTTTAAACCTGGCATTAAGTATTCTCCCAGGTGCCTAAAATTATTTGCACAAATGCCGGACACAGAACATCCTCCTAACAGAATTTGTAGACAGTGCCCGTAGATATACCTAACTTCCCCAGGTGATAGTTTAGCCTGCATTGTCTGACCAGAATAGCAATGTTCTTCCCCCTATAGTTCCTTTCGACGTTGAAAGAGGCGCATCTGTCTATGGCGTATATTTCCGCCTGAAATATCCTGGTATGCTTACCTATTGGTTCAAAGTACAGTCCAATGGCCCCAGCGCCTGTTTCCTCTATCGTAAGGGATACGTCAGTGTACCAGGTAAGTTGCTGGTTTAAGTCGTATATCATTGCCACGCTCTCCAAATTTGCCCTGTTGTTTTTCACGTGTTTCAAACTTCTTATCGAAATGAAATTTCATTGTCATGTTATCCCTTGGTATCAGTAATTCGGGATGCCGCTTAGAAATATATCATTTTTTTTCCATTTAAGCAGCTCCCCGCCTCACTGATACTCCCGGACATTCTAAAAATCTCCTTGTCTGCATCTGTATGCCGTCGTGATTCCCAAAGATTTTACCTATGTTATTAGTTTCACCTCCATGTCATGTAATCTCTCAGGTTATCAAACCTGCGCTTCCTAGTGGCCCATCGCTGCCTTTCTGCACGAGTTACTAGTGATTCGCAGCCCGGTTTGAATTCTGCCACATGATACCTTCCTCATATTTGCCCCTACAGATTAAAACAATATGTATCATCAGTGTAACTCTGGACCTGTATTCCAGTGTTTGTTAGTTCTTCTATTAGTTCATCAATCATCATGCTCCACATTAATGATGATAATACTCCACCTTGTGGACAACCTTGAGTAGCGTTAATCACACTTCACTTCATTGCGGATTAGGGCATCTCCTGTCTCTGTGCAATGTGTTATTGAACCCTCCTTCGATATCCACAGTCCTATTGTCTACTTTCTATTGTATCCCGCAATACATCCGTCAGCTGATATAAAGCAGTCTCGGTTGACCGTCCTGCCTGCTAAGCGTGCTGACATGGATCTGGGGGATTGCGTATTAGAACGTTAATTGTAATGTAGTTGGCTATGACCTTTGTAAATCTATTAACAAACAAAACTAATGTTCACTACGTTGCAAATTACATACAAACGCTTGAAATTCACACGGAAAAACTGAAGAGATTTATCAGCAAGTAATTCTATTGCTTCGGAAGCAAATCTAGAAACTTCTCCACAAGGATGTAATTCATAGCACTGGCTCCATTTAATTTATCATATAAATTCGCGATGAGCGCTCCACAATGGACCGCAGACAGATTTTAAAATACCTCTCACGGAATGTGTATCACGAAGAGGGCATTTGCTTGCTTCCAATGATGTCCTCTAGAGGATCCTATTTTTTTGGTGCAACTGTTTGTCCATTCGGACTAAGCGATTTTTAAGGTTTTGTGTAAAACAAAACCTTATTAAAATCGATTCAATGTCTGTCTGTCACACGCATTTTTCTCCAAAACGGCTAAACCGATCCGAACGAAATTTGGTGGACAGATGGGAACTATGAAATCCCACGCATACAGCGAGTGGCATAAATTTAGGTGGAGTTTAAAGGGGGGCTCCCCATACATGCAAAGGGGGGATTCAAAAATTTTTTTCACCGGATATAGTTGTGTAGGGTATCAAATGAAAGATCTCGATTTATACTTTCCGAAACTGACATTAGTTTTGGCATAAATTGCAAAGTGCGTGAGTAAGGAGTCAAAATGTACGCACTTGAAGTGAGACGGGACTCATTTTCGGAAACTACCCAACCTTAAAATCCGCAAAAAATCAGGGTGGTGCGCCTAGATGAAATCTAGGCCTCAAAATATGTCCCATTCCGATATCTGCTCAAATAAACTTACTAATAGTATATTACTACTTTTTAGAAATTTACTGGAAAACCCCCCTTAAATACATCCTAGGACTTCCGAATTTTGTACCAGCATAGGGGACAATATTTCGTATGTATGTGTTAAATTTCATGGAAATCAGGCAATTAACGCCAAAGTTATAGCAGTTCAAACTTAGCAATTTCGCACGAGTTTACTGCTTCCAAAGCCATGCAAATCAGATGCTGACGTCATAATTACCCGGAACAATTGACATTCGCGTGGAATATTAAAGTCGCATTTATATTTGATGTTGGTTAAATTGTTTTCATTCGCTAATAATATTAACCTGAGGGCGTGAAGCGTATGAGGTTGACCATTATCAACACAGGGCTTTCCATCAAGTGATTTATTTAAATCGCTTTCTAGAAAATTGAGGGCAATGGAGTTTTTAGCTATATTACACGGAGCTGTCGTGGACTCGTCGCTCCTCACATCTTTTTCTTATTCTTCAGCCTTCAGTTCACAAACGGGGTCGGCTCGTTGTGATCGGTTTCGTCATTTTATTTTATCAAATGCCTCATCAGGATGTAATCGCGAGACCTTTAAATCCCCATCCAGCGTATCAAGCCACCATTGTTTTGGCCGGCTTTTTGGTTGCTTACCATTGCTTTCGATGTTCTGATCAATACTGGTTGTTGAATTCTCGTTAGCGTGAATTACGTGACCACACCATCGAAAACGCCTCTCTTGCAGTTTTTCCACGATCAATGCAAACCCATATCGATCGCGGATATTCTGATTTCAGACGTAATCAAAATGTGTCACGCCACCAGTGCAATGCAACATCTTCGTCCCCATTACCGCAAGACGCCGTTCATTGTCCTTTATAGTCGGCCAACACTCAGAACTATAGAGAGTGGTAGACGGATGACATTGCAGTAAATTTTAAATTTGGGACGTGCGCTGATACGTCGATCACAAAGAACACTAGTTGGGGAATGCCACTTCATCCAGGTTGCATTAATGCGTGAAACAATTTCATTACGCAGTTCTCCATTAGCTGATAGCGTTGACTCGAGATTTTTAAATCGCTTAGTTCTGACAATGGCAGTAACCTGCCTTCGAGATACTTAAATCGCTCAATTCTGACAATGGCAGTAACCTGCCCAGAACTGAACGATTTCAATATCTTGGGTCAATGCTATAAGCCAATGGAGAACTACGTTATGCTCCTCACATTGGGAAACACAAAACCTTTTATACCTGAAGCGTCAAGCTTCCGGTTTCCCGACTTGTTTTTTTTGGGAATTCAAAGACATAATATTTATTTATCTAGTAGCCGATGTTTTACCGAGTTGTCTCGATATCATCAAGGAAACTAGAAGAATATATCTCTAGGGCCTTGTAGTTAGGTTATTCCAAAAGTTCTCCGACAAATTCCTTTTGAATATTTTTAAATCAAAATATGAGGAGGAAATGATATGTGTTTTAGTTGGTGGCTACAGTTTTGATAATATATATACGAGTATTATTTTTGGAGGGTACATGAAAAAATAATTCTGAATCGACCATTTTTTCGGCATTAATGGAAAAGATGCTTAGGCGCAAGTGCTGCAGCTTAACAAACTTCTGACGTTGAAAACCCTGATAGAGTGCGTCGTTCCACAGTGGTAATATGGTTCAGTGACGGTGACCCAAGCTTAATAGATAAGTCGCCGCCCATCTGACGTAGTGGGATGAGTCATTGCAAACAACCATGTGGAAGCACTCACGAATTGTCAACAATTCTTGGAACGTTACAGTCTTGCATTAATTGGCACTTGAAAATTCTTAATTGTGAAATAAAATGGCCAAGACAAAATTCGTACAAGTTAACAAATTTGGAAGCGGAAGGTGTTGAATTCTGCAATCAAACGCGGCAGAATCCAACTTGTGACCATTTTTGGAAAAGGATTGTAACATGCGATGAAAAGTTGATATTTTTCCATAATTCTGCTAGAAAATAGATCGATTCCGGAGGTTTGTATGAAGCGAGCTGCACGCCAATTTCAATTATCACAGGAAAAGTTGGAAGAACTCGACAAAATTTTAGTTTTACCATATCCAGCATAAAACCCTCATATCCCAGAAATAATTTTTTGGTTCACGGACTACTCTTTGATTTACTGTTAATCTAGGACAGAGGGCAAAGAAGCGTTTAACATCTGCCAATCACTTCGGTTACGCTGCTCCCGAGGCAGAGGTGTTGTTTCTGCCTTTTTTGGTGGGAAGCTCATGGTAATCCAAGCAACACTTTAGGTTAGGTAGAAAGTATCAATGATCAATGAATTGCCAAACAAATTGGCATATAGTTAAACTCGTTGTAAGAGATCATAAGATTTCCGAAATGAGGTATTACTTGAAATCTAAATGTAATTTCGCGGTGTTTCTCGCGATTAAATTATTTGAAATAACTCTTGTTAGCACTGAAAGAAGGGAGCAAGCGGTTCCCGAAATATTGGGAACCACTTGTTTCCGAAATATCGGCAAGATTAATAAATATCACTAGCGAATAGAAAAAAAAAACAAGTCTTAATTATATCAAATCACTTTAAATATATAATATTGTGCGCATACGTAATTAAATTATTTTTATTTTTTTCAGGTTTATGTGGGTGCGCTCTCATTACACTATGAAGCTCTTAGTGTAGAAGCTTCGAAGCAGACAACTGCCGAAGAGATTGTATCATGTATAGTTGAGCGGTTGGGATTATTGGTAAGTTTTTCAATCTGAACAAACTATGATAAATACTTATTGGACACTAACAAAATATGAAATATCACAGGGAAGCAATTATGAGTTGGCAGAAGTCGCCGGTGAATACAAGGAGCGGCGCCTCGCTCCTGAAGAAAAGCCAGTATCGGTGATGTTATTATGGCCACTGCATTCTGAACGAGATTTTCATAGGTGAGACAAATTTCTTCTATTTAGGAAGTTCAGACCTAAGTACGCAATTACATTTCAGATTTTACCTCCGTGAAACACAAAGTGATATAACGTGGTTGGATAGTTATGGGTTGGATTCTCATATTTTTCGAGATTTCATACCATTTCTATTGCAGCCAGAAAGTAGAGAGTATCCCGATCTTTGTCAGTTGCCAGGTAGGGGGTCTTAATTGATATTTGTTACTAAATGAGTACTGAATGATTGCTCCATACAGATTTGAACGAATCAACACTACTCGAAAATTTAAAGCAACGTTTCGAGTCTGGTTATATTTATACATATGTAGGTAGCATTCTGATAGCAGTAAATCCCTTCAAGTTCTATCCTATTTACAATCCAAAATATGTGAGACTTTATCAAAATCAAAGAAACGGACCGATTCTACCGCCGCATATATTCGCAATAGCTGATAATGCGTACTATTCCATGCTTAAAGAAAAACGAAATCAGGTACGGTTGCTGATGTGCTCCAAGGGAAATTGTAAGGTTTATAATTACCAAATATTTTCCAGTGCATTGTTATAAGTGGTGAGAGTGGGTCGGGAAAAACTGAGAGTACAAATTTTCTATTACATCACCTAACTGCACTGTCTCAAAAGGGATCGCATGGTTCGGGGGTTGAGCAGACTATCTTGAGTGCTGGGCCTGTGCTTGAAGCCTTTGGAAATGCGAAAACTGCCCACAATAACAATTCCAGTCGTTTTGGAAAATTCATACAGGTAAACGATTTAATAGGTGATTTATAGTCATTTTACTGATGTGAATTGAATGATCTTCGCAGGTGAACTACAGGGAAAATGGAATGGTACAGGGAGCGGTAGTACAAAAATATTTACTCGAAAAAAGTAGAATAGTTTCACAGGTAAATGAATTTGCCATATCCTTTTCCGATATCTGTGCTTTTGTTTTTACCATTCGTTGCACAATGAACTTGTCCTTTCAGGGTTCCTATGAAAGAAACTATCATGTATTCTATTACCTGCTGTCGGGTGCAACCGAGGCAGAACGCGAGTATTTACATCTGCTACCTGCTGACAAATATAACTATTTGAATTCACGAAATCTTACATTGGAAAATTGTGATGAGAAATATGAATTTACGCGACTGAAACAAAGTATGGAAATGGTAGGATTTTCAGCTGAAAAACAACGGCGTCTTTTCAATGTACTTTCCGCTGTATTATTACTTGGCAACGTGGAATTTTTCCCGAAAAAATCAACATACCATCATGATGAGAGCGTTCAAGTGCGAAATCCCGAAGTTGTTTCGATAATATCCGAATTGCTAAAAGTGAAACAGGATACATTGCTGGCTGCGTTAACGTCGAAACGTGTGAAAGCTAGTGGTGAAACATTAGTGATGCAATATAAACTGCCAGAAGCAATAGCTGCGCGAGATGCATTAGCCAAGTGTCTTTATGGTGCTTTATTTGATTGGATAGTTCTTCAGGTAGGAATGGAAACTGCTTTTTGGTCTTCCGTTGTTATAATTGATCAAACTCAATCAATTTTCTTGGTTTGGTATTAAATTTCTGTCCTGCAAACTCCAGGTAAACCATGCTCTACTTAACAAAGATCAAACACCACACACAGGACATTCGATTGGTGTACTGGATATTTTCGGATTCGAAGACTTCGGAGCCCATAACAGTTTTGAGCAGTTATGTATTAATTATGCGAATGAACATCTTCAATATTATTTTAATCTAGTAAGTTCACGAACAATTGCTTTCCATTCGATTTTCCAAAATGCTTTTCTCTGCAGCATGTTTTCAAATACGAACAAAATGAATACAAGCGCGAATGTATAAAGTGGAGTGATATAGAATTTATGGATAATTCAGGGTGTTTACAATTGTTTGAAGCAAAGCCAACTGGTTTGCTGTGTATTTTAGATGATTTGTGCAAGTAAGTGGATCGAAAAATATGCGTAGCTATCTTTAGAGTAACATTTTTGAAAATTCATAGTTTTCCCGGTGCCACAAATGAAACGCTACTTCAAAAATTTAATAGCGTGCACAAAGATAACTTATTCTACGAGAAGCCACAACGGAAAGAAAACGCTTTTATAATAAAGCATTACGCAGGAAAAGTGAAATACCAGGTGAATATGTCGGATACATCGATTTAATGGCTTAGAATTATATTTTAAACTTTTATTTGCTTCTAATTTATAACATAGGTTGCGGAAATGCGAGAGAAGAATTTAGATTTAATGCGGCAGGACATTGTCAGCGTATTGAAGAATTCTAGTATGGCATTTGTGCGTGAGCTGGTCGGCGCGGATCCTGTAGCCGTATTTCGGTGGGCTATAATTCGAGCATTTTTTCGTAGTTATTTTGCATTTCGTAATGCTGGTGTGAAACACAGAAAAGAAAGGAATGATAATGCGCTTAACAAACTAGCATCAAAACAACGATTTCGGCAACAGAATGATGTCATATTAAGGTTCGTATTATATTTGCTTCATTAACTGTAAAGTGTCCTTCACACTGAGGTGACGGTATCGATTACAAAACTATTAGGGGAAACATAGATTGAAACATATAGCTTACAACAATTTCTTCTATTTTCTATTCATGTGACTTGAAACTACATCTTGATTTTATTCTTTTTCATATGGTATGGTGGTTCAGTTTTCACATGTACAGTTTTCCTAATGGAAAATTGCCTTTGCTCTACAATGATTACATTTTTATTGAAAGCAGAGTATTTGAAAAAATTGGCTCTTGGACTGAAAATTTGGATTATCGAGCACACGTTTTATTTGCAAATATTTGGCGCTTAAAACTGTCATTTGATTTATTTTTTTAATAAAATACGATGAACTGAAATTTGAAGGTAAAATTATGTGGGAAGACTAGCTTTTAGTCTAGTTAATCTACGAAAAAAAAGAGAATTTGCCAATGTTAGAATAGATTACTCTGTCGTGTATAATCATTTTTCTATGCTCATTGTTTGATGGGAGCCAGATATGACTTTAGCTTTGATACGAATGTTATTGAGATCAATGTTGGCATTTGATGCGATGACCCTCCTATGAATGAAATGACATCGCAGAAGGGGCAATAAAGTCTTGCGGTGCTGGCGATGCCTCAGATCAAAAATTTTTGAATATCGTGAACAATGAAAGGAGCGAATTTTGGTTCGATGCTAAGTTTTGTGTCGATTCTAATTGATATAACTAACTCAATTAATCTGTATTGGTTTTTGTTTTTCGATTTAATTTTAAGAGAATCTGAATATAAGTGTGTTTAACGCTTTTCCACATTGTGCTTGGTAATGTTTTTTTTTAATGACCGTTAGCGTTTTGTATAGATAACCAAAAAAGCCCATCGTAATCAGCAAATTTCCCAGTAATTTTTTCACATCTGATAGTTTTTAACGACAACCACAATTTCGACGTTAATGTAATAGGTTTCAAAGAAAATACTAAAAATGCAGTTTAAAACATTTAATTAACCAAAGAAAGAACGCAAATACAGTAATGGCAGAGAAGACAAGAACCCAACACAATTTGCAGAGGTAATAAGTGATTTTGGCACTTGTTCCTAGTAGGTTATGTTTCATCGGAAAAATATGTAAGGGAAAAGGGACATTTTAATGTTTCCTGCTCACTCCTTGGTGGAGTATACAGCATAGATTGTGCTTCCGTTTCAATATCATCGCACTTAACGCTGTGGAAGTGATAAGCTCACACCAGTGAGACGAACACAAACACGGCAAAAACAATTGGCAGGAAAAAAATGAACGCCGGAATTAATTTAAGAAATATTGTTGTGACTAGCGGCATAGTCATTGATGAATCATGGCTCAAGGAACGAATGGCGGACAGGCTTAGATCGCCAGCAGATACGTTAAAGTAGCCTTGCCTTAGTAAAATTTTGTTGATTGAAAGTCTGATGATTTGCCCCTTGTGAGAGTGTATCAACGCTTCGTGGCCGCTAAGCTACTTCTAACAGTTGGGCTGAAAAATTTATTCGAGGGCGATACAACAATTATAGCGGTCATATAATTTTTCGATACCATTTTTATAGTACGATTTGTCTTTAGCCTTGAAGTAGGCCTCAGTTTCGGCGATTATGTCTTCATCGGCGTTAAATTTCTTTCTAGCGAGCATTCTCTTGAGCTTTGAGAACAGGAAAAAGTTACTGCAATTTAAATCTGGAGAATATGGTGGTAATTTTGCCATCTTTTTCATTGATTTATGACACGGTGCATTGAAGTGATGAAACAACACTTCACTTTTTTTTTCAAATGGGGCCGCTTTTCCGCGATTTTATATTGCAAACGCTCCAATCACGCTATGTAATAGTCACTGTTGATAATTTTGCCTTCTTCAAGATAGTCGATTTATATTATATCACGCGCATCCGAAAATATTGATACCATATTGATGAATTGTTAGCCGACTATTGCCTCTTTGCACGCTTTGTAGTCGGTTCAACACGTGCAATCCACTTAAATGACGATCGCTTTGATTCTGGTGTGAAATAATGGACCCATGTTTCGTCCATTGTCAAATATTCGCGCATAAATTCGGTTTTTTTATGGGGGAAGAGTTTCAAACACTGCTCAGAATCGTCAACTCGCTGTTGTTTTTGGTCCATTGTGAGCTCGCCGGGCACCCACTTTGAACAGAACTTTCCCGTGCCCAAATGCACGATATGTTCAACAGGTTCCTTTGATAACTGTAGAGCCTCAGATATCTTGATCAACTTCACTTTACAGTCATCCAAAATTATTTTGTGAGCCTTCGAAATTTCCGGTCCAAAAAGGTTAAAACATTATTCAGGTTCGTAGACTAGTCAAAGAATTGGATTCACCAAAGTATTTATACTTTTCCCTCTAAACAGTTGATCGTTTGTCTTTCCTAGACAGTGTTCATGACAATTTTCTCAATCGAATGCAAAGAAAGGCTTTGCTACAAGATCAATAATAATAATAACCTTTGGCGCAACAATCCAATTGGATCAGGGTCTTGAAGTGGGTTAGAACACTTCATTCAAGACCGTCTGTACGACAGCCTTGTGCTCTACCCATTCAGTTATCCGGACACAAGATTGGTTTACCAAAAATTTATTTACTGCCGTGGCGGAAGCCGGTTTTAGAATTATTTTGTGGAATTATGATTTCTTCAGTTTAAGGAAAATATTTTTGAGAAGAAGTTTTGCACTTCGATTTGCTCCAACATATCTGTCGTTGAAGGCAGTAAGTCAATCATGGACTTTATTCGCCGCCCTGTTGCTAAAAGCGCCTCATTATTGAAGGAGTTTGCCAAATATTTCGGCGTCCATGATGATAGTATAGCCCGATGGGTGAATTTAACAAAATTCCTGGGATACATATGGCTTTCTGATGAGATTCCTTGCAGACGTAGAGAGAAACAGTAATAATTACAATTTTATAAGAGTTCTTAGTTCGTGCCAACTGGATAGCTCCATGAATGGGCTGTGAGTTCCGCAGGGCCCGTTTAGATGGGATACATTTCATTGCAGAAATGAGCTACTTTTACAATCTCAACCATCAAAACATCCTTCGTCGGTAAGCTTCAGCGCATGGTTGGCATATACTTTAGCTTCGTCACTTTTGGAAGGACTTACAGGGGAGAGGAAAATTGGAATAATTTTAAGGTCATTTGGTGTTAGAAAGGTGATATTGAGTTTTAAACTGCTGAAAAGATTGTGCTGGGATTGTGCATTTTCATTCATATAAATTAATTTGCAATTGCTAGAGCTTTCTTGAGGTCTGTCGGTAATTTATTGATAAGTATAAAAATTGCGTAAGTATGGGTGGATCTGGTTAAGAATAAGGACCCTCTGAGATGGGCTGTTGTAAGAGAGTTGATTCTACTCACGAGGAAGCTAGCAGCGTCGACATTGGACGACGCCATATAATTGATAATAGAGCCAAGAGTAGCTCTAAAAGTTTGTAATGCTTGTTTAAGGTATTTTCACCAGCTGTAACCAAACATTCAGTTTATAGTTTAGCTACAGCTTTTGCTTCCACGATAGATTCCGCAATGTTCTTTGATTCCACTATATTACGGGCAGGAACAAGTTGTCACATTGTCTTACAAGTAAATTTGCACTCTCGTTGGTTTTTATTGAAATAATGATGAGGAAATCATTCGCAAGACCAATGTCCTTCTGAGGATGGCATTTTGAATTGCAATGATCCACCTGACAGTGGGTATCGTCTTGTTTATCAACATATTTGTCACTAGATAATTGCGTACCTTTAGTTTCTTTTCTATATGGTGAGATAAATTAGCACGTCCCACATACATTAGAGTTGAAAGTCCTCAACAAAATAGGCTTGTCTACATTTGACTATTTCCATTACTACTTTTTCCAACGAGGATTGAAATTTCTGTAGCATTGGACTTTATTTCTTTGGAAATCAAAACTATTTTAATCAAACTTTATGTTTGTCACGCTTTGTAGAGGAACTCCAGTAGTTCTACCCTGATCAGTTTTCCCATGCAATTGATGTACATTTGAATCTCGATTATCCGAACAAATTGGGACCGCGACTAGTTTTTGGGACAAGATCAAACAAAAACAATATCTTTTTACATAGAAAAAGTACAGTATATTAAAATTTAACAAACTTATTAACCTTGAAATATAAAACACCTGAAAAAATGTAATGCCCTTTTTTATATTATCTTTTTTAAATTGGCGATTTTTAATGACGAATAGCTGGAACACGTTTTCGAGCTAATAAGTCTCGCAACCATTCGAGAACCGTCTCAAAAGTGGCGAATTTCCTCCACGTGTGAAGGTTTGTTCGGAGCATCAACCCTTTCCTCGCTACTGTTGTAATCATCATCTTGATTTTTATTGATAAAATAATTTCATCGTCATCTAAAATTTGATACTCCGGATCATTAGAATCGTGGTTTAAGCAATTCACGTTCATAGTCTTTATCGCACACTATGAATTCTAGAATATTGTCGAAGAAGTCAACGAATTCGTCGAGATCCTTTTTCTCCAAGTTAACATGCTGTTCTTTAACTTCCAATTCTCTTCAAGAAAGGTCCACAATTTCTTCCAAGCATTTCATAGATTGTCTTTAGTCAAAGAATCCCAAGCATCGGCAATCATATAACAACAGTGCTTCGGGTTTAATGCCTTCGAGTACGCAACGACGCTACGTTCAATCCTACCTTCATTCATACCTAGAAGTAAGCACTTGTTATTTACTTTCATGTTGAAAAAAAAATAGACTCGCCAATATTTAAGAACTTGAATTCAGAATCACAGACGAATATCTCCATATATTGATTTTTGATAACAATAATCATTGGCGCAACAATCCAATTGGATCAGAGCCTTGAAGTGTGTTAGAGCACTTCATTCAAGACCTTAACGGTACACTACAGTACACTGTAGGAGTTAATGTGGTCAACATTGCGCTCGCCTGAGATTATTACCTTGATTTGGCTCAGGTACATATTCACAGCTGAGTCGACTGGTATCCGACGTCAAATCACGATACAAATCCCACTGCCACCAGCGAAATTTTAACCGCGACCTTCCTTACGACAACCTTGCGCTTTAATCACTCAGCTATCTGCAGTTAAAAGAGTTGAGGTTGTTGTTGCCACAAAACTTAGCAGTCATTACAAAGTTTACATATTGGGTCTCTTATATATCCTCACAATGTGACTGGTCATTGAAGCTATTAATGTCCCCATTTTCAGCTTGTCCGTTCAATCGTTAGAGCGTTAGGCTGTCGGTACGGATGGTCGCCGATCAAATCTCACTGGTGGCTGGACGTCGGATACCAGTCGACTCAATTGTGAATGATCGCCTGAGTCAAATCAGAGTAATAATCACGGCCGAGCGCAATGCTAAGCACAGTGTATTGAATTGTATCGTACGTGTTCTAACGCACTTCAAGGTCCTGGATGTTTGTGCAAACGAGTATTATTATTATTTTCAGTTTACTTATTTCCAGGGTTTCGGCTCATTTAATCTCCCGTCCATTGTCTAGTATTAATTTACTGTGCCAATGTTCTAATGATGCTCTAATTGTTTGAACTCCCAGTTTCGCATGGTTCTCAACGCTACGGCTTTGCTAATTCCAAGTGTAGGCTTAAAAATTGTGTTTAGGATCCCTTTCTTGTAAGTTCAGCCACCCTCCCATTGGCATCAATGTCTTTATCTTGTCCCGCTACAAATTCCGGTGTTTTCTTGCTTTCAGCGACGAATTTTAAGATCTTGGTGGCTGATATTGCTGTTTAGGGTAAAAAACTTAACTATTGGAAACGAGTTAGCCTGAAATTTGATATTTGTCTTAGACTTAGCGGTAAGGCTGTAAGTCGAATTTCCTATAATGTCTCTGTTTAAATCTCTCTGTTGGCTCGTGAGTTATGATGGTTCGTTCCTAATGAGGACTGGGAAGGCTGCGTTGTATGCTTCTTCGGAGTTAAAGATATCATAACAATAACGTGGAGCTTTGATTCGTCAATGGATACATTTTGTATTATACTATTTTAGCCATTTAACCAGATGAGATTAATACCTAGCAATGCGGGGATAAACTATCGCTAAGAGTGTATTTGAGCACAATACTCTATGCAGTAATAGGCAGTCTTTGCTAACATTACAGAAACACGGAAAGTCAGCTGATTCATCACTTTAGTTACCATCTGACCGTTTAGTCTTCCTCTTCTTCAGCCTTGGTCTCATTCAGAAGGGGTCAAAGGCCTAAACTGGATAGAGTCATGACGCTTTCAAGCCATCATTATTCCGGCCGGCCTTTGCTCGTTTGCAGGTCATTATCAGACTTGGCAAGTGAATTCTCGTTGGCGCGAATTACGTGACCATACTATCGAAGACATCTCTCTCACAATTTTTTTACGTTCGATGCAACCCCCTATCGATTGCGGATATCCTCATTTCGGATGTGATCTTGGCGTGTTACGTCATTGGTCCAACTCGACATCTTCCTCTTCGTTATCGCGAGACGCTGTTGATTGTATTATACTTGAGCAAAATTTCGTTTAGCGCGTTAGATAAGTTTCTACGAAGTCATTAGATTATACTTTGTACGCTAGCTTTCGAAAAACATACATTTTAAACTGTCTTCAATAGCCACCACGTGGAACTTAAAAAATTGACAGGTACAGCAAAAAATATCGGTTGCATTCAAAGTATGAATGGGACGCAGTGTGATCCACTTTATTAATTCATTGAAGTGTAAATAACGATAAGAAGGGAATGCTTTCGCCGCGTTTGATTTCCGCTTGTCTGCCTCTTTACTATTTCTAAATTCTGCAAACTCCTCTATATACTGTCAGTCAACCTCTATGTAACGCTTTTATTTGTTTGCTTTTAGTCACAACATATGAACTAATCTGATTTTATTACTAACTTTAACTCGCACTTAAATTGTTTGAAACGGGCATCATTTTCATAAGCAGCTTTCTGCATTATTTATATATGATCATCTCAATCATCGTATCATTCTCATTACGAAATTATTCGAATAAACTAGGATCAAATATAAAGAAAAAATGGTAGACTATGAATTAAGCAAAATACTCATTCGGACTTTCTTTAATTTAGCCATCTAGTGACAGTATCATCCGTAAATCTAACAATAAATAGAATCGCGTAAGTCACTAACGCATTGTTGTCTCGTGTATTAGTCCTTTTAATATGTGAGCTATTCCTGTGTAAAGCATGAATTTTTTCTCGAACTTGTGTATTTGTATTTGCTTTGAATATTTTTTATTTCTAAGAAATTCTTTGCCAACCGTTTTGTTTTCAATGTAAAATATCTTGAATTGTGTATTGTGCATTTCGTTGTGTTATTTTTTACCTTTATTATGATTTTCTATTTTCATTTTCATATAGTAAAAAATCGAATGTGGTATGTGAGTCGTCAAGTGCATTAAATACGCAACTGCTTAACGCGAGTTCTAATAGAAATCCCCGTCGCTCATGGTCTAGTATTGCATTTAATAATAAAAATTTCCCTGATGGAAAACTAATATATGAAAGCAGTCAAAATTCTAATGAGAATAATGGAAATAAAGCCTTCTCTAAAAACTACGCACGTTTTGAACGTTCAGGCCAGGATGTTATGGCCCGGGCATCACAAATCGTCCAGTAAGATGACATATATTTCTTTCATTATTTCATTTAAGTTTTATATTAATTCGATTGAAAATTCTTTTAATCCTTTCGATGTGATTTGCATGAAAATGTTCAAAATTTTAAAATCACTAATGAATAATTTCGATTGTGGAATGGTTGTATGTATCTACTGTGTATGTTTGCAGGAAAAATAAATCTTTCCGTCCGAGGGAGCGACCGAAAAAAGGTCTCAAGAATTTACAAACGGTCAAAATGATGACTGCAGGCACCACAAACAATCAGACGGCTGTTAAAACTCGTAAGCAACCATTAACAGTGACTGCCCAGTTTCAGAATTCTTTAAGCGCTTTAATGGATACGTTGAATCAGGTAAGTGCTGGTACTATGAACGACTGAACGGACACAACTAATGAAAAATCTTCCCAGGCAAATCCTTTCTTCATTAGATGTATAAAATCGAATTCTCATAAAATTCCAAATAAATTTGATGATGTGACTGTCGTTCGGCAGGTATGTATCGTGAAACCACGAATAGATTTTTGATCGTTCGCACCCTTGCCTCTCCATTTACAAAATATCTTATTGCGTTTCACTTCTAGTTGAGATATACGGGCATGTTGGAGACTGTTAGGATTCGGCGAGCAGGATACAACGTTAGACTAACCTACGAGGAATTTATTCAACTATATAGGATATTGCTACCAAAGGGATTGCTTAGTTCTCAAAAGGATGTGAAAGATTTCTTAAACACAATGGATTTGAATAAGCAGCACTATCAATTAGGTTAGTATTCCCTGTAAGCAAGGATTTCGTTTATTAATTTCTATTCTACAGGAATAACAAAAATATACATGAGAGAGTCACAAAAAATGAGATTAGACATCAAACTGCATACGAAAATAATCGATAGTATTATTTTAATACAACGATGGTTCCGGGGAATTCTACTGAAACGAAAATTCCTAATGTACCGATCAGCTGCCATAACTATACAATCATATTGGCGAATGTATTTAGCACAAAAGAGATTAGGATTGAAGAAGATGCAAATCAATGCTGCCACAATGATACAAGCAGCATGGCGTGGATACAAAGAGAGAAAATGGATGAAAAAGTTAAAACATGGAATAGTGATAGTACAGGCCAGAGTCCGAGGATATATAGCACGTGAAGCATTTAAAATAATGAAACTGGTTAGAAATATTTAGAATGTTGATTAAAGGAAAAAAGGTATCATTTTTTTATCTTTTCTTCCAGAAAATACAAAAAGAACGGATGAGATTACGATCGACTCAAAGTTTACCAACAACAGAAAGGTATTTATTGATTAATTTTTCAGTTACTCCTTTTTTAGAGCAAATTGAATACTTTGCTAGATTCGATTTCTTTGATAGGACATTTAAACTAAGAAAAGAACTTTTAGACGGTGAATATAGCTCAATATTGCCGCAATTTTTATTCTTATTAGTCTCTTCACCATCATCAACGGTACAACAACCGGTACCCGGTCTAGGCCTGCCTAAGTAAGGAATTCCAGACATCCCGTTTTTTTGCCGAGGTCCACCAATTCGATATCCCTGCCTGTCGGGCGTCCGGACCTACGCCATCGCTCCATCTCAGGCAGGGTCTGCCTCGTCTTCTTTTGATATTGCCCTTATAGACTTTCCGAATTAGATCATCCCCATCCATACGGATTAAGTGACCCGCCCACCGCAACCTATTGAGCCGGATTTTATCCACACCTGACGGTCATAGTATTGCTTATAGATTTCGTCTTATATAGTCTACGGAATCGTCCATCTTCATGTAGGGTGTCAAAAATTCTTCATAGGATTCTTTTCTCAAGCGGGGCCAAGAGTTCGCAATTCTTCTTGCTAAGAAACCAGGTCTCCGAGGAATACATGAGGACTGGTAAAATTATTGTCTTTTAGAGTAAGAGCTTTGGCCCTATAGTGAGACGTTTCGAGCGGAACAGTTTTTGTAAACTGAAATAGGCTCTGTTGGCTGCCAACAACCGAGCGCGGATCTCATCATCGTAGTTGTTATCGGTTGTGATTTTCGACCCTAGATACGAGAAATTATCAACGATCTCAAAGTATTCTCCTATCTTTATTCTTCCCGTTTGACCAGTGCGGTTTGATGTTGGTTGGTTGGTTTTTGGTGCTGACGTTGCCACCATATGTTTTGTCTTGCCTCATTGATGTGCAACCGAAGATCTCGCGCCGCTTGCTCGATCTGGATGAAGGCAATTTGTACGTCTCAGGTTGTTTTTCCCATGATGTCGATATCGTCAGCATAGGCCAGTAGTTGGGTGGATTTAAAGAAAATCGTACCCCCCGCATTTACCTCAGCATCACGGATCACTTTCTCCAGGGCCAGATTAAAGAGGACGCATGATAGGGCATCCCATTGTCTTAGACCGTTGTTGATGTTAAATGGTGTTGAGAGTGATCCTGCTTTTATCTGGCCTCGCAAATTGATCAGGGTCAGCCTAGTCAGTCTTATTAATTTTGCCGGGATACCGAACTCTCTCATGGCCGTGTACAGTTTTACCCTGGATATGCTATCATAGGCGGATTTAAAGTCGATGAAAAGATGAAGCAGCTAATGGCCATATTCCACGGTTCTTCCATCGCTTGCCGCAGAGAAATGAGAGATAGCGGAGAATATCTTATAGATGATACTCAACATACCTCTATAATTGTTGCATGAGTGATATCCCCCTTTTTGAGGTTTTGCGTAAACACAAAACCTTATTAAAATTGGTTTACTGTCTGTATGTCTGTCTTTTTTTATGGATGGAGGTGGAAATCTTAGAAAGACACTGCCGCGCCAGGTTGCAGCAGCGTGTGGGATTCTCACCCACTAAAACCACCCCCACTTTCTCCTTCTTCCTTCCCCGCAGGGCCGCCGCAAAGCATTACTTCGCGGGGTGGACTGCGCTTTAAGCGACCAAGCCTTCCGTTCTTCGCGTCCTCCTTGCGCGCTCCGCTCTTCCAAGTTCCTCCTGTATTCTTTTGATTGCGGAGTTCGCCGCCCGCCAGTTTCCCTCCGACTTCAACATTTCCCCGACGATGTTCTGCGGGTTTAGGTTGGTTTTCAGGGAGTCATCCAGACTCCTCCTTTCTGAGAAAAATCGTGGACACTGGAACACAACATAACATGCTCCGGGTCCTCAGGTGTGCAACCACATTCAGGACAAAAGGGAGAATCATTCAGCCTTAATTGGTGCAGATACTTCCTGTAACCACCATACCCTGACAGGAATTGCGTCAGATGGTAGTTAATCTCGCCGTGTCGTCGCTGGATCCACTCCTCAATACGGGGAATCAAAGTGTGGGTCCAGAGACCCCTTTGCGAGTTGTCCCACCGTTGCTGCCACTTCTCCAGCGACTCTCGCCTTGCCGCCTTTCGGTATTCTGCATTCTTTTCAGGAGGATTCATTTTCCTTTTCTCGTACAGGCAGCGTGTCTCACTATCGGGATCATTCTCGCAATAACACACGCTCCCTCGCCTGATATTGTTCTGAAGGCGCTGCACACCCTTAGCGCCACTAAGCGGTAAGTCATATTTACCCTCCTCCGATTACTCTCACACGCTAGTGGTTCCTCCCAAACTGGTGTCCCGTATAATAGTGTGGAGCGAACCACTCCGGCCACAAGTAATCTGCGCTGTATCTTGGGCCTCCAATGTTAGGCATCATCCGCGCTAATGATACGCTGGTATTTGCCGCTTTCTCACAGGCATAGTCCAGATGTCCCTTGAAATTGATTTTAGCGACAATCATCACCCCTAGGTATTTGATAACCGGTTTCGAAGTGATGACGTGACCACCAACACGAATATTAACCGTATTCCTCTTCCTACGATTGGTAATCAAGACCGCCTCGGTCTTTTGTTCCGCACGGTCAAGCTGAACCATCTCCAACCACGCTTTTATGGCGCTAATGGTTTCGCTTGCATACATTTCAACGTCTTCAGGTTAAATAAAAATAAAACTAGGTAGCTTTCTCCTACTACAATATATTTTAATAGTTAGTAAATACGTATTTCGCGAGTTACTTACTCTCTTCCTCAGTACTTTGTAGAGTTACTCTCTTCTTCTTTCTAGCTTTCGAAATACGTATTTACTAACTATTAAAATATATTGTAGTAGGAGAAAGCTACCTAGTTTTATTTTTATTTAGGAGAACTACAAGCATCGGAACGATAACTATTTTTAGTCTTCAGCTTGTTTCGCGACGACAACCACAGCTAAATCATCTGCGAAACCGATTATCGTGGCCTCCTTTGACACGGGAAGGACAAGGACCCCATTGTACATATGTTCCACAGGCGAGGTACTCCTGCGGTGACGATGTACTGCTTGGATTCCTCATCCGTGTCGTACCAAGTATAATGCTCACTGACAAACCATGTCATTCTCCTTGCCAATGTGGTACTCACATATGTCAGATCGACTATTGAGCCCGACCCTGTCCCACGAAAAGTGGAAACATTTCCCGTATTGGCAAGCACCAGGTCTAGCTCCGCGAAAGCCTCGCAGGATACGGCCCCTAGTGTTCGTAGTGCGGCTGCCCCAATCCACGAGTGTTTGTTTCCAAAAGGCCTATGGTGTTTTTTGTCCTTTTATGTTAAGAATTGTGGCGTATTCATAGGAGAAGAAGATTTTACAACTTCAAATCCCGCTAGTTGACTATATCATGGATATATAAAGTATGTTACCTAAAGGTATGAAGGCAGTTGATAGAAAGAAAGCCAGATATCCTTACCACGTACGACTATGGGCTGCCGACAGTGAAGAGAAGAAGAAGAATTTACTTAATTGTTCCCTACTGTCTCAGAAATATTACATTTTTAAAAATTGTTTGGATTTTTTGAGCAAAACTCAAACTTAATGTTATTTAAATTTCCATCAGATCCCATCAAGATCCATATGTATCGGAAGTAGCCAAAAGTGCATTTAATCGTCCTCATCATAGTCTCGATTCGAATCTTGAGGATGCATCAGTTAGTCGCGTTTCAGCACAAAAATCTTTACCGCCTGTGCATCATCTCATCGATGATAGTGTACTTAGTTCACAAACCAGTGACGTTCTTCAAAAGGCTGGCAATCAACTTCGAAGTTTGATGATATCATCCAGTAGTGGCAGTGGTTATAATCGACAAACACCATTTAGTGGGAACACGATAGGGAACGAGAACTATTTCCGACAAAATTCTCATGACGGCAGTGGGAAGTATCCACATTATCAGAACCTGACTGACGACTATAGTAAATATAGCAAGTTATATGAACCTGTGAGAAAATATAGCAGTGATAATTCGGACTTATTAAAACGGTATGTTTTTATATTATAGCACATTTTTGAATTTGTGTACTTATTGATACATCTGATTTGCAGACACGAAATATCAAAACCTGCTGTACGTCGAACAGATTCAGGTCCACCTATGGGGCACGACATGGACTACGAAGATATAGCGGATATGTCTAGTTATCGAAAATCCGAGCAGCCCTCGTATTATAGTGCAAGAGACTCATCAAAGACAACCGATAACATTTTGAGCTCGACGCCTTATACATCGGCGCATATTATTTCGCAGCTCCAAGCCCACAGAGATATTCTTCTATCCCGGACACCTGGAGACGAAATAAACGCAAATTATCAAAAACATTATGAAAATATCGAACCATTGCCACTGGCACCGGGTCTACAAAGTTACCACGACTTTCACCAAAAAAGTTCCTACACCCCACAAAAACGAGCCCTCGAAGAAAGTAATACGAACACACAGAGCGGCTCGTCTTCGACACCACGCGGCAAAGCTGCAACATTGTTAGGATCAATTTCAGAAGATCAAGGCCAATATGCGACAAAGGGTCGACTCTATAAGCAACCTGGAAAGGGTCGAAGAGTGAAGTCGAATTTGAGCGATGATTTGAATGTTGTAAGCTTGACACCGCAATATCGATCGAATAATGATAGTTCCACCGATTCGTTAAAACGACGAAATTCAGATCCAACTACAAATAAAGTGCCGTTATTGGAGGTGAATCGAGGGAATGACATGTACCAATGGAGTACACAGATTAACATTGCCGGTCACCGGTTTCGTAGTGCTGCGGGTATTGGAAAAGCGGAAAAATGTGCAAGTTGTCAGGAAAGCGATGCCTTCGTTAATGAAGGATATCGATGTTTGGATTGTAAGGTTCTCGTTCATACCAAGTGCATACAGAACGGTGGTGTGAAGACACTACAATGCGAAGCGAAAAGGTCGAAACGCTTACGGAAGAATACAGACAAGACGCTTACGCCAAATTCAAAGTACTCTGGAACGCGAGAATACACCGACTCGACCGATCGTATCATTAGTGATGCTAAGGAATTGAATCTCATGCAAGATTTCATTACACAAAAAATTTACAAGATGGAGGCTGAAGTGGAGAAAGCATCGGATGTGGATCGTGTGTTCAAGCAAGCATTGCGAGCATTTAAAGAAAATTTGGTGACTCAATACAGTGTGGCACATAAACAGAATTCAGATTCGCTGAACATCAAGTACAGGGACTTAATTGACAATTTCGGTCAAGTAATGGAAACATGTTGTGGGAAAAAGAACGACTTCCCATTGACAATGGGTGTGAATGCTTTTCGTGGATTTATGAATGAATTTATGAATACGAGAGAAACGGAGAAACCGAAAGTGAAGAGGAAAAAGGATAAAAAAAGGAAGGCCGACGAGCATACTAACTTTAATGGTATGAAGTGATGAGAGAATTGAGAAATTTCAAAATTTTTATTCCGTTATATTTTCAGGCCATTCATTTCAACTCACAATCATTAATATTCCGACTGTTTGCGAAATTTGCCAATTGTTCTTATTATGGCCGATTGAGAGAGGCGTGGTAAGTATTGAAAGTTCTATTGAAGTAATTTTGAAATCAAATTGGTTTTTAAACAAATATTTTAAGCCCTTTGTTGATATCAGTAAATTAGAAAATTTTTCGGTGTTATTTGATTCTAAATCATGCCTCTCGAAGTTTATGAGGGATGCCCCCCTATTAAGTTTTGTTGTTTAAGAAGTTCCTTATTTACTTTAAAATAAAGCAACGTGATTCGCTGTCCCACACCTTGAGCATAAGTTGATGAACCACTTGGTGTAATTGGTTGCCTCCATATTCCATTCGGCTGTAATTGCAATGGGTTCTGGCGACTTATGATTTTCAAGCCGATGAATTGCACGGACTTTTTCTTCTATACTTGGTAGAGGCAGTATTTGTCCGTATTGTTCAGTTGGCGGTACCTCCAACTCGCCGTTATTCTGGTTGTTCAGCAGTTTATAAAAGCACTCTACCCATCGCTGCAATATATCCATTCTGTCGGAAATCAGATTTCCTCTTTGTCTCGGCAGGATGAGGATTGAGGTGTGTAAGGCTTCATCCTGCTGACTTGTTGGTAAAACTTCCGCGCCTGGTGCGGTTACTCCCTATACTTTTCGAAGTTCACAGACCTGTTGGTTTTCCTAGGCTTCCTTTTTCCGTCTATGAAGTCGCTACATCGCTCGCCGGATTTCTTGATAAGTCTCCGCGTGTTATTTGAGAATAAAACATTACTCGGTATGCAGCATTCTTCCGTTCCGTTGCTCGTTTACATTCATCGTCGAACCAGTCGTTCCGACCCCTTTTGCGACTGGGGACAAGTATGCCTGTGCCCGTATTTATGATAACGTTCTTCAGGTGGTTGTGAAGATCATTTGTTGATGCTTCATCTCCAGGATCTCTGTTGACTGCGGTTATTGCGACATCCATTTCCCCCTTATAGTTGTTGCGGAGGGCTGTGTTGTGGATGGCTTCAGTGGTAAATTTCACCTGATTGTCAGAGGGGATTGGTCGGCGGTGTTGTTATTCGAGCTCGGAGCACCATGCCACCGAGATAGTGATACGAGTCTATATTGGCCCCTCTATCTCTCTTTTTTGTTGCGCGGATTTCTTCGTGAATGTTATTATTGGCTATGACCTTTCATCCCAGCTGGGAGAATGATTTAACTTTCCAAAGTTGCATTTTTCTCTCTGTAATTGATTGTTTTGCGCTGTTCTCGTAGCTAATATTGCCACCATAAATTTTACCTGGCTTTTGCTGATACTCAGCCCTAGATGTGCTTCACTTCGGTTGGCATAATTCATTTATGGAATACAGTACACCCTGATTATGTATCCGGATAGCCCAGTGTTTAGAGCACTAGACTGTCGTACGGAAGGGCGTGCTTCAAATTTCACTGGTGGCAGTGGGATTTGCATCATGACTTGACGGGAGACACCAGTCCACTCAGCCGTGAACGACTACCTGAGTCAAATTAGGGTAATAATCACAGGCAAGCCTAATGTTGACCACATTGTCTCCTACCGTGGTGAGGTACCTCGATTCTTTTTCAAGGTAGAGTTGCGATCAGAGCCAAAGTTAAGGAAACGTATAAAACATTCTATTTACTGTTTGCAGAGAAATAGAAGAGCCACGCAAGAGGAAAGCTCTTTCCAATACCTAAACTACCAGGATTGAGGCGTTACAAAGAGATTAGTGTATGCCTTATATGTGGTGATTTTTAAGTGCGCATTTTCAACAAAACTACGGAAAATTAAGGCAATAACGACACAGTAAACTAGAGACCTTAGAAGAAATAGAAACTATTCTCTGTAGAAATCAAAGAAAAACTTCAAGAGACCAATTTACCGCGAATCACCAATTTTATTTGGTTCACTTCGTTACGGCGCTGGACGCCAAATTATTAAGATTTAGGTTTGTTAGCTCGGTCCATGCCATTTTTACATCGCACACTCCGACTGAAGAATATGTTTATTCCCATTTTTCCCAGGAACGTGTTTCAAATAACAGATCAAACCATTATAACGTCAACAAAAAATTTTCCAAAATTTCTATACAAAATTTTCTTCATGGCGAATTGAAGTTTTTTCTAGTAAGTAGGTGAAATGCATTTACGTACAATATGTCGGGCTACTGTCTCAGCAGATTAGCGGCAAAACACCACCTTTTTGCGTCTATGGCAGTAATCCCGAACCGTTTGATACATTGTCTCAGGCCAGGTCTATTCAGTGTAGCAGCACACATCCCGTGGTTCAATAAGCCTTAGTTACCCTGATGTCTCTCCTATCCATCTTTCTCTTGTTGACAGTCGATGACGAAGGGCCCATATAAGAAAAATGTGTGGCAGGCATCATCCACCACATCCTTGCAGTAAATACAGTCGGATGATCGTTATTTTTGGATTTTTTTGGATGCCCGCTGAGCAGCTGGGTTAGGTAATAGTCAACCTTATCGTGTTTTGGATTGAACCTCGACCGCACAACTTGGATGAGATGTGCGCTCAATCTACTCGTACCATACCTGTACTGCTAGTTGCTTGCGATACATCTCCTTACTGAGAACGCTAGGCCATACATACACTTAGGGCCAGGGTTGACTTCCTACTGGATAAGGGATAAGGGAGAATACAAGTTCAGTTATCCATCTTCTATCTCACAGTCGCAGCAAACAATTGTGTGAGGCGTTCTGAAGATCCGGACCAAAGGTAGATCCCTAAGCTGCCTTCGATGTGACACTCAATCTACATTGTCCTTTCTGATTCTCTTAGACCAGGGCACGGTTTTAAATAGATCTTCAAAAGGTAGCCTGAAACTGCCTTTCGATATGTCGCATCGACTTGCAGAATTGAAGGTACTTACTACATATAGTATCACAAGGAACACCACACGGCAGTGGCAACAGTGTACCGCAGCCAGTCTCATCGCTTGGAATGCTCCCTCAATCGCACCAACTGTAAATCGCCCTGCTCTAAAACCACATTGATTTGTAAGAAGTCACCTGCAGCCCGTATTGCGTCAGTTTCCCCTCTTTGACCAACATACTGAGAAGACGACACGCTGACGGTGCCTCGGCCTTTAACCTTTGCTTATTCATACGAACCTATGTACCTTTCAGCGGGAGGAAAAAACACTCACTGAGTAGCAAATGTGGCTTACACTTGAGTACAAGTTTCAGCAGTTGGCTGAGAATACCATTCGGTCCCTGTCTTTTTTGTCCTTCGTAGGAAAACTATCTCTTCCAAGTTTTCTACAGTGAAGAATTGGTATTCCTCAGTACCTCCCTCTCACCGAAGACATCAGCTCGGATGAGATAGACAACGAAAAATACCTGCACGATTTCTCCCATCTTCAATGCTTCCGGGGAACTGGATCGTCGATGAGGCTGTAAATGCCACTGACTAGCTCCTGTAAACCTGCTTTTTGCCGGTTAATTTCGTAGAGGAGCCTTTTTTTCGCTATTTTATGTTCTTGGAATCAAAGCGGTATTTTATCTTGGCATTTTGCGCGTTGTGTAATGCTTCCAAGTCTGATGCAGTTCTTTCGTAGACTTGCAATTTTAGCCGTCCGTCAGTACACTGGACTTCCTGTGACGGAGTCCTCTTTTGGGCGCCAAGCTGCTGAAAAACAACTCATTGTTGAGTTCACTAACGATACAGTCTCGTTTACCGCCCTTGCGAAAGTTTCGGTAGCCGCTTGTCACTTCGAAGGAAATGTAATGGATACCACTGGCCATAAAACCTTTCAGTGTCCTCCAACGTTACACCGCTGATACTAAGGACTCCTTAGTAACGGCCAATACAAGGAAAGTACCCTCACAACTAGGGCATCGGAAGTTCGGAGTTCTACTAATATTCAAAAAAAAATAAGTCTCGTCCTGCCGACCATCTCCGAGAATCTGGTTGAGCTATACGTCACTCGAGAGCTCTATCGTGAAAGTCTCCTCCATTAGAACTTCTCTTTCCATGTTTCGAATATCGTCCTCCAAGGCGCCGAGTCTATTCCGTTTGTTGGGTATGAAGTAGACGCTGGAAAAAGCCATCTCCTCCGCCGTGGCACCGCACTCGCAAGTTGATATCTCTCAGCCAGGTGACAGATATATTGAGATACCACGATGGACAACTCCCATCTCGATATTGTCCGCTGAGTGCAACAAGTTAGTTCTTTTTTCTTGCAACATCTGTCCCATCAGATCGTGAGCAGTTGCACTTTTGTAGGTTCAAGTGAATGACTTTTCACTTTTTGCGACTTCTTTGAAACTTCTAAATTGAAAAAAGTAGAGGCCAACCCGCCTCCTTGTTTTAATCCTGTTTTGAGGGACAAATGGGCTAGTTATTGTGTTCTGTCTGTTTCGCTGGAATGTGAAATTATAGCAATATTTTGTATAGTGTTGAACGATTAGTGCCGTCGTAAGCCTACTTCAAGTCTACAAATATGTGGTAGACGTCAATATTACACTCCCAACTTTCTTTAAAATTTCCTTTACCGTTAACAGTTGATCTATTGTAGATTGTCCACTTTTTTAAATCGGAACATGCAAGAACTTTTCATTAACCTTTCGATTCGTGAAATGAGTATTCCGTTGTGCTTGCCATATGCCTTGATATGACGAAGGAAATTTTAACCTAATATAAAAACAAATATAAGTTACTCACAATTCCCTTTCGCTTATCCCTAGGTATGTCAAAACTGCCGCTTGACGTGTCACAAAAAATGCTATCAGAAAGCCTCGCCATGCAATAAAATTTCTATATCACAAGGGCCCGGATCATCATCATCGCATGCACAATCTGAGTCTAAACTATTTGGAGTGCCATTATCAGATTTATGTTTAGCAGAAGGTGCTAAGATCCCAGTTCAAATTGAACAATTAATCACGAAAATTGAAATGCATGGATTATACTCGGAGGGAATATACCGTAAGAGTGGTGTAAATTCAAAGATAAAAGAATTGAAAATTAAAATGTCAGAAAAATCACCCAATACTGAAATCGATTACGAGTCGTACAATGTACACGTACTGGCGAATGTCCTTAAAACATTTTTGCGTGATATGCCCGAACCGTTGTTGACATTCGATCGTTACGATGATTTCTTGCGTGCTGCTGATTTGCCAGATACAAACGTTCGAGTCCAGACGCTTCTTTCACTTATCAAGAAACTACCTCCAGCTCATCACTCATTGTTGGAGCGTCTTATTTTCCATTTAGCTTTGGTTGCGCAGCGCGAGAAACATAATCGAATGTCAGCGAGTTCGTTGGCGATTGTATTTGCGCCATGCGTTTTACGGACGAATCGTATGGTGCCGGCGCAAGATAGTTTGAACGACATAGGGCGCCAGACGAAATGCATTGAGACTCTAATCACTCAGAAAATGCTGAACGTCAAGAGTACACTTGCTGATATTGATACTTTGGATACGGCTGCCCATACAGCAACGACTCGATTGAGCACGTTACGTAGTTCGAAGGTATTCTCACCGGAGGAATTGACGCCAAGGCCAAATATGGAGTCTGAAACGGAGGAGATGATCCTGGAGGGACATATACAGGAGATCAAGAAGGAAAAGGCACTCCTTACCTCAACTTTGCCAAATCTTGTACGTGCCACGTCAGACGATGACTTGCTGTCGACTGATTTAGAGGGTGAAGGTGGCAGTTTGGATGATCTTAGCACAGGTCGTGATAAGGACAGTCACTCATTGCTGGAGTGCAGAGACTTCAAGGACAGTGTGGATTCGTCGATAGGAAGTCTGAGCGATAATCTTAGTCGAAAAACAATTGACAATGAATCAGGAGCGCCAAATGTGTACCGAGAGTTAAGCATCCCAGACGACGCGAGCTCCGATATTGATTCGATGGTATTGCGGTACAATGTGCCGAAACAGAGTATCGACTACAGTCCAAGCTCACGTCATCAACATTCCGTAGAGCAAGACACCTCGAAATCGTCGTCGTCAACATCTTCAAACTATCCACCGAAATCATCAAGCAATTTAGTGAGCGGATCACGTTGGACTGGCAGTCAGCAGAACTTGAGCTACACAGTTGGTAGTAAAGTCGTGGGCAGCACATGCTCCCCCTCAACAGGTCTTATCAAACCTTTAGCAATACGTAGCATGTCAGGCGGTTATGAGCCAACGCTTTTCCACAGCCCTTCGCAGAGTAATGTTGTTAATATGAACCCAGGATTTAGCAATAAAAACAGTATTAAAGATAGTAACAAAAACGGTAGTAATCGAGGTGGCGGCAAGAAGAAACCAGACAACATAGACGATGAGCCGATCATGGTGTAAAATATTGCAAATAATAACCTGATCACCAACATAAAGCAAGGTACTGAAATTGAATATGATACGCTAAATATGTAAAGGATAGAAGTATAAATAATTCACACATAAAATGTATGTTATTGAAACGATGTTTATATTAACTATAAATAAAAGATATGGTTAGAATTAAATTTATTTTTAAATGTCCTCCTTTTGTAATTGTTATTTTCTAAATAAACTATTATAATTATTTTTATAACACGATAGAAGCAAAAAAATGTCGACGTCGTTATTTGTGATTATTCGATTCTTCTACGATAATTCTTCGTTGTTTAAATAAAGAAGAAAAGTAATTTCTAGTTGGAAATTGTTGAAAATTTCTATTCTTTTATTATTTCTATATTATTAGTAATATTTAAGCCATTGAGAAGTGTATAGTTGAAGAAGGAACATTCAAAGAAAACCCTATACGCAGGAATAAACAAGATTCATATAAATGTTACAACAAAAATTACAACATGTTGTGGTTTCAAGAAAAATGAGATTCTGCTGCATTCTATATTATATATCTATTTTTTTTCATTAAGGAATAATATGGATAATGAAGCGTTTCTAAAAGTCTACATATATGATAAATTAATTGAATACTCTTGTTACACATTTTTTTTTAATTATTTTTGTCATTTTAGGAATCTCTAATATTAATAAATTCTTGTGTACACGACCAAGTCAATATATAGGAATCAATATTTTTTGTACAGTTTTTTTCTTTAATTTCTGTTAAATAAAGAGAATCCTTTGGAAAAATCTTATATTCAAAAAATGTGTTTCATTTTCTATATTCAAACATAGAGCAGCTGTTAGATTTCATTTGCAGGTGCCTACATATGAGATCCTTGACGTAGAGGCGCAACAAGAAATAATAAAATGAAAGATTGCCTTGCAAGATATTTTTCGGTTTCATTGGCGAAAAGTATCTAATTTAAACAAGTACCTATTTCAGTGTTATAGTCTTCTGAAAAATGTTTTTTACCGTTTGGGTTTTTATAGCTGTTCTTGTGATTATATCTTGATTAAGCTTCTCTTCTGTTGGTTCTCCCTGGCTTGCTTCTTCCGTCTGTGAAGTCGCTTCTCCGCTCGACAGAGTTCTTGGTAGGTCTCTGCGGGTGTCCGCGCTCTTAGAGAATGCAAGATTACTCGATATGCATCATTCTTCCGTTCCATTGCTAGCTTGCATTCATCGTCGCGCTTGGTGCGGTTAACGGTAATTAACTTAAAACAGGAAAATATTTCTTATGAGCTCGTGAGAAGTGGTCCCCCATTACAGACATACAAGGAATAAGTTGTTTCTTTACTACTCACTAGTGAAAATTAACAATCATCTACACAATCGTAACAGAAATGTCAATAGGGAAGAAGCAAATAGTCCAATAAACTCTGTAACAGGTGCAATATCCTCCAAGAACTACAACCTGAGAACGTTTGTCAAATCTTTTATTTAAAATACTCACTGATGATATTAAGAGCCGGGCTAACTTCACCCGTTAGGTCGATGACGAACATAAGCACGCACACATTATACAAATAAACTCGAAATAATAAAAATGCACAACTTTCCCGTTTCCAAGAACGGGATATTAGCTCTAGCCAATCACGGTCACATTGGCACGATGGCGATTTCACGAAATCGTCACAAATAAACTTTCCAACTTGTTCACGACATTGTCAAGGTTTTCTTATGCTCACGTCAAGAAGACTGAATACAGGAGGAGCAAACCAAGTGTATAGGGGGCGCTTATTCGTGGGGTAGGGACGAGGTAGTTAACTGCTTCGTGGCCCTTGTGCTAAATGTATTGGTGCGCCGGTGGTGCCTAGATGGTTTTCCATGTGCGTGTTTCCCCATTCCATGTGGCAAGCCATAAACAGCTGTGCAATGTCCCATGCTCGCAATCACGTGGCCGCTCACCAATACACTGCATCACATACACGGCACTAACACCAGATCTTATGCGCGGAATTTTTCTCGTGCACTTTCCGTAGATGATCGAAATTCGCAATGATTTTCCTCCATTATACAATTTCGAACAATGCGCCGGATGTTGAATCCTTTGTGCACAGTCTTCTTGGTTCACGTTCAGTTAGAAAATGTCACGAAATAGCAGCCGAACAACAGAAAGCAGCTCTTCTAAATGCGATTACCATTTTTTTTTCGAACGCAAAACGTACAAACTAAATTCACCAATTATCATTTTCAACAATCCCGTACTGGTTCCGAACCCCAATAAGTTTCAACATGAAAAAGAGGATGAAACATTTACATAAGTATAAGTATAACGATCAACAAACATTGAATCTGTTAGCAAAAAAAAGGTTTTTTCACTGGACTAGCCTACTAGAGCGTCCCTCTCGATACGACGCAGCGGCCCCCTTCCCTGCCTAGTCCGCGTCACACCGTCTCTGCTGGTTAAAGGTAAGCATAGTTATTGGTAAGACGGAGAAATTGGTATCTACAACATAAAAGACGAATGCGGTAAGAATGACTATATACGAGAGTCAGGGTCACCAAGCCTGGTTAGCGGTTCATCAACCGAAATGATTGGGCATCGGAAGACGATATTTAAATGAAGGTCCGTCAAAAAATGCTGATCGTCGAGCAGTTCATCATGAATTGGACAGACCCGACTGGTCAGGAATGTCTGCATCGATCTATCAAAAATCACACTTTAGTTCCATTAATAATTAAAACCGTATATTGTTTACCGATCAACGAACCGCGACGTTTAAATGTTAGGAATACATCGAACTGATTTCAACGGAAGAATCCACGACTTAAACAATCACTGCCGACATTTGGAGTAATTCTACTTGTCACCGTCACAGAAATTGAGGAACCAATGACACCGGCCAAAGCAACAGAACCTGAACACATCGCAGCTGAGCCGAAAAATTGGAACCCAGTACTCTACCACAGTGAGTTTTTCAATTGAGTTATGTTGGACGGTAGAGCATCGTCCGATTGGCAAGAAAGTACAACTACTTCAATATAAAGAAAGAAAGGCTGTCCAGCAAAATATTCAAAATACTTCCCATGAATCAAACTCATTCACGAAGAAGCGGCTTGGAAAGCATCGTAATTTCTACACTGCATTCCTGGCGGATACTTTTGACGGTGTGCCACTCAAACTCGTTTGGTATGCATTACGGCAACAGTTTGTGCCAGAAGAACTCGTGCGTTGATTTAAATTGCTCTACTGCAGCCCTAAGTTTTAAGAAAGACAGGTATATCAAAACCGCTCCTTGTCTCTATCGGCATTCATCAGAGAAACACCCTCTCGCCACTCCTTTTTGTTCAGGCCATAGCTGGACATCCAACGTCCAGCGTGTTATAAACTGCTCTATGCATATGATCTCTTCCTAGCATTTCATAAGAAAGCTGATCTTGAGCTACTTCTCCAAAACTAGAATGGTAGGCTAATGAAGCACGAGATTAGATTTATGTCTGGTTTTTGTAGTCTAGCCTAAAATTGATAGGCAAGGGTAGCTTCCTCCAAACTACAATTGTTAGTTATCAATGTAAATATATATTTCGGGAGCAACTTACCCCCTTCATCAGCACAAAGCTACTAAAAATAATTGCGATTATACCGTTCTTTTAGACTTATTCACTAATTACTTTTAACATTTTTTTTTTACTTTTATGTGAAATTGACTCTTTCACTGGTGTGTTAGGAAACAATGCCTTTACGTCGAACGACATCATCACTTTATCCTCACCCATCCTCTTAATGCAGCTTCTGAATTAGTTCGTGGGAGTTAGCCACTGAATACTTATTATTCGTGGTCCCAAGGGTCTGGCACTCATTGATCAACTAGTTGGCGATATTGTACGTCGGTGAGCTCGAGCCCGCAATGATTTCTCGCATCTCGTCCCCTTTCTTGTGGATTTTCGGTTGGCATCTGATTCTTGGGAACGCAGAATTAGCCATTCGGAGTCGCCCAATATTCGGGAATATTGCACTTGCTTCCTTCAACGCTCGATCGACACTTTTGATAGATTTGGGAAGCAAGTTGTTCCGCAATTCGAAGAAGTTTCTACTCTCCAGTTTTCGAAAAACAGCCTGGTCATACTTATCTTTGTCCATAACGACGACGTTGTTCCCCTTGTCCGCCTTGAGAAAGTATAGCGATTTATCATGAAGTTCGCGTATTGTTTTTTAAAAAAAATGTACACCCTCCATGAAGACCCCCTCCGATTCATTTGAACTTAGAAAGCTGCTACTAACTGCATGTCTGGTCGTTCACAGTTCCCACCTTTTCGACAATTTCGGGTGAATCGGTATTACCGTTTCTAAGAAAAGTACGGGTGACAAGCAGACAGACCGACATTGAACCGAGTTTAATAAGGCTTTGTGTGCGAAAAATGAGGACTAGCATGTCAAGAGCGATTGTTGCTCGAATAGTTCACTACCGAAATCTTCACGATAATATCCAATTTATCGAGCACCAGTGGACGCAGGGTATTGAACATTTGACACGATGAGTTCCTTATATTTGTCCATCGCGGCTCGCGGATGTCATCCACCACTTCAGCAATTACTGCCGATATTTGGAGCAATTTTATTTATCACCGCCACAGAAGTTGAGGAACGAATGAAACCTGTCAAAACAACAGAACCTGACGACGACGATGGAACCCAATACTCTAGTTCAGTGAGTTCTTCAATTGAGATATTGAGGATAGTAGAGTACCATCCGATTGGGACAGAAAGCACATCATTCGATTCGGTTGATACAACATACCATGGATCGGATTCGCGACATGAGATTGTTGAGAACTGCGGAAATATTGACCTACAATACTCGCATGCAGTTGCTCACAGGGAAACGGTTTAAGAAGCATCGCTCTCTCTACATTGCATTCCTGGATCTAGACAAGGCTTTTGATGGTAGGCCACACTAACACTGTGTATTGCGGCAATACCTAATTTCAGAAGAACTCGTGCGTTGGTTTCAATTGCTTTATTGCAACTTGAAGTTCGAAGGGTATAATAAGTAAGCACTCTATCGCCACTCCTTTTTGTTCTAGTTGTCACGGAAACTACCATACGGAATTTATTGTTGAAATGGTGTTTTCCAAGTATCTCATAAAAAAGCTGATCTCGAGCTATTTCTCTAAAATTCAGATCATTCAGCACGGTTTGCGAGTGTATCTAAATAAAGCAGAGCTTTCGATGACTTTTATGAAACAGACACTATCCTGTCCAGTATACACCCCACTGAAGACGGGAACAAGTTGTTTCCGAAATATCGATATTTGCTTGATAAAATAATCACTACTAGCGACGGAGACGGTGTTACGTTTTAATTTCCTTAAACCTGCCCGGTGGAAATACCGCGAATCACGCATTGATTACCATCCTATCGCTGACAGCGACCTACCGAAAACTGAGTGGTCTAAGTATCTGGGAGAAATGCTAACGCTAAACTGCGCTATCAAATTGTTTCACGAATCAGCAAACTAAGATGAAATGGGGTTCCACTAATTCCGTTCATTGTTATGGATGTACACGCCTATTACTGAGAAACTTGGCAAATTTGATCTAGACAAGGCGATTCCACTCCTGGATGAGGTAAAGGCCAAAGAAGAAGAAACAGTTATTAAAACTCGTGAGCGTGCTTAAATCTCCCTTTTTCAAAAGTTTGGATAATGGTCACTGGCAGCTTGGCAAAAATTTATCGCAGGCAGCATGTAGACATTAAGGCTTCCAATAAAAAAAACACTAAGGGAATCGCTATGAGATTGGAAAAGAAAAAAAACGTAGGATAACCTAAACTAGCTGATTTTATTTCAATCATATTGGTGTAGACATAATAATTCATAATTATTTAAGCTTACACTGTATACTATTGTTAGGTCCATTACTGCAATTTTCACTTGCAATATTTTATATACAATCATAAAAACGTATTTGTAGTGCATTTTCTTTACCCACATGCACTAGACTAAGGTAATAAACTTTATCGGCTTACCCTAAACTTATGATAAAACATAAATTTTCTCTGTACTCTGTACTATTTTAAATATTCGTATGAATAATATTGAAAATAATTTGCACGAAACGATTATTTAAGTTGTATTTTTTCCATAAAGAAGCTACGAACGACAATAATAACGCACTTAAAGATAAATACAAAAAGTAAATGGAAAGATATTTTTATAGACATTAATAACATTCTTACCTAATTACCACTGATGACAAAATACACTTCAAATGTGATATAAAGCAACAGCGAGATCATGATTATCCCCGCCGCCTTTGTGGTAATAAACTGTTATTGAACTATCACATATACTAATGCACTTTGAAAGAAAAAAAAAGAAAAATCCTTAAAATTCGTCAACTTAATACTTTTTCATATCGCGCAAGTCCGTTTCATTTTGTTTTTCAGCTAAATTTTCACTGTACAGTTGTTGCGAATTAACGTCGACCATTGCGTTTTCATTTAAAAAACTCGTGACTTTGTCCATGTTCAAATCGTAGAGACCGTTGGACTTTGGCGAAATCATTTCCAAAACATCTTTGTCAAGCAGCGTTTCTAGGCTCTCCAGTAGATGGCTGTTTATGTTAAAGCCACTAGTCTGTGCTGATTTCATAGTTTCTTGGAAGGATTTTGCAACGTTGCTCAGCAACATTTGTGATTTTCGTTGAATTTCTTTAGCGTTGTACCAGTTCTGATCATCGAATTCGAATTCACCTTTAATTTTCTTGCATGCAGGTTCGTCACCGTTTACGTCGTTTGATTTGCAATCTTCCATCTCGTTGAGGTAATCACGTTCAGCACTGATTTCACTGAGTGGGATATCGCTTGCATTTGTCTCCTCGTCGACATCTGTGTTTTGTCCTTTGATGTTGAATAACAGATTACGTCTGTTTTGGAGGATGGTTTCTTGTACAACATCGGCCAATTCACTGTCCTTGCCATTTTGACCAAGTTTGAGGTTCGGCGCTGCTATTAATGCCAAGCTTAGCAGAAGTACCATCAGACAAGTGGTGGGCTGGGCGGTTTTGTTGGTGCCTTTGGATAGAAGCGCTTGCAACTTTTTCATTTGTGACACTAGATTTTGATTTTGTGTTTGTAGCATTTTTATTCGCTTCAAAAGTGTCTGATTGTCTTCTGTGCATTGTCTGACTCGCTCCTCTAGTCCGTCCACGTATTCCTTTTTTCGTTTACGAGAATCCTGGGCGGAAATTTTGTTGCGGATTTTTCGACGTATGCGTTTTAGCTCGCGTTCCTCGTGTTTTGTAAGTGGATAGTGTGAGGGCAATGTGATACCTTCCTTTGCCAGTAACCGCTTCTCCTCCGTTGTCAAGGTAAGTTTCGGATACGGAGCTTCTGAATCACTGAGCTTCGCCTCCAAATCCTCGCAATCATATCCCTCATCTTGATTATCTTCAAGAATGAAACTGTCTACGTCTGATGCCTGATCGGAAACACATTCCTCTGAAAATAAAATTATATTAGATGATGGCCAGGTGGAGCTTGAGTGGATTCCTCACCTATGATTTTCTCCTTCTTCACCGAAAAATTATTGTTAAGCTCCTCAAGATGCTGAACGAACTTTATCTGATTTGCAGTGTTCGGCTTTTGGAGCGAAGTTAAATTTATTATCTTAAATCCTTTTAAATCTTTGCTTTCTTGCATGGGAGCGGGAATCAACACTGAACGGGGATTGGCAGCGTTTTGTACTCGAATAAGTTTTTTCACTACATTAACAAATGCGAATCATTTAAAATCAACTTTTTCAACAATAATAGAAACGAACTAGTACATACCTTCAGTAATATTTCCTTTATTGATAAAAAGTGTCCCTGGATTCGCCTGAATCTTGGCTCCATTCTGTGAATTTTTCAATTGTATTGTAACTTTCTTATTATTCGACTGTGTAAAGACATGCGGGGACACTTTAACTATTTTTATTTCTTTTCCTTGGCCAAATTTTCCTGTGGGTTGAATTACACTAGCATTCGAGACTGTAACGTATTGTTGAACTCTGGGTACAATGACCTGTGGTTTCACATCAATTTTCCTTTTATTGTTGACAATCTGAACTGGTGGTTGTTGCGTTGGACTGAATGAAGTATCGAATCGTACCGGAGAATTCTTTTCACCACGTTCGCTTATGGATGGTCCTGGTGAGGACATAGCCGGGCTAAGTGGTTCATATTCTGGGCTCATTTCACTGTAAGCAAAATGGAATTTAAATTCTATAAAATTTTAATGATTGAATGAACTCATTACATATCCAAATTATCTGATGATAAGCCGCTGTCGGAGGAGTTACTTGATATCGGTGCGGTAACAAATGGGGATTTTGATGATGCTTTTGTTTCAATGTAGTCATTTTCCAAGTAAGGCGAACGTTCATATTCTTGTGCTTCACGTTTTATATTAGCCGAAATGTCGTCAAGAGATTCCAGTCCCTTTGGTGGGTCGAATATTTGTAGCAAGTCGTTGTCCCAATTTATTATAGAATCAAGAAAGTTGTCGGAGCTTGAGGGCCAATCTTCTGACTGTAAAAAAAAATATTGAATTTTAGAAAATGCAAGTCTCTTGCAATTGTGCTTAAAGCATAATTTTAGTAATAATAATTTTCATGCAATAGTTTTAAAGGTAAAAAAGCGCGATTACCAGTTGGAGTAAGAACTCATTCACCCAATTCATTATAAAAATGCCAAATTTAAATACAAAATCATGGAGTCGTCTGGTTTCGTCCAAATATTTGCAAACTGCAATTGATTTTAGTAAAACTGCAAATTATACAACAATTTCCGTGGATTACGGCTAAAACGCTCACTCTTGCTACATGAAATCATCTAAAACTCTCACTTTGAATCATGAAGCATTGGTGATGCCACGTTAAAAACAATTTCATAAAAAATGCATAAATTTCTCTTCCAAAATTTCCACCAGGTCATCATCTAACCGAAGCGAGCGCACATATAACTTGCATCATGTTCATGCCCACGTGCTCCCAAACCGGTTTCAGTAAAAATTGAAATTTATCGGAATCTTATTGACCGGCCTAATTTAATTTATTGATAGTAATTTCAAACAAGTACCGGTCGGCTTCTGTGTAAAAGTTTTTGGATAGTTACTAAGCATGGTTATGAATGAATCCGGTTTCAGATTTTTACGTCGTATCTGCGCTGAAGCTCCGGTTAGTAAACAGGTTTAGTGAGCGACTCCGATTTGGTTCTAATTTCATGGAGCAGTTTCAACTTGATCTTTGTGCATAATTTCGGGATTGTTTGAATACGCGGTTGAAGCTGAGAATGCATCGAAAAGGCAAGATCGAAATCAATGCCATACGCGTAGGTCAAATAACAGCCTTCCAAAATATTCAGTTAATTTTAAGTTCGTTTGTTTTCCACTGGACTCTGTCTTCGAATATGGTTTGAACTCAGATTGAAATATCCCGTTCTCATCAGCATTCAATATTGGAATGGTTCTGCGCCAAGCGGTTGTTAATTTTCATATTTAACGTGGGCATTCCATGTGTCGTACCCCATAATGGAAGTGACTAAATTCGGAGCACAGTTAAGTGTTTTAAACCACATTTATACGGTAAAGGCAACTTTTATATTCTCGGTATCATTTGGAGCGTTTCACATCTAGGAAGACTAGAATAAGTTTGAAACTTTTTTATGGAGTATTGAGCTTTATTTCTCGGCCAAACTGTACAGATCTAATGTGAAATTTACATTTTTTAACAAGGTTAGTGATAGAAAGAACTTGAACTTGAAGATAAAATAAAATGCCGAAAACTTGTTATACAAGAAGTTGAGAACATAATTTCTCCTCAGACAATTGGACTTGTTACTGTTCAGTGCTTTATACTCGAGCGAAACCGAGGAACGCAGGTTAACAATTGAAGTAGAGTCGGATGTCGAATGTGAAGAAAATGAGTGAAGTTGCAAAAGGGAATATTTTGACTTTGCGAGCCGAATCTTTAAGCGTGCAGGAAATTTCGGCTAGAGTAGGCTACAGGAAGTCTGCATTAGCAACCTTTTTAAAAAAATTTGCTGAGACTGGGTCTACTGGGAGAAAACTAGGATCAGGAGCCCACGAAAAGTCTTCTACAAATGAGTATCGACTTTTAAAGAGGATTAGTCTTAGAGACCGCTTTAAGACTACTGAGGACGTAAGAAGGCATTTTGTTGGACTTGGAGGAACACTAGTTTCTGCAAGAACTGTACGACGGAGGCTCCAACAGGCTGGGATATGTGAACACCCGCTCGCTAAAAAACCGCGCTTGATCGCTCAAATGAAACGAAAACGCCTTGAGTTTGTTAAGAAGCACAAAAGCTGGACTGTTGATGATTAGAAGAATGTGATCTTCTCACGAGTGCATTCTCTGAACATCAAGTCATCCAGTGAGCAGAATGATTTGTGGATGCTTTTCGTATCGATTATTCATGCTTAGAGGGACGATCAAGACTGTTGATTATAAAAACATCCTGGAAGAAAATTTGGTACCTGTCCTCAAAGACCATTTTTCGCATATGGATCAAATGATTTTCCAAGATGATTCTGCTCCTTGTTATCGAGCTCAATTGGTAAGCATCCTCAACAATAGTCGGCAATTTAATCAGTTCAATGCCACGTCGAGTTATGGCGGTTATAAAAGCGAGACCAACATTGCCACTTGAAAGATCAAACGTCAAAACGTTTAAAGAAATTTAATACATGTAAAATTTGACAATGTATTGCAAAGTATCTTTTAATAAACGTATGGAAATCTTTAATAATTTTTTTAAATTTTACCTAATTTTGTTGTTGTAGATAGTCTGGTTAGAATGTGGGGGATCTTCTACCCCTGGCGTGGCAAATTTTATAACTCCAAACACGATGTCAGTAATAAAATCAATCAGCGACATTGAATCATTGATGATGTATTTTCCAGGCATTTACCACTGAATTTCCCAGGCAATTGATAAACAATGGCCACCACCGTTCCCCACTGAAATCCGATAATTGGCCACGCCATTATCGTGAAGGCCAACTCCTCTCATATATCGTTTGTATTTAGCGATCATTTGGGGTTTTTTTCGCATGGCTTGAAAATCGTGTAGCCCTATTTAGGGGCTCAATGTTTATGCAGTTACTTGCAACCACGACCGGGGAGTTATCGTGCCACTTGACGAATAACAAATTAGATTTTGGATCGTACGCCGAATAATACGTTCCTCTTTCTCTCTTCTTCAATTCAGAGTCTGGCAGAAGAGGACAACCGATTTTCTCTAACGGTCCCTGTGGCACAAAAACCTTTCTCGAGCAGCTTATAAAAAAGTTGGTAAGAAGAAAAGAAATTATCGAAGTAATTTCTGTTGTAGCACCAGCCTAAATTGAAATAAGTATCTATCTTCAGAGCACAAACACCAAGTTTTGAAACCAAAGCGAATTGACTTACTTTTCATAAACATTTTTACAGTATGTCGACCAAAAAGGGGAATCATCCCTTCATCTATCGAAAGCCTCCCAGAGAAAATTCCAAAGCTCATGAAATTGATGTTTAGGCTGTCAAAAAGTGGACGCAGTTTTGCAAACTTATTATTTTTGTTCAAGTGATCAAATCGTAAATCTGGGGGTCGCATACCACCCCTTGGCCAATAATGAGTTAATCATGTCTCGAACTGGGTGGATATTACAGGGACGAATCCACCAACGAAAACTGGATTAACATTTATGCATTTTCTCATGGAACGTTTGCTTCCTGTACAGAGGAGCTGCCAAGCAGCTAGCCGAAGATGCGTTGGTCAGCGCCGTTTTCCTGTAGAAGATCCACTACATCGTATATCTTAGCGGCCACCCGATGAACAATGCGCTTGGAGTAGGTTTCCTACTTAACAAAAAAAAAAAATGAAACCACCTGTTGTTGGCTTTGAAAACATAAGCGAAAGGCTACGCACTCTGCACTTGCGAACCAAATTTCAAAATATAAGCCTCATTCACCTTCACGCCCCTACAGAGGAGACTGCAGAGTCGGAGAAGGATACCTATGTGGCAGTAGAACGAACCCTCGAAACCTGCCGCAGGTATGATATCAAAATCATTTTTTGAGATTGGGAACACTGAAGCCATCCACAAAAAACTTCTCCGTAACACTTACAACAGAGGTCCTGGAGAGGAATTTAACCACTTGAAGAACTTTATCATTGATCCGACCATAAACATATTTGACCCCAGTCGGAATACTGGTTCTAGCTAGCAACGGACTGAAAGAACTCTCTATATCGGGCAATGCTGCACTCTCAAAGAACACGGGGATGCGTAGTAACAGGCCAGTTAATTTGTAGGTACAGGGAGAGCACCAAGTACGGAAGTTTTATAAACAAGTCGGCAAGATAAAGCAATTACAACTCGATGCTCATGCTGACGAGACAAATAGGATTATCTGATTTCCGGCCGTATGGGAATAATGGAGCAATGCGCTAAAAAACCAAAATATTGGCGAGTTTGAGTCAAAATACTTGCCACAGAATACCGCATCAAAAAGCAAACTATCTGCAGGCGTTGGTTCGATATAAGTTCCTGTCATTTATTATGTTTGCTTTTACCCTCAAATCCTTCCACTTACATCTCTGAGCCTGATAAGCTGACGGCAAAGAAAATTAACTTTCTTTCAAATCGGCATAATGTAAACTACCCAGAGGACGACAAGCTAACTCCATCATTCCGGAAATATTACTAAGCGTTTAATGGCGATAAAGGTTGAAAAGTAGGTGGGAACAGTATGGGTCACAATTTTCAACAAAAAGAAATTGGAGTAAAACTACGAAAGGCTCTGGATACTTTTCGCCTCTATATTGTTAAATTATCCACAACTGCTCGTGTACCTATGCGTCGAACACTTTGAACGACTAATATTTTTTTACCAATCCAGTGAACAGCTAAAATTCCTATCTGTTAAGTGTGTGCAATTTCAATTCCAGGAGGTTGATCAGGATCCGATTTAATTCTCTACTCAAATAGAATTCACTTAAATCGATTACCCAAAACATATGATCAATTCAGTGAGTTTCTATCCTCATTCACTTTCGTATGGCTCAGTGATCTCCAAAGAATTATCAGCGACTCAGTTATAATTATAACAGCCATCCACCATACTCAACTAATATAAATATAGATCACCCTCCTTTGGTTTTCCGGTCATAAGCACATAAACGGGAATGAGCTGGCTTACGAACTGATCAGGATTCGGCCCGCCTATAACAAAATCCGATCGCGAAATCACTTGTGCCAGACGTGTGCAAATGCATACAAGATTACGGGGATATGCACGGGTACTGGCCTGGAGGGCACCATGCCACCAGACCCGGCATGCCCTACAATTCGCATTGCCGAAGCTGCAGAGATGGGGGAGAAACCCTCAGGCACTTATTTCGCGATTGCCTAGCTCTAGCTTGAGTCAGGATACGGACACTAGGTGAATCATGCTTTGAGTACCACAGACCCATCTCTAGTGCAGGGTGGGAGAGCTACTTTCCTTCGTAAATGTTACTGGCTAGTTCTGAACATCTGGGCCAACTGGACTCTGCCCCCTCCACAGCGCTAATTCCTTGGAGCGACTACTAATACCTACCTACCTACCACAACTAAATATAAAATAATAATAATAAGTGGTCGATGAGGAAATCCGTGTGGTTATCAAATCAATAAACCAAAAATTAATAAATCGGTGTTTAACAGTTTATAAGGTATTGCGACCATTTTTTCAGTTTAATCTCAGCTGCCAGAAAAAGGTGATCAATTACTAATGCAAAAGCCATATGCATGTAATAACCGGCGGTAGATGTCCTGGCTTCGGAGTGTAAGAGCAACCCTCTACTATTGAAAGTGGACCTCCTTTATCAGTTTCAGATGTAAAGGTTCCTTCTAGATGATCATCTCCCAACAGAATTATGAAGAGCTTCCACTTGTATCTAAATTCTTGAAATAACTTTTGTTCCTCTTTGTAGCGAGGATCTACATAACAAATATTCATCTTTACTTCGAATAGTTCCACTCATCACTGGGTGATAGAACGGCGACAATCATCCTTTTTTGAAAAAAATCTTACTTTAGGAGATGTTTGGGTATAACAAGGTTGTTTCAACCATCACAACTCAAAAAGTAGCACTCATATCAGTGGGCCGCCAATCAACCTACGAATATGTTGCCAGAAATCAAGCATGTCAAGAGAAATACTCAAAGAGGCTATTTTTAAAAACATGTTTAAATCTCTTATCATCGTTGACCGTTGGTTGAAATCACTTAGGAAGTTGGGCCATTATATATATCAGAATATGGACAAGTTCAACAGAAAAATTGTGAGCCTTCTAAGGTACTCTCACAAATTACTCAATCTATGATAACCTCATCAGCTCATCGGACCTTCAAGACCGTGATCCTTGGAGGTTCTTCTTCTCTTATAATCAGGGATTAAAAAAGATCAGCATCATCGTTCTCACATCAACAGTCTCTTATGGGGCCCGCTGTTTCTCATTATTCAACTGGTAAGTTATAATCGCAAAAGATCTCATGCACTAGCAATTGTCAACGAGATCACTACCTTAATATTGCAGATATTATTAGAAATTTTCTCAATCATTTCATCCAGAAATTACTTTAATAACCATTTTGTAATTAATTGCAAAATTGAGAAACGAGGCAAAAGGTTTTTCCACATCTCTATACATGGGGATCCAGAACCTTGCCAGAAAGTAAATGATTTTCTAATTGGATTATAACCACTTCCACCCGCCAACAACGCCGGCACGGTGAGTGCATTAACTTCAAGGAGCGCCAGGAAAGTAAGTATACTGCCTATTATGTTATGCAAGGATGAAACGAAACAACCATCTCGGAGCATTTTTAGTCGCTTCCCGACAAGTACACCTTGAAAAAAAAATATATTAAGAAGACCAAACTAATCTTCAACTTTATTGTCGACGACGAAACCAGAGAGTATTTGGCAAAAGGGAAGAATTTCTTCTCATGCACGGATGATGAAACCGGTTAACATTGTCATCCGCGGGCTCCACGGGTTTAATCCAGGCACCAATGTCATCACGGCGATTGCACAGGCCGGCTTATTCAAGGTCACAATAAGAGAATACGAGACGAGACGCTCACTATGGGAAAATCGTACGTTCGACCTCAGGGTCGTCACCTTTCAGCCATTAAAAGCCGTATTAAAATAAGGCAAAGCTCACCGAAGTAAAAACCTTCCTGAATACGCTCATTCGTAATAAGGTGATCCATGGAGTGTGACCGTAAAGCGTAGCAGTAAAACCCGTCTGCATTAATTGTTTTCCGTCGGAACATCCGGCTAAGTACAGGAAATATCCTGTCTCCTTGGATGTCAAGAAGGGCTCCAGGGATGTTTACACATCTAAAATTAATCCTGGGGTATTACACGCTCAAGGAATTCGGGGAAACATTTCCCCATGAACACAGCAGCCTCCTGCTCGGACAACACCTTCACAGATACATGACGTCATTAATAGCCAAACGCAGGAACTATTCGAGTGTAGCCTACCTGAACTTAGCCGTCAATTGAAAAGATCCCCACAAAGACCTGTCCAATCATAACTTAGTTAATTTTACTCTATGATTATAATAAAATTATGTTTTTCTGGCGGAATTGTGATGTTTCTTCAATACATATTTTCCATATGAAGCGCCCTCTTAATACATCCAAGAACCAATCCAGTGAAAAGCCAGAGTCTTCATGAATCGATGGGGCCAAAATCAACGAAGAGGTATACCGTCGTAGCATTCTACACTCCGTAGTATTTTTGTGGACCAAACAACACTCCAGCAATGAGATTTGGATGTTTCAACAATACTCCATTCGGGTACCTAACGCAAAACTGACTCAAGAATGGCAGCCGCCCAACTCGCCGGACTTTACGTTATTTGTGTAACGCGGAATCAAGAATTCTTTTCCGAAATCTGTCCATTGCCTGCCATTTAAATCAAATTCTCAGTGTTTTATGAATCAGCCCGTCATCATTTTATATTACTCAACAATTTGTTGATATACAACAAATATCATTCTCGTCAAGTACTTATGTATGTACCAATCCATTTAGACATTCGACAATTATTGCAATCAACACGATCCTTGTGTAAATACATATTCGTGAGATAGTAGAGCTACAAATAACTATGCAATCATCATTGCAAGTGGATTTGAACCAAACAAACACTACATGAAGTTGAAGAGTAATTTGATGTATTGCTTCCACGAATAAGAAACGGAAACAGTGCCGTTTTATTTTGCATCCACTGGGAACTATGTACGTGTTTTGATTCTTAAAATATCAATGAAATAGAAAAAAAACTGCTTTGTGCGTGTGCGTCCAAAATAATAATTGAAAAACAAACATATGACCACCGAGAACACCACAATGCAAATTCTTGAAAATGTACACAAACAAAACGACGCATTTGCAGATATTTTATCTTTCTTATCATTTCATGATGTTAAAATGACGATGACGAACTGCGGCATTAGCTTCCAAATACCACAATATAGACAGAGTTCAATTACCGTGTAATTCCTGTTTTACGATATCATATAAAATTATTCTGACTATATTTCGCCTCATTTCCAGATGCTCAAAAGAAATGTTTGGATAATTAAAATTCTGGAAAAGTTCAAATCTCTTGAAAAATTCAATAAAAATAAAAAAACTCAAAACCATACGGAAGCATGTGTTCCATACTAAATATAACAGAATTCGACTTACAGAGAATAATTTACGTAATTCAGGGGGAAAACGGTCTACTCTTAGGAAATATGTAGTTTCATAGAATTGACTAGATTAGTTATTAATAACTGGGAATTGATTTCTTAACGAAAACGACTCGAAGCACTTAACGCTGTCAGTCAGTCGGTTTTCTGTTTATGCGTTTATCGAATTTCAAAGTTTAGCAGCACTACATGCCGCGAATAGAAAAACTTCGAGCAACAATTGCGAGAAACTGACTTGGTTGAGCATCAGTTGCCGGGGATCCAAAAATGTAGAATGACTCCCTAGCCTAGCTCAAGCAATGAATCTATTTAGTGTATTCGTTGTGTATTGTTATTGATGTTTTGATAAACGGCCTTTAAACGCTTATTAAAGCTAAACCGCTCAGAAGTGCATAATTTACAATACAGAAAGACTCACCATTTTATTCATATATATATTTTCAAGACTATAATACTACGAATTTAGGATATAATGAAAAAAGAAATGATCAATCAATATTTGCTTGAATTGCCATCTAATCCTCAGATAATTATAATGTTGTTCGCAAAAGTAATCAAATGTACTCGTAAAGATAAGACTTTTATGGTTAACTGATAAATTTAAAACCTGTGCAATCTGCCTTTTTAAAATTCAAGGTTGAATAACCGGTGATAAGCTTACAAAGCAAAAATTACTCAGCCGAAGGAACCTCATTATAGTTTACGCAGTCACAACGCATTAACTAATTAGTACAACTGAAAATAGTTTTAATATCTTTAACGAGTTTTACGAAAAGATTCTTGCCAAAATTAATGTCTGGTTTAGTTTTCAGGAAATTTGGTTCAATTACTGAAGGAGCAAATGGAATATTGGCGTGTGCCTGTCGAGAAAGACTGCATACAAAATGAACCGCCATGGGATTTCACAATGAAAATTGTTCCCATACAAGAAACGCGTTTCATCTGGAAAAGGTCATTTAGGGTGTAAAACAAACCCCTCCAATAATCGACTTCAAGATCATTACTAGCGAATAGAATGCATTTTTTTAAACAAGGAAGCGTTAGCAGTTGCAATTGAATAGAAAATCTGCGTTAATCTATGATTATTACACTTTGTTCACTCCTTTTCAGAACATAGACTATCCATGCGGTCTCTTCTTTTATGTTGTTGTTGTCTCCTATTTGACTTACTGTATCTGACTTTCATTTTCATCAAATTTAATACTGCGAAAAAAGATAACTTTATAGTATCGGGAAAAGCACAAGAATTCTAACATCTATGAAGAAATTATATCTTGGCATAAGGTCGAGAGGCTGAGACTCAACCACTCAGCCATTGCACGGTGACCGTCAAAATAGTTTGACTATCTAGGAATAAGCGAGCGGACTCAATTGGAAGAACCACAATAAAGGGATTCGTTCAAAAGCAATACGAACTAACAAAGTCATATTTCAGAAGAAATGTTCCTTATGTACTAGGATGCAATAAAATTGGAGTCGAGTGGGGTACGCATGGTTGCCATAAACCCCTGAGGCATAGCATCAACCACACCTACGTGCCATTGCGAATCCGAGACAGAATCTTAAAATGATAACAACTTTAGAAAAAAATGACCCGCCCTCAAATCGCCTAGTCGATCAACAAATAACTTTCATAGGAAAAACCCTGCCCATGCCTTGCAGAAAATTTTAGAAAAAAAAAGTAAACAAGTCGGGAAACTGGAAGCTTGACGCTTCAGGTATAAAAGGTTTTGTGTTTCCCTATGTGAGGAGCATAACATAGTTCTCCATTGGCTGATAGCATTGAGCCGAGGTATTTAAATCGTTGAGTTCTGGGTAGGTTACAGCCATTGCCAGAACTGAGTGGAAGAATTTGAGGGGGCTTTTTCAGTAAATTTCTAAAAGTGGGTAATATATTATTAGTAAGTTTATTTGAGCAGATATCGGAATGGGACATATTTTGAGGCCTAGATTTCATCTAAGTCCACCACCCTGATTTTTTTTCAGATTTTTAGGTTGGGTAGTTTCCGAAAATGAGTCCTGTCTCACTTTAAGTGCGTAAATTTTGACTCTCCACTCGCGCACTTTGCAATTCATGACTAAAATAATATCAGCTACGGAAAGTATTAATTGAAACCTTTCATTCACCTACACGACTATATCTGGTGGAAACAATTGTTGAATCCTCCTTTGCATGTATGGGGAGCCCCCTTTAAACTCCACTTAAATTTATGCCACTCGCTGTATGCATGGGATTTCATAGTTTCCATCTGTTCACCAAATTTCGTTCGGATCGGTTTAGCCGTTTTGGAGCAAAGTGCGTGTGACAGACAGACATACAGACAGTGAATCGATTTTAATAAGGTTTTATTTTACACAAAACCTTAAAAAAAATATCCTGCTCTCTATATTGTGTAAGAATATGTGTCAGAGGAACAATGAACCAAGTTTATTTTTGAAAATTCAGAGAAATGGTTCGTTTCTAACTTCTCCTTACTCAGGGATTCAAATAAGAAAAATTCAAATTTGGGAGTTAAGCCCTCATGTGACAGAGACAATAGATAATTTCCGTAATGCTAATTTTGCTAAAAAAAACAAAAGACTCCCCTAAATATTGTGTCGGAGGACGGAGGATGCTTTTCCTGGAATGGTAAATATCGCTTTTTCTAGGTAAACGATAAAATAATCGGAATAGAGGACAAAGCCATTTTGGAAAACATAATGGAACATCCGAAGAGAACATAGCGTTGTGTTCGGTTTTCAGCAGGATAATGACAAAAACACATTTTGAAGTTGGTAAACATTTTTTTGAAAATAATCAAGTCAACCAAATAACTGGCCATATCAATCTCCGGATCTCAATCTGGGCTCCCACAGAAATAAGAACAGATCAGAATACCAGAAGCTGGACGCTTGGGGTATAAAGTTTTTGTGTTTATCCTGTGTGAGAAATTTCCTATTCATGTTTTCCCATTCGCGTATACCTCCAATTCAAAATATTCCTTGATAAACAAATGTATTTCAGAATTCCAACTCCGCCGTTCATATGAGTTCCCTTTATATGACGCCTTAAAGCGCGATAAATTCATGTGAAGTACACAATTTTATAACTTTGTTAATAATAGTTGGATTTTTGTCAAACTTTCGAAAATTATTCATTATATTATCACTTATAACTGTACCATACTTCTAGGATGTAAGGGGGCTTTTGAATTAATTTCTAAAATGTGGTGACATACCATTATTAACTTTATTTAAGCAGATATCGGAATGGGTTGCATTTTGACGCCTAAATTTCGTATGGATGCCCTATTGTGATTTTTTCGGGTGGATAGGTTCTGAGAACAAGATCTGTTACACTTTTTGGATCACACATTTTGAAGCCTCACTCCCCTATGTTTCACCCGGTATTAAAAATATCATCAGTTTCGTACTAATCAGTACTAATCGAGCACTTTCATTCAATACCCCACACGCCCATATTCTATAAAACAAAATTTACACCCTCGCTTCACATGTAGCCCCGCCAGAATTAAAAACTTACGGCTACAAGCAATTGTTTTATGTTCGTGGAAAATGTTAAATTTGTCTTCAAGCAATAGTTTTTTAGGCGCTTAACCGGCTATAACAAATCTTGACGTTATGAGGTCAAAAATTTTGTCTACCATTGAAAAATGTGTGAAATTCTTATTTTTTGAAAATACCGAGAAGGAAAGGTTTAACCATTGAAATTAAGGTGTTAATTGCGAATATAATAGAAAATAATCTAAAAAATTTAAAACGGTGAATATTTGATATAGTGAATCATTTAATATTTACTAAAAACCCATCCATTTTTTAAGGTTTTGTGTAAACACAAAACCTTATTAAAATCGGTTTACTGCCTGTCTGTCTGTCCGTCACACGCATTTTTCTCGGAGACGGTTATAGCGATTGACACCAAATTTGGTGGAAAGGTGGGAACTGTGAACGCTCACACATACAGTGAGTTACATCCTTTTACGTTGAATTTAAGGGGGGTCCCCATACATGCAAAAGGGGGGTGTAAAATTTTTTTTCATCAAATATAGTCATGTGGGGTATCAAATTAAAGGTCTCGATTAGTACTTTTCGAAGCCGGTTTTAGTTTTGACATTTCTTGGAAACGTGGGGAGTGCGGGGGGTTGAAAGTGATCATCTATTTAAGGTGGCCATTCTCAGAAACTACTAAACCGAAAAATCTGAAAAAAATCAGGAGGCTGCCAGTATATGGTGCCTTGGCTCCGAAATACCTTTCATACCGATATCTGTTCAAAGAAAGTTAATATTAGTATATTACTATAATTTTTTGTAATTGGCTGCAAACCCCCCTTAAATTCATCCTAGCGGCACGAAATTCTGCAGTGATGTAGGTCATAATGTAGAGCACGATCATACCAAGTTTGATGGAAATCGCACTATTACTAACAAATTTATAATACGTCGAAGTTGTTGCTTCTTTGAAAATTGAAGACTATCAATGTCAATATCACCCGAAAGTGGACATATGCATATATTACGTGCTACGTACCAAGAAATACACAAAACCTTTCGTACCTGAAGCATCCAGCTTCCGGTTTCCCGACTTGTTTAAAAATTCTTGGGAGAAGAACTCGCAATAAATGTACAGTTAGCATCATGTATGTGATGTGGACTATAACCGGCCTTTGTTTCTAGGAAAATTACGACATCTTGAAATTGCCAATAGTTTTCTCCAATATACCTTGCTAGTCAGACTTTAATCCTTTTCTTACTTCCAGACAAATCAGATATACATAAGCCGAGTGTCCTGTGCGCGAAAGGGTTTGAATTTGTGTTTTGTATTTATGCCCTAAAAGATCGAAAGTTATGGTGTCTGCAGTATCGAAGTTGAGGACAGGACAATAGTCTGAATATTCGAGCAGAAGCCTACTGTAACATTGTGTCGAACTCAACACTTGTCAGAGGGAAAAGAGGTTACGATGATGACAATAAAAAAAATACAACTAACAACATAAATCGCGGAGAATATCGATCCCAACTTTATTAACCTACTTTTTACTGATCGTCTTGTTTCTTTGAGCGAAGACTACCCAAAAAGGAGCGTCGCCTATACGCCGAAAACCACACAACTAACATACCGTTAAACATCTCTTCTGCGTCTGGGGATATTTCAAAATCGAAGGTTCGGTACCCTTGAACTGTTTAATCACTCTGAACGCACGGAGGACGAAGGAAATTTTTCCAGGAATTTGCACTCGAAAATTGTTTGGCACAAATTGTAATATTAGTTCCTTTTTCTTTTCCAGTACACAAGCTCTTGTAATACTGGGTGTACAAGAATTCGACTCTAAATAAAAAATTGCCGCAAGATTGCGGTTGAAATCATAATAAATTTTGATATTTCTCCCTTAGAAATTAGCAAAAAAGCATCTCTATCGCAATTATGGCCAAGGCTCTTCTTTGAAGAAACTGTAATATCCATTGCCATTCTCGAATGACTCCTCAGGATAAGTTAACTCTTCGATTAAGGTCAAGTCACTGTAAATCTAGACAGAGAAGGAATTCAATGAAGATAAACGGTCTAGTTTATTTATTACGTAGCTAGTTTCAAAAAAAAAAAAACAAAAATAGATAGCGAACAAACACTTTGAGTGTTTATCGAGGTTATTTAAGTTATAAATTGCATCACCACTAGAGAGATAAATTTTAAATACTTTTCTTATCTACAAGATGTAAATATTGTATGTTAATCAGTAAATAAACTAATACCAAACATATGGTATGCGCTACCCAATTTTAGTTAGCAATATCGTGCGTCAATAATTTGGTCCACAAAGAAACACTGCAATATTTTCAACCGTGATAATAACCAAATATATTTTTCCGAAATGGTTGATGTGAGCTATTATAACCAATATAAAGAAAAATTAAATCTCGCTACATGCAAAATATAAACAGCAGAAACCAAGGGAGAAACAAATCATGCAGAAGGACCTAAAACTAAAGAAATTCTAAGCATTTGATCAAAGATGGAGATTCCACCAAGCCTTTATTTTGCTCGGGGCAAGGAATAGGAATTTAATTGAAACAAGTCGGGAAATCGGAAGCTGGACGCTTCAGGTATGAAAGGTTTTATGTGGTTCTTATATAAAGATATTTGAGTGTGCATTTGCCACATTAGTACGTAACACATAATATATGCATATATTCATCATCATCAACGGTGCAACAACCGGTATTCAGTCTAGGCCTGCTTTAATAAGGAACTCCAGATAACCCGGTTTTGCGCCGAGATTCATCATATATTATGGAAGAGTATCCACTTTCGGGTGATATTGACATTCATAGTCTAGAATTTGCAAAGAAGTAACAAGTTTGACCTATAATAACTTTGTTAGTAATAGTGCGATTTCCGCCAAACTTGGTGGGATCATGGGTTATCTCTGACGGAATCTTGAATGGAAGGATGGGGTTATGTTGCATCCCATTGGCTTAATATATGTCTCACCAAAATTTAGTGTCCGGATGGCTCAAGTGGTTAGAGCGCTGGGCTGTCGTAGCGGAAGGTCGCGGTTCAAATCTCGCTGGGGGCAGAGGAATTTGTTATCGTGATTGGATGTCGGACACCAGTCGACTCAGCTGTGAATGAATACCTGAGTCAAATCAGGGTAATAATCTCGGGCGAGCGCAATGCTGACCACATTGCCTCCCACAGTGTACTGTGGTGTACCGTTACGGTCTTGAATGAAGTGCTCTAACACACTTCAAGGCCCTGATCCAATATGGATTGTTGCGCCAACGATTATTATTATTATTAAAATTTATTTAATTTTAAAAAACCTGTCCTAGTCACTAGGCTAAGAAGATAATCCACTAGTTCCACCTGATATCCATCATTTTAGAGTCTTTTCTGAAGATAATAAGGAGCAGCATAGCCGTAGGATATATATCAAGGGCGTGGTGGCAGGCAGGCTCTTTTTCATCCTAAACCTTTCAGACCAATTTGCCTGACTATGTTCGTACTCAAAACGGTGGAGAAGATAATAGACAGCTATATCGTAGCTATAGCGTGCTCATGCACAATCCCCTATATCAATATAAACACGAACAACCGAAACGGAATGCCATAGAAACAAAAGATATAGCGCTGGATATCGGAGTATTTGATAACGCACACAGAGATACAGGATGCCATGATCCACAAGGGAGGGGAAACACTCTGGCTTTCTGGATGAGTAAATAGAAGTACCGACAGTTACAAATTCTATTGGCATGAATACTACTCAAGGTGGTCCACAGGGCGGGGAATTATAACCGCCTATGTATGGTGTAGCAGTAGATGACCTCCTGGGCGAACTAGCTAATACTGGGAAACAGATCCATGGTTACACTGACGACATTGTTTTAATCTATAGGGGTAAATGTGCAGGAAGACGGGGCTGCATATCAATCCAGCCAAAATCACCATAATACCATGCACTAGAGAGCGTAAGCTTGATCACCTAATAACCATAAGGTTACATGGCATGGAGATGAAACGAGATATATAGATCAAATATTTGGGAATTACACTATACCGCTCTGATGACTTGCAGGTCCATAACAGGAAAAGGATGGAGTTGCACCCCGAAGATACTACTTTGGATATACACTGCAATAGTCAGACCAATGAGAACCTATGGGGCGGTAATCTGGAGACAAACAACTGAACTCAGCACAGAAGTTTAACCAACCACGCCCCATACTCGACTCAGCGCGGGCAAATGGTAAAAAGCTACAGTGGAGCGATATGTCGGGAGCTTTACCCAGAAAAACAACTTATTGGGAAAATCTCACCAAGGCACTTGAGTGGAACCTCTGTTATCATTTCACCTTTATGCAAGGCATGAGGACCAGTAGTAGAATAAGCACCTATGAATAATCGCAATAAGTCCAACGGAGCCGCGAGCTGAAAACAAAAAGTGCTGTAGACATCATGGATGATAGGGGCATTCTTTATGGAATCGAGGATTCAGTGTGAGGTAAGCCGATAAAAACTCGCTTATGAGCATTTTATTCCAAATTTTTTAACTGTTCAAAACTTCAAAGAGTGGAAAATTGAAATTTCGAAAAAACTTCCCTGCGTTACCTGGGGAAAGCGATCATCTAATGAAAGAACGTTGAGTTTTTGATGTTAGATAATCCAGTAACGAGTTATGAGAGGCACTGTAATTCTAGTTTTTCCAGAGACGCTTCCAAATAATTGCTATCATTGCCTTATTTTTCAATACTTCTTCATGAAAATGTTACACAATATTTTTCGAATCCCATTTCTTAATGCCACAAATCCACAATATTGTGCACGAATCAACGTTACCCCCTTAAAGATATGGAGATATAAAATGGTGGAAAAAATCTTCAAATAAAAGCCTCTATATAAAGTCGATATCGGAGTAATCACCGACGGAATCTTGGATGGATGGATGGGAAGATTTCGTGTAAGCCTTTTGGCTTATTATAACATATGTCTTTAATTTAATTTTAAAAATCCCCCCCTAGCTACACCTGATTGAACCCTTCCTCAAGGCTTCTTATTACCCAGATAGTAAATGCCTACAGTGTCGGGCAATCCAATATGACATGTGAAGTATCCATATTGAGTCCCCAATATACATTCTCATTGTGCGTAGATATCTCAATAGGAGGCAGTGACGGTTTACTAGACCTATGAGTACTCTCATTCTAAGTTCACTAGTTTAGTTCCCAGCCTCGCAAGCTTCCAACAGGTGCAGTTTGTGGATTTAACAGGGAGGCATACATTCCATAATGGGTGTTTGCGACCCTTTCCCGCAAATACAACTGGCGTTCACATTACCATCAATACCTTTTGCCCTGTTATCGGTTTCAAGGTCTTCTCGTGGCAACCTGCCAGGGCATTGAGATTTCACTGCCATTCCCATGCTGATTTAGTCGTACTTACTCCGTAGGCTCTGGCAGCTGAAGTCTGTGCCCTGTAAACCTCGCTTCCTTCTTTACTACGAAGTCCAAGGGTTGCAATAGCAGCAAAGTCTACAGGACAAGCTGGGTGTGGTCTTCATGACATTCATAGGGACAAAGCAGATGAATTTTTGAAGCAAGAATAAAGAATATTTTCTGGAAAGCTTGGCTTAGCATCACCTCTGGCCACTAAACTAGTGGTCTATACGTAAACACGGGCTTTGCCGAATCTTAATGTGATTCAATGGAACTCGATTTGGAGACGTTGGGAAATATTAGGTTAAATATTAAGTAACATTCTCTTTATGAAGAATAAGTGCAAATTGTAATGACGCTGATACCATCCCCGACATTAGTATCTGCACTGTTTTTTCATGGAAGGCTTGAAACACGGAAAAAATTGCAAGAAGTAAACCTAGGATAAACTGTATATGTGGGAGCAGTTTTAAAACCTTTAATCTTTAAATTCGTAGGTCTAGGATAATCCAAGTACTCGTGAAAAGGGCGTAGCCTAAGTGGCAGATAAGGTGAGTGTTGTCTAAACAATGATTAATTGCAATAGATGATGCGTAATCGTTTTGAGAAAAAAATTGTCACTTAGCAACTTTTGAAGTAGATGCGAGATTAACGGAGACGAGGCAAACAACATCGATAACCATATTATCAACGGTTTAACTATTTGCATTCATGCAATCATTGAAATTTGGCATTGATGATGCGATTAAACCCACGTCGTTGCTTACCTTCTAATCTACAGAAAAAGTTAATTGATTTTCTGTTAATTGTTTGTAATCTATCTGAGCTTAAGGGATGAAGGATAACATGCTCCGTGTGGTGAAATCGCAAGAGGAATTGATGGAGTCACAGATTTCTAGATGATACTTTGCCTGATTCAAGTTTTGAAATTATGATGCAAAGCGAAATACCAGCGCGCCGATCATCGTTGACTCATCGTCGCCGAAAACCAGTTAGTGAAAGGAAATGCCTTTCATTCCAACTGCTATTAGTGGAACCCAGTTAAAACTATGATTTCTGTGAAAGCAATATCGGGAACTATTAGCCATGCCCATTTCGTCACAATGTCAGTAGCCTAAGCTGTTATCAACTATCGTTCTTATCTCCGTGTCGAGCGTAGTACGTGAGAACTAGCCCGGTCAGCACTATTGCTCCACGAGAAGCCTAATCAGCATGTTTTCGTAACAAACGAGTTTTGAACTTGTTGCGGTGGCAACTGGAATTCCTAATCTGTAGATCGGCATGTGCTCGTGTAAGGGATTTTTATTTTCAGGCACTGCAGGAAGTCCCATATTGCGTTCTACTCACATAAATGCGTTCATTACTTTTCTCGGGAAAATTGCATTCGTCAGCAATGTCAAGCATATGTGTTGAAACGAAATGAGGTCAATGATGTTTCCCGCTATTGCCCGGGTACTTTGTTGCTATTTTCAGACTAGATATTTACCATTAAGTCGCCCGAGCACTTTGGATCCAATACGTCGTCTTTCATGTCGAAATCCTGCGCCGTCGGCTTACTATCTTTTGTAAATAGGAAATCCATATTGTAGCTTTTGTACGGGGCGGCCCGTTCGCAACACGTAAAACGGCCGGACGATCGTCAACCGAACGACGAGCTCTTGGCACCGCACAAAGTACACACAAGCGATTCGCCGAACTGATCCGGTCAATAGTTCACCCGCGCTAAACTATGTCTTAATGTCGTAAACCCGACGCAATAACAATAAATCGATATACACAACACTGTCACAAACAAGACTGCCACTATGTCAAGGGTTGATTTTTCATAATAAACAAATAATTAATCAAAAATAAAACCCCCATTTTCCTTCCAACGTGGAACTCCGGCAAACGTCATCAAAATCAAATCGGGCCTACCAACATGACACGAACCAAGTGGGAGCTGTTAAACGAGCAAGTGCACTGTCAGAGTTGTCGTTCTTGTGCTAATTGGAAATTAGAGACTAGTACAAAATCATTGTGCAACTTTGTTTGAACCGGGGATTTTATTGATGTTTTTATTACTATCGATGGTTTCTGAGTTTCTGGTCGTGACATAGACTGTGAAAGAGATCAGTTATAATGGAATCAACGCAAAAATACTCTAGAAAGTCTACATTCGGCTCTCAGCCTAACACAAAACGAACTGAATAAAGATCCGTCTCTATGCATTGCCATCCTCTCAATTGCTCCGCTATACTTTACAATGCGGAATTGAGAAATGCATTTTGAAATAATAAACATGAATGGAAGTGAACTGGTGAAGTATTCTCTAAAGTAAAACCATTCATTGGGAAGTGAATAAAACCGTAGATCTCCAAGTTACAATAAATTTTTATTCATGTATTCCGGGAGTGACTAACTCGTTTCTCCGGTACATTTGCTACTAATTCTATGGTTTCACTTGAAAATTTTATATATTACTAAATTATTATAATTACCTCCTCATTTTATGATCTTAATTACCGTCTGCCGGCCACATTATCTAATTAATCGTGAAGAACAATTTTCTTCGACAGTAGGCTCACACTAACGTGAACTTGCGATGCTGTGAATACATGGATAATGTGAAGACCACATTTTTAATCGTAGCATATTTAGGATGAATGCGAGCCTCCCACGCCTAAAAACCGGAACAAATTGTACCCATGTTACAGCGTTCCAAGGAATGCGCTGGACAGGGACCGATTTCCTGGAGAAGAACCACTACACCATGTATTATAGTCGCCATTCAGTAAATTATGTGCTCGGAGTAGGTTTCTTAATCAACCATAAAATGAAACTTGCTGTTATCGGCTTTGAAAATATAAGTGGAAGACTATGCACTCTGCGCTTGCAAGGCAAATTTAGAAATATAAGCCTCATAAACGTTCATGCCCCTACGGAGGAAACTGCAGAGTTGGAGAAGAATGCCTTCTACTAGGCGAGTTGAGCGGACCCTCGAAGCCTGTCCCAAGAATGATATCAAAATCATACTTGGAGATAAGTAGGGACGGAGCCCGTATTCAAGCGATACTTTGGCACCCATAGCTTATATAGGGATACCAATTATAACGGATTGCGGATTATTCAGTTAGCAGTATGGCACGAACTCGTTGTTGGAAGTACCTGCTTTGTGCGGAAAGCGGTCCACAAACAAACGTGGACCTCTCCAGACGGGACCAGTTCCAACTAAAATGACCGCGTGCTGATTGAACGCCGCCATCTCTCAGTCTTGATGAATGTCAGAACATATAAGGGCAGCCAATATAGACTCGGATAACTATCTTGTTGGCATAGTGCTCCGGGCTCGAATTATAACACCACCTACAATCCCCTCTGACAATCAGGTGCGAGTGAATACTGAAGCCATTCACAACGTGGCCCTCCGTAACACCAATAAGGGGAAATGGATGCCGCAATAACCTCAGTTAACAGATGTCCTGGAGGTGAAGTATCAATAAATGGTCTTCATAACCGCTTGAAGAACGTTATCGTTGATACGGCCACAAACACACTTGACTCCAGCCGCAAGAAAAGTCGGAACGGCTGGTTCGACGATGAATGTAAGCTAGCAACGGGATGGAAGAATGCTGCATACCGAGTAATGTTGCATTCTCAAAAAACGCGGGCACGCGCATAACTTTATCAAGAACTCCGTCGAGCGTGTGAACTCGAAAAGTACAGGGAGCAATTGCACCAGGCGCAAAAGTTTTACCAACAAGTCATCAGCATGAAGCCTTATAAACCTCTATGCTCATCTTGCCGAGACAAAGAGGGAAATCTGATTTCCGACAGAATGGGCATATCGGCGAGTTGGATGTCCAACCAACTGAAGACAACAAACAAATGCTGTCAGCACCCAGCATAGAAGAAACAGTCCGTGCAATCCACCCGCTTAAAAACCATAAGTCGCCAGGATTCGATGCAATTACAGCCGAATTGGTTAAATATGAAGGCGATCAACTACACCAAGCAGTTCATCAACTGATGCTCAAAGTGTGGGACATCGAATGAATGCCTGACGACTAGCAACGAGGCATTATCTGTCGCATACATAAAAAGGGGGATATCACGCAGTGCAATTATAGAGATTTCACGTTACTGATTATCATCTATAAGATATTCTTCTTGCTAGCCCGGATAGCCCCACACGCTCAGAACATCATTGACCCATACCAAAGAGGTTTCACTCCAGGCAAATCAGCAACAGATTAGATTTTCTCTCTGCGGCAAGCGATGGAAAAACTGCTGGAATATGGCCATTAGCTGCCCCATCTTCTCTTCGAATTTAAAGCTGCCTATGACAGCATAGCCAGGATAAAACTATACACGACGATGAGAGAATACGGTATCCCGGTGAAATTGATAAGACTGACTAGGCTGACTCTGACCAATGTGCGAGGCCAGATAAAAGCAGCAAGATCATTCTCCAGACCACCAACAACGGTCTAAGAGAAGGGGATGCCCTATCATGCGTCCTCTCCTGGCTTTGGAGAAAGTGATTCGCAAAGCAGATGTGAGGGTAATGACATTTACATACAAGTTGTCATTATGGCCAGAAAAGCTCCTCGGATTTTCTATTACCTGTTGATCCCATTAATTATGGCATTTCGTTTGTAAAAAGTAGTTATTCTTTTAAGCGTGTATTACCAAGGGCAAGTGATTATCCTGGTTTACCAATTGTAGCAAAAATTTTTAAAAAACATAGAAAACCCAGAAAGTCAGCCTTCTGCTGCGTTTGTTTACAATAATCCAAAATAGGGATCTAATTTTTTAAGGCATTGTATGAGATATTCAAGCGAAACTCAAAGAACTTTCGTATCGGTTCGTAGTTTGGATCCATCCCCATACTATAAGACCAAAAGTTAGTAAGAGGAGTGCTTAGAATCCACTCAACGATTGTCGACAGTTTTGTCAAACATTTTGTGAGTTCATTATGGCCCGAGGAATTTATGCGATCATGCAGTACATTGAACTTTAACACAGGAATATTATGATAAAATGCTATCGTATAACGTACGCATAATACCTTAAGAAATTGAAATATAACACCAACAAAGCCCCTGAATTCTGAAAATATAAAGAAAAAAATCATTAATCGATGGCGTAACAACCAAACTTACGTCTTTCCTTGGAGGGCACTGATCGGAGAAAGATTTGGGTCGGATATTCCACGCTCGCCTGTAATTATTACCCCGATTTGTCTGCTAAACCAATTGATGTCTGTCATTAAGGGCCGTAGAGAGAAAATCCAGACCCAAGATGAACATTATGCGAAAAAGTCGGGCACGGAGTGAAAAGTCTGAAGTAAAAATTATGCCCAGCCCCATATTATCCCTTTCTTCATTGAAATTTGTATTACAGGCCACCGATAAAAGTCGGGCCCGTGGGTAGTCCACCCTCCTTTCTACACCTATCATCACGCCTGCTTTCACTTAAATCACTCTTGTACCAGTAAAATTAGACTTTCCGTTTTGAAATTCAGCACTCTAACCAAATAATTTATTAAATTTGAGGTTATTGTCAAATCTTGAACAATGTTTGGAATTCACTCACTTTATAATTATGATTCCAAATGAATGCTAGATCAGTTTTGATGGCTTTCCGTACTATATTTCTTCTTTAATTTAATGTTCAAAATGAAAGAGAAAAACTTCACAGATCGCGCTCAAAAGTGTCGCAAGCGAAAACATAATTTGAAATTTTATTCATTGCTAGAAAATTGAAAAATCCTCAACCATTGACGAACATTCCGAACGTCTCCTTTGAATTTTAATTAGAAATTTGGAATAGTAAAATATACAGTGGCTTCAGGATTCAACCTTGTGAGGAATCTGTTGCCAATTTTGATCACAATGCAGCCTGGACTCCCGAAATTAAAATCCCATTGATAACAGTTTAATATTTTATTAAAATCTAAAATTTTCTACTCAACCGCATCACTTGATACCCATTTTCTCTTTAATAATAAACTGAGGCAGACGCTTGCCCTTCCAAAGTCGTGGGATGGGTGTTTCATTCGCTTGTCTCAACTTCTCAGTTACATACTCTTCAGCCGAGAATGCTTCGGCTTTCTTTATACGATGCAACAGACCAGCTTGGAAACGTTTCTCTTTCCGCATCTCACGTCGTTGTCTCACCTGAAAAACTCACCTTTAACCATCAACTCATTAATTGAACCCACAAATCATACCTTAGCCCATTCAAACTTCATCTTCTTGCGTAGTTTACGCAATTTATGTTTCTTCATTTTTCGTCGTCGAATCACGATTAATCGAGCGGCTTGAATTCCATCTTCGGTACCTGGCGTTCGATTCACTGGATTTTCGATGATCTGATTCCGATTTGGTTGGATTATGTCACGGATTTCATTGATGAGTGAATCTCGGGGGTTTTCTATGATACGAGAAATTACTGGGATGTCGATGATTTCCTTTTTGCTATTGTAGCTGCTTGTCGGGGTTGTGATACGTAATTTTTCCAAGTCTGTGTTGAGTTGAGAAATTATGTTCGAGGCTAGTATGTTACTGCTTTCAACCGGGATAGCTTTGGGGGCATTGTGGCTTAGTTGGCGGGCGAGTGCTTGGGTTACTAGAAAGAGGAGGAAAAATGTAAATTTAATGCGACGACTTTTGAAGGAATTATAATAGGTTTGCAATTCGGAAAATTTTCAAAGCTTTTCTTATAGATCAACGGAGTAGACAATTTTTTGTGCATCACTTGATTAAAAGGAGTAAATTGTGTAATGCATCAGACAATGTACAAAAGTGGGAAGGCTCTGTTAAAAAAAAAAACGTATTGTTTTGAGATAAGAATGAAAAGCAACTGAGTAAATTAAGCAACTTAAAACAGAAGAGTAGCAGAAAAGAATGTGGAAAATACAAACGGTTACCCTCACTGCGAGTGAATTTTAAGAGGATGTATATTTGGAAGCCCAAAAAAGATTTTTTTCAAGATTTTTCCGAGTAAATCTTTAAATTATAATCCACAACTAATGTATGAATTAATAAAGCAACTGTGCAGAAGTAAGGAAAAAAATTACTATTGACAAAATAAGATTTTTCGAAAGGCTTCCGCGGCGAGTATTAGAATTCCCCCCCTCCCCTCAACATCTGGAAGCATAACATTTTTTTTTGTAAACTACATAAATTTATCGAGTGAAGTACACACGATTATTTAAAAAAAAATATTTTTTCCCAAAATTGCAAGGCCTCTAAAAAAATTTACATTTTTTGAAGAAAAAAATCGACTTAAATATTTTATAAAACATACCTCTTCCTCAATTGTGCGGTTATTTAAATGAACAAGTTACAATTAAAGCTATTCTTTCACAGCAGCATTTTGCTGTTCCAACTCTTTTCTGGTTGCTATAATGGTGTGTCGAGTTTTTTTCTATATCAGAAAGTGCGTGTTTAGCAGTTTAAATGCGAGTTTCTTCTTAGGAGTTACTTCAGAAAAAATAATCATACAAATGTTGCTAAGTTGTTTTTATAGCAGAACTCTATTGATTACGAATTTAACGAGGTTTCAGCGTATTTAAGCCAATTATAAAATGGAGGAAAAAATGGTCAAGCAGATCAGCTTTGCCGCGAATCTTGGCTAAAGAGTAGGATCAAGCAAAATTCATACGTTCAAAACGCAATTAGGCAAAAAAAGACCCGAAGAAGGAAGAGGAAAAAAGCGGCATCTACAAGATGTTTTGTGAAGATTGCCCTTGTACATACGTAGGGCAAACCAAACGGTTAGTCAACACTCGGGTCAAGGGACATCTAAAAGACGCTGATCTAAAAAAACGGGTCAGAAAAACACATATTAATTCTGCAGTCGCCCGGATATTGTAGAATATGACCATAGAATGGAGAGGGTAACGGTGCTGAAGGAGGTCAAGCGCAACAAATTGTACCCTTACGAGAGTTTTTTCATTGGAAAAGACTCTCAATGTTAATTAAGAATTAAGTTATAGATAAGATATAATTAAGGCCTAGTCCTTAAGATAATTAGATTAAAATAGTATATATTTAGATCAAGGATATTGTTGGGATAATTCCGCTGAAGTGGCTGCCGAAATACGTATTCGGGGAAATAAACTAAACTAAAATCATTGGCGGAAGAAAGGAGATATAATGTTGATTGATTAGTGGATTGTGTGTGTAATGACAATGAGCGTATCGACTAAATGTATTAGAACTGATATTAAATTGAAGTAATGGATTTGTTTGGGTCTTCAAACAGAGGAATTGGTTACGCAGGAACGATTCAATTTTGAAAATATATTTTTGAAATGCTGAGTATCTTGAAAAAGTTGGCTTCCGCTCAAGGCACCAAGCCGTAAATTTACTTTTTAAGATCGAATAATGTACTATTTTTTGACCGACAATGAATCATAAAACATATTGGTCTTAAATGTGAACAGAAAATGTGAAAAGAGAAAAACCTTCGATATATGAAATGCAAGAATTGAAAGCCAGGGTGTACATGGAGAAAGTAGAATTCTCTGCAAGAAATCGTGTAAAAAGTGGATCGAAACAAATAGGTGTGCGTAGAGATGATCTAGGAAAATCAACAGCCTCCGAGAGCCCATCCATCATTAACATAGCAGAGTGGATAATGATCGACAGAAACCTAGAACTTAGACAGCTAGTTTATTAATGGGACGAACATAAGAAGTGGATAACTGCTAAAAAATCATTAGCACGTTCTTTAGTATCTCTAAATCCACAGATCTTATGGATTAATGAAAATAAAAAAACCTGGGAAACGCCGGCTGAACCAACACCAATAGCTCTACTACCAAACCCTATCTCCACCTCCACATGGTGACCGCTGGGAGCTCAAGAAACCCTGCACACGGAAAAAGATGTAGGCGAGTCCCCCGCGCCTAAAAATGGAACAAATTGAACCAACTGGTCTTCCAGATTGGGGGTTGGGTAGGGCTAACAACACGACACGGAAAACAATAGATTACGAAGCCACAAAAGGAGCCTCGAATTAAATTGTTTACACAACGACGCATTTTCTCATGGAACGTGCGCTAACTTTACAGAAATGGAGCTGCCAAGCATTTAGCCGATACCCTTTCCCAATATAGGGCTGATATAATAACAGAAGATGCACTGGAAAGATACCAGTTTCCTGGAGAAGAGCCACTAGACCATATATTATAGCAGCCATCCAGTAAACCATGTGCTCGGAGTAGGTTTCTTAGTCAGCCAAAAATTGAAACCTGCTGTTATCGACTTTAAAAACATAAGCGAAAGGGTATGCATTCTGTGCTTGTGAGGCAAATTTTGAAATATAAGTCTCATTGACGTTCACGCCCCTACAGAGGAGACTACAGAGTCGAAGAAGGATGCCTTCTACGAAGCGGTAGAACGAACCCTCGAAACCTGTCCCAGATACGATATCAAAATCATACTTGGGGATTTTAACAACCAAGAAGGACAGAGCCCGTATGCAGGCGATACGTTGGCTCCCATAGCTTACATCAAAATACAAAAGATAACGGACTGCGGATTATTCAATTAGCAGTATCGCACGAAATGGTTGTTGGAAGTACCTATTTTGCGCGGAAAGCAATCCAAAAACAAACGTGGGCCTTTCCAGACGAGACCACTTTCAGCCAAATTGATCACATGCAGATCGAACGTCGCCACCTCTCAGGCTTGATGAATGTCAGAACATATAGGGGGCTATATTGGCTCACTATCTCGTTGGCAAGTAGGAACGGCTGGTTCGACAAACCGGGATACCGAGTAATGCTGCATTCTCGAAGCGCGCAGGCACGCGTGGAGAATTATCACGAACTTCGTCGAGCAGAGAAGTGACTCCACAGACGAAAAAAGAAAGCTTGGAGAACCAACAGGTCTTTGAACTCGAAAAATACAGGGAGCAACCCCACCAGGTGCGGAAGTTTTATCAAGTCAGCAAGATGAAGCTTTACATAGCTCAATGCTCATCCTGCCGAGACAAAGAGGGAAATCTGATTTCCGACGGAATGGGCATATTGGAGCGATGCGTTGAGTGCTTTGATGAACTGTACAACAAGCAGAACTTCGGCGAGTTGAGAGAGAGTCCCGCCAACTGAAGACGACGGAAAAATACTGCCACCACCAAGTATAGAAGAAACAGTCCGTGCAATTCATCGGCTTAAAAATCATAAGTCGCTAGGAGCCGATGGAATTACAGCCGAATTAGTTAAATATGGAGGCGACCAATTACACCAAGTGGTTCATAAACTGCTCAAGAGGCGAGACAGCGAATCAATGCCTGATGACTGGCAAAAAGGCATTATCTGTTTCATACATAACAGGGAAGATATCACACAATGTAGCAATTATAGAGGTATCACGTTGCTGAGTACCTTCTATAAGATATTCTCCGCTACTTGCTAGGCCGGATAGCCGCATATACCCAGGACATCGTAGGCCCGTTCCGAAGAGGCTTCGCTCCAGGCAAATCAGCGATAGATCAGATTTTCTCTCTGTGGCAAGCAATGGAAAAACTGTTGGAATATGAACATCAGTTGCACCATCTTTTCACTGACTTTAAAGCCGCCTATGGTAGCATAGCCAGGGTAAAACTGTACACGGCAATGAGAGAATTCGGTATCCCGACGAAATTAATAAGACTGACTAGGCTGACCTTGACCTATGTGCGAGGCCAGATAAAAGCAACAGAACTACTCTCAAGACCATTTGACATCAACAACGATCTACGACAAGGGGATTTCCTATCATGCGTCCTCTTTAACCTGGCCCTGGAGAAAGTGATCCGTGATGCTGAGGTAAATGCAAGGGGTACGATCCTCTTTAAGTCCGCCCAACTTCTGGCCTGTGCTGACGATATCGACCATCATGGATCATCAGATCGAGCAGGCGGCGCTAGATCTTGGGTTGCACATCAACGAAGGAAAGACAAAATATATGGTGGCAACATCAGCACCAAAAACCAAGCAACCAACAACATCAAACAAACAGGAAGAATAGAGAGTACAACTTTGAATTTCTATTACCTAGGGTCGAAAATCACAATCGATAACAGCTACTAAGAGAGAAGAACCCTCCGAAGAATTTTTGGCTCCCCTACATGAAGATGGACAATTCCGTATTCTACATAACGACGAAATCTATGAGCGATATCATGACGTCAGCTTGTGGATAAAATCCGTCTCAACAGGTTGCGGTGGGCGGGTCACTTAATTCGTATGGATGAGGATGATCTCGCCCTAGAAGTCTATAAGGGCAATATCTATGATATGAAAAGAAGACGAGGCAAACGTCAGACCGCTTTTAGGGATATCGAATTGTGGACCTCGGTGCAAAGTCGGGGTGGCAGGAGTTCCTTATTAAGGCAGGCTTAGACCGAGGTAAATGTTTGGACAGAAAGCATAGCAAAGAAAGGATAACTTCCCTGATTGGAACCAACATAACTGGACCAAACAAGTTGTAGTTTTCAAAAGTAGAACGAAGTTAAAAATTTTACTGTTTTCGACATAATTTATTCGTCGTAAACAATGAGACCGACCCGCCAATTATATGATAAACAGGCGGTCATGGATAATAGGGTTTCGGCAAATTTAAATCGGATTACGGTGACTATTTACCACTGCGTTTTTCCTTTGCATGGCAGAAAACAACGAGAATAAAAATAAAACAGGCGAAATTTGGCAATCTATGTACCGGGCGGAGTGCAACATTCTTTACACCGATAGAGTTTTTTTTTTTGGCAAAAGGCAGGAAGGAGCCTTTAAGACAAAATTAACAGTTTATTTTGAAAAATTAATGAGAATTCCATAGAGAGACTTTACTATTCATAACCACTAAAAACTAAGGCAACATCAAATAAAAATAGAAGAGTACGGCTTTGAAACCGTTCATAATTCTTCTTATTTCTGTCAGCTATGGCGACTAAATCTGTCCACCGTTGCTGCCAGTCAGCAGGGCTTATAAAAACTGTTCCGCTCAGAGGGTTTCACTCGCTCGCTCAACAGGCTGCGCTGGGCAGGTCGCTTAATCCATATGGGTGACGACGATCCAGCTGGGAGTTTAGGGGTAATATCGATGGTAGAAAAAGTGGCAGACCCTGCCTCAGATGGAGCCATGGCTAACACACTAGGCAACTGTTATGGATATCGAATTAGTGCACTTCGGCGCAAAATCGGTATGTTTGGTGTTCTCAGTTAAGGCCGGCCTAGACCAGAAGCCGGTTGTTGTGCTATCGGTGACGTTTTCCCTAGAAGACAGGCAAAAGGGGTAGAACTTTGCGGACTAGGAATCTGTGAATTCGCAGTCTGTTTCTCGCTAATGAAACCTGATCCATGGATAGGTTACGATCTTCAGTTATCGTCAAAGGGTACGATTTGATTTTTGATGTGCGTTGAGACTGTTTTCTCTACGGCTGCCACTGTTACTCGGAAGCTCTAACCTTTCATCAAATTATGCCTGCGCCGCATCATCAGGATACTCTGGCTTAAGATAGATAATAACGAGAGAAGAACTTCTCAGATGCATGTGGATATGTTGATCAGAAGACGGCCCTCCGGCGGTTATGTTGTATATTAAGTAAAAGCGATAACTCCTTTCCTTGATATACCAACGAAAATGCTGATTGTAATTTCAGACGCTCCACAACCGAAGGGGTAGGCCTTTCGGCGATACGCAAAACGGGAGCTCCAAGGAAGAATAAAAAGACCATCAAGTGTTTGTTTGTCATCACCAAACTTCCGACAACTCTTTGAATAGTGTAAAACAGGCATATCCACCGGTAAGAGCTATTAAGAACGCTCAATTATATTCAAGTTTGTGATTAAAATTATGTAAACATATTTTTTGGTAAGGGTTACAACAATCATTTTAAATGGGGAGCACAACACAACAATTGCATTTTAAATGGGGAGCTAATTTCGCCGGTAATGGAGTTTACACATCAAGAGATTAGATACTTTCCAGATCGTCCAAGTCAGCACTGTCGTCACTTTTAATACCATTCTTTAAATAAAACTCAATTTACCATCAAAATCTATCTTTACACACTTCGCTAAACATAACCTATGTACAGGTGTATTGATTAAGTTTTTAAGTGAGCAGTAAACTTAAACTATTCATAATTTAAACATTTTCTTATACTTACAGTTTAGTAACTTATTACTGACGCGGAACATTTCTCCCTAAATAAATTTCAATCAGAATCCAAAAGTATTAGATTCGTTCCGCCTCATCTGACAGTTCACTGGCGCAACTGTACTTCTCAAAGTGGAAAGTTATTCATAATGTTTCCAACTACGCAGTAACTGGAGGTTGGTCGGTACGTATTGGACTGGAATGACTAGCCTTCTAAAAATAACGATTGACGTGTTTTGATAGTGCCTTTTACTAAAATTTTAATATTATTATTAATTCAAAGGTAGTTCCTTTCGGTATGATTTGGTGTTTTTTCCTATTAAGTTCAAAACGTTAAAAGCGCCATTTTCCGATAATCTTTAAAACTGTTTTCCAATCCAATCAGCATAAATAACAACTCTTTTGAACGATATCGTGACTTCGGGATTTTCTATTGGTACTACTTGATACACAAATGGCGAGTGTGGTGTTCGCGATTTCGGCATTTTTCAAGTAACTTACACCTAAATAGTGTTGAATTTATTTAATTGCGAAGTGCGGAGTGTATCTACAGCGACTTCGAGAGCAAAGTACGATAATTACTTCGATATTTTTGTGAGAGTTTCGTCCTGTTCAAGTTGTACAAATGGACACTGTGCAGACAGCAGTAAGCAAGGAGGACGCGCTCCAAAAAGACATTGGTAAGTTGAAAATTCGCTTATATTTCGTCTTGTGCACATCTGAATCCGACGGGAAAACATGCGGAAGAGCCTTGAGATTGTTTGAAAGCGATCCGGGCGGCGATTGATGCAGTGGAGGTTACGGTAAATGCCGGTTCAACTAGTGGCAATGCGAATGTGAATTCGCGCCTCTTTTGTTTCCTTATCCGCTGGTATTTGGCCAAATGAATTTGAAATATTTACGAATGGTAATGCATGTAGGACTGATACATTATTAACCTTGCAGGCGAAAGCAACGCGTGCGAGGATGGCCCCCTGAAGTCAGAAGTGACCACATGTGCAGGCGGCGACAGCGACTTGAAGCCGGCCAGTGACAAAGGTGTTGTTGGCAGCGAGAAGGTGGCCGGTCTACACATAGCGGCGCCGTCAGAGTCGGAGAACAGCGACGACCTATTGGAGAAGATCGAGGCAGTGGTGAAGGACGAGAAAAATGGCGATGTGCCGGTGGACGCAACAATTGCCGAGAGCTCGGAGCAGGACTTCCTGAAGCAGTTGGAGGAGGCTGAGGCAGAGGCCAAGGCGCTCAGGGAAGAACGTCGGGAAAGGGCTAAAGAGGAGCAGAAGGCGAAATTGATGGAAAGCGTTTCATCCTCAGACGAAAAGGAAAAGGCGGGAAATGAAGTGATCCTCAAGGACACGACGGACGAGCCCGACCGCGTGCACGTGGCGGAAAACAATGCCGATTCGACCAGTGCAGATGTGGGTAACAATGCCAAAGAGACAGCCCAGAAAGGCAGGCGGGTAGGCAAGAGTGACGAGGTTGCAACTTCGAACGAAGCGGCGGAGTCATCTGCTGCAGACGTCGAGGAATCTCTCAGAAGGATGGAGAACGGCGAGGTTGAACCGGTTGAAGACGAAAAAAGCGAAGAAAAAGATGAAGTTCGAGAGGAGCCAAAATCTACGAATAATTCTTCGGTTTTGGTTTCATCAAGTGATGGCAAGGAAGACGCTGTGCCTGCTAAAGTTGTTGTAAATGAGTCTCAGGATGCTAAGAATTCAAGCGAAGCTGATCAAGCGCCAATATCAGAAGAGCCCACAGTATCAGATGAAGCTACACAAGAAGAAGAAATATCATCAGAGGCTGAAAAGGCAGTTTCTGAGGAAGATAAAAAGGTGGAAGACACAAAAAATGAAGCAGAAAATTTGGCAAATCCTGGCGACAATAAAACTTCCGAAGCCCAGCCTATGTCAGTGGATCAGAGTCCAGTTGGGGGTGCCGAAACGATGGAGGTGGACGAGGAAGAGAAGATGGAAGTTGACCCCGTCGAAGTCATAAGTGATGAGGAAATGCCTCCTGCGGTGGAAACCGAATCAATTCCTGACGCGAAGGATACACCCGCTGAGGAGGTTCCTTCCGAAAGTACAAGTAAAGCGGTTGTTGCAGCAGATACTGAGAATGTTGAGCCAGAATCGAAGGTTGAAGAAGCTGAAGTGTCAAAAGGTCCAGAGCCGCCTAGTAAAGACTCGGAAAAAACAAAAGAAGCAGCAACATCGCCAGATGAAGACAATGAAACTTCGGAGAAGGAAGCGGGAGAAGTTGAAACGACTGTTGTTTCCGCGAGTTCCAAAGACCAGGCGGATGAGGCTCCTGTGAAAGAAAAAAGTACAACTGCCTCGGAACCATCGAAAACATCAGAAGCTGTTGTCGAGGCCGATGTAGAGAAAAAGGAAAAGGAGGAGACTGCATGCAAGGAGCAAGTTTTGGCACCGAAATCCCCTGATTCCAGTATCGTGGAATCAGTTACATCAGACAAAGCTGAAGAATCCGCCAAACCTAAAGAAATCGAAGAAAAACCTGCGAATACATCGGAAAAACCGACCGAGACCAGTACTGACGTTGACTTAGAATCGGAGAACACGAGTAAACTGAGTGTTGCTAAGCCCGAAAACAAACTTCTCACGAATGCTATAAAGCTCAGCGGCAGTGTGACAAGCTTGGAAGGCAGTCCAGTCCAGGCAGCTAGTGCAAATGTATTCAACAGCACTCCCATTCAGAGACAGTTCGACATTTCATCTGAGAACGTTAGCAAGATTTCCGAGGCTCACGAGGAAACCAACAGAACAGCAGAGGAGGGTGCCCACTCACTTTCCAAAACTGAAGAAGAAACTGACGTTACTGAGATGACCTCAGGTAAGGTCCTATTGTTTCTATCATCTAGATTGCTTTCAGTAAAAGTTGTTTTGGTGTCATTACAGCTAGCGAACCACAGACATCAGATAGTGCAACGAAATTCCTAAATGTGATGAAAAAGCAATGCAACGGAACCTCTTCAGACGACGGTGACATCCCCACGACAACGGCGAAGGCCTCACAGACCAAACCATTCGAAATCATCCCAGAGGACTTACTTGCAAAGGCGACTGACACCAGTCCCGGAAGTGGATTATATGAAATCAACGTATGGCACGAAGGACACGACGTTCGATATTTGTCTGTAGAAAAATTGGACACAAAGAAATCAGTTAACACTACATTAGACGCGAGCAGTGCAGGTGAATCGTCCGGCAAGCTTTCCTCGAATGGAAGTGTGTCCAGTTTACCACCGTTCACATTACCGAATCGCACGTCAGAAACACTGAGTGGCTCATCGACGAGCAGCAAGACGCCCGACGGCAAATCGCTTTTTCCACACACAACCCGCACCCAGCATACTGTCACCGGTGTCTTAGAATTGTGCACCTTCATGATAGACCAATTCACCAAGATCAAAAGTAAATTTGAGCCTCCTAGCACTCCCACAACTTCGAAGGTAGCGCCAACCCCCACAAAAGACGAACCCTCTACACCGAAATTGAAGGGACGAGCGAGCACCAAGAAGAGTAAAGGCAAATCCAGTCCACAGGAAGAGGAGGAAGAGACGCCGTCGAAAAAACAAGACAAACGCACCTTGAAACGGTCACTGAATAAGACACAAAGCGATGACGAGGAGGAAAGCAAAGCAAAACAGTCGAAGCAGAGCAAGTCTTCACATGCGGCGGCCAAGTCACAAGAAGTAACTGTGAGCGCACTTTACTATGTGCTGGCGAAGTGGGTGGATAAGAAATATTATGCCGGTCGCGTTACAGAAGAGAAAGCCGGCAACAAATTTGTTGTTCTATTCGAAGATGGCGCATCCAAGGTTCTTCCACGCGAGTCAATTGTGTTCGGCGAAGGTAATGTTCTACCTCTGAAGGATCAGTCAGTATACGCTCTGCTCGATGACGACTACGAACTAGGTACTGTAAAGTCGGTGGACGAGACCGACGACAAAGTTATCTACACAGTAGATGTGGACGGCAAAGACATTAAAGTGAGCGCGTCTGACATTTATCTGACGGATCAACAGGCGAAAACAATTCAACATCTGAAAGATGCACAGAACACGCCATCAACGAATAAGAACGCTCTTGACTCACCATCAGAAAAGTCTTCGCCTGGCACATCATCGCGGTCGACACGAAAACGACCAGCCACCTCGCCTATAACACCGGAGGCAGGATTTTCAGGCGGTGTAACGAAACGGGGCGGACGAAAGCAGAAAAGGTATTGATAGAATTATAATAGTTTCTGATTAGTAGTATTAGTATTCTATAGATTTGCTTGTTTTTGAGATGTAGTTGACTACAGACTTGATTATTTGATAAGTGGAATCGATAGCGAGTTGCGAGAGGACAGTGTAAATCTCATTCCTTGTGAAGAAATCTGTTTTGGATATAGTCAGTTGGTCAGCTTTGATTTGTTGTTTGATAATGGTGTTTTGGTGGAGGGTTGTCTGATGCCGGGCATTCAATTTGCCTTGGTGCGGAAGTCTCGGTTGAAGTCGAATTGGACTAATCAAGTAAATAGAAAAGCTTACATAATTAGAAACAATGAACACGGAAGAAATAGATTGTTAGGTTGCTTCATCCCTGGCACTTTTTTGCTGTCTTGAATGCTAACATACTTCCCAGAGGGGAGGTAGGTGGCAGAGTAAGGATGTAACGAAACTCCTTTTGTCACGTTTCATCAGGTTTCAGTTCTATACAGTAAACAACTGTTCTAAATTATATACAAGAATGGAAAATGACATATCATGTAAAAATAAACAATTTATATGCTACCTCAAAAGAGGGTTGCTTGTGCACGTTCTATATTTTGATAAATCCATAAAGCCAATCATGATTATAGGAAAAAGATAATGTTGCCTGAATGATTGTCTGAAGGCTCACGTAACAAATTCTAAATTTATTCTACTCATTCCATTGTATAGGCTAATCGGAATTGGATGCCTTCAGGGTAAAAGTTGTTTTCTGTGGACGTGCAATTCGCGTGGTAATGTTTTTTGAGTCATGAAATATGCCCCACATCTGAGGGTTTTCCAATTGTTTGCACTAATGGTCTATAAGTCAGCATATACGAGTAGTGCTCTTGATTAAGTTAAGAATTTAAACTCAGTGCTTTGATTTTCCATTGATTTGAATTATGATTGCCGGTCTCCCGGAGAGAACACTGACAGCGGTGGTTAAGTATCAGCCTCTTAATTCAAGTTTTTCAGATTCGAATCATGGTTGCGTCATAGATCTTTGTATTTTTATTCGTATTTATTCTGCTGCTGTAGCCCTGTTACTTGGCCATCATTGAGGATAATGATAAAGAAACTGAAATCACAATTCGCGTTTAGATTCTCTTAAATCGCAGTTAAGTTTATCGTTTCGTCTCTTTCAGAATCATATAAGTTTGTGTTTGGGTGTTGTGTTTTGCTTGGTCTCCGGGGAACCAGTAGGCTAACAGGCAGTCTATGACACCGGCGGTGACGATACATTTGTCATAATTCTGATTCAGGAACCGATCGGATCGTTGCGATTTTTGCCTTAAGTGTTCATTTTTATGTGATATCGTGTCAATTTGACGTGTGATAAGTATTGAAAAGTATTGAAAAAGGAAAACGTCAAAAAGAATTAAAACCTGATCGGCGATTCCTCAATGAAACTGGCCAGATCTTCCAAATGTATCAAGTTTGTCTTCGAAACAGGGGCCACCAGAAACTCAAATCCCCTTCTTTTGTTTTTGTTCCTGAGTTTCGGGTATCTTACAGTAATCACGTCCGCCGACTTTGTCGTCTCAAATTTTGCCAGGTATTACTTCATCTTCAACGGCACAACCACTGGTGTCCGGTCGGGGCCCGCCTCTATAAGGAACTCTAAATATCCTGGGTGTATGCCGAGGCCTACCAATTCGACATCCCTAACATCTACAGTTGTCCTGATCTACTTAATCGCTTCATAGGAGGCAGGTTCCGCCATGTCTACCTTTTCTACCATAGACATTGTTTCTAGAGACGCCCTAGAGAGACCCTAGCCAGACGTTTATAGTATCCCTCATTGATTTCATCGTTATATATGGCACGAAATTGTTGATTCTCTTGTAGGGGTGAACAATTCTATTCTCTTTTCTTTCTATAATACTAGATTCAGTTTGCGGTCAGTCTATTTAGAGTTCCTAATTTCTATACTCCTACGATGAACGTGGGGACACGTACCACTGCTTGTGGTGAGTGTTTCTCTTTGGTTAATGTAACTCTTTTGTTGTCTCAATTCCATTCAACTTGTATTTAATTTTGTATTGCACATCAGGTATCGGAAGTTGCTGATGAGATGTGATTTATCATTGTAATAGTTCTCAGTGTGCCCAAGACATTAAAGATAACCACTTGGTCCATTTTTGCTTTCCCCATTTCGTTGTGGCGGGGGAGATACTAAGCACCTGCTTCACAGCCCTGTTTAGGACAAGCGATAGCCGCGATTGCCGAACGCTCTATTAACTGTCATGCCAAGAAGAGCGGGCACTCGCGAGGCGGCTTGCATCCCTCCCTTCCTCACGAAGAATGCCGGCATTATTTCCGAGGTCAGCTTAATGCCTCGTGCGTATCACTCCTACTCGTTGACATCAAAATCGCCTTCAATTATCAGTCTCAAGAAGACGATACACAGAAGATTCAACTCCCAGCACATTCTTAGAAATTTTATGGAGACGGAGAAGTCGTTCACATGTTCGACCGCGACTAGAGTTGTGTGACCCAAATTTCGCGCATAACGGCTGTTGTTAGTGCCGTGCGTGCCGTGTGCCGTGTATATGATTGGTTGCACCCACGTAGTTGCGAGTTGTTACGAGCACGTTTCATAACAATAGATATTGCACAGCTATTTATTGCTTCCCACATCCTAGCGAAAACCGAAGGCAGAAATTCCTTAAAGATTCATTTAGCATTAATGGAATCATTGAACGGGGAAACTTGGTGGAAGCAAACACGCGCAAGATTCTCGCCAATAGATCCATGTTTGTTTCCCTAGGAAGTGAAGAGCAAATAAGTAAATGCATCCAAAATCAATCTTTCGGATGCATCCGTTTCCTGTTGGGATAAGGTGAAGAAACACACAAGAAAATCAGCTAGACAACATCGACACCGCAATACCACTTACCTACGTCATTCCTACCAGAAAGGTGAACAATGAAATTCCGTGCCGTTTCTCCGCTGGCGTTGCTCCTCCTGCGTATAGTCCTCTTGATTGGATTTTACATATAGAAAGTAGTGGAACAACGCTACAAAGTAGTTACCCCGACACTTGTAGAGAACAATTTCGTGTGTGGAGTTCGCTTGTGTTGGTTGCTTTTTTAATGGAGGGCAGAGACAACTCATCAGACGCTGCCTCACCTCTGCCTTGGGAGCAGCGTGATCGAAGTGGTTATAAGGTGGTATTTGCTTCTTTATATACACAGTATATCTCAAAGTAAACAGGATTTTTTCAAAATATAATAAGAACAACAAATGTTTTTTTTCGGGACAATTGTTTTATTTTATTCAAAATAATCTTCTTTCGCTTCAATACACTGATTTGCGCGACTTAACAACTTTTCGAATGACGATTTTTAGTCGTTAATCTGCATGGCTCAGAGGATGTTAGTACACGCCTTTTGAATGGCCGGAATGTCAACATAGTGCATGCCTTTCATCGGCAAATGAAGTTTTTCGAATAGATAAAAGTCATAGGGTGATTGATAAAATTCGATTTTTGTTAAAACAAGTCGGGGAAACCGGAAGCTGGACGCTTCAGGTATGAAAGGTTTTGTGTATTTCTTTTATAAAGACATTGTCCCATTAGTATGTAATACGTAATATACGCATATATTTTGCGAGAGTATCCACTTTCGGGTGATATTGACATTCAAAATCTTGAATTTCCAAAGAAGTGACAACTTTGACCTATTATAACTTTGTTAATAATAGCACAATTTCCACCAAACTTGATAAGATCAAGCTCTAGATTATAACCTACATTGGGGGGTTCTGTAGTAATTATTGAAAATTATAGTAATATACTATTATTACCTTTATTTGAAGGGATATCGGTGTGGAAGTATTTCGGAGTTTAGCCCCTATATAGTGGCAGCCTCTTGATTTTTTTCAGATTTTTCGGTTGGGCAGTTCCTGAGAATAGACCCATTAAATAAATGATCACTTTCAACCCCCCGCACTCCCCGTCTTTCAAACAAATTTCAAAACTAAAACCAAACGCTAAACAAACAGCGAATGGTGTGAAGAGCTTTCAGAAGACACATTGTCCGACTTCATACAAAAACTCATTTCCGCTGTTCGGTCAAGCTGCCAAAGCTTGTCGCTTGCGACCTCTTGTAGCTTCTTGTGCGTTAGTTTTGCATATAAAGTACCACCGTCCTGTGGATGACCCAGATAACAAAAGCTGCTCCAAACGATCGACTTGCAGCTTTGATTTCTTCGGCGTTTTTCTTTTGAATCGCTGGGAAAATTTCTTGATTGTCGTTTTTGTGCTGCACTCGCTACAACACTCGGTTTTTTTGCCAAATATTGCGGTCAGAATTCCTCTATGGAAGGGCCAAGATCCTTCACATTTTTCGAAGACAAAGATGTTATGCAAGAATCTTTGTCTTTTAATAGTTTGGGAATACACGTTCACGAACTTTTCGGTGAGACATTCCCCTGACACGCTAACCATATAACAGTCGCCAGGTCGTTACAATGTTCAACACTATTATCGTGCAATTCAACTCTTACTTGATATAATAAACTGGCGACTTCAGCGTTTTCAATTAAATTTTTGCGTGACTTGTGGTGTAGGTAGCTTAGAAAGTTATGATATATAAGCAACATCGTGCTCTTGCGCAATTACTTCATCACTATCTACTGGAGAACCATTATCAATTGGATTTCCACGATCAATATAATTATGACTGGGTTAAACTAGAGAAGAGTCATCACCAGATTATGTATTTATTGTTTTTTTTTTTAAACATATCCAACACCAGCAAAACCTAATCCTACACCTGAGGCAGTTCCAACACCTACGCCAATACCGCTTTCGCCAACTCCTCCATACCAACACCCATTTCTAGGCCTTCTTCAATTCCGTCAAAGGCTGAAGCTCCTTCTTCAACTCTCGATAATAATGGTTCAACTTCGCTTGTACCCAGTTGTGTTTCTTCTGTACGTTCTCTACTAGTAAGTGATGGAAATCTCCGTCGAAGTCCATCACGTCCGATGATTTCCCCATCGGAGGCGGAGTGGGGATCCAATTGGATATTGGGTTCGCTGCTATTAGTATCGGGTGCACTGTGTGCATTTATACGCACTTGAGATCGACTTTTTGGGAATTATTCTTTATTTTGACGTGGCATCTTTTGTTGATTATTTAAAGTAATTATTGATATACTTTTGTTTTCACACTAATTTCAAACACTATTCTTTTACTATAATATCGACAATGTTCGTTTCTTATTTTCCAAAATAATAAAGTAATTTCCTACAACATATCCTGCCGCGCCGGCAGTTGTTTGTGCTCTGTGCAGGTGCTAATTGGTTTGCAAATATTTGAATTAACAATTTAGTGGATTAGATGCAATGGATGGAGTTAGTAACAATTGGTTTAGTTGTTGATTGAATTTATGGGCGCATGCGTTTGAGAGTTACGGAAATTGAAATTGGAACTGCTCTTAAGCTTTTGTGCTGATATAAGGTGAATCCGTTTTAAAAACAACTGAATTTCTATTTTTCTGTCTTTGATGACTAATTTATAGGAAACGACTGACACTGAAAACTTCTATGTAGCCACGATTTTGAGTTTATTTGAAGTAAGGATTTCATTGCGGAGGTGAAAGCCTCTACATATAGCAAAGGACACCATTTTTTATTGAGTTTGAGGGGGGCTCCCAATACATACGATAGGATAGTGTAAAATTTCTGGTCACACAATACGGTTATGTAGGTAGTACTTTTCGAAGCTGATCTTATTCCTGATATTGAGTGAAATATGGGAGAGTGATTGATCTATACATTGCATTGCTAATTGCTATTGATATTTTACCCGACCTTTCTCCCTAAGACATAAAAACAGGTGACATCTTTAGATAAAGTAAAATGTGTAGATCTGTATGACATAGATAAGACCTATAGGATTTTATAAAAATGATTTAATTATTATTACCTGATTATAATTGTACCGATCATGACGAGATTCGACAATTGCGACTGTGGTTGCAGTGCAAACATATATTTCCATTTACCATTTCGGCTGTAAATACGCTCGAAGATACATATGTACATATATGCCTATAAAGTGCAAACAACCCCTCACGATACGCATATAGATGACCCGGGATTGGCTATGGAATCGATTGCTTTCGATTTGTGGGCATATATAAAATACACACATCTACGAGCGCCTCCGTAGCAAGCCAAATATTTACAATTCAGAAACATATGTACATATATGGTGCATTTCGTAAGTGGCAATTGTTGTGAAGCACGGTTCATTTGGGAAAATTTGTCTGACATAGGTGCAATCATTTGTCTGCCTGATATTTGAGACAGACACTTATCTGATAGATGTTTGTCTGTCATAGAGATTTGTCTGAAACGAATGATTATTTGAAACTGACATTTGTCTGAAACAGGCACAGGCGTTTGTCTGGTTGTTGTCTGAAGCAAACAGGCAATTGCTAAGCCAGACATAATAATAGTGTTTTTAATCCTGCCAAACATCAAGCAATATTCTATCTTGTGTGCGTTCCGAGTGGGCGTTAGCTCCAAATCCACCAAATCAGATCATCCTAAAAATAATGCTCAAAACCAAAAGTGCAAATTATTCATCTGTATTAATTCAATTGCAATGCTTGTAAATACTTTCATTTCCTTCTACTATTGAGAATAACGAGATCCCAATAATAATTGTAGGTTACAAGAATATTATACAGAACACTGCCCCTCCGCCTATAGAAAGACCAACACATGATGAATACCTATCCAGAAATGTAACGCCTCTTATATGATTACATATTTTATTCCCTCTAGTCATGCATTATGACTGACGAGAAATACTCTTTGCTATACACTACTAAAAGAAGGCATTAACAGCACCAAGCATCGCAAAGCATTCTTAATATCATCTCCTCAAACTCATCTAAGCTGAAAATCATACAAATGTACACTTTATTAAAAACCGAAATCTGGCAATCGAATTTGAAAATGCAGGATTATGATTACATGATTATAATTACTTGATTACGTGATTATCATTGCATGATTACGCGATTACAATCATAATCAGGAGAACTTGATTAGGATTACAATCACGTAATCCTGAAATTCGTAATCATGACTACGATGTTACCAAACGTTGTTTTTAATCCCTATACAAAAGAAATGTTTAAAAATTTCTAATCTACAAGGATAGCAAAATCGTTTAGTTTTTATCGAGTCACTTCGATCCCGTGTACTGGATGAACATTCTTTTAATAATAATAATAATCGTTGGCGCAACAATCAATATTGTACTCGTATCAGGGCCTTGAAGTGTGTTAAAGCACTTCATCCAAGACCGTAATGGTGGTACATTACAGGATTACATAACCCTGTAGGAGGGAATGTGGTCAGCATTCTTTTCCTGGTCATAATTGTTTGTACTTGCCTAATGTATAGCTTTTATACAGCAGAACCGCCCAAACCCGACCACCACCGGAGCGAAGCTGAAAGAGGTTTGGGGTATGCATTGAAATTTTGAAGAAAACCAATTCTTCACGTGTAGAAAACATTATATGTATTATTCTAAAAAATCTCTTATTTTGCTTTGTTTTAAATTTATTTTCTAATTGAGTGCTACATTTTTCATTCAATCATCAGCAATGTCTCTAAAACATCAACTTAGAATGGATAAATTTGGAAGTCTTCTCTTCAGAATCATGATCAATAGTTGACGCAGGGACTGGTGATTTTCGAGTTTTTCCAAGGCCTGATTCCAAAGTATTTTCCTGGTCCGTACCAGTAAATGAATTGTCTATAGAAAGCCTATCCATTATTTCACGGCTTTATAGAGCTTGGATTTTGCTAAACAAGGGCAAAATATTAGAGTCAGGGTCCATTTCGATATAATTTTCTTCAATTTTTCTTTTGATGTCATGCCAAATTTTATTCCATGAAGTGGTGATGTTCCTCTCATTCCAAGCAGTTTTTTTTCAATACGTACTGCTGTGTAAATTATGTCTTCGACATTTTTCCAAATACTCTACAGACTGAATCAAAGTTGTTATATGTATTAGATGGTAAGAGAATTGTACGTATTCACTCTTTGAATTTTCCTCATTTGGATGTAATGTTATCCAAAATAGGAAGAGTTTTTTTCGGACGATTTTTCAATTTCAGGAGGAAATCTCAGGTACAAACACTTCATCGAATCATCCTTTAAATTGTGCAGCACCCATCCATGAAAATTTTTGAGTCCAATTGTCAATTGAAAGGCATCATAAGATCAAATGTTCAAAGGGTTGGCTTTCGTGATTTACCTATCAAAAAAGAAAACACTTATGTTATTGATGTGCGTTACTACTGGGCTGCTTATATTCACTCACAGCCTACTCCTGTCTAGAAGCGAGAGTCTTTGTTAGCTGAGGATGGTTGCACAGGTCTTAGTTGTCCGTAAACCACCATCGTTTGCTTTTTGATTAAACGGTCTCATGAAGGAATTGCCTTTTATCTCTCCTGGTTAAACCAAATTCAATTCTACAGGCGTTAATACTTTGTAAGCAAAACGAATAATCAACTTCCATTTGGTATTTTGTTGGTTCGCAATTCCACTTCTCGAATATATGGAAACTGAAGTTTATTCCAGCTCTATACAATTTTCCCCACTTCTTAAGGATACTATTGCTGACATTAATGCTTCTCGCAATACTTTGAAGACTCTTTGCCTCGCTCATTTTCAAATTCCGAGGAGTTGTTGAGAGCAAAGATTGAGTGAAGTAATTGATTCTTTCTAGGTGTGGCTTTGTGCTTTCTCGTTTGCTTACCATTTTTGATAATGGACTGCGCTAAAGATATTCAAAGTGAATTATAGAATTAAGAATATTTATGAGAAACAAACTACAATTGGGGGTAACCATAGAGATATGACTAAACTACACAATCGACATCACATTCAATCACACTTCATTTATGACTAAACTCGAAAGGGGGTAAAAATCGAGAAGCCGACACTCAATTAGGTGACAATATATAATAGTAACAGCGAAATGGGTTACAGTGGATTAACCTAAAATTATTCAATATTTAACGATAAGCAATTCTCCAACCAAACATCGAAAGAAATAGTCTTCCAATTGTCTTTTTGCAAGTCTAGTTAGTTTACGATCTGACATTGAAAAAAGTAGATTGCAATTGTTAATTTTCAACTTATCTCAGGATTGATGAATTTTCCAGGCTCCTTTTTCTTCGTACTGTAGGTTCTTTTGTCTCAATATGAAAATAACTATTGCATGTGCTCCTTCGAGCGGATCATTTATTTATAAATTGCGAAGTATGTATAAACTTTTGTGTTCAGATGATGCCAGTATCTTGTTTGTTTTGGAGGAGGACGGGGAAAGTATTGTGTGCTCCGGGCATTTACTAATGTTTTTTTTGTTTAACCACAATGTAATGATTGATCAGTAGCATTATGCATTATTCAGTTTTTTTTTGGAATTGATATATTTGTAAGTTGATATTGTGAAGCTGAACGATGTTAGAATCTCGTTAGATTTTGTTTTACAGTAATAAGACATAACTAACTGAAATAGTAACGAAGTTGCAATGAAATACAGTCCGAACCCTTGTGTTAATTTCTAGTTCTTAATCGAATCATACGCAGTACATCTGACCTGATGAAATGTTCAGTAACACTTGCCGCTGCCGCATTGGATGATATAAAAAGAAGGAACAACAATTAACTGCTATAGTTTGTAATCATAATTTCTACTGTTTCTAGACGTTAATGGCTAATCAAACACTTGCGCGAATAATATCAGTTGCATTTGATTTGGGCATACAAAAGACACGGTTCGATGGAACTTACACAATTTAAACGTTAAGCACTTGCCGAGTGTTTTATGAATTCACCGTTAAATGGAAAGGCATAAATGTGTATGGGGCATCCTTCCAAATCACAAGCGTGTCATCATCCTCATTTCTTCTTGGCAAACAAAAAAGTGATTTTAATTATGTAATTATTTTAGTAAGCATGTGAAGATGTACACTGTACGATATGTGTGTCTTTTAACTGCAGAATCGTGTTACAGGATAGTGTGTTGCAAGGGAAACAGAGGAGCAAAGTAAAGTCGTAATGCCAATAAGAAAATTCCATTGTGTTTTCACGTACTACACTCTCGCCGATTCGCTAAAAATGAGGAGAATAATATTAATGCGATTACTATATTTTGAATCCTTATTATATAATTACTTAGTGTATGAATGAATGAAAATATCAATCAAATCTTACTATATTTGCATACATAAGCGTTCATAAAAGATTCGACACAACATTGAAGCAACAATTTATTTTATGATATTGACATTACATTAAAAATAATATTTGAAATTTAAGTGCATCAGTAACCGATTCTCTCAGTTGTATCCGTCTTCTTTTGTATCTGGATAACAATGAAAATCTGTGACCTTTTTGTTCTTACTGTCCTTAGAATTATCTTTAATTATTTATGTTCAATTTTTATCTGCTTAGACTAAGTATAAAAGTTTGTAGTTGGTTTAGAAAGATTCGATAATGAAATATAAATCAAGACAAAAGCATAGGAAACCGAGGAAATTTAAGTTTTTAAACAGAGAAAGTATAAGAAATGCGTATAAATTACAGCAACAGAAAAAAAGATAACTAGATTTCACACAATATTTTATTTTCACTGACTTTTCTTATAGTCATAATTGGTGTATCAGATAGATTAATTTTATTATAATAAATCTTGTAATCTAAACACAGTGTGCTCTTTTATTTCCACAATCCCCGCTAGTCTATGTTTTCCAATGTCGGATTAGTTTGTTTCCGTTCAGTGCAGGGTATTTTGTTGTATTTTTTGTTAATAGAACTTTTCCAAATTCCATCCACTTGGCTTATGTTTTCTTATACTCTAAATTTCGTTTAAATTGAAGACAGAACGAAGTAGTAATAAACGAAATGCGTGTGTGTATATTTTGTATTGTTTTTTTTTGCTGTTTTGATTTTGTGAAGCGGCTTTTCTGTATTCTATTCTATGACAGACGGGAACGATGTTAGCGGCATTGTGACCCTGATAAATGCCTTTGCATTCAGGTAGTATTCGTTTTTTTCGAGAATGGAAATGATTTTTAATGAAAAAGATGCTAATCTTGCATAAGAAATGAAGATGCAAAGTAAAATACACAAATATATAAATCTAGAAATCAAAGTACAACGTACAATTTAGTTTAGAAGAGGTTGTCAGCTTTTGAGATGCCTCTAAAGCTGATAAATGGAAAAGCCTTCTGCTTTCTAAGTTAGCTTTAAAAGTAAATATTAAGTTGTTAAGTTAACATATTATTTTCTAGCCAGCGACAAATTACATAATTTTGCAGCAAAATCTAAATGAATATTGTCATGAAATGAATAGAGTTGAATTATTACCACAGTTCACTATGATATCAATCAGACAGTCAAACATAGTGCAATGTACATGGATGATTTCTTTATTCGTATGCACACGGAGCTGTATATTACTATTTCGTTTCACACTCAAAAACCAATCTGCCTAAGAGGGAGCTTGAAGAGATCAAGTAATGCTTTTTGTTATTGGCTCAGTAATATCTTTAATTGAAATGATATTTTCATTTCATATTATCTTCAGATTACGACCGGAGACACGTTTATCGGAAAGTACGGATGTTTCTGATAGTCCAGATATACCACCGCCACCAAGCCCAGAATCAGCGCTGGAAGCGATCGAAGGCGTTCAACCTGAGCTACAAAAGACTCCGAAAGAGTCTGAAGTGAGCCGTAAGGATTTTGATATTTCATGTTAATATTCTTTTACGGTTGGGTTGACGAAATTATTACAGGTTTGATCATTACCTCGGATTTTGCCAGAAGTAACCCAGGACGTGATATCGGAACGTTGATAGGATCAACTTCAAAATCCAAGACTTTATTTAAGAATAAGTGTTTTTTGTTGACGTGCACGGTTACACCATTTAAAGGAAGCGAGGTAAGTTTAGTTGCTTAGAAAGGGTCTTATAACTTTTTTTGTGTTTAACATTTTGTTGTTCTCAGAATCTATTTCGTAGTGGGTGTAACTTAGGTATATATTATTTCACAAGCTTCACTCGCCATCCAACTCTGAAGGTGTATATTCTTAGTGTCTGAACAAGTAATTCAATGTAAGCTTTCTCTTTTTCTGCGTAGTTTTTTACTTATGCTCACAATCAAATCAACAAATTATGATAATTAGACTTTAAATCCTTTGTGCTTCCGGAAGAATATGGTTCTATTGATATGAGTCTAGTGAATTTGTTTTCTCTGAAACCCCGGCAAACTAACTACTGGGGTATTAAGGCGATCTTCTACCGTCAAGCGTAATTTTCAGGCCTATTTTTGGGAATTAATTGCAAAGCAACCACTGAAGATAATCTACTGAATTTTTTTAAAATAATTTGTACATGTTTTGGGGTTAGGGTATGTATCAGTGGTCGTTCCGATGAGCGCGATTAGCGCTTTGGGGCGCCGTTTTGATGCCACAAACTCCCTAAGACCGTGACTGTTGTTATGGGAGCAGGGAGGCAGAGTCCAGCCGGCTCGGATCTTCAGAGTCAGCCCGTAGCATTCACGAAAGAAAGCAGCTCTCCCACCCTGCAGCTAGAAATCTCTCTGACGTCCCCAAAGAATGGTTTGCCCAGTGTCTGCAGCCTGACTCTGGCCAGAGCTGGGAAAAAGTGCATGAGGGTTTCCCTTCCTTCTCCGCAGCTTCGGCAATGCGAATTGTAGGGTATGCCATCGACAGACTTCCAATATCGCCAGTACTTCCTCCTGGAATACACTGGCGAAACCTGGGAGACCATACGACTTGGATACACTGTGTGTGTTCGAGGAAACCCCCGCGCCGACTCCACAGGCCATCTTTGATCCGTCCGTGAAGAATATTGTGTCATAACCTTGCAACACGCCACCGGTCTTCTACTTTGCCCTGGTTTGAAAGTCCACAGCAAAGTTTCTCGTAAAGTTCAGCTTGTTTGTGGTATAGTCTGTGGGGAATGCTCAGATTTCCCGTGGTACTTCATTCAGGATATTGCTGTGGCTGTAGGACTTCACTGTCCAGCATCCGGGGTTACGGCATTACACGCAGCAACGTATTTAATGTGGAGAGTCCCAGTAGAACGTCCTTACCCTAGTTCGTGTCGAAATGTCATGGGGAACTTTGTGGCACCTGACTGATCATTTTATATATTTAAAATAAAAAAAAATATATTTCTTATTAATAAGTATTCCGTTGACTGTGTTTTCTCGAACTAGATTTTTATTATTTTGAAATTTGGTTTATGCCAACTTATATTTTGCACTTTTTTGAACCCTTTAGAGGCTGTAAAAATGGAGTAAATCAAAATTTTCAAAAATTTGGTCAGGAAGTCATAACGAGCTATTCACTGAACAACTGAAAAAAATGATTGGTTTCTGGTAGAAATGATGCGACAAAGTTCAAAGTCAACTTTCGGGAAAACGCATTTAATGATAAAGTATGTTATACATGATTGCAGAAACTTAGGATTCAGTCTGCAATGCCAGGGCCGTAGAATCCTTCTTCCTTGTTAAGAAAATGTTTTCTCCTTTTTTTCTCTTTGATCCGGGCTTTTTTTTTGCAGCGTCCCCGATCCTACGCTCGGAACGATCGATACGTTTCTCGTCTCTCAAAGTAATCCCCACCACGTCCATAACTTGCAAAATGGAAAAAATCCTGCGTTGAAGATCATTACTGCTCAGTGGGCTGCAATTTCAACCATCTGTTTGTCTGAATGCAAATGTTTTGAAGCCGAAATCCAAATACGACTTTTGAGGGATTCGTTGCTGTATCGAATGTATGCACCCAAACATCTTTCTACTACACTATCAGAAGAAAAATGCTCGTATGTCGATTTTATCAACTGCACAATCTGGGATCGTTGGGAATACTGTCATGCTGAAAACTTGTGAAAGTCCCTTGGGCCTCAGCCTGACGCCCCTTCATGAGCGGAGCGGTCGTACGCCACTAACCACTCGAAAAAACCACAAGTGTTCATATTCCCCCTCCGAAATACCCATGAAGGAACGTGCTTTTCACGAAATGCGTTTTATGGCGTATTCTTAACATTCTCTAAGAAAATATGTGAAAATAAAAAAAAACATTTATTGGAACCACAACGGTAGAAAACCTCCTTAACAGCTCGTATTGACTTCAAACAGACGGATAGGCGGCTATTGTCTATGACGTTGGCGGTATCGATATGTTGTCTTTGATATTGTAAGTAGTTAATCCTCTTGTGTTGCTCTTGTTTGTATGCGTTCAGATGGTAGTCATTGCGCGCTGGGCATCAAGGCACTTTCACACTAAAATTTTGCCTCATCGATCATTTGTTTAAATGCAACACGGTCTCAGATTGAATTTAAACAAAAGTGTATTTTTGACGACCGATCCCCAAGAAACAGGTACAATCACTGTTAGCGGCAGTGATCTGCCAAGAACTGAACGATTTAAATACCTCGGGTCAACGCTATCAGCTAATGGAGAACTGCGTTATGAAATTGCTTCATGCATTAACGCAACCTGAATGAAGTAACGTTCCACAACTGGTGTTCTTTGTTTCAAATCTAAAATCTACCGCAATATCGTCCGTCCTGTCGCTCACTATGGTTTTGAGTGTTGGCCGACTATAAAAGACAATGAACAACGTCTTGCGGTAATGGAGACGAAGATGTTGCGTTAGACTAGTGGCGTGACACGTTCCGATCACTTCCGAAATGAGGATATCCGCAATCGATATGGGGTTGCCCTGATCGTGGAAAAACTGCGAGAGAGGCGTATTCGGTGGTATGGTCACGTAATTCCGCAAACGAGAATTCACTTGCCAATATTGGTCTGAACATCAAAGTCGATGGTAAACGGCCAAAAGGCACACCGAAACAACGGTGGCTTGATACGCTGGATGGGGATTTACAAGTCTCGAGATTGCATCCAGATCAGGTATTTGATAGGGCCAAATGGCGAAATCGAACACGACGGGCCGACCCCACTTGTGAATGGAACAAAGGCGGAAGGCTCGACGTGCATAGTGGTTAGTTTTTTTTTTGGGTGGGTGAATAAACTATTCAGGCGTTTATTCTGCCGCTATTTCTTTGTTCGTTTTGCAGCTAGCTTCTGCCAGTAGTTTAATTTTGTTTAATACATCATTGCGAAATTATTACTTTATTCTCTCATTTCGATTCCTGTTTCTGGAATAATGCATGGTTCCTTTTATGCTAACAAAAATCATGATCTCTCTCAAGTGCCGCAGTCGGCGTAGTACTCATTGCTCTAGTAATACATAGGCAACTGAGGCTCTGAATCTGCGTTAGCAGCTTCCTGCTGTTAGCAAAGTTCAGTTTCGGCCACCAGACGATACATGCATACATCAAGATGGGTTTTATTATAGGTGTATGTCTCTAAATTTATCCGTTTTGGTGAAAGTCCCCTGGTCTTACCTATCGCAGCCCTACAGCACCAGAGCAAACTGTAGGATTTCTGATATTGTTCCTGGATATAGTGCTTCCACGTTAACTTGGAGTCGAAATGAACTCCTAAATACTTGATTGTGTGTGCCAGCTGGATTTTCGCCTCCGCTAAGGTGGGTAGCGTATAGCTGCCCCACCTGACGTTCCTAGTGAACATAACTAGTCGTCTTCCTAGCATTTACCGTGAGTCCATTGCGGAGGCACCAACTGTGGATTTCATGCAGAGTTGCATTCAATTGGTCACATACTGTGTCCGCAAACTTGCTGGTAATTATTACGGCTAGATCGTCCGCAAATGCTTGCGCGAAGGCTTTTTTGTCCTCCAGGAGCCACAGCAGGGTATCCATTACCAAGGGCCATAACAGTGGAGAGAGAACCCCTCCCTGTGGGCAGCCCATGAGACATCCTGCTTCAATAGACTTCTGGCCGACCGATATGTAGATTTTTCTCCACTCTAGCATGTGAAGGATCCAACTAATTAGCAGTGGTTCGATTCCATGCTGTCTTGCCGCATCACAAATTGCCGCGAATGAGGCATAATTCTTCGTATTTTTTTCGAACATCGCCTTTTCAATTTTTGCCGTAAGTTCATGGAGTGCTGTCTCCGTGGATTTGCCTTTCTGGTACGCGTGTTGCCTATGGTGAAGTGGCAACTAGTCAGAAAGGACGTTAGATTGATCGGTGGGAAGGTTTTTTTGCGTCTGTGTAGGTGGGTTTTCCTGGTTTGAGAATGAATAACACCTTCACATCACGCCATTTGGAATATAAGCGTGCGCTAGGCATGCACGATATATATTCCGAATATGTAGACCCAGGGCATCCATTCCCTCTATTACTAGTGCAGGAATGATGCCATCCGGGCCTGTAGATTTGTATCTATGGAACGAGTTAAATGCCCATTTTACTCGCTTCAATGATACTACTTTGGATGCCAGATTCCAGTCTCTCGAATGAGGGCTGTATGCACCTGTTGGCTCTGAGATTAGATTTTGGATGCTGCCTGGGAAGTGCACTTTAAGCAAATGGTTTGCCGTTTCTTCATCGCTTTCTGTGTACCTCCCGTTCTATAATCGTAAATAACCCAGTTTCTGGCTACGTTCTTTGACCAGAATCCGCTTCAGCTTTGAGGTTGCCTCAAGAGAGTTAGTCTCTTCGCAAAAGCGTCTCCATGATGATCGTTTAGCCGAACTTATGGTCTTCTTTAGAGCCTTCTGTGCCTCTTTATAGCGATTCCAGCTAGCGCCTGAATCAGACTGCAGAGCACGATTGAGGAGCATCCTTGTCGTTCTCCTCTGTTTTGCAAAATCCGAGTTCCACTATGGTGTTTTACCCTTCTTTGGCATCTTGAGCGGACAGCTTTCTTCGAAAGCTTCTCTCATGCTAGTTGTGAACATCTGATTTGTCTTCTCAATTCCAGCAATGGATTTGATGCGCTTCCCAAGGATCCTGACTCGGGCGCTCAATTCTATTCTATACATATTCCGCGGATTCTGAAATGGAGTGGGTGGAGGTGGATCCATGCCGCTTTGTGGATCATGTCTTTGATTTGGTTTCATGATTCTTCCACATTCGTAATGGTTGGTATTCGCCTAAATGAGATTATTTCTTCTTTGTTCTCGCGAAATCGCCACCATTTAATGCGGGGCGGGCTAGTGTGTTCCTCACGCTATGTCACGGTGGCACTTAATGCGCAGGGCGGCAATCAATGGTCGATGTTGAGGTGCGATGGTCTCATAGGGAACGGCTTTGTAATCAGTGAGGGTGGTAAAATGTCGACGTCTTATGAGAATGTAATCGATTTACATTTTACTGTTCCCACTATAAAATGTAGGAAGACGAGACAATCGTTTAATGAACCATGTATTCATAAGTACAAGGTCATGGGTGTCTGCAAAATCGATTATACGCTCGTCACCCTCATTGCGTGCTCTGAACTCCTTTCCCCCATGGAATCTGTTACCGTCTGCCTTTTCACCCACATGACCATTAAGGTCGCCGGCATTCGTCAGCAGGCACGTGACAAGTTTTTTCATCGAGAAGTTGCCAGAAGGCATCTTTCTCGGCATCAGGTCGACCTGTTTGTAGTGCATACGCGGTGAAGAAGTGAATAGTGCGATCAGCTAATATAATGGTGAGCTTCATCAGCCGATCATCAAATGGTTCGAATTCTTTAATGGCATCACGGAAACCCTCTGAGATGGCCATGCGAACAACGTATTGAGTGTGTGGGCCACCAAAATAGAGAAGTTTATAGCCATTTTTATCGCGTTCGCGTTCAATATCGCAGCTTTTGGCGCCAGACCATCCGGTTTTTTTGCAGAGCGCAGATATCAATGCGCCTTTTCTGAAGGGCTCTTGCGAGTTCTTGGGTTTTCTCAGTTAGGGTTCCTGCATTTAGCGTGCAGACACGAATTTGTTTTGTTCGGACTAAATTACTTACGTAGCCTTTTTCCGGTTGTCACTCGAAGCAAATATCTATTCGAGTTCTTCTCCTTTTAAGTTTTCCCCACTTCCGTCACTTCTGAATCTCATTCGCTTTCTTCTATTTTTAGCCCATTTCTAGTTTCAAGTTGCACTCAAGTCAAGGATTTTCAAACTTACCATTCATCAAGGATCATCTTAAAAAGCAAATAGAGTCTGCCGGCGGTAAAGTCTACGATCATTTTGAGGATGTTCCAAAAAGTAAATACAAACAATGTAAGCTGATCGCAAGTCGGCCATGCACGACTGCCAAATATGTTCAATGTCTCGCAGCTGATGTCCCGGTAAATAAACTTATAAACGTTACTTTGTTTCAAATCAATACAAAAACATGAAAATAAATGAAATAACAAAAAATATCATGTTCTCGTTTACAGGCAGTATCACATGAATGGATAATCGAAAGTTGCAAAAAGAATACTTTAAGCGATGTAAAAAAATTCCAATTGCCAAGCGGCTGGTCAATTGTCACCGAAAAGTACATTCGTTGGACTGTAGGTAAGTCGCCGGATTGCAGGCAATCCAGTAAACCGTTCCAGAAAGAAATCATTTTGATTGCAAGCGAGCATAGTGACTTCGTAACGTTCTGGAGTCGTGTTTGCAAAATGGCAGGAGCAACTTTGCGTTACATAAAGTCATTGAATGATGTAACACCAACCACTACCGGGTATATGGTTACAGAGCTTGATTTTCCACAAATAATTAAGTCAAAAGCGGAACATTATGGCATTCCTATTGTGTCCACCATGTGGATAGTGCAATCGTTGATCTTAGGCAAGGCATGTGATCCGCATGCGAACATTAAGTTAACGCAATTATGCCATGATGACGACTTATGAAGTGGAGCGGGACAGATGTATATATTATGTTAAGTTTATGCTTTGTAACTCATAGTTGTAGAAATAAAATTACTAATATAATAATAGATCTTTCACATTGTTTTTATTTTCTTTTTATTTATTTAAAATAATTTTAAATTTGCTTGGATATTACATCGTTCTTTCAGTCCTATTGAATCTTTACACCCACTTTCCCATGTGAATTTCCCTCGTTGGAGATTCTGAAACTCCAACTGCTACCTTTAAAATGCGGAGCCTCCCAATCTATTTGTGACGGTATTTATGTACAAAACTGATCTGGGGGCGATGTTCGTTCTTTTCGAAAGCGCATTATCAACAACTACTTGAAAGTTTTACCGAATTTTGGATTCCATGAAATTTGGATTGCATTTATATGTGTGTTTGTCCGGTCTATGCTGTTTTTGGAAATTAGCCGAAGGGGATCAAGCTAGGGTTTTAGGAAGCGGTTAAGGAGAGGTCAAGTTGAATTTTGGAAGTCTATGGTTGAAGGGAGATTGGAATGGCCGTCCGTGTGAAGGAGTAGGAAATCGTGGATTATGACATTGTGATCACTGATGCCGGTGATTGTTTTGGGGTTTCGGGGGGTTTAATTTTCAGTCTTCACGAAGGAGATCAGAATTTTAAAATGAGCATTTAGCTCGATTTTGGGAACTTGCTGCACCTCATAAGTGAGCAAGAAACTTGAAAGGGTAAATAGCGTAACCAGTAAGCGAAAATGGTATAGAGCGTACTGGAACATGGTCGCAAGTTAAAAAATGAGAATGGGAGCTGTGAGATCAAATTCAGAATATCGAAATTGTCTTTTCGAAAGTTGAGCAGGTTGGCATAATATTGAGCGATTGGAGCATCAAACTCAAAAGCTAGATGATGAGCATAGGGATCGATGTGAGGAGAAGCATAAGATTGAGAAAAGTAGCTCAGGCAGGTTAGAGAGGACAAGATCGAGAATCCGATTTGATAGATTTTTGGTGTAGGGTTCATGAAATTGGATAAAAGTAGAAAAAGATGATAAGAAATATTACAAAGGAGTGAAAAGCCGGGACCATTAGGCTAGTTGAAGATGAGAAAACTGAAGTCATAAACAATCAAGATTGTCTGTGAAGGGAAAATACGCACAGAACATAATAAAGGAAACTGTGCTGGCCAAAGAAATATATTAGTGGGTACAATCGCAAGGGGAAATAGAGGAGTCAAAATTGGGATATTTTTATAAAGAAGGATTAAAGATGACAAGGGTGCCTTAGTGATAGCAGGTGCGTTAACAGACTTTCCTGATAGAGCACGGTTTTTACAGTAGCCTATTCAGTCATTTGTTCATGTCAAGAAACAGGAAGAGGTCACAGGGAGCCAGATCGGGTGAACAGAGGATGTGCGGCAGCAATTCATACAGTTAGGAGGCGGCAACTCTAGATGAATGTGGTGGTGCGTTATCGTGGTGAAACAACATCTACTTTTTCGCCAAATACGGGCGTGTCTCCTTCAATTGACCAGAGATCTTTCTTCCTTTTTCTAAAAGATCCATGCAGATAACGCCGTTCGCATCCCCAAAAAAGGTCGCCATTACCTTTGCGGCCGATGGGACCGTCTTCGCCTTCTTTCGAACAGATTCGTCAGGAGAAATCCATTGTTTAGATTGTTGCTTGGTTTCTGGTGCATAATGATGAATCCAGGTTTCATCAACGGTGATACCTCGACGCGAAAATTCCTTCGGATCTCACTTAAATTGCTTGAAACACTGCTTAGAAGTTAACAGCCGCACCCGTTGGTTGTCCACCTTGAGCAATCCCGGCACCCATTGGGTCGATAATTTTTTCATCGCCAACTTATCATGTAAAATATGAACTGCATTTCCGGTCGACACACTTCCGGCCTCTGCTACTTCGCGCAGTTTCGTTCGTCGATCATCGAAAATCATGTCATGGACTTTTTGAATGATTTCATCGGTAACCATATATGCCGGGTGTCCTGGTCGCTCCTCATCAAAAATTCGTTAAACCATAGATGGCGAAGTGTCCCCATAAACAGCATCCAACGTTTCTTGTATCTCTTCGCATTTTTCACCATCCAAAAACAAAAAGCGAATTTTCCGAACGATACTGCTTTTTTTCCATTTTAGCCAAAATCGCGAAACACATCTTGCTCGAATGGCTGCCAAATCCAAACTAACCTATCAATCAGTCTGAAATTTGTTTTGCCGTCGTTTGATAGATAGCAGCACACGATGATAACACCAGTTTCGCTCAGGAACGCCCTCTGTCGTCAAATACGGGCATTTATTGTATCGCCCTCGCATGAAACCCAATTTCAGTTTGCATTTACGCCGCTAAAAACGGCAGTCTGTTCTAAACGAAGTCGTAATACACGGATTCCACTGTATTCACTGATACTGATAAAAAACTGTGTGCGGCTAAGCAAATAGGATAAGCTAATCTGAAAGCGAGGAATTGTTTAGGTTAAGGAACTATTTTAAGAAAGGAGAACTGGAGTAAGCAGGAGAGAAACCCGAAATGAAGGCAGGTATGCTGATTTATATACCACATACATGAACCATGGTTGGTGGGGTAGTCAGGGGCCTAAATTTCCAACATGCTGATCTGTTGTATGCCAATGGAAGTGATTGACCCCGCTCCTGCATGGTAGTCTCAAAAGACTTCCAGTCTAATTTGGTTAACGACCTATGTGATGGCCGCACCACATCGGCAAAACTAACCACGAAAAGTCAATAGAGAGGTAAAGAGATACTAAGGTCCTCTGCATATTTACCCTATGACACAGAAGACGTTCCCAATGGAACATCCATTAAAGCTATCCAATATGCCAAAAGTAGGGGTATGGGAGTAATAGCAGAATGTGATGTCAACGCTCACCACATATGCTGGGGAATTTCCAACATCAATGAAAGAGGATCAAGACTACTTTAATTTGGTCAGGCGCTAGGTCATCGACATCACGGTGGCATCTCCTGACATCGCGGCTCTGGTCGGAGAGCTGGAACCGACGGCCCTGCACTTTTTATGCAGCTGCCCGGCCTCCTCTGATCTCAGACGAAGACACCTTGGCAAGATTTTCTTCAATGAATAATCTGCACACTCTCTGCCTCTGGAGAATGTTCTCAGATTCGCTAAAGCCTGTGAACGTCGTAGCGGAGAGCCATTTAATAGACGATTTACGGGGATAGTACAAAGGGTCTAACAATGGCATGAGTGCTCGGATTTGCGGGTTCCCCAATAAACTAAACTAAAACTAAATGTCCTGAAGTGTCATGGATACGTTTAGTTGCCGCATTGCGCTACTATTGCTGTATGAAAGTTATTTCGCTCGGATAAAGCACGGTTGTTGTACGAAGATTGGAATGGAGAGACCGTCGGGTTCGCAGCAGTATAGTGAATGTAGTATCACAAGCGTTATCTGAAGCATTCGCCAGGATGGTAGGGGACGGACCAAGCGGGGACGTTCGTTTTGCAGAGAACTCTTTGTTGGCCAATGAAGCAGGTTGCATACGCTGTAGCAGCAGATTAGATAGGATTGTCGTTAAGGGGGTCATCCTGTGTGTCAAATCCGAGGAATCGATTTTCTCTGGTATCACACAGGATGACCCCCTTAACAGTTCAATATGCTGATACTAAAGCTAAATAGTATACGGAAGTGAAGCGACGCAGCCGATGATTATTTTACGCAAATATTTGAAAAAATGACTAGAAGTCGTGGGTATGTAATGTGAGAATAATTGTCTACAAATTTAGAACGCGATAATTTCATTTCATTAAATTTTAATAAGTGCAACTCCAAGTTCACTGTAAGTAAATAAATAAAGATCACCGACTCGAGCTTCGTCTCAGTCTATGCAAACGTTTTGATAAGATCAGAGCAAATTGCAAAGCGCACAAAAGTACACAGCCATCTAATTACACTTTGAAAACAATTTAGATAAGGTCATTGACTGGAGAACAATTAGTGATACAATTGATAGAAATTTTGACGCGGTAACAAGAATAAAATAACGCCGGACTGAGAGCTTGGGCCAGATGCACACCAGAAGGCAAGGAAAATTTTACTCTCTCACATGCGGAAAATACTTGCTGGGTAACTAGGCAAAAAAAAGATTATTCGTGAGGTAAAACACATTCGACATAGTTGAAGGCTGTATCCGTATGAGCGTCTGCTGTTTAGTTGTACTCGTATGGTCCAAGATCCCACTGAGTTGATTAATTGTCCAGAAGTGAAATGCTGAGCAACTACTAGAGGAGGAGGCCGCGGTATTCTATTAAAAAGATTACGAACAGATCTACGAAAATCTAATCACTTGAACCGCAAACAGTAAACATTGGTCTAAAATTTTCCTTCCCTGATATCTTAGAGGGATCAGTTTTGTAAATTAACGATTATTTCTTAATATATTGGGTTGGGGAGAAAGAAATGTTGTATTTTGTCAACAGATGACGACACTTAAACATATCTTGTGTAGTAGTTAGTGCATCCGGTCATACTATACTGCGATTTGAAGACGACAATCTCTGCTATAAGTGTCTCTTTGACAGTGTTGTAATCGTATGTTTCAGTCTCAAGTTATAGCGCGTCAAAGATGGAGTCCCCCAAGCAAGAAACTCTTCATATTTTACGTTACTACCTGAGAGGTAAAAATGCAACGAAAGTGGCCGAAAAAATTTGTGAAGTTTATGGGTCCGATACTGTAACGATTCGCACATCACAGCGTTGGTTCGATTGATTTCGTTCTAGTGTAGTGGATGTCGAAGATACACCCCGTACTGGTAGGCCAATCGTCGTAGAAACCGATAAAATCGTCTAAATCATCCAAGTAGACCGGCATGTGAGTATTCGTTCGATGGGCCAGGAACTGGGTATAGACAATAAAACCGTTTGGAACTATTTGCAGAAGATTCGATTTCAAAAAAAGCTGGATGTTTGGGTGTCACACGACGCAAAAAAATCTCTTGGGCCGAATCAACGCCTGCGATGCACTGCTGAAACGGAACGAATTCGACCCATTTTTGAAGTGATGAAAAGTGGATCACGAATTACAACCTCGATCCAAACCATTGCCAAGCTCGGATTGACGGCCAGGTAGGTTTTGCTGTGTGTTTGGTGGGATTTGAAGGGAGTCATCCACTATGAGCTGCTCAACTGTGGCCAGACCCTCAATTTGGTCCTCTACTGTGAGCAACTCGACCGTTTGAAGCAGGCGAGTTACCAGAAGCGATCAGGATAGGTCAATAGGAATGGTGTTCTCTTCCACCAGGACAACGCTCGACCTCACACATCTTTGATGACCCCCCAGAAGCTACGGAAGCTCGGATGGGATGTTGTATCGCCTACCGTATAGTCCCGACCTGGCGCCAAGTGATTACCATCTCTTCCGGTCCTTGCAAAACGTTCTTGGTGCTACTAAGTTGGCCTCAAAAGAGGGGGGGGGGGATTATAAGAGCGGGATAATGAAGTTGCCTTCTAAATGGCAACAAGTTTGTGAACAAAACGGCGCATATTTGACTTAAATCGGATAACACTAATTATGTTAAATAAAGCGTCAAATTTCGATCACAAATGCGAAATCTCTTTTTCGTCAACCCAATATGTATTTCGTGACATAATTTTGTATCCGAGTGTAGAAGAAAAGATTGATCAATTTATACATAATCGTTCGACTAGAATCACTTAAATACTTTCTGTTGATAACAAGTGTTCACTCTCGAACTGGCTTGATAACGATACATGTGCGGCTAATTTATTTTGCCCAAAGCTCATCTCACGATTCAGTTCGATCCAATCCGCTCACAGTGAAGGTTGTGGCATTATGTTGAACATTGGAATTATCGGTGGTGGAATCTGCGGCTTCAGCTGTGCCGTGAAAATTAAAGAGCATTATCGAGATAAAGCCAAAGTAACTGTTATATCGGACCAATTTACACCCAATACAACTGGAGATATATCGGCTGGCCTTTGGGGGCCAATCTACTGCGGAGACACTAGTGAAAGGGATATAGTGTGAGTTCTAGACTTTGGGAAAAATATGCGAATGGAAACTTTTATATTTTTCTCCAACAGTCGATGGTCAAAAGGAATGCACGATTTCTTGCATGAATTATGGTTGACTGACAAAGCCGGCGAGGCTGGTGTTTGCTTGGTCCCATGCATTCGTGCTACAACAGATCTAAACGGTTTGAAGCCTTACTGGGATGATGTGGTTTTTGGCTTTTCCAAGTTCACACAGCAGGAGGTGGATCGTTTAAATAAGGAGCAAAACAAAGACTACAAGTATATTCTTCGTTCTACTTCTAAATGCTTGGTTATTTAATCAAAAATTCGTAGAGAGGCTTGTCGGTTTGTTACATTCACTTCTGAGCCAATGAAATTACTGCCATATCTAACGAAACGATTTGAGAGTTCAGGTGGAATTGTAACTCAAAGAAAAGTCTCATCATTGGCTGAACTAGTGAAGGATTCTCAATTTGATGTTATCATCAACTGCACCGGCCTGGGGGCGAAAGAATTTGTTCCTGATGATTCTATGCACGCTATTCGCGGGCAAGTGATTCGAGTTGCGGCTCCGTGGGTTTATTGTGTGCTGTTGGACGATAGCGACGATGGAAATTATATAATTCCAAAGTAATCGAACTAATCAGCAATTCATTCATCTTATCAATCTCACAAAATATTCATGTTAATAGTGTGGATACAGTAGTTTTGGGCGGGACACATCAAGTTAATGACTACAATACAACGCCTGATGCCGGTGATCGAAAGCTGATTTTAAATGGTTGCAGACAATTGATGCCAGGAATCGTTTGTGGACGCGAAATTCGCGAGATGGTGGGACTCCGACCAGGGCGATCTTCAGTTCGCTTGGAGATAGAGCCAACCGGTCAGATAAACTTTGGTTTCAAACGTTATCAATTAACTTACTAAACTTTTTGAACTTTTCAGCCAATGGAAAGCTCGTCATCCACAACTATGGACATGGCGGAAGTGGGGTTACTCTCGCTTGGGGATGCGCTGTAGACGTTCTAGACTTGTTAGTAAACAACACAAAAAGCAAACTTTAATTGGTAAAACGCGTACCTTTCATTCGATACACGCGAATGATCCTTTATTATGATAATAATGAGATTTTAGGAGGCTGTCTGAAAAGCCCTATTGATTAAAAACATTGTCGTTTGATTTCTAACACATCCTTCAGCATAAAGTTTCTCAGATGCCAGAGCGCATTCACCACTTCTTCGGGCTTATCTTGAGCGTGTTGACCGAGCCATTGTACTGGAAGCTTTGATACATCCACAGTTGGTGCAGTTGCTTGTGTGGTGCGAATTGTTTTCTCGTATGGAGAAATGTAAGACGCATTGCTCTGTAAGCCTTCAATATACCTATATCCGAGACAGAATACAGTTAATACTCTGGAGATGTACTCTAAGTTGAAAATATTTACTTTATGTAAGCTTCTGAATGTAAGACACGTTGTGGTCGCGGTGGAACTGTTACAAACATTGGCTCCGGCGGGGCAGGCGCTTGAATTACTGTGAAAAGATGTTCGTTTGATATTTTTCATGAACTTATGGAGCAAAAAGAAATATTTACTTGGTTGGGGTATTGGCATAGACTGCGGCGATGGTTGTTGTTGAGGAGTCGAGGGTGCTGATGTAGACGGCGCAGCACCAGGAACAGGTGTTGAAGGTGGTGCTGGATTTTTTCTTTGTATCAAATTTCTGTAGGAAACAAGGTCTATATTAAAGATTAATCTAAAACTGATACAATGAAAGAATATTCTAGAGAAATTTGCTCCATGTACTCTGTGCGATCTAACAATGAAATCAGATAAATCGCTTAAAATTACAAAATGTAGAAAAAACCAAATAGGGTTTCGGACTGCTCTTCACTACTTACTTTGTCTTATCTAATGTCATACTCTTGCCCCCTTTTGACAAATGCACCTCGCGAACATGCTTAATCAAACGCTGCAAATGTGGAAACGCTCCCAGATTTTTGCGGACCCGCACGCAATTGCGCCACATACAAAGATATTCGGTGTCATTCGTTTTGTTCACATAACTGCTCTGTACATGACCAGTTCCCTCCTGAATGCAGTGCTCCATACAGTCCAACGCATCTTCGAACTGTAGATCGCATTTATCCCATAAACACTCAAATATCTGAATCAAAAAATTATAAACAAAATACGCTATGAAAATCTTGAACGTTTTCAACATTTTATTGTATTACTTGTTGCGATTGCTGTGGCTGTTGGGGTTCAAGAGTGGGACTTCCACATGGATTACTGCTTTCATCTACCACTGCTGCAATTGTGGCTTGATCTTTATTGGATTTCGCAGCTTTCTCTTCCCATGCTTGCTTAACTGAGGCGGGAAGGTTTTTCCAATCTGTGCCGACCATTCGAGATATTTCGCCAAATGTGGCGTTAGGATTACCCTGTGAGATGGCTCTACGCATTTCACTAGAGAATAATATGTAACCTGTGATGACTTTTGGTTTGTTCGTTTTAGATTTATTTTTAGCCGAGACAGGTGTCGATGCAACTGAAGGTGCTGGGGAAGATGTAGTTGCTACATCGGAATTTACTGATGGCGGCCCACCATCTAGGGAGTCCTCTAAGACACCAATTGAGTCGGTGCTTGTCTCTAGTTTCGGCTCCTTTTTGAAAAAGGGATGTATTTATATTAGCAACAGTTTCATTCGGCCCTGGGATATCTATTACTTACCACCGGTATTTTTAAATCTGGTATTGGGGGTTGTATTTCTTCTTGAACTGAAATATCACGCAAACGAACCTAGGAAAGATACAAAATTGTATGGGAAAATAGCAATTCAAAATTAATTAACGATTCCCTAAGCTAGTAAACATTCAAAATTACCTTGATCGGCTTAATCGGTCTCCTGAAGTGGAAAATCTCATCGGGTGTAACCATTTGGCTGTGAGTAAACTTTCGCAACCCATTGCCTTGTGTGAATTTCTTAATATTCTTCTTTGCCTCATCAAACGTTGAATCACACACGTAGACATCACTTTCAGATATTTCCGTCGGACGACAGGTTGTATAGTCAGTATAATCCAAAACTGCACACTTACCAACTATGGCAATGATTGGATTAGTATCTTGTTGGCTCGAGAGTAGAAGTTCCTGTCGATAAAATGTTTTCGTTGTGCTCGTGGATATCTCGGTTGGCGCCAAGAGCCAAGGACCTCGGAAGAATGACTTTCCACTGGAAAAGGATTGTGTCCACGTGACTGGAATTTGTTTCAATTGATTTGATATTAAACTTACTTTGGAGTCTCCCAGATCGACGTGATTTGAACGATAGACTGTTTTCCATTTTGTATTGCCAAATAAACGTAGTCTCCAGTTTTTACAACTCCGCTACATATCGTATTATATTGTTCGAAGTAAGTATTACCTTCTTCAGGATTAGACACGAAGCACGGAACATTCTATAAAAGCGATAGCGATAGTAATTAGGCGTATGGTGCATGTATTGTTAGAAATTCTATTTTAATTGTAGGTAGGAGTAGGACAAAGGTATCAAACTATGATGCAAAAAGGATAAGTAGGTTCTCTAGGTACTTTGGTAGTGGTAGCTTAGAAACAATGGCATATTCTGTTAGAAGTAGTTTCGATATAGAAGGATAAAAGAAGTTACTTAGATGAAGGAAAAAGCGGAAGGCAATGTAGCCCCGGATCACTATCTCGTTGGCATGGTCCTCCGAGCTCGAATAACAACACCATCCAGGATCCCCTCTGGCAATCAGGTTAGAGTTAACACTGAAGCCATCCACAACACAGCCCTCCGCAACACCTATAAGAGCGAAATGGATGCCGCAATAACCGCAGTCAACAGAGATCCTGGAGAAGCATCAACAAATGATCTTCACAATCACCTGAAGAAGGTTATCATAAATACGGCCACAAACATACTTGGCCCCAGCCGCAAAAAGAGTCGGAACAGCTGGTTTGACGATATAAGCTAGTTTTGAATGCAAGCTAGCAACGGAACGGAAGAATGCTGCATACCGAGTAATGCTGCATTCTCAAAGGACGCGGGCACGCGCGGAGACTTATCACGAACTCCGGCGAGCGGAGAAGCGACTTTATAGACGGAAAAAGGAAGCCTGGGAGAACCAACAGGTCACTGAACTCGAAAAGTACTGGGAGCAACCGCACCAGGCGCGGAAGTTTTACCAACAAGTCAGCAGGATGAAGCCTTATACACCTCGATGCTCATCCTGCCGAGACAAAGAGGGATATCTGATTTCCGACAGAACGGGCAAATTGGAGCGATGTGTTGAGTACTTTGATGAGCTACTGAACAACCAGAACATCGGCGAGTTGGAGGTCCCGCCAACTGAAGACGACGCACAAATACTGCCACCACCAAGTATAGGAGAAACAGTGTCACCAGGAGCCGATGGAATTACAGCCGAATTGGTTAAATATGGAGGCGACCAGTTACACCAAGTGGTTCAACAACTGATGCCCAAGATTGACCCATACCAAAGAGGCTTCACTCCAGGCAAGCGATGGAAAAACTGTTGGAATATGGACAACAGTTCCACCATCTATTCATCGACTTTAAAGCCGCCTATGATAGCATAGCCAGGGTAAAACTGTACACGGCCATGAGAGAATTCGGTATCCCGACGAAATTGATAAGACTGGCTAGGTTGATCCTGACCAATGTGCGAAGCCAGATAAAAGCAGCAGGATCACTCTCAAGACCATTCGACATCAACAACGGTCTACGACAAGGGGATGCCCTATTATGCATCCTCTTTAACCTGGCCCTCGAGAAATTGATCCGTGATGCTGAGGTAAATGCAAGAGGTACGATCTTCTTTAAGTCCACCCAGCTACTGGCCTATGCTGACGATATCGACATCATGGGAAGAACCACCCGAGACGTACAAACTGTCTTCATCCAGATCGAGCAGGCGGCATTCAGCGCGAGATCTTAGGCTGCATACCAACGAAGCCAAGACAAAGTATATGGTGGCAACGTCAGCATCGAAAACCAACAACATCAAACCGCACTGGTCAAACAGGAAGAATAAGGATAGGAGAATACAACTTTGAGACCGTTGATAATTTCTCCTATCTAGGGTCGAAAATCACAACCGATAACAGCTTCTTCTTTCTTCTTCTTTTTCTTCAGCCTTTGTCCCGTTCACAAGCGGGGTCGGCTCATCGTGATCGGCTTCGCCATTTGGCTCTATCGAATGCCTGATCTGGGTGCAATCTCGAGGCTTTCAAATCCCCGTCCAGCGTATCAAGCCACCGTTGCTTAGGTCTGCCTTTTGGTCGTTTACCATCGACTTCGATGTTCAGACCAATCTTTGCAAGTGAATTCTCGTTTGCACGAATTGCGTGACCATACCATCGAAGACGCCTCTCTCGCAACTTTTCCACGATCGGTGCAACCCCATAACGATCGCGGATATCCTCATTTCGGATGTGATCTAAACGTGTGACGCCACTAGTCCAACGTAGCATCTTCGTCTCCATTACCGCGAGACGCCGTTCATTGTCTTTTATGGTCGGCCAACACTCAGAACCATAGAGAGCGACTGGACGGACAACATTGCGGTAAATTTTAGATTTGAGACGTTCGTTGATACGTCGATCACAAAGGACACCAGTTGTGGAACGCCACTTCATCCAGGTTGCGTTAATGCGTGAAGCAATTTCATAACGCAGCTCTCCATTGGCTGATAGCGTTGACCCGAGGTATTTAAATCGCTCAGATCTGGGCAGATCACTGCCGCTGACAGTGATTGTGCCTGTTTCATGGGGATCGGTCGTCAAAAATTCAGTTTTGTTTAAATTCAATCTGAGACCGTGTTGCATGAGGCGATCATTCCATTTTTGGACAAGTTGCTCGAGATCATTTTTGCTATCAGATGCTAGGAAAACATCATCTGCATAAAGCAGTGTGTAGGGCGCTGGACGTTGGATATCCCGTGTGACGGTGTCCATAACAAGGACAAAGAGGAGTGGTGAGAGGGCACTTCCTTGATGAACACCAACAGAGACACGAAGCGGTTTTGATACATCCGCCATACTTCGAACTTTACTTTTCGGATCGTGGTAGAGCAATTGAACCCAGCGCACGAGTTCTTCTGGCACGAAGTGTTGTCGTAAAGCATACCAGATGAGTTCGTGTGGTACACGGTCAAACGCTTTCTCTAGATCCAGAAAGGCAATGTAAAGAGGGCGATGCTTCTCACGGTGTTTCTCCATGAGTAACCGCGCAGCGTGTATTGCGTCAGTAGTTCCGCAGTTCTTGACAAATCCGGCTTGATTCACGGTTATTTCAACGATTTCGCGAATACGGTTGTCAAGAATGCGTTCAAAAATCTTCATGGTATGGGAAAGTAACCGGATCGGACGGTAATTTGAACATTCTGCTGGGCTACCTTTCTTTTTCCATATTGGAACAGTGGTACTTTCTTGCCAGTCAGATGGTGTTCTTCCTTCCTGAATAACCCGGTTAAAGAATTCACTCAGCCACGGTGTTGGGTCCCAGCTCTTTGCTTTCCAGAGCTCAGATGCGATGTCGTCAGGTCCTGTTGCTTTCCCCGATTTCATTTGTTTTATTGCCTCCTCTACTTCAGTTGCGCTGACTGGTGGAACTGCTCCAAATGTCGGCAATGATTGTGGAAGTGGAGGATGAGCAAATTCTTCAGTTGAAATCTGCTCGAAGTATTCTCGCCATCTATCCGTGGCGGCTCGACGATCAGTAAGCAAAGTACCGTTTTTGTCATTAACACAACAGAAGTGTTCGATATCCTGTGTGCGTTCATCACGGCTTTTAGCAAGTCGGTACAGATCTCTCTCGCCATCCCGAGTGTCCAGTTTATCGTAAAGATTTTTGAAATGGTTCGCTCGGGTGACAGCGACCGCTTTCTTTGCTTCCCGGTTGGCATTCTTATAAATTTGCCAATTAGCAGGCGTTTTATCGTCGAGAAATTTGTGGTAGAGGCGTTTCTTTTCACGGACCTTCATTTCAACATCATCATTCCAAAGCCAAGTATCTCGGTTGATGTACCGCTTACCCGGCTTGGTGACCCCGACGGTTGCAGAGGCCGCTTTGTGGATCGTGTCTTTCATTTCAACCGATAACAGCTACGATGATGAAATCCGCGCACGGTTGTTGTCAGCCAACAGAGATTATTTCAGCTTACAAAAACTGTTAGCTTAGCTCTTACTGTAAAAGACAATGATCTTGCCAGTCCTCACGCATTCCTCGGAGGAGTTCTTAGCAAGAAAAAATGCAAACTCTTGGCCGCGCTCGAGAAAAGAATGCTCCGAAGAATTTTTAGCACCCTACATGAGGATGGATGATTCCGTAGACTATATAACGACGAAATCTATGAGCGATATCATGACCGTGAGGTCGTGGATAAAATCCGGCTCAATAGGTTACGGTGGGCGGGTCACTTAATCCGTATGGATGAGGATGATCCAGCCCGGAAAGTCTATAAGGGCAATATCTATGGTAGAAAAAAAAGACGAGACAGACCCTACATAAGATGGAGCGATGCCGTAGGTCAGGATGCCAGACAGCTTTTGGGGATATCGAATTGGTGGACCTCTGCACAAAACCGGGATGTCTGGAGTTCCTTATTTAGGCAAGCCTAGACCGGATACCGATTATTGCGCGTTGATGATGATGAAAGTGGAGATCTGAAATCCAAAACAGATCTAAAGGGGCTTAAAAACATGTTACCCTTCTCTCTCCCTTCAAATGCGGAACAGACACAGTTCCTGGAATTGTTGGACACCGCCAACAAAGCGCTCCCGAGAGCATCCCTCCAACAACCTAACACACAAACAAAAAATCTGACAAAAATCCAAGCCACCTACAATGAGATTGCTTATCCTAAATACGCAGTCATTATACAGGAAAAAAGGCGTGTATCTGGACGATGTTAGCGTCTTCAGAAAACTGCAGGCCAGCAGAGTCAAAGGGGTAAACGATATCAGCAGGGGTAACCGATCAACAGCGACAGAAGCTAACTCCTTCATGCGAGAAACTTCTCTCCTAGGCAACAACTTAGAAGCCTTCATCGCGCTAAACACTGCGGCGAGAATAGGCACCTAGAGGATGTTTTAATCAATTTGAACAATGAAAAAATTATAGAAATTATAAACTCAGACCTGCCAGTTCTCAATGTCGAACGACTTGCCAGCTTCAAACCAGATGACCCAAAAAGCCCCATACTCACTAAAACCCTAAAGATAACCTTCCACGATACGATCTTACCAAAACAAACTAAACTAAACTATTTCAGATAATAAACAAATCAACCTACAACATTGTTTCAGACGATGAAAGGAAAATGATAAAGGGGCTTAGGTCTACTTACAACAGAACAAACAATACTAAAGACTTGGTACAAATCAAATTGCTTACTAACCTCTCATCCCCATGAAAATACTACAATTTAATATCAGGAGAAACTTCGACGAACTAGAAGTCTTTCTCCAACAAAACAAAATCGATGTAGCACTACTTCAAGAAACAACACGGATGCCTACTCCTCAACCAATTATCATATCTCCCCCCTACATAGACCAGATGGTTATGGTGGCCTCGCCACATTCATTCATAAAAGGTAGAAATTTAGATCCATACAGATAAACACTCAAATAGAATCTCAATGCTTTGAAATCTCCATAAAATATAAAAAGATCTTAACGAATGTATACTGCCTTCCAAAAACTCCTAAAAATACGCTAAAACGCGACCTGACACTCATATTTGATGCCCATCAATGTCACACACTGGGAAACTTCAGACTATCACCTCTCCAAAACTTTCCATTTCCGATCACCTACGACATTGAGGAAACAACCGTGCAAACAAATCACCTTACACGCCAAAACAACTTGCTGGAAAAACTCGTTTCTATAAATGTTGGTTCCACGCCCACAGACATGGAAAGCGCGGTCCAAAGTGCCCTGAAGGCAGCACGCTTCAAACAGAACGCTAATGCATACCTGCCCAAACAGTGGTGGAACGAAAAATTTAGCGAAGTATACACAGAAAAAATTCGGCGACTCAAAGCCTATAAAAGGTGCAGAACGTTCCAAAACTTTCGAGCGCTCGAGGAAATAACACAGCTCTGGCGCAAAGAAGTAAACTTGACCACAAAAATTCTTGACTCCTCCAATATATTGACAAAAGAAAGCAATCCCTCCACATTCCTTTGCATTCCAGAAACATAAATCCACCACCGACTGTATCAACTCAGTAATAGATAGTATTCAACATCTCAAATCTAAAAATCTAATTCCTATTGCCGTCATCGTTGATTTTACGAACGGATTTGAGTTAGTAGATGTCAAAATCCTGAACGAAATACTTACGAACATCCGCACACCAATCGAGCTACACTCCTGGATCATAAACTTCCTTTCGAACAGAACCCTAACATTAAACACTAGTCAAACAGTTGACAACAATGGACTCCTACAGGGAAGTTGCCTGCGCCCCACGTTATTCAACCTCTACACTGCAGTACTTCATAAAATTCCCGATGCCCAAAACCAAATATTCCAGTTGGCCGATGATTGCCTGCTACTCACTAGGGGACCCACTACAGAAGGGGCGCTTAGAAATGCCAAAACCCTAACCGAGAAATTAAGCCGGCTATCAAATGGTCTCAGGTTGAAAATTAACCATGCAAAATCCAAACTCAGGCTCGTCAATAGGACCAAAGAAAACTCGGTACAACTGGAAATTTACCAAAATACAATAACAAACGCTCATCGTATCAAATACGTGGGTATTCTCGTTACAAACAACCTTAACACCAGGCCACATTTCTCCGCTAAAATAGTCAAAAACTCCCTACCAAGGGAGGTTACCAACTCCCTAACGAATTTCAACTCAAACCTACACCCCAACATCTTCCGATCCCTTCTTAGCTCTAGAGCTGACTATGCAACGCCACTCAATCTAAATATCCCAAAATACACACTGTCGAAAGTAGAGTCGCAACACAGAACCCAAATAAAGCACATCTGGGTCTTTCAAGCTCAACGCCGAACCATGTTGTGTACGTTCTTGCTAAAGAACTCCCACTTGAGTATCGGCAGACATTTCAATCTCTGAAATCCCTAATAAACACTCATCTCTACCATCCACAGAGCAGATGTCCTGGACCGCAACCCACTTCCCCACATGTCTAAATCCTAGCTGAATATAATGACCTAATAGCACAAATCCAGTCACCCAGTCTGCCAAGAAAACCAGAAAACCTCTTTGTACATCCAAATATAGATGCCACCCTACTGGAATCGGAACAATCGGAGGGTCTTAAAAGCCACTTCAAATCCCTAGTTCAAAAGCTTCTCTCACGAGGCTATGCAGTCTTATTTACGGATGCGTCGAAAACCCCTCAAAGTACCACCTGTGCGAACCTACACCTAAGCTCAAACGGCACTCACATTAGAAAAATAAATCCAAACGCTTCTGTCGAAACAGCCGAACTCACAGCCATAAATTTGGCTATTACTCAGTCACCAAAAATTGCATTCTTCAGTCCATACGCCACAGACACAATAGTCCAAGACATTTTCAACAATATCCAAACCCTAAAATCTAAATGCCTAATTTTCTGTTGCTCCGGGCTCGGAGGAATTCACCAAAACACCAAAGTCGATGAAGAAGCCAAAAGAGCCCACGCAACTACGGTAACAAAAACTTGCATATCAAGCAACGATGTCCTCCAGATAGCCTACTCACGGCTAGTAGCGGACTGGTACTCCAAATACCACACCACCTCCACAGCTAAGGAAAAATTCTTCTATAAGATATTCCCCTCTCCGGAAAATGCAAACTGATTCAATTGGGCCAAACAAATCAAAATTGCAAATAGGATCATCACCAACCACACTTTCAACAAAAAATATCTCCACAAAATATGAAGACACCCTGGCGGACTCTGTCCACACTGCCTCGTCTCAGAAGGCAACCATCATATCCTTATCAATTGTCCAAGATACTATTCGCTGAGAATTCGTTTAAATTTTTTATAAACCAAACAGACCTCAACATCGCTCATAAAAATAGTCACCCGGACTAATTGTTACACTAGCTACCCACATCCAGCTGGCAATACAACCTGAGGCTATCCAACCCTTGACATATACTGACTCACTTGACTGATGTCAGGCAAAAGCACAAATGTCACCACAGGAGGAGAAAGAAAGAAAGAAGAAAATAAGCGCAGCTCCAAAAAAGTCCCAAACTTAAGCGTCAGTCTCTGGGTCAGTAATCCCATCCTCTTCATAGACGACAAGCTGTTCATCATGAAGAAAGTATTATACTAAAATGATAGAGTGTAATGAACGATAGAGTCTGGTTCGCAGATATAAATTGTTTTCATGGATCAAAGGGGCAATGTATCAAGAAGTGTTTCGTCTAGATATTGTTGAGGGTGTGGTGTTTTCGTGGGTCCAGCAGGACATTTGTGATGTGAAATGGATGTTTGATCAAAGCTCAGTCCTTGCATGTAGGGCAAAAACCACATAAGAATGATATCGGAGTCATTATCGTCAACTTCATCACATTTGTGAAATTGCGTGCCATGCATCATTCTCATGGACTATAGAGTATGGTTAATTTTGGAAATTAAACCCATGAAGACGGGAAGGTGCAAAGTGTCATATACTAAGTTATGTTTGTAACTTGTGCCCAAGGGTCTTCTATACCCGTTTGCGTTTTCTATAACCTTCTAAAATTGCGCGAAACATAAACCCCTTATTTATAAACGATGAGTAATTGATACATTTTCAAAATAATCAAGAGTCCAGTAAATTGTATAGTTAGTAAAAGAAGGGTACTATGATCAATGGGTACACTATAACCAGTAAAGGACGCGGTGCGACTTTCCCTTAACAGAATAATAATAGTAAGTGAAGGTTCACAAAAACAAAAAAAAACTTACCGGTTTCTCCTTCTCAACCAACGCCTCCTGCAACTGTAGTTCAGCCAACTCTCCTTTGTGTTTCTCCACACGTTCTTTAAAAACGGACATGATACGTTTCAACTCCAATGTCGTTTCACGTGGTACCATTTTGATTGGATCATTTTCACGAATAAACGGCCACAGTTTCATTTTCTTGAAGAACCGTCCTTTCGTGCTGTAACGCGATTCACAAACATAGACATCCTTATCGGCAAAACCTTCTGGCTTCACTTTGATGTAGTCTTTCACATTCATAACGTAGAGTTTATTCAATATTTTACTGAGCGGAACAGCTACGTGTTGATCACTTTTGAATACTTCCTGAATAAGAAATGAAAGAAAACAATGTAAATTCTGCACGAGGGGCGTGGAGATATCGATAAATTACCTGCTCTAAGAATTTTCTTGATGCAACATGATACGTCTCATGCGGACGTAAAAACACGTTCCCGTACATCATTTGAATGTTGTCGTTGTTTGTCCATAGACGTTCAATATAGACAATTCCAGGGACTGAAAATTATTTCATTTATTTTAAAATTGTCATTATAGAAATATGACACAAAATAGTTCTTACTTTTGTTATCGGCTTGTTCGTAATAAACGAAATCGCCTGGTGAGTAGACTTTCTGATCGATGGTCATGCTTTCACCTTGAGTTGTCTGGAAGACAGGATTAACATTAATGTGTAATAGTAATCATAAGATGTGCGATTGTCTTACTGTTGTGTCCATGTCTTCTTGATCTTGCTCTTCTTGCAGCAATTTTGACTGCCGCACGGCTTCTACTGCTGCACTTAGATGCATCGCTGTGTAGTTTAGTGCAACTGATGTCAGAACGTCTTTGCACAACTGAAATTTAGAATTTCTCATGTAACATAAAGGGTTCTTCAAAAGGCCTGAATATTATATTTTAACATACCTCATCGCGTTTCTTGATGAAGAAGGTTTGAAGTTCGATTGAGTCTTCGAACACCTGTGAATCCGTGCGGGATAACTTGCGAGCACGGTCTAAACAAGAGAACACGTCTTCTTGGAAAGTATCTAAACGTTTGTATAATCCTTTGTCCAGTCGACGCTTAATTAAATCTAAGGAAATTCCTCGTACCCTGAAGGATTATTATATGAAAGGAGGAACCAAATATGATTTTTTGGAAAACTTACTTGTTTAGACCATCACCTTCGTCATATTCAGGCAGCTCAGCTAGAGAATCCGAGTAGCACCTTCCTTCATCATCTTGATGGTTGTACAACGATGTGAAAAGCGAAAGTAGCAATTCTTGTACAGCTAAAGCCACGTCAGGAACTGTTTCTTCGTTGTCCCTGTTAGAAACCAAAACAAACAAATTCCGTTATACTTGCAACTAGGCAAGGGGCAAAAGGTACCTTAGACTTTGCTTTGTTTGAATGCAAAGTTGTTGTAGTATCAATGCATCCTTGTAGATTTGTGAATCAGGTTCATTGTATTTGCAAGCATTCTCAAACATCAACAGCAAATCGGAAGCTAATTCATCAACGCTCTCATAGGATTGCTGTTTCAGCTTTTGTGCAATTTTTTCGAGATCAATCGGATTCTTGATGATGTCGTAGTAGTCTGGATAGTCCTAGAAAAGGTTATTACACTTTATTTTTTTATTATTTTCAATGTCAATTTTCTATGTGTTTAGTTTGCAACAATTCTAAAGAGAAGAGAAGAATGTAAAGGTGTTAAGTTGTCAGTATTTGAGTTCAGCTATTAAAGAAAAGAAATGTCAATAATTAATAATTAAATACAAAACCTTATTAAAATCGGTTTACTCTGCCTGTCTGTCACACGCATTTTTCTCGGGGACGGTTATAGCGATTGACACCAAATTTAGTAAAAAGGTGGGAACTGTGAACGCTCACGCATACAGTGAGTAACATCCTTTTACGTCGAATTTAAGGGGGGTCCCCATACAAAATGGGGAGTGTAAATTTTTGTTCATCAAATCGGAAAGGTATCGGTTGGTACTTTTTGAAGCCGGTCTTAGTTTTAACATTTGTTAGAAAGGTGGGGAGTGCGGGGGGTTGAAAGTTATCGTTCCTTAAGGGGGCCATCCTCAGAAAGTACTCAACCGAAAAATCTGAAAAAAATCAGGAGGCTGCCACTATATGGGGTTTGGGCTCCGAAATACCTTCCATATCAATATCTGATCAAATAAAGTTAATACTATACTAAACTATAGTTACTATAATTTTTAGTAATTGGGTGCAAAACCCCCCTTAAGTTTATCTTAGCACCACGAAATGCAGTGATGTAGGCTAAAATATAGAGAATGCTCTCACCAAGTTTGGTAGAAATCGTACTGTTACTAACAAAGTTGTAATACGAAATAGTTTTTGTTTCTTTGAAAATTTAATATTATGAATGTCAATGTCAAAGGACCATCCTGAGTGGCCGAGGACGACTTAAAAGGAAGAGCTATCCTAAAAAATACTAAAAGGCAAAATTGACCGTGAAGGTTCGCCTACAAATATTGAAGCTCCATGCAAACGCTCGGTTGATACGTGCTTGCACGCCTCTCTAATAGCGGAATGTGCGAGGGACCTTGAGCGCTTTAATCCCTCACGTGTCATTATACAAAATGTACGCGTCTATACCAGTGCGCACAGGATCTTGAAAATAACCACACGAACATGGGGATTGGCGTAAACCTAACCAGATAAACCAAAACGTAAGCTAAAACCTGAAAAAAGAAGATAAAAAACGACGGCTCGACCGCGCACATGGAGCCGAAATCTTTTGATCCGAATGCCGCGAGAGAAAAGATCCACGACGGATTATAGCCTCGATTCTTGTTTCTTCTAACTCAGATCTTCAGTGAGGCGCGGCCTTTGAGGTTCCCTCACTTTTTTGATATCCTTCGGCCATTATTTTGGAGGATATCCCTAAGTGGGAGTTTCGCGGGGCTAAGGAGGAAGAGAGAAGAAGGGGAGGCATGCAAGCACGTGTCGACGGAGCGCTTAGATTGGGCTTCAGTATTTGCGGGCGGGCCTTCACCCTCAATTTTGCCATCTTATTAGGTTTCTGGGACAGTTCTTTCCTCTAGGTCGTCCTCGGCCATTCAGGATGATCATTTGACCATCAAATCTCATTAGTTCATGATATATTGTTCTCGATAGGTGGTGTGTTTTAATTTAACAGATTTAATTAACAGAAGTGAAGAAGACAACGAGATGGATGCTGCTGCTAAATGGCAGAAGGAAGAATGGCGTATTGAAATTTCTCTCCCTGTGGAATTTCTTCTTTTTCTTCAGCCTTTGTCCCGTTCACAAGCGGGATCGGCTCGTCGCGACTGATTTCGCCATTTGTTTCTATCAAATGCCTGATCTGAGATGCCGTTTGAAAACTCCGAGCAGAGACATGTACTACTGGTGCATGTATGTTAGCAAAAATTTGTTGAATAGCATGTTTCCTGTGTAGCTCTGCAAATAGTATTCTTATGCAGCGTGAACTGTTTTCGTCGCTCTATCTATCCGATTATAGTTGAAAATAATTGAGTATTTTGTTTGCGTTTTGTTAAGGACTACACCAGCTATTAACAATGTGATTTTATTACTAATATATAATATAGTCTGACGTACAGGTGTCATGGGTTACAGATGCATATCCCATTGGGTCGGCTATGAATGTCGCAAATTAATCTTGTAAACAATCAGCCCTAGATGAGCAGCGTAATTCCCTTTGGATTAATTTTCCCTTTCTGATTTATATTTTGCAAATACTGATATTTCTGGAACCACTTGTTCCCTTCATCAGTGCTAACAAGTCTCGTCTCGGACTCTCGTCTAGCCCTGATGAATCGTCTGTCTAGCACTGATGATCGTCTCGTCTAGCACTGATGAAGGGAACAAGTGGTTCCCGAAATATCGGTATTTGCAAAATATAAATCAACACTAGTCAATAGGAAAAACAAGTTTTTATTATTTCAAAGACATCGGTGCTTTTTCGATACATGGGTCGATTCAGCGCCCTTCTTAGAGAGCAGTCATCGTCACAAATATTTTGGACAAGAATTGGATACCGAATTACGAAGATACATGGCAACATGTGTAGATTAGTTAGTGAATGGCATTTTAAGGTTGCAATCAAATGCTATTAATATAACTGTTGAATTAACTGCCTTCCGAGAGTGCACTAGAAGGTAAGACTAATATTAAGGGAATCTATTATGATCAAAATGATATCCCAGTCATCATGGGTGTCTGTGTTCTTGTATTTGTCTCGCTGCTGTGAGCTTATCACTCGCTGTGCAAGTGTAACTGTGTGAAACTGAAGCACAATCTGACTGTGTGGATGTCCTATACTCTAACAAGGAGTGAACAGGAAACACCAGAATTATAAATGGCCCAGAGGTAATTTTCCACACCGAAATCATGAAGTTCAAGCCTTAATCGCGACACATTATAGCCAATAATAATCATGGCATTCTACTATTCAATGTCGACAAACTGTTGTGGAAACTGGCAATGCATTCCGTCAGTATTTCTGGAGAACTATTACATGTAATTTAAAAAAAAAAACAGCAGATGGGTCTCTCTTCATAGTAAGTTACTCTGAACAATACAATGATTGGCCTCACTATAATAAGTTCGCCACCCACGATATCGAGGCCATATCAGCCAATGTTGAGGAGTCTCCATCAAAGTCGAGCGTACACTGTTCTCAGCAATTGGGCATCTCCCCACCTACTCTCTGGTGCGTAATTCGTAGTGACTTGAAGATGTATCCATATAAAACAGACGTAATTTTTGGTGAAAATGATCACGTGCAACAAGGCCCACTTCTCGTTGAATAATAATAATAATCTTTGGCGCGACAATTCAATTGTATCAGGGCCTTGGGGCATGTTAGGCCATTTTATTCAAGACCATGACGATTGTCAGCATTGCGGTCGCCCGTGACTATTACCTTGATTTGACGCAGATACTCATTCACAGCTGAGTCGAGTGCTATCCGATATTCAGTCACGATTCAAACCCTTTTCCCACCAGTAAGATTTGAACCGTGACCTTTTGCTACGACAGCCTAGCGCTATATCCACTGAGCCATACGAATGAACTCATTGAATGGAAGTGGAAATAAGCAAAATCATCGGCTTTATATCACAAAAAATCTTTAAATAATTGAACAATAAACAGCCATTCTTTTGAGGGCGACTGATATTGACTAAATGACTATTTTGATTAGCCACTTAGATCGACCAACTTCATATCCTTAAACTTTTATTTGTGAGGTTATTTGAAGTCCATGGTTTATGAGAAACTCACATACGACGTGAAATCGCCACCATATCGATCAAAACATTGACCAAAGTGATGGAGAGCGGCAAAAAAAAAAAAAAACGGTAAAGAAATACTGGAGGTGGAGGAGTGTCGCGGTGGAGGTGCGCTGATCTTTCTTTTAATTACAAAGTTGGTACGGTTCTCAGTACCATATCAAATGGCGACAACCGGATTCATTGCATGCTTATTAGAATTTATAAAGCTGATCTACCACGCGTTGGTTACTACACAATTGCATTAGGTGTACTTTTGCTGAGAGGATTTAGTTTTGTTAGTTTCTGCTTTCCAGTAAAAAGTGTAGAAGTTTTTCCTATTGCACTATATTAATCTGAAAGTTCACTATCTATTCCAGATACAATTAGATTTCTAGTTTTCATAACAGCATCTAATCTTTTACAAGGAAAAATACTAAAAGCGCACAACTGTCAAATGTGTGTACTTTGAATTTTGTTTATTCTAAGCATTTTATCATGTTTCATGTATTATTGTGATAATTGCATTAAATTACCTTTTTCTTTCCATACCCAACAATACAACATTGGTTAAGAAAGAACGAGATGATAAAAAATGGTTGTCCGTTACACGCAATATGCTGCAATTAATTTGAAATATCATACTTACATTTTTCGATGGTAATTTCATAAAAATTAATGATAGCTGCCTATTTCCCTTTGGCTCGTGGAAGTCCCGTATTGTCTCGTACAATATACGGAGTTTTGTCTCGAGTGGCGTAACCGTTTTGCGATTAAGTTTTGGTCTGGGAACGAGAGTTTCGATTTTTATTTAATTTCACTGATTTGGTTTTGAACTAACTGGGCTACGCAATGTCGAACTCAAAACTATTTGTTGCACCGTTTTCAACATTCACTAAAGCATGTCCGACAGTGCTACGGAAGTTATGTAGTCAATTTTCAGTGTCACATATCATACGAGGTTAGACAATTAAGTAATGAGACTGATTTTATTGCCGCGCTTGTGGTAAACCTGCAACCTTCAAATTCCCTTCCCCTCTGCATTGATATATTCACCATCGTTCTAGCTAGTGCAACCGTTCACCAGTTGCTAGCACAGTTCGCTGCGGAAGTAAATGCTGATCTAGTGCTGATTAGCGAGCAATACTGAAACAAGGACCGGTCCTCATGGCATCTCGACCTATCGGGTACCGCTGCCATCTGGGTTCTAGACGACGTTCGACTTCGTGTTCTTGCCGAAGGCCGGGGGACGGGTTTGTCTGGACTCGGAGTTTAGGGATAACGTTTTTTAGGGTTTACCTGACGCCGAACGAGACGATGCCGAGCTTTTGCCGCCGGCTTGATGCTCTGGAGGACGCCGTTTCCAGCACGGAGGGACAAATCCTGGTAGGCGGTGATATTAATGCCAGGGCTCTTGAATGGGGCATGCCTCAATCAGACTCCAGAGTGAAACGGATTCTGGAAATGGCGGTGAGAACCGGGCTCGTAGTTTTAAATACCAGATCCACGCCAACGTTTCGGCGTCCAGGCTATGAAAGAAGCATTCCTGACATCACTTTTGCGTCGGAATCTCTGGGATCATCGGTGGACGGGCGGCGAGTCCTAGAAGATTTCTCGGCAAGTGATCACCAGTACATCGCGTTCGAAGTGGTTGATGCTACTTGTCAGCGAGCACCAACGCGACGCTCCTCCTGCCTGTGGAACGTCGCGAGGGTGAACATCGGTAAGTTCGTCGAAGCTCTTGGAGCAGGCAGGGCCGCGCTGGAGGGCCCTCCGCGGGGTGGTAGTGTCACAGTTGACACCGTCGTAAATTCAGTGATGAACCTGATAACGACGGCACAAAATGGTGTTCCGCCAACGGCCAGAATTGCTGCTTGAAGTGTTCAACGCTTGCTAGAAGGAGGGCATTTTTTCTTGTCGCTGGAAAGTGGCCAGACTCGCGTTGATCAGTAAGGGTAAAGGAGACGCGGAGCTCCCGTCTGTATACCGACCGCTGTGTATGCTTGACACGGCCGGAAAAGTGCTCGAGAAGCTCATCAGGGGTAGACTCGCTGAAGCGATCCGCGTTGCCGGGGACTTATCCGCAAGGCAGTTCGGGTTCAGAACAGGGAGATCTACAGTGGATGCTGTTATGGAGGTCGTAGGTGCGGTTCATCGAGTCGAGGCACACAGCCGCCGATCTCGACGGATAGTGATCCTCATAACGCTTGATGTCAGAAATGTCTTCAATTCCGTAAGATGGACAGATATGCTAGGCACACTAGAAAACTCATTTCAGGTGCCAAGCTATCTCTTGCGGATATTGAGGGATTATCCCTCCCTGCTCTATGAGACGCTAGAGGCCCAAAGGAGGATGCAAATCACGTCAGGAGTAGTACAGGGATCCATCCTAGGGCCGGACCTCTGGAACGCTTCCTACGATAGTCTGCTGAAACTCTTTCCTTCTTTCTTTATTTCTCCTCCTGTGGTGACATTTGCGCTTTTGCCTGACATCTGTCAAGTGAGGCTGTTCATGTCGCCGGTTGGCTAGCCTGAGGCTGTATTGCCAGCTGAGTGTAGGTAGCTAGAGTTTAGCTGTTTGGTGTTTATTTTTCCGTTAGTGTACTATCTAGAATGTGATCGTGTGTGGAATATTTTGCTTTCTAATTGTGTGAATTTTAAAAATTTGTTAAAATAATTGTTTTGTGTACTAAGTTAGATGTCAATGTTATAGGTAGTGATTAGTTTGGCTAAGTGCAGCCATTGGTCCGGGTGGCTATTTTTAAGGGCGATGTTGAGGTCTGTTTGGTTTATAAGGAAGTTTGAACGAATTCTGAGCGAGTAGTATCTTGGACAGTTGATAAGGATGTGTTGGTTGTCTTCTGGGACGAGGCAGTGTGGACATAGTCCGTCAGGGTGTCTTCCTATTTTGTGGAGATATTTTTTGTTGAAGCGCAATGCTGACCACATTGCCTCCTAGTGTACGGTTACGGTCTCGAATGAAGTGCTCTAACACACTTCAAGGCCCTGATCCAATATGGATTGTTGCGCCAACGATTATTATTATTATTTTTTGTTGAAGGCGTGGTTGGTAACGATCCTGTTTGCGATTTTGATTTGTTTTGCCTGGGTATCGATGCTTCTGAACCAGTTTGCTTTTCCGGGGAGGGGAATATATTATAGAAGAATATACCCTTAGTTGTGGAGATGGTGTGGTATTTGGAGTGCCAGTCCGCTACTAGCCGTGAGTAGGCTATTTGGAGGACATCGTTGCTTGATATGCAAGTTTTGTTAACTGTAGTTAGAGCGTGGGCTCTCTTGGCTTCCTCATCGACTTTGGAGTTTTGGTGAATTCCTCTGTGCCCGGGGACCCAGAAAATTAGGCATTCAGGGTTTTGATATTGTGGAATATGTCTTGGACTATCGTGTCTGTGGTGCATGGGCTGTTCAGTTTGTAGCACGCCGCCTTGCAATCTGTAAAGATTGCAATTTTTGGCGACTGGGTGTTTTTGATAGCCAGATTTATGGCTGTGAGCTCGGCTGTTTGGATTTATTTTTATAATGTGAATGCCGTTTGAGTTTAGGTGTAGGGTCACACAAGTGGTACTTTGAGGGGTTTTAGACGCATCTGTAAATAGGACTGCATAGCCTCGTAAGAGAAGCTTTTGAACTAGGGATGCGAAATGGCTTTTGAGGCCCTCCGATTGCTCCGATTTCAGTAGGGCGGGATCTATGTTCGGATGAACGAAAAAGTTTTCTGGTTTTCTTGATAAGCTGGGTGACTGAATTTGTGCTATTAGGCCATTGCATTCGGCTAGGATTTTGGCATGTGGGGAAGTAGGTTGCGGTGCTGAAACTCGATATGCCCGAAGTTATGGTTGGTTATGTAGACGATGTCGCGGCACTTGTTGTCGTACGCACTGTTGAACAGGCGCAAAGCAGAGTTGGCATATTGATGCGACCAGTAAGTGGATGGATGACTGCTCACGGTTTCAATCTTGCGCTGGAAAAAACCATCCATCCTGATCAGAAGGAGGATCCTGATCCTGCGTCCCATATCGATTGGCGAGTTGCCTATAGTCAAAACCAGCGATTAAATACATTGGTTTAATGTTCGACTCGAAGATGAGCTTCTTCAAGCAAATCAAAGCAGCAGCGGACAGGGCTGCAGCTGGAGTCGCGGCCTTGAGTCGGCTAATGGCGAATGTCGGGGGCCCTATATCAACTAGGAGACGTCTCCTCATGGGAGCAACGCAGTCGGTTCTTCTCTATGGTGCGGAGGTATGGGCTGATGCCCTTGATAAGGAGGTGCATCGTAAACGCCTCGCTCAAGTGCAGAGGTGGGGAGCTTTGCGAGTGTCGTCTGCTTATCGCACCGTCTCCGAACCGGCTGTGATGGTGATCGCGGGAGTAATCCCCGTTGCCTTCCTTGCCAAGGAGCGCAAAGCTATCTACCGCCGTAAGGGCGAAAACTTAAGAGAGGTGGTTGCCCGTGAAGATCGTCAACGCAGCCTAAGCGAGTGGCAACTTTCTTGTCAAAATGAGCCAAGGGGCAGATGGACTGAGCGGCTCATCGACAAATTAGGCCCGTGGTTGAACAGAACGCACGGTGAGATTGGTTACTTCCTTACCAAACTTCTAAGTGGGCACGGAGGTTATCAGTCTTACCTGCACAGCATCGGGAACAACACTGTCAGAGAGATGCTGAGGAATCGTATTGCGTATTATGTTCGGGCTCTTCTTATTGCGAAGAACTCGACCAGTGGAAGGATCGGACGGTAAGGGGTTCCCTGAACTAACAACAACTCCCTTCCTCCCCTCCCCTTCCGTTGGTGAAAGGAATTGCTTTACTTGAAGGCTCCCAAAGCCGGGAGAGCGGGAGGGCTAGCCCGAAGTAATATGTCAAACGGTTGCAGGCTAGTTTTCTGATGACAGGGATGTGTTTAGTTGGTAGTCCGATAGCGTGCTGTTGCGAGAGTCCAACACTCTGTGCGTAAACGCATTCATCTACCCTACTCAAAAAAAATCGCTCTAGCTTATTTAATTCGCCTGCTGTGTCGTGTTGGGTAGACGTGTGTTGGTGGTGCTCGTCCGAAAATGGAGAAACAAAATCTAGAGCAACGCGTCGCGATAAAATTTTGCGCCAGATTGGGCGAAACAGCTTCGGAAACGTACGCTTGTAAAAGTGCATGGTGCTAATGCTCTTAGTTGTATCCAGGTGTTTTGACGGCATAAAGAGTTTAAGAAGGGGCGTGAAAGCGTGGAAGACGAGGCGCGGTGTGGGAGACCAGTCGAGGTGCGGACTGACGTAAATGTAGAGCGTGTGCGCGCCCTAATCCGTGAAGATCGGCGTTAAGCAGTTCGAATGTTGGCCTCGGAACTGGGTATGAACTGTGAAAGAGTCAGACAAACTTTAACAGGCGATTTTGGGGATGAAAAAGTTGTGCGCGAAGATGGTTCCAAAGAACCTTTCTGAGGAGCAAAAGCAGCAAGGGTCCGAATAGCTCAGTGGTTAGAGCTCTGGGTTGTCATACGGAAGGCCGCGTTTCAAATCTCGCTGGTGGCAATGGGATTTGTAGCGTGACTTGACGTCGGATACCAGTCGACTCAGCTGTGAATGAGTACCTGAGTCAAATCAGGGTAATAATCTCGGGCGAGCGCAATGTTGACCACATTCCCTCCTACAGTGTTTTGTAGTGTACCGTTACGGTCTTGAATGAAGTGCTCTAACACACTTCAAGGCCCTGATCCAATATGGATTGTTGCGCCAACGATTATTATTATTAAAAGCAGCATCGAATGACCGTCGCAGAAGACTGTTTGGAACAAGTGGAAAACGATCCCACGCTGCTTGATGAGTTATTACAGGCGATGATAGCCGGTTTTTCCAATACGACCCGGAAACCAAACGCCAAAGCTCACAAAGCAAAAACGATGATTATTACCTTTTTTAATAGCCGTGGAATCGTCCACAAAGAATTTGTTCCACCGGGGCAAACCGTAAATCAAGTCGACTATCGTTAAGTAATCGAAAGATTGCGAAAACGAGTCAACAGGGCCCGTGCAGACATCGCTCGTAAATGGATTCTTCATCACGACAACGCGCCGTGCCACACTGCCCTCTGCGTTCCCCAGTATTTAGCCTCTAAAGGGATCGCCGTGTTGCAACAGCTGCCTTATTCACTCGATATGTCACCCTGTGACTTTTTTTTGTCCCCTACAACAAAATCGGTGGTTAAAGGAACCCATTTTGCGTCAATTACGGACATCCAAGCGGCCGTGACGAGGATACTCGCGGACATCCCAGTCGAAGCGTTCCAAAAATGTTACAAAGAGTGGACAACGCGCTGGAATGGCAGAGTTGCAGAATAATTTTTAAATATACGGTTTTTATGGAATCAGTCTCATTATTTAATTGTCTAACTTCGTAGTTGGTTTGTGGTCTGCAGCGGTACGAAAACTTAATCATCCAAGCTAGTTCTGCTCTAATTAAAATTTTGAACGCGGAGAAAAGTATCTACTCAGTCTAATTTTTTCTTAGAGTTCATAAAAATTTGATCAACTTACGTTTTTGGTGTCATCTTTTTATCAGTTGACACACCCATTTCCTTTAGTTTATCATTCAGAGCACGTTCAAGTATATTCGCATCGTCGTAAATACCAGATCCCTCCTCATTATACTGTCGACAATTAGAGAACATCAACCTATAGTCGCTAACTAGCTCATCCAAACAACTGTAGCGCTCTGATTTGATATTGCTCTCAATAGTTGTCATATCGATGGGGCTGTGTATGATGTTGTAATAGTCTGGATACAGCTTCTTCGATGGTTTTTCAACGAACAATATCATGGGCTTGCGACCATTCACTGTAAAATCTGTCAAATATTTCTGCAAAGTCATTAGCTTTTTCTTGAGCGGGACTTGGGGCTTGACTTTAGGGGATGTAGTCAGCTGACCTGGAAGAGTTCAAAGAGTTTAGGGTCAGGTTTGTCGAGAGATTCTCCGGAGTAACGGCTATGCCAATTTAATGTACCTTTCTTCTTAGTTATTGACGGAGTACTACTTGTTGACGAATCTGCTTGGGCCATGTCTTGATCCTCAGTGTCGCTCCCTTTTGGATCATCCACTAATTTGGCGTTCATAATTTTTAACATTTTCGAAGCATCCTATCAGTGTGGAAAAAAGTATTCATTCCAGATCTTCCTTCCTTCCGAACAACCTCCTAAATCATACTAACCTTATGGATTTTATTTGTCGGCGGAAATGCACGTTTTGCATTGTCAATCATCAAGTAGAGATCTGACGTTAAATCAGAAATGTTTGCGTAGTCGCCCTTCTTTAATTTATTATGTATTTGCGCCATTGAGATTGGCTTTTTGATTAGTTCATAATATTCTGGGTGGAATCTACGATATGGGAGCTTCCATAGCGATTGACCCAATGGCGCGCCTGTTGCATTAGGATGATCTATAAATGTTCGTTCGAAAATAGGCGAGAAATGAAAAAATAAATGAAATCATAATTAAGGAAACTTAGTTGAAAGGAAATAATTATAAATAATCAAATGTGATTCTGATGGGAAATGAATAGAATTGAATTTGCATAATGAAATCATTGATTTGCAAATCAAATGTAGGGCGCAAAGCATGGTAAATCACAAAATGTTTGATGTTGTGTTACTTTAAGGTGTGTTTAGCTGATAGTGACCCATGTGATTCTTCATTTCAACCCTATTTCTGTGCGTGATTGATTTAAATGATTGCAAGTCTATTGCAAAAGTAAATAATAAAGTCCCGTTGCAATTTCATCGCAATATGTGTTTGTAAAGTTGATGAGTGCTGTAAGTGGCTTTGATAGCGTGGAACACTGGAATGCAATCATATTGGCCTCTGGGGAAGAGTGTGTCAGATAACGCGGATTATTTATTCCATAGAGAGTTTCAGTGATATAAATATGCATCCTGAAAATTCGGGTGACTCGTCCTATTCAATATAATTTACGCAAATGATGGTTTCTCTTTTCTGTTTATTCTATTTAAGCCAAATTTTAAACTGCAGTTCTGCCCTGTGGGGAGTTGCCAAATCTCCCATCAGGCGCGTCCCTTCGTACGGATAAGGAAACGCTCGATGCGTAATGGGCATGCACATGTACAGATCAAGAGAAGTGCGTTCATGGGCATGATTATGCGCTCGCGAATCCGAACAATGGACAAAGGTGAGCGGCAGAAGGAAAAAAAAAATCATCCGGAAATAATCATTATCTCCAAGAAAGGAGATATCCTTTGGAAAATCAAAGTTCAGTATTAGCCGACCTGGGCGGTAGTGGGAGTCATATCAGGCGTACCCAGAAGGGAGATCGAATCCTGGAGCTAAACAAATCCAGCGAGAGGACAGCGGGTAATTTCCCCGGCCAGGTGAGCAAGCTGAAATAAAGGCTCGAAAGCAACAGATAGTAATCGAATGCAAAAACCTAGACGAAGTCACTTCACGAGAGGATATCTGTGCTGCGATAAGGGAACAATTCAACCTTAGCGGAATAGAAGAAAGCGCGATAAAGAGAATGAAGAAGGCGTATGGAGGTGCACAGACCGCTATCATTATCTTGCCGGTTGAATTAGGGATTAAACTGACAGGGTCGTATGTCGACTTAGGGGATAACTATCTCTCAAGAGATGCTTCAAATGCCTCGATTTCGGTTGTTTTGCAGTTGCATGTACTAGTAGCATGATAGGTCGAGAAGGTGCAAGAAGTGTGGAGATGAGGACCATCTTACCAAAGACTGCACTGGCGATCCGCGATGTATATTGTGCAAAGGGAAAAAGGAGGGGGACGACCGGAACATTGCAGGTGGTGGTAGGGGCCCAGCATATAAGAGGGAGCTGAATCGTAGGAGTAAATGAGGTTGGTACAAATCAACCTCAACCACTGTGAGACAACTTAAAACCATTCGAGAGTCAAATGAGGAAATGGTAATCTGTGAACCTTACCTAAATTACGGCAGTGCTACGTGAGTGAAAGACTCATCTGGAAACGCGGCGATATGGGCATGCGGACGGCAAACCATTCAAGAAACAATGCCATTCCCGGGAGCCGGTTTTGTAAGCGCAAAATTCAACGGTGTCCATATCTACAGCTGTTACGCGATATGAGGAGATGCTAGATGGCTTGGTGTTCGACGCTGCAGACTGCAACGTCAAAATTATTGCCAGCAATATCAACATGTGGGCCAAAAACTGGGAAAGTCGAGGGACGAACACCAGGGGCCAAATCCTGCTTGAAACCTTCGCGGAGCTGGGTATCGTACTAGCCAACGTTGGATACGTACCCACCTTCCAAGTCAGCGGGCTATTTTCAATTGTCGATCTGACTTACCTTAGTGTCTCGTTGGTGAAAAAGATAGTCTGGCGGGTGAGTGAACACTACACCCACAGTGGCCACCAGGACATTTTTCTCGACATCAGAAATGGGGGAGGTGACGGTTGAGTGAACAACAGAAGTGGGTAAACCAGCATCGCTGGGTGATCAATTGGAGCTTTCGAGGAAGAGATATTCGTGGCGACTTTAGAAGGAGGAAATGACCCGAACGGAACGGCGCTGGAACAAGTGAGCCAGTTATGTCAATGGGTTACTGAGGCATGCGACTCTACAATGCCCCAACGGAAATTCCATAAGAAACCAAACTGCTGGTGGAACCAAGAAATAGAACTGTTGAAATCATCGTGTCTGCGAGCTAGGAGGCTTTGCTAAAGGACAAGAGGGAAGTCAGAACATCGGCAGTCGGAGAAGGAATACCGCAATCTTGGAAGTAATGGCTATACGGGAGAGTGACCGAAATTGCTAGAAGCAATTGTGCCTGGAGGCACATACGAACCCGTGGAGCGCTGTGTGCAAGGTTGTAATGAACAAGATTTGTAGATAAAAATCACACCAAGTGACGTGCCCGGGACTGTCGCCGACCTGGCTCAGGAGGCATCGACCGCTGCTAGTTGCTGCGCGGCGGTGACGCTGGATGTCAGAAATGCCTTTAACTCGACCAACGGGGGTTGGATTAAGGGTACCCCTGCAAAACTGATTGTTACTAGTTACTTAGCTCGGATAACCGAGAGTTACCTCTCGGAGAGGCTTCTTTGGTACGAGACGAACGACGGGCCGAAGGAATATGTTGTGGCAGCAGGTGTTTCCCATACCTCTGTATTGTATGATGAAGTGCTCGGTTTTCGCGTGCCGAAGGAGGCAATATTGATTGACGACCTGGCGGTGGTAGTAGTTACGAAACACCCCTAGGACATGGAACTATACGGAGGCGAAACTATTCATGCTATCAAAGCATGGGTCCAAATAATGAAACTGAACCTGGCGGAAGATAAGACGTAGGCGGTCCTTATTACCAATCGCAGGAAAATCAATACTGTTAAAATCCGGGTTGGTAATCACGAGGTTGTCTCAAAATCGATTATTAGATACCTGGGGGTAATGATCAATGCCAAGTTGAGTTTCAAGGGGCATCTGACTTATGTGCGTGAAAAGGCAGCCAAGCGCGCTGGAGCTTGACTTAGTTGTGCTGGTGTAAAATAGAGTCCTCTTCGCGAAGTAATACTTCACGGTGGTCCCGCGAGGTTTTAGTGGGTGAGAATCTCACACACTGCTGCGTCTTTTTAAGACTTCCACCTCCACCCATAAAAAAAACTGCAGCATTGTATCATGATGAATCTGATTTTTATTGTCAAAGACAATTCGATGGAGAATCCGTTCAAATTTTCGCCCCTGCAATATCTATTGCAAATTGTTGTCCGCTTTTCAATAGCTTGAGTTGACGGCTCACGGGTGATACAGTTTCGCTCTGTTCATATTACTACTATGACATGACGTATCAATTTGGCGAGTAAATTTTAATTTTTTTGGGGGGTAGGGCAGGTGAATGCGTTTACACACACACGCAACCGTACGCAGTCGGATTACCAATTAAATACCTCCCCATCGTCAGTGAGTTACCCTGGAACTGTAAGTCATATTACTGCGGAATAACTCCTGGAACTCTCCCGCCTTGGGGAGCCTTCAAATAAGGGAAACCTTTTCACCAACGGGAGAAGAGAGGAGAAAGTTCAAGGAACACTGCCATCGGGCTTCTGGAGCGGTCGAGTTCTATCTTCTTTGGAACCAGAACCCGACTTAGTGCGCAACATGGTTCCACCTGTCAGTGCTTCTCAACTTTCTCTCACAGTGTTGTTTGGAGATAGAACTGGAGAAACGAATTCCATCTCACCTTCCACAAAAAAAAGGTATGATCGGCGTTGTCTACAATTCTATTGTAAAACATGCAATCACGAGATCGTGTCTTCCCAATTTGTCCAAATAAGATTGAAAACGTCCATGCCCACTTAGGAGCTAGATAAGGAAATCGTTAGTCTCACCATGGTTTCGATACAGCTACGCATCTAAGCCGCGCAGTCTATCTGCCTCGTCTCATTTTGCCACTCATTTAGTGTAAGAGCAATCACCTTCTTTGGCTCATATATTGTCAAATGTGCCCAGATTGTGTAAGATAGAAAATCTTACGGGATTCAAGGCATTTCTGATATCAAGCAAGCTTTCGAGCTCGGCGGCTGTGTGCCTCTGCTCGATGAACCGCATCCACGACTTGTATGAAAAGTCGTGGGAATATGTCTCCGGTAACACATATCGCTTGAACGAGCTTACTTCTGATGAGCTTTTCGAGCACTTTCCCGGCAGTGTCAAGCATAGAAAGTAGTTGGTATACAGACGACAGTGCAGGTTACCTTTCACTTTGATGTTTAGAGAAGGAAAAATGCCGTCTTTCAGGCTGGCATGTGACAAGCAGTAGGTCTGGCTGATGTTGGAGCATCAGTTTGCATACCTCTGTCAGAATATTATTGGGTCCTGATGCCTTGTTTTTCAAAGAAAGGACTGCCTCTTCCAACTCCCTTTCGTCGAAATCGAAATTGCTGTTTTTGTATTCCCAAACAAATGTCTGCAGATACTATCCATCAGAGTGTATTTACTGCAAACTTATGTAAGTAAGCGAAGCGAGGTAGATGAAGGGTTTGGAGCATGCAATAACCTTGTGAATTAGGACTCTGAGCTCGAAGATCAGCAAAATAACCAATTTTAACAAAGGCCATGTTCGAAAAAAGAAAAAAATTGGACATTGAAACGACGTGACTGGACTATGGATGATCGGAGGCGAGTTGTGTTCTCTGATGAGTCGAAATTCAATTTGCTGGGATCTGACAGTCTATCCCCAGTGCGAAGAAGAAAAGAAGAGAGATTTGATTCCCATTGTGTTGTACGAACTGCAGGCCATTCTCTCTCAGTAATGATGTGGAGATGCATACCATCCAAAGGAATTGGTAGTTTTTCTGCTGTCAACGCAGAAAAGTACAGAAAAGTTATTGAAGATTGCGTTGTTCAGACAGTAGAAGTACTGCATGAGCACTTTGATGAAGTAATGTTTCAGGGCGATTCGGCTCCGTGTCACAGGGTTCGTACCGTAAGTAAACAAAATTTTGGCCGTGTCAAATTTTTCATGTTTTATCTACAATACGGTTCTTACTCAGAGGTAACATCTTGGAAAGAGGAGCTTGGCATGGCCAGGAAACAGTCCATATTTGAACCCTATAGAGAACTTATGGGCGTTCATGAAGCGGCGACTGCAACAAAGATCGAAAGACAAGAGCAAATCAAGAAAAAACTTTAGAAAAGATATGGCGGCTTAATGAAATTCCGGACGATTTTATTGAAAATTTATACCAATCGCTACTCGTATGAGTTGCAGAGGTGACTAGGACGAATAGTGGGCACACGAAATACTGAAGACCGAAAATAAAAAAAAACAATAACACCGACCCAGCCGGTCCCAAGCCCGGTTGTGAAAGGAGGAGCGATGGATAGCTTCAGTCTGAATGGCTGTACGCCACGGAGCGCCTTAGGGGGTAGGTGAGGAAAGTGCAGGAACTTTGGGAGTCTTGCAGATTATTCAGATTATTACCGCTGAAGATCGGGACGAATTCCAAAGAGCGTCTATAGAATTCTCGGATATGGATCCTTTGCATAGATCAGATATTCCCAGGCTTTATGCACCTCCAGCAACTCCGGGAATTCTATCTTAAATCAATGATGAGATTGCATCTAGACTCTGTGCTGATATGCCGCTGCTGCAACTACAATCACTTGTGTATTGTGGTGCAGTTACAGCTGTCAGATTGCACGGTCAGAAGGTTCGCTTTCGTGTTATTGGTTTGAGTGACCAAAGAGATCCACCATGGAAAATTCGTCTGGAACGTCGGCGGGACTCACTAAGGCAGGACATTGCTAGACTGATTCAAATCAGGAGCAATGCCAGCAGACGGGTGAGAAATAAAGTGCAGAGGGTTTACCGGAACTATATCGACCCCAGTGAAACACCCGTAGTTGAAATTCTGGACACACTAAAGCAGAAACTTTCTGTCATATGCAGTCGGTTACGAGGGTATGGCAAAAGTCACTCCAGACGTGTCCAGAATGCAATATACGTGAGGAGCCAGCGGAGCCTTTTCAGATCTCTCAACGAATCCCAACAGAACATCCAGACAGTGCAGTTTTCGGTAACGGAAGCGAAAGAATACTGGGGTGGACTTTGGGGTTTACCCGCCCAGCGTGCTGAATGGATCACCACCGAAGGTACCCGCCATGCCAATACGTCTGGCATGAATTTTGCGGATGTATCGAAGAGGAAGTTCGACGAGCCATAAACAGCTCGAAGAACTGGAGAGGCCCGCGTCTGGATCGGGCACAGAATTTCTGGTATAAGAAATTTATCAGCGCACACAGTCGGTTGGAATACAGTATAAATGAGGTCATGAGTTGGCCGGAGGAATTTCCACCCTTTCTCACTGCGGGGATTACCTACCTTATCCCTAAGAAGGACACGGTGTAGGACCCTGCAGACACTGATTATTTGCTTATCGACCCTGTACAAATGCATAACGTCCATTATTAGTGGAAGGGTCAATGTGCACCTCGAGACCAACATTTTGTCCGAGGAGCAGAAGGGCTGCCGAGTTGGGTTAAGGGTTTGCAAAGAGCAACTCATTATCGACTCGGTAGTTGCAGGACAAGCAACTAGAGGCCAAAGAAACCTCTTTAGTTGCTATGTCGATTATGCCAAGGTTTTCGATAGCGTCCCACATACCAAGTCAATCAATGTCCTACATCTGTATCGCATTGATCCGAAACTAATAAAGGCGATACTCATGGAAGAGTGGCATACCACCTTATTAGTGCGTACAACGGAGGGTGCTAGTAGAGAGAGCCCATCCGTGTACGGAGGGGCATCTTCCAGGGGGATTCGTTGAGTTCCCTTTGGTTTTCTATGGCGCTGAACCCCCTTTCATGGCTACTGAATGATGCAAGAGGGCATGATTTTCTAATTAAATATGGCCTAGGTGCTAAGTGCGAACTGACACGTGAGATGTACTTAGATGACATTAAACTGCATGCTGATATTGAAGACCATCTTAGAACGGTTTCAATGATGAATTCCAAGTCACCTCCCTTTTCAATTGTAAGCGTAAAGAGTGCACTTATATATGAAATTTCGAGAAAGGACTCGTAGTTTACATTGTTCTGTGTTTGCTATCTTGTTATCCGCTCGCCCTATATGTGTGGTATATTCCAACAAAAACTCACAAATAAATGACAGAAACTAGTCCTAATAAAGCCAACAATGTGTAGCTAATATTCTGCTTGGACTAAAGGATAATTCACCTGATGCACTGGCGGCGTTAAAAAGATGATCGAAAAGCTGCCAGAGCGGTCCGTCGCCGAATTTCTTGGAGCTCTCGCCTTCATCGTCCGAGCTCTCCGGCTCCTCCTTCAGGGCGGCAGTTATTGAACTCAGCGTGGTTCCTCGCTTTTTGAAGACAGTGGTCTTTGCTTTTCCGCTTTCGATCTCAATTTTCTTAGCAGTGAAAATCTGGAATGAAATGTTGAAAGTATTACCCCAGCCATGCACCCATAACTATGAAGCCACAAACCTTCTTCAACGTTTTCGCATCTTTATAGATCTGCGACCCCGGCTCGTTGAAGGTACACGCGTTGCGCACCATCTGCAAGAGATCCTTCTCCATTTCAGTCAAACTTGTGTACGCACTCGTTTGGATTTTCGTAGCGATCAACTTGAGGTCAATTGGGTGTTCAATAACGTCGTAGTAGTCGGGGTAGATCTTTTTCGATGGAAGCAATTGGAACTCTCGATGCAGTGGCCGATTCTCCTGGATCGGATCAGTTGCAGTCATTACGGAAGCGAAGAGTTCCTCGTATGGGTCGAAATCGTCATCAAGTTTGTCGGAAGTTCCCTCGCTCTCGGTGGCCGTTGACCGACGCGGCTGCCGAGGGACACGTTTTGTGCGCGGTTCCTCCTCCACTGACTCCATGAGCTTCGCCTTGTTAGCGACAAACGTCTCCCAAAGGAGAGTGGCGTCTTGATGCTCTGTCGAGCCGGGTCTATAGAATGCCTTTGCATTCTTCACCAGCAACTCAATGTCGTTAGTTAGCTCGTCTGTATCCTCGTATGATTCTGTCTTGAGTTTTTGCTGGACTCGAAGCAAGTCGATTGGGTTGGCGACGACTTCGTAGTAAGAGGGCTCCTGGCGACGTTTCGGGGCGCGAATAAAAGTGTCGCACAACATCGACCCATCTTCTTTCTTTATATTCCTAATCGAGTCGTATAATTGCTGGCATAATTCGGACTAAAAGACAAATATTCAGTCATGGAAACAACAAGGGAAAGTAGAGTAAATTACGGGATCCGGCCTCTTGCGTTTTCGCCCCACCGACAGTACCGGCGACTGCTCCGGGGTGGAATCATCGGCGATATCCTCCTCCTGGCGACTTGCGACTGACACAGAGCTTGCCCGACGCCTTCGGTTTATCATTTTTATGCGACTTTAATGTTTCCTACTTTTCTAAAACAACAAACCAGACAAAATTCGCACAAAACAAGAACACTGCACCGCGGCGTCTAAACGTGAAACGTCAAAATGGCGCTGAATTGGCTGAATGCACTTGCAATTGTCAAAAGATTGAAAAATACGAGGTAGAGATGGCGCTTGCAGCGGTTAAGGGACAAGCAGTTATTTGTCGTTATTTTCTACAAAAGCGAATACTTTTTAATGGACAAAGAAGATCAAAATATTCCTGATCCATTGCTTATTTTATATTGTTGCTAACATTTTCACTGAATACAAAAAAATGCGTTTTGAAAGGAATTTGTACAATGGCAAAGTTGTCTGTATTGTTGCGCCTTGCAGGAGGTGTTGCATGCCTAGGGCTCCAGTCTCGCTCCCCAAAAAATTAACTTTTATTAATAAACTGATATTTTGACGTAGGGCAATTTTCACTCCCGTGGTGCTATACATCCAAATGTTTTCTGCATGAGTAAAATGGAAAGAGAGATGTAAATGCAAGAGAGACAGATTCGGAAATATTTTTGGTTTTCCAGGGCGTCATCCTTGTTGGGCACTTTTTCGTGACATCTGCCGTGGACGGACGCACTACGTGTTTGTATCGACAGTGCTGTTTAGTTTGAGTTAAATCCCTCTTTGCCTATACGCGTGGGTGTAATAAACCGTGTTTCTTTTTTGTTTTTGTTTAGCTCTGAATCTGTTCCTGCTCCTCACCTTCTGTTAGTGCTTAAGTTTTAATTCTTCTCTTACATCCAATCAAACTTTGAAGTAGAAACCTGTTTATGTATTTTTTAGTGTGGGTTCTCCCCTGTAAACAAGCAATTCTGCCTTAGTTAAGATAGGTTATGGAGATTAGGGAATGTGAACCCCCTAACAAGGAAACAAAATTTAGACCGGTCGGTTTCCAAATTTCAACATCTCCTCAGGCACTTGTATGGCCACAGTTCAAAAGTGCAACAGAAATCGGTGGCTATGTCCGAACCAAGAAAGAGATAAGAGACAAAGCCAAGGGCATCAAGGAGCCTGTTAAGATCCTCAATTCAATCTCCCACAATCAAGCAGCCAAAGGTTTCTGAAAGTCTACAAGTCACGGCTCAACTTAAAGTTTCTCCTGAGGTTGCTCAGTCCCAGGACCTAAGTAAAACTTTCTCCCATGGAGAAGCAAAACATAGTTCCTATGGAGTAAACAACCCCAATGTACAAATACAATGAGAACACTCAATGTAAAGCGTACACAGTATGTGTGGAGAGAAGCAACCCCACGACATACATAGACAAAATGAATGGTCAAGAAAGAATTGAGGTTTTCAAACCCCTCAATTTCCATAAACTTACGAGGCGTCTTAATTTCAATGACCAGGTAATTATGGTCAAGGAAGATGGGCTTGCGAGGATAAAAGTTTATTGTAACAAGACGCTGACTGTGCGAACAATCTGGCATCCGACAACCGCTTGAGTATATTAGGGCCAAAAGCATACATATCCTTGAGAGATACTCACAGATTTGGAATTATTAAAGGGGGATACCTTGATTTTTCCGAAGAAGAAATATTACAGGATATAAACTCTCCGATTAAAGTAACAAAAGAACAAAGGCTGAATTTCAGATCTAAGTAAAATAAAAAAATGTCTTCCTTCCATCTCGAACAGTCAAACTAAGCTTCGTAGGGTCTGAGATCCCCAAACATATGTCAATTGGTAGCGTGAGTAGAGGTTGACCATCACGTGAACTGACTACGACAATGTTTCACTTGTGATAGATTGGGCCACATTGCCAAGAAAATGAGGAGGGCCTAAAGATCAATGTGATGGCAACACTTGCGAAAAAAAATGTGCTCTATGCGGCAAGACACCAGGGACAGAAATTGCACCATCTGGATTGAACATTTGAAGATCATTAAGACGTCAGCAATTAAAAATATCCCCACGAGGAAAGCTACCAAAGAAGTAAAAAATTATTATAATTCATTGGACTGTGATGTTGACTGTGACGTTGCCTTCCCTCCGCTGAAGAAAAGAGCAAGTCCGAACAACTGGATGAGGAATCATCAAGATGAGTTCAATAGAACCATCAGAGGAAGTAAAAAATTCAGTTTTGCAGTCAAATCAAATTCACGCCCGAACCCTAGAACACCCTTTCCCAAAACTGACCATCAAGAACTATCCATGGCAAACCATTCTGCTTTCGAACACGCAACCTACATTGTTGTATCTGAGTATCAAAAAGATCTGTCGCAAATTTTCAAGCTCATGAATATCTCCTCAAAGATACAAGATCCATCTTTGGCAGAAGACATATAAAAGATCAAAAAAACAGACTGACAAACTTAACATCACGAACGACTTAACATTCGTAGAAATTGCAAATGGTCAACATCTTACAATATAACATTCAAGGTCTAGCTAACAATAAGTCTGAAATAGAATACTTTGCTAATACTCACGGCTATGACATACTATCCCTACAGGAAATTTTCACTTTTAACTCGTCCCATCATTCTGGTTACATAAAAGGTTTGAACATTATGTACAAATTCAGAGAGGACTGAATGCTGGAGATGCCCTTGCGTTTCGCAAAGGCATAAATGCAACGTCAATAACCTATGATACCGAGGTGGACATCATTATCGCTAAGACCCTGAACTTTAATTCAAACATCACCATTGCCTCCATATATATGTCCCCACATACACCCACAACTATTTTCAAAGTAGAACTGGGCAAATTATTTCAATTTCTTACCAATACTCCAAACACAATAATAACGGGCGACCTAAATGTCACGTCATTTATGCTCGAGGACTCCATAGAGAATAGTAAAGGGAAACATCTCTCAAACACAATATGAAGATCACACTTTAGACCACTCAACAACGGTTCACTAACCTTTGCACACCAGTTAGCAAATGCCAAAACAAGAGCATCTGCCCCAGATGTCACCCTCACTAATTCCAATACTATATCCTGGTCCTGGACCGCACTGGCACAACCGATTCTTAAGAGCAGGCATAAACCAATTGCCATTCACATTAAAACCATTTTAATTCAACAGAAATACAAAATAGGTCTCCTACACCTAAAAGCTGCCTGCTCATCCCTCCCACTGAGAATTTGACCGGTTTGACATCGGAAATCCAAACTAAAATTACAGAGTCGACATTCAAAATCCGCAAAGGCTTCACTCGCAAACCATGGTGGAACAGCGATCTGAAAACACTTTTTGTAGAAAAAAGACAAACTCTGAGAGCTTACCACAGTAATGCCAATTATAGCAACTTCATGTCCTTCTCTGTTCCAAATAAGAAATGGTTACAAGCGGTGAAGGCAGCTAAGGAAAAAGCCTCGGACGAGATCTGGAAAGAACTTAGTGTTGAAAAAGACACTAAGGTATTCTGGAAAAGCATAAAAATTTTTAAAAATTTTCAAGAGGAAGAAACCAACAACCGAATTTGGGATTCTGAAAATGACCAGAAATACCCAGACTTTCTAAGCTCAAACTACAACAACCTAACTCCAAACTATTTTAAATCCCACTTACTGTCACCCTCACTTCAACAAAATTTTACTCCTGAGGAATTCGCTCTGGTCTTTAATAAACGGAAAAGAACTCCGCACCGGGTAACGACCAAAATAAGGACACGTACATCCAATGACTAAACCCATCTGTCAAATCTGCTCTGTTAACCTTCATTAATGAAACTAAATCTCCCTCCATAGGAGTGGTTTGTTATTAAGATTGTGCCCATACCCGAAATAAACAAAGACCTGTCGAACTTTAAAAACTTCAGACCCTGATTAATGTCTCCGCTAAAATCCTTAACACACTTATCAAAAATAGATTAAACCATTTCATTCAAGAGCACAAAATTCTCTCTCTCAACAGCCATGCCTATCAGACCGGTTTATCCACTGTGACATGTCTAAACGACATATTTCTGTCAATTTCTGTAGTTCTTGATGTATCCAAAGCATATGAAAGTGTAGATCTAAAAACCCTTGAAACTAAAATGATTTCACATAAAATTACAGCAGAAATTATTATCTGGATCTCAAGGTTCCTGGCTAACAGGAAATTAACCCTAGGTGATGCGAAGGTGGAAATTAGCAATGGTATACCCCAAGGATGTGTCTTGAGCCCCACACTATTTAACATTTATGCGGCCTTATTTCATAACCCAGTCGACCCCAACATAGAAATCTACCAATATGCTGACGGTTTTTTCATATTTGCCACTGGCGAAACAATTTCGGAAACTGAAGCCTCATTTTAAAGCCCAAACAATAGCCCTCATCAACAAACACATATAAATCCGGACAAATCAAAATTCATTACCCTAAAAAGAAACAGTAGTACACTACACCCCTTGAATCTTGGTAATATCAGCATACAGCAAGTCAAAAAGATAACCTTCCTTGGCAAGACAATTAACTCATCCTTAATATTAAAAGATCGAACAATTGACACCATCACTAAGGCTAAACAAGTCGGGAAACCGGGAGCTGGACGCTTCAGGTACGAAAGGTTTTGTGTATTTCTTAGTACGTAGCACGCAATATATCCATATATTACGCGAGAGTATCCACTTTCGGGTGATATTGATATTCATAGTCTTCAATTTTCGAAGAAGCAACAAATTTGAGGTATTATAACTTTGTTAGTAATAGTGCGATTTCCACCAAACTTGGTAAGATCATGCTCTATATTATAGCCTATATCACTGTATTTCATGGTACTAGGATGAACTTAAGGAGGGTTTCTAACCAATTACAAAACATTGAAGTAATATACTATTATTGACTTTATTTAAACAGATATCGGTATGGAAGGTATTTCGGAGCCCAGGCACCATATAGTGGCAGCCTCCTGACTTTTTTCAGATTTTTCGGTTCAGTAGTTTCTGAGAATGGCCCCCTTAAAGAAGTGATCACTTTCAACCCCCCGCGCTCCCCACCCTTACAACGAATGTCAAAACTAAGATCGGCTTTGAAAAGTACTAATCAAGACCTTTAATTTGATATCCCACATGACTATATTTGATGAAAACAAATTTTACACCCCCCTTTTGGATGTATGGGGACACCCCCCCCCCTTAAATTCGACGTAAAAGGATGTAATTCACAGTATGCGTGAGCGTTCACAGTTCCCAACTTTCTACCAAATTTGGTGTCAATCGCTATAACCGTCTCCGAGAAAAATGCGTGTAACGGACAGACAGACAGACAGACAGTAAACCGATTTTAATAAGGTTTTGTGTTTACACAAAACCTTAAAAGCTGCTAGAGTCATCAATTTCTCTGCTGGGCATTATTGAGGCTTTCCTTTTGAAAATAGTATCAAATTGTTCACAGTTCTAATACGACCCATCCTAGATTACGCCGCCGCCTCATTTGTAATAGCACCCAAATACCTAAACAACAAAATCACTTCAATAACAGCCACAACCCTAAAAAGATGCTTAGAGCTTAGAAAAACGGCTCCTCACCTGTCCACCTTTGCTCGGGCCTCTCTCAGAATAACGATTTTAGCAACTAAGGAGCTATTAAGGCTCCATGCAACTCGATCATGTCTTTCAGATTGTCCAAAAGAGTGCAGATGCTAAAAATGGCCTCTCTGCAACTTACAAACAGGAATACATGAGGACTGGCAAGATCATTGTCTTGTACAGTAACAGCTTTGACCCTATGGTGAGACGTTTCGAGCGGAACAGTCTTTGTAAGCTGAAATAGGCTCTGTTGGCTGACAACAACCGTGCGCGGATTTCATCATCGTAGCTGTTATCGGTTGTGACTTTCGACCCTAGATAGGAGAAACTGTCAACGGTCTCAAAGTTGTATTCTCCTATCTTTATTCTTCCCGTTTGACCAGTGCTTTTTGATGTTGTTGGTTGGTTGGTTTTCGGTGCTGACGTTGCCACAATATATTTTGTCTTGCCTTCATTGATGCGCAGCACAAGATTTCGCGCTGAATGCCGCCTGCTCAATCTGGATGAAGGCAGTTTGTACGTCTCGGGTGATTCTTCCTATGATATCGATATCGTCAGCATAGGCCAGTAGTTGGGTGGACTTAAAGAGGATCGTACCTCTTGCATTTACCTCAGCATCATGGATCACTTTCTCCAGGGTCAGGTTAAAGAGGACGCATGATAGGGCATCCCCTTGTCGTAGACCGTTGTTGATCTCGAATGGTCTTGAGAGTTATCCTGCTGCTTTTATGTGGCCTCGCACATTGGTCAGGGTCAACCTAGTCAGTCTTATTAATTTCGTCGGGATACCGAATTCTCTCATGGCCGTGTACAGTTTTACCCTGGCTATGATATCATAGGCGGCTTCAAAGTCGATGAATACATGATGCCCATATTCCAACAGTTTTTCCATCACTTGTCGCAGAGAGAAAATCTGATCTGTTGCTGATTTGCCTGGAGTGAAGCCTCTTTGGTTTCTGGGCGTATGGGGCTATCCAACCTAGCAAGATAGCTGAGAATGTCTTATAGATGGTACTCAGCAACGTGATGCCTCTATAATTGCTGCACTATGTAATATCTCCCTTTTTATGTATGAGACAGATAATGCCTCTTTGTCAGACGCAGGCATTGATTCGGTGTCCCACACCTTTAGCATAGGTTGATGAACAACTTGGTGTAACTGGTCGTCTCCATATTTAACCATTTCGGCCGTAATTCCATCGGCTCCTGGCGACTTATGATTTTTAAGCCGATGAATTTCATGGACTGTTTCTTCTATACTTGGTGGTGGCAGTATGTGTCCGTCGTCTTCAGTTGGCGGGACCTCCAACTCGCCGATGTTCTGGTTGTTCAGTAGCTCATCAAAGTACGCAACCCATCGCTCTAATATTCCCATTCTGCCGGAAATCAGATTTCCCTCTTTGTCTCGGCAGATGAGCATCGAGGTTTGTAAGGCTCTATCTTGCTGACTTGTTGGTAAAACTTCCGCGCCTGTTGCGGCTGCTTCCTGTACTTTTCTAGTTCACAGACCTGTTGGTTCTCCCAGGCTTCCTTTTTTTATCTGTGAATTCGCGTGTCCGTTCGACGGAGTTCGTGATAAGTCTCTGCGCGTGCCTGCGTTCTTTGAGAATGCAACATTGCTCGATATGCAGCATTCTTCCGTTCCGTTGCTAGCTTAGATTCATCGTCAAACCAGCCGTTCCGACCTTTTTTGCGGCTGGGGCCAAGTATGTTTGTGGTCGTATCAATGATAACGTTCTTCAGGTGATTGTGAAGATCATTTGTTGATGCTTCATCTCCAGGACCTCTGTTGACTGGGGTTATTGCGGCATCCATTTCCCTCATATAGGTGTCGCGGAGGGCTGTATTGTGAATGGCTTTAGTATTCACTCTCACCTGATTGTCAGAGGGGACTGTAGGTGGTGCTGTATTTCGAGCTCAGAGTACCATGCCAACGAGATAGTGATCCGAGTCTATATTGACCCCCCTATATGTTCTGATATTCATCAAGGCTGAGAGGTGGCGGCGTTCAATCAGCACGTGGTCAATTTGGTTGAAAGTGGTCCCGTCTGGAGAGACCGTCTGGTTTGTGGACCGTTTTCCGCGCAAAGCAGGTACTTCCAACAACCATTTCGTGCGATACTGCTAACTGAATATTCCGCAGTCCGTTACCATTGGTTCCCTATGTAAGCCATGAGAGCCGACGTATCGCCTGAATACGGGCGCTGTCCCTACTTGACTGTTGAAATCTCTAAACATGATTTTGATATCATACTTGGACAGGCTTCGAGTGTCCGCTCAACTGCCTCGTAGAAGGTATCCTTCTCCGACTCTGCAGTCTCCTCTGTAGGGGTGTGGACATTTATGAGGTTTATATTTCTAAATTTGCCTCGCAAACGCATCTTTTCGCTTAAATCTTCAATGTCAATAACAGCAGGTTTCATTTTTTGGCTGACTAAGAAATCTACTCCGAGCACATGGTTTACTGGATGGCCGCTATAATATATGGTGTAGTGGCTCTTCTCCAGGAAACCGGTCCCTGTCCAACGCATCTCCTGAAACGCTATTACATTAGTCCTATATTGGGGCAGGGAATCAGCTATCTCTGTACAGAGAGTGCACGTTCCATGAGAAAATGCGCAAATCCTTATTCCGTCGTCGTTAGTCTTATATTGGGTCTTATATTGGGACGGGGTATCGGCTAGCTTCTCAGCAGTACTCGGTCTGTACAGGGAGCGCACGTTCCATGAGAAAATGCGCAAATCGTTAATCTGTTGTCGTTGACGGGTTCATCGTTGTAAAATCCATCCTGTCCGAAGCTCCTTCTGTGGCTTCGTAACATCGGTTTTCCGTGTAGGGTTCCTACCCAACCCCCAACCTGGAGGACCAGTTGGTACAATTTGTGCCGTTTTTAGGCGTGGGAGACTCGCCTTCATCCTTCTGCATCTGCAGTTTTTCATGGTGGTGGTGTTGGTTCAGCAGGCGTTTCCCAGGTTTTATGCTTCACCGTGGGTACCAATCCACCCTTTGACCGCTACTTTTCTTTTATGAGCCTGGTTAACCAGAGTTATCCAGATTAGGGCTCTGTTCTCCATAGGTTCCGGCTGAATAATTCCTTTTAGACGTTCATTTATCTTTCAAGACTTGTCTGGGCGTTTTCTATTGCCGTCTTTGTTTGTGGAGATCTTAGAATTGATGAGCTTCTTCTAGTTGCGTCCATTTTCTTGTCCTGGACTAGTTAATGCGGTTGCCCCATTTTAACAAATAGAGTGGGTCTCGAAATCGCCTTCGTGGACCAGTGATCTCTTTTAGCTTATCCTTCCTTGCTTTTGTTATTGGTGTACTTGATGGGCTTGTGATTTGTTTGAACAACTCCTTCCTCAAATCATGGACGGAGGCTAAGTTGTTCACTAGCGAGGCTGTTTATGGACCCTTTCCAATTTGTTGGGCACCCCACACACCTTAGTACAATTTACAAAGTTATTCCATGAAAAAGTTCAAGAAAAACGCCACAATTTTATTAAAATTTCCATTTATTTTATTAACTACCGTAATGACCTCTATTTCGTTAGATTCTTTACAAAACAAAGGAAACATTTTCAAAAATAATTTACAAAAGCGGAAAATGGTTACAATTTCTAGATTCTATCTGTCTTGCATTGGTTATAGGTAATATCCTTGTTGTATCAATCTTGAAAACAAATGTGTACTTTGAGGAGAATATGTATGAAGATATGTTCCACTTACTAAGCTAATCCGACTAGCTTCCAAGGTGATCTATGTGTGTAGGTAGGCGTTTTACTCCAGCTTGGATTCCCTTTGATTTCATATTAAAAATATTTTTATCCTTTTTCCACTACAGGATAGACTTTTTACAGCTTTGAGTAATTACAGCAAATATACGTCTAGATTTCACTATCACTAATTGAGATGCGTTATTTCAGATGGTTCTTCAGTTGGGAAGTAGGGAGAGGGTGGATGGGTGGTTGGACAAGTGCTAGCTTTCGACAAGCCCCGACTACTCTCTATCAAAACGACGGACAGGGTGAGGGTCCTAATCAGAGTGTTGTGCATTTTACCAGATACTTTCGAAATTGGAAATTGCTGTCCAATAAAGCCGCTTGATCAGAAAAGATTATTTACAAATTCATTCGACATCAAGTAGAACCAAACTTGAAGATCTAAGCTCTAATTATCCTTTTTGTGGTGATTATGTGCGGAAATTCGACTGCCTTAGAGAGGCTGCGGTGGTGGACCCGACGACAGTTCAGTAGCTGGGAGGGAGCTGGTTAGATCCGTACTGATTCCCGCTACAGGCGCTGGACAACATTTCTTCGACTCCTTGCGTTCCACGAAGGATTCTTCCCGGTATGAAGCTTTGACTAGTGTTTGATCCGTTTCAGGAGTAATGTGTGCATTGTCCTCGTCGTAATTTGGATTCGTTACGGTTAAAACTCCATAGCGGCCTCCTTCGCCGTCGCGTAGACAATTGTAAATTCCATGGCGCTCCTTTCGTCCTCTTGAGGCAGTGTAGAGCTTCAGGACCCTACAGTTGCAAGTCACGAGCAGAGCTGTAATCAATCCCTGTAATGAGGTAAGTGAATTATTGCATTATTGTCTTTTATTTCAGATATCAAGTAGATATGACAACATCCTATTTTCATTAAGACATGCAAGAAGGAAGGCTGTAAGATCAGACTAAAGAAACCTGACCCCACTTCCTGGCTTCATCAATATTCCTCTTCAAAAAATTATATAATATGAGAATGAACGAATCCCTCGGGACGTGAACCGAATTTCCTTCAGACAATCAAGTGCTCATTTCATAAAATTTGCATTTTATAATATCAAATAACCCCGACTTTTGCTGCTTGAACGTGAAAAAGGACACGTTCTATATTTATTTTTCTTCGTTCGTTACACCATTAACTTTTTTTTTTCTAAGGACTAACAATCGTTCAATCTCGGTTGTTTCTTAATTTAAAATTAAATTTACCTGAAGCCCTTGAGCTATGCTGTATGCTGCCCAGAGTTGATTCATCCGCATAAGCGCCGCAAAGGACCCGAGCACGTTCACAAAAGTGAATAAAAATAATATCTGAAAGGAATAAACGAGAATTGGATGAAAAAAATAACAATAACGACGTCAACCTTTCTTGAATTGTTTATTTTAACTGAAATTACAGGAACAGAAATTCTTTGAAAAGAATTTTATTTCTAAATCTCAATTTGGAATCTCGTTTTCTGAGGACATTGGCGCAATTATTCTTGCTATCTTATCCTGAATTAATACGAACAATAGATGGATGCGTGGTTGTAGTAAGGAATCACCTGTTGTATATCTCCTTGCAAGGTTGGGAAGTGTATTGACAGAGTGACAAATTAAAAATATAATTGGAATTAAAACTGAACAAAGAGATAAGGATGAGGGGCTTTGCTTGGATTTATCTTGGCCTGGGGGCGGAAATCTTAATTTTCGAATAGTGAGAATACCGGAAGGCAACGCAATAAATATATCTTTGTCTTTGCTTTAGTTGGAAAATTCAGAAGGTTGCGCGCTGCTAGTCGTGAATGTGTGGCGCAGCGGGGTTAACAACATTCGAAATTTATTTATTAAATTCGAAATTTATTATTAAATTTATTTCGAATGTTGTTAATCCGATTGACAGTTGCCACCACCGGTGTTCTACGTGGCGATTCACCCTGGCGGATGTTAGTTTCTCCATTTTAGGCGCAGACTTCTTGTGTCACTATGGGTTGCTGGTGGATTTGCAAAACAGGTCCCTTATAGACTCATCACAACCAACCGTAATTCGTCAGGCCAAATCTCATCTCTTCCCGACAACAATCTTTCCGTACTTTTGGAGGACATTACTGACTCTCGTGTTCGGGCACTCCTCCGAAAATTTAGCCAGATTACTACTGAATGTAGTCTCTCTAAACCAGTGAAGCACAATGTTCAGCACCATATTGATACTACTGGTTCCCCTATCCTCTCGAAGGTGCGTCCCCTACCACCCCCGAAGCTGGCTATTGCATGGAAAGAGTTTGAACAACGTATGCAATAGGGTATCTGCAGACCTTCGGACAGCTGTTGGTCTCCCCACTCCATATGGTCCCTAAGCCAAACGGCGAATGGTACCAAGTGGGGATTACAGAAGGCTAAACACGTAAACTGTTCCAGATCGATATCCTATTCCTCTCATCCATGATTTTGCGCATCATCTCGCAAATTGCCGCATCTTTTCGACCTTGGATTTAACCAAGGCCTATCACCAAATCCCAGTAGCTCCTGAAGACATTCCAAAGACGGCAATATGCACACCCTTTGGACTTTTCGAGTTCACACGGATGACTTTCGGGTTGTGCAATGCGGCGCAAACCTTTCAAAGGTTCATTCACTCGGTCCTGCGAAACCTTGATTTCGTCTCCTTGAGGCTGGGTCAGTCCTAAACGTTGAGAAATGCAAGTTCCTCCAGACACAGGTGAGATTCCTCGGCCACTTCATTTCCCCTGACGGAATACAGCCCGACCCAAACAAGGCACAAGCGATCTCAAGCTTCCCGCGTCCGAAAACCGTGAAGGATTTGCGGAGGTTCTTGGGCATGCTAAACTTCTATCGTCGTTTCCTGCCCAAGGCCGCCCAACACCAGTCCGCGCGTTCGATAAATCCCGACAGCAACTGGCTGAATCTACACTTTTGGCGTTTCCTCGACAAGATGCACGTCTAGCCGTTTTTGTTGATGCCTCCGACATCGCAATAAGTGCTGCTCTTCATCAAAAGGTGAATCTAGTCTGGCAGCCGTTGAGCTTCTTCTCCAGACAGTTAAACCCCGTTCAACGGAACTACAGCACCTACAATCGAAAACTGCTCGCCGCGTACTTGAGCATTAAGTACTTCTGCTTCTCCCTAGAAGGCAGGCCTTTCACAGTGTTTACGGACCATAAGCCTTTCACATATGCTTTGAAACAAAAGCACGACAAAGCGCCCCCTCGTCAGCTTCGGCACCTGAGCTTTATAAGCCAGTTCACGTCCGACATACAGCATGTGTCCGGCAAGGGCAACATAGTTGCTGACGCTTTGCCACGTGTCTCCGAGATTAACATCCCCGCCTCACTCGACTTCTTTGCTATCGCCAAGGCGCAGGAGGATGACGCAGTATTTCAGAGCCTCAAATCCAACCCCAAATGCAAATTTCGGGAGTTGCCCATCTTCGGCTCGAACCTCTCTCTCTACTGCGAATACTCGGAAAAGGGACCCCGGCCATACATTCCGGCCACCTTTCGCAAGGAAGTGTTCCATGCGGCTCACGACGTAACGCATCTAGGCATCAGGACGACAAATCGGTTGGTCACCGAGAAATACCTCTGCCCTCCATGAATAAGGACATCAACTCCTGGGCCAGAGACTGCATCGCATGTCAGAAATGTAAGGTCACCAGGCATGTAAGAAAAGAAGTGGGTTCATTTCCCCGCACTACCAAGCCCTTTGCGAGACACGGACGGTTACAAGTATTGCCTTACAATCATCGACAGGTTTACGCGGTGGCCTGAGGCAATACCTCTGAAGGACATTACGGCGCAATCTTGTACCGAAGCCCTCTGTCGAGAGTGGATCCCTCGCTTTGGTGTCCTTGCAGTGATCATCATTGACCAGGGAATGCAATTTGAGTCCACCCTTTTCTTGGAGTTATGGGATGCTAGAGGTTTGGCACTGGACGATGAAAGCCGCCATTATGGCTCGCGATGATCCGTCCTGGACTCAGGTCTTGCCTCTCGTCCTGCTCGGCCTACGAACAGCGCGCCGAGAGGAATATGCTGCCAGCCCGGCGGAGCTGGTATACAGGGAGAACCCAAGGCTCCTAAGTGTTTCGGTCTTCGACAAGAGATCGGGTCTTGCAAACTTGGGATTGCTGCGCCTGCTGAAAGGTAATCTCCGCCACTTTAAAGTCACACCTCCTACCCGACACTCGTCCGCACCTGCCTGCGTGCCCAAGGAGCTGCACATGTGCACGCACGTCCTGGTCAGAACGGATGCGGTCCGGACGCCGCTGCAGCCTCCATACGAAGGCCCGAACCGTCTTCTCGAGCGGGGAGAGCATTTCTTCCAGCTCGAGATCGGGGAACATGAGAAGGCTACCTCCTTATCCAGGCTGAAGCCCGTTTGCCTCCCAAATCAACGTCGTGTTCGCTTCGTCGTATGATGGGGAACCCAGTTCCGAGTTCAGTCGCTGAAACCCTTAGGTTTCATCTGGGGGCAGAATGATGTGGCCGCAACGGGGTTTGACATTCGAAATTTATTTCGAATGTTGTTAATTCGATTGACAGTTGCCACCACCGGTGTTCTCTGTGGCGGAGTAGGCCGTCATTTTTGAAATAATAATTGAAGTTAAATTAATATTGACATTTTTGAAATTCAATTAAGAAAAGAGATCCTAAAAAGTTGTGTAGTTTTTCGTTAACTTTATTAAGAAAATAGTAATAGAGGGAATGGATGCGCTGGGTTTATATATTCGGGATATATATCGCGCATGCCTAGCGCACGCTTATATTCCAATTAAATGGCGTGATGTGCAGGTGTTATTCATTCCCAAACCAGGGAAAACCACCTACATAGACGCAAAAAGCTTCCGACCGATCAATCTAATGTCCTTTTTGCTAAAAGGATCATATGGTTTCCAGATTCGTCTTTGAAAAGATATACACTGTTGTTATCAGCGAAAGAGAAGAATGGTCGACAAATGGCCATGAGTCTTTTCAGATTACAGACTTAATAATCTTCACCGACGGGTCAGTCATGGAGGGTGGATCGGGCGCAGGGGTGTTCACGGACAATCCGATTATAGAACTGACCCGATCGCTCGGAAAAATGACGGACGGAGATATATGCCATTTCATTGGCAGCAGAAGAATGTCTGCGACAAAAGTGGAGGGGTCGCACTATTCGAATCCGTTCCGACAGTCGGACGGCATTATCAGCACTAAATAGCAAGGACATATCAAGCCAGTTGGTGTGGAGTTGTCATCAGGTGATGCTGAAACTTGGCCGACTGAACGAAACAGTCCTGATGTGGGTGCCGGGCACTCTAACATCGCTGGTAATGAGGAGGCTCACAGATTGGCTCGGCGAAGGTCTGGATACACAGTGGGTGGTCTACTCTGAAGGGTGAAATTGCAAGGATTCACAATGGGTATTCTAGTCTGAAGGGTGAAATTGCAAGGATTCACGAAGCCGAGTCGAGAAATTTGCACTCTTGGCGGCAGGCGAAAATCCTTGTGAAAGAGCCTAGGGCCACTAGAGTGACATTTTTATTGTCTCTTAAGAAGTGGGATATGGAAACCTTAGTAGGGATTTTAACGGGACACTGCTCCTTAAACTACCATATCGAAAAGATTGGGGTGGTGGTTTCGGCTATGTGCAGCCAATGTGAGGAGTAGGAGCTTTTTATGCAGCTTCCCAGCCTCCTCAGATCTCAGACGAAGACACCTTGGCAAGGTTTTCTTCAATGAAGAATCTGCCCACTCTCTGCCTCTGGAGAATGTTCTCAGATTCGCTAAAGCCTGCGAACACCGTAGACAGGAAGGCATTGAATAGGCGATTTACGGCGATAGTACAATGGGCCTAACAATGGCCTGAGTGCTCGGAGTTGCGGCTCCCCCCAGTAAGCTAAACTAAACTAACTAGTGGTTCCCCGACTTATTATATATTATTTGGTCTGGGATTTATTCTCACTAACGCATATTTCAGGTTGCTTAAATGTTTCTTGCGGTACTTCCTTAAGGACACTCCATTTTGGATTGATTGCCGCTCTTCTGTGGCGTATCTTTTTGTAGCTTGGCAATGGATACTTTTTGAAGAGATGTACTCAATTTGACCATCTCATTTGACCATAACATGTAGTTTTCGATGATAGGTCCCCAGGGTTCACACCATTGAGGTACTTTGGCCCATACAAACTGGAACATGAGCAAATTAGGATCATTAGGTACTCCAACTTCCGTAACCTGGGGCCTTACTTTGTTCCTCATCGCCTTTTCTTACATTAAATTCAATGTAATTCGATTGGCAAACAATTTTCCATGGCAAATTTCTAACAAACTCCTTTTGGTATTCTGGCACCTACAGCCAGTTCCAAATTTATTGCATAAGCTTCCTTCCGATGTGGCCTGGATAAGAAGTTTACAATAGCAATCACAAGCAACTCTTTTCCCCCCTAATACTCCTGAAATTGAAATCTACCCATGCCCATTTAATCGGCTTAAAAGTCGTCACAAAAAGAAAATTAATGAAGTTCTCAAGAAATCATCCATACATTGAAAAGTCCCAATCCCAAGTTTTTAATCCGCAGCGGATTGTGGAAAAAAGACGTGGGATCTTCCCTTTAAGCAAACTTTATCGGGCTCATCGCATAAGATTGCGGACTTTTGATTAAAAATTGTGGAACTCGGTCTTTGTGCCGACTACCCTCCCCGTACTGGCGCCGGGCTAATCTGAAACTGAACTCTGATAAATGGAAACAAATGGAAAAACTTTTTACCTCATATTTTCCTTGAAAATCAGGAAGCGTGAACATTTCGGAAAAGGGTTTTTGGTTTTTCTGCTCTTCCGGCTACAACGGGGTTTTCCTGTTTTTCCTGGGTAGGGAAACTTGTCATGATTACAGTATGAGGCTGTCAGTTCGAGGCACTAGTTAGTATGGGGTCGGGGCTGCTTCCGAAATTTGTTTTATTCATTTATCTATTCCGACAAATTTTGGGGGTCGAAAAAGATCTCAATCTAGTTCTGCAAACCTTTCTAAACCTATCTAAACTGTTTGAAATGGAATGCCAGGGGTTGTCTCTGAAATTCCATAATTCTTCCAGCATTGCTGAAGGAACAAAAGCCGTGCGTTTTGAAAGGACATCTCGCCATTGTAGGAAATCTCGGTTCGTCTCCTCCTACCCGTTCTTCCAGGACGATTGAAATGTTTTTAAACCGAATCGCGTTTTGACTTCTGGCCATTTCATGCTTTAATCATTGCTCCCTTGCTTTCGGAATTTTTTGCATAATGGCGGCTTGAATTTCCGCCGATGCGGGCTAGGACATTGATAAATGACGAAAAAGGAAAAATAATGGCATGAAACTTTGCCTAACTCAGGCAAACCTGCTGGCTGCCAGGATCTCGACAGGCTGGCGTTCAATTAAATTTTCCCACCATCTATTTCGCATGGAGTGCTGTCCGGTTGTGAGCATCGTTCATGAACGAATTAGCATTATTTTTCATAATTTATTGTACACAGCATGAAATTGAGCAATCAAGATAGGGAAACGGGTGGGGGTAGGTCGGTGGTCGGCCAGATTTGATAAAATAATTTTAATTAGTCCCCGAAATCTCCTCATTTTTTGCTTTTCCTCTGGTCAATAGAAAATTAATTTATCCTTGGCTATGGCATGTATCCTGGTGGGAGTTGGCGTAAAAGGTTTCCAGGAGGATAAAGGTTCTTTGGTACGAGATTATGTTTCTAATTATCAATAAATACTTAAGAGGATTTGGAAAGATATTTCAAATGAATGAGACATTGGGAGGGTATAACCTGGGCGCAAAGTACGCTTGGGTCGAGTTATTAATGAAATTTTCATAACTAATTAGGGCTATGGTCGACCTTTCCTCCTTGCAAGGGGTTAATTGATAAGGTGTTTGCTGGTCATTCTATTTTTTTTGGGAATCATTCTTCGGGGTACACGAGGCCCTTACCCTTCGACTAAACATTTTATTTTGAATGATAGATGAAAGTAACTTTGGCCTCATTTTGCGTGGGAACTTCAATATCATTAGTTTCTATTCGAGTTTTTTTGGATGACTTTATTGTTTGCGGAAATCTACATGGACCCCCTAATGAGATAAGCCTATTTGCTGATGTTACGAAGCCACAGAAGGAGCCTCAGACAGGATATCAGCCTTGCCAGGCCTTCGGGCGATAGGTTCTCGCATTCTTGGCGAATATTCGCGTAAGCCCCTGACTTCAAAAAACCCCAAAAAAGAAGTCTGGAATGGTTAAATTGGGTGATCGCGCCGGCTAGTGCGAATCACCAAAACGAGAGATAAAGCCGACCCAGAAATGTTTCCTTTAGAATATCGGTTGTGGCTCGAGCAGTGTGCGCCGTTGCACCCTCCGGTTGGAATCGCATGTTCTCCAGTCCCAATTCATCCAATTGAGGAAGACAAAATTCGGTAACCATGGCTCTGTAGCGCACACCGTCCACAGTCGTCGTTTGTTCCGCGGCGTTCTGAAAGAAAAATGACTTGATGACTCCTCTTGCCTAAACAGCACGCCACGCAGTGACTTTGATCGGTGCCCCGGAAATGGTTATTTTGTTTATTCACGTAATCCCTAAGATGGAGATGAACCTCATCGTTGATGGTAATTTTCTATGAAAAATTGTCCTCCTCTTCGTTGAGATGCAGGATGGCTTAAGCATACGTTAGACGCTTTCGGCTGTTAACAGCTAACAGCAGATACACTGTCTGCACTTTGCAAGGAAACATCTTCAAATCGTCCACCAAAATTGTGCGTAGAGACTGCCGGCTAATGCTCAATTGCGTGGCACGTCTTCTGGTCGATGTTCCGGGCTCCTTCCTGCGATATTCCCAGCAGAACGGCTGCTCCGGGGCCGGCCAGCCTTGGGAACATTTCGTGTTGTCCCAGTCTCTTCAAGGAAAGTGGCCAAACGCCGCAGTGTTTGTCCAGTTGGTGTCGGACGCCCAGGAAATCTGCGACGAAATTCATGCTGCGTCAACACAACCGACTAATTGTTGTGTAAAAAAAGCTCTTGCGGAGCATACCTTATTTACTTCACAAATGTCAAAACCGAATTGACAATTGACGCCATTTGTTAAAGTTATAGCGTTTCCCCACAGTGTGATTACTTTTGCTCCACCTTGTACAACTCGTAAAACTGGTGGAAAAGGTTCTAAAAACATCGCTCAACAAGGCGTAAGCTATGCCAGCATTTTGAAATCCGCACCTCAAAGCCAAGAAAATACAAGTACCCCACAATCTGGAAGGGCTTCTTCTTATACTGACTCAAACTATGAACCAGTTTACGGTCTCGATGCAAAACATGATGCATAATCAGACCCAGATCTTACAGGTCCTTTTCAGAAGCAAATGAACCAGCTTAAAAATGAAACGGGCATCCAAATGGCGTCAGCCAGCATAAACTGGAAATACGACACTTCCTGTTTGACATATCCGAAATGTATCTCACTCGTAAAAAAATGCCCAAATTGGTGGATATTGCTTCTACCATACTAAGCATCGAAAAAGAAAAGCCTCCGTTGGTACCGGAATACTTATCAGATTCCGCATTAAGCACTATTTCCAAGGAGATTACTGCAAAGACTACCTTCAAGCAACTTCAATCCGATCACTGAAGTGGTCCTGCGAGATAACCATCACGGCCATCTATTATCCTCCAAAGTTTAAACTAATTTCTCAGACATTCGAAGAATTTTTTTACATACTTAGGAACAGATTTCTTGCCGTTAGGGGTTTTAATACTAAGCACCCTCATTAGGGATCCAGACTGGTTACTCCCAAGGGAAGACAGTAGTGGGACGAACTAGACTGAGACATTAGACTTTATCGTCTAATCTGGACAGTCCACTTATTGGCGGGCAAATTTACGAAAGATCCCGGACCTGGTAGACTTCATCATTATCATCAACGGCGCAACAACCGGTATCCGGTCTAGGGCTGTCTTAATAAGGAACTCCAGACATCCTGGTTTTGGGCCGAGGTTCACCAATTCGATATCCCTAAAAACTGTGGGGTGTCCTGACCTACGCCATCGCTCTATCTCAGGCAGGGTCTACTTCGTCTTCTTTTTCTATCAGAGATATTACCTTTATAGACTTTCCGGGTGGGATCATCCTCATCCATACGGATTAAGTGGCCCGATCACCGTAACCTATTGAGTCGGATTTTATCCACAGCCTGACGGCCATGGTATCACTCATAAATTTCGTCGTTATGTAGGCTACGGAATCGTCCATCCTCGTGTAGGGGCCAAAAATTCTTCAGAGGATTCTTCTCTCGAACGCGGCCATGAGTTCGCAATTCTTCTTGCTAAGAACCCAAGTCTCTGAGGAATACATGAGGACTGAAAAGATCATAGTCTTGTACAGTAAGAGCTTTGACCCTATGGTGAGACGTTTCGAGCGGAATAGCTTTTGTAAGCTGAAATAGGCTCTGTTGGTTGACAACAACCGTGCGCGGATTTCATCATCGTAGCTTTTATCGGTTGTGATTTTCGACCCTAGATAGGAGAAATTGTCAACGGTCTCAAAGTTGTATTCCCCTATCCTTATTCTTGTTCGTGCTTGTGTTTGACCAGTGCGGTTTGATGTTGTTGGCTGATTCGTCTTCGGTGCTGACGTCGCCATTTAGAAATATAAGCCTCATTAAACGTTCCCGCCCTTACAAAGGAGACTGCAGGGTCGGAGAAGGATACCTTGTTCAAGGCAGAACGAACGAACCTTCGATCCTTGTCCCAGGTGTCATATTAAAATTATACTTGGGGATTTTAATAGCCAAGTAGGGACGGTGCCTCACGAACATATGGGGGGCCAATATAGACTCGGATCACTATCTCGTTGGACTGGTGTTCCGAGCTCGAATAACAACACCACCCAGAATCCCCTCTGACAATCTGGTGAGAGGTAACATTGAAGCCATCCACAGCGCAGCTCTCCGCAATACCTATAAGGGGGAAATGGATGCCGCAGTAACCGCAGTCAACAGATCATTAAATTTTCCTTTTTGTAGGTATTTTCATCATGCATTGATTGCTCGGTCATTTTTTGTTGGGATAGGGTAGGTGAATGGTTTTACGCCCACAGTGTCGGATTCCCGGTTCGGTACGTAGTCGGACTACCAACTAAACAACTTCCCATCGGCAGAGAGCCAGCCTGGAACCGTTTGCCACATCACTTCGGGTAGTCCCTGAACTCTCTCGCCCTGCGGAGCCTTCAAATCAGGGAACTCCTTTCTCGAACCGGAGGGGATAGGAGGAAGGAAACTGTCAGTTCAAGGGACCCCCTGTCATCCGGCTCCTCCACCGGTCGAGTTCTATCTTCTTAGCAACGAGAAGGATCCGAACGTAATGGGCAACAATGCTCCACTTGTCAGCACTCCTCAGCATCTCTTCGACAATGTTGTCTGGCGAGAGATCCCCTGTGTTTAAATAGAGCTGCTGACGAACCCCATCCCACCTTCCACAAGAAAAAAGGTGTGGTGGGATTCGTCTACAACTCCATTACAAAACACACGATCCGGAGATCGCCCCTCTCCAATCTTGTGTGCAGGTAAGACTGAAAACCTCCAGGCCCGCTTAAAAATTGGGTAAGGAAATAGTCTCACCCATGCTTCCTATTCAGCCACGCACCTAATCTGTCGATGGGCCGCGCAGTCCGTCTGCCTCTAGTTTCATTTTGCTAAGAGAGCTGCGTGTAGGGTGCGTTGCCGTTCTTCACGAGCAACAACCATAGCAGTTGATATTGTGGGGATTATTGGTTGTGGCTGTGAGAAGGGGTCGGTTCGAAGAAAACACAGCTGATGCCTGGTTTTTAATTCGATTTCTCAATTCGATTAATTGGAGGTTGCGGTATTTTGGGTTCTGGTCGGTTGGACGAGTTGGTTTGAGAAGGACTTGTTGGTGATTTGGTGCGTGAATGCTGACTGAAGAGGAACTATTAAATTGATTTACAAGAGGTGCTACCAGTTGGCTTATTCCAAGTGGTTTTTCCTAAGTCTTAAGTCCTAAGTATTCTAAATCCTTCTCCCCTCTAATTCCTCTAAACTCATACTAAAAAGAGACATCCTCTATTTTTATGGCCTGATAATTTCAAAGACTGGAAGGAACCCTATAAGCGGCCAATGAATATCTTTAGTAGGGGATGTGATCCGTCACGGACCTTCTCTCTCGATTGCTTACTCAGGTACCGAGTTTTATGAATCCATGCGCGTTGTCCGGGTTAGAGCCCAAGGTTGTCATACGGAAGGTCGCGGTTCAAATCTCACTGGTGGCAGTGGAATTTGTATCGTGATTTGAGGTCGGATACCAGTAGACTCAGCTGTGAATGAGTACCTGAGTCAAATCAGGGTAACAATCTCGGGCGAGCGCAATGCTGACCACAGTCCCTCTTACAGAAGAATTTTTGTCTCTAGTTTTAACTTCGCCTGTGATCTGATAGGTTGGCGCCATATTCTCTTTCATATTTCAAATTCCTATGCGGCCCCATGCATGGTTAAAAGATACGTGAAAGTTTGTAAAATATCACAGGAGAGACTGACCATTCCCGAGTCTGGCTAGCATAGAGCGCGTGTCAACAGGATACTTCAGTTAAGAATCTTCATTTATGGGTTGGTCTGCACGGTCAATTTTGCCAACTCTTTATGTTTTGGGATAACTCCGCTCTTTAGGCCGGCTTCGAGTAGCTAGGAGAGTTTTTTGATTAACGTGCAACCCATTAAGTCATTATAATGGATTGAATTGGAATCATCCACTATAAACTGCTTGAGCTTGGTGAAATGGTTGACCCTGATTTTTTCTGATAATAGCTAACGACACTGAGTGAATAAAGAAGCAGTGATTCGGCACGCCGACGAAGTACTTGGCTAGGAAGTTTTGATCCGTCTATTCTGCAAACCTGACATGGTTCTGTTAGACTACCTCTCATTTCAGTTTTTTTTTAAATACCTGCAGAAAGGGGAAAAGTTTGAATTTGAAAAGTGACGGTTGTAATTGTCACAGTTTTTAGCGTAAAACCATAGAAGTTATATAGAGTACCTACCCTTTAAGGTAGGGATCGAGGTGAAGACCGTTGTTGAAAGCTCTATTTACATAGTTTAAATCTGATGATTTGTCGAATCAGTATCGCAAGTTATGATTTGGACTAAAATAAGACCCTTAAGTCATTAAATATGTTATTGTAACGCTCCTGGTATGGACAGCAATCAGGAAAATTGGCTCGCGCTTTACCAACGACATATATGGCTAGCATAACTGTCTGGATCAGCATCTGTAAGTTCGAGCAGATATTGTATTAGACTAACTTGTCTTTTACATCAGAGACAGTGCCTTGAAAGATGGTTGAGCAATGAAAACAACTTCCGAATCGCACGATTTTAATGCAACTCGATTCGTCAAACCTTTTCTTTAGGAGTACAGCTTGGTAGCGATAAATATGGTTTCGATTGGACCATGCTTCTAGATTTCGCCAACCCTTTAATAAAGTCTACAAACTTGTTGCTGAAATCAATCATAAAACTTTATTTGATTTTTAGAATGTCAATAACTTTATTACATAAAAAATGGAAGAGGAGCTAAAAACTGTGTGTATACTCTCTTTCTTAAAATTGACATCTCACTAATTCATTTTTCAAATTAAATTATTTTTTTCAAATCACGGCCTGCTGCGCCACGGAGAACACTGATAGTGGCCACTGTCAATCGAATTAACAACATTCGAAATAAATTTCGAATGTTGTTAACCCCGCTGCGCCACATCATCCCAATTATGTAATTTTTGAGATTAAATGGTTTCATGATGCAATCCCCTACAGGGGGTCGTATGCTTACCTACTTATATCCACTTTAATCTTACATAAGTTTCAAAAACACCCGAACTAACCTAATAAATTTAATAAATACCTGGAAAATGCACTCACCTTAATGAATAGTCCACTTTGTAGCATTCGGCGCTTTATCAATTTGTTGCGGCATTTCGAGTCCACTTGCATTTGTGCTGAAACTTTTGCCGTGTTGCGCGCTTGGAAGGCCAGATGGTAGCCGAATAACAATAATATTATGGCTGGAATCATATATGCCCAGATGTACGCTTTGCCTTCCATTAACCTAATTGTGTATGAAAAAGATGAGAAAAATATATGAAAATGATTAGTAGTTTTAAACTTGCAACACTTTGTTATGTGGTTTATTGAAATACAACAGAAATTAGTGAGATTCAGTTAGATTGCAATGGGAAAAGGGATATAAAATTTTATTAAAATATCAAAATTTGTTTTTTCTCTCCTCCGTTTATAATAGTCAAAGTGGGCAATGTGAATAAGCTATGTTAATACGAAAAGAGGGATCATCAGATGCTGCCTCACCTCTGCCTTGTGAGCAGCGAGAACGAACCGGCTCGCAGGTGTTGTACGCTCCCTTTCATAATTCGTAAAACACAACAAGGGTACGAATTATATTCAGCGTAACTCGGCCCATAGTTCGGACCAAAGCTTGGTCGGATCGGACCGACATTAAATGGATGCGGACTTTGGACTCCCCAATCGCTAAAAGTAAAAATTGTCTAGCTCCGGCCAAGCTTTAGTCGTTCGGACTATGGGCGGAGTTACACTGAATATAATTCGTAACCTTGTTGTGTTTTACGAATTATAAAAGTGAACATATAACACCTGCAAGCCGTCTCTGCTCGCCTCTGACAAACTCCCAATCACCCAAATCTTCCCGCCCGTCAATATATGTGTGCCTTTAGAAGTAACAGTCAGCCAATATACGAGCATCGTCAAAGAGGTGTGCGAAACTCAAACATCGCAACGCTCCCTCAACTACAAAAACTTAATCTCGCTGCCTGGAGATCTCCTAAAGGATATCAAACTGAAAAGATCTCTTCGGAGAAGACTCTTCAGAAACAGATACGGCACCCACTGTCGCGCCTTCAAAAACGAGATTCACGATCTAGATAATTCGATTCGTCAGAGAACCCAAACTCTCTACACTGAGCACCTCCACGGTCGACTTTCCAATATTGAGCTCAATCCACACACCGACCGTGAACTGAGGCAAACATGTCTCAGTCTCGGCAAGGATAATATCCCAAGCGCCATCTTACCCCATAACTTTTCTCCACCCGAAAAAACCGAACTATTAGCCAACCACTTTTTAAAGGCCCATCAGACCACACTTCACCTTCGCAGTGAAGAGGCGGAAGAGGAAGTCCTCTCCTCTATCTCCTCTCTCCTCAACTCACAGCATTTCGTCCACGACCCATCAACCTGTCTTCACTTAGTGGCTACCTAGTTCTCCAAGAACAAAAAATCCACCGGTTTCGACGATATCCCAAATATCATCGTAAAGAGATGCTTCGCCTTTTACAGTCCCTTTCTCTCCGTAATTTTCAACCACTGCATTCTCAATGCACATTTCTCCACTATCTGGAAGAATGCCAAAATAGTCCCGATCCGGAAAAAAATAACGAAAACCCTTTGATACCAGATAGCTACAGGCCTCTATCTTATCGCCAACCGCCAAAATCTTCGGGCGGGCCATCAAAACGATGATTGACGAACCCAGCGACACCAGTGATATCATCCGAAACTTCTAGTTTGCAAACCATTCGCAACATTCAGTCGGGCACGCACTCCTCGTACTCAAAACTAACATTTGATACGAATTTAACCGCAAAACGCCAACTATCGTCTGCCTTCTTGACCTGAAAAAAAAAGCCTTTGACTCTGTCGGGCAACATGGACTCATCGCTAAACTTTCAAGGTCATTTCATTTCCACCCACAACTATGCAAACTCCTCCTCAGGTTTCCCCATGATAGAAAAGCCCGGGTTGCCGTCCAAAGCCATCTATGTAAAACTGACACTTGCCCCGCGGGCATTCCTCAGGGATCGGTACTCTCTGCCACCCTCTTCTCACTATGCACTGCGGACATTCTACTGCCTCCCGACGACCCCAACCCGATGAAAGTCCTGCAGTATGCTGACGATCTGATACTTTATGTATCAGTCAAAACCATTACGCAAGGTGAAGCTCGTCTAAATTCATACTTAGGCGACCTATACCACTATTTTTCTAGGTGGAAATTCTCCTTCAACCTAACCAAATGTCAGACAATAGTGTTCCGGGGCAACACTAAACTGACATACGCCATCAAACGTAACATCGAAAACATCTCCCTACACATTAACTCCGTCCCAATACCAAAAGTAGAGCAAGTGACACACCTCCAGGTCACATAGACACATAGACCTCCACTGAAACGTGTAAACAACGCTTTCCGGTCACTTCTACGATCAACCGGTACAATAGACCTGTTGCGCAGAAAGTTAAACTTTTCTGCTATAAGCAACTCATACGACCCCTTCCCACCTTCGGCTTCATCTTCTGGGCAGATTGCTCAGCAATCCAAATCGAGAAACTGAGTCTCTGCGAGAGAAAAATATTGCGTTATTGCGCTAATATTTTCAAAAACGAGGATCGTACGAAATACATTTTGAACCATACCTGCAAAGTTGCCAGGATCGATTTCGCACTTCGCTTCCTCGACAAGTGTGAAGCACACCCTAATCAGCTGATTAGAGAGCAAATGAACATTGATTGCAGTATTGAGAATTATCTCCGCAGACGCCAGTTCCCTCAAGCCCTCGTGAACCCGTCAATCCGATGCAATATCTTCGATGAGGTTGGAAAGGTAACTCGGGTACTCGGGTTCCTTCTCCTTCGACCAGTTCGTGCCACTTCCCAACCTTCCCCGTCCCTCTCTCCTTTCTCTTTCTTCCTAATAGCGGAAATTTCCTCCATTTGACCTTTTTTTTCAGACTATCGATAAGTGTGGTAGTCAAAGGGTAGTATAGGTCCCAGGGCGAAACGTGGATTGGTACCCACGATGGAGCATAAAACCTGGGAAACACTTGCTGAACCAACACCAACAGTTCTACTACCAAACCCTATCTCCAACTCCACGTGGTGACCGCTGGGAGCTCTTTCTTAACGAAAAGCTACAGATGGAGAAGGATGAAGGCGAGTCTCCTGCGCCTAAAAACGAGGGAAATTGTACCAACTAGTCCTCCAGGTTGGGGGTTGGGTAGGGCTGACAACCCTACACGAAAAACAACTTGTTACAAAGCCACAACAGGAGCCTCGGACTGGACGGATAATACAACGACGAACCCGGCAACGACAAAGGAATCGGCGCAAAACCGGGATGTCTGGAGTTCCTTATTAAGACAGGCCTAGACCGGATACCGATGGTTGCGCCGTTGATGATGGTGATAAGTAATTTTACTTTAAGTCCCTTTCATTAAATAAAAATGTGTTTCTCTGCGAGCCGCTTCGGTCACGCTGCTCCCAGGGCAGAGGTGACGCAGCGTCTAATGAGTTGCCTCTGCCCTGGTACGAAACCGTAGTCGCCTTCGTCCCTCTTTTCATTTTTGAACTTTGGGTGTTAACCTAAAAAGAGGAGTCCGCGGACTATAAAGAGTGGGAGCAAGTTGCTCTCCATTTGGTCCGATCCGACATTAAATGGATGCGGACTTAGGACTTCTCAATCCCTAAAAGAAAAAAATATGTTAAAACACTTGTTCCAATGACCAGCATTGATGTTTAAAGCAGCAAAAAAATCCTAGTGGCTATCCAAAATAATTGTGACAAGAAGAATTCCCTTGTGGGGCCCCCCTCCCTGAACTTAAATTGATTCAGGATATATTCAGAAAAGTTTTGCAAGAAGTGTTTAAGAAAATAAGGGATGAGATTTGTTTTTAGAGTGCTTGTCTCTTATGCACAGAAAACCCTTGAAAATTGACCTAACCTTGCGAAGCCTCGTTTCCTTCTTATAAGTTCGCAGATGGCCAGATCACGATAAATTGCAATACAAATACAAGTCACCTCACCGGAGGGGATGGATCTTTTCCGAAACACAAGAGCAGAGGGAAAAAGGCTACTCAAAAAGTACGGGGTGGTCCTATGGAAAATGAAAGCTGGTACCATCGTCCAGCGAAATATCCTCAAAAATATCATAATGGAGATGGAAGAACTCTAAGACCTTGCACGCCAGCAAAACTGTCCTAGATGACAGCTGAGGAAGAGCTGAGGAAAAAGCATATCGCTGGTATAGTCCTTAGCATAAAACGCAGTGCAGTCAGTACGCCAGAGGGGGGGGGGGGGGGGGGGGGGCAGGAAAATCTATAAAAGGAGGCGACAGGAAACGCCGGGATCTGCCGATGGGAACGAAGCAAGAAGACTTCCGCGAGGTCGTAACCAAGCAGGCAAAGCAGCGTCGAAAACAGAAGAAAATTCAACAACAATAATATACTATAAGTTGGATAGCGACAGCAGGGGCTCCACTGTGGCAAAGTCGAAGTCGACTACGACGGCCATTCTTATAAAGTCGAACGAAGGAAGATCTATCCTGGAAGTTTTTCGAGAAGTCCGCCACAATGTCAAATCAGAAGACGCTGGTAAAGATGTTAAATCTATCCGGCGGACTCGAACTGGACCTAAAAGAAGGGTACGTTTTGCGAGACTGCCAAGAGCATTCTCGGCGTGAAAGCTGTGATACGCATGTACATCCTCGAAAAAGGGATCTGGATTGGAAGAGGTGGGGGAGGCGATCAAAAGGGATTACCCAGATGTGACCAACCATAAGATGGGAGTTACGTCCGTGAACTCTAGAGGGCGAAAATTGACCATTATCGCTCTTTCTGATAAAACAGCGCGAAAATAGAAGAACTGCAGCTGAATCGCTAGTTATGAATCTTATTGCTGCAGCTAGTAATGCATCGGTTCCCAAAAGAAAACGGCGTCCCGGGAAATTACCTGTGTACTGCTAAAATTGCAAGCCTATGAGGGAATTGCTTTAGACTTCGGCGGATTGCTCAGCGGGCAAGAAGCTAAGACGAGGTATTGCTTAGAACAGCAGAGTATGAGTGGGAAAAAGCAACTCTGCCACGAAATAAACAGGCAGAAGGCACGCTGCTGGAAGGAGCTAATGAACGACGTAAACAGAAAGTCATGGGGCTTCGGGTAGGTATCCAAAAATCTCGGTGACGTGTGGAAGCAGCGAAGATGGAAGAAATTGGGCAGGCCCTTTTTCTTGTCTACCCCCTCTGAACTGACGCTCTCGATGAAGGAGTAAGTATGTGCGCTTGGTTCTTGAGGTCCTATTTAAACCTGTATTGGCTCCTGATAAAGGAGAGCTGGAATGGATGGATATTATATATGTTCGTCACCTCGTTTACCAAGATGTCAATGGGCACCATTCCCAAAATGAAGAATGCCGCATCATCTGAAATGGCCCGGAAGGCAGAAAACACCCTGCTGTTCTTCTGTAGAGTACACTCAGTATATGTGAGTTAAATAAGATGGAACTCACCATCCTGGCTATAAGCAGCCTGCAAGTATTACGCGGACCTTCTGCATTCGGGATCATTCTTGTCAGAGCTATATAGACTGTGGATGCGTTTTCGGAAGTATGTTTAAAATTGAGCTTTGCATCTATCATCATTCTTCTCCGGAGCCGGAAGATTAAGCACATCGTTGTACATTATGTTCCACAGTAGTGGGTCCAGTACGGGCCTCTCTGTGAGAGACAACGCACACCTGAGGTTCATCATCAGTATCATACCAGAGCTATCCACGATGGCACTAGGGTAGGTAGGAACTCTAATCGTCGTCAGAGAATTTTGAATGCATTTTCTCGTTCAGGGTTACTACCACGCAATATTTGCTGGTACTACCCTTTCCGTGAACTGCATCTCCGGTCAAGTCAATAAGCAATTTGATGGCAACAATGGTAGATCTGGCTTTGGGGAAACCATACTGTCGGTCCAAAAGGCCTCTTTGGCTCTTAACAACCGGGAGCAATCTATTATAGTTTACCCTCGCCAGTATATTCCCCATAGCTCACTAGGAGGTTTGGCAGAACTACCAACTTCTGCCCTTTCCATGCTGCATGCAACATCCCCTCGGACATGTAAGCTTCGAAAATCTCAGCGAATATGTCCGGTCTGGATTTCACGGTGAGCTTAAGCGCCCTATTTGGTACTCCGTCCAGGTCACCAGCCTTAGTCGATTGGTCTAGCCACACTTCCATGAGATTTGCTCATACAATGTTTTTGTAGACCAGCCTGATGTCGTTCTCGGCTTTGGGTATGTTGTTTCACTACCGTGTGGCTGTCTCCATAGTTTTAAAATAATTGCAATAACATTCCAGGACAAAGAACGCGTCTTCGAACTCAGACCATGTGGAGGTTTAGCAACTGTACACGCACATGCTGCTTATTTTTGCCCATACAGATCCACTGTATAGCTTGCCGCAGGCAGGCCCATATCACCGGTCCATCAGTGGAGTCTGTAACGTCTCTGTGACGGTTTATTGATGATGGCAACCTTCACCTTCCCCATTTATTGGCGTAAAACACCACCGGAATGTTCCACAGTAGCAGGTCCAGTACGGAGTCCTGTGGGGCACTTGCGGTGATAACGTGGTCATAATGGAGGTACGGAAGGCCGTAGAGAGAAAATTGGTATCAACACTACCTCCTCGCCCCTATCCACGATTTGTTTTTTCGATTATTAATGCCTGGAAGGCACCCTTAACGAATGCAACTTTCTTGGCAAAATGAGCCAAGGGGCAAGTGGACTGCGCGGCTCATCGACAAATTAGACCCGTGGTTGAACAGAAAGCACGGTGAGATTGATTACATCCTTACCCAACTTCTAAGTGCGCATGGAGGTTTTCAGTCTCACCTGCACAGGGTTGGGAAGGTGCGATCTCCTGATTGTGTGTTCTGCAATAGAGTGGCGGATGACGCTGAACACCCCTTTTTCTCTTACGAGAGGTGGGACGGCCGCTGCCAGCAGCTTTATGCAGACACAGGGGAGCTCTCTCCAGACAACATTTCCAGAGAGATGCTGAAGAGCGCTGGCAGCTGGAATCGTATTGCGCATTATGTTCGGGCTCTTCTTACTACGAAGAAGATTGAACTCGACCGGCAGAGGGATCGGACGGTAAGGGGTTTCCTGAACTAACAACTCCCTTCCTCCCCTCCCCTCCCGTTGGTGAAAGGAATTCCCTGACTTGAAGGCTCCCAAAGCCGGGAGAGCGGGAGGGCTAGCCCGAAGTAATGTGTCAAACGGTTCCAGGCTAGTTCTCTGATGACAGGGAGGTGTTTAGTTGGCAGTCCGCCAGCATGCTGTTGCGGGAGTCCAACACTCTGTGCGTAAACGCATTCACCTACCCAACTCCCAAAAAAAAAATGACTGGAAGGTGAAGTTTACGGAATTGGAAATCGCATACCGGTTTCTTGTTTCAGGTGGAGACATTGGCCCGATACATGCTTTTGAGAGTGGTGGCTGCAATTGTAGGAGGATGGGAGATAAATTGGCGACTCCACGTGTCGGTTTTTTTTATTGTGGGTCTAGGGAACCTAATACCCTGCAACTCCGATTGTGGCTGATGTTTGTTCCTGAACAAAATGCGCGAAATTCTTATGGGAAGTTGCGGTACAATACAACAAATGCAACCAACTCATCTTCTATTCTCAGCCATTTCTTTTCGGTTGTTCCATAAAACCAAACAATATCTTAACCTTAACTTATGTTGTTTTAAACTTTCAAAACATAGCTGACCCGAGTAGGTCAATGTTATCCATTGCCTAGGTTCTGTATTCACCTCCTCGAGGAGTGTTTAAAGTCGCTGTTTTGAGGCCTGGTGTAGTTTCGTTTTAAACCGATTTTCGATGAGGTTCCTGTTGTATCCGTTTTTGTTGGCTGTTTCCAGGATGCAATTCATTTCTTTATTTCTTCTCTGCTCATTGAGCGGTGTTCTGACCATCCTGTGAATCAACAAATTGTGTGCACCATCTTATGGTGAAGATCCCCTCTTTCCTGGATTATTTTTAAGTCTAGGAACGGTATCTCCCCTTCCTTTTCGATCCCCATGGTGAACTCGATGTTCCTCTGTGCCCGGTTGAGTTTCTCGAGAATTGTTCCTGCTTTTTCCCTTTTGATGATTAATTGTTAATACATCTTCCACGTATCTGATCCAGCATCACGGGAGTGCCCCAGCTTCCTGTAGTTCATTTTTAGTCTTGGTACGACTTGACCGCACCAGGCGCGGAAGTTTTACCAACAAGTCAGCAGGATGAAGCCTTATACACCTCGATGCTCATCCTGCCGAGACAAAGAGGGAAATTTGATTTCCGACAGAATGGACATATTAGAGCGATGGGTTGAGTACTTTGATGAGCTACTGAACAACCAGAACATCGGCGAGTTGGAGATCCCGCCAGCTGAAGACCACGGACAAATACTGCCACCACCAAGTTTAGGAGAAGCAGTCCGTGCAATTCATCGGCTAAAAAATCATAAGTCGCCAGGAGTCGATGGAATTACAGCCGAATTAGTTAAATATGGAGGCGACCAATTACACCAAGTGGTTCATCAACTTGTGCTCAAGGTATGGGACAGCGAATCAATGCCTGACGATTGGCAACGAGGCGTTATCTGTCTCATACATAAAAAGGGAGATATCACACAGTGCAGTAATTATAGAGGTATCACGTTGCTGAGTACCATCTATACGATATTCTCCGCTATCTTGCTAGGCCGGATAGCCCCGTACGTCCAGAACATCATTGGCCCATACCAAAGAGGCTTCACTCCAGGCAAATCAGCAACAGATCAGAGTTTCTCTGTGCGGCAAGCGATGGAAAAACGGTTGGAATATGGACAACAGTTGCACCATCTGTTCATCGACTTTAAAGCCGCCTATGATAGCAAAGCCAGGGTAAAACTATACACGGCCATGAGAGAATTCGGTATCCCGACGAGACTCATAACTAGGCGAGATTAGGCTGACCCTGACCAATGTGCGAGACCAGATAAAAGCAGCAGGATCACTCTCACGACCATTCGACATCAATAACGGTCTACGACAAGGGGATTCCCTATCATGCCTCCTCTTTAACCTGACCCTGGAGAAACTGATCCGTGATGCTGAGGTAAATGCAAGAGGTACGATCTTCTTCAACTCCACCCAACTACTAGCCTATGCTGACGATATCGACATCATGGGAAGAACGACCCGAGACGTACAAACTGCCTTCATCCAGATCGAGTAGGCGGCGATTGGGGCGAGATCTTGGGCTGCACATCAATGAAGGCAAGACAAAATATATGGTGGCAACGTCAGCACCGAAGACGAATCAACCAACAACATCAAAGCGCACTGGTCAAACACGAAGAAGAATAAGGATAGGAGAATACAACTTTGAGACCGTTGACAATTTCTCCCATCTAGGGTCGAAAATCACAACCGATAACAGCTACGATGATGAAATCCGCGCACGGTTGTTGTCAGCCAACAGAGCCTATTTCAGCTTACAAAGACTGTTCCGCTTGAAACGTCTCACCATAGGGCCAAACCTCTTACTGTACAAGACAATGGTCTGGCCAGTCCTCATATATTCCTCGGAGACTTGGGTTCTTAGCAAGAAAAATTGCGAACTCTTGGCCGCGTTCGAGAGAAGAATCCTCCAAAGAATTTTTGGCCCCCTACATGAGGATGGACGATACCGCAGCCTACACAATAACGAAATCTATGAGCGATACCATGACCGTCCGGTTGTGGATAAAATCCGGCTCAATAGGTTACGGTGGTCGGGTCACTTAATCCGTATGGATGAGGATGATCCCACCCGGAAAGTCTATAAGGGCAATATCTATGGTAGAAAAAGAAGGCGAGGCAGACCTTGCCTAAGATGGAGCGATGGCGTAGGTCAGGATCAGACAGCTTTTAGGGATATCGAATTGGTGGACCTCGGCGCAAAACCGGGATGTCTGGAGTTCCTTATTAAGGCAGGCCTAGACCGGATACCGGTTGTTGCGCCGTTGATGATGATGACGACTTGATTGTAAGATTCTTCTAGATAATAGATATGAATATCGCTAGCAACTGCTTTTGATTCGGAGCCTTGACATTTTAAAATAAAGGTAGAAATCACAGCTCAAATAATTTTATTGATATAAAAGAAATTTAAGGAATAATTAGCCAGAATCTCTCAGTCATTTAATTTCACAACTTTTGTAATTAGTTTAGCTTGTTTGAAATTTTTTATGTCAACTCCCTTTTTACTTTCAATTATTTTTTTTTACACTTCAAAAATCAAGGTCTACTACGCCACGGAGAACACCGGTGGTGGCATCCGTCAGTCGAATTAAGTTAGCCCTGCTGCGCCACACATTCTCCAGGTTCTCCATAAATACCTCGAATAGCAACGGTGGGATGGAGTTGCTCATTGCTGTTTGTTTTATAAAATTTATTCCTGAATTTGAAATAGGAGACACTTATGCACGTGAAGGGCAGTTTCTTATAGTCTTTAGTTTAGTCTGCTTCCTCCATTCGGATGGGTTTTCGTGTGTCGTAATCCATTTTTCGAACAAGTATTGGGCTTCCTTCATCGGTGTGCTTGGGAACAGCGCTTTTACGTCAAAGGATACTAAAATTTCATCACTTTGTATCCCCCGGCCTCGTTGAGTCTGGCAATGACTAATTAATTATATGACTATAAAAAAACCCAAATTATAAAGGAAACTTTCAGAAGATAGAACACTGAAGAAGGGGACAGTTGGTCCCTGAAATACGTAGTTGCACATATTACCAAATACTTTAGCCAATAAAAAGGAGAAATATCTTCTAAGGTAATCTTTCATTTCAAGTAGTATGCTTTTATCTTAATATCCTCATTATATTTGTATAGAATTATAGCTATTAACAGATGGCTCTGTTGAATTATTTTGCTTTGCTCCATATGGTGATGCCTCTAGAAAAATATTTCCTCAATGTATGTTTATCTCTATGTAGGGTTTAGGGCGGATAGAGAGAAATCGAAACTGAAAAGAATGAAGCCAATCGAAGGCAACAATCGTAGAGCGTAGCCTTGAAAAAAAAACATGAGAAAAGGTATTGTTTCATAATGACACTGCGCTGGTCCATCTAACTACTATTCAGCAAAAGGTTATCTTTTTTTTGCTCTTAATTCTATTATTACATATATACATCTTCTTCCATCTTATTCGATTATCAAAAATCATTGAATGTACTCGCTTTATCGTTCCTTTCAATCAAACTATCTATAAAAGTATCTGTGAAGTAAATCTGCAATAGCAACTGACAAGGACTTTGAAGAGGCGTTCAAAATTCCCACAGTATTTCACACAAATAAAGTTAGATACTATTTGGATTTTGTAAGATGATATCTCCAAGCCACGAAAAGACAGCTTGTTCCTTGCAAGTACCATTGTCTGAAACATTTAACAGAAAAGATACAAAAGGAAGAACACTTACCAACAGTGTTTACTGATAAGAAGTTCCTGAACTATTTCCGCCGCTGTGAGTTGCAGCTTCGTTTTAATTTCCTTTTCCTTATACTTGAACGCGACTGCAATCCCGACCATGAGCAGTGGGAAACCCCACGATATTGCACTGTAAGTAGAAGAGAAAGAAAAGGATTCATTATTGATAATCCCAGCACGATAGGAACTTCTTCGGTTCACAATGTTTTGTAATGTGGGTAATCTTTGTGGCTTCGGGGTTCTTTTTACACGAACCATTACCTCCTTCAATTTGAGGAACACTTTCTCGATTATATACGCTTTTTATATGACTCAAAGGATTGCACTTTATGGCGTAGACTTGATGTAATGTGCGGAGTGCTTTTAAAATGGTGATGTCCTTTCGTTATGGCTCCAGTATCGTAAAGATGTGATATATCTGCTCTCATGAGGGTAGTGTAGAAACGATTTGTGTAAGGTTCACAGTTTATATTTTGGATAAAGGACGAGAAGCTTCATTTACCAAGTTAGCTACCAAAGTTCATTATTTAGTGACTGTGGTTTTCACTTAAAACTGTTATTGCTACTATAAAAATCGTTTTAGTAGTCCTGTTTATGGTTTGAGGGAAAGTGCGAGCAAGGCTTAAACATTTATTATTTACTAACTTCCCAGACTAGGAGGGGATGTAATTTCAGTAGTAGAGGTCTAGCTTTTATGAGGGAAAACATTTACAAGCATGATTACTGTGTTTATTGCAGTTAACACTTGCATGCTATTGTTTTACGTAATATTATAAAGATTTCCACAGTGGTGGAAATTAGACAGAAGGGGCAAAGCGGCAATCTGGATCTGCGGAAACCGAGCAATAGAAAACAAGAGAAATGGCCCAAAAGGACGGATTCACACGAGCTAATGAACCGTTGATAATTTCGCCTATCTAGGGTCGAAAATCCCAACCGATAACAGCTACGATGATGAAATCAGCGCACGGTTGTTGGCAACCAACAGAGCCTATTTCAGCTTACAAAAACTGTTCCGCTCGAAACGTCTCACCATAGGGTCAAAGCTATGACTGTACAAGAATATGATCTTGCCAGTCCTCAAGTAGTTCTTAACAAGAAAAATGGCGAACTCTTGGCCGCGTTCGAGAGAAGAATCCTCCGAAGAATTTTTGGCCTCCGTAGCTTACATAACGACGAAATCCATGAGCGATACCATGACCGTCTGGATGTGGATAAAATCCGGCTCAATAGGTTACGGTGGTCCGGTCACTTAATCCGTGTGGATGAGGATGATCCACCCCGGAAAGTCTATACGGGCAATATCTATAGGAGAAAAAGAAGGCGAGGCAGACTCTGCCTGAGATGGAGTGATGGCGTAGGTCAGGACGCTAGACAGCTTTTAGGGATATCGAATTTGTGGACCTCGGCGTAAAACCGGGATGTGTGGAGTTCCTTATTAAGGCAGGCCTGCACCAGATACCGGTTGTTGCGCCGTTGATGGTGATACATAAAAAGGGAGATTTTTTTTACCCAGTCCAGCAACTATAGAGTTATCACCTTGCTGAGCACCATCTATTAATTATTCTCCACTATCTTGTTAGGTCGGATAGTTCCAAAAGCCCAGAACATCGTTGGTCTATTCCAAAGAGATCCAGGCAAATCAGCAGCAGCTCAGATTTTCTCTGCAGAAAAACTATTGAGCGATTCCACGTCCTGGTTGTTGATAAAATCTGGCTAAATAGGTCACATTGAGCGGGTCACTTAATCCGTATGGATAAGGATGATGCAGTCTATACGATAGGGAAAATATCTACCACACATGTGTCCGGTATACTACACTGGTTTAGCCGTATTTTGAGTAGAGATTTGTCCGTTAATTTCTTTTGTCCTAGTTTCAAAATGGAAAGTTTGGAGAAGCATTAGCTTCACCTAAGCCGTGGAAACTATCATTTTCAGTTTCTATATAGTTTGATTTTCAGGAATCCATAATGCATTTTTATTACCTAAATATTATGGCCAAAATTTCAGCGGAGTTTCCTTATAATGGGAATGTACGCCATCGATTCGTCAAAGCACTATGAGGGCGTACCAGTAGCGATCCTGTTGTGAATGATTGAATTGGTTTACTCTGCCCTATGAGCTAGGGCTTGTCATAAGAGGCGACTAAAAGGGTCAGAAATTTGTGGACTAGCAACCTACAAATTTTCAAATTCCACTGCTACCAAAAGATCAACAACGCCTTAGAAAGGGATTGATCTAACGGCTACGACCTTTGGCTATCGAAAAACGATATTCTGGAATGTGCACAGGTTAGTTGGGTTTCAACTGACCGGAGCCGTACCGACCACTTCGCGATCATCAGTAGATTTAGGAGTTGTCTGTTAAATGTGCGTAACAAGAGAGGCGGTGACATCGGGTTCGAAAGGGATCACCATCTGATCGTCACTTTCATTCGTTTGCGTGTTGTGTCCAGCACTTTCCGCAGGGTTGGAGAGCTGCGTTCTAAATTCAACATCGACCGCTTGTATGACCCAGCTGTCGCTCGATAGCGAGAGAGCTATCTTGCTGATATGATGATGTAGATATAGGGAGTAACTCGCCTGAGGATATCGATGAGCATTGGGCCGCCATTAACAGTGCTCTTTTCTCGGGTGCTATACAAGTCGTCAGCCACATCCCGAAGGGACGTCATAAGATCTGGCTGACTGCGGAATCCTAGAAGCGGATCGGTGAACAGAAGGGGTTGAAGGCTTTGATGCCCGTTGCGAGTCCTGGCGATCACGCCGCGCTCGAACTCGAATATCGAGCGAAATCCCGAAAAGTTCAGGATAGTGTACATCGTGGCAAGAGAGAATATGTTATTGCGCGTCAAGGTAGCGGAAGATGCTGCAGATCGCAATGTTGTCAGGAATGTATACCGCATCACGAAAAAGCTTGCATGTAATCGCAAATCTTTCGATGATCCTGTGAAGAACGTCAACGGTTGACTTCTCATACACAATGATGAACAACTGAAGAGGTCTCCCCGCGGAGTTATTTCTGATCTGCTGGTTTCACTTGTACGGAAATCTTGAGGAATTCCAGACCTTTCTCAGAGAGTGGAAGAAGGGAATGATCGTCAAGATCCCAAAGAAGTGGGCTCGTTTTGAGTGCGAAAACTGCAAAGTATCTTCGTGCTCCCTGCGGTTGCACAGATAATAGCTATAAGTTCGAGATCGACAGAGAGTAGGCTAGCTACCTCCCCGGATCCTCCTACATTGAGCACATCAATACCCTGCGGAACAATGCGCATAGTCTGGATCTTTGCTGCATTTGCTCTTCATTGATTTCGAGAAAGCTTTCATTGCGTGAATAGGCAGTAGATCTGGAGTGCTCCTCGTAGGAGGGGCATTCCAGAGAAATTAATAACTATTATTGAAGCGACACATGATCGCGCAAAGTGTCAGGTGCAGCACCGAGACAAAATCTCGAGGAATTTCGAGGTGCAAAGCGGAGTTGCATCCTGTCGCCGATATTATTTCTTCTTGTTGTAGTTGACGTCCTTTATGCCTCCACGTCCTTCCGACAAGAACGTGGAAGAGTTCAATGAAACACTTTCACTACGCTGATGTTATCTGTTTGTTCTCTCAATGAGTCATGGTCTTTGGCGAAATGGCTCTGGATTTGGAAAGAGAGGCAAGTAGAGTTGAACTGAAGATAAACACCAACAAAACCAAGGTTCTCCGTCTGACGGGTCAATGCACTCTCCTTATCTGCATTAAAGGGCAGAGCCTTAGATCCGCTTTCGCTGTCCTGTCTGAAATCTGGAAATATAGTTATTTGTTGTTCTTTTTGTATTGTTATATGGTATATGGTACCCTCCACATGGAAAGTGAACTCCACTGTTATCCAAAAGCTCCAAGCTTTTGCCAAGACTTGTCTGCGTCGTGTCGTCGGAGTGCGTTGGCCCGATACTGCACTGTGATCGGAAGACGGAAGTAGCAGTTGATAGGGCACATTTTAAGGAGGGATGGCAATTGAGTTGCTTGCTACGCCATGCAATGGCATCCGCTTTCCTACCGACGAGTAGGCGCTCCAGGGCACTTGGCGCAGAACAGTAGAGGACGAGTGTGAGCATCTCAGCAAGTCGTAGGGGAGCGATGGCACGCGAGTGTATTTGGCGCGCTATACCCCACCAAAGGCAACCATATATGCATCATCATCACTTCATCATCATCATCAACAGCGCAACAACCGGTATTCGGTCTAGGCCTGCCTTACTAAGGAACTCTAGACATCCCACTTTTGGGCCGAGGTCCACCAATTCGATATCCCTAAAAGCTGTCTGGCGTCCTGACCTACGCCATCGCTCCATCTCAGGCAGGGTCTACCTCGTCTTCTTTTTCTACCACAGATATTGCTGCCCACCGTAACTTATTGAGCCGGATTTTATTCACAACCATTGTCCATCTTCATGTGGGGGGCCAACAATTCTGCGGAGGATTCTTCTCTCGAACGCGGGCAAGACTTCGCAATTCTTCTTGCTAAGAACCCAAGTTTCCGAGGAATACATGAGGGCTGGCAAGATTATTGTCTTGTACAGTAAGAGCTTTGACCCTACGGTGAGACGTTTCGAGCGGAACAGTTTTTGTAAGCTGAAAAGGGCTCTGTTGGCTGCCAACAACCGTACGCGGATTTCATCATCGTAGCTGTTATCGGTTGTGATTTTCGACCTTAGATAGGAGAAATTATCAACGGTCTCAAAGTTGTATTCTCCTATCTTTATCCTTCTCGTTGGTTCTCGGTTGGTTGGTTTTTGGTGCTGACGCTGCCACCATATATTTTGTCTTGCCTTCATTGATGTGCAGCCCAGAAGCCCCCCTGTCTTCTTGATGAAGGCAGTTTGTACGTCTCGGGTCGTTCTTCCCATGATGTCGATATCGTTAGCATAGGCCAGTAGTTGGGTGGACTTAAAGAGGATGGTACCCCTTGTATTTACCTCAGAGGCCACGTTAAAGAGGACACATGATAGCACATCCCCTTGTCGAAGATCGTTGTTGATGTCGAATGGTTTTGAGTGTGATCCTGTCGCTTTTATCTGGCCTCGCACATTGGTAAGGGTCAGCCTAGTCACTCTTATCAATTTCGTCGGGATACCGAATTCTCTCATGGCCGTGTACAGTTTTACCCTGGCTATGCTATCATAGGCGGCTTTAAAGTCGATGAATAGATGGTGCAACTGATGTCCATATTCCAACAGTTTTTCCATCGCTTGCCGTAGAGAGAAAATCTGATCTGTTGCTGATTTTCCTGGAGTGAAGCCTCTTTAATAATAATAATCGTTGGCGCAACAATCCATGTTGGATCAGGGCCTTGAAGTGTGTTAGAGCACTTCATTCAAGACCGTAACGGTACACTAGGAGGCAATGTGGTCAGCATTGCGCTCGCCCGAGATTATTACCCTGATTTGACTCAGGTACTCATTCACAGCTGAGTCGACTGGTGTCCGACGTCAAATCACGATACAAATTCCACTGCCACCAGCGAGATTTGAACCGCGACCTTCCGTACGACAGCCTTGCTCTCTAACCACTCAGCTATCCGGACAGCCTCTTTGGTATGGGCTAATGATGTTCTGGGCTTATGGGGCTATTCGACCTAGCAAGATAGAGGAGAATATCATATAGATTGCACTCAACGTGATATCTCTATAATTACTGCACTGTGTGATATTTCCCTTTTAATGAATGATACAGATAATGCCTCCCTGCCAGTTGTCACGCATTGATTCGCTGTCCCCCACCTTGAGCACAAGTTGATGAACCACTTGGTGTAATTGGTCGTCTCCGAATTCGGCTCTAATTCCATCGCCTCCTGGCGACTTATAATTTTGAAGCCGATAAATTGCACGGACTGTTTCTTCTATACTTGGTGGTGGCAGTATTTGTCCGTCGTCTTCAGTTGGCGGGACCTCCAACTCGCCGGTGTTCTGGTTGTTCAGTAGTTCATCAAAGTACTCAACCTCTGCGCGTGCCCGCGTTCTTGAGAATGCAGCATTCCCCGGTGTGCAGCATTCTTCCGTTCCGTTGCTAGCTTACACTCATCGTCAAACCAGCCTTTCCGACTCCTTTTGCGGCTGGGGCCAAGTATATTTTTTGGCTGACTAAGAAACCAACTTCTTGCACATGGTTTACTAAATGGCCGCTATAATATATGGTGTAGTGGCTTTTCTCCAGGAAACCGGTCCCTGTCCAACGCATTTCCTGCAACGCTGTTACTTCAGTTCTGTATTGGGACAGGGTATCGGCTAGCTGCTTGGTAACTCCATCTCTGTACAGGGAGCGCACGTTCCATGAGAAAATGTCCAAATCGGTATTCCGTTGTTGCCGGGTACGTCGTTGTAAAGTCCATCCTGTCCGAGACTCTTGTTGTGGCTTCGAAGCAGGTTGTTTTCTGTGTAGAATTGTCAGCCCTACCAAACTCCTAACCTGGAGCGCTAGTTGGTCCAGTTTGTCCAGTTGTTAGGCACATGAGACTCACCTTCATCCTTCTGTGTCTGCAGCTTTTCATTAAGAAAGAGCTCCCAGCGGTCACCACGTGGAGGTGGAGATAGGGTTTGGTAGTAGAACGGTTGGTGTTAGTTCAGGAGGCGTTTCCCAGGTTTTATGCTCCATCGTGGGTATCAATCCACATTTCGCCCTGGGACCTATACTAGCCTTTGACCACCTTATGTTGTTACCACTTTGAAAGGGATGTTGAGTTGCGGTGGGTTTTTTCTCTAAAGATGGGCTTCTAAGGAGCACGGAGCTTCCATTAAATGTGATTATCGCTGAATACTGATGCAAGGGAAGCTAAGTTATTCAAAACTGAGGGGCTGTGATTTTTTAGAGCTCGAAGACCGCGACCACGTTTGTCTACTCTCTTGAATTGTTGGATAGAATCTCTGGATCACCACAACTCTCCCTTCCATTTCGTGGTCGGGTTATATTCTGAGCATCCGACACCGCTCTTACTGTACAAGGCAATGATCTTGTTAGTTCTCATGTGTTCCTCGGAGACCCGCTTCTTAGCATAAAAATTGCGAACTCTTAGGTGAATTCGAGAGAAGAATCTTCCAAACAGTTTTTCGCCCCCTACATAAGGATGGATGAGGAGTCTATATAACGACGAAATCTATGAGTGGTGTCATGACCTTAAGGTCGTGAAAAAGATCCGGCCCAATAGGTTGTAGTGGGCGACTCACTTAATCCGTATGAAAAAGGATGATCCAACCTGGAAAGTCTATAAGGGCAATATGTATGGTTGAAAAGGAAGAAGTGGCAGACCTTGCCTGAGATGGAACGATGGTGTAGGTCAGGATGCCACACGACTTTTAAAGATATCGAATTGGTCGACTTCAGAGCAAAACCGCTCTGCTAGGAGTTGCTTATTAAGGCAGGGCAAGACCGGATACCGGCTGTTGCGCGTTGATGATGATCCGTCAGCAAATTTTTGAATAGTTTATTGTTTGGTGGGTCTCGGTTCAAATTGTAACATTGTCGGGTCAATAAATTATCCTATTAACTGCTTCAGTAGTTCGGCATTGATTCTCATCCCTATAAATGATGCGCAATGCATCACTTGACTCTTCCTCTTAACAGGCCACCTTAAACGCACTGCAGAGAAGGCATATCGATGACCAGTGGTTCGTTTGCTCAATATTCATTTTACAGCTCCTTTGGGAATTACAACTGAATTGCTGCACCTTAACTTCGACAATAAGCTACCTGGACTCCTCTCCAAATAATTATCGTTCGCTTTAACTAATTGGAAAAAGTGAATAGAGACAATAAAATGAATGTTCCACCTACAACTCTACCATGAACATGTCTCCCTCAATTCGTGCTGCAGTCACCAGAAATCCTCTTTCTGCCGCATAAAGGATTCCACATAGACAACGTGCTCGCTGGTTACACTAGAAAGCACCAATGCAAACATTCCTAATTGGAAGAATTGAGCCACAAACATACCCGTAAACTCTCCTGACTACCATCCAAGTCCTCCTCCAATCCCAATCTCATCCTATGCTCACATCCATGTGCTTGTGTAAGCAAGGCTAGAGCACTGCCGCGTAATATGAGCTACAGCTGTAGGTATCCTGTTGCAAAGTATCTAGACTGATAAATAGGAAAAGCTTGCATCCAGTGCTTTGTTTGGAGAAGGATTTGTTGTGGGTTTTAAGGTACTCTTTGAAGCAATTCATAACCGCGATAAGTGTGCGTTTTGAAATTACTCCATTTCATTTGGTTGTACGCATTTGTTGAAAGCGCTTAAAGTAACATTGCTCCACCTTCATAATGGGTGTTAGCCTGATAGATTTGCTTAGTATGCCTGAGAGGTATCCTTGTCTGGCAATGTACGAGTATCATGCAAATGAGGTTTAAACACGTCCAAAGAAGTATCTTGAATTCAGTTAAGAAATGCCAGCTAAGTTCCACTGAAAGTTGGTTCTATCTTATTTGGCTTCTGTCTATTACTCTGACTCCTTACGAAAAATGACTAGACATACGCCTGTGTCTGGGCAACAACTTGAACCCATTCAATGTGTACTCTTCAATCAATATTCCTCCTTTCGCAGTAAAACTTTTATGGATTCACTCAAGGATCATACAGGGACCCATGCATAGATACATGAACAAGCGGGTCTGCCGTAGAATTTCACCAGAACAGATAAATCAAATTTCGGAAACCCCATTATGCGAGAATCATACCCGTTAACAGTAAACATCATTCTTGTCCGTTTGCTGAGAGCTCTGGGTAAATAATATCAGGATTATTCACCAGCAGGTATCTATGATATGAAAAAATCTATCCTGTCCACGTCCACTTGCACACTCCTCGGTCTACTCTCTCGAATTTCTCGTTACAGTCATAGGGTTACCACTATTAGCATTCGAGAGGAAAAACAACGCAAAAGAACAGTCAAACCCGAGCACCAGGAAGAAAATATCCTTGCCAAGGAGAAATGAAGTTGTTAATAATAAATTGCGCTTCGTGTAGCAGAAATTGAATCAACGCCAAGGAAGATAAGCAATATTTTCGTTTACGGTTGTTTTTCTACAACAAATCGAGGATATTATTGTATACACGAGGACATACGTATAAGGAGGCGCTGGTCTCCTCGAAGGAGCGAGAACGAGAAACGAATCCACTGAAGCGGATTACAGCTTCTTAATGTTGAGCTGTGGAGGCGCAAGGATGTGAAGACGGATCTCATACATCTACCATGCATATAAACGACAGTTTACAGATAATATCCTTACTTACTTTCTCCGCGCTAGGATAACCGACGGTTTGCGAGCGAAAAAATGGAATTTACCTTCTGCTGAAATGAAATTGGGTTGGGCGTCTTGGATAACTTCTTGGAAATTCGCAATTTTCTCATCCCCAGCATAGCGATAATAGCATATGAAACTTTTAATGTATAATTTAGACTATGTTTGCTCGTGGGGTTGATTTGAACAGTGTTTGACGGTGGTACTTTTGCAGTAAGGGGGTAGTTTATACATTATTTTAGGAAGTGAGGATATGTTGACAAGAACGCGGGTGTAAAAGCTGAAATTTCGCTTTCTCAACGACGCTTTACATGGTTCATGGTCTACTTAAGCTGTCAATCAGAATCAAGGTTGAGGGCCCATATATAGACTCGTATTTCGGCAGACCGTTCGATATCTTTCCAATCTCACATAGAAGACAAGCTAGGTGGTCTAATTCGCTACTAAGATCTGCAGACTCTGGGTAATATGATATTGTCGTGGCCATTCAGGTCTCAAATTTCTCTGCACTTCGTAGGGTTTCCTCTCTTAACATCCCTAAGTTGAAAGAGGAGTGGAGGTGTCGAGCGAAAATGTGAGCCGGGCGACGCAAGTGACGCCTGTTCAAAACATGAAAGAGGAGAAACCGGAGAAGAGGCTAAGCGAATCAACAACAATCAGCAAACCACTAAGAGAAAAAAAAGCTCAACCCCCAAGAAAGTGGAACAGGTGAGGAGGAGGGCTGAAGCTACCTGCAAAACCCACATAGCAGCCAGCCCGGGAAAAGGGAATGGATTTCTCCAGAAAGATGTGGAAGTCTGGAAAAAGGAGGACCCTGAAAAATTAGGTTTCGGAGGAAGATAAGACGAGAGGTGATTATCATTTCCAAACAAAGTGGACGGTTAAACGCCGATACTCTCAGGAGAATGAGGGCGGACTCCGAACTCGTCAATTCCGGAGATAATGTTACCCGCGTTAGATGATCCCAGAAAGGAGACCTTATGTTGAAGCTCAAAAGATTGAAGGATGTAATCACGAGTAAATTTGTAAGTCAAATTGGGAGGTCGTTAATGCAGAAAGCCTCGATAAGGGCTAGCAAGTCGCACATCACTGTATCCCTGCAAGGATGTAGATGAGATTCCCAGCAAGAAGGGTTACGAAGCCTTGGAAAAGCAAGCTTATCGGACTACTTGAGTCAGCAGTGAAAACGCTAAGAAAAGCTTACGGTGGAACACAAACTCCCATCATCAGTCTGCCAGTCGAGGCAGCACTCAAACTGTTAACAGTAGGGAGAGTAAGAATCAGCTGGGTTATGTGTCCGCTTAGGAAGCAGGTGCACCAGTTCAAATGACAGGTCGAAGCAGTGCAGGAGATGCAGAACGGAGGGCCACATCAGTAAGGGCTGTGGAGTTGACCCAAATTGCTTACTGTGTAAAGGGAAGGAGGGTGTGTACTATCGGTATATTGAAAGCAGCAGCAGGTGCCTCACACAGCCCTCAACGCAGATCGTAGATGTGGTTGATACTAATCAATCTTAAGAACTACCAGGCCACGCAGGACCCGTTCTCTCGAATCATCCGCGAGAAAAACGTCGATGTGGCTACAATTAGTGAGCCAAATCGAAATCACGGTGGTGACGTTTGGATTAAAGACCAAACGGGCCAAGCAGCGCTATGAGGTTGTGGAGGGCAAGCCTTCCAGGTTATAATACCGCGTCTGGAGCATGGATTTATCAGAGCAAAGGTGGAAGGAATTCGCGTATGTAGCTGCTATGCTCCTCTCCGAGTACGAGCAGATGCTGAGTGCTTTAGGTCTGGACGCACGGGGATATTGGCAAAAAACCATAGCGGAGATTTTAACATGTGAACTTTTGAATGCGGCAGCTGGACAACGACTGTGAAAGGACATGTTATCCTCGAAGTATGCGTACCTTAGTTAAAATAGACATTGCCTACAGTGTACTGTTACGGTCCTGAATAAAGTGCTCTAATACGTTTCAACGCTTTGATCCAGTTGAATTGTCGTATCAACGATTATTATTATTCGCGGAGTTAGACGCAAATCTCAAATCTCGAGACCTTATCCATTTTCAGAGGAAGGAGCATGGGATAGTCGGCTTGACATATGGGAGCGCCGCTTTAGCCAGAAGAGTCGCTTGGCAAATCACTGATGACTAGAAACACAGTGATCACCAGGCCATCTGCATGGAAATCAAGGACGAATCGAGCTTTTGCAGAATGCAGGCAAACAAGCCCGGATGTACGCTTTCACGACACTCAAGCTCGGGATATCCCTTGATTTCGCGGTTAGAGAAAAAATAACTTAAATCACCCGATGGGTGACGGAAGCATGCGTTCCTGCTGTGCCCAGAAGGCGAGTGCATCCAAGTAGGCAACTCGACTACTGGTGGATCAACCGCATGTTTTGAGGAAAGGAGGTGTTACCTGAGGTTTAGGGGAAAATTCGGTAGCAATAGTCGAGCTGAGGCACAGGGAATGACGCGGCCGCTTAAAAGAAGCCATTCGGAGGATTAAAAAGAAATTCTTTAAACAGTTGTGTACCCATGCTCATATAAACCTTTGCGGTGGAACTTACAGAGTGGTCATCAAAAGGCTGCAAAAACCGCTTCAAGTGACCTGCGCGCGATTCCTGAAAGAGATTATTGCCGCTCTGTTTCCTCTGTTTCACAACGAAAACAGCGGAAGGCAAACGGTGGTCCAGCTTAACGAGTGCGTAAGACCTCCTGCTGGTCAAAATGTCCCGAACCCCCATAAAGCCCGATCCGGCTCCAATGGCCTTCCTTTTGTTTCAGTGATCATGGCCGAGGTACGAACTACAGTCACACGTCCGAGATCGCGAAGCTGATGTCTTATTCACATTGTTCATCGCATCCTTTCGGTCGATGCCCAGGCCTTTTAATAGTACAGTATTCATGCCATAAGCAACAAGGGATAATATCACCCAGTTAACTGAGGGTAACCAAACTATGGATAGGAACTAATCGGCGAATAGGCAGAGAACCATGGAAGTTTCGTTGCAAACCAGCCACAGAGAGCCAGATTTTAAGGAGTGGCTGGACTTTTGACAGACGCTGCCGGCGGTTTTTTCGAAAATAATAAAGCTAATTTTGATTAGCAGCTTGGCGAAAAAGGTTCCAAATCTTTTGGAATGACAGTATATTTTTAGGCTGGCACGATTTAGATAGTAATCGTCGCGGAGGAGTGATGTTCCTCATGATAGTGAATTTGAGAAGCTTCACCGTTTCAGTCAGATGGATGTAATGTTTGAGGCCAACGCGCAATGGTGACGAGGTTTTGTCCATTAGTGCAAACAAATAGAATACCATGATTTGTCAGACTTGCTTCCTGTTCTTTTTCAAATCTAGAATCGTGGAAACATCTTGATAATAATCTTTACGAAGGCGGGGAGAAGACAATAACCCTTTGCTGATGCCACTCAAACAGGTGGCTTTTTGTCAGATCTGAACGATTATCCTCACTTTCTGTTTCTCGGCAAAGATCGCGTGTTCGCAAAAGTAGTAGTAGTTGTAGTTCTGTACAAACTGTGGAAGGTGCAATAAATAAGTCCAGTTGGGTTTCATTCTGCTTGAGAGCAGTACGCACCCGCACGATACGATGATTAACAAGATAATATAAGAGAGGTAGAACTGCATCAGCTGTTATACATGGAGAATTATGGATAAGTCCTTCGCATAAATTGTTCATAATCGTCAACAAAGAGCTTGTTATTAATGTCTTTCACCCGCTCGTTGGAAGACTTAATGGCTGTGTAAGTTCTGTGTGACTCTTTTTGGGTATGTAGGAAGGTGACTCCATTTACGAACAACGTACCGGGCCTCTGTCTCAGAGAGGCTCTTCTTCTGTTTCTTCAGCCTTTGTCCCGTTCACAAGCGGGGTCGGTTTGTCGTGACCGGTTTCGCCATTTAGACACCGTTGTTTCGGCGTGCCTTTTGGTCGTTCACCATCGACTTCGATGTTCAGACCAATTTTGGCAAGTGAATTCTCGTTAGCACGAATTGCGTGACCATACCATCGAAGACGCCTCTCTCGCAATTTTTGCACGATTGGTACAACCCCATAACGATCGTGGATATCCTCATTTCGGATGTGATCAAACCGTGCCTCGCCACTAGTCCAACGCAACATCTTCGCCTCCATTACCGCAAGGATGTAACTACGGATAAATTTTTTAGTCAAATTGGGAGGTCGTTAATACAGGAAGCCGACATAAGGGCTAGTAGGCCGCAGATTACTATACCTATAGTCGACAAGGGCATACATGGGATTCCCAGAAAGGAGGTTCCCGGAGCCTTGGAAAGCAATTCGATCTTATCGGACTACAAGAGCCGGTGGTGAAAACGCTAAGAAAAGCTAACCGTGGACGATAAACCGTTATCAACCAGTCGAGGAAGCAGAATAAGGAGAATCAGAATAAGCTGTGTTATGTATCGGCTTAGGAAGCAGGTGCACCAGTTCAAATGACAGGTGGAAGCAATGCAGGAGATGCGGAGCGGAAGGCTACATCAACAAAAGGTGTGGAGCTTATCCAAATTACTTACTGTGCGGAGGGAAGAAAGATGTGGAACATCTGTACGTTGCAGGCAGCGGCAGGTGCCCGTAAATCGTAGATGAAGTTGATGCTAATTAAATTAAAGTACTGTCAGGCAGCGCAGGGTCTAAGCTCGGAAACCATCCAATAAGTGAGCCATATCGAAATTACGGTGGTAACGTCTGAGTTAAGTACCTAATGGGTCAAACAGCGCTATGGCCTGGTGGAAAACAAGCCTACCAGGTTATAATGGATTCGCTACAGCAAAAGTGGAAGGAATCCGGATATATAGTTGCTATGCAACTCTCTAAGTACGGGCAGATGCTGATTGATCTGGTTCTGGACGCAAGAGAATATTGACCGATAATCATAGCGGATATTTTAGCACATGACTTTTTGAATAAGGCATCTGGACAAGAACTGTGAAAGGACATGTTATCCTCGAAGTATTTGCGGACACCCGTCGACTCAATTGTGAATGAGTACCTTAGTCAAAATCTACATTGCCTACTACAGTGTACTGTTACAGTCCTGAATGAAGTGCTCTAATACGCTTCAACGCTCTGATCTAATTGGATTGTCGTATCAACGATTATTCTTTTTATTCGTGGAGTTAAATGCAAATCGCAAATCTTAGAACGTCATACACTTTCAAAGGAAGGGGCATGGGATCCGTAGTGGACTTAACATTCGTGAGCGCCGCTTAAGCCAGAAAACTTGCTTGGCAAGTCAGTGAGACATAATGACCACTACCCAATTTGCATTGAAATCAACAACGAGTCGAGCTCTTGCAGAATACCGGACCTTACTTATCCCTGATGGTACGGCCAGTGAAAAGGACACCCAAATCACCCGATGGGAGCCGGAAGTATGCAATGGTACTATACCTAGAAGGTGACCGTTATACTAAGGGTGTTTTCGCAGAATGCCGGGTGGTATGCTTGGCTGGACAGTGAAAGCTTTCGAGGAGGACACGTTTTCCGCGGTGCTCAAATCCGACATATCCCTGAATGGTACGGCTGGAGAGAAAGCCACCCAGATCACTCGATGGGTGACGGAAGCATGCGATGCTACTATGCCCAGAAGGCGATTGCTCCCCAGTAGGCAACCCAACTACTGGTGGAACAACGAAATCGCAAGTTTGCGAGCCGCATGTTTTCGGGCAAGGAGGCTTTGCCAGAGGCTCAGGGGAAAACACGGTGGCGACGGTCGAGAGGAGGCACACAAGCAATTGCGTGACCGCCTAAAGGAAGCCATTCGGAGGAGCAAAAAGAACTGCTTCAAACAGCTGTGCGACCATGCCGACATAAACCCTTGGGGCGAGGCTTACAGAGTGGTGATGAAAAGGCTGCGGAAATCACCCCAGGTGACCTGTCCGCGCCTCCTGAAACAGATTGTTACCACTCTGTTCCCTCACCACGAAAATAGGGGAAGGCAAAGTTTTCTCCAGCTAAATGACGGCATAATACCGCCTGTAACTGTGGAGGAGCTTGCGGGAAATATGTGGTAGGTTCGGTGACATCAAGGCCCCAGGGTTGGATGGCATCCCCAACCGAGCTTTGAAACTGGCAGTGAAGACTAGGCCCGACCTTTTCGCCAACATCTTCGAGGCGTGCCTAAAAGAAGGAATATTCCCTGCCCAGTGGAAAAAGCAAAAGTTGGTGTTGCTTCCAAAGCCTGGCAAGCCACCTGGAAACCCAGCGTCGTACCGTCCTATCTGCCTGTTGGATACAATGGGAAAGATGATGGAGAGAGTCACCTACAAAAGACTCCTGCCCATCGTCGAAGCCAGTAATGGTTTGTCGGAACGCCAGTTTGGTTTCCGACGCGCCCACTCTACGGTGGACGCAATTGGCATGGTGGTAAACCTGGCAAAAGGTGCACTGATTTCTGGCGGCTGCTGTGCCGTGGTGGCGTTGAATGTCAAAAACGCATTCAACTCGACCAACTGGAATAGAATTAAACGGTCGTTGGCTGACATAGGTGTCCCCGGATACTTAGCTAATTTGGTGGAAAACTACCTCTCAGAGAGGACTCTCTGGTACGGGACGGATGAGGGCCCCAAAGAGCACATTATCACAGCCGGGGTACCACAGGGATCGGTACTTGGTCCCCTGTTGTGGAATATCATGTATAATGGGGTGCTTACTCTTCCCGTCCCAGAGGGGACTACGATTGTCGGCTTTGCTGATGACCTAGCTGTGGTTGTTGCAGCAAAACACCCAGAAGATGTGGAGGTTTACGCAACAGAAACAGTGAGAGCGGTAAAGTCCTGGCTAGAAAAGGCCGGGCTGACCTTGGCGGACGCGAAAACGAAAGCGGTCTTAATAACGAAACGCAGGAAAAATAACACTGTAAAAGTGGAGGTCGGTGGACATACGATCGTATCAAAGCCGGCTAACAAATACCTGGGGGTAATAATTGACACCAAATTGAGTTTTAGGGAACACCTAGAGTATGCATGCCAAAAGGCAGCCAGTGCCACCACGGCACTTGCAAAAATGTTGCCAAATATTGGTGGGCCGAAACATTGCCGGAGGTTGGTGCTAGCCGGAGTGGTGCGCTCCATCCTGCTCTACTCGTCGCCTGTGTGGGCAGAGGCGCTTGCAAACTCTCAGAGACGGAAGCAGGTGAACTCGGTTTACCGGCGGATGGCTTTGAGGGTTTGCAGTGCTTTTAGAACCACATCAGATGAGGCAGTATTGGTGGTGGCAGGCATGATCCCGGTTGACATTCTGGCCAAAGAAATGAGTGTCCTGTACAATGCAAGACATATGGAGGGGCATGCGCAGCGTAGAAGTGCGGCAAGGTCAGAGTCGCTTGATCTCTGGCAACGCAGATGGGACGAGTCTGCGAAAGGTCGGTGGACGCACAGGCTCATTCCCAACATTAGGGTGTGGCTTGAGCGAAAACATGGGGAGACCAACTACCACATTACCCAGTTCCTCACGGGACACGGTGGTTGCTACAGGCAGTATCTGCACCGCTTTGGGTTGGATGATTTTCTGAACTGTCCCAGATGCGATGGCATACCGGAGGATCTAGAGCATGTGATGTTTCACTGCCCACGATTTGCGATGGAGAGAAGGAGCTTAAACCAGGTGCTGGGCAGGAGCGGGACCCCGGAGAGCTTGGTTACTGAGATGCTGGAGTCCGAGGAGAAGTGGCTTGCGGTTGGCTCCGCAATCATCCAAATGCAGGAGGAGTTGCTGAAGGAACAAAGAAGGAGGAAAGCTGCAAATAGGAGAAGGATGAGTGCCTAAGAGCAAACCTACCCCGCGAAGTAATACCTCAATGGTGGCTCCGCGGGGCTGGGGCTGGAGAGACCGGGGGTGGTTTTTAGTGGGTGTGAATCCCACACGCGCCCGCTGTAGTTCCGTCGTTCGGGCGGCGGAGCTGCGGCGGACGTGTCTTTCTAAGATTTTCCACCTCCGTGTGCGCACAAAAAAAAAAAAAAAGGGTGTCCAAAAACGCATGAAGATGGAAACAAAGGATTGTAGCTCTCCAAGTGATAAGAAATCACAGACTTCGAAGCCACCCACGACTTTGAGATATCAGTTCGTGGCCGAGGCACGGATTTCAGAGGTCTCACCAAATTCATGTTCCCCCACGGAGAAATCAGTGGAAAACCTACACCCGGTGTCTACGGCGCGTTTCCCTTTAATCCCGGTATGTAGAAACAGATCTATGCAGCCCGGATACCATGAACTTGGGAGGGCTCCCAGCCGATGACAACGGAAGGCTCTGCGAAAGAAGGCGAAATTTCTCGAGAAGGAGAACCAACCAAGTGTGGCGAAATCCAGAGAAATCGGACGCAACTTTCGCCGGAAGTTGGGGACAAGCTGGTAACCCAGCAGCAGACTTTTCAGTTAGCGGCGGTTTTCATATTAGACTGCACTTATGGCTACAAATATAAGAGTTAGCCAAATTAACCTGCAGCATGCGAAAGACTCTTCCTATCTACTGGCAGCTAGGCTGGCAAAGTTGCTGGACTGTCCTTCAATATTTCTAGTTCAAGAGCCATGGGTTATTTTTAACAGAATCTCTAGTATTAGATCAGTCAAGGGGACTAGGATCTTCTTTGGTGGAGGATTTTCGAGACCAAGGGCCTGCGTTTTGATCTCAAAATTGCTAGAGGCAACCATGCTGAGACAATTCTTTTCCTAGGACCTTGTTGCGGTCAACTTACCAGGTTAAGGGTAAGAGGAGAAACGTCACAGTTGCCTCTGCTTACTTACCCTATGATTCTTTGTGTCCTCCGCCGGCGCAAGAACTAAGGGTAGTGTACGCTGAATCAAGTGGCCTTGAACTTTTAATAGGTTGTGACGCGAACGTTCAGCTGATCTGTTATCTGTTATCTGCAATCTTAGAGGTGGTTTGATGGCCGCGAACGTAGGGTGCGCTCCTACGCTCGTGGGCTAAGAAGAAGTGAAGTAATTGACCTAAAAATCTCCACTTCAAAGTTATTAGAGTTGATTAGAAACTGGCGGGTGCTAGATGAAGTTTCACTCTCAGATCACCGTTACTTAGAATTTAATCTGACTATTGCCTGTAATACAAAGACGGATTGGACAAAGTTCAATGAACTTCTTGGCGACAAAGTTGAGCTCTCCAGGCTACTAAGGACTCCATTGGCCAAAAAAGATCAATTGGAAACTCTGAGGCGCACACTTTTAGCGTGCTTTGAAGAGAATTTTCCTATTTCTCGAGACCAATGTGATAAAACGGTTCCATGGTGGAACTGAGAACTGCAGAGACTCAGGAAATCAACCAGAAGACTTCTAAATCGTGCTTGCAAAAGCAATAAAGGTGAAGATTGGTTAAACTTCCGGAACTTATAGCGTGAATATAAGAGGCTTGTAAAACGATCAAAACGAGACTCTTTTAGAGCATAGTGTGAGGAGCTGGAAGGTGGAAGGGAGACTTCCAGGCTGTGCATAGTCTTTAATAAGGATGAGCCGGCCAAATTGAATTCGCTTAGAAAACCGGATGGTACCTTCACGAACTCCAGAATTGAATATATATTTTTCGCTACGTGCCTTCCGTTTGGCAGAAGGTGAAGGTAGTGTTCATACCTAAGCCTGGGAAAGATGACTATCCAAATCCAAAGAACTTCAGGCAAATCAGCTTAACATCAATTTCGCTGAAATGTCAACAAAGCCTGGTTGATCGTCACTCTCGCGAGAAGTCGCTAAGGTCGCACACACTAAATGAAAATCAACATACTTAACAACGTGGAAAGATCTGTGAGTCTGCTCTTCATTCTTTGGTTTCAAGGAAGAAGGACGCAATTCAGAATGGCGAGTACGCGATCGGGGTGTTCGCTGGACATTGAAGAGGCGTTTGACTGTCCACCCTTACAGACTCTGTGTTGCCGGCAGAGAACATGGTGTTGATGAAACTTTAATTAAGTGGATCTACGCTATGCTAAAGTAGAGATTACTGTGTGCTGAAGTGGGTGTTGATCGCTACTTAACAACAGAAGCGACGAAAGGTTGCCCTCAAGGAGGTGTGCTATCGCCACTTCTGTGGAGTATGCTGATCAACTCACTATTATGCGAACTACAAAATCTGCCAATACACGGTCAAGCTTCTGCGGATGACATGACTATGCTGGCTGTTGGTTGATATCTCGGAACGGTGTGACAGTTGGTGTCTCAGGCATGGACTTTCAGTAAATCCAAATAAAACCACAATGGTATTATTTACAAAAAGGAATGAACTGGATGGTCTTTGAGGGGTACAACCCTTCAACTCTTTGAAGAAGTGAAATATTTGGAAGTTATTCTAGATAAGAAGCTTCTCTTATGGACTGTGTAGGCGGACCTTTATCTCGACATGGGGATTTAGGCCTCAGGTAGTAATGTGGATATATTTTGCTATCATTAGGCCGATGTTCGCTTCCGTAGTGTGTGGGTTAAGGTGAAACATAAGATTTTTCGCTGTAAACTTGCCACACTGATAAGAACTGTGTGGCTGGGTATCACCGGTATCATGAGCACAACATCCGGCGCAGCTCTGAATGCATTACTCAAATTGCAGCCCTTGGATTTGTTTATTCAGGGCACTGCAATGAGAGCAGCTCATAGATTAATTCGATTAGATTCATGGAGAAACAACGGACTGGGGGGCACAGAGCATTAGAAGAGTCGTTGGGAAAACGCAAAGTTTCTCGCCGTTGTACTTGTGAGGTATATCTCCTTATCAGAATTCTAAAGATGGACGGACTGAAGCGGATAAGTCCCCTCCAACATTGGCCGTTAGCCGGCAAATGGAAAACATTCTGGCTGTTGCTTTGTCCGCAGTATTCCGAGTTTGCTTGGAGAAGTTTATCTTCGTGTCTATCATGATTTCACTGCCAACTTCGACAAAAGCGTAATTTCACCAAATCGAATTGGCAGAATTTTGGGGACCCTTTCCTTTGGTCAAGACCGCAACTTCGGTTTTCTCCAAGAGCTATAGAGACTCCATACTGAGTTGTCCATCTGCTGACTCGCCGCATCACCATTCCCAATATGCGCTGAGTTTCTTCGACAGTACGTGAGACGACACGTGCTGCAACATCATCCACGTATCCGAGTCAGTGTAGTTGTAAAAGACAACTTTTTGTATGAGGCATTCCAAAGGTGCGGACCGTAGATTGATTCCAAGCCGTATCGTAAAAATTGCAACTGGCTGCTCGAACTTACGGCTTCAAGCAGATGGACCTGAGTTTCGTGTTGCGCCGAAGGTGTTCGTGGCGATTCGGTTTGGCTGACATAACAACCTTCATTTTATGCGCAGACTGTTTGTGTAACAACAGGCTATTGGTGGACCTACAGAACAAGGCATTAATAGACCCGGCACCTTTCCACCAGTGCAAACGACACTTTTTCTATTATTTTCAAAGACATTGTTGACCATCGTATTTGCGCACTCCTCAGAAAATACCGCAACATTATTACTGAAAGTAGTTTCTCCTAGCCGGTTAAGCACGATCTGCAGCACCATATCAACACACCCGGCTTCCCGATCTTCTCAGTGCGTCCCCTGTCACCCCAGAAACTAGCTATTGTAAAGAAAGGATTGGATGATCTTATGAAACATGGTATATGTAAACTTTTCATTAGCTGTTGGTCATCTCCACTCCATACGGTCCCTAAGCTAAACAGCGAATGGAGGTTGCAGGCGTCTGAATGCTCAGGCAATTCCCAACCGATGCCCTATTTCATTCATCCATGATTTTGCGTATTCATTGACAAACTGCTGTATTTCCACGATCTCTAATCTGGCCAAGGCGTATCACCAAATTCCTGTAGCTTCCGAAGATATACCGAAAACGGTTAGTTGCACACTTTTCGCACTCTTCGAGTTCACCAGAATAATATTTGGCTTGTGAAACGCAGAGATTCATCCACTCTGTCCAACGAAACTTAAACTTCAGTTTCGTCTACATGAATAACGTCTTGGTCGCCTCTTCTTTCGAATCTGAGCATTTGGACCAATTCGAGTGCATTTTCCAACGTTTCCTTGAGGCCGGGCTCGTTCTCATCGTTGAAAAACGTGAATTTCTACAAATGTAGGTGAAATTTCTCGGCCACATGATCACCCAAGGTTGAAGCAATCGAAAACTTTCCCCTGACAACCACGGTGAAGGATCTACGAAGGTTCTTGGGTATGTTAAACTTCTGTCATCGTTTCCTGAACAAGGCCGGTTATCACCAAGCGATCGATAATGCTTACTTGTCTGGGCTCAAAATAAGAGATTTCCACGAGGTTGCCTGGTCTACTGAGGCTGGCCAGGTGTTTGGAACTGTCAAACAACAGCTTGTTGATGCTGTACTTCTGTCATTTCCGGCCAGATGCACCTGTAGCCCATGTTCGTTGATTTGATGTTACAGACACAGCGGTAGGCGCTGCTCCTACCTGTCGGTGATCAAACCTGGCAACCGTTGAGTTTCTTTTCGAAACAACTCAACCCAACTCAACGTAATTTCAGCGTTTACGGTCGTGAGCTACTCGCCGCGTACCTCTCTATTAAATACTTCCGTTTCTCTCTCGAGGGCGGATCGTTCACTGTGTTCACGGATCACAAACTCCTTACATTCGCACTTGAGCAAAAGACCGACAAAGCGTCTTCTTTCGAATTTCGGCAACTGAGCTTCATCAACTAGTTTACTCCCGACATCTCACACGTGCCGGAAAAAGACAATGAATGTGTGGAGATTTTGTCACGAATTTGGTAGGTCATAGTTCCCTCCGTGGTAGATTATACGGCAGTAGCCGAGGCCCAGGAAGACGACGCAGAGCTTCAGAGCTTGAGGACAAAGTCCAAATACAAATTCAATATCTTCGGCTTAAACTCCTACTTACTCTGCGAGACCTCAAACGAGGGACCGAGGCCATTTATTCCGGTCGATTTTCACAAGAGAATATTCCACGCAGACATCAGGACGACGAACAAGTTAGATCAGGACGTCGATCCCAAAACGGCTTGGTGTAGTGACTTACTACCTGCCCAAATTTCTTACAGTGGACGGCTTATGCTGCAGAAGTTATTTGCGCAGGTTTAACTAGTTGCTTCCGCAAATTGCCGTCAATGGGGTAATACACCCACAAACCTAAAATATGCTTTTATCTACTGCCCAATGTTCCAAAGGTAGTCTGGTGGTAGGAGGAACTTAATCGGTAGAGGTGCTTAAGTCAGAGGAGAATTGGCTTGTTGCAAACTTCTCCAGAGGAGGGAGGCGCTTGTGAGAAAGCTACGGTGATCTGAAGATGCAATATGTTATGTTATGGGCAAACCTGGCCCTATTAAATAATATACAATATATCGGTGGTTCCGTGGAGCTAAGGTGGTGGGCTTTTAGTGTGAGAGGATCTCATATGTGGTTGCTATCGTACGCATATCTATCTTTCTAAGATTTTTTCATCTCCAGGTGGTGTGAAAAAAATTCTGAACGTTAATACTTAACACTGTATGTAAGTCCTTCTTATGAGGTATTTACACAATTACACAACAGCTGAAATTGGCTGGTGATCCTCAGCATGGTATCCTTGCATCTGGTAAACATGCCAGCAAAAAAGCATTCTCATCTAAACCATATTGAAACGTTCTCTTGTGAATTTTATGAGGCGAAAATCTCATATACATTCGAGTACATATGTGCATGTTACACGCCTCAGTATTAGGTCCTGAACGAAGCAACCCCCAGTAAACAATTTGACATATTTCAACACTTCAAGCCGTAGGTATGTGAGCGCTTACCTTCAGACATAATCTCCATATATTTTACACATGGGAAAGTATCTCGTCTGCCGGATTTTCTTAATAATCAAGACGCGCAAGCAATTTAATAGACGTGAAAAATGAAAGGTGAATGAAAAGATAGAAAAAAGGCAGAGCAACCAACAAACATATTATACTAGCTCCTAAGCAGGAGCTGCTTGTTCGTGTCACCTGAAAACGTAGACAATTTTTTTTTGTGAATTCCCAAGATGACATTGTATGTTGAAAGCATTTGAAGTTGCTCAAAGAATATTTGTTTTCAGAGAATTCTTGCAGTTGGGGTAGAAATTGGGGGATTGAAATTGATTTATCACCTTTAAACCGTAATGGAGGAGGTTTTAAACCATAAGGAGGAGGTTGAGTTTCAATTTCGAAGCATTCCATTCTTCGCCTTCAGGTAAAATGGGAAAGTAATAACCCACTGATCCTGAAAATTAATTGAAAACTTTTTGAGCTTTTAAGGGAATAAGGATTACAGAAAAGTAGATCCCACTCCCTTCAAATTAGGTTGGGAAAAATCACTTTTTTAAGTTTATTCAAGTGGGACCAATACATGCGATTTGTGTTACTTACATAACTCCTGCAAAGTTCGAAGGTTTTGCTTTTTCTCGCAAATCCCATGTAAGCTGTGAAAGTTTGCAGGACTTTAGCAACAGAAAGACTTCCTGCCAACTTTTATCTACATATCCTTCTCTGAGTATCCATAAGGAAGTTTGGCGTTCTTTTTTCCAAATTTTAGTCTCCAGATTCTCACTTGATTCCAGACGGAATCTTTACATTAAAGTTTAAATAGACGGTATCGACTTTGGAAAAAGATCGTTCAGCTTGGATTTCGTTCAGAGACGGGGGAGGGAGAGAGAGAGAGTTCCGGGGTGCAGAAGTTATAGTATCTTCGGGCATCAGTAAAGGGAGAAGCGTCTCAGCAAATTAGGCATCTTAATATCTCGAATGCCGACTGTTCCGCAGCTTGGGATCCCTTGACGAAGAGATACGACAAGAAGCGCATTATTGCCCAGTCACTTTTGGCCCAGTTTTGGAACATGAAAACTGTGGTAAACCCCGAAGGCATCAAAAGAATGATTGGTACGACCAACAAGCTGATCACGAATTTTCAAGACTTGGAGGTTGATCCATTTGACGCAGTCAAGATATTCATTCTGCAGAGCAAGCTTGATCCAGAGTGGAGAGCAGAATGACAACGGAAAATTGGCGCCACAGCGGACGTACCTAAGTTCGAGGCGTTCCTGGAATTCTTGGAATCCCAGTACCACATCATTGAAGAAGTGAACAAGTGCTCCTCCTCTAAGAAGTCCAAGAAAGTGGGGATCCATACTGTTACCCATAACAAATACGAAAAGTGCACATTGTGTAAATCAGGCCACAGTCTATACGTTCCAAGGCGACATCATAGACAAGCGGAGAGAAGTCGTTAAATCAAGCAACTTGTGCTTCAACTGCATGCGTGCGCATCCAGTGTACGAATGCACATCAAAGGCAGCGTGTAAAACTTGCGGAAAGAAACACCATTCTATGTTGCATCCTACGACAACGGACAAGTCTGAAGCTCTGAAAAAGTCTACCCTGAACCATTTTGACTAGCCCAGGAGCAACCTCGTGAATCGGGAAAACATGTTGACGGCGCTATTGGGAACCGCAATAATTGAGCTGAGCAATGTCAACGGCGACTTCATCAAACTGCGCGCGCTAATAGACCAAGGCTCCCAGAATTCCTTCATTAAGGAATACGCTGCAAATTTATTGGGGTTGAAACGAGAGCGTGCCTCAGTGACCATATCCGGAATTGTAAGTGCAACCAGGAAATGTAGAGGACAAGTACCAATAATCATGAAGGAAAAATGGTCAAATGGTGAAATAGGTATCACCGATACAATCACGAAGCCTCTTCCTTCTGCGACGATAAGCAATGATGGTGACATTGGTCTGACCCTCGCAGACCTTGCTGATCCAGATTACAGAACTAAGGGCAGAATCGCTGTTCTGCTTGGAGCAGATATATATGGGGATATTCTATTGGACGGAATTATTCACGGAACCCTAACAGCACAAAAACGAAGATCGGATGGATTCTCTCTGGTCCGATAGCAGCCCCACCAGGAGACAATATTATCATCAGTTTTGTAAATACCAACGATTTGGACAAAAGACTTAAACAATTGTGGATTCAGGAAGAGGAATGTAAAGCGCACTATCAAGCGACCACCAAACGATTGGAAGATGGACGATTCGAAGTGCAGCTCCCACTCAAAGCTGACCCAAGGACAAACCTGGCACCATCGAGTAAGGCTGTGATTCTGAAATACGAAGCAGACGAGAAGAGGATGCTCAGAAACCCAAAATTGCTTCGAGAGAACAACGAATGCTTGCAAAATTACCTAGATTGCGGAAACATGGAAGAAATACTAAAGGATGAAATGGGTTTACCGTCATATTATCTACCACGTCATCCAATCATCAATCTATCTAGCACAACGACTAAGGTGCGAGTGGTCTTCAATGCATCGGCAAAAACTGCATTTGAGAAATCCTTGAATGACTTGTTGATGACAGGACCAACCATACAAGATTCGATCATCGCACTTCTTTTGCGATGGCTTTTGTATCCCGTCGTGCTAACAGCAAGGATACAGATCTCCAACGGATCGTGTGGCGCCCAAACGAAGCAGATGTAATCCGTCATTACCGGTTAAAGATAATTATATTCGGAACTGAAAGCGCCCGTTCCAGGCCACCAGAACACTGCACCACTTGGCCATGAGCGAGCAAGATTGATTTCGGAATGCAGCAACATACCTGCAAAGGGATTTTTATGTTGACGACCTAATGACCGGAACAGACACTGTCAAGGAGGCGGTAGGCTTCTACACGGAATTAGGTGGGTTTGATCTGCGCAAGTGGAACTCGAACCTAGACGAAGTGTTGGAAGCCATACCAGAGCATCACCAGGGATCAGCACATCCACTTAGTTTCAACAAGGAAGACCGAGTAAAGGCATCGGAATTGCAATGGCATCCTCAACGAGACATGTTTATGTTCAACATTCATGCAAAGACCCTATCCACAAGCGGGCCAACTAAAAGGACAGTGGCATCAACGATTGCATCTTTATTTGATTCACTTGGATGGTTGTAGCCCATTATCATCAAAGGAAAGGTCTTTATGCAAAAATTATGACTTCAGAAACTGGAATGGGATGACGAGCTACCGCCAAAATTAGCACAAGAATGGCAGACATATCTAGTGGAAATTACAAATCTCCCAGTTATTGAGGTGCTAAGAAGGATTGGGACTACCTCCACGGACCGAATCGAATTACATGGATTTTGTGACGCATCGAGAACGGCTATCGGTGCTATGACCTACATTCGGATCCTTAAACACTCGGAGGAACCCAAGGCTAGATTACTAACGGGTAAAACGAAGGTAACACCGCTTGCTATACAAACCATACCATGACTTGAGCTCAATAGCGCAGTATTCTTGGTCAAACTGATGAAAGTCCTGGGGGTTTAATGTGAGTACCTGCCGTGTAGGCATAATCCCACGGTCCTCTTCGGACGCGGATTGATTTTGGGACCACAATCAGAGCCCCGCCATGACTGGCACAGCGGTACTGGTTAGTATTCATACCAGTACATGCAAGGCCTATCTAAGACCTCTGCTGCAACTAAGAGGTACGGCATCCGAGTTGTACAGCGCAACTCCACGCTTGAGCTCCGAGGAGCTCAGCCCGCGATGTAGGCATAAGCACAACCACCATGAAACTCCTACTAGGGGGCCAACCGCAAATAACCGGGCCGAGAACACATCCTCCAGGAGTTCTCTTAGAGCATATGCTCTCAGAGGGCCACCCTGGTTCTCATGGTACCAGATAACCTACGGTGAGTTTTCGTGGCCAAAGCCACTTCAGATGAGTCCCTTGCAGACTCGGGTCTGATCGCCCTCCTCGAGTACGTGGGTGGTCAAGCCGATGAATCAAGTTAAGGCCTCAGTTGTCAGTTGGAGTGATACTGCCACCCACTACTGGACAGATTCAACGATTGTACTCTCTTAATTAGTGAGAGTGAAATTCATGCAAGCAGCACACCGAAACAATGGCATCATTTGGGAACGCACGAGAACCCTGCTGACTGCGCTACACGAGGATTGACCCCAGCACAGCTAAACGAATTTGGGTTATGGTGGAATGGCCCAAAGATTCTCCGATACTGTCAGCTTCCCATCAATGAAGTGCATTGAACCCATGGAGCTAAAGAAAAGGAACACCTTGCACACGGTACAGGCAGAAGAACAAGATCAAGTGATCGATAAATTCTTCAACTATATGAGGTTAATCCGTATAGTTGCATACTGCAGACGACTGTTGTCGAGTAATAATGGTTATCGATCCTGTGGATATCTCACCGCGGAAGAACTACGAACAGCCGGAACTGCATGCATTAAGAAATTCTATCGTTTTTACCCGAGATCCAAGGATTAAAGATAGCAATCGATGGATATCATCCAATTACGGTGGGCGAAAATCCCTTTATATTGGACGGAAAATGCAATTTTACTGAGATCATTGTGCAGCATGCTCATCATAAAACTTTACATGGAACCTCACAGCTAATGTTATCGAAGAGAGGAGAATGTAAAGCCATCTACAGCGATTGTGCAACAAATTTCATAGTAGCTGGAAAGGAAATAAGGACCATGTTTCAAAGTACGACCCAAGAAACGCAAGCGTAGATGGCGAATGACCACATCCAGTGGCATCACATTCCACCAAGTAGTCCCCATTTCGGTGGATTATGGGAGGCCGGAGTCAAATCGGTGAAATGACACCTCTTGAAAACCTTCGGAGAATCCCTTCTAAACATCGAAGAAATGTATACCGCCCTCGCTCAAGTCGAAGCATGCTTAAACAGCAGGCCTTTAGCACCATTAAGTAGTGATGCAAGCGATGAAGATGCGCTCACTCCTGCACACTTCCTAATCGGAAGTTCTATGTTTGCACTACCATCAGACAACGTCAAGGAACTACGACGGTGGCAGCTAACACAAAAATTGTCAACCGAATTCTGGAACCGATGGCATCAAGAATACCTGACCAGGTTACAGGAGCGTCCAAAATGGTTAAAACCAGTCGTCAATTTACAACCGGGCATGCTGGTATTGGAGAAAAGTGAGAAAACTCCTCTCACAAAGTGGCCGCTGGCTCGAATAATCGACGTATTATACATCCAGGACAAGGTGGATTGGTCTGGGTAGCAACGATTTAAAGACATATCATAAAGCGACCAGTAGTGAAACTGTGTCCAAAGAAGCGAACTCGTCCTCAAGGAGGAAGGGATCACCCAATTGACTTCAGATTGTCCCCTAATCACGGAAAAGATAATTCCTCTTTCCGAATAAAGAGACTTATCAGCAAATCAGAAGGTATATTTTAAGCCTTTTGCGGCCAACATCAACTCATCAGTGGCAATCAATGGATCAACTCTCCTTGAAGCAACAGGGTCATTCTCCACGATAGTGGAAGAAGCACATAAGAACCAGTAGTTAAGCAAGAACATGGCATAGAAGCAATTTCACTTCCACGCATTCAATCAATAATCAATCCGTGGTGTTTTCCGATACTGGTTTTACTAGCCCCATTATCCGTCTCAAGGATCGGTAATCTTTGTTGTGGCCAAAGAGCCTTAAGTAAATATCCCAAGGATTTTTGACTATACTCCGATACCCAGCACCTGGCCTGCAGGTAAAATGGGAAAGTAATAACCCACTGATCCTGAAAATTAATTGAAAACTTTTCGGGCTTTTTAGGGAATAAGGATTACAGAAAAGTAGATCCCAATCCCTTCAAATTAGGTTGGGAAAAATCACTTTTTTAAGTTTATTCAAGTGGGACCAATACATGCGATTTGTGTTACTTACATAACTCCTGGAAAGTTCGAAGGTTTTGTTTTTTCTCGCAAATCCCATGTAAGCTGTGAAAGTTTGCATGACTTGAGCAACAGAAAGACTTCCTGCCAACTTTTATCTAAATATCCTTCTCTGAGTATCCATAAGGAAGTTTGGCGTTCTTTTTTCTAAATTTTAGTCTTCAGATTCTCACTTGATTCCGTCTGTGTCCTTACATTAAAGTTTAAATAGACGGTATCGACTTTGGAGAAAGGAGGGGGTAAGATGCTCACCAAATATCCTCGGGTCGTATATTTTTGAATAAAATTATCATATAGATGAGACCTAATATACAATGCAGCCTGTAACTGAAACAATTTTTCTTTTTAATCGATTCTCTTGGATATTCAGATTTGTCCGGGAAATCATGCAAATTGAAAATACATTTCACCTCCCATTGTGTTCGAATACAAATTGTAAATTTACATAAACGATTAGACTATTGATTCTCCCTCAAATTTACGACAAATTTTCTCCAAATTACTTGAAATTTCCTCGTCTAGTTATCTCACCATCTAAATCTCTCGGCTACAGGTAAGATACTCGGCCAAGATTGCTTTATCCGTACCTTTCAGAAAATTGGCAATCAATCAATCAATCATCCAATGCACGTACGTACTATTCACCTTTCTGGAGAAATTCTTATCGTAAATTCTTGGACTGGATCGTGTCTGATACAATGAATGATAAGAAGGAATAAATCGTCTTACAGGACCTTTCAATTTCGTAGTAGCATTCTTCAGGAGGCCTATCGTAAATGGGCTTTGCACGGGAAGAAAGCAAACGGATAATCGGTGGGATGTGAACGTTTCCGAAATAAAGAAATCATGAAAGCTTCGAAATGAACGGTTGATGGTGCTTAAAGTGAAAGTCATTGTGTTTGAATCTTTTATAGAGATTTTAAGGTCATGTGTTTTCGTACAATGTTCCAGGACATCGGCTGTCGATTTATTGTGAAAGTTTAAAGAGTTACTTTCTTATCTGGTAGGTTGAATTCTACCAACCATTTCTAATAGAATTTTTCTCCAGAATAAGCTCAGAAGCAGTTGAAATGCTACTTAGGAAGGATACTAGTTCGGTTCATCTAATAGAAAGCCTTCCTAGTAACCAGTATGAGACGTTATGTTCTCTGGGTGCCAACCCTATGTATTGATAACTTATTACCACGAGTAATATAATAACAATATTTCCGCCGTAGCCGGTCTTAAACCCAGTTGTGGAAGGAGAAGGGATGGATAGTTTCAGTCTGAGTGGCTGTATACCACCGCAGCGTCTCAGGGGATAGGTGAGGAAAGTGCTGGAACTTTGAAGCCCACCAAAAATGAGGAGAAGGCGGATTTTAAGGTCCGGTACGGATAACCGGGGAGAGTCGTTTGACTTGGTGACTGGGGGGCTCGCATAATGGACAGTACGGCGTCAAAACCGCAAATCGACGTCTATGCACCACGATGACCAGGAGCCTGTTACACTTGCTGCAGGTGTTTGGCCACAATCTGTGGCGACCACTTCAGCAAGTTCTTGTTGGCAGCGGATGAAGTGGACTGAGGAAACGAACCTCTTCATCATTCGCTCCTACCACGAAATAACGGCGGGGGTGGTGTAGCATTTTACCGCTGCTTGTTGGACCAGTGTCCGGATAGCTGAGTGGTTAGAGGACAAGACCATCATGCGGAAGGTCGCGGTTCAAATCTCACTGGAAGCAGTGGCATTTGTATCGTGGTTTGACGTTTGGGATACCAGTCGACTGAGCTGTGAATGAGCACCTGAGTCAAATCAGGGTAATAATCTCGGGCGAGCGCAGTGTGGACCACATTGCCTCCTACAGTGTACTGTAGTGTACCGTTACGGTTTTGAATGAAGTGCTCTAACACACTTCAAGGCCCTGATCCTATATAGAGTGTTGCGCCAACGATAATTATTATTGTAGGATCAGAGATTCGTTGAGCGTTTCCTGCAATTCGCGCACGTGACTGTGCAGTGAGTCGCAGACCAGTACCGCTTTATTACTCGCAGCGACAGCGAAGCGTGTCCGACTTGAGGTCATTGGGGAAACTGGTGACCGAGAGTCGATGGGGGCAGAGGCGGCGGCATCAACAACATCATGCCGCACTGCAGGCAACAGTTTCAGTACTATCCGAAGCACTCTTCTCCACCGTCCAGCTGAGGTTTACGCTGAGGTTCGGGACGAATTCTAAAGAGCGTCTATAGAATTCTCGGAAATGGATCCTTTGCATAGATCAGGTATTCCCAGGCTCTATGCATCTTCAGCAACTCCGGGAGTTCTACTTCAAATCAATGATGAGAATGCATCTTGGCTCTGTGTTGATATGTCGCTGCTGCAAGTACAACCGCTCGTGTATTGTGGTGCAGTTACGGCTGTCAGATTGCACGGTCAGAAGATTCGCTTTCGTGTTATAGGTTTGAGTGACCAAAGAGATCCACTATGGAAAATTCGTCTGGAATGTCGGCGGGACTCACTAAGGCAGGACATTGCTAGACTAATTCAAATCAGCACTGGCAATGCCAACAGACGGGTGAAAAATCAAGTGCACAGGGTTTGCAGGAACTATACCGTCCTCAGTCAAACACCCGTAGTTGAAATTCTGAACACACTAAAGCAGGAATTGTCTGTCACATGCAGTCGCTTATCATGACATGGCGAAAGTCACTCCAGACGTGTCTAGAATGCAACTTACGCGAGGAACCAGCGGATTTTTTTCAAATTACTCAACGAATCCCAACAGAGCGTCCAGACAATATAGTTTTTGGTGACAGAAGCGAGAGAATATTGGAGTGGACTGGCATGTTGAACATGCTGGGCGAGTAAAAGTCCCCAAGATCAAAGCCGGTGGATCTTGACAGTATCCCGCATATCTGACTAATCGATGTGCTACATCTGTATCGCATTGATCCGAAACTAAGACAGTTTTTGGCGACCGTCATGAAAGGATGGCACATCGTCTTATAGCACCTTCACCTGAAGGAAGTTTAGGAGGATTAGACAAGCGTCGAATCCAAGCCATCCAAGAAGGTCATCATGAGCCGCATGCCGGACATAGCATTGGTGACCTCCATTCAAGCTATTACCAACACAGACTTCTACAAGTACCTAGGAATTCTGCAAGGAACCCAGAATCTGAAAGATGCTCTGCTGTCCGTATAATTGTGACGTGTATCTCTCGGGGAAGAATAAAATAAGCTCATTGACTGTATTCGACTGTGGACTGACTCCATTTAAATTGAAGGATCGTTTTTTCAAACCTCTGAGTGGGGTGAAGGCAGACCGAGAGCGGATCGAAATGAAATATCTTTGGCAGCCATCTGTCGATTTGTATTTTTCAAACAGATGGCTGTGTGCTGGGGAGCTCTTTGCTCACACGGAGGAATTCAAGTGTGCCACTCAGGACGGCATGGTAGCCCCCCGAGCTTATAAAAAGCTCAAAATGAAAGAGCGGGTGGAGAACGACCAGCGCAGAATGAGTAGTTCGGCGAACATGTCCGGTTTACCGATATGAGCCGCAAGCAGTACTTGATAGTTCTGCTTATAGCATGTATTGGGACCGGTAAGTTTTAACTGATCGCCATACTCCACATAAGAAGCCTGACGTACTGTTAGTGAACAAGACGGGTCGCCCCACGTATATTATTGATGTTGTTATTCCCCATAATAGCAACACTGAACGGAAATACGTGAAGAAGAAGGTGAACTATGAGCCACTGACTGGGAAAATCAAAGAAATTTGGTATCTCGAGCGGGTGGTTATATGATAGTTCCCATAATAGTGTTAGCTGAAGGTATTGTACCTAAATCCCTCACGGTTTCCTTTGATGTCCTGGGATCTCACACACAGTCTAGTTTAAACCACACTGAAGTACACCATTCTGCATACATGCTCGATGTTGGAGGAGTTCTTGACGATTCTCCCACTAACCTACCACCGGCCACCACCACCAGCGCCCCTTTAGCTTTTAACTAGGCAGGATCGTCCGAGCCTAAATGCTTGGTACTTGGTGCTAGTATTAGGTAAAATCGGGCATCTGGGATATTTCGAGTACCTCTAAACGATAAAGCTGGTCAATCCACCCGAATATTTTATGTGCTATGGCGTTCCGGAGAAATAAGATCCCATAGCGTTCCACTGTCTGCGATCTGTGATAGATAATGATGGATGAGGCAGAGGAATATTTAGTTTCCTCAGCCAAGATGTTTGGGAAAGCCTGAACTCAACTCCGGTGAGAATGAGCTAGATTATTAATTTGCGACTAAGCATCCAGCATCTTCTATACCGTTCTGCCAGATACCCTTCCTTATTACATTCCCTCTTCTCCTGAATCCCTGTGATCTAACCCAGTATGGTTTCCACAAAAAAATTCGTCAAAAACTTACTGCTAGGAAGAAGTTCCTGCCTTTTGATAATCATTCTGACTTGGTTTTTTTTTTCAAAACTGTCAGTCCATCAGTCAAATCTATAATATTTAAGTCCAGAAAGGAATAATTGACCAGTGTTGAGGCTTCACTCGATCGTGGAAACCTCAAATCATTTAGGTCTCACATTCGCAACTCTCGCAATCTGCCCAACGATCTCATCTCGTCAAATTCTCTGGTTCCTTCGCTAACTCCCCAACCTTTTCTTTCCTTTCTTCGATCCCCTTCGCTTTCACGGCTGCATGCAACCTACCTCGTATCTCCCACTACTTCCCACCTCCCCCCTTCATATCATTGGCATCCTTGACGGCAATGTTGACCCTGGTTACGACGGTTTACCAAATCTCTTTTTGATTGAGACTGATCAGTCCATTTCAACAACAGCCTGGAAGAGAATCATTTTCCTAGCCTGTGGAAAAGGGCTCTTAAATCCTTGAAATTTGTGGCTGGTTGTCCGCCCGCTTAGACCACCTCATAGTGAAAGAGCAACACGACTTTGTTAAACGTGGTTTCACTGCCTTTAAACTGCTCAATTTCACCAACTTTTTAGTCAAATCTTTAAATTCTCGACAGGAAGTGCATACTATCTACATTGATTTTGTCTAAACTCATTTCTGTCAGCATTCCCACATCACATGGCATGTGTAATGAACCTAGGGTAAATAGGAGGATCAAACGATCATCCTGAATGGCCAAAGACGACCTAGAGGGAAGAGCTATTTCAGGATCCTAAAAGGTTGGTGAAATTGACCGTGAAGGTCCGCCTGCAAGGACTGAAGCTCCATCAGCTCGGTTAATACGTTGTTGAACGCCTCTGTGCTAGCCAGGCTCGGGAATGTGTGGGATCGTTTGAGCGCTTTGATCCCTCACGTATCATTAGTATAAAAGTAACGTGTCTTTACTGATTTAAAAACGAACGCGAGCTAAGCCTTGGAAAATAAAAAAAAGAAAGGGTTCGACCGCGTCCGTGGAGCCGTAAGTTTCCGGACCCGAGTGCCGCGATCGAGAGGGAAGATCCACCACGGATCACAGATTCGATCATTGCGTCTCCTGCCTCAGATAGTTATTGAGGCGCGGCCTCTGAGCTTTGCTCCCATCCTTGACATCTTCAGGCCATTATTTAGAGAATGTCCCTATTAAGTTTTCAAATTAAAAACAAAAAATTAACTGAAATTCATGGTATCATATATTCATTGGAAATTCAGCTCCTCTTTGACAACCTTTTTGCCGTTCGTGAATTACGTCCTCTTGGCAGACTATGTTTACTGTGGCTTTTTATCCTTAAACTTTAAACTTTGCACCGCAATCTGAGCAAACTAATTCCCTGACTTTCCGACTAGATCTCCACGTCAATCATTCCTTTTTCTAATAACTTTCTTTTCGATTCACAGAGGTATCCGATTCTCCTCCTATATAAATTATCTATTACGAGGATGAAATCATCATCAACTTACTTTTCTCCTTGTCTAAAGCTAAAATTCGGGAGATCACGAAATTACCTCTAACTCCACTCTCTACGGCGCAAACAATGACATTTTGAAATCCGATTGTCGGTGGATCAGCTGTCCACCCACGAACTGGTCACCATGGCGCTACGCTTGCCTTGAAGTCGATTGAACTCTGAAGTTCATGTTGCAGCAACATACGCGTGCGCCTAGGTATGCAGCAAATCATTCCCCTCTGCCAAGATCAATTCGCCCGAATGCATTCAATAATGTGCAATCTGCGGGGAACATTAGGGTAATTACACATTATAGAACGCAATATTTGAGCATTCAGAAAGAGGGGAATGAGATTCCGCTCCCGTCGCGAAGCCGCGGTCACTACACATGCTTCTTACATTTCCAGTCAGTCCAGCCGCGTCTCTTTTGATGACTATGCATCCCGTTCTTTTTACGCCTTTTTTGCGTTCCATAACGATCTATAGTGGGCTCTTTATTTTCCTGATTCTTTATTGTCTACCTCCTTTTTACTTGTTCCTGCTTCTTCGATTCCGATGACGTTAACCTGTTTCCCGCTACATCTTCTGTGGCTTCCTATAATCCGTTGATACTCTGCCAATGGGTTTGCGCTAAATGTCAGTGAGTGTCACTTTACAAGTATGCTTGCTTAAGTTTCCACCCACTTCCACTTCCTGCCTCTTCTTCTTTTTCTTCAACCTTTGCCCCGTTCATAAGCAGGGTCCGTTCGTCGTGATCGTTTTCGCCATTTGGTTCTATCAGATGCCTGATTTGGATGCAATCGCGAGGCTTTTAAGTCATAATCAAGCGTATCAAGCCACCGTTGCTTCGGCCGGCTTTTTGGTCGCTTACTATTAAGTTTGATGTTTAGACCAATCTTGGCAAGTGAATTCTCATTAGCGCGAATTACGTGAATATATCATCGAAGACGCCTCTCTCGCAATTTTTTCACGATCGGTGCTACTCCATATATATCGCCAATATCCTCATTTCGGATGTGGTCAAAACGTGTCACGCACTAGTCTAACGCAACATCTTCGTCTCCATTGCCGCAAGACGCTGTTCATAGTCTTTTATAGTCGGCCAACACTCAGAACCATAGAGAGCGACAAGACGGACGACATTGCGGTAAATTTTAGATTTGAGGGGTTCGTTGACACGTTGATCACAAAGAACACCAGTTGTGGAACACCACTTTATCCAGGTTGCGGTAATGTGTGAAGCAATTTCATAATGCCGTTCTCTATTGGCTGATAGTATTGACCCGAGATATTTAAATCGCTGAGTTCTAAGCTGCTAACAGTGATTGTGACTGTTTCTAGGGATTGGTCCTCAAAAATTCAGTTTTATTTAGATTCAATTAGAGACAATGTTGGATGCACTTCTTTGGTGAACACCGATAGAGACACGAAGCAGTTTTGATACACGCGAGTTCTTCTGACACTAAGTGTTGTCATAGTGCATACCAGATGTGGGACACGGTAAACGCTTGATCTAGATCCAGAAATGCAATATAAAGAGGGCGATGCTTCTCGCGGTGTTTTTCCACGAGTAACTCCACTACCCCCATGAAGCTCCCACTAGGTGGGCAACCCCAAACAACAGAGCTGAACGCATATACAACAGGAGTTCATTTGAAGTATGTGAATTCAGGGGCTATCCCGGTAAGGTTTCGTGACTTATTGCCACTTCAGATGCGTCCCCGTACAGACGCGAACCTGATCGCCTTAATTAGGCCTTTGGAGCATTCGCTTACTGTATCACGGCCGGCAAGCCAATGTAATACAGCGTCTCCGGGTACCACCACTATGGATGTTCTTCTAGGATACTTGGTTTTGGTTCGGCTGACAGGGTTGCTGTCCCGTCTTCCTCCCCGCCATCTCTGAGCACCAATTGTGCTGACAGGTGCTGAACTGCTCTAAATGTCGGTGATGATTGTGGAAGTGGATAATCAACAAATTCTTCAGTTGACATCTACTCGAAATATTCTCGCTATCTGACCGTCGCGGCTCAACGGTTGGTAAGCAAAGTACCGTTCTTGTCATTCACGCAACAGAAATGTTCGACATCCTGTGTGCGTTCGTTTCGGCTTTTGGTAAGTCGATGCAGATCTCTCTCGCCTTCCCGAGAGTCCAGTTTATCGTAAAGATTTTTGTAATGGACCGCGACTACTTTCTTTGCTTCCCGGTTGGAATTCTTATAAATTTGCCAATTAGCAGGCGTTTTATCGTCGAGAAATTTGTGATAGAGGCGTTTCTTTCCACGGACCTTCATTTCAACATCGTCATTCCAAAGTCAGGTATCTCGGTTGATGTACCGCTTATTTGGCTTGATGACCCCGAGGGTTGCATAGGCCGCTTTGTGGATCGTGCTTTTAATTTGGTTCCACGATTCTTCCACATTCGTAATGGTTGGTAGTCGCGTAAGTGAGATCATTTCTTCTTTCTTCTCATGAAATCGCTACCATTTAATGCGCGCCGGGCCAGCGCGTTCCTCACGATGTTTTATCGGTTGCTTAATTCGCAGGACGGTAATCAACAGCAGTTGTTGAGGTGCGATGCTCGCATAGGGAACGGCTTTGCAATCAGTGACGGTGGAAACATGTCGGCGTCTTATGAGAATATAGTTGATTTGCGTTTTACTATTCCCATTATAAAATTGAGGAGGATGCGACAATCATTTGGTGAACCATGTATTCATAAGTACAAGGTCATGGGCATCCACAAAATCGATTAAACACTCGCCACCCTCATTGCGCACTCTAAACCCTTTTCCCTCGTGGCACGTGTTACCGTCTGCCTTTTGCACTCACATGACCATTAAGGTCACCGGCAGTGATGATATAGTCGTCAGCAGGCACGTGACAAGTCTTTGCATCGAGAAGTTGCCAGAAGGCATCTCTCTCGTCATCAGGTTGACCTGTCTGTGGTGCGTACGCGATGAAGAAGTGAATAGTGCAATTAGGTGATATAATGGTGAGCTTTATCAACCGAGCATCAAATCGTTCGACTTCTTTAATGGCATCACGGAAACCCTCTGAGATGGCAATGCCATCATCATATTGAGTGTGTGGGCTACCAAAATAGGGAAGTTTATAGCCGTTTTTACCGCGTTCGCTTTCTAAGTCGCAGCTTTTGGCATGAGACCATTGGGCTTCTAGCAGAGGGCAGATATCAATGTGCCTTTTCCGAAGGGTTCTTACGAGTTCCTCGGCCTTTCCAGTTAGGGTACCAACATTTAGCGCGGAGGCACGTATTTGTTTTGGTCGGACTAACTTCTTTATGCCCTCACGTCGTCCATACGTCAAGAACCTTTGCCCATTTCTCGACAGGACCGGAGCCCGTCCTGCCGCGTCGACTGAGATGGACGCCCTAGCATTTTTCCCAGGCCTGTTACTCGATGCGAACATGTTGCTTCTAACGAGATTGGATCCATTTTCTTGGTTGGCCTTGGAATAACTTGAACTATACTTTATTTATCTGTTTCACTGATCTCTTTCACTTTCACTTTCACTTGCCTCAAATCCTCCTCTTCTTTCTGGGGTTTGGGACCAACACATAAAAGATACACAAAACCTTTCATACCCGAAACGTTCAGCTTCCGGTTTCCCGATTTATTCAATTATTTTTTGACCCTTTTAATAGATCCATGTGCCTTGGTGATTCTAGTCACTAAGTTTTTGAGGCGTGGTCATGTAGGTTTGATGATCGAATGTAAATTGAACGAGGGTAAAATATATTCATTTTTTGTATACCGTATTTCGGGAACCAACTCCTAATTTTAGGGAATTATTTATTAATTATTTTATTTCAAGGACTGACTGTTACTTCTTCAGTAAGTTCTTGATATATTGGGTATGCCTTTATAATTTGATTAAAGGCATATTAACATCTGATATTATAAGCCAATATCCTGCATGTAAACAACGAATAATTTATTCAACACTCACCTGTACTGGGCTAGCATCCTTCCCATTTTCGGTTCAGGCTGTGGGATTAAATTGACACTATTTCGAAAGACGGTTAATGCATGATGACAACAACAGCACAGCCAACATAACGACGCCAATTTCATGAATAATAATGCAAGCGACAACGACAGACATAATTCCGAATCCTGAAAACAATAAAAAAAATCGGAATATAATATAAATGGGGACAGCAATATTACGAGTGCTTTATCATTATCCTGACATATCTACTTTCCCATTGAATGAAAGATTCTTTCATAGTTTCATTTTGCCCATTGTTCCCCAGAGAATCACAATAATTACAACATGTCCATTATTACTTTCATCACGAATAAATAATGAAATGATTTCAATGGCTCCCAATTTATTCATCCAATTCACTGAACTCAGTGTTTTTGCTCAGTGAAACGTGAAAAGGACTATTGGTTATTGAAAACGCCATTTATGAAGGAGTGCGCATTTAATCTGGCCATTGTCAAAGCGCGTAAAATTTAATTAAAACCAGTCAAAGATCGGAAATTGCATGTAGTAAGTATGGAGGGTTTTGTAGGGTTTTATTTTGATGAAATGAGAAATACATGCGTTCATTCATGCCGGAGTGACACAAGAGATTGATATCTTAATCAAAGATTCCCATCTTGGAAATGGTAATGTTAAGTGATGAGTAAAAAGCACTTGAATTTGCGGAGTTGGTCCTAGCTAGCTCATCTGAGTGTAATTATGCGGTCTTTCCCACGATGAATTATTTGAAATAATAAAAAAAACTTGTTTTTTCTTATTCGCTAGTGTTGATATTTTTATTTGGCAAACACCGATATTTCGGGAACCACTTGTCACAAGTCCAGGACTTGTTAGCACTGATGAAGGGAACAAGTGGTTCCCGAAATATCGATATATACTTCTGGAATGAACATAAGGGGGGTTGTCGGGTTAATTTCTGAAATGTGGAAATATACTATTATTAATTTTATTTGTGCAGATATCGGAACCGGATGTATTTTGAGGCCTAGATTTCGTAGAGATGCACCGCTGTGGTTTTTCAGATTTTTCGGTTGGGTAAGTACTGAGACCTAGACCTGTTACACTTTTTGGGGGTCTTATTTTGAGCCCTCACTCCCCCACCTTCCACCCGATATCAAATATGAAACCACTTTTGCAAAGTACTAAATGAGGCCTTTCATTTGATACCCCACATGGCCACATTTTATGAAAAAAAATTTGCACCCTCCACTCACATGTATGGGGAGCCTCCCCTTAAACTTAACACAAAATGGCGCCATGCATGTAAAGGGAACTTCCGCGGCAAGGTGGAGAAGTCCTTAGGAGAAGAAGCACAAGTACGGGCCAGAAAGCAGGAGATTGTTATATAATGTAAGGACATTGATGAAATCACGACCAGGGAGGATATCCGCGATGCCTTAGAAAAGCAGTTCGGACTACTTGGCTTGCAAGATTCCGCAATCAGGGGACTGAGGAAGGCATACAGAGGCACGCAAACGCCAATCATAAGTTGACCAGCGTTCAAACTGCTGGCGGCTGGTAAAGTAAAAATAGGTTGGGGCGTTTGCCGACTCAGTGAGCAGGTTTCCCTCAAGCGCTGCTTTAGATGCTAGGAATTTGGCCACATAGCGGCGAAATGCACCGGTGACCGTGACAGGCCAAAAAGTTGCAGAAAATGTGGGGGAGAAGGTCATATGTTCAGGGAGTGCAAGGCTAAGCCTGAATGTATGCTTTGCAAGGAGAAAAAGGGCGTCGACTGTCGGCACGTTGCAGATAGCAGCAGATGCCCAGTGTTTAGGAGAGCCTTGAATGCAGTAAAAAAATGAGGTTGATACAAATCAACCTCAACCACTGCGAGGCAGCGCAAGACCTTTCCTCGCAGATCATCTATGAGAAGGGAATCGAAGCTACCATAATCAGCGAGCCTTATCTCAATAATAAGAGCGGTGTCTGGATTGCAGATGTAACTGGCAAGACGGCAATATGGGCGTGTGGAAATCAAGCCATTCAAGAAGTGATGGAGTTTCCAGAAGTTGGATTTGTCAGGGCAATAATAGCTGGTATCTATATATATAGTTGCTATGCTCCATCAAGCGCGACGATAGAAAGAATTCGCAAGAATGTTAGGTATGCTAGTCTTGGCTGCAAGAAATCGAAACCCCAAGATCATAACGGGTGATTTCAACGCGTGGGCCGTGAATTCTGGCAGTTTCAGTACGAACACCAGGGGCCGTATCCTGCTCGAGGCTTTCGCGGAGCTAGACTTGGTGCTTGCCAATACGGGAAATGTTTCCACTTTTCGTGGGACATGATTTGTCAGTGAGCATTATACTCACAGCGACCACCAGTCGATTTTCTTCCAGATCGAACATGGGCCATGCGGCGATGTGCGTTCCCGTGAAACTGGAAATCGGGGTTGGTCTGTGAAAGGGTTTGAGGAGGATGCATTCATAGAGATGCTATTGGGACGCCAAAATCCCGGTGGTGCGGCTACAGAAAAGGTAGAGCAAATGATGGGACACATAACGAGAGCATGCGATGCTGCTATGCCGAGGCGACGAGTTCTCGCAAAAAGGTGCTGAAATTGGAGGAATGAAGAGATCACGGTGTTATGGGATGAGCTAGAAGGATCTGCCAACGATCTAGAGGAAGACCGGACTTCGACGAGAATCGGCTAGTATATGTGAACCTTCGAGGTAGGCTTAAGCAGGCTATACGAACCAGCAAGCTAGAATGCTTCAAGGAACTTTGCGCAGAGGCAGACCAAATCCCCTGGGGAACGGCGTACAGGATAGTTATGAAGAATATGAGAGGGCGAACACCACAACTGACTTGTCCGCATCTTCTGCTCGATATCGTGATGGCGCTCTTCCCCCCGGATAAAGTGGAGCGTAAAGAACACAAGCAAGCATTGGACGTCTACACCATACTTGCGGTAACTGAGGAGAAACTTGCGCAAATTTGCCGGAGAATTGGTGATAGCAAAGCACCCGGTGTGGATACTGTTCCCAATAAAGCTCTTAAACTCGCTGTCGAGACCAGACCCGACTGGTTTATCAGCGTTTTTGAAACATACATGGTAGAAAGAATTTTCTCCGACCGGTGGAAGGGGCCAAAACTAGTTTTGCGCCTGAAGCCGAATAAGCACCCAGGACACTCATCATTTGCCTCGTCGACATGACAGGAAAGATGCTCGACTGTTCCTTATCATCGAATATAAGGATGGACTATCGAAGTGACATTTAGATTTTGTCAGGCCCACTCAACGGTCAACGCCGTAAACGTTGTTTTGAAGCTGGCTCAAGACGCGATATCGTCTAAAAAATGTTGTGCCGTGGTGACGTTGGACATCAAAAATGCGTTCAATTCCGTAAGTTGGGAGTGGATAAAAAGCTCACTGGCTACCACGGGTGTCCCTAGTTATTTGACTAAGCTCCTCGACAGTTACCTTTCGGAGAGGACACTTTGGTGCGACACGGATGAGTCATCGCAAGAGTACCACAGGGCTCAGCGTTGGGTCCTCTCCAGTGGAACGTCATGTACAATGGGGTCCTTGTCCTTCTCGTGCCAAAGGAAGCCACGATAATCGGTTTCGCAGATGATCTAGTTGTGGTTGTCGTCGCGAAACAACCTGAAGACGTTGAGGTGTGTGCTAACGAAACCATTAGCGCCATAAGAGCGTGGCTGGAGATGGTTCAGCTTGACCTTGCGGAACAAAAGACTGAGGCAGTGTTGATTACCAATCGTAGGAAGAGGAATATGGTTAATATTCGTGTTGGTGGTCACGTCATCACTACGAAACTGGATATCTGGACTATGCCTGTGAGAAAGCTGCAAATACCAGCATATCGTTAGCGCGGATGATGCCTAACATTGGAGGCCCAAGATACAGTCGTAGATTACTTGTGGCCGGAGGGGTTCGCTCCACACTGTTATACGAGGCACCAGTTTGGGTGGAAGCACTAGTGTGTGAAAGTAATCGTAGTTGGGTAAATATGACTTACCGCTTAGTGGCGCTAAGGGTGTGTAGCGCCTTCAGAACAATATCAGGCGAGGCAGCGTGACACATTTCGACGACATTCTGGCAAGTGAGGCACGCTGCCTGTACGAGACAAGGAAAATGAATCCTCCTGAAAAGGAGGAAGGCAAGGTGAGAGTCGCTGGAGAAGTGACAGCAATGGTGGGACAACTCGCAGAGGTGTCACTGAACCCACACTTTGATTCCCCGCATTGAGGAGTGGATCCAGCGACGATACGATGAGATTAACTACCATCTGACGCAATTCCTGTCAGGACATGGTGGTTACAGGAAGTACTTGCACCAATTCAGGCTGGATGATTCTCCCTTTTGTCCTGAATGTGGTTGCACACCTGAGGACCCGGAGCATGTTATGTTCCACTACCCACGATTTTTCTCAGAAAGGAGGAGTCTGGAAGACTCCCTGAAAACCAACTTAAGCCCACAGAATATCGTCGGGGAAATGTTGAAGTCGGAGGGAAACTGGTGTGCGGTGAACTCCGCAATCAAAAGAAAACAGGAGGAACTTGGAAGAGCGGAGTGCGCAAGGAGGATGAGAAGAACGGAAGGCTTGGTCGCTTAAAGCGCAGTCTACCCCGCGAAGTAATGCTTTGCGGCGGTTCCACGGGGAAATAAGAAGGAGAAATTGGGGGTGGTTTTAATGGTTGAGGATCTCACACGCTGCTGCAACCTGGCGCGGCAGTGTCTTTGTAAGATTTCACATAAAACCTTAAAAACAAGTTTTTTATTATTTCAAGATATTTTCCTGTCGCAATTTTTCTAGCAACTTAATTCTAGGACTCCTGAGGGATTATTTCATTACCCATATTTTCGCTGTTGACGCACGATCTTATTTTTTAAAAACAATTTATGCTATGTAGAATCAGGTGCTCAGCCACGTGAATAGTTAATTACTATCCCTTTGATGATGCTGAAAGCCCCTCTCAAAAGCTGTTGGAATAATTTTGATTAGGTGGATTTGAAGTTGTTTATTTAGCCAGCAAAGTGAATTAGGCTTTGATATGTGAGCAACTCATTTAGGAAAAGCAAAATAACAGCATTCACGTGTTTATTTGGCGCACAAATTTAAATTGAGGTCTCGAGAGGAATATGAACTTTTCGATACTTCTTGGAATCAATTAAGCTCGGATGGTGGGATTTTGCAGGCTGCGAAAGGATGTTGTCTGGAATTACATTGATTTCGAGAAATAAAGTGGAAGACTAGATGTATACGCTCCTGGTTTTGATTGATGTTAATACTCCTGCTCTTTGGAACAGGGAGCAGGGATGAATAGGAATATTTGAGCTCTGTCGTGGTATAATGACAATAGTATCATTGTTCGCAAAGTATATTGGTTGGTAGGGCTTTACCTACTTTGACACAATGGAAAACGTGAAAATGGAGATCTGCCATTCTAAATTAGGATAAAAGCTTACCCGTGTTGTAGAAACTAGGGGAAGGTCATGGAAAACATGGAGTGGGCATAGCGAATAGGGTATGAACTTACGAAAATTACGCTTCAGCAAAGGATACAAAATGAATTGTGTGATAACGTAATTTGTTGGTTCTGGGAATGCACATAGTAGGCTGCATAACTCAAAAAAGGAATTAATGGGAAATCATTCAAATTGGATACTATGCATCTGAGTAATAGAACACGATTTGCTAGAATCCTTTACGGAATGGAGAAAATCTCAAAGGTGCTTTCTGATATTCAGATCCATGGTAAGGATGAGTGCAAATGTTTCTTAGTGGGAATTCCGACGATATTGGAACTCTGGAATAAACAAATTGGATTGTGGGGCTCGGGAGACAAGTCCTTTCTCTTTTGCAGCGCTGTACTTTTGTACACTGGAAAGCCTAGTGGTAGCAGCCACGAATGTTAGATAGTTGTTGTTGATAGTTACCGGGAATAACGTTTTCATGGCCAGTGAGCTATTCCACATAAATTGTGCAGCCTTACGCACCAAGTGTCGCGCCTCAAAATGGGACAAATTGTACTAAGTGGTCCTCAAGGTTGGGGGTTAGGTAGGGCTGACAACCCTACACGGAGAAGAACTTGTTACGAAACCACAACAGGAGCCTCGGACTGGACGGATAACACAACGAAGAGCCCGGCAACGACAACGGGATAACGATTCGCATATTTTCTCATGGAGCGTGCGCTCCCTGTGCAGAGATGAAGCTACCAAGCAGCTAGCCGATACCCTGTCCCAATATAGGGCTGATATTAGAGCGTTACAGGAGATGCGTTGGACAGGGACCGGTTTTCTGGAGAAGAGTCGCTACACCATATATTATAGCGGCCATCCAGTAAATCATGTGCTCGGAGTAGGTTTCTCAGTTAGCCGAAAAATGAAACTTGCTGTTATCGGCTTTGAAAACATAAGCAAAAGGCTATGCACTCTAGGCCTGCGAGGCAAATCTAGAAATATAACCCTCATTAACGTTCACGCTCCGACAGAGGAGTCTGCACAGTCGGAGAAGGCTACCTTCTACGAGGTAGTAGAACGAACCCTCGAAGCCTGTCCCAGATATAATATCGAAGTCATACTTGGGGATTTTAACAGCCAATTAGGGATGGAGCCCGTATTCAGGCGGTACCTCGGCTCCCATAGCTTACATTACAATACAAATGATAACGGCCTGCGGATTATTCAATTAGCAGTGTCACACGAAATGGTTGTTGGAAGTACCTGGTTTGCGCGGAAAACGGTCCACAAACATACGTGGGCCTCTCCAGACGGGACCACTTTCAACCAAATTGATCACGTGTAGATCGAACGCTTTGATGAATGTCAGAATATATAGGGGGTCAATATAGACTCGGATTACTATCTCGTTAGTATGGTGTTCTGAGCTCGAATAACAACACCACCCAGAATCCCCTCTGACAATCAGATGAGAGTTAACACTGAAGCCATCCACAACACAGCTCTCCGCAACCCCTATAAGAGGGAAATGGATGCCGTAATAACCGTAATACTTTGATGAACTACTGAACAACCAGAACATCGGCGAGTTGGAGGTCCTGCCAACTGAAGATGACGGACAAATGTTGCTACCACCAAGTATGGAAGGAACAGTCCGTGCAATTCATCGGCTAAAAAACCGTCTCCAGGAGCCGGTGCAATTACCACCGAATTAGTTAAATAAAATAAATATGAAGTACACCAAGTGGTTCATCAACTTGTGTTCAAGGTGTAGCATAGCGAATCGATGCCTGACGACTGGCAAAGAGGCATTATCTGTCTGATACATAAAAAGGGAGATATCACGCAGTGCAGCGATCATAGAGGTACCACGCTGCTGAGTACCATCTATAAGATATTCTCAGCTATCTTACTAGGCCGGATAGCCCCATACGCTCAGAACATCATTCGCCCATACCAAAGAAGCTTCACTTCAACAGAGCCTATGTCAGCTTACAAAAACTGTTTCGCCCGAAACGTCTCACTATAGGGTCAAAGCTCTTACTGTACGAGACAATGATCTTGCCAATCCTCATGTATTCTTCGACGACTTGGGTTCTAAACAAGGAAAATTGCGAACTCTTGGCCGGGTTCGAGAGAAGAATCCTCCCAAGAATTTTTGCCCCCTACATGAGAATGGACGATTCCGTAGCCTACATAATGACGAAATCTATGAGCCATACCATGACCGTCAGGTTGTGGATAAAATCCGGCTCAATAGGTTACAGTGGGGAGGTCACTTAATTCGTATGGATGAGGATGATCCAGGACGCCAGACAGCTTTTAGGGATATCGAATTGGTGGACCTCGGCGCAGAACCGGGATGTGTGGAGTTCCTTATTAAGGCAGGCCTAGACCGGATACCGGTTGTTGCGTCGTTGATGGTGATGAAAGGTAGATGGACGATTTCGTTGTGGATATAGTCAGTATGAGTGAAGATGATTAAGCCCAGAAAGTCTATAGTGGTAGTGTCTACCGTAAACAAAAACACGTAGTAGATCCTGCCTCAGATCGAGCGATGGCGCAGGCCAGGACACTAGACAGGTTTTAGAGTCATTGGCGCACTTCGGCGCAAAACTTTCTATTGCAGATATAGACCGGACATCGGTTGTTCTATTGTTGATGAGGTGAAAGGATATTGACCGAAAGCTTACTTAATGTTATATAAACAGGAAAAAACGGCAGCAATGCAAACAGGATAATAACCGTTTAAATTTCCAAACCTCGCACCCCCTTCCTTTCCTTACAAATGTCAAAACTTTCAAAAATACGTCCCATCCGAAGTTATTATTTGCAGTTTCAATAAGGGACAGTTAATCTTTCTCATATAGCAACAACCAGTTCTGATCTGATCACCTAGGTTAAGCGTTGCTGGGTGTGCTTAGAATTTAGATGGGGACAACTTGGGAACATTTGATTTTTTTGTTAATTTTGAAACAGATTTACTTGCTCCTTCTCATTTTTCTATTTGCATGTTTTAATTGTAAATGTCGGGAGTCTCCAGAAAGAAGGATGGAGGATTTTGAATAATATTGCACCAGAAATTCCTTACATAAAAAACATGAAATATTAAGGTCGAAATACGAAAATGATGTGATCAGCTTCGGTTCTTGTTTTGATTAATTTGAAAATTGTTATCGTGCTGATTGATTGTTGCTCTGCAAACATTGATTCATTTGATGTGTTTTCGTTGTTCCAGTATATTAGCAATATCAGCCACTAGGTCAGGGTGATTTATTTATTTTCCTAATTTATGTAAATTGATTATTTTCGTTTTATCGGTGATGTATGATATTTCAAACTTCCTTGTGTGGAGGACATGATGAAGTTCAATAGATTTTTCCTAGGAAAATGCCACGTGTTAACTTTACTGACCCTGGAATTGAAGATTAACAACTAGGAAAACAAGGATCTCATTTTGTGGGGCCATTAATCAACAAGCTTAATTTATTCCTATGGTAATGGGAAACTTTATGTCAATTGCCATATCGAAAATGCCCAAACCGCTTTTGTTAAGCTGAACATCATGGAGAAATGAGGTAGTGGAAGGGACATACCTTAAGAAAGGGTAGCGATTCTATTGCAGATTTCGCACTATTCTGGCGAAAAATAATTAAAGAAAAAATAAAACCGGTGGAAATGTTCTTACGAAACTTTTACTGCTTCCCCAAAAAGCGTAGCAAGGGAAAAATATTTGTCTTCATCTCCCTTTGGGAATATCAACACTCTGATTCTCAATTTGTAACCTTTCCATTTATTGTCAATTATAAACTGACTACAAACCGCTTTAATTGGATTATTGGTTCCGTAGTATGTACATCATTACAAAGAGTTACTGAATCGCTATTCAAATTTTATCGGTACACACCTTGGATATTGAGCCTTAGCGAAAAAACCCGACTTTTGGCCCGCCAGATTTAGGGACGAAGATCGAATCTCAAGCGCACTGCACCTTTCTTCCCCTCAGCCCCGGGGAAAAAAGGTTTTAGCATGGAGACGGAGTCATTCTTGGGCCTGCCATCGACGTCAAACGTACAGACGTGGTTGAGCTGAAAAGAGGAAATTTGTGTTTGGGGCTGTCTCTGAGGCTCTGAAGCATCATCCTTCTGTGCCTCGACGATTACCGAAAAAAATAACCCTATCCGGGATTTTGACCTCTCAAATGCGTGAGAAAGCGTCTGCAACTACATTGTCCTTGCCGGACACGTGCTGGATGCCCGAAGTAAAGTTGCTTATGAAGTTCAGGTGCTGAAGTTGGCGAGGGGATGCTTTGTCGGCTTCTGCTTGAAAGCGAAGGTTTATGGTCCGTGAATCCAGCGAACGGTTTGGCTTCTAGGGAATATGGGAAGTGTTTGATTGCCATGTACGCGGCTAATAGCTTACGATCGTAGGCGCTGCAGTTCCGTTGAGTTGTATTCAATTTCTTGGAAAATAAGCTCAACGGTTTGGTTCACCTTTTGGTGAAGGACAGCACCTACTGCGATCTCTGAGGTATCGAAGAATATGGCTAGGGGTTGTTGAGGGAATGTCAGGAGTGTAGCGTTGCCAGTTGTCGTTCGGCTAGCACAAATGCTTAGATGGCCTCTGCAGACCATGCAATTACGCGTGAGTCTTTGGTTTTGGGCCCAAACGAGAAGGTGTTGAGGATCGCCTGATGTTGTGCGGCTTTGGGAAAGAAACGACGATAGAAATTTGACATGCTCAGAAACGCAGATCTTTGACTGTTTTTGGTTATGGGAAGTTTGTGATGGTCTGAACCTTGTCACCTGCTGTTGAATAAATTTACATTTTTCAACGTTAAGTACAAGACCGGCCTCAACGAGACGTTGAAAAATACATTCGAGATGCTCCAAACGCTCAGACGCAGAGGAAGAGGTGATCAACGTACATTAGTTAAGGTTTCACAGGACAGAGTGCATGAACCTCTGAAAAGTTTGCGCCGCATTGCACAGACCAAAGGGCATCCGTGTGAACCACCCGAAAAGTCGGAAGGGTGTGCATATTGCCGTTTTCGGAATATCTTTTGGAGCTACAGGGATTTGATGGCACGACTTGGCTAAGTCCAAGGCCTAAGCATTCAGGCGTCTCCATTTGCCGTTGGACTTTGGGACCATGTGCAGTGGAGAAGATCAGCAGCTATTTGATGGTCAACGAATACCCTGCTTTAAAAGTATACCAAATTCTTTCTTAGCAACAGCGAGCTTTTGGAGTGGTATTGGACGAACTTTCGAGAAGATATAGGAGCCAGTAGTGCCGATTTGGTGTTGCAAATCGTGCTTAGCTGCCTGCGAGAGACTACTTTCAGCAATTATGTTGTATATTTGAAGGAGCGCGTGAATGGGAGGGTCGGCTACTTCTTCAAAAATGATATAAAGACTGCCAGTTGAGTAGGTGGCGAGTTTTCCTGAAGATCTGAATGAAGTTACGGGGTTTATAAGAGACCTGTTTCGCAGATCCACCAGGAACCCATAGTGGCTTAGGAAGTCTGCGTCTAATATGGGACTGCTAATGTCCGTTATAACAAAACGCTATCAAAACGTTTGTCGAATGCCCAGACTTACATATATATGCCTGTAGCCGTAAATGTGTATGGTTGAGGAGTTTAGCGCTGCTAGTTTGAGTTGTTCCGGTATTAATTTGTGATTCCTCGGTACCGGGAGAGCTGAGACGTCTGCACCTGTGTCGACTAGATAATGGCGCTTGCTCAAAGGATTATAGATGGTTAGGCAGTGTATCGTAGCATTCTGGGTAGCCGCTGCCAGAGCTCCCAACGAGTTTAGTTTTTTTGCATAAGCTAACATACTTCTTTGCCTTGTCGGCAAAGATGCGGTGGTTGCAGCAAACTGCAAGACTCGTTGAGGTCCCTGACGTGCTACTACTCGATCGCCCATTTTGGTTGACGGACCGCGACACTTCACTGACCACGACGCATGGACGTACCCCGCTGATCTTGTCAGCGGTGTTCGCTAACGTTTTCTGAGATTTAAAGTCCAAACAAGTCAAAATGGTTTGGGTGCTTTCCCGGAGTCGCTGCAATTAGAGCAAGTTCAGAAGATCTATTCCGACCTTGTGCCTGCAAGGGATGGACTCAGAAACTTGTGTTCTCCGGGATACGCTTTCGACCGGGTCATATACTGGTGAATTGCACAACAGAAGACACTGTAAAGTGGCTGAGGACCATATCTCCTAAATTGCCAGGCTGGGTAGGGCCAGAATTGTCAACATGTGCTGGGGATGATATGCCAGGAGCACACATGGCGACAGTTTTCTCCCTGAAAGCCGCAACAATGGAGACGGAAGATCTCATGGACTTCATCGCTCAGAATGAAGATCCCCATATGCGATTATGGAGAGTCTTTACAAGCAAGACGGAGGGCAAGGGTGGACTGCTCACAATGGGGGTAGATGACCGATCCCTGGAGATAATCAAGGGTCGGAGTCTCCATATCAACTATAGATTTGCCAACATACGTGTGCACGTGCAGAGAAAAAGCCGAAGGAAGACACTTCGGAAGGGACATTGGGTTGAAAAGCATACCAATGTCTCCGAGGAACTGTCCAAGTCATAGAGGCGGAAAGGACTGGATCAGCCAGAGAAATAGACCTGTTACCCAGTGAAGAGCAGAAGCTGGACGACCTAGACCAAGAACTTCTAGGATTTACGGTGGATATCGGCGTGCCTGAAAGCGTCATGTCGGAGGAGGAGGGGGATACTCCGACAGTGGAAAAGAGCTCCAAATAATAAAGGAGCCAATGATCAGCACTAAGATAGTCCAAATAAACCTCCACCATGCGAAAGCTGCATCTGCGGTAATTGCAAAGGAAAATTCCAAGGAGGACAATGGAATAGTGTTGGCTCAGGATACCTGGGTGTACCGGGGTAGATTTTTCCTCTTCGGAAAAACCAAGTATCTTCTTGAATTTATTCTTAGCAATAAGTTAGAAATCAGTAACATAGGGAATACTCCAACATCTGTGACCCGCACTAGACAAGAGGTACTAAACATAACTCTAGAAAATACTCCAATGAACGGGCTGGTCTAGAATGGGAGGGTGTCGGATGAGCCTTCTATGTCTGATCACAGAATAATCAGATTCGACGACTGAGGGTAACACTGAAATAAAAAGAATAATAAGGAATCCCAGGAGAACGGATTGGGAATCCTATGTAACGCACCTGGGCAACAACATGGTCCACCTTCAAGGGGGTGGTGCATCAGGAGTTAACTGGAATGAGAAACTGTGGTGGAAAACCTCAATATAGTCGTCATTGACACATATGAGACCAGCTGTCAGGTTAAGACAGTTAAGTCATCAAAGGATGTACCATGGTGGAACAGGAACCTAGTCAGAATGAGGCAGAGGTACGAAAACTCTTCAACCATGCAAAACAAATCGGGGACTGGTCGAGATACAAAAATGCACTGCCTGCGTATAGCAACGCGATCAGTGAAGCAAAACGGAACAGCTTTAGGGAATTCTGCGAAAGGATCGAACAAATCACAGAAGCAACTAGGCTTTACAAAGCTGTAGCCAAAGACGGGGCAATATCTTCTGTCTGTTTGAAGAAGGAGGATGGGACATTTACCAAGAACGAGGAGGAGAGGGTACGCCTGTTGTTCGAAACTAATTTCTCGGGGTCCTACCACACGGCGGCAGGCGACCACATTCTGCCTGGCACTCCAACACTGAATAAAAGAGGGAAGAAATTAGAACTGGAAAGTAGCAAAAGAGTTATGTTCAGAAGCTAGGGTAAGGTGGGAACTTTTAAACTACTGAAATCGCCCGGAGTGGATGGTATCTTCCCAGCACTAATCCAAAGACGCCTAGAAATCATATTAGAGTCTCTTCTGAGGGTGGTAAAGGGGCAGCATGGCCCTGGTAAAATTGGTCTTTATTCCGGAAGCGGGTAAAAATGGTCCTTTTCACCTTAAATCTTTCAGACCAATTTGCCTAACATCATTCATACTGAAAACGGTGGAGAAGGTCATAGACAACTACAATAGAACTAACGTTCTAAAGCGTAATCCCCTATATTAGTGGCAACACGCTTACCGGGCAGGACGGTCAACTGAAACTGTTCTGTATCTGCTGACGGATGTAACGCGGGATACCATAGAAACAGGCAAGGATATTGAAGGAGCATTCGGCAACACATCACACAAGATGCCCTGAGCCGCAAGGGAGTGGGAAACACCCAGGCTTTCTGGATGAGCAAAATGCTAGAAAGTAGGCAAATAGAAGTACTGACAGTTGCAAATTCTATTGTCATGAATACTACTCAAGGTTGTCCAAAGGGTGGGGTACTATCGCCGTTTATGTGGAGTATGGTAGTGGACGGACTCCTGGACGTGCCAACAAATAGTGGAATACAGGTCCAGGGTTACGTGGACAACATCGTTCTAATCTGTAGGGGCATTTGCCCCTACATGAGGCTAGCCTATGTGATAGAATCCAAACTGGACTAAGGGCTACTATTGCCTGCTTCAGGAAGGTGGGACCACGTATTAATCCAACTATGGTGGTTTATAGTACCATTCACGTCATAAGGTTACATGACATGGAGGTGAAACGAGAAACAGAGGTCAAATATTTGGGAATTAGTCTAAACCAAAAATTACGCAGGAAGATGCATGTCGGAAACACTTTGTCGGAAAGCTACGAGGCCTCTGATAACTTGAAGGTCCGTAGCAGGAAAAAATGGGGTTGATGCCCGAAGATACTATTTTGGATGTACACTGCAATAGTAAGGCCAATGATTACCTATGGAGCGGTATTCTGGGCAGAAAGAGCTGAGCTCACCACACAAGCCAGGAAGTTACACAAACAGCAAAGACTGGCTTGCGTGCGTATCAGTGGGGCAATGAGGACATGCTCAACGGCATCCCTGGAAGTCCTTCTGGGATTAACCGCTCTCCATCTGCACATACAGATGCAGGCTAGGGGGGAGAATTAGTGAGGCGGCGAGCCGCCTTACTCGAAGGAAGACTGATATCAAGGGATAACATGACAACAAGGTTTCAGTTCGATAAGAAGTTTCAAACATTTTGGAGTAAGAAGGAAAACTTGGAGAGCATGGTTGTGACATACGGCTTAAACCAGCAACTGATTACTTGCTATACTTACGGATCCTTCACAGCAGAGGGAGCCGGTGCCGGTGTCATTGGTCCAAAGAAAATGAGTAGGTGCACATTCCAGGCGGAAATATACGTCACAGACAAATGTGCCTCCTTTAATCTGCAAAGGAACTACAGGGGGCAGAACATAGCTATTCTCACCGACATCCAACCAGCGATGAAGGCACTTAGGCCCAACCAGGTGAACTCTAAACTGGTATGGGAATGCCTTGAGAGACTGAATGCGATTGGCTCGCTCAATAAAGTCTGGATACTTTGGGTTTCAGGCCTTATTGGTTTGGAAGGCAATGAGGCAGCAAACGAACTAGCCAAGAAGGGAGCAGGGACGCCTTTACACGGGCCAGAACAGTTTAATGGCTATAACATTAAATAATGAAGAGGAACGGTTGAGGGAAGCATACTGGGCGGGCCTACCAGGGATGGAGCAGTCCGGGATGCTTATTGGGGGACACGAATCCATGCGCACAAAGGATTGCTTAAACCTCACCAAAAAGAACCTTCGAATCATAGTGGGAATTCTCACTGGTCACTGTCGGCTAAACTATCACCTAGGGAAGCTAGGGATATCTACGGATACTGCCTGCCGGTCCTATGCGGAGTGTAATGAAACTTCTATTCACGTCCTGGGACAGTGTCCGGCATTTGTGCAAAGTAGCTCGATGCATCTGGGAGCATACTTAATACCAAATGGAAAGTTGAAAGATCTGGAAGTATGGAATATATTAAAGTTCCTGACGGTTATATGCTTGCTTGACATACTATGATTAATAGGTACACTATAACCGGTAAAAGGCTCATAATAGTTCTTTAAGGACGCGCTGCAACTGCGCCTTAACAGAATAAAATTTATAATTTGCTATTCAAATTTTGTCGGTGCAATCAGGAGGTGGTTGTAGACTGACTCGAGCCCATTTCCTTTGTCGGCCCCGTGGCTGACAAGTAGACGATCTGCTCAGACGGGTGTGTTTCGAGTCGGTCAGTCGTAGTGCATCGCTACGTTGGTGTGGAGCTCGCGTCAATCTCCTCTAAGCGGCTCGAACCTTACAGCGCGTCCACATCACAACTATGCTATATAAGGAAGAACCCACATATAACGAAGCAAACATACCCTTTCATGGTTCCCACTTTGTCAATTTATGCAGAAATGATTCAAGACTTTGTTGCTACAATGATCAAGTGATAAAGGAGCATGCAATCCTGCTTTTCAGCTCTCCCCATTACAGAGTAGAAAGGTGCTCCTGTTGTATCGCTTTAGGGTGTTCTAATGACTTCTTCAGAAAATTACCTTCTTATATAACAGAGCGCTTCCACTCACACGTAATTAACTGCACACACTTGAGGAAGTGCAGAGTTGATAAGACTACACCGGTACCTCTGATGTTTCCTGCCAGCCTCCAACCATTGTTCAAATTCTGTAACATGACGTTCTCTCTCAATGGCTTCCTTATTCTTCATGGGAATTATCGGCTTTAATGTTTTATGTTTATTTTATCGAGCTGGTGTTGAAAATGATGTTAGTCCTTTGCTCCAGCACTTGTACCATGAATTTATGTTCAATAGAAATTCCTGTTGAGTAGTTACAGCCACAACACTCCGGGGCTCAACGCTGCAGTTTTAGGGAATTCAGTCGAGGTGAGTCCTGAATTTGTTGCGGAATACATGATGGTATCTGCTCCTAAGTGAGGAAATATGGCGGAACACTAAATGCTCTTTCACGAAGGTATTATATGAGATTATGCCTGAAGGTAAACAGATGGCATGTAGGTAGCAAGAAGCAATTTATTTTTGTCTGAAATATCAGCGAACATTAAACAGGATATTCAGGAGGGGGATTTCTTAAGAAATTGCTTTGTTGAGATGACTTTTCGGATTTTACATTTTGTTCGTCTTAAGTATGGAACGTTGGAGTTGGCACAAGTATTACTGAAGGATGTCTTATTTAGGGATGGAAAGGAGCCTAACGGTTTTTATTTTTAGACACTCATATCCTTCAAATTGACACGACAAGCTGTATTCGTAATATTTACTCGCTAGGCTTGTTTTTGAGTTATTTTTAGAACAGGATCTTGAAACTCCTTAAAACTTTATCCAGAAGAAAATCACTTACCTGCACGCCTCCCACACCAATGACGAAAAGCAACTGAGCCATGAAAAGTGATGCCAGCAGACTCAACAATGCTGTCCCCGCGAGCGATCGTAAATCCGAGAAAAGACTGGAAAATAGGAAAAAATAATTTCGTTACAAACTGAAAGCCTTCGGGGATGTAATCCTATTAAAATGATATTAATTAAAGCTGTGCGTAAGGATCTGTGCGTGTACATGATGACGTGACTGTGAATTCGGATCTATTGACTAATAACGTTACTGTCATTCAATCTCCTGATCCAAATTGCTTCCACCCCCTTCCCCATTGCTCCTTGAGTTTTTCTTCCCGCTTCGAGACTAACGGAATGAGTTCCCATCACTCGAATCTTTTGATCTATCATGCGATAATTATTTCTTTGATAGGTTCTCCATTGAGGACGCTTCTCATCCTTTTGATTACCCGCTCCTAGACGGCATACGAGCTTCCTTTACAATGAGTTCCTTTCTTCAATTTGTATTGTACGTTTGTATTCATATCGCAAGGCATAATAGTGGAATCCAGCTCCGTTGAAAACGCTATTCAGGAGTCGTTATATAATAGTTATCCTTGTGCCTTTTGCCATTTTTCCAGGACATAAAGACTGGCGTCAAAGCAATTTGTGCTGTTCATTACAGTGAGTGAGTCAGGGGGAAGGATATAGAAGAGTTTCTGTTCCTGTTCTTAGGACTGTTCTGTTAATGAAATGGGACATCAGTGGAGTTGCGATCCTGGATAAGCCTCACGAGCCTTAAGTCTTTGTGCGTACATAATATTGCTTTTGTGAAGTTAATTGAGTTTAGATTTGAAAAAAATCAGTAGTCTTTGCTCAAGGATAATTGCAAGGTGCACAGGGTGAGATTATGCTTTCTTTAATTTGATCTTTTTTAATGGGATTTACATCATCAAAATTAATTACGAATTTTACTTAATAAGCTCCATGTCTTTGATGAGCTTAAAAAGTAGATACTCAGAAGAGGGAAGACTACATCAAAACATAAACAATTCCTTAGAAATATCTACTTAGAAGGTCTTAGAATTGCAGGCATGGATGATCCTTAAATCCATGCCTGCAATTCTAGGACCTTCTAGGTAGATATTTCTAAGGAATTGTTTTTGTTTTGATATAGTTTTCTCTTCTCTTCGCACCTTCAATCTTTGATCTCTTTCTTAGTGGTATTAGGGATTAGAAATTCAGTTAAAGTTGTTGTGACTTTGGGGTTAAGCTAAGTATTTATCGCTTCCATTTGGGTTTTAAATTCGAGCTGGAAGGGTCTGGAGACGAAGTAGGACTAAACCGTCAGTTCTGCTTATTAAGTCGACGGAAGGCAAGACCTTTGCAGAAGTTCTCAGCGATGTCCATTATAGGATCAACCCCGAAGGCTGCGAAGGAGAAGTGTCTTCTATTCAGAAAACGAAGTATGGTGAAGTCCTCGTTGAAGTAGACCCGATGGCAACAGATAAAGATACGTTCTGTGAAGCAGGCAAGGGGCTACTGGGAGAGGAAGCTTTAGTTCCTCTCTGGAAATTTGAGATCTTGACTGTCTCACAGAAAAGATCGAAGTAGACCAAAGCCCCGATTGTTATCACCTCTGTCTCTCTGTGTTGGCGACTTTAATCTTCCTATATGCTCTCTTGGTCCATTACTCCTGGCCTTCCCTTCCTCCCTAATTACTCCAACCACCCTTCCCTTCCTCTATTCACAGTCATGCACATCTGTGGCGCCTTCCAGTTTAATCTTTCTAGAAACGACTTAGATCGTACTTTCGACTTTGGCCTCTCTAACTTTCCTGTGCGTTGCCTTTCGCAATCCCTTCATGCCCCGTCTTACGTTGCCCTTGACGCCCATCATCATGCTCACGAGTTCGATGCTCAGATATCCTAACTCCACTTTCCTGTCGCTCGTAAGCCTACCAAGTTCGTAAGGTGAACTTCGGTCTAAACTCTGCCCTGGCGGCAATCAACTGGGTTGCCTTCCCCTCTCTATTCACGTGTGGCCAAACACTCAACACCTTCTATACCATTTTATCTTATCTTCTTATCTGTTACGTCCCCTTCTCTCTAAAGTGCTTACGCTCTTACCTTGTCTGGTTCACCACTGAGGTCCACAAAAAAACTACGTCAAAAACACACTGCGAGGAAGAAGTTCCTGTCTCCTAGAACCCATGCTGACTTAGTTTTTTTTCAAATCTCTACGTTCCTCGGTCAGATCGTTAATACGTAAGTCCACAAACGAATATTTGATCAGTGTTGAAGACTCACTAAAGCGCGGAAACCTCAAACCTTTCTGGTCCCACATTCGCAACTCCCGCTGTTCTGTCCAGTTATCCCCTCCATCCATTAAATTCTCTGGCTCCTAAGCTAAGTCCGCCCAACGATCTTGTGATTTACTCTGCCGCTACTTTTCCTCAGTCTATATTCTCCCTGCTTCCTCCGAATCTTTCCCGATAGTGGATGTAGCCTGCCCCACATCGCCTACCATTCCTTTTTTACCCCCCTCCTTGTCGAGTACCTTATTGGCAAACTTAACGCCAATATCGGACCTGGCTGCGAAGGTTTTCCAAACCTCTTTTTGCTCAAAACTGGTAAGTCCATCTCCCTTCCTCTATCTGTTATTTTCAACAAAAGCCTCGAAGAGATCAGTTTCCCGGCTTGTGGAAAAAGGCTCTTATCATTCCCATTCACAAAAGTGACGATTGTACGCTTGCTGAGAATTTCCCCATTTCCCTTCTCTCCTCCTGTTCCAAAATCTTGGAAAGATATGTCAGCGACTGGTTGTCCGCCCACTTTGGCCACCACATAGCGAAAGAGCGTTGTTAAGCGTAGGTCCACTGCCTCCTACCTGCTTGACTTTACTAACTTTGTCGCTAAATGACTAAATTCACGGCAAGAAGTACATACGATTTACAACATACGATTTACAATACTTCTATCCAAACTCTCGTCTCTAAGCGTTCCCGTACCACTTGTTTTATAGCTTGCCTCTTACCTTTCCAACCGATCCTACCGCGTCTCTTTTGACGGTTGCACTTCCCTCCTCTAGCGTCCCACAGGGATCTATTCTGGGCCCTTTGCTATTTTCATTTTTTATCTACGACCTTTCCCCTTCTTACTTTGCTTCTGATTTCCCTCTCTGTTTGCTCTATGCCGACGACCTTAAGCTGTTTTCCGCTATATCGTCGCCTATGGACTGTATTTCCCTTCAATCAAACCTAGACACTCTGGTTCGTTGGGGCTCGGCTAATGTCAGAAAGTGTCACTTTATGTGCTACTCCCTAAAATCCTCATCTATTTCTTTCTCCTACTCTTTTACCGGACATTCCTTATCCTGCTTACATTCCACTCAAGACCTCGGAATCACTTTCGACAATAAGCTTCGCTCTGACACCCATTGTCTCGAAGTCACCAATCGAGCAGCAAAATTGTCAGGCTTCATATTTTGCTCCTTCTCTGATTTTGACTCCATCCAACCCTCCTTAGCTCTTTTGAATTCCCTTGTGAGGAATACTCTCGAGTACTGCGCCGTGATCTGGTCTCCCTTCCGTAACTGTGATTATCTTGTCCTTTAAAATGTCTGTCTCGATTCGGTGTTTAGGGGTAACGTTTCTCAATGTCTATCTAACACCGAATGAAAAAATGCCGAAATTTCGACGCAGGTTTGATGCTCTGGGGGACGCTATCTTTGCGGAGGGACTAACCCTGGTCGGAGGTAACTTCAATGCCAGGACACTTGAATACAGGACCCGTAGTTTTAAATACCGGTCTCGTGTCGCTTGCGGACGAGTGGCGAGTTCTAGAAGAATTTTCGGCAAGCGACCGTCAATACATTGCCTTTGAAGTGGCTAACGTAACATATCGGTGTGCGCCACCCTCCGTTCTTCTTGTACGTGAAACGTTCCGCAGGTAAACATCGGGAAATTTGTCGAAACTCTTGGAGCAGGTGGGGCTGCACTGGAGGGCAATCATGAGCGTGGTGGCGCTGAAGCTGACACTGTCGTAAATTCGGTTACGAACCTGATAACGACGGTCTATGGAGCTTCCATGCCCGAGGATATCATCGAAACGCTGCAAGCTTTCTACGTGATGGTGGACGGCGGAAAGAGAAGTAAGGAGGAGGAGAACGGAGGGGATGTTATAAACTCTATCGCTTGACACAACGTTTAAACGACCGGAAGGAGGCATGTACGCAATGACGGAGTACACATCGGCCAAAGGAGGCTCAACAACGCAATAAACAAGAGTAAAGTCCGCTACTGCCAGGACCTGGGCGAAGAAGTGGATGGTGGAGGCTCGGTTTCAAACTGGTAACCTGAAAAATCGGGGCTCTGCGGAAAGCCTATTCACTTGAGCCAACCAGATGGACTGCATCCCGTCCGGATGGCTCAAATGGTTAGAGCGCGGGACAGTCATAGCGGAAGGTCGCGGTTCAAATCTCACTGGTGGCAGAGGGATTTTTTATCGAGATTGGATGTTGCATACTAGTAGACTCGGCTGTGAATGAGAACCTGAATCAAATCAGGGTAATAATCTCGGGCGAGCGAATGCTGACTGCATTCCCTTCTATAGTGTACTGTAGTGTACCGCTATGGTCTTGAATGAAGTGCTTTAACACACTTAAGCGTGCAGGGTGCCCAGTAGTGCCCACTTTTCTCTTTAAAAGAGTTGGAAGGGGCAGTCCTGTCAATGAAAAACAAGAAGATACCAGTACCCGACGGCGTCTCGGCAGAGCTTTACAAACTGGTGTTCCAACATCGGTTCGTTCTGAAAGAGGGAATTTTCCCTTCTCTTTGGAAAGTGACAAGGCTAGCGTTGATCAGCAAAGGAAAAGGCGACGGCTGACGACTTCCTAGCGCAGTTCGCTGCGGAGACCAAAGCTGATTTAATGCTCATCAGTGAACAGTACCAAAGCAAGGATCCAGTTTCATGGCATCCTGACATATTAGGTACCGCTGCTATCTGGGTTCAGGACGGCACCTTCGTTAGAGTCCTACTCTACGGCGCAGAGGTATGGGCCGACGTTCTTGGCAAGGAGGTATATCCTAAACTTCTCGCGCAAGAACAAAAACGGAGAGCTTTGCGAGTGGCGTCTGCGTACCGCACTGTCTCTGAACCGGCCATGATGGTGATCGTGGGAGTGATCCCCGTTGCCTTCCTTGCTAAGGAGCGTCAAGCCATATACAAGCGCGTGGGAGATGAGCAAAGGGAGGTTGTTGCTCGTGACGAGCGGCAACGCACTTTAGACGAGTGGCAACTCTCTTGGCAAAATGAAACTAGAGGCATATGAACTGCTCATCGGCAACTCAGGTGCGTTACTGAATCGGAAGCTTGGTGAGAATGACTATTTCTTTACCCAATTTTTAAGTGGGCATGGAGGTTTTCAGTCTTAACTGCACAAGATTGGAAAGGGGCGATCTCCGGATTATGTGTTTTGCAATGGAGTTGTGGACGACATCCACCACATTTTTCGTTCGTTAGCAGCTCTATTCAAACACAGGGGATCTCTTTCCAGACAACATTGTCGAAGAGATGCTGAGGAGTGCTGACAAATGGAGCCATGTTGCTCATTACGTTCGGGTCCTTCTCGTTGCTAAGAAGATGGAGCTCGACCGGAGGAGGAGCCGGATGGCAAGGGGTTCCTTGAACTGACAGTTCCCTTCCTCTTCTCCACTCCCGTTGGTGGAAGGAATTCCATGATTTGAAGCCTTGGAAAGGTAGGAGAGTTCTGGGACTAGCCCGAAGTAATGTGGCAAATGGTTTCAGGCTAGGTCTTTACGACGTACCGAACCGGGAGTCCAACACTGTGTGCGTCAATGCGTAAATCTTACCCTACTCCAAAAAAAAAACCTCATACCTTTAGCGCTTACTATACCTTGTTCCTTTAGCAACTATTTCACTTTATTGAGGAGGTGCTGTTTTATTCTGATGGAGAGCTTTTCATCTCGAACAACAGATCTCGCTTTGTGGAATGGCTAAAATTCAAGTTCGCTACAAACTCCTTCCCTTACAGTTCTGGGTGATGATATGTAATCTGTGAACTAACTCTCTTTGTCTAGAAGGTTTGGAATTTCCATAACTATTCAGGGTTCGAAAGCCTCGGGGCTTATTAAATATTAAATACTTCGACTAGGGAAGTCTTGGCATTTATATGACATTATTTTGGATGTCCTTATGTAATTTAGATAGCCAAATCGTGCAAAATACTCATATGTAATTAGGGTAATTGAGATAACATGTAATCCTACTCATAGTAATGATATTTCCAGGGTTATTTGATTTCTAACTACGATATTAGTGCCTTATTCTGATACTTCTCCCTTTCCCAGTACCGGGGTTGACCTTGCTGAATGATCCAATATATACTGTGGCAAGAAATAAGCGTCCCTGGGCTCCAATAACATTAAGAAGTTGCTCTACATTCCAGTTGACATAATACCAGTCTCTGATATATTTTCATCGAGGACCAAAGAAGGATCAAGTCGAAAGAATTGCCAAAGGACCTTTCTGAGAACTGATTTTCAAAAAAGGTCAAGGCACATATATGAAAGTGAATATAGAGTCATGTTGCATGGGAAAACATCTGCAGATACTTTTCCCTATCTCTGCCCAACGGGGACAGAGAACCTATAACAACATTTGCCATCTAATCCGGGTATAAATCACAGATCAATTACTTGAAAACAAATCTCATTAAGCCACCTTCCTTCCAAATAACACCATAAAGTAGGGTTTCCTTCCAGAAATTTGCCTTATTTCAATTTGAAGAGTATCTGTTCGTGCCACGAAAGGAGATAAAACCTGAGGACTATCAACTATTCCTTGTTGCATGTCAGGAGCGAGTAGTAATTAGTATAAAATTATGCTCGGCAAATCTCGCTCCAGCTGGATGAGAATGGCTGCGGAAACTATTCCAATTCATAGAGTCAACTTAAGTGAGATAAAGTTTCAAGTTTTCGCTTCAGCTTCGACTTGTTCTTGCGGATTACAAAGTTTCTGGGAGCGAATCGCAATTATGGGATGAATTCAAAAAGGCAAACTGTTAATTAGATTTAAAGAAATAGAATAAGTTGGAAGGATAATTACTTTTGTGGTTGATGATGGACCAAAATGCTCGTCGTGCGGAATAAAGGACACCCTTGTAATCATTCCTTGCAGATTTTCTTTGGTTTTTGCAGGCCTGGAGAGGATACCTCCGTAATTTTGTTCTCCTTTTTATTGGAAATGACACTACGGCATATACCTATGCTGGTATTTCCAACTTCACCCACTCTCCTGGGATGATTACTCACAGGCAAACATTGTCACAGCTTTATCTTTCTCTTATCTTAGACACATGGGGCTATAAATTCAGTTTTGCCAATTTTAATCCTGAGGCATATACAAACGATGGGGACTCAGCCACTAAACTGTCGGCTCCCCCTGTAGTATCTTTTCTGGCAATAATTTATTATTCTTTCCTAGACAAAACCGATTAAGATAAACAGCAAAAAGGCAGAGCTTTTAATAGTTCTTCCTCGAGTCCTGACATTCTGTCTCCACATGTTACCGATGATTGCTTGACGTCGGGCCAACATATCAACCTGTATGACGTCCTGACAGTTAACGATAATATTTCCAGGCATCATTCATAGCGAAGTCAGTAGAAAATCGATTTCCTTTTGACAACACACTAGTTCCCTTTCACACCTTGCTTTTTTTTGTCCGCCTGTCCTTGCTTTCCATGTCAGGCTTAGTTCCGCCTCCGACTGGGCCACACGCTCCTTCGGCTTTATACCTTGTATCGATGAGAGAAAACAAAAAGAAAGTTTTTCCATTCAGGAGCGTGTATTCTTACCTTTCTCTTGTCTTACACATAATACCATGCCCGAAAAAAGGTGTATTGAAAAAGTTTAGCAATAAAGGTGAAAGTTTTAGAAGATTTATTGTCTGCTGTTACTTGTACAAATGGGACCAATAAAGTAGGTTTTTTACAGAAGTTTGCTCTGGTCTTTTCGGGGCTAGAGCACGAACCGGAGTCTCCGTGGGGTAGGGCGTGGATAGTATGGGGAATGACTCAATGTCAGGTGTCGATGGAAGGTGAACGCGTGTTGAACATGCATGTGTTCGGCCTGAAAGCATTATGCTAGCTCCATTAGGACGAGGGAGCATATGTGCACGAGCCTGATGAAATGGCAGTGTTAACATGAATGCGGTATTTTATGCAAATTTAGATAGGGGATTGTTTAATCAAGTGGAAGTTCTGAACAGTACATTAGTACCTTATGTAATGGAAATGTGCTTGGAAATGGTAACGTTTACCTTAGGTTCCCTCTTAGCCTTTTATGTTTGAGAAGTGGAAAGTTATCAAAGAATGGTAATGGTCGGCCAGGCTGAAAATGTATACCGAGAAAGTTCATCTGTTACCTCCTTGTGCTGGGCAACGATAATCGCTAAATGCAAATAAGCTAAGACTGAAATGGTTTTGCCTAGTTGAAGTCAGAAGTAGCAGAACCGCTGCGTGTCCGCAAAGTGTCATTAAAAAGGTCAGGACGGAATACCGGATTGGTATGCGAGAAGACTGTTGTCACCATTTGCAATCAGCCTGAAGGGTCGTTAAATATTCGTAATGTCAACATTGACATTCATCTCATTGAGGGTTATAGCGCGTCAACCAAACCTACGCGCCATCGTTCGCGGTTACTTGAAATGCGTTTCGCCTCCCTTAACGACTTTTCGAGAAGCTCGCACTCCTCCTCTACCGTTTTGCACCAAGTGTCCTTGGGGCGACCTACTCTTTAGTTATCCCGGGAGAATGGATTCCACTGTATGGCATAGCCAGGAATGCAATTGTCGCCCTTCCTTTATGTGTGACCTATCCATTGTCATTTCAGCCTTCCAGTCACAGTGCGTATGACTGTCAGACCTGTGCGGCGACTGAATTCTTCGTTTGAAATAGTATCAAGCCAGGGTACTCCCATGATACGACGCAGACATGCGTTGACGACAGTTTGGAACTTTTGAGTAACATGTGCTGTTCCCATAGAAAGAACACTAGCACAGAACAGAAGGAATACTGGCAAAGAACAGTTCCAACTTGACCATGGTGTTGAGATAATTGCATTTCCAGGTCTTAGATAGGCCAGCAAAAGCGAATCTAGCACTGTTAATGCGTCGGGCATCATAAAGTTCGGGGCCACCGTCAGCAGAAATCACGCTTCTTAGATATACAAATTGATCGATGCCTTCGATGTTCTGCGCATTAATGCAGAGAGGGAGAGTGCGGCGACCCGTCAAACTGAGAACCTTGGTTTTGTTGGTGTTTATCTTCAGTCCAAATCTTCGTGTCTCTCTTTCCAAATCCAGAGTCATTCGGCCAAAGCCCATGATCCGGTGAGAGAGCAGACAGATGTCATCATCGTGATCGAAGTGTTTGAAGAAAGATGTCATCGTCTATTGAACTCCTCCATGTCCTCCGAATAAGGCAGCATGACAAACGACATCGATAACAAGAAAAAAATAATATCGGTGACAAGATGCAACCCTGGCGGACTCCGCTCTAGACCTCAAAATCCTCTGAGATTTTACCTCGGTGTAGCGCGTGACGTTTTGCGCCATCATATGTTGCTTCGATAATAGCTATTAGTTTCTTCGGAATGCCTCTCCTGCGTAGAGCACTCCAGATATAGTCTCTGTTCACGCTTTCGAAAGCTTTCTCGATATCGATGAATTGCAGGTGAAGTGAAGATCTAAACTTCACACGCTGTTCCAAAATGATTTGTAGGCTGTTGATGTGGTCAATGCAGGAAGATGCGGAGGGAAACCAGCCTGCTTTCTATCAACCAAGCCTTCGAGACGTCCTTTGATGGAATTACGCAGATACAAATCCAATTGGATGTTTGCTCTTTAGAATCTTAACGGTCATCCCCTTCTTTCACTATCTGGGAAAGGCGTCGGTTTTCCAAGATTTCCGAACTAGTGCAACTAGCAGATCTGCTGTAACTGTACAGCACACTAACTTTGTGGGGTGATCATCAATGGCCGAAATGATTTCTCTTCTTCTCGGAGGAACGGTCCATATCCGAATGCTACGGTGACTAGCCATTGCATCCTCAAGAGGGGAAGTCTCAGCGAATGTGATACGGTTAAGAACCGTGGTGAAGTGTTCTCTCCACCTCTCCAGTTACCGTCATCATGGATGAGAAATCGACCGTTGATGTTCTTCGCAGGACCATCGAAAGATTTGAAATCATTGCGTTCTGTGGCATTTTCCGCTTTTCAGACCAGCGCAATATTAAATTCTCTCTTGTCACGGCGTATACTGCGAAGACCCTCTCGGCATCATGCCCACCATCCCTAACAGCGGTCAATAGAGCCTTCAACCACTTTCGCTCATCGATCTACTTCCATGATTCCGCTTTTAGCCAGATCTTATGACGCACCTTTAGGAAAAGGAGCATTTTTTATGGCGATATTCTCAGGCGGGTTACTCAGTATATCTGCCGTTCGATCAGTCAGATAGCTCTCCCACTGTCAGGAGACAGTTGGATCATACAAGCGACCAATGTTGAAGTTAGGGGGTCGCAGCTCCACAACCCTCCCAGAAGTGATAGACGCAACACGTAAGGGAGCATCCAGGGGGCAACTCATAAATCTACTACTGATCGTGGAGTGGTCAATGTGATTGCTTGTACGGCGTCGGTCAGGTGCATTCCAGCTGACCGTGATGGAGAACATCGCATGTCCGAGCAAGGTGTTGTCACATCCCACTTTGGTATTCAGATCCCCCATCACGATGACAATGTTTCCTATAGGAAGCCCCTTAACGGCGTTTATTTGCTCATAGAAAGCATCTTTTTCCACAATAATGGAAGTCTCCGTTGGTGCATAGCATTGTTCAATTGTGATGCTCCTTAATCTGGTCGGGAATCTTGCAGTCAAAAGTCTGCCAGTCAACTTACTTCCAGGCCAAGAGAGCACATTTTACGGTAATCGTCAGAAGCAACTCGATATCGCATTCGCGTCTGCTACCACTTGGCAGAGTACAAAAGCACATTTCCGCAAGTGGGAGAGGAGTACTCTTTGGAGTCCCACCATTTTACTTCGTTCAGATCCAGAAAGACCAGTTTATATCGCTGGAATTTCCGCTCAAGTTGGAGAAAGCGAACATTCTGAGGACCCTTGCTACCGTTGTCATCCAGGAGCGTGCTCACATTCCAGAAACCAATCATCCAAAAGTCCGTTTTCGATAGCCGTGAGGTGATCCGTGGCGTTGTGTTTGTGTTATGTTTCAGTCAAAGCCGCTCAGGGGGATTGGATGAAGATGTCAGTATCACGAGCGCTACGAAGCGATCTTGAAACAAAAAAGCTAAGTCACCTCATAAGCCATTGCTTTTCGAACACTGTAGGTTAACTCAGAACAGCAGCTCGTCTGAAGCCTATAGAAATCCTGACAATGATGTATGAGTAGCCGATCCAGCAGGGGCGGTTCTGTGGATATATAGCCTCAAAACCAGAAAGCCCCGCACATTCCATGTTCCGATCTCCTTTTGGAAATTGTTCAGGGTTTATTACCTGAGGAAAGCAGACGCGCCAACAGTCTTCACAGGCCTTTAAATGTGATTGTAATATCCGCGGTAATGGTGAAATAAATACTGTAGACTTTCAGATTTGCATTGGAAGATAAAGGACTTGACGGTATATCAAAAAAAAACTTTAAGCTAACTAGCAGTTGAAGAATAGGGGTATTCCTATCAATGTGTCAATATGAGCTCATACACTTTCTTTTTAGACACTTTGAAAACATTTTCTTTTGAATCACATGTGGCAGAGTGGCTATGGGAAGGATACCCAGAACACAAAACCACCATGGAAGATGAGAGACAGGGTAAAGTTACATTGCAGAGGCTCGGAACCCCAGTCCCGGTGACTTTAGGCAGTGAGCAAGCGCGCTCCCGATCATCTATACCTCCCTATTACCACGGTGGTGGACAACAGACAGGTACAGGTGATTTAGATTTGAAGAAGGAGATGTTCAAATAATTATGATGATAAGGCGCAGTCTATTAAAAACCTTTTCGCAGTTGGATATAGTTCTGGCCAACGAAGGTGGATAGACACTTTTTGACGGGTTTGGTTCGGTTGTAGACCTGCTTTGTCAATCCTGCACTGTCGCGTTGCACGTCTTGGCGCGTGAGCTCAGGTTACGTTCGTAGCGATCACCAGGAAACCTGATTTGAATTATGAAGGCGGGTCAAGGTTAGGAAACCAGCCAAATCAGAGCTTTATAGAAGTGCAGCTAGACCAACCTACGAATGCAGGTGTCTTTCCGTAGAGCTTTCCATGTGACGCAAACACTGTCTAAGCATGTAACGCGACTTAATTAGCTAGTTAGTCTTGGATCAGCCTGCTACCGAGCTTAACGGTTGGCAGAGATGAGGGTAGGTAGTGTCAATCAGGAGCAAGAAGAACACGCCTGTAAGGAATTTTGCAAAAGCCCAAAGTTGATCATCAAGCGGAATATGAGGGAATAGATTCAATGCTTTGAGGAGCTCTATTTGGAGGCCGATTTTAACTTTTGTGGGAGGGCCTATAAAATCATAATGAGATTATTCAGAGGCCGTCCATCACAAAAAATCACGTGCCCTACCGTCTTTTTTAAACATCCGTAGGTGACAAAGACGAGCGGCTTGAGATTTGCGTAGAACATGTGACAATAAAGCTCCGGGGCTGGATGGCATTCCGAATAAGGCTTAAGTTCGCCGTGAAATCTAAACCGAACAAATTACAAATTAATGCTTACTTTTTTTAAAGGCATGTCTGAGGGGATATTCCTTTACCATAGAAACGGCAAAAGGAGGGTATTGCTGTCTAATGCTGGCAAACCTCCAGATGAGCCATTCTCCCACACACGTGTCTTTTAGACACTATGGGGTAAATGCTGGAGTGTATAATCTACAATAGATTGTGGTCGATTGTTGAGAGCCAATGATGGCTCTCAGATCGGCGGTATGAATTCCGTAAAGTCAGATCCAACATTGATGCTATCAGATTGGCAACTAGTTTGGTCGAAGACGCAATTCACGAAAGGGTAGTACCACCAAATATTGCGTGGTTGTGTCACTAGGCCTGAGAAGTATTATACAAATGGAACCTATGTAACACGGAAATCGCTGGCGAAGATTGAAATTTCCGCCTTTTTCGTTGCTATTGTCGATAGTTAATTAGCAGGCTCTGGTATGATACTAAAGATGAACCCCACAAGTACATTGCTTCCTTGAGTGTCCCACAGGGCTCCGTACTGGTTCCGCTGTACTGAATGATCTGCCTTCTGTTCAAGTTGTGCCGATGACCAGTGATATATTGGTTGTAGCTGCGAACCATCTTTAAGACGTTGAGCTATACTCATGCGAAGTGATTAGTGCTATTGAGCCTTGGTTGGGACGATGGCTAGCGCTTACGATGGAAAAAATGGAAGCGGTCCTCATCACCAAAGTGCAGGAAAAAAATGACGGTCGCATTAGAATTGGGAGTCATATCATCACTTTCAAGCCGACTATCAAATACTTGGGAGTGATCGTAGACGCAAGGCTCAGTTACAAGTAGAACGTGGAGTATGTTTGCGTCACAACATCTCTTGCAAGTGTAGCCCTGACAAGGATGAGCCTGGAACCGTTTGACACATTATTTCGGGCTAGCCCTCCAGTTCTCCTGGCTTTGAGAGCCTTCATGTCACGGAATCCATGGGGAGGAAGGGGGAGGGAGGGATACGACTCCAGCTGCCAGCGCTCTTCAGCATCTCTCTGGCAATGTTGTTTGGAGAAAGCTCCCCTGGGTCTGCATAAAGCTGCCGACGAAAGTCATCTCAATTTTTGCAAGAGAAAAAAGGTGTGTTCAGCGTCGTCCGCCACTCCATTGCAGAACACACAATCAGGAAATCGCGCCTTCCCAATCCTGTGCAGGTAAGACATGCACCAATATGCCAAGTTTGGTTTGCGTTCGGCAACAAGTGCCACAACGTCGTCTGTATAACCGACCAGGCGTGACTCTTCGGGTATATCGTGTCTCAGCAAACTATTGTAGGAAGCATTCCAGAGGTCCGACCCTAGGTCATGTGAAATGAATTTTGTAGTGTGCTTAGTATACTTGTCCATCTTACGGAATTGTAGGTATTTCTGACATAAAGCGTTATAAGGAGCACTATCTGTCGAGATCGGCGGCTGAATGCCTCGGTTCGGTGAACCGCAGCAAATCTGGCCGTTGGCGCAACACCAGTTTGTAGACTTCCGCCGGGATGCCATCAGGACCTGGCGCCATTAACCGGAACGGGATATCAGGGGAATAATGCCCGTACAATGCGTCCATCTGGTCGGTATTTAGAATGCAGGACTTCCGCAGAGCCCCGATTTTCCGGATAACAAGCTCACAGTCAAGTCCCCACAAGTCCTCATTCACGCCGTTGACCAGGTTCTGCCAGCCGCGAGTTTTGCTTTTATTTATAGAGGTGTGGAGTCTCCTTTTTGCTGATCTTTACTGTGCCTTAATGGCGCATGCCCCCTCGTTGTCGTGTAAACGTTGTGGCAATTTCTGTCGTCCGCCAGTTCTTAGAAGGCTCGTCGCCGCTGGGGCCCCTCCAGGCCAATTCTAATGCGCCGTCGTTATCAAGTTCATCACTGAATTTAAGACGGTGTCAGCTGCGACGCTATCACTCTTCGGAGCGCCCTACAGCGTGGCTCTGCCTGCTCCAAGAGCTTCGACGAACTTCCCGATGTTCACCCTTGCGAAATTCCACATGCAGGGCGGAGCGTTGGGTTGGTGCGCGCCGGTAAGTAGCGTCAACCGATTCGAAAGCGATGTACTGGTGGTACTTTCCGAGAAGTCTTCCAGGGCTCTCCGCCCGTCCACCGATGATGCCAGAGATTACGACGCAAAAGTAATGTCAGGAATGCTTCCTTCACAACCTGGCCCCCGAAACGTTGGCGTGGATCTGGTGTTTACAACTACCAGCCGGGTTCTCGCCGTCTTTCCAAAATCCGTTTCCCGCTGGAGTCCGGCTGAGGCATGTCCCATTCAAGGGCATTAGTATTAAAATCACCGCCTACCAGGATTCGCCCCTCCGTGCCCGAAACAGCGTCCTCCAGAGCATCAAGCCGCCGCCGAAAGTCCGGCAGGGTCTCATTCGACGTCAGGTAAATGCTAAAAAATGTTATCCCTAAATACCGAATCCAGACAAAGCCATTCCCTCGACTTTGAGCAAGAACATGAAATCTAACGTCGTCCTGATAAGTCGTCCGATAAGTCGAGATGCCATGAAGCCGGGTCTCTGTTTCGGTATTGCTCCCTGATTAACACTAGATCAGCCTTTACCTCTGCAACGAACTGCGCCAGCAACTGGTGAGCGGTTGCACTCCGGTGCAGGTTAATTTGCAGAATGGGGATTATGCTATTTCCTAGGCCCTTTTCGTTCCGCTTTAAAGATTGGACACCGTCTTGCGTCCGCAGTGTGTGCGACGATCTTACCAAATGCTCCACGATTTCTGCAGGGAACGTAGCTTTCGTTTTAATTGCAGGTCTTCGCTTGATCGGATCTCCGGCATGCTGTCCTCCAGTCCGGTCCCTTGCAAGTTGCTGACGTCTGTCCATGGTCCACACACCTGTAGCACTTGGTGATGACTATCCGCATTCGCACCCCGCATACTACCCATCCAATTTTGATTTTACCCTCGCATATTGTTCGGGGATTTCCACCACGACGAGTTTTTGGCTTCGAGCATTTACAGAGGTGATACCTATCCGGGCATTGGTTATCTCTGGACATTCACGGTTTATCGCCTCCTCCACTTCAACATTTTCTGTGAGACAGTCAAGATCCCGGATTTCTAGAGAACACATAGGCTCTAGGCTAGAAACAAGAGCCTTCTCTCCCAATAACCCCTTGACCGTCTCGCAAAAGGTACTCTTGCTAGTCGTCTTCGGGGCCAGTTCGACGAGGACTGCGTCACCTCTCGTTTTCCGTGTGGAAGACACTTCTGCTCTGTTGTCTTCGGGTTTCATCCTGTAGCGGATTTCGCTAAGGAGGAGAGGCTTCGTCAAGGCTACTACCTAGGACGCAGGTATACTGCCAGTTTGGGGGTCAGAACTACTTACTTGGGCACTTCGGGGACGTCACACCTGAAGCACGTTTGAGGTGATACGGGACAACTTAAGGGTGATAAGAAGATAATCTATAAAATAGTATTCCTGTGGCATGTAAATGGGCTAGACAGGGGTTAATTTTTGGAATAGGTATGCTAGCGTTGAAAAGGGGATGTGAATTGGGGCCAGATTTTATGGTGCTACTGCTACGAAACTCACTAATTGATTTCGTTTCGATAAAATCTCAATTAGAACCTTTTTTTCCATTGAAGCGAAGGTGCCCGTTTCCAGTTTCCATGTAGTGTACTTAGAATCATGACGTACATATGTAGGTATGTCTAGCACACCAGCCCGAATAGCATCCCCTTTTCACGTATTCAAGGGTGTGATGGTGCAATTAATTTCATTCACGTGTCATTATGGAATTTCCTAATGAGGGTTATAACGAAAGGAGTTCTTAAATGAAATTTACATACAGCACTTGCTTCCCTCTGCACGCCAACTGCCGTGTGTAAAAACCGTCCAGGGGCCGTGAAAGAGGTATTATGTAAAAACAACCCCCACAGAATATTATTCCGCCGCCTGGCAAATGCGAGCAATTAATTTCCAATTGAAAATATGCTTAATCACTGGAGCTCGGGATGTTTTCATGCAAAACAATTGATCCACCCTCACTTAGGAGGGATTAATACGGATTCGCAAAACAGAAGATTACGAGTTGAGATTGGAGAGGTCATTGGGAAATCGATTGCCATTAGAAACTAATAAAAGTCCTTTCAAACTTTTCAAATTTCACTTTGTGCTCGTGATAATCTTCCGATACTTTCCACTTGCATTATTAGGACGGAACACGGCTTTGAGTCCTTCCAGGTTGGGCCGAAACTTTCTGACATTTGCAAATTGTTTCGGTATCCGATTAAAAGTTAAAGCGAATCAATCATTCAATATGAGTTTATACGAACATTTTCAGATACTTAAAGTTTGTCCTGAAGGAATTATTAAGGTCTTTGCTGATGATAAATTCAAGGATTTAGTTTTCAGAAGGAGCTTAGACATGGGTAATCGGATTAGAGAATTTATCAAATGTTGACTTTAAAGAGACTAAATTGTAAAGCTTTGAAGGAAGGAGAGGGACAATTAATTCAATATTCCATGGTCCATGGGATTGGGTGATTTTTCATGGGAAATTAGAAAGGGTTTGTATAGGTGTGTATCTGTGTGGTGGGGGAGAAGCCTATTGTACTCGGTACCGCCATCGAACGCAGTATTGCAGATTCGCTAACGTATCGTAAGATTTCCGTTAGTGGATGTGATGCTAGCCGTCCCAACTGGAGAACATCGGCACCAAAGATCTGATGCCTGATGCGTCTATAAGCGGGGCATTCACATAGGAAATGCTCCGTGCGTTCCGCTTCCTCACTATAGGAGGGACACGTATCATATTGAATAATTCCTATTCTGAACATATGCCCAGCTAGTGAATTATGACCAGAATGCCCCAGAATGCCCACGATACTCCTGCAAGTCCTCCTGTTTTTCGACTGGATAAACTTTGCGGTACGCATGTTCGGTTCTGGCAGGAAAAGTTTGGCGTGACGAGCAGCATTTAGGCCACCTGTCATTGTGGGAAGCTTTTGAAGACAGCCTTAACCAATGCTACTGATACTCCAATTGCTGGTTCCGGTTTGGCTACCACTGCAGATTGCGATGCGCCTGCTCATCAACCACTCGTCAAGCACCCATTTTGCCGCCCTTAGGATCGCATAAACTTCGACTTTCAAAGTCGTTGCATATTGTCTCAAAGGTCGACATTTAGACTCCGGCTCCAGAACCCTGTTCTTTTTTTGAGCCATCGGTGTAGAAGACTTTCGTATATCCCACCACGCACTCTTCGGGAATATCCCAGTTCTCTGTACGCTTCAGGGTAACTTCATATTTTCTACCAAACAGATGTCTGGGGACACGAGAATTGGAAGGCATTGTAAGAACTGGATTCAGTACTCTCAGTAACTCTTCCAATGCTCTGTGCCCCCCATATCCGTTGTTTCCCCATAGATCTAATCGAATTAGTCTATGAGCTGCTCTCATTGCAGTGCTTTGAATAAGTATATCCAGGGGCTGCAAATTGAGTAATGCATTTAGGGCTGCGCCGGATGTCGTACTCAAGGCACCGGCGATATCCAGACACACAGTTCTTTGCAGTGCGGCTAGTTTATGGTAAAAACTTTTTTGTTTCACCTTAACCCACCACATGAAGCCTGAGTCCCCATGTCGAGGCAAGGGCCCGTCACAACCCATAAGCTCGTTTCATCTTTACCTCAACATGTTTATTCCAAAGAAGTTTTTTTTATTTAGAGCGACTCCCAGATATTTCGCTTCTTCGGAGTGTTGAAGGTAGTACCCCTCATCTCAGGGAGGCAAAGTCCATCCAGTTTTCTCCTTTTTGTGAATAATGTCATTGTGGTTTTATTTGGATTAACTGAAAGACCATGTCTGAGGCACCAACTGTCTATCAGATCAACGGCCCGTTTTGTATTTCGACACATCGTTCCAAGATCCCGATGAAGCATAAGCTTGAGCGTGTATTGGAAAATTTTGCAGTTCACATAGTAGTGAGTCGATAAGCATACTCCACAGAAGTGTCGAAAGCACACCTCCTGGGGGGCAGCCTTTCGTTACTTCCGCTGTTAGGTACCGATCATCACCAACCTCGGCGCACAGCAATTTCTGCGTTAGCATTGCATGGATCCACTTAATTAAAGCATCATCAACACCATGCGCTCTAGCGGCATCACAAAGTTTTTGAAAAGGCGCACAGTCAAATGCCCCTTCAATGACCACGAACCCCCTATTCAGAGTTCTTCTTTGTAACCAAAGAATGAAGAACAGACTCACAGGACTTTCCACACTGATAAGCATGTTAGTTTTCATTAAATGGGTGCGACCTAAGTGCGTTCCAACGAATGTGACGCTCAACCGGTCGCTCAAAACCTTGCTGCAAGAATGAAGTCAAGCTGATCTGTCTGAAGTTCTTTAGATTAGAATAGTCATCTTTTCCAGGCTTCGGTATAAAGACTACCTTAACCTTCTGCCAAGAGGAAGACACATAGCCCAGAGAAAGACATCCTGGAAAAATACTTCTTAGAGGCTGCTCCAAGTGCGCCATACCCTTCTTTAGCATTGTTGGATAGATGCCATCCATGCCAGGTGCTTTGAAATATTCAAAGGACAGTATAGCAGGTCTCACCTTTTCATAGATAACAACCGCTTGCGCAGTATTCCATTGCCCCTTGCAGCATTTTCGATTTGAAGGGGTTGCAAGAACCATCAACTCTCCTCCTACCACTTCTCTCACCCGCTCTCCCTGGTGGTGTACTTCCAGGAGGGTCTGTATTGATTCTGGTCTGGAGCTCGTGAAAGTACCGTCGGGTTTTCTAAGAGAGTCCAACTTGGTCGACTCATCCCTTTTAAGGACTCTGCGCAGCCTTCAACTCTCTCTTTCGCCTTCCAGTTCTTCACAGTGCGCTCTAAAGGAGTCTCGTTTCGAACGTTTTACGAACCTCTTATTTTCACGCTATGAGTTCCTGAAATTTAACCAGTCTTCGTTCTTATTGTTTTTGCAAGCACAGTACAGTCGTCGTTTGGTAGATATCCTGAGTTTTTGCAGTTCTCGGTTCCACCATTGAACCGTTTTACAGCTTTGGCCTCGGGAAATAGCACAAACCTCTTCATAGCGCTCTAAAAGTCTGCAGCGCCAAAGTAGTCCTTAGTCACCTAGGGAACTATACTTTATAGCCAAGAAGTTCATTGAACTTTGTCCAATCCGTTTTCTTAGGGTTCCGTCTTTTTACTGCAGACTGTTCGCCCGCAATAGTCAGATTGAATTCTAGGTATCGGTGATCTGACAATGAGTCCTCGTCTAGCACTCGCCAGTGTGTAACCAACTCTAATACTTTTGATGTACAGGTTGTTAGGTCAATTACGTCGCTTTTTTTCGGCCCCACGAACGTGAGGGCGCACCCTACGTTTGCAGTCATAACACCAGCTGAAGTGATAAAATCAAATAGCTTCTCTTCTCGTGGATTGCATTTGCTGCTGCCCCAACAAATATGTTGAGCTTTTACATGGCAACCTGTTAAGAGATCGAGACCACTTGATTCTGCATACGCCACCAGATCCCTAAGCTCTTGCGTCGGTGGAGGATACAAAAAAATAGAGGGAAAATAAGCGGGGGCAACTATGATGTTTTCCCTCTCGCCATTTATCTGATATTGTACGATAACCGTAACTAAGGCGTGGTTGCCTCTAACTGTCTTGACATCAGAATGCAAGCTCTCGGTCTTATGGATCTTTCATGGTAGAAGATCCTAGCCCCCTTTACTGATCCAATGCCACATGTTAAATCGAACCCACGGCTCTTGCTCTAGAAAGATGTAGGGGAAGTCCTGCTGCTTTGTTAGCCTCGCTGTCAACAGATAGGAGGAGGCTTCGGCATGCTGTAGGTTGATTTGACTAATCTTTATGTTTTTCGACATCAAGTTAGTCCAATGTGTTATAGAAAACAGTTGGAAGCGTATGCTGTGGTGGGGTTTCCCCCAGACCGTACCTCCAGAGACTCGATCCCCTCGTATTTGATTTCTCTGAGAAAAGCCGCACTTGAAGGTACAGCAGTTCCCATGTCCTCATCTATCAAAAATCTCATCTCATCCCGCAGAGCATTCGTCTGTTTTCCACTTACCACCTTGACTGGTTTGCAGTGTCCGGTTTACATAGATTCGATCACTCGAACTGGCTTCACGTCAGTTCCGTTCACGTCTCTGGCTTCCCTTTCTTCCGCCTGTTCCTTGGAAGGTGTAGGAGAAGTTACTAGCAGGTTGGATTCACTCTGTAGTCCTTTCACCAGTGCGAACCGGAGGGTTCCGCCATTGTATGCGCTATCCTCTGCGCCGCTCCATTGTGGGAGAGCGCACAGAAGATGCTGCAATTTGCTCTATATTGTGTGAGTCGAAGGCCATCATTGTTCTTCGCTCTCAAAGTGGAGATGATGTTCTACAGTTTGCTGATATGACTGATATTTGAGTCTATCAAGGAAAAAGTGGAGCACCATATGGTGGCTTCCCTTGAGCACATTCGAACTCTTTTGGTCCAGTTCGAATACCAAGTTGAAGCCCTTCCCCTTTGTAGATTTTTCCTTCCTGGCATTCATGAACTTTACCCTCCAGTGCCCAAAGTCCATATGCCCGGGTTCTGTTCACCCAGCATGCGGATTATGTCCTCTGCCTTCCTTCGAGTCGCCGATAGCAACATCCGACATGCTCAGTCGTGCGTAGCTCAGTGTTCACAATAGTGAACTCGGGCCGACTGTCAGAACTCAAAGTCGGGATTGCCTGGTGGAGCTACTTTAAGGCAACCTCGTCAGTCCACTCCAAATGGAGAAGCCCATCGCGAAAACCTTGATTGTTAAATCATGGCTTCGTTCGAGGCTCCAGAATATTTTACCACAGGCATTCCCGGAGGATGGTAAATTGTCCCTCTGACATTTTGCCAACCTTGGAGGAAACTCCCAAGGCGGCAGTCAGAACTGGGCTACAGCTTGCGCACACCTCTTTCTTCTAGCTTTCGTGCCCGTATTCCTGTAGGAGGGACCAGCTTCACTGAGATCTCTCTCGCTGATTTAATCATCTCCCGGCATACCGGTGCTAATCCCCGCGGGACGCGTGGATGTAAGCCCTGGTGGGGAGCATAATAAAGCGTTGGCCACCAGAGATGTGTTGGTCTTACGCTTCTTGTGCTCGTTACCGCTGACAGAAGAGCCTGGTGCGTCCCGTGTGGATCTCACCGGGGTTACCAGTTTATCCCTACCTTCCACCGGAGATTCCGCTTCCTTGCGTTCAATTTCTCTGGACGTCATCGCAGCTAGTGGTACCGCCAGGTCCACTTCTTTCCCAAGGTACTTTATCTTCCTTCGCAGTGTCCTTTTCAGGTTCATGGTGTCCGGGTCACTTGGATCCATTTCGACATACCGGCTTTAAACCAGTAGCGTCCACGTCACCAGTTTCTCATTCTTCCGCTCTTCCTGGTAATGGTGAAGGACAAGGTTCTGACAGGCAGGATTTAGCCTGTAGTCCACCCTCCTTAGTGGCCGAAGTTCCCTTCTGCCGAGCCTTCCTCTTCCGTTTGGGGATAGATTTGGGCTTTAGTACCTGTGACTTCTTTCCATTGGAAGAGTTTAAATCCTTCGTTTGTATATTCATGTTATGGACACCTTTAGTGTAGTAGTAAACTACTATAGGCTCCCCCACCACGGCAAGGTGGTGTCCGAGGGGGAGCTACATATATAGGAGTAGTGATCTTCTAAAAATTAGATTGCATCTCATTAGAGAACTTCAAACATTTTCCAGGAGTTCTCCTTGAGATTTTCATTAAACCAGAAGTAGTCCCAAGTTCGCCATTGCAAAGGAAGCGACAACGATTCCATTTAGCTCTAAATCTATTAATTGATACGAATAAATATCTACACTTACCTGTAGGTGATAAATGCAAAAGCTAGGCCAACGAGACTGATTGAGCTTCCCAGCACAACGCCGAGTGCTATAAGGCTTCCTTGAGCTCCCCATTGGGCTCCGAACGCATTCACAACGGAGCCATTGCCGGGCGGACCGAATCCATGGATGTGTCCTGTGTAGAGAGTTTCCATCTGCAATTAAATTATAACAGAATTGATTAGAATTCGATTCGAGGAGGGAGAACGAGCGAGGAGACAATTTAATCAATCGGACACGGTTTCATTTTGATTAATTCAGGGAATGGCTTTGGGGATAGATACTCTAAGGCTGACGTGATGCGTTTACTTTTATTGGATCCATCTTTTTTTTGTGTTAGACTACTTCCCTCTGTCATCGCATTTAAATGAAATTGTCATGGACATTTTTGTTCATTCTCAGAGTAAATTAAAAGTCAGGAGCAGGCGGACTGTGCATGACAGGAAATCAGCAGGACTTAGAGGAATATCCTCATATCATGAACATTGAAAGTAAAAAAGCAATTTGAGGATGATATATGGAGCTTCACTTCGCTCACTTGTTAAGGATACGGAAATGAATTTCGGGAAACAAATTTGCATTGTGAGCTTCCGTTGACTCCTACCCACGTTGATACTCCTTCCTCCATTGTTTTGGATGAACGAATATTAAACTTAGTGAAGGGAAGGATTCTTCATCATCATATTCTGGGTCTTCACGTTATATCAGTTTAATCAAATTTCGAGTATCCTTGGAAGGGTTCGCTTGTACAATATTTCACATGATTCAAAAAAGTGAAGAAAACTGTAAATATTTGAAGTTTGATTTTCATTTTCTTATTCACTTCTCTGAAATGTCCTGAATATACGAAATTCATGGGATAATTTCTTTAAGTAAGCACCACTGATCATTGATAAAGTAGGATTTTTTTCCTTCGAGTTTATCTTCCTAGGAGACCATTAATATCCCAAATAGCCCACATCAGAGCGACGAAGTATTTATGGTATTCGAATCCTTCCTTTACAAATGCTTGACACGAATGAAGGATAATTTCTGTCAAATAGTTTGCCTTAACGATATGCTGCCTAGGTCATTCAAATTAGATTTATGGTCAAGAGAATGAGAAGGGAAAGTGTAGTCCTAGCCTTGGTCATTCAATAGCCTCAGTGTCACAATAAGGGGAAACTTAGCTTCTGTGGCTAAATAGAATGGCGTTTTATTCCGGATTTATTCAAAAAGATTCTAGTTGCGAGGGCGGTCCCAATTCCATTTTAGAAAGAAAAAGGAAGAGTCATTATAGCACTGAAGTCTTGCTCAAGGACCAGTGGCAAAAGACCGTACATATTCTGAGCAAGATTGCGAACGGGATGATAATGACCTCATTAAATAACATGAATGGGCTCAGATGCCAAGCAACCTCTGCAAACAGGTGAGCAGCAACACCAGTCCGACGAACTACGAACTGCGAGACTCTTCATTGAAGTCGCTAGGAGTCACTTACGTGTGGCACTCTGGCGGATGGCAATTCCTATATTGGCAAATTACCGCTGGAGGTGGACGACAGAGGCGAACTCACGGGAGTCATTCTTTACTTCGATTCTTTTCAGGTAGCCCGTGGGTTCCGCGTTATAGCATGCGGAGACTAATTCTCCAGGGAATTTCTGGTTGCCGTACGGATAAGAACAAGCTCGTTAAATCCCGCCTGCAAACCCCCAGGATTCCCATGGACGACTGCGTAGTTATCAAGGAGGAAAACCGCAAGCGAACAGCTAACCTATCCTACTCCTCAGAAACGGAGAGTGCCAGAAGGCACTGGAAAAGGTAGGTTGGAAATTGCCTTGCGGAGTAACGAACGCAAACCGGATGACGACCTGCATCAAATCGACGTTGCCAACGAGTTGTTGGAGGAGATAAACATCAACGGTCCGACGTTGACTGACAAACCCTCTATGCAAGCAGATCATGCTGAATGTAGCGCAAATGAGTTTGCAGCAATCGAAGTGCGCTAATTTGCTGGTCTTCCTCCTAGAGGAAGCAGTAATACAGGAGCCCTGGGTCGAAGGTGATCGAATCATCAAAGGGGTACAAAGCAAACATTATTATTAACCGGGACAAACCAAAAACATCTATTCACGCCAGGTAAAGTTTGCACGCTTTTCTGTGTTCAGCCCTAAATTCCAGCGATCTAGTTGTGGCTAAACTGGAGTAGGCGAGAGCGTAGAACGTGTTCAATTCCCGAGTTTACATGGCTCGCGACCGATAAGTTCCGACAGAATAACTGCAACATTTGACGTCCACCTTAGCAACAAAGAAGGCCAATCTTTTAATAGATTGCGATGCAGCTAGGAAATCAACAAAAAAGTAAGTCATTTTCTGATTTTATTAATAACACAAATTTATTGGTTTGTAACTGGGGAAGTACACCAACCTTCCATTTTCCCAGCTCGGAGAACTGTGACGGTTAGGAGGGGGTCCTTGATATTACCCCACTAACTGACAATGTGATTCTTAGGGTGGAGAACTAGAGAGTGTCGATAAGAGATCCTTCTCAGATCACAGTTGGTACTTTTCAGTCTAGATCAGCCAACAGGAACAAACTCTTAGGTGTGTCAATTGGTAAGATTGGCACGTTAGACGAACTGGAGTTAAAGGTTGGGACTTTGGTAAATGAATATAAAACCGCCTTTAAGGTTTGTGCTCTGCTAACTACAGCCAGATGACATTGCCACCGTGGGGGAATGAAGACCTGTCCAGCTTCAGGGAGCTGATCACACAGATCTTCAAAACATCTGTTACATGCAGCAATACAAGGTCCGCCTGAAAAACTACAAGTTCTCCCTCAAGACGGCTTGTCAAAACATTAGAAGAACCTGCGAATCTGCGAGACTCAGTAAGATTCGGTCGAAGGAACATAGGAGCGCATCTTTTTTAAAAAGTCAGGAGGCCCCTGGTTGGAATCTTCTGATGAAAGCCTGGAGCTGCTGATCCAGAGGCACTGAACCGACCCCCCCCCCCCCCCCCCCCCTCAATCTGAGACCGTGTTGCATGAGACGAATATTGGTGGGCTAAGACGCTGTAGGAGGTTGCTTCTAGCTAGATTCATCCTGCTTTACTTGTCACCTGTGTGAGTCTCCCCCCCTCGGACACCACCTTGTCGTGGTGAGCTTGTGGTAGTTTACTACTACACTAAGGGTGTCCAAAAACACATGAAGATGGAAACAAAGGATTGTAATTCTCCAAGTGCAATCCACCCGCGACTTTGAGAAATCAGCTCGTGGCCGAGACACGGATTTTGGAGGGCTCACCTAATTCATGTTCCCCCACGGAGAAATATGTGGAAGACAGTGGGAAACTTACACCGAGTGTTTACGGCGCGGTTAGCCAAAAAGGATAGTACAGCAGCTTCCTTAATGAGAGGAACTGGAAATCTCACTACCGCCGGACTGTCGATGAGACTGCTGCCTATCGCTTCTAAAATATGGGAGGGGAAGGCTCGGTAGAATGAAACTTTAGCCGCAAAGGAGAAGGGACTACAGGCTTGCCTGTCAGAATCTTCTTCTTCGTCTGTACCAGGAAAAACTGGAGAAAGGGAAGCTGACAATGTAGAAGCAACTGGGTTAAGCCGGTATGTGAAAACAGATCCATGCAGCCCGGACTCCGTAACCCTGGGAGGGCTTCTAGCCGACGACAACGCAGGCACTGCGAAAGAAGTAGAAGTTTCTTGGGAATGGGGACATGGACGTTGCTACACCAACAAGTGTGGCGATATCTAGAGAAATTGGACGGAAGAAAGCGGAACTTTCGATGGAAGGTGAGGTGAAGCTGGTAATCCCGGTGAGATCCACACTGAACGCAGTAGACTTTTCAGTTAGTTGCGGGTTTCATATTAGGCTGCACTTATAACTACAAACATAAGAGTTAGTCAAAGCAACCTGCAGCATGCCAAAGCTTCTTCCTATCTACTGGCGGAAAATCTGGCAAAGTTGCAGGACTGTCCTTATATATTTCTGGTTTAAGAGCCATGGGTTCGTTTTAACAGAATCTGTGGGACTCGATTAGTCAAAGGGATTAGGATCTTCTTCAATGAAAGATCCTCGAGACCGAAGGCCTACGTTCTGATGTCAAAATTGTTAGAAGCAACCATGCTGAGACAATTTTGCTCCCTTGCGACCTTGTTGCAGTTAACTTACAATACCAGGTTAATGGTAAGAGGAGAAGCGTCATAGTTGCCTCTGCTTACTTACGCTATGATTCTTTGTGGCCTCCGCCGATGCAAGAACTAAGGGGTTTCGTAGTGCATGTAGGATCAAGTGATCTTGAACTTTTAATAGGCTGTGATACGAACGCTCAGCATATTTGTTAGGTCAGTGGCAAAGGCAATCCTAGAGGAGAGAAGCTGTTTCATTTTATCACTTCAGCTGGTCGGATGCAGGACCAAGAAGAAGTGAAGTAATTGACCAAACAATCTGCACTTCAAAGTTGTTAGAGTTGATTAGAAACTGGCGAGTGCTAGATGAAGTCTAACTGTCAGATCATGGTTACTTAGAATTTAGTCTGACTATTGCAGATGAACAACTTCTGAATCGTGCTTGGAAAAGCAATAAGAATGAAAAATGGTTAAACTTCTGGAACTCACATCATGGCTCATGAAACGTTCAAAGCGAGATTCCTTTAGAGCATACTGTGAAGACCTGGAACGAGAAAGGGAGTCTTACGTGCTGGACAGAGTCCTTAATAAGGATAAGTTGGCCAGGTTGGACTCCCTTAGCAAACCGGATGATATTTTCACGAAATCTAGAGTTGAGTCTACACAGACTCTCTTGGAAGTACACCACCTGAGAGGACAGGACTTAGAAGTGGGAGGAAGAGAATTGGCGGTTCCTGCAAACCTTTTACCACGAAGGTGCGAGAGCGGTTTTTATCAATGAAAAGGCGAGAGCTGCTAAGCTATACTTCAAAGCACGTGGTATTGATGACATCTATCCAGCGATGGTATAGAGCGCTTAGAGCAACTTCTTAGAAATATTTTTCGAGGATGTTTTGCTCTGGGTTACGTGCCTTCCTCTTGGCAGAAGGTGAAGGTAGTCTTCCTACCAAAGCCTGAGACTATTCAAATTCAAAGAACTTCAGGCAAATCAGCTTAACATCATTTTGACTTAAATGTCACCTCTGCGAGAAGGCGCTAAGGTCGCACCTACTAAATGAAAACCAACATGCTTACCAACGTGGAAAGTCCTGTGAATCTGTTCTTCACTCTTTAGTTTCAAAGATAGAGGACGCAATTCTGAAAGGCGACTACACGATGTGGATGTTCATGGCTTTTGACTGTACGCCCTTCCAAAAGCTCTGTGATGCCGAGCATGGTGTTGACGCAACCCTAATAAAGTGGATTTACACTATGCTAACGCAGAGATTACTGTGTGCTGAAGTGGTTGTTGATCGCTACCTAACCACGGAAGCGACGAAAGGATGCCCTCCACTTCTGTGGAGTATGCTGATCAACTCACTACTATGCGAACTACAAAATCTGTCAATACACGTTCAAGCTTATGCGGATGACGTGACTGTGCTGGTTGTTGGTCGAGACCTCGGAATGGTGTGTAGAAATACACCGCGTGTCGTTGATTTGATTGACAATTGGTGTTTCAGGCTTTCAGTCACGATAGTATTATTTACAAAAAGGAGGAAACTGAATGGGCTTCGCCTTCCTGAGATGAGGGGTACAACCGTTCAACTCTCCGAGGAAGTGGGAGCTCTGGAAGTTATTCTAGGCAAGAGGCTTCTTTGGAGCAAACATGTAGAGATAAAGATGATACGAGTTTTCATAGCTTGTGGTCTGTGTAGGCGTACTTTAAGGCAAGGGGGGGGGGGGGGGGTAAGTGTTAATATGGATAAACATATCCTTTTTTTTGTGCGTACACGGAGGTGGAAAATCTTAGAAAGACACGTCCGCCGCCCGAACGCCGGAACTACAGCGGACGCATGTGGGATTCACAACCACTAAAAACCACCCCCGGTGTCTCCAGCCCCAGCCCAGCGGGACCACCATTAAGGTATTACTTCGCGGGGTAGGTTTGCCCTTAGGAGCTCATCCTTCTCCTATTTGCAGCTTTCCTCCTTCATTGTTCCTTCAGCAACTCCTCCTGCATTTGGATGATTGCGGAGCCAACCGCAAGCCACTTCTCCTCGGACTCCAGCATCGCAGTAACCAAGCTCTCCGGGGTCCCGCTCCTGCCCAGCACCTGGTTTAAGCTCCTTCTCTCCACCGCAAATCGTGGGCAGTGGAACATCACATGCTCTGTATCCTCCGGTATGCCATCGCATCTGGGACAGTTCGGAGAATCATCCAACCCAAAGCGGTGCAGATACTGCCTGTAGCAACCACCGTGTCTCGTGAGGAACTGGGTAATTTGGTAGTTGGTCTCCCCATATTTTCGCTCAAGCCGCACCCTAATGTTGGGAATGAGCCTGTGCGTCCACCGAACTTTCGTAGATTCGTCCCATCTGCGTTGCCAGAGATCAAGCGACTCTGACTTTACCGCATTTTTACGCTGTGCATGCCCCTCCATACGTCTTGCATTGTACAGGACACTCATTTCTTTGGCCAGAATGTCAACCGGGATCATGCCTGCCACCACCAATACTGCCTCATCTGATGTGGATCTAAAAGCACTGCTAACCCTCAAAGCCATCCGTCGGTAAACCGAGTTCACCTGCTTCCGTCGCTGAGAGTTTGCAAGCGCCTCTGCCCACACAGGCGACGAGTAGAGTACGATGGAGCGTACCACTCCGGCTAGCACCAACCTCCGGCAATGCTTCGGTCCACCAATATTTGGCAACATTTTTGCAAGTGCCGTGGTGACACTGGCTGCCTTTTGGCATGCATACTCTAGGTGTTCCCTAAAACTCAATCTGGTGTCAATTATTACCCCCAGGTATTTAATAGCCGGCTTTGATACGACCGTATGTCCACCGACCTCCACTTTCACAGTGTTATTTTTTCTGCGGTTCGTTATTAAGACCGCTTCCGTTTTCGCGTCCGCCAAGGTCAGCCCGGCCTTTTCTAGCCAGAACTATACCGCTCTCACTGTTTCCGTCGCGTAAACCTCCACATCTTCTGGGTGTTTTGCTGCAACAACCACAGCTGGGTCATCAGCAAAGCCGACAATCGTAGTCCCCTCTGTGACGGGAAGAGCAAGCACCCCATTATACATGATATTCCACAACAGGGGACCAAGTACTGAACCCTGTGGTACCCCGGCTGTGACAATGTACTCTTTGGGGCCCTCATCCGTCCCGTACCAGGGAGTCCTCTCCACCAAAATCGGTAAGTATCCGGGGACACCTATGTAAGCCAACGCCCCTTTAATTCTATTCCAGTTGGCCGAGTTGAATTCGTTTTTGATATCCAACGCCACCACGGCACAGCAGCCGCCAGAAATCAGTGCACCTTTTGCCAGGTTTACCACCATGCCAATTGCGTCCACCGTAGAGTGGGCGTGTCGGAAACCAAACTGGCGTTCCGACAAACCATTGCTGGCTTCGACGATGGGCAGGAGTCTGTTGTAGATGACTCTCTCCATCATCTTTCCCATTGTATCCAACAGGCAGATAGGACGGTACGACGCTGGGTTTCCAGGTGGCTTGCCAGGCTTCGGAAGCAACACCAACTTTTGCTGTTTCCACTGGGCAGGGAATATTCCTTCTTTTAGGCACGCCTCGAAGGTGGATATACATATCTATGTAGCTATCATTAGGCCGATGTTCGCTTATGCATCCGAAATGTGGTGGGTTAAGGTGAAAGAAAAGAGTTTTTGTTGTAAACTTGCCACACCGAAAAGAATAGTATGTCTGGTATCACCACATCCGGCGCAGCACTGAAGGCATTACTCAATTTGCAGCCCTTGGATTCATTTATTCAGAGCACTGCAATGAGAGCAGCTCATAGACTAACTCGGTTAGATCTATGGGGAAACAACGGACGTGGGGCATAGTCATTGGGAGAACTGAATCTAGAGATTCTTCCGATTCTCAGATCCTCATACATCTGTTTGGTAGAAGATATGATGTTATCTTGAAACGAAGAGAAAACCGGGACGAATCAGGAGAATGTGTGTCAGGATACTGACGTCTTCTACACCGGTGACTCAAAAACAGAAAATGGTTCTGGAGCAGGCGTCTACCTCTTGAATAAAGACGAGTAGTGGGCTTTTCCTTTGGGACAATACAGGCTGAAGTGTATGCCATCCTATGGGCGACAACCTGGATGATTGATGAGCAGTTGAAGGGCAGGCGCATCACAATCTGTAGCGAAATTCAATGCAGAGGGAGTTGAGTAGTGTTTGATCACTTCAAAAATTGTCCAAGAATGTAGAAACTGATTGAACTCTGTTTCTAGATTCAATACGGAATTACTCTGGGTACCTGGCCATTGTGGCGTAGAAGAAAATTAAATTTCGGATGTCTTAGCAAAGGAGGATTCAACTTCCCCCATGCCCGGACCGTTGATGCTGCTATCAAAAACTGGGAACAAGCTTCTCATAATGATTGGTGGCGAAGCCTGAATGATGCTAGATACGCCAAACTTTTCCTGTCAGAATCAAACAAACATACTGCAAAGTTTATCCTGTCAAAAAGCACGAAGACTTGCAGAAGTATTGTAAGCATTCTGACTGACAATAATTCACTAGCTGGCCATATGTTTAGAATAGGAATTATCCAAGATGATACGTGTCCATCCTGTAATGAGGGACTGGAATCCACGGAGCAGTTTCTATGTGAGTGCGCCGCCTATGGACGCATCAGACATCACATTTTTGGTGCTTATATGCCCCAACTGCAGGTAGCATCACATCCACTAATGGAAATCCGGCGATACATAAACGAATCCGGAATATTCCATTAGACGGGGGAATGGAGTACAATGGGCCATTAAAATCTGAGTGCTCAGAGGCTTTGCCTCTTCCCACCTCAAACACACATACACACAAAACCCGAGTGGCAATCGTGGTAACTGACGATTTCTCAGGAGGAGACATTTGGATCCGGCCGAAAAAAGTCGTTAGATTTGTGAAGTATTGCAGGAGGAAGGCGTTATTGCTCCTCCTCGGCTGCAATGTCAACGGACAAAACAAGATCTGGGAAAGCAGCTCAATTTTGCTTTATGCAGCTGCTGTCTTTGAAAATTGGAAAAAGATTGCAGTCTCACACCAACCAAGAACGGTTGACACCTCTACGACCCAAGATATGCGTTTATCGTTGACGATTTGCATGAACTGAGTATTCTGTCACTCAGATAGGACTATTCATATATAGATAGGTTAGCAATGACCTAACCCAATTCTTAAGCGGACACGAAGATTATCGCGTATATTTTCAAAGCGGAAGTGACATCTCCCCATATTGCCCTAGCCGCTTATCTTTTCATAATCGATAACAGTAGGTTTAATTTTTTGGATGATTACGAACCCTACTACGAGCATATGGGTTACGGGATGACTACTATAATATAAGTGTAATGGCACTTCTCCCGGAAACCGGTCCCTGTCGAGCGCATCTCTTGTAACGCTGTAACACAACTTTTATATTGGGGCAGGGTCTTGTAACGCTATAACACCGCCTTTATGTTGGGGCAGGGTATCACTGCTATAGCAGCATTCGATCTGTTCAAGCAAGGCTCTCTGGTGCTCTGACGTGGGACGAGAAAGTCGGGGCAGCAACCCCGGACTAAAACCAAGTGGCCGAGGAGAACCTCCACGTGGTGGCACCGGGATACGCTGTACTCACTATGGTTTGCTGGCCATGATGCAGTAGGCGAATGTTCCAAAGGTCTAATTGGGGTGATCAGACCCAAATTTGACCGGGGACTCAACTGAGGTGGCAATAGGTCACGAAACCTTACCAGAAGTATACTGGTACCATAGAAATCGGGGTGACCCTGAATCCACATGCCTCAGTAGTATTCCTGTATTACATGCATTCTACTCGGTTATAGTGGTTGACCTGTGGCCTGTGTGTGTGTGTATGGTGGGGGAGAAGCTACAGCTTCTGAGCACTCAGGCCGTGTTGGCCCATTGTACTGTGGAGACCTGTGGCCTAGTGGGAGTTTTATAGGGGTTGTGGCTAGCGAGCAGAGATAGACCTTCGGATCCCAAACGTGATGTTCTACTCCAAAGCTTGCTAGATAAGTAGATTGATCTTGGGTTGAATGCTGAGCCATGCCCTTAGGATAAACTAGTACCATTGTGCTTGTCTCAGTGGGGCTCTTATTGAGGTCACAAATTTAACGCGTGTCTTAAGAAGATCCTGGGGTTAAGTCAACTCGACTGGTAATCTCGTTAAACTATCGAGACATAACTTTTTCGTTATCGTCGTAGTGTAATTCATCCGATCTGCGGTTCCTCTTGCGGCTTCGTAACCGTTGTTTTCCGTGTAGGGTTGTCAGTCTAATACAACTCCCAATCTGGAGGACCAGCTGGTACAACTTGTCCGGTTTTCAGGTGCGGGAGACTCGTTTTTTCCTTTTCCATTTGCAGTCTTCCATGAAGAAGAAACTCCCAGCGATCGTCATGTGGAGATGGAGATAGGATTTGGTAGCAGAGTTGATGGTTTCAACAGACATTTCCCAGATTTTATGCACGGCATTGTGAGTACCAATCCACGTTTTCTCTCAGGGATCTATACTACCTTTTAAGCAGTGGGTGAGTGTTTGCCTTTTATCTAGCCCACCTGTTCATGGACCCAAACTTCCAAATATATATCATAAATATTTAGGTTAATACACTTCAGCCGAGAATTCTTTTATCCATACAAAGGGACGCACTCCTATGGGGGGTTTGACATGTTGGTTGAGTCGTTTGAGCATTACCCTATCGAAGATCTAGCCTTGGTTTCGGTTCCCGCTGGGGCATAGATGCTTGTGTGCATCTTTGTGCTGTTCTGCTACTATAGGCTTATCACCTGCATAGCATAGAGTTGGTTGGTAATTCACGCAAAATTAAATGGAAAAAAATTAGTACATATGCGGAGAAACGAATATGTAGGTGCTCTATACTTCACAAGGAGTGAACAGGGGACATAAAATGGAGGGGTTCATCTACACACAGGGAACACTAGAAACTACTTACATCTAGTGACATTCTGCTTCTGGAGTTGTGGGCGCTATAAATATAGGTCCTTAAAGGACATTACTCGTACTATTAAAACGGAAAAACAAAACGACCCTTAATTGCTTTTCTCATTACAAATAGTGGAAACTTTCTGCCCACTTCTAGTTTCCAGGACTGTTGTACTCCTCCAATGGTAGTGTTAATGTACCGGAGAGCATTGCAGTAATTCAGATTTAATTGCGACAAATTTAATTAGTCCTTGCAATTTCCAGGACATAGACTTTCATGTTAATCTCATTTGCAGTGCTGGGCGCTCTCTAATGAAATTTGATTTCGGAGTCATGAATTATTTTATGGAAATGAATCCTTAACTATGTAATTACGATAGGAAGGTTTTACGATGCTTTACATCATGCCAGCGTTAAGATCCTTTTCACTTTGCAATATTCTCAAATTTCTCCCTGGTTTTGGCATATATAATCCTGGCTAATCTTTTCCTTAAAATTACGCCTACTGCTTGACAATAGCCTGGTAATCTGTGGGTAAGACCACCTTCAGGCTTTCTCTCTGAAAATGTAAGACATTTAGGCTTTGTATTTTTTTGTATTTTGCCAGGAGTATAAATCCTTGTAAGTCTATTACGTTTTCTGCTATTTCTTTTGGTTTTTCTGTTGCTCTAGTCTGTATGGCTTTAAATTCACTCTCCAGGTGCCTAGGAGTGCCTTGTGATGTTTGCCAAAGGACGGTAAGTATTATAGCAATGTTATGCCATGGCAACGACCGTGACTGTTTCTCATTGAAATTAAGGAGATTTGAGCACTCAGTGTAGTTCTTGAAATTGTCTGGCCAGACTGCTTTCCTACGTTTGTATCTTCTCTAATGTATCTTGAACTTTAGCAACTTTAGATAGAGATGATTTCAAAATGTTGTTGCGAAAGTTTTGTTGTTGTTGGAGGTGTTCCTTCCCATTTTGTGTTGAATCCCGAGCATCTTTTGAAGAACCCCGGTCAACACCCTCCACTCCTTGCTTTGGCGTTAAGTGAATCCTTTCTTGCTTCCAAATTAAAAATATCACTGCAGAATAAAAGGATCAGTTCTATTGTCGTCCTGATGCTTTTCGTAGCTACCCAAGTCACACCTCATGGAACATCTGATGCTTCTCACCCCCTTCCTTTCCCGGGAAATTTTGTTAAGTGCACATTAAACAGTGTCTAGTCGTGTGAAATAAAGGATAATTTGAAGTACCAAGTACGCAGCACAATGTTCGGGGGGTCGTAATTAATTTTGAATGTCCGCTTGGTAACGTGGTCCTGCTATAAATAAAAGGAAAGGGTGAACAGGGTTCAGTTTGGCTGAGTTTCCGAATCATTGAATTTTTCGATTGGTTTTTATTATGTGTCGGGTAATGGGCGCTGCAATGATGATTTCAAAATAATTGTTTCCAATGTTGATACAAGTTTGAATGTGAAATAGGTTGGAACTAATCGACTGAAGTCATGTTACTTTGGAGCGTGTGTAGGCCCGCACTTATGCTGGAGGTATCCTGGAATTTTATATTTGAATTTGCTGAGGATTTTGTGCGCTTGAAGCATATTAGTGGGAAATTGAGGCGACTGCTTTTAGTAAATTGGATTGACATTGGGATAAGTGGATTTCAATTTATTGAGTGTTTCGCAGATCGTTGGCTCCACTCTTTCAATTCATTCCATATGGTAAGCTCTGGAATGATTGCTCCGTGAAACCAATTTTTTACTGAATTGTTTCTGGGAGCGATTGCAGGGTAAATTGGATTTCGTGTATGAAATTATTATTTGGAATAACCATGATTTCCGTAGGATTATAAGGGGTTCATTTGAATTCTATCTTCTTAGTGTTTGTTTTCTTAATAAAATTGTTATTATCAGGGCTGCTTCTCAATATTTTGACCCCCTAGCCGGCATAATACCTGCGTCCTAGGTAGTAGCTTCCAGAAATTTTCTCGGTGAAGAGAGAACTGCTAATGACCGATACACGTCGGGACACACTGGGAGTCCCCGGAGCCGCCGACAATTCCTTGTTGACATCGATGGGGCGATGAGAGCCTAGTTCTGCCAAGGTGGTAGTTGTGGCGTATATCAGGAACCAGTCCCTTCGGGACCCTTGTCGGGTAGTGTGTATTGAACCGGTATTAGTAGACCGTAGACCGTAGACCGATCCGTTTGTGAATTCAGGAACAATTAATCGTAGGTCAGCGTTCAGAAACCCTCGGAAACAAAGCCCCTACCCTAGGCTTTGTTTCCGAAGGTTTACCCGTTTCTGGCTATTGCGGCCCGCTTAATTGCACACGATGCACAGGTAAAAACTTAAATGGCGAATACAAACAATACGAAGGAGGAGGGAGTAGGAACGGAGACTGAGCTGGATGCCTTTATATGCAGTATAAAAATTCGCCACTCGTCCCAGCGCTCAGCGAAGGACGCAGCAATGGCTGTGGGCGCACCAGAGTTAGCGACATTCGATATTTATTTGTTGTTGTTGGAACGAGGAGAAAAGGCAGGTTTGTGCTGAAATTTTGTAATTGCGACCATTGTGCCCAGGTATAGCGAGGCAGCGCAGCCAGGACTTGAGGGAGAACCGACATCGTCACAGGGCCAGTTTCGGGCTGTTTTTTATGTGCCGCTCGTTGAAGAATTGTATGGCCATCCCGTCTTTCTTAAAAAGTCATAGCGTTTCACACGGGGGCTAGTTTCATGTCATCACGGTAGGGTTTAATTTTGAACAACATCCCCGCAAGGAGAAACGAGGGTATGAAGGGAGGAGCGGGAGGTCGTTTCCATCTCCTTTAATAAGTTATTGTGCACTAAATGGAGGAATTTTGATACTATCACGGTAAAGTTTGATTTGCCAAATCTCATGCCTGTAGAGGAACGGGTTAAGAGGGTATGCAGGAGGACAAAGTTTCCTCGTTTTTCTCCCTGTTAAAAATTCGCTGCGGTCACCACCTTTTAAAAAGTTGCTAAAAGAGGGCCTATTTTTTTCATTAGTAAGTTCAATATTCATCGTGGTGATATGCTAGGGGAAGGACTAGGACGAGGCTAACATGAACGACATCTCACAAATTGACATGCATGAGTGCTACGGAGGTAAAAGCTGCTACGGAGGTAAACGCTGATCTAGTGCAAATCATCGAACAGTACCGGGACACGGACGCAGCCCCATGGTATCTCGACTTATCGGGTACCGCTGCCATTTGGGTTTGGGAAGGCACCCGACTTCGCTTTCCACCGAACCCATGTCAACTTTCCGGTGATTAGGCTGCGAAGGATGGGTTGCCAGTTCTAGAAGGCTTTTCGGAAAGTGATCACTAACACATCGCGTTGCAAGTGGTTGATGCTATTAGCAGCGGTGCACCAGCCCGGTGTTGTACTTGCGCGTCAGACGTCACAAAGATGAACGCTCGTTGCGAAGGCAGCGAAAGGTGGTTAAACCGTGCGCCAGAAGGAGCCAGACGCAGCACTGCGAATGCGGCTTCGAATGAGCGATCGCAAGGAATTCATTTCGTGGAACGCCGCTGTCGCGGTCGTGACCGCCTCGAGGTTAAATTCTGCCGAGGATGTCCCGTATCAGTGTGAAGTAGACATATTGCAGACGCGAAAAATTCCGTTGGTTCTGTTGTTCCCCCGATGGCTAGTTCTGAAATCATTGATCAGTCCGTTGAGGCACCAGCCTCTAAGAAGCGGAAGCTGACTTCGACGACGTCAATGCAGGGAGCCGGAGCCGCCGACGAGGATCAATCGCATTCTCAGGAGCCTCAACTTCAAAAACGCTGTCAGTACCAGCCGCCGTATTTCTTTAATGACTTACTCCTTCCGTATCCTGAATTACTAGTTAAAGCATAATTAAATATAGAACCGTCGCAAGAGACGGTGACGGTATTCTTTTTAAAATTCGCCGTTAGAGTTCCGCTCTCGTGGCGAGTTTTTTATTTTTGGTCTGCGCTCCGCTCCGGAGTGCATCGGTGGTTTTTCTTTTTTATTTCGTGCGGGCATTTGGGGGTGCGGTCTGCCGTCGTCAAATTAGAGTTTGTTCAAATTCGGTACAGCCACGTCCTCGACTCAACGTGCATTGTCTAATTTACCTACTGTCATGTCTCTGGACAACAAAGACGCGGCAGGTCATCAGACCCTCAAGTGACCGCCCTTGCTCTCCGCGTCGCTCCTTTTTGGCGAAGGAACCCGGAGCTGTGGTTCGTCCATCTGGAGGTGCAATTCCAGGTGTTCGGAATCACAGCGGACGCGACCAAGTTTAACCACCTCATTGTAGGTGTGGATGAGGAGACCATCCTCCTTGTGGCAGACATTGTCAAATAGGCCTCCTACAATGTACTCAAAATGGAGCTAATTAAGCGCCTGTCGCTAAGTGAGTCAGCTAAGCTGGAACACTGTAAATCCAGAAGACATTTCAAAGACGGCAATATACACATCCTTTGGGCTCTTCGAGTTCACGCGGATGACTTTTGGGTTGTGCAATGCGGCGCAAACCTTTCAAAGGTTCATTTACTCGGTCTTGCGAAACCTCGACTTCTGCTCCGTATATTTGGATGATGTTTTGGTCGCTATTTCCTCAGAGTCTGAGCATTTAGCCCATCTCGAGTGCATTTTTCAACGTCTTCTTGAGGCCGATTTGGTCCTAAAGTTGATAAATGCATCTTTCTCCAGACACAGGTGAGATTCCTCGACCACTTCATTTCCCCTGACGGAATACAGCTCGACCCAGACAAGGTGGAAGCAATCTCAAGCTTCCCGCGTCCGAAAACTGTGTTCTTCCTAAACTTCTATCGTCGTTTCCTGCCCAAGGCTGCTCAACACCAGTGCGTTTTGTCTGGCCCCAAAACAAAAGACACAAAGAGAAAAGAAGACTTGGAAAATGATGCGGCTCCTACAAGCGAAATGGCAACCCAGACAGTACCACAGTAGACTACTCTGGCGAAAGTTGAAGTAGAAAGGCTTGTTAAGAAATATTCGGCAGTTGTGAACCGTATGCGATCTGTGACGTTCCTCCAGAAAAATGTCAGCAAAGGAGTGAAAAATCGGCCGATGAAGCTGGAGGAGTTCCTGGACAGAATTTCGTACTACAGGCGGATATGGAGAGTAAGAAAAAATTCGCGGCAAGCAGAGACAACGAACTGGAAAAACAAAAGGAGGAAGGGGCATCAGAAGGAGACTTCACTCATGTACTCTCCAGGGGTCAAAAGAAGAAGGCGAAGAGGGACAAGAGACAACAATACGCCGCACCATTAGAAAACCCTCTGTGTAGAACTAAGGCGGACACGAAGGATGGAGCACCAAAATAAAAGGTGGGAGACGAAGGAGGACTAGACCGCCAGGTCTGCTTATTAAGCCGACGGAAGGCAAGACTTTTACGGAAGTCCTCAGTGAAATCCATTACAAGATCAAGCCCGAAGATAGCGGAGCAGAAGTGTCTTCCATTCGAAAAACCCAGGGTGGTGGAGTCCTCATCGAATCAGGCCCGAGGACGACAAATAAAATAAAGGCTTCTGGGAGAGAAAGCGTGCTCTCTGAAAATCCGCGACCTTGACTGCCTCACAGAAAAAACGAGGTAGAAGAGGCCATTAGGCTTTGAAAACATAAGTGAGCGGCTATGCACTTTGCGCTTGCGAAGCAAATTTCGAAATAAAAGCGTCATTAACGTTCACATCCCTACAGAGGAGATTGCAGAGTAGGAGAAGGATAAATTCTACGAGGGAATAAAATGAACCCTCGATGTCTGCCCCAGCTATGATAATCATTTTAGCAGCCAAGTATGGACAAGCCCATATACAGGCGAAGGTTAGCTCCCATAGCTTACACAAAACTACCAATGACAACGGACTGCGGACTCTCCAACTATCAATGTCGCACGAAATGGTTGTAGGAGATCCCCTTTTTGCGCGGAAAGCGGTCTACTTTGAACCAAATAGACCACGTGCTAATTGAACGTCGCCACCTTTCAGCCTTGATGAATGTTAGAATATATAGGAAGGCCAATATATACTCGCATCCTTACCTCGTTGGCATTGTGCTCTAGGCTCGAACAAAGCCCTCCGTAGCACTTATAGGAGATGCCGCAATAACCACAGCTAGCAGAGATCCTGGAGATGAAGCATCGGCAAATGATCTTCACAACCACCTGAAGAACGCTGTCGATCGTTGTCATCGGCACCAAACGCAGGAAAAGTCGGAGCGACTGGTTCGACGATGAATGTAAGCAGAACAGAAAGCCGGGATGCGAGCTTTTAGGGATATCAAATATCAGAAGTTCCTTACTAAGGCAGGTCTAGACTGGATACTGGCTGTTGCGTCGTTGATGATGATGATTTTCGGTCTGACTCTACTTGCCTTCAGTTTAAAATTTAGAGGCATTTAGTCAAGATCCATGGCCCGGTAAGAGAGCAAGCAGATGCCACTAGTCTAGTGAAGGTGCTTTAGGAAAGATCAACGATCATCTCTTTCTTTTCACTCACTGGGAATGATCACAGATCTCCGTATAAGTGGAAGTAGCAGAATAGCTCTGCAGGGAGACCATAAAGAATTTCACCTTTACTCCATTGGAGTGTATTGATGGCCGAGTTGCTTTCACTTCTCTTGGGGATTAGCCCCTACACGAATGTGACGGTAGCTAGCCATTTCATCCACAAGGAGCGGAACTTTCCCGGGTGTGATATGGTTGAGAGCCATGGTAAGGTTTTGGGGCACTATATAATTGGAAATCATTGTTATCTGTGACAGCATCTGCCTATCTGACCAAAGCAATAATAAGTAATTCTCGGGATTTCGCAAGCAATAGAGCCTTGAATCGAACCGCTTCCAAGATTTCGTTGTTAGCCACATTTTGTGATGCCCCTTCGGCACATGGCCGATGAATTGAGTAACGTTCGAGGAAATTTTTGATGATTGTCCAATGCTCATCGATATTCTCAGGCGGATTATATAAGACATCTACCGGCCGATCAACTAGATCGCTCTCTCACCGTCGAATAAACTTGGGGGCTGAAGCTCTTCAACGCTGCCGACGTAACACGTAAGCAAAGGTAAGCGACTATTAGATGATGATCTCTTACCAGGTCCATGTCACCGGCTTTCTTGTAAAGCACACCCATAATACATCTCCTAAATCTTCTGCCTATCGTAATTTAATCATTCTGATTGCCCGTACGTTGTCGGTCAGTTTAAACCCATGGGAGCCATGGCAAGCTTCACTATCTTCATCGGTCCGCTGAAATGAGCTTCAGTTCTCTCCAGGTCTTCTCAGGTAACATACACTCATCTTCTATTGTTGTGCGGTATGTGTTTTTGAGACGAAAGGCAAGTCCTAATTATTTCGACGTTGACGGATGAAGAAATTTAAGCTCCTGCCGGTAGGTGAACATTTTTGTAACGGAATGCATGCTCATCTAGATTAGTGTTCCATTGTTCCTTAAGAAAAATGGATACGAAAACTCTAGTAGGGTTTTCAACATGAGAAAGTCAGAGTGATGGTGCCAGCTATATGTAGTCACTCTGAGGAAGAGAAGGAGATGCATCTATCTGACCTCCTCAGACTGTAGGCGAAGATAACTTGAGAAGCTCATCTTCAACATCCAAACATTCTTTGCCTTTGGATCGCGCTTTAGATTACCAGAAGTTCGTTCCGTCGTAGACAAAAGGCAGTTGAATATGCATTTACAATTTTAGCTTCTCTTAAGGTACCCAAAATCAAATATTGGTGTCAAAGGAAGGGGAGGTCCCCCCTACTCTACCCCGATAAAAAAAGCACGTGCCGGCGACTCTCTTAAAAAGTTATGACTCCTCAAATTTGGATTTTCTGATATCATTATTATACAATTTGAATTTTCAACCCTACTTTGTGAGGCGGAGAGGATAGGGAGGATATGTGAAAGGCAGAACGGTGATTAGGCTGCGGAGGATGGGTTGCCAGTTTTAGAAGACTTTTCGGAAAGTGACCACTAACACATCGCGTTGCAAGTGGTTGATGCTATTAGCAGCGGTGCACCAGCCCGTGTTGTACTTGCGCGTCAGACGTCACGAAGATGAACATCGGGAGATTTGTTAAAGCCCGCCTAGTTTCCATGTTCCGTCGGGGACACAGCCGCGACGGCAGGAGTGTCATAGGCTCCCCCGGTTTGTCACAACATTTAAACGCCCGGGAGAAGGCATGAACCGCAATGACAGAGTTAACTAGTGAGAAACTCAGCAGCGCAGAACCTAATTGACGAGGTGAATAGGGATCTGTAAGGATTCTGTTATTAATTTGTCACCGGAAAATCGGGTCTTACGGAAAACCTGTATAGTTAATATTGACCAGATGGCTAGCCTCGAATAGGCATTATTCCCTAAGCATCCTAAGTTATATAAACTGGTGTTCCAAGATCGGTCAGGCCTATTGTTGTCCGCTTTCAAGGCTTGCCTGAAGACGGACATTTTTCCTTGCTGCTGGAATGTAGCGGGGCTTGCGATAACTAGGAGTTAAAAGCTCATCAGGAGTGGACTCGTTGAAGTCATTTCGGTTTTAGTTTTTTTTTGATGAAGTGGAAATGCTCGAAAGACTAACCTCAGGATTCACGATCCCTGAGAGTGGCGGATTTTTCCCCACTAAAGCCACCTCTCGCCAAGCTACGACTGAGATTTCCTCATCCAGCAGCTTTCTTTGCATATTTAGGTTTCGTTTTCATTGGGAGAAGATCCCGTGGTCCACCCCTGCACTCCACTCAGTAGCTTATATCTTTAGGCATCCTTTATGTTAGCAAGTCCTATTGGCTTATTTTTTCAGTTCTCTGATTATGTAATATTAATGATATCAGTCAATTTCCGGATTTCGTTATTGTCATGTTTCATGTTTCACTAGCCAACTTTCACGTTGCTATGCAGATCCTCATTAGAAATGAACCATGGAGCGTCTACTATGCTTTTGAGTACTTTATTTTCGAACGTTTATATGACCTACAGATTTGATTCTTTAGTACAGCCCCAGAGCTGGATGCTGTAAGTCCATATGGGCCTCAGGATCTGCTTATACATTAGCAGCTTGTTGTCGATGGTCAGCTGGAAATTCCACCTCAATAGCCAGTACATCTGTCTATATTTGGCATTTAGCTCCTCCTTTCATTTTAAGATGTGTCATTTCCAGCTGAGCTTAGCATCGGGTGTCATACCTAAATATTTGAACCCATTCGCCTGTGGCATATCTTGTTCGTTTATGATGACTTTAGCTGGATTTCTTTTGTTTTTGTGTGAAGTTAATATGCTTTCGTTTAATTTTATTTTCCATGGCTTGGTCCATTCTTCCTTCTTGTAACTTTATTTTTGCTTCTTTCGTAGTTTTACCTATGGTAAGGAGGCATTCATCCGTCCATGCTGATATTGATGAATTATTTCAGAAACCGCTTCCTGCTTTCAAAGACTCTAGGGAACTAAGCAATGTTGGAGATCACATCGGGGGTACCATAAAGATCCATCCTAGGGCCGGACCTCTGGAACGCTTTCCATGATGGCCTGCTAAGACTTGACGTGCCAGAAGAGTTGAGATGGGTCGGTTGTGGGAATGATGTTGCGGCACTGGTTGCTGAATTTACTGTTGACTAGGCGTAAAGCAGACTTGGCTTATTGATGCGACGGGTAGGTGGATGGATCAATGCTCATGGTTTCAGCCTTGCTTTGGAAAAAGCGAAATAGTATCCTTGATCAAAAAGTGAATCCAGACCCTGCGTCCCATACCGATTGGCGAATCAAAACCAACGGTTAAGTACTTTGGGTTAATGCTTGACCGGAAGATGAGCTTTTTCGAACAAATCATCGAACAATCCTGCAGCGCCGCCTCGGTCTGAAGTTAGTTAATGACGAATATTGGAGACCCCACACCTACTAAGAGACGTCTCTTTATGAGTGCAAAGTAGACCGTTCTGCCTACGGCGCGGAGGTATGGGCTGATCTCTTTGGCAAGGAAGGGCATCGGAAGCACCTTGCCCAAATGCAGCGGCGAGGAGCTATCTGGGTAGCATCTGCCTATCGCACTTTCGTTTACAGGAATGTGATGGTGTGACCGGGAATAATCACTGTCGTCTTCCTTATTAGGGAACTTAAAGGTATGTACATGCTCCATGGAAAAGATTCAACGGAGGGGGAACGGCAAGGTACATTAAATGGGTGGCAACTCTTTTGGGGAAAGTTATCAGGAGGCAGATGAGCTGCATAGTTCATCGTCAATTTAGATCCATACCTAAATCGAAAGCATGGTGAGACGGACTATTTTCTTGATTAGCTCTTAAATGGGCACGCAAGTTTTCCGTTTTAATAATAATAATAATCTTTGGCGCAACAATCCATGCTGGATCAGGGCCTTGAAGTGTGTTAGAGCACTTCATTCAAGACCGTAACGGTACCCTAGGAGGCAATGTGGTCAGCTTTGCGCTCGCCCGAGATTATTACCCTGATTTGACTCAGGTACTCATTCACAGCTGAGTCGACTGGTATCCGACGTCAAATCACGATACAAATTCCACTGCCAGCAGTGAGATTTGAACCGCGACCTTCCGTACGACAGCCTTGCGCTCTAACCACTCAGCTATCCGGACTCCGTTTTACTTGCACAATATTGGGAAGCCACGATCCATTGACTATATGTTCTGCAATGGAATGGTGGTCGTCGCCGATCACACCTTTTTCTCTTGTGAACCGTGGGGTAGGATTAGTCAGCAACGTTATGCAGACATCGGGGAGCTTCCTACAAACAACGTTGCCAGAGAGATTCAAAGGAGCGCTGAAGCATTACGTATAGGTTCTCTTTTTCCGAAGAAGATCGAGCTAGACTGGGAGAGCAACTGGATGGCCAAGGGCTCAGTAAACTAACGATTTCCTTGCTCTTTTCTCCTTCCGTTGTTGTAAGGAATTTCCAGACTTGAAGGCTTCTTTATACGGGAGAGTGGGGGGGGGGGGCTAGCCCGAAGTAAGGTGTCAAACGGTTTCCAGCTAGTTCTTTGAGGACGGCGAAGTGTTTAGTTGGTAGTCTGATGGTGTACCATTGCGAAATTTTAACTTTCTGTGTTAAACGTATTCACCTACTTTACCCACCAAAAGGGGGGTAAGAGAGGAGGAGAGGATAGAGAGGGTCTGGAAGAGGAAGAGGAAGATCCCCGTTTTCTAACGCTTTTGAAGAACTACGATGGTCATTCGTTGGCATGAGAACCAACCCGCTTTGAGGCGTCATAACTTTTAAGGGGAATGGCGCTCGCAATTTTTTAACAGAAAGGATGCTTGGAAATTCAAATGTAAATATGCTGATATTAGAAAATCCTCAATTTGAGGCGCCATAATTTTTAAGGGGGATGGTCGACATGGGTTTTCATCGGGGTTAAAGAGGTAGCCCCTCTTTCCCTCCATAAATTGTTCACCTCCCCGGGGATAGGGTTGAAAATTCAACCATTCTTCACTAGAGTACCGATTGAGCCCCTTGTGCAATAAAGCGAATCATATGGCAAAATACGGCCTCTTTCTAAAATGGTCAACCACCCAAACTTTCGACTCCCCAAGAAATAACAATTCCTTTAAAAATAGGTTATCGAAAGTCATGAGTGTTCAATATCCTTTGGGTTGTCCTCAATCCCTTAATACCCACATGCAGAAGGTGCAAACTCATTTTCGCGTAATTTCCGAACACGTGTCCCCTAAACTCCATACGTTGCTCCACTTCATTTGCCAGCGGAAGATACAGACACGACTCGAACAAGGAATCCAATTTACGCAATATCACTAATCGACATGCGAGTTTGAGAAATGTCCTGAATTTGAAAGTCTTTTTAGCACATTCAGCACAGATATTTTCGTTTGGTGCTAGACATATTTAAATGGAAGGGGTTTCCCGGAAAACCTATCTAAGGACAAAATTTGTCATCAGGAAAAACGGAATAAAAATGCTTTACAAATGATATCCGGATTTTTTGTGTCGCTCATAACATTTCATGTGCCATGTTTGCTATTTTCCGCGGGTTGTTCCCACTTCCAGGCGAGAGACGAGCTCGAAGCTAGGGAGCATTTCCCGAATTTTTCCAATATCTGTGGGGAAATTAAATTTTAACGGGTCTACGTGGAAATTTTATATGCTTGAGATGATTGCTTAGCACATATGGTTTCCAAAAGATACAGTTGCGAGCGGGAAGGACATGGTGGGTTGGTGGTTGCACAACAATTGGTATTGTTGGATGGCATGTATCGTGTACAGGATTATGTACATGGGGAAGAAGAGCCACAGATAATTGTATCTGTATCCGAAGTTTGCCTTTCAAATTTCATTGGGAATCGAATTACTCTCTCGAGTCAGTGGGTCCTCACTTTCAGAAGCGAGTCATAAATATTCATGGCAAATATGTTCTAAGGGTCGGCCCTCGAAGCACACACTCCTTTACTCCTTAATGGCCACGCATGCAGAACCGACGATGGTGCATTCGGGAAATATATCCGAGCATGTAAACACCAATAAAGCTTCCGCAACAGTCATCTATCTTGCCACAAATGCCTGCAATGGCCGCAAAGTGCACTACATTGTATGAATAAAACATGGAGCCGTGTTTAAGGGTATGTGAATAACAAATGTAGATCATAACTCACCGCCTTACAAAGGGTGCACTCTGCATTAGGTGCATCCTCGCACCAGTGCTCGACGTTCGATATTGAATAATATCCATTGTATGGTCCTACCGCAGTCATCCTGACTACGAGATAGTGCCATTTGGCTACGTGCTGACGTGCCAACAAGAAAATGCTTTCAAAGAGGACGTCGACAGCCTTTGCTGATTTTACAAGTTGACCTAGATCTTAAGCCATCCTGCTCCTCCATTACATTCCGCTCGACTGGAGCCAGCCAGGCATATTGAGGAGGGTCGCTAAGATTACAGTTTCTTGCCAATTGAGCAGACTTGAATAATTAGGAGAGATATTGTGTTAGGATATCGGATTGTATGCCCATTTCTTCATGGTATTCCCCGTCTTCCACCCTTGTCAGCGTTCGCCAGAAACCCTAAAGGCTGAGGAAAAAATATCTAATGAATAAAGACTTATCACGGTCAGGCCTACCAGGGAAAGTGACCGTTTTCAAAAGCCATTCCCGGGGGCTACTTTTAGACATCAGAAATCAGTGGCTTTTCTCGGTTCTTCCCGAGGCATTCTTTCCCACGCAGTCTATGTTGCTAACATATTTCCCGCACCGCAGCCATCCCACTGGAATTGTTTTACGGAATCGGTCGATAACTTCTAAGGGAAGTCATTCGGTTGCTGAAAAGATATTTTCGACAATATGCTAACAGCATTTACTGTACGTGTACTTAAGGAGTCACTTAGCGGGAGTGAAGTCGACATTACAGCATCCCAAATGCCTTTTCGTCCCGATATATAAAATGGTTATGATGCTTTCACCTGAACCGGAAAAACGTGTGTCTAATGGAATGTCAATTTTTCCATCAGCCCGGGTTCGTTCCTCTGTCTAATGCCAACTTTTCTCATCTTTTTTTTTGCGCCCTCACGATTATTTCATCGAAAGATACATTTTTTAGTGCCTTGTAAAATTTAAATCAAAAAGATGAAATCCTTTCAGAGAATGAATACGTAACGTGTGTTAGGAGTTCCTGTGGCGTTGATGTTCCTGGCTTGAAAGGGAAAAGGAGCTAAACGATGTCACGTGTACTTGAGCGAGTTTTATTCCTTTTACCGCTCCCGAGTTTTTTGCATTTATGATAATTTCAAAGGAGTGGTTAGACGGAAAAGATGGAAATCGGAACTGATGGAGTGTCTGGAATGATCCGTGAAAAAGTTAAGGTAGTTCAAGGGGGTGTATCTCTGATGTATTCATCAAGGTTTATTTTATTTTTCCTTGGAAAGCGAGCAAGGGGGTTGTGAAACATTTTTTATGCCTGTGCGTAATAAAGATATAAATATATTGGCAAAAAATCTTGTTTGGCTGCGAGGCTAACTTATGAGTTTACGTTTATATATTTTATAGGTTTTTTGAAAAGGGAGTAGGGACAGAACAGGAATTTTCGACATTTCGCACCTTTGAAGATAAGGTGAAAGCTAAGATTGCATGTTATTTATAGATGCAAACGTCAATGTATGCTGGGTTGAGTCATACGTGGGTTTAGAGGGGGTCTTCACGTAGTGTCTCCTGTAAAATTTTGTAATTTAGGGGAAATGGCACCCTAAAATATAGTGGACCTTGCTTGTCAGACTAACGAATACAAGATTCAGTCACGTATGAAACTCAGGATCCCCAAAAAAAAGCGCGGAACTATCTAAGTAGATTGAAAAAGGTCGACTAGAAGACTAAGTTTTTTATAAAAGTATCATAGTCTCCCTTGACCTCCCCCTCGTCTTAATGGAAACCATTCGCATGTGAATGTTCCAGAAGGAAGGAAGAGCTGACGGTGGGTGGCTCACGTGTCAACCTTCTTTCGAGTTGTCAACGTCTTGTCAGTCTTCTTCTTTTTTATACTCGGTTAAAATAGGTAAGCGGCACGCTCTTAGTTTGAGAGACAAATTTGACATTTTAGAAAAGTAGGACCTTCGTCCGAAAGTAAGACAACTAGAGGCAGGAGGTAGATTTAACATTTCTCAAACTGTATTGATCAGGATTTTAACGAATAGGCAAGATATTGGACGTGAAGCATTACATTTCAGGATCGACAAGGGAAGAGGTGCGGAAAGAATGAACGTCAATTTAAAGAATGGTTTGTGAAGTCAGTGATACATACGAGGCTGCCTGGGTCGATTTTGCTTTACGTAAGATTGCATAATTGGGCTAGTTCCCATATGTGTCCCCCTCCCCCCCTCCCGTGGAAACTATCTGCAAACCGGCCAAGAATGGGGGTGGAGTTAGGAGTAGGGTCATCTGGTCGTTGAAGAATTGTTTGCTTGTTGATCATGTTTTAGGGGCAAGTGAATCTATCATAGCATTTCCGCCTAGAGACCGCCGACATCGGAGTCTCCTAGGGAATGAAGAACAACAATAACTAGTTATTGGAAGTAATAGGAAAAGGGGAAGTTTGCGGTAGCCCCGCTTAATAACCAATAACAGAAGGCTATTCATAGAGTAATAAATGAATAAGCGCATGAAATACCAGCCGGAAATGAAACCTACCGCCCCAAACGCAGACGACCTCATGATGAGATCGAGTAAGAGGACAAAAGGCGCTGACATTGTTCCGATGACAAGCGAGCTTTTCAGACAATTAAGCAGCTGGAAATAGTCGACGGAGTATGCGCTTCGAAGCCCTTCTTCTGATTTATTTATTTATTTAATTACATCGACGTATCAACGAACGTTTTAAATCTAAAATTTACCGCAAGGTCGTCTGTCCTATCGCTCTCTATGGTTCTGAGTGTTGGCCGACTATAAAAGACAATGAACGCCGTCTTGCGGTAATGGAGACAAAGATGTTACGTTGGACTAGTGGAGTGACACGTTTTGATCACATCCTAAACGACCGATCTTGGAAAAGTCGCGAGAGAGGCGTCCTCGATGGTATGGTCACGTAATTCGTGCTAACGATGCCAAGATTGGTCTGAAGATCGAAGTCGATGGTAAACGACCAAAAGCCAGGTCTAACCAACGGTGGCTTGATACGCTGGATGGGCATTCGATAGAGCCAAATAGCGAAACCGATCACGACGAGCCGACCCTGCTTGTGAACGGGACAAAGGCTGAAGAAAAAGAAGAAAAAGAAAAATTACATAAAGGCAATATACAAAGAAGTCGGGAAACCGGAAACTGGACGCTTCAAGTATATATAAACACATTTGGGTGTGTATTAGTACGTAGCTCGTAATATAGCCATATATTCATCATCATCAACGGCGCAACAACCGATATCCGGTCTAGGCCTGCCTTAATAAGGAACTCCAGACATCCCGGGTTTGCGCTGAGGTCCACCAATTCGATATCCCTAAAAGCTGCCTGGCGTCCTGGCCTACGCCATCGCTCCATCTTAGGCAGGGTCTGCCTCGTCTTCTTTTTCTACCATAGATATTGCCCTTATAGCCATATATTATGTGAGAGTATCCACTTTCCGGTGATATTGACATTCATAGTCTTGAATTTCCAAAGAAGTGACCACTTTGACCTATTATAACTTTGCGTAATAATGCGATTTCCACCAAACTTGGTAGGATCATGTTCTATAGCTTATATAGCTTATATAGCTATTATAGCTTATATAGCTGCAATTTCGTGGTTCTAGGATGAACTTAAGGCGGGTTCTGCAGCCAGTTACTGAAAATTATAGTGATATTATTAACTTTAGTTCAACAGCATTGTATTTTGGAGCCTAGGCAACATACAGTGGCAACCCTTTTATCTTTTTTCAGATTTTTAGGTTGAGTAGTTTCTGAGAATGGGTCGGTTAAAGAAATGATCACCTTCGACTCCCCGCACTCCCCACCATTCCAATAAATGTCAAAACTAAGACCGGCTTCGGAAAGTACTAATCGAGACCTTTCATTTGACATCCCATATATATATATTTGGTGAAAAAAAAATGTAACCTCCTTTTGCATGTATGTGGACGCCCCTTAGATTCGATGTAAAAGCATGTAACTCACTGTATTTGTGAGCGTTCACAGTTCTGATCTTTCCACCAAATTTGCTGTCAATCGCTACAACTGTCTCCGAAAAAAATGCGTGCGACAGACAGACAGACAGGCTATACAAGGAAGCGAAGTTTAATCCATATTGAGGTGCATACAAGGCCGTTATGGAGCCAATCAAGGGTAAGCGCTCACCACCGATCACCAACCCTGTTTTGCTGCGGGATATCGTTAGTACTCCCTTCCCATAAGTTTCAAGTGAATCGAACTTACTCACTGTCCAGATAGATACCGATAAAACTCCCGAGGTAATCACTGAAGAAGTCCTGGAAGTCGCGAAAAAGATTGCCGAGAATAATACTCCAGGTTTAGACGGCATTCAAAATAAAGGAGTGATAGTGACCGTCAAAACAGTTCCAAGGTGGCTCGCTGAAACATTTATGACATGCCCCAAAGATGGGATTTTCCCGGAAAAGTGGAGGAAATAGAAGGTTGTGCTAAGCCCCATGGCAAATAAACCTTTGGGTGATCCTTCGTCTCATAGTCCTATATGCCTGCCAAACGGCGTTAGCAAACTCTTCGATCGGGTCACGTTCAATAGGCTTGTACCAATCACGGAAAAGGTAGGTGGTCTCTCAGACAGCCAGTCTGGATTCTGAAAGGCAATATCTATTGTCAATGTGATCAGCACGGTGACGGAAATTGCGGAAAAAGCAATGGAGGCCAATAAATCTTGTGCGGTAGTTACTCCCGATGTGAAAAATGCCGCTAACATGGCAAAATGGAGTAAAATAATTGCGGCTCTATTCAAATTTGGGTACTTCTGAATACCTGGTGCACATACTTATGGAATTTCTCTGGGTGAAGACATTGTGTTACGACTCGGACGATCCACAAGGATCAGTCCTCGGTCCTCTCCTGTGGATAATAATATATGACGGAATGTAACCTGCCCAAAGGACAGATGACATCGGGGTGATTATCGTGGCATAAGATATTGATGGCATCGAGGTACTCACAAACGAGGCAATTTTTTGAATCAGGTCTTGGCTAGAGGAAGTTGGTCTGACTCTTGCAGAGCATAAAACTGAAGCAGTTTTGATCACCAAGCGAAGGAAGCAAACGTCGATAAAGGTCAGGATTGGTGAGCACATCATACAGTCGCAGCCAACGGTTAAATACCTAGGAGTCATGGTTGACCAAAGACTGAAATTCAAGTGCCATTTTGAAAATTCAGCAACCAAAGCTTCCGAAGTGGCTACATTGTTGGCAAGAAAGTTACCAAATATAGGTGCTCCAGGCAAAGTCGTCGGCTCCTTACCTCGAGAGTTGTCAGCTCCATCTAGCTTCATACAGTTTCAGTCTGGGCACCGACTTTGAAGTTGGAAGCAAATAGAAGGAATATCGCAGTTCTAAACCGTTTGAGTGCACTGCGAACGTCGTGCGCTTACTATACAACATCAACATTTTCTGGGTTGGCAGAGCAGTCCATCAAATAATTTGAGGCCGTCAGCGTACAACAAACATGGGCAGGTGAGGTGAAAGTCATTGACAAAAAACAGGAACAGTAGGGGACCAAGTATGGAACCTTGGGGAACAGTATAGGAAGGAGAGAAGTTACGGGATGAGGGTCCATGAAAAGAAACTTTGTAGGAACGGTATGAGGGGTAGGAGAAAAGCCAAGAGATGATTGAGTAGAAGGGCATTGATAATTTTTCAGAGCGACATTACTAGTTTTGGTTATGGAACTGGCGATGGACTAAACATGCATTGGACAAGGGTCTGCGTTTGCTCGCTTCCAGTAGATAATAATGTATAACGGCGCCGCAGGTCTTCAATGACATGATCTTCATGGTTTCGCTGGTGGTATCATAATGATTATCAATAGTGAGGCAAGAGCCATCGTTTATCACTCAATCAACCATTGTGAAGACTACTTTGAAGATCACCAATAAGAAACTGAATTTTTAGTTTCCTTTTTAGGGAATGGCGATAGAGACATTTGCTTTCGGCGCAGTACTTGGAGGAATGTTGTCAAATATAGTGATCTAAAGCTTGTTGGATTTTACTACCCACCGCCCTTTTTTGGATACTTGCTTTAATGAGGAAAGCCTGGCACAAACGTATTTGCAGCGATATATCGACTAAGTACATTACAGAAATGTGTCTTCCGGAAAACTTTCGGCGGAATAGAATGCGGGAATTGCAACGATATAACATAAGCTGGACATTCTGGTCCTAAACGAAGTAAGATGGTGGTACACTGGAGAGTACTTCTCCATTTTTTGTCACACTAATGCCAATGTGGTCTTTTACTGTGGAAAACCAGGTGGTACCAGACGGGAATCTGGTGTCGGGTTGTTTGTGAATGTTATTGCAAGGCTCTCTTGACCAGGAAGCCGGCTTCTAGCAGACTTCTAACTGCATGAGCAATTACGTGCAGTTCAGAGGAAGCTTCCTAAGGGTGACATTGCGATCGCGATGGGAGATTTGAATGCCAAAGTGAGTTCTGACAGCTTGCTTGGACATGTGATGGGGAAGAACGGTCTTGGCGATCGTTACGATAATGGTGGGAGGTTTGTGGATTTTTGCAGCTTCTACCGTCCTGGCATTAGGAGTACGTTGTTCGAATACATAAGCCTACCATAAGGTCTGTTGGGTGTCAACTGATCGACACCTGACGAGCAATTAGATCGACGTGGATGTGCGTAACAAGAAAGACGCTGACATCGGACTCGAATGTGGTCACCATCTGATGGTCGCTTACATTCACTAACGTGTTGCGTCTCCCATTTCTTTCAGGGTTAGGGAGCGGTAACCGCCTAAATTCAACATCGAACGTTTGTATGATCCGACTGTCCCTCGACAGTGGGAGAGGTACCTTACTGATCAGGCGGCAGATATACTGAGTAACCCTGATGCGAATATCAATGAAAATTGAGCTGCCATAAAGAATGCTCTTTTCTCGGGTGCTACACAGGTCGTCTGCCACGTTCTGAAGGGGGAGATCCGGTTGACTGTGAAATCATGGAAATCGATTGATGAACGGAAGGGTTTGAAGGCTATGTTGGTGCGGTGGCGTGAAGACGGCAATACCGAGCAAAATCCCGCGAAATTCAGCCTAGTGGGCGCCGTAACAAGAGGGAATTTGCTATTGCGCTGGTTAGGGAAGCGGAAAATCCTGCAGAACACAGTTATTTCAGAAAGAAAGGGTTTGTACTTGTTCTCAAATCTTTTGATTGGTTCTGTGAACGGTGTCAACGGTTTCATCAATGATGACGAGTAACTTAAGAGGTGGAAAGAACACTTCACCACGGTTCTTAACCGTATGACATCTGGTTAGATTCCTACTCTGGTGGATGCAATGGCTAGTCATCGTGACATACGGATACGGACTGTTTCTCGAAGTAGAAAAGAAATCGTTTCGACCATTAATTTACTCAAATTTAGTAAAGCTTGACGGTCTTCTCACAGAATTATTTATTGCTGCTCCTGCAATGGCTTCTGATCTGCTACTTGGGAATCTTGGGAATCCGAGACCTTTCCCAGAGACTGGAAAAAGGGGTTAGTGGCTAGAATTCCAAAGTAGGGTACCCGTTTTGAGCGTGGCAATAGAAGAAGCATCTGCATGCTTCCTGCTTTCGCAAAGATAAAAGCTAAACACTCCTGGGACGCATCAAAAAACGCCTCGAAAGCTTGATGTATAGAGACAAAGTTGGTTTCCGCTCCGGATTCTCTTGCATTGACCATATCAACATGCTACGGATCATTTTGGAACAGTGCGTATAGTTTAGGTCTCCACTGCTCTTGCTCATCATCGATTTTGAAAAAACTTTCGATAGTGTAAACAGTGAGCGTATATGTAATTCTCTACGCAGGAGGAGTATTTTGGAGAAACTGCCTAATAACTATTATCAGGGCGACATTAGATGGCGCAAAATGTACCGTGCTGTACCGAAATACAATTCTGGAGGATTTTAAGATCAAAAACGGAGCCTTTCAGGGTTGTATTTTGTTACTGATAACATTTTTTCTTGTAATCGGTGACGCTATTCATGTTGCCTTGTCCGGAATATGTGGAGGAATTTAGTGGACTTTGATATATTGCCTCAAAACTTCAACTACGCTGATGACATCCGTTTATTTTATCATTGGGTTATGCACCTTGTCCAAATGGTTTTCGGTTAAGAAAGAGAGGTAAGTATAGTCGGACTGAAACCAAAACCAAGGTTCTCAGTTTGACTGGTTACGGCCCTCTCAATTTACATAATTGGGCGGAGCATCAAAGATGTGAATTAATTAGTACATCTGGGAAGTGTGGTTCCTACCGAAGGTGGTGCCGAATTGGATGTTGCTCGACGCATTAACAGGGCTAGATCCGCTTTCACTACTTTATCTTAAATCTAGAAATGCAGTTATATCAACACTAAGATCAAGGTGAGACTGTTCTGTCCAAGTGTTCTTTCTGAGTTGCTATGTAGAAGTAACACATGGAAAGCCTTCGTCAACAAATGTTTGCGTCGTATCATCGGCGTACGCTGGCCTGATACTGTTACAAAGGAAGAACTTAGCCGATGTACAGGCACATAGTAACGAGGGGTGACAACTGCTTTTCGGGCTACGCCAGTAGAATCAACTCTTTCAAGTTGCTCGCGAGTGGGTCGCCTCATCTGGGTCAAACTGCACCATGGAAAGGTTAGCTATGAGTTGAACCAATTCCTGAGAGGTCACTAGCATACGATTCGGTATTGTCATGAACGATGTGAACTATTTTGTTTTTGAATGTCCATAATTGGTCAACATGTTTCCACCCGATAAGGAGGAAACTGTATGCTGTGGTCAAGGCACACTAGTGGCGCAGGATATCGTGAAAGGCCGGCTGGGTAAAGAAGTCAAACGGAAAACGGTCAAAAGAGTTGTGAAAGTGACGGGTTGAGGCACGAGGAATTTCGAAGGAAACCAACCTCTCGACCTCTCGACGTAATATGTTATGATAGGCTCATGGGACAATCGCAGGAGCTGGGGTTGGTTCCAGTAGGAGTCTCGGCCAATACTTTGACCGGTGCAATTGGCGGCTTGAGTCTTCCATTTTATAATGATGAAGAATGAGTTTCGATGGGAGTGGACGGTGATTTGCATATTTTCAGTAGCAATTTCGGGAACTGGGGGAGATGTCCCAGTTCGTTAATTTCATGAAAATTTTTAAGTGGTATCCGTTTTGTCTTTTCTAACAAGAATCAACCCAGGGGTGATTCGTTTCCTTCTTAGGTTGAGGGGAAAGACTGACTCGCAAATCCCCAAACCTCATCATTGTGTCAGAATGGGTACATCTTAGAGCATCAAGACGAATTCCATTAATATCATTTCCTTAAGTTTACGCTATTCCATCATTTCATATCAGAACGTCTCTGTCGACGTTAAAAATTTCTCCTCCTAAATCTAATGACATCCATCTTCATCATTTCAGAAAGGTGTCGTCTCTATAATGCCACTCTCATTTCGCCATTTTGCATTTACTTAGACCAAGTCAAATACCAGTCGCCTAAGGTGAGCTGATGAAAATAAAAAAGAAAAACCAGAAAAATAAAAAGTGAAATAGAAATCTTCAAGTTCATGGTAATGTGGGTATTTACGTGCAGCATCTCATAAATTATGCAAATTAAAGCAATCGAAAAAGTTAGGGATCCATTAGAAAGTGAGACTCCAGGCAAGTGTGGAGTATTTTCCTTTCTGGTTGAATGGTGGATAGTTCATTATTTTGAGGGGGTGGAGATGGAGTCCTGGTTCCCTACCCTCGTTCATTATGCAGAAAATATATAGGGCGGAAATTAAGTGTAGAATAGTCCAGGAAGTCATTTCCAGCAGTTAAGGATGCTAGGCATGGATGGCTTTGGGGTTCTGCCAGCTTTACATTGTTGACGTTCCAGATGCTAATTAGGTTGTGTTTCCTGAAAAAGCGTAAGTGAGCAAAACAGTATTGTTAAACATTTTCCATATGAATTATTCCTTATTCAAACTGTTGACAGTCAAAACGCTCATTTGCGAGTCAATTTCTCACTCTGTTTCCTATGTCAACTCTCGTAGGGAGTACGCACGTCCTGTGAACAGCGTGTGAAAAACCACCAAGGAAGGCTGAAAACAGCAAAGTCCTCGACTGAAACAAAACGAGCGCAAATAGGAGAGAGAAAAATAACAAACTAGAATTCCGTCACGTTAGGATGCCTCCACAAATATTTATACAAAATTTGAATAAAAGCATTCGCCACTTCTGCACAACATGAAAACTCAATGAAAGTTCACCTAAGGTGGTGGAACTCTCGTTGCGAAACCAACTCGACAGTCTATGCAGAAGGACCTCATGCATACAGCCATGTATAAATCCTCAAACAAAGCGCCACCATACATACAGGGCCGCCAGCACGTTCTTGCACTCTTCAGAATAACCTCACAAAAAACTCGGGTGTCCTTTCATGATTTTGAATTTCATAATACCCGACGTGTTGGAGCTCCACCACCAACTCCAGGACTACAACAATGTTTCTGTGCAAGTTTAAAACTTGACAAATTAAAATCCTAAAGTTTTTATTGGCGTTTCGTGAAGTGCGGTAGGATGGCGCCAAGGGTCTACAATTCTAGGACTTACGCATGTTGAATGAGAGAACGGAATTGGAATGGCCGTGGGGATGGTTTCTGTATGAGTTTAGATGTATTCAATAAAAGTTGGACGTGTTTGAAATTTGTTTGACAGAAATTAGGTTGAAATTGTTTCGTTTGAGGTGTATCTTTTCCCGGAATTAGTCATATACGTGGATAGGATGGATGGATGATTTCTAGGGGTGGAGTCAAATTCTTTTGAATGTTTGAATTTTTCAAGAAATTTTCCAGGTAGGGGCGGCTTCAATAGGATCTGATAGAGAATGACACGTGCTAAGTTAATGAAAAAAGTTAACTCATCACAGTCAGTTAATGCTTAGAACAAGCTTTGGATTCTACATGTAAATTGAATTTGGAGCCTTTTCTCTATGGCATTATATGTTTAGGGACACGTTTTTAAAATTAGAGAAAAGGACTAAATAAATATTTATCTTATTTGCTTGGCTTTTAAGGAATCACAAGCTTATAGCATCCGTGGCTTCAAAACGTGCAAACCCTTGCGTTTCCTCATTCTCTGGTGCTGAGCTTCAAGAGAAATTTAATTAATTGTATGCAGCATTCCCCTTTTCCTCTTACCTAGCATTTTTCATAATGTTCATTATCCTGTCTCCTTGATTCTTTATTCGATAGTTTGCCTCATCATGCTATGTACATACCCATGTCGGTGTGTAATTAAGTGCACTTTGCCTTACCAATCGATGACGGCTATAGGGAGGTATTTGGGTATGAAATGTAAAGTTATGCGTGGTAATGTTTGCATTTTTCATTGTTTCACATTACCGACTGATGATCTGATCGATTCATGTGACCGATTAATGGAACAAAGGGAAGGGGACGGTTGTAGTATTGTGATGTGATTTCGTTAATATTCCTGTTTCTGTGAATAACATAACAAAATTTGTAGTTTTTTGCATTCAGAAGTGTTCATGGGGAGATAGTACATCACCTTCTAGTGGGTGGCGAACGTTAATATTAACTGGTATGTTACTAAAAACCGGTGTTGTTTCGTCAATAAAAACGAGGGAATTTATATTTTTCAAACGCTACAATCGCATAATCTTCTGCAAGTTAGTTTACTGCTGTTTTCGCTATTTTGCCGCGTTGCCTCAATATACCACGTTATCAAAGGTCGTCTTGAGTGTAAATTTCAGGAGCGCTAATTCGAGAATGAGAGGCGAAACTTCTTCTTGGATCCACTTTCACCCAGAGGGACAATATTAGTTGCATGTTCATTCTGCCAGAGAAGTTGTCAAACAACTCCTGGAAAAGCATGTATTATAGATGCACTGATGGCTTCTGGAGATCTCAGGATCCGGCGGAAATTCGTGACGCCGAATTACTGAAAAGTGGTAGTAAAATTGCGACAATAATGCTCCTGGGTTGAATGGCATACCGAATCAGACCTTTAAGTTTGGGATAAAGCCTAGACTGTACATATTGTTTGACTTTTTCGCAGAGTACATGTGAGAGGGGGCGTTTCAAGAAACAGAAGCAGAATTTCCTTACAGACCCATATGCCTTCTATTTACTATGGGGAAAATCCTCCCAGTTGTTGAGAGCCAAGGAGGTCTTTTCGGAGTTGAAGACGGTAGTTGCAAAAAATCTCGAGGGTGCCGTGCTAAACTTAAGCGATTAAGACTTGAAGAAGGAAAAACGAAGGTGACCCCAGCATCATGCTCGGAATCATATTATCACTTTCAAGCCATTCATCAAATACTTGGCAGTGATGATAGACCCCAGCTCAGCTAATAACAACATATGCCGTATGTTTGCAACAAAGCATCTAAAGCGAGTATGCTTCTGGCACTTGCCGAAAAGTTACAAAGGCTCTGATGGCTTGCAGGTCCATAGCAGGAAAAAATTGGGTTGCACCCCGAAAGTACCACCTTGGATATACACTGCAATTGTAAGGCCAATGATTACCTATGGGGCGGTAATCTGGGCAGAAAGGATTGTACTTAGTACACAAGCCAGGGAGCTACACAAACAGCACAATGTATCAGTGGGGCAATGAGGACATGCCCAACGGCATCCCTGGAGGTCCTTCTGGGATTAACCCCTCTCCATCTGCACATACGGAGGGAGACAGGAAGGGCAATCTCCAGGATGGCCGGGAATATCATTGAGGCGAGGAGCTGCCTAAACCGAAGGAAGATTGATATTCTTCCTAGGCGGTATCCCGAATTACTGATACCAAGGGATAAAATGACAATGAGGTTTCACTTTGATGAGAAGTTTGAAACCCGTTAGAGTAAGAAGGCAAACTGGGAGAGTGTGGCTGAGGCATACGGGTTAAACCAGCAACTGATTACTGGGTACATTGATGTATCCCTCACAGCAGAGGGAACGCGTGCCGGAGCCATTGGTCCAAGGAAAATGTGCTCGAAGCCAAAGGGTAGGTACACTAGCATATTCCAGGCGGAAATATATGCAAATAGACAGATGCGCCTCCTTTAATCTCCAAAGGAATGACAGGGGGCAGAACATTGCTATTCTGACTGATTGGCAACCAGCGATCAAGGCACTTAGGACTAACCAGGTGAACTCTAAGTTGGTATATGAATGCCTTGACAGACTAAATACACTCAGTTCGCTTAACAAGGTCTGGATACTCTGGGTTCCAGGCCACGTTGGGTTGGAAGGCAAGAAGGGAGCAAGGACGCCTTTACACGGGCCAGAATCCTTCTGTGCAATCCGAAACGGGTTTATGGCTATGACATTGAAAAATCAAGAGGAACAGATGGAGGAACTATATGGGGCGGGTCTACCAAGATTTTTCTTTTGGGAGTAGGGTAGGTGAATGCATTTACGCACAGAGTGTTGGACACCCGCAACAGTACGCTGTCGGACTACCAACTAAACAACTTACTGTTATCAGCGAACTAGCCTGAAACTGTTTGACACATTACTTCGGGCTAGGCCTCCTGCTTTCCCGGGTCAGGAAATCCCTTTCCCCAACTAGATGGGGGACGAGGAGGATGGGAGTTGTTAGTTTAGGGAACCTCTTGCCATGCGGTCCTCCGCCGGTCGAGTGCAATCTTCCTCACAATAAGAAGAGCCCGAACATAATGCGCAACACGACTTCCGCTGCCACCGCTTTTTAGCATCTTTCGCACAATATTGTCTCGTAAACAATGCCCCTCCTTGTCAAGGGCATCAGTCCAAACCTCCGCGACATAGATCAGAACCGACTGCGTTGCACCCATAAGGAGACGTCTCCTAGGAAATATAGGGTCCCATATCAGGGGACTCACTGCCAGCTGCCGCCCTGTCTTTGAGTCAAACATTAAACCAAGGTATTTAACTGCAGGTTTTGACTCTATAGTTAACTCGTTGATCGATATGGGATGCAGGGTCGGCATTATTTGGTCAAGATGAGTACTTTTCCCAGCGCAAGGCTGAAACCATGAGCAGTTATCCATCCGCTTACAACTCGCATCAATAGTCTGCTTTGCGCCTCTTCAACTGTGCGTCCAGCAAGAAGTACCGCAACGTCATCTGCATAACCGACCAGGCGTGACTCTTCGGGCATATCGAGTCTCAGCAAACTATCGTAGGAAGCATTCCAGAGGTCCGGCTCTAGGATGGATCTTTGTGCTTCTCTCTACGTGGTTCCTATCCTCCTTTGGCCCTCTAGCGTCTCATAGAGCAGGGCGCGGCCTTTCAGATAATCCCTCAATAACCGCAAGAGGTAATTTGGGACGTGGAATGAATTAACTAATGTGCCTAGAATATCTGTCCATTTTACAGAATTGAAGGCATTTCTGACATCAAGCGTTTTGAGGAGTACTATCCGTCGAGATCGGTGGCTGTGTGTCCCGGCTCGATGAAGCTGATCTACGACCTCCATAATAGCATTCACTGTGGATCTCCCTGTTTTGAACTCGAGCTGCCTTGGGGAGAAGTACCCGGCAGCGCAAAGCGCTTCAGTGAGTCTACTCTTGATGAGCATCTCGAGCGTTTTCTCGGCCGTGTGAAGCATATACAGCGATCGGTATGCAAACAAGAGCTCCGGGTCTCCTTTTCTCTTGCTGATCAGCGGGAGTCTGGTCACTTTCCTGCGGCAAGAAAAAAATGCCTTCCTTCAAGCAAACGTTGAACGCCCCAAGCAGCAAGTTTGGCCGTTGGCGGGACACCAGTTTGTAAACTCCCGCCGGGATGCCATCAGCTCTTTCATTGTGAAAAGGGGGCAATCCCCGATGCTTTCCGCGCTATTTTCATCAACCTGTACTGGATGTCTGGGGAATAAAGCCCGGACAATGCGGTCCATCTGGCCGGTATTTTGTATGTAGGGCTTCCGCAGAGCCCCGATTTTCCGGATAATAAGCTTATAGCCAAGTCCCCACGGATCCTCATTCATCTCGTTGACCAGGTTCTGTCAGCCGCGAACTTTGCTTTTATTTATCGCGCTACGGAGTTTCCTATTTGCTAATTTATAATGTGTCTTTATGGCGCATGCCCCCTCGTTGTCATTCTATTGTTTTGTTTTCCAAGTCAAGGTCTACATCCATAATTGCGATACAAGCAAGACGTCAAAAGTTCCCAAGGAAAACTCTCCGACTTACATTGGTGACAGAATACTTAGAGAAGAGAATCTTTCGTATGTTCGGGACCCCAGAATCGATAACACTTGATAATTTGGTGCAATGTAGTGCTGTGGTTTTCAACGATCTTTTGAACCAATATGGCATCCGACATACTTCCATCATCTTGTACCCCCTCTCAAGCAAATGCTTCCGAGAGGGAAAATCGCTCCCTGTTAGCTACTATATAGGCATATACTGTTCTTGATCGGGATAAGAAGTTGTCATCTATCAGTTGTACTCTTCGCTCAGCAATGCACTTGTCGAGAGAGACTTCCCCCTATCACGACGTTCTTGGACAAAGCATGGTATATAGAAGAATCGATGGCTGATGCCTTGCCCTATATGAATCCGGAAGTCTGTCTTCAACTTGCTATTGTTAGGACTAAAGTCCAGAGCTAAGGATGTCGAGGAAGCCAGAAAACCCCAAAGGCCGCGGCTTGTAAAGGTCTAAGGCAGGAGTTGCATTAATTGAAGATATCATCCGTCGTGGAGCTTCCCTCTCGGTCACGCCACTTGACTGCCGAATCTTAGGGTTTCACGCGAGCGGTCGAGCCAGCTTTTCATATTTTCAGTTCTAATTTGCATGTGCGGTATCCGCAACATTCCCTTTGTTCGTATTTCAGGGCCGTATGTGGTCCCACGCATCACATGAAATTATGTGAACTGACTCGAGAAGGACTGAGGTGTGCAAAAAGAAAACCACATCTTTCTGAACCTGGCTAGGCAGAGGCGTTCAAGTGCGTATCGGCGGAGCACTGCAGTGAAAGTGCTCAAATCTTCAATATTGCTAAATAACATATCCCTGCCCCTGAATGTTCATATCTTCTAAAAGTGCAATTTGCCTGGGGGTTTGTTTGCGTCAGGAGGAACGTCAGCAAAGGCGTCAAAAACGGGCTGATGGAACTGCAGCAACTATTGGACCGCAGCTCCTCCGGAAGACGATTGGAGAGTAGAAACAGTCGCACTCCCCGCTGAGAACGCTGCTTGCGTCAAACGGACTGCAAATAGCCCACTGCAAAGCGAACTGGGGAAAAAGCGGAAAGAGGACGACGTGCCTGAAGGAGACTTTATCAAAGTAGTTTGCAAGGCCCAAAAAGAGAAGGCGAAGAAGGCAAAAAGGAAATAGCTGACTACACTGACACGTCTGTCCAAAGACAAGGAGGTTGCCAACAAAAAGCCAGGAACAGAAAAGACGAGGAAGCGAAGAAGGACTAGACCGTTGGCTCTACTCATTAAGCCGACGGAAGGCAAGACATTTGCGGAAGTCTTTAGTGAAATCCGCTACAGGATGTAACCCGAAGACAACCGAGCAGAGGCGTCTTCCATACGGAAAACGAGGAGGGGCGGAATCCTCGTCGAACTGTGCCCAAAGACGACTAGGAAGAGTACGTTCTGCGCAGCGGTCAAGAGGTTATTGGAGGAGAAGGCTCTTGTTTCCAGCCTAGAGCCTAAGTTGAGGAGGCGATAAAGCGACAATGCCCAAAGGTGACCAATACTCGGATAGGTATCACCTCTGTAAATGCTCGAGGCCAAAAACTCGCCGTGGTGGATGTCCCCTAGCAATATGCGAGGCAACTCCTTAGCAGCGGGAGAATCAAAATTGGATGGGTAGTATGCAGGGTATGAATGCGGATAGTCCTCACCAGGTGCTACAGGTGTCTGGACTCTGGACACACGTCAGCAGCTTGCAAGCGTCCGGACAGGAGCACAGCATACCAGAGATGCGGCTAAGTAGGTCATCAAGCGAAGACCAACTATGATCATCGAGCCGAGGCACACAGCCGGCGATCTCGACGGATAGTGCTCCTCATAATGCTTGATTTCAGAAATGCCTTCAATTTTGTAAGATGGACAGATATGCTAGGCACATTAGAAAACTTATTCCACGTGCAAAGCTATCTCTTGCGGATATTGAGGGATTATCTAAAAGACCGCTCGCTGCTCCCACTTCCTTGCTAGAGGGCCAGATGAGGATGGAAATTACGTTGGGAGTAGCACAGGGATCCATCGTAGGGCGGACCTCTGGAACGCTTCCTTCCATAGTTTGCTAAGACTCAATATGCCCGAAGAGTCACGTCTGGTCGGTTATGAAGACGACGATGCAGCACTTGTTGCCGAACGCAATGTTGAACAGGCGCAAAGCAGACTTGACATTTTGATGCGATGAGTAAGCGAATGGATAACTGCTCACGGTTTCAGTCTTGCACTGGAAAAAACCGAAGTAGTCATTTTGCCCAGAAGGAGAATCCCGACCCCGCGTCCCATATCGATCGACGAGTTGATTGTAGAGTCAAAACCTGTGGCTAAATACCTTGGTTTAATGTTCGACTCGAAGATAAGCTTCTTCAAGCAAATCAAAGCGGCAGCGGACAGGGCTGCAGCTGGAGTCGCGGCCTTGAGTGGGCTAATGGCGAATGTTGGCGGCCCCATATCTACTAGGAGACGTTTCCTTATAGGAGTTTTGCGAGAGTTTTGTGATTGTCGTTTGTTTATCGCACCGTCTCCGAACCGGCTGTGATGATGATCGCGGGAGTGATCCCCGTTGCCCTCCTTGTCAAGGAGCGTAAAACTATCCACCGCCATAAGGGCGAAAGCTTAAGAGTGAAGAATGTGAACGTACTCTTACCGAGTCGTAACTCTCTTGGCAAAATGAACCAAGGGGCAGATGGACTGCGCGGCTCATCGACAGCTTAGACCCGTGGTTAAACCGGACGCACGATGAGATTGATTACTTCCTTACCCAACTTCTAAGCGGGCATGTAGGCTTTCAGTCTTAGCTGCAGAGGAGTGGGAAGGCGCGATCTCCTGATTGTGTGTTCTGCAATGGAGTAGCAGACGATGCTCAACACACCTTTTTCTCTTGCGAGAGGTGGGGCGGCTTTCGTCAACAGCTTTATGCAGACACAGGGGTGCTCTCTCCAGACAAGGTTGTCAGAAAGATGCTAAAGAGCGCTGGCACCTAGAATTGTGTTGGGCATTATGTTCGAGCTCTTCTTATTGCGAAGAAGATTGAACGCGACCGGCGGAGGAATCGGATGGTAAGGGATTCCCTGAACTAACAGCTCCCTTCCCCCCGTCCCCTCCCGTTGGTGAAAGGGATTCCCTGACTTGAGGGCTTCCAAAGCCAGGAGAGCGGGAGTAATGAGTCAAACGGTTCCGGGCTAGTTCTCTGATCACAGGAAGGTGTTTAGTTGGTAGTCCGATAGCGTACTATTGCGAGAGTCCAACACTATGTGCGTAAAAAAGATATTTGGGTTCGGTATTCCTTAGGTCAACCCAAAGTGGATGGAATTCCTCCTTAGGATGCGAAATGATTTCTTCATGAGACTATATAGTAACTAACACATTGGATAAGTCCCGTATCCACTGATATACATCTTTAGGTAGAAGTAAGCTTCTGGATATTTTGGTTGATCTATTTCGAGCAAGTGTCGTATTTCTAAATTTCTTTGAAAACTTTCTCTTCCGGATGTACATAAGATATTTTTGGGTACTTAGGGTTTCTAATTTAGGAAACTTCTGTAAGATATTTACATGAGAATGAGTCTTCATGGTACAGTAAAAGCGTCCTCCACGTTGAGCGCCATTTTCGATGCTAATTAGCCTGTCATTGACGTAGGCGCTTACATGGTAACTATGCCACCACGAAACGCATGTTATTATAACTGGAGATAATTAAGATCCTTCAATAACAACGAAGCGAAAAGCAGTGACACACATTGGCTGGTAAAACTCAAAACATCCAACGCAAATGAAGTTAATCCTTCACAATTCAACAGAATCCATTAACCCAAAATCAGCATCCCAGAGTGTCCTTATTCCATCCATCATTAAACCATTCAAGACTTCCAGACAATCGTAAACTCCATTTTTACGGCGATAATTAAAATGCTCATCAACAACATTGTCGTTTTGTTGTTCTGACGATTCCATAATGTATCCTGGCAGCGGCCATGATGCGAATTTAATGGAATGTATCAATAAAAGGAAGATTGTGAAAAACACGTTTCATTTCGCATCCACTCGTAAATATTATTATTCTGTGTCAAATTGTCGCAGTCAGTGTTGTGCTGAATGACGGAGAACATTTTTTCCAGCGACATTTGTAGCCTACCCGAGCACGCTGCCATGTACAAGGGGATACGTCGTCGATACAAACACGCCCCTAAAGCCCTTTCTGGCGTACGCTAAAAGGAGTATTGATCCTGTGCGCTTTAGTAGGCAATATAAAATGTTTTATGGATTCGATTTCGTTACTTTCTTGTGGCTGCTGCTGCGCTATTTATGCGATATAACGAGAAAATTGTTAAATTTTGAATAACGATGTTTGCTAAGTGCTCGAGGATTGATAAAAATGCCTTAAGAGTTGGCTGTGATTTGATAGTCCTTGTTTTATTGGGTTCGGAGCGCATTTTCCAATCTCTGAATTAGTTTAGCCCCTTAGAGTTGATGTGATATTCCCGCAGTGATAATACGTTTTCCATTAAAAGCATTTACGATTCTTTACTCTTGAAAATACAAGGGATCTTATCCTATTTATGACTGAACCTACTAAAAGTAAATACCTTAAGATCAGTGAACTTACCCCTCCCCATCATATTCTGTTCAACTTCGAAATCTATATTCTGGCTCTTTAAATGTGGTTGATACAGCGTTTTCGTGATTTGTACTTATATACTACGTGACTCCGGATTTTGGACAGCGAGGAAGGAACAAGGGGAATTTTGTAGGGGGCTTTCCAACCAGGGCAGCGTGGAAGATCGGTGATGTGTTGCAAGGTTATGACACAGTATTCTTTACCGATCGATCAAAGATGGTCTGTCAAGTTGACATTTTTTTGGATACACACCCTGTAATCCAGCCATATGGTCACCCAAGATTCTCCAGTGTATTTCAGGCAGAGGTATCGGCCTGTCGATAGCTGGTGCATGACCCCTAAGAATTATAAAGTCATTTTGACTGACGGTTGAGCGGGCATTAACGCATTGAACTTAGTACTGACATCCTCCTTGCATTGCAGATCTGCGCTGAACAGACTAGGTGGCATGCTCAGAGTCAGCTTCCTCTGTGTTTACGGTCATATGGATATAGAGGCAAATGAGCGTTTTGATGGAATGGTCAGACGGGGCTCTACTCTTGATGCTCTCTCGTTGGGGGCTGTCGCTCTCTCGTTGGCGGCTGTTAAAATCCACTCACACTACTTAACAGTCACTGACTACAGATGGAGAAGGCTCACTACCTGCGCTGAATCAAACGAATTTGGGTCTCCTATAATAAAATTCGATCGCGGGAGCTTTTGAACTAACCGCTTTCAAATGTATACAAGTTTACGGCGGTTTACTTGGGGCACTGACCTATAGGGGACCATACCGTTGACTCAGGGTACACTACAATTCGCATTGCCGATATTGCGTAGAGCGGTGAGAAACCCTCAGGCACTTCCTTTCCGATTGGCATTAGCTCTACGTAAACAATGCTCTAGGTACCTCAGAAGGATTTCAATTGCTGATTCCGGATAATATCCTTTGTAAATGTTATGCGCTGGCTTTAAAGTTCTGAGCAGTCTCTTTTCTACTCTCTGTCGTTTCTCACAGTGGGCATGGTTGTAGGAATCACCGTTTTGGGAGTTTCGGGCATCGGAACGCACATCACAGGGCTAGGCCTTCTTGGAGCGTCCACTGATAACAACTTATAACGATAGAAAAAGCACTGCGAGTTTGGAATCGGGAATGTGCGCTCTCTGTTCCGAATAGGCGCTTTCATAACACTCATCAAACAGGTCGAAAAGTAAGAGAAAACGATAAAATGAAATGATCACTGGCAGTGGGGAATGTAACATAGATTGTGTTGTCCTCAGAATTTCGCAGTCAACAGAGGACCTGGAGATGAAGCATCAACAAATGATCTTCGCAATCACCTGAAGAACGTTGTCATTGATACGGCCACAAACACACTTGGCCCCAGCCGCAAAAGGACTCGGAACGGTTGACGGTTTGACGATGAATGCAAGCTAGCAACGGAACGGAAGAATGCCGCATACCGAGTAATGTTGCATTCTCAAAGAACGCGGCACGCACAGAGGGTTATCACGAACTCCGTCGAGCGGAGAAGCAACTTCACAGACGGAAAAAGGAAGCCTGGGAAAATCAACAGGTCTGTGAACTCGAAAAGTACAGGAGGCAACTGCACCAGGCGCGGAAGTTTTACCAACAAGTCAGCAGGATGAATCCTTATACACCTCGATGCTCATCCTGCCAAGACAAAGAGGGAAATCTGATTTCCGACAGAATGGGCATATTGGAGCGATGGGTTGAATACTTTGATGAGCTACTGAACAACCAGAACATCGGCGAGTTGGAGGTCCCGCCAACTGAAGACGGCGGACAAATACTGCCACCACCAAGTATAACAGGAACAGTTCGTGCAATTCATCGGCTTTGTTGTTGGCAGCCAAGCCTATTTCAGCTTGCAGAAACTGTTCCGCTCGAAACGTCTCACCATAGGGCCAAAGCTCTTACTGTACAAGACTATCATCTTCCCAGTCCTCATGTATTCCTCGGAAACTTGGGTTCTTAACAAGAAAAATTGCGAACTCTTAGCCGCGTTCGAGAGAAGAATCCTCCGACGAATTTTTGGCCTCCTACATGAGGATGGGCGATTCCGTAGCCTACATAACGACGAAATCTATGAGCGATACAATGACCGTCCGGTTGTGGATAAAATCCGGGTCAATAGCTTACGGTGGGCGGGTCACTTAATCCGTATGGATGAGGATGATCCCGCCCGGAAAGTCTATAAGGGCAATATCTATGGTAGAAAAAGAAGACGAGGCAGACCCTGCCTAAGATGGAGCGATGGCGTGGGTCAGGACGCCAGACAGCTTTTAGGGATATCGAATTGGTGGACCTCGGCGCAAAATCTGAATGTCTGCAGTTCCTTATTAAGGCAGGCCTAGACCGGATTCCGGTTGTTGCGCCGTTGATGATGATGATTATTTGTGAACCCTATCGCAACTATGGTGATAGTGTCTGCACCAGGGGCCAGACTGGTAAAGCAGCGATATGAGCGTGCGGCGGCCGGGCCATTCAGGAAGTTATGCAACGTCCGGAAGCTGGTTTCGTGAGAGTAAAGATGGGCGGGATTCATATTTACAGCTATTAAGTTCCTCCTAGCGCAACGCGTACGCAGTACGAGGACATGCTGCACCATTTGGTGTTGATCTAACCAGTCATACCCCAAAAATCATAGCGGGTGACTTCAATGCCTGGGTCTGTAAGTGGGGTAGCCGAGGGACAAGCAAAAGAGGATTTATCCTGGTCGGGGCATTTGCTGAGTTGGATGTTGTACTTGCGAATGTTGGGAAATCATTTACGTTCAGAGGGAGAGGCCTGGGCTCTATCTTTGACCTCACATACGTGAGCACCACATTGGCAAGGGGACTACCTGGTATGTCAGTGAGCATTACACCCACAGCGACCACCAGGCGATCTTTATTAAAGTCCAAGTGGCGGGTTGAATGCTCGCAGAAAGCGAGTAGTGATGCCGGGCTGGACGACGAGGGCGTTCGAGCAGGATACGTTCTCTGAAGCTCTGGCGGGTCATGACGACATGAATGGCACGGCGACCGAAAAGGCATCGAGAATCACCCGATGGGTGACCGAGGTATGCAACGCTGCTATGCTCCGGAGGCGAGAGTTAGCAAGCAAACAGCCAAACTATTGGTGGAATTGCGAAATCGCGGAGCTGAGGTTGGCATGCTACCGAGCATGAAAGCAGTTCCAACGATCCAGGGGAAGACCCGATCACGAGGAGTGCGAATGGGATTATAGGACGTTGCGTGACAGAATAAAGGAAGCCATTGTAGGAGCAAAAGAAATTGCTTTAGTCGACTGTGTGTGGATGTCAACATAAACCCCTGGGGCATGGCCTACCGGCTGGTTATGAAGAAGTTGCCGGAGCAAAAGTTGCCTCTGGTGACCTGCCCACGGCTTCTGCGAAAAATTGTAACCACGCTCTTTCCTCACCATACGAAAAGCATGTATCAAACCGAGGCGCAATTCGAGGTGGATGTAATACCTCGCGTTACCGAGGAGGAACTTTGGGAGGTCTGCAGAAGGATGGGCAATGGCAAGGCTCCAGGTTTGGATAGCATCCCTAATAAAGCGCTGAAGTTGGCGGTGAGGGCCAGACCTGATTGGTTCATAAATACCTTCGAGGCTTGCATGGTGGAATGCGTATTTCCTCCACAATGGAAAAGGCAAAAACTGGTGTTGTTGCCCAAACCCGGCAAGCCACTGGGGAACCCAGTATTCTTTCGGCCTATCTGTTTGTTGGACAGTATGGAGAAGATGTTCGAGCGCATCATCTACTATAGATTGCTCCCAATCATGGGAATGGTTTTGCGGATGAACAATATGGGTTCCGGAAAACTCGCTCTACTATTGGCGCGGTTGGAAGAGCGGAGAACTTGGCTTGAGAGGCAATGTTTTTTTGCAAGTACTGTGCTGTGGTGACTGTGAATGTAAAAAATGCATTTAACTCCGCCAACTGGGGTCGCGTTAAGGAGTTATTGGCCAAAATTAATGCACCTGGTTACTTGGCTAAAGTAATCGAGAGTAACCTTTCGGACAGAGGTCTCTGGTACGGGACGTACGACGGGCCCAATGAATACATCATTACAGCGGGTTACCACAAGGTTCGGTGTGGGGCCCTCTGCTCTGGAATGTGGTGTATAACGCGGTGATTTTGCTTCCTGTAGCAGAGAAAGCCACGTTGGTCGCAGATGACTTGGCCATAGTGATCGATGCAAAACTCCCAGAAAAGGAATATGATCAGTTTGTAGGTTGGAAGCCATATGGCCGTCTCAAAGCCGACCATAAAATACCTTGGGATGACTCTCGATGCCTGGCTGAGTTTCAAAAGGGCATATATTGTACGCCTGTGAAAAAGCTGCAACTGCCACCACGGTGGGCCAAAACAGTATAGCAGGCTACTGATAGCTGGCGTGGTGCGGTCCATATTGTTGTACGCGTCGCCTGTGTGGGAAGAGGATTTGGACAACGTACAGAACTGGAGGAAGATAAATTTTGACTATCGTCTGATTGCGCGGAGGGTATGTAGCGCATTTCGAACTAGTGCAAATGATGCGGTATTCGTAATTGCAGGGATGGTCCCCATTAACCTGTTAGCGAGAAAGATGAGATGCCTGTATGAACGGAGGCAGGCGGGTCCATCGGAAGCAGATCATCGGCGAACGGCAAGAAAGGAGTCGCGTAGACTCTAGCAACGACGGTGGGACGAGTCGTCGAAGGGTCGATGGACATACAAGGTTATTACTGATATTAGGGAATGGCTTGACCAACGACACAGGAAGGTGAACTATCACCTCAAGCAGTTTCTCACTGGACACGGTGGTTGCTAACGTGGCGAACGTATCTGCATCGTTTCGGGGTGGATGATTCCCCGAACTGACACGGAGCATGTGCTGTTTGAATACTTGAGATTCCGGGAGGAGAGAAGAAACCTGAACGAGGCCTTGGGAGTCGGCGTTAGCCGCCAAAACTTAATCCGGTAAATGCTCAGGTCGGATGCAAACTGGACTTCGGTCATCCACACAATTGTACGAATATAAACCCAGCTCCAGGGAGAAGCATGCGCAAGAAACGCGCAAAGAAATGGAGAGGCTGCACCCTAGAGACAGAATGGAGCTGCTGAAAGAAGCAAAGAAGCGGAGGACTGCAGAGTTGGAAACATGAAGACCTACGGAAGGCAAGCCCGCCCCGCGAAGTAATGCCTAAATGGTGGTCCTGTGGGGCAAGGACAGGAGAGAGATGGGGGTGCTTTTTTAGTGGGTGCGAGTCCCACACTACATCCATGCCAGCTTCGACGTTCACACGGCAGAGTTGACCTGGATGTGTCTTTCTAAGATTTTTTAACACCTCCGTGTATATATAAAAAAAGATTATGTGCATGCTTTGGTTTTTCAAAGTTTTTGAACCTTAAGGTTTGCATTCAGATGATTCTTCCGGAGAAAAGGAAACGTCAGCTCTGTAATTTCCAGATGCCATCAATCAGTGTCAGTTGACTTGGTTTGTGCCCTTATGAGACTTATGACCAAGACTACTTTCCCTATTGCTCTTATCCTATCCTTATCTTATCAAGACATGTTCTGATGAACACAAACCCTTATCTCGCGGTTGCTGTAAATATGTTGTTGAAAATACTCCAGATTTAGCGGCATGCGATACAGTCAATTAAGCCATGCCGAAAATTTTCAAGTTCGCCGCTAACTAGTTTCCATGTGTTTCTTAGCTTCTTGGCAAAGACATTGACATTTCCGTAGCAGAACATTTATCTCAAGGGTCTACCACATATAGAATATTTTAGTCCACAGCCTGCAAAGCAGCTGATTACAGTTGAACAACTCACAATCCCTGTGTATGCCTAACTACGTCATAACCATGCCTTACTTCCTGTAAATAACTCTACTGCCGCCCACTTGAAGGTCCTTAAAATAGTTCAGATATTTTAGATCAGGAATTTCACAGGAAATGCTTAAGCTATAATAGGAGCAAAGTGGAATTATAATAACTTAAACCCTAATTATGATACATCGTCAACGTATCCTTTAATGTCGCGCTACCCATTATCTTTTTATCTGAAATTCCCATAACTTTAAAAGTTACTTAATTTCTTATCATGAATTCATTATTTTCTTAATTGATCCACGTTTTCAGTTCAATGAATTCATAATAGATGATTCATTACCGGCAGTTTGCAGATGGGAAGGCAAAGGACGAAGTAACTTTATAGTTCAATTTAAATTTGCGCCAAGGAAACGTGTTGCTCGATATTGATAGGATGGGAAAGTGGTTCATGAAATTATTCTTTGAGCTTAAGTGTTGTACAAAATGTGGTTCATTATGAATTGGGATAAAACTTTAAAGAAGGATGACAATCCATTATCACGGGAAATGGATTATTCTGGAAAGACGTCGCGTATCGAGCCGTGGAGGAGGAGTGCAGACTTCTCGGAAAGTCCTGAGAGGAATTGAGACAATTCCAGAAACCGCCAACGATTATGTTTAGGCACGGTTAATGTTCCCTTGCTTATATTATTGCGTATATGTGGGCTTGCCCACTAGTCTTTTCTAAAAGCTTGTTTCTTCAAGAATTGTAGCAATACCGAAACAAGTTCGTCTAATATGAGCAACTTGTGCGCTGGGTTAAATTACTCAGTCCAAAGAATGGAGTTCGAAATATGACAGATATATCAAAACTGCTTCGTGTTTCTGTCTCCGCTCCTCCTTGTCCTTATCATGAACGCTCGGCATGTAAGAACCCTCTATGTAAATCATGTTTTCCAAATGTTCCAGAAAAAAGTCGATTTTAACCATTGGAGTCCTTTGAGGTATTATTTGAATGCGTTTTAAGACTTAGCCCTTTCTCAGTGGAACTACCATAAATACAACATTATGACGCTGCGTTGGTTTACTGTACCTGGGTCTCCGTCCTTTCATACGCATTGCTCGTAACCGCACCTTTCTGGTCCCTATCATGGGGATCATGGAGTTGATTTCCTACGAACCCTAATGGCATAAGAGCATTTTCTTTGCCAGATCATCTGGTACCAGTACTTCACCTTGAATCTTCATTGCAATTTTCACTATGGAGGTTTTATCGGTATCTCCCATGACCCGTGAGAAACTAGGTGAGATTAAAATTAATTTCAACATGTTCTTCCTGCAGGTGTTTCTTCATGATAAGGATCAGCCTGGGTGTCCACTGACGCTTCTTTGTGTGTCCGTCATTGTTGACATTTATTTATTGATCTCTCGCCTTTTGTGCTATCTTTCAACAACTTAACCATCATTCTCTTTTCCTACTTCCAAGGGTTGCAAGCAGCTGATCTTTGGAATAACTGGTTGTCTTAATGGTCCCCAGGACAGTATTTCCTTCACATGTTCAACTAAGTGTTGCTCGGGCCCCCTCATCTTTTTGACATTCAGATCTTCAATCACGGTAAGGTCTTCTTTAGAAACGATAACGGACTAGGGTTTCCTCCCTCATTTTTAGTGGAGGTCAACAGGGTAGTTCTGGATGAAAGAGAGGATTGTTTTTACTCTGCTTAACATCAGATTGTCTGAACGATATTGCTGAAATGTTCAGACAAGTTGGAGGAAGCAAGTATTTTGGGTATTTTAAGACCAATCTCAAGAAGCATATGAATTGTACATTCAAAGAACTGATCTTCGTTTTTATGTAATATCCTAGGCGCGTTTTCGGCAAGCTCTTCCTTACGTGGTTTACGATAGGGAAGTGGATGGCCTTGACCTTGCTGATTGAATGAAATGACCTACTGGGCATGAGAATGGTGACCTGTGCAGAGAATGACTTAATCTTCCCCCTCGAATAGATATATAGGGAATGAAGAATTGAGAAAATTGGTTTTCAAGGAGGACGCTTTCCTTGTAGATTTCAACTCCTATACACTCAGTGATAAAGGAGTCATGACTAGTTTCGGTGGAAATATCAAGTATCTATTTGGGAAACCCTCATGCACTTTCTCTGTAATTGCCCAGCTCTGGCTCGAGTCAGGCTGCGGACACTGGGTAAACCATTCTTTGGGGACCTCAGTGAGATTTCTGCAGGGTCGGAGAGCTGCTTTCCTTCGTGAATGCTACGGGCTGGCTCTGAAGATCCGAGCCAGCTGGACTCTGCTTCCCTGTTTCTATAACAACGGTCACGGTCTTAGGAGTTTGTGGCATCAAAACGGCGCACCAAAGCGCTAATTGGGCTCCTCGGAGCGGCCACTGATACCTACCTACCTACCTACCATCTATTTGACGATGTACTTCGTGTTTTATCATATGCCGGTACAGTGTCGGGGGATCACTTTGTCTTTGCGGCTTAGCCTCTTCTGTATACGGGGACAAATCAGGCTAGAGAACGAGAACGAAGGTCTATTTAACTGCTTATAGCAGACAATTTAAAGCTTTTGCAGGGTGGATTTGTTAACTTAGTAAGTGACTTAAATGCACTGTTTACACGACTTAATACCTTATTTATGCATGAGGCAGGTTGGAGTTAATTGTGCCACCTAGATAAACAACTTTTTAACGCGGGGATTTGATTCGAATTTATGCTAAGGGACAGGTTCTTGATATTAGAAGTGACCTTCATTCGTTCCTGTAAAACACGATCGTCTGATAATTTTTTGGTTGAGGTCAATAGGTAAACTACCGGTAAAGTCCGGTTTTCTAATTCGAATTTAGATAAGCCTGACCACACTCAATGTCTTTCGTGGAAGTATAAATAATGATTCAGGAAAATGGGTGCTGGAATAGTCCAGTTTGGCAAATAGTTTAGGAGCATGGTGTTAAAGCACGGTGGTTGATGCATTGACTTCCGATTTTAAAGTTTTGGTCACACATGGAGAATGTTTTGCTAGAACATTTCTTTTTTCAGGTGAGGGTAGTTAGTCCAAAAACTGAGGACTGTTTGCAACAAGCAGGGAGTACTTGGGGTGATTTTCAAATCTAATTCCCAATTTCCATGGGATTTTAGATCCTGGTTCGATCGCAATGCACTATAAATAAGGTCAGTGAAATTTTATGCATGACGTGAGGAGGACTGAAGTGTCTTGAAGGTGGCTCCGAAATTATTAAACCTAACTAGTTCAGGAGTTAGCACGAGCGTGTTGACACAACTGAGCCTAGAATGGAACAACTATCAGGAGCTGCACTAATGTAGATGAAGGTGGAGCTATGCGGTCTACTTGCGCCAGTTTGTCTGTTTTTGACATAGGGATACCTTCATGATTTCTCATAGTGAACCTGGCTGGTCATTCTGGCCAATATAAGCTACAGTACAGCCGTTCACCAACTTTCACACCCAAGCACAAAAACGATTACACAGCGTTACTTTTGGTCGTCAAATAAAACCGGCTGAGGAGAATGCGCCTGAAGCTATATCCAGTCTTATTGCTCGAATTTCTTCCTACCATGCGGATGGTTTGAGCATGTAAAAAAGGATATGTTATCATGTAACCATCTGAAAGTTACGGCCGCTATTTTGCCAGAATATTTTACACTTTGATCAGAAGCAATACTACCATCAAATTAAGAAACTCCAGCATTCTATGATGCTTAGACAACCTGGTTAGGATCGACGGATCAAGGAAGACACGAAAGTTTTGGGGGGTTTAACGTATCTGCCGTAAAGGCATAATCCCACGGTCCTCTTCGGACACGGATTGATTTTGGGATCATAATCAGAGCCCCTCCATGCAAGCACAGCGGTCCTAGTTTATACTAAGTGCAGGCTCAGCATTCATACCAGTGGATGCGAGGCCTATCTAACACCTCTGCCGCAACTAAGGAGTACGACACCCGAGTTTTACAGCGCAACTCCATGCTCGAGCTCCGAGGAGCTCTGCCCGCGATGTAGGCATAACCACAACCACCATGAAACTTCCACTAGGGAGGGGAGGGGCAAATAACCGGGCCGAGAACACATCCTCCAGGAATTCTCCTGGGGCATATGCTCTCAGAGGGCCATCCTGGTTCCTATGGTACCAAATAACCTCCGGTGAGGCTCTTGCAGGCTCGGGTCTGATCGTCCTACTGGAGTAAGCGGGGGCGGGATCAAGGAAGACAGTTGGAGTTACGCCTGTCCAAAAATGTGATGAACTGTGCATCACCCCGAGGCAACTGCATGCTATAATAATGCCCCAGTGGAACGGCCAATGGGCATAAACGCGTCTTATAATCCTCATTGATGTTTATGCGATATTTGGAGAGAATGGCGAGCGTACAACAACTACTGCGTCGTTGCACATATTTAAGTGTGACCCGATAGAGCGCTAAGTCATTTCGGGCATGCGCCTCTTTCAATGCCTAGACTCAAATTAGACTTCTGTATAATCGATTCTTATTATGTCAGTCGAACTGGAAAAACTGGGGACACTGCATCCAGCTACAGGCAATAAGGTATACGGAAAGGAGCATTTGTTTAATTACGCCTGTTATCCTTTATGGACCAATCGCAAGCAGTGAAAAAACGAAATAAGGAAAAAGGTACAGGGGACAAACCTTTGATGTATTTCAAAATATCGGTGGGAAAACTATTACTATTATTATGGACACGCGTAGCTAATGCATGTAGGTGGAGGATTCCTCAGGGGAATTTCATTGAGGAGGCAGGATTCGTTTTCTTCATATCAGGGACCGAGGGGTGACCAACCTAAGGATGGGCTCAAGGCAAAATCCAAAGGCCCGCATCACAGCGATGCTGCGTTTCAACGCAAAGTGTGTGCGACCATGCGAAAATGTATTGCAACATCTCGATTGTCGCAAACACTTCAAGCAATGACGCGGTGGTTCTATACTACAGAGACGAATCAAGACTGACGCCCACTTGGTCAGATTGTTATCGGATAGGACTCTTCGGACTACAGCAAAGGTTGAAAGGATAACCGCTCTTTGCTTCTCCATGTATAGTCCAGCCCTAAGATCGATCGTTTTCGGCGCTTTATGTAAATTCTGCGGGAGCTACACAATCTGTCTTCATCCAGAGATCTCGAGCTGCACATTAATGAAGGGAAGAGGAAGTACATTTTGACAAAGTCAGCATCAAAAACCAACCAACCAACAACATCAAATCGCACTGGTAAAACCAGAAGAATAAAGATAGGAGACTACAACTTTGAGACCGTTGATAATTTTTCCCAACTAGGGTCGAAATCACAACCGATAAAAGCTACGATGATGAAATTCGCGCACGGTTGTTGGCAGCCAACAGAGCCTATTTCAGGTTACAAAAACTGTTCCGCTCGAAACGTCTCATCATAGGGTCAAAGCTCTTATTATATAAGACAATGATCTTGTCAGTTCTCGTGTATTCCTCGGAGACTTGGGTTCTTAGCAAGAAAAATTGCGAACTCTTGGCCACGTTCGAGAGAAGAATCATCCGAAGAATTTTTGGCCCTCTACATGAGGATGGACGATTCCGTAGCCTACATAACGACGAAATCTATGAGCGATACCATGACCGTCCGGTTGTGAATAAAATCCGGCTCAATAGGTTACGGTGGGCGGGTCATTTAATCCGTATGGATGAGGATGATCCAGCCCGGAAAGTTTATAAGGCAAATATCTATGGTAGAAAAAGAAGACGAGGCAGACCCTGCCTGAGATGGAGTGATGGTGTAGGTCAGGACGCCAGACAGCTTTTAGGGATATCGAATTGGTGGACCTCGACGCATAACCGGGATGTCTGTAATTCCTTATTGAGGCAAGCATAGATTGGACTCCAGTTGTTGCCTCGTTGATGATGGACTATTCCATTACTTTTTACGTAATGCGTATCCCAGGAAGACCGATGAGTGAGCCACCCCAAGAGTAAATTGTGCACACCAGGAGAGGAGGAATATAGGGTTTTTCGAAAGTTCTGGAAGGGGTTAAGGCTTGTTTTGGCGGACCGTTTACTATGCGCCTTGGTCTAATTGACATACTATGTCCCATTAAAATGTGAATGGCAACCCAATGTTCTCGGCAATGAGAGGACTAGAAGTGATGGAATTTAGTAGCTTCTCTCCTCGAGGATTTCATTTTCTATTAAGACTTCGTAGAGGGTCATAGCTTAGTTAACTGATCTAATACTGCAGATTCTGTTAAGTTGAAAATATGGATATATGATAGCTTTTTCAGCCTTGCTGCCAGCGAAAAGTAAGAGGCTTTGGCATGTTTCGGGTTTAATTTTTGGGCATAAGCGTAGTATCAAATGTAATGAAAAATAGAGGAGTATGCCAGGACTCCGAGGCAGCCAGGTTCTCCTCACCATACCGTCAAAGATTACGTCCAATCCCAAGCAATTTCTTTTGAGAATTACCCCATTTGGTGGTCCAGCAGTGGCCATGTTCTCATCGAAGGATGGTCTCTTAAAGCACTCTTCTGTTTTCCATTTGTCGTCTCCTCGCGATGTCCACAGAGCACAGACTCATTGCGGGTACCGTATGGAGCTCCGTCCATAAATGCATTATCCTTTGGTCGCAGTTCCAAAGCCAGAGAAAGATAAAAATAAAGGATAAAAATTGTTTACGAATGACCTGTACTCCAGAAAGGAGTGAGATAAAATAATATGATTTTCTCTATTTGTGGGAAAAATATCTGCTTTAAAAAAAGCCTCCAGCTGTAAGGACATTTTCTATTTTCCGCTTATTTTGACGTGGCACACCGTGACCAAAAAATCGATTTCACGAAAAGTCTAGACAATTTCCTATCAAGATGGTCCTAATATTCTCATTTCGCATTTGACTACTCAAACATTTAAGATATCACTTCTCCAAAATCAGCCGTAACAAGTCAAAGTCCTCAAAGGTGAGCAAGCTTGATTCGTCTTTTCTACTTTCGATGCAAACGTTTTAATTCAAAAAATTTTTCTCGCCCACTAAACAAATATCCAATTTTTCTCTCAATCCGAGATTCGTATCGGATTAATAACAAGGACACGAAGCAACAAAAGAAATCTCTTTAGGCGAAATTCGAGGGTAATTCAATTTTCCATTGAGTGGGAGAAAGCAGAAGAAAGTGATCAATATCGGCTCCTGTAATTATTTTGTCTACCTTTGGAATTGATTTGATATCCAATAGCAACTGGTCAACGTTAGAGCTCAATGCAGTAATCCTGAATAATTCGCTGATCCCTGTGTAATGGAATTCTTCTTTTTTTGTGTTTTGAAGGGAGGTCGGATTGAGCAGGATATCGAGGACGAATATCGATGGTAAGGATAGGCTGTGATTTTTGGTTGCATTTTGGTCTTACGGTGTTGATTCGGAGCAAGTTGACATGAAGGATCTTGAAGGTCCTTGGCAACGTCAAAGTTCGTTGATCTTATCTGAGCTTTATTTAAAAATTAAATCCTGAAAGCTGTCACAAAATACAATTTAATAGAAAATTTGCTCCAGATTATGTTATCAGATCCAATAAAACCATTCTGAAGGACAGAGAAGGCAAACTTTCACAATTGATACATTAAAAAGTCGCTGTTCCTGCCATCCCTTGCACCCTCCGAGAAGGTACCAACACTTTCCTATATCCTTCCACATCGAGATGGAAAGGTGTACGAGACAAATTGGAGGATAACAAAGTTCGACAACCGAGCAGAAAAAGTATGTTTTTATCCTAACCCCCAGGGATGAATCGGAGTTGAGCTACAAAAACAGCAAATAATCCCCAACAATACAAGTGATTCGGCAAAATGAAAGCGACTACTATCTGTCTGCTGCCACCCCTAGCCGTACACATACAGTCGTCACGGTCGAGGGGGAGGCCCAGTGGAAAATGGTCCTGGAAGCGTATTAATAATAATAATAAACTTTTTATATTTTCTCTGGAATTGAAAAAGTTGTGCGGAGGCAGTGATCAATCCTTCAGAAGAGATCCTGTTTCAATTGAATGGGGCTTTATGGGGGATGTAGTCACATTAGTTTCCATTTAAGCGTTTAGGCTTTGTCTGGTAGTCTGTGCACTCAATATCTAGTTACTCCGTGTACTCAGCAAGGAGCCACTTCCACTAGGTCTAGTACCGACGCGACCACTCGGAAGGATCTCTTCAGCCCTCGTCTAATTTCCTAATGGCGCGCCGTTTAATCCTTGAAACCATCCCTTGCCTAAGTGCAAAACGAGAAAACTTTCGCCAGAAGTGACACAAACAGAAGATGATGATTATGTTACACAGCGTTCCAAGAAGTTTTTCCTTTTGTTGTTGCCAGGACCGGGGCTGCACGGTTCCTGTAACTTTCACCGTTGATTGCTCTTCACACGAGAGCGAATACGAATGTCGGGGAAAGTAAGCGACGAAGTGTTTTTCTAAACGTGTTACTTTCGAGTGGACTTTATCGCAACGACTCACGTCCTTGTGACTTGGAGGGTCCTCGGATGACTTTTGTTACAATCAAATACGTACATCCTCTTGTTGGGGGTGCTTGAGAAAATTGGCTACAGAAAAATGATTTTCTAGGAAAATAGTATTTACTTTTCGTCCTGCCTGGGAGGACTTATTTATATCGTCTGCTACTTATTATGAATTTATTATTGCCCGTCGGGGTTGAGCTGATGAGAAATGGTTATTGAATGAGAAACAATGATGGAAGGTTGTTGGACTGTTAAGAGGATTAGTGCCGACGTGGACCACCAAATCTTTCATAAATATTAACAGGACAATCGCTGTGGAAATTACAATCGGCCGGAAAATATATTTATTCTGAGGATTCAAGGAAAAGTAATCACGTGAATGAGTTTTGAAATGTTTAATCCGGACTTGACATTGAACTGAAAAGGTAAATGGAATTGTGTTGATGGGGTGGAAAAGCAGATGTCGAGTTCCTATCAAATGATAATTCGGTTAATGTCACTGGAAGCGTAGCGTCAACGGAAATTTCCTAGCTTTCCTTTCGTTGCTTTTGCATAAGGTTTTGAGATTTTTCCAAAAGAAAGACATATTTGCTCTTCAGCCTCGTGAATGCCGGAGTTAAAGCGGCATATGTTGGATTTGCCCTCATTAAAAGCCACCCCGGTATTTCCTGGGCTGTACCCACGCCTCTGGTCTAATACTGGTATATGAAAGGAGATCCATGCAGTCCGGACGTCGTGAACTTGGGAAAGCATCCAGTGTGAAAGGGAGCGAAGTTTCTTGGGAATGAGGACGTGGGTGTTGCTACACCACTAATTCAGAGCTAGCCAGGAACCATTTGTCTCATTATTTCGGACCAGTCCCCGAAGTCTCCCGCCTTGCGGAGCCTTCAAATCAGGGAATTCCTTTTACCAACGGGAGGAGAGAGGAGGAAGTGAACTGTCAGATTAAGGAACCCCCTGCCATCCGGCTCCTCCACTGGTTGATCTCCATCTTCTTAGTGAAGAGAAGCACCCGGGCGTAATAGGCAACACGGCTCCACCTGTCAGCACTCCTCAGCATCTCCTCGACAATGTTGCCTGGAGAGAGATCCCCTGTGTTTAAATAGAGCTGCTGGTGAATCTACTTTCCACACGAAAATAAAAGCTGTGATGGGAGATGTTCACAACTCCATTGCAGAACATACAATCCTCCATTCCCACTTAAGAACTGGGTAAGGAAATAGTCAGTCTCACCATGCTTTCGATTTGGCCACGGATCTAAGTTGCCGATGAGGCGCGCAGTCCATCTGCTCCTAGTTAAATTTTTCAAGAAAGTTGCCACTCGTCCAGGGAGCGCGGTCGTTTTTCATGAGCAACCACTTCCCTTGGCTCTTATCCCTTCCGCTTATATATAGCTCGACGCTCCTTAGCAAGAAGGTCAACGGGGATAACTTCCGTGATCAGCATCATGGCCGGTTCAGAGACAGTGCAGTACGTAGACGCCACCCGCAAAGCTCCCCGTCTCTGTACTTCCCGAGACGCTTATGATATGCCTCCTTGCCAAGAGCGTCAGCCCATACCTCTGCGCCGTAGAGCAGGACAGACTGCGTTGAACTCATCAGGAGATGTCGCCTGCTCGACGTAGGACCCCCAATACTAGCCATTAGCTTACTTAATGTTGAAATTCCAGTTGCGACCTTGTTCGATGCTGCTTTGATTTGGTCAAACAAGCTCAGCTTTGGGTCAAGCGTCACCCCGAGGTACTTTACCGGTAGTTTCGACTCTATTATCGACTCCCGGAAGAGTTTGGGACGCAGGGTGGAATTCTCCTTTTAGTCAAGATGACTACTTTGATTTTTTCCAGTGCAAGGTTGAAACCATGAGTAGTCCCGACGCTTCCCCGTCGCATTAATATGCTGAGTCTGCGCCTATTCGACAGTGCGTCCAGCAACAAACAACGCAACATAATCTGCTTAACCGACCAGGCGCAACTCCTCTGGCATGTCGAGTTTATGTAGACTATTATAGGTAGCGTTCTAGAGCTCCGGCCTTTGGATGGATACCTGTGCTACCCTAGACCCCCATCCTCCTCTGACCCTCTAGCATTTCATAGAGCAGGGAGCGGTTCCACAGATAGTCCCTCCATATCTGTAAGAGATAGTTCGGTACGAGGAAAATATTGTCCAGTGTGCCTAGAATGTCTTCCCATCTTACGGAATTAAAGGCGTTTCTGACGTCTAGTGTTACGAGGAGCACCACCACAACTTGCATGACAGGCTCAACTGTGGTTCTCCTTGCTCTAAAACCAAGCTGCCGAGGAGATAAATCTCCGACAGCGCGTATCGCTTCAGCGAGTCCACTTCTGGTGAGCTTTTCGAGCAGTTTTCCAGCAGTGTCAAGCATATCTAGTGGGCGGTATGAAGACGGCAACTAGGGGTCGTCTTTCCCTTTGGATCAGCGCAAGCCTGCCACCTTCTAACGAGCAGGGAAAGTGCCCTCTCTCAGGCAAGCGTTGATTGCGACGTGCCGTAGGTCTGGCCGGTGTTGGAATGCCAGTTTGTATACCTCTGCTGGAACACCATCGGGTCCTGGCGCCTTCTTGCTTTTCATAGAGAGGACTGCCTGTTCCAACTCTTTTGTAGAGAAAAGTGAACAATACCCCGCGCTCTCCGCATCGACGGCATCATCCCATACGGGGTGCGTAGGGAATAGTGCCCGTACAATGCGGTCCATCTGCTCCGCTTTAAGTGAACAGGTTTTTACGCAGAGCTCCGATTTTTCGGGGTACCAGTTTGCAACCGAGTCCCCACCTGCTCAAGAGGCAAACCTTCCGGTGTTAACTTTCGCAATGTTCGATGCACAGAAAGAGTGCCGAGGTAGCGCATACCAAGAGTTTGTGTCCACTTTCGAAGGCAATTAATTGATGGTCGCTTGCTGGGAAGTCCTCCATAACTCGTCACCCGTCCACCAGCGACACCAGTGATCTCGACATGAAGGTTACGTCTGAAACGCTTCCCTCGCATCATCGGCGCCGGAGCATTGGGGGGGGGGGGGGGGATCCGGTGTTTAGAACTACCAACCCTGTTCTCTCCGCAATTTCGAGGGCGAGTTGTGAATTCGGGTCTAGCACTGAACTTAGTCCGAAAAAGTTGGATGCTTCCGTGATCACTACTACATAGAGAATGGGTACCTCTGCATGGAGTAAAGGTTGTGGATGGCGGCAGAAGGGGATGGTACTTCTGCAGAGAGGGCGCTGAACTGTCGAGTTGGTCCATGAAAGCAGAAAAAGAGAAATGCCTGCCTTAGTAGCAATGCTGGTAGGAACCTTGATTCAAGGCCTTGAAAAGCCATCTTAAATAGCACAACAAATAACGTAGTCTGCTATGCCAGGAAGTGGTGAAATAGTTGTTGAGCACCCCTAGTCGTAAAGGCAAGTCAGACTGGAACCTAATTTTGGCTAGTAACAGAGAGCATATACAATTTTTTTGGAGTAAGTTCCAGCAGCTAATATGCACCAGTAGGCGGGGCTGGAAAAGATGGAACACATGAGAGAAGTATGAAGAGCCTTTCTTAAGAAACTAGCGGGGGTAATGAAGAAAAGGTGAATGGAGGCAGTTTTATTTAGCATTCTACATGGAAGGCCTCGGCTCGGTTTAAAAGTATGAAAGATGAAGATTTGTTGTGAAGGTCCAAGGAAGATGGTAATGCCAGGAGATCTGTTAACAAAATTGGTAATGACTAGTTGGATTGGACGATGATCAAATCATCATCATCATCAACGGCGCAATAACCAGTATCCGGTCTAGGCCTGCCTTAATAAGGAACTCCAGACATCCCGGTTTTGCGCCGAGGTCCACCAATTCGATATCCCTAAAAGCTGTCTGGCGTCCTGGCCCACGCCATCGCTCCATCTTAGGCACGGTCTGCCTCGTCTTCTTTTCCTACCATAGATATTGCCCTTATAGACTTTCCGGGTGGGATCATCTTCATCCATACGGATTAAGTGACCCGCCCACCGTAACCTATTGAGCCGGATTTTATCCACAACCGGACGGTCATGGTATCGCTCATAGATTTCGTCATTGTGTAGGCTACGGAATCGTCCATCCTCATGTAAGGGGCCAAAAATTCTTCGGAGGATTCTTCTCACGAACGCGGCCAAGAGTTCGCAATTTTTCTTGCTGAGAACCCAAGTTTCCGAGGAATACATGAGGACTGGCAAGATCATAGTCTTGTACAGTAAGAGCTTTGACCCTTTGGTGAGACGTTTCGAGCGGAACAGTCTTTGTAAGCTGAAGTAGGCTCTGTTGGCTGACAACAACCGTGCGCGGATTTCATCATCGTAGTTGTTATCGGTTGTGATTTTCGACCCTAGATAGGACGAATTGTCAACGGTCTCAAAGTTGTATTCCCCTATCCTTATTCTTGTTCGTGCTTGTGTTTGACCAGTGCGGTTTGATGTTGTTGGTTGATTCGTCTTCGGTGCTGACGTTGCCACCATGTATTTTGTCTTGCCTTCATTGATGTGCAGCCCAAGATCTCGCGCCGCCTGCTCGATCTGGATGAAGGCAGTTTGAACGTCTCGGGTGGTTCTTCCCATGATGTCGATATCGTCAGCATAGGCCAGTAGTTGGGTGGACTTGAAGAGGATCGTACCTCTTGCATTCACCTCAGCATCACGGATCACCTTCTCGAGGGCCAGGTTAAAGAGGACGCATGATAGCGCATCCCCTTGTCGTAGACCGTTGTTGATGTCGAATGGTCTTGAGAGTGATCCTGCTGCTTTTATCTGGCCTCGCACATTGGTCAGGATCAGCCTAGTCAGTCTTATTAATTTCGTCGAGATACCGAATTCTCTCATGGCCGTGTACAGTTTTACCCTGGCCATGCTATCATAGGCGGCTTTAAAGTCGATGAACAGATGGTGCAACTGTTGTCCATATTCCAACAGTTTTTCCATCGCCTGCCGCAGAGAGAAAATCTGATCTGTTGCTGATTTGCCTGGAGTGAAGCCTCTTTGGTATGGGCCAATGATGTTCTGGGCGTATGGGGCTATCCGGCCTAGCAAGATAGTGGAGAATATCTTATAGATGGTACTCAGCAACGTGATACCTCTATAATTGCTGCACTGTGTGATATCTCCCTTTTTATGTATGAGACAGATAATGCCTCGCTGCCAATCGTCAGGCATTGATTCGCTGTCCCATACCTTGAGCACAAGTTGATGAACCACTTGGTGTAACTGGTCGCCTCCATATTTAACCAATTATGATTTTTTAGCCGATGAATTGCACGGACTGTTTCTCCTAAAGTTGGTGGTGGCAGTATTTGTCCGTCGTCTTCAGTTGGCGGGACCTCCAACTCGCCGATGTTCTGGTTGTTCAGTAGCTCATCAAAGTACTAAACCCATCGCTCTAATATGCCCATTCTGTCGGAAATCAGATTTCCCTCTTTGTCTTGGTAGGATGAGCATCGAGGTGTATAAGGCTTCATCCTGCTGACTTGTTGGTAAAACTTCCGCGCCTGGTGCGGTTGCTCCCTGTACTTTTCTAGTTCACAGACTTGTTGGTTCTCCCAGGCTTCCTTTTTCCGTCTGTGAAGTCGCTTCTCCGCTCGACGGAGTTCGTGATAAGTCTCTGCGCGTGCCCGCGTTCTTTGAGAATGCAACATTGCTCGGTATGCGGCATTCTTCCGTTCCGTTGCTAGCTTACATTCATCGTCAAACCAGCCGTTCCGACTCCTTTTGCGGCTGGGGCCAAGTATATTTGTGGCCGTATCCATGATAACGTTCTTCAGGTGGTTGTGAAAATCATTAGTTGATGCTTCATCTCCAGGTACTCTATTGACTGCGGTTATTGCGGCATCCATTTCCCTCTTATAGGTGTCGCGGAGGGTTGTGTTGTGGATGGCTTCAGTGTTCACTCTCACCTGATTGTCAGAGGGGATTCTAGGTGGTATTGTTATTCGAGCTCGGAGCACCATGCCAACGAGATAGTGATCCGAGTCTATATTGGCCCCCCTATATGTTCTGACATTCATCAAGGCTGAGAGGTGGCGGCGTTCGATCAACACGTGGTCAATTTGGTTGAAAGTGGTCCCGTCTGGAGAGGCCCACGTATGTTTGTGGACCGCTTTCCGCGCAAACCAGGTACTTCCAACAACCATTTCGTGTGACCCTGCTAATTGAATAGTCCGCAGTCCGTTATCATTTGTTTTTTCGTGTAAGCTATGGGAGCCAACGTATCGCCTGAATACGGGCTCCTTCCCTACTTGGCTGTTAAAATCCCCAAGTATGATTTTGATATCATATCTGGGACAGGCTTCGAGGGTTCTTTCTACTGCCTCGTAGAAGGTATCCTTCTCCGACTCTGCAGTCTCCTCCGTAGGGGCGTGAACGTTTATGAGGCTTATATTTCTAAACTTGCCTCGCAAGCGCAGAGTGCATAGCCGTTCGCTTATACTTTCAAAGCCGATAACAGCAGGTTTCATTTTTTGGCTGACTAAGAAACCTACTCCGAGCACATGGTTTACTGGATGGCCGCTATAATATATGGTGTAGTGGCTCTTCTCCAGGAAACCGGTCCCTGTCCATCGCATCTCTTGCAACGCTGTTACATCAGCCCTATATTGGGACAGGGTATCGGCTAGCTGCTTATCAGCTTCATCTCTGTACAGGGAGCGCACGTTCCATGAGAAAATTCGCAAATCGTTGTTCCTTTGTCGTTGCCGGGTCCGTCGTTTTAAAATCCGTCCTATCCGAGGCTCCTGTTGTGGCTTCGTAACAGGTTGTTTTCCGTGTAGGGTTGTCAGCCCTACCCAACCCCCAACCTGGAGGACCAGTTGGTACAATTTGTCCCGTTTTTAGGCGCGGGAGGCTCGCCTTCATCCTTCTCCGTCTGCAGCTTTTCGTCAAGAAAGAGCTCCCAGCGGTCACCACGTGGAGGTGGAGATAGGGTTTGGTAGTAGAGCTGTTGGTGTTGGTTCAGCAGGCATTTCCCAGGTTTTATGCTCCATCGTGGGTACCAATCCACGTTTCGCCCCGGGACCTATACTACCCTTTGACCACGATGATCAAATAACCATCTTTAGTTGCTAGTTTCGAGTTAGAGAGGAGAGCTATTCCAAAAATCCAAAGATTTTCTAAAATTCATCATAAAGGTCCAATTGCGTAAGTTTCTTCGCCAAATACGCTATAGAAACTTCATCTCCCTTCTCTTTTTTTTGTGGAAGGGTTTGGTGAAGTCCGGACTGTGCAAGCTTGAAACTAAAGACTAACTCATTCTCAGAGTGTCAAAGGCCGTGGTGGTTCTCTCAGACCAGCGAAACTAACTTTCTTTCTGAAGCATATTTGTCAACGGTGCAGTCCGCAGGGGTAAATTGATACAAATCGCTGATAACACTCACAAATTCAAAGCAACAGCCACAATCTTTTGACTATTTTAGGACGCGCAAATCTGTGTTGGTACGCACCTTGTCGGGATGGGAGCAAATCGTCCTATTACCCGTGATTTGTCCCAAATATAGAACACGCTTCATAACAATTTTTTCCTCGGATGTTTAGTGTCCAAACAGTGCATCTTATGCAGAGAGGCATTTCGCTTAAAATCAGCAAGTGCTGGCCTGTAGTGCATTGCTAAGCCCAAGCGGCGTGTTCACAAACTGATACAGAGTTCGCCCTGGGACTTTGAACGCAGTCTTATATTTGAGTGCTCCATTCAGTGGAATTTGCCATAACGCATCCTTTAAATCTGGACTTTTAATAAATTTAGCCCTTGGGGGCGCCTGAAAAGTCCCGCAAATAGGTCTCGTGGAAGCTCGAACTTGCCTACCAACTCAACCTCGAGGTAAAAATTAAGTGTTAACAACAAGATAAAGAGGAACGACATCGATTACGTCCGATCACATAACCTGATGTGAGCCGATACTCTGACTACTGTCTAGTGCCTAGTCCCGTCTGATGTCCTAAAATCTGCCTACTATCGAGTAGCTAGTTCCATAGGTTACCCTACGGTTGTTAATGATTCTCTGAGCAAAATCCGAAACCAAATAACTTACGCTAGCTCCGGTATCAATCAATCCTGAAACAGGTTTGCCCAAGAATGGGACATCCGCATAAGGACGAATATCATCGCTGGGCAGACTAGTGAGAACGGCAGAATAGTGGAAGCGACGGTTGCGAACTATTCGTCGCCAACATTGATAAAGGCACTTAGGCTATTATGTTGTCACCTTTAATAATAATCGTTGGCACAACAATCCATATTGGATCAGGGCCTTGAAGTGTGTTAGAGCACTTCATTCAAGACCGCAACGGCACACTACAGTACACTGTAGCAAGCAATGTGGTCAGCATTGCGCTCGCCCGAGATTATTACCCTGATTTGACTCAGGTACTCATTCATAGCTGAGTCGACCGGTGTCCGACATCCAATCACGATAACAAATCCCTCTGCCACCAGTGAGGTTTGAGACCGCGACCTTCCGCTACGACAGCCCAGCGCTCTAACCGCTTGAGCCATCTGGTCACCTTTGCTATTCCGAAAATGTGTTCTCGGGCCGGTTAGTACTGCTGTCATCTTATATGCAATGACTTCTGCACTGAACTATAGGTGTTAAGTTCGTGGTTATCAAAGTATGATAACTTGTGTTGCCGTAGAAGAGGTGGGCGCTATGCTTTCGCACTCACGAGTGTTCGATGCAGGAGCTCCCTAATGTGGGACTGGACTGGACTGGGTCTCGACATTTTGGTAGACATGTTTACAAGCCCTCAACCGACGCAGCAGGGTCTGGGATCTTCGAAACAGTCTGCGTAAGAATGCTCAGTGTGCTGACAATTCCAGTAGATCAAATCTGAAACATAATTTTCCTCCTCCTCTCCAGATTCGACAGAATAAGAGGCGCTTTTCCAAGTCTTCTCACTGCCTCACTATATTACTCAGCTCACGAACCATAATAGCCGGAAAATAGAGAAGTTACATCTGGACGTCGGGTCTTATCAAGTTCTTAGGTACTGCTGGCAAAGAACCACAAGAAAAGAGGTCCACTCGATTCGTCGGGTAGATTGGTGGTAAACCTAATACCAATCTGCTGCAAGACCTCTGAAAAGGGTGTGTACGTCTGTACATAACACACTGAAATTCTCCTCTAGAGTTAAGTGAGTCAAAGCCTCATCGCAGACAAGGAACTGACTGATGGGCAAAGGTGTTGGTGTGTCATGGAAAGCTAGGTCCCAGGATGCGATGGTTGTGTAGACTGAGATCCACTGTCACTGCGATGATATTAAGTGGTTGTGCCATGTATCTCAAAAGCGAGTCGGTATTGTCCGACATCTAGTCAGGTCCGAGTCTGTCGTTAAGTCTGTACAAATAGGCGTTCATTATCCTTGCATCCTGAGTGACCGGAGTTGACCTAAGAAGGAAAGCTATTCCAAATAATTACATAATTAGATGGTCAGAGACCAGCCTGAGTCCCCGGAGTTATCCTAAACCCCTAAAAGGTTGGCGATATTGATCATGAAGGTCCGCTCGCAAAAATTGAAGCTCCCTTGAAGTGTTCTGTTCGATACGGCGGTTCGTCATTCGTTAGGTTCAGCACAAAACTTTAGTTCGGTTTCGTCTAATTGAACTTGTGAACTTCCGTCTCCCAACTTCGTTTTGGTGTGACGAGGGATAATAGTTTCTCAGCTTTGTTCCCAGCTTGGATCCTGGCATAGGTTTAGGGACACTTGAAGTTTTGTATATTGACTTGTGAGGGACTGAAATGTTCAAAAGGACTATCCCCATATTGCCGAGCGTGGCTGGTACGGAGGTGTTCAAGGGTGTGTGGGCGGAAATGCCAACCAAGTCGGTGAACTCGAAGTGACGGAGGTGTCGAATGCTATGCGCCACATTTCTTTTTGTTATAGAAAAAAAAATTGGTATCAATTAAAAGGGACGCAATGTACTATAAGGGGATATGAGGCAAGCAAGGGGGAAATAGATCAGACGCAGGGCGGAACACTGAATATAGGAAGTACTGATTATGTACTATACATGGCTGCCCTAGGACTATAGACTGGTCATAGCATGTCAACCGCTGACTTTCCGAGAAGCTAGCTCATTTCCTCCATAGTTTTGCGCAATATAGTTCTAGAACGACCTATTCGCCGATTATCTTGAGATAGTGGGTTGCATTCCATGGCATAGTCTGCAATAGGGTTGTCGCCGTTTCTCAATATGTGACCTACCAACTGCAATTTCTGCCTTCTGATTAACAGTGCGCAATGCGAGCTCTTTTCTTCAAAATAATTTGAAATTTCTGTGGTAATATGTCGACAGGTCTCAGGATTTAACCACCACCTTTAAAAGCAATTGATGTAATTGCGGATATCTCGTTTCAATACCTACTTTGTAAAATCCTCAGGACCAGAAAATGCTCACCTGTAATAAAAGAGAGAAAGCTATTAGGTTAAGATTGATTTCAAGGGTTGCAATCTTTAATTGGAATCCTGACGAGTAACATTAGCTATTTGCTTATCAAAACAGGCTTTATTTTGGATTTGCACTAGGAAATAAGAAGGGAGGAAGCAAGTAAAAGCGAATTTTATGTCAGCTACATCGCAAAATAGATATTCTGCAAATGGACCTAACCAACATTTACCCCGCAGCACTGTCCACTCGTTGCTTGAAGGACTTTTCAAAATTGATCTTTCTGTTCTTCCTTTACATTTTAAACCAAACACAAAACACAAAGTACCCTTAAAAGGATTTTTATGTTGAGCGGAAGCAAATGCAGTACCACACAACCTCTTAAAAACAAGTTACGTGATAATGATTGTGCCATTGTAACCCTTTCGGGTGCAATATCGCATCGTAAAAAGACAATTTTGTGCCCGTTTAAGTTCTATGTCCTTTTTCGCTTCATTGATCCCAAGTTATGTCAGCAAGTGCAATTCAACCGACCTACACAGCTTTTACATCAAGAATGTGTAACTTCTTGCGATTTTCTCAAGATATCGAGCAAGGACCGAGCAAAGAGAACGAAACCACTTGGAACAGTGACTAACCGTGTTGAGGGTGAGGACTGCCGTTAGGACTCTTGGAGTGGCCCTCCACGCTCGTATATACCATTTGCTTGGCTGAGTTTCCTTTCTGCCATGAAATCGATATTGTTCATACATAGTCATGGCTGTGGGAGTGAATGGAGTGAACAGAGTGTAGTTCAAGAAGGATTGCGGGAAATTAGGTCAATGGTGTCTTCCCCTTGTGCTAGGCTCGGAGGATAAGTTGTCGGAAGACCCATTCCAGGATGTGGGAGGAAATTATAATTCATTTGGAAGTATCGGTTGGATGGACGCTTCTATATGTTTGCATTGCTGAGTGCCATAAAATGAATTGAATTCTTCTCCGAATGTGGTGTTAATTCGATTAGGCATTTCTGACGGTTACCAACCAGTGACCCGAGTGTTCATGGCGGAGACATGCAAAACCGGCGTCATAAAAACTCAGGATCCATAAATTTTAGATTCATTTTATGGTGTCAATTTTAAGGCATGGTTTTTATTGCTGCCGCTTCCGATGCCAAAGACTTCTTAATGAAATCACTCCGAGGATCTATTTTGGAGTCAAGAACGTCTTCTATACATAGATTCCGGGCCGCTCCACGCTCACAGGGGATAGGGATCACTTAAATTTGCTCATACGGAAAGCGACAACAGCTACAAAGAAACTGCAGACAATATCGTGAAGGAGCGATTGCCTGTTTTTAGTATGTCACTCCTGCTCAATTTAAGGACTTCTGGCTGTCATCTTCGTCTGCCACACTTGTCGTTTTTCACTTTAGTAATTCTACCGTTCTGGATGGTTGATTGTGTAGTTGTGACGGAAATTCACGGGTAAAATTTCTCATCGTATCTCTCGACTTTATGAGTTCATCCTCGGCTGGTTGCCATCCTGTCTGCTTTGCATACGAGTAGAATTATCCAGCGTATGAAACTCGGAGGAGCATAGTCTGTACTTCAATTCATGTGGTATCTGGAAATTTATTGTATCTGGAACTTTTCTTGGTCACTAAGATGAACGAAATTCTGGTAAATTTCTCTTTTTCCGTACCAAAGATGACGGTTCCTTGGAAGAAATTGAATAGTTTTTATAGGACTTCTTGGATGAGGCAGATGCGAGTGCTTCATCAGTACCCAAATGTCTGATGAAATGAAAGTTAAACGTCCTTCAATCTTTTTCCGAATCAGGCCTTGAAGATGTTTTAAACTACGAGACGAGCAAATACTTTTCTTATTTCAAACTATTGAAAGCTAAGATCGATGCCTGCCTGGGAAAGCTGTTGCCTCTGGCAACCATCCCGAACTTTGCTCTTTTTTCTAGGTACAGGAGGTTGTCGCCAGCAACACCCAGAAGGCTAGACACCTTCAACTCTTGGAGTGAGGTATCGTCGCCATCTTATAGTATGGAAAATATATGTCAAATGAATACTGGGTGCTTTGAAACCAGCAGCACATCTTGACATGCTGGAGTACCTGGTCATATTACATGTCATGTGTGCGCTTAAACCTACTAGGTCTCACATCGTTGCTGTCGTAAGTAACGATCTGAATAGAATCGTTCAAAGTGTGACCCTACTGGGTTATATTGAAGGGTAAAAGAGGTGATAAGTTTCCCGAAAAATTGGTACTTGGAAGTCTAGGGGAGTTAGTTTCAACGTCGAGGACCCTGTGAGTTGGTTCTTCAGAATACATTCAAAGTCATCCTTGTTTCTCTTAAGAGGTGACTAAAAGGGATAGAAATTTGTGGGCCAGCAATCTGCAAATTTTGCAACACTAGTGATGTTGAAACGTCAACAATTCTTCGGATAGGGCCTGACTTCTCGGCGAAAACGTTTGGTTATCGAAAACGGACCATGATTGGTTTCTGAAATGTGAGCGCACTCTTCGACAATGGTAGAGTGAGTGCTCAGAATTTTCGTTTTCTCCAACTTGAGCGGGAATTCCAACGATATAAGATGGACGTTCTGGGCCTAAGGGAAGTAAGATGGTGGGTTTCTAGGGAGTCCCTCTCGCTTTGCGGCGGTAATGTGCTTTTGCACTCGGGAAAGCCAAATGGTAGCAGACGTGAATCCGGTGTTGGGTTGTTTCTGACGGCTACCGCAATGTGTGCTCTCTTGACCTAGGAGCCGGTTTCTGACAGACTTCTAAGTGCAAGATTCTGGCCCAGATTAAGGAGCTTCAAAATTGCATAATGCTACTCACGAAGGGGGACTTCCGATATAATGGAGAAGGATGTTTTCTAGGGCAATTAAACAGAATTCAGGGGAGGCTTCCTGAAGGTGATGTTGTGAGCGTGATGGGCGACCTGAATGCCAAGGTCAGATCTGACAGCACTTTGCTCGGACATGTGATGGGGAAGCACGGTCTTGGTGACCCTAACGGTAATAGTGAGAGGTTCGTGAGTTTCTGCAACTTCCATCGCGTCGTCGTTGGTTGCATATTGTTCAAGCACAGAGCCTGTCCTAGGTTCAGGTGGATTTCAACTGACTGACACCGCAAGAACAATCAGATCGACCACTTCGCGATCACCAGTAGATTTAAGAGTTGTTTCCTGGATGTGCGTAGAAAGAGAGTTGCTGACAGCGGCCTCGAAAGGGATCACCATCTAATGTTCGCTTACGCTCGCTTACGTGTTGCGTACGCCACATCTTGTTGGGTCGGACAGCTGTGATCCCTGATCCAGGTGCTTAGAGGTGGCGGTGAGGAAGGCGGGGCTTCAACCTTGTCGGCCGAACCAAAACGAAGTGGCCGAGGAGAACCTTAATAGTGGTGGCACTTAGGGCGATCAGACCTGAGTCTGCACGTGGCAATAGGTCACGAAACCTTACTAGGGGTATATTGGTACCATGAGAACCGGGATATCCCTTGAATTCACATACTTCAGGAGAATTCCTGTTTTATGTGCGTTCAGCTCGGTTGTAGCGGTTGGACCCCTAGTGGGATCTTCATGGGAGTTGTGGTTACGTTCAAGTGAACAGAGACCTTTGGGCCTCGACGTGGTGTTGCGTTTCAAGACGGGAGCCGTACTCCTTATTTCGTTAGAGATTTAGGTAGGCCTTGCATCCACCAGTATGAATGCTGAAATATGCACTCGATATAGACTAGTACCGTCGTAGCTTGTAACAGCTGGGCTCTGATTTTTGTCACAAAATCAATCCGTGTCTGAAGAAGACCGTAGGATTAAGTCCCCCAGAGAGGTACCCACGTAAAACCATAGAGGTGAAACCCTTAATCCGACTGTCGCTCAATAATCGAATAGCTAATATATTGAGTAACGCGCCTGAGAATATTGATGAATATTGGGATTTTTCGGGAGCTACATAGATTATTGGCTCCATCCTGAATGGGCGTCATAAGATCTAGTTGCCTGTGGAATCGTGGAAATGGATTGATGACTGGAAGGGGTTGAAGGCTGTATTGACCGCTAGGAGTGACGGCGGGCGTGATACGCTCGAGCTCCAATACTGAGCGAAATCCCGTGAAGTTCAGTGTAATGTTCAAGGATGAATTGATTATTGCGCTGGCAGGGATCGGAAGATGCTGAAGAACGCAATGAAGAGGTTGCATGTGGTCGCAAATCTTTCGACGGTCTTGTGAAAGACGTTAACAGTCAACTTCTCATTCATGATGGCGAACAGCTGAAAAGTTGGGAAAGAACAATTCAGCACGGTTCTTAGGCGTATCACATCCTCTCGTGCATAAAATGGCTAGTCACCGTACCATGAGGATACGGCTAAGGAAAAGAGAAATCAATTCGTCCAGAAATGAACTTAAATGGAGTAAAGTCGCTGTGCTTGACGGTCTCTCCGTAAAGCACCTTCAGTTACTGCAGATCTGTACATTCACTCGTATGGAAATCTTAGAAATCCGAGACCCTTCCAAGAGAGTGGAAAAAGATGATCGTTAAGATTCAAAAAAAGAGTACTCGTTTTGGGTGTGACAATTGGAGGAGTATCTGCGTACTCCCTGACCGTTGCAAAGATAATGGCTAAAATAACCATAAGATAGTCCAGCTATTTATGGTATTTAGTTCTTAAGATATATGACGACGAAAATTGCCAGGTTCTGTAAGGAGGTTGTATCTTAAATGCTGCAATCACTACCGATTTCTTCTATTTTCTTATGTCGAGACGGAGGCAGGAATACATGGACTGAATGTGCAAAGTGACATTTTGAAACCCTTAGGCCAGCTCATTGTGGTGTATTCACTGTAAAAGCTACTTCTTCAGCTCGAGCTAGGGCACAAGCTGGTGTGTAAATGCCAGCGAAGTGACAGAATCTTGACAGAGCAAGAGAAGGATCATAATAATTATTTGCAGGGGCAGAACTTAAAAGCTCCTTTATCCTGGACGAAACCGGAACTCTACTTTAGCCCAAATAGAGGAGTATGTGGACCAAAAAAAGGAAAAGTTTTTTCCCAAATGGTCCGACTGGACAGTGGATGCACCCTAAGGACCACATAATAATGAATCCTCTTGGTTTTCTCACAGAAGAATTATTTGAGGACAACCTTGTTACTACCCAACAATAGAAAGCACGATTAATTGCAGGATTTTCCAGAAGTCAAGGATAAGTAACTTGCTGTCTAGGAGGATAGACAAATAAACGACATCTGACAATAAATAGCATCGCAAGAGAGGCGAAAGTACTGCAGATTACGTACTTTCAAGTCTCCTCAGAAGCATCACTAAGTTAGTTGCTGTTCAAAATGACGAGCCAGACATCGAATAAGGAGAGCCAAACCCTGAACGAATGCAAATTCTTGGCATGAACGGCTACTTGCTCTATTGGACTTCTACTGGGAAATATTGATCCCCCGCCCAGAACTTTAGATTTGTCATCGTCACAGATGCCTGGTGCTAATAATGCTCGCATTAGAGTTAAAAGGAGACTAGCTCTACAGAGATGTTTAGGATCAGAAGGCCAAACAGAATCATTTCCTCCCAATGACGTTCGCACGCAGCGAGGAGAATGGAAATCTGACTCTTTTCTTGGTCAACATGTTAAAAATCGAGGCTGATGTCGTTCTCTATCTGATAGCGCTCGCGTGGCTGGAGGTTGCTGATAATCAGCTGGGAAATCTGGTTCCTTCGAGTTTGACGAGTTGACTGACTGCTCTTAGTACGTCGGCTTCAGATGGTCCTTTGAGAAGGTTTTAGCAACTCAGTCTACGAATCTCGTGATCATGCGGTGCGGACCAGTCGACGGTTGTTTCTAAGGCTTCTTAACCGCACCTTTACGGCGGAAGACGTAGTCGTAGGTGACCAGGTCTTTCAAAACGAATGAAAGGTGAGTTGCATGCCTGGCAGATGGCACTGGGTGAATCGTCTTGAATAGCCCATGTAAGTTGGCTATGAAGGCGTATGAACTGCCGGCAGATGCACTCTCGGCCACGAAAAGTTAACCTGGCATACTCAAAGATGTTCGGGCCATCTCAGCCAGTGAAGCTCGGAAGTTTACCTTGCAGGAAATGGTATGGTGTTATGTATGTCGAGGAGTTCTACAGGTTGTGTCTGAAGATAAGTTGTCTCCTCTTTACACCTAAGCGTACCTACAACTTGACAAATTGAGCGACAAGGCTCGACTGTTATTGTTTTCTCTGGTCAGTGGTGAGCTCCAGAACTAAAGATTGAGAGCCAATGGTCAAAAAGTATTCTAGCAACGGTGGACGACTTGGTGAACTGCAATGATACTGTATGAGGCCAAATGGTGCAGCGGTAGAAGGTGGCAAGGCAATTTTCATATCTACTGCACAGTGGCAGCTTGATCGGGTCAATGGGATATGATTGAAGCGGTCATCTGACTCGGCCTGAAGAACTTTATCGTTTGGCGATTGACAGAGGGCAAGTGGCCGGTGCGACACTGATCCCACATTGTACACTGAATGGTTGTCAGGTTCAACCAATAGAGTTGTGGGCTCGTTAACAGGTGAGGTAGTTGAGCATCCTCAGATTAGGCCCCACTGATAGCTCGAAGTATGATAGTGGTGGGCATAGTAACTATTTCAACGCGAAGAAAAGCCCCACGACGATACTCTAAATGCCTGGCATATATTCCATACGGGTCCTTAATTGGTTCATGAAGTCGATTTGCATTGACGCAACGGGGTTTTCTCCGAACTTTATGTCAAAGCAAATACGATTGGTCACTAGCCGGTATGAATTAGAAAGTGGGGACCCTTCAGGATTCTCAAACAATTGAGGCTACACGATCTGTGAAGAACTTGCGATCGTAAGTGGAGAATCACCCTTTGGACTCCAACAGTTTCCGGAGCTTATAAAATTGCCGAAGTGCCGGTTGAAAGGATGCCCTGCCTACAGCGTTCAAATGCAACTTCAGCGTCAGGTGACATGGGGAACTCCAATATGGCTTGCGTTTTTGACGCTGCTAATTGAGAACTACTCTCATTGGCTTAGTAATCGGCGAAGATTATATACTTCTTGTAAGAGTACTTCACATTTAGATTAATTGGGCTCTAACTTTGATGTATGGAGTACCTGAAAGAGTTGTTGGAAATATTTAAACTGTACTTGTATGTAGTTTCCTGCGAACAAGAGATAATCGTTCTGGTAGATGCGGACAAAGGGGAACCTCCTGAGCAGATGGCTCAGAGTTGCATAGTTTGAACTGCATTATGGAGTTCTAGTGGCTTGCCCAAAAACTGTAGTCTTGGGTATGTATTCTGCAGCGACCGATATTTGATAAAATGCGCGCTGGGGGTCGATGATGGAGAACACTGAACCATTGGTCGTTCTTGGAGTAGATTTTCGATTATTGGTAGCAGTTAACGGTCAGGGAGGGTGCGTGCGTTCAGCTGACGATAGCGCTCTAATAAGACATCCAACTTGCATTTGGCCCATTGAGAAGTTTACCGCCGAGGTTGTCAAAAAAGACTGGGGACTGGTAATGATTTGGTGGTGGGCCAAGAGGTCGGCAATACGGGACGTTTTAGAAAGTGAAAAATGATCTTTAAGAGTTTGGCGAGCAGCTGCTGCTAGGTCACGTGGATGGAACCCTCTGCAGTTAGTCGAGTGGTAATTGAATGAACGGCTGGAACATGGCTGAGTGTGCAGCTTGCAATTGAATTGGTGTTGTTGTCTGGGAGGCGCTAGTGTGGAAGCGATCAGGTCTTGATGATTAAGCTCGTTTGCTCCAAAAATAGAGGTTGTTGCTTTGCTTTCGCTGCGGACTCTTCCAGGAAGCGGGACGCGGGGCCGGCGGCGTTCACCGAATATATCGCCGGTAGCCTCAGTTTTCTTGTCGTCCAGTGAAGGTTGATTGAGCCGCGATACTACAAGGCTGTCTGCAAAGAATCGTGCTAGGCGTAATACGAGTAGTGAGCCGTGTGTAGGTCAAGCTTTGCTGTAGTAGAGCGGTCATGCATTGGATGGATGCAAGTTGGAGATATTCCGAGGCTGTTGAAGTGCCTTCCTGAGGAGCGTTGTCAATCCCACGATGGCCAGAGGCAGGGCTTAAAGTTCCGCTGCCATTAAATATGGTGCGGGGTAGAGTATCCAGCCAGATTAGTTTATCGAGCTTGAAACTGGTGTGCGTGCAAGAGCTCGCTGTATGTGGCTCTTGATAAGAACCAGCTTGCCGCATATGTATTGCCTCTGAACAATCAATCTTGTGCAACTGTGTATCCGGTGAGTCGACGAGGTGAGTGAGGATGACAGCCTTCAAAGCCTCATATTCATTGAGCTCTGGAGTTGTGCGGATGATTTCAGAGGCAGACGATGGTATCGAAATCGAATGATCTAGGTGGCACTTGATCGATCGCTGGTGACCTTATGGATTTGAAATTGCGACGCAGCCTGAAAAAACAGTACTCGGGATTCGAGCTCCGGATAGTTGGTAACCAGCAGTGGTTGATTAGTTTGACCTCCAGGGCTGGGTGAAACGGTTGCTGAATTTCCTGGTAGGAGGCAGGAAAGGGCTGATTCGATGACAAGATCTAAAGCAGCGAGGAAGTACTGTACCGCTGCTACTGGTCGAACAGAGATGATGATGGTTGTTGCGCAGTTACAGCGATTGGTGTAGTTAAGCCTCGCAATGTTGCTGTTGCATGTGGGATACAGCACTTAGCAATTCTGTCCAGCAGTACAATATTTTACTTTGGTTCCACAGGATCATCATTTTGGAATCAAAAGATTCAAAAGATACTTACTCATTCCGACATAAAAGAATCTTTATCGATGTTACAGGGAAGTGTTTACTATCATCGACAGGTAAACCGTCTGGCCAGGAGCTACCCTCGCAGAAGGGACAATGGCCAAAACTATCTCCCCTGCGGTGTAGGAACACTAAATCGTAAGATTTGGTCCGCTGAATCAATCAAAATGGACTTGAGTCACAGGTCCGAGTTGGGAAGGCAGCACAATAACCCCTTATTGTTCTTTGGCAAACAGCTAATATAGGACTTTTGAGAGTGCCATCATGGTTTACTCAGCAAGTCCGTTTTATAATCTTCATTTCACTATGCTATGTTTCGGGGTAGACTGCGATGATCCATAAAATACGTCACCGTACAGCTGTCCCACCGAGAAGTAAAAAGTAGCTAAGCATCGTTGATCAGGGTCATAAAAAGGACACGTTTCTAAATATGCATTCGAAGGGTTTTCCGTGATGCTGACGAAATCGCTGACCGATGGGAATATTTTTCACTCAAATTTTGAATGAATAATATTAATTTGGAAGGGAGTTCCGCAGCTCCAGAGCCCCTATGCATTTTTAGAAAAACTAACAGGCTCGCATTTTCAAATTTAGAGGAAGTCATACCCAACCCCCTGATAAGTAGATAGATCCGATAAAATTTGCAATTTGCGAACCACAAGTTATTATATACATCATCACTTTCATATAGACATTTTGGAAGGATTTCCCTCCCAGCTTCATCTCTTCTATCTCGCAACACCTCCAAATTTCAACCGAAACCATCATCCCTAAATGTTTCCCTACAGACTGTAGTTGTAGTCCTTGTGTATGACTACTTCATACCACTTTCCTCATATAATACCGGCATGCGGTTTACCCGCAGAATTTATGTTATCTACTTGAAGGTACCCTTGACGTTCTTTTTCCCTGCGCCCAGTCTTCAGTCCTTGAGTCCTCCGCTCGATGTCCTGTTTCCTGCTCGTTTTGTTTGGATATGAATGCTCCTTTTGTCTGAAATTATGTCTTATTTATGGAATAGGAGACTCTAAACGACATTTTCAAGTTTTGAATAAGAAAATCATATGAAAGGAACCGGTCGAGCTAGAACCTGGCGGTTGATGACTGGGGGAAAGCGCCTTTCAGAAGATCCTGTACGCTTTGAAATTCAAAGGAATGTTTGCCTTCAAAAAGGTACGCAAGAGCTGAAATTGTGATTTTTGGCTTTGCATTTCTGCTAAATGCTTTTGACTTCATTTCCAAAGTGATTTCCATAACATTTTATGATGATATTATTTTCAGGAGAGTTGTCACAGGAAGGCATCCCCCATGCGTTGCGTAAGTTAAAGATGAAAAAATCTTTGTGCTCGAATATGTATAATGAGATTATATACGTATATAAATACTTGGTGGTGTATTACGACAGGAAAGCGCAGATTCAAAGGTCAGATTAGTATCTAAACTTATTCGACGACAGGGAGCGAGCGAGTTGGGCTGATGTTATCAATGTTATTACAATGGAGGATTATCTGGGGAACAGACTGATTTGAATTATAAGCAGGCCAGGAAAATTGAAGATAAATTGGAAGATATGAACGTAGGGAGCGGACGAGTATGCCGATACGTAATTTTCGTGGCATTTGAAACGAACAAATCGAGATATTCAGGCGAGTGGAAGAATGAAAATACACAGCTTTAGGCAGGTTCCATGCCCTTCGACCTTCCTTCCTTCCACGCTCCTTGACCTTCATAATTTATTCTTTGCTGATATTACAGATTTTCTTTTCAATGATTGTGAAAAATTCTATTCCATTTCACCACTAAGCATTCCTACTATACATTGTCAGCATTTTTGGGGGCCTGAGTTGAATGTATATCACACAAAATATGCATGGATATCCCTTAGGAGATGCTCCGATAGAGCCGGGGGAACACATGTAACATTCTCCTTAAATAATGGAGAAATGAAAAGAATATGCACAACATTTTTCGAACACCATCCATAATTTAATAGAGTTCCGTCTCCGTCGAATGCGGATGCCACCAAAATACGAGATCCTGCGAAGTTACTTGAAGGATTCGAAGGATGCTAAAATATTGAACAGCGGATGGAACAATATTTGGATCAAATTGATTTTCAAGGAGAAGAGGAAGTCGAAAGGAGAAAGCAAAGTAATAAAAAAAGCCATACATGCATATATGTATAACTGGAGATATTTAGGTGAAGTTCGTATGACAGCTAAATCTCTGTTTAGCCTTAAAATTTGGAGTAATTTCGTCCATAATTCTGCAACTGACAACCGCTTGCTCAATGCATTTAATGGAAATCTTCCGTGAGTTGATGGGAAAATATACTTGATTGATAGATTGATTGGAATTCCTTCCTATGGCTTAAATGGGGGGCTTAAAAATGAGAACGTCCCCCCTTATAAATAAATGGTTGTCTTTCATCCCTTGGTGGGGTATCGCGCGTTAACCACTCCTATGCGCCACCGCACGTGGTTACCTGAAATGTGCTTCAGTTCCCCCCACAGCTTCCCGAGACGCTCGCACTCTTCCTCTACTGCTCTGCGCCCATTGCCCTTGAGGCGCCCACTCGTCGGTCATCTTGGGAGAGTAGATTCCGCTGCATGGCGGAGCCCGCAATGCAATTGTCACCCCTCCTTAATGTATGTCTTATGCACTGAAACTTCCGTCTTCCTGTCACATCGCATACGATTCGTATTAGCTTAAGCACTTAGGAAAGAACACACCATCAAAATCTCCCTCTGGTGAAACAAGACATGATAAAATCCCGATAGAAATCATTATAATGTATAATAGTGGTACTTATTATTGACTAGAATATCAGATCAATTAATTTAATTCAATATAATTAGTTTGTTATACACTTTAAGTAATCAATTACAACTAGGAGTCGCAGTCGTCGAAGAAGTTTTTTGTAATCATTCTCTTTTATTAAAAATTACATTTTCCGTCCCCTTCATGGCACTCTGCTCTTCACTCCTGTGGCGAGGTCTAAACTGAGTGGAGAGCGCCGATGACGTCATCTGTCCGCTGGTATTCACAATATTTGAAATAAATTTCGAATGCCGCGAATCCTGCCGCGCCACATCACTCCGCCCCCAGATGAAACCGGGGGGTTTCAGTGACCGAATCCGGAACTGTGTTGCCCATCAGTCCTTGAAGTGAATGCGCCGTTGTTTAGGAGTGCACACGGGTTTCAGCCTGGACATGGAGACCGCCATTTTGTGTCCACCGATCTCGAGCTGGAAGAAATGTTCTCCACGCTCGAGAACGCGGTACGGGCCTTCATAAGGAGGCTGCAGCGGCTTCCGGACGGCATCCGTCCTGACCAGGACGTGCGTACACGTGTCCAGCTCCTTGGGCGCACAGACAGGTACGGATGAGTGTTGGGTGGGAGGAGTGGCCTTGATGCGTCGGAGATTGTCTCTCAACAGAGGCACCAACCCCGACTCTGTGAGACCCGATATCTTGTCGAAGACCGGATCACTTGGAAGTCTCGGGTTCTCCCCGTGTACCAGCTCCGCGGGGCTGGCAGCAAATTCCTCTCGGCGTGTTGTACGTAGGCCGAGTGGGACGAGAGGCGAGACTTGGGTCCAGGACAGATAGTGACGTGCCATAATGGCGGCTTTCAGCCGGTGCCAGCGTTCTAGCATCCCATTGGATTGCGGGTGGTATGCAGTAGTCCGCTGGCGTTTAAATCCCAGGAGTTTGCGTAACTCCGAGAAAAGGGTGGACTCAAATTGCGTTCCCTGGTCAGCGATGACCATTGCAGGGACGCCAAAGCGAGGTATCCACTCTCGACAGAGAGCTTCGGCACAAAATTGCGCCGTAATGTCTTTCAGAGGTATTGCCTCAGGCCACCGCGTAAACCTGTCGATGACTGTGAGATAATACCTATAACCGTGCTTGTCTCGCAAAGGCCCTACTAGGTCGAGGTGTATTGTGTGGTACTGCTGGGGAATGAGCCCACTTCTTTCCTTACATGCCTTTTGACTTTACACTTTTGGCATGCGATGCCCTCTCTGGCCCAGGAATTGACATCCTTGTTCATGGAGGGCCAGAATTATTTATCGGTGACTAACCGATTTGTTGTCCTGATGCCTGGATGCGCTAAGTCGTGAACCGCGTGGAACACTTCCTTGCGAAATGTAGCCGGAATGTAAGGCCGAGGTCCCTTTTCCGAGTCTTCGCAGCACAGTGAGATAGGTTCGAGCCGAAGATGGGCAACTCCCGAAATTTGTATTTGGGGTTAGATTTGAGTCTCTGAAGTACTGTATCATCCTCCTGCACCTTGGCAATAGCCGAGAAGTCGAGTGGGGCGGGGATGTTAACCTCGGAGACACGAGATACAGCGTCAGCAACAATGTTGTCCTTGCTGGACACGTGCTGGATGTTTGACGTAAACTGGCTTATAAAGCTCAGATGTCGAAGCTGACGAGGGGACGCTTTGTCGGGCTTTTGTTTCAAAGCATATGTGAGAGGCTTATGGTCCGTGAACATTCTGAACGGCCTGTCTTCAAGGGAGAAGCGGAAGTATTTGATGCTTAAGTACGCGGCGAGCAGTTCACGATCGTAGGTACTGTAGTTCCGTTGAGCGGGGTTCAACTGCCTAGAGAAGAAGCTAAACGGTTGCCAGACGTAATTCATCTTTTAGTGAAGAGCGGCGGTGTCAGAGGCATCAACAAAAACGGCTAGAGGTGCATCTTGTAGAGGAAGTGCCAAGAGTGTAGCTTCAGCCAGTTACTGTCGGGATGTATTGAACGCGCGGACAGCCTCTTTAGACCAAACGATCTCTCGTGTGTCCTTGGTTTTGGGGACAGACAAGTTGGGGATTGGTGTTGTGCGGCCTTGGACAGGAAACGACGATAAAAGTTTAGCATGCCCAAGAACCTCCGCACATCCTTTACAGTTTTAGGACGCGGGAAGCTTGTCATCGCTTGCACCTTGTCTGAGTCGGGCTGTTCAGGGGAAATGGAGTGGCTGAGGAATCTCACCTGTGTTTGAAGGAACTTAGATTTCTCAACGTTTAGGACTAACCCGGCCTCAAGGAGACGTTGGAAAATGCACTCGAGATTGGCTAAGTGCTCAGACTCTGAGGAAGAAGCGACCAAAACATCATCCAAATATACGAAACAGATGTCGAGGTTTCGCAGCACCGAGTGGATGAACCTTTGAAAGGTTTGGGCCGCATTGCACAATCCGAAAGTCATCCGGGTAAACTCGAAGAGTCCAAAGGGTGGGCATATTGCCGTCTTTGGAATGTCTTCTGGAGCTACAGGGATTTGATGATAAGCCTTGGTTAAGTCCAAGGTCGAAAAGATGTGGCAATTCGCGAGGTGATGCGCAAAGTCGTGGATGAGTGGAATTTGATATCGGTCAGGAACAGTCTGTGCATTTAGCCTTCTGTAATCCCCACATGGGCGCCATTCGCCGTTTGGCTTAGGGACCATATGCAGTGGGGAAGACCAACAGCTGTTTGAGAGCCTGCAGATACGCTGTTGAACGAGTTGTTCAAATTCTTTCCGCGCAATAACCAGTTTCTGAGATGGTAGAGGACGCGCCTTCGAAAAGATTGGGGAACCAGTAGTGTTAATGTGGTGCTGCACATTGTGCTTCACTGGTTTGGAGAGACTACACTCGGTAGTAATCTGGCTGAACTTTTGGAGAAGTGCCCGAACACGGGAGTCGGCAATGTCTTCTAAAAGAATGGAAAGATTATTGCCTGGGTGAGATACCATTTGTCCCGACGAATTAAGGTTGGTCGTGGAATCTATAAGAGACTTGTTTTGCAAGTCCACCAGCAATCCATAGTGACACAGGAAGTCTGCGCCTAGTATGGGGAAGTTGACATCCGCCAGGATGAAACGCCTCGAAATTTATTTCGAATGTTGCGAATACCAGCGGACAGATGACGTCACCGGCGCTCTCCACTCAGTTTAGACCTCCCCACAGGAGTGAAGAGCAGAGTGCCATGAAGAGGACGGATAATGTCCGCTGGTATTCGCAACATTCGAAATAAATTTCGAATGCCGCGAATCCTGCCGCGCCACACTAATGGAGAGATATATACATGGTGGTAAAGATGTCAAACGGACAAGTGAGCCAAGCGATAGAAGTGACGTCTGTTCTAAACACAAGAGAAGAGAAATTAGGAAAGATTGCACGAACGGAATCAACCGACAGCAAACACCAAAGGGAAAAAGGGCTCAACTCCCAAAAAACTGGAGCAGGTTGAGAGAACAGCTGAAGCTGCCGGCGGAGCTCAAGTAGCCACAATTCTTGAGAAAGGGAGAGCATTACACAAGGGAGATATGGAAGCCTAAAGAAGTACCCCTTTTTTTTTGTTTCGGAAGAGAAGAGATCGAGTTGTAATAATATAAGACCGGATAAAATTGGGAGATAATGTTAGCCAAATTAGACAACCCCGAAATGGATCGCTTTAGAAATTTAAGGATGTAACTGAGATCAAATTCTTAAGTCCAATTGGGAAGTACTTAGGACGGAAAGCTCACCTCAGATACTATAGCCTGCAAGAACATAGACGAGATCGCTACGAAGGAGGAGATTTGCGGGAGCTTAGGAAAGCAGTTTTGGGATGCGCCAGCCCTACACTGCTTGTCAATCATCCAGTTTGCCACCCTTAGGACGCATATACTTCAACCTAAAAGACTATTGCATATTGTCCCAAGGGACCAAATGGATGTATGGGAATCCGAGAATCAGAAGGCATTGCGAAAACAGGATTCAGTTCTCCCAATAACTCTTCCAATGCTCTGTGCCCTCACGTCCATTGTTTCCTCATAGTTTTAATCGAATTAATCTATGAGCTGACCTAATCGCAGTGCTCTGAATAAACAAATCCAAGGGCTGTAAAATGAGTTAGAACTTAAGGCTGTGTCGCATTTCGTGCTCGTGGCACCGGTAACATCCAGAGTCACAGTTCTTTGCTTACATTGAAAACTCATTTGTTTCCATGGCGAGGCAAAGATATGCATGTGCAGTCCATAAGCTGTGTGTTCTTATTTAAAAAAAACTCCCAGATATTTCACTTCTTCGGAGAGTTAAAGCGTTGTCCCCATCATCTCTGGAAGACAGAGACCATTCAGTCTCGGTTCCCCTTGCGGCACTTTTGTGTTGAAAGGTTGAAAGGAACTACCAATTCGTTCTCCTGCACTTCTGAGACCTGTTCTCCCGGATGATGTACTTCCAAGAAAGTCTGCATAGACTCAACTCTGGAGTTCGTGAAAGTTCCATCCAGTTTTCTACGAGAGTCCAACGCGGTCGACTCTTTCCTTTTAAGGACTCTGGATAGTCTGTAAGTCTTCCTTTCTCCTTCTAATTCTTCAGAGTATGGTTATGTTCTAAAGGAGCCTCGTTTTGAACTTTTCACGAGGCTCTTATATTCATGCTATGAGTTTTGGAAGTTTATCCAGTCTTTATTTTTATTGCTTCTGCAAACATGACTCAGAAGTTGTCAGGCTGATTTATTGAGTCCTTGCAGTTCTCGCTTCCATTATGGAACCGCTTTACCGTGTGGGCCTCGAGAGATAGGACAAGCCTCTTCGGAGCACTTTAAAAGTGTGCAATTCAGAGCTTCCAATTGATCTTCTAACGCCAAAGGAGTTCATAGTCGCCCAGGAAGCTTAACTTTTTTTGCGAAGAAATTTATTGAACTTTTTCCAATCGAATTCCTAGGATTCCGTCTTTCTATTATAGACTGTTCGCCTCCAACTGAGATAGCTAGCGAAAGGTAACACCATTGAAATGTGCTGCTCTGGAAAAGTCCTTGTATTTTTTCATGATTTCTTGGCGCCTCTATGGTAGCATTATTGCTGAAAATGACATTGATGGCATAAAAGGGTTCGTTTTTTTAGGAAAGGAGTTTCCATTTTGGAAGATTACTATGAAATGAAAGTAGATTGAATGCTAATCACCAAAAAGGCAATCAAAATTTGTACCATAAAACTTGCATTTCGGTATAAACATAAACTTTTTACAGCTCCTTAACCCTTTTCCCTTACCACACAGATCACAGGAACAGAAAAGTCAATTATCCCGTCCTACAACTCCAGCATTTCGAATGTGTTTTAATCCAAAATGCTCCTGTTCGACAAAAGTAAAACTTTTATGGGAGCTCCAGAGCCCTTACGCCGAGAACATGTGTTGCAGAGTGTTTAACTGCTGAGAACCTTTGAGCTTTTTAGCCGTTCATTCATTTAGACACGTTTGAAACCGAAATGAATTCATTAAAACCACCTGATGCCTTTGATCCTTCTACTTTGGCCAAATAGACTTCTGCACCGAACTGCTTTCATGAAGCCATGGCAGGCGAGGTGGTAGTGGTATGTGTTTGTGAAAAAAGTCCTACATGCTCTGGAGTCTGAACCATGTGCCTATGTCCTTTTGTGACTAATTGAGGGATTAGAAATTTAAATTTGTCCATAGATGGCTGTGGATTTGAAATTCAAGTCATGAAACGAACGCTTTGTAGGGCACACAGTAGTTTGAGAGAGTCCTTTGCAGGCTGAGATGGAATTGTTATGAAGCTTGCTAATGAAATTTGGGAAGTAATGTAGTACCGGAGGGTTGGATATGTTCTAAGGTTCAGTAGGTACAGACAGGAAGGGAATGTAAAGCAATTTTCATGGAAGTAGAATTTGTGTATTTTGCAGGATTGCAATAGCTCCTTGCAGTTGCTTATTTCTCAGAGCAAGTGTAGAGATTATGAGAAATGGAAACATGACCGATGTATATAGAGGTTGAATAGTATAGTACTTCTACAGTATCTACAGTATCTGACCTGCTTTAGCGAAACTAGCTGAAAGATTCCTTTTTGCTTATCGAGATTCGCATTTGAATTTTTGTTCCGAGCAAGAATGTTTGAAATAGCCTGAAATTGGTGTCTGTAGGTAAAAATTTTGAGATTTTGATGGATAATTTTTACTTAACAAGTTGCATGCGCAAGATCATTGAAAGGAGCTAAAAAGGTTGGTACCATCGAGTTTGATGAAAGTAAGGACACATTGAGACGAATTTTGGGAGCTATTGATTTGCGATGAATAAAATTCGAACTTTGGGAAGGATTTCTTATTGTTAACTCTCTCCTGATTTTTCCCAGACGGTCAGATACCAGTAGATCCCGTTGCCGACACGTTTTCAATGGGGATCTCTTTGTCTTGTCTTCTGGTCTTCTGTATTAGTACTGCTTCTAAGCCATGCACGTGAATTCATTCATACATGGTTGGATTCAATATGGTCACTATTTCCCAAATTAAAGTATGAAGTATAACCCTACCCTCGGGGCTGACAAATCTAAATTCAGGATTGTTTATGGCAATCCTCAACACTTTCTATTCGATACAGATATTAGGATTATAAATTTGTCAAAGAAAATTTCCAGAACCCTTTGAGGTTCCGATGTATCCAGTTAGCTGGCAATTTGGTTTACTCAGACTTGGCAATTTCTTTAACTGTATGCCTAGTCCTTCATACGTCTGCAATTTTGGTACTTCAACTGTTGTTAGGACGCTATTCATATAAATTAATCAATTCCTTTGTTCATGTCAATTATCGGCACACTCATTTAAACGAGGTCCTACCAATCTAATGGGCCTTCTAGATCTTCACTAATTGGCACAAATCTGTTGCAAATTCCATCCTTCGAGATTTCCCCTAAAGGGTCTACGAAGACATATTTTTTTATCTGTTAGTACATGGACGTGGAAGACACGTTCGCCGCACAAACGCGAGAGCTACAGCGGGCGCGTGTGGGATTCGCACCTACTAAAAACCAACCCTTGGTCTCTCCAGCCCCGCGGGACCCTTTGGCGCTCGTACTTCTCCTCCTTCTTTTTTCCTTCAGCAACTCTTCATGTATTTGCATGATGGTGGAGCAACCCATAAGCCACTTCTCCTCGGACCTCAGAATCTCCGCAACTAAGTTCTCCGGGCTCATCCTCCCGCCCAATACTTGGTTTAGGTTCCTCCTGAGAGGCAGTTTTCTACCAAATTCCTTAAATACCCGCAGGCACCTATGTCAGCCAATTTATCTATAATTCTGTTCCAGTTGGTTGAGTTGAACGTGTTTTTGGCATCAAGCGCCAACACGGCACAGCAGCCAGCACAGAAATCAGTGCACTTTTTACCAGGTTTTCAACCATACAAATTGCGGCCACCGTAGAGCGAGTACGCCGGAATCCAAACTTTTGCTTTTCCACTGGACAGGGAATATTCCTTCTGTTAGGCACACCTCGAAAATTTTGGCGAAAAAGTCGGGTCTAGCATTCACTGCCAGTTTCAAAGCTCGGTTGGAGATCCCATCCAAAATTGGGGCCTTGTTGTCAAGTAGTAGTAGGAGTATTATGCCCTCATTTAGCTGGACAACCATTTGCAGTCAGTTCATGGTTAGGGAACCGAGTGGTAACAATCTGTTTCAGGAGGCGCGGAAAGATTACTTCGGGTGAGCTCCGCAGCCTTTTCATTACCACTCTGTAGGCCTCGCCTCAAGGGTTTATGTCGGCATGGTCACACAGCTGTTTGAAGCAGTTCTTTTTGCTCCTCATCTGTATCTCCCCTTGACCGTCACCACCAAGCTTTCCTCCTTGCCCAGAAACATGTGATTTGCAATCTTGCAATTTCGTTATTCTACTAGTAGTTGGGTTGCCTACTGGGGATCAATCACCTTCTGGCCTTAGTAGCATCGCATGCTTCTGTTACCCATGGGGTGATTTGAATGGCTTTTACTTTAGCCGTACCATTCAGAAATATGTCCGGTTTGAGCGCCGTGGAAAACGCTTCCCCCTCGAAAGCTTTCGCTGTCCAGCCAAGCATATCACCCGGCATTCTGTGAAAACTCTTTTTCGAGGTCGATTCGCCCTTGATTTCTATGCAGATTGCCTGGTAGTCGCTGTAAGTATAGTCCTCACTAACACTCACTCACGTGTATTAGGTCCACGGTAGACCCCAGGCTCCTTCCGCGGAAAGTGTACGAGGCCCCAACAATCGCCAGTACCATGTCTAGCTCCGCGAATGCTTCGAGGAGAACACGTCCCCTCATACCAGTTGTCCGGCTGTCCAATTCAAGAGCCCACGCATTAAAATCGCTTGCTATTATGGTCGGCCCACGTCCTCCTGCATCCAAAACCAGAGCGGCAAGCATCTGCTTATACTCGGCGAGTGTAGCGCTGGGTGGAGCATAGAAGCTGTATAATCCACATTCGCCCTGATGAAGCCCTCCACTGGGTGCTCTATTATTTCTTCGAAGGCTTGTTCTCTACAAGCCCATAGCACCACGGACGCAAATGGTACCACCGGGTTTTCGATATGGCTCATTTATTATGGCCACATCGACGTTTTCTCGCAGATGGTTTGCAGGATTAGATCCTGCGCCGCCTCGCAGTAGTTGAGGTTGATTTGTATCAACCTCATCTGCGATTTGTGTTAAGGGTTCTATTGTATTCTAGGCGCCTGATGCTGAATGCAATGTGCCGATGATGGACGGCCCCCTTTTTTTGTACAGCTGGCAATTTGGATCTGCTCAATAGTCCTTGCGGCCTTCCACTCCGCATCTTCTGTCATTTGGAGTGGTGCATGTCTTCGCAATGCGACCGAAGCCAAGGCATCTAAAGCGCCGCTTCAACGCCACCTGTTCCCTAATACGAGACATAACCCAGCCTATTCTCACTCTCACTGCTGCTGATGATTTGAGTGCTGTCTTTACTGGTAGCCTGATGATGGCGGTTTGTGTTACCCTATAGGCTTTCCACAGGGTTTTCATCGCTGATTCTTGTAGTCTGGCAAGATTGAACTGCCTTTCCAACGCTTTGCGTATCAGTACTATCTTCCATTAATCATGAATTACCCCATCTGACATTGACGGTCCTAATGAGTCAGCAAACATGTCCCGTCTAAACTTCATTGTCAACTATCACGTCCGAAATGTAGACATTCACAAATGATGTAGTGTCCCGCCCAATTTGGGAAAGTTGCGAACAGACGTTCTTAATGGTATGACCATGCCACCCGCATGGTAGTAACTCTTTTGCTAAATTTTACTTGAATCTTCGAGTTTAAACGACCTAACAGGCGTTCTCAATTTCATCTGGATCGGGATTACGGTTAGCAGAAATGAGGAATCTAATCCAAATCAACCGACACTGTTAATGGACGGGACAAAGGCTATTGAAGAACATCTGACCTACTCTAGAGCAGACTTCCAACAGTTCGCCATTGGCCACTGTGTTAATCATAACCGCATCTAGAAGTTGTTTGGAGCAGTAGATACTCAGCTCTCTGAGGGATAACTCAACATAATCTGCGGCGAAGGACTGCCTTTGAATCGTCCCTTCATAACTCTATAGAAACTTCCCTACAGGCTTAACACGTGGGCACTTACCTATCATCTCTTTTTGTTTATATCGTACGTGTTTCCTGCTTCGTGGGAGTGGATGCTGATCTCGCTTACAGAGAAGAACATGTTAGCCGCTAGACCATCACCATATTACCCTCGTATATCTAACTGCGCCAAAGCCTCTCTTCAGCTAATCGCCTTTGCGTTTGTTGCTCCACTTTCATACTCGAGAGCCCATGTGTTAAAGTCAACGACAACCACCTTTAGATATTGCGCTCTTCATTATCAAGTAAGCTCCCAAATTCGGGCAATATGAGATTCGGTGGAACGTAGCTGCTGGATACGTATCTTTTATCTTTGCCCATACAAAGCCAAAGATAATGGCGGTCTGTTAAGTCAGTTTTCCTTACACACAAAGACTCTCCTATGGTTCGCTTATAATGACAAGTCCACACACCGTTTTTCTAAGCAGTGTCTCTAAGAAATTCCTGAGAGGCCCTGGAATCATTGAGGTTTTGTGGTTGTTCCTGTGCTTGTTATATCTGGGGTATAATACCCGAGGCTCCGTGGCTCTTTGTTTACTTCGTTGGTTAGTCCTTGCCAGGAGCGTGCTTCCGCCTGTTGATTTCGTGGCAGAGTTCCTCTTTCCGATTCTTATACTCTCTTGCACACTGAGCAATCCGCGGAAGTCTGAGGCAAGAAGTTAATTAATGATAGCAATAGGCTAGCCATTATTATTTTATGGAGAATGTCAATATATGGAAAGCTTGTGACCGAAAACCGTGAATTTCCCTATGCCTTCAACAGCTATCACCGGGACTGATTCAATTACCTGGGGTAGTATCATATCAATATCGAAAACATGAACACCTTCATAAATAAATATCTCGCACTCGGGTATTTTCCAGATAAATTAATTTTTTGAACAATGCAGGCAATCAAAAACGAATGTCATTGATTCATTCAGTTCCAATATTGCACATTTGGGGTTCACAATACTATGGCGGCGTATTTATTTATGCTATTTGTTCTACATTCATAGATATAGGATACACGAATAATTTAATCATTCAAATGCTTCATATTGAAAACTGTCCGCAGGACAGGATATACTATAAACTTGTAAAATGGGATTAAATTGAGAATTTAATTGGAACATTTTATTTGTTCAGAATTGTGGCTGACGTGGTCAGCATTTAGTTTAGTTGGTACATGTTGCTTCTGGATCATCCTGATGAGGGAAATAGTAACAACTTCCTTTTGAATTTGGTATAATTGCTACAAATAGGTCGGTTAATTTGCAAATATCTCCGATTAAAATATCTAACTATATCATTTAGGAGAAGTGTGATTCTAGGTCGTTAGTTAACCTACAAGGGTCCTTTTTCCGGTATTGTTTTGATGAAACCGCACTACGCATATTGTCAGAATAGCGCTTTTGGCGATATATCTTTTCCATATGTAAATAGACAGCGAATATCGACCCAATACTCAGTCAATCTTAATTTTACATGCTTCAAAGCCTCTAAATTATTACTTCCATTATTTCCGACATTACAGTTAATCAACCCCCACGTAAATTATCAAACTGACTCCACTAACTTGCTGCCTTTGTTCCCATAATATTTTATTCAAAAACAGTAAATTAAGCAGAAATTCCCACTCCATCTTGTGTCGTCCTGGATGAATTCTGCGCTGGGGAATGTTTTATTTTTCCTATTTTACTTGACACAACCGCAATTCCCGGGAAAGGAAAACGTAAGCCGTTCATGGAGTCTGAGGGAGATACGCAAAGGAAAAAGCGAAGCAATCAAGGAGAAGAATTAAATGAAGCTACGCTTTACAACTTAGCAACGGCTAATAAATGTTAATCAGACCATTGGGCTGAAATTGCCATTGCAGCCTGTTAATATCTAATGGGGTGCGTGGATGTTGAATTTAGGAGGAAAGGCGAAGCTGAATGGTATCTTGGGTTTTGCTTTTTGGTGCCAAACGAACATATGTAGCACTTCACACTAATAGGAAGAAAGTAGCTTATTAGTAATTCAAGGGAATATGCATGTAATCGATTTTACTGTCTGCCTTGTGTTAGCTAAAGTTGGTGTTTGAGCTCTTCCTCCTCCCGTCCTCGCTTTTTGCAACACGATATTTATGGGCTGATAGATTTCAAAATTACATTGGGCATCTGGATAAGATGGTATAGGGATAAAGTTGTACTATGGTGTTTTGGTAAACTTTTGGCTCTCCCTAATTGTATAACCCCTGTTCGGTCTTTCGTCACATACAGGGCTATTGCCTAATTCTTTGTAAGTGATAGGTTTCGTGTCCAGAGACTTCAGTGGTAAGTTGTGGGGGAAGCATGCGGTTATATCGGATAGCAGTCGACTCAGCTGTGTAGTGTACCATTACAGTCTTGAATGAGGTACTCTAACACACTTCGAGGCCTCATCCAGCAGCTATTATCCGAGTTATCCCAATCTCGTCGGATGCCGGATGTTACCTAATACCAGCACTAAATCATCATCATCAAAGGCGCAACAACCGGTATCCGGTCTAGGCCAGTCTTAATAAGGAACTCCAGACACACCTGTTTTGTGCCGAGGTCTACCAATTCGATATCCCTAAAACCTGTCTGGTGTCCTGGTCTACGCATCGCTCCATCTCAGGCAGGGTCTGCACTGCCTTCTTTTTCTACCATAAATATTGCCCTTATAGATTTTCCGGGCTGGATCATCCGGATCCGCACGGATTAGGTGACTCGCCCACCGCAGCCATAACTACAACTACGGAATCGTCCATCCTCATGAAGGGGACCAAAAATTCTTCGGAGGATTCTTCTCTCGAACGCGTTTTTGTAAGCTGAAATGGGCTCTGTTGGCTGCCAACAACCGTGCGTGGATTTCATCGTCATTGCTGTTGTGATTTTCGACCCTAAATAGGAAAAATGTTCAACGGTCTCACATTTGTAGTCTCCTATCTTCATTGTTTTCGATTGATGCTGTTCGTTCTTTCGGTTTTGGCGCTGACTTTGCCACCATGCACTTCGTTTTGCCTTCATTTATGTGCAGCCCAAGATATCGCGTCGCCTACTCGATCTGGATGAAGGTGGACTGAACATCTCGGCTTATTCTTCCCATGATGTCAGTATCGTCACCGTAGGCCGGTAGTTGGGTGGAGAGTCTGTACTGATTCAAGTCTGAAAGTACCATCGGGTTTTCTAAGAGAGTCCAACTTGACCGACTCATACCTTTTAAGGACTCTGCACAGCCTTGAAGTTGCTATTCGCCCTGTAGTTCCTCACAGTACGCTCTAAAGGAGTCTCGTTTCGAACACCTAACGAACTTCTTATATTCACGTTGAGAATTTCGGAAGTCTAACCAGTCCCCCTTTTTATTGTTTTTGCAAGCACGGTTCAGAAGTCGCCTGGTTGATTTCCTGAGTTTTTGTAGTTTCCGGTTCCACCAAGGAACCCTTTTACTGCTTTGGCCTCGGGAAATAGGATAAGTCTTTTCGTGTGCAGTTCCGAATTTCCACTTCATCTTCAAGCACCAAAGAAGTCCTTAGTCGCCTAGGAACCTCTACTTTGTCCCCAAGAAGTTAATTAAACATTGCCGAATCCGTTTTCCTAGGATTCCGTCTTGGTGTTGCAGATTGTTCGCCCGCAATAGTCAGATTGAATTATAAGGTATTGGTGATCTGAGAGTGAGACCTCGTTTACCACCTGCCAGTGTGTTATCAAATCTAACATTTTTTTTCGGTCCCACGAACGTAGGGGCGCACCCTACTTTTGCAGTCATGAGACTAGCTAAAGTAATGAAATCAAACAGCTTCTCTCCTCTTGGATTGCATTTACCACTGCCCCAACAAATATGTTGAGCGTTCGCATCGCAACCTATTAAGACCACCTGATTCTGCACGCCTACCAGATCCCTTATTTCTAGCATCGGTGGAGGATACAGAAAATCATAGGGTAAATAAGCGGACGCAACTGTTTTTCCTGTGACCATTAATCTTATATTGTATGATGACCGTAACTAAGTCCTGGGAACAGAACTGTCTCAGCATGGTTACCTCTAACCGTCTTGACATCAGGCCACAAGCTCTCGGTTTTATGGATCTTTCATCGTAGAAGATTCTAGCCCCCTTGACTGATCTAATACCACAGATTCCATTAAATCGAACCCATGACTCTTGCACCAGAAAAATGTAGGAGCTGTCAGCATATAGGAGGAGGCTTTGGCATGTTGCAGGTTATCTTGACATATTTTTATGTTTTTCGACGTAACCTTAGTCTGATATGTAATGGAAAACTGATAGAAGCGCATGCTGCGGTCCACATGTGACGGGATTTTCCACACACCGTACCCCTAGAGTCTCGATCCTCTCGTGTTTGATTTCTCTGAGAAAAGCCACACTTGGAGGTGCAGCAGGTTCCATGTCGTCACCCATGAAAGGTTTCATCTTATCCCGCAGAGCATTCGTCTGTTTTCACTTACGCCTTGACTGGTTTGCGATGTTCAGATTCGATCACTCGAACTGGCATCAAGTCAGTCCCGTTCACGTCTCCGTTTGTTTCGTAAAAGGTGTAGCAGAAGTTACTAGCAGGTAGGATTCACTCTGCAGTCCCTTTACCAGTGCAAACCCCCATATGGGGGTTCCGCCACTGTATGCACTATCCCCCGTGCTCTAGATTGAAGTTTGATTGAAGATCATGATTGTTCTTGGCTCTCAAAATGGAAATGATGCTCCACAGTTTGATTTTCAATTTATCTAGGAAAAAGTGAAGCACCTCTTTTGGTCCATTTCGAATACCAAGCTGAAACCCTCCACGTTTGTGGATTTGTTCTTCCTGGCATTCATGAACTTTACACTTCAGTGTCCAAAGTCCATGCCCGTCTTCTATTCACCCAGCATGAGGATGATGTCCTCTGCCTTCCTTCGAGGGTCTGGTAACCAATATCCGATATGTTCTGTCCTGCGCAGCTTAGTGTTCACAATAATGCACTTGGGCCGGGCGCCAGAACTCAACTCGGGATTACCTGCTGGAACCACTTTAAGGCAGCCCAAATGGAAAAGCTTATCGCGAAAGGCTTGATTGTTAAATCTTGCCTTCGTGTCCGGATAGCTGAGTGGTTAGAGCACAAGGCTGTCGTACGAAAGGTCACAGTTCAAATCTTACTGGTGGCAGTGGGATTTGTGTGTATTGTGAATTGTCGTGGGATACCAGTCGACCCAGCTGTGAATGAGTACCTGAGTCAAATCAGGGTAATAATCTTGGGGGAGCGCAATGCTGACCACATTGCCTGCTACAGGGTACTGTAATCCTGTAGTGTACCGTTACGGTCTTGAATGAAGTGCTCTAACACACTTCAACGCCTTGATCCAATATGGATTGTTGCGCCAACGATTATTATTATTCGTGCACCGCTCCAACATTTTTTTTGACAGGCATTCGCGGAGGATGGTAAATTGCCCCTAGTGATATTTTGCCTTCCTTGGAGGAAACTCCCTTAGCAACGGTCAGAACTGAGGCTGCAGTTTGCACGTGCATCATCTTCCATATCACCTTCGTGTCCATATTACTATGGGAGCTTCATTGAGATCTCTCTCGCTGATTTGATTATCTCTCAACACACCGATCCTAATCCCCGCGGGACACGTGGCTTTAAGCCCTGGTGGGCAGAACAATAAAGCATTGGCCACCACAAATGTGCTGGCCTTACGCTTCTTGTGCGCATTATCGCTGATAGAAGAGTCTAGTGTGGATCTCACCGGGGTTACCAATTTACCGTCACCTTTGGCTGAAGATTCCGCTTTCTTACGTCCGATTTCTCTGGATACTACCGCACCTAGTGGTACAGCCACGTCCATGTCCTCATTTTCGAGGTGCTTCATCTTCCTTGGCAGTGCCCTCTTCTGCCGCTTGCTTGGGGCCTTTCCAGCTTCACTGTGTCCGGGCCGCTTGGATCCATTTCCAAATACCGGCGTTAAACCAGTAGCATCCACGTCACCAGCTTTCCTTTCTTGCGCGCCTCCTGGTAAGGGTGAAAGAGAAGGTTCTAAAAGGGAAAATTCAACCCGTAGTCCTCCCTCTTTAGTGGCCGAAGTTCAATTCTGCCGGGCCTTGCTCTTCCGTTTGCGGACGTCGAAGAAATAATGGAGAATGAGGTAATGAGACTAATCACTTTTCTGGGCAAAGATGTGGTTCTCATCATTTACAAGTTTACTTTCTCCTTAGATATGTGACAGCATCCTCGATGATCCTGCCAAGAGTGAAGTTCCCCAAATATATCGTTTTTGAAAGCGAAATTGACGGCATAATATAGTGTAAAGGATTCGCAGGAATTTAGGGCGAAGAAAACCAACAGGTCACCGTCAATATCCGAAGAGATAATTTCAAAGTTGCACAACACAACCTCCGTCAAACAGTCGTTCTCCTACAAAAGACTCGAAACCACCAGGGCTCGATTTTCAGGAACTCACCACGTACTTCCTAAGTTAAAGGAACATTTATCTGGAAAGTGGTTCAGCTCGTCCGTCGAGGTAAAAGATCAGCTTTAACGACATGTCGTTGAGCTATTTTGTCATAGGGTGCGAAAAAACAATCGTGCGATCTACAAAGGATCCCCACTTTTGGGATGCTTTTCATTCATATAAAAGGAGGAATAAGAAATAATTGGAGTTAGACAAAATCCTCAAAACTTTAAGAACATAAGCAACTTAAAATATCTATTCAGCATCTAATGAAACATTTTGTAGATACGAATCTGATGCTGAATTCCTATCTACGTCTTTCTACTTATTGCATCAACTTCTATTGTTCAGTGCTATCTGAATACTAGCATTTCATTGAACGTCATTGTATCTCTCCAGTGAAACATGCAATTTCCAAATTTAAATTCTATCTCTACATGGACGCAACATGCCTATCATGGTTGCTTCCATTCCATTTGCATACCAAAGTACCATCTCCTTCCCCATACAGACTCAAGGCCGAAGAGTCTGGATAGCAGCTGTGATGTTCATTATCACTCTTAGAAAATTCTGCGGGGAAAAGATAAAACGTCCATTGTGCAGCCGAACAATGCCCATCCATCAAGGTAATGGTGTAATTACAAGAGAATCCCTCATACACAATTCATAAAATCCCAACATAATTATCATCTTAAGACGCTATTTAAATCAGTGCAGACGTCAATTAACCATAAAATATCCATTCATAACTTTTCCTCATCCATTTTAATGCCAACCGCTCGGACGTCCATTATCATAATGAGAACGTAAACATCACGAAAACACCTTCTCCCAGACATCTCGCTATTATCTCCGCCCAACAGGCCAGGGACTCACAAAAAAGGAACTCATCAACTCCAAGGCTGATTTCATTTTATCATGCAACAGATTAAATACTTACCTGAATGATTATTGGCGTAATTATTTTCTTCATAAAAATTATATCCTTGGCTGAAAAGAAAATCGTTTTTGCGTTGAGTCTCCCTTACTCGCGCTTTCTAGGATCCTGAATTCTTGGAATAGCCGCTGCCTATCTTCCTCACACTTTCAGCAGCCAGGACTTTCCTAGGTTCCTACGGAAATAGCCTGAGTTTTAATATGTTACGGGAAAGCTCCTTTCGAGAAGTAGCGAAAGCGGCATAAAAGCAATTAGGTAGATGAGTTTTTTTTAAGTGGGACCACATTTTTCTCAGGAATAATGAGTAACATTTTTTAGCTTCTTTAGATTTTAAATGGAAGATACTGCATAAAAATTAAAATCCTAGGACGAAGTACGAGTATAGTCCTGTTAGGAAAGATAATTAGTTTTCATTTCGATGTTTTATTGGGCTCCAAATAGAACTTGACAGGTCCTTATCAGATTTTCCAACGAAAATTGGATGAAATGGAAGCAAATGGAGGAGAGTTTAATGGCGCAAGATTCCTTAGCAACGAAGGACCAAACTGAAAATTTATAACATTTCGATAACTCCACTTTCTAGGCTAATCAAATCCGAGCTGGCGAGCCTCAATTTTTTAGCCTGCCCTGAAGTTGGGGAACGAATTTTCCTTCGTCGATAAGAAGCTCGAACTGGCTGACGCAATACATGCTGCGGGGGAGTTGCCACTTGAAGGGTGATTCAGGCTGTCAGATAGGCTGAGGATCGTCGATTGGTAAAGTGACCTAAGGCGTTAGATGAACAGAGGCGCATAGCTGTCATTGACGAAAAGTGGCGTTCCTCCTAATCCTGGATATAAGGAAGACCATTAATTCTGCGAACTGAGCCGATATGTTTCAGGCATTGCATAATCGTTTTCGCGTTATTTAGGGATTGCCTACGAGGCTCGGGGAGAGGGACAAAGAGGAATCAAGAAGCAATTAGGAGTGATTCAAGGAGATATCCTTGATCCTGGTTTCCAAAGCACATCACATGATGGAGTGCTGCGACTCGAGATGGCTCAAGAATGACACCGGAGGCAAAGTCCAACAAACCTGGGCATTGCCGGAATGGCGATGCGACGAGTTAGTAAATGACTGACCAGGGATTCAACCTAGCTCTGGAGAAAGCGAAAGTGGTTATCCTGACTACGCCGTCGAAATACCTCAACATATTCAACGGCGGGATTTTTTGAACAAACTTGAAGTACTGTGGGCAAGTTTTTAGTTGAAACATTTATGATTACCTGAATAGAGGCCAACTTTGGAGGCGATTTGAGAAACAGGATCGATTTCGATTTAAAGGAACAAATCAAATATAAAAGCACGGCTTTTATTCAACTTCTGCAATCAACCACACCTCGTAATTCACAAAGTACAAAAACCCCTCTCACATAGACTGTTTTATCAGATTCTAATCATCATCATCATCAACGGCGCAACAACCGGTATCCGGTCTAGGCGTGCCTTAATAAGGAACTCCAGACATCCCGGTTTTGCGCCGAGGTTCACCAATTCGGTATCCCTAAAAGCTGTCTGGCGTCCTAACCTACGCCATCGCTCCATCTTAGGTAGGGTCTGCATCGTCTTTTCTTTCGTTCTTTTTCTACCATAGATATTACCCTTATAAACTTCCCGGGTGGGATCATCCTCATCCACACGGACTAAGTGACCCGCCCACCGTAACCTATTGAGCCGGATTTTATCCACAACCGGTCATGGTATCGCTCATAGATTTCGTCATTGTATAGGCTACGGAATCGTCCATCCTCATGTAGGGGACCAAAAATTCTTCGGAGGATTCTTCTCTCAAACGCGACCAAGAGTTCCCAATTTTTCTTGCTAAGAACCCAAGTTTCCGAGGAATACATGAGGACTGGCAAGATCATAGTCTTGTACAGTAAGAGCTTTGACCCTATGGTGAGACGTTTCGAGCGGAACAGTCTTTGTAAGCTGAAATAGGCTCTGTTGGCTGACAACAACCGTGCGCGGATTTCATCATTGTAGCTGTTATCGGTTGTAATTTTCGACCCTAGATAGGAAAAATTGTCAACGGTCTCAAAGTTGTATTCCCCTATCCTTATTCTTGTTCGTGCTTGTGTTTGACCAGTGCGGTTTGATGTTGTTGGTTGATTCGTCTTCGGTGCTGACGTTGCCACCATGTATTTTGTCTTGCCTTCATTGATGTGCAGCCCAAGATCTCGCGCCGCCTGCTCGATCTGGATGAAGGCAGTTTGAACGTCTCGGGCGGTTCTTCCCATGATGTCGATATCGTCAGCATAGGCCAGTAGTTGGGTGGACTTGAAGAGGATCGTACCTCTTGCATTCACCTCAGCATCACGGATCACCTTCTCGAGGGCCAGGTTAAAGAGGACGCATGATAGCGCATCCCCTTGTCGTAGACCGTTGTTGATGTCGAATGGTCTTGAGAGTGATCCTGCTGCTTTTATCTGGCCTCGCACATTGGTCAGGGTCAGCCTAGTCAGTCTTATTAATTTCGTCGGGATACCGAATTCTCTCATGGCCGTGTACAGTTTTACCCTGGCTGTACTATCATAGGCGGCTTTAAAGTCGATGAACAGATGGTGCAACTGTTGTCCATATTCCAACAGTTTTTCCATCGCCTGCCGCAGAGAGAAAATCTGATCTGTTGCTGATTTGCCTGGAGTGAAGCCTCTTTGGTATGGGCCAATGATGTTCTGGGCGTATGGGGCTATCCGGCCTAGCAAGATAGTGGAGAATATCTTATAGATGGTACTCAGCAACGTGATACCTCTATAATTGCTGCACTGTGTGATATCTCCCTTTTTATGTATGAGACAGATTATGCCTCGCTGCCAATCGTCAGGCATTGATTCGCTGTCCCATACTTTCAGCACAAGTTGATGAACCACTTGGTGTAACTGGTCGCCTCCATATTTAACCAATTCGGCTGTAATTCCATCGGCTTCTGGTGACTTATGATTTTTTAGCCGATGAATTGCACGGACTGTTTCTCCTAAACATGGTGGTGGCAGTATTTGTCCGTCGTCTTCAGTTGGCGGGACCTCCAACTTGCCGAAGTTCTGGTTGTTCAGTAGCCCATCAAAGCGCTCAACCCATCGCTCTAATATGCCCATTCTGTCGGAAATCAGATTTCCCTCTTTGTCTCGGCAGGATGAGCATCGAGGTGTATAAGGCTTCATCTCGCTGACTTGTTGGTAAAATTTCCGCGCCTGGTGCGGTTGCTCCCGGTACTTTTCGAGTTCACAGACTTGTTGGTTCTCCCAGGCTTCCTTTTTCCGTCTGTGAAGTTGCTTCTCCGCTCGACGGAGAAGTCAGATTCCAATGAACGTCAAAAAGATAAAAGTGATATGTTTGTTGGTACGTGTCTAGGTCTGGGAAAGGCAGCGCGATTGCATGCATTGCACGATCAGTTACATCTTGGGCAAGCTGCCTTTCTAAACATACTTGGCATGTAGAGTATCGGACTTATAAGCCCCTGCACATCAAAGTGGAAAAATAGACCAACGGGTATATACAAGCCTCCAGCTTCGTGAAGAGGGGATCATTATCATCAGCACAGCATGTATTACCTCCTCCTGTTCTGCTGATCCTCGTGGCCTATGCTTTAGATATATCGTTGCAGGGCTCATCCAGGAGCAGGTACAACCGGACAATACTTGCAGGCATATAGAAGAGCTCCACCATAAAGAAGTGTTAACGATCTATGTAGCAATAAGATATTTTGAGAAAATCCATGAAGAAATCCTATTTACCGTCCACAGATTATAAACTATAGTATGGTGGCGACAAGCCTTCAATATTGTCCACGGATTCTCACACCTAAATGAAAAAGATATTGCAAAAATTTTGACATACAATTTATCCTGGCCTGGCCTGGCATACGGAAAGACGCCATCCTCTTTGCGCTTGACTACAAAGATTTTGAACTCTCGAGGAAAGCCGGTCATAACAGAATAGCCCTGAAAGATTTGACGAACCGGCCAACGGCTTCGGGCATGTTTCCAGTGACGTCATCAAAATATCGGAGATAGATAAGGCAATATTGTCGAACATTCTTCGTTCACTTAATCCCTATGGGTAAGGATGATCTAGTCCGGAAAGTCAATAAAGGCAACATCTATGGATGGAATGATAGCGTCAATCATGATGCCAGACATACAGTGAATGGTGCCCTCAACGTACCTCAACAAGTGGCCCTGATTCCTTACATGTTTGACGATATGCCTGCATCCTAGATCGTAGTTTCGAAAAAGGTTTTCAGTGAAGAGCAAACTGCTAATGAACGATGTAGGTCAACATACACTTAGAGTCCTTGGATCTGTCGCAAACTCTTAGCTGACGCCGATGGGGCGATATAAGCTTGGTAGCAGCGCGTATCAAGAGTCAGCCCCTTTCGGGACCCTGGTCGGGTAGTATACATTAAACCGGTATTAGTATATTGAGTTGCCCTGAGCAAGTGCCCTCAGGGAACTGCGGTGGAGGGTGTCTCCAAGGGTGTAACCGTCTCTGAAGGTTGCGGCCCACTCTGTTGCACATAATGCGATGGTAAAACTTCTATGAAGAAAAAAACTACAAAACTGAGGAGATAGATGCAATGAAGGAAGAGTTGGCTGCGTTTGTAGGCAGCAAATTGTATCGCTCGTTGCAATCCCCAACGAAGAAGGCAGCATAGACTGAAAGATATGATGTGACACTGGGATGCGCAAGACCCAGAAGAGAAAAAAATTTGCAAAGGGGTGTAACACTCGGGGCGGAGACGGCAGTCCCAGTAGCATACAGTGCTAATGCTCCCAAAAGAGAGAAAACCGCTGAAACTGGGCCAATGGCTTCGAATTTAAACGGAATGTGAGCGTAGTCGCGTGTCGTTGCGAAAGTTGAAGAGGAAAGGCTTATTAAGAAATGCACGTCAGTTGTGAAGCACGTGTGATCTGCAATGTTCCTCCAGAAAAACGTCAACAAAGACGTGAAAAACGCGCTACTGGAGCTGGAGGAACTTTGCATTTCATTCTACCGCCAGGCATGGAGAGCAATCGAAGATGCGCGAGAAACAGAAGCAATCGCACGTTCTGCAGAGAGCACCGTAAGAGTCAAACGGATCGTAGATAGTCCGTTGGCGAGCAAACTGGGGAAAATCCGAAAGGAGGAAGATCCATTTGAAGGAGACTTCATCCTATTAGCATTCAGAGCTCGATGGAAGAAAGCAAAGAAGAGCACGAGGCAATAACAAGCCGCACAGTCTGAAAACCCTCTGTCTAAAATTGAGGCGATCACAAATGGTACATCACCAAAAGAGAAGGTGGGGAGACGAAGAAGAACTAGACCGCCAGTTCTGTTTATTAATGCGACCGAAGACAAAACCTTTGTGTCAGTTCTCAACGAGATCCATTATAGGATCAAGCGAGAAGAGAGTGGAACACAACTCCCATTCGGAAAACGAAGGGTGATGGAGTTATCGTCGAATTGAGTCCGAGAAACACAAATGATGGTACGTTCTGTTAAGCGGTCAAGGGTCTACTTTATGAGAAAGCTCTGGTTTCTATTGCTCAAAATGCTGTCAAATACTACAACCTGCCGAGGATCTGACAAGAGGGCAGTACTTTGCAGATGTGGCCAAGTAGGACATAAAACGAATAAATGTAACGAAGGAGTGTTGTGCTCTTTGGAGGTATTGTCGTATGGTTGGTCAAAGCGTTGCACATACGCGGGCTCGGAGTGGTGTCCTATCTTCAGGGTGTAATTGGAAAGAGCGGTTAGTATCCGATTTCTGCAGCTCAACATGTCCCAGAATGAAACCGCGTATGAGTTGCCAGCGCAGTTTGCTATGGAGATAAAAGTTGGTCTAGTGCTCATAAGCGCGACAAGGCGGGGCATGATGACTTATCAGGTACCATCTGCCATCTGGGTCTGTGTCAGCAACCATCTTAGGCTTCTTACCCAAGACTAAGGGGATAACTTTGCCTGGATTCAGCGTTTGGGGATAACCTTTTTCAGCATCTGTCTAACACCGATTGTGGCAATGCCGGACTTTCGACGTAAGCTTGATGCTTTGGAGATGGCTGTCTTGAGCACGGACTGGCTGATCCTGGTTAGAGGTAACTTTAATGCCAGGGCATACCTTACCCAGAATGTAGACTGAAATGGATTCTCGAACATCCGAAAAACCAGATCCAAGCCTATGTCCCGGCACCAAGGCTGCAAAGGAAGCCTTTGCGTCGGACTTATTGGTGTTGTTTGTGGATGGGTCGTGGGTCACCATCAATAACATCCATCGCCATCGAAGTGGTTGACGCTTTTTCTCAGTGTATACAACCTGACAATCTCCCTGTGCGTGGAACGCCGTGAAGAGGCATATCAGAAGATTCATCGAATTTCTTAGAACCCATGGAACCAGGCTGAAGGATTCCTCGGGGGTAGTGCGGGTGCAGTTGACTCTGTCGTAAATGCAGTTGTGAACTTGATAACGACAACCTGCTGGGCTTCTATGGTATATAAGCTGCCATTCCACCATTGACCTGGAACTACTGCTCCTTTTTCCATGAGTAGACTAGTAGATTCGTATAGCTATACTTGCTGTCGCGGACTTATCGCCAAAATAATTTGGCTATAGATCAAGGAGTTCCACGGTGGATACTACCATGCAAGTTGTGGATGCGATTCTTCAAGTTTGGCCACACAGCCGCCGACTTGCCGAATGGTACTCTTCGTAACGTTTGGTGTCAAAAATGCCTTTAATGGCGTGAAATGGAAAGTTGTGGTAGGCACACTGGGCAATGCACTCCATGTAATTGGGAGGGATGGTTTATCTGACAACCCGCTATCTGCTCTATGAGAATGGCCTGTCAGAGGAGGATCGAGACTAGATCGAGAGTAGCGCAAGGATCCATCCTATGGCCAGACTTTTGGAACGGTTTGTACGATGGTCTGCTAAAACTCGACATGCCAAAACAGTTTGGCTGACTATGCGAATGATGCTGCGGAATTTGTTGGTGGACGCATTGTTGAACAGGTGCAGAGCAGATTTGACATATTGTTGCGACGGCTAAACAGATGGATGGTTTTAGGCTTGGGTTGGAGGAAACGAAGTAGCCCTCTTGGCCAAAAAGAGAATTCCGAACTTGTATACCATATAGGTCCGCGAATTGATAATCGAATCAAAACTGACGGATTGACGTTTGATTCGAAGATGAGCCTTTCGAACAAATCAAGTAGTTGCAGTTTCGACCTTAAGTCAGCTATTGACAAAAATTGCTGTTTTCATGATATTCCAACAGCGAACCGGAGTCCAACACTCTATGCATAAAGGCATCCACTTGCCCTATCCACAAAAAAGGCATCGGAGATAAATAAGGCAATACTGTCTTATCATTATCGATGGATTCCTTTGGAGGCATGTGCTAGTCCTGTTGTGCAGCTTCCAAGCATGACAACCGTCAAGGCTTTCATAGATTTTTGGGTTAGCAACTGGGCAGTTTCAAGTGTAACTTTTCATAGTTATGCAACTATTATATACAAAATGTCATCAGCCGCAATGCAATGGTATGATTATTTTAAGACGTCAATAGTTTTCTCACCACCCTACTGGGCCTCTTGGAGTTGTTCTACGACACAACCCCAGCCTGCGACCAGTTTTCGAAGCCATCAAGTCTGTGGCGGCACCCATGCCTCCAGTCTTTCGTTTTCAAATTGATGATATTTGTAAGTCCTTAGAAGTTCCTTCGATAGACATTGATTGCGTCGCTTGGCGGACCGCAGAAAGAACCCTCACCTGTAGGAAGAAGATGTTTGCGACGGGTTTGAGAGCCGCGAAGTCACAGCCGCGGTGGAAAGGGATGGCCTATCCAAAACCGCCAAAATGGAATCCTTCCGATAAAAAATAAAAATACCCCTAACTTGAGACGCCATACCTATTTAACGGGGTGGGCACCGCAATCCTTCATCACCTACCTTTCCCATTCCCTCTCGCTTCTAGGAAAGGCACGATAATTTAAACATTACCGTGATGGTATCAAAAAACTCACTCACTCCACTCCAGACCCCGTAACTCTTTAAGGGAGGCGCCCATTACTTATGCTTACTTATGCTCTCCATTTCCCCCCATAACTTCTCCACCTGCTCAGGGGATGTATTTGAAGCTTGAACTTCCATTAAGACGTCCGAGTTGGCACCTTCCTAAGGGGTAATACCAACTCAATCGAGAAGAAATGGAAGCAGAGAGGGATCCGACCCTCTCTGCTGTGGTGTTATCTTAAATAATGTCTAGAACTTAACGACCCATAAGTAACAATCAAACGCGTATTAATATTTCATCAGATTTTTTCCAAAAGAAAAACCACTTTCCATCAATGAATTCAATTTCAATCAAAATCCACTCACTTCAACCATTGCGACTTTTCCACTTTTGGGGGCGAAAGGAAAGTGAACAACAGCAAAAGATTTTATATCAGAGACAAAGTCAAGTATCCGGAAAATTTCATATTGTCTGTTTTTATTGAAATTCTTCGAAACGGCTGAGGAATAAAGAATGAAAGTGCCTAATATCAGCATCCCTTATTCTCGGAAGTCTGCCTTCCTTCCAATCCGTCGGCATTCTCACTGTTTTATTTTCTTTTCCACGAAGTGAGTTGTCGTAGGACCGTCTCTGAGCCTTCACTCATATATATTTTCTCGCTTTATTATCTATTTTCGTATTGCCAAAGAAGAAACACATGAAATAATAATTCATATATGACTCTATACCCAGTGCCAGGCACTCTTTTTGGAGCCTACATCAATGTCGGGAGAAAAACTCGTGACATTTTCATATTATCATTATTAATGGCATGACCATCACAAGCATCCACATGGCCAAAACAGAAGGACTCCCTGGAACAGGGACGCTTCGAAGGAACAGGCAGCGGCAGATTCAGTCGAGTGTCACAATGGAAGCTTTCAAGGATCCAACCGAATCAGCACAATTAGGACGTGATATGTCCACGGATTATTGCGTACAATAAGTTGTCTTGTTCGTTAGCCGATGATGCGTAAGTGTCCTTGGGTGGATGTTTCCTCGGTGCCGCCATAACAGCAAATATATATTCGAATTAATTAATAAATACCCAATTCGGAGATGCATTCAGTCCGGGGTTGTCTACGGTCTTTTTATTGTTGGTTTTTGGTACGCTTTTGGAATGAGAAGAAGTTGTGTATTAGACCATTCAGGATGTGGTCAGCAAATCCGTGTTTGCAGTCATACGGCCGGGCAACATCATATTTATATCTGGTGGTTATACTTCAAAGAATGGCGAAGTAGGGGATCAATATTACTTTCGTTGAATGAGCCAGTGAACTAGCCAAGGATATTTTCATGTCTGCTGCACATAGAAAATTGTGACGGAACTTCAAAGGAAAAGATTAATGGATCGCTGCGGTTATTGAATTATTTTGTCAGGCAAGTGAGGGTCAATAATATTCGGGTTTACTTTGACTTCAATGTACTCGTATACTTGCTCAATATTTGATAGATTACAGGAGGTCAGGTGAAGGGCCTGAATTGTTAGGTATGCATTTGAAGTTCTTATATTCATATAATTAACATAGTATACTGTCAGCCCCGTTGACTTTTGAGCAGCTAATTACATCTTTGACAAATATGGTATACCTTAACAATTAAATTAGAAAGTACTGGTAAAAATACAAGTAGTCGGGGAGTCGAAAAACACCTCTCCCAATTCAGAGTGTCATAGAAACCGTGCTAATTGGATAGTGGTCGCCTCAGTGAGTAAGTTTGACCTTTCCGTGCCACGGGGAGCTATGGCATGGCGGACCTCCTAATCCCCATACTCATGGGAATCAAGAGAGTACTGGAATAAAAACAAAAAAAGCTGAAACCAAACAAGCGAGACACCGTGTCGCACACGAATTGTTTAACCAGGCGGAGGCGCATCTCCGAAACGCTGGAAGTCAGGCGATTATAGTCAAAAGGGGAGAAGTGGAGACGTGAAGCTGTGGAGCCAAGGTCAACATTGGACTGTAACTGACAAAGACAACTGCTCAAAAAGGGACAACTAAGAACACGTCTGACATCAGTACATGAGACGTCAAGAAGTAGACAGGCCTAGATGGTGCAGGTGTCAAAACCACGGGATACTGCGGAATGATTTTGGACTATAGTCCTTAAGTTGCCTGGCTGGGACGGAGCAGAACTGTCGACATGCGCTAGAGATGATATATCAGGAGCACACATGGTGACGGTGTTTCTTCCTAAAGCGGCAACACCAGAGAAGGAAGATCTTATGGGCCTCCTAAATGCTGAAGATGAGGATCTCCTGACGTGATCATGGAAAGTCTTCAGAAACAAGGTGGAGAGCAAAGGTAAATTCCTTATGATCGGGGTGGGTGAATGTCGAATTTAGCATATCAACTGTAGATCTGTAGTATCCAGACACTTATTTCCGAGTTATCACAATCTCGGTGGATGCCGAGTTCGGACAGTCCTACCTACTTAAAAACTAAAATGGCGCTGGTATTAGTGGCCGGCGGTAGGTCAATGGGAGAATTTGTCGAGAACTCCCCGCAACATCGAGCACCAATGCAGAATGATGTACTTCTGCATGGTTTGAACCAGATTGAGCGAAAGTCCCAGGATACCAAGGGAAGCAGTGAGGGATTTAGGTACAATTTCAGTAGCTGACGATATTATGGGAACTCGAAGCGCAAAATTTCTTTGATTTCCCGAGCCAATTGCTCATAGTTCACCTTCTTCTCCACAGACTTCCTCTCAATGTTGCTATTATGGGGGATAGCAACATATACAATAATAATATACGCGGAGCGACACGTCTTGTTAACTAACAGTACTTCAGGCTTGTTATGTGCAGTATGGTGATCAGTCAGAACTTGCCGGTCCCAATACATGCTGCAAACAGAACTAGTAAGTATTGCTTGCCGCTCACATCGGTAAACCGGACATGTTCCCGTGATCAGCCCATGTTTGTATGCAAAGTTTTGATGGATCACTTTACATTCAGCATTATGCCTGGTAATGTCTTGCACCGGTGCCATAACAGTGCAGCCAGAAATGAGATGGTTCAACGTCTCCAATGCCGAATGACACATTCTGCACTGGTCGTTCTCCACCCGTTCTTTCAAGATGAGCATTTTATAAGCTTGGGTGGCAACCATGCCATTCTGAATGGCATACATGAAACCCTCCGTCTCCTCAGGACACAGCCATCTGTTCGACAAATAGCTGTCAAAGACAATTTAGGTTTTTTCCGTGCATTGCCTTCGACTTCCATTCATTGATCCGCTCTTGGTCCGACTTCACCCCACTCAGAGGATTGAAAGATCGATCCTTCAAGTTAAGTGGAGTCAGCCCAGATTTTGCTATAAAAATAAGTGCGTAGCGAGTCGACTTGGCGATGATGTTGTGCCGCCACGTCAACCACGCCTTTACCTCTGATGTCACGAGGCAGGTTCCTCCGCTCCACAGCAGACTTTGGATGATGCATTCGGAATTTGGACATAGTAGTTCGTGTCCGCTGCTGGACGTTTCCCAAATCGGTCTTCGTCCACGGCAATATTCCGAATTCATAAGCCAGTGAAGGGATAACGAATACATTCAACGCGCTTATTTTATTCCTTCCCGAGAGATGCGATTTCAGTACCAGCTTTACACGTCGCAGGAATTCGGACAGCAGAGCATCCTTCAGAGTACGAACTCAAGCATGGGCTCCTCGCAGAATTCCAAGGTATTTGTAGAAGTCTGTCTCGATCTTAACTTCGATGTGGAGGTCACCAATGCTATGTCCGGGATGCGGCTTGTGATGACCTTTGCGAATGGCTTGGATTCGACACTTGTCTAATACAAACTCCATCCGAATATCATGGCTGAACTTTTCTACTATTCGCAACAGACTTTCAAGATGGTTGTCAGCATACAACTTGATATCATCTAGGTATATCAAGTGTGTCAGTTCGCACTTATTATTATTATTATTATTAACTATAGATTAGGCACCTGCACGTGCATATGGAAAAGCGAAAGAAAGCCAATTCGAGGGAGATATCAGTTGGAAAACTGACCGTGGTCCCCGGAGGAATCTTAAAGGCCATAGAGGTGGAAAGGACTGGATCAATCAGGGAAGTAGATTTGCTTCCCAGTTAAGAGCAGAAACTGGACTACCTAGACCTAGAACTTCTAGGGGTTAGGGTGGACTGGAGAAAGGTGATACTCCGACAGTGGAGATGAGTTCCAAACAAGAACGGAGCCAATGACCAGCATTAAATTAACCAGGTAATCCTCTACCATGCATGTCGTGGTATCGGGCTAATTCCCAGGTAATAATACCCGGATCCCACTGATGTTAGTCGCTGGACTGGTGAAGGACTGTGAGAGACTGCGATGCCAACGCCTATCAGAAAATCTGGGGGAGCAACGACATTAATTCAACAGGTGAATACCTTATTGAATTTATTCTTAGCATTTAGTTAGAAATATATAACAAAGAGAACACTTCAACATTCGTGACCAACGCTAGAGAAGAGGCACTTGACATAATTCAAGGGAATACTGATGAATGGGCTGGTCTGGTATTCTAGGGTGTCAGATGAGCCCTCTATGTTGGATGATAGGATAATCAGATTCGACATGAAGGGCAACTCCGAAATAATTGGAATAATAAGGAATCTCAAGAAAATGGTTTGCGAATCCTATGCAACGCACTTGACCAACAACATGGCTCTCTTACAAAAGGGCGGTGGTATCAGGAGCGAGTTGGAACTGGGAACAGTGGCGGAAGACCTCAAAAAGTCTTCATTGATGCATATGAACCCAGCTGTCCGGCTAAGATAGGAACCTAGGCAGAATGGGAACAGAGGTGCGAAAACTCAGGGCTCTATTAGCACCTCGCTATGTTGTGGTGAATTACTAGAACGGAGTGCTTAAAGGAAATGAATGCTGCTACCAAGAATCCACCTTTTGCTACGTTGCTCTTTTTCCTTTCTTTTGTGTGTACAGGGTGATATAACAATCGTTCGTTCCAGCTAGACTGCCTGAGCATCTGGGCTTGAGCGGGGCGCTCGTATGATTCGCGACCACTAAAAACCACCCCTGGTCTATCCAGCCCTAGCCGCTCACAATCCTTATGTAGGTGTTATTATAGGGGATGGATTTGCCTTTAGACTATCGTGCTTTTCGTCGCTTGAACTTTTCTCCTCCATACTTCCACCACCAGCTCGTTCTGAATTTTTGCAATTGCGGAGGAAACTTCTCTTTGATCTCAGCATCTCCGCAACTATACTCTCGGGACACACGATCCTTCCCAGCGTTTGTTTCAGACTCCTCCTCTCCATTGCAAACGTTGGGCAGTGAAACATCACATATTCAGCATCATCCAGTGTGCCACTCAATACAGAGCAATTGCGCGAATCATCTAGTATACAGCGATGCAAATACTCCCTGTAGCAACGACCGGGTTCCGTGAGGAACTGAGTAATGTGGTGGTTGGTTTGTTCTTATTTCCGCTTAAACCTTACCCTAATGTTGGGAATGAGCCTCTGCATCTACCGCTGCAATTCATGTGACCTTTACCTTATCGCATTGCTGCGTTGTATGTGGCTACCCATACGTCTTGCATAGGTGCTATACTACCCATTTCATTTGACAGAATATCGGTTGGGATCATATCCGCTCTCAACAATATTACCTCATCTGACGTGGTTCTAAAAGCGTCGTATCCCCTGAATGCCGTCAACCGGTGTATCATTCCACACACACAGGCGACATCTTAAGAAAGAGGGATTATACCACTCCGCCCAAGAGTAATCTTCTACAATGTTTCGGGCAACCAACAACATTCTTGCAAGTGCCGCGGGAGCACTACCTGCCTTTTGAGATGCATACTCTAGCTTTGGGGTCAATTATTGCCTCAAAGTATTTGATAGTCGGCTTAGAGACGACCATATGTCCACCGAATTCCATCTTCAAGGTAGTTTTAGTTCTATGGTTCATTATTAGGAACGTTCCCATTCACCAGGACCGATCTGGCCTTTTTACTGCTCTTGCCGACTCCGTCGCGTAAGCATCCACATCTTCAGGGCACTTCGTTTCAACAATTACAGCTAGGTTATCGGAAAAGCTCACAATCCCTACACTGGGACTGAAATCCCAAGCACTCCATTATACATGACATCCTACAGCCACAGTGGTATCCCCACTATGACGACCAGACACCACTTAAGGCAGTCAATGTGCTTTCAATTTAGGCCAGTGGGCCGACGCTCCAATAACGCTATGTAATAGTGCCTATTGACGGTTTATCCCTTCTTCAGATAGTTGATGAATATTATACCATGTACATTAATAAATATAATAGCCTTCTGGCCAACAACAAGTGCTTCAAATGCTACAATGAATCGTCAACTTGTTGTTTGGTCAATTGTGAGCTCGCGTGCCACCCACTTTAAACAGAGCTTTCGCATACCCAAACAATCATGCATAATATATGCAACATGTTCCCTTGACATCTTTGGAGTCTCAGCTATCTCGATCATTTCATTTTGCGGTCATCCAAAATTATTTTGTGGACTTTTCGATTAGTTCCGCCGGGAGAACTACAACATCTGACGAACACCATAGCAACAAAGAAAGCCAACCTGCCGATTGGCTGCGACGCTAATATACGCTTTGGGGCAGCTCCGAAATCAACGATAGAGGTGAGTCATTCTTTGATTTTATCATTACTTCAATCCTATCGGTGTGTAAAAGGGGCAGTACACCAACCTTCCATTTCCCCTGCTAGGAGAACTATGACGGTTGGGACGAGGGCTTTGATATCACCTCAATAACCGACAGGGTGGAGAACTGGAGAGCGTCTGACCAGAGGTCTTTCTCTGATCACAGTTGGATACTTTTCAGTTTAGATCTCGCCGCGGCGGTCTCCAAACCCTTCAGAGACCCCAAGAGGATCGATTGGAGAAAGTTAATAACAAACTCTCCGGTGCGCAAATTGGTAAGATTGGCACGGCAGACGAACTGCAGTCAAAGGTCGGGGCTCCGGAACAGGCATTCGATACCGCCTTTAAAGTCTCGTAAAAAGGCTCTGCCACCGTGGTGGAATAAAGATCTCTCCAGCCTTAGGAAGCTGACCAGAGAAAACTTCAACATCTGCTACAGGTAGAAGTACTGGCAGCCGTAGAAGGACTGCATGAAGAAGTACAAGTCGGCCATCAAGACCACCAAGAGGCGGTCTTGGTTGGACTATTGTCAGAACATCGACAGCACCAGTGAATCCGCGAGGCTCAGTAAGATTCTCTCCAAGGAACATAAGAGTCCATCCTCTTTTAAAAAGTCGGAAGGCTCCTGGACGGAATCTTCTAGCGAAACCTTGGAGCTGCTGGTTCAAACGCACTTCCCCGCCAGCGAGGAGAACTATGAGTCAGAACCTTGCTTGGAGGGTTTGTTGCCACTCCAGCGGTGCGTGACTATCAAATCGGTAAATACCGAGGCTAAGATCGGCTGGGCTATAAACAGCTTCTCCGCATACAAAACCCAGGCATAATGCCAGTCATGCTACAGAAGCAGCAGGAAAGGTTTATGCCGTGGCTTGTTGAGGTTTACCGGAGCTGCATCTCTTTAGGATATGTACCACAGTCCTGGAGACGCGCATGAGTGGTTTTCATACCGAAAGTGGGCAGGCGCGGTCATGAGTCCGCGAAGGACTTTCGACTAATCAGCCTGCCCTCCTTCGTGCTGAAGATCCTAGAGCGCGTCCTGGACATTCACTTAAGGACGATTATGGAGAGAACGCCTTTCTCTAAGTCGCAGCACGCCTACCTCAAGGAAAAACCACTGAAACCGCCCTCCACGAGGTAATTGGCACGGTTGAGCGGTTGCTGCAGTACACGCAGTATACTCTAGCTGCCTTCTTGGATATAGAGGAAGCTTTTGTGTCCGGATAGCTCAGTGATTAGAGCACTAGGCTGTCATACGGAAGGTCGCGGTTCAAATCTCACTGGTGGCAGTGGAATTTGCATCGTGATTTGACGTCGGATACCAGTCGACTCAGCTGTGAATGAGTACCTGAGTCAAATCAGGATAATAATCTCGGGCGAGCGCAATGCTGACCACATTGCCTCCTAGTGTACCGTTACGGTCTTGAATGAAGTGCTCTAACACACTTCAAGGCCCTGATCCAATATGGTTTGTTGCGCCAACGATTATTATTATTATTTTAACAACGTTAGTAACAATGTCATCAAGAAAGCCTTAATGTTCTTTCCTCTAATGTAAAGTATCTGGGTGTGATCCTGGATCCAAAGCTAAATTGGAGATTGAACATGCAACTGAGAGTTAAGAAGGCCTGTATTGCCTTTTATGCCTGCAAGAGAACCTTTGCAAAGAAATGGGGTCTCCGGCCGAGGATGGTTTTCTGGGTGTACACCACTGTAGCGCATCAGAGCCTAACGTACGGATCTATTGTATGGTGGCACGCTTTGAAGAAAAAATATTGTATTTTTGAAGCTTAATAGGATTCAAAGAACCGCGTGTGCAGATGCTGCTGGGGCTCTGCAGTCCTGCCCGGCAGATGCTTTCAAAGTACTCCTGCATCTCCTCCCCCTAAACCTCCACATTAAATACGTTGCAGCGGGCAGTGCCGTCAGACAACGTGAGTCCGCATGCTTTGCAGCGAAGTCTTACGGCCACAGCAGAATCCCAGATGAAGTACCTCGGGAAATTTCGGCATTCCCCACGGACTATGTCACACGCAAGCTGAATTTTACGAGAAACTTTGCTGTGCACTTTCCAACCTAGGCGAAGTGGAAGACCGGCGGCTTGTTGCAAGGTTATGACATAGTATTCTTTACGGGCGGATCAAAGATTGCCTGTGGAGTCGGTGCGGGGGTTTTCTCGAATACACACAGTGTATCCAAGTTTCGCCAGTGTATTCCAGGCAGAAGTAGTGGCAATATTGGAAGTCTGTCGATGGCTGGAGCGAGATTCGAGCCCCAAACGTAACATAGCCATTCTGACCGACAGCCAAGCGGCCATCAAGACTTTGTACTCAGCGACATCTTTCACGCTGGTGGGTCGGTGCAGAGACTGCTGAACCATCTGGGCGGGACGCTCAAGGTCACTCTCCTCTTGGTTCCCTGGCAGAGGAACATAGAGGGGAATGAGCGGGCTAACGGATTGGCCAGGCGAGGCTTTGCTCTTGGCAGTCCTTCGGCGAATACAGTCGGTGTTCCGCTGGCGGCTCTCGGGGGCCGAGTCTACTCGCATTATCTAGCAGCCGCGGGCCTAAGATGGCGAAGGCTTACGAGCTGTGCCAAGTCAAGGAGAATTTGGCCCGCTTATAACATAGCCCGATCACGAGAGCTCCTGTGCCAGACGCATGCAAATGCATTCAAGATTACGGCGGTCTGCACGGGGCACTGCCCATACGGGACCATGCCGCTAGGCTTGGCATACCCTACAATTCGCATTGCCGAAGCTGTGGAGAAGAAAGGGAAACTATCATGCACTCTCTCTGCGATTGCCCAGCTATGGCCAGAGCCAGGTTGCGGAAACTGGGTAAACCATTCTTTAGGGACCTCAGAGAGATTTCTAGTTGCAGGTGGGATAGCTGCTTTCTTTCGTGGATGCTACGGGCTGGCTCTGAAGATCCAAGCCGGCTGGACTCTGCCTCCTTGCTCCCATGACAGCAGTCACAGTTTTAAGAGTTTGTGGCAACAAAACGGCGCACCAAAGCGCTGATAGGGCTCCTCGGGTGCGGCCACTGATACCTACCTACCTACCTACCCAGGCCAGTGTCTCGGGGGCTAGCCCGAAATAATGTGACAAACGGTTTCAGGGTAGTTCTCTGATGAAAGGGGGATGGGGGGGGGGGAAGCTCAACGTTCCTCAGTTATTCAAATGCGGTTCTTTCTGATCTTCTTTCAGTCAGGCCTGGGACTAGGTACATCTCCCAGTGATTGCATAGTATAATAAAATTACTGGAGAGATGGAGATGACATCCTTGAAGTAACCACTACAGAATGTCTTGAAGCATTTGATTTGAGCACCATTTCGCGAACTTGTTGTCTACAAACGAATTCAATTTCAAAATGCAACTTTATTTCCTTTTGACGCAGAATATTTTGTCCACTACAACCCAACAGAGTATCACAAATCCTTTTTCCTTCAAGCGACCACTTCACTTGTGACGTTGGATCCATTCGAACAAAAGAATGCACAATAATTGAGTTCCAATGAAACGCTCCCAAACAAAAGATAAAAAGGAAGAGATAAAAGGGTTTTCAGTCACGGTCGACGAGATTGAAGTTTTCAAAATGAATTTTCAAGTTAAATTCTTAAAGGTTTTGTCACCAGGTGAAAGAGGGACCGGGACCAAAAGTAATATGTCCCCGTAAATTGCATCGGGTCAAACAATAGTAATCTCGTGTGTAAGCTAAGCGGATTAGGAGGGTATAGCGAAAGCATTCCCTCATAGTTGGGCATATCACTTTCACGTAAACTCCGAGGAATTTGCCGATGTGGGTCCTATTTTCCTGTCTGGAATGTAGTGAGCAATAAAACTTTTAGTGAACTGAAATGCAAGGAGAGGAATTTTAGTTTATGGTGGACTTAGTTGGAATCCTTTGGATTTTTGTTCGGAGGATATTCGTACAATACATCTATTGAGTGGTTTGAGTTTGGTTTCCTGCTGATATTGGACTTTGCTAGGATAACTGGGTATAGGAGAGGATAGATAGAGGAGCGAAAACTACTCAACCCTGGTGAGAAAAATTCGGTCCTTAAAAATTGATCCCCCCCCCCCCCATAGGCGCTTTTATTCTCCGTGATTCGTTCTGGTCCAAAGGATTTATTGTTATGAAAGTATTGTGAGAATTCCAATTAGGGATTTTTTCCCAGATAGAGGCAAAGGACACAATATCACAAACCTGTGAAGTACAGTACTCCTTTTTCCCTCTCTCTATGGAACGACTCCAATTTTGTTTGACCAGGACTAGAGTAAATGGATTTTTCATTCAGAAATCAATCCTTTTCGGAAAATACTTTCAGCTTCGTCGCTTTTTAGGAGTGAATGCATTAATGTCGAGAACAGCGTTATTCCGGAAAGGGTGTCTTCCGCAAACATGCTATCGATTTTTATTGATGAGAGTGTATGTGTGTTATTAATTTCAGATCAATGAACTGCGAACTTCCAAATGGTAGACTATAATTGTTTTAGCAGATACACGAAGCTCTGGTCTGCTTCGAATGTTTTGGTGTTAAACGGAACGTGAGGCCTTGAAAGCTGCTGGTGATATCCGATGGAATCATCCCCCATAGAAGAGTACTAAAGGACTAAACACAGGATCAATAGATTCATTCGGATTAACCTGATTTCAGCTTCCATGGAGCGAATATTCAAAATTTCTTGAAGCTGCGGAGTATACTTGAAAGAACACCGTAATTAACTCTTCAAAGTCCTGAACATACCTCGCTTCCGGAAGCAGGCACAGTTCCATTAATTACGTGTTGTTTTCCATTTGGTTACCTAAGCGCTGTTTACAGTAAGAGCACGAAGTGAAAAATCACCTTATTCGAATGGAGACATCCGCCAGGAGTGCACATCGAACCAGGGAGTCCCCAGCAGATGATTCATGCAATGGTCCCCGCGAATGTGGCCAATGTGGTAATTGCGTTGGTTTCAAGGACCTTGAGAAATTATGTCGGTTGCGTGGCTGCGGAAAAGCAAAACGCGAATAACATATAAAAATCGCGTGTTTCAAAACGGTTTTAATGAGTCGACGGTATTTCCCTGGATATTGGTATTTTTGGAGAGAACCCATCGGAGGGTGGTATAAATATGCCTCCTAGCACAGGCTTCTTACATGCTGGAAGTATTTATTATACCATATCATACCAATCAAACATTCCTGATAATTTCCCGGTACTATGGTGGAAAACTGATGATTCACTATCATTAGCTCTGATTACCTTTTAATTACTGTTTGATGTCTTCCTCGAAGGATCCTTTTTGTTGTTCTGTTCGCCTTTCAATTCCAGTACGTGTTGCTCAACGAACGTCGATAGCACCAAGAACTTTCAGAGACACATGCCTAGGTTTAATCCACTCTTCCTACAGAAGGAAACCAACAACTTGAGAAAACATCAACTTTTCACTTTCACTGACTTTCACCAGAGCACATATACGTATACCCCCGGATAGCTGCACACAAACTTTACGCAATAATGGGAATGGTTGGCGCCAAGGACGATGACGATAAAGGAGCCGAAAACGAGATTAAAACAGTTGATGTATGTATCTAAGATACCGTGACGGTTACGAGTGCAAAAATCAGGCAGACACTAAGCAAAAGGATACTTTGCGCTCCCCAATTTCAACTGATCCCGAACACGTTTCTAAACGGACTGTTCGAACTGAAGACTTTATGAATTCTTGCCAGTTCCTGTGGGGTGTCTTTTGGGGGAGTCGGACAGCGGGATAGGGTCCTGCAGAAAATGCGCATGTCCTTACATACTATTGTGAATTGACCTTTCATGGAGGAGAAATGCTGAAGTGGATCAACGTTGGGAAAGGTTTGATTCAAGCCATCGCAGACACTCGGATTGTGGCCAAACACTGACCCGGAGGAAACATATGATTGTGATTTCTGGACACAATGGATTTAGTGTAGGCGAAAATTATGGATGGTTGATTTGAAAAGGTCAATACGGAATACATTGAGATTGTCGTGTATGAAATTGGTTGATTCGGATTGGAGTCTGAATGTGTTGCGTTATTTTAAGGACGGGTTATTAATGAGGTATAGATTGGGGGTGATTGAAGGCAATAAATATTGAGGAGCTATTTGGGGCAACACAATGTCGCCAAGATAGTCATAGGCTCGGTTGCAAAGGAAGGAGGAAAGGGTCGTTAGTATGTGAATAGTGAAGGGATAGGTACGTTGCTAGGAAGTTAGTGAAGATAAAGGGTTGGTGAGATAGTTAGTTAGCTTAGCTTAATGGGGGGCGCCGTAGCTCTGAGCACTCGGGTCATTGTTACGCTCACTGCACTATCCCCAGAAATCGCTTATTCAATGGCTTCCCGCCTACAACGCTCGCAGGATTTAGCCCTCTGAGAACATTCTCTAGAGGCAGAGAGTATTTAGATTCTTCATTGAAGAAAACCTTACCAAGGTGTCTTCATCTGAGATCTGAGGAGCCCGGACCGCTGCATAAAAAGCGCAGGGCTCTATCCTCCTCCTCTTCACATTGCTGCACATAGCCGAAACCACCATCCCAATCTTTTAAGGAGCAGTATCCTGTTAAAAGCCCTACTAGGGTTTTCATGTTCCCTTTCTTAAGGGACAACAAAAATGCCGCTCTAGCGACCCCAGGTTCTTTCGCAAGGATTTTTGCCTGCCGGAAAGAGTTCGAATTTCTCCATTGGGCTGCGTGAATCCTTGCAATTTAACCATTCAGAGTAGACTTGGCAGTGGATGGCCGGATTCCAAAAGTTGTTTCTGGCCCCACCATTGTGGATGCACAACCTCGGCGAGCCAGTCTTTCCGCCTCTTCATTACCATCGATGTTAGAGTGCCCCGGCACCCACATCAGGAATATTTCGTTTAGTCGGCCAAGATTCAGCCGCATCTGATGACAACTCCAAATCAACTGGCTTGATATATCGATGCTAGTGATAAAGCTGACTGTCGGAAGACATTAGAATGGTGCAACCCCTCCATTTTTTTCGCAAACATTCCTTCTGGTGCCAATAAAATGACATATATTTTCGCCTGGAATATGGTTGTCATTTTTCCGAGGGGTCGGGCCGTTCCATAATTGGATTCCCTAAGAATACCCCTGCACCGGATCCGCCCTTCATAACTGATTCGTCGATGAAGGTTATTAAGTCTGCAATCAGAAAAGACCCATAACCATTTATCGATCATTTTTCTCTTTTGCTGATGACGACAATGTATGTCTTTTCAAAGACGAATCTGGCAAACATATAATCGTCCGGCATCAGAGCTACCGGATGTTTGTCAAGGAATTTTCAGGTAGACGCATGGCCGTTTCATTGGCCGCCTTTCCACGCTCCTATCTGCGCCATTGGTTGCTTTTTTTCACCTCCAAGTGAATGGGGGGAAGATTTAAGATAACTTCAAGCACCGCATTCGGAGTAGTACTCATTGCTCCAGTAATACCTAGCCAACTAAGCCTCTGAATCTGCATTAGCAGCTTCTTGCTGTTAGCAAAGTTTAGTCTCGGCCACCAGACGATGCATGCATACATCAAAATGTGTTCCAGTGTACCCGTTTTGGTGAAAGTCCGTAGGTCTTACCTACCGCATTCCTTTAACTTTAAACGCTTATATTTCCCTTAACATTCAGAATTTCGCAAAAAAGGAGCCTAATTCGTGATCACTACTATCGGGGGAGCTTCTGAGCTTGAAAATGGTATATAGGTTGGGGGGTCTGGGTGCCAGTAAAATTGCAGATTTTTGGAGGAATCTTGGCAAAAACCTTAAATGCTTATATCTCCCTTAATATTGAGAATTTCGAAAAAGGAGCTTAATTTGTGATCACTTGTGTTGGGGAGAGTTAGCCTTTCAAATGGTATATAAGTTGGGGGGTCTGGGAGGCGGGAAAATGGCCGGAAAGTGGCGCAATCTTTTGAAAAACTTTAAGCGCTCGTATCTCCGTTAATATTCAGAACTTCGCGAAAAGGAGTTTAATTCGCGATCATTTCGTTTTTTTTTGGGAGTATTGTCTGTGAATGCGTTTACGCACAGAGTGTTGGGTTCCCGCAATAGCACGCTGGCGGACTACCAACTAAACACCCCCTGTCATCAGAGAACTAACTTGGAACCGTTTGACATATTACTTCGAGCTAGCCTTCCCGCTCTGCCGGCTTTGGGAACCTTCAAGTCAGGGAATTCGTTTCACCAATAGGTGTTGAGGAAGGGTTGTTATAGGAGGGGTGTTGTTGTTAGTTCAGGGAACCCCTTACCATCCGATTCCTCCGCCGGTCGAGTTCAATCTTCTTCGCAATAAGAAAAGCCCGAACATAATGCGCAATACGATTCCAGCGGCCAGCGCGCTTGAGTATCTCTCTAACAATGTTGTCTGGAGAGATCTCCCCTGTGTCTCCAGAAAGCTGCTGACTAAAGCCGTCCCACCTCTCGCAAGAGAAAAAGGTGTGGTCATCGTCGTCCGCCACTTCATTGCAGAACACACAATCAGGAGATCGCGCCTTCCCACTCCTGTGCAGGTGAGACTGAAAACCTCCATGCCCACTTAGAAGTTGGGTAAGGAATTAATCAATCTCTTCTGCATTCTGTTCAACCACGAGTCTAATTTGTCTATGAGCCACACAGTCCATCTTCCCCTTGACTCATTCTGCCAAGAAAGTTGCCACTCGGTAAGGGTGCGTTTACTTTCTTCACGGGCAACCACCTCTCTTAAGTTTTCGTCCTTACGGCGGTAGATAGCTTGGCGCTCCTTGGCAAGGAGGGCAGCGGGGATCACTTCTGCGATCACCATCACAGCCGGTTCGAAGACGGTGCGATAAGCAGACGTCATTCACAAAGCTACCCGCCTCTGCGCTTGAGGAAGGCGTTTACGATTCACCTCCTTGTCAAGGGCATCAGCCCATACCTCCGCACCATAGAGAAGAACTGACTGCGTTGCTCCCATAAGGAGACGTCTCCTAGTAGATATAGGGCCCCCGACATACGCCATTAGCTGACTTAAGGCCGCGACTCCAGCTGCAGCCCTGTAAGCCACTGCTTTAATTTGCTCGAAGAAGTTCATCTTCGAGTCGAGTATTAAACCAAGGTATTTAACCGCTGGCTTTGACTCTATAGTCAACTCGCTGATCGATATGGGACGCAGGGTCGGGATTCTCCTTCTGGTCAGGATGACTACTTCAGTTTTTCCAGCGGAAGGCTGAAACCGTGAGCAGTCATCCATCCGCTTACCCGTTGTATCAATATTTCAAGTCTGTTTTGCGCATGTTCAACAGTGCGTCCGGCAACAACGTCGTCTGCATAATCGACCAGTCGCGACTCTTCGGGTATATCGAATCTCAGCAAACTATCATAGGAAGCGTTCCAAAGGTGCAGGCCCTAGGATGCTACTCTCGACGAGATTTCCATCCTCCTTTGGCCGTCTATCGTCTCATAGAGCAGGGAGCGGTTTTTCAGATAATCCCTCAATATACGCAAGATATGGGTTGACACGTGAAAGAAGTTTTCTAATGTGGCTAGCATATCTGTCGATCTTACGGAATTGAAGGCATTTCTGACATTAAGCTTTATGAGGAGCACTATCCGTCGAGATCGACCGCTGTGTGCTTCGGCTCGATGAATCGCATCTACCATCTCCATAACAGTATCAACTGTAGATCTCCCTGTTCTGAACCCGAACTGCTTTGCGGATAAGTCCCCGGCAGCACAGATCGCTTTAGCGGGTCTACCCCTGATGAGCTTCTCGAGCACTTTTCCGGCTGTGTCGAGCTCCGGGTCGCCTTTACCCTTACTGATCAACGCAAGTCTCGCCACTTTTCCGCGACAAGGCAAAATGTCCTCCTTCAAGCAAGCATTGAATACTTCAAGCAGCAATTCTGGCCGTTGGCGTGACACCAGTTTGTAAACTTCCGTCGGGATGCCATCAGGACCTGGCGCCTTCCTGTTTTTCATAGTAAGAACCACTTCTTCCAGCTCTCTCATTGTGAAAAGGGGGCAATCCTCGACGCTTTCCGCGCTATTTACATCAACCCGTACTGGGTGTCAGGGGAATAATGCCCGCACAATGCGGTCCATCTGGTCGCTACTTAGTATGCAGGGACTTCGCAGAGCCCCGATTTTCCTGGCGACAAGCTTATAGCCAAGTCCCCACGAGTCCTCATTCACCTCGTTAACAAGGTTCTGCCAGCCGCGGGCGTTGCTTTTATTTATAGCGCTGTGGAGTCTCCTTTTTGCTGATCTATATTGTGCCTTTATGGCACATGGCTCCTCGTTGGCGTGCAAACGTTGTGTCAAACGGCGGAGCTTATGACACTGCCTCCGTAGGTCGGCAATTTCTGTCGCCCACCAGTACATAGAAGGTTTGTCGCGGCTGGGTCCCCTGCGGGGCATGGACGCCTCACACGCTGTCATTATCAGGTTCATCACTGAATTTACGGCGGTGTCAGCGGCGACACTACCACCCCCCGGAGTGCCCTCCAGCGCGGCCCTGCCTTTTCCAAGAGTCTCGACGAAGTTCTCGACGTTCATCCTTGCGACATTCCACAGGCAGGGGAAGCGTCGCGTTGGTGCTCGCCGGCAAATTGCGTCAACCACTTCGAACGCGGTGTATTAATGATCACTTGCCGGGAAGTCTTCTGGAACTCGCCAGAAGTGATGCCAGGAATGCTTCCTTCACAGCCTGGGTGTCGAAACGTTGGCGTGGATCCGGTGTTCAAAACTACGAGCCCGGTTCTCGCCGCCACTTCCAAAATCCGTTTCCCTCTGGAGTCTGACTGAGGCATGCCCCATTCAAGGACCTTGGCATTAAAATCACCGTCTACCAGGATTTGTCCCTCCGTGCTCGAAACGGCGTCGGCCAGAGCATCAAGCCGGCACCGAAAGTCCGGAATCGTCTCGTTCGGCGACAGGTAAACGCTAAAAAACGTTATCCCTAAACACCAGATCCAGACGAATCCGTTCCCCCGGCTTTCCGCAAGAATATGAAGTCGAACGTCGTCCGGAACCCAGATGGCAGCGGTGCCCGACAAGTCGAGATACCATGAGGACGGGTCCTTGTTTCGGTACTGCTCGCTAATCAGACCTAGATCAGCATTTACTTCCGCAGCGAACTGTGCTAGCAGTTGGTGAGCGGTTGCACTCCGGTGCATGTTAATTTACAAAATGCTGATCATGCCGTTCGCACCCTAGCCCTTTCCAATTGAGCCCTAAAAATTGAACACCGCGCCACGATCCCCACAGAGAACGCAACTCTCGCTTTCCTTGCAGGTCTTCGCTTGATGACCCACTTGGCCGCATCTCCAGCATGTTGTCCTCCTGTTCAGACCCTTGCAAGCTGCTGACGTGTTTCCATAGTCCAGACACCTGCAGCACTTGGTGGGGACTATCCGCATTCGCACCCTGGATACTACCCATCCGATTTTAATTCTCCCACTGCTAAGGAGTTTCATCACATATTGCTCGGGGACTTCCACCACGGCGAGCTTTTGGCCTCGAGCATTTACAGAGGTGACACCTACCCTGGCATTGGTTGCCTCTGGATATTCACGCTTTAGCGCCTCCTCTAATTCGACCTTTTCTGTGAGGCAGTTAAGATCCCGGATCTCTAGAGAGCACATGGGCTCTAGGCTAGAAACAAGAGCCTTCTTCCCCAATAACCCCTTGACCGCTTCGCAGAACGTACTCTTGTTGGTCGTCTTTGGGTCCAGTTCGACGAGAACTTTGCCACTCCTCGTTTTCCGTATAGAAGACACCTCTGCTCCGACATGTTCGGGTTTCATCCTGTAGCGGAATTTAAAACTTGAAACGCATTCGATAAACTTTTCAAATCACCACTTGCACTAACTATCCAGAGAAAATCCCATAAATTGCACGTCCTAATTCATTCCCCTAATTATCAGGATGACTCAATGCTAAAATCTAGCGTATCACCACTTCAATTAATCCACGCGTGATTCAATTTTCGCCGAATATGGGGTTCCCGCTAAAAATTCAGCCAACCACTCACGTAAAATTCCTCATTCAATTAACTGACCAGCATCACCATATACCATCATGGATAGCCTGTAGGACGAAAGAGTTCGTTTTAACAACGTTAGCGGTCAGAGATCCATCTCCGGACTTCGGACTACAGATTTAATGACCGTGTCGGTTATTTTACGCACCAGCGCATCTATTACACGCTCCTTCCGTACACTATAATTCGTTCATTTTCGCCTCTAATTCTCGTCCTGGATCGAGCACCTCCACTCCGGCTTCCACATCGAATTATACGGCTCTGCTAAGCGCAAACGAATCCTGTGGGTGGATTCTTCGAAACGAGGACCCGTGTGGAAATGTGCACATTCACATCGATAATAGAATGGAAAAGTTCTGGCACGGTCGAATACATCTACCCCATAGAATGTAATTAGTTGGAAATCAGCAGCGAAGTGAAACTATTTTCCATGTTTTGCCCAAGAGAAATACATAAATCTAATTCGGGATCCGGCCATGGTCCTCTAGGCATTATCGTGATTAAGACATATGAGAAACGAGCTAAGGCGTAGGCATGTTCTCCGTAAATGCTTCTTCCAGATACACACTCGGATTATGGAGCTTATGCTCTTCTGCATTAATGAAGGAGTCCTTTTATTCCCAGCGCACGCCTGGCTTAATTCCAATTAAAAGCGAATTCTTCAGGAATCACTACATTCCAGTCAAAGAACCTCAAGCTGGAGAAGTCAAAAGATTGAATCATAACTTCTGAGATATCTTATGCAATTGCTTACGTAAATTCACTCTCGGGGGAAACTATTCGAAATTTCTAATATCCTGAAATTCCAGATTGGCAACTAAGCGGTGCGTACGACCTTGTGAACTACGCTCAGAGCCTAAGGACCATGAACCCTACTTGGACTATTAACTCAAACTTGGCAAACGATCGAAAACTCGATAAAACTTTTCACATGTATGACTACAACTATGTGCGGTAAAATCAAGGATTTCATTAAGAGAAATGTGTCCTCGGCAAGATTCAAGATAAGGAACAAGAAATCCATTTTGAATCAGTAATAATTTGGCTAAATTAATTACTCAGAAGTATCACCAGTTGGGATTATGGTTTGAAAAAGGTCTTTGGAATTCATGATGTCTTTAATGGGAGATATTTTGAGGGGGCGTAAGAATTTAATCTTCTAAATATCTTGAATCTTGATTTATGGAAGATGAATTGATTGATATGATTCAGGTAATAAAAATAGAACGATTTTGAATTATGTTGTAATATTGAGTAATCTGAATGAGTCCCAAGTTTTAGACCCCTCACAAAATAAGTCTAACCCTATTCACATATCTGAAGGCAAGGACACGTACTAGTTCACAAGGGAGCATCATTCACCGACAGGGACAACTATGCGCCTCAGCCAGTTTCACTGCTTGGACCACCTCCTCAATCGCATAAATTGTGGATGACCCCGCTCCCGACAACTCCTTGTCGCCGTCGATGGGCTGATGTGAGCCTAACTCTGCCAAGATGACAGTTGTGGCATGTATCAGGAGCCAGCCCCTTCCGGACCCTGGTCGGGTAGTGTGCATTGAACTGGTATTAGTAGACCGCGTTGGCCCGAGCGAGCGCTTATCCGTCCGTGAGCTCCGGGATCAGCTAATCGTAGGTTAGGCCTCAAGGAACTGGGGTAGGGGCTTTGTCCCCGAGGGTATACCCGTTCCTGACTATTGCGGACCGCTCCCTTGCACACGATGCGCTGGTAAACAACTTAAATGGAGAACAAAAACAAATCAAACAAGGAGATAGTGGAAGTGGAGAGTGAGAGCTGAAATACCCGACGAGACATCGGGACGCGCAGATGGAGGGAAGGACTCGGAAAGTGATGCGACACCTACAACGGAGACAGGAACCCAGACAGTACCACGTAGTGCTATAATTGCGAAAAGAGGCAGGTGGAAACTGCCGAAACTAACCAAAAGGTTTCAAATATAAGCCGACTGGGAGGGCTGTTATCTACTCTGGTGCAAGCTGAAGAGGAAAGGTTTATTAACAAATGCGCGACAATTGTGAAGCGCATGCGATCTGCAACGTTCCTCCAGAAAAACTTCGGCAAGGGGTGAAAAACGGGCTAACAGAACTAGAGGAGCTCCTGGGCAGGATTTCATACATACTATAGGCGGACATGGAGAGTAGGAGAAAATCTGCAGGAAGCAGGAACAACCGCACTTTCCGACGAGAACGCTACGAGTAGAAAGCCCATTGCAGATGGAACTGGGGCAAAAACGAAAGGAGAAAGGGACATCTGAAGGAGACTTCACTCAGGTACAATCCAGGGCTCAAAAGAAAAAAGCGAAGAGGAACAAGAGACAACAACCCGTCGCGCCATCGGAAAAACGTCTGCCTAAAATTAAGGCCGACACGAAGGACGGACCACCAAAAGAAAAGGTGGGGAGACGAAGGAGGACTAGACCGCTAGCTCTGCTTATTAAGCTGATGGAAGGCAAGACTTTTCCGGAAGTCCTCAGTGAAATCCTTTACAAAAATAAACCCAAAGATAATGGAGCAGAAGGGTCTTCCATTGGTAAAACAAAGAGCGGTGAAGTCCTAATCGAACTTGGCAGTTAAGGGCTTTGGTTTCCAGCCTGGAACCCATGTGTTCTCTGGAAATCCAAGACCTTGACTGCCTCACAGAAAAGAACGAGATAGAATAGACCATCAAACGCGACTCTCCGGAGGTAAACAACACCCGGATTGGTATCACCTCTGCGAACTCCCGAGACCTTTTGGCCGCTGTGATGGAAGTTGCCGAGCAATACATGAAGAAGTTTCTAAACAGTGGGAAAATAAGAATTGGTTGGGTAGTGTGTAGGATACGAATCCGGGCCGCCCCAACCAAATTTTACAGATGCATGAATTATGGGCACACATCTGCAACCTGTCGCGACCTGACAGAATTGCAACATGCCGTAACTGCGGTCAGGTAGACCATAAAGCGAACACCTGCAATGAAAAGCAAAGCTGCGTCTTATGCCGGGAACATGGCGCGACTGATGAAAACGTTGCGCACACTGTGGGCTCGAGTGGTGTCCAGTCTTCAGAGCAGAATTAGGACGAGCTAGGACACGGTCAACATGATTCGCATCCTGCAAATTAATATGCACAGGAGCGCAACTGCTCACGAGTTGCTAGCGCAGTTCGCTGCGGAGACCAAAGCTGATTTAGTACTCATCAGTGAGGAGTACTAAAACAGGGACCCAATTTCAAGGGAAGCTGACATATCAGGTACAGCTGCCATCTGGGTTCGGGACGGCATCCTCCTTAGGGTTCTTACCCAAGGCCGTGGGGATGGCTTTGTTTGGATGCGGTCTACGTAACCTTCGCGTCGGAATCACTGGTGTCTCTGGTGGATGGGTGGCGAGTTCTGGAAAACTTCTCGGCAAGCGACCATCAATACATTGCTTTCGAAGTGGTGGACACAAACTCTCTGCCCAAGAGGGCATCGAGACGTCGCAAACCTTCTATGTATTGATGGACGTTGAAAATCGCAGAGCTCAGGAAGGAGTGTCACAGGCTTCGCCGCTTAACACAACGTCTAAACGACCGGGAGGAGACATGTACCATCGTGACGGAGTGCAAACCAGCCAAAAGGAGGCTCCGTAGTGCAATAAAAAAGAATTAACCTCGTTGCTGGCAGGATTTGGTCGACTAGGTGAACGGGGGGACTCGGTTACAAACTGGTTACCCAAAAAATCGGAGCTCTGCGGAAATCCTGTTCACTTAAGGCCGAGCAGATTGACCGCATTGTAAGGGCACTATCCCTGCGCACCCCATATGGGATGATGACGGTGGCGCGGAGAGCCAGGGGACTGTCCACTTTTCTCTATAAAAGAGTTGGAACAGGCAGTCCTCTCTATGATCAGCTTGCGCTGATCCACAAAGGGAAAGGCGACCCCGATTTGTCGTCTTCATACCCCCTCTATGTATGCTTGACACTACTGCGGTGCTTGTCGGTGGACGCACTGTCGAACAGATGCAAAAAAGACCCGGCATATTGATGCGACGAGTAAGCAGACTATTCATGGTTTCAACCTTGCACTGCAAGAAACCGCAGTAAAGTGACTAAAAAGAGAATTCCCACGCTGCGTTCCATATCGTTCGGCGAGTCGATAATCGAGTCAAAACCAGCGGTAAAGTACCTCGGGCTGACCCTTGACTCAAAGATGAGCTTTTTGAGCAAATCAAAGCAGCAGCGAACAAAGGTGTAGTTGGAGTTTCGGCGTTAAGTAGGCTATTGGCAAACATGGGGGCCCTATGCCTAGTAGGCGACGTCTCCTGATGAGTTCAAGGCTGTCTGCCCTGCTCTGCGGTGCGGAGGTAAGGGGTGACGCTCTTGGCAAGGAGGTATATCGTAAACGACTTGCGCAAGTACTGGGACGGGGGCTTTGCGGGTGGCGTCTGCGTACCACACCGTCTCTGATCCGGCCGTTTTCCTTCTTGCTAAGGAGCGTCAAGCCATACACAAGTGCATGCGAGATGAGCCAAGGCAGGTTGTTGCTTGTGAAGAACAGCAATGCGCCCTAGACTAGTGGCAGCTGTCTTGGGAAAATGGAACTGGAGGCAGATGGACTGCGCGACTCATCGGCAAGTTAGGTGCATGGCTGAATCGGAAGCATAGTGGGACTGACTATTTCCTTACCTAATTTTTAAGTTGGCATGGAGGTTTTCAGTCTTCCCTGCACAAGATTGAAAAGGCGCAATCTTCACACTTTTTTTCTTGTGGAAGGTGGGATGGGGTTCGTCAGCGGCTCTATTTAAACACAGGGGATATCTCTCCAGACAACATTGTTGAAAAGATGCTTAGGAGCGCTGGCAGGTGAAGCCGTGTTGTCCATTACGTTCGGGTCCTTCTCGTTGCGAAGAAGATAGAGCTCGACCGGTGGAGGGGCCGATGGCCGACAGCTTCTATTATTTACCAAAACTGGGACTTTCCGTACCATTTTTAAATGTTTAAATGTCCTTGAGTTTCTCAGCAATTAGTGACATATTTACGTGACGTTTTTTCTTCTTTAAAAGCTAAACTTGTGACATTTTCGACAAACTCGGTTGTAGAAGAGTCGAATCCTAAATTCCCATTATTTTGAATACGACCCTTTCCTTCTTAAATATTCCTTTGCTGGAGGAAATCTATTTATAAAATATCCAACATCATGTCCTTACGATAACTTATTGGTTTAGTATTACCGAGATAAGTATAAAAAGCCAACTTGATGACAGTAATATTCTTCAAAGATTGGCATTCTTGAGTCGCTTGTCCCCGATCCACTTGAAACCGCTGCCAGTTTCGCATCGGCCTACACAAAAGAAGTTATTGAAAGTGTACGAGGTGTATCCTCTCTGGCTTATTTCCATACATCATTCCCACAAATTATGTATGACCTTCTTCCTGCTTGCAAGTTGACATATTACCCATCACTGATAAGGCCAATTCTTCGAAATACAGGAGTCCTCCATTCACTTGGGGTTTTCAAACGTTGGCAGTGCACACATAAGCGGCTCCGCAGACATAAGCTTCGCTGCCTGTAAGGGGATGAAAAGCATATTTGACAGTTTTCTTTTATGTTGATTGAGGTATATATTTTGAATTTAAAGGAAAATGAATGGTTACGAGAATGGCATCCAATGAGATCCATATGCCTATGTCATTTCCCTGGGCTTGGGAATTTCGGGTTCGGTACGCTGGAGGATTCCGCTTCGCTGGCGGATGGAGACATCGCAGGTATCTCTTCATCGACTTGTTTATTTTTCCCTTTGTTTGGAAAAAGAAGGAAAGATGATGATATTGCGAAAAAATTGGGCTCATGACAAATTTCAGGATTCAGTGAAAAGTTCGAAAAGGACGTTTTGGCTGAAGGGTCGTTATCGTGATATTAAAGGAAATGGAGTCATTGTTGCTTGAATTGAAGGATATTTTCCCAGAGAAATGTTAACCAAATAACGTCAATTTGTTTTCATATGTCGGCATTTTAGGAACATCCGAATCAAACCATCTCCCACATTCGTTGGTAGATAATTGTCCAAAGGTTTTGTCTCTCGTCAAATATCATGCAGCCTCCAGGCAAAGGTAAACACTCCATTCGGCCAGCCGTTTCGCAAAGCATCCCAAGTGCAATCTGCTCCTATGAAACATAAACTTCGCCAGGGAGCATCCTCATGAAAGTGACTGGACTACTTCACAGAAGCATCCAATCCAATTTTCCGGAGTACGTCCGAGAAATTAAATTTTTACAAGAAGGACGAGCAGACTTGGTACACATGTTTTTGCACGGACGTCTGGATGGGAGTGTGTATGGCATTTTTAATATCTTCGTTTGCAAAACTGATTTATCTTTGCCTTTGTAGCAATGGAAAGCGAGTCGAGTACTTTGTTTTACTGGGGAATGTAGCCAAGTCAAACGGGAGAAATTGCAATGGACGTTGGCATGCCAACTTCAAATGTGCATATTCAAGGAGTAGTTACAGAATTGGAGGTAATAAAGAGATGATGAATGGTAGTGAGAGGGTTAGCAAGTAAGTCGTTGCGGAAATGCACAACAGCTCTAATTAAGATCCTGCTAAGTTTGATTAGAAGTTGAACATTCGAGACCTTTGTAAAAGCAGGAACTCCACATTTTTTAGCTTGGCTATTATAGTCTTCATCGTCTTCGAGGCTCTACAGCCCATTTCGGGCTTTAGCCTTGAAGATGTCCTACCTTCCTCCAGCTATTTCGATCCTTCAATCGCGTCCTCCAGTTTCGAAATCCGGGCGTTCACTTCGTCATGTGCTTCCGGGGTTTTCCCACCGATCTTGGTAATTCTGTTCCTTCGAATTCTCTTTTTGGTGTCGGAGTGTCGTCCATAGGTTGAACGTGATCAGCCCAGTGAGGAATCCGAAGTTTGATTATTTTGGAGACTTCAGCCTCGTCAAATATTTGATACAACTCATGATTGTATCTGCAGTACAGTACAGGTCCATCTTTTAGCTTTAATTCGACGTTCGTCGCAAACGCATCTGTCAGGCTATTGTTGATTCTGACTGTTGAGTGGGACATTATCATTCTGGTAAGGCTTACCAATTTTGCTGGGATTCCCAAGCCAAGCATGATTTTGTAAAACACATTTCGGTCGATACTGCTGTGTGTCTGCTTGAAGGCAACGAATGTTTGGGGGAATCGATGTTGAATTCCCCGCAATTTTCTGGTTCGTATTTGATCATAGATAGCCGGTCGATTGTCAGTCTTCCAGTACAAAAGCATACTTGGTATTCACTAGTCGCCTTATCTGCGTACAGTCTAAGGCCTTTTTCTAGTATTTTCAAGAAGATTTTATATAGGTTGTACAGTTACGTCCTTAGTGGTTTTATGTAAGTACCCATCGAGTTGACTTAAGACACGGATTGATTTTATAACCACAATCAGAGCCCTGTTGTGACAAGCAATAACGGTACTATTCTATACTGAGCTCACGGCTCAGCATTCATATTGGTGGAAACAAGACATTATATAGCTAAATCACTTAAGAATTACGGAGTACGGCACTCGAATTGAAACACAGCTCCACGTTTGAGACCCGAAGGCCTCTTTATCCGCTTGAACGCAACTGCAACTCCCATGAAACTCCCACTAGGGAACCAACCGCAACCACCCACTTGAAACACATGAACCTCGAATTCTCCTGCAACATGTGAATCCAAACGACTATCCCTTTTCTCTTGGTATCAGTATACCCCTGGTTAAGTTGGGCCACCAAAGCCACTTCAGATGAGTCCCCGTGGAGTTGCCAAATCTCCCATCAGGCGCGTCTCTTCGTGCGGATAAGGGAATGCTCGGCGAATGTGTCATGGCCATGCACATGCACGCATCCGGAGATGTGCGTGTATGGGCATGTTTATGCGCAGGCCGGGTAGGTGGGAAGTAAACGCCCACCCGTGGATAAAAATTGGCTATGGGAAGGATACCCAGAAATAAAACCAAACATGGAGGAGCAGAAGAAGAATGAAGTTACGGTGCAGGGCTTCGGAAACCCAGTACCGGCGGTTTTTGGGAGTGAGCAAGCGGGCTCCCGGCCGTCGATATTCAACGACCGCAGTGCCTCAGTAGTGGGAACCTTGGCTACTGTGGCATTTAATGTTACAAGTGTACGGGAGGAACTTGAACTGGCTCCAGTGATGGATCCGTTCAGAAGGCGTTCGATTTTTCGCTGATCCCCTCCCACACGGGCAGAAGCCCCCACGATCGCTACCCCCCAGTGGGAAGCGTATAGCGGGAGTCTTCGATGAGGAAGAATCACTGACGTCGATTCACCCGAGCGATGTTTTGGGCAATGATCAGTCTGGAGCTGCCTTTGCTGCCCTCGGTAAAAAGATCATGGAGCTGTGTGAGTTTATAAAGGAGCGCAGGAACATTCACCAAAATATAAGGGCCATAATAAGAGGCATCCGTTTGACGTACGGCAAGGCCCAGGATGAACGAGTAGGGAAGTCGCCGATTGGAAAAGTGAACCAGGCAACTCAAGTAACGCCGGTTCAAAACACAAAAGGGGAGAAACCGGGGAAGAGGCTGCGCGAGAAGCTGAATGACTCAACAGACCAGCAAACCCCGAAAAGAAAAAAGGACTCAACTCCCAAAAAGGCGGAGTTCATGAAAAGTACGTCTGAAGCTGCCAGTGAAAATACTGCAGTGGCTACCTCGAGAAAAGGGATCGAACCTTCAAAGGCGGATGCGGAAGCTTGGAGGAAGGTAGAACCGCGGAAAAGAAATTATCGGAGGAAGATGAGACCGGAGGTGATTTTCATTTCCAAACGAGGCGAAGGGTCATACGCCGACATTCTCAGGAAAGTGAAGGCAGACCCCGAACTCACCAATTTGGGAGACAACGTCAACCGTATTAGACGGTCGCAGAAGGGAGACCTTATGTTGGGACTTAAGAAATCCAAGGATGTAACCGCGGACAAATTCTTAAGTCAAATCGGGAAGACTTTAGGACAGGAAGCCGACATAAGAACTAGCAGGCCGGAGATCACTATAATCTGCAAAGATATAGATGAAATCACGACGAAGGAGGAGGTTCGTGAAGCGTTGGAGAAACAGTTCGATCTTGCCGGACTACAAGAGTCAGTGGTGAAAACGCTAAGGAAAGCCTATGGGGGAACACAAACCGCCATCATCAGCCTACCAGTGGAGAACGCACTCAAACTGTTAGCAGCAGGGAGAGTGAGAATAGGCTGGGTTATGTGTCGCGGAACAAGTGGCGTTAAAACGGTGCTTTAGATGCCTTGGCTTTGGTCACATTGCGAAGTCATGCACTAACCCAAATGACAGGTCAAAGCAATGCAGGAGATGCGGAGTGCAAGGTCACATCAGCAAGGACTGCGGAGCTGACCCAAATTGTCTACTGTGCAAAGGAAAGGAGGGTGTGGACCATCGGCACATTGCAGGCAGCAGCAGGTGCCCGGAATACAGGAGAGCCCTTAGCACAAATCGCAGATGAGGTCGATACAAATCAACCTCAACCACTGCGAGGCGGCGCAGGATCTACTCGCGCAAACCATCCGCGAGAAAAACATCGATGTGGCTATACTAAGTGAACCATACCGAAACCACGGTGGTAGCGTTTGGGTCAAAGACCAAACGGGCCAAGCAGCGCTGTGGACTTGTGGAGAACAAGCCTTCCAGGAAATAATGGAGCACCCGGAGGAGGGCTTCATCAGAGCGAAGATCCACATCTACAGCTGCTATGCTCCACCCAGCGCTACACTCGTCGAGTATGAGCGGATGCTCGCCACTCTTGTTTTGGATGCAAGAGGACGTTGGCCGATCATAATAGGAGGCGATTTCAATGCGTGGGCTCTTGAATGGGTCAGCCGGATAACTAATGTCAGGGGACGTGTTCTCCTCGAAGCATTCGCGGAGCTGGACTTGGTACTGGCGAAAGTTGGGTCTTCGTACACTTTCCGGGGAAGGGGCCTGAGGTCTATAGTGGACCTGACATACGTGAGTGCCACTTTAGCCAGTAGAATCGCTTGGCATGTCAGTGAGGACTATACTCACGCAGGCAATCTGCATAGAGATCAAGGGCGGATCGAGCTCGAAAAAGAGTTTTCGCAGAATGCCGGATGGTATGCTTGGCTGGACAGTGAAAGCTTTTGAGGGGGACATGTTTTCCGCGGTGCTCAAATCCGACATATCCCTGAATGGTACGGCTGGAGAGAAAGCCACCCAGATCACTCGATGGGTGACGGAAGCATGCGATGCTACTATGCCCAGAAGGCGATTGCTCCCCAGTAGGCAACCCAACTACTGGTGGAACAACGAAATCGCAAGTTTGCGAGCCGCATGTTTTTGGGCAAGGAGGCTTTGCCAGAGGCTCAGGGGAAAACCCGGTGGCGACGGTCGAGACGAGGCACACAAGCAATTGCATGGCCGCCTAAAGGAAGCCATTCGGAGGAGCAAAAAGAACTGCTTCAAAGAGCTGTGCGACCATGCCGACATAAATCCTCCCCGGATACTTAGCGAATTTGGTGGAAAACTACCTCTCAGAGAGGACTCTCTGGTACGGGACGGATGAGGACCCCAAAGAGTACATTGTCTCAGCCGGAGTACCACAGGGATCGGTACTTGGTCCCCCGTTGTGGAATATCATGTACAATGGGGTGCTTGCTCTTCCCGTCCCAGAGGGGACTACGATTGTCGGCTTTGCTGATGACTTAGCTGTGGTTGTTGCAGCAAAACACCTAGAAGATGTGGAGGTTTACGCAACGGAAACAGTGAGAGCGGTAAAGTCCTAGCTAGAAAAGGCCGGGCTGACCTTGGCGGACGCGAAAACGGGAGCGGTCTTAATAACGAACCCCAGGAAAAATAACACTGTGAAAGTGGGGGTCGGTGGACATACGGTCGTATCAAAGCCGGCTATCAAATACCTGGGGGTAATAATTGATAATAATTGACACCAAATTGAGTTTTAGGGAACACCTAGAGTATGCATGCCAAAAGGCTGCCAGTACCACCACAGCACTTGCAAAAATGTTGCCAAATATTGGTGGACCGAAACATTGCCGGAGGTTGGTGCTAGCCGGAGTGGTGCGCTCCATCCGGCTCTACTCGTCGCCTGTGTGGGTAGAGGCGTTTGCAAACTGTCAGAGACGGAAGCAGGTGAAGTCGGTTTACCGGCGGATGGCTTTGAGGGTTTGCAGTGCTTTTAGAACCACATCAGATGAGGCAGTATTGGTGGTGGCAGGCATGATCCCGGTCGACATTCTGGCCAAAGAAATGAGTGTCCTGTACAATGCAAGACGTATGGAGGGGCATGCACAACGTAGAAATGCGGCAAGGTCAGAGTCGCTTGATCTCTGGCAACGCAGATGGGACGAGTCTACGAAAGGTCGGTGGACGCACAGGCTCATTCCCAACATTAGGGTGTGGCTTGAGCGAAAACATTTTTTTTTTTTTTTTTTTTTTTTTTTTTTATGGATGGAGGTGGAAATCTTAGAAAGACGCTGCTGCGCCAGGTTGCAGCAGTGTGTGGGATTCACACCCACTAAAACCACCCCCACTCTTCCGCCCCTCCCCGCGGGACCACCGTGAAGTATTACTTCGCGGGGGAGGCTCTGGTTCGCTATACCAGCTCGTCCATGTCACGTCTCCGTCGCGCCGCCTTCCGAGCTCGATCAAACTCCAGGAGTTTTGCCTGCACCACGGCTACTGCCTCATTTACCGCCATCCAGTTTTCCTCCGACTTCAACATCTCTTCCACCAGGTTGGAGGGCTCGATGTCCGCCCCTAAGATGCTGTTCAACCTCCTTTTCTGCTGTAGAAATCTGGGACAATAGAACATAACGTGCTCCGGGTCCTCGAGTGTAGCACCGCATTCAGGACAGTTGGGAGACTCGTCCAACTCGAAGCGATGCAAGTACTTCCTATAGCCACCGTGTCCCGTAAGGAACTGTGTCAGGTGGTAATTCAATTCTCCGTGCTTTCGGTTGACCCATTTCTCGATGCACGGGATCAATGTATGGGTCCACCTGCCCTTGTCGGAGTTATCCCATCGTTGTTGCCACTTGCCACACAACTCTCTCCTGATGGCTTTTCGGAAATCCGCATTCACCTCGGCTGGATTTGCCTTCCGTTTTTCGTAGAGCCAGTGTGCCTCGCTCGCTAGAAGATCTATAGGGATCATTCCTGCGATAACACGCACTGCCTCCGTCGACGCCGTCCTAAATGCGCTGCACACCCTTAGCGCAATTGGCCGGTATGCCGAACATATCTTCCTCCGGTTGACCGCGTGGTTCAACGCTCCCGCCCAGACAGGGGCCGCGTATAGCAGGATCGACCTCACCACTCCCGCGATGAGTAGCCTGCGACTATACTTCGGCCCTCCCACGTTAGGCATCATCCTTGCAAGGGATGAGCTGGCATTTGCTGCCTTTTCTCGCGCATAATCCAAGTGTCCCTTGAAACTCAGCTTGGCATCGATCATCACCCCCAGGTATTTGACAACCGATTTTTAGACGACTTCACGATTACCAACCCGGATGGTAACCGTGTTGTTCTTCCTACGGTTGGTAATGAGGACCGCCTCCGTCTTTTCGTCCGCCAGGTCCAGCTTGGCCATTCGTAACCATGACTTGATGGTATGAATGGCTTCATTTGCATAAAGCTCCACGTCCTCGGGATGCTTTGCAATTGCAATTACCGCCAAGTCGTCCGCAAAACCAATCAGCGTTGCCTCCTCCGGCACGCGAAGGCCAAGCACTCCGTCGTACATTATGTTCCACAGCAGCGGTCCCAATACAGAACCTTGAGGCACACCTGCTGTCACAATGTACTCCTTCGGCCCGTCGTCCGTCTCGTACCAGAGAAGTCTATCCGAAAAGTAACTCTCGATGAGCCGAGCCAAGTAGCTAGGAACACCCAGTTTGGCCAAAACGCCCTTAATCCAGCCCCAGTTGGCTGAGTTAAAAGCATTCTTGACGTCCAGCGTCACCAGAGCACAGCATTTGCCCATGGCCATCGCATTTCGAGCCAATTCCACGACCTTTGCTACTGCATCGACCGTAGAACGGGCTCGCCGAAACCCATATTGCCGCTCTGAAAGACCACCCGCAAGCTCGATGAATGGGAGCAGCCTGTTGTATATCACCCTCTCCAACATCTTCCCCATGGTGTCTAAGAGACAAATAGGGCGATATGAAGAGGGCACGCCGGGTGGTTTTCGAGGCTTCGGTAGCAAGACCAGTTTCTGCCTCTTCCACTGGGCGGGAAACACTCCTTCCGCCATGCACGATTCGAATGTGCTTGCGAACCACCTTGGTCTGGCCTTGACCGCCACCTTCAGAGCCCTGTTCGGAATTCCGTCCAATCCCGGAGCCTTGCTGTCCCCAATACGTCTGCAGATTTCCCAAAGTTCCTCTTCGGTAACATCAGGGATCGAGAAGACGTCCTGCTAAGCTGCCAGTTGGGGTTCTCTTTCGTCCTGCTCCTGCTGCGGGAAAAGAGTTGCAATTATTTGCAACAAGAGCCGTGGGCATGTCACCTGAGGTGATTTTCGCCCGCGGATCTTCTTCATTACAATTTGGTAGGCTGTACCCCACGGATTCGTATTAGCCTCCATGCAGAGCTTCTGGTAGCATTCCCGCTTGCTTCTCCGAATGGCCTTCTTAAGGTTGCTTCGCAGATCCCTGTATTCTTCCTCACGCTCCTGGTGCTCCGGCCTTCCTCTTGTCCTGTGGGAAAGTCTCCTCGCTCGGAGACAAGAGGATCTCAAGGCAGCGATCTCCGTGTTCCACCAGTAGTTTGGCCTCTTGCCGTGGTGCAAACGTCGTCGTGGCATCGTAGCGTCGCATGCTTCGGTTACACGCTGAGACAGCTGTGTGACCCTTTCCACCGCTGTTCCATCCGGATCATGGGCTCCCTCCAATGCGGCCAGGAATATCTCCTCGTCGAAAGCTCCGATAGACCAGCCAACCGCCTTAGCCTTTCCACCTCCAGAGCGTCGTTGACTGCTTCCCCGGTTCCCAATGTGGAGGAAGATGGCCTGGTGGTCACTGTGGGTGTAGTGCTCACTCACTTGCCAAGCCATCCCCCTCACCAGTGAAGTGCTAACAAATGTCAGGTCAACGATCGAACCCGACCCTCTTCCTCGAAAGGTGGGCACGCATCCAACGTTGGCCAGCACGATGTCCAGCTCCGCAAATGACTCCAACAGAATTTGACCTCTGGTGTTCGTCGATCGGCTTCCCCACTCCAGGGCCCACGCGTTAAAATCGCCCGCAATGATTTTAGGGCTGCGGTCTCTAGCATCCAACACCAGACTGTCTAACATCTCCTCATATTGTGCTAAGGTTGCACTAGGAGGAGCGTAGCAGCTGTAAATATGGACACCGTTGACCTTCGTCCTTATAAAACCGGCTGCCGGGGGGGCCATGACTTCCTGAATGGCCTGTCTTCCGCACGCCCAGATTGCGGCGTTGCCAGACGCATCCACCGCCCAAGTCGCACCGCCGTAGTTTCTGTATGGTTCGCAAATAACCGCGACATCGACATTCGACTCTCGAATGGTTTGCGAGAGCAGGTCCTGAGCTGCCTCACAGTGATTGAGATTGATTTGTATCAATCTCATTTTCCTGTGCGGTTCAGCTCCCTCCTATATACCGGACATCTGCTGCTTCCCGCAATATGCCGGCCGTCCACGCCCTCTTTCCCACTGCATAACATACACCGTGGATCTCCGGTGCAATCTTTGATGAGGTGGCCCTCTTCCCCACACTTCCTGCAACTCCTCGACCTATCATGCTGGCTAGTGCATGCCGCCGCAAAATGGCCGAAATCGAGGCATCTGAAGCATCTCTTTAGAGAGATTTGTTCCCTGAGCCTGCACACGACCCAACCTACTCTTACCTTGCCCGCGGTAATCAACTTAATAGCTGATTCCGCCGGCAAACTAATAATAGCGGTCTGTGTGCCACCATATGCCTTCTTCATCCTTTTTATGGCACTCTGGTCTATATCGCCAAGGTTGAACTGCTGCTTTAGCGCAGCACAGATGTCCTCCCGTGAGGTGACTTCATCTAGGTCCTTGCACTCAACCACTATCTCCTGTTTCCGAGCTCTTACCTCAGCTTCCTCTCCAAGTACACTTTCCACCTTCCCGCGGCAGTTATCGGCCGACTTGTCGGCGGATTTACTTAACTCCAGCATCAGATCCCCTTTCTGTGTTCGCCTAATACGGCTCACATTATCCCCCAAATCCTTCAATTCCGGGTCTGACTTCACCTTTCGCAGGATGTCGGCATAGGACATATTTCCCTTCTTGGAAATAATTATTATTTCCGGGCGGAGCTTCTTTTTGTCCTTTTTCCTCTTGTTGCTCACCTTAGTCCATTGTTCGGGCCTCCGGGCGTTGGTTTCTTCCACTTTTGTAGGTGTTGTGGCTGCAATCGTGAGATTACCGACTTTCGCGGGTACTCTCGCCGACTCCGCCTTCTTTGGTGAAGAGGCTTTTTTCTTCTTCGGGGCTTGCTGTGGTCCAAGAGGCTCGCTGGTACCGTCTCTAGCCCGTTTTCCTGTCTTCCCGCCTGCTTTATCACGGGGAGGCGTCACCTGCGTTTCCCTTGTGACCTTGCCAACTGACGCTTGGGAATTCTTTTCTTCGAGTGCCCTGATATAAGACAATTTAATGCCTCTTATCAAGGCTCGAATATTTTGATGGATATTCCGCCTCTCCTTGATGAACTCACACAGTTCATTTATTCGTTCCCCAAGTGTAACGAACGCCATTCCGGTATGTTCTCGTTTGCTTTCGCGCCTTGCGCCACAAGGAATGATCTCGATTAAGGGACTATTCGTATTTCTTTCAGAGTCCCGCGACGAATCTCGACTACCAAAAAGAACCATTGTTCTCGGTGGTGATCTCCCAAGCTTCGAACTCCTCCTAAAGGGATCCGGTGTGGACCTAATTTCCAATCCACCATTATCTCTTGTAGCATTAGATGCCACAGTAGCCAAGTTTCCCACTACTGAGGCACTGCGGTCGTTGGATATCGACGGCCGGGAGCCCGCTTGCTCACTCCCAAAAACCGCCGGCACTGGGTTTCCGAAGCCCTGCACCGTAAAAAAACTACTTTTCTCCTCTTCCATATTTGGTTTAATTTCTGGGTGTCCTTCCCATAGCCAATTTTTATCCACGGGTGGGCGTTTACTTCCCACCTACCCGGCCTGCGCATAAGCATGCCCATACACGCACATCTCCGGATGCGTGCATATGCATGCCCATGACACATTCGCCGAGCATTCCCTTATCCGCACGAAGGGACGCGCCTGATGGGAGATTTGGCAACTCCGCACAGGTGAGCGAAAACATGGGGAGACCAACTACCACATTACCCAGTTCCTCACGGGACACGGTGGTTGCTACAGGCAGTATCTGCACCGCTTTGGGTTGGATGATTCTCCGAACTGTCCCAGATGCGATGGCATACCGGAGGATCCAGAGCATGTGATGTTTCACTGCCCACGATTTGCGATGGAGAGAAGGAGCTTAAACCAGGTGTTTGGCAGGAGCGCGACCCCGGAGAGCTTGGTTACTGAGATGCTGGAGTCCGAGGAGAAGTGGCTTGCGGTTGGCCCCGCAGACATCCAAATGCAGGAGGAGTTGCTGAAGGAGCAAAGAAGGAGGAAAGCTGCAAATAGGAGAAGGATGAGTGCCTAAGAGCAAACCTACCCCGCGAAGTAATACCTCAATGGTGGTCCCGCGGGGCTGGGGCTGGAGAGACCGGGGGTAGTTTTTAGTGGGTGTGAATCCCACACGTGCCCACTGTAGTTCCGCCGTTCGGGCGGCGGAGCTGCGGCGGACGTGTCTTTCTAAGATTGTCCACCTCCGTGTACGCAAAAAAAAAAACGTTCATATGGATCTCATGAGTAGGGAGATTAAGAGAACAACCTTGCCATAGTCTCCAGTAGCACGGCAAAGACAGGTTTACGCACTGAGGGGGCCAAGTATCAGTGGGGTTCAGTCAGTTAAGCCCAACTCCATCCAACTCTATCCAATAGTTCGGTTCCTATAACACATAAATTAAGGACGGTACTATTCGACTCCCCACTCCAGTTAAGTGTGAACCAGGGTTCCTCCTTAATTAATGGAGTCCGCCATTAATTGTAGGGAGACTAAAGCCCAAGTCAATTCAAATTCAAACAAATATAATCCTCATTTTTCCTTTCAATAAGGAACAAGCAAAGCTCTGATATTCATATTTTCCGTACAGGATCTTTACAAACTTCGAGCCTTTCAATTATATGCATAGATCCCTTCAGGGCTCTCTTTAAAACAAGTTTTGAATACCCTTGGTAATCCAAGATTCTGGGCAATCATACTAAAGTCAAAATACCTACGAGAGTCTCACAAAACTCATATGACTGCAATCATTTCCAATATATTTTCATACGTGTTTACGAGGTAGTAAAGGACTTTATTTATATTCACTGAAATGACAAAACCTTTTCATTACCATTGCGAGAATTCTCTCTTTTTCACTCTCTCTCTTTTTATTGGAACTACACCGTCTGGTACCTATTCGAACTGACTCCTTCGGCTTTTCCTTTGGAGAAATTGTAGTTTCTTTTATGTGTGGGTGTGCGTAAGAAAATTGACTTTTTTCTGCCATCACATTTTCTTGAGAAGAAAAAATGAAAACTTCTGAGAAGCGCTCGCAGAATACTTAATGAAATGATATGATGCATCCAAACGTAAATAATTTGTAGCTTGGCGGGTGGTGTAGGCTTTCCGATAGTAAAAAAAGGAATTGTACCAAAAAAAGTATCTTTCAGACGAAAGTTTGGCAAGAATGACGTAGTTCCTGAAAACTATATGGAAGTCTTGTGAATACAGCTTCGAATACTACGCGTACATTGTTCACGGCTGATACAGTAGTTTTGCTAAAATGGGGGGTTGTTTTCTGGTTAGTATTCAGCCTGCGTCGTCGGAATGTGGTTTTATTTCGAGTAATTGATATATATTGCCTCAATTAGTACGTGAATTGTTTATTGAAACTATTTTTTGTCGTATAAGTATCTGGAGAGGTATCAAGATGGATTTATGGAGAGGGCGGGGGAGGCCTGAAGAGTTTAATGGGACTTAGCAGCTTAAACTTCGTTCCCACGAAGATGAATAGTTTTGGGTTAAACTTTTACCAAACTTCGTTTTGGTTAAGATAAATGGATGTAATACTTCTATAATTATTCTACTTTATCTTATTTGTGGAGACTCAAAACGAAATTCCCGTGGCAAGATATTCCTTATGCTTCGAAACATAAAGCATCAATATGTGATTGGCATCTTCAATTCACCTCTGTGAAGTTTATTTGCTGTAGCTACATATCTTCCCCTAGACATCGATCTGATTGGTTTCATCCATGTCATTGTGTTCCTTCGTGCGTTAACTTCATCAGCTAATTGTAGGCTGCGGAACAGTCGAAATGTATTATTGGCGAGATTATGCCTGGAATTGTCACGAAATAATGAATCCTGCCACATAGAATACATACGTAAAGAATTCTAAAGGATGTGAAAGAAAAAATGTTGAATTCGATCTAAATACACCGACCCCGCTACCGAACGAGAAAGGCTAAAAAAAGAAGAGTAGAGCATGCTTCGGACAACTTCGGAAACATGTCTGGCCTCCATCGAACAATCCTACCTACTGCTCTTTAGTCGTCTATTGCGTTCGCAGACCGGCCTGAAGCCCTATCAATTTTAGGATGCGTAAGCCCGGATAATTGCCTGGTGCTCGTACCGGTGTAGTTTTCACTGACCTCAAGGCATATGTCGCGGGAAAATGAAGGCGTAACGAAAGTTAAAGTTAGTTCATTACATAGCATCTGTCTAATTAACGGTTTCATCCAGCGGCCTTTGTGACAGCCTGTTGTTGTTTCCAGTTAATTTGAGGTTATTGAATGTAGCATGCCAAATATAGAGAATAATGGATAATGGAGGTGGGAACGACTAACTGGCGCGGGTTCAAGATGAGGCACTTTTGATTCATCATCAACTGCGCAACAACCGGTATCCAGTCTAGGTCTGCCTTAATAAGGAACTCCAGACATCCCGTGCCGAGGTCCACCAATTTGATATCCGAAGCTGCCTGGCGTCCTGACCTACGGCATCGTTCCATCTCAGGCAGGGTCTGCCTCGTTTTCTTTTTCTACCATAGATATTGTCCTTATAGACTTTCCGGGCTGGATCATCTTTATCCATACGGATTAAGTGACCCGCCCATCGTAACCTATTGTGCCGGATTTTATCCACAACCAGACGGTCATGGCATCGCTCATAATTTTCGTCGTTATCTAGAGTCATCCATGTTCATGAAGGGGACCAAAAATTCTTCGCGGCCAAGAGTTCGCAATTTTTCTTGCTAACTGGACTGGCAAGATCATTGCCTTGTACTGTAAGAGCTTTGACCCAATAGTGAGACGTTTCGAGCGGACCAGTTTTCGTAAGCTGAAATAGGCTCTCTTGGCTACCAACAACAGTGCGTGGATTTCATCATCGTAGCTATTATCAATATGATTTTCCACCCTAGAAAGGAGACATTTTCAACGGCCTCAAAGTTGTAGTCTCCAATCTTTATTGTTTTCGTTTGACCAGCGCAGTTCGATGCTCTTAGTTCCTTGGTTTTTGGCGCCAATGTTGCCACCATCCAATTCGTGTTACCTTCATTAATGTGCAGTCCAAGATCTCGCACCGCCTGCTCGATCTGGATTAAGGCAGTTAGTACGTCTCGGGTCGTTATTCCCATGATGTCGATATCGTCAGCATAGGCCAGTAGTTGGATGGATTTAAAGAGGATCGTGGACCCTTGCATTTCCCTCAGCATCATGCACCACTTTTCCGGGGCCACATTATACAGGACGCATGAGAGGGCATCCCCTATCTTAGACCGTTTTTGATGTTGAATGATCTCGAAAGTGACGTACGACTTTTTCCAGCGTGCGGTTAAAAAATATGCACGACAGTGCATTTCCTTGTCTTGTACCGTTGTTGTTGTTGAATGGCCTCGAAATTGATTCTGCTGCTTTTATCTGGCCTCGCACATTGTTCAAGGTCAGCGTAATCGGACGGAGAGAAAATCTAATCTGTTGCTGATTTGCCTGGAGTGAAGCCTCGCTCGTATGGGCCAATGATGTTCTGGACGCACAGGGCTATCCGATCTGGCAAGATAGCGGCGAATATTTTATAAAAGATACTCCCCTCTCTGGAGGGACCTCCAACTAGCCGATGTTCTGGTTGTTGAGCAGTTCGTCAAAATATTGAACCCATCGCTCCAATATATCCATTCTATTGAAAATCAGATTTCCCGCCTTGGCTCGGCAGATGAGCATCGAGGTGTATAAGGCTTCATCTGGCTGACTTGTTGGTAAAACTTCCGCGCCTAGTGCGGTTGTTCCCTGTACCTTTCGAGTTCACAGATTTGTTGGTTCTCCCAGGCTTCCTTTTTCCGTCTGTAAAGTAATTTCTCTATTCGCCGGAGTTCATGATAGGTCTCCGCGCGTGCCAGCGTTCTTTGAGAATGCAACATTACTCTTTATGCAGCGTTCTTTCGTTCCGTTTCGACTGGCGCCAAGTATGTTTGCGGTCGTATCAGTGAAACGTTCTTCGGGTGATTCTGAAAATCATTCGTTTTGGCTTCATCTCCAGGACATCTGTTGACTGCGTTCAGTGCGGCATCCATTTCCCTTTTATAGGTGCCGCGAAGAGCGGCGTTGTGAATGGCTGCAGTGTTAACTCTCACCTGGTTGTCAGAGAGGATTCTGGGTGGTGTCGTTATTTGAGCTCGGAACACCATGCCAACGAGATAGTGATCCGAGTGTGTATTGACCCCCTTATTTGTTATGACATTCATCAAGGCGGAGAGGTGGCGGCATTCGATGAGTATATGGTCAATTTGGTTGGATGAAAGTGGTCCCGTGTAGACAGGACCACGTTTGTTTGTGGACTGCTTCCCGCACAAGCCAGATACTTCCAACAACCATTTCGTGCGATACTGCTGCTACTGGATAATACGCATTTCGTTATCATTGGTCTTTTTTTGTAACTAGCGTCCCTACTTGGCTATTAAAATCTAGTATGATTTTGATATCATCGAGGTTCGCTCAACTTCCTCGTAGAAGGTATCCTTCTCCGACTGTTCAGTCTCCTCTGTAGGGGCATTAACGTTTTTGAGGTTTAGATTTCTAAATTTGCCTCGCAAGCGCAGAGTGCATAGTCATTCGCTTATGTTTTCAAACCCGATAATAGCAGGTTTCATTTCTTGGCCAACACACGGTTTACTGGATGGCTACTATAATATATGGCGTAGTGGTTCTTCTCCAGGAAACCGGCCTCTGTCCGACGCATCTCTTGCATCGATATTACATCAGCCTTATATTGGGCTAGCTGCTTGGCAACTCCTTCTTCTCTGTGTAGGGAGCGGATGTTCCATGAGAAACTGCGCCAATCGTAATTCCGTTTTCGTTGCCGGGTCCGTTGTTGTGTTATCAGTCCAGTCCGAGGATCCTTCCGTGGCTTCATAACACTGGTTTTCCGTGAAGGGCCCTACCCAACCCCCAACTTAGAGTACCGGCGGGACTCGCTTTCATCCTTCTCCGTCTGCACCTTTTCGTTAAGAAAGAACTCACTGCGACCACCACGTGGAGGAGGAGATAGGTTTTGGTGCTGTTGGTGTTGGTTCAGCAGGTATTGCCCAGGTTTTATACTCCATCGTGGGTGCTAATCTACATTTCGCCTTGGGACCTATACTACTCTTTGACCACTATTATTTATTGGGATAGCTAAATAAATGAATTTTATGTTAACTTTCGAGTAATTTTCCAATGAGGTATGGATGCCTCTGGTAGATTGCATATCAAACTATTCATTTAATTATAATAAAAGTGTCAAGTAAAGTTACACTGCGTCCCAGAAGAATTATTTTCCTCCTTAATAGTTATAGGATATCTATTAACTATAGCATATCGATAAACACAGGGATTTTAGAATGTCCCCTACTTCTAGATGTTGTAACCTGGGATTCCAGGTGTTGGATGATCCAAGAGTTAAACATTGCCCCTTAATATGGATGGTGGATTCACCATTCTCCTTACAGAATACTCAGACAGTATCTGCGGATGTCCCTAGCATCCCAAATGGGGGGGGGGGGGTTCTTGTCGCTATAGTCACATTCCTGCTCATTCACTGTCTCATTGTTTTCAAGCAAGTAAGGATCCTATTCTTGGTTATAACCCTGTAGAGCATGTATACTTCCGCGATTTGTTAAATCCCGTAACAGAATTTCCAGAACCTGTTCGCTATGCTTCCCAGGTCGCGTTACCATACATAGTTCCTTAGTATCTGTAATAAGCATCCTGGAGTATAAAAACGATCTGCAGTGTCTCAAGTATGTGGCACCACCCCGCAGGATTAAAGGCGTTTCTTACGTTTAGGGTCACATGGAGTAGCGACTGTAGACCTCAGCACCTTACAATCGCATCAATTCTCAATCTCCCCACTCCAGAATCATATTGTTTTGGTGAGTAGCCCCCCTCAGCACATATATCGTCAGTCAGTTCCGGTTTGATAAGCTTACTTGTTGGGTTCAACATACTGGATGCACCGTACGTTCAAGGCACCTCGGGGTCGCATTTGCTCTTGCTTATCAGCACAAGCCCGCAACCTTCCAGCAGAGATAAAAAACACCCCCTGTCAAAAATGCTTGTAGTCGTATCTAAGGGTTACCTCATCGTGACTTCTTGCACGTTAAACAATCCACTGAAGTCTGAAGCAATTCCTTGGTAGACTTGCAATTTCAACCGTCAACCAGTACACAGGTAACTTCTCGTGATGAAATCTCCTTTTTATTTCCCCCATTTGAATCGTTTTCGGATCTTTGTTCTCATTTTGGCTAGGTTCTTGTTTGACGGGGTACATTCCTTGATAAAATGACTGTCTTAGTTGGACAGCTGGCCTCATAAGCATTAGTAGCGAATCTGTTGGGGTCTACCACCACTGTCTCCAGTTCCAGTTCCAGTTCCTTTTTTATATCACCGCCTCCTGTACATGAGTCATATAATTGTTCAGGTGTGTTCCAAAGGAAGCTCAATCTCCTGGGATTTCTTGCTATTCTTTCTACTTCAAAGTTGCCTCCAATATCGAAACTTATTAATCAGATTCGCTATATTGGGATCATTCGTGACGATTTATAAGTATTCCTCAAAGTAATGCCTATTAATGATCATGGACATTGTCATGTTCCCTAGAATATATTTTTGCAACCTACACCTAAAGATAAATTCAAGAACTGACTGATCTCTTCAATTGGTGTCACTGCTTTCCCAGGTTTATTCGGGTCGGATCCGGATATCGTCTCCTGGAAAATATTCCGATTTTACCACTGCTTCTTGCTTCCGTCGTCTAATGGAACTTAAATATAAACGAGGTTTCCACACAGGAACTCTGAAATAGATATGTACTACAAACTGGATTTAAAAATAATCTAGGCTTTTGGCTTTTTGAATGAAGAGTCCCACATTACCTGCATACTTGCTTTTTGAAACCTCCGAATCTGTCCCATTATTCCCACATCGTGACTGGAAATTGCCCTTACAATTACTAGGTGTGCAGTTTTCGCTTCGTTTTTGGGCTATAGAATTGCTAGCCTCCGTTTATGCTTCGAGCTCTTTTCCAAACCCCTTCGAGCTCTTTTCCAAACCTCCCCGTCCACCCCTCCGACTTTTCTGTGTCTCGCTATCCGCTTGAAGCATTATAAGAGCAAAGTCTAGGTCATCGAGTTTCTCCACCTCAATGGGTAGCAGGCCAACTTTTTTGCTTGATCTTGCTCTTTCGGCCTCCGCCGATCCTTCCATCGATCTCGGAGGGCCTTCTACTTGATGTGGACATACACCAGAATGTTGCTGTCTATATGGTTGATGAAGCACTTACGTCATCGTCTCCAGGGATCGGTCATCTATTACAATCCACCTTGCTTCCAAAGGCTCCGTCGTTTATGAAAGCCCTTATTCTGGGCTATTGCGAGATCTAGAAACTCGATTGTCTCCATAATTGTGGTTTTGGAGGGTAGCTTACCACCATTGCGGCACTGCTATATGATTCTTCGCAAATATCGACAGTTCTGCTCCGTTCTAGCCTGCCATTTTAGAGACTGTGATCCTAATTCATTCCGCTGCGTCTTTCGTCGCGCAGTCTACCGACATAAAACCTGGTCGTGAGCGTGAGTTCCGCACTTCAACCACTAAATACTTTTTCAAACATTTGAAAATTTTGAGTCGTCGAATTTGGACTTTCGCTACAGATCCTTTGCAAAACTGTTGGGATGAATTGTCAGTTTGTATTTGCTGGTGTAGGCTCCAACTTCGCGCCAGACTGTGGATATCTGAAGATAGTTTATCTGTGAAGCTGGTTATTTTTCACAAACAAAGGCGCCCCTATAATTGTACACAGAATTCTGGATTACCCGCGCTGTAATAGCTATATATTAGATATTCTCGCGGAACACCATGAGTGGATCCCACATGTCCAGATAGGCTTTGTAACTGCCATGTGTAAAAAGACTTTGTACTCATTTAAGCATAGAGCACTTGTTCCACATAAGTCGTCTGCCCAGGTGTAATCCCAGGTATCTGGCGAAGGAGGAACTTGCTTGTTGGAACAAGGACCCTGTTTTATTGCATGTTGACTTATCGGGTATCATCTGAGTTCGGGACTGCATTCGATTTCTAGTTCTTAATCGAGACTGAGGTCAGTGTTTGGGAGTAACGTTTTTTAGCGTTTATCTTACGCCGAATGAGACGACAAAGGCAAAGCAGAGATTAGCTAGGAGCCTCCGCAGTGCGATAAATAAAAGCAAAGTTCGCAATTGGCAGAACCTAGTCAAGGAGGTAAATGGAGATCCGCACGGACCTAGTTAGAAACTTGTCACTTGGAAAATTAGTTCTTTTCGGAAACCTTGTATACTTAGTACTGATCGTATGGTACGCTCATTATTCTCCAGAAATTTCGTATTGGCTGACATCAACATCGCGAAAGGGGCGAGTACTGTTCCCTTTTCACCTAGAAACAGCTCGAAAGCGAAGTTCTCAGCATGAAAAACAAAAAGATGCCAAGTCATGATGGTATCCTGACGGAAATTTACAGGTTGAATATTTTGGTTTACTATTCGACTCAAAGATGAGCTTCTTAAAGCAAATCAAAGCAGCAGCAGACAAGGCTGCAGCTGGAGTCTTGACCTTGAGTTGGCTATTGGCCGATATTGGGGGCCCCAGGAGACGTCCTCTTTTGGGAGTAATGCAGTCCGTTTTGCTATATGGCTAATAGCTTCGCAAAGAGGTGTATCGTAAGCGCCTTGATCAAGTGAGAGACGGAGAGCTTTGCGAGTGGCTTATTGCACTGTCTCAGTACTGGCCTTGATGGTGATCGTAAGAGTGATCCTCGTTGCTCTCCTTGCTAAGGGAGAGATATGACTGGGCGTCAGCACACACTTACGGAATGGCAACTCTCCTGACAATATGAGTCAAGCAGCAGATGGACTGCGCAGCTCATCGGCCATCGGTGGCTGAACTGAAACTATAGTTAGACTGACTATTTCCTTTCCTATTTTCTAAGTGGGTATAGAGGTTTCCAGTCTTACCTGTAAAAGATTGGAAGAAGCACGATCTCTTGCTTGTGTGTTTTGAAATGAAGTGGCGGACGAACCAGAATATATTTTTTGTGGGATGGGATGGGTTTCATCAGCAGCTTTGGGGTTCTTCTAGTTGCGAAGAAGATTAAGTTCAACCAGTGAAGGGACTGGATAGCAAAGGAATTCCTGTTCCGTTGGTGAAAGAAATTTCCTAACTTAAAGGCTCCTTGAGCCGGGAGAGCGACAGGGCTAACCAAAAGTAATGTGTCAAAATGTTCCAGGCTAGTTCTCTGATGACGGAGAGGTGTTTAGCTGGTAGACCGGCGGCAAACCGTTTCGGGAGTCTAGCACTCTGTGCTTAAACGCATTCACCTACCTTACTATATGAAAGGAAGTGGTTGTCTGAGTCAACTGCCACTGAATCTGGGATTATGTTGCGAATTTCGATGATATATCGCTGTGGCAGCACTACGGTGACTCTCATATAACACCATTGTGACTTGTTTTATTCTGGACGAATCATGTACCTTCTACCTATATACTTTCAAACACATCTTCATGTTGTTGCACTTGGCAGCTGATCCCTAATTGCTTCCAACCAAGGGAGCAGGCCATTATCTCTGAAAAGTGCTTTTATTCTAACTTTACAATTTCACTGAGCGTCATTTTTAAATTTTAATTTTCACCAAAATGTACATACTGTTCTTTATATGCTGGAATATATACCGTTTTAATTGATAAAGTGAAATTCAATTTAGTTCAGTTTCAATTTAATTAATAGCTGCAACTGGATTTACATCTAGTTCCAATTAGTACACTTTTCACGGCTACATACCCCCTAAACGAGATTCGTTTTATTCCATCGCTGAACGTTACGAAATTAGTCGCATTCCCAATTTTCCATCCAAATAAATATGAATAACGCATTTCTAGACATGAAGTCCATTTTTAAACCCACTAACGAGCTACCAACTACCATAGAACAACCCCCATAAACGCTGGGAGCAATTTAAAAACTTCAAACATTAAAGTATTCAACGACCATAAAAAATTTTCCTGCATGTGGGAGAGTTCCCCGTGGTCATCTTCATTGTAAAACTGTGAAAAAGCTTTTCAATGTTTCATTCGAAAGGATAATATAAAATTCATGTGTATGTAGATAGCCCGGCAGAGTTTTTGAGTGTCGACCACCAACAACCATCCAGTGTATCCTTTTATGATGTTGTTTTAAGTACGGTCGGGATCAAAAATTAATTGGGTTCCGGATTAGATATAGATATCCACAGATGGGTTGTACATATGAGGAGGAACTAATTCTTATATTGTTCGCCCCCTTCAAGTTTCGAAAGGGATACTATTTTTCACTACCTTTTCGAATACCTCAAAATCAAAAATAGTGTCGTTTTTTTAGAAAGCCTGCTTATGGAAATATTAGGTTGTTGCAAATGAAATGTCGGATTTTTCAATGAAGTGAAGTTAGTTATGATTTTAATGTTTAAAACTGCCGCAAGGTGACTCTGGTGGTATGGGATAATTGAGTATAAATAGTCGTTCGTTCGATCAAGGAGTCATTTCAGTTTCAATCGTCATTGAAGTTCCAAGTAAAACTCAAAGAAAAAAGCATGGAAGGGAGTCAAAAACGTCTACTTTTTCTATATGAATTTAAACTTGGTCACAACGCAGCGGAGGCAACCAGAAACATTTGCAGAGCATTTGGAGCTGACGCAGCAAACGAACGAACGACACAGCGGTGGTTCGAAAAATTCCGATCAGGCGACATGACCCTCCAAAGTGAACCTCGTGGACACCCAGGACCATCGATCGACAACGACGAGTTGCGTTTGATAGTGGAATCTGATCCCCGATCATCGATTCGTGACATTGCAGAGAAAATAGGCGTACACTATTCGACAGTATCTCGGCACTTACAACAGCTTGGAAAGGTGAAGAAGCTTGATAAGTGGGTTCCGCATGAACTGAACGAGCAAAACATGGCGCTGCGAATGGAAATATCCAGTTCTCTACTCAACCGCAACAGGAACAATCCCTTTTTGCGCAGAATAGTGACATGCGATGAAAAGTGGATATTGTACGACAACCGTCGCAGATCAGCGCAATGGCTAGATGCCGATCAGCCTCCACAACACATGCCAAAACCGAGCCTTCACCCGAAGAAGGTAATGGTAACTGTTTGGTGGTCTGCATCTGGAATTATTCATTATTCGTTTTTGGAGCGTGGTGAAACAATTAATGCAGAGAAATATTGTGCCCAACTTGATGAAATGCACGAGAAATTACGTGTTCAGCGGCCTAGATTGGTCAACAGAGATGGAGTGATACTGCTCCATGATAACGCCCGACCTCATGTTTCCAGAATGACGGTCCAAAAATTAAATGAATTACGATATGAGACTCTTCCTCATCCACCATATTCACCCGACCTCTCGCCAACCGACTACCACTTTTTTAAGCATTTGGATCACTTTTTGGCGGGGAAACAATTCAGCAATGAAGTAGCTGTCAAAAGTGCCTTTGAAGAATTTCTTAGCTCTAGAAACCCAGACTTTTACGAAACTGGAATAAATGCCCTTGTATCTCGTTGGGAGAAGTGCATTGAAGCTGCTGGTTCTTATTTTGACTAATAAAATTAATTTTCATAAAAGTTATAGTTTTTTGAAATTTTACTCAAATATCCGACATTTCATTTGCAACAACCTAATATATCTGTGTTTTCTATATCTATCTTCCAATAAAAGCTGGTTCCAGTTCAATGGGTAGAGATAATCACTACAGAAAACCATTATCGGGGCAAATGCAGGATCCACTAATAACTAATTCGACCAATTCCTTCTATACATTTTGGTATTTACTTGACCTCCCAGAGGCTCATTAAAACCTGTCTGCTAATAGCCAAACTTTGTACATTTCAGCAGCGTTTTATAGTATGTTATCGTATCAAGGATAATGAAGCGACTTCGCTAATTAGAACCTGAACTGATATTTCCCTTGTATCCGCGCTGTTTGATGAGGAATCGAGAAAGATATTTTCGATTAATCCTCCTTCTGTTAAGGAGAATTACAGAACAGCAGGATCATGCACTAAGGTAATCGTGCGGCCACGGACGTGAACTTTGTCAGTGATTCTTCCTTTGTGATATGTAACCAAGGGAGCGTTCTTCAGCGATCTTACTGTCAGCTTTATGTAAAGATTCAGATTTTCCAAATCGTAAACATTTTTTTTGCACGTATTGACCACCTAGCTTAACACTTTACCGGAGACCACCCATTATTTAACTTAGCCTTGATGCAAAGAGCACATTATTTATTACGAATAATAACATATGGCTGGTCCAAAAAACAGCCCACGGGATGAAAAACTCCCTGAATTCCGGTGACAAAAATAGCGAAAAAGGCAAAGTTGTCGAGTTCGTATCGGCGATTATCATCAACGGCGCAACAATCAGTATCCACTCTAGGCCTGCCTTAATAAGGATCTCCAGACATCCCGGTTTTGCTCCGAGGTCCACCAATTTGATATCCCTAAAAGCTGCCTGGCGTCCTGACCTCCGTCATCGCTCCATCTTAGGCAGGGTCTTCCTCGTCTTCTTTTTCTACCATAGAATTTGCCCCTATAGACTTTCCGATCTGGATCATCCTCATCTATAGGGATTATGTGATCCGCTCACCGCAATCTGTTGAGCTGGATTTGATCCAAGAGCAAAGACCATCGATTTCGTCGTTATGTAGGTTACGACCCTAGTTAAGAGAAATTTTCAACGGTATCAAAGTTGTAATCTTCCATCTTCATTGTTTTCGTTTGACCAGTGCGATTCGATAATGTTCGTTCTTTTGGTTTTGGCGCTGACGTTGCCACCGTGTACTTCGATTTGCCTTCATTAATGTGCAGCCCCTTCCCATGATGTCGATATCGTCAGCGTAGGCCAGTAGAGAGGAGGATCGTACCTCTCACATTTACATCGGCATCGCGAATCACTTTCTCCAGGGTCAGGTTGAAGACGACGCATTATAAGGCATCCCCTTGCCGTAGACCGTTGTTGATGTTGAATCGTCTCGAGAGTGATCCTGCTGTTTTTATCTAGCCTCGCACATTGGTCAGAGTCAGCCTAGTCAGTCTTATTAATTTGGTCGGGATAACGAATTCTCTCTCGAGAGGAAAAAATTGTGCAACTGATGTCCATATTCCAACAGTTTTTTCATCGCTTGCTGCAGAGAGAAAATCTGATCTGTTGCTGATTTGTCTGGAGTGGAGCCTCTTTGGTATGGACCAATGATGTTCTGGGCGTATGGGGTTATCCGGCCTAGCAAGATAGCGGAGAATATCTTATAGCTGATACTCAGCAACTTGCTACCTCTATAATTGCTGCACTGCCTGATCTCCCCCTTTTTATGTATGAGACAGATAATGCCTCGTTGCCCGTCGTCAGGCAATGATTCGCTGTCCCACAACTTCAGCATCAGTTGATGAACCACTTGGTGTAGTTGCTCGCCTCCATATTCAAACAATTCGGCTGTAGTTCCATCGGCTCCTGGTGACTTATCGTTTTGAAGCCGGTGGATTGCATGGACTGTCTCTTCTATGCTTATTGGTGGCAGCATTTGTCCGTCGTCTTCAGTTAGCGAGACCACCAACTCGCCGATATTTTTGTTATTGATCAGTTCATCAAAATACTCCACCCATCGCTCCTGAATGCTCATTCTGTCGAAAATCAGATTTCCCTTTGTCTTGGCAGGATGAGCACCGATGTGTAGAAGGGTTAATCCTGCTGACTTATTGGTAAAACTTCCGCGCCTGGTGCGGTTGCTCCCTGTGCTTTTCAAGTTCACAGACCTGCTGGTTCTCCCAGTCTTCCTTCCTCCGTCTGTGAAGTCACTTCTTCGTTCGGCGGAGTTCTTGGTAGGCCTCTGCGCGTGCCCGCGTTCTTTGAGAATGCGACTTTACTCGGTATGCAGCATTCTTCCACTCTGTTGCAAGCTTAAATTCATCGTCAAACCGGCCGTTCCAACTTTTCTTGCGGCTGAGGTCAAGTATATTTGTCGGCGCATCAATGATAACGCTCTTCAGGTGATTGTATGCGGTTATTTCGGTATCCATTTTCTCCTTATACGTGGTACGAAGAGCTGTGTTGTGAATGGCTTCATTATTCACTCTCACCTGATTGTCAGAGGGAATTGCAGGCGTTATTGTAATTCGAAGACGGAACCTACTCCGAGCACATGGTTTACTGAATGACCGCTATAATATATGGTGTAGTGGCTCTTCTCCAGGAAACCGGTCCTCGTTCAACGCATTTCCTGCAACGCTGTTACATTAGCCCTATATTGAGACAGATTACCGGCTATCTGCTAGGCAGCTCCGCTTCTCTACAGGGAGCATACGTTCCAGGAAAAAATCCGCAAATCGTGGTTCCGTTTTCGTTGTCGAGTTCGTGGTTACAAAGTCTATCCTGTCCGAGGCTCCTTCTGTGGTTTCCTAACGTTGGTTTTCCAAGCAGGGTTGTCCACCCCACCGAAACCCCAACCTGGAGGAAAAGTTGGTACAATTTGTCCCGTTTTAGGCGTGGAGGACTCGCCTTCATCCTTCTCCGTCTGCAGCCTTTTGTTCAGAAAAAGGTCCCAGCGGTCACCACGTGGAGGTGGAGATGGGGTTCAGAAGGCATTTCCCAGGTTTTATGCTTCATCGTGGGTACGAATGCACGTTTCGCCCTGGGACCTATACTACCCTTTGGCCACCACGTGTTTTGAATGGGTTGGCGTAGTCCAAACCAGAGTGAAAAAGGCAGACTTTGTTTCATCTGGACTGCAGGGAGATGTGGTATACGTCGGTTTATATATTTTATGCCTCTGAGGAATCATTAATGATGAGATTACATAGTGTTATGCCGCTAGCATGGCGACTATTCTTGTGCGCTTCTCGAATAGTTAGTTGACGGACGTAAGTATCCCAAGGCAATAGAATCAAATGTTGATTATCCTCCAAAACGCTTGCGTTTCGCAGTGGACATCCAACCCTTAATGGAACAAGGAGTGGGTGTAATTTCCTTAACTTCTTTTCTACTGGGGCGTTTTTTTAATCGTTTCGATTTGTTCAATAAATTCTGAATGTTGTAATAATCGCAGAATTGTTCGTCTACTCTGGTCATACACAAAGGGAATAATTGGTGCCTTCAATCTCGAGGAGAATTGTTCCAGGATTGGCCTTTCATCAAGTCAAGTCTATTCGAAACCCCCGAAAACCATGGAACCTCTTTTTGTCCACCTATTTCCAAAAGCCACTGGAGCTCATTCTCCATAACAGATGTCTTTTTAACTTACATTGACCTATGTGGCTGGAAGGCCTGTTTACTGAATGAACCTGAATCTTAGCCACTCGATTTTCCAACTCCGCCGGTTCCCTTTTTATCTAGGTTATTATCATCGACTCATTCGGGCAGTATACAGGTGTTTCGTCCAGTTTCAACAATAATGAACTGTTAAGCTCTAGCCCCGGCAAGGTTAGTTTTTTTTAATGGCTTTATGCAAATTTCAGCAGATCTTCCTGTGTCCTGTTGCAGACTCCTATGTTGCGTGAAAAAGACATGACTTCTTTAGCGATGCGGAAGGACACTGGCCACCATCATGAGTTGACTAGGAAAGTTACCCTTGAGCGCGTATAGATGTGGTGAATTTACACTTAGATGTCAACCAACAACAAAAATTAGGGTTCTTGAACAATAATTTTCACCTGTCGGCAGAAATTAAAATGTGCCCACTTGGCTGCGTGAATCCATGGAATTTCACCCTTCAGAACAGACTTGATAATCGATGGCTGGATGCGTGCTCTGCTTGTAATATAGGCATAACCACAACCACCATGAAAATCCCACAAGAGGGACAACTGCAAATAAACGGGCCAGGAACATATCCCATATCCTTAACAATGCTTTAGAAACATATGCTCTCAGCGGGTAATTCCGGCCCGATAGTATGAGATAACCTCCAGTGAGATTTCGCAGCAAGAGCCACTACAGATCAGTCCCTTTCAGATTCGGATTTGAACTCCCTTTTTTTAGTACGTGGGACGGAAAGTCGGAATAGATTCGAATAGTGTAACCCCGTCATTTTGTTCGTTAAACACTCTACTGCTGCCGGTGAAATGGCACACATTTCCGCCTGGAATATGGCCGGCATTTTTCCGAAAGATCAGACTAATTTCTTCCCCTGGTGATTGGTGATTACGACAGGGATGACCTCTCAAAGGCAAATCTGGAAACGACATGATTGGTAGGCATTAGAGCCACCTGATACTTGCCAAGTAGGATATACTCCTAAATATTTGACTGTTTGTACCTGCTAGATTTCCACTCCTGATAGCGCGCATGTTCCTAGTGAAGATACCTAGCCCAGTTTTCCTAGCATTCACCGTGAGTTTATTCCGGACGCACCAAGTGTGGATTATCTGCAGAGTTACATTTACGTATTTATATCATACGTGCGCGAACTGACGCGATCATTACGACTAGATCGTATGCACTTTTGCCGTGAATGAATGGGCCTAAGGCGTATTTCTTTTCGAATATCGCCTTCACAATTTTTACTATGAGCTCATGAATCCTGCCTCCATGGATTTGCCCTTTTGGTGGGAATGTTGTCTGCTCCACTGTAGGAATGCATGTATTCCTTACAATCCGATCAACTAGTTTTTCCAGTCCTTTTAGTAGAATGGAAGCTTTTTCGTCCGTGTAAGTGGATTTCCTGGCTTGGGGATACATATCACCTTCTTACCAAGCCAGGTAATTGCAATGTGTGCAACACATTGCAAGGTCTTCGAAGAATGGTTTAACTAGTGGCCATATCTTTATTCCAGCTACAGCTGGACAATGTAAGTGCGGGGGGATTTGTTTGTCACCTCTGCAGCTCCGACCGTCGTAATCCTGTATGAATTTCCACGTGTCTGGCACATAAGCTCTTGCGATCTATATTCTAGGCGGGTAAAATCTTCTTCTACTTGACGACTGTTAAATTGTCCGAATATATTCCGTTCCTGAACACACCACCATCAAGGGACTGCCAAGAGCAGAGCCTGTTTACCCAGTCTGTCAGCTCGCTCATTCCCTTATATTTTCCTATAATTCAAAGGAAGCTGACTTTCAGCGTGCCACCTGCCTGGGGGATATCATCAATTATCCCTGTTTTCGCCACACAATAAAAACGTATGTTGCAATGGGACGAACCACAGCTATGTAAATCGAGAAAACCATCCTCGGCCGGATACCCCATTTCTTTACAAAGATGTTTTTGCAGGGCTAGAAGATTATGTAGGGCTACTTAACCTTCAGTTCTATTTTCAATCTATTACCAAGTTATTGAACTTCTAGGATCTAGGATCACATACATTCGGAGAAACACTTAATTTTTGTCCAGAAGATGGTATTCAGGTACCCTTGTCTTGGAGGTGAATGGCATCAGCTGCGCTTTGGTTGGATTTACGCCGAGTCGGCATTCTGCAAGCCATATGCATATCACTCCCACCGTCCTTCCTTTAATTTCACTTATAACGGAAAATATCTGTTTTGTTAGGGATGTTAACAACAATTCACCAACTCGTCGACATACGTTACCACCTTCTCCCGCTCCTGTCCGATATGCGTAAAAATTTCGTCCATCATTATCAAAGAGAGCACCGGCGATATGAAGTCATCCCGAGGCGTACTTTTACTCGCAGTTCCGGGGCCAGTCTGCCGCTTGAGGAATTATCATCCACCAATGACACACGTAGGTGAGTTTGGGCTACGATACAGGTGGGCTTCACAGTTCGTTTAGCCGGTCGGTTTTTGCTTCTTACTTTTTTTCCAGAGGTTGATTAGCCCTCGAGCCCTTCCACAACTCTGCTTCGCTTGTGTTGCTGTTCGACCTCATCTTGAGATCGATTGCCGTTGAAGGCGGAATTCTTCGACAATCACCTGGTATTTTGCGAGGTAATTTTCAACCCAGTTGTTGACAGTGTCAGTCTCCTTATTCTTCCCAATATTGCCTAGAATATGTAGGATCTACTGGTACTGGTTCTTCCTAGCTGGAAATCACTAGTCCTTCTGCTGACACTGACTGTACTACCATCGATGGCTATTGTCCTATGTCTACTATTGATGCGCCTAGCTCTTCTTTCTTTATGGGTTCCGCTACGACAGCAAGGCGCTTTAACCACTTGAGCCATCTGGACAGTGTTTTTAAGGTTTTGTGTAAAACTAATCGCTTGATTTGAGTTGAGTTTAAGGGAGGCTTCCCGTATATGCAAAGGAGAGGGGAGACAATTTTTTTCACTGAATATGGTCATGTGGGGTATCAAACGAAAGGGATCAGTCAGTACATTTCGAAATGATCTGATTTTTTAAATTGTTTGAAATGAAGGGTAGTAAGGACTCAAAGTGTCTACCCCGGAAGGTGATATATATTTCGTTCTCAGAACGTATCTAACCGAAAAATCTCAAAAAAATACAAAAAATACAATCCTTAAAATACATTCTGTTACGATACCTACTCAAATAAAGTTAATATGAGTGTTGGTTGTTGCTTCGGTCCTCGCTTCTACTCGCCACTAGCACATCACCCGCAGGCAAAGATATCCTCATCAGTTGGATGAATCTACTGCCAGCCCGGCCCTGCACACTCTTGACCCATCCGAAGACGGTTTCCAGCAGCCACCACGGGGAAGTCGGGTGGGGGCCTGTCCAATTATGCAATCTTAACGTTAAACATAATCAGATCAGACCGTAGGTGACGTATCCATCGGCTTTGATAGGCTTGGTTATAAATATTTTTTACTACTCTTTGGTGCCAGGAAGACCCCCGCTCCTTCGGTTTGTCATTAATAGAAAACATCTGGAACAACCCTTTCCCCTTAATCTCCGTAAACTCAGCGAATTGCGTTTTGTCCGAAGGTGGTTTGTGTGGAGCTGATTTGCCTAGAGAAATTTCTTGGATAGGTGTTGTTTTAGCCTAAGACTCGGGGTGGCACCCACTGGTCTCCAATTTAATGAGAGGGGAACCTAAGTCTAGGCTCAGGTTCTCCATTGATGAGCTTAAGATTTTCTATTCACTCAAGGCTGGATCATCACAATCGAAGCCTTATTTTGGTATGTGTCTCTTTTCGTGCTTTAGTTTTATATTGTAGGATTTGTCAAAGTTGACTGTCTCCGCATTTGTTTTACCGATCTTGGCAGAGCGTCTTTCTGCCCAGAGAAAGCTGAAGCTGAAACTTGGACATTTAGCACATCACGGTAGTAACATCTTGATATAAGATTTTGATTACCGCTTAACTTCAGGATTCACCTTAAATCCCTAGAGCATCTGGCTCCTTTCCTTAATCTGCACCTAACCATACAGGTATCATCGATGGAACAGTTTCTTAGACTTCATTCCGCGCCCATTAATCATCGAATTTCCTAAGGCTTATTGCAAAGATGCCATGGCTACTCCTGCAGACCACCCTCAATAGACTTCTAAAGCCTTTTACCGTAAAAATTGGCATACTCGTTTCATTCATGATTGGTTCGTTACTCTAGTTATCCTCCCCTCCATGGTCGTATTTATAAGGACATCGATGAAGTATTTTTTAAATCTTCTCCTAGGATGCGCGTGAAAATCCTCATGGGATATTTATATGAATTTTGAAGATACTTAGACGGTGCATAATCTTCCAATCGCCTCTTAGCAACATTTTTAACGGTAGATACTCATTCCACTCATTTATAAAGGCAGTACATCTTTGTAAGATATTTCCTGCTGAAAGCTTTTCCCAACGCGAACTGCACGAAACAATATTTTCTTTGCCGATTCCCCAGCTGTCGCCTTCCCATCCTTCATTGTTATCTCCACTGAACAACTATAACCCTAATCCGTGACATCATACTTGATCCGACGCCAAGTTACTAATCTTCGAACTTATCCGGATTCGTACAAAATATAGGGGGATGCTTTCTACCCCCGGTCTGAAGGCCAAAACGTTAATCAATGAAAGAAACAAATCTGTCCATGAAATAAAAATCGATTCCGAGATTCTTGGCTTATCACTTTCAGCTTTCCACTTTGCTGTGTACAGACGAGGAAGGAAAAGTTGTGGATCGAATACCAAGCAGACCCCGGGGCGACGGAGCGCAAACCAGTTGACATTACTGAACTGAGTCACCGCAAAGCCATTTCATTTGAAATTCTGCCAACAAATTTCTGGAAGCAAGGAATAAACAAGCGAGAGTAGTCCTGCTTGATTTGATAAAATTTCCATCGGTTTTGGCTTTTGTGGTGGAATCGCATTTGAACCAGCCAATTCTCGGCTTAGTGGGGAGACTGGCCAAAATAATAGCAATTATCCTGTTTAATTTGAAAAATTCGTGTGGTTCCGGAATTGAGTATATTCTCTGGAAGGGAGTTCTTGATTCAGTCATTGTTGCCTCCGAGGAACTTCTGCCTTTATGCTTATATCGGTGTAGTCTGCAGGAAGGGTGTAAGGCAACTTAAAACCTCCACTAACAGGAAGACTATGAAAATGAAAATAGACCCACATTCACGTTCTGTTCTCCGACAATAAATTACTCAAAATTTGACAAGGTGGGAAAATACCCTGATGCTGTGGGTGTCCTTTCCTCCTTGCGGTTTTGATCGTTTAGAGCTTCTCACGGAATTTCCTTATGAAGGATTATTTTTAGGAAGAGAAGTTTACTTTCAATGAAGCGGACTGGTCTCTCCATCCATAGTTTTTATTACACATTTGTTCCTTTAATGGAAAGGTCCTATTCGATTTAACTTTCCAGATTTATTTAGTTTGTAAAGTTTGTTCGATGAATGAGTTCTGCAAATAATGGGGGAGTTTGAAAATTCTCAGCCCACTCTTGGACGGGATATCGGAAAGAATGGGAGGATTCACAGTATCCTCTTCATATGTTATAGTATCTTGAAATTTGCGGAGTTCGTAGTACTTTCGGGATTTAAATGGGCAAACTTTTGTGGTTTAGGGTCGAAATAATTTTATATAAAGGCAAAATAGTTCATCCTTTTGAAGTTTATTTTATTATACTAGGAGCGGAACTATGCCTTGTACCCAAAAACATTTTGCAAATACACCCTTACACTCCATTGAGTGAGATTTGGTAATATCCTGCAGTGGTTAGTTTTCTATCAGACCCTTCTGGGAGGCGGGCATGAAGGTAGGATGAAAAATGTGAATAGCATCTGTATTTATGACAGAAGATATATGCATAGATGCGAGTTTACCCATTTTTGTTCCACGTATCGAAACAATAGTAGTAGAGTACCCGAAAATGACACGTATGATGGGAAAAAGTAAGCAAGTTTTACAATGCAGAGCTTCGAAAATTCGATGCTGAAAATTTTAGGGAATTACTAAGCGAACTGGCAGTTCATATCATAACTGACCAGGGAGGAATGGCAACGGGTTATGTAGAATTCGGAATGGAGATCCTTATCCAACAAATGAGAACAAGCAAGCTATTTTTATGTAACAGTAGAGAGGGGCAGTTATTTTTTTTTGTTCATTCCTTTATTTGAATATTTGAGCTTAAACCAGATATGATGATAGAGTGATGCGAGCTTAACTCTGCCATGATTGTTATGGTCTGTATAAGGAGCCAGCCCTTTGCCCCAGCAAACGCTGATCCATTCGTGAGTTCTGGGATCAGCCAAGCGTAGGCCAGACCTCAAGGAACTGGGGTAGGGGCTTCGACCACGAGGATTCACCTATTCTTGACTATTGCAGCTGATTCCTTTGAACAAAATACGCAAAAGTAAAATTTCCATGGAGAAAAAAAAATTACAAAACGCAGGAGGTAGGAATGGAGAAGGACTACTCTCGCACAGAAAGGCATTGCTGGCCACAACGCACAGCGAAGGAGGCAACAAAGGCTGAAATACCAGTCGAGACACCGAGAAACACACGTAAAGAAACCGGAGCGGGGACGGTAACTTCAGTACTATGCAGTGCTGCTGTTCCGAAAGGAGGCACAGAGGAAACTGCTGAAGTTGAGCAGATGGCTTCAAATAAAAATCGACTATCCAACCAAAAGCTGCAGAAGAGAGGCTTATCGGGAAAGCGGCCAACAACGTTCCTAACGAAAAACGTCAGGATAGTCTTGAAAAACAGGCTTATGGAACATAAGGAGTAATTCCCTCTACAGACGATCATGGAAAGATGCGCGAAAAGCGGAAGCAACCGTGTCCCCCACCTGAAAGCACCAAAAGGGTCGATGTAGAACAAACGGGGGAGAAAGTGGATGGAGGGAGGCGCATTTGAAGAAGACATTTCGCAGGTAGTCTCCAGGGATGAAACGAAGAATTCGAAGAGGAACACGAGGTAAAAACACTCCGAGTCATCAGAAAAGCCTCTGTCTAAAGTTAAAGTGGGCACGAATGGTAGAGATTCAAAAAAAAAGTGCAGAGACCAAGGAGAATTAGATCGCAAACTCTTCTTGTTAAGACTACGGAAGGCAAAGCCTTTGCAAAAGTTTTCAGCGAGATCCATCATAAGCCTGAGGACAGCAAAGGAGAAATGTTTTCCTTTCAGGATACGATGGGCGGTGGAGGCCTCAATGAACTGAGTTCGAAGTCAGCAAATGAAGGTATGTCCTGTGAAACGGTCAAGGGGTGATGGCAGAAATGGCTAGAAAAGCCTACATGCTCTCTGGGAATCCGTGGTCTTGGCTGCCTCACAGAAAAATCAAAGTAGAAGAGACTATCAAGCGCGGATGGGATGGCACCCATGTTAGAGTTCTGCCCATGGCCGAGGAAATGGCTCTGTCTGGATTCAGTATGTGCCTAACACCGAACGCAGCCATTATACTCTGAAGGACGCTGTCTTGGGCACTGAAGGACGAATCCTGATAGGGGAAGACATCAATTCCAGGGCACTTGAATGGAGTATGTCCCATCCAGACTTCCGAAGAAAATGGCAGCACGAACAGGACTCGCAGTTTTAGATACCGGATGCAACTCACCGTTTCAATACTCAGGCTGCGGTGGAAGCATTTTTTACGTAACCTTTCCATCAGAATCACTGATGTTGACTTCTAAGTAAGCGTCCACCAATACAGTCCCTTCAAAATGATTGACGCCACCTCTCAGTGTGTACTAACACAGTGGCCTTCCTGTGCACGTCACGCAGGTAAAGACCGGGAGATTTATCAAAGCTCTTGGAGTAATTCGAGCCGCGCTTGATGACACTCCTGAAGAGGGGAGACACTGCAGCTAAAATTGCCGTAAATTTAGTTATGAACCTGATAACGACGACTTGAGAAGTTTGCATGTCCAGGCGGGCATCGAGAGGAAACTTCTAAATTCTAGGAAAATGAAGAAAATTGACTCTGCAGGCGATAAATAGAAGCAAAACTCGCTGCTGACAGGACCTAATCAAAGTTGGGAATGAGAGGGACTCAATTATAAGCTGGTAACCCGAAATATCGAGGCGTTACGGAAACTTTCAAACTTGTACGGCCATTATTCCCTGCACATCCGGGTTGAAAACAGCCGCGTAAAAGCCGCAGAGGAATCTCAGTTTGAAGAGACAGTCCCTCTATGAAACAAAAAAAAGGCGCCCGGACGCGATCGTATCGCGGCAGAGGTATACAAAACTGATGTCCGCAAGGCATTTGGAAGGCACTGGAAGGTGGCAATGCTTGCACTGATTAGCAAACGGAAACGCGACCTTGAGCTGCCACCAGCATGGATGCTTGACGCGCCCGGAAAGTGCTCAAAATTTTATCAGAAATAGACTCGCTGAAGCGATATATATTGCCGGAGATTTATCCACAAAACTGTTTGCTTTCAGAACAGGGAGATCCATGGTGACGCCGCTCACCAGGGGGAGACACACAGATGCCGAACTCGACGGACGGTGCTCCTCATAACGTTTGATATCAGAAATACTAAAGGTATTCCGTAAGATCGATTTTGAGGAATAATTTGAGAAACCGTTCCTTGCTCTATGAGACGCTAGAGAGTCAATTATGCAGATTATGTTGGAGCACTAATTGGCGAACGCGTTATCGAACAGGTCCGAAGCAGACTTATTAATGCGACGGGTTAGCACGTGGATGACTGCTCATGGATTCAACCTTTCGCTGGAATAAACTGAGGTACTAGTAACCTGGACCCTGCATCCCATATCGATCGGCGATAATTGAGTCAAAACCAGTGATTAAGTACCTCGGATTGGAGTTTGACCCGAAGATGAGCCTTTTTCGGGCAAATCAAACCACCAGCGGACTAGACTGCTGCTGAAATTTCGGCCTTAAATCGGCTAACAGACATCTAGTAACCCGCGTCTTCTAATGAGTGCATTGCACTCTCTCGAAACCGGCAATGATAGTGATGGCGGGATGATTTCCGTTGCCCTTCTTACTGAGGAACATAAGGCCATGTACAAGCACACGGAAGAAGACTCAAGGGAGGTGATTTTTGGGGAAGAACGGCAACGTCCCCTTAATGAGTAGCAACTCTTTTGGCAAAATAAGACAAGAGGCAGATGGACTGCGGTGCTTCCTGGCAACATAGCTGCCTGACTGAATTGAACGAATGATAAGAACTTCTTTAACCAGCTCCTAATTGGGAATGAAGGTTTTCAGCCTTGCCTAGACGATATTGGGAAGGCTTTGAATGATGCCGATCACACCTTTTTTTTGTGGAAGATGGAATGCAGACAATATTATGAGGGCGATACTGAGATACCCTGTTCGGTGGACCTGAGGAACGCTGATAGGTGAAGCTGTGTTGTGCAATACCTTCAGGTTCTTCTTGTTCCAAAGAAGATAGAAAGGTAGAAGCGTCGTATAGCAGGTAGTTCCTTGAACCAACAGTTCCATTTCTCCACTCCCAAGGCGGGAGAGCGGCAGAGCTAGTCGGAAGTAATATGACCAACGGTTTCAGGCCAGTTCTAGGGAAGGTGTTTAGTGATAATCCGACGGTGTACCGTTGAAGGAGTCAATACTCTGTGCGTAAGCGCATTAACCTATAGACATCTATTATCATACTGCCCGATTTGCCTTATCGACTCGGTAGGAAAAATGCTCGAAAGGGTCATCAACGATAGACTTCTCCCTATCATAGAATATAAGAATGGACTATCGGGCGACCATTTGCATTGATCGACGCAGTAGACGTTGTTTTGAAGGTTGCTCGACCCCGGTCGTCTAATAAGTGCTCTGCCGTGGTGACATTGGACGTGGATAAAAAGCTCACTGGCTAAAACGGGTACTCCTAATTTTTTAAATAAGCTCCTCGAAGGTTACATCTCGGAAAGGACATTTTAGCACTATGCGGATGGAGAATCCAAGCAGTACACGGTCGCCGCAGGAGTTCCATAGGGCTTTTTATATATGCGTTGGAATGCAGAAAGGTTTAAAGCCTAGCGCTGGCTCCTTCCATACAGTTATGTGAGACTTTAACTCACTAAAACCACGTCCTTCTCCTTCGCTTACTCCGCGGGGCTGCCATTTCGGTATTACGTCCCGGGGCAGGATTAATTATGAACTGCGACTCCTGTCGTTATTTGTAACTTTCCTCTGAAGCTTCTCCCTCCTCAGCAGATTGTGGATCGCGATCATTCATTTTTCAACCGCCCTCCAGGATGTTTCAGAGGCTAGCATGTAGACCACGATATTCTCGGGTGTCAACCGTGCTACGGCGTCAATTTCCGGCTCCGCTCTGTGTGCGGCGAACCGCGGGCAGTTAAAAACAATAGGCTCCGCATTCTCCGGAATCACCACGCATGTCGGGCAATACGGAAAGTCGCCACGTCCGAAACGATAAAGGTATGCACGGTACCCTCCGTGTCCGCTTAGGAATTGAGCTAGGTGGTAACTAATCTCACCGTGCCTTCGTTTGATCCATTTTGAGGCATCTGGAATAATCCTTTGTGTCCATCGTCTTTTAGGTGAATCATCCTATCTTTTTTTCGTTCGCCAATATATCGATGGGGATCATGCCTGCTTTCACACAAGCTGCTTCGTCTGATGTTGTACGGTAAGCGCACAACGTTTGCAATGCACTCAATCGGTATGGGGCTGCGATCTTTCTTCTATTTGCTTTCAACATCAAAGAAGGTGTCCAGAATGGAACTGCATAAAGCAAGTTAGAATTGACAACTCTCGAGATCAGGAGCCGACGGCTTTGCCTAGGACCACCCATATTTGGTAACATTTGGCTTGGTTGCTAAATTTTCAAGATGGGAATTGATCATCATTTACTTCTTGAATTGAATTTCAGCCTTTGGTCAACCATGACTAGGTATTTAAGCGTTGGCTACGACTGTATGATGTGTTCACCAATCCTGATCTACCTCGGTTTTATACTCCGCGAGTGTCAGACCAACTTCCTCTAGCCAAGACCTGATTTCAAAAATTGTGTCATTTGTGAGTACCTCGATCTCATCAATATCTTGTGCCACGATAATCATTCCGGTATCGTCTGCGAAGCCATTGATTGTCACTCCTTTAGGTAGTTGCAACTTCAGAATTCCGTCGTATATTATTATCCACAGGAGAGGAACTCCGCAGGTTGTTGTATACATCTTAGGTCCATCGTTTGAATCGAAACACAATATCCTCTCCCGGAGAAATTCCATGACTATTTGCACCAGGTATTTAGGAGTGCCCAATTTGGCTAAAGCCGCAATTATTTTACTCCATTTTGCCGTATTAAAGGCATTCTTCACGTCGAGAGTAACTACCGCGCAAGCTTTATTGGCCTCTATTTCTTTTTCCGCGATTTCCGTCACCGTGCTGATGGCATTGACAGTAGTTCTTCCTTTTCGGAATCTGAATTGCCTGTCTGAGAGACCACCATCCTTTTCTGTGATTGGTACACGTCTATTCAAGATGACCCTTTCGAAAAGTTTTCCAATGCCGTTTAGTAGGCATATAGGTCTTTAAGACGAAGGATCACCCAATGGTTTATTTGGCTCCGGGATTAGCACAAGATTCTGTTTCCTTCACTCTTCTGGGAAAATCCCAACTATGAGGCACGTCATAAATATTTCAGCGAACCACCGTGAAACTGTTTCGACAGCCACTGTCAGTGCTTTATTCGGAATGTCGTCTACACCTGCGGCTTTATTTTCCGAAATTTTCTTCGCGGCTTCCAGGACATCTTCAGTGGTTACCTCAGGAACTTCACCGAGGTCTATATAGACAGTGGGTAGGTTCGATTCCTTTGAAACTTGTGGGAAGAGAGTGCTGCAGCAAATCAGGGTTGGTGATCGGCGGTAAGCGCTTTCCCTTGATTGATGCCGTAACTGCCTGTTATGCACGTTCCCATGGGTCGAAGTGTTTAGTTTTACTTCTAGAGATGGCTGCTTGCAATTCTTTCCTCGCCTTCTCATATAGGTTCCTCTCCTGCGAAACGTGATATATAATGGGGTCCTTGCCCTTCTCGCGCCAAAGAATGACACGATAATCGGTTTCGCAGATGATCTAGCCGTCGTTTTCGTCGTGAAAAAGCGATAGATACCAGCCTATCGTTAGCGCGGACGGTGGCAAACATTCGAGGTCCAAGATACAGTCGCAGATTACTTGTAGTCGGAGTGGTTCGCTCCACACTATTACACCCGGAACCGTTTTGAGAAGAAGAACTAGCGGGTTGAGAGTAATCAAGGGAGAGTAAATATGGCTTACCGCTGAATGACGCTAAGGATGTGCAGCGCCTTAAGAACAATCTCGAACGAGGCAGCATGCGTTATTGCAGGAATAATCCCGATGGATATTCTGACAAGTGAAGCACGCTGTCTGTACGAGAAAAGGAGAATGAAAGGACCTGAAAATGGTACAGAATACCGAAATGCGGCGCTAGAAAAGTGGCAGCAAAGATAAGATGACTGGCAGAGAAGTCGTTGGTTAATATGAGTGTTTAATCATCTTTGGAAACTCGCTTTTTCCATTTTTCGAATGAAGCAAAAGTTTCCTTATTCAATCGAGAATCAAAATGAAGTCTTGCTAAGGATATAACTGAAACTTTGACAGCTATCTGGTGATAAATAACACTTTCCAAACCAAACTCTTTTCGATGCCATCACCCCCATCTCTTCGAGTTTCAATGCAGTTATTGAATGCTCCTCGTATTGTTGATGGATGGAAATCATAATGGGATTCATAGTGTCTGTCATAGTCACTGTTATCAAATTTCATGCCAAATTGATTGAACCGTTCCCAACTGAATTACGAACAGATGTAGAGGCAGACAGACAAACAGGCAATCGATTTTAATGAGTCCTTTTTCAGAAGTATAACAATCTAAGCAATTACGACGATATGAATTCGTTAGTTAGACGGTTGTTACAAATCGGTATACTTCATGTACTCGCATATGGGGGATGAATTGCAAGCTCTTGTATAACTACAATAGATTAACACTCCCCCGCATCCTAAATGTGTTTTACACCGAGTGAACATGCTTGTTATTCTACACGCCATGCTTCGTTTTACGACTATCTCCCACCAGCAATTCTGAATAATCATGGCATTCGCTTCCATTCCCAATATCATTTGAGAACAGAATGCCACTTTATTGCACATCTGAAATAACATTCATATCCTTTTCACCAGCAGTTTCACGCTTCCTTGCCAATCCTCTTTATTTGCACACAGTCATAATGTCAAGTTATGTGACAAGTTAGAGTGAAATATAGTCCAACATGCACGAGATTAATGAGACTATAATCCATTGTAACGCTCTTCCCGACTGCACTGCTCCGTGCTGCAATAAACGGAATGCATCCTTGTTGTTCGCAGCAGGAATCAAACCAAAACGGAAGATGGGAAGTAAAACTTTATTTAACTTTTTCGTAGCGCTTCCAACTAGTTGGGGCTGTTGTCGACACCTTGGAAGGCAACGTCGTTTGGCAAGAAGTAAATGATACCAGACTTTTATTGCTGAAGGACCTGAAAATGCATTAATTTTATGCTTGTTTGCACAGTGCATTGCAGTACGTCATGTTCTTTTGTCAGGATATTCAGGAAGAAAGATGGTGATGCATGATGTACTTGCATGTTTGCGTGCGGCATGGATGCAGGCACGTATCTTGTAACTTGCATGCATGTTTCACTGAATCTGGCAGTTTATCCATAGAGCATCACTGATATTTTGAGGAAGACAAATTAAAGGCTGAAAGTCAAAATGTGACACCCAACAAAACAGCATATAAAATTAATCGTCCTTGGATCCTAGTCGATATGTACAATATCGATGGGAAAATCTGCAATGCCCACATGAAAAACAGTTAACTAATATTTTTAATGGTTGATTTAAAGCATCGGCCTCGAAAGGGACCATTATTTAGTGGTACCTCTACTTGCGTATTGCGTCTGAAGCTTCTCGCAGGATTGGAAAAACAGGACTCCCAAAAGATACCTTGTTGGTGGGCGGGTATTTTGTATAATCTGCTCGATAATATTGATGAGCGTTGGATACCTATTAAAAGTGTTCTTTCTTCGGGCGCTACGCAGGTTGTCTACTACATCCCGAAATGGCGTCACAAGATATGGCTGACTAAGGAATCATAGACACGGATTAACGAGCGTAAGGGACTTAAAACTCAACTCAAAACTCAACAATGTAGTATGCACTATGTCAAAAGGAGATTTCTTATTGCATTGGTTGGGGAAGCAAAATTTGCCGTAGAACCCTGGTATATGGAAGAACTTGCAGTTCTAGGCAGCTAAAGAGGCGGAAGTTTCGCATGGATGAATTGGCTAATCACCGTAACATGCGGGTATGGAGTGCTCCTCAAATAGAAGTGGAACCGTCTTAACTACCAATGAATTCAAAGGAATAAAGCTGCTGGGCCTGACAATCTCCTCGCAGATCTATTCATCGCTACCACTTCAGTTCGTGCAGAACTGTTTCTTCCACTTATATGGAAATTCTAGGAACTCGAAATAAGAGGACAATCGTTAAGTTTCGCGACAATTTAAGGACATCGTCCTTAGTAGGGCTAGGTTCGCTTTCATTGCTTTATCTAAAATTTGGAAATGCAGTTATCTTAACATCAGGTTCAAATTGAAACTGGTCTGTGCAAATATTCTTTGTGCGTAGTATATGCAAAAGTAGCACCACTGTTACTCAAAAGTTCCAACGCCTCGTCAACAATTGTCTACAGGGTTTTGGAACGGTTTGATCCACATTGATTGGTTGGTGCGATGTATTGTACAGAAGAGTAATGGACAGTTCAGAGGACTACTCCAGTCTCTAAAGTTCCATGGGTCGAGGAACAAATCAAATGCGTGTCTTCAAGCTCATTTGAATGAAAAGGAAATGTTCAACTCAATGATCACACCCTCTATGGTTGGATGAATGTAAGGCACTCATTATTATCTGAGTTGCCACAAAATTGTTGCCCATGTCCGTGTTTAGCCTTTTTTTCGGGGGGAATTTTCAAGATGTGGACACTCTCGTAGGAGCCTAGTTTCCAAACGTCGTCCACTTCCATCAAAATATTGGCGTTGTCCAATGACAAATGGTGTCCCTGCTCTATTATATATCTGGTCACAGTCTGAGCAGGAAATCTTTTAAATGCCGCTTTTTTTCAGAACACTCTTTTTTTTCCATGACTGACTGTAACCGGATCCTAAGTAGGTATCGTCTGCTGGTCGAGGTGACCCGGAATCCGCTTTTTCATGTTCTGCGTCCGACCCGAGTAGATGAATGTTAACCATTGCCTAGGTTCTGTGTTGACCTCTTGGGGGAGTTTTGAAAGTTACTGTCTTGAGGCCTGGTGTACTTTCTTTTTGCTCCTATTTTCGATGAGGTTCCTGTTGTATCCATTTTTCTTGTCTGTTTCTAGGATATAGCTCATTACTTTATTTCTCCTCTTCTCATTGAGCAGTGTTGTGACCATCCTGGGAATCCATTTTATGGTGGAAGTGGGTCGGTTTCCTGTAGATGTCGAATTCAAAATCCCCTCTTTCTCGGATTATTTTTAAGTCTAGGAATGGTATCTCCCCTTCCTTTTCGATCTCTATGGTGAGCTCGATGTTCCTGTGTATTTCCCCGGCCTAGTTAAGCTTGGCAATGACTTCTCTGCCATTTCCCATTGCCAGTTTTCCTATTTTTAGATCTAATGGTTTGACTTCTCCCAAGAGCCACTTCGCAATATTTTGGGGCAGTGAATTCATTGTTGTTATTATCTCTCTGACCTCGTTGTCTTCTTTATGTATTTTGAGGAAGCATTTGATTCTGAGCAGAGATGGGTTAGGCATTCTCAATTCGGCTGCTCATTAATAATGGGTTTGCGGTCAACCAGAGCCTTTTCCACTCTTTTAACGGAGCCTAGCAGAGGGTCCTTGCGGATGACGTGAAACTTACCTTCATCTAATTTTTGCATACTGAGTCGTCGTATGCTTCTTCATCCATGATGACCACGGCGTTTCCTTTACCTGTTGATAAGTAGAAAACTGGTTTCTCTTTCATTTATTTAATGGTTTTGTGGTGGTTGGACGATACTCTTTTCCTTGTGGCCATTCGTTGGTGGTCAGGCTTTTTGGCTGGAATATCGCGATCAGTTAGAACTTTCCGGTCCTAATACATGCTGTAAGCAGAACTATCAAGTATTGCTTGTGGCGCCATATCGATAAACTGGACATGTTCCCGTGATCATCACATGCTTGCATGTAAGGTTTTGATGGATCACCTTATATACCAGCATTATGCCTGGTAATGTATTGCACGGGTGCCATAACAGTGCAGCCAGAAATGAGATGGTCCAACTTGTCTAACACTGAACCACACATTTTGAACTGGTCCTTCTTTACAAACTTTTTCATTATGAGCTTTTCATAAGCTCGGGTGGCACATATGAATCCTTTCGTCTCATCAAAGAGATCCCCAGCACACAGCCATACGTTCGACAAATGCAGATCGACAAATGCCTGTCAAAGACAATTCATGTGTTTACCATGCATTGCCTTCGACTTCCATTCACCGATCCGCTCTTGGTCCGACCTCACCCCACTCAGAGGATTGAAAGATCGATCCTTCAAGCTAAGTAGATTCAATCCACAGCCTGCCAGCCGCATGCAAGGGACTCGTCTGCTCCTTACTACGAGTCGACTTGGCGATGATATTGTGCCACCCGTCAACCACGCCCGTATCTCCGACATCACGAGGCAAGGTGAATGCACTGATAAGGTGGTATGTGGGACCCTATCGGAGGCCTTAACTTAATTGATATAGCAACTAAATAGGTTTCTTTGGCCTCTAGCTGCATGTCCTACAACTACGGAGTCGATAATGAGTTACTCTTTGCAACCCTTTGACCCTCGGACAAAATGTTGTTAGTCTCGAGGTGCGCATTGGACCTTCCACTAATAATGGATGTTATGAATTTGTAGAGAGTTGGTAAGCAAGTAATTGGTCTTCTGTCTGCGGGGTCCTGTACCAGTGAGGAAAGGTGGAAATTCCTCCAGCCGTGTAATGGCATGATTTATGCTATGTGCCAACCGACTGTGTACACTAGTAAATTTCTTATACCAGAAATTCTGCACTCAACCCAGTCTAGTTTTTCCAACTGTTTGTGGCTCATCCAACCTGCTCTTCGGTAACATCCGCAAAATTCATGCGAGGCGTCCTGACATGTCGGGTGCCTTCGTTGGTGGCTCATTCAGCATGCTGAACAAGTAACCCCCAAAGTCTACCCCACCCCGCTTCTGTGACCGAAAACTGACTGTGTGGAAGCTCTGTTGGGATTCATTTAGAGATTTGACGAAACTCCGCGTATGTTGCATTCTGACCACGTCTGGAGTGATTTTCGCCATACCTCTCGCTGTAGAGAGACACTAGGAGATCAACTGGAGGTGAGATGTTGGAATTACTAGTACGCCCGCTCTTCGCCCGAGGGGAAGCACTGCGAGTTACAGCTTTGCTGCCTTGTGAGATAATCGAACTGGTAATTACCCAGGTTAAAATCGGCTGGGCTGTAAATAGCTTCTTCGCATATGAATCTGCGGGGCCAGATGGGATAATGTCAGCCACGCTACAGAAACAGCAAGCAACGGTTGCGCCATGACTTGTCAAGATTTATCGCTGTTAGATCTTTTTGGGATATGTACCACATTCCCATGTCGAAAGTGAGCAGGCACGACCATGATTCCGCGAAGAATTTTTCGAGTTAAAGATCTGAAAGTCCACTAATGTAAAAAACGCCTTTCTCCAAGTTTCGGTACACTTACCTCATATATAAATGGACAGAAACCCCTCTTTACTAGGTAAATAGCACGGTTGAGCGATCGCCACAGTACAATCAATATACTCTAGTTGCCTTCTGGCTAATAAGGGATCATTCAATGACGTTGACATCAACGCCATGAAGAAAGCCTTAACGAGAATAGGATTAGAGTATCTTACGCATTAAATAATATCCATGCTAAGAAGTAGTAATCCAGTGAAATTTGGGAGGCAGCCATTTGAGCAGAGGTACGCGCCAGGGTGAAGCCATCTCTCTGGTTCTCTGATTGATATCGATAGACCAAACTGGTGGGTGAAGATGCTGGTGCTAGGGATGTTTCCATCGCTTATGAATGAAATCATGGAGGAGGCGTTAGGAAACGTGAACAAAGATTGGTTTCTTCATCCAATGTAAACAATTTGGGTGTAATCCTGAATCCTAAGCCAAATTGAAGGCTGAACATAGAACTAAGAGTTAAGAATCCTTGTAGCCTTGGACGCCTGCAAGAGGAAGGAAATGGTGTCCCCAGCCGGGGATGGTTCTGTAAATGTACATCAAAATGTAGATCAAATACATTGGGAACTCAGGGCGTTCATGTGGAATATTGCTGTCCAACCAGGGCAGAAAGGGGGATCGGCGACATGTTGCAAGGCTATGCTACAATATTCTTCATCGACGTATCAAGGATGGTCCTTTCTGGTTCGGTGCAGGTATTTTTTCGGAGATACGCAACTTAGCCGAGTCGTTCGGTCTTCCAAGATTCACTAGTGCATTCCTAGCAAAAGTACTGGCAATACTGAAAGCCTGTTGATGGTCAGGGTGGTTTCGGAACATCAAGCGTCCCGCTGGTGACTATCAGGATAGTCACCTTTTACGGGATTTATTGCCTTCGTCTTTTCCACACATCCCATATGTGTGGAAAATATGCAAGCTCATAATCACTCTTAGATAGGTGACTTTATTAACAGTGGGAATGGGCATGTTATGGATGTTATGGATTTTGTCTCTCCTCATTTTCGACGTGATCATGATTTTGCACGAAACGAAAATAGTTTGGCACTTCTGGAGATTATGGGATAATTTCCAATGTGTAAAGTATCGAAAAATCCCGTCTAACTATGAGGGAGGGAAATGTTTTTGGTGGTCATGTGAAGGATTAGATTATCCGCTTACTGTACGATTTTGATGTGATTAGGGGCAGGACTCGGTTTAGAAAGGCCAGGGGTGAACTGAGGAAATAATATGGCTGAAAGGACTGAATCTTGGAGAATGTCCCCTGGACATACGTATGAGAATTTCAGCAAGCTTGAAAGCGCGCCCGTATTGTATAAGGTTTTTCTCAGGTCTAAGAGGCAGGCTATGGTTGGAGTGTTCTGGTTAATACCGAGAAGAATGCACGTTTTAAGGACAAGAGGCGTCAGTTGGCGCACTTGAAGTCGGGAACTGTGCAATAGTAGTCACAAGGCTGATTGATAATGGACCGCTTAAAGATCTTGGCGGTGGGGAAAGGGATGGAGGTAGGCCTGCAGCTATCGAGATTAAGAGTTGTATTTTTTCTTGAGAGATGGAAGTTATACGAGCACTCTTCTAATCAGTAAGGGCATGAGCGTTGCGGGCGGAAGGTAAGTAGGAAATCGAGGAGGGTTAAGGGGGGTTTCGAAGGATGCTAGGGAGGAATTCTGTATACTAGAAAATACATTTCTTGTCAACTCGTCACAGAGCAAAGCGAAGGAAATGTTCTACATGTTGCGAAGTCGGGGACTGTATAACCTCGCGCAGAATAGTAGTAGTAGTAGTAGTAGTTAGTTATCGGTCAGAACACGCTGGATTAATTAAAAAGGTTAACTTTCTAGACTATCTATTGTAGAGTCTTATACTAACTCATTAATCAAAATCTTTCCAAATTATTGCCTAAACGATGCCGTATATTATGCGACTGAAATGTCTATATTAGCATGTTGCAGACAACAAAATGCCTCTACAGAATTGGGTATGAATTACTTATCACACCTTGTAGATTATCTAAATCAATTTACAGCACCCACAGCAAGTATTGGAACTCCAGCATGTTCTCTTTGTTCGTTGTAAACAAACCCAGGAGTATATTGGGTTAATACCGTCTTCAACACCGAACTATCCAATTAATATGTAACAGCTTAAATTGACTCTGGGGGATAAAGTAACAAAGCCAATATCTAACGTTCCTTACACAGATATGTGCTGTCCTAGAGAGGCGAATAACAACTAGAAACCTAAGAACATATCCTCGGGCACACCAAGTTCATGTACAGACTCTAATCGCTCACTTCAAACGCTTCGTTGCAGCACCACCCTCCCAGGACATGCCGCTCTTCTCAGCTCACTGGTTGCAAGAAGCCAACTTTAGACCAGCCTTGTAGCGTGTGCCTCGGAAATCAATACACTGTCAATGGAATAAAATTCAATCTGAAATTTTGAAATATGCAAATGAGATTAATACCCAATCGAATACATTAGTTCTGACTGGAAGCATGCATAATCCTTCGAACCCTTGTAGGCAAACAGACACTGAACATTAGCCAGTAGGTAGAGTAAAGTGTACTCAAATAACAGCTACATGGGAAAATATTGGCATAAACGAAAAATCAATCCCATAAAAGGGATAAGATGTTCAAGCTTATTTAATATTTGATTAGGGATGCGTTGAATAATTCAACAATCGTTGCTTCTATCCCTTCTATCAGCCATTGAGGAGTTGGTATTCACCTTTTGATGGTAGGAAAAGGTAAAAACGAAGATATTGATTGTGTTCTCATGTTTACCTGTCAGAGTTCAGTTCAATGAAAAGGATACCGAAAACAAAATCTGGATATGAATCTTTTCCACTAAATTATTCATATCTTAATTGGATAAGGAAGAGAGAAAGTGTGTATTCAGAAGAAGCTTTTGTGGCGTCTCTTCAGAAGAAGCTTCTGTGGTGTAGAGTAGGCGGGTGGAAAAGGATGTGATCTATACTTAGGAGTAAATTGTCAGAATCTTTTTATTTCGCTTTCAAACTGAGAGCACTTTCCAATTATTTATATTTATGAGAGCGACGAAAGATACGGAAGGGATAGAAAATGATTTGCAGCTAACTATAATACTTCAAAGGGGACCTGAGTTGACTCCTTTTCTATGCATTTAACCTTGTCCAATGCCAGTAACGGAACAAATTTTAAAGGTTGTCTTTAATTTTGCTCACCACCTCCACTAGTTCCAATCGACAGGCTCGCTTGGAATAAAAGTGTATCCAAATCGTTCACTAACAAATTAAGTTAATTGGAAAGTGCTCAAAAGTTCAACTGGAACTCAAACGACATAATAAATTCAGCAGACCATATCCTTCTATCCTTTTGGCCTGGTTTTCTAACTTGTAGCAGAAGTTTAAATTACAAAGTCCAACCAGGACTAAATGAAAGCGCTTAGTAGAGTTCGTAATTTCAATGACTTTTCGAAAAGGTGTATCGCGAATGACCGGAGCTAGGTTGGATAACTTTTCCACTGGAAGGACAACGACAAGGGTAAATTAATTATTGTAAGAGTTAATGAGGAATGAGTCGGAAGGGATACAGGTTCAAAGACGAAAAGTTCTTTTTTGGGATGTTGGACTAATTTTATCTTATGGAAAATTGAGTGGAAATGAGAGCATCCTGGGTTGTTATGGGAAACAAAAGTTTTCATTGTTTTCCAATGAAATTTAATTTTCTTTGTCTGCTTACACTTTTATGCAACAATTAAGATAGCCTTTGTAAATATATAGCATCGATAAACATAGATAAGCATCTAAAAGGTCCAAGAATTCAGTTTTGTCAAATGGCGCCCAACGTGGGTCCAAATTGCTAATACCGACCTCAACTGCGCTTTTGGGGTGACATCAGTCTCTTTACTTCTTTAGGGGCTAGATTTCAAAGACACTTGACTGTGGATCCTTATTTGGTACGCAATGGCCTCCGGGAAGCACTGCAGGGTATTAAAGGTGAACGTAAATTGCCCCACCTGGATTGGTTGGGAGACGTTTTGGCAAAATTTAATGTCCCTGGTTACTTAGCTCAGCAAATCAAGAATTACTTCTTGGTCCACACTGCCAGTGCGGTCCAACAGTCGTTTGATTTGTAGATATGTCGGTCCTTTTTGTGGGGAACTACACCAACGACGATTAGCTATATGCAAAATAAATGTAAATAAGCAAATTGGACCTGCCGAAGGAAAACACCGAAGCACTCCTTACTAATCGCAAAAACAAAAGAATATCATAATCCCGATGGTTGACGGCATGGTCCAAAATTCATGGTAAAATATCTGGGAGTGATGATCGATAGTAATGACTTGGCGAAATTGAAGAATGGCTGAAATGAACACCCAGGTTTGCTGCAGTCAACCACGAGGCCAAAGATATCCCGAAACCTTGACAAAAGTAGTGAATTTGACCACGTAGGTCCGCGAATGCCTAAATGTAACTCTGCGGAAGTGTTCCGTCGGCAAGAGTGACCCGAAATAAAACAGTAAAGAAACAGATCGTTTTTGCAGCTGCAATGACGAGGAAGTTGCGGACATCGAATTTTGGTGTCGAGGTCCAAAATTAGTAGTAGTTGCTCGTGCTGCTTTCGCAAGTTTCCACCATTCCAATTGGGGTTTCAACAACCGTTGCTCATATCACTCCAAATGCCCAAATTCGCTACAGTTTTAGCAGTCGCGTGAGCCGATGGTTTCCATCAAATGATCGCAAAGTTGAACCTGGTCCAGGAGAGGAATCTAGTTTTCCTACTGATCGCCGGGCTGCTCCAGGAATTGATTAATGTGAAATGCAGATTCAACTTTTGTGTGTGCGAAAGTGGCTTACGGTTAAGAGTTTCAATTAGCTTTGACTCCTGTATGGGACACTTCAACTGCCTTTTGATTTTTACACTATTTCAGAAACCCCAACTTCGTACTTGTCTCCTTTTGCACATCAGATTACATAGGTCATAATCATAATCATTCTTTTTGAAATGGAGATGCACGGCAGATTTTAGCAGGTAACAACTTAACTGGCCCAATATCAGTCAGCGGCCATATGGTTGGAGCATGTTCATATAGCAATTCTATGTTTTCTTCTAGTGGGAACCGAACTATTGGCTCAACCTGAAGCAGGAACCATTCCCTCAGAATAGATCACTTCTACCACGTAAATTTAACGCTCTACGCATCAATAATATATACAATCCTTTCGGCAGATAATGTGAGCCCGGATCAAGGAGGCTATACAAGAAGAGATAGCAGTTGTAAAGATGAGGAGACAGGAATCGCCTCATTGGTAATCCCCTGCTGCGGAGATCATGCGCAAAGGGGTCGATCCTACCCTATAGGGTCTCAGCTGACAGAGAGGTAGTAGAATAGATTCGAAGTCGGCTGCTACGTGGAGTTTCGAGAAGCTGAATCATAGGCTGCGTGCAATACTTCTTCCGCCTTTATTTAAGGCATTCGAAGGAGTTCGTACCTAATGGGAACGAGGAAATAAGAAAGTCGGTTTTGCTCTGCACGTATTAACCTGCCTGGCATGTGATAGCCTCCGGGTGGATACTACTATAAACCCTTGCAAATAACGGAGATCGATGGGGGGGGGGGCAAAGACCAATCACCTTCAGCTATCACTACAAGCGACGTTGCTCGTAAAGTTTCTGTCAAAATCAGGTCCAGGTCTTCTGGAAGGAGGAGAAGAATTTGCGTTATAGAGGTATAGTTATGTGTTTTGCCATTTTGTGCAGATGAGTTGAGGAAAATGATACTGATCCTTCCTCTATGTCCGCTGTGCATTCATTTGACTTTCAAATTTAATGATATTTTGGAACTAGCACAAACTTCCACTTAACAATAAATATAGCGCTACAGAGTTAAATTAAGCTCGAATAGAAAGCACCTTAATGAGTCAGTTTTGTCAATAATTTAAATCCTTGGGCAATGAAAAAAGAAATGGAGAAGAAACGTCACACGAAAGGAGCAATAAGTTGTGGGAATACTGTGTTCCAAATAATTAGAAAGAGTATTGCCCAGTGTGCAGTCGTCTTTGTACCTTCAATGCGCGCTGATGGCTTGACAAGCTGAAAGTACAACTTCTAACCTGACAGTATCCGACAAAGCACAGGTTGCAGTATATGTACCTAGCCACTCATATATGGTGGGCTAAACTTTTTCTCGAATGATACGCAGATTATCTAGGACACTCTTCAGACTATTTCCTACAAATTTCCTTGAATATTCTTCTGCTACTTTCTGCTTATGTACCCCACCGTCTGCTAAGGCTCTATTATCTCGTATCCATCCGCCAATGTAAGACAGTCTCCAAGTTAAACTGGTGAGGTCTAATTTTCTGAGACGTCATAGCTATCTGATGGTGAAATCGGCCTTTTGCCATCTGTAGATCAAATTTATGGACCTTACCAACTTTATCTATGTATGTGAAAGAGAAGAGATGCAGAAGCAGAGACTCCCATCTTTGGGACCTCACATTGAACAAATTCATTAGAATAATCAAATGCTTTTTAATCAAAAGTTATCCAGCGGTATTGGAGATAGGAACATGTCCAAAACAATCTAGACTGGTCAGTGCGGAAATCGGTTCTACTTGTGGTACGTGACCCCTTTTGAAGTCCAGGATATCAATCAACCGCGGATTACTTGCCACCACTAATGACATAAACAGAGAGTTGGGTATTTAGATTCCCACTTTGTCAGCTCTGCCAAGCTAAAATCCGTTATCATGCACCCTAATATTGTTGCAGATTTGCGTTTAAAAGCCTCAAAGTGAAGGGATTTGCTCCTCCCCTATGAATTTATCCTGCTCATAGATATGTTGGATACACCTCTGCATGAAAAAGCAGAAGTATGTTGACCTAGGGATTATGATCCGCCCGCCTTCATTATGTATATACCAGACAATGGGATTCCTCAGGTTCAAAGGTTTCAGATTTTGCTAGCTCTCATGGCCTTAACTTTGGAATTGAACCAATTTTTCAATATCCTGAAAGCACTGTTCATCTGCGACATTTGTGACGGTGTTGGTTGAGCTTGTTTGTTGCAGCCTAGAATTTTATTACATATATTCATTCTATTACAGCCTTGTCTTCAGGTCAAGATGAAGGGAATCCTCTTCATAAAAATGCAAAGGCAGGAAATTTTTTGGAGATAGGATAGTTTTTTAACATCTTGCCACTGTTTATCCTTGGCCATCCATTCCAAAGAATTTTAGGTGCAAAAGTTTGAGGAGAAGCTGCGTACTTCTTGCGTGGCAAAGATAATAGCTAAAATAATCCTGGACTGAATTCAACAACATCCCGAAACCTTGATCGACAGAGAGCAGGCTGTTTTCCCCTTGCAATCCTCCTGCATTGACTACATTGACGTCCTACGGATTATTTTGGAATAGCCGAGTTCTTCGCTACACCTGCTCTTCATTGATTTCGCGAAAAATTTAGATAGCGTGAACAGGGACTTTATCTGGAGTACTTCACGCAGGGGGTACTCCAGAGAAACTAATAGCTATTATCAGAGCGACATATGATAGCGCAAAATGTCAGGTGCTCCATCGGGGTAAAATCTGAGAGGAATTTGAGGTCGGAAGTGGAATTCAATGGACTATGACATGTTTCCTCAAACACCTGTACTATGCTGATGACATTTTCCTCTTTCACCAGTGCATGGACCTTGACAAAATGGCTCTATATTTAGTAAGAGAGGTACTTCAAGTTGGACTGAAGATAAACCATATATCTCGGAAGCGTGGTTTTCGCCGACGATGGAACCGAAATAAATGTTGCCAAACGCATTGACAGGGCTAGATTTGTCTTCGCTGCCTTGTCTAGAATCTGAAAATGTATTTATTATATCTCAACACCAAGATCAGGCTGAGACTATTCCGTGCTAGTGCTTTTTCTGCGGTGATATATGGAAGTATTACATGGAAAGTGAACCCCAATGTCACTCAAAAGCTCAAATACCTGTCTAAGTCGTATCTTCGGAGTACCCTCGGCTGATACTACTTCAAATGAAGAACTTGGTCGGCGCCTGTCTCTCTTGCGCACTTTGATCGGAAGGCATGTAGTGGAGTCCACTCTCTCTAGATGGTGGCCGAGTGGGTCGCCCCAAGGGCACTTAATGCAGAACAGTGGAGAATGCGGGCTGCGATCTCAGGAAATTAGGGGAGGGGGGAATAAGCGCATTTCAGGTACCGCGTCTAGGTGTGGTCGATGCGCTGTACCCCAAATATATGGTAAATAGCAACCACATATAAAGGAGATGCTTATGGGATCAACGAGACGCCCCTGCTCTTGGTACTTAGAATGTGATCCTGTTTATTTATTTATTTGATTTAACGGACAACAAACAGAGTAAACTCCGATTACTTATGGTCATCAGGAGGAGGAGAAAGCAATAAGCTTAAGTCTTAGCTTTAGACTATGCTACTGAAAGTGGAGAAGTTAAAAGGACCAAGCGTTTGTGCGTTGCAATTTAGGCAAAGCCTAGGAATCGGGGAATGAAAGTAGCCTTCGAACTCTGTGAAGGGCACGTTGAAAATGTCAGCACTACGTGTGTTATAAGATACAAGACAGTAGGTGATATCGTTAGCGGCGGAGGAGTCCATCGGACCCGAGGAAAATTTAAAAAATGTGCATAAATCCAGATAGGATCTACGCTACTGGAGGAAGGGGAGGTTCAGAAAGCGGAGCCAAGAGGGGTAGTCCACACGAGGGAAGCTTTTCTTAAAGAAGAGGGAACGGGCAAATTTACGTTGCACATTTTCGAGGGCAAAACAATCACAGTTACAGAAAGGTGACCAGATCATGGAGCAGTACTCAGGCGTATTTCTCACGAGGGAATTGAAGAGAGCTAAGGAGGGTTGGATGGAGTCAAAATCGGTGGAGGAGCGAAGTATAAAGCCTGACAATGTTGCTGCTCGATTGGTGACTTCAAGGCAATGGGTGTCAAAGAGACTCCGAGGTCTTGAGTGGAATTTACACAGGATAAGGAATTTCCGTTAAGAGACTACGAGAAAGAAGTGGATGAGGATTTTAGGGAATAGCACTGACAGTTTCAAACATTTAGCGCTCAACCATTAGTCGAGCACCAACGAACCAGAATGTACTCGTATAGGTTAGATTGAAGGGAAATACAGTCCACAACGGACGATATAGCGGAAAACAGCTTAAGGTCGTCTGCATAGAGTAAACAGGGACAAGTAGGGAGGGGGCAAGTGTAAATGGTATGTACTTCTTGCCGTGAATTTATACATTTGGCGACAAAGTTCGTAAAGTCAAGCAGATTAGAGGCAGTGGACCTACGCTTAACGAAGCCATGTTGCTCTTTAACTATGTGGTTGCAAAAGTGGACGGACAAGCAGGATTTTGGAACAGGAGGAGATGAGGGAAATGGGACTGTAATTTTCGGCAAGCGTACGATCGCCACTTTTGTGTATGGGGATGATGAGAGCCTCGTTCCACAAACCGGGAAAATGATTCTCTTCGAGGTTTTGTTGAAAATAAAAGAGAGGGGAAGAGAGATAGACTTACCAGTTTTCAGCAAAAAGAGGTTTGGAAAACCATCGTAGCTAGGTCTGACACTGGCATCAAGTTTGCCAATGAGGTACTCGACAAAGATAGGGGCAAGGAGGGGAACGGTAGGCGATACGGGGCACTCCACTGTCGGGAGGGATTCGGAGGAAGGAGGGGGAACATAAACTGCGGAAAAGTAGCGGCAGAGAAAATAAGAAGATTGTTATGGGGAGTTAGATTAGGAGTCAGATAATTTAATGGACGGAGGGGTAACTGGGCAGGGCAGCGGGAGCTGCTAATGTGGAATCCCCCAGTGGGTCTTCCACACTGGTCTAATATTCATTTCGGGACTTACGTATTAAGAATTTGACCGAGGAGAGCAGAGATTTGAAAAAAAACTAAGTCAGCATAGTTTCTAGAAGACAGGAACTTCGGTCTCGCAATCTGATTTTGACGTAGTTTTTTGTGAACTTCAGTGGTGAACCAGACGGGGTAAGAGCGTAAGCACTTAGGAGAGGGGGGACGTAACAAGGAAGAAGATCAGATAAAATGGTATCCAGTGTTTAGTAGTAAATAGAGAGAGGAGGGGGACCCAGTTGAGTGCCGTCAAGGCTGAGTTCGGACATTCGAAGTTTGCCTTACGAAAGTTGAATTTGGTAGGCCTGCGTGCGACAGGAGAGTGGAGTCGGGATATCTGAGCATCGAACTCGAGAGCAGGATGATGGGCATCAGGGGCAATGTAAGACGGGGCATGAAGGGATTGGAAAAGGCAATGCACAGGAAGGTTAGAGAGGACAAGGGCAAGAGTGCGATTTAAGTGGTTTCTAGAAAGGTTAAACTGGAGGACGCCACAGGTGTACATGAAAATGGATAGAGGAAAGGAAAGGTGGGTGAAGTTATTAGTGAGGGAGGGAAGGCCAGGAGTAATGGGCCAGGAGAGCATGGGGAGATTAAAGTCGCCAGAGAGGATGAAAGGAAGTGAGGGAAACAAAAGATTAGGACCTTCTGATGTTGATAGACCAGTAGCTTATTCCAAACTACAATTTTTATTTTACAGTGTAGATATATATTTCGGGAGCCACTTACCGCCTTCATCAGTACAAAGCTACTAAAAATAATTGCGATTATACGGTTCGTTTTACACTTAAACACTAATTACACTAAATTACTTTTTATAAAAAAAAACGTTAAATTATTAACCTAATTACCTGTTAATTACCGCCGCGAGTCTTATTAATTTTGAGGGGCAATTACCGGAATCTGTGTTTAATAACCACGTGGCATCTTCTCTTAAAATTTCTAGACTTTCTCAAGGGTCCAAAGTTGTCGTTCGGTTTGTATGACGCAAGAGCTCAAGATTTTCACGTTGAATGGTATGGGCTTCCTCGACTATGTGCGCTGATTAGGACCCTCTGATAATCTGTCGAAGAAATCCTCGTACAGAGAAGGCGGGCTTAGGCAGGGAAAATATACACACGATATGATAAAGGAGCATGCGTTTGGCGGAATGACTCGTATGGTGACAGAATCGAAGGTGCAGGAACAGTAGGGACAGATGATTTCGGCACGGAGAGGGAACTTAACAGATTTTAGGGCACCTCCGCCAGTTGTCTTGCCAAGCGCAGCGCAGTCTCTGTCACAACGAAACATTGAGTAACCTTCGAGGAGCTCAGGATCTAAAATCCTGTCATCCAGGTAGGTTTCGGAGATGCAGATGACATGATGTTGGAATGCTAAGGCAGACAGTTTGAAATCCGACAGCATGGTCCGTAGACCACTTACATTTTGACGAAAGAGTGTATAGTAGTCGGAATCATTTAAATTCGGTGAAGCAGATGGGCGGGCCGAAAATTTTCATGAAACTTAGTCCTCTGAGAGGGCTTGACGAAGACCCCCTGTGGCCAAAAGGAAGACTAGACGATAGCATCGAAGTCGTGGGGATATATCACTTTGAAGGAAGCTATCACTCGGCTAGGAGAGCCATCCTCCGTCAGCTTCACACATGAAAGAGGTGACAAAGTTGAGTCGACTTTGCTTCTGATATAGGCCAGAATTTCGTCGGACGTAGTGGAGTACGCTAGTCTTGACACGAACAGCTGTTTCGGCGGTGAGGCGACGTTCAATTTGGGGCCGCCCGGGCGACAAGAGATCGGAAAGACCTGCGGCTCAGCGGTAGCGGGTATTGATGATGCACAGGAGGAAGCATGTGGTGGCGTTAATGCAGCGACAGTAGGACAATCGCCAGAAGTGCGTATCACAGCTAATGCTGAGTAGGAAACATGTCCCTCGAATGGAGGACGATGTTTCAGTTGGCTAGCGGGTGTCGTCAGGTTGATGCAGCGAAATTTCACCCGCGGTCTTCTGCCTCGACAGCCAAGCGTTCTTACCACTAAGCCATCCACAGGAAAAATATGTGTTAATATCTTTTGAAGGAAAAACTTGGTTGCTTTTGCTATATTTTATCGAATTCTGAGCCATGTTCGAATGGTCTTCTAATATCTACCTCAACTATCACCTTAGTAAATTCACAGATGCTTTCATTTTTTGGCAGACTTAACCTCATCCCTTCTATGGCAAGGGCATCATGGCGTTTCGAGGGCTCTTTAGCTCGCTCCTCTTTTTACCTGCTCTTGGTAATGGTATTTCAAAAGAATTCCATCCCTCCAGTAGTTAGAATGGACTTCATTTAAGAAGTCTTGATAGAAAATTTTAGATTGCAAATAATCTAACGTCAAATAAAAGTACCTTATCTTGCATTAAGTATAATTCCAAGAATTTATTGTCTTGAATAAATTAAACTTCAAATTGAAACTTTCTCAGCTTCACATTTCACCAAAGAGCGAGGCATCAAATGGAAGCAAATCTTATTCTTCGTCTACATTCTGGCATACAAAGAAATGTGTTCTTTTTGTTGCTTCAGATTCACAATGAAAAAACATCCTAGAAAAGTAATTTCGGCATGTAATTGTCTTTCAGCGGAGAATACTCCATCACGGAGCTTTGGTAATTTTCTTCGTTAGTAGACTTAAAAATAGTCCCCGTGGAAAATTTCATTTTAACCCTACAACCCCTTTTCATCACTTGAAGGAAATGCGTGAAGTTGATTGTCTGTCCTGAGGTTCATATCAGGGTGGGTTATTACAGCAGGAAGGTACTACTATTGCAGAGGTCCAGGGGAAGTGAAACTGTCTTAAACGATGTGACATTAGCATTTTGAGTGTTTTATCCAGATAGACTTAGGAGAGATGCTTTGGGAAATTCTATTAAAATGAAGAGAAGCAACTCATGGTTAAGTTTCTCCATCAATTTGGTAGAACCTTTCTAATTTCGTCCTGCAGAAAATCCAGAAGCCGAAAATGAAGTGTAAATTGCTTTCCTTCAATTTGAAGACTTAATTGTCGTTAAAATATTTTAATTAAAGCTTCTTATTCCACCTTCCCTCAATGTCAACGAGTGAATCCTGATATAAAGATAGTATCTCCCGAGGTGTTACCACGTCTCTATTGTGGCCACGTTGGTGCTTTCCTAGAGCCACCACTAGGCTGTTCCCTTCAATAATTCACTCGGAAAATTTGCCCTTACACCCGAGGAATTTTATTACAATGTTAAGGAGCTTGAAAACATTTATACGTGCCATTTATTTTACCGAGTAAAAGCAATGGCGGGATTTATCATCGTCTTGTAATTCACGTCATTTCTCTTTTCTCACCGCCCGTTTCCTACCCAAGGTTGTAAACATATACAACTTGGCTTGCGTCCTCTCTAAGTTATTGGCCATAGACCACCGAACCTGTCATGTTTTCCATCCGGTGAAATTCCCGAAAATTTACTCGGTGGCTTTTACAGCTCATGAAATATATTGAATTACTACTGCCACTGTGTGTTCTCTGGGCGAAACATTAAGGGAGGGACACTATGTGGGGTTTAGGGGAGGGTCTTAGGGAAATATTCATCAAAACTTGGCGGACTAGAGTTCAAGGAGCAGTCATTAAATTTTTGGTCATGCTTTATGCGCTTCTAAGTTCATAAGCTAATAAAATTTATTGGGAAACTTTTCATATGATTTATATGGGGACGTGGAATATTTGCTGAACTTGCCAAAGTCAAGTTGAAATAAACGAAGTTTCCAATTATTGTTGTCCGTATGGCATGAACATAATTTCAAGGTTGTGGAGAAACTTCCTTTTTGAAGTGACCTTTATATTAGGAAGGACCGCATCGCAAGGCGATCCCAACATGATATCATGTGGGGCTTTGAAAAAGAGAAGCTGCAGAGTCACATAGGAAATTTGAGCCCCATTGTTTCTCTGATTACATTGCTTTGTAATACCTAAGAAATAACTTGGGGTTGGATCCAACTATACTGCGCAGACAACTGGGGTGCCAAGTGTGAAAGAAAACTATATTTTAGAGTCGACTTTCTCTCTAGAAGGTGACAATTTGAGAAAGGCACTGGCCCATAACAAGGGGCTTAGGACCACTCCACTAATCCTGGTATCATCTTGGCAGAAGTACTGCAAAGTTTTACACTACGAAGCAGTAAGCTCTATCTTCGATTATTCATTGCGCTCGCAACCGCATATTCGGCATCTGACGCACTTCCCCTCAACCGTATAATCAGAGAGAGGCTCCTTCGCTTAAATTTACTAACACAATATTTTCAGCCGCTTTCCTTTCTTGCCAGTCCTAGAGGATGATCTGACCTTGAAAATGGTAGGTTATTGGGTTTGGGAGGCGGGAGTGTCGAAAGTGACCATGAAGGTCAGTCCACAAATGTTGAAACTCCGCTGAACGACACGCGTTTTCCCGCCTCTTTACAAGCCAGACTCGGGAATCCCTCACTTGTCATTCAACAAAACCAACAAACCAAATCTGAAAATTAAAAATATACTTGTGTATATATATATGTATGCCATTTGCCTCTTGGTACAGTATAGTGCCATCGTTTGCTTTTACCTAAAATGCGCTTCAGCTCCTCCACGATTTCCCGAGATCCCTGCACTCCTTCTCTACTGTCCTGCGCGAAGTGCCTTTGAGTTGAACCAACCGTCGGCAACCTTGGGAGAGTGGATTCCACTGCATGACATAGCCTACAATAAAATTGTCGCGCCTTCTTAATGTGTGACCTATCAACTACCATTTCTGCCTTCCGATTACAATGGATTGACAAGCTTTCCATACAAGTGTGAACAGCAGATTGGAACTAACTCCAGATGTAGCAATAAATAACTTTGCGGGGAGGCCAGCAGCTTAACTCCGTTGGAATGCATTGACCGCGGAAATTATTTGCCCTGCTTTACGTTACGGTGAGTAGCCACTTCATGCACAAGAGGAGGAACCTTATTGGATGTAATATGGTTATGAACCGTGGTGAAGTGCTCCTTTCACCTCCTCAGTTGCTCGTCATCGTGGATGGAAAGTCGACCGTTAACGTCTTTCACAGGACCATCGAACGATTTGGGGCTAAATTCAAACTCTTTCGTGATGCGATATATATTTCTAAAATCATTGCTATCTGCGGCATCTTCCGCTTGTCCCTCGGGACATGGCCGTCGACCTGCGAAGTATCCAAGAACAGAGCATTTTTGATGGCGGCCCAATGCTGATGATGCCTTCAGGTCCTCTCTTGTTACGTACATCCAGGATCGATAAGTGGTCGATCTGACTACTCGTACAATGTCTGTCAATTGAAACTCAATTAACCTAATGGCAGGCTCCAACGACGAGGAGGTAGAAGTTGCAGAAATCCACAAACCTGCCACCATTATCGTTACGTTCACCAAGACCCTGCTTCCCAATCATTTGTCGGAGCAAGGTGTTGTCAAAGCCCCATTTGGCATTTAAACCACTCATCACGATCATAGTGTCACTTTCATGAAGACTCCCCTGAACTGCAGGTAATTGCTAGTAGAAAGTATCCTTCCCCACTGTATTGGCAGTCTCCGTAGGTGCTACATTTTGTAGCGATCACTTCAGCAGGCTCACGAAGGCACCAGAATAAGTTGGCTGCGGATATGTACCACAACCGCTCCTACTACGAAATGCCAATGGCGGAGACAATAACAACGTCTAAACGCCTCTGTATCAAAGATTCGTGCCGCGTTTCCCAATTTGTTATCCAAGCGCGGTCGACTTGAGGTCATCGCGGAAACTGGTGACCAACAGTCAATGGAGGCTAAGGTGGCATCAATAACATCACGCAGTACTGTGGCCAATAGTTTCGTTAGTTGATGAAGTACTTTTCTTCATAGTTTATCAACGACGACAGAGGTTCTACTCAAATGCTTTGGTAAGATTTTCCACAAAAGTTGGTTCGAACTCTCATTGTTGTTCTGCGTGAAGCTACCGAATCATTGCTCCATTCAAACCACGAACCAGCAGTAAATCATGTACGAGACGTGGTTGCTTAGATCGCTATTTCGTCCTTAGCTTCGCTTCAATTCATTTCTCATAACATTCTTTCGGGGTTCTTCATTCAGAAAATCCAATAAACAAACGTTTAATAAGGTTACCTCCCCCCAACACTTTAACTCATGTAACTCCCTTCATATTTGTGCGTTTACACTTCCCACCTACCCATCAAATTTCCAATCAACCGGTGCAGCCGTTTCTGCGAAAAGTGCGGACAGACTTTGAGGATCTTTGGACGAAGGCAAACCAAAAAGCCTGGGTAACAGCGTACAGATTCATTATTAATAAGATGAGAGGGCGAACACCATAAATAACCTGCCCACAGCTATGGTGGATATAGTTATGATTAACCCCGGACAAAGGGGAGCCCACTTGTTACTTGCAATAATTTGGACCCGCTATTAAGTCGTGAGAACTATCCCTTAATTTTTCGGCCCCTTTCGGTGGGGGAAAGACACAAGACGTGCAGGCCGGAACAGCAATTGCGCCGAATATTGAGTCTAGTGAGAGCCGGACGCACACCAAATTAGGCAGTAGTACGATCTTACCGTCAGTATCAAATGCAAACTCCTGGCAACCAGCAAACAATCCCATGGCACCGATATTCTCCTATTCGCTTCAAGGTCCATACCTGGCACCATGAGCCATGCTTGTGTTTTTAGACCCTCTCAGGGAGGCAATATCAACCGCATTAGACGATCTCAGAAAGAAAACCTTATATTGCAGCTCAAGAAGTCCAAGCCCGAGACAATTCGGACCGTCGTTAGGACAACAAGCCGACATAAGGGTTAACAAACTAAAGATCACTATAGATGAGATTATATTAGCCTACGGTACCAGCGGAGGCAACACTCAAACTGTTAGCAGCTAGCAGAGTAAGAATATGCTGGGTTATGTGAGATTAAGAATCACGTGATACTGAAGCGATGTTTTAGATGGCTTTGCTTCGGCCACATTATGAAGGCATGCGCCAGTCCAATTGGCACGTCAAAAATGCTGAATGGAAGGCTACATCAGCAAGGATTTTTGAGCTGACCCAAATTTTTTACTGTGCAAAGGACACCGGATAGTGTCCGGATAGCTGAGTGGTTAGAGCACAAGGCAGTCGTGCGGAAGGTCGCGGTTCAAACCTCACTGGTGACAGTGGAATTTGTATCGTGATTCGACGTCGGATACCAGTCGACTCAGCTGTGAATGAGTACCTGAGTCAAATCAGGGTAATAATCTCGGGCGAGCGCAATGCTGACCACATTGCCTCCTACAGTATACTGTAGTGTACCGTTACGGTCTTGAATGAAGTGCTCTAACACACTTCAAGGCCTAGATCCAATATGGATTGTTGCGCCAACGATTATTATTATTAAAGGACACCATCGAAGACCATCGGTACATAGGTGGTACTCGCGAATGTTGGGACCTCAGGCACTTTCAGGGGAAGGGGCCTGGGATCTATAATGGATCTGACATACGTGAGCGCCATTGTAGCTAGTAGAGTCGTTTGTAAGTCAGTGAGGACTACACTCCCCGTGACTACTAAGCAATCAGCATGGGGATTAAAGGCGAATCGAGCTCGAAAAACAGCTATCGCAGAGTGCCGGGTGGTTTGCCCAGTTTGACGGGAAAAACTTTTGACGAGGACACGTTTTCCGCGACTATCAGGAAAAATCATCCGATGGTTGACTAGAGCATGCGATGCTGCTGTGCCCAGAAAGTAATCCCTCCCCAGTAGGCAACTCAGCAACTATTGGAACAGTGAAGTCTCAAGTTAGGAAGCCGCACGTTTTTGGGCAAGGAGGCTTTACCAGAGGCTCAGTGAAAAACCTAGTAGTGACAGTCGAACGAAGACACACAGGCATCTGATTCAAATAGTTGTGCAATCATGCCTATATAAGCCCTTAAGGTGGCACTCACAGGGTGGTAATGAAAAGGCAAAGAACATCGAATCAAGTGATCTCTCCATGCGTCCGCGATTGTCGCCACTCTCTTTCCTCACCACGAAAACAGCGGATGACAAATGGTTATCCAGCTCAATGAGGTAGTAATACGTTCAGTAGCTGCGGGGAAATATGTGGTAGGATCGGTAAAATCAAGGCGCCACTTCTGAATGGCATGCCTAACAAAGTTTTATCGCCTGCAATGAAGACTAGTCTCAATCTTTTCACTAACATTTTCGAAGCACGCTTGAAAGAAGAAGTATTCCTAAATGTTAAAATTGATGTTGCTTCTCAAACCCAACAAGCCGCCTACAGACAAAGCATCATGATCTGCTTGTTGGATACAATGGGGCAGATGATGGAGAGTATCTACAGCGGACTCCTACCCATCTTCGAAAGCGGCAATGACAATGGCAAGCACCAATATGGTTTTCGCCATGCCCACTCTACTGTGGATGCAATAAACATGGTTGTGAGTTCTGCAAAATGCATACTGGTACCTGGCGGCTGCTGTGCCATGTTCACATTGTATATCAAAAGCGGATTCAACTCCAGCTACCGGAACCGATTTAAAAGGGCGTTCCCTGACATAGGTGTTCCCGGGGGTTTAGCGAGTCTGGTGTTACCAGCAGAAAGGACTCTATGGTACGGAACAGATAAAGGCCTTAAAGAATACATCGTCACAGCGGGTGTACCACAGGACTCGGTACTGGGTCTCTTATTGTGGAATGTCATGTACAATGGGGTGCTTGGTCTTCCCGTACCAGAGGGGATTGCCTCTGTCGGCTCTCCGGATGATTTAGCTGAGGTTGCTGCACCACAGCACTCAGACGATGTGGAGCTCTGGGCTGACTTTGGAGGATACGGTTGTAATAATGAACCGTGGAAAGAAGAACACTGTGAAAATGGAAGGCGGTGGATATCAAACTCATAAGAGCAATAATTGGCGCCAAACTAAGCTTGAAAGAGCACCTAGAGTATTCGTGCCAAAAGATAGGCAACGCCACCGTGGCACTTGTAAAAATATTGCCGAATATTGGCGGGTCTTAACATTGTCGGAGGTTTCTACTAGCCGGAATGGTACAATCCATCCGGTTTTGCTCATCACCTGTGTGGGCATAGACGCTTGCAAACTCTTAAAGACGGAAGTAGATAAATTCCGTTTACTGGCTGATGCCGCTGATCGCTTTGAGGATATGCTGTGCTTTCAAAACCACATCAGATGATGCAGTGATGATGGTGGCGCACATGATTACTATCTATATTGTGTCGAAAGATATGAATGTGCCTACAATGCTGAACGCAGGAATGCTGCAAAGTGAGAGTCTAATGGTCTCTAGCAATGCAGATGGGACGAGTTTTCGAAGGGTCAGTGGTCACACAAGCTAATTCCGACAGCATTAGAGCGTGACTTGAGCGGAAGCATGAGGAGACCAACTACCACATTCCTTAGTTCCTCACGGAACACGGTGTTTGCTACAAGCAGTATCTGCACCGCTTTGGGTTGAATGATTCACCGAATTATCCTAGATGCGGTGGCATACCGGAGGGTCCAGAGCACGTGACGTTCTATTGCCCAAGATTAGCAATGGAGAGGAGGAATCTGGACCAAGCGTTGGACAGGTGTATGATCGCGGAGATGCTGAGGACGAAGAAGAGTTAGCTTACGTAAAAATACGGTAGCAGTTTCTGAAGAAGGAAAGAAAAAGGAAAGCAGAAAGAAACAGAAGAGTGAATGACTAAAGGCAAAGCCACCCTGGGAACTAATACCTAAATGGTTGCCCCCGATGCTGGGGCTGGGGAGAGGGGGTGGCGGAGGTGCCCACTTTAGTTCCAATATTTGTGCGCCGATTTCGAGTTTTCCTTAAGTTTTTCTGTGTGGACTCTTAGCGGATGCACTAGATTTTAACTACCCGGCGAAAGCAGAGCCTCCGGATATACATAAATTAACTTCAGTATTTTCAAATTTCGCGTAAACAACTGGCACTCTGTGTATCACCACATGATTTCTTGGTACACTTTTCTTTACCCTTCAATGCCGGCGACAGCTCCTCCCCCATCGGTTGTCGCCCTCAAATTAGTTTCCAACCTGACCACGAACCAGCAAGATTTCACAATACCCAGGCGCAATGTTTCACTTTAGCCAGAAATTAACTCTGAAATGTACAAATTAATTTTAGGGAAATTAGGCGATGACGGCTTTACGGTTTCTTACTAGAGCAGAAGCAAATCGCCAGACGCTGCCTCACCTCTGCCCTGGGAGCAGCGTGACCGAAGCGGCTCGCAGATATTGAGTGCTTCTTATATAATTCGGAGAAATATTTTCAGCTCTGGCCAAGCTCTTGTCAATAAGGCAGATTTTACCTCAATATAATTCGTGGTCATGTTATGTTCCAGCCACGTTGAACTAAGTTACGAGCTAACACAGTTTTTAAGTGGATATGGAGATTATCGGGTTTGTCTACATCAATTTGGACACGACGAGTCACCATGCTGCTCAAGATGTGGTAACGTGGCTAAGAATGCGGAGCATGTTATATTTGAGTGCCCCAGGTTTGCAGCACACCGGACTAGCCTGGAGGCGACCCCAGACAGGTGTTTAACACCTGAAAATATAATAGAGTTTATGTTGGAATCGACGAAGGCTTGGAATCAAGTGGTAATTGAGCTGAAAATGATTCATCAACGGCTAAGGCATGAAGAACTGCGAAGAAAGCAAGAAAAAGAGCGAACAATAATGCGCCACAATTAAGAACTGTCCCGTGGGGAGAGTGGAAGAAGAAGAAGGTGGTTTTAGTGAGTAGAACTACATGGCAGGAGCCAGCAGTAGGTTTTGAACCTCTCCAACCTTCCAAAGATGAAAAAAAAACAGACAGACAGACAGATAGATAGACAGCAAACCGATTTTAATAAGGTTTTGTTTTACACAAAATGTTAAAAAGGTGGGGCGGGGATGGAAAAAGGAATGGGGCAGGATGGGCGACATGCGGGATATCAGAAGCTAGGAGGGCCGCTAATAATGGGTAGATTTGAAAAATTGGGAGTCGAAGTAATTGGCTGTGCAGAAGACTACTCCACCTTGGGGATCAAAAGGACGGTTCTGTGATTGGAGGGATAAGAGGATCTGGGGAAACAGATGCGTCCAAAGAAGATTATTTTCAGCGATCTCGATCTGCATGGCTTTGGAGACAAGAGGATTAGGATGGGATTGACGCTTGACCAGGAAGTTGAGGGCATGACGGGCAAGGAAGGCATCGATACATGAGGCTTGGTAGGGTTCGTTGAGGATCAGGTTGGCTTCGTTTTTAAAAGTGTCGGCGCAGTGGCGAATTATTCTGCGCTCTTTAAGGCAGAGTTGTACCATTTGGGATGGGGAGTAATAAGATCAGAAAATGAAACCGAAAATAAGGAGTGGTCGGATAAGCAGCTTGTAACAAAACAGCTTCATCCTATTCGAAGTAGGGATATTGTATTTAAAGATAGGATACAAGAACATGAAGGCACCAGTTGACATGAGAGAGGCGGGAATACATTGTCACTCCGAGGTATGTGACTTCTTTTACAGTAGGGATGGGAACATCGAGGATTTTGAGTTACAAAAATCAGATGTCACTCCACATTTTCGGCGTCATTCTCATGTTTCCATGGAAGACGATGGTATAGCATTTGTCGGAATTTAAGTTTCCAACGGGTGAAATAATGGTAAAGCTCTTCTAAATAAGAATTCAGACGATCTTGATTGTGGGATATCTCTTTGGTGGTGGTATAAAGGATTAGATCATCCGCGTATTGAAGGATTCGGATAGGACACGGGTGTGGCGTTGGTTTGGAGATGTCAGCGGTGAACAGGGAAAAAGGGTTATAGAAAGAACTGAACCTTGAGAAATCCTGGCAGGGGAAGTATAGGACGAGGAAAGGTTCTGTTGGATGTTGACTAACAATTTTCGCCCATCTAGAACGCTAAAAATTAGCTTACAGAGGTGCGACTAGAAGTTCAGGATTTCGAAAAGCTTTCCTTAGGTCAAAGAGACAGGCTATGGTGGGTGTCCTCCGTTTGATACCAAGAAAGATATCAGCCTTAAGGACAAGAAGTGTGTGCTCAACCGAGTGTTGGCTGGCGAATTGGAACTCATGAAGAGTGTCGTTGGAAACACAGTGCATGAAGAATTTAATGAACTGCTCGAAAATTTTGATGGAGGAAGATAGGATAGAGATAGGCCTATAGCTGTCAAGATTAAGCGGGTTACGCTTCTTTTTTGGGATGGATATAATGCAAACACTTTACCAATCGGTGGGGAAATGGGCTTTGAAAAAGCAGTGATGAATGATAGAGGAAAGTGTGGAGGACATGTTGGTAGCACATTTTTTCAAAAATATGGAAGGGGTTTCGTCTAGACCCACTGATTTTTTGTTCTTGGAGGCTGCAATTACGACTTCCACTGAACTTGGTTTGACAAAGTGGATGGGGGAAACATCATTATGTGCATCTGGATGGATAAGGGGATAGGAGAAAAAGTTTAGGGTGGTAAAAATTTGGTGAGGGTTGGAGTTGTTCTATGGATTCGCTCGCAACACTTTCGAAATGCTGACCACGAATGTGGAGGGTGCAATGGTGCGCGTGAAGGAAGTGGTTGCCTAGGGTGAACACATCCTTTTCGGGAGTGGAAATATTCTGTAGAAGGATAGTAGTTTGTTGAGTCGATTTGCCAAGAAGGGAGCGTGCTGCATCTTTACTGTTTTCTCAGCGTTGCTTTATAGGTTTTCTGTGCAGTGTCCCTAAATCATTTCTATCCCTTATCCTCCCTCGAATATTTTGTTGGTAAAAAGATTGTTAATGTCTAATAAAATCATGCACTTTGGTTCATTTATTCATCCCTATGCTCAGTGGTATATTCACTCTGGATATTGTTAATTTGTCTAAGACAGTGACAGATAACCCTGAAGCCATACCTTCTGTGTCTCTTCCATAGAAATAAGAAACCTCCAGTTTGTAAACCTCCCCAACGAAACTTCGAAAACAACTCGCTAACAACATTTTCTGCATTCTTTTCTCCTATTTTTTCCTCCTTTACAAAGTTGTTATTACTACACCTTGGAAACTTATCACCTACTCTTACTTTCCATGTCTGAGAAACTTTTTTATACCCTCAGATTATAAAAGGATAAAAGGGATCTGAAAGAGTGTTTATCTCATTACCAAGGGTAAATGGCGAATGGAAAAAAGTATCTTTGTTGAAACTAGGTAGGTCCATACGCTTTTCTCAAGTTTAGTCCACATTTTTCACTTTACAAAGGAAAACTTTCTGCTCAGAGCCGACCTTAGGGACAAGTGGGCATACACGTAAACTACTTCTATATATATATATATACATATATAGAACTCTTTGGAAACAGTTTGTATTTTCCTTTTCTTGTCTATTTGTTGCAGCAGCAGATGGCGGTGAAAGTGTCGTGAACACAAGGATATAGTACAATGTTGAAGAGACTCATTAATTTGACTTTACCGTTGGAGTCCTTTGTGTTGAAATCGCAATTAGATGAAACTCGACGTGAGGATTGAGATAAGAAAATGTTATCCGATAGGAATAGATCACAGTTGAAGCCAGGACTATTTAGCAAGGAGTTCATGTGACGCAGGCTTAACGTCATTTTTTCCTAGTTCGGAAACTTACGGATACAATCAGCAAATGATCCATAGTCACCGTCAGATGGCCAGGGCCCTTGAATTCGCACACGAAACTCAATTACTGAATAAGTTCAAAGCATTGACAGGACATTTACGATAGTGTAAGGTTGCCAGTCCCATACTATTCCTTTCTTAACTCGTTGATAGAAGTTCCACTCCTCATTATATAGGTTCCATTTGGCTATAACTTTAATGCAATTTTCCAGTGCCATATCCTTCTGAAAAATAAGCTCTTATGAGAAGGGAATAGGAGAGGACTTGCGAATATGAAACTATACAATATTCTGGGATCCGGTTACGAACCTTACACTTTGAACTTTGGAGTATGCAGCGAGGATGCTCCCCAGCAAGATGGGAATGTATACGACGAAGTAGAAAAGATTCTCAACGGTAACAAGTGAAAATAATAAAAGGAGAGAAGAAGAAAATGTTTTTCTCGTTCGTGGGAAAGTTCTTTGAAAACTAAATTATATCTAATTAAGCTTCGGAGAGTCTTAAAAATTTATTTATGCTGTATTTTGAACTGAAACTGGGAAAGTTTTCCTTAAGATTACCTGCCATGCAGGATGATAGCGAACAGAAGTTGCAGACGTAAAAGATATTTTTTTAAGACTTGTTGCGAAATATTCTTATCTAAATTGGGTAAGTTGGAAGCTTGCAGGATACAAAGAGGGGATGAATTTCTTTTTAATTATGCAATTATGAATGGATGTAGTCTGGAAGTTTCTTATTTGATCCTTGACAGAAAAAGAGGAATTGGATACTTCTGAAAACAAATTCTTTATAGAATTCAAGAGGTATGATGACTTTGGAATCAGGATTTTTCAGAAATATGAGTATTGGATGACGGTAATGGCTGATTCAGGGCGATTGGTTCAGTTAGTTTGAAATTTTTTAATAAAATATTATCCTAAATGTGGACGAACTTATGATTGTATTATCTAAGGCAAGAAATACCAACTATCTAAGGTGGGATCTGACAACACATGTGATGGGGAAGCATGATCTTGGCGACTGTAATGAACATAAATAAATAAAATCCGCCGTAGCCAGCCCCAAGCCCGGCTATGAAAGGAGAAGAGACAGACAGCTTCAATTCAGCGCAACGTCTCAGGGAGTAGCTACGGAAAGTACAGGGTCTTTGTAGTCTTGCAGATTACTCACTGAGGAAGCTATCACGGCACCTGGCAGTTAGATATTAAACGCAAATCCAAAAATGAGGAGAAGGAGACATTTGAGGCCCGGTACAGATAATCGGTGAGATTTTGTGACTATGTCGAGCTACCTTAATGGGCAGCAAGGCTTCGAAATGCATAGCTTCGCTACTGCAGCTGCTTCCCCACAACTTGTAATGACCATTTCAGGAAGTTAGCATATGCAGCGGATGAAGTGGAATGAAGAAATGAACCTTTTAATCGTCCGCTCGTAAAACGAAGTAACGGCAGGGGCGGGTACAACGTCTTGCCGGCCCTTGTTGCACCAGAGAACCATGCAACTAGAAGCACTAGTTTGATGCACTTCATTATTCGCAGCGGGACAATCCCGGCCGTCATGAGGGAGCGTGTTTGACTTGAGGTCATAGCAAAAACTTCTGACCAAGAGTCGATGGGGTCGACAACATCAATAACACTACGCCGCACTGCAGGCAACAGTTTCAGTACTTGCCGAAGTCTCTGTTGAGATTCGAAATCAAAAAGCGTATATAGAATTCTCGGAAATATATCCTTTGCACAGGCCACATGTTCCCAAGCTCTATGCATCTCCAACAACTCCGAGAACTCGATCTCAAATCAATGATGAGATTACATCTTCACTGTGCTCTTATATATCTCCAACTACAATTGTGGTGTAGTTGCGGCTGTCAGATTGCACGGTCAGAAGATTGGCTTTCGCGTTATTGGTTTGAGTAACCAAAGTAATCCGCTATGGAAAATTCGTCTGACCTAAGCAGGACACTGCTGGGCTAACTCAAATTAGCTCTGGCAATGCCAGCAGACACGTGACAAATAAAGTGTAAAGAGTTTACGGGAACTATGCCATCCCCAGTGGAACACGCGTAGTTGAAGTTTTGGACCCACCAAAGAAAATTTATGTCGTATGCATTCGTTTGCAACGTATGATGAAGGACACTCCAGGTGTGTCCAGAATGCAACATACGCAAGGAACTAGCAGAGCTGGTGAAATGCTACTATGTCAGGCATGAATTTTGCGGATATTACCAAAGAGGAGGTAGGACGAACAATAAACAGCTCGAAGAACTAGGGGGCCCCTGGTCTGCATGGTGAACTACTCGTACAAAACCTTCACCCGTATACATAGTCGATTGGCACACAGCATAAATCAGGTCATGAGTCGGTCGGAGGAATTTCCACCATTCCTCACTGCGGGGGTTACATACCTTTTCCGTAAGAAAGATACCGTGCAGGACCCCGCAGACACAAGACCGGTTACTTGCTTACCAACCCTCCAGAAATGCATAACGTCCATTATAAGAGGAAGGGCCAATGTGCACCTCAAGACCAATAAAATTCTATCCGAGAAGCAAAACGACTGTCGAGTTGGTTCAAGGGGTTGCAAGGAATAACTCGTTATCGACTCAGTAGTTTTGGAGGCCAATCCGTATACAGAGAGGCATCTGACACTAGGACTCCCCTTTCATAGCTACTGAAAAATGCGAGAGATATATTCGCAATAAAGTATGGCCTACGTGCTACGTGCGAGCTGACACACTTGATGTACTTAGATGACATCAAGCTATATGCCGGTACTGTCGGCCACTTTAGAAGTCTGTGCGACATTCGGATGGAATTTGGATTTGACAAGTGTCGAGCCATCCGCAAAGGTCACCACGACCCACATGCTACATCCAAGCTATGACCGAGACAGATTTCTACAAGTGCCTAGGAATTCTGCAATGAACCCATGATCGAGTTGGCAATCTGAACGATGCTTTGCTGCCCGAATTCCTGTGACATATAAAGCTGGTTTCAATACCAGCTTCGCATCTGTCGAAGAAGAATAAAATAAGCGCATTGAATATAGCCGTTATGACTTCACAGGCTTATGCAGTCGGAATATTACCGTGGACGATAGCCGATCTCGAGAACGTCGAGCGGCAGATACGGACCACTATGTCTGAATTCCGAATTCATCGTCCAAACTCTGTCGTGGAACAGATGAGGCTATCTCCTGACATCGGGAGCAGGAGCGTGGCAGCACAACATCACCGCCAAGTTGAGTCCTTGCGTGCTCATTTTTGCAACAAAGGTTTGTAGGACAGACTGTGGGGTGACTCTACTTAGTTTGAAGGATCTATCTTTTAAATCTCTGAGTTAGTGGATGAAGTTAGACCAAGAGCGGATCAATAAATGGAAGTCGAAACTAATGCACGGTAAACACGTGAATTGCTTTTATCAGCCATTGGCCGATTTGCATTTATCAAACAGATAACTGTGTGCTGGGGAGGTCTTTGGTGAGACGGAGTGATCTTACAATAAAAGAATAGGTGGAGAATGAGCAGTGCAGAATATGTGGTTCGGCGGTTGAGACGTGTTATGGTACCAGTGCAATACATGAACAGTCATAATGCTGTATGTGAGGTGATTCATCAAAACCTTTCATACAATCATAGGCTGATTACGAACATGCCCAGTTTAGCAGGAGTAGTTGATAGTTCTGCTTAGCGTTTATTGGGACCGGCAAGTTCTAACTGATCGCCATATTCCACACAACAAGTCTGATGCGTCTGTTAGTTGACAGGACGGTTCGCTTCGCATATATTATTTATGTTGCCATCCCCCATAATAGAAGCATTGAACGAAAAAACGTGGAGAAGAAAGGGAATTATGAGCCCCTGGCTCGGGAAATCAAAGAAATTTGGCATCTCAGGGAGGTGGTTGTAGTTCCCAAAATATTGTCAGCTACAAGCATTGTAATTAGATTCCTCTCGCTTTTCCTTGATATACTGGGACTGCCAGGCATGCAGAAATACCCCATCTTGCATATGTGTTCGATGTTGTAGGAAGTTCTCGACGGATTCTCCCGTTAACATACCACCATCCTTTTATCTTTTAAGCTAGTAGGATCGTTCGAGCCTAAATGCTTGGCACTTAGTGCTAGTATTAGGTAAAATCCGGAAATAAACTTACCAACACTGTACGAGAAATTGAATTCACCGAATCTCGAAAAGGATCACCATCTGTTTGTCACTTACATTTACTTACGTGTTGCGTCCAGGCAAGTGAAAGATGCCGCAGATGATTTCAGAAGGTACATATACCCCATCACGAAATAATTTGCATGCAGTTGCAAACTTGTCAATGGTCCGGTGAAAGACCTTAACGGCCGATTCGTCATCTACGATAACGTGCTGCTGAAAAAGTGGAAGAAATACTTCACCACAGCTCTCAATCGTGTCGCTTCCAGTGAAATTTCGCCGCTCCCTGGCTAGTTACCGTCAGATGCCGATATGAGCTGTTCCTACGAGCAGAAGAGAAATTATCTCGACCATCAACAGAGTAAAGGCGTTGAGCTAGACGGCTTCACTGAAAATCTACTACTTGCACTCGTCCGGATATCCTGGGAATCCGAGACCTTCGCCAGAGAGTGGAAGAAGGGGATGATCGTGAAGACTCCAACGAAGTGCATCCGCTGAGGACCAGCCTTGATCTTTGGAGTAAAAATAAAAGAAGTTGGAAGAGAGGTGGAAGTGCGAGAATAGCCTTTTCTCATATACCCAAATAGTCATAACAAGACTAGACACAAAAGTTGAAATGAGAAGAGCTGTTTGCTTCCTGAGAGAGCAGACCTTCTTAAAGTGGTTTGTCAAGTGCTCCATGTTTGGACACCTCGAAATGGCTACTGATGTCTCCGATCGACGTGGGGAAAATTTATGTTCCCCGAAGAAAAGGATGATCGGGATAGCCATCATATTGACTTATGTGGTAAATGCCCAAAAAGACATTAACTGCAATAATAGAATGAAATAAATTCACATAACCCTTGACTGTTACAATGTCATCCACAACGATGATCAAACAAGTATTTCCGAACGGCAGGAAACTCTGTTCCAATGATGGAACAATTCAGAGGTTGTTTATCCGCGGAGTATCATATATACCACATCCAGGAGCTATTCTGATGCTGCTCCCTTTCACAGACTCTTGGGTATTTGCTTAAAGGTGGAATTTTCATCGTCATCCGTAAAGGCGGTGGGGAGTTTATGGAGAGGAGGAGAAGGCGCCCCCGTTTCAAAGCCGATCAAAAATCGTGGAGGTCCTGCTTCTCTTTCATTCCCCTCTCATGCAGTCGGGTTGAAAATTCAAACTTGACCAAGATGAAATTAAAAAAATCACTTTGAGACGCCCTAGTTTTTAAGTGGGGATGACTGCCACGAGTTTTCATTGGCCTTGAAGAGGGGGCATTTCCCAGTTCTCTATTCATAAAATGTCTACCCCCTCCAGAGACGAAGCTGAAAATTTAACCTACCATCAGCATCAACGGCGCAACAACCAGTATCCGGTCCAGGCCTGCCTTACTCAGGAACTCCCGACATCCTGGTTTTTTGCCGAGGTCCACCAATTCGATACCCCTTAAAGCTGTCTGGCGTCCTGGCCTATGCCGTCATTCCATCTTAGGCAGGGTCGGCCTCGCTTTCTTTTTCTACCGTAGATATTGCTCTTATAGGCTTTTCGGACCGGATTATCCCTTTGCATACGGATTAAGTAACACACCTACCGCAGACTATTGAGCCAATTAGATGTTGGCCCTAAAAATAGATCTTTGAAGGATTTGTTTGTAGAATTGGTTGAATGCCTATCTGCCCCTTTTCTAATATTGTTAAATAATTGCCTCACCCTCTTAAAAGCCATAACGCTTCAAAGCGGTGCTACTTTCATGTCAAAACATTAGGGTTTATTTTCAGCACTACCTGTGTAGGTGTAAAGGAGTGTATGGGAGGAGAGAAGGAGGATCGTTTCTTTCAAATCTTGGCGGAAACTTGAGGCAGTCACCCCCACTTAAAATGTTATGGTTCTGCAAATGAAGAGTGTTTTGATATCACCATGGTAAACTACGTAGGACGAAGAAAAACGCCCTCCATTCTAACACCGTCAAAAGATTGCGACGGTCATCTCTCACTGAAAGGTTATGACTAGGTATCGGTTTTTAGCAAGAGTAGAAAGAAGATACATTTTCCTTCTGCCTATATGTCCTCTTTTCCCTCTCCGTCTCTGGAGGCGATACCATGATGGTATCCGAATATTGATCGTTGAAGCGCCATATTTTTTTAATTGGGAATGGCCGCCGGGATTTTCCAATGGGACCTCGCTTATCATTTCCGCTCATATCCCCCCCTCCCTTACCCATTCGTGAATTGGGTTTTAAATTGAACCCGAACGTTTTCATAGGATAATACCTTTACTTTGTAGCGCCTGAACTTTTTGAGGAGGCGGCCGGGGCATTCTTTAATAGGGTTAGGAAGGGGGACTTTCTCTTTCCTCTAAGTATCCTGCCCGTTCCCTCCACCCCACGAAGTAGGGGAGAAAACTCAAACTTGACCATGATGATACAAGAAAACCTCATATTGAGAGGCCATCATTTTCTAAGGGAAGGTGAATGCTACGGGTTTTTGATCGACTTTCAAAAGGGTATACCTCCCCCTTACTAATTGATCAGCTTCACACCTCCCTCCTGCCCGGGGATGGGACTGAAAATTCCACCTTTACCAGTACATTTTTTGTCGACTTTCTTCGCTACTTCGATCACGATCTTATATATCACTCTTCGGACTTTTCTCAGCTTAAAACTGGTAATCACTCCTGGATTCCATTCAATTATAACTTTCCCCTTGGGCCACCCTCTAACCAAACGAAAAAATGAATGACCGTCGTTGCAGTTAAGCAGGTTCAAACTACTGGGTTAGCTTTTCTTTCAGTTTTTCCCACCATTTCTAAGGTGCTGTTTGCATTGGGTTAAGTACGAGGTTTAGTTTTTGTAAGCAGGGTTTATGATGGAGCCCTGAAAAGAAATGTCTACTCCTTTTTCGCTCAATTTAAACGAAGACTTCACTTAAAGGTTATCACACCTCTCGTTTTTTTAAAGCGAACCCTAAATTTCCATCATGAAATACGTTTTTCCTTTCAAATGAATACCCAGACAAACTGCAGTCATTGACAGACACCGAATCCGCACATAAATTCTGAGGAAGCAAAGTGGAGACACGACGATCTTCTGCTCTAATGGCATCACGATTGCCGCATTAGTTTTCATTCCGTAGCACCCAGCTATCTGCTCGATGTCCCTTGACTCGACACTCTTGTAAATCCCGTACAAATCCTCCAGACCAGAATCGATAAATTCTCACAAAAAAGGTAATCGTTTCACTTGAAATTCGAATGCAATCACCCCTAAAAGGAATTTCATTTATCAGAATGCAGAAATCAGTGAACGCTGTGACAATTCAGCTCCTTCGCAAGACGTTTCCTCACAAGCACCTCTTCAACTCGTCCCCTTCCATTTTGTTGATTGCTTCGTTGCTGCCCACGTTCAACTCACATTAATACTCGTTTCCTTGGAATCACGCATTGCCCTCCTTCAATTTGACCTCGATTTGCAGTTAAATGAACACGAATCCAATCCTTCTCAATCCTCGAGTGCACTTGGATGCATCTCGACCAAAGGAAAATGTCTAACGTGCACATAAATACAGACATTACTTGAAGCGATCCTTATGATGCATCCGCATGGGTTGCATATCCTTTATGGCAGCTATTATTTTGCTTTTCCAAGATGAAGGCTTTGAGGGAATTTCTTGGATTTTAACGAGAGGAGATATAGGGAATATTTACATAAAAAGGATATGCTGCAACTACATATTATTTTAATGGAAGACGTTGGAGAAAGGAACGTTCGCTATCAGGAAAATGCATACTCAGCTTATAAGAGGAAGCTTTGTTGCTTCCGTATCGTGACTCGCAAGAATGCAGGAATTTGATAAATGCTGATTGGCCTCTGGCGTATCAAGGAAGCACAGATGGAAGTCAGTGCAATGAATGGGAGCCAGGAATTCCTACGAATGTTAGTTGAATGCTGAATATAAATATTCACTATTTCCAGATGCTTCTCTGCGAAACGCTTTTCGAATTATGAAATTGAATTTACAACGAGTAAATCGATTTCAAGGTTCCTCGGGAATTTAGTAAGTTCGTCAAGTATTTGTGTGCACATTCCGCTGTCACATCATTCCATTCAAGCAAACTTGATAATTAATTAATCGACATAGTTATTTGATGCTGAGCATGTGTGAAAATGCCAATTTGCACATGAGTGGTTGCCAGACAATCTCGTCTCATTAGCTGACATTTTAGATCCGATTTTCCTTTTTGCTTCACTTTGCATCGTAATAGGTGTACCAAGCAATACTTCAGGTTTCCAAAGTCGTGGTTGTGGTACTACCATATGCTTCTCTCGTTAGAAGCATCGTAAATAAAACTTGTAAAGAGGTTTGCCGCAAAAACTTGACCCTCTAATCATTTATTAATTTTTAATGCTCTGCAAATTGCTGAAATCATTGCATTTTATGAGGCAGTAGATTGCTGATCATGGCTTAATGCGGTGATATGTTAGATGTTGTGTAACATCTCCATTATGTCGATACTACGAAGCTGGTGAATTGGATCTTAATTGCTAGTTCGTTAACCGCAGTACGGCGTGTGCCACTTAAACCCAGATTGCACCGTAATGGAACCTGTTTCGAGCCAGATGGAAACTGTAAGAAAAGTTCAAGCTAATTTAATTGACTATATCAATCCTTGCCTATACTAGTTTCATCTAAAGACAAAAATTTGCACGAAGGAGATCTCCACTTTCATGAGTCACCTCATTCTGATGTCGTTGGAACAGTCCCGCAAGTAACAACCTGTGTCCTATTCCTAGATTTATCAGGGATAAAGCCTACTAACATTCTGTATCCATAGGTCCACTGCCTCCAACCTGCTTGACTTTGCCAACTTTGTCGTCAAATGTCACGGCAAAAAGTGCATACTTCGCTAAATCCTTCGACACTGTAAATCACAAGGTACTTCTATCCAAAATCTCATCTCTAAGCGTTCTCATACCCCTTGTCTCATGGCTTGCCTCTTACCTTTCCAACCGATCCTCCCGCGTCTCTTTTGACGGCTATACGTCCCGCTCCCTCTCCCTCCCCTCTGGCGTCCCACAGGGATCTATTCTGGGTACTTTGTTATTTTTATTTTTTATTAATGACCTTCCTCCCCTCCTTAATTGTCCCTGTTTACTCTATGCAGACGACCTTAAGCTATTTGCCGCTATATCGTCGCCTATGGACTGTGTTTCCCTTCAATCTAACCTGGACACTCTGGTTCGTTGGTGTCCGACTAAATGTTTAGCGCTAAACGTCAGAAAGTATCACTCTATTTGCCGTCCCCTCAAATCCTCACCCACATCTTTCTCCTACTCTCTTAACGGGCATTCCTTATCCTGGTTAAGTTCCACTCAACACCTCGGAGTCACTTTCGACAATAAGCTCCGCTTTGGCACCCATTGCCTCAATGTCATCAATCGAGCAGCAAAATTGTCAGGCTTTATAATTCGCTCCATCCTCTGATTTTGACTCCATCCAACCCTCTTTAGCTCTCTTCAATTCTCTCGTGAGGAATACCCTCGAGTATTGCTCCGTGATCTGGTCACCCTCCCGTAACTGTGATTGTCTTGCCCTTGAAAATGTGCAAGGTAAATTCACCCCTTTCCTTTTCTTTAAGAAAAGCTTCCCTCGTGTGGACTACTCCTCCTGCCTCCGCTTTATGAACCTTCCCTTCCTACAACAGCATAGATCCTATCTCGGTCTATGCACACTTGTTAAACTTTCCTCGGGTCTGATGGACTGCTCCGCCGCTGACGACATCACCTGCTATCCTGCGTCTTATAATACACGTAGCGCTGACATTTTCAACGTGCCCTTCGCAGAGCTCGAAGTCTATTTTCATTCCCCGATTCCTAGGCTTTGTCGAAATTACAACGTAGAACAGCTTGGCCCTTTTAACTCCTCTATTTTAAGTAGTTGTAAACGTAGGATAAGATTTTTGCTTTCTTCTCCTCCTGAGGACAATAATTAATTGGAGTTTACTCCGTTTGTTGGCCGTTAAATTAAATGAATAAATCAAATCCTTCCAATCATATACAAGAGAATTCAACAATTCTAAGGATCATATTTAAGTGGTCAAAGGTCACAAAGGTCATGTTCGTCTAAATCTCAATTCTGTTGAGTTGATTAGTGGGCTACAGTATTGGAGAATTTCTCGGAGTTCTCAGAAACAGAAATTCGTGCTCATAGTTGATAGTTAAAAATAAGATCCCGTGAGATACCATCCTAGCGTGATATCAGTAGCCTTTATTACAGTAACAGTCCAAGAGATGAGCATTTTTTTGTCACCAAGGGGCTAGCCTAGCACCATTTGGCACATTGCTTTGAGCAAGTTCTCCCCCTCTCTCGACGGACAGAACGTTCTAGTCTTGGGATTCATTTCACCAAAAGCCAATCTTCTTCTCAATAAAAAGAACCCGATCATAATATACATCCTCACCATCTCTCTGACAATGTTATCTGGGGAGAACTCCCATGTTTGGGATCTAAGTTACTGATGAGCTGGGTAGCCCATCTGTCTTTTGACTCATTTCACCAGCAAGAGAGTTGCCATTAATTTAAAGTAAGTTGCCGTTTTTCACGAACAACTACCTCGCTTGCCATTGTAAATCGCTTTATCTTCCCTAGCAAGGTGGGTAACAAAGGAGGAGAAGGAAACTCCAGCCTTCTCGGCTGTTGCTTTGATTTACCCGGAAAAGCTCATGTTCGAGTCGAATGTTAACCTAAGTTATTTAGACGTTGGTTTTGACTATGTAGTCAACGCGGCGGTAGATATGGGATGCAGGATTGTCTTTTTGGTCAACGTGTCTACTTTGGAGTTTTATAGCACATAGCCATCGTATCAATTTCCCAAATCAACTTTGGGTCGGTTCAGGAGTTCCGCATCATCTGTATAACCGACTACGCGTCACTCTTCAGGCGTGTTTCATCATCATCATCAACGGCGCAACAACCGGTATCCGGTCTAGGCCTGCCTTAATAAGGAACTCCAGACATCCCGGTTTTGCGCCGAGGTCCACCAATTCGATATTCCTAAAATCTGTCAGGCGTCCTGGCCTACGCCATCGCTCCATCTTAGGCAGGGTCTGCCTCGTCTTCTTTTTCTACCATAGATATTGCCCTTATAGACTTTCCGGGTAGGGTCATCCTCATCCATACGGATTAAGTGACCCGCCCACCGTAACCTATTGAGCCGGATTTTATCCACAACCGGACGGTCATGGTATCGCTCATAGATTTCGTTATTGTGTAGGCTACGGAATCGTCCATCCTCATGTAGGGGGCCAAAAATTCTTCGGAAGATTCTTCCCTCAAACACGGCCAAGAGTTCGCAATTTCAGGCATGTTTGGTCTTAAGAAACCATCCTCGGATGCGTTGCACAGATCCGGCCCTAGGATGGATACCTGTGCTACCTCTGTCGTGACCTCCATCCACCTCCCTCCCCTTTCACAACCGCAAGAGACAGCTCGGTATGGTATTTCTAATGTGCCTAATATATTTGTCAAACTTGCGAAATAAAAGACATTTGCGACATTAGGCGTAATGAGGAGCACTACTCCCCGAGGTCGGCAGCTCTCAAGCATACAGAGCAGTTCATATGTAAACGAGAGCTCAAGGTGTCCTTTTTCTTTGCTAGTCAGCGCGAGCCCCGCCACCTTCCAGCGGCATTTTGGAGCTTAAGACACTTTTTCTACAGAGCGACAACTTCTGCCATCCATCAATACAAAGAAGGCGTATCCAGGTTGCGTGCTCCCCGAGATATGAAAGTTCCAAATTTCGCGTTGTCAGGTTCATTCCTAAATTTACGACAAAGACGGTCAATGCATAGGGACAGCACTTACCGAGAAATCTTTCGGAACTTCCCAGCCGTTTGCCGACGGCGTCTATGATTTCGACGCAAAGGTTACGGCAGGGATACTTCCTTCGAAGCCTAGGCGCCGAAGCCATGGCGTCAATCCGTGACCAAAAGTTTGGAACGTGATTATCGCCGTCATTCTCATTTAAGGGCCCCAGGGAATGTACCATAATGACAGAGTACCGATCAGCCAAAAGGAGACTGCGAAACGCAATAAACAGGAGCAAAGCTTCCTGCTGGCAGGATCTGGTCGACGAGGTGAATGGGAATCCGTGGGGATTCAGTTACGATTTGGTAACCCGAAAAATCGAGGCTCTGCGAAAACCGTGTTTACTGAATGCGAGCAAATAGCAAATAGACCGCATTATACGGTGACTATTCCCTGCGCACGCCGTACTTTTCTCTATAAAAGAGCTGGAACAGGCAGTCCTCTCTATGAAAAACAAGAAAGCGTCAGGGCCCGATGGTATCCCAGCAGAGGTATCCAAAGTGGTGTTTCAACATCGACCAGATCTACTGCTCGAAGCATTCAGCGCTTCCCTAAAAGAGGGCACTTTCCCTTCTAGTTGAAAGTGGCGAGCCTTGGGCTGATCAGCAAAGGGAAAAGCGACCCTGAGTTGCCGTTCTCATACCGCCGCTTGGAAAGATAATCACAAGTAGACTCGCTGAAGCGATACGCTCTCAGGAGCCTTATCCCCACGGCAGTTCAGTTATAGAGCAGATAGATCCACAATTTATGCTGTCATGCGAGTCGTGGATGCCGTTCGTTAAGCGGAGGAACATAGCCCCCGAGCTCGACAGGTGGTACTCCTCGTAACGCTAATCAGCACTGACTTACTCATTTCCCTTCAAAGTCTACCGTGGAGACGATATATTTATTCTCACGCGACCACCGAAGTGGTCTATTTTTCCACATAGATTTCAATATATTATGGACTGAGGTTCACAGTGCCTTTCGTAATTCCATAAGATGAAAAGACATTCTAAACACACTAGACAATACTGTACGCCCTACTCTATGAAGCACTAGAGGGTCAGAGGAGGATGGAGGTCACGTCAGGGGTAGCGCAGCGATTGTTCGACCAGTCAATTATCAAGTCAAAACGGTAAAGTATCTCGGTTTGACCCCTTACTCAAAGATGAGCTTTTTTGAGCAAATCAAAGTAGTAGCGAACAAAACTGCAGCTCGAATTTCGGCCTTAAGTAAGCTAATGGCAATTATTGGGGGTCCCACGTCTAGCAGGCGACGCCTACTAACGAGTTCAACGGAATCTGTCCTTCTCTAAGGCCCAGAGGTATTTACTGACGAGAGTGATTCCCGTTGGCCTTTTTGCTTAGGAGCGTAACACCATATAAAAGGGAGTAGAGACAAGGGAGGTGATTGCTTCCGAAGAACGGCAACACACCCTAGATGATGGCAACTCGCTTGGCAAAATGAAACTAGAGGCAGATGGACTGTGAAGCGCACTGGGAACTTAGGTGCGTAGCTGAATCGGAAGCATGGCCAGACTAACAATTTCCTTACCCACGATCTCCGAATTGTGTGTTTTGCAATGGAGTTGTGGACGACGCCCATCACACCTTTTTCTCCTGTAGAAGGTGGGATGCGATTCAACAGCAGTTCTATTTAAACACAGGGGAGGGGATCTCTCCCCAGTCAATATTTTCGAGGAGATGCTGACGAGCGCTGATTGATGGAACCGTGTTGCGCATTACGTTCGGGTTCTTTTCTTTACAAAGAAGATAAAGCTCGACTGGTGGAGGGGCCGGATGGCAAGGGGTTCCTTAAACTCCTCACTCCTCCCGTTGATGAAAGGAATTCCCGCAAGGCGTTAGAGTTCGGGGGCGTTCCGCTGCGGGAGTCCAACCCTCTGTACGTAAATGCATTCACCTACCCTACCCCAAGTCTGGAAGCTGTGGAACAGCTAATCAGAAGTTATGGGATTCACAGACCACACGTCCTCACCAAATTTCGTGACAATTGATTAAGCCGTTTCCGAATAATTCGGGTGTGACTGACAGACAGAATCGGACCCATGGCGAAGGATTGCGATGCTTTCATTCCAAGACGTATGCACTCTCAAAAGTGGAGTCCCAACTACTCGTGGAACGCTGAAATAGCGAAATGCCGGACGGAATGCCGGAACACTAGAAGGCCGGGAGGTCAATGCCAAAAAAACACGCCACAATATGAACAATAGTACCTCGAGTATAAACACGCCCGTAAAAATTTGCAATGAGTATCACAAAAGATCTCCTTCTATTATGTTTCCCAGATTGCTGTGTCGTTTCGACACTGTTTTCCCAACATCCGGAAACTACATTTTCTACGATCCCACTAAGTGCCAAAAATATCGCTCCAGTAACGCAGATGAAGTTCTGGACGCAGTAAAACAAGTCCGAGATAACGCAGCCCCCAGTATTGATCAAATCCCCAACGGCAGGAGTTCCACAGAGGTCTCTTCTGGGCCCTCTGCTATGGAACATAATATATATAATATGGTGGCTTTCTACGACTCCCAGCACCCAAGCAGGTTGTTGTCGTGAGATTCGCAGATGATTTTGAGGTGGCCAGAACATCACTCTGACGAAGTAGAAGTTTACGCGGGTGAAGCTGTACGATCAAGTCTTGGTTTGAAGATTTCGGACTGCTGAACCGAATACGGAGCTGATACTTTTCACGAAGCGACGAAAACTAAAAATCGTTCCAATCTGCATCTGTTCACATACCGTTCGCTCCCAGCCATTGCAAAAATACCTGAGAATAACTTTCGACTCAAAGCTCAGTTTTAAACGCCATTTAAAGATTTCATTTGTAGAAACAGTCCGTGCAATTCATCGGCTAAAAATCATAAGTCGCCAAGAGCCGATGGAATTAAAGCTGAATTGGTTAAATATGGAGGCGACCAGTTACACCAAGTGGTTCATCAACTTGTGCTCAAGGTATGGGACAGCGAATCAATGCCTGACGATTGGCAACGAGGCATTATCTGTCTCATATATAAAAAGGAGATATCACACAGTGCAGCAATTATAGAGGTATCACGTTGCTGAGTACCATCTATAAGATATTCTCCGCTACCTTGCTAGGCCGGATAGCCCCATACACCCAAACAGATCAGATTTTCTCTCTGCGGCAAGCGATGGAAAAACTGTTGGAATATGGACAACAGTTGCACCATCTATTCATAGACTTTAAAGCCGCCTATGATAGCATAGCCAGGGTAAAACTGTACATGGCCATGAAAGAATTCGGTATCCCGACGAAATTAATAAGACTGACTAGGCTGACCCTGACCAATGTGCGAGGCCAGATAAAAGCAGCAGGATCACTCTCAAGACCATTCGACATCAACAACGGTTTACGACAAGGGGATGCCCTATCATGCGTCCTCTTTAACCTGGCCCTCGAGAAAGTGATCCGTGAGGCGGAGGTGAATGCAAGAGGTACGATCCTCTTTAAGTCCACCCAACTATTGGCCTATGCTAACGATATCGAGATCATGCGAAGAATGACCCGAGACGTACAAGCTGTCTTCATCCGGATCGGGCAGACGGTGGGAGATCTTGGGCTGCACATCAATGAAGGCAAGACAAAATGTATGGTGGCAACGTCAGCGTTCGAGAGAAGAATCCTCCGAAGAATTTCTGGCCCTCTACATGAGGATGGACGATTCCGTAGCCTACATAATGACGAAATCTATGAGCGATACCATGACCGTCAGGTTGTGGATAAAATCCGGATCAATAGGTTACGATGGGCGGGTCACTTAATCCGTATGGATGAGTATGATCCCACCCGGAAAGTCTATAAGGGCAATATCTATGGTAGAAAAAGAAGACGAGGCAGACCCTGCCTAAGATGGAGCGATGGCGTAGGTCAGGACGCCAGACAGCTTTTAGGGATATCGAATTGGTGGACCTCGACGCAAAACCGGGATGTCTGGAGTTCCTTATTAAGGTAGACCTAGACCGGATATAGGTTTCTGCGCCGTTGATGATGATTTAAAGATTACTGGGCAAAAAGCAGCGACCATCAGCTCGACATTAGCAAGGATGCTTCCAAATATAGGCGACCCGAAACACAGCCGTTGATTACTTTCATCGCGAGTCGTCAGCTCTGTTCTTTGATACGCGGCACCAGCGTGGGCATCTACGATAAAAATTGTAGAAAGTCGCAGACAGTTTCAAGCAGCATATTGTCTCCGCCTACCCAACAACATCGTATGAGGCAGCATGGGTAATTGCGGGGATAATTCCAGTGGATATTTTTGCTGATGAAGCAAGCTACTTGTACGAGAAGCAGGAAACAAGCCTTAGCAAGCAAACTGAGTGAATAAGGTCATTGGCGGCATGGCAAACGGCATGGAACCAGGTGAAGAATGGTCGGCCGGCATACAAGCTAATCTCAAACATAAGGATATGGACTGCACGAAACCATGGTGAGACGAGTCAGCACTTCACTCAATTCTTAAGCGAAAATGGTGGGTAGATAAAATACCCTTATAGGTTCGGTTTGGATGAATCGCCAGATTGGTCTGCAGCAGAAGATGCAAAATACGTTCTTTTCGTCTACTCAAGATGCGAACGCGCAAGGAGAGACCTCGAGAATAAGCTGGGTTCATCGTTAATGGTGGAAAATCTAGTTAGCAATATGCTGAAATCAGATACTGCGTAGAATGCAGTAGTTGGAGTGATGAAACGGGTACATCAACAGCTAAAAGAAGCAGAAGCTGAATGAAGACGAAGAAGCAAACCCAATGCAACTAACACCATAGGAAGCAGAAGCAGCTACTCCATGAACAGTTAATAAACTGAACAGCCTCGTGAAGCAATACTAGAACGGTGGTTCCGCCAGAAGAGTGAGAAGAAAATATGGGAGGTTTTAGTCGGCAAAAGTGCGGCATGCGCATCCTCGATTCTAGACGCGCAACCATGATGGATTTCTGCCAGAAAAGACAAACAGTCAGACGACGAAGTAGATTTCAACCTAACTCAATTCTTGAGCGGACACGGAGGCTATCAAGGATATCTGTATCGAGTTCGGCATGATGATTCACTATATTCCCCAAAGTGCCCGAATATTGCAGAGGACGCAGAACACGTTTTATTTCATTGCCCGAGATTTGTAGCCCAGAGAGCTGCATTAGAAGCTACAACCGGGAAGCACTTTAGACTGAACTCGAAAAGGTGATTGCAGCCATCGCTAAGAAGCTTAAGCATGAACAAGTCAACCAGAAGAATGAACGCGAAGGAAACACGAGTGTTAACATCAGCGAAGGATAAATTCTGATTCAGCCGCGTGACGTAATACCATATGAGAGTCCCGCGGAGAGAGTGAAAATGGAGTGATTTTAGTGTGTAAGAGTCCCACATAACCGAGTGGCAGGGGCCAGCGGTAGCTTTTGAAGCTTTCCACCTTCAATCGGCAAAAAAAAGATGGACAAACTGACAGACAATACACCGATTTTAATAAGTTTTTGTTTTACACAAAACCTGAAAGATTCATTGTTCACAAAAATATCTTTTCTTCGTACAAGTGGTCCAGATTAAACCAAATTTCACTGTTCGCTCGCTTCACGAACTCTCAACAGAGAACGTACCATGTAGAATTTATCCGGCGAGAACAACCTCCATCTGCAATCTGATCTGCTCCTTAAATTTGGAACTAGAATCCTAGTCCCAAATTCACCATTGTCTTGAAATTTACTTCCCGAGTCCGACACATTTCGCACAAGCTTCCACACAAAGGGTGAAGTGTCAAAATCGGGATCATCCTGCTTCCAACCTGGCAATTATAATTGCACTCACCACTAACCTAGTTACCAACCAACTATCCTCGACAATACTTGAGCCGTATAAGTAGTTATTTAAGTAATTGACAATAAAATAGAGAGATAATCTCCTAACTAGAAACCATGAGGGTGGTATGCCTGTGACGTTGTCCATATGTCTACTTAGATAAAACCCTGTGTATGATTTCAATTACCCTTATTAGTGCCGTCTCGGCAAAGTTAGGCAATTAGAGTAATTGCTCGGATACAAACGACCATGTCCTCAGATTAGCTGTCCGAAGGACTTGAAACTGGTCGGCAAAATGGACAGATTGAACAAACAGATAATAGTTGTTATCCTTAGTTCAAGTGGTCTCTTACGAAAGTGAGAATAATTGAATTTGGTGATGCATTTAATTAGGAAGACGAATGTGTATGCTCTGATGGGGTTGGTTGCTAAATTGAGAAGTGGGCGCTTGTTGGATTGAAATGTCGAATGGGGGTTTATTGAATGCCAAACAAGCGATGGTATACCGTCTGTAAGGGATTCGCAACTATTATATATTACTGATAATAGTAGCTTCTATATCATACATTATACCAACGATTCCGCTACTTGAGAATAGTAATATGTTCCTCTGATTCCACTTTTTGGTATTGCGTTAGTTAGTGTTTTCAAAGCATCAAAGGACCATCAGCCAAGAGGAGGTCGAGGACCGCATTATGCACCATATTTCACAAGGAAGGAATTCAGTCTCCATCACGGTGTATTCCTTAGGTTTCAGATTATACAAACTAGCATGAAACAACAAGGCTCAAAATCTTGCTAATACGGGGGTGTTGGACAGTTAGGTTAGTAGACGACCCGTTGTACTATCGGGATGCGAGTTGCTCCAATCAAAGATACATTTTTGATGCTGCAAACCATTGCCGGTATCATCTACCTTCCTTTCGATTGAAGACAATAATTTGATATTTTTTGGGGATTAAGGATTGACTTTCAATTGATAAAGTCTCGGTGGAGCTTGTCCAAAGTACGAGTTCAGAAGAACTCTACTGTGTAGTATGTCCTTCGTGGAGGTGTACATTATGAGGTCATGGGCCACCGTGAAGGGTGAAAAAGCGTTGTGAATGGACGAAGTCTTGTGGAAGGATAAACAAGATGTTGCATGGGAAGGATAGCACTTACTCAACCCTCACTTAACATCACTCATTATCTAGAAAGTTAAGTACTGTTTCCAAAGCTGCGGTTGGAAATTTACTGGATATTGCTATACGGAGTCGAACGCTTTCTTAAATCAAGGCAGGCTATTGTGGGTGTGTTGCAGTCAACGTTTTTCAGAACTGGAAAAGCGTGTTCAAGATAGTGTCTTCCCAAATTTCTGTCTTCAGTCTAAGGACTCAAATATCGCAATATTCTCTCTCTATCTGCCAATATTCTAGCTTCCCTCTTGTCGTTTGGCAAAGTCCTTCCGCTCGCAGATACGATGATCTCAACAGCGAGATTTCTTAATTCCACCACTGGTTTGGTTTCCTATTATGGTGGAAAAGCCATCACGATGCTGTAGAGTCGCTGACGTTACTGACTTATCCTTTCCAGCGCCGTTCCCTTCGGGATGTTACCTCCTTCGAACGCAGCCCAGAACGTCTCCTCCTCGAAAGCTCCAGTGGATCAGCTATCCGGGTTTTTCCTCTTCTATAGCCTACTCCGTTTCTAATATCGAGAAAGATCACCTGATGGTCCCCGTGGGTGTAGTGTTCACTCACTCGCCAAACCATTTCTCTCCCCAACGAGGTACTATAGTAAGCCAGATTGACGGACGAACTTAACCCTCTGCCAGGGTAGGTGTGCATCCAATGTTAACTAATACAATTTTCAGCGCCGTGAAGGTTGAAAGTTTCTAGTATGATTTGGCCCCTCATTTACATCAGTCGGCTTCACCAGTCCAAGAATGATGCCTAAAAATCGCTGGTAATAATTTTAGGGTTACTATTTATTAAATTTACGATATTGACTCTTGGCTCCGTTGGTTGGTTTGCGTTTCACATCTTCATATCCCGCATTTCCCGTAATTTTACCGACACTCTCAGATTACTGCCACGTCCACATTTGACTCTCGGATGGTTTACGGAAGAAGGTCTTGAGCCACGCATTGGTTGAAGTTGATTTGCATCAACCTCGTTTAGCCTCTTATATCCCGGATGCATGCAGAATACCGGCCCCCCTCTTTTCCATTACATGACATATGTCGTCAATCCCCACTGCAATCTTTGATCAGATGGCTGTTTTTTCCACACTACATGCACGTTTCCGACCTATCATACTGACTAGTGTGACCGAAATTGAAGCATCTTTTGGGTGATACATGCTCCCAAAGTTGATATATACGAGCTACCCTATTCTTACCTTGCCCGCGGTGATCACTATAACCCCTGATTTCGCCAGCCAGCTAGTGATAGCGGTCTGTGCACCTCTATAGGCACCCTCTTTATCGCACTCTTTTCTTCTGAGTCTTGCTTCACTTTCCGTAACATATCGGCGTAAGACATATCTTCTTTCGTGGCAATAGTGATTACTTTCAAACAAATCTCCTTTTCCCCCTTTCGCCCGCCTCTGTCCACTGCTCGGTTTTGCTAACTGACTATTCTCCCCATTCGTCAGTGTCGAGCCCGCAATCGGGGCACTACAAACTTTCCCCTGAATTTTCGGCGACTCAGCTTTCTTCGATGGAGAGATTTTTCTCTTTTTGGTCTCTTGCTAGGTAAGGAGTTCACTAATTCCATCCCTCCTCCGTTTCCCCGCGTTATCACCTACCTTATGTTGAGAAGGTGTCACCGGCATTTCTCCCGAGACGTTGCCACATTAAGCCTGGGCGTTTTCCTAACCTGTACCTTCACGTAAGACAACTTAACGGACCGTAAATGAGCCTCTCCTTTATGAACCCACAAAATTCAGTTGTGCGCTTTCCCAGTGAAAAAAACTCTGTTTGATTTTACTGTAACATGTCGGTCCAAAATACATCGTAGAACATATTCTTCTCCGACATTCCTCAAGCGCAGAATGCATAGCCATTCGTTTATCTTTTCAAAGCCGATAACAACAGATGTCAGCTACTCTACTCGGAGTACATAATTTACGGGATGAAGAAAAGGATGATGGAAGTAGTGACTCTTCTCCAGGAAACCCTGCCTTGTAACGCTGCCCTGTTAGCCTTATATTGAGCCAGTGTGTTAGCTAGCTGCTTTTCGGCTCTTATTCTGTAAAAGAAGACGAGGCAGGACTTGTCTGGAGCGAGGGCATAGGTCAGGATGCCAGACAGCTTAGGGATGCCTGGAGTTCCTTACTAAGTCAGCCCTAGACCGGATACCGGTTGTTCCGCCGTTGGTGATGATGATTCTCTGCAGGGACCGCATATTTCATTGACGGTTCCGCCCTTGCCAAATCCATACAGTCCGAGGCTCTATTTGCAACTTCATATCATGTAGTTTCTCTTCCGGGGTTGTCAGACCAGTTGATATAGTTTGCCCCGTTTCTAGGGGCCGTCATCCTTCTTCGTTTACAGTTTTTCGTTAGTTCGCGCGTAGCGATCACCACAGCTATTGGTGCAGGTTCCGCAGACGTTTCTTAGGCTTTGCACCCTCTCGTAGAAACTAATCCGTGCTTTCTCCGTATACTATATCAAATTTGCTAATTGGCCATGCTTAGTCCGTGGAATAGAATGAAACAAAAGTTATGATATTGGGACCGAAGAAATATTTAGGACTGTAGACGGATGCACCGTATACGACGCCGGAGGTGTCTGTGATTTGTAGGTGGAATAGTTGATTGAAAAGAAATATACCCGGGATAAATATGGCGGTACCACTGGTAATGTATAATGTATAATAATGAGACCTTAATCCATCCTCAAGTAGCCAAAATGACGGCATTTTTAGTGTCTAATGCTATCACGGAATATTATTTACTGGAAAACATTGCATCTCAAACTAATCACTGTAGAATGGGTTTGGGAAAAACTAAATAGTCCCTTGCATACTTCATCCTTATATTCCTCGGTTTTAACAATTCTTTTGTAAATGAACCTTTCTGGCATTCGTCTTGCTATATTCATAAGCAAGGTATTCTGGTCATGTAATGATAAATTACTTATTATCATATTAGGTTTCGGCGACATCACCTGAGTTTATCACTTCCATCGTGGTGGAAAACTCCTTACAAAATACATACCTCAATCACGCTGACAGCGAGCTTAAGGGATCCATTAGAAATATCATCTATGCCGAATTCTCCTACAAATTTCCAATCGATAATTATCAATTTCCACAGGTATAATCACAGCATCAGCCCTGCTCTATATTTCGTCCTATCTGTCCGCTTTTTGGAAAAAATCGGTAGTAGTGTCCACTCCTTCAACTTCTCGATAACGGCCTTTGCGATGCCTCCATGGATTCAAATGATTCGAGGAATTATGTGTTTAAACCTGCTCTAAAGATTTGAAATGGCTAGCTGGGTTGAACGATGGCAGGATAGGAACTTCATGCCTCTACAATGATACCCGAGGAATTAAGGTGTTGAAAGGATCTCCCCCTCCACAGAGGGCTAGCAAAGAGGCGTGGAAGTGCGTGTCGGCGAAACACTCCAGCGAAGCTTTAGTATTTGCGAGCGGACCTTCACGAGAAATTTCGGCAATGTTTTAGGTTTTTGGCTAACCCTCATCTCTAAATCGACTCCGACCACCCACAATTTTGACCATCGCTCAAACCATTTAGTTATTAGAAATTTTTGGATGCTCCTTGTTCCCTCTGAAATCGGCTTAGACCCTGACTCACTGTCAGAGCTTTATTGCCTGAAAGTACACAGCCCGCAATTTGCAACCAGTAAATGAGCGCTCGCAGTCTCCGGATATCAGCGTCTCATGATTCTCTTTACCATCTTTTTATTTGTGCTGTCGTCTGTATCGGGTGCTATACGGTGTCGAGGGAGCAGACGCGCAGCCAAAACTAAGTGACTGAGGAGAACCTCCACGTGGTGGCACCGGGAAACGCTGCATTGACATTGACTTGCTGAACGTGATGCAGCAGGTGAATTTCTTAAGGTCTAATTAGGACGATCAGACCCGAGGTTGCAAGGTGGCTCATCTGAAGCCTCACCAGAAGTCATCTGGAAACATTGAAACCGGGGTGAGTTCATACATTATTAGCGATTGGCAATCTAGCGAGAGTTTCATGGATATTGTGGTTATGTATAAGCAGCTTTGGGTTTTAAACATGGAGCCGCACTTATAACTCGAGTGCCTTATTCGTTAGTTCGACAGAGGTTTAGTGTAAATAGGACTTCCATCCACCAGTATGAATATTGAGCCATGCAGCCCGTATAGACCCCCATCGTTGTTGCTTGTTACAGCGGGACTCTGATTGTGCTCATAAAATCAATCTGCGTCTGAAGAAGACCATAGGTTTAGGTCTCACATGAAACCGTAACTGTCCTCTGTATGGGTGCTCTGAGGTGGTGGTAAGGAGGAAGGGACAACCCTGCCTCCAGAACCAAAACCAAGTGGCCGAGGAGAACCCGATGGTGGCACCATGGTTTGCTGACCGTGATGCAGTAGGCGAATGTTCCAATGGCCGGGGATTCATCTGAAGCGACAATAGGTCACGAAACCTTACCAGGGGTATACTTCACATGCCTCGAAAAAGTTCCTGTCTCATGTGCGTTCTACTCGGTTATAGCAGTTGGTCCCCTAGTGAGAGTTTCAAGGGGGTTGTGGTTAAGACCGTGGGGTTAAGTCATCTCGACAGGTACTCACGTACAGAGACGTAACTGTCATCTGTAATCTTTGACGATAATAGCCTCAGAGTCCTTCCCATCATGCAATAATACTTTTTATCACATGCCCCACATTATTATCAATAGGAAGTTTCCCTCAGTGTTCTAAGCACTACTCCACCAGACTATTGTTGCTCTCTAGGATGATATTCAGATCATAATACTGAACACTGAACTACTACTGCTCCTTGTGCCATGCGGATAGCCGATCCCCTAAATCCCTTTGCAAAGCAAACATCTTTCTCCATATTTGCTGCTCCTTTTGCTGTAGATATTGTTAAATTCAAGGCATCAGAAATACTGAACTGATTTTCCAAAATCTAGCGAATGTTTTCGTTCTTCCTGATCTTCCACATTTTGCTCCTTAATTCAGCCTGTTGCTGTGCAGTGTGTTTCCGCTGTGCTGCCGGCGTCAGCATCAAATCTCCCTTTTAGGAAAATATCATCATATTATAATATATTCATCCTTTTTGGACTCTGATAACACCTTATTTAAATGAGGGAGTACGGTCCTAGGAGCATAACGGCCGGATGTTGGCCTGGTTATAACTGACATGGAGACCTTGGCAAACATCCCTTGGGTTTCAACTGATCGGCAATGTACTCCTGTACTTAGAGAGAGTTATAAATTTAAAAGTTGTATTTTCAATGTGTGCAACAAAAAAGGCGCCAACGTAGACCTCGATCATTATTTGGATGCTACTTCCTCACCTTCTCTGAGAATGGAGACGGTTTTCATAATCTGGCTGTTACTTGGCAAGCAGAGAACTGTACTCTTGGCCCAGCGGCATATATCCAAGAATCCAAGAATACCCTTGGAGTACCATGTGATCTTCTGAACTCATAACTGCCATGGAACTAAAGTGACGGAACGCGGAGTCTTGGTACCTTCAATTGGAGGCCCATTTCGCGTTGTCGGACGTCGCTAAGGACACTACTAAATACAAACACACGCTCGTGGGTCTGAATGATAAGTCAGTCGCACTTGTTACCGATATTCTGAGTGAAGGCGGGCATGGCGTCCGCACCTCCAGCCGACTGTTGCGTAAAATGAAATAACTGGGTGGAGATGAGGTTAACGTCCAACTCCTAAAGTCTTTGTGGCTTCAGCGGCTCCCGAAGGATACGCAGGCCGTACATTTCACAGCGGCCGTGAACACTATACGTTCGAGACGGTGGATTAGAAATGGTTGGTCGAGTAGTCGCACGCTGCGATCCGTAACGAAATCCAACGTGTACTGATCCTATTGCTTTTTTCCAGACAGAGCCACTAAAACCCATGCACGTTTATCGCTACACAAAAACTGGGGGACGTGGCGACATTTTCCCGAAGCGTAGTAGCACATCGTCTAACAGTATAAGATCTCCTTAGCGGAAGAAATTTTTCGGTAGACATCCCCGTCGCCAGAGCCAACGCAACAATTAAACTTACCGGCAGGAAACCCCATACCAATCAACGCTTATGGCTATTGCAAATAGACGTGAGTCTGTGTTTCATTTCAGAAGACATCAACGTCAACATATGTGTTACTATGGGGTATTGGTGAATAAGTAACATAGGTCTCTGGTAGACCTCACTCTTTTAAGTCGTCAGAGAAAGTTTCAACCTGCTCAAACCACAAACTCTCTTTCCATTGTTTGGGAGGACATCGCCGATACAGATCCTCCCGTGCACTCTTTCAAAAATACAGCAAAATTACTACCGAATGTAGTATCTCCCAGCCACTCAAGCATGGTATTCAGCACCACATCAATGCTATTGGCTCCCCAATCTTCCAGAAAGTGTGTCATGACTCCAGAAGTTCGCTGTTGCGGGGACAGAGTTTGTACAACTACTTAAAAAGGTATACCTTCCAACGACTATTGCTCCTAATCACTCCATCTAGTCCCCGAGCCCAATGGCAAACTGGCCACCTTGTGGAGACTATAGACGCCCAAATGCTTAGACAACTCTGGACCGATACCCCATTTCTTCCATCCAATACTTTGCGCATTACTTACCAAATTATAGTATTTTCCCGATCTCAGACCTCGTCAAACATACCACCGAATCTCTACAGCTCCCGAATACATTCCAAAGGCAGCAAATTCCACACCTTTCGGTCGCTTCGAATTTGCCCGGATGGCCTGTGCAATGCTATGCAAAACTTCCATGGATTCATCCACTCCCACTATGAAATTCGCACTTCTATTTCGTTTTCTTGGGTGAAGTTTTTGTCACCTTCTTAGCCGAGTCCGACCATGCGGCACACCTCGAGTGTTTTTTTTTCAACGCATCCTTGACAATGACCTTATTCTTGATGCTAAAAAATGAGTATTTATCCAACTGCGGTGGCCTGAGGAAATAGCTCTGAAGGACATTGCAGCACAGAACTGAGGCTAATTTGGTATTGCAACCATAATAATCTCAGACCAGGAGCTCGAAAAGTTTCTCGGTTTCAGACGTCATCGGACAACTACATACCATCCGCAGTCCAATGCAGGCCACTACTATAACACGCGATAATGGACACTGGGCGCATGTCCTGCCTTTTGTTTTGCTTAGCCTCCATACAGCCATTCGTGAAGAGATTCCTACTGACCTGGCTGATATGGTGGGAAACCTACAATTCCCCGGCAACCTAGTTCCCGACAAGAGGGACCATTTTGAAGAGATTGCTTTGCTGCGGCTACTGTTGCGTTTGTTGGGGTTAGTACCGCTAGTGACCTCGAAATCCGGACCATATCCTGATAAGAACTGATACTACCCAGAAGTTGCTGTAGTTACCATTCTAGGGCTTATATAGTTCTCGAGCGTGGAGAACACTCGTTCAGACTGTACGATGGGGAAAAGCCGGAGACAGTTTCCTTGGACAGGCTGAAGTCTTTCTTCAAGGGGCTGACTGAAAGGTAGAATGAGTATCGCGTCCGTTCGGACGTTCGCCGGTCACTCTTTGCAACCGAAATCTCTTGATGTCAACTAGGGATAAACGACTGCGCCAGCACGATATTCTTGATTTTCAACTGAGTAGCCAGATCCAAACCGTCAACCAGAATGGAACAATTTTAATTTAATTGTATGTAGTCCAAAAAGAACTTAAATGGAAGTTCATTAAGTTAACAAAAGTGTGTATAAACTCGAGGATAGTGCAGGCTCTTGAAAGCTTCTATCCCCAAAACCCATATGTAAGTATTAAATGTCACAGTTACCTCTATTTGCCAGGAACCTGCTTGTCTCCTCCTCCGCAAGTTTCATTCTCATTGCCGACCTGAAAAACATCAAAAGTACTTCAATAGGACAATGGCGTATAGTTGTAGGCTGGGTGAATGTGAGGAATATCTGAATGACTGACCTCGCCAGATTTCCGTTAAGAAATAAAAGGTTTCATTTCGAAAAGCATTCCATGTTTCCTTATTCAGCAAAAGGTACTACAATCTATTACCGATAAATTATGTAAATATCATTTCCTTAATAAAATATTCCTTTTCTGAAGGAATCCTTTAGCTTCCATGGCTGTGCAGAATATTGAATTCGCTTTTCTTGGAAGACCTCGCATAAAAACGACCCTTATCCGACTTATATAATCTTTCTATCATGGTAACTTCCATATCATCATAACCATTTCTGGTGTTGGTTCTCAATCCATTAACCTGCCATGCTAATCCGTCATAAATCACAAATTACTGGAGTCCACGTGTCCCCATTAGCTTTACAAAGTTTCAGACAAATCTCTTATGTTTCGCCTGTGTTTACCTCTAATGTAATCTCCTGTGTCCAAATAGGATAACTCACTGCAACAGATACCCTATCTTATCCTTTAAAAATCAGATATTTTTCCTCCTTATTGCCAAAAGTGGATTTCTTAAAAATATTAAATTTCCGTTAAGATTCATTCCTTTGAAAGTGCAAAAGACGAGGGCGAAAAAAAGTAGCTGAAAAAAGGTCGGGTCATCTTTTCGCATCATAGATACATTTATCTCCCGTGAGGAAAATTCTGTATAAGACCCAAATGTAGAAGTAAAAGATGATTCCTTAAGAAGTCTTCATTTCCTTCTTGAGTATTCAGTTACCGCTGTCAGAGGATATGAGAATAATTCCATTTTTTCCACCCAACCAGTCCTGAGTCAGCACACTCCGTAGGTGTTAAATAAAAATGAGGGAAAGGAGAATGTTGAAAAACGGATATTTTATGATTTCAATTTATATAGAAGAGAAAAAGGTTTATTGTCTGGAATTGGAATTTTGTGTCGTTTGCTTTCTTTTGCTGGTAAAGCCTCTTAAGGTTTTACCGCTAATCCAATGAGAGAGGTGCTTCAAATGATTGGTGCTTAAACCATTTGATATCCTCGAATAAATTCCCCTTGTACGTGGTCTACTTGGCATTATGGGATTATATTGAGAGTTACCGCACACATTATGGGACGCTCAAGGTAGTAATGTACATATGATTGCAAGGATTTACATATTGTGCATGAAGGATTCATGTGCTCTGAAGAGCCTAATTGATCTCAATGAAAAGGACTCGAGTCGAAGACATTGATTTCTGTAAGATTTCATGTGGATTTACTTATGTTAGGCGAATCGATGGCTTATTTCGTAGCAACCAGTTTTGAGGATAGTATCCGTGGTTACTTGCTTTTAACGGAAAACACATACATTACACAAGTACTTTGGGAAACGCTACAGCACTAATATGACAAGCTTCGCTATTTGAAAAGAAAGCCCAGGGAAAATCTTTCAGATAATATCCGGGTGGGATGAATTATATATGGATACAGGAAAGAAAAATTTTGGTGAGGACCGAATACGACAGAAGACTACAATGTTATGTGACAGTACAGACGGGGCTATTTTTTTGTATGGGCGGCGATGGAAATTCTAAAAAAATGCTGCTGTGCCAGGTTGCAGCAGTGTGTGGGATTTTCTCCAACCAAAACTACCCCCACTTTTTCGCCCATATCCCCACAGGACCGCCATTAACTGTTACTTCGCGTGGAGGACTCTGGTTTAGACCAGCGCTTTTCGCACACCATCGAGTTCCTGTATCTTCTCCATGAAATTGTGGGATCCGATAATTGCATTGAGGACTTAGTTTAATCTCCTTCTTTCAATTGCGATTCTCGGACAATGGGACATAACGTGCTCCGGATCCTCGGGTGAAGCAGCGCATTGGAGATAGTCTAGGGACTCACCCAATCCGAAGCAATGCAAGTGCTTCTTGTATTCACCGTGTCCCGTAAGGAAATGTGTTAGGTGGTACTTCAACTCTCTATACTTTCACTCGACCCGACCTCTCAACACACGAGATCAGTGTATGGGCACAGTAGCCCTTTTCAGAATTATCACACCATTGCAGCCATCTCCTGTACAACCCTCTTCCTATTGGCTTTTCAGAAGCCCGCAATCACTTCGGTCGGATTCGCCCTCCAGCTCCGTTGAAGACAGTGCGCCTCTTATGCTAGAAAGTCAAAGCGAATCATCCTCACGATGACACACGCCGCCTCACCGGATACTATCCTGTATACACTGCACACCCTCAGCGTGATTGGCCGATATGCCGAAATTGTCCTTACCCTTTACACTGTGTTATCTAGTGCGAAGACCCAAACAGGAGCCACCTATAGCAGGATGGATTTCACCACACATACCATAAGCAACGGGGACTAGATTTTGCCCCTTCAACATTAGGCATCATCCAAGTGCTCCTTTGAACTCAACTTGGCATCGATCATTACCCCAAGCTATCTAATGATCGATTTTAAAACCAGCCCGTGATTACCAAATCGGATTTTGACAGTATTGTTTTTCCTACGATTGGTAATACGGACCGCCTCTACCTTATCATCCGCCAGGTCCAGTTTCTCCATTTGAATCCATGTTTTGTTAGCACAAATGGTCTCACTTCCATTCAGTTCCAGGTCCTGGTAGTGTTTCACAACAGCTACCACCGCCAGGTCCTTGCAAAACCAATCAATCTTGCCTCCTTTGGCACGCGAAGGCTGAGCACTCCGTCATACATTACGTTCCACAGCAGGGGCCGCAATACTGAGCCTTGGGGAACACATGCTGTTACAATATTTTCCTTCGGCCCATCGTCCGTCTCATACCAAAGAAGTCTCTCCGGGAGGTAACTCTCGTTTATTTGAGCTAAGTAAGCGGTAATGCCCGGATAGCTGAGTGGTAAGAGCACAAAGCTGTCGTATGGAAGGTCGCGGTCCAAATCTCACTGATTGTTGGAATTTGTATCATGATTCGACGTGGGATGCCAGTCGACTCAGCTGTGAATGAGTACCTGGGTCAAATCAGAGTAATAATCTCCTATAGGACACTATAATCATGTAGTGTACAGTTACGGTCTTGAATGAATTGCTCTAAGACATTTCAAGACCCTGATCCAATTGGATTCTTGCGCCAACAATTATTATTATTATTAAGTAACGATGCACACCCAGTTCAGTGACGGTGCCCTTAAACCAACCCAAGTTGGCAGAGTTAAAAGCATTCCTGAGATCCACCATCACCACCGCGCAACACTTACCAGCGACCGATCCGTCTCGAGCCAGTCCACTATCGTTGCTATTACATCGGCAGTGCACTGTGCTCTGCGAAACCCATACTGCCGCTCCGATAGACCACCCGCTAGCTCAACGAACGGAAGCAGCCTGTTTTATATCACCCGATATAGAAAGACATCTTGTTGAACCGTTGGCTAAGGTTTACTTTCTCCCTGTTGTACGTAAAGGATTGGGATTGTTTTGAACAAGAATTGCGGGCGCATCACTTGGTGTGATTTTTGTTCACATCTTGTTTATTACAACCTGGTATGCGGCGACCCACATCTTCGTATTTGTCTCAATGCACAACTGCTTCTAGCAATTCCGCTTACTTTCCCAGATAACCCTTTTAAGGCAACTTCGAAGAACGTGGTCTTCTTTCTCCAACTGCCGATGTTGTGGCTTCCTCGCGCCCATTGGCAAAACCTGCCCAGTCGCAAACACGATGCTCTCAAGAGCGCGATTTCTTAGTTCCACCAGCAGTTTGGTTTCTTTCACTGATGGAACTTCCGTCGCAGCGTTGTAGAATTGTATGCCTCAGTTACCCGCTGACATAGCAAAGTCGCAATTTCCTCCTTCTAAGGCCTGGAGGAAATTCCCTTTCTTGATAACTCCAGTGGACGACTAAGCTATCCTGGTTTTTCAACTTCTGTTGCTCACTCAACTGTCGCCCCCTCCGGTCCCGATGTCGAGAAAGATGGTCTGGTGGTCACCGTGGGTGTACTGCGGTAAGTCAGATCGACGATTGAGCTCAGCCCTCTGCCTCCGAAGTTGGGCACGCATCCAAAGTGGGCTAGTACGATGTCCAGCTCTGAAAAGATTTCGTGCATGATTTGGCCCCTGGTGTTCGTGACTCGACTTCCCCAGTCGAAGGCCCACGTGTTGAAATCGGCAGCTTTGATTTTAGGGCTGTGGTTTTCAACGTAAAAAACTAAGCCATCTAGCATCTCCTCATATTGCACTTATGTTCGCCACGTCGACATTTGATTCTCGAATGGTTTGTGAGAGCAACTCGTGAGCTGCCTCGCAGTAGCTGAAGCTAATTTGAATCAGCCTCATTTACCTCTACGATTCAGGTCCCTCCTATATGTCGGGCACCTGCCACCGCCTGCAACGTGCCGGTCGTCCACTCGCTTTTATTGTTTAAACAACATGTATCGCGGATCTCCAGTGCAGTCTTTGATAAGATGGCACTCATGTTCACACTTCCTGCACTTTCCCGGCGTATCGTGCCCACTAGTACAAATCAAGGCACCTGAAGCATCTCTGGAGAGATACTTGCTCTCTAAGTCGGCACACGGCCCAACCAATCCTTACCTTGTACGTGGTAATCAGTTTTATCGTTGCTCCTAGCCGCAAGCTAATAATAGCGGTCTCTATACCTCCATACACCTTCTTCATCCTCTTTATCGCGCTTCCTTCGATTCCGCTAATGTTGAATTGTGCCCTCAACACGCCCATATCTTCTTGTGATGTGAGCTCGTCTAGATCTTTGCACTCAATTACTATCTCTTGCTTTCGAGCTTTCATTTCTGCTTGCTCCCCTGGCACCTTCTACATCTGGCCGCGAAATCTCTCCACTGTCTTCTCGCTGGATTTGTTTAGCTCCAATAGCCGATCTCCCTTCTACGTTCCCCTGATACGACTTACACTGCCGCGCAGGGCTGTCAATTCCGGATTGGCTTTGACTTTCCCAAGGATATCGGCCTAAGACATAGCACCTATCTTGGAACTAAGGTTTTTTTCCGGACTAATCTTCTTTTTTCACTTCTGACCCTCTTTGCCGCTCACCTGTGTCCATTGTCGAGTTTACGAGCTGTAGACTCTTCCCCGTTGTCAAAGTTCGGACCGTAATCGAGAACTACCCGCAACTTTCGCCGGCCCAGCTTTCTTCGGTGGAGAGCCTTTTTCTTCCCGGCCGCTCTCTGGGTGCCAAGGCGTTCACTTATTCCGTCGGTTCTCCCTTTGCTTGCGTTCTCACCTACCTTCTGTTGAGGAGGCATCAGCTGCGTCTCCCGCGTGACTTTGCCAACTAATATAGGACAACTTAAGGCCCCTTGTCAGAGCCCTGATATTTTGGTGGATTTTCGACCACTTCTTGGTGAACTCAAAGAGTTTATTTATATGTACCCACAGTGAAAGGTGCAGTTTGCTGCCTTAAACGGTCATCTTTTACAGCATCAGTAATTATGTCAATACGGGTACTATACAGATTCCTTTCTCAGTTCCGCGACGAATTTCGACTGCGTTGGGGTTATGTTGCCCTCAGTGGTTACCTCCCAAGTTTTGAGCTCTTGCAAAAAGGATCCGGTGTAGGACTCATTTCCACTCCACTAAGATCTCTGGTAGTATTATATGCCAAAGTAGCCAAGTTCGCCACTACTTAAGCACTGCGGTCGTTGGATATCGGTGAGTGTTTTGTGCTAGTGTTCTTTCTGCGTTGCTGTATGGGAGTAATACATTGAAAGTCACCCCAATGTCACTTAATAGATCCAAGTCTTCGTAAACACCTCGCTCCCACTCATTATCGAAGTACCCTGGTCTGAAACTATTTCGAACGAAGAACTTGATCGGTGTGCAGATCTCGCACCCAAAGTGATCGGAAGGTGCAAGTGGCAGTGGATAGGTCACACATTAAGGAAGGACGACGACTGAATTGCTAGCTACGCCATGCAGTGAAACATACCGTCCCAAGATAGCCGATGTGTGGGTCGTTTCAACAGCACTAGGCGTAAAACAATAGAGAAAGAGTTCATGCATTTCGGGAAGTCTGGGGGATTTGAAGCGCATTTCCGCGAACCGTGAACGATAGCGCGAAGGGGTGGATGACGTGGTATACCACATAATGGGTGAATAGCGACCATATATATCCTCAAAAGTTGAAGCCCTACTCTAGTAGTATTTTACCGCCCTATCGTACTCTTCCCTCTTTTTCAAAATTGGATGGCTGACCGAGCAAGTTAGTCACCTCATCGCGGAAGAGCAACATGGATTTATGAAACATCAATCTACTACTTCAAACCTTCTTGATCTCAACAACTTTGTGGCTAAATGTTTTAATGCATGGCATGAGGCACACGTTATTAACGTCGATTCCGAAGTCTTTGATTCCGTCAACCATAATATACTCTTCTCCAAACCCTTTATGTTCAGCTTTCCTCAGTTATATCGTGACTCAACTCCTACCTATCTAACCGTGGCTGCACAGTTTCTTTTCGTAGTTACTCATCCCGTTCTTTCTCTCCTTTCGAATCATCTAGCCTCTATGCTAAGCCTCCTACTACACCCGTTTTTGATTAATGACCATCCCTCTATCCTCACCGTCCGTGTTTAATAACGCAGATAACCTTAAATTATTTGTCTTTGTTTCGTTTCCACTGTGCTGTGCTCTTCTGCAATCCAACCTAGATATCCTGGTACATTCGTGCTCAGTGAACAAGGTGACACTAAATATCAGCAAATGCCCCCCGCTCAAGTTTTCCCGAACATCCTTTTCTTACTCCCATTGTGAACTTGGGAATTTCCAATTCGCACTCACAATCTCCCTTATCTACCACCACCCTAAATCTTCCTTGATATGTGGGCATTTTCGACAGTTTTGTCTACTTATAATATTTGATTTACGTATCTGCTTCATACCCAATGGTTACTCCTCATTTCTTTCATGGGTTGTGTCTGTCAGAATAAGCGACCCTAGAAAAATTTACTTTGCAGTAAATAGGCCACTACGTCGCTATGGGACGCCTCTTTATCCACAGAAAGGGAAAACGCTTTCAATTTCAAAGTGACTGCTCTGACCCTAGTAGCAGAGAGGCAGTCATCTCTCAGGTTCTGAACAGGTTCCAGGATTCATATGCGCCTCAACCCTTAATTTAAATTTGAGATGGTTTGTCTTTAGTCAATTCCTAACATTCTTTGGCCAATATTGAAAATCCAAGTGTTGCGACCCAGTGGTAAAGTACTTAAGTGATATCCGCAACATCTGGCTGAAGCCTCAAGCAGGATCCTTTCTGAAGGAGGAACCCAGGAGCCAAACTTACCTGGATTCAGATAAACTATGGATTCCCAATTTCTTTCTTAAATCATGGCGAATACTTTCTTGTTAAGAGAAAACATTTTACAAACCTCGGCATTCATATTATGGAAGGCAACTAAGGTACGATAGGTGGGGAGGCCAGAAACGAAAACCAGGAAGACAGAAAGATACCCAAGTATATATAAGCCTATATCTGATGTTAGAGAAATCTTCTATATCATCAGACACCACTTATTAATCGAAGTTCGATTATTCTCTCTATTCACCCTTACTCAAACCAAGGGAGCGAGATATCCATGTTAGTCATCCTGAACAGCTTTTCCATCAAAATTCTCAGAAATACGCAAAGATAAGACCAAAGATCTCTAAGTATCTTTGTTTATCTTGTCAATTCGTCTACTTCAATTAAGTTACTTTTCAGCGTTAAGTCCTATTGCCTGTTAAATCACCCAAGGATGTAATCCCTCTAAACCATACGTGCTGATAATTATAGGAGAAGGCCGGAGGAGGCCTAAATATATGGAATGTGGACCCTCAATGGAAACACAAAAATATAAAATCACACTTCAAAGATTCTTAATTCATCCGAGACCCACAGAAAATAAGGATATAAGGATTCCAGCTAGCCAGAAAAGAGCTCCGTATGAGATGTGATTCCAACATTTTGTGGAGGACTCCAATGCAAATTCTGGAAGACAGGGCACGAGGGATGTCTATCAAATATAATCGTTTTGGGCAAAGACTCTATGATGAGGAAAATTTGCTACCTCATCCTAATTACGTGCAATCTCGTATCATATCTTGGGTATTGTATGTAATTATGTTGTGCGTCATCGGATCCAGTTTTATTAAAGCTTCCAAAATATGTTATAAAAGCATGCACACGACTCCATGAACCTATAATTAGGTAGCATAGGATGAGTCTCCTTTTTCTCTACCATTCCAGCTTCCATCCCCGAGGCAAAATTACATATTCACATGACATCATACGCCAGAAAAGCTTTTATTAAATCCTCTCACCTCCGAAACCAAGCTATCAATCATATCAGGAACACATGCAAGGAGACCCAGAATTATAAAGTATAATAACGACGTCATAATATCCTTTCAGCCAACATAAACACGACATCCCGATCTAACATTTTAATTTTGCTTTGGCCCGAAAAGGAGCATGTAACTCACACTATGACAATATGTTAGCATTTCCCCATAAGATCCTTTCGGTTTTTCCAGGAAAGTTTAATCAAAACCAACTGTCGCACAATTGATTGATGATGTGATACCAATACCTCCTTACACCCAAGTACAAGGAGCCACATTGCAATTTTGGCGTGTGTAAATATGGCGATGGATATTTTACAGTGATGTGCACACGGGGCCTGGAAAGGTTAAAGGATATTAGGAAATAATGAGGCATAAGATTATATTAGTATAGGATTTCTTTCCCATAAGATGGTTGATTGATAACTAGATCAATCATTGATTTGAGGCTAAGGATAAACGTCAAATTGGATAAGGCTTTTATGGGGACGGGGGTGTGCTTTCTATTATTTATTTCTATTAGAAGTTTTCCTTTCTGAGTGATCCTTGAACTCAAAGAAGAAGAGGATTAGGATTTACTCTGTGCACAACAGAGGGAAATAAAGCTATTTTTAAGGCTCAGCTACATCACAGGGTTTGCAGTAGAGCATGGATAAAGGGAGCAAATAGCTTACACAGGATAGTAATCCACTGCCTTACAGATTTTGCATTTGTGCAGATATTTACTCCATACTCCATTAAGGTCTATATTTGTAAGTAATCATAAATCCAATAATACCAATAACACCAATAATAGAAGGTACCAAGAAGAAAAAACCATGGTAACCTTAACCGGCTAGTTACGTCAACAGCATGGATCAAAGGCGGAGGAGTCAGAATTGGAATCAAATCCGAAATACTAAAAATTCTGGTTTACTTGGGAAATTATGTATTAGGTTAATAAATATGTAAATTAGGCATCTTTTTTAGTCTCTGATTTTTAATTTCAACAGAGTCCTCCATTAATTATTCCTTGTTAATCCGCTAGTGGGTCCAAGAAATGATGGGATTTTTTTCGAAATAGTCATGCTTCGAATATCAATACAGAGTTCTTTTTGCTAAGTTGAAACATTGTGACATCTGAGGGTGTAGTTATGACACTAGGGGCCTTAGTTTGAAACTTTAACCAAATATGCCGGGCGAATTTTTAAAAAGGACGAATTCATGTAACAAAGAATTTGTATTAACAACCAGATTCGGGATGACCACGAAAATGTCTATCATATTGGCCACTGGATGGAATTCCACAATAACCAAGTGAGTCATGGTGGAGTTTCATTTGAGTGGTCACACAATTAATTAAAAATATTATTTAAGATCTTCACTTGCATCATCCGTTAATAAAGCGGAGAGATCTTATGGCAACGCATTTCCTGGCTTTCGTATCACTCCAATGCACCGGCACACACCGCCATAATTATCAGTCAATTTCCGAACAAAAACTAAACTAATATTGTCCAGAGGACATCATATTCACCTGATGTCGCTCAGATTAAACTTCATTATTTATCCTTATCCGATCTAGGCCCTCCTTAGAAAGCAAGTCCAAAGATCCCGGTTTTGAGCGGAAGTCCACCAATTCTACATGCCTAACAGACATCTGGCATCCTGGCCCACGTGATCGTTCTTTCAGAGACAGGATCTGTTACGCCTTTTTCTACCATAAATATTGCCCGCGGAGTTTCTACCCCGGGCTGGATCATCCTCACCCCCCGAATTCTATCCACAACCAAACGGTCGCTGTATCGATAAGAATTTGGTCATTATATGGGGTACAGGATCGACTGTCCAAATGCAAGCGCATGTCTGTAGAAAGATGATTCATCAGGAGGTTTACCAACTTTAGGCTATAAGTCTAAAATTTGGCGCGTCCATACCTCAGGAGAGATTCCATCCAGCAAGTATAGTTCAAACTATTCCATAAATATATCTGGCCACCTCAAGGGCTTCGTTTGGTATACCGTCGAATCCTGCTGCTTTTGTACTTCGCAACCTTCTGCAAATTTCTAGTGTAGGTATTAGACCCACATCTAGAGGGTATTAAAGCCACATCTAAAGGCAACAGGAGACTGTTACCGCGTCTTCCTGAGGAAATGGTAATAATAGTCGTTGGCACGACAATCCATATTGGATCAGGGCCGCAACGATATACTACAGGATCACAGTACCCTATAGGAGGTAATGTGGTCAGTATTGAGCTCGTCTTTGCTTATTACCCTAGTTTGACTCAGGTACTCATTCTGAGCTGAGCCGACTGATATTCGCCGTCAAGTCACGATGCAAATCCCACTGCCATCAGTGAGATTTGAACCACGACCTACCACAAGAGAGCCTAGTGCTCGAACCACTGAGCTGTCCTCATGTAAGGGGCGGTCTCTCACCCAGCTGGCGGCAATGCCAGATAAATCTCATATGACGATGGTGAAATCTTATTATGGTGAACGACAATTCAGCTCTTCCTTCTTTCATGATCAGCCCCATCGGATTGAAGACCTAACACCGCCCGAAACCGACAGCATGAACCACCTTTCCCTTCTGTAGACCGCGATCTTTGCCAAGAACAATGCGTTTTTTCGGCGACTTCGCTTTACGCTCGGATTCGACACACACACAATGCTCCCGTCCTACCTTTTTGCAAACCCCGACCTTGCACGGACATGCTCAGCTTTTGAAGCAACAGGATGGAATTGCACTTCGCCTCGATCCTGCAGATAGTCCACCCGAAATCCATTTCCACACAATAAAGAAGATTCGCTGTCTTCTCAGAGACGGTGGCAGTGGTGAAGTTTAGCCCTTTGGATTGACAGATATAGCTCCCATCTTAAGGTTCCTCACATCTGCGAAATCCATTTTTATCCCTTCCTCCACTTTTGTTCGCAAGAGAGTCCAAATCCTTATTTTGAAGGCATAGGACTGAGGCTGCAAACCACTGCTTTCGTTCCAAAAATATTATAGTCGTTGATCCCGACCTTGCTACGGACTTCGATATCCAAATTACCCTGTTCTTCTTTTTCTTCTTCTTCAGCCTTTGTCCCGTTCACAAGCGGGGTTGGCTTGTCGTGATGTCTGATCTGGATGCAACCTCGAGGCTTTTAAATCCCCATCCAGCGTATCAAGCCACCGTTGTTTCGGGCGCCCTTTTGGTCGCTTACCATCGATTTCGATGTTCATACCAATCTTGGTAAGTGAATTCTCGTTACCCCGAATTACTTGACCACACCATCGAAGAAGCCTCTCTCGTAGTTTCTCCACGATAGGTGCAAGCCCATATCGATCGCAGATATCCTCATTTCGGATGTGATCAAAACGTGTCACGCTACTAATCCAAAGTAACATCTTCGTCTCCATAACCACAAGACGCCATTCATTATCTTTTATAGTCGGCCAACGCTCAGAACCATAGAGAGAGGCAGGATGCACGACATTGCGGCGAATTTTAGATTTGAGACGTTCGTTAATACGTCCATCACAAAGAACACCAATTGTGGAACGCCACTTCATCCAGATTGCGTTAATACGTGAAGAAATTTCATAACGCAGTTCTCCATTCTTCGTCCGCGATGAAGTAGAGATTGACTTCGCATTGTATATGTTCACCATCTGATCTGCCAAGATGTCAATCGGCACCTTTCCAGAGATGACGAATGCTGCATCATCTGAGACAGTCCTGAAGACAGAGCATACCCTCAAGGCTGTCCTCCTGTAAACTGAACTCAATTTGGTAGCGTTCCATGACATCCACAACGCCTCCCTCCAAACGATGCATAGAGCATGATTGTGGACATCGCCCTGGCTATAATCAACCTGCCGGTATGCCGTGGCACTCCCACGTTAGGCAGCATCCTCGCCAGGGCCATACCAGCAGTGAATGATTAAGCGCAAATATAATGCACGTGTTGATTACAGCTGAGCTTTCTGCTCCATCGAATACTTGGGGATAGTGATAGCCCCAAGTATTTGATGGTCGGTTTGGAAGTGGTGGTATGATTCCCGCGATGAAGACCGCTTCTGTTTTTCCCTCCACAATTGTCAGACCAGAGCCCTTTAGCCAACTTTTAACAGCACTGATTGCTTCGCTTCAGTATAACTTAGCATCTTCGAGATGCTTTGCGACAACAACCAGCGCTATGTCGTCAGCGTTACCCACCACTGCGGCTTCCGTCGGAAGGGGAAGATTAAGTACATCGTTGTACATTTGTTGTACATAATGTTCCACAGTAGTGGGCCCAATACGGAGCCTTGCGGGACACCCGCGAACACAACATACTCCTGGGGTCCGTCGTCGGTGTCATACCAGAGGCTCCTTTCAGTTGAGTAACTATCGACGATAGCAGCGAAATAGGCGGGAATACCAACCTTCGCTAGAGACTTCCGTATTAGATTCCAATTGGGCAAGTTGACCGACCCTTTCCGTGGATTGCATTTTCGGCCAAGCCAGTAACTAATTTGATGGTATCAATAGTTGATCTGGCTTTATAGAAACCATACTGCCGATCTGAAAGTCCCCCTTGGCTCTCAACAATCGGGAGTAATCTATCTAGATTACCCGCTCTAACATTTTTCCTACCGTGTCCAAAAACATATGGGTCTGTATGAGGATGGTTCACCTGGCTTAGGCAGAAGTGCCAAGTTCTGCCGTTTCCATGCCGCTGGAATTATCCCCTCGGACATGCACGCTTCGAACAACTCAGCGAATATGTCCAGTCTGGATTTCACGGCAAGCTTAAGGGCCTTATTCGGTACTCCGTCCAATGCCGGCGGCCTATTCTACCGTAGATATCCAGCAGCTCGTCTCTGGTGACTGGCGAAATCACCGTCACATTCAGAGGTGGTTGGAATGTGTCGGTGCTCTTCTCTTGCTGGGGGAATAACCCCTGGATGATTTTCAGCAAGAGTGTAGGACACGTGATCTGCGGATCACGTCCTATCACGATTCTGTAGGCACCCCCCCCCCTCACGTGTTTACGTCTCCTTCTGACCAGAGTTCCTTAAAGCATTTCCTCTTGCTTCGCTGGATGGCGAGCTTTGCGGGCTGCCTTTTGGGCACGCTCTTTTTGCCCCACATCGACTCTATCTACCGTCCTCTGAGACGCTCTTCTGGCTCGTGGCAGATTGATCGAAAGAAAATTAGTTCATCATTCCACCAGTAGTTTGGTCTTCTACTGGGGAATGAGCAGCTCCTAGGTATGGACGGGTCACATGCGTTGGCGATGCATTGAGCCACATGGCGGCTCTTTCTGTAAAAGCGCCTGCTTTATCAGGTTGATTTAACCACACTTCTATGAAGGTCTGCTCATCCAAAGCTTTCCCAGACCATTCTGGAATCTTTTTCGATTTCGGGCATGATAGCTTTTTGCCCTATGGCTCGACACATGGCTCAAAGAAGATTATATTGTGATCGCGGTGGGTGTACCAGAACATACCACGCGCCAACGCAGGGCTGACAAAGGTCAAGTATACAATCGCCTGACCCCCTTTCAGAAAGGTGTTTACAGCAACTTCGTTAACCAAAACTATGTCCATCTGCACAAAAGCTTCTAATAAACTGCGCCCCCTAGCATTTGATTCTCTGCTATCCCACTCTAGTGCCCAAGCATTGAAATCACCAGCAATCACCTTTGCATTTCACCCCTTGCGTCGAGAACAAGGTTATCAAGCATTTCCTCGAATTCAGACAATGTCAAACTTGGTGGAGCTACCAATTATTTTCGCCCACACAAAGCCACTGGCCGCCTAACTTGCAGTACATTGTATGGCCTGTCGACCGCAAGTCCACATCGCCGCTCCACCAATTGAATTTGTGACCCACATGCCACCGCGACGGTTTCTATACGGTTCACTTATAATGACAATTTCCATCTTTTCGAACGTGTTTCAGGTTTACTTGAATAAACCTCATTTTCTCATTGCAGTGAGCGTCTTCCTAAACTCCGGACATTTACCACTTCCGGCAATATGCCGGTTATCCTGTCCCTCTTTTACTTCGCACAATAGGCATTTGAGGTCCCTGTTGCACTCTCTGGGCCTTTCTCCACACACCTTCTGCATCGATCGGATCGATCAATACTGCTGGTGCATACCTTCGCAAAGTATCCAAACATGAGGCACCTCTTTAGTGGAGTTGGTTTCCGGCAGCCAACAACATCTGCGGTGCCACCGCTGGTGCTCGTATTGTGGCCGTTTGATAGGCTTTTCGTAAGCCCACAACAGACTCCTCGGTAAGTTCTTTAAACTTGAATTGCTCCTTCAGAGCAGAACCAATTTTTCCTTTCAATGTTACTTCAACGAGTATATAGACTTCATGTTTTGGGCACGCACTGCAGCATTCTCCCCAAGTGAGTTTTCGACTTGAGTGCGAAAGTCATCAGTTTTGCCTACGCTGGATCTTTTCAGCTCGAACATGAGATCCCCTTTCTGGGTTCTTTGGATCTTGATCACATTTCCGCTCAGATCTTTTAGGTTGGGATCAGCTTTGACCTTTTTGAGTATCTCTGCGTAGGACAGATTGCCCTTACTGGAGATAACAATGGCATCTGGACAAGTTCACACTTGTGCTTTTTCCTTTCGCTTTTCTGCTGGTAACTTTAACCCATCCATCGTTTTCGTTCGTCTTGGGATTCGCAACGCTGGTCGACTTTCCTACATTCGCTGTACGCTTCCCTCCTCCTGAGCTGTTGGTGCTGGTTTTCAGAATATGCTGTCCGTCTTTTTTCTCTTAGGCGCTTGCTGATTATTTAAAAGACCCCCTCTTTTTCACGTATTCTTTTATTTCGCTGTGATTCCATAATAGTACGGTTAGGCGTCACTTGAGTTGCTTGTGATACTGTTGGCACAGCGGGGTTCGGCGTATCGTTATTATTCTTTTAATCCATCTGCGATCTATTATAGAGGACTCTAAAACCCCTAACCATATTCTTTATGGTTTGGTGCACGTTGTGCTTGTCCTTGATAAACTCGGACAGCTCAACTATTTTTGCCCCAAGCTGGGTGAAGGGCAATTCCTCCGGATCGGGACTCTGCTCCCTATAAGCCCCGGCAGGATTACTCCTTTTATACGCTCTTCACTTTTGGCGTTTATTGACCGTCACTGTACTTTATCCTTCATCGTCTTTGGCATTGGTGGAGATCTCAAAGTTGACGAGCTTCTTTTGAATGGATCACAATCTGCCTTCAGTTCATCTTTGTTTGGTCTTGTTACCGGTTTTCTCGGTAAGGTCGTACTACGCTTGAACACTTTCTTCTCCAGATCCAAATCACTTGTAGCATCATATGCCAGTGTGCCCAAGTTACCCACCACCGAGGCACTGCGGTCGAGGGATATCGACGACCGGGAGCCCGCTTGCTCACACCCAAAAGCCACCGTTACTGGAGTTCCGTGTCCCCGCACCGTAAGTTTTCTCCTTCTCTCGACTTCCATGGTGGTTTCATGTTCTGGGTATCCTTCCCATAGCCATTTTGGTCCACGCACCAGAGATGAGCAAACACTAGCACAATGCAGAATCAGAAAACAAAGTTCATGAATACATATCTCGCATAAATAGGTATGTCCCTATCCGCCAACTGGGGTCCCACCTGATGGGAGATCTAGCAACTCCTCATACGTTTTCTGTCTGTCTGTTCGTCACATGCATTTTTCTCGGAGATGGTTATTGTGATTGACATCAAATTTGGTGGAAAGGTGGAAACTGTGAAAGCTCATACATACAGTGATTTACATCCTTCTACGTAGAAATTAAGGTCGGGGGGGGGGGGTCCCTTTACATGCAAAAGGGGAGTGTAAATTTTTTTCACCATATATAGTCATGTGGGATATCAAATCAAAGGTCTTGGTTAGTACTTTCCAAAGCCAGACCTTGTCTTGCCATTCAATGGAAAGGTGGGGAGGGCGGTCGAAAGTGATAATTTTTTTAACGAACACATTCTCAGAAACTACCCAACCGAAAAATTTAAACAAAATCAGGAGACTGCCACTGTATGGTGCCTAGGCTCCCTTCATATAGATATCTGTTCAAATAAAGTTGATAATAGTATATTACTATAATTTTTAAAGTTTTGTTTGCAAAACAAAACCTTATTAAAATCGATTCAATGTCTGTCTGTCTGTCCGTCTGTCTGTCTTTTTTTTTTTTGAGGCGGTGGAAATTTTCAAAAGACGCGTGTGGGATTTTTACCCACTAAAACCACCCCCGACTCTCTTCCTGCCCCGCGGAACTACCATAAGGTATTACATCACGGGGCGGAGTCAGCTCACTCTAGCTTAATCCCATTTCTTCTATACGCGGCGCACGTGACCGCGCTTTACTCCTTTCCTCTGCCCTTCGCAATTTATCTTGAATAGATGCGATCATGGAGTTGACCGCATCCCAATTCTCTTAATGTACTAGCATTTTGCAGCACCAGATTTTCTGGTACCAGCACCTCTCCTAGAATCTCCTCTAGATTCCTCCTTTCTTCCACAAATCTCGGACAGTGGAAGAATACATGCTCTGGGTTCTCTGGGACTCCATCACAATTTGGACAGTCGGGTGAGGTCTCCAATTTAAACCTGTGAAGGTATTGGAGATATCTTCCATGTCCCGTGAGAAACTGGGTGAGATTTTAATTAATCCTTGATGGCAGGAATGAGCCTGTGAGTCCACCGACCCTCTCCCGAGCGTTCCCATCGCACTTGCCATCTATTTATGGATCTTTCCCTCTCAGCGTTCTTCGTCTGCAATAAGGGAGAGATTGGCTTCGCATGGTATATATTCGCCATCTCATCTGGCAAGATGTCAATCGGCATCATTCCAGAGATGCCGAATGCTGCATAATCTGAGACAGTCCTGAAGGCAGAGCATACCCTCAGAGCTGTCCTCCTGTAGACTGCATTCAGTTTGCTAGTGTTAACTGACATCCGCAACGCCTCGCTCCAAACTGGGGTCGCATAGAGCATGATTGAGGTCATCACCCTGGCTATAAGCAATCTAGAGGTATGCCGTGGCCCTTCCGTTCGGTATCATCTTCGCCAAGGCCATACTAGCAGTGGATGATTGATCACAAACATACTATACGTGTTGCTTATAGCTGAGCTTCGTGTCTATCACTACCCCCAAGTATTTGATGGTCGGCTTGGAGGTGATGATATGATTCCCGATTCTAACATTGGCGTAATTTCTCTTCCGGCGCTTCGTGATGAGGACCGCTTCTGGTTTTTCCTCCGCAAGTGTCAGACCAGAACTCTCTAGCCAACCCTTAACAGCACTGATCGCTTCGCATTAGTATAACTCAGCATCTTCGAGGTGCTTTACGACTACAACCAGCGCTGTATCGTCGGCGTAGTCCACCACGTGGCTTCCTCCAGAGGGAGAAGATTAAGTACACCGTTGTACATGATGTTCCACAGCTGTGGGCCCAGTACGGAGTCCTGTGTGACACTCGCAGAGATAACGTACTCCTGGGATCCGTCATCAGTGGCATACCAAAGCCTCTGTTCTTGTAAGTAGCTGTCGACAATAGCTCTAACATAAGCGGGAATACCAATCTTCGTCAGAGATTCCCGTATTAGGTTCCAATTGGACATGCATGCTTCGAATAACTCAGCGAACATGTCCGGTCTGGATTTCACGGCAAGCTTAAGGGCCCCTTTTCGGCACGCCATCCAAAGCCGGTGCTTTGTTATCTCCAATCCTAGCGCAGATCTCCAGTAGCCCGTCACTGGTAACTGGCGGTATTGCCGTGTCGTTCAGAGGTAGCTGGAATCTGTCTATGCCCTCGTGTTGCTGACTCTACTGCTTGACTTCCCACTTGCCTCTCAGTGTTGCAGAGAAGTACCCTTGCCTAGTGGACCAATTTGTTATGCGGTACGATGTCCCGCTTATTTGTATTATTTTTGTTTGTGTTTGAATTACTGGTTCAGAAACAGGTTAAGGAGGTCCGCCGTTCCATACGGTAAAGTCAAACCTACTTACTGATGTTGCCAGGTATCAGTAAGGCTCCGTTCGAATACAGTCAGCTACCATCGACTGCAAACTATCCAATGGGTGTGGTTCGCATGACACCCTGGATTGGGGGAGGTGTTTTGGGATTTCCCAGTCTAGATCCGCACCGTTTTGTTAACAGTGAGGTCCCGAGAGGGTCAGCTCCTGGGGAAACACATATCATCCTCGCAGGGAGATAGGTTGGCACTCAGCCACATATGACCCTCTGAGAGAGACAGGCTGGCTCCCAGGCAAATATATTCAGCGTCAGCCTATCCTGCAGTCTAGACCCGCATCGTTTTGTTAACAGTGAGGTCACGAGAGGGTCAGCTCCTGAAGAGACACATATCATGCTCGCAGGGAGATAGGTTGGGACTAAGCCACATATGACCCTCTGAGAGAGACAGGCTGGCACCTAGGCAACTATTTTCAGCGTCCGTCTATCCAGCAGTCCATTGCTTGACTACTTCCAATTCACTTCCAAATAGAAAACCATCATTTTGGGACATTTCATCGCATTTTTTCTCTACCTCTTTGAACCCAGTCAAGGTCCGTTCCATATATGTACTTAAAGCTCGCGTTCAGGCCTTCATGGTTTACTGATGGACTTCATCTCGCGCACTCTTAGAGAAATAGGGTCAGTTATTTCTGCCTAACGAAGCCCTGTCAGAAGTTACTTATTGTCAAGCCCTTTAACAATTCCCACCAGATCTTAAAGTCTAGGAGATTTTCCCCTAATTGGTTGTCCTTCCTCGATCAGATGCGTTTGATGTTATCCCATTTGGGACGCATATGAACTGTCCTTGTAATTAAATCTATAAAAGTTCATGCAGGGCAAGAATGACAACATATGATCAGCAGTGATTAAAAACAAATGTTTATCCCTCGCAACAAAGCTGAGTCCCTTTACTCATAAAACGGATTCATTGACGCTAGCACGAATGGATATATCCAGTCAACTATATACCCCAGGACACCCACAGACCCCCTATAAAACGTTAAATTCCAACAAAAGTGAACATATATCCACCGCAAGGACAATCAATAGAAAAAGCTTCGCGTGAATGAACCGGTCAATCGATTCAAAGCTAAATCAAAAGGGGATGTTTCCCACACACACAGATGGCAACCTATCCTTTTATCGAAAATACCATCACCACGGACCGTGAAATTGTTTGCAATTTGTTGGCTTTCGGGTGAGTTTCATATGTAGCTCCAAGGAATTGCCCCAAGGTCCAAAAATAAATTGAAAGACATTCATGTTTAGTGAAGAGAAAAAACCCGAAAGGATTTTTATCTTGATTTCATTCGGAATCAGCTTAGAGAAATAATAATAATAGAGGATTTTATCTAAATGACTTTTTGAGAGGGTAGAATACGGTAGCGTTCGCATTAAAGATTTACATATGACAAATATATCGGCAAAGGGTTCGTCCTTTTCGCATAATGAAGATGACGATTCAGTTTCGTTATTTGACCGATAATTGTGGTCGAAAAGTCTGTAGGATATTGAACTTGTTGAATAGACCTCTATCCTTTTATTGGAATGGATTTATGATGTTCAAGGAAAAACTGAATGGGGCTGTGTTCATTCAACCCGCCCAGGCTATGGCCACGTTGTATCGAATAATGAAGTTAACACGCTTCTGTACCTTCTCAATGCTCCCAAAAGCAGCCTGAAGAAGTCAGAATGATTTCGTCGTGCTATGGTTCCTTCAAAGGACGTAGTTCTATTTCCGGCATTGTGTGTATTGTGTAGGCAGCATCAAAAAATGTTTTACGTAGGCAGCACCGATAAATCTGAGCTTTTAAAGGAAGACTGCGATTGTTGACCGAATGAAAATGAAATCCTTTACGACACTTTTACGAGGCGGAATAATTCGCTTCTAATTTTTTAAGACATTTTTATGATCCTGTCGACAAACTTATCAAGGATAATTACTACTCGATTGCCTGGAAGAAAATTCGTTTCTTTTTTATGGAGCCTTTACATATTCAAGTACTTTAAATTCAGACTGCAAAATTCATATCCTTCGTGTAGCTTACTTTCGACCCCTACACTAAGCAAAGCTGAGCTCCTAAATTCGTACATCCTCGTACTTCGGTATTCACACTCTCACACTTTCATTTTCAAATAAATTGCGTTGAACTCTCACCGAACATCGCAAAGGGAGACGTTATCCTCTGCAGGAGCTCAATTCCCATAGAATATGAACAATACACATTCCCACGTATCTTCGACTTATTGGAAATATTTTATGAACTTTGACTTAACTTTCAAGAACAAGAAAAATAATATAAGAAAGAGGGGTGCAACTCCCTCCCCCACTTAAACCGAGGGACGAGTATATGGCTGAGTTGTTACTTTTATAAGTAAGTGAAGATATTCGACAAGAAGAAAAGGAAAATTTTGCAAGCGTTGTAGATGGGATTCGTGTTGAATTTTTCATATCCTTTTTTAGTATCGGCTTAGTATCGGGAGAAAATCCTTGAGTTCATATCATAGCTTTCTATTTAATGAAAAATGTAAGATGAATGCTTGCAATGCTCTTCGGAGATTTTCTTGTTTGGAATGAGGACCCCAAGGACAGATTGATGTTTATAGATTCAACGGCTCACATGCTTGACAAGTAGGGGAATAGGTAGAAACCATTTATAAGGATAAATCAATAGAATTTTGAATTACGTCGTCTTCCTCAAGTTGAGTGAACTTAATAGTTGGATGATAGAGAAGTAGAGGGAGACAGGGGGGGGGGACCACCCACCAACGCTTTCCGCGAGTTGGTTGAAGTACTTGCTTCGGCCCTCACCTTCGAGCAGCGTCAATTTGTTGCTATTAAACTAATTCTCAACTTATGGAGTTAAACATTGTAAGTTTTAACTCCGCGTCCCTGATCCCAAACGCTCTACTTACCATTGCCCAAGTGTTGATTGATATTCTGAAACCAGACATCTACTGCGTTTCGGAACCCCACCCTAGGACCCGGAATTTACCGAATATAACATTATCCGGAATGACACTAACATTGGCGTTGGCCTTTTAATCAGGAAAGACTAACATTTTAAGGAACCTGCTCGTCTCTATCGCTGCAGCGGCAGTAGTGAAAACGGCAGATAATAGGCGAATTTTCGTTTTCTTTAGATGCAGCTCCCACACTGAACAACTTGACCAAGACCTGAAAGTCTTGGGCAATCTCAAGTTAAAGTCTAAATACTTTATTTCCGTAGGGACTTCAACTCGAGACACACCTTCTGGGACGATAAGGCAGTCAACAGAAATGCTACTGAAGTGGATTCACGACCCTTGCACGTCAAACGACGAGATGACCTTACCGGATTCTCCAAAAAGACCTTCAAGTTAATCGTTTCTTGGCTTCTTCCCGCTCAAGGGTTCAAGGTTCTAATGCTAAAAAATTAAAATGCCAATATCCCCGTAGCGTAGGTGTGATGGAGAAGAAGAAGAGACTGTACTTCCTACCTTCCAAATTCCCAGCTAGGATTTCACGGTTTTTGGGTCAACGCCTAAATCCTTTGCGAACCTGGCAAACCCCACCCCCCCTTGAACGGGAAAGGTGAGAATTCCGCTGTTCATGATAATAGAGGATTTAACATTACACCAGGTGTTACCTCTGTGTCTTCAGACCCCCCAATCCACCATCAGTCCCATAACAGAGAGTCCTCTGCGGAACATCACTTTCGATTTCCCTAGCCAAGTACCGAAGAAGACGGATCAACCAGCTCTTCTTGATTCGTCACATATTCGTGGGTTGCACGATTTTTTCATGTTCAGTGCCAACGCGACACATTTGGCACAACTGGCTGACCGTTCTGTTAGGTACACAACCAAGTTTACTGCATCCACCACCGAAACTCATAGTATCTAGACATGTGCTGAAAATCACCTTTTCCATTATTTTCGACATTAAGTCCAGAAAACAGGGCGGTACGGTGCTGAGTTTCCTGATGGTTTATTAAATTTGGACGACACAGTATCCGTTTTTGTCTCTCTAGCGGACAGCCAAGATTCCCTCTCTGCTTTGCCATCTAAACGCTCTTCTTCAACATATTCCCCCACAATGGCATCCAGTTATAAATCGGTCACTAGGGCCTCAAAGTACATACCTTCCTCAAAACCCTTCGAAGTCCAACCGGGTAAACTGTGCGGCGTTTTGTAAAATCTCTTTTCACTCATCAACTCACCTGTGGTATGCATGCAGATTGTTCTGTAGTCACTGTGCGTACAGTGCCCATTAAGAGGCCCGATTTCTGTTGAGAGTTCTCCCGTAACCCCATTATCTTCTACTGCTCGAAGTATCCCAATGGAACACACTCTTTGTTCTTCTGCATAGCATACAATTTATGGTGGCTTCGATATGGTACCCCTGCAGTACTTGGACCTATCAATCGCTCTACATGCGATCGCTTTATGACAATATGGCAAATGCATCTGTGTCACTGTTTCAGTGGTACAACCTCCTTAAGCCTGCAAACAACCCAACCGCCATCAGTCGACTGCCGTAGGTCTTATGTACCATTGACTCCTGCAATCCATATAGCATGGGTTCCTTTCCCAAGTCCTGACGAGCAACACTACGCAACACGTAAAGTACATCCAACGAATGCCGAAAACAAGAATATTCAAAGGACAAACGTAGAGTAGTCCCCCTCAAAGAAGGCTAAATTTAACGTAATGGCAAACACGGTTGGAGGCTAGACCACATTCGAAGCGATTCTCAAAGAACTTGGGCCGCAACGCAATCGAAGAAGAAGAAGATTTCGCAATGTGCTTGTATTCGATCGTATCATTTTGTTAGTCCTTATATTCACCTGCTATGGTAATTTTTTTCCTATTTGCCCTAAGAACTTGCACTTAAGTTCGAACATGAGATCCCTCTTCTAGGATCTCCTAACGCGACCAAGCCTTATTCACCTTTCAATGAATTCTGGGTCTACCATAGAGAGAGAGTTTGCCGGCATGTGTTCCCTTCTTGAAAATAATAATTACCTTTGATCATTTTCTTCTCCTACTTTTCTTCTCTAGGTATGTATATTCCCCGTTTTAGGTCCACTCCTTCTAGTTTTAGCCCATCTGCCTTTGGTGAGATGTTGACCGACTGATCCGTTAATTCCCGAAGGCTATTTCCGGATTTCTCTTGGTCCCTTTTTGTGTTTTGAAATGCCATCACCTGGCTTAGACAACTCCAAACTTTTACGTTTTTCTTATCCTGGACCTTTCCTTATAGAAGAGACGTTTTATGATAGCCCGAGCCCCTTTCTTCTCCTTGATAAGAGAGTCATAGTACTTAAGTTTCGTCATTTATGTAAGGGTCGGAGCAACTTTCTTCCGGCTTCCTTTCACTATCCTCTCCCCACCTCTTAGACAAAGCCTGAATAGCAGTATGTTAAATATCGACCGTGAAAATCGCATCAAGGTCCTAAATCCAATCCCCCTATCTTCTGTAAGCCGGGGGGGAGGCAAAATCAAACAGTAGATTCTAGGATGGCCTACATTAAGTACTGCAGATAATTGCGGGCCTAATTTGAAACTCCCTCAACTCCCTCAATTAAATGTGTTTTACGCATCGTACCCACCTTTTTTGAGGAGATGGAAATCATCAGACGACACTGGTATAGATTCACTAATATGGGGGATTTTTACCTCCTACAACTAGTTGAGGTATATTCTCAATGCTTCCAACCACTCCGGGATTGGACTTTCATTTGCTAATGCTCCTTTTCGACGTTCTTCGTTTGTATTGTATGTTCGCGTCACCTTACCTGTCAAGGTGTCAATCGACGTCGTTGAGATTACGAGTGCAGCATCATCTGAAAAGATTACGAAGGTGGCTGACATCATGGCTGACCTTTTAGAGACCGCACTCAGTTTATGCACACTTCATGAAATTTGGATTGGAGCCTTTCACCAACTTGCGGCGGCATAAAATATCAATCAAACTAACCAACGTGGCAGTAAATAGCCTACAACTATACCGCGACCCTTATAAGTTCGGCATTGTTCTTACCGGAGCCATTCACAGCGCCGATCCTTTGTCATAAGTATATTGCACGTGTTGGTTAGGTTCCTGTTTATCATCACTCCCAAGTATTTGCTAGCCACCCCGAAAGTGATGACGTTATTGCCAATATTAATTCAGACGTAATTTCACTAACAGCGTTTGATAATGAGGACCGCTTCCATTTTTTCCTCCGGAACTGTCAGTCCGGGGCCTCTAATCAAGCATAACTTCGTATCCTCTCCTCTAATGATTTGCGATTACAAACAATGCAATATCATCAGCGTAACTTACGCTTTCTTCAAGTCGAGCTGGAATTCCAACACTATAAGTAGGACATCCTGGACCTAAGGGAAGTAGGATGCTGGGACTCAAGGGTACTCCCCTCCCCCTTGCGGCCATGTGCTTTTGTACTCTGGAAAACCCTGTGGTAGCAAACGTGAATATGGTGTCGGATTGTTTCTGATGGCTACCGCAAGGCGCGTTCTCTTGACCTAGAAGTCGGTTTCTGAGAGACAGACAAATTGCAAGATTCAGGGAAGGCCTCCGAAAAAGGCTCTGACAACACGCTGTTCGGACATGTGATGAGGAAACAGGGTTCTAGCGACCGTATCAATAATGTTTGGAGGTTTGTGGATTTCTGCAGTTTCCATCGCCTCATCATTGGTGACACATTGTTCGAATGCGGAGCCTGCCTGAAAGTTCAGTTGGGTCTGAACTGGCAGACACCGTACGAGCAGTCAGATCGACCACTTCGCGATCAGCAGTAGATCTAGGAGTCGCGTCCTGGATATGCATAATAAGAGAGCCTCCAAATCGTGCCACAAAAGGGACCACCGAGGGATGGTCGCTTAAATTCACTTATGTGCTGCGTCCGCCACTTTTCGCAGATACGGAGAACTTGCGACCCCCCAAGCTCAACATAGACCGCTGGTATGATCCAGCTGTCGCTTGACAGTGAGAGAGCTATCTCCCTGACCGGAAGACAGACATAGAACTACCAGTCTGAGAATAAGATGAGCATTGGGCTGCCATCAAAAATGTACTATTCTTGAATGCTACACAGGTCGCCGGTGACATCCCGAAGATCTGACTGAACATAGAAATATGGAAGAGGTTGAAGGCTCTACTGGCCGCTACGAGTGATGGCGGACGTAATGCGCTCGAACTTCCGTGAAGTGCAGAGTAGTGGGAGCTTGTCAGGCGATGACAGCTTTACAGTTTCTTACCAGGGATTTGCCTCTGCCTTGGAAAGAAACCATAAAGCCGTCATCGCCTGACAACTGCCAAAGATCTACAGGACTTAAGGTTGGCTACAAAGTTAGTCGGATCAAACGAGCTCCTCGGGATTCCTCTCGGTTCTGCTCAGTCAAGCGGTGAAAGCAGGGACCCATTACTTATCCAATGCAAGATATCTAGCAGCAGTTATTACAATGGAATAATAGTCAAACTTAACTGCAAGCGATGAAGCAACAACGACGAACGAATACTGCAGCGTTAATGCGTAATATAATTGTCCTGGAGTACAATCAAATAAAAGGAAGCTTATTGCCGTTATAGGTGAGCAGGAGATAGCAACACCTTGACAGGAGGTATCATAATATTCGAAGGAAATGCAAGCATTGATCGATGGGATAATTGAAGCAGCTCCGGCCCATAGCGGAGCCAAAATTGGAATCAGGAGCTGCCTTTACTGCCCTGGGTAAAAAGATCGTGGAGCTGTGTGAATTCATAAAGGAGCGCAGGAATATTTACTGAATATAAGGGTCATGATAAAAGGCATCTGTACGGCAAAGCCCAGGACGAAAGTGAAGGAAAGCCGTCGAATGAAAAAGTGAACCAGGTGACTTAAATAGCGCCTGTTCAAGATATAAAATGGGAGAAACCAGGGAAAAGACTGCGCGAAAAGTTGAACGATTCAACGGACCAACGAACCCCGAAAAGATAAAAGGGCTCAACTCCCAAAAAGACGAAACATATGCGGACTGCGACTGAAGGTCCCAAAAAGGAGATCTTATGGTGGAGCTCAAGGAATCCAAGGATATAACTGTGAACAAGTTTTTGAGCCAAATCGGAAAGTCTCTAGGACAGGAAGCCGACATAAGGGCTAGTAGGCCAGAAATCACTATAATCTGCAAACATACAGGGTGCGGCAGCATAACTTCCTTTTTTAAAATGCGCGCCACTCAGTTAGTTGATGTCATAGCGGAGCGCTAGTGGTCTCGTTCAAGAGGGGATACTGTAAAGTTTTGTCCCGACATGGTTCAGTCGCCATCATGCGTTGGAATAGCGAGGAGCGTGCCTTTGCCGTTGAGGTTTACTTTTCAAGCGGATGTTCGGTTATTGCAACACAGCGTGCATTTCGGAATCGCTTTAATTTAGCCCCGTTGGCTCGCGTCCCAGACCGCAAATCAATTGTTACATGGGTCACTACATTCAGACAAACTGCAAGTGCGACAAAAGGAAGAACTGGAGTCCCTCGGCCCGTTAGATCACCTGAGAACATTGAAGCAGTGAGAGCGTCAATGTTGCGATGGCCACGGCGTTCTGCGCGCAAACACGCATCTGCCCTTGGACTATCCGATCGTTCTGTGAGAAGAATTCTTCGTGATGATCTTCATTTTCATCCCTATAAGATGGCGATAGTGCAGGAACTTTCAGAACGTGACTTCAATTCTCGGATGAACGCGTGTGAGCTTCTTCTTGATGTCGTTCCCGAGGGTACTATGGTTTTTTAGCGATGAAGCCCATTTTCATTTGTGTGGATCGGTTAACAAACAAAACATGCGCTACTGGGCTGACACCAACCCTCGAGAATTGCATCAAAAGCCTTTGCATTCACCCAAAGTCACAGTGTGGTGTGCAATTTCCTCAGCTGGAATTATTGGTCCCTGGTTTTTTGAGGAAGATGAGGTTACAGTGACAGTGAATTCGGACTGGTATGTAAACATGCTACAGAATTTTTTTTTTCCCACGGCTAGAAAATTTGCATTTGGGGGACACTTGGTTCCAACAAGACGGTGCAACAGCACACACTTCAAGAGCATCGATGGCTGTTTTGAGGGAACACTTTCCAGAGCGCCTTATCTCAATTAGAGACGATTTGGAATGGCCGGCACGCTCTCCCGATTTGTCCCCTTGTGATTTTTTTCTATGGGGTTTTTTGAAATCCCGTGTTTATGTGAACCGTCAAGAACCCTACAAGATTTGAAGAACAACATCCAAGAAGAAATTGCCAACATAACACCTGCTATGCTAACAAGAGTCATGACAAACGCCAGAAATCGGTTTACGCAATGTATGGAGAATGGGGGACGTCACCTAACAGATTTGATCTTCAAAGCAATGTAAATAAAAACTTTAGACATGTATTTACATTATAAAAAATAAATAAATATTTTCCGATGCATACAATAGTTTTTATTTAGTTTTGACAAAAGGAAGTTATGCTGCCGCACCCTGTATAAATGAGATAACCACGAAGGAGGGGTTCACGAAGCGTTGGAGAAGCAGTTCGTCCTTGTCGGACTACAGGAGTCAGCGTTGAAAACACTGAGGTAAGCCTACGGGGCAACACAAGCATTCTACCAGTGGGGACAGCACTCAAACTGTTAGCAGTAGGGGGATTAAGAATAAACTGGATTATGTGTCAGCTTAGAGAGCAGGTGGCACTTAAGCAATGCTTTAGATGCCTTGGCTTCGTCACATTGCGAAGGCATGCGCTAATCCAAATGACAGGTCGAAGCAATGCGGGTGATGCGGAGTGGAAGGATCATGAGCAGCAGCAATAGGTACCCGGAATATAGAAGAGCCCTTAATACAAATCGCTGGTGAGGTCGATACAAATCAGTGTGAGGGAACACGTTCCACTCAAAGGATTCGCGGAGCTAGACGTGGTACTCGCGAATGTTGGGGCTTCATACACTTCCAAGAGAAGGTCCTCGCACACTTTCAGGAAAAGGGGCCTGGGATCTATACGTGACATAAGTGAGAATCGCTTGGCATGTCAGTGAGAACTATACTCACAACGACCACCAGGCAATCTGAATGGAAATCAGGGGCGAATTGAGCTCGAAAAACTGCATTCGCAGAATGTCGGTTGTTCAACTGAACGGCGCAAGCTTTTAAGGAGGACATTTTTCCAGCATATGCTTGAAGGGTGTGGCTAGAGAAAAATCCACCTAAATCACCGAATGAATGACGAAAGCATGCGATACTACTATGCCCAGAAGCCGATTGCTCTCCAGTAGACAACCCAACTACTGGTGGAACAACGAAATCACAAGCTTGCGAGCCGCATGTCTCCGGGGAAGGAGACTTTACCAGAGGCTCAGTGGAAATCCCGGTGGCTATGATCGCTAAGAGGCCCACAGGCAACAGTGTGAAAAAACTGCTTCAAGCAGCTGTGTGACCATGCCGAATTTCCATCGGCACGAGGCCTACAGGGTGGTAATGAAAAGGCTGCAGAAATCCGCGCCTCTTGAACCAGATTGTTGCCTCTCTGAGGAAGATAATGGAGAAAGTTATATAAAACAGACTCCTACCCATTGTCGTTGCAATGGACTGTCGGAGCGCCAGTTCGGTTTCTAAAGAGCCCACTCTGCGGTGGATGCAATTAGCATAACAGTTAACCTGGGAAAAGGCACACTAATTTCTGCCGGCTGCTGTGCCGTGTCGGCGCTGTATGTCACAAACGCATTCAATTCGGCCAAATGGAACAGAATTGAATGGGGTGTTGGCTAGCATAGGTATCCCCGGGTATTTAGCGAATCTGGTGGAAAATTACCTCTCAGAGAGGACTCTCTGGTACGGGACGAGTGAGCGCCCCAAAGAGAACATTGTCGTAGCGGGGGTACCACAGGGATCAGTACTGGGTACTGGGTACTTAGGTGGAATATCATGTGCAGATGCTTGCTCTTTCCGTCCCAAAGGTGACTACGATTGTCAACTTTGCAATGATCTAGCTACGCTTGTTATAGCAAAACATCCAGAAGATATGAAGGTCTACGCGACGAAAACAGTGAGAGCGGTGAAGTCCTGGCTAGAAAAAGCCGGGTTGACCTTGGCGGGCGCAGAAATGAAAGCGGTCCTAATAAGGAACCGCAGGAAAAAAACACTGAGAAAGTGGAAGTCGGTGGATATACGGTCGTATCAAAGCCGGGTATCAAACACCTGGGTGTGATAATTGACAACAAATTGAGCTTTAGCCAACACCTAGAATATGCATGCCAAAAGATAGTCCCACCGCGGCACTTGCAAGAATGTTGCCGAATATTGAAAGTTATTTCGACCAGGAGTGGCGGGTTGCATCCTACTTTACTCGTCACCTGTGTGGACAGAGGCAACTCGGTTCACGGGCTGATGAGGCAGATGAGGCAGTATTGGTGGTGACGGGCATGATCCCTGGTCGACATTCTGCTGAACCATGCAAGACGTATGGAGGGGGCTGAACCATCCAAGACGTATGGAGGGGTCAACCAACCAATATCACCAACACTGTATAACCAGTTGACCACAAAGTACGCAAACGATTGTCAACAATGCTAAAGAATGAAAATACACGCAAATATTGTTTAGACGAGGTCGGAATTAATTAAATCACTTGTTTGTGGTGCAAATTTTTAAAAATCTTCTGAGTAAGGATACAGCGTAGAAAATTTTTACGACTTCGCTATAAATATGCCCTACAGTAGCTCCTGCATGTGCTCCTTATTTGCTCTTAAATCTATTTTAAATCCTCAAAATAAAAACCTTAGCAGTACACATTAATTTAACAATAGAATTGTTGTCAAGGTTTGTACTTTAAAGATTTGTCAAATAACCTAAGGCAGAAGATACTCTTCAAAATTCATACATTAATCGATGCTCTCTTTTCTCAATAAAGTGCTGAAAAACGAAACAGATTCCAAGTTTCAGTATAAAGCGTGCTGACTTCAGATCTTTCCGGCGGAAACTTGATATGTATCACTCAACACATTTCATTTCAGGTTCACCCGTGCAGATCGATTTATCTCATAGGCATAACTCACCCCCTAACAACCCCCATGCGACTCATGAATTCAAACCATGAAAAAAGATTGAAAGCATCTCATGTTTACATGTTTCCTCAAAACTTTTCCTTTTATTGTGTTTGGTGAATCCACCCTTTCTCTCGCAAGGAATCCTTTATATCCTGAAAATCAGTGAAGAGCAAAAAGCAAAATAAAATCTTCTCCTTTTACTTTGAACATTGTAGCATTTAGACACAGCCAGGTGGAAAGCATCTGTTGAAAGGATAACCTCTAAAAACTTAAGTTTGTTGTAAAGTGGATTTTGGTACCAGTGAATTACAACTACGTGGTAAATGTGGCAAACGGGGGGTTGCTTTTGGCTTGGTCACTCCAAGGACTTTGTGTGAGCAGGTGCGATGACCTGGGAATATCTCAAGATGCAGAAAAGGTGGAAAGGAAAGTTTTTAGTTCTTAACTAATTTCAAAGTTTCAAGTTGGGGATGGAACTATGGAGAAAAGGGTTGGGGACTGATTTACTAGAAAGTGGACTTTCAAGGTGAAAGTTTTACTTTAGAATTCAAATAGAAATTTATAGTAAGATTTGTTTGAACAAATTTGCATTCATAGCAAAAGGATAGGAGAAGAAAGACACAAATTTTGTTGGAGAAAAAAGGGGTCTTACTTGTGGAAAAGGACAGCTGAGAGATATATGTATGCAAGTTATCACACTCCCTTTGCTCCCCTTTTTCCTCTGTTAGTTTGATCATATCCAAATGCTATTCACCTGAGACAGAAGCCAGGCAACATAATTACTCCCAGAACTGAACAGAATCTTGACGAGATCAAAAAATTTCCTGATTCAGAGACCTTCAACCATTTGATGGGAATCTAGTTCAGTATATATCTTGGGTCTAAAGTGTCAAGAATATTCTAGATAAGCCTATTTTTAGAGCAACACTTCGCCATATTAGGCAGAAGGTGAGGGGTCCTGCTGATCCTGCCCTTATCTCATATAATATCTTTGATAATGATTGGCAAAGTATAAAAGGATGCTTGTCGTTACACTATACGGACAAGCGGGATGTGCGTACTTTAGAACACCAATTACATACAATATATAACGCTTAAGAATTATGCAAGCTCTTTGTTTTTCACAAGAGGAGTCCCAAATTACCTGCGTGCTGCCTCCTTGCAGACCACGAATCTACCACCCAGGGCTCCTGAGCCAGCTCTATTCCAATGTTATCCTTGAAACGTGTCCTTGCAATTGGTGCATGGTAGAAGTTTATCTGGGCTATCTTAGTGCTGGCCATTGGCTGCGTTATTGTTTGGAGCTCTTCTCCACTGCCGGAGTATCGTCCTCCTCCTCCCACATGGTGCTTTCCTGCGCGCCGTTGTCCATCAAGATCCCTAGGAGTCCTAGATCTAGGTCCCCAGCTTCTGCTCTTTACTGGGCAGCAGCTCTACTTCCCTGGTTGATCCAGTCCTTTCCGCCTCTATGGCTTTCGAGTCTTCTTCGGGGACTTCGGTATGCTTTTCACCCTGGATGGATTAGGACCACAGTCCCTTAATTTCTAGGCTGGGAAGGGGCAGAACTGTCAACATGTACTGAGGATGATATAAGAGTGACACATGGTGACTGTTTTTCTCCCAAAAGTCGCCACAATAGAAACGGAAGACCTTATGGGGCTCCCAATCGCTCAGAATGAGGATCTCCATACGCATTTATTGAGAGTCTTCAAAAGCAAGGTGGAGGGAAAGGGAAAACTCCTCTCGATCGGGATAGATGACCGATCCTTGGAGGCAATAAAATGTCGGAGTTGCCATATCAACTATTGATTTGGCAACATACCCATGCCGGGAAAAGCCGATAAAAGACACTGGGTGAAAAGCATACCGAAGTCCCCGAAGAAGACTCGAAAGCCATAGAGGCAGAAAGGACTGGATCAACCAGGGAAGTAGACCTGTTGCCCAGTGAAGAGCAGAAGCTGGTGACCTAGACCTAGGACTCCTAGGGATCTCGATGGACAACGGCGCGCAGGAAAGCACCATGTGGGAGGAGAAGGACGATACTCCGGCAGTGGAGAAGAGCTCCAAACAATAACGCAGCCAATGGCCAGCATTAAGATAGCCCGGATAAACCTCCACCATGCGAAAGCTGCATCTACGGTAATTGCAAGAGCAAGTTCTCTCTCCTCTTGTGACAAACCAAGAGCTTGCACAGTTCTTAAACGTAATTTAAAATACATATGTCTTGCAGAGTTCTTAACCGGGGACCTTGTGGCTATCCAACTCTCATTGGAAGCCGGGAGGAGCACTCGAGAGGCAATCGTGGCATCGAGATACTTCACAGGAGACGAAATTCGGGCTCCACGGGGAAAAGTCGCTGAACTGGTGAAGTATTGTAAGAAGAGGGCGTTACGACTTCTCCTCGGCTGCGATGCCAACGCCCACCAGGAAGTCTGGGGAAGCAACGACACCAATCGAAAAGGTGAATTTATTCTTAGCAATAAGTAAGAAATATATAACTTAGGGAACTCTCCAACTTTTGTGACCAGCACTAGACAGGAGGTTCTAGACATAACTCTAGGAAATACTCTAATGAACGGAACGGTCAGGAATTGGAAGGTGTCGGATGAACCCTCTATGTCTGATCACAGGATAATCAGATTCGACATTGAGGGTAACTCCGAAATAAAAAGAATAATAAGAAATCCCAGCAGAATGGATTGGGCAGTGATATCAGGAGTCAACTGGAACTAGAAACATTGATGGAAAACCTCAGCACAGTCATTGGCGCATATGAGGCCAGCTGTTCGGCTAGGACAGTTAAGTCATCAAGGGATGTACCATGGTTAAACAGGATCCAGATGGCCAGAATCAGAACAGAGGCACGAAAACTCTTCAACCGTGCAAAACAAACCGGCGACTGGCAGAGGTTCAAAAATACACTGACTGCGTATAGCAACGCGATCAGCGAAGCAAAACGGAACAACTTCAGGGAATTCTGTGAGGGGATCGAACAGATCACAGAAGCAACCAGGCTTTACAAGGCTGTAGCCGAAAACGGCGGAATATTCTCTGTCTGTTTGAAGAAGGAATATGGGACATTTACCGAGAATGAGGAGGACAGAGTGCACCTGTTTCGCAGAACCCATTTCGCGGGATCCTACGCCACAATCTCAGGCAACAACATTCTGCCTGACACCACAACAACGAATAAAAGGAGAAGAAAGGAAAACTGGAAACTAGCAAAAGAGGTATGCTCAGAAGCTAGGCTAAGATGGGCAGTGGGGACTTTTAAAACACTGAAGTCTCCCGAGTAGATGGCATTTTCTCAGCACTAATCCAGAGAGGCCTAGGAATTATCTTAGAGTCTCTTCTGAGGGTTGTAAGAGGGAGCATAGCACTTGATACATACCACGCACATGGAGACGGGCAAAAGTGGTCTTTATCGGGTAAAAGGATCGTAATAGGGTTGCAGCCCAAAGATACTACTTTGGTTATATACTGCAATAGTAAGGCCAATGATTACCTATGGAGCGGTAATCCGGGCAGAAAGAACCCAACTCAGCACACAAGCCAGAGAATTACATAAGCTCCAAAGAATGTCTTGCGTGTGTATCAGTGGGGCAATGAGGACACGCCCAACCGCATCCCTGGAGATCCTTCTGGGATTAACCCCTCTTCATCTGCACATACAGATGCAGACAAGGAGGGCAATATTCAGGATGGGCGGGAGTATCAGTGAGGGAGCTGCCTAAACCGAAAGAAGATTGATATTCTTTCTATCATAACATAATAACATGACAACGGGGTTTCACTTCGATAAGAAGTTTGAAACACGTTGGAGTAACAAGGCAAACTGCTGCGACATACGGCTTAAACCAGCAACTGATTGCTTGGTACACTCACGGATCCCTGACAGTAGAGAGAGCGAGTGCCGTTGTCATTGATCCAAAGAAAATGTACTGTAGTCAAATGTGGTCAATGGGCAGGTACACTAGCATATTCCAGGCGGAAATATACGCCATAGACAAATGTGCCTCCTTTAATCTGCAAAGGAACTATAGAGGGCAGAACATAGCTATTCTCACCAATAGTTAAGCAGCGATCAAGGCACTTAGGTCCGACCAGATGAACTCTAAATTGGTATAGGAATGCCTGGAGAGGCTGAATACACCCGGCTCCGTCAACAAGGTCTGAATACTTTGGGTTCCAGGCCATGCTGGGTTGGAAAGCTTTAAGAACTAAATACTTTATCTTTTAATAATATTGAATTATATTTATTATATTATATTAATTGCCGCAATAGCCCATCTCGAAGTCAGAAGACTCTTTATTATTTTCTTTTACGTCTTGCCGTCAAGTCATGGCACTCTCCTCTCCACTCCTGTGGCGAGGTCTAAACTTAGTGGAGAGCGCCGGTGGCGTCATCTGTCCGCTCGCATTCGCAACATTCGAAATAAATTTCGAATGCCACGAATCCTGTTGCGCCACATCACTCCGCCCCTAGATAAAACCGGGGGTTTCAGCGACCGAATCCGGAATCAGTCCTTGAAGCAAACGCGCCGTTGTTTTGGGGTGCACACGGGTTTCAGCCTGGACAGAGAGACCGCTTTGTTGTGTCTTCCGCTCTCGAGCTTGAAGAAATGTTCTTCACGCTCGAGAACGCGGTACGGGCCTTCATAAGGAGGCTGCAGCGGCTTCCGGACGGCATCCGTCCCGACCAGGACGTGCGTACACGTGTCCAGTTCATTGGGCGCACAGGCAGGTGCGGACGAGTGTTGGATGGGAAGAGTGGCCTTGATGCGTCGGAGATTGTCTCTCAGCAGACGCACTAACCCCGACTCTGTGAGACCCGAACTCTTATCGAAGACCGGATCACTTGGGAGTCTCGGGTTCTCCCCGTATACCAGCTCCGCGGGGCTGGCCGCAAATTCCTCGCGGTGAGTTGTACGTAGGCCGAGTAGGACGAGAGACAAGACTTGGGTCCAGGACGGATCGTCGCGTGCCATATTGGCGGCTTTCAGCGTCCGGTGCCAATGTTCTAGCATCCCATTGGATTGCGGGGATTGCGGTAGTCCGTTGGCGTTTAAACCCCAGGAGTTTGCCTAACTCCGAGAAAAGGGTGGACTCAAATTGCATTCCCTGGTCAGTGATGACAACTGCAGGGACGCCAAAGCGAGGTATCCACTCTCGACAGAGGACTTCGGCACAAGATTGCGCCGTAAAGTCTTTCAGAGATATTGCTTCAGGTCCGGATAGCTGAGTCGTTAGAGCGCAAGGCTGTCGTACGGAAGGTCACGGTTCAAATCTCACTGGTGGCAGTGGAATTTGTATCGTGATTTGACGTCGGACACCAGCCCACTCAGCTGTGAATGAGTACCTGAGTCAAATCAGGGTAATAATCTCGGACGAGCGCAATGCTGACCACATTGCCTCCTAGTGTACCGTTACGGTCTTGAATGAAGTCCTCCAACACACTTCAAGGCCCTGATCCAACATGGATTGTTGCGCCAACGACTATTATTAATACCTGTAACCGTGCGAGTCTCGCAAAGGTTCTACTATGTCGAGGTGTATTGTGTGGATTGTGGGGGAATGAGTCCCACTTCTTTCCTTACATGCCTGGTGACTTTACACTTTTGGCATGCGATGCACTGTCTGGCCCAGGAGTTGACATCCTTGTTCATGGAGGGCCAGAAGTATTCCTCGGTGACTAACCGATTTGTTGACCTGATGCCTGGATGCGCTAAGTCGTGAACCGCGTAGAACACTTCCTTACGAAAGGTGGCCGGAATGTATGACCGAGGTCCCTTTTCCGAGTCTTCGCAGCAGAGAGAGAGGTTTGAGCCGAAGATGGGCTACTCCCGAAATTTGTATTTGGGGTTGGATTTGAGGCTCTGAAGTACCGCGTCATCCTCCTGTGCCTTGGCAATAGCCGAGAAGTCGAGTGAGGCGGAGATGTTAACCTCGGAGACACGAGACAAAGCGTCAGCAACTATGTTGCCCTTGCCGGACACGTGCTGTATGTCTGACGTAAACGGGCTTGTAAAGCTCAAATGTCGAAGCTGACGAGGGGACGCTTTATCGGGCTTTTATTTCAAAGAATATGTGAGAGGCTTTTGGTCCGTGAACACTGTGAACGGTCTGCCTTCAAGGGAGAAGTGGAAGTATTTGATGCTCAAGTACTCGGTGAGCAGTTCACGATCGTAGGTACTGTAGTTCCGTTGAACGGGGTTCAACTGCCTAGAGAAGAAGTTCAACGGCTGCCAGACGTGATTCACCTTTTGGTGAAGATCGGCACCTACTGCGGTGTCAGAGGCATCAACAAAAACGACTAGAGGTACATCTCGCAGAGGAAATGCCAAGAGTGTAACTTCAGCCAGTTGGTGTCGGCATTTATAGAACGTGTCCGGATAGCTGAGTGGTTAGAGCGCAAGGCTGTCGTACGGAAGGTCGCGGTTCAAATTTCGCTGGTGGCAGTCGAATTTGTATCGTGATTTGACGTCGGATACCAGTCGACTCAACTGTGAATGAGTACCTGAGTCAAATCAGGGTAATAATCTCGGGCGAGCGCAATGCTGACCACATTGCCTCCTAGTGTACCGTTACGGTCTTGAATGAAGTGCTCTAACACACTTCAAGGCCCTGATCCAACATGGATTGTTGCGCCAACGATTATTATTATTATTATTATTTATAGAACACGCGGACAGCTTCTTCAGACCACACGATCTCTTGTGTGTCCTTAGTTTTGGGGCCAGACAAGTATGCGTTCAAAACGGACTGGTGTTGGGCGACCTTGAGCAGGAAACGACGATAGAAGTTTAGCATGCCCAAGAACCTCCGCAAATCCTTTACAGTTTTCGGACGCTTGAAGCTTGTAATCGCTTGCACCTTGTCTGGGTCGGGCTGTATTCCTTCAGGGGAAATGGAGTGGCCGAGGAATCTCACCTATGTTTGAAGGAACTTACATTTCTCAACGTTTAGGACTAACCCGGCTTGAAAGAGACGTTGAAAAATGCACTCAAGATGGACTAAGTGCTCAGACTCTGAGGAAGAGGCGACCAAAACATCATCCAAATATACGAAACATAAGTCCAGGTTTCGCAGGACCGAGTGGATGAACCTTTGAAAGGTTTGCGCCGCATTGCACAATCTGAAAGTCATTCGGGTGAACTCGAAGAGTTCAAAGAGTGTGCATATTGCCGTCTTTGGAATGTCTTCTGGAGCTACAGGGGTTTGATGATAACCCTTGGTTAAGTCCAAGGTCGAAAAGATGCGGCAATTCGCGAGGTGTTGCGCAAAGTCGGGGATGAGTGGAGTTGGATATCGGTCAGGAACAGTCTGTGCATTTAGCCTTCTGTAATCCCCACATGGGCGCCATTCGCCGTTTGGCTTAGGAACCATATGCAGTGGGGAAGACCAACAGCTGTTTGAGGGCCTGCAGATAGCCTGTTGAACGAGTTATTCAAACTCTTTCCGGGCAATAACCAGTTTCGAAGACAGAAGACTCTCTATTATTTTCTTTTACGTCCTGCCGTCAAGTCATGGCACTCTGCTCTACACTCCTTATTCGAAATAAATTTCGAACGCCGCGAATCCTGCCGCGCCACAAGGCAACGAGGCAGCGGACGAATTAGCCAAGAAGGGAGCAGGTATGCCTTTACATGGGCCAGAACCCTTCTTTAGAATAGGAAACGGTTTCATGAGTATGACTCTAAGAAATGAAGGGGAACGGTTGAGGGAAATATACTGGGCGGGCCTACCAGGGATGGAACAGTCCAGGGTGCTTATTGGGGATATGAACCCATGCGTACAAAAGATTGCTTAAACTTCACCGAACAGAACCTCCGAATCATAGTGGGAATTCTCACTGGCCACTGTCGGCTGAACTACCACCTAGGGAAGCTAGGGATATCTACGGACACTGCCTGCAGGTTTTATGAGGAGTGTGATGAAACCTTTATACACGTCCAGGGACAGTGTCCGGCACTTGTGCAAAGTAGGTCGATGCATCAGGGAGAACACTTAATACCTGATGGAAAGTTAAAAGATCTGGAAGTAGGGAACATACTAAAGTTCCTGACGGTTATATGCTTGCTAGGTACACTATAGCCAGTAAAAGGAGCACAATAGTTCTTTGGTTTGAGTACCTCGCAACGCCATAACCTACATGTCATTTGAAACTTTAATGAAAGAGAACTGAGCTCTCCCACTAATAATTATTGATTTATGCCAACCTACGGCTCCATACATCCCTAATAACGATAAGGCCATCCTACAAGCAGGATAAACGTATCAGGTCATCATCCGCCATCCAATCCGCAAACAACAGTTTCCAACAATTTAATTATCTCTTTCTAATATGACACGATAAAATATTAATGCCACAGAATCCTGCCCAGAATAACACAATAGATAATTAGACTAGATTCCGAAATCCCCGCCATTAGCAATAATTATATGCACAACCCCCAATTCCACTTTATACTCTTGTCAGCTGCGAAGGTCTGTGATTATAAAGGATTTAGATTTAATCATTGAAATCTGATGCTTGCCAAGCGCCACCATAAGCCGCATCGCGACCTAATTAGAATTTCAAATCATCGGGTGATTTCCTGCCAAAATTTGAACAGAGGGTTTTTGGCCTAATATCGACTGGTGGTCGCTGTGAATGCCCTTCTAATCTCGATTATGGTGTCCCTTTTGAGATTTGCGGTGTAATTTGGATTTGCCGTGGAGGTGGCAAAGCCAGAGAGGACAAGGCCAATATTCGACTGAATTTGAAATATTCATGAAAGCAATTGAGGAAACGTAATATGAAAATCAGAAAATATGGCAAGCTCACGATCAAGCATATTATTCGACGTGTCCTGAATTGATTACCTTCAGTTTCCCATTCCAAGTGAATGGCAGAATACCTTCGCTGTCCAGCTGGGTCGTATTAATATTCAATTCTGCTCTGATTCCTGCAAAGTTGAACTCAATTTTCAAAATTGCACCATTTAGTCATACTTCAGTGAATCAATATTTCGCATTATGAAAATATGATATTAGCTCCGATAATAAGCCCAAAGATACATTCGTAATGCGTCTTGAATATTGCTTCAACCCGCTTCAGTCTCAGTTAAGCACTCTAACCACCATTGCCTTTCCGTTTAAAAGGTGCCAACGATGGTGACAACCTCTGATTCCAACGTTATTAATCAGTTACAAGTGGCCTTCCTCCACTGTCGTTCCTGCAGAGCTCCCTCCGCCTAACTGCTTACTCCTACAATTGCTACCAAAGAAGGATTCCAATCATGTAACCGACGATCCCATGAAATTACCCATTCCTTGGATTAGATTCGCCCCGAGGTTGATTATGTATTGCATAATTAGAATTTGAACAAAAACAAGGCATCTAATGGAAGTATCCGTAATTATGCTTCGAAATTACTTTTGTGGCTTCGTCATAGTGTTGCCAATTTTGGAAGATGTATATCTTCTGTTGGAAAAGAAGGAGAACTTATTACCAAACGCCTTAGTTTTCAATCGATACGCTCCCAAAAACAGGTTCAATCTCGGTTGAAAAAGTCTTCAGAGCAAATAAAAAAGGCCTGACTGCTTTTCGCCTGCCCCCTTTTTGAAAGGCGAGGCCAGCTCTGAGGTTTGCGCGTGCGGGAGCACAACTGCGCACACACCGGGTGACAAAGGACACCGCCACTAACTGACAGATATTGAACAAACAAAAAGAGGATTGTTACTGCTTATGCCTTTTCGGAGAAGGTTGAACTGCATGAGCTGCTTAGGGATATGCAATTCGGACATCAAAACCGTCACAGCTTCTCAGTGGGATGAAAACAAAAGCGGGCAACAAAGTTACTGACGCCGTCCTCGAATCGTTGTGGCTACAACGCCTGTCAGCTAGCGTCCAGGCCATCCTCAGTATTTCAGAAGCGATGTGTCACGGTTGCCGGAAATGGCGGACAGGATTTTAGGTGTCCGCGGTGGTTGCATCTTCCTCCCCGTGGTCTCCAGTGGAAGAAGGCTTGATAGCATCTACAGCGTTCGGCACTCCCGTCATTTTTTCGAGGGCGTGCAGTTTGCTATCAAGAGGGATCCTAAGCCGTGGATCTACGTGTTTAGGCAAAAAGCGAATAAAGCCTCGCCTCATCAGGTACGCTACCTGACGTAGATAGCTGAATTTTCAACTAGCATAGTTCACATCAGGAGAGAAGCGAACGTGATAACTGCCGTACTTTCGCGCGTTGACGATATTTTTTTACCAACAACGTTTGATACTGACGAGCTAACAGCGAAAGAAGAGAGGGACCAACAGCTCCAACAGATACGTGCTGACAATTCAACATCACTCAAAGTGGAACCAGTGGATTTCCGTAAAGGGAAGACGTTGTTTTGCGCTCGTACATCCGACCGTTTGCTCCAGGCGCGCTTCGAAGGCGGGCCTGTACCAGCCATTCGAGGTGCCCAACGAAAGATTGCAGCAGGTTCATTTGGACACTGTGGGGCTCCTTCCCCCTTCACGCGAGTACAGGTATTGTTTGACGATGCTGGACAGATTCTCCCGTTGGCCGAAAGCAGTACCATTGGCAGAACAGTCAGCTGATTCCGTTGCTGAAGCATTCATCACGACGTGAGTTTCGCGCTACAGGATGCCTAGTGTTATAACCACGGACCAGGGCACTCAGTTTGAATCGTCACTTTTCCTTGCTTTAGCCAAAACACTGGGGTGCAAGCGGACCAGAACATCCCCATGTGGTCCAGGATCAAACGGCGCGATCGAACGGTGCCATCGTTCTCTCAAGACCACTAGCATGTGCCTGAAAGAGAATCGTATGTGGGTAGAGGTCTTGCCTATGGTTCTCCTCAGCCTCCGGACAAGTATCAAGTACGACCTGAACGCGTCATCAGCAGAGCTATTATTCGGCACCCTCTTAAGGTTGCCAGGTAAATGGTTATATTTCTCGGAAAAATCCATCAGCACCTCAGAAAGGTTCGCCCAACGACCATTGTCCACCGCAAAGTCCTGCACATACATCTTCGTTAGGCTGAATGCCGTAAAAATTTCGTTGGAAACGCCATTCCTTGGACCTCACCGCATCATCCTCCGCATTTCGCCCGTACTGTTCAAGGTGGATCTTAACAGGCGGTAAGTAAATATTTCCACCGAAAGGCTGAAACCAGCCTTCCTAGAATACAACGTGGACAATTTGATTTCGCAGTCGGAATGCAGTCAGCCAAGAACACGGTCTTTCGAACTAAGGCACAGCACATCACGAAATTCAGATGCTGATTTTCCGTTGCAATCACAACTACACCTCGGCTATCAACTAGAAACTCCAGCGGAAAAGCAACCCATGATTTCCCAGCCAACAGAGAAGCCACATGCAGCTTCTCGACCAGCGGCCTACGAAGTAGATGCCCTCATTCGTCTCAAGGGCGGCCACACCAGTCAACAGACCAAGTTCTTCATCACCGAGCCAGGTCAAAAATGTTATTCCACCTCAAGCAGAGGCAGTGCCGATTGCAGTCACAGAACACTTGACCCATCACCAGTAACCTGCTATCTTGAGTCCATTCAACCCGCAGCCGCAGCACATTCGACATGCGTACCAACCGAAATCCTGCCAGCGCAGCGAAAAGAGACGTTCCTAGTCTCTCCTATGAATTGGAGGCAAGATCGGTAGTCCGAAGGGATAGGATAGCCCGCAGGTCAGAGAAAGCAGGTAACTTCTACCCAAAGTATTCACTGTCTGCACCACTCTCAAGCTTTCGCAAAAGCAGAACCTGTGCAGATCCATCGTTCAAAAAGATCTCTCCAGGATATATCTAGCTAAAAAGAAACCGAAGAACTGCAGTACGAAATCCAGGGCCATCTTCATATTGGTCACAGACAGTCAAGTCCACCAGCATAGTTTTCTGTCGATAATATTTCAGGGAGCATTAGTTTCAAGCGTGCCCTGTGGGGTCTGCAATGAAACTTGCGTTTGCTGAATTGTCAGTAACTTTGCTGAGATGCTTCTGAGAATATTTTTTTCTGTTAAAATAGAATGAACGAATTCAACACCAATCCTCACTTTATCCGCTCTCTGACTATTTTCCGATAAGTCTGAGCCACTAGGATGCTTACTTCATTGGCATTCAATGACAAGATAATTTGCGATGTTGAAGATCTACCAGAACTTGCTTCGCCCTTAATAGATAAGCCACTATCCTTAGAGCGGCTCCATTACCCGTTTATCTGCGAATTACCCGCTTCATGTCATGATCATGGAAAAACGAAAACATAGTCGCTAGGCATGTCTACAAAAGGTCAGTGCTACCCCACAAAAGTTTCCTCTTCTCAATAAAAATTATGGAACTCTTGCACCAAATAAATTACCGGTTGAGGGCACCCCTTGTTGCGTGTAGGACACAAACCCGGAACCGTTTGATACACTACCAGGCCAGGCCAGGCCTTGCAGTTCAGGGAACCTCAGCTACCCTGCCATACTTCCTATTCATCTCCCTCTGGACTGCATGTAACGTGCGTCACTCTGCGGTATGGCCTCGATGGCACTCGCACATTATGCAAAAGGAAAAGGTGTGGCAGGCATCATCCACTGCTTCCTGGCAGTAACTTCTGTCGACTGACCGCAAATTTCCAGATTCTATGCAAGTAAGACTGAAAATATCCCTGTCCGCTAAGCAGCTAGGTTAGCAAATCCCACCGTACTTTCGATTAAACCATAGCTGCACGTCTTTGATTAGATGCGCGGTGCTTCTACCCCCTAAATTTTGTTTCCCGGGATTGCTGTCTGTACGTGGGTTGTAGATGGTCAAAAGACCATCCTGACTTGGAAAGAAGAGCTATCCCACAAACCTAAAAAAATTGACTAAATTGACCACGAAGGTCCGCCCGAAAAATGAATTTTTCGCCCCCTACATGAGGATGGACGATTCCGTAGCATCCATATCGACGAAACCTATGAGCGATACTATGACCGTCAAGTTGTGGATAACATCCAGCCCAATAGGTTACGGTGGGCGGGTCACTTAATTCGTATTGATGAAGATGATCCAGCCTGGAAAGTCTATAAGGGCAATAGCTATGATTGAAAAAGAAGACAAGGCAGACTCTGCTTGAGATGGAGCAATGACTTACGCCAGACAGCTTTTAGGGATATCGAATTGGTGGACTTCGGCACAAAACGGGGATGTGTGGAGTTCCTTATTAAGGCAGGCCTAGACCCGATCGGTGATGGTGACGATGGTTTCAATATAACTGAAGTGACAAAATAAAAATTCTTTTCCTTCAAGAAAGAAGCGAAATAGACAACACAATTTCCAAATCGTCAATACGCCCAGAAGTGTTGCCTACACCATTATCAGATCATTGGTATGTACCTCACACAATACATAAAATTGCGTTAGACCGAAAATTTATCTGAGGTGTTTTACTACGATAGTAAGTGTTCCCTGGAATTCCTTTCTTAATGCTTACAAGTCCTTATTAACAAGGATGCGAGTAGTAGAATGGGAAAAGCAAGACCTTTATGCCCAGCTACCGTCATCTTCCACGAAAATTACAGCACCTCCAGGGAATTCAATTAATTACTTGGAAAGATAATTATTTGCAACAAGGCACAAGCTAAACAACCTTAATGTAATTGGCAATAATAGTAGTTGCGTTAGGTTGATTATTTATCCAGGACTTGTTAAATAATAATCATCATCGCGCCTACAATGCTATTGAAGCGGTAGAATGTCTGCCGGTCGTGTTACATCTTCAAAATAGCATTTTTGGGTACTATTTGCTTAAGTACGGAAATTGTTACGAAGAAACTGGTAACAAGATACTCTTGATTCAATTATGTTTAGGGGGAGATTCATAGAATTCCTGAATAGAGTGGGGGAAATATTATATGATTGCTGGTGGTGTCTATTTATTTGCAGTAAAACAGTTATGATGGTTGGTATCCTTTAAAGCCCATTAGGGTAGGTAAGAGCACAGAAGAAGCAAACCATTATTAGTAAGAAAGCAATGTGGGTCAGGCAAATGTGAAAAAAAATTAATCAAATCGCAACTTATAACTCTTAAAGCGATATCGCAGAAAACGAATATGGATTGGAATGGATTAGAAAAAATATAATCAAATTGGCATAATATCTCCATTTATATGATGAGAGGCAATCAAAGTGCTTAGAAGCAAGGGGTCAAGGGGTCAAGCAGTGCACTGCAAGATAGACTGACGCGGAATGTAGCTCCCTGGGGCCAACCTATCTCTCTTCGAGAGCTGTCTCTCCTCTAGGATGATGTGTGGTCTTCCAGGCGCCAAGCCTCTCGCCACAAAAACTGGTTAACCAGGAGGAGGCACATCTCCGAAATACTGAGAGCTAGGTGATTACACCCAAGAAGGGAAGTCAAGCAGTAGATCCAAGGTTAACATTGGTATACTGCGAAGACAACAACTAAACAAACACCACTGCTCTCAAGCAGGGACAAGTAAAAGCACGTCTGAGATAAACATATCAGACGTCAGGAAGGAGACAGGTCTCAGTGGCGCAGATGCTAAATAGTACCTGCGTTATCTGAAGGAAGGCGTAAAACCAGAAATGGCACTTAAGTAGGCTCAGGACAGACCTAAGCCATATTAATTGGAGCCAAGAAACCGGGAAGCAGCGAAGATTAGCCCGCAGGAAGGGAATGCTCCCAAAAAATACAAACCTGAACCGAAGAGGGGAGAAAACCCGGGCAGATCAGGGGTGAAGGCAGGAATCAGAAAGCCCGCCATTAGCTATGCTAGCGTGGTCAAGGGCATTCGACTGACCATACCGCCAAAAATGTTTCCCGAACAAATACTCCTTCGTGAGGAGCTGGAAACTATCAAAGACCTCGTCGTCAGGCAGATGTACAAAGGAGAGAAGGAGCAGAACTGTTAACATGTGCTGGGGATAATATACCAGGAGCACACATGGAGACAATATTTCTCCCGAAAGCCGCGACAATAGAGACGCAAGACCTCCTGGACCTCCTAATCGCTCAGAATGAGGATCTCCATACGCGATTCTGGAAAGTGTTCAAAAAAAAGGTAGAGGGAAAGAGTAAACTCCTCACAATCGAAGTAGATGACCGATCCCTGGTGGCAATCAAACGTTGGAATTGCCATATCAACTGTCGATTTGGCAACATACCTGTGCAAAACCCGATGACAGACACCTCGGAGGAGAGATCGGGTGGAAAACTTACCCGAAAACCATAGAGGTGAAAAGGGCTGGATCAGCCGGGGAAATCGACCTGCTTCCCAGTGCAGAGCAGAAGCTGAACGACCTAGACCTAGATCTTCTAAGGCTTAGGGTGGACCGCTACGCGCATGGAAGCGCCATGTCGGAGGAGGAGGGCGATACTCGGACAATGGGGAAGAGCTCTAAACAATAACGGATCCGATGGCCACCAATAAGATAAACCTCCGCCATGCGAAAGCTGCATCTGCGGTAATTGCAAGGGCAAGTCCCAACGATGTGGAATACCCGCGGAGACAACATACTCCTTGGGTCCATCATCGGTATTATACCATAGTGTCCGCTCTTGCAACTAGCTATCGATAATAGCGGCGAGGTAGGTGGGAACACCAATCGTCGCCAGAGACTTTCGTATAATGTTCGTATAATGGCCGAGTTGAATGCGTTCCTCACATACAGACCCCATCACACAATATTTGCTGGTACAACCTCCTCCGTGAATTGCATTTTCAGCCAAGCCAGTAACCATTTTGATGGCATCAATGGTTGATCTGGCTTTACAGAACCCATACTGCCTATTTGAAAGGCCCCCTTGGTTCTCGACGACTGGGAGTAGTCTATTATAAATAACCCGCTCCAACATTTTCCCCATAGTGTCTATAAAACATATGGGTCTATACGAGGACGGTTCCCTTGGCGGTTCGCCAGCCTTAGGCACCACCACCAGCTTCTGCCGTTTCCATGATGCAGGAAAGATACCCTCGGACATGCACGTTTCGAACAGCTCCACGAACATATCCGGTCTACATTTAACAACAAATTTGAGGGTCTTATTCGGTATGCCGTCCAGACCCGGCACCTTGCTGTCGCCTATTCGACTGCAGATCTCCAACATGAATGTGGAATCACATTCAGGGGACGCTGGAAGGTGTCAGTACCCCCCTCTTGCTGGGGAAATAACCCCTGGATTATTTTCAACAAGAGGATAGGGCGCGTGATCTGCGGAGATGATCGGCCTCTGAATCGTCCTGTCATGATTTTATAGGCGCTATCCCACAGATTGATGTCCGCTTCCAAGCAGAGTTCCTTAAAACATTCCGTCTTACTCCGCTGGAAGACGAGCTTGAGGTTCTTGCGAGCTTATCTGTAAACATGCTCCGTTTGCCCTTGATCCATCCAACCTATTGCCCTCTGAGCCGTTCGCCTGGCTCCGTGGCAAATCGATCGAAGGCTGGCAAATTCACTATTCCGCCAATAATTGGATCTTCTAGTGGGGAAGGAGCATCTCCTAGGCATCGACGCGTCACGTGCTTTAGAGATGCTCTGTGTGACATGAAGATCTCTATCCGTGGAGGTGCCTGCTTTGCTAGGCAAGTCTAGCCACACTTCCATGAATATTGGCTCATCTATCGCTTTTGCAAATCATCATGGTGTCCTTTTGGATTTCGGTTTCCGGAGTGTGGGTCTCCTGCCTTGTAGATCCGTTCTTAGTTCAAAGGTGATTTTCTGGTGGTCGATGTACGTGAAGTCCTCGCTAACCTGCCAGGACATGTCACGTGCTAACGCCGGGCTGACAAAAGTCAGATCTACAATATAACCAGTTCCCTCTTTCCAATAAGTGTTTATATCGCCTTCGTTGGCCATAACTACATCCAACTGAGCGAATGCTTCTAATAACCACCGCCCCTTGCGTGTCTCTTTGCTGCCCCACTCGATAGCCCACGCATTAAAATCACCGGCTATCACCTTTGGACCTCGTCCCCTTACAAACTCAGGCAGTGCGAGGCTCGGTGGGGCGTAGCAGCTGTATACGAATATACCGCTTATTTTTGCTCACACAAAGCCACTAGCCGCCTGACCCATGCTATATTGTATGGTTTGAGGACGCAAGCCCATATCGCCGCTCCACCGGTCGGATCTGTGACCCACCCACCACCGTCAAGGTTTTTGTACGGTACACTAATGATAACAATCTCCACCGCGGATTCGTAAGTGGTCTGCGCAAGCAAATCTTGTGCGACCCTACAGTGATTGAGGTTTATTTGTATTAACCTCATTTTTTCACTGCAGTTAACGCCTTCCTAAATTTTGGGTATTTACCAATTCCGGCAATGTGCCGGTTATCTCTTCCCTCCTTTCCTTAGCACAAAATGCACTTGGGGTCTCTATTGCACTCCTTGGCAATATGTCCTTTTTCCCCACACCTTCGACATCGATCGGACAGATCGGTGCCGGTAGTGCGTGCCTTCGCGAAGTGTCCAAACATTAGGCATTTGAAGCACCTTTTTAAAGAGATCTGTTCCCTTAGTTCGCAAACAACCTATCCAATTCGAACCCTCCCCACGGCCAACAACTACTGCGCTGACTCCACTGACAGTCGCATTGTGGGCGTTTGAGTACCGCCATAAGCTTTTCTTAGGCTCACGATAGATTCTTCCCTGAGTTCCTCCAACTTGAATTGTTGCTTCAAGGCAGTGCAGATCTCTTTTCTGGATGTTACCTCATCGGTCGCTGGTAACAGCCGGCTGATCACCGTCTGTGTACCTACATATGGATAAATGCCTTCTGTATGTTGTGCAGTTTAAACTGCATACAAAGGGATTTCATGCTTTTGAACAGCTCCGGTATGCAATCTCTCTTTTGATTCCCTCAGATCCTGCCGGCCTTCCTTAGTTTCAGAGTTAGTTTCCACCTTTTCTAACAACATCTGCTTAGAACATACTGCCAGCCCTAAAAATGGTGAGCGCCTCGGAGCTTATCCTGATTCCTCCTTCTTCTTTTTACTGCTTTTGGCTAAAACTTGGTCCGTCCCGAACTTCTTGACGAGACATCGCCTTCCTTGTGCACGTTAGCGTTTTGGTCCCTATTTCCCACCTATCGAGGTTTTGACATCGTTCCTCAAAGCTTCTGGGTTTCCTGGTTATTCTTCCTCCCTTTTCCGAATCCTCTTGTTTCTCCAACCAACGGCGCATATACTGTTTTGTGATTTCAGCACTTTCTTTCGATTCTCCCGTATCCTCCCGCGATTTATTACACAGATCCTTGATGACTCTCGCCATATCCTTTACTGCCTGGTGCATGTTGTGTTTGCAATATATTCCGAAAATTCAGCAAATTTGACTGCAACCAAGATGGAGGATTACTCTTCTAGTTCAGACTTTTTTGCAACAGCCTCTAAAGTGACCTTCATTACGTATTTCGAAACATTTATAGCGCTCCTTTGGCTCAATTCTGTTTCCGTATTAGATATTGGAGGAGATCTTATAATCGTTGGGCTTCTCCTAAATGAATCCAACTCTCGATCCTGAGAAGCCTACTGTGACACCTTGCGCTCCGATTCGGTTGGTGTCATTACGGATTATGACGCCCGCCGTTTTTCTTTAGGTGTTCTTGGGAGCAATGTACTGCGTTTAAACGCCTCCTTTTCTAAGTTGTCTGCCTGTCATACACACTTTACTCAGAAACGGTTATACCAATTGACATTTATTAGACAGATTGGAATTGTACTCACCCACGCAGTCAGTGAGTGACATCTTCAAATCATCATCAAATATTCAGCTTAATCGATTCATATCTAAAATACAGCTTACAACATAAATATCTTTATCACCAAGGAGATTTTAACCTCGACCTTTCATAGCAAACATTTAGCGCCGCAACCGCAAAGCCTTCCATACACTCCTCCCCAAGGACCTGTATAAACATATCAACGACATCCTTGAGTTTAGCCTCTAACATTCCATACAACCAACACCAATTAAATTTTTCCTTGGTAACCCTTCCATCGCATACTTCCACCTTTCCCAATAAGTGAAGGAAACCGCAATAGGACGGGAAATAGAATCAAAATCATTAGGACCAAATTGATTGCCTCAATTTATCCTGCATTCGATTCACATAGACACATAATATTTACACTACAAGGCTTGGGCTCGATTTCAGGCATATGTTCCTTATAAATCACTTTATGCTCCTTTGGCTGAGCTTGAACCGTGAAGGCTGAAGGCAGGTACAACTACTGCTCTCGTTTCTATAAAACCACAAGGAGTGCGTACAAAGGACTTCCATGACAGCGACAAAAAGCACAACGGCAACGACAAACTTTGTTCTTAACTCAATTTATCACATGTCTGCAAGGATTGGATTTTCTATATAGAAAACATACTTTTCTCGAAACGATCTCAATTTGTTGAACCCGTATCACTGTTGATTGATTTTCCCGGGGGATGTGTGTATTTTCCGTCTTTTTTGCAATAACTAAGTATTGCTGCCAGGAATCCTCTCTGGATGTCAAGGTGGATTGGGTGGAGGCCTGGAGCAAAGGACAAATGGTTGCCATATCTGATGATTATGATAATACTTAGTCCGAATTGCTATCAATTTTTTTCAGAATGAATGCTATCCTTCCAAGGAGCAACGGTTATGTATGGTTTTCCGAAAGTAAAAGGACATTTTCCTAAAAGCGTTGCGCATTAATCCTACTTATTTAAGGTTAAGCAGGAAACTCCCTAATTGTCACTTTTGGTTAGTGACACAAGTTTGTGCATCCTCTGATGCAATGTTTACCAATGATACTCAAGAGGTCCTTACCCTCCTACTGATCCTAGACTTTCAGAGCTCTACTAGACTTACTAAGAGTAAGATCAACAGGCACAGATAGTGATTCTTGTCTTCCGGAGTCACATGTAAACAATGAATTTGATTGCAACCACTCAACAAATCTTTAGACAAAAGCGAGAACTCAAAGGCACACATGTACATAACATCATCCAGCGGGATGGCTGCTGTTGAAAGAACGTGTTTTGAAGGATTCTTGCATCCCCTACTTGTGCAAATATGTCCCCCACAAGCCAGGAACAGTGTAGCTGACATACAATGTTCACAAAGACAAACTGGTGGTAACATATTTACCCGAAATCTAAACAATATATTTTTGTCTTCTGGTTGAGGAACGCTTCCGCTCCTGGAAATGGGCCTCAATCGGTAGACGCAAAAATACGTCCTTGAATGCTACCACTGAGGAAGCACACATACGAGCCTGTCGGGCTTTTGGTTATTGTATTTATTTGTATTCTTTTTTCCCTTTTCTTGAGGTAATGGATATTTGTTCGGAGTTTCCTCACGTTTTATTGATAAGGGAAATTTCCAACGGTAATGTATCAAAATTATTGGAAAATTGAACCTATTATTGAGTATCTCCTTTTTCGACAAACATGGGAAATTGAATTACGAATCCTATCTATTTTGTATTTTTCATGGAAAACTCAGGGAGGTCGAAATTGGTAAAGTTCCTGAAAGGTCTTTGTAAATAAGAATTTGTGGAAGTAGTAAAAGGGAAAGGGTTTGAAAATACTTGTACGCAAAGAGGCAATGGAAAGGATGGGAGTCCCATCCTATTACAGTAGACTAAACAGGGAAAAACGTGACCGGTGAGAATAATATCCAATGGTATGTTGAAGCACTCACTTCACTACTACCTCCTGATGAAGTTACGCAAGACTGAATTCTGGAAACTAACAGGGATCCATTTATCTATACCTGAGTTTTTTGTACCCGAAATTGTAACCTCAGCGCTAGATTTACCAGTAAACAGTAGATATCCAATACCAGTGATTATCCATCATGTATATTATAGGGTCGTAAAGAGGAAAAACCATACATGGGTGAGAGAAAATGCTACCCCATTCCAATCTGATTTTATGAAATTTATCCCTTCCGAACTTCCGCGAAAACTCCAGGCCCAGTTTTGGAAAAGGTCCACCAAGCAACTGGACAATTCAACATTCAAAACCACTAACAACTCAGTAATAAGGAACTTGGCTACTTTGGCATCTAATACGCAACTCCACGTATTGATCCCACAAGATACTTTGGCCGGGTTATGGGCATAACCACACCCACCATGAAACTACGACAAGGGACCCAACCACAAATACCCATCCCGAGAGCACAACTCCAAGCCGGATAGTGGTAGACCGAACAATAGAAGACATGACAGAATGGCTCACGACCATAGTATCTAAATTGTCAAGCTGATAGGAAGAACTGTCGACATGTGCTACCAGATGCACATATGGTGGCAAATAAACAAGCCTCTAGATCTTATAATGTCTGAAAATGGCATATTCAGTAATATCGCGGTGAACGCGTACACTAAGAAACCGAAGAAAGATTTTCCAGAGGACATATTGGATAGAAAATCTGCCAAAATCCATGGAGAAGCCTTGGAGATTAGCTAGGACGAAAAAACAGGAGCGAATAAAGGGGTGAATCTGCTACCTATTAAGAGTAAGAGAACGGACGATCTAGACCTAGATCCCCCTCTGTTGTCTGTTTTAGAGATTGGGTGCTAGTCCACGGGCCTGAATGTAGGAGGTAGGTAATAGGTAGAAATAGGTCGTGTGTGTTTGTTATGAGCGAGAATCAGCACTCACACCGTAGTAGCTAGCTAATCGGCTCCCCCGTCTAACAAAATATTCCAAATATGTTAGTGCATCGTGGGATTTCCATTGGAAGATGTGACGCTACTCGTTGTAGCTGGTGGGGCATTCACATTGAAAATATTGCGTAGATTCTGCTTAGTTACTATGGGAGGGGCACGTGTTATCTTGTACTATTCCAATTCTGACCATATGTCCAGCTAATGAATTATTGCCCTCAAAACTTCGGCAAGTCCTCCTGCTTTTTGACAGGATCAAATTTCAGCTACGCCTGATAGGGACTAACAAACAAAGCTGGATGTATCTAGCAGTATAAGGGTGTAAGTGTAAGGGTCTGCCACCTGTCATTATGGGAAGCTTATTCCCAGTTTTTGAAGACAGCCTTAGTCAATGCTACCAATACTGCCATTGTGGGGCCCGGTCCCAGCATGGAGAAAATTGAACCCTCTCATTTCCCTCCGCCCCACAGGGCCCAGGTACCGCAAGTAGTAGTAAAAATGTAGCTCAATATATTTCTACATTCCTGAACGAGGAGGAGATGGTCAAAGGACTACTCAACGCATCGAGCATAGCCTGGTTATTGCTGCAGATTGCGATGTGCGTGCCCTTCAACCATCAATTACCCAGGTTGTCGTCCTTAGCATAGCATACACTTCAGCTTGAAAAACCAGCGTATATTGTCCGAAAAGAATAGCCTACTTCTCATTTTTACTCGAGAGATAGGCATCTGCTCTAGAACCCTGTTCTGTTTTTAAGTCATCGGTGTAGAAGACTTCTGTATATCCCGCCACGCATTACTCTGGAGCTTCCCAGTTTTCTCTATGTTTCAGGATAACTTCATGTCTTCTAGCTAGCAAATATAGGGGAACCCGAGGATCGGAAGGTATTTCAAGAACTTTCAATAACTCTTCCAACGCTCTGTGGCCCTCAAGTCCATTATTTCTACATTATCACATGAGGCCTGAGTCCCCTTGCCATAGCAAAGGATCGTTTGCACAGCCTATGAGCTGTGATAGCTCGTTTCATCTCTGTTTCTGTATGTTTGTTCCAAAGATGCTTCTGTCTGGAATAACTCCCGAATATTTCAATTTCGTCTCCTAGTTCCTCACAGCACGCTCTAAAGGAATTTCAGTTCGGACTCTTAATGAAACTCTTATATTCACACGAATCAGAGTTTCCAATTCGTCTCCCAGCGCCAAAGAAGTCCTCAGCTGCCTACGGCGCCGCACGTTATTGCCAAGAAATTCATTGCACTTTGTTCAATCCGTTTTCCTTGAATTCCATCTTTACTTGTCTAGTCAGCTTGAATTATAGGTATCGCTGATCTGACAGTGGGAACGCCTCTGTGTAATCAACTTTAACACCATTGAAGTGTGGATTGTTAGGCCAATTACTTCACCTCCCTACGTAGGTGGAGTGATGAAATCAAACAGCTTCTCTGCTTTGGAATTATTATACATTTGCTACTGCTCCAGCACATATTTTGAGCGTTCGCATCCCAACCTATTACGAATTCGAAATCAATTGAGATGTATATAGAATACGCTACCAGATCCATTAGATCTTGCATCGGTTGAGAACACAAAGAATGATAAAGTAAGTAAGTAGACGCAACTATGATGAGGTATCTCAGCATGGTTGCCTCTAACCGACACAAGCTCTCGGCCTTATAGATCTTCCATCGTTAAAAATTCTAGCCCCTCAACTGATCGAACCAACGTATCTTGCACCAGAAACTAAATAAGGACAGTCCTGTAGCTTTTTCAACTTCACTGCCAGCAGATAGGAAAAGGCTTTGTCATGCTGCAGGTTAATTTCACCAATCTTTATATTTTCCGACATAAGCTAATGTGTAATGGAAAACAGTTAGAAGCTTACGCCACAGTCGACGTGTGACCAGGTTTTCCGCAGCGAAGCACCATATGGTGAATGTCCCGGAGCATCTTCAGGTGCAGTGTATTCCAAGCGGAAGTGCTGGCTATATTGGGGCACTGCAGAAACGCGCTGAAACGTCTGGGAGGTACGCTCAAGGTCACCCTCCTCTGGGTTCCAGGACATAGGAACATATTGGGGAATGAGTAGGCTGACGGATTGGCGAAGCGAGGCTCTGCTCTTGGCAGCCCTTCGGTGAATACAGTCGGTGTTTCGCTGGCGGCTGTCAGAGGCGGAGTCTACTCGCACTACCTGGCAGCCGCAGGCCTTAGATAGCGAAGACTTACGAGCTGCGCCAGTCAAGGAGAAATTGGCCCGCTTATAATATAGTCAACCGAACCTCTCACCGGAGATTATACGCTACCACATGAAAGCATATGCTCCAAGAGAATTCCTGGGAGTTATTTGCGGTTGATACCCTTGTGGAAGTTCCCTGGTGGTTCTTGCTGCGTCCATACCATTGGTAGGCGGCTGAAATGTTGGCTTTGCGTGTGTCCGTGGCCGAAATGAACCAGGGGAGTATGCCTACATGGCTGGTACTCACACTCAGGCTCAGGCTTTCATGTACTTTGCCAACCAAAAATCCACAAAGCTTCAGTGCCCATCTTGCCTGTCTTTCGTGAAAGACATTTCAATCATTTAAGCAAAATATTGTCTCCCACACCTTTGCAAATTGTACTTCCAACCTTCGCTTAAAACTTTTCGCTTGGTGACAGTCTAGTTTCACTGATATTTCAATATTTGTATAGTATTCATTTCCTGCCGTCGTGACTTGCCTCCGATGAATGACTCAGGATCCAAGGGAGAGGTCGAAGAGAAACTGGCTTTCAGAGTAATGATGTAAACATACCTTTTTCAGACCAGCAGCACTGAGAACATAGAAATCAAAGCACTCAAAAAAATCTTCTTCAGAGATTACTATAGCCTCAACTATAACTTAGCCAAAGTGGTGATATATCTACAAGTTCCGAAAGAAAGCCATTGAAACCTTCATACGACCCTGAGGTAATGTCCATTGTTGAACTTTTTCATGACAAGCAAACGGAATGCCTCTTTATTAGGTCGTCAAAGATCGGTCACTTCAGAACGACAACAAAGCATCGAATAGGAACTCACCTCACAGCAAAAAACCTTTGGCAATCGAAAACCGACTACAATTGGTTTCTGGAATGTGGGCATGCTTTTCGACAACGGTAGCCAGGGTCCTCAGAATGCTTGCTTTCTCCAGCTTGAGCGAGAATTCCAGCGATATAAACTACACATTCTCGGTCTAAGCAAGCTGCCTGACTTCTAACTGCAAGATTTCAACCCAGGTTAAGGAGCATCGCAATTGTATAATGATAAGCACCAATGGAGACTTCCAATCTAGTGGACAACGATACTTTCTACGAACAATTGAATGTGGTTCAAGGAAAGTTTCCTAAAAGTACATTGTGAACGGGATAGGTGATATAAAGCCAACGCGGGATCTGACAACACCTTTCTCGAACATGTGATTGGGAAACATGGTCTTAGCGACCGCAACTATAATGGCAGGAGGTTCGTGGATTTGGGCAACTTCCACCGCCTTGTCACTGGTGGCACATTGTTCGAGCACTGAGCCTGCCATAATGACCTTATGGGACCGTTGGGATTCATATGACCGGCACCGCACGAGCAGCTTTACTGACCGCTACAAGCTTTTGGTCGCAAATCTTCCGATTGTCCTGTGAAAAACTTTTCATCCACAATAATGAACAAGTGAAGAGTTGGGAAAAACACTTCACCATAGTTCTTAACCGTATTACATCCCGTGAAGTTTCTATTTTATAGATGAAATTGTTAGTCACCGTAACATGCGAATACGGTCTGTTCCTCCAAACAGAAGAGAAATCATGTCGGCCATCAGTCCAACCATGCTCGTACGCAAATCTGAATCCGAGACCTTCCCCAAAGAGTTAGAGAAGGGGATAGTCAGCAAGTTTCCAAAAAAGAACACACGTTTTGAGTTTTACAATTGGAGGGATATCGCTAGATAATAGGTAAAATAATCCTGGGAGACATCAAAGTACATCTCAAAGGCTTGATCGACGGAGAGCTGGCTGGTTTCCGTTTCGGATTTTCTTGAATTGACCAAATCAACACCATTTGGGAATAATGCGCGGAATTTAGATCTCCGATAGCGTGAACAGGGAGTGCTCTACATAGGAGGGGCATTCCGGAGAAACTAATAGTTATTACGTACTGCACCGTGGTAAACTGTTGGAGGATTTTGAAGTCCAAAGCGAAGTCCGCCAGGGTTGAATCCTTTCACCAATATTATTTCTTCTTGTTGTCGGTGACTGGAATGGACGATGTCATCTTTCGTCAACCTCCTCGACCACGCTGACATCTGTTTGCTCTCTCACTGGGATTTGGAAAGAGAGGCAAGTAGGGCTGAAGATAGACGCCAACAAAATCAAGGTTCCGGTGACGGGTCAACGCACTCTATCTGAATTATTGGTCAGAGCATCGAAAGAGTCGATCAATTCGTATATCTTGGAAGTGTGGTTTCTGCCAACCGCCTCACCGAACTAGATGTTGCCCGATGCATTAACAGCCCTAGATTCGCCTTCTCTGCCCTGTCTACTATCTGAAAATGCAGTCATGTCAACACTAAGAACAGTAGAGGACGAGTGCTAGCGCCTCGGGAAGTTGTGGAGCCGCAACGCATTTCTGGTAACCAAGGGCAATGACGATGGTATTATACCCCACCAAGGGGTGAAGGGCAATCATATCAGCATTAGATCATACCAACCGATATCGAACGATATCGAACTTGCATAAAAATTCGAAACCAATTTAGAGGCCTCTTATAAAGAACGGAGTAAGAAGAAAACTTATCGTGAAGATTGGTGCCCCTTAGAATTCTGTCCGCTGCCGACTGGGTAGTCCCCTAAGTTTGCCTTGACTTCAGCGTACTTCTGAGTATGAGACTTGAGTCTGCTAGTGAAAACTGTTATCATGATGGCACGAATCAGGGAACATTACTTACTCTTAATTCAGTCCCTGTTTTAGCCTAATAAGTTAGATAACTATCACATTCAGGGCGAAAAACCGGCAGAGGGTCGCCCCCGTCAACAAATTTTCATCATCATCATCAACGGCGCAACAACCGGTATCCGGTCTAGACCTGCTCTAATAAGGAACTCCAGACATCCCGGTTTTGTGCCGAGGTTCACCAATTCGATATCCCTAAAAGCTGTCTGGCGTCCTGACCTACGACATCGTTTCATCTCAGGCAGGGCCTCGTCTTCTTTATCTACCACAGATATTGTCGTTACAGATTTTTCGGGCTAGATCATCCTCATCCATACGGATTAAGTGACCCGCCCACCGTAACCTATTGAGCCGGATTTTATCGACAACCAGACGGTCGTGGTATCGCTCATAGATTTCGTCGTTATGTAGGCTACGGAATCGTCCATCCTAATGTAGGGGACCAAAAATCCTTCGGAGGATTCTTCTGACAAGCAAGATCATTATCTTATACAGTAAGAGCTTTGACCCTATGGTGAGACGTTTCAAGCGGAACAAGTTTTGTAAGCTGAAATAGGCTCTGTTAGCTTCCAGCAACCGTGCACCGTTTTCATCGTCATAGCTGTTATCGGTTGGAATTTTCAACCCTAGATAGGAGAAATTTTCAACGGCCTCAAAGTTGTAGTCTCCTATCTTTATTCTCCCCATCTGACTAGTGCGGTTTGATGTTGTTTGTTGGCTGCAGCATTGATGTACAGTCCAAGATCTCGCTCCGCCTGCTCGATCTAGATGAAGGCAGTTTGTATGTCAATATCGTCAGCATTGGCCAGAAGTTGGCTGAACTTAAAGAAGGTCGTACCCCTCGCATTTACCTCAGCATCACGGATCACTTCCTCCAGCGCCAGGTAAAAGAAGACGGATGATAGGGCATTCCCTTGTCTTAGACCATTGTTGATGACGAACGGTCTCGAGAGTGATCCTGCTGCTTTTATCTGGCCTCGCCCATTGGTCAGGGTCAGCCTAGTCAGTCTTATCAATTTCGTCGTGATGCCGAATTCCCTCATGGCCGTGCACCCTTTCACCTTGACCATGCTATTAAAGGCACCCTTAGAGCCGATGAAAAGATGGCGCATATTGCAACAGCTTTTCCATCGATTGCCGCAGAGAGAAAATCTGATCTGATTTGCCTGGGATGAAGCCTCTCTAGTATGGGCCAATGATGTTCTGGGCGTGTGGGGCCAGCCGGCCTAGCAAGCGGAGAATATTTTATAGATGGTACTCAGCAACGTAATACCTCTATAATTACTGCACTGTGTATGAGATAGATAATGCCTCATTGCCAATCGTCAGGCATTGACTCGCTGTCCCATACCTTGAGCACAAGTTGATGAACCACGGCTACAATTCCATCGGCTCCTGGCGACTTATGATTTTTAAGCCGATGAATTGCAGGAACTGTTTCTTCTATGCTTAGTGGTAGTAGCATTTGTCCGTCGTCTTCAGTTGGCAGGACCTCCAACTCGCCGACATTTTGATTGTTGAGCAGTTCATCAAAATACTCAACCCATTGCTCCACTATGCCCATTCTGTCGGAAACCAGATTTCCCTTTTTGTCTAGGCAGGACCAGGTGTATATGGCTTCATCCTAATAACTTGTTGGTAAAGCTTCCGCGGCTGGTGCTGTTGCCCCCTGTACTTTTCTAGTTCACAGACTTGTTGGTTCTCCTAGGCTTCCTTTTTCTGTCTGTGAAGTCGCTTCTCCGCACGATGGAGCCCGTGATAAGCTCTGCGCGTGCCCGCGTTCTTTGAGAATGCAACATTACTCGGCATGCGGCATTCTTCCGTTCTCTTGTTAGCTTACATTCATCGTTGAACCAGACGTTCCAACTTTTCTTGTGGCTGGGGCCAAGACTGTTTGTGGTCGTATCAATGATAACGTTCTTCTAGTGGTTGCGAAAATCGTTTGTTGATGCTTCATCTCCAGAACATCTGTTAGCTGCCGTTATTGCGACATCCATTCCCCCTTTATAGCCATTACGGAGGGCTGCGTTGTGGATGGTTTCAGTATTCACTCTCACCTGATTGTCAGAGGTGATTGTAGGTGGTGTCGTAATTCGAGCTCGGAGCACTATCCCAACGAGATAGTGGTCCGAGTTTATATTGGCCCTCCTATATGCTCTGACATTCATCACGGCTGAGAGGTGGGGAAGTCAATTTGATTGAAAGTCCCTACTTGACTGTTGAAATCACCAAGCATGATTTTGGTATCATACCTGGGACAGGCTTCAAGGGTCCGTTCAACTGCCTCATAGAAGGTATCCTTCTCCAACTCTGCAGTCCCCTCTGTAAGGGCGTGAACGTTTATGAAGCTTACATTTCTAAATTAGCCTCATAAACACAGAGTGCATAGCCTTTCGCTTATATTTTCAAAGTCCATGACAGCAGGTTTCATTTTTTGGCTGACTAAGAAACGTACTCAAAGCACATGGTTTACTGGATGGCCGCTATAATATATGGTGGCTCTTCTCCAGGAAACCGGTCCCTGTCCAGCGCATCTCTTGCAACGCTGTTACATCAGCCTTATATTGGGACAGGGTATCAGCTAGCTGATCAGCAGCATTCGGTCTATACAAGAAGCGCACGTTTCATGAGAGAATGCGCAAATCGTTATTCCGTTGTCGTTGCCGGGTTTGTCACTTCGAAATCCATCGTCTCCGAGGCTCCTTCATCCTTCTCCGTCTACAGTTTTCCATGAAGAAAGAACTCCCAGCGATCCCCACATGGAGGCGCAGATAGAGTTTGATAGTAGAACTGTTGGTGTTGGTTCAGCAGGTGTTTCCCAGGTTTTATGCTCCATCGTAGGTACCAATCCACGTTTTGCCCCGAGATCTATACTACCCTTTGAGCGCCTCATCTTCATCTTGATGTTGAGATAACTGCATTTACAGCGGATCTAGGGCTCACACTTTCGTTTATCCATCCATTGATGCATATAGGGAGAGTATGATGACCCGTCAGACTGAGAGCCTTGGTTTTGTTCGTGTTTACCTTCAGTCCAATTTTACTTGCCTCTCTTTCCAAATATACAGCCATTTGTTCAGGGTCCGGTTTCGATCCCAAAATCCTCCGAAAATTTCCTACGGTGCTGCGTGACATTTCACGCCATCATATGACGTTGTGGTAATAGCTATTACTTACAGATACACTCCCTGTTCACACTATCAAAAGTTTTTTCTAAATCGATGAAGGGTAGGTGCAGCAAAGATCTAAACTCCGCGCACTGTCCCAAAATTATTCATCTTAACAGTACGCCAGGCTTGTTATGTAGCACATGCTGTAAGCAGAACTACGTACTTCTTGCGGCTCATATCGGTAAACTGGACATGTTCCCGTGATTTGCCCATTCTTGTATGCAAGATTTTGATGGATATCCTTACATACAGCATTATGCCTGGTGATGCATTGCACTGTTGCCAGTACAGCCAGTAAGGAGCTATCCCCACACCTGGCAGTTAGGTATAAAATGCAAATCCATCTATGAGAAGAAGAAGGAATTTAAGGTCCGGTACGGATAACCGGCGGGAATCGGCTGACTTGGTGACTAGGTCGGACTCCCGTAATGGACAGCAAGGCGTCGAAACCTCTAATCGTGGGGCGGTTCGACTTCTAGGCGACACGACGACCAGGAGCATTGCTTCGCCTACTGCAGTTGTTTCCCCACAATCTGTGGCGACCACATCAGCAGGTTCGCGTAAGCAGCGGATGAAGTGGACTGAAGAAATGAACCTCTTCATCATCCGCTCCTATTACGAAATAACAGCGGAGACGGGTACAATATCTTACCGCCCCTTGTTGCAGCAGAAATTCGTCGAGGGTTTCCCATAATTCGCGCACGTGACTGTGCAGCGAGTCGCAGACCAGTACCGCTTTATTACTCGCAACGACAAAATCCCGGCCACCATCAGGGAGCGTGTTCGACTTGAGGTCATCAGGGAAACTGGTGACCAAGAGTCGATGGGCGCAGGGGTGGCGTCATCAACAACACCACGCCGCACTGCAAGCAAGAGTTTCAGTGCTCACCAAAGCACTCTTCTCCACCGTCCAGCTGTGGTTCCCGCAGAGGTTCGGGACGAATTCCAAACAGGCCGTATAGAATTTTCGGATATGGATCCTTTGCAGAGACCAGGTATTCCCAAGCTCTATGCATCTCCAGCAACTCCGGGAATTCTATCTCGAATCAATGATGAGATTGCGTCTCGGCTGTGTGCTGATATGTTGCTCCTGCACCTACAATCACTTGTGTATTGTGGTGCAGTTACGGCTATCAGATTGCACGATCAGAAAATTCGCTTTCATGTTAATGGTTTGAGTGACCAAAGAGATCCACCATGGAAAATTCGTTTGGAACGTCGGCGGGACTCACTAAGGCAGAACATTGATATACTGATTCATATCAGCACTGGCAATGCCAGCAGACGGGTGAGAAATAAAGTGCAGAGGGTTTTCCGTAACTATACCATCCCCAGTGAGACGTAGTTGAAATTCTGGACGCACTAAAGCGGAGACTTTTTGTCATATGCAGTCGGTTACGATAGTATGGCAAAGTCATTCCAGCGTCCAGCGTCCAGACAGTACAGTTTTCAGTGACGGAAGTGAAAGACTATTGGGGTGGGGGGGGGGAGGGTCTGAGCATACTGAGTGGATCACCGCCGAAGGCACCCGCCATGTCAATACGCCTGACATGAATTTTGGGGATGTTACCGAAGGGGAAGTTCGAGAAGCCATAAACAGCTCGAAGAACTCGAGGGGCCCAGGTCTGGATCGGGTACAGAATTTCTGGCATAATACATAAATGAGGTCATGAGTTGGCCGGAGGAATTTCCACCCTTCCTCACTGCGGGGATTACCTACCTTATCCCTAAGAAGGACACGGTGCAGGACCCCGCAGACACAAGACCGATTACTTGCCTACCAACCCTCTACAAATGCATAATGTCCATTATTAGTGGAAGGGTCAATCCGCTCCCCGAAACCAAGAACATTCTGTCTAAGGAGCAGAAGGGCTGCCGAGTTGGATCAAGGGGTTACAAAAAGCAACTCATTATCGACTCGGTAGTTGTAGGACAAGCAACTAGAGGCCAAAGAAACATCCTTAGTTGCTATATCGATTATGCCAAAGCTTTCGACAGCGTCCCGCATGCCTGGCTAATCGATGTTCTCATCTGTATCGCATTGATCCGAAACTAATAAATTTTTTGGCAACAGTGATGGAAGGGTGGCATACCACCTTATCAGTGCGTCCATCTGAGGGTGCATATACATCAGAGCCCTTCCGTATACGGAGGGGCATTTACCAAGGGGATTCGTTGAGTCCCCTTTGGTTTTGTATGGCACTGGACCCCCTTTCATAGCTACTGAATTACGCTAGAGGGCATGGTTTTACAATAAAGTGTGGCCCACGTGCTAAGTACGAACTGGCACATTTGATGTACTTCGATGACATCAAGCTGTATGCTGGTACTGACGACCGTCTTAAAAGTCTGTTGTGAATAGTAGAAATGTCCAGCCGTGATATTGGGATGGAGTTTGGATTAGACAAGTGTCGAATCCACGCCATCTGCAAAGGTCATCACGGGCTGCATGACGGACACAGCATTGGTGACCTCCACATCGAAGCTATGACCGAGACAGACTTCTACAAATACCTAGGAATTCTGCAAGAAATGCATGCTCAAGTTAGTGATCTGAAGGATGCTCTGCTGTCCGGATTCCTGCGACGTGTAAAGCTGGTGCTAAAAAAGCATCGCTCGGGGAAGAATAAAATAAGTGCGTTGAATGTATTCACTATTCCTTCACTGGCTTATGCATTGGGAATATTATTAATTATTATGATCATTATTATTAATACAATTACCAATTGATATAAGGCGGTTTCATTTGACCGTCCTGCCCGGTAAGCATGTTGACAGGGATGTACAGAACATTAGTTCTAGTGTAGCTGTTCAAGACCTTCTCGTCTGATTTCAGTAAAAACCATGTCAAGAAATTGGTCTACAAAATTTCTAGTGAAAACGATCCTTTTTACTCATATGCAGAATAAAAACTGCTTTTGTACTCCTTCAATCAGTTGGTATGTATTTTAAGGCTACGCTACCCCTTTTCATACTAAAGAGGGATGCTAAAATGATTTTTGGGCCCATCGGAAGTAGTGCGAAGAAAATATCACTGCCCACCTTACTATGGCTTCTCAGCATACCTCTTTTGCTAGTCTCCAATTTCCATTTTTCCTCTTCTGTCTGTTATTGGGTTGTCAAACAGGATATTATTGTACTCCCTCGTATGACTTTCCCATTTGTTACCTAGATATTTGGAAAATTTGTTTGCCTCTTTCTTCAGCACACCTTTATTTCGGATTGATGGATGATTACCAATCGGAAATCCACTTGCCCTTTCTGAATTGGAGATGATGAATATTTTGACCCGACAGCGAGGAAGTATGGCTGACATAACGAACCATCGTTACAAAGCTCTGCATTTTGTGTCTGAACCACCACCAAAATATGTGATTGATGGAATTTTCACGGAAATTTCCAATGTAACCGAATTTCCAGAGATCATTTCGGCTTACTTCGAAATATTTGAAAATCTTTCGGGAAAATTAAAGTAGTCCAAATTTAATTTAACTCACCCCACCCACATCAAAATACCAAGCACTCGAACAGCACTGAACTTTCCAATCAACACTTTAAGCTAACAAACGTAAATAAAAAGATATCAAAGGGCACAAATCCCAACATAAAAATAAGCCGCGCCATCAAAGACATGGATAAACATTTACGATGTCTTCCACCGAAATATATCACAAACAATTCACATTATTTCAAACAAATTACAGAATAAATCCTTCGTGATTCCCATCCCAGCATCTGCCTAAAAGCATTTCAACAAATTGGATCCTATTTGTCGACTACAGAAAAAACGACCCCGACCAGAACCCACCCCAACCACCACCCAATTAGGTTCCCTCCAAATAATATAAATCACACCCTGAATCCTATATGAGTTCTTCACAAGGATATACACGTATGTGTAAAAAATTTTGAAAGGTATAGGCGCTAATCTGACGCCCACATGCAATTTAACAAAATAAATTAGCTCCGTCTAACGCCAGAATGTTTTTCAACCCCCAAAGTCATTAATTTAATAGACTGATAATTTGTAGCGGCAAATAGCGACGAAAATATTTTATGTGGCCATAGACGATTCGTGTCTACTCCACATAACAGGAACAGGATCAAACTACCACTAGTTGGGAGACGAACGTGCCGAAATTAATCACTTCACCGGGAAATCGGAAAGTAATTCGATTTTAGGCGATCAATTAACTTCAAATAGGTTCCTGGTACGTATAGTGTGGATTCGCCGATGGTTGAGGTAGAAAGGAGGATTTTCAGGGTATTCCTCGGGGTGCTTCCTAAGAAGTTTAGGGAAAGTAAAGAAGCTTTTCCACGTACTTACACGACTTTATTAACAAATTTGTACATAAAATATCAAATATCATTACTTATAACACATTGAGCTTGTTGATACCAAAGGAATACTTCTTACCATTCAATACCCTCAAATTGCGCTAGTGAAACTAATCCCGACCGTCCTAACAAAATTAATCTCCTTAATCACAGACACACCTACGACGTCCTGTCACAGCGTGAGGGTCCAATTTCACTTGAATTGTTACAGTTCATCTCTTGTTGATGTTTCGGCTGCCGGAAGATGAGCATTAATTTCTTTCCAGAAGTTGGCCCGTTCCTCAAGGAGGCCATGTTCATTTTGAAGGACAACCCAATTATCAGGATCCTTACTACCAATACGAGCATACGTTATCGGATGGCCCAGAGCCGGTTTCCATGTTGGCAATCCACTGTCTTCTGGCGTAGGATTTCTGCGGAAGAAAGAAACAGAAATTAAGGAAAAGACATGTGAATAGCGGATGAATGAAAAATAGAAGGGAATCTAGGCAATGGTGTCAAATATAATCCAATGGCATATGCTCTAATTTGGGTTAATTGCCTCCCATTGCGCTAAGAGAAAATTCGATTATTGAAGGATTTATTTCAGACAGTTGAAGTTCGATGGGTGGATAATTTGGACAGTTTCGATAACTGGAAAACTAATGATTACGAAGTGAACTGTGATTAGTAGGAGCGGATACAAAGGTGACTTAATTTAGAAATGTCAAAGAACCAAATGGGGTAGTCACAACGAGAGCCTTCGTGCTTGATTTGATCTGATTGAAATACTTACTGCTGCCCAACCTAACGAGTCCGTAGCATCGGTTAGGACTTCCCAACATAGCACCTAGGATTTAGAACTAACTATTTTCTAGCTCTTGCAAATGTCAAGCATTAAGCCACCCAGCACTCAAATAAAGAGCCCATGAAAAACTAGAGCAACAACGTATCGAGTGTCCCAGCGCTTTCTTTAAAAAAAATTCTCATCCCCGTCTAATAATCAATGGCATCCCGGTCGAAGTTGAGCTTGCATGTCAACAGTTCTCCCCAAATCAGCTTTCTCGTATGTTCTGGCAAAGATAACTACTTAAGTTTGCTGGTTTGCTCACCTCAACCGTAGATCTCAGAAGGTCCCTCCAAAACTTTCCAGATTGGCCTTTCGCAACCACCCAATACGCAACAACAAATGGTAAACAGTCGAAGATAAGGGTACTTGATGAAACTCCTATAGAGGAGACCTAAACCTACGCAGGACATAGGATGCCGATGCAGGACGGGTACACCATAGGTCGAGCCTAAAGAGAGTATCGCTTTGCCTAAAAGACAGTATCAAATCAGGATTTAACCCATCGTGTTTCATCACGGTTTCGATAGCATTCAGGTTTACAAGGCCCAAGTGGGATGAAACAGATGAATTATGCTTAATATCTTTTTGAGAGCCTAACCATCCAGGATCCAATTCACTCTTCCAAACTAGACAATAAAGAGGCGAACATGATGACGAATCCTGGGTTCCACTTGGGTGTGGGCCAAATTGAACGATCAATATTCACAGATCATTTAGGCGTTCCCCAACTACATTTGTTCCAAATGAACTCAGCTAAGAATCTGAAACCCTCTCAGTTCACTTCAGATTTTCGATGAAAATTCAGAAAACACGCACGAAGTTTGCTATAATTGTTGAACATACTGCAAAGTTGATTTTGACCATGTCCTGATAAACAATGACAATATTAATAGCTTAATTCCACTAGGATCCCATTCTAAAGCCGAGTTTTTGAAGGAAGTTCTTAATCCAGGGAAACGTAAATGGGGTAATTAGGCACTTCAAAAATATCAAGACTGCAAACTCTACTATCTCTTGCTGATACCACCTAGGAACACACATGTTTCAACATTATAACTCTGTTCTCGATCTTGGAGACTCACCGATGTTTGGGCCTCTGTAATAATTCTGAAAAGTAACACCCTAACATGTGTCCGGATAGCTGAGTGGTTAGAGCACAAGGCTGTCGTACCAAAGATCGCAGTTCAAATCACACTGGTGGCAGTGATGTTTATATCGTGATTTGACGTCGGATACCAGTCGAATCAGTTGTGAACGAGTACCTGAGTTAAATCAGGATGATAATCTCGGGCGAACGCAATGCTGACCACATTGCCTCCTACAGGCTATCCTGAAGTGCACCGTTGCGGTCTTGAATTAAGTGCTCTAAAACACTTCAAGGTTCTGATCCAATTGAATTGTTGTGCCAGTTATTATTATTATTATTAACACCCTAATATAGCACTGAACTTAATGCCACAGCCACCAATATGTGCACGACGACATCCTGGGTCAGCATTTTTTAATAAATTATACCTCCCCTTCCTCCCTCAAGCTGGGTATTCTTACGCCTTGCAAGTCACTCATGAAAATAAACCACGAAACAAAAGTTAGATCGAGAACTATTGTGCCTCGAGCGGAGAACGACTTTAAGGTAATCAATCCAAAATGTAAGTTAAGACTCAGGTTTTGTACCAGTTGCCCTTGCCAGTTTTCGGTGGACGGAAAATCAGATCAAATTTGAATTGGGGAACATTGTCGACATAAGGCTCCAGTCAGCCTAACTTACTGCAGACAGAGCTTTATCCACAGGTGAGCAGAAAAAAACACCTCCGAGCAATCTGACCCCGCCAAACTACTTTTGGAAAAACTGTTACCGCAGACTGCTTTCCCGTATACTGCCTATTAAAGCTCATAAGAAAACTCCTTATATCTGTGAAAACAACGTCACTGCAAGACGTTAAATTTTGTTTCTTTAAACAACGAAACATGTGGTGGGAACGAGCGGCTCCAGAAGTGTTGGTCTTCCTTCAACTATGTGGGAAGATCCGACATCTGAAAGGACAAGTGTTACTGAAGCCAATAAACCTATGTCTCGCACCTCCAGTTTGCTTAGAGATAAAACCAAAAATAACAAACTCATGTAAATGAGGCTAACAAAGAGCACGATTTTATGCGCAAGAAGATTTTTATTTTAAAGATTACAAGTGTAAGGTTAGATAACCGACGTGCACTTATTTTTCGACAACACGTCCAGCAACAAAGAGGCCGTGGTCACTGCTCCCGCTGCAAGTTTATCGACCAATGCACCATCTATCGAGGACGTGCCCAACATACTTAATTGTTTCACGAACATTCTGGAAACGCTCATTTCAAATACTCCTTCTTGCTTTAGAATGATAGGACCTACACAATCATATGCTCTACTAGTTCTTTGAGTTCAACGACGTTTCCTACTGTACCAGGTGATCTCTGCTCCACTGTGCAGGAACGCATATTTGCCTCCCGATTTGCGGTCAATCTTGTCACCTGCAAAATCTGCGACCCCGTAGAAAGTGAGACTGACACCTCCACAGTTCCAATAAGCTTAAGTTGGTTTCTCCACTCATCGACACAGCAAACCAAATTTAACGTCTGATGTTAACGTTCCTCTCGTTTCGGTCTGGATCTCTAGGTAGTGACTGACTTCTCCCAAGTCTTCCATTTGGAGGTGTCTACTCAGGTGTTTGCTCATTACTTTCATAATTTCAGGACTTGTTGTGGCTACCAACAAATCGTCGACTTCACCGAAAGCAATTACTGCTTTCAACTTCCAAACTCCTGCTAACTGCTTCAGACCGTATAGGCTCTTCTGTAATCTCAGAAGCTGAACCTTTTGCCATAATACAACAAATTCTTCAAACTGCATTTCATTCACATCTCCGTTCAGGTATGCACTCTTCTGAGATACCGCTTTGACGACGTGTTCTTTCTCTTCAATTTTTGGCAACTCTTCTTGGGGTCGATTGAGTTTCCGATGATCCTCACCGATCAACTATCCTTAACCTCTCCGGTGCTGCTCCAAATCCAGTCCAAGCATGCACTTCGCAGATTCAGTCAACGTTCTATTATTTGTTTCTCCCACTCCACTTTGTTGTGGCATGGAAGCAACGATCAATTGCTACTCCAGCCTTTTCGCCGAAAAAAAACTTGTAGTTCCTATTCCTTTCCGTTGTCAGATCTGGCCGCGACTGGTTTTCCTCCAAAGCTGTTTCCCATTGCTGCAGCATAATCTATAATTGCATCGATTACCTTTATTTTCAATTTAATCAGCTTGACGACCATGAATAGTCATCGATGAGTGTCAGAAAGTATCTGTTTCCGTTTGGTGGGTTTCATCCGCATCAGTCCGAACAAATCTGAATGGAACAGTATCCCTGGTTCGCTTTCTCTTTTACCCCACCTCATTTCTTTACTTTTTTCCCTTTGATGCAGCCGTCACAAGTTGATTCATCCTTACAAGGATTCCAACATTTCCGTTGGTTTGGGCTCTCCATTTTCTTGATCATTGCGAGATTTCGATGTGTCAACCATCTTGAATGCAGACCCATTAGCATTCTTTAGTTTCAGTCTGTATAGACTGCCGTCGTTGTCTGGACGAAAAGCTTGAACTTTTGTTACAATTACCCTTTTCTGGTTACGTTTTCCTGGAGCTGCTGATTTGAGAGCTACTTCCGAACTCCCGCTGATGGAGCCATGAAATTCTGATCTTCTCTGGTACTCGTCCATGATCTTCCCAATTCCATAATAGATTGTAAGGTTCCTCCCGTCCTTCGAGCGCAGTGACTAACCCCGAATACGATTCCGGAAGACACATCAGGAAAATAACTACGACCTCCTCATCCTTAAACGACTTGCCTCATTCTCAGAACAGTGCAAGCACTGTCATGACAGCGGGTATGCGGGCACTTATGTATCCTATGTACTATATTCCGTGAGGTTTTCTCCTTTGGTACAACCCACTTTGGTGTGTGGATCGATTGTATTTCTTCTTTAGCGCTTGCCTGCTTTGTTGAATATTTACCAGCTGGTTTTCTTGGGAATGTCTTTGTTATTCTTCTTAGTCCACTCCCCGTCCACCGGCATGCACCCTGAAAGCAACTGATTGTTCATGTGCCGATGATCTGTGAAAACCTAGCTAGCAGACGTTGTTGATTTAATGGACCAATAAAGGTCTAAAACATGCCCAAGCAAGGTATAATCAGAACCTAATTTGACATTTAGGTCATCCAGTTCGATCTGAAGTAGCCTTCCGTGGCCGCATCTAGTTACTACTGGGAAGACTCCTTCTCCTATGCATCCCAAGTCTCCGTAAGTGTAGACCGGAATCTGGCAATCAGTATTCCGTCTAAAACCTACTCCGAGTCCTGCTCGAGTTGGAAAAATGAAATATTCTGGACGCTCTCAATTCCAACATCAAGGAGGGAATGCACATGTCAAATGCCAATCTTAACCCTTTTAGGAAAGTTAATGGTCGTAATCAATAGGTTCGACCTTATCCTAAGTGAGCACAACAATCCCATTAGTAAAACCAGGTATCGAAATTTGCGGATCACTGGCTCAAAAGTTTGTATCCCTTTGAGTTAACCTCTGACAGCATGCAAGAAATATTTAGAGCGCATAGTCAAACAAAACTTCAAGAGGCGTCCCCTTTTCACCAAGCCATCAAATCAAATAAGTTTTTATTATTGAAGTCCCCTGTACTCGTTGAGATGTCTAGTTGTTTCTTCGCCGTCCAACCTAAAGTGCCTCAACCATCCTCGTTTTTCAAACGGGCTTGCAATCGTCTTTCTCAAATTCGCCCAGCAACCGTAGTACCTCTGTAGTCGAAAACTTGGTTACTGTAGCATCTAAAGCTACTAGAAATTAAAATAGAGTAGGAATTGGATACAGACCCGATTATTTTAGGAAGAGCTCACTACCGCCCTTAGATAGTTGACATATTTCGCAGAAATCAAAAAGGAATGCAGATGATCACCGCATCGAAGCATTTGTGTTTGGTGTAAAGCATGAGCATAAAAAGGACGAAACATGAACAGCGCTCTTTTCACTTAGGTAATATATAAATGAACTGTGAGAGTTAATTACCAGGAGGCGGAATATCCATCAATACAGAAGGGGTTTGATAGGAGGCATTAACTTGCTTTTTATGCTCTACATTAGAAGTGGATAGCACTGAAGTATCAAATGGCAAAGCTACCCGGGAGCAGCAATTAAATTGATTGCAGCGGGGAAAGCTAAGATAGGCTGGGTCGTGTGCAGACTCAGAAAACGGGCATCTCTAAAAAGATGCTTAAGATGTCTTTAGAGCAGCATTCACCATAAACTTATTCCGAAAACTGCTATTTCACTGTAGGCAATATGAAATGGCAAAGCGCCACGGAGACAGCACTCCATGAGCTAACAGTAAAAATTGAGAAGGCGATGTCCCATAAAGAATACACCTTAGACACATTCATGGACATCGAAGGGGTCTTCAATTATGCCTCATTCGCGGCTGTTTGTAACGTGGCAACACTGCATGGAATCGATCCGCTGTTTATCAGTTGAATATCCTTCACACGACAGAGTGGAGAAAAACCACATATTGGTCGGACAGAATTCTGTTGAGGCAGGGTTGCCCACAGAGAGGAATTCCCTCTCTTCTCTTATGGATCGTGAGAGACGAAAAGCTCTTCGTACAATCATTTACGGACAATCTAACCGTAATAATTATCGGCAAGTTTGGGGACACAGTGCGTGCACTCGAAACTATCCTAAATTTACTCCCCATAGGCTTGATACTATCGACGCGTGGAAAGGCGGCCAACCATACGCCCATCTAGAAATTTCTTGACAAACATCAGGTGGCTCTGGTTTCCAAATTCGTCTTCGAAAAGACATACCCCGTTATAATCACCCAAGGAGAAGAATGATCAGTTCATGGCCACGAGGAGGGGTAGTACCATTCGAATTTGATCCAGCAGTCAGGCAGCGTTATCAGCAATAAACAGCAAGGATATATCACGCCAGTTGGTGGTTGGGACATATCAAACCTGTGATATCAGGTGCTGCTGAAACTAACAGACTAGCTCGCCAAGGCCCTGCATCCACAATGGCGGCGCCAGAAACAGCTTTTGACAATCGGCACTGTCAAGTTTACTCTGAAGGGGGAAATTGGAGGGTTTCACGCGGCCAAATGGAGAAATTGCAATTTCTTCTGGCAGGTGAAAATCTTTGTGAAGGAATTCGGTTTTTTTTTTTTGTTTTCCCATAAGAAGTGGGACATGAAAACCCTAGAAGGGCTTTTAACGGGGAACTGCTCCATAAACTACCACACGGAAAAAAATTCGCAGTGGTGGCCTCGGCCATATACAGCCAATGTGAGGAGGAAAAAGAAACAGGCACTTCGTCTGCAACTGCTCGGCCTCCTCAGACCTAACACGAAGATACCTTAGTAAAAGAGCCTATGCGTTCTATGTCTCTGGAGAATGATCTCAGATTCGCCAAAGCCTGGGAACATCCAAGGCAAGAGGCCATTGGATAGGTTACCTCCGGAAATAGTACAATGGGCCCAAAAAAGGTCTGAGTGCTTGCAGCTGCGGCTCCCCCCACTAAACTTAACTAACTGTTTCAAAAATCCTTACACCATTTCTGTTTTTCGCTGAAATCTGGTGTCCTTCTTTCACTTTCGGATGCAGTATTTCAGCACTCTATCATGTGAACCGTTTCTTATCTACCTCCTTCCTACCTATATACGTAGTGCTCGCTGCGTACGTAGTGTCGTCCAGATTGGTGAAACCCTCAAACAGACATGATCCTGGCTATATGTAGATTGAATTTTCCATTCCATGCCAAGCATTAACATTGTCATTTGGAATGTCCATTTCTTTATATCGAAACCAAGATGCCCAAAATCTCTTTGTGTTGTCCCATCATCACACTAGGGAAAATAAAGGAGCTGTAAATATTGAGGTTGGATATTCCTACTATGAGGAATTCACTTTTCTGGAACTTGATTCACTTGTCAAATAAATCTTTGTGCCAAGCTCTGTTGGTTCAGTTGCAGCTCAGTTTGCTACTTATGAGCACGTCCTTCTCTGATATGGTTAATCGGTGCGGATACTATGTTCTCACCCAATAGTTGAGCATACCTTAAATCAGCCACATTCCACTATCATGTTCACGGGGCTTGGGAATTTTAGGCATTTGTTGAGTATTCAACACCATCGTTTTTCTTACAAAGCATAGACCTAGAGTGTGCAGATAATTCCATAGGCTCTTCAACCAGTTCCTCGGTTCTACTTTTAACTGACCAGATTCAACAAAGCTAGTAACACCGCTTGGGGGTCACCTACTCGCAGAATTAGCATAAGTCGCAACCTAGTCCCACCTTACCAACCGCCAGCAGTTTAAATGCTGCTTCAGTTGGTAAACTGGGCAATCTGAACTGTTTTTTCTGCGCCCGCGCGGATTTCCTCCTTTGTAATGATTTTGTCGAAATCCTTACATTGTTGTCTTCTGACCTTGTGATAAACATGTTCCACCTTAGAGAGAAAATTGATAGCTATTTTATTAAAAGATTAGCTCAGCTTCTGCATCAATTCTTCGTTTCGCGAATGCCGGATTCAGTTTGATATTCATTCTGTGGTCCATCAGCTCTGAATCCAATTCGACCCTTCGGCGAATACGTTACAAGACTCATTTTTTGCTGGATCCAACCACCCACGTCTCCTATTTTAAAACTTTTATTATATAATTTTGAGGATCGATGTTGATCATTTCATAACGCCGTCCACTTCCTTCGCCCGTCCTCCTTTCATCGGTGACTAGCTTTGTCTCCTAAGCGTCCTGTAGAGATTGATTCGTGCACTCCTCCCAATTCCTTTTTGCCATCTTTTTAAATTTCTATTAGGTTAAGTATGCAAAATTGTAGGATTTATTAAACGACCTCCCCAAACTGGCTACTAGAAACCGTCTTTGCACGGCTAAGAGTGTACAGAGGTTTGACGCTAAGTAACCTCTGCAAATAGTGAACGGCCAGCCGACGAAAAATGGACTGCGAAAACTTTCAGCGACCTAGCTTCAAATCACTTACAGGTGGCGCCGGGGATGGTAATTCCTCTAGCAGCGAAGATGCGGCGGAGATGTGGCACGGCCTAGAGGCAAGTCGGTCAGAGATATTCGTCGAACATCTGCATTGCAAAGGCAAACACGAGGATGTTTCCACTATCCAGAACTGAGTCCCAATAACCAAACTGTGATCAAACTGGAAGATGTGGAACTAGAAAACGTGTACACCTCCTCAGCTTACGTGGCTCACAACTGATCGGCTACATCATGAGAATTAAAATATCTGACTTCCATCATCCATGGTGGTCAAAGTGTAGTATAGGTCCCAGAGCCAAACGTGGATTGGTACCCACGATGGAGCATAAAACCTGGGAAATGCCTGCTGAACCAACACCAACAGCTCTACTACCAAACCCTATCTCCACCTCCACGTGGTGACCGCTGGGAGCTATTTCTTAACGAAAAGCTGCAGACGGAGAAGGATGAAGCCTCATAAACGTTCACGCCCCTACAGAGGAGACTGCAGAGTTGGAGAAGGATACCTTCTACGAGGCAGTAGAACGAACCTTCGAAGCCTGTCCCAGATATGATATCAAAATCATACTTGGGGATTTTAACGGCCAAGTAGGGAAGGAGCCCGTATTCAGGCGATACGTTGGCTCCCATAGCTTACACGAAAAAACAAATGATAACGGACTGCGGATTATTCAATTAGCAGGGTCACACGAAATGGTTGTTGGAAGTACCTGGTTTGCGTGGAAAGCGGTCCACAAACATACGTGGGCCTCTCCAGACGGGACCACTTTCAACCAAATTGACCACGTGTTGATCGAACGAAGTCACCTCTCAGCCTTGATGAATGTCAGAACATATAGGGCGGCCAATATAGACTCGGATCACTATCTCGTTGGCATGGTGCTCCGAGCTCGAATAACAATACCACCTAGAATCCCCTCTGACAATCAGGTGAGAGTGAACACTGAAGCCATCCACAACACAATCCTCCGCGACACCTATAAGAGGGAAATGGATGCTGCAATAACCGCAGTCAACAGAGGACCTGGAGATGAAGCATCAACAAATGATCTTCACAATCACCTGAAGAACGTTATCATGGATACGCCCACAAACATACTTGGCCCCAGCCGCGAAAGGAGTCGGAACGGCTGGTTTGACGATGAATCTAAGCTAGCAACGGAACGGAAGAATGCCCCATACCGAGTAATATTGCATTCTCAAAGAATGCGGGCACGCGCAGAAAAAAGGAAGCCTGGGAGAACCAACAAGTCTGTGAACTAGAAAAGTACAGGGAGCAAGCGCACCAGGCGCGGAAGTTTTACCAACAAGTCAGCAGGATGAAGCCTTATACACCTCGATGCTCATCCTGCCGAGACAAAGAGGGAAATCTGATTTCCGACAGAATGGACATATTGGAGCGATGAGTTGAGTATTTTGATGAACTACTGAGCAACCAGAACATCGGCGAGTTGTAGGTCCCGCCAATTGAAGACGACGGATAAATACTGCCACCACCAAATATAGGAGAAACAGTCCGTGCAATTCATCGGTTTAAAAATCATAAGTCACCAGGAGCCGATGGAATTACAGCCGAATTGGTTAAATATGGAGGCAACCAGTTACACCAAGTGGTTCATCAACTTATGCTCAAGGCATGGGACAGCGAATCAATGCCTGAGGACTGGCAAAGAGGCATTATCTGTCTCATACATAAAAAGGGAGGTATCACACAATGCAGCAATTATAGAGATATCACATTGCTGAGTACCATCTATAAAATATTCTCCACTATCTTGCTAGGCCGGATAGCCCCGTACGCCCATACCAAAGAGGCTTCACTCTAGGCAAATCAGAAACAAATCAGATTTTCTCTGCGGCAAGCGATGGAAAAACTGTTGGAATATGGACATCAGTTGCACCATAGCGTCAAAGCACTTATTGTACAAGACAATGATCTTGCCAGTCCTCATGTATTCCTCGGAGGCTTGGGTTCTTAGCAAGAAGAATTGCGAACTCTTGATCGCGTTCGGGAGAAGAATCCTACGAAGAATTTTTGGCCCCCTACATGAGGATGGACGATTCCGTAGCCTACACAATGACGAAATCTATGAGCGATACCATGACCGTCCGGTTGTGGATAAAATCCGGCTCAATAGGTTACGGTGGGCGGGTCACTTAATCCGTATGGATGAGGATGATCCCACCCGGAAAGTCTACAAGGGCAATATCTATGGCAGAAAAAGAAGACGAGGCAGACCGTGCCTAAGATGGAGCGATGGCGTAGGTCACGACCCCAGACAGCTTTTAGGGATATCGAATTGGTGGACCTCGGCGCAAAACCGGGATGTCTGCAGTTCCTTATTAAAGCAGGCCTAGACCGGATACCATCATAGCAGCGAGCAAGACCAACGTGGAGCACGCACTTTGACCAACTCGGAAACCAACGGAAGAGGTAAGCCGTTCTCTGACTTTACTTATAACACATACCTATCGGTGTATAACATTAGCAGTATTCAAAGGAGGAGATCCTTAATATCACCCTTCTAATCAACTAGAAAACTTTCAGGGCGAAGAGCTGAAAAGGGTCTGCTCAGAGGTCCTTATCAGCTCGCAGTTGGATCCTTTCCAGTCTAAATCTCGCTATATACGTCCTTTTTTGGAAGATCCCAGGAGGGGTCTTATCCAGATAAAGTTCGATCTAGTTATCAAGAGCAAATTCCCCGGGGCTCGCAATGATATGGGGTGATGATGGAGTACGGAGTCGAGGTTCCGGAAAAGGTATTCGAAACCGCCTTTAAAATTCTATGCCGCACAAAATACAGCAAAAAGATATCGTCACCGTACTCAGATGATCTCAGATCTTACCAACCTCAGGAAGCTGACCAGAGAGGCCTTCAACATCTGTTATAGGCACAGATACTGGTAGCTACACAAGGACTGCCTGACACCACCAAGACAAATCGTCCTTCCCGCATTATTTTCAAAACTACGAGACTCAGTAAGATTCTGGTCGAGGAACATAGGAGTCAATTTTTTTAAAACCTGGGAAGGCTCTTACGCGCGTAAGACCCGTGTAGGGCTTTCACCCAATCAACCTTACCTCTTCCTAATTGAAGACCTTACAACGCGTCCTCACGCGTAGGCAGTTGACCAAAGCTGAGCAGAGAAACGTCCCAGCGTAACGTCATCCCTCAGGCGCTCTGGTTGTTGGTAGGTTATATGCAGTAAGTATCTGATTCATCCACGAAAGATAATGAATTATCGATCTTATGCCAAGAAATCTGATTTTTGATGATGGTATCACGCCCCCTCTAGAGCACCCCTAACAGTTTCCATAACTCCCGAAAAGCTATTAAAAATTTACACTTTTTCCCTGTTACTTTCGTTACTTCGCTCCCCATCTTAGGGCAACAAAGGCCGCCTTGTACCAGGATAATAGGGAACAGTAATTTAAATTCTCTTTCAACTTACCCAATTCGTGCGAAATTCACCCACATCTGGACCATCGCTTCTCGAAGCATCGCATCACGTCTCGTCGGTTGTGCTGTCACAAACAACTGTTCAGCTAAAGGGAACAAATACTGTAGCTCCTCTGCATGACAAACACCTGTTCCAAAAGAGATAAGAAATTATCAAAGTCCTGCCCGAACTCGAGATTCAACTCCCAAACTGAGCAACACGTTCAAGCACTTGAGCCATAAGTAAATTACTCTTAATCTATTATTTACCATAATAATCCTCGAATCCACCCTTGAATAGCTCCGTGAAACTAGCTGGCGCCTTGTGGTTGAAAAGATATACGTACGTAGATCCTGCCTGTGCCTTTCGGGGTGCACTCAATCGTTTCATCAAGTACTCCTCGACGCCGTGCCAGAACCAGGCATCCGTAAAGAGCTTAGGAAATAAGAAAGTGAGTGAGTGAAAGTCAAAGGACCAGTAATAGGTGGGATAGCTGTTTGTGACTACAACTCAGCGCTGGAGGCGGAAACCGATAAATTCGTGAAGTTGCAAACAATTCAGCCTTCTGCTGATAAAGATTATCGTCCGGTGGAGCGGAACTAAGATATCGAAATCAAATCGTGGAGGGTCATCTGCCCTTCAAGTTCAGATAGATATAATTCACGCTAAAAGTATCTTTAACGTGTTTAGCTGGGGATATTCAGCTCCTCATTTCCGTAAACTTTTCAATAATTCAGAGAACTCATTCCTTTGTAAGTTTACGAAAATAATTACTAAAATCTTCCCCAGTGAACTTGAAACTCTTTGCTTTTAAGCTTGCCACGAATGTTTCAAAAGATAAATGTATCTCCTTCAAGTATCTTTTCGTTTCCTGCTAAAAAGTTTTCACTTCCGAGGGAGTTGTGAAGCTATCCCACAACAGGCTCGTTACATTATTAAGGACCCATTTCGCTTTCAATGTAGTAAACACCCAGCATCCAACCCCTATCAGCACCACTATCAAGAAATCTTACATTTGTCAAGTCCTGATGATTCTCCTTGGACCAGTCATGCTTTTCATTGAAGTAAAACTCATTAATTTTCTTTGTTATCTCGTCGCGAATTTCTTCCGGATGATGGTCATAATAGAGAATAATGGGAAGTACATCTTTGAATTTCTCCCGAAATTCATCTCCAATTCCCAGATTCAGTAGGGCTTTTGTCCGGATAACAAGTTTCCAGGAGCAGGTACCATTTTGAAGTGGATGAAAAGAGAAATTAAAATGTTGTTACCGGTCGTGAACTTTTATGAACTGTTTGGACTCAGATAGAGGCCTATTCATCCAAGATTATATCTAGATACATACGTGCAGATTTCAGAGCGCCTTCATCCGATGTGATGCCAACTATGATCGGGATAGAGATAGAATGCGGGATATCCACGTCGCGAGGATGTACTGAAAGGAAGGCGCTGGATGATGGTGGCTCGACGACTGGAGGGAAGGGAATCATCGGATCCGTATCCCATTCCTGTCAGGAGAAATGAACGATGTAAAGATTACGGTCACTTTTATTCGCATTGTTAACATTTGAAAAGATGAATTTAGTCCCTCCCCACTTTCGAGTGAATGAACCAAAAGAAATCACAGAAGAAATCTTTGCCTATTATAGAAACCCCGAACTTTAACGCCGGGAAATTAAAAACCCGTGGAAAATGATACAAAACGGAAGATGAGTACTTACAAAGAAATCGTAAACGGTGGCCGTAATATTCTCAGCGGATTTTCCGTGTAGACACTTCAACAAGTTCTTCCAGTCATTGGGTTTCGTATTACAGCCAAGCAATTCACCAACTTTGTTGGCTCGCTTGGCTGGTACTCCCTTGTGGGCTGGCTGTGCCCAAGGATTGAAATAAGTGCCCGACTGAATTATAGCCTTGTGAAATAGTCCTGCAAGAAAAAAGGAAGAATTTTCATAAATTTTTTTTTTCGGTTATTACGCAGTGCAGATAGGGAATATGAGGATACAAATGTGTACTTTGCCGGCATATTGGGTTGTTAAAGAAATTTATAGAGCATATAATTACGCAGTATCATATAAAGGATCATAACGCCAGTGTTTTGTTTCAATATTGGAATGAAAAACAAAAACTAGAGAAAAGCAAGGACCCAACGTTTACACTGTTCAGATTCACTGGAATGAGTTGCAATGGGAAAACAGTGTTTGCTAGGATGAAAAGGATTCGCATTTTCGTCTTGAAACAAGTTTGGGATGAAGCCTTTAAATAAGTGAGTGCCTCCGCAGTATGATGTCATATGAAAGTACTTTAATACAATGAGTGCAAGATACTTCCAACCATAAGTGACGCGCTGTGGAAGATATGCCTTCAACAATCCTTGGAAACTGGTCTAAGCTCGACAACATTTCCCACACCTTCGAAGCTGGTTGAAAGCCCAGGACATCTAGTTTTGTGCCGTCCGCTTGTCAAGGAAGATAATTCGGAGGGCTAGGTTCCTATCTCCGTCCTCCGTAATTAAGACCACGCATCCCCCTTGCAGGTCAGGGATTTATCTTAGCCATTTGCTGCGAAGTTATAGTGTCACCAACTATTCATCGTGCTAGCACCACCAGAATTCTTTGTAAATGTGACGAAGCTACTGCCAATGTTTGAGTCGATTAGAAACATTGGGCACGATAGGTTCTGACACGGCATGAAGCGGTCTTCTAAGTAAATAGTTGGTCAGAGTACAAATTTGTCGTTTAGGTCAACTTGTAAAAGTGTGATAGGCCTGAAATTAAGACAAGCCTCGATGCGCACGACCAGTGCACAAAGTGTCCCTAAAAGGTAGTTCCTCCACTGCCTTGATATACATTGCTCGCGTAGCATGTGTTGCAATCCGCCATGGCAAGTAGTAATATGCGCCTGATATACTACAAATTTAGCCAATATACCGTACTTGAATAAACTAATGGAAAAACACTGATCCTATAATTTGTTATTGTGAGCTCCCAGGCGTAGCAATCCTTGATCCCCCGGATATGGATTGAGAGAAAGGAAAGGACTCGAACTCGGTTCTGTCTTGTAGCCACAGAGCGATTGCAGTTCCATCGTGAAGGTCAGGTAACAGTCAGATAACAGCAGATTAATTGCCTAGTCCAATTCCTGAGCGCTAGCAATAGAGCTGCCAAGAAGATGCTGCCACGAAGGAGTCCAACGCCGTATCCGAGCCACGGTACCCAATAAACGCCAAAGGTAGCTGAATGGCTCCAGAAACAAAATGACCCTGTTGTCAGCGCAATAAGCAGAAATAGTCGAAGCTCGACTGGTAGCTGCCGATGTCATGTTAAAAAAGAAGCCTTTACTCCAGTTGAGCATGTTGCTAGTCCGCTTAGGAAGACGACAGTTACAACGCGAAGACACATCGGTCCTTCCCACCAAAAAGGATCATCAAGAAGCTCCGCAGCTGACAGTTCTCGGCTCCCACAATCAGCAATCTTACGTAACACCAATTCATTCTGGAACTGAGGGCCTGCATTTTCCTCACTCGATTTGTCACATACGTTTCAGTTCCATCGGGGTTTTCTTAAGCCAGTAAAGCACGACTTGAGAGTCCATCCAAAATGTGCACGGGATGTCCGCTAATGATAGCGCTGATCACACGTTGTCTACCATGGCTGCCAGAAGAAGAGCTGCCGTGAACTCCAACCTAGGAATCGTAACATCGCCTTGTGGTAATGTGATTTACTGTGCTACCTTAAGAAATGCTAACTTTGTACGCTCCGCACTGAAGGTAACATGAACGCAAACTGTTTGATCCTAAATATGCGCGTAGATGGCTGCGGCACAGGCCTAAATACTGGCATATCAGAAACCGTGAAGTGCCAATATGTGTGTAGAAGCCATGCCTGACCATGGTGGAATATGAAATCGTTTGAGGTTAACCAAGCCATTACGAAAGGTTAGCCAAGTCTGCGCCGAAATATTTGGGAGACGTATATCCCAGTCCAAATCAGCTGTCCAAATGGATTGAATGATAATGTTGCTTCGCACGATTACTGGCACCATTAGGCAACAGGATTAAAAAGTCTGCCTACCTCACCTACGACTTTGGCACTTAGTCGGAGCACCAAATATGGGGAAGATGGAACTGAAGCTCGTCGGGGGCTGGATCCCATCGTAGGCCATGCACGTCCGAAATTGCCTCCACCACGGCGGGCTTCTTCGATTTCCTTTTGCACATTGGGAAATGCGCTGCTGAGAGGATGCGATCGATGTCATGAGCCGTCATTCAAAGTCAATAAGACAACGTCGGCGTAGAATGACGACCAGATAGCATCTCGTGCGGCTGCAGCTCGGCTAGAATCTGCTACGCACTGTATTTTGTCCAGAGCGCACTGCTGCGAAACTCGGACCGCATTCTATGGACTCGAACGATTGTCAATCGATAATGTTCAAGAGAATGTTGCGGGTGTTTCCTCCAAACGATTCACTGATAGTTACGATGTTCAGACGCCATCCAAACTTATGCTATCTGGATGTCTGCGGATAATGTCACTCGAAATTGCCTAGATCGGAGAATGATGTGAAGCAGATGAAACTGAATCATGGGTTTGTTCCACTGCATGTCATTCAATGAATTGCCGAGGCGTTGAAAACTCCTCGGAACTTCTGCAGCACAGCATGGTGTGGGATGTAGTAGTTAGGAGCCTGCTCTGGAAGTCAATCAACGCGCAAAATATGCCTCATATTCCCTCATGAAGGCCACATACTTCTCCCAAAGCTCATGATTAGAAACAAAACGCCACTTGAAGCTGTAAAATTGCGTCAATACTGTCTGCCGAGAGTCGTCCAAGTTTGACACTTCCGTTCGGAACAGGATCTGCACAACGTAGCTATCACATTTGGTGCGAAAATGGCAGGAGAGAATTCCGCCAGAGTTACATCCTGTCGTCGAGATTATTTCTTCGCATTATCAGTGATATTTTCATGACATCTTGGCCGGAGGACGTGGAGGACTGTAATGGATTTTGACGTCTCCTCTTGAACACCTCGACCGCGCTGATGCGATCTTTTTTCTGTTTGCTATCTCACTGGGTCATGAACTTTGGATAGGAGGCAAATAGAGTCGGAATAAAAATGAATGCCACCAAAAATAATGTTTTCAGTCTGACTGATCATCGCTTTCTTTTTTTTTTAATTAATGGGGAGAGCATCAATGGCCGAAGGCAACACCGAGCTTAATGTCGCACGATGCATTGAAATTCCTAAACTTTCGCAATTTGATCAAAATCTGGAAATACAACTATTTCAACACCAACACCAGCGAGTGGTGAGAAATTAAAATTTGCGGGTCCATTGCTCCTCAAAATTAGTGCAGTCCACTATCATACAAATATGTGGAATAGGACCACCAACCAGCATCTACAGAAGAATCTACAGATTAGCCGACGAATAGATTGTCTCAGAAACAGTTAACGTAAAACAATGGAGGAGAATGCAAGCTTGTGGAGAGGCCCTAGAGGAAACTGGAACACATTTCAGCAAATCGATTCCGATGACACGTAGGTGAGACGCTCGTACTCCTCTACTGTTCTGCGCCAAGCGCCCTTGGACGACCCACTCGTAGCCTGCAATGCAATTGTTGCCTCTCCTCAATGTGTAACCTATCCATTGCCACTCCGTCGGGCAACATCCAATTCAGCAATTCCGTCGGTAGAAACCGCGCTTCCTAGATATACAAATTGATCAACGCTTTAGATGCTTGGCCCATTAATGCTAATAGGGACAGTACGATGACCCGTCCGACTGACAGTATTGGTTTTATGGGTGTTTATCTTCAGTCCAACTGTATTCGCCTCTATTTCCAAATCCAAAGCTATTTGACCAAGGGTCATAACCTTTTAAAAAAGCAAGCAGATGTCATCAGCGTAGTCGAGGTGTTTGAGAAAAGATGTCATAGTCCCTTGAATGCCTCCATGTCCTCCGGACAAGAGCATGAAGAACGCCATCGATAACAAAAAGAAATAATATCAGTGACAAGATGCAACCCTGGCGGACTCCACTTTGGACCTCAAAATCTTCTGATATTTAACGACTTCATATTTTGCTCTGATAATAGTTATTAGTTTCCCCGGAATGCCCCTCCTGCATAGCGCACTCCAAATACACTCCCTATTCACGCTATCGAAAGCTTTGTCGAAATCGATGAAGAGCAGGGGAAGCAAAAACAAAATTTCCGCACACTGTTCCAAAATGATCCGTAGGATGTTGACATGGTCAATGCAGGAAGACCCGGCGGGGAAACCAATCTGTTCTCTGTTGATCAAGCTTTCGAGGTGTTCTTTTACGCATTCCAGGATTATTTTAGATATTATCTTTGCGATGGCAGGGAGCACGCAGATACCCCTCCAATTGTCATACTCAAAACAGGTCCACTTCTTTGGGAATTTAACGACCATTCCCTTCTTTCACTCTCTGGTAAAGGTCTCGCTTGTGCAGTGCAGTGGAAGCAGCGAATCAACAGTAACTGCAGGTGCAGCGATAAATAGCTCCGCCGGGAAATCGTCAAATCCAGCGGCATTACTCAATTTGAGTACATTTACCACCATCTATTTTACCATCGAAAGATTTGCCACCACATGCAAGCTCTTTCGTGATGCGGTATACATTCCCGACATCATTGTGATCTGTGACATTTTCCACTTCCCTAACCAGCGCAATGTCATGGCGTACACTATGCTGAACTTCCCGGGGTTTCAGCTGGTTTTGAGGTTTGAGCGCGTCATGCCCACCGTCGTTAACAGCGATCATTATAGCCTTCCACCTTCCAATCCGCTTTCATGATTCCACAGTCAGCCAGATCTTATAACGCCCCTTCAGACCGACGGCCGACGACTTGTGTGGTACACGCGAAAAATGGTCAATCTAATTACTGGTACGGCGTCGGTCAGTTAAAACCCAACTGACCTAATGGCAGGCTCTGTGCTCGAAAAATGTACTACCAATGACTAGGCGACAAGTTGAAGAAATCCATGAAGCTCCCACCACTGGGGTCGGAAAAACCGTGCTTCCCCATCCCATGTCCGCGCAAAGTGTTGTCATACCCCTTGGCATTCAGATCATCCATCACGATCACAATATCAACTTTAGGAAACCTTCCCTGAACTCCATTTAATTGCTCGTGAAGCATCCTTCTCCACTACATCGGAAGCCTCCGCTGGTGAGTAGCATTGTACAATTGTGTTGCTCCTTAACCTGGTCCGGGATCTTGCAGTCAGAAGTCTGTTAGAAATCGGTGGTAAAAGTCACAATCCGACACCGGATTCGTGTCTGATACTACGTGGCTTTCCAGAGTGCAAAAGGGAGAGGTGTACTCTCCGGACTCCCGCCATCTTACTTCGCTAAACACAATTGAATAATTGGCCGTATATTAAGGGAGTGAAGATAAGCCACCAGGGTTGAATTCAGGTCTACGAAATTGGCTTTGCCAAAGATGAAATTACCAGGCTCACGTATTCCAGAGCAAAATGATGGATACCAGAAGCTTTGTAAGAAAGTGCCTCTGGACATTGGGGAAAGCTACTCGCAGGCAGGTTGGGAAGGACAAGACCAAAAGGACGACCTGAGTGACTTCTGGTGAAGTTGAACTGACGAGGATGCATAAAGAGGAGGAAGGAAGAAGTTAGTGAAAAGTTAAGAACTTAAGTTAGACCAGAGAAGCATAGGAGGCTAAATTCACCATAATCAAAGAAGAGGAGGCTAAAGTTAAAATTTAAGGTAATCTGTCGAAGATTTCGCACACAGGTCAGAAAGCCTCAGATAGTGAAACTATGCAAACGGGCTTGCGTTGAGTAAAAAATTATGTACGGGAATATAATTAAGAGAAGAGAAGGAGGCAAAATGGGTTCACAAGGAAATGAGACTTAACGGCGCTCAGAACACCTTCGCCAGTTGCCCTACCCAAAATCCTGCCATAGCAAAAGGTATCTGTCAAACCGAAAGTCAGAACAGCCTTCAAAGAAAACAGAAATTCAAAATCCTATCATCTAGCCTAGCTTCGACGAGATAGGCAGGCAGCGCAGATATTTTGTGCTTCTGGTAAGGTTTGATGAAAATCCTCTAGGTAAAAAAGGAAAGTTGAACGGCAAAATAACGGTTACGGCAATATGACGTTATTACCCGACCAAAGGTGCGATCCTTGGTCAGCTTCACAGTCGGAAGGGTAACGGAGATGAGCTGCTTCTCCGCCTGGTAGAGTAAGCCAATCAGGATATGAAGAGTTGCTTTGATCGTGAAGCAGCTTGGGGCAGTTCGAGTAAATAGACCATAAGTTCGGAGTGATTGCAGATGTAGCTTGCAGTGTTGCAGGGACCATTATCCGTGTGATGCTGGGAGGCAGCGGATTATAGCAGCTATGTCAACAGGATGATCTACGTAGGACCGTGTTGAGCAGACAAGAGTGGAGAATTGGACACCCGGGGTGGCTTAAATGAAGCTCCAGTATTAACCAAAACGCTTAATGAAGAACGAAGCTGGGACGCCTCAGTGGCCGAGGAAACAAGGTTCCTCGATGAAGCAACTGAGAGCAGTTGCGCTGCGAAGGGGTTTCTGAGTGTGCCTAGGATAGAACGAACCATGCCAACTGCTTGGAAGATGGAAAGACATAAGGCAAGCGTAAAAATCGGATTCCGCCTATTGACTGCTTTATCAAAAAACTAAAGCAGATTGATATCTGTGACTAATGAAAGAAAACGATGTACATAACTTGATATTAATCAACAAATAACTCATTCTGCAAAGCACGTCATGGAAACAATTATGGGAGATTATGAGGATAATTGTGTCTTAACGGATGATAATATGTAATGCTAAATATTCAATTTTCTAACTCACCTCTGGTTGCAGGCGATATCATATGATAAGTGGCACTTGCACCTCCAGCACTCTCACCAAAAATAGTGACACTGCTCGGATCTCCACCGAATGCTGCAATATTTTCCTGTACCCATTTCAGCACCATTACCTGATCCTTAAGCCCAAAATTGCCAGGACAATCCGAAGTCTCGGTACTCAGAAAACCAAGTGGTCCCAGCCTAAAGTTTCCACTTACAAATACAACGTCGTGATCCAATAAATATTTAGGTCCATAAAATGCGCTGATACCGGCTCCACACTCCCAGCCGCCGCCATGGAACCATACCATAACTGATAATGGTCCAAGCACATCTTGCTTCTGAAATTTCAATAAAGGGTAGCCATTAAATCGTGGGAATACTCGTATACCGTTTTCAATTAGATATGGATATTCGACCTTTTTTAAGCACATTTTCCATAGACTTTCAGGCCACATTTCCTTATTCACCGTAAAAACTTTAGAAAGGACTAAGCCAATAAACTTACTTGTGGAGTGTAGACGTTCAAATACAGGCAATCCTCGCTACCTTCAATTGTATGATCACGCCGGAATGGGTCACGTTGTATGCAAATTGGGGAGTCCTGCACAGCTTGTCGTTCGCCGGTCCATGAAGCAGCTGGTACTGGGGGCTGAAATTAGAAAAGGATAGAGGAGTGTGAGCTGAAAGTTCATGTTCTAGTCTTTTGGGTGACAAAGTAAAACGCCTGCAATTGTAGCTCGGATAATCATTTGAATATTCAGCTCTTGTTTCTGAGAAGCATTGAGGAGGTGGATTCAGGGAACTTAGAGCTAGGGTAAGCAAGCTGACTGCACTGGAATTATCCCTGCAAAATTGAAGATTCAGAGCCTTGCTCATCCTAGTCTAGCCCATATTCCAACTGAATCACCTCCACCTCCTCTACCCAGCATCCTTACAATTTAATTTTATTGTTATCCCAGAGAACGAGAGCTTTTTAATATTCATCGAAGAGGACGGAAACTAAATAAACTGTTTGCCAAATGGGCTCGACCCGCACTGCATGACTATACGCTTCATAGTCTAACACCCCTTAAAGTGCCGTCCCACAAATACCGAAAAAAAAAATTTGAATTTAGATAGCAAAGTATTTAACGGCTCCACCAATTGTACGCCCGGAAAAGAACACACAGGAGATGCATACAAATGTCTGCTAAAGGCCGACGGAATAGCTTTTGGCATCGACTCATTTTGAATTTAGTATGGAGGCAACCACAAGTCATTACCACTCAATAGACTCACTAAATGGCTGCCGCGTCCATGTAGTAAAGATATTAAAGTTTAAGTGGCGAAAAGGATTGTTTACATATTACCAGGATTGAGTTTGCACAGGACTCTCGGTTTGGTAAACAATTGGCGCTCGGGCTATTGTACGATGATCCACCCTTGAAAAGTTTCCATTGGAAATGATTTCAGCGTGGATGGAATTATGTAAATTTTGCGTTTATTTGGTCAGGATTGTATGGGCATGTATTTATTAATGTGGGTTCGTAATGAATAAACTCAATTAGCAGAAACGCCCGAGCAACCATGAAAGGAGCATTTGCGTATTTCAAAAGGGCTCACCACGTGCCTTTGAAACTTAATTAAAGCCTCCAAGGGTGAGTGTAGATATCTCTACTAATGAGAGAGTGGCAGAGCATTAAATTTAAAGCCTATTCACATCATCATCATCCAACCAAAGGCAATAAGAGGAAAATCAATAATTACTTTGGATGTTTCGACCAAAGGTTTCCTTCTTCCCTTCAGCCGGGGCTGGAAACAATCCGGCATCTTCCTTGAAAGAAAGTTACTCTTCAAAACAATATATAAACGAAATCAAATAATTAATTGAGCTTTCATGCTTTCAATCGATTTCTAATTACTTTCCCAAGGTAGAAGTTAGCCGGTAGCCTTCAAGCTGGAAGAAACTGACACCCAATACAGGGGTTGGTATGGGGCTGAAAAAGCAAACTTTAAAATTGTTTTGGAAGAAAACACAACAGGATTCCGAACTTTCCAACCACCATTCGGGTGATTGTTAGTCTAGCAGAAAAGTTTCTTTTAACAATCCATCGGAATTAGACAACAAATTTTCACTCCTACCCGCTTAGGGGTCGGTGAAACCTCAAATCAAAGATATTGAGTTTTTTAAATAAAATTTTGATAGACTTCATCAAGGACAGTTACATGTATCGATAAAGAGGGTATCATTCTCTCCAGATTTATGTTATAACGAAACCATATCTTCTGAAGAGCGAGAAATTTATTCTTTATAACAACAACGTAGCAACCCTAAAATTTAGGATGGTATAACTGTTTTGCAGCCTCGAACGGATGCGATTTTTCTTCTTCTGAAAGCGCATCAAAATCTACAATAAAGGTGGTTTGTCCCGGAACAAAGTTTTTTTACGCCAACATATGGTATACCCCTATCACGTTATAGGAGGAACAGTCCTATGTGAAGGAGCTAGGGTTCTAAACTCAACGAACTAAGGCTAGAAATCCTAACCCAAATCGTAGCTAATAGATCATTCAGTCAAAACGTTGAGGAGGTCCTGTGAGGAAGTAGAGACATTCTCAGAAGGAGTGCGCCTTCAGAAGATCCCACCTAAAGCCTCCCAAACACGAACTGGCAGGCCAGTCAGTTACGTCTAAACAGTCCACAATTCATCCGGCCGTCTCCTGAACTTAAAATGCCATAAACGTGCTGGCATGCGGGATGGCACCTTTTGTTCAGCTCTGGCCTTGAAAGGCATTAAAACGCAAATTTGATGTATATGATCTACTAATGTAACGATTTGCTGATCTCCTTTCAAGCCACCCGAAGCGCACATATATTCGCCGGTTAACAAACTGCTGAGGCATAACTGAGAGGCTTACCGGATCAGGCTCGGTGAGTTCTGTTGCGATGCAGTTTGTACACAAAACCTGGAAAAACCTCTTGAAACCTCCTAAAAGCTCAATTCCCAGGTTCGAAAACGTATAGTAAAATTAGATGAATGTATGACAGAACCAACAAGAACTTCTAAAAATTAACAGACTCAATCGTGACTTTATATTTATGGTTACCATTTGCAGCTTGGTAGGGTAAAGCGCGTCAACCACAACTACGCGTAATCGCTCACGGTTACCTAAAATAGGCTTCAGCTCTCCCCACGACTTCCCGAGACACCAGACCCCTTCTCCACTCTTCTGCGCCAAATTTTTGTTGGGGTGACCCAGTCGTCGGCCATCTTGAGAGAGTGGAGTCGATTCCACTACATGGCGTAGCCAACAATGCCTTTATGATCGCTCCTGAATACCTACACCGACCTATTATAGATGGCAGAGCTATCCCAGAAATCTAAAAAGTTAGCGAAATTGACCATGAAGGTCCGCCTGTGCTCGGTTGACACGTTGTTGCACGCCTCTGTGCTAACCAGGCACAGGAATATGGGGGGTCCTTTGAGCGCTTTGATCCAGCACGTGTCATTAGTACAAAATTAGCGTGTCTATACCGATGCGTGGGCCCGCACCGGGTCGAATTCGCGACGACCTTACGAAAAAAACCAGAACGCGAGCTAAACCTGGAAAATAAAAACAAACGCTCGAGGAAATACAGCTGAAGACCAGTGAGACAATCACTGCTGGTAAGCGGCTGAGTATCTGCGTGCTCTACGAGGAAAGGCAGCCAATGTTCCAGACAGTGAGTTAGGCCTTGAGGTCCTTCGTGCGAGCGACGCTCAGGTTACAACCCTCGACTCGTATTGAATTGTTCTGACTCTACCGATCACCTTCACTTTCACGAACTTCCAATCCAGTTTGGCATTGCACCGCTTTGCTGCACTGCTTAAGTTGAAGAGCCGCTTATACACGATATCTCCGACCTGAAATTCACGAGCTGGGGATCGCAAGTTGTAAACCCTTTCCTGTGTCTCTCTTGCTTGGGAGATACACCTCTGAACCTCTGCTCTCAGAATAGCAACTTTATCCTGAGAACAAACCTCCAAGGTCGCATCATGGAAGCCATTCAGTCCTCGTAAAAAGGCGTAGGTACTCCCATTGATGATCATGCTCTGCCCAAAAACGATGCTATAGGAAGAAGTTCTTATCAAGACCTGTTTCACTCAACGAAAGGCACAGCTGATGGATGACAGCTTATTAGTGAACGATTTACTCTTTCCGAGCCGTTTGCCTCGAGAGTATAAAACAGTGTAAATGTGTTGTATGCCATACTGCTTTAACCGGCACCACAAATGGAAACTTCGAGAGAGAATCGAGAACGACTATTGCTACTAAATTTCGGGGACGAGATCTGGGGTATGGGCCGATCAAATCGATATACAAGCGTTGAAATACCCGATCGGAGATGAACGCTTTTCCCATTAAAGGCTGGAGCATTTCGTTGGGAGCTTTTGACATCTTGCACGTTTCAAAATTGCGGATATAGTCCTTGACCTGGTAAACCATTTTAAGCCAATAAAACCACAACCGCAGTCTACCCAAGATTTTGCCAACACCCCTATGTGCACTTGAAGGATAATCATAAACACGGGTGATCACCTCAGTCGTCAGCTCCTCCAGAATCCAAAGCTTCCAAGCCTATTGCAGCTTCTCTCCTGAAGCATGACTGGTTCGCTTGTATACCAATCCATCGCACACCTGCAGATCAGGGAGTTTGTTGGAATTTTCCCTAACACGCTGGATCAGTCGCAAATAGTTCGCTGTCCGAAAATGTAGTGAATCAAAATTCACGTCTGCGTTGTTTCCACTTCTCTCCAACGGATCCACCTCGGCTGAGGAAACACAACCCCCATGAAAGTCGCACAAGGGGGGACAACCGGAAATAACTGGGCCGAGAGTACAGCTTCCAGGAATTCCTCCCAAAGTATATGCTCTTAAATAACCATCCTGGTGTCCATGGTTACAGACAGCATCTCTATAGGCAGAGCTACTTCTGAATTGTGCTTTGCAGATACAATTCTAACCACCCTTCTCTATCATGTGGGGATGGAAACCCACAACGGCTAGACTGACTGATTGACTGAACGCCTATATCTTCTAGATTGCCGATATCACAGTAAACTGAATTGACATAGAGGACATGTAACCAGCCCTCTGAATAAGCTGCCCTACATAGAACACAACCTTGACTAAAGGCAAGGCTCCGCCCATTCAAGCTGCCATGTCCCCACAGAAGCAAATTCATCACAAGCCCAAAGTCCACGAAATAGCTCCCTCTGCAAACACAAATTTCGCGTAATTGGGAACATAGATTTAGCGTATGGTAGGGTATTTACCGAGTCTGGTGGAAAATTACCAGAGAGTCCTGGTACGGCAGGGATGTAGGTCTCAAAAAGTACATTGTCATGTTTAATGTCATGTATAATGGGGCGCTTGTTCCACCTGTATCAGAGGAAACTACGATTGTGAGCTTTGCGAATGATCTAACTGTGGCTGTTACAGCAAAGCGCCTAGAGGATGTGGAGGCCTACGCGACGGAAACAGTGAGACCGGTGAAGTTCTAGGTAGAAAGAGTTGGGCTTACCTTAGTGTACGAGAAAATTTAGAAAATCTTAATAAGAAACCGTTGAAAGAACACTGTGAAAGTGGAAGGCGATGAATATACGGTCGTATCAAAGGTGGCTATCAAATACCTCGGGATGGTAATGGATGCCAAGGGAACACCTAGAGTATGCATGCCCAAAGGCCGCCAGTACCACTACGACACTTGCAAAAACGGTGCCGAATATTGGCGGCCAAAACGCTGTCGAAGGTCACTTCTAGCCGGAGTGGCGCAATCGATTCTGGTTTATTAGTTACCTGGGTGAGCAGAGGCGGGCATGATACCTGTCGACATTCTAGCGAAAGAAGTGAGTCCACTGCACCATACAAGGTATATGGAAGGGCACACATGAACTGAATGAACTCTGATAACGCAGATGGGTCGAGTCTACGAAGGGTCGGTGGATGCACAGGCTTATTCCCAACCCATTAGGGTAGGTTATGAGCAGAAACATTGGGAGACCAACTACCAAATCACCCAATTCCTGACTAGACACAGCGGTTGCTAAATACAGTACCTGCTCCACTTTTGGTTGGATGATTCACCGAATTGACGCGGCGGCATACCGGTGAATCCAGAGCATATGATTTTTCACTGCCCAAGATTCGCAATGGAGAGGAGCAATCTGAATCAAGCGTTGGGCAAGAGCGTGAGTGCGAAGAATATACATAGTTGCGGGGATGCCGAAGCCAAAGAGGAATTGGCTTACGGTTTCCTCCGCAATTGTAAAAATAGAGCAAGAGTTGCTGACCGGGCAGAGAAGGAGGAAAGCAGAAAGGAACGGAAGGACGAGTGCCTGAAAGGAAACACACTCCGCGAAGTAATACCTCAACGGTGGTCGCAGGAGGCTGTGGCTGGACTTTATTGGGTGCGAATCCAACACGCGCCCGCTCTACCTGGGATGTTGCTGCGGTGGAGCTGAAGCGGACGTGTCTTTCTAAAATTTTCCAGATCCGCACAAAAAGAACGGGTTCCTTAGATGCATACTAAAATATAAATAAGATGACCCCTTCCACTTAGCTCTACCAAAAATCAGTAGTCCAATCTCAAGTCATCGCTTGAGATTTTTTTAAAAGGGTACCTCGAAGGAGAATTCAACTTCAATTTAATCATACCAACCCTTCAGTGCTACTCCCAGGTTCCACGGATAACAATTCGTTTCTTATTAACAGTTGCGTTTGTTAACGAAGACAGATTTCAATAGCTATCGCCAATAGTACTCACTATACATTGGTACTGTATGGCTTTTCCCCCACTAAACCGATAAGGAAGAAATTACAATAAATTCCCAGCCAATTCCCTACTTCCATGTTAGCTACCCAAACTTAAGGATAAAAACTTCTCACAAACTGGTCGTACCTATAAAAGTCCCTGCCTAAACTACTTTTCAAGTTTAATCCGTAGTGAAAGAAGCGAATTGAACCTTTCTTTCCTGAAACTTTCCACAGCAACGGGATGTGGCTAACCTGACCAACTATATTAAAAGTTTCCGACGGTTATCCTTATTTAAGAACTCCACTAGTCGTGGTCTCATCCTGGACAAATTCTGATAAACTCATGGGTTTTGTGGTCTTTACTTTCTACTATATTTACCTCCATCTCCCACACTTTCCTGCAAATGCAGATTGAAGTACCGAACTTCTTACTTACCTGCTGTGGTATTATCCTCATCCTATACGCAAAGTTATGCCTTCCTACTCTGGTTCTTAACCAAAGAAACTTTTATCTAGTTTGGCAAAGTAAAATATCAAGTTTATGTAGGAGAATAAATTTATGTATCTTTGTCTGGATCTGAAATTATCATAAGATCCACCACTTTCAACTGAATAAATAAATACAAGTGACTTTTCCGTATGTAAGGCATGCAAATGTGCGGTTATGGGGGAAAGTCCTTTAAATTCATAGAGCAAACGTTCCTACGCTCCGCATGCATACATATTTCGCTGAATTAATCCGCTTGGGACATACTACTCTCTCTGAAATTTTCTTAAGAAAATGAGTATGAGAAAGGTCATGCCTATTAGTAAGGGTTATTCCCCTTGAAGACATTAACGGGGTTTCTAACCTGGGTTTTTAGGAAAGCAGTTGCTGGGCGCACTATTTCGCTGGAATCCCTGTGCCTAGGCTCGGCTCTATCCGAGAATACATACTTTATGTGTCCTTTGACGTAAGCTCCACTCTGGAAGTGGAGCGTAAATTCCAAAAGCATATTATTCACGGAGTAAGGGTGCAATTCCCGACTACGAACCTTCCATTACTTTGTGCAATTCACATGAATAGCATCTTTTTGATATTACAGATTTTGAAAATGTAGTATCATTCCGCAACCACACTCCCATATCTATTCATTTTCGTCGTATCTATACATCGAACAATTCCTTTAAATTGCTGAGTACTCTCACCAAAGGATGCCTAAGACATTCAGATTTTATGCAAATGACCCAACGTGACGTACTTGAAAACAGGATAATATGATCATGAAAGTAGGAAAATGAATATTACATATGCACACATGAGTACCTTCTTAGAAGACATCCACCCGACATTCGCTGAAAGATACTATGACCTGAACAGGTACAGGATAACCGTATTCAGCATCTTAAAAGAGTGTTTGGGGTGGGAAGAAAAAGTTGCTTCTGAATGTACAATATATTTCGCAGTAAAGGAGTACTCATGTGTTCTATGCATGAGGAAATCAGTACATATTCATATGCGTGGTTATAATAGCGAGTATTCAGGAAAGGAGACCTTCTAGGAATTATGCGATGTACGTCCTGTTTGCAAGTTCATTAGTGGCATTATGTTAAGCTTCTTTTTCTTGGAAGCAGGTGGATCAAATTATAAAGGTTTAAGGTTTAATGCAGCTTCAGGATGATGATTCTGGAAGTTTTTCCTCTTAAGGATTGCTTAACAGTAACAACATCGTCAACATCCTTATAGAACTGCAAGTAATGATAAGCGGATTAGGTACCATCATTTTTTCAAGAGAACACTGAAAATAATCATTCAACTAGAACTCTCTGCCCACGTTTTTTTCTTTTTGAGAAGGTGGAAATCTTCAAAAGACACTGGCCTGGACACGCCACCGTGTGGGATTCTTAGCCACTAAAACCACCCCCGACTCCGACAGGATCGAACAAACTACCCTAGCTATAAGCAACCTGGAAGCATGCCGTGGCCCCCCCACGTTCAGCATCATCCTTGCCAGGGCCACACTTGCAGTGGATGCTTTATCATAAACAAACTCCACGTGTTGCTTATTAGGTATAAGCAACACGTCAATCATCACTCCCAAGTATTCGATGGCAGGCTTAGAAGTGATGATATGATTCCCAATTTAAATACGGTCAAAATTTCTTTTAGTGTCCGGATAGCTCAGTGGTTAGAGCACTAGGCTGTCATACGGAAGGTCGCGGTTCAAATCTCACTGGTGGCAGTGGAATTTGCATCGTGATTTGACGTCGGATACCAGTCGACTCAGCTGTGAATGAGTACCTGAGTCAAATCAGGGTAATAATCTCGGGCGAGCGCAATGCTGACCACATTGCCTCCTACAGTCTACTGTAGTGTACCGTTACGGTCTTGAATGAAGTGCTCTAACACACTTCAAGGCCCTGATCCAATATGGATTGTTGCGCCAACGATTATTATTATTATTAAAATTTCTTTTACGGCGCTTGGTGATGAGGACTGGTTCCGTTTTTTTTCCTCCGCAAGTGTCAGACCAGAACTCTCTAGCCAACTCTTAATAGCACTGATCGCTTCGCATGAGTATAACTCAGCATCTTCGAGGTGCTTCGCGACCACAACTAGCGCTACATCGTCGGCGTAGCCCACCACCGTGGCTTCCTCCGGAAGGGGAAGATTAAGTACATCCTTGTACATGATGTTCCACAGCAGCGGGCCCAGTACGGAGCCCTGTGGGACACCCGCGAAGATAACGTACTCCTGGGGCCCGTCATCGGTCTCATACCAAAGCCTCCGTTCTTATAAATAGCTGTTGACAATAGCTGCAAGATAAGCGGGAATGCCAATCCTTGCCAGAGATTCCCGTATTAGGTTCCAATTAGCCGAATTGAATGCATTTCTCACATCCAGGGTCACTACTATGCAATATTTGCTAGTACTGCTCTTTCCGTGAATTGGTATCAATGGTTGATCTGGCTTTATGGAACCAATACTGCCAATCTGAGAGATCTCCCTGGCTCTCAACAAACGGGAGTAATCTATTATAGATTACTCGCTCTAGTATTTTGCCAACAGTCTCCAAAAGACAAACAGGTCTGTAGGAGGTTGGCTCGCCTGAAGGTTCGCCAGCCTTAGGCAGTAACACCAGCTTCTGTCGTTTCCATGATGCAGGAAATTTTCCCTCGGACATGCACGCTTCGAACAACTCAACGAACATGTCCGGTCTGAATTCACGGCAAGGGCCCTATTCGGAACGCCAACCAGACCCGGAGCTTCGTCATTTCCTATCCTAGCGCAGATTTCCAGCAGCTCATTACTGGTGACTGGCGATATTGCCGTGTTGTTCAGAGGTCGCTGGAAGCTGTCTATGAACTCCTCTTGCTGGGGGAATAACCCCTGGACAATTTTTAACAAGAGTGAAGGGCACGTGATCTGCGGAGATGATCGGCCTCTGATTCGCCCCATCACGATTCTATAAGCGCTCCCCCACGGGTTTACGTTCGCTTCCGAACAGAGCTCCTTAAATCTTTCCCTCTTGCTCTTGCTTGGATGGCCACGTGCCCACGTATAGAGAGCTGATAGTCTCTCATGTGTGTTACTCAATATACCTAAAAAAATTTTCTAACCGCTATCATTGCTAAAAACCTGTGCATCGCGTTCATGTTTAATCTTTCAGGATCAACAGATTTTAGAGAGTCATGTCTGCTTTAGTGCGATCATCTACACTAGTACCCTGAGCAAGACCGGGAACGTGTGCCATGTTCACCAAATAAAAACTACTTCCCGAGGGTTTCATTCAAGAAGTACTTCCTGACATAAGCCCCCGGTCATATAGTATTCTCCGTTCCATGAAAAGTTGGGAAGTAAAAAGGACACGATACCCGTATCTCTGTTCAAACTATTCCGTAATATTAACGATGAGCTCTTGCATCCGCCAAACTTCCAAGGATCTACGCTGCCAGTAATTACATGACTCCATCCCTGTCATATGACTGTTCACCCCCACAGGAGAAGAATTTTACACACAAGTACTTCGATTAAGATTCTCCCGTAGGTAATAGTGCTTTGTCCTAAGTGCACTACCAAGCTTGGCAGCCATCAGACAGCAGCTAGCCAAGTGTAACTGCCTACATAAATGATGCATTCAACAACATGGACCTAACCATTCAAAATATCATGCATTTCCAACTGAGTGCGCCATTAACATTGATTACGTACCTATCCCGTGTCAGGGTCCTCTCCCAAACGTAATTCTTAAGAGTAGTGTCCTTTTTTGCTGTGCCTCCTATCCTCTTTTTTTTGTTTTTTTGAAAGAAGATGGAAAGCTTCAAAAGCTACCGTTGACTCCTGCCAGGCGGTTATTTGGGACTCTTACCCACGAAAACCACCACTTTCTGCTTCCACTTTCCCCACGGGACCTCCTTAAGGTATTACGTCGTGGGGTGGATCAGAATCTATCCTGCGTTCGTGTTCGCGTTCGTGAAGCTCCGGTTACCTTCCTCCTGCCTAAGCTTCTTATAATTGGATGCTATTACCTTTTCGACTGCAGTCCACAACCCTTCTATTTCAACGTATACACCATCATCTTTTCGGGTGTGAAGTTATCCCTAGTTATACCCTCTAATCCAGCCCATTGAACTGCGATTCCCGGGCATTGAAATGAAGCGAGTTCTGCGTGCTCTGCAATGTTCAGGCACTTTGGACACTATGACGAATCGTCCTGCCCAAATCGATGGAAGTATACTCGATAACCTCCGCGTTCACTCAAAACTGGCAAGTAGGCAACTTGCCTACTTCGCCGTGGGATCGCTCGATCCATCTCCGAATATCCCATATGATTCTTTGAGTTCATCGGCCTTTCTCTGATTTGTTCCACCCCTCCTGCCACTGAACTAGTCTCACTCTGTGCGAACAGCCGCCAACAAGGAGATGGTTTTCCCATGAGATACGCGCGATCATAAAGGCGTCGGGCTGTATGATCAAGGTTCACTCAAAGGTTTGTCTGGTTTGCTAATGAGAACTAGTATATGTCTTTTCCACTCTGTGGGAATCCACGATCGGTTCGGCCTGCTAGTTGTGCCGGGAGAGCCCCCAATGCACCCGGCTGGCAGTTGAACTGAAAGCACCATCTACATACCGACAAGCCACAACATCATTAGTTCAACTATGGACGTGGAAGGCCTTGAGACTAAAATTTGAGAAATTTTTGTGTATAAGCATTTATCAAAAATGTTCACCACCGATAAAGATTCCCATAACATTCTTAGTCATTTTCCATTCCATGACCGACCCGCGGAATAGTCAAAACTGACAGACCCCAGACATCCCATCCACTTAACGGCCGCCGGTCAAATGCAGACTCTTCAGGCGTAAATGGCAGGGCGAATTGAACGTGGAAGACGAGCAAGCGGTGAATAACTCGGCAAACATATTTGGCACTATATTCACTGCTGCCTGAAGGAGATACCATCCAACCCATTTTCTGCTAAATTCGTTGCAGCCGCCAAGACCTCTTTCCCACTTACCATTCGAATTTCGATGGGATCCACTTGAACAATAGGAAGGTTGACGATATTCACATTTTGCGGGAAAAAGTTTGCCACTATCTCATGTAGCAAGCTAGGGCAAGTAATAGGAGGAGGGTGTTTGCCTTTGATTTTGGACATTACTGTTTGTAGGAGCCATCCCAAATCAGCTTCCCCAAAAGACTGCTGTGTTTGCTTTTACCTTTGCCTCTTTGTATTGGCCAAGTAGCTACTCGCATTCATACTACATAGTTTCTCTTTCGCTGACTCCGACTTCTGGCCTTGGTTAGGCACTGAAGCGTTTTTTGGATTCCAGAGTTGCACCAGAAGTTTGGTACTCGTTTTTGGAAACCAGTACACCTTAGAATGAACACGTCGAATCCTCGTAGTAATTTTCGCCGATCTGGGAAACCTTCTCAGTTGCGTTTCCCTCTAGCAAGGTAAGCAAGAAACATCGAGGAGGGAATGGTACAGCATTAGCCGACTCTCCCCGTATTCCATCAAACTTTTCAATTACTGCACAAAGCGATTGCCGTTTAACAAAAAGGTACTGAAAGAAACTTCTCAGAAGCCCGGATGGCAATACCTTTCAGCGTTTAGCCGCAAAGGTCCATAGATCCTGAGGCTTCTGGAAACAATCATCTATGAGACGCTAAATCTCAAAGATAGACACAAGAAACGACCAGCTCTCGAGGTATATTATTAAGGACAGGATAGGACACTCTGCAAGGTGGGATGGGAGAATAAAGCCATGTGAGGCTCATGCGCAAGGGATCCATTCGTGGTCCGGGCAAATATCTTTCGAACTTTTGAATAATGTCTTGTCCACAAATGAGCAGTCCACGCAGTAACAGTTTGTGGTATGATTTCCCATTGCCCCTTGAAACAGCTGCCCCTTCCCACCCAGACTCAGGAAGCTCAGGACTAAGTGAAACAAAAATAATGATATGTACTTAGGGCAGAAAAAAAGTGGTTAGAACTCCATGCCATTGGAGGAAACAATATCTGCGACTCCATGCGGTTACATTGTTCCCATGCGTTAATCAAAACCGTAAGTTGCTTCTTGATTCGTTCAGCCCATACTGCTGCAAACCTATTTGACATAAGATCAATTTCTCAACTTCCTTCCAGGCTGGAGCCCCCGTTCAGTTATGTCTAGCTTCCCGCCATGTTAATCAGGGAAGAAGGCGTCAATGACAACTCTTCAATTCTATAAAGCGGATACAGTACATAAAAAGGTCTAAAAAGGAAATTGCATTCACCTCTCTCTAGTTTAAGGTCTACTCTCGGTTAGGCCTTAAAACGTTCCGAGAAAAGTTCGGTTCGGTGCCGAAAACCCACAGTGGATTACAAAGGAAGGGACATTGACCACTGAGCTCATATGCACATACTCATATACTCTGCTTCCATACACATGTCCCATATCAACTCCGTAAATAATTTTAGTGTGGAACTCAAGGTCCATTGGTCGACATCCCCACATGAACCAGCGGCTTCCAAATAATCCCGACAAAATTACACTAAGAGGGTAAAAAATTCATATCTTTGGGATGTCTGTGGATAGCACAGTGGGCTTTAAGAATGTAGAGAATTATAAGCAACAATCCCCTTTTTCGAAAAACCGAGCCCCAATACTTTCAAAAAGGACGAAAAGTTTTAAATGAACATTTCACTTTTAGACATAATCCGACCGTTCCGTCCAAATATGCCATGTTGAAAATAAACTCAGCCTTCATAGAAGCTAGCCTGAAGAATAAAAACGATAACTGCCACTTCAGATACCCATTTCAACCACTTCAACTCCAGTTAACCTTCAATCAAATAACTTTTATCATTAATCCACGCGTACACCAAGCTATGTACAACCAAAAATTAACTCCTGAGCAAAAATTTGCACAATTTTAAATTACTGCCTTCCAGCAGCCAATTATGCTGCTCCTTGGTTGCTGTTGGCGATTTCAACCATTCAAGCAATAAATTCAACATAATGAAACACGTGCAAGGTGATAATCACGTAATTATAGTAATTAAAAATGATTGCATTCTATGAGAAAAAAAAATAAGGAAAAAAGAAATTCGCATTAGCAATTTTAATGGAGTCTCAGGGATAGAATTTTTATGGCAAGAAACATTTTTCTTACCCAAGTGAAATGCTTTTATCCAAGAAATAATTGGTTAATTTACTGATTGGGTAGCCGAGGTCAGACAACTGAGTTCGAATGGATTAATTTGAAAGAATCTTTTTCTATAAATTAATCTAAAGAAAAAATAGTGAAGATGACCTCGTAGAATCGAGGAAGGTAGCTCCTCTCAGAATGTTTATTTATTTATTAACAAATTTAGTAATTATTTGGAAAAAAGGCCGCTCCCCGACCCGTCGTTATAAAGTAGGCTCAATGATCTCGGTCAGACAGGGCTAAGTTTCTAGATGGCATCATTTTTTATTTCTGAGCTAAGTGACTTCACACCTTCCAGTTTATAAGCGCCAGGTAACCATCAATTAGTTTGACCAGTGGAGATGGACTCCTGACAAGCGCTTCATTCCGGCCCTGAAGAAAAACTTTCATAAGAATATGTGTCAACCCACGCGTGACTTCTCTGCTGGCGTAGACAATCACGAGAGTCATTTAAGACGACTACACTCTCAAGCGTAGATAGCGGCTGGCAACTGGGACTGGGATGATGCAGTAACAACCACAACACTAACGCAAACAATATCAGTAACAACAATTACGAAGACACAACCGTCAATAGCCAGAATTTTTAGAAAGATTGGCAATACACAATGTTCACCGCCTTCTGTAACTAAAATCGGCAATTCATCTATAAATCCCTTTGCAAGACGCACAAAGCTCTGACCTGCTCCTACTAAAAAGGCATACAGAACCCCTGTCCCACTTCGAGCTGCGCGACACTCCCTTATTGGGAAAATAGGTTGAGCAACTCGCCAACCAGGTCAATGGAAACGCAAGTCATCTCACCGGAGAGGATGGACCTCATCCAAAAGACAAGAAAAACTACTTAAGAAGCGCCAGACGGTCTTACGGAAAATGAAGACTTCTATCATTGTCCAGTGAAACATGCCTGCGGCTGTCAAAAATGGACAATGGACATGGAGAAACTCCTGGACCTTATCACACACCAGCCAAACACTGTTGGAAAACCAACGAAGAGAAGCTGAAGAAAAAGCAAAGCCCACAAGAAGGGGGGGGGGGGATTGATACAGGACAGCAATGGCACAGAAAGAAGAACTAGAGGACTATTCAGTAACAACATGGTAGGTTGGATAAAGACAGAAGTAATTCCACTATGGAAAAGTCGAGGTCAACTACGACAACAACGTTAGCCCTAAAGAAAAAAATAAGAGGAAAACCACAGTCAGAGGTCCTTCTCGTCAAACCGAACGAAGGAAAATAGTACTACGTGTTGAGCTCGGCTGATTTGCATTGACTGAAAACACACTCTAATAGTAAAATTTCCCGGGTTCCTTCCCCTAAGTAAATATTTATGTATTTTTCCCCGAATACGTATTTCGACAACCATTTGCTGCCTCCTTTCACCAAGGTTCTTCGAAAACGCCAACACCGATGCCAAACCAAACGAGGTCCAAAATGAAACTCTATCACGGAAAGTTACCTGTGCATTGGTGCTGGAATAGCAAGTCTACAAACAAATTGCTTCAGACTTCAGTGGACTGTGCAGCATGCAAGGGGCCAAGATGAAGTAACCTTTAAATCCACAAAATACGCGAGAGGGAAAAAGGAAGTTCGCCACCATATTAACAGGAAATAAGCACCCTGCTTGCAGCAGGTAGTAGGTGACATTGAGAAAAAGCCATAGGGCTTCGGGTACAGCTCAATTACCCTGTTCCAAGAAGGCAACGAAAATGAAAGAAATTTTTCAGTTAACTTTTCCTGTCCATCCCTTCCGAGCTGACGTTGCTGATGAGAGGCATGGTAGGAGGAGGAAGGTGCTCACGAATGCCCACCCTTCACTATAAAGGAACTGAAAAATATTGGTCATGAAAGAAAAAAGCACTGAGAGCGGATGGTATTTGCAGTGAAGTACTCAAGTACTCATTCAAGTATAAGCCGGACCTGCTACTCAGCGCGTTCACGAATGTTTGACAACGGATGTTTTCTCTCACGTTGGAAGGTTGTAAAGCCCGCGCTGAGGAGATAGTCCAAACGATGATACTAGCTGAGGCACACAGTGACCAGGAGCGGTGGTCTTTGTGGCGCTAGATGTAAAACATGCCTTCAATTCTACAAGGTAATTCGATATGCTCAAAGCACTGACGAATTGTTTCCATATTCTATCTTTTTTCCTGTATATTGACGCACCGTTTAAAGGATCACATCCTCCTCTAGGAGACCCGGGAAAGGATAGTCCAGAACGAATGTCACATCAGGCGCGGCTCAGGAATCTATCATGCGGAACGGCTGATCGATAGTCGGCTACGACTTGATGGACCGCATCCGGTCGGTTGCGCGAATGATGTTTCGGAGTTGGTCCCTGTAGGCACGGTTGAACAAGCACAGCGCATAGTGAGAATGCTGTGGAGAAAATCGAAGTAGTCGTCCTGACCAAGGAGAGAGTTCCCAAAGTCCTCCCTATTCAGGTTGGTGAAATCATGGCAACTAGAATGTTTGCGATTTGCCAGATGGTGGCCAGTGCCGGAGGTCCCTTATCCAGTAGGCACGATTTGTTGAGTTTATCCTTCTTTACGGTTGGGTATGGACTGATCCTTCAATAAGAAGATGTCCTTTTACGATGTAGAAGGAGCATTCAACAACGTTGGTACCAACGCCATCAAGAAAGCCTTGCCTAGTATTGGATTGGAGGGGTATTTTACGCATTGAATTATATCCATGCTAAGTACCTTGATAATCTAGTCGGATTTGGGAGGAAACCACGCCCCAGGGTGGCGCCATCTCCCCGGTGATGGTTAATAGTGATGAACGAAATTATGACGACCACTTGGTGATATTAGTGTCAGGGAAATTTGCGTCCATTATGACCGATATCATAGAAGGAGTGTTGGAGAAAGTGTGGAAAAGGTGGATTGGGGATAAACATAACCAAAACGGAGCTGATTCTATTCACCACCAAGACAAGAGTAACTGAATTGCGCATACCGCGGCTGAATGAACGAAAATTGGTTATTTCCTCCAATGAAAAGCATTTGGGTCCAATCCTGGATCTAAAGCTAAATTGGAGATTGAACATAAAACTGACGGGAAAGAAGGCCGGTATAGCCTTCTATGCCTGCAAGAGAACCTTCGCAAAGAAATGGGGCCTGCAGCCGAGGATAGTTCTCTGCATGTACACAGCTCTGATGCGTCCAATCCTAACGTACATCTCTACCTGCCACCATACGCAGGTTTTGAACAAAAAATGTAATAGAAAGAAGCTTAATAGGTTTCAAAGAACCGCGTGGGCAGGTGCTACTGGGGCTCTCAAGTCCAGTCCGGCAGATGCTTTCAACATAGTCCTGCATCTCCTCCCCCAAAATCTCGACATTGAATACGTTGTTGCATGCCATAATAACACCCTAGACGAAACACCTCGGGAAATCTGGAAATTCCCCATGGACTATCCCACACGCAAGCCGAACTTCACGAGGAACTTTGCTGTGGACTTTCCATCCAGAGGAGAGTGGAAGACCGGCGGCGTCCTGCAAAGCTCTGACACAGTTTTCCTCACCGTTGAATCAAAGATGGTCTGTGGAGTCGGTGCGGGAGTTTTCTCGAATACACGCAATGTATCCGAGTCGTATGGTTTCCAAAATTTCACCAGTTTATTCCAAATGGAAGGACTAGCGATACTAGAAGCCTGGCTGAGCATGATCCGAGCCCAAAGCATAATATAGCCATTCTGACCGACAGCCAAGCGGCCAATAAGGCCTTGTACCCAGTCTCCAGGCTAGTGGGGCAGTGCAGAAACGCTTGAACTGTCTGGGCGGCACGCTCAAGGTCACCCTCCTATGGGTACCGATCATAGAAACATAGAGGGGAATGAACGGTCTGTTAGATTGGCCAGGTGAGGCTCTGCTCTTGGCATTCCTTCGGCGGATACAGTCGATGTCTCGCTCACGACTGTCAAGGATGGCATCTATTCGCACTACTTAGCAGCCATGAACCTCAGATGGCGAAGACTCGTCTGTGCCAGACGCGTGCAAATGAATACAAGATTACGGCGGCATGCACGGGGCCCTGGCCCATAGGGGACCATGCCGCCAGGCTCGGCATACAATACAATTCGCATTGCCGAAGCTGCGGAGAAGAGAGGGGGAAACCCCCAGACACTTCCTTTGTGATTGTATAGCTCTAACTACTCTCAGGCTACGGACACTGGATAAACCATTATAGGGGAACCTCAGAGAGATTTCTAGCTGCAAGGTGGGCGAGCCGCTTTCCTTCGTGAATGCTACGACCATCTCAGATCGTACGCTAATTTTTTAACTGGAAAATGCAAAAAAAATGCAATTTTAAATAGATAAATTCGCCCCGAAAGCTCAGCCTTGCAGAACACCCTTATTATAATACTTCCGGGAGTTTTCTCCCTGGTTTCAGTGCTTAACATTAACGTTTTTCAGCATTTATCTAACACCGAATGACCATAAGGTGAACTTTTGACACCAGGTTGACACATCTATGACACGATTGGGGGTGATTTTATCACCAAAGCACTGGAATAGACCATGCCTCATCCAAGCTTCAGAAGGAAACAGATCTTGAAATTAGGGGTGTACCGGTATCCAGACTGGGAAGAAAGCATTGTCCACATAACGCCTCGAAGCCATTATTACCGTTGATGGGGGTGACAAGTTCTAAAAGGCTTATCGGCAAATGATTATCGATACATTATGTTGGAAGTGATCACTGTCTGTCTGTAAATGGAACGTCGCGAAGGTTAAAATTGGATGGTTCCTCGAATCTCCTGGGAATGGCAGAGCTATCGTGGAGAATATTTCGAGCGGTGTAGTTCAGTTTTCAATCTGACAACAGCAGCCTCTCTGGCTTCCATATCCATAAGTTTCTATCTATTGAAGGACGGCAGAAATTGCTGAGTTACAGTAAGAAAAAATATGGGTGAGGCAAGCCACGCGCCGATCAGCACAGGTAAAAAATACCCCAAGTTGTTGTATCCATAGCAGGTGCTCAGAGGTGGCGGGGAGGAGGACGGGGCGGCAACCCTGTCGGCTGAATCAAAACCAAGTGGCCGAGGAGAACCTCCATAGTGGTGACATCGGGAGACGCTGTATCACATTGGCTTTCTGGCCGTGATGCAGTAGGCGAATGCTCCAAAGATCTAATCAAGGCGATCAGACCCGAGTCTGCACGGGGACTCATCTAAAATAGCAATAGTCACGAAACCTTACCAGGGGTATACTGGTACCATGGGAACCGGGATATCCCCCGGATTCACATACTTCAGGAAAATTCCTATTGTATCTGCGTCCAGCTCGGTTGTTTGCGGTTGGCCTCCTAGTGAGAGCTTCATGCGGATTGTGGTTGCATTCAAGCGAACAGAGACCTTCGCGTCTCAGGGTGGTGTTGCGCTTCAATACGGGTGCCATACTCTTTAGTTCGGTAGTGATTTAGGTAGGTCTTGCATCCACCAGTATAGATGCCGAGCCATGCACTTCGTATAGACTGGTACCGTTGTTGCTTGTCTCAACGGGGCTCTGATTGTAGTCACAAAATCAATCCGTGTCCTAAGAAGACCGTGGGATTTCTACCGTGGAAGAGCTACTTCCATGGTAGAAAAACATTCGTCCAAGGTGTCAATGAGCGTGTATGGGTGAACGTGGAGCGCGGCTGCCCGAAGGGATCTATTGCAGGTCCATTTATAAGGAATCTGATGATAGATGAACTGTTGGGTGAGCTTTCGACCGTTGCTGAATGTATTGCCTACGCCGATGATCCCCTCATTCTTGTTGAGCCGGGTGTTCCCCCGGCTTGAGGTCGAACAGCAGGGTGCTGAGTACATGCGCATCGTTAACGCGTGGTCTTTACAAGTCTGTGTCGCGACCTCAACGGAAAAAACCGTCGCGATGATGCTCAAAGGCTGTTAAACTTAATGGAGTTCCATTGAGATACCGGAAGAAAGTGACATACTTGGGAGTCACGGTCGCGGAACGTATGTCCTTGGCTCCGCACCTGCTCAAGCCACGTTTGACTACATTGGTGTGTATGTTGAAGCGTGTGTTGAGGTGTGAATGGGGTCTAAACAAGAGAGCCGCTAGATCCATTTATGTGGGACTCTTTCTTGCATGTTGTACGTACGGGTCTCCTATGTTGTATGATTTGGCGTTGACGGTGCAGAGCAGGTAGCTGCTCTATGCTTTTCAACGAGTGGCATTGTTGTTGTGTCTTCCTGTATGTCATACGGTCTCGACTGACCCCATGCAGGTCTTGTTGGGTGCTCTTCCTCTTGATCTGGAGGTAGTCCGGCGTGCCACGGCTTATAGGATCAGGAGGGACGTACCTTTGCTGCAAACCGATTTAGTAAGTGTTGATCAGATGGAAGGGCTCGGACCGCTTGCCCTCAAAAGGGTGTTAGACGAGAGTGTAACATCTAAGTGGCAGCTCATATGGAACGAATGTGGCAAAGGTCGGGTCACATATGAGTACGTCAGATATGTGTCTGCCAGAGGAAGTTCCGTCGTGGACTTTGCGCTTGGGATGGGCTTCCTCCTGACGGGGCATGGTAACTTGAATGGGTTTCTCTTCAAGCGGAACCTTGCCTCCAGTCAGGATTGTGCTCTGTATGGGGCAAACTCAGAGGACTGGTTCCATGTTCTCCATGTCTGTCCGGCGTACTGTGAAATTCGCAATCTAGATGACATGGGCTTTCGTGTGGTGAACGGTATCTTTGATTTTAGCCAGTGCCTTGCTAGCAGTGAGACACTTCGATGTGCTAATGTTTTCACGGGTGTTGCCTTCCAGCGAAGGAGGGAGTTTCTCGACGCTGTTTCACCTGCAGTATGATGGGCTAATGGCCTTAGTGGTCGTGGTGGATAGCCACCAGTCCTGCGTGTTTTGTGTTAGTGTTGTCTTGTGACGTCTTTTTGTGTTGTATTGTACGCAGAGCGGTTGTTGACTGGTGGAAAGGTTTCATTGCGGTTCTCCGCTTCGAGCTAATTCCAATCAACCTGTTGGGGAGTACCGTTCCCACGTACTCGAGGAGGGCGATCAGACACGAGTCTGCAAGGGACTCATCTGAAGTGGCTTTTACCACGAAAACTCACCGGAGGTTATCTGGTACCATGGGAACCGGAATGCCCTCTGAGAACATATGCTCCAGGAGATTTCCTGGAGGATGTGTTCTAGTGGAATTTGCGGTTGGTTCCCTAGTGGGATTTTCATGGTGGGCAGAGCTCCTCCAGATGTTACACTGTTCCTCTTCCAGGTCACATGACTGGGTGATGGTATCCCGTTCAAAATCGGGGAAATTTAGAGTATCTAAGATAGCGACAACGATGACTATTATACAATAGAACATGCCTATGTTTGCCTGTGTTTATATTATATTTTTGCGGTTGAATTCTCTTTAATATCGACACTGATCATGAGTGGAACCACTTATAAATGATATTACCATAGTCATACATTATTCAGATGTAAATCTACCGGAAAGCTAAAAAATATCTATAGATTCCTGATACAATCATTTCCCATGCAATGTTATCGCGCAATAGTTCTCTGAAGTGCAATTAAATCAGGTAAACGATTTACAACTGAAACCTAAATGTTGTAGTTTTTAGTTAGATGCAATTCGTAATTTGATGCATCTTAGATAAACTACGTTGCTACTTTATTTTGTATCTGATTTAAATTTTGACTATTCAGTGAGTATACTGATATATCTATAATTTTGTTAGTATAATACGGTCTAAAACTGGCAAGCATTGCGAAACGTCGTGCATCCACTATTTTGCAAAGCGATAAAATCTGACAGATGTAAGATAGTAACTTAAGATACAGAAAAGTCAACGAAACTAAGCCATCCTCTAACATTGGCTAAAAATTACAACCGTAAAACTTCCATAAAACACAAAATACGTGTAAACAGTGACATTAAATTCAATTTTCAATGGAGTAAAATGCACTTTTCTTCTTTGACTAAAAACCTGTAATAGCAATTTTCCCAGTACAGTAGGCACAATTTGCATAATCACATGTAAACTCGATAATATATTAATATATCTCCAGACACATGTACATACGTCGTACTTAAAGTCAGTTATCGATCTCTAATGCACACTCTAGTGTAACTCTGGGAATTTACCGTGGAACTTGTTTGTGTTACTTCAAAACTTTACCATGAATCGGGAAAATGGAAAATACACGTGAGTGATTCATACGCACGAGTGGATTCAAACTGAATACTATATGTAGGTAATGGGACATGATTAATGTCGCTATTGTCTAAACGCGTAAAATATGTAATTTATTCAAATAAGAGACTTTCGGCTTATGTATGAATATTTCAAATCTGATTACGTTTGTTTTCCTTCGCCGCACTGCAGTCCTTGTAAAATATGTTTTGGGAATAGAAAATCCATTTGGGAGATACACAAGTCAGCAACTGGAGCAGGTACTACTTTTCTTTTCTTAAACAATTTAGAATACAACTGTTTCATATGCAGAAGCTGGAAACTCAGTTGTGCATTATTTTCTTGGAACCCCTTCTTCCCCTAGTATCCTCCAGGGAGCATTGGATGAGGAACAGGATAGGTAATCTTCTGTCGGTGAGAGTGGAGCAGTGCTTAACAGTAACAGTCACCAAGAAATAAAAATAAAGACAAAACTACCCCAAATAGTCCCCCATCTAATACTAGCCACTTTCAACAACGCTTAACTTCAACAATCGAACAACGCCCGGTTTCGTTCTTAGCCGTAGAGATAAAATTCATTATATCAATAAAATCGCTATTCTAAACCCCGAGATAATTCCAGGGCGAAGAATTACCCCCCCCCCCCCCCCTCCCCCCTTTCGTCAGACTTGCCTCCGCAAGGAATTGCGCTGATAGGCTCATCGAGAGAGGAGATATGTTAATTAGTCTAGTTTCGTCAGTGACAAAATTAGATTAATTTGTCAACACCCCAAGTCCAGATTTTAGCTCTACGACGATGCTTGTTAGTTCAGGTAAGAAATACCACAGATTTCAACAAAGAATAAGCTCATTGTTAATGTAAATACGATTATAGATCTCCATTAAGTCTCCTTGCTTTCGTTGGTATTCATTTTCAGTGTTTCATTACCTGCCTTTCTTTCCAAATTCAGAGTCATTTTGCTAAGGTCCATGAGTCGGTCAGAAAGTAAATAGTTGTGATCAAATTAGTCGAGGTGTTCGAAGAAAGATCTGATGGTTCATTGCAGCCCTCAATATCCTCCGAACAAGATACCATGAAGAACATCATCGAGAATGAGAAGAAATAAGATCAGTGAAGCAGCACTGGCGGACTCCATTTTGCACTGGACATTCTTCAGAGATTTTTCCTCGGTGCAGTACGGGAAATTTCGCGCTATTATATGTCGCTCTCATAATAGCTTTTGGTTTTTCCGGAATAATCATCTTAGAGCATTCCAGATACACTCACAGCTTTGCAGGGAAACCGTTACTCCATTTGAGTACATTAATAGCGGAGTCGATTTCTCTTCGTGTAGTAGCCCGCATCCGTATGATATAGTGACTAACCATTTTATCCCCAACAGGCGGAATTTTACCGGATGTGGTACGTTGAAGAACACTGACGAAGTGTTCCGTCCACCTCTTCAATAGCTCGTCATCGTGGATGTCCCTCAAAGGACCATCGAAAAATTTGCGGCTACATGCATGTCCTTCTATGATGCGGTATACAGTTCAGTATTTCTATCGGCGAAACCTTAATTTGCTACGGCAACCATTAGATAGTGATCCCTTTTAAGACCGACGCGAACGCCTCTGTTGTTATGCAAATCGAGACGATAACTTCCATTTGATTGCTCGTACGATGTGAGTTAGCTGAAACCCAACTGACCGTCTGGCAAGCTCTGCGCTCAAACAATAGACCACCAATGAGGCTGTGCGAGCTACAAAGATCAATAAACCCCCCACTGTTATCATCATGGGAGCCATATCGAAACAATATGGTGTCCTTGGTGATGGGCGATCTGACGCATTACGATGACAATGTCACCTTTAGCAAGCGTCTTTTGAACTACGCGTAATTGCCCGTAGAAAGCATCTTTCTTCAATACTCGCGTATCGGAAATCTCCGTTGAGTTGTCGCACTATACAATTGTGATGCTTCTTAACCAGCACCGGAATCTTGCAATCAGAGTCCTGCCTGAAACCGCCTCCTAGGTCAAAAGAACGCTCCTTCCGGTAGCCATCGGAAACAACTCGCGCCTGCTAACACTCGTCCTTCCACATTATAAAAGCACATTGCCATAAGTGTGTCCAGAAGGAGAAGAGTACTCTCCAGAGTCCTACCATTTTACTTCGATGAGACCCTGAATGTTATACCGTTGGAATTCTCACTCAAGTTGGAGAAACCGAGCATTCTGAGGACCCTCGACACCGTTGTCGGCGAGCGTAGACACATTCCAAAAATCAACCATTAGGCGTTTTTAATAGCCAAAACTCATAGTCGTGAGGTCGTCCCTACCGGAAGCCTTGTCGACGTTTCGGTAGCAGAAAATTTCAACATTTGCAGATTATTAGGCTACAAATTTTCCGACAGCAGACAATACTTGAAGTGTATTTTCAAACCCCAACTGACACATACATACTCTTCCAAAGTTTTGTGACAATAAATTCATCTGTTCTCGAATTACTTAAATTCCGCCATGCTATTAACATAGTATGATGGTCCCAAGCCCAGGGTTTGTGGCAGCGTACTCTGTACTATCCTCAGTAAAATAAAAATAAAATGCTGAGATCAGGGAAAGAGATAAATAGAGTATAGTTGGAGGTACTCCACTATCCTAAATCCTACCCGATCTCTCTTGGTGGCAGGTCCGGCGACAGGCCGACCAAAAAATGCATACAATGTCGTTACAAACAAGATGATCGGATTGAGTCACAAGCCTCGGAGAAATGCTAGGGCCACCTCAGTCGACGCGGCAGGACGGGCCCTGGTCCTGTCGATAAATAGACAAGGATTCTTAACGCATGGACGGCGTCAGGACGTAAGCAAGTTAGTCCGAACAAAATAAATACGTGTCCGTGCGCTAAATGTTGGTACTCTAACTGAAAAGACCGAGGAACTCGCAGCCCTTCGGAAAAGGAGCATTGATATCTGCGCTCTGTAAGAAACCCGATGGTCTGGTGTCAAAAGCTGCGACATCGAACGCGAACGCGGTAAAAATGGCTATAAACACACTCAATATGGTATTAGCATTGCCATCTCAGAAGCTTTCCGTGATGCCATTAAAGAAGTCGAAAGATTTGATGATCGGCTGATGAAGCTCACCATTATATCAGCTGATCGCACTATTCACTTCTTCACCGCGTACGCACCCCAGACAGGTCGACCTGATACCCAGAAAGTTGCTTTCTGGCAACTTCTCGATGAAAAGACTTGCCACGTGCCTGCTGACGACTATATCATCATTGCCACCAGTTCCACCTGTCAGCGCAACTGAAGTCGAGGAGGCAATAAAACGAATGAAATCGGAGAAAGCCACTGGATCTGACGGCGTCGCATCTGAGCTATGGAAAGCGGAGAGCTGGGACCCAACATTGTTACTCAGTAAATTCTTTAATCGGGTTATTCAGGAAGGAAGAACACCATCTGGCTGGCAAGAAAGTAGCACGGTTCTAATATGGAAAAAGGAAGGTAGTCCAGCAGAATGTTCAAATTACCGCCCGATCCGGTCCTCCCCGATCCACATGAAAAAGGCACAATCACTGTCAGCGACAGTGATCTGCCCAGAACTGAGCGATTTAAATACCTCGGATCAAGGCTATCAGCCAATGGAGAACTGCATTATGAAATTGTTTCACGCATTAACGCAACCTGGATGAAGTGGCATTCCACAACTGGTGTTCTTTGTTATCGACATATCAACGGCCGTCTCAAATCTAAAATTTTCCGCAATGTCGTCCGTCCTGTCGCCCTTTATGGTTCTGAGTGTTGGCCGACTATAAAATACAATGAGCGACGTCTTTCGGTAATGGAGTCGAAGATGTTGCGTTGGATTAGTGGTGTGACACATTTTGATCACATCCGAAATGAGGATATCCGCGATCGTTATGGGGTTGCACCGATCGTGGAAAAATTGGGAGAGAGGCGTCTTCGATGGTATGGTCACGCAATTCGCGCTAACGAGAATTCACTTGTCAATATTGGTCTCAACATCGAAGTCGATGGTAAACGACCAAAAGGCAGACCTAAACAACGGTGGCTTGATACGCTGAATGGGGATTTAAAAGACTCGAGATTGCACCCAGATCAGGCATTCGATAGAGCCAAGTGACGAAACCGATCACGACGGGCCGACCTGGACAAAGGCTGAAGAAAAAGAAGAATTTCTCGAATTACTAAATTATACCTAAGGCAATGAAAGCTACTCCAATCCTAAAAGACTTATCGGAAAGTCCGGGGGAACCCCAAAGCAGACCTCAGGTTACTGCTAAAACCCTTCATCAAAGCAACGCTGAAAGCTTCAGCAATCATATTGCGCGAAAGACAAGGCACCGTAGAACTTATACAGCCTTAGTTGAGGCTTATTGGAGCCTACTCAGGAGAACCATATGAATATCAGAGCAGAGCAGAAGTAACCTCCAAGCTTCTGGAAGTAAGAAGGATCGCCATTGCATGAGTTCGCTGGTTAGTTCCGTCCGTTAGTGCAGCGATGGCACACCTTGATTTCACTAGTGACCTCATGGTTCTCATGCAATCGCTCTCGATCTAAAGCGTGCAAATCTTTAAATTATGAAAATTAAAGTGAGATAACCTTTGCTAGAACAAAACAGGAAAAATGTCATACCCTTGAAAAATGCCCTCCACATCCGAAAGTGAATCAGCGCCGTAAAGAGGAAATTCGTATCTGCGGTAAAAATTATGCAGGCCCATCTATAGCCATTTTATTTCAGTCTCTATTCCATGCTATCACGAAAACTCTGGAAGGGCATTGCCCCCCCCCCCTTCTTCCGTTAGGACTGTTTTTGAAAGGAAACACTTGGACATGAAAATTATCTAGCTAGTTTTGTGGTAAAAAAAACTGTACTGTTTTAAAATAAATGTGTAACAGGAGATAAAACTATACCAATCAAATGTATCCGATGTTAAAATAAAAGTCACATGAAAAGAGGGGCGAAGACGGCTACGGTTTTTTATCAGGGCAAAGGCAAATCCTCAGACGCTGCCTGACCTCTGCCCTGGGAGCAACGTGACCAAAGCGGCACGCAGGTGTTGTACGCTCCCTTTTACAATTCGTAATATACAACAAGGGTACGAATTATATTCAGTGTAAATCCACCCATTGTTCGGACCAAAACTTGGCCGGAGTTAGACAATTTATTTTTAGGGTCCGGTCCGAAATTAAATGAATGCGGACTTACGACTCCTCAATCCCTAAAAAGAAAAAATCACATCACGTCTTCCCTAGAAGAAAATCAAACCACTCCTCCAGAAACTAATAATCGAAAATGGTTTTGAAGGAAGTCCATTGAGTGAGGCGGAGAGAACGGAGATAATTCCGGAATTCTGTCAGAGGTCGGAATAGAAAGGCTAAGATAAATTCAGGGAGGACGTATAATTTTCACCGCTTGGTTATAAAGAAACTGATTCTAGCCTGATCTTTACATCAGTATTCCAAGATGCAACCACAAAACGAGAAAAATATGAAGAGGGGCCTGGAGCTAGATTTGATCTACCGAATTTGTTGCATGGCAATGGATGTCTTCGTTTCTATCTAGATTGCCGCAAGGAATGTCAGTTGGGATGTTACATAAATCCCCAAAAACTAGTAAGCTCTCATGCAGAGTCTACTGCTTTCTTCTATAATAGTATTGGATCAAGAAGAATAACGTTTCATTGGCCAACGAGGTTCACTCAAAATTTCGAAAAATCAACGGAGCCGATTGATTACAGATTTAAAGCGCCCTGTATTGACCTACATGACGAACTCATGGCAAAACACAAAGACCATAAAGAGAAACTCTCTGCTCAGGCCCTCAAAACTTCGATCTCGAAGGGAATCACTCGTTTCCCCCTCTCTGTTCAGTGTTGCGTGGTACTCATCAATGTTGTTGGTGGAGTAGTGAATAATCTAACCATCGACCAAAAAGACTACATCCCGGCGCTTGCTTAAATTTGTATGTTGGAAGAAAAGCATTGCGCCTATTCGACTTTCTTTAATCACTTGCGCGTCTGTTTTTTATGGTGCCGGTAGCATGTATGTGAGGCTTGAGATGGGGAGACATACACAACAAAGTTATCTAGACGTCATCCACACCCGCGCCAGTTAGCTACCTCGTGCCTAGCCCCCGTATTTGCAATGACATTCGGTGCTCCCTAAAAACTCAATTTGCCCCTCCTGCATGTAGTCTTCTTACATTCTGGTGGCTTTCTGTAGTTAGGGTCTCAAATATTTGGGGGACATAGTCTTGGACTTATTTAGACATGTTTCATAGATGGGATCTCTCTTATTTCCTGGGCACACCAATCTAGGTTCAGTACCTGAAGCTGACAAACTTCCGGGCAAACCATGGTGATACAAACCCATATGCCTTTTAGATACCTTTGGAAATATACTGGAGTTAGTAATTCACAATAAATTATCCTCTATTGTTGAGGTCTTTGGACTCAGGGTGTATTCATGTACATAGATTCATAGGCAGGAGAATGTATCTCACAGGTCCACTGTTATTATTTCATGAGGATTGCTATATTAGGGAGAGTGTGATATTTCACTTGAACTCTATTTGAAACATACTATCAAATTGACACACCACCATCAATAATAGTTGATCCTAGCCACCTGCATCTACTTTTCTCTCTGTAAAACCTCGTAGTGATTCACTCCCATACAAAATCTGTAGATTGCAATCGAAATTACGCATTTGCAATTATTTATAAAGTAGTTGTTTACCCACTTATTCACGTGATAAATTAACTTGCACTACACCAAATACCAACTGCATAATTATTAAATATTAATATTCATCCAAATCAACCTCATATCCCTAACGTTTTCCATTAAAATTTTATGGAAACGTTGATGATAAATGTTTCCAACCAAAATAACATCGAGTCCAGTGCATTTAAAATTACTGAACCGTATCAAGTGCGGTTGACTCAATGTATAATGGGAAACCTCACCTTCAATCGTTAATGAAGGCGAAATACGGTGGAAATTATATAGTGTGAAATGTACTTTGACAACTTGAATTAATGGGAAACCACCTCTAATTGAGATTGATTGATTCGTTAATATCAATCGTGGTTGGTGTCCAATGCTTTAGGTATATCTGTTTATAACGCTACACGTATAAAAGATTTCTGACTCTCTCCAATCTGAAGTGTGTGCGTTCTTAACTCTCGCTATGACTGTTTCTGAGGAAAATGTGTGACAGACAGACAGACAAGCAGTCAACCCCGTGAGGAGTTGCCAGATCTCCTATAGCTATGGGAAGGATACCCACAGAATAAAACAAACATGAACGAATCGAAAAAGAAGTTAAGTTGCAGGGGCTCGGAACCCCAATACCAAAAACCGTCTTTTGGGAGTAAGCAAGCGGACTCCTGGCCGTCGATATCCCTCGACCGCAGTGTCTCGATGGCGGACAACTTGGCCACCGTGGCATCTAATGCTACAAGGAGGTGTTCAACCGAAGCATAACTCTGCCAAGCACCCCAATTGCAAAAGCAAACAAGTCGGAATACCGGAAGCTCGTGCTTCGGGTATAAAGGTTTTGTGTTCATCTTATCTAAGATATTTCAACGCACATTTTTCTATCCGTATGTACTTCTTCGATGAATATAAGGGGGGTGCCGGGCAAATTTCTAAAATGTGGAAATATACTATTATTAACTTTATTTGTGCAGATATCGGAACCGGATATATTTTGAGGCTTAGATTTCATAGAGATACACTACTGCGATTTTTTTTGGATTTTTCGGCTGGATAGGTTCTGAGAACGAGACCTGTTACACTTTTTGGGGGTCATATTTGGAGCCGTCACTCCCCTATGTTTCACCCAATATCAAATATTGAACCAGTTTCCAAAAGTACTAATTGAACCTTTCATTTGATACATTTGATACTACATTCTGTGAAAAAAAATTTTGCAGCCTCCTTTCACCTGTATGGGGAGCCCCCCCCTTAAACTTAACACAAAATGGCGCCAGTTGCTGCATGTAAAGGGAACGGCAGATCACATACTCTTACCAATTTTCGTGACAATCGGTCTAGCCGTTTCCGAATAAATCGGGTGTGACAGACAGACAGACAGACAGACAGACGGACAGACAGACAGAAATCGGAGAATGTCGCAAGGCCTGCCTCAAGGCCAGAAGGCGCAGTCAGCGAAATAGAAACCGATCTGGATACGAGCAGTTACATGAAGAATATAAAAACGCTCGGAAGAAACTACATGTGGCCATCATAAAAAGTAAATGCGAACACTTTAAGCGACTGTGTAATGAAGCTGACACGAACCCCTGGGGTGGCGCTTATAAAACCGTAATATCGAAAGTTAAAGGCAAACGCTCCCCACCCATCTCTTCCCCTACTCTGCTTGATGAAATAGTAACGGATCTTTTCCCACAGAATGTGAGTACCGCTAACCTTCCCACTGTCGAGATAGACACCGCGGAAGTTCCCACGGTAAGCGAAAAGGAGGTCCTCGAAGCTGCGGATAAAATTGTAGGAAATAAATCACCTGGCTTGGATAGCATCCCCAATAAAGCTCTGAAGGCAGCAGTAAAAATAGCTCCAAATATGTTTGCCGAGGCGTTCACCACATGCCTTAAAGAAGGAGTATTTCCTACACAATGGAAGAAGCAGAAATTAATTCTAGTCCCCAAGCCAAACAAACCTTTGGGTGAAGCTTCGTCCTACAGGCCGATATGCCTTCTAAATAATACTGGCAAACTATTCGAACGAGTAATCTATAACAGATTAAGTCGAATTGCCGAAAAGAATGGCGGTCTCTCCGAAAATAAGTTCGGTTTTCGAAAGGGGAGGTCTACAACGGATGCACTTGTCCTAGTAGCTAACACAGCTAAGACCGCACTTGACGAGGGCAAATGTTGTGCAGTGATTACACTTGATGTGAAGAATGCCTTCAATTCCGCTAGATGGAGCAAGATACTTGAGTCCCTAATTAACTTAGGCGTGGCGAAGTACCTGGTGCGTATTGTTGCCGACTTCCTAATCGATAGGACTCTGTGCTGCGAATCAGATGAAGGAATGAAATCCTACCAAACGACATGCGGAGTTCCGCAAGGGTCTGTCCTAGGGCCACTCTTGTGGATTATTATGTATAACGGGGTACTGACCCTAGACCTTCCTACTGGTGTGGCCTCCATTGTTTTCGCGGACGATATTGGTGTGACGGTTGTTGCGCGCCTTCTCGAGAAAGCCGAGCTCTATGCAAATGAAGCCGTCTATGAGATTAAATCCTGGTTAGAGAATGCTAGTCTACAGCTCGCAAAGCATAAGACGGAAGTAGTACTTATTACCAAGCGGAGAAAGTGCACTTCCATGAAGATCAAAGTTGGAATGCAAACAATTTATTCCAAGCCTGCACTTAAGTACTAAGGTGTAATGATTGACCAGAGGTTGAATTTCAGATTGCATGTGGAGGGTGCAGCAACCAAGGCATATAACATCGGAGCGCTGGTTGCGAGAATGCTATCAAATATAGGTGGCCCAATGCCGAGCCGTCGACTCCTTATTTCAATGGTGGTCAGTTCGATCCTACTGTATGCAGCCCCAGTATGGGCAGATGCACTGGAAAATATAATAAATAAAAAAAAGATTGGAGCTGCGTATCGCATAAGTGTACTCCGAACATGTTGCGCTTACAGAACAATTTCTAATGAAGCAGCTTGCGTGATAGCAGGAATGATCCCGATTGAGATTCTGGCGAAAGAAATACAACGACTTTACGATCGAACGTACCTCACCGGAGAATCTCCTGCCCGTCGGCGACAGTTCGCACGAGCTGAAACTGTCGCGGAATGGCAAGAGAAGTGGGACGAGTCAGAAAAAGGCCGTTGGACTCACAAAATCATATGGGATATCCGGAAATGGATCGAGCGACCTCACGGCGAAGTAGGTTTCGACCTAACTCAATTCTTGAGCGGACACGGAGGCTATCGAGCATATCTGTACCGATTTGGGCGCGATGATTCGCCATATTGCCCACAGTGTGCAAACATTCCAGAGGACGCAGAACACGTCTTTTTTCACTGCCCCAGATTCGAAACCCAAAGGGCTACATTTGAAGCTACAACCGGGGAGCACTTTACACCCGAAAATATCATGGAGCTTATGGTGAAAGCCAAGGGGATATGGACCGAAGTTGAAAAAGTGATTACAGCCATCGGAAAGAAGCTTAGGCAGGAGGAAGTCATCCGAAAGAATGAACGCGAGAGGAACACGAATGTTGACATGAGCGCAGAATAAATTCTGATCCAGCCCCGCGACGTAATACCAAATGGGAGTCCCGCGGGGAGAGTGGAAGGAGAAGGAGGTGGTTTTAGTGGGTAAGAGTCCCACATAACCGTGTGGCAGGAGCCTGCGGTAGCTTTTGAAGCTTTCCACCTTCCATCGGGAAAAAAAAAAAAGACAGACAGACCGACAGACAGACAGACAGACAGACAGACGGACAGACAGACATCGAATCGATTCTAATAAGGTTTTGTTTCACACAAAACCTTAAAAATGATGGACTATAAGGAGATAGCTTGGCCCAAAATGACGATTTCAACAGCCATCGGATCTGATCAAGAGGTATTCCAGCAGCAGCAAATAGATCCATTCTGGAGGAGCTCATCAATCTTACGAATTCCTCCAATAGCAAAAACGGCAAAAGTGAAAGTTCATAGGAGCTTAGCACCCAGAAGAACTACCTTTTATCCAGCTTGGGGCTAAAATAGTTGAGCTGACCGAATTCATGAAGGACAACCACAACATGCACCAAGCTATTAAGAACATGGTGAGAGCCATCAGGGTGCTTTACAATAGGTCGCAGGAGAAGAAAGAAAGTCTAAGGAAAAGACGCACATAGCAGCCAGTGTCACAGGCGAACCAAGTGACACCAAAGCACAAGGTCAGCGACCTTCGATCAAGTAAGAGAATGCGAGACAAAGAGGCTTCAGGGAATCAACAGGCACTAAAAAGGTAAAAGGGAGTCTTAACCAATCCAACAAATGGAATGTCGGTTTGCGAAGCGAAACCGAAGGAAAATGAAAACAGTGGTTGCACTTGTCGTGAACAAAAAAAGGAACAAGAAACCAAAGGTACGAATTCGTCTGGAGGCAATTGCAATCTCCAGCAAAGGAAATCTATCATATGCGGAGATACTGAAAAAGGTTAAATCTGACCCCGTCCTAAAAGACCTAGACGAAAATTTCAGCAAAATCCGGAGGATCCAGAAAGGGAACCTCATGTTTGAGCTGAAAAATCTAGCGCGGGAAAAACCGACGACTTTCGTAACCAAGTTGTAAACCAAAGTCTTAACATGAAAGATTGCCTTGAAAGATATTTCTCCGTTTTATTGGCTAAGAGTATCTAATTTAAACAAATACGTATTTTGGGGACCAACTGTCTCCTTCTTCAGTGTTTTATCTTCTGAAAAATGTTTTCCACCATTTGGGTTTTTAGAGCTGTTCTTGTGATTATAATATCATAATTAGTCCTTCCAAAAAGTTCCACCAAGGTGGAAAAATTGCTGCCCATGTTCGTGTTTAACCTTTTTACGGGGGGAATTTTGCGAGATGTGGAGACTCTTGTAGGAATCTAGTTTGCTAACGGCGTTCACTTCCTTCAAGATATTGGCGTTGTTCAACGACAGATGGTGTCCCTGCATCCCCATCCCGTTTTGTTTGCCCTACGTAAATCTTGTCGCAGTCTGGGCAGGAGATCTTACAAATGCGGCTTTTTTCCGTACACTCTTTTTTGTCCTTGACCGGGTCCTAAGAAGGTATCGTCTGCTGGTCGAGGTGACCCGGAATCCACGTTTATGTAGCTGCCTTTTGAAGTTCTGCGTCCGAACCGAGTAGGTTAGTGTTATCCATTGCCTAGGTTCTGTGTTCACCTCCTGGAAGAGTGTTGAAAGTTGTTGTCTTGAGACCTGGCGTAGTTTCTTATTGATACGATTTTCAATGAGGTTCCTGTTGTATCCGTTTTTCTTTGCTATTTCCAGGATTTCATTCATTTCTTTATTTCTTCTCTCCTCATTGAGCGGTGTTATGACCGTCCTGTGAATCATAAAGTTGAATGCCGCCATCTTATGGTGTAAATCGTGGTTTGAGGTGTATGTGATGGTTCGCTGTATCTGGGTCGGTTTACTGTAGAGGTCGAATTCAAAATCCCCTCTTTCCCGGGTTACTTTTAAGTCTAGGAACGGTATCTCAATTTTCTTTTCGATCTCCATGGTGAAATCGATGTTCCTGTGTGCCCGGTTGAGTTTCTCGAGGATTGAGGGAAGAACCTTTTGCTAATTAATAATACATCATCTACGTATCTGATCCAAAATCTCGGGAGTGCGCCAGTTTCCTCCCTGCTGTCATAACAGCAGTCATCAGGAGTTTGTGGCATCAAAACGGCCCACCGCAGCGCTGATTGGGCTCCTCGGAGCAGCCACTGATACCTACCCACTAAAGCGAAGAAATCAGTGTTGTTAAGGCTTGTCTAGAAAGTGCTGGAGTGGTACTCGCGGAGGAAAAGACAGAAGCGGTCCTCATCACTAAGCGCCGGAAGAGAAATTACGCCTGCATTAGGACCGGGAATCGTATCATCACTTCCAAGCCGGCCATCAAATAATTTGGGGTGATGATAGACGGAAAACTCAATTTTAACCAGCACATAACGCATCCATCACTAGTATGGCTCTGACAAGAATGATGCCAAACGTAGGAGGACCGCGGCATACTTGCAGGCCGCTCGAGGGTGGTGAGTTCAATCATGCTGTATGCAGTCCCAGTTTAGGGAAAAGCCTTGCATGTTTTAGGCAATGCACATAAACTGAGTACGGTTTACAGAAGAACAGCCTTCAGGGTATGTGCTGCCTTCATGGCCGTCGCAACGTTCGTCATCTCGGGAATGATGCCGATTGACATCCTGGCAACCGAAATGATGAACATTTATAACACCAGGTCCACCTCTCCTTTATCGCAGGTGAAAAAAGCCGAAAAGGAGAGGTCCATAAGCAGATGGCAACAGCGATGCGACCAGTCAGAAAAGGGTCGTTGGACTTACAGGTTGCATGGGGAGATCAATTATAATCTCACTCAGTTTCTCACCGGCCATGGAGGATACCATCGATACCTGTACAGGTTCAAATTCGACACCTCACCTACAAGTTTAAATTGAACACCACACCTAATGCACGTATTCATCCAATGTCCTAGGTTCATGGAAGGAAGGAGGAACCTAGAGGAAACTCTAGGTGAACTGCTATCTTCGGAAAATTTCGTCCGGAGAATGGTGGCTGGGACTGAAATGCGATCAATTCCATGATCGCAGTAATCCAGGATAAACTGCGAAAAGCAGAAGAAGTGAGGAAAGCACGGTTACGAACCCTGCGGGTAGACGGAAGGAGACCTAGCTAAAGTAAGCTAGCTCCGCTCCGTAATGTAATGGGTAATGGGTAAAAATCCCATACTCTGGCATGCCCAGGACAGAGTATTTTGAAGATTTTCACCTTCTTAAAAAAAAACAGACAGACTGAGAGTAAACCGATTTTAATAAGGTTTTGTTTTACTCAAAACCTTGAAAAGACAGGCAGGCAGAAAGAAACTCAAAATGGATGGAAGAAGGCCTGGATGACAGGCGGAGTTCATAAAGGTGCTAGCTGCGGTGGAAAAATCAACCTCAAACTCTGTAGAGTCGCTCAAGACCTACTCTCGAGATTATAAAAAGCAAACTCTATAAATACCATAACAGTAATGATTTAACAGAAGGGCGGATTTTTGGCATGCGGTGCCTGCAACAAAGAAAAAAATACACGATATACGTCTATAGTTCCTATAGCCTGAGTTCAAGGATATGCTGGACAAATTGGTCTTGGGCGTAAAAAGAAAAAGACCAAAAGTTAATGTAGGTGACTTTGATGCATGGGCCACAGAATGGGGAAGGGAACTGACGAATCCGGGAGGGCGTTGTCTTTTAGAGGCCTTTGAACAGCGGAACGTCATACTGGCTAACGGAGGGTTCGTTTCTGTTATAGACTAGACTTTTATAAATCCTTGACTAACTCGGGATATATCTTGGGATTTTAGTGAATGGGAAAACCATAGCGCTTACTAGACAATCGTCTTGGACCTGAAACTTCTAACAATGAGGAGCACAGCAGGTTGGCCTGGGGAAACAATTGAAGAGCAATAATTTATCGATGAATGTTTGGACCAGCACCCTCAACCAAACCCAGCCTCGGAGCGAGTCTTCCATACTACGAAGTGCATCGCAACGGCATACGACTAATCATTGCCAAGACGTTATACTTATACTGTTTGTTCTTTGGTCAAGATGATAAACGGTCTAGAAGGCAATAAGTGTTACTTGCCAGGAGGTAAAGCAGCGTGCCTTCAAGAAAGCTCAAAGAAGCTTCAAACTTGATATACAGCGAAGAATCCATGGGAAGGCCCCTAAAGAGTCTATTGCTGAAAATTATTCAAGATTCATTTCCTCAAAAGGACAAGCACGGCAGCAGTTTCCAGACACTTTTATTTGAGCCAACAACGAGATAAATACTGGAGATTTGCAGTAGGCTGTGAAACAAGGAAGCAACTGGCCTTGAAGGTATACCAAACAAAGTCTTTAGATCGGCTATTGAATCGAGGCCAGATATATTTGTGGAATTGATTCAAGCATGGTTGTTGGATGGGATCTAAGACTGGACTAGTGATGTTCCCTAAAACTGGTAAACCTCCTGATTAAACAGCCTTCTACAGACCTATATGTCTATTGTGTACTGTGAGGAAAATGCTGGAGTGAATAATTTATAACGGATTGCATCCAACTGTAAGGACCCTCGGAGGTTTACTAGACCCCAATATTACTTATTATTGTGATTACTGGTTTGGTTGAAAATGCGATCCACGGAAAGGTTACGCCGATGACAGCGGTGATTTTTGTTGCATCTGAAGCAATCATTACTATAAAGAAGTAGCTGAAAGATGCAGGTGTTACACTCAAAGTGGACAAAACAGAGGCAAAGAAACGACCGATCGCATGCGAATCGGGAACCACATCATCACTTCAAAACCAGCAATCAAATATTTTGTAATGACGATAGATGCCAGATTGAACTTAGAGAAACATTTGCAACATGCTTGCTTTAAGACGTCCAATGTCAACATGACCCTGGAAAGTATGATGTCAAATATTGAGCACCCGTGATGTACCTTCAAGCTGCTTATAGCTAGAATGATGAGAACTCCATACTGCCTAAGATGTGTGCTGGTGGTTTAGAACTGGCTCAGATCAAATGGCCTACGCTCTAGCCGGAATAATGCAGATTGACATTTCGTCCGATGAGATGACATAGATCAATGGTGGGCACGGTTCTGATAACCAGATGAAAGACGCCGAAAGGCAGGAGTCGTTGAGCAGGTGGCAACGACGAGAACGAAAGGAACAGGATCGGTGCACCCAGTCTCAGAGAAGGCATGGTAAGATAAACTATGTTTTCAGGCGATTTCTGATAGGACACAAAAGATACCGTAGATGCAAGTATAGGTTTGAATTAGACAGCTCACCAAACTGTCCCATCTGCGACGGTATTCCGGAGGATCAGGAGGATATCTTTTCCCATTGTTCTAGATTTACAAAGGAAGAAAGAGTATAGAGGAGACATTCGAAAAAACAATGGCTCGTAAAAGTCAAATTGGAGCAGTTCTTGCATGTCAGGAGAACTAGAATTGGGCGGATTCAGTGCAAGTTGAAAGAGTCAATGCCTGGGAGAGAGACTGGAGTCATGTCCGTTGCGGTTGTTCCGCGGGGACTTGAGTTAAGAATCGTTTTGGTGATTAAACATCCCACATGCTGGAACATGTGTGTCAATATCTTTTGAAGATGTTCAACTTAAATTTTAGGAAGGCTCTGTGTTAACAAAACGTTTAAGACTGAAGCCTCACATCAATATATCATCGATTATTATATAGGCACTTCGCACCGTTCCAGAACGGTTTTTTTTCCTATTTTGTCTTTAGGAATGCAGACCTGTTAGATAATTTTTGTCATTTGAATTTAAAATTACAAATAAGGTCGAGAATGATGCAATTTTCCTTGACAGGTAGTCATATTTCCACAGAAAGGCTAAGAGGCAACTTGGCCAAGCTATCGAGGAATCCACGCTAGAGAAAGAATTGACGTAACTTTTCGAAAATAGTTTCACTTTTTATAACCCAAAGGTCAGTGTCCGATAATAACGATGATCGTAACCGTACCAGGGTTATTTCACTCCGAGACCAGATAATATTCATCAGTTGAAATCGCTCATAAATTGAAGTAGTAATTCTAGATATGTATTATGCGAGATAAGAGAGCATTTATTGTTTGGCGCGACGCAAAATGCATCCATAGGTGGGTAGTCGTTGGAACCATATGAAGATATCGAAAATGTAAGTGAAATTTTATAGGTTTTATTGCAGAAACTCTAATAGGGAATTAAGAGAGAAATCGATGCAAAATTGAATCCACAATCGATATTCGCCTACTCTCATGTTTTGAATACGATTAAGTGCTTACCTCGAAGCAAACTGCATTGCGGCAAAACAACGACCATAAGCACTACCCCACAGCCGTAGCCATGTAATCTTCATCACCGTGGCTCATATTTTCAACAAAATCTTTCCAGGTTAAGTGGTCTAAGCCATCTAAAAACCAACCCATATTGAATAGATAACTCATATGAAAACACGAAAACTTTCACCTATTTATGACTGCCTCTTGAAATCCATTTCACTGACCGGTTTTTCCAAATGTTCCATAAAATTAACACCACAAACGTTCACTCACCTTAAATCTGAGATCGCCCACAGGTGGTTCTGCGTATGGAATGCCCAGAAAAGCTCGAATGCCTCTTCCACTGTGCGAGAAAAGATGCCGACCGACTAGAACTCCACCATGTGGAAGGGTGACTTTCAGATCATCCGAAGTTCTACCTTCCGTACCGACCGCATGACAACAAACTATCACAAATACTACTTTCAAAAGAAAGGACAACAAAATTGGTAACTTGGCACTTTCACTAGAACCGCGCATATTTACAAATCTTCCCCGCGAACTACTATCTAATCACTCCAAGTTCTAAAGATCAACTGACTAAAGACTGTTATTTTCGTCTGTTTTATTTCAGCCCGGTCTAATCTAATGTTTTCTAACGTAAGTTGGCCAGCGGGCCGACACTTTCAACGATAGTCGATTGAGCACCAGCTAATCTAAGGTTGTCCCGCATATCTGTCTAGCTAAGAGACTTAAGTCGTGCTTAACCATTGAGAAATACTCGTATGCCCACAGATGCTTTCGATGAACCCAGCCAGTCTAAGCTTCAAAACTTAGGATAGTCCCTGGGTAATGAAACCTGCGTTCTGTTGACTTTATGCAACTCCTTCAACTCCATCACATGCGTATCTTATTAATGCATGGGAAACATCTACTTGAAACAGGTTCCAAAGACATGTTCTTGCCTCAGCGGTTATCTCATTAGCGAATCCATCATAAATATTTTCCAGCACCTCAACTAGCAAGCACTAGAGCCAGGTATACGCACTAACTAGGATTTCGTCACCGACTTCATTTCGAATTTCTCAAGTAGGTTACATTCCTTTTTAGATACTCAAAAAAACCCGAAGAATACTCAAGCGGGAAAACAATTCTTCCAAAGCGAGGCCGCTTTTCTCACTGGGGAGTATCTACAAAGTCGTAAACTGGTTTCTTGAATGATAATAAGCTGAAATATCTGAGACAACATGTAATTGTGCAGAGCCTTCTATTACAAATCTTCCAAAATTGAGAAAAAATCTGAACGTGCTAAGATTTCTATCCGTTCTATTATAATAGCGGAACTCCAATCAGATAGTGGTAAAGCGATAATTGTTTATTGCAAATTGGGTAAAAAGTCTATGAATTGCGGAATTATCACGGAAAATCAATCTTTCAGATAATTTGTCTTTTCTTCCTCAAAACAGTTTCAATGTAAGATCAATGAAGGAAGCTGGAATACCGTGAAATGAACAGATACATTAAAGAACAGCAAGTTTAGATACTTTTTCCTCTTTAGGTACCTCCGCTTTTAGGTTAGTAGATTGCGGTGAAACGTGTCTTTTACAGATTTTTTGAGAGTACAAATTTGGACAGGCGAATTGCATTAAACCAACTTTTTACTGGAGAATGACACAGAGTTTTATAAAGAGGAAAAAGTTGTTGGGAATCCACAGCGTAATCTTTTTTTCAAGAACGTGTTGCCTCAGTAATTCCTTGGCATATTTTGCAAAATTATGTAACAAGCAGGTCTCAGGTTTAAGTTTTCATCTCGAAAATTGGCGTAAATTACCTCTTTTCAGTCGAACTATTGTGTTTGCATTAGATTGATCCCTCCAGAGGCCGAACAAACTTCAGATTCTGAATTCCAAGGGGAAAGAAATCTGAAGTAAACTTTTCGGCCTCCTAAGAGCTCGGATTTCTCTCCTTTTTTATGAGAAGTAATTCACTCTTCGCACCAATTCATCATGAATTCAAAAGGCGCCCAATGTGGTTTTAATGAATTCAGCCTACGCTCGCTTTATGCTCCGATTTTATCTGTTAAATGCAAAAATTACTAACCTAACTCTGTCGGGGTCAAAATATTTCATCTAATGTTCGACAGGCAATAAGGTTTCCGAGCTGGCAGATCCACCGATGATACCTTGCTGTTGCCCGAAATCTTGGCAGATATCAAAAGAGCATTTGGTTACTCGAGTAGGTCCTCGGAATTGTCGATGCTTCGTGAGTGTGGCTGCCGGGAATTAGCTATGTGGGTAAGGTATCAGTAGGGGTCAAGCAATGGACTTCAGGATAGACTGATGCGGAATATAAGTCCCTTCGAGCAACTTGTCTCTTTCTGACGGTGATATGTGGGCAAGAGCCAACTAATCTCTCTTCGAGGGTAATATGCGGCTCGGCAGGAGCCAAGCCTCTCGTCTATCAAGACAAGGTTGGTTATAACCACACCCTTCAATAGGTGACCTTTCTATTAACAAGACGCTACGGATCTAGACTAGGGAGTCGAAAACACCTCCTCAAATCCTTACTGTGCTACAGGGGATTATGGCACAGCGGACCTCCTAAAACTCATACTCATGGGAATCAAATGAATGAATACTTTAAAAACAAAAAGGAAAATAATAACAAACAAACGGGACCCCGCACCACATACAAACCGGCCCACCAGGTGAAGGCATATCTGTGCAACACTGAAAGCCAGGTGACTACACCCAAAAATGAAAAAGTTGTGGAATCAATCAGTGAAGGCAAGTTCAACATTGGCCTATTGTAAAGACCGCAACCAACACAGGCCCTTGCTAAAAAAGTAGAGATAGGCAAAAGCACGTCTGAGATCAGTATATCAGACGCTAGGAAAGAGACAGGTCTCAGTGGCGCAGGTGCTAAATGGTGCCTGCGTTATCTGAAGGAAGGTCTGAAACAAGAAGAAGCCCTTGAGAAGACTCAGGAGAGATCTACACCTTCATTAATGAAGCCAAGAAGGGGAATGGTCCCAAAAAAATCCAAACCCAAACCCAAGAGGGGAGAAAGCGCGAGTAGGTCAGAGTGGAGGCCAAAGTCAGGTGACCCACCATTAGCTATGCTAGTGCGGTCAAGGGGTTTCAACTGGTCATACTGCTAAAAACGTTTCCAGAGCCAATATTCTTTACTAAGGAGCAGGAAATTAGGATGGAGTGCGGCGCTTATGTTCACCAGGATACGCTTTCGGCCAGGTTACATGCTCTTGAACTGCGCGACGGACGACACTGCGGAATGGCTTATGATTATGGTCCCTAAATTGCCAAGCTTGAAAAGAGCCGAATTGTCGACATGCCCTGGTCATAATATATCAGGGGCACACACGGTGACAGTATTTCTTCCTAAAGCCGCAGCACTAGCGACAGAGGATCTTATGGGCCACCTATTTGCTCAGAATAATGATTTCCATACGCGATTATGGAGGGTCTTCAGATAAATGTGGAGAGCGAAGGTAAACTCCTCACGATCGTGGTAAATGACCAATCCCTGGAGGCAATCAAACGTTAAAATTGGCATATCAACTATAGATTAGGTAACATACGAATTCGAGGGAAGAAACTTCGAGTTATCGGATGTAAAACCTATCGAGGTCCCTGAAGGAATCTGGGAGCCCATAAGAGCTAAAAGAACTGGATTGAGCAAGGAAGTGGGCTTGCTGCCCAGTGGGGAAGGGACGCTGGACGACCTAGTCCTAGATATTCGAGGACTTAGGGTGCACAACGACGTATGGCAAAGCGCCCAGATAAACCTGCAATGATTGCAAGGACAATCTCCAAGGGCAACATTGACATAGTGCTGGCTCACAAACTCTGGGTGTACCGGGGGCAGATTCATGGTCTACATCGAGGAAATATGCAAGTAATTTAGGACTCCTCTTGCAAAAAACGAAGAACTTGCGTCATTCTTGAACGTAATTTAAAATATGTATCTCTTACTGAGTTCCTGACCGAAGACTTTGTCCACATCTCATCGGAAGCAGGGGGGAGAACTCGAGATGCATTAGGCTCCTTCCCAGAAAATGCATCGGGATCCCACCGAAGTGAATCGCTAGACTGGTGAAGTTCTGCGAGAAGAAGGCGCTACCAGTTCTCCTCGGCTGCAGTGCGAACGCCTATCACAAAGTCTAGGGAAGCAGCAGCACTAATGGAAGAGGTGATAAAAGATACTGGACATAACTCTAGGGAAAACGCTGATAAACGGGCTTGTCAAGAATTGGAGTGTATCGATTGAGGTTGGGGTCATTTGAACATGTCACTCCTCATTTTCGGTGTCATCCTTATGTCACCGCAGAATACGATAGTTTCGCTTTTCTGTAGGTTTAGGGAGAGTTTCCAGCGGGTGAAGTACCGGTAAAGCTCGTCCAAATAGGAATTCAGGTGGACTTCACCGACCGGGATGTTTTTGGTGGAGGTCTAAAGGATGATGAGGTGTGGGGTTGGTTTGGGTAGGCCAGCGGTGAACAGGGAAAAGAGGGTAGCAGGAAGGACGGATTTGAGCAAGAGGAGTGCGTGCTCACCCGAGTGCTTGGATCGGTTGGTAAATTGAAAGTTGTGGAATTTGGGATTGAAGTCACGGTGCTCATCAATGATTGCTTTTATGATCTGCTCGAAGATCTTGGTGGAGGATGGTGGCATCGAGATAGGCCTGTAGCTATAGGGATTTAGAGTATTTTGGTTCTTTTTTCGGGATGGGCACTATCCGAGCACTCTTTTAAACTGTTTGGTAGTGGGCATTGATTAGGCAGTGGCTGATCATCGAAGGCGTGATACGAGCAATGCTAGGGGCGCATTTCTTTAGAACGATGAGGGTGATTTTGTCAAATTCAACTGTTTTTTTTTTATTTTTCGAGGTGGAGATGGACGCCATGACGGAGTGTGTTGTGATAAAGTAGATAGGGAAGGTACTTTCACGCTGACTTGAGTCAACGAGTGTTTGGCTGAAAGGATTTTGGATAAGTTGAGAGATGTGGAAGGAAGGGAGGGAAAGAAGTTGGGAGGTTTTTCCGCTTACCTGGTTGTCATAACGTGGTTCATGGAAGTGAAGGGTAGAGTGGTGTGCTCGAAGGAATTGGTCTGCGAGGGCGATCACCTTTGCTGTGGGGGGATATTTTAGGATAGGATCGCGTTTTGTTGTACTGATTTGCCTAAACGCGGGCAGGTTTTCCTGAGTTCCCTGTTTGTACCAGGGTTCAGTTCAGTGTAGGAAAGGCGGTAGCGGAGATATTTGATTTAGAGGATCAGGACTCTTTCGCGGATGGTCCTGTCCACCTCACGAATTTCGGAAAGTAGGTGAGAGCTTTGCGGAGAGTATCTATTTCTAAATAGTCTCCGCCTGAGTTTCTTTTTGTATTTGATATCGTTCAGGATATCATCAGGGACGGTAGTAAGGTTGCAGTAGTTTAAGGAACGAAGTTCGTCACATACTTGTTGAGTTGCTTCTGTGTATTGGCAAACTATTTGGTCGATGGTGTCGTTGGAAACTATACTGCTGGATAGGAGTAACAGTGGTTGAAATTTAGATTTGAAGGCCAGGTTAATACGTTTCCAGATTGTGCGTTGGAAGTCGAGGACTGAGGGGGGGTGGAGCGAATCATTCTGTACGGGAGCTTGATGTCTAGAATTATGGCATCATGGACCGTTTCGAAGAAGGGAATAACAGTTATAATAACAGGAAGTGGCCAGGGTAGGAATGGAGGTTGGAAGGACTGGGTTGAAATGGGCTAGGTTGATAGTGGGATAGGTGATTGTGAGCAAACAGTGAAGTTGTTCCCCTTTCTAGTTCGACCGTGCATCGAACCAGGACGGGTATCTGGCTTTGAGGTCTTAAGAACCACTGCTTTGGAGGGCGGGATGGAAAGGCATAGATATGTATTTATGTGACTGGGATTTTTCCGGAGATGAGGATGGTTCCACCGAAGGTATTGCGGCTCTGAGAGTTAGGCTTTGCTCGGTCAGTCCGGAAGAGGTTGAAATTGGAAAAGGACGGTATGTATCTATAGTTCAACCTAGTTTTACCCAGGAGAACATTGCGAAATCCTGTCTGTGAGCTCGGCCGATGATGGGGTTGATGTTCAACTCGATGAACTTAACGCCCATTAATGGATGCCAAGATACTAACCATTGAGTTGAACATCAGCAGGAATTCTTGTGATTTCCTGGTGAACTCAAGGAAGTCAGGATTAGAGATAGTAGTAGAGTGGGCTATACGGGTAGGTGCCTGGAAGGAAGCGTCTGCGATGGATACGAACGGATAGGTGAAGCCTGGAGTGGTTATTGGGCGACCAGAGGGACAGGAGGCAGTTGTGGAGAAAGTATAGGTGAGAGGCGAAGATTTTTGCGCACTTCTCCTTACCACTACCTGGACAAACCTAGGTCATTTTCTGTAGTTTGGGAGTGGTCATTGCCGCCGCAGTTAATGCACTTTGGTACCTGGCCTGTAGTTTTGGCGCACTCACCTGGACCATGAAGCTCGTCACACTTGACGCATTGATACGCAAGATGGCAGTTGGTTGCCGCATGTCCGATGCGCTGGCAATTTTTGAATTGTAGTAATTGCTTATTTTTGATTTGTTCGTAGCGAACGATCATGTACAGGATGGATTTTATATTGTGCAGCTGCCCCTCGTTGAACGTTGCGTCAAAAGTGACCAGCCACAGGTCGAGGTTAATGCTGTTGGTGTTAGCACAGGTCGTGGTGAAGGGTTTTGCGCTCAGGGAGAGACTCCTTGAGTTTCTAGTTCGTCGAAAATCTCAGGAGGGGGGAACGTCGCGTCTAAACCACGGTTAGTATTTGGTGCAACTTACCTGATTTTTTGATCAAATAGCTGTTAGAGAGTACGCGGGAAATGTCTTGTTTGATGCTTTTAAATGTCTCTGGGTTTTTGTCGAGAACGAGTGGGGAGATTTTTCAACTTACTTCCTGTTTTTCCTTCGCGTTGCACTGCTGATGCTAGCGGTTGATTGTCTCGTCTCCTCTGGTGATGGTTGCTTGGCCGCGCTGGTGAAACGTAGCTTCTTGGCTTCGATTAGGGTGAGGAAGGTCTCTGGCTGGGACCCCGTTGGGAGCGCTAGTGATGACTCTTCCTCTGGTGTTCTGGTGGTTGGCATCGAGTGGGGGTTGGGTACCCCGAAAGTACGCGCCATGGAGGCCTCTAGCGACATAATCATGGCAGTCAGTTCTTTGATCCGTTCATCTTGAAGCCTGTTATTCTCGAGGGCTTCCTCAAATTTCGTCAGTACATTAAATACAGCTCTGATGCCGCATTGGTGTTTCATCGACTAACTAGATAAGAACATAAAAGTGAAACAAAACAATGAAGTGTATCATATTGCAGGTTCTTAGAGGGTAAACTTTCAGGTCCGTTTATATTAGAGGCTGATTTTGATCCAGTTTCTCTTATTTGGTTTAGAAAGAGAACGCCTATACTGGGTTCTAATAGTAGCATCAGGGTATGTAGCTCAATTGTCAGTTCTTCTCCAACAAAGCCTTTTTGAAAAAAAACTGAAGTTTAAAATGCACCCTCATGAATAATTCTACGTACAATTTGGTCCTGGAAAATGAATACGTATTCTCCCAACAATGAGAACATCTTCATCTATTCATTTACTCCATTATATTCCCCGTCAACTATAGAATGTATCCTAAATACCTGAAAGAATCTATCAAGTAATTTATCTTATCTGTCGCAAGTAAGTTGCATCCCCTCACAGAGGACAACCTCCCCATTCATGTTGTGATATATTGGAACCACTTGCTCCAAACACCTTTTGGGTCGAAAGTTCAAACTTGGAGGAGTGTGCAAACTTCACCATTGCCACGAGCAGAGTTCATCTAAAATTCCACCTCAAAATCGCACAGCTTCCATCCTAATCATCAGCATTAATACCGCTTGGGGGTGACCTCTTTGAAAACGGCAAGAAAGTGCCAGGAATTCAGTTTAAAACAAACACGAAGGTTAATTTTCTTCGTGCGTTTTACATTAATTACGAATACAGACACAACGGGGTAGGAGGAATCGATTTATTTGCGGCTTACGTAATGATTGATATGCGTTTTGTTCGTAAGATATTCAGCGCCAGACTATTCCCTGCAGTAATTATCTTGTCTGTGGAAATTTAATCTTAGTTTCATTAGCGAAATTGGATGAAGACAGTTCTAATGAGAATTTCAAGGGCGTTATCCTTGGAAATTCTTCGCAAGTTATCAGAATGGTATTGAATGCCAATCAAGAACGGATGCTATAAAAATATATCCATAAAATAGTAATAAACCAAATTTTGTAGGACGAGTTGCAATCGAAAATGCTTCCATAATCAAACCCAATTTGATCTCATATTTTTATTCCCCGATAATAATCTAACTTTATTCAATTTCAATCAGACCAAATCATTTCGGTCTTTCGTCATAAAAATCCAAGGCAGGTATTTCGGAATTATTCACCACCACCCCGTGATCGGTAGAGCCGAAAAGTCGCAAATCAACCCCATATGTTGGAACTGTTGGAAAGGTCAAACGAGCACCGGATGGTATTGTCGACGGAAGCTAAAATTACATTCACCTGGCATCCATACAAAATATCGGTTATATTATGGCAATTTGGAGGAAACGATTTGGAGAGGTCCATAAAAGGAACGTGGCACCTAGTGCCTGATGGAGGCGGTTCTGATTCGTTATTGTCGGCCCAAAGCTTAGCGATAAACGGTTCCAGGAGAATCAAGGACTGATAGAGGGAAAATCGGTGCCATAAAGTTCGATAACATTATTATAGCCTGCAGCAAATTGTTACGTTGAACTTAATCTATGGTTAGACGGTTGATGCTTTCAGGACATTTTTAAACGATGTATATTCATGTGGAGACGTTTGGGCGGCGCTTTTGCTTACTATCGCAGGGCCTAATTAATGGAAGTTGAGAATCTTTAATCCTACATAGAAACTACTTACATATATGGGGATTTTAGGTTATCCCTAGACTTGCTGCAGCTATTGTTTCTTGTTTTTTTTTTTCAAATTTAGCCCTAGTCCTTAATATTTCATTTACATACTTCACAGCCTAAAAGCTTGCTAAAAACAGTGTCGTGGTTGGCCCTGCGTCTGCTTGTGTTTCTTTTTCCCATGCGAGGGTAAGTAGGTAGGTATCAGTGGCCGTTCCGGGGAGTTCAATTAATGCTACTGTGGTACTATGTCCTGATGCGACGAAGGCCATGACTTCTGTGGGAAGAGCAAGCGAAACAATATCCATCCGGCTCAGAGCTTCAAAGCCAGCCCGAAGTAATCACATAGGACCCGCACTGTGCAATTAGAGATTTCTCCCCAAGTAATTGTCTTCCTAGTGTCCGCACCCTGGCGCTAGTTAGAGCTGGGCAATCGGAAAGGAAATGACTAAGGATTTTTCCCTCTTTATTTCTGCAGCTTCAGCAATACGAATTGTAGGGCATACCGAGTCTGACGGCTTTGTCTCCGCTCTTGCGATCGGCTCTTTTTATAAACGGACCGAATCCTTCTGGATTTTGCGCAGGTGGTGAACCTTCGCCATCAGAGATCCGCAGCTGCTAAGAAGTGTGCCAAAAACAGTCATTAGTGGGATACAGACTGTGCCCACTGAGGGACTGATAAGAGCAGATCGTCGCCTGGCCAGTTAGTCTACCTGCTCATTTCCCTCTATGCTCCTATGACCGGGAACCCAGAGGAATTTGACGCTTAGATTGTTTAATATATTTCTGCCCAGCTCCACCAGTGGCTATCCTACAACTAGGGCTCGGATCATACTCCAGGCATCGACAGGCTTCCGGAACCGCCATTATTTCCACCTATAATGCGCTAACCGTATGACTCGACTACACTGTGCGTATCCGAGAAAATCCCCGCATCGACTATCTTTGATCTGCCGGTGAAGAATACCACCTCCACTTTGCCCTCGAAATTCCTCGTGAATTTCAGTTTACATATGGTGTAGACTGTCAGAAATGCTCAGAGTCTCGGAGGTACTTCGTTGAAGATGTTACTATGGCTGTAGGATTTCACTGTTCAAAATCCAGACTGACATAATTTGACGACGCTCCAGTCTACAACGTATTTAATCTGGAAATCTTAAAAAAAGCTGATGCTTTTGTAGCATTTTCATTACTAATTCCCCCAAAAAACCGCCACCAAGGATTACTCGGAAAGAAGAGTCGTTCTATAGGCTTTTGGTACATGTTCTGCCTTTTCAAGATGCTATTAGGGAGTTAACTGCCAGTCAGTTTTCCTTAAGTCCAGTATGTTCCCGATAATGTTTCCTTCTGTCGGCCTTCTAAGCATTTTCCAACTTCCCTCCTTCTGTACGTGCTGAGGATCATCAGGTGAACTACCACTTTCAAAATAAGGGAAAAATCATCCCACCAAGGTCATTGCGAAACCTTCCTGCAATTATCAACTACCATCCACCAACTTGTTTCCTTATGATTGACGCCAAACCCAGCTATTACCAGATTGTTGCAATGCGGAGTGACCACAGCTATGTTATCCTCAGAACCGATTATCGTAACCTCCTTTAGCTTGAGACAGATGCGAACTGGATTACACATCATGTTCATTGGAAGAGGGTGAAGAACTAAGCCCTGTAGAACTCGGACCGTTTAATCGAATACCTAGAGGCACTCCGTCCGCCTTCCAAAAACAAGTCGGCCTTGGCCTTGATATGGAACTTAACGATTTTAAGATTGAGAATGGCATATAAACCGGAAGCTTTATTATCTCCCATTCTACAACAAATCTTGACGAGTTCCTTTCAAGTTACCCAGTCATCCCTTTCTGCAGGTGAAACTGCAACCCATTATATTTAAAAGACGATACTAAACAGATCATTTGTGATGTCAACCCCCTTAGCCTTTTTATAACCCAGTAAGTTATCCGCTGCGGGTTCATTCTGTCTCCCCGCAAACAGTCGCCTTTGGGGGTGCCTATGACGTACTTTGGATTTACTAAGTAGATTCGTGAGCAGAAAGCATTCTTTTTCTTACATAAATCTGGTCCCCTTCCAAATGACTGGCAAATTCTTCATGTTCGAAAGCATACAGGCCATAACTTCTCCTTGTTAGTATTTGTCATTTTGGCATGTCGCATGATTTCACTTTTTCCATTACTACACCTTCAAGATCACGACATCTGGGTAGAAACTCGGACATAATGTAGAGCAAATTCACTTGATTATTATTAGTAGGACTTGTGCGGACATAGCCCAATTCAAACAGACTCATTCCCAGATCAACTCAAATTTCGTGTACACCTTCTGCAAAAACGCCGCTGGGGGAAGATTGCCTGAGAGTCGATTTGAGCCCATTTTGCAGTGAAAAACCCGATCATACTCAGATCCCGGCAGATCGTTGCAATTCTAGAATCTGAAACCAAGACCCCTAGCGTCCCTTGTAACGTGCGGAGTATAGTCACAGTAAATGTAAACGCAAACTGATTTTGGTCCAGCTAATTTGACTTCCCAAAATACCATCACTTGTTAGATGGCTTGACTTTCACATGTCCATATCCCTGTCTTACATATTATACATTCCACAATGGTTGAGGTTAATTTACATCAACCCCATTTCCATCTGCCGCTTGGTTTATTTTGCCAAGAGAGTTGCCACTCGACAAGGGTGCGTTGAAGTTCTTCACGGGCAACCACCCCTCTCAAGTTTTCGCCGTTACGCGGTATATAGCTTCACGCTCCTTGCCAAGGAGGGCAACGCGGATCACTCATGCGATGACCATCACGGCGGGTTCAGAGATAGCGCAAAGCTCCCCGCCTCTGCACTTGAGAAAGGGGCTTACGATGCACATCCTTGTCAAACTTATCAACCCGCGCCATAGAGCAGAACCGAATGCGGTGCTCCCATAAGGAGACGCCTCCTAGCAGATATAGGGCCCCCAACATTCATCATTAACCGACTCAAGACGGAGACTCCGGCTGCAGCCCTGTCCACTGCTACTTTGATTTGCTCGAAGAAGCTCATCTTGGAATCGAGCGTTAAAAAAAGGAATTTATAGGGCGCGGGGTCGGGATTCTCTTTCTGGTCAAGATGACTACTTCTGTTTTTTGCAGCGCAAGGCTGAAACCGTGAGTATGCTTATCCGCCATATCAATATGCCAAGTCTGTTTGGCGCCTGTTCAACAGTGCGTCCGGCAACAAATATCGCAACGTCGTCTGCATAATCGACCAGGCGCGACTCTTCGGGCATATCGAGTCTCAGCAGACTATCATAGGAAGCGTGCCAGAGGTCCAGCGCTAGGATGGATCCCTGTGCTATACTTCTGAGGTGATTTCCTCCTCTGGCCCTCTATCGTCTCATAGAGCAGGAAGCGGTGTTTCAAATAATCCCTTAATATCCACAAGAGATAACTTGACACGCGGAATGAGTTTTCTAATGTGCCTAGCATATCTGTCCATTTTACAGAATTGAAGGTATTTCTGACATCACGCGTTATGAGGAGCACTATCCGCGAAATCGGCAGCTGTTTGCCTCAGTTCGATGAACCGCATCTTCGACCTCCATAACAGCATCCACTGTGGATCTTCCTGCTCTGAACCCGAACTCCCTTGGGGATAAGTCACCGGTAGCGCGAGTCGCTTCAGCGAGTCTACTCCTAATGAGTTTCCCGAGCACTTTCCCGAAAGTATTAAGCATACACAACGGTTGGTATCCAGAGGGGAGCTCCGGGTCTTTTTTACTCTTGCTGATCAACGCGATCCTTCAAGCAAGCGTTGAACGCCTCAAGCAGCAAGTCTGGCCGTTGGCGAAATACCTGTTTGTAAACTTCCGCCAGGGTGCCATCAGGGCCTGGCGCCTTCTTATTTTTCATTGTGAGAACCGTTTCTTCGAGCTCTCTCTTTGTGAAAAGTGCGTAATCCTCGACGCTTCTCGCGCTATTGACATCAACCCGTACAGGATGTCTGAGAAACAATGCCCGCACAATGCGGTCCATCTGGTCGGTACTTAGTATGCAGAGCTTCTGTAGAGCCCCCATTTTCCAGATGACAAGCTTATAGCCAAGTCGCCACGGGTCCTCATTCACCTGGTTGACCAGGTTCTGCCTGCGCGAGCTTCGCTTTTATTTATAGCACTGCGGAGTCTCCTTTTTGCTGATCCATACTGTGCCTGTATGCCGCATGCCTTCTCGTTGGCGTGCCTTTTGTAAATGTTGGATATCTACGATACTCTCACCATGTGCCCTTCTACTCTACATTTGCTGCACCTTTCTGCCATGTCGAAGTTACCAGTGCCTATTATCGCTTCAGTAAATGACCTACCCAATTTTAACCTTACTTGTCGTCAATAGTTTACACCGCTTCAACAAACAAGCTAATGATTGCACTTTGCATGCCTCCATACCCCCTTAATTGTTCATTTTTGCAACTTAAGCTATCCAAACTATTTTTACACTCGAAAATGCTCTCCTTTGTTGCAACTTGATCAATGTCCTTAAAGTATTTAGCCACTTCCTACCTTTTAGAAGCCCTGATTAGAAGCTTTCTGTCATGCTCCTGACATAAATATCACTTTTAGAAAGAATACTGATGTTTTCTGCAATCCATCTGTCTGCAGATGGTCGTTATAAACACTTCGAGAAGAATTCTCCTTTTATCGGTCACCTTTTGCTTCAGGCCGAAATTTCCTCCTTGCTGTATTCCTTTTGACTTGTTAGTCGTGGGTACAGGAAGCGAATGTTCTGGAATCGAACAGCAGCTAGGTACAAGACGTGCGACCTGAGATACTATTGACTTTGTGCTAATGGGTGGCTTAATTAATACAAATTTTCACCATCTTGGAAAAGTTTTGTACCATGAAATAGATTTTTATAAGCTTCATCTGAACCACTGATAACCATCATTTCTTTTAATGGCCATTAGAAATGATTTTTTTCCTTTTGGAAACGCGGTCCTAGTCAAGCTTCCCAGATAATTCTTAAAATTTGATTTGAAATTGTCTTCTCAGAATACGAGAAAATTTAAGGATTCCAACCAAATGTGCCGAAATAAGACTCTAAACTTTCTAAAACTTTTTCCAACCGAAATAGTTTCGCTTGGACGCACCTCAAGCTCAGCAACTAAGCCCAGTTCACTAAATGGTTCCTAACACCGAATTGTCCTCAGAGAGAAATTGCTACATTGACCGTGGTAGGATCAACGACAATGCCCAGATTTCCATTTATTTCTGCCATTCATAGAGTCCTGAATGTAGTCCATGCTGAATGCTATCGAATCAGCCATCAACCAGTTGCTCTCCTTGTACTCCAAATTGATTCCTCATACGCCGCATTCCCTTGCTCGCTCCGCTTTCTTATCTAACAATCTAAGATTGAAGCACAGGATTTTCTGATTGAGGATTTTCCTACTACATAAAATACCACAGAATGTCTTTATTCTATTTCATTTGAAAACCCTTAGCCTGGCGTGTGGATCCTCCGATTGTGATTTTCTCCTTTACGTTTCTAATTTAGACGATTTTATTGCTTCGCCCCACAAACAGTATTTTATGGCGAAAACCAATTGGAATACAGAGCGTGAAAGCAAGGAGTCAGGCATGTTGGCAAGTTTATTGATTTCCTTGGAAATTACCCTGAATAGAGTCAGAGAGGAAGGGATGTTCCAATTGTTCTATGCATTTAATGAACGGGGTAGTTGCTCCGTGTAGGATTTTATCGGGTATCAGTTGCAATGGAGTCTTGTCACGCAACCTGAATATTCCATGAAGTCGGGTTTAGATGTGAGGACGTAGTTGGCTGGAAGGTGCTTTGTGTCCTAACCTATTTCGAACTTCTCAAGACATTTAGGGTGGAGAGAGTGTGGCATTGAGAATTTCATGTGAAAGATTGACGTTGGAAAGCGTTATTAGCATTTTAATGTCCTGATTTGTAATCCATACTTTGAGTAGGGAGTCGTAGAGGAATGTGCAAAGGTTACAGAAGCAGTCACGTAGCTTGTAGCTTCTGGAATTATAATGCTAGGAACAACAAGTTTTACCGAGTTTCCCGTAAAATCACTTTGAAAGTTCTTCAATTTGAAAGACTTTTGTTTGAATGTGGTATTCGCTCGAAGGAAGCTTGCGTAGAAAATTCAGCAATGCTCTGTAAGCTGGAGCTTAAGAATACACTTCAAGTCTTCCCTACTGGTCGTGAAAGGCGACTAAAAGGGATAGAAATTTGTTAGCAAGCAGCGTGCAAACGTCAACACCTTGGATAGAGACTGACAACTGGCAACGACCTTTGGCTATCCAAAATATACTATGATTAGAATGCACGCACGCTCCCCGATAACGGCAGCGAGGTACCTCAGAATGCTCGCTTTATCCAACTTGAGCGGGAATTCCAACCATATAAGTTGGACATTCTGAGCCTTAGCGAAGTAAGATGGTGGGACTCTGGAGAGTACTGCTCTCCCTCTTGCGGCAATGTGCTTTTATACTCCAAGCCAAGTGGTTGCAGACGCGAATTCGGTGTCAGGGTGCTTCTGACTGCTCTCTTGAACTGGGAGCCGGTTTCTGACACCCCTGGGCCAAGGAGCATCACAATTCTACAATGCTACGCACCAACGTACCGAGGCTTCCTATGTAGTAGAGGAAGATGCTTTCTAGAAGCAATTAAATGCAATTCAGGGGAAGCTTCCTAAAGGTGACATCGTGGTCGTGATGAGTGATCTAAAGGCCAAGGTGGACTCTGACAGCACCTTGCTCGGACATGTGGTGAAGAAACACGGACTTGGCGACCGCAACGTTAATGGTGGAAGGTTCGCGGATTTCTGCAACTTCAACCGCCTCGTCACTAGTGGCACATTGTTCTAACACAAAGCATGCCATAAAATCAGTTGGGTTTCAAATGACTGACGCCGTACGAGCAATCAGATTGACCACTTCGCAATCAGTAGTAGATTTAGGAGTCGCCTCATGGATGTGCGCAACAGGAGAGGTGCTGACATCGACCTTGAAAGGGATCACCATCTGATTATCGCTACCTTCGTTTGCTGTTGCGTCCGCTATTTCTCCCAAAGTTGGAAACCTGCGGCCTCCTAAGTTAAACATCGACCACTTGTATGACCCCGCTATCACTCGACAATGCGAGAGCTATCTTGCTGATCGAATGGCAGATACACTGAGTACTCTATTCTCGGGTGCTACACACGTCGTCGGCCACGTCCCAAAGGGGCGTCATAAGATCTGGCTGAATGTGGATCAATGGACGGAAGGGGATAAAGGCTCTACTGTCCGCTGCGAGTCCTGGCGGGCGTGCCACTTTCATACTCTGATACCCAACGAAATCCCAAGAAGTTCAGCGTTCCCGTGGCAAGAGGACATTTGATATTCCAACGGTCAGGGAAACAGAAAATACCGCAGACCGCAATGATATCAAAAAAGTATATCGCATCACGAAAGGTGGTCCTGTGAAGAACGTCAGCGGTCAACTTTTTATCTACGTCTATGAACACCTAAAAAGGCGGAAAGAGCACTTCACCGCGGTAAAGTTCCTTGTTTTGTGGATGAAACCATCGTAAAATGCGAATATGGACTGTTCCTCAAAGCAGAAGAGAAATCATTTCGTCGATCAATGCATTCAAACGGAGTTGAGCCACTTGGCTTGACGGTCTCCCCGCTGCACATGCAGATGCTGCTGATCATTCGGAAGATATATCGTCCTTGCCTAGAACACGCTTATATTCCAACCAACTGGCGGTATGTGACGAATAATCTTTATTCCCAAACCAAGGAAACCCACCTAGGCAGACCGATCAGTCTAACTTCTTTTCTGCTAAAAGGACTAGAAAAACTAGCAGATCGGTTCATCAAGGATACGTATATCGCTAAGTGATGACTTCACTGTAGCAACATGCTTACTAGAAAAGCAAATCCGCGGAGACAGCACGACATGAGAATGGCCAAAATTGAGAATGCGATGTCCAATAAAGAGTACGCATTAGGCGCATTCATGAACATTGAAGGGGCCTTCAATTATGTCTCATTCGCGGCGATTTGTAACACGGCAGGACATCATGGAATCGATCCGCTGTTAATCAGTTTGATACCCCACATGTTAGAGTGGAGAAAGATGCACATATTGGTCGGACAGAAGTCTATTGAAGCAGGATGTCTTAGGGGATGCCCATAGGGAGTTCTCTCTTCTCCTCTGTTATGGCTGCTGGTAATGGGCAATGGGTAATAAAACCCATTTTGATATATGCATCCATATCGTATGGTGGCCGAGACCGAACTTTGCTAATAGCAGAAAGCTGCTGACGCAAATTCAAAGGCTCAATTGCCTAAGTATTACTGGAGCAACGAGTAGTTTGCCGACCGAGGCACTCGAAATTATCCTAAATTTACCCGCCATTCATTTGAAGGTGAAATGGAAAGCAGCTAACAGCGCATATAGACTGGATACTATTCATCATCATCATCAACGGCGCAACAACTGGTATCCGGTCTAAGCGTGCCTTAATAAGGAACTCCAGACATCCCGATTTTGCGCTGAGGTCCACCAATTCGATATCCCTAAAATCTGTCTGACGTCCTGACCTACGCCATCGCGTCCATCTCAGGCTGGGTCTGCCTCGTCTGCTTTTTCTACCATAGATATTCCCCTTAACGGATTACCTGTGGAGGCAGCGCAGAAGTCGTTGGCAGCCCGAAAAGTTCGGATTGGATGGGTTGTCTGCCGTTTGAGAGAACAGATCTCACTAAAAAGGTGTTTTAAATGAGGTATGTTCGGACACCACGCGAAAGCATGCACCAGCGCCATGGATTGATCCTATCGATGCAGAAAGTGTAGGGAAAAGGGCCATAGTGCCAGGAAGTGTAATAGGGACCCCAAATACTTGTTGTGCAAAGGAAAAGAAGGGCTGGGTAGCTGGCACATTGCCAAAAGTGGTAAATGCCCGGAATTCAGGAAGGCGTTGATTGCAATTAGAAAATGAGGTTTATTCAAATAAATCTAAATCATTTCAAGGTCGCCCAGGATTTGCTTAAGCAGATCACCTACCAATCGGAGATAGAAATTGCCATTATAAGTGAACCTTGTAGAAACCGTCACTGTAGCGTATGAGCTACAAATTTGACTGCAACACACGAGGATGAAGTCGAAAAGTGATTACCGGTGACTTCAATGCTTGGGCAATTTAGTGGGGTAGCAAAGAAACAAATGTGAAGGCGCACAGTGTATTAGAGGCTTTTGTGCAGTTGGATGTAGTCCTAGCCAACGAGGGTGATGTAAACACCTTTTGGAAAGGAGAATCTGCCTCAATCGTAGACCTTCGTCCACCCTGCACTGGTACGTGGTATATCTTGATGAGCGCTACACCCAGAGCGATAACCAAGCAATCTTCTTTGAACTATGGACGGAATCGCAGGGCAAAAAAACATCTTGCCCAAACTCGAGAAAGATGTCAGGCTGGCCTGCAAAAGCTTTGGATGAGGACCTTCATAGAAGTGTGGTAAGACCACACACAATGCATCGGCAAAGCATTTAATCCGTTCATGCCTAGAAGAGGCTCATTCCCCAGTAGAAGACATAACTACTGGTGGAATGATAAATTGACTAGCCTCGATCAGCCTGTCACCGAGCCAGACAAATGGTCCAGAGATCAGTAGGCAAGATCGATCAGAGGCGAGAAGAAACCGCTTATGAAAAGGCCGCAAAATCCTCAAACTGGCCACTCAGCGAAGCAAGAGGGTATGCTTTAAAGAGCTCTGCTCAGAGGAGGACGTAAACCTGTGGGGTAGTGCCTACAGAATCGTGTTGGGACGTTTCAAAGGCTGTTCATCTCCGCAGATAACGTGTCCTACTCTCTTGTTGAAAGTCACCAAGGGATTATTCCCTCAGCAAGAGAGGGGCACCGACAACGTCTAGCGATCACTAAATATGAAGGTGATTCCAACTGTGACAGAAAGGAGCTACTGGAGATTTGCGGTAGAATAGGCCGGGATAGAATACCGAATAAGGCCCTTAAGCTGGTATTGAAATCCAGACCGGAGACGTTCGTTGAGTTGTTCGAATCCTACGTCTCCAAGAGGATATTTCCTGCACCATGGAAGCTGCAGAAGTTGCTCCTGCTACCTAAGGCTGGTAAACCTCCAGGTGAACCACCCTCCTAAAAACCCATATATTTGCGGGAGGTGAGAAATGCGTTGAATTCGACCAATATGAACCTAATACGTAAATTTCTGGCGAAGATTTGTAATGCCGCTTATCTCCCTGCAATTGTCGACAGTTACTTACAAGAACAGAGACTCTCTTATGACACCAATGACGGACCCCAGGAGTATTTTGTCACCGTGGTTGTCCCACAGGACTCCGTACTGGGCCCACTGCTGTGGAACATGATGTACAACGATGTGCTTAATCTTCCGGGCCGAGAGGAAACCACGTTGGTGGGTTACGCCGACGACATAGCACGTAAAATGAATTACGCGCGTATTCAAATTGGGGATTATATTATCACTTCCAAACCGGTCATCAAATATCATACTTGGGAGAGATGATAAACGGAAAGCTCTGCTATAAGCAACATGTGCAGTATGTTTGCGACAATGCATCCGCTACAAGTATGGCCTTGGCAAGGATGATGCTGAGCCTGATGAGGGCCAAAGGATACTTCTAAGTTGCTTATAGCCAGGGTAGCGAGCTCGATCTTGTTCTATGCAGCGCCAGTTCGGGGAAAGGCATTGTAGATCGCCGCTGACGTTCAACTACTAAGTGCAGTCTACAGGATGACAGCCCTAAGGGTGTGTTCTGCCTTTAGGATTGTCTCAGATGATGCTGCGTTCGTCATCTCGGGAATGATATTAATTGATATCTTGGCAGATGGGATGACGAACATATGCGAGCCGAAATCTATCCTCCTTTGTCGCAGACAAAGAACTCCGAAAGGGAGGGATCCTTAAATAGATAGCAAGAGCGTTAGGGACGATCGGGAAAGGGTATGTGGAGGCACATCCCTGCCATCAAGGAGTTGTTGGGGAGACACCACAGTAAGATTAATTATAATCTTATCGCCAGTACCTGTACAGGTTTAACTGAATACCTCACCCGATTATCCAAACTGCGATGGAGTCCCAAAGGACCCAGAGTACGAATTCTTCAACTGGTCAGGATTTGTGGAAGAAACAAATAACTTAGAGGATACTCTAGGAGAAGTGCTGGTACCAGAAAATCTGGTGCTGAGACTGCAAGCACGTGAGGAAAATTGGAAACTACGAAAGGTAGACGAGAAAAGCGTGGTTAGGTACGGCACGTAGAGAAAAAAGGTGACCAAACTAGAGTGCGCTGACTCCGCCCCGTGATGTATTATGTAAATGTTGTTGCGCGGGGTAGGGGGGAGTCGAGGTGATTTTAGTGGGTAAAAAGCCCATACTACAGGCCTGTATCGTTTGAAGATTTCTACCTCCTTAAAAAACGACAGACGGACAGACCGATTTTAATAAGATTTTGTTTTACACAAAAGTACGAAGTAGAAAGAAATTAATCGCCCAGTTCCTCACCAGGTGATGGAAACCAAAATCAGTTCAGGTTTAAATTAATCGGTTTGCTGTCTTCATCCGTCTTTCAGGGGAGCATCATATAGTCTTCCAGTAGAAAGGAGATGGGATACATGATAAAGTGCCCTGAACGTAAGCTGACAAAAAACCGACGAAACCAAAAACTTCAAAATATTTCCCATTTACACAATATGATTCCCATAACACTATCAAGGGAAGTAAATTATAAAGATTTCTTCCGCTTGTGCACCCTCAGTCAACATCATTTCCTCATGCCTATTTTCCGTCCTCAAAAAGGCCTTACCATGTAGCTAAAATTCACCAAAAGTCTTCTAGCCCAATCCTGAGCAGATTTCGCAATGTAATCCTCCAACTACCCAAAGGATACTTCCTTGGAAAAAGTCAAAAATCCAACTTTTATTCCTATTTCGATTTACCCCTAATTACTTTGATTATTCTTTGAACTCATGTTAAATGCTCCTGAAAAAAGCATCTCGGCTGGCATAAAGTTCCGCAAAAATGCTAGAAATGGGACCAACCACCACCATCGGCGATTTGCGGAGAATATAATGGATCGCCCGAGCCGAGTGTTCAAGGGATTCGGCAAAAAATGAAGTCCTTCGAAAATCATATCAGCGAACTTCCTGAACGACTGTTTTACTGCTGTTGGGAAAAGCACGCTCAGTTTAAAAGTTTGTACCCCTCAACCGTCAGTCTTCAATCACGCCATCGTTGTAGTCCTACAAATAATAATCTAATGCTTGCCTTTTGTTTGACTTAACAAATAACTTTGCGGAGTGTGTGCCTTTTTTGAGCAGGAGATGAGATGGATGGGATTTTTGTGTGGTTAAACCATCGAGAGATTGTGGGTATTATCGGCGAGACGATCCCTCAGAGAATATTAGACTTTCTCTTTGATATTTTTCAAGGACCTCGACCCGAAGAAGTTTTTTAATCTACTTTTATTACTTTTGTTTTAGTAAGGTGCTATAAACTACCCACATGTGGCTGCTTGGTCGAGTCCTTGGTACTCTGTATCAAATCACCGATACCATCTCTCCTAATCCTAGAATGGAATGAGAATATCGGTTGGGGCTATTTTTCTGAAGATGCCAGACATCACTTCTTAGGATTCTCCGGTAAACACACAATATCAAACTATGCAGAATGAGATACGTCCTGGACTCATATCTGACCCGCGATTAATACATGGCCAAATAAAACATGCATAACTTTTATCACCATTTGGGGTCACATCGGTTCAACCACAGACCCTGTCTCTCTTCTACCCAAATTCAATCCAAACCTCAAAAGTTCGCCAAGGATCCTCTCTCGATATCCTTAAACTGGAGAAGCAGAACTTTTCGAAGGACGAGAAAGAATTTTTGCAGCAAGTCATAAAACCAAAGCCTCTCTCCCACTCTCGGCCGTTCTTAGACCGAAAAGCGAATTACTTTTCCGAGTTTACAAGAAGGGTGTATGTTAAGGGGTGTTTAAACAGCGTGGAAACGGTGAATGTTTAAGAATGCCGAAAAGTTAGAAAGGATGAGGAATTTCCATTAGATGCCGGCTGCATTTAGGGGTGGTTTTGGTGGCGGTTTATTGTTCAATGTTTGCGGTATTGGGTAAAAGCATTCTTGTTCATTTTCAATTACTTTCGTTAATGGTGTTGTTGGAATTGTTGTTTGTTTGAATTCGATTTCTTATTTACTTGTTGGTTGCGTTTTCTGGAAATTATGTTGATTTTCGGCTCATGTCAATTAAATAGTTTATGAAGCCAATTTTTCCCGGGATTTGTCTTTAGTGCACAGAGATCCCAACCGACCTTGACTTGATATCGTTTAGTCTTATTTTTCTCCAACATTTTATATCTGAGTAGTACCTGGTGCCCGCTACATGTACATAAACTTATGGTCACCTAGATATAATACAACTCCTGCGTCCTGGGAGTTTAACGTGAATATCTGCCGTGTAAGCATAATCCCACGGTCCTCTTCGGACACGGATTGATTTTGGGACCACAATCAGAGCCCCGCCATGACTGGCACAGCGGGACTGGTTTATACTGAGTGCAGGCTCAGCATTCATACCAGTGGATGCAAAGCCTATCTAACACCTCTGCCGCAACTAAGCGGTACGGCACCCGAGTTGTACAGCGCAACTCCACGCTTGAGCTCCGAGGAGCTCTGCCCGCGATGTAGGCATAACCACAACCATGAAACCATGAAACTCCCACTAGGGTGCTAACCGCAAATAACCGGCCCCAGAACACATCCTCCAAGAATTCTCCAGGAGCATATGCTCTCAAAGGGCCATCCCGGATCCCATGGTATCAGAAAACCTCCGGTGAGGCTTCCTGGCAAGAGCCACTTCAGATGAGTTCCTTGCAGAGTCGGGTCTGATCGCCCTCCTCGAGTACGTGGGGATGGCACCCTCCGCACATTTCCTTATGGAACCTGTACTTCCTGTTCAGATCGAAAGCTTTCAATACCTAGCTAATATCTTGTCCTAATATGATTTCAGAACGTGGACAGGCGAATAAAAGCCACAGACAACGACGCAGCCACAGACGATATTTATATTTAGCAAGCCATGTGCTGAGGTAAGTTTTTAAGCCAGTCAAATAATGAACCTTGCCATAATTGGCTTTGAAAACATAAACGAACGACTATGTACTCTACACTTGTCAGATTTACTTCGAAATATAAGCCTCATTAAAGTTTACGCCCCTGCAGCGAATAGGATACTTTCTACGAGGCAGTAAAACGGACTCTTTATGGGTCTAGAATGAACTTAAGGGAAAATCGTTATAAAGTTTCAAAATATGTTAATGTACTATTATTAATTTTATTTGAACATATATCACAACGGAGAGCATTTTGGGGCCTAAATACCATGTGCAGGACCACTACAAGTTTTCTCAGATTTTTGGGAATGCGTCCTTCAAGTAATAGACCTTTTCAGACCTCCGTATTCCTCCTGTTTACAACCGATGACAAAACTAATCACTGTTTCGGAAAGTACTCATCGAGAGCTTTCATTTGATACCCCGCAGGGCCATATTCGATGAAAAAAAGTTACACATCACTTTTAAGGTGTATAAGGACTCCCTTAAGTTCAACATGCAACAATGTAATTCACTACATGCGTAGGGGTTCACAGTTCCAACCTTTCTACCAAATTCCGTGCACATAGGTATTACCGTTTCTGAGGAAAGTGCATGTAACAGACAAGCAGACAACTGACAGAGAAGAGACAGAGCACTGAACAGTGTTGGGATAGAAAGAGCCGACGGTCAAAAAAATCCGAGCCCAACCTGGATATCGGTTAAATACAAAAAAGGAGCGAGCTGAGTTGAGTGGATAATTCGGAAACAAAACCGCCAAAAAGCGCTGGTGATAACAACAAAAAAGGAGATGTCCTATGCTGACATTCTACGTAGGCTACTTAAATAGGTAAGCGACAATGTGATGTAATTAGGCGAAGAAGATGGAGCATTACAACCTACAGAAGGACATCACTCGGTGAATAAGTACCGTCCACGTAAATCAGCCATTGACTGTGATAGAGTGCACCACTAAGGAGTAAATCTGCGAAGCACTCAGAGGTAAACTGAAACTGGAAGCTATGTAAGAAACGGGTGTGAAGAGCCTAGGGTAAACATATAGCAACGTAGACAGCTAACACACCCTAACATATCTGTTACGTCAGCTACGAAAACGCGAACGGATAAAGAAAGTGCTTGAAATGCCTCGGATTCGGACACATGGCGAAGGATTGCATTAGAACCACCGATAGATCGAAATTTTGTCAAAGATGAGGAGGGGAAAATTATTTGGCGAAGGACTACACCAAGAACCTCACTGTCTTCTATGTAGGGAAATTAAAGATCGCGTTTATAACCATATACCAGGTAGCACCAGGTGTCCAGGCTACAATTAGCTTACATAAATAAAAGTCATCCATCACCCTAATAACCGACAACGGGATTCTTAGGGTGGAGGACTGGAGAGTGTCTGACCAGAGATCCTTCTCTGACCACAGTTGGATACTCTTCAGTCTAGATCTCGCCGCAGAGGTCTCCAAGCCCTTTAGAGACCCCAGGAGCATCGACTGGAGAAAGTTTGGTCAGGTAATTAAGAACAAACTCTCCGGTGCGCAAATTGGTAGGATTAGCACGACAGACGAACTGGAGTCAAAGGTCGGGGCTCTGGAGAAGGCTTTTGATACCGCCTTCAAAGTCTCGTGCCCTGCTAAGTACAGCAAAAAGACCCTGCCACCGTGGTGGAACGAAGATCTCTCTAGTCTCAGGAAGCTGACCAGGGAAATCTTCAACATCTGCTACAGGCAAAAACACTGGCAGCCATACAAGGACTGCCTAAAGAAGTACAAGTCGGCCATCAGGACGGCCAAGAGGCAGTCTTGGCTAGACTATTGTCAGAACATTGAAAGCACTAGTGAATTCGCGAGGCTCAATAAGATTCTGTCCAAGGAACATAAGAGTCCATCCTTTCTTAAAAAGTTGGAAGGCTCCTGGACGGAATCTTCTAGTGAAACCTTGGGGCTGCTGGTGCAAACGCACTTTCCCTCCAGCGAGGAGGACGGTGAGTCAGAACCTCGCTTGGAGGGTTTGCGGCAACCCCAGCTGTGCGAGACTATCAAATCGGTAATTACCAGGGATAGGATCGGCTGGGCTATAAACAGCTTCTCCGCATACAAATCTCCAGGCCCAGATGGCATAATGTCAGTCATGCTACAGAAGCAGCAGGCAAGGGTTGTGCCGTGGCTTGTTGAGATTTACCGGAGCTGCATCACTTTAGGATACGTACCGCAGTCCTGGAGGCGCGCACGGGTGGTTTTCATACCGAAAGCGGGCAGGCGAGGTCATGAGTCCGCGAAGGACTTTCGGCCAATCAGCCTGACCTCTTTCGTGCTGAAGACCCTAAAACGCGACCTGGACATTTACTTAAGGACGATTATGGAGAGAACGCCTTTCTCTAAGTCCCAGCATGCCTACCTCAAAGGAAAATCCACAGAAACCGCCCTCCACGAGGTAATTGGCACGGTTGAGCGGTCGCTGCAGTACAAGCAGTATACCCTTGCTGCCTTCTTGGATATAGAAGGAGCTTTCAACAACGTCAGTACCAACGCCATCAAAGAAGCCTTGACCGGTATTGGATTGGAGGAGTATCTCACGCATTGGATTATACCCATGCTGAGTACCAGGATAATCCAGTCCGATCTGGGAGGCAACCACTTGACCAGAGCTGTGAACAGGGGCACGCCCCAGGGTGGTGCTATCTCACCGGTGCTCTGGTTAATAGTAATGGACAAAATTTTACGTACATTGGACAGCAGCGGGGTGAAGGTGGTGGCGTATGCCGACGACTTGGTGATATTAGTATCAGGGATGTTTCTGTCCATTATGAGCGACATCATGGAAGGAGCGTTGCGAAAGGTGTGCCTGCGGGCCGCAAGATGCGGACTCAGCATAAACCCAACCAAAACGCAACTGATGCTATTCACCACCAAGACAAGGATACCTGAATTCCATCTACCACGGCTGAATGAACAAAGATTGGTTCTTTCCTCTAATGGAAAGTATCTGGGTGTAATCCTGGATCCTAAGCTAAATTGGAGGTTGAACATAGAACTGAGGGTTAAGAAGGCCTGTATAGCCTTCTATGCCTGTAAGAGAACCTTTGCCAAGAAATGGGGTCTCCGGCCGAGGATGGTTCTCTGGATGTACTCCGCTGTAGTGCGTCCGATCCTGACGTACGGATCTATTGTATGATGGCAGGCTTTGAAGAAGAAATTCAATAGAACGAAGCTTAATACGATTCAAAGAACCACGTGTGCAGGTGCTACGGGGGCTCTGCGGTCCTGCCCGGCAGATGCTTTCAATGTACTCCTGCATCTCCTCCCCCTTGACCTCCACATCAAATATGTTGCAGCGTGCAGTGCCGTCAGACTACGTGAGTCCGGATGCTGGGCAGCGAAGTCCTACGGTCACAGCAACATTCTAGATGAAATACCTCGAGAAATCTGGGCATCCCCCACAGACTATGTCACACGCAAGCTGAACTTCACGAGAAACTTTGCTGTGGACCTTCCAACCAGGGCAAAGTGGAAGACCGCCGGCGTGTTGTAAGACTATGACACGGTATTCTTTACGAACGGATCAAAGATGGCCTATGGAGTCGGCGCGGGGGTTTTCTCGAATACACACGGTGTATCCAAGTCGTATGGTCTCCCAGGTTTCACCAGTGTATCCCAGGCGGAAGTACTGGCGATATTGAAAGTCTGTCGATGGCTGGAGCGTGATTCGAGCCCCAAGAGTAACATAGCCATTCTGACCGACAGCCAAGCGGCCATCAATGCCTTGTACTCAACGACGACATCTTCCCGGTTGGTGAGGCAGTGCAGAGACACGCTCAACCATCTGGGCGGCACGCTCAAGATCACTCTCCTCTGGGTTCCCGGGCATAGGAACATAGAGGGGAATGAGTGGGCTGACGGATTGGCCAGGCAAGGCTCTGCTCTTGGCAGTCCCTCGGGGAATACAGTCGGTGTTCCGCTGGCGGCTGTCGGGGGCCGAGTCTACTCGCACTACCTAGCAGCCGCGGGCCTGAGATGGCGAAGGCTTACAAGCTGTGCCAAATCAAGGAGAATTTGGCCCGCTTATAACATAGCCCGATCACGAGAGCTCCTGTGCCAGACGCGTGCAACTGCATTCAAGATTACGGCGGTCTGCACGGGGCACTGGCCCATAGGGGACCATGCCGCTAGACTCGGCTTACCCTACAACTCGCATTGCCGAAGCTGCGGAGAAGGAAGGGAAACCATCATGCACTTTCTCTGCGATTGCCCGGCTCTGGCTCGAGTCAGGCTGCGGACACTGGGTAAACCATTCTTTGGGGACCTCAGTGAGATTTCTAGCTGCAGGGTCGGAGAGCTGCTTTCCTTCGTGAATGCTACGGGCTGGCTCTGAAGATCCGAGCCAGCAGGACTCTGCTTCCCTGTTCCTATAACAACAGTCACGGTCTTAGGAGTTTGTGGCATCAAAACGGCGCACCAAAGCGCTAATTGGGCTCCTCGGAGCGGCCACTGATACCTACCTACCTATCTACCCCATCCAGCTAAATTTAAATCACAGCCAAGCTGCTCAGAACCTACTATCAGAAAAAGTCTTTGAAAAGAAAATTGAGGTTTCTATTGTCTGTGAACAATACAGGAACCTCTTCCAAGGCGTTTGGAAAACTTACGCAAGTGGAGAGGCTGCTATGCGAGCCTGCGGAAACAAAGCTTTGCAACAAGCAATGAAGCACCACGAACACAAATTTTTAAGAGTTTAGATCGACGACCTCTATATTTACAGCTATTATGTTGCACCTGGACAGCGAAGTATGAAGTCGGGAAACAAATGAAGAGAGAAGAATCCCACTCGAGGTGTTCTCCTGCCTAAATATCACCCTGCTCAATTTCGGAAGAGTAGACACGTTTGTGCATGGAGAACCAGATTCCATCGATGGATGGATCTTACTTTAGTCAGTAACCCGCTGGTCATGGATATGCACTGGCATGTTAGCAAGAATTATGTGCGTAGTGATTACCAGACGATATACATCACCATTTATAAGAGACTTAGAGCAATGAATGTTAACCTGAAGAAACCAGAAACAGGTTGGTCATCAGCATCACTTGATATAGATACATTTCTGGAGGTATTGAGGTATGGTACTGAGTTTACTGATCTCCCAAAAAACAGAAACTATATTTTGAACGATATCACTACCATAAGTGCGGAAGACATTTCTCCGAAAACCACAGAGGAAGTTCTGGACGTAGTAAAACGAACCCTGAATAACATAGCACCCCCGGTATTAATCGAGTCCCCAAAAAGGCGTTGAAACTGGCAATGAGAATGGCACCAAGCATGTTCGCGCAAGTATTCACAGAGAAGGATCCTCGCAGGAGTGGAAAGCTTGTATTGATCCTGAAGCCAGATAGCCGATAAGCGAGCCAACATCCTATAGATCTATCTGCCTTCTGAATACAATAGGCAAGGATCTCGACCGGATAATATATAACCGGTTGCATCTAATAATTAATAGTGGCGGTTATTTATCAAATCAATAGGTTGGCTTTCGCTAAGCTCGGTCAGTGGTTGATGCTACCAAGGTGCTTTTTGAACTAGCCAGGAAAGCCTTTAACGAGGGAGAATGCTGAGCACTGGTAACTCTCGATGTCAAGACCGCATTTAATTCTGCCAGATTGAACCGTATTATCTTAATGCTTATCGCGGCACAAATACCAAATTATATATTCGGATGAAGGGTTGAAGACGTATGATATAATGGCGGAAGATTCATAAGGAATTTGTTCTGAGTCTCCTGCTATGGAACATATTGTATGATGGCGTTCTAAGGCTCAGAGTACCTAAGCAAGCCGTTGTTATGAGATTCGTAGATGACGTTTGGATGCTCATAACATCTAATCAAACCATCGAAGTAGAGGCCTATGTGAGTGAGGCTACTTGCATGATAAAATCTTGGCTTGAATACTTGGGAATGAAATTTGCCGAACCGAAAGGGGAGCTGATATCTTTTAAGAAGTGGCGGAAATAAAATACCGTTCAGATCTGCATCGATTCAGATAGCTTTCGCTCCCAGTTATCACTGAAATACTTGGGAGTAGCTTTAAACCCCAATTACAGCTTACTGGGCAAAAACAAGCGACAGCACGATGGTTTAGGAGGTAGGGTGCCAGCCTTTCAATCTCGCTGCTCTGAGTTCGAATCCCAGTCGTCATGGGTGTCTGTGTTCGTCTTGCCTTGCATAGCGTTAAGTGTGATGATATGAAACTCAAGCACAATTTGCATGTGCGGATACCCTATACCCTACCAAGAAGTGGACATGAAGCACACTATCAAGATGGGCGAGTTGTCTACTACAAACATCTTTGAGCAAGGATTGAAAAAAATGGAGACCCTTAACAAGTTCTGTACTAGCTTATGAAATTGAAGAACCTCTTTTATCTATGGACCTTATCCCCAGCCTTGAGCGTATTACACTGAATAGTTACCCCTTTAAGTTTATCCATGCACCCCAATTTTCTCAAAACTTAATACTAATCATGCACCGAGTCTCACAAATGTCAAGATCCAACCGGGCGATTTACGAACGTGTCGAAGATGGTAAGGACTCATTGTTGCCGATGCTATAGTAGAAAACATCTACCATAATAAAATGATCAGAAACCAAAACAGTGGTTTAAAAAAATCTATCCCAGGGAAACTCCTAGTTCCGGTCAGATCGCAAATCAGGTTGAAGTATCTGAATCAGATTTGGCAAAAACTGGTAAGGTTTTTAGTACATAGTCATATGCGACGGTAATCAGGTGGATCATTACCCCTCTTGAATCAAGAATGGTGAGTAAACAGTGGCAAATGAGTGAAATTAGTTATAACGCCAAAAATATACTGAAGTTTTCCCAAAAAGCAATTTCCTATAAGGTCTTGAAGGACCCGCGGTTTTCAAGTCTAATTACAGAAGACTTAGGGTTTCAAGTAATAACAAATTCAGCGATTTTCACACGAAACCAGTCCGAGGACTGAAGTCCCAGAGTTTTATGTAACAACATCCATTATAAATATGAAATAGTACTTAATATGTAGTTGTTTCAAAATGTTACGTCCTGATGGATTTACGTGAATGCCTGTCGTGTACACTTAAACCCACGGTCTTCTTAAGAGACGGATTGATTTTGTGACGACAATCACATCCCCGCTGTGACAAGCATCAACAATACTATTCTGCATTGAGTCCTTGGTTCGGAATTCATACTTTTGGATGCAAGATATTCCTAAATATCTAGCGAACTACGGAGTACGGCACCCGAGTTGAAATGCAACTCCACGTTTGAGACCCGAAAGTCTCTTTGTCCGCTTAGACGTAACCACCCCATGAAACTCCCACTAAGGGGCCACCCGCAAATAGCCAGGCTGAAAGTGCATGACCCAAAAATTCTTCTGGAGCATGTAAATTGTGAGAGCTATCCCGTGTCTCATGATATCAATATACCCCTAGTGCCACTTCAGATGAGCCTCCGTGCAGACTTGGATCTGATCACCTATATAGATCTTGGAGCTTTCGTCAACTAAGTCATGTGTTGGGTAAGGTGGAAACACATCATCATATTCAGCATTCTTTTAGCCATCTAAACCCCTACTTTCAAGACGGTCGGTGCACAGATTAGACGTGTGCAACAGTGTTCGGAATAAGTGTTTAGTATTCGCCTCCAGGAGTTAAAAGAGACGACGGTCTCTGGTGAGGTAACGAAGATAAATATTCTTTGATTCCGAAGTATTTGTGATTATGTAGTCCCTCAACGTCAGGCAGTAACGACAGACTCTGACAACTCTGTTTACACGACCATGTTGGATCATTTCAAGAAAAAACGGCCGGAAAAGAACATCAACGAAATTTTAACTGTATCATGGTAATGCCAAGACCCACTTTGTTCAACTGTAGTAAAGTTTTTGGATAAACACGGCATCAAAACTATGCCCCAGTTATCATACAGTTCAAACCTAGCCCCGTGTGATTTTTAGCTGTTCACCGAAGTAAAATTCCTCGAGGGGAGAAAATTCGAGATAAATGAGCAAGTGGTAAAAACAAACGAAAAAAGCTTGAAGAAGGCGGACTAAAATTAGTATTTAACAAGTAGGGAAATTGCAAGCTGGACGCTTCAAGTATGAAAGGTTTTGTGTTTCTCTATGTGAGCAGCATGACGCAATTCTTCATTGGCTGATAGCATTGACTCGAGATATTTAAATCGCTCAGTTCTGCCAATGGCAGTAACCTGCCCAGAACTGAGCGGTTTAAATATCTTGGCGTTAGTAGCCACATCTCCATGATATTTAGCACGTATATACGAAATATTTTCCTCTATGTTGGTGCAAAATTCGGAAGTCCTAGGATGAATTTAAGGGGGGTTTTCAGTAAATTTCTAAAAGTTAGTAATATACTATGATTAAGTTTATTTGAGCAGATATCGGAATGGGACATATTTTGAGGCCTAGATTTCATCTAACCGCACCCCCGTGATTTTTTTCGGATTTTTAGGTTGGGTAGTTTCCGAAAATAAGTTCTGTCTCACTTTAAGTGCGTACATTTTGACTCCTTACTCACGCACTTTGCAATTCACGCCAAAACTAACGTCAGTTCAGTCAAATCGAGACCTTTCATTTGATAGCTTACACGACTATGTCCGCTGAAAAAATTTTTTGAATTTTTGAATCCCTCCTTTGCACTCTACCTAAATTTATGCCACTGTATGCCTGGGATTTCGTAGTTCCCATCTGTCCACTAAATTTCGTTCGGATCGGTTTAGTCATTTTGGAGAAAAGTGCGTGTGACAATCAAACAGGCAGACAAACAGACATTGAATCGATTTTAATAAGGTTTTGTTTTACACAAAAAAGTGCCAAGAATGACGGCGAAAGCTGGTTTACTTTGAAAAGGAACATGTTGATTTAGGAAATTAAGTAAATACTTTTTTTATCCAGCCTTTTTATCGTTAATTATTGGCCAACTCCCGTATGTATATATATTTGACTTTCCCATCGGTACCGATGTCTCCCGTCTACATTTCATTGTTACAGTATTTTCACTTTTCACTATCTATCACCGAAAGTGCAAAATGACTTTCTATTTTATCTATTCTAACGACATTTCTCCGCTGCAGTAAATGTTACGCAATTTCTTATTTTTGAGTCATACAAAGGAAAACTATATACAGCGCATTCTTAGAAACTGCACATCTTCTTCCGCGATGGGAGTTGCGCGACCAAAATTACAAAAATAAGGTTGGTGTTAATGCCGTGTATGTGATGCGATACATGGTTGTGAACACATGGCTCCAAATTGTTGCGAGCATGTGGCAACATCTGTCATAACAATTGACATTACACAGCTGTGTATGGCTTGCCACATCCCAGCGAGAACCAAAAGCAGACCTTCCTTAAAGATTCATTTCGGATTAGTAGATGCATCCAAGATCAATCTTTCGAATGCATTCATTTGCTGCTAGGATAGGATGAGGAAATACATACAAGAAAACCATCTAGGGGTCATCGCCACACCAATAAATCAAATTTTTACTTCTTGTCTGGTTTAGCATTGAAGTTAATTCTTATGCGTATATTGAAATCGATAAAGCCTAATTCTCATGAACTTTTAGTAGTATTCTATTACCTCCTCCAACCCTTTCCTCAAAAGGAACGACGAAGCCATAACTTCCCGAAATGGACTCCTATAGCCACCGATGCCGTATATCACTCGGTGGAATAATTTCATTTACAAATATTTGAAATTGCCCAATAAACAAGCTAAAACATTTGATAGTATTTGACCATAAAAGCGACCATAATTCACAATATGACAGTTAATCCTAATCCAGTCCAACGCAGTGCAAAATTTATACGGCCATGTTTCAGAAATCCTTTTTTGTAAAATCTTTTATCTACTCTTCTATATCCATATATCAACATTATTATTATAGTTTATATGCAGAGCAACTTTTAACAACACCAAACATCATTCCTCACAAATCCTTATGGATACTCTCATAAAAATGTTCAGATACATTCCAACATTTTCATAGGCTTTCTTCTATCTATCTATCTATATAAAATTCAATTTGAAGTCAACATTGTATCTACTCGGCTGTGGCTCTCAGATTCTCAACACTTCCTGCTTCATGCGTTCCTCAGATCTGCTACATATGCTCAAAGACATTCGCTTTGCCGGAAAAGCAAGAAAGCTAGCAAATATCCTTTTGCAATTCAATAAATGTCGTCTATTGTCCTATCCGATTTGCATAAATCAGGCTATCGTCCATGTGGAAATGTTTGGCATTTTCCATTTATTTCCTTGATCTGATTGAATCGGGATTTGGAGAATGTGCAATGATGCAAGTATCCATTTGTATAAGTGCTTTCCTATCTATCTGGTTGATACCAATCGATCCTTGTTCATTTTGAATATCTGAAATGCAAGGATATATGTATGTATTTCTATGCAGAATGCCCGTACAAGCGATGGGTTATGGATTTGATTTGTAGTTCATTTTGTTCCAATGATGAAGCCTCAAATTGAATTTTCCAAAACAATTCGAAATCTAGAATTTGACGTAGATACATATGTACTTCATCAATATTCTTTCAATCAATCTGTTGCATGGAAATTTATATTAAAACCCATGGCGATTGAGGCAGGAATTTGCATTTAAAGGTAATATCATCTAAATGTCCACCTTCTAGTTTTCAGCAATCTTCTAAACGAGGACGAGCATTTTCGGAAACTCTTCGCAAAGAGTTCGTGAGATTGCTGACATTCATTCTCTGATCTTTACTTTCCATTGAACCAGCGTCCTTAGCTTCTGACTGTACTCATCTTCCTCAGCCATCCCCCATCCTCAGGGGTAGTCAGCGACCTTTAACAGGTCACTTAAGATACGGGGTGTGACGTCCCCGAGGTGCCCGAATATTCCTGCGTCCTAGGTATTAGCCTCAAGAAACCTTCTCGGTGAAGAGCGAACCGCGAATGACCGGTATACGTTGGGATACACTGGGAGTCTCCGGAGCCTTCGACAATTTTCTGTCGACTTCGACGGGGTAATGTGAGCGCAGCTCTGGCAAGGTGGTAGTTGTGACGTTTATCAGGAGCCGGGACCCTGGTCGGGTAGTGTGCATTGAACTGGTGCTAGTAGACCGCGTTGTCCCGAGCGAGCGCTGATTCGTCCGTGAATTCCGGGATCAGCTAAGCGATGCGCTGGTTAGTTTTCCATGGAGAATATACATAAATTTATAAAAAAAAATCGACGAAACAACAGGGAAGGAGGAAAAGCTGAGTGCGTTTGGGCGCAGCATCAAAATGCATCGTTCACCGCAGTGATCAGCGAAAGAGGCAGCGAGAGCTGACATACCCGGTGTGACACCGGGGCGGCCAAATAAAGAGGAACCCTTATCAAGTGGCGCGACTGGCCGTGCAAAGATGACAACTCCAACACCTTGTACTGAAGGAAAGCTCAGTCAGAATCGATAGTCCTGAGCAGATGGATTCAGACGCAAACCGAGTGCAAGTGCAGTTGACCGTCCTAGCTAGAACCGAAGAGAAAAGGCTCATCAGGAAATGCGCAGCAGTGGTAAAACGTATGCGGTCGACAACGTTCCTCCAATGGAACGTCAGCAAAGGCGTCAAAAACGGGCTGATTGAACTGTAGGAACTATTGGACCGCATCTCCTTCTATAGGCAAATGTGGATAGCAGCAGCGACAATTGGAGAGCAGAAATAGCCGCACTGCCCGCTGAGAACGCTGCTTGCGTTAAAAGTACCGCAGATAGCCCACCGCAAAGCGAAGCGGAAAGAGGATGACGTTCCTGAAGGAGACTTTATAGAAGTAGTTTCCAGGGCCCAAAAAAGAAGGCCAGAGACACGTCTGTCCAAAGGCAAGGAGGCTGCTACCAAAAGCCAGGAGCAGAAAAGTCGAGAAAACGAAGAAGGACTAAACCGTCAGCTCTGGCCATTAAGCCGACGGAAGGCAAGACATTTGCGAAAGTCCTTAGTGAAATCCGCTACAAGAAGAAACCCGAAGACAACGGAGCAGAGGTGTTTTCCATACTGAAAACGAGGAGTGGCGGAGTCGTCGTTCGTCGAACTGGGCCTAAGGACGACAAACAAGAGTACGTTCTGCGAAGCGGTCAAGGAGCTATTGGGGACGAAGGCTCTTGTTTCCAACCTAGAGCCCATGTGCTCTCTAGAAATCCGGGATTTTGACTGCCTCACAGAAAAGGTCGAAGTGGAGGAGGCGATAAAGCGTGAATGTCCAGACGTAACCAATGCCCGGGTAGGTATCACCTCTGTAAATGCTCGAGGCAAAAAGGTCTCCATGGTGGAAGTCACCGAGCAATATGCGAGGAAACTCCTTAGCAGCGGGAGAATCAAAATTGGATGGGTAGTATGCAGGGTGCGAATGCGGATAGTCCCCACCAAGTGCTAAAGGTGTCTAGACTATATACACACGTCAGCAGCTTGCAAGGGACTGGACAGGAGGGCAGCATGCCGGAGATGCGGCCAAGTGGGTAATCAAGCGAAGATCTGCAATGCAATCGAGAGCTGTGTTCTCCGCAAGGATCATGGCGCCTCTGGTGAGAGCGTCGCACACACGGCGGGCTCCGAACGGTGTCCAATCTTCAGGGCGGGATTGGAAATGGCTAGAGTGTCAATGGCATGCTCCGCATTTTACAAATTAACATGCACCGGAGTGCAACCGCTCACCAGTTGCTAGCACAGTTCGCTGCGGAAATAAATGCTGATCTAGTGCTAATGAGCGAGCAACACCTAATCAAGGACCCATCCGCATGGCATCTCGACTTATCGGACACCGCTGCCATCTGAGTTCGGGACAACGTTCGACTTCGTGTTCTTGCCCAAGGCCAGGGGAACGGGTTTGTCTGGATCCGGTGGTTAGGCAAAACGTTTTTTAACGTTTACCTGACGCGGAATGAGACGATTCCGGACTTTCGGCGGCGGTTTGATGCTCTAGAGGACGCCATTTCGAGCACAGAGGGACGAATCCTGGCGGGCGGTGATTTTAATGCCAAGGCCCTTGAATGGGGCATGCCTCAGTCAGACTCCAGAAGGAAACGGATTCTGGACATTACGGCGAGAACCGGGCTCGTAGTTTTAAACACCAGGTCCACGCCAACGTTTCGACGCTCAGGCTGTGAAGGAAGCATTCCTGACATCACTTTTGCATCGGAATCTCTGGCATCATCGGTGGACTGGTGGCGAGCCCTAGAAGACTTCTCCGCAAGTGATCACCAGTACATGGCATTCGAGGTGGTTGACGCTACTTGCCGGCGAGCACCAACGCGACGCTCCCCCTGCCTGTGGAATATCGCGAGGGTGAACATCGGGAAGTTCCTGGAAGTTCTTGGAGCAGGCAGAGCCGTCCTGGAGGGCACTCCGGGAGGTGGTATTGTCGCAGCTGGCATCGTCGTAAATTCAGTGATGAACCTGATGACGACAGCGTGTAAGGCTTTCATGCCGAAGAGGGGCTCCAAGCGCAAAAAGCGGCAGAAATTGCCGACTTACCGAGGGAGTGTCACAAGCTCCGCCGTTTGGCACAATGTTTGCACGCCAACGAGGAGCCATGTGCCATAAAAGTATAGATCAGCAAAAAGGAGACTCAGCGTCGCCATTAACAAAAGCAAAGCTCGCGGCTGGCAGAACCTTCTCAACTAGGTGAATGAGGACCCGTGGGGCTTGGCTATAAGCTTGTCACCCGGCAAATCGGCGATTTGCGGGGGCCCTGCATACTAAATACTGACCAGATGGACCGCATTGTGCGAGCATTGTTAACCAAACATCCTGGACGGATTGATGTAAATAACGTGGAAAGCGTCGAGGATTGCCCACTTTTCACAATGAGAGAGCTCGAAGAAACGGCTGTCACTATGAGAAACAAGGAGGCGTCAGGTTCTGATCGCTTCCCGGTGGAAGTTTACAAACTGGTGTTCCGCCAACGGCCAGAATTGCCGCTTGAGGCGTTCAACGCTTGCTTGAAGGAGGGCATTTTTCCTTGTCGTTGGAAAGTGGCCACACTCACTCTGCTCATCAAGGGTAAAGGAGGCACGGAGCTCCCGTCTGCATACCGACCGCTGTGTATGCTTGACGTGGCCGAGAAAATGCTCGAGAATTTCATCAGGAGTAGGCTCACTGAAGCGGCCCGCGCTGCCGGCGACTTATCCCAAAGGCAGTTCGGATTCAGACCAGGGAGATCCACAGTGAATGTTATTATGAAAGTCATAGATGCGGTTCATCGAGCCGAGGCACACAGCCACCGATTTCGAGGGATAGTGCTCCTCATAACGCGTGATGTCAGAAATGCCTTCAATTCCGTAAGATGGACAGATATGCTAGGCACATTAGAAAACTCATTTCACGTGTCAAGCTATCTCTTGCGGATATTCTGAATGACCGCTCCCTGCTCTATGAGACGCTAGAGGGCCAAAGGAGGATGGAAATCACATAAGGAATAGCACAGAGATCTATCCTAGGGCCGGACCTCTGAAACGCTTCCTGTGATAGTCTGCTGAGGCTCGATATGTCCGAAGAGTCGCGCCTGGTCGGTTATGCAGACGGCGTTGCAACACTTGTTGCCGGACGCACTGTTGAATAGGCGCAAAGCAGACTTGGCATATTGATGCGACGGGTAAGCGGACTGCTCACGATTTCAGCCTTGCGCTGGAAAAATAGAAGTAGTCGCCTTGACCAGAATGAGAATCCCGACCCTGCGTCCAATATCGATCGTCAAGTTGAGTATAAAGTCAAAATCAAGATGAGCTTCTTCAAGCAAATCAAAGCAGCAGCGGACAGGGCTGTAGCTGGCTGAGGTCGCGGCCTTGAGTCGGCTAATGGCGAATGTTGGGGGCCCTATATCTACTAGGAGAAGTCTCCTTATAAGAGCAACGCAGTCGGTTCTGCTCTATGGTGCGGAAGTACGGGATGATGCCCTTGACGAGGAGGTGCATCGTAAGCGCCTTGCTCCAATGCAGGGGCGGGGAGTTTTGCGAGTAGCGTCTGCTTATCGCGCCGTCTCTGAACCGGCTGTGATGGTGATCGCGGGAATGATCCCCGTTGCCCTTCTTGCCAAGGAGCGCAAAGTTATCTACCGCCGTAAGAGCGACAACTTTACCCGACAAGTTACCCGTGAAGAACGTCAACACACCCTTACTAAGTGGCAACTTTCTTGCAAAATGTAAAAAATGCACTGAACAATTAACTATTGAAAATGCGCCCGAAATGACAACCTCACAATAAAATCTTCCGATTTCGATCCACCCCAGTCCAAAATCCTTCTCTTAAATTTGTCGCAGAAAGAATAGAACTGTCAACTCGCTTGCAACTCGTCCGATATCTCAACCAAAAATAATCTCCTCTACCCATCAGCTGCCTCTCGATCAGCCGGTCCCGCTAAAGTTGGCCTTGAACTTCTCGAGTTCATGTTGCCAGCAACATTCCCAGTAGCGTTAAAGGATGCGGCAGATCATTCCCTCTGTCAGGATCAATTCGCCCGAATGCATGCAATAATGTGGAATATGCGGTGAAATTTGGGGTAATTGCAAACTATTTGCATTATTTGATCAAATTAATCCCGAAAAGGCGATAAAAATCCCGATCCCGTCACGAAGCCGCAGCTACTGCAGACTCCTGTTTGGCCGTGTGAAGCTGGTTTCCGCTGCTGAAGGTGAGGTAGTTGTTTCCACGATACTTGAAGGGAGTGGGACATAGACCTTATCAGCTATGCCAGCTGCAGTTTGTAGTGGCTGAGCATCCATTGTCGCTCGAATCGATTGAAGAGCAGATTATAGGCGTCTTTGCCATAGATAGATGTTCCTTATCTTTCCTTTATTTCTTTTTCCTTAAGCAAGCCGACATGTAGGAAAGGTCAAATGTCTAGTCAGAAATTAGCATAATATACAATCAAACTGTCTGAAAACTTCCTCAACCCCATAACAAACAGATAAAGTTTTAAAACCGATTTCCGCAAGGATTCATAGATGAAATTCGGATCAATCTCTTCGACCCTTTAAATGTGATGAAAGGATTCCGCATCAAATAATAATCCTGAGAGTAAGATGGAGAACGATTGCAAAGTTAAAAAGTTTTTATTTTCCACTCTAAACTTGAGATTGAATTTTAATCTAAATCAACACAGAAAAAGGATCCTCTCAAATAAAGCCAACTTCAGCCTTTCAAGGTTTTTAAAAAAATCAAATATTTGCCCAAAGCATTCAGGACACCAGATTTATTCGCCTCCGAGCAAGTTCTATTGCTCATTCATATTTCAAAAGCTAATAAATCACCACTCGAACATTAATCTGCCCCGAGTCGCAGCGAAAGCACTATCTGACCACTCTCAGGATACGTTCCATGACTATTAATTTGTAGCGTATTGTTCGGAAGGATGATTTATAACTAAGTGTGCTGTGTACAGACCAGACATTTGATGGCAGGAGGAACAAAGGCCACAAGCATTCAGCTATAAATTTGAAGGAACACGCATTTCTCTCAGATTTCTGCACAAAATCTGCTCAGCTTGCTTTGAGCCCTAAAAAAAGTCCTTAAAAGATATAACTCCCCCAAAATAGTCCAGAAAACACACCGTTCTGCAAACTTTTCTTGGTCTCTTTAATCAACAAGTATGAGTTTCGATTCGCTTCCTTCTAGGCAGGATCCCGTCCCTCTTTAATTGGCAACTTGGCTCCCAATTTTTTCAGCCCGGCAACCATATACATATGTATGTTACCAGAAGCCTGACACAATAGTAACCTGACACCATCCTGTCTTTTCCTATTTTTTTGTCTATTTGCCTTCATTTCCTTCGCATACAACAGCCAAGAAAAAACGGAGGAAGGAAAGACAGCATAAAGGATTCCCAAAAGGGTGCTCTGATATTGTGGTCCTGTTCAGCAAACCTAGCACAATGTATTCTAGATGGACGATGGGCCGGGTTGTAGCTTGGCTTTGTCCTTGATGACTGAAAGGAGCAGGTTTTCTTTTGGTTTGGAATGTTTATTGGAAGAATATTTTCCTTTTTTCTTTGACAGGTTCCATAATGTCGAATAAATTTTTTATTTAATTGTTTTTTTCTGTTTTGTGCGTAGGGACAATCGGAAAATCTTTCGGCATTTTTGTATGAGGAGCATCCACCTCCTTTCACCAACTCGTGTGGAAAACGCAGTCACGTGTAAACTTCAACTATCAACAGATTCAATCAGAATCCTTACTACTGAAATCAATCACTATTCCGTTGAGCGACACCTTCCAACTTCCTTTAAGAGTTACATCACCCATAACTCCCATAACCTTCCAAGGACACGCTCAATTGGTTTGAATTAAATCGATTTCCGGTTTGCTTCCAACTAGTCCTACAAACATTATGCCCTTCTAGCTTGCCCTTGCTCCAATCTTAAGAAAAAGGCGAACCCTTCTCGTCTATCACAAAAATGAGTCCCTTAGCAACGATACGCGTATCAAACAGGCACCACTCGCCTCCTTCATTGCGCTTCGTCCATCGTCCACAGGATACCATATTTACTGCCAGCTATGTTTAAGGGTTCCTTATTAAAACATTGATTCTGTTTGGTTTCTGTCTTTTATTGTGCTTTTCGGGCCCATCGCCCAACCCTTCAGCACATTTACACCCACGACATTAAGCAAACATGATAGGACTGTTCGGATTTTTCAGTGGAAATTGGTTTACTGGCAACCATATCCTGACACTGAATCTACATTTAGTCGGGAAAATTGGGTGAATAAATACATGCGAATTGTCTGATATGCCCATTTTGTAAGTGGTTGTGTCATGAAAAAGGGTTTTTTTTCACACGAAAGGAGAAAGCTTGTAAAAGATGTGACACCTGTTTCGAATATGGCTTTTATGTGGAATTAGGTCAAATCCTTTCGAATATAGGCAGACTCTACGATAATCCTTGAAGGATTTCGGGTCTGCGATTTCTTCTTGGCTTGTTAGTGATAAATTTATTTGATTGAGAGTAGAATGACATTGTCTTAGACGTAGCGTGTCTGGATACGTCCCGCATGCCTTCAGTAAAGGTGAAAGATGACATTAGGCATTTGACGCTCTTTTCTATTCATTGTGATTTAAAAAAGGACCGAATAATAAGGGATGGAAATTAAAATGATAGCCCCAAATGGTATACCTTCGTTGGCTGGCAGACATCAGATAGATTTGGACAAATGGGGGGATGGTGTGAAGACCAAGTTTGACTGTTGACATTCTCGGTGTCCAGATGGTGAGGTTCTTCTCGGAACTTCCAAAAATACATCCTCGATGACCATAGTCTATAAATGGCATTGGTAACAAAACGATGAAAATATCATACCATCCCCCTTAGTAGTAATTCTAACAACTTGGAGGTGGAAATCTTACAAAAGCTCTGCCGCGCCAGGTTGCAGCAGCGTGTGGGATTCTCACCCACTAAAACCACCCCCACTTTCTCCTTCTTTCTTCCCGCGGAACCGCCGCAAAGCTTTACTTCGCGAGGTGGACTACGTTTTAAGCGACCAAGCCTTCCGTTCTTCGCGTCCTCCTTGCGCGCTCCACTTTTCCAAGTTCCTCTTGTATTTTTTCGTTGCGGAATTCACCGTACACCAGCTTCCCTCCCACTTCAACATTTCCCCAATGATGTTCTGCGGGCTTAGGTTGGTTTTCAGGGAGTCTTCCAAACTCCTCCTCTCTGCGAAAATTCGTGGACAGTGGAACATAACATGCTTCGGGTCCTCAGGTGTGCAACCGCATTCAGGATAACAGGGAAAATAATCCAGCCTGAATTGGCGCATATACTTCCTGCAACCTGTAACCATGTCCTGACAAGAATTGCGTCAGATGGTAGTTAATCTCGCCGTGTCGTCGCTGGATCCACTCCTCTATATGGGGAATCAAAGTAAGGGTCCAGCGACCCTCTGCGAGTCGTCCCACCGTTGCTTTCACTTCTCCAGTGATTCTCGCCTTGCCACCTTTCGGTATTCTGCATCTTTTTCAGGAGGATTCATTTTCCTTTTCTAGTACAGGCAGCGTGTTCCACTTGCCAGAATGTCTATCGGCATCATTCCCGCAATAAAACATGCTGCCTCGCCTGATATTGTTCTGAAGGCGCTGCACATCCTTAGCGCCACTAAGCGGTAAGCCATATTTACCCTCCTCCGATTACTCTCACACGCTAGTGCTTCCTCCCAAAATAGTGCCGCGTATAATAGTGCGGAGCGAACCACTCCGGCCACAAGTAATCTGCGACTGTATCTTGGGCCTCCAATGTTAGGCATCATCCATGCTAATGATACGCTGGTATTTGCTGCTTTCTCACAGTCATAGTCCAGGTATCCCTTGAAATTGATTTAAGCGTCAATCATCACCCCTAGGTATTTGATAACCGGTTTCGAAGTGGAGATGTGACCACCAACACGAATATTAACCGTATTCCACAGGAGAGGACCCAACACTGAATCCTGTGGTACTCCTGCGATGACGGTGTACTGCTTGGATCCCTCATCCGTGTCGTGTCGTCCTCTCCGAAAGGAAACTGTCGAGGAGCTTAGTCAAATAACTAGGGACACCCGTGTTAGCCAGTGAGCTTTTTATCCACTCCCAGCTGGCGGAATTGAACGCATTTTTGATGTCCAACGGCACAGCATTTTTTAAACGACATCGTGTCTCGAGCCAAAACAAAGTCTACGGCGTCGATCGTTGAGTGGGCTGGTCCATCCTTATATTCAATGATAGGGAGCAGTCTATTGTAGATGACCCTTTCGAGCATCTTTCCTGCCGTGTCGATGAGGCAAATCGCTCGGTATGATGATGGGTGTTCTGGGTGATTATTCGGCTTCGGGAGCAAAACTAGTTTTTGCCTTTTCCACCGGTCGGGGAAAACTCCTTCTACAATATATGTTTCAAAGACGCTGATAAACCAGTCGAGTCTGGTCTCAGCGAGTTTAAGAGCTCCATTGGAAACAGCATCCAGACCGGGTACTTTGTTATCACAATTCTCTGGCAAATTTTCGCAAGTACGTCCTCAGTTACCACAGGTATGGTGTAGACGTCCAGTGCTTGCTTATGTTTTTTGCGCTCCCCTTTATCCGGGGGCAAAAACGCATCAACCTCAATTCTTTACTGCATTCAAGGCTTTCCTAAACACTGGGCATCTGCTGCTGCCTGCAACGTGCCGACAGTCAACGCCCTTTTTCTCCTTGCAAAGCATACATTCAGGCTCAGCCTTGCATTCCCTGAACTTATGACCTTCTCCCCCACATTTTCTGCAACTTTTCGACCTGTAACGGTCACCGGTACATTTCGCCGCTATGCGGCCAAATTCCAGAGATCTAAAGCAGCGCTTGTGGGACACCTGCTCCCTGAGTCGACAAACGACCCAACCTATTTTTACTTTACCAACCGCCAGCAGTTTGAACGCTGTTTCAGCTGGTAAACTTATGTTTGCCGTTTGCGTGCCTCCGTATGCCTTCCTCAGTCCCCTGATTGCGGAATCTTGCAAGCCAAATGATTCCATCAATGTATAACAATCTCTTGCTTTCTGGCCCGTACTTGTGCTTCTTCTCCTAAAGACTTCTCCACCTTGCTGAGGAAATTTTCTACCGTTTTGCCCGGAGACTTCTTCAGCTCCAGCATCAAATCTCCTTTTTGGGAGCCTCCAATTCGGCTGACGTTTTCTCCAAGGTCTATCTGCTCAGGATCGGATTTGACCTTCTTGAGGATATCGGCATAAGTCATATCATTTTTTTTAGGAAATGATAATTAATTTGGGCCGTGATATTCATTTCTGTATCGCCTTTTTCTTTCCGCCAACCTTGGTCCATGCTTCCTTGGTTCTTTTCTGAAGCTTGGTCGATTGGAGCCGGCGCTGCAGTTTCCACGATTTTGGTAACTTTGTTTGCCTTCCCCTTTGCGGGTGAGATGCCTTGTTACCTTTTCGAGTCCTGTGAAGAACCGTTCGCGCCCTCTCTACTCCTCTTTTCAAGCTTACCGCCCTTTAGATTTTGAGGAGGTGTCACTTATGTTGCCTGGGTGACGCTTGATTTCTTCGAGGAATTTTTTTCGTCCTTGGCACAATTGTACAGTTCACGAATGGTGCGGACCATGTTTTTGATGGCCTGGTGCACATTTGGTTTGTCCTTTATTAATTCAGACAACTCTACTATTTTACCTCCGAGTAGCTCCACTGCTTGGTTTTCCCACTGGGCACTTACGTATTTATTAGCCTTCCGGGGGCTTCCCTGATTTCCTTCCTTCATCGACGTGGATTTCGGAGGAGATCGAAAGAGCGTCGAGCGTCTCCTAAATGGGTCAAACACTAAGTCCTGCGGCATGTTCCGATCAGTTGTAGCCACCCCACTATAGGCTAATGAATAAACAGTTTGTGGAGCATCTTTCCTTGTATTTTGAACAGGCGTTCTCGAGAGTGATGTACTCCTTTTAAATGCCTCCTTCTCCAGGCTACTTGTAGTATTCGATGCAACGGTGGCCAAGTAATCCACCACCGAGGCACTGCAGTCGAGGGATATCGACGGCCGGTAGCCTGCTTGCCCACTCCCAAAAGCTGCCGGTACTGGGGTTGCGAGTCCCTGCACCGTAACTAACTCCCTTCTTCTTCCATATTGGCTTCTTATTCTGGGTGTCCTTCCCATAACAATTTTTGCCCACGGGTGGGTGTTGTTCTCCCACCTACCCGACAAGCGCATAAAGATGCTCATGCACGCACACCTCCAAATGCGTACATGTACATATTCCTACGCATCCGCCGAGCATTCCCTTATCCGCACGAAAGGACGCGCCTGATGGGAGATCTGGCTACTCCTCACAGGACTGTCTGTCTGTCTGTTCGTCCGTCGCACGCATTTTTCTCGGAGACTGTAACAGCGATTGACACCAAATTTTCTGGAAAGGTGGAAACTGTGAACGCGCACGCATACAGTGAGTTACATCCTTTCACGCCGAATTTAAGGGGAGGTTCCCACACACACAAAAGGGAGTGTACATTTTTTTTACCAAATATAGTCATGTGGGGTATCAAATCAAAGGTCTTGGTTAGTACTTTCGAAAGCCGGTGTTAGTTTTGACATTTTTTAGAAAGGCGAGGAGTCCGGGGTGTCAAAAGCGATCATTTATTTAACGGGTCTATTCTCAGAAACTGGCCAACCGAAAATTCTGAAAAAAATCAAGAGGTGGCCAAACTCCGGAATATGTCCCATGCCTTCAAATAAAGTTAGTATCATTTTAACTAATTGGCTGCAAAACCTCCCTTAAGTTCATTTAATTTATGCGTATATTACTTTTTACGTACTCAATGTCTTTATAAAAACAATACACAAAACCTTTCATCCCTGAAGCGTCCAGCTTCTGGTTTCCCGACTTGTTCAGGTTTTATGTAAAACAAATCGGTGTTTGTCCGTCCATCTGGGATTCGAGCATTTGCGGGATGATCGTCTCCACTTGTAAGGGCCTTGTCAAGAGAAGTTGAAATTGTTCCCTTTTATTTGCAAATCTCGGACATACGAAGAGTATGTGTTCCGAGTCCTTGTATTCGTTTACACACTCAGGACAGAAGGGTGAATCGTCATATTCAAAACGATCCACCATGCCCAGTTAGAATCTGGGTCAAGTGATAGTGGACACCTCCATGACTGTGCATAATGCAAAGCTGGATATTTGGAATCAGCCTGTGCGTCCACCTTCCCTTCTGAGAGTTATCCCAACGTCCCTGCCACACCCTGATTGTGCATGCTCTCTCTTCTCGTCGTCGATCTTCGGCATCATGGCCACTGCGTATCTGACGTTGTTCACAATGCGCTAACGACGCACTCAAACGATATACTTGTCCAAACTGGTGCTGCATACATTAAAATAGATGAAGACACTCTGACTAACAACAGCCTCCTTGCTGGTTTTAGTCCTCCAATATTGGGTATCATGCCAGTTAACCCAACTACAGCTTTCGTTGCTTTCTCGTCCGGGTAGCTCAAGTGTTCCTTGAAAGTCAATCTCATCGATCAATCCAGCATAACACGGAGGTATTTGATGAAAGGCGTGGACTCTATCACATGCTGTCCCACACGAAACCGTAGAATTTCTTTTAGTTTACGGCTGCTGACCAGTACAGCATTCAAAGCCACTTTCGGTATTCCGTCCAAACCGGGTACTTTTTTAATCCCCATCTTGTCGCAGACAATGGTAAATTCATCCTCTATTATACTAGGGATATCCTTTGAGGGATACTCTCTTTCGGTAGCTTGTTTTGCTGAGGAAAAAGAGTGGTCACTAAACTGGGGACTTGGTCTGTGGCTCTCTGTTTGCTTTCAACTTAGCCATTACTTCTCTATAGGCTCCTCCCCAAGGGTTGATGTCGGCTACTTCGAAAAGTTCTTAGAAGGAATTCCGTTTACTTTCACCGATCGCCTACCGCAGCTTTCTCTGACTAGTTTTGAAATTCGCATTTCTCTACCTCTAGACATTATTTCTGGTGCTGGGTATAGAGGCATCACAGGCTGTGACCACATTTCTGACAATTTGCTAAAATTTTTCTCTCGCTGTAGCTGTTGCTGTTAAACTATCCTTAAATATCTCAGCGAATATTTCCGCGTTAAACATCTTTGAACTCTGCTGCTTCCTCCGGCATAACTTTATGTCTATCGAACACTAAATCGCCAGGAAATGACCCTTATCAATTCATTGTTTACGAAGGTGATATCTATCACTGAACTAGTGAAGAAAAGGCTTGCAGCAATACCAGCCCCTTCTTATTAGAAACCTTGATTACCAACTCAGTAGACCATGCGTTGAAGTCTCCCTCGATGACAATGGAGGTTCGCTTGGAATGTTTTGCTCTGTGTGGTTCGCTAATAATCGCCACATCCACATCGAGCCCTTAGACTGACTGGCTCAACAGATCGTGTGCGGCCTCACAACGGTCGAGACTTATCTGAATAAATCTCATTTCCTCCTTGCTTTTGCTTCCCTCCTAGACAACGGGCATTTTCCGCTTTCTGCGACGTGAGCCTTATCATTATAACCTGCATTTTCACACAACATGCATTCAGGGTCTTTCTCACAATTTCGTGCCAGGTATCCTTTTTCGTCAAATCGCCTGCACCGCTCAGACCTATCCTGCTTGCTTCAGCAAGATCTGGCTATGTGGCCGTACTGCAGACGTTTAAAACACATAGCAGGAGATATTTTCACTCGAATCCTACAGACGATCTCGAATTTGTCTGCTTTCAGCAACGTGTCTGCCCAAATAGCTGGCAACCTGATGATTGCCGTTTAGGTGCCACCGTATGCTTTCCGGAAATTCTTTACCGTCTGGAATCTGAAATCCCCGCACCAGTTCTGGCCAAATATCCGCCTTCGTCATAATTTCGTCAAGGTCCCTGCACTCCACAGTTATCGCGTGGGTTAACTGGCTCTCTGTAACTTCCTCACCTAAGCATCTACCAACCAAGTTTTGTTAGTTCAGGGTCCTTTCGTCCTGCATCTTTCGAAGCTCCAAGAGTAGTTCTCACTTCTGCGTTTTTCTAATCCGTGTGATATTGTCTCTCAAGCCGCTTAGCATCGGATCTCCCTTGTCCTTCCGCAGAATCTCAACGTAAGAGAGGTCATCTCTGCTTTCAATAACGGTTGCATCCGGACGGAGCTTCCTTGTTTTTACTTGCTTCCTTGGCTTCGCAGTTGTCTAAAAATTTTCTCCCATTTTCTGGGATTTCATTTGTAGAGCCGATTTGAAATCCAAACGTTGCACTTCCTCCATTATTGGTTCTGTGGAACATCGGCTTTTCTTTGGTGTTGGAATCTTTACACCAGTATCCTCCGTTCTTTCTCTGCTCCTCTTTACGCCCTCTACAACATTCCACTTGGGACTTATTTTTGGTGGCTCCTTCCATTCTTTTGATAGCAATAGGTGCCTACTGCAATGAGGTCACCATAGGAGTTTGTAATAGTCCTGTATTCGCTGTGCATTGGTTCGCCAAACCTAATTCACCCATGGCGTTTTCGCAGGCGTCTATAAGGTTTCGAACAACCACCTTAATATAGCGATGGACATTATGCTCCGCCCGAAGAATACGAAGAGCGTTTTCAGGGCATTGCCTATTTCCTGCAGGCAATTTTCCACCTAGAGTACTTTTTCTAATCTAATTCTAATCGTCCATCCGCCTTCCCGGACCTGAGTGAAGAGCGTAGCATTTTACCACTTCGCTTAAAGTGATCCAAGTTCGTTACCTCCTCGTTATAATTTCCTGCAGCATCTACTTCGATAGTCCCATAGTCCTTCTATATTAATGGTATTTTGTTTTCTTCATCCATATTTTTGTTCGGATATTTGCCCCAAATTCAGGCGCAGGCTGGCGTTCGCGGACAACAGCCATGGCCGTTACCAGTTTTTCGTATCCCACTACTGTCCTCCATAGGAGGTCCTATTCATCCAGTCGTCCTTTCTCCTCTTTGAACTACCCACCTACCAAACAGTAGACAGTCGCCGAAAGTTACGTAGATTTTCAGTAATAGTTCCCCCTGCAGGTCTCCTGAGCTAGCTGGACTAACTCATGTATTTCCCCTAGTTCAGGGCGTGCTACCACCACTAAACCGCGGTTCACCTGTCTCAGGATTGTGACGAAGTGGCGTGTTGGATTCCGAAACCCGCAGGAAACGTTTACCTCAACCGACCAGTAACATCCCTGCCCGGGTCGCCGTATCGCCCATGCAGGGAGGAACATGGGCGTCCCATTGACACGCGCGGGTGGGAAGCCCGCTTAAAAGGTGATACAGAAGGTTACTGTACCAGTTTAGGTCAGTAACTGGTGCGTGGGTATGTACTCGGGATGCAGTTACTGCTGGTCGCAATAGTCAGGAACAGGTGTACCATCGGCTACAAAATCACTATCCCCGCAGCCCAATCTACCTTTAGCTGATCCTAGAACTAAGGAAGGGATCAACGGTCGCTCGAAGCGACGCCGTCTACTAATATCCATTCAATGTACACTATCTGACCAAGATCCCGGGGAGGCTAGCTCCTGATACACGCCACAACTATCACCTTAGCGAGTTAAGCTCACATTACTCCATCGACGTCGACAAAGAATTGTCAACGTCCCCAGGTAGCACCAGTGTGTCGGGACATGTATCGATTATTAGCGGTTTGGACTTCATCGTGGCAGGTATAAAGTCAGTTAAAGTGTCAGAACTACTTCCTAGGATGCTCCGTATCAAGAGCAACCCATGAAGGATCACTGACGACTTTTGAGGTGGTCGGTGTTGGGATTGGTCAGAGTTACCATCCGGATTGACTATGAGGGTATGCCGAGCCTAGCGGCATGGTCCCCTACGGGCCAGTGTCCCGTGCAGATTTCCGTAATCTTGAATCCATTTGCATGCGTCTGGCACAGGAGCTTCCGTGATAGGACTATGTTATAAGCGGGCCAAATTCTCCTTCACTTGGCACAGCTCGTAAGGCTTCGGCATCAAAGGCCCGCGACAGCCTCCGACAACCGCCAGCGGAACACCGACTGTATTCACCGAAGGACTGCCTAGACCAGAGCCTTGCCTGGCCAATTCGTCAGCCCGCTCATTCCCCTCTATGTTCCTATGCCCGGGAACCCAGAGGAGAGTGACCTTGAGCGTGCCACCCAGACGGTTCAGCGCGTCTCTGCACTGCTGCACCAGCCTGGAAGATGTCGTCACTGAATACAAGGCTTTGATGGCCGCTTGGCTGTCGGTTAGAATGACTATGTTCCGCTTGGGGCTCGAATCTCGCTCCAGCCATCGACAGACACTGGCGAGACCATACGGCTTAGATACACTGTGTGTATTCGAGAAAACCCCCGCACCGACTCCACAGACCATCTTTGATCCGTCCGTAAAGAATACTGTCATACTCTTGCAACACGCCGCCGGTCTTCCACTTTGCCCTGGTTGGCAAGTCCACAGCAAAGTTTCTCGTGAAGTTCAGCTTTTGTGTGGCATAGTCCGTAGGGAATGCCCAGATCTCTCGAGGTATTTCATCTAGGATGTTGCTGTGGTTGTAGGACTTCGCTGCCCAGCATCCGGACTCACGTAGTCTGACGGCACTGTACGTTGCAACATATATAATGTGGAGGTCTAGGGGGAGAAGATGCAGGAGTACATTGAGAGCATCTGCCGAGCAGGACTGCAGAGCCCCAACCCTATTAAGCGTCATTCTATTGTATTTTTTCTTCAAAGCCGGCCACCATACAATAGAGCCTTACGTTAGGATCAGACGCACTACAGCGGTGTACATCCAAAGAACCATCCTCGGCCGGTTCGGTTTATGCTGCGTCCGCATCTTCCGGCCCACAGGCACACCTTTCGCAACGCTCCTTTCATGATGTCGCTCATAATGGACGGAAACATCCCTGATACTAATATCACCAAGTCGTCGGCATATGCCACCACCTTCACCCCGCTGCTGTCCAATTTACGTAAAATGTTGTCCATTACTATTAACCAGAGCACCGGTGAGATTTCGCCACCCTGGGGCGTGCCTCTGTTCACAGCTCCGGTCAAGTGGTTGCCTCCCAGATCCGACTGGATTACCCTGGTACTTAGCATGGATATAATCCAATGCGTTAGATACGCCTCCAATCCAATACCGGTCAAGGCTTCCTTGATGGCGTTGATACTGACGTTGTTGAAAGCTTGTATTGCAGCGACCGCTCAACCGTGCCAATTACCTCGTGGAGGGCGATTTCAGTGGATTTTCCTTTGAGGTAGGCATGCTGGGACTTAGAGAAAGGCGTTCTCTCCGTAATCGTCCTTAAGTGAATGTCCAGGACGCGTTCTAGGGTCTCATGCACGAAAGAGGTCTGGCTGGTCGAAAGTCCTTCGCGGACTCATGACCGCGCCTGCCTGCTTTCGGTATGAAAATCCCTCGATGCAGCTCCGGTAAATCTCAACAAACCATGGCACAACCCTTTCTTGCTGCTTCTGTAGCATGACTGGCATTATGCCATCTGGGCCTGGAGATTTGTATGCGGAGAAGCTGTTTATAGCCCAGCCGATCCTATCCTCGGTAATTACCGATTTGATAGTCTCGCACAGCTTGAGTTGCCGCAAACCTTCCCAGCAAGGTTCTGACTCACAGTCCTCCTCGCTGGCGGGAAAGTGCGTTTGAACCAGCAGCTCCAAGGTTTCGCTAGAAGATTCTGTCCAGGAGCCTTCCGACTTTTTAAGGAAGGATGGGCTCTTATGTTCCTTGGATAGAATCTTACTGAGCATCGCGGATTCACTGCTGCTTTCGATGTTCTGACAATAGTCCAGCCAAGACCGCCTATTGGCGGTCATGATGGCCGACTTATACTTCTTCAGGCAGTCCTTGTATGGCTGCCAATATTTTTGCCTGTAGCAGATGTCGAAGATTTCTCTGGTCAGCTTCCTGAGGCTAGAGAGATCTTCATTACACCACGGTAACAAGGTCTTTTTGCTGTATTTAGAAGGGCACGGGACTTTAAAGACGGTATCGAATGCGTTTTCGATGTCAGTAGCTAATATTGAACCGCAGGAACCGGTTAAAAAAACTGACGTAGCGGCTCGACACTGTGAACACGAATTCAAGACACAAACCATCCCAACTGAAAATCAGAGGTCGCCGTGTAAACTCACCGCGGTGAATTCGCTCAGTGTCCATTTGACATTTCTCCCCGGCATTTCGGCCACTGAGAAAAGGCTTATTCCCCACAGACATTCCCACTCACGAAATATGGCGTCCGCTATTGACATAACATTACGTCGTTCTGGTCGCGGCTTCAAACTTGTGGAAACGTCCGGCGTTGAATCATTCCGTGCGTGAAGAATCGCGCAATCACCTCGAATCGTGTGAACATTGAATCAATTCCAATCGGAAACCGTGCGTTCCACCGCGAGTGCCGCCTCGATTCAACGAAACCCGTTCGACTGGGAAACGTGACACAAACCCCAGGAAGCAGAGCAACGGCGGAGCGCGGGGCGCCTTTGACCTTTTTTCACGCGCTAACAAAAAGTGCCACTTGTTCATTGCAGCGAGGAAAGGACACGCTGGTCGCGTGGAATCGTCTGGCAATTGTGTAAAATCGATTCGTGGAAAAGTAAACATTGTGCCCCGAGTGGAAGTGGAATAGTGCGTAGTTGTGGCAATTAGTGCAGTGATTTCAGGTCAAATTGGTGCAAGGCAGAGTGTCAACTCGTTTCTAGAGCAATTCGCATATCGTCTCGTCGCGCTCGTGCCGCCGCGCGGTTGCCTGCCTTCCCGCGACGAGTGGGGCCGCGCAATTCATGCAAAGCAGATTCCGCAGACAATGCGATGTCGTCGCCAGTCCGCGTGTTTAAAATTTATAATCTCTTTGTTTTCAATTGATCGGCCGTCGCGCTAATTGCAGCGAGCCGCGGCTGAGGAAGCGGGGAGCGGTTTTGAAACGGATTCGGAGCAACGGCACAGTCATCACCTGGCCGAAACCCGTGCAGATTGCTCCATCGCAGCATCCGAGCACCTCAACCTCCGCATTCTGTTCAGGTAAGCAAGCACCAAACCAACACCGAACATCTGCTCGCCAACCTCTGAGTGCAGAAAGATGCCAATTGTATGACTGGCGGACTGCAAGCGCGCTAGCATTAGTCAGTGCGCCTGGACTTGGGGAGTTGTGGGTCTCGACCTGGCAGGTAGGTCCGGGAGAAGATCAAACAAACCAGTCGCCTCACTGTGGACCTCGCAACTTCCCCTGGGGCTGTCCCAAGTCTTGTCGAGTTTTCTGCTCTTGTAGTTTTGGATCAATTTATATTGCGATCGCTTGAAGCTACCTTATTGCCAATTGTCCACTGAATCCGACCTGGGCGATGAGCTCAAACTGGTGTGATCACGGTTCCGCTCATCTCATTGCCATCTGAACATGGATCGCAAAAAAACCAAACAGAAAATGAGCCTAGGCTGCAGACACTGATTACTTTTACCAGGATTTGAAAGTGAGTGGGAAGGGCCCCAATTCAAGGTACAATTCGGAGGGACAGCTTCCTCGAATTTCGTTTAAATGCTTCGTGGCAGCTTTGGGACTCTCCCATAAACGCAAAAATGTAACTTGTTCGTACTACGGACGATAAGATAAGGGAAATCATGATAAGAGGCCCGAAATGATGTAACCGAAATCTTTCAGATAAAGTTGAATGCAGAAGATGACGGCGGGGTCTCCCTTGTTTGCGCTGAGTAAAGAAACAGGTAAAATACGCAGAGGTTGGTGCAGGATTGATAAAAATAGATTAGACAATCACTGAAGGCCTTGTTTTTAGTTAACGTTGGCTGGTCAAGACGATATAGTCTGGGATCTTGTAAGAATTGGGAGATCCTTCAGACTGTTGTCTTCTCTCTTCGTTCTTGGATTATTGAGAATCCAAATAATCTCTTATTGCTTTTTACTCCATCCTTCACAAGATTGCAATCCAGCCCACAAAACTGAGATAGGCACAAAGCAAGCAACTGTGACCGAATCAAGCATGAGATCGGGGGGCCAACGGTCAACCACTTCGACCATTACGCTGTTTTTTAGTTCAAACCACTAAAATCGCATTAGGATGGATGGGTTAATGGTAGAACTTTGGCAAGCATGGGGATATGTTACCCCATACTGCAGACTGTTGGCCTAAATTTTTATCACTACCAAAGTTCATTTACGTGAAGAGTCCTGTCCTAGCACCTAGACTAGGGAGATAATCCACTATAAGCGCCTGATCGAGCCCTTTTTTTCAGGGTTCGTCATTCCTCAGGTGGCATGATCACAACAGCGACAGCACGTTTCAATCAAATAGGATGTGGGAAGCTACTTCGTCCTCTTCATTGAAAAGGCTATTGTAGCCCATTGATAGGTTGCTAGCTTGAGCACACAGTTAGGGCTTTGCTAATTCCAAATGCACAAATTCGTACAAATGTTTAGGATACCCCCTCTCATTGACATTGAAAATTCGTGCTCCGCTCTTAAGTACATTGACTTGAGAAGAACATCACAGAGGACATATTAAATCCTGACATTCGCAAGTACCACGTCTAGCTGCGCGATTGCTTCGAAAAGAATACTACATGCTCCATTCAAGAGATCATTCATTAAAATCCCATACTATGATTTTCGACTAATGTCCTATCGCATCCAGAATCAGAGCGCCCAGCACCTGCTCATATTTGACAAGTCTACGCCGATGCTCCATTATTTCCTGGAAGGGTTGTTCTCCGCAAGTCCAGAGCGCATTGACCCAAATCCCACTACCTTGATTTCAGGATCTTTCTCGCGGATGGTTTGCAATAGTAGGTCCTCCGCCGCCTGGGGGTGGTTGATGTTGATTTTATCAACCTTATCTGCGGTTTGGGTTGAAGGCTCTTCTGTGCTCCAAGCCTCTGTTATTGCCTGCAGTGTGCCGATGGTCCATACCACCTTCCTTTTGCATAGTTGGTAAGTTAGGTCAGCCCCACAGTCATTTCTGAAATGAAATGCATTACTTCGACCTGTAATTCGTACTGGCGGAAACAAAAGCATCTAGCCCTGTTTTAGTGTTACGCTCCCTATTCGTGTGTGTGGTGGGGGAGAAGCTATAGCTTCTGAGTACTCAGGTCGTGATGGCCCATTGTACTCGACACCCTCATCTAATATCCCGGATTCGTTAACGTACCGCAGAATTTCCGTTAGTAGATGTGATGCTACCCGTGGCAACTGAAGAACATCGGCACCTAAGATATGATGCCTGATTTGTCCATAGGTGGGGCATTCACATAGGAAATACTCCGTGGATTTCGCTTCCTCATTGCAGGAGGGACACGTATCATCTTGAATAATTCCTACTTTGAACATATGTCCAAATAGTGAATTATGGCTTGCTGTGTTTAGTAGCATTTAGGCTCTGTGATCTGATACCTGTCATTGTTGGAAGGTTGTTCACAGTTTTTGACGACAGAGTTGGCCAATGCTACTGGTACCCAATTGTTGGTTCCGTTCCCGGCATGGGGGAGATTGAAACCTCTTTTGCTGAAGCATTTGAGATATAATTTCTCTCTACGCCAAAGTGATCAGGTATTCAGAGTAGTTCCACCGTATTGAATCTAGAGATAGAGTTCAAACGATTTCTGCATTCCTGAACGATTTTCGAGGTGATTAGAGGACTACTCAACGCCCACTGCAGATTGCGATGCGCCTGCCCTTCAACCACTCGTCAATCATCCAGGTTGCCACCCTAAAAATCGCGTATAATTCAGCATAAAAGACCGTTGTGTATTGTCTCAAAGGAAAAGTCCACTTCTCGTTTTTATTCGGGAGGAAGACTCCGGCTCCAGAAATATTTTCTGTCTTTGAGCCAACGGTGTAGAATACGTCAGTATATCCGGACACGCATTCTTCTGTTTCGTCCCAGTTTTTTATCCGTTTCAAGATAACATCATATCGTCTACCAAACAGATGTATGGGGATCAGAGAATCGGAAGGCATTGCGAAAACTAGATTCAGTTCTCTGCAGTGTTCTGAATAAAGAAATCCAAGGGCTGCAAATTGAGTAATGCATTCAGAGCTACGCCGGATGTGGTGCTCATGACGCCGATAATACTCAGACACAGTTCTTTGTCACGCTCCCTAAATCGACACATAACATAGCCTATTCTTACTCTACTGTCTTCACTGGTCGAATGGCGTTCCACCGAAAGTTTTCCTTGGGGTTTTTTATCGTTGAAACTTGAATTCCAACAAGGTCGAATTGCTTTTCAATTCTTTGCGAATCTCCTCTATCATGGTGATCTCATCTAAATATTTTCGGACTATATAATCTCCGGCCTGTTAGCCCTTATGTCGGCTTCCTGTCCTAAGGACTTTCCAATCTATCTCAGGAATTTAGCCGGTCTTATCTTCCTCCGATCTTTCCTTTTTCATGGATATAAAACACAATCCCTTTGTCCAGAATTGCATTCACTTAAGTTTCGCCGGCAGCTTGAGCCAGCCTTCTCATTTCTTTGCGAGTTAGGACTTTTTTCTCTTTGCGGTTTGCTGCCCTGTTAATACGTTTAATCGCAGCATCTTCCCCGATTGGTTACTGCATCATACATCGCTTGGGTGATTAGGGATTTTCCTTTCCTTGGAGGTAGCACTTTCAATCGCTTGTGTCCGTTTGGGTCGGAATTCGCGAAGAATCGAGCTTCTTCTCAACGATAGAATCAATTCTACTCCCCCAGGCACTTAGAACATTTGATGCTACAGTCGCTAAGGCTCCCACAACGGGAGTCCGCTCGCCCACTCCTAAAAATCGGCGGCACAGGGAGTCCGAAGCCCTAGAAAATAATTTTCTCTCCAATTCTCTTCCATGTTCGGTTTTATTTTCGGATATCCTTTCCATAGCCAATTTTTGTCCACGGATGAGCCGTTTGTTCTAACCTACTCGGCCTGTGCCTTTGCACTTTCGCCGAGCACTTTCGATTCACACGAAAGGATGCGCCTGATGGAAATTTTGACGTTCCCACACAGGGTCTTATGAATGTATGTGGTAGACAACGCTCAATTTCTCTCTGGTCCAACGTTCCTTTAGCAACGTTGACCCTGCACCTAAACGTGGTCTTCGGAAGACCGAAATTTGATCACAAGTCAGAGATCAAATTAAAGTCACCAGTTTTAGGTACCAGTGCCATTGAATGATACACGGCATGTACCTTTCGTTATTATTATTTATAGAACTTTAACGTAAAATAACGGATAACTCAATCTAAATAGAGATAAGCGGTCCTTGGACCACGCTTCCATTTCCTTCTGATTGAGAAACCATAGCCTCGTAATGATTATTATAATCGACGATAAGCCAGTTACATCCTGGTAGTCTTGGTGGTTTAGTACCGGTCGTTAAGACCTAACCCCACAGTCTTCTTAAGACACGGATTGATTTTGGGACCACAATCAGAGTTCCGTTGTGACAAACAACAACGGTACTAGTATATTTGTTCATTTATTCATTCATTTAACGGACAATAAACAGAGTAAACTCCAGTTACTTATTGCCCTTTGGAGGAGGAGAAAGCAATAATCTTATCCTATGCGTAAAACTACTTAAAGAAGAAAAATTAGAAGGATCAAGCTGTTGTGCGTTGTAACTTCGGCAAAGCCTAGGAATCGAGTAGTAGAAATAGACTTCGAGCTCCGCGAAGGGCATAATCAAAATGTCTGCGTTACCTGTGTTATAAGACTCAGGACGGCAGGTGATGTCATTAGAGGAGAAACAGTTCATCAGACCCGAGGAAAGTTTAAACAAGTCGGGAAACCGGAAGCTGGACGCTTCAGGTACGAAAGGTTTTGTGTATTTCTTAGTACGTAGTACGTAATATATCCATATATTATGTGAGAGTATCCACTTTCGGGTGATATTGACATTCATAGTCTTCAATTTTCAAAGAAGCAACAAATTTGAGGTATTATAGCTTTGTTAGTAATAGTGCGATTTCCACCAAACTTGGTAAGATCATGCTCTATATTATAGCCTATATCACTGCAATTTCATGGTACTAGGATGAACTTAAAGGGGGTTTCTAACCAATTACAAAAAATTTTAGTAATATACTATTAATAACTTTATTTAAACAGATATCGGCATGGAAGGTATTTCGGAGCCCAGGCACCATATATTGGCAGACTCCTAATTTTTTTCAGATTTTTCGGTTTGGTAGTTTTTGAGAATGGCCCCCTTAAAGAAGTGATCACTTTCAACTCTCCGCGCTCTCCACCCTTCCAACGAATGTCAAAACTAAGATCGGCTTTGCAAAATACTAATCGAGACCTTTAATTGGATACCCCATATGACTATATTTGATGAAAAAAAATTGTACACCCCCCTTTTGCATGTATGGGGACCCCCTCTTAAATTCGACGTAAAAGGATGTAATTCACTGTATGCGTGAGCGTTCACAGTTCCCACCTTTCTACCAAATTTAGCGTCAATCGCTATAACCGTCTCCGAGAAAAATGCGTGTGACGGACAGACTGACAGACAGATAGTAAACCGATTTTAATAAGGTTTTGTGTTTACACAAAACCTTAAAAAAGTGTGTAAATGTGAACACTTCTTGTCGAGAATTTAGACATTTGGCGACAAAATTGGTAAAGTCGAGCAAGTTGGAGGCAGTGGACCTACGCTTAACAAAGCCGTGTTGTTCTTCCACTATGTGGTGGCCAAAGTGGGCGGACAACCTGTCGCTGACATATCTTTCCAGGATTTTGGAACAGAAGGAGAGGAGGGAAATGGAACGGTAATTCTCGGCAAGCGTACGATCGCCACTTTTGTTAATGGGGATGATGAGAGCCTCTTTCCGCAAGACGGAAAAATGATTGTCTTCAAGGCTTTTGTTGAAAATAAAGGATAGGGGAAGGGAAATGGACCGAACAGTTTTAAGCAAAAACAGGTTTGGAAGACTATCGTAGCCAGGGCCGACATTGGCATCAAGTTTGCCAGTGAGGTATTCGACAAAGAGAGGGGTAAGAAGAGGAATGGTAGGGGATGCGGGGCAGGCTACATCTACTAGCGGGAATGCCATGAAATTTTGACACATATACTCTAATAGTTGGTTTTACCGGAAAACATGGTAGTATGGTAATCGCGGTGCGATGTGTGTGCTAGTCCCGGGGCTTAATGACCCATGTGTCAAAAAGTCATGGTGCCTTGAAGTGTGGCTATTTTCATATTGTAACGATAGGATTTAATTTTGAACTCCATACCTGCAGGGAAAAGAAGGGTGTTGAGGGATAAACGTTAGGTATTTTTCATTGTCTACCTTCATCCAGATAGAGCAGGCGGCGCGAGATCTCGGACTACACAATGATGAAGCCAAGACGAAGTACATGGTGGCAACGTTAGCGCCAAAGAACAAAGAACCAACAACATCGAATGGTATTGGTTAAACGAAAACAATAAAGATAGGAGACTACAACTTTGAGACCGTTGATAATTTCTCCTATCTAGGGTCGAAAATCACAATCGATAACAGCTATGACGATGAAATGCGGGCACGATTGTTGGCAGCCAACAGAGCCTATTTCAGCTTACAAAAACTGTTTCGCTCGAAATGTTTCAGCAAAGGGTCAAAGCTCTTACTGTACAAAATACTGATCTTGCCAGTCCTTATGCATTCCTCAGAAACTTGGGTTCTTAGCAAAAAAAATTGCGAAATCTTGGCTGCGTTCGAGAGAAGAATCCTCCGAAGAATTTTTCGCCCCCTACATGAGGATAGAAAATTGCGTAGCCTACATGACGATGAAATCTACCGTCTGGTTGTGGATAAAATCCGGCTCAACAGGTTGCGGTGGGCGGGTCACTTAATCCGTATGGATTAGGATGATCCACCCCGGAAAGTCTATAAGGGCAATATCTATGGTAGAAAAAGAAGACGAGGCAGATCCAGCCTGAGATGGAGCGATGGCGTAGGTCAGGACGCCAGACGACTTTTAGGGATATCGAATTGGTGGACTTCGGTGCAAAACCGGGATGTCTGGAGTTCCTTACTACACCAGGCCTAAACGATATACCGATTTTTGCACCGTTGATGATAAATTCTAGGCTAGTTAAAGATATCATGTTATCGTATCGTAATGGACCTATGGTTTATTAAAGATCTTAAACCGACATCAAAGTCGAGCCGGTTAAGGCGTCAACTCCACCATCTCAATCTGGGTTCAAATCCGGCAGGTGAACGTTGACTGAAAGATGGTCCAATCCTAGGTTTTGCAAGCTCGTCAATAATTTTCCCCAAGTTGTCGAGAAATTTTGATCCGCAGTTTAACTCTTTTACCGGACAGTAATTCCTAGTAATCCAGTAATTTTCCTAGTAATCCAGCTGGAACGAAATTAAGTCACTGTATCGAAAAAATAAAAAGACATCATTACTCTTAATAATGCTGGGAGTCCTGAGTCCGCACCCACTTGGTGAAGGACCGGACCACTTGGGAAGCAACTTACTTCTTCTTTTGTAGTCCACGGACTCCTCTTTTTTGGATTAAACACCCAAGCTTTCAAAAACGAACGAAAAAGTTTACTGACGGCTTCGTTCGGTTTCGTCTAGGGCAGAGGCAACTCATCAGACGCTGCCTCACCTCTGCCCTGGGAGCAGCGTGACCGAAAGTAACGACAGATGGTAATCGCTCCACGTAATGGGTATGAATTATATTCAAGTGAAATCCGCCATAAATCCAGACCCAAACCAGGCCAAAGTAAATTTTTTGTTGAGGATGCTGGACGTCCTGAGTCGGTGTGTTGGTTGATCTGCTTGAGACATATCCTTAGATATGTTGCCTAGCGCAGTGACTTTCACATACCTCGTGCCAAGTTTAACAAACTAATCCCGAAAAATATTCACATGTCCTATAAGTGTCTATGCTGAAATAGCCTTTAGATCTTCAACTTACACATTCCGAAATTGAAATTGTCGCCTCCGCATCAGCATTCTTTCCAAATATGAGCTCCCATCAAACCTGTTACATTGTAATTTCCCAATTTCTGTGTAAACGATCTAAAGCTGAGTCATCTGGGAAACGCCAAATTTGACAAACAAAAATTCTGGATTTTCAAAGTTTCTCAGCTTATTCAATCGAAATAAGTAAAAGAGTTGGCTTATCGCCATCAATCTTGTTTTCTCGAATAAATGTTCAGCCGATAACCTTTGAATTCTAAGAGGAATGACACGATGTTGACACAACAATCTTTTAATTTGCTTTTAAAGCAAATATCAGGGTAATTGCTCGATAGATTGCATGCACATAAGATATGTGGCTTAGATGTTTTGGGGTCGAAAAATGTTTCGATCCCAATGTGGTTTTCACGTTATTGTTGCTTGGAAAAGTACAGTCTGAATGGGGCGGTAACAAGATAATGCTATTTCCTAGCCTGACAACGATTGGCCTTTAGGTAACAACAGCCATTCAGACCAGTAGTCGAGGCCTCTCATGCAAAAACACTCATTAATCCACATAAAAGCCCAAGTGCAAGTGCTCACGTAACCACATCCGATTGCAACAGTTAAGACTTTTCATGCTGCAATGGCTTTGCTTCGCTTTCGATTCGTTTGTAATTAAAGCCAATCGATCTGTCGAGGCTAATCTTATTCCACACCTCTCCATGGAAAGCAGATACAAGAAGAAACACTGAATTCCAGATGGTCTTAAATCGAGCCCCGACGTCACTTTCCATTTCAGTTTACCACATACAAACCAGATTTCCGTTTCGAGATCATTACAAATTTCCTCAGTTTCTTACACAATTTCATTCATGAAATCCACGAAATCTATTTCACGTTGTATCTGAAGATTCTAAGTAAGAGCTAGCATACGATTAATTAGTGAAGCCGCACCCGCAGCAGTTCCACATGATAGCGTTCTTGATAAATGCTCAGAGGACTTTATTAGGTTGGATGCCTGGTTTCGTTTTCATGCCATGAAGATTCCGTGAGGTGAGTGTGGACGATGATAAGACTAAGCCCCCCCAAGTCTGTTTTATGGGACCACAAAGCATGCGGCCAACCAGATCGCTTCAATGTTACCTGGGAGCATAAAAAGATCGTCGCAGCAACAGTTTATGTGGCCATCACATTGTTATGCTGGGAATTAATTTAGTTTTTTTTTTATTTGTTTATTCGGAGCTTGTGCTCTATTACCTTGACTCCGACGAATGAATGTATGACACGATCGTTGTAGTGAACGACCGTTAAATGTCATGCACTTTCCGCCGTTTTCAAACATATGGAGAAGTTAAAATGCTTTACATCACTTTTGTGTTGAATACCGGAAGTTCAAAGATATCTTCAACGATTGCGTCATGTCTTTTCACTTGCCAGCATTTTTGATAAAGATTCTGTTATCAGAACAATGGGTGATCGTGTTGATCAGAACAACAATGTATGACAGGCTCGACTCTCAATTCAATTTCTCTGTCCACCACGCTTACTTAATCAACCAAAAATCAAGCCTAATGCACTTGAAATCCTTCAAAAGAAAGCTTAAATCCTAATTTCAAGCACTTAGCCTTTCAGCTTTTCCTTAATTCGCCTTTTATCATGGGACAATTCCCTTTACCGGAAAAAAATCAAAAAAATCCGTCTTGTGGCCTCCATTCAGATAAAGAGTTCCACACTCCGTCGACAAAAGAACCAGAGCAACCAAGCACAACCGGCTTTGGTGTCGAGCACAAAGAGCCAACCCAGTTCTGAGATTTCGCTCACAGATTACAGATACTGTGGCTCCGCTCCATGAATACCCACATTTGAAGATTCCATTTTGCTTTGTCGCCGAACAAAAACTGAACATTCACAACAATGAGGCTGTAAATAAAGCAAATAAGTGCAACAATTGCGTTATTTACGAGACAACATTCATAAGATACAGCGAAGACATCGTTGTAGAAGTCAATGCAACTCGGCCTGTTACCATTTTCGCGATTGCCTTCACGGCCTCTTCGTTCTTCATCCGGGGCTGAAAAAAAAGACTCAACTAAACTGACCAGAATCGCAATATATGTGGGACGTCCAATCTAGGGCGAATGTGCATTGTTCTATTCGGTGCAGCGGTGGAGGAAAGATCTTTTCTGTTCATGTTGTTGCTTCCGAGATAAATTACGTCCAATGGCATTCAAATTCAATAATGCCTTCCATCAATTACAATAACTTATTACACATTCACAAATAACGACTTCGATCAAAGCGAGCGCCTATCAAATTAGAATCTAGAGGCTCGTCAGGGAAAAGCCACTTAAGTGCAGGAGTAACATGCTCCTACCTTACCGTGCCTTCCTCGGTATCGATTGAAAAGTGTTCTATTCCACTTTCCCGGTTTCATTTTCCAGTCATCGCTAACGTTAATTACGAGTAATTTAGTACCTTGCAGCCGTGTTCATTCTATTATTCATTCGTCCTTGCATTAGACATTCGGAGTGGGTATGCTACCTGTACAGGGAAGTGTTTCGCCACAAACATGTGCTTCTGTCCGGGCTAGACTTGTTACCATTACGTTCAACGTAGAAATATTCGAGGAATTTGTAAATTATGATGAAATATAAGATTAGTGTTAGGACAAGTAGTTTCAGGACTTATGTGGCTCTAATTTCGTGTTGAATGTCAGAGAAGTTTCTAGTGCAGGTATTTCTCAGGGTATAATTGGGAGAGGAGGAAAAACCAACAAAGTGTTCCTGCATTTAATGAGTTACAAGTAGTGAATTCTTACCGGGTCAATTAGTAAGACACTTGAAAGGGTGAAATTCAGTCCCAGAAAGACGTTGCTTTGGAAGGATATATCCAATTACAAAAATTTGTTGTTCTGTTGAATAGGGCTTGACATTTTAGAAAGATTGCTGCACCAGATTCACGTAGACTAAACCCACTCCAACTCTTCTTATGCCTCCACGAAGAGAGACCATCATCAAGTATTACTTCTGTGGTAAGGCATCGGTTTAGACCAGCCTGTCAAGTGAGTCGCCCAATTCAATTTGAAGCTTCGTTTGTATCGTAGCATTGTGACCTATTTCTCCTTTGATATCAGCATCTCCTCAAATCAATTGCATATCTTATCTTATTCTTAACGTTCCTCAGCTTCTTAATTCACACATAAACGTCGACCAATGAAACATTCCTACCTCCGGATCCCCTGATGTACCGCTGCCCTCAAAAGCAAGGCAAATATTTTATACCACCACCATATATCGTAAGCAGATGGGTCCAGTGGTAATTTAGGATAACAAATGGTGGGATTTCGAAATCCAAATTACATAGGTCTCATAATATATCGAGCCGACCCCGCTTGTGAAGGGGACAAAGGCTGAGAAAAAGAAGATAGGTCTCATACTACAACAGGAGCGCAGGGCCGTGTTCTCCATTAAACACATCCATCACAGATGATAGTTTGGAAAGCACTGCTCCGCTACAAATTCTAACAGGATTTATATGCACTCCTTCTTAAGAAACAATAAAAATGCTTCTTTAGGTGCCTCAGCAATTTTCGTAAGGATCGGATTGTCGGATTGAATTCCAATTTCTTTGAAATAGAAGTACTTTCTTTCAGAGCAGACTTATGGTGATTTGACGCCAAATCCTGCTCATGGCCCACCATTGTAGAGTTAGATCCTTGGCAAGCAAACTTTTCCCCCGCCGAACGACTACTCGAACGGATTCAAATGATTCGAACCTACCATTGTTGTTGCCACCATTTTCCTGTTACCAATAAAATGAGGTATATGTATCGCCGCTTGGAATATAGTCACTATTTTTCCAAGGAGCTCCGTCAGTTCCATATTGGCAATTGTCTTTTCATAGTTTACTAATCGATATGAATTACTACGCTATGACCCTATTAAAGGCCACGCAGTCCCTTTTGGTAATTACGACAAAGTAGGGTTTCTTTAATAATAATCTGAAAATCAAGTGATCCTCGGTTATCAGAGCCATCTCTAATCTGCTTTCAAGGATTCAAAAAATGTAGGAATGGCATCAAGATTGATGATCTTTTCAGGCACCGATGACACCAAACTAGCACCAATCATTAGCTGCTCAAAGTCAATGTTACAGTCATGATTTCACCGTGTCTGAAGCTGCTGAAGGTAAATGTTAAAGCCGTGGTTTTACCGCGTCTGAATAGTAAAGGAGATGCGTTGGAAGTATGAAAGCTCCAATTTCTTTTATAGTTCGCTGTTATAGAGCGAAAAAATGATGGATATGTAATTCAATAAGCAATTCGTATGCTATAATAAAACGTCTAAAACCGACTTGACTGGCCGTAACGGCCCAAAAATAGTTTGATGGGCCAGTAGATGTATGGAGGCCGAAAGGGGTCAAGAAAGTTCCTAATGATGGTTTTACGACCAGCAACTGATATAAAGCCCCAAGGATAATCACCGGAATGTCATCTGGTTGGGGACAACGCCTAATGTTACTGTTGAAACCGAAACCTATTTAAAACTTTATTGTGTTGAATACACGCGGCGTTGTTTGATATCGCATTAGCACACAATATTGTCCGTTTGGACGCCAACCACAACGTTCACGAGGCCAACCTAAATAGCCAAGCTCTATCCTCTCCTTTCCGCTGGTGGGAGTTAAATTAGAAACTGATCTCATATCGCGCCAATTAAGGAGCTTGGGGACAGCACCCCACATCAGCATGCCAGGAATTAGCCATGGCAAAGCAAGCCCTGAATCTGACGCATTTCTACCTAACACACCTAACATGTTGTATCGCCTCAGGTATAGATGCTAACTAGAAAATTCCCCAATGAAATTGGTATTATACCTAAGGATTTTCGCTTACTTATCCTGATCAGCACATTCTGTGAATAAGCGGAAAAATATCCGTCACCACTTGGTCTTCAAAATACTCTCCTTTGTCACTACAGGAAGCGAATGAAAATGAAATCCAAGGGTAGGCTGACCAAAAAATTGCTCTTAAAAAATAATCTCATGATATTCAGGCGATTCAGCGAAATTCTGCGGAAACATCCTGGAAAAATATCCCTGAATACAACAAGTCATCAACTTCTAGAAAATCAGATTGTTCTTAAAAGCACTGCGGGAAAACATTTACTTTCCAAAAAGCGGATGCGGTGCAAAAAAGTGTCAATCGCGACTGAGTCATAGTTATTTTCAAAAATGGGTCTTATTTTTGGCTATTCAAAGTGGTGGATGGAGAAAGATACCTTCAATGTACCATAAACATCCTATCAAGGTCCATATTTGTTAATGTCTCTCAACGCAAGGTCAGTTGATTTGTCGTACCAATGTTTTGGACGTAGACTTAATGGACACAATTACGAAAGTTTTCTAAAGAGCTCTATAGCGATCGAAATCTAGCTCTTCAAAGGGCATCGGAACCGACACTATGTACAATAGAAAGAGAAAAATAAGATAGTAAAAGGGAATGGCCATTTGACTCATTAGACACTGTCCCAATAGAAAATATATACGTTTTATGAAACTCTCAATAGCGTTAAACATTTTTAAAACAACAAAGTAGCTCATTTTTAGGCGGGAAAGGATATGGCGGTCATTCACACTAGAGGTGCGGAAAAAATCCGTGGAATTTCCAAGGTTTCCATCAAGTTTCGTGCCAATCCACACGGACAAACAATAAACCGATTTGAGTAAGGTTTTGTTCCCACAAAATCTTTTAGAAATGATTATTTCTTGAAATGTATATCTAGAATAGCGTAGAGTGGCCCAGACGGTATAGTTCTCACCGCTTCTGTATTGCTCAAGCGATACGAATGACGATTGGCTTGACAAGTTGAAATCGTCTGGGTTCACTAGGTTTACTCTGTAAGTGAGTCAGCAAAACTGGATCAATTGATAGCGGGCTTAATGCTGGGCGATCGAACCCCCAGCCAATTACTTCGTGAAATGGGGCCATTAGACGGGAGCAAGATTGACGACGACTTGCTAAAATCACTCTGGCTGTGGCGTCTTTCGGAAGGCACCCAGGCGGTCCTCGCGTGCGTTACAGGTCCTTTGGAAGCTCTGGCCTATCTGCCTCTACATTATCTGCCATAGAGCAACTCACCGAGGAATACACATTAAAACGCGAAATGGCCGCTCTTGTTGCAAGCATGGCCGAAATGAGAGCGACGTGGAACGCTAAGCGTTCGGGTGGTAGGTCGTGAGCTCGCTCACGGTCCACCCCGAAAAGGCCGCTCGGGTTCGGGTCCGGTCGTCCGGACTACCGTGTTACTTCGCGACCTATACAAAAAACTAGGTTCGCGGGGGTCCTGGCGACGGCCACCCAGAACGCAGCGCCACGTCGCTTCACTATCCAAGACCCTCTCAGCAGGCGCAGCTACCTTGTGGATACCGGCGCGGAGGTTTCGGTTCTTCCCGTGCCTCGACACCACAAAATTTGAAACTCGCAGCAACGAACTCCTCACAAATAAATACCTACAGGTACAGGCAAGTGGACGTGAGTCTTAGCTTGCGTAGAGCGTTTTCGTGGCGGTTCATCCTAGTCGATGTCGGCTTTCCGATTTTAGATGCAGACTTCTTGTGTCACTATGGATTGCTGGTGGACTGCAGAAAGGTCACACCCAAGTAACAGCCTTTCCGTAATCTTGGAGGACATTACTGACGCTCGTGTTCGGACACTCCTACAAAAGGTCAGCCAGATTACTATGGAATGTAGTCTCTCCCTACCACCCCTATAGGCACTTACGTTGTTCTTAACAATTCAATTTCATCACTACTACCTTTCTCAATCTGGATTTGGCTTGTCAAAATTCCTGACGATCACTATTTTTTAGATTTTGCAATGGATCGTTCAAATCTACACTGCACCGAAAGAAATCTAAATTTAATGTCAACTATGCTGATTCCATTGGTTCTTAATAGCTCTTTAGCCTTTACAATCGAATTGTGTTCTGCAGAATCTATCCAGCCGCAGCCTCCATTTCTCTTGATATTCTAGAAAATCTGCTTATCTGTTTTGTTTCCCTATCTCACATTGGTCTATGCGAACACGCTACCTACCACAGCATAAAAATATGCGAAGGTGCTCGAACTAAATATAAATCTTGACGAAAATTTCGCCATTCCGGTGGAGTCAAAGATTGTTCTGACCTCATCAGTCTACGTTTTTTTGCAAACTCTATTTAATTAGGTGCCAAACACAACGGCAGCAATTCAACACACTATATTTTGGTTAGATATCTACAATTGTTTACCCTTGTCAACTCCTCCCTTTACTAACATTAAAACTTCTTGATTTGGTTTCCAACTCTCCCCAATTCGCCTATGAGCACCCTCGTGATCATTTTTCATCTGTATCCACTCCCTATTTCTTGATCTCCTGTCTCCTTTATAGTCAAATAATCTCTTTTTATTTGAGTTAGTAGTCGGGGTGGCCAAGTGCAGCGTCAATAGATACAGACCAATTGTCGATGCACATCTGACTTCTATCTGATATTCGGTAATAATAACTAACACTCAAATAGAAGATCGCCAACGGACTTCCAGAGCCCACACGTTGAAGTCACCAGAAATTATTTCACAGCTTTGATCTCGACATCTATCTCTGGTACAATATCATACTAACTAATATGAGCTTGCGCCACCGTTGGACTAGGATGGGCATATCAACTGTAGATGTTGCCATTGAATTTAACTCTTTCAGAAGCAGGTCAGGGAAGCATTATCCTCCCGTCATTTGACCTACGTCGATTTCCCTAACTAATTCTGTAGATACAGGGTTTGATTGTAGACACTGTATTATTTTTATTTTTCATCAATCAATTTCCTTCTTTCATTTCCTGCCCATGAGGACTTTCCTTTATCTCTTCTATTCAATGGATTGCTCCTCCTTTAAGTTTGGCATTGGCACTTTGGTGTACGGGTGTTCTGTATTAACACTGAACGTTCATCATTTGATGTATTACTTGCTCAGAACCGTGTCAACTCCCTTTTCCTACTCTTTTGATGGGAACGTTCTATCCTCTCTGAGGTCTCTCCATAACCTTCGCGTCTCCTAAGATCTGATAGCTACTATTTTGGTGTCATCAATCATGCATCCTAAATATCGAGCTTTATTCTAAGTTCTTCAGAATTCCACTTGATCCAACCCTCCCTAACGCATTTCAACTCGTTTTTTACATATAACCTGAGGTGTCGTTCTGTGACTAGGCCTTCTTCCACAATTGTGATTATAGGCGTTCTTTTGATATACTTTTGTTTACCATTGGGCCATTTTGAAGAAAACTAAAAAAAGACAAATCGGTATCGAAAATCAGGGCTGCATTATTCCATTGATTCAAACAATGCAGTACGAGTGACCTCATTAGCAATAGCGATTTCCGGGCCGTCGGACGAAAAGTAAATACCCCTTTGACAACAAGAGTAGACAACAACGGTGGTTGACAGATTTCTAAACAGAACATTCAGGAAAAGAATTATGTTGTGTTTAGGGCTTAGGGTCACAGAGCATATTTACGCGACCAGATATCACTCGCGAATATCATCTAGTAGAAAATAGACGAATTGGGCTGGGAAGTGCTACCTCACCCGCTATACGACTTAGGCTTGGCACCTTCGGATTAACATTTGCTTTGGTAGATACGGTATCTCTTGGTTGAGGGGGGATTTTCAAAAATTAATTCTTAACGTCATCTTTTGGGGGTAAACTATTTTTTTCGGATTCGAAGGCTTTTACAATATTGTTTTTTTAATACGATGTTTACATCCCAACGATCTAACATATTATAATATATAGCAAAGGTAGTATAGGGGTAGCCTTCGTCGATTTCGATATCTGTTCACAATATAGGCTATATCGGTGTTGCAATGTTCTGTAATTTAGTTTCTTAGGTTCATTTCTTTATATTCATTTCAAGCTTAGGGTACCTTTCTTGCTTTCTCCTCTCTCTCAAAGGTGTCATAATTTTTTATTCAAATCCATAAGTCCGGGTGGCTCAAACGGTTAGAGCGCTAGGGGTTGGGGGTCCCCATACATGCAAAACCGGGGTGTAAATTTTTATTTATCAAATATGGTTATATAGGGTATCAAATGAAAGGTCTTGGTTAGTACTTTCCGAAGTCGATCTTAGTTTTGACATTTGTTGGAAAGGTGTGGAGTACGGGAGTCGAAAATGATCATTTCTTTCACTGACCCATTCTTAGAAACTACACAACTGAAAAATCTGAAAAAATTAGGAGGCTTGCTGCGTCATAAACACCTTTGGTCTGTCTAACCCATCTTCTATCGTCTGCAGCATGTTCACCGTAAGCTTCAACAAGTAAACGATGAGTAATGCTTCCCGCAAATACTTTTTTAGCACAAAATTTTCCATTTTCAATGCGACAAACGAAATACTTCTCACATCAGACCAATGTCAAATACTGTGTTTGACAACTTGTCAAAAATACTTTCATATAAAAGTACTGCCAAAGTATTTTCCAATGAAATCACTACTATTACTATCTATCGCTAATCACTCACCAGTTATCCAATAGATGTGGTAACTATCTATTGGATAAGATGTGGTAACTATCTATTGGATAACGGGTGGAATTAATGCACACAATCAATAATGTAATACTAACCCCTCCTTTCTCCGCTGTCATCAACTTGAAAAACAGAAATTATTGATACCGTGAACATTACTAGAAAGTTTGATGCAAATCCTCCTATGATTAACACATTTTTGATAGGTCAAATTTGCGTTTTTCGTGTAGATTTTCCCATCGTAGAATGACAGTATCGCATTAAAGTATTAAAGTGAGTAGCCTGACATACCAAAAGGCCACAGATGTTCCCTTTGTCTTTTTCTGCTTTTTTTGCTGACATTGACCTAGTGTTCGTAGTTTCCATTAGTAGATTCTTCTATTCTTGCTGATATTGGAACGACTGACCATCGTACGCTCGGTTTTCTTCGCTGAAGAGACTTTTCTTTTCTTAACAGTTTGTCGACATTCCATGGCCTAAAATAGGCGATTCACTGGACACTCATCGTTTTGGTACGAAAAAAGGTAGTTCGGATCACAGTTTATGAAGGATGAAGGTCTCCCAATTTTACTGCTGGGACCGAAGTCTATCTAAACTTCTACCATGTCGAATACTATCTAGACGACAACTAAAACATATCTGGCAGCCCAGGGTATCTTGCATTTACTGCCTATATCTTATGAATACTGCTTTCCCCGGGTTAAACATTTATCTATATATTCAAGTCCTGTAGTTCATCGATTAAAGATCGTCGAGGGCAGTATTTCTCATTGTGTCCATACTATGGTAACTAGCCTTGACTAGCGTATCGGATAAAAATAAGTTTCCTGATGATACCACGAGGAGGTTCTCTCAGTCACTTAGTCTTTGATTTGCTACTAGGGATACAGCCTTGAAATCTATTCACTGATCTTTTGCCACCGAATGGAGGTTAATTCAAAGATTTGGACGTTTTTAACACCGATATTATTTCTTCTTGTTATCGATGACGTTCCTCATGCTGCTTGTCCGGAGGAAGTGGAGGAATTAAATAGACGATGACATTCTTCCTCAAATACCTCGACTACGCTGATGACATATGTTTGCTCTCTTATCGAGTCATGGACTTTGGCCAAATGGCTCTGGATTTGGATAGATAGGCAAGTAAGATTGGGCTGATGATATAGACGAACAAAACAAAGGTCCTCAGTCTGACAAGTCATTACACTCTCCCTATCTGCATTAATGGGCAAAGCATCAAAGGCGTCAATCAATTTGTATATCTAAGAAGCGTGGTTTCTGCCGACGGTGGCACCGACCTAGATGTTACCCGACGCAGTGCTGAATACGCTTTCGCTGCCTCGTCTAAAATGAAATGGAAATGCAGTTATCTCAACACCAAGATCAGGTTGAGCCTATTCTGTGCTTGTGTTGTGAACTTCATTGTTATTCAAAAGCTCCAAGTTTTCAACAATGCCTCTCTGCGTCGTACCATTAGATTACGCAGACCTGACGCTATCTAAAACGAAGAACTTGATCGGCGCACTAGCTTGGCACTCGTATGCGATGCAACCGAAAAACGGAACTGGCAGTGGATAGGTCATGCATTAAGGAGGAGTGGCAGTTGCATTGCGGGCCACACCATGCAGTGGGATCCACTCTCCCAAGATGGCCGACGAAATAGGTCGCCCCAAGGGCTCTTGATGCAGAACAGTAGAGGAGGAGTGCGAGCGTTTCGGGTAGTCGTGAGGAGCTGAAATTCATTTCAGGTAATCGCAAAACGCTTAGACGTGGTTGACGCACTATATCCAACCTAAGGGTGAAGGGCAACCGTATACATAAGAGAGCGTTGCCCTCTGTTTGTCCCTTTCTGAATACACCAATGTCGGTTAGGGGACTATCCATAATCCTTTATAACATCGCAGTCAAATTTAGACTGATGTAAAGCCAAGTGCATCGCGGCCTTATGAGCGTGGAAGGGTTAGAGCTCGTAGATTTACTTGACTATCTGTCAAGCAATCATAGATCTCCAGTAACGACAAGACAGCATTAAGGGATCATTAATATGCCTTTTCTGTATATCTGTGTTCGTGGGCGAACAGGCTTACAAGGATGCAATCTCTGACATCCAGTGCAATCTTGTGAACATTCATTGGCGTTGAGTGGTGGATAAAAGCTTCAGTGGCTATAAGATTTCCGACGCCACTCTGTCGGTTCACTTCCACTCTCTTGCCAAAGTAATCTTGATGGATGTTAACATTGTCAGCCAATCTCGTCTTGATATTTTCAGCAGCGCATCAACCAGTGCTGCTTTTTGAAAAACTTTCACATCATCATGGAATTATATATCCATTACTTTCCCCGCAGTTGACACTGGCATAAGTCAGCTCGAGAAAACATTTTCCTCCCCGTCCCATAAACAGTCCATTCAGGACTATTTTTAGATTATTACATTTGATATGTCCTCGCTCTGACTTCTTTTAAATGCACCACAATCAAAAACACACCCTCACTAGACTGGGAAGAAAGCACACTTGCCTGCTTGGCCGTCCGTCTAAATAACTGAAGGAATTAAAAATTAATGGGATTTCATATTAAATCCATTAAGTGGCGAGGCACAACAATTCCCTCAGAAAGTTGATATTGTGGACATCGAAACGACGAAACATGCAAGACAAGTATCATCCATTGCTACTCGTACAGAACAATAATGGAGTCGTTTTTTTTGCTGTTCTGCTCACAACGCGATATATTTACTCTACTTTTATGAAAGTACGTATACGGAGTTGAATGTGACAATAAAGAAGTTGTCGCTGAAGAGGCTCCGATTTCATGTGGTTGTTTACTGTCTGTATCATGGCCTGACATTACGGAGCATGGACAGTGAGACCCAGATACAATATGTGCGGGTTTTATGTAACTCAATGCAATGAGGCTGTTACGTTCTGAGATAACATGTGCGAATAAATAAATCGTTTAATGGTAGCATGGTGCCAGCTATAAAAGGGGGGACGAAAGAGGAGTCTTCTGTTTCAGACGAAAGTTTCATAGATAATTTGGCTTAATCTAGGTCCACGCATGCGACTATTTCCCATAAAAATAAAGCAAGACTTGACCAGTATCTCGAAGTATCTCAGACATCCACAAATAGCTGATGAATTAACTAATGAGTGTCAATGGCTCTTTTCTCACCCTCATTGAAATCCCTTTCAACAACAAAACTCGACTCCGTTTATCATCCCCGGTGTCGAAATCGCATTGAACTTTGTCCTGATAAGTATTTCATATGGGAACCACTAACATTTTCAAATAGGTCAATTGTCCAATTTAAATGTGAAACGAGCTGTGTCAATCCATTGGCGGGACCATAAAATATTAAGTGAGCGAGGAAAATTCCTCATTGCAAAATTATGATTGGATGGGAGAAAAAAATCGAACAGCTATCATGGCAAGAATTGGTTTTGGGGCTCGTCACTTTGAGTTCTTGGGGAGAGCCTCTAGAAATCCAATGACCTTACCGACCGTGCTGTGTCGAATTTCGATTTTCCATCAGAAGTGAATTTTCCACTCAAATCTCAAAAGTTGGATATTGGGCCATAAGCAGGGATCCATTCATATGGAAGCGTTTTTCAAATGCTTATGAGCTTCCGTTTGAAGGACTTGACAAATTCGAGCACTGCTTCCAACTTCTGAAATTTGAGGAAAGCATACAGTTTAGTGCCTTCCTTTCCGGGAAAATCTCATTCGAACATTATCAATTCGATTGAAATCATTTTTGCGGGACGGAAAAGGCATGAGTGAATACTATCAATTTCTTGGTAGAGATTCTGCTATTTATCTTTTATTACGATATCAATGTTGCGATTAAGATTATCTTCTAAAGCTCGATATCAGTGTGAATGTCAGCAATAAGTCCATTTATTTTTATTTTTATTGTATTTATGAAATGCTTCGAAACGCTTCGTAATATAATTTTCGCAGGTAATGCATTATTATGGCGCCTTATCAGTTTCTAATTGAAAGTTAAAACTGTCGTTATCAGATGAGGACTTTGCGAATTGAATCACGTCATATCATAAAGATTGTGTTGCGATTCATTTGTGTTTTCGGAAAGATGAATTTATCGTGGAAAGTCCAATGAATAGTATTTTTTTAAAGGCGGGCGTGAGCCACGCGTAAACCTGATAAGAAAGGGGTTTGTCTCATCTAACCGCTCGATAATTCCGTTTAGGATAAGGCCTTCCATTTCCGCAAAAAAAAAAGTTATAAAAAATCTGATAAAGTAACTCCGTCCAGCAAAAAAGTTGCAAAGATAATTAGAATCAGTGAAATTATATGGCAAGGATTCAGTAGCTCTCGAATTAGAGGGGTTGGGTCATTAAAAGGGGCAGCAACTTAGAAAACCAGAACGGCCTACGTAAGAGCATGAAAAACAAAATTAACTACGTCAAACTGAACTCATTGAACTTTGAAGCACATCATAGTCTGAAGATAGCGAGGCTGTATAATTTAATCGATTCCGAATTTTGGTCAAGGACAACAACTGAATTTCACCGATATTGTCGTTATCAACTTTGAAGCGAAACATCGTATTTTGCTTAGATATTATCGTTGCCGATTGGTAGCATAGTATTTTATTTATCAATAAAGGTTTGCGCAAAGTCATTCTTCCTGTCGCTCTCTATAATTCTAAGTGTTTGCCGACTATAAAAGACAATGAACGGCGCCTCGCAGTAATGAAGGCGAACATATTGCGTTAGACCAATGGCATAACACGCCATGATCAGAGCCGGAATTAGGGCATCTGCGATCGACATTGGGTTGCATGAATTGGGGGGAAATTGCGATAGAAGCGTTTTAGATAGTATGGACATGCAATTCGCGCTGACGAGAACTCGGTTTATAATATTGGTCCCTTCATCGGAGCTTATGGGAAACGATCAAAGAACGGCCGAAACAACGATGGCTTGATACGCTGATAGCCTCACGATTCCATCTAAATCAGGACTTTGACCGAGAGAAAAGGTACGACCAACTCCACTAGTGACCGGGACAAATACTGATGTATAACTGGTTCTTTTGATTATTCTGTTGATCCATTTATATAATTAATCTCACTATGATCAAACTATCTCTTAAATTTCAATAATAATAGTATTATGGTAATTCTGCCCCTTTGATAGTTGTAGTGTACCGTCTTCCCCTAATATTACCGGAGTTGACTTCCTGTTCGTGCTTTAGCCTTATCGGTCCAATGTTAACTCTGAAAAGAGTTCCACCTTGTTCGCGGCCTGCACTTTTCTCTCGAGTTCAACCCAGTATTTGGTAGCGGCAGATATGAGCTTACTTGTCCTGTTCCTGAAATATATGAAATAAGTCAAACGTCTTTAGTTCATTGAGTGCGAATATCTCTAGTCCCTTTCCCCTTGACATTAGCTGCTCTCTTTCAAATGATGTACACGTTATCGAAAATAACCATGTCGGCCACCGCTTTACCAAAGGAAGTCTTTTGTCATTGGGCGGGCATCGCATATTGTTTTTTATAACTCACCTAGGAAGAGGGTAACTGGTCCCGAAATATCGGCATATGAGAAATAAAAAACTTATTTCTGCATTATCGGAGAAGTTAGTCTTTTGTTTTAGTTTTCTAACTGCTGAGAACATAGTGTTCTTCTCTTCGCTAATAGTGATCAGGGCTACATTATTGTCCGTAGTAATTGCATGCGTCATCCTTTAACAACTTTAACTCTTGTTTATTTCTTCTTCGCGAATATACATGGCCGAATTATCAGTTCATTGAACGTCGATGTTTATTTAGTTACATATTGTGCTCAGAGGGAGGAGCAAGTAAATGGCATAACTTACCCTTAAGGAGACAGAGCCAAAGGACTTAAATCGCCATAGTCCCAGGATCGGGGACTGAAAGTAGATGTCGAACTCCGCGAAGAGGGCGTCAAAAATATCCGCACTACGTGTACTACGAGAGATAATGCGGAAATGTTGTTGTCAGAGCAGTCCATCAGGCAATTACAGAGTTTGAAAAAAGTACACATATCATGGAAGATAAGGCGTTGCTGCAGGGAAGCGAGATTGGCGGTATGGAGTCGTGACGGATACTCCACACAAGGATGGTTCTTTTTCAAAAAGAGGGTCTAGGAGGTTTAAAAGTGTTACCGATGGCTTAATTGAAATAAAGTATGAAGAGGAACGTAGGATAAAACCAGACATTTTGAAAGGTGGATTAATGATTTCAATGAAGGGCGAGCTGAAACAAAGTTTGTCATCGAAGGTTACATCCAGGGTCTTCAAATGGATTCAGCAGTGAAAGGAGAGGGAAAGGATGAAGCTAAGATAATTCATCCAACTGGATCAGAGTGGCGATTGACGGTTTCGTCCAGGGCAGAGACAACTTACCTCTGAGCGAAAGTGGCTACAGGCGATTATCGGCTTCGTTCACATATAATCGCAAACATGGCATTAGTGCGAATTATATTCAAATGAAAATCACCTTGGATCCAAACCTAAACTAGTCCGAATTCAATTTTTTGTTTAAGGATTGTGGGAATCTTGAGTCCACCTCGACTTGATGACGGAACCGACCAAGTTTGTGGTCCATGGACCTCTATATTTGGGTTAAACACCCAAGTAATTCAAGAAGATGACTGACGGTTTCGTCTTGGGCAAAAGTAACTAACTCATCAGAGGCTTCTTCAGGAGAAGTAGTTTGCTTCCCAATTGGTCCAGTCTGTTGTCAAGATTTGGACTTTGGATTGCCTTAATCCTCAAACAAAAAGTTGATCAGAGTGTTTCAAAACTGCTTCGCAAATCATAATGTTCGACATGTTTTTGTCTACTTTAATTCATACTCCGCGGTTCACCTTATTTCAAAGACTCATCAAAGATCATCCCCCGATTTTCGGTATGAATCATGATAAGCTATTTCTTGAGCGTCGTCAGGAAGGGTTGCGACGAGTATCGAATCAGTTCCTCATGCATGATCTTCGAGTAAATCGTAATAGCGAGAGATCATTGAGCGGTACAAGCCTCAAGCAATTTTATGTTCCTTTTGTGTTTCTTGATAACTTAGTATTCCTTCGCGTGCACTGCTTATTAGTGGTAGTCGGTGTGATCGGTCCATATCCGCCGCTGGACGTTTTCCAGATCGGTCTTCGTTCACGGCAATATTCCGAATGCATAAGCCAGTGAAGGGATAGCGAATACATTCAACGCGCTTATTTTATTCTTCCCCGACCGATTCGATTTCAACACCAACTTTACACGTTGCCGGAATTCGGACAGCAGAGCATCCTTCAGATCACCAACTCGAGTATGGGTTCCTTGCAGAATTCCTAGGTACTTGTAGAAGTCTGTCTCGGTCATAGCTTCGATGTGGGGGTCACCAATGCTATACCCGGGATGGCTTGGATTCGACAGTTGTCTAATAATATATTAGACATGAATATCATGGCTGAACATGTCTATTATTCGCAACAGACTTCTAAGATGGTCGTCAGTCCCAGCTTAGCACGTAGGCCATACTTTATTGCAAAACCATGCCCTCTAGCATCAGTCAGTAGCCATGAAAGGGGGTTTAGTGCTATACAAAACCAAAGGGGACTCAATGAGTCCCCCTGGAAGATGCCCCTCCGTATACGAATGGACTCTGAGGTATTAGCACGGTCCTGCACCGTGTCCTTCTTAGGGATAACGTAGGTAATCCCCGCAGTGAGGAAGGGTGGAAATTTCTCCGGCCGACTCATGACCTCATTTCTACTGCGTGTCAACCGACTGTGTACGCTGGTAAATTTCTTATATCAGAAATTCTGCACCCGATTCACACCTGGACCCCTCCCGTTCTTCGAGCTGTTTATGGCTCGTCGAACTTCCTCTTCGGTAGCTTCCGCAAAATTCATGCCAGGCGTATTGGCATGGCGGGTGCCTTCGGCGGTGATCCACTCAGCATGCTGGGCGGGTAACTCTCAAAGTCCACCCCAATATTCTTTCGCTTCCGTTACCGGAAACTGCACTGTCTGGACGCTCTGTTGGGATTCGTCGAGAGATCTGAAAAAGCTCCGCTGGTTCCTCGCGTGTATCACATTCTGGGCACGTCTGGAGTAACTTTCGCCATACCGTCGTATCCGACTGCATATGGCAGAATTATTATTATTATTAACCTCAAACAAACCTAGAATTTTTCAATGGTTACGAGACCTGTATCCATTTGAAATATCTTCTTCGATCGAGAAATAATCTAACAAGACACATTTCAATTATATCAACGCGATTTATTGAATGTACCAAAGCTCCAGAGAACTCGCTCATGGAACTGGCCCAAGTCCTCGAAAAACCATATTCCTGCTATCTAATTTTACTGGTAGGGAAAGAATGTCACATTAACGTTCACGCCCCTACAGAGGAAACCGCAGATTCGGACAAGGATACCGTCTTCGAAGTAGTATAACCGACCCTCGAACCCGTCATAGGTATATCACAATCATACTTGGAGATTTTAATAGCCAAGTAGGGGTGGGGCCCGTATTTAGGCGATGTATTGGCTCCTATAGCTTAAATGAAAATACCAATAATAACGGACTGCGGATTATTCAATTAGTATTTCCGCACGAATTAGTTGTTGGAAGTATTTGGTTTCCATAGAAAGCGGTCCGCAAGCAAATGTGAGCTTCTGCAGACGGGACCACTTTCAGCCAAATTCACCACGTGTTAATTAAACGCCGTCACCTCTCAGCCTTGATGAATGTCAGAACATATAGAGGGATCAAATTGGAATGAATAGATCACTATCTCGTTGGTGCTTCGGGAATAATAACAGCGCCTTGTATCCCTTATGACAATCAGGTGAGAGTGAACACTCAAGACAGCCCCCCGTAAAATCTGCAAGAGAGAAATGGGTGCAGCAATGATCGTAGTTAACAGAGGTCCTGAAAATGATACATCGGCAAATTATCTTCACACCCACCTCAAGAACGTTGTCATTGATACGGCTACAAACATATTCAGTCCCGTCGCAAAAAAGTAGTTAAGTTAAGGTAGAAATTGATAAGACTGACTATACTGATCCTGGGGGGCGATTCCGTAGCCTATGTAACGACGAAAATTGTTAGTGATCACATGACCGTCTGGTTGTGATCAAAATCCGGCTCAATAGGTTGCGGTGAGTGGGTCACTTAATTCGTATGGATGAGGATGATCCAACCCGGAATGTCTATAAGGGCAGTATTTATGGTAGGAAGAGAGAGATGGAACGACGGCATAGACCAGAACGTTAGACAGCTTTTAGGGATATTGAATTGGTGGATCTCGGCGCAAAACCAGGATGTTTGGGAGTCCTTATTAAGGCAGACCTAGACTGGTTGCTGCGCCGTTGATGATAATGATAAATTTTACTGGTAGAGCCGTACCATTCGAATCTGTTCTGACAATCAATCGGCGTTTTCAGCACTAAATGCCAATATCATATGAAGCCAGCGCGTAGGCGCTCAATCCTCTTTGGTAATGAGGATGTTGTTAGGTTGGGTCGTCAAAGGTCTGATGTAACAATGGTGAAAACAGAGCTGGCATTTGCGGTCAGAAGCTGACTACGCTGACCCTGACCAATGTACGTGACCAGATAAAAGCAGCAGGATCACTCTCAAGACCATTCGACATCAACAACGGTCTACGACAAGGAGATGCCCTATCATGCGTCCTCTTTAACTTGGCCTTCGAGAAAGTGATTCGTGATACTGAGGTAAATGTAAGAGGTAGATTCTTTTTAAGTCAACCCAACTACTGGCCTATGCTGACGATATCGACATAATGGGAAGAACGCACCGAGACGTACAAACTGCCTTCATCCGAACAGGCAAGGATAGTCAACAGTTTGATGTAACAATGGTAGGAACAGAACTGGAATTAGCGGTCAGGAGCTTTCCTATTAAATTTGATCTGAAGATTAAACTTGCAACGGTTCATGCGGGTCAAATAGAGAATATAATTCATGACGATAGGCGAAATCCTTTGTGAAAGAACCTGAGGCCACTAGGGAGAAAATTTTGAGGTTTCTTAAGGAAGGAAGACATGAAAATACCACTAGGGTTTCTAAGAAAATATTGGTCCCTAAATTACGAGTATCCCCGGGAGAAAATTGGAATGATAGACTTTTTTGTTCGTTGCAAGGATGAGATGGACATGTACCCCAGATGCGGTTGCCTGGCTGGCTCAGTCTTAAGATGAAGATAACTCGGCAGGGCCTTGTTTGCCGAAGAATGCACACACTCTCAGTCTTCAAGAAGTGCTCTTAGATTTAAAATTCGCAAAAATCTGCAAAGATCGCAGGCAGAAAACCATTTAGATAGATGTATCAGGGGATCTAATATATGAGGCGTGGATGATTTCTTCCGTTTTCTCCGCCTAACCCTACACGATAACTCCGATTTCAAAACATCCTGCCGCTTTGCGAACCAAATTAAATTAAAAAATTTATAACTTTCCTTCAGGACATTTGATTGCTCATCATCACATTATATGAAAAAATGGATTTTCATCCAGGGCCCGGAATTTCTCCCTACCGCCCTGCATATAAGACTTTCAGACAATGGCTATCTGATTCACCTGTCTATATTTCAGACGTATAATTCCGCAACCCTACTCCAGGAAAGTCCTTCCCGATATTATCTTTTACTTCCCAACCTCAAGTTAACCAAAGGTACAATCGACCAATTTCTATGATTACCCAATAATTGTCCTGAACCTTTCAGACTTTAAATGGCATTCTATTTTCCGCAATTTCTTCTCCGTCTCGACGAAATGACTTTCCTTTTTTCCCCGAAAAAACATCACAACCTATCATTAATTCCCAAAACACAAGGCATTTACACTTTCCCATTTTATTTTACACTATTTCCAGATATCAATAAAAAATGGATGAAAAACGTGTAGCCGATTATTTCGTGGTGGCTGGCATGCCCGAAAATCCCCAACTCTTACAAGAGAGTATATTCAACGACTCAGGACATTTACGTGCAGCAAATTCCATAGATCCAATTACCGATATTGGCGTGTTCTTTCCTGATTTGGGCGAGAAGATCCCTGAAGGACATCAAATCCTTGAATATACTCCAACCGGATTGCATGCCGATTTAAATTACGGTTCGGTTCGTACGACACCATGCTACATTTACTTTAGACGGGGCAAGGATAGACCGCCTTTAGTTGATATTGGTAAGACGATTTATGTTTTTATATGTCTAGATTGCATGTACGACGGGTGGATTGCTTCTGCGATTCACTTTCATTCAATTTACTGAGTTTTTGATGACTTGAATCTTTCCAGGGGTTATGTATGATGGCGCGGAACGTATTATGCCTGATGCAGAGATGGTTACGGAAACACCCGGCAATCGGGTCGCCAATGTGAACAACTCATCAGCGAAGATATTCATAACGTATCGACGCGCTTCAAGTGATATGCCATGCAATGAATTGGTCGTGACGGAGCTTTGTATTATAATCGCATCAAAAGGTTAGTCCAGTTAACAAGAAAAACGACTTCGTCACGCTTGTTTGTTTAACATCTTCCCGAAATATTGACTTTGCCCAACGGTTGCTCTCTTACAGGGGAAAGACCACCGCACGCTTTTTGTCAAATACCGAAAACATTGAACAAAGGCCTTGTCGGCAGTGACGTCTATCTATGCTATAAGAAATCAATGAACCGTCCAAAATTGATTAGCTATCAGCCCGAAATTTTGTTAAGATACCCAACCGTTGATCATAACGATTTTCCTTTAAATTTATGCCCAAGTGTGCCTCTATTCTGTTTGCCGATGGGAAGCTCGCTGGAAGCGTGGCCACATATTAGTGAATCGGTGAGTTTTCACGAATTGTGATTAAAAATTTATCACAGACACTCATTCTGGGATCCAAAAGCTTTGACGGACTTTTTCACAAAGGAATTTCAAGATTCTGTTTCAACTTTCAGAGCAAACGAAAAGCAATTAATCCTGTATTTAGTACTTTCGTTCTGACCGTCAATGACGGCACCTACAAGGTCTATGGATCAGCATTGACGTTCTATGAAGACTTTGAGTAAGACTCTTTCGGCCAATCTCGCGGGCTTTAAAATTTAATACGCAATTTTACGAATTTCAGCGAAGAGAATTTAACGGAAAACCAGAAAGAACTACTGGGATGGGATGAAGAATTCAGTAAGAGTCATTCATTGCACGTTAACAAAGCAATCTGTCTGCTTTCACATTATTCATTCGGTGATACGTTCGAGAGATGGCTACAGTACTTACAGGTAAGCCCAGCCCTCCCTCTCGCTTATCAAACAGAATCCGAACAACATTTAATCTCTCTAGCACATGGCGACAAAGAAGGATGGTTTACAGGTTCCAATTGAACGATATATCACACAACTATTGGAGGAAGTTCCATTCCCAAGCCCAAGCATTCTTTTACAGGTATAATTACGGACGATTTCTAAGTGAAGTCGAGGAAAATAAGAATATAATTCTTGGTTTCAGATGTCCAGCGAGAGCAATGACCGGATATTATTAACTCAACCCGAAGATTCGCCACTTCCACGAAGTGGGGCCGGGTTCCGTCATCTTTTGTCCAATTTAGGAGCTGAAAATTGCTTACACGTTTTACTTTTAGTACTTACAGAGCAAAAGATTTTAATTCACTCCCTTAGGTAAGTTTCAATTGATTATCCAACCAGCTCTGTTGATGGCGTCAAGTTTATTTGAATTTGTCCTTTTTTCAAAAGACCCGCAACGCTAACAGCAGTGGCGGAAGCTGTTGTCACTCTATTATTCCCATTTAAATGGCAATGTCCTTACATACCACTGTGCCCGCTTGGTCTCGCGGAAGTTCTGCACGCTCCCGTGCCATACCTGATTGGTGTCGATTCACGATTTTTCGACCTATACGAGCCGCCGCAGGACGTCACTTGCATCGATTTAGATACGAATAATATAAGCGTAAGACATAAAAGTTCAAAGTATTCATGCATCTCCTTCGGCAACTTGTAAAAATCTTTCAGATATGTGAAGCTCAAAAACATCTCACCACAAAACTACTGCCAAAACGAGCAGCACGCATTCTCAAGCAAACACTACGAAATCTAGAGGATTTACAAGCCAATCAAGGAATTGATTCGAAAAATAGTTTAGATCGTGATTTTAAGAGAAAGAAACGAGAACAGAGTTTAGAGCAACAAATCCAAGAGGCCTTTTTACGTTTCATGGCATCAATACTGAGAGGCTATGGTGAATATTTAGTTCCTATATCGAAAGCACCGTCCGTGGGTGCGACAGATCCGAATGCTTTGTTTCAGTTGAATGCATTTTTGAGATCGCGTGATAAAGTAAGTATCCCTCCCCATTCCCCAGTATATCCTTAATCGATTGAAGCTTCTAATTTTGTATTTTTTTTTTGCATTTTATCTCCTACAGGCACATCATAAGTTTTTCCAACTTCTCATGAAAACCCAAATGTTTATTCGTTTTATCGAAGAACGATCGTTCGTTTCCGATGGCGATCATGGATTGGCTTTCTTTGATGAATGCACGGAGAAAGTTAGCGCTTATGATGATGCACAGTCAGATGTTCGTTTAGTTGATTGGGAATCCGGACATAGTAGCGAGAGGACGAAATTCATTTTGCCGCCGGATAGTATTAGTGCGGGAAGTAAGTAACCATTTTTTTGCTTGTTTTTGTGAATAATTAATTTTAAAATACTTTCTTGTGGGATACAACCCTTGATATTTATGAAAGGACATTTCGTTTGGTTTGAAATTATTTTGTTGGTATATTCGTCGTTGATTGAATGTGCTAGAAAAAAAATATGCCCAAAACAGAATCCGCTAGGGTTCCAAACATCCATTGATACTATTTTTCTTCTTGGGATATTTGCCTTGGCCGAAGGACTTAGAGGAGCTCACTGAACCATGACATAATTCCTCAAACATCTCGACCGTACTGACGACCTGTGGTTGCTTATTTTCTGAGTCATGTAGCAGCTTTGAATTAGGAGAAAGCAGCAAACAAAGTCCAACCGAAAATAACTGCTGCCCTTTAAGTTGAGGTTTTTTTTTGAGAGTAGGGTAGACGCACAGAGTGTTGGACTCCCGCAGCACCTCCCTCTCATCATTAAACTAGCCTGGAACCATTTGACACATTACTTCGGGCTAGCCCTTCCGCTCTTCCGGCATTGGGAACCTTCAAGTCAGGGAATTCCTTTCACCAAAGGGAGGGGAGGGGAGAAAAAGAGGTGGCAGTTCAGGGAACCCCTTACCGTTCCATCCCTTCGCCGGTCGAGTTCAATCTTCTTCGCAATAAGAAAATCTCGAACATAATCCGCAATACGATTCCAGCTGCCAGCGCTCTTCAGCATCTCTCTGACAATGTTGCCTGAAGGGAGCTCGCCTATGTCTTCATAAAGCTGCTGACGAAATTCGTCCCACCTCTCGCAAGAGAAAAAGGTGTGTCCAGCGTCGTCCGCCACTCCGTTGCAGAACACAGAATCAGGAGATCGCGCCTTCCCAATCCTCTGCAGGTAGGACTGAAAACCTCCATGCCCGCTTAGAAGTTGGGTAAAGAAGTAATCAGTCTCACCGTGCGTTCGGTTCATCCACGAGTTTAAATTGTCGATAAGCCGCGCAGTCCATCTGCCCCTTGGCTGATTTTGCCGAGAAAGTTGCTACTCGGTAAGGGTGCGTTGTCGTTCTTCACAGGCAATCACCTCTCTTAAGTTCTCGCCCTTACGGCGGTAGATGGCTTTGCGCTCCTTGCCAAGGGGGGCAATGGGGATCACTCCCGCGATCATCATCATAGCCGGTTCGGAGAGGGTGCGATAAGCAGACATCACTCGCAAAGCTCCCCGCTTTTGCACTTGAGCAAGGCACTTACGATGCACCTCCTTGTCAAGGGCATCAACCCATACCTCCGCGCCATAGGACAGAATCGACTGCATTGCTCCCATAAGGAGATGTCTCCTAGTGAATATAGAAGCCCGACATTCGTCATTAGCAAACTCAAGGCCGCGACTCTAGCCGCAGCCCGCTGCTGCTTTCATTTGCTCAAAGAAGCTCATCTTCGAGTCGAGCATTAAGCCGAGGTATTAAACCGCTGGTTTTGACTCTATAGTCAACTCGCCGATCGATATGGGACGCAGGGTCGGGATTCTCCTTCTGGTCAAGGTGACTACTTCGGTTTTTTCCAGCGCAAGGCTGAAATCCTGAGCAGTCATCCATCCGCTTACCCGTCGCATCAATGTGCCAAGTCTGCGCCTGTTCAACAGTGCGTCCGGTAACAAGTGCCGCAACGTCGTCTGCATAACCGACCAGGCGCGACTCTTCGGGCATATCGAGTCTCAGCAGACTATCATAGCGTCGCAGAGGTCCCGCCATAGGATGGACCCCTGTGCTACTCCCGACGTGATTTCCATCCTCCTTTGGCCCTCTAGTATCTCGTAGAGCAGGAAGCGATCTTTCAGATAATCCCTCAATATCCGCAAGAGATATCTTGGTACGTAAAAGGAGTTTTCTAATATGCCTAGCATATCTGTCCATCTTACGGAATTGAAAGCATTTCTGACATCAAGCGTTATGAGGAGCACTATCCGTCGAGATCGGCGGCGGTTTGCCTCGGCTCGATGAACCGCATCTACCACCTCCATAACAACATCCACTGTGGATCTCCCTGTTCTGAACTCGAACTGCCTTGGGGATAAGTCCCCGGCAACGCGGATTGTTTCAGCGAGTGCTTCTCAAGCACTTTTCCGGTCGTGTGAAGCATACACAGCGGTTGGTATGCAGATGGGAGCTCCGGATCTCCTTTACCCTTACTGATCAACGCGAGTCTGGCCACTTTCCAGCGATAAGGAAAAATTTCTTACTTCACCCGGAAGCCATCAGGGCCTAGTGCCTTCTTGTTTTTCATAGTGAGAACCGCTTCTTCGAGCTCTCTCATTGTGAAAAGGGGGCGATCCTCGACGCTTTCCGCGCTATTGTCATCAATCCGTACAGGGTGTCTGAGCAACAATGCCCGCACAATGCGGTCCATCTGATCGGTACTTAGTATGCAGCCCCGATTTTCCGGGTGACAAGCTTACAGCCAAGTCCTCACGAGTCCTCATTCACTTCGTTGACAAGGTTCTGTCAGCCGCGAGCTTCGCTGGTGAGCGGTTGCACTCCGGTGCATGTTAATTTGTAAAATGCGGATCATGCCACTCGCACCCTAGCCAAGTTGAAGTTTAAGAATACACTGACAGTATTCCCTGCTTCTCGTTAAAAGCGTCTAAAAGGGATAGAAATATATAGGCTAGCAACTTACAAATTTTAAAAGTTTATTGCTATCAGAACGTCAACAATGCCTCGGATAGGGACTGATCTCATGGTTACGACCTTTTGCTTTCGAAAACCGATGTGGACACCAGCATCGACAACAGCATCGAGGATTATTTCAAACTTGAGTCAGAATTCCAAAGATATAAGCTGGACATTGGGAGCGTAAGCGAGTTGAAATGATGAAACTCTGGACAGTACTCCTCTCTCTCTTTCGGCATTGTTCTTTTGCACCCTGGTAAAGAATGGTAACAGAGAGGTGTCGGACTGCTGCTGATGAATGCCGCAAGATGCGCTTTCTTGATTTAGGAGTCGCCTTCTGACAGGACTTTGACTACAAGGTTGTCCTGAATGCCAGCAAATATATAATCATATTGACTATATCGCGATCAGCAGTAGATTTAGGAGTTATCTTCTGATTGTGCGTATCAAAAGAGGTACTGACATCGTCGTCGAAAGGATCATTTAATAGTCGCTTATTTTCGCTACAGCATCTGTTCACAGGGGAATAAAGCGTGGTTGGCTATGATCGGGGATAAACGCAACGCGTTGGAGCTTTGTTACAGAGATATATGCCGTGATACAAAAAAATCCACTCCTGCACTGGTGAAGGGAGCAGAAACGGTGGTGAGAGAAGTTGAAGCTGCCGCAATTAGCAAAGGTTTCGCCATGGTATACGTCCTCTTGGAAGCACTTACTAGTGGTCATACTGTAAGAGATGATAACGGTAGGTTTCTCAGCGCGTTTGAGCAGCTGATGACGTGCAAAGAGCACTTCACCGCATATATTCCATCTCTTCTAGATGATACGGCAAGTCACCGTAACATGCAGATTTGCACTGCTCTTCTAAACATCTCCATCAAATGCACTCAAACGGTGCATAGCTTCCAGCCTTAACGGTCCCCCACAGGACTTTTCCGTGAAGCTCATGCAGTTTCCACATAGTTTCCTACACTCATTTGTAGATCTTTCTCAATGAGTAGAAGGAAAGGGTGATTTCTTATGTTCCGAATAAAAGCATCCGCCTTCAATGAAGCAACTAAATGAATATTTGCTTGGTTCTTGCTTCCGCGAAGATATTAGCTAAAATCAATCAAGGAGTACCTCGTGATCATGCTAGCTTCCGCTCCAGATGCTCCTTTACCGACCATATTAACACCCTTCGGTTCATTGTGGAGCAGTATGCGGAGTTTAAGCTGTTGCACATGCTCTGCATCAGAAGGGAGATTCCGGAGGAAGTAATAGCTATATATCAGGGCGAGATCGAATATCAGAGGAATTCGAAGCCTAAAGCCGAATTTTTTCCCCGCTATGACGTTCTTCGTTTTGTCTTAGTTGGAGGATTTGGAGGAATTCTGTGAATTAAGTCATCTGTCCTCATACTGTCACTATTGCTCAAAGGTTCTAATCCTTCATCAATTTATATCTGCGTCGTATCATCGGATCAGAATATCCATTTACGTTTCTAATAACAATAATCAATGAAGAACTTGATCGCCATACGGGCCAGACGGCCTGTAGACGTGTTGATCAGAAGGCGGAAGTGATATGTAGGAAATAAGTCACATTATCACATAAAGGAAGGGCAAAAATTCATTGCGAGTTATGCCAAGCAATCAATGCGTAGTAGAGTGGATTATGAGTGTAAGCTTTTTGAAAAGTCGTGACGACTGCGATGGCGCATAGGGACATTAAAGGTGTTGAACAATTCGTGTACCTGCATAACCTTGTGTCTACCAATTATAGCTCCGGACAAGATATCACTCGATAAACCCATTCAGTGCACTAAATCCGCCTTAGATAGTTCACCGGAAGGGCTTGGAAAATATGTTTCGTCTCTTCCACCACGTCTTTCGATCATGTCGATAGGGATGGAATCCAATAGTTAATTTAGTTGAAAGAGGTGGCCATATGCTGACGTAGTTTCATTATTGCATGGGCGATAACCTATTTAATTTCCGTCGGTTCCCTGTACATCTCCAGTTTCGGAAACGTAGTGAAAGCCAGCATTGATAATTTCCACGAAAAATGACTCAGACGGAGACAGAGAGCGCTAGCAATGAGGGAATGCCCGAGACAACTTTAAAGTAATTGTGATCAGCCATGTAATCCTTATAAAAACCCGAGCCAAGTCTCCAGTAGATATGAAGAGCAAATGGGCCCGCATAATCGAAGTTATTTCGTATTATGACCGCTAAGTCGTGACTTTCATCATCATCATCAACGGCGCAACAACCGGTATTCGGTCTAGGTCTGCCTCAATAAGGAACTCCAGACAACCCGGTTTTGCGCGGAAGGCCACCAATTCGATATCCCTAAAAGCTGTCTGGCGTCCTCATCTACGCCACGCTCCATCTGAAGCAGGGTCTGCCTCGTCTTCTTTTTCTACCATAGATATTGCCCTTATAGACTTTCCGGGCTGGATCATCCTTATCCATACGGATTAAGTGACCCGCACACCATAACCGTAACGGTCAGGTGGTTGTGAACATCATTTGTTGATGCTTCATCTCCAGGATCTCTGTTGATTGCGGTTATTGCGGCATCCATTTCCCTCTTATAGGTGTTGCGGAGGGCTCTGTTGTGGATGCTTTCAGTATTCACTCTCACCTGATTGTCAGAGGGGGTTGTAGGTGGTGTCGTAATTCGGGCTCGGAGCACCATGCCAACGAAATAGTGGTCCGAATCGGATAATCCTCAGTCCGTTATCATTGGTATCCCTAAAGCTGTCTTGCTGCGCTGGCTGCGCTTGCTGGGTAACAATGGGTATAATGTTGACTCACTCATAGACACTTTACCATAGAGAAACTGGCGTACGTAAGATCAGTAATCGAATCGAACTTTCTTCATCGGAAGATTGTCACGCTTTTAACGTTGATCAGGACTATGTCTAACTCCGCAAAGGGATAAAAGAAAAGAAAATAATAGAAAAGTAGGGATTATATAGAGGTTCTGCCTCTACAAATGGAGTGTATAGCTGACATATTTTAAAATAGGGACGAAGACGGCTATGGTTTCTTACCAGGGCAGAGGCAACTCTTCAGGCGCTGCCCCATCTCTGCCCTGGGAGCAGCGGGACTAAAGCGGCTCATAGATGTTATGCGCTCCCTTTTATAATTCGCAAACACGACAAAAGTGCGAATTATATTCTACGTAAATCCGCCTACAGTTCAGACCAAAAGTTTGGCTGGAGCTAGACAATTTCTTTTTTTTTAAGGATTGGGGAGTCCTAAGTCCGCATCGATTTGAAGGGGAGTGCATAACATCTGCGAGCCGCTTCGGTCACGCTGCTCCCAGGGCAGAGGTGAGGCAGCGTCTGAAGAGTTGCCTCTGCCCTAGTAAGAAACCATAACGGTCTTCCTCCCTGTTTTAATTTTTGAAACTTGGGTGTTAAACCTGAAAAGAGGAGTCCGTGGACCATCAAGAGTGAGAGCAAGTTGCTCTCCATTTGGTCCGGTCCGGCATCAACTCGATGCGGACTTAGGACTCCCCAATCCCTAAAAAAAGAAATTTGACATATTTTAATTTCTGGGTGCCGGGAAGACTACTCGGTACGAACTATAAGAAAAACACGAATGGTAAGTATCTGAACTAATTAGTAAATAGGCAGGCACCCTCTTTCTTTTTCGTGATCCATTTAGGACGCCTCGTTACGCCATAATTTGTTGATGATTACAAATAAAAGATAAGATCGGCAGATGCTACTGCCTTTTTCTCGAGTTTTCTTAACACATGACTGTGTCTTTACAAATTCGCTTGTATTTTCGACCCACTTTGCCACATATTCTTTGTCCCTATCCTTTCATCGTTTTTTTGTCTCCATTTTTACATTCACTCTTATCTTTCGGTAAGAATTTCAGCTAAAATAAGCCTAGAAAAAAGTCATGGATCTGAATCAAAATTCGAATAGAATAAAAACTCAGGAAACAAATGACCACACAACTCAATTTGTTTATTATTACAGATTCCAAGCAAGTTTTCGTCTATAAAACTTTCACCTTGGATCCGCAACTGCTAAAACCTCTCCGAAAGACCCATTTAACATCTTTCCTTCAACAAAACTTGGGCGTTGCTCCTGGATCACCAATCGCACGTCGTACCAAACACGAAATCAAACTAGCACATAAATTGGCACGAAAATGTCAACAACATCCAGAACTGTGGGCCAAATACTTACTGGCAACTTGCTACTCTCTTTACTTTCTGGTCCTGCCAAGTATGGTTCTGCATGCACCGGGAAAAGAGCAAACTGTCCTGCAAGCCGCCTACGACTTACTGCTTCGTGCCAGCAAGCTAAAAATTACTTGTGATGAGTTCTGCTACCGAGTAATGATGCAATTGTGTGGTAGCTATAATTTCCCCGTTTTGGCAGTGAGACTTCATTATCTTATGAAGCGATCAGGCGTCCAGCCGAATGCATTGACTTATGGCTTCTACAATAGATGTGTTCTGGAATCTGAATGGCCTTCAGACAGTACAACGCTCAGTCAGATGCGATGGAATCGTATAAAAAATGTCGTTTTGGGAGCTGCACATTTCAGACGAGCAGGGATGCGACGAATTTCGAAAAAGAGGCTGTCAACATCTCTTGAAAATAATCTAAGCACTTTGGAAACCGTCGATGGAACGTCTCGAACCAGTTTAGATTCGAACAACTCATCTCATGTCGAGCCTGTGAGCAACTTTTTTGATTTCTCGGCATTCGATAAGATTCGAGGCAAACTGGGGAATATTGTTCGTCAATCGAATCCCCAAGAATCTGCAGATGTTATAACTAGTGCCGGACTGCTAATATCGGGAGATGCTGGAAATAAATGTCCCTCACCTTCCGCAATGGAATCAACAGCTTCATTTCGTTCAGCTCCGTCAAGCCCGCCAAGAGATTTAAGTCGGCAACTCTCGAAACCTATCGATGATTTCGGAAATGATGCAAAGATTCTAGACAAGCTGCAACGACAGCAAATGCTAGCAGCTAGCGGTGGCGGAAGTGGGAAAGACGGTGGTGGGAGTAGTAGCAGCGCAATGGCTCAACGTCTTAAAATGATGACAACACATGATGACGAGAGTGTGGAAAGCGTGCATGAGATTGTCAGCTCGCAGGAAGATTTGGATATGGAAGTGGACCAGCGATTGAAAATCAGCAGTCCCACGAAGTAAGTAATCTCCTACAATTCCCTTAAATTGGATGAACTTATTACTTTTTTTTAGAATATCACCTCGAACGCCTGTAACTCAAAACGATCCCCTCGGCGCATTAAATGCTGAGAATGATGCCGTTGAAGCGTCAAGCGAAACGAAGAACGACCAGGAGAGGATCGCAATGAACAATAACACCCTCTATACGGACCAGCCGATCCTGTTTAAGGGACATCGAAGTGCCACATTTGATGAAGGAATGCATCCACATCGCAGCATGCATCGTTCGGAAACGATGCCTGCCAATTCGGTTACGTCGAGCCTGGCCAATTTTGGGTCCTCGCTTAAATTCAATTTCGGGTAATTTCAAGCGAGTTCATTTCATTTATTCATTTTCAGTTTGATTTGTTTCCCTTAAAATATCAAATTCAATTGAATATTATCCCTAAATCCTTTTCATTTGCATGAAAACCAAAAGTGTAATGCATACGTTTTTTGTATACTTTATTTTTATATGTCCGCGCTCGCTCGTCCTGCACCTCACCCTGTTGTACTCGCCATACCGTTTATCATTTAATTTATTATTTCTATTATGATTATGGTAGACGCTACTCACCTGCACGGCTGTCATTTAAGAAAGATCTAAAAATACCAGCAAATCTCATTGAAAATATATCGAATATTAGGTAAGTGTGAAAAGACGCTATTAACTGCACTGAATGTGGGCTTTGCATACAATTTTATCGTTTGCATGCCCAGTTTAAGAAAATCATAAATGAAAACCAATTAGAAATAATTTTATAGACGGAGAATCATGATGCCGTCTAGAATTTGATTCTAGACTGAGCATAACTCTCAAAATACGTTTTATTCGTGCCCCGCGACTGTTGATTTTTAGATAAATCTTCCAAACAGTCGAATTTTATTTTCAATATTTCACATAAACTTACAAATGCTGATCCTTTTTCGCATCCTAAAAACTTTCATTTTGTCTCAGATATAAACTCACTAAATTTTCCCTCCAGTCCCAGTCTGACAGGTAAAAAGTCCAACGAATTAATTCAAGGCGGCATTAGCAGCATCAAACATGCCGCCACCTCGATGGCAAAGAAACTGGACGAGATCAAAGAAGCAATATCAGCTAATTCTACTCCAGTAAAAACTAATTCCGGTTACGGGAACGATAGCATCAACGAAGACGAAGTGAATCATGAAGAATCTGGTGCGGGCGGCCAGAGGACTCGTCGTGTTTCAAGTGATATGGATTTATGGGGTCGTTTGAGTGAATCGCGTAAATCAAGCTATAACAATCTAGTTCCGCTGGGTGAACATTCATCGACAACGAGTTTAAATAATGGTTATCCCACATTACCGGAGAATTTGTATTCATTTCATGGCGAGGTAAGTTTTGTCTTTATCTTGATTTGGAAAGTTTTGAATTATATATGCTAGTTGGCAAATTAGTTTTATGCTTGTTATGGGAGTTTAGAAAATGTTGATGGCAATATTCACTGAGACATCTGGGACATTTGTTCTGTCGTATGTGTTTTTTTAAGAACCATTTTCCAGAATTTCAACCCTCTGACAAAAGCCATTCCATAGAACTCTCTATATGCTATTTTGCAATGTCTAGCCGTCAAGCCACGCCACGTCGATGGGCTGTTTTGTTCTTTACGATCTAGGTTTCTAGACATTAGTGTTGGAATTGAAGTCTACGCGCATGTTAACGTCATTATATTGGGTTGGGGGAAAAGAAATATCGTATTTGTGATCGAAATTTGATGCTTTATTTAACATACTTAGAATTATCCGAATTAAGTCAAATATGCGCCGTCTTGTTCGCAAATTTGTTGCCATTTAAAAAGCAACTTCATTATACCCCCCTTCCTTATTTGCAAAAAACTCAAACAGCCTCTTTTGAGGCCAACTTAGTAGCATCAAAAGCGTTTCGCATGGACCGGAAGAGAAAGTAATCACTTGGTGCCAGATCCGGACTATACGGTGGGTGCGATAGGACATCCCATCCGAGCTCCTGTAGCTTCTGGCGGGTCATCAAAGATGTGTGAAGCCGATCGTTGTCCTGGTGAACACAACACCATTCTTTTCGACCAATTCTGGCCGCTTCTGCTCAATCGCCTACTTCAAACGGTCGAATTGCTCACAGTAGAGGACCGAGTTGAGGGTCTGGCCATAGTTGAGCAGCTAATAGTGGATAATTCCCTTCCAATCCCACCAAACAATCAGCGAAACCTTCCTGGTCGTAAATCCGGGCTTGGCGATGGTTTGGGCCGGCTCGCTGCGCTTCGACCACTATCTTTTTCGCTTGAGGTTGTCGTACGTGATCCACTATTCATCATCAGTCACCATTCGCTTCAAAAATGGAGATTTTTTTTGGGTCAATTCGTGTGGCACCCAAACATTCAGCTTTTTGTGGAATCCAATCTTCTGCAAATGGTTCCAAGCGATTCTATGGTCTACACCCAGTTCCTGGCCAATCGAGCGAATGCTTACATGCCGGTCTACTTGGATGATTTCGACGATTCTATTAGTTTCTACGACCACTGGTCTACCAGGACGGGGTGTATCTTCGACATCCACTACACCAGAACGAAATCGATCGAACCAACGCTGTGCTGTGCGAATCGTTAGAGTATCAGGCCCATAAACTTCACAAATTTTTTCGGCCGCCTTCGTTTCATTTTTACCTCTCAGGTAGTAAAAACGTAAAATATGACGAATGTCTTGCTTGGTGGACTCCATCTTTGACGTGCTATAACTTGAGACTGAAACGTACGATCACAACACTGTCAAATAGATACTTGTAGCACAGATTATCGTCTTCGAATCGCCGTACAGTATGACCCGATGCGATAAGTACAACACAAGATATGTCTAAGTGTCACCGTCTATTGACAAAATACAACATTTCTTTTTCCCCAACCCTATATAAACTTCATTATAAAAGTTAGTATGTATGTAATCAAAATCAACATCACCTTTAAAGAGCTCTATCCAAATAGGAGTTACTCGCCATACTGGTATCTGGGATTTTATTTTTTTCGAAGTATGATAGAATGCATTCACCGTCCAACCTGTGAATCGCTTTTTAAAGTTTTGTGTAAAACAAAACCTTATTAGAATCGAGTGCATGTCTATCTGTCCGTCTGTTTGTCTGCCTTTTTATTGGCTGGGGGAGATCCATCATGAATACGCATCTGGAATCTAGGACACGCATGTCGGACTCTTACCGACTAAAACCTCCCATATTTTTTTTCCGCACTCTCCCCGCGGGATCACAGTTTCGGTATTGCTTCGCGGGGCTGTTCAGTTCTTAGCTGTTCACTCCAAACGTGCTGCTACCACTTTGCGTGGCGTTAATTGCAGTAGCTTCCCTTCTATGCCTCCGCTGTACTTCTACTGTTTTTAGTTGCTGGTATCCACCGTGTCCGGTTAAGAACTGAGTCAGATCGTAACTCGTCTCACTCTGCATAGTCCACATGCTTATGTCTGGGATAAGCCTGTGTGTCCACCGGCTATTCTCCGCCTGGTCCCATGCTGTTTACCATGCAACCAGTGACCGCAAACGCTCACTTTGCTTGTTTAGGCTCGCTTCCTGATTTTCATACAGACGACTTGCCTCATCGGTTAGAATATCTATCGGGATCATCCCCGCAATCACGCATGCTGCCTCATAAGATGTTGTTCGGTAGGCGCAACATGCTCGAAGAGCGCTTAATCGACATGCAGCTTGAAGCTGTCTGCGATTTTCTTCGATTTTTATCGCCGACGCCCACACTGGTGGAGGGTATAAAAGTGCAGAACTGACGACTCGCGATAAAATTAATCGTCGACTGTCGGGCCACCTACTTTTGGAAGCATCCTTGCCAGTGTTGAGCTGATAGTCGTCGCTTTCTACCCAGTAAGCTTTAAGCGGGGTTTAAAGTTCAGCTTGGGGTCGAATATTACTGCCCGGTATTTCAGCGATGGCTGAGAGCAAACAACATGCGCCCGGATACGAATTTCAACAGTTTTCTTTTTCCGCCGCTTTGTAAAGAGCACCAACTCCGTCTTGTCTTCGGCAAGCTCCACATGCTCGGTATATCTGTTGGGACAGCTGCGATGCTTTTTCTCTGGACGTTCCAGTAAACTCTGTGTTCCACTGCAATACCTCGAGAATTGCATCCTCATCAAGTGCTCTTGATGACCAATCTGTTTCTGATTTCTTGAGGTGAAGATGCATTGTTCTGGGTCCCTTTTCAATAGTAATATATGGTATATCGCCTGGTGGTCGCTATGCGTGTATTCTTCGCTAACATGTCAGTGTAGATGCTTGATCAGCGAATAACTTACAAAAGTAAGATCTGCAACGGAGCCTAGCTCTCCACGCCGAAAAGTGTTTACACTTCCGATGTTAGGGTGACGTTTAGGCGGGAAAAAACCTCGAGTAGGATTCTTCCCCTTTCATTTGTTTTCTGGCTTCCCCACTTCATTGCCCAAGCGTTGAAGTCGCCAGCAATAATTTTGGGGTTGCGATCTTTGGTGTCTCTCGCCAGTCTATCTAGCATGTTGCAATACTTTGGTATTGTCATACTTGGGGCGAGATAACAGCCGTATATACAGAGGTCATCGATCTTAACCCTTACAGAACCGTGCTCGCGGTGCTTCATTGCTTGCCGTAAGGCTCGATTGCCGCAAGCCCACACCGCAGCCTTTCCACCTATGTGTGTTTCCCAGAAGGCCGTGATGGAGGCTTCTGTATTCGCAAACTTCATATGCTTTCTGTGTTAGCAGGTCCTGGGCGGCTTGGCAGTGATTGAGATTCAACTGAATGACTCTCATTTATTTAGGGTGCTTAAAGCTATCATGTAGGCTGGACACCTGGTGCTACTCGTTATGTGGTTACAATCGTGATTTTGGGTTTCCCTGCATAGAAGGCAATGAGGGTTTTTACTGCAGTCCTTCGCCAAATGATTTTCCTCTCCACATTTTCGACACAGTTTAGGTCTATCAATGATGCTAGTGCAATCCTTCACCATATAACCGTCTGTCTGTCTGTCTGTCACACCCGATTTATTCGAAAACGGCTAGACCGATTGTCACGGAAATTGGTAAGAACATGTAGTCTGGTGTTCCCTTTACATACAACAAGTGGCGCCATTTTGTGTTAAGTTTAAGGGGGGGGGGCTTCCCATACATGTGAATGGAGGGTTCGAAATTTTTTTCCACTGAATGTGGCCATGTGGGATATCAAATGAAAGGGCTCAATTAGTAAAGAAACTGGTTAGAAACTGGTTCCATATTTAATATTGGATGAAGCATAAGGAAGAGAGGGCTTAAAATATGACCATCAAAAAATGTAACAGGCCTCGTTCTCAGAACCTAACCAATCGAAAAATCTGAAAAATTCACACTGGTGCATTTCTACGAGATCTAGGCCTCAAGATACATCCGGTTTCGATATATGCACAAATAAAGTTAATAATAGTACATTTCCACATTTTAGAAATTTAACCGAAAACCACTCCTTATGTTCATCGCAGAAGTATTTTGGCGTAGGTGTAAGGGATAACATAATGCACAATTCTGTCAAGTTTGAATAAAATCCAACTATTATTAACAAAGTTATAGGGGGTGAAAATTTGCCATTTTTTTGTGAATTTCGTGCATTATTCACGTCATCCCATATAAATTCGCCAATACCACAACGAAATCAGTTGATATGAATGAGGTCGCAAAGAATTCTTTTATTTTAGTTTTTTAGTCATTTGAATATGAATATCAACTACTCCGAACATGGTATCGATGTACATTCCAGCGGCTCTTTTCTAAATTACCCCACAGTCGCTGCCATACCTTATTGGCTTTTCAACAGTCTTCAGTAAATTCCTTATCTCTTAGAGATAATGCGCCTCATTCAGTGGAAGATCCACGGGGCTCATTTCCGCAGTGGTACACACTGCCCCACCCAATGCTGTCTTATATGTTCTGAGCATTCTCTACGTGATTGGTCGGTATGCCAAGCTTCTCTCGTCCACAGCTCAGTCAACCGCCTGCAACTATCTTGTGCCCCCTCTCCGCTGTTAGACATCTTCCTTTGATGCTTTTGCTCGGGCACGGTCAAAGTGCATTTTAAGTTTATCCTGCCATCGGTTATCCCCCGGGGATTATAGTGATCGATTTTGAGATGACTTTGTAGGCACCTACGGGACCGTTGACAGAATTCGGTTATTCGTCACGGTCATCAGAATTGCCTTCATAAGGCACGTAAAAGTGAAGGATTCCATCCTGTACATGTATAAAGATAAAAAAAAGATCGTCAAGATTTCCTGGTTCAACCAGTACTTTAATTTCCAGCTATGATGCAAATGTCGTTGTGGTATTGTAGCGCCACATATGTCAATTGTATACTGACACAACTGAGCCACCTTTTTCATCTCCCTTTCCTTCGATCCCTGATTTTAGGGTCGACTAATGTTTCCTCATATTAGATGTGGTCAGCATTGCCCTCCCCCGAGATTAATATCCTGATTTGACTCAGGTACTCCTGGTCATTCGCAGCTGATTCGACTGGTATTCGACATCGAGCTAACATAAATGAACCGCAACCTTCCGCTGCGAGAGCTCTATGCTCTAACCATTTGACCCATTCGGACTACCATATTAAATTATTGCACTATTAGAAACGTAGCAGCTCTAGATATGGAAGCTGTAGATTTTCCGTCTTACTAACTTCGAGAGTTCGGTTCTTTCCCGTACAGTTTGTCTTCAAACAGTTCTAATTGTTGCGTTTACAATCGTATTCTTCATCTAACCAAATTTCTATAAAATTCACCTATAATCGCCCGGTAATTTAACCCTGGAAAGCAGATCTTGAGCTGCCTTGTGGTGATTGAAATTTATTTGAGGAAATCTTAACTATTCAGCCCCGTACTATTGGCCAGACAGTTATCATCATTTACAGCTTGCCAATATGGGCATCTTTTATCTTAAGCACGATGCACCTGACTGGATTTTCGGTAGACTTTTTTATTAGGCGCGATTTTCTTCTGCACCTGCTGCACCTCCTTGACCTATCATGTTGCATCTGAAGCATCCCTTAAGAGATACTTCCTCTTTGCATGACTGAGGCCGTTCTTTTCTGCGATAGAAGCGGTCTGTGTGTCCTCATAGACATTGCCCCCTCATTTTTATAATTCGAATATTGTCTATACCGCTGTAATGGTTATTTTAGCACAACATGGGTATCTTTCCACGTGGTAACTTCATCTGTGTAGATCCTTGAATTTGAAGGTTACCCCCTATTTTCGGGTTCTAACTTCCACTTGTTCCCCTAACACTTATTCTACTTTGCCCTGAAATACATCCACTGAACTCAAGCCACTACGGTTTCATCCAAGGCAGAGGCAACTAATCAGAGGTTGCCTCACCTTTGCTCTGGGTACGTTATAAGTGTGAATTATATCTAAACAAACAAAAAATCGCCTGATAGTTTTGGCCTAAGCTTGGCGAAACTGAATTATTTTTTTTTTAGAAACTAAGGATTTCTGGGTTCACTTGATGGCGTCCCATACCAATTGAAAGAGAAACTATCTACAACTCAAACATGAATTCAGATTTGGTCGGCTTAGGCTATAAATATTTTTTATTGTCGAATCACTTAGGAATTAGAGTGCTCAGTTGCAGTAGCAGTAGATCTTAGATCAAATCTGATTGATGGCAGAGGGATTGCACCATGGGTGGACATCGGATATTCTTTTGAAAAAAAATCGTGAAAATGACCTATTTTTCGGCACAACAAGTGAAGTTAGCCACTTAATACGTCAGGTCACATTAAGTTCGATGCAATCATCGGTAGGTTAAAGATAGAATCTTCAGCCCACCGATAGGAATAACCATATCTACTCAGTTACAAGTTGAATTTTACAAAGCAAGATGGCCCTTGTTAGCAGATCATCAACTTTCAATAGGTGGAGAGGTTGAAGGTCCTTTTTTCTCTTGCAGATCTGGAATCCTGATTTATAGTATCCATGGACCAGACTGGGTATGGTGCTATTGATCTTTGATAATCTTTGCTTAGTTGATGAAAATAATTACAAGAAACCATAGGCAAAGTATGGTAATGGGGGTACATTAAAGTTTGATTACCATATAAGCTCCGAACATCATAGGAAAAATCTAGGGTCACTCTAGTAGGGCCAGGCCTACTAGAGTGTTCGTAAAGTATGATTCATGGCATGGTTACGCATGTTTAGAAGACTTCAAAAGACCCTTCGTAGCGCAACTGCACATTTTTCTAGCGATTGTGTAGTTCACAAGGAAATATAAACACTACGACAAACTGTTTTGTTATTTGACGATTGAGGGAGTCCTGAGACCGCATTGACATGATGACGGACCGGATCACTTGCAAAGCAACTTACTTCTCGCGTGGTCTATGGACTCCGTCTTTTTGGGTTAACCACTCAAGGACAAAGGCAGCACATCAGACGTTGCCGCACCTCTGCCTGGACTTATTCAATCCTCAAACAAAAAATCCAAACCCTCTTAGTTTAGGCCTGAACACACGACAGATTTCACTTGAATATAATTCGCACTCATGTCATAGATAAATGGAACAATTATCATCTGTCGCCGCTTTCGGTTACGTTGCTCCCAGGGAAGAGGTGAGGCAACATCTGATGCACTGCCTCTGTCCTGGACAGAATCGTTAGCTCTCATGTTTAGCTTTGGGGGTTAGTTAAAAGCATACTTTTTATATACTGAGACGAATTTCAATTCGAATTTGAAATCAATGATACTAATGTAACTATTATTCGGAGTAGACCGACCTTGGGTGTTTTGTGAACTGAAATGCCGTCTCCCTTTCATGTAATTTAGGCGACTTGAACTCACTGTGGCGTACAGTCGATTCATAATAAAATCACATGATTTACTTTATGAAGAAACTCCTTACATAGTCGAATTGTTGCGCACAAATCGTCGTTCCGATAACAAATTCCACAGTTTAAAGCAAATTATTCAAAACGTTTAAGCATTTTTTCTTTCTCATCAGGGTCACGAAAATCCCGACTGTGATGTTCTCATACAACTGACCTCCTGCTCGCAATGTCATAACTGCTCTGTACTTATCTACGACGAAGAAATTATGGCCGGTTGGACAGCGGAAGATTCAAATTTAAACACAACGTGCCATGCATGCGGCAAAATGACCGTGCCATTTTTAAGTGTTCAGATAATTGTCAACGAAAAATTGAAAAACGAAAAGCAATCTGATAGCTTAAGCATTCCGTACTTAAATCCGTTGGTGTTGCGAAAGGAGCTGGAAAACCTACTGGCACACGAGGGCGATTCGGTGCTTTTGAAGGAGTCATTTGTTGAAGAACATCCGATTATTTATTGGAATTTGATATGGATCATGGAACGCATAGATAGTTCAACACATTTGCCGGAACTATCGCTACCTAAACAGGTAAGTTAGAAAGATGTCACTTTTTGATAAGGAAATGGTAACTTCCAATTTTTTTGTTTTGTATTAGGTTGCGCCGGAAGTCGATCCATTGCGGGAACCAAACACTATCCATATCCAATGCTTATGGGATAATTTGAGGTTGCACGCCGAAACAGGACCTCCTGTTTACATTTTATGGAAACAACCAGAACCAACAAGCCCCTTGCTTAAGGCATTACTCACGGACCAAACTAGTTTAAATAGGAAGTAAGTAGAAGCCGACCTTGCTAAGAGATAAATTCTAATTAATCGGCATAAAATGCGTTTTCGAGTTATGAATTTTTGAGGATGAATCAAAAACGAACGACATTTTTGTAAATTCGATGATTGGACAGCAAGAGCCAGTGGTTTCCGATATTTCAACTAGCGTCTTGAATATGAATCTTCGTTTCTATTTGATTCACCTCGGAAGCAATGCAATTCATCTGTTTTACTTTAATTCTAAACATTCAATCTTGTTTCCTTTCCAGTGTCATCCAGCAACTCATTTCAGCGATTCGTTGCAACGATCTTATCTCCCCCGTCAAACGATTGGCGAACGAACGTCATAAACTCAAGCATTCTGGAGTCGAACGACCTCATTCAATATACAGGGATATTATGTTTTTAGCACTGACCGCGATCGGTCGTTCGAATGTCGATATGGTGTCATTTCATCGTGAATACGCCGCTGTTTTTGATAAATTAACACAACAAGAGTGTGATATGTACTACCAGAGTCAGGATCTAATGCCGTCAGCGGCGGCTATCTGTTGTCGCGCCTATTTCAAACCGTTACTGCTTCCTTGACAGGAGCCATCAACGTTCAAGAGACTAGAATGTAATTTGAAACTTAAAAATATACGTAGATAGGAAAAGGTGAGAGTGGTATCGCAAACGAAACTATAAGCGATCAAATGAGAAATGTCGACAGTGAAAGCAATACAACGCCGGCTGTTTGATGATTTGTTCTAAGCGTTCGCCTATTTGTATCGTTTGGAACTGGGCGTGCGGTTAGGGTTTTAACGATCCTTTGTGTTCTTAGTCTAACAATTGTAGTTAATAAGAAACGTCGTCGATGGACTAGTGCGACCAATCAGATAACTACAAAGGACGCGGAACCCGCCTGCGTCGCGAGCGAAGGAGTATTTTGAATTGCTTTCAGCTCAAAGCTGAACATTTTCTCGTAACTTTAGTGGCTTTCTACGATTTTCATTGTTGGATTATGTACTGTAAATCGTATAAGTTAGTAAGACTTTGAATTATATTTTAAATCTGTACTTAAAGTATATTTTTCACCCTCGATCATCAGCTCTAACGAACGCAGAAAACTACTTTAACTAGCCAATTCCACATCCATTAGTTCAGTGTGGACACTATCCACCTTCATTTTTAGTGTAAACTGCTTTCAACCCATTCGCATGACTTTCTATACTTTATTGCATTTTTTATCACAGAATATGAATCATTTAAACTAGAATTAGGCGCGTTAGACATCCATCCCTAGAACGTACGCGAAAGTCGTAACGACAGCTCATTACCTCCCCACGTCGAAGCAAAACCCTCGTCATTCCCTTCCTTCCACTACTGAATCTAGTTTTCATATTATAATAAATAAGAAAAGGAATAAGAATAGAAGCTGAAAATGGAGTTTAGGAGAATAAAACAATTGGTGGGTTGATGGGATATTAGAGGATTATCTGAGGAAGAGAAAATTAAAACAATTTAAAAAAAATGTGATAAAACTCGAAAAAAATATTTTCTATATAAAAACTGAATAAAAAAAACTCAAAACTAAATAAACACAAGAAAAAAATGAATAATTAATAACAAATAAAGACAGGAAGAGAAAAATGTTACTTATATATTGTACTTGTTACTTTCCTAATTGTAAAACGAAGAGAAACTCGTCAAGTCGAAACCGTCATCTCAATAACTAAATTATGAAACTAAAAGTTTATAATTTATCTCTCTATATCTTTATCTTTATCTGTTTTCGTTTTGTTTCTGATCCTTTGAATCGAAAGAAAGAAATTTAAACGAAGAAAATGATTGATAATAAATAATATTAGGATTTAGAGGAAGAAAGTGATGTAAATCAAAAAAATAAAATTAATGAAAAAAGAGCACACCTTTATGAAACTGACCGTGTTTTTTTTACTTTCCTATATGATGGAAGCCTATCTACACTCCATTTCGCTCATATAACGAATGTGAAGAAGAGATGCCGTGCAGAAATTGATCAAACGTTAAAGGTCAAAACGTTGTTATCTTCTCTGGCCCAGATTTCGCAACTCAATAATGACATTTGTCTACAACCCAAGAGAACGTCAGAAGGATAAAGAACGAGATCAAAAACAGGATTATCAGTCACCGGTTCACAAGCACAGAACAACATAACTTTTTCAAAAGTGTGAAAAGACTTTTTATATTGCTGACATCGACCTAATGTTCGCTTATGCAGCTTATGCTTTGTTTGGTGGGTTAATGTGAAACAAAAGAGTTTTCGCCGTAAACTGGGTGTCACCGGTGCCATGAGCACGACTTCTGGCGCAGCTCTGAATGCATTACTCAATTATTCAGAGCACTGCAATGACAGAAACTGAAAACTGAGAAGAAGAAAGACCAGAAGAATGCGTGTTAAGATATATTGACGTTGTGCTAGTCTGCTCAACCAGCCCAAATTCTAAGTCATAAAACATTCAAAGAAAACTTCACAATCAATAATTTATTTGATTGAAAAAGGATCAATCACCAATCCGTCAAGGAGGCAGAAGAGACCGGATGTTCTCCATGCAGTCCCTCTGCTGCCAACCAACGGCACTTTTTCACCGCCGGCTCTCCACTCCTGTGGCGACTTCTAAAATGTGTGGAGAGCGCCGGTGGCGTCATCTAACCGCTCGCATTCGCGACACTAGAAATAAATTTCGAATTCTGCAAATCCTGCTGCGCCACAACGTCTTCTACACCGATGGTTCAAAGACAGAACATCGTCCTGGAGCAGGAGTTTACCTCTCGAATAAAAGCGTGAAGTGGGCTTTTCCATCAGAACAATATACAACGATCTTCCAGGCTGAAGTGTATGCGATCGTAAGGGCGGCAACCTGGATGATTGACGATCGGTTGAAGCGCAGACGCATCGCATTCTGTAGCGATAGTCAAGCTACATTGAAGACGTTGAGCAGTCCTTTGATCACTTCAAAAATCGTTCAGGAATGTAGAAATTGATTGATCTCTGTTTCTAGATTCAATACAGTGAAACTACTCTGGGTACCTGGTCATTGTAGTGTAGAGAAAAATGACATCTCGAAAGCTTTAGTAGAAGAGGGAATAATTTCCTCCAGGGCTGCACCGGAACCAGCAATTGGGGTGTCAGTAGCATTGGCTAATGCTGCTATCAAAATATGGGAACGATAATAATAATCGTTGGCCCAACAATCCATATTGGATCAGGGCCTTGAAGTGTGTTAGAGCACTTCATTCAAGACCGTAACGGTACACTACAGTAGACTGTAGGAGGCAATGTGGTCAGCATTGCGCTCGCCCGAGATTATTACCCTGATTTGACTCATTCACAGCTGAGTCGACTGGTATCCGACATCCAGTCACGATAACAAATCCCACCGCCGCCAGTGAGATTTGAACCGCGGCCTTCCGCTACGACAGCCCAGCGCTCTAACCACTTGAGCCATGCGGACACAAGCTTCCCATAATAACAGGTGGCCGAGCCTTAGTGCTTCTAAATACACCAAACTTTTCCTGTCAGAACGAAACAAACATACTGCAAAGTGTATCCTGTCGAAAAGCAGGAAGACTTGTAAAAATATTGTGGGTATTCTGATTCTGAATCGAAAATCGTCGGATTCGCTTGGGGGATACTTCCATCGAAAGGGGAGGCACCCCAGATTCAAGAAATGCAAAATTTCTTATCCCACGCCGATGGAAACGCAAGATATCTCGGAAAATCAACTCAGTTCGAGGCTACGGGGAATCAAGGAAAAGTGGAAATTCTGCTGAACCCTATGAACCCTTGATCAAGATGCGCGTCGACAAAGTTTTTGGGTTTCCTGAGGTATTAGCGACTGATCAGTGTCTAAACTCCAAAGTATTCGATTTCTTATCTATAATAAAAAGTGTCTGCATCTTAGATGTTGCAAATTCAAGTGGTGAGTGGCTGAGCTAAGATTTAAAAGGACATTTTTTTATAAACTAGAAGCTGATTGCCGTACAAAGGGGTAGCGTCTAATATGCAGAGGCTTCTGAAATCCCTGTCATTGTTAAGTATCACCAAAATCCTGACCATGATTTGAGTCTAATTTTTTGCCGGTGGCAAGGTACCCTTAGTCTTCTGGAGTAAAGGGTCAAAGTCAGCTAAAAAATTGTCGTTGCGACATTATCGAGACGGTGGTACTTCCAGGGACTCAGCATCATTTTGACGATGAAAAATGCCAGAATCACAAGGTGAAATTGGCACAGAGTGTAATGTTGAGTCCATTTTTCCGACATCGGACGTGGTTGAATGGCCGCGTTACTTTCTTGATTCCAATCCAATGGACTTCAGCATGTGGTCTAGCCCAGCACTAAACGCCATACGTGTTTACACTGTTTTCCCTTATTTTTTTCTTTTTGTTTAGGGGTTGCAGGCTCCTAAGTCCGCATCTACTTGAGGTCGGCAAATGGAGCGCAACTTGCTCCCACTCTTTTGGTGGATGGACCGCCGTTTTCGGGCTTAAGGCAGAGGTAAGGCAGCAATTGAAGAGTTACCTGAAGCAATCTCTAGATAGAGAGTACGATTAGTTTCCCCCAGGAAAGTTAGGGCTCATCTTCGAAAATTTCGAATCAAGTTTGGAACTCTGCATCATGGCCAAGGAAAGTCACTTTGTCTTGCAAGCCGATTTAAAAATCGCCTCATTCTAGGAAATATCCTTAATCGCTTTAATCGTCTCAAAAAATTTACCGCGGAGTGGTAACTTGAGTCGTGCTGTTTCTGCAACAAATACAGCACTCTCGGCATGCTTATATTTTCGACTTTGTTGAATCCTCTAACAAATGATACGCAGTCTAGAAAATATCTCAAGGGTAGTTTATTTGAAAGAGGAATTCTAGGTACTTTTTAGTCGACAGAATAGCAGTTACAAAGCAGGATACAAAGTTACAACGGCCACTTACTAAAAAAGTAGAAAGCCCCATTGTCCCAACGCTGAAGGCAACAGGATGAACCTCATCCGAAAGACAAGGTTAGAGGAAGAAAGGCTCCTCAAGAAGTGCGGGGTGGTACTACGGAAAATGAAGGCTGCCACCATTCTCCAGCGAAATATCTCCATGGATGAAAAAAATGGCAAAATGGAAATGGAAGAAATGCTTCACCTCATTACACAGCTGCGAAACTCCTGGAAGACAGCCGAAGAGGAGTTGCCCCAAGTTGCACAAACCGCAGTGCCATCAGCTCGTCAGAGGGGGGAACAAACCATCGACAAAAGGAAACGAGGGAAAACAGCGTGGATCTGAGAACTAGTAGTCAAAACGAATCAATCTGCGTTAAAAAATAGAGAAAATTAAAGAACAACCCACGTTGAATAGCGACGGCAGTGGTTCCACTGTAGCAAAATCGAAGTCGACTACGACGACAACATCAGCGGCAAAGAAAAAGAGAAGGAGCAAACCACCGTCAGATCCCATTTTGATCAAGCCGAAGAAAGATATTTCGCGAAACTTCTTCGAGAAGTCTGCAAGAACGCCGAACCAGAAAACGCTGGGGTGGTTGTTAAATCTATCGAGCGGACTCGAACCGAGGTATAATTGTCGAGCTTGGATCGAAGGCCGATAAGAAGAGTACGCCCTGCGAAGCAGCCCATAGTATTCTAGACAAGAAAGCAATGGTTTCCAGACTAGAACCCATGCGCACCCTTCAAATAAGGGATCTGAATTGTCTCACTAACACGGAAAAGATGGAGGAGTCAATAAAAAGGGATTACCGGGATGCGAACAACCTCAAGGTAGGATTTACATCTGTTACCTCTACAGAACAAGAATTGACCATTTTTTAAGGTTCTGCTGTTATTAAATTCGAGCGAATGGTCTGCTGTTTGTCTTAGGAAATTGAGTAAAGCTCTCTTACATGATCTTCTGCCGACAACTAACTAATTACTCTCTCTATCCATAATGTCAGTAATACTGTGATTAAACACGTTAAGTAATTTTTTGTACGTAGGCCAAATAAAACGACCGCGAAGAATCATCGTGTGCCATTATAGTCGTCTTCAGAGTCCTATGCCAGTGTTCTAGCCTCACATTGGATTGCGGGTGGTACGCGGTCGTCCGATGGCGTTTGAAGCCTAGCAGTATGCGTAACTCCGAGAACAGGGTAGAATCGAACTGCATTCTCTGGTCAATAATGACATGTGGCATAAAAACTTCACCTGCTTTTGAAGGAATTTGCACTTTTTAATGTTAAGCACAAGACCGGCCGCAAGGAGACGTTGAAAAATGAATTCAAGATGGTCCAAATGCTCAGACTTTCGGTAGTAATGCTGCTGTATTTTTGAAGAAGCGCGTGAATGCGAGGGTCGGCTACTTCTTCAAAAATGATCGAAAGACTGATAGTAGAGCTGGGTGGCAAGTTAACCTGAAGACCTGAGCGAAGTTACGGAATCTATAAGAGACCTATTCTGCAGATCCACTAGCAATCCATAGTGGCCCAGAAAGTCTGCGCCTAATTTGGGACTGCTGATGTCCGCAACCGCGAAACGCCATGAAAATGTTCGTCGAAGTCCCAGACTTACACCGCCGCAAGTTTAAGTTGATGCAAAATCAGTTAGTAATTCCGCGATACTGGGAGAACTGACACGTCTGCGCCTGTGTCGATTAGGTAACGGCGTTTAATCAAGGAATCGAATACTATTAAGCGGCGTGGAGCTGCGTTCTGGGTAGTCGTCGCCGGACCTTCCACGAGTTCAGGTTTTTGAAGCTATGAACGTGCATGGGCTGATACATTTCTTTGCTTTATCGGCAAAGATACAGTGGTACCAGCAGTTTAGAGACGATAGTCCCGAGGGTTGCAACCGTGAGCTGAAGCTCAGCAATTTTTCCCGCGGCTTCCCGTTGAAGCTTTGCTGGCTCACTTACCGATAGTAGCTTGATGAGAATGTCCTTTAATTTCGAGTAGGAATACTCCTTCAGAACGTGGGCGACGAGTTCAATCGTCTTCTCGTCCAGGCCGACGAGTGCGTGTTTAGATCTTGTGGCATCAGCAGTGATGCCCGCCGTGCGAAATAAGAAGAAGCATTACTTATTCGAAGAGTTCCCACAATAACCCTCAAGAATACTCTTCTTACGACCCACAGGTTCTTTTACCACAACTGCAGTCAACTGCATAAGCTATAAACTGAACCAACTTTTTCTGGATGCGACTCTAATGTACTTGCTACAACCGAGTTAGTTGAATGACTAGTATAGAAACGACGTGTCCGCCGTGATTATGCTAATATTTCTTTTTACAGGGAAGAGGATGTTCTCATCGCAATTCAGAATTCTCTCCCTAGTGAGGTTGTTACAACCAATATTTATAATTCCTTGCATAGCAAATTTCCAAGAGTCCTCTTAGGCATTACATTACCTTTATATTGGTATTGACTACGTTCTTCCCCGCTGTGAAGAAGCTAGTTTTGGTGCTGTGTTCGGTGCACGCTTTTTTCTTGTAACATGGCATTCTAGTATTTCTTGTGTTTTGACAGAATGGTAATCATCCTTTCAATCTAATTCGTCCCTGGTTCTCACGCACCATGGTCATGGTCCACATACATTCTATAGTAATTCTGGGATTGTCCACTTATCGCTTACCGCACTTGCCTTTATGAGAGAATCTGGCATTTTACCCGTCTTCCCCAAGTTTTCCCAAGTGTTCAAACATTACATTGCCCAAGGTGGTCTTTTCGTGTGTGTCCGCTTTTAGGTTCAATTTCCAGCATCATTCGATATCAGAAAGCAGAATCACCTCTTCCGCTTTATATATACTTTTCTTTACGCAATTTTTGGTTCGCAGGCCTTACAAGGTAATAGGCGTGTGAAGCAAATTTTGTCACGAATGGGAGGTGAACCCATAATCCCTTAATTCTACTTGAAAAAAAGATGCACATGTACATGCCCTGGATGATGCTGTTTGGCTTATATCTGTGAATTACGTTCATAAAGTTCTAAATGGATGACCTATTATTTCGTCCGGTATCCGGTCTAGGCCTGCCTTAATAAGGAACTCCAGACACCGCGGTTTTGCGCCGAGGTCCACCAATTCGATATCCCTAAAAGCTGTGTGGCGTCCTCACCTATACCATCGCTCCATCTCAGGTCTGCCTCGTCTTCTTTTTCTAATATAGATGTTGCCCTTATAGACTTTCTGGGCTGGATCATCCTCATCCATACGGATGAAGTCACCCGCCCACCGCAACCTTTTGAGCCGGATTTTATCCACAACCAGACGGTCGTCGTATCGCTGATAGATTTCGTCGTTATGTAGGCTACGGAATATCTGTGAATATAGCCAACGATAAACAGAAAAATTCCAGAACAATAGATGTCTTCAGGCATAATATTTTATTTGCATCTTTTTTCACTTAACTTCAAAGTACTAAACAAGAAATCTCATCCTCCCTTCCTAGTCTATCCTATTACATACATTTGTGTAAAATAATAATAACAGCTGATTCGTTTCCTTACAACTAGAGAAAAATCGACAAAACTTCATACAAATCGTACACTGTATCGTGAGATGCTGAAAGTTTCAGTGAATTCCGAGAAACGCAACTTTGCAATGATAAATAAATTTACAAAAGAGTAGAAAAACGGAAAATGCTTTCATTAGTTGTACACATGAATACAGTTCGTCGGAATTGACTGATGCACCGTTCACCCTCACTGGTAGGATAGTGTAGGATAAGTTGTTTTTCGCACCAATTTCATACGATGGCGTCTAATTGATTCAGTTGGGCGATGTGTTCTTCTTTGGCGTTGATGGTGGCAAATCCATCGTTTTGCAGACCCATCCGGCTATATCGACATCTTCGATTTCCCATTTACGTATCCATGCATGGTTCTGAAAAGTGAAGCGGAAAGGATGCGTTAGTTTTGGGAAAAAGGACTACTTAGTGGTGCATAGCTTTGCTGAGCTTACCAAACGAGAGGCTCAGAATTAAACTGAATTTGAAACTCACCAGTAGCGTTTTGAGATCCGCTCGCTCGTCGGGATTCTTCTTCAGACATATATCGACGAAATCTTTAAATTCGTCGGTAAATATATGGTGTTCCAGCTTAGGTGGTGGTTCGTTGACAATATAGTCGAGCAGTTCGAATATTGCCATTGTTTTCGGTTCTACGGTCGATTTGCTCCCGTCGTCGTTTTTCTTCTCGTCGAAAATTGCTTCGAGGGTTTTGGCATCGGGCGGTGGAATAGGATACATACCGATCGCCATTTCGACTAGCGATAGACCTAGTGACCAGATATCGGATTGAACTGAATAGTGAGTGCCTTGGAGACGTTCGGGCTGGAAAGAAATGATTGTGAAGAATTAGGTTAAATGTGCATATTTTTTTGCAGCAATGTGCGCAGCGATGGTAGACATTTGGAGTTTTTTTGCGTCCCAAGTGGTCGGCTTAAGGGAAGTTTCTAAGTCCATTAAATCTTCTATATCTTTACTAAATAGATGAAGTCTGAAGTGTTACATTTTTATATTCACGTAAAAGCGTGTGCTTATTGAGCATTGTAATTTTGCACAAAAACTATAGCTAAAAATATTTTTTTAAATCTTTTTTAGGAAAATTTGTTTTTGAATGTTTTTTTTCTCAGAAATATGTTTCCACTTCAGATGGCCTATTAGACCTGGTGCCCTAGGTTGTTGCCTAGTTCTCCTGGACCTGTTCTCGATACGCATTAAGAACTACGAGATGCAATGTTTTTTGAGATTTTTTGTTCTACAATTCATTTAAAAATCAATGGTCCGACATTTAGATTATTTTTGAATAGCTTCTCTCTCCTTTCTAATGGACGAAGTTTAACGAATCATAAGCTTGCAAATTCCTGCCAAGGTTTCCAGGCGGTTGCAAAGCCACTTTTGGACCATTTTCAACACCTCTGCTTCTGAGAAAAATTGATGACCTCGCAACACCCTTTAGTCGCATAAATAAATAAAAGCTGTAGGGAGCAAAGTCTACGCTTCTACGTTCTAGTCCTTAAAAAAATAATTTGTTGGCAATTTCAACGGAGTTTTGAGCTACGTATGGACGAGCGTATTGATGTAGCAGTGGCGTTCTTTTCAAAACAGATCTGGATCTACAAAAAACACTCTTACGTGACACAGTATACTCCCCATATTGCATTGGAAGCCTATGATGTATTTCAATCTCTTTTATATCTTCCCTCTAAAGAAATGCATTTGATCCGACGTAACAAAAATGTTGGAATCGGAGCGTCCAAGAATGTGAGGATACAGGGCCATCTTTAAAGGTTTCTGGTAATGTGTTTCTTCTCTTTATATAGTTTTACGAGAATTTTGTGTTCCTGCTCCACTGCCCTTCCTTACACTGTGGAATCCGCTGTATTTCGTAGCCCGAAATCAGGCGGATGATTTGCCACTTTCGGTCTCGTCGTTTCTGATTAATATTTTCTTCCGGTAAGGCCACAACGCAGAGAAGGATTAATGTTAATTAATTTTGCAGAGGTCATTGATGTGGAATGACTTGATCTTGATATTGCTGCGATTCTAGATTTTGGATAAAACAGCGAAGGCTCTTAATACGTCCAACGATATTGAATTTAATGTCACCTTCGGTAGAAACAACGCTACCCTAATATAGAAATTGTTCAGTGTCTTTGAAGTTCTGCACGTTAATTTAGACGTCAAACTGAGGACCTTGGTTATTTATATTTAGTCTGACTCTCCTTACCTCCTCCAAATCTACAGCCGATCTGCCAAGATCTATAAATCAGATACATTCTCTTTCCACGTTGTCGTAAGCCCTTTAGAAATCAGTGAAGAGCAGGTGGAGCGGGCATCTAAACCCGGCGAATTGTTCTACAATGATGTAATCAACACAGGAAGATCCAAAGCGAAAAATGGCCTGGTCTATGTCGAGGCCTCTTAAATGCATTTCGGGACTACTTATTCCATTAGCTTGCTAGAAGAAGGATGCTAACAAACATCTCCATCTTTCACTTCCTAGTAAGGATCACAGATCTAGCCAGGTTTCCCTACTTGAGTGCATTGATGATACAGGTAATTGCGTTTCTGTCTGAAAGATCAGTCTGCATTAGCTATTACGACAGTTTGTCGTTTCATCCATGAGAGGTGAAACTTCGACGGATATTATATGAGTGAGAATCGTGTTTCCTCTCATTGTCATGAATGAGAAAACTATCGTTGACGTAGCATCATCGAAAGGTCTACGTCCTTGCGACGGCATTAATCTTTTTCGGTATATCCTACTTTTGATTGCGGCCCAGTGCTTATGAATATTCTCCGGCGAGAGGCTCAAGAGTCTTAAGAGTCACGAGCGAAGAATATTTCTCACTGTTAAACGACAGATCGACTGAAAAAGGGGCTTGAGCCGAATTTGGGAGGTCACAGCGCATTGATTATGCGCAAAGCCACTATCAAATTGTAGTATCTTTTGAGACCGATGTTAGTGACCTATCCAGAAGACTGTTTCTGAATCTACTATCGATTGCATTATCGGATCGATTTTGTTGGTCAGTCGAAATTTAACTGAATTATGGCATGTCTTCTGCTGGTTCTGCCGCATGCGTCACGATGTTTAGAAGTCTTGCATCCACTCCATAGATCGTTCCTCTAATTCAGGATAAACAGGTTGCCAGTCATCATCTATAACTGCAGTTAGACAGGTTTCGTGTCCTGGCTTAGTGTGGTATTAACTGGCTAACTAGGCAGCTCAATTGGCATTTTACAATTCAAAGACAAACTAACTTTCTGAATATTTGGAAGCCAAAACAGAGCTTGAGCCTTGATTGATTTGTGTTCCCCATAGGTGCTCAGAGGTGGCGGCGAGGAAGATGGGGCGACAACCCTATCGGCCAAACCAAAACCAAGTGGCCGAGGAGAACCTCCATAGTGGTGGCACCGGGAGACGCTGTAATCACTTTGGTTTGCCGGCCGTGATTCAGTAGGCGAATGCTCCAAAGGCCTAATCAGGGTGATCAGATTCGAGTCTGCACGGGGACTCATCTGAAGTGGCAAATTGGTCACGAAACCTTAGCCGGGGTGTACTGGCACCATGGGAACCGGGAAAGCCCCTGGACTCACATACTTCGGGTGAACTCCTGTTGTATGTGAGGACAGCTCGGCTATTTGCGGTTGCCCCCCCCCCCCCCTAGTGGGAGTTTCATGGTGGTTGTGGTTGTGCCCAAGCGAGAAGAGACCTACGGGCCTCGACGTGGTGTTGCGTATCAACACGGGTGCCGTACTCCATAGTTCGGTAGAGATTTAGGTAACTCTTGCATCCACCAGTATGAATGCTAAGCCATGCACTTGGTATAGACTGGTACCGTTGTTGCTTGTCTCAGCGGGGCTCTGATTGTGGTCACAAAATCAATCCGTGTCCTAAGAGGACCATAGGATTAAGTCTCACGACAGGTGCCTACGTAGAACACCGTGGGCTTCACTGTGTTCACCATACAAGGGCCTGTCTGCAACCACTGGACGGATGATTGTTTTGTGAAACTACCAGATTATCTTTAGATTCGCACCCAGGGCAGAGCAGGATGGAGCGTACCACTCCGGTTAGAAGCAACTTCCGGCAGTGTTTCGGCCCAGGAATATTCGGGTGGTGGCACTGGTTGCCTTTTAGCATGCATATTCTAGGTGTTCCCTAAAGCTCAATTTGGTGTCAATTATTATAATAATAATAATAATAATAAATAAAATAAAATAAAATAAAATAAACTCCGCCGAAGCCGGTCCCAAGCCCGGTTGTGAAAGGAGGAGGGATAGATAGCTTCAGTCTGAATGGCTGTACGCCACCGCAGCGTCTCAGGGGGTAGGTGAGGAAAGTGCAGGAACGTTGCAGTCTTGCAGATTACTCACTAAGGAAGCTATCTACACACCTGGCAGCTAGGGATAAAATGCACCACCAAAAAATGAGAAGAAGGAGAAATTTAAGGTCCGGTACGGATAACCGGCGGGAGTCGTCTGACTTGGTGACTGGGTCGGGCTCTCGTAATGGACAGCACGGCGTCGAAACCGCTAGTCGTGGGGCGGTTCGACGTCTAGGCGCCACGACGACCAGGAGCACAGCTCCGCCTGCTGCAGCTGTTTCGCCACAATCTGTGGCGACCACTTCAGCAGGTTCGCGTAGGAAGCGGATGAAATGGACTGAAGAAATGAACCTCTTCATCATCCGCTCCTACTACGAAATAACGGCGGGGGCGGGTACAACATCTTACCGCCCCTTGTTGCACCAGAGATTCGTCGAGCGTTTCCCGCAATTCGCGCACGTGACTGTGCAGCGAGTCGCAGATCAGTACCGCTTTATTACTCGCAGCGACACAATCCCGGCCACCATCAGGGAACGTGTTCGACTTGAAGTCATCGGGGAAACTGGTGACCGAGAGTCGATGGGGGCAGAGGCGGCGGCATCAACAACATCACGCCGCACTGCAGGCAACAGGTTCAGTACTCGCCGAAGCACTCTTCTCCACCGTCCAGCTGAGGTTTCCGCTGAGGTTCGGGACGAATTCCAAAGAGCGTGTATAGAATTCTCGGATATGGATCCTTTGCATAGACCAGGCATTCCCAGGCTCTATGCATCTCCAGCAACTCCGGGAATTCTATCTCAAATCAATGATGAGATTGCATCTCGACTGTGTGCTGATATGTCGCTGCTGCAACTACAATCACTTGTGTATTGTGGTGCAGTTGCGGCTATCAGATTGCACGGTCAGAAGATTCGCTTTCGTGTTATTGGTTTGAGTGACAAAAGAGATCCACCATGGAAAATTCGTCTGGAGCGTCGGCGGGACTCACTAAGGCAGGACATTGCTAGACTGATTCAGATCAGCACTGGCAATGCCAGCCGACGGGTGAGAAACAAAGTGCAGAGGGTTTACCGGAACTATGCCATCCCCTGTGAGACACCCGTTGTTGAAATTCTGGACACACTAAAACAGAAACTTTCTGTCATATGCAGTCGGTTACGACGGTATGGCGAAAGTTATTCCAGACGTGTCCAGAATGCAACATACGCGAGGAACCAGCGGAGCTTTTTCAGATCTCTCAACGAATCCCAACAGAGCGCCCAGACAATACAGTTCTCGGTGACGGAAGCGAAAGAGTATTGGGGTGGACTTTGGGGGTTACCTGCCCAGCATGCTGAGCATGCTGAGTGGATCACCGCCGAAGGCACCCGCCATGTCAATACACCTGGCATGAATTTCGCGGATGTTACCGAAGAGGAAGTTCGAGGAGCCATAAACAGCTCGAAGAACTGGAGGGGCCCAGGTCTGGATCGGGTGCAGAATTTCTGGTATAAGAAATTTACCAGCGTACACAGTCGGTTGGCACGCAGTATAAATGAGGTCATGAGTCGGCCGGAGGAATTTCCACCTTTCCTCACTGCGGGAATTACCTACCTTATCCCTAAGAAGGACACGGTGCAGGACCCCGCAGACACAAGACCGATCACTTGCTTACCAACCCTCTACAAATTCATCACGTCCATTATTAGTGGAAGGATCAATGCGCACCTCGAGACCAACAACATTCTGTCCGAGGAGCAGAAGGGCTGCCGAGTTGGGTCAAGGGGTTGCAAAGAGCAACTCATTATCGACTCGGTAGTTGTAGGACAAGCAACTAGAGGCCAAAGAAACCTCTTCAGTTGCTATATCGATTATGCCAAGGCTTTTGATAGCGTTCCGCATACCTGGCTAATCGACATCCTACATCTGTATCGCATTGATCCGAAACTAATAAAGTTTTTGGCGACAGTCATGGAAGGGTGGCATACCACCTTGTCAGTCCGTACATCTGAGGGTGCTAATACCTCAGAGCCCATCCGTATTCGGAGGGGCATCTTCCAGGGGGATTCATTGAGTCCTCTTTGGTTTTGTATGGCACTGAACCCCCTTTCATGGCTACTGAATGATGCTAGAGGGCATGGTTTTGCAATAAAATATGGCCTACGTGCTAAGTGCGAACTGACACACTTGATGTACCTAGATGACATCAAGCTGTATGCTGGTACTGACAACCATCTTAGAAGTCTGTTGAGAATAATAGACATGTTCAGCCGTGATATTCGGATGGAGTTTGGATTAGACAAATGTCGAATCCAAGCCATCCGCAAAGGTCATCACGAGCCGCATGCCGGACATAGCATTGGTGACCTCCACATCGAAGCTATGACCGAGACAGACTTCTACAAGTACCTAGGAATTCTGCAAGGAACCCATGCTCGAGTTGGTGATCTGAAGGAAGCTCTGCTGTCCGAATTCCTGCGACGTGTAAAGCTGGTGCTGAAATCGCATCTCTCGGGGAAGAATAAAATAAGCGCGTTGAATGTATTCGCTATCCCTTCACTGGCTTATGCATTCGGAATATTGCCGTGGACGAAGACCGATCTGGAAAACGTCCAGCGGCGGATACGGACAACTATGTCCAAATTCCGAATGCATCACCCAAAGTCTGCCGTGGAGCGGATGAACCTGCCTCGTGACATCGGAGGTAGGGGCGTGGTTGACGTGGCGGCACAACATCATCGCCAAGTCGACTCGCTGCGCGCTTATTTTTACAGTAAAGAGCAGGCGAGTCCCTTGCATGCGGCTGTCTGTAAGGCAGACTGTGGACTGACTCCACTTAACTTGAAGGATCGATCTTTCAATCCTCTGAGTGGGGTGAAGTCGGACCAAGAGCGGATCGAGGAATGGAAGTCGAAGGCAATGCACGGTAAACACGTGAATTGTCTTTGGCAGCCATTTGTCGATTTGCATCTGTCGAACAGATGGCTGTGTGCTGGGGAGCTCTTTGCTGAGACGGAGGGGTTCATGTGTGCCATTCAGGATGGCGTGGTCGCCACCCGAGCTTATAAAAAGCTCATCATGAAAGAACGGGTGGAGAACGACCAGTGCAGAATGTGTGGTTCGGCGTTAGAGACGTTGGACCATCTCATTTCTGGCTGTACTGTTATGGCACCGGTGCAATACATCACCAGGCATAATGCTGTATGTAAGGTTATCCATCAAAACCTTGCATACAAGCATGGGCTGATCACGGGGACATGTCCGGTTTACCGATATGAGCCGCAAGCAGTACTTGATAGTTCTGCTTACAGCATGTATTGGGACCGGCAAGTTCTGACTGATCGCCATACCGCACACAACAAGCCTGACGTACTGTTAGTTGACAAGACGGGTCGCTCCGCGTATATTATTGATGTTGCTATCCCCCATAATAGCAACATTGAACGGAAATACGTGGAGAAGAAGGTGAACTATGAACCATTGGCTCGGGAAATCAAAGAAATTTGGCGTCTCGAGCGGGTGGTTGTAGTTCCCATAATATTGTCAGCTACAGGTATTGTACCTAAATCCCTCACGGCTTCCCTTGATGTCCTGGGACTTTCGCACAGTCTGGTTCAAACCATGCAGAAGTACACCATTCTGCATACGTGCTCGATGTTGCGGGGAGTACTGGACGGATTCTCCCACTGACCTACCACCGGCCACCACCACCAGTGCCCCTTTAGTTTTTAAGTAGGTAGGATCGTCCGAGCCTAAATGCTTGGCACTTAGTGCTAGTATTAGGTAAAATCCGGCATCTGCCGAGATTGTGATAACTCGGATAATAATCGTTGGCGCAACAATCCATATTGAATCAGGGCCTTGAAGTGTGTTAGAGCACTTCATTCAAGACCGTAACGGTACACTACAGTACACTGTAGGAGGCAATGTGGTCAGCATTATGCTCGCCCGAGATTATTACCCCGATTTAACTCAGGTACTTATTCACAGCTGAGTCGACTGGTATCCGACGTCAAATCACGATACAAATACCACTGCCACCAGTGAGATTTGAACCGCGACCTTCTGTACGACAGCCTTGTGCTTTAACTACTCAGCTATTCGGACACTCAATTATTACCCCCAGGTATTTGATAGCCGGCTTTGATACGACCTTATATCCACCGACCTCCACTTTCACAGTCTTATTTTTCATGCGGTTCGTTATTAAGACCGCTTCTGTTTTCGAGTCCGCCAAGGCCAGCCCGGCCCTTTCTAGCCAGGACTTTAACGCTCTCATTGTTTCCGTGGCCTGGACCTCTACATCTTATGGGTGTTTTGTTACAACAACCACAGCCCATCAGCAAAGCCGACAATCGTAGTCCCCTCTGGGAAGGAAAGAGCAAACACACCGTTATACATGATATTCCACAACAGGGGACCAAGTACCGATCCCTGTGGTACCCCGGCTATGACAATGTACTTTTGGGGCCCTCATCCGCTCCGTACCAGAGAGTCTTCCCTGAGAGGTAGTTTTCCGCCAAATTCGCTAAGTATCCGGGGACACCTATGTCAGCCAGCACCCCTTTAATTCTATTCCAATTAGCCGAGTTGAATGCCTTTTTAACATCGAGCGCCAACACGGCAGAGCAGCCGCCAGAAATCAGTGCACCTTTTGCTTGGTTTCCTACCATGCTAATTGCGTCCACTGTAGAGCGGGCACGTCGGAAACCAAACTGGCGTTCCGACAAACCATTGCTGACTTCGACGATGGGTAGGAGTCTGTTGTAGGTGACTCTCTCCATCATTTTTTCCATTGTAAGACAGATATGACGCTGGGTTTCCAGGTGGTTTACCGGGTTTTGGATGCAACACCAATTTTTGCTTTTTCCCCTGGACAGGTGTTGGCGAAAAAAGTCGGGCCTAGTCTTCACTGCCAGTTTCAAAGCTCGATTGGGGATACCATCCAAACCTGGGGCCTTGTTGTCATCTATCCTACCACATATTTACCACAGCTCCTCTTCAGTTCCTGAAGGTATTATGCCCTCATTAAGCTGGACAACCATTTGCCTTCCCTTATTTTCGTAGTGATTGAACAGAGTGATAACAATCTGTTTCAGGAGGGTGGACAAATCACCTGGGGTGATCTCCGCAACCTTTTTATTACCACTCTGTGGGCCGCCATTGCCACACAGCTATTTGAAGCAGCTTTTTTTGCTCCTCCGAATGGCTTCTTTTAGGCCTCATGACCGTCCCAACTTCCATAAAAAAATGAGATCGACGTCGCTCCATTGCAAAATACACAGTGAGGGGATCATGCTTTCTCAATCTTGTGCAGATAACGCTAAAAACTTTCATGCCAGCTTAAAAGCTTAGCAATCTTACCATGCTTTCGATATAGCCATGTACTTAAGCTGCCGATGAGTTTGCCTCTAGGCTCTGCCAAGAAAGTTGCCACTCATTTAATGTGCACTGCGGTTCTTTACGAGTATCCACCGCGCTTGCGTTTGTGCATGGCGTTCCTTAGTAAAGAGAGCAACACAAAACACTCTTGCGATCGGCCTCACAGCCAATTCTGAGGCAATTTGTTAGGAAGACGACATGCGAAAAGCTCCTTGTCTCTCCACTCGTGCAAGGCGTATATAGGATTCCCAACGTTTGCTATTGGCCAGCTTAAGACCAAAGCTGATTTTCGCGGAGAGAGTCAATCCAAGGTTTTGACTTTATTATCAACTCACCATTCGACATTTAACACAGGGTAGGGATCCTCTTTATAGTTGGGATAACTTCTTCGGGTTTTTTTTTTCAGTGCAAGGTTAAAGCAATGAGCAGTCATCCATCCGATTACCCATTCCATCAATATGTCAAGTCAGCCTAGCACCTCAAAAAATACCACAAATCAACTGCATAACCCACCAGGCGCGACTCTTCTGGCTTGTGGAATTTTAGCAGAGACTATGGTAGGAAGCGGTCAATAGGTATGACCATAGGATAGATCACTGTTTTACCTTGGGATGTGATCTCAACTCTCCTCTGCCCTTCTAGCATCTCATTGCGCTGGGAATGGTCTCCCATGTAATCCCTTAGTGTCCATAAGAAATGACCCGGCACGCGGAATGCATTTCCGTGAATTTCCCTACTCTAAAACCGAACTGGTTTGGAGATAACACTCTGGCAGCGCGTATGGCTTCAGCAAGTACACTGCTGATGAGCTTTTCGAGCACTTTTCCGGCTGTGTCGTCTGCTCAGGGCTTCCTTTACATTTGCCAATCAGTGCAAGCCTCGCCACCTTCCAGCGGGAAAGAAAAATTCCACCAGCTGATACCTATGCCGGCATAGTATCGAGTTCTGACGCCTTCTTGTTTTTCATAGAGAGAACTATCTCGTCCGATTCTTTCATGGAGAAAAGCGGGCAATCCTCGAATCCTTACATGGTGCTGTCGTCAACCTATACGGAATGTGCAGCGTATAATGCCCGTAAAATGCGGCCGATCTATTACGGCAATAAGTGAACAGGGATTCCACAGACTCCCACTTTTCCGGGTGCCGAGTTTAGATAGATTTACTGCTACGTACGAGTACGAAGACTACTGGGATAATAGAATCCTCGTTTTGACCTCAAGTTCGAAGTGAAGTCTGCCCTTTTTTATGCACAAATGACGACAAAGCAAATAATAATATGAAAACTCAACTACTCACCGACATATAACTCCTCGTCCCGACGAAGGAATTGGCCATTGAGTCGATCAGCTGCCCCGACACTCCGAAATCACAGATTTTTATTTCGCCGCTGCTATTCACCAGAATATTGCTGGGCTTTACATCGCGATGCATGATTGCATGTTTATCCCTCAAATAGCTCAGTCCCTTCAGCACGGCCAGCGTGATCTTCCCGAGCACATTCTCCGGGATGCGGCCGGCTCGTTTCAGGATCAAGTCCAACGAGCCGCCGTCCATATACTCCATGCAAATACTGATCTCGCCGTCGCTATAAAAGGCACCGTAGAAGCCGACAATGTGCGGGAAGTTGCACTCATGCAGGACCTTCAGCTCGCGGATGATCTGCTTCTTGATCGCCGGTTTCACTTCGAGGTGGATCAGCTTACGCGCCATAATAAGTCCTGTCGGGATGTGCCGCACCTTCATCACGACCCCTCCATTACCCGAGCCCAGCTCGCCCAACTTCTCCAGGTCCTCGTCGCTGAGTTCACCAATCTTCTCTTTGAGGCTGAGGAAGACTTTGATCCGCCTTCGTGCTGTGTCGTCCATCTCGAGCTCCTCCAGCGTCTCGGTGAGCGCCTCGATGCTCGTCTTGGGTTTCCCGAGCAAGCTATGTTTTCTTGAATTACTTTAGTGAATTTATGACTAAGCAAAAAACGAGAAAGTTGTAAAAAAGGACAATTACTCTGTTCCCGATGGCGTCTTGAACGGCGGCGTGGGGACCACTTGGTTGCCAACTGTTGGATCCACCGACCCCGGCGGCAGCGTCAAATTTAATTTATTCTTCGACATCGCTCGGCGCGTGCACTACACAGTTCGAGGCGTTTTTTTTCTTCTGCAATTTACTAATCCTATCTTGGCAAGGTTGTTCGCGGCGGATTTCGAGTTTGGACCGCGCGATAGTGGCCGCGGTTCGAGTCGGGGAAGGAAGCGATTCCGATGCAGACAGGTGTGACGGAGGACTTTCGCCAGGCTCGACTGGTTTTCTTCACGGGATAGACACAAGACTGATTGACAATTTTTCCGCAGCCGCGCAAAGTGTCCAAAAAATCAACACCCCACCTCCACCTACGAGAAGCCGAATGACGTCGAGCTGTCAAATGTCGCGGTGGCTTGTCATGGGAAGTCGCAGTTGGGAAGGGAGTCAGTGCCCGTCGAGGGTTGGGATTGTTTGAATTACGGATGGTAAACGGGCGAATCCGTGAATGAAATGCTATATATCAGCGTGAAGTATTCGGTTCTTGAAACAAATGCAAGTGGTCAAATCAGAAATTGCGAACTTGCAATTTTCCTGTAACAATATTTCCACTCCGCACTATAGACCGTATCCAGGCTCCCATCAGCTGTCAAATCGGAGTTTCCCACCACCGTCCGCGGACAGCTGTTCGATTTTGCCCCCAAAAAGCGGAGCCGGGACCGCACACAGCCAACTTCATGGCCAACACAATGTTTTCCGTTGGCGCGTTTTCTCCGTGAACCAGTGACAGTTCCGTGTGGTTTTGTGTATTGAGTGCAGTTTTCGTCCGCAGAAACTACGTAATTAGATGAAACTAAATTCCCGGAGGGAGCCTCGAATTAACTCAAAGTGCCGGCAATATGAAAAGTGTCGAGAAAAACACACCTACGTCGCCGAAAGTCGGCAAAAATCAGAGTGGAAAGAAGTTAGTGCAGGCAAGGCTTCCGTTCAAGGTGATTTCGTCGACGGCGACGGGACCTGGGACCCCGCCATCCATCACCAAGGCGGTGTCATCGAACGAGAGCATTGAGAAAAAGAAGAATGACACCCCGAAGGGCGGGAATATGCCCAAGAAAAGAAAACTTTCGTATAGTGACGATAGCGATATCAGAGGTCCGAAGAAGGTAGCCTGCAAGGATGTGGAGAGCGATTCGAAGGAGAACGAGGTCGTTGTCCTGTCCGATGATGAGGACAAGGGAGCTGGTCATGATGGGGAGCAGAAATCGATGACTATTTCTACCTGCGAGAGCTTGAATCCATTTGTGCGCTTGGAAAACATCGATGTGATGATCAACAGCCTCAAGAACGATCGCACGGGGAGGATTATCCTGTCGCCACGGACCCCGAAGCAACAAAAGAAAAACGTTCCCAAGGTGAGTGTGCAAGTTTCATGAGGGCTGATTGGGTAAAATTGTGCAATCTTGATTGATGTGAGATTCTAGGGGCGAAAATGATAACGAACTTTCTCTGATAGTGCGAGTCACTGATGAGTTGACTAACAGATTCACAGTCGCGGTACTTAAGGAATGCTGCAAAATTAGCTGTTCTTGTATCTTTTGGAGAGTAGCTCGTCGATTAAATGTAAAAGAAACTTCATCAAGGGGTTTCGTATTGGGATTAGACCCGGTAATGGAGTGTCTTCCAATTAGTTCCAGATACTTCAGTGTCTACGGATTTTTTGATGAATTCTAGTCACTCAATAATTTTGTAATATTGGTCTGAAATAGATTTAAAAGCAAAATATCTGAGGTACCTCCCCCATTCAAGACAAATTCCGTCCGTCCGTCCGTTATCAATTGGAGGCTAACCTACCCAACATTAAGGGGATCGAGACTACTGGATTATCTAGTAAGAACCGATCTCCAGATCCTTAATAAAGGTAATGAACCCCTGTGGTCAGGCGGGAGGTCATCGACATCACGGTGGCATACCCTGACATTGCGGCTCTGGTTAGACAGTGGAGAGTGTCAATATCACACTCTCGGATCGCAGACGCATTGATTTCCTAATTGGGCGACGTATAAAATACAATTGAACGCCTGAGTCATGATCCCTGGGAAGCGCTTCAGATCCATCCCTAGAATTGAGAAGACAACCCAGATGATCACAACTAACATTCGAAAAGCTGTCCACTCAACACGCTAAAGAAGGGTAAAACACCATAGTGGATCTCGGATTTGGCAAAACAGAGGAGAACGACAAGGATGCTCCTCAATCGTACCCTGGAGTGTGAATCAGTTGCTGGCTGGAATCGCTATAAAGAGCCACAGAAGGCTCTAAAGAAGAGCATAAGATCGGCTAAACGATAATCATGGAGACGCCTTTGCGAAGAGATTACTCTCTTGAAGCTACCTCAAAGTTGAAGCGGATTCTTGTTAAAGAACGTAGTCAGAAACTGAGTTATTTACGTTTATAGAACGGGAGGTACCTAGAAAGCGATGAAGAAACGGCAAACCATTTGCTTGAAGGGCACTTCCCAGGCAGCATCCTAAATCCAGGGCCGACAGGTGCATACAGCCCTCAACCGAGAGATTGGAATCTGGCATGCAAAGAAGTATCACTGGAGTGAGTAAAATGGGCATTTAACTCCTTCCATAGATACAAGTCTCCAGGTCTGGATATCATCATTCCTACGCTAGTAATAGAGAAAATGGATGCCCTGGATCTACACATTCGGAATATATATCGTGCATGCCTAGCATACGCTTATATTCCAATTAACTGTCGTGATGTGAAAGAGATATTTATTCCCAAAGCAGGAAGACCCACCTACACGCAAAAAGTTTCCGACCGATCAGTCTACTTCAAATATGGCTCATTCGCGGCAATTTGTGATGCAGCAAGACAGCATGAAATCGAACCGCGACTAATCAGTTGGATCCTTCACATGCTAAAGTGGAGAAAAATCCACATATTGGTCGACCAGAAGTCTATCGAAGCAGGATGTCTTAGGGGTTACCCACAGGGAGGGGTTCTCTCTCCGCTGTATGGCTATTGGTAATGGATACCCTGCTGTGGCTCCTGGAGGACAAAAAAGTCTTCACGTAAGCATTTGCAGAGGATCTAGCCGTAATAATTACCGGCAAGTTTGCGGACACAGTATGTGACCGCTTGAATGCAACTCTGCATGAAATCCAGAGTTGGTGCCTCCGCAATGGACTCACGGTGAACGCTAGGAAGGCTGGACTAGTTATGTTCACTAGGAACGTCAGGTGGGGCGGCTACACGCTAACCACCTTAACAGGGACGGGAATCCAGCTGGTACAAATAGTCAAGTATTTAAGAGTACATTTCGACTCTAAGTTAACGCAGAAGCACCATATCCAGGAATAATATGAGAAATCCTGCAGATTGTTCTGGTGCTGTAGGAATGCGATAGGTTGGACCTGGGGACTTTCATCAAAACGGATACACCACCATTGGAGCGTGGAAAGGCGGCCAATCACACGGTCATGCGTCTATCTGGAAATTCCTTGACAAACATCCGGTAGCTCTGATGCCGGCCGATCATATGGTTTCCAGATTCGTCTTTGAAAAGACACACACTGTTGTAATCACCAAAAGAGAAGAATGGTCGATAAATGGCCATGAGTCTTTTCAGATTACGGACTTAATAACCTTCAGCGACGGGTCAGTCATGGAGGGCGGACGCAAGGGTGTTCTCGGGGAATCCGATTATGGAACTGGCTCCCTCGGAAAAATGATAACCATATTCCAGGCGGAGATATATGCCATTTCATTGGCAGCCGAAGAATGTCTGCGACAAAAATGGAGGGGTCGCACCATTCGAATCAGTTCCGACAGTCAGGCGGCATCATCAGCACTAAACAGCAATGACCTATCAACCCAGTTGGTGTGGAGTTGCCATCAGGTGCTGCTGAAACTTGGCCGACTGAACGAAACATTCCGAGACCCCAAACATCGCTGATAATGAAGAAGGCTGACAAACTGGCTTGCCGAGGGTCTGGATCCACAATGGTGGGCCCAGAACCAGCTTTTGCATTTGGCAATCCACTGTCAAGTCTATTCTGAAGGGTGAAATTACGAGGATTCACGCAGCCGAGTGGAGAAATTTGAACTTTTGTCGGCAGAGGAAATTCCTTGGGAAAGAACCTGGGGTCACCAGAGCGGCATTTTTGTTGCCCTTTAGAAGTGGGACATGAAGACCCTAGTAGGGCTTTTAACCGAACACTGCTCTTTAAACTATCACATGGAAAAGATTGGGGTGCTGGTTTCGGTTATATTCAGCTAATGTAAGGAGGAGAAGAAGACGGCTCTGCATTTTTATGCAGGTGCCCAGCCTCTTCACATCTCAGACGAAGACACATTGGTAAGGTTTTCTTCAATGAAAAGTCTGCACACTCTTTTCCTCTCGAGAATGTTCTCAGATTAGCTGAAGCCTGCGAACGACGTATGGGGGAAGCCATTGAATAGGCGATTTACAGGGATAGTACAATGGGCCTAACAATGGCCTAAGTGCTCGGAGCTACGACTTCCTCCAGTAAACTAGACTAACTAACCCAGGGCACCATCAATTCTCAAACAAAAAGTTAACATCTGTTGTCATCGTACAGATCTTCCTTGAGATTCGGCATGCGAAAATTCGGGTGTAGTCTTGAAGTGGATTTTTAGACACGCTGAAATAACCTCTTTGGGTACGCCTTGTTGTACTATATAAATTTGCTAATTACCGTTGAATTTTGGTGTCCGAATGGCTCCGTGCTTAGAGCACAAGGCTGTCGTACGGAGGGTCGCGGTTCAAATCTCACTCATGGCAGGCAGATTTGTTTCGTGATTTGACGTCAGATACCAGTCGAATCAGTTTTGAATGAGTACCTGAGTCAAATGAGGGTAATAATCTCGGGCGAGCGCAATGCTGACCACATTGCCTCCTACAGGATACTGTAATCCTATAGTGTACCGTTACGGTCTTGAATGAAGTGCTCTAATACATTTCAAGGCCCTGATCCAATTGGATTGTTGCGCTAACGATTATTATTATAAATTTTGCCTGAATATAAGAGACCGCTTCGAATAGGTCAGTTCACGTTACGGTGTGCTGTTTTAATGCTACAAACTTCCAAGACTGCGAGTACTAGGGAAAGGATAAAGGGGGGGGGGCGAAATCTAGCCGTCACAGATCTTCAGAGGTAGCCCGTGACATCCACGAACGACAGCAGCTCCCCCATCATACAGCCAGGCCAGAAATTTTGGGAGTTTCCCAAAGAATTGTTTACCTAGTGTCCGCAGCCTGACTCTGATAGGGATGGGTAATCGATAATGGTTGAATGTCATGGACAACGCCCTATGTAAACCACTGTAATCCTGTTCGTTCCTGGGCTTAGCGCAGGGGTTGAACCTTCTCCATCTGAAATAAGTGGCTGTCCAATAGTATAAGCATATTCGACACTTCACAGTCGCCAGCGGGTTTCAGATTGGCACCCCGTCTGATTAATCCTACCCATTTTCCCCTATGTTCCTTTAACCGGGGACCCAGAGGAGGGTGAGTCTGAGAATTTCGTCCAGAGTGTGCAGCATTTATCTCCGTCCACCAGACTGAAAGATGTTGCCACTGAGTACAAAGCCTTAATTTTACGTACGTATTCCTCCCAACTAGTCCGAGCAAGAAAAGGCATTTAATGTCGTTAAAAAAATGATCGCGTGGAATGTTAGGGCGTTCAAATCGGTCGACGCGGTATGACGAGCCCCGGTCCCGTCTAGAAGCAGCAGCAAGGGCTCTTAACACATGGACAGCGTCAGGACATAAGCAAGTCTGAGCCAAGCAAATCAGTGTTTGCACGCTAAATAATGTTACCTTCACTGAAAAAACGAAGGAACTCTCAGGGAGCTCTTAGAGAGCTTCATCAATCGAGATACTTGGCTAGGGGATGAAGATATCTAAATCAAGACCCACAAGAAAAAAAATGCCTCTATCATAAGTTTCTCCACGATGAAACGCTGGTCATTTTGGCAAATTTACAAGAATTTCAACCAGAAAGTATAGAAAGCGTTCGCTGTCACCCGAGCGGTCCATGACAAATATCTTTACGACAAACGGGGCACTTGGGATGGCGTGGGAGATCTGTATCGTTTTGTCAAAAGCCGACTCCAAAGCACACAGGATATCCAAAATTTCTGTTGCATTAATGACAAGAATGGTACTTTACATACCGACTAACTGGAATTTGTACAATTCCACCTGTCAACGCCACACGATTGAGGAAACAAACGAATCAAATCGGGGAACCAACAGGATTTGACTACATCACAGCTGAGCTCTCAATTGGGTTATTGAGGAGGGTAGAACACCATCCGATTAGCAAGAAATACATGACTGTTCGAATATGGAAAAAGGAAAGCAGTCCAGGAGAATGCTCAATTTTTGATCCAATCCGGTTTCTGTCCCATATCATGAACGCATTCTTGATCACAGTTTTCGCGATATCATTCAAATAATCGTGAATTAAGAAGGGCTTGTCAAGAACTGCGGAGCTGCTGATGTAATACACCTTCGCGGTTACTCATGGAGAAACATCGTGGCAAGTGCCGCCTTCTCCACATTGTATTTCTGGATCTAGAGAAGGCGTATGACCGGGAGCTATGCCGGGCATAAATTTTGCGGAAGTTAACGAAGAGGAGGTTTAATGAGCCATAAACAGTGCGAAGAACTGGAGGGGTCCTGGTCTGGATCAGGCTGCAGAATTTCGGGTATAAAAGGTTTACCCAGTATACATGGTCAGTTGGCACACAGCATAAACCAAGTTATTAGTCGGGATGAGGAATTTCTACCTTTCCTCATTGCGGGAATTACCTAACTTGTCCCTAGAAAGGACACGGTGATGCAGAAGAAGCAGAAGAGTGTAGAGCCGAGTTGGGTGAAGGAGTTGTAAAGAGCAACTCATCGACTTGGTAGTTGTAGAACAAGCAACTAGAGGTCAAAGACATCACTTTAGTTGGTATATGGATTACGCTAGAGCTTTTGACAGCATCCTAGATACCTGGCTAATCGATGTTCTACATTTGTATCGCATTGTTTCCAAACTAATAAAGTTTTTGGCGGGAGTCATGGAAGGATGGTATACCACCTTATCAGTGTATTCATCTGAGAATTCCAACACCTCGGGGTCTATCCGTATACGGAGGCACATCTTTCAAGGGGATTCGTTGAGTCCCGTGTGTCCGTCGGTATTTACCAAGGAAGCGTACTACACTCCTCTTTGTTCTTGTTATGGACACTGTCACAAGGAACATCCTACGTTTGACGCCCTACACACTACTCTATACGGATGATGTGTTAGAGCACTTCATTCAAGATCGTAACGGTGTACTACAGTACATTGTAGGTGGCAATGTGGCTAGCATTGCGCTCGCACAAGATTATTGCCCTGATATGACTCAGGTACTCATTCACAGCTGAGTCAACTGGTATCCGACATCCAAACATGATAACAAATCCCACCAAGACCAGTGAGATTTGAATGGCGACCTTCCGCTACGACAGCCCAGCGCTCTAACCACTTGAGCCATCCGGACACTATTCTTTTGAATGCTGTGCTTTATTAAGACTGTTCGAAGCAGAAGTAAATCTGGAGTCCACTTAGAGCCAACAAAAGACGTGTCCCCTTATTCAGGGAGTTAGTTTTAGACAGGATAGAGATCGCGATATCGAGAAGAGAAAGAAAATTGCTATGAGGAATTTAATACGGTCCAACTGACGTTTCCTAAAGGTTACATTGTGAAAGTGAAGAGGGATCTGGAACGCTAAGGCATGCTTCGGTAATATATTACTTCAGCATGCGATTTGCCTTTCAGACTTGGATGGGCAACAACTTGCATTCTACATTGCAAGCTGGCTTGACCCGCGACTATCCGCCGGTGACCATTATCTTATTACATGTTCTTGTTCAGAGATATCCACGAACTCCAACAGCTGTTACTCTCTTATATGGTCCCTAATCCGTTACGGTAACGGGGCCTCGTCGTCAGCAAGCACTTTTCTGTTGCATTCTGGCTACAAGCTCATCCTATCATTTGTTGCTATCACTATCTGCCGTAAGGCTGGTGTAGCAGTCTTTAATATTAAAGTGAACTGGGATCTATTCTTTCATGATATCTGGTTTTCCATATTACTACCAGATATTCATAATGTTGAGTATAATTGCACCGTAGGTGACTGAGACTACTCGTATGGGAGCAGCTGCCCCTCTCATTTGGATATAGTATGAGCGTCCAATATGGAGGTGCAGCTACATTTCACTAAAGGTAGCACGATGTCCTCCGACCTCTTAATTCAAGATCAAATAGAGGTAAGAAAGAAGATAAGGAGTAGCGTGAGAGTGTGAAATGAGAATACTCCTGATGGAGCGAGACTTTCCCTGATGTACTTTGTACTTCAAAGTCAGTGAGGGGCTGGTCGTTCCAAGGTGGGCATCCTTGTATTCGTCGGATCAGTCAGGACTACCTACAAGGCACCCTATAGACTGGATGACAAATACCGATCTATCAGATCAGAAACAAAGGTAAGGAGAAGAGGAGTAGTATGGAAAGTATGACATGAGAATGCTTCTGCTGGAGCGAGACTTTCCCTGATGTACTTTATACTTTAAAGTCAGTGAGGGGCTGGTCGCTCCTAATGGGCATCCTTGTATTCGTCGGATCAGCCAGGAAATACCTACAAGGCAACCCTATGGCTGGATGACAAATGACAAAGATTATGAGCTTTTCGGATAATCGTGGGGAAGTTGAAGCCTATTGAGAGGGGAGAAATTTTAAGCACATTTGCACGAAACGGCAAGGACTGCATGTCGCGGGGTTTTTTAATTGATTGTCTAGTTAGCGATACTTTAGCTATCGATTTATCATCAGCACGAATGGCATTACTTCACCATCACCACCTCTCGCAATTCATAAATGCCCTCATTTTGGACGGGGTCAAAGCGAGTCATGCAAGGAATTATTCTTGAAAACTAACCCCGTTTTCTGGTAGCAAGTGGTTGAACTGAGTCTGCAGAGATTAAATATTTAATAATCAATTTTATTTTTCATTTAGTACTTTGCTAACTCCTCATTCTTAGTACTAAAATTTACCCGTAGTTTTAGAAGTGATACCTTATGAAAATACATTTCCAGGTAAATGGAGAAACACCAAAAAATTCTAGCAAATTCCTCATAAAATTGCCACTAACTTCTCAAAAAAAGAAACGAAAACAAATTCAAAACGATGATGCATGCGATAGTGGAAGTGACTTAGAAATTATTGAATCAAATCCAGAAAAGAAACTCAAATCTAATGATGGTTCCGAGGTGGCCAAATTCGATAAAGAAAAATCGAAAAAACTTGACAAAAGTTTGGAAAACAAAAGCAGTGCCAAAGGAGCGGATAACAACGGGGTGAACTCCCCGAAACCAATGGGTAATGCGAACATGTTGGAAAAAATGTTGTACAAAAAGTCAAGCGAAAATGATTCGGAAGAAAAGTCCTCAAAAAATGATGACACCGAGTTAAATAAATCAGTGCCAGAGGTTGATGAGGTTATAGATTTGGATGAAGAGGAAGCTGCCAAAAATAGTGCCGGAGACAAGGAGGGGTCGAAGGACGAGGCTGACGAGCTGAGCGACAAATCAAATAATGGAAAGGATGAAAGTTCTGGCGAAAATTTAACCGAATGCAGTGAAAAAGTGAGTAAGGATGACGAACCTGCAGAGAGCAAGCAAGAAGAAACACCTAAAAAAGAAATAACTGAGGATATTCACGAAGATATTGAAAGTTCGAAGAAATCTCGTAGAACACTTGAAAGAAAAGCACGTAGTCCTCCGGTGGCCAAAGAAGATCAGAACAAAGAATCTGAATCAGAAATTAAAGCTGCGTCAGACGCTGAGAAAGTAGCAAATAAGGAAGAGCAGAATGAAAATCGCAATTCAATTTCCTTTAGTGACAGTGATGATTCTGGTGCATCTAAATCCGGATCTGGCAAAGAAAAGGATTCAGATAAAGATAAGGATTCCAAGGATTCTAACTGCCACACGCCGCGACAGAGAAAATCGCTACCGTCCGTTGGGTCTGAAAAGAAAAGTCTTGAAAAACAAAAAGCAAAGGAAGAACGCGAACGCAAAATTCAAGAGGAGAAGCTTCAAAGACAACGAGAAAAAGATGAGAAGGAACGTCAGCGTAAAAAAGAGAAAGAAGAAAAAGAGGAGCAGAGGCGAAAAGAACGAGAAGAAAAAGAGGAACAACGTCGAAAGGAGCGTGAAGAGAAAGAAGAACAACGCCGAAAAGAAAAAGAGGAAAAAGAAGAGCAAAAGCGAAAAGAAAAGGAAGAAAAGGAGAAGAAACGTCTGGCCGAGCTTGAAATGAAAAACGAAGAGCGTCGCAAAAAAGAAGAAGCAAAAGAGGAGGAACGCCGTAAGAAAGAAGACGAGCGACGAAAAAAGGAGCTCGAAAAGGAAGAAGCGGAGAACAAGAAAAAGAAAGCAGCCGAAGCTTTCACGAAGTTTTTCATTTCGGCGAAACCGGTTGAAAAGTCCGATGATCGTTTGTCAGTGGACTCAGACGTTCATCCTGTTCAAACCAACTTTATGCCGTTCCGTGTCAAAGATCATATGAAACTGGCACCTCTGCATCGGAAAATGTTAGCAAGGAATGAAAAGGAAACTCTCGAACAAATTTTAGAAAAGGATGAAGTCGAGTCTAAGGAGAATCTCTATCTAGGCTGCTTGAAGTCTGGTAAAATCACACCAGGAAAGGATACAAGGACACTGGGTGTGGAGGACGATAGCAGTGACGAAGTTGTCATTGTTGGTAAGTTGGTTTGAGTTTTTTTCATGAATTGTAGGTCCTAAGTGGCTTTCTTGCAGAGGATGAGTTAAAAGACGCTGGTCTCGAAATAGATGATGAGAAAAAAACCGTTCAGAAGTTTCGCGCTAAATATTTCTTATTTCACGAGAATGTTCGACCACCATATCGAGGTACTTGGAGGAAGAAAAGTGCAGTCGTCGGCCCGAGAAGGCCCTTCGCTACGGACAAGGTAAGGCAATCTTTTGTATATAGAAGAGTAACAGTTAGTTGGAGATTCGTGTTGTCGCTCTTAGGATACCTTCGATTACGAGGTCGACTCAGATGACGAATGGGAAGAAGAGGAGCCGGGCGAGTCGTTGGAGAAAGAGTCTGAAGATGAAAAGGAATCAGAAGATGAGTATGAAGTTGACAATGACTTTTTCGTTCCTCATGGGCATCTTAGTGATGAAGAGCTTCAAAACGAAGACGAACTAGAGGAGGACAACAGCCCAGAGACTCAAAAAGCTAAGCTTAAAATCCTGCAACAACAATTTGCACAAGAAATGAAAAAGAAAACGGAAAAGATTAAGCCTCGTTTGGTAGGCGTTGTGTGGGCCGACGAGAATGGAAACCAGCCTGAATCATGTCCGAGTATTGTCTGGCAATCGTTACTGAAACGTGCAATGATCTTTACAAATCCTATTATCCTGACGGAGCCGGAACCTTCGCCGAATGACTCTGCCACCACTGTACAAAAGGAAAAGGTGAAAGTCAAACTCCCGGAGGATCTGATATGTGATCTAATACGCCTTGTTCATGCCAATCGACACAGTAAAAAGTTTTTGATTCGCGAGTTTCAAGCCTATTTGACTGAAAAATTTGGAAAAGATGAATCCTTTCCAAACTATTCGAAGACGACGATTCAAAAAAAGATCGAAAAACTAGCGAAGTGGATTTTGGTTGAAGATGAGGTGCGAAAGAAGAAAAAACTATGCTGGATGGTTAGCGAAGAGATGTTGAAGCGTTATGGGTTGGAAAGTATGGACCGAAAGAACAAATGGAAATACGTCTTGCAACCGCAGTCACATGCAATTGAACCTGTCGTGAACCAGGATGAGGAATCTGTGCATGAAGAGGTCGCAGAAGTGACTGATCCAAAGGTGAAAACCCCCGCTGTAATAACGAAATTCACTAAGATATTGTCCGATTTAGAGAAGGCCAAGCAATTTGATAAAGTGACTACTCCTGCGTCGACAGAAAAGAAGGCTCCTTCCGAATCAAACAACTCCCGCGTGCCACCAACTGCTCCATCGAAAGACTCAACAAAAGAACCAACGGTTCCCGCTCCTAAGCCTGCAAATAACTCCACAACTAAGAAACGAGTCCCGCTCTTGATGTCAGTGCCTCGAGGCCAGAAGGTAAATGAGAGCACAAAGAAAGATTTGATTAGTAAATTTTTGAAGAAAGACCCAAAGGACGAAAAAACAAAATCAGAAAACTCCACTACATCGCAAGCAAACTCAGACAAGGAGTCCACCGAAAAAACCACTAAAACGACCACAACTCCTAAGAAAAAGCCAAACTCAGACAGAGTTATCGAAGTTTTTTCATCTCCCGAAAGTGAAAAATCGTTATCCTCAACACCCAAACCTGTAACAGCAGCGACAAGTTCCCCGCAGCAAGCAACGCCGAAAGTCAAAAAGCGAGTTCCACTCCTTATTTCAGTTGCACGAGGCGAAAAAATATCAGAAAGTCAGAAGAAAGATTTAGTCAATAATTTCCTGAAGAAAAATCAAACAGATGTGGCGAAGGATTCGAATAAAAGCACGGAAAAGTCTGATGATTCCAAACCAGTTTCCAGTGGAGATGGAAAAACCGCGAACACCGATGCAGTGGTGTCTATGGAGGTCGATCCACCCTCGGAGGTAGTAGAAATAATTGATTAGCCGAAGAATTGTTGGAAGAACCTTGTTCAGTGTTAGAGGTAAGTTCACGTTCAAAATTTCTCCTTTTGTTCTCTCGATTGTATTTCAAAACGAAAAAGGGGCTCCTCTGATAGTTTTGATCAAATTTGAATATTTATGGAGTCTTTTTGCTTGATATTCTCTCAACAGTTTCATCCGCGGTCATATTCGTTCAGCGTAGATCAAGGAATAGCCTGGAAGCTATTCTGGTTATGTAGAAAGGGACATTTTCAACGGACCACATGTCTGGGCTGCAGATGTCATCATGTCCGCGTTACTATTTTATATTCGTATGTGTGCTAGGGGATACCGTTCTTCTCTCATCTGATTCGCTTTATTTTAAGCCATAGAGTTGTAAATTGTTCGTTTACTTATTAGGAAATGAATTACGTCTAAGTTACACAATATAACGTAAAGTTAATATTATTTTTATTTAAATGTGGTAGAAGATGGATGCTAGTAAGTAGTTTGTATTACAAATAAAAAAAAATGATATTTTATTGGATATCGTTAGTAGTTTGTTCTTGACAGCCATCCCGGTCCAACCCTTTGTTTTGCTTAGTGTCTGTATCCGTAGGGGTTGACGTTTTTTTTAGGGAGTAGGGTAAGTGAATGCGTTCACGTACAGAGTGTTGGACTCCCGCAACAGCACGCCGCCGGAATACCAACACTTTCCTGTCATCAGAGAACTAGCCTGGAACCGTTTGACATATTACTTTGGGCTAGTCCTCCCGCTCTCCCGGCTTTGGGAGCCTTCAAGTTAGGGAATTCCTTTCACCAACGGGAGGGAAGGGGAGGAAGGGAGTTGTCAGTTCAAGGAATCCCTTACTGTCCGATCCCTCCGTCGGTGGAGTTCAATTTTCTTCGCAATAAGAAGAGCCCGAACATAATGCGCAAAACGATTCCAACTGCCAGCGCTCTTGAACATCTCTCTGACAATGTTGTCTGGAGGGAGCTCCCCTGTATCGGCATAAAGCTGCTGACGAAAGCCGTCCCATCTCTCGCAAGAGAAAAAGGTGTGTTCAGCGTCGTCCGCCACATTGCCGAACACACAATGAGGAGATCGCGCCTTCCCACCCCTGTGTAGGTAAGACTGAAAACTTCCATGCTCGCTTAGAAGTTGGATAAGGAAGTTAAGTCCTTGGGGTTTTAACGTAGGTACCTGTCGTGGAGACTTAATCCTACGGTCTTCTTAAGGCATGGATTGATTTTGGGACCACAATCAGAGCTCCGCTGTGACAAGCAACAACGGTACCAGTCTATACCAAGTGCATGGCTTAGCATTCATACTGGTGGATGCAAGACCTGCCTAAATCTCTACCGAACTTAGGAGTACGGCACCCGTGTTGAAACGTAACACCACGCCGAGGCCCGAAGGTCTCTTCTCGCTTGAGCACAGCCACAGCCCCCATGAAGCTCCCACTAGGGGGCCAACCGCAAACAACCGAGCTGTACTCATATATGACAGGAATTCTCCCGAAGTATATGAGTCCAGAGGCTACCCCGGTTCCCATGGTACCAGTATACCCTTGGTAAGGTTTCGTGACCGAAGCCACTTGAGATGAGTCCCCGTGCAGACTCGGGTCTGATCGCCCTAATTAAGCCTTGGAGCATTCGCCTACTGCATCACGGCCCGCAAGCCAATGCGATACAGCGTTTTCCGGTGCCATCACGTGGAGGTTCTCCTCGGCCACTTGGTTTTGGTTCAGCCGACAGGGTTGCCGCCACCTCTAAGCACCAGGGTAAGGAAGTAATCAATCTCATATCGATGAGCCGCGTAGTCCATCTGCCCCTTGGCTCATTTTGCCAAGAAAGTTACCACTCGGTAAGGGTGCGTTGATGTTCTTCACGGGGAACCAGCTCCATTAAGTTTTCGCCCTTATGGCGATAATAGCTTCACGCTCTTTGAAAAGGAGGGCAACGGGGACCACTCCCGCGATCACCATCACAGCCGGTTCGGAGACTGCGATAAGCAGACGTCATTCGCAAAACTCCCCGCCTCTGAATTGAAAAAGGCGTTGAAGATGCGCGCCATAGAGCAGAACCGACTGGGTTGCTCCCATAAGGAGACGTCTCCTAGTAGATATAGGGCCCTCGATATTCGCCATTAGCCGACTCCAGTTACAGCCGTGTCCGCTGCTGCTTTTATTTGTTCGAAGAAGCTCATATTCGAGTCGAGCATTAAACCAAGGTATTTAACCGTTGGTTTTGACTCTATAGTCAACTCGTCGATCTCTCAGATAGTCCCTCAATATCCGCAAAAATAGCTTGGCACGTGAAATCACTTTTCTAGCGTGCCTAGCATATCTGTCCATTTTACGGAATTGAAGGCATTTCTGACATCAAGCGTTATGAGGAACAATATCCGTCTAGATCGGCGGCTGTGTGCTTTGGCTCGATAAACGACATCTACGACCTGTGGATCCACTGTGGATCTTCCTGTTCTGAACCCGAACTGCCTTGGGGATAAGTTGTAAGTGTTAAGGATACACAGCGGGCGGTATGCAGATGGGAGCTCCGGGTCTCCTTTCCCCTTAGTTAGTTTAGTTAACTGGGGGGAGCCGCAGCTCCGAGCACTCAGGCCATTATTAGGCCCATTGTACTATCCCCGTAGTTGCCTATTCAATGGCTTCCCGCCTACGGTGTTCGCAGGCTTTAGCGAATCTGAGAACATTCTCCTCCTCCCTTTCCCCTTACTGATCAACGCGAGTCTGGCCACTTTCCAGCGACAAGGAAAAATGCCCTCTTTCAAGCAAACGTTGAACGCTTCAAGGAGCAATTCTGACCATTGGTGGAACACTAGTTTGTAAACTTCCGCCGGGATGCCATCAGTGCCTGGCACCTTCTTGTTTTTCATAGTGAGAACAACTTCTTTGAGCTCTCTCATTGTAAAAAGGGGGCAATCCTCGACGCTTTCCGCGTTATTTACATCAATCCGTACAGGGTGTCTGGGGAACAATGCCTGCACAATGCGATCCATCTGGTCGGTACTTAGTATGCCGGGCCTATCCAGAGGCCCGATTTTCCGGGTGACAAGCTTATAGCCAAGTCCCCACGGGTCCTCATTCAACTCGTTAACAAGTTTCTGCCAGTCGTGAGGTTTGCTTTAATTTACAGCGCTGCGGAGTCTCCTTTTTGCTGATCGATACTGTGCCTTTATGGCATATGCCTCCTCATTGGCGTGCAAACGATGTACCAAACGGCGAAGCTTATGACACTCCCTCTGTAGGTCGGCAATTTCTGCCGTCCACCAGTACATAGAAGGCTTGTCGCGCCTGGGGGCGCTCCGAGGCATAGAAGCCTCACACGCCGTCGTTATCAGGTTCATCACTGAATTTACGAGCGCCCTCCAGCACGTCCCAACCTGCTCCAAGAGCTTCGACGAACTTTCCGATGTTCATCCTCGCGACATTCCACAGTCAGGGGGAGCGTCACGTTGCTGCTCGCCGGCAAGTAGCGTCAACCACGATGTACTGGCGATCCCTTACCGAGAAGTCTTCCAGGACTCGCAACCCGTCCACCGATGATGCCAGAGATTCCGACGCTAAAATGAAGTCAGGAATGCTTCCTTCACAGCCGAGGCGCCGAAACATTGGTGTGGATCCGGTGTTTAAAACTACGAACCCGGTTCTCGTCGCCATTTCCAGAATCCGTTTCCGTCTGGAGTCTGACTGAGGCATGTCCCATTCAAGAGCCCTGGCATTAAAATCGACCCCTACTAAGATTCGTCCCTCCGTGCTCGAAACAGCGTCCTCCAGAACATCAAGCTTGATGACCCACTTGGCCGCATCTCCGGCATGCTGTCCTCCTGTCTGGTCCCTTGGAAGCTGCTGATGTGTGTCCATAGTGCAGACACCTGTAGCACTTGGTGGGAACTATCCGCATTCGCTCCCTGCGTACTACCCATCCGATTTTGATTCTCCCGCTGCTAAGAAGTTTCCTCGTATATTGCTCCACCACGGTGAGCTTTTGATGCCGACTGGACATTCACGCTTTCTCGCCCCCTCTACTTCGACCTTTTCTGTGAGGCAGTCAATATCCCGGATTTCTAGAGAGCACATGGGCTTTAGGCTGGAAACAAGAGCCTTCTTTCCCAATAACCCCTTGACCACTTCGCAGAACGTACTCTTGTTAGTCGTCTTTGGGCCCAGTTCGACGAGAACTCCGCCATTCCTCGTTTTCCGTATTTAAGACTCCTCTGCTCCGTTGTCTTCGGGTTTCATCCTGTAGCGAGTTTCACTAAGGACTTCGGCAAATAGGAGTTGACGTTAAATGCCGGTGAGATGATTAAACTTCAAGGAGGGTTGCTCCTTCCTCAGTACTTACAATCTCTACCGTAGATTCTCTGCTCCTTTCCGGTTGTAGCTCCTTCCAACGACAAGGTATCGCAGTATTGGCTATAAGTGTCTACTCCACACGTTGAGTTCCTGATCGAACAAGAGTGGAGGATTCTAATTCTTAGTTCTAGCCTTTAGAGCTCGCACAATGTATCAATTCCCTCGCCTTTCGGTTTGAGATATCCTTGAAGTTACTAAAGAATGGTTTACGTAGTCCCGTTGCCTGCCTTTCTTGCTGCTGTATCGTGGTTTTTGCTGGAGACCTAGGTTGGTATTAGGAAAGTCGTTTAAATTGTGTTTTACACTTATATGCTGACGTGGTATTCGTGGTACAGAAGCTTAGGTAGTCATTTTCGGAAGTCTAGCGAAAACTCGTAATACAGAAGGACCTTACTTAGTGGTTGCTCAAGACATTGCGAAAGCTCGTGATTCAGAAGAAGTTTGTGTGGTATTGCTTGAAGTATTCCGCTCCCGTAGGTTGCGAACTGGTATGTACTTGTGTATGATCCGTTGGTAAGGTCGTTAGACTCAGTCTACTGAAACTGACGGGAACCAGCTTGTTTTCTACTCTGATTTTGAATATGTGGTCTGCAACTTTCTCGATGGTCTGAGTGGTTGATGTAGTTCAGTTTCGTTATTATCACATTTAATGCTGTGCAAGTGATAAGTTTGCAGCAGCGAAACAAACAAAATACAAACATAGCCATCCATGACGACTGGGATTCGAACACAGAGCAACGAGATTGGGAGGCTGACGCTCTACCCACTTAACCATTGCATCGTCCAGAGGTTGAAACAGGGCCTTTGAGCAAGACGTAATATTTTTTATAAAAAAGTGGCGACTTTTTTAAATTTTTGAACAATTTTTCACATAAGAGAGGTTACACTATGTGCACAACTAAGTTTCTGGGTTTCACGCATAGATGGCGCTGCCACAGTATTTAGTTTACTTTAAATGTGTCAAGTTGTGTTTCACTGCTTAGATATCTGTCAATAATAAACCGTCATAATACCGCCGCATCGCAACATATACATATATCGCGTTTTGTGCCAAATAAACGGCATTTGCGGGAAACTTTGCTTTTCTGCTTCAATTTAAAATAAATGCAGCGTTGTTCCATTGAGGAGGCGAACGAGGATCGTTGGGAGTAACCTGCGAAAATTGGTTTAAACGCTTCAGAAGTGGAGATTTCGACACCGATGGCAAGGAGCACTCCGGAAGACTAAAAACATTTGAGGACGCCGATTTGCAAGCGTTGTTGGATGAAGACGATGCGCAAACACAAGAATAACTTGCAGAGACACTAAACTAAAAACACACTAATGCCAAGGTATTTCGAAACGTTTACATGCCATTTGGAAGATTCAAAAAGAAGGAAGATGGGTGCCGCGTTAGTTGACTGAGAGGCAGATGGAGAATCGAAGAACCAAATATCTGGCTCCTGATTATCACTTCAGCTTCATTTCATTAACTTCGAAGAAGTGCAAAATTGGCTGGATGAATGGCTTCGGTCCAAAGATGCATCATTTTATCGTGGCGCTATTCATGTATTGCCAAAAAGATGGCAAAAATATGTAGCTGGCGGGGGACAATATTTTGAATAAACCATTTTTTTTGTACTTTCCTTGAAATTTTTCATTTTCCCAGTATTTTCTCAACGGTAGCTCTTATATTGCCTTACGTCTACGAATATGGAAAAAATAATTCTTATCAAAATCAAAAAATTATGACCCAATGCTAATAATAAAAATATTTTATTCTCACTTTACAGTTCTAACTTAAACTAAATTTAGTCGTTATTAGTAGACAAAACTAACGCTAAAGGGTTATTAATTTTTTGAGTACCTCTGAGTTCATGCAAAACTCATTCTCGACCGGTTTCAGTTTTCGCCCCAGGCTTGACCCCTGTCTCGATGGGACGAAAATCCTTTTTCTCCCTTTTAACATAGTCTGTGCCACGGGCATGATTCGTGCTTGCAGCCGCCTGATAATTACTCAAAGGAGGATAATAACTATCGAATCGATGATCACGTCCATGTCGATATGTTAAATCGACAGTAGGCGGAGCTCGAACAACTTCGGGCAAGTGAGCGTAGTAAATGATACGATTACGTCTGCGAACCGCTTGATCTTCATAATGTGGGGTAAAAGACCGATCATAGACATCATTGGAATAAACTGGTCGATAATCTCGAGGTTCTGGGAGATCGTAACGTCGATCGGGAAAATAGTAGTAATCTTCAGGATGTGAAGGGGTACGAGGGCTGTAGCTATCATACGGGTCGTAACGTCTACGGTAGAGGTGATAGTCTTCATAGGGATCGTACCGTTTATAGTAATTGTTGTAATCTTCATCGTATCTGAAACAACCAAATATAAATCGAAGTTTGGAGCTGGGCATATAACTTACCTATCATATCGTCTCAAATACTGATCGTACGATCTTGAAGGATAACTTTCTGCTCCCCTATTATCTCCCTTTTCATATCGTGACTTCATTGGTGTTGCAGCAGGGGGTTTCGTTAAAAAGTTCGTAAGTCTCTCCCTGTTTCTGTCCTCTATGTTCATGTCCTTTTTTGGTTGTGTTATAAAATTGACTCTTGGCTGGCGACTTTTAATTGCATCATTGATAGTAGCATCTGGAACTGAATCGATGTCATCAGTCTCTGATTTCTGGTTATTGTAATCAGTGTTAAAAGTCTGAACATTCCAATTTCCTTTTGAGTAATATTCCGAATTCATAACCTGTTTTTCTGGAGTTGGAAGACTGGGAGGAGTTTCATTTTCTGCCTCCTCAATGGTGTCGATTGTTCGCGATTGAGAGTCATCGATAGAGCGTGGTAATCGAACTTTGCTTTGAAGGTGATCAGCATCCTTTTGTGACTTCACAGGCTCGATCGGATCTATTTGGAAGTGACTATGTAAGCCGGGTGATTGCAGGACATGGTATGATCTCTTATTTCGAATGGCTTTTAAGAGAAGTGAATCGGCGAGTGCTTTTGCTTCGAAGTAGGTTTCATCTGGGTAGATTTCTGGTGGCCCATCGAATTCATAGCCATCGAGAATTTCGATATCTTGAGGAATGAGCATGCACTGTGCTGAGGTAGCAAGTGCGACAGCGGCTAGGAGCAATGCCAGGTGTCTCATATCTGTAGAAAAGAAAAAAATGGAATGGTATGTTAAGTCAAAAGGGCAAGTAGTTACTGGTTTGGTCGAAGATGCAATCCACGGAAAGGATAGTGCCAGCAAATATTGCTTGGTAGTAATTCTGGATGTGAAAATTGCATTCAATTCGGTCAATTGGAATCTAATACGCAAATTCCTACTGAAGGTTGGTATTGCCGCCTATTTCGCTGCTGTCGTCGATAGTTATTTAACTGAAAGGAGGGCTCTGTATTGGGCCCACTACTGTGGAACGTCATTTGCAACGATGTACTTAATCTTTCCCTTCCCAGGGAGGCCACAGTGGTGGGTTACACGACATAGCGCTGGTTGTTGTCGCAAAGCATATCGAAGATGCTGAGTTATACTCAAGCGAGACAATCAGTGCTGTTAAAAGTTGGCTAGAGAGCTCTGTTCTGACACTTGCGGAGGAGAAAAACAGAAGTGCTCCTCATCACTAAGCGCCGGAAGAGAAATTATGCCTATATTAGAATCGGGAATCATATCACTTTCAAGCCGACCATCAAATACTTGGGGGTGGTGATAGATAGGAAGCTCAGCTGTAGGCAACACATGCAGTATGTTAGCGATAAATCATTCACTGCTAGTATGGCCCTGGCGAGGAACGTGGGAGCGCCACGGCATACCTCTAGGTTGCTTATAGCTAGGGTGGTGACCTCAATCATGCTCTATGTTAACACTAACAAACTGAGTGCAGTCTACAGGAGAACAGCCCTGAGTGTATGCTCTACCTTCAGAACTCTCTCAGATGATGCAGCATTCGTCATCTCTGGAATGATGCCGATTGACATCTTGGCAGATGAGATATATAATTCGAAGCTAATCTCTCCCTTATCGCAGACGAAGAACGTTGAGAGAGATATCCATAAATAGATGGCAAGAGCAGTGAGAACGCCTGGGAAAGGTTCCGTGGACCCACACACTCATTCCTGCCATCAAGGAGTGGTTGGAGGGACGACACTGGAAAATTAATTATAATCTCACCCAGTTTCTTCCGGGGCACGGAGGATATTGCCAATACCTGCACAGGTTTAAATTGGAGACTTCACCCGATTGTCCAAATCGAGATGGAGTCCCAGAGCATATATTCTTCCACTTCCGAGATTTGTGGAAGAAATGAGGTATCTAGAGGAGACTCCAGGAGAGGTGCTGGTACCAGAAAATCTGGTGTCGAAAACGGTAACAAGAGAATTTTGATGCGATCAACTGCATGATCACACCTATCCAAAATAAACTGCGAAAGGCAGACGAGGACAAAAGCGTGGTCACGTACGCCGAGTATAGAAGAACGGTGATTAAGCTAGAGTTAGCTGACTCCGCCTCGCGATGTAATACCTTAGGGTGGTTTCCGGGGCAGGGAAGGAGTCGGGGGGGGGGATTTTAGTGGGTAAAAATCCCACACACTGATATGTCCAGACCATTGTCTTTTGAAGATTTCCATCTCCTCAAAAAAAGACAGACAGATGGAAAGACAGACATCGACTCGATTCTAATAAGGTTTTGCTTCATACAAAACCATAGTTTTTATGGCTCATAATTGCTAGCCAAAAACATGATGCAATCCATTGGTACCACCTTTTCGTTTGATATGTTTTTTTTGGTGTCAAATAACCAATTTCCGAGCCGTTCTATTAATGCAAAACTGTTTATTGGCTAAATGTTCCTAAAATGTGACGATGGTCTAATACGCCGCCTATACGAATGGAACTTGCCTATGATGGGCACCGCCTTCTACGGCCCAGAAAGCGGAAGGTGATCAAAATGCGCGTCGACTGAAATTCTTGGTACTCCTGAGGTTCAGAGACTAATCAGTGTGACGAATAGCCGAAATAGGACCGAAAAGCCATACAAGTTTCAGAGCATTCGATTTCGACCCGTGCAATGTATCAAGCGGTGAACCTCAGGTCAGATTGAAAAGGACATCGGGCTCACAAACTACAAATTGATCGGCTTAGATCAAGTGGGCTATCGTCAAACCGGTAGCATCTTCCCTCAGGGATCGTCGATGATCCTTAACGGGTCACTTACGATACGGAGAGTGGCGTCCCCGAGGTGCCCGAGCAAGTAGTTCTGACACCCTAGCTGGGATAATACCTGCGTCCTAGGTAGTAGACTCGAGAAAGTTTCTCGGTGAAGAGCGAACTGCTAATGACCGATACACGCCGGGACATACTGGGAGTCCCCGGAGCCGTCATGTCCGGAGATAACCAATGTTCGGATTGGTATCACCTCTGCGAATTCTCGAGGCCAAAACTCGCTGTTGTGGAAGTTGCCGAGCAATCGGCGAGGAAGCTTCTAAACAGCGGGAAAATAAGAATTGCTTGGGTAGTGTGTACGATACGAAACCGGGCCGCTCCAGCCAAATGATAGAGATGTTTGGATTATGGGCACACATCTGCAAATTGTCGGCGAGAATAGGACTGGTAGTTCTAAACATTGGATCTACCCCAACATTCCGGCGGCCAGGCTGCGAGGGAAACATTCCAGACGTAACCTTTGCGTCGGAATCACTGGTGTCGCTGGTGGACGGGTGGCGAGTTCTGGAAGACTTCTCGGCAGGCGACCATCAATACATTGCCTTCGAAGTGGTGGACACAAACTCTCGGTGTGCGTCATCCCGGCGATCTTTCTGTGCATGGAACGTTGCGAAGGTGAACACTGGGAAGTTTATCGAAATTCCTGGAACAGGTAGGGTCGCGCTGGAGGGTACTCCTGGGGGCAGTGGCTCCGCCGCTGACACTGTCGTAAACTCAGTTATGAACCTGATAACGACAGCCTGCGGAGCTTCCATGCTCAGGAGGACATCGAGGGATGGCAAGCCCTTCATGTATTGGTGGGCAATGGAAATCGCAGAGCTCCGGAAAGATTGTCACAGGCTCCGCTGCTTAACACAACGTCTAAGCGACCAGGAGGGGGCATGTACTATAATGACGGAGTACAAATCAGCCAAAAGGAGACTCCGCAGACGCTGGTCGACGTTGTGAACGGGGACCCGTGGGGTCTCGGTTACAAACTGGTAACCCGAAAAATCGGGACTCTGCGGAAACCCTGTTCACTTAAGGCCGAGCAGATGGATCGCATTGTAAGGGCACTATTCCCTGCGCACCCCGTTTGGGACGATGACGTCGGCGGGGAGAGCGCAGAGGACTGTCCATTTTTCTTTATAAAAGAGTTGGAACAGGCAGTCCTCTCTATGAAAAGCGAGAAGGCGCCAGGACCCGATGATATTCCAGCAGAGGCATACAAACTGCTATTCCAACACCGGCTAGACCTACTGCTGGGCGCTTTCAACGCTTGCCTGAAAGAGGGCACTTTCCCTGCTCGTTAGAAGGTGGCGATGCTTGCGCTGATCCATAAAGGGAAAGGTGACCCCGAGTTGCCATCTTCATACCGTCCACTACGTATGCTTGACACTGCTGGAAAAGTACTCGATAAGCTCATCAGAAGTAGACTCGCTGAAGCGATACGCGCTGCCGGAGATTTATCTCCTCGGCAGTTTGGTTTGAGTGGTGCTCCTTGTAACGGAAAGACATTCGAGGCACACTAGACGATACTTTCAACGTGCCGAACTATCTCTTACGGATATTGAGGGATTACCTGAGGAACAGCTCTCTGCTCTATGAAACACTAGAAGGTTAAAGGAGGATGGAGGTCACGTCGGGGGAAGCACAGGGATCCATCCTAGGGCCAGACCTCTGGAACGCTACCTAAGATAGTCAACTTAAACTCAACATGCCAGAAGAGTCGCGCCTGGTCGGCTATGCAGATGATGTTGCGGTGTCGCGGTGCTTGTTGCTGGATACACTGTCGAACAAGCGCAAAGCAGATTCGGCATATTGATGCGACGGGTAAGCGGATGGATGACTGCACTGGAAAAAACCGAAGTAGTCATCCTGACTAAAAAGAGAATTCCGACCCTGCGTCCTATATCGTTCGGCAAGTCGATAATCGAGTTAAAACCGGCGGTAAAGTACCTCAGGTTGACTCTTGACTTAAAGATGAGCTTTTTTAAGCAAATCGAAGCAGCAGCCAACAAGGCGGAGTTTCGGCGTTAAGTAGGCTAATGGCAAACATTGGGAGTCCTACCTCTAGCAGGCGACGTCTCCTGATGAGTTCAACGCAGTCTGTCCTCCTCTACGGCGCATAGGTATGGGCTGACGCTCTTAACAAGGATGTATATCGTAAACGTCTCGCACAGTTACAGAGACGGGGAGCTTTGTGGGTGGCGTCTGCGTACTGCACTGTCTCTGAACCGGCCGGGATGGTGATCGTGGGAGTCATATACAAGCCAAGGGAGGTGGTTGCTCGTGAAGAACGGCAATGCACTCTAGACGAGTGGCAGCTCTCGTGGAAAAATGAAACTAGAGGCAAATGGACTGCGCGACTCATCGGCAACTTAGGTGCGTGGTTGGATCGGAAGCATAGTGAGACTGACTATTTCCCCAATTTTTAAGTAGGCATGGAAGTTTTCAGTCTTACCTGCGCAAGATGGGAAAGGTGCGATCTTCGGATTGTGTTTTTTGCAATGGAGTTGTGGACGAAGCCCACCACACTTTTATTTCTTGTGGTAGGTGGGATGGGTTCGTCAGTAGCTCTATTTAAACACAGGGGATCTCTCTCCAGACAACATTGTTGAAGAGATGCTGAGGAGTGCTGACAGGTGGGGCCGTGTTGCCCATTACGTTCGGGCAATTCTCGTTGCTAAGAAGGTATAGCTCGACCGGTGGAGGAGCCGGATGACAGAGGGTTTCTTGAACTGACAATTCCCTTCCTCCTCTCCCCTCCCGTTGGTGAAAGGAATTCCCTGATTTGAAGGCTCCGCAAAGCGGGAGAGTTCGGGGACTAGCCCGAAGTAATGTGACAAACGGTTCCAGGGTAGTCCGACGACGTATCGAACCGGGAGTCCCATACTGTGTGCCTGCGTGCGTGCATTCACCTAATCATGATGCAAGTTTGGAGAGATTGGGACAATCCCTAGATAGAGAATGAGACTAATTTTTCTCAGAAAATTTGCGGTTCATCCCTGAAAATTTAAAGCCACGTTTGGAAGTCTGCATCGTCACCAAGAGAAATGACTTCAAAACTGTTTCATGTAAGTTTTTTTTAATAGTTGCCTTATGAATTTATATTTGAAAATAGTATGTAGTATTTTCCCACCCCCATTCCCATATTGAAAGCTTGAAGTCCTTGTCTTTCCCGTTAAGTATTCGAAATACTATCCTTTTCTACTAAATAACTAAAATGGCGTGATGGTATCTATAACTGACTTCGCAACGGTTTGCACAAATCGACTCTAGAAGAATTTGTTGTTAAATTCTTGCACTATTGCAGCATTTCACAATTTTTCAAAACAAGGATTCACTGAGAACACTTTTCCTTTTGAAGTTCATTAAGGGTATCATTTTAAAGCTCAATTCATGATGACTATAACTCAACTCACCCACTGATTAAACAACTCAATTTATCTGTAATAATCCACTGAAAACTTTATCTCATAGCACAGCTTTCCCAAAACGGGTTACATTTGCGAAAGTTCAAATCAAACTGATCCGAATCCAATCCGTGACTTGAATATGATTCTAAAAACGCTACCAGAAATGCAGGCATACATCGCGGGCATCACCCTAGGTAATAACCGCTCATAAGGTTTCAACTCCGTTAAAACGTAGTAACAAAAGATCACTGGACCATGTGTAACAAAGCATGGCGGGAATTTGCATTATTTGTCCATTTCACATGAGATAGTTTCCAATGATGTATCGAGTCAGGCCCCCTTTTAGCGCAGAACACAGAGCAATCATAGAAATGATGGAGTCCCAAAGGGGTCGCAGCTTTTGTTGTTGCTGCTTATTCGACACTGAATTACAATCAGATGAAGATAATTACTTGCAATCAAAGTTTTTGAGTACGTGGTGAATGCGTAGTTAGCGAGGAAGTTAACTGAAGGTAGGATGGTGTTGAGCGAGTTGATACCAGCTTGCCGATGGTGTTTTTCATTTGATGAAGTTACCATTAGGACTGACAACTCGAGGGTTCAAAACTCATTGGTTTGCCAATAGTATCTTAATAAATTGGGGGTGATATTTGTCTTGTCTCAAAAGAGGCGAGTTAAGCCTGAGGGAGTGCGAAAGGTTCCTTTGCGAGGGTATATATTTTTGCTGGAAAATCTGTTACACTCCACAATTTTCCCAATTTCCATTGAAAGTCAACCTCACCATAAACCCACCCTAAATCCAACACTCTTGCTAATGCCATATTTTGTTTTGGGTCGACAACCGAATCTCTGGATTGTCAACCGTATATCCGGGTTCTCTATACACCACAAATCACAACAAAAAATCTGTAATCGCAGAATTGATTGTTCCGTATGATGAAAACTTTTTTCCACTATTATAATTAGAATACTACAAATCTACGCAATAATAAAATCACAGAGAAAGATTCTTCCTCTTGTCCAGAAATTGATGAAATCTAAGCGAGCAGAACGGACCGCTCATAAATGATGACGGGGCTGGGAAAACCTCAGATGCAACTTGGGAAAATCTGAATTGCCCCCGATGTCGATTGATGGATAAAATGCACGAATGTCGGAAAATAGATACTGTAATGTATCTGAATGCTAATTAGCATGATAATGAAATTAACATCAAACAATTTGCATTATTATCCAAGGGGGAGAGATATTTTAGCAACTGTTGGAGAGGTTGGAATGTTTTTGAAATTATCCATCACAATAAATGAATTGTTTTTTGTTCTTGCGGAAAATACTTTCGATAAGTGGAGGATCAATAAATTAATGCTTTTGTTTGGATTAAAGGTTTGAAAGTGCTTCACTTTTTGGTTTTGTGTTTTTTTAAATGAATTTCTGTGGTAGGTTACGTAAAATGTTTCACAGTTCTGAAGAGAAAACTTTTGAAAAATTAGGTGTCAATTTTTAATGAATAATAGAAGGCCTATAGGATGCTGCCAATAGTCGTTTACAAGGGTAGAGCTTTGATTCTGTTTGAAATATTTCTGGCAGTTGTATCTGAATCTGGACTGAAATGAAGAAAATAATCGTCTGGATCATACGCGAATTCGACGAGGTAAATGTTTTCTCTGACAGGATCGGTGAGTCCCATATATTCGGCTTCAAAAGAGAGGACAGGCGAGGTTCTAATATGGTTTTAAGTCCAACAATTGCCGTAAGGCTTTAAGAAGGATGATCTATCATCTTGTTAGGGAAGAAAATGAGCGCCCCGAATGCAAACAGTCTACAGCGGTGGTAGTTTATGTTAGTAAAGTCCCAAATATTACCGTTGAAAAAGAAGTCTATTTAAACCGAATGGATGTCAATTGCCACCTCTACGATTCCGACTTTAACAACCAGGTTTTCAGCAGAGGTCACCTTCCCCTCATGGGGTTACGGTTTGGGCTTTCCACTGGAGATAGTTAACTTACTAGCTCGTGTCCCGTGGTATACCAATTGAGGAACGCGGGGATCGTAATCCCCATCAGAAAGTTAAGAATCAACCGAAACAAGTCAAGTCTTGGTTTTGTTACCTTTCCTTCTAGTATACTATCATGCGTTCTATGTTATACTGTCACAGCTGTATCACTAACTTTACTACCCCATCCTTAGCTTAACAAAGCATTCCACGATGGAGTTACTATTTCGACAGCAAGTTCGTGCTTCAAAGCTTTCGCTTATTCACCTTGGTTAGTATACCATCTCAATGTTTCCCGGCGACAACACAAGCTTTTTTGGCTACTTGGTTTTTGACATGCTGTTGAGGATGAATCTCAGGCCCATATAATAACGTGGGTTCACGATGCAGTTTTTCCAATCAGGGTCTATATACCCGACAGGGTTCCTTCTTTCTTCTTCTTCCGTCTTTCTGTAAAGCAACCTGATGCCACTTCTTCTTCTTTTTCTTCACCCTTTGTTCTATTAACAAACGTGACTGGTTTCGCCATTTGGTTCTATCAAATGCCTGATCTGGATGCAATCTCGAGGCTTTTAAATCCTCATCCAGCGTATCAAGCCACCGTTGTTTCGTCCGGTTTTTTAGTCGCTTATCATCGACTTCGATGTTTAGACCAATCTTGGCAAGTGAATTCTCTTTAGCACAAATTGCATGACAATACCATCGAAGACGCCACCCTCGCAATTTTTCCACGACCGGTGCAACCCTATAATGATCGCGGATATCCTCATTTCGTATGTGATCAAAACGTGTCACGCCACTCGTCCAACGCAAGATCTTCGTTTCCATTACCGCAAGACACCGTTCATTGTCTCTTATAGTCGGCCAACACTCAGAACTATGGAGGGCGACAGGACGGAGGGCGTTACGATAAATTTTAGATTTGAGACGTTCTTTGATACGTCGATCACGAAGAACATCAGTTGTGGAACGCCACTTCATCTAGGTTGGGTTAATGCGTGAAGGAATTTCATAACGCTTTTCTACATTGGCTGATAGCGTTCACCCGAGATATTTAAATCGATTGTGCCTGTTTCATGGGGATCGGTCGTCAAAAATTCAGTTTTATTTAGATTCAATCTGCGACTGAGATCAACTTCCTCGAGATCATTTTCGCTATTAGATGCTAGGAAAACATCATCTGCATGAAGCAGTGTATAGGACGCTGGACGTTGGATGTCCCGTGTGCCGGTGTCCATAACAACAACAAAGAGGAGTGGTGAGAGGATCCTTCCTTGATGAAGACCTACAGAGATACGAAGCGATTTTGATACACCCGCCATACTTCAACCTTTACTTTTCGGATCGTGGTGTTTGTCCATGAATAACCGCGCAGCGTGTATTGCGTCAGTAGTTCCACAATTTTTGATAAATGCGGCTTGATTCAGGGTTATTTCTACGATTTCGCGAAAACAGTTGTCAAGACTGCGTTCAAAAATCTTCATGGTATGTGGTAGCAATCGGATCGGATGGTAATTTTAACATTCTGTTGGACTACCTTTCTTTTTCCATATTGGAACAGTGGTACTTTCTTGCCAATCAGATGGTGTTCTTCCTTCCTGAAAAAGAATTCACTGAGCCACAGTTCTGGGTCCAAGCTCTTCGCTTTGCAGAGCGCCGCTGTGACAAGCTACAACGGTACCAGTCTATACCAAGTGCATGGCTTAGCATTCATACTGGTGGATGCAAGAATTACCTAAATCTCTACCGAACTATGGAGTACGGCACCCGTGTTGATACGCAACATCACGTTGAGGCCCGAAGGTCTCTTCTCGCTTGAGCATAACCACGACCACCATGAAACTCCCACTAGGGGGGCCAACCGCAAATAACCGAGCTGTCCTCACATACAACAGGAGTTCATCCGAAGTATGTGAGTCCAGGGGCTTTCCCGGTTCCCATGGTACCAGTATACCCCTGGTAAGGTTTCGTGACCAATTTGCCACTTCAGATGAGTCCCCGTGCAGATTCGGGTCTGATCGCCCTAATTAGGCCTTTGGAGCATTCGCCTACTGCATCACGGCCGGCAAACCAAAGTGAGTACAGCGTCTCCCGGTGCCACCACTATGGAGGTTCTCCCCGGCCACTTGGTTTTGGTTTGGCCGATGGGGTTCCGCCCCATCTTCCTCACCGCCACCTCAGAGCACCCAGTTGCGTTGACAGGTGGAACTGCTCCAAATATCGGCAATGATTGTGGAAGTGAAGGATAAATAAATTCTTCGTTTGAAATCTGCTCGAAATATTCTCGCCATCTATCCATTGCGGCTCCACGGTTGGTAAGCAAAGTATCATTATTGTCATTCACGCAACAGAAGTGTTCCCTGCCTCTGCCCTGGTAAGAAACCGTAAAGCCGTCGTCGCTTGACTTTTTTAAAAGTTTGGGTGCAAGCCCTAAGCGAGGGGTCCGTGGACGAGGAAAGAGGGAGTACGTTGCTCCCCATTTGGTCCGGTCCAGCATTAAGTTGATGCGGACTTAGGACCCCATCATTCTCAAAACGAGTGAATATTGAAGCAAAGGATTTAAATTTTCCCAGTGGTAGGAAGTCACATCCAAGCGGCCCGGACACCATGAACCTGGAAAGGCCCCAAGCCGGCGCCAGAAGGAGGTACTGTGAAGGGAGATGAAGCACCTTGGGAATAAGAATAAGGACGTTGCTATACCACTAGGTGCGGTACTGTCCAGAGAAATCGGGCGTAAGGAAACGAAATCTTCGGCGGAAGGAATTTATAAACCCGATGAGATCCACACTTGGCACACCAGACTCTTCTGTCAGTGGTAATACGCACAAGAAGCATAAGACTAACACATCTGTGGTGGCTAACGCGTTATTGTGCTCTACACCAGCGCTGCCGTGGAAGTTTCGGTCAAGGATGGCAAAATGTCAGAGGGAGTATTTACCATCCCCCGGGAATGCCTATGGAAAAAATGTTGGAGCCTGGAACGAAGCCAAGATTTCCAAGCCAAGCCAAGATGAGCTTTTTTATTTGGAGTACACTGTTGAGGCAGTCTTAAAGTGGCTGCAGCAGGCAATCCCGGCTTGAGTTCTGGCGGGCTTTACTATTGTGAACACTGAGCTGCGCAGGACAGAACATGTCGGATGTTGGTTGCCGGGCTCTCGAAGGAAGGTAGAGGACATCATCCGCATGTTCGGTGGATAGAACCCGGGTTTGGACTTTGGACATTGGAGGGTAAAGTTCGTGAATGCCAGGAAGGACAAATCTACAAACGTTGAGGGTTTCACCTTGGTATACGAAATGGACCAAAAGAGTCTGAATGCGCTTAAGGGAAGTCACCATGAGGTGCTCCACTTTTCCCTAGATAGATTGAAATTCAATCATATCAGGAAATTGTAGGGCATTAAATCCATTTTTAAAGCGAAGGATAATGATGGTCTTTGACTCTCATAATATATAGCAAATCACAACATCTTCGGTGCACTCTCTCACAATGGAGCTGCGCGCGGAGGATAGTATATACAGTGGTCGAACCCCGTATGGGGGTTCGGTTTGGTGAAAGGACTATAGAGTGAATGCTACCTGCTAATAACTTCTCCTACACCTTTAAGGGAACAGGCGGAAGAAAGGGAAGCCGGAGACGTGATATGCTTCTACATATGCTTCTAACAGTTTTCTATTACATATTAGAACAAGTTTATGTCCAAAAACATAAAGATTGGTCAAATCAAGCTGCAGCATGCCAAAGTCTCCTCCTATCCAAGGCTGACAAAATTGCAGGACTGCCCCTACATTTTTTCTGGATTTGATTTAATAGAATTTGTAGCATTGGATCAGTAAAAAGGGTTAGGACCTTCTACGATGAAAGGTCTATAAGATCATGAGCTTGTGTCCTGTTGTCAAGACGCTTAGAGGGAACCATTCTGAGATAGTTCTGCTCCCAGGACTTAGTTACGGTCATGGTAAAATATCAGATTAACGGCGAGAGGAAAAACATCATAGTTGCCTCCGCTTATTTACCTTATGATTCTTTGTATCCTACACTGACGCAAAAATTAAGGGATCTGGTAGCGTATGCAGAATCAAGTGGTCTCGAGCTCTTAATAGGTTGCGATGCGAATGCTCAACATGTTGGTTGAGCAATAGCAAATGCAATCCAAGAGGAGAGAAGCTATTTTATTTCATCACTTCAGCTGGTTCGCGGGACCGAGAATAAGTGAACTAACTGACATAACAATTTGTACTTCAAAAGTGTTAGAGTTGATTAGAGACTGGCGGTTGCTAGACGAGGTCTCACTGTCCCCATACATAAAATTCAATCTGACTATTACGGGCGTCCCTTCCTTGGTGGAACCGGGAGCTACAAAAAACTCAGGAAATCGACCAGGCGACGAACCGTAGTTGCAAAAGCAATAAGAACGAAGACTGGTCAAACTTCCGGAACTCGAAGCGTGAATATAAGAGGCTCGTTAGGTGTTCGAAACGAGACTCCTTTAGAGCGTACTTCGAGGAACTGGAGGACGAAAGAGAGACTTAAAGGCTATGCCGGGTTCTTAAAAGGGATGAGTCGGCCAAGTTGAACTCTCTTAGAAAATACGATGGTATTTTTAGGAGCTCCAGACTGGAATCAGTACAGATCCTCTTGGAAGTACACCTTCCGAGAGTATGGGTGAGAGAAATGGTGGGAGGAGAGTTGACGTTTCTTGCCTTCAACACGCAAGTGCTGCAAGGTGAACTGGAGCACTACGAAAGCGATTGTTACCTATGAAAAGGTGAGAGCTGCCATGCTGTCCTTTGAAGATTTCAAAGCACCTGCTTTCAAAGCAATGCTAAAGCAAGGTTGAGATTGCTAAGAAATATTTTTCTAGTAAGTCTTGCTTTGAGCTATGTGTCTAAATTTTGGCAGAAGGTTAAGGTAGTCTCCATTCCGAAGCCTCGAAAGATGGTTATTCTGATCCAAAGAACTTCAGACAGACCAGCTTGACTTCATTCTTGCTGAAAGCTTTGGAGAGACTGGTTGAGCGTTACATTCGTGGGAACGCACTTAGGTCGCACCCACAGATTGAAAACCAAAATGCTTGCCAGCGTGGCAAGTCCTGCAAATCTGCTTTTCATTCTTTGGTTTCAAAGATAGAGGATGCAACTCTGAAGGGTGAGTACGCAATGGGGGTGTTCGTGGAGAGTTGAAGCGGCGGTTGACTGTGCGACTTTTTAGAAAGTTTGTGACGCCGCCGGAGCGCACGGTGTTGATGATTCTTTAATTACGTGGATCCATGCTTTGCTAGCGCAGAGATTACGGTGTTCTGAAGTAGGTGTCGATCAGTACCTAACAGCAGAAGCAATGAAAGGTTGCCCCCAAGGAGGTGTATGCTGATCGACTCACTACTATGCGAACTGGAAGATTTGCAAATATACGCGCAAGCTTATGCTTGCGGTTGATCGGAATCTTGGAACGGTGCGCAGAAATATACAACATGCCGTTGATCTGATAGACAGTTGGTGCCTCAGGCACGATCTTTCAATTAATCCAAATAACACCACAATGGTATTATTCACAAAAATTAGAAAACTGAATGGACTTTGCCTCCCAGCGAAGAAGGGTACAACCCTTCAACTCTCCGAAGAATTGAAATATCTGGGAGTCACTCTAGATAAAGAGCTACTTTGGAACAAACATGCAGAGGTAAAGTTGAAACGAGCTCTCACAGCTTATGGGCTGTGTAGACGGACTTTTGCCGCGATATGGAGACTTAGGCCTATCGTAATGTGGATATACATTATTATTAGGCCGATGTTCGCTTATGCACCCGTAGTGTGATAGGTTAAGGTGAGACAAAAAGGTTTTCACCGTAAACTAGCCGCACTGCAAAGAAGTGTTTGTCTGGATATTGCCGGTGCCATGAGCACGGCATCCATCGCAGCTCTAAATGCATTACTCAATTTGCAACCTCTGGATATATAATATTTATTCAAAGCAGAGAGCAGCTCTTAGACTAACTCGATTAGATCTATGGGGAAACAATGGATGTGGGGGCACAGAGCATTGAAAGAGTTACTGGGAGTACTGAATCCAGTTCTTACAATGCCTTCCGATTCCTGGGTCCCCATATATCTGTTGGGTAGAAGATATAAAGTTACCTTAAAGCATAGAGAAGACTGGGAAGTCTCAGAGGGATGCGTGGTGGGATATACGGACGTCTTCTACACTGGTGGTTCGAAAACAGAACAGGGTTCTGGAGTCGGAGTCTACCTCTCGAATAAAAACGAGGGCTTTTCCTTTGGAACAATACGCAATGGTTTTTGAAGTCGAAGTTTATGCGATCAAACTGGGTGGTAAACTGGGTGATTGACGAGCGGCTGAAGGGCAGGCGCATCGCAATCTTCAGTGATAGCCAGGCTGCATTGACGGCGTTGAGTAGTCCTTTGATCATCTCGAAAATGGTTCAGTATAGCAGTAACCGTTTGAACTCTATCTCTAGATTCAATACCGTGGAACTACTCTGGGTATCTGGTCAATGTGGCGTAGAGGGAAATGAAATCTCGGATGCTTTAGCAAAAGAGGCTTCAATCTCCCCCGTGCCGGAACCAGCAATTGGAGTACCAGTAGCATTGGATAAGGTTACCTCCAAAAACTGGGAACAAGCTTCCCACAGTGACAGGTGGCAAAGCCCAAATGCTGTTAGATGCACCAAATGTTTCCCATCAGAACCGAACATGCGTACCGCAAAGTTTATCCTGTCGAAAAGCAGGAGGACTTACAGAACTATTTTAGGCATTATGGCAGGCCATAAGTCACTAGCTGAACATATGTTCAGAATAGGAATTATTCAAGATGGTACGTGTCCCTCCTGTAATGTATAAGCGAGATCCACGGAACATTTTCTATGTGAATGCCCCGCCTATGAAAGCATCAGACGTCAGAACTGCTTGCCTAGGGCCCCGCGAATGTCTTTTTTTGTAGTAACTTCGTGAATATCTTTTTATTGAACGACGATCCTTTGCCCCATCCTTTTGCGTTAAGGATGGGTGTTACAGAGCACTTTTTATCGACTTGCTCAAGTATTCTTTCACTTATTTTTTATTTGGTCCATGCCTCGGTGCAAATTTTTGGGGCTTCTTTAGTAGTTGGTTTCGACTACTGCTTCCGCCTATCTCGTCTTTGTCAGGAAGTTTTATTTTTGTTTTTTTATTATGCTCTAATGATCTGATAGATCCGTTCCTCCTTTGAGCTTTTTGGTTTTAATAATTTGCTGCATCTTGTCATTGATTTGCCGATTCGATCGTAACCTGGTTGATGTACATAAGTCTGTCCTTTTCGGCACCTAGGTTGACGTCTGGTGAGGGATTTGGCAACACTTTTACACCTAAATTATGAGAAATTATCCAGTTATTAACATACATGAATTTTGATGGAAGAACGAGGGTAATTCCTATAGAGAACAATCACGAAACTACACTACATAATAATAAAGTTAATTCAGATCCAATATGAGGTTAAGCGTATTTGGAAACAGTCGGTGCTTAGATGGGTATCCACTTAAGGTTGGACTGTCAGCAAGAAGGGGGGGGGGCACCTTGCTCCCAAGCGTAACGAGTTGTAATGGCAAGTTTACGTTAGCAGAATTTCTTATATTCGGCAAATAGCGGAAGAACAAATTATTTTACTGTGGTTATTATCAATTGTTACCCTTTTTAACCTTTTGCCGAATTGAATAGAATTGGACCTTGTCTTGCGCTTGGACTTTCGGGTCCTTTCGATACATCAGAAATCAATGGTATAGTTTCAATATTTTTAGAACTTCCGAAATCTCCATTTCTGAAATGCTTAAGCTATTCGTCCTCCACGTGCTTCACTAAAGTCTTCCATTTCCGCCCCCATCATCTACTTTTTCACAGTTTCACAGTTTACCAGTTTAAAATATCCTTTTCGGAATTATAAATGGCTAAAAATATTTCCAACATTGAACCTGTCACGTCTATTCCTTCTATAATTTCACCGGTTGAACTAAAATTACAACTTGACCCCATAGGATAGGATATCCTTGTTTCAAACTCGACAAACAAATGATTGAGGTCGAATAGATGACTTGAAATCGTTAATGTCTTGTGGAATTCTTTACTGTTCCTTTGGACTTTCAGGTTCATGCACACAGGAGCCCTCGTATCGTAGAGAAACAGTAAACATCTATATACATACAATATGTGTATAATCCATAGAGACATCGATGACGACAACAAGGACTAAGTATACGTTAATACCTTTGCGTGTCCATCTCTCATTTAGCTCAAATGGGAAAATGTCCATTTGATGGTCTTATTTTCAAGATAATAAATTAGGTATTTTTGTAACCATTATTTTCTTCTCAGTCCTGGTTGCCCTTTGGTCCTTGGTCCTGCTTCAATGACGATTGATTGTCTAAGTTATTGTGGTTTGGGAGTTTGGACGTAGAGTCTGTTTTGTAAGAAAGATAATTGTGAATCAAAAACGAAAGGAAAGGTTGGGATGTTATGGGGATTAAAATGAAAGTCATGTCCTTAAGAAGTATTGGGGATAGTGTAATTTACAAAATAAACAGTTTCACGGTCAATTATATCTCATTTTTGAAAAATAAAGGACAGTTTTCTGTCTCATATTTTTTTAGTAAAGGAGCACCTCTCTTACCAAGCAAATTACGTTATGTTTTTCTTCTTCAGGGACACAAACGGGAATGCAAGTCCTTCCCCATCGACTTCCCCAAATGATCAGAAGTTCTAATTGACGAAGCTTGCCGCCCACTACACAACAAATGTTAAGGACCAACTCTTGTTTCATCTATAGGTGGGAAGGAGCTAATGGTATGTAGAGATCCTTCATTCTAGTGTAGGTGTTAATAATGTAACCTTCTCTGATGTGTCCTTTTCGAATGACTATAGCTACTCGTAAATATGTTTACAGATAATGTAGGTTTCTATCAGTGATTCGACACTATGGTTGATATACCGCCACGGCATCTTATGGATGCCATTCAAAGATAAGTGTGTCTTATGGGAATTTCGTTCTATGCATGATGTATCTGAAAAAAGAAAAGTACATTCATGCTCTGATATCTTAGTTTCGTATTTTTGACGCAAGTGTTGAGTATTTTGCGGGATGGATATATACACTTCCATGGGGAATTTGATTCGAAATACTTCTTAGATAGTAAGACCGCTGTGGGTGGCATTTTGCGCTGTTAAGTTTTATACTTTAACGCTAGGCCTTACATGTATTTGGAAATTTCCACTGGAAAATCTCGACTTCTTTTCATATCTACTAACAAGAGGGAAAGGAGCGAAGAACATGATTAGTAGTGTAGGAAAGGAAAAAGTTGCAATATGACTGGGTCGAAAAAATAGTCGAAACAGGAATAGTCTTTGGAAATACGTTATAAACCGATATTTCCGTTGTTATGATAATGGTAGAAAATGAAGAAATCTTTGGGAAAACTTTGAATGCCTGGAAATAAATAGAATTCTTGACGACGGAGTGGGACCAGACCCGAAAGTTAGTAACAGGATTGGAGCTAGAAGACGTGGAAAAATTTTTAAAAATGTGAAAATCGTGTTAAGTTTTAAACGTTTAGAGAGGAAAAAGTTTCAGGAGGAGCGAAATTTGTGGTTACCAGGTTGAGGCGGAAAAATATCTGAAAAATATCTGGAACCTTGTCCCTAGAGGGATGGGGGGAGGCTATTTTGAAAGAAGGGGAGAGGGTTTTTTTCTCTCTAACTCGTTTAAAAGATTACGGAAGTCGTGTCCTTTTAACGGAGGGGGGGGGGGGGGGTTATGGGACTTCAAAGGGCGGAGGTGGTGTTTTGTTATTATCATGGTAAAGAGGGCCACCCCCCTCAACGTCACCGATTGCATGCCATCGCTCCTTCTCAGGCATATGCCCCTTATAGACTTTCCGGGCTTGATCATCTTCATCCACGTCGTCATACGGATTAGATGTCCCTCCCATCGCAACCTGTTGAGCCGGCTTTTATCCACCACACCTCATGGTATGTAGGCTACGGAGTTGTCCATCCTCATGTAGGGAGCCGAGCATTTTTTGGAGGATTCGTCTCTCGAACGCGGCCCAGAGTTCGCAATTTTTTTTTAGTAAGAACCCAGGTCTCCGAGGAACACATAAGAACTGACAAGATCATTGTCTTGTACAGTAAGAGCTTTGACTATAGTGAGAATCTTCGAGTGAAACAGTTTTTGTAAACTGAAATCGGCTCAATTGGCTGTCAACAATTATGTTGGATTTCATCGTTATCGGTAGTGAGTTTCGCCCCGAGATAGGAGAAATTTTCAACGGTTTCAAAGTTGTAGTCTTCTATCTTTGTTGTTTTTGTTTGATCAGTATGATTCGATATTGTTGGTTCTCTGGTTTTGTTGCCATCTTTACAGAAAAAATCAATAAAACTTTCCATACCTGATGCGCCGTGCTTCCGGTTTCCGACGTGTCCTCTTTTAGGTACAGAAAGGCTCTGGTCCACAAAGCGGCTTTTCGTCTACTACGATACTCTAAATTAGTTGTGATGGTATCCCACTTTGCGAACAATCTTGGGTTGTGCGTATGACTACAGTCTTGCAGCATCTTGTCCATTCAGATGACAAATGCATTTCTGAGCCTTTTACTGATATGAGCGTTGTGGACTCTCGCATCTTATTACAGCCACTCTCAGATTCTACAGATCTGCTTCTTTCATACCTATTATGTCACATAATAGATCCATCAACGGATATATGGCAGAATGTATGCAAGAAATTACTTGAATTACAAGAAAATTGGTCTGAAAGATTTAAGGTGAAAAGGATCAATTTTGTCTTGTTTTGGCGTAAAAAAATTGTTTGCCCGCCTTTAGACCATTGGAATGGGTTCTTACCATGTTCAGAAGGAGAAATAGCTTCTAGACCCATTTGGCGTAGTGTTGACAAAATCCCATTCCGTCGGGTGATTTCAGAGGCTTGTTTTAACTGTCCATTTACCTCAACTTTCCGAGAATACTTCCCCGGTTACTTTTGAGTTGTCTTTCCCTTCTCCATCTGCCTGATATTGGGGTGTCAGCAACAATGTTACGAAGTAGGTATACCCTGCCCATTTTCGGCGAAATCTCATCTTACCTTTATCAACAGACCAAAGATATTTTTCTGTCCTTAGCTGGCTAGTTCCTTGTACCATATGAGGTAGCCGTTTTAACTGAACAGATGGTCCTTATCCACTTTTAGATAGGTTTTCAAGTATTTCGTGTGGGAATTCCAAATGGTTTGAATCTATTCCACATCGACTTCTGGGAAGTAACTGAATCACCACCAGTGAAACTTGGACCTTTACCAGCTTTCCAGTCAGGAATTCTGAAAGATATATTTGCTTTAAACTGAATTCTAGGATAATGCAAGCTCTAGGCTTTTGCAAGAAGTATCTTGAATAATCTACATTATTGCTTCTGGCGGACCTGGGATTTGTCCTTGGTGCACTTAGGTTTCTTGATTCAGCACTGCTTACTTTATGCTCAGAACTTGAGAGTGAGGCAGACATTGATAATTTTGGGATCTGGTTGTGAAAGTATGTAGGTATTGAGGTTCGCGAAAGGAGCCGGGAGGAAGCGCCCAGACGAAGAAAGTTCTTTAAAGACGTGGGATCGGCGGAATTTGCTTTGCAGACATTTTGGAAGCACGATTAACGATGTCGACAAAGTTGAAAATAAGATGAAGCTGGTTGTTGAGTGTTACACTCTGGTTATGAAAGGCACTTAGAAATGGTTGCCGTTTTCCACTGAGGGTTTACCATCATCTTGGTAGAACAGGGCTAGGCGTACAAATAGGGAAGATGATTAATGGAAAATCGGAATAATAAAGGACCTAGTGTAGTATCTTGGGGAACTCCTCTACTCTCGGCTAAAAAGATTGAACGTGAGCCATATGATAATTGATGGGAAGAAGTTGAGAGTTTAGAGAGGAGAATGTTGTGGTTGACGATATCAAAGCTTTAGAAATGCGAATGACATACACCTTCTGCCATGAATTTAGACACTTAGCGATAAAGTTTGCAAAGCCGTTGGAGTCAGTAGAACGGACTTTTCACAAAACTATGTTGCTTTATCACTATGTGGTGGACGCAGTGTGCGGTCGACCGGTCGTTGACGCATCTGTCGACAATTCCGGAACAAGATGAGAGAAGTGAAATAGGGTGCCAGTTTGGAGTTAAAATAGTGTCACCTCTTTTGAAAATACGGATAATGAGGTTTGCTTTCCAAGTGGATGATGGGGAGAATGGAGAGAGTTAGTTAGCTAATAAGCGATTTTAGTTGATTGATGCTAAACTTAAGTTGAGTGTGTCGAAACTGGCGAGGCCAAAGTTGAATTTAGCCGGTTTGGACTGACAGAACAACACATTTCGCACAAAGACACGTCCTGACACCCATACTGCACAGATCAAATTGAGGCAAGACGCATTTGAAAAGGCAGAACCCCTCCCTACAATCTTCGACCGGTCTGATCGCGCTGCAATGTATAGTTGCGTCATAATAAAATAATGCGCATTACTTTCATAATGCACCCTGTATTTCTTCAGACAGACAGGCAATATGCCTTGTCTTTGACTCTAGCTTTATATAGCCTGGAGTATTCTGTTGTTTATTCTATTCCTTCAAGACTTTTCCTGAAGCTGTTTCATTGAGCTTGTTTGATCGCGTTGCTATACGTCGTTAGTGCTTTTTTCTACCTCTGCCAGACCCGGGTTTATTTCGGCCGGTTGAAGAGTTTTCGCAGCTCATTTCTCATTCTGGCTAGGCTTGTTTCTTGTTCCACTAGGGTACTTCCCTTGATAACTTGACTGTTTTAGCTGGATAGCTGGCCTCATGTGCCTCAATGGCGGTACTGTTGAAGCCCTCTACCATCGTTTCTTGCCCTATTTCGTTCCCGATGTCACTGCTCACCTATAAATGAACCATGTTTTTATGGTGCAGAGGGAATATCTTAAATGTTAATCTAATTTCTGCAGGACCACCGTGAAGTATTACTTCGCGAGGAGGGCTCTGGTGTACACCAGCACGATTAGTCCACGTATTCGTCGCGCTTTTCAGGTGCAATCCGGTTCATGTAGCTTTTTTTGTATCACAGTTACTGTTGCGGTTTATAGCATTTCAATTTGTTTTCGACCTCAGCATTTCCTCTATGGGATTATCAGGAGGGATAACTGCGTTGGGTGCTCCCTTTGACCTCCCGCTTTCAACTGGAAATCTCAGATGATGGAATATAACATGCTCCGGGTTCTCGGGTGGCGTTGTATTCAGGACAGTCTGGGTCTCATCCAATCTGAACTGATGCAAGTACTTCCTGTTTCCTCTGTGTCACGCATGAAACTTTGTTAGGAGGTAATTCAATTCTCCGTGTTTTCCCTCGACCTACCTCTCAATACACGGGATCAGGGAATGAGCCCAGCAGATGAGCCATGTTGTCACTCAAGTGTCTTGTGCAGGAGTCCCAGTCCTTATTATTCCGTCTACTTTCGAGGTGCTTTGAATATCGAATCTGATTATTCTGTGGCCTGACATAGAAAGCTCTTCCAAAACCTTCCAAATCATGACCAAGTCGCTCATCAGAGTGTTCCTTGGAGTTCTATTTTTACCTGGTGACAGGATCTTGGTGTCGTCGCTTGGAAAGTATCCTGATGCCATGAAAGAGGCAGCTCAAGTTTTTCCCCGACCCAGTGAGATTTGAAAAGTCACGAGGTCTCCAATTGGAAACTCCGAAAGACACATATATCTTAAGTACCTTTTGAGACCAATGAAAACTTAAGAATCTCAAATTACTTCCTCCTTGCAGACCCCGCATCTGCCCCTAATACACTCAGGGTTCTTAAGTCAGCATTCATTGCTGTCTTTGGAAATTGCTCTTGCATTTATTGCAAAGGCAGTTTTTCCATAGTAAAGGTTTGCCTGGGATATTTTAGTGCTGGCCATCGGTTCCATTAGTGCTTGGAGCTCTTCGCCAATGTCGGAATATTGTCCACCTATTTCGACGCTGGAATGGCGCTTCCTTGCTTGCCACGAATCATGGTTACGGGCGAAAGTACGGACGTGATCCTTATTAACAATGGCAGGTAAAACGATACTTTTGAAATCTGGGAAAGGATAGCCTCGAAAACTGCCGCTGGACCCATACACGCGTATATTGAGAGAAGGGTCGAGTAAAAACACGGAGAATCAAATGACCACCTAATACATCGCTTTGGAGTGGACAAGTCCGCAGACTGTCCCACATGCGCTGCTGCCAATTTAGCCCTAGAAGGTCTACGTCAAGGTCGTTCAGCTTCTCTTCTTCGGTGACAGCAGGGCCGCTTCTCTACTCGGTCATATCTTTTCAACCTCTGTGGCCTCCGCGATTCCTTCGCAGACTTCGATAAGCTTTTCATCGTGTCCTCCGAAGTACCTTTCCTTTGTTAATCCCTGCGCACGTACACAGGTATGTTTCCAAATCTGTAATTGGTGCTGTAGTTACGACGTTTAATTGTCTCTCAGGATCGGTCGTCTACCGGGTTCATGAGGAGCTTTCCTTTGCCTTCTTGCATCTAAAAACGCTCCAGAACCGTATGTGGAGATATATGTCTTGAGTGATCAGGAATCGTAGAAGCTTACCCGTATCAATCACTGCGGCTTTGGGAAGGTAAGCCGTCACCATGTATGTTACTGGTATATCATCCTCAGCACATGTCGACGGTTCTGTTCCCTTCCATCCTGGCAGTATAAGGACTGTAGTCCTAAGCCTGTCCTCCGTCGCGCAGTCTACCAGTATAACCCCTGGTCGAAAGCGTATGCCGGTAAATACGAACTCCTAAAGATGAGGTCCTCCATTATTTGCTCCAAAAATACTTTCGGCAGAATGGCTAGTCAAACGCTCCTTACCGCATTAGCATTGCTAATGGTCTGTCTCCTGGCTCCTGCCTTCTCTTCGATCACCCCGAGATTTCTCCTTTCTTGGGCCCGGGTTTAGGTTTCTTGGGAACATTTTCATCTTGCGTGCTGATTTGCACTGCTCCCTGCTTTCTTGGCTCTGATGCTGAAGGCTTAGGTATGTCCTGAGCCTTTCTAAGGGCTTCCTCTGGTTTCAGGCTTTCTTTCAGATAGGGTAGATACCATTGAGCATCTGCGTCACTGAGGCCTGTCTCCTTTCCGCCATCTGATATGGCGATCCCAGCCGTACCCTTGCTCGTCCTTGCTTTTTGAGCGGGGAACTTTGTCGATGGCGGTTTTTGCAGTAGACTAACGTTGACCTTGGCTCCACTACTGGGCCTTCCAACTTTTCCCTTCTTGGTTGTAGTCACCTAGTTCTCACTTTTGCGGAGATTTCCCTCCGCCTGATGGGCCAGTTTGTGTGCGGTATGGGGCCCCGCTTGTTTGTTGTTTTCAACATTTTTTTTTTTATTACAGACGTACTGATTTGAATCCCGCGAGTATGGGGTGGGGGGTCCACCGTACCATGTTTGCCTGTTGCACGGTAAAGTCAGGCGTACTCACTGAGTCGACCAGGTGTCAGTGAGGCTCTGTTCGAATATAGGTAGTTACCCCCGACTGTAAACTATCCAATGAGTACGTTTCGCATAACACTCTGGACTGGGAGAGGTGTTTTTTGACTCCTCTTTCTAGATCTGTAGCGCGTTGTTAATAGTAGGGCTACCTCGTACAGGGTGTGCCAGTCACTATCCACTAACGGTGTTGGTTGACGAGGAGGGCTCGTGGGGAGCCACAAATCAACCCCCGAAAGAGATAGGTTGGCTGCCAGAAGGCTGTATTCCGCATCAGTCTATCCTGCAATCCACTGCCTGACCCCATTACAACAATTGGTAACAAAACGAATTTTAATATGTTGAGGTCCTCCAATTGGAGCTCATTTCAACTTCTTAGTAGTATTTCTCTATCGTAAAAAAGAAATTGTTCCCAATGTAATTTCCTCAGGGAACATAAAGATCTGAGTTTAAAATTCATAACAGAAACCATCCGATCCCGAATGTATCTAACAAAGTGCTATGCTCACAGGAGATTCAGATGTAATCCGCAAATATCCGACTTTAAAAAATTCAAAAGTGACACTCCTCATGAAAATCTTATCAAGAACTCAAGGAATTCGCGAGCGAATTAAACCACTTGTCCCCATGATAAAATACCAGCACACGAAGTACCATTTGCAAGCTGCCTTCTGGCGTCATTATATTCTGCACACTCCAGGAAATCTACTCCTTCGTTCCTTGCTATTTTCATGTCCTTGGAGGCTGTGAGACGTGCAAATGAAGCTACCATGCATAAATCATAAGCTTTCCGTTTTCCATGCATACACATCATCTGCACGATGCCAGAAGCCTTCTCCGCTTCCTATCCTCTGATTCCTAATAATGCCATTTTCCTATCACAGGAATATCAACCAGAAAAATTGGTGTCAGTTTTCAAGATGTGCTGGAAGATTACTGGGCTTTTTTTGCAAAGAAGTTTGGGAGAACTGGGTGGATTGAAAAATTTAAATTTAATCAAAAGGATATCGCGCGACTGAAATTAACTTGTTTCGGGTTAGCTTGTATTGTCTTTTTGTTGTCTCAGGATATTTACATGTAAACGAGGCGGGGTGAGTGGAGGTAGGGAATAAAAGGATGCATACATTGGACCAAATTTCTGGGAAATTTGTTGCTAAAGGAACATGTTTAGTGCAAGAATGACTGAATATTCAAACTGACTTAGTGCCTTTCGTAAAGGATCTTCAGATTTCTCTACTATGATAAAGTTGAATTTTCCATATAGTCCCAATTTTTAGCCTTTTTCCCAAAGATCCTAATTCTGGTGGAAAGAACATTTTTCCTAAAACTGCTGTACTTCCAAGAAGTGCATTTGCTTGTGTATGATCCCCTTCAAACCCGTCTGGATTGCGACGAAAAGGACAACAATTTCAGCAAGAAGGACGAAATGAAGTGACGACAAGGGTGGCTCGTAAAGCGTGTCGTCTTAGTCGCGATTCAAAGTAAACATCCAAGTCCTTATGAATCCTTGAGCAATTCTACTATGCCTGTTTGATCTTAAAATTAAAATTTTCAGAAAGGCGTGAGGGCCAACCGATAGCTACAGGAGAGGGTGGGAAGGCAATGTCTTCTTATTGTTTTTACTGTCATAAAGAATATTCGGTAATGTGGATGACGAAACGGCGCTGGGAGGTTTTCAATGTCGGTGTTGGCATAATTTCAATTTCCTCGGGCATTACAGGATATAACTCCGCGCGTTTAGGATCATTTATCTTTGCATCATATCATATAACGTTGTCGTTGCACGCCTTCCGCGGTGGTGAACGCTGAGCAATACGGTTCAGACTTTCAAGGGGGATATTGAGGTATGTAAATCGGTGGCATTGAATAATTTGTTTATGCTCACAGCCTGAGGACTTTCCTTCAGTCCTGTACGGGAGAGGAATATTGCTTGGGAAGTAGCGACAGTTCAGACAGGGCTGAGGCGTTGTTAGGGGGAGTTTTGCAAGGATACCCAGAAGAAGACAGAAGATTTAGATATTATAGTCACCAATATAGCGAACTGATAAATTTTTATTTATTTGACAGGTTAATGTCATATTTCTGCTCCTGGTGCGGACTTATTAAATTCAGGTTCATTTTTCCTGGTGAACTGTCTTCTTATCCTTGTAGGTTTGCTGGAAGGTGGTGAGAACATAAACTCTTAAAAAGGAATAAACAGAAATTTGGCGGTGTCGTAAAATGTCTTAAAAGGTCCTGTCAGTGGATTTTTATGGGTGGAAATTTATGGAGAAGGAGCAGCTCACCTGCCTTTGTTGTCTGATGTCTAATGGGGATGTAAGTTCCGTTAAGTAATAAAGTCACGGTAATATGATAAAGTACGAAATGAATATGGGATTTCAACCTACAAACGTCTCTATTGGAATTGTTCAGATATGAAACCAATTGTAACGATGATGAGTAATCCAAATTGTGAAGATACACGAAAATTGGTAATGAATACGGATAATAACCCCCGCTTGAATATATCATCGGAGTTACATTCTGGAAACGGTAACAATAAACAAAGAGCCAAGCAATGAAAATTAATAGATTGGAACCATGACACTTCAAGGTTAAAATATATTTGCATTAATTAAGAGAGATTCCACGTCGATATGAAAAGAACTTTTTAGTATGTTCTGGTAATGGAACACGCGACCTCACTGAATGATTCTTTTCAAATTCCAGCGAAATTTTGGTAACATTTCGCTTAACCTTCGCCAATTTAGCGGAATTTTGTTGTTGATCTAAATGAGTAATGAAAAAGTAAATCCACAAAAGTTAACGCTAACGTCTCTGGTGATCGGTTTTAACCGTTCAAAAAGAATTTCCTTTGGTTTTACTAATATTCCTGAAGTCGAGGTTCGGATGAGCGATTGTACTCAGTTATAGGGCTCCAGTTCGGATATGAGTACTTCTAGGTATGTTAATCTAATAAGGAAAGGACCCTGAAATAATGTATCGAATATTTGGCTACTACTGCGTTGGTTATTTTTCAAGGGTATACCAATGTATTTTCTTTCTGTTTTTTATTGGTGGAAACCACGACCACTTCTCTGCCTATATCCCCGCGGGATCACCGTTAAGTATTATTTCGCGATGAGGACTCTGTTTTACACCAGCATAACTAACTCACACATCCGTCGCGCTTTCCGGGCTCGCCTCAGTTCCTGCAGTTTTTTTTTGTATCGCAGTTACTCTTGCGTTTATCGCCCTCAAATTTCCTTCCGACCTCAGCATCTCCTCCAGGAAATTGTGAGGTCCGATTACTGCGTTGAGAGCATCGTTTAACCTTCCTCTTTCATTCGCGAATGTCGGACAATGGAACATAACATGCTTCGGGTCCTCGGGTGTAGTGGCGCATTCGGGATAGTCTGGAGACTCATCCAAACTGAAGCGATGTAAGTACTTACTGTATCCGCCGTATTCCGTAAGGAATTCTTCATGTTTCAATTTCGACCCATCTCTGAATACATGGGATGATCAGTGTATGGGTCCAGTCGCCTTTATTGGAATTATCGCACCGGCGGTGGGTTCACATTGTCGGTGATGCGTGGTTCACGTCTCTGCTGTGCCGCCTCATCACTCCGCCCCCAGCTGAAACCACGCGGGTTCAGCGAAGGTGCCTGGGACGTGTGCTCGCCAACTGTGTTACCGGGCGAACCTGGCGTTTCGAGGACGCTATTTTTGGAATATCTCCTGGTTCGGCGAAAGGTTTCTGAACAAGGAGGCCCAAGAGTGCTCTCATCGTTCGAGGACTTCAAAGGAGTCTCCATATGGTGCGTGCAGCGGCTTCCGACAAGCGTCCACCGTAATGAGGACCTGCGAGCACGTCTCGAGGTCCCTGTAGACCTTCAACGTCATATGTCGGGAAGGCAAAGCCGGTCGCAGTTTCGAAAGTGCATCACTGACCAGACGCAGCATTCTCGAGTCGCTTAATCTCTTGTGTTATATAGTTAGGGGGACGAAAGTATTGCAACCACGACGATCGTCGTGAGTCGTTAAGGCGGCCTTTAGCGTCTGGTGCCAACGTTACAGCATCAAATTGGACTGCGGATGGTATGCGGTGGTCCTGTGGAGTTTGAAATCCAGGAGTTCACTTAACACAGAAAAAAGGGTAAACTCAAATTGTATTCCCTGGTCTGTGATGATTACGGCCGGTACATCAAAATGCAGGATCCATTGTTGACAGAGGACCTCGGCACATGATTGTGCAGTAACGTCAGTCAGTCAAAAGTCTACGTTCTTGTTCATGATCGGCCAGAAGTATTTTTCAGTGACTAACCGGTTCATCGTCTTGATGCCTGGGTGCGCAAGATTGTGTACTGCGTGGAATACTTCCTTGCGAAAATCGGCCGAAATAAATAGCCTAGGTCTCTTGTCCGATGTCTTGCGGAGTAAATTGGAGCTTGAGCCGACAATAGGAAACTCCTTGAACTTGTATTTGGAGTTTACCCGTAGTCTCCAAAGCTCTGCGTGGTCTTTGTGCGCCTCGGCGATTGCCGTATAATTGACCGTGGCGGGGACTGTGACCTCCGAGATTCGTGACAATACGTCCGCAATGACGTTGCATTTTCCAGGCACGCGCTGGATTTGGAAGAAGAAGCTCAGTTGCCCGTTTTACTATAAACTTATTGTAGTTGTTTAAAAAGTGTAGACGCATGTTTCGGGCACAAGATGTGTCCGTCTTCAGTCCTGGTTTCGTACTAATTAGTAAAATCGGAAACTTTTTCTTTAAATGGTTTTACTTACAACGAACTATATAAAACAAAGAAACTACTTTTATAAAACGTTCACAGATCCTTCACAGTGGTTGGCTGGGGGAAGTTTTTGATCGCTTCTGTCTGGGTCTGGTTGAATTCTGTCAGGGGTGATAATGCACTTATCAAAATTAAGCACAAGCCTAGCCTCAAGGAAACGTGGAAAATGCACTCGAGACGGTCCAGGTGCTCAGACTCTGAGGAAAAATTGACCAAAAAAAAACCTCATTCATGTAGACGAAACAAAAGTTTAAGTTTCGTAGAACAGAGTGGATGAACCTCTGAAAAGTTTGAGCTGCATTGCACAAGCCACAAGTTATCCCAGCAAACTCAAAGACTCCGGAAAGGTGTGCAGATAGTCGTTTTTGGAATATCTTCAGGAACTACAGGGATTTGATGATACGCCTTTGCTAAATCCAAGGTCGAGAAAACATGCATTCGGAACTTGGACAAAGTAGTTTGTATCCCCCGTTAGACGTTTTCCAGATCGGTTTTCGTCTATGGCAATATTCTAAATGCATAAGCGACGAAGGGATAGCAAATGTATTCAATGCGTTTACCTTATACTTCGCCGACTTCTACGAGTTAGTCTCTCAGCATTAACAATTTTTATCGAAGATTGAACATTTACAATCGTTTGCATGTCATAACCGAGGGGATATTTCTGATCACCCCATAAAGGCTCTGAAGCCCAGGGTGGTCAAACGATCATCCCGGACCAGCCTGTTAGCATTAACAGGATGTATAGAGTGGAAGAGATTCTGAATATTAAGCAGTTTGATTTCATGATGTAACTGCGGTGAGTTTAAGTTAAGAGGAGTCGTTCCTGAAATCTTAATTCTCTCAACTAAGACCGGGTAACTTTCATACAGATATCATACAAGAGCGGGACTTCCGCTTTATTAGGAGGAGCCTGGTCCACCAAATTTTCGGGAGCCAAGTTTGGAGCTTCCACCGGAACAGGTTTTGAAGGTGGAGGGACAATTCCCTGACAGGAAATGTTGTCAGTGTTCAGGCTTGAGGTAAGTATAGAGATTCCGGAGGGATTAGTGGTAACAACTTTGCTGGTTTTGGGAGGTTGACAGAAACCTCATCCGCCACCCCAGAATTCGCCTACAATAGTCGTTGGCTCACTGAGCACAACTTTATAAACTAGGTTGGAAGCAAGGCCCTCCAAGGCAGTGTTAGGATAAATCTTCCTTTCTGCAGGGGTTAGGCTCGTATTAGTTGCCTTTCTTCTTCTTGGGTCATTTGCCACCGTTTTGGTTTTGACCATCTTTTTTTTTCTACTTAGGTTTCTTCGAACCCTAGCCGAAGTCTTCCCAGGCGAAGGACCAGGCGGAGGCTCCTGAGCCTTCATTCTTTTATTGTTTGTCAAGAAATTTTGAAAAAATCTTAATTACGTAATGCAAAGGTCGAAAACAGAACTAAGGCAGGCTAGAATCAGATTATTTACAGTTACCTGGGAAAAGCCCCAAAAGACGTTACACTAACGGTAGAATCTACTGGAATCTACTCTAGAACTCCACCACGGCATGCAAAGGAATTTCATAATGAAAAACAGATTTCTAAAGTGGTTGTCACTACCAGCATAGAGTTTATCTTCTAAGTACATCAAGTGTGTCAGCTCGCATTTATCACGTAGGCCATATTTGATTGTGAAACCATGCCATCTAGCATCATTTAGCAGTCATGAAAAGGGGGTTGGTGCCGTGCAAAATCAAAGGCGACTCAACGAGTCTCCCTGGAAGATACCTCTCCATATAAGGATAGCCTCTGAGGTGTTGGCACTCTCAGATGGATGCACTGATAAGGTGGTGCCCTTTCCATGAATGTCGCCAAAAACTTTATTATTTTCGGATCAATTCGATAAAGATGTGAGACATCGATAATCCTTGGTGGGATATAGCGCATCAACCACACCTACGCGTCATTGCTTGCGGTTACCTGAAATGCGCTTCAGCTTTCTCCGCGATTTCCCGAGACACTCGTACTTCTCCTCTATTGCTTTGCGCCAAGTGTTCTTGGGGCGACCCACTCGCAGGCCATGTTGGGAGAGGATTATTTTAGCTATTATCTTTGCGATGGCAGGGAGCACGCAGATCAATATCATCATCAACGGCGCAACAACCGGTATCCGGTCTAGGCTTGCCTTAATAAGGAACTCCAGACATCCCCCCCCCCCCCCCGAGGTCCACCAATTTGATATCTCTAAAAGCTGTCTGGCGTCCTGACCTACGCCATCGTTCCACGTCAGGCAGGGTCTGCCTCGTCTTCTTTTTCTACCATCGATATTGCCCTTATAGACTTTCCGGGCTGGATCATCCTCATCCATACGGATTAAGTGACCCGCCCACTGTAACCTATTGAGCCGGATTTTATTCACAACCTGACAGTCATGATATCGCTCGTTATGTAGGCTAGGCAAGAGTTCGCAATTCTTCTTGCTAAAACCCAAGTCTCCGAGGAATACATGAGGACTCGCGAGGGCCAGGTTAAAGAGGACGCATGATAGGGCATCCCCTTGTCGTAGACCGTTGTTGACGTCGAATGGTCATGAGAGTGATCCTGCTGCTTTTATCTGGCCTCGCACATTGGTCAGGGTCAGCCTAGTCAGTCTTATCAATTTCGTAGGGATACCGAATTCTCTCATGACCGTGTACAGTCTTATCCTGGGTATGCTATCATAGGCGGCTTTAAGGTCGATGAATAGCTGGTGCAACTGTTGTCCATACTCCAACAGTTTTTCCATCGCTTGCCGCAGGGAGAAAATTTGATCTGTTGCTGATTTGCCTGGAGTGAAGCCTCATTGGTATGGGGCAATGATGTTCTGGGCGTATGGGGCTATCCGGCCTAGCAAGATAGAGGAGAATATCTTATAGATGGTACTCAGCAACGTGATACCTCTATAATTGCTGCACTGTGTGATATCTCCCATTTTATGCACGCAGATACCCCTCCAATTGTCACATTCTACACGTGCCCTTTTTTGGATTCTTAACTCTCTGGGAAATCGACTGTTAACTTTCTTCACAGGATCATCGAAATTTTTGCGATCACATGCAGGCTGCGTGAAGCGGAATACAGTACTGAAATCATTGCGATCTGCGGTACCTTCCGCATTCCTGACCAGCGCAATAGAAAATTCTGTTTTGTCACCCCTTCGGGACGTGGCCGATAACCTGTACAGCACCCGAGAAAAGAGCATTTTTGATGGTACACATCCACAAGAGAACTCCTAAGTCTACTGCTGATCGCGAAGTGGTAGATTTGTTTGCTCATATGGTGTTGGTTAGTTGAAACCCAACCTTGACCTTATAGCAGGCTCTGTGCTTGGACAAAGTGCTACCAATGGCAAGACGGTGGAATTTGCAGAAATTCACGAACCGTTACCGTTACAGTTGCTAAAACCGTGTTTCCCCATCACATGTCCGAGCAGGGTGTTGTAGGATTCCACCTTGGTATTCAGACCACCCATCACGCTAAAAGTGGCACCGTTAGGAAAGTTCCCCTGAATCACGTTTAATTGTTCATAGAAAGCGTCCCTCTCCACTTCATTCAAGTCTCTACTGACGTGTAGCATTATGTAAATGCTATGCTCCTTAACCTGGACCAGAATCCTGCAATTAGATGTTTATCAGAAACTGGCTCCCAGGACAAGAGAGCGCGCCTTGCGGTAGTCGTCAAAAGCAACACGACAGCGGATTCACGCCTGCTACCGCTTGGCTTTCCAGAGTACAAAAACACATTGTCGCAAGAGGGAGAGAAGTACTCTCCTGAGTCCCACTACCTTACTTTGCCTAGGGATAGAATGTCACGTTTATATCGCTGCAATTTCTGCTCAAGTAGGAGAAAGCGAGCATTTTGAGGACCGTCATTACCGTTATCGAGGAGCGTGCGCACATTCCAGAAAACAATCATAGTCCGTTTGCGATAGCCGAAGGTCCCTATCCGAGGCGTTGTAGAGCAGTAGAATTTGAAAATTTGCAGGCTATTAGCCCACAAATTTCTATCCCTTTTAGTCGCCTCCTGCGACAAGCAGGGAAAGCTTTGAGTGTATTCTTAAGCACCAACCTACCGGACGTTGTTGAAAGCCTTGGCATAATTGATATAGCAACTAAAGAGGTTTCTTTGGCTTCTAGTTGCTGGTTCTACAAATACCGAGTTGATAATGAGCTGCTCTTTGCAACCCCTTGACCCGACTCAGCAGCTCTTCTGCTCTTCCGACAGAATGTTGTTGGTGCCGAGGTGCCCATTGACCCTTGTATACTGGTGAACTTTTTGTCCCAGAAGTTCTGCACTCGATCCGGATCTGAACCTCTCCAGTTCTTCCAGCTTTTTATGGTTCGTCGAACCCCCTCTTCGGTAAAATCCGCAAAATTCATGCCCAGGGAAGTGGCATCGGGGATGCTTTCGGCGGTAATCCACTCAGCATGATGGGCAGGTAACTCCCAAAGTCCACTCCAATATTCTTTCACTTCCGTTTCCGAAAACTGCATTGAGTGGACCCTCTGATGGGATTTGTTGATTGGTCTAAAAAAGTTCCGCTGGTTGCTCGCGTAAGTTGGCATTGCCAGAGCTGATTTGAGACAGCATGGACATGTCCTGTCTTAGTGAGCTCCGCCGACATTCTAGACGAATTTTCCATGGTGGATCTCTTCGGGCACTCAACGCGAAATAATGCGAAAGTGAATCTTCTGACAGTGCAATCTGACAGCCTTAACTGCACCACAATACACAAGTGATTGTAGTTGCAGGAGCGACATATCAACACACACTCGAGATGCAATTTCATCATTGATTTGGGATAAAACTCTAGGAGTTGCTAGAGATCTACAGAGCCTGGAAATACCTGTTTTATTCGACGGATCCAGTTCTGAGAATTCAATACACGTTTTTTGGTATTCGTCCTGAACATCAGCGATGATTTCAGCCGGATGATGAGGGAGAGTGCTGCGGCGAGTACTGAGACTTCTCCCTCCGCCTCCACCGACTCTTGGTCACTAGTTTCCACGATGACCTCAAGTCCTACACGCTTCCTGATGATGGTCGGGATTGTGTTGCTGCGAATAATGAAGAGGTACTGGTGCGCGACTTGCTGCACAGTCACGTGCGCGTATTGTGGGAAACGCTCGACGAGTCTCTGGTACCACAAGGGGCGGTAAGATGTTGAACCTGCCCCGCCATTGTTATCTGGTAGTAGGAGCGAATGATGATGAGGCACGCGAACCTTCTGAAGTGGTCGCCACATATTGTGGCAGAGCTGTTCATTACGGGAGCCCGACCCAGTCAGCCAAGTTAGACGACTCTCATCAGATATCCATGCCGAAGTTCAAATTCTCCTCAGTTTTGCATGTCGGTGTGATGATAGCTTTCTCACTGAGTAATCTGCAAGACCGCAAAGTTTCTGTGCTTTCCGCACCTACCCCCTAAGACGCATCTCTGTCGATATCTCCTCCTTTCACAACCGTGCTTGGGATGATAGTTTTTTCGCAATCATTAACAACAGAAAGAATTCGCTCACTCTCGTATTGATGACATTTTCCCTGCAAGTTTGCCACCCTCCTTCAACCACTCAACCAAATGTCACCAATCTTGAACATTACAACTGCAACAATTTATCATCAATCATAAACTCGTCTGGAAAGCCTGTCACTCTCGTCTGTTAACCTACAAAAATCAACGTTTGGCTGTTCCTTCAAGAAGTAATTAATTACATCAATTTTTCGTCGTTAAGTCTCTGTCCGCCTCCTTTATTTTTCACAAGCTTAATTTGGGGTGGGTGCCAGACCATAGAGAGCCGACAAATTGACCCATGGTTTATACTTAATTATCTCCAAGACTTTGACATAGTTCGTGTGAATGGAATAGGACAATTGTTTGCATTTTTCACTGTTGCTTCCAGGACTATTTTTCGAATGCTGTTTACAGAAAAAAGGTCCTTTGGCGATATCTAATCTGATAAATTGGTGGAAATTAAATTATGTAACTGCACACCCAGTCAGTCACCCACAACTTTGCCGTTCCCGGGGGGCTAGAAAACGCTGAAAAAAATCGAATCAAAGTGAATTTTCATTGAAGCCGGTCCAGGCTTTTATCCTTATTCAGCTATTCTGGCCTTGGTGGGTTTACTGTGTACAAACTGAATTTTGAATACAAGCGATTTAGTCTAGAAGATTTTGGGGCGATCTTGAAAAATTGATTTGAGGCAAATCCGTTTTCGTGAGCCTGCAAGTCCTGGATAATGGGGTAAAAAGAAACTTGTCAATGTTTCAATTGAAGTTGGTTTAATGCATAGTATAGTAGGGTAAAGTAATCTTCAAGGATTTGGAGTTATAATTTGTCGGATAAAAAATAGTTCATTATCCGATTGGAGCCTTTAGGTGTTTTCTGTAATCTTCTTGAATTTTTTGATGTTATCCTTGCTACATTAATGAAAACAAAGTTTTGCCAATTTGATTGGTTACATTTCATTTATATCAGATTGAATCCTGTGTTCTTTTATTTACAACAAAAGTGCAAGACTTTCCCTAAGTACAGATATATAAGTAGGGCCTGACCAAAAACCAAAAGTCCATGAGTTCGCCCTACATTTCCTTCTTGCTTTCGACGAGTATTTACATTCGCTCCCGATTATGTTTGTGGTATTCCTCTTCTTTTGAACTTTCCAATGGACGGGAAAATTCGATTTGCTTCAAGGATTTTTGGACGACGAAAGAAAATCTTCTTAATAAAAACACAAACCCTCAAGGAAACGTTGTGCTGTTACACATCGTTTGGCTTTAATTCGTCCTTTTACTGCGCCCTCGCGTATTTCGCCCAGGGTGAAATGTACAATTGTAAAACAAGAGACTCATTTTATGAGGAATACCACAAGGACAAGGGTTCGCGTTTTACGTTTGATACTATTTAAATATGCCAAACCTTGTGTTTTCTGAAGGAAATTTCAAACGCGAAAATTTTGATTTTTTTATCTCCTTTTTTGGCATTTTTAATAAAATATTAATTGTGAATTTAATTAAGCATACTTTTCTTTATTCTTTGAACTTTTCCAGGACTTGAATTTGTTGTGTTGACAAAGGAGATAAAAGTTTATTTCAATGTTGATTTGTGTATTTGTTGGTTGGTTGTTTGCTTGTTTTGTAGATATTTGTGGTCCTTGATGGGGAACGAAAAGTTTGAAGGAAGTTTGGAAATATCCAACAAATAAGATAAACGATAAACGGAAAAATGGAAAAGATCAAGGATTTTTCTTGGAAATTCTTTTAGGGGGGATAATGTTTCTTGGTAACATTTTCAGTTTCAGATTGCCTTCTTGTCCGTTCGTTGGTGGGTGGCATAATTTCTCAGTGCTAAGAACATTTGTTTTTGTTGGGGTCCTTCAGATTGGAATATTCCATTTATTGAGGAGAGGGATAATGCGATTAGTGAGCCACTTCAAAGAATAATTGAATAATAAATAGATACTTGACAAAATGATTGAAAGCTTGTCCTGCTATCCGTTCGGAACTCTTGGAAGGTTTAAAATGAGATTATTTTTTTCTGCGCTGATGTCAAACAAGGAGAAGCGCTAAAAATAGCATCGCTTATGAATGCAGTTCTACAAAAAGATTCTATGATTTGTAAAATTTACGCAAAAAAGGTGGAGGGTCCTTGATAGTAATTTCAACAAGCCAAAAATGAACATAATAATGTAAGTAGTTGCTTCGAAAATAGGGGGAATATGCGAGAAGAGGGAATATCAGAGGAAAAGGATACATTCGTAAATAGCCAAAGTCCGGCACAAAGGATCGAAATTCGTGATCCTCCCTCTATGAGGAAGAAAGAGTTGCAAAATAGTATAGAGATTGTGATCAGAAATGGCGTAAAGGACGAAAAATGTGGGAATTAGAGGAAATTTTTTCGGTATTCCCTTATATGCAGAAAACTTTTAGACAAGGAGGTTTGACTGGTGTCTAGCTGAGGATAAAGCGGGTAGGTAGCAAGTTGGTTCTACTGGGTTCATGCTCCCCCTTGTCTTTATTGCCTTAGATATTGTAGAGCGTAGGGTTACTTTCTGTGTACTTTGGGACTCGACAATATTGCGAGCGTAAACCATGCAACTTTACCTGTTGACTACCATGAAGGGCCTTCGAATAAAAAGGATTGCATTAAGGGCATGACAATATTCAGCAGCAAAGCACATAGTTGAATTCTTCTCCACTTTCCCGTTTTTGTGGAGAATAAAACCTTACTAGAATCGGTTTGATGTCTCTCACATGCTCTTTTGTCAGAAACGGCTAAACTTCATTATCATCATTATTAACGGCGCGATAACCGGTATCCTGTCTAGGCCTGCCTTAATAAGGAACTCCAGACATCCCGGCTTTGCGCCGAGGTTCACCAATTCGATATCCCTAAAAGCTGTCTGGCATCCTGGCCTACGTCATCGCTCCATCTTAGGCAGGATCTGCCTCGTCTTCTTTTTCTGCCATACATATTGCCCTTATAGACTTTCCGGGTGGGATCATCCTCATCCATACGGATTAAGTGACCTGCCCACCGTAATCTATTGAGCCAGATTTTATCCACAACCTGACGGTCATGGTATCGCTCGAACGCGGCCAAGAGTTCGTAATTTTCCTTGCTAAGAACCTAAGTCTCCGAGGAATACATAAGGACTGGTTAGATGATTGTCTTGGACAATAAGAGCTTTGACCCAATGGTGAGACGTTTCGAGCGAAACAGTTTTTGTAAGCTGAAATAGGCTCTGTTGGCAGCCAACAACCGCGCGCAGATTTCATCGTCGTAGCTGTTGTTAGTTGTGATTTTAAATAGGAGAAATTATCAACGGTCTCAAAGTTGTAGTCCTCTATCTTTACTTTTCCCATTTGACCAGTGCGGTTTGATGTTGTTGGTTGGTTGGTTTTTGGTGCTGACGTTGCCACCATGTACTTCGCCTTGCCTTCATTGATGTGCAGCCCAAGCTCTCGCCCCAATCGCCGCCTGTTCAATCTGGATGAGGGCAGTTAGTACGTCTGGGGTCGTTCTTTCCATGATGTCGCAATCGTTAGCATAGGCCAGTACTTGGGTGGACTTAAACAGGATCGTACTCCTCGCATTTACCTCAGCATCACGGACCACTTTTTCCAGGGTGAGGTTAAAGAGGACGCATGGTAGGGCATCCCCTTGTCGTAGACCGTTGTTGATGTCGAATGGTATTGAGAGTGATCCTGCTGCTTTTATGTGGCCTCGCACATTGGTCAGGGTCAGCCTAGTCAGTGTTATTAATTTCGTCGGGATACCGAATTCTCTCATGGCCGTGTACAGTTTTACCCTGGCTATGCTATCATAGGCGGCTTTAAAGTTGATGGAAAAATGGTGCAACTGATGTCCATGTTCCAACAGTTTTTCCATGGCTTGTCCCAGAGACAAAATTTGATGTGTCGCTGATTTGCCTGGATATACGTTGATATGAACCAGAACAACGGAGAGATAGTACCGCCTTGTTGCGTCCTTTTGTTCACAGTTCAAATCAGATTAGATTATCCTGGATCTTAGCATAGTTACTATCAATAGGTAAAGAATATCTCCAATCCTGTTTCGATTAGGCCCTCCTTGATGGCTTTGCTACCAATATTGTTGGATGCTGCCTCTGTATGCAGGAGGGTAGTTAGACTATATTGCTTCTAGGCGTGCTAAGATTTGCAGCAGAGTGTGCTCTCCATGATCATCTTTACATGGATGTCTAGCATACGCTTCTGGGTTTTCAACACAAAAGTGGTGAATTTGGTTGATTGAAAGTTCTTTGAGGACTCATGGCCGTGCCTGTCTACTTTCGGCATGAAAACTATGCGTTCTCGTCACCAGGAGCGTGCGTGCCTGAACGAAATACAGCTCCGATAAACCTTTCTTGTTGTTTAAGAAGGACGGCTAAGATTATGCCGTCTGGGCTCGGAGAATTAGAAAGAAAGAAACTGTTTAGAGCCCTGCTGTTTTTACCCTCGGTAATTACTGATTTGCTTATTTCACCCGATTGGGGTTGTATAGCTTCCAAGCAAAGTTCTGGCTCACAGTTCTCCTCACTGGCGGCGAAGTGCTTATGAACTAGCAGCTCCAGGGACTTATATATTCCTAGGAGAGAATGTTACTAAGCCTCACAGATCCACTGGTTTTCACTTTTCCGGCAGTCAGGACTGCTTCCTGGCAGTCTTGGTGGCCGAATTGTACTTTTTGGGAAAGTCCTGGAATGGCTGCCAATATTTGCGCCTGTAACAGGTTCCCTGGTCAGCTTGCTGACGGTAGATGTTTTGGCGTTTTCGACAGGACATGCGATTTCAAAGGCTATTTGAATGGCTTTTCCAGGGTCAATGTTACCTCTTTGAGCACCGGGGAGTTTGTTCGTGATAAATTCCTCCAGTCGATCTTTCGATTCTCCTGGGGTCTCTCGATAGCGAGATTTAGACTGAAAAATATATATTCAAATTCGAGTCTCAGACACTCCCCAGTTCTCCACCCTAAAGATACCATTGTCGGTTAGTATAATAACATGAAGGACCTTCTCCCAACCCTCAACTAAACATTCGGTGCTGCAGTTCTTCTGGTGCAGCTGATTGGTTGTGAGTAATGTAAACCGAGGACATATATATGTTCACCGTCCCCCCAGCTTCAGTTTGACCACGGTTAGGTTGTTGGAACTCACGTCCGGGCACAGAAAGGCATCGAGATGTGGTTATTCTGCTCTTGTTGGCTCTTCTGCCTTCTATTCGCAGCGTCCGTGCTTTCCTCACTTTCTCCTCTTTTTTCCACTTATGCTGGATTAATCGGGTTTTTAAGCAGATTCCACCCTCATTTGCTTCGAAAGTGAGCACAGAATTTTTGGCTACTTCTAATTCGTCTGTGTCCAGATAGTTGAGTGGTTAGAGCACAAGGCTGTCGTACGGAAGGTCGGGGTTCAAATCTCGCTGGTGGCAGTGGGATTTGTATCATGGTTTGACGTCGGATACCAGTCGACTCAGCTGTGAATGAGTACCTGAGTCAAATCAGGGTAATAATCTCGGACGAGCGCAATGCTGACCACATTGCCTCCTACAGTGTACTGTAGTGTGCCGTTATGGTCTTGAATGAAGTGCTCTAACACACTTCAAGGCCCTGATCCAATATGGATTGTTACGCCAACGATTATTATTATTATTATCTAATTCGTCTGAAGCTTGTTTTAGCTTTTTCTTTTCGTCCAGAATTCTTAGACAGCGGGAAGATGCATACTGCATGCTTTCTTTGTAGCCCTTGATGCCAGAGATCAGCCTCGTCTTCTTTGTGCATTTCCACTTCCGATGACGGAAAGATACTATGATCAGACAAACAAAGCTTCGGGATGGGAAGATGGAGTTCAATGATGTGTCGAAGGTTTGGGAATGAAGCGGCGAGCAACGCAGACAAGGGAATGCTACAAAAGCTGAAATATGTCCTTATTGGACTCTCAAGAGCAAAGAATGATATTGCTATTGATGAAGTAAGGCATTTGGTGATGTATAATCGCCGAATAACAGTCAGGGAAATTGCAAGCGAACTGAGTACTGGTGTTGGATCTAATCATTCTCAACACAATGAATGCTAGCAATGAATTTTGGACCTACGAGCATGATCCTGGAACCAAGTTCAAAGTGCGCAGCAATATCAAAGCCATGATGGCCATGAACCATTCCCGAGTGCTTTGCCATTTTCCGAGACAGGATTTCTTTTGGGTCCTTGCTTTGAATCAAGATTGCATGTTTTTTCCCCAGATCCGTTCTTAATATGGTTGAGAAAGTCGGCGGGTTTGTCTATATTAGACTTTTTGAGCCCGAACATGCGTCACAGTGGACCTACTCGAGAGGTCTACTACATCTGTCTTGTTAACAATTTCTACGACAGGTACAGAAATTTATTTGAGTGGAGTTAATAGTTCCTGTATAACCTTTTAGGGATTTTTATGCTTTTTTGCTGGTGTCTACCTCACTTTGGATTTCTTCAGGAGCAGGCTGGCGGTCTAAAACGCTAAGAAATATTAAACTCCCGCTGACGTCATGTGGGGCATACCTTATTTATTAGTTTATACATCGAAGTTTCCTTCTATTAGGTTCTATTCTTACATTACACGTGATCAAAGAAAAAAATATTGAATTGGTAGACAAAGGCATTCTATGATGTAGATAGATGGTATTTCAAAGAAGACGGTGGCATTTTCGCCTTGGTGCTACTTCCTTCAAAGAATTGGTTTTCTCTTGAACTAAGAAGTTAAGATGCACATTTTTTCCATTTACTCTGGGTTTTCAGACCACACACCTTTAACAATAAACATGACAGTCCGACATATTCATCGAGAAAACTAAGTCAGCCTTTTGTCCCTAAAGTTAACAAGGTTTTCTTCATAAATATCACTCCATTGTATTCTTCGAAAGATGTGGTTTTTGTCGAACATCTTCCGGTGTCAAACTTGTGAAGCAATTATCAATGCATACAGGTGCCAAAGGTTAGCTTATCTCTCCTGACATCCTCAAGGGATTATATTGGAGGATGTGCCTTAATTATAGTGAGTTTTACGCAGCTAGCGAGAAGGAGAGGAAGTCCTCAATGGTCTCTGAGATAGGAAAAATATCGATTGAGGATGCGATCCATCGTGGATATATCCCCACAATCGGTCTCGGGTCTGGACTTGTACGGCTTTAAGCGGGCGGTCAAGCTGTTTTTGTTGCATTTACAAGTTTAGCTCGAATGTTGATCTTCCGTTAGGTTCGTGGAAAGTTCCGCGTTTGTAATTTTTTAGGTTTTGGTGCGATCTTAAGCATCGGTTAAAGGACACGCGAAGTTATTGTAAAATGACACGTGAGGGATCGCAGTGTTCAAATGTTCTACTTTCCCGCATTCCCGAGCTTGGGTAGAATAGAGCGTGTCAATGGAACATTTCGAAAGAGCTTCACTATTTACTGGTAAACCTTCATGGTCAATTTCGACAACTTTCCTTTTGTTTATGTTTTGGGATAGCTCCCCCATTTGAAGGATCTTAACATCAGTGCCAGGACTTGCGAAAAGTTTCCGCTTTCGGTATGCGAAAAATCATTCTTTTGCCAAGCAGATCGGAACGTTAGTTTCCATTTAAGATTACGAAATAGCAGGTGTGGGTTACATCTGCATTCATAGCGCAGTTTATTTTAAGCTGGGCTTGTTGGTCTGATTCTAAGAGTCTTTTTTGCTACCGGTTTTCGAAAATTAAATATTAAAGTCTGCAAATGCAGTCGGGAAACTTTGCTTTTTGCTAGATTCCTGCGATTTACATTGATCACGGTTTTAAGGAACTTCATACATCGGAGATCACTGAAGACAGGAGGATTACTGCCGGAATCCTCAATTTTCGCTAGAGTTAGACACACAATTACCGTCAATCTCTCTTTATATTGCGGTATTCTGAGCACCAAACAAACCACGAATTTTCGTGATTTCCCCACTTGAGACAGGACGTTTTTATATTAACAACTATCTATCTATCTATCTAGCAAAAATCGAAAAAATCCAGAAAGTCGAAAAGCTCGAAATACTTACATCTCAGTAAATACCAGAAACCGGGATAAAGGGGTGCAATTCCGGACACTTCATCAACAATTCCTAACTACTTCGTCAACCTATGGGAATCAACGAACTGATAGAATGCTTTAAAACCTCGTTTTGCGTCCCATGATCGAAAAAGTCCGTCTCGGTTCCACCGCGCTCAGCGCCAATAAATTTCTATGTAAAAGAGGGGGTTAGGTGAAAAATCAAATTAGTTAGTGCATTTAGTGCATCAAGGACTACTTTCACAAAGGGTCCAAACACCTCAGCAAAAGCGCGTGATTAAATTGCTTTGGAACAAGTAAAGAGATCAAAAGCGAGTCACTATTTCAGGCGCAGAGGCGACCCGATGTTATTAAAAAAGTATGCCCAGGCAGGTCTTTCATACCAGAGAACTACCAGGAAACCCAGAGCAGCCCTGACGCAAAAAGGGACAGGCCATGGTACGGCGAACACAAGTAACTTATCGATTTACTACGATTTATGCCAATCAGCAAGTCATCGACTAAAAATGTACCTTCAAATTGAAGCAGGGATGAGAATTCCCAAAGATATAAGGCCACCGTTGCAGCCAGAGCTATTGAGTTTCTGGAGAACCCAGACCTCAAGAAGTTCAGCATAAAAAATGATTTCTTGCATGATGGCTTGCATTCGATTTGAGGGAGTAGCAGCGTTCTAGTTTATGCGGCTTCAAATAAGTGCCGAGAGATGGAAACGGGTGGACTGAAGAGACTTGGGTTGAATAAAACAGCACTCCCTGGTACTTACTTTTTTACTAGCGAGAAACGAAGTCATACTTATGCTTGCAATACATATCAGACAACGGCGTGACCGTAGCTAATAAAGAATTGACTATCAGTCCTTTGCGTGGAATGGCCAAAGAATTATCTATTATTTAAAATTATGCTGAAATGTTCCTGTAATTGGAGTACTTCAACGTTACCAGCAATACCAGCAAGTTTATACACGGTGGATTCGAAGTCGCTTCAAAATAGGAGAAGTAAACGCGGCGGCGCTACCGTCCAACCCAAATAAGGACCTCAAATCTCAAGCGCATACAGAGAGAAGCTAAGAAGAACCGGATATGAAAGTTTGTTTGTTATTAGAGCCCAAGCTTAAGAATGCGTGATGAAAAAGAGGCCTCGGTTTAAAGTCTGTGTTGTTACAATAATCTTGGTATTCTGGCTTCCAATATAAGAGCCTTACAAAATCTTGCCCAACAATTTCGCTTGAAAAGATTCCCTAATTTCGAAATTTAGCACTTCAATTCCAGCATGTTGAACATCGCCGAACTTTAAGCCTCATCAAGTTGAAGGCACCACATCTGGAATAATAAATTTCCACAGAAAACTGTCTGAACCATCTCGCGAATCCTCCTCTTAAGAGTTACGGTCTTGTTGAAACTTCTACAAGTTGGTAAAATTACCTCATACTCCCACTCCCACCGAATTCCTTTATCTCACTGAGAAAAAATCAATATTTTTCCCAGCTAATCTACAGACGGGCAAGGGATGGAACCATCTCTTCCTGCATTCAAAACAAAATAAAAAAGGACCACAATGAAAAAGTTGTCTAGAACTTAACGACGGTTAAGGCACAGCGACATTATATAAAAACTAGACGACCATTTTTCTAAAATCGGAGGAAAGAACAAGGACGGGGTATATTAAAAATATAAAAACCTGGCCCCGGGAGAATCTGCAGCTTGAAATAAAAAACCATTCTGGAATTTTATTGGCCGAAATTCAGCTGACAATGACTCGAATAAAAGGACACAATTGGTTTGTGTCAAATTGTCTCCTCGATTGCGGTGGTGGTGTTTTTGCGCACAAGGAGCCTTCGCTTGCTAGCTCCTTCGGTTACGTATGCTGCTATGCAAGGACACATGAACAGGAGGTGTCACCAATTCTAGCAAGTATATTTGCAAGGAAGTGGAAAAAAAATGAAGAAAATCGATAGGTCTACATATTTACTGAACAAGGTGCTTCTTGCTTTGCTCAGAGACTTGGCAAAATGCTTATGTACTTGAGGAGTATCCTTTTTAGCAGCTTTTCTGTAGGTTTGTGAGAAGCTTTTTCTCTTATTCTTGTTCTGAAGTAGGATACCGTCTGGGAGGAGAGTTCTCTTTCTGTTTTAATATTCATGCGCTTCGTGAGTTCGCTTTTCTCAGGATGTGTCTCCTAGGTAGAATGTCGTGCTGATATATGGAAGGAAGTGTGCTTGTGTAGAAGTTTTCGAATACAGTCACGCAGGACATTTTTTATGCGGAATGGGACAATAAGGACGATAGAAAGGTGGGGATAAGGTAGTGGTAAAAAAAGAATTTACATGAAAAGTTTATGTCCACCATTTTGAATTGGTGCAGTTTTTTTATAGGGGGATGGAAGTTGGACAGGGTTGCTTTACGAAGATCAGCATAGTTTAAAAAGGAATTTGTCAAACTTGCATTTTAACGATGTAATTAGGTTTTATGGCGATGATTCTGAAATAGTAAATTATTCATCCATTAAAACTTGGAATTGAAGACTATTGATTGGGATTAGTTCAGGAGTTCAGGATATCAGTTTGTACACTTCAATCGTGAGTAGGATATCTTAGTGGACGAACTGACTATACTATTGTAATAAGCGGTTAATCATTTATAGTATTTAGAAGTAACTTTAACAGAAGTGACCCACATTTGAAAAACCCTGCGCGTTCATTTGAAACTAAGGCAAAATTTCTTGCGATCTTTTAGCAAAACCAACTCCCTTGAATCTGATATGCGATATGTTTAAAAGATTCGTCATCGACGGGGCGATTTGATGTTTGAAAGATTCGTCACCAACGGGGCGATTCCCAGATACTCCCACCGAAATGTAACCTCGGCTCGCTTGTTCCAGGTCACTTCTGATTTTCCGGTGGAACTTCTTTTAAAGGGTGACTGAAAGGTCCCTAAACGCTTGGGGGAGGAAAAATAACAATGGCTTTTGTTTTAATATAAGTATAATGATTTTATATTTATATATTTTATATATTACTATGCTCCTTAGCTTAGTTAATTACCTCACCAGAGCGTACTCGGAGCTCGAGCTGCTGCTGTACTACTACCAGATTAACCTTTTACATTGGACCACCTGATACTGCTTTAACTTCTTGCTTGACGTCATGCCTTCCCATGCTGCCTTCAACTTCCAGATCAACTACCTTCCATGCTTCTTCCACTTATGCCGTTTGTGAAGATAGCTCAAACTCAAACTTCGTCCAAAAATGCCTCTGTAACTCTTGAATTTGCAACCATCTTTTGGCTGTCGGGAGCTCCTTGCGCAATCCATCATCCCATGGGGGCGGCAGCAGGCTTCTCTGAATAATAAAATGACGTGGAGTCAACACCTGCAAGTTATGGCTATTATTAGATAACGGATATAAAGGCCGACTATTCAGTATTGCCTCCCACGTGGAAATGACAGTATCGAAATTGTCGTATGTAAGGTTGAATATAGAAGGCACTCGTCACGTATCATGCGACCTCTTCAACCTGTTCCTGGAGAAAGTGATTCGCGATGCAGATACGAAAGGACCATCCTTTTTAAGTCCACCCAACTACTGGCCTACGCTGAGGATATCGACATCATGGGAAGAAGAACCCGAGATGTACAGTCTACTTTCATCCAGATCGAGCAGGCGAAGTACATGGTGGCAACGTCAGCACCAAAACCAAAAGAACGAACAACATCGAATCGCACTGGTGAAACGAAAATAATAAAGATAGGAGGCTACAACTTTAAGACCGTTGAAAATTTCTCCAATCTAAGGTCCAATCACAACCGATAAAAGTTATGGCGATGAAATCGGCCCATGGTTGTTGGCAGCCAATAGAGCCTATTTCAGCTTACAAAAACTGTTTCGCTCGAAACGTCTCCCCATAGGTCCAAAGCTCTTACTGTACAAGCAATGATCTTGCCAGTCCTGATATATTCCTCGGAGACCTGGGTTCTTAGCAAAAAAAACTACGAATTCTTGGCCGCGTTCGAGAAAGGAATCCTCCGAAGAATTTTTGGCCCCCTACATGAGGATGGACGGTTCCGTAGCCTAGATAACGACGAAATCTATGAGCGATACCACGGCCGTCAGGTTGTAGATAAAATCCGGCATAATAGATTACTGTGGGCGGGTCACCTAGTCCGCATGGACGAGGATGATCCTCCCCGAAAAGTCTACAAAGGTAATATCTATAGTAGAAAAAGAAGGTGAGGTAGACCCTGCCTGAGATGAATTTAACTGAACGGTTAAATTATGGTACTGATCCCAAAATCAGATAAGCCGTTGGGTGAACTATCATTTTACATGAGTTGCGGTTTGGTCCAGAATCAACTCATCAGACGCCGCCTCATCACTACCCTGGGAGCAGCGTGATCCAATCGGTTACAAGTTGGCATTTGCTCCCTTATGTTAATTCAAAAACACGGCATATGTATGAATTATAATGAAGACGAAACCGCCTTGTGAATTTTAGGCCTAAGTTGGCCGAGGCTAAACTAAAATTTTGTTCGAGAATCGGAGGATTCCACACAATCAGGAGATTGTGCCTTCTAAATCTTGTGCAAGTAAAACTGAAAGAAATAATCACTCTCACCATTCTTTCGATTCAGCCACCGTTATAAATTGTCGATGAGCCGCGTAGTCCATCTGCCCCTTGGCTCATTTTCCCATCAGATTTGACCCTCGGTAAGTGTGCATTGACGTTTCTCATGGTCATCCACCTATCTTCAATCTTCGCCGTTGTGGTGAAGGGTGAAGGGTAATGGGGATCACTCCCGGGATCACCATCATGGCCGATTCCGAGACAGCGCGGTAAGCAGACGCGACTCGCAAAGCTTCCCGTCTCTGCACTTGAACAGGGTAGATATAGGGCCTCCAATATTCGCTATTAGTCGACGGAAGGCCGAGATTCCGGCCCTATCCGCTGCCGCTTTGATTTGCTCGAATCATCATCGGATGAATCATTGTGTTACTCCTGACCTAATATACGTCCTCCTCTGGTCCTTTAGAGTCTCATAGAACAGGGAGGGGTCTCTCAGATAATACCTTAGTATCCGTTAAATGAGTTTTCTAAAGGCTTGACAAACCGCATCCGTAACCTCCATAACTGCATCCACCGTGGATCTTCCTGTTCTGAGCCCGAACTGCCTTGGAGGTAAGTCCCTGGTAGCACGAATCGCTTCAGCGAGTCTACTCCTAACGAGCTTTATGAGCACTTTCCTGGCCGTGCCAAGCATACACAGCGGACATCAGCTTAGGGTTTTTTCCTTTACTGATTAGCGCTAGCCTCGCCACCTTCTGTCGAGGAGGAAAAATGCTCTCCTTCAGGCAAGGAAACGTGCCGAGTAGCAAGTCTGGCAGTTCTTGGAACACCAGTTTGTAAACTTCCGCCAGGATGCCATCAGGACCTGGCGCCTTCTTATTTTTCATGGTGAAAGGCGGTCAGCCCACGACGCCTTGCGCGCTGTTGACATCAACCCGTACGGAATGTCTGTGGAATCATGCCCGTACAATGCGGTTCATCTGGTAGGTACTAAGGGTGCACGGTTTCCGCAGAGTCTTGATTTTTCGGAAGAACCAATTTGTAACTAAATGCCTGCGGGTCCCCATTTACCTCGTTGTCTGAGGCCTGCCAGCCGGGAGCTTTGCTTCTATTTATCGCGTTGTAAAGTTTCCTTTTTGCTGATCTCAACTCTGTCTTTGTGGCGCATGTCCCCCCGCGAGCATGTAAACGTTGTGCCAAATGTGGGAGCCCATGTTACTCCTTCCGTCGCTCAGCAATTTCTGCCGTCCACCAGACTACCACAGGATCCTGTTATCAGGTTCATCAGTAAATTTACAACAGTATCAACTGCAAGTTTTCCACCCTCCGAAGCGCCGTCCAATGTGACTCTGCCTGTTCCGAAAGCTTCGATGAATCTCCTGATGTCCACCCTGCCTAGTTGGTGGACGCGACAAATAGCGTTAACCACTTCGAAGACGATGTATTGGGAGTGGCTTACTTAAGGTCTTCTAGAACTCACTATCCGTTCACCGATGCTACTAGAGTTTCCAACACTTCCTTCGCAGCCTGGGCACCGAAACATTGACGTGGATTCGGTGTTTGAAACTACGAGCCCAATTCTTGCCGCCATTTCCAGAATCCTTTTCTCTTTGGAGTCTAGGTGAGGTATGCCTCATTCAAAGACCCTTGCATTAAAGTCGCCTCCTACCAGGATTCCCCCTCCGTGGCCAGGACTGCGTCCTCCAGGGTATTGAGCCCGCGTTGAAATTCCGGTATAGTCTCATTGAAAATGTTATCCCTAAACACCGAATCAATGCAAAACCATGCCCTCGGTAATGGGCAAGAAGGCGAAGTCGATTGCCGTCGCGAACCCGGACGGCAGTGGAACCCAATGAGTGGAGATACCATGAAGTTGAATTCTTGTGCCGGTATTGCTTACACTTTGATCTTTGCTGTTAACGATCAGTTTCGTCAAGCCATCACGAAGCTGTTTGTCGTTGCCATTCGTTGATAAGTAAGGTGAAGATGGAAACCTCACGGAGGGGACTTTACCAGGCTGTCAAACTTTTGTGGCTCTAGAAGATACATACACATATTCAAGACGGTAATAAAGGCCTTTTCAGGATTATATAAATTTCCATTAATGCCAGTCTGACTATGAAATGCGGCTTACAATTGGTAATGTTTTTCGGTTAACAGTTACTAGACTAAATCTTCTCTAAGGTCTAATATCATGAAATCTTCGTTAAACCATTAATACTAGATCAACAATTTTTCAATCGTTCCTAGGAAGGTAGTTTGAAGTTCTTAGAATATCTAGTCAATGGTTACAGCACTCAATCCCTACTGGAGTGAAGTGGTAACACTCTGTGAATACTTGCGCTCCAAGACATTTTGAGGTGTTCTCCTTTTTTACGATGCAAAATTTGTATAAAGGGTTCGTAGTTAAACTTTCAGAAATCCATCCGTTGCTAAAAAAAATGCTGCAAATTCGAGGTCACATTTCGTGGGGTCCACAATCAATAGCCATGATTGAAGATTTGAAGATTCCAAAAATTGAACGAACCAGTTAAAGGTTGCTCATACTGCTTAGGAATGGTTGACCGATTACCCTGCGGCCTGTCATAGTACATATCGATAATGAGGAAATAACACGTTGCTCAGTTAAGGTACGCTTTTTCATTGGCTACTTCAGGTCAGAACAATGGCAGCTAAGGCAGTAGGACACAGTATGTTGAAAAGTAAATGGCACGAACTTCATCTTGTCTATGATAAATGACCTAAATAGTTTATATAAAATCCAAACACGGAGAGTAAAGATTTCATTGGGATATCTATGCTCTTAAGGGTGTAGTCTATATAAAGAAGTAGCAGCCAACATACACCACCATTGCTAGTCCAGAAGCCAACATTTCTGGAAAAGGTAAATGTGTTTTTAAAAAACCAGAAAGTCAGGCAATATCACCGGCTATGACATTTTAACCATTATTAATATTTTTAAAATGAAAGAAAGAACCCTTCTCCTTCCAAAGAAGGGTCAGAAACAGCTATGATAAATACGGATTGAGTTCCCATCTACATGATCTTGAAACGGACCAAATGGACAGCAACTTACTCCCACGTTGTTTGGTCGAAGGACCCCTCGTTTGGGGCATAGCACCCAAGGATACAAAAAGAAAGGCTGTCGATTTTGTCCAGGGCAGAGGCAATCCGTCAGACGCTGCTTCCCCTCTGCCCTGGAGGCAGCGTGTCCGAAAGTGTCAACAGGTGGAAAAGGCTCCTTTATATAATTGCAAAAAACGAGACAAGGGTGGGTATTATATCTACATTTAAACCGCCAATAGTTTGAGCCTCAGCTAGGCTAAAGTTAGATTTTCTAAATTTTGTATTAATTCGCACCCATATCTTCTTCTTATGATTATATAATTTGATTTCCACCTGTTACCACTTTCGGTCACGCTGCTTCAAGGGCAGAGGTGAGGCAGCGTCTGATGAGGTCCTTCAGCCCTGGAGGAAACCTTTAGTTTTTTTTATATGTGTGCATCCGCTCTTGCACTTTTGCCAGTTCAAGTGTCACATTTAATAAAATGTAATTGTCCTTCTATTGATCTCGGGGTAGTTTCTAATCCTATGCCATCAGCTATTGGGGTATTGTAACCATATGATATAAGTTTTAATGGTACACACTAAAAAGATCATGAATGATGTGGAAAAAAACAACAGCTCAAATTTCCAGAGCTATCTTATTGCGTTTACAAATGATAGCAGCTCAGCTAACTGTCATCCAGACATTTCTTTGAGGTAGCCAAAGGATTGTTTACCTGGTGTTCGCAGTCTCACCCTGGTCAAAAGCTGGGCAAACGCAAAATGATTGCCTGAGGGTATTTCCCTCGTTTCCAGCTCGACAACGTGAATTGTAGAGTATACTGAGTCTGGCGGTATTGTTCCCTATAGGCCAATGTCCCGTGCAAATCATCATAATCCTGTAGGCATTTGCAGGCGTCTAATACAGAACCTGTCATAATAGGGTACTCACGGCTGCCTAGTAGTGCCAGTAGATTCTACGCTTCACAGTGATTAACGTTTGTCAATAGTAGAGTCCAGTTTCGCCAGTACGTCAGCCCGTTTATGCCTCTCTATTGTGACTTTTATTGTGCCGCCCAGGCTGTTCTGCGCTGTCTTTCCATCCTTGAGCATGTTGCCATTAAGTACAAAGTCTTAATTGTAGCTTCGGTGCCGATCATAATGGTTATGTTACGTTTGGGGCTCGGTTCATGCCTCAGTCATGGACAGGCCTCCAGTATCGCCAGTATCTCTGCTTGGAATATACTAGCGTGGGTGATGGATGTCGGTAACTGAACTTCAATCGTGGATTGCTAAATGCTGTTCACCACAAGTTGTTCCATCATCATTGCAAAATTTGGAATATACAGTTTGGTTCCTCAATCATATCTGAATATTAAATTGTCCCTTCCTTACCCCCTTTATTGCTTCTTAATTGATTTTTATTGCAATTCCGCAGCCCCTTAGAAAAATGACAAGGATAACAAAAGCAACACTCCTGACTCCTGCTGCCACCTCTACACGAGAAACCATATCCTGGGATTTGTTTTTGAATTTATTTAAACTCTCAACAAACTCCCAAGTATTTTCTTTGGAAACAAAATTACATCGTCGTCTGGAAAATTCTCATTACATCCATCTACTGGATAAGCGAAATAACAACCCCTTTCTGCCATTTATGCCAAGATAGCTGTCACACTAGCTTGTGCAACTTCCGTCGTTTTCATGTTACCTTTCCTTTAGAATGTTTCCTTGCATCTCTCGTTGCCATTTCAGTTTTCAACCCCCTTTCAACCCTGTCTAACCCTTCCGTTTCGCGTTGTATCCGTTATGCTTTCAGGGAGATGTGAAAACTCTTGTGAAAATATAATACCTGAAGTCATGACAAATTATCTTTAACGGTATTTAGTTGATCCTTTGGGAAATCTTTTTAATTTTTGTTTGTTGGCTAATTATATGTTCCTTCTCTGCTCGTTGTCTTTTTTTCTGGAAATGTAATTAAAAAATTCAACAGTTTTTAGAATGGATAAAAGAGAAAGAGCCAAGCTCCTGGGAGATATCTCAGCTTAATATTATGTCTATAGCTTGCACTCTAGTTACTTAAAACAATAGATACAGGATACTCTTGCCGTAGGATAACATGGCGAAGTGAAACCCTTTCGATATTTAAAAATTCATGCATTCGTGCTAAAATGAGTATTAAATGTTTAGACGTTTGGAAGTACCCGAGTTCCACCATAAAAAAAAGGCAAATGAGAATATTTGAAAAAACAATGATCCTTACAGGAGTATTCTGTGTTGAATGTGATAATTAAAATTTATTATACTTATGGCGAATGATGTCAGGCCAAAGTGGGTTGCACGTTAAATTTATGGGGGTCAATGATGACATAAAGCGGTCCACTGAGATGCTGAGATAGGAAAGAGTACCCTTTTTCTTTCTAGAGGAAATACAAGGACCTATTTTTAATTATGAAGTAATCGCGACATGGGAAGTGGGACATTAGTTTAGTGAGTGGAGAACAAATTACTCTAACATTGAGAGTTAGGCACAAGTTCATTGATCATTCTCTAAAAACATGATGCTTGTGATAAATGTGATTATTAGTAGGTGGACTTATAGTACAGTTCTTAGGCTGGTATGATGATGCTGAGATGAATACTATGGTAAACATGCTCATGTCTTTGATATTCACCCTTTTCTATATGTTGGACCCTTTCTGAGAAGTTTGGTTTATACTTCTTTTTACCTTTCCCCTAAAGATTTTGGAGGGCTTTCCTTAATTATCACCTATTACTTAGGAGCTGTTGTCTGCTCAAACCCAAGTCCATGGTAGAACTTTCTTCTACCAAGAAGTATTCTCAATAGTATGACCCCTTAATTTCACAATACTTCCCAGCCTGCTTTCAGAGGGCTTGTCAGAGTTTCGCCATTCCGTGTTGGTTAAACCCAAAATGTGTAATTTTTATCGCTTGAGTTTGTTTCCGAACAGAAAAACCGAGCACTTCAGGTCGTACCTAGTACCTGTTAATATTCCATACCCAAAAATCCTTATTGAATCATTAATTAATGTTTGGTATTAGCAGATTTCTGGCCAGCGACGTTCTAGTATTTTTATACAGGAGACCAGAGAGAAACAGAGGTAGTTAAGAGGGTAGAGGGCAAAGGTAGTCGATAAAGTGAAGTTGGTCGTTTCTTACTTTATCCCATTATAGTATGGGTACGAGCTGCTGCTTCATCGAGCTCTGGCGTAGGCTCGGCTTCCGAGGCACAGTTCACTGGCTCTGCTTATACCCTGTCGACGACTGCGACCAACAATACTGGCGTCATACCTAAGCCACCCCGGTCGACTAACTCTCTTTCTCTATTTGCCACGCACTATTACAGTATGTCCATAAAAGATAGTCCTAGTCCGACGACAACTTAAAAATCGTCTTCCATCCAAGGGACATGTTGCTTACTCAGCATAGGTTGCGCTACGTAGTTCTGATGATTGTCCTACTGTCACTGCATTAGCGCCACCGCGCGGTTCCTCCTGCACATAATCGACTCCCGCCACCGCTGAATCGGAGGCCTTTCCGACCTCATGTCGCCCGGACGGCCCCCTGTTGAATGTTACCTCGCCATCGAAACAACTGTTCGTTTCGTGGCTAGCGTACTCCACCACTTTCGACCAAATTCTGGTCTATATCAGAAATAAAGCCAACTCAACATTGCCGCCTCTCTCATGTATGAAGCTGGCGAAGGATGACTCTCCTGCCCGAGTGCTAGCTTCCTTCAAAATGACGTATCCCCACGACTTCGATTCTATCGTCCAATAGCCATAGGTAGTCTTCGTCAAGCCTTATCAGAGGACTAAGCTTCGAGAAAATTTTCGGCGCGCCCACCTATCACACCGAACTTAACTGATTCTCACAACTTTACACTGTTCTATCGAAATGTAAGGGGTCTAAGGATCAAGCTGTCGAGTTTCAAACTGTCTGCCTTAACATTCCGACATCATGCATTTCTGAAACCTGGTTAGATGACAGTATTTCAGATTCCGAGCTCCTCGAAGGTTACTCTGTGTTTCGTTCTGACAGAGACTGCGCTGTGCTTGGCAAGATAACTGGCGAGTGTGTGTTTGTGTTTGAGGTGGGGGAGAGGCAAAACCTCTGAGCACTCAGACCTTGTATTCGATTCCCTCGTCTAATGGAATATCCCCGATTCGTTTATGAATCGCAGGACTTCCGTTAGTGGATGTGATGCTATCCGCTGCAGGTGGACAACATCAGCACCAAAAATCTGATGTCTGATGCGTCCGTAAGCGGAGCATTCACATAGAAAATGTTCCGTGGATTCCGCTTCCTCATTACAGGATGGACACGTATCATCTTGGATAATTCCTATTCTGAACATATGCCCAGCTAGTGAATCATGGCCCGTCAGAATGCCCACAATACTTCCGCAAGTCTTCTTGCTTTTCGACAGGATAAACTTTGCAGTATGTTTGTTTGGTTCTGACAGGAAGAGTTTCGTCTGTCTAGCAGCATTAAGGCTCCGCCACCTATTATTATGGGAAGCTTGTTCCCAGTTTTTGATAGCAGCCTCAGCCAATGCTACCGACACCCCAATTGCTGGTTCCGGTCCGGGCATGGGGAAAGTTGCAGCCTCTTTTGCTTGATTCCATTTCCCTTTACACCACAATGACCAGGTACCCAGAGTAAATTCACCGTATTGAATCTGGAAATAGAATTCAATCGGTTTCTACATTCCTGAACGATTTTTGAAGTGATCAAAGTACTACTCAACGCCTTCAATGCAGCTTGACCCTTGCTACAGATTGCGATGCGCCTGCCCTTCAACCGGTCGTCAATCATCCAGTTGGAGCCGCATACACTTCAGCCTGAAAGACGGTTGTGTATTGTCCTAAAGGAAAAGGCCAATTCTCGTTTTTATTCGAGATGGACCATCGGTGTCGAAGACGGCAGTATATCCTGACACACATTCTTCTGGTTCGTCCCAGTTTTCTCTGCGTTTCAAGATAACATCGTATCTTCTACCAAACAGATGTATGGGGATCTGAGAATTGGAAAGCATTGCGAAAACTAAATTCAGTTCTCCCAATGACTCTTCCAATACTTTATGCCCCCCCACGTCCATTGTTTTCCATAGATCTAATCGAATTAGTCTATGAACCGTTCTCATTGCAGTGCTCTGAATAAACAAATCCAAGGGCTGCAAATTGAGTAATGCATCCAGAGCTGCGTGGGATGTGGTGTTCATGGCACCGGTGATACCCAGACACAGTTCTTTGCAGTGTGGCTAGTTTACGGTGAAAACCCTTCTGTTTCACCTTAACCCACCATACTACGGATGCATAAGCGAACATCGGCCTAATAATAGCAACATATATCCACATTACTACTTGAGGCCTAAGTCCACATGTCGAGGCAAAGGTCCGCCTACACAGCCCATAAGCTGCGAGAGCTCGTCTCATCGTTACCTCTACATGTTTGTTCCAAAGAAGCTTCTTGTCCAGAATAACTCCCAGATATTTCACTTCTTCAGAGAGTTGAAGGGTTGTACCCTTCATCTCTGGAAGGCAAAGCCCATTCAGTTTCCTTCTCGTAAATAATACCATTGTGGCTTTATTTGGATTTACTGAAAGTCCATGCCTGAGACACCAACTGTCAATCAAATCAACGGCGTGTTGTGTATTTCTACACACCATTCCGAGATCTCGACTAACAGCCAGTACAGCCACGTCACCTGCGTAAAATTGAACGTGTATTGGCAGATTTTTTAGTTCCCATAGTAGTGAGTTGATTAACATACTCCACAGAAGTGGCGATAGCACACCTTCTTGAGGGCAGCCTTTCGTCGCTTCGGTTGTTAAGTAGCGATAAACACCCACTTCAGCACACAACAATCTCTGAGTTAGCATAGCGTAGATCCACTTTATCAGAGTTTCGTCAACACCATGCTCTCTGGCGGCATCACAGAGCTTTTGGAAGGGCGCACAGTCAAAAGCCCCTTCAATGTCCACGAACACCCCCATCGCGTACTCAGCCTTCAGAGTTGCATCCTTTATCTTTGAAACCAAAGAATGAAGAGCAGACTCACAGGGCTTTCCACGTTGGTAAGCATGTTGGTTTTTATTTAGGAGGTGCGACTTTAGCGCCTTCTCGCGAATGTGACCCTCAACCAGTCTCTCCAGACATTTCAGCGAAAATGATGTTCGGCTAATTTTTCTCAAGTTCTTTGGATTAGACTAGTCATCTTTCGCAGGCTTTGGTATGAAGACTACCTTCACCTTCTGCCAAGAGGAAGGCACGTAGCCCACACCAAGACATCCTTTCTTAGAAGTTGCTCTAAGTGATCTATACCCTACTTTAGTATCGCTGGGTAGATACCATTCACGCCAGGTTCTTTGAAGTGTTTAAATGATAGTATAGCAGCTCTCACCTTTTCATTGGTAACAACCGCTCTCGCAGTGTGTCAATTCCCCTTGCAACACCTTCGTGTTGAAAGGTTTGCAGAAACCCCCAATTTTCCCCCTCTCACTTGTGAGTTATGTTCTCCCGGATGGTGTACTTCCATGAGAGTCTGTATAGACTCAACACTGGGGTTCTTGCAAGTACTATCCGGTAGCCGGTTCCAACCTGGCCGACCCATTCTCTGGACAGTCTGGAAGTTTTCCTTTCACCTTCCAGTTTCTCACAGTATGCTCTAAAGAAGTCTCATTTCGAACGTTTTACGAGGCTGTGAGTTCTGGAAGTTTAACCAGTCTCCACTCTTATTGCGTTTGCAAGCATGATTTAGAAGCCGGGTGGTTGATTTTCTGAGTCTTTGCAGTTCTTGCACTCCCCAGTCTGTAATCAACTCTAACAGTTTTGAAGTGCAGATTATATGGACAATTACTTTACTTTTTCTTGACTCCATGAACGTAGGGGCGCACCATACGTTCGCGGTCATCAGAGCAGCTGAAGTGATAAAATCAAACAGCTTCTCTCCTCTAGGATTGCATTTGCTACTGCCCCAACAAATATGCTCAGCCTTCGCATCACATCGTGTTAAGAGTTCAAGGTACTTGATTCTGCATATACTACCAGATCCCTTAGTTTTTGCGTCGGCGTGGGACATAAAGAATTATAGAGTAAGTAAACAGAGGCAACTATGACGTATCCCCTCTTACCATTAACCTGGTTTTGTAAGTTGATCGCAATAAGGTTCTGGGAACAGATTGTCTCATCATGGTTGCCTCTAACGCAGGCCCTCAGTCTTGAGGATCTTTCATCGAGGAAGATCCTAGTCCTCTTGACTGATCCAATACCACACATTTTCTTAAAACGAACCCATGGCTCTTGAATCAGAAATATATAAGGATAGTTCTGCAACTTTGCCAGCTTTGCCGCCAATAGATAGGAAGAAGCTTTGACATGCTGCAGGTTTATTTGACAAGCTCTTATGTTTGTAGACATAAGTGCAGTTAAATATGAAAACCGTCGCTAATTGAAAAATCTGCTGCATTCAGTGTGGATCTCATCGGGGTTACCAACTTGTCCTCACTTTCCGCCGAAAGTTCCGCTTTCTTGCGTCCGATTTCTCTGGATATCGTCTCACTGTGTGGTATAGCAACTCCCATGTCCTCATTCCCAAGAAACTTCTTCTTTCGCTGTGCAGAGCCCTCTCAGGTTCACGGTGTCCGGGCTGTATGGATGTTTCCACATATCGGAATTAGATCAGTTGCGTCCACATCACCAGCTTCCCGAGCTTCCGTTTTTCTTAGTAGAGGCGGATGAGAAGGTTCTGGCGGCAAGCCTGCGGTCCTTTCTCCTTTGCGGTGGAAGTTTCCTTCTGACGAAACTTCCTCTCCCATATTTTGGAAGAGGTAGGCAACAGTGTCACCGACAGGTCGCCCGTAGTCAGATTTCCAGTTCCTCTTATTAACGGAGTTCTTGTACTATCCTATCTGGCTGACCGCGCCGGAGACATTGAGTGTAGGTCTTCCATAAATTTCTCCGTGGGAAAACATGAATCTGGCGAGGCCTCCGAAATCTCAGCCACGGCATGATTTCTCAAGGTCTGTGAATTCTTATCACTTGGAGACTTACAATCCTTTGTTTCCATGTTCACGTGTGTTTGGGCACCCTTAGTGTTAGTAAATTATCACAAGCTCCTCCACCACGCAGGTTATCGTGGATACCTCTATCGATTTAGGCATTACGATTCGCCATGTTGCCCAAGCGCCCGACTTTGAACATGTCTTATATCAATGCCCTAGGTTTGGGGTTCAAAGTGTCGCATTTGAAGCTGCTGTTGGGGAGCAGATTCGACAACATAATGAAGCATATTTTAAAATCGAAGAGGATATGGATTTCAGTCGGAAAGGTGCTCACAGCCATTCATAAGAAGCTTAGACAGGAGGGAATCAGTCGGAAGAAGGAACTGTTGAGGAGCACGAATGTGATCACCACTGCAGGATAAATTCTGATTCAGCCCCGCAATGTAATATGATATGGAAGTCCCCGTGGGGAGAATGGAAGGAGAAGGAGGTGGTTTTAGTGTGTAAAAGTCGCACTTAATCGTCTGGCAGGAGCCAATGGTAGCTTCCAGCGACAGACAGACGGACGAACAGGCATACATTGAATCCCAACTAATAAAGCTTTTGTTTTACACAAAATCTGAAAAAATGATAAAACCAACTAATAATTGACGAATGGTGATAGCTTGGTTGATGTTTTTCGATACTTAATGGTTTTTCGTATTTTCTTACCTCAAAAATACAAAGTTGTATGTCCTATTTTTGAACATAAAGATTTTTAGCTAATTTGAAAGAAAAATGCTGCAATTCAACTCATATCCTTAAAAGCAGCTCACATTTTCGACACCCCTACCGCATATCCCGGCACTTACCTAACCAGTAAACAATCCAAAGAAAACATACAACACCATAAAAAATACATTTCCTAAATATCTGTCGTTTATTTTTATTGTCCAAAGATTTGCTAACATTTGATCCGAAGAAATAATAGAAAACAAGGAAGAAAATACAACAGGGGATGCTCCCGTGTCGCAAAAAAGACGAACATATGCCTAGCCTGACACATTAGCCACCATTGGGGAGCAAGTCCTTACTTTACTACTGGAACTTCAGCTTGCTGCCTCCGCAGACTGGTTCACATTGCCCGGAGTCCTGGAACAATGAGAACCCATAGTCCTCCGATGATAGCAGAACAAAACGACAAACATATAAAAACACTTAATGGTTAACCATTGCAATTTTTTTCCCAGTTGTCTTCTTGTTCGTCGAATTTTTTCCTTCCGCACGAGGGTGTCCTGAATTCCATCAGAAGACAAAATTCGTCAGTTAGAAAGTTAGTAGATACACACATTCTTGTGCTACATAGCCGGGGAAATCCTTTGCCAAACATTCCCAGATTAAACAATAAAAAGTGAACAAGAACTCGAGAAACCCTCGATAAAAAGAATAGAATGCCACTCAGGAAGCTCGCGTAACTCACTCCCCCTTGCGATTGTGCTGCAACCCTCATCAAGCTAAGCCAGGAGATTGTTATCGGTTTTTCGTTTCAGTTTTCCAGTGAGAAATGGGGGAGCGATGTCAATGACGAGGTATTGAAAAGTAGGCATTATCAGGTGGCATTTAACAATGTAAACTGTTCGATTTAAGTCGTTTCCTTTATCCAGCGGAAGATTGATCTCTTTTCGGTTCACCTTTTTAAGGATTATCGTGGTTTATTTTGTTTTAGAGTTGGTCGCTGGAGAAAAGGGTTTTGTTTGAGGATTTTCCGATTGCGCTTTTGGGTCCATATCGTGACTTTTAGGTAAAAGTGGCACGTAGGCTATTTAGTTTCTGAAAGCTATCGACAAACCTACATTTTTAAGGAAAATATGGAGGAGGATTTCACGTTCAGTCAAATATTCTGTTGGCTTTTTTATAGACTGGGGTAGTTTGAAGCGTCTTCCATAAAAGATATCAAACTGAAAGGACTTGAAAAAATAGATGGTTGTTGATGATTTCCTGGAAAGTTATCCCATTGGAATTTATTCTAAGATTTAAAAGTAGGAACTGCGGCGCAAATGTTCATCTATTGCTGGAGAAAGGTGAGCCGTGGAAAACATTCCGAGCAAATGGAAACATTTCCAGGTGGCTCGAGATAATACCATTAAAACACTGAAGAAGCACAATGTACAGACTTTGTAAACTCACATCTTATTGGTTTTCTCCATGTTCTTATATTGCAAGCCTACCACCTGGAGGCCGGATCAGGTGACTTCGATTTAATAGCTGGATCTCTGTGACGGATGATAGAAGTCCTCCTTGAACTAGTATAGTTCGCTGATCAACAATGTTAGAAAATATATATGAAGCTAACCCAGATTGAATTTGAAATTTAGTCGCCCTATCGTTAGTGATACCGATCCTTTCAGTAACCGGTCAAATACAGCAAAATCCGAAAAATTTAAGAAAGCCACCGGCAACTTAGAGTCCTATCGTTTCCTGGCAATGCTCTTCAGTTGTTACTGCGATTTTTTTCCACTAAACATTTCCAACCTCTAAATATTGTTCGTTTTTCCACTATTGCGAATTAGTTAATAAGACGAATCTAACATTGAACAACAACAATTTTGGTGCTACAGTCGGCAGAAACTACGCTTCTCAGATATTCAAATTGATCAACAGCTACGCTTCTTAGACTGCTTCGCCTGTTAATGCAGATGAGCGAGTGAGATGATCCGTCCGACTCTACTTGCCTTTTCTTCCAAATCCATTAGACGCGAGAGGTAGCAGGCAAGGTAGCATGAAGAATGTCATCGAGAACAAGAAGAAATAATATCTATAACAATACGTCACCTGATAGATATCATTTTGGACCAAAAATTCCTTTGACATTTTACCTCGCCACAGCATCTGACATTTTGCGCCATTGTAAATCACTCAGGTAATAGCTATTAGTTTCTTTGAAATCGGACTACCAACTAAACACTTCCCTGCCACCAGAGAACTAGCTTTGAATCGTGTGACACATTACTTTGGGCTAGCTCCCCCGGCTTTGGAGCCTTCAAGTTAGGGGAATATTTTCACCAGTGGGGGGGGGGGGGGGAGGGGAGGAAGGGAGTTGTTAGTTCAGGGAATCCCTTACTATCCGGTCCCTCTGCCGGTCGAATTCAATCTTCGCCGCAACAAGAAGAGCCCGAACTTAATGCGCAATACGATTCCAGCTGCCAGCGCTCATCATCATCTCTACCACAATGTTGTCTGAAGAGAGCTCCTCTGTGTCTGCATAAAGCTGCTGACGAAAGTCGTCCCACCTTTCACAAGAGAAAAAGGTGTTTTCAACGTCGTCCGCCACTCCATTGCAGAACACACAATCAGGAGATCGCGTCTTCCCAATTCGCTTAGAAGTGGGGTAAGCAAGTAATCAATCTCACCGTGCGTTCGGCTCAGCCATGGGTCTAAATTGTCGAAGAGCCGCGCAGTCTATCTGCTCCTTGGCTCATTTTGCCGAGAAACTTGCCATTCGGTAAGGGTGCGTTGACGTTCTTCACGGGCAACCACCTCTCTTAAGTTCTCGCCCTTACGGCGGTAGATAACTTTGCGCTCCTTGGCAAGGAGAGCAACGGGGATCACTCTCGCGATCATCATCATAGCCGGTTTGGAGACGGTGCGATAAGCAGACGTCACTTGCAAAGCTCATAGAGAGGTCCGGTCATAGAATGGATCCCTGTGCTACTCCCGACGTGATTTCCATCCCCCTCTGGTCATTTAGCGTCTCCTAGAGCAGGTTGTGGCTTTTCAGATAATTCCTCAATATCCGCAAGAGATAGCTTGGCATGTGGAATGAGTTTTCTAATGTGCCTAGCATATCTGCCCCTCCAATGTAGAGCACTGTAGTTGCATTTCCAGTTTACGCTGTCGAAAGCCTAGATTGCTTCAATTGTCTCTTTGGTTTGATCTATCTATTTCGATCCTAGGGAGTACATCAGCTTCCTTATTGAGAACCAAAAGTGAAGGTTTTCAGGGTTGTACTTCCCAAAAGGTGATGTAAGGGTATTGTACTTCTGAGTCGCGAGAATACGGGTATCTCTTGGGGCATCTCTGCCTGAATCACTGGGAAACCTTAGCATCTTAATTCTTCCTGTCGTTTTCTTGGTAGGTTTCCACAATCTTTTCTTCACTTAATAATGACATTATTCACCAAGATCGTTAATTACCTAATTAAAGACTTCTGGGAATGTTCCTAAAGGCATTTACAAAAAACAGAGATATTTGCCAAAATTAATTGATAAGAAATCAGGATATAATAATTATTCATCTCATTTGCAATAATTAGGGATAATTATAATCATCCTATTCTAGAGGATCAATTAGAAAATGGTATAAAATACCTGAATCTCTCATCTCTCTTCAATATAACACGAACAATAATCCAAGAACAGTGTCTACCTTTCCTTTATATAACTACCCGAAAATTAAACAAAATAAAAAATGGCTGAAAATACTGGATTCCTTACACCCCGTAGAGCTTTATTGGATTTACCAAGCGATAATACGTCGCCAGTTGTTCGAGCATTCAATCTAAATTCATCCTTGACCTGGCAAGATGAGGAAATTATACGTCGACGAGGACGCCGTAGCTTCGATTTGAGCCGTGTATCCCGAGAGTCTAAACAAAGCAGACGCATCTCCTGTCGAAGTCCATTTCCAGATGAAACAGAAAAACGCATCGATGTCGGACAGGGTAGATCTTCCAATTGTAGCAGTAAAGAAGATAGTATCGCTCCCTTAACGTTTGATACCACAAGATCTATCAGTGGGAGTCAAAGTGCTTTTCCAGTTGAAGAGAATGGTATAGGACAGGGCACATCTCCTGATATTAAGTGTAACGAGGAAAGGACTGCCAACACAGTATCTGATAAGCGAAGGTCATTCAGTAGGCGACAAAGTCTAAGGCGATTGTAAAGTGGGTAGATTAATTTGACGAAACGATATTATCTTGACTATAACTGCTGGTATTGATTTGTTAGAAGTACAACTTCTCCTTAATATGTTTACTAAGAATAATAAATAGATTCATAAGAAAATTCACAGTTTTTATTTTCCATAGAAAGTGTCCTTCCCTTGGCATCCATAAAAAGGTGGCGGATGAACTCGACTCTAGCTAGAGTTGGGCAATCGCAGAGAGGTTTTCGCTTCCTTCTCCGCAGCTTCAGCAATGCAATTTGTATGCCGAGCCTGGCGGCATGGTCCCCATGGGACAGTGCCCCATGCAGACCGCCATAATATTGAATGCATTGAGAGCATCTGCCAGGCATGACTGCAGAGCCCCAGTAGCACCTGCAAACATGGTTCTTTGAGTCCTATTGTATTTTTTGTTCAAAGCCTGCCGCCATACCATGGAGCCATACATTAGGATCGGACGCACTACAGAGGTGTACATCCAGAGAACCACCCTCGGCCGGAGACCCCATTTCTTTGCAAAGGTTTTCTTGCAGGCATAGAAGGTTATACAGGCCTTCTTAACCCCCAGTTCTATGTTCAATTTTCAACTTAGCTTTGGATCCAGGATTACAATCAGTTCTCTTTGTTCATTCACCCGTGGTAGGGGGAATTCAGGTATCCTTGGGTGGGTGGTGAATAGCATCAGTTCTGTTTTAGTTGAGTTTATACTTCCCATCACTCCTCCATGATGTCCCTCATCATGGACGGAAACATCCCCGGCACTAATATCACCAACTTGTCGGCATTCGCCACCACCTTCATCCCGCTGCTGTCTAAGATTCGTAAAATTTGAAGCTGCAAACCCTTCAAACAAGGCTCTAACTCACAGTCCTTCTCGCTGGCGGGAAAGTTGGTTTGAACCTGCAACTGCAAGGTTTCACTAGAAGATTCAATCCAGGAGCCGTCCGACTTTTTAAGAAATGATGGGCTCTTATGTCCCTTGGACAAAGTCTTACTGAGCTTACTGAGCAGTAGTTATTCTGGCGGAGCTAATCGGTCGTGAGCCATGTAAGCCGAGGAAATATACACGTTCTCTGCTCTTACCTGCTCCAGTTTGACCACGACTAGGTCGCTGGAACTCAGGTTCGGACACAGGAAAGCGTGCAGACTCTTCGTCACGAGGATACATGCTCTTGGTCTGTCCTGATCAGCATCTCCTCTGCTGTGGTGTAATGGGCTGGTCGCCTCCTCCCAGGATTCCTGTATTAGTGCGATGTCGATGTCTTCTTCTAGGAGGTAGATTAGCTGATGCGCACTTCGAGTGTTCTGATCTGCTTGTGTGGGGAGTTCGTCCGTTCCTCCTGTGGCCAGCGTCGCTGTGGGGTTTCGCAGTTCGTGGCCCGTCGGCTGACTGTTGCTGCGTACTTTTCTTCCGATGTTGCTTAGCATCCGAGTTCTTGCCCACTCTCCGCATGTGTGATCTTGCTCGAGAGCGATGGGCTTCGCCTTCTGCTCGTCTGCTAGGCGTTTGCTGCTGTATACCAATCCCCTGGTATTTAGCGAGATATTTTTCATCCATCTGCCGCCTCGCTCTGGGAGGTCCCTGCGGTTGGTTTCAGCACAGCAGTGCTACGGCTGGCACCGAGTGTACTGTTTTTCCCAGCAGCTCATCCTCTGATGATGCGCTTGGCGTCACCCCCTATTCTTTATCGCTGTTTTTTTATTTTTAAAATTGAGATTCTGAATAGTTTCCGCAATGGGCATGGAATACTGGAACCCTTGTGCAAGCGTAGAGAGCGTTGTACAGGAAAAATACGTGTTCTAAATATCAAGCCTGCATTGATATGAAAATGGCGTTACGAGCGTCATTTCAAAATTCCGCACAAAGTCAGAGCGATGGCACTCCTGGCGCGTATCGAGGTCATGTTTAGTTAGTCCCATATCTTAGAAGAACACATACGTAGTTTCTGTCAGATAGGCCTATTTCTTTGGGTTTGAATCGAGGAAGTCAAGTGATTTTCAAAAATTGGACGAAAACAATTCCTTCGGCTGGAAAGATTAGGACGGGATTCGCAAGGAGTAAGTACGTTACTGATTAGACTCCCCATATTGTGTTACTATCAGGACCTACGTCAACATGACAGAATCTCTTTAAGAGCTTCCAAACTGTAATAACTGCCTTATAAATTGTAGCATATCAACATAGCATCCTTCCTAGTTACTAAGAGCCAATAAAAGGGAACATATGACGAAATCAATTCCCCTCCGGTTTGCATAATATCCATATGTTTACACACTTCCAAAAGTATCTCATATCCACATATGATACTATTATCTTTGAAAAGTACACACATCTCAGTATAACCATGATGAAGCCTTAAGATGTTATCCCTTGTCTTTACCGTCAATTGAGTGTAGGGTGGGGGGAAGTTTATTCAAACCATTTCTAGCTATTCATATCATTTATCATGGTTTTGAAGATTTAATGGCTTCCAGGTGAATATATGCGAACCATAAATGCATGTGGTTTTGTGATTTCTGAAAATTAAGTAAGAAGTTGCTTGGGGCGGCGTAGAATTATCTTCCGTCATTCCTCGAAGTCTTTTAGGACATTTTACCTATGCGGAATGAACTCGGGGGACCACGTAATGATAGAATGTGAGGTAAACGTTAGCTGAAGGATTGTCAGTTGGAATAATTTAATTAGGAATAATTGTCTATTTGTGTAAAGTGAAATTATGCAGGTGGAAATTATGAGAGAACAATTGCTGCGGAATGGTACATTTGGAGAAAATATTCAGAAAGACACGAGAGGAGCGGGAGCTGGAGACATTGGAAGCTACTGATGTTGAGGTTTTCTCTGAAATCATGGAAGACGAAAGGTAAATGTCAGGCCTTTAAGCTTATTCTGATCGAGGTAGAAAGAATAAAATTCTAATCCCGAAAAATATAGTTAAATTTCTGTAGTTTATTAAAGGCAAGCACAGCAAACTTATAAGGGGAGCGGTGAGGGTGCTCTACATTTTGAGAGGTAGAAAGCCCCGCACATTTGGAAGTTCATAGGCAACTAGGGACACACCTAATCATACCGATGTATGAGCGAACGAACGGTGGTCAGAGCAAAGACAAAAGAAAAATGTGGTAAGGAGAAAACGGGGATCCCTGGTGCAAGTTCAAGTGCAAGTGGCATAATATCTTCACGGGGTTGAGTTGCCCTCATGTCCAGCAGTCGGTGTGATTGTGAGGAGAGCGTGCCAGTATGACATATCCACTGCCGTTCCGTCTTCCGATCACAATCCGTACGAGTGCTAGGTCTGTGCGCCGTTCATGTTCTTCTTTTGAGATAGTGTCAGGCCAGTATATTCCAATGACACGACGCAGGCAGGTATTGACAGAAGCTTGGAACTTTTGGGGAACAGTGGGGTTCTCTTTCCATGACAGGAAAGCGAATCTAGTGCTGGTTCGGTGCCACCGCCAGACTGAGAACCTTGTGTTTGTTGGTGTTTATCTTGAGTTCAACTTGACAGTCGAGGTGTTTAAGGAAAGATGTCATCGCCCATTGCAGTCTTCCACGACAATATGCAATTCTCGAGGACTCCGCTTTGCACCTCAAAACTCTCTGAGAATTTATCTCAGCTATTAATTTCTCCGAAATGCCCTATTGTGTAGAGAACTCCAGATATACTCCACGTTCACGTTATCGAAAGCTTTCTCGAAATCGATGAAGAGCAAATGAAGCGAAGATCTAAACTGCGCGCACTGTACCAAAATCTGTAGGGTGTTGATAAGATCAATGCAAGAGGATCTGGAGGGGCAACCAGCCTGCTCTCTATCGATTAAGCTTTCAAAATGTTCATTGATGCGTTCCAGAATTATTTTAGTTATCGTCTTTCCGACGACAGGGAACACGTAGAAAAAATTCTGGAAATATGGACGACAACAAAATAAAAAGTGCAGATAGCATACCTTCAAATTAGCTGGTTCACTGTGTCGGCTTGAGAATATCAGGAAGTTACGATGGATCAAAATGACCTCTATTCCATGCAATTTGCTGCTTAGCCCCTTTCTCTTGCACCAGTTATGAGCAATTCTCAATCTCGTTTGGATTCTACCACATAGGGTTTCCTTATGTTTACCCTTATATATTAATACGATATCATTAGCGTAACCCAGGATCTTCTATTCAGTATTTTTCAACTCTTTCAGAAATATCCTCCATATTAGCAATGAACAATATTGGGTTGCCTTTATGAGAATAGAACCACGTTTGTACGTCTACTTGCCTATTTGCTTAACATTTTGCCCATCCAGAAGGCCACAGTGTTTCTGACTTCTTAGCGAATTAGGGCATTCTGTGTTCTATATCTAAGAACTGGATCCAGGTGGTGAGCCTCCGCCATTTGAAGTCAGCGGCTGCTAAATAGCCTACCGAAGCACTGTCAAGAGCAGAGCTCTGTCTGCTAGTCCGACAAGCGGCTCATTCTGCACTATGTTCCTATACTCGGCAACCCAGAGGAGTGTGCCTTTGTGTTGTTTAACGTGTCCTTGTAATGCCTCACCAGACTGGAGGATGTCTCCACTGAGTACAAAGTCTGCTTGAATTATGCCCCAGTCATCGATAGGCTTCCAGTATCGCTCCTGTCCAATGTGTAGAACTGCGTGCTTGACTACCAGAGCACCGGAGAGATGAGAATTCTGATCAACTGGCCTCCTCCCAGATGACACTTCATTTCCCTGGTTTTCCAATCCTATTCTGGTTAGAAGCTCCCTGATGGCTTTGGTACTAATGTTGTTGAATGGCTCCTGCATCCAGAAACATTGGTTGATTGGTTTCTGGAACGGTTGTACGCTCCTCGAAGGTCCCCAGAATGCTGGGTTTCTTCAAGTTGAGTGAGGTTCCTTAAGGGCGGCATTGTTATCGTGATGGGTGATCTGAATGCCAAGGTAGGCTCTGTCAGCACTTTGCTCGGATATATGATGAGGAAGCACGGTTTTGGCGAGGGTAAGGATAATGGTGGGGAATTTGTACATTGTTAGGTTAGTTGAGTTTCAACTGACTAACACCGTACGAGTAACCAAATTGACCGCTTTATGATCTGCAGTTGAATTTGAAGCTGTCTTCTGGATGTGCCTAACAAAGACGCTTTTATCGGCCTGGAAAGGGATCATCCCGTTCGCTTGTATGTTCTGTCCGCCATGACGTAAAATCTCGATGGATCATTTCACAATAGCGCGCGGAGTTTCGATCTCCGCTTTACTTGCTTTTCATTGATTTCGATAATGCTTTTGACAACATAAACAGGGAGTGTATCTGTCTAACTGCACTGAGGGATAATGTAGAAAAATTTGATACTAAAGTCGAACTCAGCAGAGTTAGATTTTATCATCGATTTTATTTCTTCTAGTTATCGTTCTTCATGCTACCTTGTTCGGAAACAGGAAGGAGTTCATGATGACGATGACCTCGTTTCGTGAACACGTCATCTACGCTGATGACAGCAGCTTGCTCTCCCACCTTGACCAAATGGGTCTTGATTTCGAAGGCGAGACAAATAGAATCGATCTGAAGACAAACACGAAAGAAACCAAGATAGCTGGAAAGTGGGTCGCCTCTAGGGCACCAGGGGCAGAACAGTAGAGGAAGACGTCTTTGAATATTATGGGTTAAATTTTGAATATTATGGTTCAGAAACTTGAGGTATCACGTATCCATAGTGAAACGCTGTAGTTCGGTGAAAAATCCCTATGGCAATGGCCGGTTATAATTCTAGCTTCAATAGTTTTTGGTTTATCGTGGTTTCGTGTTAATGCTATAGTTGGGTTCTTATCCATAGCCGCTATCTGAAAACAGACGGAAGTGGATTAAGTTAGTTTCCATATTTATACTCTTAACCATGCAAGTTCCGAACGAAGATAATATAGGTTGGGAGTAGTCAAGGATAGGATAGTCAAGGCTTTCGAATGTGGTCATCTGATGATTTCCATTCCCTTGGATCAGCCACGCATACGTTTCTATACGTCTAAATCTACCAAACGCTCACGGAACTAGTCTTCAAGAGTTTCCCTCAGTTGTGTCAAAACACACTTCGTTACTGACTGATGTGCTAATAGCAGTTCGCGCTGTCTTCATTAAATATGATGCGCGCCAAATAGGTGTAAGTTTTCCAACAATTTGGAGTGTCCGGTAGAATGGTGTTGCCTTTCTTCAGGCGGTATGACCACGGGAGATGTCTTCTGAGAAGCAGACGTGGAACAAAGAATGAGTAGTATATTCTTTGTTCCATTTTCTTTCTTCAGACAAACGGAAGATATTAGCTCGTCTTTGGCTATAGTTTTGTATAACCTGGATGCTTTTATGTATTGTTTTTTCCCTTCACAGAGTTTCCTGAAGCTGTTTCTTGTTGCTTCCCCGATCACTTTGCTATAGGTCGTCAGAGCACTTTAGTACCTCTGTCGGTCCCCGGTTTGTTTCGTTATGTTAAAGAGTTTTCGGATCGCCGAAACGTACGTCCTTGGATAACTTGATTGTCTTTGTCAACAGCTGACTTCATAGACTCTATTGAGTCTATTGAGTTCCATCACTCTTTCCACCTCAAGTTTTTTGTGGACTGTGTTCGAGATTGTTATCCTGAGATTCCTTTTTTTTCTATCTACTTCCGAGGTACTCTCAATGTCAAATCTCATATTTCTGTGATCCGACATAAAGGGCTCATTCGATACGCCTCAATTTTTGATCAAGCTGCTCATCAGAGGGTTTCCTAACGTAACGTTTAGTACCTCTTGCGATAGGGCGTGTTACCTACATTATTTATGTGCCCTTGTTGTTTAGGATGAATTCAAGAAAGTACTCACCTCTTCGATTGGTGCTATTTCCTGGTGGTGGTCGTTGGTAACACAGACGAGAGGAAGTAGGAGCGCCTACCTCTCACAGAACTTTACTAGTCTAATGACTAATTCTGGTGTAATTCTCAGCTTCCAAAGAAGAAAGGAACCAGCCTCCAAAAAAAGAAAGAAACTTTGAAAGACATATACAAACTTTAAGTTCCGTTTGATGAATGATACAAACTCTTGGTTTTTCCCAATAGGAATCCCAAATGACCTGCATGCCTCCTTCTCACAGACCGCGAATCTGTTCCCGGTACACCCCGGGTTACTCAAATGTTACCCTTGGAATTAGCCCTTGTAATAACTGTAGATGCAGGTTTTGTACGGTGGAGGTTTGCTTGGGCTATTTTAGTCCTGGCCATTGGCTCCATTAGTGCTTGGAGCTCTTCTCCAATGTCGGAGTATCCTCCTCCTCCTCATATATGGCACTTCTTTGTGTTTCGCTGACCGACTTGAGCCCTAGAAGGTCTAGGTCACCCAGATTTTCCTCTTCTATAGGGAGCAGGTTCACTTTCCTTTGATGAGGTAATTATGGCGTTTAATTGTCTCCATGGATCGGTGATCTACTCCGGTCATGTGAAATTTTAACTTTATCTTACTCGTTGGTTTGAAAATTCTCCATGATCGCATGTAGAGATCCCTGCTTTGAGTGATGAGAAGACGCAAAAGCTTTCCTGTCTTAATCGCTGAGGGTTTGGGAAGGTAAACTGTCACCATGTGTATCATCGCCAATCCAAGTCGTTCCCTTCCAGCCTTGCTATTTATAAACTATACTATAGTGTAGCCTCCATTGGACAATGTACCATCCTGCTTGTTTCTTTTTTTACTGTAGTACTTATATAGTTCCCATGAGTATGTTTGGGGGTTATGAGGTTTGCTGTGCTATAGTCTTTACCCTTTAGCATCGTGAGTGCAAACTTACTTACGACGAGGCGGACAGGAATCAATGAGGCTCCGTTCGAATAAAGCCAGATACCTCGATGCCACTTATCCAATGGGCACGGTTCGCATAATACCCTGGATTGGGGAGGTGTTTTTCGGCCCCTCAGTCTAAGATCCGCAGTGTTTCGTTAGCAGTAGGGTCACTGTTATTAACGTTTTAAATTTAATTTTAATTTAATTAAAATACTTTATTGGAATTATAATTTAATTGATTTATGACAACTAATACAGCTTTAAGATTAAAATAAATTTGTGACAACTAATACAGCTTAGACATCTTTTTTTGTATCTGACATTTTTCGTTCCCTACATGGCACTCTGCTCTTCACTTCTGTAGCGAGGTCTAAACTGAGTGAAGAGCGCCGGTAACGTCATCTGTCCACTAGTATTCGCAACATTCGAAATAAACTTCGAATGGCGCGAATCCTGTCGCGCCACATCACCTTGGACAGGGTGTGGCAGATCTTGAAAGAGGGGAGTTCCTATCCTACAGTTCACTGCTTTACCACTTTCGGAATTATAGGTTCACTCTGTTGTGATGCTGCCTATATTCCCGTGATGCTGCCTAGCGTGCTGACATGTAATCAATCTGCTCATGGGAACTTCCTTAGAGTTGCATTTAGGGGGAGGCGAACCTGCAGGACCTACTTTCGTCGACCCAGAGGCATGAGGTATAGGTCTGCCCCCGTTTTTAACAGGGGTCAACTTAGGGTGAGTTCCTAACCACTCGCAAGTAATGTTTGTTTCTGCTTCTGTCATGGAATCATGGACCTTGGCCTGTTGGTTCTGGAACTTGAAGAAGTGGAGCTGAACGAGGGGGTTGGTCTGGCGGGTTTTAATTTTTGGTAGAATGCTATAGACACCAAACATCTATTCGAGAGGAAGAGGACATTTAAGTAAACCAAATTCTAGTTTTTGAAAGCTTTTATCTGAGTTTGACGATAGCTGGTTGATATATAACCACACCACGCTTAACAAAATTTGCAAATAGAAATTCGTTACTATCCCCAATGACATTCACATATGCCTTCCACCCCCTACACATTCAAAACCATTTCAACGCTACATTACCAAATGAACTACAGCACAAAGCTAATTTCGCTCCATTAAGAACATTCAGCTTAGGGCAATGTTAGCATTAGCATTAAATGCCATCAACCCCTAATAATCCACTCGTATCCGTCTACGCGTTCACGCTACTTAGCAAGAGGGAAGAACTGCCGGTATGTCACCATGCATGCAAATTTCTGCGTCTCACCTACGTAGAAATGCTGTTTCGGATGTGAAATGGGGGATGCCAGATAGCAGCTACCACACAAGCGGTCGTTTGCGTTGAATGTCGCTCGTTTACTTCTCCCACAGTTTCCTTCTTTTATATCGTCCTTTGCAATTTTTCGCGTATATTTATGGTTGGATCGTTTTGAACCTGTTTTACACGTTTTATGAGTTCAATAACAATTTTAAAAGTGGCCCATTTAAAATTATAATCATAATTTCGCGAGTGGGAGGAGAGGTTTTTTGGAGAATTAAGGGTGGAAGGTTTCACTTCCGCGCCAGAAGCATACGCGCAGGCATGTTTGCATGGAGCTATGTTGTAAGCAAATTACTTGATTGAGTAAGTTTCTGCTGTCACAATTCCAATTCCAGGTGTGGAGGTGGTAGATATTGGCGAGAAGGGAGGGGGAGGTTTTGCCTAAAACTTTAGACTTAAAATTTCTTCTAAATGGCCGAACTCCTTTGTACTATAAAAGTAGACTCCTATCTTCAAATCCCTACAACTGTAGTTATCTACCTTCAACTCCTGTCGTACGAAAACTTCTTATATCCAAAATTCATTGTACCCATAAAAGATTATTGCATGACAATTTTCCTGCACAAATTTTTTTCGTCAGCGGAAAATGTCATCTAAAAGCCATTTCGCTCCCGGATAATGGCCTAAAATGCAAAAGAAATAGGACATTAACAAATGCCACCAGTATCTCTGTTTTATTGCGATTTGACGTGGTGAATGTCAAAGGGATTTCCCCAAGGCATTTTTATCATGTGGGGGATTAGATATCTCCAAGGATAACGTTGATACGATTTCCGTGTATATTAAGCTCGTCGTGTTTCTTCCTGAGAAAATCAAATCTCATACATCCAAACAGACGTCACCTGCAATATTGCATTGATCCTTGGAATATTGAAGCCGTCCTTCTCAAGGCAGAAAAAAGTCTTTGAAGAGCTAATGAAGGAAAATCAATCGATTTCAGTCCAGCTGAATCAGAAGCTCCTCCAGACTATCCACAAACGGTTTTTGCTTCTCTTTTACAAGTGGAGTAATTGATTTCGTGATAAAGGTTTTAATTACGATGCCATTCAGGGAAAGTCTTCCCTTTTCCACGTTTCATTTGTACACTGTGATGCCAGAAAAGGAAGTTTCCTTAAATCAATTGATAGTTGAAGCGTGTGTGTGTGTAAATACTTTGTCGGAGAAGGGTAATCAGGAAACTTTTAGAAATCGAAATGTTTGTTTTGAAGGTTGAAGGAAGATGTCATTTGGAAATCCGGGAGTCTGTCTTGGATTTAAGTGTTTGAGGAAATGGGAGGGTTTGAGTTATAATAGAGTTTGTTTGATATGGCTTGAATGCTTCGGACGACGGTGTTCATTGATTTGCATTATTTCAACCTTAGTTCATATGGATGGTTCCTTGGAGTCCCTATTTCGGAGTCAAATGTCACTTTCGAGATTTTTCCTGACAGCGCCCAATGTTAGATTTTATGGTTTGATTATTTTTGCGGGTTTGAATTCTTTGTAACAGCATCATTGGTAATTTAAAAAGTTATAGTCTTCAATTTTTTTTGCAATGTTTCAGCGTAGGGAGTGACAGGAAGCTATAAAGTCCACCCTTGAATGAGAAGTGAAAACTATCAGTATGACACTTATAGTTGACAAAATATACTCGCATCAAAGATATTGAATGCGAATCAATCTTAAATATGATACATAATGCTTTTTAAGGTTTTCTGTAAAATAAATAATAATAGCGCGGAGTTAGCTCGCTTTAGCTATTTTTCCATTCTTTCTATGCGTGACGTCCGTACCCGCGTCTTCCTCACCTCCTCCGCTTTTCTGGTAGTCAAAGGGTAGTATAGGTTCCAGGGCGGAACGTGGATTGGTACCCACGATGGAGCATAAAACCTGGGAAATGCCTGCTGAACCAACACCAACAACTCTACTACCAAACCCTATCTCCACCTTCAGGTGGTGACCGCTGGGAGCTCTTTCTTAACGAAAAGCTGGAGACGGAGAAGGATGAAGGCGAGTCTCCCGCGCCTAAAAACGAGATAAATTGTACCAACTGCTCCTCCAGGTTGGGGGTTGGGTAGTTCTGACAACCCTACACGGAAAATAACTTGTTATGAAGCCACAAAAGGAGTCTCGGACTGTACAGATAACACAAGGAATAACGATTTGTGCATTTTCTCGTGGAACGTGCGCTCCCTGTACAGAGATGGACCTGCCAAGCAGCCAGCCGACCCTGTCCTAATATAGGGCTGATGTAACAGCGTTACAGGAGATATGTTGGACAGGGACCGGTTTCCTGGAGAAGAGCCTGGAGAGAGAGAGGACCTGGAGATGAAGTATTAACAAATGATCTTCACATCTTCACAACCACCTAAAGAACGTTATCATGAATACGGCCACAAACATACTTGGCCCCAGCCGGAAAAGGGGTCGGAACGGCTCTTTAAGTCCACCCAATTACTGGCCTATGCTGACGATATCGACATCATGGGAAGAACCACCCGAGACTTACAAACTGCCTTTATCCAGATCGAGCAGGCAGCGCGAGATCTTGGGCTGCATATCAATGAAGGCAAGACCAAATATATGGTGGCAACGTCGACACCGAAAGCCAACAAACCAACAACATCAAACCGCACTGGTCAAACGGGAAGAATAAAGATAGGAGAATGCAACTTTGAGACCGTTGATAATTTCTCCTATCTAGGGTCGAAAATCACAACCGATAACAGCTACGATGATGGTTGTTGTCAGCCAACAGAGCCTATTTCAACTTCCAAAAACTGTTCCGCTCGAAACGTCTCACCATAGGGTCAAAGCTCTTACTGTACAAGACAATGATCTTGCCAGTCCTCATGTTTTCCTCGGAGACTTGGGTTCTTAGGAAGAAGAATTGCGAACTCTTGGCCGCGTTCGAGAGAAGAATCCTCCAAGAATTTTTGGCCCCCTACATGAGGATGGACGATTTCGTAGCCTACATGACGACGAAATCCATGAGCGATACCATGACCGTCAGGTTGTGAATAAAATCCGACTCAATAGGTTACGGTGGGCGGGTCACTTAATCCATATGGATGAGGATGATCCAGCCCGGAAAGTCTATAAGGGCAATATCTATGATAGAAAAAGAAGATGAGGCAGACCCTGCCTAAGGTGGAGCAACGGCGTAGGTCAGGACGCCAGAGAGCTTTTAGGGATATCGAATTGGTGGACCTCGGCGCAAAACCGGGATATCTGGAGTTCCTTATTAAGGCAGGCCTAGACCGGATATCGGTTGTTGCGTCGTTGATGATGATGAATATCACCCTCGACTCCGCCTGCCCCGTGGAACAATCATAAGGTATTACACCACGGGGCGGAGTTAGTTCACTTTAGCTATTTCTCCACTCTTCTTTCTATGCGTGACGTTCGTAACCGCGCCTTCCTCATCTCTTCCGCTTTTCGTAGTTTATCATGGAATCATGCTATCATCGAGTTGATCGCATTCCAATCGTCCTGCGATGTTAGCATTCTCATCATATTTTCTGGTATCAGTGCTTCACATAAAGTTTCCTCTAAGTTTCTCCCCTCGTCGCTGAATCTCGGATAGTGGACGAATATGTGTTATGGGTCCTCGGGGACCCAGTTTGGACTATTGGGCGAATTGTTCAATTTCAACCTGTAGAGTTACTGGCGATATCCCCAATGCACCGTCAGAAACTAGGTGAGATTGTAATTAATCTTTCCATGTTGTCTCCCCAGCCACTTCTAATGGCAGTGATCAGCCCGCCTGCCAACGCGCTTGCCATCTATTCATAGATCTCTCCCTTTCGGCGTTCTTCGTCCGCGACAAAGGAGAGACTGGCTTCAGATTGTATATACTCGTCATCTCATCTGCCAAGATGTCAATTGTCATCATTCCGGATATGACGAATGCAGCCTTATCTGAGACGGTTTTGAAGGCAAAAGGGCTGTCCTTCTGTAGACCACACTCAGTCTATGAGCATTACATGATATCCGAAATGCCTTTTCCCAAATAGGAATGGCATAAAGCAAGGTCGAACTCACCACCCCGGCAATAAGTAGCCCACAAGTACACCGTGGCCCTCTCACGTTCGGCATTATTCTTGCCAGGGCCATACTCGTCATGGATCCCTTGTCTCCAGCATATTGCACGTGTTGTTTAAAACTGAACTCCGTGTTTATCATCACTTCCAAGTATTTGATAGTCGGCCTGGAAGTGATGATGTGATTGTCGAATTTAATTCGGGCGTAATTTCACTTTCAGCTCTTTGTGATGAGAACCGCTTCGGTTTTTTCCTCCGCAAGTGCCAGTCCAGCGCTCTCTAATCAGGCCTTAACAGTACTAATTGCTTCGCAAGAAGTATAACTCAGCATCCTCTAGATGCTTTGCGACTACCAACCAGTTATTAGCATAACCCACTACCGTGACTTCCCCCGGAACCGGAAGGTTAACATGATGTTCCATAGTAGTGGGCGAAGTACGGAGCCCAGTGGGACATCCGCGGAGGCAACTTACTCCTCAGTTGGGTTTTATCGCTCCTGGTATTGTTGCAGAAAACTCTTCGGAGTAGAGTAACATAAGATTCCTCCATATGTGAATTCCTCCCCTTTACTTTGTTTTGAGGCGTTCTAAAAGCTATCTGGGTTACTTGTCGTTGAGTGTCTGGTAGAGTGGCTTGTGATATCTAACGTGTGTCAGCTGACGAAGATCCTGCTTGTAGATCATATTCCAACTCACTTGTAATGCGTTTTTCCTTAGTATAGTATAGTATTAAATTCTGTTAGATGTCTATCGTTTTGCCACATGTACGTTATTCAGAAATGGTTGAGCTTACTGGTACATATGTGCGAAATATGAACGCTTGGGATGTGCAGTATATTTTACGATGAGTCCCCAGGATCCCTCATAAATACAACATTTTGCTTCAAATAAATAAAAGGGAAATTTCGTTCAAAAATTCAAAACTTAAAATAATACAGGACACATTCTTAAAAACTACCTTACCGCTAGATGTGTTTCTCTATAAAATCTAGACCTACATTGAAGCTTCACTCCTTCATCTAATTAAAAACTTTAATAATAGCATATTATCCAATTCTGGAGATTTGCTAGAAACCCTGCTTGTGTTTATATTAGGACCACAATAGCGATGCAAGACATGATATAGGGCGCAAAGCTAGGAAGTTTGGTGTAAAACCTTGTATTATTAACAAAGTTATATTAGGTCAAAATCACTTGTGTAGAATGTCAATACCACATTAAAACCCATATTTTGACATGCTAACCCTGTGTGGAGTTGCCAAATCTCCCATCAGGCGCGTCCCTTTGTGCGGATAAGGGAACACTCGGTGGATGCATTACATGCACGCCTCAGGGGATGTGCGTGCATGGGCAAGTCTATGCACAGGCTGTGTAGGTGGGAAGTAAACACCCACCCGTGAATAAAAATTGGCTATAGGAAGGGCATCCAGAAATCAAACCAAATATGGAGGATGAGAAGGGTAGTTTTTTTACGGTGTAGGGCTTCGGAAACCCAGTACCAGCGTATACCGTCGATATCTAGCGACCGCAGTGCCTTAGTAGTGGGAAACCTGGCTACTTTGGCATCTAATGCTACAAGAGATCTTAGTGGAGTGGAAATGAGATTTGCACGGGATCCTTTTCGGAAAAGCTCAAAACTTGCGAGTCCACCACTGAAGGCAACTTTATCTCTAGGCAGCCGAGATTCGTCGAGGGACTGGGAAAGGAATTTGGAGAGTCCCCGGACTGACACAACTATCGATGCTATAAAATGCGTTCGTGGAAGTCAGCAAACTGCAACAGCGTTTGTTTCATTGGGGGAACACATAAATGAACTATGTGAGTTCATTAAAGAGAGGCAGAATATCCACTAAAATATCTGGGCTCTGATACGAAGTATTAAAGTATCCTATATTAGGTCGTTGGAGGAGAAAAAGGCCCAAACGTCATGTGGGAAAGTCACACGGGAGACGCAGGTGGCGCCCCCTCAGCGTAAAATCGGTGAGAACGCGGGCAAACGGAGTAGGGATGGAATAAGTGAATCCTTTTGTATCCAACAAGTGGCCAAGAAGAAAAAAGCCTCATCACCAAAGTTAACTGAGCCGGCGAAAGTTGTGGGTAGTCCTTCGAACAGGATAAAGCCCATTAATTCCGAAGAATGGACAAAGGTGAGTGGGAAAACGGCACAAGGAGAAAAAGAAGATTCGTCCGGAAGTAATCATTATTTCCAAGAAAGGAGATATGTCCTACACCGACATCCTTCGGAAAATCAATGCTGATTGGGAACTCACTGACCTGGGTAGCAGTGTGAGCCGTATGAGGCGTTTGCAAAAGGAGGATATATTGCTGGAACTAAACAAATCTACCGAGAAGATAGTGGATAACTTTCGCGGCCAGGTGCTAGCAAGCAGACATGAAAGCTTGGAACCAGCAAATAGTGATCGAGTGCAAACACCTAGACTTGCCGGTGGAATCAGGTATTACTCTTATTACCGCGGGCAAGGTAAGAATATGTTGAGTCCTGTGTCGACTTAGGGAGCAAATATCTCTGAGGAGATGCTTCAGATGTTTCGATTTCGGTCACTTTGGAGCAGCATGTATTAGCGAGTACGATAGGTCGAGAAGGTGCAGGAAGTGTGGGGAAGAGGGCCACTTTATCAAAGACTGCACTGGAGATCCACGATGTTGTGCAAAAGGGGAACGCGAGTAGATGACCGGCACGTTGCAGGTGCCCGGCATATAGGAGGGAGCTGAAGCGTAAGGCTAAATGAAGTTGATACAAATCTACTTCAACCATTGCGAGGCAGCTCAAGACTTGCTCTCGCAAACCATTCGAGGGTCGAATATGGACGTGACGGTAATATGTGAACCGTACCGAAATTACGTTAGTGCTGCGTGCGTGAAAGGCTCATCGGAAAACGCGGCGATATGGACACGTGGACGGCAAGCCATTCAAGAAACAATGGGAGCCGGCTTTGTACGAGCGAAAATCAACAGCGTCTACAGCTGCTATGCTCCTCCTAGGGCAACATTAGCGCAACATGAGGAGATTCTACACGGCTTGGTGTTGGACGCTAGAGACCATACCCTCAAACGCGTGGGACACTGGGGAAGTCGAGTGACGAACACCAGGGGCCAAATCTTGCTTGAACACTTCGCGGAGCTGGACATCGTACTCGTCAACGTTGGAAGTGTGCCCAAAGTCCAAGGCAGAGGACTAAGCACAATGGTCGATCGACGCTGGAAAAAGTGAGTCAGTTGTGTCAACGGATAACTGAGGCCTGCCACTCTACAATGCCGCGACGCAAGTTTCATCACAGTAGGAAACCAAGCTACTGGTACAACCAAGAAATTGCGCTGTTGAGAGCATCGTGTCGGCGAAATTAAGGTGCCAAAGGACCAGAGGGAACCAGAACATCAGCAGTCGGAAAAAGAATACCGCGATCTTCGAAGTAGTCTTAAGAAGGCTATACGGGAAGGTAAGAGGAATTGCTACAAGCAGTTGTGCCTTGAAGCAAATACAAACTCGTGGGGTGCTCCTTACAAGGTTGTAATGAACAAGATTCGTGAACAAAAATCACCTCAAGTGACATGCCCGTGACCCTTGTTCAAAATAATCGCAATCCTTTTCCAACAACAAGAAGAACGTGGACCTCATGCAATGGTTCAACAGGATGTCTTCACAATCCCCGGGGTGATCGAGGAGGAACTACGGTAAATCTGTGGACGAATTGGAGACAATAAGGCTCCGGGATTGGACGAGATTCCGAACAAAGCCTTGAACTTGGCTGCTAAAATCAGGCCCGCATGTTTCATAAGTACATTTAAATCATGCATGGTTGAAGGGCTGTTTCGCGCTCAGTATAAGAGCCCCAAAAACCACCTGGCACACCCTCTTCCCCACACTATGGGGAAGATGTTGGAGAGGGTGATATACAACAGGCTGCATCCCTTCGTCGAGCAAGCCGGTGGTCTATCGGAGTGGCAATATGGGTTTCGTAAAGTGCGGTCCACGGTTGATGCCATTGCAACGGTCATAGACCTGATGTGGGAGGCATCCGCCGCTGGTAAGTACTGCGCGGTGGTAACGCTGGATGTCAGGAATGCCTGTAACTGAGCCAACCGCGGTTGGATTAAGGGCACCCTGGCTAAACTGGATGTCCCTGGTTACTTAGCTCGGATAATCGAGAGTTACCTTTCGGAGAGGCTTGTTTAGTACGAGACGGACAACGGACTGAAGAAATATATTGTGGCAGCAGGTGCTCATCAAGGTTCCGTACTGGGGCCCCTGCTGTGGAACATATTGCATAATGCTCGCCATTCGCGTGCCAAGGGAGACAACATTTATTCGTTTCACAGACGACCTAGCAGCGGTAGTATTTGCGAAACGTCACCAGAACGTGGAACTGTATGCAAGTGAAACCACTCATGCTATAAAAGCATGGCTTCAAATGATGAAATTCGACCCGGCGGAAGATAACACGGAGGCGGTCTTTATTACCAATCGCAGGAAAAATAGCACTGTCAAAATCCGCGTTATTAATCAGGGGGTCGTTTCAAAATCGATCATTAGATACTGGGGGTAATGATCGATACCAAGTTGAGCTTCAAGGGGCACCTGGACTATGCTCGCGAAAAGACAGCAAAGGCGAGTTCATCTCTACCAAGTATGATGCTTATCGCAGGGGTGGTGAAATCCATCCTGCTATACGGGACTCCTGTCTGGGCATGGGCACTGCATAACACAGCGAACCAGAGAAGGGTAAGTTCGGCATACCGGCCAATCGCGCTGAGGGTGTGCAGTGCATATGGAATGGGATCAGGTGAGGCAGTGTGTGTCATCGCGGGAATGATTTCCTTAGATCTTCTGGCGAATAAGGTACACTGTCTCTACCGGAGAAGGAGGGTGAATCCGGGCGAAGCGACTGCGGGCTTCATAAAAGCCACTAGGGAGGAGCCGTATGGCAGCAGGTGGGATATTCCGAAAAGGGCCGCTAGACCCATACACTGATCCCTTGTATTAAATTACCACCTAACGCAGTTCCTTACGGGACACGGTGGATACAGGAAGTACTTGCATCGCTTCGGATTGGGTGAGTCTCCAGAATGTCCCGAATGCGCCGCTAAACTTGAGGACCCGGAGCATGTTATGTTCCACTGTACGAGATTCGTGAGTGGAAGAAGGAGGTTAAACGATGCCATCAACGCAGTTATCGGACCCCATAATTTGGTGGAGGAAATGCTGATGTCCGCACCAAACTGGAGTGCAATAAGCGGAACAGTAACTGCGACACAGGAGAAGCTGAAGGAACTGGAACAAGCTCGGAAACGGACGCGTGACTTAGTTGCGCTGGTTTAAACCAGAGCCCTCCTCGCGGAGTAATACTTCATGGTGGTCCCGCGGGGATATGGGCGGAGGACTGGGGGTTGTTTTAGTGGGTGAAAATCCCACATACTGCTGCAACTTGGCGCAGTAGTCTCTTTTTAAGATTTCCACCTACACCCATAAAAAAAACATGCTAAAGAATAATCTGCAATTAATTGACACTCTAATATCCCATCAATGTATTTCTTAACTCCTTCCATGTAACTTTAAATCGGGGACACCCCCTTCAAACATGCATATTTGTCTCCTTTGCCCAACTACTCATACGCACCTTCATGCGAAAAAGGTACCACTTCTAATAAGCTAAGTGCGGTTGGCATCTTGAAATATTACAAGTATCTACCGAAGAGCCAATTCCACCATTTCGAATTGAGTGCGGAAGCAGCACATGGAGTGGCTGAGGATGTGGGGTGTATGTCAAATCTACATACATTTAAAATGCAATTCTGTAGTCCTTTTTGATGTCGGCATATAAATTTAATCTATCACATTTCGGGTCATGCGAAATTTTAGAGTGTGTAACAAAGGAGAGTGTTGGCGAGATATGCTGGAGGCGGATGTGCGAGAAAATCCAAATTCAGGAAGCTTGAATCCTTTGTCAAGAATTGAGGATTTCCGAATCAAGTGGAATATGATTGAAGGCGTAGATTTTTTATCGTTGGCTAATATAATTCACACGGAATGATCCCCCGCAGATACAAAGTAAAAGGACATAAGATAGGGAAAGTGACAGGATATGTTGAAAAAAGATTTGATTTGTTATTTGGAAGATACATCCTCGTCCAAATCTCTTGCCAGGCAGACTGTATTTTTCCCAGAATAAATGTGAAGTGAGTAACACAATTTCAAGCACCGTTTGTGGGTTAACACGGGACACGAGAATAATGTCAAAGGAAGATGAAAAAATATGTAAAGGACCATTTCCATGCATTTATCCGTCGTAAATTGTTAAGGCAATCCCCAAGGAAATTAGCGTCTCTAAATCAAAGGAGCAAATAATGGAGCAAATTGTGGATATATCAGCGTCGCATTGAAGTTGAACCTAGCACGGAAGGATATAGAAGACTTCTTATCCCTCCCTCCGTCATTTATTTTCCTTTCTTTCCTTCCTTGGTTTCCTGTGTTACTTGGAGTGAAAATGTTGATAGTTTTTTTCACAGGACCATAATTGCAGCGGTCCCCCTTGTTCAAATCTGCTAATCTTCAAATACTTGACCCGGATCAGGACATATCATACGTCCTTTTCGCTTGCCTCCCTTGCAGCTATTATTGGTCTTGTTGTGGAGATAAAAAACTCAATAAAATACGTAATCGCATGTCACGTAAATGAGGGCACTCAAGTGTTAATCCGAGGTGGATAGAATTTGACAATCACTTTGTTGTCCATCAATCAACTTGTGGATGATGGTCAGGAGACAGATTGCTGCTGGTAAGGAAGGCATACATTTAGATATGTGGCTATGGGGAAGATGAAGTTTGGGTTGTATTTATTTTAGTAAATCCAGGCTTTGACTTTAGGTTTTCTTTGGAAAAGTTTGAAGCTCGTTTTCTTTCTAGAGTTTATGAAATTACTTCTTGAAAGTCCATTGCGTAAACCAATTTATATTTCGTCCCTAAAATTCTTAAATCTTATACTTCGAATTCATTATCCCCAACTGCTTCCCAATAGTCTCTGTAATTTTCGCCTTTGTCTGATGATTATTGCAGCCAGGACATAACAGACGAATGTATTTAATTTCGAATTAGAGGTTTATGAAACTACAACATGAGGGTTGGGTCAATATGTTTTGTTTTCGCTGTGAACGAGGGTGGTCACTCATTTCTTCGTGCATAAGATAGATTGCACGTTCCCCTGGTATTATTACGATATTCCGTATCATTGATTATCGTTTCAGAAGGGCTTGGTCCTTTCCGTTTTGCCAACATTCCCGGTTGCAGGATACATTAAAGTGACTTTCCAATATGAGTCGCAGATATGAGCATGTGACTCATTAGACTTTATCGATTAAGGGTAGGCGGTGGTGGTACGGCGTCGGGTAAGGATTGTTAAGGTATGAAATGTCTTGCTTTGTGAAAGCCAGTAAAAAGTAATATTCGGAACGATAGGAATGATACAGCACATGGATTTCGTTCCATGCTTCTGCAGTGTATCTAACTTGATTTGCACCTCCTTTTCACAAAAGAGGTCTTTCTTTCCTTGAGCTATAATTTCTGTTGTTGCAGAATGTTTATATCCTTCCGTCGTGAATGGAATTCGCCATTGTATTGTTGTCATTTGTTTGAAGGGCGGATGATATTAGGACAACATGATGCATTTTTGTTGAAATATTAAATGATATGAAATTGTTTATGGATTTGAGGAGGCTACAGGACAAATTCTACTGAAGTCTGTGGAAGTCTGGTTTGGCATTGACAAAAGTTAGAAGCTTCACTCTCCGAGGGAGAGGGGTTCACCTCTATTGTTCATGTGTTACATTCTCACTGGTCGCCCCGGGCATTCGAGGAGGATGTTGAAGTTTTGAGAATTCAAAGGGCGAAATAGCCTGGATGGAGCCCCTCTAGAGAAAAGAAAGCAGCCGAATTACCTGTAACTCAAATATGAGACGTTACAATGCCAAGGCGCGGGTGGAACCCTGTGACCAACTAAACTGTTGGTGAAACAGAGAAATGCCAACGTTGAAATCAAAATGAACGTCGGGCCATAAGAAGGGAGAACAGGCGCATAAGGATTTTCGCTGTTGAGTTGAAAGACCTCTTCCAGTCGTTCTCCTTTTAGGATTCACGGCAACTTGATCTGATACTATTATTAAGGGCCTCTAATATAGTTTCTATCGGGGTATTGCTTTCTACATTATCTCTTTGAAAAAAATTGGGGTGGGGAGCTATCTATGGCTAAGGTAAAATGAGACGGCCTTGTATGTGGTTTGTTATGTAGAATCTGAAAATCCCTCTTTAGGGGACATCCTTCCATCCGCAAAGTCTTATGAAGGTCGCATGCAAGAACTCGTCAAATCAACGCACTGAGATGAAAGGTTCTGTTGATCTTTTGTGTAAGGATGTTTGGAAACACGATGGTTCCATATATGTATAGCTCGTAGTGAATATACATTGAATATACCCGATAATCAATTCGATGCTCTATCGTTATTGAACTCTTAGAGAGTAGAAATTCGACGGCAATGAGGCAACTTGGACCTTTTATAACTTTGTTAATAATAGTAAGATTTCCACCAAACTTTCAGCCATATTAAAACTTATATTATTGCATGATTTGGGATGAACTTAAGGGGAGTTCGCAGTAAATTTTCAAAATATAATAATATACTATTATTTACTTAATTTGAGGAGATATTGCAATGGAGAGTATTTTGACGCCCGAATAATATATGCGTGAATCATCACAATTTTTTCTGATTTTTGGGTAAGGTAGTTTGTGAGAATGCGTCCTTAAAGTAATTGGTCCTTTTCGGATCACCGCAACCGACATCGGTTGCAAGGGGGGGCATTTGCAACCGATGTCAAAACTAATATTTGTTTCGAAAAGTATTAATCGAGACCTTTTTTTTGATACCCAATATGACTATATTCGGGGATAAAATCTTGTACCTCTCTTTTAAGTGTACGAAGACCGACAATTCGCAGCATTTGTTGGGGTTCACAGTTCCAAATTTTGTACCAAATTCTATGGTAATAGGTGTAACCGTTTCGTGTGCGTGTGACAGACGGGCAGACAGACAGACCGAGTTGTGAGGAGTTGCCAGATCTCCCATTAAGCGCGAGCCCAGGTAGCAGAAGAGGCATACCCAGAGCTGGTGTTCGCTCATCTCTGGTGACCAAAATGGCTTTTGGGAGTGAGCAAGCGGGTTACGGGGCATCAATATCTTTAGACCCGTCATGCCTCGGTGGTGGACAACTTGGCCGTAGTGGCATCTAATGTTAAAAGTCTTTTATACTTGGGGAAGGAGGTGTGCAGGCGAAATACCACTTCACCGAAAATACCAGTAAAAAAATCGACAAAAGCGGTATTCAAGTGGAGCGACAGCAGTAGTTACGCCAGGACCAAGAGAAGCTCTGAGATAACCACTAATAGTAAACATCTTAAAAGATAGAACAAAGTGAAGGTCAAAGAATGCCAAAAGTGAAGGACTATATAAGAAGAGTAACTCGGTCGGGATTCATGGAGAACAGAACACTAATCAGAAGGAGTTACTTTTTACACAGCTTATTGAAAAAAACAGTGGAGCTCCCTGAGTGCTCAATGATAGAGTGCAAGAGAAGGAAATTTTAAGAACAAGTCGAAATCTGCTACCCCAACAGTGTCGGTGCTCTGAGGTGGTGGGGAAGAAGGCGGGGCGGCAACCCTGCCGGCTGAACCAAAACCAAGTGGCCGATGAGAACCTCCACGTGGTGGCACCGGGAAACGCTGTATCGCATTGGCTTGCCGGCCGTGATACAGTAGGCGAATGCTCTAAGGCTCAATAAGGGCGATCAGACCCGAGTCTGCACGGGGACTCATCTGAAGTGGCTTCGGCCACGAAACCCTACCAGGGGTTTACTGGTACCATGGGAACCGGGGTAGCCTCTGGACTTATATATTTCGGGAGAATTTCTGTCGTATATGAGTACAGCTCGGTTGTTTGCGGTTGGCCCCCTAGTGGGAACTTTATGGGGGTTGTTGGTGATGCTCAAGCGAGAAGAGACCTTCGGGCCTCGGCGTGGTGTTGCGCTCCAACATGGGTGCCGTACTCCCTAGTTCGGTAGAGATTTAGGTATGTCTTGCATCTACCAGTATGAATGCTAATCCATGCACTTGGTATAGACTGGTACCGTTGTTGCTTGTCCAGCGGGGCTCTGATTGTGGTCAGAAAATCAATCTGTGTCTTAAGCAGGCCGTAGGATTAAGTCTCCACGACAGGTACCTACGTTAAAACTCCGAACAGTGTCACAGGTGATCAATTATTGACACTTAGTCGTATTGTCATCAACGTGCTACCAAATAAGAGATTGAGGAACAAAGATGTGGATTCTCTAAGAAATCAACAGGCGCCCAAGAGGAAGGAAAGTATACAACTAGTTCCGTATAATGGAACTAAAAGTTCTGGCAATTGAAACGAAATCCAATTGTGATCTCTAGCAAAGGCAAAATAATGAAAAAGGTCGAAGCTGACCCTGATCTGAAAGATCTAGGTGGAAATTTCAGCAAGATTTGAAGGACCCAAATCTAGCTTAGGCAAAACTAACCGCTTTTGCACCCAAGTTAAGGAATCACTTGTGGAGAATGCCATAGTACGGACCCGAAAACATGAAATTTATACAGAGTGCAAGGATCTTGACGAAGTGACATCGAATGGAGAAATTTACATTGCCTTGAAGAAACAATTTAAGTTAGAAAAACTTGCCGTTTGCGAAAAGCCTATGATAGTACTCAACCAGCCACATTGCGACTACCAGTGGAGATAGTGCAGAAATTATTCTCAACTGGGAAAGTTCGTATCGGATGTCTACCGTTTGAGCGAGCAGATTTCATTGAAGGTCACGAAGGTATGTACCAGCGGTATCGATCGATCGGTGTCAAAGAGTACAATAAGGATCCAAAATGCCTATTGTCAACTATCTTCGAATTTGAGACTGACATTGCCATGGTAAGCAAATCCCGTAGAAATCATAAAGGTGGTGTATGGGTCATAGTTTCGACTGGTGGAGTGGCGATGTGGGCATGTCGTCGACAAGCCATATAATGTTGGTTAGGCAACATGTAGCTTTGTAGGGCAGAAACATGCAAGTGGGATATATTTGTACAGCTGTTACGTCCCACCAGGATATGTTTAACAATCTTGTTCTCAACATAAGGGAGTGTAGTCCAAAGGTAATTGCTGGTGACTTCAACGCCTGAACCCTTCGGTGGTGTAGCAGAGAAGCAAATTCTAGACAGTTAAGGCTGTTAAAAGCTGCTATGTAATTGGATCTAATTCCTGCCAGCGAAAGTGATGTAAAAAACTCTCGGAAAAGCGGGTTTTCTTGAATCATAGACCTGACATTTGTCAGCAGTGCACTAGGGTATGGTATATCCTGGTGTGACAACGAAGGGTACAGGGAATGCTTTAAGGACGTCTGCTCGGGAGCTCCTATCGAATCGTGGTTGATGGCAGGAGCTGTTACTGTTATGTAATGCTGGTAAACCTCAAGGTGAGCCATCCTCCTACACACTCATGTGCCATCTGGAAACTGTGAGAAAAATGCTATTGCGAATAGAGATTGCTCCCGGTTGTTGAAAGCCGAGACGGCTTCTCAGATCGACAGTATGGGTTCCGAAAACCCAGATCAACACTGATGCCATCAAATTGGTTACTGACTTGGCCGTAGATACACTTCGAAGTACCCTGGATGCGAGAAATGCTTTCAATTCGGCCAATTGGAATCTAATACGCGAATCCCGTATTCCCGTTTATTTCGCTGCTGTTGTCAACACCTATGTATAAGAGCGGAGGCCTTGGTATCATAGCGGTGAGGGGCTCCAGGAGTACGCTGTCTCCGCAGTTGTCCCACAGGATTCCCTACTGTGGAACATCATGTAAAATGATATCGGTTTAGGAGGAAGTCATGGTAGTGAGTTACGCCGACAAAATAGTGCTGGTTGCTGACGCCAAGCACCTTGAAGAGGCTGAGTTATACTCATCCGAAGCAATCAGTTTTTTTAAGCGTTGGCCAGAAAGTTTTGGTCTGGCACTTACGAGGGAAAAAAACTGAAGCTACGGCATATTTCTAGGTTGCTTACGCAGCCCCATTTTGAGGAAATTGCAGGTACTGCAGGTCTCATTTAACGCTTATAAACTGAGTGCAATCTATAGAAGGACAGAGTAAGCTCTGCCTTCAAGACTGTCTCAGATAATGTTGCGTTCGTTATCTCGAAAATGATATTTATATCCTGACAGATGAGCTGGTGAACATGTATAACGCCGGTTCCTTTCTCCTTTATCGCAGGCGAAGAACGCTGAATGGGAGACATGTGTATGGGAAAAGCGTTGGGAACTTTAGAGAAAAGGTCGTTGGACACATAGGCCATCAAGGACTGGTTGGAGCTACGGCACGGTGGCATCGATTATAATTTTACCCAGTTTCTCACGGGCATGAAGGACATCGCCAGTACTTGTATAGTTCAAAAGCAGCTATTTCACTAGGTTTTACAAACGGCACTATGCAAGATTTGTGGAAGAAGGAGCAACCTAGGAGAAACTGTACAGGAGTTGGAGAGAATCAGGTTCGGTGAATGCTAGCATGTAGGATTCGATTATCTCCATGGTCCGATCCATCCAGAGTAAACTGTGAAAGACAGTGGACACGAAAAAGGCACTGTAACGACATAGCGTACCTCTTCGTAGACAGACAGACAGTGAACCGATTTAAACAAAGCGAAGGCTATATATGAATAATAAATATTACCGAAAAAGGAAGAAATATATGCTGCAACAAAAAATATTTAATAAGTTTGAATCTGACGATGATGAGAAAATTTCCTCTTGGTTTTCATAAGTATCTTTTCCCGGAGGCCTAACGTTAGTTAATAATAATAATAACGGTTGTCGCAAAAATCCATATTGGATCAGGGCCTTGATGTGTGCTAGAGCACTTCATTCAAGACCATAATGGTACACTACAGTACACTGTAGGAGGCGATGCGCTCATTCGAGATTATTACCCTGATTTGACTCAGGTATTCATTTACAGCTGAGTCGACTGGTATCCGACATCCAATCACGATAACATAATCTTCTGCCACCAATGAGATTATAACTCCGACCTTCCGCTACGATAGCCTTGCCCTCTAACCACTTGAACCATCCGGACACGAATGGTGAATGGGTTTTCCATAAACTTCACAATGAACATTGGACATTTGTAAAACAAATGGCAGGGAAAAATCCTTGCCCCAAAACGTCAAAATGTTCCCACGTCGAATCGTGCGGCGTTGAAACTTGTTCACGACAAAACGTGCGGCGTCGAAATATATGGTTTCGAAACGTTGGCACCGAAACTATCTGCTTCGTTAGAAAACAGTATGGAAGGTTGGCATAATCCCTAACTTAAAGAAAAATTCAGCAATATTGGCTGAAAATTCTGGATTTAAGTGAATTGCCTATCGCGGGTTTTGTATCTGAAAACTGACATGGTGCTACAAAAGAAGGAATTCATTGGATTGTTATCATTTTCGGGGCAAGAGATGAGTACTTCCAACAAAGAACTGGGGTAAAAGTTTATTAAAGATATTAGTGAAATGAAGTGAAGTGAAATGAAAGGAACTCAATACCGTTCCTTTGCTAATTTAGCATAAAAATGGGTGTCAAATGAAGGTCATGCTCAAGGTGCACATGGAAAAAAGCTTCCTGTCTACACTGCGTCTTAGTAATGACAATCAGTAATTTTATTGTAGACGCTATTATCAGATTCTATAGGATTTTAGTCAACATTCTGATATACTGATATTGAAACTTTGCATAAACACGAAACCATTTTCACAAATAGAGCACCAAAAATCCATTTAACTCTCTGCTAAACGCTTTTTGAATAATAACTAAAAGATGACTGTGCGCACTCAGCTTTCTGCAATTTTCATTCAATTGAGAGCAATGTCATTTACAATCCACCATAGATTTTCAATCGTCACTGATTGCTTCGTATTCCAATGCAGATGATGAAAAACTGAACAGTCATCATCTTGAAATAGTGTCCTTACAGCAAGTACTTACTCCCATTCACTCAACAGAACAGTGCCATGATGTTTCCTACTCATGTCGTCCTAGTCTGTTAATTAAATGTCAGAAGCAAAAATCAGAAATACACTTCGCCATAAATCATTGTCCCTTAACGCATTGACATGTCACTACTCATCGCCACATTTCGGCACTACCCTAGTTCTCCCACTATTCTGATTGCGATGCTGTCATCTAAGTCATACACCCTTATTCCCTGGCAGTTTTGCTTTCTAGACCTCACTTAGTTCGCTTCATTGAGCTCGAATTGCAAGTCACATACTTTCACACCCTCATGTTGACGTTACAAGGACGAATTCGAAAAAGAAGAAAAATTGAAGGAAAAAAACAAGGAAAGGAATTCTAACCCTATTAAGTGTTGTCCTTTTGAGGCATTTGTACATGTAAGTTGTTTTGCTGGGAGCGATGACGGAATGCTGATGGGGAAGTCGCATCCTTCAAACAGAGCTCGTTGCGTATATGCTTCTGAAAATCCTTGATGTGTGGTTCTACCCATTCTAGACAGAAGCAGTTAGAATCCTCCAAGAAAATTCGTCTGTCAGTAATTTTTCAAGATAAACTCACTCCTTCTGGTTTCGAGGTCGTGTTCATTGGACTTTGACTATTTTTTCTGTCCTAAGATAAAGAATTGTTTCACAACAAAGTTGATTTTGTCGTCGTCATCAACATCGTTGCCTCCTTCGATATCGTCCTGCCAAAGGACAGGCAGCAGGCAAGAGATTAGACAATACTCAATTTACAGACGAATAAGCAACCAATTAGACACCAGTCGACCACGAAGTCCGAGGTCCTTTGACCATTTCATTTCAGAAGGACGCACTGCTGAACTGATGCTACATCATATTTGCTGTAGCAAGGATGTCTTCTCTGTGTCCTTAAGATTTTATTTGCTGACAGATTTGAAGCATGCCGAAAAATTGAGTTTGTCCAAAGTTTGCCCTGGAGGTTTTTCTTATCTCCACGTTGAGTTTCTTGTATTCGTATGATGATGAACTGCTTCTCTGGTCCAGAAAAGATAACAAGGCACGTACTACGCTTGTTGATAGTCTTCTGGACTAGTCTACTTGGAAGTTGATGTTCGCATATGGGAAACATTTTTGATTAGCAGAAGTAATTCGATTAAAGTGAATGAAGTTTTTTTTCGTCTGTGAGGCTGATGACAGACGGTTAATTTTCCCCGGGGGATGATTTATGGTTGTTATGTCGGCTTAGATGGTATTTATGATTCCAGCGTTTTTCGGCCTTGAAAGTACGAAAGGATTTGGCTTATTGAAGCTTATGTTGCGAAATATTTCCAATTAGTGCATTACTTCTACTAGCTCCGAATAGCAAGTCCTTGAGCACAACTAGTCTACTTCCGAACCAAAGTGGCCGTAAATCTCCTCGTAGGAAACTAAACTTAGACCATCACCATAAATGTCAACTAATGTTGCTTTATGCCTTTACCAAAAACCGCCCCATCCATTCAACCGTCGCAGCCCAAGGAGTACGCGTTTATTCGTATCCTCGAAATATTCCATTGTCGTTCTGTCCACCTTGGTAATTTCCAAAAAGAAATAAATCTAAGAACAAAGTCGTTATTTGTCCATCGTATTTATGGGAACACCTCGACAATAACTAACCCAGAACGGCAAAGGACATTCCTGGAGAGACGGAGGAAAATTCGCCAAATGACCCAATAGGAAATTGTGTATTGAGCAGTGGCGGCGAACGTTCTCCTGGTGGCTTACGGGAGTTGTTTATGAAGTCCTGACTGCAGGTCTAATCAGAAGAGGAGCTCAGGTGATAGACTGTTTTCGGAGAGGCTTTGCGAGACTTTGCTCCATCCTGACAAAATGCATATGCAATCGGCTTGAAGATAGACATTCGATCCTAATCATCCTCGCCAAGATTTCTCAAATAACAATGATTCGTTCAACACGCCACTGCATCCAGCAATCTCATCCCTCCAGCTTACATTACTGTACCCAACTAAATTACTGGCAAGTACTATAAAAATCGCGTGCTCGAATACACCCCCGAACGAGAGAATTTGTCAAATGGGAAAACATTAATTAGAAGTTGGGTCGTAACCTACTAAGAGAGACACAGACCAGACCGAGAGTCACTGAATTATTGTAATCTTCGAAGGATATATGAACTCTCGAAGAAAACGACAACATAAGAAGTCGTCCTTCTGCTGTGATGATGGAAAACGCCTACGCATTGTTTGTGTCCTTGTTGTCCTTCCTGAGGAAATGAAATGAGGGTTCCAGATTCTATACTCTACGTGTTTTGTAGCTTTCTCACATCTTCCGTTGCAGAAGTTACGGAAGCTCATTCAGGCGAACAGAAGAACTATGACAGGCAGGATAGTACTCCATTACATTTCCACTAGAGAGCACAGACACATTAATCTCGGAACAAGGCCGTAAAACAAAAGCAATTATTCCTGTTTCTCATAATATTTATTAGCGCATCCAACAAGAACGAATAGTCCGACTTTTAATTGCTTGCCGACCTCACTGTTTTGGGAGTTCGTTGAGTTTGGGGGCAATCACAAAACTAAGGTAGATATAATGGTGATGACCATTTGTTATGTGTGACAATAAAATGTTCTCTTGAATAGGTTGACAAATGATTCACTTCATCAAGTAGTAATTTCAGAGGTGTTTGATAGGGGGAAGTGTTTAGGGGATACCTTCTCTTTTAAGATTTCTGCAACATGTACGTAAAAATAAAATTATTAAAAGAGTTCAGAGTAGATAGGCACTACAAAGTAGTTTTAAAAGAGATCAAAGCATCAAAAAGGGTGTTTAACCTTGAACTGCTCCTATTTGACAGTCTTGTCAAAAATGCCTACATGACATTATCCCAGCCTGCCTCTCAGATAAACAATCTACAAACTTATAGTTGAATAGATCAAAATCGCTAGAATTCTATCCAAGTTTACCAATGAGGTACCGTTTTGGGACTTTCCCCCTTCCGCTATTTCTAACCCAAGTTTCTTCTATCTCAGTGAGCGCTTAATTGATATCAGTTATAGATTAGGAAATCTAGGTTTGTCTTCCTAGTGAACGCTGTCTAGAGTTAGTTCGCATTTCTAGATTGTCTCTATCAGGTCGTAAAATACTAGCTCTCCTGGTAAAATTAGATCCAGGTTCGTAAGAAGATTTAGATTTCGTTTGATAAATTTTTTCACTGGTTTTGCTACTTCGTCCATCATACCGCATAACCTAAGCATTCCTTAACAACTCCTCCATTTTTTAATACCACAACCGAATTCATCTAACGACGTTTGAATATTTTTTTTGCCCATCGTGTGTTGAAGAAATTCCCCTCAGCACGGGACTAATTGACATCATTTTCGAAATCGTTTTGTTGTCTCCAATCTTGATTACTTCGCGATTGGATCCTTTACTTCAAGGATACCTCTAGTCTTGTTTTCGTTCCACTGACAACTTATTCCGTTGGTCATCCCAGAAAGGCGGCTTCTCTCAACGCTGTTTCTCAAGCTACGGTTGTAGAAGATTTTTCACTTCGCTGATCCTTAGCACTGTTAAAGGACGAGATGAGGAGAGGGAGGGGGAGATGGGGAAGCAAGGAAAATGCTTTTCAAAATAAGGCATTATTTAGGATACACTACTACTACGCAAGCAAGTCTTTTTCCTTTACCTATATCTCCTGAGGGCCATGGTGGCATACCTCAAACATTACTTTCCTGGAAGGGTTTTGATTCATGTCAGCAAATCCTTTTTGCCCGTCGGCCCTCTTTCTGAATGCGTTAAAATTTTTGAGACCCATTTCGTTTGGCAAAATTTGTGCAGTTCAGTTCCTTTTTCTTTTCAAAACTACGCCAAATCAAACTACGAGATTGTATATCCGTCTTCATTATTTCTCTCATTCCCCTCCCCTATGTGCATCGGGCGATGAGACAGCCGGAATCCTCGGGTGTAGCATTGCAATGAGCACAGTAGGTAGACTCTCCTTATCCAAAGCGATATAAATGCTTCCTATAACCCCTAAATTCCATTCCACTTAAGTACTAGTGATTCAATGGGGCCTAGCCTTAACTGTCAATTTGAAGGCACTGTACATAACTCCATCTCATCTCGGAAGCTTGTGGTCCCCAAGATGGCCGCGAAGCTACCACAGTTTTTCTTCGAGCGAGTTGATGGGAAGTATGCCGTCGAACAATCAACTAAATACCTCCCTGCCATCAGAGAGCTAGCTTGACACATTACTCCGAACTAGCCCTCCCACCTTAAGGAGCCTTCAAGCCAGTGAATTCCTTTCAGCAACTGAAAGACAGAGAGAAGGAAAAGAAGTTTTAGGAGAAACCTCTTTCCATTCGGTCCTCCCGTTGATCGAGCTCAGTCTTCTTCACACCCAGATAAACATAAACGTAATACGCAATATGACTTCTTCTGCCAGCGCTGCTCAGTGACTTTCTGATACCATTGTCTAGAAAGAGTTCCTACGTGCCTCCCTAAAGTCATTGGCGAACCTCATCCCACCTTCCACAAGAAAAAAGGTGTGATCAGAATCTTCCACTATTCCATTGCAAAACATACAGCCAGGGAATCGTCCTTCCTAATCTTGTGCAGGAAAGAATGAAAAAATCGAGGCCGGCTTGGGAGCTGGGTAAAGAATCTCACTCTTCTTTCAACTCATGTGTGGATCTAAGTTGCTAATGAGCCGCGCAGTTCACTTTCAATAAAATTGTCACCAATTTACTGTATTGTATCCTTCCTCACAAGCGACCACCTCCCTTGAGTCTTCTCCCTTGCACTTGTAAAGAGCTTTGGGCTCCTTAGCAAGGAAAGCAGCGTGCAAGGCCATACGCCAAAACCACCCGTCTCTGCACTTTCGTAAGGCGCTTATGATATACCTCCTTGGGGAAGACATCAGTCCTTACCTCTGCGCCATAGAGCAAAACGAACTGCTTTGCTACAAAAAGATCATTTTCGAGTTTAGCGTTAATGCAGGATATTCAGCCGTTAGTTTTGACCCTATAATCAGTTCGCCGATCGGCATGGGACGCAGGGTTAGAGTTCCCTCTTTAGTTCAGAGCAGTCATCAATTCAGCAGTCGCCGCTCTTCTGGCATGTGAATTGTTAGCAGATTATCATTGGAAACGTTCCGGTAGTCCGGCCCTTTTTTTAAGAGTAAGGTAGGTGAATGTCTTTACGCACAGAGTGTTGGACTCCCGCAACAGTACGCTGTCGGATTATTAACTAAACACCTCATCGGAGAACTAGCGTGGAACTCTTTACTTCGGGTTAGCCCTTCCGCTCTGCCGGCTTTGGGGGTCTTCAAGTCAGGGAATCCCTTTCACCAACGGGAGGGGGAAGGGAGTTGTTAGTTCAGGGGACCCCTTGCCAAACGGGCCTTCCACCGGTTGAGCTCAATCTTCTTCGAAATAAGAGGAGCCCGAACATAATGCGCAACACGACTCCAGCTGCCAGCGCTTTTTAGCATCTCTCTGAGAATGTTGTCTGCAGAGAGTTCCCCTATGTCTGCTGACGTCTCCTAGTAGATATAGAGCCCTCAACATTCGTCATTTGCCGACTCAAGGCAACAAGGTCTGCTGCTGCTTTGATTTGCTTGAAGAAGCTAATGTTCGAGCCGAGCATTAAACGAAGGTATTCAACTCGCCGATCGATATGAGACGCAGGGTTGGGATTCTTCTTTTGGTCAAGATGACTACATCGGTTTTTTCCAGCGCAAGGCTGAAACCGTGAGCAGTCATCCATCCGCTTACCCTTCGCATTAATATGCCAAGCCTACTTTGCGTCTGTTCAACAGTGAGTCCGGCAACAAGTGCTGCAACGTCGTCTGCATAACCGACCAGACTCGACTCTTCGGGCATATCGAGAGGTCATCAGAGGTCCAGCCCTAGGATGAATCCGTATGCTACTCGCGACGTAATTTCCATCCTCCTCTGGTCCTCTAACGTCTCAGAGCAGGGAGTGGTCTTTCAGATTATCCCTCAATATCCGCAAGAGGTAGCATGTGGAATCAGTTTTGTAATGTGCCTAGCATATCTATCCATTTTACGGAATTGAAGGCATTTCTGACATTAAGCGTTATGAGGAGCACTATCCTTTGAGATCGGCGGCTGTGTACCTCGGCTCGATGAACTGCACCAACGACCTCCATAATAGCATCCGTTGTGGATCTCCCTATTTTGAACCCGAACTGCCATGGGGATAAGTTCCTGGCAGCGCGGATCGCTTCAGCGAGTCTACTCCTGATGAGCTTCTCGAGCATGTTCCCGGTCGTGTCAAGCGTACACTGCGATCGGTATGCAGACGGGAGCTCCGGGTCTCCTTTACCCTTGCTGATCAGCGCGAGTCTGGTCAATTTCCAGCGACAAGGGAAAATCCCCTCCCTCAAGCAGCAATTCTGGCCGTTGGCGGAAGATTAGTTTATAAATTCCCGCCGGGATGCAATGAGGGCCTGGCGCCTTCTTGTTTTTTTATAGTGAGAACCGCTTCTTCGAGTTCTCTTATTGTGAAAAGGAGGCAATCCTCCACGCTTTCCGCTATTGACATCAACCCGTATAGGATGTCTGGGGAATAGTGCCCGTCCAAACCATCTGGTCCTCCTGGTATTTAGTATGCAGGGCTTCCGCAGACCCCCGATTTTCCGGGTGACAAGCTTATAGCTAAGTCCCACGGGTCCCCATTCATTTCGTTGGCAAGGTTCTGCCAGCTGCGAGCTTTGCTTTTATTTATAGCGCTGCGGAGTGTCCTTTTTGCTGATCTACACTGTACCTTTATGGCGTATGCTTCTTCGTTGTCGTGTAAACGTTGTGCCAAACGGCGGAGCTTATGACACTTCCTTGACACCCTGAATTGGGGGAGGTGTTTTTCGACTCCCCAGTTTTGATCCGTAGCGTTTTGTTAATAGTAGGGTCACCTCGTACAGTGTGTGGCTATCAGCACTCACTAACGGTCTTGGTAGACGAGAGGCTTGGCCCCTGAAAAGCCACACATCGCCCTAGAGGAGAGATAGCTCACCTTCAAAGAGAGAAATACGATAGCCTCAGGGAGTTATATTCTGCGTCAGTCTATCTTGCAGTGCACTGCTTGACCCCTTCGTTCTGATAAAACGGAAACCTAACATTGTGATAAAACAGACGGATAGTAAATATGGATCCAGTTATATTGCTCGGCGAGGCAAGCGGGTTGTCCTGAAATTCACCGGAGAATTGGTGTGCTTGTATGGCTTGATGACTATACCTTGGGGATGGAAAGAAGAGTTGTCAAGGATGTCAAATTCGTGAGGATAAGTTACCTTGAAAGACCCAATCACCCGATTGAAAGTAAACCAACTGTTCTGGAAGTGCTGCTTACACTGGCCTTATCCTTCCTTGTCATCTGAAAGAAGTAGATTAGGAGAGCCAAATAAGAATTAGAAAGGCTTTTGGGGACTAATTCTAAAGGCTTTAATTTTCATCTTTCAAAAGCCTGGGGTAATTCATATCAGACTTTGACGTTTTGTGATGGTTCTTGGTTCGTCTGTCTCCTTTGACAAACTAGCCTTATGCCCAGCCTTGATCACTTCAATGTTTACGTTCCTTTTTTTTTTGTGCGTACACGGAGGTGGAAAATCTTAGAAAGACACGTCCGCCGCCCGAACGCCGGAACTACAGCGGGCGCGTGTGGGATTCAGACCCACTAAAAACCACCCCCAGTCTCTCCAGCCCCAGCCCCGCGGGACCACCATTAAGGTATTACTTCGCGGGGTAGGTTTGCCCTTAGGCACTCATCCTTCTCCTATTTGCGGCTTTCCTCCTTCTTTGTTCCTCTTGCATTTGGATGATTGCGGAGCCAACCGAAAGCCACTTCTCCTCGGGCTCCAGCATCTCAGTAACCAAGCTTTCCGGAGTCCCGCTCCTGCCCAGTACCTGGTTTAAACTCCTTCTCTCCATCGCAAATCGTGGGCAGTGATACATCACATGCTCTGGATCCTCCGGTATGCCATCGGATCTGGGACACTTCGGAGAATCATCCAACCCAAAGCGGTGCAGATGCTGCCTGTAACAACCACCGTGTCCCGTGAGGAACTGGGTAATGTGGTATTTAGTCTCCCCATGTTTTCGCTCAAGCCACACCCTAATGTTGGGAATAAGCCTGTGCGTCCACCGACCTCTCGTAGACTCGTCCCATCTGCGTTGCCAGAGATCAAGCGACTCTGACCTGGCCGCATTTCTACGCTGTGCATGCCCCTCCATACGTCTTGCATTGTACAGGACACTCATTTCTTTGGCCAGAATGTCAACCGGGATCATGCCTGCCACCACCAATACTGCCTCATCTGATGTGGTTCTAAAAGCACTGCAAACCCTCAAAGCCATTCGCCGGTAAACCGAGTTCACCTGCTTCCGTCTCTGAGAGTTTGCAAGCGCCTCTGCCCACACAGGCGACGAGTAGAGCAGGATGGAGCGAACCACTTCGGCTAGCACCAACCTCCGGCAATGTTTCGGTCCACCAATATTTGGCAACATTTTTGCAAGTGCCGTGGTGGCACTGGCTGTCTTTTGGTATGCATACTCTACGTGTTCCCTAAAACTCAATTTGGTGTCAATTATTACCCCCAGCCGGCTTTGATACGACCGTATGTCAACCGATCTCCACTTTCACAGTGTTATTTTTTCTGCGGTTCGTTATTAAGACCGCTTCCGTTTTCGCGTCCGCCAAGGTCAGCCCGGCCTTTTCTAGCCAGGACTTTACCGCTCTCACTGTTTCCGTTGCGTAAACCTCCACATCTTCTGGGTGTTTTGCTGCAACAGCCACAGCTAGGTCATCAGCAAAGCCGACAATCATAGTCCCCTCTGGGACGGGAAGAGCAAGCACCCCATTATACATGATATTCCACAACAGGGGACCCAGTACCGATCCCTGTGGTACCCCGGCCGTGACAATGTACTCTTTGGGACCCTCATCCGTCCCGTAGCAGAGAGTCCTCTCTGAGAGGTAGTTTTCCACCAAATTCGCTAAGTACCCGGGGACACCTATGTCAGCCAACGCCCCTTTAATTCTATTCCAGTTGGCCGAGTTGAATGCGTTTTTCACATCCAACGCCACCACGGCACATCAGCCGCCAGAAATCAGTGCACCCTTTTGCCAGGTTTACCACCATGCCAATTGCGTCCACCGTAGAGTGGGCGCGTCGGAAACCAAACTGGCGCCCCGACAAACCATTGCTGACTTCGACGATGGGCAGGAGTCTGTTGTAGATGACTCTCTCCATCATCTTCCCCATTGCATCCAACAGGCAGATAGGACGATACGAAGCTGGGTTTCCAGGTGGCTTGCCAGGCTTCGGAAGCAACACCAAATTTTGCTTTTCCACTGGGCAGGGAATATTCCTTCTTTTAGGCACGCCTCGAAGGTGTTGGCGAAAGGTCGGGCCTAGTCTTCACTGCCAGTTTCAAAGCTCGGTTGGGATGCCATCCAAACCTGGGGCCTTGTTGTCACCGAACGTACCACATATTTCCCGCAGCTCCTCTACAGTTACAGGCGGTATTATGCCGTCATTTAGCTGCACATAAATTTTCCTTCCCCTATTTTCGTGGTGAGGGAACAGAGTGGTAACAATGTGTTTCAGGAGGCGCGGACAGGTCACCTGGGGTGATTTCCGCAGCCTTTTCATCACCACTCTGCAAGCCTCGCCCCAAGGGTTTATGTCGGCATGGTCGCACAGCTGTTTGAAGCAGTTCTTTTTGCTCCTCCGAATGGCTTCCTTTAGGCGGCCACGCAATTGCTTGTGTGCCTCCTCTCGACCGTTGCCACCGGGTTTTCCCCTAAGCCTCTGGCACAGCCTCCTTGCCCGAAAACATGCGGCTTGCAAACTTGCGATTTCGTTGTTCCATCAGTAGTTGGGTTGCCTACTGGGAAGCAATCGCCTTCTGGGCATAGTAGCATCGCATGCTTCCGTCACCCATCGAGTGATCCGGGTGGCTTTCTCTCCAGCCGTACCATTCAGGGATATCTCGGATTTGAGCACCGCGGAAAACGTGTCTCCCTCGAAAGCTTTCACTGTCCAGCCAAGCATACCATCCGGCAATCTGCGAAAACTCTTTTTCGAGCTCGATCCGCCCTTGATCTCTATGCAGATTGCCTGGTGGTCGCTGTGAGTATGGTCCTCACTGACATGCCAAGCGATTCTACTGGCTAAAGTGGCACTTACGTATGTCAGGTCCACTATAGACCCCAGGCCCCTTCCCCGGAAAGTGTACGAAGACCCAACACCCGCCAGTACCACGTCTAGCTCCGCGAATGCTTCGAGGAGAACACGTTTCCTGACATTAGTTATCCGGCTGCCCCATTCAAGAGCTCACGCATTGAAATCGCCTCCTATTATGATCGGCCAACGTCCTCTTGCATCCAAAACGAGTGTAGCGCTTGGTGGAGCATAGCAGCTGTAGATGTGGATGCCCTTCACCTTCGTTCTGATGAAGCCCTCCTCCGGGTGCTCCATTATTTCCTCGAAGGCTTGTTCTCCACAAGTCCACAGCGCTGCTTGGCCCGTTTGGTCTTTGACCCAACCGCTACCACCGTGGTTTCGGTATGGTTCACTAGGCCACATCGATGTTTTTCTCGCGGATGGTTTGCGCGAGTAGATCCTGCGCCGCCTCGCAGTGGTTGAGGTTGATTTGTATCAACCTCATCTGCGATTTGTGCTAAGGGCTCTCCTGTATTCCGGGCACCTGCTGCTGCCTGCAATGTGCCGATGGTCCATACCCTCCTTTCCTTTGCACAGTAGACAATTTGGGTCAGCTTGGCAGTCCTTGCTGATATGGCCTTCCACTCCGCATCTCCTGCATTGCTTTGACCTGTCATTTGGGCTAGTGCATGCCTTCGCGAAGGCATGTTTAAGTTCCCTATCCACCCCTTTGGAGAGCATAGATCTTTCACACCGTCCCTTATTTCGACCTGAAATATAACCGTGCTGTTCAGTTTAACGGATCACATTTAAATGCGGTCTAAACTGGACAAACATCTCAGTCTTCATCTAGTTCATAATTCAGCCCTCTAGGTTACAAGAGTCAACCTCAGGATCCGGTTTAAAGGGGATCCTGCTAGTACTTTCTGCTGGCTTTAAACTAAGCTTTCCATAACGAAGAGAGACGAAGTAACTTACTGGCTTACAAATGCTGAGCCTTCATCCCTATTCAATTCTCATGTCTGACTGTTTTGTAATGGGGTTCTTCTCCGTTTCTAAAATAGAATGCTTGTTCCGAGTAACCGCATATACATCCATCCCTGCAAAATTATCCTCCCTTTATTATTATTGAGTGAATGCTTCTTTTCCTATCTCGAAAAGTAGTCACATGGTCAACAGGCAGTAAATTCAGTAGCACCTAATATAGCTTTCTAAATAAAATTACTTTTCATAATTTATGACCAATATCTTTGATACACAATTGACATATTACCTGTCGTACGAACCATAGGAAAATATATGGCTTCAACCGAATTCTGCTATTTCGTCCCGTCACCATACCATATTTCCCCAAAATGAACCACTATGTATGCATTTTCGCACGTGAATCCACGGGTGCGAGTCTAGTAGCGAAAATACGGTAAGTACACATTCAATGGGGTGATTAAAATGAGATAAGAGGCACCACATACATATTTATATAAATTTTGGGGTAACTCGGACTCCCAATGGGATCAAGAGCATCATAAATCTTTATCGAAGTTGTCATTATTGATTTTCATTTTGACGCTTCTGGGAACCGGAGTGTCTGGACGTGATGGTCACAGCAGGCTATCGTCCATGTCCTTGTATCGCATGGGAACGGGAAAGGTTATTCTTTCTTTTCTGGTGGGGATAGTGTAATCCAGTCAGTTGGTATCGAGAAGTATTGCTTACAATTTTTCGTGGTTCCCATAAGTGTAGGGAAAGCTGTGCAAATGCGGGAGAAAATCAAATGGTTTCAGGGAATTTTTTGGGAGATTTCGATGGAGTTTTCCCAATTTGGGGAACTGTCAAGAATCTGAGTAGCTGTCAAAGTAGGTTGAGTAAATATTAAATGTAAAACCCAACGAGAACAATAAACGCATAGTAAAGGACTCACTTTCACCTTCCTTACCCTACATCTGTTATCGAATGTCCCCGACCTCATTCATCTACTCCGTCCTGTATATTACGTGGTATCACCAACAAGAATTATATTCGTCCAGATTGTTGACCGTAAATCACTTTTCGGTTGTCATAAATATTAAAACATCTTATCTGCCAGCCCCGGAGTACGTTAACTTAGTTAATTATTTATGTAGTCTAGTGGCTGCATGGCATACGTGTATCTGTCCTGATATTCTTTCGTTTGTATGATATATGTAAGGCATACGTGGAATGGGAATGGTGGTGGTATCGTCTGAAGACAAAGAGTGTCTCCAGCTACGCACCAGACTTGCCTGAAGCTCTTGGAGTTAAGGGCGGTAATGATAGACAAGATAAATCCAGGACTACTATCAACTGGTATATGATTTGAAAAAAATGGAGGGGGAAGAAGGGGTGTAATCATTCTAATATAAAACTCAGAATTTCTATAAGAGAAGAATTCCTTAATTAACTGGATTGAACTATTCCAAAAAATATCATTCCGCAAAAGGACTCAGACCAAAAGTGCCTTTCATTATAAAATTATCCTACGACAACCCCCCAAAATCCTTAATTTCGACCGTTAACACAAAAGACATCGCTTAAAAGATAAAACGACACCAACTGTTGTAAATCTATCCTTAGCCTTTGGCAATTTATCATTCTCCAATTAAATTTTTTCTTCATCTCATCCTTATCGTCCTTATTGCCGCGGTAACCGCGACTAATTAGAGTTGACATGTGGTGCTCAAAATCGTGAAGGTCGTTTGTCCCTTTGCATCCGTAGTCCTTGCCTTCCGCCACCGAATCTATGTAATTCCTTTCAACTTCCTTCGCCCATTTTCCAATTTCACTTTCCCACCCCCATTCCAAGGCAGCCCCTCGGACTCGGATGATTAGCCACGCTGACAAAAAAGCGCGTAATACGCGAAACATGATACTATCGCACTTAATTTACAATTCATTCGGTTTAAAGTTTAATTAGAGTCGGAATTTTTTTTTGCGCGGCCCGACATCCTTGATGGTATGGTATAATGAAGCAATTTGTCTTTTTTAAATAGCTGGAGAAATGGAAAGGAGGGCAATTTGGTGGATTTAATTGTTTTCTGTGGTAATCATAAATTCTGAAAAGTTCTGGTGGATAGGCAGGAGTGTCCAGCTTTTGGTTGGTTCGCTGTTGGAGGGAAAAAAATTAAAATATATTTAAGTGGTAACACCTGAGAAGCATTTTTCTTTTTTGGCTTTGGAGGAAAGTTGAGAAATTGTGGACAACAGGTGATTGAAATTATGCTCTTAATGGTTAGGTAGCTGAGACCATTTAGAGCGGGGGAGTCAAGAGAAGTTATTTAAGCATCTCTAAGTATCTTTTATTTTGTTTCACAAAAAGAAAAAACTGAAATTATGATACACAATAATCTATCGGCCTTTTTGGAAGGTTGAGATAATTACACAATCTAAAATTTAGATCAAACGACAAACTTCAATCTAAACCTAACCGATGTAGCTTTGGATGTATCTTTTGGGCCCAGAGGTTAAATATATTTACGAACAGAGCACCGGAGTCGCTTGCTGTTGCTTCTAGGATACTAATTTGGAACCATCTGACATATTATCACATATTTGGATAGGACTTTTCAGTTGAAGGATTCACATCACAGTCCTTAGTTTAGGGAGCCTTAACAACTTTGCGGTCTCTCCGATACATTTCTGTCTTCAGAATTTCTTGAGTGAAACGTGCCCCCCGACTTCACCTGCTCCACTTTGCAGCATTGCCTCGAATAAGGTGTTCCGAAATACTTGACTCTTCCGGAAGAAGCATTCGCAATGGGGCTTTCATCTTCCTGTTTGGTGACCGTAATTTCCAAATTTTGTATCGTTGTGATTGAAAATATTCGCGCTCTTTGAGCAGCTTGGTCAGGTAACACTAAATCTCATGTGCCATTGGCAAGAAGACTATAGACAGTAGATTTAACTGCCAGCATATTCTTTGAAATTTTATGGAGACGGAAAACTCTTGCACATCTTCGAACGCGACGGGAGTTGCGCGAGCAAAATTCCGCGTATAAGGGCTGCAGTTAGCAACGTGTATGTGATGCAGTGCATTAGGGTGGTTGCGAGTACATGGCAGCGAGTTGCCGCGAGCACGTGGCAAGATCTGTCATAAGAATATATGTAAATCGCATAGCTATTTATGGCTTCGCACGTCCCAGCAGGATCCAAAGACAGAGCTTCGTTAAAGATTAATTTCGGATTAACGGTAATGGATCTTAACGAAATCACTGAGCAAATGATGCTTCAAAATTCCTCTATGGGAAGCCTGATGGAAGCGAACACGCGCGTCATTCTCGGCAATAGAGCCATGCTTGCTCTCATAGGAAAGTGGAAAGGAAATAAGTAGATGTATCCTTCGGAAGCATCCGTTTCCCGCTGGGATAGGATGAAGAAACAGACACAAGAAAACCATCTAGGCGACATCGAAACACCAATACCATTTACCTACCCCGTCCCTGACCGACAGATGCACAATGAGATTCCGTACCGCTTTGACGCTGCAGTTGCTCCTCCTGTGGACGGTCTTCTTGGCCTTCGGTTAAATAATGGTTGCATGTATCGAACGGTCCACCTACCCACTTAATTCGTTCTTCGACCACTGTTGCCATGCACTGTTTCGTTCTGCAGCGTGGAGAAAAAAACAGAATTACTCTCGAAATTATCAAGTTGGCTCCAAGGTTGTGCGGCAGGCGGGCGCTACTTGCAAAGCTTCTTACAGTTGATTGAATCCAGCTGCCTAATCCCCCACATTCCGGCTGCAGTTTTGCTACCGGTTAACCGAATCTGCTAAGGATTCCCCGTGTGTGGCCTATGGTTGCGTCGACGTATTTCTTGATTTCCACTTAACCGTGATTTCCGTAACGCATCGATTCTATCAGTCTATTTCCCAGGATGCCTTACAATTTAATAAAATCAGAACGAAATTGTTTGCTTACTTTTGCACAATTATAACTTAAGAAGTACGTTGAACTAGACCACTGACCCTTTCGCTGTCAAAAATTGTTTTTCCAAGTCATGGCCTACACGATTCACAATTGCGTGCGTTCGACATACAAGTTACTCGCTCCGCCACAATACTCCACCTCCAGCTGAAACCAAAGGGGTTTTCAACGAGCAACTAGACGCAGAGCTCCCTCAACTCAGCTGCCGCAAGTCTAAATGGACGCGTCGCGTGCCTCTCTTGTTGGCGTTGCTTTCTTCCTGGAGACCTATTTTGATGTATCTCCGACATTGAGGCTAAAATGGTGTAGCCCTTGCTCACAGACTTGGAAGGGGCCTTCGTATGGTGGTTGCAGTGGGCGCCGGGACGCATTCGTTCGTTGACCGGCGGCGTTTGAAACCGAGGATTTTGCCATACTTTGAGAAAAGGGACATTTCAAGCTGCATTCCTAGGTCGCAGTAGCACAAGATTTTGCCGAAATGTTCTTCAGAGGTAGGGCCCCAGATTACTACACTGTACCTATCGATGATTGTGAGGCAATACCTGAAACGGTTCGAGTCTTATAAAAGGACCGATTAAATTGAGGTGAATTATGCGGAAACGCTTGATGGGCCGAGTAGTATTGTATCTCTGGCATGCAATGCATTGCCTGGCCCAAGAATTAATGCCCTTGTTCATGACGGTCAGAAATACTTTCCGGTGACTAACCGATTAGCTGTCCGGATCCCTGAATGCATGAAATACTTCTCTTTAAATGTGCATTTGGTGTTGGTCCTAAGGCTGTAAAGAACTGCGTCGTCTTTCTGCGCCTTGCGGAAAAATCGACCGTGGCGGGGATCTTGACTTCTGTCACGTAATAAAGTGTCAGCAACTACGTTATCTTTTCCAGACACGTTTTGAATGTCGAAAATGAACTGGTTAATAAAGCTTAAGTGCCGAAGCCGTTGAGGGGACGGTAATAACTCACGATCATAAGTGCTATGGTTCCTTTGAGCGGGGTTCAGCTGCTTGGAAAAGAAGCTCAACGACTATCAGATTTGATTCGCCTCTTAGCGGACAGTAGTATCTACGTCAATATCTGGGGCATCGATAGATACAATTATGTAGCTCCTACCAGCTGTTGCTGGTGGTCTCAATTATTTAGACAACCTCTGGGGACCACACAATCAGGCGGGACTATTCAATTTTCGGCTCAGAGGAGTATGCTTTAAAGATCGACTGATGGTGGGCGGTCTTGGGCAAGAAATGACGGTAGAAGTTTAACATACCCAAGAACATACTCAGATCCTCAACTGTTTTTGGCACCGGGAAGTTTGAAATCTCTTGCGCTTTCACTGCGTCCGGTTGGTTGTCTTCACGGGTAAACAGGTGGCCCAGAAATCTCACCCGCGACTATATGAATTTGCATTTCACACATTTGCACACAGCTTGCAGAGAAAGGAACGAGAGCTTTTCTACGCAGATGTAAGTCGGTAAAGAACCCGCTAATTGCATCTTTCTCTAATTATTGCTAAGGTATACTTTATTAGAGTTAGTTTAGGCTAGTAATAGGTATAAGTTTAGGTCGTTAGTTGCAAGCTAGGTTTTTTTTAAATTTTCCTAGGGAATTTTGAGAATTGAAGCGATTGCACTTATTAAGATTGTGCAGTATAAACTGCACAACTTACCATAGCTGAAATGACTTGGTCTGTATCACTTAAATATTGATTGTATCTGAACATGAATTGATTTACACTAATAAAGCTATCTATCTATCTATCTATCTATCAAACCGGCCTCTAGGAGACGTTGAAAAATGCATTCTAGGTGCTCTAAATACTCGAATTTAGAGGAAGACATCACCTGAAAATTATCCAAATAAACGAAACAGATGTATATGTTTCACAGCACTGAGTAGATAAACATTTGAAAGATTTGCACCATATTGCGCGGTTCAAAAGACATTCTAGTCAACTTGAATAGTCCGATAGGTATGCATATTACAATTTTTATAATGTTTTCGGGACCTACAGGGATTTGATTCAACTAAGTCTAAGGTCGAGGAAATATGTCAATTTACATTAGAGGGTACAAAATCGTGGATGAGTGGAATGGGATATTGATCTGGAATCGTCTGGGCATTGAAACGTCTGTAGTTACCACAAGGTCTCCACTCGCCACAAAGTTTAGGGACCATGTAAAGTGACGAAGATCAGAACTGTGCGACGGTCTGCAAATGTCCAGTTTAAGAAGTTCTTCAAACTTTTTCCACGCAACGTGGTGCTACATTTCGGATGCCCGCGGTCATACCTCCCGACAAGTCTATTTTTGTTTTTATGAGACATTGCAGGGGTTGGTACAATTCGTGCTCTTTCCGGCGAATCTACTATGGTATGATCCCGGCACTTGCAAAAGGTCCTGACGAGCTACTGCCTGACCGCCCTTTCTGGGATCCGGATCTAGACCGCGATCTCTCTGTCTCTGCCGACTTAAAAACGGTGGCTGTTAACGCTGTTCCCGTGGTCTGCAGCTGGTCTCCCTGGCTTGATATGTCATGAGACACCTCGCCAACCACGGGTTGTCCGTGGAACTCATGGATTTTGTCTGCGATGGCGGGTTAACGTACCCAGTCACCTGGAAGCGGTACATACTGGTATAGTATGTGTTCTCTTCAAAAGCCGCTGCAGTCGCGAAGACTGTAGCAGCTCGGTTCAGACTTTATCACCGCCCAACTGCTTCATTTCGCGCAACAGTTGGCTTGGCGTACGGCCAGCTAGCGTAAGCTTTGTCAGTAAGTGGCTGGCTGGAAGCGAAACAACTCTCTAAGATCGACAACATACAAGTTGCTCGTTCTGTCTTAATGTATTCTCGCATTTTAAAGGGATACTGTTTCGCTTACAAGTCTCCTATAACCTGTGTCGCGCCAGATGGTCTTGACTTGATGAGCATGTCAAGCAGCTTCTTGGCGGAACCCAACATACTGAGAGAATGGTACCTTGGAAGCTTTCCATGCGGGAATGAAAAATACTTGGGGAAAAACATACTGGAATGACTTCACATGGGATTGATTGGCACTAGCTATACATTGCAGGCATTTAGTTTAGGCGTCTTTCATATTACTGCATCTGTGCGGACAGCTGTGGATTCTCGGTGGGCTTTGGAACCTGAGTGTTGGTTGATGTCTTCGACTTCGACAACCCAACTATTATGCTGCGAGTTCGTCTCGAGGATCGCCTTCATCACTATTGGTATCCCAACGTATACCTCTGAATACGGTTTGGTTTCAATTGCTGGTTTTACATTCTTGACTATGTACCGATCAATTTTTTCTTAGGGATTGAGGAGTCCTAAATTCTAAGTGCAAATGGAGAGCAATTTACTACCACTCTTCGCATGCTATACACTGCACTGACACAAAGGTCGTATCTTCCTAATAAATATTAGTTATCAAGAGACAGAGTAAGATAACCAAACCGGCAATAATCAAACTCCAATTGAATGAACTTATTACGTTACGAGGGTCTGCCATGTAGTCATAAACCCAAGGTCCTCTGCAAACTTGGATGGATTTTGCGCTAGAATCTGAGCCCAGCAATGACTGACACATCAGTACTGAATGCAGGCTCAGCATTCATACCAGTGGATCTGACGTCTGTCTTTACCACAACCACCATGCAACTGCCACAAGGGAACCAATCGCAAATAACAACAAATTTCTCAAAAATTCTCCTCTATCTCTGCTCTCATAGGGTCATGTCGATTCCCATGCTACGAAATAGCTTCTGATTAGGCTTCGTGCCTAGCACTATTTTAAATAAGTCCCTTCTAGCCTCTAGATTCGTATCGTCCTCGTGGGGTACAAGGGGTGCTCGGTGAAGGCTGACAATGGGTCGCATAACTAGAAGTCGGACGCATGCTTCACACATTTTAGTGAAGAAAAACACGTCAGGATGCAAATGGAGAGCTAGCTTTGATGCTTTTTGCCATTGACTCTGCTGCAAATATCTAGAGAAAACTTGGAAGGTGGTCATCCCTACTTCTCAATTTGGGGAATAAACATTAAATGATTTCCAGCAGAAAAATGTGGCACGTTATTGGAGAGGATTTCTAGTCTTTTAGTTTTACCATAATAAATATTACGGCACTTTACTATGAATTTACATTTAAGCTGCCGGTTTGGTTTTCCTACCATTCAGTGGCATTCACCAACCTTGAACCAACGTGCCATTCCGCAAGTAGTTAGCTTCACCTCATAGTTTTTATATAAATAGCTCTCTCTCTCTCTTCAGGTGTTCCCAATTTCATCATATAATGCCTTTGTAGACTAATTTGATGTGTTTGTCATTTTCGGGTATAAAGCTCTCTTGAGAATTGATTACACCTTTACCAAGAAGGTTTCCTTATGGTCGTTATGCTCCTCGAAGGGTGGAATTGCGGTGTACATCACATTCTATGCTTATAAGGTTATGAGCGAGAATGCAACCGAGAGTCATGGCGAAAATAATATGGATAGATCAACACTGACACATTCGAGCTGAGTTCAGCAGAATACCCGAAAAATTATTTGATACGGGATGTTAATTTGTTTTGCTTTAAGAAACTGGAGAACAGGAGGGGCAAGTAAGGCAGCCACACGAGAAACACAGCTAACACCTCTGCCCGTATATATAATAATAATCCTGTCCTCCTTTGATATCTTCTAAAATATGGGGGCAAAAGGGGTAGCTAGTTACCAAATCCGGAAAGAAAATCTTAATTAAAGCCTTAATGGAGGGAGACATAGATTGGGTACTGTCTAACTTTTAAAACATGACTACATTGCGAGGACGAAGTTTAAGCCCGACTTTTTGCCTAAGGTATGTCGGTGTTTTAGCAAGGGGGATGGTCTAATATGTAAGTGGTACTTCGCACTTTGAACATAAGACCATCTGCATCGACATTGGAAATAGCAAACACAAAAGCGTTCTTGTTAGCTATGACCCAAATCGAATAGCGATTGAGAATGCGGAGCAGCTACCTCAGTGTGTAATGGGGGCACGAAATGATAACTGCCGATTTGACATTTGATCGCTAGTAGGAGTTGAAAGTTGGTAAAAGTAGGCAATTTTAACCTTGAGGTCGACATCCCTACCACTGAGAAGGCTTTGTCGAAAAACAACTGGCTGATTACTGGAGTCTGGGGCCAAAAAAATATTTTTGGATTTTGGAAGTAATGTGAAACGAGTTATTTAAAAGTGTGGTACAGAAAGCTGTGTCATGAACCGAACGTATAAAACTGTTATAAAGTATCAGCAAAAATCCTGTGAAGAGATGTGCCCAAAGCTCCTCGTAAGAATAGCAAGAACCGTTTGTCTCTATGACAGTGCTATGGCTGAATTGAACGAGCGTTAGCCTTTCGACTTCGCTATCTCGGGTTCGATTCCCCGTTCGTAATGGATGTTTGTATTTTTCTTTGTGCTCCTCTGCAGCTGTAAGCTTATCATTTGCGGTGTCTTGGTCTGTCGGAGGATACAAGAACAAACAGATAGAGGTAGTTTGCTGGATATAAGTCCTGCACACTGGTGCAATAATACGCAGCTCTGTTTTTATAAGTTTTACAGGCTATACATTTTTGACAGCTTTTCTGTTGTAGATATTTAGTAGCCGTTCTTTCCTTAGTAGAAGGATTACAGTTTCATCGGAGGATTTCGGTGATATACCATTACCAATGTCTTGCTGTCGCAATAGCCCTTTAGTAGCTTGCAGCATGGTACTGTGGGAACATGATTCATGATTACCAAACTTATTCAATTGGCACTTGCACCCTTGCTTCAAAGAGTAGCTAACCTGTAGTTTTTTCACTTGCATAGCTTGGTGGCATACTAGGCGAGTTAGTTTTCGGAGATCTTCCGCGGAATCGCATTTGTCATTTGAAATGTATCAGTCTAATCAGGGTTAAGCACAAACCTAGAATCAAGCCCAATGGTGAGCATCTACTTCACCTGCTTGTTTTTGTTGACTGAGGGGGCTGAGTCTGCGTCCAGTTGATGACGGACGGAACCAATTGGCGAGAAAGCGTCACTTTTTTTGGTATACAGAGTCCTTTTCGGGGCATAATGATTCAGTTTTTCTTCAAAAATCTTGTCAGAGCTACCGATGAATAGAAGGTTAAGTTTGTTGAGCACCTAAAAACCCCATTACTTTCTGGGAAGAAGTGAGGTAGTGTTTGACAAGGCGCTTCTACCCTAGATGGAAGCGTTTGTCCACATTTTGCTGCTCTTGGGATAGAGACAGTAGCTATTTTTGAAAAGTCCGTCCTTTGTTCAAATATGTACTCCGTTAAGCAGAAGGAGCGAAGTTATCAAACAGAGGCAAGCTTAAGGAACTTCAGAGGCAGCGTTTGTTTTAAAAAGGGCCTTTATGTGGAAGAATATTTAACATAGAGCAGTACGGGGGTTTCAGCGAATTCCCAGCACACTCCTTCGCCCTAGGGTAAAAAGTATACAGCAAATACGTTTATTCGAGCTCCAGCTCCAGAGTCAAAAAGCTGGAACAGGATTTTCAAAAAAAATCGTTCCCGGAGTGAGACTGCAGTATCAGTGCTCGAACCTCTAGTCTGGGACGAACTCAATTTCGTGCAATATTGCGTTGGAATTTTGACGAGTAGATCCTTTTCAGTCCCCTCCTTTGATGGAAGAAATTTCTCGAACTCCCTAGAGTTCCATCACTCATCATTATTTTATGCTCGTCCATCACTTTAAAAATTGTCCTCATTATTTCATAAAATTACAGTCAATATTTCTCATCTCCCTTCCACCCCCCTGAATAAATAAGATTAAAGTCAGAAGGACGTCCAGTTCCATATTGGCTTGCAGTGAAAACAATTTTTATGGGATCAATTCATTTCGGACATTTCGTTTTTAAAATTGCTGACATAAATTTCAAAAAGCGAAGCAAGCAAGCATTAAAGGATGCTATCAGGCAGCAATCGACCAAATACAGTCCTTTAACCACATACTCCAAGTGGAAAAAAAATCTTAATCCCGATGAGAAGAATTTTTCCGTTCGAAAAATACATGAGTCCTTCGTGGTTCGAATACAAAAGCAGAAATCGAATTGGTCAAGCACGAAAGGTAGAACTACAAGAGTTCGGCTTTCCACTTGTTTCTACTCCTTTTTGTGTCAGAGAGTAACAGCAGGTCGGCAAAAGAGTGTGGCAGAGGCGAAAATGAATGGTCAGATATAAGGACCAGTGATCGGTTACGTGTCCCAAGGGTGCCGTATTGCTTGCAAGATATGAATGAGAAATTGTTTCCAGAATGGAAAGAGAGCAAGAAAGTTGGGGGAGAGGCCGGATAAGTGGGCGAGTGAAAGGACCTGGTCAAGTGTATTCTGCTAAATCGATTTCGAATACACATAAGTGCCACTGCAGGGGGTTATCCTTTTTCCTTTACCTCGTTTCTTAGACAACTATTGGTGATGGTAAGCAGGAAGGACTCGTTGCAAGTTGCCACGGAAAAGTGTTATTTTGTAAGAAAAATTGCTCCAGCAGCGTCTATTATGCGAAAATTTCACTGCATAACGTTGACTCAGTTTCACAGGCTCCAATTTAATCGAATGCCTTTGAATATGAAATTCAGGACCTTTTGTTTTTCTGAGCAACATTGAACTTCCATTTCACCATTCACATTGTATCAGCTCCATTCAACCCCAGTGTGTGAATAATTCTAGCCAAGAGCGGATATGACATTGGTAAAGGGATCAAAATACCGAAAGTAATTTCCCGACAATTTTATCATCCTTAAATCCTTTATTTTATGATAGGCAATAATTCATAGCGATGTCCTTAACGTGCCCACACATGAATGCTTAGGGAGGAAGATACTCTCTATTTCGTAGCTGCTACTTAGTAGAAGATACGGTGCATCGTTCCAACTCTGATATAGGGAAGGTGATCCGGTAGTGCCATAGTGAAGAATTTGTCATAATGCTGGCGGAGATTCCTTCAAAATGTAAATGTGTATTCCACACATGTTGGAAATTGGCTCCATTTTGGGGCTTGGCATCTCATAACACTTTGTCTTTTTGCCAGACTAGCGGCGGACTGAAATTGAAAGGAGGAGATGCCGTAAGGTAGAATGGGAATTCGTCATATATCCTTGCGGGTTTGAGAGGTCTATTCTGACGGTAGCGTTGGTGTCTAGTTAATCTATATTCATGGTATGTAAATGGGTGTAATTTTGTGATCGTCAGTCAGTCAAAGGGATAATGGGAGACAAGTGAAGTGAGTCCATATTATGTCTGGTTCATTTGAGTGTCTCGTTTGAGGTTGGAATTTTATTAGGAGAACAATTGGATGAGAGTGTCCTGAATGATACTTTCGAATGGATAAAGACGAGGAATGTATATGTTTTCCTTTGCTGCTGGTGAAGTTTGTTTTTATTTTTTGGGATTTTTCTAAGGTGAAAAAAACCCTAAAATCCCTTTAACCTAAACTTTGAATAACAATAGATTCATATGTATCCTTTCTCATTCAATACATATTCTCTTATCGTCCTACGTGGTATCATCAAGTATGAATATCTCCCCTTTTATTTTTCACGGTAAATTGCACGACTTTATTGTCGTAATCCTCTTCCACAACATTTCTTTACTGCCAAGGATTTCAAGATTACAGCCAGAATGATGTGTTAAGTGATTATCCTGCTCCATTGAATTGTCATCATACGCTGCCTGACATCAAAATTCCCAAAGTTAATCACGCTGTTTACCCTTCAAGTAGACTGGCGGCACCTGAATACCTAACATCCCTATAATCCTTACAAACATGTCATGGAGGAATATACGACACGAGCTAATGATAGACGTGTCTCATTATGTATGACTATAATGATCTCGAATCTTAAGGACGAATCTCGTACGGACTACTAACGTTATCCTTCACAACAACAAAGAGAAAAACAGGATGCTGCATTTGGGTAGTTCCGTCGACTCCTTTTCGTTTGTCCTTGGCAATATTTCGAAAGATCCTATGAGCCTATTAATGACACGAACGGAAACATTTTGGACACAAATCTTCGATCCCTCGTTAAGGACGAAATACGATAGTGAAAGAATTCCATGTTGGAATGGTCACACGAAAGACGAAGTAGATAATGAACGTTTGGATTACGTTCTGTTGTTGTCCATTCGAAGAGTTATTGCTCATTTTGGAGAGGAGACAATTAATTGGAAATGGTGTGTGAGAAACGCCTGGTGCATTCTAATTGAACATTACGATGAAAGTGGAGGAGATATTAAATAGGATTTTAACCCGTGACTAAAGTAGGCTTAATGAAATAGTTTGGAAATGTTCCTTTGGTGATGCAGACAGTTGAGATGCGCTGTGTAAAACAAAACCTTATTAAAATCTGTTCTTTGTCTATCTCTCTATCTATCTGTCACACGCATTTTTCTCAGAAACGGTTATATCGATTGACACCAAATTTGGGAGAAAGGTGGGAACTATGAACGTTCACGCAGACAGTGGAATTTAAGGGGGGTCTCCAAACATGCAAACGGAGGGCGTACACATTTTTGCACCGACTATAATCATGGATATCAAATGAGAGGTCTCGGTTAGCACTTCTCAATACCGGTTCAGTTCTGACATTTAATGCATAATGGCCGAAAAATCTGAAAAAATTTCGAACCGTGCCTAGCTTCGAAATGATATAGAGTATGATCCTACCGCACTATTACTAATAAAGTTGTAATAGGCCAAAGTTGTCGCTTCAGTGCAAATATTAAGATATTAAATGTCAATAGCAATGCGCTGCAATAGCTTGTCAATACTCGACAGCCGAAGGAAAAGGAGAAACCTATAGATTTAGGGTAAGATAAAGTCCTAACCCTTGTCAATCGGTTAAGTTGTGGAAACACAAACTCTTCAGATGAATCTATGGATGCACGTCTGAAACACGGCAACTAACCGGAGGAGAAATAATTCGATAGCACAGACCACCGCATAGGCGATAAAGGAATCGTCCTTCCCGAAGACGGGAGCTGGTAACCAAACTCAAATAACTCACTCACCTCAAGAGTCCTGGTTAGAACTTGCGCAAATCAGCTGGTTAACTATTGACTACAGGCCACGACACCGTTTGTCAACCGGTGGGATGGTGCCCTTTTGGCAGCTGGTAAAGCCAGCGAGGTAGTCCGGTCACCCAAATTTCTCGCTGAATTGATGACTTAGAATGTAGGTCTCATAAGGGAGCAGTGGAATTTAGTCGATTCGAAACGCACGGGCGACGGGATAAGCCTGGTACTAAGAACCAATAACGAAGGCTTGCAGACGACAGATTGGGAAGGTTATTTTGACTTGTCATACCTAGATAAGCGGTCGACAAATGCTGAAGGTAATCCAGTATAACAACGCTGTGGAGCACGGTAATGTACTGATGTTATCGGCGTATATTGTAACTAGTGTAGACTTAAAAAGTAGTGCACATTTGGTACCAATAAGTCACCTTATTGCGTGCTCGTGCCTGTTGTATTTCGTTTCGTATTAAGAACAGGTCAGACATACCTGCGAAATTTTACCTAGGAACTTGGTTTACGGGGGCTGAATCATAACTTCGTATAGTTAGCAAGTTCAGTTAAGTTAACAAACTTTTAGTAGAGGCTTTCACCTTGTGATCTGTTCGAAGAGAGTGTTTAGTGTTCGAGGTCTGCACAAGAGTCTCATTTTTAAGGTTTTGTGTAAAACAAAACCTTATTAAAATCGGTTTACTGTCTGTCTGTCTGTCCGTTACACGGATTTTTCTCGGAGACTGTAGCAGCGATTGACACCAAATTTGGTGGAAAGGTGGGAAATGGAAACGCTCACGCATACGGTGAGTTATATCGTTTTCCGTCGAATTTAAGGGGAGGTCCCCATACATGCAAAAGGGGGGTCTATCTTTTTTTCTCTGCAGAGTTACTTAACGTTGCACCGGCGATTTCTGCGGATCTGTAACCTCCATTCATACGGAAATCCTGGAAATCCAAGAACTTTTCTAGAGAGTTGAAGAAGGGGATGACCTTTGAGATTCCAAAGAAGGACACCCGTTTCGAGTGCGCAGTTGGAGGGGTTTATCCGTGCTCTCTGTCGTCGTAAAGATAATAGCTAAAGTAATCTGCGAACGCATTATAGAATACCTTGAAAGCTTAATAGCCGAGCACCACATCGACATCCTGCGGATCATTTTGGAACAGTGCGCGGAGTTTAGATCTTCGCTTCGCTTGGTTTTTATCAATCTTGAGAAAGCTACGACAGCGTGAATAGAGAACGTTTCTGGCATGTTCTATGTAGGAAAGCCATTTCGGCGAAACTAATAGGTGTTTAATTATTAGAGTGACATATGCTGGCACGAAATGCCACGTGCTGCATCGAGGTGAAATCTTTGAGGAAGTTAAGTTAAAAGCGGAGTCCGTCAGGGTTACACCTTGTTATCGATATTATTTCTTCCTGTTATCGATAGCTTTCTTTATGCTGTCTTGTCCGGAGGACGTAGAAAAGTCCAATAGATTATGACCTCTTTTCTCAAACACTTCGATTACGCTGATGATATCGATTTGTTCTTTCTCCGGGTTATGGACCTTTGCTAAGTGGCTCTGGATTTGGAAAGGTAGGTTAGTAGAGTTGGACTGCAGGTAAAAAACAATCAAATCAAGGGTTTCAGTCTGACAGGTCATTGGACTCTCCATATCTGCATTAATGGACAGAGCATCGAAAGTCTTGACCAATTTGTATATCTCGGAAGTGTGGTTTATAATGCGGTGGCACCGAACTGGATGTAGTTCAACGCAATAACCGCGTTAGATTCCGCCTTGTCTAAAATTTGGAAATACAGTTGCGACGTGTAATCCGTAGGGTCAAGGCTGATACTACTTCGAACAAAGATCTTGGTCATCGCGCGGGCTTGGTATCAGGCGAAAGTTGTAATGCAGAGGTCACAATAAAGGAGACGCGACAATTGCATTGCTGACTACGCGATGCAGTGAAACCCACTGTCCCAGAATGGCCGACGAGTGTGTCGCCTGAAGTGCACTTGATGTAAACTAGCATAGGAGGCCGGCATCTCGGAAAATCCTGGAAGGAGTTGAAGTGCATTTCAGCGAATCGTGTATGGTGGTGCGTAGGTATGATTCATTCACTATATACCGCAAGGGGTAAATGGCAGCCATATATATATGACATGGACAGCTTATTAAAATTTAAAATCGGCTATTTTCTAGATTCCAGATTAGGTGACAGTCTGTCTGTATGAGCCTTTCCTCGTTATTTCCTATCGTATCTGTAAGGCAGATTGAATGATAGATATCGCCTTTATAGGCAGATTAGGTGATTTGTCTATCTTTATTGTTTTCAGTTCATCAGAATTATTTAATGAAAGTCGCTCCTCTCATTTTTGCTACTGACAGTCGCCGCCATGTACTTCGTTTTAATTAATGCACAGTCTCAGATTTTCCGTCACCTCCTGGATCTGAAAGAGGGTAGTTTGCACATCTCGGGTTGCTTTTCCCATTGTGTCAGCATCGTCAGTATAGGCAGAGTCCAGTTGGAAACGAATGTGTTTGTTCAGGAGTAAAATATATTGTAACCGGGCTACATATTTCAAGCGTTATTTGACGGTCGTTCGCTAGGGTATGCGCACTAATACCGCTTCCACTCCCTCCTTTTTCCTCGCAGAACTGCTACGACACGTTTTTCCCTTGGAAAACTGCAGCTTTCGAGAATATGTTTTCTTTATTTTCTGAATTTCATCTTTACAAGCTTGACCTGAAGTTTCTTTAATGTGAAATATACTGCGCCCTAATTTCATTTGAATTCAGTATTCTTCGGTTATGTTTTGCTGGACTATGGTGACCTTTATATATTCTCTATCCTCTTCCTCCTTGAGTCGATCTGCGGAGAGGACACGCTATGCTCTCGTTTGATTGCCCCTAAACCGTGGTGGCAATGGACCTAGTACCGAGCCTTGTAGTACCCCCGCTGCGACGATGTACTATTTGGGACCATCATCTGTCCCTAACTAGAGAGTTTTCTCTTAGAGGTAATTCTTGACCAGATTAGCCACATATCCATCTAAGTTAGTCAATGCGCTTTTAATTCGGCCCCAGTTGGGGGAAATTGAAAACTTTGTTGATTTTGACATCTAGTTCCACAACGACACTGCGACCACCAGAATTCAGTGTGTCTTATGCTAGCCTCATCACCATGCTTATTCCAATCTTTGTAGAGTGGACGCGTCGAACCCCATACTGGCTCTGCGACAGGCCATTGCCGTGTTCGATGATGGGTAACATTCGGTTATAAACGACGAGCCTGGTTTTTATTGCCAGCTTCTGAGCTTTGTTAGGGATGCTATCCGAACCTGGGTCCTAACTGTCACCGATCCTAGCACATATTTCCCGTAGCTCCTTTCCGCACTCGTTGACCTGGACCAGGGTTTGTCTTCCGCTATATTGTTGGTGAGGAAAAAACCCGGTAACAATTTCTTTCAAGAGGCACGGACAGATCACCTAAGGTGGTCTTCACAGCCCTTTCATTACCACCTTATAGGCCCCACCCCAAGCGTTTGTATCGGCATATTCGCAGTTCCTTTCAGTTTTGAGACTCGCCTCCTTTAAGCGGCCTCGACCGCTTGGATTACAAAAGGGGGGGAGTCCTTTTTTGAAGTGTTAATTTGCTAGCACCTGAGAAGGCTATAACATCGTGGGTTGCTTTCCGACAAAAACAATGGATGTCCCCGAAACCTTGAGTCAGATGCTTCGACAACATAGCGGCAGTATTTACCATTGGATGCGGTCGAAAAGTAAATTGACGGAAAGGTATTTATGTAAGTCAAATTATTTCACAAAAAGAAGCATGCCAATGTCCGGCGGTATAGTCAGGTTAAATGGTAAGTTTAACGTATGTGTGCACTAGATTCCTTTGGGGAATAGTCTACGGTATTAGAGAGCACTATACTCACAGTAAACACTATGTAATCCTCTTCAAGATCGAAAATAGATCAAGCGATTGAGAGCGTGCTCACAGAAAGGGTGAAGAGCTGGGTCCTGAAAGTTTTTAGGACGAACATGGTAGTAGTGGTGCTGCTAAGAGACCGTAATCTAAAAGGCTTGGCTACAGAAAAAGGCAGAAATAATATGTACCGCAGCCGCATGCGATGCTATTATGCTAGTGGGTCGAATACTCTTTAAAAGACCACCAATTTATTTATAGAATGAGAAGAGAATAAAGGTTTACGCTGTATGCTTTTTAGGCAAAAAATCTGTCACCGCGTCAGAAGAAAAGCGGGACCAACAGTTACACACATCCTTTGAACAGGAATCTTTTGCGCTGAAGAAAATTTTGCGTTCCTTGAGGATAACGTAGCATACAAGGTCCTTTAGAAGAAATAAGGGGGCCGACATCCCAAGTGGCCTGTCTGCATCTTCTTCTTAATATAATGGTGGACAATTTCCTTCGTGGTAAGGATACCGCAAAGAAATATTGATGTGGCTGTAATTAGTGAGCCATATCGAAATTAACGTGGCGGCATTTGGGTCAAGGATCAAGCCGGCCAAGTATTTCTATGGGCTTGTGGAGAACAAATCTTCTTGGATATAATAGAGCACCCAGAGAGAGGCTTCACTAGAGCGAAGGTGAAATGTATTCACATACTGTATACAGCTATGCTCCCCCCACATTTGACGAGTATAGGTAAATGCTGAGTGCTTGGTTTTAAGATGCAAGAGGGTGTTTTGCTAAAGTATAGCAGACATCTACCTTTGACTTGACTTCATCAATGTCTTCACATTGTAAAGCGATATCTTGCCTTTTGACCCCTACTTCAGCTTGATATCCTAACGACGTCCGTACCTGACAGAGCAAGTCTTCTGTTGTGCTGCACCTTTTGGGTATACAGTTGATATTTTATCCAAGATCCGTCAGCTCCAGATCCTGCTTGCCTGCGTAGTATTTCCTTTCTTGGTCGTGATGATAAATTCAGGATGCATTCTTCTTTTATTTTTGCTGGACGTATCGCTTTTGCACTTGATTCTAGTTAATCTTTCCTATTTTTTCTTCTCTTCTTTAAGCTGCATTTGCCTCTCTAATCCTTTCCATTTTCAGATCAGTTTCCTGGTGTTGGTTTCCCCGCAAAGCGAGAGGACAGTCGTGCCTTTTTGAGTCCTGGAATGTTCCAGCTGCTGATTTTTGAGGTAAGCTTATTAAAATATATTTTTGTTTTAAGGACCATGCGTAGTTTCTAAATTCTTTTGGAAACATGTTTAATCCTACGAATGTGCTCTGAAGTGGGACCTATTCTGGTAAAATTCACTTGCGAGCATTCTCCCTTTTAACCTAGATTCCTAACCCCTTTTGAGACTAAATTACCATTCATGAAGTAACTTAAACATTCTCTTGATCTTAGGAACAATTATTTTAGGAAAAAATATGCTTCGAAAAGATAATTCATTAAGTCTACCTAAAATGTAGACCAATTTGCTGAAGGTAGGAGACGCTAACAGCTCCCACTTTATGAATAATTTATAAAATTCAAACTGCTAAATGCCTTAATTAAAACTTCCTAACATTTCCCTTAAAACATTTTCCACCGAAATATTATTCTAACCCCTTTTCTGTGTCCATTGTCTTACAATAGAATAACAATGTCACGAAAATATGCATCCCATCTGAAAGTATAAAAGCCATCCTTACGGTGCTGTACTGTCTCTTTCGACTCTCCTTCTCAGCTCCTTGTGACCGGGACATAAAATAAAATAAGACCAAGTCATGGAAAAAACAACTTTTCAATTATCATACTTTTTGGGGACGCTCCGTTGTCAGTGGGAATCCTTTTCGTTGCCGAAAAAGTTTAAGTATACCGATGTCCTTTATATGGCAGAATTAGAGAGTGGCAGCGCGGATACAAAAGTGCTAGCAACGAGGAGAACATGCCTTGGTGTAAACAACATTATGCACCTCCTTAATATGAATTTATGAGTTATTAAATTTTATAACATTACGCCTGTAGATGCGAGGCTGCAGGCAAGGAGCCAGACAATGTCTCGAATTGTCTGGCCCCTGTGTATCCTTTCTGAGAGGCTTGACTTGATAATTTGTGCGCTGGGTGGATGTAACCGATTTCGGAAAATTGAAAACAAATTTCAAGTCAAACCGATAATTGTAGGAGGGGGAGGAAGCTTTTTTAGTCGTGGTAGGGTAAATGGATTTCAGTGGCTGAAACAGTTTGAGTTTAAGGACTTTCATTTCATCCTTGTCAAATAAATATTTCATATCCCATTCTTTCAAAAATACGGACATTTGCGGTGAAGCAGCGAATACCCAAAAGGGCTAGATAAATTCCTTCAAAGCAAATGCTTTCCATACTGAAAAAATATCCTTTTTGCGCCCCATAAGCTGAAAATATTCATGTATTCGGTGGAAATCCCACTAAAACCGGGTCGGCCACAAAACAATAGTTTTAAAATGCTTGAGCAATTTTTCCTTTCATCCACTACCGTGACCCACCTGTCCTGAGCTACCTTTCCTATTTTTCCAACATTCTTAGCTTGCCACGTATTTCCTAGCAGCTACCATTCAAAATGACAAAAGTTCGTTCAAACTCTGCAATATTTACATCCCTACAGGAAAAAACCGTATTCCGCCTCTACACGTGGCCCACATATTTTCCTTTTCCTTGTGAAAAATTATTTTACATTGCCGGAAAATTTAATAAGGACACACAGGATATGCCCAAAAATCAAGATATTAACTTGTCAAGCAAATAAAAATTTATCAGTAGCAACATCAGCAGGATATTGGCTTTTATTCTCTCGTCCTTCGTAAAATGAACGAAACAGTCATAGTAGCTTTCCTAAGGATTTGATGGCAGCGACGCATCTTTCCGCTTCGATGACTGCTAAAGTTATTTTTTACTCGTTTGTGAGCTCAAGGATAAAACAATGCGTTGACGATCCAGGATAACTCCACACAGTCCGTAAACAAATTATTTAATGCTTTTGATTTTCAGGGATGAGATAAGGCGAGAATGTTTCTGTTTTTTCGTCCCCCAGTTTGGTCGAGGGTGGAGGTTAAATAAGGTCGGATGAGATGGGCACGCTTCTTGGATTTGGTGCAAGTCCTTTTTGTCGTCGATGCAACATAGTGGAAAGATGACAGTGGCCGTGGGGGTTGGTGTGATGGCGGTAGTGTGTCATAAAAAGAGGATTTCCAAGAGGGTACTTCGTCCCTTGTATTTTAATTTCAAGATCAAACAAGAAATTTGCTTATCAGGGCGTGGGATAGAAGGGAAACATTTGTTCAAGCCATTTAGTCATTGTTCGCCCGGTATCGAATCATGTCCTGTTTAAGAGGCAATTTAACATTCATTTACGAGTATTTGTTGGGTTAGTGAATCCGGTGAGGGGTATGGAGGTGGCTGGTTTGCTTATTGATTAAAATATGATAAATTGTGATTTGAATTTAGCTCGTGGTTTAAACTTTAATTTTGTAACCCCAGCAAGCACTACTCCAAGCCTTATTGAAAGATAAATGGTTTCGAATAAGCATGGTTGATCCTCAATGCCTACATAGGTTTCTATTGCGATCATATACCACAAGTGAATCAGAATCGCTAATGGACCCAGGATCTGTCAAGCCAGCATGAGAGTCCTTTTTGCAATAGCTCTCTATTTCAAAGAAATCATCATCAATCAATCCCATCCCCCATAATGCATTTAATAGGAAAAGTTGAAACTGAGAGTAAGAGATTTAATTTTAACCAATTTATCTAAACATTGGTCTACCACTAACTATCCTTTCCCAAGCCCATTTAAGAGAGGAGGGGGAAGCGTGACTAGCTCTGAATAGCCATGTAACACGTTTGGGTCTCAGCGACTAGGTGTGGGGCAATCCTCTCCCCCAAGGCTAAAGATACTTGCTATTTAGATTGGAAGTCAGTGTCCCGCTGATTAATTGACACCCCTGCGAGTTTTGGGTGGTTGAATTCACTCAACGTATTCCTTGCTTGTCGAAAAAGGCGACTGAAAGGGATAGATATTTTTTGGCAAGTAACCTGCAACCTCAATTTCGATGCAGAAGGAGGAGGAGCATCCCAATAGTCCAGTGTTATGCATTGATGGAGACTTCCGACGCAGAGTAGAAGGAAGCTTCCTATGAGCAGCTCGACATAGTCAAGCACAGGCTTCCAAAAGATGAAGGGTACCCGTCTTGAGTGCGATAATTGAAGGAGTATTGCGTACTTCTTATCATGATGAAAAAAGTAGCTAAAATTATCATGGAACGTATTAAAGAACAACTAGAAAGCTTAATCCACAGGAAGCAGGCTTAGGATCCTCCAGCATTGACCATATCAACATCCTGCGGATCATTTTGTAGCAGTGTGCGGATCTACGCTTTACTTGCTCTTCATCTATTTCGAGAAGACTTTCGACAGCGTACGCAACGAGCACACCTGCTGTTCGTCGGTTTCGAGAAAGCTTTCGGTAGCGCGAACAGGGAGTGTATCTGGAGTTCTCTACGCAGGATTCGGATTCTGGCGAAACTAATAGCCATTATCAGAGCGACATATGGTGGCGCAACATGTCACGTGCTGTACCGAGGTAAAATCTCGGAGGATTTTGAGGTTCAAAGCGGAATCCGTCAGGGTTGCATCCTGTCATGGATATTATTTCTTCTTGTTATCGGTGATGTTTTTCATGCTGCCTTTTGCGGACGACGTGGAGGAATTCAATGGACTATGGTATCTTTCCATAAACACCTCGATTACGCAGATGATATTTTTTCGCTCTTTCATCGCATCATGGAAATGGTTCTGGATTTGGAAACAAAGGCAAGTAGACTTGAACTGAAGATAAACACCAAAACAATCAAGGTTCTCAGTCTGACGGGTCATCGCACTATCCCTATCTGCATTAAAGGACAGAGCATAATAGGCGTCTATCACTTTTGTATATGTAGGAAGTGGGGTTTCTGCCGATGGTGGTACCGAGCTGAATGTTGTTGGACACATTAAAGCGCTAAATCCGCTTTCCCTGCCTTGTCTAAAATCTGGAAAGGCAATTGTCTCAACACCAAGATCACGTTGAGGCAGTTTTATGTTAGTGTTCGTTCTGTGCCGCTATATGAGAGTAACACATGGAAAGTGAACCTCCTTGTTACCTAAAAGCCCCAAGCAATCGTCGACACCTGCCTGCGTCGTATCAAAGCTGCGTACGGGGCCTGACGCTATTTTAAAAGAAGTGGTCAGCGCAGACAATAATTGTATTGTGGGCTACGCCATGCAGTGGAATCCACTCTCCTAAGATAGCCGATGAGTGGCCGCCCTTAGGGTACCTTGTGCAGAGAAGTCGAGGAGGAGTGCGGGCGCCTGGGGAATTCGTGCGGGGAACTGAAGCGCGTTTCAGGTAACCTTGAACGATGACGCGTAAGAGGATAAATGGCAAACATATATCACAAATCCATTAATTTATAGATCAAATCCTGACTGCCAGGTCGAATGCTAGCAAATTCTAGCTGAAAAATATCGCGGCTGCAACTCCACTTTCCCATTGTAGTTGGATCTTCACAATCTTAGCTTACTTTTCAAGCCTCTGTTACGCACTTTGACAACTGCTTTACACTCTACTAAGAATTAATTCACATGACCTTCTTCTCCTGCACTCTGTCATCAACTCGTTGATGAGTGAAGAACCCTTCACCCAACCCCCCTCTGATGGAAAAATCTTGACTAATTCATTTGAGAACACATACATATAATAAAAACTGAGCCCCAGTCCTAGTCTTTCGGTGTGAAAGATTTGGGATGTAAGAATGTTTTTTGGTTGCTTTTGGAATGAAGCCCGTTTGCTCCCGCCTCCTTCCCCTAGGGGACTACTATGGTAGGTAGTGTGTTTTGAGCCTTGATTAGTCCTGGGTTTCTTTCGCCACATCGAAGAATATTCGGGACAATGTTCTTATTTTGGCTCGGCTTCTGTTCCGCCGGGGTACATCCTTTCATCAGGTAACGGTTTTAATCGAGCACGTGGCCTCATAGGTGTCTGTAATATCTCTTTTGGAGTCTTTCATCTCCAATACCAAAGTATCATCCTCTTTATTTAATATGGCATTTATCAGCCATTCACTGTCACCTTGGGCCTTATTAGATCCAGTTCGAGATTTCCGTGCTTCCCCACAACAAGCATTCCATGGTTTTCTGGATTTCTCTAGAAGCCCCGGGAGATTTTTCATCCGATGTATCCTTCTCAGTTAGCCTCTTTTTGTGAACGTGGTGTACTTATTTCTTTAATTGTTTTAAACGACTGGTCATCTATTGCGGCTGTAAAGTATTTTCCGTTACCAATTGCTTGGCTTTTGAATAATTTGCACAGGCACATGTGGAGATCATGGTTTTGTGTAATTAATTATTTTTTGAAGCTTTCGTGTCCTCATATTTGCAACTTTGGAGAGGTAGTCCTGAACCATTCCACCATATCCTTTTATTGATCTCTGCTTCTGGTCACTGGTCTTGTTGTTCATTTCTATTATCTCATCTCTGATTCGCGCTCAAAGTACTTACTTGATTTTGAGACAATATTCAACTCGCCAAACGATATGGCAAGGAGGGTCGGATTTTTTTGATCTAGATGATTGCTGCTATCCGTTCACCTGCCGCATCAATATCCTAAGACTGCTTTGGGCTTATTCAATGGTGCGTGTGACAGCAAGTGCTGCCACATGGTCCGCATGACCAATCAGGCGCGACTTTTCTGGCATGTCGAGCCTTAGCAGACTATCATAGGAAAAATTCTAGAGATCCGATTCTAAGATGGAATCTCTTTTCTATCCCCGATGTGATGTCCATCCTCTTCTGGCTTTCTAGCGTCTCATAGGGCAAGGACAGGTATCTCTCAGGTACATGGAATGAACTTTCCAGTGTGCCTAGCATATCTGTCCTTACGGAATTGAAAGCACTTTTAACATCAAATGTTACGAGGAGCACTATCCTTAAGGATTGCCGGCGTGGTGGCCCAGCGCGATGAACCCTATCCACAATCTTGCTGCTCTAAAACTGAACTATCATGATGATAAGGCAACTCGTATCGTTTATTTCTGACCACTTTCCCAGCGGTGTCAAGCATACAGAATGGTCGGTATGCAGACGGCAGCTCGGGGTGGTTTTTCTCTTTGCTGATCAGTGCAAGAAAAAGCCCTTCTTCAGGCAAGCGTGGAAAGCGGTGAGCATTTAGTCTGGATGATGGTAGAACAACAGTTTACATAGTTTTTTCAGAATACTATCAGGATCTGGCACCTTCCTATATTTCATAGTGAGAAGTGCCTCTTTAAGCTCTTTTATGATGAAAAGCTGGCAGTCCTCGACACCTTCCGTGCTGTTGACATTAGCCCGTACGGAATGTTGAGAGAATTATACCTGTAAAATTCGTTCCACCCGGTCAGCATTTACTAAGCAGGGTTTCCGCATAGCATCGATTGCCAGAGTGGCAAGTTTTTAATTGAATACTGAAAAATACCAATTTACCTCGTCGACTAAGTCCTGCGAGCAGTGAACTTTGCTTTTATTTCTCGTGCTGTGGAGTCTCTTTTCAGCTGATCTGCTCTCGTGGAGTATATCTTCCCTCGGGCACTTCAACGTTGTGCCAACAGGCGGAGCTTATGACATTCGCTCCGTAGGTCGGCAATTTCCACCGTCTATTAATATTATAGATAGATAGCTGGTCACGTCTGTCAGCTCTGTAGGACGTTGTGATCACATTCATTACTAAATTTATAACAGTAGCAGCTGCAACGCTACCACTCGGTGAAATGCCTTCAATCGTACCTTTATATGTTCCAAGAGCTTCGACAAATCTCTCGATGTTCACCTCCCTACGACGGGTTAGTGCACGTCGAGAAATAGTGTCAACAACTTTGAACGTCGGTCATTTGCGAGAAACCTTTTAGAGGCATTCATCCGCCGACGACACCAGTGATTTTAAAGTTGGCGTGGATCCGGTATTTAAACCCGGCTCTTGCTGCCATTTCCACGGTCCGTGTCCCTCAGGAAGCTGGGTCATGTTTGTCCTGAAATTGAAGTCACCCCCTACCAGGATCCGCCTCTCGGTGCCAAAACAGTGTCCCCTAGAGCATCAGACATGTGCCGAAAATCCGGCATCGTTTCATCCGGTGTTGCAGTCCGGTGCTTGCTAATTTTTTGGATGTGGATTATATTAGCCGCATCCTATCCCTTTCTAGTTTTGTTCTAAAGAACCAGAACAGAAGGCAGCAAAGACCATCATTGTTCTTCTCTCTCAAAATGGACATGATGCATTTTCCAGATATGATTGAATTTCAATCTATCTAAAAAAAAGTGGAGCACCATATGGTGACTTCCCATGAGCACGTTCAGACTCCTTTGGTCCAGTTCGAATACCAAGCTCATAATATCGAACTTGGGCCGACCGCCAGAACTCAAAGCTAGGATTACCTGCTGGAGTCACTTTCAAGCAGCCCCATCAGTGCACTCCAAATGGAGAAACCCATCGCGAAGATCCTGATAGTTAAATTTTGGCTACGTTCCAAGCTTCAGCACTTTTTCCACAAGCATTCCTGGAGGATGGTAAATTGTCTCTCTGACATTTTGCCTTCGTTGGAAGAAACTCCCACGTCAGCAGTCAGAACTGAGGCTGCAGCTTGCTCATACGTCCTCTTCCTTCCCGCCTTCGTGTTCGTATTCCTATGGGAGGGACCAGTTTCATTGAGATCTGTCTAGCTGATTTGATCACCTCTCGACAAGCAGAATAAAGAGATGTGTTGTTTTACGTTTCTTGCGCGCATTACCGCTGACAGAAGAGTCAGGTGGGTCACGTGTAGGTCCCACTAAAGTAACTAGTTTATCCCCGCCTTCCGTTGAAGATTTCGCTTCCTTGCGTCCGATTTCTGTGGACATTACCGCACCTATTGGTACAGCCATGTCCATGTCTCCATTCCTAAGGTGAACCTCCTCTTCCTTCGCAGTACCTTCTTCTGCGGCCGGCTTGGGGTATTTCCGGGTTGACGGTGTTTGGGCCGCTTGGTTCCATTTCCACATACCGGCGTTCAACCAGTAGCGTCCATGGCATCAGCTTCCCTTTCTTCCGCTCCTTCCGGTAAGGGTGAAGAAGAAAGTTCTGACAGGTAGGATTTAGTCTGCTGTCCCCCCTCCTTAGTGGCAGAAGTTCCCTTCTGCCGAGTCTTCCTCTTCCGTTTGCGAGTAGATTTGGGCTGTAGTACCGTCTTTGTTAGGATGTTGGCTTTTTCTCAAAGATTCATCTATATTTCAATCTGAAGTTGATGTAAACGACTATTTCACTAATTTTAAAGTAAAATTTCATATCGTAATGTTAAATTATCCACATATCCATTTGTTCCAAGAAGAACACTATCTACTGTCTGCTTTGTGGATTGTGGTTTGCCGAATGCCCAATACCAAAAACTCCACCAGCACAAAATTCCTAAGCCACAATAAAATATATATAAAACGCCCTCCCCTGGGTGTCATGATCAATCGAATGTGGAAATTTAATAGGTTATAGGTTCGCATCGGCAACGTGAAAAAGGAACTGCTACATTACCTCTCGTAACATCTGCCCCAAACATTTCACCTTTTGCTCCTTTTTTCGCCCCCAATTCTACCATGTATAGCTGACACCATTCTGGCGAAAATACGATTTTAGTTGGTTGTGTCGGAAATGATGATGATGGTCACAGTCACACGACCATTTCCCTTATTGCTCGGGAATGGAGAAAAAATCCAGGATCCACCGTCACATATTTTATGGGTCGTTAGCTGTGGTTCCTCTCTGGGGCACATTACCGGTATCCAGAATGGTCGTCGGTATTTCGTTATGTTTTCCTAAGGAGAGCATCCCTGATTATTGATAGGTTGAATGTGATCTGGTTTGGCAAATTGACTCCAGATGGGAGCGGGTGGAAAGTCACATCACATTTGAAATGTGAAATCAACGTTTTAAGATGATTTGATGGCAAGGTGGCAATAGGATTACGGAAGGACGCATTTTATTTATTAGGAGCTTTTTTTTGTGGGGCAGAGCAAGAGTGAATTGAATTTAGGCCTCCATTCAAGGGACAAATGTTACAGAAGGATGAGTTGATTATTTTAAAAGGATACCACGTAGGTTAAAGGAGAGCTGGATTGGAACATGCATAGTGGGGGCATGACAGCTGATAGTTGGGTGATGTCAACATGAAATATTGATAAGACGACCTATTTATCGAGAAAGAGAAACAACGTTATGAATGTGACCTACCCGCAGCTATATTTGTTAGAAAATATCAGCTTAGATGCTTACGTCTACAATTTAAGGAGTGAGGCATGGCCAACACGAACTCCCACCCCATATAGGCAGACCGATAGGAGACTTTCGGAAAAGTTCACTTGTAGAGGTCCACCTCGGCTTATGGCCGCGTATCAATTGCATCGTACGACGTGAAATCAGCGGTCGTCTATCAAGGACAGGAGGTACAAAGGTAACTACAAGGTACACCAAACCAATAGGAAAATGATGCTCCTGCAAGATTTTGATCTAGAGCTTAAAGAATAATCTAAACGTCCTAGATATTGCTGGAAATCTCGGAGCCAGAAAAACTAATACTTAATCTCAGTGAAACTCACACACGAATTCAAATGTAAAGTTGGAAGGTGAAAGGAAGCGTTCTTCGTTTAAAGCTTGATAGGGACAGAAGGAAGTCGTCAGATATGAATCTAAGTTATGAATCTGAATCCGATCCGAATCTCGGGCCAGCGTAATGCTGACCACATTGTCTCCTACAGTGTACTGCAGTGTACCGTTACGGTCTTGAATGAAGTGCCCTAACACACTTCAAGGCCTTGATCCAATGTGGATTGTTGAGCTAACGATTATTATTAGCATCGAGAGCTCCCGGAGTGTTCATTTTTCCAACATTTTAGGCGACCCCGTGTGGTTATTGTAGGTCTTGAGGGAGGAATGGCAACGGGATTTTCCTGCGTCACTATGATTTTATTCTCTGATAAACGTAGTGGCAGTGAACGCGAATTCGGTGTTGGATTGATACTGACAGCTAGCGGAGCTTGCGCTCTCGTGGCATGAGAGCTGCTTTCTGAAAGGGCTTCAAGTGCGAGGTGCTAATTCTGGTTCATTTGGTCCTGAACTTAGTTTAGAAAAGGCTTTCGAGAAGAGAATTGTGATTCCGATAGGCAATCTGAATGCAAAGATACTAACTAAAATCGCTTTGAAACTCATGAAAAACACTTCTACAGCCCGGTGGACAAACATGAGGCTGGCCCCGCGCTGGATCGCCCAATATTGACTAGATTAGCATGTTATGAACCCTAGTATTGGCAAGTACCACATCTAGCTCCACGAATGCTTCGAGCAGAATATGTCCTCATTCATTACCCGACTGCCCCATTCAAGGGTTTATTTGTTAAAATCATCTGCCATGATTTGCTTCATGTTCTCTTGTGTACAGAACCAGAACGCTCAACATTTGCTCATACTTGGCATATGTATGGTAGTGCTGGGTGGAACATAGCAGAAGAATATGTGCATTATTTTCTAGGAAGTTCATAACGCTGCCTGTCCTGTTTGATCCTTGACGTAAATGCCACTATCGTGATTTCACGGTTACCTGAAGGGCACTTCAGTTCCCCCCACGATTTTCCGAGACGCCTGCTCTCCTTCTCTACTGTTCTGCGCCAAGTTCCCTTGCGGCCACCCACCCGTCGGCCATCTTACGAAAGTCGATTCCAAAGCATGACATAGCCAGCAATGCAATTATCGCCCCCCTCAATGTGTGATCTACCATTCCCGCCTTTTGATCACAATGCATACGGATGCCAGGCCTGTGCGTTTTTAATAGTATCAGGTTACTTTCCATGAGCTATTCCCAAATAGTAACACAGAAAGAATACTAGCGCATAACTGTCTCAACTTGATCTTAGTGCTGAGATAACTGCATTTCCAGATTCTAGACAAGGCAGCAAGAGCCCATCTAGCGCTGTTAATGCGTCAGACAGTATCTAGTTCGGTATCACCGTTAGCAGAAACCACGCTTCCGAGATGTACAAATTTATCGGACTGAGAACTTTGGTTTTGTTGGTGTTTATCTTCAGTTCAACTATATTTGCCTCTCTTTCCAAATCCAGAGCCATTTGGCCAAGGTCCTTGACCCGTGGAGGGAATAAACAGATATCATCAGCGTAGTCGAAGCATCTGAGGAAAGATGTCATTTCTCTAAGTGTAATTACGCGATGTCTCTAGCGGCTAAATTATTTGAAATAATTGCTTGCTTGCTTGCTCATATTCGTTAGTGTTATTTATTGGCCTTGCAAATTCCGATATTTCGGGAACCATTTGTTCCGTTCATCAGGGCTAATAAGACTTGCTAGCATATTTTGGGAACCACTTGTTCCCTTCATCAGTGCTACCCAGACTTGTTAGCACTTATGAAGGAACAGGTGATTCCCGAAATATCGACAGGTTGACTGATGAAGGGAACAAGTGGTTTCCGAAATATCGGTGTTTGTAAGAGTAATTAATAACAATGGCGAATAGAAAAAGCAAGTCTTAAATTATTTCAAAATGTCATTGTCCATTGAACTCGGAACAAGGCAGCGAGAAGAACGTCACCAATTCTTTTCTAAGCTTTCGCAAAATTCCTTCTTTGTGTTGACCTCACCGTTATCCTATTTGTACTTTTGCTGGCTTCCTCTCCTAAAAGACTTTCTAATTTGGTTTAAGAATTTGTCCTCCTTTGGAACTGTCTAATATGGCTAATATTTTTTCCTGAATTGGTGAGTTCTGGGTTTGCTTAGACCCTTCGGAGAATGTGAGCGTGTTACCCTTCCTCTCCCATGGAAATGATGATGACCTCTGGTCGTATCCTCTTCCGATCACTTGCTTTCCGAGAAGCCAGCTTTCTTAAGGCTTCCACATCCTCTTTGTTGGGTGCACTCTTTTTTCCGGAATTGCGACTACGTGAGCCTCGCCGGCAGCTTCAGCCATCTTCCTCAAAAGCCCTATTTTCTTGAGGTATGCTGCCCCGTTCATTCGTTCCACTATTCGGGCAGCCTCCTCCCCAGTTTCTCAACTTCCGCGCTTTGAATGAGCGTGACTGTTAACACAGGCCTACCTTTTCATTTTAGGTCTTGCAGTACACAAACCTTATGCCTCTCGTCATAATTTTTACATTCGAATGAACATTCCAGTGTTTCTTGATAAATTCGCAGACCTCCATGAGTTTGTTGCTCTGTTTGATAAAGGCAGCTACCGTCTGGTCTTTGCATCATATATTATGTTACTTGGGCAGTTAGGCGTCAAACCTTGCTCCTTTTTGAATTGTCCTTCAATCCTCTGTCCTGCATCTGGGGATAGTACTTTCAATTGTGGGGTATTTATGAAGAATCCACCTTCTGATCGGGTCCATGGTGGAACTAGTTCTGCTTCCTCCCGTGTGCTTGTAATATTTAATGCGACAGAAAAACCAAGCCTCTATTATGACCGCAGTGGTCGTTGAATACCCACGGCGGGAAACCCGCTTCCCCACTTTCAGAATACACCCGTTATAAATTTTCGAAACCCTGCATTGTAGTTTTATCTTGTTCCTTCTCCGCCATGTTTGGTTTTATTCCTGGGTATCTACGCCATAGCCAATTTTTATAACACCTGTGGGCGATTTCTACCCGAGGATACCGTACATTTCCAGATGCATATAACACATCCGTCGAGTCTTTCTTTATTGGCATGAAGGAGCATGTATGATGCGAAATTTGACAACTCCCCCATATTACCTTATGAATCTCTGTGATAGTCAAAGCTTGACTTATTTCTAGCCTAACCTTCGTTTGGCAAAGTAGTTGACGCTAGATCTAAAAGTAGTTTTAAGAACTTCTCCTGGAGCCTAAAATCTTATCTTATCAGGCCAACCGTGAATAAAAGGGTACTTGGGAAAATGTTGGTGAAATTGGGCTTGGTACTTGCCCGGAACTGCGGCAAGAATAAAATGAATAGATTAGTTCTATGGTGATTGAGATTCAGAAAGAGAGCTTGGTTGTGCGATCAAATAATATTTTTCCCCATTAATCTACACTTGATTTGTAATAATCGGAAAAATTAGTTCCGCTCATGAGTGTAGGGAATCGGCAATTGTGGAAATTAAGCTAATCTGAGATGAGATAGGTTCAATTTTTCTTTATGAGTATAAATTTCTCCTATCTAGGGTCGAAAATCAAAACCGATAACAGTTATGATGATGAAATCCTCGCACGGTTGTTGTCAGTCAACAGAGCCTATTTCAGTTTACAAAAACTGTTCCGCTCGAATCGTCTCACCATAGGGTCAAAGCTCTTACTGTACAAGACAGTGATCTTGCCAGTCCTCATGTATTCCTCGGAGACTTGGGTTCTTAGCAAGAAAAATTGCGACCTCTTGGCCGCGTTCGAGAGAAGAATCCTCTGAAGAATTTTTGGCCCCCTACATGAGGATGGACGATTCCGTAGCCTATATGACGACGAAACCTATGAGCGATATCATGACCGTCCGGTTGTGGATAAAATCCGGCTCAATAGGTTACGGTGGGCGGGTCACTTAATCCATATTTATGAGGATGATCCAGCCTGGAAAGTCTATAAGGGCAATATCTATGGTAGAAAAAGAAGACAAGGCAGACCCTGCCTAAGATGCAGCGATGGCGTAGGCCAAGATGCCGGGCAGCTTTTATGGATATCGAATTTGTGGACCTTGGCGCAAAACCGGGATGTCTGGAGTTCCTTATTAAGGCAGGCCTAGACCGGATACCGGTTGTTGAGCCGTTGATGATGCTGATGAGTACAAATTGGGGTGTTGTTGATAGTATGTACTTGCTATGCTTTTTCTGGTGATTATAGTTTTCCCGATAGAGCTCGGACTAAAATGTGAGGGTAGTTTTCGATAAACACTCTTAAATTAGAATGTTGGTTAGGCTATTGAGAGGTCTGTTGCCTTGTTAGGAACGCTCATCGCTTCGCTGACGAGCTCCGTTTCGGATTCCTGAAACATACATGCACACGAGCGTTCTTCCTAAATCTTTGTGTTTCGAGCTCTCTAAGGAATGATATGACGTCAGGTATTCCATCCCAGGACTCGTGATGTTTACAGAGCCCTTAAAGTAATCAGATTTTCTGACCTTGCTTTTACCCTAGGAGATTGCTTTATTTCGACCATTCATTCGGGGTTTTTTTGACAAACTGGAGCTACTCTGACAACTGTTCGAAGAAGATGAATTTGAGCACAGGGTCAGAGGCCTGATTTCTTGCAGAGTGTGGAAGTTGTTGAAGGATATAAAATTGTTTTTTGTTGGTAATCTGTTCAATTTTGATAGCCTCTTCGTTTCTAAATTGTTTTTCCGCCAAAAAAATGATCCAAGTACCATCTCTGTTAACCTATCTCGGGCGTTGAATACTCAGTTGGTGCATTTCCTCGAGTTGGGCACAATATTTCTGTGCATTTATCGTTTCTCCAGGTGCCAAAATAGAATAGTGGATAACTCTAGCTGTAGACCATCAAGCAGTGACCATTACCTTCTTCGGATGGAGGCTCGGTTGCCGCATATGCTTCGGTGGCTCATCAGTATCTAGCCATTGTGCTGATCGGCGACAATTGTCGTATAATATCCACTTTTCATCACATATCACTATTCTGTGCCAAAAGGGATGGCTTCTGTTGCGGAAGAGTAAAGAACTGCAAATTTCCATTCGAAGCGCCATGTTTTGCTCCATAAGAGCATGCGGAGCCCAGTTGTCGTGCTTTTTCACCTTTCCAAGTTGTTGCAAGTGCCGGGAAACTGTCGAGTAGTGTATGCCCAGTTTCTTTGCAATGTCTCTCAGAGACTGACGTGTGTCGGATTCGACTAGCAAACGCAGCTCGTCGTTGTCAATCGATGGTCCTGGATGTCTACGTGGCTTACTTTGAAGGTTTACGTCGCCTGACCGGAATTTTTCGAACCACTGCCATGTGGCTCGTTCGCTTATCGTATCAGCTCCAAATGCGCTGTAATGTTCTTGGTCGCCTCCGCTGCTTTATGACCGAGTTTGAACTCATACAGAAAAAGTATACGTTCTTGGCGGTGGTTTGATACAGCAAAATCGCAACTAACTTCACTTGATTGCCAAATCGGCCATTTCATGTGTAACAACCTGATACATATTGCACGAGGAGAAAATCCGGCCCAACTATTAGTGCTTTTGAGAAAACTTGGGGCCTGGAAATAATCACTCCTTGCTCCTCCTCCTTTGCACATGTCTGAATAGTCCTACTGTAACCTTCAGGTATGAATGCATTTAGGGAAATAACATCGGGAATCATATCAACTCAGACAACCTGCGACCAAAGACGGGGTGAAATACAACCCGAAAAAATATCTTCACAAAAACCCTTAGTCAAAAATTTTTACAGACTTTGTAATTATGTGTTTCACTGTAATGAAAATTTTTCCAGTTTGCTGCACATAGCATATTTTCGGATAACATTTTCCAACCTAAATATATGCAATTGAAATTCAAATAGCATATACCTTGGCTTAGAAATTTAAAATATTTGAAAGAGTAATCCAATAGTTCACACTACTCTCAATTGTGAATGTACGTCATTTGGAAATTAATCATTCTACGATCCGTTTGCGATGATTGAAAATATCGACCATCTTGTAAGATTCTGCAAAAGAACAGATATAACGTTTGCTTTTCGGAGACATCACTGTTTAAGAATTGAAGAATGCATGCACTGTTCCGAGCCAATGTTCTTTCCGTGCTATTATATGGGAGTAGCACATGGAAAGTGATCACCATCGTTTCCTAAGAGCGCTAACCCTTCGTTAGCAGTTGTCACTTTTTCTCCCAGTGTACCGTTACGGTCTTGAAATGAATTGCTCTAACACACTTCAAGGTGAAGAATCAAATCGAATTATTCCCGAATATTATTACTAATAAATGTATTTAGGGAAAACCTAGATCTAGCTTTGTTGATATTTTACAGAGTATTGTTTTGAATGGTCTTTTGAATCTATTTTATTATAGGCAAACCTTCTTCGTTATAAAAATCATCTTAATCCTATTTTCGTGGAATATCCAGATGTGATGCTAAATATATTCCAAACTTCTTCCCATTATCTCATTAATTTTGATCAATTTGCACCACGTGCCCAACTTTTCTGAATTTTATCCTCATTTTACCTGAGCCATATAACTTCCGAAAAACTTTTCTTTTCTTGGAAAAGCCATACACCTCTCTTAATCACCGCCGACACAACCGCACACTTTTCCGAACATAAAATTCAGATATCCTGTCCTAGCGACGCTCGCGGCGTACATTAATGATTACGACTTATGACAGGACAATTCACTTGGAAAAAAGTAAATTAGAGGCTTTTCGGTTGCTAGCACGAACCACACCAGACCCGAAAACTTGGTCCCTGGCCTGGTGTGGCATCATACTTACTAGTCAAATCACTGTCCGTCCCCCTCTTGAAGCTGTAAATTTTTCAATCAATTAACTTTCACGCGGAAAATTCTCATTCTTCTTCGGCAGTTTTCCGTTTCCTTGCAACCTCGACTGGTTTTTTTTGGGTGCGATTTTCTTAAAACTTCATAAGCAGATAGGAGTCGGTCATGGCGTAACTGATTTATGGGCGTTTTTAATGCGTCTATAAGTAAACGACATTTAATTACGACCTTTTTAATGGAATTCACGCATTAACAAGTGGAAGTGAGATTTGTGACCGGGAGTGGTGGAAAAAATTTGGGAGGATATTGGGGATTTGTTTGGTGACTTTGTGAAAGTGTTGGGAATATATCATGTCACCCTAAAAGGAATGTACTGCAAATGAGACTATAAAATATGTATTTATTTTTTAAGAAGGTGGAACTTTTTTGGTAAGGACATTAAAGGGAGTCAGCAAGTAGTTAGAGTGAACCTGGTTATGCTTGAGCTTCATTTTTCTCTATGTTTTTCACAATTTTCTCCCTCCCCTCTCTCCCTCATCATGTTTTAAACCCATTATTTTTGCTAAATGGATAATCCCTGATAAGCTTTTCTGAGTGGACTTCCCCCTACGTAAGTCATTCACCTGAAGTTAGTTTTAGGTCTACGTAAGAATAAGTTTCATTCTGAACCATTTCGGGCATAGCCTTGCACTTCACACAGTTTCTTTAAGGCCATAGGCGGAAATCCCAGAAAAAACGCTTCTGAGACACCAGGAACTACGCGCAGTTTGGATTCAACCCCACTGAAAATACTCCCCTCCCTGATTCCTTTGAATATCGACTTCCCTTACACCAGAGGGGTCACTTATACAAAGAAAAAATTCTTTGAACCAATGGATAAAAAAACCAATATATTCCTTGATCGAAAAGTGCGCTATAGATAGCTGTATCTATTTCAACCTCCAAAGGAGTTATTGAGGGCAGAGCATTGCGATCTTAACTGACAGCTAGGCAGCCATCAAAGCAATTAGATAAAACCAGGCGAAAGCTAGACTGGTATGAGAATGCTTTGATGAAGTAAATATGCTTGGCCCGTACAAAAGTTTTGGATACTTTGACCGATATATTTAAGTTAGGATAGGCACACTGCAACCATCAAAGGGGCACAATAATTGCTCGGGACACCGTGTAATTCGTCTTGATGCTATTGTCGTTTGATAGTGGAGGTACTTTCGGTCCGTTTTTATGTTCGCGCGATCACCGTACAGTAAAACCTCCAGAAAAAGGTTCAGGCTTGGACGGACGCCCTGTCTGTCTTGTAGGTTATCCTATATGTTCACCAACGTTGTGTCCACTGCGATTTAGCTCTCCTTTCATTTGAGCATTTTATCAATTCGTTTGCGGAGTTTTAGGTCTTCAGATTCCTGATCATCATCATGAACTGAATAGGATAATACTTGGCCCGAGCCCTTGGTGCAAGGATGTTTTTAGGACAATTGGAAGATTCATCCTATCGAAACGAACACTACTCTGCCTGGTGAGGAATTTTATGATGTAGCAATTTACTTCTCCTACTTTTCTTCCGACTCATTTTTCAATCACCCTTACCGGTGTATTGACCCAGAAGCCCCTACTAGAGCTGCTCCACTGTTGCCGGTTTGTTTTTTATAACTCCTTCCTGGTGGATTCTTTGAAGTCCGTAATCAAATCCAATGGCTTTACTCCCTTTCCGTTCCAAAGGTAGTGCGCTTCAATTGTTAGAAGATCCCGAGGGTGATGACGCATCTAAATTATCTGGTCTTTTCCCAAATCTTGTACTCAAGACTCACCTTTCTGCCGCTTTTTTCGAGGTGGTCCGTAGATGTACAGTTTATTGTTTTTTTGTTCCTTGACTTTATTGACGCATAGAAGTCGTAGTTCGTTGTATTCGTGGTCTCCGTTACCGTATTTTGAAGGTATGACCCCCAAATAGGCAAACCAGCCTTCTTGAGCAAAGTTGTATTGGTCTATTGTAACGCTTCGCCTGTTGGGGAGACTCATCCAAGTTCCGATTATATCTTTCGTTTTTGAATCTCTGACTTTCTACTCGACCTCCTCGGCAGCTGACTCCATTTGCTGGAACACTTCCTTGACATGAAGGCAGACTTTTTTTTAAAACAAATCTCTTCTATCAACCAGGACCACCTTTCCGAGAACTGATTTTAGTACTAAGTTGAGAAGTATGGGGGAAGAAGTCTTTCTTATTTTATTCTCGACTAAGTTGGTAAAGTCACCTGATTTTGGATTTGTATTTGGTACTCTGTACCTCTCATCGTGGCTTTTCTTAGTGGGATCAGCTTCGATGGACTTCTAGCGCCAATAATATGTATATAATGTGACAGGATAACCGCTATCATAAGATTAGCAGAAATCTAGGAATAATTGATGCGCGGCGGCATTGTGTTTGCACTTTTTTTTACCAAAAATCTTTTTCTTTTTCTTCAGCATTTGTTCCGTTCACAAGCGGGGTCGGCCCGTCGTGATCGGTTTCGCCATTTGGTTCAATCAAATGCCTCATCTGGATGCAATCACGAAGCTTTTAAATTTCCATCCAGTGTATCAAGCCACCGTTGTTTCGGTCTGCCTTTTCGTCATTTACCATCAACTTCGATGTTCAGACCAATCTTGGCTAGTGAATTCTTGTTGGCGCCAATTACGTGACCATACTATCGACGACGCCTCTCAGTTTTTCAACGATCGGTGCAACCCCATATCGATCGCGGATATCCTCATTTCGGATGTGATCAAAGCGTGTCACGTCACCAGTCCAACGCAACATCTTCGTCTCCACTACCGCAAGACGCCGTTCATTGTTTTTTATAGTCGGTCACACTCAGAACCATAGAGAGCGACAGGACAAATGACATTGCGGTAAATTTTAGATTTGAGACCAAAAATAGGTAATCCATAGTAGACCGTCTATTACTTAACCCATCGAAGTACTCATTTATGATTCCGTAATAAATTGTTCGAGCACTTCGCAAAACGTACTCAACAAGGATATTCCTCAGTGATTTTCATATCTTATACATTCCCTTCTTGTCTTAGCTCATGGATTTGTTTGGTTAGTTTAGGCCTGCCTTCTTTTAGAAGTTCACTGATTTCAGGAGCTCTATTCAGATCAAGTTTAGGAATGACTATCTATATTTTGACAAAATTTGACTCACTACTTTGCTCTCTATCTGAATTATCCGTAATTCGTTTGTGCAGTAAAGCTTATAATATTCCCCTTTGTCCTTCGTAACGTATGGTATATATTATTGTTGAACGTCAATCTCTTGACCTCGTTACCCTGGGAATCGACCCTTAGTCATTTGGTTGTATCGCTTCCTTGAATGATTGCGTGACCTCCTTGATGTTATGCCATATTTACGCAATTGCCGAGCTTTGGATTAGGCCTTTTTGTGGGTGCTTCCTAAAGTATTGTCAGCTCTAGACTTTGGATGCTATTCTTTCCTGATGAAGACATGGTTGATTTGATTGTGCGTTCGACATCTGGTGTGGTCCATATGACTTAATCAATATTGTAATGTAAGGAGCTGATTGTGCCAATTACTAAGTCCTTACTTACTGTCGACGAAGTTTATAAGTCGTTGGCCGTTATTGTTTTTGTGGGGCTGTACCCCAACCCCCGGTTATGTCTCTATGAGAAAAAGAAGCTTGATTTTGTTGGGAGGACAGGTTGTCTAATAGATTATCTAGCCGGTGCTTGGCGGTGTCTTCCTTACCTTTCCTTACTCCGTGGTATTTATCATTTATCTACTCAGAGTTTGAGGCGGAATTCACATATATTACACATCATCAACGGTATTTTCCATTAAATAAAAGGTCCTTGCCGGATCCTTCGTTGCTTGTCGCTTTCTCTTGGTAAAGCCATTCATTTTCTGGAGTGTAAAGAGATCGATACTCTCAGAGGTATTTCTTGTAGGAGCTAACACATTGCCTTTATGAGATCCAAAGGAATAGATTGCTCTTCAAAAACAAATCTGCTGCCATTTGCTCCACCCATTTCGAGATAGTCTTTTCCCAGGAATCGTTGTCAGCCATATGTTCAATTTCCTTTATGGGGGCTTAATTGTTAGGACGCTTTAGTTCCTTTTTTGTTGGGGTTTAAGTCACATCTAATTCATATCCAATTTCCAATCAGATATATATGATGTGGACTTGAAGTTAGAGGCGTGTTTTCTTTACGGACCTTCCATCGAGCTGCAGATTATCCTTCAGTTGCCAGTGCTCTGCACAACGGAGTCAAGCGATATGCCAAATTCACTAATCTCTAGTGAACTGAGCAATGCCCTTCCCCAGACAAGAAGAAGAAAATGTGTCCGACAAGTTCGGGCCCTACCGGTTTGCAATTGGACTTCCTTAGATGTTAGATGTCGTCCCTATTTAACATGAGCTATCTTCTGGTATAGGCATAATACAATTGCCACAGAACGGTTATCAATTGCAGGTGCTTAATCATCGTCAATCTTATGGTGACCAATTCAGGTATTGGCAGCATTGTTTTCTTTGCAGTCGTTATCGTTTAGGCCAGATGAAGAAGAAGACGAGACTTCTTCAGGCCTAGTTGGTCAATCGTAAACGTGATTGCTTCACAAATTCGTTTTGCTCCGCGAAAATAACCATAGTCAGTCCGTCCACGAAATCGATAACCAAAGGGGGGGGGGGGGCATCTAGTACTTGAAGGCCGAGCCTTCATCCTACATTATAAAAAAGTCCCAATGTGAAATGTTGAGTAAATCCGTCTCGTACCATAGGAAGGGTAATTCTCGGTTAACACAGCTAAGTTACTTGGAATTCTAATCTTTATTAAAGAGTGCTTAATTCAGCCCCAGTTGCCCGAATTAAACGCGTTTTTCCAGTCCATTCTTACCACTGTGTAGCACTCTTCGAAGGTCGTCATATCCTAAATTCGATCTGTGAATCTTGGTGAACATGGGGTGGAAAAACCATGCACAAATTGAAGGGAACCAATCGGGTCAGAGTTTAATAACCAGTTTGAGAAGTATGTTGAGAATTTTATCCAATTTTCCCACCGTGTTGTTCGTATTTGCTTCAAAATATAGTTTTCCATCCTTCGGATAAAGTTACTTCGGAAATCTTTATAGTGATACAGCTTCTTCTTGCTCTTTGACAATGTGTTCTTTGTTGGTGGCAGGGCGACCACATTTCAAAGTTCAATTTCCTTGTTCCGTTGATAATGATGATTTCCTTTTGGAAACTGTTCATGAAACCAAACCCTGGCAAAATTCTTTAAACTTCACTAAGAAAAGCCTCTGGATCATAGTGGCAATACTCACTGGTCACTGTAGGCTAAACTATCACCTGGGGAAGCTAGGGATATCTGCGAATAGGGTCCGTAGATTCTGTGAGGAGAGTGGTGAAACCTCTACACATGCTCTGGGACGGTGTGCGGCATTTGTGTAAAGTACGTTCAGGCACCTGGGAGAATATTTAGTACCAGATTCCAGGTTGGAACCCTTGGAAGTAGGGAATATAATAAAGTTTCTGTCAGTTATAGGTTTACAGGATATACTATACTTTATAGGTATACTATAACCAGTTAAGGGACACAATAGGTTTTCAGGATGCAGTACGACTTCCCTTGACAATATTATTATTATTCCTTTTGGAGAGAAAAGGGCCACTCGGCATGATAGCCCTGAATGCTTCGCGCTTTGGGATCATCATCTCTTTTCAGCCCCGAAGCCCTGACGAACTATTGCTTCGTTTAGTTACTTTTGCTAGCGCTTTATTAGACTTGCAGACGTGGATATTTCGATGATCGCCTATCCCTATTTTCAATGTTAGACATCATGGAGGATTGGAGAAGTACCTTGACATTCTTATTGTGAAAAAGTCTTCCGTCGCTAATGTCAAGGAAAATGTCCCAATAGTTTCTGTTTTCGTAGTGTTCATTGACCTATCAGAAAATTTCCCCCGTCAAGGAAGCGCAAGAGTACGATAGTCCGACAATCGAACCTAGCCCCTCCTCCAGAAGTGGTGACATTTCCAACGGTGGTTAATATTATAGATACTGCTGAACTGTTGAAATCGCCAGACTACCTGCCCACTTTTATCCAGTACAGGCTACCAAGTAACTTCTATTTTTGTTTGGGATATGAGGGATCCTAAGCCCACATCCACTTGATGTTGGACCGGACCAAATGGAGAGCAACTTTTTGTTTTCTGGCCCACGGATCCCTCGTTTGCAGCATCCAAGTACATAAAAAGAAAAAAGACCAACGGTTTCGTCCAGGGCAGCGGCTGCCTCACCTCTACCCTGGGAGCAGCGTGGCCGAAAGTGGCAAGAGGTGGAAAACGCTCCTTTATATAATCACAAAAAGACGACATTTGGTCCGGTCCAACATCAAGTTGATGTGGACTTAGGATCCCTCATGTCCCAAACAAAAATCTAGCTTTAGTCTAGCTAATTAATGGCGGTTTAAACTTGGCTAAAATTCGCACCCTTGTCTTTTTGCGATTATATAAAGGCGCGTTTTCCACCCGTTGCTACCTTCGGTCACGCTGCTCCCAGGGCAGAGGTGAGGCAGCGTTTGATGAGTTACCACTGTCCTAGACGAAACCGTTAGTCTTTTTTTTAACTTCTATTCATTGTTTAGAACCTGAAACTTAAATTGAATGTTAGGATAATGAATGCTTTTGTTTTTATCAAAAGATACTTTCTTCCCGTCGAATAGAAGCTGAGGTATATGCCAATTCCAGTATCAGCAACCTCACATCGACTGTACACTCGTACCTCAGCGTTCGAGGCTTAAAGGAGGGGACAATATGAGAGATGAATAGTTCATATTTGTCCAGATAGGTCAGAGGTTAGAGTACTAGGCTGTTGTACGGAAGTTTGCGGTTCAAATCTCACTGGTGGCAATAGGATTTGCATCGTGACTTGACGTCGGATAACAGTCGACTCAGCTGTGAATGAGTACCTCAGTTACGCAGTCAGGGTAATCATGATGGGCGAGCGCAATGCTGACCATATTTCCTCCTACAGGGTGATACAATCCTGTAGTGTACTGTTACGCTCTTGAATGAAGTGCTGTGACACACTTCAAGGTCGTGATCCAATTGGATTGTCGCTCCAACGATTATTATTATAATCCGTTTAGAAGCGTCAGTCCAACTTCAAATAACAAGGCTCCCTGTAAAATGTGTGGTTTTTGGCGTCGAAATTTTTGGTTGTACTCTTGAACAGTAGTCAAATACCTAAGAAGGTATTTGCAGAAAACTTGAAAAAGTAAAACCGGTAGGGAAACGAAAGAACCTCTGGGTGGGCTTAGTAGGCGAAGATAGCCACATTACTGCTCTAATTCAGAATTTGGAGAATGTCATCGAAGGGTCGAAACTTTTGGAGGAAGTCAATTTTGCAAACGTGGTTCGAAACGGTCACTATCTATTGGACTCCCACTACGATAAGCCAACATTTCTTCGTCATCAGGAAACTAGTCTAGAACCAGTTGATACACCACTTTATGCCAGCCCTCGCTCTCTGACATGCGGAGCGTTTCATTTAGAGAATGCCTTTCACCAACGGAAGAGGAGAAGAAGAAAAAAAGTTTTTATTTTGAATAACTTTCTGCCACTCGGTTCACCAGTTGAACTTAATCTTCCTCGTGAGAAGCAAAGCTTGAATATAATGTGCAACACGGTTCCAAATATCAGCGCTCCTCGCCATACCATTGACAATATTGTCCAAATAGAGCTCTCCTCCGTATTTTTCCTGGCAAATCCTGTAAAAACCTCATTCAACATCATATTGCCGAACGCGCAGTCGGTTATGCTTTACTGATCTTGTTGGGGCAGGGCTGAAACCTCGAAGCCCCTTTAGAAGCTCTGTAAGAAAACAATCAGTCTCATGGTATTTTAGGTTCATTCACTGGTCTAAGTTTCTGATGAGCCGTGCAGTCGATCTGCCTTTCATCATACTTTTCCAAGTAATTTACCGCTCATTAGGTGTATATCTCACTTCCTTACGAGCATCGGCCTCACTTTAGTCTTCCCTAGCACTTATCGATGATATTGCGATCTTTAGTAAGCAGTGCGGTGGACGTCGCTCCCGCAATCGCCATCACAGAGCGGATTACATGGCATTCATGTGAAGGCATCTCCCACTAGAACTACGGTCTTCAACGTTTGCTATCAGTCAACTTAAGGACGAAACGGTTATTACAACCTTGTCCACCACTATTTTGATCTGATGAATCCAAAATGTTTCGGTTCTGATTCTATAATCGTCTCATCGATCGCCGCGGGACGCCAACTTAAACTTTTTCTAGTCGGAATGCCTATTTGTGGTGTTTTTTTTCAGTGCAATGTTGAAACCTTCGTCAATTATCCATCTGTTTACCCGTCGTATCAATATGTCAAGTTTGCTCCACAAGAGCCGCCTGCCCCCACCATTTGCATCGTCAGCTAGGTACAACAGGTGCATAAGTAATCTCAAATCCTCTGGCATATTGAGTTTTAGCAGAGCTAAATTGGAAGCGTTCCAGTGATCCCGTCCGAGGATGGTGTTCGCTGCTATCCTCAACGTGTTCTTTAACTTTATTGGCCCTTCAGCGTCGTATAAATCAGAGAGCGGTCTCTCAGATAATCTTTTAACATCTATAAGAGGTAGTCTAGCCAAAGAAAATCATCATTCGGAATTGAAGGCACTTCTAACATTGAACGTTAAGGGGAGCACTATGCATGGAGACCCATGGCTATACGTCTCAGGTTGATGAACCGCATCCACGGTTTCAATGACTGTGTCCATTGTGGATTTCCGTGCTCTAAAACATAACTACCTCAGGGATAAGTTCTGGCAGCAAGAATCGCTTCAGTCGACGGTCAGTCTACTCTTACTGAGACTACCTTCCCCGATGTGTCCAACATATGGGGTAGTCGGTATGCAAGTGACAGGTCACTGTTTGCTTTGAATTTGCTGATCAATGCGAGCCTTGCCACATTTTAGTGACAAAGAAAAATACCATCCTTGAAGCAAGCGTTAAATACTTTGGACAATAGTTCCTGTCGATTGTGAAACAGGAGATTGTTTATCTCCGCCGGGATGCCGCTGGGACCTGGCATCACCTCATTTTTTATAGAGAGGATTGCTTCTTCCAGCTCTTTCATGGTGAAAAATGGTCGGTTAGTGCTATAACATACGTGTCGTTCCTCAATTAATTTTGTCTTACAGGTTGATGATTTTATCTTATCTTTATTAAGAAGTAACTTTTTGTCATCCATTAGAGATTCAGCTAGTTTATTAAGCTCCCTTTAAGTTGATAAAAAGAGGCATCCTTCTCACTAAAGGAGGTAGTATTGTACAATATTTTCAGTATTTCTGGACCTAGAAACCAGCCAATAATGGCTAGGTTTTTGAAAGTCTCATGCAAATTAATTGACGGTTTGCAGCGATCTCAATCCCTCCTAATCGAAGGGCAATTGCATCCTCCTACAACATAGAATATATCTCCATTTCTTTCCCGTAAGTCTAAAATTCAATCGAAACAAACCAACAATGCAAATCTTGCCCACAATGAAAAATCATTCCCCGCAATCCCAATATAAATTCATTGGATCAAAACGGATGTTGTCGTTTCACTCCTGGACATTTCTTGTCACCCCCGTCACGCGGAAGTCCACAACGAAAACACAATATCATGACCAAAACGAAAAAGGACTAAAACAAATGGAAAAAACTCAAATCCCACTCACCGCCGACACCATCATAATCCTTAGGGATAGTCGCCTGCACAAGGATCACAACTGGCTAAGGGATCAATCAATCAATTAGATTTTCCATTAGCGCCGGATATGACAACACATTGCTATTTGTTCTTTTGTCGGTTACATTGTTGAAGAATGTCGTCAATGTCCCAGCCGTTTGACTGTCGTCCTGTTTTTCCATCGTCGTTGCGTACCTCGCCTTTCCTAGCTGAATTTATGATTTCAGTGGAGTTGGATACATGAATGTACACATATTACTACTGATATGTAGGAGGACAACATTTACTGAAAGTTGACTATTGGACAGACGGTCCTTTTAATCAACGAAATGGATCCTTAGAATATTGATTGTTGATTAACATGCCAACATGCCGCGAATGAGTTGAGAAATTTACCGAATGAGGGGAGCATGTGAATAGGAGATTTGATGACGTTGTGGTTTAATGCCCTTATTGGAGGATGTGGAGTTTGAATTTGTGGATTGAACTGACTAAGCTAGTTGTCGTGTTCAAGATGAAGCAATGTTTAGCGCATTTGGAGTAAGATAAAGGATGATATTCAATGAAGTGACACACAAGCTCTCTGTTATGTCAATCCTAAAGTATACATAACTCTTTAAGTAAATTCACAATCAAATACAGGACTGGAATTGAAAATCTAAAAGGATGAGATCTGCTACGTATAATGAAGGCTAACATCAGCAACCAAAACGACACACAGGATCACTTCAAAGTGTGCAATGATCATAGAGTTCGGATGATGATCAAATGAAATGCCCAAGTCGACTGTTGCCAACAACTTCGAAGGAGTTATATCACGCTTTGAAGAATTGGCGAATAGTGACCATTTAGATAAGTCCGAACCTAAGCTCAGCTCGTCGAGGGACCGACGTTACGCATTTATTCTCCATTCTGCTAGCCAGTTCGTAAAAGTGGTACCCTGCCCTCGGCCATCCGTTTCTTCAGAGGTTGTTTTATCAAGTTTACTTGTTTTTACCTCGGCTTATCAGGACTTGTTCTGAGTTGGGCCTTAGAACCTAAATAGTCCTATATAAAGAGTAGTGCTCGACCTGAAAATGGGTGGGTCGATAGCATATGTAGATTAGCACACTTCGCTCTTTCAAAAAACTTAACAACACCAGGGGTTACTGCGACCTCTGTCTGACAACCCTTTCTTTATCCTGGCTCTCTCACGGAATTAAAAAAAGATCCGTCTTTTATTATTTAGAGTCTTATTAGGAATTTTGAATGCGACTGCTCTTATAGGCTGTTGAAAGAGCAGCTCGTAAAATGCCTGTCAGTAAGTGAAAGGGTTAAATTTAACCGCTTACTGACAGAGCTAACGCTGGATGACCGTGCGCCAAGCCGACTGCTGCGTGAGATGAAGCAGTTGGGTGGTGACAAAGTCGGCATCAACCTGCTACAGTTTTTGTGACTGCAGAGGCTTCCGGAGAGCACACAGGCCATCCAGACGTGTGTGGATTTGGGATCTCTGAATACGCTAGCCATCATCGCGGACAAAACCCATGAGCTTCACGTGCGACCCATGGTTGGTGAGGTGTCCGGCGACAAGTTAAGTAAGGTGGCTCAGCTGCAGCAGAGGGTGGCAGCATTAGCAGCCACTCTAAGTTGACAGAGGCTGTCGGTGCTTTGCTTTCAGGGAGTAGGACTAGATCAAGGTCTAGACACGTCTCTCGAAATGGGTGATTCGGTTAGTAGGTCGTTGGGACTTTCAGCAAGTACCGGGGAATGCTGGTACCATCGTAGGTTCGCTGAAAAGACTGCAAAGTGTAACGCCCCTGCAATTTCTCACTAAATAAAACAGATTTTCCGGGATTTATGGCGACTGCTACCCGAAAGCATCACGTCGCCTCACAATCTACGACCCCTTGAGCCGGCGCAACTACCTGGTCGATAGAGGCGCTGAAGTTTCGGTCATTCCCGTATCCCGGCATAACAATTTAATAGCACAATCATTGAAACTCGTGGGAGCAAATTCTTCGTCGATCCGCACGTGTGGCTATAGGCAAGTAGACTTGAGTTTAGGATTTCGGCGAACGTTTTCTTGGCGTTTCATAATCGCGGACATCAATATACCCATCTTAAGCGCGGATTTCCTGCGCCACTATGGTTTGCTACTGGATATCCATAATAGGCCCCCCATTGAAACCACCACTTCCCTTAGGTCATCAGGAAAAATCTCAGCCTGCTTACCCAGCACTCTTTCCATTGTTTTCAAAAATGTTGCCGATGCACGTATTCGCGTACTTCTTCAAAAATATCCCAACATCACTATTGAAAGCAGTCTCTCTGAGCCCGTTAAGCATAACTTTCAGCACCACACCAACACTACTGGCTCCCTATTTTTTTCTAAGGTGCGTCCATTACCGCGCCGAGGCTCGCAGTTGTGCGGAAAGGGTTCGCAGAACTTCTTAAGCAGGCTATTTGCAGGCCTTCAGACAGTTGTTGGTCTTCGCCACTTCACATGGTTCCTAAATCAAATGGCGAATGGAGACTTGCGACTGCAGACGTCTGAATGCTCAGACTATTCCAGACGGCTATCCGATACCACTCATCCACGACTGTGCGCGCTCTATCGCAAACTGCCGTATTTTCTCGACCTTAGACTTAGTGAAAGCATACCATCATCCCTATAGCTCCCGAAGACATTCACCATGAGGCCGGTACAGTTCTTAACGTTGAGAAATGCTAAATTCTACAATCGCAGGTGAGCCTGATTACCTCTGAAGGCATCCAACCGGACCCAGTCAAGGTGGAGTGAGTGGCTGAGACAAGCAACAACGGTACCAGTCTATACCAAGTGCATGGCTTAGCATTCATACTGGTGAATACAAGACCTAGCTAAATCTCTACCGAACTAAGGAGTACGGCACCCGTGCTGAAACGCAACACCACGCCGAGGCCCGAAGGTCTTTTCTCACTTGAGCATAACCAACAACCCCCATGAATCTCCCACTAGGGGGCTAACCGCAAATAACCGAACTGTACTCACATACAAAGGGAGTTCACCCGAAGTATGAGAGTCCAGGGGCTATCTCGGTTCCCATGGTACCAGTATACCCCTGGTGAGGTTTCGTGACCAATTTGCCACTTCAGTTGAGTCCCCGTACAGACTCGGGTCTGATCGCCCTGATTAGGACTTTGGAGGATTCGCCTACTGCATCATGGCCGGCAAGCCAAAGTGAGTATAGCGTCTCCCGGTGCCACCACTATGGAGGTTCTCCTCGGCTACCTGGTTTTGGTTTGGCCGACATGGTTGCCACCCCGTCTTCCTCACCGCCACTTCTGAGCACTCAGTGAAGGTGCAAGCGATTTTGATCTTCTCGCTTCCGAAAACTGTTAAGGATCTGAGAAGGTTCTGGCCGTCCATGAACAAGAACATTAATTCCTGGGCCAGACAGTGGATCGCATGCCATAAATGCAATACAACAAAGCATATGAGGGAAGAGGGAGAAGTGTTCCCTCGGTTCACCTAGCGTTTCCACTCAATCCACCTCGACATCATTGGCCTTTTGCGAGACTCGTATGATTGCAGGTATTAACTCACAATCATCGATAGGTTCACGCGGTGGCCTGGGGCAATACTTCTGAAAGACATTACTGCACAATCCTGTGTAGAGTCCCTCTGTCGAAAATGAATCCCACGCTTTGGTGTACCGGCAATTATAATCACCGACCAGGGAATGCAGTTTGAGTCTTCCCTTTTCTCAGAGTAGGGCGAACTCCTTGGCTTTAAACGCTACCGAATAACCGCTTACCATCCGCAGTCCAATGGGATGTTCGAAAGGTGGCACAGGACCCTGGAGGCCGCTATAATGGCCCAAGACAATCCTTCTTGGTCTCAGGTCCTGCCATTCGTTCCTCTTGGCCCCCGAACAGCCGATCGCGAAAGTTTACTGCAAGTCCCGCGGAGGTGGTATATGGGGAGAATGTGGAAGGACGAGGAATGAGTTTGTAGCAGTATCTTTGCAAATCATAAATACAGAGATGTTGTAAATTATGCAGAGTACAACGAATTGAATAGAATAGAGTCGGACTCTCAATTTGAAAGTTTCGCAAACTTTGTATTTCTTTTAAGAACATATGAAAAAAGGCAAAGTAGTAGGCATTCCCCGTTCTGTGGTCCATGCTTTTGGGGTCACCGAGGATGATTTTTGGTTTCCGTCCTTTTACATTCCAAACCAATCTCAGCATGTCCTCAAATTCAGCCAACGTCAGGCTTGGAAGAGCATAGCAGCTGTAGACGTATATGCCCTCTATTTTTGCCCATACGAACCCACCTGTGGACTGCCTCATGCATTCCTGTACGGCTTGGTCCCCGCTTGCCCAAACGGCCACAACATCTGTTGGATCGGCTACCCATACGTTATTGTTAGAGTTTGTAGGGTTCGCTTATCATAGCCAATTGGAAATCTGATCCGTGGGTGGTCCGCGAGAGCAGATCTTGCGCGACCCTACAGTGATTAAGGTTGATTTGGATCAACTTCATTTTCTCATTACATTTACCGCTTTTTTAACTCGGGACATTACTCAACGTGTATTTGGGATTCTTGTTACAATCTTCAGCAATATGACCTGTTTCTCCAAAACGCCTGCATCAGTCAAACCAATCAACCTCACTTGTGCACACTCTCGCTAGACGTTCGTACCAGAGACAATTGAAGCATTTCTTTAATGAGATTTACACTCCAAAGCGGCAGACTGCCCATCTAATTTGGACCTTCCCGACATCCAGCAGCTTGTGCGGTGCTTCTGCTGGTAGCCGGATGGTCGCCGTCTGTGTACCTCCATACGACATTCTTGGGCTTACAATGGATGTCTCCTGTAAGTTGTGTAGCTTGAGTTGCTCCGCTAAGCCAGTGCAGATTTCCGCCTTAGAAGTGACCTTATCTAGGCCCTTGCACTGTATAGTGATCTCATGCTTTTGAGCATGCACGTGCGGAAGACTTCGGCTTCGCTCTCCTTTTCAGTTCCACCATGAGATCTCTGTTTTGGTTTCTCCTGATCCTGCTTCCCCCCTCCCCTCTCTGCATAGCACATACTACCAGTGCCTAAAATGATGATCGCCTCGGGACGGATCCCCATTCTCTCCTTCTTCTTTTTTTGGCTTCTTTGGTCTTACCTTTGCTTAACCGTCGTGTACCTTTTGAGACATTGGCTCCCTTGGTGTTTTAGGCATTATTTCTCCACCTACCGAGGTTTCAGGCTTCTTCTTCAAATTGGGTGGTACGCCTTTTTATTTTTCGCGAACCTGCAGATTTCCTGGATGTCTTCCTTCTCCCGAACCCTCTTTTTCCTCTGCCCATCCGCGTGTATACGGTTGGGTGTCACCTGCGTCGACTGCATCGCCGTCGAAGGAATAATTTTAGGGCTCTCCTTTGAATCTTCCTCATCTCCGCGCGATTTGTTATATAGAACCCTAATGGCTCTCACCATATGCTTGATTGCTTGGTGCACGTTGTGTTTATCTTTGATGAATTCCGACATCTCAACAAATTTCGCTCCAAGCAAAATGAAGGATAAATTTCCCAGGTCGGACTTCTGTTCGGAAGCCTCCATTCTTCTTTCCATTCATTTTCTAGCATGAACAGGATTCCTGTAGGCCAGGTCCTTTTCGTCTTGGATATTGGGAGAGATCTCATAATCGTTGAGTTTCTCCTAAACGGGTCCGGCTCTCGATACTGAGAAGACTCCCCTATCTCGCTACGTCCGGATGCGGTTGGTGTCACTGCGGCTTTTAATGACCATCGTCCTCTCTTGGGCACATTTTTCTGCGCGTTTGCTATGGCTGTTCTAGGGAGCGATGTGTTCGATCTAAGCTGCTTCTTGTCTAAGCTGCTTGTAGCATTGGATGGCAGAATGGCCAACCTCTCCACCACCGAGGCGCTGCAGTCGGGGGATATCAACGACTGGGAGCCTGCTTGCCCACTCCCAAAAGTCTCTGGATTCCGAACCCCTGCACCATAAGTTAATACACCTTCTCTTCGTCCATCTTTTCTTTCTTCAGCCTTTGTTCCGTTCACAAGCGAGGTCCGCTCGTCGTGATCGGTTTCGCCATTTTATTTTATCAAATGTCTGATCTGGATGCAATCTCGAGGCTTTTAAATCCCCATCCAGCGTATCAAGCCACCGTTCGGCCGCTCTTTTGGTCGCTTATCATCGACTTCGATGTTCAGACCAATTTTGGGAAGTGAATTCTCGTTAGCGCGAATTACGTGACCATTCCATCGAGGACGCCTCTCTCGCAGTTTTTCCACGATCGGTGCAAGTCCACATCGATCGCGGATATCCTCATTTCGGATGTGACCAAAACGTGCCACGCCACTAGTCCAACGAAACATTTTCGTCTTCATTGCCGCAAGACGCAGTTTGCGTCTTTTATAGTCGGCCAACACCCATAACCATTGAGAGCGACTGAACGGACGATAGTATTATACTTTCGGAAGCCATTTTAGTTTGGACATTTGTTGGAAAGGTAGGGAGTGCGGGGGTCGAAAGTGATGATTTATTTAACGGATCCATTCTCGGAAACTATCCAACCGAAAAATCTGAAAAAAATCAAGAAGCTGCTACTATATGGTGCCTAGGCTCCGAAATACCCTACATACCGATATCTGTTTTAATAATTGGCTGTAAAACCCCCCGTTAAGTTAATCCTTCCACGAAATTTGGTGACAATGTAGGCTATAAGATAGAGGATAACCCAACCAAGTTCAGTTGACAGAAGTTACCATTACGTTTGCTTAAGGAAAGGAAATTACTGAGTATCCTTGAGCTCAGCTCAGGCTTAGTAATCAAAATCTTCACTGCAGAGTCAAAATGGGAGGTAACAATTAGGCTTGACTGTTCCCAGCTTCAAAATGAAAACTTTTGAATCTGGAAAAATGTAGCTCCTGCCATTGGCATTCCCTTCCACTAATTAAATAAATTGGCATGCATGAAGTTATTATGGAAATTGTCCTTCAATTATAAGATCGATGCACTTAACAGGAACTAGTCTCTCCATTCGAGCTTTCTCCTTAAAGTAGGACATTCCTACTCTCTTCACTGAATCCCCTAAAACCAACAATGTCCCAGTTGTTTTGTTTGAAATGCAATGCCCACCATCGTCCTCAGTGATATATACCCGTTCCAATCTAATTAATGACATCAATTTGTCTCTTGTTCCCAGGACTCTTTTTTGTGCCCAATGTCTTCCTGTGACCGCCTTGACTTTCTGTGTTCTACCATGATGAAGTCTATCTCCCCCGTCCATTGTGTGTAAAATGGGGGTCTAAATTGCTGCCACAAATTTGGCGCTTAAAATGCCGTCACGTTTCTTTGATGAATGGCGTGTTAACAAGATTTTTCCTTGTCGCTGGATTCATTTTGTTCTCTCGTTTCTGTCATTAAATGAATCGCATTGTGGCGCTGCTTTTTGTTGAGGAGTTTGTTGGATTTTTGGTTGTTTTTGCAGACATTTTTGGTCCTTGTAAAGTAATGCTGGGAATTTTCAGTGGGTCTCGCTCCAGTGGTGATGGCAGGCTGCGTGGCGAATTGGGAATTAGTAATGGAAAACGAATTGTTTTTTGTGTCGGTGACATTTGAATTGATAAATTGTTGAGATAATTAAATGAGTTTTTAATCACTGTATGTTTGGGGCTGGGTGAAGGTGACTGAATTTTGTTCTTGTTTTAAGGGACAAGGGTTGATAAGGTTTGGTTTGAAACTGGTTACTAATAGATGAAAGTCACTATTAGCAGGATTTAGCTTTTCTATGCCTTATGGAATAGTGTCATTTTATACCGCCATGCAAGGACATTGAGACTCTGGAAGAACAAAAACAAGTAGCAGAAAAGGCACTAAGTTACACTGTTGCTACCTCGACAATCAATAGGCATACAATTTCAGCACTAACAAAAAACCAAAACACTTAGCAGAGGTCGACGCCGCGTCGAAATTTGATGTCATAGAGAGGGGAGAAAGTTAATAATGCATCACTTTCACTTAACTTCGAGCCTGTGTTTCTGTCACGTGATTGGATTTGGTAGACAATATTGTCAAACCCGTCATACTGATTGAAGAGGCCATATTGGATCAGGGGTTTGAAGTGTGTTAGAGTAATTCATTCAAGACCGTAACGGCATACTACAATATACTGTACACATTCAGCATTGCGTTCGCCGGAGATTATTACCCTAGTTTAATTCAGATACTCATTTGCAGCTGAGTCGACTGGTATCCAAGGTCCACTCACGATAACGAATCCCTCTGCCACCAGTACGATTTGAACTGTAACCTTCCGCTACGACAGCGCAGTGCTCTAACCAATTGAGCTGACACTGTTTATATATCATGGTGTCGAAAATTCCGAAAAAAGACGAAAAGTCTGTAAATTTAGAGCTTCATATTGTGTCGAATATCAGGGAAAGTAATGAAATCAGATGAGGGATTTGAAATGTCGGTTTCTCCATACAAGGTCGTGAGGGAGGGAAATTAATAATCCCTGGATTCAAGACGAAGTGAAATGAAGAAGGGTATATACCAGACATTGTAATGTGGAAGATCATTGAAAATAGGTAAAAAGGTATGGTGACGAGATGGAAACTCAGAGGACAAAATTCGAAAAGTAGGTTAATCGATAAATCCCCAGAATGGGGGAGAGGGGGAGAGATAGATGGGCAATTTTTCTCCGGGTCTCTTTGTAAATTCGCAGGAGAAAGAGAAGTCTGTTCCATGTATTTTGAAGGAAATGGGGAGCTCCGGAATGGTATATAGGTTGACGTTTCCAAAAAGGTTGATTTCATTTCCCTCAGCACCCCAATGACCAGGTACCCAGGGTAAATCTACCGTATGGGATCCAGAAACAGAATTCAATTGGTTTCTACATTCCTGAACGATTTTTGAAGTGATCAAAGTACTACTCAACGCCTTCAATGCAGCTTGACTATCACTGCAGATTGCGATGCGCCTGCCCTTCAAGCGCTCGTCAATCATCCAGGTTCGGATCGCATACGCTTTAGACTGAAAGATCGTTGTGTATTGTCCCGAAGGAAAAGCCTATTTCTCCTGCTCCAGAACCATTTTCTGCTTTTGAGCTTAGAGGTTTAGAAGCCGTCAGTATATCCTAACATGCATTCTTCTGGTTCATCCCAGTTTTCTTTTCGTTTCAAGATAACATCATATCTTCTACCAGCAGGATGTATGGGGATCTGAGAATCGGAAGGCATTACGAAAACTAGATTCAGTTCTCCCAATGACTGCCAATGCTCTGTGCCCCCACGTCCGTTGTTTTCCAAAAATCTAATCGAATTAGTCTATGAGATACTCCCATTGCAGTGCTCTGAATAAAGAAATCCAAGTCATGCAAATTGACTAATGCATTCAGAGCTGCGCCGAATGTGGTGCCCATGGCGCCGATGAAACCCAGACACACAGTTCTTTGCAGTGTGGTTAGTTTACAGTCAAAACTCTTCTGTTTCACCTTAACCCATCGGATGCATAAGTGAACATCGGCCTAGTGATAGCAGCATATATCCAAGTTACTACCTGTGGCCTAAGTCCCCATGTCGAGGCAAAGGTCCGCCTACACAGACCATAAGCAGTGAGAGCTCGTTTCATTTTTACCTCTACATGTGAGTTCCAAAGGAGCTTCTTGTCTAGAATAATTCCCAGATATTTCACTTCTTCGGAGAGTTGTACCCCTCACCTCTAGAAGGCAAAGACCATTCAGTTTCCTCCTTTTTGTAAATAATACCATTGTGATTTTATTTGGATTTACTGAAAGTCCATGCCTGAGGCACCAACTGTCAATGAAATCAACGGCGCGTTGTATATTTCTACACACCATTCCGAGATCTAGACCAACAATCAATACAGCCACGTTATCCACATAAGCTTGAACGTGTATTGGCAGATTTTACAGTTCCGTTGTTAGTTTGCGGTCAACACCCACTTCAGCACACAACAATCTCTGTATTAGCATAGCGTAGATCTACTTTATTAGAGTTTCGTCAACAACATGCTCTCCGGCGGCATCACAGAGCTTTTGGAAGGGCGCACGGTCAAAAACCCCTTCAATGTTCACGAACACCCCATTGCGTACTCACCCTTCAGAGTTGCATCCTCTATCTTTGAAACAAAAGAATGTAGATCGGACTCACAGGACTTTCCATGTAGCTTTTCATTTAGGGAGTGAAACTTTAGCGCCTTCTCGCGAATGTGACGCTTAACCAGTCTCTCCAAACTTTTCAGCGAAAATGATGTTAGACTGATTTGCCTGAAGTTCTTTGGATTAGAATAGTCAACTTTCGCAGGCTTTCGTATGAAGACTACCTTTACCTTCTGCCAAAAGGAAGGAAGCTCAGAGCAAGACATCCTCAAAAAACATTTCTTAGAAGTTGCTGTAAGTGCTCTATACTCTCCTTTAACATCGCTGCCATCCATACTAGGTGCTTTGAAGCGTTCAAATGATAGTATAGCAGCTTTCGCTTTTTCAGTGGTAACAATCGTTCTCGCAGTGTCCCAATTCCGCTTGCAACACCTTCGTGTTGAAGGGTTTGCAGAAACCGCCAATTCACTTCTTCTAACTTCTGAGTTCTGTTCTCCCGGGTGGTGTACTTCCAAGAGAGTCTGTATAGACTTAGTTCTGAAGTTCGTGAAAGTACCATCCGGTTTTTTAAGAGGGTCCAACTTGGCCGACTCATCCTTATTAAGGACTCTACACAACCTGCAAGTCTCCCTTTCATCTTCTAGTTCCTCACAGTATGCTTCAAAAGAGTCTCGTTACGAACGTTCCACGAGCCTCTTATATTGACGTTGTGAGTCCCGGAAGTTTTCTTTATTGCTTTTGCAAGCACGATTTAGAAGTCGTCTGGTTGATTTCGTGAGTCTCTACAGTTCTCGATTCCACCATGGAACCGTTTTACCACGTTGTCCTCGGAAAATAGGACACGCCTCTTGAAAGTACTCTGCGATTCAGATTTTTCAATTGATCTTCTATCGCCAAAGGAGTCTTTAGTCGCCTAGGGAGCTCAACTTTATCGCCAAGAAGTTCATTGAACTTCGTCCAGTCCGTTTTCCTAGGATTCTATCATTGTATTACAGGCTGTTCGCCTGCAATAGTTAGACTAAATTCTAGGTAACTGTGACTTGAGAGTGAAACTTCATCTAGTACTCGCCAGTTTCTAATCAACTCTAACAACTTTGAAGTGCAGATGGTTAGGTCACGGACATCAGACCAGCTGAAGTGATAATATCAAACAGCTTCTCTCCTCTAGGATTGTATTTGGGGGCACATCATAGGGTAAGTAGGCAGAGCCAACTATAACGTTTCTTCTCTTACCATTAACCTGGTAATGTAAGTTGACCGCAATAAGGTCCTGGGAGCAGAATTGTCTGAGCATGGTTGCCTCTAACAATTTTGACATCAAAACGCAGGCCCTCGGTCTCGAGGATTTTTCCTCGAAGAAGATCCAAGTCCCTTTGGCTGATCCAATACCACAGATTTTGTTAAAACGAACCCATGGCTCTTGAACCAGAAATATATAAGGGCAGTTCTGAAGTTTTCTTCTGCCGTATTTTAGAAGGATTAGGTAACAATGTCACCGACCGGCCGGCCTTAGTTAGATTTCCAGTTCCTCTCATTAAGGGAGTTGCTGTACTATCCTTTTTGGCTGACCGCGCCGTAGACACCGGGTGTAGGTTTTCCACTGGAGTGGAGAGCCTGTCTGCTACAGATTTCTCCGTGGGGGAACATGAACTAGGTGAGGCCTCCAAAATCCGTGCCTCGGCCACGACTTGATTTCTTAGAGTCGCGGGTGAATTCGAAGTCTGTGACTTTTTACCACTTGGAGAGTTACAATCCTTCATATGTTTTTGGACACTACACCAAAAGCTCCCCCACCACGACAAGGTGGTGTCCGAGGGGGAATGTCATCAACGTAGTCGAGGTGTTTGAAGAAAGATGTCACCGTCCATTGAATTCCTCCACGTTTTCCGGACAAGACAGGATAAAGAACGTCACCGATAACAAGAAGAAATAATATCGGTGACAGGACGCAATCCTAGCAGACTCCTCTTTCGGCTTCAAAATCCTCCGAGATTTTACCTCAGTGCAGCACGTGACATTTTCCGCCATCATATATTGCTCTGATAATAGCTATTAGTTTCTCCGGAATGTCTCTCCTGTGTAGAGCACTCCACATACACTCCCTGTTTACGATATCGAAAGCTTTCTCGAAATCGATCAAGAGCAGGTGAAGCGAAGATGTAAACTCCGCGCATTGTTCCAAAATGGTCCATCATCCATCAAAATTTTGATGTGATCAAGGCAGGAGGGTCTAGAGCGAAAATTTCCCTGCTCCCTGTCGATCAAGCCTTGAAGTTGTTCTTCGATGCGTTGCAGGATTATTTTAACTGTTATTTTTGGGAATGCAGGGAGCATGCAGGTACCCCCCCCTCCCTTCTCCCAGTTGTCACCCTCAAAACGTGTGCTCTTTTCATGGAATCTTAACGATCAGTCCATTCTTCCACTCTCTGGGAAATGTCTCGGATTCCCCAGATTTCTGTAGGAATGGAAGTAGTAGATCTCCAGCAACTGCAGATGTAGTATTAAATAACCCTGCGAGGGGACTGTCAAGCCCAGCGGCTTTACTCTGCTCGAGTGCATGGATGGACGAAGTGATTTCTCTTCTGCTTGAAAGGACAGTTCGTATCCGCATGATACGGTTACTAGCCATTTCATCCAAAAGAGGAGCATCGCTGGATGTAATGTGGTTAAGAAACATGGTGAAGTGTTCTTTCCATCCCTTCAGCTGTTCATCATTGTAGATAAGAAATTGACCCTTACCGTCCTTCAGAGGATCATCGAAAGATTTGCGAATACATGCAAGTTTTTTCGTCAAGCGGTATACAGTTCTGAAATCATTCCGATTTGTGGCATCTTCCGCTTAATTGACTAGCGCAACAATAAATTCTCTCTTGTCACGGCGTATACTACGATAAACTTATCGGGATTTCGCTCTGTATAGGAGTTTGCGGGCGTTACATTCGCCATCTCTTGCAGCGGGCAGTTGAGCCTTTAACCCCTTTTGTTTATCGATCCGCTTCCACGACTCAGCTAGATCGTACGACGCCCCTTCGGAACATGGCCGACGACATGTGCAGCATCTGAAAAAAGAGCATTTCAAATGGTGGCTCAATGCTCATCGATTTTCTTAGGTGCGTTACTGAGATCTCCCGCTTGATCAGCAAGATGGCTCTCCCACTGTCGAGCGGCAGCTGGGTCGTACAAGCGATTGATGTTGAACTCCCTAACCCTTCGAGGAGTAGCGGACGCAACAAGCAAGCGAACGTAAGTAACAATCAGTTGGTGATCCTTTTTGAGGCCGATGTCAGCGCCTCTCTTGTTGTCTTGTTGTCAGATTTCACATTAACATTTAACATAGTTCACCTATCACGATCTCAATGTCACCTTTAGGAAGTCTCCCCTGAATCACGTTTAATTGCTCGTAGAAAACATCCTTCTCCACTACATGGGAAGTTTCCGTTTGGTGCGTAGCATTATATAATAGGTCCTCAGCCAGGACCGAAATCTAGCAGTTGAAGTCAGAAACCGGCTCCCAAGTCAAGAGAACGCGCCTTGTGGTAATCGTCAGAAGCAACTCGACACCTGATTCGCGTCTGCTACCATTTGGCTTTCCATAGTACGAAAGCACATTGGCAATAGTGTGGCAAGAGGGAGAGGAGTACCCTCCAGAGTCTCACCATCTTATTTCGTTTCGGCCCAAAATGTCCAGTTTATATCACTGGAATTCTCGCTAGAGTTGGAGACAAGCATTCTGAGGACCCATGTTAGCGTTTTCGAGGAGCGTGTGCACATTCCAGAAACCAATCACAGTCCGTTTTCGATAGGCAGAGGTCGATGTTGACGTTTATGTAGCAGTAGAGTTGCTAGCCAACAATCCTTTTATTCGCCTCTTACAGCAATCAGGTAAGGCTTTGAGCGTATTCTTAAGCCCGTGGTATTCTTTCATGATTCTGATCCTTCTACCTACATTTCTAACCCCCCCTGTTACGGAGGAGGATATAAGAGATAGCAAATTCGATAAGTTGGCGGAATTAGTTCGTGCTACTGAGGAACTTTCTTCGATCCCTTCCACTTATATACAGGTGGCCTTGTAATATTTGTGTCGCCTGTCATTCGTTCTCGACATTTCCTTCAATGCAAAGTTTGAAAGACAGTGCATGCGCTCATAGTTATATATCAGTCCTCCAGCTGTCAATGTACATGGTGGGAGATCTGCATCTGCTCACACACTTTGGGTGTCAGTCCAAAAGAAGAGGCCTATGGACAAGAAAAGTGGAGGAAAGTTTTTCTGTAATCGGTCCTATCCGCCAACAAGTGAATGGCGGACTCATGGCTCCCTCAACCTGAAACAAAAATCTGCTCACAGGCGCCTGTGCATGCTTCCTGCTAATAAATGCAGAATAAACCATCTCAGAAGTACTGAGGTGAGACCAGTGTCGACAGAGCCTTGTTGGGGAGGGAGGTCGTGGTCAGGTGATTTCACAGAACTTCTTTCATTCAGCCGAGTCGAAGGTTATTTAAATAAGGAAGTGTCCAACGTGGAGAGGGTGGAGTGACCACCTAATCCTTGACAAATTAATAGTCCTGTACCTGCCATGTGCAAACAGTTAAAATTAATTCTTCAATGATAGTAAAATTGTGTTTTAGTCCATAGAATCGTTCATGGTTAGAGTTCACATTGTCGTTTAGTAGTATTCACATACCAGATTATCCGATTTACTCTTGGTTGACGATATGAGGCGAATTTATCTGCAAGGAATAATTAGATCGTTTGAGAATATTAATGAACCAGAGTCGAGTATCTTGATTTTACAGGATATAAGATGTTTTCAATACACACTTATTTATAAAAGGGAAAAATTAAGTTCAAAGGCATAACATGCTTTGGGGAAAAATACGGTGATTTTTAAAAAAATTCAAGTCACAAATTGAGGAAGCTTTCTTATACCTACTCCATAAATAAATAATTAAAGAAATTCTGTTTCATCCAATCTCACGTGGTGCTAAATATAAACTAAAATAAAATGAGTAAATACTCCAGTTCCTCCGACAATCAGTTCAATTGAATACAAAAAGCAAAACTCGTTCATTTGCCTCCAATCCCAGTACGCGCTTACTCATACCACCACGACGATGCTTCCAGCTTCAAAAGTGTTGATCGAGATTCCTTAAACAAATTCTTTGTTTATCGATAAATCTAATTTCAGAAGTAAACATTCTCCTCGTCAAATTAAAAGGTGCTCTTAAATGTACTCAACCGATAAAAATATCAGGAACTAGGAAAAGTTTTTCTTCACAGTATCGTTTGCGCATACCCAAGTAGGCTCTGTGTCGCTGGCTTCTATTTATAGATATGAGGTGGCACTAGTTTTTCCATTATCGCTCAGGAGATTTTTGAAAATTTCTTAGAAAAAATAATGGAAATTTTCACGAAAAGGTGTACGAATTTTTTGGCATGCAGGTGATATGGCTTAGAGGAGTATGATATGTGGGCTCGAAAATCTCCGAAGGCCTGACTCGTACAAAAAGAATAGGTCGAGAAGGATTTTTTTTCTGAATGAAGGATTGGAGCCTCTACAATACTCTTGCATGTTAATATGACAAAAATATCTCCTCACCTGCAACGCTTTTCCATACATTTCGCCTCCAATTAGCCTTATCTAAAGATCGTTCCTTCTGGTCTTAACTGTCCCCAAACACTACACATCCCATCCGATCCAAGATTAATGGCAACTCATCACCATATCAGAAACATCCCAACACAAAAATTTGTCAACCCACTAAGTGGTCCCGGCGATTAGCATTCAAAGAGACATCGCCGTGCAAGTATCGCATCTTCACAATCAGTAAACCAAGATCCCCATCACGGAACAATTCCCCTGAAGCCTTCAAGAATGAAGCCTTCTATGTGTGCTTTTGTAAGAATCTCGCTCGCTAGCTGCTCAGTTAGTCATGTCCATGAAGTTCCTGAAAAGACGAAGATAAGTTTCCTTATCTCTGAACATGGTCATTGTCACATACAAGAAACACCGAAGCGTTCGCTTGGGGGCTTAAGGAAGCCGCGAAGGTGCACATTAAAGGGAAGGATTGCTAATGGCTTACACGATTTTTGCATTATCTCGGAGATGTACCAGCGATGGCGTTATCAGTACAGAGATGCAAAGTACTTGAGTGGATTTTGTTTAGAGACTATTCTTACCTACAGATTACTGTAACGATAAGGTGCCATGATGTGACCAAGATCAGTGCGTCGCCAGAAATGACCTAGAACTGGTGGTGGGTTAACTTATTTCGGGGAGTGATTTGGGAACTTAAAACTGCAGGATAGTAGCGTTCAATATTGTTTAGCGAGCCATGCGTTATTCGGGTTGAAAAAATGTACTTTTAGAAGATTGAATCTGAGACGATATGTGTACGGACCTGGTGGAACTCAGCCTCTCTAATTGCGCTAATGTTTCCTCCCCATGGCTGGTCGCTGAAAACGAATTAATATTTCGGTAATGAAACGTCTTTTTTGTTTTCCAGCATGTTAGAAAAAAATACGGGATTTTTTTTTGCGAACGCTCATATATAAAGTACTAGCTCTTCCCTTTGTGTCCTTTTCTAGGCTTGATCCAGTCGTAGAACCTTCCTTTGTATTACTGCTAACAAAATTCGTTTAAGTGTCGGAATATTTTAAGTTATGTTATGGGTTCTTGCGCCCACTTTTCCAACGTTATTTAACTCCATAAATTCATGATGAACTGCGCGATAAGGTGCAATATAAGATCCGGGTCCTTAGGTGTACTACTAGATTCAGGATAGTTTCTCTGATCACTGGGTTTTACTGGAAATTGGGTCTCTTCAATACCAATTTGAAGCTTTTTAATATACGTCATCGAGGTCGTCCTTGAAGCTCCTGATAAAGTCTTTATATATCCGATCGATAATTCGGTTGATTTGACATCAAAAATTTGATAGCATAAATAGACTCATTCATAAGTTACTGAAAATCGTGTACAAAGCGAAAAGTTTCTCAGTGTCGTCTCGACATGACTTCAAACGGCAGTGGATAGGTCACATACGGAGAAAGGGTTTTCGAGGTCCCTTCACTCCACAGTTGTTTCATAGTTCAGTTGCCTTCCCATGACCTTTCTCCTTAAGGATTCACTTGCTAGGTTTTGATAGTTGAGTGTCCTTTCGTCCTGTTCCATCTGGATTTCGAAAAAAGGCTTTTTTCAGTGTTTTCTTGATTCTTATAAAAGCGTCATCCATGTCGTTTAGCGCCGGTTCTTTTTTGACTTTCCGCGGAATCTCATCGTAGAGATGCTTCCATCGTAGAGACTTTCCTGCCAAGAGTAGTAATTGCATCTAGACATCTTGTTTGACCTGTTTTTTTGACTACACCCGGCCAAATATTTGCTTTGCAAGTTGTGTTCCCCCAGATGTTGAGTGTTTGGAGTTTCTGTATTTGTCTGGTGTTGTTCTAATATCATGCGCATTAACAAAGTGACCTTCCTACTTCTCTGTATGTCCTCTATTGCTTCCAACTTATGGCTTTATTGAGCGGCTCGCTCCATTCTTTTGGTGATAGTAGGCATTGTTGCAACGTGGTCGTCTTGATGGTTTATGATAGCTCTGCATTCGAGGGTAGACCTAAGTTATAGTTTTTCTGAAGGATTTCTTGACTTTTCGGAGTGTCGACAAACTCGTAGAAAGTATTCTCACAATTATCGATTTATGGTAGGGCACTTTCCCTAACACTGTGTCGATTCTCTTATTGTCGATATGCACTCTCTCCTTTCTAACGTGCTCAGTACAGCCCCTATAACTGCACGGATCTAGGCGGAGCGGTACAATTGTAACACTTTGTCCGAAGAGATCCTGGCTTTTTTCCCGCCCCCTTATCACTTGTTGAGTTACCTACTGAAGCTGTCTAGTAATCCAAACAAAAAGCACCAATATCCTCTTTACCCTCCAATAGCAATTCAATTTTCATTTCGGTGTTTGGCCCGAATTAAGGTATAGATTCGAATTTATGGACAACTCTTTCCTCTCTTTGGACTACTCAATACTAAGCAGCAGACAGCCACCAAAAGTTTTGTAGGCTTTCAGAAATAGTTCCCTCTGCGCACTTTTGACATTCCCCGCAGTTTGTCCCCTGTACATTTTATTACCTACAGACCTACATAGACCGCCGTATCGCTCATACAGGGGAGAATATGGGCATTCCACAGAAACATGCGGTCAATGGGAAAATCCACTTACAAAGCGATACAGATGATGTATGTGTGACAAAACCCCAATTGTAGGTATAGGTATATGTCGTTCTTTGTAGCAACTCCCTTTATAGCGCCTAATTGACAGATAGAGCGATATTAGGAAAATCCTTTTACTGGTCTTAGCTGTCAATAGCTGAAAGGATGAGGATCAAACTCTCAAGAAACAAAAAAGCTCAAAAAAAGGGAACAGTTGGGGAGAGCAGCTAGATTCGCACATAGAAACAAAGCCTATGGAAACCGAAAGAACCCGTGGGGAGGATCCGCGAGCCTGGCACCTACGTTAAGGAGAAAGATAATAAGAGGTAATTTCATCTCCAAATAAAGTAAAGGGTAATACGCTGATATTTTGGGAAGGATGAAGGCGGGTCCAGAACTTACCAATTTGGGTAAAAATGTTAGCCGAATGAGAGGGTCTTTAAAACGAAACCTTATGTTGGAATTCAAAAAATCTAAGAATCTAACCGTAGTTAAATTCTTCAACCAAAATTAAAATTTTCTAGGGCAATGACCACACTAAAGTCTGAAGGTAGTAATCTACCACAGAAAGCAGATGTAGATCAGATAATATGAACGAGGAAGCTCGCATGGCCTGGGAAAAGGAGTTCGGCCTTATCAGGCTTCAGCAATTACCGGCAACAGTGTTACAAAAAGTTTAAGGTGGCACTCACGCAGTTGCCATAAGCATATCAGCGAAGGCAATAGGGGTTGGCAGCAGGAAGAGCTGGATTATGAGCCTGCTTAGGGAACAAATAGAATTGAATAAATTCTTCAATTGCCTTATATTCTGTCAGGTAGCGGAAACGCATATCAACGCCAAAATGATATAAATTTTAAATTATGCAAAGGGAAAGAGGATGTAGAGCATTAGCATTTTTCAGCCCGCAGCAAGTGATCGGAGAACAGGAGAGCCGTCATTCCAAATCGATGAGAGACTCTAATCAACCTCAACAGGCGTCATAATTAGTGAAATTCATCAGAATCGCGGGAATGACATTTCGCTTAGAGATCAAATAGGTCCATCAGTAGTTTATGCTTGTGGAGATCAGGCCAAGTAATGTTCCTTGCGAAAGCGGGATTCATCCGGGCCAACGTGAAATTAATCCACATATACCGCTGATGTGCTTCTTGCGACGCCACCTCTGCAATAAGGCCGAAAATAATAGCGGGGCTTTTCCACGCGTGGGCCAAACACGTACGCGTTCTGCTACGCGAAACTGGATGTGGTACTCACGAATGTCGAGAGTTCATATACCTTCCGAGGGCCTTGACATTTTCAGTAGACTTAATATACATAGCGCCACGCTAGGAGGGTTATTTGGCGTACTAGTGAACGTTGGTTTAATCCAACAACTACACGATACCTCCAACCTTTGAACTTTGGAGTGAAGCCTAGGGCTGATTTGCTTGTCAACAGCAAAAGGGAGGAATATTCCCTGTCTAGTGGAAAAAGCAAAAATTAGTGTTGCTTCCCAAATCCAATAAGCCACCCGGAGAGCCAAGATCATATCCTCCTATATTTTCCTTGGATATAATGGGAGAAGATGATGAGTGAGTTAGAATATCATTCATTATGGAAAAAGGCAATGGGCTGCCGGAGCGCAAATATGTGTTTCGGCGCAACCAATCCACTGTGGATGCAATGAACATGGTAATAAACCTAACAAAAGACGCGGAAAATTTTTCCTGATATTGTGCCAAACGTCAAAAACGTGTTTAAATCCACGAATTTAGGGCAAATTAAAGAACTCCCTAATACGCTATTTATTTATACATCGTCACAGCAGGGGTATAAAAAGGGGCTGTACTTGTATGGAATGTCTGTGATTCCGCTTTTAGAAGAGGGTGGGATTCTCTGTTTTGTGGATGACCTAGAGAGATCAGAGGAAATCGAGAATCGAATCGGGGAACTGAGGGGGCGAATTTTTGGCTTGAAAAGATCAGGCTAATCCCGACCGATGAAAAAAGTCTTCTTGATTGGAACCCTAGAAACAGAAAAGACTGCCAAAGTGGAAGTCGATGGCCATACCGTTCCTTGTAAGCCGGTTATCAAATACTTGAAGATGATGGTTGACGTTACATTAATTTGTGGAAGCATAAATAGTATGCTTGCCAAAAGGCAGTAGGGAATACCGCGCTTCCAAAAAATGTTGCTGGAAGAGGGCGGATCTAATCACTTTCGGAGATTATATATATAGATAGTTAGCAAAGACAAAAGCACGTTAGTTTCACACGATACAAGAATGTAAGGTTGGGGTCGCATTCATCGTTAGAAAGACAGGTTGGACGAGCTCTCGAAGGATCGGTGGGGACATAAGCCCATTTCCATTATTAGGCGATGGCTTGAGTACAGACAGAGGAAGACGAACTACCACATTATTCATTTCTTCACCGGACACGGTGGTTACTACAGATAGTATCTGCGCCGTTTTGTATTGGATGATTACCCGAATTGTCCTGAATGCGGTAGTATACTGAACATGTGATGTTTTATTGATATTCGCAGGTGAACGAAGGAACCTAAAGGAGGCGCTGAAGAGAGCGTTAACATGGAGAGTACAATTGGAGCGATGATTAGGTGGAATGATTACTGGCTAGTAGTTGCCTTCCTAGCTAAAAATATATAAAATGAACTACTGAAAGAGGCAAGGAAAAGGAAAGCTGAAAGAACTGACCGTGACGATATATTCCTTAAGTCGATAATGGTTGTCGTATAAAAATTCCCTTTCATAGAAGTAATTTTAAGCAAGCATCAACAGTTAGTAATACCGGTCTTAGTTAATAAGATCGAATATGTTGCACCATGAGCAACCACGCAGCGTGTATTGTGTCAGTAGTTCCGCAGTTCTTGACATACCCTGCCAGTGATCATCAGTATATTTGCTTTAAAGTGTCAAATGGCTCTTCCCAATGTTCTGACGTTCGGTAAATGCGTTGGAAAATTCTTCGAAGCTCTCTCGGGAAGGGCAAACTAGCCATAAGACTCGGATTTGGATGGAAGAACTGCGACTGAATCATTAGTGAACTCAACAATGAGGCTTACCACCGCAGTTTGCGATGAATCCAAAAGGCGACTCGATCATAGGAATTCATCTGTGTACTGGTAGACCGCTGATATTGGAAGTCTACGAAGGATCTGCTATAGACTTTGGGCGATTGCACAACCTGCTAGAGACTAACATGAGGTAATCCTTAGTTTCGCAAAATACAGAGGAAGTCTACCACGAAATCAACAGGTAAAAACAGGTTTCTGGCAGGATCTAGTCAGTGAGACTAAAAGGGACCCCTAGGACTTCGGGTATAGCTTGGTTAACAAAAACCTCGGCGCTCATGGATGTCCTTGTTCTATAGAATCAGTGAAGCTGGAAGAAATCGTGCAGGCACTTTTTCCTATCCACCCCATTCGAGCTGACGTTGTGTATTAGAGGAGGAGTACTGAGGAATGCCCACTCTTCACTATAAAAGAACTGGAAGAGGCAGTTTTGTGCATAAACGACAAAAAGTATCTGGACTGCATAGTATTGCAGTGCAGAGTATTTCCAGGCTACCTTTAGCGCATATTCTGGGCTATTTCAAGTGCGACGCACCACTTTACGAGACTAGAGATAGATAGGAGGTCACGTTATAGACGACTCAGGGATCTATCCTTGGCTTGAGTTTTTGTATCATACGATAGTTTGCTATGATTTGAGATGTCGTAGAAATCGCACCTGTTCGGACACGCATATGATGTTCCGGCGCTGGTTGACGCGCGTATGGTCTAACAGGCTCACCGCATTGGAAATAGCGATGTGGCGGGTTAGCAGATGAATGTCTGATCGTGAGTTCTTCATAGCTCTGAAGAAAACCGAACTGGTCCTCCTGGCCAAGGGGAGTGTATCAATCCTCCTATTCAGGTTGGTGAAATCATGGTCTTGTCGGACCCGGCGGTGAAATATTTCAGCATCATGATGGCCCCGGGAAATTACGGCCATTTAAATGCCACATCTTTTTTTTCTGCAGACGATAGGGGCACCATCGCCTATCAACGAAAGTGAGTCAAGTGTCTTCGGATACTATAATTGAGACCATTCTGCAGAGCAAGGACACGTGGACTAGAGTGGCACGTTACATCCAACGATTTCTTAGATCAGAAAAGGAGGAGGTAGATAAGAGAGACGACAGGTTAGCGGAGGCTTCCTTAACCACGGGGTGTGTACATCTACCTCAGGACAGGCCTCTGAGATAATGTGGGTGGGTGGGCCGGCAGTCTACTTCAGATAGAAGTCCGCAGCTTCGTGCATAAGTGCTTTTCACCTCGGTATCAAAAAAAAAATCCTGGCCCTAATTTTCTTGAATTTTTGAGATCCTTCTTTGAAGTGACTTCGTTAATGAATAACGATATTCTGTTTTTCCTTGGTGAAAGGGGCTTTTTGGTGTGCAGCAAGGCCCGAATTTCGCATATTTGGCTTTAGCCTGGAAGAATTTAAATGTGATTGGGGTTTCAAAAAAGTAAGCCGACAAATAGTCTTCCTGTAGGGTTTCATCCATGCCTTTGCCAGGGTACTCTTGAGCCTCCAAATTGCAAAATTGTGCACGTGCTCCAATGGCTAACTTTAAAGGATTTGAATGACACCACACGGAAGCAATTGGGTTCGCAATTTCCTCAATGGTTCTATCATGGATAGAGTCCGGCCAACCACATAGTACAAAAACTTTGCAAAACATTAAATTTTCCAAACATTTTGAACAGCCCATAAATTTGTTATTTGACCGAGTTTGGGTGAAAAATAACAATGCCATTTGCCATTACAAAATCAAAATTAAAAACATCCCCTGTAGCACCGAAGATCATTCATCTGAAAACCAAGTCGAGAATACAAGCCCAGACTGTATCCTTTTTGCTTTCGCCCATCATACGTCACAATTAATTGTAACAGTTCAAAAGGATGCCACTACCCCTCCCCAGCTAATTAGATGTTTTGCTGCTCAGTCACCTGTGCATAAGCACATTTGCAACTCGCTACAATAAATTAAACAATCGATTCCAACTGTTAAAATACCATCGAGCGATCCACCACAGGCGAATCAAAAAGGGAGCAGCAAGGATACCAAGTACCAAAGTTCTTTGATGTTAATCGTAAAATTACTGAAAATCAAAACAGTTGTCTGCTCAAATGTTATGCAGGGACGAAGACGCTAATTTCGGGAATCATTTCATAGCCAGGATGGAATCAAGTTGGGAGGACGAGCATATGCGTCGCAAAGTGAGGAGCATGCAGAGTAGTTAGAGCAAGATTTCGGCACAGCAACAATTTGTTCGTTTTCGAAAAGCATTATCAGATTCTTATCGTACCAGCAACAGGCTTCCGACATACTTTTCCCAAACGCAGAGTCTCGGAGGAGTGGGGACATGAAAAAAACCGAGAGGGGCTGAAAAGTGATTCAATCTTTTGGCTTCTGTTTTTGATGATTTGAATTCAAACAAAACAAAACTTATTCACGTGGAAATTAATTAATACAAAAGGTTCTATGCGATGGGAAGCTGGAATGGAGACGGACAGGGAGGAAGGAGAACAAATTTACTTGAATCGCTCTTCTTGTAAAGGTCGTGGTTGTCCGCATTCCTTTAATAGCTATGCAGCTCCCATCGACCATCATTTGCCTCTGCCATTATCAAAGCTGGCGACTGTTAGCTTTCGCCTCGATTTTAGAGAGGAAACAGTGAAATGAAACGTGAATCTCATGCATTGCTCGTTCTATACTTCAACATTCTGATACCGCACAGTTTTGAAATCCTGGAAATAGTTTTAGATTGCTTTATGTTGCAATAAAGCAGCCAACTTGCGGGATTATGGGAATGACGAGGGAAGCTTGCTGCAATCACTCCTGTCTACTACGGACCCAGACCACATTCGCGGGTGTTGCTCCGCAACTTGTACTGAGCTTCTGGGGTGGTTTCTCGTACTCTTCGTCCTTGCTCGGTTGCGTATGAATGCTTGCGAAACATTGATTTGTTTTGATTGAAAATTGTAATGAAAATTCCGTTCTAATTAGGATACACTCCGGCAATCAGAGTCAATGGAGCACGACCGAAGCAAATGGCATACTGACGTTCTAATCCTCGCTAATTTTCTGAATGTGGATGGATAATTTGAGGAGAATAGCCATCATTAGAGGTGCACATGAAACTAGATACATGGAACTAGATACTAGATACAGGCAGGATTTTACAGTGATAAGGTGCTCATTGCACTATCAATTGCGTGTAATGCGAGCTATGGGAACCTGTGTAAGCCAGATAATGTTTTTATCTGGATAAGGGTATATATCAGCCAAATTTTGGGATGGTTTGATGATAATTTGAGGAGACATCAACTTTACCAAATGATTCTCTTAACTTGTTACTAATGCTCCATTTGCCAATAACTTCAAATTGAGCCCCATTTGGCCACAGAACCATCATTCCACTGAAATCCTTCTCAACTCAACAAATACCAATTCCTCAGCTCACCTTAAGAAGAATACAATGCCGCATTCTTTTGCCACCTCCGTGGTTTTGTCATCTCGGTATCTTGCGCGATAGCATCTTGGGACTGTGTCGAGCGTCTAAACAGTAGCAACGCGAGGAACACAATCATCCATTCTTCATTTCAATGAATTATATGCAGATATAAGGCAGTAACTGTCTTAGCGAAACACCTTCCGAGGACCACCTTAGATACAGGCTTTTGTGTTGCTGTACGGCACCTTTCAAGATATATGGACTGTCGCATGTTGTACAGTTGATCAACTTCGTGACATTCATTTTACTATGAACAATATGAGTTGGGGACGATACAGTGTGCTTTAAAAGAGGACGTGTGAAGTGGATTTGGAATTCCTTTGATTTGAGGTGCGGGTTGAGATTCAGTGCTCATGGGACACTAGACTTTCATGTAGAGTCATTTATGGCAAAACAACGCGACTGACTTCGTCACAGAAAACACCTTCCAAAATTTGGCTTCCACGGAGTAAAACGCGTTACAAATTTTGGGTTGCTAATTGCGCAATATAGGCTCAGGAGAGGTGATTGCCTTTGCAGCGAATCATAAAATCAGTTTGATTTTATTGTGGGGGTAACACTCACAACGAATTTTACCTCGCCGGGCCAGGGGCTTTAGTATTCCGCTGCAAACAGCGGCAGATTTTATTACAGCAACGATCTCCACAGCACTCCACCCCCAACAGAAACCAGGGGATTTCTGCTTGGCAAGTCAAACCGGACGCGCGATCCGCGCTTTCCCCTGGGAGTTTTTGTCTCCCGGAAGAAAGGTTTCAGGCGGGCTATCTAGACCTTCTTGGGCGGGCCTCCGACGTCGAGGGTAAAGTGGACCGGACCTCGCTCAAGGGCTTTGTGAGGTTTGTCGTATGGTGGCTGCAAAGGCCTCCGGAAAGCGTCGGTCCTTATCAAGGTGTGCCTGCACGACTCAAGATGCCTGTGCACGCTGGCGACTTTTTCGCATAGTTGGTAGGTGGCGGTGGTTTGATTCGACTAACACCGACCCTGAGCAGACACAATTGACCGGTTGGGTTTATGCTCGACCGTTCCCCCCCGGTAACAAGTTCCGCGGGGCGTACATCAAATTCCTTGCGGCTGACTGCCCGTAGACCAAGTAGGACGAGAAGCAGGGCTTGTGATCAGAAGAGATCATCTTGCGCCATTATAGCGGCCTTTAGTGACCTATGCCATCTTCGAGTTGGACTGTGGGTGGTAGGCAGCTGTCCAGTAGCGTTTGAACACTTGGAGTTTCCCTAACTCTGAGAAAAGAGAGGATTCAAATTACATTCCTTGGTCAGTGATGATGATCTTCAGCAAACTCAAGCGTGGAATCCACTCTCGGCAGGGAGCCTCGGTCCATAATAGTGCCGTAATGTCTTTTACTGGAATCGTTTCAGGGCACTGCGTGAACCTATCGATGGTGGTGAGATAATACTAGAAACGATGCGAGTCTCGTAGTGGACCAATGATGTCGACATGGATGACGTGGAAGCACTTAGACCTGAGGAATACCTACTTCTTTTCTCACATACTTCGAAGTTTTACATTTTTGACATGTGATGCCTTGTTTGGCCCAAGAATTGATATCCGTCTTCATGGACGACCAGAAGTATTTCCCAGTGACTAACCGGTTCGTTTTGAGAATGCCTTGGTGCTCCAGATCGTGAACGGCGTCAAATATTCGCTTGTGGAAAGCGGCCGGAATTTATGACGCTGGTCGCTTTTCTGAGGTCTCACAGTAAAATGTAGAGGTCAAGCCGAAAATGGGGTTCTTCCGGAAAGTATACTTGGAGTTACTCCTCGGGACCTGAAGAACTGGGTCGCCCTTTTGCCTCCGCGATTGCCGGGAAATCGATTGAGACGGGGATCTTGATCTCCTCAATGTGTGACAAAGCATCAGCAACTACGTTGTCTTTTCCAGATACGTGTTGGACGTCGGAGGTGAACTGCCTTATGAAGTTCAGGTGCCTGAGTTGATGAGGAGACGCATTGTCGTGTTTCTGTTTTAGGACAAATGCAAAAGGCTTGTGGTCCGTGAACATTGTGAACGCCTTCCTTCTAGGGAATAGTGAAAGTATTTTATTGTGGGGTACGCGGCTAACAACTCACGATCGTAGGTACTGTAGTTTCGTTGGGCGGGGTTTAACTGTTTCGAAAAGAAGCAGAACGGCTGCCAGCTTTGGTTCACCTCTTGGTGAAGAGCAGAATCTATGGCGATGTCTGAGGCTGTTGTGTCATCCACCAACTGTTGCTTGGTTGACAATCAGTCGGGTGTCGTTGATATTCGGCTCGAACAGACAGTTCTTAAGGATCGATTGATGGTGTGCGGCTATGGGTAGGAAACCATGGTTGAAGTTTAGCATGGCCAAGAACCTTCTCAAATTCTTGGGAAGTGAGACGATTGCTTGCGCCTTGTCCGGGTCCAGTTGGATGCCATCAGGGCTTGTGGCCGGTTGGAGGAATTTGCACTTTTCAACGTTTAGAACAAGACCGGCCTGAAGGAGACGCCGAAAAATGCACTCGAGGTGCGTGATATGCTCAGACTCTGAAGAGGAGGTGACCAGAACATCATTCATGTAAACGAAACAAAAGTTTAGGTTTCGTAGAACAGAGTTGATGAATCTTTGAAACGTTTGCGCCCCACTGCAGAGTCGAATTGTCATCCTGGTGAACTCCAAGAATTTGAAAGGCTCGCATATTGCCGTTTTGAGAATGTCTTCGTAGCTACAGGGATTTAGTGGTAGATCCAAGGTAGAAAAAATAAGGCTACCAACGAGAGTCATGGATGAGCGCTGTAGGATATCAGTCCTGAATAGACTGAGCGTGTCGAGTAGCGAAAATCAACAGTTATCTCAGCTCTTCAAATTCTTTCCGCATAACAGCGAACTTCTGTGGTAGTATTAGCCTCCATCTTGCTTTGTTGGTTCGGAGAGGCTATCCTCGGTAGCTATGTTCCGGTATTTTTGAAGAAGTGAACGGACGCAACGTTTTCAAAAATGATGGGTAGGTTTTCGAATGAGCAGGTGAAGATCGTCCCTGATGACGTAAGGTTGGTTGTGGGATCAATGACGGACCTACATTTCTGATCCACTAATAAAACGTAGTGGCACAGGAAGTCTGCGCCCGAAATGGGAGTGCTTACGTCCGCTATAATGAAACGCCACGAACTCAGCCATAAGTGTGGGTCGACGATGAATTTGCTGCCGCGAATTTTAAAGCCTGAGTCGTTAATTGATGGTACTTGGATAAAAGGGAGAATCGAAGCGCCTGTATCAATCAAATAGTTGCGTCCACTCAGGAATGGCGACGTGGTGTTTTGCGTCGGGTAGTTGCTGCCAGGGCTACCGACAGGTTTAGTTTTTGTTACAAAGGCGCAAGGGCTGGTAAATTTTGTGCATTTTTCCGCGAACATTCGGTGGTACCAAAATAGCCTAATATCTGTCGAGGGTCCTGATGACTTACTAGCCGAGGGCCTATTTCGAGGAGGGGACCTCGACCCGTTTCGCGAGCTTCGTCTCAGATGGAGAGCAGCAACGGTGTCGGCTAGTTTTGCTACGGTGGTTGACAGTGCGGCCATTGAATTGAATTTTGCAGTTGCGTCAGTTCATCTGGAGCGTCGCTCGACACCTCACCAATGATGAGACGCAAAACAACTCATGGATTTTGTCGGCGGTTACTTGAAGGTTTGGTGATTTAGTTGCTGTTGTTGGGACTGTTGTTGCGCGATTCCCTGTTGTGCTTGTTATTGCTGACCCTGTTGCTGTTGCAGCTGCTGAAGTACCAGTTGTAGTTGTTGGAACTGTCGCTGTTGTTGCTGCAACTGCTGTTGTTGATCGTCAGTCAGTCAATCAAAGTCAGGAGGAGGCGCCGTAGATTTTACTTGTCCTGCTTTTTGAGGGGGCCGTTCCTGGCCTTCGGATTGCGATTGTCTTGGAAAACTAACTGGACATTTGGCGACACCAAAGCCGCATACGTACGACTCGAAACCGTACTGTCAAACAACAACAGGCAAGAAATCCTGTCAGAAATTAAGGGCTATCACGGGGATATCACGAAGGGCCATGCTGTGCCGTTTTGATGCTGAAAACTCCTAAGCCATGACTGCTGTTGGAGAGTCAGGGATAGCAGAATTCAGCCACTTCAGATGTTTAGAGCTAGCTAGTAGTATTGACAAAGTACAGGAGCTCTTCCATTCTGCAAGTGGAGATCTCTTCGAGGTCCCTAAAAAATTGCTAGCCTAATGCCCGCCATCTAGATAGTGTTGGCCAATGGCAAACTGTAAGCTATGAGGAGTCTGGCGGTTCCTAGCAGGCGTGTGTCCCTTGCATGCATCAGACCATTCAATTCCCTCTATGGTCCTATAACCGGAGCTCAGTGGAGGATGATTTTGGACGTGCTGCCCAGATTAGTCAGCGCGTTCCTGTGTTGCTCCACATCACTGGAAAATGTTGCAGCCTAGTACAAGCAGATCTGTCCAGTGTCCTTCAGGTGAATTATCCCATCTTTTTTGCCATTCCAAAATAGATTCACTTCGTGCTTATTGCTGACGATAGGTATAGGACTCACTGATTCCGTATGATGGGTCATAGAGGCGTCAACCCTCATTCGCCAAGATATGGATGGTTGCCATGCCTGTTATCACACAGACTGCTTCGTCTAATTTTGTACGGTAAGTGTACGACGTTCACAATGCACTCACTCGGTATGGAGCTGCGATTTTCCTTCTATTCGTTTCCAACTTCAAAGACGGTGCCCAGACTGGAGCTGCATAAAGCAAGATGGAGCTGATAACTCTCGAGATAAGGAGCCGTCGGTTTTGTCTAGGTCCACCTATATTTGGTAACATTCCTGCAACAATTTTGGGACTTGAATTCCAGTCTTTGGTCAACCATGACGCCTAGGTGTTTAAGTGTTGGTTGCGACTGTATGATGTGTTCACCAAACCTGACCTTTATCGACGTTTTATGCTCTGTGAGCGTCAGACCAGCTTCGTCTAGCCAAGACCTGATTTCAAAATTTGCCTCGTTTGTGAGTACCTCGATCTCATCAATATCTTGTGCCACGATAGTCACTCCGATGTCATCTGCGAAGCCAATGATTGTCACTCCTTTATGCAGTTGTAACTTTAAAGTTCCGTCATACATTATTATCCACAGGAGAGGACCGAGGACTTATACTTGTGGAATCCCGCCCCCCCCCCCCTTGTTTTATACGTTTTAGGTCCATCGTCCGAATTGTAACACAATATCCTCTCCTGGAGAAATTCCATGACTATGTGCACTAGATATTTAGGAGTGCCTGACTAAAGCCAGAATTATTTTGCTCCATTTTTCCATGTTGAAGGCATTCTTCACGTCGAGAGTAACTACCGCGCAAGATTTTTTGGCCTCCATTGCTTTTTCCGCAATTTCTCCGTCACCGTGCTGATCATATTGACAGTAGATCTTGCCTTTCGGAATCTGAACTGCCTGCCTGAGAGACCACCCTCCTTTTTTGTGATTGGTACAAGCCTATTGAAGATGACCCGTTCGAAGAGTTTGCCGATGGCGTTTAGCAAATATATAGGTCTATAAGACGAAGGATCACCCAAAGGTTTAGTTGGCTTCGGGATTAGTATAAGCTTCTGTTTCGTCCACTTTTTCGGGAAAATCCCATCTTTGAGGCACATCGTAAATATTCCAGCGAACCGAACCGAACTGTTTTGACGGACACTGTCAGTGCTCGATTCGGAATGCCCTCTAAACGTGGGGCTTTATTTACGGCAGTCTGCTTGGCGGCTTCAAGGATTTCTTCTGGAATTTCATCGGGATCTATCTGGACAGTGGGTAAGTTCGATTCATTTGAAACTTGTGAAAGAAAGTACTAATGATATCCCGCAGCATATCAGGGTTGGTGATTGGCTTACCCTTGATTGACGCCATAACTGCCTCGTATGCACCTCCCCATGAGTCGAAGTCCGCTTCCTTGCATAACCTTTTGAAGTGCTCAGTTTTACTTCTAGAGATGGCTGCTTGCGGTTTTTTTCCTCGCCTTCTTATATTTATTGTGCAACTCTTCAAACTCAGGCCGGTATCTGCTATGTCGGCTGTGTCTCCTGGCTTTAAGGCAAACTTTACGAAGTTCTTCGATTTCGGCATTCCACCAGAAGTTGGGCATTCGTTTCTGGAGTACAGTGCGTCGGACTATGGAAGCGTTACACGCTTTTTCTATCTTTTCAAGAATATGCGCTACCTTTTCTTCTGTATTTCCCATCGTTATCGCTTCCTGTCAGTCTATCCGTCGCACGCATTTTTGTCGGAGACTGATGTAGCGATTGACACCAAATTTATTGGAAAGGTGGGAACTGTGAACGCTCACGCATACAGCGAGTTACATCCTTTTACACCGAATTCAAAGGGGGTCCCGATACACGTAAAAAGGGTAGTACAATGCAATTAGTACTACTATGAAACTGGTCTCAGTTTTGTCATTTGTAGGCTATAACATAGAGCATGATCGTACCGAGTTTGGCGGAAATCGCACCATTACAAAGTTATAATTCCTTATGAGCATGAGTAGATTGTCACTGTTATAGTCGTGGTTCAAATCGTTAATGAAGAAGCTCCTATTTCCCTTGCTTTCTTCTTCGAGCTGTCACAATTTACGTTCTTTTTACGAGAAATTTTTCTGAGTGACAAAGGAGGTCTTTCACTCTGGTAAATTCCCAAATCATAATAAAATCCAACAAACTACATTAAAGAAAGGACAATATCTCAACATGTTACTCCATGCGATGTAAAGAATAACTCCAGCCGAAGTCAAAGAAAAAAAGTGAACGTCATCGACCTTCAATGGTTCTGTGTGCTGGCTGACTGTCAAAGATGAAGGAAGACGGCTCGCGGTAATGCAGGCAAAGATGTTTTTTTTCGAACCGATGGCGTAACGCACCATGACCACCTCGGAAATGAGGACATTCGCGGTCGATATGGGGTTATATAGCACACCGACGTGTGGGACTTACTTGCTAGGATTGATTTGATCATCAAAGTCTACTTAAACCACTAAGAGATCAACCGAAACAACGATGGTTTAATATGCTAGATGGTGATTTCAAGGTCTCTTGATTCCACCGCGATCAAGTCTGAGCCCAGAAAACGGGGCAATCGAGAGAGACCGAGTCGATCTTCTCTCAAGAAGAAGAAAAAGAAGCCAATCAATCACTAAAGATGAAGGAGCGAGCCTAGTTTGAAACAAGTAAGGCTAATGGCATCTCTATCTAGCGATCCAAAAGTGGAGTTTCGTGATTGAATATGCATATTATATAGAGAACAATTGTATCACTCATGCTTTTTCTATCCCACATTGGGCGCCATTTAAATAAAGACGGGGGTCTTTTATGGCCATTTTGAAACAAAGTCCTTTTACAAGACACACTGTATCTCTTAGCCACCGTACATTCTCAAAGTATCAATTTCAAAAAGGAATAACCACTCACTAACAAATAAAATATAAATGGTAGCTTCCTTGTAAGCGACATTCATATCTCACAAAAGTAGGTATGGTGTGTTCTTCACGTAATCTATGTTGCATCAATGGAGAATCATTTGTCATTCGCCGGCCAACTATTATTTGCCGTAAAGAGCAATTTGATGTCGCAAAGCAAAGTGCTTTGTGCAATTTGATGCGATCACGGCGGTGGACTCTCGTTTGTTACGTTGTTAATAACTCAAATATTTTGCATGTTGCGGAAAGACAAGGAGTCATACCAGGTACTAGGTGGTGTAATGGGAAATTTCGGTCACAGCATTATGTAATAGTTATGAGCGCCGTTGTGGAACTTTTGTGGTCATAGCTCGACCTAATGTCCCCAAATATGAGTCTGAAACTTAATGACAGACTCCATGCACATCGAAGTCTCTTCTCTTACCAAAACGCAACAATAGAAGATTTCAGAATCATCAGAAAAGATTATGTTAGTTTTCTAAATACATAGCCTTTCACGGTCACAGCCTACTTGAGCTTAAAAGCAAATAAGGCGAAGCACTTCCCAATTCATTATGGCTTCAAGATTATATAGTGATCCGCGTTCTTGCCCATCCAGAGAACTTCAGTCTACATTTCAAGATCAACCCAACATCAAGAACATGTCACAGAGCATTGTAAAAAAGGGGTCCAAATAGTGAAGAGAACCACTCTCACATGTATCTTAATAGCCTGTCCCAATGTCAAGCGCACATACAGTCGGACATAGACGCCAATCTGTGTAATGTGGCTGTCGGCCTTCTTTTCCATCGTAGCGCCAAAGACCCACTATTATCATTCCCAGGTAATGGTCCATTCAATCGCGGCTACGGTGGTGGATAGCAATCGATTGACTGGTCGCCTCCTCCTTTTCCTTTAATATCAGATTGACCAATTATATCGGAATGTCGAGTCATTCAAAGCACAACATCTTGTCGATGTCCAATTCCATGTCTATGTCCAATAGTCGCCATCTACATATCATGATCTTTTTTTCAGGAAAAAGTCGTAGACCATCGCGTATAGTTCACGGAATGACTTTCATTTTCCGAAGGGGGTTTTGTATTCCGAGTAATGGAGTTGGAAGGTTACCAGGGTATGCTTAGTGTTTTTGTAAATAAGCATTTGGGCTGAAAAGCAAAGTCCACATCGGATGGTATGGCGCTCTCTCGAAAAAGAATCTTATCTAGAAGCTTCAGTGTTTTCGGAATTCACGGTCCTTTGCCTTGCTCCAAACTGATTCACATTGAACACAAAGGTGTCTTTCCGAGCAAAACCAAAAAGCCCAAACTCTGCAACGCATCTCCTCCTCATCTGGACCAGTGCAATTAACTTCTCCCAAGCTGACAATGTGAAAAAATCGCTGTGACATGTCGGAAATTATCGTCGAAAAATTAGTCGTCAGATCAGTAGGTGTCAATCAAAAACAGTGTCACATCGCTAATGGACTTCCACGGCTTGAATATGACAACAACAACACCAGGACCCAGGGAGCCTCTCTGTGCCGGAGGAAACGACCACTTTTCTGTCAGATTTGTTGATGGCGTCTTTTCGAATCATCCACGAGAAGACATCTTTCGGCATCGAGACACAGACGGACATCTTTTCAGGGAACAACATCTCCAACATGTTGTTCGCACAGAACCATTACATTGATTCATCTTGGCCTGCGTTTCTTTGAATATTTCATAAAATCGGATGACTTGCAGCATCTGTGCATGCCACATTCTCGTATTGTGCCTGTCGCGTGAACTGTAGGTGTGAGATAATTGTCTTGCTAATTTACAGATGTCAACTTAAAATGTGGCGTGGATGAAGGTACCCAAAATGTGGAGTTATTTTAGTATAAAGTGAATGTGGCGGAGATTGCCCAAGGCAAGTGACATTTGCTAAATTTGAAGAAAAGAAAAGCAACAGAAATACTTGGCCGCAATTTTGTAACGATTTATAAGTACTTTTGGGGGGAAATTCAGAGAAGAACTGAAATCAGACTGGAGTTTTCAGATAAAAGGTTCAAATTTAGAAAGTTATTACATATGTGATCCCCGAATTTCGTTCGGGTTAAGTTACTAGTTTTTAAATAGTTAGACCACAAACAGCTCATCTCAACCGGATAAGCTAAGGTCCAACGTCTGTCGTGGCTCTTGGCGCAAAAATGCGTGAATCAGCTCTTGGTCGCAATCTTACTTTGAGCGAAAAGAGCTTTTTGCAAAAGGCCCCAGCACTATTACTATTATTCTGTTAAGGAAAAGTGTCCCAGGACGTGTATAGAGGTTTCGTCATACTCCTCACAAAACCTGCACGCAGTGTCCGTAGATAACCCTAGCTTCCCTAGGTGATAGTTCAGCCGACAATGACTAGTGAGAATTCCCACTATGATTCGGAGGTTCTTTTTGGTGAGGTTAAATCAATCCTTTGTGCGCATGGGTTCGTATCCCCCCAATAAGCACCCTGGACTGCTCCATCCCTGGTAGGCCCGCCAATATAGTTCCCCCAACCGGTCCTCTTCATTTCTTAGTCATGAAACCGTTTCCGATTCCACAGAAGGGTTCTAACCCGTATAAAGGCGTCCCTGCTCTCTTCTTGTCTAGTTAGTCCACTGCCTCGTTGCCTTCCAACCCTGCATGGCCTGCAACCTAAAGTATCCAGACCTTGTTGGACGAGCCGAGTGTACTCAGTCTCTCAAGGTATTTCCACACCAGTTTAGAGTTCACCTGGTTGGACCTAAGTGCCTTGATCGTTGCTTGGCTATCGGTGAGAATAGCTTTGTTCTGGACCTGTAGTTCCTTTGCCGTAGCACTAACAAAATGAAATTCTGGCCAACGAAATTTACATTAGGTTCATTTGAGGGTATATACTTTGAAGATTTGAATCTCTAGTTTTTGAGGTCGCTTCGTTGTTTGGTCCTCAGCATTTCCTATGTTTTCATAATTGCAGCGATAACTGCAAGCCACTTTTCCGATGGTCATAAGCATTGAGCATCCTCACAACTACATTGGCTGGTTATGGGCCTGCTTTTAGGCTCTCGTTCAACCTCTGTCTCAGTCTCGACTGTAGGACAATAGAACAGGATGGTTCCTCAGTTCGTTGGTGTAGTACGGCATCTAGAAAAATTCTTCTGCTGAGGTTAAACGCTCCCTGCTTAGCCAAAACTTCATTGATTTCAATGCCATCGATTTGCAAACCTTTTCATCCCTCGGGTGATGGTCGGGGACAACCACGGCGATCATCTTCTAGAACGAAAGCATGAGGACCTTGTTGGTGGTGAATAAATTGGCGTTCGTGGTATCTAATCCGACAAGCGGTTTAGGAAGGAGGTATGCAAAATGAATTTTACCTTAGGAGAGCTTACTGGTTAAAAAAGATAGTTATGACTTCCGCGAAATCCACAGATTTGGAACCCACCCCTTCGAGATTATCACGGAGGACATAAAAGACAACTAACCGCACTACTTCCAACTTACGAGGTAATAGGAGAATGCAGAAAAGCGGAGCAAAACTAGATTAGCAGAGATGTTGTCCGTTTAGAAAATCTTTTTCCTCTTCGTCTTCGGCCTATGCCCAGGTCAAACGCGTTTGTCTTCATCTTGTGCCCCATTTTGCTTGGTCAAAGGTCTGATCTGGAAGGAGTCGCGAGCGATCATGAAGGGTATCAAGCCATCGACCGGCCTTTCGGTCGTTTCTCATCCAGTGACTTCCGGTCAGCGTGAATTACATGTCCATTCTATCGAAGAGGCCTCCTTCGAAATTTTTCCATGACCGATACAACCTCATGTCCTCAGTTCGAATGCGATCATACCGTGTTATGCCGACAGTCTAGCGCAACATTTTTGTCAACACGATAGAGGGCAATAGGTCGGCTGGTACTCCGATAAATTTAGGATTTAAGATGTTCGTTGATACGTTTATTAAAAAAAAACGCTAGTCGTACAATGTCACTTGATCCAAGTCGCGCTGGTGCATAAATCGATTTAGTAACGCACCATTGGCTGATTGTATTGATCCGAAATATTTAAGTCGCTTAGTTCTTTTTCTTCAGCCTTTCACAAGCGGGGTCGGCTCGTCGTGATCGGCTTCGCCATTCGACTCTATCGAATGCCTGATCTGGGTGCAATCTCGAGGCTTTCAAATCCCCATCTAGCGTATCAAGCCACCGTTGTTTAGGTCTGCCTTTTGGTCGTTTACCATCGACTTCGATGTTCAGACTAATCTTGGCAAGTGAATTCTCGTTTGCACGAATTGCGTGACCATACCATCGAAGACGCCTCTCTCGCAACTTTTCCACGATCGGTGCAACCCCATAACGATCGCGGATATCCTCATTTCGGATGTGATCTAAACGTGTGACGCCACTAGTCCAACGTAGCATCTTCATCTCCATTACCACAAGACGCCGTTCATTGTCTTTTATAGTCGGCCAACAGTCAGAACCACAGAGAGCGACTGGACGGACGACATTGTGGTAAATTTTAGATTTGAGACGTTCGTTGATACGTCGATCACAAAGAACACCAGTCGTGGAACGCCACTTCATCCAGGTTGCGTTAATGCGTGAAGCAATTTCATAGCACAGTTCCCCATTGGCTGATAGCATTGACCCGAGGTATTTAAATCGCTCAGTTCTGGGCAGATCACTGCCGCTGACAGTGATTGTGCCTGTTTCATGGGGATCGGTCGTCAAAAATTCAGTTTTGTTTAAATTCAACCTGAGACCGTGTTGCTTAGTTCTGGGCAGGGTACTACCACTCATTCAAAGTTCGATGCCGGTACTTTACGTGATACTGACGGCAAGCTATGTAAAGCTCAAAGGAAGCGTAGGTGGATCCAGACTAACGACAAAAAGGCGGCATGCGTAGGCATTTTAAAAAAGGTATTTACTTCATAAAAACATGTGGTTGTACTCGTAAGGCAGGAATATGACGATACGATCTCCAGAGCAGACATCACAGAAGTTATGGCTAGTTATAAAGATAGTATTGGATGGACTGCCTAGAGTGTGATATAATAGACCTCAATAGTGGACGCTTTGCAAAGGCATTTATTCTTGATAATGTGCTCCTCTCTAAACTCTTTCTATTCAACTTCCTTCTCTAAGTCATCTCCTGGCTTTCCTCCTCCCTCGTACCGTTCCTGCAAAGTCTCTTCTCATGGTTACTCATCTCGTTTCTTCTCTCCTTCCTCTGGCGTTCTCCACGGCTCTATATTTGGCCACGTACTCTTTCGGTTTTTTATCAATGATCTCGCCTTCATCCTCACCTACCCGTGTTTGCTTTATGCAGACGACCTTAAATTATTTGCCTGTTTCATCTCCTTTGGACTGTGCTCTTTTGCAGTCCAACCTTGATAATTTGGTCTGTTGGAGTTCGGTCAACAAGCTAATACTGCACGTCAGTAAATGCCACGGGATGTGCTACTCGTTTAAACCCTCCCAACATCTATATTTCAGTAGTGGTAGTGGACAACCCCTTCCACTACTGACCTCCTTCCAAGACCTGGGGGTAATATTCGATGACAAACTTCGCTTCAATACCCTCTTCCTTGAAGAGAGAGAGAGAGTTTCTAAAATGTCTGGTTTTACCTTGTGTTCCTCGTTCGACTTTATCTCATTTCAGCCCTTCAACTCCGTAGTCAGAATAATCCTTGAATATTGCTGTGTATTCTGGTCTTCCTTCCGCATCCGTGACTGTCGCGTTCTTGAAGTTGTTTAACGTAAATTCACCCGCACTCTCTTTTACAAAAAGAACCTTCCAAGGGTAGACTATCTGTCACGACTCTGCACCCTAAATCTCCCCTCCCAGCAGCAACGCCGTATCTTCCTTGATATGTGTACTCTTTTCAAACTCTGCAATTGCCTGGTGGACTGCTTTGCCAACTGAGATATTACTTTCCGCACTGCCTCTCATAACACACGTAGCGGGGACATTTTTAAAGTACCCCTCGCGGAGCTTGATATTTATTTTCACTCCCCGATCTCGAGGCTATGCCGGTCCTACAACGCCTTACAGCTTGGCTCCTTTGAGTCTGTCTCCTTCTCTAGTTTTAAGCGTAAGGTAAGCCATTTACTTGCTCCTACCTCTGAGGACAACATGTAATAAGGAATTTGTTTTCAGTATCTTCATTAAACGAGAGAAATAAATAAAAGAAGTACCAAGGAAATCTCGAGTCAAAGACAACTTACTGCGCTATCATCGAATAATGCGGGAAAGAAGGCATTTTCTAGGGGAGCAGACGGGGTGTTATCCTTTTACATAAACGGAAACGAATGAAATGGAAGTGATCAACATAGTCTGTCACATACCAATAGCAAAAGGCGACATTCACAGGCAGCGAAGAAGGTCTCCATTTAAAGAACCTAAGTGCATATATCAGTAAGATCCGAAGAACTTACAAGTGAATATCTGGACTGGAGAGTAACATGACTTCTGCAACCAAGCTAAAAGCCCCTTCGAGGGGAATGATCTAGATCTAGATCTGGTCTAGAATTGTAGGAGCAGATATTCGTTGTAAGTCTCATAAAAGTTTATGGTTACACTCAAAAGACGACAAAAGAAAATGTGGGAACAAAGAGTATGTTTTCATTGAGGGCGACAATTCTAAATAAAGAAAAGCGTCAATTGGATAACAGGCATATGATTGAAAGTGGTAGAAATCTATCTAAGTCATTATAGGGTTCAGCAAGATTTCTGCATGCATCGGATCCTGAGTGCAAATCGCCGTAATAAATAAAGCCCGCAGAAATGTTGTTAATGTGTGGGTCACAGATCCGACTGATTGAAGAGTGCTATGAGCGTGGAACTGTCTGGTGATATAGGACTAAATGAGCCAGTTGGTCATTGACCTTATTAAAATCAATTCCATGTTTGTCTGTCACACGCACTTTTCTCCAAAACGGTTAAACCGATCCGAACGAAATTTGGTGGACATATGGGAACTATGAAATCCCACTCATACAGTGAGTGATATATATTTAGGTGGAGTATAAAGGGGGGTTCCCCATACAACTACCCAACCCAAAAATTCGGAAAGGGGGGGGGGGGTGGTGGCGCGTTTAGATGAAATCTAGGCCTCAAAATATGTCCCACTCCGATATCTGCTCAAATAAACTTACTAATAGTATGTTACTAGCTTTTAGAAATTTACTGAAAAACCCCCCTTAAGTTCATCCTACGAGTATTAAATTTTGCAACGGTATAGAGGACAGTATTGTGCATTGTGCAGGTTACTGCCATTGACAGAACTAAGGGATTTAAATATTTCGAGTCAATGCTATCAGCCAATGGAGAACTGCGTTATGGTCCTCACATAGAGAAATACAAAACCTTTTATACCCTGAAGCGCCAAACTTCCGGTTTCACGACTTGTCAATATGGCGTTCCTACGAATGGCGTTCTCCAAAAACCTGTACTCTTACCTTTGACCAAACAGAACTGTAAGGGTTTTATTTTACACAAAAACTTATTAAAATCGGTTCAACGTCTGTTTACCTGTCTGTTTTCATTCTCCGCGGAAAGATGGGAAGCTTCAAAAGGGACCGTTCTTTCCTTTATCCACTAAAACTATTTCCTCCTTCCGCTTTCCCTGCGGGGCTCCCGGTATTACGCTGCTGGGTTGGCTGCTCACCTGTTCACTTTTCCGGCTGACTTCCTCCTGTCTAAGCCTATTATGGACGACTGGAATCACTTTTTCGAGCGCAATTCATATCCTCTTCGATTTCAACATATGCTCCATTATGTCTTTGGGTGTTAAGTGCTCTCCAGTCGTATCTTCTAATGCGGCTCTTTGAACTTCCAAGCCCGAAGCACTGAAATAAAGCGTATTCAGTGTCCCCCGCAATGTTCGGGAACTTTGGACAATATGGCGAATGATTATGCCCAGATCGATGGACATATGTTCGATAACATCCGTGCTTGCTCAAAACTTGTGTCAGGTGGGGCCGTTCGATCCATCTCTGAATATCCCGTATAATTCTCTGGGTCTGTTGGCCTTTCTTGGCTTTTCTCGTTCTATCTCTTCTGCCACTAGGCAGTAGTCACACCCCGTGCAAACTCATAAAGGTGTCGTTTTTTTCTCGCCAGAATATCTGCTGTCGTGTTTGAGAGCCACAACATGTTCGGAGTGCAGTTAAGCGATATGCAGTTCCCATTTTCCTTCTGTTTACTTTTTTTTTACAGTGTAACATATCCGCAAACACTGAGGTTTCATATATAGGAGGGTCGAGGTGACCACTCTTGAAACAAGGAGGCGACGGCTTGGCCTTAGACTACCTACATTCGGAAGCATTTTTGCCTGCAGTGTTCTCGTGTTCTGTGCTTCGGCTGTTGCACCCTTGTCATGTAATTTGAAAATTAGCTTCTGGTCTATTATTGCGCCTAAATACTTGAGCGCAGGCTGGGAACATATAATTTGTGTCCCAACTTTTATCTTTTCGACACACTCTTCCTTCGCTTAGTTATAAGCATTACTTCCGTCTTATGCTCTACAAGCGATGGGCCTGTGTTCACCAACCAGGACTTAATGTTTCATTTCTTAACATAACATACATCTCGATCTCGTCAAGTCCATCATCTTGATGTCGTCCGCGGAGCCGATGGTGGCTACGCCGATAGGGAGAGCTAACTTAAGAACTCCGCTATACATAATTATTTGACAAGTATGGTCCTGGGACGGACCCTTGTGGAACTCCGCACATATGATATGATTTAGGTCCTTAATCTGAATGGCAGCACCGAAGTCTATCGATTAAAAAGTCGGCAATGACGCGCAGCGGGTACTTCGGCTCTCCTAGTGTAATTAGGGCCGGTAGTATTTTGCCCCATCTTGGGGGATCATAGGCATTCTTCATGTCAAGTGTTATTACTGCACGACATTTTGTCTTCAGAGCCTTTTCTCAGAAACCATTGCTCCCATTTTCACCAAATTTACGCTCTTCTCCTTGAGCTTATGGGATTGGTCCCCATATATTCAAAAGGGGGTGGGTGTAACATTTTTTTCGAAAAAAATTTGTCGTGTGGAGTATCAAATAAAAGATCTCGATTAGTACTTTCTGAAACCGGTCTTAGCTTGGACATTTGTTTGAGAGGGGGGAGGGTTGCGGGAGGTCAAAAGTGATCGTTTCTTTCACAGACTCATTTTCAGAAAGATGCATTTAACCGAAAAATCTAAAAAGACACAGGGCTGCCTCCTTAAGTTAACCCAAGAGTCATAATTACAATCACACAAAATACAACACCTTTCATACCTGAAGCTGAACCCACATACCTACGCTACTGCCATTTTTTACCACCTTGATATCGATATAAAGCGAGGTATTCTCTATAAAGTTGAAAATATTCAAAAGACACTCCGATTTGACTATTATAAAACACATGAAAAGGCCATCTTCAAACCCAAATAATGCTTAATTTTGACCACTCAGGTACGCTAACACCTAAGTGCTGCTTCAGTGAAAAAGTCGTCTCTTTGTTAATCCCTTCGGGTCGGTGGGTAGGATCCTTACTTCTTGGTTTCTTTGCGGGTCATTGACAAAAACCACATGCCTTGAGCGTATTGGGGCTTGCATGAGGATGGATCTTAAAATCAAAATGTTCACCAGACTGCGATTCAATATAATGTCATACCCAAAATTAAGGGATAAAAAATTAAAGAGCCAACGTCATGCAAGGAGCAACCAGAACTTTGATTTCCTGATTGTAGCGAGTTTTCTCATCGCCTTACCGTCAAATCTGGGATGTTAAGCTGAATTTCATGGTGATTCTTTGGTTTGGTATCATCAGTAACGCCATAATGATTTTTCTTTTGTAGTAAAGGATTCTATCAAAATGGAGAAGGTGTGTAAGCACCAGTAAATGTCCCTTTTACCTTTGATGATTAAGTTTAACTCTCTCTCTGTCTCTCTATTACAAAGTGGTGAAGTTTGAGTATTTTTTAAATACATTTGTTTTCTGAATTTGCATATTACCTAACCTCCGCTAGGCGCCAAGGATCTTCCATTGTTTAACAATCCTCAAGTTTCGAATTCTTACATCAGCTGCCTTGCATTTTGCTGAAGAAGCTATGGGTCGTCTTGTTATTGAATTTATGTCTGTTAGCACATTAATGCATAATTCTTATGAACCAGCTCCTTGCATGCACTCAAGATTAAAGATACTATTCTAGTTTTGTTAAGTCCTTTTTTACCCCCATTAAGTTTCCTATTTTAACCTATACTGTTGAAAACTATCGTCAGTTTTTATAACCTACTCAGGTGTCCAACATCAACATCAAACTTTATGGTGAATATGGGTCCTTTCTAGTTGAAAGTTCAATCACCACCACCCCTAGAAACCCTATTTCCATATTTCAGAGCATAAACCAACTTTCCAGGAAAATTATTGAATTGTACGGCTACGTTATGTCCTTATAAAATTCCGCCAATTAGGAAAATCGATAATTTACTCGTTGTACATTCAGAGCAGAATGGAGAGGGACTGTTGAGTCCACCGTTGGCAGCTCAACAGCCATCAAAAAGCAAACTTTTTAATTAGTCGCCTACTTGATGTGTTCGTTATTTCTCCTATTGATCCTTTGGTTGTTATTTTCCATTGCCGTTCACTGCAGCCATAGAATGATTCAAGTGGTTGACTTTTTCCATGTAATACCAGGGGAGAAAATGAGAGCATTTTATGAGAAAAGATGAGATCAGAAATAAGTTAGCCTTCTTTCTGGATTAAGGATATTCTGAACTGAAAATAAATTCTGCTAATAACTGATCAAATTTCTTTTAATTCCCACACTCGAATCGAAGCTCACAGACAGGTCTGAATCCTCTTGTAGATTTCGAAAGAAAGAAGATACTTCAATTCAGTATCTCATCTAATTAAGTCGCTGAGGAGCCAACAAACTTAAAGAAATTCAACACTGATGACTAACTCTGACGCACCCTGGGAAAGAAAACATTTCTCTTTCATATAATCAATGTGGAAACTATGCTAATGAAATGTCACACGGTGTCTCCAAAGTCGGTGTAAAACTATGCAAAGATTAGATACATCCGATCCCAAGAGTCACTTGTCGCACCCGTTCAATTTCTTCACATCCGCAGTGGAACCTATTCCCACATTTAATTTGCGACAAAAAAATAGGAAAAAATGGTCAATTTGTCTGTTCATCTGAATTAATTAACATTTTATATGTCCATTGTCCCCATAGGTCAGTATTTGATGTGTAAATATCGTCAATTCTTCACCTGGACAAATCCAACGGTTTTTTCTCTAAATAGTATAATTTTTCGGATGATAATTAAGAGCTAGGGGAGATCGCTTTTCCCAAGCCGTTTGTACTAAAATATCTTTTTCAAGAAGGACGAGCCAATCTATAGGGATCGAAGGCTAATATGAATTGTGATTAGATCTCTAAAGTGAGGAAACTCACCCCTTCTGGGGCTGGAAAATGTTCTCTTAAAACCTGCTTAAGCCTACCATTCGCCTATCTATAGCATAGCAAAGTTATCTATCTTTGCTTCTGTACTCCGCTACTCTAACAAGTTTTTCCCATCCCAGTTTGACATTGTAAAATGACTATGTTTTCTGCATGCGATTTTGAGGACACAAAACCGCGACAGTCCCCAGTCACCGTGAGTGCCACCTTGCACTAAATTAAATTACACGGGAAGTAGTGACACAGATGCCTCACCTTTCTTCGTCACTGACGATACAAAGATGCGACGGTATCTTTAGATGTATCTACTTAATCTGCTGCGACGCTATAAAATTGTTTAACAGAATATTCATGACGAGATCGCTATCTGTACGCATAGTGTAATGTGGTTTTGGTTCCGATTCTTTCCGGTCTATGTTTCTTCTCCGTTGATAGACTTTTCCCTAGGCATTGAATTACTGATTAGGAGAGGTCCCCCGTCTAATGAGTGTGTCATGCGAAAATTTGACTTTAAGATTGTGAATGGGAAATGAGCTTGTTGGTCATCGTAGGAAATGTAGATAACAATGAAGATGAAAGCAGTCAATGACGGCAATAGCGAGTTAAATATGTCATAAAAATGCATAATTTGAAGCCATGCGTGATGAAGTTTATTTCCATTTCTTCTTATTTATGGGACATTTTCGGAGAAGATTTGGATCTGGTTTATGAAGCGAGGGTCTAACAAGTGCAACAAATCAAGATTTAAGCTTCAGTTACGTTTTAACGACATGAAACTAGACAACTGTCCCAGTCACCACGTAACTGACGAACGACTGGGGCGACTACAGCAAAAAATTTTTTGGGAATTTCGGGATATCATTGCTGAATATTTCCACCATGCCTGGCTAGATCGAATCCATTTTATTGACGTTATATACATTCGCCATATATACACCTGTGAAAACAATTATCTCATCTAAATCATTCCGTGTCATGCGGATAATATACGAGTACAAAGAGATATGACACGAGAATGAGAAAATATTCTTCTTGAGAATATTACCATAGCTTTATCTCATATACGATCCGTAATATACACCAAAAGAACTCATGATAATTAATTATCATGTCATCTCGTGGCGTGTTGCATCCTCTATGGTTCTCAGTGTTGACCGACTACAAAAGACAATGGACTACACCTCGCGCTAATACAAACAAAGATGTTGCGTAGGATTAGTGGCGTAACACATCATGAGCACATCCGAAATCAGGATATCCGCGCTCGATATGGAATCACAACGATCGTGGAAAAATTACGAGAGAGGCATCTTCGAACGAAAATTCACTTGCCAATATTCTGAACATCGAAGCCGAGGCAAGCAACTAAAAGATCGGCCAAAACAATAGTGGCTTGGCATTCTGGATGGTGATTTGAAGCCAAAATACCGGAACCGATTAAGACGAGCCAACGTCAGTGAATTCAATCTAGTGTCAACCGACTGTTTGCTAACGAATAAGTAGGCCTCCAGCTGGTTAATTTTTCTTACCTGTTATTATGCTTAGCCACCATAGATTTTGTGGTTTCTCGGTAGTACTTGATAGCCAACTCTGCCTCCTTCATATGCACCCTAAATTTAGTGGTTACCAGCATTTTCGTTTGTCTGATATATAATACATCTTCGGACAATCTGAGGAAACGATTTAATAAGTACTGCTCTTCTCCTTTACCGTTTTCGGTCCTTCTCTATAGAAGGCTGAGATTTTATCTGGTAGATACGACTTGATCCTACCAGTTGTATATCGAACCTTTTTAATGTGCTCCATCTGTGTTAGAAGTCGATTGTTGCAGTAGTGAGGTTACTATGTTCAATCCTTCGTGCGTGTCTCCTGATCATAGATACGGTGGTGCTGTTGTACCCGTTCTTCTTTGCAGTGTCCATAATGTAGTGTTTTTCGATATCGTAGTCTTCCTCTGTGAGTGCGATTGTCAGAAGGCGGCGGATCATTGCGCCATAAGCTGCCTTTTTATGCTGCTAACTATGGAACGAAGTGACCGGGATTGTCCGATGGTTGCTGGTGGGTTTCCTGTAAATAGAAAAGGAAAGTTGTCCGTTGTGAAGTTTGATTAATATATCTAAGAAAGGCAACTGTTTATTTACTTCAATCTCATGAGTGAGGGTTATTTTCGGGTGTAGCGTGTTAATGTGTTACTTGTTTCTGGGATCACTGCCAAAATGTCATCCACGTATATCAACCATATATTTTGTAGTAATCCATCCTGTTTCATTTTGTCTTCCAGTGATGCTATAAAGATTTCACTTAGGAGCGGGGGGAAGAGGCTTACCCACCCATCGTTACACCTGAGGTTGTATTTTATTTTGCATTTTTGCGCACTGTCTCCGGTGCCTACCTTCAACTGCGTTTTTGTAAAGTCTGCTCGTTCGTAGACAAGACAATCTGAAAGGTAAGCTTTCTTGGCTCCACCATTAGTGGTGCGCAAGTATAGACTGCTACAGCTGAGTCACCTTTTTTATCACCGTTTTCTTAGGGCCAGGGCGTTTTTCTAGGATCGCGAGGAATAGCTAGTCCTCAAAACCCTTGATCGGCTAGGCAACCTTTTTTGTCTTTTTACTCCTACTGCACTTTTTGTTCTCACTTCGACCGTTCTGATTCTTGAATCTTTTGTGAGAGGAAACTTTGACATGCTCCGCAGATTTGTTTGCATCAACCTCGTTTACCTGTGCGGTTCGTTTGTCTGGCATCACTTGCAGTTATCCACACCCTCTTTCTCTTTGAACAACATTCATACTGGATCTGCAGTTTAATCCTTGATGAGATGGACCTCTACTCAGTTCTTCCGGCACCTGTTAGACCTATCTGTTCGACTGTTGCGAAATGGCCAAAATCGACGTAGCTGAAGCAACCTTTACATCCTGAGTTTGCGACCCACCCTATCTTTACATTGTCACGACAATGGGTTCACTTGCTTGCTGATGCTTCTACCGGCAAACTTCTAATAGTAGGCTGGGTAGCCCTATGCCATCCTCGTTCTCTTAATTATACCCTATTCTGATCTACGCCCTTTGCATTCGATTGATACCTCCTGCTTTCCGGATTTAACCTAAGGTTGGTCCCCTAAAACCTTTCCCATCTTGCCGCGCACACTATTCATTGAATTCTCGTTGAATCTAATTCATTTCAGCATCAGATCTCGTCTTTGTGACTGATGCGGCTCACTCTATCCCCCAAGTCTGTCAACTACGGATCTGCTTTCGTCGGCATAGGACACATATCCTTCCTTGGAATCACTGCTCACGGAAAGTCGCGAATCGAATCTCACTGGTGGCAGATGGATTTGTATGGTGATTGGGTCTCGAGATAACAATCTCGAGCGAGCGCAATTCTGACCACCTTGTCCGATCTTCACGATGGAATTCGAATGATCCAGCGGCTAACGTGATCCACATCCTATAGATCGATATGCACAGGAGTACAACCGCTCTTGAGTTGCCCGCACAGTGCACTGCGGAGATAAAAATTGATTTAGTGCTCACCAGCGAACAGCACCGGAACAAGGACTCAAGTTCATGGCATCTCGACTTATCAGGTACTGTTACTATCTATTACTATCCTTAGGGTTCTTTCCCAGAGGTGAAGGGATGGTTTTATCTGGATTTGATATGTAGGGAGAGCGGTTTTCAGCGTCTATCTAATATCGAATGAAACGATGTTTTGGGCACGGAGGAGCGGATTGGAGGGGGATTGGGATGGTTGGAGGTGACTGCGATACCAAGGCACGTGAATTAGGCATGTCTTACTCAGACTCCAGAGAGAAATCGATTCCGTTTTAAACACTGGATCCAAGTCAGCGTTTCGCCCCCAAGCTAAGCATTCCCAATGTAATCATCCCAACGGAATCACTGGCGTCTCTGGTGGATGAGTGGCTAGTTCTGGAAGACTGCTTGACGAGTGACGAGGAATACATCGTTCTCGAAGTGGTTAACCCTATCTATCGGTATACACCAGTCTGGTGCTCTCCTTTTGCGTGGAATGTCGCGAAAGTGAACAACGTGAGTTTCGTCGAACCCCTTGGAATATCACACTAGAAGACACTACAGAGGGTGATGGCGCTGTAGCTGACAGTGTAATAAATTCACCTATGAACTTGATAACGACAGCCTGCAAGACTTAAATGTCCTGGAGGGCACCCTGGTCGACGCCTGAAATGCCCGAGCGGCGAAAGGAGTGGCATAAGCTGCATCGTTTGACACAACGTTTAAACGACCGAGGGAAGGCATATAAAACAAAGGCAGAGTACAGATAACCCAAGAAGAAATCTCGCTGTTTGTAGGATCTAATCGATGAGGCGAATGGGGAACTGTGGGAAATCGATTATAAAGTGATAACCCGAAAAATCGAAGCTCTGCGGAAACTCTGGCATTATTCCCCGAACATCCCCCGCGGTCGGCCCATGTCTAAAAAAAGTATTTTTTCTCTCCCCTGGCAGGTGGTTAGGCTTACTTTGATTAGCAAAGGGAAAGGAAACCCTGAGCTGCCATCTGTATATCGACCATTCTATGGTCGGGAAAATGCTCGAAAAGCTCATCCGAATTAGGCTCGTTTTAGCGATATGTACCGCCGGGACACATTCATAATGATCGGAAGGTTCGTCCAATTCGTGGCTTCGAAGCCCACAATCAGACGCCTGCCGTGACAAGCACGGCGATACTATTATATTATAGTTGAGTCCTTGGTCCCAGAAACTTTTTTAACTGGCTCTGTTCAAAACAACGCCCAGTTTTCATTTTAACGGAAGGGATTTTGTTCAATTCCAAAACTATTCTCCTTTTGGGTTTTTGATCCGAAGTCAGCTTGGTGAGTTGTCCTCGAAGTGTCTTCTTTCGTTTGCTGGTTAAGCTGCTGATGAAATTATTTTCAGCAAAAATTATGGAGGATCGAACGACTTTTCCTCCCGTATCCTGTTTATTACTACTTTGCAGGCAGCTCCAAGAGTTAGTTCTCCCCTCAAGGTGCAGCTTCCACTAGCAATCTCGCTTACTTTTGAGTATGACCCTCTTAAGGCTACTTTGAAAATCGCGGTATTCTTCCTCCAACTTCTCGTATTCCGGCCTGCCCTCCGCTGCTTCCAAAAGTCTGTCTCGTTCGTAAAGATGATGATGATATTGATGATTGATGATCATATTAACTCCAAGGTTTCCTGGTTCCCCTAGTAGTGTGGTTTCTTATTGTAATGCAAACGTCATTCGCAGCATTGTAGCGTTACATGGCTCGCTTACACACTGATACAGTTGGTTTATAAAATTGATAGACCAGTAGCTTACTCCAAACTATAATTTTATTTTATTATGTATATATATTTCGGGAGCAACTTACTCCCTTCATCAGTACAAGCTACAAAGCTGGTTTATGTTTCCTAGCACCGTTCTCTTGGAGTTGTGACCATTTTTCAGGACTTTCCCCTCAAATGCCAACTATTCTAGTTGTTTTACTTCAATACGCCTTGAGTTGTCGCTTCCACTATTTCAAATATCCAAAAGTTGGCCTGGTGGTAAGTGTAAATATAATATAATTGAGGTACGCATGGTGGACGATCAAACCTAATCCTTCGCCTCCGAAGGCAGACTCCAGTCTTACGTTGGTCAGAACGAAGTATAGTTCCACAAAAGTTTAAGTAGGATGTGGTCCCAGGTGTTTGCAATCCCGTCTTTCTATTCTACATGCTACTCTACATATTACATGCTCATTTACCTGTGCGGTGAAACTCCCTCCTATGTGTCGCCCACACTCTTTTCTCCCTTGAACAACATACCCTGTTGATCGGTCGAAATCGAGGCATCTGATGTATCTCTTTTGAGAAAATTACTCTTTGAATCTGTATATAAGCCATGCTATCCTTACCTTAACTTACCTTAACCGCGGTAAAGAATTTACCCACCGCTTACCCCAGTAAGCAAACGGCAGTTGCTTCGTGGATTTCCCTGCGTCCCTTATTATTTTTATGGCATATTATCCTCATCTAGGTCCTTGCGTTCTTATCTCTGCTTTCCAAATAACTTTTTTATATTGCTATGAAAGTAGCATCAGATCTTCTCTCTGTGTTTGTCTAACTCAATCCATACATCGAAGGATGTCTATTGCTCAGGTTTAACCATTGCTTGAGCTTGTGAGATTCCAATTCGTCCACTTTTACCATTGTTGAGGCTGCAATATGAAAATTATAAACTTTTGCGCTATTTTGGTGAAGATTTATTTGTTCCTTGACAGCTAACTGGGTTACGGGCTCATTGACACTTCACTTCACTTCGTTTCGCTTTTTCACTTCGGTGTTTTTCTTCAGCGGAGCTACTTAATGCTCCATGTCAAGGGGCATTCCGCATATTTTTATATATTTTCGCCAGAGGGAAGAAATGCTAACCCGGTTTGCTTACTTCTGCGGTTGGGATTTGCATCGACAATGTTGCTGTCGACCTCGGCGGATACGCAGAGATGGCGAGTAGGCAGGAGAGGAGGAGGCGAGCTCCTGGAGAACGTATTCTCTTCCCTATTATTTACGGTGAGCCGACTTGTGGGAGTTTGATGGTGGCTGAGCCCATATCGCAATATAGCTCTTTGTAGGCTGAAGCATGGAGTTGCGCTGCAGAACTTGGACGCCGTACCCCTAAATTGCGGCGGTGGTGTTAGATAGACCTCGCATCCACTGATATGAATGTTGTGGCAGTCACCACATAACTCTGATCGTGGTATGCGAATCAATGCGTACCCGAAGAGCACCACGGAGTTAGGCCAACTCGGCGGCTACTCACGCTAAACCACTAGGACTTAACTGTCAATCTCTAGGGTTATTCGTATTTCTTTCCAAGTCCCGCGTTTTCAACTTTTCCGCCAAAAAAAAAACCACTGCAGATCTCATCTTTTTTAGCTTTAGATATCACAGTGGTCATTGAGGCATTGGGTTCGCTGGTTATAGACGGCTGGGATTCCCTTTACTCACTTGCAAGATCTGAGTTTGCAAAGCGGCGCACCATAAAAAAATTGTTCGTTTTTAGTTACTGTGGGAAGAACTATCGCTTCCAGAGAGGTCTGCAAGCAGTTAGCGCGTTACTTGTCTGGGCGATTTTTAGTGCGAGATTAGAGCATTTGATCGGCAGAGATGAGCAACTTCTAAACTGTCTCGTCACACTCTTTAAGCATTTCTCCACGGGCTTACGTTCACTTATGAGAGAGAGTTCTTCAGAAATTGTTTCGCGGAACAACCACCTACAGGATTCTGCATATTTATTTTTTTCTTTTCTGATCGACCCTATCTATCATCTTCTGCGCAACACATCTGGCTGGATGGTATGCCGATCGAAGGCTATCCAATTCCTTATTTGGCCAATAGTTGAATTTTCTGACGAGAATTTTCTATTTCCGCCGTATAAACTTATTGTGCCATATGAATAGCATCTCGGTCGAGCTTGGTATATTAGATTGATTTAGTCGCACCTTTATGAAGGTTTACTTTCCCATTCTTATTATAGGCTAACCTCTCAACCTTTTTTGTACTTTGGTTCACGGCCTCCTTGTTCGTACGTAGGCGATTGCCGGTGGTCGCTGTAGTTTTCATTACAGAACATTTCACGGGCCAGTGTATCGCTGATGTAGGTTTGATCAAAGGTTTAGCTAAAACTCTTCCCTCGGTTGGTATCATATTTGCAGTTCCTTTATTGGCCCGCTTCTGCTCAGAAGCTTCTTATGAGGTCCCCCTCTAGCTTTTGTTTTCTACTTCCCCACTTAAGGGTCCAAATTTTTAATTCACCTGCTGTGCCTTTTGGGGTTGTTTTTCTTGTATCAGAGACAAGTTGTTAAAAGATATCAAGTTCCGACAAAATGAGGCTTGTTGAGTTGGAAGGCATGTACACTGTTTTTCTTCGTCGACACAACGCTGCTCTATTAATTGAGTTTTTAACTCAATATTAGCACTAAGGTTTCTGTAAGGTTGACTTGTAATGAAAATTCCCATTTCAGACACATTTGTAGTCTCTATTGCACTCTTTGGTAATATACCCCTCTTATCCCACATTTTGCTTCTATGGAACCGATCACCGAGGTCTGTTAGTGCTTTTGCGAAGTGCTCACACACGAGGCACCCCTTTAGTGAGAAGAGCGCTTTTTCTCACTCTTAGATGATAGGTAACCCACCCAAAACAAACCTTTCTGGCGGCCAAAAACCTCTATGTTGGCACTGTTTTTGGGCGTATTATTGGAATATGAGTAAGACTATATGCCTTTCTTTTCCCTTTTGCTCCTTGTCAAAGGTTTCTACAGGTTACATTTTTTCTCCAAGGTCCTTGATCTACCTGTAGGTGCCATATTTTGGGACAAGCACTGCAGTATTCTTTCCGAACGAGATTGACTTGATTGTGAAAGCCTTCTCTGGATATTTTCAGCTCGAGATTGAGATTCCCTTTCTGAGTTCTTCGGACCCTGCTTCACCAAGGTCTTCTAAATCAGGTTCAACCTTGTCATTAAATAAGTCCGGTTGTAATTACTTCAGGATGACTCTTGACGTTCTTGCTTTTTTCATCCTTTGGTTGTTGACTTGAGTTCGTTTATGTGATCGTGTTCTTTGCTTTTGTCACCCTGAAGGAGGTTTCTCTCACATTTCCTAATAAACGGATCGGGGCTACGTCTGATGAGTAGACTTTGCCTTGAACGAACCATTAGTGGTCCTTTTATGGCTCATTTTCTACCTTTCAAACATTTAGTTTTGATACTGGGAACGGCCAATTGATAATTTTCTCCTTTCAAACACTTCCTCATTTTTTTCTTTTCCCGCAATATTTGGCAACCGCATCACCGGGTGCGGTTCACTTCTGGTACTTGTGACCTTGTCAGGAGAGCAGGTTTCGCCTTTAACTTGGAACCACTCTTTTCTTTCTGTCACGTATTGTGACGAACATTAACACTTCTTATGTATGCTTCTTGTGTCCTTTATAAACTCAGACAGTTCAGCTATTTTCGCTCCAAGCAGTGTGCTGGGTGAATTCCTCTGAACAAGACACTGTTATTTTATTGGATTAATTTTTTACCTATTCCCTCTCTTTCCAAGGTGTGGATGGAGCTCGACTGACGTCTCTCTGTCAGCACTCCTACCATCAGGCTATATCTTAATGATGATGAGCTTCTTCGAAATAGTATCATACCTTTGCCCAGGAGTACATTCTACGACCAGGACTTTCTTTCTAGCCAAGTTTTCTGTGTTTTTATGGTAGTTATTCATCGTAGGGCCGAACTTTCTATGTGTACCTCTTTCCATAACTCCTTCAAAAGTACAACAAGTTCTCTCTTAGAACATTTAACGCTTTTCATCTAAGGAATTCAAGGTTCTTATTATTTGACCATTTCCTTGAGAGAAGTGTATACTCCATTATTGTACAGGTACATCTGGCAAAAGCACGACTCAAGGCTAGGAATCCGCCAGTTTTCTAAACTTGATTACCCTTCCAAAAGGCTCTAGCTTACAGGACCAAACTGTCACTTCTTTCGTACTCTGCGCATGAACTTGGATCTGTAGCCTCTCTGGTTCACATAGGTGAAGCCGATGTAAGGGTTTCTTAGTCCAATCATGGAAAAAAGTATCTACAGAGTTAGATTACTCCAATGATAAAAACAAGGTTGCAGTCTTGGACAGGACCTTTTACGGTCTGACGTTGTAAAGTCGTGCGTAACTTGAAAGGAGCAAACAAATTGAAATTTGTATGAAGAAATTACTACATAACTTCCATGTTGGGGCTACGTAACGCAATCCGAAGATTAACCACCAACTATTCCATTATGAGATATTTCACCTGATGGCGTTATTCGTATCTTAGATAAAATTATAAAGAGATGTATACATGGGCGTTTCTGTGAGAGGAAATCAACCTGCATGTCTGCAATGCAATGAATACGTTCAGAGTTTTGAGTCATTAGATGCAACCTTGTGCACGGCTTACTCATTTTCAAGATTGTAAATTTGGAGATAAATACTGCCTGCATGCCGTATGTTTTTGAAAAAATCCAGAGCAAATAATTGGGTGAAATCTTCCCAAATCCACGCAATCTTTCCCACGAATTCGCGCTAACGCAGGAAACTGAGATTTGCATGGCAATTCGCTACATGTACGACTCCATTAAATCCGATCTCGAATGCGTGACTCGCTTTGATTGACCTAAAGACACTACACGGTGTGTCAGTCTGTCTATCTGCCAGTTCGATATGTTTGTTGGCTCTAACACGGCCATTAAATGTTAAAGATTTTGACGCTACGCGAATACTCATTCACTCGACGAATGTTACTTTATTTTAAAATGACTGCAATAACGACAATGAACAAAACGAAACGGTTTTATCTTCATAATCCACTCGTACCTGTGCCTTGTAAGTATGTGACTTTTGTCTTGAAAGCGTGTCTGTTGCTTAATTGGTACCCTCGGTGAAGGCTAAAAGACAAGAAGACCTGTTACGAAAATGACATTCAAACATAGCGAACACTCGGTAGAGTACTTTAAACTGGGGTTAGAAGTGCTCCAGTCGTGAAGCTGGCAGAGAGCCCCTGAACCTCATGCTTTCACAAAGGTGTACGCTGAGCGTACGAGCCGAGATTCTGGCATTTCACATTACGAGAAATGTCAGGACAACCTCAGCCTTGTTATTTGCCTATCGTCCGTATGTTGTAATTTGATGGACGTCACTCTACTTTGATGGTACGGCGCTGAACAAGTCACAAGAGGCTCGCATTTAATTGGAAATCAGAACGACCTGACTATGTTGGATTCGTATCCATAATACTGGGCGCAACAACGGCGGATCTAGCCTAGTTGTGGTTGCCGCCTAAATGTGTCCAAATCGTGGTGATTACCCACTGCGATCCAATGTTATTGCCGCAAAACATTTTGTTACATATTGTGAGGGAAGTTCGCGATTTATGCTTCTAATAATTATATCCATCAGTCATTTGCTTTTTGGCGAAAAAACAACCCAAGAATCGTGATCCCGCTTTTATTGCAGCGAAATCTGATTTTAATTTAGATTTTAGATTTGAAACTAAATTGGCAAAATTAAAATGTTGCTTGTGATTTTTGATTCATTGATACGATGCCTGTCTACTTCTATTGAGGACTTGCAGTTGGAAGGTCCCGGGGTTTGTTCGAGAAAGCAAGGACTGATCACAAAGGCTGACAAAAAAACGCTCACTATCTGATAAGGCCGAGGTCCGATGTAATGCAATAGTAAGCTAGTAGGCCACGTTCTGACTTATGGAATTTTCAATCAAATGAGAATCTGAAAAGTAGCAATGAGGACAGACGCCATGCAGAGGTTGCAGTTTTGGAGACAGGCGTTTACAGGTTGAATTATTGGGGAGCCAATCTATGTTCCTTCACTTGGAGTTTACATGTTACAGGTCGTTGATTAAATAATATATCAATTCAAATGATTCTGCATTGATTACAAGGCATGTTGCCCCGATTGGTACGGCATTTTACGATAAACCTACGTCAAAATGTTCGTTTCGTGCTAATTCTGAGGTACCGTTGTAATTTAACTTTACGCGGGGCATGGTGTGTCAAGCTAAGTCTTATTTCCTCAGGCCCAGGTTTTTTCTCGAAGACCCGGGCTAAAAACTTTTAAAAACTTCATGGGGGGAGGGGGGAGCTGTCTAATTCATGCCGCCCCCAAATTTTCTCTTCTGACCCTGCATCAATCAATTTATGCGCTATCGTGGTCCAATTTTTTTGAATATGTTTCAGCTCTTTTTTCGCACTTGACAAGTAGTCTATCCTCTTTCTGTACTATTCCAGATCATGTGCTTCCAAGACAACCTACAAGTTGACAATCCTGGAATTTGTGCTAGGCCAAAGTATCCCGATGAAACGGCGGAGATAGTTGTTATCAAAGTTTTGAGTCTTAAATCTTTCCATGTGCTGCTCACATATAACAGCGTGGAGGAAATATTGGGCTGGAACAATCTATGTTGGTGTTGAGGTACCTACATTTACAGATGTTGATCAAAATAGTGAGCTCTATTCATATAACCAAGGGCTTTGAGTAGCAACATGGACAAAAACAGATATTTTCATTGCTATGCCTATTGATGTAGATGAGAGGAGTAGGATGTCCTGATATACCGGGGACCTTGGGTTCATTGGTATTTATCTTGTGGCTCTACTTTTCCTTCTTCATATTCAGAACCATTTAAGCAAGGTTTGTGACTCGGTGAGTGAGCCGGTAATAGAAGTAGAAAATCTGGGCAACATCCACAGAGAATCCCTACTGGGTAGAGATAGTAGACCAGTTTCTTTCGGGAATAATTGGTTGTTCGTTGCAAACAAGGCTTCTACTACCACTTCCCACTTAACACGCTGCCCTAATTGATTCATTGATTCTACCGCCTTAGGAATGTTTAAAATCAAACGATGTATTGTGAATGCTTAGTATAACATAGCATTCCAAAATGTTCCATATGGATAAAATACTTTGCGATGACTCTACAATGAGATGCTCTTTCGCATAGCTGATCAGTGCACCTGTGTCATCATATGTTAGAGACAAGAGGGTCCTGCGGGTTTAATGTTGGTATCCTGTAGGATTAATCCTCTTAGGATACGGTTTGATTCGAAGCCCACACTCAGACCCCTGCCGTGACAAGCACTGCGGTATTAGTTTATATTGAGTACAGGCTTAGAATTCATACCAGTCGATGCGACGCCTATCTAACTCCTCTAACCGCAACTAAAAGGTAAGACGCCTAAGTTGTACTGGGCAACTCCGTGCTAGACCCAACAAGGAGCTCTGTCCGTGATATGGGCAAAACCACAATCATCAAGAAACGCTCACAAGTGGGCCAACGGCCAAAAACTGGGCTGAGAACATATCCTTCAGGAATTCTCCTAGAGTATATGTTCTCAGAGGATCATTCCGGGTCCCATGGTGCCAGATAACCTCCGGTGAGGGTTTGCGGCAAGAGCAACTTCAGATGAGTCTAATTGTAACGTCGGGTCTGATCGTGCTTCTCGAATACGCTAGGATGACACTCCCCAACAGATATGCTAGAGACAGTTAAGAACTGGCCGATGGAAAAATCGAAGCTGCGATGAATATTTGCAGCACAGGGTGAATATTCTCTCCCGAGCTTACTTACTGACACGCATTCTTCTGGTTCATCCCAGTTTTCTCTTCGTTTCAAGATAACATCATATCTTTTACCAAACAGATGTATGGGGATCCGATAATCAGAAGGCATTGCGAAAACTAGATTCAGTTCTTTTAATGACTCTTCCAATTCTCTGTGCCCCTTCCGTCGAGTGTTTCCCCATAGATCTAATCGAATTAGTCTATGAGCGGCTCTCATCGCAGTGCTCTGAATAAACAAATCCAAGGGCTGCAAATTGAGCAATGCATTCAGAGCTCCGCCGGATGTCGTGTTCATGGCACCGGTGATACCCAGACGCACAGTTCTTTGCAGTGGACGAGTTTACAGTGAAAATTCTTTTGTTTCACCTTAACCCACCACACTACTGATTAATAAGCAAGCGTCGGTCTAATGATAGCAACATATGGCCACATTAATACCTGAGACCTAAGTCCCCTTGTCTAGACAAAGGTCCGCCGACACATGTTTGAAGCTTCAATCTCATAGCGTAGATCCCCTTTATTACAGCTTCGTCGACACCATGCTCTCTGGCAGCATCACAGAGCTTTTGAATGGGCGCACATTAAAAAGCTCCTTCAATGTCCACGAACACCCCCATCGCGTACTTGCGTTTCAGAATTGCTCCCTCTATCTTTGAAACCAAAGAATGGAGAGCAGACTCACTGGATTTTCCACGTGAAAACCAGCATGCTTACAGTTTTTATTTAGTCGATGCGACCTTAGCGCCTTCTTGTAAATGTGATGCTCAACCAGTCCTTCCAGATATTTCAGCAAAAATAATGTTAGGCTGATTTACCTGTAGTTCTTTGGATTTGAATAGTCATTTCTCCCAGGCTTCGGTATGAAGACTACCTTAACCTCCTGCTAAGAGGTAGGCACATAGCCCAAAGCAACGCTTGACAGACAAATATTTCTTAGCAATCGCTCTAAGTACTCCCTACCTTCCTTTAGCACTGCTGGGTAGATGCCATCCATGCCAGGTGCTTCAAAGTTTTCAAAAGACAACGGCTTTCGCAGTGATGGAGTTCACCTTGCAACACTTATGTGTTAAAGGGGTTGCAACTTTCACGCCACCACTTCTCTCACCCGCTCTCGAATGGTGTACTTCTAGGAAGGGCTTTACTGATTCCGATCGGCAGCTCGTGAAAATAACATCGGATTTTCGGAAGAGTCCAACTTGGCTTGGACTTATCCCTTTTAGGGACTCTGCCCAGCCTTGAAGTCTTTCTTGCGCTTCCTGTTCCTCACAGTACACTCCAGAGGAGTTTCATTTCGAACACCTAACGTGCCTCTTATATTCACGTTGTGAGTTCCAAAAGTTTACCCAGTGTTCGTTCTTATTGCTTTTACAAGCGCGGTTCAAAAGTCGGCTGGTTTATTTCCTGACTTTCTGCAGTTCCCGGTTCCACCATCGAACCGCTTAACCGCTTTGCCTTCGTGAAATAGGATAAGCTTCTTGATAGCACTTTAAAAATGTGAAATCCAGAGTCTCCAATCGATCTTTTATCGCCAAAGGAGTCCTTAGCCGTTTTGTCCAATCCGTTTTCCTAGGGCTTCGTCTTTGCGGACTGTTCGCCTGCAATAGTCAGATTAAATTCTAAGTAATGGTGGTCTCGGAGTGACACTCATCTAGCACTCGCCAGTTTCTAATGAACAACTTTGAAGTGCAGATTGTTAGGCCAATTACTTCACTTCTTCATGGTCCCACGAACGTAGGAACGCAGCCTACGCTCGCGGTCATGAGACTAGCTAAAGTGATCAAATCAAACAGCTTCTCTCCTCTAGGATTGCATTTGCTTCTACCACAATAAATATGCTAAGCGTTCGCATTACAATCTGCTAAAAGCTCAAAGCCATTTGATTCTGACTACGCTACCAGATCCCTTATTTCCCTTTCCCTTTCCTTCGTTTTTCCGGGTACAGGTGGAGGAAAAGGTTCTGACAGGCGAGCCTGTAGTTCCTTCTCCTTTCCTTCTGCCGAGCTTTCCTCCCCCGTATTTTAGCAAGGATAGGTAACAGTGTCACCGACCGACCGATCGTAGTCAGATTTCCAGTTGCTCTCATTAAGGGAGTTGCTGTACTATCCTTTTTGGCTGACCGCGCCGTGGACACCGGGTGTAGGTGCTCCACTGAAGTGGAGAGCCTGTCTTCCACAGATTTCTCCATGGGCTAATATGAATTAGGTGAGGCCTCCGCGACGACCTGTTTTTTTAGAAGTCTGTGGCTTCTTACCACTTGGGGAGTTACAATCCTTTGTTTCCATTTTCATGTGTTTTTGGACACTCTTAGTGAAGTAGTAAACTACCACAAGCTCCCCCACCACGACAAGGTAGTGTCCGAGGGGAGCAACTGAGGCTTAGTAGTGGATTAACATTTCCATATTTCAGTCAGATTAATTCTGAGGACTGTTTACTCTACTTTGGAATTTTTCCTTCGTATAAGGTTAGTCTGAAGATTTCCCTGGGTAAAATTTATTCACCACCAACAGCCTTAAGGGTGTGTTCTGCCTTCAGGACCATCTCAGACGATGCAGCGTTTGTCATCTTGGGAATGATGCCGATTGACATCCTGGCAACCCCCCCTCCCTTATCGCGGGTGAAAAGCATAAGCAGATGGCACCAGCGGTGGGACCAGTCAGAAAAGGGTCGTTGGACTTACAGGTTGATCCCTTCCATTAGGGAGTGGCTGGAGAGAAAGCATGGGGAGATCAATTATAATCTCACCCAGTTTCTCACCGACCATGGAGGATACCGTCAATACTTGTACAGGTTTAAACTGGACACCTCACCTAATTGTCCAAACTGCGACGGGGTCCCAGAGGACGCAGCGCACGTATTCCTCCAATGTCCTAGGTTCGTGGAAGAAAGGAGGAACCTAGAGGAAACTCTAGGTGAAGTGCTATCACCGGAAAAATTTGTCCGGAGAATGGTAGCTTGCCAGGAAGACTGGGATGCGATCAATTCCATGATCGCAGTAAGCCAGGAGAAACTGCGAAAAATAGAAGAAGTGAGGAAAGCGCGGTTACGAACCCCGCGGGAAGACGGAAGGAGACTTAGCTAAAGTAAGCTAACTCCGCCCCGTGATGTAATATCTATAGGTGATTACACGGGGTAGGGGGGGGGTGGTCGGGGGTGGTTTTAGTGGGTAAAAATCCAACACTCTGGCGTGCCCAGGCCAGAGACTTTTGAAGATTTCCACCTCCTTAAAAAAAAAAAACAGAAAAAAAGCGCTGTCTGACTGCAAGAGTTGGATGCTGGATAGTCAGTGTATGCAACAACATTCGGGAGCATGTACGGAAAGAACAGAAGACATGTCTTACCGACTATAAGATAAGAAGAGTTTGCTTTACTAAAAAGCTTCACTACGAAAATTCTGATAAAAATGTTGGCACTGTGAACTTCGCAGGTGGATCGAAAATAGAGTGCGAATTCAGAGTGGAGGTATATATGCTGGTTTGTGCGAGTCATTTACCCTCAAAGCCTACACGACAGAGACAGCACAGGATTGAGCGGTCAAAATATGACTATTGCTCAGGTCGGAACCCCACTGAATTCCTTAAGGGATGGCATTTTCTCTTACTGGTTATCTATACCGAGGGAGATATGGTCATCATACTGCTTATCAAAATTGAGAAGATTAAATTCTAAGAATTTGTTTTACACAAATCCAATTCGAGCAACAGCCAGGCGACAGGGACTTTGCAGGATATTCCTGGATGATCTCTGGAATCCCCATATAATGATAGCAGAATTTGAGAACTGTTGGTTTATCTGATCTCAAATCCATGAAAATATTTGGTTTGAAGATGTCAGTTAGATCTGAGTCCCCATCTACTTGATGGCTCACTGCACTGATTTTTAGAAACAACTGACCCTCCTACTTTAGGGCAAAGATCCCTCGTTTCCGACAAGCACCGATTTTTTTAAAAATTAAAATGTTGCTGATGATTTCATAGTACTAAAATGAGAGAGTCAAATTCTCCTCAAAATTAATGCGTTCCACAATTAAGTAGATGGGGAGTCCTAATTTTATTTGTTGCTCATTATAATTCATATTCACGTTATGTTTATGAATTAATATAAACGGACCAATTACCATTTGTGCTCGCTTTCGGTCACCCCGCTCCCCAGGCCAGGCGTGATACGCCGTTTGAAAAGTTCCCAGCTGTTTTTGAAATCCTAAATCCACGATTGATCACCACTGCTATAGTAACGACATTTAAGCCCTCCTGGCTATATCCTCTTAATCTAACAACCGAAGGTCTTATTCGGAAGTAATCGACGAAAGCCTGTTTTTTAAGGGTTTGTTTGCAAAATCGGTCCAATGTCTATCTGTCTGTCTGTCCGTCTATCTGTCTGTATGTCTCTCTGTCACAAGCACTTTTCTCAGAAACGCCTGTACTGATTGGCACAAAATTTAGTGAGAAGGTGGAAACTGTGGACCCCCAGACATGTAGTGAGTGATATCCTTCTACGTTAAGATTTAGGGGGAGTCCCCATACATGTAAAAGGGGGGGTACAATTTTTTTCATTTTCAATTTAAGGAAAACTTTTTGTTCATGGGTTAACTACTATCCTGAATTTCCTTCCGCTAATCTTAGCCTTCTAAATGGTTGATAGTCTCCAATGAAAGTTTAGCAGCAGTTCCTCTCGCTCTATACTGGTGGCTTTTTGGGAAAAATGGAGAAAATTGAGACTTCCAAAATGACATATGGACGACCCTCGATAAAAAGTCAGAATGGCACTAGAAATAGGATCCAATCTCAAGAATCTATTTCAGAGGATACACATTTTTTCTATCCTCGCAGAGAGCCAGATGGCCTACTTTGACGCGATATCTTTACATTATTTTCCACTACAACAATACTACCTGAGGTGGGGAAATCTTCTATCCATTTGGTCCGATTCCCCACGAATTCAGGACCTCCTAAATTTTTGGGTTAGGTGAACATTGGGATTTTCACTCCAGTGATAATTTACATTTATTCATTCATATTGGCAAGCATTTGTAAGGGGACGATCTACCACTAGAACCACTTTTGGCTACGCTACTCTGAGTGTGAGGCGTGACAGTGTCTAATAAGTTGCACCTGTCCTGAAAGAAAACGTCAACTGTCCTATTTTACAAAGATGAGTGCTAAGCTCAAAAAGGGGACACCTTTGGACCAAAAGGTGGGAGAAAATATTTCTTCAATTTGTCTAGTATTTCGTCAAGTGGATGCGGACTCAGGACGCCCTCAGTGTTTAAACAAAAAAGCTCTCTATGCTGTCCTTGTATGATTAACCAATTTATCTTTCAATCACGTCCTTTTCACAAATATTGTTTTTAAAGCTTTGTGTAAAACAAAACCTTATTTAAATTTTTAATAATCTTCACGCCCTCATTTATGGCTACTCGTACATCAAATCGTTTGATAGCAAATATTTTCCTTTGAGATTGATTCAAAATTAAATTTTATACATTTTTAATAAGTTATTTTCCTGTTGGAATTCCCTTCCATAAAAATCCATTTTCATGAGTTCATATATATTTTCAGTCATCTGCACATAGATAAATATACATATAAGCGTATATACGTAGATGTATTCATCCGTGCATCATACCTACAATTTCAGGACAATCCAATTAAAATGTTCATTCAGGTAAAATATGAGTTAAAAAACTCTATGTTTATTATACCTTGAAAAAGGGATGTTTTCACATGTGAAAAATACTCGGCATGATTAAATACAAAAAAAAGTACACAAGGCATAAAAAAGGACGACCACAAGGTGAAAATTGTAAAAAAATGCAAAAACGGTTGAACTGAATTCTAGTCAAAGCATGTACAGGATTCGTTACGCTCTCAGCCGTACACCAACAGATCCGGAGAGCGACAATATACCACTTGAGCCTCGAAATGGTTGGATTTTTACACGGTCCACCTGACAGGAAGCCTATTAAAAGGATCATGTGTAAATTTATTAATAAAAAAAATCATTCAATAAGTGGGAATTATGTTTTTGAGTCTGATGGATATGAATTTTCTGTAACATGTAACTTTCGATGATATTTTAGGAGTCTATTGCTGCGTATTTCTCCTTTGGGCAAAAGTTGTCTGGCGTCCTGACCCACGCCATCGCTCCATCTCAGGCAGGGTTTGCTTCGTCTTCTTTTTCTACAATAGATATTGTCCTTTTAGACTTTCCATACTGGATCATCATCCATACTGATTAAGTGACCCGCCCACCGTAACCTATTGAGCAGGATTTTATCCACAATCTGACAGTCATGGTATCGCTCATAGATTTCGTCATTATGTAGGCTACGGAATCGCCCATCCTCATGTAGGGGGCCAACAATTCTTCTGTGGATTCTTCTCTCGAGCGCGGTCAAGAGTTGGTAATTCCAAACCATCATCGGGCAAAAAGAAGCTCTCGGATAGCGAGTCGCTTCCTTCCTATTCGATAGAGCTGAGAGGCTGAGTGAGCTTCAAAGGTGTAAATCTTTTTGTTCTTTAGCTCTTATCCTGCTCGGTAGAGGAGTGGACTTGTGCTTCTCCAGAGTGAATACGGAATCGAATCTTACAATTAATCTTGCGACATTGCGCGATCAGTTAGAACTTGCCGGTCCCAACACATGCTGTAAGCGGAACTATTGAGTATTGCTTGCAGTTCTTACTGGCAAACCAGACATGTATTGTGATCATCCCATGCTTGTATGCAAGGTTTTGATATATCACTTTCCATACAGCATTATGGAGGGACTCGACTGAATTTGGATGATTCGGAATTTGGACATAATAGTCCGTAATCGCCGCTGGACGTTTTCCAGATCGATCTTCGTCCATGGCCATATTCCATCCAACATTGCCAGTGAAGGGATGGCGAAGACATTTAGTAAGCTTTCTTCTTCCCCGAGAGATGCCATTTCCGTAGGCAAGTAGACCATCCGTCAGATCACCAACTCGAGCATGGATTCCTTGCAGAATTCTTAGATATTTGTAGAAGTCTATTTCGGTCGCAGCTTGGATGTGGAGGTTGCCAATGCTATACCTGGTAGGCAGCTCGTGATGACCTTTGTGGATGGCTTGCATTCGGCACCTGTCTAAATTATATTTCACCTGAATAGCGCGGACAAATATGTCTAATATTCGCAACAGACTTCTAAGGTGGTGATCAGTACCAGCATACAGCTTGATGTCATCTAAGTACACCAAGAATGTCAGCTCGTACTCAGCATGCGGGTGTTTGCCCCTGACATTACATCGTCCGTATAACAATCCCGTCTTAATGTAGCCAAACCAGATGGGTATTTATGTGCTGTTGGTGATGACAATTTTTGTAGGTATTTGGTGGCTAGATATGGTGCAGAGGAACTACCATATGTAACCGTGTTCAGCTGATAACATCTTATAGACACACTAGGTTCGTCTCACCATAGAATTAGTTGAAATCTCTTGTCTTGTTTCGACATCAGGACTTGCCGATACATCTTTTCGGTCGACAGTAAAAATAACTCGGATTGGATGATGGGGCCTGTAGGAAGTACATCCTTCAAACTATATCCAGAACAGGTTTTCGAGGAGGCCTCAAAGACTACTCTAAGTTTAGTGGTGGTGCTCTCAGGCTTGAGAACGCTATGATGGCGAAGAAAGTAATGAAGACTCGGAATACTTCTTTCATCGATGTCCGTCATATGCCCCAGTTGCTTGTATTCGTTCATAAACTTATTGTATTCTTTGCGGAGTTCTGGGTTTCGTGCTAATTTCCATTCTAATTGGAAAAGGCGGCTTTTCGCGTGGCCCCTAGAATTGTCGAGTGTTCCTGGGTCGACCTTGAAAGGAAGTTTCACATTGTCTCTTCCTCTCGTGATTTGGCAAAATTATTTTCACACTGCATCTGCTTCGGGAAGTAGATTAATACGCCCTTCCTGGTCAAAATAAGGATCGGCTAGCTGAATGTTGACGGATAGGGCCCAATTCCTTGTATTCGAACCTTGCGACGGTTGAAAGGATTTATATACGGTAAAACTATAGGGTCTATCTTCCTTGCAAACGTGATGATTCTTCACTACAATGACAACGCAACCTTTTGTTGTGATTGCTGTGCTGCTCCACCCAGACCTCGAATATGTATATGGTATCTCAGCTTTTTTTACAGCGTTTGACAATGCAATAGGATGGTTGACATCTGTAGAGCCCTTGTCCTTCACAGTACGTGATGTTTGCCTCTATTTGGTGGCGTTGGTTGTTGTTTGGAGGGTGTTGTTTTGCCTTGATTGATGGTTTCCATATGTAGAAGGGGGTTGTGCTTTGTGCCACATTTAAGGCAACTCCTGCGCTGCACTGTGCACTTCGATGTCCTTCGCGTAGACAGTTCAAACATAGCCTCAGCTGTTTGATTTTAGATACCCGATCCCAGATGGGCACTTGCTTGAAAGCTTCACATGTATACATTTGATAGCCTCCCTTACAGTTCTTGCACTGTAAAGGTTGACTGTCCTTGGTGGATATTAGAGCCCAGATTCGGTTGTTTATCGATTTGTTTTGTGTCGTACTCCCTTTGTCGTTACACAAAAAATGCATCAACTGGCTGCAATTCACGTTTTGAAGTCAAAGTTGGTTCGTATATGGCGTGCGTAGTCTTCTCTAGCTTCTTCAGTAAAATATATAGTAGGATGGGATCCCAACTCTCAATCTTGATATGGGAGTTCTTGAGTTCCGCTAGATGTTTCTTCGTATTATAACATAATGGAGTTTCCTCGAAGCATTGAAACAGTCGGAAGTAATCATAGGTTGTTGTGATAGGATATCAAATAGCGTAGATACCTTCAAACGGTGATTGCCATAGTTGTTGGTTAGCGTCCTCCATGCTATGTCATAGTTTTCGTCGATGATGTGAAGATGACGTTTAAGTCATGCTGCTTCACCCTTTAAATTGCTCTTAAAATACCACATTTTCTGAACATTACCCAATTGCTGCTCGTGAACCATCTGGCGGAATAAGTCGTGGAAAGATTGTCATTGTGCATCATCATCATCTTCATCAACAGCGCAACAACCGGTCTCCGGTCTAGGTCTGCCTTAATAAGGACCTCCAAACATCCCGGTTTGGCGCCCAGGTCCACCAATTCGATATCCCTAAAAGTTCTCAGGTAGGGTCTGCCTCGTCTTCCATTTCTACCATAGATATTGGCCTTATAGACTTTTCAGGCTGGATCATCCTTATCCATACGCATTAAGTGCCCCGCCCACTGTAACCTATTGAGCCGGATTTTATCCACAACCAAACAGTCATGGTATCGCTCATAGATTTCCTCATTGTGTAGGCTACGGACTCGTCCATCCTCATGTTGGGGGCCAAAAATTCTTCGGATGATTCTTCTCTCGAATGCGGCCAAGAGTTCGCAATTTTTCTTGCTGAAAACCCAAGTCTCCGAGGAATACATGAGGACTGGCAACGTCATTGTCTTGTACAGTAAGAGCGTTGGCCCTATGGTGGGACGTTTCAAGCGGAATATTTTTGTAAGGGGAAATAGGCTCTGTTGGTTGCCAGCAACTGTGCATGGATTTCATCATCGTAGCTGTTACCAGTTGTGATTTCCGACCCTAGATAAGAGAAATTATTAACAGTCTCAAAGTTGCAGTCTCCTATCTTTATTCTTCCCGTTTGACCACTGCGGTTTGATGTTGTCTGTTGGTTGATTTTTGGCGTTGTCATTGTCAACATGTACTTCGTCTTGTTTTCATTAATGATATTCTGAGCGTTTGGGGCTATCTGGCCTAGATAGCGGAGAATATCTTATAGATGGTACTCAGCAACGTGATACCTCTATAATTGTTTCACTGCGTGATATCCCTCTTTTTATGCATGGGGCAGATAATGCCTCTTTGCCAGTGACCAGGGTTTTATCTTATATGCTTGGTGGTGGCAGTATTTGTCCGTCGTTTTCAGTTTGCGGATCCTCCAACTGGCCGATGTTCTGGTTGTTCAACAGTTCATCAAAGGGCTCAACTCATCACTCCAATATGCCCATTCTGTCGGAAATCAGATTTCCCTCTGTGTCTCGGCAAGGGTGCTCAGAGGTGGCGGTGAGGAAGATGGGGCGGCAACCCTATCGGCCAAACCAAAACCAAGTGGCCGAGGAGAACCCCCATAGTGGTGGCACCGGGAGACGTTGTAATCACTTTGGTTTGCCGGCCGTGATTCAGTAGGCGAATGCTCCAAAGGCCTAATCAGGGCGACCAGACTCTGCACGGGGACTCATCTGAAGTGGCAAATTGGTCACGAAACCTTACCAGGGGTATACTAGTACCATGGGAACCGGAAAAGCCCCTGGAGTCACATACTTCGGGTGAACTCCTGTTGTATGTGAGGACAGCTCGGTTATTTGCGGTTGGCCCCCCTAGGGGGAGTTTCATGGTGGTTATGGTTGTGCTCAAGCGAGAAGAGACCTTTGGGCCTCGACGTGGTGTTGCGTATCAACACGGGTGCCGTACTCCATAGTTCGGTAGAGATTTAGGTAATTCTTGCATCCACCAGTATGAATGCTAAGCCATGCACTTGGTATAGTCTGGTACCGTTGTTGCTTGTCTCAGCGGGGCTCTGATTGTGGTCACAAAATCAATCTGTGTCTTAAGAGGACCGTACGATTAAGCCTCACGACAGGTACCTACGTTAAACACCATGGACTTAACTGTGTCTCGGCAGAGTACGCAGAGCGGTAGTTAGCTGGTGAAAGGTTCCGTTGCGGTTCTCCGCCTCGGGGTGATTCCAGTTAACCCGTTGGGGAGTTCCGTCCCCACGTACTCGAGGAGGGCGATCAGACCCGAGTTTGCAAGGGACTCATCTGAAGTGGCTCTGGCACGAAGCCTCACCGGAGGTTATCTGGTACCATGGGAACCGGGATGGCCCTCTGAGAACATACGCTCCAGGAGAATTCCTGGAGGATGTGCTCCCGGCCCGGTTATTTGCGGGCATCGCGCTGTACAACTCGGGTGCCGTACTTCTTAGTTGCGGCAGAGGTGTTAGATAGGCCTCGCATCCATTGGTATGAATGCTGAGCCTGCACTCAGTATAAACCAGGATCGCTGTGCTTGCATGGCTTGTGGTCCCAAAATCAATCCGTGTCCGGAGAGGACCGTGGGATTGTGCTTTCACGGCAGGTACTCACGTTAAACCCCCAGGACTTTCATGTGTCTCGGCAAAATGAGCGTCGAGGTGTGTAAGGTTTCATCTTCCTGACTTGTTAGTAAAACTCCCGCGTATGGTGCCGTTGCTCCCTGTACTTTTCGGGTTGACAGACCTGTTGGTTCCCTCATTCATCCTTTTTCCGTGGTCAATTTGACTGAAGGTGGTCTGGAGCTGCTTACGTTGTGTGTAGACTGTTTTCCGCGCAAGCCAGGTACTTCAAACAACCAGTTCGTGTGACACTGCTAATTGAATAATCCACAGTCCGTTATCCTTTGTATTTTGATGTAAGTTATTGGCGCCAATGTATCGCCTGAATACGGGCTCCGTCCCTACTTGGCTGTTCAAATCCCCGAGTATGATTTTGATATCATACCTGAACAGGCTTCGAGGGTCCGTTCTACTGCCTAGCAGAAGGAATCCTTCTTCGAATCTGCAGTCTCCTCTGTAGGGGCGTGAATGTTAATGAGAGTGTATACCCTTTCGCTTATATTTTTTTTTGTCTATAGCCTTTCGCTTATGTTTCCAAAGCCGATAACAACAGGTTTCTTCTTTTTTTGCTGACTATGAAACCTACTCCGAGCGCATGGCTTACTGACTGGCCACTATAATGCAGTAGCTTTTCCCCGGCAAATCGGTCCTTGTCCAAAGCATCTTTTGCAACGCTGAATATCGGCTATCTGGTTGGCAACTCCATCTTGGTACAGGGAGCGCACGTTCCATGAGAAAATGCCAAATCATTATTTCGTTGTCATTGCCGGGTTCGTCGTTGCGTTGTGAATCCAATCCGAGGCTCCTGTTGTGGCTTCGTAACAAGTTCTTTTTCGTGTAGGGTTGTTAGCCCTACCCAATCCCCAACTTTTAGGACCAGCGGGAGACTCACCTTCATCCTTCCCTGTCTGGAGCTTTTCGTTAAGAAACAGCTCGCAATGGTCACTATGTAGAGGTGGAAATAGGGTTTGGTAGTAGAGCTGTTGGTGTTGGCTTAGCAGGCGTTTCCCAGGTTTTATGCTCCATCGTGTGTACTAATCCACGTTTCGCCCTGGGACCTATATTATCCCTTGACCATCATCACCAGACAGTGTCCATAACAAGAACAAAGAGGAATGGTGAGCGGGCGCTTCCTAGATGAACCCCAACAGTAACTTGAAGCAGGATCGTGGTAGACCAATTGAAACCAACGCACGAGTTTATTGGATCCTTTCTGAAAAAAGTTTATATTACTTCGCACTACCTCGTTAGTAGCGGAGTAATGTTAAAGTTGAAATTGCTAATAGGATCTTCGGAAATAAAGGATGAAAAAGCAATGACTACAGAATTCCTAATTAAGAGTTACACATTTAAGATTCTTCCTATAAAAATTTCAAAAAGAGCCCCTGATTAGAAATTCTTGTAATTGCTTAAAGTGATTTTCTGAAAAATTACTCATATTTTAGGAAAGCTAATGTGTTCTGCATCTATCGCTTGGTTGCCCTTGTTACTTAGTCATAAACATGTAGCTTACACCTGTAAAAGATACAATATAATCACTCAATCAAAACATGACGGAAAATGCAACAATCACTGTAAAATCATCAGCGTTTGAAAGGTCTGACTGATTAAAACCTTGCCCAAGTATAGTACCAGCACGCGCTGACGGACCATTTGATTAATGCAGTATGAAAACTATACAGTTCCATATGAAACAGCTTCTTAAATATTCATAGCAATGCCCAGTAAAAATTAGACGAATCACCTTCATACGCACCGTGCACTGGATTTCTTCTTCAATTTCTCAAATGCTCCTTAATGCCTAATTACGTAATGGCGGAATGCAAGTACCTATCGTCTTCCGAGGGGAGGAAATTAGCAAGTTTTGAACATTCAAAATCATTGGCATAAAACAGAAACATGTAGTTTTTAATTGTACATGATAAATTAAAAGATGAGATCGTTTTGATGGCCAGTGCGGAAGGGGAGGGCTCAGAAGGAAAAGGTGGATTTTATGGGGAGTAAATTGAATATGATAATTGGATGGTTGTGATATGGTTTGAGATAATCCAAAGTGATAAGATGAGGGCGAAAAGTGTGTGTGATCAGAGAGTTTCTAAAAATGTAACTACTTTTCAAAAAGATACTTATTCGAAATTCCAATTCATTCTTTATCTTTCCAACGAATCCTGTCTCCAATGTATAAATTAATTTTACCCCCAACTTCTTAAAACGTTGATAAAGCAAGCCATAGTTAAAAACATTATTCTTAAAGGTCTCCCCATGAGATCTTTATAAGTATAAAAAATTCGCACAATTAAGATACACTTCAGAAGATACTTATTCCTAAAACTCAATGCTTTCTTACTGCACACACCGCTAACAAGGTGTGCATTCTTACACCTAAAGTGAAAAAATTTATATTTGGACATGTCACTGCAACCATTACTCTAGTATCATATTGTGCAGCATCATGATATCTTATATGATAATAAGATACATTATCTCATTAGAAAATTTATGCTGCTGAACTAATTGTAACATTAGTTCGCTAGTTGGATATTTGCATATTTTTCAAAGGTGGATGCGTATTCGCTTGCTTGGTTGCATTCTAAGATGATTTCACGGATTCAGTGGCCCTTTAAGGGAAATGATGCACCTTTTTTCTGAGGAGCATTAAAACAAGAAAGTTCCTTCAATTGTGATATGCAAGATTTTTTTTGGGCTATTAATCACTGCTCAAAGTTGTGATGTTTGGTATTAATTACGTTTAAGCTGGTGAATAATTTAATTTCTTAATTTCTAGATGTGGGTGAAAGCGCAAGGCTTTGGATGGATAATTTATTTAGGCCTAGTATCTATCTCTCCCTCAGGGGTCGTCACCGATCCTTAACCGGTCGCTTACGATACGGGGACTGGTGCACCCCTGCGTGCCCGAGCAAGTAGTTCTGACCCCTTGTTGGCATAATACCTGTGTCCTAGGTAGGAGCCTCGAGAGAGTTTCTCAGTCCATACACGCTGCGACACACCGGAAGTCTCCAAAGCCGTCGACAACTCCTTGTCAACGTCGATGGAGTGATGTGAGCCTAGCTCTGCCAAGGTGGTAGTTGTGGCGTGTATTAGGAACCAGCCCCTTCAGGACCTTGGCCGGGTAATCTACATTGAACCGGCATTAGTAGACTGCATTGCCCCGAGCGAACGCTGATCCGTCCGTGAGTTCTGGGATCAGTTAAGCGTAGGTCAGGCCTCAGGGTATTGGGGTAGGTGCTTTGTAAACCCGTTCCTGATTATTGTGCCCCCTTCCTTGCTTAGGATGGGCCGGTAAAAACTTAAATGGCGAATAAAAACAATCTGAAAGAGGCAATAGTTGGAAGGGAGAATGAGTTGGCTGCGTTTGTACGCGGTACGAAGATGGCTTGCCTGTGGTCGAATTAGGGCCAAGTATAACAAATAAAAAAAGTACGTTATATGAGGCATTCAAGGGACTGCGTGTGTGTGTATGGTGGGGGAGAAGCTGCAGTTGGTGAATGTGATGCTACCCGTCGCAATTGGAGAACATCGGCACCAATAATCTGATGCCTGATGCGCCCATAGGCGGCGCAGTCACATAGGAAATGCTTCGTGGATTTTGCTTCCTCATTACAAGAGGGACACGTATCATCTTGATTAATTCCTATTCTGAACATATGCGCTGCTAGTGAATTATGGCCGGTCAGAATGCCCACAATACACCTGCAAGCCCTCCTGCTTGTCGACAGGGTAAATTTTGCAGTACGCATGTTCGGTTCTGGCAGGAAAAGTTTGGTGTGTCGAACAGCACTTAGGCTCTGCCACCTATCATTATGGGAAGCTTGTTCCCAGTTTTTGAAAACAGACTTAGCCAATGCTACTGACACTCCAATTGCTGGCTCCGGTCCCGACATAGGGGAGATTGACCCCTCATTCGCTAAAGCATTCGAGATTTCATTTCCCTCTACGCCACAGTGACCAGGTACCCAGAGTAGTTCCACCGCAGAGTTCAAACGGTCTTTGCATTCCTGAACGATTTTCGAGGTGATCAAAGGACTACTCAGTGCCTTCAATGCAGCTTGGCTGTCATTGCCGATTGAAATGCGTTTGCCTTTCAACCGCTCGTCAATCACCCAGTTTGCCGCCCTTAAGATCGCATAAACTTACACTTGAAAAACCGTTGCATATTGTCCCAAAGGAAAAGCCCACTTCTCGTTTTTATTTGAGAGGTAGACTCCGGCTCCAGAACCCTTTTCTGTTTTTGAGCCATCGGTATAGAAGACTTCCGCATATCCCGCCACGCATTTCTCTGGGTCTTCCCAGTGCTCTCTACGCTTCAGGGTAACTTGATATCTTCTACCAAACGGATGTATGGGGACACGAGAATCGGAAGGCATTGTAAGAACTGGGTCCAGTCCTCCCAGTAGCTCTTCCAATGCTCTGTGCCCCCCACATCCGTTGTTTCTTCATAGATCTAATCGAATTAGTCTATGAGCTGCTCTAATTGCAGAGCTTTGAATAAATATATCCAGGGGCTGCAAATTGAGTAGTGCATTCAGAGCTGCGCCGGATGTTGTGCTCAGGGCACCATTAATACCCAGACACACAGTTCTTTGCAGTGCGGCTAGTTTATGGTAAAAACCTTTTTGTCTCACCTTAACCCACCACACTACGGATGCATATACGCACGTCGGCCTAATGATGGCAACGTATATCCACATTACCACATGAGGCCTGCGTCCCCATGTTGAGGCAAAATCCGTCTGCACAGCCCATAAGCTGTGAGAGCTCCAAAGAAGTTTTTTATCTAGAGTGACTCCTAGATATTTCACTTCTTCGGAGAGTTGAAGGGTAGTACCCCTCATCTCACAGAGGCAAAGTCCATCCAGTTTTCTCCTTTTTCTGAATAAAACCATTGTAGTTTTATTTGGATTAACTGACAGACCATGTCTGAGGCACCAACTGTCTATCAAATCAACGGCACGTTGTATATTCCTGCACACCGTTCCAAGATCCCCATCAACAGCAAGTACAGCCACGTCATCAGCATAAGCTTGAGCGTGTATTGGCAAATTTTGCAGTTCGCATAGTAGTGAGTCGATCAGCATACTCCACAGAAGTGGCGGAAGCACACCTCCTTGGAGGCAGCCCTTCGTTGCTTCTGCACATCAGCGCACAGCAATCTCTGCGTTAGCATAGCATGGATCCACTTAATTAAAGCATCATCAACACCATGCGCTCTGGCGGCATCGCAAAGTTTTTGAAAATGCGCACAGTCAAAAGCCCCTTCAATGTCCACGAACACCCCCATCGGGTACTCACCATTCAAAGTTGCATCCTCTATCTTTGTGACCAAGGAATGATGAGCAGACTTACAGGACTTTCCACGTTGGTAAGCATGTTGGTTTTCACTAAGTGGGTGACCTAAGTGCGTTTCCACGAATATAACGCTCCACCAGTCTCTCTAAACCTTTCAGCAAGAATGAAGTCAAGCTGATCTGTCTGAAGTTCTTTGGATTAGAATAGTCATCTTTCCCCGGTTTCGGTATGAAGACTACCTTAACCTTTTGCCAAGAGGAAGGCACGTAGCCCAGAGCAAGACATTCTCCAAAAATTTTTCTCAGAGGTCGCTCTAAATGTTCCATACCCTCCTTTAGCATTGCCGGATAGATGCCATCCATGCCAGGTGCTTTGAAATGTTCAAAGGACAGTATGGCAGCTCTCACCTTTTCATGGGTAACAAGGGGCTACTGGGGGATAAAGCTTTGTTTTCTAGCCTGGAATCCTCGTGTTCTCTCGAAATCCGAGACCTTAACTGCCTCACACAAAAAAAACGAGGTAGAAGAAAAAGCAAGGTAGGTAACCAATGTCTGCAATGGTATTACCTCTGTGAACTCCCGATGCCAAAAACTTGCTATGGTAGAAGCGAAAAAATCGGAATTGATTGGGTAATATTAACGAGCCGTGCCGCCCCAACCAGTTGTTACAGATGCTTGGATTATGGGCACATGCCTACAACCTGCCGAAGACAGGAGGGCAACAAGGCGGCAAATGTAGTCAGACAGGAAATAAAGCGGACTCCTGCAGCGAAAAGGAGAGTTGCTTTCTGTGTAGGAATCGTGTTGCATCTGACGAGAGCGTTGCACACACTGCGGGCTCGGAGCGAGGTCCAATCTTCGGAGCAGAAGTGGAAGGAACGAGGACGCGGTCAACATGATCCGCATCCTACAGATAAATATGCACTGAAGTGCAACCGCTCACGAGATGCTGACGCAGTCGAAAAGCTGCAGTTGATATTATCATAAATTCAGTTATGAACCTGATAAGGATGGCCTGTGGAATTGCCATGTCCCAGAGGGCATCCAACCGTAACAAGCCTTCTATATTCTGGTGGACGACTGAAATTTCCGAGCTGGCACAGCTTTCAAACGACGGAAGGAAGCATGCACCAGAATGACTGAGAACAAATCAGCAAAAAGCGGACTACGTGGTGCAATTAATGAAAGGAAAGTTCGCTTCAGGACAGAGCTAGTCATTGAGGTAGATGGGGATCGATAGGGACTTGGTTATAAATTGGTTACCCGAAAAATCGGAACTCCACTGAAGCTCTGGAACATTGTTCCCTGCGCATTCTGTTCGGTTTGATATCACCAGCGTAGAAGACGTCGAGGAATGTTTACTTTTTACCGTGAGAAAGCAGTCCTTTTTATGAAAAATAAGATTTCGTCACTATCTCGGTAGAAGCACACATGGTTGTGTTCTACCATCATCTGGGCTTACTTTTCGGCGAATTTAATGTTTACTCATAAGGTGAATACTAGTCGAAGGGATACGTGCAGCCGGAGTATTTTTGACAAAACGGTTCAGTTCTATAGCAAAAAACTCACAGTGGATGCCTCTATGATGACCGTGGATGCGGTTCTTTAGGCAGGGTCTATCGGTCCCGATAGTTTTCTAACAGTCGACATGTTGGAAGAATCGCGTCTGATCGGTTATGTAGATGATGTTGTGACAGTTGTTGGCCTATTGATGCAACTAATAAGCAAAAGAATGACTACCGATGATTACAGCCTTGCGCTTGGAAAAACTGAAATACCCATGTTAAAAAGGAATCCCTACCTTTCGTCCCGTGGCGATTGGCATGACAAGGATCGTTTTAAAGTCAATGGTTAAGCACCTTGGGTTGACGCTCCACTTGAAGATTAGCTTTTTCGAGCAGATCAAAGCGGCAGTCAACAAGGCTGCAACATGAGTTTCGCTTTGAGGTCGGCTATTATTGGAACTTCAGCTTTAAATAGGGGGCACTAACTCTATCAGGAGATGCGGACTTATGAGTGCGACGCAGTTCATTTTGTGGGCGAGTTGGGGCTGATGCTCTAAGCAACGCCTTTCTCAGTTGCAAAGACGCTGAGCTTTGCTCAAATCCGAATATGGTAGTTATCGAAGGAGTGATTCTCTCGCTCTCTCTTTAGGATCGATGTTAGCACTTTTTTTGTTACATGTCGTCATATACACAATCGGAGAGAACAATTCCTAAGTCGGCTTGTGGGGAGGTCCCCAATTGATGCTGCCATGGAAGTTGTGGATGCCGTTCATCGAGTGGAAGCACACAGTCGACGAGCTTGACGGATGGGATTCCTCGCAATGCTTGACGTCATTTCATTTAATTCCGTAAAATAGAAGGGCATTCTTGGTACACTAGACAATACTTTCCACGTACTGGGCATTATCTGAGCAACGGCGGTTGCGGGACCTTTTTCGAGCAAATCAAAGCAGTAGCGGCAAGGTTGCAGCTGGAATTTCGGTTTCAATTTGGCTAATGGCAAATATTGGGGGCCCTACGTGTAGTAGGCGACATCTCCTGATGAGTTCAACGCAATTTGTCCTACTCTATGGCGCAGGGGTATGAGCTGTTCCTTTTGGAAAGGAGAGCTTTGCGGGTAGCGCCTGCGTACCGGACTGCTTTTGAACGGTCGTGATGGTGATCCCTGTTGCTCTTCTTGCTAAGGAACCCAAAACCATATACAAGCAAAAGGGAGAAGACCCAACGAAGGTGGTTGCTCGTATAGAACGGTAGCGTACACTAGATGATTAGCAACTCTCTTGACAAAATGAGACTAGAGGCAGACTGACTGCGCGACTCTTTAGCAACTTAGGTGCCTGGCTGAATAAGAAACATGGTGGGCCTGCCTGTTTCCTTACCGAGCTCCTAAGTGAGCATGGAAGTTTTTACTCTTGCTTGCACAAAATTGGAAAAGCACCAACTTCTGATTGTGTATGTTGGAATGGAGTTGTGGACGACGCCCATCACACCTTTTTTCTTGTGGAATTTGGGATGAGATTCGTCGGCAATTCTATGCAGATACAGGGGATCTCTCTTCAAGCAGCATTGTTGAGGAGATGCTGAGGAGCACTGACAGGTGGAACCGTGTTGCGCATTAGGCTCACGTTATTCTTGTTGCGAAGTAGACAGCGCTCGATCAGTGAAAAGGCCGAATTCTTTGAACTAGCATTTGAAGGCTCCGCAAGGCCGGAGAGCTCGGGGGCTAGCCCGAAGTAATGTGGCAAACGATTCCAAGCTAGCTCTCTGGCACTGAGGAGGTGTTTAGGTGGTAGCCGTGGCTTTGTGGAGAACCAACACTGTGTGCGGAAATATAATCAACTACCCTACCCAAAAAAGTATGTATCTCTAGAATGGTACTTTTATTTATTCATCATCATCATCAACGGCGCAACAACCGGTATCCGGTCTAGGCCTGCCTTAATAAGGAACTCCAGACATCCCGGTTTTGCGCCGAGGTCCACCAATTCGATATCCCTAAAAGCTGTCTGGCGTCCTGGCCCACGCCATCGCTCCATCTTAGGCAGGGTCTGCCTCGTCTTCTTTTCCTACCATAGATATTGCCCTTATAGACTTTCCGGGTGGGATCATCTTCATCCATACGGATTAAGTGACCCGCCCACCGTAACCTATTGAGCCGGATTTTATCCACAACCGGACGGTCATGGTATCGCTCATAGATTTCGTCATTGTGTAGGCTACGGAATCGTCCATCCTCATGTAGGGGGCCAAAAATTCTTCGGAGGATTCTTCTCTCGAATGCGGCCAAGAGTTCGCAATTTTTCTTGCTAAGAACCCAAGTTTCCGAGGAATACATGAGGACTGGCAAGATCATAGTCTTGTACAGTAAGAGCTTTGACCCTATGGTGAGACGTTTCGAGCGGAACAGTCTTTGTAAGCTGAAGTAGGCTCTGTTGGCTGACAACAACCGTGCGCGGATTTCATCATCGTAGTTGTTATCGGTTGTGATTTTCGACCCTAGATAGGAGAAATTGTCAACGGTCTCAAAGTTGTATTCCCCTATCCTTATTCTTGTTCGTGCTTGTATTTGACCAGTGCGGTTTGATGTTGTTGGTTGATTCGTCTTCGGTGCTGACGTTGCCACCATGTATTTTGTCTTGCCTTCATTGATGTGCAGCCCAAGATCTCGCGCCGCCTGCTCGATCTGGATGAAGGCAGTTTGAACGTCTCGGGTGGTTCTTCCCATGATGTCAGCATAGGCCAGTAGTTGGGTGGACTTGAAGAGGATCGTACCTCTTGCATTCACCTCAGCATCACGGATCACTTTCTCGAGGGCCAGGTTAAAGAGGACGCATGATAGCGCATCCCTTTGTCGTAGACCGTTGTTGATGTCGAATGGTCTTGAGAGTGATCCTGCTGCTTTTATCTGGCCTCGCACATTGGTCAGGGTCAGCCTAGTCAGTCTTATTAATTTCGTCGGGATACCGAATTCTCTCATGGCCGTGTACAGTTTTACCCTGGCTATGCTATCATAGGCGGCTTTAAAGTCGATGAACAGATGGTGCAACTGTTGTCCATATTCCAACAGTTTTTCCATCGCCTGCCGCAGAGAGAAAATCTGATCTGTTGCTGATTTGCCTGGAGTGAAGCCTCTTTGGTATGGGCCAATGATGTTCTGGGCGTATGGGGCTATCCGGCCTAGCAAGATAGTGGAGAATATCTTATAGATGGTACTCAGCAACGTGATACCTCTATAATTGCTGCACTGCGTGATATCTCCCTTTTTATGTATGAGACAGATTATGCCTCGCTGCCAATCGTCAGGCATTGATTCGCTGTCCCATACCTTGAGCACAAGTTGATGAACCACTTGGTGTAACTGGTCGCCTCCATATTTAACCAATTCGGCTGTAATTCCATCGGCTCCTGGCGACTTATGATTTTTTAGCCGATGAATTGCACGGACTGTTTCTCCTAAACTTGGTGGTGGCAGTATTTGTCCGTCGTCTTCAGTTGGCGGGACCTCCAACTCGCCGATATTCTGGTTGTTCAGTAGCTCATCAAAGTACTCAACCCATCGCTCCAATATGCCCATTCTGTCGGAAATCAGATTTCCCTCTTTGTCTCGGCAGGATGAGCATCGAGGTGTATAAGGCTTCATCCTGTTGACTTGTTGGTAAAACTTCCGCGCCTGGTGCGGTTGCTCCCTGTACTTTTCTAGTTCACAGACTTGTTGGTTCTCCCAGGCTTCCTTTTTCCGTCTGTGAAGTCGCTTCTCCGCTCGACGGAGTTCGTGATAAGTCTCTGCGCGTGCCCGCGTTCTTTGAGAATGCAACATTACTCGGTATGCGGCATTCTTCCGTTCCGTTGCTAGCTTACATTCATCGTCAAACCAGCCGTTCCGACTCCTTTTGCGGCTGGGGCCAAGTATATTTGTGGCCGTATCCATGATAACGTTCTTCAGGTGGTTGTGAAGATCATTAGTTGATGCTTCATCTCCAGGTCCTCTATTGACTGCGGTTATTGCGGCATCCATTTCCCTCTTATAGGTGTCGCGGAGGGTTGTGTTGTGGATGGCTTCAGTGTTCACTCTCACCTGATTGTCAGAGGGGATTCTAGGTGGTATTGTTATTCGAGTTCGGAGCACCATGCCAACGAGATAGTGATCCGAGTCTATATTGGCCCCCCTATATGTTCTGACATTCATCAAGGCTGAGAGGTGGCGGCGTTCGATCAACACGTGGTCAATTTGGTTGAAAGTGGTCCCGTCTGGAGAGGCCCACGTATGTTTGTGGACCGCTTTCCGCGCAAACCAGGTACTTCCAACAACCATTTCGTGTGACCCTGCTAATTGAATAGTCCGCAGTCCGTTATCATTTGTTTTTTCGTGTAAGCTATAGGAGCCAACGTATCGCCTGAATACGGGCTCCTTCCCTACTTGGCTGTTAAAATCCCCAAGTATGATTTTGATATCATATCTGGGACAGGCTTCGAGGGTTCTTTCTACTGCCTCGTAGAAGGTATCCTTCTCCGACTCTGCAGTCTCCTCTGTAGGGGCGTGAACGTTTATGAGGCTTATATTTCTAAACTTGCCTCGCAAGCGCAGAGTGCATAGCCGTTCGCTTATACTTTCAAAGCCGATAACAGCAGGTTTCATTTTTTGGCTGACTAAGAAACCTACTCCGAGCACATGGTTTACTGGATGGCCGCTATAATATATGGTGTAGTGGCTCTTCTCCAGGAAACCGGTCCCTGTCCATCGCATCTCTTGCAACGCTGTTACATCAGCCCTATATTGGGACAGGGTATCGGCTAGCTGCTTATCAGCTTCATCTCTGTACAGGGAGCGCACGTTCCATGAGAAAATGCGCAAATCGTTGTTCCTTTGTCGTTGCCGGGTCCGTCGTTTTAACATCCGTCCTATCCGAGGCTCCTGTTGTGGCTTCGTAACAGGTTGTTTTCCGTGTAGGGTTGTCAGCCCTACCCAACCCCCAACCTGAAGGACCAGTTGGTACAATTTGTCCCGTTTTTATTCGCTACCCTTAAAGCCTCTAAAAACAAATCTTAATTATGTTTTCATTATATCTAACCTTCTCCCATTTTTTCCCCAATTCACTATCACGTCATTCATCTCCCTGCAATAAACACGACATTTATCACAGCTCCGAGATAAATGAACAAACCATCAAACATCAGCAAAGACTGAAAAAAGGACATGCAATAAAAACACTTGTTTCCTTGTATTCGCCTTCACCTGTATGTGACATCTTTTCAGTGGTACCTGTTGCCGATGTCCACACATTAATCTTCTCAAGTGCCCTCAGGTTTTTTTTTCGTCAAACGAGGAATCGTCAACGTCAAGGGAATCAACCAACCCCCAGGGATTCTTTTGTTGCGGCTTGCGACCGAAACAGAAAAAATAACTGCCGGAAAAAAATGAGCATTTTGTGACCCTGCCAACGGAGCAGTGACAATAGAAGTGAGCCGACAAAACTTGGATGCAGTACGCGTACGTGGATGGATGTCCTGAACCAATTCGAATACACATGTCGAATTGCTAAATGACACAATTCGGTGGAGATAATTCCTTTTTCGGTCTAATGGATTCTCAACATTGACAGATTTCACTTTTGATTGCGTGTTTGACTTTTGTAAGTTTTTGGGAAGATTTTCTGTTGTTTCACTGAGATTGGGGTTTTTGATTGTGCAGGACAATTTTCGTGTTTCTGGAACGATTTGATATGAGAATTTTATTTTATTGATTATACTCTGGATGACATATGAAACTTCGGATTTAGCTAGAGAGAGGTCCTCGATCACCTCATTTTGATTTAGGATACGAAAACTTTTTCTTCTTGTATTAGCCACTCTCTATTAGTGAGCCCCTTCTTGTAAGAGGATTGATTAGTAAATCTAGTTTTTTAGTTATTTGAAGCCGTAATCAATCGTTTGTTTTTTCTCATGTAAGTTCAATGGCTGTGATGGCTGATTGAATATTCGCCTCTAGATCTCCTGGTTTTGGTTTCTTCTTAGCTCTCTGAGTTTGTCTTTGTGGTTCTCTAGTTACTTTAGCCCTATCACTGTCACATCACTAATTGTGATGATCATAAAACTGAAGAACAATTTCATTGAAGACGAATTGGAAGAAAAAAACCAATAATAAAGAAGGAATTACGCTTTATACCTGGTACCTTAGACAGTACAATTTGAAGATATTTGAGCGTTCAAGTGACTGGTCCAACTCAGTGCAATGCGAGTATGTCCTAGAATCGCAATGCCTCATAAGGAATTGTATCCAGTAATGATTTATTTTTTCCATGCTTCTATTCAACCCATTTCTCAATACAGGGGGGTTAGTGTATGCGTTCATTGGCTTTTTGTCAGAGTTGTTTCAACGTTACTGCCATTTGCTGTGCAATTCGTCCCTCGTACTCGAAAACATCCGCTAGTTTTGACCTGTTAGTTAGCCCTTTCAAAAGTCCCATTTTACAACTGCAAATTTTTAAAAATTACCCTTGGACAAAAAACCGTTTCGATTGGAACGAGATTCGACGAAACCTTGGAGTAACAAATATATTTATTAAACAATTTTTCCAAGTTTTACGAAAAATAAAGCCTTATTAAAACGAGCCTTCCTTTCCTTTGTCTATTTGCCTTCCGAAGGTGGACACATGTCCCAGCATATAGGGTTCTTGCCCACTAAATCCACCCTCAAACTCCAGTCTTCTTCCTCGCAGAATCATCGCACTCTATCCGGCCCACCATGTTAACTACATGCATTCCAGTGCTCCTGGCATGAAAGCATTTCTCCAGTTACACTTTCCGGTGCCACTATTCTTCCAAATGTCTCCTCTAGAGTGTTCCTTTTCCCTACGAATGTAGGATAATGGAAGAAGATATACCTCCGGTCCTCTAGATTAGCGTGAGAAAAACTACCTTAGATCATAGTTTATCTTGCCTTGCTTTTTCTGCTAGGGATCAGTCTATGAATCCATCGACTTGTTTCCATCGTTGTGGCCTATTGCGCAATGATTTTTCCTTTCGGCGTTTTTCATGTGTCGATCAGAGGAACAACCGGACTCATAGGTGCCTGTAATCCCATCAGCCTAAATGTTTATCGGTATCATTCCAGCTAAGGCTGCTTAGTTTGAGACGGTTCTAAGACCACAACAGAGACATATGGTAGTTCTCCTTTAAGCCCCACTCATCCTTTGAACATTACATGTGGTATGCAGCAGCTCCCCAGACTGGCGCTGCATAAAACAGTATAGAGCAGTCAACGGTTGCATCACCAACCTCTAACATTTAGTATCATCTTTGCTAAGGCCACGCTGATATTGGATGTCTTAATGCAGGCCTGCGGTAAATGCTGAATAAAAAGCTATATGATATTTCACAATAGTAGCCCCGGCACACAGCTCTGTGGAACTCCTATGGAATTAATATATTCCCTGGACAAATTGTGGGTGTCGATAAGCCCAGCTAAGCAACTGAAAACTTCTTATGACAATCTGCCCCTCCATCAGTTTATATACGCATCTGTGCAGAGTTGTTTCAAGCATTCACTTTGCGCTGTATAGGAATCAAGAAGCTTCTTCGGGCTTCTTTGTAGTTGCGCTTCTTAACCTCCTGGTCATTCCTACCCATTGTTCTATAGTCCGATGACACCCGACGATGATCACGCAATTCACTGCTCCAGAAAGTCTAACGTCCCGTTATCGATGAGTTGTATTTCGTCATGGGGGAAGGCTGCCTCTAAGGATGTGCCTGGTATAGTACCCTGGTCCAACCACATATTCATAAATTTTTCCTCGTCAATTACTTTGGTTTTCCTCATTCTTAACCGTACCGATCTCCTACCGCTTGACTTGTTCTTCAGATCAAAGACGAGCGCATGATGATCACTGTGGTTATAGTGTGGACTGATGTTCCAGGACGTTTTCCGAACTATTGAAGGACTAATAAAATTTAGGTCCATAGTCGAACCGGAGCCACTTTTCCAGTAACTATTAACCTGAATATCATTAGCGAATATATTGTCAAACTGCACAAACGTCTCAAAAAGATAACTTCCTCTAGCCAGTTGACCCTTCCATTCTGTGGCCCATGCGTTACAATCATTGGTAAAGACTTTTGGTTTCAGTCCTTTTGGGTTCAAGACCAATCCGTCCAATATGTCCGCGAACTCAGCCCACGTCAGGCTTGGAAGAGCAGCAGACTATAGAAGCATTCGGCTTTGCCATTGCTCGAACTTTTCAGCTTCACCATTGCATGAAATTCCATTCCCCACCAAGTTTGTAAGGTTAAGGTCAGCTTTCACCTTTCCTAGTATGTCTAAGCAAAATGCTATCAGTGCTAGAAATGATGATTGCTTCAGGAGGGATCTTCATTTTTTCTTTCTTCTTTTCAGCTTTTTTTGGCTCAACATTAGTCCAACCGTCGCGTTTTGGACATTATAGCGTTTTGGACTTTAAAGTCGATGTATCTTCACGGTGTTTCTTGTTAAGTTAAAGAATTGAAACACAACACCATCTCCGTCGCTAGTAGTAGCTTTCATTTTGAAATTACCGATATTTCGGGAACTACTTGTCCTCTTCTTCAGTGCTGAGTGGCTTCTGTCAACAAAATTGGAATCTATATACTCTAATTATACTATCTTATAAAATCCTAAACAAGTGTGAGCTGCAGTCTCCTATATCTGAATTTAATCTAATCCATAGGCTTTCGTACGCATCTAATAGGGTGCTTTTTTTGTACCTGATTCAGTGCCATCACGTTGTTGACATCTTTATGGTGATTTGATAGCCTTTCTATCCTTTTTCCTTGCTGTTTCTGCTTCCCTTAGGTGTTCGGTGAATCTTGTAGTAACAAATCTTTTAGTTAGTCCGTCATAAACTTTTGGACATTCAAAGCAAGATGCCTACGTTTTGGACGTTATTTTTTCACCTATCGCGGTTTTAGGCTCTTTCCTATTAAGGGTCATGTCTTTTTGTTTTTCGGAACCTGTTAGCTTGCTATTTCATCTCCTTTTTTAAAAAGTCCCTTGTCTCTGCGCTCGGTATACGAGTGGATTCACTTGCGTTACCGCCAAAGAATTTTTTTGCTTCAATTCTATCGCATCTTTATTGCATAGTTCTCGGTTGACTCTTATAATTGTTTTTAATAAATTCTGACATGGGCGCTTGAGCGCTTTTATTATGGGCGTTCCAGGCCCCGTGTGTGGTTTAAATACCTCTTTTTCTAAAATGTGTGCATTAGATGCCGCAGTGGCTAAGCTGTTCGCCACCGAGGTACTGTAGTCAGGGGATATCGACGACCACGAGGATGCATGCCTTCCCCTGAAATCTGTTGGTGCTTGTGTTTTGACCTCCTGCACCTACTCTTTTTGCCCATATTGGCTTATTATTCTAAGTGCTCATACCATCGTAATTTTTGTCCACGGGTGGACGATTTTCTCACAATTGCTTGACCTGCTCATAAACATTCTCATACACACAAACAATCCTTACGTATAGGAGCACACTATCAATGCATTCTTGACAGGGTATATGTGGGTATAAGCTTCATATGGGTGTAAGGGGGAGGGACACATAGAAAGTAAGAACCAAATTCGAAGAGGTAATGAGAAACATATTGGTAACTTCCGGAACTTGGTAAATAGGATCCTGGCCGTTAGTATTCGTCAACCGCAGTAGCTTCATTGTGGATCATTTCGTAACCGTGTACATCACTCCTGGTAATACTCATATTAAGGGCGCAAAAGGATGTTCTACATGGGGAACATTCCTTAGCTGGCGTTTCATGGACAGTTTAAGCTAGATCCATTTCAATGAAACTTTGCGAACCTCAAATCTTGTCTGATGCCAAAGTCTGCGGAAATTGTTGGACAAGGCAGTTTCTAGAAAACTGCTAGATATGACCGAGTGGAGAAAAAGTGGCTCCAATAAAGAAAATATAAAAGGATGAGAAGTCGAACATAGATAAATCATCTTTTACCCAGCTTGAGTAGGAAAGAATTAAGCCGTCCCGATTCATGAAGGACGAGATGAAGGGAAGCATCTACTTGAGAGTGAAATTAGAAACAATATTAACAAGGACTGGAAACACGTCCACGATCTGAAATAAATGATCCTCACGGTAGTGGGGAGCCTTTACTAACCAAATCGTTACACCTTACACAGCCAACCACCAGGCAATCTTATAAATCATTGATCGAGGTTAGAAAGAAATTGAAAATGTTTGGTCCTTTCTCCCAGAAATGGTGGCTTTGGCGGGTAGGAAATCGCAAAAAGTGGAAAGAAGACCACGATTTTTGCGCCATATCTTCAGCAATTAAAGAAGAATATGTGAAGGAGATTATAATTTAGATATAGCCGAATCGTATTCCTGCGCTAAATAAGCAGATCAGTTCAGGTGGAAAGCAAGCTTCTCGGGAAAACCTGGGGGGAGCTGAAGCACATCTCACATGTCCCAAAGGTTGAACCTAACTTCGCCCTACAAACTCTAGGGGGGCATACCCATACCCTCCACAGAAATAAAAATACAAATAATAAAAATCCCATGTTGGGGTGAAAAAAAGTATGACTATCAAATCAAAGCAAAAACAATTTCCTTTGGGAATACCATAATATGTATACAGAACCACGAGATCGCGTGTCATTTGAGTTAGTACACTTCGCAGAGAAAAGAGAGGGAAGCGTGGGGGAATAATGATAGCATCCACAAGTGAGAAAGTGAAAAATTTCCTTAGTCAGAAAACTGTAAAGCGGATTGAAAAGCATAAGATCTTTTGGGGTAGAAATTTTCCTTTAAGAAAGGATCCAACTTTTTCGCGTATAAAGAGTTTTTGAAAGTGTTAACCGCCAAACAGTCCGACTGACCTAGAAGGTACCGAAATGGAAATTATTTTGTTAAAATATAGGATAGGTCGCGATTTGTTTCATATGCATATCTCCGAGAGGGGGGTCGAACCTTAGGAAGAAGCTAGTGCAGCAAAAAATAAGGCTGATTCAAGTCATAATCATCGTCGAACTGCTAGATTCTCAGCTCTCTCGGAGAGAGGGTAAAAACTGTCAAATCAATGGAAGACATCATATCGGCCGCGAATGTTCTCTTTTCGGCCGTTTTATGTTTGATGTTTATGTTGCTGCCGTGTCTAAAATTTGGAACTGACCCGTGTGGTGCTATGTACGAGGGTTATTTCGAAAATAAGGTTTCCACCTGTGTACCTTTGCCACACGTGAGACTAGGCGAAATTTAGCCCGTTCGCTGGTTCAGAGCTTCGATTGACAGGATTTTGAAAGGAAAGCTAGGCTACCACGAGGTTTGCGCGCGATGCTTTCAGAATTCCACAAATACCAGCGCGTTTCAAATGGCTTACTCGTTTTTTCAAATAAAAAACTCCTGACCTCTGAAAAAATTTGGGAACCTTATTTTTGAAAAAACCCTCGCATGTTAGACTACTATATGACAATATGATGTTATCTAGAGCTTCAGCATCTTTTGTCTACTAAGTGGGAAGTAGGATACTAGACGCATTAAGCAACGAGGAAGATCCTATTGCAAGCTTTACCATGAAGTGGAATCTATTTTTCCAGCAAAGCTGATAAATGATTCCGTTCAAGCTAAAATTAAAGAAGTGGAGTCTTAAGAGGATCTACATCTCACGACCAGAAACCCAATGCCACCAGTCATTCGTTAAAAAAATTTTACATTCCATAAAAATTCTATCATTTATGATCTGAATGGCGAAAACCTCTAGTTAGAGAGAAAGGTTAACTGTAACGACATCTTACCATCATCCAGAGTATCTAAATTTTCTACGATACTAAACTATTCTTTCCTAATTTCATTTACTCCACTCCACCTTGCCGTGCGACCCTTTTATCCTAATCATACAGCTGAGGTGACGGAAAGGATCTTTAATCGTGTGACCCGACATAATCACAGACTCTTGATTTGATACCCTCAATGGGAAAAAAAGGAAAAATGATCAATTTTCCTTGAGTTATTCTTGCTCTCAGCCTTTGTTATAAGTCGAGTAGATCTCGGGGACAATTTTCCAAAGTCAGATCCATTGTTGACTGATTGGACAAGGATACGGTGAACTATTATTAGAGCAGAGTAGGATGGTGTCGGTACGAGTGTCCGACGCCAGGTTCATCTATTGTTCGAGCGTTTGTTGTGTCTGCAAGATGACTTTTGATAAATGATAGGACACAGACGAAAATCAGGATTAAATTAATAACTGATGATGTTTTTGATTTCGGTACAGTTATGGGCAGAGAGCGCTTTCTTTTATCTGGGAGGCTCGGAGGTTTGAGTGATGGAGCGGAGGTTTGGAATACTGGAGAGAAAATTTCGCCTTGGAAAGGGATGATTTGATTCAGGGATAAATGGGTTTGTTGTTAAATCAGATACGGACAAGGTTGCTGGCATGATTGTCAGGGAAGTAATTATTCAACTGTTTTGAGCTAGTTTTGTAGGTTCTTTTCCGACTTTCGTCCAGTTTTGTGTGTGTATGAACGAAATCTACAGTTTGATGTGAAAAGTTTAATTAAATGAGGTCAAAGTGGTCTAATTAATGGTTTACGCTAAAGAACCCATGGTTAATGCCATGTTGGCTGCGAAGTTTCACAATTTCACTCTAAACTCAAGAAAAGCAAGATATTTTGAAGCCTTTGCAATGCACTATCTTTTCAACTAGTTGCTATCTATTGTCTAGAACTACTTTGATTATAAATTTGATTGCGGATCCAATCAAAAAAGTCAACCAAAAAAACTTTCCCGCAACATGACCAGGAAAAATTTCACTTAACAGAAATTTTCACTGGATTCACCTCAGCTTCAAAATCTAATATAATTGTAAAATTTTCGCCCCAGCATTATTACCCAGAGTAAACACTTGCGAAAAACGAAATAGATCAATTACTTTTTGGCGTACCCATTATAAGAAATACCGTAGAACGCCACCATTTTGGCGCGCCGCATATTCATACTTTTCGGTATTGTTTGGGCCATGACGTTCGTCGGGAATGCATAGTTCCTTTGAAATGGTTTCTTCTTCTAAATCGTTTTGCAATTTTCACTGAAACACTTGTACTTTGTTCTTTTTCTGGCTTTTTTCTTGGATATGGATAAAACAATTTGATGTGGCCACGATTTTCTTTTATGTTGTTCGATTCAACTTAATTATTGCTGAAGATGTTGCTAGTCAATAATTCCACCATTTGGTTGCGTAGACGAAGTGGTGTACCACAATAAAGTGATCTTTATCCCCTTTTGTTTTGTTGTGTTCTTTTGATGTGGTTCCATGTAATTTTTCCACACTCCATCTTTAGTTTTCGGTCACTTTAAACGATTTTTTACCCTGAAAATTGTTCATTATACGCTTTTGATTGTTTTTCAGTATCTTTCATCACTGATAGGCTTTCAGGGGAACTTATTGTTTGTTTGGGAATTGTACACTGTAGGGAAGAAATATGCTTGACTGATTTTCAAAATTTATGAGTCTGTAAGAAACATGAATGGTATTTGCAATTGAAAAGATATAATTAGAATCTTATTCCTGAGGATGCAATAATAAAAATGATATTCAGGTCAAGGAGAACTGCTACCTTTGCCTCTTTTGAAGTCAAACAAATATTTAAATTTTAGTCAATCATACACTTGGTCTTTTTGTAACGCTAAGTTTTGTCAATGAATGCCAATAACTGACTCGTCGGTGAATTTGATCTTGTTGGCAATTCCAAAGGACCGCCGGTGTCTTACGATCACTTTTCCCTATTGGTGATTACCACTGAGTGGGTCTCCTCAAAACAAATCTAGAAATCATATGTGATGCAGAAGCATTAGACGTTTGCCCAGGAATTTCCAAGATACAACGAAGTGCTTCTTCCAATTCATAAATTTTTAATTCTCGTAGATGACAGATCTGCTTGATGTCTTTCACCAAATGATTGCCCTTACCTAGAATTTTTTTGCGACTCGGATCTTGACAATTAAAAGCTGAATAAAATTATTCCGTTCTCATTCGTAACTGAGCTTTCCTAATCGCTACTTCGGTTGGAGATTAGGACCGCTTCCAACGTTTCCTCCGCAAATCTCTGTCTCGCTCTCTAAATGAGCATTAATAGCTTTGATTGCTTCGTGTGAGTACAGCTCAGAATCTTCAAGATACTTCGCAACCACAACCAGTGCTATGTCATAGGCGTATTCCACCACTTTGGGCGGAACCGGAAGATTAAGTTCACATGATGTTCCAAAACAGTAGGTAGCACGGACCCTCGTGGGAAACCCGTGGATACAATTTACTTCCTGGGTTCATCATTGGTGTCATACCAGAACATCCGTTCCTGTAAGTAGCGATCCACAATAGCATTGAGATATGTGACAACACCAATCGTCGCCAGGAATTTCAGCACGTCCAGGGTCACCGCGACACAATTTTTGCTAGTTCTACCCTTTCCGTGAATCGCTTTCTCCGCCAAGCCAGCAGCCAGTTTGATGGCTTAGCTCTCAACGAACGGCAGCAATCTATTATAAATTCCTCACCTTAATATTTTATCTATAGTGTCTAAAAGGCATATGGGTCTATATGAGAATGACTCACTAAGAGGTTTGCTAAACTTAGGTAACAGCACTAACTTTTGCCGCTTCCCCTTCCCCACGGGCATGCACGCTTCGAACGGACGGAACGCTTCGGCCTGGATTTCACGGAGAGTTCAAGGGTGCTATTCGGTATTCCGTTCAGGTCCGGAGCTTTGTTGTCACCTATTTTGCTGCTGCTCTCCAATAGTTCATCTGTAGTTACTGCCGGAAGAGTTCAATAGACCAGGAAGAGGAAAAGATTGTGGATCTTCCCAAGTAATTTTGAAAGTGAACTGCCAATGTACGGTCAGTCAAATAATTGACTAATGGAATTTCCCTATTTTTAGATTAATAGAGATCGATTCATTCAGGGGAACATAACAGTTAAGCGAAGTATACCACCCACGAACTGTTCTTGGGGTAGACAATCTTTCATAAATCTATATTCCTGTAAAACAACGTTGAGATGTATTTGGTGCGCAAATTAGTTCACCCGGAGAGCACCATCTTACATCTTACATATGAAGCCCACTAATTGTCTATCTGAAAGGATCACAGGAAACAATGGCAGAACTAAGACCTTTAATACAAGAAGAGGCCATATAAAGCTTAGTTCATACTGTAGGACGTATGCAGTGACCATTTTAGGCATATCTATAGCCAAAGGTGAAGCCCTCATTAAAGAAGTGAGCACTTTGATCACTTATAATCTTCAAAAAACTATCAGAAAACTAGTGCTGGCTCCAGTCATTCCGTGAACTAAAAATTTCGTCTTCAGAAGGATCTTAGGAAAATTGGTACCAAATTTTTTTAACAGTCGGGAAGGATCAGCTTCGTTTCGAGATCGCCCAGGACATACCGTGCGACTGCGTACCCTACTCTCAACTTCCTCAGTTCAGTCACTAATGATGATAAGTGCCCAGAACCCAACCCCCCCAAGTTCACAGGCATATCAAACTTATGATGACTCTCCCTCATTTGGCATCACTGAGTATGTCAAACATACAATCACCAAGTAATACTACCCAGAGATTCTGCATCGTCTTCATGATGGAAGGGATGGAATGACGGGCTAATATATGGAACCATAAGTGAAAAGAAAAGCATATCTGGTACTTGATTTAAAGATATGATAAGCCCTAGTGTCAGGACTTTTCCATCAACAAACTTGGCTAAATTTATCTTTTTTAGACATTGAGGAAGACGACAGTTGGTACCTAAAATATGCTATTTATTTTATAAAATGATTAGACCATAATAGAAGTTACTCTAAAAATTAATTTTTACTGAAAAGTTTGACTAACTAACCCAACCATGACCTTCCTTGCTCGCTAGCTCTCTAATTACCTAAATTAATTAAACATTTGCCTTGAAGATGAAAATTGAATTGAAGAAAAGCCAATTAGGCTTTTCTTATCATTATGTTATCTGAATGTAATGATCCTCCATGTAATTTTCCTTAATTAAGGGATGTAATTAAGGTTAATCAATATCAGTTCATTATGGAAGGTCTTAAAGAATTAGTATAAAATGCCAGGATATTTTTTAAACCTTCAATTCAACTCCAGCAAAGGTAACGAAAGCTTCTGGTATCTCCTTCCTTCCTTTATACCAAAAAAAAATGGCCGAAAATAATACACCCCGTCGAGCTTTGTTTGATTTACCGAGTGATAATACATCGCCAGCTATTCATAGATTAAGTCTAAACTCATCACTGACGTGGCAAAATGAGGAGACTATACGTCAGCGAGGACGACGAAGTTTCGACTTTAGACCTGTATCTCAAGAGAACAGGCGTATCTCGTGCCGGAATCCTTTCCCTGATGAGATGGAAGAGAAAACCAATATAGAGCAAGATGGGTGCACTATTGTTAGAAACAGCGAAGAAAATACCTTCAGCCCATTTTTGGATAAGATGCGATCGATTAGTAGGCGACAAAGTCGAAGTCTATGCCCAGATGAAACAAAGATTACTATAGGGCCAGGCAAATCTTCTGATATTAAGAGAGATGAGGGGAGGCTGGGCACCCCAGTATCCGATAAGAGGAGATCGTTTAACAAGCGGCAAAGTTTAAGGCGATTGTAAAGGCGATACGTTGGTGAGACAAGATCAGTAAATGGTGATAAAATTTTATAAGACTATGGGTTCTGAAAATGCTCCCGACGAAGTACCATTTCCTTCCTAAGCTTTATTCTAAATTTTGAGATACGTAAAGCCTTTTTGTCTATGACCTGGCAGGATATAGAAATTATACGTCAGCCAGGACGACGAAACTTCGACATGAGGCCTGATCCTCAAGAGAATGCCGGAATCCTTTCCCAGATCAGACAGAAAAACGACGAATTTTCGTCGAAATATGTCGAAATCCTTTCCAAGATGAGATGGCAAGCAATATAGAGCGAATGAAACAGAAATTATTGTAGGGCTTGGCAAATCTTCTGATATTAAGAGAGATGAGGGAAGGCAAGATATACCACTATCTGATAAGATAAGGTCGTTTAACAAGCGACAAAGTTTTAGGTGACTCTAAAGTCGATACGTTGATGGGACAAGACCAGTAAATGGTGGCCGACATATAAAACTATGGGTTCTGAAAATGCTCCCAGTGAAGCACAATTTCCTGCCTAAAGTTGTCATTGTTGTTTTGAAAATATATTTTAAGATTAAAAACCTTTCTGTCTTTTTTCTGGTAGCCCCTTTTATCCTAGGTTTAATATACCAAGTTCCATAGGTTCCCTTTGCTATAATGTCCTTTATTTTCAGGTGAAGGTGTGTTAAATTCCTAGAAATAAAAATCCATATCTATTCGGGCCGCTCCAAATGGAGAGTAAAAATTCAAAATCATATTTTGTTTGATGGTTGAGGGATTTTAAATCTGCATCCACTTGATATCGGGTCGGATCAATCGGAGAGCAACTTAGTTCCTCTGGCAAGTCCATAGATTTAAACTCTCTTAGTCTCAGTTGAGATTTCTTTCAAGTTGCAAGAGAACGGCTTACTTACGGCTCTAGGTATGAAAGAGATAAGTCATGACATATAGTTGGTATTCAGTAAGTCATAGTCAGGCAGGGAAGGAAAACCTTCTGTTATCGATTTAGCAAATATAAACCGACATTATACACTGCATGTTTTCGAGGCTATTTGCGGAGCATCAACCTCATGTACGTTCATTCACGACGCAGTGAAGGAAGCCTCCGACACTTGCCCGGAAAACAATCGTTGAGAAGCTGCTTTGGGCTGGAAACACCAGTTCGAATCACCTTTGACAGGCAGGTGAGGGTAGAAAGTAAAGCGACCCATAAGTAAAATTTACAAAGGGTGCCTTGAAATCCGGAACTATCAGATGCTCTATAGATAAAGTATCTTCTTCAGCGTCTTCAATGAAATTCGCGGATAGGACCACAATGATCAAAAGGACTAGAAACATGATTTTAACTCAGAACTCGCTTATCCGGGCATTTTTCGAAGGAAGAGAGAGGTGTGTGATGCCAAATATTGGCGTTTCATTTTCGGGTCATACTCGAAACACCAGTAACTCGCAGAAACAGTTTCCGGTAACTACGTTAGAGAAAAAGTTTGGGGTTTTCAAACCCATTTTCAAATTTGAGGAATCCGGCTAATGCCAACGAGAATTAAAGCTTCCTTCGTAGAAGACTGACTAAGAAACCTACTCCGAGCACATGGTTTACTGGATGACCACTATAATATATGGTGTAGTGGTTCTTCTCCAGGTCCCTGTCCATCGCATCTCTTTCAACGCTGTTATATCAGCCCTATATTGGGACAGGGTATCGGCTAGCTGCTTATCAGCTTCATCTCTGTACAGGGAGCGCACGTTCCATGAGAAAATGCGTAAAATCGTTGTTCCTTTGTCGTTGCCGGGTCCGCCATTTTAAAATCCGTCCTATCCGAGGCTCCTGTTGTGGCTTCGTAATAACTTGTTTTCCGTGTAGGGTTGTCAGCCCTACCCAACCCCCAACCTGGAAGACCAGTTGGTACAATTTGTCCCGTTTTTAGGCGCGGGAGACTCGCCTTCATCCTTCTCCGTCTGCAGCTTTTCGTCAAGAAAGAGCTCCCAGCGGTCACCACGTGGAGGTGGAGATAGGGTTTGGTAGTAGAGCTGTTGGTGTTGGTTCAGCAGGCATTTCCCAGGTTTTATGCTCCATCGTGGGTACCAATCCACGTTTCGCCCCGGGACCTATACTACCCTTTGACCACCCCAGCATAAATGATATAGGGACGCAAAATAAATTTGAAGCGACAAATTCAAGGTAATTACTGTGAAAGTGATATTATAACGCTGTTCATGCATCCATCAATCGGTTGCTAATCGGCATTAGGGACAAAGAGAGGCAGAGAGGTAGATGGAGACGATGCACCAAGAACTGTAATGTGAACGAAGGCAAATGATAAGGCTACTTATTACCTCAATTTAGATAGTTTGCAACTTGCGCTATGCGTCAATTCAGAAAGTTTTTTGGGTGACTCCTCCCGACTTCAACGAATTTATGTAAGGATCTCTCCTTAATGTAGCAAACGTCGTTCAAGTGAAGAAACTTCCGAGAAATGTTTAAAAAGAAATGTTCGGTTTTGTACATGTCGTATATTGTAAATGGTCGGAATATATAGTACCAGCGGCATAGTTTTGTGTTCCAAATTTTGAGTTAGCTTAAGCAAGGAACTTTGAACATCCCGGTTTTGTGCCGAGATCTATCAATTCATTCATATTCCTCATAGCTCTGTCTGCCGTCGTGGTCTATGTGATCACTTCATCTGAGGCACAGGTCGATCCTATCAAATTTTTCAATTATATATAGTGACCCTATGCATTTTCAGAGCTGATTTATGCTCGCCCACAAGGATAAGGTTTTCCGTCCACCGCAGCTTATTCAAATGTGACGCAGCTCTCTCAAACGTGACTAAGATTTCGGAAATTTCCTTGCTAAAAATCCAAGTTTCCCAGGAATATTTCAGGACAAGCAAGATCAGTGTCTTGTAAGGTTACTGGAACAAAGTTTCTGAAACTCTAAGCCTCGTTACTACTATTTTTGATATTTCTGGGTCGTAGCTTAATAAAATAAACAATGTTCCTAGTTGGCTCTTTATTGTTGATAAAACAAGAAAATTCAACGTAAATATTCCAATATTTAAACCGTGAAAAACAAAAATAGAATCTAATCCCTCAGGTCATTCGGGGAAGAGGGACTTTTTAGAGTGGCAACCTATATGAGTGGTACTAATGGGTATTCCTCCCGGCCCTTGTAATCCTCGCTAGAAAAATAAATCTGCTGAGCGGGTAAAAACAAAATAAAACAAATGGACGTAGCATTCATGCCTCCTATCGAAATATAGGCAGTTACAGATCGGCTATTTGGAATGTTATTTGGAGAACCGTCTAGGAAAGCTGTAACTTTGAAAACGGTAATCACCGTTGAAAAAAAGGCAGGTGTTTTTCCTTTCAATAGAAACACCTTCAAATCCATATTTTTCAAATATTCAAAGAGATATCCCAAAAACCCCAGAAGATCTCAGCTTTGCTCCAGGTTATCAAAAAGAAGTCCCAGGATTGTCTGGAGACCCCAACTTGGTTGTTCACATGACATGGAACCTGCGAGCTATTCACTTTCTGTTAGGTCAAAGTTCATGTCTTAATTCCGCATACGCCGGTATCTCCGTGTCACTCTATAGAGGAAAGACGGCATTTGCTTGAGCTCAGCTCAGCGAATTTGATTAAAACTTGGCGATACAGATAATAGTTATTGCCATTGGAAAGAAAAATAATGAAGTGTTTAGACAAAATGTAACCCAATAAGGCGAAACCTATTTTTTTTAAAGATATAAGGCGAAAATTGAAAAGTTCAACAGGCGGAAAGGGGCGAACGCGCTTTCGAATCCACGGAAATTTCATTGAAAAAAGGACCCATATTATTTTCATCCCGGGACCAATTTTTCACATAATTTCCACATCGGGCCCGAATTTTTTTCTACGACCCTAGGCAGGACAAACATATAACAATTAAATGGAATGTTACCCCAGTAGTTTCCGTCGAGCAGCAGTGCAAATATTTTCTCTATTCTACACTTGAGCTTTCTAACTGTAGAGAATATCTTGCCCAAGTAGCTTAAGGATAAAATTGGAAATGATCATAATGACAAAAATTAAACTCTTATAGGTCCAGACACTCCTGATACCATGGAAGCCCATTAATTTATACAGAAAAAAACTGAAAAGAATACCGAGATGTGCCTTAATTTTGAAATCAACCTTTAATTTGGATGTTAATCCTGCATTTTGAATTAAATCCTCGAATTTGAATGTTTGTAAAGATGATACGATGATCGCCGATTATTATTATTATTCGCGTGGACCCGCTGGGAAGAATCGTAGCAGGGGATACATTTTCTCTCTTTCCCTTGTCGTACGGAAGATGCTCGATGATCATCTTCGAAAGCCACCAGTTGGCCAGTTGAATTTCACACATAATGTACCAAGTATAGATCCTGTTCTTCCGGCTAGGAAGTAGCGAGCAAGTGAAGGAATTCCCTTCTTTTTCGAATTGTTTAACAGCTCCTTCCTCGTGGTTGATAATAGTCAAATCGGGTACACTGTTTGAGTATCTTCCGTTGTCATGATAACTACATATAACGTTGAAAAAAATGATTGATAGTACAAGAGCCTCATCGGGAATATACCGCATATATATAGAGTTGATATGTGAGATCAGATTTTCTTTCTGCGGCAAGCGGTGAAAAAACTGTTGAAATATAGTCATTAGTTGGGCTATTTTTCATCGACTTCAAGGTTGCCTATATATATCATAGCCAGTATAAAACTGTACATGCCCATTAGAGAATTCAGTATTCCGATAAAATTGGTAACATTGACTGGCCTGACAGCTGCAGGATCACTCTCGAAACCATTCGATATCAACAACGGTCAAAGACAAGGAGACCCCCTATAATGCGTCTTCTTTAATCTGGCTTTGGAAAAGTGGTCCGTGATGTTGAGATAAATGCGAGAGGCACCATCCTCTTTAAGTCCATCCAACTACTGCCCTATGCTGACGATATAGGAAGAGCGACCTCCGCATCTGCTCGACAAATGCAAATCGACAAATGGCTGCCAAAGACAATTCACGTGTTTACCATGCATTGCCTTCGACATCCGTTCATCGATCCGCTCTTGGTCCGACTTATCCCCACTCAGAGGTTTGAAAGACTGGCCGTTCAATTTAAGTCGATTCAACCCACAGTCTGCCTTAAAAACAGCCGCATGCCGTATGCTGTAAAAACAAGCGCATAGCGAGTCGACTTGGCGATGATGTTCTGCCGCCACGTCTATTATGCCCCTACCTCCGATATCCCGCTCCACGGCAGAGTGTGGATGATGTATTCGGAATTTGCACTTAGTAGTCCGTATCCGCTGCTGGACGTTTTTCAGATCGGCTTTCGTCTACGGCAATATTCGGAATGCATAAACCAGTGAAGGGATGGCGAATACATTCACTGCGTTTATTTTATCCTTTTCCGAGAGATGTGATTTCAGCAGATTTGAGAATCCTTCAGATCACTAACTCGAGCATGGGTTCCTAGCTGAACTCCTAGGTATTTGTAAAGCTTGGATGTGGAGGTCACCAATGCTATGTCCGGCATGCGCCGCGGGATGATCTTTGCGGACGTAGACCATACTTTATTGCAAAACAATGCCCTCAAGCATCATTCAGTAGTCATAAAAGGAAGTTCAGTGCCATGCAAAACCAAAGAGGGCTCAACGAGTCCCCTGGAAGATGCCTCATCGTGTATGGATAGACTCTGAGGTATTGGCACCCCCAAATGAAGGCACTGATAAGATGGTGTGCCACCCTTTCATGACTGTCGCCAAAAACTTTATTATCAATCATCAATGCGGATCAATGCGATACAGATGTAGAAACAGATGTTGAAAGCCTTGGAATAGTCGATATAGCAACTGAGGAGTTTTCTTTGGCCTCTAGTTGCTTGTCCTACAACTACCGAGACGATAATGAGTTGCTCTTTGCAACCCCTTGAACAGACTCGGGAGCCCTTCTGCTCTTTGGACAGAATGTTGTTGGTCTCGGAGTGCGCATTGACCCTTCCATTAATTATGGACGTTATGAATTTGTATAGGGTTGATAAGCAAGTAATCGGTCTTGTGTCTCCGGCGTCCTACACCGTGTCCTTTTTAGGGTTCAAATAGGTAATTCCCGCAGTGTCGAAGGGTGGAAATGCCTCCGGCCTACTCATGACCTGATTTATGCTGTGTGCCAACCGACCATGTATACTGGTGAACTTTTTATACCAGAAGTTTTGCACCCGATCCAGACCTGGGCCCTTGCAGTTCTTCGAGCTGTTTATGGCTCGTCGAACTTCTTCTTCGGTAATATCAGCAAAATTCATGCCAGGCGTAGTGACATGCCAGGTGCCTTCGGTGGTAATCCACTCAGCACATGCTAGGTGGGTAACCCCCAAAAGTCCACCTCAATACTCTTTCGCTTCCATCACGGAAAACTGTACTATGTGGACGCTCTGTTGGGATTCATTGAGTGATCTGAAAAAACTCCGCGGATTCCTCGCGTACGTTGCATTCTGGGCACGTTTGGAATGAATTTCGCCATACCGTTGTAACCGACTGCATACGACAGAAAGTTTTTGCTTTAGTGTGTTTAGAATTTCAACTACGGGTACCTCACTGTGGATGGCATATATCCTGTAAACCCTCTGCACTTTATTCTTCTGCTGCTGGCATTGCCAGAGCTGATGTAAATCAGCCTAGCAATGTCCTGCCTTATTGAGTCCCGCCGACGTGCTAAACGGATTTTGGATCTCTTCGGTCACTCAAACCAATAACGCGAAAGTGAATCTTGTGACCATGCAATCTGACAGCCGCAATTGCACCACAATGACAATGGAGAAGAATGCTTCGGCGGGTACTGAAACTGTCGCCTGCAGTGCGGCGCGGTGTTGTTTATGTCGCCTCTGTCCTCATCGACTCTTGGTCTCCAGTTTCCGCGATGATCTCAAGCCGAATATGTTCGCCATTGACAATGGCAGCCGGGATTGTATTGCTGCGAATAATGAAGCCGTACTGGTGTGCGACCCGCTGCACAATCAGGTTCGCGTATTGCTAAAAGCGCTTGACGAATGCAATAAGGGGTGGTAAGATGTTGTTCCTGCCCCCGCCGTTATATTAATGATAAAGAGGCTTATATCCTTAGTCCATTTCATCCGCGAATCTGTCGCTAAACCGGTCGCCACAAATTGTGACGAAAGAGCTGCTGCAGGCGGAACAATAATCCTGGTCATAGTGGCGCCTAGAAGTTGAACCGCTCCACGATTAGCGGCTTCGACCCCGTGCTTTCCATTACCCGGCCCAGTCACCAAGTCAGATGACTTTCGCCGGTTATCCGTACCGGACCCTAAAATCCTCCTTTTTTAAGGTTTTGTGTAAAACAAAACCTTATTAAAATCGATTCAATGTCTGTCTGTCTGTCTGTCACACGCATTTTTCTCCAAAACGGCTAAACCGATCCAAATGAAATTTGGTGGACAGATGGGAACTATGAAATCCCACGCATACAGCGAGTGGCATAAATTTAGGTGGAGTTTAAAGGGGGGCTCCCCATACATGCAAAAGGGGGATTCAAAAATTTTTTTCACCGGATATAGTTGTGTAGGGTATCAAATGAAAGGTCTCGATTTGCACTTTCCGAGACTGGCATTACTTTTGGCATAAATTGCAAAGTGCGTGAGTAAGGAGTCAAAATGTACGCACTTGAAGTGAGACAGGACTCATTTTCGGAAACTACCCAACCTAAAAATCCGAGAAAAATCAGGGTGGTGCGTCTAGATGAAATCTAGGCCTCAAAATATGTCCCATTCCGATATCTGCTCAAATAAACTTGCTAATGGTATATTACTACTTTTTACAAATTTACTGAAAAACCCCCCTTAAGTTAATCACAGGACTTCCGAATTTCGTACCAGCATAGAGGACAATATTTCGTATATACGTGCTAAATTTCGTGGAAATCTGGCAATTAACACCAAAGTTATAGCAGTTCAAACTTAGCAATTTCGCGCGAATTTACCGCTTCCAAAGCCATGTAAATCACTTGCTGACGTCATAATTACCCGGAATAATTGACATTCGCGTGGAATATTAAAGTCGCATTTATGAAGAATCTATTTATCTGCAGCCCTTTTTAAGGTTTTGTGTAAAACACTTATGCGAAATTTAATCTTCGAAAGATGTCCCATTCCGGTATCTGCTCAAATAAATTTACTAATAGTATATTATCCACTTTTAGAAATTGACTAAAAAACTCCCCTTAAGCTCATCCTAGGTGTACCAAATTTTGCGCCGACATAGAGGACAGTCTCGTGCATACACATGCCAAGTTCCATGAAAATCCAACTATTAGTGTCAAAGTTATAGAAGTTCAAACTTATCAATTTCGTGCTAATTAACAGCATCCTAAGCCATACAAATAAGATGCTGACGTCATAATTAACGAGAATAATTGAAATTCGAGTGAAATATTAAAATTCCATTCAAGAAGAATCTAATTCTCCCTAGCCCTTTTTAAGGTTTTGTGTAAACACAAAACCTTATTAAAATCGGTTTACTGTCTGTCTGTCTGTCTGTCTGTCCGTCTGTCTGTCTGTCTGTCTGCCTGTCTGTCTGTCTGTCCGTCACACGCATTTTTCCCGGAGACGGTTGCAGCGATTGACACCAAATTTGGTGGAAAGCTGGGAACTGTGAACGCTCACGCATACAGTGAATTACATCCTTTTACAACGAATTTAAGGGGGGGTCCCCATACATGCAAATGGAGGGTGTAAATTTTTTTTTCATCAAATATAGTCATGTGGGGTATCAAATTAAAGGTCTCGGCCAGTACTTTTCGAAGCTGGTCTTAGTTTTTACATTTGTTGGAAAGGTGGGGAGTGCGGGTGGTTGAAAGTGACCATTCCTTTACGGAAGCCATTCTCAGAAACTACCAAACCGAAAAATCTGAAAAAAATTGAGAGGCTGCCACTATATAGTGCCTGGGCTCCGAAATACCTTCCACACTGATATCTGCATAAATAAAGTTAATAATAGTATATTACTATAATTTTTAGTAATTCGCTGCAGAACCCCCCTTAAATTCATGCTAGGACCACAAATAATACGCACGCAACAATATAGGGTATAATATAGAGCATCATCTTACCAAGTTTGGTGGAAATCGCACTATTACTAACAAAGTTATAATACGTCAAAGTTGTCGCTTCTTCGCAAATTCAAGACTATAAATGTCAATATCATCCGAAAGTGGATATTCCCACATAATATATGCATATATTACGTGCTGCGTACTAAGAAATACACAAAACCTTTCGTACCTGAAGCGTCCAGCTTCCGGTTTCCCGACTTGTCTTATTTTTGGTGGTGCATTTTATACCTAACTGCCAGGTGTGGTGATACTTTCCTTAGTGAGTAACCTGCAACACTGCAAAGTTCCTGCACTCACCTACCCCCTGAGATGCTGCGGTGGGGTACAGCCATTCAGACTGAAGCTATCCATCCCTCCTCTTTTCACATGAAGATGGTTCCGTAGCCTACATAACAACGAAATCTATAAGCCATACAATGGCCGTCTGTTTGCGGTGGGCGGTTTAATTAATCCATACAGATGAGGATAATCTAGCGTGGAAAGTCGACAAGGGTAATATCTATGGTAGAGAAAAAGAGGAGGCACACCCTGCCTCAGATGGAACGATAGGGTAGGCCAGGACGCCAGACAGCAGAATTGGTAAGCCTCGACGTAAAACAGGGATGTCTCGAAGGCAGGTCTAAACCGGATGTCGGTTGTTAGGCCGTTGATTATAATGTGGCACAATGTGGCGTGGAAGATACTTCAAAATTTATTACAAAGATAGGTAGAAGTTTTAGGAGAGTTCTCCTACTTTTGTTCTCAACGAGCAGTGACGAAGGATCAGCATACCATTTGTCTCAAGTGCACTTTCCAGGGAGTATTTAAAGTCGAAGGCTCTCTGATAAGATGGCTGACAATCATCGCATCAGGCCATTTGCTGTGAAGCTCACTTTGAAGGGTGTAGTTACACGGATTTGGACAGTCCATCAGGGAAATTTCTAATGACAGAGAAATATCTTTGTGAAAGAATCCTTTTCGAGAGCGGCATTTTTATTGTCTCTTAAGAAGGGGGAGATGAAAACTCTGACAGGGCTCCTAACAGAACACTGCGCCTAAAATTGCCACATTGGGAAAAATTGGGGTGGGCATCTTAGCTATATGTGCTAATGTGAAGAAGAGCAAGAGGCGGTCTTGCATTTTATACGTAGCTGCCTCGTCAGACCTCAGTCGAAGATACCGCGGAAAAGTTTTTCCTCAATGAGCAATCTGTGCACTCTCTGGCTCTGCAAAATATTCTAAGATTCCAAATAGCCTCTGAACGGCGCAAGTACGAAGCTGTTGAAACCTTGGGAGAGAACTATAGGCCGAATAAAAGGCCTGATATAGCGGCTTCCGCTGTCAAACTAACCTTGCCCAACCTGGTCTCGAGTACATTTATTGCTTTTTTCGGACTCAAAGTGTAGATACAAATACTCTTATGTCTTAATCGTCACCCGAATGATTAATTTAAACTATCAGCCAGTCACCAATCTCCCATCGCAGGACAGATTCGTCCGTAATTGCAACAACTCGAGCGATTGACGGGGAATTCAAAAAAATAAATTGATTGAGTCCTTCTCATCGAACTACCTAATTTGTAAGGTAAATCACGAAAACAAAACCAAACCAAAAACTGGGACGAATCGCTTAAAAGGTTGCGGTTGTATTTAAATTAAAGCTTTTAACAAACAAAAATCAGTAGCAGCGCCCAAAATCACCATTACCCGGTACGATACGCCAAAGAAAAGAACAATTGTCTTCAAGATGGTGTTCTTTCTTTGCTTTCGGGAGCATGGCGAATCCGTCAAAGGAATGAGATTTCTTCATTTTGGACACACAATATGGTAACATGGATTTCTTTTCACTGATTTCAATGAGTTTGCCTCCCATTCAATGGACCCCTTGTACATCTAATGAGAATTTACGTGTGTTTGTCCTAAGAAAATCGGGACAGATTGGCTATGGATGACCGGGGTATTGTCTAACGGCGTCTATGGTATAATCATTTGGGTGACCGAAACCATTTAGGGGCAGATCAGGATGTGAAAAAGTTTCGGTTGAATAATGGGGAATTTGTGTATCTTAGCGACCTCGGTGTAAGGATTTCAACGGAATCGATTAAAATTTTAATTGGGAAGAGTTAGATCCGCTTTTGTTAAGATATTGTCTCAGCCCCTTTTAAAGCGCCGACACGTTGCATTGAAATGCGGGAAACCCGCTACGATGGCGTCAAAAAGTATAACAAGAAACCAATCCAAGCCTATCAATCGTAACGGTAAGCATAAGTAACTAGAACTGATTACGTACGTAAATTTGCGAAAAAACTCGAGAGGAAAGCTAATATCGGTCTAGTTGTTCTGAGAGCTACTTTTCATTTCAGATTGCATGCTTTGGAGATTTGGTGGAAGCACGTGCCGCATGAATTAATTGGAGGTTTTTCCTATTCAGTGCACAAAATGCAGTATCCAAATGGGAAGTTGCTAATGCGGTCATAAAGGCAGTGCCGCCATTTGATAAGCTCCACACAGGTCGGCCATTAGAAAGTCAGCCTCTCGGCATTTAAGACGGACGACCTGTGACCTGAAAGTTGGTCCTCTCTTTGGACCATTGGCCAATAAATTATGATATCAAAGCGATTCTTTATTATTATAAAACTTGGAAAAAAACTGACCATAGAACAACATTGCGATTGTACACGGGCCCCACCAATGAACGATTTCGATGGTGTTCCTCAAGAGAATGGAGATAAATCCAATCAATCAAAATCGTCCAACTAATGATCGACACAAAAAGTAAAAACCTTTGTAGCAATGACTAAGTACTCTCTAACCTGTGACTTTTCATTTGGGATAATTTTAATTCGTTCTTTCTGTCGGGACGTTTTTGATCTTTTTTTTCGTCCATCGTCTTTTCGGACAATAATAATTAAAAGAAACGATTTCCTAATTCTTGTCGCCGATGACGATCATGATGATGATGATGATCTCTCTTGGATTTAGAAGGGATCGGACCACGTTCAGTGATATCCAACAGTTTCTGTTGTCACTTTATATAAATTGAACTTTGCACAATAGGTGGTCCTAACCCTGGAGAATCTGTAGTAGGTAAATCTGAAGAGAGCAAAAAAGGCATTCACCAGTCGCACTCGTACACATCATCTTCGTCATCGTTTTTATCTCGGACTTTGGCTGTTTTCTTTTGCGCCTTTTCAATCCCCTGGAAATAATATATACCGACAAAAGGTAAGACAATTATTAAAAAGGAAAAATTGCCTTTTTCTTGTCATCATCAAATTGAATTTTTTTAAGGGGCCTTTGGGTTCTCATGGAGGATGTGAAAGGTTTTGAGAAAGTCAGGGGTATGTTGCCGATGTGTAAAGGCATGAAACGGAAGTAGGAGCTCGGAGTTGTTTGATTCCGGACATATGCGCGACCATTCTACACTTCTTGGAGAATCAATCAGTTTTATGAGTTTCGAGTTGTGTTTCCTGAAAAATGTTCTTTCTATAAAAATTCTCTGCGAGAAATAATAAATTAACCTAATAAGCTAATGCGAATATGGTTGCCCTTCATTCCTTGCTGGGTATAGCGCTTCAACCACCACCCCCACTTTCTGAGACACTCGCACTCATCCTGTACAGTTCTGCTACAAGTGCCCTCGGGGCGACTCACTCGTCGGCGATCATGGGAGAGTGGATTGCACTGCATGATTTAGCTCGGAATACAGTGTTCGCCCCCTGCTTAATGTGTGATCTTCCGCCGTGCCACTTCCGCCTTTCGATCACAGTACGTACGACCACCAGGCCTCTGTGCCGAATAAGTTCTTCACTTGTTAGCTTACTATGCCAGCGTACTACCATGATAGGAGGCAGACGGGTATTGTCAATGACTTGGAGTTCTTTGATAATAATTAAAAGGCGCGTTTAACATTTATAACGGCGGATGCGAGCCTTGGGGTACCAGGTGAAAAAAAAAGCAACTCCACGTCGAGCTTAAAGAGCTCTTTCTTGCGATTTGGCAATCAACAGAGGTCCCCGAGAAACTCTCACAAGTAGATCAATTCAAATAATTAGGCCGGAGAAAAACTTTCGGAAAAATCTGCTTCCTGGACCCGATTCTCCTCTGTTCTTCTAGTACCTCACAGAACAGAGAACTGTCTTTCAGATAATCCACCAATATCCGTAAGAGGCGGCCTAGAACGTGGAATGAGTTTTCTAGTGTGTCTAGCATGTCTTTCCATTTTACGTAATTAAAGACATTGCAAGCGTTACGTGAAACAATATCTGCCAAGATCGACGGTTGTGTCCCTCCACGACTTGCATGACAACATCCACTGTGTATCTCACTGGTCTAAAACCGAACTGCGCTGTGATAAGTCTTCGACAGCATGCATGCGTGTCGACTCCTAATATGTTGGGTGGCTAGTCGATTATGCTTCAAGTTAAAGTTGCATAATTCGTCACAACCTCTTCGTGATGACCGCTGGAAACCGTCTTCGAACGGGCCAAGAGTGTGCAGGGTCGGACTGAAATTAGGTTGGTTCAAGTGACGAGGATCTATTTGGCTGCCGGTCATATGTTACGGACAAGCGGATCTGGGGGAGGATGAGTCGAAGCAATAGCCCGGAGATCGTCCTCCCAGAATTGGAGAAGGTACTAACAGGATCCCAAGTCGCTGGGGGCTGCGAGGTCAATCTGGAGGTTGGTCTTTAATATGCAAATTCTGGATACCTTGGGCACATTCCTACCTCCTACCTCGGTAGCGAGGTAGCATGCCGTGGCTTGTCGAGATTTACCGGAGCTGTATCTTTTTGGGTTACGTACCATAACGTTGGAGACGCGCACGAGTGATTTTCATACCTAAAGCAGGAATGGGCGGCTATGAGTCCGCGACCAATCAGACTCACCTCTTTCGTGTTGGAGACCTTCGAGCTCGTCGTGGATATCCACTTAAGGACGATTATGGGGAGAATGCCTTTCTCTAAGTCCCAGCACGCTACAAAGCTAAATCTACAGAAACTGCCCTCCCCGAAGTAATAATCACGGTTGAACAGTCATTATAGTACAGGCGGTATATTCTAGCTGCCTTCTTGGATATAGACGGAGCATTCGACAGCGTTAATAGCAATGCCATCAAAAAAGCCTTGATTGGTATCGGATTGGGGGGGGGGGGGGTTGTCTTTCTTGTGAATTGGATAATATTCGTGCTAAGAACCAGGATAACCGAGTCTGGTCTGGAAGGTGACCAGAGCTGTGAGCAGAGGCACGTTCCAGGGTTTTACTAATTCTAAGGTGCTCTGGTTGATAGTCATGGACGAAATTCTACGGAAAAAAGCCCTTTATGGCCTTCTATGCTTCCAAAAGGGCTGGGGTTCGAGTGCTACCGCAGCCCTGCCCGGGGCCTATGCCTCCTCTCGCTAGACCTCCACATTAAATCCTTTGTAGAGTGCAGTGCTGGCAGACTACGTGTGTCCGGATGCTGGACAGCAAAGCGGTACGCTCAAGGCCATTCTGCTCTGGGTTTCCCGGCATTAGAACATAGAAAGAATGAGCGGGCTGATGGACTGATCAGGCGAGGTTCTGCTATTGGCAGTTCTTCGGTGGGCACAGTCTGTGTCCCGCTAGTGACTATCAAGGGTAGATTGTATTTGCGTTACGTTACTTAGCAGCCGCAGACCTTAGATGGCCAAGGAAGTGAAGGAGAGTTAGGCTTACCCATAACAAAACGCGATCACGAGAGCTTGCCAGATGCGTGCCAATGGATACAAGATTAAGGCGGTTTGTGCGGAGCACTGGCCCATAGGGCGTTTCTGCCAGAGTCGGCATACAGTACAGTTCACATTGCTGAAACTGCGGAGAAGAGGGAGAAACTATCAGGCACTACCGTTGCTCTAACTAGAGCCAGTCTGTGGACACTAGTTTAACTATTATTTGGGGATCTCAGAGAGATCTGTAGCTGCATGCTGGGAGAGCCGCTTTTGTTCGTGAATGCAACAGGCGGGCTCTCAAGATTGGAGCCAGCTGGATTCTGCATCCTTGCTCTTACCACAGCAGTCATGGTCTTAGGAGTTTGTGGCATCAAGACGACGCACCACCACGTTAAATGGCCTGCTCGGAGTGGCCACTTATACCTTCCCCTACTCTTGATAAGCTTTTTGAACGCTGTCATGCCGGTTGTCAAGCATACAGAGAATTGGGCATGCAAACGGAAACTTAGGGTCCCTTTTCCATTTGCTAGTAAGCCTTGCTACCTTCCAGCGTGAGGAAAAGTGCCTTCTTTATGGCAGACCGGGGCAGTAGGTTTGGTCGAGTTTGTATAAGTACCTTTGCGTGGATACTATTGGGTCCTGGCTCTTTCTTGTTTTTCATGGGGAGAACTGCCTCATCCAGCTCTTTTATGGAGAAAAGGGGACAACCCTCGACACCAGTCCGTGCTGGGTTTGGAGGAAACAATATCCATACAATACGGTCCATCTGTTTAGCATTAAGCGAACATGGTTTTCGCAAATCGTGATTTTTCAGGTAACCGGTTTCAAACCGAGTCTCCAATGATTCTCATTCATCTCGTCAACTTGGTCCTGCCAACAACGAGCCCTGCTTTTGTTTATCGCGCTCCTTTGGCCTGTCTGTAGTTTGTCAGTATGACGCATGTTGCTTCCTGGACATTTAAACATTGTGGCATTGTGTGCTTGTGACACTCCTTCCCCATTCAGCAATTTTCGTCGTACACCATTACTTGCCATGGCTGAGTGCTCTCTAGGACATGGAACCTCCGCAGGCCGTTGTTATCAGGATCATCAATGAATATACCGCGGTGTCAGCTGCAATGCCACCACCACCCAAAGTGCCCTCCAGCGCGACTTTGCCGGTTCTAAGAGCTTTGACGAATCTTCTGATTTTCATTTTGCCGATATTCCACGCACAAGGCGACCGCTTGACTGGTGCACGCCAACAAATAGTATCAACTACTTCGAATGGAATGTATGCTGGTTATTTGCCGAGAAGTCATTCAGAATTTGCTATCAATTTGCCAGTGGAGCCATTGATTCCGAAGCAAAGGTTACGTTAGGGATGCTTTCTTTGCAGCCTAGGCACGGGAACATTGGTAGGAACCAAGTATTTATAACAACGACTCCTGTTTTTGCCACCATTTTCAGGATTCGTTTCCTTGAGGAGTCTGGGTGAGGCATGCCCCATCCAAGCACCCTGGCATTGAAGTCGCCCTCTACCACGATCCGCCCATCCGTTCCAGAACGACGTTCTACAGAACATTAAGCCTCCGTTGGAAGTCCGGCATCATCTCATTTGGCGTTGGGAAAATTCTAAAAAACGTTACCCGTAAACGCCTTTGGCTGTCTCGAACCCAGTGGTACCCGGTAAGCCAGGATGCCATGAAGCTGGGTTCGGTACTATTCGCTGATTAGCAATCGATCAGCTTTTACTTCCGTAACGAACTGTCCTAGCAAATCGTGAGCAGTTACACTCAGGTGCATAATAATTTATGGGATGTTAGCCGCACCTTAGATTTTTCCAGTCGTGTCCTGGAGACTGGACATAGCCCCGTTACAGGTGTTTGCTTTGTAACTCTTCTTCTGCTAGAATTCTGGCAGGTTCTAGGTTAGTGGGGGCTATCTGCATTCGTACCCTACATACTACCTATCCAATTCTCATTTTGAGAAATTTCCTCGCGTAGTATTCGGCAACTTCCATCGCAGCGAATTTTTGACATCGAAAATTCGTAGAGAGTGTATCCGGGTATTACTCGCCTGTCCTCCACTTCGACGTTTTTGACAAAACAGTTAAGATTTTCAATTTAAAGAGAGCACATAGGCTAGGAATCAGAACCTTCTCTCCCAGTAGCGTCTTAACCGTCTCGCAAAATGTACTCTTGTTAGTTGTCCTCAGGACTAATTCAACGACAAGTCTGCAATCCTTCATTTTCCGTATGGAAGATACTTTTACTCTACTGTCTTTGAACTTGATCTCATAGCGGATCTCGCTGAGCACTTCCGCACATGTCTTTTCTTCTGTCGGTTTAATGAGCAGAGCTGACATTCTAGTCCTTCTTCGTTTCGTGCGGTGATCCACTATTCGTAACCGCCTTGACTTTGGGTAGAAAATTGTCAGTTCCCTTTTCAGGAGGACTATTGCAGAATGCATGGGTTTTACCACTGCCACGTACTTCTCGACAAGCCTTGCGTTTTCAGCTCTAGCAAGGACAGTTGACTGGGTTCTTACTGGGCTTATGTCCCATTCTCCCTGTTCAGTTTCCCTTTTTCTAGAAGAGGGTCATTGCACGGTACTGTTGAGTTGGTGTCTTCGTCCCGCATTGCCTTGCAGGACTTTTTGATACATATATTTGGGCACATCTTTCGCTGGTCGCATCATTGAGCGACCACTTTTCGTACTGCGCCCAAACGTAACAAACTTTTTCTCCTTTCCAATTTTTTTCATCGATTTTGCCAATTTTAAAATTTTTGTTCTGCTTGAAAATCTTACCACTGCACGGTAACAGGCTGCAATAGTCATGAAGGGGTGTACCTTCGGGAACAAAACTCCTACCTCAGGTCCCTGAAATCTGAGTTATGTCTAACTGATCCCGAAACTCATGGATGGACCAACGCTTGCTTGGGAGAACGTGGTCTTCTAATATTGGGCCAATGCACATTACCCAGCCAGGGTCCCGAAGGGCTAACTTCTGATACATCCCATAACTACGATCTTTAGAGGCGTCGGCAGAGAATCGCTAGCAGTCTATTGATAAATTGCAAAATTATTTTCAGTGTCTGGGAATGTGTTTCAGTTTATCCTGAAAAGGTCGTGGTCGTCGAAGATACTATTCGAAGAAATCACTTCTCATCAACATGCAAACCCAGATGCCATAAATGAGGAACAAAGTATGTATCCATCATGGATTACATCTTCACCTGATACTTCTTCATCCACTCACATGTTGGGGAGGTGCGGCCTATCGGACTCTCGCCAAAACTTTAATGGTCGACAAAAGATTGCTTTTAGCTGGAATTGAAATTGGGTCCCTTTGAGAAATGGAGTGATTTTGCCTGAACGCAACATTATGATGATCATACATATCCTCGTAGAAATACACCTTCTGTCGAATACAAAATGCTGCTTTCGTTTGTCTCTTCTCTTACCCGCCACATTGGCGTCATCTAGGAAAAAAGTTGGTGCTCAGTAGACATGATTTATCTGTCCTGTACTCTCTCGCCATATTTACGGTCCTCTGTATGCCGATGTGGATCCTCCAGTTCAGGCTATCCAGGCTATCATAATTTGACCATTATTATTCCAATCTATCTAATTGTATCAATGCGCTAATACATAGCATCACAGTAATTCATGTGATTGAAGTTAACTATCCGGATTGAAATTGGAAATATAAACTTAAAAATGATATAGACATTTATGAATGCAAATTCAAGAAGTGAGTAGAAGAGTTAGGAATTTTGAACCTAAGGAACCCTAAAGAAGCGATGCTATTGGCTCGCAAATGTTTAGAATAGGCTTCGAGGCCATCAAGGATCGACCTCAAGCGTACATAAAAGTCACTGATAACTTAAGACATTTGAATCTCTTTCTAAATATTTATAATTAAATCTGCCATTATTTCTGCGAAAATTGTATTCGACCGAAAGCCATTACCTATCAACTCTCTCCTACTAAATACCCAATTGCATGTCATGAATTACAATTCAAGGATCTAGTTATTACTCATCTTCATTTCACCTCCCACTTCAATTCATCCCAACCAGTAGTCACAATATTACTATAATGGCAACGGAGCATAATAGACGAGAAAGGACATAATGACTACCGGAGGTAAAAAGACGAGTCTGAGACGGTACAAGACTTCTGATTACCTTTTCTTTCATTATTTTCCTATTTTGCAAGACCACACCATTGTTACCACTACCGCCCGTTTCCAAGTGCATTGTGTCCGAGGCGGTTGCCTGTTCCTGATTGTTCGAATAATATCTAGACCGTGAAATCCTTGTAATCCTGAAGCGCATGGCGCTACACTTGAACAAGCCTAGCTAGTGCCCATTTCTCAAGGCATCCGATCAACAATGTAGGTGGCATGAAAGAGTTTCTTTTTCGTCCCCAGCAAAGGAATCCTTAGGATGTATTGTTTTGTGTTTTCAGGTGCAGTTCAATTATCTTCGTTCTTCCTTTGTCATAATTTTGCAAATAAGAAGGAAAAGAGCAAAAGGCAAGTGGCCTAGGAGCAGGAGTGCTGCTGGAAAAAGGATTTGCATGTTATGCTAATTGAATAACAATGGAGATGAAGAAAAGAACAATTTCATCGCATTATTGAAAATAAGCATTAGGAGATGAGGACGGACTGCTGGTGTCCTTTGATGTTAAAGAGGTACAGTAAAATGAGTTGGGATTTCGAGTTATAGGAAAACTCTTGACGAACTCATTGCATGGAATTGGAATGTTCAATTAATTTAGCCCTTAAATATGCCAAAATGGAGAAGTCGTATGAGGATCACAAATTTCACATAGCCCCCTCTCCATTCCCACTTGACGGACTAATCAATACATATCAATCAGAGCACCCCCAGCTCTACATTTTGGATTAGAAAAGTAAATAATAGACATGTCTATTGTCCGTTGCCAATTACATGCCCATTACACAAATCAAATTTTAATAATCAATACAAATTCCCATGAAATGCAATGATTTTGAAAATCCCCTATAAAGAGCAATTTGAACCTAATTAGTGGAAATTAGAGATAGCAGGAGGGTGGGTCCAATTTAATGGCAATGATTATACTATGCAACCGTATTTTGTGAGCTCTGAAGGGCTACATGTCAATCCTAGCGGCGGAGGCCTGCAGACATCTCTCATCAGTCGAATTGTTGCTGTCATTTCATAAACATAAATTGACAGAATCTGAATGGCTAAAGTGGCCTGACCTTAATGCCACATCATCGACATTGCGTTTACAATCATTTAATGCATCCATGATGCATTGTGGTAGGACAGCTGCCTCTTTATGTAATAGACAATTTGTGTTCGAAAAGTCTTTTTTTACAAGGGGCTTACTCAGAGGGGTGCAACCTAATGTGCCTCGGATTATAAATGCATATCTGAGGCACATCAGGCTAAAGTTTATATATAAATATATAAAAATACCTCAATCTTTCGATTCAGGAGTGGTTGTGGGCGATCTTGGCTATTCTGCACTTCCTGCAATAAAGTAGAATTTGTAGGCCAGTTCGTCCAACATAATTTTGGCAAAACATTGCCATTATATAGGTTCGGAGACAATACACATCCCGTTTGAGCGTTTTGTCCATTCAGTTTTCGAATCTTAAATAAAAATGTGTCTTGATGTTACCCTCCATCTATTATACTGTATCTGGATAGCATGGTGGTTAGAGCGATAGACTTTCGAAGCGGAAGGTTGCAGTTCAAATGTAGATGTCGGATACCAGACAACTCAGCTGTGAATGAATACCTGAATCAAATTAGGGTCATAATCACAGCCGAGCGCAATGTTTGCCCTATTGCCTCCTACACTGTACAACGACTACCTGACATGGCATTGATTTGTGACTTCCACACGATTGGAATAGGTTGCACATCATCTGACACTGTGACGTTTTGGTACCTCAGTACACCAGAGTGGCATCTCGTGCAAACGGCTCTCAGATTAATGTTACGGCTGCATTCTTCCCGATAAAAACCTTGGCAGGGCTGCAAGTTTGCTTAAAGTTATGACACCATTACGTTAGCAGTGCAGGCTCAGTTGAGATGCACTCCTAACTAGTGCCTGATTCCGGTTCTGAGCACAAACTCGCATAAGGATTTATGTCAAATGGCAACACCAACAACAAACAAGACGGAGTTATGACGATCACTTACTGAAAAAGTAGAAAGGCCCACAATCCTAACGGGAAAAACAACTTAAAATGAAAGAACGGGTGACACCGTAGAGGCTTAGAGCTCTGGCGGCCAAAAAAAGAGAGACACCACCGAATCAAAGTTCGGAAAACGGGCCACAAAAAAGATGGCAAACTCCGAGCTGGATGACACCCCTTTGTCGGGAAAAAAGGCCATGCAGAAGCGTAGGTTATCTCACCGGACAGAATGGACGTCATCCGAAAGGAACGGGTGGACGAAGGACGGCTTCGCAAAAAGTGCGGTATTGTCCGTCGGAAAATGAAGGCTGCCACCATCGTGCAGCGAAATATCTCCATGGATATCAAAAATGGCATAATAGAGATGGAAGAACTGCTGGACCTTACTGCACACCAGCGGAACTCCTGGAAGACAGCCGAAGAGGAGTTCAGGAAAAGAACACATCACAGTGCAGCCCTTAGTTGCAGAAAACGCAGTGCCCTCACCCCGCCAGAGGGGAACATCGAACAATCGATAAGAAGAGGTATGAGAAAAATAGCGTGCATCTGCCGACGAGAACGCAGCAAGGAAAATTCCACGAGATGGTAACCAAATGGACGAACCCGCGTCGGAAAAAAGAGAAATCTTATCAACAACAAGCTGAGTTGAATAGTGACGACAGAGACTCCTTTGCAGCAAAATTGAAACCGAATACGACGGTAACATCAGCGCCAAAAAAGAGAAGGGACGAACCACGGTCAGAGGCCATTCTCATCAATCCGAACTAAGCGGGATTTTTCGCGGAAGTTCTTCGAGAAGTCTGTAACAACGCGAAACCACAAGACGTTGGGGCAGATGCTAAATCTATGCGGCGGACTCGGACTGGCGATGTATTTGTCGAGCTTGGGTTGAAGACCAATAAGAAGAGTACGTCCTGTGGAACAATGCCGAACATGCTAGGCACGAAAGTAATTTCCAGCCTAGAACCCACGTGCACCTTTGAAATAAAGGATCTGAGTTGTCCAACTAACACGGAAGAGGTGAAGGAAGTGATAAAAAGGGTCTATCCAGATGTGAGCAACCTTAAGGTGGGAGTTACGTTTGTCAACTCCAGAGGGCAAAAATTGGCCATTGTCTCTGAGAAGACAGTGGGCCAACTTCTCCATTACGGGAAAATAAAGATTCAGTGGATTATTTGCAGAATAAGGTGAATCGCAGTTCCAACCCGCTGATTTCTTAAGTGCTGGGCATACGAACATATAGCAAGGGCTTGGAAAGGACAACACTGAAGCACTTTGTGTTATATGTGTTGCGAACTAGAGCACAAAGCGAAGACTTGTCAGTCGGCAAGGTGCTGTGCGAACGCGGTCTGCAGAAAGAAAATTTACCTCATGTTCCTAGCTCTGTTCCTAGCGGTGCCAGGTTTTCAAAGAAGAGTTACAGTCAAACAACTTGATCCACATCCTGCAAGCAAATATGCATAGGAGTGCAACTTTTTACAACCTGTTGGGCCAGATGTTGCAAAAGAGAAGAGCTAGTTTGTTGCTTCTTAGCGAGCGGTACCGAAATATGACCTCACCATCGTTGTATGAGGATATATCTAGCACTGCTGCCACTTGGGTGAATGATACGGTTAACTTGCCTATGATCGAGAAAATGGCTTCGTTTGGGTTTATTGTGTGGAAGCGACGTTTTCCACACACCGAATAAATTTATGCCCCCTTTTCAGAATAGGCTCGTCGTCTAGTCGGGGAAGATTTTAATGCCAGAGCCCTCGAGTGGAGCATGCTTCAACCAGATTCTTGAGGCACACAGATTTTGTAGATGGCCGCCAAGATAGGATTTATTATCTTAAACACCGGCAACACTTCGACATTCCTGCGCCCTGGTTGCGAGAGCTCTGTCCCTGATGTAATTTTGCTACGGAGTCCTTAGTGATGGCGGCTTTACGGTTTCTAATCAGGGCAGAGGCAAATTATCAGACACTGCCTCACTTCTACCCTGGGAGCAACGTGACCGCAGCGGCTCGCCGATGTTAAATACTTTTTTATATATTTCGTTGAGGGAGTAAGTTGCTTCCCATTTGGTCCGGTCCGGCATCAAGTTGATGCGGACTTAGGACCCCGCAATTCTCAAAAAAGTATTTGGAAGTATCCTTCACGACAACCTAAATCGAACTATTATAATAACCTCTCATAAGGAAGCTGCTTTTGGTAAACCCGCTGTTACCTAAGTCAGCGCACAAGTGCGAGTTGCCGCTGATTTTCCACGATATCTCGCATTATTGACGTCGTAGCGTAGACTATCTTGTATTTCCCGAATTCGGGCCGCCTACCCATTCGCACGAAAGAAATCATCAGTTTTTCTCGATCCCGGGCAGGCTTTCAATTTGTCGATTTTCCAATTTTGTCGCATTCCGGACGTCCTAGCGTTAAAATTCTTGCCTTTCCTGTCCTCCTCGTTCGAGCGTATTTTTGCCCATTTTTCGAAATTTTTACGATCCATAAGGGCTGTCCAATTTCCACGATATCTCGTGTTCCCGAAGCCAATACGTGAAAATTTGAATGTGACCCACCTCCCCGTTCTAACAAGGTACCGCCCACAACAACCCGATGATTTTGTATTTTCCCTCTTTTTCGCAATTTTTCCAACCAATGAGTCATGGAAATTTTTAATTTTCCCCGGTTTTGGCCAGGCTCTCTGCGTTGATTTTGCGCGATATCTCACCTTCCCTTTGTCGTAGTGTGAAAATTCTTCTATTCCTTGGCCAGCCAACGATTTTGGATTTTTGTCCATTTTTCTAAATTTTCACGACCCGGCGGTCATGGGAGCCTATGGTTCTCCTTAATTTTAGCCAGGACCTCGGGTCGTCGATTTTCCGCAATATTTCGAGTTCTTGATTTTGTAGCGTGAAAATTCTTGCATTTCCTGAATCTGGGCCGCCACCCTGTTTCAGACGTCGCAGTAATCTGACCATTCTGCATTTTTCTTCACAATTTTTCTCCACAATTTTTGCGATCCGGGGGTCGGCCAGACCAAGCCCTCGGACCGTCGATTTTCGCGATATTTCGGCTTCCCGGCGTTGGACATCTTCATCATATCTGCGATAGCTGAGGAGGAACTTCCTTAAATTACCCGGAGAATTACTCATTGGCTAAACCCGGAGTCCCTAGTTATTTAAATATATTACCTCTCGAAAAGGACACGTTAGCAAAAATATGCCTAACAGGAGGCTCCAGATAGAGTTGCCGATTACTTATGGCCGGAGAGGTTCGCTCTACACTATTATACACGGCACTTGTCTGGGAGGAAGCATTAGCGTGCGACAGCATTCTGAGGAAGGGAAACATGATTTACCGTTTAGTGGCGCTAAGGGTGTACAGCGTCTTCAGGACAATGTCAGACGAGGCAGCGTGCGTTATTGGGAAGAGTCCCGGTGAACATTCTGGCAAGTGAGACACTCTGCTTGTATCAGAAAAGGAGAATGAATCTACTTAAAAAGAATACAGAATAAGGAAGGGCAGCAATGCGGAAGTCGCTGGAAAAGTGGCATCAACAATGGAGTGATTCGCAGAGGGGTTGCTAGACCCAGGCTCCAATTCCGCGTATTGAGGAGTGCATACAGTGCAGTGACGACACGACAAGATTAACTACTAACTCACCCTATATCTGTCAGGCCGTGGTGATTATAGGAAGTATCTGGACCGATTCACGTTGGATTATACTCTCTTTTGCGCTGAATGTGGTTCTACACCTGAGGTTCCGGAGTATGTCATGTTCTATCGTCCACTATTTTACTCAGAAGAAGCTTGAAAGGCTCTCTGAACATCGTCGGGGAAATAAAAGAATTCAGGCGGGATTTAGAAAAGCGGAGCGCGCAAAGAAGACGCGAAGAATAGAAGCGCTTAAAACGCAGTCCTCCTCGTAAAGGAGGAGGAGGAGGAGAAGAACAAAGTGGGGATCGTTTTAGTGGGTGAGAATCCAAGAGAAGCATTCAGGAGAGCAGACTGTTTTTCTATTTCGAAAATTTTGCAGGGCTTCGACTTCTATTTCAGTAAATCCTGACGTTTTTTCGAAGGAAAATTTGTTATACTGCTATTTAGTCTCCAACCTATGCTACCTCTTTCAATTTCCTTACCCTTTAATGTCATCAACTGTATCTATTGTGCCTAATTTAGTAACTGGAGTAAATCAATGCACGTCATGCAACCACACCAACTAACCACTCATATAACAATTTATCATTACCCAATTTTGCATTGACTACATGACTAGCATGTTTCGTTGCCAGAGGACATAATACCTCTATCCTTGCCAGCCTCCTTTTATCATTATGTAACTGTCATCACAACATGACAAGCGACTATTATACACTATTTGAACAGAACCTCTCCTTCACCCAGCTCCCAATAAATGCAACCCATGCACATATGTACTGGCTGGGAAATTTTGAAACAGGATATCATCATAGAGGCGGCATAAAAAAGGATGAGCTGAAAAATTGAGTACTTAAGCGCGGGATCTGTAGTACATATGTATGTACGCGCAAATTTAGAGCACTCGGCATCTGTCCAAACTCACATCAATCATGTCCCTGGCATAATTTTTCTATAGATACATGAGGATTAAAAATTTCCAATCTCAGCATCCTAATCCCGTGCGCGTCCTTTTGTAGTTCGAATGTTTAGTTACTTAATGTAAGGATGCAAGAAAAATGTGTAATTCACCCTCGTATAATTTGTTATACCCTGAATGTAGGAGTGAATGTTTGAAGAATCATTTTTGTATCAGCACCATCAAAAAGGATAATTTTGAAACTTAAAAATGCATTAAAGTAATATAGTGCGAGCGGAAATTTCTGACTCAAATTCCCAGTGTCAGATTATCAAAGATACTTTTGTAGTTAACTATTTTTCTGTCAAGAAACCATCCAGGATATAAAATTGAAATCATCATATCACTAAATGCGTCCACGAATATGAAGAAAAAGATTATGAAAATTTCAATCGAAAAAGAACCAATCCAACCTTCAACTTTTCTGCCTCTTGATGTTTGATAAAAGGGTCCGACTCCCGATACTCGATGCTCTGCAACAGGACTGGTTTCCATTAAGCCATTGTCCTCGAAACGAACTTTTTTTTTCACCCGATTCCTCTTATTTACTTTCATCATTGTCGCAATTGTATGTACAGAGTGGGACTATTCCCAGCATACGTATGGACCGGATAAGGGACTCAAAGTAGAGATGTCGAGAGGATGAATAAAGTGAGGTAACAATCGCGAACGCTTGGGTGCTTCCATAAATCACGTATAACCCTCAATCATCGTCATCTTCATCTTCCCTACATAAATATTGTGTTTCCTGTGGGCGAAAATATGGAACCGATGTTGCTGAGGATGATGATCTCCTTTCTATTTTTTTTTTGAGGGCACTTTGAAGAGGTTTTAATTCCCAGAGGCTGGAAGCCATGTGCTCTATATATGATACTCGTATTGTTCGTGTAAAGAATAGAGATTTGTCAGCCTATAGGGGATGTGCGACATAGCGCGACAATTGTAGGCTTCGTCACAAAGGACACTGATAATGTTGACATATTTGAAAATGTCCCAGATTTTGAGTGAGGCGATTGGTGGGATCATTACGAGGGAGGAACCTTGGTGACACATCGTCTAAAATGGAGGAAAAATGGACCACTTTAATTTGCTGTTGTATATAAGTGAAGGACCCAATTTTTCCATACTGAAGAAACGTTACGAATGATTAGATTCAATCTCGTATGAAAAAGCACGCGAGATGCATTTATTGTAAAAAATGAATGACAGCAAATCCTTTCTTTGTTTAGTCAATACTTAAAACAACTTAAAAAGGGTACCAAGGACGCTCTGTCAAAAAAAACCCAATTTTTATTGTAGAATGTGAAACCCTCCCTCCCACAGTAGGCATATTTTATATAATATCTTTTAATGCATCATATTTCATTAGGGGTGGAATACCCTCTAGAATACCGTAAATAAAAGGGAGCTAACGTGCTCATAGTTTCTACACTTAACTTCGAATTCAATTAGAATGCTCGTATTCTAATCATAAAATCGAGTTTCAATAACAAACTCTTCACAAAAGCTCGTCAACAATTTTTAATAAGAGTGAAGTGGTGTCGAATCCTTCAGATATTATTCATTTTGTATGTTCTTAATTCAAATCTTTCAAAATTTGAATGGCTAATATATACGGCGTTCAGATAATGTCTGCTGTTTGGACTGAGGCTGATCACTTCTTTAAAATATTTGACATTTGCCTCTCGAATAATTCCTTCAAACAGTACAGCAGAATACTCATTAGGTTCATTAAGTTCTGGCATTACCAACACGAATCGGATAGTCTCATTATTGACTGGCTTTTTTTGTAAAAAAAGACCAATCAGACCTACGTCTACTGTCTTGATCCTGTAATATTTGCCTGTTAAAGTTTGGAGGACATACAAGCCCTTGATTATCTGTCAAAATCTTATGTCATCTTCAAAGTTATTGCGTTGGATTATCTACTGCAAATATTCCCAAATAGGCCCACAATATAGTGTAATATTCATGCTTCGATTGGGGTACTCGAAAAAGTGAGTTCTGGAGAAGCTTTGGTGACACATGACAAATTAGGACGCAAACTGAAAAAATGACTGTGATAGCAGGAGAGATTGGTAGGTCCAGTGCGCTGTGCAGTTTTAGATCGTCGCAGCGGCTCAAAGGACACGTGAAGAAATTGTAAGAACTTGGTAAGTAGGTAGGTTCGGTGGCCACTACTGAGAGCTCAATTAGCGCGTGTGGTGGCCGCTTTGATGCCATAAGCTCACAGGACCATGACTGCTGTGGTTAGAGCAAGGAGGCAGAGTTCAGCCGGCTCAAACCTTCAGTGGCAGCTTGTAGCATCTAACAAGAAAAGCAACTCTCCCACCTTGCATCTATCTCTCTAACGTACTCAAAAAATTCTTTACTCAGTCTGCAGCCTGGCTCTAGCTGCAGCTGAGCAATCGCAAAAAAAGTGCCTGAGGATTTCTTCCTTTTCACCGCAGCTTCAGAAAAGTGAATTGTATGATTATTCTGCTACCATTGTCCCCTATAGGCCAGTGCCCTGGGCGCCGTTCGCATGCGTTTGACACATAAGCTTTCGCGAACACGTCTTTCACAATCAGGCATAGATGGCGATACAAGCCTTCTCTCAGTTCTATGTTCAATCTCTCGGACACAACACACAACACAATATCACCAAGTCGTCGGCGTACACCACCACCTTCTCCTCGCTCCTGTCCAATATACGTAGAATTCCATCACTATTAATTAGAGCAGCGGGGAGATGACGCTACCCAGAGGTATACCCCTGCTCACAGCTCTGGTCAAGACTGAATTATCCCAGTTCTCAACATGGATATTTTTGGCATTATGCTCTACAGGCCCGGAGTTTTATACGCGGAGAAGCTGCTTATAGCCCAGTCGGTTTTATCCTGGGTAATTACCGATTTGGTTGTCTCTCACAATAGACAGCACAGTGTCAAAATCGATCCAAAGTGACACTACGATAACTGGTAGCATCGTTGAACTTTCTGCAGTCACCTTTCTGGAATATATAAATATTATTCCGTCAAGTTCACCTAGGGATTGGGTGAAATGTCTGGGGAAATGAATCTTTTTCTCATTCATTCTTACTTCAAAATTATAATGCAGAGGATAAGTCCATGGAGCACCATATTGTTCTTAGTTGTACCGAAAATCTGTCATGTCGTGAATTTGAGTGGGGTTGGATTTAGCCCACTTAGGTAAGTTAGGTGTCCTTGGTTACCTAGCTCGGTTAATCGAGAGCTATCTTTCGGAGGAAGATCTATTAAGAGACATTGCTGACCGGTTGAAAGAACACATTATGACAGCAGATCTTCTCTGAGTATTTGGAATTCTGCTGCCCTGCATGTATCAGAAGATATGACGTCTGTTTGCAGAAAATCTTATGATGGGTGTATTTGCGAAGCACTCAGAAAATGTAGAGCTTTTTGGAAGCTCATGCGAACGGGCTTAATCTTCGGTTGGTAATCACGAAGTCGTCTCAAAACGGAAACCTCGGGGTAATAATTTAGGTTAAGTGGAGCTTCAAGGGATGCTTGGATTACGTATTGTACAGGTATCGTGAAATCCAACCTACTATCTGTGGCTCCTGTCGTGTCGGGAGAATTGGACACCAATGTGATTCGTAAAAGGAAGAGTTCCACATACCGGCTAATACTAATGGTGTGCATCTAGTGAGGTAGTTTGTGTCATGGTGGAAACGAAGTGATTGCCGATTTCTGAACATCCACTCCACAGCAGCTGTACAGGATATGACAGCGACGGTGGGACTATTCCGGAAAAGGTCGCTGAACTCATACACTGATCCCATTGATTGTGCGGAGAATTGAAATATCACCTAACATAGTTCATTTTGAGGCACACCGATTATAAGAAGTATTTGCATCGTCCAACATTGGACGAGTCTTCCAATTGTTCCGAGCACATTGAAAGCGTGGGGCATCTTATGTCCAATGATTAGTTTGTGAAAGAAGGAGGTTGAAGGATGTAGAGATGCTGAGCTAGAAAAAAAATTGGAGTTCGGCAAACGCAATACAGAACAAGTCCCAAGAACTGAACTTACCTGGAAAGAGGCAACGAGTACGTAATTTGATTGACCAGAGCTGATACTTAATGGTGGTCCACGAAATATTGGCGGCTTTGGTAGGTGGAAATCCCGCACACTAGTGCGTAATTTTTAAGATTTCCACCCCCATTTATAGAAAAAAAGCCAAGTGTTGTTTGGCGGCTAAAGGATAATAATGAGTGACCTGGTAAATTCTGAGAAATGACTCCTACTTTGCAAAGACGACCTACAGCTCTTGCTAGCAAATCTTTACCTATATCTCCACAAAGGTGGTTGTTTTGGGATGGCCACTTGGATATAGCGTGAATCTGCTTCGAGTTTTACTTTTCGGATCGTGGTGGAGCCATTTAACACACCGCAAGATTCTTCTGGTACTACTTTTGCCGTAGAGCACACCATGTTTCTCCATGAGTACACACACAGTATTGTGTCATTTTTTCCAAAGTTTTTGACAATCCGGATTGGTTCTCGGTTATTTGTACGGTGATATGAATATGGTTGTCAAGAATGGGTTCCAAAATCTTCTTGATATGGGACAGCAACCGGATCGGACAGTGATTTGAACATTCTGCTGGAGTACCTTTTTTTCCATATTGGAATTGTGATGCTTTCTTGCAAATCAGTTGATGTTCTATCTCCCTAAATAACCCGATTGAAGGACTCACTGAGCCACAGTGTTGGATCCAGCTCTACGCTTTCCATAGATCAGATGCGATGTCATCTAGTGCTGTTGTTTTCTCCGGTTCTATTCGATTTATTGCTTCCTTGACTTTAATGGCGCTGACTGAATTACTTCAAATGTTGGAATATTCCCGTCAACTTTAATGAAACCTAATAAAGAAATCATTTCATATAGTTACCGTTTGCAGATTATATAAACATGCTAGCGTCGGAAAAAGTAAATTCCAATGAAGCTTTGGTGACACTTAAAAAGCTCCTGAAAGAATTAAAGCAAAAATCATGACGCAAGCGGAAAAAAATCGAAATAACGTTCATCAGGAAAGATTGATAACTCCAGGCTTTTGGGTTTTGATCACCATCACCATCACCATCACCATCACCTCAAGATATAGGTAGGGAAATTACAGCAACTTGGCCGGCCCAAAACCGAACAAATTTCTGGGTAAATTTTCATCAAACCCTTCCAGCGAATAATTTACAATAGATTCCAGTCGTTTTCTGATAGATAATTTAGGTTTCGAGAGACGAGATCACCATTTAACGCAACCAATATGAATTTAGCTAAGGCTAATCGAAGAAGATAAATCCTTTATAATGATTGCACTTGACGTTAAAATTGCGATCATTTGTGCTAGATGCTTCCCTTTCTTCTTCTTCTTTAGCATTTCTGTTATTCAGTAACGGGGTTGGCTCGCCTTGATCAAATGCACTATTTTGCTTGCTCATAGGATTGTTCCACGGAACCGAGAATCGCTCAAATCGCCATCTAACGTATCAAGCCTTTGTTGCTTCAGACGTCCTTTTGGCCGCTTTCCTTCGACCATGATGGTCAGGCTGATCTTAGCTAGTGAATTCTTGTCGAGGCACCATCCTTTGCCTTTGCTATTCAGTCAACACTCGGAATACTAGAGGGTGACACTTTACCGCAAAGGTGATTAGCTTATGGGCAACCGCACTTAAAAGCAAAGCAAATAGAGAGAAAATAGGAGACACATACTGACTCTGTCTAAGAAGGCTCCAAGAGAGGAGTAGGAGAAATCACTATAACTTGAATGACCGTGTAACACCCAGGTGAATCAAGAGGTAATGACGGTAATTGCTGAAGCTACTAACAGTTCAGTATGGAAGGTGATCCTTCAATGAGTTAGTGATTCCACTGAGTATTATTCCTTGATTGTATCAGAGGGCGACTATAGTGGAATTTGTGAATAGCAACCATCTCAAGATCATAAAAATCTTAAATTTTCTTTATGCTTCCGCACTGGTTCCCGGCGATCGTATGAAGGCTTCTCAGAAGTCTCATCTTCCTCAAACTTGAGGGAGAATTTCCACGGCATCGTTTGGACATTCTGTGGTTAAGTGAGGCAGGAGGACGGGGAGCACTTGTCTCCCTTTCTGGGATTGTATTATTGTACTTTGGCCTGGAAGATGCTTGAAACTGTTGTCGAATTAATGCAAAATACATCCGCTAAATGCGTCTTAATTTCGAACCGGTATTCCGGTATTTAATGCGGAACTTCTCAATAGTATAGTGGTACGCAGCAACGGAGACTTGCGGAAGGGAGGAGAAGAGGAGGATGCCCATGGTTAATTCATGAAGGATCTGATGGAAGGTGGCATTGTGATCATGATGGGCCATCATAAGGTCAGTTGGGCATCATTTAAACCGCAACGTACATCTAATAGGCAGTAGATTTGGGAGCTGCTTTCTGGATGTTTGCAACAAGGGAGGCACTGGTATCAATTTTAAACGAGATTAACACTTGATAGTTATTTGTTTTCGCTTTTGTATTGCGTCTCCTACTATTCCGATTCCGCTTAGACTCCCCAAGGTGAATAATGTCCGCTTATAATCGAACGACATACATTGTTAACTCCTCGGGGGAAAATATTGTTGAGGAATAGCTCAAAAGTGCGTCTCTTTTTGTTGTAAGAAAATGGACGCCATTAGATTTAGCTGAGTGCAAAAAACAGGAGAACGGATTGACCCGTGTAAGGAATCGAATGCTCGTTTTGCCAGTGGAAGTTAGGGCGAACTCAATGCCATTGAGCTCTGCTGTCGTAGCAAATTTCGAGATATGCGATCTACAGTGCGCCATCGGAAACTGAAATGTGTCAGGTAGCATGGTAATTACCACAGTATAGTATATGGCATGATGTGAAAGTTTGTCAGTAGCCGCAAGTTTTTCAATGGCTTGGTCAGTGACGTTAACTGTAGACTCTTCATCCATGGCGAAGAACACATTAGGAGGTGGTACGACCACTTCACTTAACCGTAAAATAACCCTGGATAAAAAAGCTAATGGCCTAACCTGGGGTACGGGTCGCTTGTTCAGCAGAAGTGAAATAATCCCGGCTATTAATGTATTCAAGCGAGGTAGGGCTAGTAGACTTCACGATTTCCCCGCGGAACTGTTCCTCGTCATCACCGAAAAAGAACATCTGCCTTGAGTGCCACTCGCGTTCGCAAAAATTATTCCTGGAGTTAAGGTGGAACGCGTTAATCAATATCCAAAAAGTTTGGTCACAAAGTCATTGGCGGGAGATTGTTCACTTCGAATCCTCCTGCATTGACTATTACAACAGCATGTGAATAATTGTCGAGCAATGTTTGAAGCTTGGACCACCACTTCGCTTGCTCTACATCGGTTTCAAGACAGCTTTCGATGTGTATCTGGAATGCTTTGCATAAGATGGGTATACTTGACGCTCTCTTCTCTCAAGGACATAGAAGGCAATGCGAAAACGCTGCTGACATCCGCTTCCTCTTTTACCGAATCATGGACCTTGTCAAATGGTTCTGAATTTGCAGAAAGAAGTAAACAGAATCGGTCTAAATGTTAACGAAAACAAAGATAAGATTCTGAGTCTGAAGGGCCATCGATCATCATAATGGACACACACCGAAGGCGTCGATCAATTTGTTTAACTTGGTAGATTTGCTTCTGCTGATGGTAGCACCAAACTCGATGTTACACGAGGCGTTAACAGTGTTAAATCCTGTTTTTCTTTTTGCCTAAAATCGGCTGAGGTTTAAGTAGTTCTCGGCCAATGTCTTTTCTTCGCTGCTATATGGGAAAATGATCGTTACTATACCTAGAAAACCCCTAGCTTCCGTTAGCGTCAGTTTCCTCTATGCCACTGAGGTACTCTGGCTCCACATAATTTTGAATGAGGAAATTGTAATATAATGTAATGAAGTCCACTATCCCCGGCTGGCCCTGATTCCAGTCAACCCGGAGTTCCGTCTCCACGTACTCGAGGAGGGCGATCAGACCCGAGTCTGCAAGGGCCTCATTTGATTTTTGATTGTCACGAAGCCTCACCGGAGGTTATCTGGTACCATGGGAACCGGGATGGCCCTCTGAGAGCATATGCTCCAGGAGAATTCGCGGAGGATGTGTTCTCGGCTCGGTTATTTGCGGTTGGCCCCCTAGTGGGAGTTTCATGGTGGCTGTGGTTATGCCTACATCGCGGGCAGAGCTCCTCGTAGTTGCGCTGTACAACTCGGGTGCCGTACTCCTTAGTTGCGGCAGAGGCGTTAGATAGGCCTCGCATCCACTGGTATGAATGCTGAGTCTGCACTCAGTATTAACCAGGACCGCTGTGCTAGTCATGGCGGGGCTCTGATTGTGGTCCCAAAATCAATCCATGTCCGAAGAGGACGGTGTGATTATGCGTTCACGGTAGGTACTCACGTTATTCCTGGGAAGATGTGAGGAAAGGAGTATATTAGCTTTGAAATTTTGAGCTTTGAACAGGAGCGGGAACAGAAAATGCAAATTTAGCCCGCCCACCGTAGACATTCAATAAAGTTACTATGGAGAAACTATAGAAAAGGGGCATGAAGGACATAGTTTGCTTGTATTCCGGTTTAGAAGTGGTCGTATTCATTCAAATCATCACCCAATAAAAACAGGAAAATCAACAGCCTCTAAACCTGAGTTCTAGTAGCATAGGCAATACTTTTGATCTAACTTCTCTATCTAAGTTTTTCAACCCCATTCAATGATAAAACAAAGTAGAGCCTTCACAAAGTAGAATATCTTCCATAGCTCGTTCACAAGCATCCATTGACAGTATAATTATCCTGAAAAAAAAAACACCATACCAATCCCCATATTACTATGAAAATAAAATGGCAATACCCACCGCGATATGTAGGGCGGAGATACTCGTATGTTATTCTTAGTATGAAAAGGAACCCTTTTTCATGGTTCAAATACTTAACATAAAAATTAATACGCCATCGTCATAAGTAAGTACTTGTTTCATCATTTTCATCATCAGCAGCCGTCATAGACCTCATCAACCCCCTCATCACAGTCATTATTCTCATCAGCGTGGCCTTTTATGTAAAGGGGGTTGGTGGTTGCCATATGGAAACCTATAATGGGGTGTATACATGCACTTTTAATATATCCGTATATGTAAGTTGTCGTCGTTATGAACTCTTGCTCAGATTTAAACAATGTTTTATGAATGGAAAGAAAAAATGCTGAAGGATTGTTGGGAAGGATAAAAAAATGCTAACATGGCCGCTAGTGCTTATATAAATTTGACGGAAAGATGATTAGAAGGGTTAAACTAGCCCTCAATGAGGTACTGAATAATATAGTAATACAGTTGAACTGGATATTTTTCCGGCAGCCATATAATTGTTAATTCTTGTGTATAATGGCTTGCGATTATTCACGTAGTTAAACCTTAGAGTTATGATAACGGAAGGTCATTTAGAAATTTCAATTAAAACACTTCTTGGGCTCTTCATTTATTTCAGGCCTGGCGAGAGGGGGTGGAAACCTTTCCACCTGAACCTGATTTTTATCAGGGGCCCGGAATAGAAATTTCAATGAAAAAAGGGATCATATGGGGCTCGGCATAATTTTTAATCCAGACTGGGCCCAATTTTTCCGCAAAATTTTCACCCGGGGCCGGATTTTCTCTCGACGGTTCTGCTTATTTATTCGATTTTTACAAAATTTCCTACTAATAAATATAACGCGCATTATGTATTTTGCAACCTGTAGCTAGTCATTTCATTTGTCAGCCGCTAAAATCAGGAAAGTTTTGGTGCAAGGTTTGCACACTTGGTTGATACCTTGATACTCTCTTTTATACTTCTCAACTAAAAGAATTAGGTGAGACCTAATAGATCCACATCCATTATTATATATGCTTGAGGAAGATTTTCTACCATTTTTCCAAACGAATAACGTTAACGATAGCGCGTATTTACAGCCTAGTCTCCCATCCCATCAAATATCCTTATTGAATATAAGTTCAACCGTTCTAGAGACAATTTCATGAGCAAGTAAAAGTTAAAAATTGGGTACTGACTGTTTCATTTAGGGCAGGAGTATCTAATCAGACGCAGCTTCATCTCTGCCCCGTGACTCATAGGCTAGAAGCCATGGTAGTGGCCTATATTTAGAACTTGAAGACTTTACCAAAAGGACGAGCAATGGCGAGTCAGATATAACCATGAATTGTATTAAATATTTGACGACCTTGAAGTCATAAAAATAATGAAGCTGTAATGGGCTAGCCACGTTCAATGTATAAGCGACACTGTGATACCTCAATGGATATTCGAAGGGAGAACAGAAAGACGGAGACCGGTGCGAAGCCCCGAAAGTGCTGGAGGATATGAACCATGAATTAAGATTGCAGGAGGACGGATATTCTGAGGGCCAAGTTCCTAAATGGGCTGTAGAGCCTCGGCGAATTGAAAAAAGCGGACTAAAGGTAGGATACCGCAGATAAATCTGCAGCACTGGAAGTGCACCTCACCTAACCTGGTGGTCTTCCTTCGAGAGGATGTCATCCACGTCGCATTAATACAGTAGACCTGGATCAAAGGAGACTGATCAATCGAAGGGGTTCAAAGTAAATATTATAATTTATTCAACACTATACTGGGATACTGGGATACTGCTTAGGGCAGACCTAGAGCATGCATCTTCGACAGAATGAGCTTGCATGCCCTTCTGTGTGTCGTCAGCCCAGCGGTCGACGAAAGCGGAAATGTGTACATCCGTTCGGTTTATATGGCTCAACACCCTGGCAGCTCCACCAGAAGAACTTCATTATTTGACGTCCATCACGGCAGTATTGCTGGGTTGCGAAACTAATGCGCGGCATATGCTTTAAAGCTGCTCTGAAATTAATGAAAGAACTGTGATGGTTGGGAGGAAGTCCTTGATATCACCCTATTAATCGACAATAGGATTTTTAGAGTAGAGAACTGGAGAGTGTCTGACTGAAGATCCTTCTCAGATTACAGTTGGACACTTTTCAGTGTAAATCTCGCTCCTACCCTTTCAAAGAACCTAGGAAGGTCCACCGAACGCAGTGTGTGGTCAAGTTATCCAGAACCAACTCTCCGGTGCTCGCAATTGTAACATTGGGGCAACAGATGAACTAGAGTCAAAACTCGGGGCTATGGAGAAGTTATTCGAAAACGCCATTTAAGCCTGGTGCACTACCAAATATAGCAAAAGGACATTTCCGCCATGGTGGAGTAAAGACCAGTCTAAACTCAGGAAGTTTAACATCTGCTATAGGTAGAAATAATGGCAGTTATACAAGGATTGCCTGAAGAGGTGTTTCGGTTATGAATGAAATCATAGCAGGCGCGTTGGAAAGGGTGGTCATGTGGAATGCAAAATGCGGACTCAGCATAAATCCAAATTCAGCAAAACGGAGTTGATGCTATTTATAACCAATATAGGGGTAACCGAATTTCTTGTGTTCAAATGGATGATGACTGGCTTTTTTCTCCAACCTAAAATATCTATAAACGGCCCCGTTTCACCGTCTTCATGCCCCTGTTTACGTTCGACAAAAATACGAGAACACGGTTCCTCATTGACGCAGGTGTCGAAATATGCGTTTATCCCTGCTTAAAATTGCAAGGACCATATAGAAAGGCACAGTTCGAGCTTTCGGCTGCTAATGGAACACCAATTGGCACATTCGAAATCGCTAACCTCATACTCAACCTCGCCTTTGGGCGAGATTTCCCATTGATTTATTGTAGCTGACATTTCTAAACCCACACTTGGAGTAGATTTTTCAACATATTATGGACTCCTTCCAGATTTTCAGCACGGTTAGCTTCGCGGTTCAATATCTGCCAAGGAGGAATGGCAGAATGTGCTACAATTATTGGAGGAACCCCTTATTATGATATCCTACATGAATTTCCGTAAATAACTCATGCGAACGGAACTGGAAATTTGGCGCGTCATCAAACTAAGTATTACATAGTCAGTCACAGTGCCAGGACCATTAGCTGTTTTAAAAACGAGACAATTAGCTCCGAACAAGTTGAACACCGCGAAAAAGGAATTCAATACTATGATTCAGCTAGGATTGGGGAGTCCATCAAATAGTCCGTGGGCTGCCCCCTTGCATCTTCTATTTCTTCAGCCATCGTCCCATTCACAAGCGGGGTCTGCTCGTCGTGATCAGTTTCGCCATTTTATTTTATCAAACGCCTTATCTGGATGCAATCGCGCGGATTTTAAATCCTCATTCCGCTTATCCAGCCACCGCTGTTTTGGCTTGCTTTTTGGTCTCTTTCCATCGACTTCGATGTTCGGACCAATCTTGGCACGTGAATTCTCGTTAGCGCGAATTGTGTGACCATACCATCGAAGACACCTCTCTCGCAATTTTTCCACGATCGGCGAAACCCCCAATCGCAGATATCCTCCCTTGACAAGTACTCAGTTCGGAACATCTAAGATTTCGCCCAAACGCTTTATGGTAAAACAGTCTTTTCAACAATAGACCTGGTAAGAACATTTAATCAGATCCCGGTAGCTGAAGAAGATATACCAATGACTGCTATCATAACACCATTCGGTCTTTACGAGTTTCCGCTTATGACATTTGGCCTAAGGAACGCAGCACAAACGTTCCAACGATTCATCGATGAGGCATTGAGAGGTTGGGACTTCTGCTATGCCTACATTTTCGACATATTAGTAGCTTGATCTTCACGTGAAGAGCACCCCAGCCACTTAACAACCCTGTTTCAAAGATTGAAACAATATGGAGTAGTCGTGAATCCAAGAGAATGCGTTTTTGGTGAGCACGAGGTCAGTTCCTTAGGATATCTTCTCTCAAATGAGGGGACACGTCTCTTCCCAATCAAAATCAAAGCGATCTAATCATACCCGCCACAAATCAACATGGACCAGCTTAGAGCATTCTTGAGTATGTTAAATTTTTACAGAAGATTAATACCCAGAGCAGCAGCCGTACAGGCACTACGCAACGAGATTCTTGAGGGCAAAATTAAAGGAAATTCACCAATCAACTGGACTAGCGAATCTACTGTAGTTTTTGAAGCTTCCAAGACCGCACTGGAGCAGGCGACGCTGCTTGCATTTCCAGAATCTGACCTTTTTCTGCAATGCGTCTGATTTCGCGATTGGAGCGGTCCTCCAACAGCAGATTAATTGTTGCTGGCAACCATTGGCTTTCTGTTCAAGTCCCTCGCTATAAGGCATAACGATAAGATCCAGATGAACGTGCCCGAATCTAAATGATGGTGGCGCAAAAGTCACGACTACTGCAATCGGGATCTTTGCAATCCCCTTATCGTTATGTCTTATTGCGAAGGGCGATTTTACTGCCTGACCATGGTAGACCATTTCTCGCGCTGGCCGGAAGTAGCACCAATTTCCGATCAAGGAGCGATCACAGTTGCCAGAGCATTCCTTGACACAGGTATGTCCAGGTTTGTTATACCACTTTAGATCACTACAGATCAAGGAAGTTTGAGTCGAAGTTGATTAAAGAATTTAGCAACCTGATCGGTGCAACCCATCCAGCAGCGAATGGCATGGTCAAGGGTTTTCACCGTCAGCTCAAAGAAGCAGTAAGATGTCACAATAGCCGCTGGATAGAAGCATTGTCTGTCGTACTACTAGGCTAGAAAGAAGACCTCACGGCAACTGCAGCAGAAATGTTATATGGAAAGCCAGTACGCCTTCCAGGCGAATTTTTCGACTTACAGTCCAACAACGAGCAGGTATACACGTCTAATTTCAATAATTCAACAATAACAAGACCACAGATTCACAGCTGACATCACGACATGGTCAGCTGAACCATCATAATTTCTTTGCACTCAATCGCTGGAAGGGGAGTGCTAAGGCTGTGCCAATTACTTTCGGACACTTGTCTGGAATTATAACTTTTAGTTACGTTTCTTCTCTATCGAAATGATCTACTCTCTAAAAGTGACCTAATTGCTAGAGGATTGAGTAGGGAAGCCCCTCGGTAGAAGAGTGGCCGGTCTACTCACAGCTCTCACTTTGTGAACATCACAATAAGAATCAGGATCGACATTGGATTTAAATCAACTAATCAAATATATAGACACGGCTTTTATTCAACTTCTGCTATCTACTTAACCTGGAAATTCTCAAAACGCCATTAGCAAGCCGTGCTTCAGGAGAGTTTCTGCTGTGGACTTTTCAAGCGGGGCAGATTGACGACGTGTTGCAACGTTATAACACATTCTTCCTCACCAACGGACTAAAGATGGCCCTTGGAGTCGGTGCAGGAGTTTTCTCATATACGCATAGTGTAGCTAACTTGTACTGTCTTCCAGGATTCGCCAGTATATTCTAAGTAGAGGTCCTGACGATACTAGGAGTTTATCGATGGTTGGGGCATAATCCGAGCCACAAGCACAATATACTCATTCTGATCTAGTTCTGAGCGATTGTGAAGGCTCCATATGCGGTGGTAGTATATGTCAAGTTGGTGTTTCAGCACGTTCTTCATGCTGCAATGTAAAGGACATGGGCGGCAATGAATTTGACGACTGGTCGCGGCCATTGAGGTCTCCTTATTTGCTCCGTTTTTCATGGTCGCCGCTGCTTAGCAATCCTCCTTAACTTAATTTTTTTGCTTACGATCGATCTATATTTAATTAAAACGATTCAGCTGGTAGATTAATCACACAAAGTTGAGGTAATCCCTGTTGAAATTCGCACCATTCTCTGACTTCCACTGTATTGGATGCAATTCGTTTCATGATCTGTAGCTGATCAAAGCGATTGAAGAATTGTCCATATGGTGATGTATATTCTGATGTGGAAAGCAAGTGGAGCTTACGCGTGTACTACACATAAAAATCGGATCAGACCTTCGTCTGCTTCAGCCTTTGCCCGGTTCAAAATCGGGGTGGGCTTGTCTTGATCGGTTGCGCCATTTTATTTTGTCAAAGGTCCGATTTGGATGCAATCGTGAGGCTTCCAAATCACCAGCCAGTGCACCAAGTCCCCCAACCGCTTCAATGTTCAGACCAATCTTGGCAAGTGAATTCTCATTAGCGCGAATTACGTGACCATCATTTCCATTAGTGCGAGCCGCGAGGTGCCGTTCATTGTATTCTATAGTCAGCCAACGCTCAGAACCATAGAGGGCGACAAGGTGTAATATGAGACCCGAAGGCATTATCCTTGTTCCTGAGATATTCTGTTTTTTGAAGTAGAGTTGGTGTTGTATACGAAGCACGTCAAGGAGAATTTTCCAAAGTACGCTGGTGGAGCGAAAAGATCGGGAATCCAAAAGTAGTTCCATTTCTATTAAAGCTGTCGATGTTGTTTGATTCTTCCAATTACAAGTTGCGTCTAGAGTTTCTTAGACCATGTTGTTTTTCGACTTCAACTTGGATGGTCCCACTATACAATAAATTATGGGTATTACGACGAGTTCTCGAAATAGATTGGAATTCTCAGGCAATATAAAGATCATCACACATCCTGTTATCAAAAGTTTGCTAAATTTATCAACAAGCTGACACCAAAACCAACAAATGATTCCACTTCCAATATCAGTTTCAATTCAGATGCGACATTCCCTTAGCGCAAAAAAGCAAACGTAAACAACGTCCGGCGTCGATTTACAATAATTACAATCACTCAATATTTTTAAGTCGCTGGCATTATCGCAAGCAATAACAATTCGCATCTGCACCATTTTATTCATAAAATAATCGCATTGACAATAAATTTTATTAATTGTCACTCACATTAATCTGCAGCGTTGTACGGGAATGGCGCAAGGGTTATCAATCGAATTCAGTGTCATAGGAATCAGTAAGCATTTGATTGACTGTTTTTTTTGCAATTATTGATGTAAAACAGCCTCGCTATCGTTACTGTCAACGTTAATGGCATTATCGCAATTGTAAACATCATCTGTGTCTTTTATTCTCTTGTCTCAATTTTAATAGGAATTATAATTGCTGGACAATTATTGTGATTCAGGGAAAATCAATAAAAATAAAGTATGCTGCCAAGTTTATAATTATGGAGGATTTTAATTGTTATTGAAAGTGCAATCTATATGCTAACGAGATAGTGGAACAGAATGTTCATCTGTCTGCTCAGGAAATGAAGGACTAGTTTTAAAATATTCAAACGGATCCCACTTATACGCATTTAAAAGTTTTGTATAATTCTCACGTTTGGATTCTTTCTCTTAAATGCTCTTTAATGTGTATCGGTTGATCTACCTTTGTCTGTATCCTTCTGTCTCTATCGCTGAAATGTGAAAAAAAAACATAATTTTTTGATGGCTTCCGCAATGCGAGTACTCGAAGCCCTTAACTATTAAGATCACCATTTTCTCCATCCCTACGGTGTTAGATTCATTTCTTAACTGCATCTTGTATTGACAATCCTTATTTTCCTCCACTATTCCTCTTCCCTTCGTTCGCTGTTGATAACCTTCCTCACTTTTTTGGTAACCTTCGCCTGTGACTTCCAAAGCCTTCAGATGGCCTAAGACATCTTTCTCTCCGCAGCTTCTGCGGTAGGTCTCAAGTATTCAAAGGGAGCATACTCTACGCTTTACATAATTGTTTTGAAAGTCGGGCAAACAGGTGTCATCACTTTCAAAATGATGAAAAAAAGTTCGGCGTCGTCTATTTTTGGCAAGAAATCGCCAGGCACCAGATTACAACTAACTAACTTCTTCATTATGTTATTTGATCTGGCATAATTTTAAGTTTCAAGGGTCCTTTAAGAAATCCCATCTCCTTAATTTGACAGATCATCCTGACAGTTTGAAGCATCTTATTCCCTTGTCCATTCCTAGTTCGAATCAGTCTAAAATTCGTCATTCCCGCTAAAGCCTTCTTCCCATGTGCTAGTTTAGCCATTTTAGTGATTAGATCCATTACCGAGGCACATCTTCCCTCCTTCTTAATTATGCTAACGGTCTTCAGATAAGGCCATCATCTGGTCATCTGGTAAACAGATAATAGTACCTATGGTAGCAATTTAGTATTGAATGAGCGAATATTAAAGGCATTCCTCCCTGTAGTTGTGCTACCAGGCACATCGTCCTTGATATGCTTTGTGCAGGAGGTATTACTTGTCAATATTGCTAGTGCCCTCCTATAAAGGACAATTATGCGTTTCATTGTCGACCTGCGGTGCTTCCACGGTAAGAAGACGCTATGCTTATAGCCAGTTTCCAATGTTGAACCGTTGGCCGAAAACTTGGTTTTGGCTGCTTCGTTGAAGTATTTTCTCTCACGAAATCCAATGAAGAAAACGATTTGGACATACTGTAATGGAGGCATGCGATGTCCCTAGGGAAAAAAGCAATTTTCCGCCTGTAAAGAGAGTCTAACCCTTAAAATATTGCATTCAAAGACAAGCTGGCAAATACACTGTAGGCACTGTAGCACTACAGAAAAAAAAAACTTTCTCAATTTGATGCTCTTTCTGCGATTACAGCTATAGTCATCTGTAGACATATTTTGAACTTTGACTTCCTGGATTAAATGCAATTCTGAATAGACAGCTTTACTTGACCAATGAAATGAGGTCTGAGATGAGCTGTACAGATTGTTCCTAGTAAAGCAAACAGACGCTGAAGTTGCTGCCAAAATCTTGAAAATCATAGTGCTATCTGTGATGACATTTTGGATAGAAGCATTGCTTACATAGCTGGCCCGTGAGAAAATCCTCTAAAAGTGCAGAGAGTGCGAGCACGGAAAGCGTGAGGCGTCTAGCCAATAAGCCATACTATCACCAACAATGTGTCCGGATAGCTGAGTGGTTGGAGCACAAGGCTGTCGTATGGAAAGTCGCGGTTCAAATCTCACTACAATGGCAGTGGAATTTCAATCTTGATTTGACGTCGGATAGCAGTCGACTCAGCTCGGAATGAGTATTTGAGTCAGATCAGGGCAATAATCTCGGGCGAGCGCAATGCTGACCACAATGCCTCCTATACTGTAATTCTCTAGTGTATTGATGCAGTTTTGAATAAAGTGCTGTAACATACTTCAAGGCCCTGATCCAATTGGATTGTTGCGCCAACGATTATTATTATTTCGGAGTTGTCACAATCTCGGCAGATGCCGGATTATACCTAATACCAGCACTAAGCATTTAGGCTGGGATGACCCTACCGACTTAAATTATAAAGGGGCGCTGGTGGTAGTGGCCGGTGGTAGGTCAATGATAGGATCCGTCGTGAACTCCCCGCAATATCGAGCACGTATGCAGAACGGTGTACTTCTGCATGGTTTGAACTAGACTTCCACTAAAGATGGACTCGGTCGTCTCGATCTTGTGTCTGCGGGGTGCTGCACCGTGTCTGTTTTAGCGATAAGGCAGGTAATCTCCGCAGTGAGGAAGGGTGGAAATTCCTCCGACCGACTCGTGACCTGATTCATGCTGTGTGCCAACCGACTATGTATACTTGGGAACTTTTTGTACCAGAAGTTCTGCACCCGACGCAGGCCTGGACCCCTCCAGTTGTTCAAGCTGTTTATGGCTCGGTGAACTGCCTCTTCGATAACGCTTGCAAAATTCATGCCAAGCATAGTGGCATGACGGGCGCCTTCGGCGGTGATCCACTCGGCATGTTGGGCGGGTAACCCCCAAAGTCCACCCCAATCCTCTTTCTTTTCTGTCACTGAAAACTGTACTGTCTGGCTGCTCTGTCGGGATTCTTTGAGCGATCTGGAAAAACTCCGCTGGTTCCTCGCGTGTGTTGCATCCTGGACACGTTTGGAATGACTTTCGCCATATCATTGTAACCGACTGCCTACGACAGAAAGTTTCTCCTTCAGTGTGTTAAGAATTTGAACTACGGGGTTTCCTCTAAACTCTCTGCACTTTATTCATCATCCGTCTGCTGGCATTGCGAGTGCTGATTTGAGTCAGCATAGGTGGATCTCTTCGGTCACTCAAACTAATAACGCGAAAGCCAATCTTCTGTGACTGTGTAATCTGGCAGCCGTAACTGCACCACAATACACAAGTGGTTGTGCAGAGATATATCAGCACACTGTCGAGATGCAATCTCATCATTGATTTGAGGTAGAATTCTCGGAGTTACTGGAGATGCCTGCTCTATGCAAAGGATCCATTTCTATCTATATAGAATTCTAGACACGCTCTTTGGAATTCGTTTCGAACCACAGCGGAAACCTCACTGGACGGTGGAGAAGAGTGCTTCGGCGAGTACTGAAACTGTTGCCTTCAGTGCGGCGTGGTGTTGTTGATGGCGCCGCCTCTGCCCCCATCGACTCTCGGTCACCAGTTTCCGCGATGACCTCAAGTCGAACACGCTCCCTGATGATGGCCGGGTGTCGCTGCGAGTTAAAAAGCGGTACTGGTCTGCGACTCGCTGCACAGTCAATTGCGCGAATTGCGGGAAATGGTCGTTGAATCTCTGGTCCAACAAGGGGCGGTAAGATTTTGTACCCGCTTCCGTCGTTATTTCGCAGTAGGAGGAGCGGATGATGAAGAGATTCATTTCCTCAGTTGTAATGAATTATGTGGGTAGAATGATTAGATCGATCATCCTAAGTGGCCGATAACGACCTAGAGGGCAGACCGTGAAGGTCCGCCCGCAAAGGTTGAAGCTCCATCAAAGTGCTCGGTCGACATGTTCTTGCACACCTCTGCGCTAGCCAGGCTCGGGAGTGTGGGGGCCTCCTTTGAGCGCTTTGATCCCTCACGCTTCATTACTACCGAAAATCAGCGTGTCTATTCCGATGCGTGGGTCCGCACCGGATTCCAAAATAGACAATAATAGGGAATTCGCGACGGCCTATCGAATAGCAACCGGAACGCGAACTAAAATTGGAAAATAAAAAAAAGGGCTCGACCGCGCGCGTGGAGCCGTAAGTCTCCGGACCCGAGTGCCTCGGGTCTACAAGACTCCAATGTTCCTGCACTTTCCTCACCTACCCCCTGAGATGCTGCGATGACGAGGGGCTTAGGATCGGCTACGGCGGAGTTATTATTATTATTATGTTTACGATCACTACCACCGATTATTTTTCAATTTGGGAATTGAATCTCGTCAAGGAAGATGTACATATTTGCCGGAAATGTACGGCATCGTATAATGGCGTTTGAAGAAGACAGTTGGTGGGTGACTCTAAAAGAAACTTCCTTGAAATCAGAAAGTTATGGATCTATGGAGCAGCTTCAGAAGACCTATCCGCAGCAATAAGTGAAATTGATAGAGAAAGTCGCGGTGAGAGATAGAAATGGATCGTAATACTTACCAAATTGCGATACCTGCAGTAACCGAGAAAATATAGGGAGACTGTAAACATATTGGAATACTTAAGCCCATCAATCAGTTAAATCAGACTTGACTGGAGCTATAATACTTTTAAATAGTGGAAGTGGGTTTTCAGCCTCGAAAAACCGATTTGGACATAGCCCCCTGTAGCACGGAAAGGTCTAACTTACTCGCTGAGGCGACCAAGTATGAGTGAGGCTCCGTTCGAATACAGTCAGTTACCCCCAACTGCAAACAGATAGTTATTAGATAAATGAGCATGATTCGCGTGACACCCTGGATTGGGGGAGGTGTTTTTCGACTCCCCAGTCCAGGTACCAACTTGCTTGGAGCAATGAGAACAGAATTGTGCAGGCCTGCGATTATTATTATACTGATCTAGCTGAGGTACTTATTTACATCTAAATCAACCGATATCAGACTTATAGCCTTCAACAAAAATATTTTTGCTACCAATGCAATTTTAACTGTGACCTTTCCTTGTGGCTTATTAGTGTTACACCACTAAGATATCCATTGTGCGGTTTACTATGTACAATTCGTTCTGAGGAAAAAATGCTTTTTAAGGGAAGCCTTATTTAGAGAATATTTGGAGTTAAAGATTTTTTGACATTACGCTTGCATTGAAAAGATACTTCCAACAACTATTGGAAATACCTTTCTCTATATGGGCAGGTCGTAGATCACGTCAGTTGAAATGAAGTAAGAAATTCTTTGCTAAAAATTTTCCTATTCATACATGGGACGTCCTGGACAGCTCATGACTCCCGAAATTCAAGTACACAATTAGTGCATTTTAGATATTCCAAATCGAACAATGACAATGACAATTTCAACATAATTTTTCCATTAAACTTCTTTCCCTTTCCCATCCTCCACTTCATTTTCAAATATGGCAGAGTCCTTCCTACACACGCATATCACCCCATAGTCATATTCACAATTTGTCGATTTCAATTTCAATGGCATGACCAATTATTGCACCCTTCTCGTTTTACGGGAGGTGGTGTATTAATTGAAATTCTCGGACAAAGTCATCAACAATCCAAAAACCAAACCCTACCAACCATTGACCAAGAGTGGCTCAGCTACTGCTAGCAATCATCGACGAATATGACGACACAAACGATGTTTGGGCAGGGGTTGAAACTTTAAAATGAGAATTTCGTCAATGGTTTCACAATATCCCTTTCGTTTCATTTAGTATGGTATGGTCCTGGTATTTTCGATTTCGCCCTAGTCAAAGTCACCGCCCCTAAAATCTAGTCATCGTCAACAACTTGGTCGTCATCGTCGTTAGATTTTGATAGGTTTGAGTGGAATGACTAGAATTATTGTAGTTGATGCGGAGAGTAGACGAGCATTAAACCCTTCTGCGTTTGCTTCTGAAAATTTTGAATTTTAATAAAACCCTTCTTAGGTGGGTACGACGTGAGGACGCATCGTGGCCATCGTAGTCGCATATGCATGCATTTAATATTGAGAAAAACGATAAGATGAGACGGGAGTCAGTAAATCCCTTTCACTTCCTGGGCTGTATGAGTATTGTTGCTTCGTTATAATTTTGTGACTCGTGAATGCAGTTCGCAAGTGTTGCCACGATATCAGAGCATCATATATCGGTATCTTTAAGGACAGGTTATAATGTAAAAAGTTGATTGTTCAATGGAAGTTGTCTTTGCCGACTCTTACTGAATTGAACTTTTGGTAGCTTCGACCTCATTCAATCAATTATTTTAGCTGTGCTTCCACGGAGAAAATAAAGGAAGCTCTGGCTCTGGCTTAGCCGAAAATATATAATATTATCTGCCATAGGACGTGAGTATATGAGAAAAGGTAATATCTTTAGTTCGTTCAATTCACCGGAAACTGCCTGCACCTCCAAAACAACGAACTGCTTATAGGATCGAGATGGTCAAATTTTCGGGGTAGAAACTAGTTAATGACATTCATGTGCTGTCAGATGCCAACCATCGTAGAACATTGATCTCATAAACACTTTTTTTAAGAAAAAAACTAAGTGAAACGTAGTCATTAGTATTCAAATTATGTTTAGAGATCTGGAGTTTGCCAAATAACTTCAAGAAACAAAAGTGTGAAGAACCGCGTCCGCGTTTCTGGTCTAGCTAACATAGTGACAAACAAGGATATGTTAACAGTCGCTTTTGCATTGCCAGTTACAAGCACTCAGACCTTTGCTAGGCCCATTGTACTATTCCCAGATATCGCCTATTCATCGGCCTCTCGCCGGCAACGAACATTCTTCAGAGACAGAAAATGCGCAGACTCTTCGTTGAAGAAAACCTTACCAAGGTGTCTTCGTCTGAGATCCTTGGAGGCCCGGCAGCTGCATACGAAGTGCATTGGCTGCATATGGCTGAGACTACCACTCCGATTTTTTCCATGTCATAGTTTAAGGGCCAGTGTCCCGTTACTAGGGTTTTCATGTCCTACTTCTTACGGGACAACAAAAATGCCGCCGCTCTGGCGATCCCAGGTTCTTTCACAAGGATTTTCGCCTGCCAGCAGAGATTCAAATTTCTCCATTCGGCTGCGTGAATCCTTGAAATTTCCCCCTTGAGAGTAGACTTGACAGTAGATGGCCGCATGGCGAAAGCTGGTTCTGGCCCCACCTTTGTGGATTCGGAACCTTGGCGAGCCAGTCTGTCAGCTTCCTCTTTCCCAGCGATGTTTGAGTGTCCACTCACATTAGGAACTCCACGCCAACTGGCTTGATATGCCGTTGCTATTTAGTGCTGATAATGCTGCCCGGCTATCGAAACAGATTCGAATAATGCGACCGCTCCATTTTTGCCGCAAACATTCTTCTGCTGCTAATAAAATGGCATATTTCTACGCCTGGAATATTGTAGTCATATTTTCGAGAGCTCGAGCCAGTTCCACATTCGTATTTTCCAAGAACATCCCTGCGCCCGATCCGTTTTCCGTGACTGACCCATCAGTGAAGATTATTAAATCTGTGATCCCAAAAGATTCGTGGCCATTTATCGACCATTCTTCTCTTTTGGTGATTTCGACGCTGTATGTCTTTTCGAAGACGAATGTGGAAACCATATGATTGGGGGGCATCAGAGCCACCTGATGTTTACTAAAGAATTTCCAGATGGACGTATGACCGTATGATTAATTGCCTTTCCACGCGCCAATGGTATCAAGCCTATATGCGTCGTTAACTGCTTTCCGCTTTACCTCCAAATGGATTGGGGGTAAATTTAGAATAGCTTCGAGTGTCACAATCGGCGTGCTACTCATTGCTCCAGTAATACTTAGGAAACCGAGCCTCTGAAACTGCGTCTGGGCCACCACACGATGCACGCATACATCAAAATGGGTTTTATTATAGATATATACATCTAATGAATCCGTTTTTTTTCAAAGTACCCAGGTCTTACCTATCGCAGTCTTACAGCAACAGAGAAGTTTGACGGTGGTATATGATATGGCGCTTTCCCGTTAACTTGGAGTCGAGATGTACTCCTAAATATTTAATTGTTTATACCAACTGGATTTCCACCCCTGCTAAGGTGGGTAACGGATAGCTGCCCTACCTGATGTTCCTAGTGAACGTAACTAGCTTAGTTTTCCTAGTGTTCATCATGAGTCCATTAGTTGCATTCAGGCATATTGTGCCCGCAAACTTGCCAATAATTATTACGGCTAGGTCGCCCGCAAACGCTTGGGCGAAGACGTTTGTGCCTTCTAAGAGCCATGTAAGGTATACATTACCGGAGCCTTAATAGAAGAGAGAGAACCCCTCCCTGTGGACAACCCCTAAGACACCCTGCCTCAATAGACTTCTGTCCGACCAATATGTGGATTTTTCTAAACTCTTGCATGTGAAGGATCCAACTGATTAACAACGGATCGATTCCCTGCTGTTTTGCCGCGTTACGATTGAGGCCTGGAGGGGTCTGTTTTATGGGAGTCAGTCGTCAAAAATTCAGTTTTATTTAGATTCAATCTGAGACCATGTTGCATAAGCGATCATTCCATTTTTGGACAAGTTGCTTGATATCATTTTCAAATCCATTTTCTTATACTGAAACCACATGTCTGCGGTGGATCATCCGGGTGTTCTCGCTTAATACAAAAACTAATGGAGAAATGAGTTGACATACTAGCCTGATACTCGTGATTGTTTTGATGGGAAGGCAGAGGCGGTAGTGGATAGGCCACACGCTAAGAAAGAGTCATAATTCCATTGCGGGATATGCCAAACAACGAAACTCACTATCCTAGCATGGTCGACGAATGAACCACCAGTGAATTACGTGTCGTAGAACTATTGAGAAGGAGCACAAGCTTCTCGGCTAATCGTGGGGGCACCGTAGACACATTGCCGGAAACCGACAGTGATGGCGAATAGGTGCGGTTGACGTGCTATATCCCAGGTGGGGGTTTATGGCAACGTCTGACACTATCAACTGAGTCAACTGATTACTAGTCAAGGACATTTTACTGGAAATAAGTCTTCCTGGATGCTTGACGAGATGGGCCGAACATAAGCTTTCAAAGCATAAAGAGTGTATAGTATAAAGAGATTTTTATGCTTTCCATTTGAAAATTTGTTACGGCTATTGGCTTGAACCGCGAAAATTGCGAATCCTTGGCCGCCTTTGGGAGAAGAATATTTCGAAGAATTTTTGACCCCCGACATGAGGATGGACGATTCCGCAGCCTAGATAACGACGAAATCTATTAGCAATACCACGACCGTTTGGTTGTGGACAAAATCCGACCCAACAGGTTGCGGTGGGCGGGTCACCTAATCCGTATGGATGAGGATGATCCTGTCCGGAAAGTTTATCAAGGCAACGTCTATGGTAAGAAAAGAAGACGAGGCAGACCGTGCCTGAGATGGAGCGATGGCGTAGGTCAGGACGCCAGACAGTTTTAAGGGATATCGAATTGGTGGACTTCGGCGCAAAACGGGGATGTCTGCAGTTCCTTATTAAGGCAGGCCTAGATCGGATACGAGTTGTTGCGTCGTTGATAATGATGATTGGCTTGACTGTAGTTGCTACTTCAAATATCCGAAAAATGAGAACACCTGCACAGATGACAATACAGCAAAAGTTAAGCTCTGGTTGAAAACGGTAGTTTTTAAGGTTTTGTGTGAAACAAAACCTTATTAGAATGGTGACGGTGTCTGTCTGTCCGTCTGTCTGTCTGTCTGTCTGTCTGTCTGTCACACCCGATTTATTCGGAAACGGCTGGACCGATTGTCACGAAAATTGGTGAGAGTATGTAATCTGGTGATCCCTTTACATGCAGTAAGTGGCGCCATCTTGTGTTAAGCTTAAGAGGGGGCTCCCCATACATGTGAATGGAGGGTGCAAATTTTTTTTTCACAGAATGTAGCCATGTGGGGTATCAAATGAAAGGTCTCAATTAGTACTTTTTGAAACTGGTGCAATATTTGATATTGGGTGAAACATGGAGGAGTGAGCGCTCAAAATATGACCCCCAAAAAGTGTAACAGGTCTCGTTCTCAGAACCTCTCCAACCGAAAAATCTGGAAAAAATCACAGTGGTGCATCTCTACGAAATCTAGGCCTCAAAATATATCCGGTTCCGATATCTACACAAATAAAGTTAATAATAGTATATTTCCACATTTTAGAAATTTACCCGGCACCCCCCCTTATGTTCATCCCAGAAATACAAAATTTGGCATGAGTGTAATGAAGAATATAATGCACAGTTTGGTCAAGTTTGAAGAAAATCCAACTATTATTAACAAAGTTATTGGGGGTGAAACTTTACAATTTTTTGTGAATTTCGTGGACTCTACAACCCGCATGACGTCATCATCACATATCAATTCGTCAATACCACAACGAAATGAATTCTTATGAATTGGGTCGCAGACAATTATTTTGTTTTAGTTTTTTAGTTATTTGTCAACCAGACATGTGTGTATGTAGGTATATAATATATGCGTGCTAATGAACTTTGCGGGTAGTGCCTAATTCAGATAGATATAAGACGTAAATCGGAATTATGGGTACGATAAATTTAGATACGTGCATGTATGTGTACAGCAGGTAATAGGCAGTTTGTTTGTTTAGGGTGAGCGTGATATCTATGGCTCTAATATGTACGTATGTCTCGTAGTTTGGAAAAATATGAAGGATTATGTTGGATTTGTAGCTATATACGGACAGAGAAATGTGCGTCTCTTAGATAAGATGAACACAAAACCTTTATACCCGAAGCGCGAGCTTCCGGTATTCCGACTTGTTTCTTCTTTCTACGGAGAAAAATTCGAGAGCAAGAATGAAAAGGAGGCAACGGTACACCGTTAGAGTCGAAGCAAATATCCAGTGCTAGTTGTCGGCACTAATTTGTGTTTCAAAGAACATACAGACTATATACCTCTGCCAGAATGTAGAGAATGCCACCACGATATTCTCAAAAATATTACTGGATGCTCGCTTGATACTACTTATTTCACCAGAATCGGTATAACGTTGAAAACGTCAAAGAGTCTAAAGAAAGTGAGGTCGTGTGCTGGCTGATAAATCTGAAGATTTACAGCTCGTTTATGAAAACATCAGAATAAGATAGTGAAAAATATTGCAGGCATATACAAATGAGCCTTCTTAAGCGGGAAATTCATTAATTATACCAGGAGAAGGGGATCGTCACACCGCTGAGCATGGGCGGAGGTGTGAAATCAGCACCGTGCAGATAGGATGGGATACGGAAATCATTTCTTTGTTAGGCTCTGCAGCATGATAACCGGGAGCACAACTCATAAGCGATTTTATCATGTTAATGACTACTTTGATTCTATTCACACGAAATAACGGATCTATTAAGTTCCTTAGATCCTCACCTCACTTGGAAGAATTGCTCTAGTTCTTCGATGTTATAAGGACACAGTGAGGTTTTTATCATATTTTTCCTTTTCTTTGACCTTTGTCCAGTTCAGATGCGTGGTTGGCTCGTTTTGATCCATTGCGCCTTGTTCCACGGTCACAAGCCTGATTTGGGTGGAGTTAAGAGACTCAAATCACCATCTGGTGTAACAAGCCATTATTGCTTCGGTCGACTTTTTGGTCGTCTCCTATCGAGTTCGATCGTTCAGACCAATCTTGGCAAATGAGGTCTCGTAAGTGCGAATTATTTGTTCATATCATTGGAGAGGCCCCCCTTGTAATTTCTCTGCGATGAGCGCAACTTCATATCGATCGTGAATGTCCTCATTTCGGATGTGATCATGGCGTATTTCGTCACTGATCTAGCGCATCATCTTTCTCTCTATTACAGCGAAGCACTGTTCATTGTATTTGGCAGTCAGTCAACACTCAGAAACATAGAGGACGACACAGTTAACGGCACTCAATTTTGGATTTAAGAAGTTGGTTGATGCGTCGTTGACAATGAACACTAGTCATGAAGAGACGACTGGCACCGCAAGTAAAAATATTCCTTGTATAGACCAGAACTGATAAATTCCTAATCAAATCAGTCCGTTTGTACAAGATATGACTCTCAGGAAGAGCAATATGTCAACAAGGATACGAATCACACTAAGGAGCAATGCATATACAATGAAATCACTGTCGAAAAATGAGTGTTAAGAAAGCCAAGTCCAGCTTAAGTCCTTGGAGAAAGTTCAGGTTGGCATGGGGACGGGTAATCATGTAAACTGTGGGCTAATTTGATTCATTAGATTAGTTACCAATAGATGTTCGTCAAAGTAGGGTCTGAATATATAATGTCCGTGATGTATCATCCTTGAACGATTTTGAGCTTCTGACATAACTGCCGGGTTTTTCAACAAATTAAGGAGAATGGAAAGGGGACTTTATGAAAGGTCTTTAGATAGTCCACTCTCGAATATATGTAATAAACTATAGGATTTTAAGGAATAAACTAAAAAAAAACTCAAAAGTAAATAATGTCTTTTGATCAGCCTCTGTTCTTCTACAGAAAAGACAGAGGGACGCCTATTCCAGCCATATTTAACAACATCTTTAAAATCTTGCTTTGCTAAAATTTTTCAAGCACTTCTAGCAGGTCATTCGAAGTCCTTGGCGGAGATAATTGTTGGTTTCCCTTTACTTCTCTGAGAAATATTGGAATTTTAGGTAATATTATCATCCGCCTAAGCGAAAATCGAACACGGAACTTTAAAACAAAATTGGGCTAATTTGCTAAAGACGAACCCATGATATTATCTTCCTTAAACTACAATTCAATTACTCCCTAAAAACGGTAACACCCCCATCATTTTCAAGATGATATCCATTTTTGATGACGATATTTATCAGTGTCTACAGATTTAATGAGTGAACTGAACCGTGAATCAAGTCCCCGACTCCGGAGACATGAAACCCCCCGGAGGTAAAGAGACGGAAGAAGGCAGGCGTTTATTATTTATAATTATGTAAAATGGATAGATGATACCGATGCCGCTGCGGCCTGTGTGTAACCCTAATGGCTAAACAATCTGTACATACGTATGTAAAGTTAGGAGAAGGTTGTAAGTCTTCCTAAATGCCGCCCCCGGGGTTAAGTCATCTGTACACTAATAGGAGTCATCTTAGTTTCATCCCATAGTCTCGATGATGCTCTTATAACGGGTTTCATAGCGACCGCCGCAGCAATAACGACAACTGTCTCGCTCCACATCCCTCGAACGTACTTTTCTGAAAAGCCCCTTTGGGTTATCGGCATGTATCTTTGGTGTTGTTTGCCTCTATCCTTAACATTATCCTGTTGTCTTTGTTGTCGCCGTTACCGAGCATCCCTAATGATGATGCCGATGTTGTTGCCGCTGCCGTTGCTACTCTGGTGACTGTTTTATCTAGGCCTAACCCTTTCATTGATTTTCATAATTTCATCATCCTTTTTTGTTATGACATGGCCCCCTTTTTATTATTATTTTTCAGTGTGCGGTTCGGTTACCTTTTCAATTTTCTCTCTGTCCTGATTGTCATAAATTTTTCGGTAGACAAGTTTTGTCCCATGGAGAACTTAATTAGGATGACTGAGGGAAATTATGCTTTCCGGGATGACCTTTTGTTAGAGGTTTTTCATACATATTCTGTGTAGTCGACTAGAGCGAATATGGTTGATTTTTGTTGAGTATTTTAGGATATTGCATTAATTAGCTAGGCTATGGAAATCGATGTCAAACACGTGATTATGGGAGTTTAGCATCTTCAGTTCTTTAAATATTCAAACTTCTTCCATTATTTAAAAATACTGGTGAAATATTGGGTTTTCAAATCAACCTCGATTTTTAGAGTAATTTTCGTTTCCATTGAAAACGCCTCACTGATCCACTGATTCCACGATCGGTGGAACCCCATTCCATCGCGGATATCCTAATTTCGGATGTGATCATGGCATGTTGCTCCACGGGTCCAACGAAACATTTTCATCTCCATTACCGCGAGGCGCTGTTCATTGTCTTTTATAGTCGGCGAACACTCAGAACCATAGAGGACGACAGGGTGAACAACACTGCGGCAACATCTTGCCCTTCCCCTTTTCTCCAAATATGGGAAACCAAACTAAAATTCAGCATCAAGCATCATCATTTCGCGCCAATATGTATAATCGTTTCCAAAGAAATTGGAAGCACGCATTCGTAACACAGGTCATATAAGACATGTTTCAGCATCTCTAATCTATGGACTGAAATGGGCATGAATCTGAAAAAATCTAAAAGCCTCTAAAAGCAATATTGAAGAGGAAAGAAGAAAGATACTTATGGTCGGACTCCTCACCTTGGCTTTTGGGAGGGAGAAGGGGTTGGTATATTCGCGGACATCAATATCAATCATATGCCACGACCACGGTTCCTCCACCACCAGCTGCGTAATATCACAGGCAACGCGCAAAAGGAAATTAAAATGAATAGCGTGCGTCACTTCAAAGGACACAGGAAGTAAAGGCCCTGATGGTTGGGTCAAGAAGAGATTGTGGACCAAGTAATGTTGAAGTCAATCGAGTCGGCGGACTCAGTCAAAGCAGGTATTTCATGAACTGGACTATTTAAATTTTCTCCGTTGAAAGATGTAGGCCATGAACGAAAACTAAAAAATCAAGGAAGTATTGGAAGAGAATATTCATGTTAGGACATTCCCTCAAAAAGGCAGTTCCGGCCTAGAAAAATTATCATTCACTGTGAGAAGAGTTGAGCATTAAAAATTTGTTTGAGATCCGCCCGGTTGTACACCCATCGGTATGTGGACCACCAAAGAGAACACAGAAAGCGCAGACGGTTTTGAGAACCACGGTCGAAACCTTGATAGACCGAAGAGCGCCACCCTAGAAGCAAATGAATCGAGGCTCCACCTTGATGCAACTCCCCCGGCTAAAGATACGTGACAAGTGCCTATGATAGGACTCAACTCACCTATCTGAACTAGTTAGCAAAAATGCGAAGATGCGTGCATGACCGTGGGATCCGTCAGAAAAGCATTTAGGTGATGACCACTGCAAGCCCTTTTTAGGGTATAGCGTGCGAATCGCGTCTATCGAAATGTGCTTCAGCTCCTCTGGAGTGAACTGCTTTTGTTTTAAATCGGTAGCCGCGGTGGACAACAATCAACTCGGATGTTCATGCCCAATACAACTCTTTCATGGTCATTATAAATAGTGGATTATTTGACTTCCTATTGGTAAGCTAAGTCGCGCCAGTATGGCTATTCTGTATGTTAGAACCGCATTCAGTTCGAAAAAAGTCTAGTTTAATAACGAGGTTTATGTCGCCACTCGGCGCATCCAATCCAATCGCTTGTATTACCGTGAGCTATTTGACAGAAATAACACCTTTGTACGACACTGAATATAGATGTAGGGAGTATGTTGTCTCCGGCTGGTGTCACGTAAAATCTGCACTTAGGTCACTTCTTCCGCGTGTTTGGCCTTGTTTTCATTTGGGAGCGTGGTACGTTCCACAGGATTAGAATTTCCTTTTATTTTCGATCACAATCTTGGTCTCGTTGAATTAAAAACTTTCATAAACCATAGTCCGGCATAAGAAGCTATCAAAGCATATCAAAGGGTCAGTAGTTTCACACTAGCTTACCTACCTTTCTTCTCTACGCGGCGTACGTAACTGCGCTTTTCTCCTCTCCTCCGCCTTTTGCAGTTTGTTCTGGATAGATGCGATCATGGAGTTGATGGTTTCCTAATTCTCTTCATGTCCTAGCCTTTTCCGCATCAGATTTTCTGGTACCAACACCAGAGTCTCTTCTAGGTTACTTTTTTCATCCAGAAATTTTGAACAGTGGAAGAATACATGCTCCGGGTTCTCTGGGACTCCATCGCAGTTTGGATAAAAAGTTTAAATCTGTGCAGGTACTGGCGATATCCTCCATGTCCCGTGAGAAATTAGGTAAAATTTTAGTTGGTCTCACTGTGTCGTTCCTCAAATCAATCCACGATAGCATGGATTAGCCTGTGAATCCAACGACCTTTCCCAACCGTTCTTAACCCTCTTGCCATCTATTTACAGAACTTCTCCCTCTCTATGTTCTTCGTCTGAGATAGGGGAAAGATTGGTTTGGCATTCTATATGTTCATCATCTCATCTGCCAAGAGTCATTTAACATAATTCTCGAGATGATGAACGCTTCATCATCTGTGGCAGTCCTGAAGGCAGAGTGTACACCTAAGGCTGTTCTGCTGTTGACGGTACTAAGTTTAACTGACATCCGCAACGCCTCTCCCTAAACTGGGGTTGTATAGAGCAGTGATCGAGTTTACCACCGTGGCTATAAGCAACGTAGAGGTATACCGTGGCCCTGCCACGTTTCTCGTCATCCTTTACAAGGGTCACACTTGCAGTAGATGCTTTGTTGCAAACATACTGCATGTGTTGCATATAACTGACCGTCCCGTTTATCTTCACTCCCAAGTATTTGAAGGTCGGCTTGGAGGTAATGATATGATTTCTAATTTGAATCCGAGCATAAATTCTTTTATTTATATTGGTGATGAGGACTGCCTCCGTTTTTTCCTCCGCAGGTCTCTAGTCAACCCTCGAAAGAACTGATTGCTACGCCACCTTCGAGATGTTTTGCGACCACAACCAGTGCTACGACGTACCAATCTTCGATACCGATTTCTGTATTAATTTCCAATTGGCCGAATGGAAGGCATTTTTACGTCCAGGGCTACTACTACGCAATATTTGTTGGAACTACTAAGTTTTCCGTGACTTGCATCTTTGCCCAAGCCAGTAATCAATTTGATGGCATTAATGGTTTATCTGGCTTTACGGAATCTATACTGCTGATCAGCGTTTCAGCTGTTTCAATAACCAGGAGTAATCTAGTTTACCCGCTCTAGATTATCCGCTCTAACATTTTCCCCAGAGTGTCTAGAAGACATATGGGTCTGTATGAGTATCGTTCACCAGTAGCCCGTCTTTGGTGACTGGTGGAATTCCTGTCACATTCGGAGGTCGCTGGAAACTACCCGTTTGCCTCTCCCGCTGACGGAATAACCCCTGGATGATTTTCAGCAAGAGGGCAGGGCACGTAATCTTCGAAGATGAAATGCCTCTGAATTATTCCACCAAAGTTCTATAGCCACTCCCTTCATGGGCTTACATCCGATTCCGAGCAGAGTTCCTTAAAGCATTTCATCTTGCTTCGCTGGATGGCGTACTTAAGGGTTTTGAGGGGCTTCCTTATTGGTACACTCTTTTGTCTTTTTTAAGGTTTTGTGTAAAACAAAACGATTTATTTTTTATTTGATGTTTGTTAAATTGTTTTCATTCGCTAATAATATTAAACTGAGAGCGTGAAGGGTATGAGGCTGACCATTATCAACACAGGGCTTTCCATCAAATGATTGATTTAAATCGCTTTCTAGAAAATAGAGGGCAATGGAATTTTTAGCTATATTACACGGAGCTGTCCTCATATCTTTTTCTTTTTCTTCAGCCTTCAGTTCACAAGCGGGGTCGGCTCGTGATGATCGGTTTCGTCATTTTATTTTATCAAATGCCTCATCAGGATGTAATCGCGAGATCTTTAAATCCCCATCCAGCGTATCAAGCCACCGTTGTTTTGGCCGGTTTTTTGGTTGCTTAGCATTGCTTTCGATGTTCTGATCGATGCTGGTTGTTGAATTCTCGTTAGTGTGAACTACGTGACCACACCATCGAAAACGCCTCTCTTGCAGTTTTCCCACGATCGATGCAAACCCATATCGATCGCGGATATTCTCATTTCAGACGTAATCAAAACGTGTCACGCCACCAGTGCAATGCAACATCTTCGTCCCATTACCGCAAGACGCCGTTCATTGTCCTTTATAGTCGGCCAGCACTCAGAACTATAGAGAGTGGCAGACGGACGACATTGCAGTAAATTTTAGATTTGGGACGTGCGCTGATACGTCGATCACAAAGAACACCAGTTGGGGAATGCCACTTCATCCAGGTTGCATTAATGCGTGAAACAATTTCATTACGCAGTTCTCCATTGGCTGATAGCGTTGACTCGAGATATTTAAATCGCTGAGTTCTGGCAATGGAAGTAACCTGCCCTTCGAGATACTTAAATCGCTCAGTTCTGGCAATGGCAGTAACCTGCCCAGAACTGAACGATTTCAATATCTCGGGTCAATGCTATAAGCCAATGGAGAACTACGTTATGCTCCTCAAATAAGGAAACACAAAACCTTTTATACCTGAAGCGTCAAGCTTCCGGTTTCCGACTTGTTCTATTCTATAATAGTTACCACCCTCTGACCCGCTCTTCTGGTTCGGTGGCAGGCTAGTCGAAGGCTAGCCACTTCTCCATTCCACCAGTAGTTAGGTCTTTTACTGGGGAATGCATGCATTGTGCTAAATGGAAAACTCTTTCGGTGGAGGCGTTTGTTTTATTAGGTTGGTCTAACCCGGAGAAGAAAGTTTTTTCTCCTTGTTTAGTCTTTATTCCGTTTGGTAGCAAAGTCAGCAGTCTGGACCTCATTTGCCATGTATCTTAATCATAGGCCTAATCTGGATGAATCACTGTGCTGGCCTGTACGTCAAGGTTCAGTGGAAGATGTGGAACATATTTTCATTACTTGAGTAAGGTTTCCCATGGTAAGGAGAAAGCTTGAGACTAGACTGAGATTTCACTGGATGGTGACCAAAAACAATCGTATGTTGAAAGTGAATACATCATTGCTGAGATTGCAGGGGAAAAACTGAATAACAGTGTTAAGCCGTGACTGCTCAAAATAATGGTGCTATGAGGTAGCGGCGAGTAAGACAAGAGCAATCTTGTCTGCAAACCAAAACCGAGTGGTTGAGAAGAACCTTCATGTGGTGGTACCGGAAAACTATGATATGGTATGCTGGCCATGATGCAATAGCCGAATGCTCCATGGCTTAATCAGGGTCTGCACAGGGACTCATCTGAAGCGAGATTTGGTCACGAAACTTTACCAGGGGTATATTGATTTCATATGTCTCAGCAGAATCCCCGTCTCATGTGCGTTCAGCTCGGTTATAGCGGTTGGCTCCCTAGTGGGAGCTACATGGGGGTTGTGGTCACGTTCAAGCGGATAAAGACCTTTGGGTCTCAAACGTGGTACTGCGTTTCAACCCGGGTGCCATACTCCGAAGTTCCGTTGAGATTTAGGTAGGTCTTGCATCCACCGGTTTGAATAAACTGAGCAATTCAGTATAGATTGGTACTGTTGGGCTTGTCTCAACGGGGCTCTGATCGTGGTCACAAAACCAATCCAGGTTATTGAGTCAACTCGACAGGTAGTCACGTTAAACCACCAGGACCTAACTGTCCAAAATAATACCATGGGTACTAGAACCTAGGATTTTGACTGGACTAGTCCCAGTAGATCATACAAGGGCGACAGCCAAGGGGTTGTACTGCGCATATTTTTGCATTTTTTCTTAGCGAAAGTTCGTTACACGCGTTCATGGCTACGTAAGAATATTCACTAAAGATTTTCCTCCTATAAAAGAATCTCTTAGCAGATTTTAAATACATATGTTCAATAAATATAAATGCAAATGCCTTCAAAGCCTCATCGAAAATGGAGTTAGGGCTTAGTATATAGAGCTTCACAAATTTTATGATGGGTAGGGAATTCAAGGTAATTCTTTTGACGAGGTCGGGTGTTTGCTGATTTTAAGACTCGAGGGGGCTGTAGGACAATTAGGTATTAATTCAAAAATTCTATTGCAGAAATTTCATTTTAAGGTATAATTGAGGAGCGAACGGAATTTTGTTCAAGTCCACGTCACCATATTATGCAGGAGTGACAAATAGCGACTGCATCTTGTTGAAGGTAATAGCAAAGTAAATGACTTTCAAATATACTCTTAACGTTATGACATAATAGGAAATTTGAGTCTAAACCTAGATGGCTCTTACGTTCAATCAAAACTAATTCCTACTCCTGCTAATGGAACTCTGACCTTAACAAACCAGTCAAAACAGGAACTTTGCGTCAGTATTGCTAATACCAGGTTACAATTAAGATCATTCACTGGGACCAAACCCAGCGCGATAGGAGACTTGGTTGAGAGTCAGTCTTCTGATTTCTTTGCTTCTTTTTCGAATCCTTCTTTGTTATGGATATTTGTGTTCGCCTTAGTGCTGTCCCGCTTCTGTAGGCTTATTGTTTGCACAGAATTAACTGTTGTGATAATGAAGCTGAAGCGTACTCTTGTTAAAAATCAAATAGGGAAAAAATAGCAACATGAAAAAGAAAGAGACTAAAAAGTATCGCGCCCCAGGCAAAAAACCGTCTTCGGGCAAACCATTTCTGAGCAGACCACTTCCGGGCAATCAACAATCCTCGTGTTCTACCATGACTGAGAGGAAGGAACTGCAATTTACTCTTGAAAGCATCAAGAGTAAACTACAGTGGTGTTCGCATTGAAAGACGTCGACCTAATGTATGAGGCCTGAGTGTTGCGAATTGCGGCTCCTCTCATCCCTCGTTTCTGCCCACGATTGCCCCTGGGTTAGGACAGGTAGCTTGAGTGGAGATGATAAAATACAGTGTAAGAACAGATAAATTCATTTAGATAAATTAATGACGAGAGTTTTCACTCGATGCTCAAAATATCGATTTGATCTTCGGCGTTCTTTCTTTGAGCAGGTGTTTCATACTATAGGAGATTATTTCGTTCGCCTTTGCCCTAGAACGCACTTACGAAAGGATCCATTTGTTTCTATACAGCTTTTTTTCTCTCCCACCTATCTAGTAGTCATCAACACTTCCGTTACCCTCTTTCTAAATTCCGGGGTGAAACTCCGATGTCATATTACACTAAAACGTTAACGTAATTCCTTTTTAAAATTTTCGTTACGAAATCCTATCATTCATAAATTTCCAGAAATTCTAAGCCTATTTTAAAAATTATTCAAATATAATGCAGAAATTTGTAAATATTGAAATGAATCATTGACCTTCTTTGTTGTTGTTTGTTTTTCTTATAAATTGTATGACTTGACCATATACACAATACCATGTTGTGTGCTAGCAAATGCATTTCATGTAGCGCTAGGTCTCGGGAATGCGCAGTATGGGTGGGTTCACGTATTGCTATGAAAAGGTTCATGGGATGCTGCGTCAATGATGGTTGTAGGAGTTTGTGCGATGCCTGTTCAATGAAGGTACTGCTGACGCTGGGGTGGGTGGGGAAAGGTTGTTCCTTTTGCAGGCCTTAGGCAGAGAAAACATCAATTCAGGATGTGATTCGTCGAGGGTCATTCGTCTCAATCGCGGCGATCAGACGAGCGGTCGCCCCATTTTTTTTACTTCCCCCCTTTAACTTTGCACTGGTTTCGTTTAAACTTCGCGCGATACCCTATTTTGTATTGCAGGTTCTGGTGCAGACCCAGCCATCGGCTCAAGGGCCCCTGAATTTTTCTTTCTGCTGATGATATGAGTGAGACTGATGTGTTCAAAAGAACCCCTTTCCATATTCTTGATCCTGGCTGGTTCAAAGGCGTGAGTCGTGTGCTGAAAGGACATTTCGGTGGAACTGTAGAATATGCGTTCACTGTCAACTTTTTCAAGTTTTTTGGCCAGCTCTGCTCTCTTAATTGCCTCTGCCTAATTCGAATTATTTTTTGGTCACCGCCCATTCGCATAATTCATTACACTGTTCATTGACTATGAAAACATAGGAAAATATTATTTCACAGGTCCGACATTGGGGGCTGAAATTCCGCACTTTCAAGCAGTCAATGGTCAACGTAATACCCAAAATATATTCCAGCGAGTATTTTACTGAAACTGGCAGTGGGAAGTTCCAAACCTACGGACGTTATACTATTATCCGCTGGCATTCACAATTTCTTCAATATCCCCAGATTAACACGGAAATATAGATCTGTTTTCACAGTTCATTCCCGAAACTCTTGGCAAACCATGGGAGCATATGGATCGGTAAGTCACCAATCCGGGATTATCTCCTACCATCATCATCATTTCTTTCCCAAATCGTATCCAGACGCGATAAAAAGCATATCAACTTAATTCCTAAATTTCAATTAAATTTTTTTTTTATCCAGTTTTCATGAAAACACATCGTCATTGCTTTACTTTTCGAAAATTCCATTGTACGGCACCCATTCAACGACTTCATTTCAGAAATGATACATTTTTTTATTGTTGGGAACTGAAGGCCCATTACACGGAGGAACTGTGGAATAATCAAAAAAGAGATATTGACGAATGGTCTTTGTGCAGAGGATCCGCTACGCAGCCGAGATCGTTAAATATGTATAATAAAATAGTTTCTTTTTTATTCCTCTCCGGTGGATTATGGTCCGCGGTGGTATGTTGTATCCACTGGTTCTGTACACACTACTGTGCTTTGTTTGGCACTCCTAACTCATAGTGGACCGCTGACTACTGTACGTATTCTTGGCCAGTTCTTCATTCTTCCTATAGAAAATATGACCAATCCGCATTGTTATTGTTAAGCCACTAATGAGGTGATCTTCATTGAATTATGTACAGTACACACGCTGTTTTTCCTACTTGCGTCCTCCAGTTTTCACACGAGAAATCCTCCCAGAAAATTGGTCGTTTGGGGATTTGAACGCGGCCACCGTGTAAGCCGCAGCTTTGTGTCCGGCCTGTGGTCAAACGAGACCAAAGCCCTCATACTTTGTTGTGAAGTGAAACATTCTCCATCTTAGGATAGCGGTCAAATAATGATAATTCAGTCGTTCCATATTGCCTATCTTCATATTTCCCGCTCGGCGATCGTAAAAACCTCATCAGAGGCCGTTAATTTTGGCTAGTAAATCACTTAATGATTGGCTCTGCCATCCATAATTAATTTGTTGGAAATTAATTGAATTTAAGTAGTGGCTTCGACCAATGAGCACACAAAATAAGATAGAATGAAGTCTGAAAGTGTCGGAAGCGGTAACAAGTCCGTCTTGCCGTGCCTGAATGTTGGGCCTCTCTCATTCGAATATGATCGAACCCGATACTACTTTCGGGACTCTAAACGTGACACCTCCCTCACCAGGCTTCCTCGTAATCTTTTCGGTTCCTGCTTCTTGGCAGAAACGAGACTTACGGTTACCCTGGCAAATTTCTAGATAGCTTTATGGATGGCTATCTACTATCTTTCCATCTTGAATCCACAGTACCGAATTCATTAGAAAATTGTGATAGTTAATTTGAGTTGAAATTATGGTGCCACAGTAGTGCCGACCTTTCGTATTTTCGCCAGGTGAAAATTGTTGTTAAACTCTCTTCAGATTAATGTGTGTAAATATAATTCAGTGATTTCGCTCGTTATGACCAATTTACAGATTCAAGTGGTCCATTCGAAGTATGCAAATTTCATGAGGTTCCATCGTTAACTAAAGATTTGCTAATGGGATTTTGCGATGGTTGCTACTTATTTTTAGTGCGGGGTTGATTTTTTTTTGGTAGGAAATTAGAAGGATTTTTTTTCGAATTGTTGTCGAATTATCATGAGCGTAGAATTGTAAAACGATAAGATTTTTACATTTATTTTAGGTTTCTAGTACCTCTTCCTCAACCCCACGTGGGGCGCCAAATCTAAAGTCCAAATCTAAATCATCAGGCTCGAAGCAACTTTCTTAACATAAGAATTAAATTGAAACTGAGGAACTCGATGAACTCCTTCCAACGTTCAATGCCAGGAATTTGAGTTCGCTATATAATGAAAAGGCTTGCAAAACCCTGTCCTCGCCTATAAATCCCCGAACGAAGAGTTTCTGCAAGCAGTGTTGGACATTGTCGCAAAATATGTCCCAAAATATGGAGGTTTTATCACTCTCCTAGCAGACAATTTTCGTAGAAAACTCTAGCTTCCCTAGGTGGTTATTTAGGCTGTAATAATCAGTGAGTATTTCAACTATGATCCTAAAGTCCCTCTTCTGTGTGAGGTTAAAACAATCTTGTGAGCGATTCCACAAAACAGTTCTGGTTCGTATACCGACGTTTCCAATCCTTTCCTGGTCAGCTCATCCGCTGTCTCAATACCTTTTAATCGAATATGGCCTAAATTTTATCGTGCTATCTCTTGGTATCAGTAATTCAGGATACTGTTTAGAAGAAATGCTCCAATTGTGGAGGAAATCGTAAGCGTGTTCTACTTCGACCTTAATATCTCCACAGCTACACTCTCCGGGGTCACAATCTGAGACAGCGACACACCACATGCTTTTTATCCTTCGGTACGCTACTGCCTTCAGAACAGTGCGGTGAATCACCCATCCAGAAGCGATACAGATACTGCCTGTAGCAATCACCGTGCCCTGAGGGGAACTGGCCCAGCTACTCTCCCGTGCTCCCCACTGAGCCACGCTCTAACCTTGAGAATGGGCCTATGCTTACACCGACCCTTTGAAGACTTGTCCCATCTCCGTTGCCAGAAATCATATGGTTGGTGACCTTGCGGCACTTCTGTCTTCTGCGCGCCTTCCATATATTTTCCATGGTACAGCACGGTCATTTCTTCTACTTGAATTTCAGCTGGGATCATGTTCGCCCTAACACCATTTATTTCAAATCTGAAATGATGATTTTGAAAGAAGTCGTGGTTAAGATAGCGAACTAAGCAATTTGTTCAGATAGTACTACGCCAATTAGGACATGAATTCCATGGAATGGTAATTATAAAAAATACTGAACCATAAACTGTCTCTCTGGCTTGAAAGATTCTAAAGTAAACTTCTAGAAGAACATTGAAAAAAGTCCTAGAGTGGCTCGGGGATGATTTCCTTCTATTAAGCTATGATGGGCTCATATAACATTGACATTTGAAGCTAGGAGAATTGTAGTAGTAGGAGAATCTACAATCGAGCAAATGGGTTAATTCCAAAGGTAGGTCAAGTTACACCTAGTTTTTTTTTTTGTTTTCTATAGGGTAGGTGAATGCATTTACGTACACAGTGTTGGATTCCCGGTTCGGTACGTCGTCGGACTACCAACTAAACACCTCCCCATCGTCAGAGAGCTAGCCTGGAACCGTTTGTCACATTAGTTCGGGCTAGTCCCCGAACTCTCCCGCCTTGCGGAGGGGAGGGGAGAGGAGAGGAGGAAGGGAATTGTCAGTTCAAGGAATCCCCTGCCATCCGGCTCCTCCACCGGTCGAGTTCTATCTTCTTAGCAACGAGAGGGGCCCGAACGTTGAACTCATCAGGAGATGTCGCCTGCTAGACGTAGGACCCCCAATGTTTGCCTTTAGCCTACTTAACGCCGAAACTCCAACTGCAGTCTTGTTCGCTGCTGCTTCAGAAAAGCTCATCTTTGAGTCAAGAGTCAATCCGAGGTATTTTACCGCTGATTTTGACTCGATTATCGACTCGCCGATCGATATGGGACGCAGGGTCGGAATTCTCTTTTTAATCAGGATGACTACTTCGGTTTTTTCCAGTGCTAGGTTGAAACCATGAGTAGTCATCCATCCGCTTACTCGTCTCATCAATATTTCTAGTCTGCTTGGCGCCTGTTCGACAGTGCGTCCAGCAACAAGCCCTACGACATCACCTGCATAGCCGACCAGGCGCGACTCTTCTGGCATGTCGAGTTTAAGTAAACTGTCATAGGTAGCGTTCCCTCAATATCCGTAAGAGATAGTTCGGCACGTTGAAAGTATTGTCTAATGTGCCTAGAATGTCTTTACATCTTACGGAATTAAAGGCGTTTCTGACGTCAAGTGTTACGAGGAGCACCACCCGTCGAGTTCGGCGGCTATGTGCGTCTGCTCGTCGAACGGCGTCCACGACTTGCATGACAGCATCAATTGTCCATCTCCCTGCTCTAAAACCAAACTGCCGGGGAGATAAATCTCCCGCAGCGCGTATCGCTTCAGCGAGTCTACTTCTGATGAGCTTTTCGAACACTTTCCCAGCAGTGTCAAGCATACATAGTGGGCGGTATGAAGACGGCAATTCAGGGTCGTCTTTCCTTTTATGGATCAGCGCAAGCCCCGCAACCTTCCAACGAGCAGGGAAAATGCTCTCTTTCAGGCAAGCGTTGAATGCGTCGAGCAATAGGTCTGGTCGGTGTTGGAATACCAGTTTGTATACCTCTGCTGGAATACCATCGGGTCCTGGCGCCTTCTTGTTTTTCATAGAGAGGACTGCCTTTTCCAACTCTTTTATAAGTTATACCTAGTTCAACTGTATGGGATAGGCTATTTTGGAAGAAAATTAACTAGTTCTTAAAAACGCTGTAAACCCTACGGTAACCCCCTAGCTTAATCTGGTAAACCTAATTCCTGTTGTTAGTGTTTACAAGCGCCTCTGCCCACGCAGTTACCGTGTAACGCTGAATTAATCGTACCACTCCGGAGGAGAAGCGATCTGCGACAGTCTTCCGGCCTGCTCATATTCGGCCACGTTTTTGTAAGTGCCACAGTGGCACTGACTGCCTTTGTACACACAAACTCTAGATATTACGCGATGACTATTCTTACCAGGGCAAAGGCAAATCTTCAGACGCTGTTTCATCTCTGCCCTGGGAGCAGCGTGACCGAAGCGGCTCGTAGGAAGAGCACTTAACATCTGTGAGCCTCTGCCCTAGTAAGAAACCCTAAAGCCGTAATCGCCTAATATTTTTAAAGTTTGGGTGGTAAGCCCTAAACGAGGGGTCCGTGGACCAAAAAAAGAGGTAGTAAGTTGCTCCCCATTTGGTCCGCCCCGGCATCAAATTGATGCGGACTTAGGACCCCGCAATCCTCAAAAAAATATTTTCAGCTCTGGCCAAGCTTTGGTCAATAGTATAGGTCAATTTGCGCTCAAATCATAGTAGTAGTCATGTTGTGTTCTGCGAATTATTTAAAGGAGCACTTAACATCTGCGGGCCGCTTCGGTCACCCTGTTTCCAGGGCAGAGGTGAGGCAGGGGTCCGTGGATCAAAAAAAAGGGGGAGTAAGTTGCTCCCGGTTTGGTCCGGTCTGGCATCAAGTTGATGCGAACTTAGGACGCCGCAATTCACAAAAAATATACTCTAGATGTTCCTTACAGTTCAGGTTGATAGTCGTCGAAGAAGGAACACCCCATTATACATGATATTCTCTTGCAGAGGACCCAGTACCCAGTTCTGTGGTACCCCCACTGTGACATCATAGGCTTTGCGGCCCCCATCTGCCCGTATCAGGGAGTCCCCTATCAGAGGTAATTCTCAACCAGAAATATCTGGGAACACCTATGTCAGCGAATCCGGCTTTAATAAGTTGCTGTTGATGGAATAGAAAGTGCTATTAGCAGCAGCCACCAAAACTCAGCGATCGTCTGCCAGACTCGCTACCGTATTTATTGCATCCAACATAGAGTGGGTACCTCGAAATTCATACTGGTGCTACGACAAGCCATTCCCACTTTTGATAATGGGTAACATCCCATTGTAAATGACTCGCTCCATCATTTTCCGCATTGTATCCACCAGGCATGTTGAACTATATGATACTGGATCACCAGGTGGCTTATTCGGTTTGCCAAGCAACAGCAACTTTTGCTCCACTAAGCAAGGAATATTCTGGCCCGCCTTGAAGGTGTTGGCGAAAAGGTAGAGCCTCATTTTCACAACCAGCTTCTACGCTTTATTAGAGATGTCATCCAAACCTGGGACCTTGTTGTCGCCAATCCTACCATATATTTCCCGCGGTCATTCGCCGGTGATCGGAGACATCACGTACTCATTTAGCCGGGCTGCCAATTGACTTTCGCTGCCGCAGTAGTAAGGGAACAGGGTGGCAATAATTTCTTTTCAAGAGGGACAGCTATTTCATCATCACCTTGCAAGCCCCACCAGTTTGTGTCGACATCTTCGCACAGCTGTTTGAAACAATACCTCTTAATTTTTTGAATGGCGTATTATAAGCCGCCCTACATCCATCCATGTGCGTCTAGTCGATCGTCGCTAGCCGGTTATCCCCCTGAGATTATGATAAAGGCATCTTGACAAAACCACGCAGTTCGTAAAGTTGTAATTATATTATCCCACCTGTAGTTGAGTCGCCTCCAGGTGTAGTAGCATCACGTCACGTCACTCATTGGGTGATCCGGACGACTTTTTCTATGACCGCGTCATTCAGGGATTTGTTGGGTTCGAAGACCACGCAAAACGAATGAACCCTGAAAAGCTTTTGTCATACAGCCTAGCAACCCACCCGGCATTCTATGACGGCTCGGTATAATTCACGTTTTTCAAGTTCATTATACACTGTGAACGTTTTCCTGGACTATCTTAGTGCTGTCCATTAGCTCCAGTAATGTTTGGAGCTCTCCAATGTCATAGTGTCGTCCGTCGACTTGAGTCTTCCTGTTCGCTTTCAGCCCTAGAAGATTCACACGGACGATCTACCTCAATGGGCAATCCAGGTCCACTTTTCTGCTCGATAATGCTCTTTTGACTTGTACGACCTCTGGGATTGCTTCGGGGATCTTGATAGGCTTTTCAGCGGAACTGTCCTCGGAATTGACTTTCCTCGGTTTCTGCTTGGGCACATTCGCTCGGATTTTACCTGATTCATAGTTGATAAGGTACTTAACTTGCCCCAGAGATCGTCATCTATCTCAATCGTGATGAGTTTGTCTTTGGTTTCCACCTTGCTTGTAAAGATTCTCTATAACCAAATGGTCCTTATCCTGAACGATTAAGAGGTCCAGAAACCTTTCCGCTTTTATTACTGCGACTTTGGGGAGGTGGATTGTTAAAATATGTTGTGTTATATCATTTCCAGCATTTTTCGACAGTTTCCGGCCATGCCCCTCCTTTCTTGCCCGGCTATTTCCGGACCGTGCCTCTAAGAGATTCCGCATTGTGCTCCATTGGGCAGTTTACCACTATAAGACCTGGTCGGAAGCGTATGATGGTGAACACGAGCTGGTCACTCTATTCCTCACACATCTGACGATAAGGTCTTCGATAATTTCAAGCTCCTCACTAGTGAGAATTTACTCCGGAAATCATTTCGGTGGTTTGGCCCACTGATCCCTCTGACCGACCTGAGTTTTCTTCTCCTTTGGGTTCAGATTTGGGTCTCCTGAAAGCATTCTTCCTTGTACGCTGAACTCTGCTGCACCCTCTTCTTTAGTTCCGCATTGATAAAGGTAGATGAAGGCTGAAGTTTAAGAAATTTCACTAGTAGATAAAAATTCAGTGACAGTACTCTCCCCTTTTAATTTGATTGATAAATTTTGAAGTTTATATTTTGAGGTGAGATCCAATCAGTGTTAACTTGCTTCCGGCATTCTCTTCAAACAATTTTCTAGTTTTACTCTGTTTATTTTCAAGAAACGTCGAGGGAATCTCAGATCATCCCGCCTTCCTGTGTGTGACTTCGCGAAGTGACGAGGCGAGATTTAAAACAGGAGGAGATAACTTACTTATGCTATCAGTGATGTCTCTAGACATTAGAGAACATACCTCTGGGAACCTTTGCCAAAAGTGAAATTCAATTTTTCAGTCCAGTCACCATACCAGGTATTCGTGAACAAAAGGAGTAATATAAAAAGTTGACCTGAGAAAAATTAAAAGAAAGAAATTCATGAAAATAAGGGACTACAATTTACAAAATGGTATCGGAAAGGACAAAAATCAGCGGTTAATAATAAAATAAAACCACTGGTGAAGTTGTAAGCGAGATATCAATGTTTAGAGAGCACGGGTCAATTCGGTCTGCCACACCATATAAGACAGACTCAAATTGGGTAGAAAGATCCTTTAGAGTTACTTTGATAGAAATTTGCTGAAAATTATAACAGACAGGGGCGTTTTATTATATGGCTGTTCGTACGAGATGACAGTTGACACTAGAAACATGGACGAAGGCGATACTCCCTTCAAATATCTGACGAATAGAATTACCTGGTAAAAACAAATAAGTGTTTGCTTTTATAATAGAATAACTTCAAGTCTCGCTCGTAGTGTCACAACGAGCTTTCTACATCCAACTCTTCAGCAGGGACAGAACAAGCACTACTTGACCTGGTGCCTAAAAAGTGTTTGCCGGGCTGTGAATGTTGAAGCCGAGATGCAATGACGAAGGATGTGAAGTAGGTTCAAATAGATTTTTAGTTTATTCAGCAAGTGTTAACTCCATTCTTGATTTGTATTGTTCTTATAGGACTAGAGTACTCAGTAGTCAAGTAGAAATATGCACCGACCCTTAATTCATCACAGGACAAAAAGAAAAGACAACGTAGAGGCACCAATTGGCACATCCCAGGACTAGGTAGGCATGTAAGTGCTGCTAAGCTCCTTCTATTACTATATAACAGCCGACTTATCAAAAGAGTCAGCAGAGGGGCATCTTAAAAATGACAATGTTTATTGATGCGAAGTGTCTCGGCATTGCCCTAGCTACTTAGCTTAGCTGGAAGAAAAATAAAGAACTATTGACCAAGAAAACTAGTGTGGCTTACTATACCTGTCAAACTACCCTTAGCGAAGAATGGGTGCTGTTTCGCAGGGAGTACGCAGCCATAGTGCGTTACATCCTCATCCATTGTCCGGTTGTGTGGTGGCCTGCATTGGGAAAAAATATTACAATTCAGCAAAGCTCAGCAGAGTAGTCCCAACTCCATAGCTTTGAAAGTCTCACTTTTTTGGGCTCGCAACCTTTCAAAATCGTCAACAACGTTTCAGATAGGGGCTGACCTCACGGCTATAAGGTTTGGCTGCAGTAAACGGTATACGATAAGTTTCTGGAATGTACGCATTGCTCCTCAACAACGGTATCGAAGATCTCCAGCATGTTCATTTTCTCCAATTTGGGCCATCGGCAAAATACGCAAACTGGACATTCTGCGCTTAAGCGAAGTAAGATTATGGAACTCTGAAGAGTACTCTCCTCCTCCTTGCGGCAACGTGCATTGTGCCCTGCAAATCCAAGCGCGAATCCGGTCCTCGGTTTTATTGGCGTTTACCTTTAGTCTAACTCTCCTTGGCACACTTTCCAAATCTTGAGCCATCCACGACCGTGTGAGAGAGTAAACAGATGTCAACAGCGAAGTCTAAATGTTTAAGGAAAGATGTCATCGTCCATTGAATTCCTCCACGTGTTCCGGACAAGGCAGCATGAAGAACATCACCGATAGCAAGAAGAAATAATAACGGCAACAGGATGCAACCCTGTAACTGGTATCCTAATCGCTCTGGTATTTGTTTGTTAACTACTGTTGCATACAGACTCAGTGAAGTAGACTGATAGTTTCGTAAATGAAGGGTTATTTAGGCTACCCTAATAAATGCGAAGCAATTTCTACAATTGGCAAGGTCGTCGCTTCCAAGGTTGACACTCTTGGGGCTTCCTTCTGGAGTGCCACAACATCCTCCAGGAATGTGGAGGCAGGCAACGATAGCCGAAGTGGCGGTTGGAAGCTGCGTGTCCCACACGCTGGTAGTTTTTGCATTGAAAAAATTTACTTCGTTTCAAAGATCGTATGATTGATTGAGTTCCTTGACTTGGGTTAATTGGGTTAATACTTTGACGGTTTACAACTGTCGACCTTGTTGTGAAGGGAAGAGTTTTTTGTTCGTAATATTTACGATAAGCGTGGGGATCAGTTAAAAATTTCCTAAGCGGGCCAACTATGGTATAAGCCGCTGATAATCAGGGATGAAATTTTGGCCAAATTTCGTTTGGTGACTGACTAGTAAATTATTAGCCGTGGATGACAGGATGTGATGAGAGTTACTTCTGAGTTTTTCATTCAGAAACTTGTTCGGTAAATTCTTCGTGATATTCGCTTTGGTTAAGCGGGAAGACTCTGGGTTTTCCATCACTAAGATGGATGAGAGGTTTTGAGACTTTTCTCTTTGGGAATACCTTGGATGGCGAGTGTAGGCTTAGGCTTACCTGTGAAGTGACGTGCTGGTGGTACCGGTGGTTCTGTTGCGGTGGTCAGTGGTGTGGCCACTTTCGATGATGTTGATGACTGGGCAGCTCTTTGTGGCGTTGAAACGTATCTTTGTTGATTAGGTGCGAGATGGGAGCTGCAGGATTCTAAATCTGAGTAGATTGCTCGTTGGCCGGTGCTGGGCGAGGATACTTGCTCGCTCTTCATATCCTTGACTTTACGGCATGGCGCGGTTCACCAACGTTCCTATTCAGAGAAGCAATTTGGTTTCCTGGCTGTTTGCTGAGGGCCAAGAACTTATTGTTCCCCGCTTGATTCGGTTCTTGCTGTCATTGTTCTGCTGCAGTGGTCGAGTCTGTTCGGTTTCGTTGGAGTCATAATCTTAGTTGGATAGCGCTGCTACTGCCATTCCCTAAGACGTCATTTACTAGATGTTTCCTGCCCTAGCTGGAATCGTTGCTCGTTTTGCAGCCATTGGGGCTGCTCGAGAGCCAACTCATTTCGGGCAGGTATACGCTGAAGGTGCACTAATGATGTCTGTGCTTCAAACGGCAGATTGATGGCGTAAATTCAGGCTATTCAGGCTCTCCTGATAATGACGATCTACGTTTTTCCTAATGTTTCGGATAACTTTTATCGCCACTTCAAAAAAACGTTTGACCCTTACGACAGTCAGACGAAGATAAAAGAGGCCAAGGTCACTCACTCACACACTGGCCCCGGTATTTCTAAAGAGCGAGGTTGTCGATCGACGCGTCATTTATGGAACGCGTGCTCCAATCACAGCCTGCATATTTTGGACGAGCCAATTTCCAAGGAATATTCTATATATTTAGAATAATTTAGAGATCATTATGCATCGTGACCAATATCTCCTAAATGTAGCATAGCACGTTCACCACGCCTGCGTTTACCGTTTTCAATTCTTCGAAGTGTGCTTTACCTCGCTCCAAGTCTTCTCGAAAACCCTACACTCTTGTTTTACTGTTCTGCGCTATTAGATTCTAGGACGAGCAACTCGATGATGGGAAAGTAGGTTCCACTGCATGGCACAACCAACAAAGCATTCGCCGCTCATTTTTAAAGTTTGACCTATCCACTTCCACTTCCGCCCTTTAATCAACGGCAACTGGTCCGTACACTGATTTCGGCCATCATTCGAGATCTTCTCAAGCTAAAGTACACCGATGATACGTGTTTATGAAAGCTTGGAGCTTGTGAGTAACATGGTTGGTCACTGTCCTTATGCTACTCCCATTTAACAGCACTGAGAAAACATTGACGCGAACGAAACTCAATTTCATGTTTCTATTGAGATATCAGCTCTGCCAAATTTTAGAGAAAACAACAAAGGTTAATCTAACGCTGTTACTGCGCCGGATGATATCAAAGTCGATGCTGCCGTCGGCAGAATCGACGCTACCAAGATAAACAAATTGATTCACGCCCTCGACGTTCTGGCCGTTAGTACCGATAGGAAAAATGCTACGACCAGTTAGACTGAGATCCTTGATTTTGACGGTGTTTATCTTTAGCCCGTCTCTGGTTGCCTGTCTTTCTACACCCAGAGCTATTTGGCCAAGGTGCAAGGGAGAATGCTTTTGTGCAATAACAGGTCGGTAGGCTTTTAGCATCTCCAGAATTCCCCTATTGCATAGAGTATTCCAGATACACTCCCTTTGACGCTGTCAAAAGTTTTCTCGAAATCAACGAAGAGCGGAGATCATGCCTCCAATAATATTTGACTCAAAGTTCCTTTGCTTCTCAAGCAGGAGAAAGCTTTATTGGTGCTCCTGTGGAGTCTTTAAACTAAATTTTCTTAAATTAGATAGATATATTAGATAGATAGATAGGTAATCTCTAAACTGTATAAAGACATCCCAGATTAAAAGGGCTCTCAAATTTTGATTAAAATTAATACCTAAGCCCCGAGAGAACACCCTTTTTATACATACCAAAGCTAAATAGTATAATCCCCAGAAAACATTTTTTTTCAATCTCAAAATCATAGTTCATTGCGCTTGTATGAATTCGGTTTACTAAAATAATTGAAAATTTTCATAGCCTGAAACTTTGTGCAGTTATTCAACTACAAACCGCATTTGGCTTTCAGATTTTCATCCCATAAACTTTTCGCTTTCACATTTCCCTAGAAATCGGTACTCTTACCTTTACTTGCACCTCATTTGCTTTACATCCCCTCCAATGAAAACTAGCCACTATCCAAGTTATTTAACTTCTAGCAAAGAAAAAAATTAAAGCCGATGGACTCTCATCTTGTCCCGAAAAACTGGGTCATCCATCATTAGATCTTTCGTGGCATATCCTTTTCCGTGAAAATTGTGCTAAAACTCCTGCTTATCGACGACGCGTCGTATCGTATCCCTTTTTGCGCCGTTGATTAACGATTGCCTCGACCGGCCCCCGGATAGAAATCAGGAAGGGGTGAAGAGAAAGCGAAGTCGAAGATTAAACGAACCAACGTATGATGAGGAGAAAGGCTAAGAACAAGGGAGCTCTTTAAGATTCAAGCAGTGGAGCATGGTTGAATGGATGACTGAGTGTTTGTTGGCTGGATCGTCCATGCATCATCCTTTGCGAGCGTACTTTAAGGTTCACGCAAACCAATTAGTATCGATTGGCCATCAACTGTGCCTGGCGAGGCCGCTTGATTTTGGGGGTTAGTTATTGGATGATTCTTGCTTTTGTAGCGCTTTATGGCTTGGGGATACTTCCTTTTGTTCGGGGTAAATATTTAGCCTACGTTCAAGGAGAACTCTGCTTTGTTTTTGTCTGTTTAAATGGTTTTCTTTTCAAAGAAAGTAGTTCAAATAGAACTAAAACTGAGAGACAAACTCTAGGACATACTAAGCTAATTTGATACTGATTTCGATCAATCACACACAACCTTTTCTGTATAATCTAGATAAGAGTTGTCTGGATATTTTAGATAAATTGACACTCATCAAAGCAGTTAGCCTATAATACGATATCTATCTTATGTGTATCAAATCATTCGATCCCAAAATATCCAGCGTTCTGTCACTCATTCTTGTCTCCCTTCACACTATTGGCTTAGAATTTTCATCGCCCACCCTTACCTAACATTCTATCTAAATACTTCCTATGTATCCAGTGCCAAGGAAAACCAAGCATGTACATAATATAATGCAGTGTTTCCTTTGTCACACCTAGGTCCCAGATGTCCTTGTCCTGTTGCCGTCCCCGTAGTCCTTCCCTCAATTGCTATCTCCGGGACACTGTCACCGAAATTCCCATCCTCCCGGCACCCAATGTCGCATTTGATTGGAGAATTATATTCAGTGCGACAAAGACGACATTTCAGTGAATCTGTTTCCTTCGCTCTTATTCAATCCAAGCTCATTCTATGTATACAGTTTCAATGTATTGGTTCAATGATTTCGAATCAATGTGACGCATTTTAGCCAATTCCCAGTTGGTCATAAGTCGCACATGTCACCAACAACAGAAAAGTGTCGTCCCACGATTTGTCGTTGGGTTGATGTCGTTGTAGAGTGGTGGTAGTTGATGTGCTTTCGAAGTACTCTATATTGAGGGTGGCTGAGACGCACAAATACTGAGATACTTTTATCATATCGTTAGGAAGATACAGCGCTACAGAAGAGGCTCTGAGGCTCTTCCTAACTCAGAGATACGAATGTATTCATCAGTTCACCAACACTTTGACTATGCTTTTATCTGAGTACAAATGGTGAGACCAGAGTTTAAGAGCATGAAACTTGGTTTCCCCTCCGAAACCAGCGACTGTAGCTCTGGGCGAACTACCTTACCTACCGCCTTCTCTCAACTTCTCTGACTGTCGCTATTACCCTGTGAAATCTGGTTTGAGTCTCACTCTTTCTACAACATGGAATCACATACCGAAAACCGGGTCCTATTTACTTCAAATTGTATTGGTGACATTTTGGCTGACACGATGACGGTAAGGTGACCGAAATGAAAAAACCTGAATTGGATTTGCGCTTGCTCTCCTCACGGATTAGTTCATTTCAGGTGTATGGGTTTTCTATACGCGTTTGTTATTAGTTAGTAGTGTTGGTTCTTTTGTTGTTGGTGTAGTGTATTGGTGACAAGAATATGACAACGAGTTTTTGACCAGATCTGGGGACGGTAATTCGTCGACCCATGCGGTGACATGGGCAGTTGTCTCGTACTTGTCGTTTGGTGCGTTTCAAGTGTATCTTATATCTGTAGCGTTGGACTGTATCTATCGTTTTTGAATATCGTACTATATTACTATTGGTGTAACATTTTTGAATATTGTGTCAGAATTTTTGAAGATACTGATAATCGTAATTACATAAATTTATCTTAATTTGACAAATACTAAACCGTTTTCGTTTAAAAATAAATCGTTTGTGGTGAAAAACTGTTTAAAAAAAGTGGGACTTTATGAACAAATATTGGTCCGAAATGAGTGGATTTTTTGGAAAAAAATATTTAAATGTGATTTGATTTAAAAAAAATAATAAATAAATTAGAAAAAGTTACTAAAGATATTAAGACAAATGATTTCTATGCGTTCGTGACGATAGTGAATCTGTTTCTGACGATAAACATTGCAGAAGTGAAAATTTAAATTCGGCGCACAACGTGGGTGAATTTTGCACTACGAAGGTATGTATCTGATTTTGTTTTGTTTTTATCTTTTTCAAGTGTTTAAAAGGTGTGATTGTGGGAAAGTGTGACCTAGTTGCTTGCGAGAGTATATCTTATTCATGTTTTGAATTTTTAAATGTTAAATAGTCTTAGCCCAATTTGGGGTTAATTTGGCCAGCATCTTTTTGAGTCCTAACAGAAGAGAAAAGTGGAAAATAAAATAAATGAACCTAATTTCTGGATAAAAAGCCCAAAAAAGAAGAAATACTTTTTGATTACCAATTCGTCCTTTGTAAACGATGCAATAATTGTAAATATTTCAGAGCTTTAAGGGATTCAACCTCCAATAACTTTGCTTCCTATTTTGCTCCTCAAAAAATGCGAGAAAGGGGCTTAACATTCTGTTGAGTATAATATTCGGATTTTAATTTTGAAAAGGAGCATAAAAACTGAAAAAATGTGTACATAAAGATAATTAATTTTTGGGAAAGATAGATCCCCTTTTTTCTTATTTTAGAGTATTGGGAAGTGAATTGTTAAAAACAAGTAGAAAGGAAGCACCCACATTGGAAATAATTTCCGCTTTTTATAAATTTTATTGAAAAATAATCGGCGATCACCGTGTCAGCTTTAGAAACATCCAAATTCGAGGATTTAATTAAAAACGCAGGATTAATATCCAAATTCAAGGTTGATTTCAAAATTAAGGCACAACTCGGTATCTTTTTTAGTTTTTTCTCTTTCGAATTTTGCCCTTAAACTACTTGGACAAGATAGTCTCGACAATTAGAAAACTCAAGTGTAGAATAGAGAAAATATTTGCACTGCTGCTCGACGGAAACTACTGGGGTAACATTTCGTTTCATTTGTTGTATGTTTGTCCTGCATAGGGTCGTAGAAAAAAAATCCGGTCCCGATGTGGAAACTATGTGAAAAATTGGGCACGGGATGAAAATTATATGGGTCCTTTTTTCAATGAAATTTCCGTGGGTTTGAAAGTCCTTTCGGCCCCCCTTGCATCACGCTTGGTTCCATCTATTGGAATTTTTAATTTTCGCCTTTATATCTTTTTATAAAAACTTTATTATATTTCGAACTGACATTTGCTTTTAAATCTGATGTCTGGTAGTGATTAAGGGCTGGTGTTGAACCTGTCGATTCAAGGAATTCCATTTGGAAGGACATGTGTAGGGTGAGACTACCTCGAATGTCTTGCGGAAATGTCCATGTGGGGTCCAAAATTTCATCTTCCAATAAGACGACTTGAATTTTGCTTTTCATTTCCTCCCTTCCTTGCCTTTATCTGTATCGCTAAGTTTTAATCAAATTCGCTGAGCTGAGCTCAGGCAAATGCCGTCTTTTCCCTGTAGAGTGACACGGAGATACCGGCTTATGCGGAATGAAGACATGAACTCTGACCTAACAGAAGGTGAATAGCTCTCAGGTTCCATGACAAGAATAGAGTCGGGGTGTGGGATTTCTGTTTGATAATCTGGAGCAAAGCTGGGATCTTCTAGGGTTTTTGGAATAACTCCTTGAATATTTGAAAAATATGGATTTGAAGGTGTTTCTATTGGAAGGAAAAATAGTTTCCTTTTTTTAAAGGGCGATTACCGTTTTCAAAGTTACAGCTTTCTTAGACGGTTCTACAAATAACATTCCAAATTGCCGATCTGTAATTCCCTACATTTCGATAGGAGGCATGAATGCTACACTCAGTAGAATTTTTTTTCTAGCGAAGAAGAAGGGCCGGGAGGTAAGCCCCTTAGTACCACTCATATAGGTTACCACTGCAACAAGTCCCTCTCCCCCGAATGACCTGTGGGATTTGATCCTATTTTTGTTTCTCACGCCTTAAATATTGGAATGTTTACGTTGACTTTTGTTAATTCCTATTTCATCAACAATAAAGAGCTGACTAGGAGCATTGTTTATTTTATTAAGTTGCGACCCAAAAATATTAAACAATAATTTAAGAATTCCCTAAGTGAACCCCATTACTTGACCGATAGATGCAGCTTGAGTTGTTCTGATAGACAATGAAGAATGTCTACTTAGAGAATTACTCATCAATGTTTTCAGTGATTTATTTAGTCTGTCTGAAATGGCGCTTTAAATTACTTTTATCGTCAACTGAAAAGTCATACAGCGAACATTCCCTAATCGTGGTTCCTAGAGTCTTTTCATCTAGTTCACTAAAATATGTGTTGGACAAGTTCTTTTTCAATATTCTCAGGAAGTGATCTGTCCTTTATTGGATTATTGGAACAAATTCAACTCGGTTTCTTACGTTTGCTATGTTGTCCTCTTTAGGGCTCAAAGTGGCTTTGACGTCTTGTGGTAACCCTGAAGCATCTAATGATAGCGGTGACCGTTTTTGACTCTTGCTGATCCAATCTGACAGAAATTTTCGAAGTTTTCTTTGAATTATCGTTAGGATTGACACCAACCCCCATTTAAGTGCTCCAAAGCTTTCCTTAAGTTGAAGTACCCTATACCAAAATGAGTAATATAATAGTGACGAGGCTTAGAGTTTCAGAAACTTTCCTCCAGTAACCCTAGATCCACTAACATGATTTACATTTGGTCAACTGAAAGGAGCGATCTTGATGTGGGTAGTCCTCTCGATCTAGTTAGCCTGTCCACGTAATGATGTAATGGACCTGCATTGACTGCATCTTTGCAGCAGTTTTTTTACTGGCAGCCAAAAGAACCTACTTCAGTTTAGAAAAACTGTTCCGCACAAAACGTTTCACCATAGGCTCAATGCTAGTCTTGAAGCATTTCTCGGAAACTTGGATTTTTAGCCTCCCCCTCTATACGAGGATGGACGATTCCGTAGCCCATATAATAATCTAAAGTGGGCGGAAAACCTTATCCTTGTGGGCGAGCATAAATCAGCTCCGCAAATCCATAGGGTCAATATTTATAATAGAAAAATTTAATGGGATCGACCAGTGCCTCAGATGGAATGATAACATAGTCCATGATGGCAGACAGCTATGAGGAATATTAAGTTGATAGACCTCGGCACAAAACAGCCCTAGACCGAACACCGACCCCTGCGTATCTTAACTCAAGATCTGGAACACAAAACTATGCCGCAGATATTATATATTCCGACCATTTACAATATACGACATGTACAGAATCGAACACTCGGAAGTTTCTTCACTCACGCTGCTAAGAGTTTGTAAAAGTGTGAAATCTAGACGTTTGCTTTATTTGGGAGAGATTCTTACACAAATTCGTAGAAGTCAGGAAGCGTTACCCAAAAATACTCTCTGAAGTGATGCATGGCGCAAGTTGCAAACTGTCTAAATTGAGGCAATAAGTAGCCGCCTTATCCTTTGCCTTCGTTCATATTACAGTCCAAATCGTCCTTTGGCATCCTTGGTGTATCATCTCCATCTGCCCCTCTGCCTCTCTTTGTCCGTGATGACGATTAACAACCGATTGATGGCTGCATGAACAGCTTTATAATATCACTTTCACAGTAATTACCTTGAATTTGTGGTTTCAAAATTATTTGGGTATCCTGGTCTCTAACATCGAAAGCGTCCTTATCTCATTTTTGCTATTTCCCTAATCTCTGAAATATATGCTCTCAAAACTGTTGTTGTGAGTGGTCTCATTATAAATAAGCAGCTTATGGTAGGCTACTGAATTTGATCGCCACAGCAAAAAGTCAGCACACGTTGGCCTTATAATTACAGTCGAATTTTGAAAACCCCAAACGTTTTCTCTAACGTAGTTACCGGAAATTGGTTTTTCGAGTTACTGGTGTTTCGAGTATGACCCGAAAATGAAACGCCAATATTTGGCAGCACACACCGTTAACTCAAAAATGCCCGGATAAGCAAGTTCTGAGTGAAAATCATGCTTCTAGTCTTTGATTACGAAAACGAGTCAACCGTATGCGTAAATGAGTCAACCGTGGAAGCTCCATAACGTCAGGTACTGTACCACCCTGCCATGTTCGTATGAAGCATGAACTATGAAGCTCGATGTGACATTGCCACGTTGCCTTACCATTCTATAGCCCAAACGTGACTTCAGCTGAAAGAGTCTATGAACAATTAAGGTCTCGACTTCATAGAAGACGCTGAACAAGGATAAGGTGGTTGTCAAGGTCAGTTGTCGATACCTTATCTCTAGAGCACCTGATGGTTGCGAATTGCGGCACCCTTTGCAAGTTTTTCTTTTGGGCCTCATCTGCTTGTCAAAGGTTATTTTAACTGGTGGTGCCAAACCAAAGCAGCTTCTCAACGATTGTTTCCGGACAAGTGTCGGAGGACACCTTCACTGCGTTGTGAATGAACGTACATGAGGTTGATGTTCCGCAATTAGCCTCGAAAACATGCAGTGCAGCACAATGTCGCTTTAAATTTTCTAAATCGATAACAGTTCCCTGCCTGACTAGGGTACTGTCTGTGGGCACTTATTTGAATACCAGGGATCTGAGCTAGGGGAGTCATAACAACCTTTCGCAAAAATTCCTGTTTCGGTGCTTGATCTACCGCTGTGTCTCAACAATCAAGAATCTACGCAGAGAGGAAATAGAGTTTATCATGACTTATCTATTCAATAGCTCTTTCATACCTAGAGCTGGGCAACGAGCAGTAAGTAAGCCGTTCTTTCGCAACTTGAAAGAAATCTCAACCGAGACTAAGAGAGACTCTGTCAACTGAAAATACGAATTATTGAGTGTAAATCCGTCAATATTTTAGATCTAAGTTGAGAGGAACTAAATTGCTCTCCGCTTGGTCCGACCAGTGGATCAAATGAATGCAGAAATATGATAGTTTTTTACTCTCTATTTGGAACGCCTTCTCAATTTTACTCTGAACGAATCGATCAACAATAGAGGATAAGTGCGCCCTATGTTATACCGCCGATAATACACATGATTGAAAAATTTTGTCCTTAGCAAAGGGAACCTAGAAAAGTTGGTATCATATCCGGGTTTTTTATATTCAACCTAGGAAGGGGAAAGGGACTTCACTACCATAAAAAGGAAAAAAGCGCTTTCTATCTTAAAAACTATTTATTTATCTATTTATTTACAAAACAACAATGACAATATTTAGGGGGAAGTTGTGCTTCACTGGGAGCATTTGCAGAACCCATAGTCTTATAAAGTTTTATATGTCGGCCACCATTTACTGGTCTTGCCCTATCAACGTATCGACTTTAGAGTCTCCTTAAACTTTGTCGGACTGAAGGTGTTTTCTTGGCTGTTTCTAACAATAGTGCACCCACCTTGCTCTTCCATCTCATCTGGGAAAGGATTTCGGCACGCCCAGACTCTTGAGGCCTCAAGTCGAAAATTCATTGTTCTTCCGTCTCATCTGGGAAAGGATTCCGGCATTCTGTAGAGGAGTAGGTCTCCAGTTGAGGCTCGCTGACGTAAATTTCTTCATCTTGCCATTTTATAGATAAAAAGGCGTTATGTTTCCCAAAATTTAGAGTAAAGCTTAGGGAGGAAATTGTGCTTCGTCGGGAGCATTTTCAGAACCCATAGTCTTATAAAATTTTACATGTCGGTTACCATTTACTGATCTTGTCTCACCAACGTATGGCCTTTACAGCCGTCTTAAACTCTGTCGCTTGGTAAACGATCTTCTCTTATCGGATACTGGGGTGCCCAGCCTCCCCTCATCTCTGTTAATATCAGAAGATTTGCCTGGCCCTACAGTAATCTTTGTTTCATCTGGGCATAGATTTCGACTTTGTCGCCTACTAATCGATCGCATCTTATCCAAGAATGGGCTGAAGGTATTTGCTTCGCTGTTTCTAACAATAGTGCAGCCATCTTGCTCTATATTGCTTTTCTCTTCCATCTCATCTGGGAAAGGATTTCGGCAGGAGATACGCCTGTTTTGCGCAGACTCTTGAGATGCAGGCCGCACATCGAAACTTCGTCGTTCTTCTGTCTCATCTGGAAAAGGATTCCGGCACGAGATACGCCTGTTTTCTTGAGATACAGGTCTAAAGTCGAAGCTTCGTCGTCCTCGCTGACGTATAGTTTGCTCATCTTGCCACGTCATTGATGAGTTTAGACTTAATCTATGAATAGCTGGCGATGTATTGTCACTCGGCAAATCAAACAAAGCTCGACGGGGTGTGAGGAATCCAGTATTATTTTCTGCCATTTTTTTTGGTATAAAGCGATGAAAGAAGGAGATACCAGAAGCTTTCGTTACCTTTGCTGGATTTGAATTGAAGCTTTGAAAAATATCCTGGCATTTTATACTAATTCTTTAATGACCTTCCATAATGAGCTGATATTGATTAACCTTTATTACATCCCTTAATTAAGGTAAATTACATGGAGGATCATTACATTCAGATAACATAATGATAAGAAAAGCCTAATTGGCTTTTCTTAAATTCAATTTTCAACTTCAAAACAAATGTTTAATTAATTTAGGTAATTAGAGAACTAGCCAGCAAAGAAGTTCATGGTTGGGTTAGTTAGCCAAAGTTTTCAGTAAAAATTAATTTTTAGGGTAATTTCCTTTATGCGCTAATCATTTTATAAAATAAATACCATATTTCGGGTACCAACTGTCGTATTGATCAATGTTTAAAAAAGATAAATTTAGCCAAGTTTGTTGATGGAAAAGTCCTGACACTAGGGCTTATCATATCTTTAAATCAAGTACCAGATATACTTTTCTTCTCACTTATGGTTCCATATATTAGCCCGTCATTTCATCCCCTCCATCCTGAAGACGATGTAGAATCTCTGGGTAGTATTACTTGGTGATTGTATGTTTGATATACTCAGCGAAGCCAAATGAGTTAAAAGGGAGAGTCATCATAAGTTTGGTATGCCTGTGGACTTGGGGGGGTTGGGTTTTGGGCACTTATCATCAGTAGTGACTGAACTGAGGAAGTTGAGAGTAGGGTATACAGTCGTACAGTATGTCCTGGACGATCTCGAAACGAAGCTGATCCTTCTCGACTGTTAAAAAATTTGGTAGCAATTTTCCTAAGATCCTTCTGAAGAAGAAATTTTTAGTTCACGGAATGACTGGAGTCAGCACTAGAGCTCAAATCATTTACAAGTTTTCTGATAGTTGTTTGAAGATTATAAGTGATCAAAGTGCTCACTTCTTTAATGAGGGCTTCACCTTTGGTTATAGATATGCCTACAATGGTCACTGCATACGTCCTACAGTATGAACTAAGCTTTATATGGCCTCTTCTTGTATTAAAGGTCTTAGTTCTGCCATTGTTTCCTGTGATCCTTTCAGATAGACAATTAGTGGGCTTCATGTGTACAAATTAGCTATCTAAGATGGTGCTCTCCGGGTGAACTAATTTGCGCACCAAATACATCTCAACGATGTTTTATAGGAATATAGATTTATAAAAGATTGTCTACCCCAAGAACAGTTCGTGGGTGGTATACTTCGATTGACTGTTATGTTCCCCTGAAAGAATCGATCTCTATTAATCTAAAAATAGGGAAATTCCATTAGTCAATTATTTGGCTGACCGTACAGTGGCAATTCACTTTCAAAATAGCTTAGGAAAATCCGCAAGATTCTCCTCTTCCTGGTCTATTGAACTCTTCGACTATCAAATCGGAAACGCAAGAATAGAAAGCGTTCATTCTAAACTAAACTATTTACGACCACAAAAGGCTATATTTATAATAAATTCCAATATTGCTCGATTATCGATTTGTGCACTTTTAGAAATGTAGCAATTCAACATTTCTAATCCAATCCGGTCGCCGTCATAAAGTCGATGCGCGCGAGAGAGACTGGTTTTGAAAATAGCACCTTCTTGTCGCTGCCGTAGCTGCCGGTAATGCTGTGTGTCGCCTCTTTTTCATCCCCAGCTTCTTCTTCGTAGTTTCAGAGCAAGTATCTGAAACAATAATAATTTTTCATGATGAAGTCATACACTACGCTGTATAACTTGAAGCGAATGATCACCAGAGCAAAGTATCTTGACTATCTGCATATGATGCATATATGCCCATAGATACAGATTGAGCCTTGTTGTCGGCCTGGAAGCAATTTCACGTTATTTACGGCACAAGCGCGCCGATTTTCAAATCGACAATGGAAGAGAAAAGGCTACATTCTTAGCCTTAGCTCATATCGGTCGTATGTCCGTCGATTCGTACTATATTGCCAGCTATCTCTCTACTCGTTTGATCCATCTATACAGGCTGGATCGGTGCACATATTCCCAACCCCCCTTTTTCCTGTAGTGTTTTCAATAATTTTTCTTTCAGTAGAGTTTTCTTTTGGCGCGTGAAATAGCTCATAGTGCTCCCAGTGTGGTATGATATTGTCTAGATGCAGAGGATTATTGCTAGCCTACAAATAGATATACATAACATATATGCTGACAAACATCTTAAGTGTTCAATATTGACGCGAGGTTAATCATATATAATCGCATATAGCGCATTCATATGATGCCACATACAAGTGACTTGGGAAATATATCGCAATTAAATTGAATCGGTCGACGATGCACTTTGCAATGGAAAAATGCAATTGAGGTTGCGAAATGTCGGATTATGGTGCGATTTGATATGAAAAACCGCGAAAATTGGCATGGAGGACAAAGGGAGATTAGAAAGACGATTCGTTCAGTATCTCAACAAGTTACTATTTTCTAATCTCACAGGTTTAGGGCCTGAGGATCTGGTGTTCTAATTTCATTCTTGATAAGAAGACATAGACAGCCGAACAGATCTGAACTAAAATCTGAGATCATCCGATAGATAGAATTTAACTCAAGTTTGGTCAGGACAGAAGAGTAGTTAAGAATCGCAGTTCCAAGGACTCTAATCACAACAAGCTAACTGAGCTAACTCTTTGTGCGTCTATTGAAAGCGTATCTAAGAATGTTTCTTGAAGGTACAGATTATCCAACTTTTCCACTTAAAAGGACCCTTCGAAAAGATCTTAGATTTAAATCTGAGAAGGGCAAACAGCTGCATGCGAAATGTAAGGTCATCTCCTTCGCTTCCTTACGTTGGATCAGATAGTTAGGTCTATCTAGATTTTTCTTCCTATTTTTTTGAGGGACCATAAGGATATTGGTTCAGTGGTCTTACAGTTCTTCGCAAGGATCTTCGTCTGTTGAGTCTATCAGTCCAGATTACCTACCGGCTTCGGATGAGTACTTCTCTGCGGACAGTTCTCAATCCTTTTCAAACAAGGTAAAGCTCGTAATGCTTGAGGGGAGTTAGGAATTAGAAATTATAGTCGAGATCGGGATGACCAAAGGGAACTTACTGTTCTATGAGGTGGGTGCCAAAAAATGAAGATGTTTCAGAGTGTTCAGCGTTTGTACAGGATGAAGGTGATTCATCCTAGAAAATCCGTAGGAATAATATGTTTTGTAAAAAAGAAGACGTGGGTAATCCTGGCTTAAATAGAGCGATGTAGGGTCGTTTGTAGGACTGTTGATTTGGGGGACCCACTCGTGAAACTGCAATGTTTTCAGTTTCCTCTTGGAGCCAGATATCCAGATGAGCTGCTGGTTAGAGCACTACGCTTTTATGTATGGTTGGCAACTTACTTTATGACTTCCTGAGCGAAACTTTTTTAAGATCATTTTCCTTGTTTTCTCTTCCATTTTCAAGTTTCTGATAGTCAAAAAACAAGGAAAAAGAAGAGAATCGCATAAACTATCGTGATTTCTGGATGGTCAAAATTATCGCCTAAGTTAAGTATTGCCAACTATAAGGGCAAAGTTCAATAAACCTGAAAAAAAACATGCTAAAACTTTGATTGGAACGTAAGAAGAGTGAAAACGGATAAATGAGTCCATGTCGCATGTGTTCCCGAATATTTCGTAACTTCGCTGTCGTGATCGATATGAAGGAGATCCATCCTCTTCAATTTTTGGTGAGATGCTGCTTATTGGGTTCCCACCTTGGTATCTCCAGGTCTAAAAATACGTAAAAAAGTAAAAAAATCGTACGGAAATATTTCCAAACTATTATTCGATAGTGGTTCTCTATCATAGCCAAAGACCATCCAGAGGGGCCGGAGCCAACCAAAAGGGGAAAGTTATTCCAAAAATTTAAAATGATGACGAAACTGACCGTAAAGGTCCTCCCACAAATATTAAAGTTATCTCCTCTTGGTCATCCCCATTCACTTTGGATGGTCTTTAGCCATCGCTAATCCCATTTGATTATGCACACTTAAGTAGAAGAAGGTATACCAAAAACCTAAAAAGATAGTGAAATTGACCGTGAAGGTGTACCCGCAAATATGGAAGCTCTCTCCTCTTGGTCGTCTCCGGTCATTTTGGATGGTCTTTGGCCATCACCAATCCCATTTGGTCATTACTGACTTATGTAGAAGGTGCCCAATTCTACGAGCAAAGAATTTTCTGTTCTTATAAGTAATCCAGCTTTTTACGTTGGCCAACCAGTGATTGAAATAATCATAAACTTTCAACGCGAATCAGGTTTTTTTCCAACAAGCTTACTAACGATTGATTTGAACGTACAAAGCTCAATATCTGGTCTCTCACTATCGTAATGGGGGCAATGTGATTTTCTTTAAACTGTCCTTCCATCTCTGTGATTTTCTTTCAGCTGTCCTTCCATCTCTGTCGTAACATGGAAGCGATTGGTTCAATCGCGGCTGTTAAAGATGAATTATTTTTCCCATATGGAAATTAAATACTGGATTTCCGCACCAGTGGACATGTCACATTGCCTTTTAACAGTGATCATTTCTGGTTGCTCCATTGAGAAAAACGCTTAAGGAAATACAGACTTCTTTTGGAGATTTCGAAGAGAAGCCAGGACCATTTGAGGCCACAACTGAAGGGTTCCATTTCGCTGCAGAAATTCAGTGAGAATTGCGACATTGCTTTGTTGTTGCCAAAGTGCCTGTATGGAAATCATCCAGCCAATTTTCACATCTTTCCGGTTTTTTTCGAATGTTTTAAGATTCATGGGGTTCTGACCTACGCCATCGCTCCATCTTAGGCAGGGTGTTTGCAGCCAAAGATCTCGCGCCGCCTGCTCGATATGGATGAAGGCAGTTTGTAATAAAAAACCGAGGATTAATGTAGCGTCAAAAAAAAACTTCCAAGACACATTCCTTTTCTTCAGGCAAACTTCATCCCCGGCCTTTTTAAGACATTGCTTCAAATATGCTGGACCTTCCGATCGCGCTCAGTAGAACGTTTACTTTAGCTACATTCTATTCTCTGCATAGTCCATGTTTTCTCATTGCTCCTGCAGTCTCCCTGACAGGTGATACCATGCGCTTGCCCGGATCCGATTTTCGTGCGATGTATCCAGCCCATTGCAATTTTCGGTGGTTTATGAGAAAAAATGAACAACGATTTTGAATTAGTTCATATATCTTAACGTTGCATCAATTTTGCCAACTATTCGCTTATTAATAAACTCAAATATTTTCGGAACAAGTCCCATTTGAACGTCTTGAGTAAGCTCTGTAAAGTTTTTGTCATCGACTAGGTTTCACACCTATTCATGATTATAAGTCTTATAAGGTCCAAAAAATACGAAGTTTCTTTGCGGAATAGTTTTTCGTGAGTAGGCCTATCAGGCACATCTGAACAGTCCATCCGGCCGTACCATGAGCTTTGTCTTATTTCTGTTCACTATTTGGTCAACCTTGTTTGCCAGCTCAACTAATTTTCGGAATACTGGAACAGCTCTTCATGCATTCCCTAACCTTACTACACGACAGCAATGGAGCGGGTATTGAAAAGTCAAGAGTATCCGTTACCTTGGTCCCTGTTGAGAAGCGCATCTTTTCGGCCTTTCAGCCACCCTTAATATATTCGTATCCCTTCTTGGTATATTTTACCAATTTCACGTTCTCCTGGGAAGCGATGGCATTCTTTAAGACTGTGTGTTCTGTCACTTTTAACGTAAAGTCGGTCGCTTCATTTTTGTCACTAACTCTCTCTCTTTCTCTTGGGGTGCTCCCTATGCTGACATGTTTCCCCCATTTTTCTTTGTCTGTCCAAAGTATACTTTATTACAATTTACGCAGGAAATTTCATACATCCCGGAATTAGCAATTTGGTCGACTGTACCGGAAGTATCGACGGTACCGGAAGTATCTTGAGCTAGCTGTTCATGCTGCTGAACACCGCGTCCGAATCATGCTTTCTTAGTTGTCATCTTAAAGAATGCTAGTTTATTGTGCTAGTTTGGTGAGCACTTCCCGTCGAAGAGTCCTCTTTCGTTTGCTAATCGAATTGCTGATGGTCAAGTCGGTATATCCCTTCAGTCTGGCAACATAAAAAAAGTGCTTTGTCTGTTTCAACACACCTTCTGAGGATATGGGTAGGGTTAGTATTCGGTGAATCACGCGGTTTTACTTTTTACTACTGAGCCTAATCAGGAATGCAGGGGATGAATCGTTTAATATCCATCGATTTCTTTTAGATCTCCAAGCTTAATTTGCTTTGTTTTCTTTTTAACAACGGGCTCAAGTATGGTATTTGACGTTCATTTTCCCTCTTCAGAGTGATTTCGAAATTGAAAGGCAGTTTATTGGGGAAGTTGAACGTATTTTCAAATTTGTCTTCTCCGTCCATTAAAGTAGTTGAACAAGGAGAGGGGGGGTTCCCTATCGAAGTCCCTTTTAGCTGTTTATAATACTTGCGCCTAAAAATGTAGCAGTTTTTCTCCTAAAAGTTGCCAGTTCATCCAGTTGCAATTCACCCCAAAAGGTATTGGTCAGCATTAGGCGCTGATGGTCTGCATTGACTGAACCTGACTGGGAACATAATCTTCAGAGGAGTACGAATTAATGATGCTCCATCATTTTCTGGTTTTAAAAAGCGTGAAGGCAACTTTGCCTACCGCCAATAATAACGATTTCTTGGTGAAGTTAAGGACATATTTTCTTCTGTGTAAAAAACTGAGGCAAAAAGGACTCGATGCCCATCATCCTCATTTGACTTTAAACTGTACATTACTTTCTTAGGATCTTATATGGTCGTATAGCCAAGTCCCTCCTCAAAATACACTTAAGTGGTATCTGAAGAAGCAAAAAAGGATTGATTATAGTCTCGACTATGCAGTTGACTTAAATTTTTTTGTTAAACGCTGGTAGTACTGGTGCATGAGGATCATTAGATTTGCTAAAAATTGGTCATAACGCTCGTAATGTGGCTTTAGATGGACGCGAGTTTTAAAGAAAATTTAGATTGTTTTTGAACGTACTCTTTTTCACGATAAAAAGATAAACTTTAGGGAGTTGAAATGTATCTTACGTCGAAAGGCTACCTATTTGATTCAGGCGGATTTCTTTTTGGAAAAAGAGGACGCACTTACTGAAAATCCTTATATCTAGAGCTGCTGCTTTTATGACAAATACTAGCTTGCATGAGGCTTTTTATCAGTTGGGACTGGACAGGCTCACAGTCGTGCTTTGCTCCATATCTAGCTGCTGAAGATTCAATTTTATTCTAGCTGAATCAATCAACCCACGTTGGGCGCTGTTCATAAAAAGGAAAATGTATCAAAATGTAGATACATCACATGATAGGTTAGAAGAAAGCAAAACTTGGTAACTAAGCGCCTAAACTCCAGGAAGAAGTAAGCATGGCTTACGGGGTAAATTTATATTTTTGGATCCGCGTTTTCTCTGATCTTAATTATTTTAAGTTTCATTTGCAATGTCCTAAGAAATCCTGACGGAATGACTTTCATTAAATGTGCTATGCAGATAGGTCTGTTTCGACCCACATTGGGCGCTATCTGAAAAAAGATTAATTATGTTCCGTTTTCTTAGCTATATTGCTGTGATAGAAGGTGCTGGAATTTGAAAACTATTTTCCTTTGAGTTCTTTAATTTTTTGGTAGATTTGCTTGAGAAGAATCTCGATCCTTATCGGAGCCTGTTTGCAAGTAGTTATGATAAGCCACAGAACAAAAATCAGGACTTCTCTTGAGGATCTATTTGAAGACAATTATGTAAAGCGAAAAGTCTGGCCTCCCATAAGTCGAATCTGTTAGAACTTATAAAAGACAAGGGAGATGTTAGTGAAAAAAATTGAAACTGCAAAGATACTCTAATTTCTTTGCCTCGGGGGTTAGGCATCCTTGGACTTTCAGCTCGTTGTCCGAGGACAGATAGAAGTCTCGTTGATAGCTAAGGCTTCGCCTGGTAACGTGCAGATTATCAGTGAACCTTAATAAGCTATTTTAGCCCAATCGTGCTTCATATAAGCAGAATAGAGAGAAGTAGATAAAAGAAGCGATTTAGATACTTAAGTTACCATAGCCCCTTGTAGGCATCCACCAGCTTCTTGTTTAAAAATTGAGTAGTTCTAGTTACTGTTCAGTTTCTACTTATACAGCTTGTATGTAGCTCCACCCCACCGGAAACTGGTAAACTAATAACACTTTTGATCAAGCGCCCAGATACAAAAGTCTGCTCTATCAGACCTGCTTCAAGGACAATTTTCTGTTCCCAACATTTATCACCAAATGATTATCACAACCTATTACCCAACCATTTGAGCATAATTGGATCTTGTGCGACGTTTTGTAATTAATACTTGAAACTGCAATCATATCTGCTAATTGAATTAGATCCAATGGCGAAGTCTAAGGTTATGATTGCAGTAATCGAATTGAGTATGGGGTATTGCCGCAGCTACTAGTGTTTCGTACTAGTTGAATAAGCGCCATGAACTCTTGGCCAGTAAAGGTAGTGACTAAGACCAAATAGCTATTATTAAATGATTTCATAAATTATAATTTCTATTAGCACCCCATCTAACTGTAGTTATTCTCAAGGAAAAGTAGTGAAACTATGCGCCAGTCCATACAGCTAGGTTGGCACGATCGTCAAGATCGCCCAATCGATCACTATCTGGAATGAAGACAATCAATCATATTTTCTATGTTACTAAGCCACTTAGTTAACATAATATGATTGCGATAGATCGGAAAACTAGTTCACACCTCATTAAATACTAGCAAACATTGGCCGGTAACAAAGAGGATCGCTCATCGGCTCACAGTGGCAAATTGTTTTTGGTTAAGTAACCATGCAATGGCTATGCATCATTGATCCTCATTGTTGAAGTGAAAAGGCTGCCAAGTAATTCACTTCAGGTTATTGGACCTCATCTTCAAAATGTTCGTAAATATTTGTGGTTTTACATGGCCAATGAGGGGCTGGATTTTAAATCGATCATATGTAAGCTCCTCGTAGCATTAGAAGGTCATAGTAATCTGTGGGCCCAACTTGAAGCTCATCAACTGAGCGGTCCTCGCGGTTTTTGGTTCATCTCCTCCCCAATCTAGCGTTTTTTTTTATGAACAGCCTACATTGTGGCAAATTAGATAGTTATCCAAACACCCAGCTGCCGCCCAAAATGAATGGACGATCATCCACTATTTCGATTGTATTTCATCGACCATCTTTCCATTGATGACTGAAGTTTGTGGTGTCTTTTCAGTAGCGCGATTTGTACAAAAAGATACTCAGTCTTTTTGTTGCATTCAACACCCGATCAATATGCTTAAAAACGAAAAACACTCAATGATGAGATTTGGTATCTCCAAAAGTATCTTTTGCTGCGTTTTTAATACGTTTTTCTCTGAACGAATCTAATGAACTTTTCGTTGGGTCTCGGTGTTGGGTGAGCTGTGCGAAGGTGATCAAGTTTTTTTTTTTTTCAGGAGAAAAACGATCGCAATTTGGTCCGGTAGTAAAGGCGGAAAAAAGCTGGACAGAAGTTCTTCCTAAATCATTATTCAATAATGATGACGATTGGTTGATTTTCTGGTTGGAAGCAGGGGAAGGAAAGATAGGAAACAAATGGAATTGAAGTTATTGTAATGGAGATAATGTTGGTAGTTGTGATGATCATCGCTCTTTGAAATGGCTCCAAACTTCAACAGTGATCGTGCCACCTGTAATGGTTCAATTGATGTTTGTTTAAAATTTCGGAAAGCTATTGGTTGTGATGCTTAAGTTTTCTACAAAATACTATCTGATCTCAACCGAATCATGTTTTCAGAGTTTACTAAGGGGCTTTCAGTATGTAGCACGCAATGGGAGTCGAACATTTGATGTCCTCATTTTGAAGCAGTAATTTCATATTTATATGCCGAATTTCAGTAGTCATTAGACATGCCTACGGTACCCGAAATTAGGTTGTTTGCATCTAACTGCACAAGAGACAATGCCTGTACTGAACCTTTCGATATTCAATTCTCCCGACAGTTATCTTGTAAATCAAATTTATGGACGTACTATTGAAGGCATGAGTTTTCCAGCAATCAAATAAGATACTATTACAACCGATTACCATTAGTAGTGATAGTAGCATTAAAATCACACGAGGTCCACATTAGTATCACACATTAGGCTCGTTTGAGATTTACCGTCATTTTGTTTTAGGTCAGATTGTTCAAACTCTTAAGGTCAATTCGGGACGGTTTGATGATTACATGCTATCAAACAGCATCGAGCACATATGCGTGACAACATTCGCAATAATGGAGATACCAAACTCATCTTTCCTTCCCAGAACAAAACCCTCCCCACTCCAAACCGATCACTTCCAATATAGAAGTATCTGACTAGTGAGGCTCCCAAAACAAAAACCTCTCCTGAAGCAGCTACAAAAACGAAACTCAAATCTATCATAACCATACGATCTTGTCGTTTTTGTTGTTGTCGCTTTGGGATAAGGCAAAAAAATCAGATGACCAAGCTGACCAAACCTCATCAAGGCGGGTAGAAAAAAAAGCCTTAAAGAGCACTATTTCGTACCCACCTAGCCATCAGCCTAAGCAACCTTAATTTCCCATTAAAAATTAAAAGCCTTTGCGTACATATCCAATGGTAGTGCTACGACAACGACGACGAAATGATTGATTGATCAAATTTTCGTTGATGGTCACATAGTAATTTTTGGTCGCCGCCATATGCATTCGGACTCAGAAGGGGGCTGCAGACCCAGGGGACACACTTTATACGTTTTAGATACATACCAACATGAAGCGGGCGCAATTACGCTATCAAAGGCGCAAAAATGCGCCTGTTACCCAATACATAATGTCTCTAGCATTATTAAAAATTTCATATAAACCAGACAATATACTTTGGTGATGACCTTCTCTGTTCTCCATCTCATAGATCGATTGTGCCATTTCTCATCTTGGTCCAGTTCAATTTCTTAGGCCCGCATCCATTCAAACCACCGATCTTGGCCATTTAAAGATAGTTTTGAGGTGCCCGCAACTTATATTGATTATTTTCCGTTGAAATTTTATAGAGACAAAAATTGCGAAAAGGTTTTTTTCAGTCTTCATATGTGAGATTAACATCGGCGGTAGTAACAATAAATGTCTCCCTCGATCGATCTGTCCAAGCATTGGAGGCTGTAAGTGGTGATCTTCATAGAAGAACAACAAAAAAGGGAAAGATGAGTGATGCTGGTTACGTTGGGTGATCTTTTCGCTTAAGAGGTTTTTTTTTCTGGGGGATTCGAAGTGATAGAAGGTAATTTGTGCTGGAAAAGGTTTGAATTTTTAGAAGGCAAGATAAGTTTTTCAGCTCCAGAAAGAAGCTATGTTTTTGCTGATGAGTTTGGAATTATTGGGAAGCGTGTAGAGTTTCCGGCGAGAAAACTGGGCCATTTTTTGGAAAAGGAAAGGAAAAAAGTGATTTATTGAGGTATTAATTGGACTGGGTGCTAAACATGCATAGTTGTTGATCACTTTCCTTTGTATAGGAGTGGTCCTTCTGCTTAGGTGCTCTTTAATCTAAATTTGGTAAGCCTTAGCTTCCCCATGTTTTGTGCAGCGCCCTTCTTTATCTCTAGGGTCCTTATCATATGGGGTTTGTCCCCATAGAGGGTCCTTGTTTCCTTTCCTTCCTCAGATCGTTAATTTTTTGTGCACTTGTAAAATGGAGTCCATATGGCGGAGTACTCGTCCTTTTCATCCTGAAGAGGCTACAGTTATCCGTTTTACTGATAGTTACAAGGATAGTTGCAATGGGAGTCGGTGGACAAACAGGCCCATAACTCCGATATCAAACACCTGATGATTGACGCCAAACTAATGGACCAAGTTATCACAAACTATCCTGGCATCCCCACGGCAATAATGCTCCTGAATATCGGTGGGTCGGAACACAGTTGGAGGTTGAAATAAGGTCCTACGATCCTTTCTACTTTATGCGTCATCTCTATAGGGGGAGGCGCTTATAAACTCACAGATACGATAACAGACAAATTCAGTTTGCCATCTAGTGACTCTGAGGGTTTGCAATGTTGTCAGAACTTCATTAGATGAGACAGTTTTGGGTGTGGCGGGTATTATCCCAGTCTATATATTTGCTTATGAAATGAGCGCACAGAATGCGGAAATATGGCTAGGTGAGAGTCACCTGCTCACTAGCAATGCCGATGATAAGGATGCTTGAAAGGTCGGAGGGCGCATGAACTTATTCCTAACATTGGGGAATAGCTTCGGTGGACACAAAAAAACCGGCTATTGTATTATCCAGCTCCTCATAGAACACGGTGATTCCGGACTAAATAAGGCATCTAAAGGCAGAGCTCAGGACCGGGAATTTTGTACTTGGTTTCCCCGACAGTTATGTTGTAAATCAGTTGGATTTTGAGGGCGGAGACGCTCAAGTTGAACGAAACCTGACTTGCGAAAATTCAGAGCAAGCTTAATGGTGGTACCATTCAATTAGCTCTAGAGAACTACAGGATGTCTTTGTTAAAGGAATGTAGCTTCCCACGTGACCATCTTCATTTCTATCAATGGGCCTGCTTTCCGATATCTTCCGTTTGGAGTCCACTTTTTCGCACAAACTGTACTTTTATCCCATTACATGAAGATGACCCAACAATTTTCCGTTTGCAGACAAACTAAGCTTTTCTCTCAATTTAGTAATAACAACCAATGACTGAGAAAACGAAACAAAATATACTCCGAAATCAAAAGACATTTGAAAAGTAAAAATCAGAAATAATCATTCACTATCACTTTTTTTCTTAAGTGAATCAGTAAATCGTTTGTTTCCGATAGGAGAATTGATGATAATGAATGGTGAGAGGTGATATTGGTGAATGGTGTCGAAAAAGATAAGATGCCAGAATTGAAAATAGTTATTTATTTACGGAAAAGCTGGATTTGCAGCATGATTGTAAAAATTTGATGAGACCCAAAGAAATAGGTCCCGAGTTCATGTAGTTATCTTTCAGATCATTTAAGCTGTTCGGTGGGCTGGAAACTTAGTTTTACCAACAATTCTTATACATAGCATCTAAAGTGTAAAGTAGAAAACCTCGAGGCCTCTAAGCTCCCCAAATTGATGGAAGAATTTGGTACAATTTCATCCCTTTCTGTAAAGGGACCATCAGAAAGCGGACCAAAAAATTAACCTGGTGCTATTATATTATGACAACTCCCCCCAAAAATGAACCTTAGATACTCGGCAGTCATTGAAAGAAATAACATTAATTTAACCGAAGAACTTAATCTCTTGGGTCATGATAATCCAGCGATCGCACCATAGTATCCTTCATAAAGTGAGGTGGGGGGCGGTCACTTATGTGTTTCCGCTTCTTTATTGATAGGATGAGATGGATGTAAAGGACTATCTTTTTCATCCCATACATCGAAAGAGTATATGTCAGTGCTTCAGGATAGGTTTGACGACCTCTAGGCATAGGTAAGAGAATGGCCTCAGAGTCATTGACATTAGAATAGTCAAACACTTTTCATTTGAAGATTGAGCAGTCCTGAGTTCTTCATTCACTAGATGGTGAGGAGAAGCAATTCACTCCTTTCTTCTAGCGCGCAGACCACTCTTTTTGAGAAAATACCTAAAATTCGCTGACAACTTTGTCATCAGCGCAAAGGCAACTCTTAGAAGCTGCTGAAACCTGTCGTGCGGAGTAGTAGGGCAACAGCTGCGATATGTTTGGCTGCAAGTATGTCTTCAAAAACCCAATATGGATAATAAATTATATCGAGCGAAACGTTAGACCATAGCTGGTCTATGTTGTAGGAAAAGTTTTTTCTTGCGGATTTAGTAGTCATGAGGCCCCTATCCAGTTAATACCGGACCGCACTAATTTTGAGGGGCAGCTTACATAGATTAGTGATTACAGGATTCAAAGACAGAAATAATTTGTCACCTATTCAACGAAGATTTCTATGTCTAGTAGGACAGCCAGTACTGATATATAAGGCATCCCATCAGAAAGGTCATACCAAACTCAGACCTGATGATAACGCGAGTTGGTAGTTACTCTTTTATTCCTTTTTCAAAAAGGTTTTGGCATCATCTTCAGTGGAACAAACTATTGGAACCTATGGCGGATCAGAGCACTGAACCCTTTCGAAAACATGCAAGACTGAAATAGTCTGTTTGGATCTAGGCTACTTGGTTACAAATGTTTACTAAACCAACCTGAACGTATCTTCCGTTCTTTAGTAATTATTTTTATTTTCCTTTATCACGATAGTTCGGATTTTGGGAGTTATGCGTAAAAGGTAGACCTACAACCATAGTGTGGTAGACTCAACACTTACCCAAAAAGTATCCGTGACGTAATAATTCCATTATCATGTCTTTCGCTAAGGAAAGCTTAAGGTTCAGTTTCAAAATATTTGTGGCAATTTTTGTGTAATTTTGAGTCAAGGATATCCCAGTCATTTAGAGGATCTATACAGGGATTAAGAATTACGAAATAAGAGCCAAAATAAGGACTAACGGTTTGGTCCGGTACAGAGGTAACTCATCAGATGCTGCCTCACCTCTGCTCTGGGAGCAGCGTGACCGAAAGTGGCAACAGGTGGAAAACGCTCCCTTGTATATTCGCAAAAACAAGAAAGCGTTCGAATTATATCAAATTCAAACAGCCAATAGTTTGAGCCTAAGCTACGCTAAAGCTAGATTATTATTTGGGATAATGAGGGATCCTAAGTCCACATCCACTTGAACGCTCCTTTATATATTCGCAAAAACACGACAAGGTACGAATTATTTGCCAAAATGGTATCTTCTGTTTAAATCTGCCACACAGTGGCTAAAAAGAATGCGCGCAAGAGAGCCTAGTAGCTTAGTGTGCACCAGTAAAGTTAAGACATTAAGGTTTGCCACTCGGAAGGGGAATGGTAAAGTAGACAATAATGTCAACGTTACTTCAAATATAAATCCACAGGGCGCAAAATTAATGCATACACGATCCGCTGGATTACACTCGTTAGCCGACAGAATGTTCAGCGTGGTAGTATTGACAGCTAAGGTATGCTGCCGTTGTGATGGCTGAAATGTTGGAATCTGGTATGGATTCACTGTACGGACGTGGGTTACTCTCGTTTCTTGAATCAATTCATCGAACCTGTGGTACTATGTGTGGAAATATTATCTCAACTATAGAGTCAAGTCTCTTTACGCTGACAATCGAATCTACTTCTATATAGCAAAGCTACAACAGAAAGTCCAAGTTCCTACCTGGAGGTTTCAAGGATTATTTGAGATATTTTTAGGAATGAAAATGTCAAAATAGGATGGGGTCTTCAGAGCCTGCACGTCATTTTATCTGACGTTAAGGAAAGAAGAAATCTGCAATTCGATTTGGTCGCGATATTCGGGTAGGGAAATCCTGAGGCCTTTCTTTTATTCTCTTTAGACCTTTATAATTTTACCTAAGTTTTGGTTGTTTTGCCGTTCTGCAAGTGAGACGAATTAAGATATTATTCTGCAAGTTATGGTCCATTGAAAGCAGCATTCATAATCACCGGCGCAACAACCGGTCTAGACATGCCTTAATAAGGAACTCCAGACATCCCGGTTTTGCACCATGGTTCACAAATTCGATATCCCTAAAAGCTGTCTGGCGTCCTGATCTCAGGCAGGGTCTGTCTCGTCCTCTTTTTCTACAATAGATATTGCACTTATAGTTTTTCCAGGCTGGATCATCCTCATCCATACGGATTAAGTGACCCGCCCACCGTAACCTGTTGAGCCGGATTTTATCCACAACCAGACGGTCGTGGTATCGCTCATAGATTTCGTCGTTATGTAGGCTACAGAATCGTCCATCTTCATTTAGGGGGCCGAAAATTCATCGGAGGATTCTTCACTTGAACGCGGCCAAGAGTTCTCAATTCTTTTTGCTAAGAACCCAAGTCTCCGAGAAATACATAAGGATTGGCAAGACCTTTGTCTTGTACAGTAAGAGCTTTGACCCTAAAGCAGTATTCACTAGATTTAAACAGAGCAGTTGCCCAGCAGAACTGTTTAAGGAAAGAAGATAAAGGGTAAGTTAGGCCGGATGTCTATTCATCGCAGCTTCGATTGTGTTGATGAAGTTTTGCAACAAATTGCTCTTTTTCAGGCGATCAAACCATTCCTTTCGTCTTTTTACGCGGTGCTATAAAGAACATGACCATGTTTTTCATAAACTGTGAGTCTTAAGTCCCATTTTATTGTTAACTCCATAGGTAATGATCAGAGTCGTGAAATTATGTTAAAATAAGTGTAGGGTCCCATTCACATTCTCCAAACTAGCTTAAAGAGCTGTATAGAAATAAAATCAACAAAAGCCTCTTCGGAGCTGCTGTGGCTTTGAGGACTAGGTGAGATGATTGTCATTTTTCGTCACTTTCCTAGATGAGGTAGATTTCTACCCCCATGGTTTGCAAAGGTCAAATCAGGATAGTTTTTCTTCTTTAAGGGCTAAGTGATTTCGGAGGAATTTACCCACTACCTTGCCTAATAGATCCCAAATAGATTTATAATTCTTCCTTGACCTCTGATTCAACCACTGTCATTTTCAACTTCCAACCAAACCAATTATTCCGTACCTGGCTCGACCTGGTACATCTCTTTTTATAAATTTATGTCAGATGTCAGAACACTTCGATGACATGTTCACAACAATAGATGTCGAAGAGTTGGAACTTTGGGTGACGGCGGCGAACAAAGGTTTCGCCTACTTCAATTTTCCTTAATATAAACAAAACTTTCCGCAATTGGTTTCCCTCACTTAAGGTCTCCAGACGATTGATCTGTCTTTTCTTATAAGCGCGTTCTATTTTCTGTGGCGACCAGAATCCCTCCTTTCTTTACAGAGTACTAGTATATAAGATAGGATTGTTCCTTTTAGCCTAGCTTTGACCGTAAATCAATAGATGTTGGTGCTTTGACTCCTGGGGAGGAGGCAATCGGGGTAGCAACCCTGTGTAAGGAGAACCTCTACGTGGTGATACCGGAAAATGCTGTGTTCACATTGTCTTGCTGGTCGTAACGCAATAGGTGAATAATCCAAGACCTTGGGTGATCAGACGTGAGTTTGCATGTTTGTTTGTTTGTTTTGACCAAGAAGCCTTATCAGAAGTTATCTGGTGGCATGGGAACCGGGGTAGCCCTCCGAGCTCATATCTCTCAGGAAATCCTTGGTGTATTCGGCCCGTTTATTCGCGGTGGGGGGTTTCATGGTGGTTGTGGTATCAATGCTGAGCCTGTACTCAACGTAAACTGGTACCGCTGGTCTTGTCATAGCGGAGCTCTGATTGGGTGTCTTAAAGAGATCGCGGAGTCAGTTCGACACGTTTAGTACTCAAGTTAAACCACCAGAACGTAACTGTAAGTCAGTACAAGATTATTCCGATTTCCTAAATATTTTTATTGACTTACCGCATATAACGTATTTCGGGAACCATTTCTTTTCTTCTTCAGTGCGAAATATTCTGGAAATTATTAAGCCTAAGACCTGGTACTGAAGGAAGGAACGAATGGTTCCCGAGATATCGTACATCCAATAATTTAATAAACCTTTTTAGCTAGAAACATAATTATTTTTTACTGGGTTGCGGTATATAAGGATCGTCGACCTGGGGATCAATTTTTTCAGCCATGCTATCGAAGGTGTTCATTTATTTCTTTATGGTGTCCTTTCCTTGATCAAAGCATGAATCATATTTTCTCTTCAAAATTGAAATCTGACGAATGTTGAGGTAACCCTAACCATCGCCAGGTGAGCCACGCCATTTCGTGCAATTCAAAAGGCCCTTATTCGCATTTCCAAAGTCACTTATTCCCTCTGTGACATTTATTTAAAATCTTATTTACAACCATCATTTCCACTGATTTCCAGTTGATATATGCACTTAGAAAAAGTCGTCACCCAACTGATCGTATATCTTCTGCACCTTGAACCTTTCAGAATGTTACTTCTGGCAATCTTTGGTTCTCCTTCAACAGACCCAACTTTTATTGTTATATTCCATATAATATTGTATGTCCCTTTTTGTATCCACTTTGATATCTGACGAGAAGGAAAAAAAAAGATGTCTGATGTCTACCGATCGTAATAAAGATCTAAAATGCTTTACGATTATGATATTATTGACGTTGTGTCGCGATGGTTTTCAACATTTAATTGGAGTCCAGGTTTTTAATGATCTTCTCCATCAGTGAATCTCGTAGTGTGAAAAGAGTTAAGGGTCGCAATGTGGAAGCGTTTTTTTTAACTCTTTATTGCTATGAGATAAGGAGCGAGTTGGGTGGATGAAATTTAAACTGTAGCTAGGGGGTGCAACGGAAATTAATTGAACATTCAAATAAGAGATATCTTTTAAGCTACAAATGGGAGATGATCGTGCCTCCAGCAAAAATTATTGGAAGATCTTTCTCGAAACAATCTGAAGTCCAAGTCCAAGGACTCATTGGATTAGTTGAGGTGCGAAAAATTTAATTCAGAACAGAACCTATGCCATGATTCCCGTTTCATTGGGTGTGAAAAAGAACACTTTGCTCTCTGCTGACTGCAATCTAAATAGGTTTAAATGTTCAACCTACTGATTCATGTAAGTTGCGCTAACAAGAACAGTTGAGTATTTGTTGCTTGTTGGATCATACAAAACTTTTTTTTCCATCTAGATACAGAGCCTGCATCAAGTCAAATTCGAAGCATGTGCTGCTTTTGCATTTGCTCGGATCAGTTTTTATAGATTTGAATCTATCTGATCGCGCTGAGATCATTATTGCGACCATTCAGTCTGGATGTCTTACTGTGTTCCTTCTGATTGTATTAAGTGATGCCGATAACACCTCCATTATGTCTTTATAATACTAGAGCAGTCAGGTGACCGAAGGTGTGAAAATTTGTACAAGGTTGTCCTTTATAGTCGGTAAAACGAAAAGAACTATTTGGAAACAATAAGAAAATACCGCGATTGATTTGTGTTTTGATCGTGCCGCGGGGAGATTTCAGCAATGTGAAATTCCGTCTGAATGAAAGGAGGGGCGAAATGTGGATCTTTTTATATAATCATTCGATTTGGCGAAGCAGCATGATAAGGGGAGAGAGGACATAGAACATTTTAAAAGCTATTCATGGAAGAATAAAGGGTTAGATACGGGGGACATTCGTGTCCAATAAAAGGGATCAATCGAACTCTCCCTCCACCATAAATTTAACGAAAGTCATTCTACAGTTTGGACTACCAATCAGGTATGTTCTTTATTGGAATTGGCTACTTATATCGTCCTTAAATAGTAATAATCGGCATTGCAATAGTTGTAATATCATAATGGACGGGGAATAGTGCTCGGATTAATTCAAGTGGCAGGCTTCGACGCAAGGTTCCCATCCAAATCCGATTCTCAAAGGGTTGTTGCAACACCGGACACTAACTTTTGGACATCTCGATAAAAATTGACGAAGGATTCACGATCTATGTCCGATAACCAACCCCGACATTGATCGCAAAGAGCGTCCCACGGACTCAGCGAACTAACTTCCACACTGGACTGCCGATGCCCGCAGTGCCAGTTAGCAACATCCTCTGCGAAGAGTATATTGCCATGCTCCAACAGCAGGCAGTTTCCTTGCAGAGTCGGATGTATCAGGGCTTCGACCCTAAACAGGGGCTTTGTCAACGGGCAGCGACCCATTCGCTCCAGACTCCAGGATTTCATGGATCACATGACATGCCTCAAGGATGTCCTGGTTAATGGGCTGCGAGTGCCAATGGAAATGACGTGAAATAGGAGCTGAGGCCATTCAATCACTGGCGGGTTCTTGACTCTACGTCCATTGTTCTTCGTACAGGACCCCCTTAACAAATAGTAAAATTGACAAAGACAGCAACCGATCGTCCAAATAAGAAGTTGATAGTGAATCAGGCAAGACATTTAAAGTCTTCAGTTTAGGAGATACATTCGAGAACTTTCGTTGCGGTCTGGGGTAGCCCGAATTATCTAAGTCGCAATGGCCCAAAACTTCTTGAAACGCATCCCCTTGTGGTAGGTCGACTCCTAGCCCATTTGGTCTCCGTCAGTCGCGACCTGGATCTCCATCAAGTCCTTTCTTGGCCATCATGCTATCCCAACGAAGAAAAGAATATGATACTTTGCTAACAGTTTAACGAGTAGGTTGAGTATCCCTACAAAGGTAGGGAAGGACACTTCTGAAAAGGTCGAATGGCAATACCTTTCAGCATATGATCGCGCTGAGGTCCGTAGGTCTAGAGAGCTCCGGAAGTCAACCGCTTATTGAGCGCTGTCTGCTAAAAGTAACACAAGAGACGACAAACTTTTCAGATATGCTACCAAGAAAAGGACAGGGCATTCTATTTTGCAAGACGGTATGGGAAAATGAGATTTAGAAACAAATGTTTCCGAGGAAAGGCATGTAAAGTTTGAAAAAGGAAGTCAAATGTATGTGGAATCTAGTCAAAAACTGTTGTTTCGACATCTGGCATACCGACACGAAATTGGCAACCGGAATAGGTTATCTTTTACTTATTCGGAACCGAACGGCTTGAATCATGTTACAGGACCTCATTTTGAAGCCATAATTGTTTGCTTAGAGGGATTGTGCCCATTGAGCATTATTATCCTGATTTGATTTGGGTACTTCATAGCTGTGCAGAGTGATGTCTATTCTAGGATACAAATCTTTCTAACATCAACGGGATTTGAACCGGGGCCTTCTGTTACGAAAGCTTATTACTCCGACGCTTCAGTGATCTGGAGGCATAGTTCTTAAACAATTTTTGTTTGGGGATTGAGGAGTCCTAAGTCCGCATCTATTTGATGTCGGATCGGATCAAATGGAGAGCAACTTGCTTCCACCCTTTATGGTCCACGAACTCCTCATTTTGGGTTTAACACTCAAAGTTCAAAAATGAAAAGAAGAACGAAGACGTCTACGGTTTCATACTAGGCGGAGGCGCTCCCTTCATAATTCGCAAAACACGACAAGGATGCGAACTATATTCAACGTAAATCCGCCCACAGTTCGGACCAAAGCTTGGCCACTTGCGAGCCGCTTCGATAGCGCATCTACCAGGGCAGAGGTGAGGCAGCATTTGATGAGTTGCCTCTGCCCTGGTGCGAAACCGCAGTCATCTTCGTCCTTCTTTTAATTGTTCTTAATGTTGCTGTGTTATTCTATGATAATCAAAAAAAGGAACAAGTATCATGTATTCGATACTTCCAAGGAATGTGGCTTCAAAACTGCCCCATCCATAACAATAAAACACAACATTGTATGCCCTCAACCCCACTTAGTGTACCTCGTCGCATTAATTAATTAATACCATCCATTAGTCCTTATAGCTGTTTCCATTTAATCCCATAAAAATGAAACATTGTGTCACAAAACCACGACAAGTCTCCCAACAGCCTCATCTCCATCCGCAAGCTTACTAAAATCCATGACTTTTATGTCTCTCTAAAACGAACAAGAAATCCCACAACCAGAAAAAATGTCAACCTAAACAAATGGAAAATGATGACAAACATCTTTTTAATTATTTAAAACTTCCAAAAATTCCGGTAGCAATATGTAGTCAATTCAATGGTCGTCAACGTTTGTGGGTTCAAATACAGATACAGGAAAAAAGAAGGCCCGCACCGGTGATAAAAAAAAAATCCAAATGTCCCCGAAGAGATGTCCAAAAGAAAAATATACTTAAAAGCGTAAAAAACTGTCGTCATTTTTTCAAATTGAGATTGGACATCAGTTTAATATCCAAAGTTAGATAGTTACATTTTCATTTTTTCTGCTGACTGGGCTTTTTTTTCCTGTCCAGATACTGTTCGTTGTCCATTAGGTCCGGAGTCAGTCGTGAGTATTTTCTGATTTCAGGAGAATGTGGATGATATCAGAGTCGTCATCATAATATCCATGGGAATTGTAATAATTAAAGGTCATAGCTACAGTTTGATGATGGATTTTAAAGCAAATCGGTCATTTGACTAAAAGATACATTTGTATCTTTACATACATATCGTATATGCAATATACTGTGTAGCACCAAAAAGACATAAATCCAAATCTAGGTGTAGTTCATTCATCTCAGATGGAGAGATGAGCGACATGAAAGTGAAGATTCTCGTCAGGTCCATTAAAATGTTCCCATACGTTTGAGGATTTTTGATGACAAATAAAATGTTGAAATTAAACACTTTTAATGATGAGAGAGAACTTATCAGTATGGCTTTTTGCCAGTTAGAATAGTTGAGGTGGATTTAAGGGAATGCGCCCGGATCTGTGAGATGCATTCTTAACAAAAGGCTTTCTTTGCTTGACTCTAAGTTATATTTGCTGCATTCATTCATCTAAGGCCTATTAAAACTGACTGAACGATTTTTGAAAGTCATAAATCAATTATTTCTCACTGCAGCATTTACAGGTATGAATAGATTAGGCATCTCAAGATAATCGGACTTGTTTGTCATTTTTCCACTTAACGGCCCTCGACCTTAGTACTTTTGTGAGTACTTTCATTCAGAAATTTCTATGAATGAATTGATTAAACTCTCTCCCATTTTCCCGTCGAATTATCCCCCCCCCCCGCCTTCAGCTCCCCCTGACCTATTCCAAAAATCAAAACCTTCCATTCCAAGTGTATCCACCTAGCCCAAAAAGTCCCACGTTTGATAATTGTCTATCAATTCATCTATCTAATTGAAATAAAAATACCAGTGCCGTATTAGTCTAGAAAGGAAGACCACGAATACGACACCAAATGTATAGTAGATCTGGGTAGATTCTGTACATAATTTCCCAGGCACATTACCGTATTTTCGTCTTCCAGGTAATTCGCTCATAAAATTGTATTTAATTACTTTTTTCTATGGAGCTAGGGGCCGGTGTTCACTTGCTTCTCCCTCTCAAATCTTAGAAAATCTTTTGATTTTGAGATAGATTGCTCGTCAGGTTTACAGAAAAGTCACATCATCATGAGCATGATCACAAAGTCATTCGCTGTCGTTGTCTGTGCGAGAAAAAAATTGTGGTCACCAGAATGTGATGTACACACGTTAATTGAAGCATCAAATTTAAATCTATTTTTTCCATAGGTGAATAATTGGGAACTTGATCGTGATGTACGAGAATGCGAACTAGACATGTCAATGAGAATAAAGTAGTCAAGAACCATATAGTCTCACGATCCCAGATAGATTTGGCGATATGCGGGTGTTCCTATTGACATTGTCTGTTTGGTATGCCGGAGTTAAACCTTAGGTCCCTGTGATCATTAGTCAGACGATCCAAGTATTCAAGTGGGCGGAGTAAAAACAAACTAAACTTGGATCTGATGCAAATTATACTCAGATTCATCTAACAGGAATTACAAGGCTGATTTTCTACCGTACCTAAACGTCATGTCAACTCTTCAATTGCGCCCTTCTCCCCTACCATCTCCGCATGACACACATCCATCCAAATACTGAGCTCCAAACAATTCAAATGAACAGCCTAACGACAACCGATAATATTTATTTAATGAGGTTTTCGCAGTTACCTGTAGTCAGTTGTTTACACACCTGACAACTGAGGGAGGAACTCTGTTGTCTTTATTTTTTTTTATTGAGTTTTACTCGACAACTTACACAAAATACCAAAGGTTTAAGCCACTTTCTGGTTCCTATAGGTGACATATCGTTTAAGCGCAACTTAATATCTTTTCTGTCTTGAATACTCTTTTATGTAACTTTTTTTTACCAAATCTCAGTGAGTTGGAGATTGCTGTGAGAATTTGGGTGGCCATAAATTAAAAGATTAATGGCAATTCAAGGAAGATGATGTGATGATGATGATGATGACGATGACCGAAGATATGCATCTGATTTGCACTAGCTCTGGGAAAATAGTTAAACGATTTGGATTACGAGGAAAGGTTATTATCGTGGACTGTAGCTCCACTAGGTGGTGAATATGGGGTATCAACATTTTATCCTTATTTCCATTTTGAAGTGACAAGGTAAAGGCTCCTCAATATTGGCAGGAGGAAGTTATACTTATAAGAGACTTTTAATGCAACGTGGAAAGTGTGCTTATCTTTTGGAATTTGGGAGGCTTTACCAATATAATGGCAAAGCTTCGCGTTGTTTGAGCTGACGATTTACGGCGTACAAGTCTAACAACACACGCTACCGCTGTTGGAGGATTTTTCTCAGTCCCTCCCCCCTACTCTATGCTGAGATGGACATGATATTGTCATTGGAAGTCCAAGGGTTCTAATGCGCCTGGCATTCGTCTGTCACCCTTATGGGGAAACTTGGTAAAGTGCACCTCTGCCTTGATGATGATGCAACGTGGATAACGTCACTATGAAGGACCTTTTCTGTTGCCTTTGATCGAACGAATTTTCGGTCGTCTTTCCAAGACTAGATTCAGCCCAAGTCAACATCTAAAGGATACATTCTGGTAGATTCGTTTGGAGGACACATCAAAGGACGAGATTACCTTCACAGTTACAGAGCGACCGCGCGGCAAGTTCGTATCCATGCAGTTTGGGCTGCGCAATGTATTCCAAACTGTGCAACGCCTGATGAATAGAGCCATCCCTGCCTCACAAACTTACCGTTGTTAAATATAGTGGCACCCTATAAGAGACGCATTGGTTTGACATTAAACGTACGCAAGAACAAGTTTTTTATGAAGGAAGCCCGGTACTTACTGTCACATCACCAATCGGACGAATCTAAACAAAATATAAGCCGATTTTTCGCGTTCGAAGAAAGTCCGGCAGCTACGTAGTTTTCTCAGAATGGGTGGCTGGTACCAGCGCTTTGTGACCAATTACGCGAGATTGACTGCCCCTGGGCTGGAAAAGAAACGTTATTTTTACTGGACTGCGGAAGTGATCCCGACTTTTGAGATATTGAAGGCGAGTCTCACTTCAACACCAGTCCAGATTTCAATTGCGACGCGAGTCTATATGGCATTGGTGTTGTAGTTATGCAAATAACGAAGAAAGGAGCTGCCCATATGTCGAGAAAGTTGACATATGGTCAGTGGAACTATGTATATAGTGACTAATCAGAAGTGTCTGTCACTGGTGAAGGCAGTTAGGATTGTCACAGAACATGCATCGCTTAAATTGCTTATCAACAATTCCGATCTGTATGGTCGCTTAGTTAGATGGTCTTTAAAATTGCAGGGATTCGATTTTGACATAACATATCGGAAAGGTACTTAGTATCTTGTGTCTGATTCTTTCTCACATATGAAGTGACCAGCCAATGTGGATGTTTTGGAGCGAAATGAAAACGAAAAGGAGTAATGCAATAATGGGCAGAAATTCAAATCTGCAGGCTATGATAGAATATGGGAGAATTCCACCAAAATTCTGAATCTGAAGAGGTTCGTTCACAAACAGACTAACTTTTCCTAAAATTCAGGAAGAATTGAAGAGGAAGCTGATCTCCTGCACCCATGATAACTCTTGGGAAGTTTGCGAAGCTGTGGGTTGTTTGTACTGTTGGTTCTACTGGCCTAAAATCGTTTCGTAGGTCTTGACGTCTACTTGACTGCTTATACAAACTTAAAGTTGTTGAAAGCTCCCAACTAAAGACTCCCGTCGCCAATGGGGAAAACTCTCGTTTCAGATAGAGTTTTTCAACGTTCAAGGTTTACCGCTGAATGCCTCGAAAACAAATTTTCCCATATATCTTTGATCTCCGGTCTTCTACTTCTGATAACGGGCGTTCGATTTAAGTCTATGATATTCAATAATCTGCTAGAAAAAAATGGTGCCTAACAAATCTGCACGTCGTTGTCGTTGACGCATACAAGAGAATAACGCGACCTTTCTGGCGCTAATGTGTACCTATGACCGGAATGGAGGTGACAGATTATTTTCAGACTCTTGTGCTTTCCGCTCTGTAAAACATAACTCGATTGGGCATTATACCAAAATGTTGTCTTTGGCCAAGCCATATTGACTCGTGGAAATGCCTATACACTTTTGTGTCAAATACGTGTTTGATGCTCCTTTCGGTTTGGATTTGGAAATCAGTTCCAGAGGCGTATTCGGTAGGCTTGCCAAATTCAAGTGAGAGCACATAATCTATGTCTTCGGTGTTATAAATTTGGCGAGGTAGTATATCGTCGTTTTCCCGGACGAAGCATCGCAGCAAAACACTACGATGCTATGTCGAACAAGAAATTATGGAGGGCTCCCCAACACTCGCATTGACGGTTGGGTTTGTACAATTCGGGCTTACCGACTTGAGGGGTAAATCTATTGGAATTTTGCACCCCAAAGGCATACGATCCTGAGCACTTTTTTTCTTCAGTCGAGTTTTATTGAACTAGTCTCGACCATTTGGTTGCCCTATGATAATCCACGACTTGGGAGGGATGTTTGAGAAGTCGCGGAAGGTTTGGCTTGTCAGGTTCCAATTTTCGGGTAGTAGAAAAAAAGGTTTCTATTAAATTCATTTAGTAAATGCCAGACGCATTGTCAATTTTGCTTTCGTGGACGGCTTGGGAAATTCCTCTCGAGATATGTGAGCATGGTAAAGCAAATTTCCGCTTGGTTAGGGCTTTGCTTTTGACACGAGTCCTTTGGGGCGCAATCATAGTAAGAAGAAAAATCGCTGAGGGGTGTAGTTAGTTGGTCCAATACTCTCATAATCGACATTTCTAATTAATTAGACTTTGAAATGCTTAGGAAGGCTGAAGAGCTCAACGCCATTAAAGATTAGGTGCGTGTTTTCGCGATTCAGCGCGTTTTCCACTCTTCGTAGCATTTCTGGAACGCTTCGACTGGTATGTCCGCAAGTACCCTCGTGACGATCGCTTGGATGTCAAAAACTCTCAAAATAGGTTCCTTTGACCACCGATTTTGTTCTACGGAACAAAAAAAGTCACAGGGTGGCATATCGCGCGAATAAGGCGGCTGTTGCAACACGGTGATCTCTTTAGAGGCTAATTACTGGGACACGCTGAGGGCGGTGTGGCACGGCTCGTTGTCGTGATGAAGGATCCAGTTACGAGTGACATCTGGGCGCACTCTGTTGACTCGTTTTCGCAATCTTTCGAGTACTTGGCGATAGTAGACTTGATTAACGGTTTGCCCCGGTGGAACAAATTCTTTGTGGATGATTCCACGGCTATCAAAAAAGGTAATAATCATCGTTTTCAGTTTCGACTTGCTCATACGAGCTTTGGCGTTTGGTTTCCGGGTCGTATTGGAAAAACCAGCTCTCATCGCCTGTAATAACTCGGTCAAGCAGCGTGGGATCGTTTTCCATTTGTTTCAAACGGTCTTCTGCGACGGTCATTCGATGCTGCTCTTGCTCCTCAGAAAGGTTCTTTGGAACCATCTTCGCGCACAACTTTTTAATCCCGACATCGCCTGTTAGAATTTGTCTGACTGTTTCACGGTTTATACCCAGTTTCGAGGCCTACATTCGAACTACTAAACGCCGATCTTCACTGATTAGGGAGCACACACGGTGCGCAATCGCGTCAGTCCGTACCTTGACAGGTCTCCCACTCCGCGCCTCGTCTTCCATGCTTTCACGCCAAACTCTTTATGTCATCGAAACATCTGGTCACGACTAGGAGCACTATCACCATGCACTTTTTCAATTTTAGCGTACGACGTTTCCGAAGCTGTTTCGCCCAATCTGGTGCAAAAATTTTATCGCGACGCGTTGCTCTAGATTTCGTTTCTCCATTTTCGTGACAAGGACCATCAACACACGTCTACTTAACACGAGATATATCAATGGAGAGGGAAGGATGCCGGGGAAATGGAAGGCAATTTGAAGGTTGCAGGTTTACCACAAGCGTGGCAATAAAATCAGTCTCATTACTTAATTGTATAACCTCCCAATACTGCATACACGATAAACCCATAGTGACAAGACAAGCGTAAAGATGGACACAAACATCCATGACCGCTGGGATTTAGCGAAGCTTTCCGAAGTTACGGAAAGGATCAGCATCCCATTAATCATTCGCTGGAAAGAGATGACTTAGTATTGACGGGCATGGTTTGATGTACGGCGGTTTTCTGTAGATCTTTAGTTCTAAAGTGTTCTTTCCTTTTTGCTTTTCAATGGAAATTTTGCAATGTGATATGGTCTATTGCGAAAGTTTAGATTGTTTTTGACGTTGCCTGATAATGACGTAAATGCCGGTGCCAAAATTATTCAGGAAATATATGTCGTCAAAAATTTTGGGAACCAGACTCCCTAAAGCTAAATGTGTTTCAAGTTTGACCATGCAACCCCTTCTATTGTGGACTACTCCGTCGCTATTGTAGCTAATTTTCTATCTGCGCGGTCCCTCTTGTGTCGAAATACAAACGAGCCTTGCTGTCAAATTACATCATCTCAAGATCCCCCTGTCAATTGAAGGGCTTGGGCGAATTCGCTTGAATTCTTGGCCGATTTTATTTTAAAGTGCTTAAGTTCCAGGGTTTCTCTAGAATATGGAGTGGTAAACGATGTGCCAAATGCGCCATTTACCTATTTGACACACTGGTGAGATTTCCGTTGAGCCGATTTCTCAGATAGCACTGGACGAGAGGCTGGAAGTCTGATGTTTCCTAAGATTAGATGGCATTCGCTAATGACTTCTTTCACCCGTTTCATCAGTTATGGACGTCCTTTTTGTCCAATACAACCAGTGCACTTTCTCTCCCCGCGATAATGCGGTATGGGTAGATAGGTAAGTATCAGTGGCCGCTCCGAGGAGCCCAATTAGCGCTTTGGTGCGCCGTTTTGATGCCACAAACACCTAAGACCGTGACTGTTGTTATGGGAGCAGAGAGACAGAGTCCAGCCGGCCCGGATCAGAGCCAACCCGTGGCATTTACGGAGGAAAGCAGCTCTCCCACCCTGCAGCTAGGAATCTCTCTGAGGTTCCCAAAGAATGGTTCGCCCCGTGTCCGCAGCCTGACTCTGGCCAGAGCTGGGCAATCGTAGAGAAAGTGCATGAGGGTTTTCCATTCCTTCTCCGCAGCTTCGGTAATGCGAGTTGTAGGGTATGCCGAGCCTAGCGGCATGGTCCTCTATGGGCCAGTGCCCGGTGTAGACCGCCGTAATCATGCGGTATACTGATTTATCTCTATGGTCCTGAATCTTCTTCTCCCGTCTGTGGTTGAATTTAAAAAAGCACCGATTTGAATTTGAATTTAATCTAGGTCTTTTCAAAACCTTAGAGAACATTCAATATTTTCGGTTATGTGACATGTCATTAACCTGAATTCGTTATCTGATTTATGTGAAATTTCGCATTCAATCGATAACAATCTACAGAGAAATTCTATCTTACTCAAAGCAATAATATCAGAAATTTAATCCAAAGGAACCCGAAAATAAATTCTTTAAAGACATTTCATTTCGATTTAACCAAAAATTTCTGTGAATTTTGATACATTGTCACCTCCTAATTAATTCCTATTCTACCTTTGTGACACAATAGCCAAGCGTGGTATTTCTTAAAAAAGATAAAAACTAAAAATATTTTATTAGACCAACCGATCAGATCGTTGAGCTATCATAAAATTTTAACTATTCAATCATCTTATCATCTCTTAAAGAATTTCAAGGTGGTTTCAGTCCAAGTTGGTCTTTCAAAACTGCCGTCAAATAGTAAAAAAACTGACGTAAAAAAATGTTATATTTATTCACACATACATAGCAGTGACGATCATAAAGTGCACGTGTAAATTTATTTAAATTATTTTTTATGGAAATAATGAAAACATTGTGTTCATCGTGGAAGTTATAAAAATTCTTCATGACAAAAGCTTTCTGGCCCAATAACTTAGTGTCAACTAAATTTTTCATCTTAAATAGCAAATTTTTATGACTAGACTGAGATTCTTTGTAAATATTTATTGGTTTTATAGTTGTTTATGAGTTTGGGGACAGATTTCATTGGATTAAATTTTTTTGAAGGCTTTTTAGTTGGGGTTTACTACGCCGTTAACCAGACATTATCGTTAAGTTTGAAGCCTCAGTTGCAAATTCCTATGTATGACGAGAAACAAAAAAATCTTACTATATAACGGTCGTTTCTTTTGCTAAATATATTTCAAGAAAATTTATGGTTTAGTGTAAATAGTTCAGATACAAATTTAGTAGATATTACTTGGACTTGGAAGTTTTCGCTTTTAACAGATGTTGGTAATGCCTGTTTGCGCGTTTGAGATGGCCACACTATTAAAAGAACGTACTAGAGGTAAATTTGACATATACTGTGAAATTAGATCGACTTTTTTTCATGCACAAAACAAGTCGGGAAACCGGAAGCTTGACGCTTCAGGTATAAAAGGTTTTGTGTTTCCCTTTGTGAGGAGCATACCGCAGTTCTCCATTGGCTAATAACATTGACTCGAGATATCTACATTGCTTAGCACTGTCAGCTGCAGTAACCTGCCCAGAACTGAGCGAATTAAATATCTTAGGTCAATGGTATCAGCTAATGGAGAACTGCATAATGAAATTGCTTCACGCATTAACGCAACCTGGATGAAGTGGCGTTCCACAACTGGTCTTCTTTGTGATCGACGTACCAGCGCACATCTCAAATCTAAAATTTACTGCAATGCCGTCTGTCTGTTTTTTTTTTTTGTGGAGGTGGAAATCTTCAAAAGACACTGGCCTGGACACGCCAGCGTGTGGGATTCTTACCCACTAAAACCACCCCCGACTACGTTCTTCTAAATAGCTGTTGACAGTAGCTGCAAGATAAGCTGGAATACAAATCTTCGCCAGAGATTCCCATATTAGGTTCCAATTGGTCGAATTGAATGCATTTCTCACATCCAGGGTCACTATTATGCAATATTTACTAGTACTGCCCTTTCCATAGATTGCATCTTCCCCATCAATGGTTGATCTGGCTTTACGGAACCCAAACTGCCGATCTGAGAGACCTCCCTGGCTCTCAACAACCGGAAGTAATCTAGTATAGATGACTCGTTCTAGCATTTTGCCCACAGTGTCCAAAAGACAAATAGGTCTGTAGGAGGTTGGCCCACCTGGAAGTTTGCCAGCCTTAGGCAGTAGCACCAACTTCTGTCCATGATGCAGGAAATATCCCCTCGGACATGCACGCTTCGAACAACTCGGCGGTTTCGGGCATGATGGTCTTCTGCCCGGTGACTCCACCCATAGCCCAAAGAAGCCTGGTGATCGCTGCGGGTGTAGTCCTAGCTGACGCACCACGTCATACCACGTGCCAATGCAGGGGTAACAAAAGTTAGGTCTACGATTGAGGCAGACTCCTCTTTCTGAAAGGTGTTTACACATCCTTCGATGACCAGAATGATATCCAACTATGCGAAAGCGTCTAATAGGCTGCGGCCCCTTGCATTTGTCTCTCTGTTACCTAAGCCCAAGCATTGAAGTCACCATCAGTCACCCTTGGACTACGACCCCTTGCGTCGAGAACAAGGCTATCAAGCATTTCCTCGAATTCGGGCAGTGTCAGGCTTGGTGAAGCGTAATAGCTGTACACATATACCCCGTTTATTTTCGCCCACACAAAGCCGCTGTATGTCTGACCCCAGTACATTGTATGGCTTGTCGAGCTGCCAATAACTTTTACGCTGCATCCACTGGTAACCGCAATGTGACCGTTTGAGTACTGCTATAGGCTTTCCGCAAACTCACAATGGACTCTTCGGCAAGTTCCTTCAACTTGAACTGTTCCATCAGGGCAGTGCAAATTTCTCCTTTGGATGTCACTTCATCGAGATCCTTGCACTGTATATAGACCTCATGTTTTTGGGTCCGTACTGTGACATTCTCCCCAAGTGAGTTCTTAACCTGAGTTCAGAAGCCATCAATTTTCCCCAAGCTGTTTTTTTTTCAGCTCAAACATGAGGTCAGCCTTTTGGGTCCTTCGAATCTTGCTGCCATTTTCGCCTAGATGTTTTAGGTCGGGGTCAGTTTTGACATTTTTCAGTATCTCCGCGTAAGATAAACTTCCATTGCTGGAGATTACAATCGCTTCTTGGCGAATTCGCACTTTTGCCTTTTTCTTCGCCTTTTTCTTAACTATCTTGGTCTATCCACCGTTTTCATTCCCCTTGGATTTTGTCGAGTCGATTGTCGAAGCTCGCACTTGGGGGACCTCCTTTCTCTCTTCGGTGCCTTTAGTTCCGTTTTTCGGAACTATTTGTCTTCCCTTTTTCCTCTTACGAGCCTGCTGATTTCCCAGAGGATCCATAACTCCTTCCCGCACTTTCTTGTTTGGTGGCAGATTGATTGCAATACGATTAGGTGTCATTTGGGTCGCCTGTGACACCGTTGCGGCAACAGATTTCGACTTGCCTTGGAATTTCGTTCCTCCTGCTGCGATTTGTTGTAGAGCACTCTTATAGCTCTCACCATATTTTTTATGGCTTGGTGTACGTTGTGCTTGTCCTTGATGAATTCAGACAGCTCCACTATTTTTGCACTTGCACAAACACTTGTAGCATTAGATGCCGCCGTGGCCAAGTTGTCCACCACCGGGGCACTGCGGTCGAGGGATATCGACGACCGGGAGCCCGCTTGCTCACTCCCAAAAAGCCGCCGGTACTGAGGTTCCAAGCCCCTGTACCGTAAATTTTCTCCTACTCATGTTTTCCATAGTGGTTTTATGTTCTGGGTATCCTTCCCATAGTCATTTTGGTCAGCGCACCAGAGGTGAGCAAACATTAGCCCATGCACAGTGAGAAAAGAACACATATTTACACATCAATAGGTAAGCCCCAATCCGCCAACTGGGGTCGAGATCTGGCCGCTCCTCACAGGCAATGTCTCCGTCTGGCGCCCCATATAGTTCTGAGTGTAGGCCGACTATAAAAGACAATAAACGGAGTCTTGCGGTAATGGAGACGAAGATGTTGCATTGCACTGATGGCGTGACACGTTTTGATCACGTCCAAAATGAGGATATCCGCGATCGATATGGCGTTACACCGATCCTAGGAAAACTGCGAGGCGTTTTCGATGGTGTGGTCACATAATTGACGCCAACGAGAATTCACCTACCAATATTCGTCTGAATATCGGAGTCAGCGGTGCTGGTGTATTGTTTTACACAAAACCTTAACAAAGCATTTGCAGGAAAATTTACTGAACTATTTTTTAACGAAAATTGAGCTATTTTGACGTAGATTTGGAAATGCCGGCAAGTGTGAAAAATCAGGGATCTTTCGTCTCCCAGGCCAGTTTCGCTTTGGGTTTTAATTCCACTATCAAAGTTGCTTTGGTTCCTAATAAGTCAAGAATAGAAAAGCAATTAATCCCGTTTTCCTGTGAATCTAAACAACATTCCAGGCCAAGTAGATGCAATTCAATGACTGCAATCTAAGTATAGATACTTTTATCTACAATTACGACGGTCACAGCGTCTTATTATAAATTATATCAACGAATCGGCCAACATGTATATTTATTTCAAATTAATTTGATCAGGTTTTTTGATGGCAAACCGACAGAACCTTCGATTTGACCCGCACCGCTGATAAACTCAGATAAGATACAAAGATTATTCACGTACTTGACACCATAAATCACCCTAGAATTTTATATGTAAATTACCACAATACCTATGAAACCCACTAAAACTGAACTGCAGCCATGGTTGCAACCACTTAATCAACTGAACACCTATAAAACAACCCATACGATAGAGTCACTACGAAAACAACTATATATCATAATGATTATATCTCGTCGACATTATTAACCCATAACATAGACGACATTGTCACTGATGGTACTGTCGCTGTAATGAGATGCAAATCGGTGAGATACGAGATAACTATCTGAGATATTACCAATTAGTAGCAATTTAGTGGTAGATCTCAATGACGAATCGATGTCATTTCGAACGTGAAAAGAATGTCGTCTTTTGAATTGCTACCTTGTTTTTCACTATAGATACTTTCTGTATCTTTTTTCCTCCCAAATACGACTTGGAGCTTTATTATGATCAACGGATTTCTACCTTCTTTTCCTGTGATCGTTCACCGCAAGCACAGGCTCAATTCCTTTAGATTCGCCGGCAATATGCTGAGATTTTCTCATGAAACCAAGCGAAAGAATCTTTAATCTTTTGCCTACATATGTGATTAATGGCTTAATTGGATTTGGAAGGCATAATCATGGTGGCTGAGTTGGGAAAATTGAAATAAATTTGTAAGCTCGAAATTCATAGTTTGTGACATTTATTTGATGTGATTTGCATTCGCTAGAAGTTGGGTTCAATCTTTGGTCTTGTTTTTTTGACGTGTTCGTTCTGAAATGTTTACCGCGTGACAGACTGAAACGTCTTGGTTACCGGAACAAGGTTGAAGTTGTTGGACAAGTTTTGGTTTTTATGAGCTGTTAAGTAATTTGTATTCGATAAATGGTTTCAGGTATTTGAGTGTGATACCGATCAATTTGCATTTGTTAGTGATTGAGTTTTGCTTGTTGAATTGCATTATAAAAGCTGGGAGCAGTCTATGCTGTTCAACGTCAGAGGTTAATAGGATACCTTAACCTGACGATGACCTTTTTTCTCGTGCCTCCTGAGACCTCCAATGATCGGTTTCGTGGTTGTTGTTTATGAGAGATGTAGGTCCCTGGATGGCACTGCATGGAACAAAGTAATTAGAGTGTATGACAAAGCTGAGTAAAACTCAAGTAAACTTACTTCACGTGAAGGTAGCCCCTCTTGTCTATTGCTTTACTCACCCCTCTCCTTTGTGCTGGACTTGAAGTTGAAGAGATGATACAGAGATGCCATATAGAGAGTTTTGTTTAGGGAACTCAATTTAACTCTAAATGGAACATCCATCATTACTTGACTGAACGCAAAAATCTTTGATAGATCATTTCTCTTCCGGCACTTCTGCGAAGGTATACTGGCATGATGAGAGAGGTATATTATCGATTTCGCTATTGGTATCGAGGTTATCTGGACTAAGAAGAAATCGAAGAGTGATCAGTCTGCCGGTCTCTGCAGGAACCCAAAAGAAACTGAATACCCAGAATGATCATCGGAAAAGGCCTTTGTATATTTCTTTATACTGAGTCTTCAGGCTAACCGAAACCAAATTTACTTGTCTTCCGCTGATCTAGATCGGACTCCAGGAACCTAAATTATTTTAACAGACTTGCGTTTGCGTTTGAGTGTCGAGTTTTGTTCTAGTCCAGTTTTGGCTATCACATGAAACAATATTCAGTGATGGTCCTGAGGATAATTGTCCTGTGGCATCAGCAGATGATCTAAGATTCATTTTTGCGTGTATCTTTTAAAACTAGGAGCTACTCCGACTAACAATTTGCTGGTTACTTTAAAAGGAGCGGCGAAGGGTTTGGAGGGCTTGTATGTTTGGAAAAATTCAGATGGTTTCCATAGACGGTAACCTGCTTTCCATATGAATTCAGCCTATGTTTTTCCATGCTTTATAACTGCCTTTCCCTACGAATATCGCGTAGAGTTGGGACCCTATGAGAGGGACCTCAAAAAAATAACCGTATTTTTGATATAAACAATCATTTATTATCCTTCAGTCACCTTCAAAGTACTGTTCATTGGATACTAAGCACGTCGGAAACTCTTCAGCTTTAATATCATCCAGTGCCTATTTATTTTGCCCGCTATCACATTGTCAAACCGCTTTCAATTTAGATTACTCTTCGTTCTCGGAACTAGAAAAAATGTTGCGCGGAGTTAGGTGTGGCGAATACGGAGGGTAGGCAACGACAAACCACCCCAGACAGGCCAAACAGTAATACAATCATAATGCCGTGTGTGCGGGGGCGTTAACGTGATTAAGGAACCAAAGTCTGGAAACCTATTCACATTCTCCCACAGGCGGCTTAAAACTTCCAAAGAAAAGTGTTGGTTAACACTGGCTAAGTGGAATGAATTCCGAATGCCCATTTCCACGAACATCAAGGAGGATGATAACCATCATCTTCACATTCGACTAACTTGTCTCTTTTTTGGTCTGGGGAAGTTAGGAGTCCTCTACTGGTTCGAAGCTTCTTTGGGTTCTGGGTCATACCCCACCGAACCCGCTTTGGGCATTCTCATTTCTCTCGATACTTCTTTCCTATTCTCTCACTTTCGAATTATTCATTTCCGATCCTGGATAGCCAGATTCCCGTGCCTCTTCATCAGCTAAAATGTCATTGACGATGAGCCTGAAGGCTAAATGCACCCTTAAGGTGGTTCTTCTATAGACTCCAGGTAGGTTTTAAACATGTCCATATGTTGCGTAGGGCTCCTTTCCGAATGGGCGTTGTGTAGATTAAGGTGAAGTTCACGAAAATGGCTATAAAAAGCCAAAAACATATCATCGCCCTTGCCACGGACAGGTAATTGCTCCATATTCATAATGCAGTCCTTTGCAATTGAGTTTTACCAGTAAAGATTTTGCAGGTTTCATTTATTATGCAAACATTCAACTCGCTAGGGTTGATTTTGAGCTTACTTTTGTTGTGTGAGGGTGATTGGAATTAATTGTATTTTTGTAGTTCAAGCCTCTGTATGTTTCGCTTATTTGCTAGTTCCAATTAACATAGCTACTGCTTGGACCTTTTAATGAGTTTTGGTCTCTCCGGTGACAAGCGATCCTACCCCCCCCGCCCCCCCTCGTCGGTTAATCTCGTTTTGTAACCTTATCAGAAGAGTATTGTTGCTGTTTGGGCGGATTCACAGATCCTTTTAAGAGTGGCTTAAATTCCTGTGATTTAAATTAGTTTTTTTTTTCGGTGCAATGCAGTTTTTGCTGTACTACAGTGACCACTATTTCTGAAACGGAGCACAGTGCGTTCGCCACGTCTAAGCATCATCGTTCTCGGGTTAACGAAATGTGCTTTGGCTCCCTACTGGTCTTCCCGAGAAGCCTACACATTTATCTAACTGCCCCTTACGCCGACTTAGGTCTTCGTTCGAGTTTTTGTCAATCCAGAGTACGCCACATGAAGAGCAGGTGTTACAAAATGATCCGCAAAGTTTTGATGTAGTTAGTGTAGGAACTTGGAGGCCAATCATCATTGCCCATGGAGGTCTGCAATAGTGTAGACAATTATGGGCCTTCTGCGATGCCCGCGAGAATACTGTACTCCTCATTAGTATTAGAACCTTCTTTAGTCCAGATAACCTCGATACCAGCAGCGAGATCGAGATTTATTCTCACTAGCCGCTAGGATCCAACTTGCCGAATTGATTCTTCTTACATTTACCGTAAATTGCACGCAAACCTTGCTACTCTTACCATAAACGGCATTTCAGGCAAACTAGCTCCAAATTTTATTGCGCCCTGATCGACGTCGCTTTTTGCAACTATATTGGGTTTCAAACTATGAGGAGTAACTCTTTATAAATTATCCACGTCAATATTTTACTGTGGGTGAAAGAGCTTTGTGGTATATAGGTTACCTTACCTCAGGAGTATCAGCTTTCGGCACGGATACCGCCTGCTGCTTCCATATGCTAGAAAGAGGCCACTTTCGCTACCCATGCTTTCAACAGGCCAGCAATTATTGGTTTATTTCACAACACAATTAGCGCATTAGGACAAAATGCAAGACGGAAAAAAAGAGAAATAGGTAAACTGCTCTATTACGTCCATGGAGTCGAAATTTTTGCAAACCTAAATATTGCGGCCAAGAGCTTGACAATTCGTAATGAATTGCGTAGTCACCTTAGACGAAATGGAAGCTCGATCTCGTGAATTCCCGTCCCATTCTTGGCTTCTTTTAGACTAAGTATATGAGGATGTTCCTCAAAAGTTTGCTCCCATGGTTAGTCCAGCAACTGAAGTTGCTGGTCTAGTTCGGTGCTAAGTTACTATTCTACCGGGAGCTTAGTCTGGCGAAAAGCATAGCATGTACAGCTATTCCGCTTTGTATTACGTTCTGAACTCTCCTTCTGCGGCGCCAGATATAGTACTATACTGGCTTGCCGTGCTTCCATGAACGTTTGGCCAACCTGACTTCTTTATCACTTTTTGTTTTCAGGTTTTCTGCCTTGTGGCTTCCTTTTGAATTCGAAGAGACTTCATCTTGCTCCAGGGTCTTTTAGGTCACTTGAACTAACTGTCCACTCTGGGCTGATTTGCATCGCTACTTTATTTTTCTTGCCCTTTTCTGCCTCTGATGTAGATCCATCTATTTTCAACATTTTCGTTTGGTTTCACAACTTTTGCTGAGAGGGGAATTCTATCATTCGATCCTGAGTTCCATTTCTCAGAAAGGCCGTTTTGTGTTGTGTTTTAGGCAGTTGCTAGTTGCCTAGTGGACTGGCCTCTTTTTTCCACATTCCTCTATTTACTCGCCTGTTGGTTGGTGGCAGGTTTAAGTACCAATTGCGATAGTTGTGGCGCTGTTGGATCAGTAGGCTTCCCGTTTTTTTTGGAACCTTTTACCCTTACATCTTACAAAATATTGTAGGTGTTGTCGAGAGAGATCTCCAAACGAAGTGTGTATTTCTTAATGGATTCATAACCTGGTCTTAAGGCGCCTCCTTTGACTTTTGTCTCGAAAAAATGCACCAAAAATTGTCATAATAAGTTGCGCTGGTAAGCGTTTTCCCCATCAACTCATCCTTCTGAGTTTTTGGAACATTCTTTCTTTGCTGGAATACCCGCTTCCTCAAATGCTTGTAACAGGGGATGTTGCCTATATAATCTACTGCATTTGATAGATTTAGGCATCATGAACACTCTTGCCCCTTTCCCTCACCACAAACTCATCACTATTGAAATTTTGGGCCTTTGTGCAGTCAGATTCCTCCTTCTTCTTCTGTATTGGTTTTATGTTCTGGAGGTCTTTTTTGTAGTCACTTTCATTCACACGCCAAAAATATGTTAACATCTGACCAAGAATACTAAGAAAGGTATGGGTGGGATTGACGATCACTTCACCGAAAGAATTGTGGATATTATTTTGGAGCCCTTTCCTCCTTTATATTCGTAGTTCTCGTAGGAATTCAAATCTGTATACAAAGAGGTGTTTTCTTTCCCCTCCAGGCTGAAAAGACTGCTCTTAATTTAGAGCGAAAACTACTACCATCGAATTCAGGGTTTGTCCTGCACTCGTCCCTCACCTCATCAGTTGGTTGGAATGAAACCGAAACAGGAAAACAACTGGTTCCCGGAATGCTGTATATGCGGAAATACAAAAAATCTTTAGTCAGAAAACAAAATCTGTGCTTTTGGTTTATGTAGTTTCGTTTTTGGCTAAAGGTCTTTTTCGCATATAAGATATCCTGGGAACAGTTGCATCATTACGTTTTTCTGCCTGATTGAAAACCTGCAAAAAAATGTATTTTTATATCATTGAATACAAAAGGATTCAAGTATATCCTTCCAAATATCACTCCCCTTCAATACTATCTCCTCCTCCTACCAAATTCGCTCAAACATATCAACAACGTATTCCCAAATACATGTCCTTACGCTCTATTATTCCTTTTCTTTATCTTCCATTCATTCCGGAAAAACAGAACATCAACAATACCCACTATTATAACCACACAAAGCAAATGTCCTTAATCATGCAATCATATCATTAATCACCCCTAAAAAACTGCACCAGCACATCTAAGGATTCGTTCAAGGATATACCATGAATTCGACTGGAATAAGACATGCTTGATACTAAGACCCAACGGCGCATTCAACATTTGGGACTGCGACTGATGTGGCGACTGGGGTAATAGTCTCAGAGCAACATAAGGAATGACTTTGATATTTTTACGAATATATCGTTTATCCTTTTTGGAATAGTTTCAGAACAAATTTTCCTTCGATTATTCTTATTCTGATGAAAGCTGGGCACAATGACTGTTTGTTGTCGACATATGTTACTAAAATATCCTGTTTATGGTTTGTTGTGCTCCATTTGGGCATGTCATGCTTCCGATTGGCGAAATCATGCAGAAATGTCGCAAATATTTTTGTTTGTCATCGTTGGTTATGATGAAGGGTCACTTGAAAGCCGAGATCGAAAATTCTGGGATTCAATTTGCATCTGAAATTAGCAAACATTTAGTTTCCTCTCCCATGAATTGGATAAATTCTTCCATTCAAGGTTGCTTTAAATTCAAATTCATTACTTTGCTGCCAATGAACCCCACTCCACATACCTATGCATGGAGCTAGCTCCCCTCATTCCGTGGTTACTTATATATCATTCAGTACCTAACGCTACGCTCGTCCACTAATAGCATTCCCAGACAATGAAGATGTCCAATATGGCGAGGACCAACAGTTAGAAGTGTGTATCGAAGAGAAAGAGCAGTCGGACAACCAACCCCTCAATGGGTCTAATTACTTTCTCTAATGTCTGATGCAAGCAAGACGATGCTATATCCTATCTACAACTGCATTCCTATATCATATCCTTGGAACATATTGTCTGATAAATGTATGTGCATTCATTCACGCCGGCAGTGAGTACATACTATAAGAGGATAATGGGAAAGTTCTTGGGAAAAGTCATTTGGTTGTCTCAGTGGCTTCTTCTTCCTATCAAAGTAGATTTCATTAATGTTCAAACCAACCCATTTATCCTTTCCTGATATTGGAAATTTTAAGTAGGAGCAGAGACAGGGATCCGTTGAAGCATGACTGTCTGATGGGTGGTTGCAATATCTTTGTTGGTTGCGGAGGAAAACCACATCGAATATACGTTAATATGGGAATTTATGGAAGACAATCCTTATTCTATTCGTGCTTGCTGGGTTTCCTGTACATAGCTAGGATGCATAGGTTTCGTGCTCAGCAGTCTAACCGAGCATTGATATTTACCGAAGGTTTTAATCTGGAGAAAATAGTGCGAATGACGGACTTTAAAATTAAGGTCCTTAAATTTGGATGAATGACTTAGACCTCTTCTCTGAATACAACATAGCATCCCTAATAATTCTTATTTTCTTCTTCTCTTCCAGATACATCAATTTTCATAATGCTTCCGGAGAATTTCGCACCGAGTAGTCCCACTACCAGTATCAGTAGCAGTGCCAGCACTATCAACACAACTTCCAGCTACCACACGAATAGCCTGAAAAGTATGGAGCACATAATGTCGCGCCTCCAATCACTCGATTGTCCACCACTATCCATGTCGCCGCCGTTCCCTAGCAAACCGCATCATCATCAACAACAACAACCCCATCTTCCCTCATCACATCCTCTAGTTCCGCACCCTCATCAACTGGCTGGGATGAAACCAAAACGATGGGGCTCACCACCAGTAAACCTTGCCGCTCAATTCATTAACCCAGTGACGGGCAAAAAACGCGTCCAGTGCAGTATATGCTTTAAAACGTTCTGCGACAAGGGTGCATTGAAAATTCACTTCTCAGCCGTTCATTTGCGGGAAATGCACAAGTGTACAGTGGAAGGATGCAACATGGTTTTTAGCTCAAGGCGATCCCGAAATCGACACAGCGCTAATCCGAATCCTAAGCTCCATTCGCCACATATCCGACGGAAAATTTCACCGCACGACGGACGAACTGCTCAACCCTATCCAATGTTGTTCCAATCACCTGCTGGTTTGATACCTCCAAATCCGGTTCCTGGTGCTGGGGTGTATCCCTTCGATAGATTTCCACCTATCATTCCACCACCTGGATATCCTGCATCGATTTTCGATTTAGGAGGACCAATGAGCCAATGTCATACGTTACCGAACATGATGGGCCACGACAATGATATTGACATCCAGGAAGATAACGAAAGCATAGCGGAGGATGTTAAATACGAAAGTGATATAGAGGACGATGTTATCGACGAGGACTCAAACGAGCCTTTAGACTTCAGCATGAAAAAGAATATCAGTGAGCGATTGAGACCGACGGAAACTGAATCTCCTTTGTCTAGCAAGGGTTCTGCCTCAGAACGCCAACCTGCGAATTTCTCCGTTGCCCGCTTGTTGGAGGATTCAAGTCCTAGTCGCCGAACATCAAACGACGGAGAGGAGCTCTTAGACTTGTCAACAAAATCCGACAGCGGGTCCACTACACCTCCACCTCAAGACCTTGCACCTCTCGCTTCTGGCGAATTGCAATCACCATTCCCAGGGCTTCCTATCCCTCCACACAAGGGTGCGATGTGGAATATCCTTTCAGAAGTATACCGGTCCATGTTAATGAATAACAGCCTTAAAGCGCAATATAGCGAACTGCAATCGAAGCCAATATCAGTTTAACTTTTAGCCCTAGAAACAAACATTATATAAGGATTTAGTTGGAGTATTTACATGAAAACAATGACGTATTCGGAAAGAATTACTTAACTAGTGGAGGGGTTGATTCTCTCCTGGTATGTAGGCATTAAGTGCAATACGAGGTATAATTAATGTTAAATTGATAGTTTCCTTATAATTTTATGTGGAGTCCTTTTATCTTTTCTGTTTCAAAATGGGTCATTTTATGAACTGTCAATGGAAGTATACTATTTAGATACAATTTTTATTTGTGCTTTAAAAGTTCAGGAGATGTTCTAGTTTATGTTTTTATTATTTTTTATTTTTAAGTTAATTTTATCAAATCATGTGTAAGTAATTTTAGGAATAACGTGTTAAGCTCAAAAATGATGTAAAAGGAAAGTCTGAAGAAATAAAACATGTAAAAATACAAATTAAATAAACTGCAATCTTTTATTTCAATGACAATCTGTATTTCTATTGAAATCTTGTATTTTTGGTGTGACTTGACAATGAACGAGACGATTAAGGTAATGTACGGATTATTGTTTTACTCCCAATTTGAAATCGAGGATTTTTTGCTGATTTTCACAACTATGTGGTCACTGTGGAGAAATTAAAGTTTGCCGGAATGGAAATATCTTTCCCCAATCCCCAATTTAGGTTCTCTAGGGGGGCTACAAGTATGGGAATGCAAAGTAGGCAATCCGCACTTAGTAATTTTATTGCGAAAGCAAATCTGTTTTAAAAGATATTTGTCAGATGGTGTAAATGATGCTGCATAGATACGGTTCTTATAAACATTCTTATAAACTGTATTGACAGAAAATCCGGATCCGGGCTGAAAGTTATAGTGGCCCCTCTTTACCCCTTTAACTTTAGCCATTTCGTTGTCTGCTCTTATTCCGCCTCCTCGGGAAAATAATGGATTTAAGTGAGATCACCCCATCGGTCGCGTCCTTATTAGACGTTGAGTATTTGACGTATCTCTTGACTTCGACATCATTCCCGCCTAGGCCATACTGTCTTTGGAAATCCCGCAACAAGTATACTGCAAAGGCTGTTAAAATTTGTGGTTGTTGTGCCTGGCCGGCTTAAAAGTGGACGTCACACTACAGGAAGACCTCTGTAGTCAGACCTGCTGCGAGCCGGTGTCCCCTTCCATCCCTTTTCCGCGAAAACGAAGTATTCTCGAGGGACCAGAATGGAAATTTCAGTGAAGAAAGGGGATAATAAGGGACCCACACAGTTTACACCTCGGATCTCCGTCGGTAACACATGCTTCGTTCTAATATTTGCAATTATCTTGAAGGCAAACCTTATTAAGTTTTCTTTCGAATCTGGAGGCATTTTACAGCAAATTCTTAGCATCTGATTACTGTGGGTACTGCTTCTCATGGCAAGGACAATCTCCCTTCTTATTAAGAGCTAAACCCATAAATGAATTTCAGCAGGAAATTAGTACTCGCAATCTCGTGGTATCCTAGCCCTATCACTGCTCTTCTGAAACCCGCCAAAAACTTACGTTTTGTTCCGCTACAGGGTTGGAGTTGGACACACCGCTTTATTCCAAAGGAGCTTCGTCCTTGTTCGCAGTATTTCTGCAGCCAGCTGGATGCCTTTCTAGCTTAATTGTGCTCACCAACATTAATCCATTTCGTATACTGGTGTAATGCTCCTTGCGTCAACATCACCAGCATTCCTAGTAAATGCGGAGGAAGAGGTTTTAACACGAAAAATTTAGCCTGAAGTTCAAGCACGGGGCACGAGCCGAAGAAAGTAATATGAATACGTGCTGAAAGGTAGGGTCAGATGTAGTTGTAGTACTCATATTCGTTAGCTGGGCAGCGATAGCGATGGACGAGTTAACTTTCAGAAGTGTTTAAATCCGTTTTCTACAAAACAAAATGCGACTCAATGTCGAGATGACGCACATTTTCTAGCAAAAAGGCTAACTAAAGGAGAAATATGATGCCTAACCTTCGGTTGTGTTGCCAGTGACCTTAACGGTGGCCTAGAGGGCGGAAGGTGAGAGTGATTAAGCGTGTAACCGCCGGCGACTAGTATAGAAGATGGGAGGTCGGACAAGTCGACCTTGAGAAGGCCTATGACAGCATCAACAAGATGTGTACCTGGTCTACGCAGAAGGGGTATTCGGAAAAAATGAATCTCAAGTGGTCTAGTGATACTCTCCTTTAGGGAACCAGCTTTCGATCTTTCAGCTCTTTAGTTCGGAAGATGAGAAATGCTCCAGAAGTGGCAGATTAAGTACATCGTTACATGATATTCCACAGTAGAGGGGCCAATACTCCTGAGGTGCGTCTTCGCTGTTATACCAGAGCCTCCTTTCAGCTAAATAACTATATCAGCGAGATAGGCGGGAATACCAACCTTCGCTAGGGATTTCCATATTAGATTCCAGTTGGCCGAATTGAATGCATTTTTCACATCCCGCGTTACTACCACGCAATATAAATTGGTACTACCCTCTCTGTGAACTGCATCTTCGGTCAAGCCAGTAACTAATTTGATGGCATCAATGGTTGATCTGATTTTGCAGGACCCATGCTGCTGATCTAAAAGGCCTCCTTGGCTCTCAACAACCAGAAGTAATCTGTTATAGATTACCCGCTATAACATTTTCCCCGCGATATCCTGAAGACATATGGGCCTGTATGAGGATCGTTCACCTTAAACTTTACCAAGCTTACGCAGAAGTATCAAATTCTGTCGCTTCCATGCCACTGGAAATATTCTCTTCGGTTATGCACGATTCGAACAACTCAGCGAATATGTCTGGTCTGGATTTCACGGCTTGCCCTATTCGGTACTCCGTCCAGGCTAGGGGCTTTGTTGTCTCCTATTTTACCGCAGATCTCCAGCAGCTCATCTCTGGTGACTGGTGGAATTCACTTATATTCAGATGTCGTTAGGGTGTGTTGATGCCCTACTCTTGTTGGATGAATAGCCCCTGGATGATTTTCATCATTCTGAATTATTCCATCACGATTCTGTAAACACTCCCCCACGGGTATACCCCCGCTTCTGAACAGAGTTCCATAAAGCATTTTCTCTTGTTTCGCTGGATGTCGACCTTGAGGGTTTTGGGGGCTTCCTTATAGGCACACTCTTTTTACCCCTGATCGATTCTATCTACCACCCTCTGAGCCGCTCTTCTGGTTCAGTGGCAGGCTGATTGAAGGCTGGCCAGTGCACCATTCCACCAGTAGTTTGCTTCTCTATTGGGGAATGAGCACCTCCTAGGCATGGACGCGTCACATGCTTTGGCGATGCATTGTGCCACATGGATGGCTCTTTCCCTAGAGGAGTCTGCTTTATCAGGTTGGTCGAACCACACCTCTATGAAGGTCTGCTCATCCAAAATTTTTGCAGACCATCCAGATATCTTTCTCGATTTTGGTATGGTGGTTCTTTGCCCTGTGGCTCAACGCATGTTTCGAAGAAGATTGCCTGGTGATCGCTGTGAGTGTACCGTTCGCTGAAGCACGAGGCCATACCACGCGCCAGTGTTAGGCCGACAGAGTCAAGTCTACAGCCAAACTCCCCATTCTGGAGACCGCCAAAATTATGTCCATCTGCGCAAGAGCTTCTAATCAACTGCACCTCCTTGCGTTTCATTCTCTGCTACCCCCACTGAATGTCCCAAGCATGGAAATCACATGTAATCACCTTTGGACTTCGTCCCCTTGCATCGAGAACAATATTGTCAAACATTTCCTCCTTGGTGGAGTGTAGAAGCTGTATATATATACACCACTTAATTTCGCCCACACAAAGCCACTGGCTGGCTCGCTTGTCGTACATTGTATGGCCTGTCGACCGCAAGACCATATCGCCGCTCCACCAGTCGAAGCTGTGACCTATATGCCACTCTGACGGTTTTTAAATGGTTCACTTACGATGGGGATTTCCTGAATGATTGGTGTTTATTTGAGTAAACCTCATCTTCTCATTGCAGTCAGCGCATTCCTAAATTCTGGACATTTACCACTTCCGTTAATATCCGCTTATCCGGTTCCTCCTTTTCTTCGCACAATAGGCACCCCGGGTCCCTATCGCACTCCCTGACAATATGGCCTTTCTCTCCACACCTTCTGCATCGATGGTATCAATCAATGCCGCTGGTGCGTGCCTTCGCAAAGCTAGTGAGGTTTTAACTCGAATGCGGAAGTCATCAGTTTTGCTTACGCTGGATTATTTCAGTTCGAACATGAAATCCCCTTTCTGGGTTCTTCGGATTCCGTTCACATTTCCGCCCAGATTTTTTACGTCGGGATCAGCTTTGACTTTTCTTGCCATCTCAGTGTAGGATAGATTGCCCTTATTGGAAATAATAATCACCTTTGGATGAATTCGCATTTTTGCTTTTCTTTTTGGTTTTTTGTTGGTAACTTTAGTCCATCCTTTGTTTTTATTCGTCTTGGGCTTCGCAACGCTGGCCGGGGGGCAAGGTTCGGCGTCTCCTTAGCATTTTTGTCCTCGATCTGCGACTCTAACAGCCCCCACCACATTCTTTATGGCTTGGTGCATGTTGTGCATGCCCTCGATAAACTCGGACAGCTTAGCTATTTTTGCCCCAAGCTGGGTGGAAGGCAATTCTTCCAGATCGAGACTCTCCTCTCTATGAATCTCTCCTTCTCTCGTCTTCCGTAGTGGTTTTAAGTTCTGGGTATCTTTCCCGTAGCCATTTTGGTCCACACCAGCGATAAGAAAACACTAGCCCATGCACAGTCAGAAAAGAAAGTGCATTCCTCACAGGTCTGTCTGCCTGTCAGCCACACGCACTTTTCTCCAAAACGGCTAAACCGATCCGAACGAAATTTGGTGAATATATGGGAACTATGAAATCCTGCGCATAAAGTGAGTGGCATGAATTTATTTGGGGTTAAAGGGGGGCTCACCATATATTCAAAGGAGGGGTGTAAAAGTTTTTTCATTGAGTATAGTCATATGGAGTATCAAACGAAAGGTCTCGGTTGGTACTTTCCGAATCAGTTATTAGTTTTAACATGAATTGTAAAGTGCGCGAGCAAGGAGTCAAAATGTACACACTTAAAGTGAGACAAGACTTTGTTCAACCGATATTTGCTCAATAACCTTAAAAATAATATATTATCAACTTTTATAAATTGACTGAATCACCTGTTGTCACATCCGTGACAACGTGGCATCAATTATTTATATCCGAATACATAAAAATGCAATTGACCGGTATTCCTTTCACCAACCACTTGCACTATGCATCACTCATCACCACCCTCCTCCCCTAACTTTCAATGAAATTAATTCGAAAATCCGAAGCTAGGCACTTCAGGTATGGTACTTTTATTTTAACAAACCCATGCCTTAAGAAACTTGATCTTACATAAAAGAGCTCAAAAATTGGCAATGCACAAAATCCAACACGAAACACTCCTTCACTCGCTCATCACACCTTCAGCTGCATTTAAAGATATTCATCTCATCCAAATCGTTTCCCTCAACCTTTATTTCGCTTCAACCCCATCAGATGGCTTTTATCAGTCGCTCACAATTGAAAAGCAATGCATTATCGTTACTTGCCTTGAACACTAGCCGGAGAGTTCACAGTTAAAAAATTCCCACGGTGCAGTATCCGTCCAGCTGTTTTCTAAGAGTACTAAACAGATAAATGTTTCTCGATTGTCTTAGCCGATCCGCTAGGCAAAAATTCATTTATTTGCTAAGATGGAAGCATGGACACGTACATGGCCAAGCTTCTGTAATGTGGAGTTGGGATGGGATTTATAAGTTTGCAATGAGGATAATAATGGAGAATGCTAGGTAGCAGGAAGAGGAAAAATATTCGGTATAGTAAATGAATCTTTTCGTAGCTTGCTGTAGGATAATAGCGAAACTAAATGGACTACATACCACGAAAAGCGAGGGATATGTACTAGAACATCATATCCTATGGATATTATTCCAGTTTCCAGGAAAGAAACCCTGGAAAAGTTCCATCTATTAGGTCTAGTTTCTCATGTCTGATTTGACTTCGTTCCAGAAAGATCATGATCAGCCATTTCACTCTGATCTTCTTACAAATGGCGTCCAACGTGGGGCCGTAAAACGTTAAGTATCATAAAAGTGAAACTCTGGAAAATGGACAGTTCTGACTCTAAACTTCAACCTCGTTTTTACTCTGTCTAATAAAGATGACATCGGTATTCTCGTTTAGGCTCCTCGATGAAAGACAAAGGCGTCATATATCGGAGACCTCGCCTTCTCGAAGGCGCAATTTAACCCTCTCGTTTATTACAATTATTATTGGGTAAGTCTCCGAACACTCTTTACTCCTAATTGGATATTGTCCCTACTTTCCATGTGCCTTCAGTCCGCAATGGTGACTCTAATTAGCCTCCGCCCGGGTCAATTCAGGGATGTCAAGCTTGGTAAATGCAACCCTGAAATGTTGTGATATGCTCCTGTACTAAACATTAAGTTTGAACAAACAATCATTTCTATTCACAAACCATTCTAATTCGCCGAAAAGCTTCACCTGATCGCAGCGTGCGGTCAACTCAAACAGTCACTGTGCGAAATATCGTGACACCGAGTCACGAATTCGATCAAATTACAATGTCGAGCACCACCTCTATGTGGTAGGTTCCTACTGGTTAGCAAGATGGCTAGTTACCTTCCAAAATTGCTAATGTAGTAATTTTACCTTCGCCGAATGCAGTTTGGAGTTGGAAGTTGATCAATTCTGCTCGGTACAATGGAATACATGTTGATTGAGGTGTACTAGGAAGTTGTTAGACGAATGCGATGGGTTGCAAAAATATAATCAAAGTATCAGTAGCGCCGTCGTTCACTCGTTTATTAAATAATTGAAGGTTGTTAGTGAGTTTTTTAGCCGTCCCTTTTGGTGTCATTGGAATAAGATAAGGCTGCATGAGCTTTGTGCAAATGGAATTGGGGGGTCTGACTTACGAAATGGTATCGAGAAATGTTCGAACCTCGCTCGACCTTTCAAACTATCTAAAGTGATGGATAAGAAAGACATTTCCCTTGACATCCAATGCTACGAATTAGGCTCAAATGTTGCAATTTATTTTGGCAACTCTAGATGTTGTGTACTTAGGACTTTTAAGGGGGCTAAAAAAGGTTTTGGAGTCGTCTTTATTGAGGGGAATTATGCAAATTAGTAATGAATTAGTCAATGACCCATTGATGCCAGTACCTTGAGCTTATTCAGCAGAAGAAGCGAATAGCTCCAAAGCATATCTCCCTATTAAAAAGTTGATACTATCTTAAATCGTGCTATAATTATTAGGTTGTTGCAAATAAAGTGGCCGTTTTGTACTAAAATTTGAAACGACTGCAAAGCTTACAAAAATTTATTTATTTAATCAAAATAGGTGCCAGTCGATTCAAAATACTTCTCCCAGAGAGATTCAAGAGCATTTATGCCAGTTTCGTAGAAGTCCAATTTTCGGGTGTTGATAAATTCGTCGAAAGCAATTTTGACAGCCTCTTCGTTCCTAAATTGTTTTACCGTCAAAAAAGCGATCCAAATGCTTAAAAAAGTGGTAGTCGGTTGGCGAAAGGTTCATTGAATATGATGAATGAGGCAGAGTCTCATACTGCAATTCGTTCATCTTTTGAACCGTTGTTCTGAAAAGATGAGGTCGTGCATTGTTGCGAAGGAGTATCACACCATCTCTGTTGACCAATCTCGACCCTTGAATACTCAATTTTTGGTGCATTTCCTCGAGTTGGGCACAGTATTTCTGTGCACATATGGTTTCTCCAGGTGCCAAGAAAGAATAGTAGATAACTCCAGCTCTAGAGCATCAAACATTCACCATTACCTTCTTCGGATGGAGGCTCGGTTTCGGCATGTGCTTCGGTGGCTCATCAGCATCTAGCCATTGTGCTGATCGGCGAAGATTGTCGTATAATATCCACTTTTCATCACATGTCACTCCCACTTACTCTGGGAGGACGATCAGACCCGAGTCTGCAAGGGACTCATCTGAAGTGGCTTCGGCCACGAAGCCTCACCGGAGGTTATCTGGTACCATGGGAACCGGGACGGCCCTCTGAGAGCATATGCTCCAGGAGAATTCCTGGAGGATGTGTTCTCAGCCCAGTTATTTGCGGTTGGCCCCCAAGTGGAAGTTTCATGGTGATTGTGGTTATGCCTACATCGCGGGCAGAGCTCTTCGGAGCTCAAGCGTGGAGTTACGCTGTATAACTCGGGCCCCGTACCCCTTAGTTGCGGCAGAGGTGTTAGATAGGCTTCGCATCCACTGGTATGAATGCTGAGCCTGCACTCAGTATAAACCAGGACCGCTGTGCTTGCATGGCGGGGCTCTGATTATGGTCCCAAAATCAATCCGTGTCCGAAGAGGACCGTGGAATTATGCCTACACGGCAGGTACTCACGTAAAGGCATGCGGAGCCCATTTATCGAGCTTTTTCGCCTTTCCAAGTTGTTGCAAGTGCCGGGAAACTGTCGAATAGTGTATGCACAGTTTCTTTGCAATGTCCCTGATAGACTGACGTGTGTCGAATTCGACACACTGCTGCAAACGCAGCTCGTCGTTATCAATCGATGGTCCTGGATGTCCACGTGGCTCACTTTGAAGGTTTACGTCGCCTGATCGGAATTTTTCGAACCACCGCCGTGTGGTTCGTTCGGTTACCGTATCAACTCCAAATGCGCTGTTAACGTTCTTGGTCGCCTCCGCCGCTTTATGGCTGAGTTTGAACTCATACAGAAAAAATATTTGTTTTTGGCTCTATTTCATCCTTTTTTTCCTTTCTATTCCCTGTTATCCCAATGATGGTCGAAACTGAAATGACCCCTTGATTTCAATTTAATTCAATTCAATTTATTCAAATAGTGACTTACAACTAGACAATGGTTACTTAACGCTAGCTTAAATAATGGCTAATTGATCTTAACTCTATCAAACGGGTGACTATTACATTGTTTGGCCAACCCGACCTTCTCTGTAATTTACTTTACTTAGTATATTATTTTTACATACACGGATCTTGACAATTGTTCTATAATCTTGACTTTTCAATACTGCGCCCGCACTAAAGGCGCGAGAAGGTTGAAATTTACTTACTTAACCTAACTTATTTTAACTTAACCTAGCTTAATCTAACATAATTAATCCTTAACTAATATTTACAAAAAGCACATTACACTTTCCTGTGCTTAGCCTCCATCTACTCCTACCAGGCAGGGAGTTTCAAAAAGGGTCCGAATTTTGGGTCTGAGAGATGAACTCACGATTTGGCAGGGCCTTAAGAATGTGGTCAATGGGGAGGTTTTACCCTGTTGGTAGAGATGCTGAATTAATGGGTTGGGATGGTCCTCCGTTCTTTCGAAGAACCTTTCCATTAGTGTGAGAACGTATTCTCGAAGTGGTTTGACTTTGGCTCGCCTGTACACTTCGGCGTTTTTGTCGATCTTTTTGGTTTTCCAGTTGTAAGACAAGCCTGTGCATAGTCTAAGGATTCGGCGTTCGAATGACTCGCATTTTGCCATGGCATGGTTGGAGCATTAGATCCAAGTTGGTGCTCCGTAACAGATAACGGGTCTCATCAGGGTCTTATACAATGTCAGTTTGGTTTTGGTGCTGAGACCTACTGTCTTGCGAAGAAGAGAGTAGATGCCACTGGCTGCACCGCGTGCCTTGCTGATAGCGAGCTGAAGGTGGGGTTTGAACTTGAGGAGTTCATGCAGGGTTACTCCCAAGTATTTGATCGAACTAGATCTGCGGTGGATCACTGTTTCCCGATACTCATTTTCAAGCGTTTAGCTTTCCTGTGGATGCCTCTAGAACCTAAGTATCTAGATTTTCTCCTAAAAGTGCAGATCTGCGTTTTTCCTTCATTTATCTTGATTCCCCAACTATGGTAGTACCTACAGAGGACTGCAATGTATTTCTCAACCGCAACCTGTTGCGGTGGAGGTTCGAAGCGAAGATAAGCGTATCATCGGCGAATTGGATGAGGTCAACGCCATCATCGGGGATCGGAACGTCAGCCGTGAAGATGTTATAGAAAGTTGGCCCAGAAATGGATCCTTGCGGTACACCCGACGTTACCGGCAAGAGATCGGAGAATTCATTCCCCACGCTGACATAAAAGTGCCTATCTTCGAAAAAACTTAACGCAAGTCTAATTATCGGGACTGGGAAATCATTGTCTATTAATTTGTATATAAGTCCGCTTACCCACACGGAGTCGAAGGCCTTTTCTAAATCTAACGCACATGCTACTGTGGGTTTGTTGTTGACGTTAAGTCTTGAGACGACCATGTCATGAAGGTAGCTCAATGCGTGCTGGGTTCCGTGTTTGGAGCGGAATCCGAACTGGTGGTCAGGGATAATTTTGTTGAGGTTGCAGTGCTGGACTAGCCCAATTGTCCATGCTTTCTCAAACAGTTTGCCATGGTTGGATAATAGAGAAATGGGCCTGAAATTGCTTGGCTCGCTGGAAATGCCTTTTTTACGGATCGCAATAATTTTTGCAACTTTCCATGTGGATGGAAAGTAGCCATTATTAATGCAGTTGTTAAAAACTGCTAATAAGAATTTCAATGAGGCTCTGTGCAGGTTCTTTATTACAAAGTTCGAGATTTCATCAGGCCCGGCTGACCTTTTACCGTTGAGGTTTTGGGTTAAGTCGGTGAGTTGTGGTAAACTCAGAAAATGTTGCGATTCCGATGGCTTGACTGAGGTGTTGGTTGTGGTGAATTTAGTGAGCTTATGGGAGTTCTCAGAGACGAAGGCCTTGATTGTTGAATCAATAATCGACGATATAGCGGGGTTGTTTTGAGGCGGAGGGGAATTGAGCTGAGTCTCAAAAGATTCCGCGAGAACTTGCGCTTTCCTAGCGTCACTGCAGATGTGCTCCCCGTTCTTGGAGAGAGTGATATTACGGGATTTGTGTCTGCCGGTTAGCCTGTTGATATGCTGAAACATATCTGGGCCGGGCTTAATATCTGCTAGTTTCCTTGTTAGTTCTTTGTTGCGGAAAATCGCCACTTTTTGCCGAATTATTGTACTCAGACAATTAATCCGGGAAAATAATGCTTCATACTCAGCATTAACTTTATTTCCGTGTTTGTGGAAAATCCGTTTGAGTTTCCTACGCCATATTTGCCTGACTTTCATGTGGAACATGATATCGTGAGGGACTGAGTTATATTGTAACTTGTCGACTTTGATAAGCCTTGTGTTTCTGCATGTAGCAGTATTAATGGCATCAGTGGCCAAGGTGATGGCTTCGTCGATCTCTATGTCCGATAGATTGCGGTCAGCTGCGAGTTTTTTCAAGTTCAGGCTTGGTGTAAGGTCTGACTTGAATTTGTCCCCCCTTATGGTGGTCATTACTCGCTTTCGCAGTTGGGAGGACGAGGAAAGTTTAAGTAGTACTGCGAGATGGGACTCGTTGATTAAATGCATGAGTATTTATGCTTCAATATTCAATACCAACAGCGCCAACTGGTGGTGGTTTAATACACCAAAATCGCAACTAACTTCACTTGATTGCCAAAACGACCCTTTCAAATGCAACAACCTAACAGTTGAAAAAGGAGGTTTTCTTAAGAAATTGGCGATTCATATTTCATCCCTTACTACCTCCCAACTAATTGAGTGGATTGATTTGAGGAAAAAGGAAAATGTGAATGATTCCTTTAGGACAAATTTCCTTTGAAGTCCTTTCGATTTTTTTAATCAATATTAGACGAACCTGCAACTTACAGTAAAAGGAGCTAAGCTCTCTTCCACAGTTTGACCTGAAATGGACATTTCCGTATCATGAATTTGAAGAATTCATTATGGAATTGAAAAATTGCCTGGAATGCAATTGGGGAGCGTTTCGACAAGGGGATGAATCGTCTATTCAGGATTCCTGTGTACTGCTGGAAATTTTTGATAGTAAAGATACACAGTAGACATGACTGCAAAGGGACCGTCTTATAGATCCCCCAAAGGACAAGAGTTCTCAGTGTTGAATCTTGCATCTTTACAAGTAGTAAAACGACAGATAATGTTATTCGCGTGGAACTATTATACATAGATATGTATATGTGGTACGTGCACCCCCTTAGTCAGTATTACGAAATTTAAAGTGTATTAAGTCTAAAATGTTCCACTTGATATTTCAAATCGAGCATGCATGCTGCTGTCTGTCCTCGAACGGATGATTTTCACCCTTTCACATGAGCAAGTATAATGCGGCCACATATATTCTCTTGTTTCCACCAAAAAAAGAAAAAGATGTGAATATCTTAATGTCAAGTTTTTTGACAATATAACGTGTGAAAAACGAATGTTCAATTATTCGATGTTCAATGGAAGGACGGGTGCCGGGAGATCAAGATGTCAGAATGTATCAAGAAAAATGGAAGAAAATATGAGAAACCTCATAGTGAACTGTGTAGGGAAATATCAGAAGTTCAATCAATGGATATAAACGAAATATGAATGTGAGATGAATGTTATGGGGTAGCACATTCCTGGTCATTGAGTGGAGCTCACTTGCTAGTCCTTTATCAAAGCGATACCAGGTATTTTGGCTTAAGAAGTAAAAGAGCGTGAAAGAGCTTCTTCAATGATAAGTCATGTGGTTATGATGACCCCAATAATGTCCTTGCTTACTACACTACTCAGGATCATACTCCTCATCTCCAATATAACAAATGTAAACCTTTCTTAACCCACGGGTGTAATATCCATATCGCGCACGAATCCCTAGAATTCTATTTGGTCCTGTTACAGTGAAAATATTTCAATTCAAAATTCAAAAGTCGTCCCCTTTAGGTCCTTGACAGCTAGCAGGCGAACAACCGTACCCGGTAAGCGAGCCCCCCAGCTGTCGGGAGGGTATGAAATTGAGGAGAGTCAGGCGAAAGTGAAACACACTTTGAACGTTTGAATGGCATGAAAAATTGGATTAGGATGATGATACTCTTTGAGGGCTTTGCGGTTTGTCATGAACCTGTCTATCAGAGTCAGAGTCGAAATGGTTATTGTTGAACACGAACGAATGAATGAATGTGAATGTAAATATGGGAATGATACATGACCGAGGCGATGCGCAAATATTTTACATAATTTTACAAAAGGAATCAACTTGATTCAATTCGAGATGTTAATCATGGCTGTCCGCACGTTTTTCAATCGAGTTTTGAGTACTTAATGGTTTTTTTCCGTGATGATGGGGTTCCCTGCATCAGGAGGGATGGTGTTGATAACCAAATCGATTAATAACTTTGGGAACGGCATATGAATGATACTTTTCTGGTTTGGCTTATTTTTATTTTTGGGTGAGATGACATTTCAGATATATATTAGGACCCTTTCAAATTCTGTAGATTTATGGACTGAAAATGAAAACTATCCTAGAAAGGTACAACCTTATTCGCAAATCCTTTCCCTTCCCTTCGATTCCATGCCAGGTTGAAGAATGCGTAAATATCTAACATCTGAATTGCTTGGAAATATTAAGGTAGCTCCTGAAGTGCAGCAGAATAACTGGTCTAGAAAAGGAGGTACCTCTTCCGAGGACCACAGGCGGGCAATTCATTTACAATATTTTTTCCCAAGACGGGATTCAGTTTTATTAATTGTGAACGCGCGTTTCGAGCACCAGTTGCCCCTGCTTTTGTATACTGTCAACTGTAGATGTACACCATTTAGCAGTTACCTTAACACCAAAACTCATTTGAGATTGTTCCATGCTAAGGTTCTTTCTGTGTTGCTATATGGGAGTAGGCTTGTTACTCGAAGGCTCTAAGCCTTCTTCAAGATTGTCTACATTATGTCATTCGGTTAATTTGGCCTGATAATATTTAAAATGAAAAACTTCATCCGGGTACAGGCCCGCTACTGATGAACATGTAGATGAGGAGGCGGAGTTAACAGTGAATAGGTCACACATTGAGGAGAGACAACAGTTGCATTCTTGACCCCTACGTGACACTATCCTGAGATGGCGGACAAGTTAGTCGCGCAAGAACACATGCATCAGAACGGTGGAGGAGAGTGGAAGCTTCCCGGCAAATCTCGGAAGCAGCTGGAATACCTTTCAAGTTGACACGCTATGTGCTGGCAATTTTCAACTATATAGTAAGGATGAGCAATCACTCTTAATATTAGTGTCAGGATGGCTCAGTGTTTAGGGAGCTAGACTCTCTCAACGGAAGGTTCAAATCTTTCTGGTGGTGGATGTCAGATGCCACTCGACTCAGCTGTGAATAAGTACCTGAGTCAAATGAGGGTAGTAATCATGGGTGAGTGCAATGCTAACCACATTGTCTCCCGTACTGTACTGTATTTCTGTAAATCATTACGGTCCTGAATGAAGCGCTCTTACTAGCTTAATCGCCCAGATCCAATTGGGTAGTCGCGCAAAGGATTATTATTATATAGTACTAATTCTCAGAGTAAACAGAAAACTTTAGGAAGTTTCTAAAAACAGCGGGGAAGAGATCAGTAGTATTTTTTCTTTTTGTGAGGATGCTGGGGTTCTTAAGTTCACATCTGATGACAGATCGGACCACGGACGAAACTGTCAATCAACTTTTTTTACGGTCAGAAGAAGTTTCCCATAGTCAAATCAGCACCAGGATACCAATCAGTGCTATCACGAAACCTGTTCTAAACTGAAATGTTTTGTCAGGTTAATGGAATAAGGAGAAATATTGAACAGATATTTCTTAAATTGTCACTTCACAATATACTACGGTTTTTTTCGTTTTGCTGAAACAAAGAGGTGGTGATCATGGGCTGCTTTTTGAGAATTAGGTATTACTAACTACCTCGGGTCAACGTCATCAGCCAATGGAGAGCTGCGTTATGAAATTGCTTCACGCATTAACGCAACCTGGATGAAGTGGCGTTCCATAACTGGTGTCCTTTGTGATCGACGTATCAACGAACGTCTCAAATCTAAAATTTACCGCAATGTCGTCTGTTCAGTCGCTCTCTACGGTTCTGAGTGTTGGCCGACCATAAAAGACAATGAACGGCATCTTGCGGTAATGGAGACGAAGATGCTACGTTGGACTAGTGGCGTCACACGTTTAGATCACATCCGAAATGAGGATATCCGCGATCGTTATGGGGTTGCACCGATCGTGGAAAAGTTGCGAGAGAGGCGTCTTCGATGGTATGGTCACGCAATTCGTGCAAACGAGAATTCACTTGCCAAGATTGGTCTGAACATCGAAGTCGATGGTAAACGACCAAAAGGCAGACCTAAACAACGGTGGCTTGATACGCTAGATGGGGATTTGAAAGCCTCGAGATTGCACCCAGATCAAGCATTCGATAGAGCCAAATGGCGAAGCCGATCACGACGAGCCGACCCCGCTTGTGAACGGGACAAAGGCTGAAGAAAAAGAAGAAGAGGTATTACTAACTGAACCCGGCAGACCTTGTTCTGCCTCTGTATATTTGCAAAAACTTCGGATTTTCTTGAGGTACTGGAAAAAAGCTGGTGTTACATTTTTGTGTTCACTTTGAATGTAGGTATTCTTTAGATATTTGTGCAGTGCCCCTGTTCCGAAAAAAAGCCCATTCAGAATCACTAGTGCCGAGCAGATGGATTCGGACACAAACCGAGTGCAAGTGCAGTCGACCGTCCTAGTTAGATCCGAAGAGGAAAGGCTTATCAGGAAATGCGCAGCAGTGGTAAAGCGTATGCGGTCAGCAATGTTCCTCCAGAGGAGAACGCTACTTGCAACATACGCACCGCGGAGAGCCCACTGCAAAGTGAACTAGGAAAAAAGTGGAAAGAGAACGACGTGCCTGAAGGAGACTTTATCAAAGTAGTTTCCAGGGCCCAGAAAAAAGAATGCGAAGAACTAAAAAGGAAACAAACGACTACGCCGCCAGAGACCGCGCGAATCGGTTAAGGCGTTATTGGGGGAGAAGACTCTTGTTTTTAGCGTATAACCCATGTGGTTTCTAGAAATCCGAGATCTTGACTGCCTTACAGAAATGATTGAAGTGGAGCGGGCAGCAATGCCGGGATAGGTATCACCTCTGTAAATGCTCCAGGCCAAAAACTCGTCGTGGTGGAAGTCCCCGAGCAATATACGAGGAAACTTCTTAGCAGCGGGAGAATCAAAAGTGGATGGGTAGTATGCAGGGTACGAATGCGGATAGTCCCCACCAAGTATTGTAGGTGTCTGGATTACGGACGCACATCAGCAACTTGCACGGGACCGGACAGGAGGACAGCGCGCTGGAGATGCGGCCAGGTAGGTCGCCAAGCGAAGACCTGCAGTGAAAGCGAAAGTTGCGTTCTCTGCATGGATCGTGGAAAGGGCTACGGCGCGAATGGTATGATCCGCATTTTACAAATTAATATGCACCGGAGTGCAACCGCTCACTAGTTGCTAGCACAGTTCGCTGCGGAAGTAAATGTTGATCTAGCGATAATCAGCGAGCAATACCGAAACGGGGACCCGGCTTCATGGCATCTCGATTTGTCGGGCACCACTACTATCTCGGTTCGGGACGACATTCGATATCGTGTTTTTGCCCAAGGCCGAGGGGAGGGGTTTGTCTGGATATACGCGGCTCATCGACAATTTAGACTCCTCGCAATCTTCCTTACCTAATTCCTACCTAATTCTAAGCGGGCATGGAGGTTTTTAGTCTTACCTGCACAGAATTGGGAAGGCGCGAATTCCTGATTGTGTGTTCTTCAATGGAGTGGCGGACGACGCTGAGCACACCTTTTTCTCTTGCGAGAGGTGGGATGGCTATTGTCAGCAGCTTTATGTAGACACAGGGAAGCTCTCTCCAGACAACATTGTTAGAGAGATGCTGAACAGCGCTAGCAACTGGAGTCGTGTTGCGCATTATGTTCGGGCTCTTCCTATTGCGAAGAAGATTGAGTTCGACCGGCGGAGGGAGTGGATAGTAAGGGGTTCCTTGAACTAAGAACTCCTTTCCTCCCCTCCCCTCCCGTTGATGAAAAGGATTCTTTGACTTAAAGGTTCCCAAAGCGGGAAGGCTAGCCCTAAGTAATCTGTTATACGGTTCCGGGCAAATTCTCTGATGACAGGGAGGTGTTTAGTGGGTAGTCCGACAGCGTACTGTGGCGGGAGTCCAACACTCTGGGCGGATGCGATTCAAAATTAAACCCTAGCCTTTTGACATCAAAATAGTTCATTCCTGGTTGATTCCCCAGTATAGTTCCATAACCCATTCCTCTTAATTTTTTGATAGCCAGAATACCATTTCCAATTCCAGGGAAGGGTTTTGGCTCCTGTAGAGGAACCTTTCCTGGCCAGTTCGTCCGCTGTCTCTCTGCCTTCCAATCCAAAATAGCTTGGAAGCCAGAGTATTAAGACCTGATTGTGCCAGCCGAGCTAGTTGGCGGCGAGTGTCTTGACCGTCGCATGAATAGCAATATTCTTCCCCTATAGTCCCTTTCTACGTTGAAGGAGGCATATCTGTCTATGACATATATTTCTGTCTGGAATATGCCTCACAGGGAATCATCGGCTTATCGTTGCAGTAGTATCTTCGGGGTGCAATCTAATTTTGTTTGTTGCCTGGACCTGGAAGACATCAGAGCCCCCGTAGCTTTCCAACAAGTGTTTCCGACATGCGTTTGGTCTATCGTAATAACGAAATAGTTGACCTCCTACACTTACATGTCATGTAACCTTATAGCTTTCAGGTGATCAAGCTTACGCTTCCTGGTGCATGCACGGCCCCGCTTTTCTGCACCAGGCACTAACCCTTAGTCCACTTTGGGTTCTATTACTTAGGGTATCCTCATATTTGCTCCTACAGATTCAAACAATTTCGTCAGCATAACCCTAAACTTGTATTCCACTATTTGCTACCTCGTCCAGGAGTTCATCCCCCTACTGTGTTGCTCACAAGCGGTGATAGTCCCCTGCTCTGTAGGCAACCTTGAATAGTATTAATGGCGGTACTCCAATTTGCCCATTTTCTAACATTCTGCCCATCCAGGAAGCTAGAGTATTTCCCACTTCAGGACATCTTGTATCTCTGCGTGCGATGTGTTATCGAATGCTCCTTCGATATCCAAAAACACACACAGTTTTATTACTTTTGTTTCTATCGAATCCCAGAATACACTTGTCAACTAATACAGAGCAATTTCGGTTGACGTCCTGCTCGGTAAGGGTATTGACATGGATGTAGGTGATTACGCATTAGAACGTTAGTTGTAATATTGTTGTCTATGACTCTCTCCACCGTTTTGAGTACGATCGATGTTGAGAAAATTGGTCTGAAAAATTTAGGGTGAAACGGACCTCCTCCGTGACCTTGGTATATATTCCAAAGCTATGCTGCCCTTTACCACCCTTAGAAGAAAATCCAGGTCTCTCTGGATTAGTGCTGGGAAGGTGCCATTTACTCCGGGCGATTTCAGTGGTTTAAAGGTTCCCACTGCCCATTTTACTCTAACTTCCGAGAATACCTCTTTTGCTTGTTTCCAATCTAATTTTTTTTATCTTCTGCCAGTGAGTTTTGAGAAGCAGATGTATCCAGTCCCCAGTTTGTTTCGCCCGGTTGAAGCGCTTTCGTACCTCCTTTATAATTTTGGCAAGATTCCTGCTCTACCAGAGTAGGTCTCGTGATGACTTGACTGAATCAGCCAGACGAATGACGACTCTGTTGAGGCCGTTACTGTTTCTACTTCCACTTCGCTTCCGATGTCACCGCTCACCTGTAGAGAAGTCATGTTGTCATTCAGGTATTTTGTGTATGAGTTCCTGTCTGTTCTCTTGGGATTCTTTATTATTCTGTCTACTTCCAAGTTAAACTCAATGTCGAGTCTGATTACTCTGTGATCTGATACAGAAGGCTCATCCGACACCCTCCAGTTGTTGACCAGCCCGTTCAGCAGAGTATTCTCTAGAGGATTTTACGAATTGCTTAGTGCTGATCAAGAATATTGGAGTGTTGTTCATGTTATATATTTCCAACTTATTGCTAACAACTTCGATTGGGGTCGCTGGTTCCCAAGACTTCTTCATTGGCTTTGGCATTGTAGCCGAGGAGAGATTGCAGTGCCCTCCTCTGACGGTATTTCACGAGTTTAGCGATTAATTCAAGTGTGATATGGATGTCATCTCCTGAGAAATAGCCCGATACCACGGCTGCCTCTAGAGTTCCCCCCCCCCTTTTGCAGTGAGATTTGGAAAGCCAAAAGATCAGAAACTCTGAAGCACATAAACGACGTTTAAGAATTATGCGAACTCTTGGTTTTTCGCAAGAGGGGTACAAAATTACCTGCATATTTTCTCCTTATACACTGCATTTGTACCCTCGGTACATCCTGGGTTTTTGAGCCAGCACTATTCCAATATTATACTTGGAACTTGTCCTTGCAATTACTGCTTATGCAGTTTTTGCATGGTGATGTGTGTGGAGCTATTCTTCGCTGCCGGAGAATCGCCCTATTCCTCCTATATGGCGCTTTTCTACACGTCGTTGCCCACTCTAAGCCCCAGAAGATGTATGTTTATATCGTACAGCTTCTCCTCTTTGCTGGGCAGCAGGTCTATTCCTCTATAGTTAAGATGGCATTTTTGAGGTTTGATTGCCTCATCCACTCCGATCGTGCTCTCTTTCTCGTTTTGGGCACTATGGCCAGTCGAATGCCCTTGACCGTACTAGAATGGGTAATGGCGGGTTTGCTGACTTTTGCTTTCACCCCTGATCTAGTTGGGATTTCCCCCTCTTGGATTAAGGTTAGGTTTTTTGGAAGTACTCCCCTCATGTGGGCTAATCTCCGCTGCTTCGCGCTTTCTGGTCTCAAACAATCATGGCTTTAGTCTGTCCTGTCCTGTCTGTTTGTTATTATTTATTTAGGCGACAGGCATTAATGAGACTCCGGTCGAATACAGTCAGTTACCCCCGATATCCAGTGGGCACTGTTCGCAAAACACCCTAGATTGGAGGAGGGGTTTTTCGACCCTCCAGTCTATATCCGTAGCGTTTTGTTAATAGTGGGGTCACATCGTACAGGGTGTGGCTATTGTCACTCACTAATAGTCTTGGTAGACGAGTGGCTTGCCTCCTGCAGTGTTACATCTGTCTCTCGAAGAGAAACATATCACCCTCTGACAAAGACGGGTTGGCCCCAGGTATCCATATTCCGCGTCTGTTTGCTTGACCACTCTGCCCTGGACGAAACTGCAGTGGTGTGGGACCCAAATTAGTATCAATATGGACGAAGAGGCTCTACTCGAACCTTCATGTGCTGGTACTGGTAGGCTTCAGCCCTCTTGAGGTGTTTAGGCGAAGGATTCTGTAGACCTGAGACGAGAATTGAGTGACAGATTATCGACTCATTGGATCCCTGTTTGTTTTCTAACAACAGATGAGAATTCTTGGAATTCTTGGAAGTAAAATATAACAGCTATTGAGGACTTACGCTCATAGAATATAATCCTCGACGTCCCCTTTGCATGCAGCCGAATATGAGAAGGAACCAACTGGCTTTAAAGGTACCGCTGAATCCATCTCAGAAGCACTGGTTTGACTGTATATGTCCTGTGAAGGCTGATCCATGAAGCGTCCGGCAATCGATTCTACTATATCAGAAAGACAAACCCCAAAAATGCTGCTTGCGAAAGAGAAGTTAATTTGTCCTGTTCTGTTCAATTTGTCTTTTTCTTTAAATTACCTCCGAAAAACATGACTCCAACTTACCAGATAATTTGTTTACACATTTCTCAGAGCCCTAAAAATTAGCCCTATGAAGGCATTGTCTCAGGAGCCAAGAGCACCAATGGTTTGTTAAAGATCAAAATCGGTCACATCCCATAACCATATGGCGGTAATTGCACGGCAGTAGGAAAAAATTTAATCTTATAATTTCATACAATTTACGCGATTAAAATTAAATGGAACATTAGCAGAACTTGTCCGACGTAGTAATGGAGAGCCAAATGTTTTGTTATGGATATCCTGTCCGGTTGGCCGCGTAATTGACCACATTGAACGGGGCCTAATAGCCTGTGTATGAGCCAACCCAACTCACTTGATTACCTGGACTGGAAGCTGCGACTGCAGTGTCTGGAATTTTTGTCAATTTGGCTATAGAATTTTTTCTACTCCTGTGAATGGGTATCATCATTTATATTCCTCATTTGGCATTTTGGTGACCACACACGGATCAATTGATCATCCATTCAGCAACCGGTGATGCATGCGTCAGCGTGAATGGGTTGAATGATGGTAGCACTACCTCACCTCAAGCCTGCTATGACGACATTTGCTAGAAGCTGAACAATGGCTCGACTCTCTCATCAATAGGCACAACAATTGAATGGTGGTAGCTTTTGAATGCCACAAGAAGATATTTTAATTTCGAATCAAGAATTGGCCGCTTAATCGAGCGAAATGTAGGCAGGATGGAGTGTAACCGAATAGTAGCCATTCGGTTGGTTCGACTCATTAAAATCTCATAATCATAAGGAAGCGAGTATCGTAAAAGAAATCCTAGAAGGGTTATTAGTTCGGATTTGTGAGGAGATGCTAGGGTCCAGAGTATCTTTTTGTCATTCCTCGTCTTTTGTTCGATAGAAAAGTTTGATATTCATGCATCTGAGCCTGAGCATGGGACAATCAATCATCAATCAACAATGATGCTCCATTGTCAGTGATTGAATCGGATGAGTGAAGCAAGAAGTCGTCATTATTCGATGCAGAAGATTGAACATGTGTGTCGTGAGTATACGAGGGATTCCGTAGAGCCTGTTGCAGGCTTATTGCATCAACCATGCGCTTGTCCAGATGATTCGATCTGCATTCGTTCGAGTGACCATCGGAACGACATTGACGGGAGCCCTCGGTGGACCGATCTAATTTACTTTCTGCGGTCTGCCACACTCATTATCGTGTCGTCAGGAGGAAAATATATTCTCAAAATGAGGGATGGTCTTGTTCGGTAATTTGGTGTTGGTTAAGAATTTGAGTAGTGCGTCAGCAGCCACAAACTTTTTTGATTCTTATGTTCCCTGATGAGCGTGCTAAAGGCAAGTCTCATCGTCAGTTCTACCATTAATGGCAATTGCAGTAATACAACAAATGTCCCTTCAACACATTTCTTTACAAGTTTCTGGATGGTAAGTGCTAGATGGCATATTTCAAGTTTATGCAAGGATCTTGTTTTGTGAAACCGCGGTCAGTAGTGGCGCCTATGGTATAATGAAACTCTAAACTATTCGGTACTAAGCACTGCGTTCGAAGAAGTTGCCAATAAAACTCCTTTGTCGACTATTTTAAAGCTTAAAAGATGGCTAGGAATGCTTCCATTATTCATAAATTACTTCATACCCCTCGTTTCGCACAAATCGGCAGAGAAAGAATTTGGACTAGGTCGTGAAAAAATGTGGCTGGTGTGCATATAGTTCACACATCAAATGGTTGGTGAACCACCCACTGGAAATAGGGGCGAATGCAATTAAATAAAGTTCGGTCTCCTTGGAGAAGGGGCGAGGACCGAGTTTTAGGATCATCATGTATTATAATGACGATACTAGTGTTGATCCACTTTCATTCAGCTGAAAATTTGGGATATAATTCACTATCCAGGTTCGTGCTAATCATTCCCAGCTTATCGATATTGCAAAGAAAAATCTGGTCTTTCCCCCTTCGGAACTTGTCAAACGAAAATGACAGAAGGGGAGCCAGAACCTTTCTGTGGAGTCGGAAACGAGTTCGTGGCCATGGCATTAAAAAGTGAAGCAGGGAACTATACTGGGCAAACCAACCCGGAGTAGTCCATGGGGGACACGAACCCAAGCGCACAAAAGACTGTTTAAACGTAACCAAGAAGAGCCTCCCGTTTATAGTGGGAATACTCACTGGGGAAACTACGGACACTTCCTGCAATTCTGTGCGGATTATGTCGAAATCTCTATACAGGTTCTGGGACAGTGTCCGCACATGTGTAAAGTAGGTCAAGGCACCAGGGAGAATACCAGATGTCAAGTTGAAATACGTGGAAATAGGGAATATATGTATTAAAATTCCTGACGATTATAAGCTTGCTTGACATACCATAGTTAACAGGTCCGCCATAGCTGGTCCCAAGCCCGGTTGTGAAAGGAGGAGGGGTGAATAACTTCAGCCTCAATGGCTGTACGCCACTGCAGCGTCTCAGGGGATAGGTGAGGAAATTCAGGAACTTTGCAGTTCTGAGGAAGCTACCCCCTCCTACTACTACTTGGCAGTTAGGTATAAAATGCAAATCCAAAAATAAGAAGAAGAAGAACTTATGGTCCGATATAGACAACCGGCGGGAGTCGTCTGACTTGGTGACTGGATCGGACTCCCCTAATGGAGAGCACGGCATCGAAACCACTACAACCAGCAGTATTGCTCCGTCTGCTACAGCTGTTTCGCCACAATCTGTGGCGATCATTTGAGCAGGTTCGCCTAGGGGCCGGATGAAGTGGACTGAGGAAATGAACCTCTTCATTTTCCGCTCCGACTACGAATCAACGGCGGTGGCAGGAACAACTTCTTTCTGATCTTTGTTGCACCAGATATTCGTTGTACCGCTTCATTACTCGCAGCGACACAATCTCGGGCGCTATTACGGAGCGTGTTCGATTTGACATCACCGCGAAAACTGGTAGCCACAAGTCGATGAGGGCAGAGGCGGCCGCATCAACAACACCACGCCGCACGAGAAACAACAGTTTTAGTACTCACCGAAGCACCGTCCTTCAGCGTTTAGTTAAAATCTCCGCTGAGGTTTGAAACGAATTCTAAAGAGCGATTATAGAATTCGCGGAAGTGGATCCTTTGCATAGGCCGGGTATTCCCAGGCTCTACGCATCTCCAGTAACTTCAAGAATTTCTTCTCAAAACAATGATGAGAATTCATCTCGGCTTTGTGCTGATATGGTGCTGATGCAACTACAGTCACTTGTGCTTTGTGGTGCAGTTGCGGCTGTCAGATTGCATGGTCAGAAGATTCTCTTGCGCATTATTGGTTTGAGTGACCGAAGAGATCCACCATGGGAAATTCGTCTGGAACATCGGCTGAATTCACTAAGGCAGGACATTGCTAGGCTGATTCAAATCAGCAGTGGCAACGCCAGCAGACGGGTGAGAAATAAAGTGTGGAGGGTTTACAGAAAGTATGTCATCTCCAGTGACATACCGGTAGTTGAAATTCTCGACACACTAAAATATAAACTTTCTGTTGTATGCAGTTGGTTGCGTCGGTATGGCGAAAGTCACTCCAGACGTGTCCAGAATGCTAAGTACTCCAGAAACCAGTGGAGTTTTTTCAGATCTCTCAAAGAATCCCAGCAAAACGTCAAGGCAGTACAGTTTTCGGTGACGGAAACGAAAGTATATATTACCCGCCCAGTAGGAATTATTGCCGAAGGCACCCGCCATGTCACTGTGCCCAGCACGACTTTTGCGGATTTTACAGAAGAGGAAGTTTTACGAGTCATAAAGAGCTCGAAGAACTTGCGTGGGAGAGGGTCCTGGTCCGGATCGGGCTTCGAATTTCCGGTATAAAAAATTCACCAGTATACACAGTCGGTTGGTACATACCATAAATGGTCTGTCATCAGTCGGCCGGGGAAATTTCCACCTTTCCTCACTGCGAGAACTACATATTTTGTCCCTAAAAAGGACACGATGCAGGACCCCGCATACACAAAACCGATTATTTACTTATAAATTCATAACGTCAATTATTAGTGGAGTAGTCAATGCGCTACTCGAGACCAACAACATTCTGTCCGAAGAACAGAAGGACTGCCCTGCAAGGGGTTACAAAGAGCAACTCATTATTGACTTGTAGTTGTAGTACAAACAACTAGAGACCAAAGAAACCTCTTTAGTTGCTATATCGATTATACCAAGGCTTTCAATAGCATTCTGCACTCCTGGCTAATCGGTGTCCTACATCTGTATCGCATTGATTCAAAATTAATAAAATTGGCGACAGTCATGGAAGGGGGGGGGGGGGGCTCGTTCAGTCCCCTTTGGTTTTGTATGCAAGTGGACCCCATTTCATGGCTACTGAATCATGCCAGGGGGCATAATTTTGCAATTAAATATGGCCTACATGTTAAGTGCGAGCTGACACACTTAATGTACTCAAATGACATCAAGTTGTTTGCTGGTACTGACGACCATCTTTGAAGTCTGTTACGAATAGTAGGCATGTTTAGCCGTGATATTCAGATGGAATTTGGATTAGATGAGTATCCCAGCCATCCGCAAAGGTCATCACAAGCGCATACCGGACATAGCATTGGTGACCTCCACATCGGAGCTATGACCGGGATAAGTTTCTACAAGTACCTAGGAATTCTGTAATGTACCCATGCTCGAGTTGGTGATCTGAAGGATGCTCTGAGCCTGCCTTTTGACATCGGAGGTAGGGGTATGGTTTACGTGGCGGCACAACATCACCGCCTAGTCAACCTGCTACGCGCTTATTTTACAACAAAGGGCAGGAGATATCCTTGCATGCGGCTGTTTGTAAGGCAAACTTTGAGCTCACTCCACTGAACTTAAAGGATCGCTCTGTTAATTCTTTGAGTGGGGTGAGGTTAGAGTAAGAGCGGATCGATGAGTGGTAGTCAAAGGCAATGCACGGCAAACACGCGAATTGCGTTTGGCTGTCATTTGTTGATTTGCATTTGTCGAACAGATGGCTGTGTGCTGGGGAGCTCTTTGCTAAGAAGGAGGGGTTTAAGTGTGCTATTTAGGACGGCGTGGTCGCCACTTAAAAAGCTTATAATGACAGAGTGGATGGTGAGCGACCAGTGCAAGAATGTGTAATTCGGCGTTAGAAACGTTGGACCATCTCTTATTGATGTTGAGAAGATTGAGAAGATGAACTATGAACCACTGGCTCGGAAAATCAAAGAAATTTATCCTCTCGAGCGGGTGGTTGTAGTTCCCATAATTATATTCAGCTATAGGTTTTCTACCTAAATTTCTCACTGACAACTCGGAATATAACGAGTATAAGTATATTGATATGATGGTTCCTAGACCTTATTGATATCCAGGTCCTTTCTTCTGAGTTTTTGCTTTATTTCTAGTTCTGCCTGTACTTCGTCGAAAATAAGCTTTCGCTAGCGGGCTGCTGGTCTACGCTTCTGGTCAAGACTAGCAAATACTAGATTGGTTCATGATGGCCCGAGGTTTTGATAATTTGGAAACTTCCTCCGATTACCCGGAATGGAGAAAACGATGAAGAACCACGAAAGCCAATCGCTGAGAGCACCATAGGTTCTTTAGTTGATGAGATTTTCTAGAACCCACGTTTCCGAGGCAAGTTAAATTGTCGTGGAATGGATTCACACAAAAGCACCAGACATGTCTTCCCTGTTCCGTGAAGAAGCCTGAAAGAACGCCAAAGGCGAACTTTTTGATGTGCTAGGCACTATCAGTTTCATATAAGACTTTTACCCTACGGGCCGGACTGGTCAATCCATGAAACCAAGCATAGATTCCATTTCATAAGCAACAAGAATGAAGGCTTTAGTTGAAGAAAAGGTTTACCAGGCCCATCACAGGAGGTAGTACCAGCCACGGCACTGCCTTTCCGAGCCAATGATGGTGGGAACGTCTGCTAGTGAGGTGGAGGACGGACTCCCAGCCTGGAAACCGCTGTCTACATCTACATCGAAAACATCGATGTCTCCCCATTAACTGAATGCATGAAAGTGTGCTATTTGTTACGGCTGGAAACTTCGGAAAAAGCAGAGATTCACAGGACTTCTTCTACAAAGCCAGTATCGGAAGATCATCCGTATCTTCAGGAAGATTTTTTTGGTAGAATAGGGAGCCAATACTGTCAATGGACGAGACAGTAAAGGGCAGTAAAAGGACACGACGATTTTGGTGCGATGAAAATCTGTATAATCTCCAGAAAATGACTAGGGAGCCCTTCAATATCTGCTGCAACCACAAATACTGGCAACCACATAAGACTACCTCTACGTTGTATATCAACGCCATTACGACTGCGAAGATATGGTTCCGGCTTTACTACTATCAAAGTATTAAAAATATCAGCGACTCTGAAAGACTAAGTAAAAATCTTTTGCGAGAATACAGAAACTCGTTCCTTCCTGAAAATCACCAAGCGTGATCAATTATAAGCCAGAATTTTGTTTGGAGGTTATTCAGCTCCGGCCGCCAGAAAAGTTCAGATTGTTTCTCTCAAATGATGGCTGGGGCATGATCCAGACTTCAAGCGTAATATAATTGTTTTGGCCAACAGCCAAGTGGCCTTCCAGGCTTTCTACTCAATGTTAATATCCTCTTGGCTGATTAGGTAGTACAGAGAAGCCCTGGCTAGTCTGGGTATCATGCTCAAAGCAACCCTCCTCCGGATTCCTGTTCATAAGAGCATAAAGAGGAATGAGCGATCCATCGCACTGGCTGGGGGGCTCTGCTGTTGGCAGTCTTTCGATGGCCACAGTTCATGTCTAGTTGGCCACTACGAAGGGTGTCATCAAGTCGCACTACTTGACAGTAGTTGACTTCATACGGCGAAGGTTCACTACCTGTGTTAAGTTGAGCAGAATTCGCCCTCCTTTACCTAGACCCAATCGCGAAAGCTATTGAACCAGGGGTACAATTTAGATTGCTGAAATTGCGGAGAAAAGGAAGAAACCTCCTTGTGAAGGTCTATGGTTGCATGATAAGGAAGCTGTTATCTCTCATATTTTTCGCCGCGCTGATTCGGTTCTTCAGAGCGGCTACTAACACCTACCTCCTTCGATGAAAATAAATAAGCAATTTCTCATCACACAACACTCTTGACCCAAACGGAAACGTGTGGTATTCCCCTCCGAATTCTCAACACAGGAATATACATAGGTAGTATCGTTTGTGTTCTTGACTGGCCCTTGGGGTTTCGGTTTAACTGGTAGTGATGAGAAGTGAAATCTACTCGTGTCCTTTATCAGCTGCTAACCCCAGATGGCATCTTCTCACTACCTGTATTGACTCGATAAAGGTTTAGCCCTGCTGCGACAAAACCCGGCTATGGGTACCATGTTACAAGGCATGACAAGGGGACTATACTGTCAGGCATGCCTTATAAGACACACTCTAGGTTCCGGAAAGGAAGACAAGGCCATTATGGACTTATTTGGTTGCCTTCTCCCTAACTAAAGCCAAAGTGGCAAAATTGCAGGAACTATAGAGGCCCCAAGGAGCTGATCTGTGCTGTGGTTTGAAATTTAAAATTCTTATTATGAATTTGATTTTATGTATACGTTTTCCCTTTTTCGGATAATTTAGAGAAAGTTTCCAAATTACCAAAACCTCTTTTCATTTGATTTGACAAAGGCCGAAGTGCCATACAAAAGCGCCATCACTTCCATCAATAAACTCGATTAATCTCATCAATGAAATTTCCATTCGATTGCAATTCTATTAGACTTGCATCGGCTTTCATCCTTTTCTTTCCGTTGTTCAATGAAATCTCCCCCAGATTTTTTATTTTATTTTTAAAGAGTGGATACAATTACCACCCTTTATAGCCAATATCCTGGCGGCAAATTGTACAGTTTTCAATGCCGTCCACCCACACCCTTTCCCCTCAACGTATCTGAAAGCATGTGATTCTTGCAATTGAAAGAGTATGGTCCATGGATAAAGGATATAAAAAGGATCACAACCGGATTAGCATATTTTCCAATCCAATCGAGCTAAAACGCTTGGAAACTACCTCGAATCCCGTTCAGAGGGTTAAAAAGCGAACCGACCCCTGATTTGACCGGCAATACCTGGTAGCCAGTGGTACTTGCATTTATTTAATGACTCCTGACCTCTTTCTTTTTCCCATTTTCAGAGAAGAAAATATACAAAATAGTATACTTTTTTACGTGGACCTTTTAACATCGTCCTTTTTCCAGGGATGTTCGCTTTCGGTCACTGAAAGATGGATACACTTTGCATAGTATCTTGTAGTCAGTCGTCTGTCTTTTGAATATAAAAATTGCAGACCGGTCACTAGGTGTATCTTTCATTCTCCCATCCTGGGGCGCTTCTTTTTCCTTTATGCAGGGACTTTGAAATTCAACAACGTTTTATTCATTCCTTTCTCTGGACACTCGTGGCTATGTGAGCGTATTTTTCAATGTGCAGGTCATAAAAGAATGAACATCTCCCTGTTCCGGATATGCCTTTTTTGCGTGGTGTAATCAAAGCATTCACTTGGTAATAGAACAAAAACCTGGCGATGGCGGCATGAAAAAGTGAGGAATATAAATAGGAAATATTTTCACTTTGCATATGTTTGTCGTCAGGGTTGGTAACAAGAAATTTAAGGGATGGCTTTGTATGAGAGAGGTTATGTGCATTGGGGTTATCACGGAAAATTTACCCTTGTATTCACAAAGCCAAGAAATGAAAGTTTTCATCATGTCCACTTTTTTAGATAAGTTAATCTCCTCCGAGTTCAGAGTTCGCGAAAAACATTTATTTAACGGTTAAGGATCTAACTGCTGAATTTTTCTTTCCCTGGACAGATGAAACCACCTTAAACACATAAAATGCTCGACTGATAAAGAATGCAAGGTCCTGCGAAAGTTCACAATTATGAAAAGGCAAGCGAACAAACATGCAGTGCCACAGAAAGGACAAATAATAAAGAATGAACAGACCGCTTGATCCTGGTCAATCTGAATTCAGACAAGAATTGAAGTCCCTTCCATCATCTCTTAGGCACCGCTGGCTGGCCTTTTCAATTAATTAGTTGTTGAAAATATGGCATGTCGCATTGCGAAGGAGCGTCTGGAAAAAGTTGACCGTTTCGCTGAATAGACAGAGTGAAGTTAGCGCAAGTGATGGGGGTTGCAAGGGTGATAATATAATGAGCACATATGAAAAGAAGCTGCACTGAAAGAAAGGATGGATGCTGCTTGTGATGTTTGCTATGCAAAAGCTAAAAATGAGAGGACTTTTGATGGACAGGCAAGTTATTTCGCTGCGGTTAGAGAAAAGTTCCAAGTTGGGTTAAGATATAAATATTTAGAATACAGAATATTCGGGAAAGTCTGTAAAGATGTCGACCGTAGACCATATTGAAAATGTTCAAAGTAACGGTTAATTAGTGGTACACATACCGGGTTGGATAGTAAGGTACTTTCTCTATTGCTGACCAGCAACTCATCATCATCATCAACAGCGCAACAACCGGTATCCGGTCTAGGTCTGCCTTAATAAGGAACTCCAGACACCCCGATTTTTCGTCGAGGTCCACCAATTCGATATCCCTAAAAGCTGTCTGGCATCCTGACCTACGCCATCGCTCCATCTCAGGTAGGGTCTGCCTCGTCTTTTTTTTCTACCATAGATATTTCCCTTATAGACTTTCTGGGCTGGATCATCCTCATCCATACGGATTGAGTGACCCGCCGACCACAACCTGTTGAGCCGAGATTTTATCCACAACCAAATGGTCGTGATATCGCTCATAGATTTCGTCGCTATCTAGGCTACGGAATCGTCCATCCTCATGTAGGAGACAAAAGTTCTTCGGAGAATTCTCCTGTGGAACGCGACCTAGAGTCCGTAATTTTTCTTGTTAAGAACCCAGGTCTCCGAGGAATACATAAGGACTGGCAAAATCGTAGTCTTGTGCAATAAGAGCTTTGACCCTATTCTGAGGCGTTTCGAGCGGAACAGTTTTTGTAAGCTGAAATAGGCTCTCATGGCCAACAACCGTGTGCGAATTTCATCGTCATAGCTGTTATCGGTTGAGATTTTCAACCCTAGATAGGAGAAATTTTCAACGGTCTAAAATTTGTAGTCTCCTATCTTTACTGTTTTCGTTTGACGAATGCGATTCGATGTTCTTTGTTCTTCGGTTTTTGGCGCTGGCGTTGTCACCATGTACTTCGTCTTGCCTTCATTATTGTCCAGCCCGAGATCTCCCGCCGCCTGTTTGGTCTGGATAAAGGTAAACTGACATCTCGGGTTGCTTTTCCCATAATGTCAATATCGCCAGCGTAGGCCAGTAGTTTGAAGAGGATGGTGCCTCTCGCATTTACTTCAGCGTCGCGGATCACTTTCTCCAGGGCCAAGTTGAAGAGGACGCATGATAGGGCATCCCCTTGTCTTAGACCGTTGTTGATGATGAATAGTGTGGAGAGTGATCCTGCTTCTTTTATCTGAACTCACGCATTGATCAGGGTTAGCCTAGTCGGTCTAATCAATTTCGTCGAGATACCGAATTCTCTCATGGCCGTGTACAGTTTTCTCATAGGCGACATTAAGGTTGATGAAAAAATGGTGCAACTGATGTTCATATTCCAATAGTTTTTTCATCGCTTGCCGCAGAGAGAAAATCTGATCTGCTGCTGATTTGCCTGGAGTGAAGTCTCTTTGGTATGGACCAATGATGTTCTGAGCGTATGGGACTATCCGACCTAGCAAGATAGAGGAGAATATCTTATAGATAGTACTCAGCAACGTGATACCTCTATAATTGCTGCACTGTGTGATATCTCCCTATTTGTATATGAGACAGATAATGCCTCTTTGCCAGTCGTCAGGCATTGATTCGCTGTCCCACACGTTGAGCACAAGTTGATGAACCACTTGGTGCAATTAGTGGCCTCCATAATTAACCAATTCAGCTGTAACTCCGTTGGCTCCTGGCGACTTACGATTTTTAAGCCGATGAATTGTACGGACTGTTTTTTCTATGCTTGGTGGTGGCAGTATTTGTCCGTCGTCTTCAGTTGGCGGGACCTCCAACACATCGATGTTCTGGTTGTTCAGTAGTTTTGAAAGTACCCAACCCATCGCTCCAATATGCCCACTCTGTCGGAAATCAGATTTCCTTCTTTGTCTCGGCAGGATGAGCATCGAGGTGTGTAAGGCTTCATCATGATAACCTGTTGGTAAAACTTCCGTGCCTGGTGTGGTTGCCTCCTGTACTTTTCGAGCTCACAGACCTGTTGGTTATCCCAGGCTTCCCTTTTCCGTCTATGAAGTCTCTTCTCCGCTCGCCGAAGTACGGTACTCGGTAGCAGCATTCTTCCGTTCCGTTGCTAGCTTACATTCATCGTCAAACCAGCCGTTTCAACTCTCTGTGCGGCTGGGGCCAAGTATGTTCTTCAGGTATTGTAATTCGAGCTCGGAGCACCATGCCAACGAGATACTGATCCGAGTCTATATTGGCCCCCCTATATGTTCTGACATTCGTCAAGGCTGAGAGGTGGCGGCGTTCGATCAGCACTTGGTCAATTTGGTTGAAAGTGGTCCCGTTTGGAAAGGTCCACGTTTGTTTCTGGACCGTATTCCGTGCAAACCAGGTACTTCCAACAACCATTTCGTGTGACACTGCTAATTGAATAATCCGCGGTCTGTTATCATTTGCATTTTTATGTAAGCTATGGGAGCGAACGTATCGCCTGAATAAAGGCTCCTTCCCTACTTGGCTGTTAAAATCCGCAAGTATGATTTTGATATCACATCTGGGACAGGCTTCGAGGGTTCGTTCTACGGCCTCGTAGAAGGTATCCTTCTTTGACTCTGCAGTCTCCTCTCTAGGGGCGTGAACGTTAGTGAGGCTTATATTTCTAAATTTGCCTCGCAAGCGCAGAGTGCATAGTTGTTCGCTCAAACCAATGTTTAATAGGCATTTTTAGGCGCAAGAGAATGTTTGGCGAGCCGGAATCTGTGCGCATCAGATCATCATTCATCAGAATGGCGGCTTTTCAGTATTGATAGATTCAGGCCAAGTTTTAAGCTGCATCTGTAACATTACTATGCTCAATTTCAAATATAAACCCAGCATAATACTTTCGCGCGTTTATTACAACCACCGTCTTGCGCTTTACGCTGCTTTGTGCATCGTTAACTTGGGAAGCATTCGGATCTGTCCCAAGTATCGAGACGTATGTCATTGCTAAGATAATGTCAGCCGTCATTCTGCCAGATTAGATCATTCACGTCTGTGATAGGAAGCTTAGTTTCTTCAAAGTCGATAAGTAGGTGGATAAGGGTTCCTGGACGTACAGGGTAACCAGGAGCTAGTCGCAAAGTATACATGAAGAAATCAACTATAATCGCCCTCCATCAATAAATAATACTGCAAGTGCCCGTACAGGATGTTCCAAACGACGTGAAACATGTCTTTTTTTAAGGTTTTGTGTAAAACAAAACCTTCTTAAAATCGTCTGTTTTGTTTTTCTTAAGGAGTTTTAAATCTTCAACAGATACAACTGAAGTATATGGGATTTTTGCCCATTGAAACCTTCCCTTTGAACCGCGGGACCACCATAAGGTACATATCACGTCAAAAGGCACTCGCCTTCAGCTTGGTCACCTTTTTTCTCTATATGGCGCATGTAACCAGGTTTTTCTCTTCTCCTCTGCCTTTTGCAGTTTGTTCTGAATAGATGCGATCGTGGAGTAGATCGCATCTCAATACTCCTCACTTGCTGGTATTCTCGGCACCAGATTTTCTGGTACCAGCACTTCTCCTAGAGTTTCCTCTAGGTCCTTCTTTATTCCACAAATTTTGGATAGTGGAAAAATACATGCCTTGGATCCTCTGGGACTCCATCGCAGTTTAAGCCTGTGCAGGTGCTGGCGATATCAACCATACTCCGTAAGAAACTGGGTAAGATTATAGTTGATCTCACTGTGCCGTCTCTCCAGCCATTCATTGATAGCATGGATCAGCTAGTGAGTTAATGGACTCTTTCCGGCATATTGCCGGAAGTGCAGAATTTAGCAAGGCGCTGACTTCAATAAAAAAATAAGGTTTATTCAAATAAACCTCAATCATTGCAGGGTCGCTCAGGATTTACTCGAGCAGACCACCTATGAATCCGAGGTGGAAATTTCCACTATTTGCGAACCCTATAGAAATTATTACGGTGGCGTATGGGTTACAGTTTCGACTGGTGGAGCGGCGATATGGGAAGGCGGTCGACAAGCCATACAACGTACTGGGAGTCAGACAGCCAGCGCCTTTATGTGAGCGAAATTATAATTTATATGTGTACAGCTGTTACACTCCATCAACTCTGACATTGTCCGAATTCGAGGAAATGCTTGACAGTCTTGTTCTGCCGCAAGGAGTCGTAGTCCAATGGTGATTGCTGATGACTTCAATGCTTGCGCACGTGAGTGGGGTAGCAAAGAGAAAAATGCAAAGAATCGAAGTCTGTTAGCACTGCTGTTTTTGCACAGCAATTCTGGCCAACGAAGTTGATGTAAACACCTTTTAAAAAGGGGGGTCTGCCTCAATCGTAGACCTAACCTTTGTCAGCCCTACACCCAGCGACCACCACCCAATCTTCTTTCAGCTATGGGCGGAGTCACCGAGCAGAAGGCCATCATGCCCCAAACCGAGAAATATGTCTGCTAAAGCTCTGGATGAACAGACCTTCATAGAAGTGTGGCTAGACCAATCTAATAAAGCAGGCGTCTCTACGGAAAGCATGTGATGCGTTCATACCTAGAAGGTGCTCATTCCCCAGTAGAAGACCAAACTACTTGCGGAATACTGAACTAGCCAGCCTTCGATCAGCCTGACACCGGGCTAGAAGAGCGGCTCAGAAGGCGGTAGTCAGAATCGACTAAGGGCAGAAAGGGCGTGCCTATAAGGAAGTTTGCAAAACCTGAAACTCGCTATCCAACGGACCAAGGGAGAATGCTTTAAGGAGCTCTGTTCGGAAGCTGACCCGTGGGGGAGCGCTTATAGAACCGCGATGAAATGATTCAGAGGCCGTTAATCTCCGCGGATCATATCCTCTTCGTTCTTGTTAAAAATTATCCAGCGGGATTCTCCCAGCAAGAGGAGGGCACTGACAGCTTCCAGCGTCCTTTGAATGTGACGGCAATACCACTAGTCACCCAGGACGAGTTTCTGAAGATCTGTTCTAGAATAGGAGATTACAAAGCTCTAGGTCTAGATGGCGTATCGAATAGGGCCCTTAAGCGTGAAGTGAAAATCCAGACCGAACATGTTCACTGAGTTGTACGAAGCGTGCATATCCGAGGGGATATTTCCTGGATCTTAGAAGCGCCAGAAGTTAGTTCCCCTACGGCTGGTAAACCTCCAGGTGAGTCAACCTTCCACAAACATATTTGCCTTTTGGACGCTGCGGAGAAAATACTAAAATACAACAGATTGCTCCCGATTATTGAGAGCCAGATAGACCTCTCAGATCGGCAATATGGATTTCATAAATTCAGATCAACCATTGAAGCCATCAAAATGGTTACTGGCTTGCCCGAAGATGCAATCCACGGAAAGAGTAGTACTACCAAATATTGCATGGTGGTGACCCTGGACGTGAGAAATGCATTCAATTCGGCCAATTGGAATCTAATAAGGGAATCTCTAGCGAATATTGGTATTTCCGTCTATCTTGCAGCTATTGTCAGCAGCTATTTACAAGAACAAAGATATGGTATGACATTGATGACGAATACCAGGAGTACGTTGTCTCTGCAGTTATCTGACAGAGCTCCGTATTGGCCCCCTGCTGTGGAGCATTATGTACAACGATGTACTCAATATCATCACTTCTAGGCCTGCCATCAAATACTTAGGATGGATTGTAGACGACACTTTCAGCTATAAGCAACACGTGCAGTATGCTCATCACAGAGCATCCACGGCAGATGTAGCCCTGGCAAGGAGCCACGGCATGCTTCTAGGCTCCTTATAGTTAGGGTAGTATAGTTTGATCCTATTCTATGCAGCTAGCAAACTGAGTGCGGTCTACAGAATAACAGCCCTGAGAACTCAGATGATGCAGCATTTGTCATCTCGAGAATGATACCCATTGACATCTTGGCAAATGAGATATTCAATGAGAAGTCTATCTCTTCTTTATCCCAGACGAAGAGCGGCGAGACATCTCTATATAGATGGCAAGAGCGTTGAGAACACTCGGGCAAGGGTCAGCGGACACACAGGCTCATTCCTGCCAGCGAGTGGTTTGAGAGACGGCACGGTGAGATTAATTATAATCTTACTCAGTTTTACACGGGGCATGGAGGATATCGCCAGTGCCTGTTCAGATTTAAACTAGATACCTCACCCGATTGTCGAAACTGCAATGGAGTCCCAGAGGACCCAGAGCACGTATTTGTGGAAAAAAAGAAGAACCTAGAGGAGACTCTAGGAGAGATGCTCGTACCAGAAAATCTGATGAGAAGAATGCTAGCATGTCAGGAAGACGGGGATACGTAAAACACGATTCATTTTCGCGGCTCTAACTGGCTTATTTATCGAAATATTGCCTAGCCGTTTTCACCAGATATCTTGGAGACATCAAACTTCAAGCAAATGCCAATGCATAACAAGTTCAGCTTCCAAACCGTAAGAAGATGAAAGGAGGCAAAGCATGTCCATTGGCAACCATTATATAAATACCAAAAAGTAACAATAAAAGCTATTTATGATACATCCTCCAAACACGACTCTGTGTGAATATTATTAACCAAAATCAGAAACTTTGATTAATAATTCAAATAAATTTGTACAAATTGCAACATTTTTTTTAATTATTTTACATTTATCTAAACTTCAATTCTATCTACCAACAAAATCCCATCCAAACTGCATCGAAATGTAATTTAATTTAACAAAACGAACCGAGCTCCCAATTAATTTGTTAATTACACAATTTATAGATGTGCATCATGCTATGGACCATAACTCCAATATTGATTGCATCCGTCATTGAATCCTGCCGTCATTTCAGTGGATTGTTACGGGGTGATTAGAAGGGATGATAACGTTCCTGTCGTTATGTTGAATTAGGTTCACGTCTAAAGTGCATACGTACAGATATGTATGTATATGATTATGTGCATAGATGCATTGCATATTGATTTGTAGAGTTATACATATATATTGGAAGCTATTCGAAATTGTCAGGACTTTCGTGTGCACTGTGTAGAAATTTAGAATGTTTATATTTGCACATTCGCGGTGTTTGTGCATATATGGCACATAATGTGCAATAATTACATGATTAATTTGAATAACATCCTAAACAGTGATGGACAGATACATGGGGTATATGAAAGTGGATATATAGTACATATGTATGCGACATAACTGTGGGATCAATTTCACTAATGCAGAATTTAGAGCGCATTCTGCTGCAAGTCATCTCCTCTCGTCAAGCGAAACTAATTCAGTTGAAATGAAATTTCAGTTGTCATACGGATAGAAGCTTTGTTACTTTAGACAGGACAAGTTTTCATAGAAATGCAGTTCGCGATGCAGTTGCTCCTACCTTTATTTGCATGGCCCTCCAGCTTAAATTTTCCTTGTCGTCCCTCAAGGCGGTTCCGCTGAAAACAGGCTTAAAAGTGAAGGGTCATTACAATCTTGATAGTTGAGAAGCGTCTTAAGAAGAGAAAGTCTAAATGTAGTAGCCACTTTGGATTCAATGCATCAAATATTACACTGAAATATTGACTCCTCTGGGAGATGGGAATATGGGCATTGTGACGATATCCAACAGAAGAGGCGACTGTGTCAGTATGTCACCCTATACGCTGTTCTCCGAGGGCTTAGGTCTACCTCCCCGCAAGGTTCCCTGAAGCATTGTCGCTTGCTGGTCCGTATAGCCTGCTTAAGTCTACCTCAGAGGTTCGCAAATACTTGTCATTTCTCGTCGAAATGTGGTATTCCTCAATCTCTTCATAACATCAATAGTTTGACCGCCTTTTTGTGGGGACTCCCCGCTTCGGCATAGTAGCGTCGCATGCTCTCATTATGCGTCTCATCATTTGCTCTACCTTTTCTGAAGCCGCACCACCGGAATTGTAGCTGCCAATAGCATCTCTGTGAATCTATCTACTTCAAAGTTTTTCATGGGCCAACCTTGATTTTCATCACCGCGGGAACGCACATCGTCACATGGCCCATATTAGATGTTGAGGAAAATTGCCTGATGGTCGCTGTAAGTATAGTGCTTACTGACAAATCGGACCGCACCGTGAAAACCTCTAGCAGGATACGGCCCCTGGCGTTAATAATCAGCCGCTATTATCTTGGGGTTTCGACTTCTTGCATCCGTAACCAGTATAATTAGCATAGCCTGGAATTCTGCCATCGCCGCGCTTAGCGGCCAGCTATCTTTACCTTGATGAATTAAACTTCAGGATCTCATTTCTTTACTGCATGCAAATCTCCTAAACCCTGGGCATCTGCTACTGCCTGCAATGTGCCGACATAGCATACAATCAGGCTCAGCTTTGCATTCCCTGACCATATGTCCTTTTTCTTTACATTTTCCGCATATTTTTTATGTTTAGGGATAGCTCAGTGGTTAAAGCACTGGCGACAGCAGGGATTTGTATCGTGATTTGACGTCGGATACTAATCGATTCAGCTGTGAATGAGTACCTGAGTCACCTTGATTTGATATTAATCTATAATTAATATCGCGCGAGCACAATGCTGACCACATTGCCTCCTACAGGGTACTGTAATTCTATAGTGTACCATTACGGTGTTGGTGCTCTAACACACTGGAAGGTCCTGATCCAATTGGATTGTTGCCCCAACAATTAGTATTATTATTTTAATCTGCCACAGTCACCGATGCATTTCGCCATAATGTGGCCAAATTCAAGACATCAGCGATTCAGGGACAGCTGCTCTCTGAGTTGGCAAACAACCGAACCTATTTTGGCTTTACCAGCCATCCGCTTTACCTGGTAAGCTTATAGTTGCCGTTTATGTGCCTTCCTCAGTCTTCTGATTACGGAATCATGCAAACCGAGTGGTCCAATCTGCTTTTCTAAGACCTTGTGAATATCCTTCTTAGTCGTGATTTCATCAATGTCTTTACATTGTATCGTAATGTTCTGCTTTCTGGCCCGTACTAGTGCCTCTTCGCCTAAGGAAGGTAGAAAACCTTGCCGAGGAAATGGTTACTCCTTTTGCGTGAACACTTCTTCAGCTCCAGCATCAAATCTGCTTTTTGGGGGCGTCTGATTCGGTCGACGCTTCCTCCAAGGTCCGGATCGGATTTGGCCTTCCTTGGGATATCGGCATATGCCATATCACATTTTCGAGATGAAGATCAAGAAGAAGACCTTAATCGTCTTTTACGTGTCGCACTTTTCTTTTCGCTAACCTTGGACCATGTTTCCTTGGTTCATTTTTGGGGCTTTACCTCCCTTAGGTCGATTCGAACCGGCTGTTTCAACAATTTTGGTCGCTTTATTGCCTACCCCTTTTGTCTTTTCGCGCTTTCCTGCGAGGATTTAAAAATCATTCCCACCTTCTCTACTCTTCTTTTTATGCTTACCGTCCTTTGGATTTGAAGGGGCCGTCAGTCATGTTGCCTGAGTGATGTTTCGTTCCTTCATCCTTTTTTCGTCCTTGGCACTATTCTACAATGCACGAATGGCTCGGACCATGTTTTTGATGGCCTGAATGAATTCGGACAACTCAAATATTTTTCCTCCGAATGTTCGTATTCTGACGCTGCTCCTCTGCTTGGTTTTCCCGCTGGCCACCGCCGGATTTATTAGCTTTCCGGGAGTTTCCTTTATTTCCTTCCTTCATCAACGTTGACATCGGGGGAGATCGCAGAATCGTCGAGCTTCTCCTAAATGGATCAAACACTAGGTCCTGCGACCAAACTCGACCAGGTGTAGTCAACCCACTGTGAGAATCTTTCCGCGCTGGAAAACGCGTTCTCGGGTGTGATGCACTGCTTTTAAATGCCTCTTTGTAAGGTTTTCTTTACAAAACAAAACTTTAATAAAATGTCTGTCTGTATGTCTGTCACACGCACTTTTCTCAGAAACGGCTCTACCGATTGACACGAAATTTGGTGAGAAAGCAGAAACTGTGAACGCCCAGATATGTAGTGAGTGACATTTTATTACGTTGAGATTAAGGATACATGCAAAAGGGGGGTCTTGTTGGGTATCAAATGAAAAGTCTTGATTAGTACTTTTTGACGCCGGTCTGGTTTCTGGCATTTGTTTGAAAGGCGGAGAGTGGGAACTACCGTATTATACTAAATGTCAATACCACCCTAAAGTGATCAGTGTGACATGGGATAGTTCTGCATTCAAATATACTCACAGAAGAAACAAACAAAACCTTTCATATCTGAAGCACCTAGCTTCAGATTTCCCGGTTTGTTCCAAATCCTTGCACCGTAAATTTTTCTCTCCTTTCTTCCATATAGGCTTCTTGTTCAGGGTGTCCTTCCCATATCCATTTCTGTCCACGGGCGAATGTTTTACTCCCGTCTACCCCCCATGCACATAAACAGGCCCATGCACGCAAACGTTCAAATGCGTACCAGTATATATTCATACACATCCGCAAGAAGAGACTCGCCTGATGGAAGATCTGACAGCTCCGCACCGGTCTGTCCTCTGTCTGTCTTTCTGTCTTTCACACGAACTTTTTCCAGAAACGGCTATACAGATTGACACGAAATTTGTAAGAAGGTGGGACCTGTGAATGCCCACACATGCAGTACAGTTACATATTTGTACGTTGAACTGAATGGGGGTCCACATAAATGCAAAAGGGGGTGTCCAATTTTTTTCACCGAATGTAGTGATGTTGGGCGTCAGATAAAAGCTCTCGATTAGTACTTTTCGAAGCCGGTCTTTGTTTCACATTTGTTGGATCAGGCGCGGAGTGCCTGGGTCGAAAGTTATGATTGTTTTAACGGACCCATTCTCAGAAACTACCCAACCGACAAATTTGAAAAAAAAACATGACACTTGGTATTCCCAAGTTTGATCGAAATCTTACTATTACCGATAAAGTTACAGTAGCTCAAAGTTGCCTTTTCCGTGTAAATTTGCTGCAAACCAAAATACTAAATGACAATAGCACACTAAAGGGGGGAGGGGGCTTTCAAGACTTGTTTTATAAAAATTTACCCGTCGTATATGTGAACGCATATATTGCCAAGTAAACTAGGATAATGGTATGTAATTTCTTAATGCTGTCTACCAGCTCTAACGTTCTCCGAAAAGTTCTACTTGATTTGATTGGCCCTGGAGGCACCTACTTGATGTGGTCAAAATACTAATCAATACAATCCAAAATATCGAATGTGTTTACCATAAAAATAAAGCATTCGCTTACACTCAAGTGTCCATAGAGAATTGCAATTTAGCCCTATCCCACCCCATCCCATCTGATAGTCTCCTGTTTATCGAAATTACCTTCACAACCCTTTTACCATTAATTTGATGACATGTTAACCCTTGCATTAGCTAATCCCAAGAGTAAACTATATAACCGAGTATTTGTCACCCCCTTTGGGCAAACCGTTACTGAATCAGAAACGTACTTGATTTCATGTCCTGAACAAATGGCTGCTTCCTACGGTTCCTATCCTGCCTAAGTAGCAAGCAATTCACTCAGGCCTGGGGAAAACCATCGAGACAAATAGGATGCAATATGAAAATTGCGTCACATAAATAAGAAGAACGTTTTTCCTATTTGTGACATATTTCCTAACCCCCGGGCGAACATAAATAACTCTTCTCCTTTGCAGGTTTCTCCTTGTCGGATCTTGAAAATATCAATTTGCCACAGAGTACGTGGGGGATGAGAAATCGAAAATCGGGAGAAGAAGAAAATTCCTGTCGGAAGATTTGCAAGAACATTCAAGTGTCTGGAAAAGTGAATTTGGTATGCAAGACAAGTGCCAAGCGGTAGTCCTCTTTCCTTGAATATTCGGATAAACATTTTTCACGAATCATTAATTTGAGGTTTTCCCTGACTCTTCTTCAGTTGATGAAGGAATTTTTTGAACTGATAAAAGCCTTTTTTGGTATTCTGGAACAATTTTAGATTCGGAAAATCTTTACCAGTACATCAACTTTCTTGGTGTAGGAATAGCAGTTCTCCAACAACTCTAACATGTTGCATTCCGTTCAGGAAAAGTTTGCAAGTACTAACGCTAACACAATAACATCTTTTTAATGAATAATATACGCTAACATGCGGTGCATGAAGAGTCCTTAATATAAACCCGAAAATTTTAAATTGGCTAATGGAAAAAAGGAATCATCAGAACTCATCAAGGTGAAAATGCTCCCGGAAGACTTGCAAAACTCTTTCTTTCATCATTCCCAGATACCTTACAAAGTACACTGGTGTTGCTCTGTTTCACAGTATTCATCCTCGTGTAACAAAGGAGGGAAACAATTAAATGTTTAAAAGTCCCGGAGGGGCTGTGTCAGCCAAATGGCAATTAGCCAAGTTTGTCTCTAAGGAACAATAACTGATGTTGGCAGAAAGTCGTATTGTTGGTGAGAGTCAAAGAAATAACACGAGCGTCTTTTTGGAGTTCAACTACTCGACGAGTTTGTAATTAACAAATTTCGTACACGTGAGTTAAGCCTTTTGTTGCCAGTGAGCAGGATGTTAACTTAAGAATTAATTCAGTTTGCGTACTTATCCTAGCAAAGAAGAACTGAGGTGACATATTGTTTGGATACGACGGGTAATTGTCATTTCCTTTTGATAAGCTGAATAGTGTTCAATGTATCATGTTCCGGATAGTTTGAATCTTGAAAGCTGCGTATTTGATCGAATTCTTTGATCAATGTTAAATCGTGGTTTGTTAAACTTACGAATCAGGAATCACATCAAGCAACAATGATAAAAGTATCTTTAAAGACTGAGATAGCTGACGACATGAAGTTGTATAAAGGGGCTCATGAAACTCTTAAGAAGGTCATAAGGTAGACATACCGATCAGCACGGTGAATGGGAGAGAGCGAAAGAAGGCGATGAAGTTCCGGGGGCTGAGAGCGCATCCTCCATGAATTCAACTGGCTGGAACAACTCTCAGAGGGCCATTCCGATTTAACTAGTACCAGATAATTCCCGGGGAAGCTTTGTGGTAAGAGCCACTTCAGATGAGCCCCTTGCAGACTCGGGTCTCACCGCCCTCCTCGAGTAAGTGGAGATGAGAGGGAAGGCAATGAAGAAATGAGCATATCCTTTCATTCTTGTCAATGACGTATCATCGGACTACCCTAGCCTAATACAATTTTGAACAAAGAATTTGGTCGGTGTGCAAGCCTGTTATCTATGGGCGTTGTGGCCGGAAATCGGAAGTAGCAGTGGATAGACTACTCATTCAGGAGGAACGACAACTCCATTGCTGGCTATGTTATGCAGAGGAATCCACTCTCCCCAGATGAACGATGAATGAGTCGTCACAAGCGGGCTTACCGCAGAATAGTAGAGGAGAGGTACGAACGTCTCAGAAAGCTCTGAGGAGAATTGAAACACGTTTCAGTGAACAGGCTACGACGGCGCGTAGGCATGGTTGACACACTATACCCCATCGAGGGATCATCAGCGATCATTTATATGCATATATAGGGAATGTGATCAATGAAGACATTTTCATCATCATCATCGAAGGTGCAGCAACCGGTCTGCGGTCTGGGTCTCCCTTAGTATGGAACTCCCCGGTTTGCGCCGAGTCCACCAATTCGACATTCCTAAAAGCTATTTGATGTCCTGACCTAGGCCATCGCTTCATCTCAGGCAGGATTTGCTCATCTCCTTTTCCTACCGTTGATTTTGCCCTTATAGACTTTTCGAGCTGGATCATCCTCATCCATACGGGTTAAGTGACCCAAAAATTCTTCGAAGAATTCTTCTCTCGAACGCATCCAAAAGTTCCTAATTTTTTTGATAAGAACCCAGGTCTCCGGGAATACATAAGGAGTAGGAATACCTTTGACCCTATGGTCAGACGTTTCGAGCGAAACAGTTTTTGTAAGCTGAAATAGGTTCTGTTGGCTACAAACAACTGTGCGCGAATTTCATCGTCGTAGCTGTTATTGGTTGTGATTTTCGACCCTAGATAGGAGAAATTTTCAACGGTCTCAAAGGTAGTAGTCTTCTATCTAAGTTGCTTTCATTTGACCAGTGCGATTCGATTTTGTACGTTCTTTGGTTTTTGGCGCTGTCGCTGCCACCATGTACTTCGTCTTGCCTTCGTTCATGTGCAGCCCGAAATCTCCCGCCACCTGCTCGATCTGAATGAAGGTAGTCTGTACATCTCGGGCTGTTCTGCCCAAGATGTCAATATCGTCAGCGTAGGCCAGTAGTTGGGTGGAGTTGAAGAGGATGGTGGCTCTTGCATTGATATCTACATCGTGAATCACTTTCTCCAGGGCCAGGTTAAAGAGGAAGCATGATAAGGCATCCACTGGTCTCAGACCGTTGTTAATGTTGAATTGTTTTGAGAGTGATCCTGCTTCTTTGATCTGGCCTCGCACATTGCTCGTAGTCAACGTAGTCAATCTTATCAATTTCGTTTTACCCTGGCTACGCTGTCATAGGTGGCTTTAAAGTTGATGAAAAGATGGTGCAACTGATGTTCATATTCCAACAGTTTTTCCATCGCCTGCCGTAGAGAGAAAATCTGATCTGTTCCCTATTTGTCTGGAGTGAAGCCTCTTTGGTATGAGCCAATGATGTTCTGGTGTATGGGGCTATCCGGTCTAGCAAGATCGCGGAGAATATCTTATAGATGATACTCAGCAACGTGATGCCTCTATAATTGCTGCACTGTGTGATATCTCCCATGAGCATCAGTTGATAAACCGCTTGATGTAATTGGTCACCTCCACATTTAATCAATTCGGCGGTAATTCTGTCTGACGACCTACGATTCGATAAGTCGATGAATTGCATGGACTGTTTCTTCTATACTTGATGGTGACAGCATTTGTCCGTCGTCTTCAGTTGGCGGGACTTCCAACTCGCCGATATTCTGGTTCTGGAGCAGTTCATCAATATGCCCATTCTGTCGGAAGTAAGATTTCCCTCTTTGTCTCGGCAGGATGAGGATCGAAGTGTATAAGACTTCATGCTGGTGCCTTGTTAGTAAAACTTCCGCACCTGATGCGATTGTTCTCTGCACTTTTTGACTTGTTGGTTCTCTCAGGCTTCCTTTTTATGTCTGTGAAGTCACTTCTCCGCTCGACGGAGTTTGTAATAATTCTCCGCTCGTACCTGCGTTCTTTGAACGCGCTGCATTGTCCGGTATGCATGACTTGAGTGTTAACTCTCACCTGATTTTCAGAAGGGATTGTAGGTGGTGTTGTTATTCGAGCCCGGAGCACCATGCCACGGAATTAGTGATCCGAGTCTATATTGGCCCCCCCACAAATTATGACATCCATCAAGGCTGAGAGGTGGCGGCGTTCGATCAGCACGTGGTCAATTTGGTTGAAAGTGGTCCCATCTGGAGAGGTCCACGTATGTCCGTGGACCGTCTGCCCAAACCAGGTGCTTCCAACAACCGCTTGTAGTGATACTGCTAATTGAATAATCCACAGTCCGTTATTATTGGTATCCCTATGTAAGCTATGGGGGTCGACATATCGCCGCTCCGTCCCTACTTGACTGTTGAAATCTCCAAGTATGATCTTGATATCATATCTGGGACAGGCTTGGATGGTCCGCTCAACTGCCTCGTAGAAGGTATCCTTCTCCGACTCTGCAGTCTCCTCTGTAAGGGCGTGAACGTTAATGAGGCTTATATTTCTAAATTTGCCTCGCAAGCGCAGAGTACGTAGCCGTTTGCTTATGTTTTCAAAGCCGATAACAACACCTTTCATTTTTTGGCTTACTAAGAAACCCACTCCGAGCATTATTGGATGGCCACTAGATTATATATTGTGTAGTGGCTTCTCCAGGAAACCGATCCCTGTCTAACGCATCTTCTGCGCCGCGGTTACATCAGCCCTATATTGGGACATAATATCGGCTAGCTGCTTGGCAGCTGTACAGGGAGCACACCTTCCTTGAGAAAACGCGCAAATCGTTATTCCATTTTTTGCGGTCGGGTTCGTCCTGGTGTTGTCAGTCCAGTCCGAGGCTCCTTTTGTGCCTTTATAACAAGTTGCTTTCCGTGGAGGGTTGTGAGTCCTACCCAACCCGCAAGCCGGAGAACCAGTTGATACAATTGGTCTCGTTTTTAGGCGCGGGAGATTCGCCTTCATCCTTCTTCGTCTGCAACTTTTCGTTAAGAAAGTGCTTCCAGCGGTCACTACGTGGAGGTGGAGATAGAGTTTGGTAGTAGAACTGTTGGTGTTGATTCAGCTGGCGTTTCCCAGGTTTTATGCTCCATCGTGGGTACCAATCCACGTTTCGCCCTGGGAGCTATGCTTTTAGCATTATCAGCTCTCCGTTGTTCGATTTTTACTTCCCCACTTAGTAGACCGCTGAAATTCCCATGATGGCGATGGGCACTTGTACGCAGTACTAGTTCATATAACACCGGCTTGTATTTCACCCTTGGGAACCCCGTTGTTTTTGGCTGTTACAAATTTATTACCATGTGTTAGGGTTATTTCCACGATTCCCGACCTTTCTGTTGTCCAAATTGCAAACATTCCACATTTCTCTGCGGCCCATTTCGCGATGTCTGTTTTTCTGTTCGCTAATAATCGCTACGTCCACAGCTTTCGGACTGAATGCCCCAAAGAGATGAGTGCAGAGTGCAAATGATAAATGTCGTTTTCATAATTTCGTCGAAGTTCCTGTATTTCACAGCTAACTAGTGAGTTAATCATCATAACCTTCCTGCCATTAATGAGAAAATGAGGTTTACTCAAACAGGGATTTCAGGCTGGTCTGCAAAAGCTTTAGATGCAGACCTTCATAGAGGGGTGGTTAGACCAACCTGATAAAGCAGACGCCTCTATAGAAAGAGCTGTCCATGTAGTCTAATGCATCGCCAAGTATGTGACACGTTCATGACTAGGAAGTCCTCTTTCCCCAGTAGAAGTCAAAACTATTGATGGAATAGTGAACTCGCCAGGCTTCGGTAAGCCTGGCACCGAGCCACAAGAGCAGCTCAGGGGGCGGTAGGTAGAATCAATCATGTGCAAGGAGAGTGCCTAAAAGACCTATAAGGCAGCCCGAAAAACTTTAAGGAGCTCTGCTCAGAAGCGGACGTAAACCCGTGGGGGAATGCTTCTAGAATCGTGATCGGACGATTCAGAGACCGTTGATCTCCGCAGATCACATGTTGTACCAGAGGTTATTCCCCCGGCAAGAGGAGGGCACCGACACACTACAGCCACCTCTGAATGTGACGAGAATTCCGCCAGTCACCAGAGACGAGCTGCTGGTGATCTGTGGTAGAATAGGAGACAACAAAGCCCCGGGCCTGGATAGAGTACCGAATAATGCTCACTGACTTGTTCGAAGCGTGGATGTCCGAAGGGATATTTCCAGCGGCATGGAAACGACAGAGGTTGGTATTTCTGCCTGAGTCTGGTAAACCTCCAGGTGAACTACCCTTACAGAGACCCGTATGTTTTCTAGACACTGTGGGAAAAAGTTACTGTGGGTAATCTATAATATATTACTGCTGGTTGTTGAGAACCAAAACGGCCTTTCAGATGGGCAGTATGGGTTTCGTAACGTAAGATCAACGATTGATGGCATCAAATTGGTTACTGGCTTGGTATATGATGCGTAGTAGTAACGCTGGATATTGGCCAATTGGAATCTAATATGGAAATCCCTAGCGAAAGTTGGTATTCCTACCTATCTCGCTGCTATCGGCGATAGTTATTTATCTGAAAGGAGGCTTTTAGCACTTACGCTACTTATGATGTTTCTATCTCCTCGTTGGCAATAAATAAAAATTTGTATATTTAAATATTAAGTTTCATCAAAACAAACATCAGCAATTCAAAACTCTGTACACATTAACTTTATTTTTAAATATTTGGCTTTTTTAAAGTAAACTTCGAACTGTTCGACCGGACATTTGCACTTCATGTCAACGCCGCCGTGGTTGGAAACAGAAGAGACCGACTTATTTCCATGCGGTCCTTACTGTCCCAACCAACGGCATTTTTTTACCGCTGGTTCTCCACTCCCCTGGTGCGTTCAGAAAACGAGTGAGTGGAGAGTTTCGGAGTTCAGCGCCATCTACCCGTCCGCATCCGCAACATCCGAAATAAATTTCGAATGCTGCAGATCCTGCCGCGCCACATCACTCCGCCCCCAGACGAAACCTAGGGGGTTTCGGCGACGGATCCCCGAACTTCGTTCGCCGTTAAACCTCAAAGCGGACACGACGTTGCTTCGAGGCGCACACGGGTTTCAGCCTGGACAAAGAGACCGCCTTTTTGTGACCACCGATCTCGAGCTGGAAGAAATGTTCTCCCCGCTCGAGAACGCGGTACGGGCCCTCATATGGAGGCTGCAGCGGCTTCCGGACGGCATCCGTCCTGATCAGCACGTGCGTGCACGTGTCCAGTTCCTTGGGCGAACAAGCAGGTATGGACGAGTGTCGAGTGGGTGGTGGCGCTTTGATGCGTCGGAGATTGTCCCTCAGCAGACGCACCAACCCCGACTCCGTGAGACCCGATCTCTTGTCGAAGACCGGATCGCTTGGGAGTCTTGGGTTCTCCCCGTAAACCAGCTCCGCGGGGCTGGCAGCAAATTCCTCTCGGCGGGTTGTACGAAGGCCGAGTAGGACGAGAGGCAAGACTTGAGTCCAGGACGGGTCGTCGCGTGCCATAATGGCGGCTTTCAGCGTCCGGTGCCAACGTTCTAGCATCCCATTGGACTGCGGGTGGTATGCAGTAGTCCGCTGGCGTTTAAAACCCAGGAGTTTGCCTAACTCGGAGAAAAGGGTGGACTCAAATTGCATTCCCTGGTCAGTGATGATCACTGCAGGGACGCCAAAGCGAGGTATCCACTCTCGGCAGAGGGCTTCGGCACAAGATTGCGCCGTAATGTCCTTCAGAGGTATTGCCTCAGGCCACCGCGTGAACCTGTCGATGATTGTGAGGCAATACTTGTAACCGTGCGAGTCTCGCAAAGGCCCTATTATGTCGAGGTGTATGGTGTGGAAACGCTTGGTAGTGCGGGGGAATGAGCCCACTTCTTTCCTTACATGCCTGGAGACTTTACACTTCTGGCATGCGATGCACTCTCTGGCCCAGGAATTGATATCCTTGTTCATGGAGGGCCAGAAGTATTTTCCGGTGACTAACCGGTTTGTTGTCCTGATGCCGGGGTGCGCCAAGTCGTGAACTGCGTGGAACACTTCCTTGCGAAATGTGGCCGGAATGTATGGCCGAGGTCCCTTTTCCGAGTCTTCGCAGCAGAGCGAGAGGTTTGAGCCGAAGATGGGCAACTCCCGAAATTTGTATTTGGGGTTGGACTTGAGGCTCTGAAGTGCTGCGTCATCCACTTGCGCCTTGGCAATAGCCGAGAAATCGAGAGAGGCGGGGATGTTAACTTCGGAGACACGAGACAAAGCGTCAACAACAATGTTGTCCTTCCCGGACACGTGCTGGATGTCTGACGTGAACTGGCTTATGAAGCTCAGGTGTCGAAGCTGACGAGGGGACGCTTTGTCGGGCTTCTATTTCAAAGCGAACGTGAGAGGCTTATGGTCCGTGAACACTGTGAACGGCCTGCCTTCTAGGGAGAAACGGAAGTATTTGATGGACAGGTATGCGGCGAGCAGTTCGCGATCGTAGGTGCTGTAGTTCCGTTGAGCGGGATTCAACTGCTTCGAGAAGAAGCTCAACGGCTGCCAAACTTGGTCCACCTTTTGGTGAAGGGCAGCACCTACTGCGATGTCAGAGGCATCAACAAAAACGGCTAGGGGTGCATCTTGTAGAGGAAATGCCAAAAGTGTAGCGTCAGCCAGTTGCTGTCTGGATTTATTGAACGCGCAGACAGCCTCTTCAGACCACACAATCTCTCGTGTGTCTTTTGTTTTGGGGCCAGACAAGTACGCGTTCAAAATGGACTGGTGATGGGCGGCCTTGGGCAGGAAACGACGATAAAAGTTTAGCATGCCCAAGAACCTCCTCAACTCCCTCACTGTTTTTGGACGCGGGAAGCTTGTAATTGCTTGCACCTTGTCTGGGTCGGGCTGTATTCCTTCAGAGGAAATGGAGTGGCCGAGGAATCTCACCTGTTTTTGAAGGAATTTGCACTTCTCAACGTTTAGGACTAAACCGGCCTCAAGGAGACGTTGAAAAATGCACTCGAGATGGGCTAAGTGCTCAGACTCAGTAGAAGAAGCGACCAAAACATCATCCAAATAGACGAAACAGAAATCGAGGTTTCGCAGGACTGAGTGAATGAACCTTTGAAAGGTTTGCGCCGCATTGCACAATCCGAAAGTCATTCGGGTGAACTCGAAGAGTCCAAAGGGTGTGCATATTGCCGTCTTTGGAATGTCTTCAGGAGCTACTGGGATTTGGTGGTATGCCTTGGCTAAGTCCAAGGTCGAAAAGATGCGGCAATTCGCGAGGTGATGCGCAAAGTCGTGGATGAGTGGAATCGGATATCGGTCAGGAACAGTCTGTGCGTTTAGCCTTCTGTAATCCCCACAGGGACGCCATTCGCCATTTGGCTTAGGGACCATATGTAAAGGGGAAGACCAACAGCTGTTTGAGGGCCTGCAGATACCCTGTTGAACAAGTTGTTCAAATTCTTTCCGCGCGATAGCCAGTTTCTGGGGTGGTAGAGGACGCACCTTTGAGAAAATCGGGAAACCAGTAGTGTTTATGTGGTGCTGCACATTGTGCTTCACTGGTGTCGAGAGACTACACTCGGTAGTAATCTGGCTGAACTTTTGGAGGAGTGTCCGAACACGAGAGTCGGAGATGTCTTCCAAAAGAACGGAAAGGTTATTGTCAGCGTGAGATACCATTTGGCCCGACGAATTTAGTTTGGTTGTGGGGTCTATAAGGGACTTATTTTGCAAGTCCACCAGCAACCCATAGTGACACAAGAAGTCTGCGCCTAATATGGGGAAGCTGACATCCGCCAGGATGAAACGCCACGGAAACGTCCTACGCAAGCCAAGACTCACGTCCACTTGCCTGTACCCGTATGTAGTGATGCGGGAGGAATTTGCTGCCGCCAGTTTGAGGGGTTGTGGAAATTGTCGATGATGCTGGGGTACGGGAAGAACCGAAACCTCCGCACCCGTGTCGACGAGGTAGTTGCGCCTGCTGAGGGGGTCGAAAATAGTTAGGCAACGTGGCGCTGCGCTCTGGGTGGCCGTCGCCAAGACCCCCCGCGGACCTAGTTTTTTGCGGTAGGCGCGAATTTGCAAGGTAGCGTACATCTTGTCGCTTTATCTCCGAAGTTACGATGATACCAGCAAATACCTTGGTCCGCAGGCTGTCTTGACGACCTGCTACCCGAACGCCCTTTTCGTGTGGCAGACCGTGAGCGAGCTCGCGACCTGGCACTCGAACGCTGAGCGTCCAACGTCGCCCGCATCTCGGCCACGCTGGCAGTTAAGGCCGCGATCTCGCGCCGTAAGTCGCTGACCTCATCCGACGGTGGTTGAACGGCCGCAATGGTTGGGCGAACGTACACCTCCTGTACCTGGTCGGCCGTCGCTGCTAGTTCCTCCAAGGAACCGGAGACGCAGGCTAGGATCGCCTGGGTGCCCTCCGGGAGCCGACGCAGCCAGAGCGACTTGATCAGATCGTCGCCGATCTTGCTCCCACCCAATTGCCTCATTTCACGAGGCAATTGACTGGGAGTTCGATCACCCAACGTTAAACCCGCCAGCAAGTGGTCTAATTTTGCCGACTCGCTTGCCGACAGGCGCCTGATCAACTCGCTCTTAAGCTGCGAGTACGATGCCGACTTCACTACGTCGGACACCAGAAGTATGGACTCTTCGTCCAGGCCGACCACCGCGTAGTTGAAACGGGTCGCGTCCGATGTGATGCCGGACATTTGGAACTGTGCTTCCAAATGCACGAACCACAGCTCGGGGTTCCGCCGCCAAAACGGAGGGACGCGTACGGCGAGGGCGGTCACTTGTGGGTCCGATGGGCCTGCCGCGTCTTTATTGTCAAACGACATTTTTCTTACCGAGAAGTACGAGATTGAGATGCAGACGCGGTGAGTTTATACTGAAACGCGGTGAACTTTACACCGACACGGCAGGCCGCACCCACAAATGCACGCACGAAACGAGAAAAACAACAACCGAAGCGGACGCTCTCCAGCGCAGACCAAAAACACCAAGGAAATGTAGAACCCGCGATGCGAAACACTTCAACGCCGTCTCTTGCAGCGATTTTACTTTTATTATCACTTTTTTTCTTTAAATAATATTTCAGCAAACAATTATTTTGACAGAGATGGATGAATTGAAAATGAACATTGTTGGAATATATAAATTTAATTTGAGTTCCTAAAACACGTAGCTGCTGTTTGGCTTTGCTCTTTCACCAGAATTTTCAAATCGGCAAGCAACTGTTCATCGGGCGGGGTGGGCCACTGGCCGGGGCTCGGCGCAGCGTATCCGTAGGCGCTTCGTCGGCTGTAAGGAAGCAAGAGTTCCGGAATGCGTTGGCTCAGCTGCTGCTGCTGCTTTTCGGCCGGCCCGTTGCGACGGGTACAAAAAGACGATCCCTGCCGCTGCCTAAGTTGGGCGGATGTCGGCCGGACAGCTCCTCCGATCTGTTGATTCCCGGCTCGGGCTGGCGTGAATGCGATCAGCAGTCGCGGGTGATTCCTTTCACCGGGGCGGAGGTTTGAACTTGAGATCCTTGGGCTGTTGCTGATCGTTGTCGCGACTACTCCTGTCCCTCTTCTATCACGTCGGGGTCACCACTTTAGCACTTACGCTACTTATGATGTTTCTATCTCCTCGTTGGCAATAAATAAAAATTTGTATATTTAAATATTAAGTTTCATCAAAACAAACATCAGCAATTCAAAACTCTGTACACATTAACTTTATTTTTAAATATTTGACTTTTTTAAAGTAAACTTCGAACTGTTCGACCGGACATTTGCACTTCATGTCAACGCCGCCGTGGTTGGAAACAGAAGAGACCGACTTATTTCCATGCGGTCCTTACTGTCCCAACCAACGGCATTTTTTTACCGCTGGTTCTCCACTCCCCTGGTGCGTTCAGAAAACGAGTGAGTGGAGAGTTTCGGAGTGCAGCGCCATCTACCCGTCCGCATCCGCAACATCCGAAATAAATTTCGAATGTTGCAGATCCTGCCGCGCCACAGGCTCTGGTATGACACTGACGACGGACCCCCGTAGTACGTTGTTTGCGCCGGTGTCCCGCAGGGCTTCGTATTGGGTCCACTACTGTGAAACATCATACAAAACAATGTACTTAATGCTCTCCTTTCGGAGGAAGCTATGGTGGTGGGTTACGCTGACGGCATAGCGCTGGATGTTGTTGCAAAGCATCTCCTAGATGCTGAGTTATACTCAAGCTAGGCAATCAGTGCAGTTGAGGGTTGGCTAGGGAGCTTTGGTCTGACACTTGCGGAGGAAAAAACGGAGGCGGTTCTCATCACTAAGCACCGGAAGCTAAATTACGCGCAGTTACAGGCAACAAGTGCAGTATATTTGTGACAAATCATCTACTGCAAGTATGGCACTGGCAAAAATGATGCTGAACATTGGGAGGGCCACGGTATACCTCTATGCTAATTATAATTTCACGGGGTACGGAGGATATCGCCAGTACCTGCACAGGTCTAAACTGGACACCTATTCCGACTATCCAAATTGCGATGGAGTCCCAAACGACCCAGATCATGTATTCTTCCACTGTCTAAGATTTGTGGGAGAAAGACTGGCAGTCCAGATTTATTAATAAGGAACGGAGATTTGTTAAGGGGTCCTTGCCGGAGTGGACCAATGCCCCAACTAAAGATAATACAATATCTTGGTTTGTCGGTGCTACAACTCCTGTTTTTGTCTATAGTAGACCATACTGGACCAGCTTTGTTCGGAACAGGTGCTGGAAAGAAACAAATTTCTAGCGGACCTGGTAGTTTTACTGGAAATTTTTCTTTCTAAAAGTTGTTCAGGTCTTAAATAAGGTTTGCTGCTGACATTTTTTTACTGCTTCTTTGTCAGATTATACAAAATTGCATGCACGAAATTAATTTACGGAGCTTATTATCACCATTGGCCTACTTCTGTCAATCACGAGATAGCCTTGTCTTTTATTCAAACCACTCCAGCGATATGGGACATTGCTACCACTGATACCCGCATATGCATGCAGACATTCGCCACACACACAATGTCTTTTGTAACATTTCTCTGCGATTTCACAAAATGCATCGCAAAAATGAAAATTAATGATTGCTATCAGTAAATGGACGTCTCAAGTAATTAATAAAATTACTAAATGCTGCTTCTTTACGATATTGCACACACATAGTAAATCTCGGCATTCAACACATGCCATGACAACCATTATAAATCACGGTCCAGCTGAAGATCAACGATCTCCTCCGTTGGCCAGAGGAGCAGATGAATGATGATCTTGGGCAACAGGAAATTGCCATTGACAGACCGAAAAGACACTTATCGCAAAAATGTCATTAGACCAGTGTTGAACACTTCATCAATGAAACGGCAACAAGCCAGGCCCCGATAGGCCACACATGACAGAGCCACCGACCATCTCAGCTTGTGATAACACTAGTCCATGATTACGGCCTACTATAGATGGTCCCCGCGTAACGCGGTATTCATGTTCTGCGTGTAATAAATTGCAATGCGTCACATTGGCTTGCGTCCCATACAGAAACATATATCGTGATGTCCTTTAACTAAAATGCCACTTACTGTGGATCGTGCCGCGCATACCCCAACTCCAGAACAGTCAAACGGATGATAGTCCTCAAAGTCTTTAACTGGATTAATGTCACGAAATTATCATATTCTTTGCCACACCAAAAGATCCGACTTAGATAAGCCGCATATTGTCGCATGAGCATTACTGTCTTTAATAGACCCTCCAAGATCATCATGGGATCAGTTTCTTAGACTTTCTTGGCGGAATGTGGGATGCTGAGGGTGAGAGTGCTGAGGATGCTGTGGTCACCCATTTGGAAAGCTGTTGAGTTTCAATTGTGATGCTTCCTTTTACTGGCTTCGATCTATCTGGGTACTTTCAACTCGTAGCTTTGACAGAATCTAAGTTTTCTTGGCTCCACTTTAATAAATGTGTACTGAATGCAACCATAGCCGAAACCTCTGTCGACTTCAGATGCGGCACCAGCAATAAAGTACCCTTCATTCAACAAATGCTAATAGGTTTTTGGTCATGGTTCCAAGATGTCCCACTGATTTTTCGCCCATTCCCATAATCCATCGAATCCATTTCCCATTGGGTTCACTTTCATTCATCTCCGTCTTTCTTAATATTCTCGATCGCGGGTAAGATGATAGCTTTCTCGGGATGCTCTTTTGAAGATCTTCTTCCTTCTCAAAACATTGTAGAGATCATTGTCTGGTCTGTACTTGCATCGGCTAAAGGTCGGAATTTCTGTGTCATAAAAGGATTCTCTTATGCACTTCTGTGTGACATGACAACAAATGACTACCCAAGATTATGATCGAGCGCGCGATCCTCAAACAGATTTGAAATATGAAACCGTCCTTCTTGGTGACTTCTTCAGTAGTCGAGGCCTCGAATTCATGTGTAACGGATTAATTTCAGTTACTAAAGTGATTTGGTGTGCTGGTGATTTGTATTTGGGATTTTGTGTTGTGGTTTCTATCACTGAGGTTTTAAAGGTTTGCGTCAAAAATCTGCAGAGACTATCTCATCATTGAGGCGAAAGGTTCGAAATCAAAATCTAGATCTAGTCAGGAAATTATTGTGAAGTAGTTTTTAAATCATTTCAGGCTTGTAATGAAATGTGAGCAACCTGGAGTCCAAGTTGGCCGTATCCAGTACTCCAAACAAATTAGCAGGCCACTTAGTTTTTAAGGGATATGAAGGATATGAAGCAGCTCTCTTATTAGTTAGTACTCAACTGGTTTCATTATTTCCAACTCAGAACTTCTGGTCATTACTGTACCCCCAAAGTTATCTAGCCTATGGGTCGCAAGCAGAATGGACCAAGGATTACCAAAAATTTCCTAGTATCAATTCCTGCAAGGTGGCTCTATAGTTAAGTGTCAGTATCTGTATGCAGTACAACAGGATTTAAAAATTTTAACTCAGACCTCTGATTTCTTTCGCCAAAAACGGTTCGGTTAAGGAGTATTATAATTTTGCAGTGTTTCACAACAATGGAGAGTGCCGATATAGAGCAGGGGTTGCTGCCGCTACATATAGTTCTGGAGAGACTCCGTAAAGGTGACCTTGTGATCGTGACAAGTAATCTGAACGCTAAGCTGGGTTCAAACATTACTTCGTTTGGAAATGTGATGGGGAGGTTGGTAGACTTCTGCAAATTTTACCTACAATTTACCTAGAATTTAACTAGCTCGTCATGGAGTATACGACCTGCTACAAGGTCAGTTTCAACTGACTGACTTTGAATTTCGATTCAGACTAACCATATCGCGTTCAGAAGTTGCCTTCTAGATGTGAGTGACAAGCTCTGATATCGGCCCAAAAAGGGATCCTCATTTGGTGGTCGATTACCTACAATTGAGTGTCGCTACTATATCTGGTCGCAGGCGAACAAAACTGTAATTTTTTCATGTAGTTCCTGTAGTATCTGCAGAGTTGTTGTTGGCGTATTCGCAAATGTTGGGAATCTGACATCTTTCTCAATAAGTCAAACGAGAAGTGACTGTAAGGACTACGAACATAGGCATCCGTCCTTTGTGCGACAATAATATGCATGATGTTTTCATCTTTTAAGTGCTCCCAAGTCGTTGCTTCCAATGTAGCCCTTTGAGTTTGGGCACTTTGGGAAATACGGCGAATCGTCTTACCCAAATCGACTTAGTTGTGTTAGTCTCGGGCTAACTGCATCAGTCCCTCCTTTCGAAAACTGATCTAATTCTCGGAGAGTCGGCCTTCATTTTTGGAAATTGCAAGTAATTTGTCAGCGGCAGTGACCTACCCAAAACTGAACAATTTAAATATCTTAGGTCAATGCTGTCAGTCAATGGAGAACTGCGTTACGAGGTGCTTCACGCATTAGCGCAACCTAATGAAGTGGCGGTGCACAACTGGTGTTCTTTGTGATCGAAATATCAACTGTCGTCAGTCCTGTCACTCTCTATGGCTCTGAGTGTTGGTCGACTATAAAAAAGCAATGGACGGTGTCTTGCAGTAATAAAGACGAAGATGTTGCATTGGACTAGTAGCGTGACACGTTGTGATCACATCCGAAATGAGGATATCAGCGATCGATATGGGGCTCCATCGATCGTGGAGAAACTGTGAGAGAGGCATCTTCGAAGGTAGGCCGAAACAACGGTAGCTTGATACGCTGGATGGGAATTTGAAAGCCTCACAATTGCACTTAAATCAGACTTTTGATAGAACTAAATGACGAAACTGATCACGATGAGTCGACCTCGTTTGTGTACGTAACAAAGGTTTAAGAAAAAGGAGAAAATCGGACTGTAGGAGAAAGCTTCACCCAAAGGCTTGTATGGCTTGGGGATTATTATTAGCTTCTTCTTCTTCCATTGTGTAAAAATGAAATGCTGTTCCTTTATGATGATGATTTTCGTGGTTCCTTCTATGGCTCGTATTCCGCATACCCATATCGCCGTCTGTCCGCTCTTATCGGCAACCCCAACTCTACTGATCTATATCTTTGTGCTGCTCGCGGACAACGACTACGCCGATTTTCTATTCAAATACCATCTGTCGGAGCCGATCATTAGCCGCTTGCCAGTTGTTCAGGTATAGCTGTAAGAACCTCACATATGCCTAGTGTTGATCGCCTTTCTCAACACCGGAAATGTTTATACTAATACATTTTTTCGCCATATTGCCAAATTCCATGCACCTGAAGCATCTTTTTACAGATATCTGTTTCCTAGGTTGACAGACAACCCTACCGACCCGGACTAGCTGGCAGTGATAACTGTTTTCACTATTTCAAAAGTTAGACTTATCTGTCTTCTACACTGACTGCATTCCTGTCTGAGATCGAAGAGCTTGGAAAATTTCATCCACCTCTAATCTGTAATTCTACTTCTGCTGCCTCACCCAACGACGATCTAATTTTTTTGTGCAGGTGATTTGTTTTCGCCTAGTTTGGATTCTAGCAATAAGTCGCCCTTCTGCGTTTCATACTTTCACCTAGATCTGCCACTGAAGTGTCTGCTTTGTTCTAGCACAGAATTGTCTCTCTGTCACACGCACTTTTCTCAAAAACTACTTTAACCATTGACACGATATTGCAGTCAGTTCTACGTTGAGTTTAAGGGGAGTGCAATTTTTTTGCACCAAATATAGGTGTATGTGGTATCAAATTAAAGGCCTAGACTAGTAATTTCCGCAGCCGATCTTATCTTTATCTATATCTTTCATTATCGAAATTGATAATTTTTTTCACGGATCTACGTTCGGAAACCACCCAACGGGAAACTGAAAAAATCATAAAGCTTGCTCTCCATACTAATATAAACTTAAATTAAGTGTATGATACTATATCCCTATCTTTCGGGCAAATTACCTAGAAACCCCTGGAGCAATAATGTAGAATACTGCACGAAGAATGACATCCTAAAGTTTGGTCAAAATCGTACTTATACTGACAAAGCTACAGTAACTCAAATTCGTCCCTTCGGTGTAAATTTACTCCAACCAAAAATAATAAATACCAATATCACACTAAAGTAAGTAGTCTGACATGCTAGTTCTGTACTCAAATATTTTTGCACAAGAAATACACAAAACCTTTCATATCTGAATAGTCTAGCTTCCCGTTTTTGACTTGTTTTTTTCTTATCGGTAACGTGGCTTTAGCTGGAGGACGAACAAGGGTTCAATGGACGATGACATCTTTCCTCAATAATCTCTGATTACTCTTTAATTTCCCAACGAGTCAAAGATCTTGGTCAAGTGCCCAGTTCTATTGCGAATAATAGTGACCACTCTACTCCCACAGCAAAGCAAATTCGCTATTACGGTCGAAAGAGAGCACACAACGGATAACCCAAGCATAACAAAGGATGAGCTTACCATTGCCAGCGAAAAGGTGGAGGCCAAAAAGGCACTCGGGGCTGGACGGAATTCCGAGGGGGTTTTGAATGTGGCGATAAAAGCAAGACTAGAGGGGTTCGTTTCCACTGTTAATACCTGCTGGGAAGAGGGCGTCTTCCCGACTCAGTGGAAAAGGCAAATTTTGGCGCTGTTACCAAAGACTGGTAAACTACCTGGAGAGCCATCGTCCCATTTGTTTGCTGGACAGTATAGGAAAGTTACTGGAGCGTATCATATGCAAAAGGCTGCTCCCAATTGTAGAAGAAGCAGGAGGCATGTTCACACAAAAATATGATTTTCGCGCCGGCCGATTAACCATAAACTGAAAGAAATTCTACGGTTTCGTGTGGGGCAGCATGTGATAGAGTCAAAATTATGCTGGATCATCGTTTGACCTTGAAGAAACACTTGAGCGACGCGAGCGAGATAGCAACAGAAGTTGTAGCTGTGTTAACTGGCAATATGCCCAAAATTGGATGACCCAAACCACCGAGGAGGCTGATGCCAGCCAGAGTGTGTTCATCCATTTTACTTTATGCAGTACCAGTTTAGACAAAAGCTGTTAATGTTCAGGCGTATAAGAGAAAATTATCTTCAGTATATCGTCTGAGTGCGTTAAAAGTCGTTAGCGCATTCCGAACAACGTCAGATGATGTAGCTTTTGTAGTCGCGGGAATGGTGCCCATTGATATTTTGGCTGCGAGGTCCGAACACTTCTTCTTCTTTTTCTTCAGCCTTTGTCCCATTCAAAAGCGGGGTCGGCTCGTCGTGATCGGCTTCGCCATTTGGCTCTATCGAATGCCTGATCTGGGTGCAATCTCGAGGCTTTCAAATCCTCATCCAGCGTATCAAGCCACCGTTGCTTAGGTCTGCCTTTTGGTCGTTTACCATCGACTTCGATGTTCAGACCAATCTTGGCAAGTGAATTCTCGTTTGCACGAACTGCGTGACCATACCATCGAAGACGCCTCTCTCGCAACTTTTCCACGATCCGTGCAACCCCAAAGCGATCGCGGATATCCTCATTTCGGATGTGATCTAAACGTGTCGCGCCACTAGTCCAACGTAACATCTTCGTCTCCATTACCGCAAAACGCCGTTCATTGTCTTTTATAGTTGGCCAACACTCAGAACCATAGAGAGCGACTGAGCAGACGACATTGCGGTAAATTTTAGATTTGAGACGTTCGTTGATACGTCGATCACAAAGGACACGAGTTGCGGAACGCCACTTCATCCAGGTTGCGTTAATGCGTGAAGTAATTTCATAAGGCAGTTCTCCATTGGCTGATAGCGTTGACCCGAGGTATTTAAATTGCTCAGTTCTGGGCAGATCACTGCGGGATCCGAACACTATACAATAGAAAAGCACGTAGCGACAATAAGGCCCAAGATCGACGACGAGAAGAAAGAGCGCGCACAATCAGGGTTTGACACGAACGTTGGGATAATTCTCATAAGGGGAGGTGGAAGTACACGCTGATTCTAAATATCTAGCGTTGAATTACGCGCTGGCATGGAGACGTCCACTACCACTTGACCCAATTTCTAACTGGACATGGTGGATACCGCAGGTATTCACACCGTTTCGAACATGCCGATTATCCCTTCTTTCCTGAGTTTATAAACGAATATGACGACCTGGAGCATATAATCTTCGTATGTCGGAGATTTGCAAATGACAGGGAACAGCTTCAACTTCTCCTGACAAAACCCTTACGAGTGGAAACGACCATTCCACAAGTTGTAGTCAGGAGGAGCTTTGAAGATTAGAGCGCTTACAAAAAAGCGATAGGGAGTGAACAATTCTCACCGAGGCTTTAAGCCGATAGGGCTTTAAGCCGCCCCCAGGGTGTAATGTATCTAGATAGTTCTGTGGGGCATAGCGGCAGAGGAGATGTGGTTTTAGTGGGCTCAAACCACCGTGAGGGGCTGTGGCTTTCGATGCCTTCCACCTCTGTAAAAAAACAGACGGACAGGCAGACAGTAAACCGATTTGAGGAAGGTTTTGTTTTACACAAAACCTCAAAAATGGGAAAATTACGGCCCATCAGAAAAATCTAAACCTTCCTTCGGTACAAAGAAGGTCAACAAACTATAAGCGTTTTCTTATGATGTCGCAAATCCAATAGCTCCGACATTCCACTAAAATTGTTTCATTGGTAACTAACAATTAAATCTCAATTAAACTGTAAAGATAAAGTCAACTTTAACGACTAAACCAATTCGCTGCCACTTTTCCTGTAGTTTATGTACCAAACTTATGAAGGTAGAGTACGATCTGAATGCCAAGTTAACGCTCAGAGTGCTGACATGTCAGTCAATCGTCACCCAACAACAACAGTAACAGAAGCCACAGCAAGGCGACAACAACATCAAATCACATACGTTTATAAAGTTTCCACGTAATTTATGTGCTTGTCGCAGATTGGATACGTGGTAGGAATGGGCTTGATATTGCTTTATTATTTGGATTATTCTGAGGTGACTATAGATAACCTGTTTGAATATTACTGGAGTCCTTGAGAGATGCCGACGGTCGTAATTGAGTCAAACTTGAATTCCGGTATTGAGCTTCCCAACCCAAAGGATTCGGAATCGATATTTACAAGAAGTTCTCTTCCCATCTACGAGACACCTACCCCTGGCTGAATATTAAGATTGTTTTCTGTACGACACGGGGTAATTTTCAATGCGAAATTGAGATAAATGCAGGATATCAAGCAAAGTGCCATTTTGACACACCCAGCGACAACAAAACACCACCAAACGAGCGACAACACCACTCTATGCAAATTCCGTCGTTTACTCAACTCAATTCAACAACTCATTCACCAGCTCGGGTACAGTAAATGATTTTGATTGATTGACCCACAACCGAACAGTTGACAGGGGTTTGATTAAAATTTTTACCGGCCACATGGGACTTGGATGAAAAAGATTTTCTGAAAATCTCAGTCCAAGTTGTGTTTACACCGGTAAGTGTTGGGAAAACAATATCGTTTGGGATTGAATAATTTAAAAGAGTTTGATGGCAGAAACAATTTGCATCTGTCACGACGATAGTGGGGAAAATGAGTTAATTTGGGAGGTAACAGGGTTACGAGATTAGGTTGACAATTTGGATAGGAAATTTGATGAATTACTATGGGCTTGAATTTTTAAACGAGCCAGTAGTCGCCCAACTTTCTTTTGAACACGGAATTATCAACTTTCGTAGTCTCTGAGTTTCGAGAAAATTATGTGCAAAAAAAGGACAAACAACGTTGGTTTTTGCTCCGCTCTATAGTAATTTGTTTTTGTACACAATTTTCCTAAACGATTGATAAGCACTATTTTGAGATTTATGTGAGTCACGAATGTGAAGAAATAAAAAAATCTAAATATTTCTTATGATTCTCCTCCCAGCTGTTCACGTGACATTCCTACAGTGTGGACAAGTAAAACTAGGTATATTCTTCTATGGCGCTGGGATACCATGTTTGTCCTTGATGGTATCTATCTGAGTCGAACTATCTAGGAATGCTGAAGATCTGTGGCTTCTATTACCACTGAGATTTCTCATCTGCTTCAATGTTTTCCAGCTGGACGTTTCGCTTCCCCCTTGCCACAGCATCTGCATTTTTCTCTCTCACTAGAACTTCCCAGTCGCGATACATGTATATCAACTTGCTGTTCAATGTATAAAAGATAGGACGCTTTGTTCTTCACTGAACCTAACACACTTATGCCCTCAAGGGTCGTCAACGATCCTTAAGGGATCGCTTACGATACAGGGAGTGGCGTCTCCGAGGTGTCGAACAAGTAGTTCCGACCCCCTAGCTGATATAATACCTAGATCCTAGGTAGTATCAAGAGGTGAGGAGCCATCCATCCATCCATAGTCCAGTCTTCCTACCGTTCACCGTGAGTCCATTGCGGAGGCACCAACTGTGGATTACATGCAGATGCGGTCATATACTGTGTCCGCAAACTTGCCGGTAATTATTACGGCTAGGTCGTCCGCAAATGCTTGCGCGAAGACTTTTTTGTCCTCCAGGAGCCACAGCAGGGTGTTCCTTACCAAGAGCCATAACAGTGGAGAGAGAACCCCTCCCTGTGGGCAGCCTCTGAGACATCCTCCTTCAACAGACTTCTGGCCGACCGATACGTGGATTTTTCTCCACTCTAACATGTGAAGGATCCAACTGATTAGCAGCGGTTCGATTCCATGCTGTCTTGCCGCATCACAAATTGCCGCGAATGAGGCATAATTGAAGGCACCTTCGATGTCCATTAATTCGCCTAAGGCGTATTCTTTTTCGGACATCGCCTTTTCAATTTTTGCCGTAAGTTCATGAAGTGCTGTCTCCGTGGATTTGTCTTTCTGGTAAGCGTGTTGCCAATGGTGAAGTGGCCATTTAGGAATGTGTGTATCCCTTATGAACCGATTTACTAGTCATTCTAGTCCTTTTAGCAGAAAGGACGTTAGGCTGATCGGTCGAAAGCTTTTTGCGTCTGTGTAGGTGGGTTTTCCTGGATTGGGAATGAATAAAACCTTCACATCCCGCCATTTAATTGGAATATAAGCGTGTGCTAGGCATGCACGATATATATTCCGAATGTGTAGACCCAGGGCATCCATTCCCTCTATTACTAGCGCAGGGATGATGCCATCCGGACCTGCAGACTTGTATCTATGGAACGAGTTAAATGCCCATTTCACTCGCTCCAGTGATACTACTTTGCATGCCAGATTCCAGTCTCTTGGTTGAGGGCTGTATGCACCTGTCGGTCCCGAGATTAAATTTTGAATGCTGCCTGGGAAGTGTACTTCAAGCAAATGGTTTGCCGTTTCTTCATCGCTTTCTGTGTACTTCCCATTCTGTAAACGTAAATAACCTAGTTTCTGGCTAGGTTCTTTGACCAGAATCCGCTTCAGCTTTGAGGTTGCATCAAGAGAGTTAGTCTCTTCGCAAAAGCGTCTCCAAGATGATCGTTTGGCCGATCTTATGCTCTTCTTTAGAGCCTTCTGTGCCTCTTTATAGCGATTGCAGCTAGTGCTTGATTCACCCTTCAGAGCACGATTAAGGAGCATCCTTGTCGTTCTCCTCTGTTTTGCCAAATCCGACTTCCACCATGGTGTTTTACCCTTCTTTAGCATCTTGAGTGGACGCCTTGTGATCATTTGGGTTGCCTTCTCAATTCCAGCAATGGATTCGATGCCTTTCCCGGGGATCGTAACTCGGGTGCTCAATTTTATTTGATACATCACCCAATCTGTCTTCCTCGGATTCCGAAATGGAGTGGTTGGAGGTGGATCCATGCCCATAACGAAATCAATGCGTCTGTGATCCGAGAGTGTGATATCGTTTGATACTCTCTACTCTCCGATTAGAGCCGCGATGTCAGGAGATGCATCTCGCCTGACCACGTTGAAGAAAGTGGGTTCATTACCCACATTTAGGATATGCAAATCGGTTCCTACTAGATACTCGAGTAGCCTCGATCCTCTTGCATCGATGTTCGAACTTCCCCAGCATATGTGGTAAGCGTTGACATCACATCCTGCTATTACCTCCATGCCTCTACTTTTGGCATATTGGATAGCTCTGATGAATGTTCCACTGGGAACATCTTCTGCGTCGTAGAGACAATATGCAGCACCATAGTATCCCTTTATCTACCTGTTGACTTTTTATGGTTAGCTTAGCCGATGGGGTGTCGCCATCACATAGGTCGTTGACCAGGTTAGCCTGGAAGCCTTTGGAGATTACCATGAAGGTGCGGGGTCGATCGCTTCCATTGGCATACAATAGGTCAGCATGTTGAAAGTTTAGGCCACTGAGGAGGAGGAGGAGGAGTTTCCTCCTAAGCTATTCGCACTGCTCAGTATCGTAGCCAGATGGATTAGAGTCGTCATACAGGACCCATTTATCGGCTTCGATAGCCTTGGCTGCAAATGAAGGCCTAGCCGTTGCCGTCCGAGCCCTCTTTGCTGCCTTTTGTGTCGAAGAGTTAGGATTGTCCATGGACCGCTGCCACTTCGGTTCCCACTTACCCGCAGGTGCCCCGAACGCTTCTTTCCCTTGGCACAGCTCTTGGGTTGTGCGTTGCCCAGAGGCGGTTTGCTGTCCGTGGACAGGTGCTTACCCATGGGCAAGACTTTAGCCTCAGCAGGTGGCGCCGATTGGAGCCTGGGGTCAGGAGTGCCCGCTTCGGTTTGTCCGTTAAGGACTGGGTCCTAATTGGATTGGTTTCCATTTGAATAAGTGGGGAATGTGAGTCTAGACTCACTCGGGGTTGGATCGTCACGATCGAAGTTTAACTGTGTTTGCTTAATAGGTTTATGTTTTTGTTTTTTTATTTTTTCATAGTTGGCTGCCATGACCTCAATTTTTCGGGGGAAAGTAAGTCGATCTCGGCAGAGCCGCTTTTTTCCGAGGCAAAGCTAGTTGAAACTGGGGGTCGCCTGGTACCCACAGTTCACCGTTTACGGCCACATCTTAACCCGTGTGCCCATTCAGCACGGTAGTCACACTTTGGTTTGGGGTTTTGATTACCGGTTGGCTTCAGATGTCACCTCCCCGTTTCCTGGAAGATCTTCCTTACTGAGTTCCCTCACTACGATAAGGTAGGTAATCGTCGAGGGAGTTTTTCTTATTTTAGTGGAGCACGTATATTATTGTTGAGCGTTAGGTTTGGATCGATCCTACCTTTTCACCCAAATTAACAATATTATGTCAACGAATCCCCCATACTGTTTGACAACCACAGTGGAGGACTGGCGGAATCAACATGTTCAATACCAACATTTCACTATATATAGTGGTAATTATCATTTTTTCGATAGTATAATGATCCGAGGAGAGTCATGCTTCATACATTTTTAATTTCCCCAGTTTTCTAGTCAGACGACACCAGCTATTTATCTATAGCAAAAGTATGGTTCCTTTTTGTCCCAATTTGGTAAGGTTTGAACTTTAATTGCAGGTGGTGATCACCCTTACTATTCGCTTGACAGTTGCGCCAGAAATTTCTAGTAAACGCGGTGCAATGGAGGATGTATTACCGTTTTTAAGACAGCAGAAGTACACTGGCTGAAAAAGATTTCCCTTGGTTCAAATTAAAATAAAATCCGATTTCCAGGTTTATCTTTCTTCATCTTATGTACTTCCCGAAAAATAAACGACGAAATTCCACCAAGATTTCTAAAACCTTTCAAAATTCCTCCCGAACCAGGTCACATTCTCCAAACAAGACGGCTTAAAAATTTTATTAGTACATCTACGTATCAGATGCCCTAATTAACACATTCGTGACACATTTTCTTATCTGTACCCGAAAACATGAGACCATCAATGCCACCATCATCGGTAAGATCCCTTTTAGGACACGACTCATCATACAGCACACAAACCATAAAAATCGGTCAATTAGTACTGCCAGGACATCGCTTACGTCTTACGTAATGTAAAGAAAATTGAACTGGTTTTGAAGGAACCTTAAATTAGCGGGACACATAACTACAACAATAAACAAATAAACATAAAACCCGGAGGACATAAACAAACAACGCTACCGAATTTACAACCAAATCCAGGAAAGAAGGTTGCATCCTTTGTTGCCGCGACCGAGTCGGCCGACATAGATGGGAAATACGAGTACGTGAATAGTTGGCTTGTTACTTTAGGGATACCTCCCTGCGCACTACTGGGTGTTGCATACGTCCAAAAATGTTGTTTTGGACCTCTGAAAGGGGTTGAGGGAGGACCAGGCATTGAATTCGATATAATGTGAATTAGAAATGCAATCACTGGGAGTATTCAAATGTTTGAGGGAAATATTTAAAGTTGACATACGGAAAGTTGAACGGAAAGCTATAGATTGGTTGCATTTTAAAGGATCCATTTAAAGATAGACTTCTCTGATATTCTGAGGCGGGGCATGTATACAGCAAAGATTAAATTGGAAAAGCCATTTCCCTAAGCTTTAAAATAGTAGACCTACTGAAGTCACGATGATCCTGAAAAGCAGATAAGAAGAGAAGCTTCACTGGAACACATTTAAAACCTGGCGAAGATTTTCCGACTTTGACCATACAAGGAACCGATCAAAATGAAATTGTTTCATGTCTAGAACCTTGCTTACTCGTTCCCGAAAATTCGACATTTTTTCTAAAAGGAAGTGCCGCCAGTGACTGCCACGGTCAGAAAAAATCGTCCCACAACGCTATAAACGAAGTGCTAATTAGGGTCTTAGTTGATACGATTTCCGAAAAAGAGTTTTACAATATGTTTGTAGGTCAGTGTCTGGAAAAATAAGAAGCGACTGCATTAACACTTGTCAAAGTAAACACCGGAGGAGGTCATTCCTAGATGGTCTAGGATGTCATGGGTATGTGTGTACATTTTCGTCGTGCTCAACAACGTGTTTCAGAACGGCTTCTTTGTTTCAGGGCAACTGAAATATTTTAGTGAGCAGTAATCATTGATGTTTATGACTTAGGGTTGAAACTAGAGCAACATTTTATTGAGGTACGGGGTCCTTTCACTCATTTTTTTGTACAACTTCTATACATCTGAAGGAGGAATTTCTAGTCAGAATTATTCAAATTTTGGTTTTAAATTTGTTTATTGCTTAACTATGTATGTCCAAAAACCAGTTGAATGTTGTCTGGAAAAAATTGTGTTACCTGATCAACAATGAATCCAACCCTATTATCTATGGTAGCGAGAGAAATTCCCCAAAATGTTGGCCTAAATTGGTAAAAAGGACCAAGGTTGGGAGTCGAGTGAAATTGGCACTGGTGCAGCATGTAACCACCAATCGGTTTGAAAAGCAAATCGAAATAAACATAGAAAAACTGTATAAGCCACTATTCTAAGGAAAAAAAAAATGAATAAAGGTTTTCTGAGCGAAGCCTCACTAATGTCAAAATTGCTGTTCTTAACCAGTTAAAATCGAATCAATTTTGCTTGCTTGGCATCATCAAAGTTAGCACAACCTTAGCTTTCAAAACCTTATCATGTAAGGTTTGATTGTTTTGTTACGTACTTGTTGTCTATCCAATTAATTAGAATGGTCCATCCTAGAATGACTTCGTCCAACCCGGGAATGCAAGGCATTCAAGCCGGAAATTCATATATTATAGCCACGTCTACTGCGACATCATGCCTTCGGATGCTATCAACCTTTTGCACAGCATACGCTAGCGAAACTTTCACACTCTAGCTGCAGTGTCGGGTAAATTCCAGTAAAGCTTACCTTCCTGACATTTTATAAAAATTGGGCTCTTTTACAAAAATGTTCAAAATGGACCAAGTTCTCGATCTTTAACACACAGACTACCGTCTAAAATAAGCTCCTGGAGCGCCTACAACTCCAAGTTGAGACCCTTTGACACATTATCTCCGACCGGGCCTATTCAGTATAGGATCAAAACCCCATGGTTCGAGTAGCCTCAGTTACCCTGGCATCTCTCTTATCCATCTCCTTCTTTTTCACATTAAGGAATGAATGTAATATGCTACTCGGTTCCACGTATCCTCGGTCTATACCATGTCCTCAATTATGGTGTTCAGGGACAATTGACATCGTTCCATCAAGACGTTAAGGTGAAGGCGCTCCCACCTTTCGCAGAAGAAAAGGGTGTGGCGGGCGGATAATGAACCACATACTTGCAATAAATGCAGTAGTGGGTGACCGCGATTTCCCAGTTGATGAGATCCGCCTTCCATCTATCCCTCAAGATCCCCAAGATTGCTACCTGTGCAGAGAGTACGGGCTCTCTCTTCACAGGCGAAGGCTTCCTTATTTCTCTCGCCGTTTTGTGAAGTATATAAACCTCCTCTCTGCAGCATGGAGAGCGAGCGAAGTAACTCCTGCCAGCACGACTTGATATTACTGATTCCGAAACGGTGCGATAGGCGGGCACAGCTCTCAGAGCTTCCCGTCTTTGTACTTGGCGCTTGCGGTACAGCTACTTATTGAGGGAGTTCGGAACCATAAAAAAGAACGGACGCACTCATCAGCAAGCAACACCTACTGGATAACCTAAGCCTCTGACATTGGACGTTAACCGGTAAATCGTAAATATTCTAGCCGTAACCTTGTCTGCAATGTTGCGAATTTGCTCGAAGAAACTCATCGTCGTGTCTATCACAATGCGAAGGTATTTTGCCGCCGGCTTCGACAAGGCCATGGTTTCACCAACCATCCTTCTGCTTACTCGCCGCATCACCATTCTCAGTGCTACAACATCATCCGCACATACCACCAAATGCGACTCATTAGGCATCTCGAGTCGTAGAAGACTATTGTATAAGGCGTTCCAAAGGTCCAAGCCAAGGATAGATCCCGGAGGCGCCTTCATTTTGTTTGTGTTCCCGGGTCTCGTAAAGCAGGACATGGTCCTTTAGTAAGTATAGTTCCTCAATATCCACAATAGACAATCTGGAGTGAGGAAAAGATTTTTCAGCAGCGTCTCAGGCTCATAAGGAGCACCCTCGCTGATGGTAGCGACCGCTTGAACTACCTCCTTAATCGCATCAATTGTGGATCGCCCTGATCTAAAACTATATTGTGTTGGTGAGTAGTCTCTCGCAGCATGTCATGCGTCAGTCAGTCTTGACTTGATGAGCTTCTCAAGCAGCTTTCCTGCTGTGTCTCGGCTTATATTTACATACAAGTTTCAACATTTCGTTGGGAATATTATCCGATCCTGGTGTTTTTTTCCTTCATGGGTCGGCTTCTCTAGTTCCTGTGGGCATTCCTTAGTACTCATTCCCTCGTTGTCAGCGTTAGGTCGGATAGGATATGCAGAATAAAGGTTCTACACGATTTCCTCCACCTTCCCTTTCATGCAACAGGGTGACCGAGGGGCACCGAGTTTTTGGTATCCAGCTTATTCACTCCCCCTTGCTCTATATTAACGTCATTGATTAGCTCTTGTCAGCTGCGAGTTTCATGCCAGTTGATTTCGTGGCGGAGTTCCTTTTCCCTTTTTAATAATCTGCGGATCTAGCTCCTAGTAAACAGGTACGTTACGTGTGGTGATAAGTAAAAGAAAGTAACGATTCAAGCGCAGTTCTTCTGTCCGTGCTCGGTTCTTCTCGTTGGCTTACTCCTCTTGAGAAAACATCGACAGATTTTCCAACGTCGATTTCCCCGACGCTCCATCCTGTAGTTGTTTGCCGCACGGTAGAAAATTTGAGGTTCCGTGAGAAACGGCCATGATATTCTCCAGTACCATCCATCAACGGACCACTGACCTTAAGGACTCTCTAGCAAAAGTTACGTCAGGAATACTGCCCCGCTCGGGATGTAGCCAATATTTAGGACAATAAGTCCTGTCCTGGCGGCGACCTCGAAATTCTTGTTCGTCGAGTATCTGGTTGAGGGGTCTCTGGCGTTAAAGTTTCTTTCGACTAGAATTCTCCCTTCCTTGTTTCTAATCTCGTCCTCCCTGGCGGTGAGCACTGATTCGTTCGGTGTGAAATAAAAGCTGAAAAAAATCACTCCAGCATAACGAACCGAAACGAAGCCATCTCCTCGACTATAGGCAGACACTCGCAAGTTAACCCTATCTATTACCTAGATAGTAGCAATGCCAAATATATCGGCATATCATGATAGTGAGCTCCTATTTCGGTACAGTTTGTTAACAAACAACAGGTCTTCTTCTTTCTTGCACCGTCTGCCCAATTAAGTCGTGAGCGGTTGCACTCCTATGCATGTTTGTTTACAGTATGTGGATTGTGATACTTCACTTTTCCTTTTCTGTAACTCTCCTTCGACGGCCTGCCACCGTTGGGAACCAAGAACATGAGCCACAACTTCTTTTTCCAAACCGCGGTCCTTGCAAAAAACACAGAATTTTGCCGACTCACAAGTCTTCGCTTTATATCCGGGTTCCCCACACTTCTGTCCTGCCTTTTTCAAGCCCAGCACTTAAAACAGCCAGTCGAACTGCTCTTCGCCTTATTCTGCAAATAATCCAGCCGATCTCTATTTTCCCGCAATGAGAAAGTTGGCTCGCTGTTTTCTCCGGGACCGTAACAATAGCCAGTTTTTCTCCTCTCGAATTGGCAGGCGAGACTCCCACCTTAAGGTTGGTCACATTTGGGTGACCCATTTTTATCGCTTCCTTCACCTCTTCCGCATTAGTAAGATAATCCTGATCTCTTATTTTAAGGGTACAGAGAGATTCTAGGTTGCTTTCATGCCTAGAATGCTCTGGACTGTCTCGCAGAATATACTCTTCTTATCTTATAAGCTCGATAAGTATAATATATCGACTGTTCGAGACGGCCATCGGCCATCAGCGGTTCGAGTCGGTGTTGTCCCAGATTTCTCGAGGAATTTCCGCGAAAGATCTCCCTTCATTCAGTTCGATGAAAATGCCTCTGACCATGGTTTGCCATTATCGTTTAGTTTGGCGCTGATATTGTCGTCTTAGTCGATTTCGATTTTGTTATAGCGGTATCCAACTCCGTATTTACTCAACTTACGCTCTTGTTGCTGCAACCTTGTCTTCACATCCCCGCTGTCATCCCCCCGAGAATCCTTTTGTCGATTGTTTGTTCCCCCGCTGGCGGACTAAAACAATGCGTTTTATGAATGTAGGGGCTGCACTAGCGATGCGTTTTTTCACCAGCTCCTCTTCGGCTGTTTTCCAGGAGTGTCGTTGATATGGAGTTAAGTCCAGCAGTTCTTCTGTCTCCATTATGCCATCTTTGACATTCATGGAGATCGATTGGGGAGTGTGCCATATTTTCACGTGGACCCTTTTCCGTTCGGTTTTATACACTTTTTTGTGAGAGGCTGTGTATCATGTTCAAATGTTGCCTCATTAATCGCAATAGACAATGGGGTCTATGTTGTACATTTGACGAGACTCATAATTCAGGACTGGGTTATGCGTCTGGAGAATCCACTGCACGCACTCGTCGCTTTCATCCTGCGGAACTGCGGTAATTCAGCACCGCTTCAATTCTTCCTAACACCCTCGGCTTCCATGAGATATCTAAGGTATTCCACACTTGGCACTTGGTGGTATAACCTTGTCAGATGCAGTTGCGTGACATATTTACACTAAATCTGTTGAAGATGTGAATAAGGGCATGGAGGCATGCTGCGAGTACCTTTTAGAAACTATCCGAAAATGCAGTTTCTGATAGACTCCCTATAGTGACCGTTCTGCGCTGCTGTTGAGTACCAGATGAAAAGAGTAGTAATTTGAGTGTTAATCGCAAGCCACCAAGCCGGTGGGATACCACCGTTATCAGATCAAACCTCTGGTCAATGGAGTCCCGTGCTATTTGGTATTGGTAACGACAAATCGGGTGCATGATGTAGATATTCCCCAAAAGAACAACTGGAAAAAGCCGCGGCCTTTGAACCAGTGGAAACCCTCTTAAGTAGAGCCCCAGAATGTTCCCCTAGTGCATCCTCAACCAGCAAATCAATGTGAAAGCGGTATTTGCCGCAGCCATTGCGCAACGTTCGCCAACTGGATAACGCCTCATCAAAAGAGGTTGCTGCCTCTTTTATCTTCTTGTCATTTATTGCTCCACACGTAACAACAAGCCAACCATTTTGCTTGACACTGAAGACTGAAGCGGATTATGTGAAAAAGTAAACGGGATAAATAAAGGAAACCACGTTTCATAGCGAAGTTCCAAGTCTAAGTCCAACAACTGATTCAGTTGTTGGAGACAGGGTTCATAGCTAAGAGAGACTTACTTGAGGCGACTTCTTCAAAATAATAACAAGCTTTTTGAGTCCGTGGAAGTCTTCTGCCTTTTGGCCACATAATATTTTGGCTCTATCTGTAACCTAGTTTACAAATTATCTAATCGACGGTATTCTAGTCCACTTTTATAACAAAATCATCGCAATTTTGTCAGCCTCCCTAACCGATATAACCAACTTAACCTTCGTCCTGTTCGGTACAATGAAAATCCTAGTCCCTTTGCAGTTCACCAAGGATGAAGTCTGCAGGGTTTGTCCGCATCAAATCCTTTTGCATATCTAATGAAACACTATACGAGAATTTATTATCCTCTTCATCCGTAGATGAAATATATCATAACCCCCAGATACCGCTCAAGAAAAGGATAGGTTTCCGCACCAAGTCAAATGTCCATAAGAAAAGACAATTGTGGTAAGCGCAGAAAAAGAAAGTTTCTGAAAATCAGACGCTAGACTGGACACGAGCAGCAAACGACTCTGCATGCATACACTGCCATATTCATCCGTGCCGCACATAGCGTATAAATCTACAACACCTCATGTCTCATTCATATCCTTTTCGATGTGGAATACGACACCCTTGGGAGAAGTTACCAATCATAGACTTTTATATTTTTGACCATATTCCATTTAGAAGTGCCCCAAAGGTCTTGGCTCATGCCAGGCTCCTTGCTTAGGATGGACACTTATACTCAAGGAACTACATTGCCAGGATGTGACGTTAGTAGGAAAAGTCGTACAAGTCCTGGTGCGACTGACTTACGACGGGTATAATCTTTTGAATAATACATGGAAGCTGTGGCAGAGAAGGAAGCGATAACATTGTCCTTCGGTTGTCTCGGATGTTTCGGTCGGAATGTTTGTGTTGGTTTCAGTCATGATGTCCTGTTTCTAGGCGATATGAAAATCTTTTATAAAATCATATACATATAGAGTGGGAAATATGGGAAACTGATTGCTCTCATAAGTAATTCAAGAGCAGAAGAAGACATAGTTTTGAGATGAAATGGATTCTGGTAAATAAAGTAATAAGAATGGATTATTGTGGGAAAATTAAACTAAGTTGGGAAGATCAGGGCGATGATCTGAGTGAAAATATTTATACAAACTATTGAGGAATCCAATTGGAGCCAATTATTGATGATAATGTGTCATCAGGATGCATGCTTAGGTGTCATGAGGCTCAAAGGGGGCTATCTTCAAGTTCTTAATTGACCATCTTAACAAAAGTTTTTATTTTAATCTTAGCCAAAATAAACCTGTAGCTTTGAGCATTCTAAATAGTTTCACTAGAAACTAAAAGGAATACGAAACTGGGGTTACTTTTATTGAAACTATTTGTTATGTGGGAACATTTATCATTAACCTGGAATCACTGAAAGGTATATAAACATGGCCACCCTATTCTGTGCTATTGTATCCCCTGAATTTGAATTAGGATAATCGTGGGCCCGTTAACGCAGTACATTTGCTACATAAAAGAAAATTTTCCACGGGTAATGCCATTTGAACTATATACTTTCAAAATACTCTATTTGTAAGAGAATCCTTGTATCTAGTTCATCTAGTTCACCAGGATATCTAATTCGATATCTCTAGCAGCTACCCGGCGTCCGGGCTTAACCATTACTCCATCTGTGAAAAGGTCTGCCAAGTCTTCTTTCCTATCATAGATACTGCCCCGTTAGAAATTCTGGCCTTCCGTTTGTCCTTTCCTGTCCTGGCCCGCCCAGCATAGTTCCCTCAACCATTCCTCTTCACTTCTTAGTGTCATAGCCATGAAACCATTTCCGATTCGACAGAAGGGTTCTGGCCCGTGTAACGGCGTCCCTGCTCCCTTCTTGGCAAGCTCTTCCGCTGCCTCGTTGCCTCCCAACCCAGCATGGCCTGGATCCCAGAGTATCCAGACCTTGTTTGACGAGCCGAGTGTATGCAGTCCCCCAAGGCATTCCCATACCAGTTTAGAGTTCACCTGGTTGGACCTAAGCGCGTTGATCGCTGCTTGAGTATCGGTAAGGATAGCAATGTTCTGCTCCCTGTAGTTTCTTTGGAGATTAAATGAGGCACATCTGTCTATGGCGTATAGTTTCACCTGGAAGATGCTAGTGTACCCATTGGGTCCAAGTACATTTTCCTTGGACCAATGACACCGGCACCCGCTCCCTCTGCTGTGAGGGATCCGTCAGTGTACCAAGTAATCAGTTGCTGGTTTAAGCCGTATGTCGCAGGCACGCTCTCCCAGTTGGCCTTATTACTCCAACGTGTTTCAAACTTTTCATCGAAGTGAAACCTCGTTATCATGTTATCCCTTGGTATCAGTAATTCGGGATACCGCCTAGAAAGAATATCAATCTTCCTTCAGTTTAGGCAGCTTCCTGCCTCACTGATACTCTCGGTCATCCTGAATATTGCTCTCCTTGCTGCATCTGTATGTGCAGATGGAGAGGGGTTAATCCCAAAAGAACCTCCAGAGATGCCGTTGGCCAGTCTTTGTAGCTTCTGTAATTCCCTGACTTGTGTGCAGATTACCGCTTCATAGGGAAACATTGACCTTACTATTGCAGTATATATCCAAAGTAGTATCTTCGGGCTGCAATCCTATTTTTTCCTGTTATGGACCTACAAGTCATCAGAGCCCTCGTGGCTTTCCGACAAGTGTTTCCGACATGTGTCTTGCAGAGTAATTTTTGGTCCAGCGTAATTTCCAAATATTTGACCTCTGTTTCTCGTTTCACCTCCATATCATGTAATCTTATGACTCTCGGATGTTTAACCTTACGTCCCCTAGTGATTGGCACTATGGTGGTTTTGGCTGGATTGATCCCCAGTCCTATCTTCCTGCACCAGGCACTAGTAACCCTTAGTTCAGTTTGGATTCTATCACATAGGGTATCTTTATATTTGCCCCTGCAGTCGTCCGCGTAACCCTGGACTTGTATTCCAGTATTTGTGAGCACGTCCAGGAGTAACCCGCCCTATGGACAACTTTGACTAGTATTCATGGCAATAGAATTTGTACCTGTATGTACTTCTATTTGTCTGCTTTCTAGCATTTTGCCCATCTAGAAAGCCAGTGTGTTTCCCCTATGTCCTCCTCATTCTCGGTAATTGGCTGCAGCCTTGTAAACCTGGTTGCTTCTGTGATATGTTCGATCACTTCACAGAATTTCCTGGAGCTGTTTCGTTTTGCTTCCCTGATCGTGTAGTCAGTGCATTTTTGTACCTCTGCCAGTCCCCGGTTTGTTTTGGGCGGTTGAAGAGTTTTCGTGCCTCTGTTCTCATTCTGGCCAGGTTTCCGTTCCACCATGATACATCCCTTGATGACTTAACTATTTTAGCCGAACAACTGGCCTCATAAGCGTCAATGACGACTGTGTTGAGGTTTTCCACCACTGTTTCTAGTTCCAGTTCGCTCCTGACGTCACCGCCCCCTTGAAGGTGGGCAATGTTGTTGCTCAAGTGCATTGCTTAGGATTCTCAATCCGTTCTCCTGGGATTCCTTATTATTCTTTTTATTTCGGAGTTACCCTCAATGTCGGATTTGATTATCCTGTGATCAGACATAGAGGGTTCATCCGACACTCCCCAATTCCTAACCATCCCGTTCATTAGAGTATTTCGTAGAGTTATATCTAGTACCTCCTGTCTAGTGCTGGTCACAAATGCTGGAGTGTTCCCTAAGTTATACATTTCTGTCTTATTGCTAAGAATAAATTCAAGAAGGTACTCACCTCTTCGATTGGTGTCGCTGCTTCCCCAGACTTCGTGGTGGGCATTGGCATTGCAGCCGAGGAGAAGTGGTAACCCCTTCTTCTCACAGTACTTCGCCAGTTTTGAGACTTGTTCCGGTGGAGCTCAGATTTTGTCTCCTGGGAAGTATCCCGATGCCACGACTACCTCTCGAGCGCTGCTCCCGGCTTCCAATGAGACTTGGATAGCCACAAGGACCCCGGTCAGGAACTCTGAAAGACATATGTATTTTAAATTATGCTTAAGAATTATGCAAGCTCTTGACTTGTCACAAGAGGAATCCCAAATTACCTGCATGCTTCCTCCTTGCAGACCTCGAACACCCAGGGCTCCTGAACCAGCACTATTCGAATGTTCTCCTTGGAACTTGCCCTTACAGATGCAGCTTTTGCATGGTGGAGGTTTATCTGGGCTATCTTAGTGCTAGCCATTGGCTCTGTTATTGCTTGGAATTCTTTTCCACTGTCGGAGTATCGCCCTCCTCCTCCGACATGGTGCTTTGCTGCGTGTCGTTGTCCACCCTGAGCCTTAGGAGTCCTAGGTGTAGATCGTCCAGCTTCTGCTCTTCACTGGCCAGCAGGTCTACTTCCCTGGTTGATCCAGTCCTTTCCGCCTCAATGGCTTTCGAGACTTCTTCGGGGACCTCGGTATGCTTTTCCCCCGATGTCTCCTCCGAGGTGTCTTTCTAAAAGTCGTTTCTAGGGAAACGGACTCCTTTTTTGAGCGACTTTATAAAAAGGGACGACTTACGCCTTCGTCCGGGGCTCTGAATGCCCTCGCTTAGCCCAACACGGAGGGTTCGGCTTTCGTCCTCGACATCGTGTTTGTGAATATATCATATATAAGGAACCAAACAAGGTAATGGAGCTACGGCCAAGGCTACTCTAAGGGCTGAGATAAAACAACGTCTGATGACTTGCCGAAATTGTCAATCGTCCTTTCATCACTATTTTGTTTATTACCTTACCTACAGAACAATTTCACTAAGGCTTTACCTCCATTTTCAATACTCGCACTTAAAGCGCAGGTTTCCTACGTTCCTTTTTTGGAATGATCAACATGCCTTCCCCAATAGGCGCCTGCTGACTATCTAGAAGATTTTCCTTCTTTTTTCAACATTTTAGTTTGATTGTTACTCGGTGCCAGATCGGTTATTCGGTATCATTCGCATCACCGGGGATACTATCGAAACAGTAGGTTAATGCTTTTCCCTTTTTTCTCCGCCCTATTATAAAGGACTCCCAAAGCATACAGTCAGTCTTTACAATTTGTTAACTGTTAGTAACATAACTTAATTCTCCGCCGTTTCCTTAATGAATGCTTACTTGTCTGGGCCCAAAACTAAGGACTCCCGCGAGGTTGTGTGGTCTGGTGAGGGCATCCGTGCGTTTGAAACGCTTAAACAACAGCTTGTTGAGGCAATACTACTGACATTTCCTCAGCCAGATGCTCCCCTAATTATGCTCGGCGATGCCTCAGATACTGAGGTAGGCGCCACTCTGCACCAACGGGTAAATCAAAACTGGCAACCGTTGAATTTCTTTTCAAAACAGCTCAACCCAGCTCAACGCAACAACAGCGCCTACGATCATGAACTACTCGTCGCAAACCTCGCTACGAAATTCTTCCGTTTCTCCCTTGAGGGCAGGCCGTTTTCTGTGTTCACGGAGCACTAACCCGTTACGTTCGTGCTTAGACAAAAGCCCGACAAAACGTCCCCTCGCCAACTTCGGCACTTGAGTTATATCAGCTATTTTACTTCTGATATCCAACATGTGTCCGGTAAAGACAATGTTGATGCAGACACTTTGTCACGAATTTCAGAGGTCATAGTCCCCGCCTTGGTCGGTCAACGGCATAGGATTACTGCATACCATCCACAGTCCAATGGTATGCTGGAACGTTAGCACCGGACGCTGAAGGCTGCTCAAATGGCTTGTGACGATCCGTCGTGGTCGCGGTCCTTGCCTTTCGTCTTCCTCGGCCTCCGTACAGCCCAGCGAGAGGAGTTCGCGGCCAGCCCAGCGGAGATGGTTTACGGGGAGAAGCTACGCCTCCCCGCTTATTTTGTTCTGGACATCAGAGCAGTGTTAAACGACTCGAGAATGCTGCGTCGGCCTAGGGACGCGATTTCGAAGATGCAGCCGACTTCAACGTCCAGCCACGCGACATTGGAGGTCAACACCCCTAGGGGTCTCGAGACGTGTAACCAGGTCCTCATCAGGGTGGACGCCCCTCGGGAGCCGCTGCAACCATCATACTCTTCATCATCATCAATGGCGCAACAACCGGTATCCGGTCTAGGTCTGCCTTAATAAGGAACTCCCGACATCCCGGTTTTGCGCCGAGGTCCACCAATTTGATATCCTTAAAAGCTGTCAGGCGTCCTGACCTACGCCATCGCTCCATCTTAGGCAGGGTCTACCTCGTCTTCTTTTTCTACCCTTTATATTGCCCTTACAGACTTTCCGGGCTCGATCATCCTCATCCATACGGATTAAGTGATCCGCCCACCGTAACCTATTCAGCCGAGTTTTATCCACAACCGGACGGTCATGGTATCGCTCATAGATTTCGTCGTTATGTAAGCTACGGAATCCTTCATCCTCATGTAGGAGGCCAAAAATTGTTCAGAGGATTCTTCTTTCGAACCCAGCCAAGAGCTTCCAATTCTTCTTACTAAGGACATAAGTTTCCGAGGAATACATGAGGAGTCATTGTCTTGTATAGTAAGAGCTTTGACCCTATGGTGAGACGTTTCCAGCGGAACAGTTTCCGTAAACTGAAATAGGCTCTGTTGGCTGCCAACAACCGTGCGCGGATTTCATCATCGTAGCTGTAATCGGTTTTGATTTTCGACGGTAGATAGGAGAAATTATCAACGGTCTCAAAGTTGTAGTCTCCTATCTTTATTCTTCCCGTTTGACCAGTGCGGGTTGATGTTGTCGGTTGGTTGGTTTTCGGTGCTGACGTTGCCACCATATAATTTGTCTTGCCTTGATTGATGTGCAGCCCAAGATCTCGCGCCGCCTGCTCGATCTGGATGAAGGCAGTTTGTACGTTTCGGGTGGTTCTTCCCATGATGTCGATATCGTCAGCATAGGCCAGTAGTTGGGTGGACTTAAAGAGGATCGTACCTCTTGGATTTACCTCAGCATCACGGAGCACTTTCTCGAGGGCCAGGTTAAAGAGGACTCATGATAGAGCATCCCCTTGCCGTAGACCGTTGTTGATGTCGAAAGGTCTTGAGAGTAATCCTGTTGCTTTTATCTGGCCTCGCACATTGGTTAGGGTCAGCCCAGTCACTCTTATTAATTTTGTCGGGATACCGAATTCTCTCATGACCGTGTACAGTTTTACCCTGGCTATGCTATCATAGGCGGCTTTAAAGTCGATGAGTAGATGGTGCAACTGATGTCCACATTCCCGCAGTTGTTCTATCGCTTACCGCAGAGAGAAAATCTGATCTGTTGCTGATTTGCCTGGAGTGAAGCCTCTTTGGTATGGGCTATCCGGCCTAATAAGATAGCGGAGAATATCTTATAGATGGTACTCAGTAACGTGATACCTCTATAATTACTGCACTGTGTAATATCTCCCTTTTTATGTATGAGACAGATTATGCCTCGTTGCCAATCGTCAGGCATTGATTCGCTGTCCCATACCTTGAGCACAAGTTGATGAACCACTTGGTGTAATCGCCACCATATTTAACCAATTCGACTGTAATTCCATCGGTCCCTGGAGACTTATAATTTTTAGGCCAATGAATTGCACAGACTTGGTGGTGGGAGTATTTGTCCGTTGTCTTCTTTTGGCGGGACCTTCAACTCGCCTATGTTCTGGTTGATCAGTAGTTCATCAAAGTACTCAACCCATCGCTCCGATATGCCTATTCTACCAGAAATCAGATTTGCCTCTTTGTGTCGGCAGGATGAGCATCGAGGTGTATAGGGCTTCATTCTGCTGACTTGTTGGTGAAACTTGCACGGCTGGTGCGGTTGCTCCCTGCACTTTTCGAGTTCACAGACTTATTGGTTCTCCCGGGCTTCCTTTTTCCGTGTGTGAAGTCGCTTCTCTGCTCGCCGGAGTTCGTGATACGTCTCCCCGCGTGCCTGCGTTATCTGAGAATGTAGCATTACTCGGTATGGAGCATTCTTCCGTTTCGTTGCTAGCTTGCATTCATCGTCAAACCAGCTGCTCCGACTCGTTTTGCGGCTGGGATCAAGTATGTTTGTGGCCGTATTTTCGAGCTCGGAGTACCATGCCAACGAGATGGTGATCCGAGTCTATATTGCCCCCCCCCCCCCCTATATTTTCTGACATTCGTCAAGGCTGAGAGGTGGCGGCGTTCGATCAACACGTGGTCAATTTGGTTGAAACTGCTAATTGAATGATCCGCAGTCCGTTATCATTGGTATTTTGATGTAAGCTCTGGGAGCTAACGTATCGGCTGAATATGGGCTTCTTCCCTAATTGGCTGTTAAAATCCCGAAGTATGATGTTAATATCATATCTAGGACAGGCTTCGAGGGTTCCTTCTGCTGCCTCGTAGAAGGTATCCTTCTCCCACTCTGCAGTCTCCTCTGTAGGGGCATGTACGTTAATGAGACTTATATTCCTAAAGTTGCCTCGCAAGCGCAGAGTACATAGCCGTTCGCTTATGTTTTCAAAGCAGGTTTCATTTTTTGGCTGAGTAAGAAACCTACTCCGAGCACATGGTTTACTGGATGACCGCTATAATATATGGTGTAGCGGCTCTTCTCCAAGTAACCGGTCCCTGTCCAACGCATCTCCTGTAACGCTGTTACATCAGCCGTATATTGGGACAGGGTATCGGCTAGCTGCCCAGCAGCTTCATCTCTGTACAGGGAGCGCACGTTCCATGAGAATATGTGCAAATCGTTATTCCTTTGTCGTTGCCGGGTTCGTCATTGTGTAATCCGTCCAGTCCGAGGCTCCTGTTGTGGCTTCGTAACAATTTGTTTTCCATGTAGGGTTGTTAGCCCTACCCATCCCCCAACCTGTAGGACCGGTTGGTACAATTTGTCCCGTTTTTAGACGCGGGAGACTCGCCTCCAGCCAACCATCATACTAGTCCCCCTTAAAGTTCTGGAACGCTTCGAAGAAGCGCCTGCGAGCGTCAGATTCGCCCGGTGACTTTAAACATGAATGTTGGCTTTTGACTATCAAGATCCACTGTCGAGCCACACGGTGGATCAGTCTTGATTGCCGAAAGACGCAATCGTGATGGGTGCTAACCTCAATAGAACTGAGCTCGTTTCAGATGGATCTCATGTTGAATTTTTGTCTATACTTTCACCATTTTGGAACTTCAAATACCGCAGTAGGCTGGCTTCCAATAATAGAAGCACAAGAATCACTGGATATCAAGCGCAAGGAGCCAACTTTTACATATAATTCACTCCCAAAAAGCAGTTCTAAGTCGCGTCCTGAGTTTCATCTCAAAATTTTAACCGACGTTGCCCTATGAATTAATGATTTTGAGTGATAAAGTGACGAAGTCCTATTTCATCAAGGTTTATGCCCTGAAGTCTATGCATTGATTCTTTGGCATCTTTGCACAGATTAGTGAGGTGGAAAATTTACGAGCTTAACACTGTTAACTTAGTCGGTATGTAAATGGGAAAGACCGAGGATTTTAATGCTCTACACTATCCACTGTAATTGCTGAAGTCATCAAATTATTTATTATCCACGGCGACATGCTAGAATTAATTCTGATCGCTGCATTAGCACCGCATAACAGCTGTTCGTCAACCCTGTAGAAGTGATACTTAACTTATTCGTACTTACCGCAACCTGCAATTTGCAAGAACAATTTAACCATCCGCTCCTGCAATCTTTTCGCGGAACACAAGTCGCGCAGACCACACTGCTTCTCCCACTTTTGTTGCTAATAAATCTTCCGCTAATTAATTAAATGCCATTCATCATTTTTCACTAAATACACGGATGTGATGTGTGTTGAGTGGATATTTTGCATACATGTTTGGCTAATTTCCTTGTTATCAGCGTCGAGTACGAGTGAAATTTGCAACGAGATCCCCAGACATCCAGAACAGCTGCAAATGCCGCCCTTCCGCTGAGGCCACTTTCAGTGGCCAAAAATATTCAAGAGTGTGCTCGGTAATTGTTATCATTACCAAAACTAACACTGGCCCGGGGATGTCGGCATGGATCGATTGGTTTATGGAGGTCCTTCCTACGAACCGGGCCTCGTAAATTAATGAAGAAATTTATTCAAAAGTAGCATCAAGTCCGGTCCTCTGAGACGAGGAATAGTAGCGCATTTCGGAGCCTGTTAAGAGCTTGCCTTGAATAATAACTGTAATGAAGTAATAAGTGTTTAACATGACGTAAATGGTTATTAAATGAGTCCTTACTCTGAATACAAATGACCGTGATCATTGTTTCGTAATTGTGGAAGGAGAGAGTGTTTCTTCGATGCCTGGGGGCTTTCTCTTCACTTAGCCTGTTTTGATGGGATTTACAAATTCCCGAGTATCTGAATCACTTTTGATCAAAGATACAGGTTACTTTCATCTAGATACGTAGATATTGAAATAATGGAATGTAGTGTGGTACGAAACCCTGGAGAGAACTAACCCATCAACTTGTAAATTCGGCCGGGATTATTCGCGGTTTTGGGGTGCTTTTACGCAGGTTCCCATCAAGAACAACTTCTGGACCTTAGTTATGACCACTACCCTCCTCTCAAAAGGGATAAACCAAATCTTTCTTTTGGTCAACGAAGGATCCGTGTCGCATAAATTTTCTTTTTCTCATTACCCAGGTGTGTTTTAAAAGAAGCAGCTCCAGGGTACCCAGAGCCTATTACAAGGGCCGTGTCGATTCAATGTGGATTGCATACATTTTTCGATATGCAATCATGTCGAACTTTTCATTTTGAGCAGATGCATCTGTTCGGATCGTATCATTTTAGAGCGGATCATCCGCAACCGAGGAAGAGTGCAAGTTGCAGAAAAAACGAGGACGAAAAAATTCAAAATGTGAATTGCAATCTGCTGTTGTTATTATTACTTCATCTTTCCGTTCCTTTTATTAAGTTTTTTTCGGAATGGCTTAAGGTTTTTTTTTGTGGAGCAAGGTTTAGCGTAAAATTAACGGCAATCAACAAAATGGGATTTGTTTTGCACAACCCCTCACATAATTTGCCCAGGAGCAATCAATTCCGCTCCCTATGTATGGGATGTGGTCTCATTGAGCTAAACAGATCATTTACGCGGATCCCTAAACGATTGTAATTTAAGGTGAAAAGCTGGTGTAGCTATTATGCATTGCCCTCAAGGAGTTTTCTTTAAAAATTACGATCAAAAAGTGTGTAAGACAGTTGGAATGGCGAATACTGAGGATTGTGTCGCGTTTAATCACTGCTAAATTATTGAGATTAAAAGTCCGCGTACAATTGCTACTCCGACCCTTTATAATGCAATTTTTCATTAAGTTGTTGCAGAAAATTGTAAATTAGGTTTGTTGCCCAGAGAATTGCCACTAGCTCCACTGGTTCTGAATTTCCGATTTTTTTTGAAGTTGCAATTGCCCAAAGGAGTGACAACTATTGTCTTCGCAGACGATATCGGAGTGACTATCATGGCATAAGATATTGATGAGATCGAGATACACACAAACGAGGCAATTTTTGAAATCAGATGTTTGTAAGAAGAAATTGCTCTGACGCTCCCAGAGCATAAAACCGAGGTAGTTTTGATCACCAACCGAAAGACGCAAACGTTGGTAAAGATCAGGATTGGCGAACACGTCATAAATCCAACGCTTAAATACCTAGGAGTCATGGTTGACCAAAGACTAAAATTCAAGCCCCATCTTGAAAATTTTGCAGCAAAAGTTTCTGTGGTATGTAGCCACCTTGGGAAGAATGTTACTGAATGTAGGTGACCCTAGGCAAAGTGGTCGGTTCCTTAACTTGAGAGTTGTCGCCTACATTTTGCTTTATGCAGCTCCAGTCTGGGCATCATCATTGAAGTTAGAAGCAAATAGAAGGAAAATCGTGCTTACTGTACAACATTAGACGAAGCAGCTTATGTGATAGCAGGCGTGGTCCCCATCAACATCTTGACGAACGAAGGTCGACGCCTCTATGGTCCATCATATGCAATCGGCGAGTCCTGTAGTATTAACACGAAGTGAATCTATTTTGGAATGGCACCTAAAGGACGATCCTGTGTGTCCAGGATTATTCCAGATGTCTCCAAATGGACCAAACGAAGGGGCGGTGAAGTTAGTTACGACCTAACTTAATGTCTATACCGACACGGAGGGTACCGTGCATACGTTTATCGCTTCGGACGTGACAATTCCTCGTATTGCCCGAGTTGCGTGGAGGATGCAGAACATGTTGTTTTTAATTGTCCATGGTTCGCCCCACACAGAGCAAAGGTGGAAATTAACGCCGGGGCGAGATTGTTACTCGAGAGTAATCGGTATGGATTACACTTTAAAAAAGGACGGCAACTCCGCTACTGGCTATGTTATGCAATTAAATCTACTATCATAGAGTGGCCCCGCCCCCACTGCGGAAAGAGATTGCGAAGAAGTGTAGAGGAGGAAACAACTTGCTTTTGTAACAAGGAACTCCAGGGCACTTGAATGGAGCATGCCTCACACAGACTCTAGCGGGAAACGAATTCTGGATGTGGCGGCGAGAACAGGACTGGTAGTTCTAAACACCGAATCCACCCCAACGTTCCGGCACCCTGTGGCTGCGAGAGAAGCATTCCAGACGTAACCTTCGCATTAGAATCGTTCAAGCGACCATCAATACATTGCCTTCGAAGTGGTGAACACAAACTCTCGGTGTGCGCCACCCCAGTACTCTTTCTGTGCATGGAACGTTGCGAAAATGAATGGGGCCGAGCTGGAGGGTACTCTTATGGGCGGTGGCGCTGCAGCCGACATTGTCGTAAACTCAGTTATAAACCTGATAACGACGCCCTGCGGAACAAGGCCAGGAGGGCATCGAGACGAGGCAAACCTCTATATTGGTGGTCGGTGGAAATCGCAGAACTTCGGAAGGACTATCACCGGCCCCGCCGCTTAACACAACGTCAAAGCGACCGGGAGGAGGCAAGTACCATAATGACGAAGTACAAATCAGTCAAAAGCAGACTACGCAGCGCAATAAACAAGAGCAAGGCTCGCTATTATTGGAATCAGGTTGACGAGGTGAATGGGAACCGGTGGGGACTCGGTTACAAACTAATAACCCGAAAAAATCGGGGCTCTGAGAAAATCCTGTTCACTTTTGTCCATAAAAGAGTTGGAACAGGCAGTCCTCTCTATGAAAAGTAGCAAGGCACCAGGACCCGATGGTATTCCAGCAGAGGTATACAAACTGGTATTCCAATACCGGCCAGTTCTACTGTTCGGCGCATTCAACGCTTGCTGAAAGAGGGCACTTTCCCTGCTCGTTGGAAAATGGCGAAGCTTGCGCTGATCAGCAAAGTGAACGGCGACCCCGACTCGCCGTCTTCATACCGTCCACTTTGTATCTTTGACATTGCTAGAAAAGTGCTCGAAAAGCTCATCAGAAATAGACTCGCTGAGGCGATACGCGTTGCCGGAGATTAATCTCCCTGGCAGTTCAGTTTTAGAGCAGGGATATCCACAGTTGATGCTGTCATGCAACTCGTGGATGCCGTTCGACGAGTGGATGCACATAGCCGTAGTCTGTCCTGTTTTAGAGAGGTATGGGCTGACGCTCTTGGCAAGGAGGTATATCGTAAGCATCTCGCGCAAGTACAGAGACGGGGAGCTCAGAGGGTGGCGTCTGCGTACCACACTGTCTCTGAACCGGCCGTAATGGTGATCGCGGAAGTGATCCCCGTTGCCCTTCTTGCTAAGGAGCGTTAAGGCATACACAAGCGCAAGGGAAATGAGCCAGGGGAAGGGGGGGGGGGGGCTGGTTGCTCGTGAAGAACGGCAACGCACTCTAGACGAATGGCAGCTCTCTTGGCAAAATGAAACTAGAGGCAGATGGACTGCGTGGCTCATCGGCAACTTAGGTGCGTGGTTTAATCGGAAGCATGGGGAGACCGACTATTTCCTTACCCAATTTTTGAGTGGGCATGGAGAAGATAGGAAAGACAAGATCTCCGGATTGTGGGTTTTGCAATGGAGTTGTGGACGACACCCATCACACTTTTTTTTAATGTAGCAAACGGTTCCTGACTAGCTCTCTGACGATGGGGAGGTGTTTAGTTGGTGGTCCCACGACGTACTCAACCGGGAGTCCAACACCCTGTGCGTAAATGCATTCACCTATCCTACCCCCCCAAAAAAGGAAATTGAAATAAACTCCGGCTTTGCGAAGGCCTCGACTTTATAAAGGTGTTTTAGCAATGCCAGTTTAGAAACAAGTCGGAATACCGGAAGCTCGCGCTTCGGGTATAAAGGTTTTGTGTTCATCTTATGTGAGAAACTTCATCGCACATTTTTCTGTCCGTATATAGCTACAAATCCAACATAATCCTTCATATTTTTCCAAACTACGAGACATACGTACATATTACAGCCATAGATATCACGCTCACCCTAAACAAACAAACTGCCCATTACCGAATACTGTACACATATATGCACGTATATAAATTGATCGTACCCATATTTCCGATTTACTTCTTATATCTATCTGATTAGGCTCTACCCGCAAAGTCCATTAACACGCATATACTGTATACCTACATACATGTCTCGTTGGAATATTTGATATTCATATACAAATAACTAAAAAACTAAAATAAAATAATCCTTTTCCGCCCAATTCATACGAACTAACTTCGTTGTGTTATTGACGAATTGATATCTGATGATGACGTCATGCAGGTTGTAGAGTGCACGAAATTCACAAAAAATTGTAAAGTTTCACCCCCTATAACTTTGTTAATAATAGTTGGATTTTCTTCAAACTTGACCAAATTGTGCATTATGTTCTTCATTACACGCATGTCAAATTTTGTACTTCTGGGATGAACATAAGGGGGGTGCCGGGTAGATTTATAAAATGTAGAAATATACTATTATTAACTTTATTTGTGCAGATATCGGAACCGCATATATTTTGAGGCCTAGATTTCGTAAGGATGCACTACTGTGATTTTTTTCAGATTTTTCGGTTGGATAGGTTCTGAGAACGAGACCTGTTACACTTTTTGTCGGTCATATTTTGAACCTTCACTCCCCTATGTTTCATCTAATATCAAATATTAAACCAGATTCGAAAAGTACTAATTGAGACCTTTCATTTGATATCCCACATGGCTACATTCTGTGAAAAAAAAATTTCCACCCTCCATTCACATGTATGGGGAGCCCCCCCTTAAACTTAACATAAGATGGCGCTACTTACTGCATGTAAAGGGATCACCAGATTACATACTCTCACCAATTTTCGTGACAATCGGTCTAGTCGTTTCCGAATAAATCGGGTGTGACAGACAGACAGACAGACAGACGGACAGACAGACACCGTCTCGATTCTAATAAGGTTTTGTTTCACACAAAACCTTAAAAAGGTAGGATGCTGAATGCTACCCTACAACACGGGAATAATTCATTTTCTTGTATTTTTAAATTTGTGGTTATTATGTATTTGACTTGCTCCTTGTATGAGGATACTTATCTACAGATATATTATGTTAGAACAAAACTCACAGCTATTAACAAAAATGGCTTAGTAGGATACTTAGAAAATGGAATGCACAAAAGAGCAGGGAGTAAGTCTTTCCTGTGAAGGGCTTCCCTCTATCTATCAACTTTAGTCCTTCGGTACTGAGAAATTTGGCTGTTATTGTATGCCTCCTCTCCCTCCGTACTCTCCCCCCTTGGGGGCATCCACAAAATCTCAATTTTGTATGAGACTATAATTGAGTTACACTTAATGCTGCGCAATTGATAAGTTTAGAGCGGCGGTGTAGCGCAAACATCCAGGGCAACATGATTAAGAGACAGACGGTCAACTATATCAACCATCACGCCCATTATTTGCATAAAACGCAGGCAAATTCGCTAGCATGTAATACTGAATGATCCAAAAAATGTGCACAGTAAATCAGTAGAATTGGAAGACATAAAGGAATCGATCTCTCCCACGGGACCTGAGAATAGAATTTTCAACAAAGTAAGATTGATTGAGCAGGGAATCTGTATGATTTTTACGCCAATCCAGATTTTCCTCTTAGCTATTACGGATATCTGGATTGATGGACACTCCAGTTAATTAAATTTGTACGGTTTAGAGAGCTGTTTCAGTCACAAACATAATCGTGTGATTTTTTTGGTCATCTTCCGATATGTAATGACTTTGCAACTACTATCAGAGCCTTCCATCAATGTCGAGGTATTCAATCAATATACTTATTTTCCGCCAAGCTCCATCAATTCGAGAGCTATCTAACGAGTGCAGCCTGCGGTTTTTATCAGTAACCTGGGCATGTTTCCATGGTCAGCCCATACTCGTATGTAAGTTTCTAATGCAATACCTAACATGCAGCTCTATTCTGATCTATATATTCTACCTGCGTTCTCAAAATACCGGTAGAAATTGGATGGTCTAACGTTTTTAACGCTAAACATCAGCCCTGTTCGTTTTTCACTCGGTATTTCATTATAAGCTCATCTTAAGTCACTCACTTAAATTCCCCCATCTCATTAAAGGGTTCCCCAGAGTAGATCTTTTCTACAAGTGGAGATCGGCAAATTTCTATCAGAGACAGGCTGTTCCTGGTCCCTCTGGGAGGATAAAGAAATTTCGGGTGCCATAGCAGAAGATTTAAACTCTTCGTTGCCTTGGAACCAGAATCAGCAATTAAACTGTCGGTAGTATTGCCTGATGCTGCTACCGAGAACAAGAGAGAAGCTTACCATAAGGACAAGTGGTGGATCCTAAATGCTTGTCGCTACACTAAACTTTCCTGTTGGAGCCAAACACAAAGCAGGAAGACTTGCAGAAATATTTTGAGCATTCTGACTGGCCATGATTCACTAGCTGGACATATACTCAGAATAAAAATTCTGTAATATGATGCGTGCTTATCTTGTAATGAGGAAGTAAAGTCCACGCCATTGGTAATGTAAGTGTCTCGCCTATTAATGCATTAGACTTCTGAGTTTTAATGCTAATGTCCTCCGGGTGCAGCGGATACCATCACATTTGCCTACAGAAATCCTGCGATACATACTCGAATCTGGGATACTCCTTTCGACGAGCATGATCATTACAATGGACCACTCTAAGTAAAGTAACACTTCTCCCCCACCCCATACGCACACATACACATATCGGGATAGTTCTTAAAGTGAAGAGAAATAGCACCTACCTGAACATAAAGTCCTTCATAAAAGGTATTAAGCAGGTGTACGGAGAGACCCAATAGAAATAAATAAGAAGGCTGATAGAACCTTTGGACAAACTAATCGAACAAAACTTCCTAGAAAACAAATATATGGTTGCCATTTACTCCTGTCCGGATGCCTCAAGTGGTTAGAACGCCGGGCTGTCGTAGCGGAAGGTCGCGGTTCAAAGAAGAAACTTTGCTTCGTAGATATATCAATTAATCGACACAGATAGGAGGGAGTGCGATGACCCATCAGACTGAGAACCTTGGTTTTGTTAGCGTTTAGCTACAGAGCAGCTCTACTTGAACTTCTTTCCAAATCGAAGGAAATTTGACCAAGGTTTATGATCCGGTGAGAGCAAATAAATATCAGCACCGTAGTCCATGTTTTTGAAAAAAGACGTCATCGTCCATTGAGTTTCGGATAAGGCACCATGTAGGACGGGAAGAAATAATATCGGTGACCAGATGCAACAATGGCAAACTCTAGACCCCGAATGCAGCAAGTGAGATTTTCCGTCATCACATGTCGCTCTTATAATAGCTATTAGTTTCTCCAGAATATCCCTGCTGAATAGAACACGCTATATTCACTCTCCTTTCACATTATTTGCAGCCGTCTCCAAATCGTGAAGAACATCATCATCATCAACGGCGCAACAACCGAAATCCGGTCTACGCCTGCCTTAAAAAGAACTCCAGACACGCCGGTTTTGCACCAAGGTTCACCAATTCAATATTCCTGAAGGCTCTCTGGTGCCCTGACCTCCGCAATCGCTCCTTCTCAGGCAGGGTCTGCCTCGTCGTCAAAAAATTCTTCGGAGGATTCTTCTCTTGAATGCGGCCAAGAGTTCGCGATTTGTTAAGAACCCATGTCTCTGAGGAATACATGAGGGCTGACAAGATTATAGTCTTGTACAGTACCAGCTTTAACCCTATGGTGAAACGTTTCCAACGAAATAGTTTTTGTAAGCTGAAATGGGCTCTGTTGGTAGCTAACAACCATGCGCAGATATAATTGTCGTAGCTGTTATCGAGTGAGATTGGCGACACTCAATAGGCGAAATTATCAACGGCCTCAAAATTATAGCCTCAGATCTGTATTGTTTTCGTTTGACCAGGTGCAGACGTTGTCACCATATACTTCGCCTTGCCTTCATGAATATGCAGCTCAAGATCTGGCGCCGCCTGTTCGATCTGAGTGAAGGAAGACTGCTCATCTCGGGTTATTTTTCTCATAATGTCAATACCGTCAGCGTAGGCCAGTAGCAGGGTGGGCTTCAAGAGGATGGTGCCTCTCGAATTCACATCTGCATCGCGAATCACTTTCTTCACTTCCGCCAGGACGCATGATAGGGCATCCCTCTCTCGTTGACCGTTGTTGATGTTGAATGGCCTCAAGAATGATCCTGGTACTTTTATCTGGCCTCGCACATTGGTCAGGGTCAGCCTGGCCAGTCTTATGAATTTGGTCGGGATACCGAATTCTTCTCATGGCCGTGTACAATTTTACCCTGGCTATGCTTTATGCGGCTTTAAAGTCATAGATCAAATCTGATCTGTTGCTGATTTGCCTGGAGTGAAGCCTCTTTGGTATGGGCCAATGATGTTCTGGGCATATGGGGCTATCCGGCCTAGCAAGATAGCGGAAAATATTTTATAGATGTTACTCAGCAACGTGATACCTCTATAATTGCTGCACTGTGTGATATCTCCCTTTTTATGTATGAGACAGATAATGCCTCGTTGCCAGTCGTCTTGAGCACAAGTTGATGAACCACTTGGTGTAACTGGTCGCCTTCATATTTAACCAATGCGGCTGTAATTCGATCGGCTCCTGACAGCTTATGATTTTCAAGCCCATGAGTTGCACGGACTGTTTCTTATACACTTGTTGGTGACAGTATTTGTCCGTCGTCTTCAGTTGGCGGTACGTCCAACTCGTCGATATTTTGGTTATTGCCCAGTTCATCCGAATACTCAACAGATCGCTCCAATACGCCCATTCTGTCGGAAATCGGAGATTTCCCTCTTTCTCTCGGCAGGATGAGCATCGAGGTGTATAAGGCTTCATCCTGCTCACTTCTTGGTTAAACGTCCGCGTCTGGTGCGATTTCTCTCTACACTTGTTGAATTCACAGACTTATTGGTTCCCCCAGGCTTCCTTTTTCCAACTATGAAGTCGCTTCTCCGCTCGACGATGTTCGTGATGAGTCTCTGCGCGTGCCAGCTCGGTGTACAGCATTGTTCGCTCCGTAGCTGATATTTATCGTCGAACCTTCATACGGCTGGGGCCAAGTATGTCAGTGGCCGTGTCAATAATATCGCTCCTCAGGTGGTTGTGAAGACCATTCTTCATGTCAATGTTTGTCTCGAGCACATCTGTTAGCTACGGTTATTGCGGCATCCATTTCTCCTTTATAGGTGTTGCGGAGGGCTGTGTTGTGGACGGCTTCAGCATTCACTCTCACCTGATTGTCAGAGGAGATTGTAGGTGGTGTTGTAATTCGAGCCCGGAGAACTATGCCAATGAGATAGTGATCCGAGTCTATATTTCTAACATTCATCAAAATGTTCTAACATTCATCAAGGCCGAGAGGTGGCGGCGTTCAATCAGTATGTGATCAACTTTGTTGAAAGGGGTCATATCTGGAGACCCCCACGTTTGCTTGTAGATCGCTTTCCGTGCAAACCAGGTACTTCCAACAACTATTTCGTGAGACACTGCTAATTAAATAATTCGCAGTCCGTCATCATGGAAGCTATGAAAGCCAACGTATCGTCTGAATACATGCTCCGAGAATGCGCTTAACTGCCTCGTAGAAGTTATCATTCTCCGACTCTGCAGTCTCTTCTGTAGCGGCGTGAATATTAAGGGGGTCATCCCGTGTCAAGGCCGTTTTTTTGCCTTTTTTTGAAAAATTATTTTGAAGAACTGGATGAAGATAGAAACGTGATTTTTTCACCATATGTTTATTGATCTTGTATATGTGATAACTTTTTCAGCTTGATATCGTAGCTAGTTTTTGGAATACGTGTCAATTTATGCACCCATCTCCAAAAAAGGTGTTTTTCTGCTGCCACGCTGGAGGGCGCTGTATTTATCTGAGGAACAAAAACTAAACGGCATTTTAATGTGGACAATATTCCATATCAATACGATGATGAAATCCGCGCACAGTTGTTGTCAGCCAACAGAGCCTATTTCAGCTTACAAAGACTGTTCCCCTCGAAACGTCTCACCATAGGGTCAAAGCTCTCACTGTACAAGACTATGATCTTGCCAGTCCTCATGTATTCCTCGGAAACTTGGGTTCTTAGCAAGAAAAATTGCGAACTCTTGGCCGCGTTCGAGAGAAGAATCCTCCGAAGAATTTTTGGCCCCCTACATGAGGATGGACGATTCCGTAGCCCACACAATGACGAAATCTATGAGCAATACCATGACCGTTCGGTTGTGGATAAAATCCGGCTCAATAGGTTACGGTGGGCGGGTCACTTAATCCGTATGGATGAGGATGATCCCGCCCGGAAAGTCTATAAGGGCAATATCTATGGTAGAAAAAGAAGACGAGACAGACCCTGCCTGAGATGGAGCGATGGCGTGGGTCAGGACGCCAGACAGCTTTTAGGGATATCGAATTGGTGGACCTCGGCGCAAAACCGGGATGTCTGGAGTTCCTTATTAAGGCAGGCCTAGACCGGATACCGGTTGTTGCGCCGTTGATGATGATGATGATGATGAATATTCCACGGTCCGCAAACTAGGATAATTAGAAAATATTAAAAGGTAAATTTTTGGTGGGCTTTTAAACTTAATTTTTTGAATTTTGGTGTTTTTTTACGGCTTTTTTTATGAATAAAAAAAACGACCAGTCCGATTGCAATTATCCTAGTTTGCGGACCGTAGAAATATGCATTAAAGAAGTCGTGAAAATGTCAAAGAATTTGGTTGGATAGCTTTTGCGCTATGGTGGCTGCCGATTTTCAAGATGCAGTTTCAAGAAAAACGCATTTGAAAGTTTATTGTGATTATTAACAGTAAAATTTTAACTCACCATTAATCTGCTATACCTGGTCCATAGAGAGCACCCTCCATTTCTTCGAAAAAGTCTTGCAAGGCTGATTGATGCTCTTTCAATTCTGGCTCTTTTAGCGAGGTCAGTCGATCGTCGTTCGGACCGCAAAATTTGTGCTTCATTACGGCGGTCGACATAAACCTGACATATGTGACCAACTTGACATCCCATTGTCACTAGGATTTTGAGAACGCCATTGAATCCTTCATTGAAAATAATTACAGCCAGAAAAGTGGCTATTTCTACGACCTTGGCCCCAGAATGAAGGTGTTTAAGAGCGGAAGTCCAGATCAATGCATTTAACAACTCATTGTTATTCTGGGTCTCTCTTCCTAACTATCTGTTAAGAGATCATCTCGTGGCAAATCTTCGTAGATTGGTTTGATGACTGTTTGAACTTCTTCAGTCAAAGGTGCCTTCTCGTGGTGGAAACTATCCAGTTCTCCTTTAGTTTCTGCTTTGCGCCATTTGCACCAACTGTCCTCGCCTGCTGGACAATTTCGATGCTGGCGATTTTCGTCTGTAGAACATTTATGAAAGAAAGTTGCAAAAATGTCTTGCTTCATTCCTTCTATCGAATTTGCGTGTCGACGAATAGCTAGTCCAAAAAATGTAGTGAGGTCGTTAATAACCTTATCAGTAAGTTTTCCAGCCCCTTTTGCACCAATGCCTTTGTGATTCTTCTTTGCATTTCGAAGCCGCGTTCGCATTCTTTTCTCGACATGTCCTAAGCATTCCTTTTTAAGGTTTTGTGTAAGCACAAAACCTTATTAAAATCGGTTTACCGTCTGTCTGTCTGTCTGTCTGTCTGTCCGTCTGTCTGTCTGTCTGTCTGTCTGTCTGTCTGTCTGTCTGTCCGTCACACGCATTTTTCTCAGAGACGGTTATAGCGATTGACACCAAATTTGGTAGAAAGGTGGGAACTGTGAACGCTCACACATACAGTGAGTTACATCCTTTTACGTTGAATTTAAGGGGGGGTCCCCATAAATGCAAAAGGGGGGTGTACAATTTTTTTTCATCAAATATAGTCATGTGGGGTCTCAAATTAAAGGTCTCGATTAGTACTTTTCGAAGCCGGTCTTAGTTTTGACATTTCTTGGAAACGTGGGGAGTGCGGGGGGTTGAAAGTGATCATTTCTTTAAGGGGGCCATTCTCAGAAACTACCAAACCGAAAAATGTAATAAAAATCAGGAGGCTGCCACTATATGGTACCTTGGCTCCGAAATACCTTTCATACCGATATCTGTTCAAAGAAAGTTAATAATAGTATATTACTATAATTTTTTGAAATTGGCTTGAAACCCCCCTTAAATTCATCCTAGCGGCAAGAAATTCTGCAGTGATGTAGGCTATAATGTAGAGCATGATCATACCAAGTTTGATGGAAATCGTACTATTACTAACAAATTTATAATACGTCGAAGTTGTTGCTTCTTTGAAAATTGAAGACTATCAATGTCAATATCACCCGAAAGTGGACATATGCATATATTACGTGCTACGTACTAAGAAATACACAAAACCTTTCGTACCTGAAGCGTCATGCTTCCGGTTTCCCGACTTGTTTACTACTACATATATTTTATTATTTGTAGAAATTTGCAGAAATACCGGAGAAAACTCCAGCAAAATCCAACAAACAATATACAAAACTTGTCCCAATTGGAACATCCATGTTCATGCTTCCTAAAAGTTTCCTTGCTGATGTTGATGCAAAGTCCTTTTTCTTCTCTGATAAGTATCGATTGCCATGAAATACTCGTTTTTTAGTGCGAGCATGACGTTGAACGTTAAAGCAATCTCGCTTCGTACGATCCATTTAAAAAAATCACCTAACACACAAACAGCACAATACTTACAACAAAATATAACTGAGTATAGCTTAAAAGCCTTTCAGTGCTCACTCTAGACTGGATTATCCTTTTTATTCCAAACAGCAAATAAGTTTAGACAATTGATTGGTTTTCCATCTTTTTATATTATTATTATAAAAGACTAACAGGTAAAAAAAAGATTCGATGCTCTTTCTCATCGAGTACTCTAGCCGCGGCTGCAAACTCCTTAGCTAATTAAAAACCGTAATTTCTGAACGACTCGGAATATCGGAAAATCCCTTTGCCCACATATTCTCCACTATATATAGATACAATTCATGCCAAAAAAAAAAATCGATTTCTCCAACCCGACACACGGGATGACCCCCTTAATGAGGTTTTTTTTTTCTAAATTTGCCTCGCAAGTGCAGAGTGCATAGCCCTTCGTTTATATTTTCAAAGCCGATAACGGCAGCTTTCATTTTTTGACTGATTAAGAAACCTACTCCGAGCACATGGTTTACTGGATGGCTGCTATAATATATGGTGTAGCGACTCTTCTCCAGGAAACCGGTCCCTGTCCAACGAATCTCCTGCAACGCTGTTACATCATCCCTATATTGGAACAGGGTATCGGCTAGCTGCTCAGCAGCTCCATCTCTTTCAGAGAGCGCACGTTCTATGAGAAAATTCGGAAATCGTTGTTCCGTTGTTGTTCGCAGGTTTGTCGTTGTAAAGATCATCCTGTCCGAGGCTCCTTCTCTGGCTTCGTAACTTTGGTTTTCCGTGTAGGGTTGTCAGCCCTACCCAACCCCAATCTGGAGAATCACCCTTAGTGTAGTAATAAACTACTACAGGCCCCCCCCCCCCATTACAACAAGGTGATCTCCGAGGGGGAGTTGAGTGTGGGTACAGTATATGCTAATGGACCCATTTGTCACTCAAACAGGGTTGAAATGAGGTAAAGGATTTACCAAAGTAGCAGTCAAATATGTAGTTAGAATGCTACTGAAGCCCGACTGGATAGTGGTATTTGCTGATGGTAGATAAGGGAGATTGGAAGGTCTTGCTAAAACGTCGTAGAATGTCGGATCAAATGAAAACAAAACGAACGTTATGCTGCAAATTGGGGAAAAAGGACCCCACTTAGGTAGAATATTATGAGTGCATACAATTTTGAAAATGTTGACAGTTTTATGTACCTTGGAAGTAGCAGAAGAATTCAGCCGTGTAATAAAATTTACTCCATGATTCCCTCCATTTGAATGGCAAAATGCATATACAGGCAAACGAAGCTGTCCGTCTACAGAATGATCGTCAAACCTGTACTAGTGTCGTCCCCGCATACTCGAACAGGGCGGTCAGATTCAAATCTGCAAGAAACTCATCTGAAGCGGCTTATGCTACGAAGCTTCACCAAAGGTTATCAGTTACTATGGGAAGTCTTACGCCTCTCTGAGAGCATATGCCCCAGGAGAATTCCTGGGGTAAAAGAGCAGGCTCAAAGGAGATTATCATTCGGCAGCAAACTCTAAATGAGAGGAAACTTTTTTGGCAATATGAATCAATAGGCAGATGGACTGCGCGGCTCACCGGCAACTTAGATTCTTGACAGAATGGAAAGCATGATGAGCTTGATTATTTTCCTACTCACACACGTACTAGAGAAGGGCGATCAGAGCCAAGACTGCAAAGCACTCATCTGAAGTAGCTTTTGCATGAAAATTAACTCGAGGCTATCTAGTACCATGGAAACCGGGATGTCCTTCTAAGGGCATATGCTGTAGGAGAAATCCTGGGAATGTTGTTTCGGTGCTCTGGCCTGATTTTAGTCGTCAAACCAAGTTAGACCTCCCCCCTCCAACCGCTACGTTTAAGCAATGAACTATGAACCTTTACTAAGGCAGCAATCAAAATATTTAATGCGTTTGACAAGAGGGTCCTAGGCAGTAGAGTAGAAGCGGTTCATGAAATATACTGAGCTTGAAGTCTGGACAATGATGCAATTGAAAAGACTCCATTAGACTGGTCATTTATAGCGTATGGTGAACGTAAATTTACCTATAAGGGTATCTCAGGGTGAAATTGAATCTTATACGTCAGTCGGAAAACCGAGGAAAAAATGAAAAGCTTATAACGTGGCGAATTGAGCATTTTTGGTAATAAATGAATCTTGGGTGTGATCATAATTATCCTCAAAGAATTTGGCAGACGTAGTAGTTTGACGCAATAAAAACTTGTTTTTTCTATTCGCTAGTGTTGATTTATATTTCGCAAATACCGATATTTCGGAAATTACTTGTTCCGTTCATCGGCCAAGACCAAGTCTTGTTAGCCTTGAAGGAACAAGTGGTTCCCGAAATATCGGTATTTGCAAAATATAAATCAACACTAGCGAATAGGAAAAACAAGCCTAATTACGCTCAGAGAGTTATTCTCAGCAGTACGCTTTACCTGTTGATCGCAGGATATTCCTCAATCATTCCTTGCTTCCATCAGTTGTGTATTTATCGCAGATATTCTGTTTAGGGTGCTTTCTTAGACATTATCGATCTTATAAAAAGTTGTAAATGACTAGCACCATCAATAATAATAGCCTCTAAATTTATCTCCATTGAATTTAGATACGAACTGGCTACCTCAGTTCTTGGTCTGCAATTTTCATTAGACAAAGTATTAACTGGTAATGAGCGAATTTTCGGTAGATTGCAGCGGTAAATCGTAAGGAACGAAAAGGTTAAGTTTTTTCCTTAATAGGTTTATTTTGAGGCTCCGATACGTGAGGTTTGTTTTTGATCTCGGAGCACAGCTTGCAGCTTCCAGATTGCGCGTGGTCTTCCTAAAAAAAGTTATAAATGAAAAAGAATTTCGGTACATTAATAAAATAAAATTCCTCGGAGGGTATCGCTCGAATATTAACTTAATTTATTTACCTTTCATATTCCCAACTAAGTGATATCTATTTAAATGAAAAATAGCAAACATTAATGTCTTGAACTCATTTGTTCATGCCGGGGCTGAGTGAGGAATGAAAAAAAGCTCCAAGATGAGCCGCGACCATTCTTCACGAACAATAATAAAGAATCATTTGTTACAACACACATCTTAGATATTTTCATATCTTTTGTTGCTCCTCTGCAGCATCACTGGTCCATATATGAAGAAATATCAGATCGATCAGCAATCAGTTAACAAGTTGTTGATCTCCCTCATCAAATTATCGTCGAAAATGAGACAAACGGTCATCGGTGTTGGGTAACATGTTGCCGTTTGGAATAGTTCCAATAGTACAAAGCCTGGATTGGTCCCCGGGCCGCGTGGATTTCAATAGGTCCAATGACTGAGTTGACTGCCTCTGACTGACGAGTATAATATGTTCGTTTCATGAAACTACGTAGGTACGAATACGTATTCCAAATAAGAAGAATTATCGGGAATAAATCTCGTCCAAAGTAAATTAAAGTGTCCGTTGTATAATTCATCATAGCCCGGTGCCCAAACACGGGATCAAAAGAAGTAAAAATGGTCACCATCATCATCATCAACATTCAGCGTCGACATGAGCCCAAAGTTTGGCATTGGCACTAGCTGACCTTATATGAGCCTGACAGTGGCGTAGGACTGACTTGGTTAGCCTCCATAAGGATGCCTCTAAACAGGCCTTCGGAGCATACCTACGTGTGTAAAGCGTGAGAGGGCGTTAGTAATTGGATAAGTAGCCTCCTTGGATTTATGATAGCCAAATGTACTGTTTACGTTGAAGACAATTTAGGGAAGGTTTTTAATGAATGAGCAATCTTGTCTCCTCTATCGCCTGCTCCCCAAATCCATGCAACATCACTGCTAGATGACCTTTTTAGTTGCCGCTTCCAACCCAACATGGATGGCATTAAGCTCACATTGCGTTGTTTGTTGCCATTGTTGTTACGTTGTTTTCATACAAATCAATCAAATACATGTCAGCCGAAAATTATAAGTTATTTCTCTTGCCGAGAATGTAGGGACTCATCCTATATGTGTCCACATTCGGAGCATAATGACTGTGCTTGGTTTGGGTTGATGGCCCGACGGCAGCGTACTGGTTAATTCCTACCAGCCAACCTACCAACTTCACAATAATGGACTCGGTGTCCCCCAAGATGCCATCGAAGTCATCAATCGCCGCGACAGTACCTGGGAATATATTATTAGATCGTGGCTGAAAGAAAAAAGATACAGTGAACAGTGATTGAGGAAAGTGTTTGCCTCCTTGCGGAGAGGGTGTTACGTTTGAATGTTTTTAGAAAACTAGATATGAAGGATAAGCAGGAATAATGGGAGAGAAAGAAACCACCGAGGCTAGCAACTAACAACATAAGTTGACGGGCTGTTAGTCTACTACAACAGTCTGCTATCCTGAATCATGTGTGCATGAAAGCTCACAAATTCTCCGTCCAAATAATCCAACCTTTTAATGTACTTCAAGGGAACACCTTCACAATATCAGGCCCCCACGTTGGTGAACTTACAGCGGACAATAATTATTCTGTCGACAGGGGGGTATCTGATGCTGCATGCGGTCAACGAATGGGAAGGAATTCCACGAGCTGACAGTGGTAAACGCCTGCTCCTGACCCATCATGCCGCAGAGGTCACTACCTCTAATAGCCCTCAAAATCGACCATAAGCAGTTTCGAAATGTTCGCAACTAGACATTTTCAGACTTCGCGTCGGATGACGGAATCTGGAGTACCATTCACTGAAAATTGAAAAAGTTTAAGCTTTAGTCTGACGCAAATTTCATCAGTTAGTGAGGAGCAGGCCAGGATTATGCTAACAGCAACTCTCACTTCAATCAAGAACGAAATTCAGTTTCATGCTTACTCGAAAAAGATTTCCACGCAATCAACGAAAATCAAATTCAAACTTAAAGTTTCAGTAACAGCTTGGCAAAACAGAAAACAGTCTAGCAGGAACTATTACGGAGGCAGGAAAGGCCGGGCTGGAAAGTAACTCGTTCCATCCCCAACGTAAGTTCTAATGGTGGTGTCAGCTGAAAATTTAATAACGAAATTTCAAAGTGTCCATTTACAGGAGAGGAAAAGTTCGACGTTGTTCGGCTATTGTCTTGCACCCAAGCTATCCTTCCAACATTTTAAGATTTTCAAGTAAATGTCTTGCATCTGAAAGTTTTCTCTACTTTTCCGGTCTTATTCCTGAAACCGTAGAGAAAAGTAGTGGAAAATGGTTGTATATCATATTGGAAAACTGCTCGGGTATATGCAGAAGAAGAAGAAAGGATTCAAGTCAATACTGCATCTCCAATTGCGTGGATGAGGTAATGATATACGATGCATGTAACCATTGATGCAAACAGGACCCTTTCATTACTGAGTGAAGGTCAAAATCTATTCCCATTTCCACTTGAAAATCTTCACCCTATCTAACAAATCTCTTGGTCCTTTCGTCCGTCATTCCCTCATCAGCATCACTATCACCACGACATCTCGTCGAACCCCTTTAGCATCCCACGAGTCGTCAACCCCAACCCAGGTCCAGGGGATTACAAACAGTAAACGGTAAGTCCTAATGGTATTTACATTACGCTTAACAAACTCCGTTGGTTTTAGAGACAGATTTTAATTTATTAAAATATTTGCTTGGAATCATACTCCATAGACGCCATGAAGGGGCTCGGTTGGAAGATACGAGAAATCAGGAGATTACATCCACGTCCAGTGGCAGGACCAGTCATTGCTTTCTCGTTCTTTGCCTGACAGTTTTGATTTCATATCCGTCCTGTAAATATTCAGCTTCTGGAAGTCTTTGGTTCGTCCTTAGTAAGCCAAATCACTTCCTCTTTGCCTACATACTTTTGCGTGTATTCGGGATTTTAACTCATCTCCTGGTACTCCTGATTATCTGGGGAGCTCTAGAAGTCATCCCTGCTCACTCATTATATAATTTGCGGTCATGTAACCCTATTTAGGATTATAATATGTGTATGTTGAATAAATAATGAATTTGTATCAGGATTTAATGTAGGTCTCCCCATAATTGGAGTTTGGGAGTGGATTGAAGGAATCCACGGAAAATGCTGATGTTATTTCTGATGTTCATACTCCAAATTTATGATTGACAGAGCAGCTGGTTAGGTCAGTTTTCCGCCTGTACAAAAATTTGTGAATGGCTTCGAAGATAAAGAAAAGAAATTTATCTATTGTTCTCGGATATAGAGGGTGAATGGGGTTGGGAGCTATAAGAACAGTAAGACTACAGTATTTAGTAGAAATCGACCCAGAGACTCCATCCAGCTCGAGGTTGGAGAGGGCAAGTCCGAGGTACATGACACTACCCTGTCGGGAAAAAATTGACAAACTCGCCAACCAAACGAAGAAACAAGTCGTGTACCCGGAGAAGGCGGAACTCATCCGAAAGACAATGAGAGGGGACGAAAGCCTACTCAATAATTGCGGACTTGCCGAAAATGAAGACTGCTACCATCGATAAGCGAAATTTCTCTATGGATGTCAAAAATGGCATAATGGAAAAGAAGAAATTCCTGGATCTTATCACTCCCCAACAGAACTCCTGGAAGACCGCTGAAGAGGAGCTGAGGTGAAAGAAAATTGTTAGCACAGCCCCGAGTTGCGCAGGACTTGGCGCTTTCAGGTTGACAGAAGGGAAAAAAGGGTGGATTTGCCGCCAATGATGTGGTAAAATGAATTTCGCGAGGTGGTAGCGTTGGAAAATGGCGGAAATGCAGCATAACCAGAATAAGAGAGATATCAATGACAATGACTCCGTGATAGTAAAGTCGAGGCCAACTATGACGGTAACATTAGCGCCATACAAAAGGAGAAGATAGAAAGCATAGCCAAAGAGCCTTCTCATCAACCGGGACGAATGGAAATCTTTCGTAGAAACTCTTCGAGAAATTTTCAAGAACAGCCTAGAGAACTGTAGGCACGAAAGCAGTTTCCAACTTAAAGCCCATATGCACCCTCGAAATAAGGGATCTGAACTGTCTCGCGAACAAAGAAGAGGTGGAGGAAACGAGAAAATGGGGTCACCCAGATAGAAGTTTCATCTGGCAAACCCTGAGGGCAAAAAATGGCGGTTGCCTGTGGCCTTCAGAACTCAACTTGCTCATTGCGGAATCTTAACGGTCATCGCTTCTGTTACTTTTTTTTGTATAAATGGACGTGGTAGATCTGCAGATACTGCAGGTGGATGACTTTGCGAGGAGGCCGTCCCGCCCAGCGGTTTTACTCCATTTGAATGCATTGATCGTTGAGATGATTTGGAGCAGCAGTCCGAACTCATATGTTACAGCAGCTAGTTATTTCATCCACAAAAAGTGGAACTTCATCGAATGCCATACGGTTAAGACCCATTGTGAAATGTTTCTTCCACCCCCGCAGCTGCCCATCATTGCGAATGAGAAGTCAATCATTAGGTTCACTTACAAGATCATCAAAAGGCTTGCCAGTTTTTTCGTGATTCCGTATAGGAAGACAGTTCTTCCACTACCGCATGACAGCTGGATCATATAAATTATCGTTGTTGAAACTTGGGGATCGCAGCTATAAACACTGCGAGAAGTGGCGGACGTGGTACAGAAACAAAGGCAAGTTATCATTCGATTCCTTTCGAGGCCGATGTCAGCACCTCTCTTGATCTGATTGCTCGTTGCCGGTCAATTGAAATCAAACTTTATGATAAGCTCTGTGCTGAAACAGTGTGCCATCAATGACGAGTCGGTGGAAGCTGCCGAAATTTACAAACCTTCCATCATTATCGTTACAGTCACCAGAACCGTGCTTTCTCATCATATACCCAAACAAGGTGTTGACAGAGCCCACCTTGGTATTCACATCACTCATCACGATCACAATGTCACCTTTAAGAAGCTTCTCCTGAACTGCCTTCTCGATCGTAGAATTGGGAAGCTCCTTTACTTGGACCGGAATGTTACAGTCTGTCAGAAACCGGCTCCCAGGACAAGACAGCTCGCTTTGCGGTAGCTGTCATAAACAACCCGACATCGGATGCGGATTCTGCTACCACTTGGCTTTCTAGAGTAAAATAGTGCACTGCCGCAGGAGAGCGAAGAGTATTTGCCAGAATGCCACCATCTTACTTCGCTTAGGTCCAAAGTGTCCAGCTTAGATCGGAATTCCTGATCAAGTTGGAGAAAGCGAGCATTCTGAAGACCTTCGCTACCGTTGTTGAGGAGCGTGCGCAGATTCCCGAAACCAATCATAATCTGTTTTCAATAGCCAAAGGCCTTCGGCGTGAGGTCATCATTTCGTAGCAGTAAAGTTTCAAAATTTGCAGGTTGTTAGCCTTCAAATTTCTACCCGTTTTAGTCGGGGAAAGACTTTGCGTCCGTTCTAAAACTCTAACTCACAAGGCATTTATGTTCGATAGAGAGTTATTTTTTCCTGCTTGTTCAAAACAGCTTATGAATAGCGTGGTAGATATGCAGGTAGTTATCGGCGGCACAATTAGCATTGTGGTGCGCCGCTTTGATACAACGAGCTCTCAAGACAATGACAATTGCCTGAGGGCAATGGAATCAGAATCTAGACGGGACAGTTTTTCAGTACCTATCCGTACGATGGATAGCAGCAGTAACCTACAACCAAAGGTATTTCTGAGGTTCCTAAAGAATTGTTCACGCGTGGCTCTAGCTAGAGCTAAGCAATCGAGGGTTTCGTCTCTGCAATTAAACAATGCAAGTTTCAGGATATGCCGATTCTGGTGGCATGGCGCCCGATGAGCTAGTGTCTGGCACGAGCTTCCATCATCTTATAAGAATTCGCACATAATGTTCAAGGAGAGCGGTTTAATGGGAGAAGGCCAGAAGGTTCTTGACTTAGTATTGGTGGTAAACCTTGCCCATTTTAAGTCAGCGGTTGTCAAATAATCCGAGTAGACTCTACCTTCAAAGTCAAACGCAACGCCGAAGCACCTGGCCAGTCCATAAGCCTCTACTTGCCCCTACTTACCTATGACAGAGAACCCAGAGAAGAGTAATCTTGATCATGTCACATTGACTATTCAACATCTCTGCATTGCCTCACCAGGATGGAGAATGCCACCAATGAGTAGAAAGCCTTAATGACTGGTTGGCTATCGGTCAAAATGAATACATTACGCTTGGGGCTTGGATCACGTACCCGCCATCGACAGCGAGTCCTCCAGTATCGCTTAAAATTCATTGACAGACCGTACGACTCGGATACTGTGATCCATCGGGAAGGAATACTGTGTCTCAATCGCGCAATACATTTTGGTTTGAAAGCCAAACTTATTACGGGAGTGTCTGGAGTTTCTGTGGTACTTTGTCCAGGAGTCTTGTGCCTTTATCACTTTTTCCGGCTGGCTTAGTGTTTAGGATATTAGGCTGTTGCAGCGGAAGCTCATGGCTCGAATCTGAATGGTTGGAAATTTATATCGTAATTGGATGTTGGTTAATCAATCAATTCAATCATTATTAACCAGACATAGCAGAGCTGGTCAGTGGCTACCTCAAAGATCACATTCGATTATTCTGACTCTGAACATGGTTCCTAACTATTGCATCAGTAAGCTACCTAAGTAAGCTTTGAACTGATGAAGGGGGTAAGCTGCTCCCGAAATATATATCTACATTGAAAAATAAAAATTTTTAAGGAAGCTACTGGTCTATCAATTTCCGTCTAGGAGCTCTCCGATTTTTTTAAAAAAGGGTTCCTATGTTCTTTGGCCAGTATCTTACTAAGTCTTACAGAATCACTGATACTTACGCTTTTCTGGCATTCATTCGTTTACGAACGCTTTCTGGCAGTCCAGATGACTGACTTATACCTGTATTCCAGTAGCAGATATTAAAGACTTTGCTAGTTAGCTTCCCGAAACTCCATTGCCAGTGGGCCGATATCAAACACCTCATCCCAACTGTAACAATTCCCCGAGTTAGGGAAATGCAACATTGGTGTGCTGCTCCTGCTAAACACTGATCGGGTTCTGTTATTACCAAATTTAAAGTGAAATGCACCTGTTCCATTGATTTTCGAACTTCCCTGGGTCTTACATTGGCCGCGCAGCCTATCATGAAGCGACGCGTTAAAGTCGAATACTGTAATCCCTCTGGCAAACCTGAACAGTGGTGAACTAGGTAAGCTGTCCGCAACCACGTCGACTAACTATACCACGGTTAGGTCGTTGGAAGCTAGGTTCCCACACAGAAAAGTTTGCAGGCTTTCCTTGGCGAGGATACATACTTTGGGCCAGGCCCGATCAGTACTTCTTGTGCTGTGGAACAAATTGTAATATTTCTTTTAGAGTCCTTAGATGATTTGATCTTCTCGGGTCCAAAGCTTTTGCATTAATGCGATGTCGATACTTGCCTCCAAGAGGGAGCACTACCCTCAACATGGTCTGCTTGCTTAGGGGACCGTCGGTCCCCATCACACCTTCGATCTTCACTTCTTCTAGGAGTTTGTAAGCGGCATCGATTGGGTTCAAATCATAGGCCGGTTTCGCGGAGTGGACCAAGTCAGCTTTTGTGTTCTGGACTCTGAACACCATTCTATAACCCGAATTTCTCAATGTTTCCACGTACCTATTAGCAAGCAAGATTGACTGTTCGCCTGAGGCTCGGCTTCCAGACCACCCAGTTGCCCATGGGGATCCATGGAACGCGCACGGATCAGACGAGTTTGTCCTTTTTCATGCAGAGCTTCGGCAATGAGATAAGACCAAAATGCTTATTTAGAGCTTGACAGCTTCCCAGACGCCAATAATTTTAACGGCGCACGAACTAAGAACGTCCCTGGAGAACTGGTCCTGACATGTTACTGTGTGCTACCTACGGGCCACTTGGGAGTAATCAAAGGAGGGGAAGAATTCCACTGTTCCGCTTTACTGATCAGGAAATGTTCGAGAGCTAGCTCTCTCTGTTTGTCCTCAATGCTGATCTATACCTCCAAGGTCAGTTTTCCGTTGGCATTCTATCTGCCAATGACATCAATAAGGGACTCGCCACAACATCGTTAAAGGACTCCGTAGCGTGCGCGACTGATTGTTGCGTGGCTTCAAACCCTTGGAAAGTTCACTCCTTTCGCTTCTCTGCACGACTTCATCATGAGATCGGTTCCGTTTTTCAGAGCCTTCACTTTCTATAGGCTTTCCAATCATTTATTATAATATCTTTAAATGATCATCCAGTATTTAAAGCGGCCCTTTTTGTCAAGCTCGTCGGTAGTACTAGCCCTACTACTTCTTATACTGGCCTTTAAGCAGAGCTCCAGTCAATTTTCACTTTTTCGGTATATTCCGGCAGCTGTATTTCTTGTCCAGGAGACCACTGAAATAAATGGTTTCGGGAAGGAAGTACTATGGTTTGAAATTGCTACGTTCTGTTCAACAAAGAGACGGAGAGCGTTAGCTCGTTTGTCGTCTTATACCCACAGGCACCTGTTGGAACTTATAAGACAGCGATGCTACAGCTAGATGCCAGAAGCCTGTTCTCCGTTGATGCCCCCGGCATTTCAGACTTTTTCTGTTCTATCGTTGCCCAATTTCAAGATTTTGTATAACACAACACATTAAAAGCGGTTTTCGGTCTGTCACGTGCTATTTTCACGGAAACGGTTAGACCGATTGACAGCAATTTTTTTGGAAAGGTGGGAACTGTGAACGCATATGCATTCAATGAGTTGCATCATTCTATGTGGAATTTAAGGGGGGGGGGGGTCTCCATATATGCAGGAGGGGGACGTAATTTGAAAAAATGAAATGAAAGGACTCGGTCGATGCTTTCCGATGTGGTCTTAGTTTTGACATTTGCTGGAAAGGTGCGGAGTGCAGGTCGTCGAAATTAATTATTTCTTTCACCGAACCATTCTCAGAAACTACCCAAACGAAAAATTTTTAAAAAAATCAACGCGCTGCCACTAAATGGTGCCTAGGGTCTGCTCGAACAAAGCTAATAATAGTATCTTGCTATAATTTTTAGTAATTGGCAGCAAAACCATCCTTACGTTCATCGTAGAACCACAAAATGGAACAATGTAAGCTATAATCGAGAGGATAATCTTACCAGGTTTGGTGGAAATCGGAATATTACTAACAAAGTTATAATAAGTCAAAGTTCTCGCTTTTCTGCAATTTGAAAAATTTCAATTTCAATATCACGCGAACGTGGATATTCTCCATAATATATGCATATATTACCTGCTATGGGGGTCCGATGAAATATTTTTATAACAGAAATACACAAAACCTTTCATACCTGAAGCTTCCGGTTTCCGGCCTTGTTTTTAGTTTGAGCCCATGTGTTGGTCTCGCGACTACTCCGGATAGCACCGCTCATCAGGATAAGTGTCTTGTTAATTAAAACTGAAGGTGCTCAAGATATCCATCTGAAGCCCACATACTTGAGACCAAGCTCACAGACCTCTATGTTGGCTTGTGGTCCAACTAACACCTTTCATGGTATTGAAGAACGATCCTCGGGCTGTTACCTAGGTTTATCCTTTGCAAGGATCTCCTTATCCGCAAGACATGACTAGCTGGCAAACAGATCTTTTACAGTTGAATTAACCTACTCCCACCTGGCTCTGCACTCTCTTGGTCCGTGCACAGGGCGTTCACCTGAGGCATAATTGGACCAGGCTGCCTAAGCTGGGTACAGCGCATTAATCACATCTAGGTAACATCCCTGTCGGTGCACTGAAATGTCCTACAGCTACTTCCAGGCATTTCCGTCCTGTATTTCTAAGAAATTTCATATCTTTTAAGGACTCTAGGTAGGTAGTTTCTGGGTGGACAAAATTTAGCAAGTTCCGGATTCCGGACTTTTTCCTCAATGCTTTGTTTGAACTTGTGCTGCAGGTGTTAAATGAAGCTAAAGAGGCGAGCGAATTAAAGGCTTTCTTTTTATAGTTTTATAAACAATCCAAGAAATTTAAAGATTTTAGAACGAATCCGAAAATCGAATTGGATGAAGTGTCTAACACTGCAATTCTAAAAGTTTCGACATCATAAATCCTGTGGTGTCGTTGACATATTTAGAATCAGTACACGTGCAGTACCTTCCGCCGTGGAGCACGTAACACCCAATGTTTATAATTAAAAGCATTTTCTCAACAAACATTAAACACTTCCTCGACATAAACACTGTCGTCATCATCCTCATTACTATTTGAGCTGCTGCCACCGTCATCGAATCTGTATGTTGGCCTGTTTCACTGCATTGTTGCATCAAACACCAAATCCGACCCCTAAGCTTGCATAGATTTGGATGCTGCGGCTATCACCCGGGACACAGAGACATTCCAGAGTCCGGCATCCGAGTACGGGGACGTTCGACATTCTTTGCGTAAACAGCCTCCGTATGAGGAGCCGTGTGAATTACGTACGCGACTCATATTGACACAGTGTTTAGCAGACGTGTGGCGTCGTTAAAAGCCTCCAATCCGACATGGCGACAGTGGGCACGAAGCTCCATGGATTCTGTGTCTCACGGGGGACCGGCGACGTCAGCCGTGTTGAATATGAGTCTTCCCCGCTCTTGTAGCGGACAAAAAGGAGGATATTTATGGATCCGTAAATCAGGTCTCAAAAGAATTCACTACGATAATGCACAAATAACAAATTTCACGTAAATGGAAGCTGCTAACGGACACCCCGATGAGTCTGCACGGGTACCATGGAGAATCCTTTAGAATGTTGACAGAGTTATGCATGCGACAGTATTTCAAGTTGGATTTTCAACAGGTTGTGATTTTCGCTTAATTGAAAATGGGATCAGAGATGACAATTTAACGACCTTTGGGGCATTGGAGCTCTATAAATTTTCTTGTGGGAGCCATGAAACAGAAGCGCGTCACTAGTCCGACATGATGACAGGACAAATCGCGCTATTAGTCGGGAACAGATGTCACTCGACATTTAACAAGGAAGAAATTGAATTAGTCTCTTGAGAAAAGGAATGGGAGATGGTGTCACGACGAGGAATTTGGGTGGGCTCGGACGCTCTGAACGGAGGTTGAATTAATGTCTGTCACGTAATGGCAGGCAATGAAGTCTCAGATGTTGGAATTTGTGGTAAAGTGCTTTGATAACAATGTTACCACAGTGGGACGTGACCTAATGATGTCCACTTTTCACCAGGGCATGTCATTATTGAAGATTGCTTTTCTAGTCTAACTCAATTACGGCTCCTGTATTGAACCCATTTGTTTCCATCAAGGCGTGGAAGAATGTGGAAGAAAAGGAATCATTCGTAGGTTCTTAATTAGCGTCTGTAATTGCCCTAAGTGCACCCATTCATAAACATTCATAAATCCAACTCCTTTCTGATTGAAAGCTACAATTTTTTGAGAAGTCCATAATGAGACCGCACACCGATCAGCCTGATTTTATGGTTGATATTCCAAGTCTACTGTGACGGCATTTATCGTTTATTGGTCTTGGAAGTAGCTTTGGTTCGAATGATGGTAGGCGCAGAACGGTAGAACTCTAGAACGCTTTCCTTTGCTACGGTATGAGCGATCGTTAGAACTGAAGATTCACTTTGACTCCCGCTCATTACCCGGCAGACACATTTCCAGGGATTTCAATTGATGTTCATCTGCGGATTCCATGAAAGGTCGATGCAGATTTTTTTGAAAGAAGTGTTGCCGGCACTTTTGTCACCTCATTTAGTTACACTAGGATATTGGTACTTGCCTCATCATGATGGTGCTGCTTAGATGTATCCCATCAATAAAATTCCCTTTCATCCCTTCCGCCTTTTAGTCTCATCTAAACCCTTCACTATTATAGAACAATGAGCGTCCTTTCAGCACGGTAACTCTCCCTATCTGTATCTTCTCCATCTTTTTGAAGAGATCCTGTCCCATCCGTGAAACATATTCTTAAGAAAATTACCGGCACTTTGCCGTCATGTTCATATATGAAAAACGCAGAGCATCAATTGATCCGCAATGAACAGCATCGGCCATAGAACACTGCCTTGCGTTCGGTCCATTGAAACTAAGGAAATCACTACTCCTTCTTTCCGTACTGCACTTAATATGGTGGCGGCGGATGCAACAGCAGCGGCAGCAAGAATACCCGCAAGTTCGTGATCGTCAGTCACGTTTCTGGGTGTGATCGAAACTATTTTATTGGCGAAATTTATGTGGAGGCAATTTTTTACTATAAAGCGAAATTTTATGTTACAGACATCGTTGTTACAGGGGGTTGCGTTTCAGGTGTAGCTGCCGCAGAACTGTGTACTTAAAGCATGTGCGCACTGCAAGGAAATTATATGTCCATCGAAGTGAGTTCAAGTGGAAGCTACATGAGGAGTTCATTTCATTTATTCGAGGTTTGAGGAAGTATAAGGCACCGCATCTACTTGTTCACCTCATCCATTTCATTAGTAACTATCTTTCGCACCATTTCTTCTCTATGTAAGAGAGTCATAATGTACTCGCTCATCCATCCGTCTTTTAGCAATTCAAGACCTCAATCCGAAGAAGTGGATGCTTAGGTTTAAAGTGCTTCCTTGCCAGTATGGACCACGCAAGCTAATTTCATGCCTCCTAACATGAAGTATTGCATCCGATGACTGTCTGAGCAAACCAAGCGGTGGGACAGGTGATTTAGAAGGTGGTTACGGGTCATCAAGATGAGCCGGTGGAGAGCAATGTGCACTTGTCATTTGATAAGAAATGTAATTATTTGATAATGTCTAGCTGGGAAGATTTAGGAGATGCTCACATGCTCTTCTCTTGTGATTGGAGTCAAGGACAGTACATAAATATAATTAAAACCTGCGAAGATTTGACCTATTCCGTCACATATTTGCAACTTTGTCTAATGTTAATTATGGAAGAATGGATACTTATTTAAAGGGGTGTACTTCGACAACTATGTTTAAAGCTGGACTCAATAGGCCGGCTCTCCCATACAGGCGAATAAATTGACTGTCTAGGGTGCTGAACCTTCGGGCGAAGATTCTTTTCAAAGCTTTCATGTTGTTAAGAAGCGATATCCGAGTTAAAAGTACTTTGGAATTTCCGCAGCTCTATGCCAATGATGTTGTGGTATATTGTCACTCCTCCCTAACTAAAAAACCCAAAGCAAAATAAAGATGAAACAAGCCAAAAAATCAATGTTATAACAGAGAAGGAGAAGGAGTTGACTGTGTTTGGGCGAAGCACGAAAATGCGCCGCTTATCGCAGCACCCAGTGACAGAGGCAGCGAGGGCCGAAACACCCGATATGACAGCGGGACATCTAAATAAAGAGGAAATCTTGCAAAATGATGCAGCAAGGGGAAGGCAACTCCTGTACCCTGCAGAATTTCTATTCCGGCAAAAAAGCCCAGTAAAAATCATTAGACCTGAGCAGGTGGATTTGGATACGAGTCGAGTGGAAATACAGTTGACCGTCATAGCTACAGCCGAAGAGGGAAGGTTCATCAGGAAATGCGCGACAGTGGTGAAGCGTATGCGGCCGGTAACGACCCTCCAGCAGAACAACGTCAAAAACGCACTGATGGAACTGAAAGTCCTGGGGGTTTAACGTGAGTACCTGCCGTGAAGGCATAATCCCACGGTCCTCTTCAGACACGGATTGATTTTGGGACCACAATCAGAGCTCCGCCATGCAAGCACAGCGGTCCTGGTTTATACTGAATGCAGGCTCAGCATTCACACCAGTGGATGCGAGGCCTATCTAACACCTCTGCCGCAACTAAGGAGTTGTACAGCGCAACTCCACGCTCGAGCTCCGAGGAGCTCTGCCCGCGATGTAGGCATAACCACAACCACCATGAAACTCCCACAAGGGGGCCAACCGCAAATAACCGAACCTCCAGGAATTCTCCTGGAGCATATGCTCTCAGAGGGCCATCCCGGTTCCCATGGTACCAGATAACCTCCGGTGAGGCTTCGTGGCAGAGCCAATTCAGATGAGTCCCTTGCAGACTCGGGTCTGATCGCCCTCCTCGAGTACGTGGGGAGCACTGATGGAACTGGAGGAATTGCAGGACCGCATTTCCTTCTACACGCAAAGATGAACACTAATTGAAGAGCCTCGAAAAGTAGAAGCAGCAACACCTGCCGCAAGAGAACACTATAAGTGCCAAACGGAACTAGGAAAAAAGCGCACGAGGAAGACACGCCTGAAGAGAACTTTATTGAAGTAGTTTCCAAGACCCAAAAAAGAAGGCAAAGAAGAACAAAAGGAAAAAACATGTTATGCTATCAGAAACCCGTCTGTCAAAACACAAGGAGGTTACTAATGATGAACCAGTAACAGAAAAGACGAGGAAACGAAGAAAGGCTAAACCGTCGCCTCTACTTATTAAATCAACTGAAGGCAACACATTTGCGGAAATCCGTAGTGAAATTAGTTACAATATTAACCCCGAAGACAGTAGAGCAAAAGTGTCTTCCATATAGAAGACGAAGTGTGGTGGAGTCTTCTTAGGCCCAAAGACAACTGGCAAGAGTACGTTCTGTAAAGCGGTCAAGGAACAAAAGGGGGAAAGACTACGACTAGTCTAGCGCCAATGTTCTCTCTAGAAATTCGAGACTTTGGCTAACTAACAGAAAAAGTGGAAATGGAGAAGGCCGTCAAGGGCGAATGTCCGGAGGAAACTAGTGTCCCGATGGATGTCACTTCTGTGGACTTTCGAGGCCAGAAACTCCCTGTGGTGTAAGCCGCCGAGCAATACGCGAGAGAACTCCTTAACATAGGAAAAATGAAGATAACTCTCAGCAAGTATAAGAAGAGACAGTTAACATTATTCTCATCGTACAAATTAACCACAGTTCAGATGTCATATTTTCGATGTAGGCCAAGGAAGGACGAATCTTGGTGAGAGGAGAGAGGACTCCAGAGGAAAGCAGACCCTGGAAAAGAGGGCAAGAACCGGACTCATAGTTTAAAACACCGTATCCATGCCACCATTTCAGCGCCCAGGCTGCGAAGGAAACATTTCTGACGTAGCTTTTGCGTCAGAATTTCTGACACCGTCGGTGGAGGAGTGCAGCGTATAGCGTTTGAAGTGGTTGACGCTATTTGCTGGCGTGCGCCATGCGCTCCCCCTGCGCATGAAATGTCGCGAGAGTCAACATAAGGGTTTTCTTCGAAGCTCTTAAAACAGGCAGAGACGCGTCGAAGGCCACCTCCGAGGGTCATAGTGTTGCAGCTGACACTATCGTAAACTGAATTATGAACTTGAAAACGACAACCTGTGAAGCTTCGATGCCTCGCAGGGGGACCCAACTATGACAAGCCTTTTATGTACCGCTGGACAGTTGAAATTTCCGAACTACGGAAGCATAAGCTCCACCGTTTGGCACTTCGTTTGCTCGCCGAAGCCAGAGTACAAATCCGCGGAAAGGAGACTCTGCAGAGCGATAAATAAAAGCAGAGCTCGGGGCTGGCAGAACCTAGTCCTAGATGACCCGTGGAGGCTTGGCTATAAACATGCCCTCCAGAAAATTGGGGCTCTACGGAGTATGTGTTGACCAGTTGGACCGCATTGTACGGGCATTATTCCTCAGGCGGATTGACGAACGCGTCAAAGACTGCCCCTTTAATACAATGAAATAGCTCGAAGACACAGTTCTCACTATGAAAAATAAGTCGGAATGGAAAAAGAGACCCTGGGCTGCTGTTTGCATAACGACTGCTGTGTATGTTTGACACTGCTGGGAATGTGCTGCGACCCGTACTGCTGGGAACTTATCCCGAAGGCAATCTGGGTTCAGGGCATGGAGATACATGATAGATGACGTTAGAAATTCCGTAAAACTAACTAGTATGCTGGGCACATTAGAAACCTCACACCTCACTAACTATTGCGATCTCGACTTTTAAATCGAAGCAACATTTAATCCCCTAAAATCACAGACTCGCCCCTCCTTTTATTAGGAGAAACGAAAAGACTAATCGTATTTGCACCAGCGCAAGGATATGCTCACCTTTGGATACAATACCAGCGCTCTACAGATAAGCATGAACTTTACCATGGCTTGGTATACCCCTTTTCTGGATGATACAGGCGGAAATTTTAAACAAGTCGGAATACCGGAAGCTCGCGCTTCGGGTATAAAGGTTTTGTGTTCATCTTATGTGAGAAACTTCAACGCACATTTTTCTATCCGTGTATAGCTACAAATCCAATATAATTCTTCATATTTTTCCAAACTACGAAACATACGTACATATTACAGCCATAGATATCACGCTCACCCTAAACAAACAAACTGCCTATTACCGAATACTGTACACATATATGCACGTATATAAATTGATCGTACCCATATTTCCGATTTACTTCTTATATCTATCTGAATTAGGTACTACCCGCAAAGTTCATTAGCACGCATATATTATATACCTATATACAGACATGTCTGGTTGACAAATAACTAAAAAACTAAAACAAAATAATTCTCTGCGACCCAATTCATAAGAACTCATTTCGTTGTGGTATTGACGAATTGATATGCGATGATGACGTCATGCAGGTTGTAGAGTGCAGGAAATTCACAAAAAATTGTAAAGTTTCACCCCCTATAACTTTGTTAATAATAGTTGGATTTTCTTCAAACTTGACGAAACTATGCATTATGTTCTTTATTATACGCATGCCAAATTTTGTACTTCTGGGATGAACATAAGGAGGGGCGCCGGGTAAATTTCTAAAATGTGGAAATATACTATTATTAACTTTATTTGTGCAGATATCAGAACCGGATATATTTTGAGGCCTAGATTTCATAGAGATGCACCACTATGATTTTTTTCAGATTTTTCGGTTGGATAGGTTCTGAGAACGAGACCTGTTACACTTTTTGGGGGTCATATTTTGAACCCTCACTCCCTGTTTCATCTAATATCAAATATTGAACCAGTTTAGAAAAGTACTAATTGAGACCTTTCATTTGATACCCTACATGGCTACATTCTGTAAAAAAAAAATTTGCACCCTCCATTCACATGTATGGGGAGCCCCCCTTAAACTTAACACAAGATGGCGCCACTTACTGCATGTAAAGGGATCACCAGATTACATACTCTCACCAATTTTCGTGACAATCGGTCCAGTCGTTTCCGAATAAATCGGGTGTGACAGACAGACAGACAGACAGACAGACAGACAGACGGACAGACAGACATCGTTTCGATTCTAATAAGGTTTTGTTTCACACAAAACCTTAAAAAAGCACTGCTGCGCCACGTTGGGGCAGTGTGTGGGATTTTTAATCGTTTAAACCACCTGCACTTCCCCAACTGTATCTGCATGAGACCACCGTGGGGGCTCTGGTCTACACCAGCGTGACTAATTCACGCATCGGCCACGTGCTCCGAGCTCGATCTAATTCCTGAAGTTTTCGTGAATCGCGGTTATTGTTGCGATTGCCGCGCTTTTATTTGCTTCCGACCTCAGCCTCTTCTCCATGAAGTTATGGGATCCAATAACTAGGCTGAGGACATCGTTCGACCTTGCACTTTCATCCGCGAATCTCGACCATTGAATCCTGATATGCTTCCGGTTCCCGTAAGGAAATGTGTTAACTGGTATTTCTCAATATACAGGATCAGTGTATAGATCCAGCAAACTTTCCGGAATTATCCCACTACTGCTCCCATGTACTTTACAGCTCTTTCCTAGTGGCATCTCGGAAGACTGCAGTCAAATCGGGGGGTTCGCTGTCTTTTTCGCTGGTAGAGGCAGTGCGCTTCATTCTGATCCGAAAGAATCATTGTCGCGAAGTCCCTCACCGCCTCATCCTGTACTGTCTTATATCCATTGCGCACGCTCGGCAAAATTCGTAGGTATCCTGAACTCACTCTTCTCCAGTTCACTGTGTTGTCCGGTGCTCCCGCCCAGATAGAAGCCGCATATAACAAGATGAATATTCGAAGCAATCTTTGCTCAAGACGATCTAGCCTCTGCTGTCCTTTATTGCGCAAGGTTCAAATTCAACTCGGCATCAATAATTACTTCTTGGTATATAATGATAGATTTTGAAACTACTTCGCTACTATCAACTCCAATTTTGAGAGTATCGTTTTCTTGCAATCAGTAATAAGGGCTGCTCCGCTATTTCGTCTGCAAGATTCAGTTTAACCATTCCCAACGATGATTTGATGGCGTGAGTGGTTTTAATTCCATAAAGTTCCATATCCTGGAGGTGCTTCGCAACTACAACCACCGGTAAGTCGCATGCAAAACAAATTAACGTTGCCTATTTCGGTATGGTTCGTCATATTTTAGGTTGCATTCTACAGGAGGGGCCCCAATATGTATCCTTCGAGGACACCGAGGACACAGCATATTCTTCTCCCTGTTTTCCGCCTCGTACCAACCGTATAGGTAACTCCCGACTATTTGAGTTAAGTAGTAGGACAACCAATTTAACCAACGTACCTAAAATCCAACCCGGTTTGGCTGAATTAAAGCCATTTTCAATATCTAGCGTCACCATCGCCCATCACTTGCCAACGACCGACGTCCTTCGTGCAGGATTGCATCAGTCGTAGTACGACTTCTTTAAAACCCATACTACTGTTTCGATTGATCAAACGCTCGAGAAAATGAAGCAGTTCGTTGTATATCACCCTATCCAGCATTCCCCCCCAATTAATGCGACTACATGGACAGGGTGGGCAGGTATTTTTTGGTGCTTCGATAACAGCAGCAATCAATGCGTCTTGCACTGGGCGAGAAACACTCCTTCTATTATGCACGATTCAAATGTGCTTATGAGCCATGTGGGCCTGATTTTAGAAGTCAGCTTGAAGCATTGCTCGGAATCCCGTTCAATCCCCGAGCCTTTTTATCTCCAATTCATCCGCAGATCCCTTGGAGTTCCTCTTCGCTCCCTTCCGAGGATTTAGAAGAAGCCCTATTGGAGCGTTGGTTGAGGCCTCATCGTTTTTGTGGGTGTAGCGTTCCCTCACTAATTTTTACTAATGAGGTACTGAGGTAAGTCAGATCGATGATCGAGCCTAATCCTTTGGTCTCTATATTTTACAATGTTCAGCTCCGCAAAGGTTTGGAGTGGACCCATTACTCGGCTTTCTCATTCCAAGGCTCATGTGTTGAAACCGCTGGCAATAATTTAAGAGATATAGTCTCCAACGCGATACTGTCTAGCATCTCCTCGTGTCGCGATATTGTTGCACTAGGGAAGCAGATCTTTCGCCAAGGCAAATTTCCTTTCTCTCAATACCATATTGACCAGATACCTAGAGTAGTTCCACTGTATTGAATCTAGAAATAGAGTTCAATCAGTTTCTATACTCCTGAACGATTTTGAAGGTGATTAGAGAACTACTTAGGACTCTCTGTGAAGCTTATTCTTTAGCAGGTCGTTAATCGCATAGGCCACTGGCCTAGGAACCCCACATTTTTGCGAAGGGAAAGGCCCGCTTCACGGTACTGTTCGAAAGGTAGCCTACCTTTCGAACAGTACGTGAAGCGTGAAGTTGTTGAGCCATCGGGGTAAAAGATCTCAGTATATCCTCTCACGCATTCTTCTATTCTCTTTGTTTGTCCCCGTTTTCTCTACCCTCAAGGATAATTTCTTAACTTCTACCAAGTAGATGTATGGGGATGCCAGAATCAAAAGGTGGTACCAAAATTGGATTCAGGTCTCCCAATAACTTCCAATGTTCTGTACCGTGGGAGGCACGTTGCTCTCATTGCACTGCTTTGAAATGGAGTAATACATTTAGAGCTACGCCGAATGTTGTGTCCAGGTTACAATACCCAGCAAACTCATTTGTATTACCTTATCAGACCACACTACGAATGCATTATTACTATTCTGTTAAGGGAAAGTCGCACCGCGTCCTTGAAGAACTATTGTGCCCCTATTACTGGTTATAGTGTACCTGTTGATCATAGTATCTCAAGCAGGCCTGTAACCGTTAGGAACTTTAGTATGTTCCCCACTTCCAGAAGTTTCAGCTTTGCATCTGGTATTAAGTGTTCTCCTAGATGTATCGACCTACTTTCCACAAGTGCCGGACTCTGTCCCAGGACGTGCATCGTCCTCCTCCTCACAGAACCTGCAGGCAGTGTCCGTAGATATCCCTAGCTTCCCTGGGTGATAGTTCAGCCGACAATGACCAGTGAGAATTCCCACTATGATTCGGAGGTTCTTTTTGGTGAGGGTTAAGCAATCCTTTGTACGCATGGGTTCGTATCCCCCAATAAGCACTCTGGACTGCTCCATCCCTGGTAGGCCCGCCCAATATAGTTCCCTCAACCGTTTCTCTTCGTTTCTTAGATTCATAGCCATGGAACCGTTTCCGATTCCACAGAAGGGTTCTGGCCCGTGTCTAAGAATGCATAAGCGAACATCGGCCACTAAGGTCCAAGTCCCCACGTCGAGCAAAGGGCCGCATACACACCCATAATCTGCGAGAGCTCGTTTCATTTTTACCTCTACATACTTGTCCCAAAGAAGGTTCTTAGCTTGAATTAGTCATTTCGCTTCTTCGGAAAATTCAAGGGTTGCACCACTCGTGATTTTTTATGGATTTAGTGATAGTCCACGCCTCAGACATCAACTGTCAATCAAATCAAAGGTGCGTTGGATATTTCTACACATCGTTCATAGGTCTCAATCAATGGCTAGCAGAGCTACGTTATTCGCATAAGGTTTGGCATGTATATTCCTCACAATTGGTGATAAAATACCCTTCTTTCGTTGTCAGGCAGCGATCAACATCACGCAACAATCTCTAGTTTACCACAGCCTAGATCCACTTGATTAGAGTATGATCGATACCGTGTTCCCTTCTTTCACCGCAAAGTTTTGGAAATGAGGAGAGTCCCATGGATGAGAGGAAGCCATGAACACCTCCATCTCGTACCATCCTTTTCGACCTGTATCCTCTATTTTTGAAACCAAAGAATGAATGGATTTTCCAAGTTGTTTAGCATTTTTTCGCAAAGGTGACACTCAATCGGTGTCTCTTACATTTCTGGGAGACTGACGTTAAGTTTATCTGCCTGAAGTCCTTTGGGTTTAAATAGTCATCGTTCCGAGGCTTCGGCATAAAGAATTCTGCCAAGAGGTAAACAGGTAGTCCAGAGTGATACCCTCATGTTAAAAGACTTGCAGAAACTGTCAACTTCTTGTTTCCCACTTCTGCCAACTGTTGGCGAGTCTGCAATGATTGAACTTTGAAGTTCGTGAAAGTTCCATTCGGTTTTCAACGAGATTCCTACTTGGTTTACCCACCTCTTTTAAGGATTCTGCATAATCTGGAAACTTTTCTTACGTCATTACGCCTCACAATACGTTTTAAAGAAGTCTTATTTCCAGTAATTAATTAGCATTTGATATTCCTGCTGTGAATTCCTGAAATTTAATCAGTCTTCCTTTTCAATGCTTTTGCACGCACGATTTACAAGTAATCAGGTTGATTTTCTTAGACTTTGTGGTTGCCTATTTTAACAGAACCCAAGAACTTCATTTCTGGTTTACTGGAGAAGAGCCACTACACTATATATTATAGTCCCCACACTGCTTACAGATGATGTTTTCCAAGCGTCTAATAACAAAATGATCTCGGGAAACTTGTCCAAAAATGGAATTATCGCCTTATGGAACACTGTCTGAGACTGACTCTGTATAAACCTCGTCAGCGGCAGTGACCTGCCCAGAACTGAACGATTTTAATACCTCAGGTCAACGCTATCAGCCAATGTAGAACTGCGTTATGAAATTGCTTCACGCATTAGCCGAACGTTGTCTTCCACGTGGCGGTCCATAACTGAAGTTCTTTGTGCTCAACGTATCAACGAACGTCTTAAATCTAAAATTTACCACAATGTCGTTCGTCCTATCGGTCTCTGTAGTTCTGAGTGTTGGCGGACTAAAAAAGACAATGAACAGTGTCTCCGCAGTAATAGAGATGAAGATGTTGCGTTAGACTAGTGACGTGACACGTTTTGATCACATCCGAAATGAGGATATCCGCGATCGATATGGGGTTGCACCGATCATGGGAATTCTGCGAGAGAGGCATCTTCGATGGTATGGTCACGTAATTCGCACTAACGAGAATTCACTTGCCAAAATTGGTCTAAACAGCAAAGTCAATGGTAAACGACCAAAAGGGCGGCCGAAACAACGGTGGCTTGATACGCTGGATGGTGATTTAAAAGACTCGAGATTGCATCCAGATCAGGCAAAACCGATTACGACAAGCCGACCCTGCTTATGAATGGGACAAAGGCTGAAGAGAAAAAAAAAATACGCTTCCCTTATATAGATCAACTTACATAGATGAAGGGTGTGCGCTTGTGACATAATAACGCCTGCCTACACTCAGCCAACGCTGCCGAGGTATTTTCGTTTGGAGATTGAGGAGGCCTAAGGCCGCATCCACTTGATGCCGGACTGAATCAATTGCAGAGTAACTTACTTCTATTGTTTTTGGTCCACGGGCCTAGCACCCAAGTATCAAAAATTAAAAGGCGACGAATGCGGCTTACGGCTTTGTACCAGGGCAGAGGCAACTCATCACACGCTACCTTACCTCTGCTCGGGAAGCCACGTGACTCAAGCGATTCCGTAAGCCGTCTTCGGCTTTTTTCCCTACCGAGGCACTTTTGGACCCTTTCGGGTGGGACCTTTAGAACCACCCCGCATATCCCTTGCATGGTGCTGTCACGTTTCCATTTTTTCACCTCCGTAAAGATTTACGTTGGTGAAAGAGAAGAGTTGAAATTAGAAAGGCAGTAGGTCTGTAAAATGGGTGAATGTCTCCAAGCCTCAGTAATGCAAAGTGAAGCTATATTGTAGTGGTTTTCTTCAAATGAAAAATGTATACGCATATCTACGTAAAAATATCTATCACCTAAGAATTTTCCGGGCTTTCCTTACCAGACAAATAGCACGGGAAAACATGGAGTCGGTAAACATATTATCTATGCAGTGATAAAATAATTGTCAGGAAACGCGTAAGCCAGTTTTGATGTCTATGATTTATTACCCTTAGATAGCTTTTACCGTTTCATTTTCATATAGTACGCTTTTCTTTTGATTAATACAAAATTAATTACAACTTTCCGAAGGTTGTTTCCGTTTTTTTCCATTCAATTAAAGTTATTTATGTGACGGCCAGTGCGAACGCAATATATCTGTTAAGTAGTTTGACGGACTAAGCCTGGTTTCATCGTGATTTACAGTTATATGGTTTTAATAATTTTTATGCTAATTGTCATTTACTTATAACTTAGCATTACACACTTCATAGGAAACATCTTGCCTAGATTCGCTTGAACAATTCCAGTTTTCGCTTCGTAAACGGCTCATTATGGACAACACGCAAGAAAAACATAAAGGAAAATACTAAAAAGAAAGTAGCAGACAGTGGCTGCATCGTTTACAGTTGTCTCGTGTTTAATAAACCCATCTGAATTCGAAGTTAACGAAGAACGTGTGTCTTATGCACATGACGGATACAACTAGTCACCAGTCATCCGGATTCGGTCTCCGGGACCGTTGCATCGCAACTACTATCGCTGACATACCATCAAAAATGCAAGGAAGTCATTACAAAATAAATCTTATTACCATAATTATGTCCAGAAACAAAGGAGCCATGTCTGTGAAAACTCGCCAGAGAGATGCCCGTGGTCCATTTTAAAGATGCTGTACATACGGAGAGATCAAGATTTGCCCAGATGCCATGGCACTCGCAACGTTCTCGTCCAGAAGAGTCGTTTTGTCATCTGTAGTTCGCATAGTGGAACTAGTGGTTGTCTGTCACAGAGTTTGATAGTCATCAACATCAATTCAAGTGTCCGTTGCATTAAGGAACGTATCTATCAAAGAGATAATGATTCAGAATATCAGTGGAGTTGCCGGTCGAGAGGAAATTGCGTTGACTATTCATGAATAGGAGCTCATCCAGGATTAATTTTATGGGGAAGCATCACAATAGATTCAAGTTGAAACTATGCTATCTGCTAAAACTTTGGATTTGGATTGTTCCCCCACTTTAGATTGAGAAAAAGTATTATAACTTGGTTCCTCTGGATGCCTCTGCATAATTGTGGTATTACGACAAGGTCTTCAATTCGACAAGTCCAATATAAGCTCTTCATCATCTGACTCCATTTACCTGCACCCAATCTTGGCAATACCACTCCCAGAACATCTTACTTTTCTTACTGACCACATCAGACTATGTTGCAATTCAAACCAAGATATCGTGACAAAAATCTCCAGTTAAATATCTGTAGATAAAACGGTTGTCGTTACGAGAAATCGAAATTGAAATGCCATTGGTCTAATTACAAGTGGCATGTGGAGCTTGCAAGTCCTTAATGTCAACGTATCTGAGATACTGCTCCAATTGCCAAGATTTGCGTACATCATGACGACGACACTAACTACGATGGTAGACTTCTTCCTGCTTGCAATTTCAGGAGAAGCTGGTCGTAATTAGAAACCTGTTCCGCATGTCTTGATTGTGACTCAGAAATGCAGGCATCGGAATCGTTTGGGTACGGAGAAGATGATGTTGGAGGTACTATGGTCGTAAACTGCTTCTGTACTCGACTGAGCTTAAAGTGCAATCTGACATAATCTAATGGTGTGTTCCTGGGAATGATGCGTTCAGATTTACAGCAAAGATTTCAACTGATTGGGATCATACATTGTAGATGGGAGTTTCCATTAGAGAGCTGCAGGGAGAGAAGGAAGCTTGGGTAATGGCTTTCCTCCTCTAGTTCCACAGAATTATAAATTTCGAAAGGGGAAAAGTAAACAGTCTGAAACCAAGTTAGGAAGGAGGAATTAATATTCCTACATAAGTCAAAATATCTGCTTTTCCTTGCCTGTTAAGAGTCCCAGCTTATCATTGTTCGCAGACTTCGTAGCTCCACATGTTCCTCATAGCCCGTAAATAACGCACGAATCTGAATTACATCCATTCTAGGTTGAACAATGTTTATCCAAGGTTGCAGTCTTTCAATAAACAGGCAGATTGAGAGGAGTATCTGAATGCCGCGGAATCTCGTCGTACGTATGAGCATCTTATCTAGAGCAAAGGATTAATTCGAAGGTGGAGCACTTAAGACAGAATTACTCCACATATAAAATATGAGCTATCCTATGGAATTCTGAACTCCTCCTATTCCATCTAATCGATTTGATGTATTGTGAAGAATGCGGGCTTATAGTAAACCGTTTATTGCAAGATACTTATGTATGTATGATACATATCAATATGACTGGCTGCCGAACAGATATCTGATTAGAGGCAAAGTTGAATTGGATTACCGCTGCGACTTGAAATAATGTAATTTCACCAGAGAAGGTTCTGAATCTCACTGAAAAGTGATGAGTGGGGAATTACAGTAGTTTAACTTTCCCGGAAGCATCTATGCACTGTTTAGTATAGGAGGAACCTATAATACACTTAATAGGAGACACTATGGACAACATCGCATCGACTATCTAACTGAAATATCTATTCAGGATGTGACTATATTTTGTTTTTCTGAAAATGAAAACCTTCAAAAGACACCAGCAGATAGGGCACCAGCGTGTGGTACTTGTACTCACTAAGGCACCTCACGGCCCGTAATCGTCTGCCAATATAATTACCGCAAAGTATTACGTTCCTGCCTACATTCTAGCTACTTGTCGTGTCTTCCTCCCTTTTTTTCGCTTCCTTTACTTGTGCTCAATACGTGATACCATGTGGTTAGAATATGCAGAATCTAATGAGGTGAATGAGGACCCGTGGGGACTTGGCTATAAGCTTGTCACCCGGAAACCGGGGCTCTGCGGAAGCCCTGCATACTGAGCACCGACCAGATGGACCGCATTGTGTGGGTATTGTTCCCCAGACATCCTGTACGGGTTGATGTAAGGAGCGCGGAAAACGTCGTGGATTGCCCCCTTTTCACAATGAGAGAGCTCGAAGAAGCAGTTCTCACTATGAAGAACAGGAAGGCGCCAGGTCCTCATGGCATCCCGGTGGAAGTTTACAAACTGGTGTTCCACCAACGGCCAGAATTGCTGCTCGAAGTGTTCAACACGTACTTGAAGGAGGGCATTTTTCCTTGTCGCTGGAAAGTGGCCAGACTCGCGTTGATCAGTAAGGGTAAAGGAGACCCGGAGCTCCCGTCTGTATAACGACCGCTGTGTATGCTTGACACGGCCAGAAAAGTGCTCGAGAAGCTCATCAGGAGTAGACTCGCTGAAGCGATCCGTGCTGCCGGGGACTTATCCGCAAGGCAGTTCGGGTTTAGAACAGGAAAATCTACAGTGGATGCTGTTATGGAGGTCGTAGATGCGTTTAATCGAGCCGGGGCACACAGCCGCCGATTTCGACGGATAGTGTTCCTCATAACGCTTGATGTCAGAAATGCCTTCAATTCCGTAAGATGGACGGATATGCTATGCACACTAGAGAACTCCTTTCGCATGCCAAGCTATCTCTTGCGGATATTGAGAGATTATCTGAAAGATCGCTCCCTGCTCTATGAGACGCTAGAGGGCCAGAGGAGGATGGAAATCACGTTGGTAGTAGCACAGGGGTCCATCCTAGGGCCGGACCTCTGGAACGCTTCCTACGATAGTCTGCTCAGACTCAATATGCCAGAAGAGTCGCGGTCGATTATGCAGACGACGTTGCCGCACTTGTTGCCGGACGCACTGTTGAACGGGCGCAAAGCAGACTTGGCATATTGATGCGACGGGTAAGCGGATGGATGACTGCTCACGAATTAGTCATCCTGACCAGAAGGAGAATCCCGACCCTGCGTCCCATATCGATCAGCGAGTTGACTATAGAGTCAAGCGATTAAATACCTTGGTTTAATGCTCGACTCGAAGATGAGCTTCTTCGAGCAAATCAAAGCAGCAGCGGATAAGGTTGCAGCTGCAGTCGCGTCCTTGAGTCGGTTAATGCCGAATGTCAGGGCCCTATGTCAACTAGGAGACGTTTCCTCATGGGAGCAATGTCGGTTCTTCACTATGGTGCGGAGGTATGGGCTGATGCCCTTGACAAGGAAGTGCCTCGTAAACGCCTCGGTCAAGTGCAGAGGCGGGGAGCTTTGCGAGTGGCGTCTGCTTATCGCACCGTCTCCGAACCGGATGTGATGGTGATTGCGGGAGTGATCCCCGTTGCCCTCCTTGCCAAGGAGCGCAAAGCTATCTGTCGTCATAAGGGCGAAAACTTAAGAGAAGTGGTTGCCTGTGAAGAACGTTAACGCACCCTTAGCCAGTGGCAACTTTCTTGGCAAAATGAGCCAAGGGGCAAGTGGACTACGCGGCTCATCGACAAATTAGACCAGTGGTTGAACAGAACGCACAGTGAGATTGATTATTTCCTTACCCAACTTCTAAGTGGGCATGGAGGTTTTCAGTCTTACCTGCACAGGATTGGGAAGGCGCGATCTCCTGATTCTGTGTTCTGCAATGGAGTGGCGGACGATGCTGAACACACCTTTTTCTCTTGCGAGAGATAGGATGGCTATTTCAGCAGCTTTATGCAGACACAGGGGAGCTCTCTCCAGACAACATTGTCAGAGAGATGCTGAAGAGCGCTGACAGCTGGAATCGTATTGTGCATTATGTTCGGGCTCTTCTTATTACGAAGAAGATTGAACTCGACCGGCGGAGAGATCGGACGGTAAGAGGTTCTCTGAACTAACAAAAACTCCCTTCCTCCCCTCCCCTCCCGTTCGTGAAAGGAATTTCCTGACTTGAAGGCTCCCAAAGTCGGGAGAGCAGGAGGGCTAGCCCGAAGTAATTTCTCAAATGGTTCCAGGCTAGTTCTCTGATGACAGGGAGGTGTTTAGTTGTTAGTCCGCCAGCGTGCTGTTGCGGGAGTCTCTGTGCGTAAATGCATTCACCTACCTTACTCCCAAAAAAAAAAAAAAATGTGGTTAAGTCTATGCTAATTTTTTTGTGACGCAAGCAATCCCTCCAATTAGATTTTCTTTTGCTATGCAATGCCTCCTCCAAAACATTTATTTCACCTTGTGGGATACTATCGCAGTTTTAGAAGTTAAATCAGTTTAAACCTAACAGGAGTATACAGTATCCTCCGTAATCCGTATAAAATTACGTGAGATTATAAATGATCTCTACTCTTCGCAGCATCTAGACCCCGGTGATGAGATTCAATCCTTAAGTCTAAAGGATCTTTTCTGTGTTCAACGTTACAACCGAGCTGGTCAGAGAAAAGGCTCTATTAAAGATGCGCGTTATCTTTCGATCGACATAATTGCAATCACCAAAAGCAAAGCAGATCCTTTAGGCGATTCTCTCGTAGACCAGCATTCCTTTTTTAACATTGCATTCAGTGGTACTGTGTTCAGCATATGAGTGCATAGTATGTTTCCAGTGTTTGGCGTCATGGTTGCTGATACTGCTTGACTGTAGTTTATTCTGATGTCTATAAGCAGCTCTAAGTATTTGGTAGTTACTTTCAAAGAGGTAATGCACTTACTCTCCTCATTCTGTTTTAATAATGATTATTTGCTGCAATGCTGCGACTATCTAGTTGATTCACTATCCTGCGTTCCTCAGTCATCCTCAATGTAGCTCCCAGCGCAGAGGTGAAGCAGTGTCTGATGAGTTGCCTCTGCCCTGGACAAAACGATTGTCTAATTTTGTAAGATATCTCGGCTCCAGCCTAGCACAGAGTGGTCCGCGAGCTAGAAACAGAGAAGGATGTTTCTTTGCAATTGCAAGTAGAAGTAGGAAGACTCAAGACTCCCCAACATTCCTAAACACAAGGATTGAGAATATCATTATATTTAAAGTCCCACATCGGTGGACCCAGTATGAAACCCTGAGAGAATGTGCTATACTGAAGCCTTCATACTCTGATATAGCTGTCAATAAATCCAGACACGTAATGAAGCAAATGGGTCGTCTTTAGGGACCAATCAGTCGACTTGAATACATTTCGCGCATGCAGAGCACAACAATAATATCGTCACTATTCATTCCGTGTATTGCATTTTTAACTATACCAGTAACCAATTTGACGGCCTTCTTAACTGATCTGGCTTCATGGAAGCCAGATGCCTCCCAGATTCTCAACAGCAAACAGCAATCTATTGCAGATTATTCGCTCCTGCATGCCGCACATCATCAGCATTAACGGCGCGACAACTGGTATCAAGTATAAGCCAGCCTTAGTAAAGAACTCCAGACATCACGGTTTTGCGCCGAGGTCCACCAATACGATATTCCTAAAAGCTGTCTGGCGTCTTGACCTACGCCATTGCTCCATCTCAGGTAGGGTCTGCCTCGTATTCTTTTTCTACCATAGATATTGCCCTTATGGACTTTCCGGGTTGGATCATCCTCATCCATACGGATTAAATGACTCGGTCACCATAACCTATTGAGTCGGATTTTATCTACAACCTGACGGTCATAGATTTCGTCGTTATGTAGGATAAAGAATCGTCTATCCTCATGTAGGGGGCCAAAAATTCTTCTGAGGATTCTTCTCTCGAACGCTAAGAACCCAAGTTCCTGAGGAATACATGTCATGTACAGTAAGAGCTTTGACCCTACGGTGACACGTTTCGAGTGATCGCACATTGGGCAGGGTCAGCCTAGATAGTCTAATCAATTTCGTCGGGATATGGAATTCTCTCATGGTAGTGTTCAATCAGACGCATGCATATTCAACCAATTAGGCTCTAATTTCTGGCGACTTATGATTTTTAAGCCAATACTTGGTGCTGGCAGTATTTGTCCGTCGGTATGCAGCATTCTTCCGTTCCGTTCATCGAACTAGCCGTTCCAACTTTGTTTGCGACTGGGGTCAAGTATGTTTGTGGCGGTATCAATGATAACGCTCGTCCAGTTGTGAAGATCATTTGTTGACACTTTATCTCCAGGACCTGTGTTAGCTGTGGTTATTGTGGCATGCGTTCCCCCTTATGGGTTTTAGGGAGGGCTTTGTTGTGGATGGCTTCAGTATTCACTCTCACCTGGTTGTCAGAGCAGGTGTTTGGTGGTGACGTAGTTCGTTCTCGGAACACTATGCCAACGAGATAGTGATACGAATGATGTTACGACGGATATGATTCAGGAAGCCTGATAGATGGAGGCGTTCAATCAATATGTGGTCAATTTGGTTGAAAAGGTCCCGTCTGTTGTGTACTTCCAAACTAAACTAATTGCATAATCCCCAATCGTTATCAATTGTACTTTTACGTAAGCTATTGAACCGATGTATCGAGTGAATACGGGCTCCATCCCTACTTACCTATCGTCTCCCAGCTTGACTTTGATATCATACCTGGGACAGTCTTCGAGGATCCACTCAACTGCCTCGTAGAAGGTATCCTTTTCCGACTATACAGTCTCCTCTGTAGGGGCGTGAACGTTGCATTTATAAATTTGCCTCACGAACGCAGAGTGCATAGCCTTTCGCTTATATTTTCAAAGCCGATAACAGCAGGTTTCATTTTTTGGCTGACTACAAAACCTATTCCGAGCACTGGATGGCTACAATAGTATATGGTGTAATGGCTCTTCGCTGTCCAACGCATCTCTTGCAGCGCTGTTACATCAGGAGACATGGTATCGGCTATCTGCTGAGCAGTTTTCGGTCTGTACAGGGAGCACACGTTCCATGAGGCAATATGCAACTTGTTATTCCGTTGTCGTTGCCGGTTTCGTCGTTGTAAAGTCCATCCTGTCCGAGGCCATTTTCGCAACTTCAGTTTTCCTGGAGGACAATCTGTCCCGGTTTTAGACGATAGAGACATGATCCTTCTCCGTCTGGAGTTTTTCATTAAGGAAAAACTGCCAGCGGTCTTCACATGGAGATTGAGATAGGGTTTCGTAGTAGAGCGGTTAGAATTGGTTCAGCAGGCGTTTCCCAGGTTTAATGCTAAACTTTATCTTTCGACACCTTTATCAAAATTGACAAACATCTTTATTTTCCTCTCCTAGAATAACGTTACTCTTTCGGGTTAAGCACCATTTTAAAGCCCTTGGCGTGGTTTCCTATCGTCCTTTCATGCTTGCCTTTCATAAATACAGGCACCTCAACAATTTCAGCTATAGGGGAAGTAAAGGGTGGCTCTCCCAGGTTTAAAAGCTCTCATCGAAAATTTTTGGTTCCTGAGTGATTCTTTCCCCGCATCTTGACATTTTTTTGAGAGCCCTGACTTAAGAAGAGCTCTTGAAATTAGCGGTGATCTGAAAATGGGCTTCCTCAGTTATGCCAGGCCTTGCCCCCGATGGTTCTCTGAAAATCTCATCAAGTCCAATAACACTTCCTTTTGCTAATAGTGTACAGCAATAGGCGCATCAGTCTAGGAGCTTTTCACCAACGTTTATCTAAATTGGAGGCTGTCTAGGACTGGCAGCCTACTTCCTTTTTAGGCAATTCGTACTGAATTTTGTATCGAATATTGTTGACTTTCAAGTGAAGGAAGCGAATTGAACTAATCGAAGATTTTTTATTTTCTGCAGGATTTAACCTGGCTGATGATAAAGTGATAATTATTGCTGGAATTGGCTTCGATTTATTAATGAAGGAATTGAAAAGCAGGTAGCAGTCAGAAGCATCAACAAGCCGCCAAAAATAGTCGGAGAGGAAGAATGTAAGTGCACAAATTTCTACAGTTATGATGTTTTTTTCAGGACGACTAACAAAATTGTTTCTCATTAAAGAACTAAAAAATCTTCAGTCACATAATTTACCTTAGCAAGAAAGCATTCTTGCAGGGAACAAGACTACATTCTTTTAGAACGATGTTCTTTAGAAGAAAACTACGCCCCTTATCTTTCGTAGCCCAAACTACAAATTCTTCCCCCTAATGATCGCTGAGGACTTGGAAGCCCAAGGTATCGTTAACGTTAGTGTTTACTGTTCACTTCTTAGTGGAGTATAGGACACCCATATAGGCAGACTATGTTTCAGTTTCCCTATCATAACACTTAACACTGTGCAAATAATAAGCTCACAGCTGCGAGACAAACACAAGACGACCACAGACCCCAATGACGACTGGGATTCCAACCCAAAGCCTTTGTATTGTCTGTGACCAATGTCGGCATCGAAAACTATCCTGAAGTCAAAAAGAAATTGGTAAAGTTGGTCCTGAAGATTCGCTAACACCTAAGCGCAGCTTTGCTGAAGTATCCTGCCAATTTGCACGTTCAAAATTCGCGCAATAGTTCCAGCGCTGGCAAACATTCCAGCTAAGTGATAGTGTCCTTTTGCTAAACCTGGGTGAGCTTTTTTGACGATTACCCCGCCGGAACTTCAATTTCCTTTCACTCACTTTAGTAACAGTACTGCTGTTATTGACAGGACTGCCTTGCAGATTGCCTGAGATACACGGCATGCTCACTTCCCTGCAAATTTAAGAAAAAAAACTTTGCGATTAGTTGAGAAACGCTTTTGTAAATTATTGGTGTGCCGCTTTAATTTGCAATCATGCTGGTCGAAAAGTATGGAAGTTGACGATATACATCGATGTAAAAGCTCTGCAGTCTCTGGCTGGTCAATTAGCAAACACATTAGCTTTAAGATAACTGTCGGAATCTTCGAGTGAATCTTGCGTGAGGCCTGGCTTCAATTCAAGAGTATCCCATTTATCTAATTGGATCTTAGAACCTCACGAAAAGAGTCTACTTGATTGTTTCAACAAACTGGTGGTCGTCTCAGCCACAATATGCAACTATATGTTACCTCTAAAAAGGTTTGCATATGGGTAAACAGCAGGTCAGAATCTCTGCAGAGTTGCGTCGATCATAGTTTTCGAGGGAACTGGTTGATAGGCTAAGGTGCTGGTATGGGGTCGTAATTCAAACCAAAGGACCTGGTGATAGTGTAGACATGATCCGTTCGATCGCGCTCACCGTTATCATCCAGTTTTCCGAGTCCATAAAAGTTGTCACCAGCGTCAGTTACTCACAGTACCCCCGCAATTAGAAAATTTGTTGGCAACCTGTACATAGAAAAGTCCTCGCACACAGGACATCAATAACATGTCTCGAATGAGTTGACCCCCTTAATAGAGTATAGGATAAATAAATTAAGCATGAAGGAATCAAAAGAATCAAGACTTTTCCGTCTGGAGAGCGACTTTACTGGCCGAATTGTTCGTAGGCCGCGTCTGGCCTTGCATCTTCTTCACGGGAGTCTAAATCATAGAGAAACACTGAAAACAACATGGACACAAAGAGATCGTTATTTATCTGACAGGTAGAGAGGAACACTCCTTAGAAGCTCGCAAGGAGGTAATATTTTTCACGCTGCAACGACCTGTAAATCCAGAGACTCATGGAAACCAAATTATGAGCTTTTGAGGTATAGTAACTAAGGAACAGGATGGGAAACTCTGCTCTTTAAGGTGGGATAAGAATAATGCTTACGGAGGTCTTGTCCACTATCCACTACCGTCGTCCATTTCCGACCTGACGCTTTCTTGCAAGTCGCTGTCTTTCCTAAGCACTTATAAGTTTTCCAGCTTTTCCTCCTACTTGCTAGCAGGACTAATTCCTTGCTTGATCCAGTCCGTTTAGCTTCTATGACTTTCATGAATCCTTTCTTGTCTCATCCGAAGTATCTTTCGTTGCCTTTTTCCTGCGCACATGCATAGGTATGCTGCCAAATATATAATTGATAAGCCAGTTACGACGTTTAATTGTCTCTAAGGATCGCACATCTACCCCGATCGCGAGAATTTTGCCTTTGCTCTTCACCTTGCTTGTGAAGACCTGTATGAAGATCACCATTCTGAGCAATTAGGAGGACCGTTTGATCCTCCGTCTCTAGCGCTGCGGCTTTGGGAAGAAATACTGTCACCATGTGTGCCCTTGGTATATCATCCCCAGCATATGTCAACAATTCCTCCCCTTTCCACCCTGGCAATTTAGAGACTATAGTCCTAAGCCATTCCGCAGTGTTCTTCGGCGTGCAGTTTGCCAGTATATAACCTGGTTGAAAGTGTGTGTGGGTGAACACGAACTTCGCACTCCATTCTTTGCACATCTACCTGACGGCAAGGTCTTCGAGGATTTCCTACTCTTCACGAGTGAGCATTTGTTCCGTAAATATTTTTAGCAGTATGGCCAGTCGAACGCCCTTGACCGTACTAGCATAGCTAATGGAGGGCACACTGACTCCTACCATCACCCCTGACCGCCTGGGATTTCTGACCTTCCTTCAGATAACGCCACTGAGGCTTATCTCCTTCTTGATATTTGATCTTAGACGTACTTTTGTTTGTCTGTAATTTTGAATAGTGGCCTTTGTTGGTTACGGTCTTCCCAGCAAGGCATTCTTGAATTGGTTCTACTGCTTTACGACCCAACTCTTTTTGGGTGTAATCACAAGGCTCTCAATATTGAGGAGATATCCCCCTACTTGTGTCCAGTTTGTGTGCAGTACGGTGTCCTGCTTGTTTGTTATTGGCTTTTTTTGCCTACTTTACCACGAGTATGGGGCTTAGAAGGTCGGCCGAGCCATAGATGATTAGGTCAAACTTACTCACTGAGGCGGCCAGATATCAGTCAGGCTCCGTACGAATGCAGTCAATTACCCCAGACTACAAACTACATAGTTTGCATGACACCCTGGATTGGGGGAGATCTTTTTCGACTTCCCAGTCTAGATCAGTATCGTTTTGTTAATAGTAGGGTCACCTCGCACAGGGTGTGGCTATCAACACTCACCAACTATCATGAGATATGGAAGGCTTGGCACCTGGAGAGTTACATATCGCCCTCGAAAAAAATTACTTTGGCTCTCAGTCCCATTTCGCCCTCACATGGAGAGGTTGATTCCCAGGAAGCTTTGTTCCACCGAAGTCCGCTCCTCGACCCCAATCGTTGAACCCAAAACTAAAAAGATAGAGTGAAGTGCATGTGGGGCCTAGCCGAAAAGAAAGTTGACAAATTAATACATATCTATCCGGCACATCAAAACGAATTTGAAAACTGGAGCAGGTTGTCTTCAAGAGGTTCACTTGATCAGTGTGGGACTCCACGTTGGGCGCCATTATAAGAAACTGGTCATATGTGTAGTGTTTACAGTCTCCAAAGCCTGTGTTTTCTGGAATTGCAATGTCCAGATAATGTACAGATTATATATCGGGAAAATTAATAGATGACTACGTCAGGTACAGATGCTTTTCACCCCTATTTTCAACCCTTTGGTGTTTGTTTCAACGTCATGTCTCCGGTAAATTAAGTTCTTCTTCATTTCTCCCAGCTTAATAATTTACTCCCTTTCTCGTCCCCAAACGGTTGAGTTTACTTAACAAAATGTAACCAAGACGAAAGGCCAATGTCAACAATTATTCATCCTTTCATCTCATCAACACCACACAAACTCCACCATTGACCTTCGGGGCCATATTTTTTATAATTTTCATAAGGACAAAATCACGACGACGACCATGGCCCGGCTATCACTTCCTTTCTTTCACTCCTACTCTCTGTCGTAATTGTGCGGAGTTTAAAGCCATTCTACCAGTTCCGCCATGTAATCCTTTTAAGCGAATATTTACCCAAACAAATTGTATTTACGTTCATTTCCACCCAATGAGTTGAATGCGAATTTGCCCAACGGCTTTTCCGTTTTTAAATGAGAAATTTCATTTTCATACGCAGCAATCCCCGATGGTCAGTTTCGAGTTTTTTTTTCGGATGGTTCCTTGTTGATATGACGCTCAATGTAGCTTCGAACAAGCGGAACTGATGAAAGAATGGGAAAGGAGTGTCTTTATTAATTGAGAAATTGAAATAACCTAGTGTCCTTATAGCGGGAGGAGAAACGATATGGTGATGGGAAAATGTTACAATACCAACAGGATTACTCGCATGGAGACTGATGAAACATTGTAACACGATAGAATTTCATTGCATTTTTGCCTGCATAGTATTACCTCCAAGCTGGTCCTACTTCATTGCACGCATGCGGTGATGCCATCGGAAAAGGGTCCCACTCATTCCCAGACCACCTTGGTTGCCTTCTCGTAGCCTTCTCCATGCATTAAAATTTATAAGTTCTTTGGTGACAACAAATTAATTCCACTTCGCTCCTTCGTTAATCTGTGGCGTTGTCCCATGACCAAGTGCTCCAGGCGATCCCACTGGCTCGGTCCTCTAGGCTGCAGGAATCTTCTTATCTTAATATTGTCATTGTCACAAATTTACAAAGAACAACGCTAATGGATTACATGATTTTTGCATTATCGCTTTGTTGAGGCGTTGCAGATTGGCCCTTTATCGCACGGGAGTTTATGCAAGAACTTATCGCCAGGAAGGCACCTTAATCGAATTCATTGCAGATCACGCTATTGAATTACGCGCTCTGTGCATGACGATGAAGATGAACTTGATAAGGAGACTATGCACGAGTATGTTTGCCGCCTGGAGAGGAGTCCGGCCAGACCTCCGGGAGGTGGTGTACGGGCTGCAGTGCTTTTCACCTTGGAAGGCTGCTTCTGGGCAGTAAAATGCAAAACGGTTTCCAATTGTTTCGAAGGAGTTTGCGTGCTCTTCGGTTGGGAATTTGCTGATCTCATCCGATCTTTAGTATTCTGTTCTTGATGAGCCCTCCAGAAGCAGCGAGCTAACTAAAGCCTGGGACTTGGAAGAATGGTGAAAGTCGCATAACACCGAGGAAGCAACGTAATTTTCAAAACTATAAAGTACTTTCGTGCGTCATTCCGGATTGTTTCGAGCCCCCAAATCGCTCGTCATTAAGGCTCTTGATTGATGATCTATTTACACTAATTAAATGCTTATTCGCGCAACATATAAAAATCCGTCAGAGGAAAAATGACCTTAGATTTGGTGCCATTAAAATTAGGAATTCGAAATGATGAAATAATTCACCAGAGCACCCCCGTCTCGTTAGGAAAAAAATGATCGTCAATCAATCAGTTAACAGCCCCAAGTAACAGCGCACGCATACACATTACCATTCCTACAATATTTTCGTTTCGGGAAGAGTGTAAATAAATTATCCAAGAAATGGTCTGTTTACATCATCAATTGGAGTAACAAGTAACTAGACGGACTGCGGGTAATGATCATGTGCCCACTTAGAAAAAAGAAAACACACACATTAAGTGAAAATTAGCAGTGGGATTTTTTCTTGGGAATTATAAAGCAGATACAGATGAAGGAGGAACGGGAGAACAGGAAAAAAGCTTTCACAACATTTTTTTTGTTAATTTAAACCAGGAAGGATTTAAAAAAGGAAAACCAATTTAGAATTATAAAAGGAGACTGGACGGTGATAATGAACACAGAGGGAAAACAAAATTGAAAGAAGTATATAATGGGGACTAACCCTGATCAAAGATGGAAGGATCGATATCGAACACAGATTTGAGAATAGTCCCACAACTAGCTAAGTTAGCTGTTATCAATCGCAAGGGAACAACTATCCGAAAGGGGTAGCTGAACGCGTTCCTCACAGTGTATTGGACTCCCGCAACGGTGTGCGCCGGACTACCAACTAAACTCCTCTCCTCCCTCACAGATTTAGCCTGGCACCACTTGACACCTTAATTCGGGCTAACCCTCCCTCTCCGCCGGCTTAGGGAGTCTTCAAGTCAGAGAACCTTTCATCAACAGTAAGAAAAAGGGGGAAGGGAGCTGTTCCTTCAAGGAATTCCATGCCATCCTGTCCTTCCACCGGTCGAACTCAATTTTCATCGCAACTAGAAGAACCCGAAAGTAATGAGAAACACGACTCCATCTGCCAGTGCTCCTCAGCATATCTCCCTATTAAGTCTCTGGGGAAACCCCTCCCAACTTGCACAAGACAAAAGGTGTGTTCGGCGTCATCCACCATTCCATTGCAGAACAGACAATCGGGGATCGTGCAGTCCCAATTTAGTGCAGGTATGACTGAAACATCTATGCCTCTTAGAAATTGGGTAAGGAAATAGCCAATCTCACCATGCTTTCGACCCAACCAGAAGTCTAAGTTAGCGACGAGCCACGGGATGCCTTGGGCATAATTCCTGTACAATGCGATCCATCTGGTGGGTATTAAGTATGCCTGATTTTCTGGGTCACAAATCCCGTAGGTGCCCATTTACCTCATTGAGTAGGTTATGACAGCCGCAAGTTTTGCATTTATTTTTTGGACTGCGGAGCCTTCTTTTTGCTGAACTGTACTCTGTCTTTGTAATGCATTCCTCCTCGCGGGCGTATAAATGTTATTTCAAATGGCGGAGCTTATGACACTCCTTCCGAAGGTCGGCACTTTCTGGCGTCCGTCGGTATGTTACATAGAAGGTTTGCCACGCTTCGTCGCACTTCCGGGGCATGGAAACTGCACTGACTGCCGTTATCAAGTGAATTTAGAACAGCGTTAGCTGCGACGCTAGCACCACCCGAAGTGATCTCCAGCCCGACTCTGTCTATTCTAAAGCTTCCACGAATTTCCAGATGTTCACCCTAGCGACATACCCGCCGACAAATAGCGCCAACAACTTTGAACTCGATGTATAGGTGATCACTCTAGAACCAGCCACCCATCCACCGACGGTGCCAGTGATCTTGACAAAAAGGATATCAAGAATGCTTCCTTCGCAACCTGGACGCCGGAAAGTTAGCATGGATCCTGGGCTTAAAACAACGTTCTTGGTTCTTGTCGCCATTTCCCTCAGGAGTCTGCTTCGAAAATGCGGCACGGTTTCCTTCGGCGGTAGATAAACGTCAAAAAACATTATCGCTAAACACCGATTCTAAACAACGCCGATTTCGAATTATTGCCGTCCGGAACCCAGATGGCAGCGGAACCCGATAAATAAAGAGGTCACGAAGCCAGATCCTTGTTCCGGTATTGTTCCCTGATTAACACTAGACTGTATCAGTGGCAAGCTGCCCTCCAGTCATGTCCCTGGCAAGTTGCAGACCTGTGTCCATGGTGCAGACACCTATGACACTTGATGCGAGCTATTCGCATTCGTACCTTGCATACTACCCATCCAATTTTTATTTTCCCGCTGTTCAGGAGTTTCTTTGCGTATTGCTCGGCGGCTTCCACAATAGGCGTTTTCGGCTTCGAGCATTCAAAGAAGTAATACCTATTCGGGTACTACTTTCAGACATTCACGCTTAATAGCCTTTTCCACTTCGACTTTTTCTGTGAGGCAGTTAAGATGTTGAATTTCTAGAGAGTACATAGGCCCTAGGCTAGAAACATTTCCCTAAATGTACTCTTGCTAGGTGTCTTCGGGCTTACTTCAACGAGGACTCTGCCACCCTTCGTTTTCCGTATGGAAGGCTGCTCAACTGTCAAAAGCCCTGTGGATAGCGAATTTCGCTAAGCACTTCCGCAAATGCTATTGCCAGCTTAATAAGCAGAGCCGAGGGTCTAGTCCTTCTTGGTTTTCTAGTCTTTCCTGTTGGCGATTTTCTATTCGTAGCACCCCTGTTTCTTTCCACCTTTTTCCACTTCGCTTTGCAGTGGGCTGTTTACAACCCGTTTGGTACTTACGTTGTTCTCAGCAGGAAGTATGACTATTTGTACCCAAACAGGAAATGCGGTCCAGTAGTCCTTTCAATTCCATCAACCCGTTTGTGACGCGTTTGCTAGCTTTCTCCTGAAGGAACGTTGTCAACCACATACGCTTCACTACTATTGTATATTTCTTGATGAGGGTTTTCTCTTCGGCTCTAGCTAGGACGGTCGACTGCATTTCCACTCGGTTCGCCATGCTCAAGTGTAGCGGTTTTGACGGGGCCTCTATCTTCTAATAATCGTCTATATCAAACCAAACACTTGTCCTCATAAGTGTGCACTGAATAATTTGGCGGAGCTATAACTGTTCACCCCCTTGTGGGGTATAGCACATCAACCACACCTACGCGCTATCGAACATGGTCCAATGAAGAGCGCTTCAACTTTTCCAACGACTTCCTGAGACTCTTGCAAGTGGATTCTACTTCTTAGCATAACCAAAAATGTAATTGGCGCCCTTTCTTAATGTGTGACCTATCCATTTCCGCTTCCGCCTTCCGCCCATGGTTGAATAGTCTGTAAACTGACGGAATTCAAGTGTTCATGAGGACTTGAAATTTTTGGGTAGCAGTGGGATTCCCTCCATATAGTAATATAGAAAGACCACTAGCACAGAACAGCTGCAACTTCTCCCGAGAATGTTGAGATAACTTCATTTGAAGATTTCAAACAAGGGAGCAAAAAAACAGATTAGCACTGTTAATGCGCTGAGCGATATCCAATAGAGTGCCACCATCGTCAAAACCACAATTTTTAAATATACAAATCGAATGGGGTCTTCGACGCTCTGCCCATTAATGCAAATAGGGAGACTGCGATGACCCGTCAGACTGAGGACCTTGGCCTTGTTGGTGTTTATCTTTAACCCGGCCTTGTTCTTATTTTTCCACATCAAGAGCCATTCGGTCAACAAAGCAAACAGATGTCATCATGCTAGCCGTGGATGGAAGAAAAGATGTAATCGTTTACTGAGTGCTTCACGTCTCCCGGATAAAGCAGCGCGTAGAACGTCACCGATGACAGGGTAAAGAGGAAGTAATATCGTTGACAAGGTGCAACCCTGGCAGACCGTCGTTCTTTCCATGATGTCGACATCGTCAGCATAGGCCAGTAGTTGGGTGAACTTAAAGCAGATGGTACCCTTCGCATTTACAACATCACAGATCACTTTCTCCAGGGGCAGGTTGAAGAGGACGCATGATAGGGCAAATCCTTGTCTTAGACCGTTGTTGATGTCAAATGTTCTTGAGAGTGGTCCTGATGTTTTTATCTGGCCTCGTACACTGGTCAGGGTCAGGCTAGTCAGTCTTATCAATTTCGTCGGGATACAGAATTCTCTCATGGCCGTGTACAGTTTTACCCTGGCTATGCTATCATAGGCGGCTTTAAAATCGATGAAAAGATGGTGTAACTGATGTCCATATTCTAACAGTTTTTCTATCGCTTGCCGCAGAGAGAAAATCTGATCTGTTGCTGATTTGCCCGAAGTGAAGCCTTTTCGGTATGGGTCAATGATGTTCTGGGCATATGAGACTATCCAGCCTACCAACAAAGAGGAGAATATCTTATAGATGGTCCTCAGCAACATGATACCTCTATAATTGCTGCACTGTGTGATATCTCCCTTTTTATGTACGAGACAGATAATGCCTCTTTGCCAATCGTCAGGCATTGATTCGCTGTCCCATACTTTGAGCAAAATTTTATGAACTACGTGGTGTAATTGGTCGCCTCCATATTTAACCAGGCGACTTATGATTTTTTAGCCGATGAATTTCACGGCCTGTTTCTCCAGAACTTGGTGGTGGCAGTATTTGTCCGTCGTCTTCAGTTGATGGGACCTCCAACTCGCCGATGTTCCAATATGCCCATTCTGTCGGATCTCAGATTTCCCTCTTTGTCTCGGCAGGATGAGCATCGAGGTGTATAAGGCTTCATCCTGCTGACTTGTTGGTAGAACTTCCGCGCCTTGTGCGATTGCTCTTTGTTCTTTTCTAGTTGACAGACTTGTTGGTTCTCCCAAGCTTCCTTTTTCCGTCTTTGAAGCCGCTTCTCCGCTCGACGAAGTTCGTGATAAGTCTCTGTGCGTCGGTATGCGGAACTCTTCCGTTCCTTTGCTAGCTTACATTCATCGTGATTATCAGATTTTAAGTGATGTCGTAATTCGAGCTCAAAGCACCATGCCAACGAGATAGTGGTCTGAGTCTATATTGGCCCCCCTATATGTTCTGACGTTCATCAAGGCTGAGTGGTGGCGGCATTCAATCAACACGTGGTCAATTTGGTTGAAAGTGGTCCCATCTGGAGAAGCCAACATATGTTTGTGGACCGCTTTCCGCGCAAACCAGGTACTTCCAAGCTATGGGAACCAACGTATCGCCTGAATACGGGTTCCGTCCCTAGTTGACTGTTGTTGAAGTATGAATTTGATATCATACTTGTGACAGGCTTCGAGGGACCACTCAACTGCCTCGTAGAAGGTTGCCTTGTCTGGCTCTGCAGTTTTCTCTGTAGGGGCGTGAACGTTTATAAGGTTTCGCAAACCCAGAGTGCATAGCCTTTCGCTTATATTTTATATCAACTCCTTATTTCAGAAAAAAACGAAAAGAAAATCGATGATATAACAGAATAAAAAATCTTCTCCATTCTAATAATGAGCCATCCTTGGGAGGATATAAGGCCCGGAATTTATGTAATTATTTTGAAGCAGACCGATAGTCGGTTTTAACGAAGACCTTTAGACCGACTTCAATGGGATGTGAGTATGAGCTAACTAACCTCGTTGCGCGGTCTATACCGCTGGATAGTAATATGGAGAGACCTCCTTTAACTGAAAAAGTACGAGACATGAAGTACAGTATATGCCATGGCAAAAGGAGATCCACTATTGCGTTGCAGTTGGTAATAGCAATGATTTTTGTAACATACACCACACCGCGAAAGGAACTTGGAAGTTGTGCCTGAGAAAGTATGCGCTGCAATTTTGGCCTTGGCGAGGATAATGCCGAACGTTGAAGGGCCACGGTATACATCTAGGCCGCTTGCAATGATTTTGTTACCTACATCATACCACAAAGGAACTTGGCGGTGGTCAGAAGCCTGACAAAGCATCTGCGGCCAATTTGGTCTTGGCATGGTATACGTGCAGGTTGCTTATAGCCAAGGTGGTGAGGTCGATCATGTTGTATCCCAACCCAGACTGGGGAGAGGCGTTGCAGATGTCAGTTAAGGCTACTAAACTGGATGAAATCTACAGGATGACAGCGCTAAAAGTGTGTTCTGCCTTTAGGGCTGCCTCAGATGATGAAGCATCCGTCATCTCGGGAATGATGCCGATTAACGTCTTGCCAACCGAGATGACGAACATATGCAACATCCGATCCATCTCTCCTTTATCGCAACCATAGAATGCCGGAATGGAGAGATCTGTAAATAGATGGCAAAAGCGTTGGGAATGTTCAGAAAAGGAACGGTGGACACACAGGCTCTTCCTTACCATCAAGAAGTGGTTCGAAAGACGGCACCGTGGCATTAATTATAATCTTACCCAGTTTCCCACGAAACATGGAGTACAGTTTTATACTGACTATCTCAGCCGCTTTTCCAAACTGCAATGGAGTCCCAGAGGACCGAGGGCGCGTATTCCTCCACGGATTTTTGAAGGGAAAAAAGAACCTAGAGCAGACTCTAGGAGAGGTTCTGCTGCCAGAAAATATGGCTAGAGCGAGCTAACTACGTCCCGTGATGTAATAGCTTATGATCGTTCCTCGGGGCATGGGGGGGGGGGAGTTGGGAGTGATTTCAATGTGTAAAAAACCCACATGCTAGCCTGTTTAGGCCAGAATATTTTGAAAGAAAGGTCACATGAGGGTTTCTAAAAGAACTTATTAGCCGTGATGATGGTGACCAGGAAGTTGAAACAGCGCTTCACCATGATTTTCAGTAGTATTACATCTGGTGAAGTTCCGCCTATTATGGATAATTTGCATTTGTGTTTTACTTTGCAGTCGCATAGTGACCTTTTGTCCTTCTCTTTTAACTTCTTTGAATAGAACCGCTTTTATTCGTAAAACCATTGCCATCCCCAAGGGGGGGGGGGCGGTTAGGCCCAAATCTGCAAGGGACTCATCCGAAATGGTGCTTGCCACGAAGTCTCACCGAAGGTTATCTGGTACCATGGAAATCGGGATAGTCCTCTGGGAACATACGCTGGGGATAATCTCTCGACCCGTTATTTAGGCCCCTTGGGTGCGCCCATGGCAGAGGCAGAGCTCCTAGTGGGCCCTAAGTGTGGAGTTGTGTGGTGCAACTCAAGCGCCGTACCTCTTAGTTGCGGTGTTAGGCAAGCCTCATATCCACTGGTATTTACTTACTATAAATCAGTAAGACGTGCTAGTCACGGTGGGGCTGGGAATCCAGATTGCGGTCACCAAATCAGTCCATATCGGAAGAAAACCTCAGTATGATTCCTATATGACAGTTACTCATCGTGAACCACCAGGACCTTCATGAACTCTTAGATTTGTGAAAATTATACCAATCTGAAAAACTGATCCTCTTCAATGTGATTTTAGATTACTCATCTTCTTTAAAGCGTAACTACCTCCGCACAAAAGACGTCGACGAAACTCGATCAAGCCGTCTTAATGATCTTCCTTACATCTAGGTATAGCCAATTGATAGAGAACGCCATCAATGCTTAATCAAAATACAAACATTCATGAAAAAATGATATTTCCATCCACTTACTAGAATTTGCTGATCTTAAAAATCTTGTAAATAAACGAGTGGACTCTGCTTAAAGGAAAATCACGTTGTGTTTTCCTGCTCAGTGATCTCACTGAAGACACCATAAAGAACGCGCAGTTTACCAGGAGGCGGATACCACTGGACCAACTCTGGCACAGCTTCCAAAGTCGTCACATAAATACCTGCCATTCGATTATTTTAATTTTAGAGTGAGACGATTGACGATATCCAGAAGACATGATCAGTTTGAAGATCGCGCAATTGGAGGCCGTTGCGTCCAAAAGCCATTTTCACTGTCCTTTGAAGTTTTTTTCCGGGAGATTGGAATCTGTATCTGATCCCGAGGAAAAATCTCAAAGTGTGTAGATTTTTCTTATTTTATCGATCATTCGGATGCGATCTGGACGCTATGATCATGGTGGGATTTTTAAGTTTGTCGTTATCTAAAAATATACGATCGATTTTTTCTCGGGCCACCATTGCTTCTGGCCTATTCGTGGGGTGTCTGGACTGTGTGCGATGAAATGATGGCGGCCTTTCGGGATGGTTTGACTAAAAGAGAACGTTTTTCAAATAAATGTCAAACACATGCCGAACGACGGTCGGTTGCCAATTCATTGAGGTGAAAGAGGGGAAGCCATCGAGTCGCACCGGATGACCACATACCACGCTGGTCTGAGCGCTCGTTCTAATTGCAGCCAAGTCAAGTAATTTAATTGAGATTTATCGATCATTTCTCATGAAATAGGGTGGATTATTGGGAAGTAATCAACACTTTAGTTATGTAGCATTTCATATGACAATAGTTAGGGTAAAGAGGGGTGAAACTTCTGAGCGTTTTTGATATGCATTTTCATTAACTTTTCCAAAAAACAGACAGTGGGAGAATCCAGGCTAATCTCGAAACAACAATATTTACTGGAGAACCTGAAAATCTAAACAATTTAGATCCGATGAAGTAACCCTATTGGAATTGCCTCCTCCTGTGTATAGAAGAACTTGCAAGGCAACGTGCCGCACCCCCACCTTCCACTACCCACTGTTACTGTTCAAACCCTATGACCATTATTTATTGTGATTAAATCGTCACGTATGGAAACGGCTCTGCGGAGACCACTTTTTTAAAAACCAAGAGAAATAGACAAACTTAGCGGAAAAATAACGACTCATACTCTGCCAACACTTTGCGTATTGTTGATATTAAAGCAAGAATGTCGAAATGTTATTTATTTGGTTTAAATTGGGGCTTTTTTTCGGACCAGAAAAGACTTCGTGGATTAAATAAAAATTATTTATGTACAAGGTAAGTTGTGACGTCAATGCGGACATGTTTTGGTTAGTAACGTATCAATAATAAATATAAAGCCTGAACTTTGAGTTTTCGATTTTTCCAGAATTTCTCGCCCGAAGTGGTTTCCATTTTCACCTGTTCCTTTGCAGTCTTCCAATTTGGTTTGCATGTCAGGTTACATGACATTAAATAGTGGCACGCATAATAACATATTCCTTTTTAGGGTGCATACCAGAATTTTTCCCGAAAGAATAGCATAAATAACTTATCAAAATTCATGGGGTCAAGCAGTGCACTGCAGGATAGACTGACGAGGAATGTAGCTCCGTGAGGCCAACCTATCTCTCTCTGGGGGTGAGCTGTCCCTCCTCTAGGGCGATGTGTGGCTTTTCAGGGGCCAAGCCTCTCGTCTCCCAAGACCATTAGTGAGTGGTGATAGCCACACCCTGTACAAGGTGACCGTACTATTAACAAAACGCTAAGGATCTAGATTGGGGAGTCGAAAAACACCACCCTCAATCCAGGGTGTTCTGCGAACCGTGCCCATTGGATAGTTTGCAGTCGTGCTACCTGGTTACCTCAGTGCGTAAGTTAGACCTTACCGTGCTACGTAGGACTATGGCACAGCGGACTTTCTAATACTCGTGGGAATCAAATGAGTACCCGCAGTAAAACAAAGAAAAGCTACAGCCAAACAAGCGGGACCCCGTCCCGCACACAAACTGGTTAACCAAAATACTGAGAGCCAGGTGATTACATCCAAGAAGGGAGAAAATGGGACGTCAAGCAGTGGATCCAAGGTCAACATTGGTATATTGCGTGGACAACAACCATCAAACGCCACTGCTCAAAAAGCAGGGACTAGCAAAAGCACGATGAATATATCAGACGTCAGGAAGGAGACAAGTCTCAGTGGCGCAGGTACTAAATGTTACCTGTGCTACCTGAAAGAAGGCCTGAAATCATAAGAGGCCCATAGGAAGGATCAGGATATACCTAAGCCATCTTTACCAGAGCCAAGAAAGCGGGGAGCAGCAGAGATTAGCCCACATAAAGGGAATGCTCCCAAAAAAGCCAAACTTGAACCCAAGGAGGGGAGGTCAGGCAGGTTAGACGTGAAGGCAGGACTCAGGAAGCCCGACATTAACTGTGCTAGTGCGGTCAAGGGATTCGACTGGCCATACTGCCAAAAATATTTCTCGAGCAAATACTCACTCGTGAGAAGCAGGAAACCATCGAAAACCTGTTCGTTAAGCAGACGTACAAGGGATGGACTTCGAAACTTGTGTTTGCCGGAATACGCGATGGAAGACACTGCAGAGTGGATTAGGACCATAGTTCCTAAATTGCCAGACTGGGAAAATGTCATGGGCCTCCTAATTGCTGAAATGAGGATCTCCATACGTGATTATGGAAAGTCTTCAGAAGCAAGGTGGAGGGAAAGGGTAAACTCCTCACGATCGGGATAGATGATCGATCCCTGGAGGCAATCAAACGTGGGAGCTGCCATATCAACTATCGATTTGGCAACATATCCGTGCATGTACGCAGGGAAAAGCCGAGGAAAAACACCTCGGAGGAGACACCGTGTGAAAATCATACCGAGGTCTCCAAAGAAGTCTCGAAAGCCATAGAGGCGGAAAGGAAGGGATCAACCAGGGAAGTAAACCTGCAGCCCAGCAAAGAGCAGAAGCTGGACGACCTAGACCTACGACTTATAGGGCTCAGGGTGGACAGCAGCGCGCAGGAAAGCATCATGTCGGAGGAGGAGAGCGATACTCCGGGAATGGAGAAGAACTCCAAACAATAATGGAGCCAATAACCAGCACTAAAATAGCCCAGATAGGTCTCCACCATGCGAAAGCTGCATCTACAAGTTCCAAGGAGAACATTGGAGTAGTGCTGGCTGATTGTACCGGGGACAGATTCGCGATCTGCAAGAAGGAAGCATGCAGGCAATTTGGGACTCCTCTTGTTAAAAACCAAGAGCTAGCATAATTCTTAAACGTAATTTAAAATATATATCACTTTCCTCAGTCAGTTCCTGACCGAGGACCTGGTGGCTATCCAAGTCTCATTGGAAGCCGCGAGGAGCACTCAAGAGGCAATCGTGTCATCGGGATACTTCCCAAGAGACGAAATTCTCCACCGGAGCAAGTCGCTAAACTGGTGAAGTACTGTGAAAAGAGGGCGTTGGCTGTGATGCCAACGCCCATCACGAAATCTGAGGAAGCAGCGGCATCAATTGACCTTCTTGAATTTATTCTTAGCAATAAGTTAGAAATATTTAACTTAGGGAACACTCCAAAATGTGTGACCAGCACTAGACAGGAGATACTTGACATAACTCTAGAAAATACTCTAATGAAGGGGCTGTTCAAGAATTGGAGGGAGTCGGCTGAGCCCTCTACGTCTGATTACAGAATAATCAGATTCACCATTGAGGGTAACTCCGAAATAAAAAGAATAATAAGGAATCCCAGGAGAGCGGATTGGGAATCCAATACAACGCACTTGAGCAACACCATTGCCCACCTTCAAGGGGGCGGTGACATCAGCAGCGAATAGGAACTAGAAATAGTGGTAGAAAACCCCAATATGGTTGCCATTGACGCTTATGAGACCAGCTGTCCGGCTAAGACAGTTGAGTCTTCAAGGGATGTACCATGGTGGAACAAGAACCTGGCCAGAATGAGAACAGAGGCACGAAAACTTGGTTGGCTGCATTTATACGCAGCACAAAAATGCGTCGCTCGCCCAAGCGCCCAGCGAACGACGCAGCAAGGGATGAAGTACGACGAGACATCGGGATGCGCAAACAGAGAAGAAGACTCACAGTGTGATGTGGTGCGTGCAACGGAGACGGCAACCCAGACAGTACCACCCAGTGCTGTAGTTGCGGAAAGAGGCACAGTGGAAACTGCTGAAACTGGCCAAATGGTTTCGAATATCAGCCTAGTGGGAACGCTGTCGACTACTCTGGAGAAAGCTGAAGACGAAAGGCTTATTAAGATATGCGCACAATTGTGAAGCGTATACGATCTGTGACGTTCCTCCAGAAACACTTCAGCAAATGGGACGAAAACGGGCTGATAGAACTGGAGGATCTCCTGGGCAGAATTTCGAACTGCAAGCGGACATGGGGAGTAAGAGCAAATGCGCGGAAAGTAGAGACAACCGCGCCTATCAATGAGAACACCGCGAGCGCTAAACGGATTGCAGGCTGCCCGGCGGAGAGCAACCTGGGGAAAAAACGAAAAAAGAGAGGGTCCTCTGAAAGGAGACTTCACTCAGATATTCTCCAGGGCTTAAAAGAAGAAGGCGAAGATGGACAAGAGGCAAGAACAAGCTGCGTCATCAGGAAGACTTCTGCTTTAAATTAAGGCGGACGAAAAGGATCGAGCAATGAAATAAAAGGTGGGGAGTCGAAGGAGGACTAGACCGCCAACTCTGCTTATTAAGCCAGCGGAAGCCAAGACCTCTGCGGAAACCCTCAGTGAAATTCATTACAAGATCAAACCCGAAGATTACATTGCAGAAGTTCCTTTCATTCGAAGAACGAAGGGTGGTGGAGTCGTAGTCGAATTAGGCATGAGGACAACAAATGGCGGTACGTTATGTGAAGCAGTCAAGGGATTTCCGGAAGAGAAAGCTTTGGTTTCTAGCCTGGAACCCACGTGCTTTCTGGAAATCCGAGGCCTTGACTGCCTTTCAGAAAGGAACGAGAGGCCATAAAACACGAATGTCCGGGGGTAACCAATATTCCTATAGATATCACCACTGTGAACTGCCGAAACCAAAAACTTGTTGTAGTGGAAGTTGCAGATCAACAAGGGAAGAAGCTTCTAAACAGCGGGGAAACCAGAATTGTTTGTGTGGTACGTAGGATACGAACTCGAGCCGCACCAACCAAATATTACGGTTGTTTGAATTATGGGCACACGTCAGCAGCCTTTCGGGCACCTGACAGAACAGCAACAAGGCGCAAATCCAGTCAGGCAGGCCATAAACCGAACACTTGCAATGAAAAGGAGAGTTGCGTCCTATGCAGCGACCATGGTGCATCTGGCTCGCTGCGGTGTATAGTCTTCAGAGCAGAGCTCGGAAGGGCTAGGATGCGATCAACATGATTCGCATCTCGCAAATCAATATGCACCGGAGTGCAACCGCTTACAAGTTGCTAGCGTAGTCTTCTGCGGAGACCAAAGCTGTTTTAGTGTTCATCAGTGGCAGTGCTGAAACCGGGACCCACCTTCATGGCACCCTGACATATCAGATACTGCTGCCATCTGGGTTCGAGACGGCGCCCATCTTAGGGTTCATGCTCAAGGCGGATGGAACAGCTTTGTCTGGATTCAGTTTTTAGGGGTAACGTTTTTCAGTGTCTATCTAACACCGAATGAAGACGCTATCATGGGCACAGAAGGGCGTATCCTGGTCGGGGGTGATTTCAATGTGAGGGCACTTGAATGGAGCATGGCTCCAGAGGGAAACGAATTCTCACAATGGCAGCTAGAACAGGACTTAAATACCGTACCCACCCCAACGTGCCGGTGCCCAGACTACAAGGGAAGCATTCCAGATGTAACCTTCGCGTCGGAGTCACTTTTGTCGCTGGTGGACGGGTGTCGAGTTCTGGAAGGCTTCTCGGCTAACGACCATCAATACATTGTCTTCGAAGTGGTTGACATAATTTCTTGATGTGCGCCACCCCGACGCTCTTTCTGTGCATGGAACGTTGCGAAGGTGAACACCGGGAGGTTTGTCGAAACTCTTGAAACAGGTGGGGCCGGCTAAGGTTTGCGGCGCTGCAGCTAAAACTGTTGTAAACTCTGTTATGAACTTGATAACGTTGGCCAGCGGAGCTTTCATGCCCAGGAGGGCATTGTAATGTAGCAAATCTTCTATGCATTGGTAGACGGGGGAAATTGCAGAGATCCGGAAGGAGTGCCACAGACTCCGCCATTTAACACAGCATCTAAACGACGGGCGGAGGCATGTACCATAAGTGCAGAATCAAAATCAGCCAAAAAGAAGTTCGCTGATGGCTGGATCTGGTCGACGAGGTGAATAGGGCCCGTGGAGACTCGGTTATAAACCCAAAATATCGAGGCTCTGCGAAAACACTGTTCACTTAAAGCCGAGCAGATGTAACGCATTGCACGGGCATTATTCTCTGCGCACCTGGTGCGAGATGATGAAGGACTGCCGACTTCTCTCTATAAAAAAGCTGCAACAGGCAGTTCTGTGAAAAACAAGAAGGCGCCAGTACTCGATGGTATCGCAGCAAATGTATACAAATTCGTGTTCCAATATCGGCTAGACCTACTGTTCAGCGCATTTAACCGCTTGCCTGAAAAAGGACATTTTTCCTTCTCAGTGGCGAGGCTTGCGCTGATCAGTAGGGAAGGCGACCCTGAGTTGCTACCTTCATACCGCCCACTTTATATGCTTGACACCGCATCGAAAGTGCCTGAAAAGCTCATCAGAAGTAGATTCGCTGAAGTGATACACGCTGCCCGAGACTTATCCCCTCGGCAGTTAGGTTTCAGAGCAGGAAGATCCACAGTTGATGCTGTCATGCAAGTCGTGAATGTCGTTCGCCGAGCAGACGCACATAGCCACCGAGCTCGACGAGTGGTGCTCCTCATAACGCTTGACGCCAGAAACGCTTCTAATTCCGTAAGATGGAAAGACATTCTAGACACCCTAGACAATAATACAAAAACTCATTGAGGAAGAGGACAGCTGGTCCTCGCAATACCGATAAATGAGGAGTAAAACACTCACTATTCGGCATTAAAAAATATAATTTGTCTTCCTACTTTCCACGTGTCAAACTATCTCTTATGGATATTGAGGGACTATCTGAGGTACCACTCCCTGCTCTGTGAAATGCTGCAGTATCAGGAGAGGATGGAAGCCACGTCAGGGGTTAGTGCAGGGATCGATCCTAGAGCCGGATCTCTGGAACGCTCCCAATCATAGTCTACTTAACTCGACATGCCAGATGATGTCGTGGCGCTTGTTGCTGGACGTACTGTCGAACAGGTGCAAAGCAGACTCGGCATATTGATGCGGCGAGTAAGCGGATGGATTACTGCTAATGGTTTCAGCCTTGCACTGGAAAAAATGGAAGTAGTCATCCTGACTGAAAAGAGAATTCCGACCTTGCGACCCATATCGCTCGGCGAGTCAAAGTATCTTGGACTGACTCTTGACTCAAAGATGAACTTTTCTGAGCAAATCAAAACAACAATGAACAAGGCTGCAGCTGGCGTTTCCGCGTTAAGTAGGCTAATGCCAAATATTGAGGGTCCTACGTCTTGCAGGCGACGTCTCCTGACGACTTTAATGCAGTCAGCCCTGTTCTACGGCGCAGAGGTATGGGCAGGGAGTCTTGGCAAGGAGGTATATCGTAAGCGTCTCGCGCAAGTACAGAGACAGGGAGCTTTGTGGATGGCGTCTGCGTATCGTACTGTCTCTGAACCTGGAGGAGGTGGTTGGTCATGAAGAACGGCAACGCACCTTAGATGAGTGGCAACTCTCTTGGCAAAATGAAACTAGAGGCAGATGGACTGCGTGACTCATTGACAACGTACGTGAGTCGCTGGATCGGAAACATGGTGAGACTGAATATTCCCTTACCCAGTTTTTAAATGGGCGTGGAGGTTTTCAGTCTTATCAACACAAGATTGGAAAGGCAGTTACTAGTTACTAGTTAATTCTACTAGTTAATAAAAGATGGTTTATATCATTGCGTAGAGACTTGGTCTACTCCACAAGTATCGAGATGAACATTCTACAGCGAACCAAAAGAGATAGGGAGGTACAGTTTTCGCAGTTTTCGCTGAAAAAAAGTTAAAAAGAGTTATGTCATCTGTGAGCGGTGGTATCCCTTGGCATGTTCCTGGGGACGCGTCGGGATTCAGGATGTATCAACCCAGATCAAGCAACGGAAGGAGATCATGTTATTGGATACTATCAGGGAGCCATGAATTTTCCATTAGCACAACCAGTTGTAGGGCGACCAGTAGTATGTCGACGACGAAGTACGCTGCTCGCCCCACCCGCTTCTTCATTGTTTTCTTTTACTTAAAAGCAATGGTTCCCAGGGAGTTTTTGCTTTATTTACCAACATTGAGTAGTCACTATTACGTTCAGACTTGTTTCCTTGCTGCGCCAGGAAAGAAATCGAGAAGACAATTAAGACAATGTACCTCTGCCCTTGTACCAGGAATAACGAGACACTTGCTCAGCTAACCTCAAATCCCTATGTGGTACCATTGGGCATCTTTCAGTTTCTAGGAACAAAAAGGAGCTTAAAGGGTCGCCAACTCGGTATGCTGAAAGCGATCAGAGATGTCTTAGGTAGGATCGAAGGGGTGGTTTCCCGGAAACCTAAATGAATTGAGGCAAGCGCTGGTAATCTGTGTCTGTACTTGCTCTCTCTAATTTTTCTTTATATTTTCGAGAAGATAATATACATTATGCATCTATATATCTACTAGCCAAGGATATATTTTTAACAAATCTTAATTCGACAGTCTCTATCTCCTGCTTAAATGTGTAATCAGGGCCACATTTTACAAGCTTTGGATCCGATGCGTTGCTGCACAGTTTTAAATAACAACAAATGACATATGTAGGCAAGGAAAGATAGCAAGAATTCCGAAAATGAAATATCTAAAAGTTTTATTCAATTATTATCAAAAACCAGATGCTTAATTTCACAGTCACTGCCTCTGTCAACGGTGGCATTATTACTTTCCAAAGCAAAATAATTTCTTCACAATGAGGACTTGAGTCATTGGGAGGCAAATGTATGAACACCCCGAATCCAAATTCATGCTTTTCCCTCTCCAGCCCCGTCACAATCTGAGTTAAATAATCACCCATCGAATGGCGACGACACAAATAGCCATGAAGAGGAAAATCTATTAAAAGCATTTTCCTCCGCGACTCATAACAATTGTGATGTTGGCATATCGACAATGAAATTTATTGACAATTTTCCATTATGTGCACCAGCTCTGCGTACCCAAGCGTCCACATTAAGGTTCATATATTTTTGAAAAATGGAAAAACTGAAAATCCCCGGAAAATAGAAATTTCATCATTGCGATCCGTACTAAAGCACAAGACAGGCTGCTGGTGCAGTGCAAGACTGGAACATGATCTGCAGAGCTAAGTACCCAGGCGACATCGGGAGAGGAGGACCAGGGGAGCCTCAAATCTTCCAGGCTATGCGACCACAAAATGCATAAGCATTTGACACCAGGATGACAGAAATAATGCTCGCCACAACGCCCCAGAAATAAACATTTATGGCTATGAAAGCATTCAATAATATGCAGATCGTGCTGCAACGATCATTTCACTCTATTCACCCCTTTTTGACCAGAACGTACATGGATTCGATTAGTTAAGCATGCAGCGATGCGTTTACGCAGCGTGCGACATACGGCTGGAAAAGTAATGAAAAGAGTTCAGAGTGCAGAGTTCCATAATCTTTTGCATCCCTTGGAAATAAGTATTGTAACAAACCCTATTTAACTGCACCACCGATTCCGCAATATCTGAATGAGCCCCTACCTGTTAAAAATCGAAATGTGGATTGTTTTGCAACAAAGGTTTCCTCCATTCTTTCCACCTATCATAGGAAATATGTCTGCCAAGGAAGTACTCTACGGAATGCCATTAGGAAGCCCCCACTCAGTCTTTTCTCGGCTCGCCGTGCCCAGCTTAAAAGGCTCTTTCTCCATAGCTCCCCGGCCTATCTCATGCATTTGTCTTCTTGGCTTTACCACCCACCACCCAACATAAATAAACAATCATCGCTGTCAATACGGACTAATTGACGATCGGGTTGACAATTAGACAATTTGAATGCATTCCCTGCGTGCAGATCATGCCTGACACAAGCGAGGATACGCTTATGGACTTGGGTTCAATCTCAGATTTTCCGCTTCAAACGCTGGAGAAAATTGTTTTTCTTTGGATGTGACGATGGAGAAGAGTTGTTGGGGCCTTTCTGGAGCTCGAATGTTTGGAGCCATCTGGCCGGAAAGCGACGATTGCGACAACATCGCTGACGACAACAACGAAGGCGGTCAGAGCCAATACTGTTGTGACATATTGCAGGAATGTGAGGGATGGAAAGCATTTGTGGGAAACACGTGGCCTTTGATTGGGATTTTCCTCAATTTTTATTTATAGCTGGGCTAATAGATACGACATGGTTTCGAAATTGATAGGATCGATTTGATGGCATTGAGATGGAGACGAGTAAATTAGAGACATCAAACGAATTTAATTTGAAGTGTTTACTTGATGTACCTATTTTTGAATTGATGTGATATAAACAATGTGGAGGCTAATTGTTGGCTTTGATACCTATGAAGCTGCACGGGTCGAGATTATATGTATATCCAGGATAAGCACTAAGTGGTTTATCGCTTAATCCTACAAAAATAGAATGAGACAAGCATGGCTGGTCATCCCTTATTTAGATCATCTTTTACTTAAAATCATAAATGCAATTATCGTACCATACCATTCTTCGAATTCAAATGTAAACCCCTTTTGTTGAACCCCTTGTACTACCCCCGGAAATCGGTGTTCACAGGCTTTTGCAAATCTGAACATATCTACCAGACACGGAATATGGGTAGATTTTTCGTGGAAGAAAACCTTACCAGGATATCTTCGGCTGAGGTCTGAGGGGCGCAGGGAGCTACCTATGAAATACCGGGCCGTCTCTTTATCCTTCTCATATTGACTGTATATATCAGAGACCACTAACCCAATTTCCTTCATGTGGTATTTTAAGGAGCAGTGTCCCGTTAAAAACACTACAAGGGTTTTCATCTGCCACTTCCCACACAAGGGTCAACAAAAATCCCCTGGGTTGTTTCACAAATAATTTCGCCTGACGACAAGAATTCCATTCGACTGCGTAAATCCTTGCAATTTCATCCTTTAGAGTAGACCTGTCAGTGGGTGCCCTGATACCAATAGCTGGCTCTGGTACTATCATTGTAGATCCAGATTCTTGACCAGTATGTCAGTTACATAGATCAGAAATGTTTCGCTCAGTCCGCCAAGTTTCAGCAGCACTCCACACACACCAACTGGTTTGATATACCGCTACTATTCTGTGCTGATATCGCTGAACGACTGTTGGAACAGATTCAAATGGTGCGACCCCGCTATTTTTGCCACAAACATTCTCCTGCTATTCCGTTAGGAATATGGTCGACCTTTTCCCAGGAGGTGGAGCCAGTTCCATAACCAACTTTCTTGAGAACACTCGCCCCCCGATCCGTCTTCCATGATTGACCCATCAGTGGAAATTATTAGGTCTTTAATCTCAAAAGACTCGAGGGCATTTATCGATAATTCTCCTTTTGGTGATTACGACCAAGAACATCTTTTATTTATTTATTTAATGAAGACAATGTTCAGAAAACAAATTCCTTGTTACATATTGTCTTCAGAGGGAGGAGCAAGTAAATGGCTCTCCATACGCTTAAAACTAAAGAAGGAAACAGAGTCCAAGGACCCAAGCTGTTGGGTGTTGTAAGACCGGCATACCCTCGGGATTGGGGAGTGAAAGTAAATCTCGAGCTCCGCGGAGGGTTCGTGAAAAATCTCCCCATTACGCGTGTTATGAGAGACGTTGCGGAAAGTAAATTCGAGTTGGCAGAGCAGTCCATCAGGCAATTGCAGAGTTTGAAAGGAGTTCACATATCAAGCAAGATACCCGGATAGTCAATCCGTGCCAGTTTCTTTTTGTAAAAGAGGGTCCAGATGAATTTGCGTTGTACAACTTCAACAGTGCGACAGTCGCGGATGCGGAATACGGACTAGACTATAACGCAAGATTCAAGGAGTTGAAGAGTGTTAACGAGGGCTCAATTAAGGTAAAATAGGAAGTAGGGAAAAACGAGACACTTTGGAAGCTCTATTGATGATGTCTACGAAGTGGGAATTGAAACGAAGTTTGTCATCGAATATTATACCCAGGTCTTGGAAGAAGGGGAGTAGTGAAAGGGGTTGTCCACTAAGACAATAGAAAAAAGATGTTGGGGAGAGTTTAAACGAATAGCACATCCCGTAGCATTTGCTGATATTCAGTGTCAGCTTGTTGACCGAATACCAACGGACCAAATTGTCAAGGTTGGACTGAAAGAGAGCACAATAAGGTCGTCTGTGTAAAGCAAACTCGGGCGAGTGAGAGGGAGGCGAGGTCATTGATAAAAAAGATGAAGAGTAGGGGGCCAAGTATGGAGCCTTGGAGAACAGCAGAGGAAGGAGGGAAGGAACGGGATGAGTAACCATGAAAAAAAAACTCTGTAGGAACGGTATGAGACATAGGAGGAAAGCCGGGAGATGATTGGGAGAGGGAAAAGGCCTTGGAGAAACCAGCATAAATAACATGTACTTCCTTTGGTGAATTGAAGCGTTTAACAACGAATTTGGTAAAGACCAGAAGGTTTGAAACTGTGGATCTATGTTTCACAAAACGACACTGCTCTTTGACAATGACGTGACCGAAGTGCGCGGTCAACCAGTCGTTCACGTATATTCCGAGGATTTTGGAACAATAAGAGGGAAGAGAGATGGGCAGTAGTTCACAGTAGGAGAAGGGTCTTCGCTCTTGAGAATAGGGATGATAAGGGCCTATTTCCAGAAAAGGGGAAAGTAGCATTCTTCTAGACTTTTGTTGTAAATTATACACAGGGGGAGGGAAATGTGTTTTCTACAGTTGAGAAGGAAGGGGTCAGGAAGCCCATCGGGGCCAGATCCGACATTAGGGTCATAAGGAGAGGAATAACCAGAGATTCGGAGCAGTCTCCAGTTAGAAGAGACGTAGAGGATGGAGTGCACGAGGGGGAAAACACGGAAGAGAAGTAGATGCAGAGAAGGTCGCAGGATTGTTGTGGGGAGTTGGCAGTGGAGTCCACAAAACTGATAGGAGAGTGAATAGATTGAGTGGGATAACGAGAATAGCGTACCAAAAGACCAAGCGTACCAAGCCTACCAAGACCAAAAGAGTTTCAAGTTACCAAAGGCGGCGCTCAATAAGTACCTTTTATGCGTTTTTTAATCATTGACTTCACAGTGGAGCGGATAGCATTAAAGTGAGCAGGGTTGACGTCATTCTTAGGACCCCGAAACTTCTTCTGCAGTGCATGCTTCAGGCAGAATCTCCGTTGTGAACAAAGTTGGGGATGAATGTAGGCAAGCAGGGAAAAAATTAACTTAACAGGAGAGGAGATCGGACAGGTTATTGTAAAAAGTACTTAGAGCTTGATCACACCTTGAAATTTGTTTTTCCTATTCGCTAGTGTTGAGTTATATTTTGCAAACACTGATATTTCGGGAACCACTTGTTAGCATTGATGAAGGGAACACTTAACTTTCAAATAATTTAATCGCTAGAAATACCACGTAATTATACTTAGATATGAACCCAGCTGAAAGACGCTAGAGCTGAGACCGTCAAAGTTGGTTTTGCGGAAGTTGAACTTATTTATTTATTTATTTTATTTGGAAGGAAATAAAGAGAAGGCATACCTGGAAACCATGTGATCGCAGGCATCAGAGCCACCTAATATTTGTCAAAGAATTTCCATATGACGGCATGACCGCATGACCGCGACCATCAGCCTTTCCATGCGCCAGTAGTAATAAGCCTATATAGGGGCAGATTTAGAATAGCTTCGAACCTAGCAGTCATTGCTCCAGTAATCTTAAGCAACTGAGCTTCTGAATCGGTGCCAGCAGCTTCCCAGCAGTTTGTACCAGATGGATTTCCGCTCCTGCTAAGGTGGGTAATATGTAACTGCTCCATCCAACGTTCCTAGCCAACATAACTAGTGCAGTCTTCCTAGCGTTCACCATAAGTCCGTTATGGAGGCAGTAATTGTGGATTAAATGCAAAGTTTCATTCAAACGATCGCTTACTGTGCCTGCAAACAGATCGTCCGCAAAAGCGAAGCGAAGTAATCCAGGAGCCATAGCAGTGTCCATTACCAGAAGCAAGTCCGTATTGAAGCTGGCGGCCTGTTTTAAATTTGCTAGAAAGGTGGGAACTGTGAATACTCACGCATACAGTGTGTTACATCCTTCTACGTCGAATTTAAGGGGGGGGGGGGTCTCTATACATGCAAATGGGGGGTGCAAATTTTCTGTTCAAAAAAATATTATCATGTGTGGTATCAAATGACAGGTCTTGGTTAGCATTTTCCGGAGCGTGCCATAATTTTGACATTTGTTGGAGAGGTGGGGTGTGCGGGGGACGATTATTTATTTAATGGACCCAAAAAATCTGGAACAAAAATCAAGACGCTGCGACTATATGGTGCCTAGGCTCCGAAATACCCTCCATATCGATATCTGTTCAAATAAAATTAAGAGGAGTATATAACTATAATTTTTAATTATAGGCTGCAAAATCCCCCTTAAATTCATCCTAGAACCATGCAGCAATATAGCCTATAACATAGAGCATAATACTAACAAGTTTGGGGGAAATCCCACTATTACTAACAGAATTATAATAGGTCAAGGTTGTCGCTTCTGTGCAAAGTCAAGACTTTAAATGTCTATATCATGCGAAAGTGGATATTCTCACATAACATACGCTAATTGGCGTATTCTCCGTTTGCCGATCAAGTAAGTTAAAAAACCAGAAGCTACTTTGGTTTGGAAAAGATTCGTACCTGGAACCCAATATATAATCCAATACAAACTGCTATTTTCAAGCCTTTCATTCAGAATAAGTAAATTTATCTTCTTGTACTAAAAATATACCGATACACATCATTATTAGGCAGATGCATTTTATAAGTATTCCAAGAATGGTCGTGTTCCTTGAACCCTAAGAATAGTCCCATTTACGTGACACAAACGTAAACACCATCGTCGCAAACATTAAATTGGCATTGTGAATAGAAAATCACAGGATGTTTTCCTCTTCCAGATTTTTAATGGGATTTTCCAGTAAATAGAAGGCGACGACTCCGAAAACACAATTTTATGTTGTCGACTAAATTAATCTGTTGCAATAAGAGCAACTCAGATGCAAATTTGTTACAATTAGATTGATAAAATTAATAATTGATAATTAAAAATGTTTGCGATTTCATCAAGAAAAATGTATTATTTCTCTGCAGCAGAAAAATTTGTTTCTAAAAATGTATGTATCACATGAAAGTGTATCTGCTTTCCTTCCAAAAATTTTCATTGGGATCTAAGCACTGGAAAGTATGAATAGAATTTTCCTTACCTCGTTACAAATCGTATAGAAAAATTTTCAATGTTTATTCATGCGTGCGTTATTAATTCGTCCACTTATTCTGTAACAATCTTTAAAACTTGTACACAAACAACATGCGGTCTTCCGTGATTCAATTCGAATCGTTGAGGATATTATGAATGGAAGTGCATCGCCGGCATTTCGAAATTATTGCATTCTTTTGCAATTTGGGGATAGAATAACACATATCATCGGTATTAATGTAAAGAGCATGGGAATGATCATAGAGAGATTGTTTGTCCTTGTTTGAAAATGGGGATGACTTTCGAGAATGATTTCCTACCTTCTGTGCACATATTCTAAGCTTATTTGGTTTTACATGCTCAATGATTAAAAGAATGTACTAATGGAGTCGTATTTTTAGTGTTTTTCTGCAGGTATCACCAATTTATTATGGTTTATTCCTCCCATATCAGTTTAGAGTTCACCTGGTTGGACTGAAGTGCCTTAATCGCTGCTTGGCTGTCAGTCAGAATAGTAATGTCCTGCCCCTGTAGTTCCTTTGAAGATTAAAGGAGACACATCTGACTATGGTGTATATTTCAGTCTGGAATATACTAGCGTGCTTGCCCATTGGCTCGAAGCACATTTTCTTAGACGAATTACCCCGGCACCCGCTCCCTCGGCTGTGAGGAATCCATCAATGTACCAAGTAATCAATTGCTGGTTTAAGCCGTATGTGACAGCCACGCTCTCCCAGTTTGCTTTGTTACTCCAACGTGTTTCAAACTTCTTATCGAAGTGAAACCCTGTTGTCATGGTATCTCTTGGTATCAATAATTTGGTGTACGCCTTGGAAGAATATCAATTTTTGTTCGACCTAGGCAGCCCCCTGCCGCACTGATACTCCCGGCCATCCTGAAGGTAGCCCCATGTGTCCAGAATATCATTGGCCATACCAAAGAGGCTACACTCCAGGCAAATCAGCAACAGATCCGATTTTCTCCCTGCGGCAAGCGATGGAAAAACTATTTGAATACCATCAGTTGCACCATCTTTTCATCAACTTTACGGCCATGAGAGAACTCAGTATCCCGACGAAATTCAGTCTCATCAATTTCGTCGGGATACTGTACTGGCTTGGGCTGAACCTGACCAATGTGTAAGGCCAGACAAAAGCAGCAGGATCAGTCTCGATAACTTTCGACATCAACAACGGTCTAAGAAAAGGAGATGCCTTATCATGAGTCCTCTTTAACCAGGTCTGGAGAAGGTGATTCACGATACAAATACCAATGCAAGAAGCACTATCCTCCTCTCTCGGGCTGCAGATTAATGAAGGTACGATAAAATATATGGTGGCAACGTTAATGCCCAAAACCAAAGAACGAACAACATTGAATTGCACTGGTCAAACGAAAACCATAAGGATAGGAAACTACAACTTTGAGACCGTTGAAAATTTCTCTTATTTAAGATCAAAGCTCTTACTGTACAAGACCTTATGTATTCCTCGGAGACCTGGGTTCTTAGTAAGAAAAATGGTGAAATCTTATCAACGTTGGAGAGAAGAATCCTCTGAATAATTTTTGGCTCTCTACATGAGCATGGATTCCGTAGCGTGAGCCATACCACGACCGTATGGTTGTGGATAAAATCCTGGTCGACAGGTTGCGGTGGACAGGTCTATAAGGGAAACATCTATGGTAGAAAAAGAAGACCAAGCAGACCCTGCCTGAGATGGAGCGATGGTGTAGGTTAGACCGCCAGACGCGTTAATATCTGCGCTCTGCAAGATACCCGATGATCTAGTACCAAAAGCTCCAATATAAAACTGGAACGCTATAAAAATGGCTATAAATTTCCCTATTTTGGCAGCCCGCACACTCAATACGGTGTTAGTATTGCCGTTTCAGAGGGTTTCCTTGATGCCATTAAAGAAGTTGAACGATTTGATCACCGGCTATTGAAACTCACCACTATATCAGCTGAGCGCACTATTCAGTTCTTCACCGGCTACGCACCACAGATAGGTCGACCTGATGCCGAGAAAGAGGCCTTCTGATAATTTCTCGATGAAAAGGCCTGCAACGTGCCTGACTATATCATTATTTCCGGCGACCTTAGTGGTTATGTGAGTGAAAAGGGAGACGATAACAGGTGCCATGCGTAATGGGGTTTGGAGCGCGTAAAGGGGGTGGCGAGCGTATAATCAATTTTGCGGAACCTATGACCTTGTACTTATGAATACATGGTTTATCTAACGATTGCCTCGTTTTCCTACATTTTATTGTAGAAATAGACGCCGACATTTTACCACGGTCACTGATTGCAAAATCGTTCGCTGTGAGACCATAGCACACCGTACATCCACATCAACCACCGATACAGCGTGAGGAACGCACTGGCCCACCGCGAATTAAATGGTGGCGATTTGGTGAGAAGAAAGAAGAAACCATCTCACATACGCGATTACCAACCATCACGAATGTGGAAGAATCGTGGAACCAAATGAAAAATACACGACAAAGCGGCCTCTGCAAGCCTCGGGGTCACCAGGCCAGGCAAGCGATACATGAACCGAGAAACTTGGCCTTTGAATGACGATGTTGAAATGAAGGTCCGTAAAAAAAAGGCCTCTACCACAAGTTTCTCGACGATAAAACGCCGGCAAATTTATCAGAATGCCAACTGGGAAGCAAAGAAAGCGATCGTTGTCTCCCGAGCGGTCCATTACAAAAATCTTCACGATAAACTGGACACTCGGAATGGCGCGAAAGCTCTGTATCAACTTGGCAAAAGTCGGAACTAACGCACACAGGATATTGAACACTTCTGCTGTGTTAATGGCAAGAACGGTACTTTGCTTGCCGACCATCGAGCCGCGACGGATAGATGGCCAGAGTATTTCGAGCAGATTTCAACAGAAGAATTTGTTCATCCTCCACTTCCACAATCATTGCCGACATTTGGAGCAGTTCTCCCTGTCAATGCAACTGGTGCTCAGAGGTGGCGGGGAGGATGGCGCGGAGGCAACCCTGTCGGCTGAATCACCAAGTGGCCGAGAAGAACCTCCATAGTGGTGGCACCGGGAGACGCTGTGATGCAGTAGGTGAATACTCCAAAAGCCTAATTAGAGCGATCAGATTCGAGTCTGTACGGGGGTCTCATCTGAAGTGGTAATCACGAAACCGAAACCGGGATTGCCCCTAAATTCACATACTTCAGGAGAATACCTGTTGTATGCGGTTGGCCCCTAGTGGGAGCTTCATGGGGGTTGCGGTTATGTTCAAGGGAAAAGAGGCCTTCGGGTCTCAGCGTGGTGTGGCGTTTTAACACGGATTCCGTACTCCTTAGTTCTTAGAGATTTAGGTAGGTCTTGCATCCGCCGGTATGAATGCTGAGCCATTCACTCGGCGTAGACTGGTACCGTCGTAGGTTGCTACGGCGGGGCTCTGATTGTGGTCAGAAAATCAATCCGTGTCTTAAGAAAACCGTGGGATCAAGTCCACGAGACAGGTACCCACGTAAAGCTGTCAACGCAACTTAAGTTGGGGAAGGAATAAAATGAATGCAATCAGGGAAAACAACAGGATCTGACGACATCGCATCTGAGCTCTGGAAAGCGAAGAGCTGGGACCCAACCCTGTGAATTCTTTAATAGGGTTATTGAAGTTGCGCCGATCGTGGAAAAACTGCAAGAGAGGCGTCCTGGATGTTATGGTCACGTAATTCGCGCTAACGAGAATTCACTTGGCAAGATTGGTCTGAACATCAAAATCAATGGTAGCCGACCAAAAGGTCGGCCCAAACAACTGTGGCTTGATACCCTGGATGGTGATTTGAAAGCTTCACGACTATATCCAGATCAGACCTTTGATAAAATAAAATGGCGCACCGATGACGTCGAACCAAACCTCGCTTGTGAGCGGGGCAAAGACTGAAGAGAAAGAAGAAGTTGTGGTGTGGAAAGATGTTTGGGTTTTATGCATCATAGAGAAACTTTTAATTATGAGAGAAATCTTTGGGCAAGAAAAGCTATTACAATGACCATGGTATTTGTTTAAGATAAGCGGCTACAAGAGGTACTCCAAGATAAAAAAATGGATCGGTACAGGAAAAATTCGTGAAATCTGAAGTTCAATGAATACATTGGCAAGTGGAAAAATGCCCGAAAAAGTGGTCGTGGCTCGTAAAAAACAGATTCATGATCTGGAAAAATAGTCTTCAGACAGCTTAGAACAAAAATAGCTGAATTGTCCGGAATATGCGCGAAGCCATAAAAAGTGTTGATCATTAGGGTCCTTTATAAAAAGTTCAAAACGTGTCAAGGGTTCTGAAGGTGCAGCCGAAACCTGCTATCCTAACAATATCACAGCCGACCGAAGTGATGCCTAACTGCACGCTCATTGATTTCTGGCCATCCAATGATATGATCTATTATACTAGGGAACATGCAGGAGCAAAAAGTGAAGTATTGAGAACGAAACAGGAGTGGTGCGTGGTGCCCCTGGTGCGAGCTCTGACAAACCAAGCGAAACTTAAAGCAAAAGATAGATAACGAGGATGTGAATTCGCCCAGAAGTAATTGTTATCTCTACTAAGCACCATTCGTCAAATACGGAGATGGTAGCGGTATCCACTCAGACAGGAAATCTGATGACTTTCGTAACCAAACGAGAAACTCATTTGAGGAGAAGTTCGTAGTGCCGCACAGCGATCCCAAAAACAATGGAAAGACTTCAGTGTATTTAGAAAAATTAAAAGTAGGAATTAGCGAAGGAATCCATTGTGAATTTCAGAAAAGTTTGTGGTGATCCAGAAGCAGCTTCTAAGATGTTGGCCGCCGAAAAAGTTCGAATTGAGAGAACAGACCTCATTAAAGAAGTGGTCCAAATGCGCGCAGATGCAGGTGCCAGACCGTATTGCTATCGACTGCAGGAAAATCCGAGAGAAGGTATGGAGAAAAGAATAGCAGATACATTGCCAGAAGAGGCAATGGATAGGAATTTAGAGAAGCATTAATTTCTATGAGAAAAAGAAGTTTCTCCAAATAAACCTCAATCCTTCTCCGGGGTCACTCAGTATTTGGTTACATAAACTCGTTGTGAAACCAAGATCTTAATTGTCAGTAAAATGAGGATCAAAGATTCGACCGATGGAGCGGCAATATGGGCATGCGGTTGCTAGCCAATCTACTAGTGGCTTCGTCGGGGTGAAAACTTTCAGTTTGTAAGTGTATAGCTATTTAAGAGTCGCGCATCGTCTGAACCTGAAGATATACGGGACAACCTTGTTTTGCATGCAAGGGGACAAAATCAGAACTGGTTGCCGATGATTTACCTGAACAAAGTAAGAAATCTTACACAAAGTGGCGCGGCTTTATTGAAGGTTTTACGCAATCATGCATATTAGTGACCAGCGACTGAATTGTAAACACCAATCGGAAAGCCGTTTGCCGTTTGTCAGCACTGCATTGGCGCATAGCATGTCCTAGTACGTTAGTGAGGGCTATATCCACAATGAACACTAGACTGTCATTTTGGAAGCAGGGTCTCCTGCCCAGTGACACAAACCCAAAACTGAGAAAGGCATAAGGTTGATCTGCAAAACCAATGGGCGAGAAAATATCCCTGAAAATAAATCAGCCTTATAAACAAAGCACCTCGACATGGAGGTCTTTCCACATAACGCACTGCATTGCCAATAGACGTGATGCGTTGATATCAAAAACATATATATTCCTTATCAGACGAACTAACTAGTGCGATCAAATTGCCATTGAGCCGGACGTGTGGCTCAGTAAGCGGTAGAAAGTGCGAAAAAGAACAGGATGGAATACCTAATAAGGTTTTTAAACTCTGGGTCAAGTCTAAAGCGAACTTCTTGGTTGAGTTCTTCAAAGCGTGTATGTCAAAAGGGATATTTCCCTCATCAAAACTGTGGCAGAATCTGGTCATGCTGCGTAAAGTTTGTAAACCTATACACCCATGTATCTCTTAGATGCAATGGGAAAAATCTTGGGGAAGATAAATCACAATAGATTACTACCAGTTGTTGAGAACTTGTTGTTGTTTAGATCGGCATAATGGATGCCATCAATTTTCCACTGGCTTAGCCGAAAATGTAATCCACGAAAAGGGTAACGGAAGCAAATATTGCGTGACAATGAACTTGGACATGAGAAATGCTTCCAATTCGACTAATCGAAGTTTCAAAAGGGAGTTCCTGGCTTCCTCAATCTTTCGATTCCGGAGGATGCCGTAGCGGTGGGTTACACCGACAACATAGCACGGGTTGTGGTCGCCAGGAATCTCAACGATACTGACTTATATTCAAGCGAAGCCACCGGTGTTGCTAAGGTTTAGTTAGCATATGCTGCACTGACAGTTGTGAAAATCAAAGCCATCTCCAAAGGTGCTCGCACTAAAGCTAAGAAGGGAAGGAGCATGCTGGATACCTTCAGTGCCTCTACAGATTTAAAATAGGCACTTCACCTGTTTGTCCAAAGTGCAAGGGAGGAAACACGTATTTCTCTACTCTCTGAGATTCGTGGGTGATTGGAAGTGCGAATACCAGAAAACTAGGTGCGGAGTTTTGCGGAGCTAGTTTGATTGAACTAGAGTGAGATAACACCGCACTGTTTTGTGGTTTACTAATGCTGGTTTCACGGGGTAACCAAAGGAGAAGCAGGATGGTTTTCCTAGGTGAATTTCCATACACAGCTGTATCCAAGCCCGTGTCCTTTGAAGATTTCCACAAATGATTATCCTTTAATTTATCAAATGAAAGTTGAATGTTTATTGACGGGAATAAAATAAAAGCGGTTTGATTCCTTTAGGCAAGAAATTGATGTCAATACTCAGAAGTCTTTGGCAGAGAACATGGGGAAACATCCAAGGTTCCTTTAGGTTCAACTTTAACCTCTCGAAAGTAAATGATCTGCAGAAAGGTTTTAAATCCTAAAATTGATACTACTTTCGTATAAATACCCTAAATAAACCTTAATTGAGTTTTCACAGTTGAATGTGATATCTGCAACATTGAACCGCTTCCACTCGATCTCCTTCTCTTTGTCGGTCACGTCTTTGAATAAACGATTGAGCCAAATGGTGGCATCTCTTTAAACATCATTAAATATTTCCAGCTTTCCCAGTTAAGTTCATCATCAGCTCCAGTAAATGTCTAGTAATTGTCTTAAACCACACGCGAAAATCATTAGTCCCCCGCAGCTAAAATCACTCAATAATCCGTAAAATCGGTTTTCGGTTTTCCTAAGCAGATATATGAGTTGATTTTCACACGAAACGCATGCGAATATTTTCAATCTATAAATTTCACAATTTTTTAAATACTTAATATCTTGTTTGGAAGTTTGTTCCTGGCCAGAGGTGTTTTCGTAATTTTCCGTGAAATTAAAAATTAAGACAAATGTAAGTTTCTACTGGATTTGAAAATAGGCGAGGTCGTGGGAGAAACTGCTTAATTCCTTCTGTATCTATTCGAGAGTGAGAAGACGGAGGAATGATGGAAGTACTCATATGTTCAGTGCAAGATGTTCTTAACGGTATTTTGAGAAATCATTTGAATTCCAATGAATTTCAGTAATTTAGAGCTGTTCCATTGCGTGTAATTCAACTTTGAAAGCTTAATTATACGAAGAAGTTCAAAGGTTGGATGGAATAACTGTTAGAATGCAGTCTCGGATCAATAGAACAATTACCTGTTTTAGCAGTAATGTATCTAATATGACCTTATAAACACAAAAATATAAATATGTTGAAATCTCGGAACTAACACAGAAAATGTTGTTTCTACCAGTGTTGCTTACTTTCCTCCTTCCCATTAGCTAATCTCTGCCGATATTCGTTCATTTTTATCCTTTTTGGGCCGATTTATTTTAACTCTCTGATTGGAGTTGCGACGCATCTGAGTAATCCTTGCTGTCTTAATCCTCGGCGGATGTCTTCCTTTCGTATGAGAAAACTGCTAAACATATGTTACGGTCAGCTTCACGTATCAACGTCTAGTCCTCTTCTGAGTACATTACTGTTGTTGCCATTAATCGGACAGAAGTCGACCTTCTTCTCGCTCGATTGATTCAAAAGATACATTCGGAAGACTTGATGAGACTAATTGATCGGCAAACAGGACAATCAGGATCAATATTGGTCAGGATCAATCTTGCTGGAACAATTGATTTACGCGTCTGGTTTGTGGAGTATTTTTTTTTTGGGAGTAGAGTAGGTGCGTTTACGCACAGAGTGTTGGACTCCCGCAGCAGCACGCTGGCGGACTACCAACTAAATACCTCCCTGCCATCAGAGAACTTGCCTGGAACCGTTTGACACATTACTTCGGGCTAGCCCTTCCGCTCTCCCGGATGTGGGGGCCTTCAAGTCAGGGAATTCCTTTCACCAACGGGAGGGGAGGTGAGGAATTGAGTTGTTAGTTCAGGGAACCCCTTACCGTCCGATCCCTCCGCCGGTCGAGTTCAACTTTCTTCGCAATAAGAAGAGCCCGCACAATACGATTCCAGCTGCCAGCACTCTTCAGCATCTCTCACACAGTGTTGTCTGGAGAAAGTTCCCCTGTGCCTGCATAAAACTGCTGACGAAAGCCGTCCCACCTCTCGCAAGAGAAAAAGATGTGTTCAAGCTCATCTTCTAGTCGAGCATTAATCCAAAGTATTTAACCGCTGGTTTTGACTCTATAGTCAACTCGCTGATCGATATGGGACGCAGCGTCGGGATTCTCCTTCTGGTCAGGATGACTACTTCGGTTTTTTGCAGCGCAAGGTTGAAACCGTGAGCAGTCATCCATTCGCTTACCCGTCGCATTAATATGCCAAGTCTGCTTTACGCCTGTTCAATAGTGCGTGCGGCAACAAGTGCCGCAACGTCGTCTGCATAACCGACCGGGCGCGACTCTTCGGATATGTCGAGTCTTAGCAGACTATGATAGGAAGCGTTCCAGAGGTCCGGCCCTAGGATGGATCCCTGTGCTACTCCCGACGTGATTTGCATCTTCCTTTGGCCCTCTAGCATCTCATAGAGCAGGGAGCGGTCTTTCAGGTAATCCCTCAATATCCGCAAGAGATAGCTTGGCACGTGAGGAGGAGTTCTCTAGTGTGCCTAGCATATCTGTCCATCTTACGGAATTGAAGGCATTTCTGACATCAAGCGTTATGAGGAGCACTATCCGTCGAGATGTACCTCGGCTCGATGAACCGCATCTACCACCTCCATAATAGCGTCCACTGTGGATCTCCCTGTTCTGAACCCGAACTGCCTTGGGGATAAGTCCCCGGCAGCGCGAATTGCTTCAGCAAGTCTACTCCTGATGAGCTTTTCGAACGCTTTCCCGGCCGTGTGAAGCATACACAGCGGTCGGTATGCAGACGGGAGCTCCGGGTCTCCTTTACCCTCACTTATCTGGCCACGAATCTGGCCACTTTCCAGCGACAAGGAAAAATGCCCTCCTTCAAGCAGGCGCAATTCTGGCCGCTGGCGGAACACCAGTTTGTAAACTTCCGCCGGGATGCCATCAGGACCTGGTGCCTTTCTGTTTTTCATAGGGAGAACCGCTTTTTCGAGCTCTCTCATTGTGAAAACGGGGCAATCCACGACGCTTTCCGCGCTATTTACAACAACCCGTACAGGGTGTCTTGGGAACAATGCCCGCACAATGCGGTCCATCTGGTCGGTGCTCAGTATGCAGGGCTTCCACAGAGCCCTAATTTTCTGGGTGACAAGCTTATAGCCAAGTCCCCACGTATCCTCATTCACCTCGTTAACAAGGTTCTGCCATTCGCGAGCTTTGCTTTTATTTATAGCGCTGCGGAGTCTCCTTTTTGCTGATCTATATTGTGCCTTTATGGCACATGCCTCCTCGTTGGCATGCAAACGTTGTGCCAAACGACGGAGCTTGTGACACTCCTTCCGTAGGTCGGCGATTTCTTCCGTCCACCAGTATATAGAAAGCTTGTCGCCCCTGGGGCCTCTCCGGGGCATGGAAGCTTCACAAGGCGTCGCTATGGAGTATAGTCATATAAGCCATACACCCAGCTGTAGATGTGGAATCTTCCAAGCATATCAGCGGAAACTTTTGAAGTGCACGATTCCCGGACCGACGAGCCTGCGTACTAAATGACATAGGCGTACTACTTCACCCGCACACTTCTCTAAACTGTCCTTAGATAATACTTGGCGGGGCTAGTTTGTTCATATGCTGCCATTCTTATGTAGCTCCCGCTCGACTCTCCCTTTCAGCGGTACGAATCCCTTTTTGGATGTGTGTTACAAATGTCAGTACATCAGTAAAGGCGCGCTAAGAATGTTGATTATTTACGTCCTTGAAGCATTGCAAAAAAATATTGTATACTCTGCTTTCCCCCTAGGCTTGTCGTTGGCGGTCCTGGAAATTCGCCGTGGTCAAAACTCTATAGGTAGTGTAGGTACTGCTGGCAACTACATTTTCCACAGCGACGTATAACCCACCTCCGATGATTGGAATAAGCTTATGTGTCCATTGGCGTTTTGTTGAGCTGTTCCGTCTGGTGTGATATTGATTTTTCAATTTTCTCATTCTTAGTCATTTTCATATCGTGTTCAGTTGTCATTCTCCTGGCATAGATTTGTGGCATCTCTTCAGCCAACATCTCTACCGGGAATAAACCGGCTATGACTAACGCCGCCTAGTCGAAGATTGTTCGAAAGCCAATAATCACTCTCAGGATACCTATCCTGTTTTCATACTTGATCCCTTTTTGCATATTGTGCCTCAATTGTCTAATTTGTAGAGAACTGTTCTTAAAAGTCCGATCTTCTTCTCGATCGTTGATCAGTTGTTCGGACACGCAGACATTTTCCCCCTGCGGTCGTTTACTTCTTCGTTTCATCAGCAGCGAAGCAAACATCTTCTACTGAGAACCCTTTTCGGCATTACTGAACGTACATTGTCAACTTATGTGCCTGAATTAGTTGCTGGGACAACTTTCCTGATGATCCAGGCAAAATTCATCACTAATTCAAATGTATCTTTATCGAAGAAGCTATCCTTCCATCTTGGTTTTGTCAGTTTAGGATTTTGCGCCTCCTTCTCTCTGAATTCGAGAATTACTGTCTGATAATCTCAAAGCAACTATAAAAACTAAGCCCATTTTAGGGTTTTACCCTGGATGAAACCTTGTGCTTAAAGCTGGACTAAATTTTCATGATTAACTTGACGAGGGCATCCCAACAGATCCTAGATTCTTCTGGAAAAAAATGAAAAAGCGAGAATTATGTTATTTGGTTTGTTTAAATTTTTGACGTAAGGATTAAAAAATGTGGCCCAGATATTTCATTTGTATTTTAAGAATGCGCTTTTGGGTTTTGGCTTCTGCTTCTCGTACACATATCGTATTGGCCTTCAAGTCACCGGACGAATATGAAAGGTACTTAAAAACTAATTCGAGCACATGCCCGAATTGAAACCCACCATCAGTCTTCCCAATGCAACTTAGGTTCAACAGACATGAAGTACTTTGGCTATCATCCTATCTCGTCCTCTGAAGGTGCCAAAGACATCAACGATTACTGGAAACTGCAAAAAGTCTCCGATCTCCGGTAGCTCCTTGGGACAATAAATTTCTACTGGAGTGTGTCCTAGGGAAGCATTCTTCAAAAGCATCAAGAAAAAGACAAAACCCCGAGTCAATGAATGTTAAACTCTGAACAGGATGCCATTCTTAAAATTAACAGGCCAACCTTAGACCGAACATTTGAGAGTCAGTTCGAATCTGATTCTTTAAAAGGCTACGTCTATACTAATTATGACAGCAAGTTGGCAGTAAGCTTTCAGGATACTGCAAGTCCTTTATTCTCGGTATTGATGAAAAACCCTTTACGATTTTGGGCAAAGATGGAGTATCGTTTCCTATGATGCTATCAAGGCACCATTCGCCCCTACGAGGTAAAGACATTAAAAAAAAGTAACAGCATAAGCACAGTACTGCTTTCAAAATAGCGAGATTGGTCCTGTTATATCCTGAGGATGATATACAGACGCTAACGTTGACGAAAGGCTATCTAATTAGATAATGTCACCGATAAAGAAGTCGCTAATGCTTTCTCACTAGGACGCCAACTGCTAATAACTGGACTGAGAAGACATGCGCTAGGAATTCTACTGCGACATATGACCTCAGAGGACAATCCCGGTGCTCATAGTACCAGATAACCTCTGGTAGTTTGCAGACACGGGGCTGATGCATTAGACCACCAAGTCAATGTAAATGCAGCATTTCCAGGTGTCAAATTGTGGAGGTCTCCTCGATCAGTAGGTTTTGATTCGGCCCTTATACCCCGTCCTTTTCCTTGCCACCTTAGATTCCCAGGCAGAAGAGGGCAAAAGACGGCCTATCAAAGACCGAATATCCTTGAAAACAAAGCTCCTTTTAGTTGAAATTTACCTGTTACTTCGAGATAATATTCTGTGGATTGGAATGATTCTTCTACCCAAAATACTGTAACGATGAAGACTTTTATCATTTGATGACTTCAAACCAGATTATTTCTGAGAATTTCTAACATAGCGAAACGTTTGGGTCCGGGCGTGTAATCGGGTAATTTATATTCTGGCTCCTTTTTGTTGTTCGTTGGAGCTATCTACATTGTTACGGTTGTATTTCCACACTTTAATCATAGGCTACGTAATATTGTTTACAATAGTGCGTGAAGAATAGAAGTGTTAAGGATTTTAGCCACATTCCTGAGTTAGTTAGCACATATAAGTAACATATAAGATGCGTCTTATGAAGGGCTGTGTTGGGGATGACTGTAGTGCTAACCTTCACTTAATTATCAGAGAGATGGTGAGTCTATATTGGCTTGATACGTGGGATGGGGATTTGAAAGTCTGGCGATTGCATGCAGATCAAGCATTTGATAGAACCAAATGGCCAAAACGATCACAACGAGCCGACCCCGCTTGTGAACGGGACAAAGAGGCTAAAGAAAAAGAAGATTAACACCACCCCACCCCCTCTTAATGGCCTCCCTCCACAATTGTCCCTTGCAATCATGTAGTCTGCGAGCGCAATGCTGACCACATTGCCTCCTAGTGTACCGTTACGGTCTTGAATGAAGTGCTCTAACACACTTCAAGGCCCTGATCCAACATGGATTGTTGCGCCAACGATTATTATTATTATTAATCATGTAGTCTCAGCAGGGGGGGGGGGGGTAGTTCCACTCTTTCGTTAATCCAGGGAACTTGAAACCTTTCCCAGAGAGTAGAAGAAAGGAATGATCGTCGTAGTTTCGAAAAAGAGCACTTGCCTGGAGCACAAAAATTGGGGGAGTATTTGCGTGCACTCCGAAAAGTAAATCACCAAAGGGTGGGCGCACTAACTCCACTTTGGAGTACCTTTCGGATCATTGTGAGCAGTGTGTGTGGAGTTTTGATCTCGGATATTCCGCCGGAATGAAAAGGTAATGTATCTGAGATACTCTATGTCGAGAAAATATGTAATTGCGATATATGACAGATTCAATGGACTATTCTCTCTCAAACACCTCAAATGTCCGGATTATATCCGGTTGCTCTTTCGGGAATCGCCGATAGCGGCCAAATGACTCGGGATGCGAAGAGGTAGCTGGAGAGTTGGAGTAAAGATAAATAACAACGAACCTTTGGTATCTTCTAATCTGACTGGTCATTACACTCTTTCTATTACCATTAATGGTAAGAAAATCGAGGGCATTGAAAAATCATCATCAGAAAAATGCCGCTTTTGTCCATAGTGGCACCGAATTTGGTGTCGTTCGATGCTTCAATAGCGCCTTTGCTATTTTGCCCACACTTTGAAAAGGGATGTGAACTATCTCGACGCGAACATCAAGTTGAGATTATTCTGCGTCATGGGGGAGGGAGCGGTATATGGGAGTAGTACGTGGAAATTGGCCGCCACTGTCACTCAAAAGCTCGAAAGTTTCATCAAGACTTGTCTGCGGCGTATCGGGTCAATTTCGTCTGATACTATCTCCAACAAAGAATTTTATTGGCGGTCAAAGGGTGGTATAGACCGCGCCTAAAAAAGCCGATGTAACGAAGCCACGGAAAGAGCCTCTGACAACGGATTATCGATTTGCGTATCTTCTCATGGTACGTGTGTTCCCTATACAGACCGAATGCTGCTCAGCAGCCAGCCGATACCCTGTCCCAATATAAGGACAGGACCGGTTTTCTAGAGAAGAGCCGCTACACCATATATTATAGCGGCCATCCACTAAACCATGTTCTCGGAGTAGAGTTCTTAGTCAGCCAAGAAATGAAACCTGTTGTTATCAGATTTGAAAATATAAGCGAAAAGCTATGCATTCTTCGTTTGCGAAGTAAGTTTGGAAATATAAGCCTCATAAACGTCCATGCCCCTACAGAGTAGACTGCAGAGTCGGAGTAGGATAGTTTCTACGAGGCAGTTGAGTGGACCCTCGAAGCCTGTCCCAAGTATGATATCAAAATCATACTTGGAGATTTCAACAGTCAAGTAGCGACGGAGCCCATATTCAGGCGACACGTCGGCTTGCATAGCTTGCATAGGAAATCTATGATAACGGACTGCGGATTACTCAATTAGCAGTATCGCAGGAAATGTTTGTTGGAAGTACCTAGTTTGCGCGGAAAGCGGTTGGCAAAGTACAAGACTATTATCTTGTCAGCCCTTATATATTTATCGGAAACTTGGGTTTTTAGCAAAACAAACTGCGAACTCTTGGCCGCGTTGGAGAGAAGAATCCTCCGAAGAATTTTTGGCCCCCTTCATGAGGATGGACGATTCCGTGGCCTACATAGCGACGAAATCTATGAGCGATACCATGACCGTCAGGTTGTGGATAAAATCCGGCTCAATAGGTTACGGTGGGCAGGTCACTTAATCCGTATGGATGAGGATGATCCAGCCCGGAAAGCCTATAAGGGCAATATCCATGGTAGCAAAAGAAGACGAGCCAGACCCTGCCTGAGATGGAGCGATGGCGTAGATCAGGGCGATAGACGGCTTTTAGGGATATCGATTTGGTGGACTTCGGCGCAAAACGGGGGTGTCTGGAGTTTCTTATTAAGGCAGGACTAGACCGGATACCGGTTGTTGCGCCGTTGATGATGATGATGATGATAACTTAGTTAAAATTTATGCCATGGAATGGAATCCATTAACCCAGAATGGCCGACGAGTGGGTCGCTCTTGGACTACGTGGCCTAGAAGAGTGGAGGAGGAAAGTATGCTTCTCGGAAAATCATGCAGGCAGTCGAAGCATACTGCCGCAAACTGGCAGTGAAAGCGCGTAGGTGTGGTTTACGCGTGGCGCCAGCCATAATGGTTTGGCTGAACGTATGTTATTCTGTGCCTACCACTTGAACAGGTTTAGGTTCTCAGTGGAGTAGTGCTTTACTTAAATCGAAAACCGTAGAAGAAAACCGTACCCTCAAAAAAGTTATCAAAAGTACTTTGTATTCACCAAATTTGTCAAACTACGGAAATGATTGATGATTATCATAATTGTATGCCTGCACATGCTGCTGTTGCTTGTAATCTAGAAAGTTAACTTTGATCAGACATGAATGTCTGTTTTTCATCCCTATTAGTAATGCCTTCCTTTCCTTTTGTATCTCATTAGTAATGCCTTCATTTTCAAGAGAAACTTATAATTAACGCTGAAAAGATAGTCAATCTCGAGTTCGTAAAATTCAAGACCCGGGTGTGAAGACATTCTTCTGATGATCTTGTTTGGGGCCGATAAATCGTACAATCTAATGGCTCATTGTCATAACTCTTTTTTGCCCTAGCCCCTTTCTCATTGCATTTCGGATGAGCAACATTCATCAGGAAAAGCCTTTTAACGTTATAATTGCCCATCAGCCTAATGAATATTAACAACACTCGCTGCAATCATTTGACAATAAAAACTATGGATCATACTCAAGAGACCGAAAGGAAGGTGCAAAAGCCTGAAGTTGAGAGAAAAACTAAAGAAATCGAACTTTTTTTCAAGAAATTGTGGAGTGATTATTTTACTTAGAGTAATACACCCCACATTAGCCTCTAATGACACACCATCCATTAGCGTTAGTTCAAAGTAAGAAATTTCAAAGCGATCGTGCGCCCGCGCCATTAGAGCCCTCATCAAGAGACAAAATGCTTACCAAGACTTTTCGGAGATTAGTGATGAAAACGAATAGATGAGTCTAAATGATTCGTTTTCTACGTCAAAATATGATTTAATTTCAAGGTATGATGACGATAATGAAGGAGCCTCGATCTGTTCCCGTGACAGGAGATTTATTGGAAAAGTCTGAATGTTTTGGGAGAAAATATCATAATGTACCCCATAAACCATGAGCATCAGGTGTATTATTATTACCTGGAAATAGAGGTCAACAATTTGAAAATTGCTGAAGACATAGATACCTTTCAGCAAAGTGAATTAAATGTCAAGAGCAATCCAGAGGGCCAGAGAAATTTCGGAGGGTCCTACAAAAAAACGACGAAAATTTAGTTGAGGAAACCAAATTCTGTCCTTACATTGTAAGATAGGGTCTTCAGCACATTCATGCAATTTTTGCATAATTTTGTGAAAAAGATTCGCAAGTGCAAGATATATAGCCGCAGTCATGACAATAACTCTAAGCCCGTTTCCCGGCTTGGAGAAGAAGTTCCTAATTAATGCCCAGTAATTGTTTCTTACCTTGAAAAGGCCACCCTATTGTCACCTCACCTGCTCTTCTTTTTCCATTCTCGGTATTCTCAACACGAACCCGTTCATGCTTGAATGGCGTAACCTGCGTGCAAGCCTGTGTATCTCGCCATCTTCCAAGAAAGCGAACAAAATCAAAAGAAAAACCGAAATTGGCGCTAACTAACTTTAACCGAAGACTAAACTGTGTTTAACTTGAATTACAAACAAATAAACAGATCCATTGAGCCAACGGAAAGAAAGTACCACATAATGAAATGTATGAGTGTAATAAGTTAAGCAAGCGAGACAAGGCGTTATGTCTTTAAGATACGGACCGGCGCGGCCAGCAAAAGATATAAACGAGAAGATTTTGCATTGCCCTCAGGCTAGGAGCATTCAGAAAAAAGTACCAATTTGAGCCTCTTTTTGTAAAGTATAGGCGCAGGATTGATATTAATTATCACCGTCTGAAAAACAATCATGCTATTTGTTGAACCTTTTAATAACTAATTAAACACTGCATTACGCGCTATGCTCGTGGAAGATACTTTGTTTTTTATTGATGGAAAAGACCTTATCCGCTTGTAAGAATTGACTAAAGGTATGGGGCCGAATTTTCTTAAAAAAAGGGGAGAAGGTAAACGCATTCGAAATTTTAGACTACCTAAAAAATACTGCAGGATTACAACTCAGTATATGTAATTTGAGTATCTGCTGTATATGTATATATATGATATATACTAGCGTACCAGGTTAATCCTGACCTGAGCTGCAATCGCAGAGCTGCATGCGACCAGGCGCGGTTCAGCTACGAATATCGCGAAATGATTTTGTAAATAAGTAGCCGCGGACAAGCAGAACGTTTCCATTTGTGCTCGTCCTAACCCTAAACACTATCCTATTCTACCCTTTCTGAGGGAGTGAACCTCCTTAACAAATCTGTAATCCGGGGTGAAGGAATCGACGCGCCTATCGGATGAATTGCAGTGACGTTACACTGTATTTCAGCGGCTCCCCTCCAAATACCTTCCCTACCTTTGGAGGTAACCATGGGGCATTGCACCAGCGGGCTCTGTTGCAGGGCTGACTGGTTCCCCATTACTCTTTTGAATAAAATTAGGGACATTTCTTTAAATTCTCCCAAGGTTCTCAGAAGGTCCCCCAGGGGCACGGGGACAACACCCACTACGGTTAAGAGCCGCTCAACAACAAGAGCGGCTCTTCGCCCTTGAATGTTTTGGCGGTTATGCCGTCAACTACCCGGGACGGAAGACCTAGGCGTCGTATGGTTTGGACGAACCAACTCAATGAATTTATCGTCCGCGCCTATTATCGTGGATTTGAAATGGATTCCATCAACCCTGATGTTTGATGACAAACACGGACTCCATGTTCCGGAGCAGAACGTCGTCAATCAACACCGGGTTATAGTGAAGAATAATAGAGTTGCCCTATCAATTAGGCTACAAATTTTCACTTGACCTCGGTCTGGAGTCATCAAATTACCGGACTACTCAAAGAAACAACACAAGTAGTCCACCTGTAAGGCATTCCATGAACCCAGTAGTCAGGAGAAACATGGGGATGTCGACCCAATTTATAATGAGGCTTTGACCGCATTTACAGAATATGCTGAAATTTTCCCAAAAGCTAGGCCAAAGATCCCAAAACTAAAGTTTACTTCGGCAACTAGTAATGGCATTGCTGCCTTTCACAGAATTTTGAATGATCGTTTGACTAGCGAGATTACCACGTTGCAGTTGCCGCGGTTATTCGTCTCCATAAGGGCTCCAAGATGTTAATTATGGAGACGAATAACCGTGGTAGCCGCAACGTAGATAAGGCTGTGAACCTTTGTAGCAAAAATCTCACTAGCCAAACGATCACCCAAAATTTTGTCAACGGCAACTATTAACATCACTGCTGGCGTCGACAGAATTTTGGCTGATCCTTTGGCTTGTGAGATTTTTGCCACAGAGGTTCATATTGCCCAGTATACAGTATTCTTCCGTTCCGTTGTTACATTCAAACCAGCCATTCCGCGGATGGGGCCAAGTATCTTTGTGGTCGTATCAATGAATACATGGTTCATCAAACGATTGTCTCGTCTTCCTACATGAAGATGATCTCACTCACATGATTACCGGCCATTACGAATGTGGAAGGATCGGGGTCACGAAGCTGGGTAAGCGGTACATCAACCGAGATACTTGGCTTTAAACGATAATGTGGAAATGAAGGTCCATGAAAGGAAACGCCTCTGCCACAAATTTTTCGACGATAAAACGGTTGTTAATTGGCAAATTTATAAGAATGCCAACCGGGAACCAAAGAAAGCAGTCGCTGTCACCCAAGCGAACCATTACAAAAATCTTTTCGATAAACTGCATACTCGGGATGGCGAGAGAGATCTGTATCGACTTGCTAAAAGGCGTAACGAACGTACACAGGATATCGAACACCTCTGTTGCGTTAATGACAAGCACCGCTTACCACCCGCCGAGCCGCAACGGATAGATGACGAAAATACTTCGAGCAGATTTCAACTGAAGAATTTGCTCATTCTCCACTTCCACAATCATTGCCGACATTTGGACCAGTTCCACCTGTCAGCGCAACTGAAGTCGAGGAGGCAATGAAACGAATGAAATGAGGGAAATCCACAGGACCGACATGACATCTGAGCTCTGGAAAGCGAAGAGCTGAGACCCAACACTGTCGCTCAGTGAATTCTTTAATCGGGTTATTCAGGAAGGAAGAACACCATCTGACTGGCAAGAAAGTATCACAGTTCTTTCGACGTCCGATCCGGTTACTATCCCATACCATGATGATTTTTAACCGCATTCTTAACGTATTCGCGAAATCGTTAAAATAAGCGTGAATTACACCGGATTTGTCAAGAAGTGGGGAACTATAGACGCAATACACGCGCGATTACTCATTGCATTTGCATTGCATTTCTGGATCAAGAGGAAGCGTTTGACCGCGTGCCACATGAACTCATCTGGTATGCTTTACGACAACACATAGTGCCAGAAGAACTCGCGTTGGTTTCAATTGCTCAATTCACTTGCCAAGATTGGTTTAAACATCGAAGTCGATGGTAAACGATCAAAAGGCAGGCCGAAACAATGGTGGCTTGATATGTTGGATGGGGATTTAAAAGTCTCGAGATTGCAGCTAGATCAGGCATTCGATAGGGCCAAATGGCGAAACCGATCACGATGAACCGACCCTGCTTGTGAACGGGACACAAGCGCAAGAAAAAGAAGAAGACACTAGCATTGTTAGCGCAGCTCTCTTGATTCCAAACTTCATTCTTGATTTTTTCCTTTTCAGGTTCGAATTTGCGTCTCTTGAACGATTTGTCTTTTCCGGGTTTATCTTCACTTCTCCTCGCTCTTTCGAAAATGCGCGAGGTCGCATGTCACACCTAAGCCTAAGTCCTTTTCAGAGTTTCTTCCAATTTCAGGGCGTCCTTCAAATACCTCAGATATAATTTGGCTCTTGAGTTACTGAGGCCTATTCAGTCTCCTAACTTATGTGAATGGCATTGTTGTTTTCAGTTTATTCCCATACATCCTTTCAGAAAACATTCTGGTAGTGCAGCAATCCGTACTCGGATGCCTAACCCACAGTGAGTAAGGTACCATAGGCAGTCGGTATTCCGACGAAATTGATAAGCCTGGCTACGCTGACCCTGACCAATCTGCAATTCCAGATAAAAGCAGCAATGTCACTCTCGAGACCGTTCAATATCAACAATGGTATAAGACAAGGGGATTCCCCATCATGCGTCCTCTTGAACCTGACCCTGGAAAAGTGATTTGCCGTGCTGATTTCAATGCAAGAGGCACCATTCTCTTCAAGTCCGTCCAACTACTGGCCTATGCCGACGATATCGACATTATGGGAAGAAGAACCCGAGATGTACAGTCTACCTTCATCCAGATCGAGCAGACCATGCTTGGCGCGAGATCTAGGCTGCTCATTAATGAAGGCAAGACGAAGTACATGGTAGTAACGTCAGCACCAAAGAAGAAGGAACCAACAACATCGAATCGGACTGGTGAAACGAATACAGTGAAGATAGGAAACTACATGACGATTCCATGACCGTATGGTTGTGGATAAAATTCGGCTGAACAGATTGCGGTGGGCGGGTCATTTAATCTATATGGATGAGGATGTTCCTGCCCGGAAAAAGGAGACGAGGCAGACTCTGTCTGAGATGGAGCAATGGCGTAGTTCTGGACGCCAGACAGCTTTTAGGGATATCAAATTGATAGACTTCATCGTGAAACCGGGGTGCCTCAGGCGGGACCAGACCAGATACCGGTTATTGCGCCGTTGATGGTGATGAAATGGGAATTTCGTTGAATTCCAAAGCTGTTCTCCGTGACTTATGCCATCGCCCCAATGGAGGCTCGCCCATAGATTTCTTCGTTTTTTAAACTGCGAAACTGTACATCCTCCTGCGGAGGACCAAACGCATCTCCTTTTGGATGCGATTAAGGGTTCGCAGAGCACGAGTCCTCGAAAAATACATGACTACTGGCAGTTGTTGTAAGGTGGTCTGCCCATAAACTTCCACCTGAAGAAATCAGAGTTATGGGATCAGATTCCTCAATAAATTCACAAATGTCTGCGATAGTCACACACAATTCAGAGGAGAATACCTGCCTGAGTTTCATTCCTTGGAACTGTAGCTTTTCTCATTTGGTGAGCTTACCTGCCTACCTGTGCAAGAGCTGGTATGTACCCGGATATAACTTGACATGATGCCTTGTTATAATTGAACATCATAAGAAAGTACGTACATGTTTGCCATTTTGGGGTGGAATAAGGAAAAGAATTAGATACCAACCAGTCAAAAGATAACTTTCGGGAAAAAACTAAAAACGAATGTTTGTTCGATCAATAGGAGGTCTATATCGCTTCCCAATAAACTCAGCAAACCACTGCAAGAAAGTGACACTAAAGCGTCTTAATTGACCCTCTTACAATAATCAATGGATGACAACGAACCGACGCCAACCAACATCCAACAAACAAGTTATCTTATTGATGGATTGTTTGACATCCCACTATCTTCGATCGCTCCACATAAATACTGAGAGGACAACGATCGGTCCATTAAACAAATTGTTCACGGTACAGTTGAATGTCAATTGAGATTTCAATCTATCATCTTCACATTTTTAATTGCTCCATTTTTCAACGATTAATATGTCGCCGATCGTCGTAGTAATTATGTCGCACAAGATCACTGATCTTGACTCCTATCTTATTTCAGACAAGATGGAAGTTTCGATTAGGCTACCGGAGTCGTTTTAGATCGGATCATTGATCAGATCTAGCTAAAAACCTGAAGAAGGGTTTATCTGAAAATGGATCTTGTAATGGATTTTAGAAGGCACCGTGTTTCACCTGCCCACATTTTCAAATCAGTCATTTGATCTGGTGTTTGGGATCAGATGGCGATCTGGTGGATGCGTGTGCAGGAAGTGTTGGCTTCTTTTCACTTAACCCAAAGGAGGATATATATTTTTGACGACTTGCGATGATAGTTTGTAACGATTCAGTATATTTTCTACATAGTGAAGGGGTAAAGTTGTTAAGGTTGTTTATAAGAAAAATTTACTCATACCTGTTCAAATGGGCAGAAAATAAAGAAGACCAACAGCAAACCAGCAATCAGATTGACTATCCGCCATGGAGCCATTAACTCCTTTCAGCTCCTTTGGAAGTTCCAAGTGAGGGTTAAGACCCACTTAACCATACATCAAAAGCAATGGGCCTTTTTCTAACGCCCTCGTATCTCCATGGAATTAAATAAGCAATATTGAAGATCCTGAAGTGACCATTAATATTTTTAATCAATTCCACTTTTTCAGAAATTAATGTCTTAGATATTCTGAAACGAAAAACACTTGTTAGCTGACGGATATAAATGCATGCGCAGCCCAGAAGAAAATAGTAATGAGTGCGGCCAAATGTGACGTGTTAATATTCATGAGGTGTGCGGTTTGTGACGGTGACTCTTCCTCTTCCCAGTTCCAGCCGTAGCGTTTCTCAACGGTCATATTATCTTGAAGACATTTTTTGATTACTTGACGATACTGCGGATGTCTTGGGACACTTTTGCATAAAATTGTATCGTTCTAGGTTGGTTTGCTATGCACTGCAGGGTGATGAGTTAACGATATTTTTTCCAATGTATTTGGTAGTAACGTATACCCTTGGGACCGAAAAGCCATAATAGTAACGTACCACGAGATACGCACAAGGGATTGTAGATACAAAAGTTTGCATTTAACAGGCGAAAAAATCTACTAACCCAACATCTAAGATACCAAGATACCAAAGTCCTACATTCGCTTCCTCGATTCAACCATAGCTTCGCAGAATTTCAAAGGCACCCTATTTCTAGATTATTAAATGACCATACTATCTGACTGATAATAATCTTGAGTGTCGCGCAGGAAAGGTCGACCTGTTACACTTAGAATCAACAGAAGTTACCTAAGCCGAAAGCGTATCTAGTGCTCTGTCTGTTCTTCATCAGTGAACTTGGTGGTAAACTTCATTTGAAAGTTATATTAGTCTTCAACTGAGCAGATACGAGTATCTGGTCACTGTCTCCATGAATCTTTAATTCTTGTACCGTCACCTGATTTAAGTGAATGTCATTTTAGTTTGGATTTGTGATCCCTCAGGTGGTATTTATGCAAAGAGTTGGCATAGATCTGAAGAGACGAATGAGAATTTTAATGAAGTTCAATTTGCTTTGAATTTACATTGCAGATGAATGTTAATTCACCCTTCAGATAGTAAGCCAACGTAAGCGCTTGGTTATCTTAGAAGGTTGTTTCTGATTCATCTAGAATGGTAGGTACTGTTGGGTTTATTTGGAACAACATTTAATTTATCCTTTATTATTTGTCAGTAAGATTCTGGCCAAGGTACATAGGAACCCATCCTTTATTTAAAAATCGGAAGAGTCCTGAAAGGAATCTTCTGGTGAGGCTCCGGAGCTCCTGGTTCAGACGCACTTCCCCCGAGGAGGACTGTGAGTCAGAGTTTTGCTTGGAGGGTATGCCCCAGTCGTGGGAGACTAACAAATCAGTAATTACCAAGGATAAAATCAGCTGGTCTATAAACAGTTTCGTGCACAAGTTTTAGGCCACGTTTCGAAAGGGCCTGATAAGATCTGGCTGACCGCGGAAACGGATCGGTGAACGGAATGGACTTTAGGCTCGACTGACTGCTGCAAGTGATGGCAGGTGAGACGCGCTCGAACTCCGAGAAGTTCAGCGTGGTATACCCGGTGAAAAACAAGGAATTTGCTATTGCGCTGGTCAGGGAAACGGAAAATGCCTCAGATCGCAATGATTTCAGAACTGTATACCGCATCACGAAAGCGTTTGCATGTGGTCGCAAATCTTCGATGGTCCTATGAAGGACGTTAGGGATCGATTTTTCATCTACGATCATGAACTACTGAAGAGGTGCAAAGAACACTTCACCGGGGTCTTCAACCGTATTTCATCCGATGAGGTTCCTCCTCTTATGGATGAAGTGGTTAGTTACCGTAATGTGCGGATACGGACTATTCCCCCAAGCAGAAGAGATAATGAACTCACACGGAGTAAACCTGCTGGGCTTGACCGTCTCCCCTCAGAGTTATTTGCAACCTGCAGATCTGCTGCTTCCACTCGTTCGGAAATCTCCCGAATCCTAAGCCTTTCCCAGACAGAGGAGGAGGGGATGATCATTAAGATTCTAGAAAGGAGCACCCGTTTTTGAGTATGACAATTGGAGGGGTATCTGTCTGCTTCCTGCTTTCGCAAAGATAATAGGTAAAGTAATCCTGCAATGCATCAAAGAACACCTCGAAAGCTTGACGGAAAGAGAGTAGGCTGTTTTGCGCTTCGGACCCACCCTCCTATATCGACCACATCAACACGCTCTGGATCATTTTGGAACAGTGCGCAGAGCTTAGATTTTCGCTGCATCTGCTCTTCACTGACGTGAACAGAGAGTGTATCTAGAGTGCTGTACGTAGGAGGGACATTCCGAAGAAACTAAAAGCTATTATCAGAATGACATATGATGGCGCAAAATGTCACGTCCTGCGCCGAGCTAAATCTCAGAGGATTTGGGATTCAAAGCGAACCTGCCAGGGTTGGATCCAGTCACCGGTATTATTTCTTCTTGTTATCGCTGAAGTTCTTCATGCTGTCTTGTCCGAAGGACATGGATGAATTCAATGGACGATGACAAACACCTCGACTACGCTGATGACATCTGTTTCCTCTCTCCCCGGATCATGGACCTTGGCAAATGGCCCTAGATTTGGAAAGAGGGGCAAGTAGAAAATAAACACCAACAAAATCCAGGTTTTTATTCTGACGGGTGATCGCAGCCTCCATATCTGCAGTAACGGGAAGAGCATCGAAAGCGCTGATCAATTTGTATATCTAGGAAGTGTGGTTTCTGCCGACGGCGGCACCAAACTAGATGTTGCCCGACGCATTAGCAACGCTCGATTCGCTTTCGCTGCCCTGTATAAAGTCTGCAAATCCAGTTATCTCTACACTAAGATCAAATTGAGATTGTTCTTAGCTAGTGTTCTTTCTGTATTGTTATATGGGAGCACCACATGGAAAGTGAACTCCACTGTTACTCAAAAGCTCCAAGCTTTCGCTTATGCTTGCATGTTTCGTATCATCGCACTACGCTGGCACACTATCTCAAACGAACAGCTTGGTTGGCGCACAGGCTTGACAATCATATGCAATGTGATAGGAAGAGGGAAGTGGCAATCGATAGGTCACACATTAAGGACGGGGGACAATTGCATTGGGGGCTTTGCCATACAGTGGAATCCAGTCTCCCAAGATGCCGACGAGTGGGTCGCCCTAAGGGCACTTGGCTACGCTTTCGTCTGTATACCCCGTAACCAACGAGAAATTGGGTGAGACTGTAATTAATCTACTCTTACTCTCTTACTCTACGTCCATTCCTTGCTGTTGCGCCTGTGGCCTCACGAATCTGTTCCGATTATCCTCATTGTTATCATCTTGAGCCGCAGTTTACGTTCTCAGACTGTGATGCGCTTCAATTTCGAGGTCGCCCCAACCGTGTTGGTCCTAAAACCCTTTCCATAATGACCATTTATTCGACTTTATGCTCTTCTTCAGAGCATGTAACAGCTGAATTAGACTTCAGAGCTCTGTAGAAATGTACCCTTGTTGTTCTGTTATATTTTGCCAAATCCGAATTCCGCCACAGTTTTTTACCTTTTTTGGCATATTGAGCAAACAACTCTCTTGGAAACTTATCTCATACTAAATGTGATCATCCTGGGTTGTTGAATGCGCCTGCTGTGATCGTAACTTGGGCATTGAGCTCTGTTTTTTAGGCCACCCAATCCGCCTCCGTCAGAGAGCACCAACGAATCTCCATATCTTCATATCATCACCTAGACCACACAAATCACCGGGTCTTAGCAGGGTCTAGAACTTCCATTGGCATGCAACAAACCAGCCGATTGGAAGTTTAGGTCCCTGATTTCCCTATCAACAGCCCATGGCTCTAGTACGGGGTAAATAAATCTCGTGCTATTGATTTGACGACTGAGTAGTGCTCTGGCCATTTTACGATGCTGCAAATTTATTTCAAAAATATAGCACCTTAGATAAGGTTGTCGTGGGTGGCAAAGTTTAGCCGTAGCATTTTACGGTATACGCGTACCAATTCAAAGCAAAGCCTAGCAGTATGCTCGAAGGCAATTTGTTACCTGAAGGCGGTCTGCCCAGCGGGTATTTTGCCGAAGGCCGGCACTTACCTGTGGGAAAGATTTTAGTCTCAGCTGGCTTGGAAGCTAGGGAAGTTTGAAATTCTAGCAAAAGAGGTCTGCTTTGGATCATCCGTTGAGGACTGGGTCCGAATTGGATTGGCCTCCAACTGAATAAATGAAGAATCTGAGCCTAGGCTCAGGTTCTCCATCGCTGAGTTCAAAGATTACCCCCCTCCCCGCACTCAGGGCTGGATTATTACTTTGACTTTGGATTGTTTTTTTAGATTTATCATGCCATGGCTTTTATCTAACCGGTATAAAGAAGTCAATGCCGAGATAAAGCTATCTAAAACTGGGGATCGGTTGGCTATGGTTGCCTTTCACTCTTTGGTGGTAGTGCAGCACGTGACATTTGACGCCATCATATGTCACTCCGATAATATCTATTAGTTTCTCCAGAATGTCACTTCTACGTAAAATAATTCAGATACACTCCCTGTTCACGCTATCGAAAGCTTTCTCGGAATCGATGAAGAGTAGGTGCAGTGAAGATCTAAACTCTGCGCACTGTTCCAAAATGATCTGGAACCCAGCCTGCGCTCTGCCGATCAAGCTTTCGATATGTCCTTGAATGCGTTCCTGGATTAGTTTAACTATTATCTTTGCGACGGTAGGGAGCACGCAGATATCCCTCCAATTGTCATATTCTAAACGGGTGCCGTTTTTTGAATTTTAACGATCATCCCATTCTTCCACTCTCTGGAAAATGTCTTGAATTCCCAAGATTGCAAAGTGCGAGGAGTGGGAGTGGAAGTAGCAGTTCTGCAATAACTACAGGTATAGCGATGAATAACTCTGTGGGGAGGCCGTCAAGCTCAGTGGCTTTATTCCGTTTGAGTGTATTCCTTGTGTCCTTCACAGGGTCATCGAAAAATGAGCGACCATGTACAAGCTCTTTCGAAATGCGGTATACAGTTCTGAAATCATTGTGATCTGGAACGTCCTCCTCTTCCCTGACCAGCACAATAGCAAATTCTCTTTTGTCACGGCGTATACACTGAATTTCACGGGATTTCGTTCGGTATCGGAGTTCGAGCGCATCACACCCGCCATCACGATTTAAATCCCACTGCCACCAGTGCGATATGAACCGTGACCTTCCGTACGACAGCCTTGTGCTCTAACTACTCAGCTATCCGGGCGGCTCAATGCTCATCGATATTCTCAGGTGGGTTACTCAGTAGATCTACCTCTCGATCAGCAAGATAGATCCCTCACTGTCGACCAGCAGCTGGCTCTTACACGTGGCCGATGTTGAACTTGGGGGGTCGCAGCTCGCCAACCATGCGAAAAGTAGCAGACACAACACACATGCGAACATAAGCGATCATCAGATGGTGATCCCTTTCGCCTCTCTTGCTACGCATATCCTGAAGACAACTTCTACTGCTGATTGCATAATGGTCGATCTGATTGCTCGTACGGTGTCGGTCAGTTGAAACCCAACTGATGTTATGGCCTGCTCTGTGCTCGAACAGTCTGCCACCAATGACGAGGCACCATTACCATGTCCGAGGAAGGTGTTGTAGGATCCCACCTTGGCATTCAGATCACCCATCATAATCACAATTTCACATTTGGGAGGTTACTCCTAAAGCGCGTTTGATCGCTTATAGAAAGCATCCTCCTCCACTACATCAAATGTCTCCGTTGGTGCTTAGCTTGCACAATTGTGGTGCTCCTTAACCAGGACCGAAAACTAGCAGTTGGAAGTCTGTCAGAAACCGGCTCCCAGGTCAAGAAAGCGCACCTTATGGATGAAGTCAGAAGCAGCCAGCAGGCTTTCCAGAGTAGAAGAGCACATTGCCATTAGATGGAGGCAATTACTCCGCTAGGTTCCAACCATTTTATTTCCCTTAGGCCCAAAATGTCCAGCTTATATCGTTTCCCGCTCAGCCTGGAGTAAGGGGGCATTCTCAGGACACTTACTACCGTTGTCGAGGAGCGTGCGCACATTCCAGAAACAAATCATAGTCCGTTTTTGATAGCAAAAGGTCATTGCCATGCCTTCAGTTCCCATCCGAGGCGTTGTTGACGTTCCGTTTCCAGTAGAGTTTCAAAATTTGCATGTTACTAGCCCATAAATTTCTATCCCTTCCAGTCACTTCTTGTGACAACAGGGAAATCTTTGAGTGTTTTCTTATGCCCCAACTCATAGGGACATCTTATACCCCTGTGATAAATCAGCCCTCGACACGATGGCGACGACATAGCTTGGGGTTTCGATTACCGGTCAGTTTCTTAGTTCACCTTTGGTTCCCTAAAGGATTTTCCTTAGTGAGCTCCCTCACTATGGAAAGGTAGGTAATCCTTGAGGGGGTCCTCATCTTAAAGAAGTTTCGATCCTTTTAAGCAGTATCTTAATGGAGATATCGGAAAATGGAAACCTAATTCAAGTTTTAATGCAAACTAAAGAGTAGATGAAATTTCGTTGACGTCCTGCAGAAGTTCGTTACAGACCGCTGTTTTCAAAAATTTGAGGTTGCAGTTGACGAATGCCATAAAAGCACTGTTTTCAGGGCACCTATAAATACCAAAATACATACATATACCAACGAATACCTCTTCGTGATGTGAAAATTTGCAATCGCTTATCAACCAATTCGATCACCATTATAATATAAATTTTAAATATTACATCGCAAAAGTTATAAATTGAAGAAATACAAACTTTGGGATCACAACACAATTAAGTCCAACAATATCTCATGTTCCGAAGCCTTCTCTTATGACCAGCTCTCCTACATCCCATCTGGAAAGTTCAACGTTTCAAGGAGTTTGTTGGTATAGGGTTGAAAATGGCGCTGAATATTGGCAGCTTCTTTATATTTTCGAACAAAGGACTACGAGGCATACCTTAAGAGTGGTAGGACTTTAAGCTGAATTATCTTGAGGGAAAGATACTTCCTGGTAAATAGTTGAATTGAATGGGACCAGTTTTAATTCCCAAAGCTTACGTGCCTCAAAACGATACATCCTTTTAAGTTCAGGATGTATCTTTTTGAGGCACAAAAAAAGGGGTCAAAATTTTTGAAAGGACTGCCCGCGTGGGGGAATCAACATTCTGGGTTATCTGCAATTTAGCTTTAAACTACACGATTTATTCTGGATACTGATGTAAGTTATGGAGAGGCAGCACGTGGACAGTAGTGTCATCCAACTGTAGGCACAACTATAGTCCTTAAAAATTCAATTCCTGCTTCTCCAATATAATTTCGTTTCAAAAGTAACTCCTCATATTCTTCACTGGTACTCTTGGCAACCATGGTGATTGCTTGTTGTGTCTCAAGATGCATTTCCTTCCCTACATGATATTATATGTGTCGTTGGGGCGCAATAGTTGCTTCATTCCAGAAATGCTGAATGCACTGATCAATGATTGCAAACGCGCGCGCCCCCAGTCCACTATACATGATCCCTTGCACTAATATTTTCATCGGAATGTGATTAATGGTCATGATGTCGTAAAAAACATAATCGGCCTTTTTTGATATACACCACAGGGTACTTACTTGGGAGTTGGATTGACTCTTGGGGACCTTAGTTGGGACTCTGATCGCCACTACGATCAGCTTTTTTTCTCTGTCGCTGGACGAATGTATAATCAATAAGAGACTATTGGATTTTCCATGCATAGAGGTTCATACGTGCGTATAGGGTGGACAGGATTATAGTGCGCAAAAATGGCAAGCTAAAAGCTAAAAGGATACCCTGACAGAGTCAAATACGTTTGACTCAAGTATGGTATGCTACTGGATTATAGGATTGAAAGCTCTTCCATTCAGGGTCCACTTTGGAGAAGGCTAATGAAGTAAGTTAGTCACCATTGATTCTAAAATGTAAGAGCTTCCACTGTACCCTCTCAAGACTGCATACTTAGTACCGCATTTCTTCCTTCGCAATTGGATATTGCCTTTTGCAAAAGGAGATGTTCCCAACAAGATCACATTTGCCAGCGTATTGGACATTTTTCAAATGAATGATCACAGCTGCGAGTACGTTGGTAGTTACCTCGTCAAAAGAGGTTCCGATCGGCTTTAAAACGTAATCTTCATAGGCTGATCCAAGTTATATACCCTACCTCATCCCCATTGGCTTCTTATCTGATCCATTTTTCTTGTTTACATGATCTTTCGCGACTTTTGTGTGTTTTAGCGTCTTCGTCTTTAATCAAAGATCACTTCTTCTCAGTGTACGATCACACGCCTCTCGTTATTGTCTTTTGGAATGATTGGGTTTTGCCTTTTGTAAGGACTCTTGGAGCAGAGGGTCCGGTTGGGGAAGATTTGAGATTATGTTTGCCATCCAATACTGTCTGTGACTCTATATCATTTCATGCAGGCAGGATATGAATAAATCTTTGGCAATTTACCTAAATTAGGGATAATTTTGAATGGACCTTTTCTGTTTCAATTTCACCTTAAAATTGGGCCTCGAATGTTTCCATTTAAGGTGGGGTCGAGAATCGTAAAATTTAGTTTTTCATTGCCTTCGATTATTTGCTAAATATGAAATGAGGTTCTGTCAACCTTTCGGTAATTGGAAAAGGTCCAGATGATTATCGAAAACAGGGATAGCCCAGGTTACTTCAATAATCTTTAACTGAAGGCTCCAACCATATTAAACTGTCTTTAGTAGACAACGCACCCTTAAATGTATCCGTTCAGCAGTCGGACCCAAAACCAATCAATAGAATGCTCCCAAAAAAGGGATATTAAAGTAATTTGTCAAAAGTGTCAAAATTGGACCAATGCCTCGTACGTTTGTTCCGATCATTTTCAAATCATGTTGCCGATATTAGACCGCACAGGTTCGTCTTTTTTGCTTGGTCGCTATTTCTGTTCACGTTTTGTTATTGCCATGGTTGGCATTATTATAAAAATTCCATTTCAGCAGTTCAGTTCCTCTTCAGAGGCATGACGCGGACGCTTAAAGAACAGGCATGTGATCATGTTGTTATGATGATCAAGCGAAATGATGATCACCAAATCGAAGAGCCGAGAGTAAAAAATCGCTCAGGTGAAGATGGAAGATACTGTATTAATATTTTCAAGAGGAACAAGCTGAGCGAGGAGTGGAACCAGGGTTTCGATAACTTTTTCCAACTCAAGATTTGGTAGAGGTTAAGCATAAATATCAATGCTAAAAGAAAACTTGCTCTATTTGGGAAGCCCATCGGCCAAATTCCGGTGAAGAATCTTCTTAGATGACTCCACTGCTACTACCTCCCTTTCTAATAACCTTACAATTATGAAACATTTATCCAGCTCGGCAAACAACGGTGGGTACCCTTCCCAAAAAGAGATGCTACTCGAAACGATTTTCATCGACGAAGAATGGATTTGTAACGCATGGACCGCCAAAGACCTCTTCCTTTGGAGGAGACCAAAAGAAGATGACGCAGTGTAAATTATTGATGGCGGCGTCAGAATTTGGATTAAGTGAACCAGTGAAGTGTCGCGACAGGAAACCTTCATGGGAACATTTTTTCCGTCATTCTTTCACTTTGGGTTTTTATGCTCGAGTTCAAATTATTTTAAATTATTATTGGCCGTAGTGATCTTAAACGATAGAAATTGAGTTATGGTAGTGATTGGGCTGGGAACATATCTTATGATGTATTCTGGAATGGTAATATGATTGATGATACCTTGGAGTTGTCGTCCCATAGGCAGGCAAATTGGCTTTGCGCATAGAGTGAACTGTCTTCAAACTGTGCGTTTTTCTGGAAGATATGATAGATCCTCCTTCAAATTCGCTGTAGATATTTCTTTGAGTTAATCACATACAGTAGAAACTACATGACGCTTACAGATAAGTAAAAAAAAGTCAGCTCTCCTGCGATTTTCAAACACTATTTGTTCTGACAGGAAAGGACAAATGTTAGCGTCATAAGGATCATGTACAACCGACAATCAGTTAGTCTGCATATTTCTGAGAGTAGTCCCCCTTTGTATAAGGATTCAAAAAAATTTACTTCAAATAGCATTTTTCTCCTTATATGATTCGATTTTTCCCAAGGATTCCATTTCAGAAGTTATATGGGAATCTTCGGTTTGTCCATACAATTCACATAGTCCTCTCTCAATTGGCCCAATGTGCACCTGAGTCGTCATTTCTTCCAGCATGTTTCATAGTCCCAGTGACCTGGAACTGACCTCACGGCAACGACTTTTGGCTATCGAAAACGAACTATTATTGGTTTCTGGAATCTACGCACGCTCCTCCACCACGGTAGCGAGGATCCTCAGAATGCTTGCTTTCTCGAACTTGAGTGGGAATTCCAGCGACATAAACTGGACATTTTGGGCCTACCTGAAATAAGATAGTGGGATTCTGGAGAGTACTCCTCTCCCTCTTGCGGCAATGTGTTTTTGTACTCTGGAAAGCCAAGTAGTGGCAGAGACGAATCTGGTGTCGGGTTGCTTTTGACGGCTACAGCAAGGTGCGCTCTCTTGACCTGAGGTCCGTTTCTGATAGAATTCAAACTGCTAGATTTCGGTCCTGGTTAAGGAACATCACAATTGTACAATGCTGCGCACCAATGGGGACTTCCGATGTAGTAGATAAAGATGATGGTCACCTCGCTCACATGTAATGGGGAAGCACGGTCTTGGCGAACGTAACGGTAACATAGGTTTGTGGATTTCTGCAACTTCCACCTCCTCGTCTTTGCTGGCACACTGTTCGAGCATATAGCCTGCCATAAGGTTAGTTGAGTGGAGTGTCAACTGACCGAAGCAGCACGAGTAGTCAAATCGACCAGTTCGCGGACAGTAGTGTATTTAGGAGTTATTTTCTGAATGTGCGTAACGGCCTCGAAAGGAATCCCCATCTGATGCTTGCTTACGTTCGCTTGCGTGTTGCGTCCACTACTTTTCGTAGGTTTGTGGAGCTGCGCCCCTTAAGTTCAACATCCACCGCTTGTATGACCCAGCTATCACTTGACAGTCGGAGAGCTGTTTTGCTGATCGGACGGCAGGTCTACTCAGTAACGCTCCTAAGAAAATCGATGCGCATTGGGCCGCCATCAAAAATCCTCTTTTCGCGGGACCTGCTGTCGTAAGATCTGGCTGCTTACGGAGTCGTAGAAACGGATCGGTGAACGGAAAGAGTTGAAGGCTCTATTGACCGCTGCAAGTGATAGCGCCCGAACTTCGATATCAAGTGAAATCCCGAGAAGATCAGGATAGTGTGACAAAAGAGAATTTGCTATTGCACTGGACAGGGAAGCGGAGATCCCACAGATCGCAATGATTTCAAAACTGTATACCGCAACACGAAAGAGCTTGCATGTGATCGAAAATCTTTGGATAGTCCAGTGAAGAAGGTTAACGGTTGATTTTTCACCCACGATGATGAACAAATGGACAGTTGGAAAAACACTTCACCAAGGCCATTAATCATGTTACATCCGGTAAGGTTCCTCTTCTTCTGAATGAATTGGATAGTCACCATAACGTGCGGAAACAGACTTTTCCTCCAAGCAGAAGAAAAGTCATTTCGGCCATCAATATACTCAAACGGAGTAAAGCTGCTAGGTTTGACGGTCTCCAAGCAGAGTTATTTATCGCTGCACTTGCAGTTACTACGGATCTGCTACTTTTACTCGTACGGAAATCTTGGGAAGCTTTAGAGTTTTCCCATATAGTGGAAGAAGCGGATGATTGCTAAGATTCAAGAAAGGAGCACCCTGTTTCAGTGTGGAAATTGAAGGGGTATTTGCGTACCACTTGCTGTCGCAAAGATAATAATCCTGGAACGCATCAAAGAACATCTTAAAACCTTGATCGAGAGAGAGCAGGCTGGTTTCCGCTTGGGATCCTCGATCGATCGATTGATCACATCAACACCCTACGGATAATTTTGGAACAGTGCGCAGAATTTTGATCTTCGCTGCACCCGCTGTTCATCGATTTCGAGAAAACTTTAGGCAGTGTGAACAGGGAATGTATATGGATTGCCTCACGTAGGAGGGGCATTCCGGAAAAACTAACAGCTATTATCAGAACAGCACATGATGGCGCAAAATGGCACGTGCTGCACCGAGGTAAAATTTCGGAAGAGGAGTACGTCAGGGTTTCATCCTATCACCGATATTATTTCTTCTTGTTATCGGTGACGTTCTTCATGCTGAATTTTCCGAAGGACGTGGAGCAATTCAATGGACACCTCAGACACCTCAACTACATTGATGACGTCTGCTTGCTCCCTCACCGAGTCACGGAACGTGGCCGAATGGCTCCGGATTTCAAAAGGGGAGCAGGAAGGGTTGGACTGAAGATAAACACCAACAAAACCGAGGTTCTCAGTTTGACGGGTCATCGCAATCTCCCTATGTGCATTAATGGGCAGTGCATTGAAACCATCTATCAATTTATGTATCTAGGAAGCATGGTTTCTGCAGCTATCTCAACACTTAGATCAAGTTGAGATTCTTCTGTCCTAATGTTCTTTCTGTGTTGTTATATGGAAGTAGCACATGGAAGGTGAACTCAACTGTTACTCAAAAGTTACAAGCTTTCGTCAATACCTGTCTGTGTTGTATCATTGGAGTACGCTGGCCTGACACTATCTCAAACGCACAACTTTGTCGGCGCACAGGCTTAGCATTCGTATGCGATGTGATAGGAAGACGAAAGTTGTAGTGAATAGATCACACATTAAGGAGAGCGACAAATGTATGCTATGCCATCAGTGGAATCCACTCTCCCAAGGTGGCTGACGAGTGCGTCGCCCCAACGGTACTTGGCGCAGAACAGTAGAGGAGGAGAGCGAGCGTCTCGTAGAAATGGAGCATATTGTCCCAAAAGTTGACTTGACTATTGTTCTAGATTACGACACGCCGCTCTTCGATAACTTAAACTGCTTCTCTTAGGAACGCATACCATTCAATCTGAAAGACCGTTGCATATTGTTTCACACAAAATCCTGTTCTGTTTTGATGACAAAGGTGTAGAGGACCTGCCAGAAATTTTCTGGGATCGTCCCACTCCCTTTTGCTCAAATCTTCTACCAAACATGGGGATCAGAATTAGAAGGTGCTATGCTCTACGGCCCTCATTTCCGTTGTTTTCACATGGTTCTAAACCAATTAGTCTATGAGCTACTCTCATTGTAGTACTCTGAAAATATATATCGAAGGGTTGTAAATTACGCTGGATGTCGTGCTCATGGTACCGGTAATATTCAAGCATACAGTGCTTTGCACTGAGGCTAGTTTCTAGTGAACTCTCTTCGGTCCCACCTTCATCAGCATCGTTAACGGCGCAACAACTGTTATACGATTTAGGTTCCACATTCGTATACAAAACTATGGATGCATACATGGAGATCGGCCTAATGATAGCAGTATATATTCATTTTATTACTACTAAGTCCCAATGTCGAGGCAAAGGCCAGTCTGCGCAGCCCATAAGCTTCTTAGGTATTCCACCCCTTCGGAATGAAGAATGGGACTCCTCATCTCTGAAAGGAAAAGATCGTTCAGTTTCCTGCCTTATGTAATAATACTGATCGGAAGTCGCCTTGTGGGCGCAGGCAGAGGAAATATACACATTCTCCGCGTCCATCTGCTCCAGTTTGACCGCGACTAGGTCATTGGAACTCAGGTGCGGACATAGAAAAGCGTGCCGTCTCTTGCTCGCAAAGGTACATGCTCTACATCTCTCTCGATTAGTGTTTCTTCTGCTGTGGAATAAATTAAAAAAATTGCTTTGGAGCCTTTTGATGGTTCGGTTGCCTCCGATCCAAGGCTTCTGTCTAGCACAGCGACTTCAATGTCCTCCTCTAGGAGGAAGACCAGCAGATTAGCTGATCCACACTTCGCGTGACACAGATTTATCTGCGCTACCTTCAGCATAATCTGCTTGCGTAGGTGTTTGTCAGTCCCCGTCGGACCGTCGATTTTCATCTCTTCCAACTGCTCGTTGTCGGCGTCAACTGAATCCAGGTCATTGTCCGTTTTTTTTGGCCTTGCGAAGAGGAGCATGTGGCGCGGCAGGATTCGCGGCATTCGAAATTTATTTCGAATGTCGCTACAAGAATGAAGAACAGAGTAGGTGATGAGAAACCTCAGATAAAAAAATAATAGAATAAGAAAAAAAGACAGTTCGCAGTCATTGTGAGAAGAACGAGTTTCGTGTAGAAAGAACTAGTTACAGACGGAAATTAGTATAATTTCTAATATCTCGGAGTTATAATAGGAGTACTTTTTTGAAATTGTGTATTGAACTTTGTTAAATACGAGAACTTTGTTAAATACGAAAAACATGTCAGAAAACTATTTCAAACGTTCCTGGTTTGTTAATTTTACCTGGAATTCCGGACGAATTGTCTAGATATTATTAAGTTTTCATTAAATTGAAGGGATAAACATCGGTTCAACATGGAAAAGGATACAAGCTCCTAAAGGCACTTTGGAGTTTTCGCTCCTGGCTCCGCACTTGTCGTCTGCCTCTTCCAATGCTTGTAGGCAATCCCCGTTTATACGAAGCAGAAAAGGTTGGTTAAGTTGTGTGTTCGCCTAGTATTGCTTCCCATTGACCACTACCCAGTTGCCCATGGGAATGCTGGAATTTTGAATGCACAGGGATTGGACGAACTTGTACTCATCCATGCACATTTTTGGAACCCAGATTGGAGCGACCGGTCCTCTATGCTTTCCAATGCATTGCTGATCTTAGCGGCGCACGAACGGAGAAAATTCACGAAGTATTTTTTCCTAAATGCTATGACGTTGAACCCACGGAACACCTAAGAAGAATCGAAGCAGATGATGAATCTCCCGTGTTCGTCCAGGAGATACTTCACATCCGATAGCCTAGCTTCAAGGCTCGTTCACACCTCCAGCCTTTTTATTCTTCACAAACTTGCTCAAAATAGGTATGACCTTCTAGTACTGGCTCTTGCGGAGGACTCCGGTCCCTATAGAACTGCTGTTCATTGAACATTGTCCAAACTGTTTTCCTAGGGTTCTGTCTTTCTATTAGGGTCTGTTTGCTTTCAATAGTCAGAATGAATTCTATGTATGGGTGATCTGACAGTGAGACTTCATCTAACTCTCATCAGTTTCTGATCCACCTTAACATCTTCGAGGTACAGATTTTAAGGTCAATTACTTCCCTTCTTCTGAGTCCCGCGAACGTGGAGGCGTACCAGATGTGCGCGGTGATGAAACGAGCTGAAATCATCAAATCATGCCACACCCCAACTAATTAGATAAGCGTTCTTTTCACAACCTATTGAAAGTTCAGTACCGCTTGATTCGACATACATTACCTTAGTTATTGGATCCGTGGAGGACACAAGGAATTATAGAGAAGTAATCAGAAACAACCATGCCGATTTTCATCTACTATTAATCTACTGTCTTAAGATGACTGTATCTAGGTCCTAGGAACAGAATTGTAGCAATATGCTAGCCTCTAAAAATTTTGAAATCAGGGCACAGCGTCTAGATCTTGCAGATCTTTCATTGAAAAAGATCTCGTTAACTGATTCGAAACTAAAGACTTTGTTAAATCAAACCCATGGCTCTTGCATAAATAAAGGGGCTGTCCTGTAGCTTGCCAGCCTTGTTTCCGGTAAAATTCAAAAGGATTTGGCATGCTGCAGCTTAATTTGACCAATGGTTATGTTTTCCGACATAAGTTTAGTCTCATACGTAGTAGAAAACAAGCAGAAGCGCATGTCAGTGCCCCTGTCTCATGGCAAGGCTTGATCTCCTCATGATCAAATTCTCCGAAAATTTCCACATTTGGTGGCGTAGCAGTGTAAATGATCTCTACAAAGAGTTTCGCTTCTTGATTCAAACATTCTTATCTTTTCGATTTAGCACTTTGTTTAGTTCGTGGTATGTGGCCACACAGATTCCACTTCATAAACTGGCATTAATCCAGTGCCACTGACGTCTCTAGCTTCCATTCTTCCTATTGATAGGTTAAAGGTGTAGGAGAAGTTGCTAACAGGTAGGATTTACTGTGTGGTGTCTTCGTCAGTGCGAGCCCTATACGGGGTGCTACTGTATGCAATATCTCCCGCGCGTAGATCCATTGTGGGGAAATATAATACACTGAAGATACATATTCCTGATATGATTAAATTTCAATGTTTCTATGAAAAGTGAGTAGTATGGTGACTGTTTTTGAGCACTTTCAGACCCTTTTGGTCCAGTTCGGACACCAACTTAAACCCCTTTACGGTTCTGAATTGTCCATCCTAACTTTCATGCTGTTCACCCAGCATGCGAAAGCTGATCCCTGACTTTTTTTGGGGGCATTCGATGACCGCTAGAACTAAAAGCTACTATTATCTGCAGAAGCCATTTTAAGGCACCGCGAATGGCAAATTGTCCTTGTGATACAAGGTGGGGCAAAAATAATTTTTTGCCGTAATTTTTTTTTAATGATTCCGACCAAATGGCCGCCGCCAGAGTTGATACTCATATCGTACGGGCCCGTTTTAATGCATTTTCCTTCACTCTTGTCAGAACTTCGAGCAACAGATTCTCGCATTCCAGGCGAATATTCTCCTTAAGGGCGACTTTAAAAAACCCCATAAAAAGAAGTTTGGAATGGTTCAATCGGGTAATCTGGACGGCCGTTGCAAGTCACCGAAACGAGATGCTTCCTTTCCAATATCGGCTCTGGCTTGAGCAATTCTCTAGTCTCAATTCATCCAATTAAGGAAGAAAGAAATCGGTACTCATTGCTCTGTAGTACGTGGCGTCCACATTCGTCGTTTGGCCTCCGGCGTTCTCAAAGAAAAATGACCACCACTCAGTAACTTTGAGCGGGTGTAACGGCTCCTCGTGGGTGATACACGGATTTGCGATGCTCCAGAAACGATCATTTTGTTTATTCACGTAAAAGTTAAGATGCAAATGAGCCTCATTGCTCATTATAATACTCAATGAAAAACTGTCCTCCCTTTCGTTGAGATTCAGATTGGCTTGAGCGTACGTTGGACACGTTTGGCGGTCAAAAGCTAATAGCTAATAAACTGTCTGCACTTTATAAGGGAATATATTGAAATCTTCCGCCAAAATTCTCAGTATGGACCACCGGCTAATGCTCAATTGCGTGGCACGTCGTCTGGTCGATGTTCCCGGCTCCTCTTTGACATGTTGGGTAACAGCAGCGATATTCTCAGCAGAACGGCTGTTCCGGGGCTGGCCAGTCTTGGGAACATCTCGTGTTGTCCCAGTCTCTTCAACGCGAGTGACCAAACACCGTAGGGTTTGTCCAGTTGGTGTCAGACGATCAGAAAACCTACTATGAAAACCACACGGCGCCAACACAACCGACGAATTGTTGCGCAAAAAAATGGAAACAATTATTTCGCGTTCTTGCGGAGTAAACTGATTCATGGCTTCGCTTCACAAATGTCAAAACCAAATTGACAATTGGCGTCATTAGCAAAGGTTACAGCGTTTTCCAACAGAGTGATTACTTTTGCTCCACCTTGTATTTTGCCTTTCTTGGAGGAAACACCTATGGGAACGGTCAGAAATGATACTGCAGCTTGCGCATACGTTCTTTCCAGTTCCGCTTTCGTGTTCATATTCCTAATTGAGAGACCAGCTTCGCTGAGACCTCTCTCTCTGTCTCTCTGATTTAATCACCTTCGGACACACCAGTCCTAGGGTCCGCAGGAAGCGTGTAGGTAGACCCTAGTGCGGAGCGGAATAGAATGGAATCAGGGAAAAGAAAAAACTTTAATTTCGTCAAAAGTATCGCCGTTATTATGTCTCGTTAGGCGACCCTCTGACAATCATACAAGGGCTTGGAAACAATGTCAAACTGGAACTAGGTACCACATCAACCGCAGTAATTGTCCCAAATTATTGGAGAAGTCAAGCAAGCCAATCCTTTTTTTGAACAAAGAAGTCACATGAAAAAGTCTTCAGCTCCAGTGGTTTAGTTTGTTGCTACCATTAAACATTCAGGAAAATATTGGTTCAATTGGGGCTAGAGTTTTTATCTACTGGCTTACCTACTTTTGCCGTTGATTGATTGAAGGTTCCTGGTTGTTGATAGAGCTTGCTTAAAGGGGCTGACTCTGAGTGGCGAAAATACATTTCTGGGTAAGTAAATACCTCTTATTCCTTTAAAACGTGGTCGTATGTTTGTTTTTATTAGCTATAAATAAACGAATAGCCGAAGGAGGAGGAGGCCGAAGGAGTGACGGTTCTGAGGGTTCAGGTCCTCCATATATGCATCCCCCACATCCAATTATTTCATTCATCACGAAAATTACTGAAAATTGGTCATCTGAAATTGAAATTTACGGTCAGAAAGTAATGTCATAGGGACCCATCATAAATATACTATTTCCACTCAGTTGGTAACCTCTAATTTACCCTGAACAGGCGACACATTATCTTCCGCTTGCGGATGCATATAATACGTGTGACCATGTCCGGCTCCGAGTCCATGGAAAACCATGTCGCATTCTCTGCACGATATTAAATATTCTAGAAATCGTGGAAGGAAACCAAAGAACCAGTTTCCTTTTTATATTTCACCTTCCCCGAGTGTCCATGCTGGTTGCATGTATAACACGAGCACATTTCAAGTTGGTTTTTGACGCGGACGTATGCAACGTTGCGGGGTTGGAACTGGTGAAACCTCTCATTACTAGAACAATAAATTTCTCCAGGTCTGTAATTTGACGGCAATTATCTAGCGATAAAAGTCACAAAGACGTCCCTAAGATTTAACCAAACGATTGGGCTCGGTCCGGCTCTTATTATGTGTGCATATGTGGCAATGGTGGCATCGATTCGCCGCTGAAAATGGTCACGGTGTGGTGCTAAAGAGGATGATAGTCAATTGCGAAGCGAAGAGGAGGTTTTTGTGGTTTTATCACTATCTCTACGGTTATTAGAAGTTATTAGAGCAAGCCACGAGGGTTTCTCTGAATTAAGATTGGGCAATCACAAGTTGGGTAAACATAGTATGAGCTATGTAATCTTGGATCGGAAAATTTGTAATTCTGTAGAAAAAATTGGAGAAAATGGATCGACCTAATCTGGTTGAATACTAGCGCAATGACTGCACACCATTAGGCAGTACTTTCTCCAAATTTTGATATACTTTTAAATAGCAATTTTAGAGTAGTTGTGTTTACATACACACCTACTTCTTAAATTGTGCACTAATTTTCATTAAATCTCACTCTTATCAAAATCCGGACAACTTCAATGTATTTTGGGAAAATATGATTTTCGCAAAACACCACCCCACAAAACACTACTGCCTTAATTTACATCAATATCTTTACTAAAAGTAGATCAAACTTTGATGCAGTTTATAAAAACCTCCGGTACGATTACATCTGATCATAGATGCATTCAAGATTTATTAGATTTTTTTTGAGAATAAGAAATCTAATTCAGTTTCTAGTTAGAACTAAGCCTATTTAGAAAAATATCTTAATCTATATCTCCAAACTAACCTGAAAATACCACATTCAGCAGCAATTTAGCAGCACTGTGGGGAGTGAAGCCGCGATGTTTCAACTGCAGTCGGGATTTTGGAAGGTATTTTTCTAATAGGTCAAATATTAAGAAGGAGCGACAATTGCATTGCTGGCTACGGCAGGGAGTGGAATCCACTTTGGATTGGATGGCTGGCGAGTGGGTCGCCCTAAGTGCATTTGCCGTAGAACAGTAGAGGATGAGTGCGAGTGCCTCGGGAATTCATGGGGGGTGCTGAAGGACATTTCAGGTAACCGTAAATGGTGGCGCGTAGGTAATGTTGGCTCGCTACAACCCACCAAGGGTGAAGGGCAACTATATATATTGTCACGTATTTGCTTTACGTAATCCCATCGTTGTCATCAATTGTTACGTTCTTGCTTTACGTAGACTCGTATCACTAGATTGCGTAGCAATCTGATCATAAATACGTAGCCCAGTAGAACTGCCGCTCGTTCTTCGCTAAAGTGGTCACTGGTTACTACTTCAAGATGTCCCAAAATAATGCCCCATGCTCGTAATGTAACAATCTACATTTGTACGTCTCCACGACCTTCATTCTCCGAAACGTTGTTACGTGTTACGTACCTTCCTCTACTTCAATCATGGAACTCGCTTCTCAAAATCCTCGTAAGTGTTGGGCTCATTGATTTTATAATTTGACGAACCATTGCTTTCAATTCACTAAGCGAGCTGTGCACTGTTGCTGGATTCCTTGCCATCCAGCGTATGCCTGCTGCCACCTCTGTCCTTAAAAGTCCCAAGTTCTAATCAATCGCTTTTCGCTACTCCACACTTTCCATCTGCCGACGTATCACTTCTCGAATAGTCATCCCCTCCGGCTTTGCACTGTCCTGCCAGGTATGCTCACCCTGCTTACAAACTTCTTCCTCCTGTTTCGTACCTTCTCGCATGGCCTCCTCTTACCATTTTACGCCTTCACTTATGCCCTCCTTTCTATTGCTTCTCGGGAGTTTCGCTCCTCCTCTTTAGTCACCTCCTGATTGATCACTTCTTCTGATTTTCGAATATCCTGCTTGGACTGCAACTTGACAACTTCCTCCTGTCGTTTTACAACTTCTTGCATCGTTTCTTCCATCGGCTTTGGAATCTCATTGGCGTTCTCACGCCGTATCACTTCCTTCAGATACATGCTTTCGTCTTATCGTATTGTCAGCTTTTCCATAAATTTTGTTTGGTTTTCGTCTTGCCGTGCTTCCTTTAACTCTTGTTGCCTTGTCATCTCTTCCATAAACTTTATTTATTGTCGTCTTAACAATTCTTCTAGATGCTTTCTAAATTCTTTTTGCATTCTATATATAGCTTGCATTAGAGCTTCTATGTTTTTGTTGTTTATCGCGGTCGTTCCAGCTGCTTCCTTGCGAATCTCAACAGATAGTGTAGGCTGACACTGGAATTTACGTTCCTCGACAATAATACCCCGCAAATCCAAAGCTTCGCGAAGTCTCTTCTGCTGTAACGCTAACTGCTCCCTCTTCAGCTACTCCACTTTCCAGCCCATGAATTTAACAATCCTAGCTTACGCAATCCCACCGCTGTCACCACCTACTGTTATACAATTTTAGTGTCCTAGCAAATTGTCAGGACTACCATTTACATTGACGTCATACATAATTTTCCAAAGTGATTTTCGTCACAATATTTTCCAAGGCTTTGTGTAAAGCAAAACCTTATTAAAATCGGTTCAATGTGTGTTTGCCTGTTTTTGGTCAATGGAAAGTGGGAAACTTCAAAAGCAACCGCTGGGTCCTGACAAAAGATTATGTGGGACGGCTACCGCTCGTTCACTTTCCAACCTCCCCACGAGAGTCCTATATGGTATCGCGTCCCTGGGTTGGATCAAAATTTATTCTGGACTCGTGTTAACATTCCTCTCTCGTTCTTTCTTCCGGCTAACTTCTTATAAGCTTCTTATGGATGACAGCTACCACCTTTTCGGCATTAGTCCATATTGTCTTCGGCTTCAGCATTTAATCCTTGCTATTTCTGGCTCTAAAGTGCTCCCCGGTTGTAGTTTCGAATGCAGCTCTCCAAACTACGAATCTCGGGCACTGTAATAAAATGGGTTCTGTCGTCCATCATCGATCAATCATGTCCAAATCGATAGAGATATGCTCGATAACCTACGTGCCCCCTGTATTAGGTCGAAACTACGCACTTATGCGATACGCAGCTCCAAATTTCTCTTATTTGTTCTATTTTTCAGTGCATCTGCTCCAATTGGGGCTGCAGATAGTAGAATCGAACTGACCAGCTTCGAAATAGCCACCTATGTTTGGTAACATTCTCGCAATCAATACTTCGGTATTATATGCCTTGGCTGCTGCACACTCCGTATGTGATTTGAAGTCAAGCCCCTAGTCAATCATCACGCCTAACTACTTGAGCGCACAATAGACCAGCATTCTCCAACCAGTACTTAATGTTAAACACTGCTTCGTTTGCATAAAGCATAACTTCATCGAGGAGGCGTGCAACAATCGTTACTCGAATGTCCTCCGTGAAACCTAAGGAGGCCACCCTAGTAAGGAGACCTTGCGTCAGTACTCCGGTATATATAATAATCCCGAAGAGTGGGCCTAGGGTGGTCTCTTGTGGGACTTAGCATGTCGTTTGATATGATTTCATTCCTTCATCTGATTCGCAGCACGAAGACCTATCAATTAGGTATTTGGCAACGATACGCACCGGTTTTGCGGCCGGATTAACTTAAGTATTTTGCTCCATATCGTGGAACTGCAGGGATTGTTCACACCGAGTGGCATCGCTGTACTGCATTTATCCTCGTCAAGTGCTATCTTAGCTGCGTTAGTCGCCAGGCTAACTGTATTAGTTTTAGACCTCCCCTTCCAAAAATCGAACTAATTCTCAGAGAGTCCGCCTTCCTTTTTGCCAATCGAAAGTGATCTGTTATAGATTATTTGCTCGAATAGTTTGCCACAATTTGTAGGACGAAGCTTCACCCAAAAGTTTGCTTGGCTTGAGGATTACTATTAGTTTCTGCCACTTTCATTGTGTAGGAAGTGCTCCTTTCTTAAGACATGTATTAAATACCTCGGTAAACATATTTCATGCTACTTAAACTGATGCCTTGAGAGCTTGGTTAGGGATGCTATACCAGGCGCTTTTTTTCCAACTATTTTTGCCGCAGCTTCTTGGACTTTCTCCGCATTTACCAGGAGAACTTAGGCAGTGTCCAAATCAACAGTGAGATGGTTAGCCGTAGTTACGTCCAAAATTCTTTACTATTTCATTACGCAGATTAGGGCAAGAAACTGGTGGAGAGTGTTTCCTTTCGACTTTCGATGTTATTGTTTTATTGGCGCTACCCAGGGTTGGCAACGCCTTTACATGGTCGCTTAAATTGTTGACTCTTACTTTTTATGATATCCACTTGTAATTTCTTCCGAGCCTCTTTGTATTCTTCATGACGCTGTTCGTATTCAGAATGATTACTGTTTCGCCGACTGCGTCTCCTGGCATCGAGGCAAGCCTTGTGACGTTCTCCGATTTCAAAGTTCCACCAAAAGTTTGGAACTCGCTTCTGCGATACAATACACCTTGGCATGGAGGCATCACATGCTCGACGTAACTTTTTGCTAATCTGTAAAGCGTTATCTTCTGCTTTTTCTTCGAGCGCTGTATTTTTCTGCAGAACTAGTACAAGATTCAGACCGATAAGAGCTGGGAGTAATACACGTCTTCTTGCGTTCGTCTCTCATGGCCCTACCGATTAATATGAAATTTAGTAGGAAGGTGAGAATTGTGAACGCTCAAACATGCAGCAAGTCACATTCATTAGGGAGAATGGGAGGGTGCCTTTATATGCACAAGGGAGTTATCAATTTTTTTTACCAAATAGTGTCGTGTGGGGTATCATATGAAAGGTCTCGATGGGTACTTTCCGAAGCTGAAGTTAGTTTTAACATGGGAAGTGCAGGGCTGGATCCTTTCACTGACCTTACCTGCCTATAGAAATTACCCAGCTGAAAAATCTCAAAAAATTCTGAAGCTGCCCCTATACGGGGTCCAGGGTACCCTTAATACCGATATCTACTCAAATAGTTCTGCACTCAAACATTCTCACACAAGAAATTCACAAAACCTTTCATAGTCGAAGCGCCGAAGTTCCAGTTTTCGACTCAGCTTTTCGGCTGAACTAACTGCGGGCAATTAAAAGGGAGGGAGAAGAAGGCCCCGTGCACTTTATTCGAACTGCCCGACTTCCTCATATTTTAGACCAAGATACCCCGAAAGCTTTTTCTCAAGAAAGCATGCTTCGAATTGAATACGTCTTCCACAACCGTAGTAGATCTAGAAACAGTAGTACACTGCAATGAGCCTATATAAGCCAAAATTCACCCATTTGCTTAACCGACGAACCTATCTAACCTACTTTTGCCTTGAGAGCTTGGAAAAGTTGACATAATGACTTGGATAGAATAATTTTTGCAACGGAAATTGATTTTAATTTATTCTCGCTGTCCTCAGTATAACGATAAAACCTAATATCTAAATTGAATCCGGAATTCTGCCCAGTAATTTATCATTTACATGAATTTGTCATCGATAGTGTGAGGAACAAAAATAATTGTGAGAAGCCCTCAATTCGTCTGACGTTTTCTCCAACTTTTTACCATTCGTAATTCCAGAATGTTTGGTTCCATATTGTGCTGCCCTTCTGAATTGAATCCTGTGCAATCCTCATTAACACTTTTTGATTCCCTTACTCGTAGCACCCTTTTGTATTATTCCATACGTGAAGCCTCTTTAAACTTTCTACCGGCTTGGCAGACTGCTGCGCTTTTACTGACATCACCTGTCGCATGGTATCATATGGCACGCGCAATACAGACATTTTTGGAGTGCCTTTCGCTGAGTTCAAACCCTATTTCTATTTCCCGATTGAGAGGCTTGGTGTATTCTTAAAAATTAGCGATACACTGCCTGCGCCTTCAACTTCACGAGGTTTTGTGCTTATTACCGATGATGCTGTATATAGAAACCTCTTTATAGAGCATAAGGCATTAGTGATACTTTTCACCGTTGATGGATTCAGACATAGTGATTCAGCTCCCCCGAAACTTTTCAAGCCTCACCGTACCGTCGGTCTAAGGTAACCCACTCATCGGATACACCACGTTCACGGCCTATACAGCGCTGCACTTCTCAACTGTTTGCGCTGTGTCAGGTTCCACTGCGCCGTACTCTCCTCCACTGGCAGTGATTAGTAGAGCTTCAAACTCCTTATGTGCACCAACTTGAACTATGTTAGAACAGTCTGCCGTCAGTGAGATTTGAACCGCGATCTCTCGCTACGAACTATCCGAACACCAGATCCAGAATATCCAGCCAATATTCCCGAAAATTTTGATATTGACATTTGTCTTAGGGTGTGCGCACTCCGCAGAAGTCGATTCTTGTCGTAGCACAGTCACATGCAATTCTTGGCGTACCCATGAAGGCTATTACTCCCTGAAACATTTTGGAAGCAAACTAGTTTAGGAAGCTTTTAACCAAAAAATCTGTACCCCTTCCAGTCGGTTTTTCCCACAAGCAGAACTCAAATCATTACCTCAAATGTAATTGTGCCATAGAAGCGTTTCCAACGGAAGTGAGTTAATTCTGATCGTACCTGTTACAGCCAATATTGAACAAGCATTCTGGGCTGTTAGGCTGAAAACTGAATTTGTTAGCGTCTCTGCACATACCGATGATACATACAGCGATCCTTCCGGCTCTTGCATATTTTGACAAGCATATTCTTGGTGCTCTATGAAGCCTATCAATAATCTAATCTAGGGTTAATCAGCTTCGTCAACTTCCTTTTTTCGATCATTTACTTCCTCTAAAACTTCCATTTTTCGACTCTTCATCTCGTGGACGTGCGGTCGAAGTACGATAGTCTCACACTATTTCGAACAGCGAACTTGGTCAGCGAATAGGTCAGTTACCTGTGGGCAATGTAATCAAAAGGCAGAAGTAGTAATATATATGTCCCATATTAAAGAGGAGTGACAATTTCATTGCTGACCGCGCCACCCAATGGAACCCATTCTGCTGTGGCAGACGAGTCGCCCCAAGAGCACTCAGAGCAGAACAATAGCGCGGACGTTTTGGAAAGTCTTTTATGCTCGACAAATTCGCCTTTTTGTGCTATATAATGCCTATTAGTAGTCGACTACCAGAAAACAATAAACTGGGCTTGCACCCATCATGGGGAAATTGCAACAGAGTCGTTTTCAATAATGTGGCCGCATAATCCCTGTTGAAGATGTTTCACCGAGTGTTTTTGAAAATTGATCCGAGCGAAGGAAATTTTTCTCGTTGATCTCGAACCCCGAACACTCTGAAGCTACGGGATTGGGATGTGAAATTGTGCAATGACAAAGAATGTGTGACGTCCCACAAGAAGATACCGAAAGTAATTAGTTGTTGGATCAAATGTTTCAGCTTATTTTTTTATGGCTTTATTAAAACGGAGTATGGGATCCGAGTGAAAACATGATGGCTCAACACATTAGATGGAGATTGGAGGGTTTTTGGACTCTACCTGCTACCATGTTTGAGAAAGCTGACAAACTCGATGTGGACGAGTCAACTCCGCTATTAAACGGAACAAAATACTAGAATAAAAAAGATTTATAGTTATATGTTTGGCTCAATTTCGATGAGTCTCCTACTGTGTTGATATATCCCCCTATACTAAAAGTTCTCACCGTGATTGTCTCTACAAAGTTGCACTGCTGCAATGCAGATGCATCTACTTGCTTTCAGCAGGTCTGTTGTACTTTGGCTCCATTATTGAATTCAAAGACCAGCGCCTGATTGCCGCTGTCCTATTAATAACCACCAGGGAGCAAAGCCGTACTGAGGAAAGTCACCTTCGTAACTGAACCAATCTGTCATTTTCTGTACTTTATCAGACATTGAGCCAAACTATAAAAAGATATTGTAACAAAAAAGAAACGATGGCAAAGACATCATACTTGCTAACGCGAAAATCTATATACCCCAGGTGATATCCAAGGAGTAAAGGAGGGCCAAGTACCTCGACTTCCCTAGCAAATATTCACTTTGAGAATAGAGAGAAACACTTGCTCCAGAGCCAAAAATATCTTGGCTTCCCGTCGTACTAGCTACTAGCTTATTAATCCAGTAAAATCAAAGGTTTAGCATAAAGCTATAGCGGCTCGGCTGGTGTAAATTTTGAGAGAAGCTTGGAACCAAACTTAGCTACTATATAGGTGTATATAGAGGATTCACACTTCATAAACTTACATACTTCCTTATATCCCCACGTTGGGCGCCATTTACAATAAGCATGATTGTACGTGTGGTGAGAACGAATAATTCCTACCGATTAAATGGTCTTCCTGAGTTGACTGTTGCCAACAACGATGCCGCAAACAGCAGCTTTCATTAAAAGTGAAAATCAGGAGTGCCCTCAGCTTCAATAGACCTTCTCTTCGTTCAACCGGATAGGCTACGATGACCAAAGACTTTTAAAAATGCCAAACTTTCTTTCCATTTTTAATCCATTAACATCTGAAACTAATAGGGCTTTGTTAAAATGGCACCATAATTGTATATTCGGCAATAATTTTTCAACGAACTATTACAGGAACTATTAAAACCCTTAAGATATCAACTGTCGACAATGACAATCGAGCTGGTCCTGCTAGGCAGTTTGGAATGCTTTACCTGAGAGGCAAGTATTGTATAACTTCTAGAAAATAGCATGGAAATTTTTGGAATTTCTTAGAGAACAATATGAACAACACTCAAGATACATATCTTCTCGACTCACAATACCTCATTTTACAAAAAATCATAACAGCTGAACTAAAAAGATGATGATATTTTCTGGAAATTAGTACAATTCTGATGATCCCATCCCGTTTCCATTGTCATTTCTGAAAATATATCCTTGTCATTGGTTCTCAGGCCCTACCTACAATTAAATAACACATCTCTCGTATTACACGCCCTTTATCACTTCGGTTACCTACTTTTTGTCGCATATCAAGTGCCATATGGCGTCCCTGTCGGCCTACGCAATATACCAACCGGATTATCTAACCATACCCGCTCAAAGATCACATAATTTTCCAGTTCAAAAAGAATATTTTCCGTTTCGATTAACAAGGGACATATTTTCAAAAACGAGTTCCTCCGAAGGTCCCTCTAAATGAGATGAGACCAATTGCAATGCTTTTGAAATAAAATATAATAATGTCGGTCGCGGCAAGAGAGGACCATCCCTTGACAATCAGACAGTTGTACATGCGGAGCTCACAATTTTCGCATCACATAGCGTCATCACTAATCCCTTTTGGGTATGGTACCAGAATATATTGTCATTAAAGTGCATCTGCGCCATGTTTCCAATTCCACTTGGTTTTTACAACATAAAGCAGCGGATGGGAACTAAGCCTGTGTAGAAAAGCGGTCCTTTGTCCCTATTGTCAGGGTTAAGTAGGAGACGATATGAGACCATATCAATCATTGTCTGTTTCCGTCCCGTCTTGTTTTGAAAAGGTCGACCCGTCTCACAAAAACCCAGAGCTCTCGTTGTTGTTGGTGGTGCGATATGTGAAACGTGTATGAAAGTAGCAAATAGAGGAGGTTCCATCAAAGCAGTGACAAATAGTAACTCAGATCGGGTCTATGTGACACTATTGGTGACAATACACTCTATGACCATTGGCTGAGCACGCCGGAGTCATGGTTGACCTGGTTCGGTGACAATATGGCGTAGAAATTTGAAATGCAAAGAAACTATCTTTTATTTGAGCTGGTAAGGGTCTGGTGTAAGATCGTACGCAAAAGGGCAATGTTCAGTTGCATAATTCTGATAACTGAGTACTGCCTGCAGTGAATAACGTGCTGTAGTTACAGCTCTCTGGTACCTTCAACTTCCCACTTGGTCATACTTTGTCGTAGTAGCGCGAAATTGCCGATCATATATTAAAAACCGTTAAAATAATTTATTGTCGCCATTAAGAGAAAATAATTTTTCTCATTATCTAAAACGAAGCGAAAATTGTTGTGTTGATAAGCTCGATGTCCCGAATGGCTCCGTAATTGAACCACTGCTGCTCCGGACGGATATTGCCTCCACGCTGAATCGCAGTCCTCCGTATTCGTTTTACTTTCAAACCCGATAAACTTTCAATACTTTATGTTTCCCAATCATCTTCACAACAGGATTTCCTCCGAATGTTTTTATTTTCATTGCATTTCTTCCACCACTTTGTGCGTTTGCAATGTTGCTGGCCGTTGTCCATTCAGTGGATGTCGCAAGAGCCTCATAGCTTGCGGTCAATTAATTTTGCAACTCCACATGACCACTCATTGGAGACGAAAATGCAAATGACGGCGAATCACAAACCGTGGCCAATTGCTTCTAAGCTAGCCTGCACGGTTCCACTTCTGTGGAGCCAGTAACGGATCAAGACAACATCCAGTGGGTAAGACGCGAAAAAATAAGAAAAGTGTTATGTGTTGGCCAAGTGGAGACACTATGCGATGACCACAATAACTTTGTTACCGAATACATTAACCGAGACAGACTGACCGATGGAAATGTCTCTGTCCAATCGTTTTTCTGTCCAAGTCATCGTGTTGGACGGTTTCGCTTTCTTGAGCACTTGACATGGTGGAAAAAATCGAATTGGGGACACACGGTGGAAGATGTGATTTGGTAATATTTCCTCCTGACAAGTTAGTATCTTAGAAGTGAATTTGTGGACTGTGTTACAGATGGATTTTGGGAAAAGGGCTCAGAAAGAAGATAGTCATAGTATAACAGTACATTAGGACCAGCGCCATAAGTTTCTCGAAAAGGTCCTGTGATTTAATTACATTCATTGCATTTCGATTCTTTATTCGTCCTTAGCAAGAGGTCAACATTGCTTCTTGAAAGCCAAATAAAAAAATTAGCATCTGCACTTTATGAGTCAATCGAAGTTCGCCAGGATAATAGACAAACCAGATTAAGGAAATCCGATCGAATATTTGGAACTGATCTCATTGAAATGTAATCACTATTGTGGTAAAGGAACGTTGCGGAAGTCAAGGTCACTACCAAAGAAGGATATTAGAGGGTTTTTTTTGTTGTTTTTGGGGTAGGGTAGGTGGATGCATTTACACACACAGTGTTGGACTCCCGGTTCGGCACGTCGTCGTACTACTAACTAAACATCTCCCCATCGTCAGAGAGCTAGCCTGAAACCGTTTGTCACATTACTTCGGGCTAGTCCCCGAACTCTCCCGCCTTGCGGAGCCTTCAAATCAGGGAATTCCTTTCACCAACGGGAGGGGAGAGGAGAAACGGAACTGTCAGTTCAAGGAACCCCTGTCATCCGGCTCCTCCACCGGTCGAGGTCTATCTTCTTAGCAACGAGAAGGGCACGAACGTAATGGGCAACATGTCTCCACCTGTCAGCACTCCTCAGCATCTCTTCGATAATGTTATCTGGAGAGAGATCCCCTGTGTTTAAATAGAGCTGCTGACGAACCCCATCCCACCTTCCACAAGAACAAAAAGTGTAGTGGGCGTCGTTTACAACTCCATTGTCAAATACATAATCCGAAGATCGCGCCTTTCCAATCTTGTGCAAGTAAGACTGAAAACTTCCATACCCACTTGAAAATTGGGTAAAGAAATAGTCAGTCTCACCATGTTTCCGATTCAGCCACGCGCCTAAGTTGCCGATGAGCCGCGCAGTCCATCTGCCTCTAGTTTCATTTTGCCAAGAGTGGTGCCACTCACCTAGAGTGCGCTGTCGTTCTTCGCGAGCAACTACCTCCCTTGGCTCATCTCCCTTGCGCTTGTATATAGCTTGATGCTCCTTCGCAAGGAGGGCAATGGGGATCACACCCGCGATCACCATCACGGCCGGTTTAGGGACACTGTGGTACGCAGACGCCACCCGCAAAGCTCCCCGTCTCTGTACTTGCCCGAGACGTTTACCATATACCTCCTTGTTAAGAGCGTCAGCCCATACCTCTGCGCCATAGAACAGGACAGACCGCGTTGAACTCATCAGAAGACATCGCCTGCTAAATGTAGGACCCCCAATGTTTGCTATTAGCCTACTTAACGCCGAAACTCCAGCTGCAGCCTTGTTCGCTGGTGCTTTGATTTGCTCAAAAAAGCTCATCCTTGAGTCAAGGGTCAACCCGAGGTATTTTAGCGCTGACTATGACGCGGTTATCGACTCGCCGAACGATATGGGACGCAGGGTCGGAATTTTCTTTTTAGTCAGGATGACTACTTTGGTTTTTCCCAGTGCAGGGTTGAAACCATGAGTAGTCATCCATCCGCTTACCCGTGGCATCAATATACCGAGTCTGCTTTGCGCCTGTTCGACAGTGCGTCCAGCAACAAGCGCCGCGACATCATCTGCATAGCCGATCAGGTGCGACTCTTCTGATATGTCGAGTTTAAGTAGACTATCGTAGGTAGCGTTCCAGAGATCCGGCCCTAGGATAAATCCCTGTGCTACGTTCGACGTGACCTCGATCCTCCTTTGACCCTCTAGTGTTTCATAGAGCGGGGTGCGGCTCCTCAGATAGTCTCTCAATATCCGAGATAGTTCGGCACGTTGAAGGTATTGTCTAATGTGCCTAGAATGTCTTTCCATCTTACGTAATTAAAGGTGTTTCTGACGTCAAGCGTTACGTGGAGCACCAATCGTCGAGTTCGGCGACTATGTGCCTCCGCTCGTCGAGCGGCGTTCATAACTTGCATGACAGCATCAACTGTGGATCTCCGTGCTCTAAAACCAAACTGCCGGGGAGATAAACCTCCGGCAGCGCGTATCGCTTTAGCGAGTCTACTTCTGATGAGCTTTTCGAGCACTTTCCCAACAGTGTCAAGCATACATAGTGGGCGGTATGAAGACGGCAATTCGGGGTCGCCTTTCCCTTTATGGATTAGCGCAAGCCTCGCTACCTTCCAACGAGCATGGAAAATGCCCTCTTTCAGGCAAGCGTTGAATGCGCCGAGCAGTAGGTCTGGCCGGTGTTGGAGCAGTAGGTCTGGCCGGGTAACCGGGCGGAACATGGGCGAACGAGTACCCTTCTTCGGAATCTTAACAATCATCCCCTTCTTCCATTTTCTGGGAAAGGTGTCGCGTTTCCAGCATTTCCATTCGATTGGAAGTAGCAGATCTGCAGTAACTACAGGTGCAACGATTAATAACTCTGCGGGCTTTCATTAGTTTAGTGCCTGCTGGAGGAGGTGATAGATATCCCAGTCTACATTCATACATTACCAAAAGATTTCGATACACACGTACCACCTAACGATTGGGTACTTTTTCAAATGGTATTGCCATGGCACAACGTTAGTTACTTTTCAACTCCAAATGAAAACGAAGTAAGTTCAGGATGGGTTTGAACTCCACGGATATAAATGCTTGCACAAGGGTGGGTTGCATCCTTAATTCCAACTGTGGATTTGGTGTGCTTTCATCGCGAATTGGGCACTTACTTCCTTGACTTTTCTCTTGACTTATTGAAGAGTTGAATGAATGAAAGTTTTACTAAGAGCTCAGGGTGTTCCGAAGTGATACCTCCTCTTTCAGCCCCATTACAAGAGAAGTAAACGTAACTCCAAAAGAACGTATTTATCTACCTATTTATGAGTAATTTACACATTGTAATATTGTGATTATCTGGGTTGCTGATCAAGGCGGCCCGGATGCCTTTCAAAAACCCAGTGCGAAAATGGTACGAATAGGAGGTTGTAGATCATATTCATTTAGACTGTTTTATTTTGAGGAAACCATTGTTATGCACCTCAAGGATGAAGGACTAACCTCCGAAGTTCATTCCACCCAAATAAGTATTCAAGCAAAATTTACCTTGCGTGGAACCACTGACTAACAAATATTCTTCAAACTTCAATTATCACTCGGCGGCAGCAAATTCTTGGATTTGAATATTACTATCAAGTAACGTAAGGTTTCGATAGTTGAGGAAACAAACCTGGATCAATTCGTTGCACAATTATGGTTGCATCCTCGGCTTATGATGGCTTTATATACAGAACTTATTGCTCATCACGTCCATTATTGAATGAAAGGTTCTCTGGTCGTGAGAACCGAGAATACGAAAAAGATATAACTGAAGCGGGTTAGGTGCGCCCTTTAATGACAGGTAAAACTCCTGAATACTGGCTATAACTAGCCATCAATAGATGGATGCAACAAAGCTGTAAGAGCTAGGAAGAATTATTTCGTATGTCAACTGTAAAGAGAGTCCGATGAGAGCTGATACTTAGCTATTTGCTTATAGCACATGACAAAATGTGATCATCCCATCTCTTGCGATTCTATTTCTTCTCGCTAATCTGGATAAATACCTGAATATCAGATAGACGATCGAAAACTTAGACTACCTAGAATGCTGAGCTAATATCGGCCCCAGTAAAATAGGCCTCCTTAGTGGCACGATCATATTATCAGTCCACCCGTCCCAGTCAGGTGCTTCTTCTTAGTTGAATATTAGGACTGCGCGAATTATTGAAGTCTGAAGCAGTTCCTGTTCAGGCCCCTAAATCCGCCGAGCCTTTCCCATGAAATTTGTAATCGTAGCACAATAAGATTCAGTGTAAGAAATACCGGACTTTCCCTAGTACTACTGTAATATTCGTGAAGCTGAACTGATGACATGTAGATTTGTGTCAGTTTTCGAAATGCTTAATAATTACCACGTAAGCGAAAAGAGTGCACCAATGAATCCTGCTTCGTTTAAAATTGCTGGCATTTAGATGATAAGTTTTAAATCTAATCTAATCTAAAATTCGCAACTATCTTCCTCTCTTTCTTCAGCCGTTGTCATCGTGATCGGTTTCCTCATTTTGTTCAATCAAAAGCTTGATCTGGATGCAATAGCGAGGCAAATTTCCATCCAGCGTATCAAACCGCCGTTGTTTCGGACGCCTTTTGGTTGCTTATCATCGGCTTCGATATTCAGACCGATCTTGGCGAGTGAATTCTCATTAGCGTGAATTACGTGATCATACCATCGAAGACGCCTCTCTCGCAATTTTTCCAAAATCGGTGCAAACCAATATGGATCGTGGATATCCTGATTTCGGATGTGATCGAAACGAGCCGCGCCACTAGTCCAACACAACATCTTCACCTCCATTACCGGAAGATTCCGTTCATTGTCTTTTATAGTCGGCCAACACCCAGAACCATAGAGAGTGACTTGCGGTCAATTTTAGATTTGAGACGTTCGTTGATACGTTGATCACAAAGAACACCAATTATGGATTGCCACTTCATCCAGGTTGCGTTCATGTGTGAAGGAATTTCACAATACAGTTCTGCATTCGCTTATAGCATTGATCCGAAATATTTAAATCCTTCAGTTCTGGATAGGTCATTGCCGTTGATAATGATTGTCCCTGTTTCATGAGTATCGATTGTTAAAAATTCAGTTTTACTCAGATTCAATCTGAGACCGTGTTGCATGAGCAATCATTCCTTATCCTCGCAAAGATGTTGGAGCTATGTAGGGACGAAACTCAGTTAATAGTAAAATAAACCGATTGTAAGTTGCTGTGCTTGGACATTGCTAACCCCCCCCCCCCCCCCCCCCTCGTTTTTGTAAGCTAGCCTATCCTAACTTAGCGCTGAAAGCAAATACGCGGTATAATCTCGACTATTGATTTGGTATGACAGTGGATAAGTCAAATTCGCAGCGGAATTCACAACAAATTTCCCCACCACAGAGGACTGGATTTTCTGGAAAGAATTTTATCCTTGCCTGTGATTGTGAATTATGCTGTGGTGGCTGTTGAGATGAAGCCTGGATGTTGCACCTGGGGTTGTTGCGGCTGCTTGCTCTGCAATTGTACTTGCGCAGATTCAAAGCTTGAATTATTTGCGGGAGAATCTTCTTCAGATAATTCCTATCACAAAATTCATCGCCACAGTTAAACTCGTAGAAAATTGATCTTCCTCCACCCTTCCTTTTGGTATTTGCCCTTTTGGGTGGCGACTTTGGAAACCCGGAAGATAATCGGGAAATGCAGCAGTTGCGAAAATTCACTTGGATTTTTCTCTACTTCACGGCACAAGTGATCGACCCAAGAATTCCGTTTTCGGCTGGCTTGTTTCCAATATTTTATTATGAGGAATAATTGATTTATATTCAAGGTGATCTCCTAATTACTAAAATGTCAAATCAGTTGGCAAGGCCTACTTCACAAGACAACTATTACTCCGTGTGAAGTAGTCCTACTCTTTTGAATCGGCCTCGTGGCGAGTTCAAATACGCCACGGAGAGCACCGGTGGTGGCATCTGGTTGTCGTATTAACAACATTCGAAATTTATTTAATCTAACCCTGCTGCGCCATAGATACAAAGCCTATCTAGTACCTCTGCAATAATTAACGCGTTCGACCCCAATTAGATTGATGCAATGACTGCGATGATGTTCTAGATCTAGATGTTTCTAGAGTGTTCAACAAGACTTTGGATTGCAGCCAGATGGTCTTCGATGTGAATTTTAAGAAGGAAATTATCATTCCTTTTAGATACCCCAGGAGAATCTACTATGCAAAATTCGATCAAATCTTTAATTCCGAGTTCCAAGTTTTGATACTTCAGGAAAACTGGATTCTAGGGTTAAGATTCTGCAGAATGATGTGAGGGTTTCTTATGAGCTTTCCTGGCCCAGAAACTTAGCAGAAGCACTACTGTGCTGACCTCACTGGTTTCAACTGAAAACTAAAAGAGGAAATCTTCGATACCTCCTACAAGAGTAAATCCTGGTAGCTCTGTTGGGACTGCTTTGAAATCTGTAGGATGAAAATTAGAACTGCAGCCATCCACCAATCTACCCATCCATTGGAAGCATAAATGGCCAATCAATACTTAGTAAGATTTTGTAGTAAGCAGTAAGTAACGTAGAGTGTCGTTCTTTCTAAGGAAATTCGACAGAACCTGGGCAGAATTATCTGATGACACACTAGAACTTATAGTGCACACGCATTTCTTTTATAGTGCAGATCATGGTACAGGGCAGGAGCAAAAGCCTCTAAGTGGACTGCAGAAGATATTGCATTAATTCTTACTGAAGGAAGTATAATATAGGCTATTAACAGCTTCCCCGGTACAAATCCCTTGGTTTTGAAGAGATGATTTCACGGTGCGATGATTGAGTGGGCAGAATGTTAGCCTCCCAATCTCGCTGCTCTGGGTTCGAATACCAGTCGTCATGGATGTTTTTGTTCGTGATGTGGTTGTCTTACTGCTGTGAGCTTATTACTTGCACGGTGTTAAGTGTGATGATAGTGAAATTGAAACACAAACTGACTGGTTGGATTCCCTATACCCCGCTCAGGAGTGAACAGGAAGCACCAAAATTATTATAGTTTCTGATGGGAATGCGCATTGAATTGTCACCAGGTAAAAACAGAATTATCTGAGAAAATAGAAAATATTTGATCGCCCTGTGCCTATAGCTGCCAACGCAGGTGATTTCTCTAAGCTATGCCGGTGTAGATGTAATGGTGATAAAGAAATTTAGGTCGCGGGAATTACATGACAGATCCTATATCCCCTGGAAGCAAAGGGTCAGGTGACCAACACCATATGATACTTATCACTATCAGATGTCAAAATTGGATATCTGAACTATTCTCATCTTCTTTTTTTTTATTCGATTATATACTCATAGCTCTCCGCTGGAGTTGTTACCGATTCAGGGCCCTTTCATTTTTCTCAACAGTTTAAAAACAAAAGGTAACGTAATAGGTGCAGACGACAATCTGTTATGATTATTTCCCCCAATCCCACTAAACAAAAACACTAGTTCCCCAGGCCAAGTATCTATTTTACATTTAAGATGCGCATAAAATTTAAAATTAAAAATTCATAAAAGGCAACGTGACGACCGAATCTTCTTATTATTGTCACGGTGAGTGATTCTGTCGCCTATTTTATCTCATTCCATTCATTCGACGTGACCCATTCTAACTTGAAATTAGTGTTTTTCGCGAATAAATTATCCACTTGAGAAATTGCTGGTGTCCTTCCATAGGCCAGCCATATACCGATGTAATGACGATAGAATGGAATTGTCCACGGAATCAACATAAAATTCCATTGTTATGCAAATGACACTTCTTGGCACGCTACTTGAGCTTGCCGGGGGTTCGAATGTTGAATAGTTTTCCCTCGTCTCTGGATGATACCAGACTTTTCTTATTAATGGACATCCAATTTCCAGAGTACATCTCCAGCATTCTGTCAAATTAAAGTTATTAGTTTCTCGCTTTTTGTTATAATTGACTTGGGTAAAGTTGATAGAGAGTTGCAGGTAGTGTTTGGTTTTAATTGCTTAATGCCAAGTGAAATGGTGTGTGTTGGGCGAAGGAATAGTTGTGATTGGATCCCCCAGCTGAAAATAGGATAACATTTTTTTATTATTTGTCAATAATCCCTTAGATATATATGTGCAATCTACTGCTGCAAGAATAAAATATGCCGATCTCATTTCCCACCTAAAATTTATTCTTAAATCTCTTTTTTGGGTGCGATATCCTGACAATTTCATATCACGAACGACGAGATAGTTGAAAGCTAACAGTCAGCTCTTGCTGACAACCCTCAGATAATCTCTGAGTGGAAATACCGGTGGAAGTCCAACAACACGTCATCGGAAGTAAAAATAGATCGTTTCGTTCCTGTTTATTCTGCTAATCTTGTTAAGTGTCTTTTGGTCGCCGGTCAGAAGCATGGATGCACCAGGTTTCGGCAGGCTTTTTCCCAATGTTGTATGAAGGAGGAGGACAATGTGCGCTGTGGTGCTTGACAGGATTATATTCATTCAAAGAATTCATTATGCCCTCATCCTTTGATGACTTCGGCTTTGCTGGGGATCTTAACATTAGCGAGCTCCTCTTAAGTGGATCCATTTCCCGATTCTGGAGTACCCTATACAGTCATCCCTCTTAGCAAACGTTGCACATATCGCAATCACTTCTATTGGCTAGTTACTTGCTTTTAGCTCATCATGAGAGGATATTAATGGCCAAAAACCCTTTTTCGCCGAGAGCAACCGCTACCGAGCTTACGAGTCCCTTCACCTTAAATTTTTTCCTCCTGTACCGCATGCCACGGTAGACTGTGAAGAACATCTGGGAAATTTCTGCTACCAAACGCTACTCTGATCTACACGTAGTAACCGCGAAGTAAGACAACCGCAATCAACAAGATAGGGTGGGGCACGAATTCTTTTCGCTGCAAAACAGGATTTTATGCCATACCAGTCAAGAGTATGAAAAAAACTGGGGGAAGGTCACCCTCCAAATAGACCTAAGATGGGCAACGAACATGGCGCTTGAACACAAGTTGGAACTTAAACTTCACCATTAGGTTAATATTGTGAGTTTAGATGGACCAGACTACATTAGTACTGATCCGACTCAAACAAAGATGGGATCGCTTAGTGAAGTATATTGATAACGGCTTTGAGTAGGCCCTGGCTATCATGGAAGTAAAAAACTTTAGAGATCGAAAGTACGAAAAACAGCGGACTAAAATCAGCGAACGAACAAAATCGCTTTGAAAGGAATTTAAAAACTTCGAAATCACCGAGTGCACAGCAGAGTCTAAATGAATACGAGCACCAAACGCTACTGAATGTGGATATAAGACTAAACTGTTTCAAGAAGAAAAACTACTTTGGGAAGTTTAAGGAGCTAATTATGAAACTGTTCGAGGTGCTAAGAAAGGGATACAATTGAAAGCATTATAGCTCAATTCAAGTCAGCGGACATTGAATGGCGCGATGAGAAGAACAAGAAAGCTTTTCGAAAAGATAACTCCTCGCGAACAACACCCAAATTAAAGTGGAGAGGAAGCATACCTCGCATAAAGACTTTACCAACCAGAAAGCACTACCACCAAACTCCGTGTCATGTTCGATGCATCTGCCACCACGAGTTCTGGCGTATCATTGAATCAAATTTTACATGCCAGGCTCAAAATCCAGGACGACCTGTTTGCAGTGCTCATTCGCTTTAGGATACCGAGGTTCGTCTTCACCGATGGCATAGAGAAAATGTTTCGCCAGATCATAGTCGTTAAATCCGATCAAAGGTTCCAGTTGATTTGGTGGAGAAACAACTCAGAGGAGACCTTAAAGTGCTATAAATTGAAGACCGTGACATACGCCACAACATCCGCATCGTATCTGACTATCAAGTCCCTTAAGAGACTTGGTGGAGGAGGGATGCAAAAATACACCTTAGCAGCAGAAGCGACACACCGAAACTTCTATGTCGACGGCGTGTTCACCAGGTCCGATTTCTGGTCTGTCGCTATAAAGAAACAATCTCAGTTGCAAGCTCTCCTCCGTGAAGCCGGTTTCCGGCTCAGAAAATGGTGCTGCTTCGTAATATACCACGCGAGGATCAGGACTTTTATGGTCTCCCAAGACCGGTATGCTCCGCATAAAAACAGTTACTTTCGACAACGTAGAGGTTAATAAACAGACAGTTGCCTCAGACATCGCTCGCATATTCGACCCACTCGGATTGATGAGTACGGTCATACTGAGGGCGAAACTTTTTCTTCAATCTTTGTGGGTGCTAAAACTTGACTTCTTTTTCTTCAGACTATGTCCGATTCACAAGCGGCTCGGCTCGTCGTAATCGGCCTCGCTATTTGACTCAATCAAATGCTTGATCTGGATGCAATCACGAGCCTTTTAAATCCCCATCCAGCGTATTAAGCCACCGTTATTTCGGACGGCCTTTGAGTAGTTTATCATCGACTTCGATGTTCAGGCCAATCTTGGCGAATTACGTGACCATACCATCGAAGACAGTTTTCCCACGGTCGGCGTAACTTCATATCGATCTTGGCTATCCTCATTTCGGATGTGATCGAAATGTGTCACGCCCCTAGTACAACGCGACATCTTTGTCTTCATTACCGCAAGACGCGGCTCATTGTCTTTTATAGTTGGCCAACACTCCGAACTATAGAGAACTACAGGACGAACGACATTGTGGTAAATTTTAGATTTGAGACATTCGTTGACACGTCGATCACAAAGAACATCAGTTGTGGAACGCCAATTCATCCAGGTTGCGTTAATGCGTGATGCAATTTGATAGCGCAGTTCTCCATTGGCTGATAGCGTTGATCCGAGATATTCCAATCGGTCAGTTCTGAGCAGGTCACTGCCGCTCACAGTGATTTTGCTTGTTTCATGGGGATCGGTCGTTAAAAATTCAGTTTTACTCAGGTTCAATCTGAGACCGTTCCGCATTTCTTGACAAATCCGGCTTTCACGGTTATTTCAACGATTTCGCGAATACGCGCGTATCGAACGGTAATTTGAACATTCTGCTGGAGTACCTTTCTTTTTGCATATTGGAACAGTGGTACTTTCCTGCCAGTCAGATGGTGTTTTACCTTCCTGAATAACCGGATTAAAGAATTCACTGAGCCACAGTGTTGGGTTCAAGCTCTTCGATTTCCAGAGCTCACATGCGATGTCGTCAGGTTCTGTGGCTGTTGGTAAGCAAAGTACCGTTCTTGTCATTAACGCAACAGAAGTGTTCGATATCGTGTGTGCGTTCGTTTCGGGTTTTGGCAAGTCGATACAGATCTTTCTCGCCATCCCGAGTGTCCAGTTAATCTTGAAGATTTTTGTAATAGGTCGCTCGAGTGACAGCGATCGCTTTCTTTGCTTCCCGGTTGGCATTCTTATAAATTTGCCAATTGGGGAACGTTTTGTCATCGAGAAACATGTGGTAAAGCCGTTTCTTTTCACGGACTTTCATTTCAACATCATCATTCCAAAGCCAACTGTCTTGATTAATGTACCGCTTACCTGGCTTGGTGACCCGAGGGTAGCACGGGCCATTTTATGGATCGTCTCTTTCGTTTCGTTCCACGATTTTTCCACATTCGTAATGGTTGTTAATCGCGTAAGTGAGATCATTTCTTATTTCTTCTGACAAAATCACCACCATCTAATGGGCAGCGGGCTAGTGCTGTTTGATCGGTGGCTTAATTCGCAGGACTTCAATCAACGATCGACGTTGAGGCGCGATGGTCTCATAGGGAACGGCTTTGCAATAAGTGACGGTGGTAAAATGTTGGCGTCTTATGAGAATATAGTCGATTTGCGTTTTACTGTTCGCATTATAAAATGTAGGAAGATGAGATAATCGTTTTATGAACCATGTATTCATAGGTACAAGGTCATTGGTGTCCTCGCCACCGTCATTGCGCGCTCCAAACTCCTTTCGGCCATGGCACCTATTACCGTCTACCTTTTCATTAAGGTCGCCGGCAATGATGACATAGTTGTCGGCAGGTACGTGACAAGTCTTTCCATCGAGAAGTTGCCCGAAGGCTTTTTTCCCGGCATCAGGTCGACCTGTATGTGGTGCATACGCGGTGAAGAACTAAATAGTGCTATCAGCTGATATAACGGTGAGTTGCATCAGCCGATCATAAAATCGTTCGACTTCTTTCATGGCATCGCGGAAACCTTCTGAGATGGCAATGCCAGCACCGTATTGAGTGTGGGGACTACCAAAATAAAGAAGTTTGAAGCAGCTTTTGGCGCCAGGCCATCGGGTTTCTTGTAGAGCGCAAATATCAATGCGCCTTTTCCGAAGGGAACTTAGTAAGATTACAATTCCTGGGCACTTTTTCGCCCTACGTATTCCGAAATCCATACAGCTGCATGGCTTCGCAGATGCCTCAGAGGAAGCATACGGTGCAACTGGTGACTTCACAGTGCTTGACAATGATTCTAGAATAACCGCACACTAGCTTTGGATCAAATCTAAGATGCGCCAACAAAGAAACAAACGCTGCTCAAACTGGGCCTCCGCGCGGCGATATTAGCACCAGATCTCATCAACGAAATTAGGAGGATTTTAAACCTGAGCCATGAAACCATCTACATGTGGTCCGACTCACAAATTACATCGGGGTCACCAGATGTTGAAGTGGGTGCTTTTACCCACCAATAAGCCGAAGAAAAAAGGGGGTTGGGTCTAGATTCTTGTACCAATTCCAAAGTATGTCACCGGTTTTATGTTTGGTAATTGGATGGGTATCAGCGTGATATCTGCCTTCGCGAAAATAATAGATAAAATAATCCTGAAGCGTGTCAAAGAGCATTTCGAAAGCTTGATCGGCAAAGAGCAACTTGGTTTCTACTCCGAATGGATCACGTGCTGTAGTGGAAGGACGGATGGCAGGATATATTAGCATTTGTCTCAAACCTTCTGAAGGAACTCCATTTCGCAAAAAGGTAGAGGCGAGTGGCAGCCACAGAAGTATAGCAGTATAGTTTCCCTGGGTGAGGGGATTTTCAACTCGTGAATCGTGCACGTCAGCGGTTTGGAACATTTCACATCCATGGCTGAGCTGAAAAAAATCCCGCTTGGGATCTGTGATGGCACCTAATGTGAGCGCTGTCCATTCTGCGCTGTTCTACCTATCCATCCGTTTGTCTATCACACATACCTGGTCGTATACAGTTATAACTATTGACACCAAATTTCGTTGAAATATTAGAATTATAAAGGGAAGGATGTACATTCTTTTATCGAATAAAGGGGGCTTCAAATGATATAATCCCATTAGCGCTTTTCTAAAGGGTCTTAGTTTCGACAAAGTACATGCGAGAGGGGCGGGGGAGGTTAAGGGGGATAGGATGAAAAGGATTAAAAAGTTGACTTTAGATCAGATTACCCGTTCTTAGAAATCACCCAAACAAAAATTCTTCGAAAATTAAACTTAAACTTATCTAGAATCGAAAAAATTGCCTGGTATCGTCTGGAACGCCACGCAGAGCATATTTTTTCCTACTAGGCTTACTGAGTATTCAAAAGCGTCTACCGTCTCGTTACAAGTGCCTAATTAGTATTCAAGTTTATATCATCTCTAATTTAACGAAAATATTTGAGCGTATCTTCTACGGTGTAGTTTGCAAAGTGATGAATGATTACGAGGCGATAATTATTGTGACATGTGAAACCTTCGAGTTTCCAGAGAGGATTCAGGCGCAGATTCCCTCAGCTCCCTCACGGCACGCAGAAACTACGAACAAGTGTCACTTGTTTCCAGGTTTCGTGACTGAAAATATGCCATGGGAAGTATCCACTTGAGCAAATTATTTTTTGCACTGCTGTCAAGCCCCCCAAGAGCTCCCACTAATATGACTCGGTAATTTTTTGTTTGGATCAAATTGAATTTGAATCAGTTAATTTGCATACAATGGCCAATGTGTACGAGTGGAATCTGTCCACGTCGCGAGTTACTATATTGTTCAGACTTTTGCGATGTTGACCTACGGCAATTTGTATAATCTAAGGACGGAGGTAAGTAGTTGAATAATTAGAGGAAAATGCAGCGTAAATTGTAGATTGCAATGTAGACTTTGTGTCATATTAACGACTCCAAGCAAGTCAATCTCAAATTCGATACAACTCGCTGGTCTCTGAATAAACAAGCTTCGTTCATGATTCCGGAGAAAAGCAAACCATATTAGGATGTTCGGTCAGCTCCCAGTGTATATTCCTATTAAACTGCAATCCTGCATCATACACAAGTGCACTCCATTCTTCGAAACTCAATTTCTAAATTTCTCCCTTTGAAAGTAAAACAACAGAGTCCCATATGGAAGAAAATAGGAGCGAACTCATTCAAACAGGACCAAACACAAATACGGAAGGACTTTCAATAGTCCCAGAATTTTGAATCGTTCATTTATTTAATGAGTTCGGAATTCGCGCCCCATTCACGGTGTGCGTACCTAAGGGCTAAACTTCGGGGCTGAATTGACCACTTTCAGCCGAATGTAATTTTAGTCGTTGCGCTTAAAAAGGAACTTTTACAATAAATGCAATTCCAGTTGCATTCAAGCTTCATTGGAACGGAGTTAGTAGAGCGATGTATGGTTTGAACATTACTGAAAAGGGATGCTGTTCCTTCCATCGGCAATGAAAGGGTGGGGGAGTGAACTGATGTAAGGTTCATGGTGAAGTCTCTGTGGGAGCCCGGGCAGGATGTTAGGAACAATTGATCTCCCTTTTCTGTTAAATGTAACTGGCCAGGCGTTTATTTTGTGAAGATTACAAGTGCCTGGATGACGTCGTCCAATTGTGCTACCGAATTTACTATGGAAAGTCTGCATATTACACATATTTGGGTTTGGATAGAGAAAATCTGAAACGTTATATTGTCATGGCGTGCGCTGCACAGTGTTATGATGCTGCTAGTAGACATAGTAGTTTTTGACTGCATTGGAACTTGAAGTAATTTCATATAAACTGTTTAGAAATCGCCCCCCCCCATTTTCGTATGAAATTCTCCTTAAATTGGCATCGATCCTATAGAATCTGAAATCTTTAAAGTTACCTATCTCGTGCAGTCTCAAGCAATCCAGTCAGCTCCTTTCTCGTTACTCACGGTGTCACCGCGTATTACCCGAACGACATAGAGGACAGCATCCTCTGAGATGAACTGCATCGATTTATTTATTTTTTCGGTCCTTTTTTGGAAAATTGACGGAGTCATTAGCTGGGGACATAATTTCTCCCTGTCTTTAGTACACGTTCTGCTTTTTTTAGCGTTATGTTATAGAATGAGATCTGATTTCGTCGTATTAATAAAACGCGGCTTCAGGAGTTGGTTACTCCCGTTTAATTGAATATTGTTGCTCCTATGGTAAAGGTGAGACAGCATCGAATGTGATACCTCTACTCCAGGACGAAACCGTCAACCTGTATTGGTGTATCTATTACTACTGCTCTTAACACTTAACACAGTTGCAACCCATATCCTATCCTTACTCCACGTCCGACCTGTCTGTAATACTGTTCCCACTCGGAGCTACCCTCCGCCTTTGTGGCAATTTTTCATTGCAAGTCATGTACAATATTGACAGATGAAGACTTGTTATATTTCGTCATGAATTTTTTTAGGAAAGCTCGCCCTCCAGCATCAACTAAAAAAATCTACTTTTAGTTTTAACCATCTTAATGTAAGGATAGGTCGAAGTAGCTGTTTTCTTCTGTTTCTTCTCATTAAAAAAGGATCACTGGATAGCTTTTTGGGTGGTTTTATTGAAAACATATCAAATACAGCCTTGCTATAGCAATAGGAATTACTTGCCCATATTTATGCCGACCTAGATGAGTAGGCGAATACTCTGAGGCACAAAATTAGTAAGGAATTAGTGACTTCAATAGTGGAGTGCCAGGGGGGTGGGGGTGGAATTCAGGGCTTGATTGTTTCTGCTGATTTCTAGAATGTGCCGCAGACATGGGTATGCAAGTAAAATCCATCGAGTGGAAAATTACGACCCTGTTGCATTGGGGTTGAATAAGGTACTTCTAACTCCAAAGTAGCTCCTATGTACTCAGCATAGGAGCTTCCTGTCGAAGTTGGATTCATGAAAGAGCAGGCTAGAAACTATGGAGGCTTAAATAGGCTTCAATTTCAGCAGTAACTGTGGTAGAACATACATCCTTTCATAAACTATCCCCTTTTCTCAGCTTTTCCTTATTCCCGGATGGATCACCTAGAGAAAGCCTGCTTCAGAATGTACTAATCAAGACTTTCAAATTCCCGACTAAGTATATCCGGTGAAAAGAAGTTGTCCTCTCCTTTGTGCAAATATAGGAAACTTCCCCCTTTAAATTCAATGAAACAGCATTTTATGTGACTGACCGGCTCAAGCTGGCAAGGGAGCTGAACACATCGAACACATTGGACAGTGTAGAAAGGACGACCAAGCACAAAGAGGATTGTGATCACATCCACTTATTAGAATGGGTGGCAAAATAATCAATGTAGAGTTCCTACGGAAGTTTAAGGCAGATTTTTCGATGTTAGACTCAGCTGAGTGTATGTCTCCTGTTTGATCCTTGAAATAGTAAATGATCTACAGACAGTTTCTTCTTAGTTATTGTTACTTCTCTCCAGTTTGTTTGGTACAGTCATTTCTATCACTTTTATCACATGCAATGCTGTGCAAATGATAAACTCGCAGCAACGAGAGGCTCGAAGATGAATAAAAACAGGCACGAAGACAAGCATTCGAATCGGTGGCAAAAAGATCGAAAGGCATACGCTCAACGTACTCAACTCAACGTTGAATAAATCTTCCAGGTTTTGAAGTACATCGGTTGGCTTAATGCTCGACCTTCGACTTTGGAAGATATCCATCAAGATCTTAAGACCTCCATCAAACAGAATCATCCCGAGATTAAGTAATGGAACCAAAGTGTGGCAAAACTCAATGAAATATGTACACATATAATAGGGTTTCTTCTAGCGATCAAATAAATATAATAAATGCCGCAATATGGTTGCCATTCACTCCTTGGTGAACATAGCGCATCAACCACACGTACGACTCATAGAACACATCGTGCGCCATCGGAAATACCCTTTAACTTCCCCAAGACACCCGCACTTCTCTACTCTTTTGCAACACGTGCTTTTAAGGCGACCCTCTCGTCGGTCATCTTGGAAAAGTAGATTTTACGGCATGACGGAGCCAGTAATGGAATTTTCGCCCCTCTCGCCGCCTTTTGATCAGCTCTCTTCCGGCCTCTATTCGAAACAGATCAGGGCAGCGTACTCCGACTAGGTTTCTTCGAAATGACCCTTCTGCGTAGAGCACTTCAGATACACTCCCTGTTCACGCTATCGAAAGCTTTCTCAAAACGCTTATGTTTCCAAAATGACCCGTAGAGTGCTGATGTAATCAATCCAGGAGAATCCGTGGCGGAAACCAGCCTGCTCTTTGTCGATAAAGCTTTCCAGGTGTTCTTTGATGCGTTGCAGGATTATTTTCGATATTACCTTTGCGACGGTAGGGAACACGCAGATACCTCTCCAAGATGGGTGCCTTTCTTTAAAATCTCGTTCCTTTCCGTTAAGTCCAACGGCTTTACTCCCCTTGAGTGCATTGCTGGCCGAGATGATTTCTTCTCTGTTTGAATCAACAGTCTGTTACCGCACGTTACGGATATGATATGGTTAAGGACCACGATGAAGTGTTCTTTGCAGTTATTCAGCGGCTCTCTATCCTTGGATGATCTTTCATTGAACCATCGAAAGGTTTACGAACGCATGGAATTTCTTTTGTCATGCGGTGTACACTTCGGAAATCATTGTGGTCTCCAGAATATTCTACTTCCCTGGCGAACGCAATTACAAATACAGTCAGATATTGATATTGTCACGCCTCTTCGGGACGTGGCGACCCTACGGCGTGACCCCCGGGAGAGGAGCATTTTTGATGGTGGCTAATGCCTATTGATATTTTCAGGTAGGTTACTCAGTGTATCCGCCTTCCAATAGCTCACCCACTGTCGAGCGACTAGTGGATCATATAAACGGTCGATGTTAAAAACAGATTTCGCAGCTCTCCAACCCTGTAAGAAGTGGCCTACACTAAACGCAAGCAAACGTAAGTGACTATCAGATATTGATCCTTTTCAAGGATGATGTCAGTGCCTCAGCGATCTAATTGCTCGTACGGTGGCGATCAGTTGAAACCCAACTGGCCCCTTGGCAAGTTTTGTACTCGAACAATGTGCCACCAATGACGAGGCAGTGGAAGTTGCAGAAATGCAACGTGTTGTCAGTGTCTTCTTCAGTATTCAGAACACCCATCAGGATCACAATGTTACCTTTAGAAAGCCTCTCCTAAACTATGACTAGTTCCTCGCAAGGGATCTGATAATGTATGCAAAATCAAGTGGTCTCGAACTCTGAATAGGTTGCGATGCGAAAGCTCAACATATTTTTTGGGGGAGTAGCTATTTAATTTCATTACTTCAGCTGCTGTCATAACTGCAAACTTAGGATACGCCCCTGTGTTGATGGGACCAAGAAGAAGTGAAGTAATTGACCTAACAATCTATACTTCAAAAGCGTTAGAGTTGTCCACACACTGGCGTGTGTTAGGCCAAGTCTCACTGTCAAATCACCGACATCTAGAATTCAATCTGATTATTGCGTGCGAACAGTTTGCAATATAAAGACAGAATCCTAGGACTACGGATTGTACAAAGTACAATAAACTTTTTGGCAATAAAGTATAACGCCCTAAGCGACTAAGGACTCCTCTGGTGCTTGAAGATGACTTGGAAACTCTGAATTGGATACTTATAAAGTGCTAAGAAGAGGCTTGTCCTATTTCCTGAGGCCAAAGCGGTAAAGCAGTTCTTTGGTGAAACCAAGAATTGCAAGAACTCAAGAAATCAACCAGGCAACTTCTGAAACTTGTGCTTGTGGAAGCAATGAGAGCGAAGACTGGTTAAACTTCCGGAACTCATAGCGTGAATACAAGAGGCCCGTTTGATGTTCGAAACGAGACTCCTTCAGGGCGTACTGCGAGGAATTGGAAGGCGAAAGCGAGACTTCAAGGCTGTGCAGAGTCCTTAAAAGGTATGAATCGGCCAAGTTGGACTCTCTTAGAAAACCTGATGGTACTTTAACGAGCTTCAGCCTGGAATCAGTACAAACCCTTCTCGAAGTACACCATCCGGAAGAACGGGTGAGAGAAATGGTAGGTGAGAGTTGTTATACCATACACTTCAAAGCACCTGGCATGGATGGCGTCTATCCAGCAATGCTAAAGGAGGGTACGGAGCACTTAGAGCGATTGCTAAGAAATATTTTTTTACTAAGTTTTGCTTTGGACTATGCGCTTACCTCTTGGCAGAAGGTTAACGTAGTCTTCATACCGAACACTGGGTAAGATGACTATTCTACATTACTCAATTTGCAGCTCCTGGATATAAACATTCAAAGCACTGCAATGAGAGTAGCTCATAGACTAATTCGATTAGATCTAAAGGGAAGCAACGGACGTGGGGACACAGAGCATTGGAAGAGTTACTAAGAGTACTGAATCCAGTTCTTACAATGCCTTCTGGTTATCGGGTCCCCATACATCTGTTTAGTTGAAGATATTAAGTTACCTAGAAACGGGATGTCCCAGGGGAATGCGTGGCGGGATATACGGAAGTCTTCTGCACCGATAGCTCAAAAACAGAACAGGGGCAGGAGTTTATCTCTCGAATAAAAGCGAGAAGTGGGCTTTTCCTTTGGGACAATATGCAACGATTTTTCAAGCCAAAGTGCGATACTAAGTGCAGCAAACGAAGTGCGATGCGATACTAAGTCCAGCAAACTGGGCGATCGACGAGCGATTGAATGGCAGGCACATCGCAATCTGCAGTGGTAGCCAGACTGCAGTGAGGGCGTCGAGTCGTCTTTTGGTCACCTCGAAAATCAAAGATTCAATACTCTGGGTACCTGGTCACTGTGGCGTAGAGGAAAATGAAATCTTGGATGTTTTAGCAAACAGGGGTTCAGTCTTCCCCATACTAGGACCGGAACCACCAATCGGAATATCAGTAGCATTGACTAAAGCTGTCTTCAAAAACTGCCTAAATGCTGCTATACACCAAACTTTTCCTGTCAGAACCGAACATGCATACCGCAAAGTTTATCCTGTCGAAAAGCAGGAGGACTTGCAGGAGGGTATTGTGGGCATTCTGACAGGCCATAATTCACAAGCTTGACGTATGTTCAGAATAGAAATTATTGAAGATGATATGTGCGATACCTGCGATACGTTAATGAATCCGAGATATTCCGTTAGATGAGGGCGTCAAGTACAATGAGCTACCACGGTCTGAGTGCTTAGAAGCTATAGCTTCTTTCCCAGCACACACACACGCTGTTGCTCGTAAAAGCATCCTTCTCCACTATATCGGAAATCTCCGTTGATGTGTAGTACTACAAACGGTAATGCTTCTTGTCCTAAAGCGGAATGTTGCAACTCATTAAAGTGGCTCCCAGATCAAGACAGCTCGCCTCGCAATAACCGTCACTAACCATCGAAACCCGGATTCGCGTCTGCTACTACTTAGATTTCCAGAAAGCAAAAGTATATTGCAGCAACAGGGAGAGAAGTACTCTCCAGAGACCCACCATCTCACTTCGGGTGGTCATCATAGTCCATTTTTAGTAGCCAAAGTCTTCGCCGTGAGGTCAGTCTCAATCGGAAGTGTTGTTGACGTTTAGAAACTTGCATGGTGCTGGTCCAAAAATTTCTATCTCTTTTAGTCGCCTTTTACGATAAGCAGAGAAGAATTTGAGTGTGTTCTTAAGCCCTAGCTTCAATGCTACGAAGCAGTTTAAGACCTCCATCTATCTTCCAGCAAAAGACGTGTTTTAACTTACTTATTTTGTGTTTGTTAAACTTTCAGAAACCAATGTTTCGAGGACCACTTGTGCCCTTTTCAGAGCTGGAGATCTGCGAGGCTTTAACCTCAGAACTCGGGCTGCAATCGGTGCTTAAAGCTAACTTGGGAGAACTATGGAATGCAAACGATGGTAGCCACATTGTAATGGCACACAAAAGAAGCTACAGTTACAGACAAACCCTCAATCAATTAAGTCCGCTGCCAATTAGGAGATATAATGATTATTCGTATTTTCAGCTATGTGGTGAAACGAAGGAAGGGTGACGCCCCCCATATTATAGGACTCAGGATGTGCTACGATCAAAAAGAGGCTTTTAGCTAGACGTTAATGAAGTTACACTTGATATTATCTGCCTTTATTCTGTCGTAGGCCAAATATTCCTTCAACAGCGGCACAAAAGCAGTAGAATGATCGCTTACATCAGCTTGAGGGAAAATCCCAGAACAATAAGTTTGATTTTCTGGAGTTGACTAAATCTAGTGGAACGCTACTCAGAACCATGTTGCGATGGCGATAGGTTTCCTTCTGCATGTGAGGAACAACAGGAGCAAAGGGGCGTTATCGTTGGCCTCAAAAGGAACCATGATCACTTGCTTTCATCTTCAAATAGCCTCCATGTCGAGAGAGCGAAGAGTTTCATTCGCTCCATCCGGCTTTCATTAGCAGCGGAAAACCTTTCTTGTTACGCAAATGAAAGAAATTGTTTACTATCCCTGACAGAATATTGGGGAATGTGGGTCTGCAATTAAGCGTACTTTTATTTCTAGTTCCATTTAAGCTGTTCGGCGCGTTGTGTGCCAAAGAAAAATAAAAAATAAATCAAGAATTCCCTTCAGATATATATAATACAAACAAATAGTAGAAGTTCACTGCAAGTATTATCCCCAAACTTTAATTTATACTCAAAATATTTCGAATTTTTGTCAACTTTAAAGCACACGAGGTTTAAAAAAAGAACAATTTCTGAAAAAAATACGTTAATTTCTCCGTCTCAGCGTCAGAAACTACCAATTCTGCCGCTTTGCATGCCGGTCGTATGGAAATTCTACAAAAAAGGATCATTGACCGATCCACTTCCCACGCGACCAAGGACTTCTAAGGCGCTCAAAATTTCTTGGTGATTATTTTTCGCATAACCTTTCTCGCTGCTCACTCTCAAGTGTGGAAGACTAAGCGAATCTGTACTTTTACTTGCCGCTAATTTGGGTGCCGAACTCTTTCCGTTACCAGAAAAATTAAGAAAGAGCCAATTCGGACGCATCAAGTTACAGCGCATGTAATCCCCTTCAAAGAGTCTCCCTTGGATCACATCTGATGTTCACTAATCACCGGCAATCAAAATGAAACCGAAATTTAATCCAACGAACTAAAAATTATTTTTTCATTTTTACAGCACAAACTGATAAATCAACTAATACAGCCCTTCTGAGTAGTGTCCTTTGGTCCAGTTATTAACAGCATTGGATTTTTCGGATACGAAGTTATCTGGTGGTCAAAGGGTAGTATAGGTCCCGGGGCGAAACGTGGATTGGTACCCACGATGGAGCATAAAACCTGGGAAATGCCTGCTGAACCAACACCAACAGCTCTACTACCAAACCCTATCTCCACCTCCACGTGGTGACCGCTGGGAGCTCTTTCTTGACGAAAAGCTGCAGACGGAGAAGGATGAAGGCGAGTCTCCCGCGCCTAAAAACGGGACAAATTGTACCAACTGGTCCTCCAGGTTGGGGGTTGGGTAGGGCTGACAACCCTACACGGAAAACAACCGTTACGAAGCCACAACAGGAGCCTCGGATAGGACGGATATTAAAACGACGGACCCGGCAACGACAAAGGAACAACGATTTGCGCATTTTCTCATGGAACGTGCGCTCCCTGTACAGAGATGAAGCTGATAAGCAGCTAGCCGATACCCTGTCCCAATACAGGGCTGATGTAACTGCGTTGCAAGAGATGCGATGGACAGGGACCGGTTTCCTGGAGAAGAGCCATTACACCATATATTATAGCGGCCATCCAGTAAACCATGTGCTCGGAGTAGGTTTCTTAGTCAGCCAAAAAATGAAACCTGCTGTTATCGGCTTTGAAAGTATAAGCGAACGGCTATGCACTCTGCGCTTGCGAGGCAAGTTTAGAAATATAAGCCTCATAAACGTTCACGCCCCTACAGAGGAGACTGCAGAGTCGGAGAAGGATACCTTCTACGAGGCAGTAGAAAGAACCCTCGAAGCCTGTCCCAGATATGATATCAAAATCATACTTGGGGATTTTAACAGCCAAGTAGGGAAGGAGCCCGTATTCAGGCGATACGTTGGCTCCCATAGCTTACACGAAAAAACAAATGATAACGGACTGCGGACTATTCAATTAGCAGGGTCACACGAAATGGTTGTTGGAAGTACCTGGTTTGCGCGGAAAGCGGTCCACAAACATACGTGGGCCTCTCCAGACGGGACCACTTTCAACCAAATTGACCACGTGTTGATCGAACGCCGCCACCTCTCAGCCTTGATGAATGTCAGAACATATAGGGGGGCCAATATAGACTCGGATCACTATCTCGTTGGCATGGTGCTCCGAGCTCGAATAACAATACCACCTAGAATCCCCTCTGACAATCAGGTGAGAGTGAACACTGAAGCCATCCACAACACAACCCTCCGCGACACCTATAAGAGGGAACTGGATGCCGCAATAACCGCAGTCAATAGAGGACCTGGAGATGAAGCATCAACTAATGATCTTCACAACCACCTGAAGAACGTTATCATGGATACGGCCACAAATATACTTGGCCCCAGCCGCAAAAGGAGTCGGAACGGCTGGTTTGACGATGAATGTAAGCTAGCAACGGAACGGAAGAATGCCGCATACCGAGTAATGTTGCATTCTCAAAGAACGCGGGCACGCGCAGAAACTTATCACGAACTCCGTCGAGCGGAGAAGCGACTTCACAGACGGAAAAAGGAAGCCTGGGAGAACCAACAAGTCCGTGAACTAGAAAAGTACAGGGAGCAACCGCACCAGGCGCGGAAGTTTTACCAACAAGTCAGCAGGATGAAGCCTTATACACCTCGATGCTCATCCTGCCGAGACAAAGAGGGAAATCTGATTTCCGACAGAATGGGGATATTAGAGCGATGGGTTGAGTACTTTGATGAGCTACTGAACAACCAGAACATCGGCGAGTTGGAGGTCCCGCCAACTGAAGACGACGGACAAATACTGCCACCACCAAGTTTAGGAGAAACAGTCCGTGCAATTCATCGGCTAAAAAATCATAAGTCGCCAGGAGCCGATGGAATTACAGCCGAATTGGTTAAATATGGAGGCGACCAGTTACACCAAGTGGTTCATCAACTTGTGCTCAAGGTATGGGACAGCGAATCAATGCCTGACGATTGGCAGCGAGGCATAATCTGTCTCATACATAAAAAGGGAGATATCACACAGTGCAGCAATTATAGAGGTATCACGTTGCTGAGTACCATCTATAAGATATTCTCCACTATCTTGCTAGGCCGGATAGCCCCATACGCCCAGAACATCATTGGCCCATACCAAAGAGGCTTCACTCCAGGCAAATCAGCAACAGATCAGATTTTCTCTCTGCGGCAGGCGATGGAAAAACTGTTGGAATATGGACAACAGTTGCACCATCTGTTCATCGACTTTAAAGCCGCCTATGATAGCATAGCCAGGGTAAAACTGTACACGGCCATGAGGGAATTCGGTATCCCGACGAAATTAATAAGACTGACTAGGCTGACCCTGACCAATGTGCGAGGCCAGATAAAAGCAGCAGGATCACTCTCAAGACCATTCGACATCAACAACGGTCTACGACAAGGGGATGCGCTATCATGCGTCCTCTTTAACCTGGCCCTCGAGAAGGTGATCCGTGATGCTGAAGTGAATGCAAGAGGTACGATCCTCTTCAAGTCCACCCAACTACTGGCCTATGCTGACGATATCGACATCATGGGAAGAACCACCCGAGACGTTCAAACTGCCTTCATCCAGATCGAGCAGGCGGCGCGAGATCTTGGGCTGCACATCAATGAAGGCAAGACAAAATACATGGTGGCAACGTCAGCACCGAAGACGAATCAACCAACAACATCAAACCGCACTGGTCAAACACAAACACGAACAAGAATAAGGATAGGAGAATACAACTTTGAGACCGTTGACAATTTCTCCTATCTAGGGTCGAAAATCACAACCGATAACAACTACGATGATGAAATCCGCGCACGGTTGTTGTCAGCCAACAGAGCCTACTTCAGCTTACAAAGACTGTTCCGCTCGAAACGTCTCACCATAGGGTCAAAGCTCTTACTGTACAAGACTATGATCTTGCCAGTCCTCATGTATTCCTCGGAAACTTGGGTTCTTAGCAAGAAAAATTGCGAACTCTTGGCCGCGTTCGAGAGAAGAATCCTCCGAAGAATTTTTGGCCCCCTACATGAGGATGGACGATTCCGTAGCCTACACAATGACGAAATCTATGAGCGATACCATGACCGTCCGGTTGTGGATAAAATCCGGCTCAATAGGTTACGGTGGGCGGGTCACTTAATCCGTATGGATGAAGATGATCCCACCCGGAAAGTCTATAAGGGCAATATCTATGGTAGGAAAAGAAGACGAGGCAGACCCTGCCTAAGATGGAGCGATGGCGTGGGCCAGGACGCCAGACAGCTTTTAGGGATATCGAATTGGTGGACCTCGGCGCAAAACCGGGATGTCTGGAGTTCCTTATTAAGGCAGGCCTAGACCGGATACCGGTTGTTGCGCCGTTGATGATGATGATGATGATGAAGTTATCTGACCAGCAAATTTGACCAAATACAGTAGATAGCACGTATTTACCGCCGGGTGCTCCACTATAGTAGTCATGAATGTGTTCCATTCGTAAATTATTATCGTCATGATAGGCACAAGTTGCATTAATATGGTATTGGGGAAGATTTCCCCGAACTTGGTTCCAATCTAATTTCTGCACTAACCGCTTCAATATGAACGATATCCCTCCATTTTACTCACCGATTTATTTTCACAAAATAACAAATTTGTTCATGACTCCTTTACAAATCGAAGACCGCTGGTCTAACTCATTAGCTGTCCCTCTAATCAGCCGGTCACCAGTTCAGCTAATGTCTGCATCCTCATTCGCCCCAACCAGGCCAATCTTTAGGCCCGCATTCCAATGTATATGAGCCGGTCAAGTTTAAATGCGAGGTCGATGTTCCCTTTTGACCGGTCTTGCAATGTTCCAACATTGTTATTATCTACAAATTGACAATTTGTACGTAAATATATAAATGAGTTTTAGAATTTTTATTATAGATAGAGGCACGAGTTCTGCTGGTACTAGGTGTTGCCGCAAAGCATGTCAGATGAGTTGGTGTGGCACCTGGTCAAACGCCTTTTCCAGAATCAGAAATGCAATGTAAAGAGAGTGACGTTTCTCCATGAGTTAGTAGTACTGCAGTTCTTGACAAACCCGGCTTGATTTACGGTCATTTGAACAATGTTGCAAATACGGTTGCCACGAAAGCTTCTACAAAACCTTCATGGTATGGGGCAGCAACCGTATCGGATGGTAATTTGAACACTTTGCTGGACTGCCTTTCCTTTTCCATATTGGATCGGTTGTGCTTTCTTGCCGTCCTCAGTAACCAATTGAACGGCCATTCATTCTGATAAAGTCTAAATTGACAGCATTGTAGATTCGAGGCACTCATTTCAATTTGGCGGATAAAGATGCAGAATTAAAGAGAAACTTCGAAGTTCGAAGTGGTGACCAGCGCCAAGTTGAGTTTCCAGTTCGAGCTGCAATATGCCTTTTATAAGGAGTCAATATAATAGGGGTAATTGCAAAGAATGTTACCGAATATCAATCGGTCGAAATGCAGTGTTCCTAAGTAGAATGATGTGGCTTGTATTGGCGCATTTGCCACCCGTATATCCTGACAGGTAGAGGAAAAAACTATATTTGTTGCCTGATGATTTTCCGAGTTTGCAGCCGCTTTATGAGAACAACAAATGAGATAGCAATGGGTATAGCAGGCTTCACATCAGTCTCCGATCTGAAAATTCAGTAAACGTACAAAATCCAATATCTAGTATCAGTGTATCATCATCATCAACGGCGCAACAACCGGTATCCGGTCTAGCACTGTCTTAATAAGGAACTTAAGACACCCCGGTTTTGGGTCGAGGTCCACCAATTCGATATCCCTAAAAGCTGTCTGGCGCCCTGACCTACACCATCGCTCCATCTCAGGTAAGGTCTCCCTCGTCTTCTTTTTCTACCATACAAACTTTACAGACTTTCCGGGCTGATCATCCTCATCCATACGGGTTAAGTGACCCACCAACCGCAACCTGTTGAGCCGGATTTTATCCACAACCTGACGGTCATGGTATCGCTCATAGATTTCGTCGTTATATAGGCTACGGAATCCCATTACACGGGAGTCGAATTAGACATCAACGGATCTATAATAGTAGCATCAATAAAGAGAGCGACAAAAAGAGTTTTGGAGAATACTGGTTCGACTTCATAACAAAAGGATACGAGGTAATGAAATAGATACATACGTATGGAGCTTTTAGTGGGTTCTCCTTCGCAACGGGAGCTGTACTATACTGGTTTTAGCAGATGTTAAATGTTAAACTGCACCACCGGAGACAGAGAGAAGGAGTATTCAGGAGAAGGGAAAGGCCCCCTCCCTTCAACTTGTAACAGCTACTCCATTCCCTCCTTAGAATATTTGTTTTTTTTCTATCATCATGGCTGAGTTTGAATTTTAACCCAACTTTCGGGGGAGGGGGGAGGGATGAGAAGGGAATACAAGGGAAACCTCACCGAAAACGCATCACGGTTATCACGGTGCCTTAAATTGGGGTCATCTTCATTATCATTATAAACACCCCCCGGGTGCGAGCAGCGAAAGGAGAGGAGCCTCTTCCCAATTCTGGTCCCAGGCCCCAGATTCGGAGTACGGCAACTTTTAAGGGTGAGCCTCCTCCGCGTAAAATTACCGCCTCTATCTCCACCAATGGCCTACTGAGATGTTCTTCTCATACCAAAATCTAAAAATCTTTATTGACTTCATTTGCTTACGTTCGTATGTACGCCTTAAACGCACATATCTGACAATCCTAAATAGTATTTGATTTTAATCGGCGATAACGTCATTCGGCGTAAATGACATGTCTCCATAGCCGTTTAAATTGGCATTAAACTTCATGGAGCGCAACATCTGAAGTGTCATTCTCCGTTAACAATTTCTTGGGAAAGTGACTAAAATTTCGTTGTGGATAGGGAGCAGACAAAGTGGGTTTTACCGTCGTCTCATCTCAAATCAACTTTTTCGAAGAATTGTTTATAACTTTTGTCACAGTTGGACATTTTAATTGGTTATTTGGAGTTAGCTAAATTAGTCAGAACCGAATCTTCCAATGCACGTCCAAATACTGAAAGAAGGAAAAGTAAAAGTGAGCAACATGGTGTCTGATAGTTCATTCTAATCTATCGAGGGACCGATTCCTCACTATCAACCTCCGGCAATTTTAGAAAGGAAATTGCCAAGAGAATGCATCTAATTTCATTATAGTTCAGTCCATAATTTCCAGCCATCTTTCCCTGAAGACGGTATGGCCACAAAAAAACATGCCCTAGTCGCCGCGCAAAACTTCAATCAGTCCCCCCAAACAGACCATTAATCTCACAGTGATTTACATGTGATTGACATGGTCCATCATGTGAAGTTCGCGGCAAACTTTGGGGTCCATTATGCCGTCCCCGTAAAAATCCAATTTGCGGTTGAAATATTACACATCCACCTCGTATATTTCAGGCTCTGTGTGACGATGGTGGTGGACAACCGCGGTCTGGCCAGTAACGAATGACGTTTTTAAATTGTGTGTAACAAAAATGACTTATCCCCGGGTCCGAGCCGATCATGCTGGGTTCGCGAAGAAGCCGCGTACGCAGCATCATCATCTCTTCTTTTCGGATTCTTCCTTGTGATGATGCTTTTAACGTTGATCGCGACCGCGCCGTCGTCAGGTAAGATGAGGGGGAAAGTAAAAATTACCTGAGCTAATGATGAGCAATTTTTCATAATGACTTGGCCATTTGATGGTCCAAAATCAATCACACCGAGAACATTTGTCAATTTTTCAGTGTGAGATTCGAGCGCATATGACCGAAATTGAGATGATGATGGAGGTTAGGGTTACCTTTCAGGGAACTTTTGCTTTATGTTGAAGGTTCGGCAAGGATTTGAATAAATTTATTACATTTCAATTTAATTTCATTCTAAAGAGTATGTACATGCTGCGGTGTAAACTCGACAAGGCAGCAGATATTAAGTATGGATATTTGTTATAGGAGGAGTTTGGCACTCTGTGGCCCAAATTCATCGAGCTTAGGCAGCAGTCCTTCGGGATCAATATGTGATCACAAATTATGAAATCCCTGCCGCACTGTGTTATTGTCTGCTTTGCAATTATTTGGGTGGAATCATATCCCCCCCCTCCTCCCCCATCACTTAAATGAGAGGAGCTGAAGGATTTAAAATATGTAAAAAAATGTAAAACATGTAAATTCCAGATAGTTTTGCGCTTTAATTGATTTAACTTCCTCAAATCTACCCATAAGGGGGGAGGCGTAATCGTTACTCGCTGAACAGAACTAAAAAGGTTAAGAATGTAGAGAATTATTAAGGTTGGAAATATGCTAACGGACAATCTTCAATAGTTCCAAATTCGGGTTACTAGGAATGTTACCTGGTTAACAACTGTGAGTATAATTTAGAAATTTCTTTATCCAGCTGGATCGAGAAATCAAATGCAACCTACTATAGATTCCTCGTAAACTATAATGAGGACGTTGATGAACTTCCACAACCCTTTCCCAAGAACACTATACACAGGAGATTCGTCTCTCGGCTCAATGCTTGAAATCGTATGGTGAAAAAAAATCATTGCGCATATTCAACTTTTTTCGGTATATTCGCGAGAAAAATTCTGCGCTTTAGCTCTGATGTGTATGTGCCGTTGTATGTGAATTCGTGTGACCACGTGGTTCTGAACACAGTGGTTGATGGTTTGTCATATGGGACGGGCAAACACACAGGAAAACCATCTAGGCTCCATCGACACACCAATACATGAACAACATTGACCACCGGCCAGTTAGCTACTTCATCCCCACCCTGCGAATACGCAATGACATTCCGTACCTCCTGGACACTTGATTTGTTCCTACAGTATTTAGTCGTCTTGTAGCTTCCTCTCCTATGTAGGACGGTGTTGTTGTGTTTCGTTTAGCCTTCAAGAGTAAGGACGATTAAGTATAAGATGGGTATTATCAAAAGCAAAAACACAAAAGATTTCTTTCGACACTATTTAGATATTATTGACGGGAACTATTCCGACTAGACTTTTGCCCCGTGTGCACCGTGATCGGAAGATGTTAGAGATAGTAATCACTCCTTCATGTGTAATCGCAAACACAATGTGGATGTGAATTGCACTGAAGTTTAAACTGCCATAGTTTGGCCGAAGTTAAATTTTTATTGAATCCCAAGTCTGCAACCACTTTGTGTCGAACCAGACCAAATAGAAAGCAACTTTCTTCCGCTCTTTGTATGTCCGTCTGTCTTTTTTTTTGCCGATGGAAAGTGGAAAGCTTCAAAAGCTACCGCAGGCTCCTGTCACGCGGTTATGTGGGACTCTTACCCACTAAAACCATCTCCTTCTCCACTCTCCCCGCGGGACTCCCATTGGATCAGGATTTATTCTACGCTGTTGTTGATATTCGTGTTTCTCTCGCGTTCATTCTTTCGGATGACTTCTTTCTGCCTAAGCTTCTTTCCGATGGCTGCAATCACCTTTTCGACTTCGGTCCATTTCCCCTTTGCTTTCACCATAAGTTCCATTATATTTTCGGGTGTATAGTGCTCCCCGGTTGTAACTTCTAATGTAGCCCTTTAGGCTTCGAATCTGGGACAATGAAAAAAGACGTGTTCTGCGTCCTCTGCAATATTTGGGCACTTTGGACAATATGGCGAATCATTACGCCCAAATCGATACAGATATGCTCGATAGCCTCCGTGTCCGCTCAAGAATTGAATTAGGTCGAAATCTACTTCGCTGTAGGGTCGCTCGATCCATTTCCGAATATCCCATATGATTTTGTGAGTCCAGCGGGCTTTTTCTGACTCATCCCACTTCTCTTGCCATTCCGCGACAGTTTCAGTTGGTGCGAACTGTCGCCAACGGGCAGGAGACTCTCCGCTGAGATACGTTCGATCGTAAAGTCGTTGTATTTATTTCGCCAAAACCTCAATCGGGACCATTCCTGCTATCCCGCAAACTGCTTCATTGGATATTGTTCTGTAAGCGCAACATGTTCGGAGTACACTTATGCGATACGCAGCTCCAATCTTTCTCTTATTTGCTATATTTTTCCATGCATCTGCCCATACTGGGGCTCCATATAGTAGAATTGAACTGACCACCTTCGAAATAAGGAGTCGACGGCTCGGCCTTGGGCCACCTATATTTGGTAGCATTCTCGCAACCAGCGGTCCGATGTTATTTCCCTTGGTTGCTGCAACCTCCACATGCTATCTGAAGTTTAACCTCTGGTTAATCATTACGCTTAAGTACTTAAGCACAGGCTTGGAATGAATTGTTTGCGTTACAACTTTGATCTTCATGGAAGTGCACTTTCTCCGCTAGTAAGTACTTCTGTCTTATACCCTGCGAGCTGTAGACGATCTTAGTTGTTTGTTGGAAAGGTGCGGAGTGTAGGAAGGCCAAAAGTGATCATTTCTTCAACGGACCCATTCTCAGAAACTACCCAACCGAAAAATCTGAAAAGAATCCAGAAGTTATCACTATATGGTGCCTAGGCTCCGAAATATCTTCCATACCTAATAAAGTTGATAATAGTATATTACTATATTACTATAATTTTTAGTAATTGGCTGCAAAACCATCCTTAAGTTTATTATAGCACCAGACACAGCATAGGTCAAACTTGTCGCTTCTTTGCAAATTCAATACTGAATATGGATATCCTCACATAATATATGCATATATTACGTGCTACGTACTAATGGGACAAATGCTCAATATCTTTATAAAAGAAATACACAAAACCTTTCATACCTGGAGCGTCCAGCTTTCTGTTTTCCGACTTTTATTTGTACCAAACTTACGACAAACTACCAAGATAAGTAACCCGTCTCCAAACAAGCCGACTTTCGTCCGAACGGATAACGTACTTCACCTCCATTCCAGTTATTGACCCAAGATGGAGCCTAAAACCGCAATGATGAAGGTGAATCCCACGCTGGGTGCCGTTTGTAATAAGGGCATTACCTTGTTCACATTTCTAAATTGCTAGCTCCATCACAGTGAAAGTTTGTAATGTGGAATAATTTCGTAATCCAAGGCCCATTTTGTGACAGATTCCTTAAGAAGTCCTATTTTAGATAGATTTATTTATCCTTCAAGCTGTAGGTTTTGGTGTGGGCTTCGTGGAGGCAACTAGGCGACGTTTGAATCTTAATTTGTTGGCTTTGATATAATGCTTCGGTTGATCAGTGTGCAGTACTTGAAACAAGGATAGAGAATACTCGTGTTGAAGAGCTATTCTTGCCTCTAGACACAAGCTTTCGATAATTCGGCAAATCTAAGGTTTCTAGTTGGTCTACTTTCACCGAGCCCAAATAAAGCCACCTGTCTATCTGATTTAACAGAAATATGTATTGTTTCCGTTTTTAACTGGCTTTTAGACCACTAGAAGTCCCTAGCTCTGATTCCAAAATCAGGGGATAGTATTGCGGATCTTTCTTCTTTGTGTTTTTTTAATGCTTCCTATTGACTGAGATGTATGTATTTACAGGTCGCGTTGTCTTATGTCCTCACTCAGTATTTGGCAGATAAGACATCGTTTGCTAAACGACTGTGAATTAGAATTTCAGCTTCTGGTTTCTCAAGAACTAGTAAATCAGCTCCAGTGAAAAAATGATGTACTGACCAGTCAGCAGTTTGTATGTGTCTTCTATTTTGAGGAAGTATCTCGATCAAGTAAGAATATCGACATTTCTTTCGGGAAAGTGATGTTTCCTACTGGTTTTATTCGTATTCTCCCTTATTCCGTGTCCGCCAACGAATGTCAATAAATTCGAATCCGACTCCGAAGCTTCAATAAGGGTTCTTTGAGAAAGTTTTGTTTAAAGTTCAAATGTAAGCTACCGGTCTAACCCTGAGACTTGGAAGGGTCTCTCGATCTTAAATTTCCCTACCAAGTTTATCCACCTCTTCAGAAAATTTGACATTGCCACCATGTTAAAGTAAACTCCACCTTCCCAGGATGGGTGAAAAGTTTCATTTTCAAAGGAATGCACTATTCATTTACGATTCGATTGCACAATTCTAATTCTAGAAATATGTGTTTCACTCAGTAACTTGGCTTAACATAGCGTATCAACCCCGTACTATCTTTGACTAACTTCACCTAATTCGATGAGACTGAATCGCTAGAGACCACCGCCTCAAGGAGTAGGCGATGACCTTGGAAATTATTGAATGAGGAAGTATCTAATGCTGGCAGCCAGGTGTATGAATCACCATAAAATGAGGAGAAGAACAGTCAGATTCTATGAGGATAACTTCAGTAAGTTCGCAACGGATGATGTGAGCTGCAAAATTAGGAGGTATATGTGTTGCATCAAAGATCGATTGCCCATTCCCAGCACAATTTCCACGTGACTGTGTAGCGGGTGGCAGACCAGTACCGTATCGTCTTCAGCGAGCCTGTTCCACTTAAAGCCATCGTGGAAGTTAGTGGTCATCATACAGCATCACACCACATTAGTTTCAGTTTTTGCAGAAAAACTCTTCATCTCCGCTCGACTGAAGTTACCGCTGAGGTTCAGGACAAATTCCAAAGATCGTGTATAAATTTTTCAGATATATATCCTTTGCATAGACCAGACATAGACCATTCTATGCATCTCTGTTCTCTCTCGATTATGTGCTAATATTCCAACACCAAAACTACAGTCATTTGTGAATTGCGGTGTAGTTGAGGCTGTCTGGGTGCACAGTCAGAAAATTCGCATTCATATTGTTGGATTGAATGATCGAAGAGATCCATCATAGAAAATTCGTCTGGAACGTTAGCGCGACTGGCGGTTGGAGAGTTTCTGATACAATAAGTTCATCATCGATTGATTGGCACATAGTATGTATAAATCCAGTCGATAGTTGGCTGAAGAACTTCTACCTTTCCTCAATGCTGAAATTACCTCTCTTTTCCCTAAATCGACACAGTTCAGTATCTCGTATTGTCTGCTTGTCCTCTATAAATTTATAACGTCTATTGTTAGCGGAAGGATAAGTGCCCAAATCGAGAGTAGTCAAATCCTGCCGTAGTTTAGTTCTTCGTGTTTAGTTGCCTAATAGATTATGTCAAGGTTTTTGACAACGTCCACCGTACCGAACAAATCGCTGTAGAACTTTTACGTTGGATAGATCCGAAACTAGTGAAGTTTCTGGCGGCAGTTTTGGAAGGATGGCGTTCCACATGTTCAGTACATTCACTTAAGGGTACCAACGTATCAAAACCCATTTGCATACGGTGAGGCAACTTCCAAAGGGATCCGTTGAGTCCCCGTTGATTTTGATGTTACCGAACCCACTAGGTGGTCAAAGGGTAGTATAGGTCCCGGGGCGAAACGTGGATTGGTACCCACGATGGAGCATAAAACCTGGGAAATGCCTGCTGAACCAACACCAACAGCTCTACTACCAAACCCTATCTCCACCTCCACGTGGTGACCGCTGGAAGCTCTTTCTTGACGAAAAGCTGCAGACGGAGAAGGATGAAGGCGAGTCTCCCGCGCCTAAAAACGGGACAAATTGTACCAACTGGTCCTCCAGGTTGGGGGTTGGGTAGGGCTGACAACCCTACACGGAAAACAAACTGTTACGAAGCCACAACAGGAGCCTCGGATAGGACGGATGTTAAAACGACGGACCCGGCAACGACAAAGGAACAACGATTTGCGCATTTTCTCATGGAACGTGCGCTCCCTGTACAGAGATGAAGCTGATAAGCAGCTAGCCGATACCCTGTCCCAATATAGGGCTGATGTAACAGCGTTGCAAGAGATGCGATGGACAGGGACCGGTTTCCTGGAGAAGAGCCACTACACCATATATTATAGCGGCCATCCAGTAAACCATGTGCTCGGAGTAGGTTTCTTAGTCAGCCAAAAAATGAAACCTGCTGTTATCGGCTTTGAAAGTATAAGCGAACGGCTATGCACTCTGCGCTTGCGAGGCAAGTTTAGAAATATAAGCCTCATAAACGTTCACGCCCCTACAGAGGAGACTGCAGAGTCGGAGAAGGATACCTTCTACGAGGCAGTAGAAAGAGCCCTCGAAGCCTGTCCCAGATATGATATCAAAATCATACTTGGGGATTTTAACAGCCAAGTAGGGAAGGAGCCCGTATTCAGGCGATACGTTGGCTCCCATAGCTTACACGAAAAAACAAATGATAACGGACTGCGGACTATTCAATTAGCAGGGTCACACGAAATGGTTGTTGGAAGTACCTGGTTTGCGCGGAAAGCGGTCCACAAACATACGTGGGCCTCTCCAGACGGGACCACTTTCAACCAAATTGACCACGTGTTGATCGAACGCCGCCACCTCTCAGCCTTGATGAATGTCAGAACATATAGGGGGGCCAATATAGACTCGGATCACTATCTCGTTGGCATGGTGCTCCGAGCTCGAATAACAATACCACCTAGAATCCCCTCTGACAATCAGGTGAGAGTGCACACTGAAGCCATCCACAACACAACCCTCCGAAACACCTATAAGAGGGAAATGGATGCCGCAATAACCGCAGTCAATAGAGGACCTGGAGATGAAGCATCAACTAATGATCTTCACAACCACCTGAAGAACGTTATCATGGATACGGCCACAAATATACTTGGCCCCAGCCGCAAAAGGAGTCGGAACGGCTGGTTTGACGATGAATGTAAGCTAGCAACGGAACGGAAGAATGCCGCATACCGAGTAATGTTGCATTCTCAAAGAACGCGGGCACGCGCAGAGACTTATCACGAACTCCGTCGAGCGGAGAAGCGACTTCACAGACGGAAAAAGGAAGCCTGGGAGAACCAACAAGTCTGTGAACTAGAAAAGTACAGGGAGCAACCGCACCAGGCGCGGAAGTTTTACCAACAAGTCAGCAGGATGAAGCCTTATACACCTCGATGCTCATCCTGCCGAGACAAAGAGGGAAATCTGATTTCCGACAGAATGGGCATATTAGAGCGATGGGTTGAGTACTTTGATGAGCTACTGAACAACCAGAACATCGGCGAATTGGAGGTCCCGCCAACTGAAGACGACGGACAAATACTGCCACCACCAAGTTTAGGAGAAACAGTCCGTGCAATTCATCGGCTAAAAAATCATAAGTCGCCAGGAGCCGATGGAATTACAGCCGAATTGGTTAAATATGGAGGCGACCAGTTACACCAAGTGGTTCATCAACTTGTGCTCAAGGTATGGGACAGCGAATCAATGCCTGACGATTGGCAGCGAGGCATAATCTGTCTCATACATAAAAAGGGAGATATCACACAGTGCAGCAATTATAGAGGTATCACGTTGCTGAGTACCATCTATAAGATATTCTCCACTATCTTGCTAGGCCGGATAGCCCCATACGCCCAGAACATCATTGGCCCATACCAAAGAGGCTTCACTCCAGGCAAATCACCAACAGATCAGATTTTCTCTCTGCGGCAGGCGATGGAAAAACTGTTGGAATATGGACAACAGTTGCACCATCTATTCATCGACTTTAAAGCCGCCTATGATAGCATAGCCAGGGTAAAACTGTACACGGCCATGAGAGAATTCGGTATCCCGACGAAATTAATAAGACTGACTAGGCTGACCCTGACCAATGTGCGAGGCCAGATAAAAGCAGCAGGATCACTCTCAAGACCATTCGACATCAACAACGGTCTACGACAAGGGGATGCGCTATCATGCGTCCTCTTTAACCTGGCCCTCGAGAAGGTGATCCGTGATGCTGAGGTGAATGCAAGAGGTACGATCCTCTTCAAGTCCACCCAACTACTGGCCTATGCTGACGATATCGACATCATGGGAAGAACCACCCGAGACGTTCAAACTGCCTTCATCCAGATCGAGCAGGCGGCGCGAGATCTTGGCCTGCACATCAATGAAGGCAAGACAAAATACATGGTAGCAACGTCAGCACCGAAGACGAATCAACCAACAACATCAAACCGCATTGGTCAAACACAAGCACGAACAAGAATAAGGATAGGAGAATACAACTTTGAGACCGTTGACAATTTCTCCTATCTAGGGTCGAAAATCACAACCGATAACAACTACGATGATGAAATCCGCGCACGGTTGTTGTCAGCCAACAGAGCCTACTTCAGCTTACAAAGACTGTTCCGCTCGAAACGTCTCACCATAGGGTCAAAGCTCTTACTGTACAAGACTATGATCTTGCCAGTCCTCATGTATTCCTCGGAAACTTGGGTTCTTAGCAAGAAAAATTGCGAACTCTTGGCCGCGTTCGAGAGAAGAATCCTCCGAAGAATTTTTGGCCCCCTACATGAGGATGGACGATTCCGTAGCCTACACAATGACGAAATCTATGAGCGATACCATGACCGTCCGGTTGTGGATAAAATCCGGCTCAATAGGTTACGGTGGGCGGGTCACTTAATCCGTATGGATGAAGATGATTCCACCCGGAAAGTCTATAAGGGCAATATCTATGGTAGGAAAAGAAGACGAGGCAGACCCTGCCTAAGATGGAGCGATGGCGTGGGCCAGGACGCCAGACAGCTTTTAGGGATATCGAATTGGTGGACCTCGGCGCAAAACCGGGATGTCTGGAGTTCCTTATTAAGGCAGGCCTAGACCGGATACCGGTTGTTGCGCCGTTGATGATGATGATGATGATGAACCCACTATCATGGCTAACGAATAATGCTATATGCAAGCAAATGTGGCGTACACACACTTGGTATGTATACCTAGATGATATAAAGTTTTATGATAGCGCTGACAGCTGTGTTAGAAATCTGTTGCACATAGCAGACATATTCAGCAGTGAAATTAGGATAGAATGTAGTTTGTACAAGCGTCAAATCCAAGCCATCTCAAAAGATCATCACAAGCACCGTACTGGACATAGGACTGGTGACTTCCACATTGAAGCCATAACCGAGAGAGGCTTCTACAAGGGCTACTTCGGAAGGAAACTATGATCGAGTTGGTGATAAGAAGGATGCGCTGCTGATCGAATTTTCTCAACATGTCAAGCAGCTGCCGAAATCGTATCTCTCGAGGAAGAACGAAATAAGTGCAGTTAAGTAGTTTTCAAACCCCAGTGAATTGAAGCCTACGCAAAAGCCAGTGGCAGTTATTCCTAAGCGGGCTCATTGAGTCTCGGTGGCTTCGTAATGACTATGATAGTGATACTGGAACTGTACGCATCGCCCTTCACCCACCCGTGCCTGATATTCTCACGATTATCAAAGAGTTTTTCTGAGGGATTTTCAACTCCGCTTACGACAATTGCGAAATTAGAAAGGTAAAGAGATTGATGCTGAGACAGAATAAGCTGAAGCGCGATGCACAGCGGATTGTAGATCAGATTGCGATCTTTTGAATCGCCGATAGTGAATTTGCTGAACCTTGGTGGTGGAGAAAAAAATGAGGCGGCCATGCATCTTGCCTTAACCACTCAAATAGATCTCAGCAATGTTGGGCCCTAAATAGAATGAGGTCTTTAGCCCAGAATTTGAAGATAAGCGGATTCCACTGTGAGAAAAGGATTCCCCTTATTCACTCATCCCTGATAACTCTTAGATTCCTGTTCAACCGCTTCATAATTTTGTCTCTTGGTTCAGATGGGGGGAGTCGAAATTCAAAGGTACCATTATGCAAGGAATCAATTCTAGTAAAAAGAAGTTTCTTCGGGAAGTTACGTTGATTGCAAAGCAAGTGACGATTGAAAAAAGCAGTTTTCGCGCTTCATATGTGCCCAGAATCCTCGTGTTGTTCGATGTTCGACGGCTAGTTAAAACAAAATTGAGATGTTGCGCTACGTCATGCATCCTTCGTTGTTCCTTAAATGCCGCAGAAAGGAGAGTTGCTTCAAACACCTGAAATGTGAAATCTGTCGTGGGCAACACGAAACAGTGCTACATCCCGGGGTAGCTTCTGTGCAAGAAAATTCATCACACCATGCTGGAAGTTCGTTAGTTCTCCTAACAGCCGGAATAAAAGTCAGAAAGGATGAACAAATTGTCGCAGTCGGCTGTTTGGTATATCAAGGAAGCCAGAGCTGTTACATCGCGGCAAATGAGACCCGGAAACTAAGGATCTGCGGGGAAAGCACGAATGTGGAATTTTCAGGAGTAGTAAGAATTTCTGCAGGTAAGTGTCAGCTAATGGCCTGATTATTTCACTTGAGGGATAATGCAGAAACCGAAACTAAGGCGTCTCGTCGTGAAGCGTGTGGCTAAGAGGGAATTTCCGCTCCCCACAAAGAGTTAGTCAGTTGTTTTCTGACAGAACGTTAGCCGACTCGGCTGCTGATCATAGACTATATGTTCCAGTAATGTAAGGATCTAATATAATATCTTGCCAATATCTTGTTCCTGAAAAGAGTAGCAGTGGAAGAAAGTTTCCCTGTTTAAAACATCCGACATGGATGGGTGGTCTGTGGGCCCTCAGAAACATTCATTTCCAAATTCACTGCCACATATGTAGCGTGGGAAGCTCATAATCTCCAAGGACCTACCGATTAAAAGGAAAATGAGGCTAAGTTGGGAGAGGGAGGGTGCGTCAAGTTATTCCAAATCAAGCGCTATCGGGAAAGCGATAAAAGCTATGTCGTGCCCACACCCTGACTTCCAAAAACTTCTATAAAGGAGGGCTCTCTACATATAGAACCCCAACATTTTTTTCAGCAGTAAAGGCGGTTCCTTGAAGACCCCGAGCTTAAGGAAAAATTCGGAGTTTATGAAGGAGTATCTAGACTTGGAACACACAGAGGAAGTTCCGCTTAGAGGATACGCTAGTAAGGAGGTACACCATATGCTCTACCTAAATGTCACTAATTCGAGAATTCAAGGAAATTTGGTGTTTCGAGGTAGTGGTTTGTAGTTCTCCTTCCTGGAACCTTCAAACAGTTAGGTGCATTTCATTCAGAAGTACACTATTCTATCATGGTGCTGATTGTTTGTTTTGTTGTTCAGGTTTTTTTATTTTCTTCTGACAATATCTTCGTGTACTGAAACTACTCCCAGTCTTTAGATATAGTTGGGTTTTGCCACACCTAAAATTCAGTTGACTGACTTTTGGCAATGGTTATCAATGATCACTTGAATGAATTAATCTTCCTGTAAAGCCAGGCCCACATTGGGCGCCAACTTAACTAAATTAACTCAATCATGGACAAGAAGGAAAAGATGCATTAAACCCATCAAAAATTGAAGCGTTGAAATAGTTGAAGTTCTTTGAATGAGCATAACCTCTTAAATCATTACGGCAACCCTCCAAAATTAGTTATATTTACATCAGGGCGCAAAGTTAATCGAAAACAGCGGTTGCCCTAACTCTTCCTCAAAAAAAAGGACGACATACATAAGATGATATATGAAATATCATTGGTCTCATTACGAGCATCATTATGCGTCATATTAAAATCATATTCCCGACTGGATTAATTTTATTTCAACCCAGCGTCAAGATTAGTTCAATTTATGGTCTCTGAATCTCAGCCTTCGAAAAGTAATTGAGGTCTTAGGCCATTGTCGCCGAAGCTATTATCGTCGTCACTATAACTGAAAAAGAATGCACCCCAGCCAGCCGACACAGCATCGAAGACCTATTAGATCACATCTTCATGCCATCCTCAAGTCTGGTCATCCCAGAAGGGTGAAATTATCGAAAATGACTGATGTGACTTAATTGTGAAAATTCCAGACTTCGATCAGGCTGTGCGTCTATTGCGGACCAAACTCCTCTATCATCACTTAATTGGATAATGACACACATGCGTCTATGATTTTCGTATTTGATTCTTTCGACTGGTGCCCTAGGTCCTCTGATTCCAAGAGAAGAGCACACTGTGTTATTAAAGAAAGGTGTTAAGGAACCCTTTTAAACTGTACGTAAGATGTTTGATAGATAATGGACCGTTATGAAAGGAAAATGTGTAGATGGTCCCTAATTTCAGGGGGCTGGAAATGGGACTGAGCTATCTGGGCCTGAAATTAGTTCACTGGGTATTTTCTCTGCCCCATTTTACAAATCGTTTACGAGTATATCCAAATGGGGCAGATTTCACTTCAGCTGCACATCTGCGGGTCTATCACAGAACCCTGGGTCCTTCATTTTGGTAATAACAATTAATCCAGTTTCAAGCGTCTTGCGCCAACCATCGTTTAACTATCAATTTAAGTGTCTTTCCAAAGCCAATTTTAACTGAGATTTCACGCAAAGGTCACGATTGCGAATGTGCCCAACGAGCACCGGCTAAATGCCTCCACATTTCAAAATTCATTACACCTTGAAGGTGTTTCTTGTTGTGCCCCATAAAACGCGTTATAGTTCGCCAATAATGATTTCGCATACTTTCACTGCTCGTCTCTAATAGTAGCCGGGAATGTCTGTCTTCCTCGTGCATGCCATCTAGTGCTGCTCTTGCTGTCTTTTTGCACTTCTTTCGCTCCGCACTTTTTTCCTCGTAGTTCATTTTCTTCATCTTTTCAATTACTTAAAGTGGAAGAAATGAAGTGCAAAGTTGACTTAAACAATGGCCGCGAAGCGACTCTTTGTTTGCTTGTTTCGTTTTTTATATAATCCAGGCTGTCTATACGTCTGTCTACCTTCGTTTTTGCCTAATGAGTGGTTGTAATTTATTGGCATTGTGCTAATAATGTGAAGAGTTGATGTTACACATCATTAGGTAATGTAACATACTGGAATTATGTTCAATTGAATTTATCTTGTTGATAGATGAAAGTGCATTTGTTAAAAATGTGGTGCTTGTGTAAAAGGTCAAAAGAGACTGGGGAGGGCTTGGAAATGTCTGCGATAGTGTACAATTTCCGTAGATAAATTTAAAATATTAGACGCCTAGAATGACCGGATAACCGAACAAAGGACTAAACAATTGAGAGTATCTGACTATGATAGATCCTAAATATAGAGTTGAGGATTAAAAGAGCGTGTAAGCTTTCCATGACTGCAAGAAGATCTTCGGAGGAAATGAGGTCTCCGGCCGGGATGGTTCATTGGATGTACACAGCCGTGGTCCTTCCCGGTCTAAAGTATGACTCTACTGTGTATTGGCCGGCACTGAGTAAGAAATCCAATAGGACCCAGCTTAAGCCATGCAGGCATAGTAGTATCCTAGACGAAGTACCACTGGGAAAGTTAATGCCAAACTGGCCGGACACGACCAAGAGGGGAGACCTTTCCCAACAACAAAAGATTGCGAAATTAACCATGAAAGTCCATCCGCAAATATTGAAGTTTTCCTGACACGTGCGAGATCGACAACCCCCCTCCCACTTTCTCTAGCCTGACTAGCACAGAAGCAAGCAAGCACGCGTCAATGGAACACTTCAATGGAGCTTCAATATTTGTGGGCAGACCTTCACACAGTTTTCCAGGATATGCCACTGTATTCCAAGCAGAGGTGCTGGCAATATTGGCGACCTGTCTAAAGCTGAGGCATGATCCAAATCCCAAGCGTAGCATTGCCATTCTAAACGATAGCCAAGTTACCAAGACCTTGTCCCCAGTGGTGAGAGTTTTCAACGTTTTGGGGCTGTGCAGACACAGCATGCTTTACAAATTGCTTGGTGAAAGTTGTGCAAAGGAGAGTATTTGCTACATCTTAGCAATGTCGGCTATTAAGATAAATTTTAGCAGGCTGCAGGGAGAGCGTTTGCTGTATTACATTCGTCTGAAGTCCTGGCCAAATTTCGTAACTGATGATATAATGATTGATTGATTTGAATTCCAAGGCATCGACTTTGACGGTTGACCTGATTGGATTCGACAACACATGAGGATACAGTTCCGATACGTAATTGCCAGCAGGCCCAGTAGGATGAACGTTGTACTGAGCGCCATATTTGTTGCCATGCTAGCCCAATGGTGATGATGATGATGTTCTTTTGTATGTGTCGGTGATCTAACCTCAGGGATAAGTGAATTAAATAACTGGTCGTCCATCTTGGAGATCGGAGTAAAACATAGCCGGGTAACATTCGTCTGGCTTATCGTCAAGAATTATTCAGGTGAAGGTTTCCACTACCCTTCTTGTTTCCGACACTGTTGGTCGGAGGACCATGCCGTCCGCGTGGATAGTATAGTCGCTGTTATTATGCACTAACCCCACATCGTTCAGAGCCACCTCGTGCCTACGTCCGTTGGAACTTATTGTAACGCCGCTGGTGACATACAACCAGCTGCTCGCCGCTATTAACTTCTTCCAGATCAATCAGTAACACTTTGGTTTATTTGGGCGATCGTAGATTGCATCCAGCGCACAGTTTGACAAGTAGTACATATTTTTTGTTACTTTTGGTGCGCATAAGAAGATTTTGTCCTGCCGAAGACATGGTGCAAGCGAACAGGTCAAGTTCGAAGTAGTTGCCTTGATTGAAGTCGACTGTGAGCATGCTGATGTCGAATTGAGGCACCAGATACCGGCCCCCTCCTATGGCCTGAGAGACGGCTGTTAAGTGTAGCAGATCGTATTCTTGTTTGCCGATTATGCGAAAATACCCGAGCACTCGTCCTTTTGTAACGACATTCGTTCTTGTGGAATTCTTTGGATTTCATACAACGGGCCAATCTTGGTCAGGACATCCGTGATCGCAGTTGTCAGTGCATCTCTGTCTACGAGATCCAATAAATCACCGTGGCCGTAGAATGCGGACAAGATTCGACTATATTTCATTTCTAACTCGTCGAAGTAGTCCACGACGGTCAAGTACGTGGATACAATCTGTACATTCAAATTGCCTGCACCGGCAAATGAGCTGTTCATTTTGTTCACTTATTCTATGGCCATGTTCAGCTTATGGGTGAACTCTCTCAATCGATGAGATATTGTGGTGTTGTAAGCTTCTACCCGCGTGTTTATCAATACGTTCTGCTGGGTCATCGACTGCAACATGGTAAGTTGTCCTTGGCGGAGGTCTCCGACGTCATTGTAAACCTCCTCGTTAACTCCAAAGACTGCGGTTAGTACCTTGCCTAGTAGACCTCTCCTTCTTCTTTTAGAGGCTGGAAGTTGGAGTAACTCATCAATCTTGCGGGTGCATTTAAAATTTAGATGACTTATCAGCACGTCACAATGGGTCGTGGTTTCTACCTCCGTGGCTTTCCTGCACATTGCCTTCGACTGGCTCAGGACATCATTCATATTCTGACGATCCCTTATCATTTCTCGAATCAGAAAGTGGATCTCGATTCTTAGCTCTCCTCGAATGAGCCGAGAGCGTCCTAGCTTCTCGACGTGGTATCCAGCGTCCGGCTCCCATCTCTCATAGTCCTCGATCGAAAAGTTCTTTGCAAACAGAGAGGGAGAACCTTTCACATGTTCTTTGCAAATGCCCAGTTCTATATATCATGGGACAGTGAACACAAATTCTTTGAAAACCTCGAAGACATTCCTAGTTGTAGCTAGTGGCCACAACAGGGTACCAAAGTACCCCTTATTTCTATTTACCCACCTTGCCAGACTGTACATAAGTATGTTGTTTTCAGCGTGATTGTCTCACTATTTTTGTTTTGAGTGGTCTGCTCGGTAGTGTTTTGGTAGAAAGTTCCATCAAAATTAAAGAAATCCGCTTAGTTTAACGATTTAATTTTGGCCCTTCAACAGCTTAAAATAGACTGATACTTCCGACTTACATGTTTGAGTTGCAGCAGGTCATCTAAAAGCCTCGTTTACTTCTACAGTATTCGAAACTATGTAAGAGGTCTAAGGTCTTCTTGTACATCTTGTCTAAATTAATGTTCTTAAATGGAAGAACCTATGGTGAACGTTGAATTTGGTGAGGATGGCCAGAAAGTCCACCCCGACTAGCTAGGGCCAATCATGAAGACAGAGCTATCGCAAAAACCTAAGAAAAATTTACGAAGGCGACCGTTCAGGACCACCAGCTATTATGTGCAACTCCACTAATTAAATTGCTTCTGTTGCACGCTTCTCTAACCAGATTCGATAACATGGAAGTGCATTTTTCAACACTTCAGCCCCTCTCACGTCTTGTATAAAGTTGCATGCGTAGCCAACCCAATGCATTGGGAGCTCATCAGATTCTGAAATATTTTTGAACGCGAATTAGTTCATAACCGTGAATTCCGCTGATCCGCATCCGGAACAGATTAGGCGATGTAGGCGTAATTATATTATATTTATGTTATATTCCCAATTTGTCATGATAGCCGTCTTTTGATCGACCTATGCCTTTCTGACAGTAAAGACATATTTGGATCACTGAATGTTCTTGTGTCGGGTCTAGGTCAATCAGTTAGGTTGGACTCTTCATCACTCCTTCGTTGACAGCGTCCGTGATAGAAGATTTGAGGAAATTAACCTCTGTCGACCTCTTATGCAAATTTGTTCGGAGGGATGAAGGCATTTTTGGGGGATCTGCTGCAAGTGATGGCAAATGCGTACTAGATCTCCAAAACATGATTCAGGTGGTCCATAGACCTGAATAAGATCGGAGGTGAGTGGGATAATATACATGTACGGAAAGGGCAAAGCGTGCAAAGCATTACGTATCTAACAGTTCCTCTATAACAGTATCAATTCGCTAGGCACAAACGCACTAGATTGCATGCTAGCATGCCGAAATGAATAGCATTGTGGCGCTAATTGGTGTAAAAATGTTCAAATCAAGCTAACGTAATTGAAACTTATTATTTATTTATTTATTATTTATTTATTTAAACTAATTTTTATTAATTTGGAGCCAAGAAGGGATTTAGTAAAATAGAAATTGGTAAATGATAAAAGGTACTATGCAGTATAAAAAGGAAGATGCTCGTGCAATCAAATGGGTCTCTCCAACCGCCCGATACAACAAATCAAAAAGAACAACCACACTATGAACCTCCTTCCTCACCGCAAAAAAAAACATTGATTGAGGATGTAATTTGTCATGGATTTCCCCTCTCGATTGGGACACTCGGGTTTAAGGTTCGAGGCCCTCTGTCGTATTTTTATTTACTTTCCAGTTTTACCTCGTGTGTTATATTTCGCTAGGATCGCGCAATATTTTCATATTTGTTTTATTTTTCAGGCTCTGGTACGGTTATAATCGAATAAAGGGTTCACATTCCCGAGGCTGACCAGCATAAAAGCTTTCAAGCGCATATTGACGAAACTTCAGTAGAGCTTCGGTATTTGCAAGCGAACTTTTATGGTCAATTTGGCCAAATTTTTAAGTTTTCTATAATAACCCATCCCTCTGGGTTGACTGCAAATAATCTAAACATATAGATGAACCTGAAAACCACCAAAAATTTTGTAGTTTTGTTACACATATTACGGATGTTTATCTTATAAAGTAGCTTTTGGTCTAGCATAACTCCTATTTAACTTCTACTGCATTGGGCCTGATGACCCTTAAATACCCTAATTGATGCTTAATAGTCTCGGTTGTATTCTGCCGAATAGGGTATCCTCAAATTTATTCCCACAGGCTAATTAGACCGTAACCCTAAAATCACGTCCACCTCAATTTGAAATACATTTAATCATAGTACATCATCATCATCATCAACGGCGCAACAACCGGTATGAGGTCTAGGCCTGCGTTGGTAAGCAACTTCAAACATCCCGATTTTGTGCCGAGGTCCACCAATTCGATATCCCCAAAAGCTGCTCGCGTCCTGGCCTACGCATTCGTTCCATTCAGGCAGGGTCGACCACGTCTTCTTCTTATTTTGCCTTGCCTTCATGTGCAACCCAAGATCTCGTGCCACCTGCTCGATCTGAATAAAGGCAGTTTGTACGTCTCGGGTCGTTCGTTCCAAGATGTTGATATCGTCAGCATAGGCCAGTAGTTGGGTGGACTTGAAGAGGATCATACTTACCTCAGCATCTTGGATCACCTTCCCCAGGGCCAGGTTAAAGAGGACGCTTCATAGGACATTCCCTTGTCTCAGACCGTTGTTAATATCGAATGGTCACGAAAGCGATCTTGCTGCTTTTATCTGGCCTCGCACATTCGTCAAGATCGCGTAGCCAGTCTTATTAATTTCGTTGGGATATCGAATTTTCTCATGGCGGTGTACAGCTATGCTATCATAGGCGGTCTTAAAAAGATGGTGATATTCGAAGAATTTTTCCATCGCTTGCGGCAGAGGAAAAATCTGATCTGTTGTTGATTTGCCTGGAATGAAGCCTTTTTGGTATGGGCCAATGATGTTCTGAGTGAATGGGGCTCGCCTTAGCAAGATAGCGGAGAATATCTTATAGGTGCTACTTAGAATCGTGATACCTCTATAATTGCTGCACAACGTCATACCTCCCTTTTTATGTATGGGAGAGATAATGTCCCACATCTTGAGCATCAGTTCATGAACCATTTGGTGTAATTGGTTGCCTACATATTCAACCAATTCGACGGTAATTCCATCGGCTCCTGGCGACTTATGATTTTAAGCCGATGAATTACACGGTCTGTTTTTTCAACACTTGGTGGTGGTAGTATTTGTCCCGATCCATCTATTTCCTCCTTATAGGTTTTGCGGAGGGTTGTGTTGTGGATGATTTGCCAACGAGATAGTTATTCGAGTCTACATTGGCCCCCATATATGTTCTGACATTCATTGAGGCTGAAAGGTGGCGACATTCGATCAGCGCGTGTTGTGGACAGGGAGCACACATTCCATGGGAAAATACGCAAATCGTTATTCCGTTGTCGTTACCAGGTTCGCCATTTTAAGTTCCATTCTTTCCTAGGCTCCTTCTGTATCTTCGTAACATCGGCTTTCTGCGTAGGTTTGTCATCCCTACCCAACCCTCAACATGGACGACCAGTTGATACAATTTATCCCATTTTTGACGCAGGAAACTCCATTGGGTTATATTCATGAATGCAGAATCGGCATCACTACTTCGTTTTCTATCTATCCATCAAGAAGACCAGGGCAGTCCCTAATTACTTGTCGATAAAGGCGTTCTGTATTTCCCTGTATTCTTGAAGACACATTTGCTGTCAAGAAACGCATTCTCCTTCTAAACCACTTTGAAGTGGTGCTGAGAAGATCCTATAGGCTTCCGGCAACTTTAATGGTTTTAAAGTTCCCACTGGGCATCTTACTCCACCTTCTAAGCATTCCAATTTCACCATTGTCCAGTTTGTCTTAGTTTTTTATCTAGTTTTCAGATCGAATAGCACTGTTTTCCGCCGTGTGAGGGGATCCCGAGAAATGAGTCTGAAGAAACAGGTATTTTCGTCCATCCCACCCTACCCTCGCAGACTGGCAGATAATATCTAAGTCCCGGACTGGGTGCTTCTGTGATGTACCTCATCAAATTGAAAAGTCGACCTTTTAGCAAGGTTTTTATTCCAACACTCTAATAAAGTGTTCTACAATCGCTCCCAATCCTAGTTCGGTTGTAATATCACGGCTCACCTCTAAACGGACGGTAGATACTTTGCAAATTAATTAATTTCTCTTGGGATTCTTTATAATTATATCTACTTTATAATTGTCCTCAACGTCAAATCGAATTAATCCGGATCACAGATCACACATAGAAATCCAAATCCATCCAAAAGTCTTCAATTCCTAACCAGCCCAATCTATCATCAAGCTATTCTTTGCGTGAGATAAGGGAACTCTAAGGCTATCAGGCACATCCTTTCGTACGTATAAGGAATAATAGGCTCACTGGAAGCAAACTCGCACCAATTAACGGCTATGGGTCATACCAAAGCTGCTAGTGCAAAAGGTAAATCTAGAAAAGAGCAGAACTTAACAGCGTTTCTGTAACTGGATAACCATATAAATATACTCCGTGAAATCTTCTTCTTCGTTTTGTGTAGCTTTTATCCCCTTCAGAAATGGGATCGGCTCGTCGGGATCGATTGCGTCGCTTTGTTCTATCAATGGCCTCATCTGGATGCAGTCGCGAGGCTTTCAAATCCTCATCCAGCGTATGGAGTCGTAGTTGTTCCGGCGGGCTTTTTGGTCGCATGCCATCGACTTGGATATTCTGACCAATTTTAACAAGTGAGTTCTTCTTAGCGCAAATTAAGTGACCATACCGTCGAAGACGTCTATCTCACAGCTTTTCCACGATAGGTTCTATCCCATATTACTGTGAGACGCCATTCATTGTCTTTTATAGTCGGTCAACACTCAGAACCATAGGGAATGCCGGAGCAGACCACATTGCCGTAAATTTTAGATTTGAGACGTTTGTTGATACGTCGATCACAAAGAACACCAGTTGTCATCAAGGTATGTATTTGCTGTTGTCATAAAAGGGATTAAAAAGTTGAAAATGGAAATGGGCGAAGGTCGCTGGAAAAAAAAAGGTTTTACCACTTTTTCGGTGGGGATGAGTTCTTAGGCCCTAGCCCCAGAACGTTCGAAAGGTAGCCATAGTCATTTGTTTTGCTCAAAATTAGGCTCAAAAACGAGACAACGGAAATATTTCATTGAATCAGCCATCGTGGAGGACGCTGCTTCTACTTGTTGTAGTCAAATGTCAAGATGTCGGCGGAAATGTAGAAACAATTTTTTTTGTGGTAATTTTCTTAACTATATCTGATTTCAACCGACTCTATTCGCTTTGGATACTTTGGTAGTGACGAAACGTAGTACTTATTTTACACTGACTTGTCCAAATATTTCGGTAAGCCAAGCGTAGTGGATGGTAATATGGTGACGAGATTGTGCTAACCGCTTCTGTAAAGCGCGTGTCCATGATCTGGTAACTAGCTTCAGGCAAGATTTGGACTATGTTTTAGGTTAAACAACGCGATAATAATGAAGTCCTATGCACCAATGGAGACTTCCAATTTAGGGGTGAAGAGGCAACTGCATGCAGTCCAGAAGAGGCTTCCGAATGGTTGCATTGCTTCTTTGATGGGTGACCCATATGTCCACATTGACTCGGACAACAGCTCCCTCCAATATATACTGAGGATATAAGCCCTTGTTGATCTTACATAATCTTGTATGATTACTATATTGCAACGAACCCAGGATCTTTTTTCTGACCGTGCAGAACAAACACTGGGACTCCATCGACAACCCTATCAGCCCCTATGATCGAATTCGCAACCCCCGGGGATTTCTTTTCAGAATATTCAACCTCCCGATTGGATTTATAGTGAATGCCCATCACTACTGATCGACAGTTATTGACTTGGTTTGATTCCACTCGAAAGTGATAATAATTCTTTCAGGAAATTTTAGCTTCCACAGTGCTGAAAGTTTGTGATTTATATTGCGCAAAAAAATCAAATACGAATCAGTCCCTCAGTAAGAAGTTAACCAACTAAACGTGTATTGGTCACATACTTCATCATGTCGGAACTCAAACAAATTGCTTTCCCAGAATCGTTATCCTTTATGTCATTTTCACTGTTCCAGGAAACTCATCAACCCTAAAACGACAACAATTTTTGAAAATGATGTCGACGTCGACGGCGGTCAGTTGAAAGAAGCCGCACGCGATAAATACGCTCGCGATGTTTATAAGGGTGCAAACATGTGTAAAAACCCCCAACTAACAAATATAAGAAACAAAAATTGTTACGATGTATCTCTTGTGTTTCAACATTTCACATTTCAAGAAGTTATGTGACGAGGATCAAGGATCATGAATTCACGATCGAAGAGAAAAATCGCTTTATGATACTGGGTCCCATGGTCCCTAACCACCGGAGTGGTGACCGACAACAACCGGCTGACATGTCCATTAAATCGTTAAACGTCACGAGCATTTTATGAGTCCTTTTTTCACCCGAAAACCACTCCACGGCTACAAACACAGAAATTGTTTCCAGGGACCAATAAATACGGTTTCGGTTTTGGATTAGACCCCGAGCCGATTGCAATCATGGTGATTGGTTCGGTTGGCGATATTTTGGTGAGGAGATGGATAGGGTTATCATGTTGAAATTAAGAATTAAAACAAGATTTTTTTAGAACAAATACGGAAGATCAAAGATTGTGTGGAAGAGATTACAAAATCCTTGGGCACATATAAAACCGCAGCGTTTTACGGAAAAGTTTCCACCAAGAAAATACTAAAATTCCATTCTCATCATCCGTTAGAAACAGATTTCAGTTTACATACGCGATAAACTGAATTGAAGACTGTAAACTATATTGTGATCCTCACAAAGACTGTGGATTTTAAAGCGACAAATTCTATTCCCTCTGCCGATAACCCTGGAACTAAAATTAAATATGACGCTTTATGATCGGTCAAGGATCTATCGTGCAGGATTACCACAATTATGTCCATGCGGTCGGTCATCATAACTCTCTCTAGGTATTGAGCCAGGTGATGGACAAAGGCTCACAATGGAGGTAACAGATAGCATTTGGGCGTATCAATCAATTGACATTGCCGTAATAGAAAAAGTTGTTACGTACAGGACTCAAGCCCTTAGGTCGGCATATGGCAGTATGTCTACCTCTGAAGTGATGCCCCTGATCGATCACACATCGATCATCCTCTGATAACTGTTAACAACCTATCCCATTCGCAATGAGCGCTAATCCTAGCAGTTGGTTGAGGGAGTGATTTGACGAAAAACCATTGTCTTCGTCACTCAACAAGGATCGATCCTTTTTAGTAATCATGTATAGGCACACGGTCGTTATTTTCGCTTCATCATATTCCAATATTAAGGATGTATCATGGAATGCCGCTTTCACAATGACATAACAGAAATTTTTGAGATTTTCATGTTAAACTGACAAACGATCAACAAATCGGAGAACAAATGGAGATCATGCGTCTTAAAAAAAATTGGGAACATAGTGAAAATCTGTTAATGTTACTTCTAACGCACAATGTCGTATTGGATGATTGCCGCTTTAATGACCTGTCAGAAAAAAATTTGCTAAGGCGCCAATCTTGAAGATGAAAGACGATCGAGAATCTTTGCGGCATTATGGCCGGTATCGTCATTGGTCGCCGGTATTGGTCCACTGAAAATTGTGCAAGTGAAACAACACAAAACATATTGCGATCATCATTTGAATTTCGCCAAAAGTATGATAGTCTGGATGGAAAATTTTAGAATGAAGTTTTTGATTCTATCTAACTTTCCTGTGGTAAGTTTTGGTTAAAGTAGGGCAAGTAGGGCATTAAGAAAGACGTAATCTATGTAAATGGTTCCCATTTCTAAGACTGAATGGCCCACGTTGGGCGCCGTTAGTAAAAAGCGAAGATCAGTTACGGGTTCAAAAAATTTGCAAAAGATACCTTTCAGTAATCACTTGACTATCGAAAATATAGCAAAATATAATGACTTGGCACTTATGTAATAGTCTAAAGAAGTGCGCTTGCTTACCACTTCTTAGAGGAAGTAGATTGAGTTCTTGCACTTCATGCGATTATAGCGGAATTCGTGTATTTTGATCCACTGCTTCTGAAGATCATAATGAAACGAGACATGTAAACTAAAAACTGCCGCATCTTTACTATTAATTTTGTTCTATGGTCTCACTTCGATGAGCCCAATTAGCGCTGTGATGCGCCGTTTTAATATCCCAAACTCCAAAGATCTGAAGTAAAGTCCAGCTGGCTCAGATCTTCAAAGCCAGCCCGTCGCATTCACAAAAGAAAGAGCTGCCCCATCCTGCAGCCAAAGATCTCTCTGAGGTCCCCAAAGAATTGTTTGCCTAGTGTCCGGAACCTGACTTTAGTTAGAGCTGGGCTATCGTACAGGAAGTGCTTGAGGGTTGAGGGAATTGTAGGGTAAGCGAGTCTGGCACAAGATCTCTTGCCATGAGGTTTTGTTAGACGCGGGCCAAACTGCCATTGATTCCGCACGGGTGGTGATCGTTTGCAATCTAAGATCCGCGGCTGCTAATAGATTCCATTCTTGACAGTCGCCAGTGCTATGCAGACTGTACCCATCGAAGCGCTGCCAAAAGCAGAGTCCCGCATGGCCAGTCCGTCTATGTTCCTATGACCGGGAACTCAGAGGAAGCTATCCTTGAGTATGCCACTCAAAACTGGAGCATATCCTGCGATACGTTAACGAATCCGGAATATTCCGTTAGACGGGGGAGGCGAGTACAATGCGCCAACACGGTCTGAGTGCTCAGAATCTGTAGCTTCTCCCCCACCATACACACACACACACACACATACCGCTCAGACTGTTCAGCGCTTTTCTGCACTGCCTGCAGAATGTGACCGCTGACTACAAATTCTTAACAGCGGCTTGGTTGTCGATCGAAATGGCTGTGAACACATTAGCGAAACCTGAGAGACTGTGCGACCCGGATACCCTGTGTATATTTTTGAGAAAACTCCCGCACGAACTCGAGGGGCCATCTTTGGTCCGTCAGCAAAGAATACTGTGTCATAGCCTTGCAACACGCCGCCTGTCTTCCACTCTGCCCCGGTTGGAAAGTTCACAGGAAAGCTTCTCGTGAAATTCAGCAGTCAGTGGAAAATGCCAAGATTTCCCGAGGTACTGCGCCTATCCTAGGGCTCCTAGGGTTTCGCAGTCCAACATCCAAACTCACGAATTTGGAAGGTGCTGCATGCTACAACGTATTTAATGTGGAGGTCTAGAGGAAGGAGCTGCAAGAGTATATTGGGAGCATCCGCTAGGAAAGACTGGAGAGAACCAGTAGCACCTACACACGCGGTTCTTTAAATTCTATTAAGCTTCCTTCTATTGTTGCTTATGCCCAAAGCCCACCCCTCTCCCAATACTCCTTCTATCTTATTCCTCATAACAGAAGGAAATATTCCTGACACCAATATCATTAATTCGTGAGCACACATCACCACCTTCACCCCTCTTTTGTGCAATATTCATTGAATTTCGTTCATCACTATCAACCAGAAATACGCAGATATGGCAGCCCCGAGGCGCGTCTCTGTTCACAGTTCTGGTCAAGTGGCCGCTTTCCAGATTAGAATGGAGTATCTTGGTTCTTAGCATGGATATTACCTCATGCGTAAGATACCCCTCCAGTCCAATAATGGTCAAGGCTTCTTTAATAGCGTTGGTGCTAACATTGTTGAATGCCCCCTCTATATCCAGGAGGGCAGCGAGCTAGCTTTCGGTATGAAAACCACTCGTATGTCCCTTCAAGACTGTGGTATGTATCCCAAAGAGATACAGCTCCGGTAAATCCCAACAAGCCACAGCGCAACCCTTTATTGCTGCTTCTGTAGCATGACAGGCATTTGCCATCTAGGCCAGGAGATTTATATTCGGCCACATACCCTCCAAGCAAAGCTCTGACACGCAGTCCTCATTGCTGGCGGAGAAGTGCGTCTAACGCAGCAGCTCCAGGGTTTTTACAGATCTTCATTCCGCGACGGTAGCAGTGTCTTCTTACTGTATTTAGCAGGGCACCAGACTTTAAAGGCGGTATCGAATGCCTTTTCCTGAGCTCCGATCTTTGACTCCAGTTCGTCTGCCGTCCCAATCTTACCTATTTACGCACTAGAGAGTTGTTCTTAATAACCAGTCGATCCTCTTGGGTTCTCAGAGTATTAGAGACCTCTGCGGCGAGATTTTTAAACTGAAAGGTATCCAAATGTAGTCTGAGAAGGATCTGTAGTCTAGCACTCTCCAGTCCTCCACCCCAAGAATCGAATTGTCGGTAAGTAGAGCGTTATCAACGGCCTCCTCCCAACCACCACATTTCTCTGACCTAGGAAAATGGAAGATTGATGTATTGCCCTGTTACACACCGATAGATTTTTATTAATAATAAAGTCAAAGACAACTCATCTCTTTCGTTGATTTCTGACCTGCCCCAAAGCATATGCCATGCATTGACGCGGCAGCCTATCAACAGCTTGGCCTTCTTTGCTCCTCTAGGAAGAAGACAAGCAGTTAACCGAAGCGCTCTTTGGGGCCGGTAGATTTATCTCCGCTCAACATGATTTGCACGGGCAAAGGGTTTGCCAGTCGCCGTCGAACCGCTGATTTCCATCTCATCCAACAGGTTGTTGGTGGTGTCCACGGGCATCTGGTCGTAGTCCAGTTTCGCGAACGGCACATTTCCACCTTTACGTTCCTGACTCCGAACCGTACTTTGTAACCTAACTTCCCCAGTGCCCCCAAGCACTTCCCGTTTATACGGAGCAGCGCTTGGAGTTTCCATTCCTTGATAACTTCACAGTCGTCCAAAACTAAGGTTTCGAAGGCGCAGGAATTGAACGAACTTGTCCTTATCGATCCGATTTTTCGAGAACCAGATGTAAGCGACCGTCCTCTAGGAATCTCGCCCTAAAGAATAGCTTGCCGATAATCCTGGCAAGCATAGCGTGGACTGCACGGACCATCTGAGTACAGCGTCTCCCGGTGCCACCACTATGGAGGTTCTCCTCGGCCACTTGGTTTTGGTTTGGTCGATAGGGTTGCCGCCCCATCTTCCTCACCGCCACCTCTGAGCACCGCACGAAATGGTTGTTGGAAGTACCTTGTTTGCGCGGAAAGTAGTCCACAAATATACGCCGGACTACTTTCAACCAAATTACCCACGTGCTGATGAACGCCGCCACATCCCAGCCTTGATGAACGTCAGAACATATAGAACGGGAAAATATAGACCCGAATCACTATCTCGTTGGCATAGTGCTTCGGGGTCGAATTACAACATTGCATGTGACAATCAGGTAAGAGTAAATACTGAAGCCATCCACAACACAGCCCTCCGTAAGACCTATAAGGGGAAATGGATTCCACAATAACCGCAGCAGATGTCTTCACGATAAAGCATCAACAAATAATCTTCACAACCACCTGAAGAGGGCTATCACTGATGGGGCCACAAGCATACTTGGCCCCTCCCGCAGGAAAAGTCGGAATAACTGTTTCGACGATGAATGTAACTTAGCAACGAAACGGAAGAATGTTGCATATCGAGTAATGCTATAATACATTCTCAAAGGACACGCTCTGCGAACGTCAAGCGGTGAAGCAACTTCACAGACGAAAAAATGGAGCCTGGGAGAACCAATAGGTCTGTGAACTCGAAAAGTACAGAGAGCAACCGCGAGCAACCGCAGTTGGGGCGGAACTTTTACCAACAAGTCAGCAGGATGAAGTTTTATACACTTCGATATTCATCCTACCGAAAAAAAGAGGGAAATCTGATTTTCGACAGAATGGGCATATCGGAGAAATGAGTTGAGTATTTTAATAAATTGCTCAACAAAAAAACATCAGCGCTTGGAAGTCATCATCGTCGTCATCAACTGCGCAACAACCGGTATCCGGTCTAGGCCCGCCTTAATAAGGAACTTAAGACACTCCGGTTTTGCGCCGAGGTCCACTAATTCGGTATCCCTAAGAGCTGTCTGGCGTCCTGACCTACACCATCGCTCCATCTCAGGCAGGGTCTGCCTCGTCTTCTTTTTCTACCATAGATATTATTGCCCTTATAGACTTTTCGGGTTGGATCATCCTCATCCTCATCAGCCGGATTTTATCCATAACCTGAAGTTTTGATCACATCCGAAATGAAGATATCCGCGATCGATATGGAGTTGCACCGATTCGTAATAACGAAAATTCACTTGCCAAGATTAGTTTGAATATCGTAGTCGGTATTAAACGACCAAAAGACCGGCCAAATCAACGGTGGTTTGATATACTGGATGGGGATTTAAAAGCCTCGATATTGCATCCAGATAAGGCATTTTATAGTGCCAAACAGCGAGGCCGATCACAACAAGCCGACCTCGCTTGTGAACAAGACCAAGGCTGAAGGAAAAGAAGAATCTGAGGGTGTAAAAGGCGACTTAGAACTTCATCCGGGGTAGAAGCGAATCATCCTACCCTAGACGCCTCGTGATTGAAGTTAGAAGTTATTCGCTCCCTTCATTCACAAACACGACATGGGTATGCATCGCATCGAAGATGAAAAACCCCCCATTCAGGGCCTAACACTAAGGGAGTCCTGAATCCGCCATTTACCTTATGGCAAACCAGACCAATGAAGAAAAATTTCTTCCTACGGTTTTTGATAGGTGGATCCGCCTTTTTGGGCCTAGACCAAGTGGATGGACTCATCCTCAACCCTAATAGAAAACTGTAGTGAGATAGTATTTCAAGGTCTGCATTTAACGTAATCCCAACAACCTCTTTTTTGAAATTTTCCAAATAGTTTGAAGGCAAGAGTCCGATCTCTCTTCAGAGTCGACCCCGCTACCAAACAGGACAAAGGTCAGAGACAAGGATGGTCTGTCTTACTTTATATCTATGCAGACCGATTTTTAATAAGGGTGTACTTTGCACAAGAAACAGATAATACGTACCAGGAAAATCAAGGCAAACAAAAGGACGGAGCAGATGAGCCAGTGCAGAATTTAACAGATATGGGTTGCCGAAGATGACTCTGGTAGACATACCAAATACCAAGTATGAACCTTGTTTCGAGGACGGGAAGAAACGGTGAGATTATTGAGTTGGACTCGATGGGGATTACTGTGAATGACAATATCGATTTTAATGAATGACTTTGTCCTTTAAATTTTCTGGGAAAAGTTCCGGGAACTTTTTAACCGAGGTAGTATATCAATTCACCTGAAATACTCATTGCTAGAGTCTATTATAAGTTTACCACAGATTCGACGTTTACCTTGTGTATACAAAAATGAACAGAGAATATAGAGGCGGGTCAGGAGGACAGCCCGATAAACCCGATGAACTGAAATGGGAGCTGCTGGGGAAAAATCTAAAAGGAAAGTGTTTTTAAACTGATCAATCAAAAGCGAAATTGAATCCACCTTTTATTATTTTTCATTACTCACTTTACCAAGAGCTTCTTTGTGGTTTCTTAATTTTATTGCTCACAATAAGAATGGACCACGTTACCACTGCTTAACAAAAATACTCATCGATGTTAATATCGTTCCATCCCATTCCCTGTTCCAACCATATCATGACTAATTATTTTAACAAGTTTCAACCCTAATGGTATCCTCTCCGATCTTCTGAATGCTGAGGTGCAACAACATTAACTAGTTCGAAAAGTAATAAACAATAAAAGTACAAATTTACCTCAATTCGCAGCTTGGTCGATTCAACCGAGCTTTTATGGCTCTTTTCATCCGGACTATTACCAGGTTGCATAGTGACAGCAATGACACCAAGAAAATCACGATGACGATGTTGAAAATCACAGGGAAGAAGACAAGACGACGAGATGAAAGAACGAAACGAATTTCAATTTAAGATTGGACACAGTTTCACAGATTCCACCATAAGTCATATAAAGTGATGAGGATGCTGCCGCTGTAGCAGTGGACCGCTCTGCTCATCATTACCACTGATCGTATTGGTCACCGTGCTGCAAACAAGTATCTTCTACATATAGAACTGTCATGGTCGCGCAATAATACATCTTTTTATTGATGACACGTTGAAAATTACAGCTTGCCGATGACCGGGCCCCAAGTGCCAGTGATGCGATTACGATGCCGCCAATAGGCCGGACACTCACTTTCGACGGGAAGATGACAATAATAAAAGGCAAACGATCAGATCTGAAGAGAACCATGTCAATTCAATCGTCAGGAGATGGACACCCCGTAATTACTGCCATCCATGTCATTCGAATCGAAAAAGAGAATTGTGGACAATAAACCGAGGTCTAAAGGTAGTAATTGTCCTCCGAGGTGAGACTGAAAACGGATAGGTTCATTGTTCGCTGGGGAATCTTAAGGCTTTCAGGGGAGCGTTCTTGGAAATCTTCAGTAGAAATGTTTTCATCTGTAGAGTTTTCACTAAGAAAAAGGTGGAAGATACGTAATATAGGCAATGAGAGCCGAAAATCTTTCTTTGCAGGAAAGCCTCTATAACAAATGTCTGAGTGGCCTCACCTCTAACTACGATCCTTCCAAGAGGGTCACAGCTTCCTGGAATAGGAAAATACTAGCGTGTTTCACAAAGAAGTTTTGTTATTAAATATGAAGGAAAGAAGACAAGAAAGCTCTCTGACGCAAGGGAGCACTATACGTATCTTATTCTACCCATCAGCAAGTTGCTTCCTGGCGCAATTGCTCATACGCCTTAATTGTCTAATTACAGAAAAGTTATGAGCGCCGGATAATATCAAATAACAAACAGTTAAAGTTCACCTCTGTTTTTTTGTCTTAGCCATCCGTTTACTAACCATTTGCTCTGAAGATCATCCGCAGATCTTCGCTTGCCAGCGTCCACACATCTCAGCATGTAATACATCAAAACTATTCATCTAACAGAAATGCATCATACACGAACCTGTTGCTGGTTATTGTTATTTGTTGCATGACTCATATAGTGCACGAATCCACTAATTAATTTAATTAATTCCAATCGAATCTGGTTTAAGGCAACGCGTTACGTTATAACAATGTTGAACTCAGTGTGCTGTGCTCCGCCGTTCGCCTCCCTGGGCTCCGCAGGCATTTTGGCGTCTTAAATGCTGGGTAAAATGTACGTTTAGTGGTTGCACTTTTCATGTGCATTGCATCGGACAAGTAGCAGTTTTTCACCACTTAAAATGCACTTGTAATCTCATCCATGTCCAATAGTTGCTGGCCAGTGAATCCGGAAGTGAAGCAGCAATCAAAGAAGTGCCGTAATTCGCCTCTTGATGCTGTGAAGGCGAACCGCGAAACACGTGCTGTCCGGTAGATCTAGTGCCAGGGGTAAGAAGAAATTGATGGAAACTGGGTGGCAAAAGTATTGAGTTGTGGAATAAATTCCTGGGATTTGTGAAGTTTATTTGAAAGGAACCTTAAGAGAAAATGGAAGTACATAAAAATGTTTCCTATTTTCACTGCCTGTTGTCCAGTTCCTTTATGGAAGAATGAAAATTTGCCAGGCGTAGGCATGGGGAAATTGCTGAGATAGATTAGGTGGTGTATATTTGATTTGATTTTATAGTAAGCACCTAGGCTCGACATCACCCATCACCGAAGCAGAAGCAGTTCCCTAAACGTTAATATTGAACAACGCGTCTAGCATCGTGAAACTGCTGAAGCTCGGCGACACTACAATCTATTTCGGGCCCTGGCCTTCTGGATGTCCTTCCTCCAACCATGTCAATCTATCGATCATCATCACCAACGGCGCAACAACCGGTATCCGGTCTAGGCCTGCCTTAATAAGCAACTCCAGACATCCCGGTTTTGCGCCGAGGTCCAGCAATTCGATATCCCTAAAATTTATCGATCGCTTCCTAAAATTTTGAAATCTGAGCAGCACTATCTATTTCGTGGCTTTCCTACCGAGGTTTGTCTTTCTGCTCTCCCATCGAATACCTTTTCAGGTATCAGAATGCTGTCCATACGCCTAACGTGACCAACCCACTGCAATATTCGAAGTTTTATTAATTCCGAGACTTCAGGGTCGTCAAATACTTGGCTGCATCTGATTTGCCATTGATCGTCTCCCCCGTTTAACTCCTATTGTTCTCCCCAGGACCCTTCTCTCGAATGGTTGACCAGTTTTTCGGAAGTATGTGCCCGTAGTATAGCAAAGGTTTTACTGTCCTCCTGTTTCGAGTAGGCTTTGCTTTCCTGTGTATGCAGCTGACTTTTAAAATCGGTAGGATTTGTCGTTTTCCAGTTTTCCTGTTTTATGGGAATTCCCAAACCAAGCATTACTGTACAGCACATTTTGATCAAATATATCATAATTCTGCTTGAAATTCACGAATATTTTCTGGAGATGTTGAATTGTCAATGTTTTTCTAGCAACTGTTTGACCGTAAGTAGCTGATCAATGATCGACCTACCAGTACGAAAACCTCCTTTCTTTTTAACCAATCATCTTATCAGCGGGCCGTCTAATTCTTCTATCTAGAATTTTTGTGAAGATTTAATTCGTCAGATACCTCCATAATTGTCACATATCAACTTGTCACCTTTGTTACCATTATATATATATGGTTGCCAATAACCTCCTAGTGGGGTATAGCACGTCAACCACACCTACGTGAGATCCCTGCACTTCTTCTCTGTTCTCCTGCGCCAAGCGCCCTCGGAGCGACCCACCCGTCGGCCATCTTGGGAGAGTTGTTTCCTCTGCATTGTATAGCCCGCAATGCATTTGTCGCCTCTTTTTAAAGTGTGACCCATTTATGACTCCGATGACACGACGCAGCCAAGTGTTGACGAAAGCTTGGATCTTTTAGGAAACAGTGGAGTTCACTTTCCATGTGCTATATCCGAACAGTCTCAACTTGATCTTAGTGATGAGATAACTGCATTTCCAGATTTTAGACAGGGTAGCGAAAGCGGATCTAGCGCTGTTAATGTATAGGGAAACATCTAGTTCAGTGCCACCGCCGGCAGAAACCATGTCCAACTCTACTTGCCTCCCTTTCCAAATCCAGAGCTATTTAGCCAAAGTTCGTGACTCGGTGAGAAAGCAGGCAGATATTATCAACGTAGTCGAGGTGTTTGAGGAAAGATTTAACCGTCCATGGCACTCTTCCAAGTCCTCCGGACAAAGCAGCATGAACAACGTCACCGATAACAAGAAGAAATAATATCGGTGAAAGAATGCAACCTTGATGAACTCAGCAACGGACCTTCGAGATTTTACCTCCACAGCATATCACATTTTGTGCCATGATATGTTGCTCTGATAATAGTTATTAGTTGCAATGCTCCTCCTCCTGTTCACGCAATCGAAAACTTTCTAGAAATCAATGAAGAGCAGGTTCAGCGAAGAACTAAATTCCGAGCACTGTTTTAAGATGATCCGTACAGTATTGATGTCGTTTGCGACGGCAAGGAGCCCGCAGATACCCCTCCAGTTGTCACATTCAATACGGGTTCCCCTCTTTAGGATCTTCACAATCATCCCCTTCGTCTACTCCCTGGCAAAGGTATCGGTTTCCCAAGATTTACATATGAGTGGAAGAAGCAGGTGTGCAGTAACTGCAGGTGCAGCGATTAATAACCCTGAAGACGGTGAAGGCCAGTGACTTTACTCCCTTTGAGTGCATTGATGGCGAAATGATTTCTTTTCTGCTTGGACGAACAGTCTGTATCGGCATGTTACAGTGACTAGCCATTTCATCAGCAAGAGGAGGAACTTCGCTGGATGTAATACGGTTAAGAACCGTGGCAAAGTGTTCTTTCCACCTATTCAGTTGTTCATCAACCACATGAAAGCTCCTTCGCGATGCGATATACATTTCGCGTCCCCTGACCAGTAAAATAGCAAATTATCACTTGTCACAGTGCATACTACACTGAACTTCTCGGGATTTCGCTCGGTATCGGAGTTCGAGCGCATCACGCCTACCATCGCTTGCAGTAATCCGCTTCCACGATTCCGCAATCAGCCAAATCTGTGCATATCGTTGTACAATTCTGATGCTCTTTAACTTGGACCAAAATCTTGCAGTTAGAACTCAATCAGAAACCGGCTTCCAGGTCAAGAGGGCGCGCCTCGCGGTAGTCGCCAAAAACAACCAGACACCGGATTCGCGTGTACTACCATTTAGTTTTCCAGAGTACAAAACCACATTATCATTAGTGTGCAAGAGGACGAGGAGTGCTCTCTAGAGTCCGACCATCCTACTTCGCTTATGCCAAGAATGTCCAGCTTATATCGTTGGAATTCCCGCTCAAATTAAAGAAAGCGAGCATCCTGGGGACCCTCGTTATCGAGGAGCATGCACACATTCCAGAAACCAACCGATAGTCAAAGGTCGTTGCCATTAGTTCAGTCCTTGTCGAGGAGATGTTGACGTTTCGGTAGCAGTAAGGTTTAAAAATTTGCAGGTTTCCAGCCCACAAATTTCTATCCCTTTTATTCTTAAGCCCCAACTCACAGGCCCCATTATGCTCGACCATAATTCTTGTGAGTTCTGGTGATTGGGTGAGGATTTTTTTGAAATAAGGTGCCCATCTCTCACGTGGTCCACTGCTCCGTTTATGTTTTTACAAAGGGTGGTTTTGGATTGACATCTGTGACTTCGGCGATTCACTACTTTGCAGGTTTGTCTTGTGCCGTTGCTTGATCTTCAATTCTTCATCAAAATGTTTCTGATTATTTTGTCTTAGTTTATTGGCGGCTCGTTGGAAATTATCGTAATTTTCTCTTTTCGTCCTTGTGTTCCGGTTTATTGTAGTCTGCATTTTTTGTCGAATACTTCTGGCATTCGTCGATAGATCAATGATTGATCCGTCGCCGAGAATCTTATCCAACCACTTCCTCTGTTATTGTTTTGACAGCGCATTTTAGGTCATACCAGGTGTCATCTATAGCCTTCCCCGCGAGATTCCGGAGAAGAAGACCTAACCGTTCTTCCAGTTTTGCCTTGTATTCTTTCGCTATTAAATTTATCTTAGCATGTAGTAATCGGAATCACAGTGTGCTCTTCGATGTTATTTGACGTCGACGACCACCTTTTGGTGAAGAAACAGTCTATCTGATTGGAGGTATTCCCTCCTGGGGACATCTATGTCCTTTCGTGAATGCGCTTGTGTAGGAGGCATGTCGATTTTATAACTAAATTCCAGTCACTTGCGAAGTCAATGAGGCGTTGCAGTTGTCATTTAATATATTATGGAGTATCTGGACTGTCTCCTTCTAGTCGTTTCTCGAGGTGTCTTCTCATTCCCATCTTTGGCGTTGATATTCTGGAGCAACTTCTTGGCGTTATTTGGCGAGAATGAGTTGTACGTTTTGATTCAAGGGCATCAATCTTTCATTTATCAGTTCGAAGTCAATAATAGTTGCTTTAAAATCCCTATCCACGATGAAAGTGACACGCAATTCGTTTCCCGAACTGGTAGAACCCTGACCTTGTACGTGCTAGCTTGTTGAAATAGGTCTTTGATAGCGTCAGACTTGCTTAGTGATCGAACATTCCATGATCCAAGAGCGTATTCATTTATTTATTTCCGCGTTCGTTTCCGTAGTATCATTCCTGTCCGAGTCTTTTCGTTCTGTTTCTGTACATGACCTTTGGTTTTTTGGTGAATCACGGGTTATAAGCCCATCACTCCGAGCCGCCAACCTGGAGGATCAGATTAGTTATGTTAGACCTCTTTGCCGAAAGGGTGAAATCCGGTAGGATGCAGTATGGTGAAGTTATCTAAGCTAGGCGTTCTCTTATTTTCCCCGATCACTGGTTCTTTTACTGAGGATTGTACGAAATACGTTACCTCAAACCCTCCTCCTTTCCCTGGGCTTGGGGCCACCATAATATTTATATAACAAAGTGGCTGAATCTGCCCAAAGACTGGCGAAAAATATCAATTATTTTTTTGGTAGAATAAAAGTGATTCAACAGAATGGTCTATGCCCTACCCCATCCATCTATCCCCATCCTGAAACCAGGTTGCATGGCAAGATTTTAAATCCTGGATGTTTTAAAAGTTAATCTATATTTCCCCGTGATAGTGAGATAGTTTTGAGATTTCAGCTTTCTCCCTTAGCGTTTGTGGCATCCATGGCATGGGGTAAGATGATCATGATGATCACATCTGAAATGAGGACATTCGCGATACATAAGGGGCTACACATGCATCGTGAAAAAACCGCGGGAGAAGTATATCAGATGGTATGGTCAAGTAGCTTGCGATTATAAGGACTTGTTAAGGTTGATATGAGCATTGAAGCGGATAGGGGGCAAACAATAGGCTCACCGAAACGGTGATGGCTTGATAAGCTAAACGGTGATTTGAGAACTTTTTGACTCCATCCATACCAGGCTTATGACCCAGAAAAATGACGAATTTGCTCTGACCGAACTAACTTCGCGAATGGGACAAAGGTTAAAGAAGAAGGAGATCAACGGCCTTCGCTCCCTCCTTGCTTTACGTCGTTGACCGCAAACTCTTTTTTTCTATGTTGTACCTAATAAATTGCGTCTCTCTACAATCAAACTTGGCGATACACAAAAAAAATCTATCCCTCCTTGTTTGAAATTTGACAACGGAATGGAGAAGAGGTATTAAGATAGTCAGGTACAGTACAAGCAAGACATTTCTATTTCCAGTGAGTATTCAACAGCGACCTGTTTCTTCTTCACATAAATCTCCACCATAACAACCAGGAGAATTCAATCATCCCTGTTCAGATTCTGAAACCTGATCGGAGGTGAAGAATTAGGGAAGAAAGGTATCGAACCACTAAATGCCTTGAAAATAGGCATGTTACATACCATCAAATACCTCCGTACATACCTATCAACCATCTTCCTCCGCCCCGCGGAAATACTATAATGAACAAAAGAAGGAGCTAGAATGTTATAATGTAAGAAGGAAGGACAGTCCCCAGAAGTGCCCACAGGAATAGGATCTAGGTACCCGCGAAAGACAATCCTTGTGAGACCTAAAGGTATAAACAGATAAATAAAATTGGCAAATCGTTTAGGTAATACTCTAAGGCAACGACAAAAAGCTCTACAGGCCGTTGACATAGCGAGGAAGATAGCTACAAAAAAATACGTAGAGTCTAATTGGGAACAAATTTTAGCAAGATGATGCTATCTCTATATGATGATCCTAAAACGGTTTCTACAGAGTCAATATGCCAAAAGTACGTAACAGCAGGATGTCATGTCAACGCTATACACCCACATATGCTGGGGAAGTTCCAACATGAATGCAAGAGAATCAAGACTACTGGAATATCTAGTAGGAACCGATTTGCAGATCCTTAATTTGGGTAATAAACCCACTTTCTTCAACGTAGTCAAGCGAGAGGTCATCGACATAACGGTGGCATCTCCTGACATGGTGCCTCTGGTCAAAGAGTGGGGAGTATCAAACGATATCACACTCTCGGATCATAGACGCATTGATTTCGTAATGGGCATGGATCCACCTCAACTCACTCCATTTCAGACAGACAGGTTGGGTGATGTATAAAATATAATAGAATTGAGCGCCCGAGTCACGATCCCTGGAAAGCGCATCCAATCCATTGCTGGAATTGAGAAGACAACCCAGAAAAATCGGCTAAACGATCATCATGGAGACGCCAAAGAGACAAACTCTCTTGAGGCAACCTTAAAGCTGAAGCGGATTCTGGTTGAAGAACATAATCAGAAACTGGGTTATTTACGTTTACAGAACAGGAGGTACACAGAAAGCGATGAAGAAACGGCAAACCATTTACTTGAAGTGCACTTTCCAGGCAGCATCCAAAATCTTATCTCAGGGTCAACAGATGCATATAGCCCTCAACCGAGAGACTAGAATCTGGCATGCAAAATAGTGTCACTGGAGCGAGTAAAATGGACCATAGATACAGGTCTGCAGGTCCGAATGGCATCATTCCTGCGCTAGTAATAGAGGGAATGGATGCTTTGGGTCTACTACATATTCGGAATATATATCGCGCATGCCTAGCACACGTTTATATTCCAAATAACTGGCATGATGTGAAGGTGTTATTCATTCCCAAACCAGGGAAACCCATCTACACAGACGCAAAAAGCTACCGACCGATCAGTCTAACGTCTTTTCTACTAAAAGGACTAGTAGATCGGTTCATAAGGGATATACACATTCCTAAGTGGCTACTTCACCATAGGCAACATGCCTACCAGAAAGGCACTCCATGAACTCACGGCAAAAATTGAAAAGGCGATGTCCAAAAAAGAGTACGCCTTGGGCGCAGTCATGGACATCGAACGTGCCTTCAATTATGCCTCAATCGCGACAATTTGTGATGCGGCAAGACAGCATGAAATCGAACCGTTGCTAAACAGTTGGATCCTTCACATGCTAGAGTGGAGAAAAATCCACTTATCGGTCGACCCGAAGTCTATTGAAGCAGGGGCTGCCCATAGGGAGGGGTTCTTTCTCCACTGTTATAGCTCTTGGTAACGGATACCTTGCTGTGGCTCCTGGAGGGAAAAAAATGTCTTCGTACAAGCATTTGCGGACGACCTAGCCGTAATAATTACCGACAAGTTGTGTGACCGCTCGAATGAAACTCTGCAGGAAATCTACAGTTGGTGCCTCCGCAATGGACTCACGGTGAACGCTAGGAAGACTAGACTAGTTATGTTCACTAGGAACGTCAAGTGGGGCAGAAATACACTACCCACAATAGCAGGGGCGGAAATCCAGCTGACACAAACAGTCAAATATTTAGGAGTACATTTCGACTACAAGTTAACGTGGAAGCACCACATCCAGGAAAAATATTGGCAACCCTGCAGATTGCTCTGGTGCTGTAGGAATGCGATAGGTAAGACCTGAGGACTTTTACCAAACAGGATAGACTGGATTTGTAGATGCATAGTAGAACAATGAGTACTACGCTGAGTGCGGCACTTGAAGCTATTATAACTGACTGAACGAAACATTCCTGATGTGGATTCCGGGGCACTCCAACATCGCTGGTAATGAGGAGGCTGACAGACTGGTTCACCCAGTGGCTGGATCCACAATAGTGGGGCCAGAACCTTCTCTTGGAATCCGACCATCTACTGTCAAGTTTGCCCTGCACTTTTTATGCAGCTGCGCTTCCTCCTCAGACATCAGACGAAGACACCTTGGCAAGGTTTTCTTCAATGAAGAATCTGCCTCTGAAGAATGATCTCAGTTCGCTAAAGCCTGCGAATCCCATAGGCGGGAAGTCATTGAATAAGCTATTTACGGGAACAGTACAATGGGCCTAACAATGCCCTGAGTCCTCGGAGCTGCGGTTCCTCCCAGTAAACTAAACTAAAACTAAACAAGTCGGAATACCGGAAGCTCGCGCTTCGGGTATAAAGGTTTTGTGTTCATCTTATGTAAGAGACGCACATTTCTCTGTCCGTATATAGCTACAAATCCAACATAATCCTTCATATTTTTCCAAACTACGAGACATACGTACATATTAGAGCCATAGATATCACGCTCACCCTAAACAAACAAACTGCCTATTACCTGCTGTACACATATATGCACGTATCTAAATTTATCGTACCCATATTTCCGATTTACGTCTTATATCTATCTGAATTAGGCACTAGCCGCAAAGTTCATTAGCACGCATATATTATATACCTACATATACACATGTCTGGTTGACAAATAACTAAAAAACTAAAACAAAATAATTGTCTGCGACCCAATTCATAAGAATTCATTTCGTTGTGGAATTGACGAATTGATATGTGATGATGACGTCATGCGGGTTGTAAAGTGCACGAAATTCACAAAAAATTGTAAAGTTTCACCCCCAATAACTTTGTTAATAATAGTTGGATTTTCTTCAAACTTGACCAAACTGTGCATTATACTCTTCGTTACACTCATACCAAATTTTGTATTTCTGGGATGAACATAAGGGGGGGTGCCGGGTAAATTTCTAAAATGTGGAAATATACTATTATTAACTTTATTTGTGCAGATATCGGAACCGGATATATTTTGAGGCCTAGATTTCGTAGAGATGCACCACTGTGATTTTTTCCAGATTTTTCGGTTGGATAGGTTCTGAGAACGAGACCTGTTACACTTTTTGTGGGTCATATTTTGAACCCTCACTCCCCTATGTTTCATCTAATATCAAATATTGAACCAGATTCGAAAAGTACTAGTTGAGACCTTTCATTTGATACCCTACTTGGCTACATTCTGAGAAAAAAAAATTTGCACCCTCCATTCACATGTACGGAGAGCCCCCCTTAAACTTAACGTAAGATGGCGCCACTTGCTGCATGTAAAGGGATCACCAGATTACATACTCTCACCAATTTTCGTGACAATCGGTCCAGCCGTTTCCGAATAAATCGGGTGTGACAGACAGACAGACAGACAGACAGACAGACAGACAGACAGACAGACAGACAGACACCGTCACCATTCTAATAAGGTTTTGTTTCACACAAAACCTTAAAAAGGGGTCGGCTCTTCTCGATCCATTGGCCTACTTTTCTTGATCACACGCCTGGTGTGGGAGAAGTCTCAAGAGACTCTGAAATCATAATTTAGTAAGTACCCAGCGTCGTGAAGAAAATACCCAGGCCGCAGAGAAAATTAATCAATGTCAAGGATTTTATTGCCGGGTCCCTTCTCATTTCCCTCTCTACAGGTTTGTGTATATCTCGTGGTTAAAAAGGGTCAACTCAGTACTATAGCGCTTTGAAAAAGGGCAGGCAAATATTGGCCTACTTTTCATGTAAATTTTGACCGTTTTCTTTTATTGACGAGTTTTAAATTTAAAACGGGTTTAAAGGGACCTATTAGCTTGCAGTTCATTTATTTAGAATTAATCCTTCTTCTATTTCGGGTAATGTGGTTGTTTTAAAGTAACTGCTGGTCAGTGATCGTGGATCAAATAGTGCAGCAATGTTGCATACAGTTTAGGTAACTTTGGGTCAAATACTGATTCGTACTAGTATAATTCCATTGTCCGTCATACAGTACAGTTTCCTACACTTGCTTTGTGATGGTACTGATCGCAATCAATGATCATGCTATCGTTTAGACGTGCAACATATATTGCACGAACCGCACATACCCACTTATAATTTCGATATGGTCAGTTTAATGCACCTCTTTTTTGTGTGAACTACGAGTTTCATCTACGATGATTGCACCTCTAACCACAACTTGGTCATAATCTCGTCGTCCACAGTAAGCGTAGCAGAAGTGGAAAAACAAAGAAATAGGCAAGAAAAATCGGACGAAAACCCAATACCTCTTTGATAGGCTACGCGATGGGATCGAGAAAAAAAGAACCTTTTCAATTTCGCTGCTAATACACAGGTGTCCAGCCTATGGTCTGCATTAGATATAGATAGAAGATATCCAATTTCAGTTTTTGCCCAACTACTGATCGCGTCAAAATCGTGCCGATCGTGCCAAGAGCATTCAATTGGAGCCGATGGTTTGTCCTGATCGGATAGAAAGGTTGCGAATTGGAAATCCTGATATAGATGAAAGGGATCAAAATATATGATTAGAAAGTCCCCTCCATAGAAGCAAAGATACACTATGAAGTACGAAATTTGACAAATAAGAGTATCTTTAGTAAGGCCTTGAATTATGTGAGTTATAAAGGACATTCGACATCATTCTCAACCTATTGTAGAAAAGTAACCAATTCTCTGACGAATCAGTCGCGGTCGTCTACCAGCTTTCAATTCTGAATAGTCGTCCCACTTTGTAGATGTCCTCCTCCACATGCATATCAGTTTCTGGTGATCAGCTCTGCCTGTGCATCATCATCCGCCGGTATATGTGCGTATGATGTCTACTGCATCCTGTATCCAATCCCGGTCCAAAGCCCTGTTACTTGCAACATGGACGTTCCAAACATACACCAGATTAGAGTGATCATGTCGCCTCAAACAAATTATCCCGAAAGGAACCCTCTAAATGCAGTCTCAGTGGAATTTTAATGAAATGGAGCACACAGCACAGCATTAACCAGGCCAGACTGGGGTGGACGCGATTTAGTTTTTATGCACTCCCTTTGATGATCGTGGCGGTCGCAGAAGTTGCCATCCAGGCAAAAAGGTACAAACGTTTATACGTGCACGTTAGATCGAATAGAGATGACCGTTTTCGAAACCTCGATCCCAGACTGTTAGACAGATGAAGATCATCTCGCCAGGACCTTACTCATTTGGTGAACGGGTTGTAAAGGGTATAATTAAGACGATCCACCGATTTTACTTTTGTTTTTGAATGATCTTCATATGATACACGCATGGAGGCTGTGTATCAGGAGCAGCACAGCATATGTGACTTTTTCTTCTGCGGTATCTGGACGAAAGATAGATTTAATGGATACACTGGTCGCCTGTTGGTATGGTTTTATTAACGACGGTGATCGTGTCTTGACTTCTTTCATAGAGAAAACGACGGTGGACATCAACCAAGAAACGTTATGCGTCTACAACGATGGGGGAGTGCAAACGTATAAATATGCAGACTTTATGACATGTGGGAGGATCCAGCCTTAATGAAATATGCAATTCTTATATTGTCCCTGAGTCGTGTATGCACGGAAAAGGATATCAATCTCGAGGGAGCAATAATATTGTGGGAACAGAGTAAATTATCTTAAGAGTTTCGAGACTTATATTTCTTTTAAATTAAAGTTGATATACTGAAATTACTCAATAAAAATGCGCAGCCCCAGATATTAATATTTCAGATTGTTTTTGAGTAGTCTAATCGTATATGTATACAAGTAAGTAGAGAAATCAACCTTGGAGAGCGGAGGGTGTCCGTGCCGTTCGAGAATTGTTTGTAGCAATATTATTTTGTATGCACCCTTGCGTATTAGTTGATAAATGGGGTCAAACAAAGGGCTGCAGGGGAGATCGACGCGGAATATAGTTCCCTGGGAGCCAACTTGTCTCTCTGTGAAGGTGATATTTAGCTAGAAGCCAACTTATTTCTCTTATCTCCAGGGGACAAGCCTCTCTTCCACCAAGCATATTACTGGGTGGTGATAGCCATACCCTGTACAAGGTGACTCTACTATTAACAAAACCCTTTAGACTGGGGAGTCGAAAAACACCCCCTGCGCCTCCCAATCCAGGATGTCATGCGAACTGTGTCCATTGAATAATTTGCAGTCGGAAATAAATGACTGTATTCAAACGGAGCCTCACAGATATTTGGTCACCTCAGTGAGTAATTTTGACTTTACCGAGCTAGCACGGTCAAAGGCATTTGGTTGAGGAGCAGGGGAATATAGAAGACCGTGTCGTCAGGCAGATGTGCAAGGGATGGACTGCGAAGCTAATGTTCACCGGGATGCCTTTCGACCTGGCCGTATACTGGTACCCTACGCGATGGAGGACACTGTGTTATGGCTTAGGGCAATAGTCTCTGAATCGCCAGACTGGGGAGAAAAATAATTGTCGATATGTGCTGGGGATGATATTCCAGAGGCACACACGGTAACAATGTTTTTTTCCAAAGCCGCAACGCTTGAGACGGAGGAGCTTATGGGCCATGGACCTCGTAATTGCTCAGAGTGATGATCTCCATACGCAATTATGAACAGTCTACAGGAGCAAGGTGGAGGTCAAAGGTAACTTCCTCACGATCGGGGTAGATGACCAATCCCTGGAGGAAATCAAACGTCAAAATTGCCATATCAGTTATAGATTTGGCAACATACTTACCCACGTGCGCAGAGAAAAGCCGAGGAAAGATACTTCGGGGGACACATCGGGTGAAAAATCTACTGAGGTCCTTGAAGGAGTCTCGGAGGCCATAGAGGCTGAAAGGACGGGAAAAACCGGGTAACTGAACCTGCTGCCCAGTCAACTCTAGCAGTCGTGGCATCGGGTGAATTCCCAGAGACGACATCCGAATTCCACGGGAGCTAGTCGCAAGATTGGTGAAGTACTTCGAGAGGTGAGCATTAACACCTCTCCTCAGCTGCAATGCCAGTGCCCATCACGTCACCCGGTCTTAGAAAACAGCGACACCAATCAAAGAGGGGAGTACCTTCATGAATTCATTCTTAGCAATAGAAATATTAGAAATATATAACATAGGAAACACTCCAACATTTTTGACCATTACTACTACTAAACACTATTCTGGGGAATACTCTGGCGAACGGACTGGTCAAGAATTGGAGAGTGTCGGATGACCCCTTTATGTCTGACCACAGAATAATCAGATCCAAAATTGAAGGCAGCCCTGAAATAAAAAGAATAATAAGTAATCCCTGGAGAACGGATTGGAACTTCTATGCAACGCACCTGGGCAACAACATGGCTCCTTTGCAACGGAGCGGTGATGGAAGATGCAAACAGTGATGGAAGACTTCGACAGAGTCGTCATTAATTTATATGGGGCCAGCTAAGATATTTTTTTCTTGGAAATGGCGCACAGAGTGGTGGACTTCTGCAACAGTATGCCATTAGACTACCAACTAAACACCTCCATGTCATCAGAGAATTACCCTGGAACAGTTTGACACATTACTTTGGGCTAGCTTTTCTATTCTCGGGAGCCTTCAAGGAAAGGAATTCGTTTCACCAAAGGGAGGGAGGAGAAGGAACGAATATAAGCGCAATGTGACACCATCCACCAGCGCCCCTGAGCATCTTTCTGACAATAGTGTCTGGAGAGGTCTCCGCTGTGCCTGCATAAAGCTGATGACGAAAGCCACCCCAACTTTCCAAAGCGAAAAAGGCTTGTTCGGCGCATTCACCACTGTATTGTAGAATAAACAAGCAGGAGATCATGCCTTCACGCCACTTAGAGGTTAGGTCAGGAAGTAATCAACCTCACTATGTGTTCGGTTCAGCCATGGATATACACTGAACCGAAATCCATCTGCCTCTTGAATCATTTTGCCAAAAGAGTTTCCACTCGGTAAGTGTGAGCTGACGTTCTTTGCGAGCAACCACCCCTCTTAAATCTTTGCTCTTCCAGCTGTAGATAGCTTGAGGTTCCTTAGCAAGGAGGGTAACGAAGATCACTCCGGCGGTCACCATCACGACCGATTCTAAGACTGTGCGATTGACAGCCGCTACTCGCAAAGCTCCCCGTCTCTGGACTTGGGCAAGGCGTTCACAATGCGCCTCCTTATCAAGAGCGTCAGCCTATACTTCCGTACCGTAAAGCACAACGGACTGAGCTTTGTCCATAGGAAGACGGCTTCTGATAGATGTAGGGCCCCCAACATTCGCCATTAGCCGACTCAAGGCGAGACTCCAACTCTATGATAGGCCATCCCTGTTCGCTACTACATTTATTTACTCCAAGAAGCTCATTTTCGAGTTGAGTTTTAAACCAAAGAGCGTCAAAGCGCGTCAAAGCGGAAAGCGGCGGTACAAATCTTACTGGTGGCAGAGGGATTTCAATTCAAGGCCCTGATCCAATCGGATTGTTCCGCCAACGATTATTATTATTATTATTATTTAATAGCTGGTTTTGACTCTATAGTCAGCTCGCCGATCGAGATAGGACGCAGGGCTGAGATTCTCTTGACCACTACCTCGGTTTTTTCCAGCGCAATACTGAAAGCATAAGAAGTCGTCCATCAGCTTGCTTGCTTTGCGCCTGTTGAACAGTGCTTCCGGCAACAAGTGCCGCAACGTCGTCTAAATAAACGACCGGGCATGACTTTTCTGGCATACCGAGTCTTATAAGAAGCACTATCCGTCAAGATTGGCGGCTGTATGCCTCGGCTCGATGAACCGCATCCACAACTTCCATAACAGCATCTACCGTGGATCTCCCTGCTCTGAACCCGCCTTGGGGATAAGTCCCCGACAGCGCGGATCGCATCAGCGAGTGTACTCCTAATGCGCTTTTCGAGCACCTTCCCGGCCGCGTCTAGCATACTCAGCGTTCGGTATGCCAACGGCAGCTCAGGGTCTCTTTTTCCTTTGCTGATTATTACAAGTCTCGCCACCTCCCAGCGACAAGGAATAATGCCCTCCTTCAGGCGAGCGTTGAACGCCCCGAGATGAACATTTGGCCAATGGCGGAGCACTAGTTTGTAAAGTTCCGCCAGGATACCATCAGGACCTGGCGCCTTCTTGATTTTGATGGTGAGAACTGCCTATTAAATCTCTTTCATGCCGAAGTAGCGCAATCTCCGGCGCTTTCCACGGTGTAAACATCAACCTGTACGAGATGTCTGGGAAATAAAGCCGTCCAATGCTATACATTTGTTCGGTACGTAATATGCAGGGTTTCAGCAGATCCCTGATTTTCCGGGTAGCAAGTTTATAACCAAGTCCTCACGGGTTCTCATTTACCTCTTGAGCTAAATTCTGCTAGCCGCGAGCTTTGCTTTTATCTAATGCGCTGCGGAGTTTTCTTTTTTGCTGATCTACACTGTGCCTTTATGGCGCATACCACTTCGCAAGCACTTATGGCACTCCTTCCGTTGGTCGGCAACTTCTGTCGTCCACTAATGCATAGAATGCTTGTCACAGCAGGGGCTCCTCTGGCATGAAAGCGTCACACGCTGTCGTAATCAGGTTCATCACTGAATTTGCGACAATACCAGCAGTAACGCTTCCACCCCCGAAGCGCTCTCCAGCGCTGTCTGTTTCAAGAGTTTCAACGAATTTTCCGATTCACCACTTGGAACACTATGTACTGATAATCACTTGTCGAGAAATTTCCTAGGACTCGCCACTCATCCACCGACGGTGCCAGAAATTCCGATGCAAAAGTTATATCAGGGATGATTGCTTCTCAGCCTGGGCGCCGCAATATTGGCGGGATCTGGTGTTTAAAACTACGGGCGTGATTCTCCAGAATCCGTTTCCCTCTAAAGTCTGACTGAGGCATGCCCTATTCAAGGACTCTCTCTACATAGCATTAAAGCCATATCCTGCAAGCATTCGCCACTCTGTGCACGAAACGGCGTTTTCCAGACCAGGGTAGACAGACAGATCGTCGCCGATTTTGACAATACTCAGGACTATCTCCCTACATTTTATGGTGGAAATAGTAAGACGCAAGTCGACTGTGTTCTTTTAAAATGGTGCCACTTGTTCACCGTTACTGGCAGGAAAATCGTTTCCTAAGTGTCTATGGTAACTGAACATCGGACATGAATTGCTGTCCTGCCCAAAAAACTACTGTTCTAACAACACAAGGAACACACTGGCCTACCATGAAATAAATGGAGACGATTTCTCGAAAAAAACCGAAATAATCTCATTTATGCGAAGCGTCGAAGAAATATGGAATTAAATCGATCCCCAAACCTGCCACATCAATTCGACTTGACAATTGCCGTCCAAATAAAGGTCTTTGAGAAAAAGCACTCACCCCTAAGTTCCTTGTGGACAAAACTCTGTCCAATTGACAAATTTGTATGAACGCCTCAATGAAGAAAAGAATTTCCTTATTTTTGACCGGACCAGTGACCTGCCAAGAATCTCAATATCTCAAATCAATACTCTTAATTCCATTTCACATCCGCGTAAACTGGGTCAACTGGCATTCTACAGTTCACATCCTTTGTGATCAAGGCATCAACGAACATCTCAACTCCAAAATCTTCCCTGTTGCGGTTCATGCTGTGACCTTTTACGGTTCCAACTATTAGCCGATTTTAAAAGCAATGAACGCCATGCCGCGATAATGGAGACAAAGATGTTGAGTCGGATTGTTGGTATAACTCTCCTTAATTTTGTCTGATAAGTAAGAGAAACTGTTTGGATTGAATAGGTGAAATCCTGAAATTGAGGTGGAGTTGCACTCATCATGGAGAAATTGAGACAGAGCGTCGTCGAAGGTATGGTCATGTAATTCGCGCTGATGATAACTTGCTAGCTAAGATTGATCGCAATTCGAAATCAATGGGAATCATCCAAGCAGCCGATCGAGACGGCGATAGGTTGACAGGTTAGATGGTGATTTAGGACCTTCTCGACTTCACTTTGACCAAGCTTACAACTGAAAGAATTGGCGAATCAGACTTAGAGCAGCCGGCGCTGCTACCGTGTGAAACAAAGGTTAAAGGAAGAAGAGAATTGTATCCGCAGTTAGGCTGCTTGGGACACAAGGGCCTAATGTAACCTACCTGAAGGATGGGTGAAAGGGTTGCACCGGTTAAGGGTGGTTTTTAATGAATGAAAGTCGTACAATCCAAACTGTAGCGAAATTGTTTTTATAAAGATTTTTTGTATCCCTAGTGAGTAAAGAAGGCATCTGCAGTAGGAAGTAAAGCAAAGTTGACTGCGGATTTGGCACAACGAAGTACTTCTTTCACATGTTCAATGCAGAGCCAACAGCCCAATCACAACATTTCTAACATTGACATTTTCAATCCAAATAAATCATCAAACAGTGGCTTGAACTTTATTTCAGAGAGAGAGGATCATTGCAATGATTTATGTTGTTCGGCATCGAATAAATTAATGAAACCTTTCCCGAACATTGAAGTACAAAGCCAGTTGTAAAACATTGCTATTTGTATCTTTTCGAAAGGTATCTTCATTGACACACTAAACAAGGTGGAACAATCAATGCTGTGCCGAAATAGATGCCGTTCGAACGTGGTACCAACAAAACACTGTGCGAAAATGTTTCGCAAGCGCTGTGCAAAGATATTGATCTATTATTGTTGGCAGACTTTTAAGTATCTAATGTCCGGATTCCGCACATTTTTCTTCAAGTACGCGGATAAATTGATCCAACAGCTTCATGGCAGCCCAGCATTAATATTGTTTGATTGATCGTTATGGAAGCCGAAACATAATTGACGAGCGCATACGCTCCATTGCGAAGTAGTCACTCCCCGTGGCATATGACACTCAATCATTGTACACGGGTACCGCTCCGGATGGTGGTCGCTCTAATGACTCTAAAGTGGGCTTTTAGCTTATCTTTGCACTGAGGGACATATGGCACCCCTCAATTTCCATAAACTTCTTAAATATTTGGCCCCGACGAATTATCTGTTTGGAGCAAGTGCGTCTCTAAACATTGATCTGCACTGGACTTTCTTCTTCGACACTTCGACTTTTCAAGACGGGGAAAAATATCGGGTCCAAAAGCCAATCAAATATCCAGAAATAGCATTTGAGAATCATCGATCGCAAGTGATCGAGATCGCGGCAAGAGTTCAAGAAAACGATCAAGAAAATTTCCATCTTGTGTGTATGAAAAGCGCGTTCCTGTGAATGCGGCACTTTGGAAAACTCCAAACCCGATCGCTTCGATCGGTCCATCGAATGACGATGTCCAGAAGAGGAGCCAAGGCACAGCAGGTTGTCTTTTGATGTCGACGATATGGACAAGGACCCGATCGAAAGTGAATTTTCATCCCGAGCGTACGTGAGCCGGGAAAATGAGGACGTGCAAGATGCTGAAGGGTATAGGTAACAAATAATGTTCCATGTGTTGCTAGATGAAGCGTTACGTCGCCAATCGTGTTAATCTATTGCGCGTATGTGATCATTGTATGATTACTTTGGAAATATTCACTCGGCCGGGCCAGGTCGTTCAGTGGGAAACGTGGCACGACTTTTTCCAGCAAGGAGGAGGCTCAGACTATCTACATCCTTGATTTGAAGCATCAGGTGGTAAGCTATCCCTATGGGGAGAAGATCCTTTTGCGCTACTTATCCTTCCAATTGGCTTCGAAATTAGCACGAACGAGCCATAAAGCCCCGCGGAAGCGGCAGTGAATACCCACGATAGCTGCACCATTCTGGAAGCAATCCAAAATGATCCATCAAGTTTCCAACTGGTCCACCTTCAGCATTGCCTCTGCCCAAACTTATTCTATAAATAAAGATCATATCGATCGATTTCACTCGATTGAAATGTTTGAAAATCTACAGAGGACGAGGCGACGATATGAAACTGTTTTTGTATACGCTGTGTTGAAACGATCACATTGGAACGATCTTCAATAAATGTCATATTGTAAGTCGCTGTCGAAATTAGATTTTGATCTCGGGGCCATTTGGCATTTCCCGGCCCATACATCACGCTCCACCTTCTGCTGTTTAGTCTATTTAATCTTTTTTTTTAACTTCTGGCCGTTTTCGTTGTTTTCCCTTCTCAGCTCCGGCAAAAGAGAGATTATATCGCAATAAAAAAATAATAATCCGATTTAGTGCATTTTTCCGATAATAACGTATTGATTGTTTGTTAGTTTTTCACTTTGGATCACCTTTGATGCCATCGTACGTGCACATTATTTAGTGCTCGCGAGGTGTTAAAAATAGACGAGAATCTGGCAGGAATGGGATCTTGTTTGTCATATGCATTGCAAGAAGCTTTTTAAATAAACGGACGGGAGGCTGGAGCCTGTGATGTTTACTTAAAAATGTAATAATTCCCCTTTTGTTGCTTTAAAAAAGTTGGATGCGTACCTTTCGTTTTTTATGCGTTCAATGTTTTGATGAATAGCCTAATTCTGTTGAAGTGACATTACGAATTCTGTGTAATATGCCTTCCGGAAAGTTTCACCTATGAGTCAACCAACTTTCTGTATTCCCAAATTTGACAAGCTGGAGCAGGCTTATTTGAAATGGATACTTATTTAAGGCCTGTTTTTGGGATGCATCCCGATTTTGACAGGGAAGTCGCACTGCGCCCTAGAAGAACTATTGCGCCTCTTTACTGATTATATGGTAATATAGCTATAAACTACAGTACATCGTTTAAACCTATAACCAGTAAAACTTTATTATGTTCCCTACTTTTAAGTGTTTCAACCTGGCTTTAAATATTATCCCAGGTGTCTGAACCTAATTTGCACAAGTTCGGGAAACTGTCCCTGAACGCATCTCCTCACAGAATCTACAGATAATTTCACAGATATCCCAGCTTCCACATGGGATAGTTTAGCCTGCAGAGGTTTTTAAATAATCGGTTGGGTTCGTTTCCCCCTATGAGCATCCTGCTACATTCCTGGTAAGTTTACCCAGTAAATTTCCCTCAGCCTCTTTTGAAATCCGTTGCTCTGGCCTGTATAGCGACGTCGCTGCTCGTTTCCTGGCCAACTTGTCCGTTGCCTTATTGTCTTCCAATCCAATGTAGTCTGGAACCCAAAGTATCCAGAGCTTATTGAACGAGCCGAACAAACGCAATATTCTGCCCCCTATAGTTAATTTCTAGATTGGAGGAGGCCCATATGTCTATGGCGTTCGGTGTGCTTACCCATTGATCCCGGCACCTGTCCTATGCACTAAGGGATCCGTCTGTGTACCAGGTAATCAGTTGCCTTATGTCAATGTCACACTCTCCCATTTTGCCCTGTTGTGTGTGTATGTGTGGTGGGGGAGAAGCTATAGCCTCTCAACATTCAGGCCGTGGTGGCTCATTGTACTCGACACCTCCATCTAACGGAATATCCCCGGTTCGTTAGCGTATCGCAGGATTTCCGTTAGTAGATGTGATACTGCCCGTCGTAACTAAAGAACATCGGCACCGAAGACCTAATGTCTGATACTTCTATAGGTCCATAGGAAATGCTCCATGGATTCCGCTCCTCCATTATAAGAGGGGCACGTATCACCTTGAATAATTCCTATTCTGAAAATATGTCCAGCTAGTAATTTATGGCTTGTCAGAATGCCCACTCCTGCAAGTATTTCTGCTTTTCGAGAGGATAAACTTTGCGGTACACATGTTCGGTTCAGGAAAAGTTGGGTGTGTCTAGCAGCTCTGCCACCTGTCATCGTGCGAAGCTTCTTCCCAGGTTTTGAAGACAGCCTTAGTCAATGCTACTCATACTCCAATTGCGGATTCGGGTCCCGGCATGGAGAAGATTGAACCCTCTTTTGCTAACGCATCCAAGAGTAGTCCCAGAGTAGTTCCACCGTATTGAATCTAGAGATAGAGTTCAAACGGTTTCTACATACCTGAACCATTTTCCAGGTGATCCCTCAATGCAGCCTGGTTATCACTGCAAATTGCGATGCGCCTGTCCTTCAACCGTTCGTCAATCACTCAGTTTTCTGCCCATATATCGCATATACATCGGCTTGAAAAATCGTTGCATATTGTTCCAAAGGAAAATCCGACTTCTCGTTTTTATTCGAGGGATAGACTCCGACTCCAGAACCCTCTTCTGTTTTCGAGCCATCGGTGCAGAAGGCTTCCGTATATCCCGTCACGCATTCCTCTGGGACTTCCCAGTTCTCTCTACGTTTCAGGATAACTTCATATCTTGTACCAAACAGATGAATGAGGACACGAAAATCTTAAGGGGTTGTAAGAACTGGATTCAGTACTCCCAGTAACTCTTCTTCCTCTGTCGCCCGACAACCGTTGCTTCCCCATAGATCTAATCGAATTAGTCTATGAGCTGCTCTCATTGCAGTGCTTTGAATAAATATATCCAGGGGCTGCTGAATGTCGTGATAATGGCACTGGTAAACACAATTGTTTCCAGTGCGGCCAGTTTACGATGATAACCTTTTGTGTCACCTTAACCCACCACACTACGGATGCATAAACGAACATCCGCCTAATGATAGCAAAGTATATCCATATTATCACATGAGCCCTAATTCCCCATGTCGAGGCAAAGGTCCGTCTGCACGGCCCATTAGCTGTAAGAGCTCGTGTCAACTTTACCTCTACATGTTAGTTCGAAAGAAACCTTTTATCTAGAGTGACTCCCAGATAATTCACTTCTTCGGAAAGTTGAAGGGTTGCACCCTAGATATGTGGGAGGCAAATTCCATCCAGTTTTCTCCTTTTTCTGAATAATACCATTGCGGTTTTATTTGGATCCACTGCAAGTCCATGCCTGAGGCACCAACTGTCTATCAGATCAACGGATCCCGATCTACAGCAAGCACAACCACGTCATCAACATAAGCTTCAGGATGTATTGCCAAATTGTCCAGTGTGCACAGTAGTGAATCGATCAGCATACTCCACAAAAGTGGCGAAAGCACACCTCCTTGGGGCAGCCTTTCGCTGCTTCTGCCCACTGCAACCTGTTGAGCCGGACCAGACGGTCATGGTATCGCTCATAGATTACGCCGTCGTGTAGTCTACGGAATGATCCATCCTCATTTAGGTGACCAAAAATTATTCGGAGAATCTCGAATGCAGCCAAGAGTTCACAGTTCTTTTGCTAACAATCCAGGTCTCCGAGGAATACGTAAGGACTGGCAAGATCATACTCTTGTACAATAAGGGCTGTGACCCTATCGTGAGATGTTTCAAACGGAGCAGTTCAACTGTTTTAGTAAGCTGAAATAGGCTCTGTTGGCAGCCAACAACCGTGCGCGGATTTAATCGTCATAACTGTCATCGGTTTGCGACCCTAGATGGGAGAAATTGTCAACAGTCTCAAAATTGTAGTCTCCTATCTTTATTGTTTTCGTTTGACCAGTGCGGTTTAATGTGGTTGGTTATTTGGTTTTGGTGCTGACGTTGCCACCATATATTTTGTCTTGCCTTTATTGATATGCAGCCCAAGATCTCTGCCACCTGCTCGATTTGGATGAAGGTAGACTGTACATCTCGGGTTGTTCTTCCCAGGATGTCGATATCGTCAGCATAGACCAGTAGTTGGGTGGACTTGAAGAGGATGTTACCACTCGCATTTACCTCAACATCAATGATCACTTTCTCCAGGGCCAGGTTAAAGAGGACGCATGATAGGGCATCCCCTTTTCGTAGACCGTTGTTGATTTCGAATTCGTCGATTTTGAATTTCGTGTTGAGAGTGATACTGCTGCGTTTATCTAGCCTCGCAAATTGGTCAGGGTCAACCTAGTCAGTCTTATCAATTTCGTGGCGATGCCGGATTCTCTCATGGCAGTGTACAGTTTTACACTGGTTATGCTATCATAGGTGGCTTTAAAGTCGATGAAAAGATGATGCAACTGATGCCCATATTCCAACAGTTTTTCCATCGCATTGCCGCAGAGAGAAAATCTGATCTGTTACTGATTTTCCTGGAGTGGAGCCTCTTTGATATGGGCCAATGATGTTCTGGGCATATGGGGCTATCCGACCTAGCAAGACAGCGGATAATATCTTATAGATGGCACTCAGCAACGCGATACCTCTATAACTACTGCCCGGCGTGATATCATACTTTTTATGTATGAGACAGATAATGCCTCGCTACCAGTCGACAGGTATTGAGCATCAATTGATGAACCGTTTGCTGTAATTCCATTGGCTTCTGGCGACTTATGATTTTTAAACCATCGGCTTTGCACGGTCTGTTTCTTCTATACGTGGTTGTGCAGTATTTGTCCATCGTCTTCAGTTGGCGGGACCTCCAAATCGTCGATGTTCCGGTTGTTTAGCATCTCATGCAAATACTCAACCCGTTACCCTAATATGACCATTCTGTCAGAAATCAGATTTCCCTCTTTGTCTCGGCAGGATGAGCATCAAGGTGGGTAAGGCTTCATCCTGGTGACTTGTTGGTAAAACTGCCGCGTCTGGTGCGCTTCTTCCCTGTACTTTTCGAGTTCAGAGACTTGTTGGTTCTCCCAGGCTTCCTTGTTCTGTCTAAGAAGCCGCTTCTTCGCTCGACGGAGTTCCTGGTAAGTTTCTGCCTGTGCCTGCGTTCTTTGAGAATGCAACATTACTCGATATGCAGCATTCGTCCGTTCCGTTTCTAGCTTACATTCATCGCCAAACCAGCTTTTCCGACTCTTCTTTCGACTGGGGCCAAGTATGTTTGTTTGTTTGCTTTCCGCGCAAGCCATGTACTTCCAACAACCATTTCGTGCGATACTGCTAACTGAATAATCCGCAGTCCTTTATCATTGATGTCCCTAAGTTAGCTATGGGAGACGAAGTATCACCTGAATATGGACTCCGGCCCTACTTGACTGTTAAAATCCCAAGTATGATTTTGATATCATATTTGGGACTGACTTCGAGGGTCCGCTCAACTGCCTCGTAGAAGGAAACCTTCTCTGACTCTGCAGTCTTCTCGGTAGGGACGGGAACGTTTATGAGGTTTGTATTTCCAAATTAGCCCCCAAACGCAGAGTGCATAGCTTTTCGCTTATATTTTCAAAGTCGATGACGGCAAGCTTCATTTTTTGACTGACTAAGAAACATAGTCCGAGCACATGGTTTACTGGATGGCACCATATAATATATATGGTGCAGTGGCTCTTCTCCAGGAAACTAGTCCCTGTCCAACGCATCTCCTGCAATGCTGCCACAACAGCCCTATATTGGCACAGAGTATCAGCTAGCTGCCTGCCGTTCCACGTTCAATGATAAAGTGCTTAGATCGTTATTCCTCTGTCGTTACCGGGTTCGTCGTTTGAAATCCATCCTGTCCGAGGCTCCTTCCGCGGCTTCGTAACCCCCAACCTGGAGGACCAGCAGGTACAATTTTTTCCGTTTTCAAGCGCAGAGACTCGCCTTCATCCTTCTCCGTTTGCAGTTCTTCATCAGGAAAGAACTCCCAACGATCACCACGTGGAGATGGAGATACAGTTTGGTAGTAGAGCTGTTAGTGTTGGTTCAGCAGGCGTTTCCCAGGTTTTATGCTCCATCGTGGGTACCGATCCACGTTTCACCCTGAAACCTATACTACCCTTTGACCCCCGCCTGATGATCACTGTAGGTGAATTCTTCGCTAAGCTGGCGAAAGTGATGTAAATGATCGAACTCATACCAGCTTGACGATATGTGTTTGCCTCACCGTTATTTGCAATTCCTAATTCAAAAGATGCATACGTTTCCATTGAATTGGTGTCCAGTCACGTGGTTGCGAGCACAACTGTTTATGACCTGTCACATGGAAGGGGTAAACCGGCACAGCTTCCCCAACATATCCCGCGAATATGCAATGAGATTCCGTGCCCCTTGACATTTGGTTTGCTTCTCCTGTGTTCAGCCTCCTTGGGGCTACCCAATACGTATAAGCTCTAATATCCAAAAATTCGCATTATGTAGCCCTGTTCAGTCATTACGTTGTCAACTATATTATTTAAATAAAAGAAATGCCTGATCCACATGTTTGCTAAACCTCACAGCGTTCCATTTAAGCAGGCTCACATCAGCATCAATCGTCCTAAAGTGAAATAAAATCCTACCCTCTTTATTTCTTCGTTAGCAGTAGCCAGGTTGGCTTGGTTATGTGATCCTCTCCAAAAATCACTGATTATCAATGCATGCAGAAGCAACTTCCCTAAGGGGAATTAAGGATGACAGGACCTTAAGGAAGTTTTTGAGGTGAATGGGCCATTGGTTATTTTAAATTAGTGGAATTCCCAGGTGATCTTTCTTAGTGCGTCATGCAGAAGAGCAATAAAATAAAAAAATAGTGGAAACCAAGGGGACGTCGCATGGAATATGAATGTAAGCTTCCTGGTGCGATTGCGTGGAATTTTTCCTGCAACTATACAAACATGAATTCGCAATTCCACAGCACGCTTAGCATACCTAGGAGCCGAGATATGCAAACCATTTTCTTTGTTTGACATTATCATATTGTATGTGATTGCCAGATAAATCATTTCCCGGCTCTTAATTAAAATGTCTAGGCGTCCCATTGATGTCTCCGATATTCACAACGTGGCGACCATCCGATTGTATTCCATCTTTTCAAAGTATTCACTTGTCTCTCCGGCCATTTGTCTTGCGTGATTCCCTGAAATTGGCGAGGCGAATACGCGTTTTTTCTACTGTTACGCAGCGGTAAGCGTAGTCGCGATCGCAATATTATTACCTGCCGCTGAGGTGTTTATGCATTTTTAATTATTTAGACTAATAACAAGCGAATAGTCACTTTAGTCGCTGGCTTTAAGATACTTAAGTAGATACTAGAGTCTTTGCAAATTTTCCCTATTTTTTCTGTGCTCGCTAGTCGCGGGTATGTCTTTGGATTGTTACTCCTAAATGCGACGGCTAATGGCCAACAACCGCGCACTTTAAACATGGAAAAAGCTTCGCATTTAGCAGCGGAAGAAAAAGAAAACGCGGCCTTAACGTAACAAGAGAAAAGCCGCACAAGACAACCAACGATTACCGCAATAATGGAAATAATTCATAAGCGAGCGACTTCTTGTTTAGATGCAATTAACAACGAAAAAGATCTTTCTCACTGAATACGCGCATAAATTGTGTGACTTAATTAAGGAGGGTACGCGACGACTCACCTGTGCAAGTTCGTGGACATCAAAATGTGAATAGAAATCCAACTAAAGCAATACAGACGCTTTACATAAGATATAGTCTCGGGTGGAAAAGATGGAACCAATTAGACAGATACTCATGGGGGGAGATCTTTCAGAAAACACGAAATACTATTAATGATTACATGATATCCACAAAATGCCTCAAACACCTGGATTGGGTAGAATAACTTTATTATTCCATCCATTAATGCTATTCAGAAATATTTTGATTCTTTGGCTGCGAAGATTGCTTCTGGGTACAGGAGTACCCATCTCTTGCTCGGTTCTTATACTTACGCTATTGTTCGATTCTTGAAGTTTGTCTTCTACACCAAGGACACATACCATGGTGCGTACTTGTCTCCTATCGGAAGATATGACTGCATGGCCAGAAATCATTAATGAACCAAACCATTTTGTCGCATTCCGAAAAGTGCCAATTACGCTTTTTACACCTTCCCAAAATTGAATCACCAGCCGTAGCCAAGTGAACGCAATACCGAGGTTACCACAGCCTCTCAAACAATAACCTGACAATCAGGAAGACTTGACTCTGGTCTGTGAGAAAAAAGCAGTGATCGAAGGTAACATCTGCCATTATAAGTTTTCAGCACCACAGGTGGACACAAATAGTCATAGACAACCGGACAAGCCGACAGACAGTCAGACAATAATTACTTCAGTTAGGCTGGGAGCTGCCTTGTGCTCCCTCATCCGGCGGAGCCAGCCATTCATTCATTACACAGAGGGTCCGTCGTCAGCCCAAAACCAAATAATAAGTGCAGATTTAATAATAATTGAAGTCTCTCCGACTGGATTGCGTAAGATTCAATTTTAATTGATTTTCATTAGAAATCATTATTGTGGAACACCCGTCGACATCTCCCGCCGTCAAGGTGTCAATTCCACTTTGCAAGGTATCAAAAATGCCGCATGTACGGGGAGAATAATAACGTCTAGGAGGTGTTATGAGTTCCTGTTTTTCGACGTTGCTAGTGTTTGAGATGAAAATTAGTTTCATGATCGGAACTTGGAAGACATGCATTGAGGATGGGAGAGCAGTTATGTGGATGAGAAATTGTAAGCAGCCCAAGAAAAATATTCTGTACATGTTCAACTAAAGATCTTAAGAGCTCCTAGTGTCGCCAATAGTTAATATTACAAACAAGAATGAAAGGGATTAAACTCTAAACAGAGCCTAAGCTGGTCTCATGATTATTGACCAGAAAAGTTGAAAAGTTCATACATAACTGGGTAATTATTATGAAGATCATACCCTGCCTTAATCTGTTAACTGATCGTTGGGGTTTCTGAGTTTGAATGCCTTGCATGAGCAATGAGGAAGCCTTTATTGCCTGATCCCTCAGGAATCACATAGGCATGGGGTAAGTATTCTAAAAGCCTACGGTCTACTACTGTGAAAACTTCCGTGTGTCAACTCACTTTTAAAGATATTCATCAACGGCGCAACAACCAGTATCCGGTCTAGGCCTGCCTTAATAAAGAACTTCAGATACCACGGTTTTACGCCGAGGTCCACCAATTCAATATCGCTAAAAGCTGTCTGGCGTCCTTACCTACATCATCGCTCCATCTGAGGCAGGGTCTGTCTCTTCTTCACCGATATTACCCTTATAGACTTTCTGGGCTGGATCATCCTCATCCATACGGATTAAGTGACCCGCCCACCGCAACCTGTTGAGCCGGATTTTACCCACAACCTCACGATCAGGGTATCACTCATCGACTTCGTCGCTATGTAGGCTGCGCAAATGTCTACCACCATGTAGGGGGGCCAAAGATTCTTCGGAGGATCCTCCTCTCGAACGCGGCCAAGAGTTCGCAATTATTTTTGCTAAGAACCTAGAGTTCCGAGGAATACGTCAGGACTGGCAAGATCATAGCCTGGGGCAGTAAGTGCTTTGAAACTATGGTGAGATGTTTCAAGCGAAATGCATTTACGTCTGCCTCGCGTATCACTTTCTCCAGGGCCAGGTTAAAGAGAACGCATGATAGGGCATCCCCTTAGACCATTGTTGATGTCAAATGGTCTCGAGAGTGATCCTGCTGCTTTTATCTGGCCTCGCACATTGGTCGGGACACCTATTTTTCTCATGTCCGTGTAAAGTTTTACTTTGGCTATGCTATCATAGGCGCCCTTAAAGTCGATGAATATATGGTGCAGCTGATGTTCATATTCCAACGGTTTTTCCATCGCTTGCCGCATAGAGAAAATCTGTTGCTGCTTTGCCTGGAGTGAAGCCGCTTTGACATGGACCAATGACGTTTTGGGCGTATGGGGCTATCCGACCTAGCAAGACAGCGGAGAATATCTTACAGTAGTACACAGCAACTTGATATCTCTATAATTGCTGCACTGTGTGATATCTCCCTTTTTATGTATGGGACAGATAATGCCTCGTTGCCAGTCGTCAGGCATTGATTCGCTGTTCCACACCTTGCTCATCAGTTGATGAACCGCTTGATGTAATTGGTCGCCTCCATATTTAACCAATTCGGCTTCCAATTCCAATTCCAATTCCATCGGCTCCTGGCGACTTGTGGTTTTTAAGCCGGTGGATTTCACAGACTCTTTCTCCTATACTTGGTGGTGGCAGCATTTGTCCGTCGACTTCAGTTGGCGGGACCTCTAACTCGCCGATGTTCTGGTTGTTCAGTAGCTTATCAAAGTACTCAACCCATCGCTCCATATGCCCATTCTGTCGGGAATCAGATTTCCCTCTTTGTCTCAGCAGGATGAACATTGAGGTGTATGAGGGTTCATCCTGCTGACTTGTTGGTAAAACTTGCGCGCCTGCAGCTGTTGCTCCCTGTACTTTTCGAGTTCACAGACCTGTTGTTTCTCCCAGGCTTTCCGTTTGTGAAGTTGCTTCTCTGCTCGACGGAGTTCGTTATAAGTCTCTGTACATGGTCGCGTCCTTTGAGAATGCAACATTACTCGGTATGCAGCATTCTTCTGTTCCGTTGCCAGCTTACATTCGTCGTCAAACCAGCAGTTCCGACTTCTCTTGCGGCTGGGGCCTAGTATGTTTGTGGCCGTGTCAATGCTAACGTTCTTCAGTAGGTTATGAAAATCACTTGTTGATGCTTCTTCTCCAGGACATCTGTTAGCTGCGGTTATTGCGGCATCCATTTCGTCCTTATAGGTGTTTGGGATTGGTGTGTTGTCAATGGCTTCAGTATTCACACTCGGCTCTCACCGCGAATAGTTGAAGATGAAAAATTACCCCATAGAAGACTTTTCTCATGATAAAAGCTCTACAAATATATAAATCGTAGGTAAGCGACTATATCACTCGCATACGCAGGTCCATCCTAGCTTTAGCCCTCAAAGGATAGGACTGATTTATGAAGTTATAAAACGTGAATTTTTTTATGCTCTGTGTTCTCCGGCAGAATTGTGCAAATCCGAACACTTCTTAACCTTTCTTATACGAAACTGGTTTTCATTGCCACAGTATCCTTCGTCGTGAGACATTACTTATCAAAACGTACAAGGATACCAAAAATCATAGTATATCGCTTTGCGGGACCAATGACATGACATGAAATCCACTCCGCCTCTAAGAGTATCCATCAAACTCTATGAGCGATGGTTCCGCATCAGCCCGGACTCAATCTTCATGATCAGGTGGAATGTTCACCTAGCTTTCTGCGTTGCATCCCATCTCCTTTCCGAGATAGTCAAAAAGGCATTATTCCTCGCAAAACCATTGATCTCGTACTTTGGCTTCTCTATCGGTGTTGTCCTATATATCCTATACGGTTATAAACAGTCTTCTGCGAGACAGCCCCTTGACAGTTTCTACCCAAGTAACAATACCCTGATGAACACTTTAGGCAGCAGTAAATATTTTGGTCCACCAATAATTGGTATGTTCCGTGATATTGAGGCAATTTTCCCGTTCCTTCTGGTTTTTAATACATATTGTCATTGCTTTTTGCGAAATACATTCGCTTTATTGGTCAAAATAGGCTGACCTCATACTATTTGAGACGAATAACCTGGTCGGTCTACAGGCTTGTCACCCGAATGCGGTGTGATCGGAAGACGGAAGTGGCAGTGGATAGGTCACGTACTAATGAGAAACTACAACTGCATTGCTGACTACCCCATGCAGTGGACCCCATTCTCCCAAGGTTCCCGACAAGTGGGTCACTACAACGGCACTTGGCGCAGAACAGAAGAGTAGGAGTGCGGGTATTTCCGGAAGTCCCGCGGGGAGCTGAAACGTATTTCAATAAACCGCGAACGGTGGGGCCCAGGTGTAGTTGACGCGCTACACCTCACTAAGAAGCGAATGACAATCATATATATATTGTTTACATATCCTAGCACAATTACCGCCCCGTGGAATGTTACTCCACGTTAAAGGTAACCGGTAAGGTGCTAGTCAACTTCAGACGTCTTCACTGCTTCGCGTTAATTTTTTCAAGTTCTTGAAGAAAGTTGGTAGTGTTTGCTGTGTTGCTGTGTTTCATGCCAAACATGTCCTTACATCCCGATGACAATGTGTGATGAATTTAGCTCTACTGAAAGTGCAGTTCCCAACAGCAGCAGTTGGGCTATTAAGGCGCAAAAGTTTTGATGATAGTTGGTCAAAGGTATGCATTTTGCTTTTTACAGAGTTAGTTATTTCCATGTACAACTAAGTATGATTCATTGAGGATTGCAAATCGAATCAAACCGTGATATGGAACTCAATAGTCCATCCATAAATATATCCATGAACTGTCCCTTAATGCCCCTATCCAGTGATTTGACACTCATAGTCATCTCTGCTTATCGTTAGAGGCGACTAAAATGGATAGAAATATGTGGAATAGCACCCTGTATCTTTTGAAAGGGAGTGACCTCACGGCTACGACCCGTGACTATGGCGAAATGAAGGAAGAGGAAGAGGGAAGTAAAGGTGGACTGAACATAAACACCAACAAAACCAAGGTTCTGAGGCTGACGAGTTGGCACACTCTTCCTAGCTGCATTAATGCCCCCCTGGGACACCACCTTGTCGTGGTGGGGGAGCATGTAGTGTACTATACTAAGGGTATCCAGAACATTAATATGGAAACCAAGGATTTCAACTCTCCAAGTGGTAAGAAGTCTCAGACGAATCGAGCAATCATGTCGCCGATAAGGCGCGGATTTTAGAGTCCGCATCACATTCATGTCCCGCTATGGACAAATCTGTAGAAGGCATGCTTTTCGAAACAGTGGAAAGCTTGCATTTAGTGCCTACGGCGAAGCTAGCCGGAAAGGAAAATACGAAAACTTTTAACTTGGAATAAACTGGAAATCCGACCGGCCGTCCCGTCCGCGGTACTACAGCCCAAATCTAACCGCGAACTGAAGAGGAAGGTTCGGCAGAAGGGAACTGCAGCCATAAAGAAGAGGGGACTACAGGCTGAATCCTGCCTGTCAGAATCTTCTCCTTCACCCTTACCGGTAGGAGTGGAAGAAAGAGAAGCTAGTGACGTGGACTGGTGGTTTAACGGCGGTTTGTCGAAATGGACCCAAGCAGCCCGGACACCGTAAAACTGGAAGGGCCCCAAGCCGGCGGCAGAAGAAGGTACTGCGAAGGAAAATGAATCATCTTGGGAATGAGGACATTAACGTGACTGTACCACTAGGTGCGGACAGAAGGAAGCAGAATCTCCGACGGAAGTTGAGGATAAACTGGTAACCCCGATGAGAACCAAACTGGACGCATCAGTCTCTTCTGTTAGCTGTAATGCGAGTAAGAAGCGTAGGACTAACACATCTGCAGTGGCCAATGCTTTATTGTGCTCTGCACTAGGGTCGACATTAACGTGTCCCGCGGGGATTAGGACTGGTGTGCCGGGATGTAATCAAATCAGCGAGAGAGATCTCAATGAAGTTGGTTCCTCCCATAGGAATATGGACACGAAAGTGGAAAAGAAGAGGACGTCTACGCAAGCTGCAGCCTCAGTTCTGACTGCTACCATGAGAGTTTCCGTCAAGGATGGCAAAATGCCAAGGAGACAATTTACCATCCTCCGAGAATACCTGCAGAGAAAAATGCTGGAGCCTGGAACGAAGCCAAGATTTAACAATCAAGGTTTTCGCAATGGGCTTCTCCATTTGGAGAGGACTGATGCCTTAAAGTGGCTCCAGCATGTAATCCCGGCTTTGGGTTCTGGCGCTCGGCCCAAGTTCACTATCCTGAACACTAAGCTACGCAGGACAGAACATGTTGGAGGTTGGTTATCTGACGCTCGAAGGAAGAAGGGGACATAATCCGCATGTCGGATGCACAGAATACGGGCGTGGACTTCGGACATTGGTGAGTAAAGTTCATGAATGCCAGGAAGGACACATCTACAAACGTGAAGGGTTTCAACTTAGTATTCGAACTGGACAAAAACAGTCTGAATGTACTCAGGGAAGGTGACAAAATGGTGCTCCACTTTTTCGCAGATAGATTGAACTTCAATCATATCAGTAAGCTGTAGAGCATTATCTTCATTTTGAGAACGAAAAACAATGATGGCGTTCGACTCACACAATATGGAAAAAATTACAACCATCTTCAATGCGCTTTCCCACAATGGAGCTGCGCGCGGAAGATAGTGCATACAGTGGCGGAACCTCCGTATAGTGGTTCGCACTGGTGAAGGGACTACTGGGTGAATCTTACCTGTAGTAACCTCCCCCACATCATTTACGGAAATGGCGGCAGAAAGAGAAGCCAGAGACGTGAACGGAACTGACTTGATTGCAGTTCAAATCTATGCAAACTTGCGAGGGTGTTAAATCGAAAACAGACGAATGCTTTGCGGAATGAGATGAGACTTTTCATGGATAAGGACACGGCAACTGTAGTACCTTCAAGTCCGGCTTTTCTCAGAGAAATCAAACAGGATAGAATCGAATCTCTGACGGTATCATGTCGCGGAAACCACGACACGCGAACCGCGGTATACGCTTCTAACAGTTTTCCATTACGTATTAGACTAAGTAAATAGCGAAAAACAAAAAGTTTGATCAAATTAATCAACAGCATGTCAAATCCTCCTCCTATCTGCTGACAGTAAAGCTGACAAAACTACAGGACCGCCCCTAAATTTTTCTGTATCTGGATTCGACTTAACAGAATCTGTTGCATTGAAGTAAAGGGGGCTAGGATGTTCTGCAATCAAAGATCCATAAGACCGAGAGGTCCAGATGTCAAGACTGTTAGAGGCAAACATGCTGCAACAGTTTTGTTCCCAACACTTAGTTATGGTCATCGTACAATACCAGATTAATGGCGAGAGGAAAAACATCGCAGTTGCCCCCGCTTATTTACTCTATGATTCTTTGTATCCTTCTCCGACGCAAGAGCTAAGGGACCTGGCATCCAAAATCAAGCGGTGTCGAACTCTTAATAGATTGCGGTGCGAACGCTGAAGATATTTGCTGGGGCAGTAACAAATGTAATCCCAGAGGACAGAAGCTATTTGGTTTTACCACTTCAGCTGGTCTCATGACTGCAAACGTAGGGTGTGCCTCTGCGTCCGTGGGACCGATAAGAATTGAACAACTTCAAAGGTGTTAGAATTGAGTACACACTGGCGGGTGCTACAAGAAGTCTCATCATCAAATCACGATACCTAGAAATCAGTCTCACTATTGGGGGCGAACGCGCTAAAATGGTTCCGTGGTGAAACCGGGAACTACAAAAACTGAGAAAATCAACCAGACGACGTCTGGACCGTGCTTGTAAAAGCAATAGGAACGAAGACTGATTAAACTTTCGGAACTCACAATGTGAAGATAAGAGGCTCGTTAGCTGTTTGAAACGAGATTCCTTTAGATGTGGAACTCGAAGGCGAAAGACAGACTTAAAGGCTGTGCAGAGTCCTTAAAAGGAATGAGTCGACCAGGTTGCACTCACTTAAAGAATGCGATGATATTTTCACGAGCTTCAGACTGGATTCAATGAACACCCTCCTGGAAGTACACCAACCGGAAGAAACGGTGAAAGAAGTGGTAGTGGGAGAGTTGACGGTTCTTGCAACCTCTTCAACATGCAAGTGCTGCTGGTGTACTAGAATACTGTGAGAGCGGTTGTTACTTATGAAAAGATAATAGCTGCCATACTGTCCTTCGAACACTTCAAAGCACCTGGCATGGATGGCATCTATTCTGCAATGCTAAAGAAGGAATCGCTCCACTTGTCTTGCTTTGGGCTATGTGCCTACCTCTTGGCAGAAGGTTGAGTTGGTCTTCATACTAAAGAACTTCAGACAGATCCGCTTGACTTCATTCTTGCTGAAAGGTTTGGAAAGATTGGTTGTGGGGTTGCACTCACTTAAAGAAAAACAACATGCTTACCAGTGTGGAAAGTCCTGTGAGTCTGCTCTTTACTCTTTGGTTTCAAAGATAGAGCGCGCAACTCTGAAAGGTGAATACGCGACGGGGATGTTCAGTGATAGTCAGGCTACACTGAGGGCATTGATCACAGAACCAAACATGCGTACCGCAAAGTGAATCCTGTCGAAATGCAGGAGGACTTGCATTGGTATTGTGGCCATTCTGACAGGCCATAACTAACTAACTGGGCAAATGTTTACTGTAGGAATTATTCAAAAACGACCTGAGAAAGAAGTTAGAGAAGTTACCATGTCTTAACCAGCCGAAAACCATATATGCATGCAGTGGGGTAAGCGACCTGAGACCGAAGGTGCTGCCAAAAATAGAAGTAGTGCGAGGTTTTTAAATTCGTACATAATATCCTTTTCTGCTGAAAAGTGTCGCCGGAGTGTTAATTCAAGCAAAACTGATTTGATGTAGACTTGCCCTGCCTCGACTGAACGGCCAGAGGTTATTATAGTCGTCATCATCATCATCAACGGCGCAACAACCGGCTTAATAAGGAACTGCAGACATCCCGGTTTTGCGCCGAGGTCCACCAATTCGATATCCCTAAAAGCTGTCTGGCGTCCTGACCTACGCCATCGCTCCATCTTAGGCAGGGTCTGCCTCGTTTTCTTTTTCTACTATAGATATTGCCCTTGTAGACTTTCCGGGTGGGATCATCCTCATCCATACGGATTAAGTGACCCGCCCACCGTAACCTATTGAGCCGGATTTTATCCACAACCGGACGGTCATGGTATCGCTCATAGATTTCGTCATTGTGTAGGCTACGGAATCGTTCATCCTCATGTAGGGTTCAAGAGTTCGCAATTTTTCTTGCTAAGAACCCAAGTTTCCGAGGAATACATGAGGACTGGCAAGATCATTGTCTTGTACAGTAAGAGCTTTGACCCTATGGTAAGACGTTTCGAGCGGAACAGTCTTTGTAAGCTGAAATAGGCTCTGTTGGCTGACAACAATCGTGCGCCGATTTCATCATCGTAGCTGTTATCGGTTGTGATTTTCGACCCTAGATAGGAGAAATTGTCAACGATCTCAAAGTTGTATCATAGTCAACTAGCACAAAATATCTTGGCATAATTCGGACAACAGAGTATGTGGGCTAAAAAGCAGTCAGTATAGCTCACCGTACGCAGCCGTAATATATCCCACCACCACAGCTTCATGGTGGCTAAAAAACCACAAAGTTAAGAGAAATACTGAGAGTAGTATGTACCGGTGCAACGCGCGTCTTTTAGGCTTGGAGGCCATACTAACTGATTGTATCATACTCTTATACTTACATACACTGGAAGGGCCACATTTTCCGAAAGAAGGAAATTAGGACAGTGGTAATTCATACATATATTAATTACATTTTAGCTAAGGATTTTAGTGAAGGCTACACATACAGTGGCCAGGCTATAACTTTTTAAACCAAAGAATGTACAAGAATAAATTTGCCCCGGAAGACCGCTGTAAAATTGTCAACAGTCAACAGGTTTGATGAAGCAAGTTTCAAAGAGGTTCTGCTAGAAAATATAAAATATTACAAATGAGCCAAATGTTAAGGCAAGGTATACTTGGACAAGGTATAGTTGGACAAGGTAGACTTGGGGTCCTTCAAACGAGTTCTGAACTTTTAGGGAATTCTGAAATCGACGAATGTCGCAAAGCCCACCTCAAAGCCAAAAGACACAATCAGCGAAACTAAAACCGATCGCGATACGAACTGCTAGATAAGCAATTCAAAGAGGCTCAGAAATTGCATACGACTACCACAAAGAGTAAAGGCAAACCGTTTAAGCAAGTGTGTAAAGAAGTTAACTGGGAACCTTGGGGTAGTACATACAAAACACTACTGTCGATTCTCTAACCTGTTACCCGAAATAGTGATAAACTTTTTCTAGTAAAACGTGAGTACTGCTATCCCACCATCCAGCAAGACTTGGTCGAAGTTGCAATGGTAAGTGAGGAGGAGGTTCCAGACATTCTATTTTGAACAGATTAGCTGAAAATAAAGCGCCTTGATTCAAAATCAACCCCAACAAGGCTTTAAAGGAGGCTGCGAAGATAGCATCAAATATGTTTGTCGAAGCATGGAACAAACAGAAGCTGATGCCCATTCCCAAGCCCAACAAGCCATGGGCTAACCTTCGTGTTACATACTAATGTGCCTTCTGAATAATACTTGCAAATTATTGGGAGGGATAATCCCTAGTAGATTACTTCCGATTGTTAAAACGGAGGGTGGTTTGATACGAAGCAGCAACTTGGCTTTAAAAAACGTTTGATGTGAAATACTAAAAGTTTTAATTAAAGTAGGCGGGCCTAAGTACCTTAATCGATAGGCTACTGCGTTGCAATTTAGATGAAAGAACGAAGTCATGTCAAACAACATATGGCGTCCCAAAAATTTCCATCATCTGTGGATAAATTTGTGTAGTTGAGTACTGGCACTAGATCTCCCTACAAACTGACCGCAAGGCTACTGCCAAATAGTGACCCAAAACCGTACCGTCATCTCCTTATTCCAAGGGTGATTAACTTGATCCTCCTATATGCAAATGCATTGGAAAAGGAAATAAACAGAAGAGAAACTTTAGCTTCATATAGCCTCAATGCTCGCTGAACATTTTGTACTTAGCGAACAATATCCAGTCTGTGTGGCAGTGGTGAACATCCCCATTGATATTTTGGCTAGAGAAGTCCAATATCTTTATGATCGAACATATGTCATCGGAGAATCTTCTGCCTACTGGCGGCAATGGAATCACTTTAGTGGTGAATAGCGGGAAATGTGGAATAAGTTAGGAAAGGCCGCTGGACCCACAAAATTATACGGGATATTCCAAGATGGATCAACCGATGTCATGGCGAAGTAGATTTCTATTTAACACAACTTTTAAGTGGATATCGAGCATATCTGTATTGATTTTGCATTTCTGATTGACAATATTGCCTAAATTTATGGAACGTTGCATTTTATTTTAATCACCAAGAATTCAACTTAAAGATCCAAATTGATAGTTAAACTGGGGGGCACTTAACGCCCAAAAACATCATGGACAATTTGTTGAAGTCGAAGGAAATAGGGAGGAAAGTCGGAAAGAAGATGATGGCCATCCAATAAGCCCAAGCAGGAAAAGTGAATCAGAAAAAAGAAAGAAGAAAAAGAACTACGAGTGGAAGAACAAGAACGGGCATGAGGTAAATTCTGATCCAGTCCCGCAATGTTATACCACACGGCAGTTCGGCGGGTAGGGTGGAAGAAGAATGAGGCTATTTTAATGGGTGGACGTCCTACGTAATTATCTGGCGGGAACCAACGGGAGCTTTTGAAACTTTCCACCTATCAATACAAAGCTGGACCCTTCGGGTATAAAGGTTTTGTTAAACACGTTTGATAAGGTGTGGCACCAAGGCCTGAAGTACAAAATAGCCTCAAGTCTTCCTAATAACCTCCATAGCTACATTGAAAACAGACGATTCAAAGTTAAGTACAAAGACAGCGTCAGTAGGCTCCACCCCATAAGAGTAGGCGTACCACAGGGCTGCGTGTTAGAACCGGTCCTTTATCTTTTATACACCGTCGATATACCAACCAGTAAACACATCGTAACCACAACTTTTGCTGACCATACAGCATTACCCTATTTACATGTCAACTCAACAATGGCTGTAAGGGAGCTCCAAGAACATGTTAACAATGTCATGGATTGATTCAACAGATGGAATATCAAGATCAATGAGAGTAAAGCAGAGCAAATTGCATTTACCCTAAGGAAGCACAATTGCAGACCAACAATCAAACAATAAAGCAGATGAAAGTAGTGAGGCACCTAGGAATATACCTGGATAGGGAACTGAATTGGAAGATCTGTGGCGCAGCAAGATTCGCGGCATTCGAAATTTATTTCGAATGTTGCGAATGCGAGCGGTTAGATGACGCCACCGGCGCTCTCCACACATTTTAGAACTCGCTACAGGAGTGGAGGGCAGGCGGTGAAAAAGTGCCGTGAGTTGGCGGTAGGGTGAAGAAAAAGCAGTTGCCTTCTGCTGCCTCCAACTGCCTCTAGCTTTTACCGCGGTGAGACGTGTGTTTTTCCTCGTTATAATAGAAGGTTGTAATATAAAATTTCTTTGAAAAGCGAGTTTATTGCAATTTGAATTACGAGTTGATGAAACTTACTTTTAAGTTATAAAAAGTATTTGTAACAGTTTGAAAAGAAGCCAGTCAAATAAACACGAGTTATATCCTAAATTTTGAGGCGTTTATTCTGTGTGGCAGCTATTCAAGAAGACGATTACAGGGGCGCTTTTCGAGGCCCTTTTAGCTTAGCACTTTACTCGGTGTGGTTGTGTGATTGTGGACGTCTTACAGTTTCCTTTCAAAGTACAAGCAGCGTGATAGTTTCTAGGAACATCTTGAATCGTAACTGAGTCATGAAACTATAGACCCATATCCAAAAGAAAAGGCACTAAGTCACACTTGCATTCAGTAAACTTCATTGGGTATTAAATAGAAGATCTAAACTGAATCAAAACACAAAAATTCTTTTATATAAAACACTGCTGAAGCCAATTTGGTCTTATGGGATTCGGTTTTGGGGATCACCCAGAAAATCCAATCGTGCAACAATCCAGCGAATCCAAAGAAAAATAATTAGATCAATATTCGGGGCACCTCGCTACGGTAACAATAGAACAATACAAGGTGACACCAATATTAGCACTGTCCAAGAAGAATGTGCTATACGCAGCAAAAACTACATAAAACAAGTCGGGTATGAAAGGTTTTGTGTATTTCTTTTATAAAGAGATTTGAGTATGGATTTGTCCCATTAGTATGTAGCACGTAATATACGCATATATTATGTGAAAATATCCACTTCCAAGTGATAATGACATTCAAAATCTTGAATTTGCACAGAAACGACAGCTTTGACCTAGTATAACTTTGTTAGTAATAGTGCGATTTTCACCAAAGATCATTCTCTATGCTATATCTTATATTGCTGCACAATTTCGTGATTCTAGGGTGAACTTAGGGGGGTTTTCCTGTCAATTACTAAAAATTATTATTATCGGTATGGAGAGTATTTCGGAACTATTTTGCTGTTACTAACTTCACCCGTTGGAGCTTCACTGGTGTATCAGTTCAATGAAGATTTTACAAACTCTTGCTGAGCTTGGAGGGGGATACCCCACCTCGCCATAAACAACATAAAGAAAAAACAAACCTAATTTTGTAATCAAAACCAATAAAATGTAAAAAAAATCTTTGGTAAGCTTTTTCCTATGCGCGTTTTTCCATTCGCTAAAATACATAAAATGAAATACAAAGTTTTGACCTTCTATAAATTTGTTAATAATAGTTGCACTTCCTTCAAACTTTCCAAAATTGTATATTGTTACTTATAATACCAAATTTTGTACCCCTACGACAAACTTAAGGGGGATTTTCGAGTAAATTTCTAAAATATAGTAAGATGCAATTATTAACTTTATTTGAGCAGGTATCGGAATAGGAAGTATGTTGAGGTCTAGATTTTGTGTTGGGGCGCTGCTGTTTACATTTTTCGTTTGGATAGGTTCTGAAAACAAAACCTGTTACACTTTCTGGAGCATAACGATCAGAATATCAGAAATAAGATCAGATTCGGAAAGTACTAATCGTGCCCTTTCATTTGATACCACACATGCTCATATTCAGTGAAAAAAAATTACACCCCTTTTCAAATATATGGAGAGCCCGCTGTTCGACTAAACAAATGCCCTCATTTGCTGTATCTTTCCGAATGACTCATGTGTGGCAGATAGAGAAATGGATATTGAGTCCATTCTAAAAAGAACCTTAAAAATGATCATTGCTATTGTGATGGATACATAGTAAATCAGCAGAAATTCTACTCCGGCGAGAGGGTTTACAGGGCTTATGCTAAACAGGATTTATTGCGTATGCAATGAGTGTTTGATGGAGTTAATGTGTAAATCATTATTGAACTTGTAAGTAGCATATTCACTTTCGAACTTCCGGTTATTTTCTCATTTTCATGAATATTTCCTCGGATTGTTTTATACCATTAAACATTTATGAGAAAGTTTTGTATCTGACTGTGAAATTTATTAAGTTGACCCGGATAAAATGGTAAAATTGTCTGGGTAATGACGATGGGCTTCCTGACTCCACCCCTTTCGTTGTGAAAAAACCGAGAATAATCAATTTCTGAAAGCGCTGCGGTCAAATGATAAAACGTAAATGTGTGGAGAATTGTCTTAATTTTCCATTGTTTAGGAGGAGTTGTTCCTCATTCTGACACCCCTTTCACCATGAAACAATCTACAACTATTGGCGACCATTCAAAAATCTTGTATGAGGAATCCTAACGGGTCCGAAAATAAACTAAGTGTCCGTATGTGGTACAATACCTCCATTCAAGTAATGCTACTCATCTTCAGGATACCGTTGCTCGCGAAAATCGCAGAATGATCATAAATTCGCTTTATAGCCCGCCAGCATATTAGTATGTGAATCCGATTAGAAAAATTCGCACCATGGAGTAAAATAAACACATCCATTTCACCTGGCCATTCGATATAATTAACCCCGCAGCTCCGTTAGAGTTCATTGAGTTTCGGCTCATCTTCAGTGTCTAATTAAGGCATTACCACGCCAAATCGCCGTCTTCCCAAACATTACCCGAAAATCTTTAATTTACCCCGACACTGTCTGTGCACACCAAGTCGGTTCGTGCACACAATTGTTAACGTGCAAAACTGTAACTAACCAAAAATATCATTTTGAAAAAAGAAGCGAAAAAACCATTTTTCCCACCGATTTTCCCATAAGCCACTGCACTGTTGAGCGATATACGGGGCCGGCTGGATGGAGCGGTCAACCTGTGAATGTGAAAATCGTTAAGTGTTTGCGATTTCATACCCACCGGGGGCCAGGGGCTTATCAAAACAAATTCTGAAGAAAGAAAAATAAGCGAGAAGAAAAGATACAATGCGGAGAAGACAAATCTCTAAGATCTCAGAATCCTCTGAAAATTAAGATCTTTAAAAAATTTTTGTGAATCATCAAATCATTTCTTCGAGTCTTCATCCGAAAAGTGTATTTATTCCGGAAAACAGTTACACCACATGCTAAGGTTTGGCTGGAGATTTTCATAAACCCTAGTTGGACGCGGACCATGCTGATCCTCCATTATGAGGTTCGCGGGCACTTGCATGATCCAGAAGATCAATAAAATTTCTGCTTCTCACGATCGCGAGTACGCCAAGGTAATTTCCACATACCGCATTTACCTGTAATAATAAAAGCGTAGCAAAACCATATAGTCCACGGCACAAAGCATAAAGTACCTGTGCACATGTAAGCATGTTCGGACATAGGCTTCGCATAGGAGTGGATGCTGCAAACGGAAAACTTAATGAACGAAAAAATTATATGATCATTTGTGTCAATGTTTGATCTGGCTGCGTATCGGATGTGGTTGGGACTCTGCGCCAAACCCCCGTGATGAGCGCATGTAAGGCCACTTACAGGTTCTGGTGAAAAGGTGATTTCTCCCGAACAGGTGAACAGACAATGGGGAAATGGGACCTCTTTGTTGGACTTGCATTTGGCTTGCTTCCAAAATTGAAAGTAGGACTGATTCGCTTCGCGATGGAAGCATGAACTTTCTATGATCCCGGGGTTAGTATCGGGGCAACAATCATATGGAGGCACTTCATCAAGATACTCTGCCAAGAGTGGCTACCAAACGGTTCAGAGCTCCTTTGAATATTACGTCTATGTGCATCAGAATTCGAGTCCAGACGGCAATGACGTTAGTCAAGTGCTTCTTGTCTTCCCACAAAGTGCCAATCCTCCCTCTTGCAATAATGTCTATAAATCCACATCAATTATTCGTGAGAAGGAGAATGTTCAGTTATCATATTAGCTTCATCATAGTTGTTGTTGTGTAAATGGCTTTTGATTAGTTAAGGATTGGAGATAAATAAATGAAGATGTCTTCTTCTTCGCAGGTAGATGGTACCTCTAACTATAAAAGGATAAACGATTTCGATTATGATTAACCTTTTCACTTTGCAAATCCCAGAAGCGGTTTGCTGGTCAGGCTAACGATAATTCCTTTACTGTAGTAGCTTTCTTTTTAACTGCCTTACTTGACCCTCGAGCAACCTTTGAAATTTGTCAACGTCCGTAGTAATTTGCCCCGATGGTGAGCAGATTAGCTTCTAAAAGGAATAGGAAAGGCTGAAACACCTTCGTAATCATGGTACCATGGTACTTGTAGTCCGGCCTTCATAGTCACTATTCCCCATGTTCCGTTTGTGGGAGTGTTCAACTAAGCATTCTTGGGAGCACTAAGTTAATAAGAAGTCGGATTCAACCTAGAACCAGAAAACATTAGATCTCAGATTTGGTATCTAACATTGCCCTCTTCTTATGGATTTTCCTCCCAATTTGCCCTTAAAATCAACATAAGGTGAGCTCCTTCAAGGAACAAGGAACGAATCTGCTTCAAGTTAATTAATCAAAAGGAGAAAATGAATGTAAGTCGCCTTCGTCTCTTTATTCAAGTGCTTGGCTCCTAAGTCCGTGGATCAAACAAGGTAGGAGTATTCTGCCCTCCATTTGGTCCGTTCCAACATCAAGTGGATGCGGACTTATGATCCTTGTCAAACCTTTCTAAAAAGGAGACACTAGGGATATCGAAGTGGCAGCGGATGCAACCAGGCACAAGTTAAACTAGTGAATTCGCTTCTGACGTGAAATCTCTATTTTGGAAATGTTCCACTGGACTCTCTCTCTGGTGTCCGAATTCCTGCGACGTGTAAAGCTAGAGCTGAAGTCGCATCTCTCGGGGAAGAATATTCGCTATCCCTCCACTGGCTTATGCATTCTGAATATTGCCGTGGATGAAAACCGAATGCATCATCCATTTCCATTCCACGTTTTCTTTTTTTTGGGAGTATAGTAGGCGAATGCGTTACGCACAGAGTGTTGAACTCCCGCAATATTACACGGTCGAATTACCAACTAACAACCTCCCTGTCATCAGAGAACTAGCCTGAAACCGTTTGACACATTACTTCAGGCTATCCCTTTCGCTCTCTCGCCTTTGGGAGCCTGCAAAACAGGGAATCCATTTCAACGAGAGGGGAGGCGAGCAAGGAAGTTGTCAGTTCAGGGAACCCCTTGCCATCCGGTCCCATCGCCGGTCGAGTTATTCTTCGCAATAAGAAGAACCCGAGCATAATGCACAACACGACTCCAGCTGCCAGCGCTCTTCAACACTTCTCTGACAATGTTGTCTGGAGAGAGCTTCCCTGTGTCGGCATAAAGCTGCTCGCGAAAAAAGTCCCACATTTCGCAAGAGAAAAAGGTATGTTCAGGATCGTCCGCTACTTCATTGCAGAACACGCAATCAGGAGATCGTGCCTTCCCAGTCCTATGCAGGTAAGAATGGAAGTTTGGTAAGGAAGTAATCCATCTCGCCGTGCATTCGGTTCAGCCACCGGTCGATTAGCCGCGCAGTCCATCTGCCCCTTGGCTCATCTTGCCAGGGGAATTGCCACTCAGTAAGGATGCGTTGACGTTCTTCACGGGCAACCACTTCTCTTAAATTATCGCCCTTACGGTGGCAGATAGCATAGCATTCCTTAGCAGGAAGGCAACGGGGAATTACTCCCGTGATCACGGGCTGGTTCTGAGGCAGTGCGATAGGCACACGCCACTCGAAAAGTTCGCTTACGATGTACCGCCTTGTCAAGAGCGTCAGCTCGTACCTCCGCGCCATAGAGCAGAACCGACTGCGTTGATCCCATAAGGAAACGTTTCCTAGCAGATATAGGGCCCCCAACATTCGCTGCATTCGACTCAAGGCCGAGACTTCAGCTGCAGCCTTGTCCGGTGCTGTTTCGATTTGCTCGAAGAAGCTCATCTTTGAGTCGAGCATTAAAGCAATGTATTTAACCCCTGGTTTTCACACTCTGGTCAAGATTACTACTTCAGTTTTATCCAGGACATGGCTGAAACCATGAGCATTCTGCTTTGCAGGGGGAAGACTTTCAGATAATCCCTTAACATGCGTAAGAGATAGCCTGGCACGTGGAATTAGTTTTCTAATGTGCTTAGCATATCTGTCCATCTTACGGAATGTATCCGTCGAAACTGGCGGTTGTTTGCCTCGGCTCAATGAACTGCATCCAAGACCTCCATAACAGCATCCACTGTGGATCTCTCTGTTTTGAACCCGAACTGCCTTGGGGATAAGTCCCCAGTAGCGCGGATCCCTTCAGTGAGTCTACACCTGATGAGTTTCTCCAGCACTTGCCCGGCCGTGTCAAGCATACACAGCGGTCGATATGCAGACGGGAGCTCCGGATCTCCTTTTCCCCCGTCAAGCAAACGTTGGATGCCCCAAGCATCAAGTCTGGCCGTTGGCGGAACACCAGTTTGTAAACTTACGCCGGGATACCATCAGGATCTGACGCTTTCCTGTTTTTCATGATGAGAACCGCTCCTCCCGCGCTGTGTGCGACGATCTCACCAGGCGTTCTATGATCCCTGCAGAGAAGAGACTTTCGCTTTCATTGCAGGTCTTCCCTTGGTGATCTACCTAGCCGCATCTCCGGCATGATGTCCTCCTGTCCGGTCCCTTGCTGACGTGTTTCCATAGTCCAGTCACATGATGTGGGGGGGGGGTTGGGGAATATTCGCATTCGTATCCTGCATACTACCCATCCAATTTTGATTTTTCCGCTGCTTATGAATTTTCTCGCATATTGCTCGCGGACTTTCACCACGGCGAGGTTATGGACTTTACATACACCATTTACAGAGGTGATACTTATTCGGGCATTAGTTACCTCTAGACATTCACACTTTATGGTCTTCTCCACTTTCATCTTTTCGATGAGGCGGTCAAGATCTCGGACTTCTAGAGAGCACATAAGCTCTAGACTAGAAACAAGAGCCCTCTTCCCCAATAACCTCTTGACCGCTTCGCAAAACGTATGCCTTCGGGTTTCATCTTGTAGCGGATTTCACTAAGGACTTCCGCAAATGTCTTGCCTTCCGTCTGCTTAATGAGCAGAGCCGACGGTCTAGTCCTTCTTCGTTTCCTCGTTCTTCCTGATACTGGCCTTTGCTCTGTAGCACTCTTGTCTTTGAACAAATGGGTCGCTGGCGGCGCAGTCCTGTTGCTTTTATCCTTCTTCATGTTCTTTTTTTGGGCCCTGGAAATTACTTTGATAAAATCTCCTTGAAGCACGACCTTCTCTTTCCGCTTTTTCCCCAGTTCACTTTGCAGGGGGCTAATAGCGATCTGTTTGGTGCTAGCAGTGTTCTCAGTTCTTCTTTCCAATCATCTTCCGCTGCTCTCCACGTTCGCCTGTAGAAAGAGATACAGTCCAGTAGTTCCTCCAGTTCCATCATCCCATTTTTGATGCCTTTGCTGACGTTCATCTGGAGGAACGTTGCTTCACCATGCACGGCAGCCTTTCCTTTCTTCGGCTCTAATTGGGATGTCGATTGCACTTCTACCCGTTTGGTGCCCGAATCCATCTGCTCAGGACTAACAATCCTGACTGGGCTTTTGTCGGAGCCGGGGCTCTACAAAGTATTGGAGTTGCCGCCCCCGCACCGGGTGCATCGCCCCGACCCCAGTTCTCTGAGGCCTGACCTACGCTTAGTTGCTCTCGCAATTCAAGGACGGTTCAATGCTAACTACCCAACCAGGATCCCGAGGGGGCTAGCTTCTGATACACGTCACAACTATCATCATAGCAGGCCTGGACTCACATCACCCCAACAATGTCAACATAGAGCTGTCGACGTGTCCGAGGACTCAAAGTGCATTCTGACGTGTACTGGTCATTCGCAGTTCGCTCTTCACCGATAGGCTTTCTGAAGGCTAATATCTAGGACGTAGGTATACTGCCAGCCATACATATAGGTATACTACATTTTGAGAACGTTCTTTAAACCTAGCCTAGAAGTAAAGATAAGAAATAACCTCCCTCAAGTATTTAAGCCTATTCATAAGTAGAATTAAGAAAACGGAACCTGTCCATGACTGCACTCTTAGTTGAACTGATCTTCATAATCATAATCTCGATCGTCGAATGAACTTCCCATCATATCCTCTCATTTTTCCACGTTTCTTTCATACACGTAAGTCACCCAAGTTTAGAGCTTGGCTAGTCTGCAGCTCCATAAGAGCATATGTTGTAATAGTATGGTCAGCATATGATCATCAGTAACAGCAACAATTGCGCAGGTGCTTTAATTTCACTCCGCAGTACAGGTAACAACAATAAATGGATCTTGCGTCGATCGCGTCCCATAACTTATATAGAGTGTTCAACATGAGTTTGCTGCGCTCTATGAAGAAGGAACCGATCTTTCGCATGGTACTCGGTGTAAGTCAGGGCGAGATCACATTAATTTCCAACTGTTCATGTGATCGCATACAGAAACCATATGGACACAGATTGGCCAGGTGATGATCTCCAGCAGTCGCATACGGACCAAGTTCACCCAGAGGAAAATTGAAAAGCGTCCGTAAAGAGTCTCGTCCAGGATGGAAATAACTTTTCGAAGAAGACATACGTACTCATATGGCGATCGGTCCCGGTGGTGACCATTATTTTGCCATCGGTCTTGAACTCGATCCAATTTCCCATTACAGATTTTCCCTTCCTGCTTGGAGGTACGTGTCATCCGGACGATCATAGCAATTTATTTTCCAGCATGATCGGCCGAAAGGGGCGAAAATGAGACCCATTTTATCGCTTGATCGCCAAGATCGGCGTCTTCTCTGGAAGTCGGCGTAATGAGGCAGGGGCAGCCCAGCTACATGGAAATATTTGATCAATTTGTCTTTCAATGCCGAGACTAAAACAAGTGCAAACTTCAGGAAGAGATTTTTCCCGGTTCGAAAAGTGCTCTTTCTATTTGAATTTTATTGGCAATTATAACCCAGGGTTATTAGCGAAATATGGACTGTACGATTAGCCAAGGAGACAAATGGCGATAGTTCCAAGTGGTTTTGATTTCTTGAATTTTTCAAGTAAATTTATGCGACTATACCGATAAGGTCGAGGTTTCCCCACTAACTTCCAATGGCTCTAGTTCGCTCCTGGAGCATGCTATCTAACTATCAGAGCAATGCGGACTACCACCGACTTCATAGTTACGCTTCATTCATAGCATCTTCATATTTTAATTCATTAAAAGTGGAAAAATCTTTTCTTGAGATCGATCTCCGTGCGCAGAGGTAAGTCTATGTGGTCACTATTGGTCTGGGCGGAGTAGGTCTATTGCGTTGGATTAATGTAGGTCTAGTGATTATGAGGACATGCAATTTATGTAGTCCGCATACTGTGTGAAATGAGGCGAGGTGGCTTTCTCAACCAATTTCTTGATATTGGATAGATTTTCCGAAGTCTATTTTCCATTAATAGAATCAGCTTTATCTCGGGCTAATTAAAAGGAATTTTAGAAAAATTAATAAGAATCAGTGCATAACTATCAAATTGGAAAATGTATGTTATATTTTGCGTGGTACAGTTTCTTATCAGGAGTAAGACACGCAAGAAGGACCTTCAAGAACGAAGCCTTTGGGTGCGTGTATATATATCTTGAGAACTGAAATTGGACAACAATTTCAATATAAATTGGTAACTTTTAAGATTCATTAAATTAATGTAAAACGAAGCCATTGAATTATATTATGGGAGATCGTTCGCTTTTGTCAACCTAGGGATTTTTCTAGGAATTTCTCAAGATTCTTGAAATTAACTGCTGGACTTAGAAAATACTTTGCAAGTGACAGCTTAAGCAGGAAGCGCAGTAAATATTGTTACACTAAATCAACCGGGCCCTCATGGAGATTAGGTTTTCGCCATTATTGCAAGATAAGGAATAGCACCCTTGAAAACTCAACTGTACTGGTATCCACCTTAAATTTTTAGAGTTGTCAGTGAAATGGCATTTGTCGCCACGATGTGAATATGCATTATATTCAGGACAAAAACTGCCCACCAAAATTAAGACCTAGACCGGCCGAAGCAGAATTTAATTATGTTATTCATAGATTGAGAGACTCCTGAGTCCAACACCTACTTTATGGGGGTCTGGTCCAATTAGAAAGAAACTCTCTCCGACTGTTTCTGATTCACAGACTCTTTTGTTGTAGGCTAGCACCCAACTTTTGAAAACATAGTCAAATCGCGATTTCGTCCAGGGCAGAGGCAACTCATAGAGGCCTATGTGACTGAGATGTGACATACAGTAGTCACCGGACGTATGTAGCCGAAGGAACCAAGGTTACTCTTGAAGCAGGTTCAATTAGCTCCACCCATTTGTTTTGGATCAAGCACCTTACAAGTTTAAATGTCAGGCAACCATAAAGTAGTTCTGGGAGTCAGAGTCATTAAGTTAGTGGACAAAAATTTTCGGGTTAGGGTGAGGTTGACATACTACTTATTAATTAAGGAAATATTTAAAAGTTTGAATTTTTCTAGAAATATCAAATTTTCGGAAGCCAGGTTTGCTGTGCTGTATATGGCGATCAGTTAAAACTTTCCGGTCTCTATACATGCCGCAAGCAGAAGTATCGAGTATTTTTTTGCGGTTCCTATCGGGAAACAGGACATATTCCCGTGATCAGCCCATGCTTGTGTGCAAAGTTTTGATGGATTATCCTACATATACCATTGTTCCTGTTCGTCTATTGCTCTGGCACCATCATTGTGCAACCAGAAATCAGATGATCCAATGTTTCTCTATCCACTCCTTCATTATTATAATAACTTTATAAGTCACCATCTTGAATGACAGCAAAGAGCTTCCCAGCACGCAGCCATCTATTTGACACATGTGTTTGCCGTATATTGCCTTCGACTCGTCCACTATTTGCCGTAAAAACAAGTAACAAGCCAACTGAAGGCGGGGGGGGGGGGGGGGGGGGCTGATAATCTGCTGCAACGTCAACTAAGCCCCCGCCTCTGATGTAATGAGGCAGGTTCATCCACTTTACAGCAGAATTTGGATGATGCATTTGGAATTTAGACATAGCAGTCAGCAGCCCCCCGGAAGTTTTTCATAACGGTTATACGCAGCAGGAATTCGGACAGCGGAACATCCTTTAGATCACCAATTCGAGCATAAGTTCCATTCAGAATTCCTAGATATTTGTAGAAGGCAGTCTCGGTCGTAGCTTCGATGTGAAGGTCACGAATGCTATGCCCGGAATGTGGCTCGTGATGACCATTGCGGATGGCTTAGTTTCGACACTTGTCTAATCCAAATTCCATCCTAATATCACGGCTGAACGTGTCTACTATTCGCTACAGACTTCTAAGGCGGTCGTCAGTACCAGTATGCAACTTGATGTCATCTAATTACATCAGGTATGTCAGCTTGCACTTAGCACATAGGCCATACTTGATTGCAAAACGATTCCCTTTAGCATCATTCAGTAGCCAAGAAAGGGGGATCAGTGTCATACAAAACCAAAGGGGACCCAACGAATCCCTTGGAAGATGTCTTTCGGTATACGGATAGGCTACGAGGTATTGGCACCCTCAGATGAACGCACTGATAAGGTGGTATGCCACCCTTCGATGACTGTTGTCAACAACTTTTTTAGTTTCGGATCTATCCGATACAGACGTAGGACATCGATTAGCCAGTTATGCGGGACGCTGTCGAAAGCCTTGTCGTAATCGATATAGCAACTAAAGAGGTTTCCTAAACCTCTAGTTGCTTGTCCTACAACTACCGATTGATCGCATTGACCCTTCTGCTAATATGATGAGTTTGTAGAGGGTGGGTAAGTTGATGATCGGTATTGGGTCTGCGGGGTTCTCCACCGTGTCCTTTTAAGGGACAAGGTAGGTAATTTCCGCAGTGATGAAAGGTGGAACTTCTCAGACCGACCGAGACTGGTTTATGCTGTGTGCCAACCGAAGATGTGTAGTAGTAAACTTGTTATACCGGAGATTCTGCACCCGAGTCGAAGCAGTAGCAAGTGGCGGTAAGATGTTATACCTGCCCGAGCCGTTGTTATCTCGTAGTAGGATCGGATGATAAAGAGGTGCGAATCTGCTGAAGTGAGCGGCACTGAGCGACATAGCCGCAGCTGGCGGAATCATGGTCCTGGCCATTGTGGCGTCTAGATGTCTAGCCGTCTTACGATTGGTGGTTTCGAAGCGGGCTATCCATTGCGGGACTCCGACCTAGTCACCAAGTCAGACAACTCTCGACGATCATCCGTACCGCACTTTCTCTTTCTTCTCATTTTTGGTAGTGCATTTTATACCTAACAGTCAGGTATTGTGATAGCTTCCTGAGTGAATGATCTTCAAGACTGCAAAGTGCCTGCACTTTTCTCACCTACATCGTGAGCCGCTGTGGTGCCGAACAATCGTTTAAACTGAGGGTATCCATCCCTCTTCCTTTCGCAACTGCGCTTGGGTCCGGCTACGGTGGAGTAGTGTTTAGTATTAAAAAAAATGAGGATTGAAGTTTTCAAAACGACCCTCGTAAACCAGACAGAGTACTTATGAAGACTGCAGGATGAAAGGGAAGAACGAAATGATAGAGACACCAAATGGTCGTACAAGGTCCCTATAGAACTGCAGTTACTGTTTGACCTATTGCCTGTAAATGATTCAAAAATAATACAAGGTGATTTCAAAACTAAAACTGGCAAGAAGAGAGTCCATCGGGGCCAGTAGAGGTAACAGTCTTCACAATGAAAGCAGTTCATCTGCTGAACTTAAAACGGTTGTCAGCAATTGTTCACCTTTTGATAAAAGGCGGCAGCTACTGGTTTGTCTGAGACATCAACTAAATCAGCGATCAAGACATTATTCATATAAATGAATGAGAAATGCAAATATCTAAAAAGCTTGCTCTGTCTTGCACCATCCGCAATTCATTCATATGAACTGGAAGAGTCCATAAAGTGTATCGCTTTTTCGGAAGCTCCAGGGAATTAACTGCCGACGCTAGCTAGATCCAAGGTTGGAAATAATTAGCAGTTGAAGGAGACACTCAAATTATAATTTCGCAAAAAGTTTTCCAAGTTCTAAAGAAGAAGAAATTGGAAAAATTTGGGAGGCCAGCAGAACAGACCCATTGTGGAGCTGAATATTGTGCCTCGCTGGCTGTGTAGAATGTTCAGTATTAACTTTAAAATATTTCTGGAGAGTTGAAAGAACTTTCATGTCGACAACATCCTCAAAGACATTGCAAACCGGATCAACTGAAGAGAATTAAATCTCCCCGCTATTCCTGTTCTACAGGTTAACTAACATCCCACGATGCCATAGCAGGTCTGCGTCTATTATTCAATTGCTGATGTCTGCGGCTAGAAACTTTCGTTAAAAAGTGTGTGCAATCTCAAATTGAGTGCTACCAGTCTGCAGCCATAAGCACTTACTGGCTTGACTTCAGAATCAAACGTCTGATTTGGGATTAGCCAATTTTTTAACTACCCTCGCTATAGTCATCATTTGTTGCCTCAGTTTAATCAATTCACAGCCATCCGTCCGAGCCACTACAGTCACGGTTGGACGGGTAATTAACTTGTAAAAGTTGTCAACCTCATTTGCCTGCTCGTCCAAGGAGCCGGAGTTGAAAGAAGCGAAGAATCATTCATCTTATCCACAAAAGGGCGACAAACGGGTAAGCGAATAATGCAGAGGCATCTTCTTACTATGAACTTCCTAAGAAGTATTCATCAACATTTTGGAGAAGAGGCTGACTTTGTATCGAAAACCTAATTGACAGATTGGGAACTATTCAGGGGTCAGGTCACGTCCAACGATAGAACGAAAGTTCGGATGGATCAAGAGTATGTAGGGCCGAGCTGAGAGTAGGTTTATCCAACTGGCGCATATTCGTCCGCTTGCTGGTTATATTTTAGGGGCAAACGATCTGGTAGGCCATGAATCGGAGTATCTGCACCGAAACCGCCCTCCTTGCGTTGGGAAAAGAGCTGATAGGGCCGAAATTGAACAGCATACGCCAAAGGCTGAGTGGCCTAGAAAGAGCTTGGTCTCTAGTATGTGAAGTGCGAATATTTTGATCACCTGCAGTTTCAAGCAAGACCCTTACCTTGGTATTTTGACTAGCCATTTATCCTGAATTACTCATGAAACCAAGCCATGGACTCAACAAACACGAATAAAAACCGGTCGACGATAGATGAAGGAGAGGCGGTTATACTAAGGGCAACATCGGAGGGCGAGCTGCTTGCATTCAGTCAGGAGACAGTAGCTGCCGAGGGGAGTACAGTCAGTACCAGCTATAGCCCCACTGTGGTGAAACTGAGGACGTCGATGTAGCAGATGGATTTGCCGTTCCCAATTGAAAAACCAGTGTCGTCGAACTGAACGTAGCAACTATAAGCCAGAGTACTCCTACCCCGAAACCATGGAAGTCGAGGATCCCTCAAGCAACAAAGGCCGATAAGAATGTCGATTACCGATAGCCAGAAAACAAGCGGAATACTGCTCAAGATATACATAAGATGCGTATTCTGAACAATATTACGAAGAATAAACACGCCAGTACTGTCGACAAGCGGAATGAGTAGATCCTCGCCAAATGCCACGCAGTTGTAGAGAAATACAACAACGAGCGCTTGGAAGCCAGTAAAACGCGAAACCTACAGTTTTTAAGCGCAATCGACTTCAAAATGAGGTCGAACAAAACAGCAAAAGCAGCAGTGCCTGCAAGTACGTCTAAACAATTCAATGGCATGGCCAGCAGACACTTAAGGAAAGACCCGGCGGATGATAATTCCGCCTTAATCAGAGGAAGAGTTAATATTACAATTTATTCCAAAACACAGAGGACACTGGTCGGGGTAGACCTAGAGCATGTATTCTCGCCTGGAAGAGCCTGCACACATTTTCGTGCTAGGACCTGAGTTCCAGCGAGCTTACTGTGATCAAACTGGAACAGGTGGGGGAGAAATACATGTATATCTCCTTGGTTACATGGTTCATGACCGATTATCATCATAATCAACGGCGCAACAATCGGTATCCGGTCTAGTCCTACCTTGGTAGTTCACCAACAAAAGCCGGCTAGAATCCTGACCTACGGTATCGCTTCATCTGAAGCAGGGTTTGCCACGTCCTCTTTTTGTATCACTGATATTGCCCTTACAGACTTTCCGGGCTAGATCATCCTCACCCATACGGATTAAGTGACCCGCAACGTATTCAGCCGGATTTTATCTACAATCAGACTGCCGTGATGTCGCTCATAAATTTTATCATTATATAAGCTGCGGAAACAGCTTCAACAAAAGGACTACAACATTTGACGATGACCATCGGAACAAAGAAGCCCAACCTGGGGGCACAATGTAAGGAATACGCTTTGGTGCAGCTAGCAAATCAACGAAAAGTGGCTTTGACTCTATTCATTTCTCCAGCTCGGTGAGCTGTGACGGTTGAAGGAGATCCTTGGTATCATCATATTAACCAATAATGAGGCTTTCAGGATGGAGAACTGGAGAATGTCTGACCAGAGACTCTTCTCAGATCACAGCTGGATTTTTTTCAGTCTAGATTACGCTGTAGAGGTCTCCAACTTTTTCAGAAACCCCATGTGAATCGACTGGAGGAAGTTTGGTCGAGTTATCAAGGACAAACTCTCCAGTGCGCGAATCGGTAACATTAGCCAGTCGAACTGAAGGCGAAAGTTGAGACTCTGCAAAAGGCATTCTAAACCGTATTCAAAGTCTCGATCCCTACAAGAGGGCATTGCCATCGTGGTGGAACGGAGAGCTTCCAGACCTCTGGAAGTTGACCAGGAAATCTTCAATATTTGCTGCAGCCATAAAAGAACTGCCTGGACGCGGTCCTCATCATTGTTAAAAATTTAAAATACCAACGAGTGTGCGAGACTCAGTAAGATTCTGATCAAGGAACATAAGAGATGATCCTTTCTCACAAAGTCCAAATGATCCTGGACGAAATCTTCTTGTGAGACCCTGAAGCTGCTGATGCCTACGTATTTTCCTGTCAACGAGGAGAACTGTGAGGCAAAGACTTACTTGGAGGGTATCCCCTGTCGGGTGACATTATCAAGTCGGTAATTAAAATAGGAAGAGAGTCTGAGCTGAAAAATGGTATAAAGGTTGGGGGGAAAATTGCTGAAATTAGGAGGAATCTTGGAAAAAACTTTAAACGCTTGTATCTCCGTTAATATTGAAAATTTCGAGAAAAGGAGCTTAGTTCGCGATCACTACTATTAGGGGAGTGTCTAAGCTTCAAAATGGTATATAGGTTGGGGGGTCTGGGTGCCAGGAAAATTGCCGAAAATTGCCGTTAAAATCGATAATTTCGAGAAAAGGAGCTTAATTCGTAATCACTAGTATCGAGGAGGAGTGGCGAATCGGGGATTTGTCGCAACATTCTGATAAAATCTTCTTCGCCAAGGAAGGGCCATGTGCAGGGGTTTTCTAATTGCAGAAACATATGATTCAATATGCAATGCCCGTTCCGTAGAGTTCTTCTTCCTCCTTAAGAATTTGTTCTCAGTTGGTCGCATTTTCCTCTCTCTGTCGCTAATCCTACGCTCGGAACGGTTGATGTGTTTCTCGTCTTTCAAAGTAATCCCCAACACGTCCATGAATTACAAAACGGACATTGAAGGTCGTTACTACTAAGTGGATAGTAATTCCAGCCACCAGTTTATCCGAGTGCAAATGTTTTGGAGCCAAAATCCAAATATGCACAGCTTTTGAGAGACTCGTTGCTGTTTTGAGTGTCCGCACTCAAGGAGGTTTCCAATAAATTATTAGAAGGCAGATTCCCGTATGTCATTTTCATCAGCTGTAGGATCTGGGATCAATGGCAAATGTGTCATGCTGAAATCTTAAGAAAGTCCTTTGGTCCACGGCCTGATGAGGCTTGATAACCGGAGTGGTTGCACACCAGTAAACGCTTGAAAAAATCTTAGGTATTCCTATTTTCGCCCCGCTTCCCATGAAGGAACGTGCTTTTCACAAAATCCTTTTTATGGCCTATTCCTAACATCATCTACTTGCAAAATATGCGAAAAGAATCGACCTGTTGAAAGCGAAACGGTAGAAGATCCCCTTAAGGCGTTGTAATCAGTGGTGACATCAGTTCAGAGGATCGCTCTGGCACTTCCTTTGTGACTGCCCAGCTCTAGCTAGAGCCACGCTTATGGACGCTAGGTAAACAATTCTTTGCGTACCTCAAATAGATCTTTAGTTATTATTTCCGAGTTATCACAATCTCGGCAGAGCCAAGCATTTAGGCTCGGACGATCCTACCTACTCAAAAACCAAAGGGGCGCCGGCGGCGGCGGCCGGTGGTAGGTCAGTGGGAGAATCCGTCAAGTACTCCCCGCAACATCGAGCACGTATGCAGAATGGTGTACTTCTGCATGGTTTGAACCAGACTGTGCGAAAGTCCCAGGACATCAAGGGAAGCCGTCAGGGATTTAGGTACAATACCTGTAGCTGACAATATTATGGGAACTACAACCACCCGCTCGAGACGCCAAATTTCTTTGATTTCCCGAGCCAATGGCTCATAGTTCACCTTCTTCTCCACATATTTCCGTTCAATGTTGCTATTATGGGGGATAGCAACATCAATAATATACGCGGAGCGACCCGTCTTGTCAACTAACAGTACGTCAGGCTTATTGTGTGCGGTATGGCGATCAGTCAGAACTTGCAGGTCCCAATACATGCTGTAAGCAGAACTATCAAGTACTGCTTGCGGCTCATATCGGTAAACCGGACATGTTCCCGTGATCAGCCCATGCTTATATGCAAGGTTTTGATGGATAACCTTACATACAGCATTATGCCTGGTGATGTATTGCACCGGTGCCATAACAGTACAGCCAGAAATGAGATGGTCCAACGTCTCTAACGCCGAACCACACATTCTGCACTGGTCGTTCTCCACCCGTTCTTTCATGATGAGCTTTTTATAAGCTCGGGTGGCGACCACGCCATCCTGAATGGCACACATAAACCCCTCCGTCTCAGCAAAGAGCCATCTTTTCGACAGATGCAAATCGACAAATGGCTGCCAAAGACAATTCACGTGTTTACCGTGCATTGTCTTCTACTTCCATTCATCGATCCGCTCTTGGTCCGACTTCACCCCACTCAGAGGATTGAAGGATCGATCCTTCAAGTTAAGTTGAGTCATTCCACAGTCTGCCTTACAGACAGCCGCATGCAAGGGACTCGAGTGCTCTTTGCTGTAAAAATAAGCGCGCAGCGAGTCGACTTGGCGATGATGTTGTGCCGCCACGTCAACCACGCCTCTACCTCCGATGTCACGAGGCAGGTTCATGCTCCACGGCAGACTTTGGGTGATGCATTCGGAATTTGGACATAGTTGTCCGTATCTGCCGCTGGACGTTTTCCAGATCGGTCTTTGTCCACGGCAATATTCCGAATGCATAAGCCAGTGAAGGGATGGCGAATACATTCAACGCGTTTATTTTATTCTTCCCCGAGAGATGCGATTTCAGCACCAGCTTTATACGTCGCAGGAATTCGGACAGCAGAGCTTCTCTCAGATCACCAACTCCAGCATGGGTTCCTTGCAGAATTCCTAGGTACTTGTAGAAGTCTGTCTCGGTCATAGCTTCGATGTGGAGGTCACCAATGCTATGTCCGGCATGTGGCTCGTGATGACCTTTGCGGATGGCTTGGATTCGACACTTGTCTAATCCAAACTCCATCCGAATATCACGGCTGAACATGTCTATTATTCGCAACAGACTTCTAAGATGGTCGTCAGTACCAGCATACAGCTTGATGTCATCTAAGTACATCAAGTGTGTCAGTTCGCACTTAGCACGTAGACCATACTTTATTGCAAAACCATGCCCTCTAGCATCATTCAGTAGCCATGAAAGGGGGTTCAGTGCCATACAAAACCAAAGGGGACTCAATGAATCCCCCTGGAAGATGCCCCGCCGTATACGGATGGGCTCTGAGGTATTGGCACCCTCAGATGTACGGACTGATAAGGTGGTATGCTACCCTTCCATGACTGTCGCCAAAAACTTTATTAGTTTCGGATCAATGCGATACAGATGTAGGATGTCGATTAGCCAGGTGTGCGAAACGCTATCAAAAGCCTTGGCATAATCGATATAGCAACTGAAGAGGTTTCTTTGGCCTCTAGTTGCTTGTCCTACAACTACCGAGTCGATAATGAGTTGCTCTTTGCAACCCCTTGACCCAACTCGGCAGCCCTTCTGCTCCTCGGACAGAATGTTGTTGGTCTCGAGGTGCGCATTGATCCTTCCACTAATAATGGACGTGATGAATTTGTAGAGGGTTGGTAAGCAAGTGATCGGTCTTGTTCGTTATTATTATTATTATTATTATATTATAGCTCTGAGGATCTAGACTGACTAGACTCTGCTCTCTTGCTCTTCTGACAGCTGTCACTGCCTTAGGAGGAGGAGAGCGAATAGAACTGAAAAAGGCGTTGGGCTGCACGGTCAATTTGGATTACGCTAAGGTTAAGTATGGTAACAGTGAGTTTATATATTTCTTGAATTTTTAGATTTTAAGGTTTCGAATGGCAAACTAAAACCAAATCTAATTTTTTTGTGTCCGGCTTCGAATTTTCACTATCGTAGATTAACGAGGTGTGTGACAACTCTAAATAGGATCATGTTCTATTGGTTAATGAAGCTGAGCGAGATTAATTGTTTTTGATCATATGAAAATACGTCCTTATCCAATTTTAAAAGGATTAATAAGGACAACCAAAACTAAAAATTAGCGACGTTGTCTCCCATCTGCATTCACCCGTTTTGTTCGGGAATCAGTAAGTGAACATAAAGTCACCCTCAATTTTCAAACGAACGCAACAGAATTCGTAGACAATATAATGCTGGATACCTTAACATGCGTCCCAAGGCGATCTTTTGATTATTTCTAACAACCATTAGCAAACAATAGAACAATAGACTCCCATCATTAATTCACCAAATGTTCGATGAAACAACATAACAGTTGTTGCACTTGTATTCATCCAATTGTGTTCATTGTCCACTCTATGGGTGGTCAAGAAGATTATTATCCGCAACGTATCTTCTACATTTCATCGAAGATACCTCAACATCTCGACAAGCTAGCGAAGAAAAAATGTGTTGCCGACAAAAGGACACAGAGTCATCGAATATAGTTCATAGCCAAATTGCAGATGATTTTCCATTGTCCTGCTGTCAACAAGGGTCATCCTCAACTGAAAAGGTATAAAATCCGTAAAAGAAAGAATTATCCGAAAATAAGGACTCGAGTGTCTTCTCGCACGCACAATGTCCTGCGTAGGGTTTGTGCGAGGTAACCACTTTTCCTCGTTTTTCTCACTTTGCGATGGATACCATCTTTCAGACACTTGTCGAACTGACCTCTGGTGAAGTGAGGAACAACAGGTACGAGACACCTTATTCCGTAAACGACGAGAGAAAACGCATCTCTCTGGGATCTTGTCCTTTTCTGGACCTGGACCTGCAATGCTCGACTTTTCTTCACATCGAATAAATCCGTTCTTAATTTTATTGCCAAAAGTGCGTGTGTCTATCGAACAAGATGAGAGATAGGCTTAGCACAATGTTAGTCCATTTAGGACCATATTTTTCTTGTGTTCTCCTTTAGTTTTAATCCTGTAGCGCATGGCGCTACTCAGTTACTTTTGTCCTTTTTATTGTGGTGTTTTGGAAAAAAAAATATTGGAATCAATTCGGGTCCTTTGTAAAACCCAAAGCTGACAGTTTCTTTGATTTTATGTATATCTGCGGTTAATCTTAAAACTGTCTTTTTTGGCCATGGATTTTTCTAAGGAGATCAAAGGAAAACAACAGCGGTCAGAAGAGGATTGACATGTCAAATAAAAGGATTTCAATTTTGAGCTAATTTTCTTATAGATCATTTTAGGGAGATAAGGATGAAAGGCTGTAAATGGATACCAGGGTACGATAGGAATGACTGGTGAAATCTAAATTAGTTCATAACGTAAATTTATTATCTTTTTATTGCCGAATTCGATGGACTTTTTTTGAACATTTCTGGCTTTTATGACCACATTCGCGTCTACGATTAATCTTTAGATACCTTTTAATTGCATCATTAGCCAGATTTCAATCTTAGATATTTATTGAAGGAAAACAGCAGACTCCCATCATTTTTCGGTTGGAACTTCTTCACATCATTCAAAACGTGATAGTGGGAACTGAACAAGGATTCAATTTAATGAGCACCAAAACTGCAAATTAGATCCGATATCAATAATTTAGTCCAATTTTTATTCAAACAAATTTAACGATAACACTCAATCTAGTGACAAATGTTCACATTTTTTGCTTGATCAATCTCTAAATCTTTAAATATCCAAACTGGATTGTATCTTCTCCTTGTGCAATCTAAATTTTTTCAATTTGAATTGAAACCAGTACTTTCGTGCCTTGTCTGTTTGCAATTGTAAAATTTCAATATGATCGTTATGAAACAAGTTATGCCAATGTGCATAGTGAAAATGCTTCGGATGGCTATTGCGGATAAATGGACAACGCCCACAGTCATATTTACACAGGTTGATGGTTGTTTTTTCTCGTTTTGGGGTTACTCTGGTTACTATTGTTATTGTTTATTGTGATTTTGAGCGGCAACTAAGGTAGAGTGCTCATTTAGATGTGTCGATGTTCTTTGAATCTTACTTAGTCCTCAGATAGTATTGTTAGCTCCTAAGAAAATGAAATTGTTATAATATATAGAACTTTGGCCAAAATGACTAAGCAGGACCATTAGTACTTCTTTTGTGCGTACGTATGCAGGTGGAAAATCTTAGAAAGACACATCCGCTCGAGCTCCGCCGCACAAACGTTGGAGGTAGAACGAACGCATTTGAGAATCGCGCCCACTAAAAGCCACCTACGTCTTGCCAGCCTCAGCCCCGCGGGACCACAATTACTATGACTTCGCGGGGTAGGTTTGCCTGTCGTCTTTCTGTCCTTTTCTACTATCCACCTGCTTTTCTCCTTGAACAGCTCCTGCTGTATTCTTACGATAAGGAGGAAGCCGTAAGCTAACTATCCTTACACTTTAGCATCTCCGCAATTATATTTTCCGGGCTCACGCTTAGTTCAGATTCCTCTTCTTCATTGCAACCCTTAGGCAGAGAAACACGACATGCCCTGGATCCTCCAGTACGAGACCGCATCTAGCATAGTTGGGTGAAACTTCCAACTCAAAGCGGTGCAGGTACTGCATATGACAACCACCGTATCCATGTTTCCGCTCAAACCACATAGGATGTTGAGGATGAGCATGTGCCTTGGTCCTTCGTAGACTAGTCTCATCTGCGTTGTCAGAGTTCATTCGCTTGCCTTGCTGGATTCCCCTCCATACATTTTGCATGGTACAACACACACATTTCTTTCACCATAATGTCGACCGGGATCATGCGCACCACCATCAGTACTACCTCGTGAGATGTGGTTCTAAAAGCACTACAAACTATCCAAGCCAGCAGCTGATAAACCGATTCACTTACTTTCGTCTCTGAGGGTTTGCAATCACCTCTGCTCATACAGGTGAGGAGTAAAGCTGAATGGATTGTACCACTCCGGCTAGAAGCAACCTCCGACAATGTTTCCGATCACCAATATTCGGCAACATTTCTGCAAACGCCGCGGTGGCTCTGATTGCCTTTTGACATACATACTCTTGGTGGTCCCTAAAGCTCACTTTGGCGTCATGGTACTTGATAGCCTTTGATTTCCATTTTCGCAGTGTTCTTCTTTCTACGGTTTGTTTTCAAGACTGCTTCCGTTTTCTCGCCCGCCAAGCTCAGCCCATCTCTTTCCAGTCAGGACTTTACCGCTCTCACTGTTTCTTTCGAGTAGGCCAATACATACTGTGGGTGCTTTGCTGTAACAAGCATAGATAGATCATCCGCAAAGCTGTCTATCGTTGTCCCTTATGGGACGAGAATGGCCAGCACCCCATTATACACGACATTCCATAACACCCAGTACCGAGCCCTATGGTGCCCCTGCTGTGAAAATATACCCTTTAGGGCCCTCGTCTGTCCCATACCTCTCTGGTCCTCTTTGAGAGGTAATCCACCAGACTCGCTGAATTCACGTGAATACCTATGCTATGGAACGCCATTTTAATTCGGCTCCAGTTGGCCAAGTTGATTGCCTTTTTGGCATTGAATGAATTGAAACCATACTGGTCCGTCTTCTGTTACATATGACTGTCTCCATCATCATAGGCAAATCGGACGATATTATGCTGTGTTTCCAGGTCGTTTGTGGTGTATGGGAAGTTGCACCAAATTTTGCTTTTTCCACTGGACAGAGAATATATGCCACGTCTCAAAGGTATTACCGAGGAGGGGGGGTTGGTTGGTTGGCTAGTCTTCATTGCCAGCTTCAAAGGTCTGTTAGGGATGCCACCCAAACCTGGAGTCATAGACAACCATTTGCCTTCCGCAGTTTTCGCAGTTTTCGGTAAGAAAGCAGAGTGGTAATAATCTCTCTCAGGAAGCGTGGACAGGTCGTCTGAGGCAACCTTGATAACATTTTTACTACTGCGCTGTAGGCCCCACTCCAAGGGTTTATTTCCGCATCGTCGCACAAATATTTGAAATAGTTTATTGAGTTCTCCGAAGTGGCCTGTGTATTTCCTCTCGACCGTCGCTACTGGGCTTTTCTCTGAATCTTTGATAAAGCTTTATTGCCCGGAAACTTGTAGCTCGCAAACTGCGATTTCGTGGTTTCACCAGTAAATTGGGTTGCCTACTTGGGAGCATAGGGTAATTCGGTTGACTTTATCTCTGGCGGCAGATTGCCTTGTGGGCACAATGAGTATAATCCTTATTGATTTGGCAAGCGACTCTACTGACTAAAGGGATGCTCCCGTATGTCAAGTCCACCATAAAATTCGAACCACTCCGCCTGAATGTGAATGACCTCGCAACATTTGCGAGTACCGCGTCTAGCTACTCGAATCCCTCGACGGGAACCCTTCCTCTCGAATTCATTGTCGGGCAGCCCCATTCAAAAGTTCACCTATAGAAATCACCTGCTATAACTATCGACCAACGTCCTCTTGCATCCAAAACCAGAGCGCTCAGCATCGCTTTGATGAAGCCTTCTTCCGAGTGCTCGATTATTTTCTGGAAGGCTTGTTCTTCGCAAGACCATAGCGCTGCTTGGCCCATTTGATCTTTGACCCGAACACCATCACCGTGATTTCGATATCGCTCAATAACTATGACCACGTCGATATTTTTGTCGCGGATGGTTTGCACGCAGGTTCTACACCTGGGTCGCCTGGCTGGTTGATTTGCAACAGCTCCATCTGCGATTTATGCTGAGGGCTCTCCGTTGTCCTGACTGTACAACACACGATATCCTGTCTAGACCTGCCAATGCCGACAGCTGTCCTTCATCCCTGTTCTTTTCCTACCACAAATATTACCTCTATTGGCTTTCCAGGCTGGATCATCCTCAAGCATAGAAATTATATGACCCGCCCACCATTGGTGCTTTTAAATTCCATCGTTATGTAGGCTACGAAATAGTTTATCCTCCGGCAGGGAAAAACCCATCCCGGATTCTTTTATGTATGCCAATCAGTTTTTACATTCCTGAACGACTTATGAAGTGACCAAAGAACTATTCTGTGCCCACAATGGAGTCTGAATATCAATGTAGATTGCTGTACACCTGTTAATTACCGAGGTTATCGCATACACTTCAGCCTGAAAAACTATTTAGTCGTCCAATGACCAATGGAGAACCCAATTCTAGTTTTCAATCGAATCTACTCCAAAACTCTGTTCTCCTTTGCGCCTTACGGCTATGACCTTCGGCTATCGAAAACGGATTATTATTGATTTCTGGAATGTGCGCACGCTCCTCGGAAGCGGTAGCGTGGATATTCGGAATCCTCTCCTTCTGTAACTCGTGTGGGTATTCCAACGATATAAGCTGGAAGTAAGTTGGGGGCCCTCTGGACAATACTCTCCTCCCTTTTGCGACGGCATCGAATATAAGCCGCAGTTTCCACTGCGTCTACAACAACAGCACTGCGTTGTACTGTCTAGGTGACCGTCTCCTTCCTGGGTGCCGTATCACTTTGAGAGTCTTCTTTCTTATTTGTGCGTCTTGATGTCTCGTCAGGTACTTCAGCCGTGTCATTCCCACTTTTGATTCTCCATTGAAGTTTCTGCCAGCGCATCGTGTGCAAGGGCACAAATGTGCCCTCGGAACAAGGACCCTACCTCAGTTCTCATTCTCAGGCCTGACCTACGCTTAGCTGATTCTGGAACTCACAAATGGATCAATGTTCGCTCGAAGCAACGCGGTTTACTAGTACCGGTTCAATACACATTACCCTGTTAATAGCTCAGCCGATCTTATCTTCGGTAATTATTGATTTGGTAGTCAGGCTGGGGTGGCTGTATAACTTCCAGATAACACTCTGATTGACAGTCCTCCTCGGTGGCGAGCAAGTCCGTGTGAACCAGTAGCTCCAAGGTTTCACAAATGTCCAGGAGCCTTGCGACTTTTTACGAAAGGATGGACTCTTATGTTCCTTCGGCAGAATCTTACTGAGTTTTGGCAGATTCGGTTTCAATATTTCGACAATAGTCTAACCAGAACTGTCTTTTGGTAGCCTTGATGGCGGACTTGTACTTCTTCAAACATTCTTTGTATGGCTACCAATATTTGTGCCTGTAGCAGATGTTGAATATTTCCCTGGTCAGCTTCCTGAGGCTGGACAAATCTTCATTCTACCACGGTGGCAGTGTCTTGCTGTATTTAACAGGAAAAAAGACTTTAAAGCGATTTTGAATGTCTTTTCCCCAGCCCCGACCTATCACTCCAGTTCGTCTGGCGTGCCAATCTTACCAATTTGCGCGCCGGAGAGTTTGTTCTTGATAACTTGACCAAACTTGCTCCAACTGCTCCCCTTCAAGTCTCTGAAAACTTTGAAGACCTCTGCAGCGAAGTTTAGGCTGTAAAGTATCCAGCAATGTTCTGTGGAGGAGCTCTAGTCAAACACCCTCCAGGTCTTGGCCCCAAGAATCCCATTGTCGGTTAGTAGGTCGTTATCAAAGACTCCTAACCGTTGCAATTCACCGAACTGGGAAAATTGAAGATTGGCATACTGCACCTCTTACCCACCGATAGATTTGTATTAATAATAAGATCAAAGTATGACTCACCTCTTTCGTTGATTTCGTATCCATTGCATTGGCGTCGCAACCTACCAAAAGGTTGGCCTTCTTTGCTGCTATCGTAGTCGTCAAATGTTGCAGTATGTAAGCCGAGGAAATATACACGTTCTCTGTCCCTGCCTGCTCCATTTTGACCCCGGCATGGTATTCACACTCAGAAAAGCGTGCAGACAGTTCCTCGCAAGGGGGGGTACATGCTCTAGGTCTGTTGCGATCCGTCTCTTGCGCTGTGGAGTAAATTGTGATATTTGCTTTGGACGGTTTGGTAGCCACCGATCCACGTCTCCTCCTCCTCTAGGAGGAAGGCAGCAGATTAGCCCAAGTGCACTTCGTCAGTTCCCGTCGGACCGTTGATTCTCATCACTTCCAACAGCATGTTGGATCGATCTCGTCTTCAGTTCGATAGTATTTGAGAGCAGTGGAGTTCGCTTTCTGCTCGTCTGCAGGAGTTTGCTGCTATATTCTTCAACAATAGCCTGGTATTTAACGAGGTCCTTCTCATCCTGCTCATCATCAGTACCGATCTCTTTATGCTTCACATTCTTGCTGAAAATATGCATGACCTTCTAGTATTGGCTCATAAGGAGAATACTAATGGACCTCCGCTCCTTAGCCGCTTTCCGGTAACCGATATTCTTGTCAGTCCTTGTTTTCAAGGGTGCCGCCGATATCGACCGTTTCGGGTTAGGGGTACTATGGCTGGTAGTCGCTGCACCCAGCTTGACGGCAGTGGATTTCAAGCTGGAAAATACTAGCCCGTCTGCCGCCTCGCTCCGTGAGGTCTTGCAGTTGGTTTCAGCACAGTGGTGCTTCGGCTGGCACCGACCGTACTGCCATCGACGGCTACTGTCTCTTGGCTGCTTGTCCTCTAATGATGTACCAGACATCACCACCTCTTCTTTTATTGAGGGTTTTTTGTTTTGATTAATTGAGTCCATGTCTTCGTCCTACGAATAGTTGGGGATGAATATCCACCCTGGCTAACCCGGCCACCAGGATAATGGTCTTCTTTGAAACTGAAGGTGCTTAAGGTATCCTGAATGCACGTTCTAAAGACCAAGCCCCCATTAGCCACCCAGTCATTGGCGTATGCTGTTCAACCTTGCCTTGGAGTCCTGTTAGCTGTTGCTGCTTCAGTGCATCCAGGTTTGCGCTCAAACAAGTCGGCCATCACCCCATCTTCATCAAGGATTTTTTTTTAAATTAAATGATATTGCAGTTTTCCTATTTCAAATTAAAATATCCTTTACAATGGCTGAAAAGTGAGGTCAGGCTCAAGAGGTCCCTAAAACCAAGCACCATATTAAGTAAGTGAACACCATCCCTTAAAATACTGTACACAGCCATTCACTTTCATACAACGCATACTTTGTGGCTATCTTTCGAATAGATTAAGTATCAACGATAAATTTTTATATAAATCTTAACAATAAGTCGCCCGAGGACGATTTTTTTCCGAAAACGGGAAGAGATCACATTATGACCATTATATCGCAGAAAGTACTGCGGAAAAGCGAAATAAATTTTTATTGGGCCGTAATTGCACAAGAGAATGAAAAACAAAATCCCAAGCATAATCAATGGATAGAACGGTCCAAGTACTGAGGTATTTGGGCTTGGATTTTTAGTGTCGTTTCTTGGCCATGCCCATAAAGTCCTTGTTTGTTGCCTTCCATCAAACGATATTTAATCGGAAAGAATCATCCGGGGCTTACGAGTGATGGCTAAGGAGGTCATCGTCTTGGATTCAGTTTCATAGGAACAATAGGCTCATAAATCTCATTCGAAGTGCCATAAAATCGAAAGGATGTGGCTTGTGGTAAACGCTTTTGGTGTTGTAGGGGTGAAGGTGAAGTGTCTTCTGGAATGTTACGTGACTAGATAGATTCGGGGGAGGATACTTTGTGGCATGGTACTGGGTTGAGACACTTGCTTGGAGGCAAAGACCATGGTTATGTCGGTTTGTCCTTTCCAATTAGTAAATGAGGTTTTGATGAAAGGCGAGATACGTGCAAGGACTTGATGGATACGCTTTGTCCTCGAACAAACAAAGTGTGATTCTATTTTCGAATCCTTTATAAAACTCAAAACCAATTCCATTGAACTATCGAACATGGACCTCGGAAAAGCATCAATAGTACCCAATTCACCCCATTCCGTAATTTACATATGAACTTTTCCAAAAATAGATCAAGAAATCTCAAATCAATCCAAGACAAATATTGGTCATGTCCCATATCATCTTCAATCTGTTCAGTGTCATAATTCAGCAGATGACTCCCATCTGAACAATACATCACAACATGCTAACATACCAAAAATACCAGAGCTATGGGACGAAGCAATGGTGTCTTCTCATTTGAATTTTTGGTTGACGAACCATTCTGAAGAGTCCTCTTGAACGAAACTCATGGTTCTTAGATTATGAGCCAAGTCACTCATTTTCTGGAGATGCAAGCGCCAATGAGTCCCGTCGAATCATCGGGCAATGCTTCAAGGAAACTGCGTCAATTTTTAAGACAATGCGGGGCTTAAGTCCATCTGCATCAGATAAAAGTTGCTGCTAGTCTGCGGATATAATATGTGCTTATCTCTATTCGAAGTGCTGCCAGCTTTGGGACAGGAGGGACTTTTTTGAATGTAGCCAGAGACTTTCATTTTTGGCTCCCAATTCTCGCGGGAACAGAAAGTTGGTGACTGAAATACTGAAGCAGAGTTTTCGCCTAGAGGGATCAGCACCAAGTTCCCACCAATCGGACAACCCTCGCCTAGTTCCTATTATCCCGGAGAAGAATGTGCTCCAAAACACTTGTAGTTGACGGTGCGGGTACACATTCTATTCTCCACAATTTCGCTGTTCGTTTTCCAAGTGCTGATGCTGTTATTGTCGATGTTTTGTTGTTTTTCTTGCTGTTACTGTCGTTCTTGTTGTTATTTTTGAGCTGACTGAAGTGACTCTTAGCGATTCTGACTAAATCCCATCCAGCCAGTTCCAAGCCCCATCACCAGACAAGTCAAACGAAGGGAAATAATGCTCAAGTGTGGATTACCAATAATCACATTTGAATTAAGAGGCCGTTTCGTCATTGAGATGATTCTTAGAGAATGCGTGTTACAGATAGGAATTTCCACTCGACGACGGTTGCTACTGTTTCGCTGGTCCTCTGCATATTATAAGTCATCATGACTATTTTCTGTTGATTTATTTTTGAATATTTTGACATATTTAGAGCTTTAATTGACAGCATTAAGTCTGAATGATGGGCTCGGATTAGGCGCTATGATGCTGGAGCGCTCACTACGCGAAGCATAATATCAATTCGAAAATTAGCAATGAAAGAGACTACGAGTGATGGGAAAATCGGACGCTCAGGTTGTCATAATTTTCTAATCGAATTTATGAAATTGATCTGGGCCATTCTTAAGGAAATATCCTGTATACATGGAAAGATACTTGGAGGGGATGCACGGCTACGTTCCCATTAAGTTAGGATTATTTGAGACCACTAGCGTCAACTGCTTCTTTACATAGCTGTCGAGATCATAACATGCGGTACTTTAGGGTTAAGGTAGGCCTTACAAACTTAGCAGCAATCGAAAGAACTATGATGGCCATTGCATGCACCAGGAGCGGGGAGAGGGCGGTTCCCAAGTTTCCTGTCATAAACGCAACAGAACAAATCGGTGGCCTACGTTTTAAACAACTGCTCAGACCTCTATTGAAAATATAGCCTTGCTCCCCTTATGGAAAGGAGAAAGGGAATTGAAAAAGATGAAAGTTAGGAATTCGATGGCTTAAGGGTTATCAGGTCGAAAAAACACCTTGCCCTAAAATTAAGGATGTCGATAATTTTGTAAACAACGAAGAAACTTTCCTACATCCCACCCAACAAGTTAATTCCGTAATGTAGGTGAGCTTCTTAACAATTTCTAATTTCGTTAGCTAATTTTAAATGGCGCCCAACGTGGGGCGATTTGGATTAGGTGTTGAACATAATTGGAATGCGAAGATGTTGTGCTTAGCCGTAGTTCAACTTCTGCTAACTTCAGAAAAAAGTACTCATCAGTGAACAATACTGAAACAGGGTCCTTGCCCATGGCCGAGGAAATGGCTTTATATAGGTTCGGTGTCTAGGTTTTTCAGCGTTTACCTAACACCGAATGAGACTACCTTGAGATCATGGTTCGAGGAGACTTCAATGTCAAGATACTTGAAATGCCAACGAGAACAGGGCTCGTAGTTTCAAACACCAAATCCACACCAATGTCCTGGTACCCAGGCTACGACAGAAGCATTCTCAGCGTAACTTTTGCAACGGAATCACTGGCGTCGTTGGTGGACAACTAGCGAGTTCAGGAAGACTTCTCGGTAAGCGAGCATATAGTGGGCGCTCTCCCTGTGCGAGATAATCGTGAGAATGACCATCGGCAAGTTTGTCGAAGCTCTTTTAGGAAAAGGCGGAGCCACGGTGGAGAGCACTACTGGGTGGTAACACCTCCTGGCAGCCTGCGGAGCTTCCATGCCAAGGAGCGCATCCGAGGGCAATGGTAATTTACTATGGCCACGGAAATTACCGAGCTCTGAAAGGTGTATTACAAATTCCGCAGCTTGATACAACGCTTTAACGACTAGGCATGCAGGACAATGACAGAGTACAGATCACCGGAAAAGATACTATGCGGCGGGGTAAACAGGAGCAAATCTCGCTTTCGACATGACCTGCTTGACGATGTGAGTAGGGACCCGTGGGGACTTAGTCATAAACTAGAGAATCAAAAAATCGGGGCTCCTGTTCACTTAAGGCCAAGCAGACGGACCGTATTTTACAGGCACTAATCCCTGCATATGCCATACTGGTTGATGGCTTCAGCGTGGATGACACCATGGATTCTTCACTTTTCTCTATAGTAAGAAGAGACAGACTCTCTATGAAAAACAATAAGGTGCCAGAATCTGATGGTATCCGGCAGAGGTATATAAATTGGTGTTCCAACATTAGCCTACTACTCGGCACATTCAACGCTTGTCTGAAGGATTGCCTTTCTCTTTCCCGCTGAAACGTAGCAACGGTTGTGATAATAAGCAAAGGTAGAGGCTGCTCCGAGGTACAAAGTGCATACCGGCCACTTTGCATGCTTCACACAGCCGGGAAAGTGCTCGAAAAACCCATTTGGATAAGGATCGGTGAAGAGATCAGTGCGGCCGAAAATTTATCCTGTAGATGCTGTCATGCAGGTCTTGGAAACAGTTCAACAAGCGAAGGTGCACATTCTCTGCGCTCAACAGGTGGTACTCCTAGTAACGCTTCATCTTGAAAAAGCTTTCAATCCCGCAAGTTGGAAAAATATTCTAGGATCACTGGACAATACATACCACGTGTTGAATCAATCATCTCTTACGGATATTGAAAAATTATCAGAACAGGGAGCGCTCGATGAGACGCTAAAAGGTCACAGGAAGATACAGGTACATTGTAAATGCTTGCGCAAGCACAGAGACGTGGAGCTTTCCTGGTGGCGTCTGCCTATCGTACTGTCTCTGAATCGAGTGTCAGTGTCAGGTGACTGCTGCCCTTTCTGCGACAGGCTTCTTGGGGAGAATGATGGTAACGGAGAGTGCCTCTTTAATTTCGATCCAGCTCAATATGTTTCCCAAACCTTTTCATTCACAAAAGTTTTTGTATATCCGGATAGCCTTAAATCGAATCGATTCATGCAAAGAAGCCAGCGTTCATTCTGGAGTATATTAGTGTAGCAACAGACTCCAGAATGAACGCTTAGTACACACGTATATACATATTATCTGGGCAAAAGGAAAAAAATCACATTGGCTTCAGTTTTCAGATGAATTCATCAACTACATTTGAACCCAAATTAAAGATGCAATCAAAATTGTTTCTGAACAGGAAATAGCAATGCGCATTTAAATTTTTTCCCTGTCAGTTGAAGCTTCAAAATACACTTAATGTTTTCCCTGCTTTGCAAAAGAGGTGACTAAAAGGGATAAAAATTGGAGGACAACATTGAGCCTCGAATGACGAGGTCAAGACTACGACCTTTGGCTATCGAAAACGGATTATTATTGGTTTCTGGAATGTGGCCACGTTTCCCGACAACGGTAGCGGGGGTCCAGAGAATGCAATTGAGTACTCCTTTCTCTCTTGTGGCAACGTGCTTTTGTACAGTTCAGAAGAGGCCTCCTACAAGCGACATTGTACTTGTGCTGGGCGATCTGAATGGTAAGGTGGGCTCTGACAATAACTCGCTCGGATACGTGATGGGGAAGCGCGGTTTTGGCGGCTGTAACATAAAAGGTGTGTGAATTTATACAGCTTACACCGACTTGTCATTGGTGGTGCATTGATCGAAAATAGAGTTTGCCATAAGGTCAGCTGGGTTTCAACTGATCGACAACGGAGATTGGTCACTTTGCGATTAGCAGCAGATTTAAGATTTGTATCTTGAATGTGTGCAACAGAAGAGGCGCTTGCAGGGATCTCGAAGGGGATCATCCCGCTCTTCAGTGATTTCGAGAAAGCTCTCAGCGTGAGCAGGGAGTGCTCTTCGTAGAAGGGAAAATAATTGCTATTTATCAAAGTGACATATGATGACACAAAATGTCACATGCTGTATCCCTTTTTAAGGTTGAAAGCGATGTCCGCCTGGGTTGCATTCTGTCACCGATATTATTTCTTCTTGTTATCGGTAGCATTCTCCATGCTGTCTTGTTCGGAGGACGTAGAAAAAGTCTGGACTATTACATCTTTCCCCAAACACCTCGACAACGCTCATGGCATGTCTGCTCTCTCACCGGGTCATAAATCTTGGCCAAATGACGCTGGATATAGGCTCTGTTGGCTGCCAACAACAGTGAGCAGATTTCATCGTCGTATCTGTTATCGGTTGCGATTTTCGGCACTAGATAGGAGACATTATCAACGGTCCCAAAGTTGTAGTCCCCCATCTTTATTCTTCCCGTTTGACCAGTTGTTGGTTGGTTGGTTTTCGGTGCTGACGTTGGCACCATATATTTTGTCTTGCCTTCATTGATGTATAACCCAAGATCTCGCCCCAATCGCTGCCTGCTCGATCTGGATGACGTCAGTTTGTACGTCTCGGGTCGTTCTTCCCATGATGTCGATATCGTCAGCATAGGCTTGTAGTTGGGTGGGCTTAAAGACGATCGTACCCCCTGCATTTACCTCAGCATCACGGATCACTTTCTTGAGGGCCAGGTCAAAGAGGACGCATGATAGGGCATCCCCTTGTCGTAGACTGTTCTTTATGTCGAATTGTCTTGAGAGTGATCCTGCTGCTTTTATCTGGCCTCGCACATTGGTCAGAGTCAGCCTAGTCAGTTTTATTAATTTCGTTGGGATACCGAACTCTCCCATGGCCGTGTACAGTTTTACCCTGGCTATGCTATCATAGGCGGCTTTAAAGTCGATGAATAGATGGTGGAACTGATTCCCATATTCCAACAGTTTTTCCATCGCTTGGAGTACAGAGAAAATCTGATCTGTTGCTGATTTGCCTGGAGTGAAGCCTCTTTGGTATGGGCCAGTGAAGTTTTGGGCGTATGGGGCTATCCAACCTAGCAAGGTAGTGGAGAATATTTTATAGATGGTACTCAACAACGTGATACCTCAATAATTGCTGCAATGTGTGATATCTCCTTTTTATGTATAAGGCAGATAATACTTCGTTGCCAATCGTCAGGCATTGATTCACTGTCCCATACCTTGAGCACAAGTTGATGGACTACTTGGTGTAATTGGTCGCGTCCATATTTAACTAATTCAGCTGTACTTCCATCGGCTCCTGGCGACTTATGATTTTTAAGTAGATGAATTGCAAGGACTGCTTCTCCTATACATGGTGGTGGCAGTATCTGTCCGTCGTCTTCAGTTGGTGGGACCTCCAACTCGACGATGTTCTGGTTGTTCAGTAGTTCATCAAAGTACTCAACCCATCGCTCTAATATGCCCATTCTGTCGGAAATCAGATTTTGCTCTTTCTTTCGGCAGGATGAGCACCGAGGTGTATAAGGCTTCATCCTGCTGACTTGTTCGTAAAACTTCCGCGCCTGGTGCAGTTGCTCCCTGTACTTTTCTAATTCACAGATTTGTTGGTTCTCCCGAGCTTCCTTTTCCCGTCTGTGACCTCGCTTCTGCGCTAGACGGAGTTCGCGATATGTCTCTACGCGTACCCGCGTCCTTTGAGAATGCAACATTACTCGGTATGCAGCATTCTTCCGTTCCGTAGGTAGCTTACGTTCATCGTGAAACCAACCGTTCCGCCTTTTTTGCGGCTGGGGCCAAGTATGGTTGTGGCCGTATCAATGATAACGTTCTTCAGGTGGGTATGAAGATCACTTGCTGATGCGTCATCTCCAGGACCTCTGTTGATTGCGGTTATTGCGGCATCCATTTCCCTCTTATAGGTGTTGCGGAGGGCTGTGTAGTGGATGACTTCAGTATTCACTCTCACCTGATTGTCAGAGGGGATTGTAGGTGGTGTCATAATTCCAGCTCGGAGCACCATGCCAACGAGATAGTGGTCCTAGTCCTATATGTTCTGACATTCATCAAGCTTGAGAAGTGGCGGCGTTCACTCAGCACGTGGTCAATTTGGTTGAAAGTGATCCCATCTGGGGAGGCCCACGTATGTTTGTGGACCGCTTTCCGCGCAAACCAGGCACTTCCAACATCTATTTCGTGCGATACTGCTAATTGAATAATCCGCAGTCCATTATCATTGGTATCCCTATGTAAGCTATGGGAGCCGACGTATCGCGGTGCGGCTTACCTTCCATCCTTAAAGTATAAACTTCGCTCTTCTCCTTAGCCCGTAGGCAAGTTCGTCAATAGAGGGGGATAAGAGGGGAGCTTCCACAGGCTGAAATTTTCTCTGGTGCTCACATGCAATACTTTCCATTCAAGGATTTCAAGCCATTGTTCATCTTCCTACCGAAGAATATTCCCTTCAAAAAAATATATGTTAGTAGCAAGCGAACGAAAGTTTGCCATTTTGATGTCCAGAAGAAGAACAGGACAGCGTCGAATTCTCCAATAATGATTTTAATTTTTTGCTCCAAAGTGTAACCAAAGAGGGAGCTAGACAGAGGGATTTCTTTCCTATTATTCCTAAAGGGCAAAGTAAGATTCAGGATCATTTGAGCAGCTTTGTATACAGCCCACACATGATCGTAACTACAATTTGATGATCCGAAAAGAAAAATATGCACCCTGCTAATGGTCAAAGCTAATTTACTCTAATGCGACTTTAATCAAAAATTTCTCACGACAGTTTCATTGTCTCCGTACCCTCCAAGACGTGATGATTATTGGAAAAATCTCCAAAAGATGCATCGAGGATTTCATATAGCATCTTCATCATTAATCAATGTCCGGAGAGCATTTGATCACTTTGTTAGGTGTCATCATTATTCGATTGACACAGTCACAGTTGTCGATTCTAATCGAAATGAATCAAATCAACCAAGAACAGAATAAAGACGAACATCATAAAAGACACCCAAACCTGTTGATGGCTGTCCATTCTTATCCCCTCCGAGCTAACGTCACGTGTATTACCAAACGCTGGTTGTTTCTTATTCTCTACCGTTGTGGACATCCCATCAAGTCACAATCTATAGATTATAGACCTTATTCAGATACTTGTACACATGTAATGATGACGATCTTCAAGTAATGGCTCAGACCCTGAGTCGCGGATACAAGAAAAATGGAAGATCAAATCTGTGACGAATTTTAATTGATGACTTTACGCTTTAACGATTATGATTGTAGATCGGATTCGAGATTTTCATACGGAACGCAGAAGGTGGTTTAGAGTAAACCAGAAAGGATAGTATGTTGTTGGATTAAGATGGATATCAGTCGCGATGCAGTTCAAGTGGTGAAACGTGCATCCAAGGTAGCTGCGGGAGTGAAACACAGAGATCAGGAGGGGTACCTATGATGGAGTTAATTCGTCCCATATTTGATTGAAATTTCAAGTTGAAAAGAGGAAATCAGTCCAGCGTTCAACTAGGAAATCCCACGAGTCCAGGGTTATGCGAGAAAGTAGCCCTTAGTAGCACGAGGAAGAGTTCTTGTACAAATGAACCTTCCCCCCTGTATAATGATTATTGACAATAGCCCCAATTGCTTGCAAAAACAAAAGCTATAATTGTTTCACAACTTAATTATTAATAAACCCTTTCACATCCACTAATTTCGACATGGCTCCCATTTCGAAAATAATTGCTAATCCCTGAGCGATCATCTTAACCATCAGTTTCACGTGAATTTCGGCCCTTTTGGTATTAAAAAATTTGGAAAAGTCAGAAGTGTAAAGAACAAACTAAAAGTCTCCAAGATACCATAAAATTCGTGAGTGCCCCCAAGGTGGCTGTTCGGAATTCTGGAATGCAATTTTCTAGATGACTGTGTCGCGTCGCTTAATTTGCTCACTCCTTAACACGGTCACTTTCGATGGTCTTAAGTTAAGTGCATGTTGAATTTGTTAGCCTGGAATCGATCAAGGTGGAGTGAGGTCCACATCAAGATAAAATCGGATCTAAAAATTCGTGCCTTCTCACCATAGATACTTCATAGATCACTCATAGATACTTTGAGAGGCCGATCGACTGCCCTTAAATTGGAAGATAAAACGGACTTGGCCCGCAGTTCCGTTGGAATCAGAACCCATATTTCAAATTGCTTTTTTAATACCTTCCATACGAAGGACATAGAGTACTCAGATTGACTTATGATCTGTTCCACTATATTCAAATTTCAACATCAAACCTCCTGTGATTAACAAAAAGGTATTAATCCATTCTGAATTCAAATATCTACACCTACAAGTACCTTAGGAATCTGCCCGGGAAAAATGCATCACAAAAGATGACTATAAAGAGATAAACATAAAAGACATTGTTGAAGCTAACCGCGAACGATTGAAAGAATTCCTGGGAATCGAATTAGTTTAAATGGTATCGCCAAAAGGTGACATGAACATAAATTATGAATGTGGACATTCTGGTTACGTGTCATTTTGGTGATCTTCAAAGTTCTGGCAATCAACTGTGCAAGGTTGGTCAATTTTAGAGGCTGTGAAATTAAAATATCGGCGATGAGTCCTACTTTCAAGCTACTCAGTGTTCATTTACTTTTGTCAATTCTCCTTATATGCCTATAACTATATCCGTCTATTTGCATGCTTAGAATAAAATATAATTAATTTCCCCCTAACAACGTTGATGATTGTAGCGAAGGATCAGATGGTATACCTATTCAGTACGCTAGATGATTGACATCCTCGCATTCTTGTCTCACCCCGACTACTCTTGATGCTCTTTGTGGATAACCACAGCGTCCTTAGTAAGTACTCCGCAAGATCTTCTGTGCCTGTACTATTCTGGCGAGTGACTGGATATTATATTCACTGCAAACGCCAGGCCATCTTCCTCAACAAGGCAGCCAGGGTAATTGGATAGTCTCGCGGGAATTTCGAAGAAGAAGCATTTTGGTGTCATTAGAAAGTGGTTTGATCCGTAAGGAACGACTGGTAAACAGGCAGAATAATTTGTCCAGTCTGTACCGAGCGCTTATAATACTTATCTACTGAACCAGGGCAGTATTTACTACTCACCAATTTAGCTATAATTCGAAATAGGAATCACATCGAAGAAAGTGATATACAATAAGGTGGTCTCCTTTATCGAATAATAACCAATATGAGTTTTGGCAAGCTCGCTCCACCATACATGAAAGTCCTTTAGATCTAGATCTCGATACGGTGGGCCTCGTTAAATGTTGGAGGGTGCTTTTATTAGACCAATTTGCTTTTTTTTCAAAATGGATGTCTCTGGATTCTTAGCTAAGCTAATTTTCTCGAAGCTCAGTAAGAAGGATGCTTTGTGAGAAAGATTCTCTGAGAAGCTAGTATAAAAACGTCAATCTAAGCGACAACCAAACCTCAAGCCAAGCTAAACTCTGGGTACTTAACGACCCCCTTTTAAACTAGCTTTGTTTCGGCAGAAGGAAATCCTGCCAAGGTCGACCTACTGTTCTCGGTAAAATAAACAGCATGGTAACTAATCATGCCGTCTCAAATCAAAAACAGCAACTAATTTTTGATCGTGAAGATCCAAACCTGCATATTCAATTGTGGACCAATTTAATTCGGATCCAGCCGTTAATGGACAAGCCGAGGCAGGCAGATCAGTACTCAGACGCTAAGCTTCAACCGGTACCATTGCTGGGACCAAAGTCCCACCTTACCTAAGCGTTCGTTCTGGTGCAGAAAACTGCTTCCGGATTGAATAACACTTTCGGGCATACCACCATTTGCAGCATACCAAGGCTGAGAGCAATGGACCTTCCAGGGCAAAGGTGTTCATTTGCTGCCAAAGCAATCGAAATGAATGGATGACCCTAGAATGACGACACAAATCCGTCAAGTTACTAGAGGAGCAGTACCAGCAATTACGGAGAAATTCTATTAGCTGTAAGGTCTATTCTGTCGAAAGGCGTGATATTTTGCTTCAAATCATCATCATCAACAGCGCAACAACCGTTATCCGGTCTAGGTCTGCCTTAGTAAAGAACTCCAGACATCCCTTTCTGCGCCAAGGTCCACCAATTCGACATCCCTAAAAGCTGTCCTCACCGACATATTAGATGACCCGCCCACCGCAACCTGTATAGCCGGATTTTATTCACAACCACAAGGTTTCGTCGTTATGTGGGCTATGAAATCATCCATCCTCATGTAGGCGGCCAAAAAATCTTCGGAAGATTCTTCTCTCGAACGCGGCCAAGTTTTACTGAGCAATGAATACCACGCCATCCACGGCACTTGAAGTCTACCTTACTGCAGCCTCCATTCATCATCATCAACGGCGCAACAACCGGTATCCGGTCTAGGCCTGCCTTAATAAGGAACTCCAGATATCCCGGTTTTGCGCCGAGGTCCACCAATTTGATATCCCTAAAAGCTGCCTGGCGTCCTGACCTACGCCATCGCTCCATCTTAGACAGGGTCTGCCTCGTCTTCTTTTTCTACCATAGATATTGTCCTTATAGACCTTCCAGGCTGGATCATCCTCATCCATACAGATTAAGTGACCCGCCCATCATAACCTATTGAGCCGGATTTTATCCACAACCGGACGGCCATGGTATCGCTCATAGATTTCATAGTTATGGAGGCTACGGAATCGTCCATCCTCATGTAGAGGGCCAAAAATTCTTCTCTCGAACGCGGCCAAGAGTTCGCAATTCTTCTTGCTAAGAACACAAGTCTCCGAGGAATACATGAGGACTGGCATGATCATAGTCTTGTACAGTAAGAGCTTTGACCCTATGGTGAGACCTTTCGAGCGGAACAGTTTTTGTAAGCTGAAATAGGCTTTGTTAGCTGACAACAACCGTGCGCGGATTTCATCATCGTAGCTGTTATCAGTTGTGATTTTCGACCCTAGATAGGAGAAATTATCAACGGTCTCAAAGTTGTATTCTCCTATCCTTATTCTTCCTATTTGACCGGTGCGGTTTGATGTTGTTGGTTGGTTGCTTTTCGGTGCTGACGTTGCCGCCATATATTTCATCTTGCCTTCATTGATGTGCAACCCAAGATCTCGCGCCGCCTGCTCGATCTGGATGAAGGCAGTTTGTACGTCTCGGGTGGTTCTTCCCATGATGTTGATATCGTCAGTATAGACCAGTAGTTGGGTGGACTTAAAGAGGATCGTACCTCTTGCATTTATCTCAGCATCACGGATCACTTTTTCAAGGGCTAGGTTAAAGAGGACGCCCCCCTTCGAAAAAAAAAATAAAAAAAAGAAGTTCATGAATTTTCTATTTTTTCAATTTTCCATCCTTTGGGATTATAGACATAATTATCTTAATCGGGGGAAACTTACAACCATATACAATTTTATTGACAAATTTAGTCGATTGAACGACACATCCCCGACTGGGTATCGAAGGACCCCCCTATGAGGGTCCTCTATTGTCAAGTTTAATCTAAAAGGTGAAGCCACAAGGATTCACGCAGTTGAATGGATAAATTTGTATTCCTGCTGGCAGGAGAAAATCGTTGGAAAATAATCCTAGGCCTCTAGAGCAAGATTATTATCGAGGGACATAAGAACCTCAGCAGGACTCCCCGCTCTGGCTATGCGTAGGCAATATGAGAAAGAGGAGCAAAGGGCCCTGCACTTCATATGCAGCTACATAGCCACTCAGTGGACAGATTTTTTTTTCGAACGCTACAATCAGGAGGCAGTTGTATACTCATTTTCAAAAGGGAGCGCAATTAATCTAATATATGACGTGTAAGTGCTTAAAGCTCCCGCTCACCCCAATCTCTTCAGTATCCTCTTGAGGTATGAACCACCGAGAGTCTTTCTCTAGACGTACAAGTCTCCTCCACAGCTTACTGTCAGCTGGGGATCGAGAATTCGCTCAAAGTTTTCCCTGCTTGTTGGGTAAAGGATAAAGCTTTTTTGGCTAACAATCTGGAAATTTCAAATACGAGCTGATTTTTGAAATACGACCTTTCGTTTCCATACCATCGAGGATGCCTCTCTCACAAATTTCCCACGATCGGTGCAACCCTATACCGATCGCAGAAATACAACATCTTCGTCTCCATTACCGTGAGACGCCATTCATTGTCTTTAATAATCAGCTAACACTCAGAACCATAGAGGGCGACAGGGCAGATCACATTGCGGTAAATTTTAGATTTAAGACGTTCTATGATTCGTCGATTCAAAAGAACACCAGTTGTGGACCGCCATTTCATTCGGGTTGCACTAATGCGTGAAGCAATTTCGTAACGCAATTCTCCATTGGCTGATACCATTAATCGGAGATATTTAAATCGTTCAGTTCTGGCCAGGTCACTGCCGGTGACAGTGATTGTGCCTGTTTCATGAGTTTTATTCAGCTTCAATCTGCAACCATGTTGCACGAGGCTATCATACCATTTCTGCACAAGTTGCTTGACATCATTGTTCTTATTAGACACCAGGCAAACATCATCTGCATAAAGCAATGTAAAGAGCGCCGGACGTTGGATGTCCCGCGTGACAGTGCCCATAACAAGAACAAAGAGGAGTGGTGATGAACAACAACAGAGACACGAGACAGGCGAGTTCACTTATCATAAATTTATTACCCTACTTCCGTAGAATGGATGAATAGCTTCGCATAGCATATATTAAGAAATCGAACCTGAGCACGTCAAGTACCAGGCCACTGAGTAATACTGATATTATGGCCTGGCTTTCCGACAAATCTAATTGTAGTTTTAGCGAGGCTCTTCTTAATGAATTCAGGGACCTTTTAGATAAGTAATGTCGACGGTCCAATGGTTGAAATGGTTGAGCTTAACCCGCTCAATCTCGTTGCCCTGTGTTCGAACCTCGGTTGTGATGGATGCTTGTGTTCTTTTGTTGAAAAGAAAAACAAAAAAATCAATGACAATAAAGAACTGTGTAGACACCCTATACTCTGCAAAGGAATGAATGTGCGAGGCCAGATAAAAGCAGCAGGATCACTCTCGAGACCATTCAACATCAACAACGGTCTACGACAAGGGCATGCCCTATCATGCGTCCTCTTCAACCTGGCCCTGGAGAAAGCGATTCGCGATGCCGATGTAAATGCAAGAGGCACCATCCTCTTCAAGTCCACCCAACTACTGGCCTACGCTGACGATATCGACATCATGGAAAGAACAACCCGAGATGTGCAGTCTACCTTCATCCAGATCGAACAGGCGGCGCGAGATCTTGGGTTGCATATTAATGAAGGCAAGACGAAGTACATAGTGGCAACATCAGCGCCAAAACCAAAAGAATGAACAAAATCGAATCGCACTGGTCAAACGAAAACAATGAAGATAGGAGACTACAACTTTGAGATCGTTGAAAATTTCTCCTATCTGGAGTCGAAAGTCACATGACAGCTATGACGATGAAATCCCCGCACGGTTGTTGTCAGCCAACAGAGTCTATTTCAGTCTATTTCGAAACGTTGCACCATAGAGTCAAAGCTCTTACTATACAAGACTATGATCTAGCCAGTTCTTATGTATTCCTCGGAGACTTGAATTTTTGACCCCCTACATGAAGATGGACGATTCAGTAGCCTACATAACGATGAAATCTATGAGCGATACCACCACCGTCTGGTTGTGGATAAAATCCGGCTCAATAGGTTACGGTGGGTGGGTTACTTAATCTGTATGGAGGAGGAGGACCCAGCCCGAAAAATCTATAAGGACAATATCTATGGTAGAAAAAGAAGACGAAGCAAACCCTGCCTAATATGGAGCGATGGCGTAGGTCAGGACGCCAGACAGCTTTTAGGTACATCGAATTGGTGGACCTCGGCGCAAAATCGGGATGTCTGGAGTTCTTTATTAAGGCAGGCCTAGGCCGGATACCGGTTGTTGCGTCGCCAATGATGATGATGATCCATACTCTACTACTATGCGGATTCTCGTATTGTTCGGATACAATAACAACAATGATATTGCTTTCGAATACGCCTTGAAAAGTAGTCCTTGATTCAGATTCATTCAGATTCATTTACTGCTTTCTGCAAACTGAACGCTGTCGCTATGTTTTGTTTCCACAGAATACGCACTTGAGCATTCCGGCACAGTTTGATCTGTCTTGCAGGCTAGTGCAGGCTTTCATTATGTTGCCAACACTTATAGCATTTATGTAATGGACTCTGTTCCCGTATCCGGCAGACCACCCATCCAATACGTACTTTGCCTCCTGCAATCGCCCCTTTCGCTGCTTCGATAGGAAAACTTATCGATGCTATTTGCGTGTCATCGTACGCCTTCCTAAGTCGCATAAGGCTCACGCACCGATTGTAACCCTAACTGGGTCTGCAAGGCTTCGCAGATTCAGACTTCCGGTGATTTCATCCAGGTCCTGGCATTTGATCACCACCGAATCCTTACTCATTTTGACCGCCGCAGCTTCGCCTTTGTAGCTTTTTCTTAGATTCAACCTTCGCCCAAGTGGGGTATTCGGTGTTGTTAGTGGGCTTTTCCCCTTGGCCAGATAAGCTTCCATCCTTTTTAGGTTTCGCAAGCATCTGTTTCTCTTTTTTTCATTTTCGCTATTCGTTGGAAAGATTGCGCTACTTCATTTACGCCTCGTTGTCGTTTATTATGAGTTTCCGAAGTATCCTTATCACTTTGGAAGATTTCTTTGCCAAAGAACTTTTTGGGAAAAGATGCCTTCTGCGTGGTTTGTGTTGATACGGCAACTATCGCTTTCTGTTGGCTGATCGGGACTATTCCTTCTTAACGTGCTTTCGCGTCCTCTTTAGCCTTGAAGTATGTTGCCCTGATAGAACGCACCTAATCTGTAATCTCTTGGTGCACGTTATTGCGTTGATTAACGTCTGCCTATCTATCTGCCACACCTTTTATCTGTGAAACGGTTACTCCAATTGACACAAAATTTGGTTGAAAGGTGGGACCTGTGAATTCCAATGCACACAAAGAGTAGCGTAGTTCCACCTTTAGTTTAAGGGCGGGGGGGGGGGTCCCATGGAAGTAAAAGAGTGGTGAACATTTTTGTACCAAGTACAGTCGTGTGGGGTATCAAATGAAAGGTCTGGTACTTTACGAAGCCCATATTAGTTTTAACATTGCTTGCAAAGTAGAAGGATGCGGGGACCAAAAGGGGTCAGTTACTTCAACGACCCATTCCCAGAAATTATGCAACCCAACTAACTGAAGAAGAATACGATGGTGGATGCATATGGTGTCTAGGCCTCAAAATTCTGTCCATACCGACGCCGCTTTAAATAAAGTTAATAATAGTATGTTACCATGTTCATTCAATGTATATTATTTAAAAATTGACTGGGGACCCCACTATTGTCAACAAAGTTATAATCGGTCAAAATTGCCACTTTTGTGCAAATTTATTACATTTAGCATCATACATATCTAAGGAACTATAAGGGGCAGAACATAGTTATTCTCATCGATAGCCAAGCAGCGATCAAGGCACTTAGGTCCAACCAGGTGAACTACAAACTGGTATGGGAATGCCTTGAGAGGCTGAATACACTCGGCTCGTCCAACAAGGTCTGGATACTTTGGGTTCCAGCCCATGCTGGGTTGGAAGGCAACGAGGCAGCGGACGAACTAGCCAAGAAGGGAGCGGGGATCCCTTTACACGGGCCAGAACCCTTCTGTGGAATCGGAAACCGTTTCATGGCTATGAATCTAAGAAATGAAGAGGAACGGTTGAGGGAACTATACTGGGCGGGCCTACCAGGGATGGAGCAGTCCAAGGTGCTTATTGGGGGATACGAACCCATGCTTACAAAGAATTGCTTAAACCTCACCAAAAAGAACCTCCGAATCATAGTGGGAATTCTCACTGGTCATTGTCGGCTGAACTATCACCTAGGAAAGCTAGGGATATCTACGGACACTGCCTGCAGGTTTTGTGAGGAGGAGGACGAAACCTCTATACATGTCCTGGGACAGTGTCCGGCACTTGTGCAAAGTAGGTCGAGGCATCTGGGAGAACACTTACTAGCAGATGTAAGGCTGAAAGATCTGGAAATAGGGAACATACTAAAGTTCCTAACGGTTATAGGCTTGCTTGAGATACTATGATCAATAGGTACACTATAACCAGTAAAAGGTTCTTCAAGGACGCGGTGCGACTTTCCCTTAACAGAATAATTATCATACTAAAGTGAATGGTCTGACAAATAATCAATTGAATCTCCCTATATAAGCAATACACAAAACCTTTCATACCTGAAGCATTTAGTTTCCGATTTCCCGACTTATTGGTTTGTTTGTTTGTCTTTTTATCTCGTTGGCTTAATGTTTGACAACCATTTATTTTATAGATGATGACAAATTGCCGGAAAAGCATAAAGATCACGACCATAACGAAACTTCGAAAATTGTCAGTCAGTAAGTAAAAAATTCTTCTGGGCAAACCACTAAACTATTCAGGATTGTAAATGCTAGAAGCGAATGACCTCTTTAATATCTACAGCAGCACATGCAAACCTCCATGTTTGACAACATCAACCTTTCTCCGAGGTGCTTATATAAACCACCGTTTTTCTGAACTCCGTTACAGCCAAAAAATAGCAACAAAAGGACCAGAGTAAAAACAGAACAGTGTCAACATTGGCTTTCCCCGTGACATTGTTTATAAATCGACACCAAACAGCGGCTGGCGTAATCGAAAACAACCTGTCGCCTGTCCGTCGTGGACACAAGTAAAATTTGTACGATTGCAAGTAAAACAAAATTTATCGACAATTCGACAGGTGATCATCAATCATTCGAAGGTCTTTCGAGCTTAAGTCCACCGAAACCTGCAAAATTGTTGTCTTTCAAACGTCTCGCTTGACCAGTATGGACGACTGTAGTTGAAAAATTAATGATTTAACCCCAGTACTTCTGAGAGGTCTCAATCAAAGCATCCAATTTTAAGAGGAATACGTTCATATGTCATTTTTAGAAACCTCGCTATGTAATTTTCAAAAATATTCAACGGGTTAAGCATCCATCTGTGTTAAACCTAGCCTTGCTATCACTTTGTCAGATCGTCAGTTTGCCAGCGTGACTACCAGCTATTTTGATGTGTCAACGAAAAAGTCGTATTGGAAACGCTGCCATTGTCAGCGTGCACCCAAATGATTAATGACCGTGTAAATCAGTAATTGATGTAATGTCGTTAATATCTCTCTCTCTCCCTGTGCCCTGGGACGTCTAGGTTACCTTTTTTACCCACTCGATATTCGTTTGGTCAACTCTAATTCTGGCCGATGACGGTCCACCAAATTTTTATCCAGGTAAAAGCTGCCTAGAAAAAACCAAATCAAATAACCCAGGCCAGCCTAAAAATTTGCCATCGCCAAAAAACAGAACACAGCCAAGGAGAGGCAAAATTAATATCGATAGGGAGGCACCTTTAATGGCTTCTTTTTTCCATGAAGGGGCGTATTTTCGAATTGGAATGGGCATTTATAAAAACCGTTCGCTAGACCTCGTAACTTTCGTTGGAGTATTGTTTCTAGTTTTGAGTTTCTGGTACTTTTGGTGGCGACCCAAAACTTGTCAAAATATGTCAAAATTGTTGCTCACAGAAACCACCGGCCGCAAACAAAAAGGTTCCGTCGACAATGATGAAAAATTGATTGAATAATGGACGAAATTTATCAAAGTCAATATGAGAAAAATATTTTGGATGATATTGAGAGCTACAATGCAAAATTGATGAGCGCTAAATATGATTTAGGGGAAAGGTTTGTTTGGTTTGACTGACAGGGAAGATGATTTTGTGCAACTGTTATATTGATTATGGTTTCTGGGTCGGCTAGAGGTTTTGAGTGCCGAGGAATGTAAGTGCACGGCAATGATTGAAATTTGAAAGTACCCGAGCGTTCAATAAATCACATAAACAAAGGTATCACATAATCACTCAAAGAAATATCCAGGAGTGATGATGCCACGAAAGAGTTGATTCAACGCTAACAGGGGTTTGCCCAAAATTTGAATGTTTTGTTAAATATACCATACATCATTTACAGCAAATGATACGTCGTTTTGATGTTTCACGATGTTCAAGCAGTGTTGAACGATTTTCTGATTCGCATCCTTGGACTTTTATTTGATTACAAATTCAAAAATTTTAATTTTGCTTCATTGCACCCTTTCAGCCTTAAGAGTCGGGCGAATTGGTTAAAATTTTTAATGCCCAAATGTTCGGTCTGCTGACTGAAAGATACAGGTTAGAAAACTGAGTAGTCGTATTGAAATCGAGGTAGAGCGAGCAAGATCTAAAGTATGCATCAAATAATAAGGAATTAGACAATAGTTACACATCAGTTTGCAGGTGCTCAAAGTTGGCGAGGAGACAGATTGGTCAACAACGCTGCCGACCGAATCAAAACCAAGTGGTGACACCGGGAAACGCTAAATGCCTGCAGACTCGAGTCTGCATGCGACTCATTTGAAGTGGCTTCGACCGCGAGGCCCTACCATCATGTTCTCTGGTACCATGGGAACCGGGGTAGTCTTCCAAGTTCATATGTCCCACCAGAATCCCTCAGAGATGGGTTCTCGGTTCGATTATTTGCGGTCTACCCCCTTGTGGGAGGTTCATAGGGGTTGTAGGTATGCACATATCGCGGGCAGAGCTCCTTGTGGGCCCAAGGGTAAAGTTATGTTGTACAACATAGACGCCGTGCTCCTTAGTTCAGGAAGAGGCTTTAGGTAGGTTTCCACAAGTTTGAATGCAGAGCCCTACTTAGTATAACCTTGTAGACGGAAAACGACGAGGCATGTCGGTCAATGTAGCAATCTCAACAAACGCAATCACTCGCAGAGACTTATCTTTAAATCCGGCGAGCGGAGTGGCAGGGGCAAATGGGTACTACAACAACCACAGCTATCAGATACCCTGGAGAAGAAACATCGGGAAATGATATTAAATACATCTACCACTAGTTGTGGGGAAAGTTGGAATGACTATTTTGATGATGATTACCAGCCAGCAACGCGGCAGAAGAAGGTTACCAACCAGTCAATAGAGCAACGTCGAAGAATACGACACGTGCGGCGACTTGCCAAGAAATGACTTCACATGCCCATTTTGGAGTGACGCCAAACTGGTTAAATATAGAGGTAACCAATTGTACCAAGCAGTTGATAAAGTTATGCTCATTATAGAGGTATCATTTCGTTGAGAACCATCGATATGATATTCTCCGTTATCTAGATAGATCAGATAGCCTCATACGCGCAGGATATCACCGGCCTCAACCAAAAGAGCTTCACTTCAGAAAAAGCTGCAATAAAACGACAGTCGTTTTAAAAATTCTTGAAATGTGGTCATCAGTTACCTTATCTTTCCATTGACTTCAGGGTGCCCTAAGATAGCAAAGCCAGGGGAAAACTTTACACGATCCTGAGAAAATTCGGTACGCCAACAAAATTAGTCATTGTGCGTTGGCACACTATGCATAATGCTCTATCATGCGCTCTTTTTAACCTAACTCTAAAAAAAAAAGTTATGTGCGACACCGGTGTATCTTTCAGGGGTTCAATCCATCTCAGGTCGAGTCAACTGCCGGGCTGTGTTAATTATGTAGATATACTGGGAAGAACATGAGATCTACAACTACGGCAAGACGAAGACGGTGATCAAAGTGTCCTAGGATGAAACGTGGATTAGTACCCACGATGGAACATAAACCCTGAGAAACGCCTGCTGAACCAACACCAACAGCTCTACTACCAAACCCCATCTCCAACTTCAGTTCTTTCTTAACGAAAAGCTGCCGACGGAGAACGTAACGAAGCTACAAAAGGAGACTCGGACTGAATTGTCAACACAACGACGAACCTGGCAACGAAAAGGGAATAACGATTTTTACTCCCTGTAAAGAAAAAGAAGTTGCCAAGCAACTAGTTGGTACTCTGTTCAACATAGGCCTGATGTAATAACTTTTCAAGAAATGCATTGGACAGGGACCGGTTCCCGAAGAAGAACCGCTACACCATATATTATAGTAGCCATTCGGTAAGGAACGAGCCAGTAGAAAGAAACCTAGAATCCTGTTCCAAGTAATGATATCAAAATCATACTTGGAGATTTTAACAGTCAAGTAGGAACGAAGCCCGTATTCAGATGATACGTTGGTTTCCATAGCTTACTTGAAGATACCAATGATAACGGACTGCGGCATATTCAGTTAGCAGTATCGCACGAAATGATTTTTGGAAAAACCTGGTTTTCGTGGAAGTTTATTATTAATTATTTATGTTTTGGTTAGAGTTACTTCTTTAACTCTCTTAGAGCGAAAATTGTTAGGATACATTCAGATTCGGAAGGGACCTAATAAGGTCGGTCTTATGGGAATTCCCCAGCCTTTTTGTGATGCAGCTAAGTTATTTAGAAAGTAGCAGACACAAACAAATATAGGCCTCTCCCCGCCGGGACCACTTTCAACCAAATTGATCACGTGTTGATTGAACGCAGCCACATTTCAGTCTTGATCAAGGTTAGAACATATAGAGGGCCAATGTAAACTCGGATCACTATCTCGTTGGTGTGGTTCTTCGGGCTCAAACAACAACACCACCCATAATCCCCTCTGACAATTAGGTGAGAATTAACACTGAAGCCATCCACAATGCTGGTGTCCATTACACCTTCAAGGGAGAAATGGAACCAAAAGGTCATTAAACTCGAAAAGGACACCAACAAGTTTGCGGGATGAAGTCTTATGCACCTCGATGCTCATCCTGTCGAGACAAACAGGGAAATTTGATTTCCGACAGAATGAGCATAATGGATCAGTGGGTTGAGAATTCGGATGAACTGCTTAACAACCAAAATACCGGCGAGTTGAAGGTTGCGCCAACTGAAAACCGTAGACAAATACTGCCATCACCAAGCTTAGAAGAAACAGTTCGTACAATTCATCGGCTTAAAAATCATAAAAAGCGCGAGGAGTCGATAGAATTACCCTGGTAAAACATGGAAGCGACCAATTACGCCAAGCGCTTCATCAACTTACGATCAGGTGTGAGACAGTGAATCAATGCCTCACGATCGGTAACGAGGCTGTCCCACACTTAAAAAGGGGATATCACACGGTGCAGTAAGCGTAGAGGTATCACATGGCTGAGTGCCATCTATAAGATATTTTCCGCTATCTTGCTAGGTCGGATAGCTTCACGCGCCGAGAAGATCATTTACCCATACCAACAAGGCTTCACTCCAGGCAAATCAAAAACAGAGGGAAATTATATACTCAGAAAGACAAAGCCCTGGGTCCATAAAACAATTGTCGGCCTTAGCTTTTGTTATCGTTGGGAAGCTTGAGTAACTCAGATTTCCGAAAAATTACGTAAAAATTTTGGAAGGAAAATTCTCAGAAAAATCTTTGGAGCAATCTAGGAGGACAACGAATAGCAAATCAGATACAATGGAAAGCTCTTATATAAGAGTAATACATCAACTTTGCTGATTCCACTGCTCCTCAAAACAATTCTACGACTTTCTGTGTTTCGACTTCTCCTCCGGGTATACTCCCTCAACCACTGCGCCCTCTAGTCCACTACTTGATCCAGACTGCTGCAAATCTATCGCCATTCCTCTCCTCACTTCCTAAGTTGAGTTCCTCAGTGGTAATCTCTACACCAATGTCAGAACTGGCCCCCGTAGGCTTCGTAGCCTCTTCATTGTTAACTGCAAACATCTCACTTCCCTCCCTCTGTGTATTATCCTCAACTCTTCTAAAGAATGCTACTTTTCTCATCTTTGAAAAGAGAGCCTTACCATCCCTGTTCTCACGAGTGAAGATCTTTCACTATCTGTGAACTCGTCGTCATCATCATCATGAACGGCGCAACAACCGGAAAAAATGTCATCTTCTATTGAATTCCTCCACGTCCTCCGGACAAGGCAGCATGAAGAACGTCATCGAAGCCGTCAGAAGGAAACAGATGCCACCTAGAAAAAACATTACAATTGGCGACTACAACTTGGGGAGGACTGACGGCTTGCGAACTTTGAGGAGTCAATTATTGAATGGGAAAAGTAAATATTGAAAACTCAAGAGAACTACTCTGTCCTTCCCATCATTAAACTGACGAAGCTCTGGGTCTATAAAACAATTTTCGGACCTACGTTTTGTTATCCCTCTGAATCTTAGGTAATTCGCGATTCCAGTAAATTTTAAAAAAGTATTTTAAATGAAAGCGCTAAAAAAAATCTTCGGAACAGTTTGCGAAGACGATATGTTGCAAATCAGGTACAACGGGAAGCAGAGAAAACTATGAGGGAACTCAGTCGACATCGAACAGTACTTGGTAGTTACATTTATTAAGCCAAGAAGATTTGACAAAATGCATTCGAGAGACCAAAATTCGACATGAGCTGTAATGCCGTGCAAATGTCTTGAGGTTCTTCTTGATCGGGTTTCAAAAATCCTCCGCATGTTTTGGTTCATATGTTTGATTAAGAATCTTGGACTGTTCTTTTACTGTTAACCTCAGCCAATATAGTTTCCTGAACAGTGATTCCTCTTTCCCGAGTGTCATGACAATGAAACTCTTTCTGAAACGCCAGAAGGGTTCTGTTCTATAGAATGGCGTCCTTACTCCTTCTTTTATTGGGTGGTCCAAACTGAAGAGGGTATCAAGGTATTCCCATACCTGTTTGGACATCTCTTTTTTTGAGAGTACAACTAAGCGCACATATAAAGTAGTTATAGTTTCTGATACTTCTAGTCTTCTCCCCTTTTCAGTACTTTAGCTACTCCGTATACTGCGAGATGTATTTTCAATTAATAAGTGTTGCCAGGACCGTCGTATGAGATCTATCTTTTTCCAAGCCTTTCTCAGTTTTCATATGCCCATAAATATCAACTAGTTACCTCACACATGCATTGCAGCCTCAACCAAAAAGTTCCTCAGGAAAGCATTAAGGTAGTCATACCTTTGACCAATTTACCGACTTCTCTGCTTTACGTGGACAAATGACCTTTTGCCAATATTTTGATCAGTGCTGCTCGGTTTTTCGGCCACCGAATTTTTTTCGCCATTGTACCTCGATACTCCATTACCTTTGCCTGCACATCTAAATATACACAAATGCCTCATCCATCGGCAGCTGAAAAACTATCTAACTTTTTTTCAATTATCCGTAAATAAGCTGCTCCATTGTATCGAATATTTGAAGAGTGGTCAGAGTCGCTTGATCGGTGGCAAAATGCAGAAATAATAGTAGCGCAGTGGCGGTTAGGTAACGTCTGAAAATTACATAATTTTGTCGATGTGTGTGTGGTAGCTTTTGGTTAAAAATGCAACTGTGCGCTGGTTTCTGGTACGCGAATATGCCGAGAGTGTACACGATCGGGTGCAATTTATCAAACAATTATTTTGTTAGTGAATTTTTTATAGTTGCGAATGTATGTCTTTTGGCGAGACTTTCACCTTCTGCTAATATTGTGCGTCGCTTGATTACCAATGGTAGGGGCTTTTTTCGTACGGAGCTGCGTTGCAATTTCTGATACAAATTAGATACTCGCAACCTAGTTTCAGATGCATTTATCATTTGGGAATTTTGTTTTTACCTCAAGTAGCTCACTCCTAAGAATGAGATAATAAAAACGTAATATTTGTACTTTTTGTTTTCCAAAATATGCGCCCATGTTCCAACCCGAATACCAAATAAGAATAAATGACGACCTCCTGAGATGTATAGTTCACGATTCCGTATAGGATTCCCAATGAAATTAGGATATCCCACACCACGAAAGGGTATCCAAGTGTGAGACTTAGACAATTCAACTCTTTCTTACTCTTAATTACCCCTGAAATACCACGCCATTATTAGAAGTGAAACAATCAAAGTCCGAAAAATGAATGTGTAGCATAAAACCTTTTCCGAAAAAAAAACCCCAAGCAACGGTGCGATTTCCACCGAAATTGGCAACATCATGCTTTATAGTATAGCCTATATTGCTGCAAAATGGGGAGTTACCAGTCAATTTATGGAAAATATACTTATAATAAATATGGTAATACGTAATTATTAACTTTGTTTAAACCGGTATCGGTATGGAGAGTATTTTGAGGCCTAGATGCCATGTGCATGGACCACCATATTTCTTTTCAAACAGTTGGGTTGGGTAGTTTCTGAGAAAGGGTCATTGAAGTAACTAATCTTTCTCAGACCCCCGCTCTCCTCCCCTTTGCAACCAATGTCAAAACTAGTTCCGGTTTCGTAACGTACTACCTTTCATTTGATACCCCACACGACTACGCTCTCTAAAAGAATGTTCACCACCCTTTTACATAGTATGGGGCCCCTCCCCCATAAACTCAACGTGGAAGCATGTTACTCTCTGCATGCAATGGAATTTACAGGTCCCACCCTTTTACCAAATTTCTTATCAATAGGAGTAACCGTTTCCATGACAGACAGACATATCCGCCCCGAGGCGATTATAATTTCAAGCATCGATAGTATGTCCTATGCAGACATACTAAGAAGAGTAAAACCTGAACCTGATCTCAAGAATTGGAGAGAGGGGGGAGTGTAGGCAGGATCCGGAGCAACTAAAAGAGAGATCTCATGCTGAATCTGAAGCAGCAGCCAAGTCAAAAATTGCTGTAGTGAGTACTACAAAACATTAAATTACTATATAGTGTAAGAACTTAGATGAGGTTACTTTAAGACTGAAATCTGCTCTGCCTTAGCGGAGCAGTTCATCCATCCATTGTAAACCTTAGAAAAGCGTGTGGAGGTACAAAGACGGCAATCGGAAGCAGCGCGCAAACTGCTGGATGTCGGGAAGGTCCGTACAGGATGGGTAATCTGCCGCTTTAGAGAGCAAATCTCATTGAAGAAAATGTATCTTGTATGGACATCTAGCGAGAGTGTGTACAAGTGCGGTTGATCGTTCTAACCGATGCAGACGTTGTGGAGAAACAGGTCACAGCTACTCTAGCTTTGTACTGATGAAGGGGGTAAGTCGCTCCCGAAATATATATTTACATTTAAAACTAAAAATTGTAGTTTGGAAGAAGCTAACCCTTGTCTATCAACAGGTCACATTGCTCGGGATTGTAACAAGGATCCCCCTCCCCCCATGTTAGCTAACGACGGTCAAGTTAATACTTACCGGAAAAGGCGTCCGATTCGGTTGTGGATCCGACCTTCATTAGTTCTTCACTAGCTCGCGATATGTCCTCGAATGTCAGTAAACAGTACACCCACAGTGATCACAAGGCAATAGTTTTTGACCTGAAGAGCAAGTCAAGCGGTTGGAAATCTACTCGTCCAAGAATGAACAGAACATCATGGTCGCGAAAGCAATTGACGAGCAAACATGCATCGATGTGTGGTTGGACCAGAACAATATACCAGGTACACCCTTGGAAACAGCCCTCCAGATCACGGAGTGTACCGCCAAGTCATAAGACTCATCGATGCCGGGGCGTTATACTTCCCCCAGTAGAAGGCCCAACTGCTGGTGGAATAGTGAATTTTCTGATCTTCGGTCGGCGTGTCATCGGGTCAGAGAGCAATGGGTAGGATTGACCAGGAGGTGAAGCAGCGAACTGTAAGTTCTCCCAAGAAACCTGAAGCTAGTTATACAGCGAAGCAAAGGCGGATATGGACCCATGGGGAAGCCCGATCTCCTACTGAAAATAGTTCAGGTGTAGATGTGGCGGTAATAACCCCAGTAACGACAAAGTAAGTACTGGAGATTTGCAGTAGGCTGGGAGATAACAAAGCACGAGCCTCGACGGCATACCAAACAAAGCCTTTAAACTGGCCGTTAAGTCGGGGGATCTTCCCCGAGATATGGAAAAGACAACCATCTTCCTGCAAACCTAGTCTATTTGACAATATGCGGAAAATGTTGAAGCTAATAATCTACAACATATTGCTCGCGGATGTAAAGAGTCTGGGAGGCTTATCAGTCCGACAATGAAGTTTCCGAATGGCCAGATCAACCGTCGACGCCATGAAACTGATCATTGGCTTAATTGAAAATGCGATGCACGGAACGAGTGGCACTAGCAAGTATTGTACTGTGATTACCATTGCCATGCGAAATTAACTCAACCAACTGGACCAAAGAATATATTTTCTCCGCCAATTTTCTACAGGGCTCTGTTCTGGGACCGCTATTGCAGAACATCATGTATAATGATACTCTCAACGCCCCAGTTGCTAGCGACGCCACAATGAGAAAGCATATCATCGCTTCAAAACCAGCAATTAAAAACCTTGGAGTGGTGATAGGTGCATGGTGATGAATTTCAAGCAGCACTTACAAAATGTTTGCACCAAGACGTCCAATGTTAGCATGGCCCTATCAAGGATAATGCCAAATTTGGTCAAATGCATTGCATACCGCATGTAATACTCAAAAGATGAGCACGATTTATAGAAAGACCGCCTTAAGAGTGTGCTGTGATTACAGAACCATCTCGGACGAAGCGGCCTATGCAGTAGCCGGAATTATGCCGATCGACATTTTGGCCGATGAGATGCACGTATCTATGATGGATCCGGTTCCTCCTCTGATCGGCACGTGGAAAACGCCGAAAGGGAGGAATCGTTAAGCAGATGGCAGCAACGGTGGTAACGGTCGAAAAAAGGTCGGTGGACCCACAAATTGATTCCCAACATCAAGAGACGCAGAAAACGCATGGTGAAATAAATTATTATTTCACGCAGTTTCCCACTGGACATGACGGTTACCGTAAATACCTCTACAGGCTCAAACTAGACAGCTCACCCAACTGTCCCAGTTGTGATGGTATTTCATAGGATCCGGAGCATATTTCCTTCCGCTGTCCTAGATTCTCTAAGGAAAGGAAGGGTCTAGAGCAGACATTGGGAGGAAGAAGAGCACCGGAAAATATAATTGGGAAAATGCTGGCCTGCCAAGAGAAGTGAAATGCAGTGAACCACATGGTAGGGTGGATTCAGTGCTGGCTGAGGGAAGCAGAGGGGGCTTGAAAGGCGCGGTTACCCAGACACCCTGCGACGAAATATTTTGTGATGGTCCTTTGAGGAAGATGTCAGGAGTTAGGGGGTTATTTTAGTGGATACGCTGGAACATGCGTGCCTTTAGAAGATTTCCACCTCCAGAAAAAAAGAAGACGGACAGACAGTAAACCGATTTTAATAAGGTTTTGTTTTACACAAAACCTTAAAAACCGGCAAATCGCGATGGCGCGGAAATATGGTTGCCATGATATGTTCCACGTAGATGCCCATAGCGATTATAAATGTTCTATGAGTTATTCCTACAACATCTGCGTTCTCTTGAAAACATCCACTAATGAGTAGTAGACTAGTCCGTGCGTTTGAGAAAGGCAGCACTTCAGTCTCATCAAATACATGTTTCTCCAAGGCAACAAATTTTGGGAGACATGCATGCCACTTCAAAGGAAGTCCACTTAGTGCCTACGGCGCAGCCAGCCAGTAAGGAGGGTACAACAATTACAAATATAGGAGAAACCTCAACGTAAATCGCAGAGGAGAGTTATGTAAATCAACCTCAACCACTGTCAGCCCGCGTGGGACGTACGGAAAATATCGATGTGGACGATAACTACTGAGCCATATCCAAATCCTGATAGTGGCATTTAGATCAAGGATCAAAGGGGCCAAGCAGAGGTACAAGCATGCGCAGAACAAGCTTTCCAAGGAATTGTGAAGCACCCGGAGGAGCCATTCATCAGAGCGAAGGCGCAAAGACTTCACATATACGGTTCTAAACTCTACACAGCACTACACTTGATGAATATGAGCAGATAATGTACGCTCTGGTTTTGGGCGAAAAAGGTCGCGATCGTTAGCCATAGTAGGTGATTTTAATGTGTGGCCTCTTGAATGGCGTGGAAACGAATCGAAAAGGGCATGTTCTGCTCGAAGCATTCGCGGAGCTAGGGGTAGTAGTCACCAATTTTTAGACCTCAAAAGCTTTCAGTGGAAGGGCTCGATGTTTACAGATAGTAGACCTGACATACGTTAGCGCCGCTTTAGTCAGAAGAGTTGCTTGGCAAGTAAGTGATGACTATAATCACAGTAACTCCCAGGCAATTTGCATAAAATTCAAAGGTGAATCGAACACCTAAAACCGCTCTCACAGAATGGCGGATAGGTTTCCAGTATGGACAGCAAAAGCTTTAGAGAGGGACACGTTAACTGCGACACTCCAACCAAACATACTCCTGACTCGTACTGAAGGGTTCTTCAGATAATTCAATGAGTGACGAAAGAGGCGATCCTACTGTACTACGGTTGACAGGAGGAACACACACAAGCGCGAGGTCGCTTGAAAGAAGTCATGCACTAAAGCGAAAGTAACTGCTTTAAACAATTATGCGAAAATACCGATATAAATCCTTGGAGTACGGCTCACAGGGTACCAATAAAAAAGTTACAAAGGTCCCCTCAGGTGACCTGTTCACGTTTTTTGGAAGAAATTGTTATCATTCTGTTTCTTCAGTATGAAAACAGAGGAAGTCGAACTTTGATTCAGGCCATCAAGTTTACGATATATCCTGATACCTCCTAGAACCAGTGCCACCACGGAACTTGCAAAAATGTCCTGAATGCTGCTTTCAGTGTTACCTGTGTAGTCGGAGGCGCTTGCAAACTCGTAGAGAGGGATGCAGGTCACTCGACTTACCGGTTAATGGTTGGCAGTTGGCAACGCATTAGAGGCAGTAATGGTAATCGGCATTCTGGCGAAAGAAATGAGTTTACTGTACCATGCAATCTGTATGGAGAGGCAGACAGAACGCAGCAATATGGCATGGTCAGAGCAGTATGATCTCTGGCAACGAAGATGGGACGAACCTTCGAAGGGTCGATTAATGTACAGGCCCATTCCCAACATTACGGTATGGCTTGAGCAGATATTCAGAGGGACCAATTACGATATCACACAGTTCCTCGCGCACTGAGTAGGCTGACATTTGTAGAGAACGGACGTGTCTACAAATTGATATTATTAATAAAAATAATTTAAAATTGAAATTAAATTAACTTTTATCAAGAATATAAAAAGATATTTATATTACTTAATTAATAATACATAATTTAAAACTTAATCGAAACTAATTTACTTTTGAGTTATTATCTAAGTTACTTTTCCTTAAAAAGTTTTGAGAAAACATTCGTTTTTTTTTGGCATGGCGGGAATGAGCGGTGAGCCGCCGGCGGGTGGCGGACCAGACCGGCCCCCCACCATAAGATCTAGGGGCACTCGGATCGGTCGTGGAGTCCGCAACGAGGAGGATCCAGACTTGAAAATAGCCAAAGTGAGGATAGCCAATCTTGAAAGGAGAAATGGCGAGCTGGCGAAGACGCTCGAAGATTTCAAAAAGCAAATGACAACATTGATAAAAAAAAATGAAAAGCTGACAGAGCAGCTAATGGCTGGGGAGGCGGGCCCGCCGTCTCCAAAGGTAGCCAGAAAAAAGGTTAAGCTATCTTCGACTACTTTTGCAATCATGGGAGAACCGGGCTGCCTTGAGGGCGAACAAGTTCTCGACGGCGAATCTGTCCGTATGGAGGACATAGAAAGCAGTAAAGCAGACGATACGAGAGTCGGCGACAACGGTGGCGAGGGAAATGTCCCAGAAGAGGATGCTAACCAGGCAAGTTGCAATAGTGAAGATGGAAAATTGAGTGAGTTTTTGGTCTATGTTTCCAAAAAATTAAAGAAAAAAAACAAAACTCAAGAAAAAATGTTAAATAATGTTAAAAATAATGCAAGTACCAGTGAAAATTTAAAAAATAATGCAAGTACGAGTGAAAATTTAAAAAATGGTCCGACTGGGGATACAATTAGCACCCGAAATAAAGAAAAGGGGGAAAGGGTGCCCCCCATTAATGTTTATAAATTAGGTGGTAGAGATTTAGCCACTCTACTTAATAGGAGCGCGGGGCTCTCAAATTTTGTTATTAAAAAGACGGGGGCCGAGAGAGCCCAAGTCAAATGCAATAAAATTGCAGATTATAAAAAAGCACGGGAGATCCTCGAGCGAGTGAAGGCTCCTCACTTCACCTACACTCCAAAGGAAGAGAAGGTGCAAACCTTCCTTCTGAAAGGCTTGGATGCGGAGGAAGAGCCCGACGAGGTGCTCAAAATGCTCCGGGAGGCGGGAACTGAGGTTAAGTTCCTCTCAGTGTCACGGTTTAGTACGAGGAGGTCCGTTTTGGAAAAACAAATCCTGCCGCACTTCCTCGTGCAGATAAGCCCGGAGAGCCGGGGAAGCGATCTGATCGGCATCAGGTCGCTTAATTACCAGGCCATTCGTTTTGAGCGCCTGCTAAGGGGCGAAATAGTCCAGTGTCGAAGATGCCAGCGCTATGGTCACTCGGCAGTGAACTGTCAAATGACCTTACGATGTGTAAAGTGCGGGAAAGACCATACCGCAGCTGAATGTTCGCTGACTGAAGCAGATGGCAAGGAAAAAACTTTCTGTGTTAACTGCGGAAGCGGAGGGCATCCGGCTTCGTACCGTGGATGTCCTGTATACCGCAATGATAAGGTCACAAGGCAGCAAGCACCGAGATCGGCCCAAAAAACGAAGGTGTCAGCGGCGTTGGATGGTACCGTCCCTTCGGCACCAATCGTCTCGGGGATCCCATTTGCAGAAGTAGTTCGACAAGGGGGAGCTAAGAAGCCCCAACAAGATGCAAGTGGCGGGATGAACACCATCCTCAATAAAATACTAACCATGTGTGAAAACATGCAGCATACGCTAAACGTACACAATACAAAAATAAATAGCACAACAGAATATTTACGAAAACAGCATGCCCGCTGCTAGGTCTGCAGTCACAGCGGTACCACTGGATGGTCTCCGGATCATCGCGATTAATGTGAATTCCATCGTAGGAATCCATCGAAGAGCGGAGCTCCTTGATTTCGCTGCCAGACAACAGCCTGACATAGTCTTGATTTCAGAAACCCACCTCAATCCGAGGCATTCGATAACATTCAAGGATTTTGAATTCGTGAGGAACGATAGACGAAATTGTGATGGGGGAGGTGGTACCGGAATACTTGTGGGTCGCCATTATCGTTTCAGGCATATTAATAGGCCTGAATTTGAAACCTTTGAGTGTATCGAAGTCTCATGTATTCTTTTTTCACTGCCTAGAGGAGGGAATTTATACATTCTGTCAGTCTATGCAGTGGGAAACAACCGAGCCAAGTTCAGGGAGGAATTCCATTCTCTGTTTACGATACTCGAACTGAATAGGCTGCATAATTACTATATTATAGCTGGCGACTTGAATGCTAAGCATACCTCGTGGCTAAACGCCACAAACAATCCCAGAGGGGTATTCCTCAAATCTTGGATAGAGCAATACCAGATAGAGTATAAATGCGAATTATATGGGTCAGAGAGTCCAACCTGGCCCAGGGCAAATTCCTATCTGGATTTGTGCATTGCTGACGCGCGCTTGAACTTTAATTTTAGGAATCCTCAACGGAAACTACAGACTCTTCCTTACGATAGCGATCATAACGCTATTCTTATTGAAGTTCTGTTTGATGGACGAAGAGTTCGCCTTCTGCCGATGGACAGTGGTGTCCACAGGCTGAACTTTAAACAAACAAATTGGAAGAAATTCCAAGAGAGGTTTATTCGGGGATATCGAGAGGAATGCCCACCTCTTGATGGGGAAAACGATAGTACAATTGCACCAGGTGACAGGAACTTGAGCAACGAGGAAATACTTCAGTATCTTCTCAAGCTGGAGAACTTAACGCTGGAAACAATTGAACAAGTCGTCCCTAAAATTAAACCTCGCAATAATATGGAAGGATATGAAACTGCAGCCATAAAACGGTTGAAAAAAGTGAAAAGCCTTCTGCTCACTCGCGTCAACAAAATCTATCGGAGATATGGGGACTATCATCATCCCATATTGGTTGAGTTCAAATCACTTCTAAAGATCGCGTGGGATCTTATCCGTCAACATTACGTAAATGAAGTGAACTTCCAATGGCGGGAGAAGTTAAAGGGTATTTCACCAAGCGATCCAGATTCCATGTTTACTAAGATAAATACGTTATTCCGGAAGAAGTCACGAATAACTGTGCCGAGAATTAAAGTCGGTGGCAGCGAGATACAACACCTCATTGACTCAGGTATAGACACGAATAGTGTAACTGCTGATGCGCAAGGCAATTACATCGTGATGGATGATGCTCTGAAACTCGAACTTATAGGGGAGCACTTTGAATCGGTGCATCGGCCCAGAACGGACTTAGAGCCAACGCAACTTTCGGAAATTGTAGAACGAGATGTCCACAATTTCAAATATAGCCTGAACGGCACCACAGTTCTCCAATTTAGCTCTGCGTTGCAGGCTGATCTCATACCGAGTGATAATCTGCTTGATTACTTTGTCTCATGTGTTGAGTTAACTTCCATATTCAGAAGAGTAAACAATAAGAGATCATCCGGTATGGATGGCATTCCCAACGTGGTCCTCAGGCATTTACCAGACATTGCCATTCGTAATTATTGCATTTTGTTCAATAATTTATTGAACAATTCCTTCTTTCCAGGACAATGGAAGAAAGCCCGAGTATTCCCGATTTTAAAGAGAGGGAAGGATTCATCCAGCCCTCAAAGCTACCGCCCAATCAGTTTGCTGCCTAACATCAGCAAGGTGTTTGAGGTTTTGGTATTGAAAGCCTTGAACAGGCATATCAAGAAGAAGGAATTATTGCCGAACGCGCAATTCGGATTTCGATCTGGACATTCGACAATACATGCAATAACGAAGGTAACGTCTGATATTTGCTGGCGGATTAACAATGGTGAGTGCGTAGGCGCTTGCCTTATAGACATGGAGAAAGCCCTTGATACCGTCTGGTTGGATGGACTGATTTTCAGGCTCTTGAAGAATGAGTTTCCCAGTCACCTCGTAGCGATGATGTGTAGTATGCTGTATGGCAAGTGCTTTGTTATTACGGACGGAAATCTCACTACTAACAGAGAATTTCATGTTCTGAATGGATTACAGCAAGGGACAGTGACTGCGCCTACACTTTTTGCGGTATTTGCCGGCGAATTGCTCAATTCTTTCGATTTTAATAAATCTCCTAAAAGGTCGTTGGTTGCCTTTGCTGACGATCTGATAGCCTACACGGCGCACAAGAAGGTAACTGAGGTGCAAGTTGAACTTCAGAAGATGTTCAATGATATTAAGTTCTTCACGAACAGTTGGCGGATGAAAATCAATGCGCAAAAGTGTGAAACGATTCTGTTTCGAAATTCCTTGGCGTATGCCAGTAGGAACTTGAAAAGGAATTGGAGAGATTTCCACATTGTCGCGAACGAGGATAGTTCAGAGCGTATTCCTCATAAGAAGTGCGTTAGATACCTGGGTGTGCGTCTTGACGAGCGTCTCCAATTTAACGAGCACGTTAAAGTCGCGCTAGAAAGCGCTCGCAAGGCATTCATGTCTCTTCGAAGACTCTTTTATGCTCCACATCTTAGCCGGAAGGTTAAGATTATTTGCTATCTTACTTTGGTTAGACCGGTGCTTACCTACGGGTGTGCTATCTGGTTTAATTTGAGTGCTAGCCAAATGGAGAAAATAAGGATCTTTGAACGGAAATGTCTGCGTGCTTGCACGGGGCTTAATAGGACTGCTTCGTCAAACTATGAGCACTATGTAACTAATGAAGTGATGTATGCAGCTGCTGCTGTGCCAAGAATCGATACAGTTATCGTCAGATTGATTCGGAATCATATAGTGCGATCTGCTTCGCATGGTGAAAACCCTTGGGTTTCGCAGCCGTTCTACCCAAATGATGGGTATTTCGAGAAAACTCTCACGACAGGCTTCATTCCTCCCGAAGCGTTCGTGTATCTTGACAGGAATGGTCTAATTCTTGATTCTGCCGGTGATCCGGTTATGTATCATATACATAGGCGGGCCACGGACAAAAGGATAGAATACCCCCCGAATTTGACAGTGGGGGCTCCGGGATTCGACTGGAGATACTCCAGAGCGAGAGCAATTGACATTAAGCGGGATGAAAAAGAGAAATCTTGGTACTGGTGGCTGCGGGATGCCGGTTAGCGGTGGCCGTGCTCAGTCCTGCCATTTGTTTCTTGGTGGGGCTTTGTAAATATGTATACATTGAACGGGTGCTGATTTTGTCTCCAGTTGTAACTTATAAATACATACGTTATTATTCTTTGTTTTGTTTTTTGTTTGTTTTTTTTTGTATGGATGTTATTTTAAAAAAAAAGAAAAAATGTGTAATATAAAATCTATAATTATGATAGTTTTAAGAACAATAATTTAAGTTAAAAGTGTCTTTTGAAGCGATCAAATATTTATTATTACTTTTTATATTTCTTTATTTGCCACTAAGGCCAAGTGAATTCTGTCGGGTTTTTGACCATTTCCCGACAACTTATTGTAAAATTAGATTTTCATTTCTTACTGTTTCTCGTCTCTGTCTGTAAATCGTTATTCAAAAATTTTGAGAGCCCACAGTGGCCATTCGATTTAAGTTATTTTTGTTATTTTAAAAGATTGTTTTTTATTGTTCATTTTTCCAATCTATATACTATTGTTACCTATTTCTTAAAAATAAAAATGATTTTAAAAACAAAAACAAAAAACAGTTCCTCGCGGGGCATGATGATTGCTACAGGCAGTATCTGCGCCGCATTGAGCAGGAATTGCCCTCGATATGGTGGCATGGATGGATGAAGCGTAAGGAAGAAGCGTATACCTGGAGAGTGTAGTCACCGAGAAGCAAGTCTGGAAAGACCTGGGGTGGTTTCGAGTTGGTGCAAACATCATACGCACCTGCTCTAGCTCAGATGTTCGCACAGCTCCGGGTATTCACAAAAACAAATCATGCACTATGTATACTGCAACTTTTTGATGTAATATATTCAATGAAAACACCTCGTAGACTAATTCGGTTATGACGATGGAAAACAAACAGTAAAAACGGGAGAAGACCAGGAAAATGTGTGGCATCAATAGCCCTAAAACAGAACACGGTTCTGAAGCAGGAAGCAACCTCTTAGATAAAAACAGTATGTGAGCTTTTCCCTTGAATCTCAAACTATTATTGGTACCTGATCACTGTGGTGTAAGGGGAAAAATAGGGGGACTCAGCAGAGTATTAATAGCGGTGACGAATGTTGTTATAAAGAATTAGGAATAAACTTTTCATATGGACAAGTGGTAATAGCTAGAATGCCGATAGACATATCAGGGTTATCCTGATTGAATTAAATAAATCTACTGAAAAACGCATCTTGTCGAAAATCAAAACATATGCAGAATTACTGTGCGCATTAGCTGGACAAGTGTTCAGAATAAGAAAATCGCAAAATGATACGTTTCTCTCCTACAATGAGGAAGCAGAATTCATGGACGACTTCTTCTGTCAATGGGCTGCTCATGGACGCATCATACACCGGATTCTTGATGTTGAAGAAGGACACATGTTGGGTTCGAAAAAATCCTTAAATAAAATCCATATTAAAACTGAAAACTTTTCCTTTTAACAGTTTTACTTGAAGGATACGTCTCCCAGTGACCTCGATGCCGTCACTTCCTTCAGATTGGAAGGCATTTTTTTTTATTTCAGCGTATCTGCCCTAACTTACAAGCGCCAAATAATCTGCATTTCTGATTCCTGGCTGAATCATAAAATTTTTGATTCTGAGGTCCTCGAAGGCTACTTTGCCTTTCGTTGTAACAGAGACCGCACAGCCCGTTATGTTTACCTTCCGCACCAATCCCCCCCGCCCCCTTTTTTGTCTTTTCCTGTGTATACTTGGTTCATTCATGATTAATTAAAATTTATATACTTACCTGGTCTTGCGTTTCCTACTCCCCACCCTTTTCTTATCTCTTCTTTTTACACGATCGTGGATACCCTTGCCGCTCACCAATCCACCTAGCCAGAAATCACATAAATCGGCCTCTTGACCTTCAATTTTTAGATGCTAGCTAATGTTAGCTTGCCAAGCTCACCTTTCCAATAGTAAACATTGAAAGACAGAATTCAACCACGGCACCTTAAATCCTCACTCCCTTAATTTGCGACTAGGCTCTCAACTCCTTTTATGCCATTCTATCTAAACTACTTTCATATTATGTCTCTTTCTGCTACAAATCCCTACTTCTTTACCCATTCACCACTGGCATCCATGAGAAGCTCCATTTAAAACTCGCAACAAGAAAAAAATAAACATAAGTCCTTCGGAAACCATGCTGGTTTCACTCGGTTTAAAGCGATGCGAGCTTCATTAAAGCCACTAACAACCAAACCCAGAAAGAAGTATCTGGGCAGTATCGAGGCCGTACGAAAATTTGAAAGACTTCTGATTTCAAGTTTACATGTTTTTGCCCAAGACTTGCCTTGATTATTTTGTTTTTGCAATTGAAATTATTTTTCCATAGCGCCGAACTCCCCTTTTCCTTCTTCTCCTCCCTCCCCGCTTATGTTTGTGTTTGCGACAAACTTTTTCTGTAATAACCATCCTTACCCTCTTCTCCGTCTGGTATCTTACTGACAACCTTGACACCGATGTTAGTCCCTTCTGATGGCCTTCTATACCTCTTTTTGCTAAAAACCCATCGATATATTTCTCTACCTTTTCTACAGAATTTGTAACAAAAGTCACAACCTAATTCCTTAGACGGCGAAATGAGGCTTTTATTACCCCTGCCTACAAAAGTGGTGGTCATATACTCGCTGGTTGCTCACTTGAGCTACCTTAAAGCTAATTAATAACACAGCTTTGTCAGTCAGTTAGTCAGTCCACACTAACCTGCTCAGCATGACAAACCACATGCCTAAATATTTGATATCTTGATCTTTGACTCCATTCTCCAAACTCCACCAATCTTGCCGTATCGACGATTAAAGGGCTTATTTCTTACCTATATAACCGTTCCTCAAGTATTTTTTTAAACGGATGCGTATACAGTTAATTTTCCACTTCTTCTACAAGGTTCCATTCTGGCTACACTATTATTTTTGCTCTTCACCACCTCCCCTCTTTCCTCACTGTCCCTTGCTTACGTTATACCAATGACCTCAGCTGTAGCTTCAGCTTTTCTGTAGCTTCCACAATAGACGGTGTGTCCTTACAATCGAATTTAGGTATTTTTTTTGTAGAGTCGCCACTAAACATTGATAATTCAAAAATGTAATGAAATCCTCTCCCACTCTGTCTGCCTGCTTTGTTAGCGGCTATCATACTGGAGCTCCACCTATAATATTCGTTTGGGGATTGAGGAGTCCTAAGTCCGCATCCACTTGATGTTGGACCGGACCAAATGGAGAGAAACTTATTCCCACTCTTTATGGTCTACGGAGTCCTACTTTTGGGTTTAACACCAAAAATCAAAAGAGGGACGCAGACGGCAACGGTTTTGTGCCAGGGCAGAGGCAACTTATCAGACGCTACCTCACCTCCTTCTGGGAGCAGCGTGACGGAAGCCGCCCGCACTTCCTTTTATAATGCGGAAAACAGGACAAAGGTGCGAATTATATCATACGTGAATCCACCCACCAAAGCTTGGTCAGAGCTAGACAATTTTTGTTTAGGGATTGAGGAGTCTTAAGTCCGCATTCACTTGATATCGGACCGGACCAAATCCCAGAGCAGAAGTGAGGCAGCGTCTGATGAGTTGCCTCTGCCGTAGCCATCTTCGTTCCTCTTTTGATTTTCCACCTCTAACTTTCCATGATAAACCCCGCTTCGACAGATATCTGACTTTATATTGCGTACCTATTTTACTTTCACCCTTTCCCTCCCTCACACTTTTCAACTCCATCTTTCGAAGTATCGTTGACTGATATGGTCTAATTCCCACAGTTGTGATTGTCTTTTCCTGGAAAGAGTTTAACACAATTTCACCCCTGATAGACTGCTCCGCCTCTACTGACGTCATCTGCTGCACAGCTTCATGTTGCAGCCGTAGTGCCGGCTTTCAAAGTGCTTTTCGCGGAGCTCGAACCTTGTTTACTCCCTGGTCCCAGGCAACGCTGGTGTGGCAATGCTCTAGAGCTTGGTTTCCTCTTCCTATTACAGTTTTAATCGTAATCGTAATCAAATCATAGGATCATAGAGGGAAATTATGAAGTCAGCACACTCGACCTGCTTTGGCAGTTCCTCCAGCAGGCTCAGTCGCCGTCCCACTAACGACTGTGAAGGGTGAAATCTACTCCCACTACTTTAGGGCCACTAATTTCAGAAGACGAAAACTCACCACCTGCACTAAGTCGAGTAGCCGTCCTTCAACAAAGCCTGATCGCGAGAGCTTTCAAACCAAACACGCACAATTCCGGGAAGGATTGTGGCAATTTATCTAAGGCACTGGTTCATAAGAAAAAATGCCATCATACCCGGTATGCCTTACAATTTGCAACTGCCAAGAACGAAACATCCCCATTCAATATTTGACTCAACAGTGCTACTATTCTCAATGCAAATCTACCTACAGGAAACAAGCTTATATTTCCGACCTTCCGGCAAATATAGCCCACAGGAGAGTCAACTAAGAGTTGTCAAACTGGATCATTAGTAAGCATACTTTGAATGAAAGTGTCCGGTCGGCAAGGTTAGTTATGTATTGAATCGATCCAGCGAAGGTCAAGAAATGTCTTCGAAAGGATGAGTCTATAAACGAAACTGAAACCAAGAAGTGTCTGCGGGTTATAAGTGGTCCACGATGAAGTTTAAGTTTGACCTCAACTTATGCATTATGCGAACCCACCCGAGGAAGCCGAAAGAACTCTTGTTTCGATTATCAGGAATTGGACCAATTCTTTCATGACCAGAACACACACCAGGATCAGATAAATTAAAATTCAATCTCTAGTTTGTTTCCGGGAGTTATCGTGAGTTCTTTGCATGAGAAGATGCAAAAGGAAGAATTTAGCAGCATAATTTTCAGAGACTGTAGTTTCTCTACTCACTTGGACACTTCGCGGACAATCTTCCCGCCCTAATTAGCACGCTATTTATTGCGCATGTCCAAGTGAAACTGCTTGGCAAACTCTAACGCAATCCTCCATGTCATGGCACAATCGTTTTCAAATCACCCACTATACGCGTCACCCAGCCAGGTTACGTGATACCACCTCGCTCCTCTGCCTCACTGGCCATCGTACAACAGTTTGTCTTGTGAAGACAAAAAGACGTTGGCTAAGACGTTTGTAAGCGACAATGAGGCCGTCCACCGTATAAACTATGCTAGGTTGCGAACGCTTTATGACCGCGTCTCTATCTTTTTCTCTACTAAAGTTGGATGACTTGATTTGAAATCTATATTGCATACGAGTATACGTTTGAGGATCGCATTATGCTAATTTTCCCCTGAATACTCACTCGAGGGTGGAAATAAGAAACCGCACTACTGCGCCATCTGAATCGTCCAAGCGTCCAAAGATTCCGCAACCTATTATATCGGTTGTTCGTCACATCACGTCACATCACGATCGGGATCGCGTCTCTTGTCTTTTGAGCTTCATATCCACAACAAAATTTAATCGAGAGTAATGGTAGATCTACGCTAAGTGGGCGATTCGGTCATTGGTATCACCAATATGGATACCAAGCGAGAGATGAGGAAGACTATCGTGTTTGGAAGAGTTCTAAAAAGTTATTTCAGAGGAACCTGCAGCTTGCAAATGGCCCCTGCTGAACATATATGATAGTGTCTCAAAGGTAATCCGAAGGAGGAACTCGCTTCCTACCAAACTCACCATAATCTCACCCTCAACATCTTTGTCAGTTGAACCGTCAACAATTGCGATCGCGCATCATCTTAGATCATAACCACCTGAGGAGGTGCATTACTTTCCGCCAGCGCAAAATAACAATAAAAATCGCGCTCGCATAACTTGGAGCGCGCAACCTATCATTTGCCGGCGCAACTCCAGTATCATTGCCGGAGTCTCCGCAAGTTGTGTTCGCACCCAACACCCATACATGTGATCACCGCATTATCTTTTCCACGCCACCTTCCGCTCTTATTCTCGACATGATTTGGATAAGTTGAAGGCGGCGATGGTGGCCGCGAAGTTGTTCTAGCTCACCTGAACGACTATGCGAAAAGATAGTTAATCAGCAGCGAAAAATTTGTCGTTTCCAGTTGCGCGCGCACCTATCTGCCGTTGGCTAATTGAAGCGAAATTAATTGGTGTGCGTGTGGCTAATTAGTTCTGTGATGCGCACTAACCTTCTCATTTGAATGCCTTCCCGATATTCCCAGCTCAATGCCATTTGCATGCCATGAACAGCTCTCCAGAATGGACGCTGGCTGCTTTCTCTCGTGCGTGAGCCAGCATGGCCATTTATTCTTAGTGAAAATCGCTTGAGTCAGGTAAAATCAGGCTTAACTAGGGGCACCTTTCGTCAATCACATTAGCATCTAAAATTATTAGACAATTCTCTGGCTCGCGGAAAGTTCAGTGCGAGGTGATTGTTTTGCTTAAGTGCATAATTGCGTTAATGGTTTGATCGGATCCGCTTCCCTGGGCAAAACGTGGGACATTGGTAATTTGGGGCTTGATGCTGGGAGAAATCATTGTCCAGCTCCATTCAGGAGGAATGTTATCTTTGGATTGATTTATTGGAAACTGCGGTGTCTTGAGATTCTGGGGACATAAAAACTCTAACTCTAGTTATGACCGCTCCAGCGCTACTCCCAAGGCTTGAACAATAGGGACCACTTGACACATATGCCAAACATGTCCTACTTAAATTGTTCCCGTCCCCATTATTGGACTCTAGGAAAACAACCACCAGATTCAGTTTCGATGCCTGACACCAAACTCTCCAGCTTGACTTGATTCACTCACTCCTCGCAGACATGCCAATCCATCACTCATTCATCCATTGGTCCATGCATTGCTTCAACTCTCCCACAGCATCAGAACTCAAACCACTTGGACTCGATTAAAATCCTGACGCTTATCAGGGACGCGTGCATGGTTTTAATGAAAAGACGTCTTAATGTCGAGTGCGCGGCAATTAATTAAGAGGCAACAACGGCACCACGGCAACAACTGAACGCAATAAATTAAGATGGGTCCGAATTGGGCTACGGGAAAGTGGACACAGAAGCCAATTTCTGCGGGCAACGCGGAAGATAAGTGCGCCAAGATGATGCAGTGCATTACGCACTTTGCGATAAGCTTGTCCAACATTTTTTTTGAAGGAAAGTAAGATGCCACAGACTTGGCGGAGATGATTCGAATATGATCGCGAGCGGGCATTTTTATGGGATTTTGATGAAGTTTATCGGAAAATTCGACAATTGACTGTTCTGATGGGAATGTAATTAATTTTATGTTGTTACGAAGTGAGATAACAATCGGCCATGAAATCTACTTTAGGGCAATCAATAAACGGCAATAAAAAAAAAATACGGAAATATTCTCACGGAACGTGATCAAAAGCGGCCCACAATCAAGGACACAATGACGAATACTGATCCCTACTCGTGGAAGCCTTAGAAGTAGTAAGAGGACTTCTCCTTCAGATTTTCCAACACAACATAAATGATAGCGATTTGCTAGACAATGCATTTTATTTTTATTTTCGGCGAAGTTAAAAGAACAGGTTGTCTATAGATGTTCAAAGAATCTCCCGAGGTTCTTCCTTAAAGGGGCAAAGAAACTTCAACCTCGACAACATGCGTAGGTAGACTTATCTACAAGCCTTCAGTTTCGAGGAAAATTCCAATGTCAGCCTCAACCTCGAACTGATGTCTCCTTGAATGAAAAAGCAACACAAAGGCACATATCTTAAATTGGTATCAAAACGTAATATCAGCTTTGTCTAACACAGAGCGGTTCGTACCATCAACTCTCCTTAATTTGATGCATTACCTCTTCCACTTATAATAGAGTCATTAATAAGCCACAGACCTAAATCATAATAAAAGTTTGCTCAAATCCATCAGAAAGCAACGTAAGTAGGGCGCTAAAAGTGAGGTCTAGTAATAAGGTCAGCATGCTAGCAAGTCTACAGTAAATGACTGCGTTTACGCGGAGTATAGGACTCCCGAAGCGATACGCCATCGGACTATCAACTAACCCCCCTCAACGCCAGAGAGCTGGCTTGGAACTGTTTGCCACATTACTTCGGGCTAATCTTCGAACTCTCCTGTTTTGGGGAGCCTTCAAATCAAGGAAATCCTTTCACCAACAGGAGGGGTGAGGAATAAGAGAACAATTAGTTTAAGCAATCCTCCGTCATCCGGCCCCTCCACCGGTCGAGCTCTACCTTCTTTGCAACGAAAAGAACCCGATAGTAAAGCACAATATAACTCTACCTGCCAATGCTCCTCAGCATTTCCCGACAACGTTATCTGGAGAGAGCTCCCCCGTGTATCAATTAAGTTATTGACAAATCCATCCCAACTTGTGTCGTCCAGAATCCCTTTGCAAAATAACACAATTAAGAGCTCGTACCTTGCTAATCGTGCAAGGAACATTGAAAACCTCCACTTACGAGGCAGGTAAGAAAGTAGTAAACCTCACCATGCTTACGATTCAGCCACGCACGTAAGCTGCCAATGAGCCGCGCAGTCCGTCTGCATTTTGTCTCATTTTACCAAGAGTTGTCGTCCTTCACAGACAAGCACCTCTCTCCAGTCTTCCTCCTTGCGCTTGGATATAGCTTAACAGTATCACTTTCCCAACCACCACCACGGCTGGTTCAGACACAGTGCAGCTTGCAGACGCTACTCATAAAGTTCACCGTCTCTATACTTGCGCAAAACAGTTACCTCCAATGCTAGCCATTAGCCGACTTAAGGACGTAACCCCGCACCCTCAATCTCCTCTCTCTTAGCAACGCCGTATCTTCCTTGATATGTATACTCTTTTCAAACTGTGGAATTGTCTGATAAACTGCTCCGCCAACTCGGATATTACTTTCCGTATCGCCTTGTCTCATAACACACGTAGTGCGGACATTTTTGATGCACCCTTCGCGGAGCTGGAGATTTACTTTCACTTTCCGATCCCAAGGCTTTGCCGGTCCTACAATGCCCTACAGCTTGGGTCCTTTGACTCTATTTCCCTCTCTAGCTTCAAGCGTAAAATAAGCCATTCACTTGCTTCTTCCTCTGAGGACAATATGTAATAAGGAGTTTGCTTTCTATATATTGTCCTCATTAATTAAATAAATTACTCCATCTGCAGCTTTTTCCACTATTGCTATGATTTGCTCGAAAAAGCCAACTTTGAGCCAAGCGGCAGTCCAAGGTGCTTGATTTTGACACGATTATCGGCTCACTTTTTAGTCAGGAAAACCACTTCCATTTTTTCCAGTACAAGGTTGAAACCGTAAGTAATCATCCATCGACATGCCAAGTCTGCTTTGCGCTTGTCCGACAATGCGTCCGGCAACAAGCGCCACAACGTTGTCTGCATAACTGACCAAGCGCGATTCTTCTGCCATGTCGAGTCAAGTCCAATAGCAGACTATCGTACGAAGCTTTTCAGAAACCCGGCCCTTAGATGGATCCATGTGCTACCCGCGACATGGCCTACATCTCCCTTTAACATTCTAGCGTCTCATAGAGCAGGGAGCGCTTTCTCAGATAATCCCTCAATATCCGTAAGAGATGGCTCAGCACATGAAAAGTATTATCTGGTGTCCTTAGAACGTCTTCTCATTTTACGCGTTTCTGACGTGAAGCATTACGAAGAACATCACTCAGCGAGCTTAGCGGCTGTGACAGCATTCAATGCGAACCTCTCTGCTCTAGAGCCTGCTCTGCCATGGCGACAGGTCTACGGTAGCACGTATCCCTTCGGCGAATCTACTTCTGTCGAGCTTTTTGGACACTTTCCCGGTCCTGCCAAGCATACAAAGTGGTTAATATGCAGACAGCCTTTACTGATGAGCGCAAACGTCGCCATCTTCCATCGGGAAGGTAATGTGCCATCTTTCAGACAAGCGTTCAATGTGCAGAACTGTACGTCTGGCCATTGTTGGAGCACCACCAAACCTCTACCGGGATGCCATCATGTCCAGGCGCCTTCTTGATTTCATAGAGAGATCAGCCTCTTCCAACTATTTTATGGAGAAAAGCTTGCAGGCCTCGGCTCCTTTCCTGCACAGGGAATAGTGCTCGTACAATACCATTTATTCAACCTTAAGTGAACAGTGCTTCCGCGAAGCCCCAATCTTTCAGGTTACCAGTTTGTAACCGAGGCCCCAGCAGTTCCATCCACCTCGTCAACCAGGTCTTGCCAGTAGCTAGCTTTGCTTCTGTTTATTGCTCTGCCTGATCTGCGCTCTGCCAATGTGGTACATGCCCCTCCCTAGCGTTTAAATGATATAACAAGCGGCGGAACTCGTCACCTGTGCACCAGCGACACCAGTAATTCCGACAGAAAGTCTACGTCGGCAATGCTTCTCTCGGAACCTGAGAGCCGAAACGTTGGGATAGATTCGGTTTATGAAACTGCGAGTTCTGTTCTTCAGCCATTTCGTTTCCCTGTGAAGTCTGGGTGGGGCACGTCCCATTCAAGTATGCTGAAATTGAAATCACCTCCGACCAGGATCCGCCCTACGTACCTAAAATTGCGTCCTCCAGAGCATCAAACCTGCGTCGAAAATCCGATATTTTTTTCATTCGCTATTAGATATTGAACAATATTATACCGAATCTAGACTGAGCCATCCCCTCGGCCTGGGCCAAGAACCCTAAGGTGAGGGCCGTACCGAACAAAGGAAGCTTCGTCCTTGTTTCGGTACTATTCACTGATGAGCATTAGATCAGCTTTGATCTCAACAGCGAACTGCGCCAGCAACTCGTGAGCGGTTGCACTCCAATGCGTATTGATTTATAGAATGCGAATCATGTTAACAGCGTCCTAATTCTTTCCAGTCCTGCTCTAGAGGCTAGACACCGCCCCGAGCTCGCAATGTGCCCTTTACATGCCCCTGACCTGAAATACAAGAAGATATCAAGCGAAGCTGAACCACAACGGACGCGAAGCTGAAAGTGGAAAATTTGATAAAAATACACACTCGATTGCGCACGTGGAATCGGACATTTTGGGACTCCGAAAGTCGTCTCAGTTTAGACCAGCCAGCCTGAAGATAAGAAAATGTCACTTGGTTAGCTCAAAAGTGTTATCAACGGCAATGGAGAACTTGCTTCCAAAATGAATGCCAGGCACTTAAAATGACTTGAAAGAACGCGGAACTACCAGTAAAGCGGAAATTAAGTATTCTCAATGCGAAATTTGATCGATATAGGGTTGAACCGATAGTGGAAAAATTGCAAGGGAGGCGTCTTCGATAGTATGGTCACTTAATTCCCGATAACGAGAATACACTTGCCAAGATTAGTCTGAACATCAAAGACGATGGTAAACGACCAAAATGGCGGCTGAAACAACGGTGGCTTGATACGCTTGATGGGGATGTAAAGCCCTCGAGATTGCATCCAGATCAGGGATTGGATAAAATTAAATGGCAAGACCGATCACGACGAGCCGACCTCACTTGTGAACAGGACAAAGGCTGAAGAAAAAGAAGAAGCAGTTAGCCGACCTGCACAAACACCTGCTATTATCGTTATATGGACTCACTAATCTAACGCACTAAATTTGTAATCGCTATAGGAAGGATCACCGTTCCGACCACAAATATGTAAACTTTATGAAATGTAGTTTCCACATATCAGCCATTTTCATAATAGATTTCAATTACTACACAAAAAAAATCATCCAGTTTTTCTCTTAATCGCAATATTTCGGCGTATTCTGATGTATCTATCTAATTGTTTGAAAGATCTTAACGCAGGTTGTCTGTTAAAATGTTATATAAGCGTTATGTTGAAGATTTCTAAACCTAACTTCCAAACAATGAACCCCAAGACTTAATTAAAATTTTCAGGTATTTTTCCCAACACCCATAACTGTTCCAGCTTCGGCAAAAAGGACTATTATTGATAGGCCAGTAGCTTCCTCCAAACTACAATTTTAATTGATGAAGGGGGTAAGTTGCTCCCGAAGTATACATCTACATAGAAAAATTAAAATTGTAGTTTGAAGGAAGCTACTGGTCTATCAATTTTAGGCTAGACTAGAAATAGCAGACAATATCCAATCTCTTAGATATGGACTATTGCCCTATTGATTCGTTAGTGCAGTGCCAAAAGGTAGTACCTAAAACACCCGACAATCACCTTTGGTGTTTTACTTGAAGGTTTTGTAATGATAAATTTCAATTTTCCACCTCCTCCCCCAGAGGGCGAGGAGTATGTGGAAGAAAAGAGGGGGCCCCTTCTTGTTAACCTCATTGAAAAATTGTACCAATTTCCCTGGAAAGGTGGAAAGAAGGATATGCAGAAAAAAAGAGGAGATCCCCCTCTCCGTTGAAAAATGCCAGTGGTCAAATTCCCTCGAAAAGTCATTGCGTCCCGAAAAGAAAGTATTCCACTATCATCGAAAAATTCAAATTCTGAACTTCACTCCCAGTGAATGAGCGAGGAGAGGGGGAGGGAAGCAATCCTTCCTCCAAGTTCTCTCAAATCGTATCGATAAGTAACTTACGAATACGCTTGATTTTTTTATACAGGTGTAAAAAAATCCTCATTTACAGGTGCAATAACCTTTAAAGGGAGTAGAGTGAGCACCGCAGAGCGCTGGCGAAGTAAAATGTAAGCTGAGAAGACAGTGGCAGAACCGCAGCTCAGAGAGCTAAAAAAGCAATCAGCAAAGTAAGTCGTTCACTCCATGAAGCTACCAAGGATTCACAAGGCTTATCACCCACTGCATCATTTTCCTGTTCCCTCTAGAAAGCCGTTAGAAGGATGAAGGAACCTGCTTTATGCGAATCACCACTAAGATCCCCAGATGGCATCTGAGCAAGAAGTCATGTCCGTCCATGTCATGTCCAACGGATTTTGCAAAACACTTGAAAAAATATCATATCATTCGGAGATAAGGCTTCCAAACTTTTTATTTCGGGCCCAACAAGCTGGTCGAGCAAAAAAAAATTAAAAAAACTTCCACGATGATGGGTGGAAACCAAAGTGAGTTCTGAGTTCTCAGTTCACTAGTGTGGATTTCTAGATAACCAGCTAGTTCACAGGATGCTGTCTGAGATAAGGTGTACGCTGGGGGGTAGAAAGCATTGCTTAACAATATCATTGTACGTGGTGGGCTTCGATAATGTGTAACACGTGAGTAGGATTTTTTAAAAATAGAAGTTGCTTCCAGTACACCTCCTTGAAGTTTTAGAATCTTTTCTATCGAAATAGAAATTCAGAGTAAAACACGAATGTTGTACGTCTTGGAAATGTCCAAGCTGAAGTTCCCCAAGGCAGCATCATAGGACCAAAACTCTACCTCATCTACACTTCGAACCCAGTAAATGACCCTAACCTGGCAACCTCTACATTTTCCAAATTATACTATCTTTTAAATATACCCTCCATTCTCACTAGAGAGTTCGCAGGGTTGTCACGTAACTTAGCGAAAAAACTACGATAAAGTCTCAGTCAATGATGCAACATTCTTCAAAGAAATGAGTAAAAGTATCTTGGCAGACACCTGAATATACGACTAACGCGGAGAAACATTGAAAACAAGGAACATCTATTGATTTTCAAAAACAAACACTGACTACGACTAGAAAGCAAAAGTTTGCGCCTCGAAGCCGTCACAATGCCAATCTGGACTTATGTAATTCATCTCTAGGGTTCGGATTGTATATCCAATATGAAATTGCTGCAGAGAGGCCCATCTAGGATACCTCGACTGATCACCGATGTACCTTGATATATGAAAAACAAAATATCTCATTCCAGATAACAAATTATAAAAAAAACTTTGCCCTTTTTATCGTCTCGCCAGGAAAGGGCGAAAACAACTTAATGTCAGCCGATTAAAAAAATAAACTTTCTGGAAAACCGATGAAAAACTGGAACAAAATCTAAACACGCCAAAATTTGGTCGGTTTCTGCTCCAGAAAGATACAATAAGTAATCATATCATTATAAGAAAAAATCTTAAAGTGCCGCTAGATATCTCGTCTTTCCTATTTAAGACTCTGAAGTCCATAAAATTAGGATGAAGTTAGGGCAGTAATTTACTAAGCTCCCTTTCCCTGTTTGAAGACGAAAAATCACAACGGCTTACACCTTCGAAACGATCGAAACACCTACTTGAAAAGGGTCATACATCATTTAGGTTTAGCCCAATGTACTCCGAGCTCGAAATTCGGGCCAAATCCACTTAGACCGTTGCGCATGTTCTTTAATTGTCGCGGGATAGCCATGACTCTTATGTTGCAGGATTATCCCGAACTAACCAAAGTACAGCTACTCAAACAGTTTGTTTTCTGGAGAAATTAACCATTATTCAAGAGGCATCTGACATTTTCCCATAGAGCAGAGGTATGTAACTCTTCAGATTCTACCACACCTCCACAGTAGGAGCAATTGGACCTAATAGGGTAGCAGATGCTCTTTGCTCACTTTTATTGTTTTATACCTATAAGTCATATTGAGTGTCAATTATCTGGTTTGACTAAGTTAACCTAAGCACAGAAAACTGTTTTTATTGGGGGATTGAGTTAGTCTTAAGTCGCCATCCACCTAATGGCAAACTACATCTATTGAAGAGAAGGTGTCTCCCACACATTGGCTCACAGACCACACGCCACGGTTGCTGCTGCATTCTTTGGGGCAAAAATTTTTCAGTTTTGAGAACGCAAGTCAAATACACTCCTACCTCCACTTATTCCTTGAGGGTATAAGAAGGTCCCAAACCCGTTTATGAAAGGAAGAGGGTGAAAGATCTTTAAGGAATCTCAGTGCAACTTATACTCTTCAAGGCCATTGACCCGTAACAAAAACAAAATCATTAGTTCAGCCTCTACAGGTACCTGGGGTAACAATTTACTCCTGGGTATTAGTTATACATAAATCCTTTCTGTCATGTCTTTGAACCACAGACGGCTTTCCCAACAGCCCCTTTATGTCTGCTCAATTAACCGAGACAATGCCATCTACAGAAGGTTCCAATAAGGTGTTGCGTTTCCGGTATTGTAGTCGCCCTCATCATCTTTCATCTGGGTGAATTTGGATTGGGATGACATAATCATCCAAAACAGGAAGATGGAATAATTATTCAAAGTGATTAGGCTCAACAGCAAACAAATCCTCATCCATGTCCAAATCGTCGTCCGTGCCCACATTATAAACGTCTTCGTTGTCAGTCTGATGAATAAACATCCCTTGCTTGTGCAGATTTTTTGCTCTTCAGTCCAAAGAACTTCCTTTTGACTGTCTTCTTCTTGGAAAGTTGAACTGGCTTATTCTTCTCTGCAATAACTTTCATTTCTGTAGTGCTCATAGCTACCATATTATTGCCTTTCTTCCTCGACTTCAGTTTTTCGATCAGTTTTTCATTCTCCTACTTTTGGGTAACCACGAAAATCTTCAGGAAAGAGCAAAGAGTAACATGAACTTGCTCCTTGATCAAAGGCACTGATTTCTGCATGATTTGAAGCATCTCCTTCCTGAACTTGTGCAAGGGAACCATTGGGCGACTCACTTGGCACAGTAGAACCATGCGTCTTGGTTAATCATTCACAGTGCCAGCAGGCATCCGATCAGTCACATAATTGCATAAGAAGTCGGTAAAAACATGTCGATCAAATGAATGTATTTTTTGAATCCTGGAATTATATTAGAAGACTGTCGTCATCGTCCATTGAATTCCTCCACATCCTCCGCAGAGGACAGCATGAAGAATGTCACCGATAACAAGAAGAAATAATATCGATAACAGGATGCAACCCTGATGGACTCCGGTAATTGCAGGTGCTGCGAAGAGACCGTCAAGACCAGCAGCTTTATTGCGTTTGAGTGGATTGATGACCGAAATGACTTCTCTTCTGCTTGGAATTTCTCGGGATTTTACTTGGTATCGGAGTTTGAGCGCATCATGCCCAACCCCTACCTGGCATCGATCCGCTTCTACGACCCGCCCCCCCCCCCTCCGGTCAGCCAGATTTTATGACGCTCTTTCGAGACGTGGCCGATGACTTGTGCAGCACCCGAGAAAAGAACATTTTTAATAGCGGCCAAATGTTCATCGATATTCTCAGGAACGTTACTCAGTAGATCTCCCAATGTCTAGCGACAGTTGAGTCTTACAAGCTGTCCACATTGAGCTTAGTGGTCGCAGACCCCCGACGCTGCGAGAAATGGCGGACACTATACGCAAGCGACCATCAGATGGTAATCCCTTCCGAGGCCGATGTCAGCGCCTTTCTTGACAACTCCTAAATCTACTGCTAATTGCGAAGTGGTCGATCTGATTGCTTATACGATGTCGGTCAGTTGAAACCCAGGACCTTATGATAGGTTCTGTTCCTTTCGAACAGTGTCCCCCAAATGACGAGGTGGTGGGAGTTGCGGATAACCACAAACCTTCCATCATTAGCGTTACGGTCGCCAAAATGGTGCATCCCCATCACGTCAAATCTCCTCTTTTCATTCAGATCAGCCATCACAATTACAATGCCACCTTTAGGTAGCTTCCCCTGAACCGCGTTTAATTGCTCATAGAAAGCATCCTTCTCCATTACATCATTGTACAATTGTAATGCTCGTCAACCTGGACCGAAATCTAGCAGTTAGAAGTCTGTCAAAAACCGGCTCCCAGGTCAAGAGAGCCCGCCTTGCGGTAGAAGTTAGAAATAATTAGACACCAGATTCGCGTCTGCTACCAATAGGCTTTCCAAAGTACAAAAGCACATTGTCGGAAGAGGGATTACTTCGGTTATGTCGCTGGAATTCCCATTCAAGTTGGAGAAAGCGAGCATTCTGAGAACCCTTGCTACCTTTTTTGGAGAGCTGTGTATATTCCAGGAACCAATCATAATCCGTTTGCGATAGCTAAAGGTCGTTACCATGAGGCGTTTTTCACGTTTCGGTAACAGTAGAGTTTCAAAATTTGCAGGTTGCTAGCCCGCAAATTTTTAGTCGCCTCTAAAGACAAACAGGGAAGGCTTTGAATGTATTTTTACTCAGAAGGCTCCTTCGGCAAATAATGAAAAAACCGACATTTTTTTTAAATGCAAAATAGTGAATTTTTTATTTCTCATATGCCGCTATTTTGAGGACCAGTTGTCCTCTTCCATGTGGAAAGGTAATGGCTGAAAGAAAAATTGGTGACGTTAGTGCTTTTTTCTCTATTTGTGGCTTTGCACACTTCCTTGACGCCTTTTTCAGCAACAAACCCACCAAGCAAAGGTCAACATTTGCCGCTACAAACAGCCAATTAGACCATTAACCACCTTCGGATTCATCCGCCACTGTACCCATATGTTTATAAATGGCTAGGTATTCCGCAAAATTCCCCCCCTCGTTCAAACATTACTCATTGTAAAATTTCTAGTAAAACAGTGACTATTATGAAATTCAGAGGAAACAAACTGGAAAACAAGCCAGTAGGACGTTGCGTGAACAGAAGACCGGGAGGCTTGAAGCTTCCCCCTTTGAAACTAGACGTGTCAACTCTTTAATCAAATGTTGAACTGTTCTGTTTAGATCAACAGTTTGGGCCAGGACACGGTTCGCTGAGTGAATTTTGAGTTGTATCTGCAACCTTTGAGGAACGAAGAGTTTTTTTTATCTCCGGATTGCTGAGACGTGATTTTTGTTTTTAAACTGAAATTTCGTTTGCCTATACTGCTTCCCGCTCCCAGGGACAGGAAATTTACGAGAAAGTAAGTCACTAAATTTCTTAAGGGGGTCCCCGGTCCCGTGTTTTTTTCGCTTTTTTAATAATTTTTTTGAAGATCTGAAGAAGGACAAAAATACGATTTTTTCAATTGAAGCCAAATCTTTTTCTTCATTAGTCTATGCCCCCACTTTTCTCAGCCATAGACATGATCCGTGCGGAGTCGAGAGTTTTTCGCCATCCAGCGTATCGAGTCATTACTATTTCGGTTCAATTTTTGGTCTTTATCTATGAAGTTCAATGCTTAGGCCAACCTTAGCTAATGAGTTCTCATTAATATGAAAACGGTTGAGAAAACTTCCTTCGTAAAAATCGATTCCCGCAACTCCACATTCCAAGCAACAGTGACAGCGGTCTGTTCGACAGGGAAGGTACACTGCTCTACAGAGGTTGCCGCTCCCACAGCTGATCTATCTCGCCACCTGAGCAAGGTGACCCACGACGCTCTTAATCCACCTCCCTTCATATTCTCAACTTTGCCCCTCTCTCTGCACAAGGAAAACATATAGTTAGCAGTTCCCCTTGTCTCCATTCTTCGCTGCTTAAATTAAAACTAGGCTTCAGTTTCGCTATCATCACAGATACTGCAGCAAACCTACAAAACAGACCAAAGTCAACTCTAAACACGAGCATCCAGCTGCCAGATACGGATTCAAAGTTGGAGCCCAACCTGCTCGGCCATCGCATTTTCATCCCGGTGCTATTTTCGTTTCCGCGTTAGCCATGGTTATATATATCTTTTTTGTCCTATTTCCTTTTGATATCTTTTTGATAATGAAAACGACCTAACTCCTGCCATCAAAGTTACATTTGAAATCCGTTACTCATTTTGTATATATATTAAATATGTCTCCTGTTCATTCCAGCTCCAGAACAGAGCATCCGCATGTTGCTGGTAATGTTATTTTGTTTGCTGCCTATTGGATTTTCAACAAGTCTGTGATTTGGTTTCATTATTATTTCAAGGAACCAAGATTTGAACCCGGGGCAGCAAGAAATGCACCGTCCTCATCTGAATCCTACATAGAAATTTTTAATTTAAGATAGTTTATTCAGATTTAAGGGAGGACTTTGCAATTCGTGGATCCACACTTAATTTCACAATAAATAGACCTTTTCCAAAGGTCATTTGCGCCTATTTTCCCAACTTTCATACAGCGTTTTGCAGTGTCATTTTCGCTCTGAATTAGTGATCATAAATGTAGCTCCTTGTGCTCCAACCCCGCATAAAGATATCGAGGTTCATCATCAGGTTATCAAAAGGTTTTCTATTTGTCGACACTTTTCCCAACATTTCGATCTCCCAATTTATATACCGATTAGCTATTTCACCCTTTCCTAAAAAATTCTGCTTAGTTTTCCCACTATCTCGGTCTTTAAATTTTTGCGAAAGATTACTCCATTTTTCGCCAGTTTTTTAACTTTCCCGATCCCAATCTGTATCGGAGTTTGATGCTCTTTTTCTCTTTCAGGCCACCATGCTCGTAGTTACGCTTTTCTATATCTACATCAACTCCATTTTGTGTCCTTTTAGTGTCTACAATCAGTTTTCCGCTGATTTCCTTTTTCTTCAATATACATTTTTCCAAGCCCCATTTACGCAACACCCAGAACCACAGTATTTCTCCACAGTCAGGATTAACTATTTCACCTTACAGAGCTGATTGAATAGTTTATGAATGAACCTTTCCATAGTTTACTCACAAATTCCAGAGATTTATCGGTGGCTTTCCTTTAAAAATGATTTTAAACTTAAAACTTACAATAAACTAGTCAAAATGCACCGAAAAAGCCAGACAAGAGAGATTAAAGGCGTTAACCCAATGAAAATCAAAATTAAAGCCGCCCCATTCGGCTATGCTTTCGCTTCGGAACTAGTGTTCAATGCGAGCTTTTCCGTAAATTAAGAAGTTCATCATCTTCATAACTATTGCTCATCCTTCCGTTTTCCTAAATTTCCCTGAAAATCCGTTCCAGGTTCAACCAATCCAAGCCGCCAGGCAGTTCAACAACTTAATCATTTCGGCGCCCAATGTGAGTCAAAACTATACCAAAAAAGTTTGTTGCATTCAAAAATGTTTAATTCAAATCCGAGTGCAGAAATCTTCGCTTACAAAACAACTAAGTCATATCAAAATCCTTTTGAAGCTGAGTTTGGGAAAAAGTCGAATTTATCTAAACTCTTTCGCGTACATAAATTTACTGGAAAATGGTCCAATTTCTTTGCGGGACAACGATGTTGCATATACACGCTTTGTATATAAGAAAATGTCGCCTTTATTTTCCCATACGTGATTTCCACACGATGTCCTCCCACGATTTATTCTCCCTTATCCAGGAACATTCTCAATTTCATTAACACCCTCCGCGCGACAAAGGTGGTGGGGATTATAAATTGTTTGTCATCTCTTTTGCGTCGCCTGTTTACATGTGCTCTATGCGCCTCCATGCCATCCGTCCGAGCGTCACACCAGCACACAAAAAAACAATCCGCAGTGAGAACAGGGACAGAAACAAGTCGCATGTCCTCTGAAATGAGCCTGACTCGCGACTCTGTCTCCATTCACGTACTCCGGTGACGTCCCACAATCGGCAAATACACAAACAGTCAATGCGACACACTAACACTCGCCTCCCAACTCGCTCGTTCATTCGCTGATGTCGCATTCGAGTCGCTCACGTACTTCTGCCCATATTTCTTCCGTCTCTGTCGCGTTCGTGTGTCGCTTATCCGGCGCACACATTGTCGCGATACCCAGAGGTGGGGTGTAATCCCGCCTGTCGTTCCCACAGTCAGTGACTCTTGGACTCGTGTCCTTGGAGTGGAAGCAGTAGGCCAGATTTGTCACCGTCACAAGTGTTCGGCGGCGGGGTGGGGAGGAAGAGAGACTTCGACCCGAGGCACTTGTTTGGTTGGGCTGGTGAGGCTCGAGAATGTGTGCGTACTACTTGGGAGCTACCCCTCCGTAGGGTTGATATCGCCTGGGTTTTCCATGGTGTGTCTTCTCCGCTCGTCTACCGAGCAATGGTCCCGCAACATGAATCCCTGAGTGTGACAAAGGACAAATGCATTGATGGGAAGAAAGGTCGATGGAGGGTTTCGGCGAGTAACGTGTTTTCAAGTGTGAGCCTGCATTACCGATCAATGCTCTCTTTGAGAAGTTCTCTCTTTGTTGACTGATTTATTTACCAAGTTTCGCTCGGTAGTATGTGAACTGTTTGCTGCTGTTACTTCGAGCAAGGCGGGACCGGGGTGGGAGGGTACATGAGATTGTGGAGCTGATGGGTCCGTGTGTTGGTGTCAAAGGCGAATGCGTAGCTGTGTGCGATATGTCGTTGCTTTGTTGGTCGCGCTCGTTTGTCTCTGAGGTTGGAGACAACATTGTGGAGCTCGCTTTTGGGGACCGTCGTCGTGGATGAGCCGAGCGACTGCGAGTGTCGTTCGGGGCGCGCGATGCGGCGGGGCCTGAACCCCTCGGCCGCCCATGTATACTTCGCTCGCATACGCCCATTTGCATGTGTTTGTTGGGGCCGCTAAGTCCGGCGGTCGAGTCAAAAGAGTCGAGAGGAAGTCGCAAGCGAGTGACGCTGTTTCGTCACCGATGCCGTTCGCGTTGTCGTAATGCGGAGCCGAACGTTACTGCTCCGGCATTAGACGGACGCGACTGCCGCTTCTCGTGTTCTTTTTGGCCCCCGTTGTTGTTGCTGGCGCGGCTGACGGTGCCGTTGTTATTGTGTTGTATTGTGTTTTGTTGTTGCGCTAGTTGTTTTTGGCTGTGGCGCTTTAGTCTCCTGGATGCGGTTCGGTGGCTGAACGCTCAACGCTGGACGGGCGACACCTGACGCTAACGCGGACTGACTTTGTGTTGGCTTTTGGCTCTCTTCGCGCGCGTTGTCGTTGTCGTCGCCGTCGCTTTGGCCGCTGTCGTTCCCATTCACGTCCGCGTCACACTTGCTTTTGGTGGTCGCCGAATTGCGCTGCCGTTTGCGTTTTGAACGCAGTTCAATCGTTGCGTCCGCCTTGTGGACTTGTCCCGCGTTCTTGCCGCGTCAGTCCGCCATTTGTTAGGAGAGTCGGACGACATTATCGTTTTTGTCACCAGCCAACCAAATTGCAGACAATCCTCGGCAACTGATTTTTTTTCCTGTAGTGTCCCCCTACTGTCACTTGTAAAGAACTCCTGATCCCATTTGTGCGAGCGTTCACAGTTGACTATAATTCATCGTCGATTTCAACATGCAACATGTCGCATCCGCCTCCTGATGATCCGTGCCCCTAAGTTCGGGTGACATCCTCCGACGACGGTGCATCAGCCCCTCCCGCTGCCGGTCGAGGACGAGGACGAAACAGGAGACTGCCACTGTGCGGTGTCACTGTATTGCTGTCGCCATATCCCGGCATTGCTGTTGTCTTCTTCTTCGTCCCGTTGTTGTCGTCTTGGTCGCCTTTTTGTCGCTGCTACCGCCTCCCTGTTGCATCGTCGCCCGTTCCCATCGTTGTCCAGCTCGGATTCGGGCCTGCCGCACAACGCCTTGATCCGGTTCCCATTCTGTCGCGAAGTGTCATTGGTCGAGAGACGCTCCCAGCTCCGTGCGACTCAGTAAAGCACCCAAAGACACACAGCCAGGCATCCGGTCGCAGTAGCAGCCATTCGTCGAAATTGATACCGAGATTGCAGCCTCATTTTTTACTACTCTTGGTCTTTTTTTCGCTCGTCCCTCCAGCCTGAAATATTCAAAGGATCACCCGACCATCTCGACGCTCTGACCAGATCTTTACACCTGGGCGGTGTGAGTTTGCTTTATGCCTGTCGCGTAGAGTACCAAGGACGAGAACATTAAACGCGAGACCTGGTCGCAGGAAGAGACATCCCGGACAACGTGTAGTACACATTCAGGAGTTGCGGTCAACAATTTTTTTATGTCGCGCCGCGACCGGATTGACCCGATTCCACTCAACGACGAGCAATTAGTGCAAGGATTTCGGGTGTTTTGTGTGCGTTTTTTTTTTTGTCTTTCTGTTCGAGCCGCGCCAAATGAAATTATTACTGCCGCTCGGGTGAAAATTTCGGCAACGGAAAAACAACAAAGCAATCACGGAAAGGATGTTCTGGTGTTTCCTTCGCACATTCAAATTAGATGAGGATTTGAAAAGGATAACAGAGTTTATGGTTTTTGTCGCGTTGTTTGTGCGAATTGGTATGTTCGTGGCTTTACGAAATGTGCGCACAATGTGGGCGAATTTGTATGACAATTTTTTTCCCATTGAAAATGTTACGGAAATGAATGTTAAATTCTAATGAAAATTGAAATTATCTTTGAAAACGAATTGATGATCTTGAAAAATGATTAAGAAATGCTCAGTGAAAGTGGTCCTAAGATAAGCGAATGATAAAAGGATACAACGAGATAAAACTGAGGGATTTATTGCGAGAAAGGTAAGATTCAATTTTTGATTAACAATACGGAAGGAACGGATATATTTTGTATCCGCAATCCTTTTAAACAGTGGCATATCAAATAACTTTTTATCAGGCCCTTGCATTACATCCATAGAGTCAGTTATGTGTAGAAAAGATTTTTAAAAAATCATCCCTGGTAACTTGCGGTAACTCCTAGGCTTGGTCAAACCTAGGGCGAGTTATTCACAAACCGCGAAAGTCTCTTTGAAAAGCCTCAAATTATACAATGCTCCATTTCTTCACAAAAAAAATGTATTATATATAAAGCCTTTCCCATGTAGCTTAGATTTAGAAGTCTTAAAGAAATTAGAGAAATATTCCTTAGAAAACACATTCGGCCAAATTTCTTTTCCTATTTCTGACCGCCATATTTTAAAACCAATCTGTGACCCTCTGAGAAGAAAGAATACTAAAATACGATCATTTTTCATTGCAGTAGGATTACCTTTTGTTCTCAGGAAGATATATTTTAGTAGTTGGCCATGCTATCTAATTAGAACCAACCCAAGAAGACAATCTGAATTGTGAATACCTCCGAAAGCTCCAAATTTTTAGTCCCTTAATTGATTATCGGGCATCGTTAGGTAGACTGAATTGAAGTCATATTGGTCAATTGACAACTAGAGTTCTTACCGCTGCAACCCTCCATAGTTCGCTCCCATGGATATAGAAGGAATATTTTAGGGAATTTATTTGCGGTTGCAATTATGCGTCCCTTCCCGCTCCAGGCTTAAACGCTTGCAAGCCACATCCTCCATAATAATTCAGAAAAATTCCCCAGAATCGTTCAGGACGTGTCAAACTGATTTACCAAAATAATAATATACGAAATTACAATCTTCTTGTGTGAAATGAATGTGTAAAATGAGTGGCATATAAATTACGATGTTCCGGTGTGAATACCTTAATGACCTCCTGTGTGGACACTCTAACTATCTTTCTGTGTGAACACTTTATACAAGTTCCTCTCCCCATATTGATCTTCCTCTGTGGATACCCCAACTTAATTTGATAATGCGAGATAAATATCATGAACTACTTGCCCTACCTAAGGGCACTTTTATTAGTACGTTCGAATGACCGTCTTTGGTCTGCTCCACAAGGAGCAGAATTTATTCATTGTCCAAATTAATCTAACCCAAGACTAACGAGAGGGGGGTTGAAAAGGGATTCGCCCTGGGTCTGTAGTGTCTTCGAGGGCACAGAATAGGAAAAGCAGGAGGATTCCGAAAAATGAACACCCTGGACCCAGTTTTCCCACATAATTTTCGGATTTCTCCTATAAGGCCCTGCTCTAATCCAATCTTTCATTAGCTAATATGTATATCGCGTGTAAGACATAAGTTGTCGATACGGATAACAAGAAAAAAAATCAATAGATCCATACCGACGGTAAACTGTAACCCCTGAAGAATCAGAAGAATGAATACTACCAGAGAAATTGGGGTTTGTTTGTAACGTCTGGTCTTGCTGGCTGGTGCTGATAAAACATTAGAAAAAAAGCACCACTATTCTAATGAGAGATACTGTTGGTCATAGGAACATAGGACTAGGTACCAAAAGGACCAATATGATAAGTTAAGACAAGAGAGCAAGTGGAAAAACCAGAATTATAAATTGCTCTAATATCGTGTTTACATCTAGACTGGATCTTCTTTCGCAGTACTCCATATTTGTCACCTGCAATGTCTTAGACCACCGTCCAACATACTGGCCTCTAGATTTTCAAGCGCAGAGAAACGCTCCAGGTAAAGGAATGCCATCCCCGTAATCATTCATATTCATTTAAACTCAAAATATACAGCTCGGTCAACCATAAGCCAAAAACATCCATGACGAGTTGGAATTCGAAATCGACAAAGTGACACTGAGAGTCCACCGCACTCATCAAACATAATTTGCTGTATAGTAATAAGTTAATGGAAGTTTCTTCTGCCTAAGCGCGGCAGTTGATTGGCGGAAAGGTTTGTTACGGTTTTCCGCTCCGGGCTGATTCCACTCCAAAGGAGTGCCGTGCCCACATATTCGAGGAGGACGATCAGACCCGAGTCTACAAGGGACTCATGTGAAGGGACTCCAGTTATTTGCGGTTGCCCCCCTTGTGGGAGCATCATGGTGGTTGTGGTTCCACCCCTATCGCAGGCAGAGTTCCTTGAGGGCTCAAGCGTGGAGTTGCGTTCTACAGCTGCACTTAGTTGTACCAGTACCGATGTGCTATTCACGACGCAGCTCTGATTGCATTCTCCAAACCAACCTGTGTCCGAAGAGGATCGCGGAATTATGCCTACATTGCGGGTGCGCACGTTAAACCCCCAAGACCTAAGCTAAAGTTAAACTGCCAGCGACTCATGGTAAAGCGGAAACGGACTACTGAAGCGTACCAATCTTTTTAGAATGTACCGTTGTTAGGTAAGAATTAATGCAGATTAAATGCTAAGTTGGATTAAGTGGCCACTCAGCAAGCACTATATTATGCCATTTTGATTCAACAGCCCCCAGAAACGTTTCAATTGAAACGGATAGAAGAAATGGAATCCAATTCTGAGACTCAGCCGGTGGTATTAGCAAAAGATATCGACTCCGTTGCCCTATAGGTAAAGATTTGCTTAAAATCACCGCACAACAGTTCAGCGAACGTCTATTGTCTGGCTCCAGCTAGACCTTCCCAGTCATAAAAGAAATACGTTAAGTTCTGGCGCTTCTCTCAGCAGTTTTGACAGTCGTTTTTAAAAGGTATTCCGAATTTTGCAATATGGTGTACTACGCCAAAATCCTATATGAATTACCAAGTGCCTGCCTTAAAACCTCACATATCCGGGTTTTGAGCAGCAACCCACAAGAAGTGCAAGTAGATTCTCCCTTTGACAGTAGCCAGAGTAGTGCACAATGCTCCTCCCGGAGGTTGCGAAGAGTGAATTCTTCTCGACCCACTTTATAGGGTTCCTCCTTTCTTTATGTGCAGGAGTTGAGAGGCGAATAATCCTGAATGAAACATCTAGGCTGTGCAGTTCGTCTGAAACTCACGCTTCAACTTATAGTGTAACCCCCGGTATAACTCTTTAATTTTATCTCTGTATTGACTCTCCTGCTTGAAGAATGTAATCACTAACTCTAACAATTTGTAAGACTTTGACGGCGGTTTGTCAATTAGTTAAAACAGTAAGGTTTTGTTGGGAGGTCGGATTACACCCCAACCGCTGACAAGCTGTAAAACTTTAATGGAAGCGTAACTTTCAGTGAAATGCCCAGGCTATTCTCTTTGCCGCTGCAGTGACCCAACAACTTAGAGAATGTGATCACTAACTCTAAGGCTTCGGTGGCAGCGCGCCCATCAGTGGCAATAACTATGCTTCTCTTGGGGAAAGGGTGCATCTCAACCAATGAAAAGCTCGGCTATTCGCTAGGATCACCACCTGGAATACGTTTATAATTCCTGTATATTGCGGATTTCTGGGGAAGCTCCACCTCTAGTTCGACAGCTCAGTGAAAAACACAGCATCATAACCTTTCAGCACACCGCCGGTCTTTTACACCATCCTGGTTGGGAATACAACAGGAATTTCTCTTTTGAAGCCTAGCTTTCTTAGAGTGTAGGTCGTTGAAACTACCCGAAACTTCGATAAATCTAAGGTGTTGCTGTAGCCATAAGCTATGGCTGTTCAGCATCCTGATTTTCTCAACCCTACAGTACTACCCGGTACAATGAGTTTGACATGAAAGTGAAGTGAAAGGAGGTGGAAGAATATATTGTGGGCGAAACTGGATAAATTCAGCTTAAAGTCCTGCAGTGCTTTGAGTCCTATCGGTCTTGATTTTGTTGTGGTCATCATTCCCATTCATAGATGAGGCCCGAACATTTCCTTCAAAGTATTTTGCAAGTGTGTTTAGATCCCTTTTTTCTTGTCCAGTATTGCCAAGATATTTTACACTGGAAAATAATGAAAATAGCCCCACGATGATCGCATATACTACTAACTTCAACCGCCCATCTAGTTTACGTTTCTTCTGTTATTAGAACGCAAGTACGGTGACAGAGGCAACTTGGGAATACCCTCTATTATAGTTCAGTTAGATCTAATTCTTACCGTAGATATTAGCCATTGCGTAACACATCCATCCAACTTTATTCAAGGCAAAAACTCTTCGCTGTACTTGCGTTAACATTGTTGAATGTCCTTTCTATATCCAGGAACCCAAAAATGACATACTGCTTGTTTAATCGCGCTCGTTATTTCGTAAACACCAGTCTCAGGAGGCACCTACTTTTAAGGCAGACAAGCTGAGGTGTGGAAAGAAGTGATCCTTCTAAAACCAGCCTTATATGGATATCTAGGACGAGAAACTATTCATGACCCAACTGGTTGTTTCCTTCGTAACTACAGATTCAACGTTCTCAGTCAAAGAGCCTCTCGAGTCATCCTGAGATTCATTCCACCACAATGAGGTTACCGTCTTGCTGTACAAGGCTCTGAAGATGACTTCCTTTACCTTGTCTAAAGTTTAAAGCTGACACCGGTTTGATTACAGTGGAAATGTTAACATTACGGAAGGAACTGAAAACTTGTTGATCCCACTTGGATATCTATCTGGGAATGATTTGGAAACATCTACGCTAGGATTCAAATTGAGGCGGACACCCCTATAGATCAAGGAAGATCTCTGATTCGGTGCTCTCCAATTTGCTATACTAAAAGTTTCGTTGTCAGTTAGTCCACTGCCAGCCATCGCAGTCTCTTGAACTTGAGAAGTCGTGTTGCCTCTATCTATGGATAAAATCACAAGGATTCAGGTAGTCGAATAAATTTCAACTGAAGCACTAAAGCGGAATTTTTATTGTTCTTTAAGAAAAATCTCCTTCTTCTAATAGGAATCTGCTCACGCTCTCCCGTTAGGAGCTCTGCCTCTATAGGAATGAAACAAAAAAATAGACGTCTCGAAAAATATTCGAATAGGCTGAGTGTTTAAACCTAAGGTTCTTCTTAATCGAACGTAAAGAATTGACCTCTCAGTTATCAGCGAGTTATATAATGAGGTCTTTAAATATGTCAGAAGTTAATTTCTCCCAATAAGGAACTCAATGTATGGAAAGGAATACTCGCAGTAATACCACCCTTTCTGTCAATCAGGTATTATGCCACATACCTAGTAAAAAAGGAAAACACAAAGGTAACTCTCTAAATAGAAAGAATGCCTAGACATCTAAGGAATTTGAAGAGGAAAAGGGTTGGGAGAATTAGGATGTACATCGGTGGCAAACCCTGGTTGCAGTATGTAATGAAGTCCACCTAAACCACCGGGATAGTAACTCTGTTATGAGTTCTAGTTTAAGAAGTCATGTCAAGTACTCCCTACATACGATAAAAGACTAGTAGAGTGACCCAAACTGGTAACCTAAAACAATTTATTCATTTCTCATTTTTCTCTTTTGCGCCTTAAGTAATTGAGCATCAATTATAAAAAAAGAAGTTGATTTTGAGTTCTACGCTCATCAGTGATTACTGACAGATTTCTCTAAACAGTATCCAAAAAGTGATCTCAGCTGGATATCTTCAAGATGTAAAATTTTGGGTCGCCGGGGACTAGTGACATCGGGACTGTTGTAGTCTGAGAAGCTTTCTGGAGGAAAATACGAATTTAGTACCTGGTTGTTGCAAGGCACTCCATGAAGGCCTGGGAGTCAATTTGCAAGCATGTATTTGTGAGATGCTAGTTCCAAAGACCTTTACTGTATCCTGTTGAATCCTTGTTAAGTATCGGCCATCTATAGTCTCCTTTTCCCAAAATTTTGACTTTTAAGGAGTTCAATACGGACCAGGAACGACTTCAGCCGTTGGTCACCAAGAGTTTACTACAAAACAATGCTCATAGATTAGCCTGAATCACTTGATGTCCGCATACTCCTAAATGCGTACTACTTCCGTACTTTGTCTCCAAGCTTAATCGGCTTTTTTTGTATCTCCAAGTTCAACATGCTTTCATAGTCTAGCCTCCGCTTAGAAAGGGGATAATTGTCTTCCACAACCCTTTTGCGTTTATGACAAATTAACTCTCGGTCGCGCCTCAAATATTCACCATTAAATGTCAAATAATAGCGTAGACCGCAACGAAAGGAAAAGGTAGTTTACCTAGCGTTGATTATGGACCGAAGGGAGCTAAACGCAGCGGCGATTGCGTCCTCTCTTCTAAACCGCTTTATGTAACCACTACTCCGTGGCAGCTCGGTAACGGCTGGTACACTAAAAAATGCAGAACGAATTGCAGGTAGATAGACAACATATTTTGGGTCTCCCCCTACCAAACAACAAAAAGTCAAGCAACTTATTACGTATAACTCCGTCCTCGTAGTTGACAACAGTCAATCTTGATGATCATCCCTTTTTCCCTTATCCTCATTGCAAATATAATTTTACTCGCACAAAACAAGTTTGGGGAGTCTGTCTTTCAGATCTGACTTGTTTTGGAAACAGCTTAATCAAACCTTTTTCATATCCAAAACATGAGCCTTAAAAGTGTCAAGCATGATTTATCCAGTGAGTGGTTAGAGCGCAAGGCTGTCGTACGGAAGGTCGCGGTTCAAGTCTCACTGGTGGCAGTGGAATTTGTATTATGATTTGACGTCGACTCAGCTGTGAATGAATACCTGAGTCAAATCAGGGTAATAATCTCGGGCGAGCGCAATGCTGAACACATTGCCTCCTACAGTCTACTGTAGTGTACCGTTACGGTCTTGAAGGAAGTGCTCTAACACACTTCAAGGCCCTGATCCAACATGGATTGTTGCGCCAACGATTATTATTATGATTTATCGAGCGGGAGATAAATTAGTCTTGCATTGAGATCAGACCCTTTGCGCAATATTTTATATCTGAAAATATCCTACTTTTACTTAAAACTAACTGACATTTGACACACCTTCATGACGTGGGATGGAGGACAGACTAGTTGGGAAGCCATTTCGAGATAATACTTTGGGCAATATTTGAACCCCAATACTGATATATCCTTCCTTGAAATTGACAAATATGTGCTACCCGGTCATTTTAGATTTCTGACGTTTCATGAGTCCTTGTTTGATGATGAGAAGTCTCATACACTCAACCATCCTTAATTAATACTTGGCTAGCTCTGACAATATCAATAGCATTATCGGCGTAGACTCTGATTCTACATTCTAGATCGCCGTTGCATCAAGGATGACCAGGCCCTACTCTGCAAAGAACTCATCTGCACTTTGTCTATGAAACCCAACTGTAAAATACGTTATGAAAGGGAGAATATCCTTCTAAGGACTTAATCTTCAAGAAAAATCTTGGAACATCTGCTATCTACCCAGACTGCTCCCTTACAGGAACAATTAAGTTGTAATCATACCTACATCGCAGACAGAACTCAAGATATATCCAAAGAGTGTCATATCTTCTAGTTTGAAATAGTATCTTCTAATCATGGCAAAGACGTTAATAATCTATTGGTATGAACTTTGGGCCAACATTCATTATAATAGACAGATACCGGCGTAGTGGTCACAAATTCAGTTTATATCCAGAGAGCATTATAGATTAAGAGCTGCTGTGACCAGAGAATAGATTTCTACATAATTTTCACTTTATACTCCGAACCCTAAAAGTTCCGAGCCTTAACAACTGCCGGGCCCAAGGTGGATACCTCGTTTTAGATCTTTTAGTCTGTAGTGCTGAAATTCTCACCCAAGTTAGAAGAAGCAGTCATTCTGGGAGGACTCAACTTGGTCTTTAAAAATAAACTTTTATCTGGGTAAAACAAAAAGAAGACGAGGCAAACCCTGCCTGAAATGGAGTGATGGCGTAGGTCAGGACAGATTTTAAGGATATCGAATTGGTGGAAAACTGTTTCTTATTAAGGCATGCCTAGACTGGATGGATGGATGGCTGTTGCGCTGTTGATGATGATGAAGACAATTGGAAGGCATCACCGATCAGCCTGCCCTTATCCAAGGCGAGGGTCATTTCAATACCCTGCCACTCCTTTCTGATTTGTATTAGCTAAATTAATCTGCAGTAGGTCAAATCCAGGATCAGAGATGCCTAAAATCAACTCCTTTCGAAACCTTAAAAATGCAATAGGAGACAACAGTATTGACGTTGCACAAAGCTAAGTCCAATAAAAAGCATCCAGACTACGATGGGATGTCTCGGCCCCAGCTGTAAAATACGAGATGTAGTTCCAGGGAATGTGAATAACTGGATAGTCAAGTTTCTGCATGATTAATTTCTTTGGAAAGGAAAGGCACAAACTTTATGAAATACCTCCTTTCTAAATGACAACTTCAGGTTTCGTTCAGTAAATATTACGAAGAAAGTATTAGGCGATGACGGCTTTACGGTTTCTTACCAGGGCAGAGGCAAATCGTGAGACACTGCCTCACCTCTGCCCTGGGAGCAGCGTGATCGAAGCGGCTGGCAGATAAAGTGCTCCTTTATATAATTCGCAGAACACAGTCCGACCTAGTCCTATGCGGACTTAGGGCCCTGTAATTCTCAAAAAAATACGAGGAAAGGTTTTACAGATTAGCATCTTCAAAAAGGAAGCCAGGGACACGACAACAACGGCGAATAAGTCTTTAAAAATAACGGATTAAGAACAAGTGAAACACTAAAGTCTCAATGACACATCCATTCCTGTACGTAGGAAGACTTCTCTAGTGCCTTGATGAGCACCAAAGACTCCTACAGATGATAAGAGAGTGGCGTAAATATACTTATGAGTCAATCATATCACTATGGAATCTACTTGTTTTAGGCGGTATGGCGGTCTATACGGTGGTAGACTTATGTACACTTATGTAAGACCAAAGACCAAATCACCATCGTTGAGTGTTTCAACCCCTATAATGAAAGAATATTTATACAGGATAGCGCAAGTTAGCGGGTAACCTTTCTATACTTTGCAAAGTGCTGGAATATTTCATTTAGACTTGCCATATCCTAGAAGAACCAAGAATGTTAATCCAACAGGGATACTATTTTCCTCAATGCGGTTCAAACGGTACCTTTCCCCATGCTGGCCGCACAGTATTCCTGAAACAATGAAAGGAAGAGAGAGGAAGTATTTTTTTGTCGTTGCCCAATTAGACCGCAAAGGCTTTCGAAAAACAAACGTCCTCTGAGACTTTTATTTAAAACGCACATGAAAACGTCAGAGCGATAGGAAAGTCTCGAAGATTGTCCAGTGCAACATCGTTTAATACCATACTACCATGGTCAGGAGATGAGTGTTTAATGCCATGCTACAATGGTCAGGAGATAAGTGCTGCACAGCCAGCAATCCAGCTACAGGTAAGGCAATAAAATTTCAGTCTCGTGGCCTGCTTACCTTCATGCAAAGTGACAGCACACAGAAAGACTTTTTTGAGAGGTACTACTGAAGAGCAGTTCTGTAAAAATGAGAAAACTGGCGACTCTGCCGCTCGGAAAATCCCAAAAAAATAGTTGTACGAGCTCTTCAACCTCAACGAGTGACAGTTTGGTGATGTTTCGGAAGGTATGATTTTGGTCTGCTTTTTCAAAAAAAACTGCAATGCCGTGAAAAATTTGCTTTACAGAACGATGTTCATTGGCTTTTCAAAAAGAGCTCCTGAAGAAATAACCGCGTTGTCAAAAATATCCTCAATGATTGGTTTTCACGATTACTCAGCCACCCCATTAAACAAATATGAGTTGCTGCAGGTTTGCATACGTTTTTGGCTGAAGGCTTCCTCGCACCGATTTAGCACTAATGGCACGTGCAATGAATGTGGGGACTTGGAGCGGAGACTTGGGTCCTCAGCAAGAAAAATGCGAACTCTTAGCGGCATTCTAAATGAGCATCCCCTGAGAAATAACCCCCTACAGGAGGACAGCCAAAGATTCCCCAGCCTATATAACGATTAAATTTATGAGAAATACCGCCCGGTTGCGGATCAAATCCAGCACTATAAGCTGTGGTGGGTAAATCACCCAATCGAGAATGATGCAGCTCGAGACGTTTATAGGAAAAATATGAAACAAAAGACATGCCAGACCCTGTCTTAAATGGATCGATGGCATTTGCCAAGACGCTCGACAGCTACTAAGGATACCTACTTGATCGACTTTGGTACAAACCGGGATGTTTGTTGTTCCTAACCGACAATCGGCTATTGCGCCGTTGGTACTGATCATGGGAGAGCGTATAGTTATACCTGACTTTAAAACCACCATTCAACCTACCCGCAGCCACCGCAGCTTCAGGCAGATGCTTTCCAACAAAGGCGCCCAACGTGGGGTCTGAAATTTTTTTGAGATTTTGACAAGGAAAATATTTAAGGAACTGACCTATTCTCGCTCCCAACTTCGCAGACTTTGTACTGACTGAGCCCCATGTTCACCAACGTTTATCATTTCCTCTAAACGGTCCTTAGAAAAAATAGCTCCTTTGCCAGATTTCCTACTCGAACTTAAAGTTTTTTTCCCTTTTCACAATGATTTGTAATATTTACGTTGGTAAACATTTTATTTCATGCTTAGCAAGCAATAACTTTTGTGGCATCTCTGGAAGTACAAGGTTTATACTGGGAACTTTTCTTTTGAACCACAAACTATATACTGGAAGGCTTTCTGCCTCGAAACTAATCGGGGTTTCTCTTCTTCCCCTTCCTTTGAACAATGTCCCTCCAGTTCCACTTTTAAAAATTTTAAGGTTTTATCCTTTTTTTTCCTAGAAGGAGATATGTTCATAGAAATATGGAGGTGTGTAGTTGACAATTCCACAATAGGCTGTCCTATCTAGTCTACTTTCTATTCCGATTTTATCGAGCATGAGACATACACCCATTCTGCACACTTCGTTAGTATTGTTATTTTCTCTCGTTTCATTTTTGTAAAGGCTGCACCCAGCTTCATTATGATGACTTAACACTATGTAGACAATAAGCCTACAACAGCAGGGCAAGCACAAAGATGAACACGGCGATAACCGAAACTCGAACTCAATTCACAAGATTGAAAAGCGGATAGTCAACCAACTCTGCTATCGAACCACAATATGATAAATTTTGTGGATTTGGTTTGGATTCAAGCTTATCTTTCGTATTGTAACAGTCGGCGATCAACCACGCCTCTTCTAGTTTACCTTCAAGTTAGACTAGCGCGATTGACATGGCGTTTTCTTCCTAGATTATTAAAAGACCGAATTGGCATTTCCTCCGCGGCAGAAAGGAGGCAATCACCAATTCGGATATTGCATGGTAAAGTCCCTTTCTTAATTCTTGGATACTATCGGTTCCGAAAGCTCAAAGAAACATTTGAATATCAGTAACCGTCTTCTATCATCAAGATATACCCGCTGTTCGTACATAGACCTTCAATGATGCAGCCCACTCTATCAACTATAGTTTTCCTGGTGGTTAATCTTTTTCCATCATTCATGACAAATCTACTCCCTCTGGTCAAATCCTGCACTGATCGAATCTAAACTCTATGGGAGTGGGGAGTGCATGGTTCCATATTAATACAGCCAATGAAGCTAAAACCCTGCGGCTGAGAAGAGTCCACAGGAGGATATGATCCGGAAGAGCCCAGGGGAGCAGCTTCTAGTCGAACCGAAACAAAATGGTAGTTTTGTTGGCATTAAAACAAGGATCGGTGCCAGATATCTATTTCCTAAACTATGATGGCTCGAAGAGATAACAGTAGTAATTTTATAACCGCAAAGCCTATAGCGAAAAGAACTGCCAACTGCATTCCATTCCTACATGGTCTTCTTTCGAATCCTCTCTAAAGAAAATCCCAGCCAGACGTAACAACTTGAGACCAATAGCCTGTAGCGATAACCATGCCTCCTCACACCAGCAAACAACTTAAGCAATTTATTCACGCTTTACTGCGCATTTGATAAGTAAATAGATGAGGCGACAATCTCCATTAAAAGCCTAACCTTCACCTGTTTACACTCGATTTAACACCATTAGTGGAAAAATGTCATCTTGGGATAAAAAGTGTTGAATCGAATCGAAAACGAACCTCCTCTTTCATCTTCAGCTGTAGAGGCTTCCATACCCCGAGCACAATAAGCATGGTCTATTGAAACCTCTAATGTCGCCGCTCGTTCCAAACAAGACGTGACAAAACCCTCGTTAATTGATCGATCTCGATTAATCGAACAAAGAAGATCATGTAATTTTACTCACATGACTGCACCGCGGATTAGATGTTGAGTGTGAAATCGAAATGGTGGACAGAGAAATCAAATAAACCAATTCCCATTGTGATGCAAAGGCTTGATGATCGACGCTTCTGTTCTCGCCTGGCCGTATTCAAACAAGCTGAAAATTTATTCAAATCTCGCGCCCAATTGAAAGTGTATGCTTTATCGGTCCCACCTGGATATGGTACTGTGTGGGCTAGACCCTAGCCCCGGCAGAACTCCGAATTCATTCATATGCGCCTAGACCTCTTCAATGCCGACATATTTCGGATTATGTCAAGATATTTGTTTTTCGGGGATATTTCGGCCCCCGTGCCTCTGCGCAAATTCTACTTTCAAAAGTTTTAATTAGATTGTTTAATCCACGTCTTTTCAGTCATATTGCACACAATGTATCTTGTCAAATATCTTTTGAATTCAGATCGCGTAAAATATCGGCCCCGAAACTCATTTTGATTTCGAATGAATAAGAGTGTGCGCTGGAAATTCAATTGTATGCATGAGCGCATATATCAGGTGGCGCAACATTCGAACATATGTAAATGTCGGCTCGATGCTCGATCAATTGATCGAGGCGCATAAAATTAATTTAAATTGATTAGTCAAGTAGCAGCTAAGCTCCTTTAAATAGCCACTTTGGAACGATTGGAAGAAATGCAAACAAGGTAGGCACGCAATAAGGGGAAAGTCGCCGTCGGGAAAATTGTGTGTAGGCTGAAATCAGCACTCGAACGATGGGCTTTGCCGGGGCTGCTGGAGAATCTTTTTTGAAAAAAGTAGAGAGTTCCTGCTTTCACAATTTGGGTTGACAAAAACCATCGGTAGAACCCTGCGCGCTCTACTCCACCCTCTTTCCAAGGAAACTTAAGAAAAGTCAATATGAATCGACCCCAAATCAGAGTACATTTGAAGATATTTCGACATACATAGATATAAGATACATTTCACCAAAGAAAGACAATTGATCTATCAAGCGCCTCATTGTTCGGTGCATTCTTCAGAAATTTGGAGACAGGACTACCAAGGACGGTCTCTGAAAGATACCCTCCCGGCCAGCCTCCCCTACAACCGCTCCAAAGCAGGGCTATTAATTAGTGGCTTTCAATCTTTTTCCCACCTTTTATATTTTCAACTTTTTCAAAATCTACTTCTTTCTTTCATTTCATTACTACCGCATAGAGGCCCCAACAAAAAAGTGTTAGAATCTGTGACTAATTTTATTTTGTTACGCTTTGAATCATTTTGGATTCTTATTAATGTTCGATTTGGACAACTTTAACGACCCGCGACGGCTCTGGATCAGCTTCCATCCAGCCCGGGCTACCACTTGGAATATGTGTCCAAGAAATCTCAAGAAATTCAATTCAAATTCTGTATGGTTTCGTCATTATACAGTCAATTGGGGGCCATAGTGAATGTGGCGGTAATGTGACGGAAATCAAGCTGGAATCGTGGTAATATTGATGTGGACAGAGACACTTTAACCGGCCATAAAACCGACATATAGTGATTTACGGAATGTTTGTCCTACTTGTTATTATGTATGTTGTAATTTATAAAATTGAAAATTGTCTTATGCCATTTTAATGACAGATATTTTTGCGCATGTAAGCAATGGTAATGGTTGGCATGTTAAGTGTATTGATCGCAGTCATTGCAGGAAAGTTGGCTGCATTTATCTCGGCGGTGATATCTAAATTATGCAGTACGAAGAAATGGTATAACTTCTTGAGTCAGAGTAATTACGACAGCGATAATGGACCGTTGGGGAATGTCGTTTAATTAGCTTGTTAGAGTGGATCAAGGTAGTTTATCATTACTTTGGGTTCTGCAGACTTTTTTTGAATCTTCGGTTCTTTTACTTGCATTGAATTCTGCTGAATATTGATTGGTTTTTCTTTTCTGTGATGAAATCATTTTTTTTCATCCATTAACATTGAATTATAATCAAGAGTTCTTTTGTTAAAAATTTTCAGGGGCACTACCACTTAGAAAGCTTCGGAGAAAATCAGCATACACCATTTTCTTCATTTGTGACGCTCTCCCAGCGGATAAATCCTATGGCTCCATCGAAGTGCTCCGTCAACACTTCCTTACACCTCTCTCTGCTAGCCAGACTCCAGAATGTGGGGGGTTCTTTGAGCGCTTCGATCCCTCAAGTCACATGTCACATGTTTTTTCCGGTGCGTGGGTCCACACCGGATCCTGAAAAGTACTCAAACACGCGAGTTCAATCAACCGTACGGGTGGAGCCGTAAAATTTGGATCTGAGAAGGATGCACGGCGGATCACATCCTCGACCGATATTTCTCCTGACTCGGAAGTTTTGTGAGTGCGGCCTCTGTAATAAATAACTAAATAGATGGTCATGCAATTTCCATCTCAAATAAAATAAAATAAAGGATCCAGAAATAGTTCGCACTACTTGTGTTTGTCCTGGTCCTGGACGAAGCCAAAGATGGATTGTCCGGAGCACTTAACAGCACAGCAAACACAATTCGAGTATAAGCAGGCGAAGGCGCAACTTTTCCCGTTGCACAGTAAACGAATCTGTACTTCTACTTTCCCCTAAATCCTTGCGCGGAGCTTTTTCCGTTACCAGAAACATCATAAAAGAAGTCAATTCAAAACGCATCAAGTTGCAGCGCACGCAAACCCTTTCAATGGGCCTCCCTTGGATCACATTTGATGTTCAGTTTCTGAAATTCGCGATTTTCTTTTCGTACAACCTACAATAATAAATCAACCAATTCAACCCTTCCGTGTAGTGTCCTTATGTGCAATATGAACAATTTTATAAAAAAAAAATAGAATTTGAAATGGTGTAAGCGAAATTGAGCTATGCAATTCAAGGGAAAGGGACCAGTTGTTGGATTGTTTAAAATATAAGTAAATTTAACAAGTTGAAGTATAAGTGTTGTACTTAGATCAAGGACGAGATGGAGGCTATCAAACAGTATTATTGAATGCATTATTTGGTCAAATCTTCCTCGGAAAAGACAAATGGAATATCTCTCTGTGGAATAACTAGCGGAGCTGTATGTCAATCTTTTTGACATTCCTCATGCTATACCTCCGCTCCAAGAGGCTAGATAATGAGAACATTATGCACTGCTTGTCCTCAGGTACCTCATTCATAGTTCGGAAGCCTCTCCTGGATTGTCCCATCACATGTTAACGCTATGCAATTACTTCTTAGAATTTCGAAAATCAGCAATGCGCTTCCGTTCCCCAAGACACCAAAAGCTTGTACTCTTCCACTGTTCCGCACCATGTAGTTCTAGGATGATCTATTCGTCAGTCTAGCCTTCATAGAATGGTGGAGTCCATTGCTTGCTTAATGTATGGCCTGCCACTTTTGCTTTCTAACCAACACGTTCAGAGGTATTTTCGACCAAACTCTTCATTAATTTTTGCCTTAGAACATCCCGTTAAGATGAATGAATGTAGATATTACTTAACGAAAGCTTGGGACTTTCGACTAGAAATGGCGACCACTTTCCATGTGCTGATACCACACAGAAGCGCAAAAAGAACATTGACGTGGAACAGCCTCAACTTGATTTTGATGTCGACATTTTTGGACGAAATAGCTAATGTATTCAGCCGGCATCAACTTTTAATGCAACTGGAAAAAGTGTCATGACAAGCCTAACTTAGAACTTTAATTTTGTTAGTATTTATCTTCAGTTCGACCCTCTTTGCTTCTTTCTCCGAAGCTATTTGACCAAGGTCCATAATATAGTAAGAACTTAAACAGAAATCATCAATATAGTGGCGGTATGTGAGGGTCTGTGTAAGACCTCTGCATCCTCCGAACAAGAAGCATGGAGGACGTCACCAGCTACGTTGTCGTTTTAAACTTTTAATTACTCTGAAAGAGTATCCCAATGCTGCGATCTTATTGGTATCACTCTGATTCTTCGAAATGCCCTCGTGTGTGGAACACTCCAGATATATTGCCCGTTGATACTGCCGAAAACCATCGCGAAATCGACAGAGTCCATGTGGAGCGATCATCCCCAGAACTATCTTTGTAACGGCAGGAAACATGCAAATGCATGATTATAGTTAATCTCTCTTTGGTTTTCTGCTCCCAAACCTTGATTTATCAAACCAGTCAATTTCCCGATCATCATCATCATCATCAACGTCGCAACAACCGGTATCCGGTCTAGGCCTGCTTTAATAAGGAACTCCAGACATCCCGGTTCCGTGCCGAAGTCCACCAATTCGATATCAGTAAAAGCTGTCTGGCGTCCTGGCCCACGCCATCGCTCCATCTTAAGCAGGGTCTGCCTCGTCTTCTTTTCCTACCATAGATATTGTCCTTATAGACTTTCCATGCTGGATCATCCTCATCCATACGGATTAAGTGACCCGCCCACCGTTACCTATTGAGCTGGATTTTATCCACAACCGGACGGTCATGGTATCGCTCATAGATTTCATCATTGTGTAGGCTACGGAATCGTCCATCCTCATGTAGAGGGCCAAAAATTCTTCGAAGGATTCTTCTCTCGAACGCAGCCAAGAGTTCGCAACTTTTCTTGCTAAGTTTCCAAGTTTCCGAGGAATACATGAGGACTGGCAAGATCATAGTCTTGTACAGTAAGAGCGGTGTGGTGAGACGTTTCGAGCGGAACAGTCTTTGTAAGCTGAAATAGGCTCTGTTGGTTGACAACAACCGTGCGCGAATTTCATCATCGTAGTCGTTATCGGTTGTGATTTCGGACCCTAGATAGGAGAAATTGTCAACGGTCTCAAAGTTGTATTCTCCAATCCTTATTCTTCTCCTTTCATTTCCCGATAGTTCCCATAATTATTGTGCCTTCAATCTTTCAACATTCGCGCCTGTGAAAGAACTAGTATTTTCATTGTAGAAGTGCTTTGTCCCAGTCTATAGACAATTGACCAGCATCTTTCTAACGATGGTCCAACATGCCCTACAAGCAATCTTTCCTAAAGCACACTCCACTTTTTACCATTGCTTTCAATATATAACACAGCAGCTCAAGCTAGCACTTTGTTGGACAGTATAGAGCTTGCTACCCTGGCTGCAACAGTTGCAACCGTTAGTGGTTCGCTTCATACGTTCCTATCTGACTTGATAACTGCGAGCTGACAGCGAGATTCCATCTATCAAATCGTTCAATTTTTTTTTTGTGCATCGCTCATTACGGTTACTTGCGCCCCTGATTCACAGGTGACTACTAGTCCCTCAGGAGATTGAGGTTGATTTGAAACAGCTTCATTTTCTCAATATTTCCATCCAATTAATGCTTCTTTGACTTCAAAAACTTACCACTTCCGACAGTATCCCTGCTGTCTCCTTTCAAATACACACGAAGTGCTTGGGTTCCTTGTCATTTGCTTCCTTTCAATTCTTTTCCCAGCACCTCCTGCATCAGTTAGATAGACTAAGACACGTAAGACCCTTGGAGCATCCTTTCGAAAAAGTCTGCCGACGACTCATCCAATACATATTCGAGTTTGGGGGCTGCTTATGTCTGTAGTCAAATGGTCATCGTCTGTGCGAGACCATTTGTTTTCTTAAGGTTTTGTTTGCAAAACTGTCTGTCTGTCTGTCTGTCACACGCACTTTTCTCAGAAACGGCTTTACCAATTGGCACGTAATTTGGTGAAAAGGTGGGAATTGTGAACGCCCAGAAATACAGTCAATAACATCTAAGTTGTGATAAAGGGGAGGGGGGGGTCAATACATGCAAGGAGGGTGTAAAATTTCCCAGTCATCAGTCATCAGATGAAAGGTCTTCATAGTACTTTTCGCTGACGGCCTTGGTTTTGGTATTTGTTGGAAAGGCGGGGAGTAAGAGGGGTCGAAAGTGATGATTTCTTTAATGAATTCATTCTCAAAAACTACCCAAGCGAAAAATCTGAAAAAAAAACATGAAGCTGCCTCTGCTCAAATTATGTTAATAATCGTATATTTAGTTTTTGGGGCAAATTGACTAGGAATCCCCCTTAAGTTTATCCTGGAGTTATAAAAATTCTCGCAACTCTCTCTCTAGATAGTTATTTTGCTTGGCTGCATAGGTCTTCCAACATGCTTAGCTTCTTCATGAGATTTCCTTTTGTCCTGTTCTGATATCCCCTCAATCCTCAAAGGAGATTCGTGTTCACATTTTTAAGTATGTCCACGTAAAGAATGCTTCTCATGTTTGAATTGGAAACTGCCTGATTGCGAATCGTTTCTGTCTCCTTCTTTTGGTTAACAATTGCTGGTCCAGCCTTGATTTAGCCATCATGACCGTCAGCAAAAAATGTTTGCTTTGGCATCCACTTACTCCTACACATTTGTATTTCGTTCCCTGCATGTCCCTCTTCCATTTCTGACACCTTTCAATTTCTCAGTGGATTTAACGAATGTGATTTGGTGCTACTGTGTCTTAAGCGTTATCTTTCTCCTTGTTCTCATCATGTTCATCCGTAATATTAGAGGAAATCTGAAAATCGATAAATTTTCTTTAAAGATATCCAGCGTCTACTTTTAATTAACTCTGTGATCCCTTCTGCTCAGGTGCATTTTGTGTGACTACAGTTCATGTTGCACAGCGTTAAACCCTTGGCGCTTTCTTCTGCACCTCTGACAGCGGTGTTATAGTGCTGCATTTTATTTACAAAATTTAGTGAATATATGAGAACTATCAAATCGGCTTACGCTTTACTGTCCTAGAGAATTGCTTCACCCATCAGCGAAAGCTTCATGTAAAAGCATTTCACAATTATCGTCTTTTATGATCGATGCATCCACGTAAATCTCAAATCCAAAACCTACCGCAATGTTATTTTCCCTGTCGTCGTTTGCTGCTCTAAGACCAGGCCGACAACCAGAGGCAATGGACGTTGCTTCGCGGTAATGGGGAAGAAGATGTTGTATTCGAACAGTGGCATAACGCGCTTTTATTATGTCCGAAAAATTACATGGCATGATTATGGGACTCGAATTGACGGGAACTTGTTAGCTTAAATTCAACTGAAGGTCGGATTCGGCTGAAAAGGGTCGAAAAGGTAACCGTAGCAACCATAATTTGGTGGACGAGAGGGTAATACAGCTTCTCGATTCAATACAAACAAGTTGAGTCCGCTACTGATCGGAACAAAGGCGAAGAATGAGGAGGATTGACAGACCCCCATGAGTTTATCCCATGCGTATAGCATTTTGGAGCGGAAAAATGCATAGCAAAGATCATCATACAATGAAAATTAATGATTCTGGGGTTACAATTATACCAGTTATAGTGAATCAAGTTTGCCTTTCTGGGATTTTCGTAAATTATACCACTAAGGCAAAACACTGAAGCACCTAAAAATTTCTGGACGAAAAGTCGTAAAACCTTTGATAATGGCAGCGCTCAGCCTCCGCTTTCGTATTTGTTTTTTACTTTCTATTTGAGCCGTTCATGCCGAACTTTGTCAAATACCAGAACTACATCAATGAATATTGCTGACCAGAATTTGTTGCATTTGCCAGACGGTTTACTTCTTCTTTAGTTTCGTATCATTGAATCCAAACTAAGGAGTAACCAGATAGGAAATTATTTGAGATAGCAGCATCTAGTCGAGTACTTTCTATGAAATTTGTAAGAGAATTGTTAATCGATAGTAAAACTCGCTTAGGGTCTTTACGTCCCCCGAAAATAAGCTATATTTTCCAAGCTAGCAAATTGGTCGTCCTGTGGTTGCAAAGTCTAACTTACTGTCTTTGGCCAGCATATGGATTGTCCTTAGAAGTTTGAAATGATTGCCAAGGGTTTTGAAAAATTTCGAAAATTCATCTGAACTGAATGTTAAACCTTGGCGGTCAATAGATTCCTGAGAGATAGAGTCCTGAAACTAACCAACACTATTCGAAAGTGTTCACTAATTTTGATAAACCGCATGGCCCGTTGTAGATACTCTATCTAGTCTACTCCCTAGAGTGGAAAGTATTTAACTGAACAAGAATAGAAAGACGACTGATGGTGTCGTCTAGGCCAGAGGAAATTTATCAGACCTCCGCCCTGGGAGCCACGTTTCAAAAGTGATTTCCACATATGAATCAGTCCTGAATACATTTGAAAATATAACATGAATATGAAAAATACCCATGGCGAAAACCACCAAGTTGAGGGCTAGGCTTGACCGATACAAAATTTCATTAAAAAAATGAGGAGGTCCTGGGATGGCGCACTTCCTTTCCTCTTTTTTTTGTCTATGGAGCCTTTTTTCGGGCTTAGCACCTGAAATTTTTAAAAATAAAAGGAGCCGATTGACGATTTTTTCCAAGGCTGATGGGTGGAACTAAAAAGAGACGTCCATGAACCGCAAAAGCGGCTGAAAGTCCCTTCATCAATTGTCATGGAAACCAGCCCCCCCTCCCCCCCCACGACAGTATTGTGGTAGACAAATAATATTCTCCCCAATTTTCAGCGCACCCACAATGGGCGCCAAATCTGAAAAGTCAAATGGAACCTTTCCTACCCAAATATTATAATTAGCTTTACTCAAAGTACATCAAAATACTTTCCTGCTTCTTTTGTTTTCTTAAAAATATTGCGGAAATCATAATACAGTCCAACCTCGATTGATTTTTTGTTTTATACTCGAACCTCTTCCATTTCACGTATTCATGACAAGTGACTCAAGTGTAGCGAATTACCATAACTATTGTCTTCCAGTGTGACTTTTCCATACTTACTAGAATAACTGAACAGACTTCAAATGCAAAAAAGTATTGAGAATCTTGAATTGATTCTTTTCTACCTTCCCTCACCTTCTCATGTCGATCTTCTGAGCTCTCCAGCCAACAATCATTAGGCCCCATTCACCCAAAAATATTGTCAAACAGGTTGACAATTGACCAAAAATCGACACTAACCAAAACGTTCATACAACATCAACCGTCAACCTCTCCAATTGTTCCCTTGTCCATCTTGTTGGCGTCATGCGTTGTTAGTTGATTATTGATCCACGATCCCAAGGCTATAGGTGCGCTAGTCACACGATTTGTCAACTGAAAATATAAATAAAATTCGCTGTGTCATAAATCGCTTTGGGGTATACATCACTTGGACGACATCTTAACGACACTCGAAACGTCTGAGACCAAGTTATCGTGTCGCATATTACAATAGGCCTCTCTCGGGCCTTGCTTGTGGCTGGGATGTTAATGTAAACCAGCATTTTTTCTCCCTGGTCCGGTCAGTTAGTTGTGGAGATCAATCGCTGTCATGATCATCATCTTTAAATTCATCAGAGACGAGACATCGTGTCATGACCGTTTCGTCATGATGCCAGTGGAGTATGTCACGGAGTTGTGAAATTTTATGTAGAAAAAATGGTTGAAGGATTGCTAGTGGCGTTCTATGGGACAAGACTTGTACAATATTATATTTTGGAAGAAGCTGGAGGAAGGCTATTGCGAAAACATTAACGCAATAACTTCAGTGATATTAATGGGCTACTGTCGATTTCAAGTTGCGGGGCTCATTTGAAGATTGGTGGTAATTCAGTCTACCTTAATGAGCTAGAAATATTTTGTCGCTCTCTCTCATAATTTATTTTATTACAAAAGAAAACCTTCTTCATCCCTCCATAATATATGTCATTGGGGATCAATGGCCAAATCAGCTTTAATCGAAGTCTAACCAGCTGGAAAAATAAACAAATTCAATAGAAAACTTGAATAAAATCTATTATTGTCTCCATACAGGGCAATGCTCCTGAAGTAGCTTCGATATCTGAAAGGAGCTTAAAGCCAAATTTTGAGCAAAGTTGAAAGTCATGCGCATCCAAAATTCATCCCCCTCCTTAATATCCTGAGGAGCCCAAAGTGAAATTGAATAATAATATTAGGTTGGCACTTATGTTCTGAGGTTGCCAATATGTATCCAGGCTCACGAGGCACAAATAAGGACAATACATGACGAACACTCACAGATCACAAACAAAGATAATTTTTTAAATAAATCCTTCGTTGACACAAATTCACGAGGAACCTATACAGTTGATACGAAACCTTTCTGCCGAAACCATCAGTCATAGTCTTTTTAAATGGGGAGGCCTCGCCCACAGCAAGAGGTCCATATAGTTAGTTTATAGTTTCTCCCCAATTAGTCTTATTCGCCACCAAATGTAGACTAAGGCCTGATGAAAGGTATTTTCACCGGCAATATAAATCGCACTCATGCTGTTTTTGCAAGTATGCTGCTCCCAAGGTAGAGGCCTGGTTGCCCCTGCCCTGAATGTAACCGTCAGTCATCATTTTGGTGACTAAATATTACCTTATTTGATGTTATCACTGCGGGCAGTTTTTCTCTAGGAATCACTAAACTCATTTGACTTTTATCGTTGCCTTCAATAGGCAATAGGTGTCCGGATAGCTCAGTGGTTAGAGCACTAGGCTGTCATACGGAAGGTCGCGGTTCAAATCTCACTGGTGGCAGTGGAATTTGCATCGTGATTTGACGTCGGATACCAGTCGACTCAGCTGTGAATGAGTACCTGAGTCAAATCAGGGTAATAATCTCGGGCGAGCGCAATGCTGACCACATTGCCTCCTAGTGTACCGTTACGGTCTTGAATGAAGTGCTCTAACACACTTCAAGGCCCTGATCCAATATGGATTGTTGCGCCAACGATTATTATTATTATTCAATAGGCCACTTAACGACTCCACTAGTGTCCTTACGGGACAGATTTACGATTTCCGGTATGGGAGAATTTCTTTATATCTCACATTCAATAAATCTAACCTGGGATTAGCGTTGACAATTCAGACACTATAAATTGATGTTATATCGTTTTTACATCAACAATAATGTTCTCCTTCAAATTTCCCAATATCAACATGCTCTCACCACCAGTTCTCCTCAGATGTATTTCTGTCTCTGCTCTACTTCAGCATACAACTAGTGAATTGCGAAGCTCCTGTCTGCAAGGTTCTCATAAAAGCCTCCCTCAGTCCTTAATTTACCATCAGAATGGTTAGGTAACGTGCGAATAGAATGAAGGATATGCTCCATCAGCTTATCATGGAAGATCATTTGAATTCGTGCAAAGTTAGTTTCGCTGGTTTATCAACGCTACTGGAACAATAGTCGCATGTTCTTTCGGGCCTATTGCGCTAGACGATTATATACCATGACGGGAATGCAGCAGTTCTTTCATTATTCAGCACAATTTCTGATCCTTGTAAACCCCGAACCGTGCATGCCTTGGTTTACATGATATGAATCCTTCATTCTCATTGGTTCAGCAACTGCATATGTCCCAGATAGGGTTACTATCTATCGGTTGAGTTCCTCCATTGCTTTCGTAGGTTGCTAGATCTTGCTCCACTCATACCTTCTTTAACGTATTCTAGATCATCTATTAACCCACTGAAGTTTTCGGATTTTAAAAATGAGAAGAAAGACGAAGACGGCTACGGTTTCTTACCAGAGCAGAGGCAAATTTCCAGACGCTGCCCTTCCGTAAAATACAACAATGGTACGAATTATATTCAGCATAAATCCGCCCATTCGGTCCAAAACTTGGCCGGAGTTTTGTTAAGGTGTTAACCCAAAAAGAGGAGTCCGTGGACCGTTAAGAGTGGGAGCAAGTTGCTCTCTTTTTTTAGGTCTGGTTCAACATTAAATGGATGCGGACTAAGGACCCTTCAATCCCTAAAAAGAAATTCCGATTTTAGTTAAAATAAATACGTCTAGTTGGCTATTTCATTGAAATGGCGGTACACCTACATCCTCCCCTATTGCTTAGTTTCGTTGAGTATCCACATTTTACATTCTTAGGATAACACAGGTTTTATTATTGTTTTGTAAATGACAAGTTACATCTCCCTCTGAAGAGATGTGAATTTATTTGATGGTCTAGAAGACAGAGAACTACTTAAATGGCCAAATCGACTAGTTTCCCAATTTTGTCGGATTCCTTGCCATTCTCTGTCAGCTATCATATTCAATGTCGAAATGAATACCTGCTTCAGAAAGTACCAATCGAGATGTTTTATTTGATACCCCACACGGCTAAATTCGGCGATAAAAAAATATTCAACCCTGCCCGAGGTATATATGCGGACCACCAACTAAATTCATTGCAGGTTGGAGACGACGACGACGTACATAGCTCCAAACTTTCTACCAAATTTCATATCAATAGGTGCAATCGTTTCTGAAAAAACTGCGTGCAAGAGACAGACAGACAGCCGATATTAATATGGTTTTCTTCTCGATAAAACCTTCAAAAGGAAGGGAGATCGATGGTTTGGTCCAAGGCAAACGCAATTAATTAGAAGCTACCTCACCTCTGCATTGGGAGCGGTGTGTTTCAAAACCATTACAAGGTCTTATTTGGAAGCACGAAGGAGGAGGGAGCGTTTCTCTGTAATCGGTCCGGTCCGTCATCAACTGGATGCAGATTTAGGAGCCCTTCCATCCTTAAATCGAAGTAGACTTTACACTGAAGAAGGGATCAAGTGGTTCCCAGAAAAGCTTAAAAGGAAAAAAAGAAAATAATATTGCTTGCATGTTTTTTTAAACGTCGGATAGGTGTTTGGTTAGACATGGTGGTCCTATCTCAAAAATCTTCTAGAGTCCTACTAGCAAAACCAATCATTCCATGTATTCCACTTTATTTTAAAACGATGACAATGAACGCACATTGTCTCGGTGTCCACGGTATGACAACTATTTACGCATCAAATGGCATCGTTGTGGCTATCCATCCTAATCACTTGCGTATCTTAGTCATTCAAAAATAGGTACTTTGTTTTGATCCACTCTATGACCGATAATTCGAAATTGGGTCATGCCAAAGTATCTAGGTAGCGTATCATAGATAATGATAACACTATGGTGCTCAGACAACTTACACAAATTTCAGGCAAAAAGTCAAAGAGAATCAGCATATTCTTAACATATGGAGAAAGAACTTCTAACTAGCTACGCCATACAGTGAATTTTGTTACCTCAGGGTCCCAAGCCCGGTTGTGAAAGGAGGAGAGATGGATAGCTTCAGTCTGAATGGCTGTACGCCATCTCAGCGTCTCAGGAGGTAGGTGAGGAAAGTGCAGGAACTCTGTAGTCTTGCGGATTACTCACTGAGAAAGCTATCCCCACAGCTGGCAGTTAGGTATAAAATGCAAATCCATCTATGAGAAAAAGAAGGAATTTATTGGCCGGTACGGATAACTGGCAGGAGTCGTCTGACTTGGTGACTGGTTCGGGCTGCCGTTATGGACAGCACGGCGTCGAAACCGCTAGTCGTGGGGCGGTATCCCCCATAATAGCAACATTGAACGGAAATACGTGGAGAAGAAGGTGAACTATGAGCCATTGGCTCGGGAAATCAAAGAAATTTGGCGTTTCGAGCGGGTGGTTGTAGTTCCAATAATATTGTCAGCTACAGGTATTGTACCTAAATCACTCACCGCTTCCCTTTATGTCCTAGGACTTTCGCACAGTCTGGTTCAAACCATGCAGAAGTACATCATTCTGCATACGTGCTCGATGTTGCGGGGTGTACTCGACGGATTCTCCCACTGACCTACCACCGGCCACCACCACCAGCGCCCCTTTAGTTTCTAACTAGGTAGGATCGTCCGAGCCTAAATGCCTAGCACCTAGTGCTAGTATTAGGTAAAATCCGGCATCTGCCGAGATTGTGGTAACTCGGAAATAAAATAAAATAAATAAACAAAATAAAATAAATTAAAAAAAAAAATATTAAAAGCCACCACGGAAAAAACTGCAACAGAGCTGATACAAAAAACGGAGATATCTTCAAATATCTTCCTAAAAGTTGGTCCCTCATTTCGACTTCAAACTTGTTTCCTTGGAGTGCCGAATAGTTCGGCGGCAATCCTGAAAAAAAAATTCATCCTTTCATTAGAATGCAAGAAGGGCGTTTTGACGTAACCTTCAGGGGGAAATTACCAAAAATTTTGACTTTGAAGTTACTCAGCCAGCTAAAGTTTTTCCTATTACGTGTCGATTTGGTCGTAAATAAAGTGATCAAAAATCCCCTTCAGCCCATCATGTAATAATCCATGTTCAACAGAATAGTCAAACTTGGGACCTTCCAAGGAACAAGAAATGGTCTCAAATTATTATGACACCAAATCAGGGTAAACATCAATCAATCCAAACAACAAACTGCCTTTAGACCTTCAAATCTGTACTCATTCTTTTGAAAATTTCTATGATGCAGCTATCCACAGGAATGCATCAAGATTTCGTCCCGAGACAGCTACCCATTCCTCGACTAGGATTATATATAAGTTGCAGAGGTATCCAGAAGATCCAAGGCAATGGCAATTAACTAGAAGCAGCCTAACTTTTGCCCTGGGAGCGGCATAGTTGAAAGCAATTACAGGGTCCTATTTGGGAGAGCGGAGAAAGAGAAAGCGTTTTCTCTAAATCGGTCCCGTTCGTCATCAACTGGATGCAAACTTAGGAGCCCCTCGATCCTTATATCGAAGTAGGTTTTCAGTGTAAAAAAGTGATTAAATGGTTTCCAGAAAAGTTTAAGAGGGAAAAATAAAATAATATTGCTAGCATGCTTTTCTAAACGTCGTGCAGGTATCTGATATGGTTAGATATGACGGTCATATCTCAAAAATCTTCTACAGTCCTACTAGCAGGTTTCATTGGAAAATACAAAAGTTTCGCCCTACCCAATCCAGCCATTCCATGTTATTTTAAAACAACGACGAACGCACGTTGTCTCGCTATCCACGTCATGACAACCATTTACGCATCAAATGACATCGTTATGGCTATCCCCCCTAATGAAAGTAAGATGTCTGTTTTGTTACACCAAAGTATCTAGGTGCTTATACTGGACAGCTTACCCAAGTTTCAGGAAGAAAGTCAAAGTTAAGGAACATAGTATTAAAACATGGAGAAAGAACTCCTAGCTAGCTACGCCATGTAGTGAATCTTACTACCTCGGAATGAGTAGTTTATACTGAGTAGCGCAGTTGAGAGGTATATCCTTTCGTTAGGTAGCAATGGAGGAACTAAAGTACGAAACGACAGAATATGATGTCGCAAGAGTTGTGCAGTCAGGAGATTCACCTCCCAGCGCATTGCTTGAATTTGTATGGTGGGAGAAAATAATTGCACATATTCGACCTTCTTCGGTCACTTACACGGGAAAAATACAAATCATAGGAGCAAATTGATTCGGTGATTAAAAAACAGCCTGAAAAGACACCATGTTGGAATTTTGGGTATTTTATGTGACATTTTATACCGCAACATGCGCAGGATGGATCTGTAAAGTCGCCAGTGACTTTCCCTCTACTCATCAGAAACTCGATTGAGGTACTGAAATTAATAGTAACTACTGTTCCGTTTATATGGATCTTTTCTTCTCATGCATCCTCAATGTGTCTAGTTGTTCCTTGGCTTTGAATATGTGTTCCTCCGTTGAAGTTAAGAGTTGCAGTTGAGTTTGAAGCACTCCATCAGTTTTTAGATTTTAGGAAAGGCATCAACATTTTGAAGACTTTTTCAAGTATGGCATTATCATGATGAAAATAATCTTATGGATTAGACCGAGAAGCGAGCACCCATGAAAAATGTTGACAATCTTTATTCTTGTATTACCAATAACACCAGCCGCAAAGTGGAGAGCCAAAATGTTCAACTACACAAACCAAACTAGGAGGTATTAAATGGAAGTCTCAAATGCATTTCCAATGCCTATGTATAGGTGTTAATTGATATGTTTATATTTAATCCCACATGAGCCTTTCCCGTCTATTTGGATTCACTCACGGTTTATAAATACTCGTACACACTGTTTTCAGCACTTGTGAATTAAATTAGTTTTCTCCAAAAACCTGAAAAATGGTCTTGAAAAGGTTAATTTTTGTCACCTGCTCCGGCATATAATTTTAGCAATCCTTTCATGGTGTACGCATTTAACAAATATTTGATGGTGTCATTAGCATACGATCATGTTCAATTATTGAGTGTTAAATATTTATTGGGTGCTTTGATTGCCATTATTATTATTGGGTATTTTATTGTTGGGAAAGTTTCATCGCGACAGTAGTCTTCCATTTTAGATGTTACAAAGTTGAGTTTTTTAGACATCAAGGTCGAAAATTTATTGAGTAAATAAACAATAAAATCACAAGTGACTTTTTGTCGCTAACCCAGATACAGTGGTTATCTTATAGATATATTCCAGGGTGGGTCAGATAATATTAATATAGCGAATTAGGCGTCCAAAAAGTGTTTTTTTTCCTAAGGAATTGTATTCTTCCAACTGTAACTAATTTTGAATTTTTCGGAGAGTCTAGCAACCCGAAAACTTGGGGCTTCAACTTTGCCCCCATTTTCTTATACTTATATATATGTATACTTGAACATCACTTTTCTTTGTCCTCACTTCCTGTTCCTGTCCGATTAATCACAAAAAAACAGTCTTTCTTCACTCATAGTACAAATGGAGTTTGTAAGTGGTCCCCCTTCTAAATACTAAACACTTCCAGCAACGCTTAACTGTCATGATCGAAATACAGACGATTCTTTCCATCAAAATTCCAATGATATAAAATGTTCCTAAAAGGCTTCCTTTCAACACTAACCAACAACTTTTAAAGTGGTGATCAGTATTGCCACTTCCTTCGGAATTATTTTTGTTTATTGATTCTGTGAAAAGGACGCTTCCTCTCCCACTGGTGCTTTAACATGTCAAAAGTTCACACAAAAAAGAAAATTAAACTACTGTGACTTTATTAACAATGATGGTGGCAGGCTTCACGGACGTGATCAATACTATCATCTTCACCGCTGGTCTCCAAACTTGAGTTTACATTGTCTTACCTAAGGTCTTTAATATCTGAGCCTTCACCTTTTCCTGTCACTTACATTTGTTTCGGAAAAGCTTTTCATATGATGGTGGGAGGCGCATTGTTATACTTGTGAGTAGATTTTCTTACCCCCGCTCCCCTTCGCACTTATCGATTGCGAATAGAGAACGCATGGCAGCGGGACAGCCGATCTTCCAGGCAGGTACTAAGTCGATCTTGATAAGATTTTTGTTCACACGAACTCCTAAACATGCCCAATTTAATCTTCATAGAAAGTTTATGTATAAAAGTAGTGTTCAATAAAGTAAAGGTGAGTCTGCCCTAGCGCTTACTTCACACTCCTTGGCTCTTAGCCAGTTGGAATTTCGAAGAAGCCGGATATAGACAATTTCGAGTTCTGACGCAAACAATAGTCATCATCTCTGTCGACAAATTAACATAATTCCAATTAGGTGCAGACGAGTTACTTGGTTCCGTCGGCAAAAGAACGAGAAAGTAGTCGTTTCCAGCATTACAATACTAAGAAGTGGTTTCTGCCAGAAACAAAGGACGACAAGGTGCTACCAGCAAGCACCACTGGTCAATACGACAAATTTCCGAGCATCGCCAGCTTGCGAACGAACTATAGGAAATCCAGCACAGAGCGACACAGCCTTGCTTATTTTGAAGCAACACTCCAACGACTGGAGGAACTCTGGACGGCATGTCAGGGGCAACATCCACTAATTCTTGTCGAGACTGCGACCAACTCTGAGCGACGCCACTCATACCTCGATGAGTTCAAACGACATGAGGAGTACTATTTGGATCTTCTATCAGCATTCAAAGACGGTATCAGGCGATATCAAAGCGGCACGAACAGCGAAGAAAACCGCACTGAAGCTGTCGGATTAGGAGCCAACAGGATTCAGCTTGAGCGATTAGTGATCCCGAGATTCGATTGGAACTATACTTAGTGGCGGATATTCATCGGCTTGTTCACCTCGATGGTGGACAAAAACGAGTCATTGTCTGCAGTCGAGAAAATCCAGACTCATTTGGTTGGAGAAGCAGCACGTGTTATCCAGCACATGGACATCAATAACGACAATTACGAGACAACGATGGAGCTGCTAAGTAAAAGATTTGACAACAAACGAGCAATTGCATGGAATTATCTGCACAAATTCTTCAGATTGCCCCCTGCCAGGAAAGAACGTGACTCAATCATAAGGCTAACATGGACGTGACAGCTGAATTTTTAGCAAATATGAGTAGCATCGGAATAAGTACTGAACACTGGGACATACTTATCATATACGCTGTTACTCAGAAATTGGATCGGGAGTCCCCATAACTCTGGGAATCACCCATTGAAGCAGGTTCAGACGTACCCAGCTTAGACAATCTCATGGAATTCCTGACTAGCCGCTTCAAGACATTGGAAGCTTTGAACTTACAACAAAAACCACAGAAAGTGGATACACTCACTCTTTAGGACACTAAGGTATGCATCTTCTGCGAAAAGTCACGTTATGTAAATCAATCCAACACATTCAAGGCATTGAACATGGAAGAGCGGAGAGACTCGGTGAAAAAACATAGGCTGTGCTTCAATTGCCTGAAGAAAGGGCACGTGCTCAGAAAATGTTCATCTGCTTCGAGATGTCGTACCTGCAGTAAACCAGACCACAGGTTTCTCCACAATAACAATCCTACTACCTAGGCCAACAAGCTATCAACCAACGCATTACCCTTTGTTCCAACCACCAATTCGTTGATAGGTGAGGGAAATGCTCGGTCACGGACAGTGCTATTGGCCACGGCTCAATTGTTATTCACTTGACTTTTTTCTGTAGGAATATTAGATCTCGCGGGGCCTGTTTTTTACACTCCTGACACTGGTGGTACTCCAAAACCAAGTAGAAGAATCACATTATGCTACGAAAAGGATTAAAAAACGAATCTGCAACTTATCGTAGTACTACAACTAACATACTGGCTTCGCAAAGCATCAGAGTAAGATGGCTTCTGGAAATCCATTGGAGTTGTATTGTACTTGGAGGCATGTACGGGTAGCTTCCAATTCGTAGACGGCCAGATATGAACATGGGCCCACAAAGGATTTCAGGTTGATATTTTTGTTGAAAAGCTTGACTTAGATATCCATGTAAGAGCAACTATGAAAAGATTGTCTCTTCGCAACTCCCAACACACCTACCTCAAAGGAAAATCTACGGAGACTGCTTTTCAAAAAGCAATTAATACTATGAAATGAACGTTACGTTTCTCGATTAGAAGTAGCATTCAACCATGCTACTTGGATTAGAGACCTTTCTAACGCATTGGGTGGTACCGACACTAAGAACCAAGATAATCCAATCAGATCTGGTAGGAGATCACTTAATCAGGACCGCGAGCAAAGGGTCACCAAGCCTTCCTTCAGATACTCCCGCTAATAGTCGTGGAAGAAACGATAAGAAAACTCGAGTAGTGTGGAGTTGAAAGTGCAGCGTATCTCAGCGACTTAATGATATAAGTCTCAAGGATATTCTTCACCGTTATCAACCAGATTTTCGATGGAACGCTGGAAAAAGTGGATCACCCGATGCAAGCTTGGTATAAAGTTAACCAAAACTGATCTGATGCTATTAACGACTAAGGTGATGATACCCGAATTTCATCATCCGCGGCTGTAGGTACGGATACTGTCACTTTCTACCAATGCAAAGTATCTTGATTTGATCCTGAATGGAAAGTTAAATCGCAGATTAAACATATAACGATAGGTTCGCTCAATGCCTCTTTTCCCTGGGTTGCCGGATGCAGAATTCTTCCTATAATTCTGAACGAATTGGTCAACGAGCTGGACTGAAGAAAGGGTATCACTCTTGACTACTTGCTGGCCGAGCGCAGTCTGTATACCAATCATGGTAATGCGAAGCGGAATCTAATTGCATAACTTTTCGGTTGCTGACTTCAAATGAAGCACACTGACTCCTTGATTTAAAGATTTCACCACCCTACTATATAACTCAGACACAAAAGTTTATGAATCAGACATTTGTGAATGGTTACATAACCGTAGAATCTGTGCTGATAGTTACCCATGCCGTTTTACTCGGTATACCTTATAATACGCACTGGCAAAGTTGTGAGAAAGGAGAGACCCTCATGCACTTTCATTGCACTGGTTCAACTCTAACCGAAGCCAGGAAATAGACAGCAGGTAAAGCGCTCTTCGGTGACTGGAGAGAAAGTAAACGAGTTGTTATCTTTCGTGAACTCCTTTGTGAACTGGCTTTGAGATTCAAAGCTCGCCAGGTCTCACTCCTCCCTTAGATATAAAAGCCATAATCGTACGCTGCAGTGGTAATTGTGCTACACTTCACAGAGCGGCCGGTTTTGCCTAACTACCGGAAAACATTCGAACGACCAGACAAAGAAGGAGTTCGTCAGCCACCACGAAGGGCACCTCTATATTATAAATTGGATTCCTTTACGCAATTTTGCTGCTAAGAAGCTAACAGTGAATAAAATACACATGGTAATAAAGGATGCCTACAGGAAGGAGAATTGAAGAAGATTTATTGTGATGCAAAGGAGCGAATGAGGTTCCTTCAAGCTGACCTCAGTATGAGACAGTCACAATTTGGTATGTAAGGAGGACCGAATTCCAGAACAATATTTGATAAATGGAACTTCGATAGAAGTGAAAGAGAAAAACAGAAAAAGAAGACAGGGCGGCCCAATACACGTCAAAAGAAAAAAGTGGAAACAAAGTTCAGAAACAAATTTGGGTTAGACAGAAGGTAACCAATGATCTACCTAACTAAAAAAGTTATTGAAAAAAAAGAGGGCCCAACCCGAAAAAAAGAGTTGAAAAACCTTTTTAAAGTTACTCAAAGCGAAAGGATCTCTACAGAACCTAGCAAAAGCGCGCTATCGAGCGTATTTCCGCGTAGGTTTTCATATTCATTTCCACCGCTTTTAATACAGTTGTTGCCAAAGTGGTGCATAACGTATCCTCTGGTTGGCAGTGCTAGGCACCACTTCCTCTACACGCAGTCAAAAGCCGCCCACTCTCCGCCAATCAAGCTTTCGATGTGTTTCCTAATGCATTCAAGACTCATCGTATCATTGTGGATGAGAACCCCACCCTTAACATCCTTCGAAAGATCATCGAGATGCCTATGACTGTGACACTACTGTGGCGAAGTCGTTGGTATTTGCGGCAGCCCCTCTCTAACCCATCAGTGCCATAGTGGAATACCCTTTTGTCAAGGCGTACAGGGACGAAGGTCACCCCGCTCGTAGTCAACAACAGTGACTTAAATTCATAGATCCACCAACTCGTTTTCGAGGGCAGCCAGGTATTGTAACTTTTGGAACGTGGCTGACAACTTCACACGCACCAGAGGCCAGAGCACTAGTGACACCGGCTCCAGTATTCATCAGTATTCTCGGACAAGTTGTTTGAAGTTTGTGCCACAGTCAGAGAAAGAGCAACCAGGCACTGAGTAACTACGAAGGAGGGGTATGTTTAATGCAAAATCCTAAAGTACAAAAGAAGTATCAGACATCCAAGGACTACTAAGTTTCCATGGTTACTTTTTCATCCTGGCTTCTATGTCTTTTACCTTTAATAAGATTGTAAAATTCAAGTCCAAACTACATTAATTTCTTGTTAGCACATGTATAGAATTCAGAAAAAAAAATTTACACAAAAAATGTAGGTCAAATATCAATTTTCTAGTCTCATATTGCAACACCCAAAAATTGGAATTTTCTTATATCTGGAACAAAAAAAAAGTGCTTTCGGCAGCCAAATTACATAAGAGAACACACTCACATCAGAAATAGCGTGGATGCGTGCAGATAAAGCTAAACGAGACATTTTACAACATTAAATGGCCGTTTGATCGTGCATTAACCAACAATCACCTTGCCGGTGGAGCTCAATGGGAAACGCTTGACGATTCTTATCGTTTTCTTCCAAAAAAAGCTTACTGACTTTGGGATATTTTCGTGGCCATTGCAATTGTTGTTGTTAGTCTGTAGTTAGCGTCTTTGGTCACACCACGATCACGACAATACGCGATGGCATTCGCTGTTGTCCATCACTTTACCTCCGATCGTGCTGGACGAATTCCCATCAAATGAATTAGGTATTTTTTTTTTGTGACTAACTATCGCCACGACAAACCTTCCATCCCATCGAGGCCTTAAAGAGGTAAAGGCTGGTGGTACCCTCCTCTGGTTCATGCAATCGGAGACCGCGAATCGCGAGCTGATCGTGTCAACCTGCCAGGCGGCCACGATCACCAACCAATTCACCTCCATTATACAACTTGAGTACCTGTTGTGAGGCTGCGCGCTGGGATTTTGGCCTATAGCATTTCTGTACACAATACCTACCTGTAATTAGTTTATGCCTTTCGGAGAGTAACAATTACTTGGGTGGGTTACCAAGATCTTAGATGATGCGACGGCCAAGAGGAAGACATGTCACGATCAACTGCCTCTGAACGCCAATGAATTGTGTGGAGGATTGCATTACTTGGATGTATCTAACGAAAGTAGTAACAATGGAAGATTGGCGGAGAAACAAAGAGAAGGGTAAACAGATGACAAAAAAGATACACTTCTTAGATAAAATCAAAAGTGAAAAATGGAAAATAATAATGCTGGGAGACACCTATGAAGTATCATTCCAATGGCGCATAATGCGATGGGGATCAGGGATCGCAATAACTTCAAAGACACGAAAAAAGAAAAAGTTAAATTATTATTATAACCTTTGCCATATTTCATGCTCAATTAATTATCATTTAAATGTAAACAAATATGAATTTAACGACCAGTTGAATTATGAGAGACTTCCACAGTCCTCAGAACATCCATGAACCTGCATAATTTTATATTAACGATGCCTTCATTGAAATTGTTTGATTAGAAATCTGGACAAAAGTAATTTCCAACAATTAGGCACTAGAAAGTGTTAGCCTCCTAGAATTTTCCACTGCCAAGTTGTATTTCCCTCTAACTGAACCCAGTTGTCCAAAGATAGAAGAAATATTAGATGGATTGCACCATACACATCTAATGAAGTGGAGATATACGATTCAGTGCACGTGACTAAAATCGGGGGTGGGTGTAGCTTTATTTGACGTTGCGGAAATAAAGCGAAATACAAAAGAGGGACGAGTCGGCTACGCTTTCGCACCAGGCCAGAGGCAACTCATCAGACGCGAAGACTGAAGCGTCCAGCAGATGTTATACGATCCCTTTTATAATTCCCAAAACACGACAATAATAATAATAATAATCGTTGGCGCAACAATCCATGTTGGATCAGGGCCTTGAAGTGTGTTAGAGCACTTCATTCAAGACCGTAACGGTACACTAGGAGGCAATGTGGTCAGCATTGCGCTCGCCCGAGATTATTACCCTGATTTGACTCAGGTACTCATTCACAGCTGAGTCGACTGGTATCCGACGTCAAATCACGATACAAATTCCACTGCCACCAGCGAGATTTGAACCGCGACCTTCCGTACGACAGCCTTGCGCTCTAACCACTCAGCTATCCGGACAAAACACGACAAGGATGCGAATAATATTCAACGCCCACAGTTCAGACCAAAGCTTAGCCGAAACTAGATAATGTTTGCTTAGCGATTGAGGTGAGGCCACGTCTAATGAGTTTCCTTTGCGCTGGTACGAAACCGTAGGCGTCTTCGTCCCTGTTTTGTTTTTTTGAACTTTGTGTGTGAAACCCAAAAAGAGGAGTCCATAGACCATAAAGAGTGGAAGTAAGTTGCTCTCCGTTTGGTCTGGTCCGACATCAAGTGCATGCGGAATTAGGGCTCCTCAATCCTTAAACAATTATTATCTAGCTCAAGCTAAACTTTGGTCCAAACTGTGAGCGGATTTACATTGAATATAATTCACATCCTTGTCGTATTTTGGGAATTATGAAAGGGAGCATATAGTACTTGATAGCTGCTTCTCCCACACTGCTCCTAGGGCGAAGGTGAAATAGCATCTGATGAGTTACCTCTGCCCTGATACGAAATCGTAGCCGTCTTCGTGCCTCTTGTGTTTTTTGAACTTTGGGTGTTAAACCCAAAAATAGGAATCCTTGAACCATAAAGAGGGGGAGTAAGTTGCTTTCCATTTGGTCCGGTCCGACAACAAGTAGATGCGGACTTAGGACTCCTCAATCCCTAAACAAAAAAAAGCGAAATAGTTTTCTGGTCTGTCGATAAGAAGGTCTGGGGACAATGCGTATCTATATTTACCCCCTATGATTTAGATAATGCTATTCACTGAGAGTTTTTTAACTAACAAAAACTCATTATTCGAAACAAGTCGGGAAACCGAAAGCATTAGTACGTAACACACAATATATGCATATATTATGTGAGAATATTTTTTTTCTTCAGACTTTTGGGTTGGGTAGTTTGTGAGAATGGATCCGTTAAATAAATGATCACCTTCGGCCCCCCACACTACCCACCTTTCCAACAAATGTCAAAAATAACACCGGCTTCCGAAAGAACTAATTGAGGCCTTTCTTTGATACTTCACATGGCTATATACGGAAAAAAAATTTCACCCTCCTTTTGCATGTATGGGACCCCCCCCTTATATTCCACCAAATTTGGTATCAACTGCTGTAAATAAGAAAAATGCATGTGCCAGACAGACAGATGGACGGACAGACAGGTTTTGTTTTACACTAAATCTAATAAGGATTCTAAGCAAGTAAGTGACGAGCAGTTGAAACATTCAACATTGATAAGATCCTGTCAGGGTTCTAAGGACACATTGTGGTCCCGCCCATTCCTATTCCGAACCCCTAGGGAATAGCAAGTTAAAATAATTTTATTGATAATAATAATAATCGTTGGCGCAACAATCCATGTTGGATCAGGGCCTTGAAGTGTGTTAGAGCACTTCATTCAAGACCGTAACGGTACACTAGGAGGCAATGTGGTCAGCATTGCGCTCGTTGCGTGCGTTATTGATACGAAGATGAAATATTAATACAAAAATGATTGTAGAATTATATTTATAAATAAAACAAAATTTAATCCTGTATGTTGCAAATCCTCAGACTGTAAAATTGCAGTTTGGGAATCATCATCATCATCAACGGCGCAACAACCGGTATCCGGTCTAGGGCTGCTTTAATAAGGAACTGCAGACATTCCGGTTTTGCGCCGAGGTCCACCAAATCGGTATCCCTAAAAGCTGTCTGCCGTCCTGACCTAGGCCATCGCTCCATCTCAGGCAGTATCTGCCTCGTCTTCTTTTTCTACCATAGATGTTGCCCTTATAGACTTTCCGCGCTGGATCATCCTCATCCATACGGATTAAGTAGGCCGCCCACCGTAACCTATTGAGCCGGATTTTATCCACAACCTGACGGTGTTGGTATCGCTCAGAGATTTCGTCGTTATGTAGGCTACGGAATCGTCCATCCTCATGTAGGGGGCCAAAATTCTTCGGAGGATTCTTCTCTCGAACGCGGCCAAGAGTTCTCAATTTTTCTTGCTAAGAACCCAAGCCTCCGAGGAATACATGAGTACTGGCAAGATCATAGTCTTATACAGTACGAACTTTGACCCTACGGTGAGGCGTTTCGTGCTGAATAGTTTTTGTAAGCTGAAATAGGCTCCGTTGGCTGCCAACAATCATGCGCGGATTTCATCATCGTAGCTGTTATCGGTTGTGATTTTCTACCTAGATAAGAGAAATTATCAACGGTCTCAAAGTTTATTCTTTATTCTCTTCCATTTGGCCAGTGCGACTTGATGTTGTTGGTTGGTTGGTTTTTGATGTTGACGTTGTCACCACATGAGAGGCTCGATCACTTATTGCTCCTCACGAGTAAGTATTTGCTCAAAAAATGTTTTCGACAGCGTGGTCAGTCAAATTCCCTTGACCGCACTAGCATAACTAATGATGGGCCTCCTGGTTCCTGCTTTCATCCCTGACCTATCTGGAATTTCCCCCCTCGTAGGGGGTCAGAAATAATATTTTCCTCATAAAGTACTGGTTAGGACTATTAATTTTAAACGACACATGACTCTAGCCGGAAAACAAAATTTTTACATCCCCTTTCCGCAGATGTAGGGTGCCCCCTTAAAGTCAACATAATATGATGTCATTCATGCCAGTTTATACTTCCAATATCCCAAGAAAATTTTGTGTTAGACGAAACTGTCTTCGAGAAAATTGCTTGTACCAGATAGACTGATAGACGAACAGCAAGATAGAAGGGCAAATAGACAAACAGTTTATTTTATACAAAGCCTTAGCAAAATGAATAACCATTTTTTCTCTCTTTTCAGGTAAACTTACAGCAAATATGGTGGTACGATCTAAATTTAAGCGGATACAATGCTTTTCAGGAGAAGACATATAGTAGTAAAAGGTAAAATTTGGCCACACATTGTGGAGATATTACTAGCGAACTGATATTTTCCATCCACAAGATATAAAATAAAAAGATATATTGCAGAAGTGATACAAATATAATATAAAGTTAAAAAGGAAAGAAGACCAGGCTGGTTTACCGAAAAAGACATGGTTATAGCGATTGACACCAAATTTAGTGGGAAGGTTGGAACTGTGAACGCTCACATCCAGTTAGTTGTATCATTCTACGTTGAATTTAAGAGGCGGGCCCATACATGGAAACGAGATTGTAATTTTTTTTCACCAAATATATTCATGTGGGGTATCAAATAGAAAGTTTTAGTTTAGACATTTTTGGAAAGTGGCAGGTGCGGGGGCCAAAAACGATCATTTCTTGAAGGGACACATTCTCAGAAACTATTCAACCGAAAAATCTGAAAAAAAAATCAGGAAGTTGGTACTATATAGTGTCCAGGCTCCGAAATAGAATCATGAAATTGCAGCGATGTAGACTATAATATACAGCATGATTTTACCGTGTTTGGTGTAAATCGCGCTATTATTAACAAAGTTCAAATTCGTCGCTTCTGGGCAAATTCAAGGTTGTGTATTCTCACATAATAATATGCATATATTACGTGCTGGGTATTAATGGGACAAGTGTCCACTCAAATGTTTTATAAAAGAAATAAACAAAACCTTTCATACCTGAAGCGTCTAGCTTCCGGTTTCCCGACTTGTTTAATAATAAATTTAATCAATAATCGTAGGGAATACCTAATCACCATCTAAGTCATCTATCAATCAAAATGGATTAAGTTTATTTACGAAGAACTCTAGTCTTCCTATGATACGTGGAGAATTGATTAAATTCCATTCCCAAAGGGCTAAGGCTATTCATAACCCAATTTAAGTTAAATTGTGCGATACTCCGCGACCACGGATATTTAACCCAAAATTTTGTCAAATATTGGTAAAACAAACAGCTGCTTCAAATTTAAAACTAATCCACTGCTTCTGAATTTATAAGATACAAAACTATCTGAAACTAGTTTTCCAACTTCAAATCAATTTTGACTCAATTTTTTGTATCTTTTCTATTTAGCACTGCATTGTTCGCAACTCAACAACCAAAAAAAATGTTTATGGTGACAAATGTTACGCTTTTGTCTATTATGCAATAGACAATAGACTTGTCTAACTAACTGGGATATGTAAAATACCGGCACAAAGAAAAAACAAAATAAATAGAGGATTTTCCAAATGTTAACCTTGTGACTTATCCGGTTTGACAAACTACACTTGATATTGTATTTTAGATCAACATCTAAATTGAGATGGCTACCCTATAAATAATCCAATCAATATTCATTAGTGAATCTTATTATCCAGACAATGAAAATTTGGTAAGTAAGAAAGGTAATAGACTCAATAGAAACAAAAAGATACAAATTGAAAGAGTATTTGCATATGAAAATGATGTGATGCAGATTATCAATAGACCAAGGAGAGAATTGAAAAAAAATAAATACCATAATGCAGAATATCTGCTAGAGCAGTTTATTTTTATTTTTGGATTGTGGATTGAAGGTCCAAGCACGTCTTCTAATGAAAACATCACTTTAAAGAAAAAGGAAACAGGGTATCCTGCTATCTTCAGTCAATACAGAACATTGAAATACTTTAGCATAGAGGAGGCAGTGTTATGGCCAAAGTGGCTGACGCCAATTTATGCTCACTTAGTAGTTCACGAACTTCTCGAGAAGTAAGGGGGGAGAGGAATCGTCAATGATGGTGGGGGATGGGCTCAGCAAAGCAAATAAGCAGCCACAAAATACCAAAGAGTGTGGTTCCAAGATAAGGAATCTACCTAAATACCACTCAAGACCTCGGAGTCACTTCCAACAATAGGCTCTGCTTCGACACCCATTGCCTCGAAGTCACCCATTGAGCAGCAAAACTGTCAGGCTTTATACTTCGCACTTTAGTAATTTTTGGCTCCATCCAACCCTCCTTAGCTCTATTCAACTTCCTCGTGAGGACTACCTTCGGGTACTGCTCCGTGATCTGGTCACCTTCCTGTAACTGCGATTGTCTTACCCTTGAAAATGTGCAACGTAAATTCACCCATTCCCTCTTCTTTAAGAAAAACTTCCCTCGTATGGACTACCCCTCCCGCCTACGCTTTCCGAATGTCCCCTTCCTACAACCGCGTAGATCCTATCTGGATTTATGCACATTTTCTTCGGTTCTGATGGACTGCTCCGCATCTAATGAGGCCAGCTATCGACCTGCGTCTTATAATACACGTAACGCAAACATTTTCAAAGTGTCCTTCACGAAGCTCGAAGTCTACTTCCACCCCCCACTTCCTGGACTTTGCCGAAGTTACAATGCACAACAGCTTGGTCCTTTAAACATATCTTCTTTAGGTAGTTTTAAGTATAGGTTAAGATTATTGCTTTCTCCTCCTCTTAGGAGAAATAAGTAATTGAAGTTTACTTTTTTTTTGTCGATTAAATAAATAAATAAATTTTGGAGAACTGCAGAATGTACGGTGGTTCACTGAACATGCAAGTCGACTTCAAGAGGAAGATGATCAGCGCCATTTCTAAGTTAAGCATAGTCAATGGGTCATAAAAGGAAGCGAGGGGGAGGTACGTTGGGAAAACTAAGTCCAGGAGGTGATAAGGATGACAGGAAAATGCTGTTTTGTGGCAACTAAGGCGCATCCTTGTGTACGTTTACACGGAGTCTACAACTCACGATCGTAACCAAGAATACCCATCGACAAGCGCTGAAATCAAAATACTCTCTGAGGTAACTCACTCACAAAATAACAGTAGATCAAGGTTTTCGGGGGAGAATATCTAGTGAACATTCCAGATAACAGACGAGAGACTAGATGTGTCCAGGCACTATCTATCAATTTTCCACTTGTGTCGGGGGAAAATTTGGTAGCAACTAACGAAATTGGCGGGGAGAAGGCTTTGAAAAAGAGTCATTTCTGTTGCTTGATTTAGATGCTTCAAATATAGTACATTACCAGATGATGCGTAAGTAAATACTACAGCTGGAATCAATGCAGATGTTGTGAGAAGAAGAGGCAATTGTGGAGTGATTACGAAAATGACACTGAATACTATGCAGGGAAACTGACTTTGATAATAAGAATAGCATCGGGGGAACTGGGAAATGTTCACTTCCTACGAGCAACTCACAAACAAAAACCAAATAATTCTTACCCGAACCAATGGTGGACGCAAGCGTAAAGTGTCAAATCGAGTCCAATTCATAGCGATAGAACCACCTTTCTTGAAAAAAGGATTTCTAAAATCCTTATCAACACCATTACATAAAACTTTATTGATGAAAGATCTGGAAAACTAATAACGATAATAAAAGTAATAATAGGGATACTACAGAATTAATGGTGGAATGCATTGGAAGCCATAGTGAGTCTTTAACCCAACAAAACCACATCTCCTAATCCCCCCCTTAGCACGGAACTATCAATAGACATTACATCGTGGGTCGGGTTACCTTACCAGCTTAGTCCTGTAGCGAGAATTGTTCCCTCCCTCCCGCTTTCTAGCGCTTTAACCTTCGAAGCTCCTCCTGAATACAGCTCATGGCGTCAACATTCCATACTTCCTACTTATGCTATACTTTTTGGGATTCGAACATTTGCGCAATGATCATCGTTACTTGTGAAAAAGAAGTTGTTGGCAAATCTCTGGCGCACGAAGACCACGTGCTCCAAATTCTAATATTCAGGACAAAACTAACTATGTAAACGTCCCGTCGTCCTTTTTCGTCACAATGGTCACCTACTATGTTCCATTTGTAGGATGTTTGCATCACTTCGACGAATACTGTTTCGTCAGACATTATTCGGAGTGCAGCAAATCTGAGTTTGTGCTGGGTACAACAAATGGACATACATGGTGGGGTCCTCTAATATTGGATATCATTCAGTTAGCGCAGGTACAATTTGCCCTGTTTTCTCCCCCGTGTAGGTCAAATTTTCCTTGAAAATTAATCAATGATCCAGCATAACACCATGGTCATTCATGTAAGGCCTCAGGACTCTATAGCATGCTATCCCGCACGAAACCGAAACTACTCTCATTTTGCGATTACTACAGCCTCAGTCTTGTGTTCCGCCCACTCTCACTCGTAATGAAAATAACCATTCCTTAGTCAGCCTCAAGATATTTGTCGAAAATCACAGTTGCGTAGTTTGATCCGTAGATTTCTAGAATAATGCGTCCAGGAGCGATCCTTGAAACACTCCACTGGTTATTTAACTGGGCCAGCGGCGGTGTCATAACATTCCTCACATCGAGGATGATGAAAGCACTATATTTTTTGGTACTGCCCTGCCATCTTATACCTGAATCCTCTGCCTCATTGATCGCTGTGCTCTCTATAATTGTGAGCAGCCTTTTGCAAATAATGTGCTCTACTAGGTTTCCGATACTGTTCAGTAAGCAGATGGAGGGATAATACGATGGCTTACCAGGTAGTTTGCCACTCTTTGGTAGCAGCACCAACTTTTTTCGCCGAGGGGGACGGGAAGATGCTTTCTTCTATACAAGTGGAAATGAGGAGACTTGTTAATAAGTGGTTCCCGAAATATTGGTATTTGCAAGAATAAATATCTACACCAGCAAAAAAGAAAAAAATAAATCTTTTATTATTTAAAATAATTAATCGCGGGAAACACGGCATAATTACACTCAGAAATTCGTCTAGTCTCATCATTCATTAATGACTCTTTACCAAATATATTATTTCTCCGAATGGATATCTTTCTGTCGTTGAAATTGCACACGTTCCATTTAAGTCATTGGCACATACTGCGTTGCCTTGTCCTCTAGATGGCGCGCTAATAAATGCTACGTCCACATCAAGGTCTTGGACAGACTGGCCCAAAGGGTCATGTGCGGCCTCACAGTGGTTGAGGTTTATCTGAATAAATACCATTTGCGCTCTGCTTCTTGGTCCCTCCTAGGCAACAGACGTTTTCTACTTCCTGAGGACGAGGTCCTTATCATCAAAGTCCGCATTCTTACACAATATGCAATCAGTTTCCCTATTACAATTTCTTTCCAAGAGTCTTTTTTCGTCACACCATCTTCATCGGTCAGGTATATCGAGCTTGCTTCAGCAAGATATGATTATATGGCCTATGACCCTTATTTAAAGCAGTTAGGAGGGGATATTTCCTCCCGAATTCGTCAGACGATCTCATCACTTTTCTGCTCCTTCCTATCCCTTCTAAAGGTTTCCACTTTGGGTTTGTTTGAGTGGCTCGTTCCATCCCTTTGATAACGATAGGGACTTGCTGCTTTCGGTTACACTGCTTACAGGGCTTGCAGGGCAACGTGGGACAGCCGGCTAAAGAATTGCCTTTGTCCTTGCCCGGAAACTATGCGATATACATAAAAATACTAAACAGTTACTCTACGGCTAACTATTTCTTGTGGATTCCGCTTCCACTATGTGTACTCTTAACAATATGACCACATCCATACCTCCATCAATAAAATTGAGGAACCAATTACAGTTTTATCGATTCTCAAAAAGCAGGAAACCATTTGTGTTCGTCTGGATTGCAGTGTCAATCGCATAAACTCTTATTTACAGTCGCCTAAACAATTTTTCACCGCAACACCCATAAATTCCTAAAGTAAGCAAATTTTTCGATGGAAAACACCAATCCGTGGTAGCAATTAGTTGAAATTAAGAGTTGGGAAATCTGATATTCTATAGCGTGCTCTTAAATTCACGTCTTCGTCAAAAAGATGCATCTATACAATGACACAGATAAAAGGCAGCAGTAAAAGTTTTTTCAACTCGAACCTTAGACCGAGGATGAGAACGAGCTGAGGAAGCTAATGATCCCAGGGTATCTGTGTCGTCTGGCACCAACCAATTCAGATTCAATTGAACTTGATCGAATTGAATACCGAATCGTGTTTGCTGCCATAATTCTGGTCTGCGGCGACTGAGAAATGATGACTTAAAAGATGTCCAATGGCATATCCATTATTGAACGGAAGCTAATGCGTCGATAATCCCGTCCTGAATGATTTCAAATAAATCTGAATTTGAGACATTTGTGTTTGTGTGTGATTTTTTTATTATGCCGATTTCTATGGAAACTTCAAATTTGATACTGTTGTAAAAGTCCGACTTTGATGTGTGGACACTATGTGGTGTTTTTTTTTCACTATCGTTCGCAACCATGGGAACAAGATGCGATTAAGAGATTCTTATGGGATTTTAGATTTGAATCAGGTTCGTGTAACAAAAGTATGTGTCGTATGAGTGCCGATCAATGCATTGGTGGAGGAAGTAAGTTCGAATATCTACAATATGGTGGCTTTTGTTCGAATAGTGTCCAATGGACAATGGGACGATACAGATAATTACAGCACACTCGGCTTGAGTAAGCTGACGGGAACGTGGAGAAATGAAGAATGGGACCATATGTAAATGACTGAGGAAATGGATCCAATACAATAAAAATTTAATTATCTTTTAACAGTCTTCAAAATTGAATTGAATTGAATATACCCAATGTTAGCAAGAATAGATAGCAACATGAAAGAAGTAATCATTAAGGGAAGAAGTCAGATAGAAGGTAATTTGTATATGCTTTTGTATAACACAATTTAAAGAATATTTTCCTCATTTCTGTATGCCACCTAAATTGATGTTTTTCACAACCAAACCTCACTCCTTCTGCAACGAAATAGCAGCGGAATCGAAGTATCTTTCAAGTATCGGATTTATCTTAATTTTAGTTTGCATTCATGAGAGTAATATGCCCTTCTTTTATCCCATAAATCATAAAGGACAAAGTTGCAATCGTCGTTCGTTTTAAGGTTTTGTTTGTAGCACAAAGCCTTATTGTCTGTCTGTCTGTCTGTCACACGCACTTTTCTCAGAAACGGCTATACTGATTGACACGAAATTTGGTGAGAAGGTGGGAACTGTAAACGTCCATACATCCAGTTACATGTTTTTAAGTTAAGTTTAAGAGGGGGTCCACCCACATACAAAAGGGGGATATACAATTTTTTTACACCTCATATAGTCATGTTGGGCATGAAATGAAAGGTCTCGACTAGTACTTTTCGAAGCTAGTCTTAATTTTGAATTTTCTTGGAAAGGCGGGAAGTGAGGATGGTTGAAAGTAATGATTTCTTTAACGTACCCATTCTCAGGAACTATCCACCCGAAAAATTTGAAAAAAAACATAATGTTGGCATATCGATATCTACTCAGATGAAGCTTCTAATAGTAAGAGTATATTACTATATTTTTAGGTAATTGACTAGAAACCCCCTTAAGTTTATCCTAGAGTTATAGTTAGCAGTGATATAGACTGTATTAGGAAGCATGATATCCCCAAGACTGATCAAAATCTTACTATTATGGGATTGTTCTGCACTCAAATACTCTCACCACCTGAAGCGCCAAGCTTTTGTTTATAATAAATGCGAATTCGGTACTTTTATCTCATCTACGCGGGTTGTTTCAAAAATAAGATTCCCACGTTCTTTTAGGCACAAAGAATTTTTTATTTGAAAACTTTGGAAACAGATGGGAATCACTAGGTGCAATGTCAGGGTTATAAGGGGGGTAATGACTTCCCAGCCAAATCCCTGCATTAAGTACTTCGTTTTTGTGAGACATGCGGACGCGCATTGTTGTGGTGCAGTCTTACACCTTTGCTGAGTTTTCCCCTACGATGATTTTGGATTGCCCGGCTGAGCTTTTCAAGGTCTCGCAATAACTTGTCGAGTTTATTGTGGTGCCTCTAAGCATAAACTTGATAAGGAATACACCACGTCGGTCCCAGAACGCCGTTGCCATGACTTTTCTGACTGCTTCTGCCCAAATTTCTTTGGTTTGGTCGACTCGGTGTGTTTCCATTGGCGAGATTGTTGTTTTGTTTTCGGAGTAACGTAATGGCACCCCGTTTCATCTTCCGTTCCAATGCATGCAAAAATCGGATGACCACACCGGTGGGTGACAATAATGACAAACTCCATCAGCTGTCAAGCCGATATTAATCTTGTTTGGTATTGGGATCGATGGTGGAGGAACCAGCGAACAAGGCGCTGTTACCAGATTTCGCCTAGCCTCACGCGCAGCAACGTTACAGTATTGGGAACGTTATTTCTAAAGCAAACAAACTCTTGGCCGCGTTCGAGAGAAGAATCCCCCGAAGGATTTTTGGCCCCCTATATGAGGATAGACGATTCCGTAGCCTACATGACAACGAAATCTATGAGCGATACAATAGGTTACCGTGGGCGGGTCATTTAATCCGTATGGATGAGGATGATCCAGCCCGGGAAGTCTAAGGGCAATATCTATGGTAGAAAAAGAAAACGAAGCAGACTCTGCCTAAGATGGAGCGATGGCGTAGGCCAGGAGGCCAGACAGCTTTTAAGGTGGACCTCGGCGAAAAACCGAGATGTCTGAAGTTGCTTATTAAGGCAGGCCTAGACCGGATACCGGTTGTTGCGCCGTTGATGATGATGATTTCTAAAACAACCCTAATATTATACAATCTTTTCTTCTTTTCTATTACATAACAAGTCGGGAAACCGGAAACTAGACGCTTGAGGTATGAAAGGTTTTGTGTATTTCTTTTATAAAGAGATTTGAGTGTGCATTTGTCCCATTAGCATGTAGCACGTAAAATAAGCATATATTATGTGAAAATATCCACTTTCAAGTGATATTGACATTCATAGTCTTGAATTTGCAGAGGAGCGACAGGTTTGACCTAGTATAACTTTGTTAGTAATAGTGCGATTTTCACCAAATTTGGCAGGATCATGCTCCATACTGTAGCCCATATTGTTACAAAATTTTGTGATTCTAGGCTGAACTTAAGGGGGGTTTTTCTGTCAATTACTAAAAATTATAGTAGTATGCTATTATTAACTTTATTTGAACAGGTATCGGTATGGAGAGTATTTCGGAGCCTAGGCACCATATAGTGGCAGATTTTTCGGTTTAGTAGTTCCTGAGAATGGGTTCGTTAAAAAAATGACCACTTTCAACCCCGCGCACTCCCCACCTTTCCAACAAAAGTCAAAACTAAGACCGGCTTCGAAAAGTACTGGCCGAGAATTTTAATTTGATACCCCACATGACTATATTTGATGAAAAAAAATTTACACCCCCCTCTTGCATGTATGGGGACCCCCCTTAAATTCGCCGTAAAAGGATGTAACTTACTACATGCATGAGCGTTCACAGTTCCCACCTTTCTACCAAATTTGGTGTCAATCGCTATAACCATCCCCGAGAAAATGCGTGTGACGGACAGACAGACAGACAGTAAACCGATTTTAATAAGGTTTTGTGTTTACACAAAACCTTAAAAATGGAAGCTTTTGTGTATATATCCAATTGTGATCTATAGGCTTCGAAACCGTTAAATCGGTCGCCATGGAAATTGGTACATATATGTATTTTTTTATTGGAGAAAATTTGCACGCTATCTGTATTGTTTCCCCGATCGCAATGAAAATTGGTGTATATACGTATTTTTCCATGAAAATATTTTGGTTCCCTCCACGTTGTTTTAACTCGCCACTAGATGACGCTGCGACAGATTAACTTCTATACCAATCATTCGATCGTAGTGAAAACTGATAAAGGTGAAATTTTCAACTCCGTTCTTGTAAGGGGTGAGAAGTTTATGCAAGGCGAGAGCAGCGGCCCTCTTCAATCCGCGGTGACCCGCACCACCCCCATCGGTAAAAAATTACGGCCCTTAAAAGTGGATTTTTGTTATGTCGTTATGGCAATGTTTTGATTTGCTCCCCTAACGCGTTAAGGAGAAATCATGGAGAAAGTATGCAAGGTGAAGAAGAAGGTCCCCGTCTCTAATCCCCTTAAAAACTTTCGACGAGCGTCCTCGCTTAAAAAGTAATGGTGCCAGGAATTGAGGCTGTTTTCCTGTTGAAACGCTAGTTTAGCTTTGAACCCCATCTCCCAGACGAAAAAGCGAGGATGAAGGGAGGAGCAAGAGATCATTCCTCTCAAAAGTTGTTAAAAAAAACGCAGCGGCCATTTCCCCTTAAAAAGTAATGGCGCTTAAAATGGGGATTATTTTGATATCATCACGGTGAAGTTTCAGTTTAATTTATTAGGACCGCAGTGGAAAGAAGAAGGTCATTTTTTAAACAAGCCCGCCCGTCGAAGAATTATGGCGGTCATCCTCCGTTGAAAGGTTATGGCACCCCGAAGAGAGGCTATTACCGTAACATTAAGCTTATTGGTGAGGCAATCATCGTCGCGATGTGCAAGGAAGGCTGACGATATCATAATATTTGCAACGCCTTGGCTTAGTGCCTTTCTGAGGGGGTGAACGTTGCAATTTTTTAAACGCTGCGATATTTCATCAGATTTGAAGATAAGAGCCTACCTCTCCACCACCATACAATTTTCAGCCCCTCCAACGATGAAGATGGAATTCCGCACATTATTAGAAATGCCACTCAAGAAATTATGACCGAGAACTGTCAGCCAGAAGAGTTGCTGAAATATATGAAGAACAAGATTGGCGATCGGACACAGGGCGAATCAGAGCCTCTATTTCAGGAGCTACTAAAGCATAAGAAGAATGATATACTTGACTTCACAACCTAGGAGTTTCGGCTTTCACTTTAAAAGCTGTCGAAATACCTCAACAATATGGTGTGCGATTTACAAATCTTCGAGCAAAAGTATCTACTTTCAGAGCTGGTGCATTTGCGGAAGAGCTAAACACACAATGTAAACCTCAACGCTCACGATAGGCTCGAACGCGACGATCATCCCGCAAAATGGAGCCATTCATCTCAGGGCAATAGAGAGAGGGAGTAGCAAGAGATCCTTTCTCTCAAACTTACATTATTTTTTTAAACAACCACTTTCAATCAGCGGACAAAGTATACCAGCCTCTTACGAAGGGTATTTCTCTTTAATATTAATTGTGATAGTAACCAATACCTGTGTATATCCATAATGCCTTCTATTACCTAATTCTAAATAGAGAAGTATAATTACATATTTTGCGCTGATGAAAGAAAAGCTCACTATAACCTCAATGGTGGTGGGGTGCTTTTCCCTTGGGAGAATACTACAGCGGTCTTTCAGGCTGAAGTGTACGCGATCCTAGGGGCGGCAACCAAGATGACTGAGAAGCAGATAAAGAGCAGGCACATAGCAATCTGTAGCGATAGTCAAGCTGCATTGAGGGTCTTGAGCAGTCCTTTGATCACCTCAAAAATTGTTCTGGAAATCGATTGAACTCTGTTTCTAGATTCAATATCATAGAATTACTCTGGGTACCCGGTCATTGTGGTGTAGAGGCAAATAAAATCTCTGATTCCCCATACCCGCACCGGAACCAGCAATTGAGGTGTCAGTAACATTGGCTAAAGCTACTACACTGTCGAAAAATCTCGCACCCAAAAACGCCACGGGCCTTTTGCATCTTGTAGTAGCTTAGCTTTGGTAGCAGTAACCTATAGTAGAACCAGAGCCGGTTGTTTGCACGATTCTACCACGTCTTATGCAAACTCTTTTCAGTCAACGAAAATGTGACTTTTGGGTACATACTTCAGCCTCCCCCAGGACTTTTCAGAAAACTATTTAAAATCCACCTTCGGCTATAGAACAATCCTTGAAAATGTATAACTTTTTATGTATCAATGAAAAATCAACAATTCTCTCCTCTCATATTATGGCCTCGGATATATATGAATAATTCATTATAAAACTATTGTTGAAACAATATCTCTAATAAAAACTTAGCAAACAAATGATAATCAAATAATTGGTTACTAACTTCTGATCAATTATCATGAGCGATGTTCAAATCGTGATTGTGATGAGACATTGTAAATTCAGTCAATAAAACTCGCTTGGGGTTGTTATATTAAGTATGTAAGTGTGATAATTCACAGTGGGACAGAAACATTGCCGCGCAATATGCTATTATCCATTCAAATGATTTGATTATCTTATTCTAACCACTTTTCCCAGTACTATCAATTATTTGAGTCCATAATAAGTTAGTTTGATGACAATGTATTTCAACATATCCTAAGTCTTTCGGAGTCTTTAGATGGTATACCTTTTAACACTAGCGTCATTACAGAATGAATTGACATGCCTCCCTCAGTTATCAGACTCCGATTAAATGATCCCACTAAGTGTGGCACCCTTGACAATGGTTTTTACACGGAGAATCTTTGTTTACCGGAAGCAGGAGCTCACCTGTGGGAAAGGCTTTGGCCTCAGCAATAGGCACGGACTGGACCCTAATATCTGGGATACTGACAGAAAGGACCTTCTTCGGCTGGTCCCTATCGGACTGATTTTGAATTGAATATTTAAAGTATTTTCGCCCCTCACTCAGCGTTGAATCCTCATGACTGAGGGTTGGTTTCTGCTTTGGTTTTTTTTTGGATGAAGGTTTCATGACCAGATCTCGGCAGGGTCTCCTTTTGCCAAAACTTGACAAATTGAAGTTAATGGTAGCCTGGTAACTATACTTCACTGTTCACGGTAAGGACTTAACCCTTGCGACCACTCAGTTCATAGCACAGTGATCACACCTGGATTTCAGGTTTGACTACGGACTAACTTTCCTTTATTTCTGTGGAGCATCTCCCTTGCTGTGGAAGTTCAAGTTCAAGAGAGCCTGCCCTTAGTGTCAGTTCTGTCCTTGGTAACGAGTTTTTCAGAAAATCCAAATAAATTAGCAAGCACTGTGGATAGCAGGGCCGAGTTCCCAAATGCCTCGGAGGGCTAGATCGTATTTTGAAACTCAGCTAACCCCAGTCACTGAATCCAATTCATTTCTTCAAATGTACAATATCTGATTGGCCTCCAGTCGTGTATGAGACATCAATCAACAGAGTTGGGATATCTTTTCAGCTCCTCAAAATGAAAACATTTCTTAACTCCATTTGGTAGTGCAACAGTGACTTCTAAATTAAGTAACGGTGCCATACCACGCGACTCGTACCTCTTGAAACTTTCGGCAACTGTCCAATAGTCAAAACATGTATAATTGACAATTTGTCCATGAAGAAAACGATATCATATTAAATTTGATTGGTTACAGTTAGTTCAGTTGCATGGCCAAAAGCCATTGAGATGGCCCCGGAGGCTTGATTAGACGATGATGACGGTTGCTTTGCCATATACTCTCCCAACGGACCTCAAGATGGTACGCAAAGTGGTAACAGTAACAACACAACATTTTGTTGAGTGATCGTGTCATTTGATGGTCTTAATTGCCGTGTATTTGTTATAACTGCATCGTAACGAGAAATGGGATGTCTTTTTTACTTTCTCAAAGAAATTCTCAGGTGAAAAACGACGGAAATATACTTTTATAAATTATAGAGATATTTTGGGTAACTGGGATTTTGTAGAAATTTTTGATTGATGGCCGGTCTCTATGCTTACAGTTGGGATGAAAAGATGCATGAATAACAAATGGCGTAGTTTCTAGTATGCTTTTACCGAAAAGCTCATCCGTTGAAAACAATTAGTTTCAGTACTAAATATAGAATTTCCATTCATTTATGATCCACCGCATTCGCCCGGCTTATCAGGGAGTCAAAAATGTTACTTTCCTTTTTGCAATGAAGATTAATGTATGCGCCAAGCATTCTCAAAGAACAATTTCGGCCGATTCAAAAATTCCACTTACCCAAATCTATTTTGATTCGAAACGAAGTAGACCAGTCACTACAGAAATTACTCCCAGCATTGATCCGAACCTGGTCATCAGCACGCAGAACAGCAATTGATCTTCATTCATCACGTCTGGGATTCTGGGCCAGGTTGGTCCAGCATCCAGTGACGACCGGATTATACTCAGCCTAGCCTCTATTATTTCGTCCATTAAGAAATCCTGCAAGTCACCACCGTTACCAAACAAATTTCCACTCAAACCTGATACCAGGTCCAGGCCATGTTGAGCTTTTCTGTTGGGCAACAAAACGTAATTTATTGCGGTTTATTAAAACATGTGACAATGGATTAGCCTCTCCTTCAGCATCTGAAAGGCCCTTGGGGACTGGCCTGGTGGATCAGATTCAAGCAAAACATGACAACAATATTGTTGCTTTGTTACGGTCAAATGACAAATCAAAAAATTTTTATTAAAAATTCCACAGGTGATTGAGAAAATGTAATTTGCTGGTGTGACCATGTCCCCCAGGTTGCTTCGTGGGGAATGATGACTTTTGTGATTTGGGGAAGTAATTAAAAGATTTATATCCAAGAGGTGGACTTTTAATTTGAAATTTCATCAAGTTGAGATTTTATTGTTGCATGGTGTAAACTTTTTTTTAAATATCTGTCTCTCAACATCTAGATATTTGTCACACCTTAATAAAAAGAGTCTCGATCATGGTTACCGGAATTAACATTAGAAAATGTAGTAGATAACGCAAGCACGTCACAATAAAGGGTTATAGATACGAAATAGGGATTGAAACCGCAACACTAAGTCACAGTGAAACCCGGTCTAACCTGTGAAGTACAAATATTGTCGAGTGCGTCGTTATAAAATCCATCCTACCTGAGACTCCTTCCATGGCTTCGTAACTTCGATTTTCCATGTGAGGTTATCAGCCCTACCCAACCCCCAACCTGGAGGACCAGTTGGTACAGTTTGTCCTGTTTTTAGGCGCAGGAGACTCGCCTTCATCTTTTTCCGCCTGTACTTTTTCATTAAGAAAGAACTCCCAGCGATCGTCACGTTAAGGTGGAGATAGACTTTGGTAGTAGGCCAGCTGGTGTTGGTTTAGCAAGCGTTTTCCAGGTTTTATGCCTCATCGTGGGCACCAATCCACGTTTCGACCTGGGATCTATACTACGCTTTGACCGCCTCTCGATCATCCAAGCTAAATATCCAGGGAGACTCAGTTTAGACAAGATGCCCTTAATCCAACCCCAGTTGAGAAAGTTGAAGGCATCCCTGATATCCAGCATCGCCTTCGAGCAGCACTTACTAGCGGAAAATGCCTCCCGAGGCAGCTCCACGACCGTTGTTATTACATCGACAGTGGACCGTGCTCTACCAAACACGTACTGCCGCTTCGATAGACCACCCGCTAGCTCGACGGGCGGAAGCAGCCTGTTGTATATCACCCTCTTCAACATCAACATCGCTATGTGGTTTTGGGGGCTTCGGTAGCAGAACCAATCTCTGCTTTTTCCATTGGGCGGGAAACACTCCTTCCACCATGCCCGATTCAAATGTGCTTAAGAAGGTATTATCCCTCCCTAATTCGTCCCCAAATAGGAGGAGGAGGAGCTCCTCGGTCACCCAGGGGATTGCGAAGATGTCCTGCTGAACCATAGGCCACTTTGTTCCTGTTGTTGGAAAAGGATTGCGATTATTTTGAACCAGAGTCGCGGGCATGTCACTGGGACTGATTTTTGGCCACGAATCTTTTTCATCACAACCTTATGCGCAATGCCTCACGGGTCCCCTCAAGATTTTCCTTAATGAGAGAAGCCCATCGGAATAGAAACCTAACCATGTTTAGAACAGATGACAGGAGACCCCAAAAGCCTCAGGGAATCAAATACATTACTAATAACGTCTTTGGAGACCCCCTCCCTATCCCTTCTCAAATGCAGATGTAAACCAAAAAGGTGAAAGGAGTGTCCGAGGGCTTCAACTAATCAAACATTATTTCCAGGCGATTCCCCGAATTGCATGTAATAAGAGATGCCCGGGCAAATAAGTTCCATTTTGACAAGAAATCTGATTCGTAACTGGGCAACAGAACAAACTGAGAGAGCATAACAAAACCCAACTGTTTAACTAACAAAATACCACTTGGTATGTTGATGGATCCTTAAAGCAAAAGGAGGGTCAAATACTCGAAACCATTTAAAACCCTGTGTAAATATTAGTAGTGTTTCTCTGGCGAATGTGAGCTTCAATGATCGTCCGTGTCTTCAAAGGAAAACTGCAACCCTCGGCAGGTGGTTCCAAAATATCGTCGATTGCCGGTTTATTAAACATTTGATTTGAGCACCAAGCTGGTTGCCTTTAAATTTTCCGATGACTCAACATTATGTCTGTATAGCAGAACCCTGGTTTGATGCCAAACCGTAAAGCTTCGATACTCCACTTCATACTGCGGCAATGACCTTAGTCGACTGGCGGAGAGTCTTTTGTATGATGTATGATTGTATCAAGCACTCTCTCTGCGCTCAGCTCGTTTTCTCCTCCTCTGTCATCCTCTATGTCTATGTCTCTACTTCCTGTCATCCTCTATGGTTTTGAGTATTGGCCGACTATAAAAGACAATGAACGCCGCGGCTTCTCGCTGTAATGAAAACAAAAATGTTGCGTTGGACTACTGGGGTAGCACGTCTTGACCACATTCGAAACAAGGATATCTGCGATCGACATAGGGCTGCACCGATCGGGGAAAAATTGCAAAAATGTGTCTTCGATAGTATGGACAGGTCAGCCCATTGAAGTCGATGAGAAACAACCAAAGGGCTGGCCGAAATATCGTTGGGTTGATACGCTGGATCGTAAGTTGAAAGCCTTGCAGGCAAACGCCAGAAATAATGGCGCAACCGATGACGACAACCCGACTCCACATGTGAATGGGACAAAATCTAAAGAAAAGAAGAAGAATTATGCAAGTTTACATATATTTCTGCGTGGTAAGTGCAATGCTTCAGTCCTTTGTTTTTCTCGATGTGACACAGGTAGCCCGCTCTTACCGGCTTGTGTTTAGTGCAATAAGCAAGTGTTAGAGATTTTCACTCCTTACTGGGATTAGCAGAACAGCCATGTTTGGCTGTGCTGAACTCTCTCTGACTAGCTCTTCCGCTAGATCATTTTCACCTGTCTCTGTCTGAGCAAGCCACATTGACCATTCAGTTCAGTGTGACATAATGACGCCAGCTCAGATGATAGAGTATTCACCTCTTGCGCATTTATAGGCGCTGTTTGCACAAATTTTGATGTTTCGGTGTTGAGTTACATACTGTGGGTAAAGAAATAATCAATCTGACTACCGTTTCCTTCTAGTTTTTGTAAATATTAAATAATACATCACCCCCATAATTTTCAACAATGTAGTCGATACTGTAGACTATAAGACACTCCTCTATAAACTTACTCCGTACTTACTCTCTTACCCTGGAGTATTAATAATCTTACCAATTTCTTCACTTTCCCATGCTAGCTCACCTCAACTCCCTCGTAAAAATATCTTTAAGAAGTTTTCGGGGATGCAGTCTCCTTTCCTCAAAAATACCTCTCTGTAAAAAGCACTTTCCATGTGTGACCTGTCCTTTCCACCCCGATGATTATGATGATTATTCTTTTTTCTGACCTTATCCTTTTTTTAAGTTCACTGCATAGAGCTCAATATCTACTTTCATTCCCCTATATTGGGGATACGCCAGTATTACTACGCTGTAAGGACTCTGCTTCCCTTCCTAGTTTCAGGTACGAGATTAATTATCTACTTTCTCCACCCTTTGAGAAAATTGCAAACGGAGAAGGATGATGGCGAGTCCCCACGCCTAAAAACGGGACAAATTGTACCAACTGGTCCTTCAGGTTGGGGGTTGGGTAGGGCTGACAACCCTAGACGAAAAACAACTTACTACCAAACCATAGCATCGGACTGGACTGATAATTTAACGAACCCGGCAATGACAACGAAATAACGCAGTGTCACACGAAATGGTTGCTGGAAGTACTTGGTTTGCGGCGAAAGCGCTCCACAAAGAAACGTGGGCCTCTCCAGACGGGACCACTTTACAACCAAATTGACCACGTGTTGATCGGACGCCGCCACCTCTCAACCTAAATGGCATTCATCAACATATAAGGGTCAATGTAGACGCAGATCACTATCTCATTGGCATGGTGCTCGGAGCTCGAAAGACAACACCACTGAGAATCGCCTCTGACAAACAGATGCGAGTTAAGAAGAAGAAGAAAATGGATGCCGCAATAACCGCAGTCAACAGAGGTCCTGAAGATGAAGCATCAACAAATGATCTTCACAATCACCTGAAGAACATTATCATAAATCCGACCACAAATATACCTGGCCCCAGCCGCAAAAACAGTCGGAATGGCTGGTTCGACTATGAATGTAAGCTAGCAACGGAACGGAAAAATGCCGCATACGGAGTAATGTTGCATTCTCAAAGGAGCCGGGCACGCGCAGAGACTTATCACGAACTCCGTCGAGCGGAGAAGCGATTTCACAGATGGAAAAAGGTTGCCTGGCAGAACCAATAGGTATGCGCACTCGAAAAGTACAGGAAGCAACCCCAACAGGCGTGGAAGTTTTACCAAGAAGTCAGCTGGACGAAGCCTTACACACCTCTAGATAAAGAGTAAAATCAGATTTCCGACAGAATGGTCATATTGGAGCGATGGGTTGAGTACTTTGATGAACTACTGAACAACCAAAACATCGGGGAGTTGAAAGTCCCGCCAACTGACCACGGACAAATACTGCCACCACCAACTATAGAAGAGATAGTCCGTGTAATTCATCGGCTTAAACATCATAGGTCGCCAGGAGCCGATGGAATTACAGCCGAATTGGTTAAATATGAAGGCGACCGATTACACCAAGCGGTTCATCAACTTATACTCAAGGTGTGGGACAGCGAATCAATGGCTGACGTGTGACGACGACGCAATATCTGTCCCACACATAAAAAGGAAGATATCACACAGTGCAGCAGTTATAGAGGTATCACGTTGCTGAGGACCAGCTACAATATATTCTCCTCTATCGTGCTAGCTCGGATAGCCCCATACACCCAAAAGATCATTGGCCCATACCAATAACGCTTCACGCCCGGCAAATCAGCAATAAATCAGATTTTCTCTCTCCGGGAAGCGATGGAAAAACTGTTGGAATATGGACATCTCTTCATCGACTTTAAAGCCACGTATGATAGCATAGCCGGCAAAACTGTACACGACCATGAGAGAATTCGGTATCTCCTCCTCCCCCCGCAATGTACAAGGCCAGATAAATGCACCAGAATCACTCTTGAGACCATTCGACATCAACAACGGTCTGAGACAAGGGATGACCTATCATACGTCCTTTTTAACCTGCCCCTGGCAAAAGTGATCCATTGTACTGAGGTAAATGCGAGTGGTGCAATCTTCTTTAAGTCGACCCAACTACTGACCTATGCTGACGGTTTCGAGATCATGGAAAGAACGACCCGAGACGTACAGACTGACTTCATCCAGATTGAGCAAGCGGGGCAAGATCTTGGGCTGCACGTCAATGAAGGCAAGACAAAATATATGGTGGCAACGTCAGCACCGATAACCAGCCAACCAACAACATCAAACTGCACTGGTGAAACGGGAAAAGTAAAGATAGGAGACTACAACTTTGAGACCGTTGATAATTTCTCCTATCTAGGGTCGAAAATCACAACCGATAACAGCTACGACGATGAAATCCGCGCAAGGTTGAAGGCAGCCAACAGAGCCTATTTCAGCTTCCAAAAACTGTTTCGCTCGAAACGTCTCACCATAGGGTCAAAGCTCTTACTGTACAAGACAATGATCTTGCCAGTCAGTACATGCATGGAGTTCAAGGAGCTGCCAAATGGACTGTTCAGAGGTAACTAACTAACGTCTACCAGCAGGTATCTAGCCGGCGGCTTTAAGGCACTTCAAATCCAGGCGCTAATCCCGATGTAATGTGATCAGCATTGCGGTCGCTCAGGATTCTTACCTTGGTTTGACTCTATATCCATGTAAATCCCTTTTCCACTAGCGTGATTTGAATGGCAACTTCTGTTCCAGCAGCTTCTTATTCTAAACATCAAGTCATCCGGCAACTTTTTTGTGCATTCTTTTCTTCTCTTCTTAAATGAATGAAGAAAGATCACTGATTGCATCTAAATCATAAAGACATGTCAGGGAAATTATCACCCGTACCAAGAGGACGAATGTGCTATTGCATCTTATTCAAGCAGGTAATATCTGCTTACCTAGAAACAAAGAGTTCCTTGGCCGGGGAGACCACTTTAAATCGGAGACCACTGGTGCCAACTGGAGAAATACCTAAACCGTAGACAAAAGTTTACTGCAACGTTCCTAGCTACGCTGATGGTTGTGTTCCTTCGAATACCTGAAATCATCGGTTGCCAGCAACTGCCTTATATCCTTATACTGGGAAAGAAAAGGTAGCTTAAGTGAGTCAGATTTCAGACCATAAACCGATTTTGATTGATATTGACCCCTTACTTACCTGAGTGTAAATACGCGGTATTTCTAGCGATTAAATTATTTGAAATAATAAACACTTGTTTTTCCTATTCCCTAGTGTTAATTTATTAGTCTTGCAAATACCAATATTTCGGGAACCATTTGTTCCCTTCATCAGTGCTAACAAGTAGCTTAGCCACCATAGATTTTGTAGGTTTTCGGGAGTACTGGATAGCCAACTCTGCCTCCTTCGTGTGCTCCCTAAATCTAGTGATTATCAGCCGTTTTGTTTGTCCGATATACAACTTCAGACAATTTGATTTTACATATATCATTCATCTACCGTTTTTCGGTCCTTTTCTTTAGCCAGCTGAAATTTTTTAGTTGGTAGATACGACTTGATCCTACCAGTTATATGTTAAAACTTTTTAATTTGCGTTTTATATGCTTGAACAGGTTTGAAAAGATGAAGCTCGATCTTTTTAATGTGGTAGAAGTCGATTGTTAGCTGCACTGTGTAGTAACGTTACTACGTTCAACCCTTCGTGCGTGTCTCCTGACCATCGTATCTATGGTGGAGCTGATGCACCCGTTCTTCCTTGCAATGTCCACAATGTTGTGTTTTTCGTTTTCGTAATATTCCTCTGTGAGTGAGATTGTTAGAAGGCGGTGGATCAGCATGCCATAAGCTGCCCTTTTATGCTGGTAACTATGGAACGAAGTAACCGGGATTGTCCGCTGGGTGTTGGTGGGTTTCCTGTAAATAGAAAAAGAAAATTGGCCGTTTTGAAGTTTGGTTAATATATCTAAGAAAAGCAATTGGTTATTAACTTCAATCTCATGAGTGAAGGTTATTTTAGGGTTTAGCGTGCTGATGTTATCCAATATATCGTTGATACTTGTTTCTGGGATCACTGTCAAAACGTCATCCACGCAACTCAACCATATATTTGGCTTTAATCCATCCTACTTCAGTGGGAGAGAGGAGTGGGGAGAGAGGATTGCCCATCGCTACACCTTAGGTTGTCTTGAAGTATATCCCCTAAAGTAATTTTCACTCATGCAGAGGGAAGCCAACCTCGCATATTGTTTTGCCTTTCTCCTCCATTATGGTCTCGAACCAAACCGTAGTAGCAACTCTTCAAATTTTATTATCGCCTCCTTTACAGGCGTGCCGGGAATTAAAGCTTTGACACTACACTGAATCTTTCAATCAATTCTTTCGAATTTTTGACGGGAAACATCCCGTTGGTAGACCCCAAATTTTGGCATCCCTTAACCTCGCAATGTTGTAAGCAGAGGAGTTATAATTAGCAATAACCTCCCTCATCTCATTGCCTCCTTTGTGTATTTTTGATTGGCATCGGATTCTCGGTAAAGATGGGTTTAGCATCCAGAACTGGAGTGGGTTATCAACAACTGAGAGCATTCTTTTAGGGCCTTCTCTACTCGTTTTATGGATGCTAGTAGAGGTTGTTCCTTAATCCAAAGTAGTTTCCTCCAGCCAACTTTTCCATTACTAGGTTGCCGTAGTGCTATTTATCCATAATTTCAATCGCATTACCTTTGTCTACTTTTAGGTAGTATATCGGCTTCTTCTGCAGCTCTCGTAAGATATTGGTTTCCCGTCGGTTAGCAGACTTTGGCATCTTAGTTTGGATAGTTCGTGCCGGATTTCCTCCTTCCCTTCGTTGCCCATGTATCCCTTCCACATCTACAGCAACGTGTTCAACTAGCAGGTCTGCTTTTTTAGGGATTTGGGAGTCCTAAGTCCGCATCAATTGATGCCGGGCCGGACCAAATGGAGAGTAACTTGCTCCCACTCTTGATGGCCCACGGACTCCTTTTTTGGGTTTAACACCCAAGTTTCCAAAATTAAAAGAGGGACGAAGATGGCCACGGTTTCCTACCAGGGCAGAGGCAACTCTTCAGACGCAGCCTCACCTCTGCCCTGGGAGTAAAAACCGTAGCCGTCTTCGTCCCTCTTTTAATTTAGCAGATCTGTCTTTATGGCGTAGTTCCAGCCCTTGTGTAGCAGATCCATTTCACTAGTAGAACTTGCTACCCATCCACGAGCCATACACGCTTCTCAACTTCTCCAACCCGATTTAATCCCCAAAATAATTCTATGTTTACCCATACCACAAATCATTAAGTCATATTTTATCACTTGAAACTGCATATCTAACTACAAGAAATAATCACAAAAACAGATTCAATGTTGCACAAATCGATCATTAGGCGGTTATTTTCGAATTTATTCTGTGGCAATTGTGAAAACAATAAACCAACAAAACAGGGCCAGAACGCAAGTCACCCCCGTTTCAATCGATGCATGCCAGCAATTGCCATTCTGTTTATCCAAATGCAAATTTAATTGCTGCCGTTCGATCGCATTACGATGCAATAGAATGCAATGCGATGGGAATTAATGTGAAAACATTGCAATAATACAGTTTCATTTGGGGCCTGTTTTACACACTATCTGAACTCGCTGAGGAAATGAATGATATTGGACCCACTCCCGGGGGAGATTGGACAAGAGGGCGACACAGCCACCCAATTGGCAAGTATCTGATCTTGTTGTCACATGGCCACGAAGTTTGTTTGCGCTGGGTTTAGATGGATTGAATGTTCTGCGCGGAAAAGCCAGTCGGAAATGTGGACTATGCCCGGGAGATACTTCAGAGATGAAGAAAGTTCTAAGCGAACTATATACGAAAGGTTAGTTTCAGGGCTCAGTTTCAGTACAAATGGTTTGTTTTAAGATGAGGAGTCTAGGTGGTAGCATACACATTCCAAATTTGTTGATCACTTCCTATTTCTCATCAAATCCTGCCCATTTCCACGAACTATTTATATAGTTTCTAATCCAACACCCCGGTTATTCCCAATTAAGAACCTGCCGTTTCCCACAGGTTGATTGCCACTTGACTTCCCCGCATCGATTCAGACCTTGTACAAATCATTCGAGCTCAGATGACGAAAGGGATTACGGTGACACATGACAACCTCAAGTGGCCGAGGAGACCCACTCAATACTTGCTTCGTCATAGTGTCAACCAGATTGTCGTGGAGACGACGCACCTCAACCTTCCTTGAGATTACTGTGGAACAACAATGGTACAAGTCGTTTGACACTTTGAATATATGCCTCCTACTTAAGGCACTTGTGAGAAGAGGCACGACAATGGTCTAATGGGCACTTGGAGGCGACACACGAATTCATATGGTGAGGATTGTGCTGAAGATTCATACAATACACCTCGATATGTTTATATGTGAAGTGGACAATCACGATGATAATATGCGCGGCAGGATGGCCCTTTACCCATTCGTGCGTACCTAGACGGATCGAGAGACTCTCTGGCAGGCGAAATGAACAGGTCACCAGTTGACTATGATTTCAAGTGTGTTGACAATGTTCTTGTTATTATTAGGAATCAATGGCGAAGATCGTGGGAGATGCCATCGTTTGGATTTGTCCTGTCATTATTTTTCTTAGTTCGTAGAATATTTTAAAATATTCAGTTGACTTTGTTTTTGAAAGGGAGAGTTTGGATTCGTTTTGACAAAAGTGGTGCATTTGCAAAGGGATATTCGGTCACAATACACTTAATCCTTCAGAAAATTCTTTCCTTTCCAGGATGCATTTCTTACAAATCCTTTTCCCACTGGTGGCATTGATAGCTCCCTCCCACGGGTGCCATTGAAACTCTACTCTCCCTCTCTGGCCTAAATACTCCACGAATGAAGTTCTTGTTCTGATATTCGCGGAAGCTTGATACTACCTCACCACTAATCCTGAAAGCAATTAGGGACCATCACTAGTCCAGCTGCAATCTATAAATGTCCAACCGTTTTTCATAGCCCCACAGATTCACTGAATCGAAGAATAGATTGTAATGGGATCTGCAAAGCTGACAGAAGTCCTCGAAGCAACATCAATACAAACTCCCATATAAACACTCCTTGCCACTGTTGGAGTCTCAACGAGCGAATCTCAGAACTGAAATGAATTTTTGCACTTTTTCCGTCACAAATCCATCAGAACGACATGAATTGCGGTCATAAAGCCTTGGCGCGATAATCTCATACCACACTTAAATGCTGGAAGTCAACTCTAAATTTAGATTGAAATTGGATGGATAGAAACCAGATATGGCAATTGTACAGTCACGGTCGTACGAAATAGTGAAATGTTTCAGTTCAGTATTCATTTTTCCGGAAGATATCCAAGTAGACGACTCAGAAATATAACCAGAAGGAAATTGAAACTTTGTCTGCATGAGAGGAAGCTGATATTTTTATTTGGACTGAATTTAGATTGATTTTTAATTATGTATGGATGATTTGGAAAGTGATATGAGAAACGCATTCAGCTGGATGTCATGGTTATCAATTGTTGGATAAAATAGATCAAATATTAGGAGATAGGAAAATATACCAGAAGCTCAGCAGCAGATGTTGCTGATTGATGGAAATAATAAGGACACTTCATTCGATACAGATACAGATTATCTCCTCAGTTATCTACAGCTTCCTTGTACGATAGTTTACCCTGGAGTGACCTGCGATTATTCACATTATGATCCTAAGATTCTCCTTGGTTAGGGTCCAAAAATGCTGCTACCACTGTGGTTCATATCAGCTCGCCAGCTCTTTCAACTCTTGCGCCTCTTTCCTGACGGTCATAACCACGAAATGCTATCCAGTCCATAGAAAATTTCGTCCGCGCTGTTTTATTGCCCCCTATACCAATATAGCCACCGTATCTCAGAGTATTTTACATACTCTATACCAATATAGCCAGACTCACCGTATCCCCAACCCTGTCGGTTAAAATTCCAGTGTTCCGCTTCTTACAATTCTTCAGTGATTGAAGCAGGTACTTCTGTCGTGGACGTATAATCCCACCTGAAATGCAGACACTTATCAAACCGTTCCAAATATTTTTTCCTTTTACCAAGAACTGCTGCAACCCCCCCCCCCCCCTCCGCCTTTGAGGGATCCATCTGTTTACTAGATAATGTATTTATGGTTGAAGTAGTAGGTCACTGTTACACCCTCTCAATTCACCTTGCTACCTATTCGTGTTCTAAATTTCTTATCCATATCCTGACTGTCTCGGTCTCAGTACTTCGAAACACCCGCCTAGAAATAATGTGGATCTTCCGTCTGTTTCCGTCTCTTTGGCACTCCCAGACGTTCTGAAGTTTGGGTTCTTCATTTGCACCTGTATGTGAACTTGAACAGGAATCAGCCCTAAGAGAACTGCTAAGGTTTTCGTAAGGTATACTTTTATGACTCCAATATCACACAGCCATGCAAGTCATTGGAGTCTGTGTCAAGCTTCCTCTGTTGTGTAGGAATTCCTCTAGGAAGTCTCTGCATTTTTAGGATGTATTTCCAGTTCTTTCCTGCTATGGACTTATAAATCATAACTGGTCTCATAGCTGCCTCACATGTTTTACCTACATGCTTCGTCCAAAGTACCTTTTAATCTAGCTTAGTGTCCAAGGATGCAACATCTGCTTCTACTTTAACCTCTATACCATACAGTTAAGGGTCCTTAAGTCTTTTAGTTTAAACTATGTAGATTACTATATTATACACTTTGCTAGAGCCAATAATTCCAATATCCAAGTTATCGTTGAGGAGATTGAAGGTCCATCAAGATAGAAGGCAATGCTAACGGAGATATAGTGTCCGACACTTGGGTAAAGTAGGTCATGGACCTAAAGAGAGAAAACAATACCAAATGACAAGCTGAAATGCTTAGAAGTAGGAAATATATTAAAATTCAGTCAGACCTTCGGCAATATACCAAGATAAGGCTTGCTTGACATACTGTAGTAATAGGTACACTGTAACCAATAGCTCTTTTAGGATCCAGTACAACTTCCTTAAACAGAATAAAAATAGAGTCTTCCCCGAGGTGGTGTAATATGTATAGCAGCCATTATAGATACCATACTTCGACTGGTGAGTGCTGAGTTAGTAGGACCAAGTAAAACCCTATAATTAATATGACTCCCATCGATTGACACTTTGCTGTTATTAAATTGAATATTAAGTTTTACCACTGAAACTAGCTACTTGCGTATAGAAGTTCCTGAAATGATCTTTAAAAAACAAATCTAACGAATTTGGACCGACATTTCATTCATTCCTTTACACCGCGTTAATCACAGTTCTTTTTTCTTCAGCCTTTGTCCCGGTCACAAGCGAGGCCGGCTCGTCGTGATCGGCTTCGCCATTTGGCTCTATCGAATGTCTGATCTGGGTGCAATCTCGAGGCTTTCAAATCCCCATCTAGCATACCAAGCCACCGTTGTTTAGGTCTGCCTTTTGGTCGTTTACCATCGACTTCGATGTTCAGGCCAATCTTGGCAAGTGAATTCTCGTTGGCACGAATTGCGTGACCATACCATCGAAGACGCCTCTCTCGCAACTTTTCCACGATCGTTGCAACCCCATAACGATTACGCATATCCTGATTTCGTATGTGATCTAAACGTGTGACGCCACTAGTCCAACGTAGCATCTTCGTCCCCATTACCGCAAGACGCCGTTCATTGTCTTTTATAGTCGGCCAACACTCAGAACCATAGAGAGCGACAAGACGAACGACATTGCGGTAAATTTTAGAGAACACCAGTTGTGGAACGCCACTTCATCCAGGTTGCGTTAATGCGTGAAGCAATTTCATAACGCAGTTCTCCATTGGCCGATAGCGTTGACACGAGGTATTTAAATTGCTCAGTTCTGGGCAGATCACTGCCGCTGACAGTGATGAGAGGGCGCTTCCTTGATGAACACCAACAGAGACACGAAGCGGTTTTGATACACCCGCCATACTTTACTTTTCGGATCGTGGTAGAGCAATTGAACCCAGCGCTCGAGTTCTTCTGGCACGAAGTGTTGTCGTAAAGCATACCAGATGAGTTCACGTGGCACACGGTCAAACGCTTTCTCTAGATCCAGAAAGGCAATGTAAAAAGCGCGATGCTTCTCACGGTGTTTCTCCATGAGTAACCGCGCAGCGTGTATTGCGTTAGCAGTTCCGCAGTTCTTGACAAATCCGGCTTGATTTACGGTTATTTCAACGATTTCGCGAATACGGCTGTCAAGAATGCGTTCAAACATCTTCATGGAATGGGAAAGTAATCGGATCGGACGGTAATTTGAACATTCTGCTGGACTACCTTTCTTTTTCCATATTGGAACAGTGGTACTTTCTTGCCAGTCAGAAGGTGTTCTTCTTTCCTGAATAAACCGGTTAAAGAATTCATTGAGCCACAGTGTTGGGTCCCAGCTCTTCGCTTTCCTGAGCTCATATGCGATGTCGTCAGGTCCTGTTGCTTTCCCCGATTTCATTTGTTTTATTGCCTCCTCGACTTCAGTTGCGCTGACTGGTGGAACTGCTCCAAATGTCGGCAATGATTGTGGAAGTGGAGGATGAGCAAATTCCTCAGTTGAAATCTGCTCAAAGTATTCTCGCCATCTATCCGTTGCGGCTCGACGGTTGGTAAGCAAAGTACCGCTTTTGTCATTAACGCGACAGAAATGTTCGATATCCTGTGTGCGTTCATTACGGCTTTTAGCAAGTAGATACAGATCTCTCTCGCCATCCCGAGTGTTCAGTTTATCGTAAAGATTTTTGAAATGGTTCGCTCGGGTGACAGCGACCGCTTTCTTTGCTTCACGGTTGGCATTCTTATAAATTTGCCAATTAGCAGGCGTTTTATCGTCGAAAAATTTATGGTAGAGGCGTTTCTTTTCACGAACCTTCATTTCAACATCATCATTCCAAAGCCAAGTATCTCGGTTGATGTACCACTTACCCGGCTTGGTGACCCCGAGGATTGCAGAGACCGCTTTGTGGATCGTGTCTCTCATTTGGTTCCATGATTCTTCCACATTCGTAATGGTCGGCAATCGTGCGAGTGAGATCCTTTCTTCTTTCTTCTCGCCAAATCGCCACAATTTAATGCGTCGCGGGCCAGTGCGTTCCTCACGCTGTTTTATCGGTGGCTTAATTCGCAGGACGGCAATCAACGGCCGATATTGAGGTGCGATGGTCTCACAGGGAACGACTTTGCAATCAGTGGCAGCGGTAAAATGTTGGTGTCTTATGAGAATATAGTCGATTTGCGTTTTACTGTTCCCACTATAAAATGTAGGAAGATGAGACAATCGTTTGATGAACCATGTATTCATAATTCCAAGGTCATGCGTGTCTGCAAAATCGATTATACGCTTCCTACCCTCATTGCGCGCTCCGAACCCCTTTCCCCCATGGCACCTGTTACCGTCTGCCTTTTCACCCACATGACCATGAAGGTCGCCGGCAATGATTATATAATCGTCAGCAGGCACGTGGCATGTCTTTTCATCGAGAAGTTGCCAGAAGGCATCTTTCTCGGCATCAGGGCGGCCTGTCTGTGGTGCGTACGCGGTGAAAAAGTGAATAGTGCGATCAGCTAATATAATGGTAAGCTTCATCAGCAGATCATCAAATCGTTCGACTTCTTTAATGGCATCACGGAAACCCTCCGAGATGGCAATGCCAACACCATATTGAGTGTGTGGGTTACCAAAATAGAGAAGTTTGTAGCCATTTTTGGAACCAGACCATCGGGTTTCTTGCAGAGCGCAGATATCAATGCGCCTTTTCCGAAGGGCTCTTCCGAGTTCCTCGGTCTTTCCAGTTAGGGTACCAACATTTAGCGTGCAGACACGTATTTGTTTTGTTCGTTGTGTTCGGACTAACTTGCTTACGTCCAGACGCCGCCCATGCGTCAAGAACCCTTGCCCATTTCTCGACAGGACCGGGGCCCGTCCTGCCGCGTCGACTGAGGAGGACGCCCTAGCATTTCTTCGAGGCTTGTGACTCAATCCGACCACCATGTTTGTAACGACATTGTATGCATTTTCTTGGTCGACCTGTCGCGGGGCTTGTCACCAAGAGAGATCAGGTACGATTTAGCATAGTAGAATAACTCCAACTATACTCTATTTATCTCTTTCCCTGATCCCAGCATTTTATTTTTGTTTTATTTAGGATCGTACAGAGTACGTTGCCTGAAACCCTCCTCCATTACCTGGGCTTGGGACCAGTATACTATGTTACCCGATTTTAACTAGGAAAGAATTGATTAAAGTGTAATTGGTAGTCAGACTATTTCTGATCTTGAAGGTTTCGAGCTTTGTTTTAATTCTGTCGAACCAGGTGATGCCGGCAAAATTTGAAAGGATTCTTTGAAAAGGTAGACCAATGGTGGCCGTTGGTAATTCATACCTTCCTTTCCTCCCTGACAATTTCAGAATTTTTGGGACTACGGTTTCAGCATAATCGTCTTCGTTATATCGTTATCGTTCCTTTAGTAAAGCAGAAGACTGGTCTTACTATGAATGGTCTGCCTTTACTACAACTTTAAACATAAGAAGCACCAAGTTGTCGTTGAGGTTGCTGTGACGAACCTTTAACAATTGAGTAAACAACTAACTAGACACAACTTCATCATTATGAGGCACATCTTACATGACCTTATCTGGCTTTATCTTTTTAAAGGCAACCACAACTCCCACGAGGTCAACTTCAATAATTAGTCTTTACGCAGGTATATATGGAGCCGTACAGTATCCAATGCCTTATGCTTTTTCCTTTATGGGGGTAGAGGTTACCAGCATACTCAATTCCCGCGATTCACAGGATACTTAAGAATGGCCTTCCCTAAAAGCGTGCTAGAAGTTGACATGTGAAGTCTTTAGTCAAAAACCCTGCGACAATCGGTTTCCTGTAGATCATCTATAATCAAACGAACGATTTTCAAGATGTGAAGAAGTCTTTGATGCCTCAAGGGATCTTTGAAACTTTTTAGCTTAAAGACCAAAAAACGAAAATTAGTTTAAACACTCTTCTCTTCATTAATGAAATCTGGAAGGAAATCCTGGAGACGTTTGGGTGTATGGCTAGTTTACGGAGTGGTTAGAATTATGCAAGGTCGGGCATAGCACTTGAGCCATTTCCCAATGTTATGGATGTTATGGAATTTTACATATAGTTTTAAAATTGTTGCAGATCAGACGTGAGACCTTGAAGTACCAGATTCCCCAAACACCCGCCTACATTCGCCTTTGCCAGTTTTACTACACAGGCGATGTATATAATGGAATTGATCGCATCACTCTAGCTACGATTCATTCCCGCCAAAATTCTTGACAGGCATAGGTGCTCTTTGGAATTTACCTTGGTGTCAATTATCTCATGTATTTTTATTGTGTTGTTCGCAATGTATCTCTTCCGTTTTCTCATCAGCCAGGGTCAGCGTGGCCCTTCCTGACCTGGACTTCACCTGTCTTTACTCGACATTCTCACCTGTCTTAATTCGACGTACTCTGGGCGCTTGGCTGTCACAATCACAACCAAGTCTTTCACAAAGCCATCAATCGTAGCATCTTACCGGACAGGAAGCATGAACACTCTCTTCTTATATACGTCACACAACGGAGGATATAGCGCCAAAGCTTGTGATGCCCTTGCTATGACAGCATACCCTCATTCATCCTATTGCATCCCAAATAATTCTCAGTCAAATTGGTCCAATATTCATGGACACCTATTTCAGTTAATGCATCTTTAATTTGGCTTCAATTGGCAGAGTTGAACGCCAACACTACACAGTGTGTGCCACCGCCTTTCTTGCCAGACTTCACAACCATGCTTATTTCACTAACAGTGGAATCGGCGTACCGAAGCTGCATTATGGCAGGCCGTTGTCGACGACGAGGAGCGCGTTTTGTAGATAGCTTTCTCCATCATAAGTGATCTAATAATTTTCCATTGCACAGTGAATTTTGTTATCTTTAGACACGCTGGCCTTTGGACTGAGCCTGACCTTCACTGCTAGCTCCAATCTTTGTTGAGAATTCCATCCAAGTATGGGGCACAGTTTCTGTTCGGTAACTAGATGTGTCATGCATTCCTTGTATAAAACCCTGAAGCAACAGGAACAAGGAGTCCTGGCAACCATTTGATTACCACGCCTAAGAGATATCCCAAGGGTTTAATCAGCATCGTTGCATAGCAGTTTCTTTTGTTTCTTCGGATGGTCTCCTTTAAGCTCCCTTGAAATTAATAGCATAATTCCTTTCGACTGTTGCTACAGGATTTTTATCTAAGCTAGGGGTCAAGTCTTTTTTCCCGAAAGTGGTGTTCTGAAGTGACGGTGAGAAAGGCTGGGCAGAAACCCTGGGTAACAAACTAAAACGAAGTGGCCGAAGTGTGAATAGTGGTGACACCAGGCAACGCTGTATTCATTTTGGTTTGCTGGCCATGATGCAGTAAGTGAATGCCCCAAAGACGTATTGGGGCGATCAGACCCGAGTCTAAACAGAGACTCATGTAAGTGGCTTTTGGTCACGAAACTTTACCAGAGGAACCATGAGAACTGGGATATACCCTGAATTCAAGTCGGTTGTTGCGGTTGGCCCTTTAATGTAGTTTCATGGGGGTTGGTTACGTTAAAGGGAACAGAGACCTTCGGGCCTTAAAGGTTCTATTGGGTTTCAAAACGGTTGCCGTACTCCAAAGTTCAGTAGAGATATAGGTGTGTTTTACATCCAGTTTGAATCAACTAAGCCATGCACTCAGTATAGACAGGTAACGTTTTGATTATCTCAGCGGGGCTCTGATTGTGGCCACAAAATCAATCCGCGTGGCCGTGGGGTTAAGTCAACATGACGGGTACTCACGTAAATACATAAAGACGTATTTCCAAACACATGCGACCTAAAGTATGGTTGTTCCATGTTTGCACTAGAAATTGGATGGCCTACCGGGGAGAATCCTTCTCCTAGACATAATAGCATTAGGTGCTTTCCGACCCATTGGATAATCGAAGTGACCTTTTCTGTTATTGTATCATTACTGGATGTATATCTTTCTTAAAACCCTTTAAAGCTCGAATGGAAGATCTGACTATTTGACTTCCACCTAACCTCTATTTGAAATCCGATTCCCTATTCATCTTCATTCAAATTGCCTAGTGGTTACTGTGGGTATTCCTCCTGGATATCGTGGCAAGTATGGAATCCCAAAATTCGCAAATACTACATCCTGTTCTACGAATGCCCACGCAGATGTCCGTTGTTCGGCTGCTGTCTCCAGAATCTACTTACTAAAGCTCCCGAATATGATTTTCGAGCCAGTGTCATTTTACAAACTGAGAACACAAAAAATATTGGCTTGGACTTGTGCACGGAGTCGAAAAACTTATGGTCCTCGTGGCGGCGATCGAGCCGGGACTTTTTTCATTTAGGGCAGCTTTCGGGGCTAGATGCTTGATAGCATGTCAAGGGCCAAATGACTGAAAGAGTACTTTCTGGTGGTGTCACCAGGAACCAATGCAAAAATGAGCGGGTGGAAATTATCAAGTACCATTTAATCAGAGAATAGTTGTTGGTATGACTTCGGATATCCTTAAAATGGTAAAAGGAACGATACAGCTTCAGTCTTGCTGTTTAGTTAGTGTCCATTTTTATGGAAGTACGACATTGTAGACAAAGCAGTGAGTGAGGCAGAAAGTTGCTAGGTCCTTAGTTTGCCTCGTTTCAACGGATTTCTAGGATACTCATAGGGGGCCCATCCCGTCCCCCCGTGCACACCCGCCCCCCTTCCCCGTCCTTAACCTGACTTCCGCGAGACACAAATTAGTAGGTAAATCCTACCCTCTATACTCTACATAGGTTGTATTCGATGTGAAAACGGACGAATGGTGTTATGGCAAAGAATTGCCGTACAGTCGACGCGGTAGAGGTTTAGGTACGCTTTGGTTCAAGTAGTAACTCCTCCTCGGGCTCTCTTCTTCGTCTTGAATGTGATGAATATCCAATGGGTCGTTCTCCTTGAGGCTTCACACCAATTGATGGACACTAAATCAACTTTCGAACTTGTCATAGTGGTTGTCATATGATTATGCTAGATACAGATATAGCGTCAAAATTTGATAGATCTCGTATACAGGCTGGTTGAAATGATTCAAAAATGCACCATATTCACACGTGCTTAATACTGTTGGTAGTTTTTCGCGAATTTTCTTGACAAACCATTACCCAAAATCATTTCTGTGGTAAGGAGGTAAGACCATTCGAATTATCTAAATGGTAGTTGGTGTCAATAGTACAACAGCGTAGGCCAAAATCGTGGTGACTTTCAACAATTTTTAACGAGCCGGTGGGCTCACTACATACTTCCAATCCAACTACACGTTAATAATAGGATGTAATGGCCCCTGTACTTTCTATTATTTTTTATATTTCCCCCAAAGACATTACACGCCATTTAACAGTTAAATCAGTCAACTGTTAATCACAACAGATCTATAAACCCCAAAAACTCATTACGACTTCTCGCTTAAATGTTCAACGAACCATTAAAATGCATTTTACTCGCTTCTAGTTGACCATTTTAATGGTCATTTAAACTGAAGAATCGATGCAGAGGACCAAGAAATTTCCTAATGTGAAAGAATAAAAAACTAACTGACCAGGAGGACAGTCGCCAGTGAGGCCCAATTAATTAGGCTGCCATTTCGACCAGAACTAAATTACTTGGTTTCAGTTCTTCTTCTCATTTTCTTCACTTTCAGATGACAAAATCTTACAGACAATTGCCGAGGACGAGGGCTGTGTACACCTCGGAACATTTTGAGTCTGGGAATGGCAGAGAAACCATGCAATCGTAATTGCTGCGCTCGTCCATCAAACTCAGGTTAACTCATCGTTGTAAGTGCCTTTACCTTCTTTCAAATTGAGGAGCTAAATTCGTGCACGATCCATATGAGATACGGGAAAATGGAGGGCGCAAAGACAGATATCACCTGAAGCATTGCTCGAGTCTGTCACGCACGCGTCAACATATTCGAAGCTACATGCATTCCAGCAAAAGACGCATGTCACTATTCGTCTGCAGCGTCATCAACGGAGACAAGGTGAAAAACGACGAAGCAAAAAAGTATTGAATTAACAAAGGCTAGACCCTGGTTGCCCAATGGCAAGGGAATGCATAAGAAAAAAGCAGTCTTGAAGATGGCTCCGCTAAATGCTATTTCCCATTGGCAATTAGTTGAGGTCGTTGCATATGTCGCAACACGATTCGAAGGACATCTTTGTTTTTATTGCGGCAGTCAGTCATGTTTTGCCAGCATTTCGCACTTTTCCCATGATATTCGAATAAGCCAGAAGACGAGTATCTTTTTCTATTATTTAAGAGGGACCTGGGGTTGGGAAGTTGGGTTCGAATGGACCGCAAGCAACTCACAGCACAACCAAGCCTATTACGATCACCAGGATTTATGCCCTCTTGGTGATATCTCTTCGCATGTTATATGTAAGCATGCCTAAGGAGACAACTTAAAGGAAGCTCCACCATGTTCTTCGCAAACCTGTAGATGGTTTGCACTAAAGATTCCAATTGTAATTCTCATAGTCTCAATAATGCCATAAAACCGCGAAATATTGGCAAAAGATGCCAGCACACCTAAGAGATGAGTTCCGTTCTAGGCAAATGATGAGGCGGACTGGATGCAATTAAAACTGCATAAACTGTCATGATCAATAAATTCAATGGAGACGATAACCATGGCCGCAGCTATTTCTTTCGCAATGAAGGAAATAGCTCATAAAAATTGCCATAAGTTGCTGGAGGTTCTATTTCAAAAGCGGTCACAGTTAAGTAACATTGCGGAATCATCATTTATGCTATCATTTATGCGCAAGTGGTCAACTGGTCAACAGTTACTGACATACGGATCAGACGATTTGTCCTAGGGGTGTACCATAAAATTCGGGTTGAATAATCTTTTGTGTTTTCAGGTGTTCAAGACAACAACCGAAAACCCCTAACGAGTTATACTTATGCAGACAAACCGTTGAAATTCAGAGAAAGACGCCCAAAGGCGCTGGAACCCTTCAAGCTATCCAAAAATGTTATGTTAACTACCTTCAAAGCGAAATTATGCAAAGCAGCACCGCAGTTGACACCTGAGCCAGGCAGTGGTATTCCCGCCGCGGAAATTGATTACTTGTTGAATTGATAGCAACTCGGATTTGCATATTATCCCCATCGAAATTTATGGAATTGATTTTATTTTAGTCAAAACATGGATTGGGCGAATTAATAGCAAATAAAGCCGTCACCTCATGCTAATTTGGTAGCTCTAACTCGGCGGTCCTAATGGTGGATCATATTTCAAGATGAAAGAGGGATCGCAGGTGCGATCGGTGACTATGGTGACACATATGCAGGTTTATATGTTAATGCCTACATGGCACATGGTACTTGCCCTCAGGACACGATCGGAATAAGCGGCTGCCTAATTGGAACCCTTGCGGGCCACCAGATTTCGATATCGAATAGTTTGTCACCCCAGGCCTCACTAGCAGCGATTAATTAACTTTTTCGGTCAACCAGCGCGTGCTATATCCACTCCATTAGAGGCTAAACGCAGGATGAAAAAACAATTTACGTTAATCTTATGAATTTTTCATTTAGATTTTGATTTAGATTTAGATTTGGATTGTTTACTTTCTACATTTGTATCTGACCTGGGACACTTGCAGCAAGTGGTCAACTCGCTGGTTTTTGTGTCAAAGTCTCGAGCCGAAACTGTGACTGTTTTTTCTGTGATTTCTAATTTAATTAATAACGTGCTATTGATATCGTTCCGTATATTATTTTAATTTTTTTTAATGCGATTATGATATAGAGCGACGGAGATGAATGCGAATCGAGGTAAACACTTGTTGGTTTGTTGAACTTTGTTGTGAATATATTTGAATTGGAATTAACAATTGGACGAATGTTCGTGGCTTTTATATAATTTCTAATGTTTGTATGTCAGGTGCTACTGGGGTTGATTGCAGAGACATCAGTTACCCAGATCCATATGTTTCTTTGTTGTGCGTCGTTTCTTTGTTCAGTTCACTGTTGCAAATGTCCGACAAATGAAATTTAATTTGCAAAAAATTATGAAAAATTGCATAAATTTGTCTGGGTGGTATCGTAGACTAACGTTTGGTTGTTTATGGAGGTTGGATTGTCGTGTTGCAACCAATAGAAGAAAAGTTTTCTTTGTCATGGCTGTGGGTTGAAAAATTTGTTTTTTCACTGTATTTTCGTATAATCAGCCAAATTCGTACTTGGATACAGTCTGAGGCAAATCGATAATCAAAATAAAAGACTACAAACCAACAGACAAAAGGAAATGAATAGTCAGTTCATTACGTAGCAAAATAGAGAAGAATCAGTTGACCCTCCAGCTTGGGTGCTGCACAATAGATGACCAATCTGCTTACAGAAAACTCATCATCATCAACGGCGCAACAACCGATATCCTGATAGTCTTGCCTTAGTAAGGAACTCCAGACATCCCGGTTTTACGCCGAGGTCAACAAATTCGATATAACTAAAAGCTGTCCGGCGTCCTGAGCTACACCATCGCTCCATCTCCGGCTGGGTCTGTCTCGTCTTCTTTTTCTACAATACCCTTATACCCTTATAGACTTTCCAGGCCAAATCATCCACATCCATACGGATTAGGTGCCCCGCAACCTGTTCAATTTATCCACAACCAGACGGTAATAGTATCTCTCATGGATTTCGTCGTTATGTAGGCTACGGAGCTGAAAACTAATTGACATTAAATTCGATCCTGAGCGTTAACTGAGACCATAAATATAATGGAATCAAAAAATAAATTGTGAGTTTGGAACCCGCACCGTGCGTTTCCCGTTCGAGACTATAACTACCAGAGATCTCATCTTGCAAATCGAAAAGTACAAAATGGGCCTCATAGCAATTCATTCAGTCACAACATGACAGCCTTCATATCACGCCTTGAAAGAGTTATCCAAGGTATGGTAAACTGCCCTTAAACAGTGTGAGTTTAACGCTATGGAAAATATCAGATTCACCCTAGTAGTAGCCTCCACAGGATAGCCAAAAACAACAGTAGAACTCTGCTTGCAGCACAATCTCCTTTTTAATGAATACTCATTCCGCCCTTCAGATTATATTCTTGAGCAATATTTCAGATCACCCCCTAGGACTCACCCTTGTCACCCTTTCACTATTTTCATGAAAGTCTCCATATTTCAAACTCGAAGCTAGGTAGGCAGCTCTCGAATTCGATACACAGCTCTTCGCCAACTATCCCATTACGTGCAAACCGCCAAAATTCAGCTTTTGAAAAGTTTGGTTTTGTGATCTCAACTGATCGCTTGGGAGTAATCAACTAGGACTTTATCCCAGCTAACATATCGTGCATTTGTGCTCTCGATATCTTTTCCACCCAGGTCCGTACAAAATTGGAGGGACCCACAGGACTTTAACTCTGAGTCCGGTTCTTTTTTTTACGACCAGCTTATCTGAGCTACTCTCCAGTTACGTCCTTTTCCTCCCAAATGTATACGTTTTTATCCAATTTCTTTCAGCAAGGATATCCAATGAAAAGTTCGCTGAACTTTTCTGACCCTGGAAGTCTTGCTAACTTTTCTCATTCTCTGCACTCCTCCATAAAATCAATGAACACATTAGCGAGTGCCATAAATTTTTCTGGTCACAGATTTGCGGTTCTAATAATTCTGCTCATTCTAGCCTGCATGCATCAAATCCATGTATCAAAGTTCTGGTGTGAACTCTCATGGTCTCTAGTTTTTAAGGCACTAAAACCTAAGAAGTGTGTCCTGCTAGGGAGGAGGGGCTGACTAGACTGAACCCTCTCACTAAAGTCTTACTCAACATATCCTCGTTGTGACATCAGAGAAAATAGTTCAGCTTTATTAGGGATGGGAGGCAAACGCACTGTTCAGCCTATCAGTAAATGGTTTACTTAGGCCCATCGTTCCTTATCCGTAAAACCCAATCCTTCTAACGAAGGAACTCCAAAAGAAAATCGGCGGACGGACTGCATGGCAAGAAATCCAATAATGAAAACTGCATTTGTAAAGCGTCACCCACACAACAGCCTGCACATATAATGCTGGAGCTCAAGACTGGTTTCTTAGCCACCAAAAGAATTTAGTATTTGGTCATATGTTATCTTGGTGAAATAATTTCTACTCTGCGCATATCGGACAAATTCCCTAACACGGACCTCATTCACGTTCATTACTTCAAGGAAACGTGCACCCCTAATGAGAGATATACCTTTTTTCCCGACGCCTATTCCTGGCATGGCATCGAAATTGACCTTGAAAGCTTTCAAAGGAAGATGGGGGAGATTTTGCATCCACCTGTAGCTTCCATGACCCAAAAAATTCTAACCAATTGCGAGCTATTCAAGTTTCTGTAATGTGCGGATGCTCCCCAACAACAATATCGAGGTCTCCCAGATCTTGCTCCCTCAGATTTGACTAGGCGTAGGTAAAGTTAGATATTGACACTTTGGAAAGTACTTCCCTCCCTCTTGCGGTACTGCGGCTTTGTACTCAGAAAAGGAGAGTCATTAATTGGAAGCCAATGAAGGAGCATCACAATTATACAACGGGACGCATCAATTGAGACTTCCGATTCAACGAAGAAAGTAGCTTTCTACGAGCAATTACACGCAGTTCAGGTGAGACTTCCTAATTGTGGCATTCTGAACGCCAAGGTGGACATTGTCGGCACATGTGATGGAAAGCATAGTCTTAATAAGGGTAATAACAATGGCGAGAGGTTTGCAGACTTCTTTAACGTTCGATGCCTCGTCATGGCGGCACACTGTCCGAGGACAGGCCTTGCCATAAGATCATTTAAATTTCGCCTAACCGGCAACGAGCATGTAGTCAGATCCACCATTCCAAAATAAGCGGTATATATAGGAGTCATCTTCTGAATGTGAATCAAAAGAGGTGTAGGCATCAGCCTCAGAAAGGGTCATCATTTGATTGTCACCTACCTTTCCTCTCAGGGAAATAAGGCGTCAGCCTTCAAATTTCATATAGGCCATCTAAAGGAACCGGATGTTATCTAACAAACTTTCTTTCTGTGCAATCAATACTAACTTTAAAAAGCCCAGCCGAGAATATTAATAGCCACTCGGCTACCAGTTAAAGTGCCTTTGTCACCGCCGCAGGTGAAATTGTTGGGCACGTCCTAAAAGAACGTTAAAAGACCTACCTAGTTGCACAAACGTAGAAGCGTATCGATAATCGTAATGAGTTAAGAGATTTACTAACAAAGATGAACATAGCGCACTGGAGTCCCGTTGCCGTGAAAAAGTACCAGAAGAGCATGTCAGAGTATACCCCGGCAAAAGGACTTCCACCATTTTGTTGATGACGTAAGCAGAAGTTGCAACAAATAAAGATGATTTAGTCACCATATTATGGATCCCGAAAGGGCTTGCAGATGTTCGTAAGCTTCCCAGTAGTCCTGCGGGGGAACTATGTCTCTCAACTTCTCAAGCACGATTATGAGCAATTGAAAAGTTGAAAGGAGCACTTCATTCAACCCTCAGTCTGCAAAATAAAATAATATCTGCCACTAACGCACCCAAGCGGAGCAAAGGGAGCCGGTTTGGATTCTTTCTCTCCCCTTTCACCTAAAAAGTTCTTTGCAGTTCCTGTAGAGTCTGCAAAATTGCTCATTCGGAAATCCTGATGAAAGCGATGTTCGTTGAGACTCAATAAGGACACCTGCCTTGAGTGCTGTGGCATCCTGTCTAATTATTGAAATAATAGAACGCGCCAAAGAATATCTCGAAAACTTCACCAACAGAAACCGGTTTCCGCTCTGGATACTCTTGCATCATGCACAGTAACACTCTTCCAATCATTGTGGGATAATGTGTAGAGTTCAACCCGTGCTTTTACCTGTTCTTTATCGATTTTGAGAAGGCTTTGAATTGGATGATTCCCGGAGTTGATCAATACCTTGGAGGGCCCAGAACACATTAGAGCCTCAGAATATAGTTGAGAAAAAACTGGCCAAATAAAAACGGCAAATCTGATGTAAGTTAAAAGCTGAGGTCCTAATCGCAAGTCCGTTCCATGATGGATGGCATAGTACCGAAGAAGGCGATGTTGATCAAAGAGTTAAAGGTATTTTTTGGTTGTGGGATTCTCCCACATGCGTCCACTCCAACGCGAAATCTTTCTGTCTGCTGGTGACACCCCCTCACAAAATTAACTTACGTTTGCCGAAAAGACTTCTTTTTGGTGCGCTAAAGCATTCCAATATTTTGTAGATTAACCGTCTCAAATACTACTTTTCCACGGCCCAATCGAACCCCTTGTTAATTGACATTTATGAACCGTCTTCCGGTAGAAAGGACAGGATCGTATTATTGCTAGATACAATGTTCCAACCCATCCATCATATAGTTTTAAGGCAACAGAGCCACATTCTTTGCCTCCGTCTGCAGAACATCCTGATGAAATATTGAAAACACCACCTTACCTCGACCAAACTGAAATGAGTTATTGTACTCATATAACTCGGTAACACGTGCCTATCGAAAAGTATGAGTCAAACGGTATTGGTTCTCTTCTATAAGATGAGAACTGTAAGAAAGATCCATGTGCCAGTAGTGCCCAACTGTCACAGAAGCCGTCAAAATGAGGACATCAACGGTCGGTATGTGGTTACACCCATCCTGGAGAGTTTGCAAAAGCGAAACTTCATGTAATGCGCGCTGACCAGAACTCACTAACTAAAAATGACCAAGTGAATGCAAAACGATCCTCAGCTTGACTAGATGGTGATCGACTCTAACCGGAACTGGCCCAGGCCGGAGAAAAGTCCCAAAAAAAAACAAAGGGAACAACAGACGAGTATATTTGGGCAGTGCATTCCGGAAAGGCTGATATCCAGTTATCAGAGCGGATCTGAGAAATTAGTAGTTCTAAATGGAACCCAGCACGGTCGTATTCTGTCACCGATATATACCTTTTGCTTTGCGAGACGTCCTACATGGTGCTTCAAGTGGGCGTCGTGGAAAGCTTCAACCACCTATGATATTTTCCCTCAAATACATTTGCCTACTTTCTCTGGACGGTGTCTCAATTACTCTAAAGAGGTGGCAAGCAGAGTTGTACTGAAGGTAAATACAATTAGCTATGTCATGCAATGGAACCCACTATTCCAGAGTTTAGAATGGCTGGATCGCCCTAAAATTATATGCCGCAAAACAACGAAAGTAGAGTGCACACTTCCTGGAAAGCCCTATGGGAGCTGAAACACATTATTGAAAGCAGATATTAATGGCAGGTAGTTGTGGTTGATACACTGTGCCATACATATAGGTCCATGGTAACCATACACCATACCATTCCGATCGCAGACGCGCAGATCTCACTTGCATTAAAATTTTTGAATTCATCGTATCGTCAATTCTCCTCTTCTCCTTCTGTCTGTCTGCCTTTCTCTGCGTCGCCCGAGATTTCATGCTAATAACGGACCTGGTCCTGATTATCAGGACCAGGTTTCAAACCTTTGAAACGAATTGTTCAAATTGAGGACAGCGACCTTGATCATCCGCGTTAAACATCGCCAACCACGAGGGCATAGGTATCCTGAAACCAAAGAAAGAGGTGGAAATGAGCATGCGGGTCGGCCATCTCCTGAATGGCACTCCGCAAGCTCCAGAATGCAGGATACTAAAGTGTCCGTCGACACGTGCTTATACACCTTTGTGCTACCTGGTATTAAATCGAAATTTTATCAAATTTGTAATAGGGATCAGGGCTAACTAAACTGAATATCTTCCCTTTAGTCAACCAACTCAATTACCCCTTTTTAACTTATTCTTTTCTTCTTTCTAATTTCAGATCCAAAAACAATCATACGACGATCAGTTCATTCTAAAAATGCTGTACAAAGACTCACCAAAATCAAACAAATACAAATCCATACTAAATGAATATCCATCAAAGCAACAATAAATTGGACAAATATTCCAAATCAATCGACGACCACGGCAACGGTCGTAAATCGGGGATACATAGTAAATCCTCCAGCTTATCACTGGATTCGGAAAAGACCGACTACAATCTCAACAACCTTAGCCACTACGCTAGTGCCCTGAAATCGTCCCAAATGGTGATGTCGCCAAGTAGACGTCCATCACCACCACGTGCTGCTACACATCCAATGAATATGCACTTAAGTTCCTTGGCACATGCCCAGATGCAACTGCAATCGCAAATGCATCAAAAACTGACCGCCGGCCTACCTCCTCCGAATCATATCAGCTCCTATTTTCGGAATCCACCGTCGCCATGCGGTGCAAGTGGTAACGGATCAACTAATGGTCCTTCGATTAGTTCGGCAACAACATCATCGAATAGTCTAACACATCAGAGTAATCCTCTGAATCATTTACAAAATATGCAGCCTTTCGATTTTCGAAAAATTAGTACTGCTGCCTTGAGCTCCTTTCCCCCCGTGATGGGAGCGACTCGAATGAGTCCTGATTTGGCGCAACATCATCTACAGCAACACGCTTTAGCGCAGGCAAGAAGAAGGATGGCGGAGACTTCGTCAGCTTCAAATGCTGAAAAGAATGCTCATCACAGTCTCTTCAGCATGGCAATGTCAGGACATCATCTTCCTTTTCCACTGCCTCCACCTCCACCACCTCAAGGATCACTAACAAGCAGTCAAGTTGCTGCCATGGCTGCTGCAGCTGCATCGGGAAATCACCTCCTATCTTCACCCTTTCCCGGCATGAACCCGGCTAGCATGCACAGAGGCCTATCGCCGTCGGTGTCCTCCGATCTCAGCAAAGATTCAGGCTCAAAATACAATACCGAAGAGAAAATATCCTCATCGAATGCATTAAACTTAAGTCGTGATTCAAATAGTACTAGTAAAAGTAGTCCACATAGTATACACCAAAGCCAATCATCTATGTCACGCCTAGGATCAACGAATACAACATCTTCGCCTTCGTCAATGTCATCGGTTTCATCACTGCAAAGTCTTCGAAAGACCCATTCACCAGGTAAACGGCAATGGGGCTCGCTTCCGGTTAACTTAGGGACTCAATTCATCAATCCAGTAACAGGAAAGAAGCGGGTTCAGTGTAACGTTTGCCTGAAGACATTCTGTGATAAGGGAGCGCTCAAGATACACTTTTCGGCCGTCCATTTACGAGAGATGCATAAATGTACAGTCGAAGGATGTAGTATGATGTTCAGCTCAAGACGTTCCCGCAATCGACATAGCGCCAATCCAAATCCGAAGCTACATTCGCCTCATCTTAGGAGAAAAATCTCTCCGCATGACGGAAGAAGTGCGCAGCCACATCCTCTGTTGCTTCAACATCCCATGGCAGGAGCACTGAATCCACTGAATCCGTTTGGGTCCTTCCCACTGCTCACACCTCCTCCAGACATGCGCCACCATCCAATTCCTGGTATCGACTTAAAACATGGACAACATGGTTTCCTACCTCTTTCCTCACATATGGATGAGACTAGTCGCATGCTCAAATATGAAGATCATCACATGCAACAGGATGACGACGATGATGATGATGATCCAGATGGAATTGTGGTTGTTGGCGAAGAAACCGATAATATTTTTGATAAGTCCATCTCTGATGATTACAATACGGAAAGCGAGGACCAACCAGCAGATTTTAGCTTATCAAAGCCGAGGAAACCATCAATCGGATTATCCGATTTTGACGATAATCATAGTAATGCTGAGAGTAATGAGGATTCGTTAAGTATCGCTGATTCGTACAGCGTGAAAGAAGAGCAAGAGGTAGCTCCGCCGTCAAGCAAGCGTAAACGAAAGAACCAAAATCCAACTCGTTGCACCGTTCAGTCCATAAGTCATTCTGCTGAGAATTCATCTGATGAGTTCGATGTGGCCGACCTATCGCTTAAGCCTTCTAGACTGCAGGAAGCAAACAGCAACAGCAAGAGTGAGCGAGCTGAAGACCTTACAGTCAGGCATCAACGAACTGACTTAGTAGCGAATTTATCTAGTAAAGAAGATACGTCTAATGAGACTCCGAAAGTTCTACCATCACCACCCCTTACGCCTTCATTGGATCGACCACCAAGGATAAAATCAGAACCACGAGATGAGGAAGATATGAATGAGAAAGAGCGGGATGGCAAAGAATTGTCGAAGGAGCAGTCTGAATCAGTGTTTCACTCTAAAATCAAAGAGGAACCAGAAGATACTGCTGGAGTTGGTGAGGATCATGAAATTGGTGAATCGAGTGAACGTGACAATGAAATCAATGATGAGCCCGAGAATCTTACATTGGATCTATCGCAAAAACGCGAGCAGTCTCCGAGACCACGATCACAGAGCGGACATTCTCCAAATAAAAAGTTTATTTTGAATGATATGGTCAATAAAAAGCTTGCGAAGGATAATTGTTTCAGCATGGATCATTCTCCAAGGAATGACAGTGATGATTGCGAAGAATCACATGAAGAGCATGCCCCGAAGCAAATGAAAAACGGCAGCAACTATTCACAAGAAAGGACTGAAAGACATCGGTCTGATGATATTACTGATCCTAGGCAGGACAACACGGATCATCTCTTGGACAATAACAATCAAATTAAGGTTTGCAAGAAGGAATTATCTGGAAAGGTATCTTCTCCTGAAGGATCGGCCAAATATCAGCAGAACTGTGAAGATCTTTGCAATAAAAATGATTGCCAGATGAACGATCCGCTGGGCAGACTAGAGCAATTATCGCATAGAAACCTTGGAGATATTATGACGCCAAGTACTGGACTTGAGAACCTACCCAAGGATCGTATTGAAAATTCAAAGCACAGGGGTGGAAACGATTCGGCAGCTGAAAACCTGTCCCGAACCAATGCTCACACTCCTGATGAAATTTGTCATGAATCTGAAGAGCTTAGTGATGACAATTTCGAAAATGGAGAGGATTATGGCGATCTTGTGCCTATTGACAAGGACAATCCTAGAAAATGTACCGCCTGTGGTAAGGTCTTCCTGAATCACTTCGGGGTGAAAAGTCATTATCAAAATGTACACTTGAAATTGCTGCATAAATGCAACATAGATGGCTGCAATGCTGCATTCCCGTCTAAGAGGAGCCGTGATCGGCATAGCTCGAATTTGAATTTGCATAGAAAGCTACTATCGACAGGTTCGGAGGATAATTTTGACGAGCCGCAATCTGGAAATAACACGAAGCCTTTTGGAGGACTACCAGGATCCATTCATGCAGAATTTCTGGCAAGATTATATGCAGGCTCGCAGCGAATGCCGCCGATAAGTTTCGAAGCGTTGAAAAATAGCTTTCCCGGTGCTCAGGGTCTAGGAGATGGGTTCCTTGGGGGTGGAGATCAACGTTTTTTCGCAGGGATAAACCCGCCACCGAATCCTTTACTGTTCCCAGGACTTGGAGGAATTGGCGCGTTTCCGTTTGCCCCGCATCTGCTACCCAATCCATTCAATGGATTGAATCCTTTCTGTCGCCGACCATCAACTGATTCTAATTCACCCATGTCAGCCTGTTCGCCACCTCGGCCTCCCTCCTCTGGTGAAAGGCCTACTGGATCAACTTTGCCATCACGTAACCGAATACCTTCGCCTCTGTCGCAGCACAATTCGGATGATGGTCGCACCAGTCCTTCAATCGCTGAGGATCTGCATAAGCCCCGCTTCACCCCTGATCGGGTGTCATGACACTGTGCCTCACCGAACCTAGGACTGATGTACTCCTCTTCCAGGTACTTATCGCAGTAAGGGTGCCAGCGCCTGGCACTTTAGATCCAATCGGATTTGTGATTCGATCAGTGATATTCTAATCAGTACTATTATGATCAGCGTAGAGACGGGATGAGTCAAAATATATAAATGTATCAATGCTGCTTTGGAATGATTTTAGTCCTTTGATATGAAGTAGCTCATAGAGTGTTAAGTGGAATTTAGTCTATTTATCATGGTAGCATGTATAGAATCAAGTGCAATATAGTACGATTAACGTTTTAAGAGTTCTGGTAAAAGTAAAGTTATTGATTTGTGGATGTTCTGTTTCTGTAAATACTTGGCTTCGTAGCTTCTAAGATCGTTTTAGGATCACGAAATTTGCCCAAATAGCGAAACTTTTGGAATTGCCAAATGTTGCGTCATCGCTGGGCTGGTTTAGATACTCAGACGCTTACCTAAAAGATGATCTTGCAACTTTTTTCCTTAAAAAACATATTTTCAAAGAGCCAACGATTACCGCATGGACTATGTAAGAAAATATTTTTAAAAGCTCATTTCGACATTCATCTGCAACGACAAATAGCAAGTTGTAATTCCGCGATTCCGTAGCTATTGCGGCGCGTTTCCAGAAAATATCATGGTCACCTCGATCACGATTTTCTCCGGTGGCTTTTGTTATCGCAACGATGTCGTCGTCCACTATGTGGCACGATCACTGAAATCCAATGAAATGCTCCTTAGACATGGGAACCATGATCTTAGTGGCACTATCTTGAAGAAGAAAAAAATGCTTTAAACTCTATGTCAGCTTATCTCCATGGAGCGATCTTGCACAGTTTGACCCTTGCATATCTAGACACCGGCTGTGACGCGGAATCAGACCGTGGCTCTTATGCAAGACCCCCAAAAGTCAAATTGTTTAATTTCAAACAGTTTTGCAGAAAATTCAATTTCAAAGATGCACAAAAAACGTTGGTCATCAAGAGTAACAGTTTGACAAGATTAAGTTGGAGTCAGGAAAAAAACGCAATGTTACTACGTCGTTCTACTATCGATTAACCCCTGAATTGGGTCCAGTGAGGAAAGTTCACTTAGTTCAGCTTGAAACATTTCACGGATCATTGAGACCATAATCCGAATCGAGAGCTTCTGATTTCAGTCAAATTTCCCGCATCTTTAGCAAGGACTGACCCAGGCCATTTTCTCCTGAAGTTTGGGCCAGAAAGACATAGGCTGCCCACAGTCTCTTGCAGCTAACAAAGGCCATCAGTAGCTTCAGTCATAACGAATGTGACCGTGTTCCCAGGGTTAAACGACGTGATCATGCTGTGAACTAAACTAACTACTCAAAGATAGAAGAGTGATTTTCAATTTTTAGCCCAAAAAACATGATCACTGGACACAACGCGCAAACGCTTAAATCTAAAAATTTCAGTAACGCTCAATCGTTTTATGCAATCGACGATCTCCGATCACAAAAAAAAATTTATATATGACGCTATCTTGCGCTACTCAATAAGGTTAGATAGTTTTTTCCTCGGTATCTTTTCTGCTGCCAACAAAAAGATATATTTTCAGTAAAAGTGTTTGACGAATGCGAACGGCCTTCATGCCTACTGACCGTTTATGGACAAACCCCATTTTGTTTTCTTAGATAAAATTGTTGCGTTTTTTTCGCTACGTGCTCCTCGTCTTCTTCTGCAAAGCAACAAACACTTGCACATTTTGAATATAAATAAAACTGACACGAATTTGTATCATTTAGAAAAGTCCTTCGATCTTTCTTCTACTTCCAAAGTGGATAAATGCGCGTGAAATTGGTTGCACGTTTTCATTTTCATGGAATGTATCTATAGATAAAATTGAAAAGAATTGTTCAACGAAAATAATGCACTCAATTTGGTTTGTGATGTGAAGCAATTCAATGGAAACGTTCAGGAATTAAACTGTTTACACGAAAACTTAATTGATTTTTATCTTTGTTGCAATCTTTTTAGAGTGAGTGGTCCATTTGCGCGATTACATCAATCATATCAATTTGTAAAACATCAAAATCTATAAAATAGTAAGCAAAAAAAGTAACTTAAAATCGATAAGATAATGATCAAAAGGACATTGAAATCAAGTTAGATTTTTTTAAAAATATCCAAAAAAGCAGATTTAGATTTACATTCTGCAGTGCTCAATGTTAAAAATATACTTTTCATCTTTCAGGTGCTACAATTTCGGTTAGAATTTTTAATTGTTCAGATAATATAAAATTACTTATATTTCAACTTATCTTGTATATAAAAGAATGAATATCATCTAGATTTCTCCCTATCTGAAGCGAGAAATACTAAACTGTATAAAATCATAGTAAAACTAAAAAAATGAAATAAAATAAAATAAAATAAAAATAATTTAAAAAATTGTGAAGAAAATACAAATAAATAAAATGAAAATAAACCTTTAGATAAGTAATTTTATTAGCTAAGATTTATCCAATGAAGATTCTTAAAAAGGATTAGAACCCACGATTTTGCTCCAGTTTTAAATAATCTTTAGAATAATTTTTAATATTTGAAAAAAGCAGAAACAAAAAATATATAAAAGAAATGCAAATTTGAACTTAATATTTCCTTTATGGTTGCTTTTTTCTAATTATTGGACCTCATTATTTTTAATCGGATCGTATTTAAGATTGTAATAGATTATTATTGTAGCATATATAGATATATTGAATATTACTGAATAGTTTTATGTTTAGAACTTATTATAATTAACATATGGAAGGAAGAAGAGTTAGATATTATTATATTAAAGTAATTATATATATATATATATTAATAATATTAAAAATTATTCAGAAGAATGAATACGAACGAAATCGACAATTGAGATTAAAACATGAAAAATAAAATATTTGCTGTAAAATATAAAAAATGTTTTTCATTTCATCGTGATTGTGGTTAGGGATATGTAGATGAATTTGGGTTAATGCTAGTGAATGGGAAGGTAGAACTGAAACAGTGAAGACAGCAGAAAAGAAGAAGAAGAAGAAGAAAAACTTGAAGGTCCTAAGGATTTAACGTAAGCAGCTGCGGTGTAGACATAATCTTTCGGTTTTCTTCGGACACGGATTGATTTGGAGGCCGCAATCAGAGTCACGCCATGACTGGTACGGTGGTGCTAGAGAGCCATTTCAGATAAGTCCCTTGCAGACTCAAGTACAAAAGGATGACACTCTCCAAAGGTTTGACTGCAATCAACCCAGTACGGAAAACTACAACGAAACCTTTCCACGAATCTACTGCCGCTGTAAATACAACACTCCACATGAGATATCACAAGACAACACTTGCACAAAACACACGGGACTGGTAGCTGTTCGCCACGGGCACTATGATCATTCACCCATTATACTACAGATGATACAACGGCGCCGAAGACAGCACGCGCGTATGCACTAAAAGCCTATCTTTACTAACAAGGTACTGACTAAAATCAAAGATATTGTTCCTTATAGGAACGCCTACATCGTTTATATTACGAATGTCATAGTACGTTGGACAGACATAAAGAACATGAAACCAGACCCCTGAATCTGCCCTACAAAGAACACAACCCTAACTGGAGGCAAGATTTCGCGAGAAGCGAAACTACGTCAGGTTGCTATGCCCTGAACCCGAAATCACGATAGAACTTTATAATGAGCTAATCTGGATTAGGATTGTTAAACAACCCTTCTAGGTGGCCGAAGACCGAAGACCTAGAGGGGAGAGCTATCCCAAAACCTAAAAGAAATTGGCTAAGTAACCGTGAAGTTCTGCCTGCCAGTACTGAAGCTCCATCAAAGCGCTCGGTTGACACGTTCTTGCACGCCTAACGAGATAAACCAGAATGAGGAAACCTGGAAAATAAAAAACAAGTCGAGAAACCGGAAGCTAGACGCTTCACGTTCTTTCTTTTTTATAAGGACATTTGAGTATGAATTTGTCCAATTATTACGCAACACATAATATATGCATATATGGTATTATGTGAGAATATCCACTTTCGGGTGATATTGAAATTCAAAATCTTGAAAAAAAGACAACTTTGATCTATTATAACTTTATTAGTAATAGTGCGATCTCCACCAAACTTGGTAGGATCTATATTATAGCCTACATTACTGCAAAATTTCGTGGTGCTAGGAACTTAAGGGGGATTCTGCAGCTAATTACTGAAAATTATAGAATTATTAACTTTATTTGAAGGGATATCGGTATGGAAGGTATTTCGGAGCCTAGCCACCATATAGTGGCAGCCTCTTGATTTTTTTCAGATTTTTCGGTTGGGCAGTTTCTAAGAATGGCCCCGCTGAATAAATGATCAATTTCGACTCCCGAACTCCCTTCCTTTCCAACAAATGTCAAAACTGAGACCAGCTTTGGATAGTACTGACCAAGACTTTTCATTTGATACCCCAGATGATTATGTTTGGTGAAAAAAAAATGTACACCCTCCTTTTGCATGTATTCGTTCAACATAAAAGGATGTAACTGAAGGATGCTTCAGTCTCTGAGAAAAATGCGTGTGACGGTCAGACAGACAGAGTTCTTGTTTTCGAGTAGAGTGTTCAGCTCAGAGAGAGCGCGTCTGGCTCCGGTTTCCAGGATCGAGTTAAGAACCATTTGCGGGTGGGAAGGCCCTGAGTTTAATCTCCAGCCAAAGCAAGAACGTGTTGGAATCAACTGCAAATTTGTTTTTTTTTTTTTAAATTATCTCACTGCAAACAGAGAATTTCGGGAGCCTTCCCACTAGCAAAACGGCTAGTGGGGAGTCGCCTTTGATGGTTTTTAACCTAAGTGATCCTTCTAGGCGGAGCGCTAAATTAGTGCGATCGGCCCCGAATTCAAGTGGGAAACGGATCTGTAAGTGAAGCTGACACGTTTACACAGCTGCGACCAATGATCCAAAATCTGATGGAGTACGTTGGTCATCGAAGTAACGTCCACCACGCTATCAAGGACCAGGTGCGTTCTATTAGGGCGACTTACTTTAAGGCTAAAAAGGATGCAAAAGCACACGAAGGAGGCATACTACCGAACAGCCAACGGAAAGTAATGGTTAGCGTAGCAACACAAACTATGCTGAAAACATCTCTTCCCAAGAAGCTCGCTTGATAAAGAAGGTATCCAAGCTGAAAGGGACATCTTAGCAATGCGCGATAAGCGACATAGAGATCACAACAAAAAGGTATAGTCACCCCAACGGACGGCAAAACTTAAAACGAAGAAACCATGCCGGCACAACCTAGGAAGACAGGAGACAGAAGCTTATTGGCCCACCCGGAAAAGACCACTAACCACACTGAAGACTCATCTTGGACCAAAGTAGAAAGTAAGAAACAGTTGCAAAGGAGAGCCAGACCGGACGCGCTGATCATAACAAAAACTAGCGAACTACCGTACCCAGAGGTTTTGCGTAAAGTAAAAGCAGATACCTCTTTGATGGAACTGAATGGTAATGTCAGGCGTATTAGACGAAGTTTATCTAGCATCCCTGCCTCAGTTAAGGAGTATAGCCGCCGAGTTGTAGAGCACAATTCCAATCATTGAGGCCATAAGATCTGGCCGCCATATATCTGGCCTTCAAATTTCCATAAGTAGGTCAATCGGAAATCACCAAGCCGAAACTGCTCATCCTTCTTCCCAGCGCTTCATTCAGGCTCCTTCTCTCCATCGCGAACCTGAGGCTGTGAAACACCACATGCTCTTCATCCCCCCGGTATGTCACTGCATACAGGACGATTCGGCGAAACATCCAGCCCAAAGTGGTGAGAGCATGCCGGCCACCATCACCACTGCCCCATCTGTAGTGGTTCTAAAAGCGTTCTAAACCGACATAGTCATTAGTCGGGAAATGAACTCACCTGCTTCCTTCCCTGTGAGTTTGTAAGCACTTCCGCGAACACAGACGACTTTTTACCGTTCATTATTCCATTATTAATTTCCATTTTCTCATCCAAAAGAATGAACCTAGTCTTTTCTATTCAGATCTTTACCGCTCTCAACGTTTCCGTTGTGTAAACCTCCACGTCCTCTGGGTGCTTTGCAGCAACAGTGAGTCCTTCAGGGTTTTACGTGGGTACCTGTCGGGGAGACTTAATCCTACGGTCTTCTTAAGACACGGATTTATTTTGTGACCACAATCAGAGCCCCCCCCAGACAAGCAACAACGGTACTAGTCTAGACCAAGTGCATGGCTTAGCATTCATACTCGTGGATGCAAGACCTACCTAAATCTCTCCCGAAATAAGGAGTACAGCACCCGTGTTGAAACGCAACACCACGCCGAGGCCCGAAGATCTCCTCTCGCTTGAGCATAACCAACAACCCACATGAAGCTCCCACTGGGGGGTTACCGCAAACAACCGAGCTGTACTCACATACAACGGAAGTTCACCCGAAGTATGAGAGTCCAGGGGCTATCCCGGTTCCCATGGTACTAGTATACCCCTGGTGAGGTTTCGTGACCAAATTACCACTTCAGATGTGTCCCCGTGCAGACTCGGGTCTGATCGCCCTAATTAGACCTTTGGAGCATTGGCCTACTGCATCACGGCCGGCAAGCCAAAGTGAGTACAGCGTCTCCCGGTGCCACCACTATGCAGGTTCTCCTCGGGCACTTGATTTTGATTCAGCCGACAAGGTTGCCGCCCCGATCCTTCATAAAAAATATAAATAATAAAGGACCCAGAATAGATCCCTGTGGGACGCAAGAGGAGGGAGAGAGGAAGCGGGAGGTACAGCCATCAAAAGAGACCCGGCAAGATCGGTTGGAAAGGTAAGAGGCAAGCCATAAAACAAGTTGTATGGGGGGGGGGGGGGGGGGTTTAGAGACGAGAGGTTACATAGAGGTATCTTGTGATTTACAGTGTTAAAGGCTTTAGCAAAGTCAGTGTAAATAGTATACACTTCCTGCCGTGAATCTAGACATTTAGAGATAAAGTTGGTAAAGTCGAACAAGTTGGAGGCAGTGGACCTAAGTTTAATCAAACTGTGTTACTCTTTCACAATTTGGAAGCCAAAGTGGGCGAATAACCAGTCGCTGACGTAACTTTCCAAGATTTTGGAACAGGAGGAGAGGAGAGAAATGGGACGGTAATTCTCGACAAGCGTACGATCGCTACTTTTGTGAAAGGGGGTGACGAGAGCCTTTTTCTAGAAACTAGGAAAATGATTCTCCTGGAGGATTGTTTAAAATAAGGAATAGGGGAAGGGAGATGGACTACCAGTTTTAATGAAAAAGAGGTTTAAATGACCGTCGTAGCTAGGGCCGACATTGGCATCAAGTTTGCCAATGAAATACTTGACAGGAGAAGGGTAAGAAGAGGAGTGGTAGGCGGTGCGGGGCAAGCTCCATTCACTTCAGTCTATGTTCCCGATGCGGGGCAAGCTCCATCCACTAGGGGGAAGGAAGAGGAGGAAGGAGAGGGAACATAGACTGAAAAAAGTGGCAGCAGAGTAAATCACAAGATAATTGGGGTGAGGTAGCTGAGGAGTCAGAAAATTTAATGGACGGAGGGAATAACTGAGCAGGACAGAAGAATTGCGGATTTGTAACCAGAAAAGTTTGAGGTTTTAGGGGACAGGAACTTCTTTCTCTCAGTGTGTTTTGACGAAGTTTTTCGTGGATTTCAGTGCTGAACCAAATAGGGATTTTGGTAGCAACACCATCTTTTACTTTTTCCACTGGTCAGAGAATATGTCTTCTTCTAGACATGCTTATAAGGTGTTGGCGAATAGGTTCTCTTAGTCTTTATTGCCAGCTTTGAAACTCTTTAGGGGATGCCATCCAAACCTTATTATTACCGATCCTAGTACATATTTCCCGCAACCCCTCCTCGGTAACTGAACTACCGTGTGCCCTCCACTGTTTTGGTGGCAAGAAAATAGAGTGGCAATAATTTCTTTCAAAGCGCGCATACAGGCACCTGCGATGATCTTCGTAGCTTTTTCATTATTGCCCTGTCAACCCCATCGGAAGGGTTTATATCGGCAACTTCACACAACTGTTTGAAGCAGTTCTCTCAACAATACTTTTGCGTCTACACCTTTACCCTCGATCGTCGCTACTTGGTTTTCTCTTAAGCCCCTGGTAAAGCCTCCTTGCCGGGAAAAAGGCTTATTTGCCACATTTTCACTTTTAAAATTGGAGTTCCACTGAAAATATGGCGTTAAAATGACGTATAACCAATATTAACTCATTACTGTTTGCAAATATTTGCGTCATATTTTCAAGACCTTTCCAATAAATTTGAATCGATTTCTAAATACAGTAGCAGTACCGATACCAGCATAATATCGCTATGGAAGTTTATGTCGACGTCGAGATGCTTTCCCTCCTAACGTCTTATGGAAACACATATCCAAAATTAGCGTAGCATGACATACATTGAGCGGCATTAAAACTAGTGCCATTGCAAGACCATGCTAGTGAAGCAATAAAAATTGCACACTCATGAAATGGTACAACCCCGAAACCTACATGTGAATTTTTGAAAAACTGAACTGAAGAGAAAACACTAAGAAAAGCCAAGATAAATTGAACAGTCTTAATCAAATTAAGCCATTCGAAAAAGTATCGAAGGAAGCAAAAAGTACAGAAACAGTTAACTGGGTTCATATCTCTAAATTCATAGAGAGCGGTCTTAAGCTCGAACTAGTCCTTTCAGTGTTACTCCCAGGAAGTTGCCTATTTTAGTATCAACAATAATTATTTCCAATTACAAAACATATTACTGACAATCGGTAAGAGACAAAAAAATTAGATACTTTTTTAAGAAACTTCAAAGTCCAGAACTGTTCATTCAAACAATCCGTTTCTGCCTAGTATTGGAGCAGCATGCAATCAGCGCACTTTATTGTTGATATGGTCACGATATTGCCATGAACTTTCCCTAACATTTTCAATCCATTCTCCTCGTTGCATGTGCAGCGCCATAACTCAACCGTATACGGAAGAGAAATGCGTATCAATTTATCGCGCAAACCCACTCATCCGCATTCCACCCACACCCGGCCAGTGGGGCCTATTTCAAATCTAGCGTGAAAAATCCAAGCAATTGGCTCCATGGCAAGGTCGTTAGAATGGTCCAAGTGTAGACTTCCAATTGCTTCGTTCGCACCAAACTTATATGTGGGAGTTTGGTGACACTCAGCGGTTTGCTCCGCCTTTCAACTACTTCTGCGACAAAGCGCACTTTAGATAGCAATGCGGCGACAAAACACCCATCGTTAGCCACATATGGAACTCCCTATAAAAGTCGCCCAAACCGAAACTTAAAAGATACTTCCCATTCTCATCGTTGCCCAGGTCTACTCCCAGCGGATGATGTCCCCAACGAAGGAGCTTTGCAATAACGACTCGAATCAAAGCGCAACTGCACTCACTCATTACTATGTGCATTTGATTCATGGACCGGGCCCCCGGGGGCGGGTTATCGGTTAGATCATGCACATTGCACACGAATACGGTCGCACTGCAGAAGGTGACAAATTCATGGAGCAAAGTGGGCGCAAGTGCACTAAAGCACCAAGAAAACTTGTTGACAAGTTCTTTATTGCATCCAATCGGGATGACAAATGCCCCGCAAGTCCGCAAGGCCGATTCTGGCGTTCGTGCACTTTCTGAACGTTCACAAGTGCAACCTAGAAGCTCCAGGGCTTCCAGACACTTTGCAATGAGAGCTGATGCTAGGGGAGGGCATGCAAACAGGAAATGCACTTTGGATATTGGGGAGAGTTGCCGAGTTTGTAGTTCTTGTGATAGTTTAACATTTAACAGAAACTAGCTCCAAGAAATTGTTTGGTCATTAAACTAGATAATTGACATAACGAATGTTCATACCATATTCTCAGGTACTTTTATCTTCATCTCGTCATCTCTTCGCATTAAGCTCAACAATATTACAGTAGAGCATTTTTAAATTTGCTGTCGCATTGAACTACTGGTGGTATCAAAAGTATCCTTAAATGGCGTTTCAGCCCTCGCCAGGATGTGGATTCTAAGGCACCTCTCGAGGAAAAGGTGCTACCAACCACTAACCCATAGTTAAGCAAGCGGTTTGCATTTATCCATACACCTTCTTGCACCGCTTACTTCCAAACTTCTGATACCCAAACGGGCATCGAAAATAGACTCTTTCATTGCGACTAGATTGTCCTTTTGGGGAAACCTTCAACGGTTGACGGTCTTCCTAAGCTCCTGTAGCACTGGATACGTCTTGACGTTTCCAAGAATGTCGGTGTGTGTTTTTAAGAAATAGTGATAAATTCGGATTAACTGTCCTTTCTCTTTGGCTCAAATTTTTTCCACATCTTCCCGGATCTTTTCGCACTTTCCAACTTTAATAGTTAGTGAAGAAAGGTATCACTACTTCTCTGGTCTTGAACACCCTTCTTATATTTTTTTTATGGGTGGAGGTGGAAATCTTAAAAAGACGCTGCTGCGCTAGGTTGCAGCAGTGTGTGGGATTCTCACCCCCTAAAACCACCCCCACTTCTCCGCCCATGTCCCCGCGACACCACCGTGAAGTATTACTTCCCGAGGAGGGCTCTGGTTTACATCAGCGCAACTAAGTCACGCGTCCGTCGCGCTTTCGGAGCTCGTTCCTTCAGCTTCTCCTCTATCGCATCCACCGTATCCATCGTATCCACCGTGTGCCGTAAGGAACTGCGTCAGGTGGTAATTTAATTCGTAATGCTTGCGCTCGACCCACCTCTCAATACACGGGATCAATTTGTGGGTCCAGCGGCCCTTTTCGGAATTATCCCACCGTTGCTGCCTATACATCTCCCTCCTAGTGGCTTTTAGGAAGCCCACGGTCACTTCGGCCGGATTCACCCTCCTTCTCCGGTAGAGACAGTGTGCTCCATTCATCAGAAGATCCAAGGGAATCATTCCTGCGATAACACACACTGCCTCACCTGATACCGTTCTATATGCACTGCACATCCTCAGCGCGATTGGCGAGTATGCCGAACTTACCCTTCCCTGATTCGCTGTGTTATCCAGTGCGCACGCCCAGACAGAAGCCGCGTATAGCAGGATGGATTTCACCACCCTTGCGATAAGCAACCGGCAACTAGATTTTGGCCCTCCAATATTTGGCATCATCCTTGCTAGAGACGAACTAGCCTTTGCTGCCTTTTCGCGAGCATAGTCCAAGTGCCATTACCCCCAGGTATCCTATGATCGATTTTGAAACGACCTCGTGATTACCAACGCGGATTTTGACAGTGTTGTTTTTCCTGCGATTGATAATAAAGACCGTCTCCGTCTTATCTTCCGCCAAGTCCAATTTCACCATTTTTAACCATGCTCTGATAGCATGAATGATTTCACTTGCATACAGTTCTACGTCCTGGTGGTCTCTCGCAACTACTACCACCTCCAAGTCGTCTGCAAAAAAAATCAAAGTTGCCTCCCTTGGCACGCGAAGGCCAAGCACTCAATCATACATTATGTTCCACACCAGGGGCCCCAATACGGAGTCTTGGGGAACACCTGCTGTCACAATATATTCCTTCGTTCCGTCGTCCGTCTCGTACCAAAGGAGTCTCTCCGAAAGGTAACTCTCGATTATCCGAGTTAAGTAAGCAGGGACAGTTTAGCCAGGGCACCCTTAATACAACCCCAGTTGTCTGAGTTAAAGGCATTCCTGACATCCAGCGTTACCACCGCGCAGCACTTACCAACGGCCGATGCACGCCACTTGGGGAGATTTTTGTCCATGAACCTTGTCCATTACAACCTTGTAAGTAACGCCCCCCCGGGCTCGTATTTGCTTCAAGGCTTGTAGCAATTCTTCTTACTTTCCCGTATAGCCTTCTTAAGGCTGCTTCGAAGATCGCGGTATTCTTTCTGCGACTGCTGATGTTCTGACTTCCCTCTGGTCTTTGACAAAGCCTCCTCGGTCGCAGACACGATGCACTCAACAGCGCGATTTCTTGGTTTCACCAGTAGTTTGGTTTCCTACTGTGATGGAACTTGCGTCGCGACATTGTAGAGCATCAGGCCTCAGTTATCCGTTACATAACTGGCTCACTTTTTCCAGCGCCGTTTCCATCGTGTCGTAACCTCCTTCGAAAGCCGCCAGGAATGTCTCTTCCTCGAAAGCTTGAGTGGACCGCCCAATTATCCTTGTTTTTCCGCTTTTGATGCTCACTCCACTGTCGCCTCCCCCTTTCCTAATATCGAGAAAGATTGCCTGATGGTCACTGTGGGTATAGTGCTCATTCACCCGCCAGACCATCCCTCTCGCCAACGAGGTACTGAGGTAGGTTAGATCGACGATTGAGCTTAGTCCTCTGGAGTACATAAGGACTGGCAACATCATTGTCTTGTACAGTAACAGCTTTGAGTAAAAGAGGCACAATAGTTCTTCAAGGACGCGGTGCGACTTTCCCTTAACAGAATAATAATAAAGAGCTTTGACCCTATGGTGAGACCTTACGAGCGGAACAGTTTTTGTAAGCTGAAATAGGTTCTGTTGGCTGACAACAACCGTGCGCGGATTTCATCATCGTAGCTGTTATTGATTGTGATTTTCCACCCTAGATAGGAGAAATTATCAATAGTCTCAAAGTTATAGTCTCCAACCTTTATTGCTTTCGTTTGACCACGCTGCGATTTAATGTTACCGGTTGGTTGGTTTTTGGCACTGACGTTGCCACCATGTATTTTGTCTTGCCTTAATTGATTTGTAGCCCAAAATCTCGCGCCAATCGCCGCCTGCTCGATGTAGATGATGGCAGTTTGTACGTCTCGGATCGTTCTTCCCATGATGTCGACATCGGCAGCATAGACCAGTAGTCTGACTTAAGAGGAACGTACCCCTCGGGTTTTCCTCAGCATCACGGACCACTTTCTCCAGGGCCAGGTTGAAGAGGACGCATGATAGGGCATCCCCTTGATGTTGAATAGTCTTGTGAGTAATCCTGCTTGTTTTATCTGGCCCCGCACATTGGTCAGGGTCAGCCTAATCAGTCTTATCAATTTTGTCGGGATGCCGAATTCTCTTATGGCCGTGCACACTTTTAACCTGGCTATGCTATCACAGGCGGCTCAATAAAAAGATGGTGCAACTGATGGCCATATTCCAAAAGTTTTTACGTCACTTGCCGAAGAGAGAAGATCTGATCTGCCATTGCCAGTCCTCATGTATTCCTCAGAAACTTGGGTTCTTGACAAGAAAAATTGCGAACTCTTGACCGGGTTCGAGAGAAAAATCCTCCGAAGAATTTTTGGCCCCCTACATGAGGATGGACGATTCCGTAGCTTACACAGTGACGAAATCTATGAGCGATACCATGACCGTTAGGTTGTGGATAAAATCCGGCTCAATAGGTTACGGTGGGCAGGTCACTTAATCCGTATGGATGAGCATGATCCAGCCCGGAAAGTTTATATCGGCAATATCTATGGTAGAAAAAGAAGACGAGGCAGACCCTGCCTGAGATGGAGCGATGACGTAGGTTAGGACGCCAGACAGCTTTTAGGGATATCGAATTGGCGCAAAACTGGGATGGCTGGAGTTCCTTATTAAGGCAGGCCTAGACCGGATACCGGTTGTTGCACCGTTGATGATGATGATGATGATGTTGTCGGCGTATGGGACTATCCAGTCTAGCAAGATAGCGGAGAATATCTTACGAATTGTACTCAGCAACGCGATACCTCTATAATTACTACATTGTGCGATATATCCCTTTTTATGTATGCGACAGGTAATGCCTCTTTGCCAGTCGTGAGGCATTGATTCGCTGTCCCACACCTTGAACACAAGTTGATGAACCAGTTGGTCTAATTGGTCGCCTCCATATTAAACCAATTCGGCTGTAATTCCGTCGGCTCCTTGCGACTTTTGATTTTGAAGCCTATGAATTACACGAGCTGTTTCTTCCATACTTGGTGGTGGCAGTATTTGTCCGTGGTCTTTAGTTGGCGGGACCTCCAACTCACCGATGTTTTGGTTGTTCAATAATTCATCAAAGTAGTCAACCCATCGCTCCAATTCCATCGGAAATCAGATTGCCCTCTTTTTCTCGGCAAGATGAGCATCGAGGTGTGAAAGACCCCATCCTGTTGACTTGTTGGTAAAACTTACACGCCTGGTGCGGTTGTACCCTGTATTTTTCGAGTGCACAGACCTGTTGATTCTCCCAGGCTTCCTTTTTCCGTCTGTGAAGTCGCTTCTCCGCTAGTCGGAGTTTGTGATAAGTCTCTGCGCATGCCCGTGGCTTTTGAGAATGCAGCATTACTCGATAAATAGCATTTTTCCGTTCCGTTGCTAGATTACATTGATCGTCAAACCAGCCGTTCCGACTCTTTTTGCGGCTGGGGCCAAGTATGTTTGTGGCCGTGTTTATGATAACATTCTTCAGGTGGTTGTGAAGATCATTTCTTGATGCTTCATATCCAGGATCTCTGTTGACTGCGGTTATTGCGGCCTCCATTTCCCTCTTATAGGTGTTGCGGAGGGCTGTGCTGTGGATGGCTTCAGTGTTAACTCTCACCTGATTGTCAGAGGGGTCTGAGTGGTGTTGTTATTCGAGCTCCATCGAGCACCATGCCAACAAGATAGTGATCCGAGTCTATATTGACCCCTTGTAAGTTGTGACACTCATCAAAGCTGAGAGGTGGCGGCGTTCAATCACCACGTGGTCAAATTGTTTGAAGTGATCCCGTCTGGAGAGGCCCACGTATGTTTGGGAACCGCTTTCCGCCCAAATCAAGTACTTCCAACAACCATTTCGTGCGATACTGCTAACTGGATAATGCGCAGTCCCTTGTCTGTGGTACCCCTGTGTACGCTCTGGAAGCCAACGTATATGGGCTCCGTCCCTACTTGACTGTTGAATTCTCCAAGTATGATTTTGATATCATACTTGGGACAGGCTTCGAGGGTCCGCTCAACTGCCTCGTAGAATGTATCCTACTTCGACCCCGCAGTCTCCTCTATAGGGGCGTGAATGTTTATGAGGCTTCTATTTCTAAACTTGCCTCGCAAACGCAGAGTGAATAGCCTTTCGCTTAGATTGTCAAAGCCGATAACAACAGGTTTCATATTTTGGCTGACTAAGAAACATACTCCGAGCACATGGTTTACTGGATAGCTTCTATGATAAATGCTGTAGTGGCTCTTCTCCAGAAAACCGGTCCCTGTCCAACGCATCTCTTGCAACCCTGTTACATCAGCCTTATATTGGGACAGGGTATCGGCTAGCTGCTCAGCAGCATTCGGGAGCGCACGTTCCATGAGAAAATGCGCAAATCGGCACTCCAGTGTGTTTGCCGGGTTCGTGTTAGTTAATCCTGTTCGAGGCTCCTTCTGTGGCCTCGTAACATCGGTTTTCCATGTAGCTTTGTCAGCCCTACCCAACCCCCAACCAGGAGGACCAGTTGGTAAAATTTGTCCCGTTTTTAGACGCGGGAGACTCGCCTTCATCCTTCTCCGGCTGCTGTTTTTCATTGAGAAAGAACTCGCAGCGATCACCTTGTGGAGGTGGAGATAGGGTTTGGTAGTAGAGCTGTTGGTATTGGTTCAACAGGCGCTCATCGGTTTAAAATATACGTACGCCTTTGCTGCTGATTCCTGGAAAGAACGTTCTCAGTTTTTTAGTCGAGGAGGTTGGCATTCTTTCCCAATTTCATTTCCAAGTAAACCCTCTTTGTTTACAGTTTAATGCATGTGGGTCATAGTAAATTCTCATTACGCCAACTCGCCTCCCGCCTCACTTCTAGAGGTCCCCAATGTTGTTGGTAATACTGGAAGGACCATTCGCCTACTAGTCGCTGCTGACTGGCTGCAAGCCACCGTATCCTAACTAAAGGCAATAAAGCGCATAGTATCCCCTTCTCTCCTGCTAACATCGTTTTTAGATTAAAAATAAGTTCCTCACTGAGCTCAAGAAATTTACTGATAAAATGGTCCGTGCTCCAAAGGTACGGAGAACCTACATACTAAAGAACAAGCAACCCTTTGGTCAAGCAGCTTGACTTGGGATCCTATTAGCACGTCATTCTGTGCCAGGAGCTATTGTTTCCATGCATATGTTAGTCAATTCCACTTGTCCTGACAATATGGCGGAGTGGAACTTCCACAATTAGACGAACTTACCAATAGCCCAATCCAACACACCCTTCCCCTTTAAAACCCAATTCACAATCGAAATTATAATTTAACCGGACCGCCAAGGCAACCCGACAAAGTCCAGTGAGAACCATACCAAGGAGCAAGACGAGGACTCTGGGAATCATTAGGCGAACAAGGTAACTGCCTTAGTTAGAGTAATAAGCCCCAACCGCGTGTGTAGGTGTCTTTGATTAGCTTCAAGGGGTGTTTGCAGTCTTCTTCAGTATCTCCAGCAAAAAACAACTTTCCTAGAGGTTTTATCCAATTAGTACGGTTGGACATGAAGCAACGCAAAACCGTTCGATTGTTGAATAATATTTGGACTGCAGTTGCAAGCGGGAGAGGCAGAGTTATTGCTCTTGCACCGTCCATAACTCAATGTTGTGAAACACGGTCTCATGTCTAATGAGCAATTATTTGCGATATTAATTTCCCATTAATTGTTCAGATACTGCTGTCGAATTTGGATTGATAGATACCGCAAAAAGTTGGGTATGGTCAAGCAACATTATCGGTTTGATAATTAGGTTAATACGAGCGAGCAGCGGACCAGCCTCCACTTGGTCACCTACCGTCATTAGAAAGGACTATCTGGTTTCGATCGAGAAAGCATGAAATCTGTCTGTCTTACATCACGACTACACCACATGAAGATGCCGTTTCAGATGAGCACTCAGGAAATGTTTTACTTTCTTCGACACGAAACATACAAAGACGGCTCATCCGCCGTCACATTTTCCTTAGCATTTTTTTCGGGTTTTCTGCTTTCAATTCACCATGTCGATATCCACAGTCGATAAATGAGCGTACGTTGATTGTAAAAGGTCAGCGGAAGTTTAATTACTATCATAACTTACTTTCGGATTATCGGATCGATGGATCATCACGAAGAAAAGTGTCGGTTGTGACTGTGACCGATACCCACCTGCTTATTTGGTCGGTCGGAGTGCACACCTTAAATTTGTACGAAATTGAATGGGTTGAGTGAATGAATGAGTGAATTTTACGGGGATGACTAGTAATTTGATGGATCAAATAGTGAAACTCATACATGAAGTCGCAAGCAACCATGATATCATTAGGGAAAAGTAACGGCGGGTCAGCGTCTCCTTAAAAAGCCAAGAGTCAAGAAATTAGTAGGCCAGGTCTTGAATATCTCCACGGTTCTTTCTCCAAAACACCAACTCCTTTGCAACATTGTATCCCACCCCGAACTGCACACCATTGTCATGTATCTTGAATAACCACTTTCTGAAAAATTCGTGAGTGTATTGTATCTTTACAATTAAAAACGGGGATCAGAAGTCTTTAGCGGAAAGTGCTCGACCTTTAGTGCAAAACTGCAAATACAAAGCCGGGCGGTCCTCCCATGTTCAACTGAATCCATAATTCTGCCAAATAAACGAAGAAGAAACGGGAAACAATGAGCAATTTCGATACAACAAGCCAAGATACATACCCCGGGGTAAAATACAGTAGACTTATATATGAATGCACGTGTACTGTGAAGGTTATGCCACATTACACTCATTGATTCAATTTCAGGAAACGTATGTAGGTATACATGCTCTGACGTACCACAAAAGACGATAGGTCATGATATGAGCCCACGGAGTTCTGCTCATATACGACATGTGTCCGTTTTGCCAGTTATCCCGAAAAGGCGGTACCAGAACGCTTTCCGCCATGGATTATAAGTAAATTACATACCATGTTGTTCAATACAATTCCAGAAACGGCAGGTGGAAATGTTCAAAAGAGTTACTTCGTGGAAGTTACTTTAGGAGTTTTTTGGTTGACCGGAAGAGAGGCTCTGGGTCTTATCATGTCCAATATAATACAGCTCAAAGTGATGCTTTTATTTAGACAGAAATGACGGGAATCAAGATGGTATCGGCGATGTCGAGGGTAAATGCATGTATTATCAATAAGGCTGCTATACATAAAAAGATCTTTTTGCCTTTGTCTAAGATGTTTTTGTTGTGAAACCAAAAAATGCAGCGTAGAGTATCACGTACCACTGTTTCCCTTTTGCCGGTGGGAAAGAGAAATGGTCTAGGCGGGATCCCCAGCAACACGTCAGAAACCAAACTGATGAAAACCAACCCTCAATGTGGTACTCTGGAAAATGCTAGCCCATACGAGCACAGGGTTGACGTGGCATCCTCTATGATTTATGGAGGAACCATGCCTCTTATGTATACACTGCTATAAACCGTACTATGCTCTAGAACGACTAAGTACTCCAAACTTGCCAAAGAACGGGTCGAAGGTTTCCGAGTGGCGAACACAAATAAAAAATTGGAAATGCTTTTCCCTATTAGGTCTGATGAGGCCAGATAACTACATTCAAAATGCAGCGCTATCTTATCCCCTCTTTCCTCTCGATTCCACCAACTTGATAGTGTCAAGTATATGAACTCCCCCTCGAACACCACCTAGTTGTCCAAAAATATATGAAAATGGAAACAATGGATTGTAATTCTTCAAGCGGTAAGAAGTCACAGACTTCCAATCCAACCGCGACTTTGAGAAATCAGGTCGTGGCCAAGAACGGTTTTTTGCAGGGGGCCTCACCAAATTTATGTTTCCCCACGAAGAAATCTCTGGAAGACAGCCTTTCCACTTCAATGGAAAACCTACACCCGGTCAGCCAGAAAAGATAGTACAGGAACTCCCTTAATGAGAGAAAGTGGAAACCTGATTACGACCGGCCTACCCGTGACACTGTTTCCTAACTCTTCCATAAAACGGGAGAGGAAGACTCGGCAGAAGGAAATTTCAACCGCAAAAGAAAAGCGGCTACAGGTTTGCCTGTCAGAACTTTCTCCTTCGCCTCTACCAGGAAAAGCGGAAGAAAGGGAAGCTAGTCATGTGGACGCAGCTGGTCTAATTCTGGTGTGTGGAAACAGATCCATGCCGCCCGAACACCGTGAACCTGGGACTCCTCGCAGCCGAGGACAGCGGAAGGCATTGCGAAGGAAGGCGAAGTTTCTTGGTAATGAAGACATGGACGTTGATACACCACTAAGTGTGGCAACGTCGAGAGAAATCAGACGCAAGAAAGCGAAACTTTCGGCGGAGAGTGAAGACAAGCTGGTTACCTCGGTGAGATCTACACTGGACGCAGCAGGCTTTTTAGTTAGCGCCAGTTTCCAAATTAGACTGGACTTATGTCTACAAACATAAGAGTTAGTCAAATTAACCTGCAGCATGCTAAAACCTCTTCCTATCTACTGGCGGCAAGGCTGGCAAAGCTGGCAAAGCTGCAGGACTGTCCCTATGGATTTCAGGTTAAGGAGCCATGGGTTCGTTTTAACAGAATCTGTGGTATTGGATCAGTCAAGGGGACCAGGATCTTCTTCGATGAAAGATCGTCGAGATCCAGGGCCTACGTTCTGATGTCAAAATTGTTAGACGCAACAATGTTGAAAAAATTCTGTTCCCAGGAACTTATTGCGGTCAACTTACAATACCAGGTTAATGGTAAGAGGAGAAACGTCATAGTTACTTCTGCTTACTTACCCGATGATTTTTTGTGCCGTCGGCCGATGCAAGAACTAAGGGATCCGCTAGTGTATGCTGAATCAAGTGGCCTCAAACTCTTAATAGGTTGTGATGTGAAGGCTCCGAATATTTGTTGGGGCAGTAAGAAATGCAATCCTAGAGGAGAGAAGCTGTGTGATTTTATCACGTCAGCTGGTCGAAGAGAAGTGAAGTAATTGAACTAACAATCTGCACTTCAAAGTTGTTAAAGTTGATTAGAGACTCGCGAGTGCAGGAATATAAAGTCTCACGCTCAGATCACCGTTACTTAGAATTTAGTTTAACTATTGCAGCCGAACAGCCTGTAATACAAAGGCGGAATCCTAGGAAAACGGATTGGACAAAGTTCAATGAACTTCTTGGCGACAAAGTTGAGCTTCCTATGCGACTAAGGACTTCTCTGGCAATAGAAGATCAATTGGAAACCTTGAATCACACACTTTTAGAATGATTTGAAGAGACTTGTCCTATTTCCCGAGGCCAACGGTAAAACGATTCCATGACGGAACCGAGAACTGCAAAAACTCAGGAATTTTTAAATCGTGCTTACAAAAGCAATAAGAAAGAAGACTGGTTAAAATTCCGGAACTCACAGCGTGGATATAAGAGGCTCGTAAAACATTCGAAACGAGAATCTTTTAGAACATACTGTGAGGAACTGGAAGGTAAAAGGTAGACTTCCAGGAGTCCTTAATAAGAATGAGTACTCCAAGTTAAACTCTGTTAGAAAACCGGATGGTACTTTCACGAAGTCCAGAGTTGAGTCTATACAGACTCACTTGGAAGTACACTACCCGGGAGAAGAGGTCTCAGAAGTGGGAAGAATTGAAGTGACGGTTTCTGCAAGCCTTTCAACACGAAGGTGTTGCAAGAGGAATTGGGACCCTACGAGAGCGGTTGTTACCAATGAAAAGGCAAGAGCTGCTATACTACCATTTGAACACTTCAAAGCACCTGACAAGGATGGCATCTACCCAGCGATGCTAAAGGAGGGTATAGAGCATTTAGAGCAACTTCTAAAAAATATTTTTCGAGGATGTCTTGCTCTGGGCTACGTGCCTTTCTCTTGGAAGAAGGTGAAGGTAGTCTGGAAACCATTCAAATCCAAAGAACTTCAAATCAGCCTAACTTCATTTTCGCTGAAATGTCTGGAGAGACTGGTTGAGTGTCACATTCCCGAGAAGGCGGTAAGGTTGCGCCTCCTAAATGAAAACCAATATGCTTACCAACATGGAAAGTCCTGTGAGACTGCTATTCATTCTTTGGTCACAAAGATAGAGGATGCAACTTTGAAGGGTGAGTACGCGATGGTGGTGTTCGTGGACATTGAAGAGGCTTTTGACTGTGCGCCCTTTCAAAAGCTCTCTAATAAAGTGGATCTACGCTATGCTAACGCAGAGATTCTTGTGTGCTGAAGTGGATGCTAATCGCTACCTAACAACGGAAGCGACGAAAAGCTGCCCTCAAGAAGGTGGGCTATCGCCACTTCAGTGGAGTCTCCTGATCAACTCACTACTATGCAAACTCCAAAATCAGCCAATACACGTTCAAGCTTATGCCGATGACGTGACTGTGCTGACTTTTGGTCAAGATCTCGGAATGGTGTGTAGAAATACACAACGCGCCATTGATTTGATTAACAGTTGGTGTTTCAGGCATGGACTTTCAGTAAATCCAAATAAAACCACAATGGTACTATTTACAAAAAGGAGGAAACTGAATGGTCTTTGGCTCCCAGAGATGAAGGGTACAACCCTTCTTCTTTGGAACAAACATTCAAAGAAAAAGATAAAACGAGCTCTCACAGCTTATGGGCTGTGTAGGCAGACTTTTGCCTCGACATGGGGACTTAGGCCTCAGATAGTAATGTGGATATATGTTGCTATCATTAGGCCGATGTTCGTTTATGCATCCGTAGTGTAGTGGGTTAAGATGAAGCAAAAGAGTTTTCGATGTAAACTAGCCACACTGCAAAGAACTGTGTGTCTGGGTGGCACCAGTGCCATAAGCACCACATCCAGCTCTGAATGCATTACTCAATTTGCAGCCCTTGGATTTGTTTATTCAGAACGCTGCAATGAGAGCAGCTCATAGACTAGTTCGACTAGATCTATGGGAAAACAATGGACGTGGGGGCACAGAGCACTGAAACATTCATTGGCAGAACTGAATCTAGTTTTCGCAATGCCTTTCGATTCTCAGATCCCCATATATCTGATTCGTAGAAGATATTTTGTTATCTTGAAACGGAGAGAAAACTGGGACGAAACAGATGAACGCGTGTCAGAATATACTGGCGTCTTCTACACCGATGGCTCAAAGACAGAAAGTGGTTCTGGAACAGGAGTCTACCTCTTGAATAAAAACAAGAAGTGGGCTTTTCCTTTGGGACAATACACAACGGATTTTTGGGCTGAAGTGGATGCAATCTTAATAGTGGCAACCTGAATGATTGACAAGCGGTTGAAGGGCAGGCGCATCGCAATTTGTACCGATAGTCAAGCTGCATTGAAGGCGTTGAGTAGTGCTTTGATCACTTCGAAAATCATTCAGGAATGGAGAAACCGATCGAATTCTGTTTGTAGATTTTTTTCTTTTTCAACAAGACTTGTTAGCACTATTGGTATTTGCAAAAATAAATATATCCACACCAACGAAAAAGAAAAAAACCATTTTTTTTTATTATTTCAAATAATTAATCGCTGGAAACACCGCATAATTACACTCAGATAATCCATATTGGATCAGGACCTTGAAATGTGTTAGTACACTGCAGGATTATAGTACCCTGTAGGAGACAATATGGCCAGCATTGCGCTCGCCCGAGATTGTTACCCTGATTTGACTCAGGTACTCATTCACAGCTGAGTCGACTGGTATCCGACATCAAATCACGATACAAATCCCACTGTCACCAGTAAGATTTGAACCATGACCTTCCGTACGACAGTCTTGTGCTCTAACCACTCAGTTATCCAGACATCTAGATTCAATACTTTACTCTGGGTGCCTGGTCATTGTGGTGTAGAGGGAAATGAAATCCTGGATGTCTTAGCAAAAGAGGCTTCAATTTTCCCCATGCCCCGACCGGAACCAGCAATTGGGGTATCAGTAGCGTTGGCTGATGCTGCTATTAAAAACTGGGAACAAACTTCCCATAATGACAGATGATGAAGCCTTAATGCTGCTAGACAGACCAAACTTTCCTGTCAGAATCAAACAAACATACTGCAAAGTTTATCCTGTCGAAAAGCAGAAAGACTTGCAGAAGTATTGTAGGCATTCTGACTGGCCATAATTCAGTAGTTTGGGCATATGTTCAGAATAGGAATTATCCAAGATGATAGGTGTCCATCTTGTAATGAGGAAGCGGAATCCACGGAACATTTTCTATGTAAGTTACTCGCCTACGAACGCAGATTTTTGATGCTGATGTGCTCCAACTGTAGCGGGTGGCATCGCATACACTTTATTCCGTTAGACGGGGGAATCGAATACAATGGACCACTAAGGTCTGAGTGCTCAGAGGCTTTGCCTCTCCCCCACCCCAAACACACACACACTCCTCAAAATAAAAGGACAATAATCCTCGCCATCAATGCACTCTAACGGAATAGAGTCGACGGCTTTGACGGTCTCCCTGCTGATGTGATTAACACAGATGTTTTTGGGCTTCAACTTACATCTATTAGTAAATCCTGGTATTCTGAGATCAATTTGACGAGAGCAACCAAGCCGTTGATCAGTTATTTAGGAAACGTTCTCGTTATTATATTCAAAATCTTAAAATCAAATATACCAACATCAAGTTGAGGCTGTTCAGCGTTCTCACTATGTTACTTCAATACATGGGGGACATTCTAGCAAGAGAATATAAAAATTAGGAACTTCGTCGGCGTACGGGGCAGATACCCATGGATGTGTGATGAGAAGATGGATGTGACAGTGTATAGGATATTTAACATGCGCACACATTTAAAAATTGCGACAACTCCCTTGCGGGTTATGTCAGGTAATGGAACCTGCTATTCTAGGATGGCGACCCAAAAACTACTTGATGCAGAACAGTAGAGAAGTAGTGCAAACTTCTGGAAGCGTCTTGCAGCTGAAACATATTATCAGGGATCGCCAACGATAGCGCATAGGTGCGATTGATGGGCTACACCCCCTTATTGGTTTTACGGCAGCCATATATGTTTTTATAGATGCTATTACAGGTATACCTCGACTTATCACACTTCGACTTGTATCATTTTTGAGCAATCTGTTCAAATAAAGCCTAAAAGGATCGGACATAATTATCTGACACACAAGAAGTGTATTCTAAGTGACAAAATTGTTTTAACAGAAAAAGGATCAAAAACCCACATAGCAATATCGCTAAAGGATACAGCTCCCAGCATGGCCGGGAACCCAGAGTATCCACACTCTGTTGGACGAACCGAGTGTATTCAGTCTCTCAAGGCATTCCTATACCAGTTTAGAGTTCACTTGGTTGGACTTAAGTGCCTTCATCGCAGCTTGGCTATCGGTGAGCTATGTTCTGCCTCCTGTAATTCCTTTGGAGTTTAAAGGAGGCACATGTGTCTGATATATATTTCCGCCTGGAATATGCTGGTGTACCTGCCCATTGGCTCGAAGTACATTTTCCTTGGACCAATGGCACCGGTACCCGCTCCCTCTGCTGTGAGGGATCCGTCAGTGTACCAAGTAATCAGTTGCTGGTTTAAGCCGTATGGTGCAACTACGCTCTCCCAGTTTGCCTTGTTATTTCAACGTGTTTCAAACTTCTTATCGAAGTGAAACCCCCTTTGGTAATTGGGGATACCGCCTAGAAAGAATATTAATCTTCCCTCGATTTAGGCAGCTTCCTGCCTCACTGATACTCCCGGCCATCCTGAATATTGCCTCCTTGTGTGCCGAGTTCGGTTCATTCTGCTCAGATTACCGCTCCATAGGTAATCATTGGCCTTACTATTGCAGTATATATCCAAAGTGGTACCTCCGGGCTGCAACCCCATTTTTTTCCTGCTATAGACCTACAAATCATCAGAGCCCTCGTGGCTTTCTGACAAGTGTTTCCAACATGCGTCTTCCAGAGTAATTTTTGGAGTAATTCCCAAATATTTGACCTTTGTTTCTCGTTACACCTCCATATCATGTAATCTTATGGCTTCCAGGTGATCAAGATTACGCCTCCTAACGAATGGCATTATGGTGATTTTTCCTGGATTGATCTACAGTCACACCTTCTTGCACCAGGCACTAGTAACCCTTAGTCCAATTTGGATTCTATCACATAGGGTATCTTCATATTTGCCCATACAGATTAAAACAATGTCGTCCGCATAACCCTGGACCTGTATTCCAGTATTTGTTAGCACACCCAGGAGTTCGTCCACTACCATACTCCACATCAGCGGCGATAGTACCCCGCCCTGTGGACAACCTTGAATGGTGTTCATGACAATAGAATTTGTACCTGTCGGTACTTCTATTTGCCTGCTTTCTAGCATTTTGCCCATCCAGAATGCCAGGGTGTTTCCCACTCCCTTGCAGCTCAGGGTATCTTGTATCTCTGTGTGCGATGTGTTGTCGCATGCTCCTCCGATATCCACACAGTGCTATTTGTTTCGTTTCTATGACATCCCGTAGTACATCTGTCAGCTGATACAGAGTAGTTTCAGTTGATCGTCCTGCCCGGTAAGCGTGTTGACAGTGATGTAGGGGATTACGCATTAGAACATTAGTTCTAATATAGTTGTCTATGACCTTCTCCACCATTTTGAGTACGAACGATATTAGACAAATTGGTCTGAAAGATTTAGGGTGAAAAGGATCTTTTTTACCCGCTTTCGGAATAAAGACCATTTTTACCCGTCTCCATGCCCTTGGTATATATCCTAGTGCTATGCTTCCCCTTACCACCCTCAGAAGAGACTCTAAGATAATTCCTAGGCCTCTCTGGATTAGTGCTGGGAAAATGCCATCTACTCCGGGAGATTTCAGTGGCTTAAAAGTTCTCACTACCCACCTTACCCTAGCTTCTGAGCATACCTCTTGAAGGTGGGCAATGTTGTTGCCCAAGTGCGTTGTATAGAATTCCCAATCCATTCTCCTGAGATTCCTTATTATTCTTTTTATTTCGGAGTTATCCTCAGTATCGAATCTGATTATCCTGTGATCAGACATAGAGAGCTCATCCGATACCCTCCAATTCCTGACCATTCCGTGCATTAGTGTAATTCCAAGAGTTATGTTTAGTACTTCCTGTCTAGTGCTAGTCACAAATGTTGGAGTGTTCCCTAAGTTATATATTTCTAACTTATTGCTAAGAATAAATTCGAGAAGCTACTCACCTCTACGATTGGTGTCGCTGCTTCCCCCGATCAGGAACTCTGAAAGACATATGTATTTTAAATTACGCTTAAGAATTATGCAAGCCTTGGTTTTTGACAAGAGGAGTCCCAAATTACCTGCACGCTTCCTCCTTGCAGACCACGAATTTGCCGCTGATACACCCAGGGCTCCTGAGCCAGCTCTATTCCAATGGTCTCCTTGGAACTTGCCCTTGCAATTACCGCAGATGCAGCTTTCGCTTGCTGGAGGTTTATCTGGGCTATCTTAGTGCTGGCCATTGGTTCCATTATTGTTGGGAGCTCTTTTGCACTGTCGAAGTATCGCCCTCCTCCTCCGACATGGCGCTTTCCTGCGCGTCGCTGTTCACCCTGAGTGCGGGCCCCGCTTTATTGGTTTTCGTTTTTTTTTTCTTTATTACTTGTACTCATTTGATTCCCACGAGTATGGGGGTTAGGAGGCCGCCGTGTCATAGCACGGTAAGGTCTAACTTACTCACTGAGGTGACCAGGTATCAGTGAGGCTCCGTTCGAATACAATCTGTTACCCATGACCGCAAACTATCCAATGGGCACGGTTCGCATCACACTCTGGGTTCGGGGAGGTGTTTTTCGACTCCCCAATCTAGATCCGTAGCGTTTTGTTAATAGTAGGGTCACCTCGTACAGGTTGTGGCTATCACCACTCACTAACGGTCTTGGTAGACGAGAGGCTTCGCCCCTGAAAAGCCACGCACCGCCCCAGAGGAGAGACAGCTCATCCTCAGAGAGAGATAGGTTGCTTTAACCCTAATAGGTGCTATATGCGAAATGTTAGTTTTGGTACTTCATGAGAAACAAATGACAAATATCGAAGAATTGTACTCTTCTTTACCCTATGCAGACGATTCTTGACAATTTAGATTGTACTTACTTTTATCCACCTCATTATCTTATAATCGGATTCGCCATACTTTTCAGGTTAGTCAAAATCGCTAATATCACATATGTACCTACACATCTACTCATTCTTTCCTCTCCTTATGGCCGAAATGTACAATTAATAAAAATAATTATATAACACGTTCCGGTTTCATGGGAAAAAATTATACTCTAAGCTATCAAAAGCACGCATACGAGTGCATATTAATGTACCTCCAAACTTCCCTTCTAGCAAAAAACAGGGTAAATAGTAATATCTTTGCGGCTGATTCAGAATCGTGTCATTTCAATTACAAGTTGGCCAATCAAATTTTTTGACTAAGGTAAATTCATAATTGATTTTGACAGAATTGCTTTTTATCAGATACTAAATCGACTAAAGAAAATTTATCTCACGGAAATTAAAATTCGTCAGCTGCGGCGTACTATTGTTAATCATATCTATATTGTTTGCCAGCACATATGCGAATACCTTCGCGGTCGCTTAATTCCGGCATTGGGTCTCCATGGTCCGCAGTCTGGTTTGCAGCACTCTCAGAATAGGGTTCAACCGTACATAGATAAATCGAGGCGCCACATATGCATATCTAGTTTTCATTAATTGCTAAATTTAAAATCGAATAGATATTTAGATATTTCGGAGGTGAAAATTGAAGGTAACTACCCTGACCAGCGCAAATGCGATAAGTGCCCTAATTCTGCCTTGTAATCTAACATCGCAGCCAATTCAGAAAAGTAGATTACAAATAGGGTACAATTTTGGTAAACCTCTAATAACCACTCAATTTAGAAAGCTAACAAGGTAATTAGGGTATTCTGTGCAATTTCACTCGTTGCTAACTACATAAGTGCATCTTTTACGCTGTTGAGTTTCAGAAGGTGGGCATCTGTGGCTGTGACTTATGTACATCTTGCTGACTGGAAAATCCGTAAATTCGATATCGTACAATGGACCAGGCTAACCCTAACGGCAATCTGAAAGCGCACAAATGAGCTGAAAAAAATTTCAGAAGTCTATTGTAAATCGCAGCATAACAAACACATAAACAGCTAATCAAAGTAACTAATAATAACTGAAATCTCCTCAACGGTGAATAAATCATTTTAGTCAGAAATGCCGGTATCCAAATGAGTCCGTCATAAATTCTTGTCTTGTCCTTCTGTTTATGTGCCAAACAATTAATTTTAATCGATGTAAAATGCACGCGTACGTTGAAATAAATTCGGTGTGTCAGCCACATGACCAATGATCACACATCATTGTTAGGAAACGCTAAGTTTCGGTGCCAGCTACTTGGTTACATATGGGCAGATACTCTTACTATTCGCGGAGATTTGCGCGGAGTTATAGCATCCACTCAAGGTTATAATTTGCAGCCATTGAAGGAACCAATGCAATTTGGAATATGCTAAGCAGATTATTAGTTGACTCGCCGTGGGTTGGTCCAAAGATAAATTACATTCTGTTGGGCTTTTTTCCTAATCCGTCTACTTTTGAAAGTTGGAGCCACTGCAAAGAATTCTGTATTGTAAACAGCACTGAGTCAATATAACCGAAAGATTTTGGACCTTCAAAAAACGGTTGATGGCTTTGTCCAGATCTGAGGCAACTCTGAATCTCTGCTACCGACGGCTGCGGTGTGAATTCTTGGAAAATACGTGTCTCTCTGGTTCTTGACTGGGATAAACCCCCATGATGCAGAGATAATACAAACTGAACAACAAACAAAAATAGGAAACTTGCACCGAAGGTGCGGCGAGAGTAGAGTCGGTTGAATGTCAACCTCTCAATCTTCTTACCTAGACTCGAATCCCGAATCGTCATAAATGTTTGAATTCCTGCGATGACGATCAGCCAACTTGGGGTTGAATGAGGTAAGCAGATGGGGCTCTAGTAAGCATTCTCCTCTTTCATGCGGGGCTACCAGTTGGCAGTCCAGAGGCCAAGTAGAAGGAGTGGCAGGACCTGCGACCACGAAGCGCCATCTTGAATCATTATATCGACTTTCACCGTCCTGTGCCATCTTTCAAGCATCCCATTGGACTGAGGCTGATACGCGGTTGTCCGGGGACGTTTGAAGCCGACAAGTTTATCATCTTCGAGAAGAGGATACAAACTGAATTCCACGGTTGGTGATTATAACTGTGATGTAGATCTTGACCTTAGCAACACGTGACGAAGCCTCAGCAACTACGTCGAAAGCATACTGGCTGTTAAAGTTCAGACACTGGAGTTGGCGAGGGAACGCTTTATTGGGCTCCTGTTTCAAAGCAAAGGTGAGTGGCTTATGGCCCCTGTGAACGGGGTGCTTTCAAGAAAATACTGGAAGTATTTTATTGCTAGGCACGCGGCTCATAACTCACGATCTCAGGTGCTATAATTCCATTGAGCTGGGTTCAGTTGCTTGGAAAATAAATTCAATGCTGACAGATTTGGTGAAGGGCAGCACTTACGGCAAAGTTTGAAGCATCACCGAATAGCCTAGGAGTGCAATTCGCTGAGGAAATATCAATAGAATGGCTTCCACCACCGCTTGGTGGTCTCTAATGGTTCTAGAGACTACGCAATCAAGCGAAAGTTTTCATTCCGTTGCGGTTGGTAATGGGCGGTCTTGGGTAAAAAACGGCAGTAAAAAATTTAATATTCCCAAGAGCTCTCTGAGAGCTTTAAATATTTTCCGAAGTGGGAAGCTCCAAATCACTTGGATGCCTTCAGGGGTAATCAAATGACCGAGAGTTCTGGACCGCCTCAAAAAGACGTTGAAAATTGCACTCGAAGTGTTCTAAATTCTGGCACTCTTCTTGTGTGAGTATATTTGAGTGCAGAACTATCCCATTTGTACGTAGCCCGTTAAGAATGTGCATTTAGCATGTCAGATTTAATACAGGGTGCGGCAGCATCAGATAATCCATATTGGATGAGGGCCTTGAAGTGTGATAGTGCACTACAGGATTATACAGGGTGCGGCAGAATAACTTCCTTTTTTCAAAACTCAATAAAAACTATTGTATGCATCGGAAAATATTTATTTATTTTTTATAATGTGGGTACATGTCTTAAGTTTTTATTTACATTGTTTTGAAGATCAAATCTGTTAGGTGACGTTCCCCATTCTCCATACGTTGCGTAAACCGATTTCTGGCGTTTGTCATGACTCTTGTTAGCATAGCAGGTGTTATGTTGGCAATTTCTTCTTGGATGTTGGTCTTCAAATCTTGTAGGGTTCTTGGACGGTTCACAAAAACACGGGATTTCAAAAAACCCCATAGAAAAAAATCACAAGGGGACAGATCGGGAGAGCGTGCGGCCATTCCAAATCGCCTCTAATTGAGATAAGGCGCTCCGGAAAGTGTTCCCTCAAAACAGCCATCGATGCTCTTGAAGTGTGTGCTGTTGCACCGTCTTGTTGGAACCAAGTGTCCCCCAAATCCAAATTTTCTAGCCGTGGGAAAAGAAAATTCTGTAGCATGTTTACATACCGGTCCGAATTCACTGTCACTGTAACCTCATTTTCCTCAAAAAACCAGGGACCAATAATTCCAGCTGAGGAAATTGCACACCACACTGTGACTTTGGGTGAATGCAAAGGCTTTTGATGCAATTCTCGAGGGTTGGTGTCAGCCCAATAGCGCATGTTTTGTTTGTTAACCGATCCACACAAATGAAAATGGGCTTCATCGCTAAAAAAAACAATAGCACCCTCGGGAACGACATCAAGAAGAAGCTCACACGCGTTCATCCGAGAATTGAAGTCACGTTCTGAAAGTTCCTGCACTATCGCCATATTATAGGGATGAAAATGAAGATCATCACGAAGAATTCCTCTCACAGAACGATCGGATAGTCCAAGGGCAGATGCGTGTTTGCGCGCAGAACGCCGTGGCGATCGCAACATTGACGCTCTCACTGCTTCAATGTTCTCAGCTGATCTAACGGGCCGAGGGACTCCAGTTCTTCCTTTTGTCGCACTTGCAATTTGTCTGAATGTAGTGACCCATGTAACAATTGATTTGCGGTCTAGGACGGGAGCCAACGGGGCTAAATTAAAGCGATTCCGAAATGCTCGCTGTGTTGCAATAACCGAACATCCGCTTGAAAAGTAAACCTCAACGGCAAAGGCACACACCTCACTATTCCAACGCATGATGGCGACTGAACCGTGTCGGGACAAAACTTTACAGTATCCCCTCTTGAACGAGACCACTAGCGCTCCGCTATGACATCGACTAACTGAGTGGCGCGCATTTTAAAAAAGGAAGTTATGATGCCGCACCCTGTACTGTGGGTTGTAAATTCACACGGTAAAGACAACTTTGAGCTACTGTAACTTTGTTACTAATAGTATGATTTTGATCAACCTTGGAGATAATATGCTTCTTCTCTTATATTTTATGCTACTACCAACTTTTATAGCTCTGAGATAAACTTAAGGGGGGTCTTACTCAATTTTTCCAAAAATATGGTAATATAATATTATTAACTTAATTTGAAAAGATATCGATATGGAAAGTATTTTGAGGCCTGGGCACCATATAGAGGCAGCTTCATGATTTTTTTCAGATTTTTCGGTTAGGCAGTTTCTGAGAACGGGTCCGTTAAAGAAATCATCACTTTCCACCCCTTCCACTCTCCACTTTTTTAACAAATCTCAAAACTAAGACCGGCTTCGAAAAGTACTAATTAAGATCTTTCATTTTGATACACATGAGTATATTCGTTGAAAAAAATTTTTACACCCCCCCCCCCCTTTTACATGTATGGGGACCCCCCTAAATCTCAACGTAGAAGGATATCACTCACTGCATGTCTGGGGGTCCACAAGTCCCATCTACTCACAAAATTTCGTGTCAATCTGTATAGCCGTTTTTGAGAAAAGTGCCTGTGACGGGCAGACAGACAGACAAATCATCCACTGCTAGTATGGCCCTGGCGAGGATGATGCCGAACGTGGGAGGGCCACGGCATACCTCTAGGTTGCTTATAGCCAGGGTGGTGACCTCAATCATGTTCTACGCGACCCCAGTTTGGAGCGAGGCGTTGCGGATGTCAGTTAATACTTGCAAACTGAATGCAGTCTACAGGAGGACAGCTCTGAGGATATGCTCTGCCTTCAAGACTGTCTCAGATGATGCAGCATTCGTTATCACTGGTATGATGCCGATTGACATCTTGGCAGATGGGATAGCGAATATATATCATGCGAAGCCAATCTCTCCCTTATTGCAGGCGAAGAACGCTGAGAGGGAGAGATCCATAAATAGATGACAAAAGCGGTGGGAACGCTCGGGAAAAGGACTCATCGGCTCATTCCTGCCATCAAGGAATAGTTGGAGAGACGACACCGTGAGATTAATTATAATCTCACCCAGTTTCTCACGGGGCATAGAGGATATCTCCAATACCTTCACAGGTTTAAATTGGAGACCTCACCCGACTGTCCAAATTGTGATGGAGTCCCAGAGGACCCACAGCATGTATTCTTCCACTGTCCGAGATTTGTGGAAGAAAGGAGGAATCTAGAGGAGACTCTAGGAGAGGTGCTGGTACCAGAAAATCTGGTGCAGAAAATGCTAGCCCATCATGAGATTTAGGATGCGGTCAACTCCATGATCGCATCTATTCAAGATAAATTGCGAAAGGCAGAGGAAAGGAGAAAAGCGCGGTCACGTGCGCCGCGTATAGAAGAAATGGGATTAAGCTAGATTTAGCTGACTTCGCCCCGTGATGTAATACCTTATGGTGGTTCCACGGGGCAGGGAGGGAGTCGGGGGTGGTTTTCGTGGGTAAAAATCCCACACGCTCGTGTGTCCAGACCAGTGCCTTTTGAAGATTTCCACCACCTCAAAAAAAAAAAAGACAGACAGACAGACATTGAACCAATTTTAATAAGGTTTTGTTTTGCAAACAAAACCTTAAAAAAATGGACATTCCGTAATACAGAGTGAATGAATCTCAGAAAGGTTTTCACCGCCTTGCACAGCCCAAAAATCATCCTAGTTAGCTCGAAGAGTCAGCAAGCATGCCTATTGCCGTTTTCGAAATATTTTCGGCAAATACAGCGATTTAGTGATATGCCTTGACTAAGTCCAAGTTCGAGAAAATAAGGCATTTTGCGAAACAACGTGAAAGAATAGAATGGGGTATCGGCCCAAAATCGTCTGGGCATTTAGACGTCAGTAATCCCCACACGGGCTTCATTCACCATTGACTTGAGGGAGCATCTAAAGTGACGAAGACCGACAGCTGTCTGAAGGTCTGTAAATACTCTGCTTGTTAAATTCTTCAAACTCTTTCCGCGTAACTGAGAGCCTCTGCTTTGAGAAAGGACGCACCTGAGAAAAGATACGGGAGCTAATAGTGTTGATGTAGAGCTGAGCACAATAGTTAACAGGCTCAAGGTGATCACGCTCAGTAGTGATGTTGCGGTATTTTTGCAATGCGGCATCAGAAACGATGGAAAGGGTGTTGGGTGTGCAGGTTCTTTCTGATGAACTAAGCGGGTTGTGGGATGTATGGGGGCAATGCAATCCATTCAACTAGCAATCCATAGTGGAATAGGAAGTGTGCCTCTGAGATGAGAGTGCTGATATCCGCTATAATGACGCCCGCAAGGGTAAATTACGCTTCAAGTTGGCCGAACCAAGTTGCCAGCTTCCTACGCTAAAATGCATGCAGCCGTACTGCCACGGAAGTTATTGAAGGACCTACCTGGGTTCTGTCTGCGGACATTCTATGACGAAGCGAAGCAACCTGTAAGGACAACAGACCCAAAAGATAATCGACCGTTGGAAGGAGCCGAAGAAAAGAGCTGCACAGTTTCATTCGGCGTTTTTTTTTTTAATTTTGCAAAAACAGTTTACAAATTATTATGCAAATTCATCTCAATGCTGTATGACTAACAATTTTCGTCTTGCTCTAGAAATCGCCACTATCTGCGGAGCCCATGTATTGTAGTCGACACTCGTCCAAAGACTTCACTCTTCATGGGAATATATATTATACATTATACGTTCAAGGACGTGCGTTTCACTTCCTGAGCGAGGTTTACTTATCCAAATGGACAGCTGTTCACTCACCTGGCACCCGTAGACCCGATTCCGATTCTTTTACGACTTACGAGCGACCGCAATGAGAAAGTCTTTTCTTGGTCCACTCAGGTTGAGATAACAACGCAGACACATTCCTTCTTCACTTGACGCGAAGCTTTAGCTCCCCGCTGCGGACACACTTGGCAGCTTTCCGCAACGAATAGCATATAACTGCACCTCAGTTCGCCAATATTAGGCATTGTCCTTGTCAAATGTGAGCCAGCTTTTGAATTTTTTTAATCCAACTTACTCAACTCGTCATCGTTCATTACTCCCAAGTGCCTAAATATCAATTTTGAAACGATCTCAGCGTCAGCCAACCCAGATACTGATAATATTATTTTTCCTGATATTCAGATTCAATTCATCCCCAGTCGTTCAAATTGAAAGCATTTTTTGAACTCTAAGACCCCGCTACGCAACCGTTACCATGTCAGATCAACGAACCTTTTCATTGCAGTCGGCATTGAATAAACTCACCGAAATCTGCATTGCCGCTTTAACCGTTGCCACCGTTTCCTCACTGAACAGAAGGGATCTAATGATTACCACTCTCTTTAGCATCCTTCCCATAGTATCTAGGAAAAATAAGGCTCGCTATGAAGGCGAAGCTATCTACTTCAATGTATACGACGAAAGGCAAGGAGTTTTTATCAGGGTAAGTCCTGTTGGTTAGTGGAGAGAATAGAGCAGTCAACCACAGATGTTTGGGCCAATATTCTGTTGAGACGGCGTTTGCTTCCTAGTGGGAAGCCTCACCACTAGTGGAACTAGAAAATCGCAGCGCCTAAATAGTTGTTCTCCTGAATAACAAGGGCAAAGGGGGGAGGGGGGCTGAGTCAGAGGGAATAAGAGCAAAAGTAATAATAAATTAGTATGAGAGAATACTATCCCTTAAGAGAAGGAACAATTGTGGTTCCGGCTAATTTTCAACTGTTATCTTCGCAATAGCCCGTGTCCAGATGGCTCAAGTGGTTAGACCGCTGGCCAATCGTAGCGGAAGGTCACGGTTCAAATCTCACTGGTGGCAGAGGGATTTGTTATCGTGACTGGTTGTCTAATATCAGTCGACTCAGCTGTGATTCAAATCAGGGTAATAATCCCGGTTACGGTCATGAATGAAGTTCCGTAGTCAGCCAGATCTTGTAACGTCATCTGGTGACCTGGCGGATAACTTTCCCCGGGCCAAAGACAAATACACCTTCGATGTGTGGATGTATTGATGGAAGAATTTTCCCACTGTCGGACAACAATCGGATGGCTTGGACAGCCTGCGTTGCCACCATCTCACTTTTGTAGGCCCAGATTTTTCGTACATATCGCCGTAATTCTGGCTTAAGTTGAAAAAAGTAAACATTGCTGCGCTGTGGAGAAGTGCGACTTATAGTTATATAAACAAAAAAGCAAACTTTTAAATTTCGTACGATTTTATACCGGCAGCGCTTGCGCTATTACAATCCAATCTTAACTCCTGCACTTCTTACTTAAATTCGGAAAAACTGCTGAGTTACGCGGCATGTTTTAGCATTAGGTTTCATAGAATATTCAATAGAAAAGTGTCAAGCCCTGACACCGAAAGTACAACCCTGCCGTGAAGTCAGTCGAGTGAGAGGAACGAGAGCGATAAGTTCGAATAAAGCGTGTCCGTTTATTTAAATTCTTGTGTTGTGATTTATTATACCAAAAATCCCATGTCCACACATCCTTGACAGATCAGAAGTGGGATCTTTGGTTAAATACACAATCGCCGTAATATCGTAATCATAAAATTGAAAAGTAAAAAAAAAAAGAGTAACATTTTCGTTTTCGACGTGATCAACCGCCGCCGCCGCCATTGTTTAGTCATCGATAACATTCGCTCAGCCACCGACTATCTTTGCCGTTTGTCGTTCTATTCACCGAAACAAACTTGGCGATTCGAATATCGTCACAATCCACCGTACGCCGACGCCGCTGCTTAGCAAACGACAGATATTGCTAAGCCGTTGTATATTCGTTTAGCTTTCGAAACAACCATCGCGAAACCGCCGTGTGTCTCTTCGTCGTACTCACGGAAACAAACGAAGTGCCGCCTTGTTCGCTTGTGTTTTAAAAACCCTTTTTAAGGTTTTGTGTGAAACAAAACCTTATTAGAATGGTGACGGTGTCTGTCTGTCCGTCTGTCCGTCTGTCTGTCTGTCTGTCTGTCTGTCTGTCTGTCTGTCTGTCTGTCACACCCGATTTATTCGGAAACGGCTGGACCGATTGTCACGAAAATTGGTGAGAGTATGTAATCTGGTGATCCCTTTACATGCAGTAAGTGGCGCCATCTTGTGTTAAGTTTAAGGGGGGGCTCCCCATACATGTGAATGGAGGGTGCAAATTTTTTTTTTACAGAATGTAGCCATGTAGGGTATCAAATGAAAGGTCTCAATTAGTACTTTTCGAATCTGGTTTAATATTTGATATTAGATGAAACATAGGGGAGTGAGGGTTCAAAATATGACCTCCAAAAAGTGTAACAGGTCTCGTTCTCAGAACCTATCCAACCGAAAAATCTGAAAAAAATCACAGTGATGCATCTCTACGAAATCTAGGCCTCAAAATATATCCGGTTCCGATATCTGCACAAATAAAGTTAATAATAGTATATTTCCACATTTTAGAAATTTACCCGGCACGCCCCCTTATGTTCATCCCAGAAGTACAAAATTTGGCATGCGTATAATGAAGAACATGGTGCACAACTCGGTGAAGTTTGAAGAAAATCCAACTATTATTAACAAAGTTATAGGGGGTGAAACTTTCCAATTTTTTGTGAATTTCGTGCACTCTACAACCTGCATGACGTCATCATCACATATCAATTCGTCAATACCACAACGAAATGAGTTCTTATGAATTGGGTCGCAGAGAATTATTTTGTTTTAGTTTTTTAGTTATTTGTCAGCCAGACATGCGTGTATGTAGGTATATAATAGATGCGTGCTAATGAACTTTGCGGGTAGTGCCTAATTCAAATAGATATAAGAAGTAAATCGGAAATATGGGTACGATCAATTTATATACGTGCATATATGTGTACAGTATTCGGTAATAGGCAGTCTGTTTGTTTAGGGTGAGCGTAGCTATATACGGACAGAAAAATGTGCGTTGAAGTTTCTGACATAAGATGAACACAAAACCTTTATACCCGAAGCGCGAGCTTCCGGTATTCCGACTTGTTTTTTATTGTGCCGTTCATCATTCTAAACAGAATGCCTTTGATAAAAGCGGAATCTCTGAAAGTAGGAACATTGAGAGAACTGCTACGGGAGAGAGATTTATCGACAAAAGGAACAAAAGCCGAGTTAGTAACACGACTTATTGAAGGCGCTGGCACCGACGAATTCGATATCGAAGACGAAAGCAATGAGCTCAAATTGCTCCGAGATGTCGTGAGCTCGCTTGCAGCCACAGTCGAGAGCCTTTCAAAGAAAATTGATAGCAAATCGGAGAAGCACAACTCGGATATCCCTAAGAAAATCGTCTCCGACGATCATTTCAATCATTCTCATTCAATCAGAGATATCGTTGAACTTCTTCCTGATTTTGAACCGACAAAAACTTCGTCATTAACCGCCAAAGCGTTTATTCAACGAGTCCGACAGCTAGCCACAGCATACAACTGGAACGAAGCCGCTGTGGTATTTGCAGTACAAACGAAACTCAACGGTCCGGTGAAATTGTGGTTCGACTCTTGTGGATTAATATTCGAAAACTTAAAAGATTTTGCCGAAGCATTAGAGAGCGAATTTCCCCATGTGGAGAACGAAGCCGACATTCATTTTCGTATGAGTTCGTATATACGAAAACCGACAGAACCAGTCATCGACTTTTTCTACCGAGTTTACGCCGAGGGAAGAAAAGGACAAACATCGGATGCCGCTATCATCCAGTATATCCGACGTGGGCTGAATCATGGCCCTCTTCAAAATGCCATCGCTCCATTAAATTTTCAAACAACGAACGAATTGTTAGACGCGGTAAACCGATTTTTAGCGAACCGTCAAAGATTGCCAGAGGCATCGCAACGAAAACCGGAAAACTACGGACATTTCGAACCGATTAAAAAACTGACAGCTACCCCAGTGAAAAACGCGAACCGTGTTTGTTATAATTGTTTTAAGCCGGGACATATTTCGGTGAATTGCCCTCAGCCGCAGCGACTTGAACGATGTGCAAAGTGTTCAAAGACAGGACATACAACTGAATTTTGTAAAAGTGTCTTGCCCGCGAGTCGCAATATTAATCAAGTGGTATCGGACGGAGTGCCAGATCAAGTGTCTCGGGAAACCAGTCGCATCACGAAAAACATTCTATTAGACGATATGGTCGTCGATGCCTTTATTGACCCGGGCAGTGACAGAACTCTAGTGCGCGAATCAGTTGCAAGAAACTCAATACCGTGTGACCCCATCATTCTTAAGGGATTTGCGGGTGGTTCGTTCGTTTGTGATAAAAAAATAAATGCGGTGATTACCATAGACGAGTGCGTTGTCAACGCTGTTATTTACGTTGTGAATGACAATCTAATTCCTAACGCGCTACTACTAGGTTCTGACGTATTACTGAGTAAAAACCGTCGAATGATTATCGATTCCGATGGATGCCGTTTCGAAACTATTAAGCCGTTAAATATTAAACCTGAAACAGAATTGTCAAGCAACGAAAAACGACAGTTTAACGAAATGATTACGGAATTTCGACAGTGCTTTGCCGAAACAATACCTGAAATGGGAAGGTGTCAAACGAAGCAGATGGATATTCAACTGATACACGATAAACCAATCCAAAGCCGCGCATACCGTATCCCGTTAGCGAAACGTCAAGTGGTGGACCGTATCGTACAGGAGCTTCTAGATAATGAAATTATTCGTCACAGCAACTCGACTTACTCTTCACCCATCGTATTGGTGAAAAAACAGAATGGTGAAGACAGATTGTGCGTCGACTATCGAGCAATTAATGAAGCAACAAGAAAACGCCCGTATCCTATGCCAACTGTCGATGAGATCATGTCTCAAATTGCTGACAGTACCTACTTCATAACATTGGATCTATTTTCTGGCTACTATCAAATAGAACTCACTGAAAGCTCAAAGCAATATACAGCTTTCATAACTCATAACGGCCAATATGAGTTTAATGTTATGCCGTTCGGTTTGGTTAATGCTCCAATGGAGTTTCAGAGTGTTATAAGCGGAATCATCAGACAAATGAAATCGAAACGTGTGATCAACTACATCGACGAGGTTATAATTGGTTGCCGAGATACTGCTGAAGGAATGGATCTTCTGAGAGAATTATTGACTATCCTGAAAAACGAAGGCTTAACCCTACGACCATCGAAGTGTACATTCTTCGCTCGAAAAATAGAATTTTTAGGACATACCGTCTCCGAAAATGGTATCATGCCCGGTACTTGTAAAATCAATGCCGTTGTGAATTTCCCGACTCCGACCTCAATTACCGAAGTTCGAAGTTTTCTCGGTCTTACCGGTTTCTTCCGAAAGTTTGTGCAAAATTATGCGCTAATAGCAAAGCCGTTAACGTCTCTAATGAGAAACCAAATTGGAGAATTCAAATGGACCGAAGAGTGTGAAATCGCCTTTAATTTGCTGAAGAAGCATCTGAGTGAAGAACCAGTGTTGGCGCTATATAAACCGACGTCCTTCCACGAAGTTCACACTGACGCAAGCATGATTGGTTTGGCCGGAATACTCATGCAGTCAGAAGACCAACTTACATGGCGAGCCGTATTTTGCTATAGCAGACAGTGTTCAGACGCAGAACAGAAATACCATAGCAACGAACTGGAGGTGTTAGCAATAGTGGAATCACTGGAACGCTTTCGATTCTATTTGCTGGGGAAAAGGTTTCGAGTTATCACAGACTGTAATGCGATATCGAGTACAAAAACGACGACGCCATTAAATCATCGAGTGGCCAGATGGTGGTTAAAACTTCAGGAGTATGATTTTGAAGTCACACATCGTTCCGGAAGCCGAATGCATCACGTAGACGCATTAAGCCGTAAGCCAGCCGAGCCATCTGCCCATCCCAATACCGTTGCCGATCTTATTATGGTGGTCGAGATAAACGAAAACGATTGGTTAGCATCAATGCAACGTCAAGATGCAGTTTTGAAGGGAATTATCGATGTACTTTCCGGAAAAACACAGTCCACACAAGAATCACAGCTTAAAACTGACTATAAACTGAAAAACGGGAGATTGATGCGACGCTTGGGCAGTGACCTAAAATTTGTCGTACCCAATCCTGTGCGCTGGCGAGTAGTGCGCAGTCACCACGATGATGTTGGACACCCTGGTTGCGAGAAAACACTGGCGAGACTTCGAGATTATTTTTGGTTTCCAATGATGCGTCGCTATGTGAAGTCGTATTTAGCGTCGTGTGTTGAATGTTGTTTCAACAAGATACCAACCGGAAAACGTGAGGGAAAAATGTACTTCGAAGAGATCGAGCCGATCCCTTTCCGATGTCTACACATTGATCATCTGGGACCGTTTCCACGTAGTCGAAAGGGAAACTATCACATTATTACTATTAGTGATCCCTTTAGTAAATATACGATTCTGCGAGCAGTCCGAACCACCAACGCTAAATCCGTTATAGCACTCCTGATTGACGTTTCTGCTTATTTTGGACTACCGAAGCGAATTATCAGTGATCGAGGTAGCGCCTTTACAGCAAAAGAATTCGAACAATACTGCGATCGTAACGATATTCTTCACATCAAGGTTCCAGTCCGTACACCTCGGGCAAATGGGCAGGTAGAGAGAGTTAATCAAACTATACTCTCCCATCTGCGCTGCTCAACGGAAAACCGACACGAATGGGACACTTTACTACCCATGATCCAGTGGTCCTTAAACTCCCAGAAACATTCAACAACCGGATTTACACCGAATCGAATCGTCTTCGATTTTGAACTGCGAGATGTAATTGCTAATCGAATGATCCAGGCCTTAAACAACGATACCGATACCGAGACGACCTTAACATCAATCGAAATTCGTCAGAAGGCTGCAGAACGAATCATGAATGAAAAAACACGTTGGAAGCTAAGATTCGACGCGAAACACAAATCACCTACGACGTACGAAGAAGGAGATCTTGTGGTTGTGGAAAACGTTCCGACCGCAACAGGCGAATCGCACAAGTTGGAGCCAAAATATAAAGGTCCCTATATAATTTCGAAGGTTTTACGACACGACCGGTACGTAATAGAGGACCTTGCCGATATTCGAGGTCGACGACGCTATAGTTCTGTCTACACGAGTGACAAGCTCAAGCCGTGGTGTTACTTGAGTCCGGAGATTGACTGCTACGAGGAGTCCGATGAAAACGATGAACCTGAAATCGGGTCGATTTCAATGTCAGGAGAGGCCGAGCTGTCAAGCCCTGACACCGAAAGTACAACCCTGCCGTGAAGTCAGTCGAGTGAGAGGAACGAGAGCGATAAGTTCGAATAAAGCGTGTCCGTTTATTTAAATTCTTGTGTTGTGATTTATTATACCAAAAATCCCATGTCCACACATCCTTGACAAAAGTTTCCTAAGCCTGCCTCTACAGTTAGTTTGTTGTGGGACATTTTATGGGAATGCACCCGTAATTCGCGCGCACAACTGAATAACCAAAGTTAGTAGCCATGAGGTAAGCCCCTATTGGAAGCGTTGCTGGCGCTTCGGTAGCAAGTTAGTTTCGAAATCTGCAAGTCACCTTTTCCAACAAGCTGGGAATACTTTGAAAGTATTCGGGCACCACAATTCAATAAACTCAACTCCCTTTCTCCTCCGTTGATGAAAGGTTTTACCTGATTTGAAGACACCCAATGCCTATGCCCTATGGGAGAACGGATGTAATGCGTCAAACGATTCCAGGCTCGTTCTCTGATGAAGGGGAAGTGTTTAGTAAGTAGCCCGATGGCACACCGTTGGAGGCTATTAGGTAGTTTAAAGGTATCTGACACCGTGTGGATCATGTACTTCTCCGCGGCTCGACTAAGTATTGCGAACAACCATTGGAGCACCGAGGGGTAATGATAGATCAATGCAAGAAGCAAGAACGAGGATGGCAGAAAATGCCATATAAAGCCGCTAAAACGGAGCTGACATCTAAAGAAAAACGTGAGACTTGCGTCCCATCCGGACCAACCACCGCACAGGTAGACCCACCACGCATGAATGCAGCATCAGACGCCAGGACCAAAAAACTCTTTGATTTGAATCCCACCACCGATCTGCCATACGCAGCCGCCACCTGAGCTCTGCCACAGGTGCCTCCCAAATCATACGACCGGATAACTTGAATCTTATTAGAGGTTGCGGGAATAACATTAAGAATTACAATGCCAAACAAGCTCCGGAGGACTTATAGATCTAAAAAAGACCATCTGCAACATCCGGGTTCCAAACCACCAAGTGATAGGTTTTGAGATTTCTTTCCTTTAATTTAGGAACTTCTTGACTGCCAGTAGGCGCCTTCTGAAACGGAGAGGCGACTCCTTGGCCAAAGCTAAAATCTGGCACAAGGGGGAGAACCAACCAGCCAGTTAATCAACCTGCCTGCTTTTAGGGTTTTACGAATAATGGAGTTCAAGTGGTCTCTGACCGAACTCGTCCTCATTGTCTCCATGCCTAATTTGAAATGGGTAAGGGTAACATTATTAATTTTAATGAACAGAGGTGCTACCTTGCTTCTCTTGAAAGATATTGATTTGAATTTGGTTCTGTTGATTGGCTGGCCCAAGCTTTGGGATTCATCAACATATACCAACCTTTTTAAACATTTGCAAGTCGACAACCAATCATTTCCATTGGTCAAAATGAGGAAATCGTTCGCATATCGGAAGATTTCAATGCTATCAGAGCATTTATTATGCAGCGATGTTGTATAGACATTGAACAACATTGGACGTAAAACGCATCCTTGGGGAATGCCATTTCTAACTTGAACGCTGTCCAGCCCTAGTTGTTATATACACAGAAAACAAATTCCTTATCGAATATTGTCCTCAGAGGGGCGGGGGAACAAATGAATGGCTTATTTTACGCTTAAAACTAGAAAAGGAAATAGAGTCAAAGGACCCAGGCTGTATGGTGTTGTAGGACCCGCATAGCCTCGGGATCGGAGAGTGAAAGTAATTCTCGAGCTCCGCGAAGGATACATAAAAAATGTCCGCACTACGAATGTTATGAGACGAGGCGATACAGAAATTAATATCCGAGTTGGTGGAGCAGTCCATCAGGCAATTGAAGAGTTTGAAGAGAGTACACATATCAAGGAAGATACGGCGTTGCTGTAGGGAGGGGAGATTGAGGGTGCGGAGCGTGACGGATAATCAACCCGTGGAAGGTTCTTTTTGTAAAACAGGGTCCGGGTGAATTTGCATTGTGCTACTTCAAGAACGCGATAGTCACGAATGCGGAAGAGGGGCCAGACTACACAGCAATATTCCAGGATGTTTCTGGCAAGGGAACAGAAGAGTGTTAAGGAGGGCTGAATTGAAGTAAAATCGGAGGAGGAACGGAGGATAAAACCAAACATTTTGGAAGGTCTATTGATGATGTCAACGAAGTGGGAATTGAAACGAAGTTTGTCGTCGAATATTACACCCAGGTCATTGAAGGAGGTCAGTAGTGCAAGCGGTTGTCCACTAAGAGAATAGGAAAAGGATGTTGGGGAGGATTTAAGTGAATAGCACATCCAGTGGCATTTGTTGACATTCAGTGTTAGCTTGTTGACTGAACATCTACGGACTAAATTATCAAGGTTGGACTGTAAGAGAGCACAGTCCATCGGAGACGAAACAGAGGCAAACAATTTAAGGTCGTCTGCGTAAAGCAAATACCGGCAGGTGAGGATAGAGGCGAGGTCATTGATAAAAAAACAGGAAGAGTAGCGGGTCAAGTATAGAGCCTTGAGGAACACCAGAGGAAGGAGAGAAGGAACGAAATGAGTAACCATGAAAAGAAGGAACGATATGAGAGATAGGAGGAAAGCCAGGAAATGACTGAAGGAGGGGCGGTAGTTTACAGCAAGATAAGGGGCTCCGCTCTTGAGGGTAGGGATGATAACGGCCTCTTTCCAGAGACAGGGAAAGTAGCATTCTTCTAGACTTTTGTTGTAGATTATACTCAGGGGAAGGGAAATGTGTTTTCAACAGTTAAGGAAGAAGAGGCTAGGAAGCGCATCGAGGCCAGCTCCAACATTGGGGTCAAGATTACCAATGAAGAACTCAACCAAGGAAGGCGTAGGGAGAGGAATGGCCAGAGTTTCGGAGCAGTCTACAGTTATGAGAGGTGTAGAGGGTGGAGGGCTCGAGGGAAAAAACACTCAAGAAAAGTAGGTGTAGGGAAAGTCGGAGGATTGTGAGTGGAGTCAGAAAAACTAGTAGAAGAAGGGAGAGATTGAGTGGGTTTACGATAATTACGAGCGCGAGACCAAAAGGGTTTTAAGTTACCGCGGACGGCTTCGACGCTCAATAAGTACTTTTTTAGCGCTTTTCTGGCGATTGATTTCACAGTCGAGCGTATAGCCTTAAAGTGGGCAAGGTCGTCGTCATTCTTAGAAGCCCGAAACTTCTTCCGCAGTGTATGTTTCAGGTGAATGTTAATAAGACTTTTCCGTTGTGAACCAAGTTATGCACGAACTTAGGCAGGGGAGGGGGGGAGAGGGGAAGAAGGGACAAAACAGGAGAGGAGATCAGACAGCATATTGTAAAAGGTGTTTAGAGCTTGATCACATGATGGGTTGGTTAATATATGTACCTAGTTGATGCTAAAGCTGAGTTCAAACCGTCAAAATGGGCTTTACGGAAGTTGAACTTCGCTTCAAATTCAACGGCGGAGTGGTGAGCGTAAATTTTGGAATACGTTGATGTGCAAGGAAATAAAGAGAGGTGGCGCTCGGTGAAGTTGGAAAGGAAGAAAGGCCTCGATTGGACATTATTTCTAGCACCCATAAAGCAATTTCAACTCGAAAGCGGAAATGTGACGTTAAGTCACTAAGGGTAGCCAGTTCAACCTTCTCATAGACGTTCTTCATAACCAGCACCACAGACAATATCTGCTGATTTTTACCGTTTGCTATCGAAATGTACAAAAGGATATCATTGATGCAAGCAGACGTAGATTTGCCTGCCGAATAGGCATTACATTATTGATACGAACCTTGATCACAGAATTAAGCAGTTTGGCAAACACCTTAATGAGGGCAATAGGTTCTGGGCCCTTAAATGTTTTTGGGAATATACCAATCAGCAACGCAGAAAATGTTTACGGCGCCAACCAGCGTACATTCTGATAAGTGATATTATCCGTACCAGGGGAGGAGGCACGTTTGTGCCTAAGATAAACAGCAGTCAGCTCTGCTAAAAAGAAGGGCTAAAAAACAGTGGGATATCTTAGGATATCCGGAAGATAGAGGGGAAGGGTGATTGTACTACCCAGCCAAAAAATCAAGATATTTCAGGTTTTTCTTAGGATCCCAACATGGGATGAGGACTTGTTGCTAAGGTAAACACGAAAACCCTTCTTGGATTTCCAGAAGGACTTGACATCTTTTGTCACAGATAAATAACCAGGTCTTTTCCTGGTTCATGCCATTAGTGCAAGATCTAGTTGCATAAGCAATTTCCCTTTTCAAAGAGTCAGTAAGAGTAGAAATATCTACTTGCGGCCCTAAGTTGCTGATCTGCGCCTTTAACCTATTTGAATCAATAAATTTGGGAGAAACATTTAGCACCTGCGTAGAGATTCAAATGGGGGTGTGGTCACTATTAGATATTGTTTCCATAATTGGATTCTACTGCCAACTGTAACTAGCAAGATTAGCAAGAGTCGAGCCCGATTGGTTAGCATAGACGGTGGGTTGAAAAAAATGGGCATCCCATTATTAAGAAAAATTAAATGAGGAGTTGAAGACAGTAGCCTTCAATCTTATCCCTTTGCCATTACTGAGGAAGTCACCCAGACTTTTGGATCTAGCATTAAGATCCTCAGTGATGAGTGCATTGTTCTATTTCTCCCAAAAAGTTGGCTGAATTCAGTAAACCTTAAATGAAAGAATTTAAGAGACGAAACTGTCTGTTTACTGGAATCGGAAAGCTGAATTGACATCCAAATGTCATTTTTTTCTGAAAGGTAAGGTAAGAAGCATTAATCCCAACACAGTTGACAAATTACTTCCCTTCTAGCTGAATAGAACGATCATTCTCTTTTGCAGCCCAAATCTTCCGACTTTTTGCCCAGACATCACAAATCAAAATTGATAGGAAAGTGGTGGCAACCGCAACAATGCTGCGTAGTCATTAACGTAGCCGCGATTGTGAATGTGTAATTGAACCGCAAACGAGAATTATTGTTTGAGAAGATGATTACGATTCTGATGACTTCCCAACATCAAGAAAATAAAAATAAATCAGCAGCCCAGAGACAATCTTAATGATACATTTGACCACATCAATACGAACCAGCCGCCCCAGCTTTGCGGTCACTTCCACCTATGTGGGTTTACAGCTTTGTCATATCTCCCAAGAGTCTTGCAAAAAATTGCCAACCGAACTTTTTCTCACGGTCAACTGAAGAATTTGACCACATATTAGCCTTTTAGGTATGTGGACTGCCAGAGATTGTTTCATGACAGCCATAATGGGGCAATAACGCCTGATAGAACACATCATGGAGTCGCGGTCACGGAATTATGAAATATATTTGCCGAATCTAAACGCTCTCGGACGTGCCCTAGCAAATATTGGAAAAGTTCCACTAATTATATAATTAGGTGAGTGTAATTGCGTTCCATATAATTGCGGCTTCCAGGGTGTCTATTTACTATTTGGTCCCTGCCTATGGGGAACGATGAGAAATTTTTCTTAAAATGGCTTTAAGCTGGAAAAGATTTCGATTCGGCCGAGTAATTGTCCACTAATTGATTTAAGTGCGTATTTAATCATAAACAACCCTGTAATATCTGAATTAAATATAATTAGCGGAAAAAGTACAGAAAATATGTGTTTGATAGAAGCCAATTTCAATAGTCTTTTCAAAGTACACGCAACATATCTAATTGATCAAATTTAATTCTCACTAGAAGACACCAAAAATCCATCATTTTCGAAACAATTACTTTGCATATGTTCAATTCAAAGTCATTGATTAGAATCAATAGATATCTCCCAGTGAAAAACTTTCCCCGAATCATGTCCTGGCTTAACAATTCTGTTTGATTTTCCCCATTATCTTTCACGCAATTACTTTTCCGTCTATCTTTTCCTACGCCGCCAAACTGCAGAATGACTCTGGGCACAATGCGGACAATAACTCGGGTGCAATTATTCGCATATCAGATACTTTCCGCTAAACTGTAAACTTTATTCTGAATCCTCGCTGAAAGGACGATCCGAAATTGTTTACATTAACAAACTTATTTTCGTTCCAAATAGAGCGCTTCGTTTCAAACTACAATAAAACGCATTTTCGCATGGCTGAGCTTGGTGCAGTTCAATTTAGCAGGATATAAAATGCATTCCTGAATCCGGGATAGAGGACGAGACGGATTTAGATCACCCTCGCAGTTTGTTGACGTAAAAGTTAGTTATTGATTTGAAACTATGTTGGTTTGTATATCCAGAAAACTGGGAAATACCCGCAAGCATAAAGAGGGGATTATTTTAGATAACAATGGCATTGTGGAGACTTTAAGGTTTGATGGATAAGATAAAAGTTTTGCGTTAACTACTATTGCCTTATTGGGTAGAAAAGAACTCTGAGTGGCAACCAATAAATGGATAGAATTTCATTAGGATAAGAGTCAAACTAAAACCATTAGCATGAGCCAGCATGAGTCATTACATACGTCGAATTGGTGTCTCTCCTTTTTATTTAGTTTCTACACGACGGTAGAAAATCGTAAAAAGACACATCCGCCCCAACTCAACCGCGCGAACCTCGGAGTAAGAGCAGGCGCGTGTGGGATTCTCACCCACTAGTTATTACTTCGAGGATGGGTTTGTCTTGTTCTTGTGCTCCCTTCCGCTTTCCTCCTTCTTTGATTCTTCACGAACTCCTGCTGTACTTTCATCATTACGGAGGAAACCGTATATCAGCTCTCCTTCGACCTCCGCATCCCCGCAACTATATTCTCCAGCTTGAAGCCCTTATCCAGCGCTTGGTTCAGATTCCACCTGACCATTGCGAACCTTGGATAGTGAAACATCACATGCTCTGGATCCTCCGGTATACAACCGCACGTAGGACTATTCGGCGAATCATCCAAACCAAAAGGATCCAAATACTGTTGTAGCAATTACCGTATCCCATGGAGAATGTAGTAGTTGGTCTCGCCATGTTTCTGCTCAAGTCATACCCTAATGTTGGGAATGAGTCTGTGTGTCTAATGAGCCTTCGTAGATTGCTCGATCTACGTTGCCACAACATTCGACTCTGATCTTGCCTGGTGCAACACTTTAACTTCTCTCACCAACATGTTGAGTGGGATCATGCCCAGTATCACCAGCACACCGTCATCTGATGTGTTTCTAAGGCGCTGGAAATCCTCGAAGCTATCACCAGGAAACCGAAACCTGTTTTCGCCTCCGAGGATTTGACAGCACCTCTGTCCACACAAATCAGCAGAATAGATTGCAACACCCCAGCTAGAACTAACCTCCGGCAGTGTTTAGGCCACCAGTAAAAATTATAAACAGGCATTCGCAAAGTCGACAATTGCAACCTCTTCTAGGAGAGGAAGAACAAGCACCATATTATACACGACATTCCACAGTAAGGCACCCAGTATCGAGCCCTGTGTTATCTTTGCTACGACGATGTACTCTTTGGGGCTTTCATCCTTCCCATACCAGAGAGTCCTCTGTGATAGGTAATTTTCAAACGAACTCGCTAAAAAAGTTTCATTGGAACCTATCACCCAATGTCCTGTTAATACGGTTCCAGTTGGCAAAATTGAATGCATTTTTGATGTCCAGCGTCAACAAAGCAAAGCAACCGCCAGAAACCAGCACGTGTTTTGCCAATTTCAAAGTCATGCTTATTGCACCTGCTGTATGGTGGGTGCCGAAACCATTGTGGCGTCCGAAAAGCAATTGCTACTTTCGACGATGTTGTAAATAATTGTATCGACCATCTTCCCCATTATATCCAACAGGCAGATCGGGCGATATGATCCTGGTTCTCCAGGTGGCTTGTTGGGTTCGGGAAGCACCACTAACTTTTGCTTTTGCCACTGAGCGGAGAATATTTCTTCTTTTAGGCAAGATTCAAGCTTTTAGCGAAAAGAGCGGGCATTGTCTTTACTGCCAGCTTCAAAGCTCTGTTAGGTGTGCCACCCAAACTTGTGGCGTTATTGTCACCGATTTTACCACATATTACCCGAACTCCTCCTCAGTTACTGAATGTATTACGTACTTGTTCAGCTAGACCATGATTTTCCTTCCGTTGTTTTTGTGGTGAGGAAAGAGAGTGGTAATAATCTTTTTCAGGAGACGCGGGCATGTCACCTGAGGCAATCTTCCAGCCATTTCATTAGCATCATGTAGGTCCCCCAGGCCATCGACATAGTCGCACTACTGCTTAAACCAGTTTTTTTTACTCCTCCGAGTGGCCTCTTTTAAGCGACCTCAAAATTGTCTGTGTGCCTTCTCTCAACCGTCGCTCCTGGTAAAGCCTCCTTACCCGGGAACATGCGACGCATAAATTTGCGATTTCGTTGTTCCACCAGTAGTGGGGTTGGTTACTGGAGAGCGGTCTCTGTTTGGGCGTAGTAACATTGCATGTTTTTCTCAGCCATCAGGTGATTTGGGTAACTTCTTCTCTAACCATCCACCATCCAGCACTGCTCAGCCCGTTTGGTCTTTCATCCAAATGTACTACCATGATTTCAATATGGCTCATTAGTTATAGCCACATTTATGTTTTTTTCGCGAATAGTTTGTCAAAGTGCTTCCTGGACCACCTGGCAGTGGTTAAGGTTGATCTGCATCAACCTCATCTGCGATTGGCGTTGAGGGATCTCCTGTATTCCGGATACTCGCTACTGCCAGCAATATGCCGTTGATCCACACCCACAATAAGTAAGTGGAGTGAGCTCCGCAGTCGTTGCTGACATAAGTTTCCGCCCCGCATCTCCTGCATTGCTTCGGCCTGTAATTTGAATTGGGCAGCCTTCGCAATGTAACCGGAACCAAGGCACCTAAAGGATCGCTTCAGTTCCACCTGCTCCCTAATCCAACACATAACCCAAACTTTGAGGGCTGGCTCCACTGGTAGGCTGATGATGAAACTTTGAGTTTCACCGTAGCATTCTTCTAGTAATCTCGAAGCTCGAATTGCTTTCCCAAGGTCTCACGAGCCTTCTCCTTCATGATAATCTCATCTATATCATCCAGATTATAGTGATCTTCGGACTGCTAGCCCTTATGTCGCCTTCCAGTCATAAAAACTTTTCAGTTTGTGCCGGTACGAGCAGGGATCTGCCAAGAATCGACCTACTTTTGAACGGATCTGTCTCTAGAGCTTGTTCTAGTCTCTTCTGTGCGCTTCTAATGCCTGTCCAATGCAATGCTTAGCACCAGACAGAAGAGGGAAATGAAGAAGAGAACGGAGTACACGGAGGACGGTCACCTCATCGAGGACTGCATAGAAAACTCAATATTCACGTTGTGCAATGGAAAAGGAGGGAGTCGACGGCCCGCACCTTGCAAATGATGATAAATGTCCGAAATGTAGGAAAAACCGAACCACACAGGTAAATGAGGTTGATGCCAACTTACCTCAACAATATTGACTTAACTAAGCGCCAACTTTCAGAAGCTATTCGAGAGTCGATTGTAGACGTGACAGTGAATTGCTAACTAACAGTAGCACTATTTGGGTGAAGGATACGACAAGCCCAGCGATATGGGCTTGTGGAAAACAAGCCAATGCGACAACAATGGCATTACCAGGAGCCAATTTTGTTAGGGAAAAATTCAAGGGGGTCCGTCGACTGCCACAGTCGTCTTTATGTATGAAGAACACAATATGACGAGATGTGATGTTACACGGTGAAGATCAAAGCCCTACAATTATCACCGCTAATTTCAAAGTAGAAAGAAGTAAATTGGGGAAGCCGAATGACGAATACCTATCGCTAAAACATTATCGAAACCTTTGCCGAGCTAGAATTGTACTAGCCAACCTGGAGTGTGTTTCAGCCTTCCCCACTGGCGAGAAAGATACAGATGGAGCGCTGCCAAAAAGGTTGGAATGAACAAAATTCTCCCAGAACAATCACGTGAAATGATGTGGCCGCAGCTCTTGTTGAAAATAACCAACACTCTTTTTCCGCCGCTGGAGGGAAGTAGAATTCACCCAATAGTTCAGAAAATGATCAAATCCTGCTTACGAATGATCAAACTGGATCTGATGGCCGAAAAGGAAGATAAGTTCGACAAACTGCTCTGTTAGGCTGAGGGTGAACAGTACATATAAGATGAAATCAGTAGTGTAAATCTCTACCAAACAAAAGAGGGTAAATCTGTCCCAACTGATTGCAGACCTTTTAAAACCCACTAAAAAGGCGACGGGCAGGAGATGAGACCAACGATGGGATGATTCTGAAGAGGGCCGCTGAACTTAAACGACCCCTCGGACTGCCCGTTATATCCAAAGATCCGATATGTTCCATCTATGGTGACCCATGGAGGAAGGATGAAGATCGGCAACACGTTCAACGTAACCACAACCTGCTATAGCCAATGCTAAGATCAGGGGTAAATTAGATCACAGTAAACACCACATTAGTAACGATCGAAATGAAACTTTAGGAGCTAGAACGAGCTTGTAAAGCGCAAGCCAGACCAAAGCCCCCTGCGGAGTAATTCTACGCCCTGTAGCGTCCTTTAATTATTTCTATGCTAAGAAAACCATAAGTGGGTCAGCTGTCAATTAGCATGTAGGCCATATTTTATTGGAAAATGATGCCATCTAGCATCAATCAGTAGTCATGAAAGGTGGTTCAGTGCCATGCGAAATCAAAGGGAACTCAAAAAATCGCCCTGGACGATGCCTCTCTGTATATGGATAGGCTCTAAGGTATTGGCACCTTCAGATGAACGGACTGTGTGCCACCTTTCCATGACTATCGCCGAAAACTTAATTAATTTGGCATCAATGCGATAAAGACATAGCACATCGATTAGTCAGGTATGCGGGACGCTGTGGAAAGCCTTGGCATAATCGATATAGCAACTAAACAGATTTGTTTGGCCTCTAGTTGCTTGTCCTACAATTACAAAGTCAACAATGAGTAGCTCTTTGCAACCCCTTGACCCTACTCGGCAGCCCTTCTGGTTCTCGGACAGAATGTTGTTGGCCTCGAGGTACGCATTGACCCTCCCACTAATAATGGACGTTCTGAATTTGTGTCCGGATAACTGAGTGAACACAACGCTGTCGTATGGTGGCAGTGGAATTTGTATCGTAATTTGACATTGGGTATCAGTCGACTCAGCAGTGAATGAGTGCCTGAACCAAATCAGGGTAATAATCTCGGTCGAGCGCAATGCTGACCACATTGCCTTCTACAGGATACTGTAATCCTGTAGTGTACCGTTACGGTCTTGAATGAAGTGCTCAAACACATTTCAAGGCGCTGACCCAATATGGATTGTTGTGTCCACGATTATTATTATTATGAATTGGTAGAGGGTTGGTAAGCAAGTAATAGGTCTTGTGTCTGCGGGGTTCAGTACCGTGTCTTTCTTAGCGATAAATTAGATAATCACCGCAGTGAGGAAGGGTGGTAATTCCTCGGCTCGACCCATGACCTGATCTTAGCCGTGTGCCAACCGACCATGTATACTGGTGAACTTGTTGTATCAGAAACTTTGCACCCGATCCAGACCTGGGCCCCTCCAGTTCTTCGAGCTGTTTATGGCTCGGCGAACCCACTCTTGGGTAACATCCGCTAAATTCATGCTGGACATAATGACATGACGGGTGCCTTCGCCGGTGATCCATTCAGCATGCTAGGTATATTTGGTTAATATTGACATTTTTTAGAGAACACAGGGGTGATGTTTGCAGCTTTGAATATATCCCAAATGGAACCGGTCGTAATGAATTATGATTATAGGTCAATGGGGTCGATGCCTTCCTAAAATAACTTGTGTGAAACATCCCAGAAAGTATTGAGAGATTTGAGGTTTTTTGGTTAAGAAGGTAAGTATTTGTGGCCACCCAGATGTTAAGCACAATGAAAGATGGTAAAGGCCCCTTAAGTAAATATAAAAGATTTTTTCAATGAACTATAAATTTGAAGCATTAACAATTATAATCCTTATATAATTACAAGTTAAATAATTAAACGCAAATTGATTTAATCATATACTTATCGAATTATTTTCATAAGATAAGACCCCAGCAACCAAGTGTACATGTCAATAAGGATTTATCACCGGCTTCTTCTACCTATAAGTCTTCCTTGCACCTTACATTACCATAATTCTAAATTTCCATCACAACTTTTTGTTTATCAGACAAACAATTGTCGAATTTACCTCTAGTTACTGCTAAGATTGGGTTTTTACGTGATGCATCACTGTCAATTAAAGAAAAGAATCCTTTATAAATCTTTTCTTACACGAATGGTCAGGACTGAAAGTAGAGGGTAACATGGCCTGATACGGACGAAGCTTCCCCCAAATCAATCTTATACCGGGTTCCTGTAAGAAATATTGCCAGTCCAAAGTATCGTTAGATTGAGTTAATCCAGTGCTACAAAAATTGGGAAGCATCTTTTATTCGTGGATTCAATACGGGGATAATTGATCAGGACAACTATCATTGGTGGGTGCGAGGTGAAATGAATATCAAATGAGGTGTTACTCTTTCTGAAATGGTAATTGTGATAGATAATAATCAACTAAGGAGGAAGAAATTATTATTTGTAATCAATAATGGGAGACCAAATTAAAATGTTGGAATTGGGACAAAAAATGAAAGAAATTTTGATTTGATTATAAATTCATCGTGTTGAGAGTAAAACACACATGTGGCATGTGACAGAATAATTTATCAGACATTGGGCGCTTTATTTGGATCGAGCTAAACTCGAGCTTCAAAGTTTGCGAAGATCGTATTAGCATAGTTTTGAGTGCATAATTTAGACAATAGTGTTAAAATTCCCATAGAGACACTGATACATTTGAGAAGAATGGAAATTTAAATAGATAAAAATTTTAAAAAATTAAGAAAATTACTCTCATAAGACGGCACTTTGCGTCAGTGAAGTGTAATACACTCCCTGTCGAATTCCAATCAGGGAATTCCAGGAACTGAGGAGATTTCTAGGGGTGAAGTTCATTCTTCAACATAAAACTACATGAGACATCGTCAGGAGGTATGGGCAGCGTTACAACATTGCACTTTGCCTAAAATTGGCCAATGCAGACTGTAAAATGGCTAAAAGATGTGATGTGATGTGATGTGATGCAAGTAAATACCACAATTGGCTGTCAGAAACATAGAACATTTTTCAAATGCTGTCGGCTGGACCAAACCGGGCATCTATCTTGACGGTATCGTGAACAGCGACTTAACGTCATTATGGACCCTACAGCAGCCTATATAACGATGAAATCTATAAAGGATACCACAACGTCTGGTTGTGGATAAAATTCGGCCCAATAGGCTGCCTAATCCATATAGGTGAAGATAATTCATTTCGAAAAGTCTATAAGGGCTATCTATCGTAGAAAAAGAAGACACGGCAGATCGTATTCCAGATGCATCGATGGCATAGGCCAAGACGCCAGAACTGTTACCGACATCGGATTGATTGACCTCGACGTAAGTATGGAATGTTTGGAGATTCTTACTAAAGCAGACCTATGTCAAACACCAATTGTTACCCCATTGGTAGTAATGATGGTAGAACCCACGGTAAAATGAGCACTTGATTTAGCGAAACGCCTTTTTCTTGAATAGATAAATAGGATTATGTATAAAATAATCGACTGTAAATTTCCTGAGGATGGATGAGTCCGTAGCCTACACAATGACGAAATCTATGAACGATACCATTACCGTCCGGTTGTGGATAAAATTCGGCTCAATAGGTTACGGTAGGCGGGTCACTTAATCCGTATGGATGAGGATGATCCAGCCCGGAAAGTCTATAAGGGCAATATCTATTGTAGAAAAAGAAGACGAGGCAGACTCTGCCTAAGAAGGAGCGATGGCGTAAGCCAGGACGCCAGACAGCTTTTAGGGATATCGAATTGGTGGACCTCGGCGTAAAATCAGGATGTCTGGAGTTCCTTATTAAGGCAGGCCTAGACCGGATACCAGTTCTTGCGCGGTTGATGATGATGATGATAAATTTCCTATCTCAGTTTGATTTGTTATAATAGGGATAGCACTTACTTCAAATGGGAAAGACGCATATTTTTCATTATAAGAACTGAATATTCTGAACTTCTCCCGGTGACTTCAAGAGCATCGCGGTGATTCCCTTGGCGCATAGCATAATCCTATCAACGCTGATGTCCCGAGCATCGAGAGCAACACTGACCTGACCCTATTTATCGACGAGAAGCTTAATTTCTCTTTTAATACAACCCCCCTCCCCCCCTCCGCGCTAGGTGGATCATTTGCTCCTCGAAAAGTACGAAATATGTGAGGTATTCCAGTACCGAACCTCACTTCGCACGACCGTGGGAGCAGCCGTGCACGAGGCAAATGTTGTTGAACAAAACAGTCAGACAAGACTTTTTTTTGTCCAAATGCCGAATGTACAAGGTTTTCCAGAATTCCGTTGTGGTTAGAAGTCCCCTAACGACCTTCTCAATCACACACTGGGGAGCCCTCATCATCACATTTCCTTAGTACCTCCTCCTCATCATCAAATTTCCTTAGTACGCCACAAATTTCACTCTACGAATAACAAACACTTTTCTTATCCCTTCAATTCCGGATGCCCTAAGGCAGAGAATAAGCTAGAAAGATTCTGCAATCTGTATTACGTGGTTGTTGCTCCTTCCTTGAACTATTTACTAAACGAGCACCTTCGTCCTTCGCCCACCACATACGCAGAATGATATTCCATGAAATTCTGCTGGTACACAGTAAGCGAAACAAGTCGGAAACGGGAAGCTCGACACTTCAGGTATAAAGGGTTTTGTTTGTTTCTTATGTAAGTATATTTGAGTCCAGAACTATCCCATTTGTACGCATGCCGTAATATGTACAAATGTCTAGCATGTCAAACTACTCACCTTAGTGTGATGTTGATATTGAGTATTTTGGGTTGCAGTAAATTTTCACGGAAAAGACCACTTTAGGCTACTGTAACTTAAGAGGGGGGGGGGGGGGGGGTGTATCTGATCAATTTCCCAAAAACATAGTACACTATTATTAACTTAGTTTAAGTAGATAATGATATCTTGAGGCCTGGCACCGTATAAAGGTAGCGTCAAGCTTCTTTTCGGATTTTTCGATTTGATAGCTTTTGAGAATGGGTCCGGGGGGAACTCATCACTTACGACTCCCCCTACTCCTTGCCTTTCTAACAAACGTCAAAACTAAGGCTTTTTTCGGAAAATTCTAATCGAGACCTTTCATTTGATAACCAACAAGACTACCTTCGGTGAAAAAAAAATTTAGCCCCCCCCCGCACGTATAAAGACCTCTTTCAAACTGAACATAGAAAGATGTAACTTGATGAGTGTGCGTTTACAATTCGCACCTGCTTATCGAATTTTCTTGTCCATCGGTATGATCTTTTCTAAGAAAAATGCGTGTGACAGACACAGACAGACAAACAAGCTGCCGTCAATTTACGGCCAAATAAACGAGTACACGAAAAAGAAGAAGACCCTTTAAGTAATCAAAACACGCTTAAGAGAAAAAAGGCTGACAGTCAATTCCGAAAACGGGGGCTAGTAGTTCAGAATGGGGAAAGCATGCAACCAATGTACAAACACGGCCCAAGGCGAACGAAAACAGTGCATGAAGTAAAGTTACCAAAAAAAAATTGAAAGAAAAGTAAAAGTGCGAATTCGTCCAAAGGCGGTTGTTATCTACAGGAAGGGCAATCTGTCATACGCGGAGATACTCAAAAAGCTCAAAGCTGATCCTGACCTAAAAGAGCTGAGCGGAAATGTGAAGACAATCCGGAACACCCAGCAAGGGGAGCTCATGAGCATTGAGCTGAAAAGATCCTACGTAGGCAAAACTGAAGGCTTTCGCACTGAAGTTAGAAACTCGCTTGGAGAGAATGCCACACTGCGTGCCCAAAAATATGATATCTACATACACTGTAAGGATCTCGATGAAGTCATATCAAAAAGCCACAATACGACTACCAGTGGAGGCACTGGAAAAGATCGGATTGGATGGGTATGGGTATGGATAGGAGTAGATTTCACTAAACAGGTGCTTTAAATGCCTCATATATGGGCACTTTGCAAAGACATGCACCAGCGGCATTAATCGATCCGATCGATACAGAAGGTATGAGGAGAAACGCCATTTTGCCAGGAACTGCAATAGGGTCCTCAAATGCCTATTGTGCGAAGTAAACGACGGATGGAGTAACCAGCCTCAGGGTCGCTCAGAATTTACTTGAGCTACCTTCAACGCTTGGGCACTTGCGTGGGGTAGCAGAGAATCAAAGGCAAGGGGGTGCAGTTTATTAGATGCTTTTGAGCGGATGGATATAGTTCTGGCCAACGAAGGTGTTTTAAACACCTTTGAAAAGGGGGGTCTGGCCCGGTTGTAGACCTAACCTTTGTAAGCCCTGCACTGCCGCGTAGTATGTCCTGGTGCGTTAGCGAACGCCATCTCACAGCGATCGCCAGACAATCTTCATTGAATTTTGTGGTGGGTCACAAAGTATTATGGACGAAACCGAGAAAGATTTTAGGCTGGTCTGCAAAAGCTTTGGATGAGCAAGTCTTCATAGAGGTGTGGTTTGACCAACCTAATGGAAAAGGCAGCTCTATGGAAAGAGCTGTCTATATGGCACAATGCATTGCCAAAGCATGCGACGCGTCCATACCTAGGAGGAGCCCATTCCCTAGGAGAAGGCCAAACTACTGGTGAAATCAGCCTGCCGCCCATTACAAGTAGGAACGATTAGAATTAAAAAGAGTGCGCCTATAAGAAGCTCGCAAAACTATCAAACTCACCATCCAGCGAAACAAGAGGAAATTCTTTAAGAAGCACTGCAGCGAAGCGAATGTAAACCCCTGCTGAAAGCTTATAGAATCGTGATGGGACAATTCAGAGGCCGCTCATTTCCACAGATTACGTGGTCTTCACTCTTGCTGAAAATCATCAAGTGGTTATTTGCCCAACAAAAGAGGGATACGGACAGCTTCCAACGACTTCTAAGTTGTCACAACAATTCCACCAGCCACTAGAGACGAACTGTTGAAGATCTGCGAAAGAATAGGCGATAGTAAAGCACCGTACCTGGACGAAAAACCGAATAAGGAATTTAAGCTTGCCGTGAAATCCCGATCGGACATGTTCGCTGAGTTGTTCGAAGCGTGTGGCAAAAGTTGGTACTGCTGCCTCAGTCTGGTAAACCTCCAGCTGAACCATCCTCAAGCGGATCCATATATCGTCTGGACACGGTAAGGAAAATGTTTTTAATATGATAGATTGCTCGCAGTTGTTGAGAGCCAGGGAGACCTTTCAGACCGACAGTATGGATTCCGTAAAGTCAGGTCAACCATTGATGCCATCAAATTGGTTACTGCCTTGGCCGTAGATGCAATTCACGGAAAGGGTAGCACCAGCAAATATTGCGTGGTAGTAACCCTGGATGCGAAAAATGGATTCAATTCGGCCAATTGAAGTCAAATATGGAAGTCCCTGGCGAAGATTGATATTTCTGCCTATCTCGCTACTATCGGTGTTTGTTATTTAGCTTAGAAAGGAGAATGGGGGCTCTGGTGTGACACCGATGTTGAACCCCAGGATTACGTGGAACATCATCTACAACGATGCTTAATACTTAATCCCCCCCTTGTAGTCGCACAGCATCTCGAAGATGCTGAGTTATACTCAAGCGAAGCAGTAAATGCTGGTAAGGGTCGGCTAGAGAGCCCTGGTCGGGAACTTGTGGAAGAACAAACGTCGAAAAAGAAATTATGTTTGTATTAGAATCGCTAATCATTTCATCACTTCCAAACGGACCCTCAAATACTTGGAAGTGATGATAGACGGAAAACTCAGTTATAGGCAACACGTGTAGTATGTTTACGACAAAGCGTCCACTGCAAATATGGCCCTGACAAGGATGATGCCGAATGTGACTGAGCCACGGTATACCTCTGGGATGCTAATACCCAGGATAGTGAATTCGAATAAGTTCTATGCGACCCCAGTTTGGAGAGAGACGTTACAGATGACTGTTAACGCTAATAAACTAAATACAGTTTACAGGTGGGCAGCCCTTAGGATGTACTCTGGTTTTAGTACTGTCTCAGATGATGCAGCATTCGTCACGAACATATACAATGCGAAGCCAATCTCTCCCTTATCACAGACAACGAACATCGAAACGGAGAGATCTGTAAATAAAAGACAAGAGCATTGAGAACGCTCGGGGAAATTTCTGTAGACTCACAGGCTGCTACCTGCCATCAAAGTGCGGTTGGAGAGACGACACGATGAGATCAACTATAATCTTAACTAGATTCTCTCGGAAGATATCGCCAGTATCTGCACAGGATTACGCTGAATACCTCCCCCGATTCCCCAAACTCCGATGGAGCACCAGAGGAACCAGGGCATATATTTTCCCATTGTCCAAGATTTGTCCAAGATAGGAGGAACCTAGAGAGGGCTGCAGGAGAGGTGCTCGTTCCAGAAAATCTAGCGCTGAGAATGGTAGCATGTGAGGAAGATGTGATCAACTTGGTTATCGAATCTAACCAGAACAAACTGCGAAAAGCAGAGTAGAAGAGAAAAAGGCGGTTACGTACGCTGCGTAGAGAAGCCAAATGACAAAGCTATAGTGAACTGATTCCGCCCGATGAGGTTGCGAACGGCAGAGGGGGAGTCAGGGGGAGTTTTCGTAGGTGAAAATTCCACACTCTGCCGTGTCCAGGATAGTGTCTTTTGAAAATGTTCCCTTCCTCAAAAAAAAACACTCACGGACGGACAGACAGTTTTGTTTTACAAACAGAACTTTCAGAAAAATGAACAAATATTTGTTATTGGAAATTGAGAATTAATGGATCTAAGGAGGATAGTAAAGTAGGGACGTCCATAGGGCTTTGTGGTTAGAGAACTAGGTTTCGCAACGGAGAGTCGTGGTTCCAATTTGGCTGAAGACAAAGGACCTGTTAAGGACTCCTGCTGAGCAAGAAGAAGAAATAAATGTTGTTAATGAAAACCGAAGTAGGTGAAATTAAATATATACTTGGACATCAGTGATCAGAAAATGAAGCCATGATGAATCACTTACAGAATATTTCTTCCACTTAACAAGCTGACAACCTCTAAAGATCATGACTCTAATGAATATACCATGGTTACTTCCCTCCATTTCAAAAAGCATGCAAAGTATTAATCAAAATCTTTCAATTTATGTGGCACACATGAACACACATACGGCTGCACCTCAAATGTTAAGGAGTCAGTCGGCTTAAATTCAAAGTACGATCATCCCATCTCTCATCTTATTATCCATCCATATATCCTCATAACCTCTTTAAATTTCGATCAACAGGTCGAACCGTTTCCAAAAAAATGGCATACTGTAAAGATATTAGGAACCTCGACCTCTACATATTCACGTTTCACCATCCGGGGCTCAACCATACACCACTTATTTTTTTTTATTCTACAACATATGAGCATTGTATATCATAAACAGTAATAGTACTATAAAATCATTTCAATCTTCATTATTATATTTGAACCGAAAAATAGATTATTAGAGAGAGTTTTTTGCCATGCATGTCACACAATCTGAAATGCTCTGCGTGCCCGGCGTGATCTTCCCTGCTATCATCAGATAGATTTAATTCCATTTAAAGAATCATGAAATAATTTCGAAGCGCCATAAAGATACTTACCCAGAAGACACATGAGATGATACTTTGAAATCTTTCATATGACATCGATGACTGATTACCATTATTTTGCTAATATCCAGATCCCAATCAACCTCTTTTCTATTGTTTATGTAACTTTGTTTACTTCAGATATTTTCACTCCGTAAGGGTTCAAAAATCAGTGGCGTAGTTTCTTCCTGTTTTAGTTTTTAGTTTTTAAAATCATTTTTATTTTTAAGAAATAGGTAACAATAGTATATGGATTGGAAAAATGAACAATAAAAAACAATCTTTTAAAATAACAAAAATAACTTAAATCTAATGGCCACTGTGGGCTCTCAAAATTTTTGAATAACGATTTACAGACAGAGAAGAGAAACAGTAAGAAATGAAAATCTAATTTTACAATAAGTTGTCGGGAAATGGTCAAAAACCCGACAGAATTCACTTGGCCTTAGTGGCAAATAAAGAAATATAAAAAGTAATAATAAATATTTGATCGCTTCAAAAGACACTTTTAACTTAAATTATTGTTCTTAAAACTATCATAATTATAGATTTTATATTACACATTTTTTCTTTTTTTTTAAAATAACATCCATACAAAAAAAAACAAACAAAAAACAAAACAAAGAATAATAACGTATGTATTTATAAGTTACAACTGGAGACAAAATCAGCACCCGTTCAATGTATACATATTTACAAAGCCCCACCAAGAAACAAATGGCAGGACTGAGCACGGCCACCGCTAACCGGCATCCCGCAGCCACCAGTACCAAGATTTCTCTTTTTCATCCCGCTTAATGTCAATTGCTCTCGCTCTGGAGTATCTCCAGTCGAATCCCGGAGCCCCCACTGTCAAATTCGGGGGGTATTCTATCCTTTTGTCCGTGGCCCGCCTATGTATATGATACATAACCGGATCACCGGCAGAATCAAGAATTAGACCATTCCTGTCAAGATACACGAACGCTTCGGGAGGAATGAAGCCTGTCGTGAGAGTTTTCTCGAAATACCCATCATTTGGGTAGAACGGCTGCGAAACCCAAGGGTTTTCACCATGCGAAGTAGATCGCACTATATGATTCCGAATCAATCTGACGATAACTGTATCGATTCTTGGCACAGCAGCAGCTGCATACATCACTTCATTAGTTACATAGTGCTCATAGTTTGACGAAGCAGTCCTATTAAGCCCCGTGCAAGCACGCAGACATTTCCGTTCAAAGATCCTTATTTTCTCCATTTGGCTAGCACTCAAATTAAACCAGATAGCACACCCGTAGGTAAGCACCGGTCTAACCAAAGTAAGATAGCAAATAATCTTAACCTTCCGGCTAAGATGTGGAGCATAAAAGAGTCTTCGAAGAGACATGAATGCCTTGCGAGCGCTTTCTAGCGCGACTTTAACGTGCTCGTTAAATTGGAGACACTCGTCAAGACGCACACCCTGGTATCTAACGCACTTCTTATGAGGAATGCGCTCTGAACTATCCTCGTTCGCGACAATGTGGAAATCTGTCCAATTCCTTTTCAAGTTCCTACTGGCATACGCCAAGGAATTTCGAAACAGAATCGTTTCACACTTTTGCGCATTGATTTTCATCCGCCAACTGTTCGTGAAGAACTTAATATCATTGAACATCTTCTGAAGTTCAACTTGCACCTCAGTTACCTTCTTGTGCGCCGTGTAGGCTATCAGATCGTCAGCAAAGGCAACCAACGACCTTTTAGGAGATTTATTAAAATCGAAAGAATTGAGCAATTCGCCGGCAAATACCGCAAAAAGTGTAGGCGCAGTCACTGTCCCTTGCTGTAATCCATTCAGAACATGAAATTCTCTGTTAGTAGTGAGATTTCCGTCCGTAATAACAAAGCACTTGCCATACAGCATACTACACATCATCGCTACGAGGTGACTGGGAAACTCATTCTTCAGGAGCCTGAAAATCAGTCCATCCAACCAGACGGTATCAAAGGCTTTCTCCATGTCTATAAGGCAAGCGCCTACGCACTCACCATTGTTAATCCGCCAGCAAATATCAGACGTTACCTTCGTTATTGCATGTATTGTCGAATGTCCAGATCGAAATCCGAATTGCACGTTTGGCAATAATTCCTTCTTCTTGATATGCCCGTTCAAGGCTTTCAATACCAAAACCTCAAACACCTTGCTGATGTTAGGCAGCAAACTGATTGGGCGGTAGCTTTGAGGGCTGGATGAATCCTTCTCTCTCTTTAAAATCGGGAATACTCGGGCTTTCTTCCATTGTCCTGGAAAGAAGGAATTGTTCAATAAATTATTGAACAAAATGCAATAATTACGAATGGCAATGTCTGGTAAATGCCTGAGGACCACGTTGGGAATGCCATCCATACCGGATGATCTCTTATTGTTCACTCTTCTGAATATGGAAGTTAACTCAACACATGAGACAAAGTAATCAAGCAGATTATCACTCGGTATGAGATCAGCCTGCAACGCAGAGCTAAATTGGAGAACTGTGGTGCCGTTCAGGCTATATTTGAAATTGTGGACATCTCGTTCTACAATTTCCGAAAGTTGCGTTGGCTCTAAGTCCGTTCTGGGCCGATGCACCGATTCAAAGTGCTCCCCTATAAGTTCGAGTTTCAGAGCATCATCCATCACGATGTAATTGCCTTGCGCATCAGCAGTTACACTATTCGTGTCTATACCTGAGTCAATGAGGTGTTGTATCTCGCTGCCACCGACTTTAATTCTCGGCACAGTTATTCGTGACTTCTTCCGGAATAACGTATTTATCTTAGTAAACATGGAATCTGGATCGCTTGGTGAAATACCCTTTAACTTCTCCCGCCACTGGGAGTTCACTTCATTTACGTAATGTTGACGGATAAGATCCCGCGCGATCTTTAGAAGTGATTTGAACTCAACCAATATGGGATGATGATAGTCCCCATATCTCCGATAGATTTTGTTGACGCGAGTGAGCAGAAGGCTTTTCACTTTTTTCAACCGTTTTATGGCTGCAGTTTCATATCCTTCCATATTATTGCGAGGTTTAATTTTAGGGACGACTTGTTCAATTGTTTCCAGCGTTAAGTTCTCCAGCTTGAGAAGATACTGAAGTATTTCCTCGTTGCTCAAGTTCCTGTCACCTGGTGCAATTGTACTATCGTTTTCCCCATCAAGAGGTGGGCATTCCTCTCGATATCCCCGAATAAACCTCTCTTGCAATTTCTTCCAATTTGTTTGTTTAAAGTTCAGCCTGTGGACACCACTGTCCATCGGCAGAAGGCGAACTCTTGGTCCATCAAACAGAACTTCAATAAGAATAGCGTTATGATCGCTATCGTAAGGAAGAGTCTGTAGTTTCCGTTGAGGATTCCTAAAATTAAAGTTCAAGCGCGCGTCAGCAATGCACAAATCCAGATAGGAATTTGCCCTGGGCCAGGTTGGACTCTCTGACCCATATAATTCGCATTTATACTCTATCTGGTATTGCTCTATCCAAGATTTGAGGAATACCCCTCTGGGATTGTTTGTGGCGTTTAGCCACGAGGTATGCTTAGCATTCAAGTCGCCAGCTATAATATAGTAATTATGCAGCCTATTCAGTTCGAGTATCGTAAACAGAGAATGGAATTCCTCCCTGAACTTGGCTCGGTTGTTTCCCACTGCATAGACTGACAGAATGTATAAATTCCCTCCTCTAGGCAGTGAAAAAAGAATACATGAGACTTCGATACACTCAAAGGTTTCAAATTCAGGCCTATTAATATGCCTGAAACGATAATGGCGACCCACAAGTATTCCGGTACCACCTCCCCCATCACAATTTCGTCTATCGTTCCTCACGAATTCAAAATCCTTGAATGTTATCGAATGCCTCGGATTGAGGTGGGTTTCTGAAATCAAGACTATGTCAGGCTGTTGTCTGGCAGCGAAATCAAGGAGCTCCGCTCTTCGATGGATTCCTACGATGGAATTCACATTAATCGCGATGATCCGGAGACCATCCAGTGGTACCGCTGTGACTGCAGACCTAGCAGCGGGCATGCTGTTTGTGTAAATATTCTGTTATGCTATTTATTTTTGTATTGTGTACGTGTAGCGTATGCTGCATGTTTTCACACATGGTTAGTATTTTATTGAGGATAGTGTTCATCCCGCCACTTGCATCTTGTTGGGGCTTCTTAGCTCCCCCTTGTCGAACTACTTCTGCAAATGGGATCCCCGAGACGATTGGTGCCGAAGGGACGGTACCATCCAACGCCGCTGACACCTTCGTTTTTTGGGCCGATCTCGGTGCTTGCTGCCTTGTGACCTTAACATTGCGGTATACAGGACATCCACGGTACGAAGCCGGATGCCCTCCGCTTCCGCAGTTAACACAGAAAGTTTTTTCCTTGCCATCTGCTTCAGTCAGCGAACATTCAGCTGCGGTATGGTCTTTCCCGCACTTTACACATCGTAAGGTCATTTGACAGTTCACTGCCGAGTGACCATAGCGCTGGCATCTTCGACACTGGACTATTTCGCCCCTTAGCAGGCGCTCAAAACGAATGGCCTGGTAATTAAGCGACCTGATGCCGATCAGATCGCTTCCCCGGCTCTCCGGGCTTATCTGCACGAGGAAGTGCGGCAGGATTTGTTTTTCCAAAACGGACCTCCTCGTACTAAACCGTGACACTGAGAGGAACTTAACCTCAGTTCCCGTCTCCCAGAGCATTTTGAGCACCTCGTCGGGCTCTTCCTCCGCATCCAAGCCTTTCAGAAGGAAGGTTTGCACCTTCTCTTCCTTTGGAGTGTAGGTGAAGTGAGGAGCCTTCACTCGCTCGAGGATCTCCCGTGCTTTTTTATAATCTGCAATTTTATTGCATTTGACTTGGGCTCTCTCGGCCCCCGTCTTTTTAATAACAAAATTTGAGAGCCCCGCGCTCCTATTAAGTAGAGTGGCTAAATCTCTACCACCTAATTTATAAACATTAATGGGGGGCACCCTTTCCCCCTTTTCTTTATTTCGAGTGCTAATTGTATCCCCAGTCGGACCATTTTTTAAATTTTCACTCGTACTTGCATTATTTTTTAAATTTTCACTGGTACTTGCATTACTTTTAACATTATTTAACATTTTTTCTTGAGTTTTGTTTTTTTTCTTTAATTTTTTGGAAACATAAACCAAAAACTCACCCAATTTTCCATCTTCACTATTGCAACTTGCCTGATTAGCATCCTCTTCTGGGACATTTCCCTCGCCACCGTTGTCGCCGACTCTCGTATCGTCTGCTTTACTGCTTTCTATGTCCTCCATACGGACAGATTCGCCGTCGAGAACTTGTTCGCCCTCAAGGCAGCCCGGTTCTTCCATGATTGCAAAAGTAGTCGAAGATAGCTTAACCTTTTTTCTGGCTACCTTTGGAGACGGCGGGCCCGCCTCCCCAGCCATTAGCTGCTCTGTCAGCTTTTCATTTTTTTTTATCAATGTTGTCATTTGCTTTTTGAAATCTTCGAGCGTCTTCGCCAGCTCGCCATTTCTCCTTTCAAGATTGGCTATCCTCACTTTGGCTATTTTCAAGTCTGGATCCTCCTCGTTGCGGACTCCACGACCGATCCGAGTGCCCCTAGACCTTATGGTGGGGGGCCGGTCTGGTCCGCCACCCGCCGGCGGCTCACCGCTCATTCCCGCCAAGCCAAAAAAAACGAATGTTCTCTCAAAACTTTTTAAGGAAAAGTAACTTAGATTATAACTCAAAAGTAAATTAGTTTCGATTAAGTTTTAAATTATGTATTATTAATTAAGTAATATAAATATCTTTTTATATTCCTGATAAAAGTTAATTTAATTTCAATTTTAAATTATTTTTATTAATAGTTTCTTCCTGGCTTCGCATCGCTTTGACCGCAACCGGTTGGAAGAAAGTTGGCGCCTTTGCGAAACTAACAAGTTAAGTCACCCCCCTCCCCACAATTCAACGTAGAATGGAATAAAGGAAAGGATAGCACCCAGCGTGTCTAAAGTATTTCAACTAGAAACAGTAGTAAACTGATTAGGTCTTTATTATTGAGCAAAACAGAATGTCCTCCTTATGTCAGGGATGAACCCTCTGGCCTTCTTAAGTGAAATGCTATACTATGAGAAGTGGTAGTAGTATGACCTTGTGAGTATCTAGAATAAGGTCAGTGGTTAGGACCCTAGGCTGCCGTATGGAAGGTCTCGGTCCAAATCTCACTGGTGGCAGTGAAATTTGTATCGTGACTGGACGCCGGATACCAGTCGTCTCAGCTGTGAATCAGAACCTGCGCCAAATTAGGATAATAATCATGAGCGGGCGCAATAGTGACGACATTGCCTGCTACAGGATACTGTAATCCTGTAGTCTTTCGTTACGATTTTAAATGAAGTGCTCTAACACTCAAGGCCCTAATCCAATTGGATTGTCGCGCCAATTTTATTATTATTTTTTTAAGGATTGTCATAAATCCGCATCCACTTGATGTCGAACCGAACCAAATGGAGAGTAACTTACTCCGCGGACTTAGAACCGTGCAATCCTTAAAAAAATATGCTAAGGTTTGGCCCAAAGTACGGGCGGATTTACGCTCAATATAATTCGCTGTCATGTATCCTGCAGATTATATAAAGGAGCACTTAACATCTGCAAGCCACTTCGGTCACGCTACTTCCAGGACAAAGGTGAGGCAACGTCTGACTTGCCTGACTTGCTGCCCTAGTAAAGAAACCGTAAAGCCGTCTTCACCTTATATTCAATCTCAGCAGATCCCAGATAATACCTAATACAAGTACTAAGTGTCAAGTATTTTGGCTCAGATGATCTTACCTACTCAACAAATAAAGAAAGTTGGTCGTGGTGACCAGGGGTAGGCTAATGGTAGAATCCGTCGAGAACTCCCCGCAACATCAAGAAAGCATCAGAAAGATGCATTTCTGCATAGTTTGAACCAGATCATGTGAGAGTACCAGTATATCAAGGGAAGCCGTGAGGGGGAACTGCAGCCACTTTCTCGAGATGCCAAGTTTCTTTGATTTCCAAAGTCAGTGACTTATAATTCACCTTCTTCTCCAGGGATTTCCGTTTAATGTTGTCATTTTGTTAAATAGCATCGTTAATAATATACGCGGAGCCACCCGTCTTGTCAACTAATAGCACGTCAGGCTTGTTGTATGGCGATTAGATAGAATTTGCTGCATCAAGTACTGCCTGCGGCTCATATCGATAAATCGAACATGTTCCCGTGATCTGCTTATACTTTTATGCAAGGTTGAATCATCTTACATACAGCTTTGTGCCTGTTCGTGTATTGCACCGGTGCCATTACAGTGCAGCCAGAAATGAGATGGTCCAACGTCTCTAACGCCAACTCACATATTTTGCACTGGTCGTTCTCTACCCACTCTTCCATTATGACCTTTTTATAAGCTCAGATGGCGACCACGCATTTCTGAATGATGGTACACATAAATCCCTCCGTCTCTGCAAAGAGCTCCCCAGTACACAACCATCTATTTGATAAATGCAAGTAGACAAATGGCTGCCAGAGGCAATTCACCTATTTGCCGTGCATTGTCTTCGACTTCCATTCATTGATCTGCTCTTGGTCCGACTTCACCCCACTCAGAGGATTGAAACATCGATCCTTCAAGTTAAGTGGAGTCAGCCCGCCATCCGCCTTACAAGCTGCCACATGCAAGGGAATCACCTGCTGTTTGCTGTAATAATAAGCGCGCAGCGAGTCGACTTGGCAATGATGTTGTGCCGTCACATCAACCATGCCCCTACCTCTGATGTCACGAGATAGGTTCGTCCGGAATTTGGAGATAGCAGTCCGTATCCGCCGCTGAACGTTTTCCAGGCCGTTTTCGTCCTCATTCCGAATGCATAAGCCAGTGAACAAATAACGAATACATTCAATGCGCTTATTTTATTCTTCCCTGAAAGATGCGATTTCAGAGCCAGTGGAGCATCCTTCAGATCAACAACTCGAGCATGGGTCCCTTGCAGAATCCCTAGGTACTTGTAGAAATCTGTCTCGGTCATAGCTTGGCTAGTTGTGGCTTTTGCTTACGGGTTTGATTCGTCACCTGCCTCATCCAAATTCAATCCAAATATCACGGCTGAACACGTCTATTATTCGCACCAGACTTCAAAAGTAGCCGTCAACATCAGTGTACAGCTTGATGCCATTTAAGTGCATCAAGTACGTCAGCTCGCACTTAGGATTTATTATTACCATGCCCTATAGCATAATTCAGTAACCATAAAATGGGAGGTCCATGCAAAACCAAAGGAGACTCTCTAAATCCCCCAGGAAGATGCCCTCCGTATTTAGATAGGCTCTGAGGTATTGGTACCCTTAGATGAACGCATTGATAAGGTGGTATGCCACCGGGACGCTGTCAAAAGCCTGTTCTACCGCACTGTTGGGATTCATTGAGTAATCCGAAGAAGCTCCGCTGGTTCCTCGCGTACGTTATATTCTGGACACGTCTGCAGTGACTTTCGCGTCGCAACCGACTCCATACGGCTGTTTCACTGGGGATGGCATAGTGCCTGTAAACTCTCTTCGGACGCTCAAACCAATAACGCGAAAGCGAATCTTCTGACGGTACAATAACTGAAATTGCACCATAATATACAAATGATTGCAGTTGCGACATATCAACATACAGTCGAAACGCAATCTTATCATAGATTTGAAATAGAATTCTCGGAATTGCTGGAGATGCATAGAGCCTGGGAATACCTAGCCTATACAAAGGATCAATTTTCAAATATTACATACACGCTCCTTGGAATTCGTCCCGAACTGTTGCCTACAGTACGGTTTGGTTTTATTGGTGCCGCTCGCTCTGCCTCTGTCCCCATCGACTCTTGGTCAGCAGTTTCGTCGATGACCTCAAGTCGAACGCGTTTGCTGATGACGGCCGGGATTGTGTCACTGAGAGTAACGGAGCGGTACTGATTTGCGACCCGCTGCATAATCACGTGCGCGTATTATGGGAAGTGTTAGAGGGGTATATGGTGCAAGAAAGGTTGGTAAGATTTTGTACCTTCCCCCGCCATTAGTTCGTAGTAGCAGCAGATGATAAATAGGTTCATATCCTCAGTTCACTTCATCCACTGCATGTTGATTGTGGCGAAACATCGGTCATTGTGGCGCCTAGACGTCGAGCCGCCCGATGATTAGCTGTTTCGACGCAGTGCTGTCCATTACGGGAACCTGACCCGGTCGCAAAGTCAGATGAGACGCTGCGCTGGCATACAGTCATTCAGACTGAGGCTATCTATCCCTCTTTCTTTAACAACCGGGCGGGGGACCGGTTACGGCGGAGTTTCTAGCATCAATTTAATACTTTTTAGTTTAATTTTAGTGAAGTAACATAGACTACTGATAACTGCTAAACTACTATGCAAACTCTAATACTTTCTTAAGGTTTTGTGAAAAACAAAACCTTATTAAAATCAGTTCATTGTCTGTCTGTCTGTCACATGAACTTTTTTCGAAAACGGCTAAACCAATCTGCACGAAATTTGATGAACGGACGGGAACTATGAAATCCCAAGCAAGTAGCGTCATTTTGTGTTAAGTTTAAGGGGGGCTCCCCATACATGTGAATGGAGGGTGCAATTTTTTTTTTCACGGAATATAGTCATGTGGGGTATCATATGAAAGGGCTCAATTAGTACTATTCGAAACTCCTACTTATGATATCGGGTGAACCATAGGCAAGTTAGAGCTAAAAATATGACCCACAAAAAGTGTTGTAGGTCTCGTTCTCAGAACCTATCCAACCGAAAATCTGAAAAAAATCGCTGTGGTGTATCTAAACGAAATCTAGGCCTCAAAATACATCCCGTTTCGATATCTGCATGAATAAAGTTAATAATAGTATATTAGCATATTTGAGATAGCCAGAAACCCCCCTTAAGTTCATGCTAGAACTACGAAATTGTATTTGCGCAAAAGACGACATATGGCACAATTTGGTCAAGTTTGAAGAAAATTCAACTATTATTAACAAAGTTATAGAGGAAACTTTGCCATTTGTTGTGAATTTCCTGCATTCTGCAACGTGTTTGACGTCATCATCCCATATCAATTCGTCAATACTACCCCAAAGTGAGTTCACATGAATGGGGGGTCACAACCTCGCAATTTCAGTTATAAAACGCCCTACTCTGACGAACTTATTCACTTTAAACCCGAGGAATATTCTGGAGGATTCTGCAAAAGTTGCATAGAATTCGATCAAATCCAGGCGCTCGAAAAAAGCTCGAGTCACGATTAACTACTTCCGTCGCCCTATCTCGTCAGGCCTGGTTGGCAACTAAAGATTGTGAAGCCAGGAAAAATGTAATAACAACTTATGTTTTGTGCTGAGAATTTTGCAAGGTAGAAGAGAAAGTGAACGCTTAGATAATTAGTTTGGATTAAGACCACATATTCTGCTTAATAACTTAATTATATATAGTAGATGCTCCTAAGCCAAACTAATTTAGCCAGCACTTTCTAAACTATAGATTTCATTAATTATTACATTAGAGTCCACCATTGTTCCACCGAATTATCAAATTTGTTCCGCCGCTGCACTAGTCGGGTCACTCAGTGCATACTCTTCAAAAACGATCAATTCTGAACATTGTTTGATCACCACAATCAAGAACAATTAACGAGGTCATTGATAAATGTATGTCTTGCTATGTCAAGAGAGTTCATGCCTCCAAAATTCAACACCGGTTGGCAGGTATATTCCATTTGTCCGGTTCAGTCCACCTTTTCCTCGATGGAACTCTGTCTTCATCATAGTCGTGATCATCCCGATCTTCACCAGGTGACTGATTGGAACGCAATGGGAGGTGGACAACAGTTCACCTTTTATCCAATGTCAGAAGATTTGTCCAAATGTCGGAGTTTTTCAACGTAACCAAATGAAGATTCATGCCGAGAGTCATCTTGCGTTTTGTCCCCTACGAATTTCATTATTTTTTCGATCCTCCTCTCAGTTTGAGGCAAAAAACCAAGTCAGTATGGAGCTTGGATGTTTAGAAATTATTCGCTATCGTCATGATGAGCGCAGATCGTCATCGTCATCTCATTTTCTGACTTATTGATAAATTACGGGGACTGAAAATAGAAAAGAAATCATTCAAAGGCTAGTCCCATCCAAACGTATCGGAATGGGAACCTGTCCCAATCTCCGTCAGGGGTATCTTCAAAGCGGTGAAGATAGATAGTAGCAAAAACATTAGAGGTCATTCCTATGTGTTGTGTTCCCGGCATTTACTATGGAAACAAAATTAATACAAAATCCGGCGGTTACTTGGGGCTAGGTTCCCACGAAATCGACAAATTGAAAAAGTGTCGAATATACTCTTTTGCAACTCCATTGTAATTGCTGAGCTAGTGAAATATCCTTGTAATTTCGTAGAAGGAGAGGGCAGAATGCGGAAAATGCAGCTTTTGTAACCTTATATTTCATTGCTAGTATTCGTATGACTACCATCATCTGTTCTATCAACTCTCTTGTGTAGGACTTTGCTTTTAAGTTTCATCGTTTCCTCCAAAAACATTCAGTTCTTTTATAACCAGAAAGAAGTGCCGGTAGTAGAAGAGAAATTTTGTTTTTACTGTGAATGAAGACAGAATGAAGACTCTACTGAGCATTATTTCCAAGTGCTCTAAATTTACCCGAGAAAAGAGCATTGAAGTCTACGGAGTTATTGCATCCTTCATATAGTCACAATTTTCAATTTTCAACTAGCTTTGTCTTGGCAAGAAGGGGCTATGCCGAGATTGAATTACTTTCCAGGGAAACTAAGGCCATGGCAGCCAATTATTGCAAACTTCAAAAACCAAAACATAAAACAAAAAAAGAAAACAAATTAAATTTCGATAATGACAATCCAACCCCCAAGGGACAACACTGATGGGTTATGTTAATTTTGAGGCGACTAAGGGCAAACGAGAACGGCAGCGGTCTTCTGATGATCCCAACTCTTCAACCCAACTAAATTCTGCCGAGGAAAGCACGAACTAGTGATTCGGACGGTATCATTTAGAAAGTGTTTTCTCTCTTAACCTCAACACCTTCATCTGGATGTTGCTTGGCAGCAAAACAGCGGCGTTTCTGAATCGAATATTCAACATTGTAAGCCGAGGACTGCACCTATCAGCTTCATGGTGAAACCCGGATTTAACAAAACAGAGGAGAATCACAAGGGCGCTCCTCAACCGTGCCCGAAAGTTTGATTGAGCCGCTGCTCGAATTGGTACACAGAGTCGAGGCAACTTCAAAGCTGAAACAGGCGCTTGTCAAAAACCTAGCCTGCAGCTGGGTTATCTGCGTTTACCGAGCAGGAGGTAACAAATCATCATCATCATCAACGGCGCAACAACCGGTACCCGGTCTAGGCCTGCCTTAATAAGGAACTCCAGACATCCCGGTTTTGCGCCGAGGTCCACCAATTCGATATTCCGAAAAGCTATCTGGCGTCCTGACCTACGCCATCGCTCTATCTTAGGCAGGGTCTGCCTCGTCTTCTTTTCCTACCATAGATATTGCCCTTATAGACTTTCCGGGTGGGATCATCCTCATTCATACGGATTAAGTGACCCGCCCACCGTAACCTATTGAGCCGGATTTTATCCACAACCGGACGGTCATGGTATCGCTCATAGATTTCGTCATTGTGTAGGCTACGGAATCGTCCATCCTCATGTAGGTGGCCAAAAATTCTTCGGAGGATTCTTCTCTCGAACGCGGCCAAGAGTTCGCAATTTTTCTTGCTAAGAGCCCAAGTTTCCGAGGAATACATGAGGACTGGCAAGATCATAGTCTTGTACAGTAAGAGCTTTGACCCTATGGTGAGACGTTTCGAATGGAACAGTCTTTGTAAGCTGAAATAGGCTCTGTTGGCTGACAACAACCGTGCGCGGATTTCATCATCGTAGTTGTTATCGGTTGTGATTTTCGACCCTAGATAGGAGAAATTGTCAACGGTCTCAAAGTTGTATTCTCCTATCCTTATTCTTGTTCGTGTTTGTGTTTGACCAGTGCGGTTTGATGTTGTTGGTTGATTCGTCTTCGGTGCTGACGTTGCCACCATATATTTTGTCTTGCCTTCATTGATGTGCAGCCCAAGATCTCGCGCCGCCTGCTCGATCTGGATGAAGGCAGTTTGTACGTCTCGGGTGGTTCTTCCCATGATGTCGATATCGTCAGCATAGGCCAGTAGTTGGGTGGACTTGAAGAGGATCGTACCTCTTGCATTCACCTCAGCATCACGGATCACTTTCTCGAGGGCCAGGTTAAAGAGGACGCATGATAGCGCATCCCCTTGTCGTAGACCGTTGTTGATGTCGAATGGTCTTGAGAGTGATCCTGCTGCTTTTATCTGGCCTCGCACATTGGTCAGGGTCAGCCTAGTCAGTCTTATTAATTTCATCGGGATACCGAACTCTCTCATGGTCATGTATAGTTTTACCCTGGCTATGCTATCATAGGCGGCTTTAAAGTCGATGAAAAAATGGTGCAACTGTTGTCCATATTCCAACAGTTTTTCCATCGCCTGCCGCAGAGAGAAAATCTGATCTGTTGCTGATTTGCCTGGAGTGAAGCCTCTTTGGTATGGGCCAATGATGTTCTGAGCGTATGGGGCTATCCGGCCTAGCAAGATAGTGGAGAATATCTTATAGATGGTACTCAGCAACGTGATACCTCTATAATTGCTGCACTGTGTGATATCTCCCTTTTTATGTATGAGACAGATTATGCCTCGTTGCCAATCATCAGGCATTGATTCGCTGTCCCATACCTTGAGCACAAGTTGATGAACCACTTGGTGTAACTGGTCGCCTCCATATTTAAGCAATTCGGCTGTAATTCCATCGGCTCCTGGCGACTTATGATTTTTTTAGCCAATGAATTGCACGGACTGTTTCTCCTAAACTTGGTGGTGGCAGTATTTGTCCGTCGTCTTCAGTTGGCGGGACCTCCAACTCGCCGATGTTCTGGTTGTTCAGTAGCTCATCAAAGTACTCAACCCATCGCTCTTATATGCCCATTCTGTCGGAAATCAGATTTCCCTCTTGGCTCGGCAGGATGAGCATCGAGGTGTATAAGGCTTCATCCTGCTGACTTGTTGGTAAAACTTCCGCCTGGTGCGGTTGCTCCCTGTACTTTTCTAGTTCACAGACTTGTTGGTTCTCCCAGGCTTCCTTGCGGCTGGGGCCAAGTATATTTGTGGCCGTATCCATGATAACGTTCTTCAAGTAGTTGTGAAAATCATTAGTTGATGCTTCATCTCCAGGTCCTCTGTTGACTGCGGTTATTGCGGCATCCATTTCCCTCTTATAGGTGTCGCGGAGGATTGTGTTGTGGATGGCTTCAGTGTTCACTCTCACCTGATTGTCAGAGGGGATTCTAGGTGGTATTTTTATTCGAGCTCGGAGCACCATGCCAACGAGATAGTTATCCGAGTCTATATTGGCCCCCCTATATGTTCTGACATTCATCAAGACCGAGAGGTGGCGGCGTTCGATCAGCACATGGTCAATTTGGTTGAAAGTGGTCCCGTCTGGAGAGGCCCACGTATCTTTGTGGACCGCTTTCCGCGCAAACCAGGTACTTCCAACAACCATTTCGTGTGACCCTGCTAATTGAATAGTCCGCAGTCCGTTATCATTTGTTTTTTCGTGTAAGCTATGGGAGCCAACGTATCGCCTGAATACGGGCTCCTTCCCTACTTGGCTGTTAAAATCCCCAAGTATGATTTTGATATCATATCTGGGACAGGCTTCGAGGGTTCTTTCTACTGCCTCGTAGAAGGTATCCTTCTCCGACTCCGCAGTCCCCTCTGTGGGGGCGTGAACGTTTATCAGGCTTATATTTCTAAACTTGCCTCGCAAGCGCAGAGTGCATAGCCGTTCGTATATGTTTTCAAAGCCGATAACAGCTGGTTTGATTTTTTGGCTGACTAAGAAACCTACTCCGAGCACATGGTTTACTGGATGACCACTATAATATATGGTGTAGTGGCTCTTCTCCAGGAAACCGGTCCCTGTCCATCGCATCTCTTGCAACGCTGTTACATCAGCCCTATATTGGGACAGGGTATCGGCTAGCTGCTTATCAGCTCCATCTCTGTAGAGGGAGCGCACGTTCCATGAGAAAATGCGCAAATCGTTGTTCCTTTGTCGTTGCCGGGTCCGTCGTTTTAAAATCCGTCCTATCCGAGGCTCCTGTTGTGGCCTCGTAACAAGTTGTTTTCCGTGTAGGGTTGTCAGCCCTACCCAACCCCCAACCTGGAGGACCAGTTGGTACAGTTTGTCCCGTTTTTAGGCGCGGGAGACTCGCCTTCATCCTTCTCGGTCTGCAGCTTTTCATCAAGAAAGAGCTCCCAGCGGTCACCACGTGGAGGTGGAGATAGGGTTTGGTAGTAGAGCTGGTGGTGTTGGTTCAGCAGGCATTTCCCAGGTTTTATGCTCCATCGTGGGTACCAATCCACGTTTCGCCCCGGGATCTATACTACCCTTTGACCACCAGGAGGTAACAAATCATTTGCTTGAATTGTACTTCCCAGGAAATATCCAAAATCTCATCTCAAGGCTGACAGGTGCATACAGTCCTCAAACGACACTGGCATATCTCCTGCTCTAGTAATAAAGGGAATGAATGTCCTGGGTCTATATATTTTGAATACATATTGTGCTTGACTAGCACAGGCTTATATTCCAATTTACTGGCGTGATGTTAGTCTAGCTTCCATTGTACTAAAAGAGCCGAAACGAAGACTAACAGAATGGTCTGTAGGGGATACATACATCTCTAGGTGACCACTTAATTGTAAGCAACATGCCTACTAGAAAGGCAAATTCACAGAGGCAGCACTCCATGAGCTGACGGCAAAAAATCAGAAGGCGATGTCCGATGAAGAATACGCTTTAGGTACATTCATGGACATCGAAGGAGCCTTCAATTATGCCTCATTTATGGCAATTCGTGATGCGAGAAGAAAACATGGAAGCGATCCGCCGTTTATCTGTTGTATCCTTCACATGCTAGAGTCGAGAAAGGTTAACATGTTGGGCGGACAGTCGTCTATTGAGGCAGCTTGTTTTAGGGTTTCCCCACATGGAATGTTTCTTAGTCCTTCTTTATAGTTCCTGGATATGGACACTTTTCTATGGCTCCTAATAATAATTATCCGCAAATTTGCGGATGCAGTATGTATGCATGCATCGTCTGCTAGCCGACACTGGTTGCCTAAATATTATTGGAGCAATGAGTACTACGCCGATCGCGGCACTTGAGCTACTTCCCATTAATTTGGGGATAAAACGCAAAGCAGCTAACGGCGTACATAGACCAATCATACCGTGATGCGTTTACCCGCAAATTCCTTTCCAAACATCATGTAGTTCTCATGCTGGCTGTTCAAATGGTTTCCAGAATCGTTTTTCAGAAGACATACTTTGTCGTAATCACTAAAAGATAAAAATGGTCTACAAATGGTCACTGATCTTTTGAGATTACAGGCTTACTAATCTTCAACGACATGCCAGTCATGGAAGACGGATCGGAAGTAGGAGTGTTTCCTGGAAACCCGTTATAGAACTGACCCGACCTATTGGAAAAATGCCGATCATATTCCAGGCGGAGATATAACATAAGTCATTTCACTGGCAGCTGAAGAATATTTGCTTAAAAAATGGCGAGGTCGCACCATTTAAATCTGAACCGACAATCGGGCACCATTATTAGAACTAAACAGTAATAAAGTATCAAGCCAGTTGGTATGAAGTTTCCACCGGTTGCTGCTGAAACTTGGCTGACTGGACGAAACATTCCTGACGTCGGTGTCAGGGCTCTCAAACATCATTTCTAATGGGGAAGCTGACAGACTGACTAACCAAAGTTCTGGATCCACAATGATTACGCCAAAAGCAGCTTTTAGCAACTGAACATCCACTGTCAAGTCCACTCTGAAGGGTGAAATTCCAAAGATTCAAGCAGCCGTATGAAGAAATTTGAACTTCTACCGGCAGGCGAAAATCTTTGTGAAAGAACCTGAAGTCACTAGAGCGGCATTTTTTATGTCCCTTAAGAAGACATTAAAACCCTAGTTTTAACGGGACACAGCTGCTTAAACTAATACCATATATATCGCCTTCATAAACTTTCCGGGCTGGGTCATCCTCATCTGTACGGGATTATGTGACCCGCCGACCACCAAATTTGATCAACATAGGATAGTAGTACTGCTCATGATGATGACCTTATTTCTAATCATACCTCCCATGTAGGGGGGTGTTGAAAGGATTTTTCTCTCGAACGCGGTAAAGTATTCGCAATTTTTCTTATTAACAACCCAAGTCCATTCTAAATGGACTGGTATGATAATTGACCTGGATAACTGAGTGATTAGAGTACAAAACTGTCCTATGGAAGGTCGCGGTTCACTGGTGGCAGTGGGAATTCATCGTGATTTGACGTCGGATACTAGTCGACGCAGCTGTGAATGAATACCTGAGTCAAATCAGGGTAATAATCTCGGACGAGCGCAATACTGACCAACGGCCTTTTCTTGAATGAAGTGCTCTAACATACTTCAAAGACCTGATCCAGTTTGATTGTTACACCAATGATTATTATTATTATCATTGTGCTTTTCTACAAAAAGGGTTGACCCCATTGTGAGATGTTTGAATGGGACAGTTTTTGTAAGCTGGAATAGGCTCTGTTGGCTGCCAACAACCGTAGATTTCATCGTCGTAGTGCTTAACGGTTGAGATTTTCCACGTTAGATTGCAGAAATTATCCATGGTCTCCCATTTTTATTGTTCTTCTTTAGGTGTAGTGTGGTGCTGACGTTGTCATCATGCGTTTGGTTTTGCTTTCATTAAGGGGCAGCACAGGATCTCGCAACAATCATCGCCTGCTCAATCTTGACGAAAGCCATTTTTACATTCTCCATGATGTCGACATCATCGGCATAAGCCAGTAGTTGGGTGAACTTGATGAGAATGGTGCCTTTCGCATTTATCTCACCTTTACGAACCACTTTTTCCAGAGTTAAAAATGATGCCTAATAGGACATCCCCTAATCATAGATCATTATTGATGTCGGATGGCGTTGACATCGATCTTGCTGCATTTATCTAGCCTCGAACATTGTCAGTGTCAGTCTAGTCAGCTTTATCAACGAGATTCCGAATTCTGTCAAAGCTGTGTACAAACACCCTGACTATCATAGGTGGCCTTCAAGTCGACGAAAGGATTGTGCAACTACCGATCATGTTCCAACAGTTTTTCCGTCACTTCCTGCACAGAGACAATTTAAACTGTTACTGATTTTCCTAGAATGAAGGCTCTTTGCTATTAACCGATCAATAACGTGATACTTTATAACTGCTGTCCTCAGTGACATACCCAATATTCGTGTATGGGACAGATAATGCCTCTCCAACTAATCCTTGTTCAACACACGATATCGGCTAGCCGCTTGCCAACTCCTTTTAGTACAAGAAGCGCACGTTCCACGAGAAAATGCGCAAATCATTGGTCTGTTTTCACCGCCATGTCCTTCGTTGAGTAATTCATCCATTTTAAAGTCTCTTTTCTGGCTTCATAACAAACAGTTAGTACAGCTTGTCCTATTTTCGGGCACAGGAGACTCGCCTTCATCCTTCTCCGTCTGCATTTTTTCAGGGATGAACTCCCAGCGATCGCTACGTTTGGATGAAGATGCGATTTGTGGCAGAGCTATTGGTATTAGTTCAGCAGGACTTTCCCAGGTGTTATACTTCACCGTGAATATCAATCCACATTTCCGTCCTAGGGCCTATGCTACCCTTTGACCACCCTTTCTTCTCTACCATAATTTTGACAACTTCAATGAGAATTATTGAGAAAATTTCTGGCAAGAATATTTGAGTGGTCTTTCAGTTTTTGTCGATATTTATTAGTTTGATTAAGTTTTTCGCCATCTACGAGAGGAACTTTAGATCTCGATGTAAGTTACTATTTTTGATATACCAAAGGAAGGATCTTGGACTGGTTTTTTTGGAGCAGTTTGATGTTTGAAATTTTTGTTGCACCCGCAACGGAATTCCGTAGGTCCAGATAGGATTAATTATAGGCTTGTTCAAAAGTACCTTGTTATCTAGTGATAAACTAGAATTTCGGTTATTTAACCAGTAGATACTTTTCACTTTTAGTCGCTCTTGCGTTCGTTTAGCTTCGATGTGTGTTCTCCAAGTAAGACATCGATCGAGGTGGAAGCCAAGATATCTGATATTGTCAGTTTGTGGAATGTTGATTCCATTTAAAGAAATGGGCGGGTATGTCTTCCGATTCAGAATAAACGTAACTTGACAGCTTTTGCTCTCGTTCGCGTAAATTCTCCATGTTATTAGCCATTGTTCAAGGTTTTCAAATAAAATTCCAAGGATATGGAGGCATCGGACACATATACCAGATATAATAATGGTCCTTCGTCTACGCTTCCCTGGGGGACACCTGCTTTGATAGGATGATCTTTGAATATGAAGTTCTTGTATCTCAATCGGAACGATTGACCTTTTATATAGGACTTTAAGATATCACACATATTTCCCAGTCGAATTTTTCTGATCTTATGCAATAGCCCCCCCCCCCTCCCACACTCTGTTGAAAATCTGGACGGTATCGAGAAAGACTTCAGCCAACATTTTTTTTGGCTGAAAGCTTGTTTAATACGGCGAACCTGTTCTGCTGTGCCATGCTTTTCTCGGAAGCCGAATTGATGGTCGGGGACAATATTTCGACTTGCTAGAAACGACAGAATCTTCGATGCCAGCAATTTTTCAAATGCTTTTGATAAGATAGGAAGCAGACTTATCAGGCGGTATGACGCAATTGGATTGTTGCGCCAACGATTATTATTATTAATTACGGGAAGTGACCAATATTTGTCACCGCGTTCAAGATCTCAATCAGATGCTTGATAGCATTGAGAGAGAGCTCTTGTCAGGGCGGTGAATGTTTTTTTCGCTCCTTTGAGATTTCCACAAGCTTTCCAAAGAGAATAGTCGGTGTCCGCTCTCCAAGGTAAACCTCTGTAATTTTGCATACTCTGCTGGTTTTTATCTTGCAAAGCTCTAATAGTTCAGCTCGTAGCCTTGGAGAACGATGTTTTTGCCATGTACGTCTCAGATTTCGTTTTTTGTGGATCACCTCTAGGATGCAAACAACAAAATTTAATGCAGTACCCAGAATCCAGTCGCTGTTAGGGACGAGTAGCTTTTGCTGGGCACTCCAACTAGCCACTGTGTCATACTCAGTATAGGCAATGCTTCTTATTACTTTTGATATACCAACATCAACGCCAACCAATGTATGGGGCTGGAAGCAAACGATCTCCTTTCCTAATTTTCTTTCTCAATATAACGTACACTTTCGCTATACTCGTTAGCAGCGTTCACCATCTTTTTAATCGGTAGATTGAAACTTACCGCATTGAGGGAGATTTTTTTCGCTGAGCATCTTCCTCATAGCGTATGCATTATTCCAATGCCTGACGGTGCTTTTTTCGAAGTCGGTCACTTTCATTTCTGCCGCTTCAATTGCTCCTGTTTGTTGCAATTCTGTTGCGTTTGACAGATTAGATAACGCATCCTACGGCTTGCCTTTACCACTGGTGACAGTACGCTGATTCTCTTTGGATACCGTAGACAATATAGACCATCATAATGTTCCAAGTTAAACCACAGACAGGTCAAATATTCCTGACTCCCTAAGATCGCAAGCTATTGGATCCCAGATACTAGTGAATTGGACTCCATTGACCTACCGCTTGGTATACCGACTTACAAAAGGGTAATAGGACGGCCTTTTAGTCGCTTTTGCGATGAAATGCCCAATTACTTCGTCCCGATACTTTTGTCAATACAAAATAAATAACTGACATTTGAAGTTTTTTAGATGACATGTGAGGAGATAAGGTATATAAAAGAGTTCCCTATCCCCCTTTCATTTCCGACCTGGTTACCGCGGGAGATTTCAATGGAGCTAGATTTAGATGCTGAAAGACCTGTACAATGACCTTTCGAAACTTTTTAGTTTTTTGGACTTGTTTGCCCTCGTGGTTGACCATAGTTACATCAGATGATCATTCTTTCACGCCAACACCCCAACACATTACAAGGTAGCACACCTACCGTCCTAACTTGCGTCGATCAATCTGAAACCATGCTTGTCACAGGCTTACAATGACTATCATTGGAAATGCTCCTTTTGAGCGCCTTCTTTGGAAAACCCTTTTACACTATTAATGATGATCCACCATCGAAGATCTGTAGCAAGTACAACCCAAAGCAGTTGAAATTCTGCCATAGATTTTTTCTTCCTCGTCTATATTTAATATAGATACAAAAAGTCCTACCCATGCATACACATCCTCATCTAATAACTTGCTTCTGGAGGTTCTAACCACTCCTCAGAAGTTTCTGAATACAACTACTAAGCTACCACTTGACTAACCATATTCTCATAGATTACCTCTTTCAATAGTCGACTGAGGGCAGCATCAGTAGAACCCCAACCCACCTTCATCAATAATCTGATGATCTACTACTGACATCAGTTGTCCGATGTTGCAATTGATGTACTGGGGAAAATTGGGATTCATACATCTTCACTATGTTCAAATCTTATGCTATTTCTTCTCCATATGACTTCAATTCACATGTTGGAATTTAAATTTTAAATTCGTTTTTGTAATGAGTGAAATTGATCATATCACTCATATGTATCTGTGATCATCATTTGTGAAAGCCCTTTTAAATGGGAAATGATTAGATTTAATCAATGGGCTTGTCTAGAAATTGAGCGTATTTGAAAATAACCTTTTCAGGTTTGAAAAAAAACCTGGATTGGGATCAGAATACACGGAAAAGAGGTGGATCACTGGCATGAATAATTGTTTCCGGATCGGTATAAAAAGGAAATATAATTTGTTTGGGTGTTGCAATATATATGTACATAAAAGGACATCAAAGCGGCAGAAGGAAGTTAGCGTCACCCCCTACACATGACTTTCGTTCCGTTTGTCCGCCCATCACTCCTTCAAGTTCGTACATTCCATCCCAAACCATTGAGTGGTCCTTCTGTTTCCCATGTTTCCTCTAATCGGAAATAAGCATCACACAATGATCACATTTATCTTCTTTGTGGAGCGAAATTAAGAAAACGCCCCAAACATACTAAAACCAATCCCAACAGCTCAAAAAGGAACAATATGTGCACCTTGAGAATTGAAAAATCTGTCATTGCCTTTAAACACGCAACATTCCGCCAGGAGCATTCGAAGATTCCCATTCCGTTTGAACCAGATACATAAAAAGGATAAGGGGTGGCTAGGAATCGAACTCTTTCTTAGTGTTGTTAAGCAATGAATGAGAAAGATGTTTCCAGAGCGAATATTTCTTCGAAGGATCTTGTGCAAAAGATTGGATTTCATAACGACAGTCTGGTGTTAAACCGAAAGATTTAATTTGGAGGGAATGCCTTCAGCCGCGCTAATCAAAGCTTGATATCTTTTTGTGTATTAGGCATTCTTAAGAGGTAAATTTTACTAACAAACTAACATAGCAGATGTTCTCCAAATAAACAATTCCAGCAGCGATTCTCAAGTGAAATCCGTTCCAAAAATCTAGTTTTGTAACATTTTCAAGAAAACTACTGAAAACTAGACAAAATATTTCCCTAAACTTAGCATTTCCAAAGAATTCCAAGCCAAGTAGGTGGCAACGACGTTGAAAGTACCGCCTATGGTTCCATCTTTGTATCTTTTATTTGTTCAAACCGGCGCGGCCGATAACAATCCGAATTACACGCCAGGTGTAGAAAAACGATTTCTCTTTCAAAGTACCAACGAGTAAACAAGTTTGCACAGTGTACAGGTGATGAAGTTTCTAAGAGAAAAATAACAGCAAAACAATTCACTTATGAGTGCGTACTACTTACATATTAGATACTTATTGGGTAATGGCGAAAAGTGTTAGGTACGGAAGTCAATACACGCCGGGTTACACGGCGCGGTTGCGGCCACAAGTTTTGAGTAAACCAACTTGAGCACTCTCGCAACACACCAATCCCCCTTACGAAAATTACTTACGCTTGAACGACCGCCCACATATTTGCTTAGAGATTTATTGTTTCTTGCACCGAGCCAAAAGCTGAAATCTTTTTCACGCTTAACTAGCTTCATTTCAAGTGCTCTCAATTGTATCCAAAATGAATAAATTCCATAAATAGCTAAATCTATGGAGAAAAAATGGTCAACAAGATTTCATGGCAATCTCCCACATGGAAAAATAAACCACAGCTACCTTCGCCGCATGGGTAGCTCGGCCTCCCAAAAAAAAAACTTTTATTCGGGTATTGATAATAAATATGAAGTGCATGCTTCAGAGGGGCCTCGTGAAATTGACGAAAACAACGCCCTAACTCCGGTGTCACCATGGTCAAAAATTCAAAGTCATCGCATTGGCATAAAGTTAATAGGATTTAGAAGAGCGTGGACCTTTCATTTAAAAAAATTTCCGACCCTAAAAAACTGAACGACAAGAGAAATCTAAATCTGCGGCTCAACGCAAGGAAGAAGCGCCGCCACATCAGCAAATATAGAACTGCTTACGGGCAAAACGAGGCAATAAATGCTCCGAACTCCTCTGAAGAACGAAAGGTCAGCCTCTTCGATACCGCCCCGAGAACACCAAAGAAACCGTAATGTCAAAATGTGCGGATCAACTTCAAATTGGCACCGATTGGGAGGGAAAGAAATTACAATAAGTCGACCTTCATTAGGTGCCGTGTCGTGGCCATCCCCGTTCTTTAGCTGTCTCTAATTTCCCGTATCTGCTATCATGTCAATTTCCAGAATTCGCGAAATTCCTTCCACGATGCATGCAATCCTCGCCCGTGTCACCTTCACCCGTCCGATAGACAGCTAGACTCCGAGGTCCGCAAAACTTTGGCTGCACGAGGGGGATCGATTATGATACATTCTAGAAGTTAAGCTAAGAAAAATGAATTACCACAACTGCATAAGGGAGGGGATCGAGACTCGCAGGTTCCCGGAAACATGTTTCAATTATCTCGGGAATTTCCCGGAAATTTTGACTACTCTTTTACTATTCTGCTTTGCATAGTCCTAAAAAAGCAGGCACTGAATAGTGGTTTTTACTGCATGATTAGTGGACTCATCAAAGCAACCCTTAATAAGCACATGAGTTTTTGACGATAGGACATATTATGAGGCATGCCAATTTTAAGGGCATAGTCTCCTATTGGCCAGTATTTCATGTGGTGGTGTAGACTATGGCCTTCTAATGTTTACCAAGAATGGAACCTCGCTTAACCAGTTTGTCGGCCTATCCACCCCTCTATAGGAAGAAATTCCAGATCTCTTTGTATGGATACGGGAATCCGCATGCCTGCCGAAAAAAAAGGTTCAGTTCGGTTCGATTATAAACCTAACTGTTGTTAGTCGTTCACAAGCTACACCTACAGCCATTATTACGGAGTCGTTTTCAACCTGCAGAACAAGGTAATCAGGTGCGCTTGAGGCTAGTCTTCCCAATCAATCGAGGTGTGGCTGGACCAAGGTCAGGCATACCTTCTGAACGATTTTTTCGAATTATGGGATGCATTGCAACAGTTTGCAACTCATCAATGCCAAAATGTTACGCTTTCCTCAGTGGCAGGCTCAAATGTCTAATTTGAATTGAATTGACTAACTTTCGTTTGGCACAACCGCGAGCCTTATGAGCGGCCTAAAGAGCAGGGGGTTGGACTAATCAGGAGGTCAAGGAAAGTGCTTACAAGGAAAAACCTCATCGAAGAAAAAGGTATGAGTGCAGACCTAGTGCCTATAGGTTATATGGATATGATTCCAAAGTCAGACACCTTTGCAAATCACATGTCCTGATCTTTTTCTCGAAATTGCTCGAAATTAGTTTTCTCAAAAAGGCGAACGTGGAGCCAACTTTCACGAAGTATCCCAAATAACTATTTCTCGAGTCAGAGTGGTTAACCATATTATCCCTTCAAAACCAACAATCAGGTTGCTAACAGCTAGAGCGGTGAGTTCTATACTCCTTTACGTAGCGCCAGTTTGGCGATGCCAAAAGTAGTGAGCTATGGCCGATAGCAGGGATAATGTTGATAATCATTCAGACTGACGAGGTGATACGCATCTGTTATGGATCCGATTCCTCTTCTGATCGGCACTTGAAAAACATCAAAAGGGAGAAATCATTAAGCACATTAAGCAATGACTGAACTGATGGGAAAGGGCCTTACAGATTTATTCCCAGCATCGAAGTTTGGAAGCAAAAAATATCATAAACACCTAGATTTAAACTAGGGAGTTCTCCTAATTATCCCCCCTGCGAGGATATCCATGAGGTCCCGAAGAATTTTTCTTCCATTCTTTGATTCATGGGGGAAGGAAAGGAAATAACGGAAACGACGGTAGGACGGGAAATCCAGATCCAGGAAATCCAAATCCAGTTGCTTACCAGGAAAAACTAGTATGCAGTTAAGCACGTAGTGGAGTGGATGGATTGAGAAATCGGTGGTTGCGCATGCCATCAATGGGTGCGAGGAGAGCTAACTAAAGAAAAGCCAACCCCGCAATTAAATGCTTTTCCTGGTTCTGCAGGCAAGAGGACAGAAGCAGGGGTTGGGCAAACAAAAATCTCCCACAATATCTAGGCATGCTAACATTAGTTTTATGGAGGCAATTAAGCGTTGAAATGTTGACCTGGGTAGAGAACCATTCTACCCATGACATTGTGTGAAAGTTTATGAAAATTTATATACCTGTTGGAAATACTTCTCGTCATCTCAAACCCAACGTACTCGGAAACCAAGGAGTTGAATTATGATTAGCACCTTACTAGATATTTCAATTCGTATTCAACAATACCTTGACGGCTGAACAATGCGTCTTTCTTTAAGGTCCAAAATATTCATTTGGTCTCAGGAGTTATCAGTGATCAAAGGATGGCTGTACTGTAAATGAGAATAGGATACAGTGGTTACAAAGCACCGCCAGTAGTTTTAACGTCTTATTTACATATTTGTGAAATATTAGATAGTTTGGAGTTGATGGTAGCCCAGCACCATGTAGATTGAGGGCGACTCATCTGTCGGCCACGCTGGAATAGTAGATTCCATTGCATACCATTGCCCGCAATGAAACTTTCGTTAATTACTAAACTAAAGGTGTCCAAAAACACAGGAAGATGGAAGCAATGGATTGTAACTCTCCCAATGGTAAGAAGTCACAGACTTTGAGAAATCAGGTCGTGGCCGAGGCATGGATTTTGGAGGCCTCACTAGACTCATGTCCCCCATGGACAAATATGTGCAAGATAGGCTCTCCACTTCGTTGGAAATCTTCCACCCGGTGCCTACAGCAGCAATACCCTTAGTGGGAGTAACTAGAAACCTGACTATGGCCGACTTGTCGGTGACACTGTTACTATCTCTTCCAGAAAACGAGAAAGGAAGATTCGGCAGAAGGAAACTATAGCCGCAAAGGAGAAGCGATTACAGAACTGTCGGAACTTTGTCTTCCGCCTCCATCAGGAAAAGCGGAAAAAACGGATGCTGGCAATGTGGACGCAACTGATGTAATTCTGGTATGTGGAAACAGATTTATGCAACTCGGATACCGCTCCCAGCCGACGGTTCCATGGTGGAGAACACTCACGAAATCAACAAGACGACTTCTAAATTGTGCTTGCAAAAGCAATAAGAATGAAGACTGGTTAATCTTCCGGAGATCATACCGCGAATACAAGAGGTTCGTAAAACGGTAAAAACCAGACACATTTAGTGCATACTGTGAGGAATTGGAAGGTGAAAGAGAGACTGTGCAAAGTCCTTAATAAGGATGAGTCGGCCAAGTTGGGCTCTCTTAGAAAACCAGATGGTACTTTGACGGACTCCACAGTTGAGTCTGGTTGGAGAGATACACTTTGAACTACTCACACTGCAAAGAACTATGTGTCTGGGTACTACCGGTGAAATGAACACAACAGCGGGCGCAGTTCGAAACATATTACTCAATTTGCATTTATTTATTCAGAGATGAGACCAGGTCATAGACTAATTCAATTAGATCAATGAGAAAACAATGGATGTGGAGGACACAGGGGATTGGAAGAGTTATTGGCAGAACTAAATCCCATTTTCGCAACGCCTCCTGATTCTTGGATCTCTATACATCTGTTTGCTGGAAGATATGAAGTTATCTTGAAACGAAGAGAAAACTGTGACCAAAAGAAGAATGCGTGTCAAAAACACTAACATCTTCTACACCGATGGCCCAAAAATAGAACATGGTTTTGTAGCGGGAGTCTACGTCTCGAATAAAAGGGAGAAGTGGGTTTTTCCTTTTGACAATATACGACGATCTTTCAAGCTGAAGTTTATAGGATCCTGAGGGGGTAACCTGGATAATTGGCGAGCAGGTGAAGGGCAGGTTCATTGCAATCTGGAGCGATAGTCAAGCTACATGGAGCGCGTTGAGCAGTCCTTTGATCACTTCAAAAATCGTTCTGGATTGAACTCTGCTTCTAGATTCAGTACAGTGGAATTGTTCTGAGCGTCCCGATATTGGGTGTAGAGGGAAATGAAATCTCAGATGCGTTAACAAAAGAGGGCTCAATTTCTCCCATTGCCATTAAAACTGCAAACAAAGATACAGCAAAGTTTATTCTCCAAGATGATAAGTGTCCATCTTGTAATGAGGAAGTGGGTCCACGAAACATTTTCTATGTGAGTCTCCCGCCTATAAAAGCGTCAGGCATCAGATTTTTGCTACTAATGTGCTGAGCCGAATTCGTTAAACGTGGAGACGACCAATTACACCAAGTGGTTCATCAACTGATGCTCTATGTGTAAGACAGCGAATCAATGCCTAACGAATGGCAAAGAGGCATTATCTGTCTCATACATAAAAAGGGAGATATCACGCAGTGCAGCAATTATAGAGGTATCACGTTTCTGAGTACCATCTATAAGATATTCTACTCTATCTTGCTAGGCCGGATAGCCCCATACGCCCAGAACATCATTGGCCCATACCAAAGAGGCTTCAATCCAGGATCCAACCCGGAAAGTTTATAAGGGCAATATCTATGGTAGAAAAAGAAGACGAGGCAGACCCTGCCTAAGATGGAGCGATAGCGTAGGTCAGGACACCAGGCAACTTTTAGGGATATCGAATTAGTGGACCTAGGCGCAAAACCGGGATGTCTGCAGTTCCTTATTAAGGCAGGCCTTGACCGGATACCGATGGTTGCGCCGTTGATGATGATGATGAGGTCAGACAGTTCCTGCTTACCAAGCTTTTTCACCTTGCCAAGCTGTTGCAACTGTTGAATGAAGTCTACCCAATTTGTCTGGAATGTATCTTATAGGAGCAGGTGTATCACAGCAAGCGCTGCACGTGGGATCGCTGGTCCTAGTTATCCACGTGATTCATTTTTAAGTGGTCTGGAATCCGGTTTCAGACAGGTCTTGTGAAATCAGACAAGATGGCAAATATTGTTAATCCTTAGATTTCTAAAATGAGCTAAAAATCTGCCCAACTAACCGAAAGAGAATGTGCTATAACGGTGCGATAATAAAAAGAAAAATTTTAACTGCCGGAAAACGAAGATTTTCCGAATAACCAAAAGTCGTCATTCTATAGTGAAATGAAAATCACAAGGACTCGTGATTCGGCACCCGACGCACAACCGTGCGTTTAAGAGAGGCTCCATAAAGTAGGGTAAGATTGGACATTTTCTTGATTCCAAGGCGTCTAATATGGAAAACAAATAAAAGTTTTGAATCAACCGGCATATCCATGGTACCAAAACCCGTGGAAAATTCAGGAAAAGCAAAAATTTTCCTGACTCATAGATCAGGCGATCTGATTCGAAAGTCTCTAGAGATGTCAATACACAAATATTATCAGTACATGTGCTTGCTTTTAAGCTCTTATAAGAATATCTTCGATAATACCGCGGATCTTCAACGCGAGAGGAAAGGCATATTTGTAGATAGCCGTTATGTATTCCTAATTACATCCAAACTAATAAGGAAGCCAAGATACTACAAGAACCAATAAGAAACTATCCAGCCTTATTTAGTTCAGATGACTTCACCGTAACTTCGTGAAGAATTCCAATTTTAGATTAAAGATATTTAAACTATAAAATTCACCAAAACCAGATCCATTCGACATTAAATCAACGTCTCTTCCACTGCAAGTTTCCCATTTCATTTTCATTTCTCTCGAGCTCGATGTCTGTTGCGGTGAGAATTTATCACCAGCAATAAATATGTAGACAAATAACAGTGTTGTGACACCTTACGCGATAGAATGGAGCATTTCCCGTCCATTCATTTTCTTTCGCTTTAACCCTTTTTTCGTAATCCGCCCCACTAAGAAATTTGCAATTTTAATGTGCAATACGACCAATATATCAGAGCAAAAGATACTTTCACCAATGAAAAGATATTGCCAGTAGAATGTAGCGTGTCTGTTTGCCATTCCTTATTGTACAAAGTCGGACATATCCTGTGAACAGTTTTAATTCCTCCTGCACAATATACGTATGTGAATCTGTCTGTGGATATTGGGAAAAATCGCTCGCCATTGTCTTTCATTTGGGTAGAAGTTGCAACTGTGCAGCATGGAAAATCGTCCTTATCTTCTTGTTCGTCCTTGCGCCATGCAGAAATACAAGTATGTAATGTAAGCACACTGACGGGAACAATATAAATAATTGTGGGGTTCCTCTTTACACAATGGAATATATGGGATATATATGTGCATGTATTCCTTATGCATAGTGTGGAGGATATGCAATTTGTCCCGAAGGCTTGTGAAGAGGAAACTAATTTATCGTGAAAGTCCTTCGTGGAACGTACAACCGAAACATACTTTCGTACGAAATGCATCGTAAATCGTTCCTGTAAGGACGATCGTAGACATTCTGTTAAAAATAACTAGAATTACCATAAAAGGAAGCAATTACGTTAGCTACGTAAATTGTCTTAAAGTCGGAGTTTGGAGAAAAAATCATGAGGATAGCGTAGACTTGGTTAATAGACATGGAACATAACAAATGGAGGAAGCAAAAATCTTCGATAACAATAGTTCTAATTGGACTCCTAGTGAACATGTGGAAGGGCAGACCCACAGCACCATTTCGGTCTTCAAAAATTGGGTGAATAAACGCAGACGCATAGTTAATCTTTCCGAAATTATCTTTTGCAGATGGAGCTATCCTTCCAAACGAAATTAACACAAAGTGTGACTTTCGCTCTCCGCCTTAGAAAAGGACCGGGTACTGTTTAAGGTTTTCCATTTTTATGTATTAATCCCTTCGAAGTATTCAATTGTTCCCTTGGTAGATGTAAAAAAACAATCGCATGATTCTACCTATGTAACTTCTATGAGCTTGGGGATATGATGGCTGCCAAAATCCTGAAGAGCGTGTAGCGTAATACAGAACCCCCGCATTTTAACACCGATATAAACTCCCCATCGTCTCTTACTCGCACTGCATTATGTGCAGAAGATAAACCTTTAATAGCAGGACAAGCACAAGACGTAAACAAATAACGATATTAAAAAAGTTCAAGCACAAACCGGCTACCGACTTTTGTCTTCAGAGGGCGTTCAAATTTCTTGACCTGATGGCGACACCACACCATCAACAAAAAGTTAAGGAGAATTTCTCTACAATGCAGCTGAAGCATGAAGTTTAACATTTAGAGCATCATTGTTTCGTGAACAAGACAATGATCTTGCCAGTCCTCATATATTCCTCGGAGACTTGGGTTCTTAGCAAGAAGAATTGCGAACTCTTGGCCGCGTTCGAGAGAAGAATCCTCCGAAGAATTTTTAGCCACCTACAGCAGGATGGACGATTCCGTAACCTACATAACGACGAAATCTATGAACGATACCATGACCGTCAGATTGTGGATAAAATCCGGCTTAATAGGTTATAGTGGGCGGGTCACTTAATCCGTATGGATGAGGCTGATCCAGCCCGAAAGTCTATAAGGGCAATATCTATGGTAGAAAAAGAAGACGAGACAGGCCCTGCCTAAGATTGAGCGATGGCGTAGATCAGGACGCCAGACAGCTTTTAAGGATATCGAATTGGTGGACCTCGGCGCAAAACCGGGATGTCTGGAATTTCTTATTAAGGCAGGCCTACACCGGATACCGGTTGTTGCGCCGTTGATGATGATGATGATTGCTTCGTAAAACATAAATCTACAGCTTCAAACTTTCTCGTCATTACCAACTTCGTTGCTAAACGCTTTAATTTACGACAGGAGATACATGCTATTTATACTGATATCTCCAAAACCTTTGATATCGTTGACCATAATATTCTACTCACCAAACTCTCTCTGCCCAACTTCCGTTCCTCTCCTGCCTTTCCTTCTATCTCTCATACTATTCCTGCAGGGTTTCTTTTCATGATTGGTCATCTCGTTCTCCTCTCTGGCATTCCTCAAAGCCTCCTCCATCGTCACCTGCCCGTGTTTGCTTTACGCACAAAACCTTAAATTAAATTTGCTTCTGTTTCGTCTCCGCTGGACTGTGTTCTCTTCCAGTTCAACTATGATACACTGATCCGTTAGCATTTCATTAGCAAGCTGATACTGAATGTCAACAAATGCCACTGGATGTGCTATTCGCTTAAATCCTCTCCAACATCCTTTTCCCACTGACTTCCCTCCAAGGCCTGGGTACAATATTCGATGACAAACTTCATTTCAATTCCCACTTCGTTGACATCATTAATATGACTTCCAAATTGTCTGATTTTATCCTACGTTTCTCCTCCGTCTTTACCTCAATTCAGCCCTCCTTAACACTCTTCGACTCCCCTGTCACAAACATCCTTGAATATTGCTATCCGTCACGGCTCCACACTCTCAATCTCCTTTCTTTCTAGGTTGTTGTTTAGGATCTGCGGGGGGTCCACATCCATGTGATGGTGGACCGGACTAAGTGAGGAGCAACTTACTCCCACGTTTTTTTAGTCCATGGATCCCTAGTTTGGAGCGTAGCCCCCCAGCATTAAAAATCGAAAAAATCATAATTTGACTGACGGTTTCGTCCAGGGCAGAGGCAACTCATCAGACGCTGTCTCATCTCTGCCCTGGGAGCAGCGTGACCGAAAGTGCCAACAGGTGGAAAGACGCTCCCTTTTATCAGCGCAAAAACACGACAAGGTCGCGAATTGTATTCTTCTTTCTTCTTTTTCTTCTTCTTTCCTTGCAGCAGCGCTGCATCTTCCTTAATAATTGTACCCTATTCATACTCTGTAGTTGCCTGATGGACTGTTCTGTCAACTCTGATATTTCCCGCACCGCCTCTCATAATACACGTAGTGGGGACATTTTTGAAGTACCCTTCGTGGAGTTCGATATCTGCTTCCACTCCCCCCCAGTTTAGAAAGACAGGTAGCTCGGTTCATAAGGGGTTGAATACTCCCAGGCGACTGCTGGTAAAATGTACTAAAATATAAAGGCTACAAATCAGTTGAATTCTTCACATGCTATTATAGATTGGACGAAAATACGTATAATGATCGGGTGGAAGTCTGTTGAAACATTATATCTTAGGGGCTGTCCAGAAGAAAGTTTTCTCTCCCCCTCATGATACCTTCTGATAATGGGCACCCTACTATGACTCTTGGAGGACACAAAATTTTCGTATTGATTATCGGAAAATTTTCCAACGCAGTGGGTGACCGCTTGAATACCACTCCAGAAGTGATCCACAACAAGTGCTTTCGTAACGCCCTCACAGTGACCGCTAGGAAGGCTCATTTTATTTGGAGTGGAAATCCAGCTGTAGTTAAGGAATGTATTTCGACTCCAAATTAGACCTGTTAGATTACATCCAGAAACAATACCTAAAACTCTCCAAATTTTTCTGTTACTACAGGAGACCTAGGTATTTCCACAATAACTGGATGTGCATTTCTATAATAAAGTCGTTAGCTGGTGGCTCGGGTTCCTAAGTATTTCTGAATTAAGTATTTCTGAATTAAGTATTTCTGAATTAATGAGAACTACGCGGCTCACGGCACTCCAAGCTATTCTAAATCTATCCCCATTTGTTTGAAAGTGAAATAAAGAACAGCTGAAAACTCATTTAGGCTTCATTCCATTAATCCTTGGAAAGGCTTTATTCTGAAAGCTCTTAGGCAAGTATCAGGTGGCCCTGTTGCAATGCAGCTTCCAGATTTGCCTTTAAAATGACATACTCTATCATAATCACTAAAAGAGAAAAATAGTGGACAAATGGCCACGAGTCTTTTCGATAACTGGCATATCCATCTTCAGCGACGGATCAGTCAAGAAAAACGGAATTGCTTCTGGCAATTTAGAGATCCGATTATGGAACCGCCCTGACCTTTTGGAAAAATATTCCAGGTGCAGGCGTGCAGGCATATGCCGTTCTATTGGCAGCAAAAGATGCCTGCAACAAAAAAGCGAACTCACACTCGAATTTGTTTCAGCAATCAGGTAGCATTATCAGCTGAAATAGCTATAGTACATCGAAGCAATTAGTGCCGAACCACTGCCAGTTACTGCTAAAACTTGGCCGAAAAACAAAACATTTCTGATGTGAATTTGGTGACAAAGAGTCCAGCAGAATGTCTTACCAAAGGTCTTTCTTCAAAATAATGCGACCAGAGCCAAGATTTTACGTTATGCCATCCTCTGTTAAGTTATCTGTGAAAAGTAAAGAATCCAGGATCTCTAGAGCGGCATTCGTCCCTTAAGAGGAGGGACATGAAAATTCTATTAGAGTTTCTAAAGAGGAAAAATATCGGTCTACTGATCTCCGTCACATATTGCCAACACGAGAAAGGATAGGAGACGACCCCGCATTTCATATACGGCTGACCGGTCTCTTCGAAACTTAGAAGAACATCTCTTAAAGGTTTTCATTATGATGAGGCGATTCGGAGGACATTCATCCCCACAGATCGCCGACCCTACTATCTTGCCGAAAATTATCCATGTTTAATTCCCGTAGAAAGAATAAGGTACAGATAGCCCCCTGGATATGGCGCTACAGAAACGAAAGACGGGGCGGGAGTATACCTTAAGCTTAAACCTATCTCCACTCCCCAATTCCGAGGCTATATCGGTGTTTTAACGTTTTAAAGCTAGGTCCGCTGACTCTTACTAGTCTTAGATGTTGGTTAAACTTTTTTCATTCTCCTTCTCCTGGGAACAATATCTAATTGGAGTATCTCTATTTATTGTTTTTAAATAAATAAATAAATAGGAAAACATAAACATATGACCTTCACCATTTCCGTATTTTTTTCGGAAAAGCCGCGGGGGGGCTTTGGGGGCGACTTTGCTTTAATAGAATCTTGGGGGGCAACTTTTGCTTTAATAGCATCCCTAGCTACTGGGGTCGGGGAGATTACACTAGGCGCTAGGCGAAGACCATAAAGCTAGATATCAATGGCAATGCAGATTACTGTAAAGCCATGACTAGGTCTTCCTCGCCTAGTGAGCGGGCGCTAAGAAGTACTGGAGATCACCTTGTATCACGTTACCACTATTTCCAAAACATGAAAGTATTCGTGACGTCGCTTTCACTACTGACAACCCCATTGACGACGACTAAGGCATGAAATTCGTCACACAGTGCAAGTGTAGTTAAGGTTTTCAGCTTCCTAAAACATGTTGATAATCTCGCGGGCTTTTCTCACATGCATCCCTCTCAACAATAGTGGAGAAGTGTGAGTCTCTCAGATGGGGGCTATTCTAATTGGCCCCCAGCCCTCAACAGACAAACCGAGGCAGGCTCCTTCTATCAGCACTCCTGACCTCGAGCTTCAGTAAGCGTCTCTTGCTGGAATTAAAGGCTTATCCACAATAAAAAATTGCCTTCTAATCTTGATCGAAAAACCGCCTCCTGGCAAAACAATACCCCCGAGCAAACTGCTTTCAGATGCACCACCTCCGGGCAAACGACAACCATCGGCTTGTACGAAAATTGACACGAAAAGAACATCCGAGGCATCTGTGGCTAATCAGGGCAAACCAAAGCGGCAGCGATCCTATGACGATTTCTACTCCTCACCCCAAGAGAGCTCGAAAGGAGACGGCTAAGTATTCATTAGCAGCTAAGATCATCGAAGTCAATGGATGGGTCTGGTATGACAACATCAGACCACCTGGTTACGATACTGGGCAGCGCGAACAGCTTAGAGGGAAACTCCTCCTAACTGTAAGGACTGCATCCTCGGTAGGTGTATACCATAAGATGTTATGGCTGAACTTTGTCGATGAAAGCACAAACGATTGGCTTAGGTCTCAACGATCAGGGTGTGTTACAAACCCTGAAGAGGGTGTCTGAACTACAATGTTTCAAAAATTGCTTTCTTTGGATTATAGAAGTGAACTTCTGGAAAAACTTGGTGCCCATAATAGCCTCAACAACTCCACCCAAATGCTGTTGGTAGTAAAGCAAGAGAGAAAGCCAATAGGCCATGAGCTTTACTACCGGCATTCCAAAAACCATCCAACCAATAATATCAAACCGCACTGGTCCAACGGGCAGAATAAAGATAGGAAACTACAACTTTGCGACCGTTGTTAATTTCTCCAATCTAGGGTCGAAAATCACAACCGATAACAGCCAACAGAGCCTATTTCAGCTTACAAAAACTGTTCCGCTCGAAACGTCTCACCATAGGGTCAAAACTCTTACTGCACAAGACAATGATCTTGCCAATCCTCATGTATTCCTCGGAGACCCTGCCTGAGATGGAGCGATGGCGTAGGTCAGAACGCCAGACAACTTTTAGGAATATCGAATTGGTGGACCTCAGCGCAAGACCGGGATATCTGGAGTTCGTTATTAAGGCAAGCCTAGACTGGATACCGATTGTTGCGCCGTTGATGATGAAGATTCCTGAATCGGATATGAAGACGGTTCGAAACTAAACAGACTGCCCGCTCTACTATATGCTGGAGACAGTCACGTTACAAATGAGGGTAACATGCAGCCCATCTGAATCATAGGGGAAGTGCCATATTTCCCACATAAATTTGCAACAACAGTCACTGCCTTAATCAGTCGTCGCCGTTTTTGATGGAATCAAAAACGCTTACTATTCCGAAATGCTAACCTATTGTATGGCAATGAAAGTATTAGATCTCGCTCCTGCACCATGGTTTCAAAAGACAAAATGCAATCTTCGTTAACGACATATGTGACGGCGACACCACAACGGAGAACCGGGAGATAAGGAGGTTCTTTCGTGCTCTGTTTATTTTCCCTATGACGCGGAACACTTATCAGAGCCACCCAGTACGACAAAAGTAAAGGAGTAGGGATAATAGTAAGATGTAATGTTAACGCTGGGTAAGTTCCAAAATCATCGCGGGAGGATCGAGAATGTTAGAGAATATGGTAGGAAACGAATCCCAAGCGTAAACTCACCTTTTTCAACGTAGTCAGGCGAGAGGCCATCAGCATCATGGTAACATGCCCTGACTCTCATGAGGCGAGCTCAAAGTTGGAACAGATCCTTATTAAATAGCGTAGTCAGCAGCCAGGTTATCTATATTTACAGAGTGGGTATACGGAAAGTGGTGAAAATACACCAAACCATCCGCTTGAAGTGCATTTTCCCGGCAGCATCCAAGATCTGAGGTTAGGGCTAACAGTTGCATACAGCCCTCAATGGAAATACTGGACTCTGGCATGCAATGTAATGTGAACGAATCCGGGTCATTTTGGGGCGGTATTTTTATTCCTCTTTATAAATAGGACATAAAAACCCTGGAAGGATTATTGAACTGGACACGGGTCCTTAAAGTTCCGCATGGAAATAAGTGGGGTAGTGGTCGTAGCTATATGAGGAAGAGGAAGAAACCCCCCCCCCCCACACTTCTTCATGTGCAGCTTTCTAGCCCAGACCGCCGGCGAAGATACCTTGGCAAGATTTTCTTGAACGAAGAATCTGCGCTAACTCGGCCACGGGACGACCACCACTTTTCAAAGAAGGGCTCCATCAAAGGACCTCCGTTTACTTTATTTGCGATATATTATCACGTCAGTGGCAGTGATCTGCCCAGAACTGAGCGATTTAAATACCTCGGGTCAACGCTATCAGCCAATGGAGAACTGCGTTATGAAATTGCTTCACGCATTAACGCAACCTGGATGAAGTGGCGCTCCACAACTGGTGTTCTTTGTGATCGACGTATCAACGAACGTCTCAAATCTAAAATTTATCGCAATGTCGTCCGTCCAGTCGCTCTCTATGGTTCTGAGTGTTAGCCGACCATAAAAGACAATGAACGGCGTCTTGCGGTAATGGAGAAGAAAATGCTACGTTGGACTAGTGGCGTCACACGTTTAGATCACATCCGAAATGAGGATATCCGCGATCGTTATGGGGTTGCACCGATCGTGGAAAAATTGCGAGAGAGGCGTCTTCGATGGTATGGTCACGCAATTCGTGCAAACGAGAATTCACTTGCCAAGATTGGTCTGAACATCGAAGCCGATGGTAAACGACCAAAAGGCAGACCTAAACAACGGTGGCTTGATACGCTGGATGGGAATTTGAAAGCCTCGAGATTGCACCCAGATCAGGCATTCGATAGAGCCAAATGGCGAAGCCGATCACGACTAGCCGACCCCGCTTGTGAACGGGACAAAGGCTGAAGAAAAAGAAGAAGATTATCACCACCCATCTAAGTATTTATAAGGATTCAGTTTCAATTTAAATTATTATTTCAAAAAGATTTAAAAAATGAAAATGTTTTTCATAGAAAGTATTTCAACAAGGAATGGGAATACAACTGATATAACTCCCTCTCGCCACCCATCCGTGTTTCTCCTGATTCCTATTCTTTCTAAACTACTCAATAAAAAAGTTTGGATAAAAAATATCGTTCGTCTTTCGCTGTTGTTTGGTTTCCCAACCCAGTTCATTTACAATATCAATAAACCAAACATTTCTCCATCCAGATATCCTGCATTTCACTCCAGTCACCTAGTCACCCTCTCGTCAATTAACAACCATCTCCAGCAGCACAAAAGGAACTAAATTGTCCATTTAATTAAATCTACCAAATCATGTCTTGAGGGCATAAAGGGTTTCATTAGCTTTTGTTCCTTCACGAAGCGAATCTTGAGGGAAAAAGGTTTGTCATGTTGTCTTCCGCAAAACGTAAGTGAACCACAAATTCTTGCAGCCAAGATTCGAACTAACACAACAACGCAAGATATACGAGGAGCTAATATCTTACGATGTGGTATCCAAGACAGTGGAGTTTACCTCCCGGATCATTCGATTGTTTGTTCGGATGTCAGCTGTTAAGGATTCGGAAAATGCATTCGCCTTTTATTAGCTTGAATAGTGAATTTCAGATGGTATACGGATAGAAGATTGTGCTCATGGACCTTAAGTATCTTTCCTGAAGATATTTCTTTGCTGGCAGTTAGCTATCAGCAATAAACAGAAAGTACATGAACGGAATACCTAAAACTTGTAACCATTCCAGAAATTCTAACATTGTTCTTAGCTTTTCGGTGAAGACGACGTTGAGTAGGAGATATTTAAGATGAAATCGTGCAAATGGACATTGGTACGGGATCACACTAGCTCCTGGTGAAATTATTTCCAAAGTATGTGTTATGAATATTACCCTGCCATTGTGGGGTTTTGAGGTGTTAAGGCACTGGATTCGTTTGGATATCTGAATGCATAGCTGAAAGTGTACCAAAAGGAAAGGAACTTATATTCCTGCTAAAAAATCGAAAATGTTAAAAATAATAGCTTCCAAAGCAAATACTCGCGGAAAGAGTCTGAGAGAGATTCTTTCATGTCCGCCTTCTCTAAAATACATCCTTTTTATGAGTTCATTTTTTAGCCTTTTTGGCCACTTGCAAAGTTCTTAAGTTTCTCAGTGTAGTCATCGTTTCCTATTACTATCGAATGGCCTTGCTTCAGTGGACGTCATACATATTAGTGGTCAGTGAATAGCCAGACAAAACAATTCTATCAATAATGCATCCTTCATACTTGCTCGGTTCGTAATGAGAATAACTTTCGGCGTTGGAAAACACAATTTCTGGGACTAACTTTTCGAGGAAGAACAAGAAAGTGAAATTCCATTACATGTATGTATGTTGAAATAGACGTGTTTCAGTATCCCAGGGCATCTTTATACTTTCGTATGTATCTATATAGTTAGTGCCTATTAAAAGTTGTATCTTGTTGGGACACAAAAGTACCATACTGGAAAAGAGAGAGTGATTGCATTTAATATAATATTTGATTGTGATTAGTATCTTTCTTAAATTAGTTGAAATTCAAAGCAAATTTTGTAGCGTGTTGCGCAAATGTACCGCTTAAGCAGCTTAAGCAGTTTCAATAGTGCCCTTTAAAACCACAAATTTATTCTATCTTTAAGTCCAATATAATATGCTGGCTAGAAACCCACAGCAGATAATTCCATGACCCTCAGATCCAGCTGGTAGTGTCCAAACAAACTAAGAGATCTGAGATATTGTTACGCTGTTAGGCTTTCCTTAGATTGTCTGAGAATGCACTACTTAATGTCTCTTATCTGGTCATTTGCAAATATCACTTATATGAAGCTTTCTCTCTTCGGCAAAATTGCGGCAGCACATGCTATGACATATGATTGCCATTTAGCCCTTCGTGGATTATAGCACGCCAACCACACCTGCGCTTCATCCGGCCTTCCCGAGACACCCACGCTCCTTCTTTATTGTTTTGAACCAAATGTTCTTATGACGACCCACTCGTAGGCCACCTTGGAAGAGTGGATTCCATTGCATCACATAGCCCGTTATGCAATTCTCATCATCATCAACGGCGCAACAACCGGTATCCGGTCTAGGCCTGCCTTAATAAGAAACTCCAGACATCCCGGTTTCGCGCCGAGATCCACCAATTCGATATCCCTAAAAGCTGTCTGGCGTCCTGACCTACGCCATCGCTCCATCTCAGGGAGGGTCTGCCTCGTCTTCTTTATCTACCGTAGATATTGCCCTTATAGACTTTCCGGGTGGGATCATCCTCATCCATACGGATTAAGTGACCCGCCCACAGTAACCTATTGAGCCGGATTTTATCCACAACCTGACACTCATGGTATCGCTTATAGATTTCGTCGTTATGTAGGCTACGGAATCGTCCATCCTCGTGTAGGGGGCCAAAAATTCTTCGAAGGATTCTTCTCTTGAACGCGGCCAAGAGTTCGCAATTCGTCTTGCTATGAACCCAACTCTCCGAGGAATACATGAGGACTAGCAAGATCATTGTCTTGTACAGTACAACTTTGACACTGTGGTGAAGAGTTTCGAGCGAAACAGTTTTTATAAGCTGAAATAGGCTCTGTTGGCTGACAACGACCGTGTGCCGATTTCAGCATCGTAGTTGTTATCGGTTGTCATTTTCAACCCCAGATAGGAGAAATTATCAACGGTCTTAAAGTTGTAGTCTCCTATCTTTATTCTTCCCGTTTGACCAGTGCGATTTGATGTTGTTGGTTAGTTGGTTTTCGGTGCTACCGTTGTCCCTATAAAGGGTTAAAGGCGTTCCTCCCATGATGTCGATATCGTCAGCATAGACCAGTAGTTGGGTAGACTTAAAGAGGATCTTACCTCTTGCATTTAACTCAACATCACGGATCACTTTCTCGAGGGCCAGGTTAAAGAGGACGCATGTTAGGACATCCCCTTGTCGTAGACCGTTGTTGATGTGGAATGGTCTTGAGAGTGATCCTGCTGCTTTTATTTGGCCTCGCACATTGATCAGGGTCAGCCTAGTCAGTCTTATCAATTTCTGGGCGTATCGGGCTATCCGACCTAGCAAGATAGCGGAGAATAGCTTATAGACGGTACTCAGCAACGTGATACTTCTATAATTGCTGCACTGTATGATATCTCCCTTTTTATGTATGAGACAGATAATGCCCGGTTGCCAATCGTCAGGCATTGATTCACTGTCGCATACCTTGAGCACAAGTTGATGAACCGCTTGCTGTAACTGGTCGCCTCCATATTTTACTAGCTCATCAAAGTACTCAACCCAGCGCTCCAATATGCCCATTCTGCCGGAAATCAGATTTCCTCTTTGTCTCGGCAGGATGAGCATCGAAATATATAAGGCTTCATCCTGCTGACTTGTTGATAAAACTTCCGTGCCTAGTGCGGTTGCTCCCAGTGCTTTTCTAGTTTACAGACTTCTTGATTCTCACAGACTTATTGGCCCCCCTATATGCTCCTGCATTCATCAAGGTGAGAGGTGACGGCGTTCAATCAGCACGTGGTCAATTTGGTTGAAAGTGGTCCCGTCTGGAGAAGCCCAGGTATGTTTGTGGACCGCTTTCCGCGCAAACCAGGTACTTCCAACAACAATTTCGTGCGATACTGCTAACTGAATAATGCGAAGTCCGTTATCATTGGTATCCCTATGTAAGCTATGGGAGCCGACGTATCGCCTGAATACGGGCTCCGTCCCTACTTGACTGTTGAAATCTCCAAGTGTGATTTTGATATCATACTTGGGACAGGTTTTACGGGTCCACCCCACTGCCTCGTAGAAGGTATCCTTCTCCGACTCTGCAGTCTCCTCTGTAGGGGCGTGAACGTTTATGAGTCTTGTATTTCTAAACTTGCCTCGTAAACGCAGAGTGCATTGCGTTTCGCTTATATCTTCAAAGCCGATAACAGCAGGTTTCACTTTTTGGCTGACTAAGAAACCTTTTCCGAACACATGGTTTTCTGGATGGGCGCTATAATGTATGGTGTAGCGGTTCTTCTCCAGGAAACCGGTCCCTGTCCATCGCAGTCTTATGTTATGACAGGGTATCGACTAGCTGCTCAGCAGCATTCGGTCTGTGTAGGGAGCGCACGTTCCATGAGAAAATGCGCAAATCGTTAATCCGTGGTCGTTGCCGGGTTCGTCGTCGTAAAATCCATCATGTCCGAGGCTCCTTTTGTGGTTTCGTAACATCGGTTTTCCGTGAAGGGTTGTCAGCCCTACCGAACCCCCAACCTGGAGGACCAGTTTTTCATAAAAGAAGAACTCCCGGGGATCACCACGTGGAGGTGGAGGCAGGGTTTGGTAATAGAGCTGTCGGTGTTGGTTCAGCAAGCGTTTCCCAGGTTTTATGCTCCATCGTGGGTACCAATCCACGTTCCGCCCTGGGACCTATACTACCCTTTGACCGCAATTCTCGCCTCTCCTTAATGTGTGACCTATCCATTGCAACTTCTTCCTTCCATTTACATGGCGTGCCAGGCCTATACGGCAACAAAGTTATTCGTTTGTAATAATATCAGAGCAGCCGATATAGAAAGTTACTATATAGGCAGGTGTTGACGCAGGCTTGGAGCTTTCAAGTGACAATGGAAGCAACTCTCCATATGCTACTCCCATGCAGCAACACAAATAGAACACTAGCACTTCGATCTTCAATTCTTTTCAGATTTTACCTAAGTACAGAACGTGACATTTTTCCCCATCGCAGGGAACACGCAGATACCCCTTCAATTGTCACACACAAAACTGATGCTCTTCTTTGGAATCCTAACGACGATCCCTTTCTACCACTCTTTGAAAAAGAACTTGGAGGAATAGTCCGTATTCGTATTTTACGGTGATTGTGTTCATTCACAGGACAAGGTGTTACTGTCAAGAACAATGGTGAATTGTTTTTTCCACCTCTTGAATTGTTCATCATCCTGAATGAGGAATCAATCGTTAACGTCACAGAACCATCGGAAGATCGAACAATTCGTGATTTGGTATACACTTCTGAAATCATTAAGTTTTACCCTCGATATCGAAGTTCACGCGCGTCAAGCCCAGGATGGCTCGCAGCGGTCCAAGGTAGGTAGGTAGGTATCAGTGGCCGCTCCGAGGAGCCCAATTAGCGCTTTGGTGCGCCGTTTTGATGCCACAAACTCCTAAGACCGTGACTGTTGTTATAGCAACAGGGAAGCGGAGTCCAGCTGGCTCGGATCTTCAGAGCCAGCCCGTAGCATTCACGAAGGAAAGCAGCTCTCCGACCCTGCAACCAGAAATCTCACTGAGGTCCCCAAAGAATGGTTTACCCAGTGTCCGCAGCCTGACTCGAGCCAGAGCCGGGCAATCGCAGAGAAAGTGCATGAGGGTTTCCCTTCCTTCTCCGCAGCTTCGGCAATGCGAGTTGTACGGTAAGCCGAGCCTAGCGGCATGGTCCCCTATGGGCCAGTGCCCCGTGCAGACCGCCGTAATCTTGAATGCATTTGCACGCGTCTGGCACAGGAGCTCTCGTGATCGGGCTATGTTATAAGCGGGCCAAATTCTCCTTGATTTGGCACAGCTTGTAAGCCTTCGCCATCTCAGGCCCGCGGCTGCTAGGTAGTGCGAGTAGACTCGGCCCCTGACAGCCGCCAGCGGAACACCGACTGTGTTCCCCGAGGGACTGCCAAGAGCAGAGCCTTGCCTGGCCAATCCGTCAGCCCGCTCATTCCCCTCTATGTTCCTATGCCCGGGAACCCAGAGGAGAGTTATCTTGAGCGTGCCGCCCAGATGGTTGAGCGTGTCTCTGCACTGCCCCACCAACCGGGAAGATGTCGTCGTTGAGTACAAGGCCTTGATGGCCGCTTGGCTGTCGGTCAGAATGGCTATGTTACGCTTGGGGCTCGAATCACGCTCCAGCCATCGACAGACTTCCAATATCGCCAGTACTTCCGCCTGGAATACACTGGCGAAACCTGGGAGACCATACGACTTGGACACACCATGTGTATTCGAGAAAACCCTCGCGCCGACTCCATAGGCCATCTTTGATCCGTCCGTAAAGAATACCGTGTCATAGTCTTGCAACACGCCGCCGGTCTTCCACTTTGCCCTGGTTGGAAGGTCCACAGCAAAGTTTCTCGTGAAGTTCAGCTTGCGTGTGACATAGTCCGTGCGGGATGCCCAGATTTCTCGAGGTATTTCATCTAGAATGTTGCTGTGGCCGTAGGACTTCGCTGTCCAGCATCCGGACTCACGTAGTCTGACGGCACTGCACGCTGCAACATATTTGATGTGGAGGTCAAGGGGGAGGAGATGCAGGAGTACATTGAGAGCATCTGCCGGGCAAGACTGCAGAGCCCCCGTAGCACCTGCACACGCGGTTGTTTGAATCCTATTAAGCTTCGTTCTATTGTATTTCTTCTTCAAAGCCTGCCACCATACAATAGATCCGTACGTCAGGATCGGACGCACTACAGCGGTGTACATCCAGAGAACCATCCTCGGCCGGAGACCCCATTTCTTGGCAAAGGTTCTCTTACAGGCATAGAAGGCTATACAGGCCTTCTTAACCCTCAGTTCTATGTTCAACCTCCAATTTAGCTTAGGATCCAGGATTACACCCAGATACTTCACAATAGAGGAAAGAACCAATCTTTGTTCATTCAGCCGTGGTAGATGGAATTCAGGTATCCTTGTCTTGGTGGTGAATAGCATCAGTTGCGTTTTGGTTGGGTTTATGCTGAGTCCGCATCTTGCGGCCCACAGGCACACTTTTCGCAACGCTCCTTCCATGATGCCGCTCATAATGGACGGAAACATCCCAGATACTAGTATCACCAAGTCGTCGGCATACGCCACCACCTTCACCCCGCTGCTGTCTAATGTACGTAAAATTTTGTCCATTACTATTAACCAGAGCACCGGTGAGATAGCACCACCCTGGGGCGTGCCTCTGTTCACAGCTCTGGTCAAGTGGTTGCCTCCCAGATCGGATTGGATTATCCTGGTACTCAGCATGGATATAATCCAATGCGTGAGATACCCCTCCAATCCAACACCGGTCAAGGCTTCCTTGATGGCGTTGGTACTGACGTTGTTGAAGGCTCCTTCTATATCCAAGAAGGCAGCAAGGGTATACTGCTTGTACTGCAGCGACCGCTCAACCGTGCCAATTACCTCGTGGAGGGCGGTTTCTGTGGATTTTCCTTTGAGGTAGGTATGCTGGGACTTAGAGAAAGGCGTTCTCTCCATAATCGTCCTTAAGTGAATGTCCAGGACGCGTTCTAGGGTCTTCAGCACGAAAGAGGTCAGGCTGATTGGCCGAAAGTCCTTCGCGGACTCATGACCGCGCCTGCCCGCTTTCGGTATGAAAACCACCCGTGCGCACCTCCAGGACTGCGGTACGTATCCTAAAGTGATGCAGCTCCGGTAAATCTCAACAAGCCACGGCACAACCCTTTCCTGCTGCTTCTGTAGCATGACTGGCATTATGCCATCTGGGCCTGGAGATTTGTATGCGGAGAAGCTGTTTATAGCCCAGCCGATCCTATCCCCGGTAATTACCGATTTGATAGTCTCGCACAGCTGGGGTTGCCGCAAACCCTCCAAGCGAGGTTCTGACTCACAGTCCTCCTCGCTGGAGGGAAAGTGCGTTTGCACCAGCAGCTCCAAGGTTTCACTAGAAGATTCCGTCCAGGAGCCTTCCGACTTTTTAAGGAAGGATGGACTCTTATGTTCCTTGGACAGAATCTTATTGAGCCTCGCGGATTCACTAGTGCTTTCAATGTTCTGACAATAGTCTAGCCAAGACCGCCTCTTGGCGGTCCTGATGGCCGACTTGTACTTCTTTAGGCAGTCCTTGTATGGCTGCCAGTATTTTTGCCTGTAACAAATGTTGAAGATTTCTCTGGTCAACTTTCTGAGACTAGAGAGATCTTCGTTCCACCACGGTGGCAGGGTCTTTTTGCTGTACTTAGCAGGGCACGAGACTTTGAAGGCGGTATCAAAAGCCTTCTCCAGAGCCCCGACCTTTGACTCCAGTTCGTCTGTCGTGCCAATCCTACCAATTTGCGCACCGGAGATTTTGTTCTTAATTACCTGACCAAACTTTCTCCAGTCGATCCTCCTGGGGTCTCTAAAGGGCTTGGAGACCTCTGCAGCGAGATCTAGACTGAAGAGTATCCAACTGTGGTCAGAGAAGGATCTCTGGTCAAACACTCTCCAGTCCTCCACCCTAAGAATCCCGTTGTCGGTTATTAGGGCGATATCAAGGACCTCCTCCCAACCGTCACAGTTCTCCGAGCAGGGGAAATGAAAGGTTGGTGTACTGCCCCTGTTACACACCGATAGATTTGAAGTAATAATAAAATCAAAGAATGACTCACCTCTTTCGTTGATTTCAGAGCTGCCCCAAAGCGTATGCCTTGCATTTGCGTCGCAGCCTATCAGCAGGTTGGCTTTCTTTGGTGTTATGGTGTTCGTCAGATGTTGTAGTTCTTGTGGCGGAGCTGATCGGTCGTGAGCCATGTATGCAGAGGAAACATACACGTTCTCTGCCCCCACCTGCTCCAGCTTGACCACAACTAGGTCACTGGAACTCAGGTCCGGGCACAGAAAAGTGTGCAGACTCTTCCTCGCAAGAATACATGCTCTAGGTTTAGTCTGATCAGCGTCTCCTGTGCTGTGGAATAAATTAAAATATTTGCTTTGGAGCCCTTTGATGGTTCGGTCGCTTCCGACCCAGGGCTCCTGTATTAATGCGATGTCGATGTCTTCCTCTAAGAGGAAGACGAGCAGATTAGCCGAGGCACACTTCGAGTGCTGCAGATTTATCTGCGTTACCCTCAGCATGATCTGCTTGCGTGGGGGATTCGTCAGCCCCCGTCGGACCGTCGATCGTCATCTCCTCCAACAGCTCGTTGGCGGCGTCGATTGGGTCAAGGTCGTCGTCCGGTTTTGCAGAGCAGAACACTTTTACTTTGGCGTTCCTGACTCCGAACCACACTTTGTAATCGGCCTTTTTCAGTGCCTCCAGGCACTCCTCGTTTATGCGGAGTAGTACGGGCTGGCTGTTTATCTGAGGTTCCTTCTCCTTTATAACAACCCAGTCGTCCATGGGACTCCCGGGGTTGTGAAGGCGCAGGAAATGGACCAGCTTGTCCTTCTCCATGCGGATCTTCGGCAACCAAATGCGAGCGACCGGTCTCCTGGGAATCTCGTCGTAAGGGATAGTCTTGAGCTTAACGCCCTCCCAAGCGTCGCTGATCTTTGCGACGCACGAGCCGAGAAAGTCCTTAGAGAACTGGTTCATGCAAGCTATTACGTGGAACCCACGGACCACATGAGATGAATCAAAGTGGGGAGTGAGTCCCGGGTGTTTGCCTCCGGTTTCCACGAGATGCTCATAGACCATGCCCGACAGCCTAGCCTCAACACTGGTCCACACCTCCAGCGTTAGTTTGCCGCTAGCAGAATTGCCATCCGCCAGCGCCACCCATAAGTGACTCCTGGCCACATCGCTGAAGGTCTTCGCAGTACGTGGCCCGCCGGCTGACGGTTGCTGTACAATTTCCTTCGTATGTTGCTTGGCGTCCGCGCTCTTGCCCACTCTACTCCGCTTTTTATCTTGTTCGACCTCGTCTTGAGATCGGTTGCGTTTTAGAGCGATGGGCTTCGCCTTCTGCTCGTAAGCCCGGCGTTTGTTGTTGTATTCATCAACAATCGCCTGGTATTTAGCGAGGTCTTTTTCATCCCGCTCGTCGACAGTACCGGCCTCCTTATTCTTGGCAATCTTGCCGAGAATATGCATGGCCTTCTGGTACTAACTCTTGAGCAGGACACCCGTGGACCTTCGCTTCTTAGCCGGTTTCCGGCGATTCTTGTCAGTTTTCGCTTTCGAGGGATCCCCCGACGCTGAGGGCTTCGGGCCAGGAGTACTATGTCTGGTACTCGCTACACCCAGCCTGACGGCAGTGGGTTCCAGACTAGAAGCCACTAGTCCGTCTGACGCCTCGCTCCGAGAGGTCCCTGCGGTTGGTTTCAGCATAACGGTGCTACGGCTGGCACCGAGTGTATTGCTCTCGACGGCCACTGTCTCCTGGCTGGAGGCCAGCAGCTCGTCCTCCGATGATGCGCCTGGCATCATCGCCTCCTCTTCTATCGTCGTTTTGGTTTTTTTATTAATTGAGTCCATGTCTTGGTCCCACGAGTAGTCCGGGAAGAATGTCCACCCTGGCTGGCCCGGCCACTAGGGTAAGGGTCTTATTTGAAACTGAAGGTGCCCAAGGTATTCAGAGTTCGCATACTAAAGACCAAGCTCCCCATTGGCCACGCAGCCCTCGGCGTATGCTGTTCCACCTTGGCTTGGGGTCCTATTAGCACCTTCTCCGGTGCAGGGAGGACGATCCCCGGGCTGTTGCTTCAGTCCATCCCCCCGCCAGATCTACTTGCCCCTAACACATGACCAGCAGACAAGCAGATCCTCGTCAGTTGGATGAGCCTACTCCCAGCCCGGCCCTACACACTTTTGGCCCGCCCGAAGACGGTTTCCAGCGGCCACCACGCGGAGGTCGTGTGAGGACTTGCCTAATTATGCAACTTTAACCTGAAGTATAATCAGACCAGGCCGCCCAGCGGTCCAAAGAGCTTTCAATCGCTTCCATTCATCGATCCACTTCCACGATTCCGCAGTCCGCCAAGATTTATGACGCCCTTCGGGTCAACGACCTGCGCGAGAGTATTTTTCATGGCGTCGCAATGCTACATAGATATTTTCAGGCGGATTATTCAGTATATCTGCCGTCCGATCAGCAAGATAGCTCTCTCACTATCGAGCGACAGCTGGATCATATAAGCGGTCGATATTGAACTTCAAAGATCACAGCTCTCCAACCCCCCTCCCACTATTATCGCTACCGTCGCCTAGATCGTGTTCCCCATCACATGTCCCATCACATGCCATTTAGATCACACATCACGCCTAGGGAATTGCTTGTAATTCCTCGTAGAAAGCACTCCACTGCATTGGAAGTCTTCATTGGTATGTAGCACTGTACAATTGTGATATACCTTAACCTGAATCGAAATCTGGCATTTATAAGTCTGGCAGAAACCGGCTCGTAGGTCAAGAGACCGTCAGTACCGTCAGAAACAATCCTACTCAAGCTTCGCGTCTGGTATTACTCGGCTTTCCAAAGTTTAAAAGCACATTGCCACAAGCGTGGCAAGAGGGAGAGGAGTACTCTCCTGAGTTCCAATATCTTACTTCCTTTAGACCCAGAAACTCTAACTCATATCGCTAGAATTCCCCCTTAAGTTGGAAAAAAACGATCATATTGACGACCCTCGATACCATTGTTGTTAATGTTTCTGTAGCAGCAAAATTTGCAATTTGTCCACAAATTCTTACCTCTTTTAGTCATCTTTTACGGCATGGAGGAAAAACTGACAGAGAGTTTTTTTTTTCTCCTTTTCCATTCCTTCCCCTCCAAACATATCAAGGAGACCTAACAATTTTTTAAAATTATAAATAGTGCTGGGAAGCAAGAGGTATGTAAATCAGAGCCATCTTTGACTCTTCCACTACCTTTCCTCGGCTGCTGAAAATCGTTTTTGGGTTGTTCTGAGCACATGAATAAAATGAGCAGATCGTTCTTTAATTAGGGGCAACCCTCATATATTTATTGCAGATATCGATATTTCGGGAACCAGTTACTTCCTTTCCCAGTACTTACAATCGCAAAACTCTTAGGCTATACTTTTAGTTGTTGCTGTCGGGATAGGTATGCCGAGTAATTAGCTGACCATTGAAGTATCTGGAATTCTTGATTAGATTGATCCTTAATTAGTTATATTTTTATTTTATTTTGACTTCCAATTAGGCTGAAGAGCCATAATGGAGCCTTCCCAAGGTCGCTATCCATCCGTTTCATCGTGGCAGTTAGCGTTAACTACGAAAACAACAGCGAAGAAACTAACCACGAATACGAGCCGGTTCGAAGCATCTCGGGAGCGAAAGCAGTTATTTCCTTCCCCGAACCCATCTCCATGAATAAGGGATCTGCAAAGCTTACAAAAACATGATCAAATGAGATTACCCAGATTTGTACAAACTCAAAGTATGAGCCACATCTGTCAATTGGAGGCAGTAAAACTTAGGCATTTGCAGGAGAATTTTCCGATGATAGGAAAACTCAGTCCTGCTGATCTAAGAGGAGGTCCTCTTCGAATACCGATTGATTTGGAGACTTCAATGACCAGCATGGCGCTACTGATTTATGCTGTCTGTAGACTCAACGTTCATACTAGTAGAAGCGAGGCCTTCCTAACACCTCTACTGCAACTAAGCGATACGGTCCCCAAGTTGTTCAGCGCAAGTTCACGCTTGAGCTCACAAGAAGCTCTGCACCCGATATGCGCACAAGCAGAGACACCATGAAAATGCCGCCAATAGCAAACAACTGGGGAGAGGGCGCTTTCTCAGGAATTTTCCTGAGACATAGTCGAAGTGGACCATCGCGATTCCCATGGTACCAGATAACCTCCAATGATATTTCGTGGCAAACTCGGGTCTGATCGCCTACTGCACCATGACCAGCAAGTTGATCTGAATACAGAGTTTGGCCATTTCCACGCTCCAATGGTATCGAGTCTATATGCGTCGATGGCTGCTTTCCGTTTCACCTCCAAGTGAATAGGGGGTACATTTAGGATAGCTTCAAGTGCCGCAGTCGGTGTAGTACTCATTGCTCCAATTATACTTAGGCAACCGCGCCTCTGAATCCGCGTTAGCCGCTTCCTGCTGTTAGCAAAGTTCAGTCTCGGCCACCAGGCGATGCATGCATACATCAAAATGGATTTTATTATAGATGTATATATCCAATGTATCAGTTTTGGTGAAAGTCCCCAGGTCTAACCTATCGTGGTCCTACAGCACCACAGCAATCTGCACGATTTCTGATATTGTTCCTGGATGTGGTGCTTCCACGTTAACTTGGAGTCGAAATGTACTCCTAAATACTTAGCTGACGTTCCGCTCCTGCTAAGGTGAGGAGCGTCTTGCTACCCCATCTGACGTTACTAGTGAACATAACTAGTCCAGTCTTCCTTACGTTCACCGTGAGTCCATTGCGGAGGCATAAACTGTAGATTTCATACAGAGTTGCATTCAAGCAGTCATATACTGTGTCCGCAAACTTGCCGGTAATTATTACAGGTAGATAGTCCGCAAAGGCTTGCGCCAAGATTTTTTTTCCTCCAGGAGCCATAGCAAGGTATCCATTCCCAAGAGCCATAACAGAGTAGAGAGAACCCTCCCTGTGGGCAGCCCCTAAAACATCTTGACCCAATCGACTTCTAGCCAACCAATATTTTTCTCCACTCTAGCATGTAAAGGATGCAACTGATTAATAGCGGACCGATTCCATGCTGCGAATGAGGCATAATTGAAGGCACCTTCTATGCCCATGAATGCTCCTAAGGCATATTCTTTTCTGGACACCGTCTTTTCAATTTTTGCCGTGAGTTTATGGTGTGCTGTCTCCGTAGGTGGGTTTCCCTTTTTGGGAATAAATATCACCTTCACATCAGGAGAGTTAATTGGAATGTAAACGTGTGTTAGGCATGCGCGATATATATTCCGAATATATAGACCTAGGGCATCCATTCCCTATATTACTAGCGCAGGAATGATAGCATCCGGATCTGCAGACTTGTATCTTTGGAACGAGTTAAATGCCCATTTTACTCGCTCCAGTGATACTACGTTGGATGCCAGATTCCAGTCTCTCGGTTGAAGGCCGTATGCTTCTGTCTGCTGAGATCAAATTTTGGACGATGCCTACGAAGTGCACTTGAAGCAAATGGTTTGCCGTTTCTTCATCGATCTGTAAACGTAAATAACCCAGTTTCTGGCTACGCTCTTTAACAAAGATCAGCTTCAACTTTGAGGTTTCATCAAGAGATTTAGTCTTTTCGCAAAAGCGTCTCCATGATGATCGTTTAACCGATCTTATGCTCTTCTTTACAGCCTTCTTTGTCTCAATATCGCGTTTCCAGCCAGTGGCTGAATCACACTTCAGACCACGATTGAGGAGCATTCCTCTTGTTGTTCCTCTGTGTTTTGCCAAAAACGAGTTTCACCATGGTGTTTTACCCTTCTTTGACGTCTTGAGTGAACAATTTTCTTTGAAAGCTTCTCACATGGTAACTGTAATCATCTGGGTTGTCTTCTCAATTCCAGCAATGAATTTGATGCGCCTTCCAGGGAGTGCGACTCATGCGGTTAGTTCTATTTTGTACGTCCCCCAATTTGTCTTCCACGGATTCCTAAGTGGAGTGGCTGAAGGTGGATCTATGCTCATTACGAAAACAATGCGTCTGTGATCTGAGAGTGTGATATTCTCTGATACTCTCCACTCTCCGACCAGAGCCGCGATGCCAGGGGATGCCAACGATCAATCGATCGATCGATTCCCACCTGACTACGTTGAAGAAAGTGGGTTCATTATCCGAATTAAGGATCTGCAGACTGGTTCCCACCAGATACTCCAGTAGTCTCGATCGCCTTTCATTAATGTTGGAATTTATGTGGTGAGGTTGACCTCACATCGTGCTATTACCACCAATGTCTTACTTTTGGCACATTGAATAGCTCTGATGAATGTCCCACTGGGAACTCCTTCTGCGTCATAGGGGAAATATGCAGAACACCAAAGTATATTTTTATCTCCTTGCTGACTTTTTCTGGTTAGTTTAGCCAATATGGTGTCGTCATCGCATAGGTCGTTAACCAAATTAGCCTGGAAGTCTTTTGAGACTACCATGCAGGAGCGGGTTCGATCACTTCCATTGGCATACAACAGGTCATGCTGGAAGTTTAAGCACCTGACTACCCCACCAACAACCCATGGTTCTTGTATGAGGTGTATGTCAAAGGTAGTGATGAGGAGGATATAATAGGATTGCACTACAGATAGGGATAAGAACCCTTACAAATTTATTTAGTTCGATCGATCCACGAAAAAAAGGTTCGCCTTTAATTAGAAATATGCTCGGAAATACTTATGGGGTAGATCTAAAATTTATCGCTACCGAAAGTATTCAAAAAGACTTCTAGACAAATTGTATGGCGCAAGAAAATCGCATTAATTCATTTGACAAAGGACATATGAAAATGTCCTCCTCTCCAAGGCACATTCAAACAATGCAAACCGATCATATTTCATAATTCACATAAAAGATTTCAACAATAAAGAATGGTGTCTTAGACTTATGGAATTGTCCCGGAACATGGTATCCTGTTTATTAATTCTTCAGGTACATATTTCGCTCTCTTCGCGACATATCAAATTACCGAAGGTATCACCGACAAATATTCGTCACGTTCTGTAAAATATTTTAAAGACATACCCCCTCTGGGTTCGCGGACAATAATTTCTGATTATAAATCCCAAAAATGGTTGTATTCGTGTCACCGTGAAAGAAAAATGGAAGAAAGGACACGATACTCCATCATAATCGAGTGTGGAATTATTAATAATGGAGGCCCTAATAAGAAGTTGTTTTGAATTGCTTGCACTGAACAATTCAATTTTGACTCAGGTCGTAAGAGCCTCAGCATTGTATATGGATCCATATATATATATATACATATTTATGTATAATTCTTATGAAATTCGTCTTCAATTCGACTTGATTCGATTCCCATTCACAAAAGATTCAGACGACAGTTTGCGATAGTCAAAGGGCTCACGTATTAGAGAGATTTATATGGCAGAGGCATGCAACTCAATTATTTCTGTTGGGCATTTGCACTTTGATGAGTTGAAAATTTTTCAGTTTTCCAAGGGGTGGGTATGCTGAGCAGCTCGATTTTAAGGAGGCATCCATACATAAACTGGTTTATAAAAGCAGATAAAGTGGGCTCAGATGAGACGAGCATCCTTGAAATTCATTCCAAAGTGAGCTGTACTCCTAATGAGATTCTGAATACTTCTTCCTCGGAAAGACTATCAAGAACTCCTCTAACGAATATCCCGATTTTAGCATGAATACACCATTAAGTTGCTGGCCTGTGTCGTATCCAATCTGCCGTCATCGAAGGCCGTCTTATTCCAATTTGATTTGGTGTGATTTATTCAACCCCATGGGGTAATTTCGCGAATCAAATATTTATATCGATTAATGTATGGAGTACTGATGGGAATTGGTTTTTCGTGTTTTGCCTTCTTCCACAATCTGGGTACATGAAATGAACTAATTCTCAGTGATTCGCCGGCCTAACCACATATCATTCCGATATTTTGTCCCTGGGTAAAATTATTTGAGCTGCTTAGTTTCACAAGGGCAAGTGCCAACATCGGGAGTATCAAAATTTGATCCTATGATAATTGGGAAATTTTGACTTTGAAACAACCCGACATAATAAGAATGGCTCACCATGGTCCTCTGAAAAATTTAGTTCATTGCAATTGTTGACCGCCGTGCGGCTTATAATTTTATGGCAACTTCCCATAAACGACCCTTTTGTTGTGCACTCTATCGACTCCATGATGATATCTATGCTAACTACAAATTGATAAAATCCTACCAATTGGCACGTTTGGGACTTTTTTATTATCAAAGAAAGTTGAAAATTTTGAAACCTTACCGTTGATTAGCGCCGCATTCTTATATGAGGCTCTGACTCATTAAAAACGCCTTCTTTTCCTTTCTCCACCACTAGAGATTGCCATGCGCTAAGACTCAAAAAAATGTGGGTCTCTTTCATGAGCTCCACAATATCATCAGATGGCAACCACGTCCCGGTCACCTCCTTCAATTCCGCCATTTCTAGGCAAACATCAAGCATTCAAAAAGGATATACTACATGCCCTTCATAACAATCTTACAAGTCGTATGATGAACCGTCATGCCCAAAATCTTCCCCTTCTCCTTTAATCTTTATATCATTCCGCAGGAAAGTCGGCTCATCTAGATCAGAATCGCCATTTTTCGGTCAAAGGCTTGGTCCATGTGAATCAAGAAGCTCGCAAATCACCATCCAAAGTCTTCGCTGTTTGTTTCGATCTTTTAGTATTTTCCAACGCCTTCGTTGGTTAGACCAATCTTATCAGAAAAGTTCTCGTTTGCATAAATTATATGATCATACCATCGAAGTCGCTCGTTTCGGAATTTTTCCGCGCAACCCAATATTGATCGCAAGCGGTCGCCTTTATGACATAATTATAGTGTGTTACATCACTGATCTGACGCAACCCCTACGTCTCCATTACCGCGAGGCGCCGTTCGTTGTCTTTGATAGCCAGTCAGAACTCAGAAACATGCCCAAATTGAAATAAAAAAAATGTTAATATATCCTCCGTGTCGTCTCATTCATAGTGCACTTAGCTGAATATTTTTTGATTGTGTAATTTCTGGTAATGGATCAGACAGCCTTATTAGTTGTCATAAATCTGTATATCGTCATTGGTTCCCATGGGTATGTATGTATCTCCTTTGCGTAGTTCAAGCGCAGCCCCATCATCGTCAATCTTCGGATAGCCAGTTCAATTGCACGAAACAACCAGCAATAGATTTTTCAATATGACCCATCCAGCTATTTCCGCCTTGTAATCAATATGTGGCCAACCACAAATTACAGAACCGTGAACACATGTCCCGAAATTTCTCTTAAGACATATGAACTCGAAGGGCTATCCCGGCTCCCATAATACTAGATAACCTCTGGTGGGGCTTCATATCGGAAACCACTTCAGGTGAGCCCCGTGTAAGCTCTGGTCTGACCTTCCAAGGTATTGGATTATTCGTCTAATGCATCACGAAAAGGAAGTCAATGTAAATAGAGAGTCTTCCAGTGCCACCACGTAGATGTCCCCTCAGCCACTTGGTGTTGATTCGCCTACCTCCTCGCCACCCTTGAGCACCAAACCATGTCACAGAAAAAATATTAGCGCGAACAGCTTCAACTTGGTGTTGCTGTTGATTATACTTACATTTGCAAGGTTTTGGACAAAGCAACGAAGGCGAATCTAGCGCTGTTGATGATGTCAAGCGATGTGGGTACCGTCGTCGTCAAAAACAACATGACCAAATCAAATCATTTGATAACTTTAATTTGTTGTCCCATAATAAAGAAGAATGCTAGGACTATCTACTGAGAATCGTGGCTGTGATGATATTTATCTTTAATCCGACCCCGTTTATCTCCTTCTCTAAAAAAAGCTATTGGCTCAAATAGATGCCACCAACTTCGTCGAGGTATTTGAAGAAAGGTGTCACGACCCTTTTAAGCTCTCCAAGTTCTTAGGATACGGTAACATGGAGAACATCACCAGACACAAATATAAAGAAAGAAAGGAGATTGGAACTTACGACACATGAGTTTGGAATTCCACTACCGGCGGCTTTAACACAGGGGACGCCCACCTCATTCATTAAAAGGAGGTAAACGTGAAAAGATGAGTAGAGAGGGAGAGAACGATTCTTTTCGATCCTCGCAGGACGCATGCAAAGGACAAGAGAAAGCTCAACAAAGTAACCAAAATTTTGGAAACAATGACCTTTGGCTTCAATGAACCCAAGGGAAGTAAAGTCACAAAAGGAACTGGGGAAACATGGACCAAATTTAGCGGAAAGCGAAACCCGGCACATTAAAGAAGGTTAAGACTCGAGTTGATCCTCACGACTATAAAACATCTTATGGCATATGCCGATATTCTCAGAACGGCCAAATCCAATCCGAAACGGACTGCGTTGACCAAATCAGACGTTCCCAAAAAGAAGATTCGATGCAGGAGCTGAAGAATTCTCCGGGGAAGACGGCTGAAAATTTCATCAGCAAGTTGAAGAAGTCCTTAGGGGAAGAGGCATAAGTACGGCCCAAAAATCAGGGGATTGTGATATAATACAAGGGGAAAAAGGGCGTCGCAGGCAACAGGAAATGCCAAATATTTAGAAGAGATTTAGATGCAATGAAGAAATCATTAGTATTAGCCTCAACTATAGCGAGATAGTGCAAAACTTCTTCTTAAAGACCATCTATGAGAAGAGAGTCGAAGTTTCCAAAATTAGCGAGCCTTATCGCAATAATAAGGATGATGCCTGGGCTCAAGATGTAAATGCCAAGGCGGCAGCATGGGTGAATGGAAATCAAGCAATCCAAGAGGTGTTGGAGTTCCCGGAAGTAGGATTCTTCAGGCCAAAAATCGCTGGCATTTACATATAGAGTTGCTATGCTCTACTAAGCGCGATGATGACACAATACGATTAAATGCTAGGTATGCTAGCTTCGAATGAAAGTTCTGGGAGTTTAACGTGAGTACCTGCCGTGAAGGCATAATCCCACGGTCCTCTTCGGACACGGATTGATTTTGGGACCACAATCAGAGCCCCGCCATGCAAGCACAGCGGTCCTGGTTTATACTGAGTGCAGGCTCAGCATTCATACCAGTGGATGCGAGGCCTATCTAACACCTCTGCCGCAACTAAGGGGTACGGCGCCCGAATTGTACAGCGCAACTCCACGCTTGAACTCCGAGGAGCTCTGCCCGCGATGTAGGCATAACCACAACCACCATGAAACTCCCACAAGGGGGCCAACCGCAAATAACCGGGCCGAGAATACATCCTCCAGGAATTCTCCTGGAGCATATGCTCTCAGAGGGCCATCCCGGTTCCCATGGTACCAGATAACCTCCGGTGAGGCTTCGTGGCAAAGCCACTTCAGATGAGTCCCTTGCAGACTCGGGTCTGATCGCCCTCCTCGAGTTCGTGGGGACGGAAGCTAGCTTCGAATATAGGAAATCGTAACCCCAAAATCCTAGGGGGTGATTTCAATGCATGCGGTGTGGATTGATGCAGTCGAACTACGAAAATCAATGGCCGTATTTTACTCGACGCTTTTGCGGAGCCAGATTTGGTACTTACAAATATATCCACTTCCGCTCAATAGTCGGTTTGACATATGTGAATACTACATTGTAGACGAGAATTTTCTGGTTTGTCAATAAACACTATACTCCAGCGATCATCAGGCAATTTTCCTTCAAATCTAAAATAGATCATGTATTGGTGAACGCTCCCGCAGGCCAGAAGTACTAAGCTTGACGTCTACAAACCCTTATAAAATCTGCCATGCTTTGGGGACGGAGCATGCACCAACGCGCAAACGTCTGAAAAAATACTGAATGCATTGGAAAGGAGAGGTCTAAGAATAATTATCAGAAGGCAACTTGATGTTAACCAATAGGTCATTAAGTTCATTCATGAACTGTATTTAAAGAGCCAGAAGCTTCTACGATCATCGAGTTGCACAAATTTCGATCAAGTATCTAACGAGATATTCGAAGCAAACCCAATAGACAGTGAACGCTGATGAGCAGAGGCCATTGGGAAAACAAAGGAAACACTGAGTAAATTCAATAAACGAACATAGCGCATTACTAATCGGATTCAGAAATCTAGTAAGAACTGCCTATTCGAGCTCTTACATGGTGGAAAGTGGGGAATGCTTAACGCCTTCCTCACTGCTGCCATCAACCCGTACGCGATGTCTAGAGAATAATGCCCGTCCATATGGACGCCATTAAATAAACAGGGTTTTCGCAGAGCCTCGATTTCCCGGGTGAGAAATTTATAACCGAGTCTCCACGGATCCTTATTTACCTTGTCGACTATGGCTTGCCACGGCTAGGTGCCCTCCAGGACATGGAAGCTCCGCAGTCAGCCGTTTTCAGATTCGTGCCTGCATTAATCACAGTGTCAGCTGCAATGCACCACCCCCCTTCAGGGCAGCTTCGCTTGTTTCAAGAGCTTTCTATGAACCTCCACTAACCACTTTGAACGCGACGTGTTGATGATCACTTACCGAAGACTTCTGGGCAAGTGACCACCAACTTTCACCGGCGGCTCCAGTACCTTCGGTGGACCATAGCACGTTAACTACCCCTAAGCGCCATCCTTAACGGTTTGCTGAAATGCGCTTCAGCCCCCCGAATTCCCGATACGCTTGCACTTCTCCTCCTTTGTTCTACGCCTTGGCTCTTATTGGTCATTTTCCATGTGCTACTCCCATATAGCAACACAGAAAGAACAGTCTCGACTTGATCTTGATATTGAGATAACTAGATTTCCAAATTTTACAGAAGCGGCGAGCGATATCATTGTCGTTGCCATCGTCGACAGAAACCAACATGTTTTGTTCATTAATGCAGGAAAGAAGAATGGGACGGCCAGCGAGATTGCGAACCTAGCTCCACTTGCCTCTCAACATTTGACATTTTGCGCCATCATATGTCGCTCTGATGATATCCATTAGTTTCTCCCGAATACCCCTCCTGCGTAGAGCACTCCAAATATACTCCCTGTTCATGCTTCTTGAAATCGATGAAGAGCAGATGAAGCGAAAATTTAAACTCCAAGCACTCTATCGTCGGGTGTTGATGTGGCCTATGGAGGAGGATCCAGAAGAGAAATCAACCTGCTCACTGACGGATTATTTTAGCTATGATATTACATTTGGAACGGCATGAAGCACCCAAGAAGGGTGTTCTTTTTCTGAATCTGAAGGAGCATCCCCTTCTTGCGCTCTTTAGCAAATATCTCGCCATAAAAGCCATAAAAAGGTCTGCGCGGAGAACATCAACTTTAGCGGCTTTACTACCGAAGTGATTTCTCTTCTATCCAAAGGAACGCAACCAACTTTTAATTAGTAACTAGACATTTCATCCACAAGAGGTAGAAGTTCACCGAATGTGATACGGTGGTGAACCGTGGTGAAGTGTTCCTCCTACTTCTTTAGCTGCTCGTCATCGTGGATGAGGAGTCGGCCATTAACATCCCTCCCAAGACCATCGAAAGGTTTGTGATTACTTATAAGTTCTTCAGCGATACGGCTAACCAGATCTTGTGATTCTCCTTCGGGAAAAACGACTTGCATAGCATCCAAGGAAAGAGCGTTTTTGAGGGCCGGCTGTTCAAAGTATCTACACGTCCAATCAGCAAGATATAATAGCTGTTCCACTGCCGACGGATAACTGGATCATATAAGCCATTGATGTGACATTTGGGAGGTTGCAGCTTTCCAACCCTGAGAAAAGCGACAGACGCAAAACCCAAGCTAAATTAAGCGACCACTAGTTGGTGATCCCTTTCGATAACGGCGCTTCTCCTTCTGTTCACATTCAGAAGACTACATCAACCACTGAAGCTTCTATGCACTCACAATGCTCTTCACCATCTTTGGCAGTTTCAATTCCGCCATTCAGTGAAAAAACGTGTCGAAAAAAAGAGTCTTCTTGAAACTCAGAGCGGCCAACTTGCATCACGTCAGCAGAAGTGGACCTAGAATGTCGATATCGCCAATGGAAGGCATGCATTTAATGAAAACCAACTCAATCGCTAGTAATGTACTATGAAAGCTTCAACGACTATAAAGGAATCTCGTCTTCCGAGCATAGCATTCACAAGTTCTTATCTATTTCGCTGAGTGCATTGAGTAAACAAAAATTCCTCAAATTTGGTCTCCAAAAGCCTCAAAAGTATGTTGCACTTGAGATGATCACATTTAAAATAACCAACCTGTACTGTCCCCTTTTTACTTTGCATTTATAATTATTCCAACAAGCTACTAAGTTTTGAATATTCGAATATTAATAGCCATTCCTCCGAGCTGTAACCTCATTCCTAATTTTGAGGTTTCGAATGGAAATGTACCCCAGAGGCCCAGACAATGCCTAAAAGCTGGAACCAGGCATAATGCACTTGTACAATCGACAGTAAATATTTAATGAACACTCGAAATTCCTCAAAGCTAAGCTTCTATTTGGTCACCAAGAAATTTGAAACAATGAAGTACCCCAAAACTAGAAGAGGATACTTCTGGAAGACCATGTCCACGGTATTGCTCGGCTACTTCTTCCTCAACATTTCTTTCTAACGTAAGCTGCCAAAAAATATTTTAAGTATCATTAATTGACCGTAACAATTACTGGACGAAAAACGATTGTTTCTTATTTCCAAGACGAAGACAAATAACCCGAATGGATGGAACAGACAGGCTGGCAAGTGTTTGGCTTCTTCCAGGTAAGGTTCATAGTTGGCAAGCTAACAACAAACGCCAAAAGCTATTAGGTAAGTCTGTAACTGAGTTCGTCACTAACCCAGCAAGGGGTTATCGAATAAGCGCATACTCTCATGGGTACTTAGAGTTATTAAAGTACTTGGAGGAATATTATAGATGATAATATTGAAAGCCAATCCAACAGTATGGTACACGGTTGTATATTGGTAGCTGCGATGTTCACCGCCTCTTCTTAGGATTCCTCCTACGAATCTTGAGCTGACAGGCACAAATCAAATTAGCATCCACTTGTTGTTCGAACATCACGTCATGACTCTAAGCCAAATCTGTTACTTTGTCAAGTACTATGTAACAACTATGAGGACTGAACAGGTACTGACAGGGTCTGTTGGGTGCAGGTGGAACATCGATGCTTCAGTTCTGAAGCAGTGGCAAATATAGCGACCTGCAGAGCTTATCTATATCACAGTACCTGGCTTCGAAATACGAAAACGGATTGCTTAATTGACCATTTGCAGACCAAGTATCAGCCATTGTTTCTCAGTGAATCAAAGAGCACTACGAAGTCTTCGATGGAAATCGATTAAAATCTGTCCGTTCTCTGTTAACCCCTAAGAATGTACTCCAGCACCAGATACATCATAGTATACCCGTTCGAACCTATAAACTAGTAATGCTCTCGGGCCATACCAGTCGCTGTGGTACTCAACTTGTACTTGTCAAATGTTAATTCGGTCTCTTAAGCATCGTCTAAGACAGTTAATGCAACTAAACCGTTCGGTATCAGATGCTGATTTTGATGGACCTCGATGAAAACAAGGAGCCCTTCTCGCACAGACATTCCTGTATACTTGTCCGTATGTATGTACTCGTATATGTGCATGCAATGTGCAACTGACAAGAAAACAGTTGGTTAATATGCATATGTACACATGTGCTCTGTAGCATCATTAATATGGTCATGAGTTGGCAGGAATTGTTCCTCAGGCCAATTTTGAAATTTTTCTAGTGTCGTTTTTGTTCTTGCATGGCCCGAGTGTATTCTTGTTGTATTATAGATGAATTACTTCCAATTGTATTCACTTAGATTGCATCAGTCTGTTTTACGTATCCCTTCCAATTGTGTAATGGCAAAATATCTTCGGATTCTAATTGATTTTCATACACCAAATCACAAGTTATAGCAAAAATACCGAATGTCTGAATGTCCTTACAAGTTTAGCATTCCACTTAATATGATAATCTTTTCCATGAGATCCTCGAAGTTTAGCACCGAAATTAAAAGATAAAAAAATATCTCCTTATTCAAATAGGCAAATGACCATTGTAAATTATAAAATCCTGGGGACTGACCTTGTTTTTAAGCCTAACATTAAATTCACAGTCGGGAAGGAAGTGTCTACTTCCAAAGAGTTTCTTTAACTTTGGATCATCATCATCATCAACGGCGCAATAACCGGTATCCTGCCTGCCTTAATAAGGAACTCCAGACATCCCGGTTTTGCGCCGAGGTCCACCAATTCGATATCCCTAAAAGCTGTCTGGCGTCCTGGCCCACGCCATCGCTCCATCTTAGGCAGGGTCTGCCTCGTCTTCTTTTCCTACCATAGATATTGCCCTTATAGACTTTCCGGGTGGGATCATCTTCATCCATACGGATTAAGTGACCCGCCCACCGTAACCTATTGAGCCGGATTTTATCCACAACCGGACGGTCATGGTATCGCTCATAGAGTTCGTCATTGTGTAGGCTACGGAATCGTCCATCCTCATGTAGGGGGCCAAAAATTCTTCGGAGGATTCTTCTCTCGAACGCGGCCAAGAGTTCGCAATTTTTCTTGCTAAGAACCCAAGTTTCCGAGGAATACATGAGGACTGGCAAGATCATAGTCTTGTACAGTAAGAGCTTTGACCCTATGGTGAGACGTTTCGAGCGGAACAGTCTTTGTAAGCTGAAGTAGGCTCTGTTGGCTGACAACAACCGTGCGCGGATTTCATCATCGTAGTTGTTATCGGTTGTGATTTTCGACCCTAGATAGGAGAAATTGTCAACGGTCTCAAAGTTGTATTCCCCTATCCTTATTTTTGTTCGTGTTTGTGTTTGACCAGTGCGGTTTGATGTTGTTGGTTGATTCGTCTTCGGTGCTGACGTTGCCACCATGTATTTTGTCTTGCCTTCATTGATGTGCAGCCCAAGATCTCGCGCCGCCTGCTCGATCTGGATGAAGGCAGTTTGAACGTCTCGGGTGGTTCTTCCCATGATGTCGATATCGTCAGCATAGGCCAGTAGTTGGGTGGACTTGAAGAGGATCGTACCTCTTGCATTCACCTCAGCATCACGGATCACCTTCTCGAGGGCCAGGTTAAAGAGGACGCATGATAGCGCATCCCCTTGTCGTAGACCGTTGTTGATGTCGAATGGTCTTGAGAGTGATCCTGCTGCTTTTATCTGGCCTCGCACATTGGTCAGGGTCAGCCTAGTCAGTCTTATTAATTTCGTCGGGATACCGAATTCCCTCATGGCCGTGTACAGTTTTACCCTGGCTATGCTATCATAGGCGGCTTTAAAGTCGATGAACAGATGGTGCAACTGTTGTCCATATTCCAACAGTTTTTCCATCGCCTGCCGCAGAGAGAAAATCTGATCTGTTGCTGATTTGCCTGGAGTGAAGCCTCTTTGGTATGGGCCAATGATGTTCTGAGCGTATGGGGCTATCCGGCCTAGCAAGATAGTGGAGAATATCTTATAGATGGTACTCAGCAACGTGATACCTCTATAATTGCTGCACTGTGTGATATCTCCCTTTTTATGTATGAGACAGATTATGCCTCGCTGCCAATCGTCAGGCATTGATTCGCTGTCCCATACCTTGAGCACAAGTTGATGAACCACTTGGTGTAACTGGTCGCCTCCATATTTAACCAATTCGGCTGTAATTCCATCGGCTCCTGGCGACTTATGATTTTTTAGCCGATGAATTGCACGGACTGTTTCTCCTAAACTTGGTGGTGGCAGTATTTGTCCGTCGTCTTCAGTTGGCGGGACCTCCAACTCGCCGATGTTCTGGTTGTTCAGTAGCTCATCAAAGTACTCAACCCATCGCTCTAATATGCCCATTCTGTCGGAAATCAGATTTCCCTCTTTGTCTCGGCAGGATGAGCATCGAGGTGTATAAGGCTTCATCCTGCTGACTTGTTGGTAAAACTTCCGCGCCTGGTGCGGTTGCTCCCTGTACTTTTCTAGTTCATAGACTTGTTGGTTCTCCCAGGCTTCCTTTTTCCGTCTGTGAAGTCGCTTCTCCGCTCGACGGAGTTCGTGATAAGTCTCTGCGCGTGCCCGCGTTCTTTGAGAATGCAACATTACTCGGTATGCGGCATTCTTCCGTTCCGTTGCTAGCTTACATTCATCGTCAAACCAGCCGTTCCGACTCCTTTTGCGGCTGGGGCCAAGTATATTTGTGGCCGTATCCATGATAACGTTCTTCAGGTGGTTGTGAAGATCATTAGTTGATGCTTCATCTCCAGGTCCTCTATTGACTGCGGTTATTGCGGCATCCATTTCCCTCTTATAGGTGTCGCGGAGGGTTGTGTTGTGGATGGCTTCAGTGTTCACTCTCACCTGATTGTCAGAGGGGATTCTAGGTGGTATTGTTATTCGAGCTCGGAGCACCATGCCATCGAGATAGTGATCCGAGTCTATATTGGCCCCCCTATATGTTCTGACATTCATCAAGGCTGAGAGGTGGCGGCGTTCGATCAACACGTGGTCAATTTGGTTGAAAGTGGTCCCGTCTGGAGAGGCCCACGTATGTTTGTGGACCGCTTTCCGCGCAAACCAGGTACTTCCAACAACCATTTCGTGTGACCCTGCTAATTGAATAGTCCGCAGTCCGTTATCATTTGTTTTTTCGTGTAAGCTATGGGAGCCAACGTATCGCCTGAATACGGGCTCCTTCCTTACTTGGCTGTTAAAATCCCCAAGTATGATTTTGATATCATATCTGGGACAGGCTTCGAGGGTTCTTTCTACTGCCTCGTAGAAGGTATCCTTCTCCGACTCTGCAGTCTCCTCTGTAGGGGCGTGAACGTTTATGAGGCTTATATTTCTAAACTTGCCTCGCAAGCGCAGAGTGCATAGCCGTTCGCTTATACTTTCAAAGCCGATAACAGCAGGTTTCATTTTTTGGCTGACTAAGAAACCTACTCCGAGCACATGGTTTACTGGATGGCCGCTATAATATATGGTGTAGTGGCTCTTCTCCAGGAAACCGGTCCCTGTCCATCGCATCTCTTGCAACGCTGTTACATCAGCCCTATATTGGGACAGGGTATCGGCTAGCTGCTTATCAGCTTCATCTCTGTACAGGGAGCGCACGTTCCATGAGAAAATGCGCAAATCGTTGTTCCTTTGTCGTTGCCGGGTCCGTCGTTTTAATATCCGTCCTATCCGAGGCTCCTGTTGTGGCTTCGTAACGGTTGTTTTCCGTGTAGGGTTGTCAGCCCTACCCAACCCCCAACCTGGAGGACCAGTTGGTACAATTTTGTCCCGTTTTTAGGCGCGGGAGACTCGCCTTCATCCTTCTCCGTCTGCAGCTTTTCGTCAAGAAAGAGCTCCCAGCGGTCACCACGTGGAGGTGGAGATAGGGTTTGGTAGTAGAGCTGTTGGTGTTGGTTCAGCAGGCATTTCCCAGGTTTTATGCTCCATCGTGGGTACCAATCCACGTTTCGCCCCGGGACCTATACTACCCTTTGACCACCTAACTTTGGATACGCTTGTAAATTGAGCTCCATTTTTCTGAAAAGACTGTTAGCTACTGTTCAACGCCGCTATAGAGCAAACCTCAAATGCAACAGACGTAAGTGATAGACGATCCTTATTATAATTAATTATGAAATTTGAAGTCGGTTTTCAGGATTTGAGTTCAGTTACGAGTTCAAGATAACACTATACGTGGGACGTTGGACACCCTGTCACACTACCGAGTTATTGAAACGGGCGCCCAATCTGAGGTTCATAAAAAAGAGAGAGAAGAAACAAGTAGCAATTAATTAATTTTTTAAATTTCGTCCAAAGCTGCGGCCACAATGGTATTTGTTTCCACCCTAACTAACGAAGTCCTACCCTAAAATCCTTAAATTGGGCCTCTCTAACTTTCAATTTTAAATATCTTCCAGGAAATCAGAACAGTATTGCCAAAATTGGTGATTATCCAACTCGTCCTACACACTAATAAAGAGTAACCGAATTTTCAATTAGGCACATCGCTAGGTGGGAAAAAAACACGAACGAAGATTCTGTAGCTTTTTTATGTAAGAAGCTTTGGATTCACAATGATTTGTACAATATCGTCAATATCGTGTCAATATCGATTAATCATATCCGAAAGGGGTAACTATGACCTGTTATCTTTTTATCAATAATAATGTAAATAAAGGCATAGCTCCGCCATAGCCGGTCCCAAGACCAGTTGTGAAAGGAGAAGGAATAGATAACACCACAGCGTCTCAGGGAGTAGGTAAGGAAAGTGCAGGAACTCTACAGTCTTACAGATTACTCACTGAAGCTATCATCACATCTGGCGGTTAAAATCCATCAAATGAGAGGAAGGAGAAATTTGAGGTCGGGTACAGATAACCGGCAGTAGTCGTCTGACTTGATGACGGGTCGGATTCTCATAATGGACAGCACGGCGTCGAATCCGCTAATCGTGCTTCGGTTCAACGTCTAGGCGGTACGATGCCTGCTACAGTTGTTCCTCCAAAATCTGTGGCGGCCACTTCAGCAGGTTCGCGTAGGGAACCGATAAAGTAGCCTGAAGATATGAATCTCTTTATCATCGGCTCCTACTACGAAATAAAGGCGAGATCAGGTAAAACATCTACGCCACTTGTTGCACCAGATATTCGTCCAGCGCTTCCCGGAATGCGCGCACGTGACTGTGCAGCAGGTTGCAGACCAATACCGCTTCATTACTCGCCAAAATATTTTTCTTCACCGCCCGGCTGAAATCTCGGCTGAGGTTCGAGACGAATTCCAAAGGGCAGATATAGACTTTTTGGAAGTGGAACTTTTCCATCGACCAGGTATTCCCAGGCTCTTTGCATCTCCAACAACTCCAAGAATTCTATCTCAAATGAATGATGAGATTGCGCCTAGATTCCAAAGATTATGCCAAGGCTTCTGATAGCATCCCGCACACCTGGTTAAACGATGCCCTACATTCGTACTGCATTGACCAGAAGCTAATAATTTTTTTGGGAACAGTCATGGAAAGGGGGCATACCACCGTATTAATGCGTTCATCCGAGGGTACCAACACCTCAGAGAGAGAGATTCATTGAGTCCCCTTTGGCTCTGCATGGCACTCAGCCCCCTTCCAAGGCTACTGAATGATGCTAGAGGGCATGGTTTCTCAAAAAAGTATAGTCTACGTAATAAGTGCCAGCTGACACACTTGATAAATTCAAATGGCATCAAGTTATATGCTAGTACTGATGCTCACCTTAGGATTCTGTTGCGAAAAGAGATTAGACAAGGGTCGAATTCAACCCATCCGCAAAGGGCATCACGAGCCGCTTGTCGGGCATGACATTGGCGACCTCCACATCACAACACATCATAAAGCATCAACAAATGATCTTGACAATCACCTAAAGAACAATATCATTGATACATTAATACAAAAACAAGCATACTTGGCCCCAGTCGCAAAAAAAAGTCGGAATGGCTTGTTCGGAGACGAATGTAAGCTAGCAACGGAACGGAAAAATGCTGTATATCGAGTAATGTTGCATTCGCAAAGGACATGGGCACGCGCAGAGACTTACCACGAACTCCGTCGAGCAGAGAAGCGAGTTCACAAACGGAAAAAGGAAGCGGCGGACAAATACTGCCACCACCAAGTATGGAAGAAACAGTCCGTGCAATTCATCGGCTTAAAAATCACAGGTCGCCACAGGAGCGGGTGGAATTACAGCCGAATTGGTTAAATATGGAGGCGACCAATTACACCAAATGGTTCATCAACTTGTGTTCAAGGTATGGGACAGCGAATCAATGCCTGACGACTGGCAAAGAGGCATTATCTGTCTCATACATAAAAAAGGAAATATCATACAGTGCAGCAATTATGGAGGTATCACCTTGCTGAGTATCATCTATAAGATATTCTCCGTTATCTTGCTAGGTCGGACAGCCTCCTACGCTCAGAGCATCATTGGCCCATACCAAAGAGGCTTCACTCCAGGCAAATCAACAACAGGTCAGATTTTCTCTCTGTAGCATTTCATTGACTTTAAAGCCGCCTATGATAACATAGCCAGGGTGAAACTTCACCTGACCATGGGAGAATTGCGTATCCCAACGAAATTGATAAGGCTGACTAGGCTGGCCCTGACAAAAGTGCAAGGCCAGATAAAAGCAGCAGGAACACTTTCAAGACCATTCGACATCAACAACGGTCTACGACAAGGGGATCCCCTATCAACATCAAATCTTTAACCTGGTCCTAGAAAAGGTGATCCGTAACGCTGAGGTAAATACCAGATGCGTCATCCTCATTAAGTCCACCAAACTACTGGTTTATGCTGACGATATTGACATTATGGGAAGAACGATCCGAAACGTACAAACTGCTTTCATCCAGATCGAACAGCCGGCCCGAGATCTTGGGCTGCACAGCTATGAAGGCAAGGCGGAATATATGGTGACAACGTCAGCACCGACTAACCAATCAAAAACATCAAATCGCACTAATCAAACGAGAAAAATAAAGACAGGAGACTACAACTTTGAGATCTAGCGTCGAAAATTATAACGGATAACAACTACACGATGAAACCCGCGCTCGGTTGTTGGCAGCCAGCTGAACCTATTTCAGCTTACAAAAACTGTTCAAACCTCTTACTGTACAAGGCAATGATCTTGCCAGTCCTTATGTATTCCTCGTAGGTTTGGGTTCTTAGCAAAAAAATTGCGAACTCTTAGCCGCGTTCGAGAGAAAAATTCTCCGAAGAATTTTTGGCTTCCTACATATAGATAGACGATTCCGTAACCTGAACGTGGATAAAATCCGTCTCAACAGGTTGCGGTGAGCGGGTAACCTGATCCGCATGGGTGAGGATGATTCAGCCTGAAAAGTCTATAAGGATCTATAGTTAAAAAATAATATTTGGCAGACCCTGTCTGAAATGGAGCGATGGCGTAAGCTAGGAGAACAGGCAGCTTTTAGGGATATCGAATTCGTCGACCTCAGCGCAAAACCGGGATGTCTGTCGGTTGTGGTATCGTTGATGGTGATAATGAGTCATTCACATCTGGGCTCATGTTAGAACGGTTCTAGAGGACATTGTGAAAAAAGTGTGCATAGGCTTGTGTTTGCTCATCTCTGGTGTGTGGACCAAAATGGCTATGGGAAGGAACATAAAACCACCATGGAAGGCGACAGAAAGAAAAAACTTACGATGCAGGGACTTGGAACCCCAGTACTTGCGGCTTTTGGGAAGTGAGCCAGCGGACTCCCGGTCGTCGTTCTACCTCGGCTGCAGTGCCTAGGTGGTGGACAACTTGGCCACCTTGGCATATAATGTTACAAGTGATTTAGATCCGGAGAAGGAAGTGTCCAAGCGCAGTACGACCTTACTGAGAACACTAGTAACAAGACCAAACATAGATGAATTGAAGGCAGATTGTTGGACGACAAAAACCGTGATAATCCCCACCGCATATGTTCAAGATGCGCGACAACAGAGGGTACTCCAGGACCAAGAAAGGGATCCATTCAAAAGAAGCTCTTCAACTATGAGATCCCTACCAATGCCAAAGACAGTAAAGGATAAGGTACAGACAGCGTCAATAAACTCCAAAAGTGAAAGAGTGTATAAAAGGAGTAACCCTGTCACCGCTTATAGAGAGCAGAGTCCCGATCCAGAGGAATTACCCTTTACCCAGCTTGAGGCAAAAATAGTTGAGCTGTCGAAGTTTATCAAGGACAAGCACAACGTGCACCAAGCCATAAAGAATATGGTGAGGGCTATTAGGGTCCTTTATAATAAATTCCAGATGGAGGAATGAATACTAAAGATACGCCGAACCCTGTTGTCTCAAAGGTGTCACAAGCGACCCAAATAACGCCTAACCGTACTGCCATCGAGTTACGGCTAAATAAAGGAGTACGCGAAAATGAGGGGAAACAGGCACCTAAGAAAAAAATACAAAGTTCGAGAAAAACAATGGATGGTTTAAAGTTACCAGCAAAAAAGGAAAGGAAAAGCAAAAACGCGAATTCGTCCAGAGGCAATTGTTATCTCCAGTAAGGGCAATCTGTCCTACGTGGAGTACTCAGAAAGGTCAAAGCTGGTCCCGACTTAAAAGATCTAAGCGGAAATGTGAACAGAGCTGAAAACATCCAGCGTAGACAAAACTGATGACTTTCGCACCCAAGTTAAAAAATCATAAGTGAACCGTAGAGAAACTGTCATGGTGGCATATGAGTCACAGATTCGACTGGTATAGCAGCGATATGGGCCTGCAGTCGACAGGCCATATAATGTACTGCAAGTCAGGCAGCCAGTGGCTTTGTGTGGGCGAAAATAATTGATGCTTATATATACAGCTACTACGACCAACCAAGTTTGACACTATCTGAATTCAAGGAAATGCTTGATAATCTTGTTCTCGACACATGGGGACGAAGTCCAAAGGTGATTGTAAGTGATTTCAACGCTTGTTCCCTTGAGTGATGTAATCGAGAATCAAGTTTATTAGAAGCTTTTGCACAGATGGACATAGTTTTGGCTAACGAAGGAGTTGCAAACAATTTTCAGAAAGGGAGGTCAGGTTTGGTAATAGCCCTGCGCTGGCGCGTGGTATGTCCTGGTGCCTCAGCGAACGCCACACCCACAGCGATCACCAGGCAATCTTCTTTGAGACATGTGTCCAGCCACAGGGCAAAGACCCATCAGGCCCGAAACCGAGAAAGATTTCAGGCTAGTTTGCAAAAGCTTTGGATAAGCAGACCTTTATAGAGGTGTGGTTAGATCAACCTGTTAAAACAGGCGCTTCTACGGAAAGAGCCGTCCATGTGGCCCAATGCATCGCCAAAGCATGTGGTGGTCTATCCCTAGTAGGTGCTCATTCTCCAGTAGAAGGCCAAACTAACCAATAGTGAACTGGCTGGCCTTCGATCAGCCTGCCATCGAGCCAGAAGAGCGTCTCAGAGGGGGGTAGGTAGAGTAGATCAGGAGCAAAAAGAACGCCCCTATAAGACAGCCCGCAAAACCCTCAAGCTCGCCATCCAACGCTTGAAGGAGCACTGCTCAGAAGCGGACGTAAACCCTTGGGGTAGTGCTTATAGAATCGTGATGGGACGATTCAGAAGCAGTTCATCTCCGCAAATTCCACCTGTTCTACCGTCCTGGTGAAAACCATCCAGCGGTTATTCTCCCAGAATGAGGACAGCACCAACATATTCCAGCCACCTCTGAATGTTACAGCAAATCCGTCAGTCACCAGAGACGAGCTGCTGGAGATCTGCGGTAGAATAGAAAGTAATAAAGCCCCGAGTCTGGACGGAGTATTGATCCTTAAGCTTACCGTGAAATCCAGAGCGGACAAATTCGCGCCCAGATCGGCAGTATGGGTTCCGTAAAGCTAGGTCAACCATTGATGCCATCAAATTGGTTGGGGCTTGGCCGAATATGCAATTTATAGAAAGGATAGTACCAACAAATATTGCGTGGTTGTAACCCTGGACGTGAAAAATTCATTCAATTCGGCCAATTGGAATCTAATACGGAAATCCCTAGCGAAGGTTGGTATTTCCGCCTATCTCGCTGCTATTATCGATCGTTGGGAGGACGCTCTGGTATGACACCCAGCAGTACGTTGTTTCCGCGGGTATCCCGCCTGCGTATTGCATCCATTACTGTGGAATATCATGTACAACGATAAACTTCCCTCCCCTTCTGGAGGAAGCCACGGTGGTGGGTTACCTTGACAACGCAGCGCTAGTTTTTGTCGCAAAGCATCTCGAAGATGCTGAGTTATACTCAGGCGAAGCAATCACTGCTTTTAAGGGTTGGCTAGAAAGCTCTGGTCTGAGACTTGCGGAGGAAAAAACGAAAGCGATCCTCATCACTAAGCGCCGGAAGAGAAATACCGCCTATATTAGAACCAGAAATCATGTCCAAACCGCTCATCAAATACTTGGGAGTGGTGATAGAAAAGAAGCTCAGTTATAGGCAGCATGTACAATATGTTTACAACAAATCATCCACTGCAAGTAAGGTAAGGATGATGCCGAACGTGGGAGGGCCATGATACACGTCTAGATTGCTTACAGCCAGTGTAGTGACCTCAATCACACTCTATGCGACCCCAGTTTGAAAGGAGGCGGTGCGGATGTCCGTTAACGCTAACAAACTGAGTGCAGTCTACAGGAGGGGAGCAGCATTCGTCATCTCGGATATGATGCCGATTGACATCTTTTGAAAATTTCCACTTCCTTAAAAAAATATTAAATAGAAACAGTGTTCAACAAAAAGCACCATAGGGAAGCATTTACCTGAAAAATAAATCCGTTTTATAAAAGGACTGCGTCAAAGCATAAACTTCGAAACCGTGGCAAACACCATTGCAACATGAAAACTTCGATGCAGATAATGCACAAAGAGATTCCTCACGGGTTATAATAATTTCAAATCCTTCTGACTACACCAGGACTCAAACTGCGATCAGGATAAATGGTAAACTCAATCCGGAGAACTATTTTCAAGGATTTGATTACAATGTACTATGACCAATAAAAAATTGAAAAGGAAGGAAGGTAAATACCTTTACAAAGGTTTGCTGCATTTTTTACAGAACATAGTCATGGCAGGTATCTACTGTAAGTCCTGTATTAAAACTTTTTGAAACTATTTGACATCGGTTAGAAACGAGAGCTCGCAATCTCAGAGTTTGGACAAATGAAATAAAGAAACCACAACGATGCCGCACTTCAATTCATTTCAGGGTCTTAGATTTTCGGAAAAATATGAACCAAAGTACATTTCATTATTGTGGAGACGAACATTAATCACATTATCCTTGGAAATCTGCGTGCACAAAGTTTCTTTCTTGTGGAAACCGCAAAACTGCTCATACCTCAATTTCCGGCTTCTTATAATTTATGTTTTGAACTTTTCTTCGAGTTATAAGCTTGGAGAATCGGTTGCAATTTATTCTATAATTTCATCTTATTACAATCCATTGTCCTTTAGTAGGCAGGCTGTCGTCACCTTTAATGTAACTCGTTCGAAAACCACTAGCAAATCATCAAATCATTAAAGTAATCACCAATGCGTTATCATACACGCCCTTACCATGTGTCAACCACAATTACCAGTTTAGTAAAAGCAATAAATGCATTCGGATCCGATACCCTTAAGGAGATACATCGCATTCTGTCTCCTTGCTTAAAGTGTAACCAGATCATTACAACGTCTTATCAAATTTCGTATCGATGTCCAAACCGCAACCCCTTCATCGAAGTCCAGCTCACACTTAACCCTTTATTCGGGATAAATATAAGTGATATCAGTTTCTGAGTAATTTATATTATTTTGATGTCCTGGGAAATTGGTGTAAGCATGCCAGTGGGGCATGTTTAATGGGAGGGAGTTTTCGGATCAAGTTCCTTAAATTCTGATTGAAATTGAGCTTGATAGTTTGTTTTCATGATTGTATTTACTAAACTTGTTTGTAAGTTGATCAAAATCATAATTCACAGCTCTTCTGGTTACGTGCTTTGCAGCATCCCCTGAGCTAAGATATAATTTTCGGGATTTTCGTTATACAATTCAATTCAAGAATGCAATTTACAAGAAGAATGGAATCAATTAACTAAACTCATGAAAGCAAAGAAATTTATCGTTTAAGACAGACTAGAAAAAGGACATCCAATCAAGCCCCCTAAATCGATTGATCAGAAAAGCATCAACAATTTTGACCTCTTTTCCTAAAATCTAAGGATTATCGTTCTCCTCCTCCCAAACCTCATACATATGTAGACTGCGAACCCAAAACACCTGGGGTCCTTAAACGTTTCTCCCAAACACCGCGCCCAAAATTAAAATGACCCAAACACTCAAGGAATCGGAAAACTGTTAACAGCCTGAACCTCGATGATTTATTATCATATTCCCAACCAGCCGACAAACCTTGTAAGAATATTAACAACGGCCCAATATTTTGTCGCGAATTTTAATTTATATCCCTTTGAGATGGTGCTACGCTTGTGCATGTCGGCTGTCGGTGAGGGAGGGCGTTATACCGCGTCGACACGACCCTCTATGACAGTGATAATAAGGGAAGCGTAAACATAAGTGTATAAGATACATAGCACATATGCGGTCCCATATGTTAAGTGATGTGTAGTTTGAGGGCCCCCGCAACACTCGTAATAAAGGGTAAAATGATCAAAATGTGAACGGAGTCTTGAAAAGGCGCCAATGTCTGGCACCCCACAGGGATCACTCTTTCGGGATGTTTCAAATGATCTGATGGACATCAGCGGTTACTTTTTTGGTGTGCATGTTACGTTATAGATTCAAAGTTGCTTTTGCAAGTCAGTTTGACCGCCCTCAAAAAGGCTATAATTCTCTCAAAGTTTAATGCCGAAGGAGGGTTGCCGAAATAAAATAAATGTGGAATTGGGTTTTGTAATGTCATCCGCATCTTGGCTGATGTGTGGAATATGTAACTATGTATAGCCTATTGTTAAAACCTGTGAAACCAGGAAGTGGTAGTTTACAATGGTATGCAGATTATCATTCTCCCCTAAATGTGTGCACTAAAAAGCTTGTTTGCCGCAGCCGCCTAAAAAACCAATCAATTAATTTCTTCAAATCTCTATCATTGGAGATAAGAAAGAAGGGACGCACTAGGCAAAAAGGGATATATGAGGATGCACATTGATAAGTCTTTGAACAAAAAGCCAATCTATTGTTTGTCGGAATGGCTTAGTAGCCCCCAGAATAAGAATCCGATGCAAGGAAGAAAATATGAAAAAGGATTACAATACAAGGCTTCAGGCCGGGCGTAGCTGGCGATTTTTGGAACGAACGAGATTTCGACCATGAATATCCACCAGAGCTTTGTATTGGAAAACTTAGCTGCTCCGGGATCTATTGTTGCAAGAGGTCAAAAAATAGGGGATCTTGAGTTTACGTTTAGCTTTTCATATTCATGAAGTCACCAAAAATAAGCTTCTACAAATCGAGACTGGTTGGAGCATACAAAGCGGACGGATGGGCCATGATTGTTACTGGTATGTACATTTAATAGAAGGTAGGTAGGAAGGAAGCACCAGAGTTTTTCACCATCATTTTTCCCGATTGTCGAGGTCGTAGATAAATTGATAAGAGAACGGCATCGAATTATCCTTGCCCCTGTAAAAAGTATGAAATTATCCTATATAACGTCAATGGAGGAAAAAAATATCCAGCTGAGAAACAAAGGTAACATCTCGGGAAAATAAGCAGACGAAAGATCAAATAAAATCTAGTACAAACAACTAAGCCAAAGGAAATGAGGTGTGGCGGTACTAATTACTTCCAGATCCTTCCCTGGCTTAGAACTTTTAATTACCTTTCTGTTCTACCGAAGTGGCCTACTCCCTAAAAGTTAGCTAATTACGTCTGAAATGCCTCTCCGGTACCAAAGCTCCTAATGCTGCTAATCTATGGATAAGATGCCTACTATCTACTCTTCAACCGCTTATGGCGACGATTGTTACCTAGCCATTATAAACCGCAGCCGACGTAGCTGACAAGGTCCACGCCGCAATTCTTTCGACACCATGCCTGCGGTTTTACAACAACCGAGCTCCACCAATTTGATATCCTTAAAAGCTGCCTGGCGTCCTGGCCTACACCATCGTTCCATCGCAGACAGAGTCTACCTCGTTTTCTTTTTCTACCCTCATCGAATTGGCTCTGAGACGGTACGATAACTGGACAAACTCGCAAAGCTCCTCGCCGATGTAATTGCGGTAAGCGCTTGCAGTACATCTCTTTACTAAAGGCGTTAGGTAATATCTCAGATCCATATAAAAGGACCCAACCTCATCAAGAAATGACACCTACTGCCGGCAAATCGCAAACATTCTACCGCATCTTTGTCTGCCTATGTCTGTCATAATTCGGAGGTATTTCACGGCCGGCTTCGACAAGACCATGACTTAACTAGCTTAAATAGGGAGGATGGTGGGAAACCTCTCCTTGATCAGAGTCACCACTTCAGTTTTCTAGAGAACAAGAGAATTCTATTCTCAGTCATCCATCTGCTGACTCGCAGCGCAACGTATACTGACCTTGTTGGAGCGTTCTTGCGGCTATCAGCGTCGTAATATCAACCACGTATCCGATCAGATACGATTCATCAGGGAACTCGAATCGTAGCAGAATATCACGTCTGGATCAAGGAAAAAATTTCTGTTGTTATTATTTTCGGCACCTTTTCTCTCGCTGTTCAACATAATTCTTTGTTAAGACACTTCTCCCACTTTGTCAGGGTAATGGATACTCACCGCAGGGTAATGGATACTCAGCTCCTTGCGTGCATCGATATATCACTATATTTCCGCAGTCAACCAGGTCCTGTGCCCCTTTGGGGCGAAAAACTTTAACGCGCACCAAAGATTAAAACGCTTTTAATGGAGACCTAGTGTACATCAATATTTCTGCGGACATTTTTCAAAGTTTGCCTAGTTTGCAGTAAAAAGAAGTTTTTACATTGCTGGATGACTCAATAATCCCGAAAATGGGCCATATTGAACTTGAGGGTGGACATAGAAAAGTGTTGCCCTGCCAGCAACGGCAGTATTGACACACAAGCGAAGGCAAGCGACCTACATGATAGAGATGGTGGTCCCTTTTGAAGCCGATGTTAAAACTTCTTTTGTTATACACATCCAGAGGACAACAAATAAATCTACTGTAGATGCTAATGTAATCTGCCCTATTATCGCCTGGTGGTCGAACCCCAACTTACCTTATGGCAGGCTCTGCACTCGAACAATGTGACACCGGTGACGAGGTGACGAAAGTTGCCGAACTCTATAAACCTTCCTCAGTTATTGTTACAATCTCCAAGATTATGCTTTACATCTGGGGCAGATGTTTGGCTCCAGCTACAATTGTCGGTGCTCTTGGCCGATATGACATGATCTATCCTATTATACTAAGTCTGGTCCCTGTCTGGATGGTAGCACAGAGGAACGAAATGAATTTAAAACAATACCGGGGAGGGCTGAGAGCATTATATTATTAAAGAGGCTAAGAGAAAAAAAACAATTGGAAAAAATTGTGTTTAAGGCTGCAACGACAAAGGGAGATCCTAACAATAAACGCTGACCCGCCAGTTGGACATAAAATTAAGCGAAAGTACAAGGAAATAAGTTACCACCTATCAAAGGTACTAACAAAACACGAAAAATATATCCATCATTGCATGTTAGACGAGTGTAATGACTATCCTAAATACGTGAGTAATCCGAAGGCACAGACCGACAAACATTTCACTGCCAAGATTCATGGGGAAGAAAAGGAAAATTTACTAAAAACTGGAAATATGGACAATCGAAAAGGACCAAGGACCATAACAATCTAACTTAGCTTAATAATCCTTACGAACCACAAGAAAAAAATACCCAATACCAAGTTCAACTATGGAGAGCACATTAAATACGCCAGTCATAAAGCGGTAGATAAAACCATGTTGCTTACAGAAGATTGGGACACTTCAAGGATTACATAACATTTGACATCGTTGAGGAAAAATGGGATGAAATCCTAAATATTGGAGGAAGAATCCCGGCACGGAATAGTCCCAACTTGTTGTTGGTGTTAAAATAATACTTTCAAATTTCGGAGAAAACGACGAAGGCGTATTTAGCGTTGTTAATGCATCGACCCACATTGAATTCGATGCCACGGTCGACAAAAACAACGCTTCCTAGATATACAATTTGATTCCCGCTTAAATAACATTCTCGAGCGGGATATTCAAATTTCAGCCCCTTGACAAGGACTTTCAACATGCCGCAAGAATAAAAACGATAAAATGGAAGCCATAAGTAAGGTAAATATGAAAAGAACATTTTCTAATAAGGTGGTGACTACAATACCATCATCATCATCATCAACAGCGCAACAACCGGCATCCGGTCTAGGCCTGACTTAATAAAGAACTGCAGACATCCCGGTTTTGCGCTAAGATTCACCAATTCGATATCCCTAAAAGCTGCCTGGCGCCCTGGCCAACGACATCGTTCCATCTCAGGCAGGGTCTGCCTCGTCTTCTTTTTCTACCATCGATATTGCCCTTATAGACTTTCCGAGCTGGATCATCCTCATCCATATGGATTAAGTAATTCTTCGGAGAATTCTTCTCTCGAACGCGGCCAAGAGTTCGCAATTTTTCTTGATAAGAACCCAAGCCTCCGGGGAATACATGAGGACTGACAACATCATTGTCTCGTACAGTAAGAGCTTTGACTCTATGGTGAGACGTTTCGAGCGGAACAGTTATTGTAAGCTTAAATAGGCTCTGTTGGCTGCCAATAACCGTGCGTGGATTTCATCATCGTAGCTGTTATCGGTTGTGACTTTCGACCCTATATAGAAGAAATTTTCAACGGTCTCAAAGCTGGAGTCTCCAATCTTAATTGTTTCTGTTGATCAGTGCGATTCAATGTTGTTCGTTCTTTCGTTTTCGGCGCTGACATTACCAGTCCAAGATCTCGTGCCGCCTGCTCGATTTGGATGAAGGCAGTTTGTACATCTCCAGTCGTTCTTCCCATGATGTCGATATCGTCACCGTAGGCCAGTGACTTAAAGGGGATTGTATCCCTCGCATTTACCTCAGCATCACGGATCACTTTTTCCAGGGCCAGGTTAAAGAGGACGCATGAGGACATCCCCTTGTCGTAGACCGTTGTTGACGTCGAATGGTCTTGAGAGTGATCCTGCTGCTTTTATCTAACCTCGCACATTGATCAGGGTCAGCCTAGTCAGTCTTATCAATTTCCCTTATAGGTGATACGGAGGGCTGTATTGTGAATGGCCTCAGAATTCACTCTCACCTGATTGTCAGAGGGGATTCTGGGTGGTGTTGTAATTCGAGCTCGGAGCACCATGCCAACGAGATAGTGATCCGAGTGTATGTTGGCCCCCTATATGTTCTGACATTCATCAAGGGCGAGAGGTGGCGGCGTTCAATCAGCATGTGGTCAATTTGGTTAAAAGTGGTCCCGTCTAGAGTGATCCATGTTTGTTTGAGGACCGCTTTCTGTGCAAACCAAATACTTCCAACGACCATTTCGTGTGACACTGCTATTTGAATAATCCATTTAAACATATCGCCCGAATACGGGATCCATCGCTACTTGTCTGTTAAAATCCCCAAGTTTGATTTTGATATCATATCTGGGACAGGTTTCGAGGGCTGATTCTACTGCCTCGTAGAAGGTATCCTTCTCCCACTCTGCAGTCTCCTCTGTAGGGGCATGAACGTTAATGAGGCTTATATTTCTAAATTTGAGTGGATGCTCACTATAATATAAGGTGTAGTGTCTCTTCTCCAGGAAACCCGCCCCTGTCCAACACATCTCCTGCAACGCTGTTACATCAGCCCTATATTGGAACAGGGTATCGGGAGCGCACATTCCATCGTTATTCTATTTTCGTTGCCAGGTTCGCCATCCATCCATCCTGGCCGAGGCTCCTTTTGTGGCTTCGTAACTTCGGTTTTCCGTATAGTATTATCAGCCCTACCCAACCCCCAACCTGGAGGATCCTTTGGTACAATTTATTCCGTTTTTAGGTGCGCAAAATTCGCCTTCATCCTTCTCCGTCTGCAGGTTTTCGATCGGTCACCAGCGGTCACCACGTGGAGTTGGAGATATGGTTTGGTAGTAGAACTGTTGGTGTTGGTTCAGCAAGCGTTTCCCAGATTTTATGCTTCATCGTGGGTACCAATCCACGTTTTCCCCTGCAACCTATACTACCCTTTGACCACTACTACACAAAATCCTTATAACAATCCCCTTTTAGAATACTGAAAAGAATATTGGCAACTCTCGGCATAATTACTAGCCATATATTAAATATCGATGTCACAATCCTGTCTCGTAGCAAAGATCATACATTTTGAAAAATTCCAAACAAGGATAACACGCAATTAATGATCGCTAAATTGCACGATCATCACCCGGTGAGACAATTTTGTGTGGGACACATTTCATCTTTTGTAACAGCACAAAGCCAAGTAACATTTGTGAAAAACTCCTTCATGTATGCTTGTATATCAGAGCGAAAATACAAATAAGAGCACGCAAAATGTCGTTTCACCGCCCTTTATTTATTTTCAATATTTTATACTGTGGATGGTCTTCCGGGGATAATTTCGAAATACAGATCTAAGGAGCTAACCATGAGGTAAACTTAAAGGAAGAATTTTTAGTTCTATCGAGAAGGACCAAGTCTCCATATCTTTACATGTCCTTTACCACGGAAGAAATAGAGAATTCTGTTGAAGATTGAAAATGGCCATAAACTGCTAACGGTACACTCCCCATTATCTCTATCTTATATTCAAAAGAATCGAGCGGCTTCTATTGAAGATCCATTGCCGGAGTTTTATCAAAGTAAATGTGCCATTGTCATTACTAGCTTTGTTCCATCACCACCTAGAGTATCTAAAGCTTGAGTGCAAGCTAATTATTATGACTATCTTTTCTAAAAAGGAAAAAAAACCGATTTTTATATTCATCTTTTAAATTTTTTTCTTTAATCCGTTCAAGATCACGGTCAAATCGTGCCACCCCACGCTTACAGTCGGACGACCTACCGCGACGATCTTTTACGGTCGACTCTCATTAATTACGCCGTCAGGAAGACAACAAGTACCGACAATCACCTGAAAATTAATTATGCCCGACAATAATTTGTAGCTAATTTGGATTTGAAAGACATATGGTGCGTTCTGTGAATTATATGCAAGTATCTAGATACTATGAAAGGAACTAAACGGTCGGAATGGGATCATGTTGGAGTTTAGTTTTATTTTTCGCACTGAAAATAATGTTGCAGTGACACGATTAAGTATGATTTATTGGAATTTAGAATTAGAACCATAATTCTTAGGAACAAAAATATCTTTTTGCGGGAAATATGGAAGATGAAAGAAAAGGTGCCTCAGAGCTTCCATTCTCAAACGGCTATCTACATCAGGAGTCGATTCGCGAACCTTTCACTTGCAAAGTACTTCAAGCTTTGCGCTGAATATGAAATTCCAATCCTCCATGTACAACCAGGTACTGGATACGCCACGTCCGATAGGAGATGCAGCAATACGGCACTGTCATCATAGGTCTGGAGCATTCCCCATTATTACCTTATCCTCTTGTGTACGATAAAAAAATTCAGTGATATGTATCTTACCATGCACCACTGTACTGTTTCCTTTCTCAACAGTGACGTTCTTTTATAAAGTTTGTATCTAGATTAAAATGTAGCGATGAAATGTCTTGATTCCGACTTCAACTGGGGGGGGGAGTCTAGTTTTAGTAAGAACTATCCTTTTCCTTCACAAAATTTGCTATTGGCTGTAGTTTTCCTTTCTCTTTGATTAGAAAAAAAACTTACATATAATTCTCGACGAAGTTTGCAAAAGGAAGAATCCTGTCTCCCCTGGAACTCTTTAAAGAGTTCTTCCAGCCAATGGTCTTTTAAGAATTTAGATGCACCTATCTTGTACCCTATTGCTGGAAATATCTTATCCTGGATATAGATTGACAGAGGAGGGACATTCACAGCTTTAGAACTACCCCGCTGATTCTTTTTCGGTTCAAGATAGGGTATATATTGTCATTTACTGCTTAACGTTGCGTTCCGATTTCCGACCTCGCGTTTTTCAATTCTTCGATTTGTACTTGCGGATATCTAAGGGCCATGTACTGACTCTGAAGCTACTATTACATGATACTGTTTTTTCTTACTAAATCTTCTAGCCTTGAACTTATTGTGAATTGGTCGTTTTGTGAACCGCGAAGGTAGAGCTATGCATCATATAAGAAATTGGTGAACTTACATGGATACTGACAGCTTTTCGGCCGTTATCTATCTAAGTTTATGACAAATGGCGCCCAACGTTGGGTATTTCGGGGCCTAGGCACCATATAGTGGTATATAGTGATTCTTTTTTAGATTTTTCGGTTGGGCAGTTTCTGAGAATAGGTCCGTGAAAGAAATGATCAATTTCGGCCCTCCGCACTCCCCACCTTTCCCAAAAAAGTCAAAACCAACACCGGCATGGAAAAGTGCTAATCGAGACCTTTCGTTCGATACCCCACATGACTTTGGTGTAAAAAAAGTTAACACCCCCCTTTTGCATGTATGGAGAGGGGGGTCTAAGCTCGACCCAGAATGATGTAATTCACTGCATGCATGAATGTTCACAGTTCCCATCTTTCCACCAGATTTGGTGTCAATTGATATAACCGTTTCCAAAAAAAATGCATGTGACAGACAGACAAACAGTCAGTAAACCATCCTGTGCGGGGTTGCCAAATCTCCCATCAGGCGCATCCCTTCGTGTAGATTAGGGAATGTGCGGCGCATGCGTAGGAATATGCATATGTAAGGATTTAGGTGTACGGGCATGAGCATGTTTATGCGTAGGTTGGGTAGGTGGGAGGACACCCACCCATGGGCAAAAATGGTTATGGTAAGGACACCCAGAAAAAGAAACCTATATGGAAGCAGAAAGTTGAGAAAAATTTATGGTGCAGGGAAGCGAGCAATACTGAGAAAGGGGCACTTGAAGCTAGCCCCAGCTAATTTTCTACATAGTTTTCCTTTAGAAGGAAAACATTCAACCTTTGTCCTTGTCAACGTTTTCACCGTGATCAAACTGGGAACAATGAGAACGGAAAACTAGGCAAGTATGTCTCCTGGGGCTACCTACCTCACAACCAATCTGCATCGTCGCAGTAAGCATAACATTTAGTTTCCTTTATTTCCGATGTCAATGAAAAGTATACGCTGCGAGACAACTCGGAAATCAACAAATGAGGCGATTCTTTTTTTTTAAATTTTATTATTCACAAAAACTTGTCAGTATGTAATAGGGGTAGTAGGGCATCCTTTGGTTTTAAAGTTCAAACAATTATGAGGAATGCAGGTCCTTATTATCGCCTTATTTGCTGCCAATCAAACTTTCAGGACGGATCTCTCAGTCAAAAATCTTTCTCGGATCACAGTTGAATTCTTTCTCTGCACCTTGTCATAGAGAATTTTCATTCCAGTTATTCGAGCTAAGTTCCCAGTCTATTGGTAGTGTTCGCGTCATAGATCAACTGAAGTCAAGTCATTCCCTGTTGCAAACGCCTCATGATACACTACAGGTCTAACGGTTGAGAACCATTGAGAAAAGTTACCTCTTCCTTTTCAGTTGCTCGTCATCCCTCGTAGGACCATCAAAAGAAAGCAGTCACAAGTTCTTTTTCGATGAGGTATATGGTATGGAAATCATTATTATTCGCCTCTCTTGCCAGTGCAATAACAAATTCCCTTTTGTCATGGCTCCCACTACACAGCAGTTTCGAGATATATTATGTTACCGGAGTTCAAGCGAATCACGTTCGCATTCACTGGCAGTGGCGATAGGAGCATAAAGTTCGCTATGCTCGCCAAACCGCTTCCAAGTTCCAGCAGTCGCCCCTTTGAGACGTGATCAACTACTTCACTTGCACCAGCGAAAAGAGTGCTTTTGATGGTGACCCAGTACTCATCGATTTTTTCCAATGAACGATTCCGGATGTCTGATGTTTGTTTCCACTGTCGAAAAGCGGTCGGGTCTGCAAAACACACCACATTGACATTGTCAGACGTTCGTCTGTTCAAACTGAGCTGACCTTTATGGCAGACCCTGTGCTCAAAAAATGTACCATCGGCAATGAAGCACACGAAGCTCTAGAAAGCGTAAACCTTTCAACGTTATCCCCAAGACCGTGTTGCCCTCTCGCATGTCGGAGCAAGGCGTTATCAGAGTCCACCTTGGCATCCATAGACCACACATCCCGATCGGAACATCACCTTTAGGAAGTATTTCATGGACGGCAGTATGGATGCAGGAATCTAACACCAGATTCATATTTACTACCGGCAGGTTTTCTGAAGTACAATAGCCCAATATCGCCAAAGTAGGAATAATCCCCAGAATTCCACCATTCTACCTCGACTTACCCCAGAATCTCCAATCTATGCAACTTATATTTTCGTTTACCTTGGAAAAAGTGAAGATTACAGGCGCCCTTGATATAACCGTTAAGGAGCAATCATAAATCGTTGGCAAAAGCAAAATATGGCTCTGGATGTGTATTGGACCACGCGTACGTCGCTCTTTTCGAGCTCGATCCAATTCCTACTGCTTTTCGTGTATCGCGGTCAGTGTTGCATTTAAAACACTTCAATTTGTTTACGACTTCAGCTACGTTGAGGACGTCGTTTAACTTCTTCTTAAAATCGTGAATCTTGCACAATGATATATAGCATACTCCAGAACCACGGGTGTAGCGGCGCATTCAGGACAGTTGAGGGACTCGTCCAACCTGAAACGATGCAAATACTTCATGTATCCACAGTACTTCGTAAGGAACTGCGTTAGATAGTAATTCAATTCTCCCATTGACCTATCTCTGAATACAGGAGACCGCTATGTGAGTCCAGCCTCTTTGGAATTATCCCGCCGTTGCTGCGACCTTTTATACAGCTCCTTCCTAGTGGCTTTTTGGCAGTCCACAGTCACATCGGTCGGATTCCGGTAGATATAGTGTGCTTCATTGGCTACAAGATTCAACGGAATCATTCCCACGATGACAAAGACTGCCTTACTGGATAGTGTCCTATATTCGCTGCACATCCTCAGCGCGATTAGCCGATATGCCGAGCTTATCCTTCTCTGGTTCACAGAGTTGACTAGTGCTCCCGCCCAGACAAGAGCCGCGTATAGCAGAATGGATCTCACCAAACCTGCAATAAGCAGCCGGCGACTAGTTTTTGCCCCTCCAATATTAAGTATCATCCTAGCTAGAAGTAAACTAGCCTTTGCTGCCTATTCTCGCGCATTGTCCAGGTGCCCGTTGAAGCTCAACTTCGCATTGATCATTACCCCCACATGTCTAATGATCGATTTTCAGAAAACCTAGTGATTACCAACTCGGATTATGACAGTATTGTTTTTCCTGCGATTGGTAATGAGAACCGCCTTCTCTTATCGCCCACCAGGTCCAGTTTAACCATTTGTAGCCATGCTTTGATGGCATGAATGGTTTCACTTTCATACACTCCTATGTCCTCGGAGTGTTTCGCAACTACTATCACCGCCAGGTCGTCTGTAAAACCAATCAACGCTGCCTCCTTTGGCACGCGAAGCCCAAGCATTCCGTAATAAATTATGTTCCAGAGCAGGAGCCCAAACCTGGAGCCTTGGGGAAAACATGCTGTCACAACATATTCTTTCAGACTATTGTCGTATTAACTCTTGATTATCTTTATTTATGATATTTGTCCGAGTTAAAGGCATTCTTGACATCCCAGGGTCACCACGGTACAGCGCTTACTAACGGCCGATGCCGCCCAACCCAGATCTGCGACCTGTGGTTTTGCATCGACCACAGAATGCGCTCTCTGAAACCTATACTGCCGCTCCGATCGACCACCCGCTAGCTCGACGATAGTAGTTCACTCTACCCCAGAGAGGTCGAAGTGTTATGCAGCATTTAGCCTATGGTAAATCTAGATAGATTTATTTAGTTGTTCGAAACGTGCATGTCCGAGGGGACTCTTCTCGCAGCGTACTGTTGCCTAGGCCTGGTAAACCTCCGTGTGTACCATTCTCCTATATATAATACCAATATGTCATCAGGAAACTAATAAGAAAATGTTACTGCGGGTAATTTACAATTAATTACTTCCAGTTATCGAGAGCCAAGAAGACCTTGCAAATCAACATTATTGGTTCCCCAAATCAACCATTGACGCCATCAAATTGGTTACTAGCTTGAGTGTGAATACAATTCACGGAAAAGGCAATACCAGCAAATGTTGTATAGTGGTGCCCCCGATAGTGAGGAATGCATTCGTGTTGGCCAATTGGCATTATACAACGGTATATTGGTGTTCCCTCCTATCTCGCTACTATTGTCGATATTTACTTGAGAGAATGGAGGCTCTGGCATGAAACAGATGATGGACCCAAAGAGTACATTGTCTCCCTGAGTATCCCTCAAGTTTTATCCGATCGAAGCAATTATTGTTGTTACGACTTAGACACTGGGCTGGCATTTTCGAAGCAAAAGACGAGTATGCTTGCCAAAAAGCACCTACCGCAAGTATGGCTCTAGCAAAAACAGTTCGAATATAGGAGAGCGGCGACGTACTTACCGCCTACTCCCAACCAGGGTGAAGAATTTTTTCTTGTTGTATATAGTCCCAGTTTGAAGAACAGCGCTGCTTGCTCCAAAGTCTAGTCATTAAAGCCGAAAATCGGGTGCGACCTCCGAATTCCTTCATTCAAAATTGATTGACATAAAAATAATTTATAAAAACAAAACCTGGTTTTCTCAGATAAATTGAAAGTCAGTCGAATCCTTTCACAAACATGCATTAATTAAGTTCGGCGGTCTACAGAAAAACCAACCCGAAGGGTGGGTTTTGCCTTCAAGTCCTTCTCAGGTTATGCAGCCTTCATCATCTCGGGAGTGATGCCGATCGACATCTCTTCTTTATCGCAGGTGAAAAAAAAACCGAAAGGGCGGGATCCATAAGCAGGTGGCAAGAGCAAGGGAACCACTTAAAGATGGATTGTTGGACTCACAGATTGATCCTTACCATCGAGAAGTGACTGGAGATCAACTATTATCTCACGGTTTCTTAAAGGTCATGGAAGATACCGTCAATAGCTGTACAGATTTAAATTGAACACCTCGCCTGAATGTGGAATCTGAGGTTGGATTCTGGAGGACCCAGCATACGAATTTTTCCATTGCCCAGAAATCGCGGAAAAGGGAGAAACCTAGAGGGAACTCTTGGTGAAGTTACTTTCACCGAAAATTTTTTCCCAGAGCATGTTAGCATGTCAACAGGATTATTATATTCATGATCGCTGTAATCCGTTGTAAGAAAAGCAGAATAAGTCAGAAAGGCGTGGTAAGGAATGAACCCACACTCCAACATGCCTAGGCAGACTTTTTAATCTTGAAAAATCTTGAAAACACAAAAAAAAAGATTTTACTGACCCTCCCCTCACCCTCTCTCAAGTGGGATTGGGATTGTCTAGGCACAGTTTCGGTTAGTCGGTTAGTCAAGTAGCTCCTATTAAGCCATAGGTTGTTAACACCCAAACGGATAAATAACGTCTACGACGATTTCCACAGAACTGCAGTTCCTGCGTAAACGATGGCCTAATCCTTTTACAATGGTGCCGATTGTATTTAGATGACAATAACGAAAAAATTCCATGCGATTCATGTAAATCAATGCTGACACTATAAATACTTCTCCGCGAAAATCGCCTACCTCGCCTACCAATTCGATATCCCTAAAAACTGTCTGGCGTCCTGTCCTACGGCATCGCTCCATCTTAGGCAGGGTTTGCCACGTCTTCTGTGTCTACCATAGATATTGCTCTTATAGATTTCTCGCGCCCACAGCAACTATTAAGCCGAATTTTATCCACAACCAAACGCCGTGGTACCGCTCATAAATTTGATGGTTATAGAAGCTACATAATCGATTGAAAGTAAAGTGAAAATTTGTGGACAAAAAAAGGACTGAAATAATCAAACACAAAAATTATTATTATTCTGTTAAGGGAAAGTCGCACCGCGTCCTTGAAGAACTATTGTGCCCCTTTTACTGGTTATAGTGTACCTGTTGATCATAGTATCTCAAGCAGGCCTATAACCGTTAGGAACTTTAGTATGTTCCCCACTTCCAGATGCTTCAGCTTTGCATCTGGTATTAAGTGTTCTCCCAGATGTATCGACCTACTTTACACAAGTGCCGGACACTGTCCCAGGACGTGCATAGAGGTTTCGTCCTCCTCCTCACAAAACCTGCAAGCAGTGTCCGTAGATATCCCTAGCTTCCCTAGGTGATAGTTCAGCCGACAATGACCAGTGAGAATTCCCACTATGATTCGGAGGTTCTTTTTGGTGAGGCTTAAGCAATCCTTTGTTCGCATGGGTTCGTATCCCCCAATAAGCACCCTGGACTGCTCCATCTCTGGTAGGCCCGCCCTATATAGTTCCCTCAACCGTTGCTCTTCGTTTCTTAGATTCATAGCCATGAAACCATTTCCGATTCCACAGAAGGGTTCTGGCCCGTGTAAAGGCATCCCTGCTCCCTTCTTGGCTAGTTCATCCGCTGCCTCATTGCCTTCCAACTCAGCATGGTCTGTAACCCAAAATATCCAAACCTTGTTGAACGAGCCGAGTGTATTCAGTCTCTCAAGGCATTCCCATACCAGTTTAGTGTTCACCTGGTTGGACCTAAGTGCCTTGATCGCTGCTTGGCTATCACAAAAATTACTCTCATGATTATCAGAGATCACCAGTACTCCATAAAACTAGGTTCGACCTGGCACCACGATTCCAAAAATGTTGTTGACGGTCAACCTGGAAATTTAGTGACATGTAGTGCGTGCAGCTTCCACCACAGAACTTCAATAACATTTTCATAAATAATAAGCAGGAACGCCTTTCGCTATCAGTTCCATAATTTTATCTAATCAAAGGCCTATGGTATGCCTGAAGGTATTTCATAACCAATTGGTTGTCGTGTTTGTGAATTAACTTTCAACAAAGAAACCTAACACGATTCACTTGTAGATTATCCCAAAGTAATTTTGAAAATTACGTTGAGTTTAAACAAAAATCAGTCGACGCAGGCCTATATACATAACATTATGTTGTCATCATCTACTATACGTATATACCCGTGTAGCTACTTACCGAAATTCTTCACAGAGAAAACTAATCAAAAACCATCATGTCAATGATCATACACTCACTGTTGTCTTTTTGACCTTCATCTAACTTTACGGCATGCTATTTGTCAATTTTTCTTTTCTTTAAGGGAGAATCGCGACAGACATCTATTTGTAAGCATCAACTTAATCATAGGGTCCGAGAAACAACCGATTACAGGTTGGATATGCTCCTCAGGCGTCTTTCTTCTGATTAAGTCGAATTGGACTTTTTTGCGCGAAGATACATAGTATCCACGCTTATTCGTTTATTCAAGGATGTGTTAGTTAGACTAAAACTGTTTAAAATCTTACTTGAGGTGAAAGTAAAACTGACAAAATTTTCATGTAAAAAAATTAGGAGCGTAAAACAGTTCGTTCTTAGCCAATATGCAAACATCCGTTGACCTTCAAAAACCGCTATAATTGCCCCAGTAGATTTCCTACAATGGAAAATTTCAGTTGTGAGTTTATCCACCATAATAATATATAAATGAAGGAATAATGTCGGAAATACATCTGCTCTTTGGACACTCGGAACACAAAACTAAGAAAGACTTAGGCGAGTAACCTGCGAGATAATATCAGAACAAACCAGTGAGATCGCTTCCTAAACTCAAGGAAACTCGACTCCATTCGAACTTTTCCCATCATCATTAATAGTTCCTCGATGTAATCCTATTCTCTCTCAAAGTCACTATTTCATTGCGTTCAAGGAATGACATTGGACTAGTTTTATGTACTCTCATGATGTGACGATAATTTCACCCAATCTTGCCTCCATCCAGTAAAGTGACTGAGTAGAGTAAAACCTGAAATTAGTTTCCAATTAACATGGCTCGCATTAAAGGCGAGATTACTGAGACGAGATTGCTTTATCCCCAATTGGTATCGAACTGCAATTCAGCACACTATTGAGTGGAATCACTATTATCGTCATCATTGACGATGAGATGACGACCGCAGCGACGATGATGATTAAAATGACGAAAAGTCACTAACACTTCATGGGAAAATTTCAAAATTTACTTCACCTTTAAGGTGTCCCAAGCTGGATAGTTTGATAGATTTGGGGAATCTAAAATACCCTTTCTGTGAGTCGCATGTGTGCTCAATGATTCCTTTTTCAAACCAGCTTAACTCGCCTCATTCATTCACGATAAACATAAGCACTTTCCTTACTCCCCTAAAAGAAGGTTTCTCGCTCAAGTCTTTTTCCGCTTTAAACATTCCCCTTAAAAAGTACTAAAAAACTCTTTGTTACCATGCGGTGCTATATGGGACCACCTCTATAACTTTACGATTGAGTGTGATTGAACAAAATAATTGGACCTGAATCAAACGACTTTCAAAAAAGCACGACGTTTACCAAAATTGATGTGAATCTACCAAGTGAAAAAGTCAAACGAAATGTTTTTAACGCAGCGGTATCTTGAAGGTTTCTGAACAGCATTCCATTGTGAGTTAATGTGCAATTATGTATGTGTATATATCCACGCAGTGACTTCTTAAGAATGATATCGATTAGGTTATCTTATTCACTAAGGTGATCGGAAGATGGTAGTAAGTTTAAATCAAAATAGCGGACATCTTAATTGAAGAATGAATATTCATGAATTTGTTTAATTAGATCGCAAGGTTGCGAAGGTAATGAAAAAGAAAGTGCAAAAGTCATCTACGCTTCCTCAATTATGGATTTGTTTTTTCTTCAAATTTGCGGATATTGTCAGTGTTATTGCTTTTGTGGACGTTTTTAAATTGGACCTAGTTTCCTCCAGTTTAACAACTGAAAGCTCGAAACGGTGTTGTGATTTATACGTTTATTGCCCCCAATAAAATTTATCTAATCGACCTTACAAATTTAAATCCATTATACTTTAATTTGAAAACAAATTACTTAAATGATGCGTCATTCAAAAGGGAAGTAAGTTGGCGTATTTTGGATGCTCCTCTATTCGCATGAATCGAACTCTCATATTATTTTCCATTTAGATGAGATATCAATTTTGGTCCTCCCTTCTATCTTATCTAGCAACAGCCTAAGTGAGTAAGGGCGCTAAAGATGGGACTTGATACTGCCATTTTCATTTAGGGACTAGCCCTATCATTGCAGGAAAAGTGATTTCAAACCATCGCAAATACACCAAAAATTGTGAAATAGACTCGTAGTTTTTTTTCCAAAACAGGAGCAACTTATCTGACGGTGTTTCATCTTTGCCCGCCTGACCATTACGGGAGTCCAATATAAATAAACTTGTTCCATTTGCTCGCATAAAAAATTGAAACTATCGATCATTTTTGTAATTAGCTGGTCGTTTTAAGTAAGCCTACAAACGGATCTCTCCGTGGAAACCATCTAGGAGTCTAAACTTAAACAAGTAATGCGTCCAATGCTAATGGATGAATGACACCAGGGATAATTGGCATAAAAAGCAGAGCTCTTGAACCCTGGGCAACCCAACCCTGCCGCGTAAACAACGTTGTGTATCCACAGGGATCACTGGGAGATTCAGATTATCGTCCCTATAAACCGCCCTATAAACCGTAAAATAAAACAAACCAAAATGAGCACAATGACACAAGGTGATGGATTTGACAAATGATATAGCAAAAAGGTTGTGAGAGCAACACCGCGTCATACCTACGGACCAAAGGTCCTGAAGGATAACTTGCATGCAGCTCAGAATGAGACGAAGTTCCAACCCCAGTTCACTTCAAGAGGCAGTGCAGTAAACTCTAAAAAGACACCACAGATGCTACAAAAGTTAAAAGAAAGCAATAGAACAAGTTCAGAGAAGGAGGAACTAGCACCGGTGGCTCTTCAAATTATACCCACAAACGAGCAGGAGGTAAGACCTGGTAAAAAACAGTACAGTGTAGAGAACTATTGTATCTGAGGTCTGGAAGTGTGAATCTTCCATTGGGCTAAAATATGGGAAACGTCGGACTGACGTTTGGTTTCCGTTTGTCACACTGCCACCCTGTAGGTTAGAAAAGTGAGATATATAATCAAAATAAATAAGGTACTGATTTGTATACTCCGCAAATTCACTTTAGATGAGTCTGATCAGAAAGCAGATGGAGAACGCTTGGGTTCACATTCCCTCGTGAACACGCTGTATTATTTCATTTCTTGAAAGTTCACCCAGTATAGTTCCCTCAACCGTCCTCATCGGTTCTTAGCGTTAGTACAGCAGATTGTCAGCTGCTGGTATAGGCAGTTGATCACTACACTCTCTTCCAGATTTCCCTGTTTCAAATTTCTTGTCGAAATGAAACCTCATTGCCATAATACCCATTGATACCAGTAATTCAGGATACTGCATAGAAAAATGCCAATCTTCCCATTTACCAACTCTTCGCATTGCCAATACCCATGGACAAACATACATTATATTAGCGGTGATAGAACTCCACCCCTCACAAAAACTTAAACAGTGTTCATGACAGTAGAGTTTGTACGTGATAACACCTGCTTCCTAACATTCGGCCTATCCACAAGGATAAGGTGTCCTTGAACCAACACTAGTCCAACCCTTGGAAATTGCCCTTGAAACTATTGCAGAAGTAGTTTTGACTTGATAAAAATTTACCAGGGCTATCTTAGTACTGATAATTGTCTACATTAATGGTTGTGGCTCTTCTAAAATGTTGGAGTATCATCCTCCTCTTCTGACATGGCACTTCCCTGTGACCGCTCTCCGAATTAAGCCTAAAATCATCCAGGTCTACCACTTCCAGCTTCTGCTCCTCAATGGGTGACAGGTTCACTGTTCCATCCTGTCTTTTCGGCGTCTTTGACTTCCATGATTCCTTCGAGCACCTCGGTAGGGTTTCCAATCGATTTATCCTTCTCCATGTACATGTGCCCAGGCATACTACCAAATCTCTAATTGATGAGTCAGTTACGACGTTAAATTGCCTCCAAGGATCCTCCTTGCTTCTGGAAACTCTTCATAATCACGTGTGGGGATCCATATTTTGAGTGATGAGGAAGAAGGTTTAACTTTGCCCACTATGGCGTAGGTGCTTTTGTGAACGTTGTTCGTTATCCGGTCAGAAGAATGGGAGGTTTTCCGACTAAATCCTTCGTCTCGCGACACATGAGCAAAGAGTGAAGCTTTGAATCAAAGGTGCCAACGATCAATCATGCCATTTGCTGCTGAATGAAAAGTCATTGTCTACACCTTCTTAGAGTCGATAAGTTTGCCGAAAAACTGAAAGATGAAACTCTCGAACTGTGTACCACGATCACTCACGATAAAACGTGAAATCCATTCCGTCACGAAAGCTTCGGAAATGGTGTCTGTGTGAATTTTTGCGAGAAGAGTGGCTTGAAGCAAACGGCTGAAGCAGTCAATGCAGATAAGCAGTTAAGTATCGACTTAGGAAGCAATTCTCTCTTTGTTGGATTGGAAAACATGGCCACATATACTTCATAGATACCTTCCTGGCTCTCCAATCGGGGACCAGTGGGCTGTGCAATGCAGAGATAATGCGCTTGGGGATGTTAGGGCAAACTGGCTCATTACTATCATTTGCTCTCAACCTTACAAGCTTCAAGTTCAAGCTAATTTGAAGAAATGATGCTCGATTGGGCATCCGCTGAAACATTGTTATCTTTCTCTAGGATTTGTTTGAAAAAGCTCGTAATCAGCCTTGATTTGGAGCAGACGACCCACGACCAAACTACGAAAGCACTTAAATTTCAAAAAGTTCTGATTACTGTCGTATGCTAAGAACTTCTTCAGAAAGTCGCTGAATTTCTTTGGGAGCAAACTCAGAGGCCGTCGATCTCCGTCATGAAGCTGCTCAAGGATAGCTCCCATTGTACAATCAAAAGTGTCTCATGAGTGCTGAATGTGCGAATTACTGCATGAAAGCTTCAAACGCTTTTGCCACTTCTGGAATTCAAGGAACGGACCGGTTATCCTTTATTGACCTCAGAGATGGAAACGTGCAGCGGTGCTCGAATATCAGAAACAATGAACAGAAGCTGATCATGCTGAGAAATTGTCGCAAGTCAGCGATGGTAATCGACTCTGAAAATTCTCGGATAACATTGACTCGTTCCGCGCGCATCCTCCTCCTTCAGGAAATTCCAGACATTATTCTTATTTCAAAACACATTTGGGTTCTTGCAAGCATATATCAATGTTGCGTTGGAAAGTTTTTACAACATTACAATTACAATTAATTGAGGAGAATATATGTAAGCTATTTGAAACGACGTTGCCGTAGACGAAAATACGCGTCCATTTATCTGCCGCCTTTCTCTCTTGAATTGAATTCTAAGGATAAGTGCGTCAAAGGTAAATGCCGAAAAAAAACGCAGCATCGGAAGGCTAAGTCAATTATAGGAGAGACCTCACCAAATGTTTTGGTATATTTTCCATTGGGGATGAAAAATGCAGATGGTACTGATCCCTCGATTGTGGTAGCGTACTCCTTAAATAAAACAGAAACATCAGCACCAGCAACACACGACTAGAAATATATCACCTTAAATCGCTTGTAGAATTTACGGTTGCCATTAACCCCTTAATGGGTTATAGCGTGTCAACCATTCCTACTCGCCGTCATTCACGTTTACCGGAAATGCCCTTCAGCTCACCCCACGAATTCCCGAGACGCTCGCACTCCTCCTCTACTGTTCTACGCCAAGTGCTCCCGAGACGAACCAGTCGTAGGCCATTTTGGAAGAGTGAATTCCACTGCATGGCGCAACCAGCAATACAATTGTCGTCCCTCCTTAATGTGTCACCAATCCACTGCCGTTTCTATTACGCCCATATAACAACACAAAAAGAACCCTAGCACAGAATAGTCTCAACTTGATCTTCATGTTGAGATAACTGCATTTCCGGACGGACTCCGCTCTCGTCTTCGAAATCGTCTGAGATCCTACCTCGGTGTGACACGTAAAATTCTGCATCATCACAATGGCTTAAGGGCGGTTAGTTTTTCCGGAATATCCCTCCTGTGTAAAGCACTCCAGATTCACTCTATGTTAACGTTATCGCGAGCTTTCTCGAAATACATGAAAATCAGGGAGAGCGAAAATTTAGACTTGACGCACTGCTCCACTATGTAGAGTGTTAATATGGTCAATGCAGGTGGATCCGGAGCGGAACCCAGGCTGCTCTCCATCCATCACGGTTTCGAAATGTTCTTTGATGAATTACATGGAGCAAGCAGATTTTCCTCCAATTGCCGCACTCGAAACGGGTACTCTTCTTTCAAATCTTAATTGGTCATGCCCTTCTTCCACTCTCTGAGAAATGTTTTGGATTGCCAAGATTTCCGTACTAGTGGGAATAGCAAATTTGCAGTAACCGCAGATGCAGCGTCAAATAACTCTGGGGAGAGACCGTGAAGCTCAGCGGCTTTACACCGTTTAAATGCATTGATGGTCGAAATGATTTCTCTTCTGCTTGGAGGAACAGTCCATATGCGCATGTTACGGTGACTAGCTATTTCATCCACAAGAGGAAGAACCCCGCCGGATGCTATACGGTTAAGAACCGTGATGAAGTGTTCTTTCCACCTCTTCAGTTGCTCGTGATCGTGGATGAGAAGTCGACCGTTCACATCCTTCACACGACCATCGAAAGATTTGCGACCACATTCAAGTTCTTTCATGATGCAATAGACACTTCTTCTTCCCTGGCCAGCGCAATAACAAATTCTCTACGCTGGACTCGGGATTTCGCTCGATAAAGGAGTTTGAGGGCGTCATCTCCACCATCGCTCACAGTGGTCAATAGAGCCTTCAACCCCTACGTTCATCGATCCACTTCCACGATTCCGCAGTAAGCCAACTCTTATGACACCCTTCGGGACGTAACCCATGACCGGTGTGACACGCGAGAAGACAGCATTTTTTATGGGGCCCAATGCTCATCAATATTCCGAGGCGAGTTAGTCATACTTAGAGAAAGCATCATACTCCACTATTTCGGAAGAGAGAGAGAAGTACTCTTCAGAGTCCCTCCATCTTATTTCGCTTAGGCCTAGAATGTCCAGCGTTGGAATTCCCGTTAAAGTTGAAGAAAGCCAGCATTCTAAGGACCATCCCTACCTTTATTGAGGAGCATGCCCACATTCCAGAAATGAAATTTTGTTGAGGAAAAATTTTGGCTTATAACAAAACAGGGATAGTTTTACAGAATTCACGGTGCAAAGGATATTTTTATTTGGCTGAAGGAACTGCTGGTGCATGTTAAATTTTGCTGCGCAGGAGTGCCATGAAATTACCTTTTCTCGATTGCGAACCAAACTTTTACCCATGTAACCAAGCAACCTTCGATGCTGCAGTCACACCCTGGCTGGGGGTTCATACTGAGCGCATGTCTCTGTTTACTCTTACTGGTGGATACAAGACCTGCCTAAATCTCACCGAACTTTGGAGTGTGGTTTGTAGGCCAAAGGTCTCTGTTCCCTTGAACGTAACCACAACCCTCATGAAACTTCCACTGAGGAGTCAACTTCAGCAACCAATCTGAACGCACATGAGACAGGAATTCTCCTGAGACATTTGAATTCAGAGGCTATCCCAGTTCCCATGGTTCCAGTATACATACCCCTGGTAAGGTTTTGTGACTTATTGCCACTTCAGAGAGTCCTCGTACAGACTCGGGTCTGACCACCCTGCTTAGGCGTTTGGCCAACAAACCATGTTCTAGGTTCTCCTCGGCCACTTGGTTTTAGTTTGGCTAATAGTGTTACTGCTCCGTCTTCCTCACCACCACGTGATTAGGTGCCTATCAGGTCATGAAGTGAACTGTTTCGGCGCAGGAAAATACCAGATGACGAGCTAGATGCAATGGGAAATTGGTTACCCTGCCGTGCATATTTCCCAAGACCCAATCACAGTTTCGTAAAAATTCCTGGATTCAAGTCCTCCTTCTTTTCAAAGTTGGAGATTAAAACAAACCTAATCAATATATGATCGATTTTTGAATTGTAAGGTTGATGACCGCATCATTCTCCACCAAACACTCTGATCCTTACCCGCGTGTACTACGGCAAGGAAGCAGGAACACAGTACATGTCAACATCACGTTGAAAACTCTATAAAAGTGCTAAGTACCTGCAATTATTATTAATTATTACACAATTCCCTCACCACGCAAAAAGTGTCTGAAGCCTAATAGTAAATTCTTAAGCGTTCCTGATTCAAAGACTTCCGTGGATTAATCACATTCGCTTTTAACGATTACGTAATGTGTAGTACTAAAGCAGTATATCCAGATTAGAAAAGATTGAAACAATCCCAAGCAATTTCGCGAAAAAAAGAACATAAATGCCAACCACGACTCGTTCGTTTTCTAATAGTAATTATGGCATAGAGAAATGGTCATCATTGGCGGTCTAATGGCAGTGCTAAGTCGTCATCGTTGCTGTCATAAAAGTTTTTTTCATCCTCTAAAAGAACTTATCTCCCATTGGTCATTCCAGTAATTTTTAGATATATTTTTCTGAACTGGACTCTCCTCTGGCTAATTTCGACTATAAATTATTTTTTGTCCTTAGAAATTTGACGTGCATGCGAAATATTTTCCCATACACATCATTTAACTGTTTTGTCTCTGACTTCATGTCTCTGCTCCTATCCGCGAAGTACCTCGGCAACTTACCGCCATTCTTATTGCCCACCTTTGCTGGGGCAGCTTCAAATCGGTCATTTCGTTTAACTTCTGCCTGCATACAAGTATTATGTCTGTTTACGAATGTGTACCCATATGTAGTGGCATACTCGGATTATAGTCAAGGAAGCCTTGCAGGAAGGCGGCATAAACCAGGGAACTATTCGCGGACAAAGGGTCGATATGTTTCGAAGACTAAGGATGCTGTCGTTGGGAGTGCTCGAGCACTAATATAGAACTAGTTGCTGGCAAACGAAATTAAAACCTAATGCGAGGAATGGACGCTTCACGCAACCAATTTGCTATGTTGATGTTTTGGTGCAGCAACTCCCAGTTGGCAGGGTTCAATCGGTAGGTCTTCAAATTTACAACGTTTCCCAAAGGTCTCTCAGTGGAAGATCTATGTTCCGATCGGTGCTGCCAATAAGTGTGCTTCTTATATCAGGAACTTTTCGGGATCAGCGCTGTATCCCTGCAGAAAGTAACAGCAGGTAGCCTCTTAAACTACTCTGCTGGGAAAAGTGATATTTGTCAACCCAGTGTCCCTTTTCAGGCAGTCTTGGGCTTCTTTCAAACTTAAGCGGCAAAAAACCTTCGCAAAACCTTGCCACCCAATGTCAACTCGATCCCCTGGATGAACTTGGTAACACATTCCAGTTCACCCATCCAAAGGCCAAATGAAAAACGCTACTCATAAGTATCTTCACGCATATGATGAAGATGATGTATGTAGCAACATAATAGGTATAGGTCTCGATGTCTTTAAAGCATCTCACTGATTTCTTTAAAACAAAGCCCCGACCTGGGAGGAGTATGAATGTCTGGCCCCGGGAAAATGTTGTTACCAATGTTGCACGGCCAAAGACGATGGTAATGCTCATGCTGCTGATGATGATGACGACGATGATCCATGTCCCTGAACGTGAAGAAGCACCAGAGCTAAATCACCCAAGAACCGATACACCATACTCAATATTTTGTCGTTTTAATTCTGAGCGCGGTCATGTCTTCTCTATTTCTTCGCATTTTACAAAAAGACGTCAGAGACAAAAAATGGTTGAGTCGCCTGCTCATAAAAATTAAACCTTTCATGGCGTACAGGGTTCAAAATGTTGATGACGATCGTGTAGGTTAGACTTTATGTTATCCTCGGTGCTCTTGTTGCTGCTCGTCTTGGGTATCGGCTAAGTTAGTTGTTGAGGAGCAATTTATTCATCTTATGTACCATGAAATAAGAAAATTGATGTAAGAGCAACTGTTTACTACGTTTCATCTGTTTTAAGTTCAGAGTTGACGACGTCAGGTCATAATTCTTTCACCTTCTTCATCAGTTCATTATTATGTTGGCGTAATGAAATTATGTACGGTGTATGTATGTAGATTACCTTCTTGTCTTCGTTTGCTAAATACCTCAATCAAATTATATTTTGACTAAAATAAATAATCATTGGCTGTAAAATTTACCTCCAATATCTTTGACAATCCTTCACCGAGACCCTAGGGAATCTCTTCCCTCCTTTCAGGAAAATCATCATCATTTCATATTGAAGCTTCCGAGGACTGTCCAATCAGCATTCATCTAGTGATATTTGCTAAATGAGGGTTCTCTCCCATGAGCAACTACTGGGCGACGTCTGTCGAACTTAGAGGTTATATCATCACATCCTCACACATAACGGCTTCCGACTCCACCAATCTTGCTGAATAAAATTTGTTCATAAACGGAGGTATAAACAAGTCGGAATACCGGAAGCTCGCACTTCGGGTATAAAGGTTTTGTGTTCATATTATCTATGAAATTTCAACGCACATTTTATCCGTATATAGCTACAAATCCAGCATACCCCTTGATATTTCTCCAAACTACGAGACATACCTACATATTACAGCCGTAGATATTACGCACACCCTAAACAAACAAACTGCCTATTTCCGAATACTGTACACATATATGCACATATATATGAATTGATCGTACCCATATTTCCGATTTACTTCTTATATCTATTTGAATTAGGCACTACCCGCAAAGTCCATTAGCACGCATATACTATATACCTACATACACACATGTCTCGTTGGAATAATTGATATTCACATACAAATGAATAAAAAACTAAAACAAAATAATCCTTTTCCACCCAATCCATACGAACTTACTTCGTTGTGGTATTGACGAATTGATATCTGATGATGACGTCATGCAGGTTGTAGAATGCACGAAATTCACAAAAAATTGTAAAGTTTTACCCCCTATAACTTTGTTAATAACCGCTGGATTTTCTTCAAACTTGACCAAATTGTGCACCATGCTCTTGATTACACCTATGCTAATTTTTGTACTTCTGGGATGAACATAAGGGGGGTGCCGGGTAAATTTCTAAAATGTAGAAATATACTATTATTAACTTTATTTGTGCAGATATCGGAACCGGATATATTTTGGGGCCTAGATTTCGTAGAGATACACTACTGTGATTTTTTTCAGATTTTTCGGTTGGATAGGTTCTGAGAACGAGACCTGTTACACTTTTTGATGGTCATATTTTGAGCCCTCACTCCCCTATGTTTCACCCAATTTCAAATATTGAACCAGTTTCGAAAAGTACTAATTGAGACCTTTAATTTGATACCCCACATGGCTACATTCTGTAAAAAAAATTTTGCAGCCTCCTTTCACATGTATGGGGAGCGCCCCCTTAAACTTAACACAAAATGGCGCCAATTGCTGCATGTAAAGGGAACGGCAGATCACATACTTTTACCAATTTTCGTGACAATCGGTCCAGTCGTTTCCGAATAAATCGGCTGTGACAGACAGACAGACAGACAGACAGACAGACGGACAGACAGACAGACAGACAGACAGACAGACAGACAGACAGACAGACAGACATCGAATCGATTCTAATAAGGTTTTGTTTCACACAAAACCTTAAAAAGAAAAAAAGAGAGACGTGTGGTGGGTTCGTACACCCCAACCCACAGCCTCTCTGGCGAATACGAACTTCGTGTGATCAACACTTAGAGATTGATTCGCGGAGTGGGTTTGTCTTAAAGCTTTCGTATTTCTGGTTCTTTCAGCTTTCCTCCTGCCTCAACTCGTCCTGTATTTTCGCAATTGTTCACCTTTGACCTGAGCATCTCCGCAACTATACTCCCCGAGCTCATGCCCATTCTCTTTGTCTACTTCAGACTCCTTCTCTTGATGGTATACTGCCGCATCAAGGACAATTCATGGAATCAGCCAAAAAAAAACAGCAACCTATGCATCTGCCCACCTTTTAGGAACTCATTCCATGACTCTGAATGCACATCTGATGAACCTCTAAAAGCGCTACAGACCCTCAAAGTCTAAAAGATGACAGTATGTCTAACGAATTCTACTTTGACAATGTTTCATTTTCTACCGTTCGTTATCAAGACCGCTGATCTATTTTTTACCAATCAGGGTTAGTTCGGCTCCTTCTAGACAGAAATTTACCGCTCTCACTGTTCCTCTCGCATAGATCTTAACATCCTATAGGTGCCTTGCTGTAAAAAACAGAGCCCAGCCATCCATAAGCAAACACTCGTAGCCCCTTCTTGGAGAGGAACCAAAAGCACTCTATTATTCACCATATTCCACAGCAGAGGCCCCAGTACCGAAATCCATACTGACACTTTGTATTCGATAGGCAGTTGGACAATAGGATGCGGACTCTCAAGGTGACCTATTTGGTTACGGAAGCAGCGTCAACTCTTACTTTATCTTGGAGTAGGGAATACTCGTATACCTCCTTTTAAGCATTCCTAGGAGTTGTGGGCGAATATGTCCTCCTAGCCCTCATAACCATCTTCAAAGCTTTACTGGGAACGCCACCAAAGCGTTCTTTACCTTCCGCTGCTTTGGTGGTGAGAAAAAAAATGTGGCGGCAACTTCTTTCGGAATATGCGGGGAGTTCATCTGCGTTGATCTTTGTCCACCCAACCAAGCGTTTATATTGGCATCTTCTCACAGCTGTTTGAAGTCTTTATCATCATCCGGTCTAAGCCTGCCTTAATAAGGAGCTCCAGACATCCCAGTTTTGCGCCGAGATCCACCAATTCGATATCCCAAAAGCTCTCTGGCGTCCTGACCTAAGCCATCGCTCCATCTTAGGCAGGGTCTGCCTCGTCTTCTTCTTCTACCATAGATATTGCTCTAATAGACTTTCCAGGCTGGATCATCCTCATCCATACGGATTAAATGACCCGCCCACCGTAACCTATTGATCCGGATTTTATCCACAACTGGACGGTCATGGTATCGCTCATAGATTTCGTCGTTATGTAGGCTACGGAATCGTCCATCCTTACGTAGGGGGCCAAAAAGTTTTCGGAGGATTCTTCTCTCGAACGCGGCCAAGAGTTCGTAATTCTTCTTGCTAAGAACCCAAATTTCGAAGGAATACATGAGGACTGGCAAGATCATACTCTTGTACAGTAAGAGCTTTGACCCTATGGTGAGACGTTTCGAGCGGAACAGTTTTTGCAAGCTGGAATAGGCTCTGTTGGCTAACAACAACCGTACGCGGATTTCATCATCGTAGCTGTTATCGGTTGTGATTTTCGACCCTAGATAAGAGAAATTATCAACGGTCTCAAAGTTGTATTTTCCTATCTTTATTCTTCCCGTTTGACCCGATTGACCCGTCATCTTCATTTGGTAGGCACTGTATGTGTAGCCTCCAATAATATGCCAAGCAACTGTTCCGGCTCAAGTCACACTCACGTAGGTCAGAACCACTATACACCCCAGACCATTTGCCTTAAAGGTGTAAGAGGTTGTCATTTTCGTCTCACCTTCATAGTGCCGCTACTCCACTTAAGTGTGTCCCAAAATGGAGCGTTCTGCTCATTTTCCACAAGTGTAGTGCTAGGTGGAACATTGCAGCTACATATGTGAATCCCACTTCCGAGTATTCCATTGCTTCCTGAAAGGCTTATTTAGGTAAGCAAAGCGCGTAATTTCGATGGCTTTGGACGGCTGATGTGCCAAATTAACTTATGCAGTGGTTGAGGTTAATTTAATCAATCCCATCTGCGATTTGCGCTGAAAGCCCTGCACTCTTCACACCTGCTACCCTTTAAAGAGTATGCAAGTTGGCCAGCCTCTTAAATTTTGCTGATATGATGCGTCATTCCTGACCTGCACTATATCTCTGAAGCGATACCATTTGATATTTACTACCCTTGCTGCCAACAGTATGAATACTGATCGCACTGGCAGGTTGAAGATAACGATCTGTGACCCACCGCAGGTTTTTATAGCGTTTTTACTGAGCTGACTCTTAAAACCCATGAGGTCGGACACCTTCTCCAAGACCTTGCGAACGTCCTCTTTCGTAATGATCTCATCTATATTCCTACAAAATATACCCCTCTCCTGAAGGGTTTATAATTTTTTCATGAATGTTTCCGCAGTTATTTTCATCCTTGGATTTCTTGAGCTTCCCCAACAGAAGATAACGTAGTCCAGCTTTAGAAAAGTAGCATTCTAGCTAAGACAGTTGGGTAAAATGTTCAGCCCTGCCCTGTAGAAAATTGGAAGATCGCTCCTTGCAGCAACAAATGCGTCCAAATCTTAATGTTGTCAAACCATATACGGATCTAACTACTCTTTTCCATAATTTCCATCCCTGCCACCTACTTAGCCTCCTTTGAACGTTCATCAAATCCGCATCAGAGGCAAAGGAAGCCATCGTGGCTACGCGTCACCTCATAGACCAAAGTGCTGATCGGCATCGCAGACGGCCTGGAGGCACATTACAATTTTGAAACAATCCGGCTGTAAACTACACTCGTTTTTTAGGCATTCCCATCTCCCTCATGTCCCTTCTTTGGACATTTCTTACTATAACCCATGAAAGCCCCTTGAAGAACCTATGTATGTACTTCTAGTAATGAAATATAATGGTTTCCACCATGCGTATACCAAGGGACTTTGATAACAAAGTTATGGATGATCTCGACTTTATTGGTGCTCCCTTTCTGTTGATTTGTATGTTTGTTTGGCTGTGTGATTTGCTCAACAATGCGCAGAGGTCATTTAACTACTGAAGCAATTATTCACGTATGACAAAAACAGGATCCCGTACATGCCAACATGGAGTCTAACAAATGGCCCTTGGTTGAAACACAATGCGTCGACCTAAGCCTAGACACCTTCTCTACTGCTCAGGCCACCTAGCTCCAGAGCAATTCACTAACCTGTCATCCGGAAACAGTGGCTTCCATTGCATAGCATCGCCAATAATCAAGCGATCGCCCTTCCTTAGCAGGTAATCTATCTACACTCTACACGGGCGTAGTTCTTCATTCGAGATTGTGTCGAGTATCTATATCAAATGACGGAGATAATCTACTATTACCTACTATACAGAATTTTTCATTCCCGAGGTGGTATGTTTCCACCTGGTTGAAGTGCGGAGCAGGTCACTATGATGCATGTTTGATCATCTTTGTTTGTCCCCATCATGTCAATTTGCTTTCTTAGAGAAGAATGCCTCATTCTTAAAACTGTCAGTGTCCTCATTCTCTTTTAACCCACCGTCCATTCGGCAGTATTAATTTGGTACGCCTGTAACCCTCCCCTGTTCCTCATCGAAGAGCATCCAGTTTCACATAGCTATCACTCTTGTGCCTTTGGATGGAAATGGATCCGCCTTCTCATTGCAATCAATGCATTTGTACCCCGCCAGCCATTTCAACATTATCTCGTTTTTGGTAGAAAGACCATCGGGAGAGCCCTGGGCGTACAAGCAGAGGTTTGAACCGCAGCCCATCGTATTAGCATCGAATGTAAAAACATCGAAGAAATTACTACCAAGGACACAGTCGCGGCGATTCGCTCTCAGTTGGAAATCGGGGAAGTCATTGCCCTAGAGATGGTATGTTTGCCAAAAACGTACAGCAGCAGGCAAACTTCAGCACTTGTCCTTCCTGCAGAAAGCGCGACGAAGCTTCGGTAGCAGGAAAAATAAAAGTAGGTTTTACAGCTGCTATGCAAGACCTAGTTGAGTTGAAGAATTCCAAGCAATGGTAGACAATGTGTCGACAGACGCAAACACTAGCGGTCCACTAGTTATCGGCGATGACTTCAACGCGTCCCCGACAGATAGCAAGCATTACGAACGTTAGAGGTCAAAGGCTACTGGAAACGTTTGCGTCTTTCGAATTAAGAATTGCAACGGTGAGGCAAACACAAATCATAAAGCTGCTATGGGTTCGATCATTGACATCACTTTCGCCAGCTTTTCGCTTCTGCCTAAGATGAGGTAGTGAGTTAGCCAAGAATTCACCCACAGTGGTTATCAGGCGTAGTGTATGAAATCAAAGAGTACAGAATGGTGCAGGTCTAAACAGACGGATAGGCGCAGGTCTGAAATAGAAGGATAGCCCCTTCGATAAAGATACTTTTGACTAGGTGATGAACTCCGCCAGTATCAACCAAGGATCAGCAAAAAAGTTGGCCAAACAGCTAATTCAGTCTATTGTCTGGTGGAGTCAGCAAGCCCCAAAAAGCATCTAACTTTCGAGGAGAAGATTGGACTTCCAGGAGCTGCTCTCCACTTTCAAACAACTGAGGCATGATTTGCAGAAAGCATCAAACAAAGCAAAAACAGAAGCTTTAAGAACCTCTGGAAACAGCAGTGTTTGGTTTTGTTGCCAAAAGAAAACAAACAACCAGGCGATCCGTTGTCATATCGCCCAATATGCCTTATAGATATGCTGGGGAAGATGCTAGAGGGAATAATTGCCAACAAATTGCGCGAGGCAACTGAAAATGAAAAGGCACTTTCCAATATGCAGTTTGGATTCAGGAAAGGTCTCTCCATCATCGATGTAATAAAGGCGGTGGCAAACATCGTTACCACTGCCAAAGAAGGTGGCGATTGGGGTTAAAAGAGGACAGCGCAGTGGTCACATTGGATGTGAAGAATACTTTCAACTCAGTAAACTGGTTGCCATCAAAACGTCCCTCATCCGAATGAACACTCCACGCAGGCACATTGTGTCTACTACTTTGGAGACAGGGAGCTAAGCGACAAAGGCACAAATTAATACCGTGTCTCAGCTGGAGTCCCTCAGGGGTCGGTACTGGGCCCACTCTTGTGGAACATCATATACGATGAAGTCTTCCGCCCGCATTTACCAGAAGCGGTGAAAGTAGTAGGTTTCACCCACGATATTGCTGTAGTTGTGAAGTGATCAGGAAGATCAAGAGTTTACTGTAAACTACCGGACTAGTGCTCCCAGGTTACAAAACAGAAACTGTATTGGTAACAAGCCAAAAGACCCTGGAATACGTCAAAATTTGAGTTGGCAGACTATAAGAAGGAGGCAGCAAAATACCCTAAGTATGTGATGCTCGACAATAGACTCAAATTCAAAGTGCATGTAGAGCACGTCGAAAAAAGGTAGCACTATTGCAGGTAGCACTCTCGCGACTGCTGCCAAATATTGGCGGACCCAAGTACGTGAATAGAGTGTTGCTATCTCGAGTCATTAGCTCAGTCTAGCTCTATGCCGCTCATGTATCGGCTGTAGCATTTACGACTAAGGAAATCGTACAGATTATGTGCTCTGAGAGCGACTTGCTGCTTTCGAACGATATCAGACGACGCGGATTTAGTTATAGCCGGACTGTTGCCAGTAGAAATCTTGGCTGAAAAAATGTCACCAACCTACATCAGAAGAACGACAACCCAAAACACTGCGCAAATGATCAAGAGCGAGGAATGGGTTAACTCAACGAAAGGCTGATGAACGCATAAGCTGACACCGATCATCCATATGTGAAGCCTATGGTTATCAGTTAACGCAGTTTCTCTCTGGTCCCGGTGGGTACCGTAAATATCTACACAGGATTGGGCATGACAACTCGTCAGCATGCCCAACCTGCCCAGGTGAGGAAGAAGACGCAGAGCATGCAATATTCTATTAGAATCGCTTCGCCATGCTATTAACATATTATGCTGGTCCCAAGTCCAGGTAAAGGAGGAGGGTTTGAAGCAACGTACTTTGTGCTATCCTCAGTAAAACAAAAATGTCGTCAAGACGTAAGTAAGTTAAATGGCTATAAACTTCTCTATTTTGGTAGCCCACACACTCAATACAGTCGTGGCATTCTCAGCGGGTTTCCGTGATGCCATTAAAGAAGTCGAACGATTTGGTAATCGGCTGATGAAGATCACTATTATATCAACTGATCGCACTATTCACTTTTTCACGGCGTACGCCCCACACACAGGTCGATCTGATGCCGAGAAAGATGCCTCCTGGCAACTTCTCGATGAAAAGACTTGTAACGTGCCTGCTGACATTGCCATTCGAGAGAAGCATCCTTCGAAGAATTTACATAAGGATGGACGATTGCGTAGCCTACATAACGACAAAATCTATGAGCGATACCATGGTTGTGGATAAAGTCCGGCTCATTTAATCCGTATGGATGAACATGTAGTTTATCCGGCCCGGAAAGTCTATAAGGGCAATATCTATGGAAGAAAAAGAAGACGAGGCAGACCTTGCCTGAGATGAAGCGATGGCATAGGTCAGAACGCCAGACAGCTTTCAGGGATATCGACTTGGTGGAGCTCCGCTCAAAATCGGGGTGTCTGGAGTTCCTTATTAAGGCAGTCCTAGACCGGAAACCGGTTGTTGCGCCGTTGATTATCATGATGATTTAGTGAGAAAAAAGAAATGATCTCGCTTACACGATTACCAACCATTACAAATGTGAAATGAAAGGCACGATCTACAAAGCGGACTCTGTAACCGTCAAACCAAGCTATGTAAGCGGTACATCAACCGAGATACTTGACTTTCAAATGACGATGTTAAATTGAAGGTTCGTGAAAAGAAACGTCTCTACCCTAAGTTTCTGGACGATAAAACGCTGGCCAATTGGCAAATTTATAAGAATGCCAACCGGAAAGCAAAGAAAGCGATCGCTGTCACCCGAGGGGACAATTACAAAAATCTTTACGATAAACTGGACACTCGGGATGGTGAGAGAGATCTGTATCGACTTGCCAAAAACTGAAACGAACACACACAGGATATCGAACACTTCTGTTGCGGTAATGACAAGAACGGTACTTTGCTTACCAACCGTCCAGCCGCGACGGATAGATGGCGAGAATATTTCGAGCAGATTTCGACTGAAGAATTGGTTCATCCTCCACTTCCATAATCATTGCCAACATTTGGATCAGTTCCACCTGTCAGCGCAACGGGGTGCTCAGAGGTGGCGGCGAGGAAGATGGGGCGGCAACCCTATCGGCCAAACCAAAACCAAGTGGTCGAGGAGAACCTCCATAGTGGTGGCACCGGGAGACGCTGTAATCACTTTGGTTTGCCGGCCGGTTATTTGCGGTTGGCCCCCCTAGTGGGAGTTTCATGGTGGTTGTGGTTGTGCTCAAGCGAGAAGAGACCTTGGAGCCTCGACTTGGTGTTGCGTTTCAACACGGGTGTCGTACTCCTTATTTCGGTAGAGATTTAGGTAGGTCTTGCATCCACCACTATGAATGCTAAGCCATGCACTCGGTATAGACTGGTACCGTTGTTGCTTGTCTCAGTGGGGCTCTGATTGTGGACACAAAATCAATCCGTGTCTGAAGAGGACCGTAGGATTAAGTCTCCACAACAGGTACCTACGTTAAACACCATGGACTTAACATCCGAAATGAGGATATCCGCGAGGTTGCACCGATCGTGAAAAACTTGCGAGAGAGGCGTCTTCGATGGTATGGTCACGTACTTCACGCTAACGAGAATTCACTTCCCAAGACTGGTCTGAACATCGAAGTCGATGGTAAACAACGAAAAGGCAAAGGTGGCTTGATACGCTGGATGGGGATTTAAAAGCCTCACGATTGCATCCAGATCAAGCATTTGATTGAATAAAATGGGAAAACCGATCACGACGATCCGACCCTGGGACAAAGGCTTAAGAGAAAGAAGAGTCGCTTGGCGGCGTGGAGGACCAACATTCCGAGCGTGCGTCTTCTGATGAAGCGCATGCTTCGGTTAGAAGACAAATGGCAGGAACTAGTGTCATTCGTAACTAATGTGCAAAAGAGCTCCATATAGCGGGAAGGAAAAGCCCAGAGAACACTCACACAGGAATGACAGTATAATTGCTAATCGACCCCGTGAAGTAATATCTAACAACAGTTCCGTCGGGTGAGCCGTTAAAGGATGCACGGTTGAGGTTTAGTTCGAAGGCGCAGATTTACGTACTTTGGTTCCAATATATACACGGAGTTAAATTAGAAATTAACAAAAGCCAACGTTTTCCGCTAGACTGATATCTGCCATTCCCAAAAAAAAGAGCACAATCTACCTCAAGTAGCTTTCAAGGCGGTTAATGAAGGTATTATATACCATTTTATCTAAAGTAAGGGTATCACCTAGCTAACTCCACAAATTGTTTTCGTAGTGCCAATCTAAAGAATAGAAAATATCGTGATAATATACCTGTACAATTATTTCCAGATAATTTTCATGGTGGTCGTTTTGCTAATTTGAAGAGCACCAGTAACTCGAGCCCCAAATTACACACCTTTTACATAAAAGCAGTTAACTTGATAGCGCTTTGGATTATTAAAATCAAAGGTTAACCTTCCCTGCGGTAATTTTAAGTGAATTCTCCAAATCCAGTTTTGCCAATCTAATAACAAACTTTCTCAAAATGATATAAACAATCAATTTCCCAGGTTAGCTTCGACTCACGAGTATAACGTTCTGCTTACATGATACGTAATTCGCTTTGCTTTTTTGTCGTTTTCAGATTCATTTTGTTCACCTTTATTAGGTAGCTTTTAATTTTATGCGATTTTCTCTCACGCAACATGTAATGAGTGTTTGTGTCGATGTCTGTCCGTCTGTCTACCTTCCCATACGCTGACCAATACCGCCCATTTGCTTGCCCATCTACTTGTCTATGGTTCTGACCAGAACTGAAGAGGAGCATTTGAAGCATTCATGATGTTTATGGTTTCGTTTCGTTTGATAGTAGTAAAACCCGCGTATCTCCTCTTTAAATGCATAAAATTGAATTGCTCATCTTCGCCGTTGACATTATATTCTAGACAGAGTAGGTTCTCGGAAATTCACGAACAGTATCTGGATGTATAGCAATTAGCAAACTTTTACAATTGCGAAGCCCATGAACATTAGTTTACGTGGTGTTCCCAAATGAATCACGGTTAAAAGGCTCCTTCCCTCATACCCACACATAAAATCGACTTCAATGCTCAAGTAAAGTTTCTGTAAGTTTTCCTCCTGGTGACTGCATCTAGAGTATCCTGCATTAACCATAGTGGATACAATACTTCTTCTGCTTATGATTTCCACATCTTAACTCCTCCGACCACAACTGCCCACAGTAGCGAACCATTCTTCTGCAAACATTGTCTGCAGTGCCGTATAAGAAATCACTTGAAAATTGGACGACGAAACACGCAAGAATCCTTGAGAACACTTTTTTGAGATAATAGCATAATAGGTTCTTAGTTCATCCTATCATGTCGTGTATCCATAGCAGCAATAATATAATAACAAAGTCACTGATGCGACCGGGTATCAAGACAAATTTAAACACAGCCAATTATGTCCTGGTACCCTGCATAGATCCTTTCGTCTACAGTTGTCAATTTGCATAAATGATTGCTTTGATTTCACCATATGCTTGCGAAATTCTCAGAATTGGAAATTAAGTTTTAGAGAAAAAATGGTTTATGCAAATGCCGTCTGGCGAGGATTGGCTGAAATGTTCCAATTATTTACAGGCAAAGTCTCATGACGAGACGTTTTGAGAAGGAAACTAATGAAATGTCTTAAAAAATTGGGGGTTGTTACAAATGAGGCTGGAAAAATAAAAGTTTGCTTAGTTGTTTGAAACACGACAAACACATGGATTGCAAACTGCACATGAGAATTAAATGAAAAAGCAAATTAGATAATTGGAAATCTTTTAAAAGATATTGCTTGCATGGATGTTGGTTTGAAATCCCGCATATGAAAACTTAGTTCGTACCTTAGCAACATTACGATACAAATCTATCCAAAATATATACATATGTGGCCATTGTGACTCCAATCAATTTCAGATCATCAGAAACTCGCAAAAAAACTTTGCACGATGAAATGTTACAACCTGCGCTAAGTAGTCATAAAAACATTCAAAGCACCTTCCTCAATCCAGGTATTTCATCTCGTCGCACCAACGATCCTAGTTTAAAAGTGATCTTTCCGCCTATTTTGGTGGATAGAGTAAGTTTTTCCAATAATGAGATATTGGATAATATATATAGAGTTGATTCCCAAGGAAGTATCTCTTCTAGACCGTGGTGCCAATAATTATTGGACACGTCCAGCAACGTAATTTAATAAAAGGAGCAACACCAGATACAGGCTTGGATGTCCGCCAAGAGGTGCAAAATCATACTCCCGGAGGAGTTATCCTCAGAAGAGGTAGGAAGCTCTTTACAACTAAAGGTCGTAAATGCAACCCTCCAGGAAGATCGAGGAATTAAAGGAAGAGAAGGCCGACATGGCCCAACAACTGGATTGCCAGCAAGCAGTTGGAGGAGCGCTTTGCATCGCTCGAAGGGAGAATGCCGATTCCAACGTCGGAGCAACAGCAACGGCAACATTTACGTCAACAACAACATCGACATAATCAACAACGAGAACAACAACGTGAACAAAAACGGGAACAACAACAGGAACAGCAACAAGAACAACAACATTAAGATGAAGGAGAGATGTGCCTCGAAGTGGTTATCGAAGAAGAGGAAGGCGACGAATTCAATTACGTGCAGCGGAAAAAGAAAAGAGCAAAAGGTAAGGTTAGTGTCAGTACAGTAAGTGCCACTCCGGCAAAACCACAGGCACATTCCTCCGCCCCCCCCCCCTCCCACCCCAACTACCCGCCCAAAAAAGGATAAGATTCCGCCCATCCCTAGGTAGAAGATCAATGTACCTCAGTTCTTGAAAATTCTGAAAGAGAAAAGGTTGAAACCAACCCTAAAAAATATAAGGGCCGATAGGACCCCCATTTTTGGGCAAAGCATTGAAGATCGTGCGGCGATTTCAACCTTATGAAAGAAAAGGGGCTACATGCCAGAACTAGTATCCACCAGCCTTAAGGACTCAGTCCTTAGTAATCCGTGGTCAGCACAGAGAGACAGACCCCGCCGACATAATGCGAAAGTCCAATGAAGAGTATCCGCACTTAAAGGTCAAAAGCATGTCCAATCTGGTCACGCTAGCCGACAAGCCAGATCCCAACGTTTCCGTTTAATTCTCAATTGGAACTGTTCATGGCTACCTACCTCTCAAGAGTCCAATGAAGCATTTAACGTGAAGTATATACTCCACCAAAAAATTTCCCTTGAGAAAGTCAAGCCTATCCAAGAAGTGCAGTACTACAACTGCCAAAACTTCGAGCAAATCGCCCTCAATTGCTCCATCGTGCACAGGTGCGTGAGGTGCACTAAAACTCATGTGCGAGGGGAATGCTCAAGACCCACAGCAGACGCACCAACTTACTGCAATTGCGGCCAGACCGGACATCCCGCCAACTTCCGCGGATGCCCGGCATACAAGAACATGGTTACCAGAAGGGCAGAGCAAGGGCAGAGCAAAAAAAATGCTGGAGCCATGAGAGAGTTGCAGCATCCCAATCGTCGCAAAACTTGGAAGGAGCTAGGAATATTCTTTCTTCGAGAACTGCATCCCCTCAAGTTCCTCAAAGCAACAAGTTGGCCTTCAGAAACTTGGTCGAAACGCTCGCTTCGGCCCCAACCAATGAGCAGCAACAATTTGCCGCTATCCAACTAATAATGAGCCTATAGAATTAAAAATTGTCACATTTAACTCCGCGTGCTTGGTTTCACACGCCGAACGTTCGACCGCACAAGAGTTGCTAAATTCTCTGAAAGCGGACTTCTACTGTGTTTCAGAGACACGAGTAACAAGCAGGCACAACATAAATTTTATCGGTTATAACATTATCCGGAACAACCCCAACTGCAGTACTGCCCTTTTAGTCAGAAAATACTATGAATTTGAGGAAGTTACCATGAAAAAACCTGCAAAGCTGTTCGGCGGCTGCGGCTTTAGTTAAATCCACCAACAGTAGCATCTTAATAGCTGCCACTCAGACCCCTTAACTGATACACAGTTTTGAAGCTCAGACCCTCGCCCGATAGTTGTGATCACGAATTAAGCTCCTTTTTGCGAAATTCTCAACATTACGGTAGATATAAGCGTTCAAAGTTTTTCCCAAAATTCCTCCAAAAATCAGCAATTTTCCTGACACTCAGACCCCCCAACCTATATACCATTTTGAAGCTCACACCGTCCCCCGGTAGGGCAGCTTTTAGGGGTATCGAATTGGCGGACCTCGGCGCAAAACCGGGATGTCTGGAGTTCCTTATTAAGGCGGAGCTTGACCGGATACCGGTTGTTGCGCCGTTGATGATGATGTATAAGTCGATCAGCATGCTCCACAGAAGTGGCGATAGCACACCTCCCCGGGGCAGTCTTCCATCGCTTCTGCTGGTAGGTAGCGATGGACATCTGTTTTAGCACACAGCAATCCAATAGGATGGCAGCTCTCACTTTCTCATTGGCAGCAACCTTTCCTGCAGTGTTGTAATTCACCTTGCAACACTAACATGTTGAGGGGGCAACTTTCCCCGTCCACTTCTCTCACAAACTCTCCCGGGTGGTGTACTTCCAAGAAGGTATTTCCAAGACGGTACTGAGTACTAGAGTTCGTGAAAGTACCATCCGGTTTCAAAGAGACTCTGCACAACCTTGAAGTCTCCCTCTCATTTTCTAGTTCTCCGGAGTATGCTTTAATGCAGTCTGGTTTCGAACATTTAACGAGCCTCTTAAATTCACACTGTGAGATAACCAGACGTGTTCTTATTGCTTTTGCAAACAGGAAGTCGTCTGGTTGACTTCCTGAGACTTTGTAGTTTTGCCGCAATGGCCTCGGGAAATTGAACGACCCTCTTCAAAACAGTCTAAAAGTGTGCGTTTCAGAGTTTCCAATTGATCTTCTTGCTGCAAATGAGTCCTTAGTCGCCTAGGGAGCTCCACTTTGTTTCCAAGAAGTTCATTGAACTTTGTCCAATCCGATGTTTTTCTTCTTCTCATGGTATTGCAACTAAGTCCTGGCAACAGAACTGTCAAAGCATAGTTGCCTTTCACCCTCTTACCATAAGGACACAAGTTCTCGATCTTATGGATCTTTCATTTTAAAAAGTCCTATGCCCCTTAACGGATCGAATGCCACAGAGTCTACTAAATCGAGCCCATGGCTTTGCACCAGAAAAATGTAGGGGCAGTCCTGCAGCTTTGCCAGCTGATAGGAGGCTTGGACATGCTGCAGGTTAATTTGACTAACCTTTTTGTTTTTCGACATCAGCTTAGTCTAATGTGTAATGGGAAACAGTTAGAAACGTATGGTACGGTCAACGTGTGACCGGGCTGCCGGGAAGCGCTGGACACTGCAGTCTTAGTTAGTTTTGACAAAATTTATAAGTTGGGAAAGTGCAGAGCCTTGAAAATGGCCATTAATTCAAGAACCCATAGTCACAATCACGATGGTCCCTGCGTAGAACATCTAAGCCTGAAAATACTTTTTATCTCCATATTTATTCAAATTAACTTTAATTTTTTTTAAATTTACTGCATATAATATATATCCAGTAAGGTTTTGTCATCCATTGAATGCATCTTCAAATATTTGTATGAGAGTAACATACATATATTGTAAGTTCCAGTCTCCAGTCTGCACTCTGAAGATAACACTTGCTACCAGGTTTGCGTTTATTGGGCTACTGACACTATTTTTCTAATTGGGGTGGTTAGCCTCATCGAACTAATTCAAAAGTTTCCAAACATTCGGATTCACCGGTAAAGACCAAAAATTTCGAGCCCCTGAAATGTGTTACTCATACATTATGAACTAAGCAATCTATTCGTTCGTTTGACATAATCAGTGATGGACATACACTCGTACCCTAATTTCAAAGCATTGTCTTACGAAATAAACCCCATAGCTCAGGAAATAGGAAAGACAATCCAAACCCTTTCAGGACGAATAGTATGTGCTCCAATAATCAAAAAACCTTTCACAGATTACTTTTTCCAAAGATTGATCTAAATCTCTTCGGTGCAAAGTACCATTGAAATATCCGATTGGAAAATACTAGCACAAACATATATATAACCATATTCTACCGTCCATCCGCCCACCTAGAAGAATCACCACAGGACAAACGAGCACTTGGGACAGGGCTGAAAAAGTTTTGATGCAAATAAATCAGCTGCAGTGAGTAAAACTCTCGCATGAAGGGGTATATTCCGGAAGATTCATACATAGTTGATAATTCTCTTGGTCTTATGTCTTATCAATCTTTCAGCAAGTTTAAGGGTTGATTTGGCCCGGAAAAGGATTTTCACAATATGTCATGTCCGATTATCCTGTCCGACTAGGCAGAGCGGAAAGTTTTAGGAAGTTTGCAATGTGTGGGAGGATTTATTTGAAAGTCTCCAGCTTGCGGTTAGTGACGCAATGCCTGTCCATGGATTTAGTTTCATACGTCTTTTGCAAAATCTTGATGGGGTTTTCAGAAAGAATGTCCTCTAGAAAAATACAGAAGGTATCATTAAAAACACTTCATGTCCCCCTGACCGCCGTAGAAATACATACTTCCGGGGCTTTGCCGCGACCATGCTCTGGGTATTTCAATTATCTCAAGTGCATATCTAATGAATTACGCGAATAGTTGCAGGCGGACAGTTTTATAGATAGCTCTTATAACGCACACGACATAACAGTTTGTAATAAGGTAATAGTTTCTGGCATACTTGCGAGAATATGAACAGTTCCCTACGCCACACCGGCCACTGCAGCAGAATAACAAAAATCTATGGAACAGTTATCAAGTGAACGCACTCGGAAATTTAATTGCCTCAAGTTAATGTACATAAACTACGTGATCTCCTCGATATGTGGAAAGCCTGGCATATAGGCGCGCAACAGACACGCTTGCGGAGTGCATCGAGTGCAACTGAATGCACTATCAATTTTTCCTGCCATTAGCAACATCGCGATCACTATCGAAATTGCCATTCTATTGAGTAAATTCACCTGAGCCGATCATATTCGAGGCATTTTCTGTTGGTACAGGGAACACAGTAAATCCCTAAAGATCAAAATGGGCGTTTCAAATTATTGCTATCATTACAAAGATCGGTCGTTCATGGCTTAGAGCGCATAACGAGCTGGTTTCCTTCTTAACTAGGGTAGTATTACCTTTTTGCGGAGATCATTTTCATATCCATAGGATAATGAGGAAGAAATCACATTTGCAATTGAAAGACTTCTTTCCCTATTCTGCTGGATAACCTACTCAACGAGTCAACATTTTATAACCCTCTCATAGAAGGAAAGTAGCAATAACACAGAGTAATGTTTGCGGTAATAATCACGATTGAACAAATACCGTCTTCCACAATTAGACCACCTTGGAGAAAGCCAAATTAGCAAAAAAGTCGCTAAAAATTGGGGTACTGATGAACTTGAGTACAACTGTTTTATACTATACCGAACTGCATCCAATACTCTGCTGCAACTGCGATGGATGTCATTATTTGGAACACGGAAATCTGACCCGAATACCCTTTCTGTCTTCTTTGAAACTGAGGTACTGCAGCATCGAGTAAACGTAATACCTAACATACTCCTATTATTTCACATTTTTGTCTATGGCTGTGGGATGGTAACTGGAGAAAAAGGCGAAGTTAAGATAATGCCTTGAAAAAGGAAAAGTGTCATCCTAAATACGCAGGATTCGGAAATGATAAGAGGATTCATTACGTGATCACGGGTTTCGGAGTGAAACAATGGAGAGATGGCATCGGAATGGAAATAAAATTAGCGATTCGCTTGTATCAGAAGCAAAAGGATTAAAAATGAGGTATAGACTGAAGGATCGAAAATTTGGGACAAAGAGCCAAAAATCCCTAAATCGAATGAAAACTTTAAACCCCAGAAACACCACAATATCCTAAATCCAAGAATATGACTGAAATACGTGATTCCTAGCTTAGAAGGAAAGAGGAGATATAAGGGCATGGAAAGAGGGAAGTTGGAAAAATAAGTGTAAAATTGAAAACAAAATTTAAAAAATTTAATCCCCAGAGATCGGGATGGTAGTCAACCAAGTTGAATCATTTTTTGACAACCGAATCTTTGCACAAACCCATCGATTACTCGAAATGAAGTAACTAGATGGTGGCTAAGTTGATGTAGTCTTATGTGTATTTGAGGTGGGGGAAAACATAGTCTCTCTGCACTCAGACCGTAGTGGCTGGCGAAATATCCCAGATAAGTTTATATATTGCAGGTTTTCCGTTAGGGGATGTGATGCTACCCGTTGTAACTGGACCCCATCAGCACCAAAGATGTGATACCTGATGCATCCATAGCCGGGACATTCACATAGAAAATGCTTCAAGGATTCAGGTCCCTCATTACAGTATCGTTTTGTACAATACATATCCTAAATGTATGCCCAGTTAGTGAGTTATGACCGGTTAGAATGCCCACGATACTTCTACAGGTCTTTCTGTTTTTCGACAGGATAAACTTTCCAGTATGATTGTTAGGCTCTGATGTGAAAAGTTTGGTGTGTCTAGGAACCTTTAGGCTCTGTCATTTACCATTATGGGAAGTTTCTTGTTGATCAATGGACTATTCAACACACTCAGTGCAACTTGGTTACCGCTGAAAATTGCGATATGCCTGCTCTTTATCTGTTGTGAATTACGCAGGTTACTGCCTGTAGAATCGCATACACTTCCGTCGAATATACAACACTTTTTCAGTCCCAAAGGAAAAGTCCACTTCTCGGTTATACTCGAGAGGTGCCATGCATTTCATTGGAACTTCCCAGTTTGCTTTACGTTTCAGGAAAACTTCAAATCTTCTACCAAACCCGAAGAAGGACCCGAGAATTGAAAGGTATTGAATAAACTGGATTCAGTTCTTCCACTGCTTTGTTCTTTTTTAAGGTTTTGTGTGAAACAAATCGAGTCGATGTCTCTCTGTCCGTCTGTCTGTCTGTCAGACCCGATTTATACGGAAACAGCTAGATCGATTGTATGACGTCATCATCACATATAAATTCGTCAATACCACATACCACAAAAAAATGAGTTTTTATGAATGGGGTCGCAAAGAATGATTGAGTTTTAATTTACTTGGCTGGCACAGAGCCGTGCAAGCTCATGTCGACGGGACACTTCAGTTGGGCTACAGTATTCGAGGGCGAACTTTCAGAATCAATTTCGCCATCTTTTTCTTGGTCGACATCGGCCGACACAGATACATATTTCTTCGCTCAATTTTATAAGTCATTACAAATGGCGCCCAATGTGGGACCACAGCGTAGGGTATGTTCGGACATGCTTTGTTGAAAATAGATGGCTCTCAACTACATTTTGGTTTGGTTTGGGTTCCAAATGCACTTGCACTTTCTTCAGATTTGAATTAGACGCCTTTTCTCGTCGTCTTGGGACTTAACGTCTCTCTTAATGTCAATTTCTGGATCTGGCTCCGAGCTTCTGTTTCAATATCTTTGTATGAAACGGCAACCTCTTCGTCCAATTATTTGAGTTTCATATTCCTACTTCTTCGTCGGTATACAGCGACAGGTAAGATGGAACTTTTATAGAAAACCGAGACAGTTTGCCTAAACTGTACCGTTCGTTTTCAATTTTCCGTCCTAACTTTATTCACGGATTCCAAACGAGAAGCATTGAATTTTAGGGGGGCGCTTTTTATTTGATTCGTCATCTACTTTACAAATCTTTACATCTACTTACAAATTAATTCACTTAGTTCCTTGATTTGAAATAATTGTTTAATTCTTTGGTGTGCTGCTGGTTTTAGGCGGCTTAGTCATGTCGAATCGAACAGCCGATTTTTGACGAAATTAACGCCGCCATCCAGCTGCTATTCTGCCAGGTCACTCGGGCTCATTTGAGTTCCACTCTCCGAGCACCGCGGGTATCACAAAAGTAAAATCACCTTAAGTGTATGTACCATCACCAAGGGAGATCCAATCATTACTGAAACGTTACAACATCAAGAATCATTACAACATCACCTAGTATCACCGCATTATCTAACATTTATGTATTGCCAAGCATCGCCCCACTACCTAGCATTACCGCTTTACAAAACTGGTGTTGTAATATGATATCACATTTCTAAACATCTAACATTACAACTCTTCGTAGTTGACGTGGGGCGGCAGTTCTCCATGGAGATGCTGACTTTGGCTTTGTTTTAAGGCATTGAACTGGCTTTGGGCTAGAAAATGATTTCGAGCGCATATGAATATTGAATATAATATTCTTCTAGGCTTTAAATAATTTCTTTTTTTTTTTGAGGATTGAAGGAGTCCTAAGTCCGAATCCAGTTGATGTCGGACGGGACCATTCCGATTAAGCATAAGGGAGCGATCACCGCCTGTAGCCACTTTCGGTTACGCTGTACCCAAGGCAGATCTGAGGCAGCGTCTGAAGAGTTGCCTCGAGATCCACAATGGTAAATAGGTGGATTTGCAAAGTTACGAAAATGGACGAAAGCAAAGAAAATGCGGAAAGTGAAAAAAACTATGTCATCATTATATGACCAGTATCAGAGCAAAAGGAGCGAAATTCATGATCACTGCTTTCAGGAGAAGCAAAACTGTTGGACAACATAAAGACTCGTAATCAAGACTCTAAACCAATGGCGAACAATGCCATGAATTACTTACTCTCCGGAACTAACATTCCCTATGGTCGACTTGTCAATAAAGGCCTTAAACGCAGAATCTGCTACAGTGCCGTTCGCCCAGTAACTTTTTATGACTTTCAGTGCTAGGCAACCACCAAAGGCAAGATTTGGAAACCTCCTGACTTTACACGGAGCAAGCGGTTTCGTTGCTGGACAAAAGAAGGCTAAGGAAAGAGAAAATATTCTCCGTAAAGCAAATGCCGAAGGACATAATAAGACATTTTTGGAAGCCGATATCTCCTACTATACAGAAATCCGAGAAGGGAGCCAAATTCAGTTCAATGGGGAGAAAGAACCACACTATGAATTATAAGTTATGGGGTTGAAAAGGCAGGGAGAAACTGAAAAGAAGAAATGTAAGATTAAACCCTTTCAACACAGACATCTCCGGAAAAACGTAAGTTCTGAAGTTAAAAATGATAGAAAATTCTTGTAAGATGGGGTAATCCGATGATATTTTAAACACCGATATCTCCTTAAACATGCAGAGTTCACAGAAACAATTAAAATATGACCATTGGTCCAATGTTCATCGCCAACTCGGAAAAAAAGCCTTAGGTATGGAAGGTTTCGCGAATTCTTATGTAAGGGATTTGGCTGTTCTTAAGAACTTAGTGTATATGTGTTGGATCAGTCAGATTACTCACTTTATAGAATTCCTACTGACAATGTTGACCTATAATTATAGGATTTCCTCAAACGGATCAGCATGATGTTCCATATTGTAAAATATATTATTGCAATTTGCAGTTATAAAACTAACTTAAGGGGACCTTCAAGCAAATTTTCAAAGTAAAATAATATATTATACTATTTTTTAAATTAACTTCATTTGAGTAGATATGGGTATGGACAGTAGTTTGAGAGCTGATTGTCATATAGAATATCATCAGCTCCTTAAACTACCATATGAAGAAGATTGGTGTGGTGGTTTCGCTACGTGCAGCCAATGTGAGGAGGAGGAGGAGGAGGAGACGGCCCTGCTGCCAGGTCTCCTCAGATCTCAGACGAACACACCTTGGCAAGGTTTTCTTTAATGAAGAATCTCCACACTCTCTGCCTCTGGAAAATGTTCTCAGATTCGCTAAAGCCTGCGAACGCCCTAAGCAAGAAGCCATTGAATAGGGGATTTACGGGGATAGTACAATGGACCTAACAATGGCCTGAGTGCTCGGAGTAAACTAAACTAACTAACTAACTCGCTCGGACCTCATCATGATTTTTTTTCAAATTTTTCGGGTAAGGGGGGCTGCGGAGTTTCTAAGAATAGCCCCTTGATTTAAATAACCTCTTTCTAAACGATGCAATGTCCCCATTTGTAACTAAGGCCTTTCATTTGACATCCTACATAGCTACATAGATTCTATAAGTCAAATTCAGAATTACTTAAACCAGTTCAGTGCCAATGCTTTCGAGTTTTATACCAGCTTCTTACCACTGGATAAGGATGGAGCTGAGGTCCTTTGGAAAAAATCTGAGCAGCCCATCAATAAATGAAGTTAGCTTGGAAATTTCTGAAATTAGTTTGGAAAATTCTGAATTTCGTCCCATTAGGTGTCATCGTTTCTGAGAAAACTGCTACAGGAAGCCTGAGTCTACTGACTCCTTCCATCTGTTCCGGAGTTTTCCAGGCAGTCGTTTAAGTTTCAGCTCACCTTCGAGTAGTCGAGTTGGGGTACATATGTTATCCATATGCTCTACATTCCCATTTCCCGCCCACTGGAGTTTTGGAATCTTAGTATGGATGTCGCCTTCTACGTTGAACCGTGTAACAGATACAGCTGAATGTTGACCTCATTTGCAATCCACCGCCCATCCACACGCGTCGCCTTATTGCTTGTGGGGGCTTTTAGTGCATCTTTCACTTTTTTGAGTGTGGATGACGGGCGCAATGTCTGAGTGGCTTTTGCTCCATCAATACGCGGATATTTTATAGCTCCTCGAAATATTCGTCCATCGATTTTTCTCGTGATTGATCGTGACGGTAATTTCGGCTATCCCGCAATGCAAAGGGTCATTACAAAAGTAGCGAATAAGAACATCTTCGCCAGTAAATTAGTGAAGTTGGGTCTACATTTCTTTAACTTTAGTACAGCTCTGCCCTCGTGCCGGACAACAGTCAACACGAATGGTTATCATCCAAACCTTATGTGCTTACTCATATCGCATAGTACTATTAACAGAGTCGACAAATGCACAATTTCAGTAAACTATTTAAATATACATTAACTAGTAAAGCGAAAAAAGAGCTCGGGTAGGCAAAATAAGAAAATAAAATCATATTAGGCTTCAACAATGTCGCAGGATCAAATTGGTGAGAGACTCGTCCAGCTGACGCCTCAAGACAGCAACTTGTACGATAAACCATTTCATCATCATAAACGGCGCAACAACCGGTATTCGGTCTTGGCCTGCCTTAATAAGGAACTCCAGACATCCCGGTTTTGCGCCGAGGTCCACCAATTCGATATCCCTAAAAGCTGTCTGGCGTCCTGGCCTGCCATCTTAGGCAGGGTCTGCCTCGTCTTCTTTTTCTACCATAGATATTGCCCTTATAGACTTTCCTGGTGGGATCATCCTCATCTATACGGATTAAGTGACCCGCCCACCATAACCTATTGAGCCGGATTTTATCCACAACCACGGTCGTGTAGGGGGCCAAAAATTCTTCGGAGGATTCTTCTCTCGAACGCGGCCAAGATCGCAATTTTTCTTGCTAAGAACCCAAGTTTCCGAGGAATACATGAGGATTGTCTTGTACAGTAAGAGTTTTGACCCTATGGTGAGACGTTTCGAGCGGAACAGTTTGTTGTTGGCTGACAATAACCGTGGGCGGATTTCATCATCGTAGCTGTTATCGGTTGTGATTTCCGACCCTAGATAGGAGAAATTATCAACGGTCTCAAAGTTGTATTCTCCTATCTTTATTCTTCCCGTTTGACCAGTGCAGTTTGATGTTGTTGGTTGGTTGGTTTTCGGTGCTGACGTTGCCACCATATATTTTGTCTTGCCTTCATTGATGTGCAGCCCAAGATCTCGCGTCGCCTGCTCGATCTGGATGAAGGCAGTTTTTACGTCTCGGGTAGTTCTTCCCATGATGTCGATATCGTCAGCATAGACCAATAATTGGGTGGACTTAAAAAAGATCGTACCTCTTGCATTTACCTCAGCATCACGGATCACTTTCTCGAGGGCCAAGTTAAAGAGGACGCATAGTAGGGCATCCCCTTGTCGTAGACCGTTGTTGATGTCGAATGGTCTTGAGAGTGATACTGCTGCTTTTATTTGGTCTCGCACACAACAACATCGCAGGATTAAAATGGTGAGAGGATCGTCCTGCTGATGCCTCTAGACAGCCACTTGTGCAATAAACCATTTGAATGCACTAATTATAATGATGCTGCATATGCTGCTAATATGAAATGAATATCCTTCGGCCAAAATCCACCAAATGAATGCGTTCTTCGGAGTACTCGTAGACTGACCACCATGAGATCCAGTGCAATATGCGGAACATGCTAAAAGATATTCACGATTATATGTACATATCATTTCAAGTATATCTATTGCACCAACTGTACACGACTCTCTTTCATAACTTAAACCATAATTCCGTCAATATGAAGCTGGTATAAAGGTTGTACAGAAGAAAACAAATAAATTATGTTACAGAGTTGACCGACTCAATGTCTTGGGTATCTCCACCAAAAACGCTGATTCTAACGAGGTTCCAAGCTTCCGTTTATCCATCTTTGACTCCTAATTTGAGAACAGACACACTTAACTTGCTCAAAATGAAGCGTCCTTAACCTCTACAAGAAGTTCGAGCCAATTAAGATGGCTAAATAAACTATCATCTAACAAGTTCTGAAACAGAATTAGTAAATCGCATTCAAACAAACAAATTAGTTATTACTAGTGCTAATTGCTAAAGCAAAGAATCAGTTACTGACTTCAGGCGAAAATCTATTCCCCTCAGTGTCAGCCTCTTCCACCTCCAGCCAAGACGCCACGCATTTTGTATTCATCTTGCAGCAAATTGCAGTTTGTTGCAGACCCATAGCATAGCATATTGCAAGCCAACGAAGAAGAGGTCTTAGCCCCCGGGGCAACATATTCATTGCAGGCATATTTGCATTAATGTTTCTGCCTGAGAGTGCGTGAACGATGCATTTGTTTCAATAACATAATGATTGGCTGCATATTAGCGCATTTTCGATCAATTTGACGACTACCGACTAGTGAACGGTCATTAGTGAGTCAATCAGCAACGAATATACGTAAGTGAACGAGTGAGTGATTCGTCCGAAGATGAACGCACATTAATTCGACTCACTCGCCGCTTGATGAATGGTCGACGTTGAACGAATTAAGTGCAGAAGCAATAGAGGCGGCGTGGGAAAACTTAATCGTATAACTCTCGGGGCCATATTCACCTCTAACCACTGCGGGTCCTACGTACTTATTTCCATTATAATACGGCGACTATGGTCTTTTTGTCCGATTTCTGTTATTGTTATAAATTACTATGTGATGCCTCAAAAATTTGACTACCGAATCTTTGGCTGAAAGGAGATCAATTTAAGCATCTCTGAATGGAGCTAAATAAGAGTTTTTGTAGGGTTACCTTGATTTAGACGATATAAATCGATACAACATGGCCAAGCAACCATTGATGACAACTATGACGAAAGTAATCACCCCTGAGCACTAGGATATAGCAATATTGAGAGCGACTTGAGAAACTAGAGAGTGATGAATATAGGTGCTCATGTTATCATCATCAACGGCGCAACAACCGGTATCCGGTCTAGGCCTGCCTTAATAAGGAACTCCAGACATCCCAGTTTTGCGCCGGGGTCCACTAATTCGATATCCCTAAAAGCTGTCTGGCGTCCTGATATTGCCCTTATAATCTTTCCGGGTGGGATCATCCTCATCCATACGGATTAAGTGACCCGCCCACCGTAACCTATTGAGCCGGATTTTATCCACAACCGGATGGTCATGGTATCGCTCATAGATTTCATCATTGTGTAGACTACGGAATCGTCCATCCTCATGTAGGCGGCCAAAAATTCTTCGGAGGATTCTTCTCTCGAACGCGGCCAAGAGTTCGCAATTTTTCTTCCTAAGAACCCATGTTTCCGAGGAATACATGAGGACTGGCAAGATCATAGTCTTGTACAGTAAGAGCTTTGACCCTATGCTAAGACGTTTCGAGCGGAACAGTTTTTGTAAGCTGAAATAGGCTCTGTTGGCTGACAACAACCGTGCGCGGATTTCATCATTGTAGCTGTTATCGGTTGTGATTGTCGACCCTAGATAGGAGAAATTGTTAACGGTCTCAAAGTTGTATTCTCCTCTCCTTATTCTTCTTCGTGTTTGACCAGTGCGGTTTGATGTTGTTGGTTGATTCGTCTGACCATCGAGGTGTATAAGGCTTCATCCTGCTGACTTGTTGGTAAAACTTCCGCGCCTGGTGCGGCTGCTCCCTGTACTTTTCTAGTTCACAAACTTACTGGTTCTCCTAGGCTTCCTTTTTCCGTCTGTGAAGTCGCTTCTCCACTCAACGGAGTTCGTGATAAGTCTCTGCGCGCCCAACCTGGAAGACCAGTTGGTACAGTTTACTCCGTTTTTAGGCGCGGGAGACTCGCCTTCATTCTTCTCCGACTGCAGCTTTTCGTTACGAAAGAGCTCCCAGCGGTCACCATGTGGAGGTGGAGATAGGTTTTATGCTCCATCGTGGGTACATAAGCCCTAGTGTCAGGACTTTGTCATCAATAAACTGGATTAAGTAGAAATTAATTTGGAAGATAATTTCCTTTACTGACTAAATTTATCTTCTTTAAACATTGAGGAAGACGACAGTTGGTAAGGGAAATATGGTATTTATTTTTATTTTATAAAATGATTAGTCAATCAAGGTAAGTGCCTTCCAAATTAATTTTTACTTAAAACTGTGGCTAACTAGCCCAACCATGAACCGGATTATATTAGGCCTTCATCAGCTAGTACTGACACATAGTCCCTGCTGATTAATTCTCTAATTACCTAAATTAATTAAACATTTGCTTGCAAATTGGATTCAACGAAGGCCTAACTGATCATTAAGTTATCTAAATATAATGATCCTGTCTGTAATTTCATGAATTAAGGGATGTAATTAAGGCTAATTAGTATCAGCTCACTATGGAAGGTCATTAAAGAATTAGAATAAAATGCGAGGATATTTTTCAAAGCCTCAATTCAGCCCTAGCAAAGGTAACGAAAGCTTCTGGTATCTCCTTCCTTCAGCGCTTTATACTAAAAAATGGCAGAAAATAATACCGGAATCCTCACACCCCGTCGAGCTTTGTTTGATTTACCGAGTGATAATACATCGCCAGCTATTCGTAGATTAAGTCTAAACTCATCATTAACGTGGCAAAATGAGGAAATTATACGTCAGCGAGGACGACGAAGCTTCGACTTGAGACCTGCTCCTCAAGAAAATAGGCGTACATCCTGTCGGAATCCTTTTCCAGATGAGACAGAAAAACGAGGAAGCTTCGTCTTGAAACCTCTATCTCAAGAATCTGGACAAAACGGTCGTATCTCCTGCCGAAATCCTTTCCCAGATGATATGGAAGAGCAAAGCAATATAGAGCAAGGTGGGTGCACTATTGTTATAAACGGCGAAGAAAATACCTTCAGCCCATTCTTGGATAAGGCGCGATCTATTAATAGGCGACAAAGTCGAAATCTATGCTTACATGAAACAGAGATTACTGTAGGGCCAGGCAAACCTACTGGTTTTAACAGAGATGAGGGCAGGCTGGGCACCCCAGTATCCGATAAAAGAAGATCGTTCAACAAGCGACAAAGTTTGAGGCGACTGTAAAGTTGATAATTTTATGGGACAAGACCAGCAAATGGTGACCGCCATGTAAAATTTTATAAGGTTCTGAAAATGCTCCCGACGAAGCACAATTTCTTTCCTAAGCTTTATTCTAAATTTTGAGAAACATAAAGCCTTTTTGTCTATGACATGGCAAGCTGAAGAGAGATTATACGTCAGATATGACGACGAAGCTTCAACTTGAGACTGCTCCTCAAGAGAATGCCGGATTCCTTTCCCAGATGAGACAGAAGAACGAGGAATTTTCGACTTGAGGCCTCAAGAGTCTGGGTGTGCCGAAATCATTTCCCAGATGAGTTGAAAAGCAAAGCAATATACGGAAAGTTACCCATTCTTGGATAGGACGCGAACTATTAATGGGCGAGAAAGTTTAAGGCGACTGTAAAGTCGATACGCTGATGGGACAAGACCAGTAAATAGTGGCCGACATATAAAACTTTATAAAACTATAGGTTCTGAAAATATGGAGCACAACTTCCCCTAAATATTGTCATTGTTGTTTAATAAATAGATTTTAAGAAATATAAAACCATTTTGTCTACTTGATTTTGGAATCCCGTAAATTTTCTAGTACCAACTTCTCTTGGTTCCTTTGCTATATGTCCTTGATTTTCATTTATTTATATGATACCAACTTCCCTTGGTTGTTTGAGGACCGAGGGTTCCTCAGTTCGCATCCACCTGATATCGGAGAGAACCCCACTCAAGTGGACATGTGCTGAATGCATTCCCAAGGATTTAGCTCTAAAATTATTTATGCTGTGTAACTAGGCCTAATGCAAGGGAGGTGGAAAGGGAGAGATTCCCCGCAGGCCCAGACTTTTGGGACTATGACCCGAATTACCTCTAGATGACTCTATGTATAACTTCTGACTACTGGTTAGTAGTTTTTGATAACCAGCAGAATGCGTTGCTGAACGGCAATACGTAGGACAAGGCAATATTTTGTACAGATGCTTCCTGCAGTTCGCATAATCCACACGGTTATGTACGGAGTAATTTTATAAATCCAGGGCCCGTGCTTCGCTTACTCTCATGCTATTACCCAGGCAGACAACGCCCTCACACGCTCAATTTGTCTGTGGTCCCTTTTTGCCTACCATACAATTTATGTGCAACATCATGGTTAAAGTGGACCTACCACAACTGCAATATATCAGTCACTCCTATTAATGATGGGAATTTAAGGGTATTTCATACTTCAGAGTATTTTAGGCTTGGGCCTGGTATTAGGTATTCCCTCATATTTTTTTTCAAGTGATGCGCATTATATCAGAATATGTATGGAGGTTTTATTTCTCTCACGCAGAATCCACTGACAATGTCCGCAGATATACAAGTTTCCCGAGGTATCAGGTCATGTATTCCCGAATTGTTCCATTCTGAAAAGTTCGCCTATTTAGTTCTCCTAGTTCATAAAGCGGTGTTCCTGCTCCTTTATTAGGTAGTCTTATAATAGCTTCCAACCAACCACAAACCAAATGGATTTAATTTGTCAATTTGATTTCCATTCTAAGCCACCATTCAATTAGTTACATCTGAATGCCTTGATTACCGCCTAGCTTAACTGACAGCTAGGTGGCTATCGCAAAGTTCTGCCCCTAGAAGGCCTCGTCGATATATCAGATAATGAGTAGCTAGTTTAAACAGTAGGTCAATGTTATTCTCTATCTGGCCTCTTGGTCACCTCCATTTAAAACAAGTCAAGACCATAGTGTCACCATTTCGAATAAGAAGAACTGTAAGAACCCTCTTCTTAGTTAAGAGTCACTTGGAACCGTGCCAAGTCGTAGGCATGCTGACTCATCGTCATTATCGTCATTATCGACTTAGTTCGAAAATAAGCAAGAGTCGTTGCCATCCAGAAACTTTGTCCTGTCCTGCGAGCACTAGGACAACAATTTTCTAGGGACCTCAAGTCTCTGCTTGTAGGGTAAGGAGTTGCTACGCTCTGAAGATCCGGCTAGATTCTGTTTCCCTTGCCCTTCACTCAACAGTCATGGTTTTTGAAGTTGGGATATCAAAGCGGTGGACCACAGTGACAGGGTTAATTTGGCTGCTCAGCATAGCCTGTGATTCCATGCTCCCTACCTTGGGGGATATGCTTAGATCTGGTTACTTTTGGTTAGCCTCCTTTTGGGAGTTTGGTAGTTGTTTGGGGATAGTACTTTTGCCTATATAAGGAACAGAACTCATTGTGTGAATAAGGCGTGGACTTGTTTCTTCTTAAGGTTGAGCTTTCAGGTAGGCCTTATATCCAGTGTGATATGCGAGTTGAGCCCGCACTCACTTTAAACAGGGAAGCTGACACAATCATCACAGAGCTCTTCCCCACATACATATAGGCTTATATTACAAAACCGAGAAAAAACGGAAGAACTCGATGCATAGACACATCGCTACTATCCCTAATCATCCCAATAACCGATAAACGTCGCTACCGAAAATTTAGCTGTATACAGTCAGATAATTCGTAGTCTCTTTAGTCCAAATTATGGAAAACGAAGAATGGAAAAAAAATAATCGAAATCCAAGATGGGCCTTAATCCGTGCCTATTGAACGAATCGCTATTATTTGCGTGTGGCAAATCTTAAATCTTCTGCATGAGCCATGAACAAGTGAACGAGTAACGTACGTACATTCATTCAGACAGGTATGTCTGATCCGTCAACACTTCAAAGGCACCTCTATATATGATATTTCAGGTGGCTCCATGGGTTCCGAGTCAAACCCCATAATATCGGGTCCGTATTCATACTGTTTGCCGCTCTCATATGTGCTTATCTGAACGTTTCATGGTAATTATTTTCGTCGCGGCATATCTAGTCCACCAGCATGGGAAATTCAGTGTAATAAATAACCGCTCTAACAATATGGACGCCAAATCTATTTGAATCGTCTATCGACCACAATTGATTGTGTATGCACTCTATGATTATTAGGTGCCCGGAATAATTAGGCGCAATGAATCAGAAATCATTGGTCTCCGGTCAACTGAAAATCTCAGATGGATTGTGCGATTGGGAATTTTTGATTTTCTTTCGACATGTACGACCGATTCAATTGGTTCACATTCGATAAATTCAAATCGATTTGGAATCGTCCAGTAGCCGTTATGTTAATGCGTTTCCATACGAAACAGAGCAACATTAATAATCTGATTGAGAATGAGATAAATCGGATACGGTGAAGAAAGTACAGATAGCTATGTGCAAACGATCTCAAAAGTATCTGAATGTGTACCGAGAACAATTGCTTTAGAATTTTCCACAGCATCCATGTTCCCTTATGATAAGGACTCCATGAAGGGACAGTTTTTCAACCATCCCCATTCTATACGCACCCGAGTTCAGTTCGAAATATAAGACAATTTCCTTCCCCAAATGATAGCATCTAAGGGATCAACTAGAAATAACAGTCTTCAAATGCAATGGACCGATTGAAAAACGGTGACAACCTGTAGAGGCAGATAAATTTTACATTGCAAAACTTCATTTACTCATTTCTTTTTCAATTTCTCTTGCTTCCTATCTGCATCTTTTCTTATAAGCGTACACTTGGCAAAAACCTACAAATTAACCACTTGAACTTCTCAATACTACTTGACTTCCAATCTCTCAGCTCATAAAAGTCGTCTCATCCAAAGCAAAAAGTATAATGAAAAGCCTTTCAAGAGTATCTTGACAAAACTAATTTACTGCTTCCAAAAACGAACGTTCTCCGTAATATCATGTCGCATATGTGAAAGAAAGTGTTTGGCGTGAAAACAGCAATTACGTAGCAATTGTTTAGGAGCACTCAATCAAAAGAAATGTCACGCCCGTATGCTATTATACTCCACCAGTAACTCGAGCACGATACAAACAAAAAATACCAGGACAACGTCCTTAACAGCCCTTAATGCCGAACAACATATTTCTCAATCCTTTCCACTTGCTTCCTCATCACCCTCAAACTCATTCGTCCTCGAAACGTTCATTCGATGATTGCGTGTCATTTGTCACCCCCCAGTCATCACATGTCAACTTGTCTCGTCCTTTATATACTGTATTGTCATGCCCATATCCTTCTGTGCCTTACTTCCTTCTACAGAGGATCATACTGAAATTTGTTCAGTAGGGATATGTTTTCCTTTGTGATTTGAAAATGTTCATTAGTTAACTGGTTACGTCTAGAAAGGCAAATCTGTCATCAATTTTTAAAACAAGTCCCGGACACCGGAAAGTTTTTATGTAAAAATATTTAGGTACACGATGGTTCCATTTATATAAAATTCGTAGTGTATATCCGTTGAATATATTCGATGTGGTGCTGACATTTTATCTCGTGGGAAACAGTGATTTGATGTTAAAGGAGCAAGCTTATCCTACTATAATAATGATAGGATTTCAACCAAACTTTCCAGTATGATGCTTCATAAAAAACCTATATTACTGCCATTTTATGGTCACGGGCTTCGGATGGATTTATGGGGAGCTTGCAGTAAATTTTCAAAATATAATTATATGTTATGATTAACTCTATTTAAGAAGATATCAGTAACAGAGAGTTTTTCGGCCACTAGATACTATGTACACCATAACTTTGTTCAGATTTTTCGGTTGACAATTTTCGGACCCCGCATGGTTATATTCGGTGGAAAAAAAATGTGCACCCCTCTTTAAGGTGTATGGGACTCCTCCCTAAGTTCAACAAGCGGGAAACCAATTCACTGCATGTGTGGGAATTCACAGTTTCAATCTTTCTACCGAATTTCGTATCAATAAATATAACCGTTTCTAAGAAAAATGCGTGTAGCAGACAAACAAACAGAGCCGGATGTAGTAAATGCCTGGAATTTAGAAAAGCGCTGACTGCGACGAGAAAAAAAGGTTATCCAAGTAAACCTCAATCATTGCAGGGTCGCTCAAGACTTACTTGAGCAGACCATGTACGTGTCTGGAATGGAAATTCCCACCATAAGTAAACCGTATAGAAACCGCGCGGTAGCGTGTGGGTCACAGATTCGCCTCGTCGAGCTGCATGGGCTTGCGGCCGACAAGCCATACAATGTACTGTGAGTCATACACCCGGGGGTTTACGTGGCCTAAAACAAGTGTATATATATAGAGTTGTTACGCCCCAGTAGCCCCAGTGGCACTCTCTGAATTCGAGGAAATGCTTGACAATCTTGTTCCCGACGCACGAGGATGAAGTCCGAAGGTGATTGCTAGTGGCTTCAACGCTTTGGCCCTTCAGTAGGGTAGCAGAGAAACAAATGCAAGGAAGCGCAGTTTATTAGAGCCTTTTGCGCAGTTGAATATAGTTCAATGAAGGTGTGGCTCCGTTGTAGACCTGACCTTTTCAGCCCTGCGCTGGCGAATGGTAGGTCCAGGTGCGTCTGCGAGCGCAACACCCACAGACCAGCAACCAGGCAATCTTCTTTGAGCTATGGGTGTAGCCACAGGGATGAGAACCAGCACGCCCGAAATCGATAAAAATTTCAGACTGGTCTGCAAAAACTTTGAATGAATAGACCTTCATAGAGGTGTGGTTATACCAACCTATAAAGACAGGCGCTCTACTGTTGCCCAATGATTTGCCAAATCATGAGACGCGTCCATGTCTAGAAGGTGCTCATTCCCCAGGGAAGAGTAAACTATTGGTAAAAAAGTCAACTGGTCAGCCTGCCACCGAGCCAAAAGAGCAGCTCAGAGAGCTTTAGGTAGAATCGATCAGGAACAAAAAGAACGCCCCTATAAAGAAACCCACAAAACCCTCAAGCTCGCCATCCAACGGAATTCCAAGAAGGAATGATTTATAAACCTTGATGGGACGATTCCGTTCACCTCCGCGGATCACGTATCTATCCTCTTGTTGAAAATCAACCAGGAGTTGCACTATGGGTTTCGTAAAGTTAGATCAACCATTGATGCCATCAAATTGTATACTGGCTTGACTGAAAATGCAATTCACGGAAAAGGTTGTACTCGCAAATATTACATGGTAGTGACCCTTGACGCGAAAAACGCATTCAATTTGGCCAATTGGAATTTAATACGCAAGTGCCTGGTAAAGATGGGTATTTCCGCCTATCTCGCAGTTATCGTTGACAGTTATTTAGAAAAAAGAAGACTCTGGTATGGCACCGATGACGGGCCACAAAAGAACGCTGTCTCCGCGGCTGTCCCGCAGGGCTCCGTATTTGGCCCACTACTGTGGAACACCATGTACAACGATGTACAATGATGAACTTAATACTCCCCGGGGGTTACGTTTACGATATAGCGCTAGTTGTTGTTGCAAAGCATCTCGAAAATGCGGAGTTATACTCAAGCGATGCAATCGGTTCTGTTAATGGTTGGCTAGAAAGTTCTGGACTTGCATTTGTAGAGGAAAAAAATGGGAGCGGTCCTTTTATGCCCGCGTTCAAAGTGGAAATCACATCATTACTTCCAAGTCGGTCATCATATACTTGGGAGTAATAATAACCGGAAAGCTCAGTAATAGACAACACGTGTAGTAAATATGGTCCTGGCAAGGATGATGCCGAACGTTAGAGGGCCACGGTATATATCTAGATTGCTTATAGCCAGGGTAGTGAGTTTGAATATGCTTTATTCGACCCCAGTTTGGGGAAAGGCGTTTCAAATAGGACGGTATCAGATCATGCAGTATTCATCATCTCAAGAATGATGCCGACTGACATCTTGGCAGATGAGATGATCTATCTATCTATGATAGATCGGAAACGAAGAACGCCAAGAGGGAGAAATCTGTGAGTAGATAGCAATGGCGTTGAGAACGCTCGGAGAAGAATCGATGGACTCATAGGCTCCTCCCTCCCATTAAGGAGTGGTTTTAGAGACCAGGCGGTGAGATCAACTATGATCTTACTCAGTTTCTCCCGGGGCATGGATGATATCGCCATTACCTGCACTGGTTTAAACTGGACACCTGGAATTTCTCGATTAAACGCTTGATTTGCATATGCCTCTTTTGACAGCAATCTAACAGTGCAGGACTATGTAGCCATCAGAACTTCTCTTCAACGACTTTCTATTTCTGGGGAGAATTCATTAATTTCAATTTTAAGATAAATTTTAAGACATTGGGAGATCTCGTTGAAATTTGTTCCTCTCATAAGAATACTAACGTGAATGCAGTAAAGAAGACAGGCAAGCATTAGCCCCGTTTCTTTCTACTGAAGATGGTAAACTATCATTCTGTGGGAGTGCCTGTAGAAACACATGTTGTTGCCTAGGCTGATTTAGTAATGAAGGTAGTAATGAAGGTTTCCGTGAAAGAACCCCCTTTGAGTAGATTGATGAGGCTACTTTAGAATGGCTCTAGCAGGCAATTACATTTGCGGAGTGAACTCTATAATGGCTTTTGACGCAACTAAATATGACTTGACTGTGTAGGCGCTCGCCCTGACTAAGGGACTAGAAACTAAATCCTACCTATTAGGACCTTGTCTTAAGCGGAAGCAGAGGAACTGGAAACTAGTGACGTGAACGGAGTTGGCTTGACATCAGTTTGTGAAATCGAGTCTGTGCTGACCAGACCCTGCAAATCGGGGAAAGTGCTAACCTAGAACTAAAGAATGCTGCGCCTTTGTAAATGAGAACATAGGAAGAACTACACCACCAAGTTCGAGAATTTCCAGGAAAATCGACCATAGGAAACTAATTTTCGGACAGTGGATTTTAAGGGTGATACCGATAAGCTCAAACTGATAGCTCTATACACTTTTAACTGTTTTTCATAACATATAAGCCTACGCTTATGCCTAGAAACATAAAATCTGATCAAAGCAGCACATTTGCAATCACTACTAATAATGGACTTTGTTTCAAAACGACACACCGAAATGAAACAGAACTTAGATACTTTCGCACATAAACTCAGTTCCACTGCAACTTGCAAAGACCAAGAAATGAAGAATTGCGACTGTCGATTTCTTTCATGTCAAAGACAACTCGTCTGACACTACCTTATTCCTACCCCTGAAACAACATATCATAAGTAATAGCTCGCCTTTATTCATTCTTAAACCCTAACTGATCGTAAATTATATGGAGTTGATTCGCCTTTTTCGAGAATAAGTTGACCAAAGGAAAAGAAGTTGACTTTCTTGATTGAAGGCAGCGAGCTGAAGTTGGCCCGGAAAATCCAAGAATTTAACAAACCCAACGGATCGGAAAAATGACGAGCATATCCCAGTCAGGAACTTTTGCTTTTTTGCGAGCAGAAGAATGTCAATGCCCATCTTCTGGGTCCACACCCATTAACATTTTTTTAATAATGCCGCAGTATTACGATCCGTAAACAATAACACTATTTCGGGTCAACTAATAGAGGTAGCTCAAAGGCTCTACGAAACCAATCCTCCTATGGATGCTAGATTAACTAACCAAGGATCTGGCCCCTTAATGGTGGGGTGACGTCATCAGACCCTGTCTAAGATAGAGCGATGGCGTAGGCCAGGACGCCAGACAGCTTTTAGGGATATCGAATTGGTGGACCTCGGCGCAAAACCGGGATGTCTGGAGTTCCTTATTAAGGCAGGCCTAGACCGGATACCGGTTGTTGCGCCGTTGATGATAATGATGATGATGAAATCATCTGTATTTTCGAAAAAGCTAACCTCGCAAAGATATACGATTCCTACAGCAATGTCTTTACTGTCTCCAAAATAAAAGGCATAATGATTGAATCAAAGCTCCTAACAGAAAATTGTTACCTAAGGTATCACCCCACAATAAAGAAGAGCTCCAAACCCCAACGGAGCAGATGATCAAATAGCCAGGTAAACCTCTACAATGCAAAAGCTGCATCTGCATTAATTGTAACGGCAAGTTCCAAGGATAACATTGGAGTAATGCTGACTCAGGATCCCTAGGTGTACCACGCAGATTCGCGGTCTGCAAGGAGGAAGTATGCAGGTAATTTGGGATCCCGCGTATGAAAAATCAAGAGCTTGCATCATTCTCAAACGGAACTTAAAACGTGTATGTCTTTCAGAATTTCTAACTGGAGACCTCGTAGCTGCTCAAGCCTCATTGGAAGTCGGAGGAAGAACTCGAGAGGCAGTCGTGGCGTTAGTAAATCTCTTAGGAGACGAAACCAGGGCCCCAGGTCGTTAAATTGATAAAGTTTTGTGAGAGGAAGACGCTAGCACTTCTCTTCGGCAGCGATACCAACGCACACCATCAGATCTGGGGAAGCAATTACATCAATCGAAGATGTGTAGTACCTTTTTGAATTCATCTTAAGCAATAAGTTAGAAATAGATACCGTAGGGAAACCAACATTCGTGACCAACAATAGGCAAGAGGTACTAAACATGACTCCTGGGAACACTCTGCTCAGCGGCTGAGTCAAGAATTGGAGGGTGTCGGATGAGTCCTATATGTCGGATCATGGAATAATCAAATTCGATATTAAGGGCAGTTTGGAAGTAGCTGAAATAATAGGAATTCCAAGAGAACAGGCTGGGACACCTACGCAACACACGTGCCCGATAACATGGCTCATCTACAGAGCTTAAAGCAGTGGTAGAAAGCCTCAACAGAGTCATCATTGACGCATATGAGGCCAGCATTCCGGCTAAAACAGTCAAGTCATGGAGGAACGTACCATGGTGAAACAAAATCCTAGACATAATGAGAATGGAGGTTCAAAAACTCTTCTTCGGCGAAAAAAAAAAACCCTGGGACTGGTATAGATAGATTCCCAGCATTTTTTCACTCGGCATCCCCCAGCAGGATTTTTCCGTGGGCGACAACCGATCTGAAAAACGCGGATACGGACTACTATGAAGATAGTTATTTCAAACACATCACCCAAATTCTGTCTTGGAGTGGATTAACCTGGTCGATAACATCTGTGGCGGTAACGATGGCCCAAATCGACTGGATACACGCCTACTTTTACAGTAAAGAACAAGCGAGTCCCTGGCATGCGGTCGTTTGGAAGACAGATTGTGGGCTCACTCCATTTAACTTGATGGATCAATCATTCAATCCATCAAATGGAAATCAAAAACAATACGTGGTCAGTCGTTTGTCGATTTCCATTTGTCAAACAGGTGACAGTGTGCCGGAGAGCTCTAATCTGAGACGCCTGATCCATAACAATCCAGTGCTTTAGAAAACTTATCATGAAAGAGCGTATAGCGAACGACCAGCGAAGAATTTGTTGCGCTGCCCATAGTTTCTCTAGGACTATTCCTCAGTGACAATAGTCAGTTTGTAGGTCCGCCAGATTTTCCCAGAATTCCCAAACTTGTTACCATTCTACCATTCTATCTACTCTAGAGCTCTCTTTTCTTTTCCTTAGGAAAAATGAACAAACTCTAGAGCGACTCAATGTAAACTTCCCTTCCATTTATCGATATAACTCTTTCCTTACTCGTAAGTACCTGCCTAGAAGGTGGACGGTAAGAGGTGCATACAAAATGGATACGACTGACGGCAGCGCGACATATGACATATGTGGGACAGGTAGAAAGAACGGACATATTCCCTGAGCGTTTAACAATCAACTTGTGAAATGTCAGGCGATGGAAATAAAGTGTAGGCGGAGTTTTGACGAACGAACTATGGACGAGTCCTTCGTATACCGTCACTAACGATAGACAGGTCCTTGTGCGCGGTTTCACCTGAAGCGTTGCATGAAATATAAATAGAGAACCAACCGTAACGACAAGCGACATATCCATGACACATGTCCAACTACTGCTAATCGAAGGACTAATGAATGAAAATTACAGAAAATTACCAGAAGAGAAAGAACGTTTCCAAGTGCCGGGACTCAAAGCTTTACCGTCGAAGGACCCTTCCGACATGCCTATAATATTCCACACGCAATCAGCGAAACAGTTAAGCGTATAATGGGGCAATGGTGGTGGCGTTGTCTGAACAGGAAGGAAGGAGGTTGATATGAAGAGAACATGAAGTATGGCAAGGACGAAGGGACTCTTTTTTGCACGCCTCCAGTATACAATGTCAGGCTGTAAGTTCAACCGGGTAGCGCGCAAGGAACCGACCGACATTTATGACTATGGTCTGGTACTTTGGCACCGAATCTGAGCTGCCGATTCCGGATTTGGAGGCGCAATGTTTGCAAGCCCCACAATACTAAAACGTTGCATTATTGCTTTACGGTCAAAAATCAGGGTTGAAAATAATCTCGTTTTTGCAACTTCTGCATGCTGCAACCAGCAGGGAAGTAACAGACTTTTTTGTAGAAATCAGGTTGACACTGGCAACACAAAACCAACATACAAACATGTAACAAAGCGACGCGACGGCACTTACTTTGCGTTTCATAGCAAAGGTACGAAGGATTTTTTAAAAAGTTGGGTGATTTGTTATGCCATTGTTACAGGACGAGATTCAATTAGCGAGATTAGAGATCATAAGAGGGATAATTGCCGCGGAAGTGCAATTTTATGCCTGTGCCATCGATAAATGATGTGGTGGCGGCGTGGCGGTGGGAAAAAATGAGCCATTGTTCGCATGGCGGTTCCCGATGCCGTCACCACCACTGCAACGCGCAAACAGGATGGATAAGTGAAGATTGAGCGCAAACAAGGACTAAGTTAATTAAGCATGAAAGTCCAATTAGAGAAAGGTTGTACCTGAGCGAGTATATAAGGAAACTATGTATTAATTCGTATCGAGAGAGAGGAACGAACCTGCCACGTAATGGATGCCGTTGAAATACGTAAACCATTATTATGCAATTATTTGTACGAAACCGTTTAATTGGTCGATTTCAAGGCGATACTTTTAATTATAAGACTGGTGGATTGGCTTTGCGTGATATAAAGTAGAAAACCGCGCACACTTGCAAGGACCAGAAGTTGGGGTAGTGAATTTACTTGGTTTCACTTATATAAATGCACACAGTTGGAAGTGCAATCTGGCATAGGTCATAGGCATTTCCGGGAATCCATGGTAATTTTACTCTAACCCTCTAAATAAGAAATTTCTGAAAAGAGACTAAAAACATCATCATCAGCGACGCAGCAACTGATATCTATCCTAGTTTCGAGCCAATGTCCAACAATTCGTCATTCCTAACCACTGCCTGGCATCCTGGTCTACCCCATCGCTCTCCCAGGGGTAAGCGCTGCCACGTTTTCTTCTTCTATCATGAATATTGCTTTCCATACCATTCGAAATGCATGGTGGCCTATTCTGTAAGGTGTAAGGATCAGTTAAAAACGAAGTCGAATATAGTCATTTGTTAGCTGTTGGCAGTTTGATAGCTAAAGTGATCGAGAACCTTTTATTACGGAGTTAACATCTTGTTACGGAGGTGGGGGGAAGCAAAGCCTCTGAGCCTTCAGACCCTAGTGGTTCATTGTACTCGATTCCCCCGTCTAACAAAATATCCCGGATTCGTTTATGTATCGCAGGATTTCCGTTTGTGGATGTGATGCTACCTGCTGCAGTTGGAGCACATCAGCACCAAAAATCTGATGTCTGATGCGTCCACCGGCGAGGCACTCACAAAGAAAATGTTACGTGGATTCCGCTTCCTCATTACAGGAAGGACATGTACCATCTTGGAGAATTTTCATTCTGAACATATGCCCAGCTAGTGAATTATGGCCTGTCAGAATGCCTACAATACTTCTGCAAGTCTTCCTGTTTTTCAACAAGATAAACTTTGCAGTATGTTTGTGTGGTTCTGACAGGAAAAGTTTGGTATGTTTAGAGTCATTAAGGCTCAGCCCTCAATGGAGCTTGACTATTGCTACAGATTGCTATGCGCCTGCCCTTCCACCGCTCGTCGATCATCTAGATTGCCGACCTAAGGATCGCATATACTTCAGCCTGGAAGCCCATAGTGTATTGTCCCAAGGGGAAAGCCTAATTCTCACTTTTATTCGAGAAGTAGACTCTGGCTCCACAACCCTCTTCTGTTTTTGGGCCATCGGTGTAGAAGACGTCAGTATATCCTGACACACATTTTTCTGGTTCGTCCCAGTTTTCTTTTCGTGTCAAGATAACATCATATCTTCTACCAAACAGATGTGTGGGGATCTGAGAATCGGAAGGCATTGCGAAAACTAAATTCAGTTCTCCGAATGACTCTTCCAATGCCTCGTGCCCCCCACGACCATTGATTTCCCATGGATGTAATCGAATAAGTCTATGGGCTGCTCTTATTGCTGTGCTCTGAATAAACAAAATCAAGGGCTGCAAATTGAGTAGTGCACTCAGAGCTACGCCAGATATCCTGCTCATTGTACCGGAGATGCCCAGACACACAGTTATTTGCAGTGTGGAGAGTTTACAGTGAAAACTCTTTCGTTTCGCTGTAACCCACCACACTACGGATGCATAAGCAAACATCGGCCTAATGATGGCAACATATCTCCACATTACTACCTGAGGCCTAAGTCGCCATATCGAGGCAAAGGTCCGCCTACCCAGCCCATAAGCAGTGAAAACTCGTTTCATCTTAATCTCTACATGTTTGCTCCAAAGAAGCTTCTTATCTAGAATAACTCCCAGATATTTCACTTCTTCGGAGAGTTGAAGAGTTGTACCCCTCATCTCTGGAAGGCAAAGACCATTCAGTTTCCTCCTTTTTGTAAATAATACCATTGTGGTTTTATTCGAATTTACTGAAAGTCCATGCCTGGGACACCAACTGTCAATCAAATCAATGGCGCGTTGTGTATTTCTACACACCATTCTTAGATCTCGACCAACAGCCAGCACAGCCACGACATCTGCATAAGCTTGAACGTGTATTGGCAGATTTTGCAGTAGTGATTTGATCAGCATACTCCACAGGTCACAGATAGCACACCTCCTTGAGGCCAGCCTTTCGTCGCTTCTGTTGATAGGTAGCGATCAACATCCACTTCAACACACAACAATTTCTGCGTTAGCATAGCTTAGATCCACTTTATTAGAGTTTCATCAAACACCATGCTCTCTGGCGGCATCACAGAACCTTTGAAAGGGCGCACAGTCAAAAGCCCCTTCAATGTCCACGGACACACTTTTCAGAGTTGCATCCTCTATCTTTGAAACCAAAGAGTGAAGAGCAAACTCACAGGACCTTCCACGTTGGTAAACATTTTAGTTTTCAGTGAGGAGGTGCAACCTTAGCGCCTTCTCGCGAATATGACGCTCAACCAGTCTCTCCAGACATTTCAGTGAAAATGAAGTTAGGCAGATTTGCCTGAAGTTCTTTGGATTTGAATAGTCATCTTTCCCAGGCTTTAGTATGAAGACTACCTTCACCTTCTGCCAAGACGAAAACACGTAGCCCAAAGCAAGACATCCTAGAAAAATATTTCTTAGAAATTGCTCCAAGTGCTGGGTAGATGCTATCCATACCAGCTACTTTGAAGTGTTCAAATGATACCATAGCACCTCTCGAATTTTGATCGGTAACAACCGCTCTCGCAGTGTTCCAATTCCCCTTGCAACACCTTCGTGTCGAAAGCTTTGCAGAAACTGCAAATCCTCTTCCTCCCACTTTTGTTCTCCTGGGTGGTGTACTTCTAAGAAATTCTGTATAGATTCAACTCTGAAATTCGTGAAAGTACTATCCGGCTTTCTAAGAGAGTCCAACTTGGCAGACTCATCCTTATTAAGGTGTCTGCACAACCTGGAATTCTCCCTTTCACCTTCCAGTTCCTCACGATATGCTCTAAAGGAGTCTCGTTTCGAACATTTTACAAGCCTCTTAAATCCACGCTGTGAGTTCCGGAAGTTTAGCGAATCTTCATCTTTATTGCTTTTGCAAGCACGATTTAGAAGTCGTCCGGTTGATTTCCTGTTTCTCTGCAGTTCTCGATTCCACCATGGAACCATTTTACAACGTTGGCCTCGGGAAATAGGACAAGCCTTTTCAAAGCACTCTAAAAGTGTGCGATTCAGAGTTTTCAATTCATCTTATATCGCCAAAGGAGTCCTTAGACGCCTAAGGAGTTCAACTTTGTCGCCATCATTCTGCAAAGCGAACGCGACGTTGATTTGAGGCGCACACGGGCTTCAGCCTGGATAAGGAGACAGCCTTTTTGTGTCCTCCGGTCTCGAGCTGGAAGAAATGCTCTCTCCGTTCGAGAATACGGAATGGGACTTCGTATGGAGGTTGCAGCAGCTTCCGGACAGCGCGCACGTGTCCTTAGGAGCGCAGGCTGGTACGGATGTGTGTCGAGTGAGAGGTGCAGTTTTCATGCGGTGCTTTGCCGCCAATCGATAGCAAGAAGGTTGATTTGACTAACTCTTATGTTTGTAGACATAAGTCCAGTCTAATACGAAAACCGTTTTCTTGCGTCCGATTTCTCTGGATATCGCCACACTTGGTGGTGCAGCAATGTCCATGTCCTCATTCTCAAGAAACTTCTCCTTCTTTCGCGTGCCCTCCGTTATCGTCGGCTAGAAGCCCTCCCAGGTTCACGGAGTCCGGGTTGTATGGATCTGCTTTCACATACCGGAATTAGACCAGTCGTGTCTACATTACCACCTTCCCTTTCTTCCGTTTTTCCGGGTACAGGCGGAGGAGAAGGTTTTGACAGCAGGTAAAGTTTCCTTCTGCCCAGCCTTCCTCCCCCATATTAAAAAAGAGTTAAGCAACAGTGTCACCGACAGGCCGGCCATAGTCAGATTTCCAGTTCCTCTCATTAAGGGAGTTGCTGTACTATCCTTTTTGGCTGACCGCGCCGTAGACACCGGGTGTAGATTTTCCACTGATTTTTCCGTGGGGGAACATGAATTAGGTGAGGCCTCCAAAATCCGTGCCCAATCCTACCACGGCAAGGTGGTGTTCGAGGGGGAGTTTTGCTCTTATTGAGTCATGGAACTTGGCCAAATGATTCTAAACTTAGAGAAAGATAAAAAAGACAAAACCAGAGTTCTCGGTCTGATTAGTGATCGCAGTTTTTCTATCTATATTAACGAGCAGTTACGTCCTATATCGGGTACTCACGTAATGCCATTACGTGAGTACCCGTCGTTTAGACTTAACCCCCAGTCTTCTTGAAATATGGAGGCCACAATCAGAGCCACTGAAAGAAAAACAACGGTACCAATCAAAGTGAGTGCAGCCTTTCTCGGTGTTACCGCGCGGAGGCCCTCCTCGGCCACTTAGTCTTGGTCCAGCCGACAGGGTTGCTGCCTCATTTTCCTCTCGGCCACCTCAGAGCACCAGCATTAACGGACAGTTAGGTGTTCGTGGTGTTACGTGAGTACCTGCCCCTTGGACTTAACCTCAATGTCTTCTTAAGACACGGATTGATTTGTCGGCAATAATCAGAGCTCCGCTGCGCCAAGCTATACCGTTACCAGTCTATACTGAGTGCATAGCTTAGCATTTATACTGGTGGGTGCAAGACCTACTTAAATTTCTACCGAATTAAGGAATACGACACCCGAGTTCAAACGCAACTCCACCAGAAATTCTCCTGACACATAAATTCAGAGGGATATCTCGGTTCACATGATACCAATATACCACCTGGTAAAGTTTCGTGGCCACTTCATATAAGTCCCCGTGCAGACTCAGGTCGCCCTAGAGCGTCGTGCAGTTCATCGAGCGGAGGCACATAACCGCCGAGCTCGACGAGTGATGCTCCTATTAACGCTTGACGCCAGAAACGCCCTTAATTCCGTAAGATGGAAAGACATTCTACGCCCACTAAATAATACTTTCCACGTTCCAAACTATTTCTTACGGATATCGAGGGACTATCTGAGGAGCCGCTCCCTGCTCAATGAAACCTTAGATGGCCAGAGGAGCATGGTGGTCACGTCGAGGGTAGCGCAGAGATGAGCTGCCGTTCTTGGTAAAGAGATATATTGTAAACGTCTCGCGCAAATACATAGACCGGGAGCTTCGCGGGTAGCAGCTACGTACCGCACTATCTCTGAACCGGCCGTAATAATAATCGCGGGAGTGATCCCCGTTGCCCTTCTTGCTAAGGAGCGTAAAGCAAATAAAAGCGCACGGGAGAGGAGTGAAGGGAGGTAGTTGCTCGTGAAGAACGGCAACGCACCCTAGATGAGTAGCAACTCTCTTGGCATAATGAAACTAGAGGCAGATGGACTGCGCGGCTCATCGGCAGCTTAGGGGCGCAGCTGAATCGGAAGAATGGTGAGACTGATTATTTCCTTACCCAGTTCTTAAGTGGGCACGGAGGTTTTCAGTCTTACCTGCACAAGATTGGAAAGGCATGATCTCCGGATTGTGTGTTTTGCAATGGAGTTGTGGACGACGCCCATCACACTTTTTTTTCTTGTGGAAAATGGGATAGAATTCGTCAGCAGCTCTATTTAAACATAGGGGCCCTCTCTCCACACAACAGTGTCGAGGAGATGCTGAGGAGTGCTGGCAGATGGAACCCTGTTGCCTATTACGTTTGGATCTTCCTCGTTTGAAAGAAAAGAGAGCCCGACCGGCGGAAGAGCCGGTTGGCAGGGGATTCCTTGAACTGACAGTTCCCTTCCTCCTCTCCCCTCGCGTTAGTGGAAGGAATTCCTTAATTTGAAGGCTCCGCAAGGCGGAAACAACAAACAAAATGCCCGATACCTCTAGACTGTAAAGTTCTCAAAAATTTGACTGCAGTTTCGTGGCAGAGGCAACTTGGTCAAGGGTTGCCACACTTCCACTCGGTAAACAGCATAGTACATGTGTTAGTCAGATGTTAGTGACTCCCATTTTGCTAGTTAGCAAACACACTACGGTTCTGAATTATATTGTTTGATTCGGTCTGACATCAATTTGATACGATGATTGCAGAATGCTACTTTTTTGGTGATATATGCAAGTTTAGGAACCAAATTTTCAAGAATTTGACCTCCTGGAACGTTCGAATCAGGATGAAACTGAAGGTATGCTGGCAAACTTAGAGATAGTTGGCACCCACTCTTGAAAGAACAAAATGAATTGTTGAAGCTTAATTGAAAATAATCCCTGGTGGTATGAAACGGTTGATTTTGCGTCGAAACCAATTGAAAACTAACGCACATCCACGCGTTCCCAGCACTTTCCCTCCGAAAATTGGCACCCAATCAATTCGATTTCCTATCACAAGCAAGAGGACCGGCCGGACTCAAAGCAACAATCAATTACACGAAACGGCCAGAAATTTAACAAATCATTTATTTACGTTTTCCTCCGAAGAGCTTCCATTCATTATTGTTCGCTACATTCAAATAGCATCCACTCCCCAATAACACCGGACACAACAACATGGACCCCGAGATGGAATAATGGCTCCCCGAAATGATTTTCCTCAGAAACTAGCAGAAACTAGCGAGTCTACATGAAGCACCGCTTGGGCCGAAATTAGGAAAAAATAACGAGAAAGAAACGTTTTAGCGCAGGTTGTAATTATCCGGAAGTGAAATGTGGTACGTTGGAAACTCGGGGATTTCTTCTGAGGAGGCCTCCAGACTCCATCAGGCTTGATGTAATTCCAATTCGGATGACCCACGTAAACACCATCAATTAATTTCCATGTACTTGTTTCCCGCTTTATAAATTGCTCAGGTGATTTGGTAATTGAACCCGAAAAGATGAAAGGCGTCTGCAATCCAATTCATATTTTAATTTCCTCCGAACATTCGAAAATGTTCGTGATTAATTGTAGTTTTCATTAGATTGTGTACAATCAGCAATTACTCGTTTACCTGAATTGGGCAAGCAGCAGTGGAGTCTAGGCTGCTAAGTGGAGCAATTGATGAATTATTGTGTCAGTGATTTGTGCGGTATTACACATATGCGCGGAACGCCCATGTGCCACTTCTCTAGTCATAAAAACTTCAAAAATTTCTCATCTCTAATGCAATTTGAGAAAAACTTGCACAGATACTCTGAATTATCAGCTCTTAGGAACAATAGATATTCAGATGCGCTCATTTGGTCCAAAGGTATATAAGAAAATTATGTATAAAGCACTTGCCTCACAGTTGAACAATCTGAAAAGAACAATATTAAAAAAATCAAACCCCCGGTGGTCAAAGGGTAGTATAGGTCCCAGGGCGAAACGTGGATTGGTACCCACGATGGAGCATAAAACCTGGGAAATGCCTGCTGAACCAACACCAACAGCTCTACTACCAAACCCTATCTCCACCTCCACGTGGTGACCGCTGGGAGCTCTTTCGTAACGAAAAGCTGCAGACGGAGAAGGATCAAGGCGAGTCCCCCGCGCCTAAAAACGGGACAAACTGTACCAACTGGTCCTCCAGGTTGGGGATTGGGTAGGGTTGACGCCCCTACACGGAAAACCGATGTTACGGAGCCACGAAAGGAGCCTAAGACAGGATGGACTCATTAACGTTCACGCCCCTACAGAGGAGACTGCAGAGTCGGAGAAGGATACCTTCTACGATGCAGTAAAACGAACCCTCGAAGCCTGTCCCAAATATGATATCAAAATCATACTTGGGGATTTTAATAGCCAAGTAGGGAAGGAGCCCGTGTTCAGGCGATACGTTGACTCCCATAGCTCACACGAAAAAACAAATGATAACGGACTGCGGATTATTTAATTAGCAGGGTCACACGAAATGATTGTTGGAAGTACATGGTTTGCGCGGAAAGCGGTCCACAAACGTCCTCTCCAGACGGGGCCACTTTCAACCAAATTGACCCCGTATTGGTCGAACGCCGCCACCCCAGCCTTGATGAATGTCAGAACATATAGGGGGGCCAATATAGACTCAGATCACTATCTCGTTGGCATGGTGCTCCGAGCACGAATAACAATACCACCTAGAATCCCCTCTTACAATCAGGTGAGAGTGAACACTAAAGCCATTCACAACACAACCCTCCGCGACACCTATAAGTAGTAACTGCAGTAACTGCAGTAACTGCAGTCAACAGAGGACCTGGAGATGAAGCATCAACAAATGACCTTCACAATCACCTGAAGAACGTTATAATGGATACGGCCACAAACATACTTGGTCCCAGCCGCGAAAGGAGTCGGAACGGCTGGTTTGACGATGAATGTAAGCTAGCAACGGAACGGAAGAATGCCGCATACCGAGTAATGTTGCATTCTCAAAGAACGCGGGCACGCGCAGAGACTTATCACGAACTCCGTGGAGCGGAGAAGAGACTGCACAGACGGAAAAAGGAAGCCTGGGAAAACCAACAAGTCTGTGAACTAGAAAAGTACAGGGAGCAACCGCACCAGGCGCGGAAGTTTTACCAACAAGTCAGCAGGATGAAGCCTTATACACCTCGATTCTCATCCTGCCGAGACAAAGAGGGAAATCTAATTTCCGACAAAATGGGCATATTGAAGCGATGGGTTGAGTACTTTGATGAGCTACTCAACAACCAGAACATCGGCGAGTTGGAGGTCCCGCCAACTAAAGACGACGGACAAATACTGCCACCACCAAGTATAGAAGAAACAGTCCGATGGAATTACAGCCGAATTGGTTCAATATGGAGGCGACCAATTACACCAAGTGGTTCACCAACTTGTGCTCAAGGTGTGGGACAGCGATCAATGCCTGACGACTGGCAAAGAGGCATTATCTGTCTCATACATAAACAGGGAGATATCACACAGTGCAGCAATTATAGAGGTATCACGTTGCTGAGTACCATCTATAAGATATTCTCCACTATCTTGCTAGGCCGGATAGCCCCATACGCCCTGAACATCATTGGCCCATACCAAAGAGGCTTCACTCCAGGCAAATCAGCAACAGATCAGATTTTCTCTCTGCGGCAAGTGATGGAAAAACTGTTGGAATATGGACAACAGTTGCACCATCTGTTTATCGACTTTAAAGCCGCCTATGATAGCATAGCCAGGGTAAAACTGTACACGGCCATGAGAAAATTCGGTATCCCGACGAAATTAATAAGACTGACTAGGCTGACCCTGACCAATGTGCGAGGCCAGATAAAAGCAGCAGGATCGCTCTCAAGACCATTCGACATCAACAACGGTCTACGACAAGGGGATGCCCTATCATGCGTCCTCCATACTCTGGCCCTCGAGAAAGTGATCCGTGATGCTGAGGTAAATGCAAGAGGTACGATCCCCTTCAAGTCCACCAAACTACTGGCCTATGCTGACGATATCGACATCATGGGAAGAACCACCCGAGACGTACAAACTGCCTTCATCCAGATCGAGCAGACGGCGATTGGCGCGAGATCTTGGGCTGCACATCAATGAAGGCAAGACAAAATATATGGTGGCAACGTCAGCGCCGAAGACGAATCAACCAACAACACCAAACCGCACTGGTCAAACACGAAGAAGAATAAAGACAGGAGAATATAACTTTGAGACCGTTGACAATTTCTCCTATCTAGGGTCGAAAATCACAACCGATAACAGTTACGATGATGAAATCCGCGCACGGTTGCTGTCAGCCAACAGAGCCTATTTCAGCTTACAAAGACTGTTCCGCTCGAAACGTCTCGCCATAGGGTCAAAGCTCTTACTGTACAAGACTATGATCTTGCCAGTCCTCATGTATTCCTCGGAAACGTGGGTTCTTAGCAAGAAAAATTGCGAACTCTTGGCCGCGTTCGAGAGAAGAATCCTCCGAAGAATTTTTGACCTCCTACATGAGGATGGACGATTCGGTAGCCTACACAATGACGAAATCTATGAGCGATACCATGACCGTCCGGTTGTGGATAAAATCCGGCTCAATAGGTTACGGTGGGCGGGTCACTTAATCCGTATGGATGAGGAAGATCCCACCCGGAAAGTCTATAAGGGCAATATCTATGGTAGAAAAAGAAGACGAGGCAGACCCTGCCTAAGATGGAGCGATGGCATAGGTCAGGACGCCAGATAGCTTTTAGGGATATCGAATCGGTGGATCTCGACGCAAAACCGGGATATCTTGAGTTCCTTATTAAGGCAGGCCTAGACCGGATACCGGTTGTTGCGCCGTTGATGATGATGAAACCCGGAATATTATAACTCCGCCAAGCCCAATAAATAGAGGAGGGAAGAGTGACTCCAGTCCTATCGGCCGTGTACCACCTAACCGGCTTAGGAAGCAGGTGTGTTAAACCCCACCTGGACTAAACTTTTACGCCCTGTGAGTTGAGGCTTAAGAATACATTCAAAGTCTCCCTTGCTTGCCGTAAGAGGCGAATAAAAGGGATAAAAATTGTGCGCTAGCAACTTGAAAATTTTGAAACTTTATTGTTACCGAAACGTCAACAACGCCTCGAATAAGGATTGACCTCACGGCAACGACCTTTAGCTGGTTTCTGGAATGTACGCACGGCTCCCGACAACGGGGACTCTGGAGAGGACTCCTCTATCGTTGCCAACCTAATGGAAATGTTGACTACGGGGTTCGCGGGGTTGAAGGCTCTAATCCCGCTGCGGGTGATGGAACATCTCGCAAGCTTGATCGATAGAGAGCTAACTGGTTTTCGCTCGGAATACGCCTGCATTGACCACATCATCATCCTGCCGACCATTTTGGAGCAGTACGTGGAATTTATATCTCCGCTGCACCTTCTCTTCGTCGATTTCGAGAAAGTTTTCTATAGCGTAAACAAACAGAGTATCTGGAGTACTCTATGCAGGAGGGGCATTCATTTATGGGTGACGTTCTTCATGCTGGCCCGGAGAACATGGAGGAATTCTATGGACGAAAACATCTTTTCTCAAACATCTCGACTACGCTGATGACATCTGCTTGCTCTCTCACCTACTACGCTAGTTTCAGTCGACGGTGGCACCGAACTGGATGTTGCCCGACACATTAATAGCGCTAGATCCACTTTCGCTGTCCTGTCTAAAATATGGAAATGCAGTTGTCTCAACACCAAGATCAAGTTGAGATTGTTCTGTGCTAATGTTCTTTCTGTGTTACTATATGGGAGTAGCACATGGACAGTGAACTCCACTATTACCCAAAAGCTCCAAGCTTTCGCAAATACCTGTCTGCGTCATATCACCGGATACGTTGGCCTAACACTATCTCAAACAAACAACTTGGTCGGCCAACATGCCTGGCACTCATGCGCACTGTAATCGGAAGACGGAAGTGGCAGTGGATAGGTCACACATTAAAAAGGGGGCGACAATAGCATTCCTGGCTACACCATGCAGTGGAATCCACTCTCCCAGGATGGCCAACAAGTGGGTCATCCCAAGGACCCAGAACAGTAAAGGAGTGCGTCTCTGGAAGTCGTAATGGTACCGAAGCGCATTTCAGGCAACCGCGCCCGATAACGCGTAAGTGTAGTTGACGCACTATACCCCACCAAGGGAGAAGGGACTAAAGTCCATCCGAAGTAATTTATTATTAAGCCAAGAAGGTGGTGTCTCTTCAACTCAGTTACTGTCCTTTTTGCTGGGAGATTCAGAATTTATTCAAAGTATTTCCTGCTTGTCATAAAAGGCAGCTTAAAGGGATAGTGGTGTCGAATCTTCTTTATTCTTTGGAAACACTTGTCACGTCTCGAAAGCGGACTGATCTTTCCGCTATGACCTTTCGCTTTCGACAACAGTATATGACTCGATTCTCCCCTGAATCTTCGGTTGCTCGAACTCCAGCGGGAACTCCAACGGGAGTAAGCTTGAATCGAGTGTCCGTTTGATACAATGCAAATTAATCTACCCTCATGTCTTGGAAATCGGTATCAAACAGAACATTAACTACAAGGTTCCCATTTAGAGGGGGTACATCTCTTTTTCTCTTGCGAGAGGTGGGACGGCCTCCGCCAGCAGCTTTATGCAGACGCAGGGGAGCTCTCTCCAGACAACATTGTCAGAGAGGTGCTGAAGAGCGCTGGCAGCTGGAATCGTATTGCGCGTTATGTTCGGGCTGTTCTTACTACGAAGAAGATTGAACTCGACCGGCGGAGGGATCGGACGGTAAGGGGTTCCCTGAACTAACAACAACTCCCTTCCTCCCCTCCCCTCCCGTTAGTGAAAGGAATTCCCTGACTTGAAGGCTCCCAAAGCCGGGAGAGCGGGAGGACTAGCCCGAAGTAATGTGTCAAACGGTTCCAGGCTAGTTCTCTGATGACAGGTAGGTGTTTAGTTGGTAGTCCGCCAGCGTGCTGTTGCGGGAGTCCAACACTCTGTGCGCAAACGCATTCACCTACCCTACTCCCAAAAAAAAAAAACATCTCAATAGTGCAATGTTGCAACCACCTTCCGATGTAGAAGAGAAGGAGGGTTTCTATGAGAAACTCAGTGATCCAGGGAAGACTTCCCAAATGTAATTTTGGAGTCGTGATGGGTTATTTGAATGCGAAGGTGAGCTTTGGTAACACTTTATCCAGAGATGTGATGAAGAAACACGGTCTTGGAGATCGTGACGACCTTAGTGAGAGGTTTGCGGCTTCTACCGCTCGTCGTCGGTCGGTGGCACACTGTTCGAGTAGAGCGTTTTCAATGAGGTCAGTTTGGTTTGCACTGACTCTGGAGCAACTAAAGTTGTTAACCGCGTCCCGAAGGGGCAACAAAAAATTTAGCTAACCGCTGGAACTTGGAAGCTGATCGAAGAACGTAGGGAACTGAAGGCTCTTATTCCCACTGCGAATAAAGGTGGACGTGACGCGTTTGAGTTCCAATATCGTGTCACATCTCAGAAAATTCTGCGTAGTGAAATCGCAATAAAATGAAATTTATAATTATGCTAGTCAAAGAGGCAGACGCTTTCGCAAATAATAATGATTTTGCTACCTTATACCGCATCACAAAAGAACTCGGTGGTCGTAAGACTTTCAATGGCCCGGTCAGAGCCGTTAATGGTCGACTTCTCACCAAGCAGCTTAAAAGTTACCACGCTTCTCAATGGCACATCATCAGGTGAAGTCCTTGTGCATGAAATGGATAGCCACCGTAACATGTGGTTACAAACTGCTGTTCCAAATGAAAATGAAATAATCTCAGCCACTCAAATGGAGTAATGCTGATGAGCTTGACAGTCTTCCTATGGAGTTGTTTCTTCCTTACCTTCACTTATTCGTGTCCATACATCTTAAAAATTGATCAACAAAGCGGAAGCTGGATTCTGCTTTGCAGCCTCCTGCACTGACCGCTTCTGCCAGTCTTCATCAATTTCTGTTCTAGGCAGGGGTGTTACGGAAAAGTCGTGTCCTGCATTGATGTTAAAATTCGAAACCATATGCAGTCCAAAACGGTGCCTGACAAGGTTACTTTTTGTCAAGTTCCCTTTTGTTGCTTATCTACAGGACGTGGAGGATATTAATAGACCGTGACTTATTTCCCCGAACACCTCGACTACACTGAAGGCTTTTTTTGGCTCTCGCATGGTGTCATAGAGCTCGGCCAAATAACTCTGGATTTAAGGAAAGAAAGCCTAGTCGGATTAGAGATAAATACGAAAAAATAGAGATCTCAATCTGGCTGGTCATCACCGTCTCCCTATTTGCATTAACCAGTAGAACATCGATGGTGTTGATTAGTTTGTCTGTTTAGGTAGCGCAATTTGTGCTGGCAGTGACACCGAAGTTGATGTCACGTATTATTCAGTCTTTGTTGTTGTGTCTACAGTTTAGAAATGTAAGCACTTCAACCCCAACATCAAGTTAAGGTTGTTGTGTGCCAATGAAAACATTGATGGAAAACCATGTACTAGAAAATATCATCAGCACATGGGAAATGGCCAGCACTGCTACTCAAAGGATCGAATCATTCGCTAACACCTGCCTCCGTGGTCCACAGGGCTCTGTACTGTGCGCACTACTATTGAACATCATGTATGATGATGTACTTAAACTTCCGGTTCCGAAGGAGGCCACGGTGGTAGGTTACGCCGACGACATAGCGCTGGTTGTGGTCGCAAAGCATCTCGAAATGCTGAATTGTACTTAAGCGAAGCAATCAATGTTGTTAAAGCTTGGTTAGAACGTACTGGACTGGTACTCGCGGAGGAAAAGACAAAAGCGATCCTCATCACTAAGTGCCGCGAGAGAAATTACACTTGCATTTGAATTGGGAATCATATCATCACTTCCAAGCAGCCCATTAAATACTTGGAAGTAATGATAGACGGAAACTCAATTTTAAGCAGCACATAGAGCATACCTACGAAAAAGCATCCCCACGATTATGGTTCTAGCAAGGATGATGCCGAAAGTAGAAGGACCGCCGCATACTTGCCAGCTGTTCATAGCCACTGTGGTGAGTTCTATCTTCCTATACTTAGTCCCAGTTTAGGAAAAAGCGCTGCATATTTTAGGCAATGCACATAAACTGAGTACGGTCTACAGAAGGACAGCCTTAAGGGTGTTTTTTGCCTTCAGAACCGTCTCAGATGATGCAGCATTTGTCATCTTGGGAATGATGCCCATTGACATCATGGCAACCGAGATGATAAACACTGGATCCATTTCTCCTTTATCGCAGGTTAAAAATACCGAAAGAAAGAGATCCATTGCTTATGGATGGCAACAGCGATAGGAGCAGTCAGAAGAGGGTCGTTGGACTTACAGGTTGATCCCTGCCATCGGGGAGTGGCGGAAGAGAAAACATGTGCGGATCAATTATATAATCTCACCCAGTTTCTCACCGCCAATTGAGGATACCGTCGATACCTGAACACCTCACCTAGTTGTCCACTGCCACGGGGTCCCAGAGGACCATATTCCAACGGACCAGAGGACCGAATTCTTCCAATTTTCTAGGAGGAAGGAGGAAACTCTAGGTCAAATGCTATCACCACAAAATGTTGTCCGGAGAATGGTGGCTTGCCAGGAAGATTATGGATGCGATCAATTCCATGATCGCAGCAATCCAGGATAAACTACGAAAAGTGAAAGAGGTGAGGAAGGCGCGATTACAAATCCCGCAGGTCTACCTAAAGTAAGCTAACTCTGTCCCGTGATATAATACCTAAAGTTGGTTCCACGGGGTAGGAGGGAGGTGGGAGAGTTAAAAATGTTTTACTCACATAAATACTTTTTATTCAAAGGAGAAAATGAAAAGAAATTAGAATTAACTGAAAAATCAAAACCGCCATACAAATGGCGTAATTAAATGGAGTCATTAATAAAGATTTTATTTATGCATATACCGAAAAAAAACTGGCGTCATGAAATTTTCCTAAGTATCGATATTTGATATTAATCAACTAAATCAACATCTAACAATTCTAGAGTGCTCAATTAGCTCATTCGGGCCAAACTCAATTTTCATTCGTGGTAAGTGGACAGTGCAACCTACAAGGCCGAAAAAGTTCCTCGTTAAGGAAAAGATAGCTTTCTTTGAATTTAATCATTTGCATATTTTGAGCGCCGCTGATCATTGATCACAGGTTCGCATCTGAGGTAGATCCTCTATTAAGGGAACACCGCTATACGTACTTTTCAATACTAGAATGAAGATGGCGGTCATTGTTTGCTAAATTTGAGAATATCTGCCTTCTAACGTACGTGCTACCATCTGGCTTTGACAATCGCAATTAGAGTCACTTCATTATTCCAGAAAATAAAGTGCTCGCCAATAGATGTCATCGAAAAACAACTAAAATGCAAAGTTGCTTTCTTCTTCTTCGCAATGCACATTTTGCAATCAGCCATGAAATCAGGTTTGCTTTCTTTTGTATTCCGCTCCAGCTGTTCACCGTTTACAACTTGTAGACATTCTTGTTTACACACAAAGCGCCTGCACGCTCGGGGCGCAAGCGTAAACCCCAAATAAATCGTGTGCGAAAGAGTGGGACAGAGTAGGCGAGTGTTTTTGTTTTTACTTGTCCGAATGTCAGATAAAAATTTAGCAAATTCGAAGAATCATTTATTTCGCGTTGAGTTGACAATATCTAAATTGCAGTTGTGAATATTTTTTGCTAATTTTACACGCTTTGTTTTCAATTTGTTCTGCTTTTTATCGTGTGGTCGGTTTCAGGTAAAACGTTCACGGACTTGCCATCCAGGGGATAGTTAACGTTTAGTTGAAACGAAGCAAAATAGGAAAATTTGTTGTGCTGCGGAGACTGAGCGTTGTTGCCGGGGGTAAAATTTACAGATTTCAGTGCATTTTCTAATTTGCGCGGAGAAAGTGTGTGAGAAAGTAGTAATTAGTGTATAGAATAACGAAAATCTCAGAAAACAGTTGAGGGTGAAAGGGGAAGCCAAAGTCCGTGGGAACCCACCGCCGGGGTGCAATCGGGGGAAATTAACACGAAGGTGAGTAAAAAGTGATGCGCAAATGCCTGCGAGTTTATCTATTGTGGTTTAAATAGAGATAAAGTGTTTATAAAATAATTTACACTACCCAACGGTTGTGATAATGGTGAAATCATCAATATCCGATCTTGCTTACAGCATTTTACCCCTGACACGGAAGGGTTGGATGCAGTTAGACTACCCCCTTTAGGGTGTGACAACTGTTCAAAATGTGTTCGGTACATTGCTCAGGCCAGAACGATCCAAATTCCACTTGGCATGCCCACAGTCTGGCCGTCTAAATTGAAATGTAAATCCTCTACGCATTGTGGTGAAAGCGAAGAGGCGACTTGCAACTGATCGCAGCACGGAGGAATTAGGGTTCTGTACGTTTTGGGAACTGTTGAATGCATGGGCGAACTTCCATGAATCAACGAATTATTTTTGAAAATTCGGAAATAGATTGTCTTCGACTCTTAAAGCCAAAAGGAATATTTGGGATGGTGGCCTTACATGTCCTGTTTCACTGAAGACTTCTTTGGTCTTGATCTCATTCGAGGTCAGCTTGTCTGCTTCTGTTCAGCACTTTCCTTTGGGTCGGATGGAAGAGTTTCCTTCGTCCGATGCTGCTAGTTCTAGGGGATATTTTGCATGCCTATTCACCCCTTTTTAGTAAGGCTTTATTATCAAATTATTCGTTAATAGTCGCGAATTACTCCTGCAACGTGATTATGACAGAAATTGCCCCACCCGGTCCCTTCGTACTTCGAAACCTTTTGAAGCAAACCACTTGCCTCAAACATTTCCATCAATAAACTCACAAAACCCTTTTCAGCCTAAACAAGTCTCATGGTCGGCCGAGTTGCTGTTCATTCAATTCAACTTTGTATAAACAAAATGATCGCGTATTTCCCGCGACAAAGCTGTTTTTTGCATGACTTCGATAATTCGCACCTAAACCAGCCCCAGAATTTTATATTTTTAACTTAATGGGAACTGTGCACTTTGCAGCGTCTTACATTGAAATATGTTCACGCGTATCGTCAATTTCTGAGGATCTTTAGACGCAGAACAAAGCATCGAATGAATGTGCTGAAATGAAATCGTAAAATGCAGGACCACAATTGCTCATTGAATAAAGCGCAAAGCAAGGGGAATTTATAATTATAAATTATCGCGCATATTTGTTAAGCGATGTAAAGAAAAATTTAAACTTTGTTTACTCCATCATAAAACGTAGTTTTAACTTTCGGTACTTCATTACCTGTCTTGAAGTTTTTTAGAAAGGTTCAGTAATGAGACATCATTAACTGATGTTGATGATTGGTACGGCGACTATCATAGTAGTAGCAGTAATTTCAAACGTGGAAAGAAGAGGCGATTTTCACAAACAGAAGGTGGACTAGCTAAGCTTAAGCTGCTCTGTTCCCACATTACTCCCCTCCGAGTGAGCAGATCAGAGGAGCGAATGTGTGCTCGTCGATGCTTCGCGATAATTTTAAAAGGCCCACGTAAGGGAACTCCAATGACTTTCTCATTCGATGGGTGTATGGTGCTATCCGGCCTAGCAGGATAGAGGAGAATATCTTATAGATGGTACTCAGCAACGTGATACCTCTATAATTGCTACACTGTGTAATATCTTCCTTTTTATGTATGGGAAAGTGTGGTGTAATTGGTCGCCTCCATATTTAAGTAATTCGACTGTAATTCCATCAGCTCCTGGTGACTTATGATTTTTAAGCCGATGAATTGCATGGACTGTTTCTTCTATACTTGGTGCTGGCAGTATTTGTCCGTCGCCTTCAGTTGGCCGGGCTTCCAACTCGCCGATGTTCTGGTTGATCAGTAGTTTATCAAAGTATTCAACCCATCGCTCCAATATGCCCGTTCTGTCGGAAATCAAATTTCCCTCTTTGTCTCGGCACGGTCAGCATCGAGGTATGTAAGGCTTCATCCTGCTGATTTGTTGGTAAAACTTGCGGGCCTGGTGCGGTTGTTCCCTGTATTTTTCGACTTCACAGACCTGTTGGTTCTCCCGGGCTTCCTTTTTCCTCCTTTTTACTCGGCATGCAGCATTCTTCCGTTTCGTTGCTAGCTTACATTCATCGTCAAATCGGCCGTTCCGATTCTTTTTGCGGCAGGAGCCAAATATGTTTGTAACCGTATTTATGATAACGTTCTTCAAGTGATTGTGAAGATCATTTGATGATGCTTCATCTCCAGGATCTCTTTGGATTGCGGTTATTGCGACTTCAGCGTTAACTGTCACCTGATTGTCAGAGGAGATTCTGGGTGATGTTGGTATTCAAGCTCGGAGCATCATGCCAACGAGATAGTGATCCAAGTCTATATTGCCCCCCTAAGAAATCTACTCCAAGCATATGGTTTACTGGATGGCCGCTATAATATATGGTGTAGCGATTCTTCTCCGGGAAACTGGTCCCTGTCCAATATTGGGACAGGATATCGGCTAGCTACTTTGCAGCTCCATCTCTGTACAGGGAGCACACGTTCCATGAGAAAATGCGCAAATCGTTATTCCTTTGTCGTTGCCGGGTTCATCGTTGTGTTATCCGTCCAGTCCGAGGCTCCTGTTGTGGCTTCGTAGCAAGTTATTTTCCGTGTAGAGTTGTCAGCCCTACCCAACCCCCAACCTGGAGGATCAGTTGGTACAATTTGTCCCGTTTTAGCCGGGAAAGACTCGCCTTCATCCTTCTGCATCTGCAGCTTTTCGTTAAGAAATAGCTCCCAGCGGTCACCACGGGGAGGTGGAGATAGGGTTTAGTAGTAGAGCTGGTGGTGTTGGTTCAGCAGGCGTTTCCCAGGTTTATGCTCCATCGTGGGTACCAATCCACATTTCGCCCCTATACTACCCTTTGTCCACCAGATGATTTATGCAGCTGATATAACTGCGTCAGAGGAAATACATATGCTAATCAGATACAAATTTCCGGGCAAGAGAGACTATACCATATTATTACTGTCCAGCAACTTGTGTGATCGATATACATACATTTTTTTCCCTGTTTAGGTGTAGGCCTGTCTTAATAAGGAACTGTAGACAGACGGTTTTGCGCCGAGATCCACAAATTCAATATCCTTAAAAGCTGTCCGGCGTCCTGACCTAAGCCATCGCTCCATATCAGGCAGGGTCTACCTCGTCTTCTTTTTCTACCATAGATATTGCCCTTTTAGACTTTCCGGGCTGGATCATCCTCATTCATGCGGATTAAGTGACCTCTTGAACCACAAACAGACAGATTTCGTCGTTATGTAGGCTACGGAATCGTCCATCCTCATGTAGGGGGCCAAAAATTCTTCGGAGAATTCTTCTCTCGAACGCGGCCAAGAATTCGCAACTTTTCTTGCGAAGAACCCAAGTCTCCGAGGAATACATAATCTTGTAAAGTAAGAGCACCGTAGGGTCAGTTGAGACGTTTCAAGCGAAACAGTTTTTGTAAGCTGAAATAACCACATTTGTTTTAAACAAAACTGCGTCTATAATTTCTCTTCGGGTTCATGATTTGGTCAAAAACGAGGAGATTTCAAAAAAGGGCAATTTCAACATCAAATACAACCCTGTGTATAATAACAACAACAACAATCGGATAGTTTTTTATTTTGACTTCATCCTTCATCTTATTGCGTGGTGATCGCCACGAGCTTGCATAAACTTCTCACCCTCTACGAGGATGAGGTTGAAAATTCCACCTTTATCCAAAATTTGATGGGGATTGGGTGAACGGTGCAGAAATTGATCCCTTGTAGTGCCATCTAATGATGAATTACAGCAACGTATATAACAAATAAACCTTCTCCATTTAAAAATATACATATGTACTAATTTTCATGGCAATCGGGTGAACAGTTTTTGAGTCCATCGATCACAAACGGATATGCATACCAACCACTTCTATCCTTATATAATAGATTAGCTGAACTAGGCAGACATTGTTCTGCCCAGGTATATTTGCAAGAATTGCAGACGTTAGAGCTCGGTTGAGGAATGATGGCGCGATGGTTGCAAGGACAAAGCCTCAGCCTCTCAATTTCGCTGCTTATCATTTGCACAGTGTTAAGTGTGGTGATAGTGAAACTGAAACACAGTCTGGCTATGTGGATGCCCTACACTCCACTAAGAAGTGAACAGGAAACACTATAAGGCACACACATATCAATCTCCTCTGTTTTTCCAAATCCGGGTTCCACGATATTTTACCCTTCCTTGCCACCTTGAGCGAATAGTTCTCTTCGAAAGCTTGATTCATACTTGTAGTTATCTTCTGAGTTGTTTTCTTAATTCCAGGAATTGATTTCATACACTTTCCGGGGATCGTAAATCGGGCGCTTAGTTCTACTTTGTACTTTGTCCATCAATCTTCCACAGATAGAGTGATTGTAGGCAGATCCATGCCCATTACGAAATCAATGCGCCTTTGATCCGAGAACGTGATATCTTGGGCATTAACATTACATCCTGTTATTACCCCCATGCCTTTACTTTTCATATATTGGTTAGCTCTGATGAATGTTCCTTTCGGAACTTCGTCTACGTCACAGGAAAAATAAGCAGACCACCAAAGAATCTCCTCATTTCTTAGTTGGCTTTCTATGGTCAGTTTGACCATTGTGTCGCCATCACAAAGGTCATTAACCAAGTTAGCTTGGAAGTCTTTTGAAACCATCATGCAGGAGCGGAGTCTATCACTTCCATTGGCATTCAACAAGTCAACATAACGGAACTTTAAGCTCCTAACTTTCCCATCAACATGGGAAATGCACTTTATGGGGAAAATATCTTGAAGCTATTGATGGGTTGTTGTGGACATCAAGTAGTTCCAGGACCTCAGCACAAGTACGCTCCTCAGTACTATCTGAGCCTCTCATTGGGGCTTTCGCCGACAAAGTATAGTTAAAAGATTTCACGGTATACACCTACCGACTCAAAGCAAAGTATAATGCCTTACGAGAATGCAGTCCTTACAGCTTGGAGGAAGAAACTCCTAAGCTGTTCGCACTGCTCTGTATCGTAATTGGAGAGATTGGGGTCGTTATACAAGATCCATCCATCGGCTTTGATAGCCGTGGCTGCAAATGAAGACTTAGCCGTAGCTGGCTGTGCAATTTTTACTGCTGTGTCGGCTATACAGTTGGGATCGTCAGGCGAACGGTTTACCCGGAGGATATTTTCTACCCGAACACAGGCGCTTGTCCGTGGACAAGACTAGCCTCAGCAGTCTGTGCCCTCTGGAGCTCGAGGTTGCTGACAGAAGGGGATTACTTCGGCTCATCCGTTAAGGACCGGGTCCCAATTGAATTGGTGCCCACTGAGTCTAGAATCAAGTTCTCCATCGATGAGTTCAAGGTTGGATCTTCATTATCGAAATTGATTTTTTGTTTAATTTTTGGTTTTAAGTTTTGAATTTTATCTTAGTTCGCTGTCATGGCCATCGTTTTACCGGGAAAAATAATTCTATCTCGGCAGAACCGCTTTTTGCCACGATATCTTGGCTTGGGGTCTTGATCAGCGCTTAGCTTCAGGTATTATCTCTGGTTCCCTAGAGAATCTTCCTTATCAAGCTGCCTGACCACGACAAGGTAGGTAATCGTCGAACGATATAATGACTAAGCAATGAAACGGAATAGCACTGCCACTGGACAATGCAGCAATTCCAAAAATGCAATGGGCTTAACGCGACCTTCGTTAGGCAGGAAGCGACTTCACAACCAAATGAATGGAGCCTGAGAAAGTCTCCGGATTTGTGAAGTCCAGGGAGTAATCACATCAGACGCAGCACCTTTATTATCAAGTTAGGAAGATGAGGCCTTGTAGACCACGATGTTCATCCTGTCAGGACAAACAAAGAAAACTGATTTCCGACCATAGGTATATAATGGGGCGAAGGGTTGAAAATGTTGAGCCATTGCCCAACAACTAGAATGCCGGAGAGCTCTGGACGTCACGTCAACTAAAGACAACGGATAACTGCTTCGTTCGTCATCGATGTTTGTGTTGGCTTTTGAATTATTCCACTGCTGTAAGCATATCACTTATGGTAATGATACTGCAACTCAGTCTCATTGAAAATATTAGCAAAAAATCATTTCGAAAAAAAGACTTAAATGTCCCATAAGGAGTGAACAAGAGACACAATAATAGTCTTTAACGCGACAATACAATCGCATCTGGACTTGATACAGCACTTCATTGGAGGGAATGTGATCAGCACTGCGCTCATCCGTGATTATTACTCTCATTTGATCCAGTTATCCATCACAGCTGAATCGACGACATACGAAATGGGATATCATACCAAGGACCCCAAGCGAAGTAAAGCCACTAAATCTTATTGAAATCGATTCACTTTCGATCACCCACAGTTCGCTAGGAATCAAATGGACCTATTGCGTTGGTTGCCCTAATTTTCGGTGGCAAAGAATCATTGGAAGCGAATTTTTTTTTTTTTTTTTTTTTGGAAATTTACTGCATCCACAACTTGGATAGTGTCATCATACGGAAATTTATGTTCTCGCATACAATGGTACCATTTCGCTATCATGAGAGTACAGTCTCGAGAATATCATCTTATTAAGCACTTAGCAACAACTGTTCCGTGGAACTGTTGCGCTCCCAGGGAAGGAAGTGTGCACATTGTGAACTTTAGCTTTTTAAACTAAAGAAAGTAAGATCACTCTCAGTTGCTTACCTATAAATGTGTAAAAAATTTTGCATTTTATACATGAAGCGCCCAGCTTCGGTTCCCATGCAAGCCCTACCTTTATATAGGATAGGTCATTTAATGTGGGCCCATCTGGGCATTTGAAGCTTCAGTCCAAGACAATTTATAGCATGGAGCAGTACACTCCAAAAGAGCGCGCTAAAATACTTCCGCTTTACATTCAAAATAAGCTCTCAATTATGTTCCCTCAACGTGCATTTCGTCAAAAAAAAAATAAAGTGGAAAGTGCTCCATCTAAAAGCACTTTGCAGCGTTTATACGCAAAATTTATTAACCACGGTAGTCTCAGCAATACCAGTCACATACAAGACGTTCCCATGAGAATATTGAAGCCGTTCGAGCCAGTATTGAGGAGACTCCGAGAACATCGAGTTATCGCCGTTCCTAGGAATTAGGCATTGCAAGAACCACACTCAGGCGCATAATTCGTACCGATTCAAAAACCCAGCTGATTATGCCAAATGGGCTGTCGGAATTGTTCGCAATGAACCAGACTTTTGGCGAAAAATCATCATCTCAGACGAGGCTCCTTTTTAGTTAAATGGAGGCGTAAATAAGCGAAACTCAATTAATTGAAAAACAGCCTCTCTTCGATCAAAAAGTGACTGTGTGGCGCGGAGTTTGTGCGGAAAAGGTCTTTCTTGAACTAAAATTAATGATTTTTAATATTGTTTTTTTCTATCATGTTTTTTTTCCAGAAATAAATGGGCCCAGATTAAATGGCCTACCCTGTAGCAGGTGAATCTAATTTGGGCCATGTTTTGGTTTGTATGGATTGTATCGCGTAAATATACCTACAATTTTCAATCAAGACATTCCAATAGAATTGAATTTATCTATCTCTAGTTGCAAGAATGGAATCGTGCTGAAAGATAGAAGGAAAACTCGAAGTGGTTTTGAACAACTTTCCAACCACTACACCAATTTCCACTAGTATGCACTCAAAGTGCAACTAAAGGCCACCTTTCAAATGGATTTCTAGTCGTTGTCGTTGCAATAGAGAGCTTGTCAGCTAAGTATCTTTAAGGAAAAACAACCGCTTTTTCTCCAACCCTATACTTCTGGCCGTTTTTAAATATCAAAACTGGTTAGTATGTAATTACATTCCTGCTTAATGAAAAACTTTACTGAACGGAATTACTTTCCGTGAAACTCTTAACCATTCCTCTCCCAGTTGAAATCAATTTAATCAAAAGAGATTCCGTAATTTCACTTGAAAAAGTAAAATTAAATACATGAATCAGCGAATTAGAAATATCAAATATGTCCTCCAATAGGCTCAAAAGTGCCATCTTAGCCTGCATAGAAATAATCAGATTTCCTTCGATAACGTATAGCGACAGTGAACTTATCTGAAATCTAAATATTCGCTTGTTCTGACGAAATAGCGACATGACGAAGACAAACGAATCACTTACGTGTATCTTCACACAAGCGCCAAGCAAGAGTTACGTGGCCTTGCCTCAACCCATCGCCAGATTGTATTTGTTTATATTTATGAAATGCGGTAGAGTCGATTGTGTTTACCAGCCAAGCCGGTTGCTTGCAGTTTTCAGCTCCTTGCTTAGATATTTCTTAGGCATTCATTCCGCGGCTCAGCTAATTCAGTTTCATCACAGTCGTTTGCTTGCCAATCGGACGTAATAGCGCGTAGTAGCGTTGCCGCTTCAAAGCCTCAAAAGACCATCTAAATTTAATAAAAGTAGTGAGTGAAATATTGACTGCATGCTTAGTGCAATAAAGTGGATTCACGTGCTTTAAATTTGTTTAATGTCCGACTTGAAGATTGGACAGGCGGATGTCGTATTTTGTGTAAAAATTGAAAATAGTTTGCCCTCAGTACTTTGTCGGTAATCCGTATGAAAGGTAAAAGCTGTTGTTTTGTTGTTAAATGGTTCATACTTCTTTATTAAAGTGAGACTAGCTGGGAATGGGGAATCCCCCGGAACAATCGACTTTTCCTGTGAAATTTCTTATCACGTACTCAAATTACGTACAGTTAGCATAAAAAAACTCTACTAAAGTATCATATATTTTTTGAAAAAAGAAGTTATAGCTAATAATGAAGTAGTTTGGGTTGGAGTGTTGGAGTGGACTTTTGTTGTTGGTGGTCTTCAAAAAAAATCTATTTTCGACAAGACTATAAAAGCTATTTCTATCAGGCATAACTGATGGGGGCTATGCAGATTCAACAACTCAAAATCGGATATCCTTTACTGAATTGACATCAGTAAGTGACAATGGTCATACTCAATAGCAACACCCCAACCAAAGACAACCATATATATGTGATTTTTCGATTCCTTTATCTCATTAAAGTCCAACTTCATCTGTAATAATTTTCTATTATTTTTTTTTCGATTTCGGATTCCACCAAGCCACAGTTCAATGCCAATTTAAATTTTAATCAGTTTTGAAAAAATGGTCCTTCGAAAGGATTAACTGATGTGATATCTAGCAAACTACTTTGCAGCAATCAGAATGCAAATCTAACATTTAATGAATATTTCCTGTACGAAGTCATTAAAGAAGTGCACAGCAAAGGCGTTTCTGTTGATTCCTCTTGAGTATTTTGTAGCTTTTACACTTCCTTATTTGTCGAATGTTCATGTTCCCTATTTACTCCTCCTCCTTTGGGGAGTATAGAGCCGTCAATGAGGCTAGTTCAGTTTCGTTAACTTCACATTTAAAGTGCAAGTGATAAACCTATAGTAGCGCTCCAGCACACAGACGAACACAACCATCCATGACGAACCGAGATCCGAATCTGGGACAAAGACCGAGAAGCTGACACCTCACCCGCACCGCTATTATTCTGTGAAATATTCAGAAAGGAAAAGGGAAACCTTTTTCAATAAAATTTGATCCCTCAACATTCGCAGTCACTTACAAAGCATAAAAGTTTGCTTTGACACTTGATTGACTCATACGATCATCTGACGCAAATTCGAGCAAAGATATGGGGGCTCTGGTCAAACACAGACTACGTAAAATATTTTCAATTGGAATTCAATAAGATAAAAAAAAATGCGATAGGTATTGCCAGAATATCCTTCGCCAGCCAACGAACTTTGTTCATCTTTCATAATCCATAATCCAATAAACAGGTGACTTTTGTTCCGTCTGCATCATCTCGACTACCTCAATCTCCTGCGGATGATTCGCAAGCCGCCCCACGGATCTACTGAAAACCTCTGTAAAAGTCCTTGCATGTTGTTTTTTTGTCTTTAGGGCGCACGTGAATCAGATCTGTTGTTGCTGATAAGGTAAATATCTACGTGGCTTAGATGACCGGCAACTCTATCGGATCGTGCCATGGACACGTCAAGCTCAATCTGTAGTGAGTCAGTGCAGGCCGATGTAACTTTGTCACTGCGAATGCATAAAACGTCCATTACTCCCAGTGAAACCAGTATTTGAAATGATGTTTCGCGTATAGATCACCTTAATACAAATTCATTCCATGGTACACTTACGGTTGAATACATCCATTGCAACCTGCACTTTGCTGGATGCCTGCAAGGCTGAAAATCCCACCTTGGCTTTGGCAGTCCCCATTCAATCCAGGTTCATACTAGGCATTGCTCTTCTCATAGGTACTCCTGAAAGTGCACGAAGATCTGCGCAATGAACATACTATGTACCTATACTGCTTGCTTACAGCCACTTCCACGCGGACGAGTTTTCTAATACATATTGATTCGCAAACGTTGTATGCGACATCTTACACAGGTCCAAAAGTGCAGGCAGCTCCATTGCTTTGGAATTATTAAACCAAACTAAACAGAAGTAAGAACTCGACAGCCAATAATAATAATCGCTGGCCCAATCCAATCCAATTGGATGAGGGCCTTGAAACATGTTAAAATACTTCATTCAAGACCGTAACGCTACACTACAGTACACTAGCAGACAATGTGGTCAGGATTGCGCTCACTCGAGGCTGTTATCCTGATTTGATTCAAGTACTCATTCAACGCTGAGTCGACTGCAAGAAGACTATGCACAGGCGACCCAACTCCCAGCACATTCTTTGACATTTTATGGAGACGCAAATGCCTTGCACGTTTTCGACAGCGACGGGAAATTTCTGGTGTTAATTCCCTGCATGTGATGCAATGCATTTTTATGCGCCCACGTGGTTGCGAACACATGGCTGCGAGATGGTGTGAGCACGTGGCAAGATCTGTCATAACAGAGATTCTACAGCTGTTCATGGCTTGACACATCTCAACGGGAACCAAAGGCAGACCTTTCTTAAAGATTTATTTTGGATTAATGGTAAGGGATCTTAATGGAATCAGTGACTGAATGACGCTTCAAAATTCCTCTGTAGGAAGCTTGGTGGAAGCAAACACACGCATTATTCTCGATAATTGATCCATATTTGTTCTCCTAAGAAGTAAAAACAAAATAAGTAGATGCATCCGTTTCCTGCTGGGATAAGGTGGAAAAGCACACACAAGAAAACCATCTAGGCGACGTCGACACACCAATCCCACTTACCTACCCCGTCCTTACCTGAAAGGTGCACAATGAGATTCCGTGCCCCTCTACCGCTGGGGTTACTTCACCTGGGTATAGTCACGAAACAAATCTCTCTGCCATCAGTAGATCATCCAGGTACCGACAAGCAATATTTCATATATATTGTATATCAATATACAATTCCCAAAGATTAGAACGAGAAAAAGTAACGCCTAACATTTTAACGAAAAAATCAGTTACTTAAACTATCAACATATATGACAGAGGGTCAACCGAGAGATAATCTAAAAAGCATGTTGCTCTACATTATAACACCAAAGGAACTTATCGATAGTCAATCCCTTAACTTGTCGGATTGTTTGCAGATTTTCCCCGATTGCCTCTTGAATAGAATTTCAGAATGACGTCTCGTGAAAAAATGTCTGACGTGTCAAATATATTGAAAAACGCGGCATACAAATGGGAATTGAGGGTCACGTTTATCCTTGTTAACGAGGGTCAATCTCCAGATCGTCTAATAGGAGGAGAAAACATCCGAAAACAAGTCTGCATTGAGCATCCTTTATAGCAAACTCTGCTGATGCCCAATTATTTCATCAACGGATGAGATTACCAGTCAGCTAACGGAACATAGTCATGCGGGGTATCAAATGAAAAGTCTCGATTAGTGATTTCCGAAGCGGGTACTAGTTTTGATATTAATTGTGAAATGGGCAGTGGCGGTGAAGGAGGGTATTTGGAGGTCTTAGACACGATACGTGATTTTTTTCAGATTTTTGGTTTGAGTAATTTCTGAGAACATGTTCGTGGACGAAATTATCTATTTCCAGCCTCCGTATTCGCCCCTCTTGCATCAAATGAGGAAAGTACTAATCGAGACCTTTCCTTTGATACCTCTCATGACTATATTTGGTGGGAGGTCCCATACATGCAACCCCCCCTTCCTGTTATCTAAACTTGTGTCGATCACGTATTATTGAATGTACATAGACATAAAGCTTGATCTGGGATAGAGCGGATGGGCATGCGCTTAGCCATGCAAAATTTGTGTTAATTTTTGTTCCCGCTGAGCCAATGCTGAACTTGAAGTTCATGGTCAGGGTCGGCGAAATCAGAAATGAACGGGACCGGGATCGGCTGATTTGATTGACAGCTGATCAGCGAGACACAGCACGAGAGAACGTTTTTGCAATTCGAGCAACTGAGATCGAATGCAGAAAAATTGAGTAAGGCGGTTTTGTTCTTTGCGAAAGTTTTATTTTATGAAAATAGATAAAAATAAAAAAAAAACTTTAGCGGGAAAATAGGTTATTAAGGTAGAAAAGCGGTATTAATGAGATCGATGGCAGATTCAACATTTGAAGAAAACAATATTCGCCAGCTTATCCTTTGGAACCAAAATCAAATCGCTTTCATCCGAGGGAAATCGTTGGTGTCTTCGGAAGTAATAGACGCTGTGTTATCGTGATCGGAGGAAAAGAGTACTTTCTTTGAGATTGATAGTTTTGTTACTGGCTCAATGTGAAATCTTTCATTGAGAATTGTCGCGATTTAAGAAAAAATGCGTACACAATTGAATTGAGTCCTAGTTTTTCTTGAGGAACTGAGGTGGAAGTTTTTGAATTGATGTCGTATTTGTTCGTTCCCTGCACACCTATCAATTCTGATTCCTACTAAAGTAAAGCCTTCTTAACAAAAAATTATCTAAAAATCAAGCAACGAGTGAATTCAACGGAGCTTTTTCTTGTTGCGAGTATCTGAACCGCTATCTTCGTATCTTTTCGCCGGCCAGAAGCTCAGCAGCTAATTTCTTTAATTCCGTTTTTCCTCTTCTTTGACCTAGCAAAGCTCCCCTTATAAAGGAGCATCCTTCTGAGGATGTCGAAGCAGGGAGAGAACCTCTCTCTTCTGAGCCAGGAGGAACATCAATCGGGGATGTGATCCGTCGTGGATCTTCCTTTTCGATCGCAACACTCGGGTCCGACTACACACGCGCAATCGAGCCATTCCCCCAGTTATATAGTTTTTCAGGATCCGATGTGGATCCATGCATCGGAAAGGATACGTGAATGTTTGTTAAATGGCACGTGAGGGATTGAAGTGTTTGAATAACCCCCTCCCCTTCACATCCCCGAACCTGACTAGAACAGAGGTAGGTAAGGTTCAATATTTGCTTTCAAACCTCCACGGTCAATTTCGCCATCTTTCTACGTTTTTGAGATAGCTCTTCTGTCTTCGTCCTCCCCGCCCACTTAGGGGTGGGCTTTTGACCATCGCAAATCACATTAAGTCATTACACACTCTTGAAAGGATAGGGCTTCTTTCACTAGTACCCTCGGGAACGCTGTGTTCTGTGGATTCCGCTTTCTCGTTATAGAATGGGCACGCGTCATCTTCAAGTATTCCTACTCTTCTGTGCGTAAATGCCTTGCTTCACAATTGATTACGATTTATTCTAGTTGTTCCCCCAGATAGCTAAAATTTTGGATATACTTCAAGAAATATTAAAAGATGTTATCCAATATTCATACATTGACATTTCGGTGGATCCCACCAGCACCGCCCAATAAATATGAATTATTCCCCTTTTTCGATGACGATCACGAGCCTGGTTCGTCTGCCTTTTATAAATAGTGGGTATCACATTTTACTCTGGATGTGTTTTGAAAAACTTCCTTTAAGACCGGTCCCCTCAGTATGAATTTGAACAATTTGTAAAAAGAAATTAATACACAATTGAAAAAAAACTTAAAATTAAGATTAAGATCTATTTTCGCAAGGTTATCTATTTTATTTTCCCAAAACATAAATACATACCAATTCATATTTCTAAACATTGAATCTTTGTTTCATTTCAGCTAATCAGTTACTACTTCCCAATCTACAAATATTGAACTATGGATAAAGAAGAAGTAGACAAGAAAATATCACCAGGTGCTCTTGAATCATTATCACCGGCAATAACGGCTAGTACAGAGTCTGAAACTTTCGAATCTTGGACTCTAGTCACATCGGATATACCAATGATAAGAAGCAAAATCCCAACTGTCCAAGAAGCGAAAGAATCGACCAAGACTAAAGATTCTGAGTTGAAAGCCCATCTCAAAAACGATGATGATCCACACATCGAAGTCATCAAGTAAGTTTTTGTATTATGAATTTTGAATTAGCTTCTTATTGCCTTCCTAACAATTATTTATTAGCATAACTTATCAAAGTTTCGCTGTACATATAGCAAGTATGTTCAAATAGAGATAATCGCGAGTCCACTGAAAATATTTGTTTGGTAAATATTCTCTAATCTTGTCATACAAATTATAATGCGACCAACTACGAGGCCGAATTATCAAAAGATAAACTTTACTTATTTATCTATACAGTATTTATGAAGAGCAGTTTTTGGTGCAGTATGCCCACATTTTAATATTGATTTTCAAAGAAAATGTCCATTTCCTAGATGCCTCTTATCAAAGCATGGGTTACATGTTCTACCAATCAGTAGTTTCATAAGCGGCGCCGACTCGATGACAGTAAATATGTGACAATGTTAATATAACTTGGGGTGGAGATAAGTGATCCCACAATCTACTCCTTCGCTAACGTATTTCGTTTCTACTCAGCCAAGCATGACTGTCAATTTGTTAAACTTAGTAAGCGCCTTTGTGTTTTTGTTAGGATATTTAACTTCTATCTTTGTGTTAAAGAATGTAAATCCCAGTTACATCTTGCCTAATACGATACCTTTCCATAAAACAAACTCCTGGGCATATCTGGACCAGACAGTTGTACTGTTTATTCTGATTTCCTCATAAGGGACGTGTCATTCCTTCTTGCATTGTTAGCAGGAATAGTGGAACAATCTGCTTTTGCAAGGTGCAAAAGCGATGGCCAAAGTCAATAAAGATGTTTTCTCTACTGATACCGGCCATCCTAATCCTACAAAGCATAAAGTATGATGGTAATGACATCAAATCATAGCCTTATTTAAAATGAATGTGAAAACGATGATGTGTATACCGGAAAAATATATAATCCAGGCTGCTTCCATCTCTGCATTGGATCACCTTCATATGGGCTCCAAATTTCTTCAGATTATGGTCAATTACGCCGTATCCCTACTCGCAGTTCAACATTTCTACAGAGCTTTTATACCTTCTGTGTAGCCCTCCTAAGGGTGAAACGCACCATATACCGTATAATTTCAAATTTAAATTTGAACCGGCGCTGGAATCCAGAGCACAGGCCACGCTTACATATGTGGGTCCTAAAGTAGACTTTACTAACACGGCTACTGTTTGTTTCTTGTTGTCTCTCCTTTTTCTTCAGCCTTTGTCCCGTTCACAAGCGGGGTCGGCTCGTCGTGATCGGTTTCGTCATTTGGCTCTATCGAATGCCTGATCTGGGTGCAATCTCGAGGCTTTAAAATCCCCATACAGCGTATCAAACCACCGTTGGTTTCGGCCTGCTTTTTGGTCGTATACCATCAACTTCGATGTTCAGACCAATCTTGGCAAGTGAATTCTCGTTAGCATGAAAACCCCATAACGATCGCGGATATCCTCATTTCGGATGTGATCAAAACATGTCACGCCTTTAGTCGAGCGCAACATGTTGAGGTGCAATGGTCTCATAGGGAATTTCTATTAGATAACTTTGAGTAAGTCGGAACGTAGAAAGTGGTACGAGGTAAGACAATTAAGTAATGAGACTGATTCCATAAAAACTGTATATTCAAAAATTATTCTACAATTCTGTCATCCCCTTCAAAGTAGTCCCCTTGGGCAGCTACACAACGATTCAAGCGCATTTTCCATTCTTCGTAACATTTCTGGAACGCTTCGACTGGGATGTCCGCGAGTATCCTCGTCACTCACGTCAATTGACTCAAAATTGGATTCCTTTGACCATCGATTTTGTTCTAGGGAACAAAGAAAAGTCACAGGGTGACATATCGGACGAATAAGGCGGCTGTTGCAACGCGGCAATTCCTTTAAAGACTGAATACTGGGACACGCTCAGGTCGATGTGGCACGGCGCGTTGTCGTGATGAAGGATCCAGCTACGAGCGATGCCTAGGCGCACTCTGTTGACTGGTTTTCGTTATCTTTCGAGTACTTGGCGATAGTAGACTTGATTTACGTTTTGCCCCGGTGGAACAAATTCTTTGTGGACGATTCCACGGCTATCAAAAAAGGCAATAATCATCGTTTTCACCTTCGACTTGCTCATGCGAGCTTTTTTCGGGCGGGGGCATGCGGAGACAACCATTGTGAGCTTTGGCGTTTTGTTTCCGGGTCGTATTGGGAACACCAGCTCTCATCGCCTGTAATAACTCAATCAAGCAGCTTGGGATCGTTTTCCACTTGTTCCAAACAGTCTTCTGCGACGGTCATTCGATGGTGCTTTTGCTCCTCAGAAAGGTTCTTTGGAACCATCTTCGCGCCAACCTTTTCTTCCCAAAGTCGCCTGTTAAAATTTGTCTGTTTCACGGTCATACCCAGTTCCGAGGCCAAATTTCGAACTGCTAAACGCCGATATTCACGGACGACTGGCCTCCTACTCCGCGCCTCGTCTTCCAAGCTTTCACACTCTTCCTTAAACTCCTTATGCCATCGAAACAACTGGGCACGACTAAGAGCACTATCACCATGCACGTTTCTAAAGCTGTTTCGCCCAATCTGTTGCAAAATTTTATCGCGACGCGTTGCTCTAGATTTCGTTTCTCCATTTTCGTGACGAACACCACCAACACACGTCTACTCAACAGGACACAGAAGGAGAACTAAACAAGCTAGAGCGATGGTGAATATATCAATGGAGAGGGTAAGGATGTCGGGGAAGGGGATTTGAAGGTTGCAGGTTTACCACAAGCGCGGCAATAAAATCAGTCTAATTACTTAATTATGTAATCTCATACGTCATTATTAAACTACAACATTCCGCAAAGCTGCGATGAAATTAGGGCACCTATGTCACCGTTTTTAGAATTGCTTATGTTTCTAAAACCAACAATTTCCTAATCGCTATGTTTTCCCTCTTCCAGGAAAGATGATAACCACACCGATGGTGAAATGTCCGACGGTATATCTATCATAAGCGATAGTGAAAGCGGCGGACGTACATCACCGCAACCAGCACCACGTCGATTGTCACCAATAAAACGAATAAGTCCACAAAGATCGGTATTCACACAAGCAGATCCAGATTCAGACAATCCAGATGACAATATCGACTCGATTACTTTTAAGCCAATTTCCATCGCATGCGAGACGAAAGCTGCATTGCTATCAACTGAACCACAAACAGGTGCATCAATTGCTACACAAAGTCAAGAACCTGATGAAGCGTCAATAGATTTAATACAAGAACATCCATTCTTGCCTAGATTCAATTTCACCTATGCCTTCTATGTTGCAACATTCATTGCAATACTGGCCATATTCGGACGAATGAAGGAGGCTCCTATGTTTGAGACAAAGGATCTTAATGCAGTTTATTCGAAATTGAACGAAATTTTAGCCAAAACTTCTCACATCGAAGCTATAATCCAAGACACCATAAATGGATTGGACGATCGAAGTTTTGATCAGTACAGCAACATGCTGCTAAGAATAAAAGAGCTAAATGAGAAATTCGAGGCAAACAATTTAGCAATCAAGGATGCCCTAAACCAACTGACGAAGCCTGATAAGTGTCCAGCTAGGAATTTGGATAAGCCTAAGAAAAGGATGCGTGAAAATATGCACGAAGTAGATTATAATAAAGAAAACAGATATGGGCCTGAAGGAGAAAAGCCGCCAAATTATTCGTATCCTTCACAAAAGAAGCCACGAGAGCGTGGGGACGAATCTTTTAGCCAGGAAAAGTCCCGTAGATCCCCGGTAGATAAAACTAATAAGAAATTTGATTCAGACGGGGAAAGCCCTCAATCCAAGGAATTTGGAAGTAGTGAATCGAAACACAAAAACGGTTTTGAAAAACATAAACCTCCTCACCACGATCAGAACGATCGCAAGAATGGTCAAAAAAGACAATACGAGAGCGCCGAACGTGACTCTCACCGTAAAAATGGGTACCACGAACATGACCCCCGCAACAAGAATGGTTACAAAGAGAAAAAATCAAAACACTCTAACGAGCATTACAACAAAAACGACTACGATACAAACTCTAATGAGCAGAATGGAGACTGGATGGAACGACGTAAACGTTACCGTGAGGACGCTCGGCGAAACGCCGAAGATGATGGAAAGAAACGACAATCTGAAGAGGATAACAATTGGTACCTGGAGCGCGGCACAAGCCGTCAAAATGCTCGTAAATTTGAAAATGTTGACAAATGATCGTAGATATTAAAATGGTTACGCTCTACCAATCAAACGAACGTAACGTTTTAAACTTTTCTGAAAATGATTTGACCCTGCTCCAAGGAAAAAGAAATGCATCGATCCATAACTTTTGAATTATATCCTGTACAGAAAAGTATATGCGTAAAGTATTTGCCTAGTTTTTCTATTCCGTTGTAAGAGAAATCGATCGCAAATTCTTCCATATATCTTTTGCTTTTCACGAGGTTCATCGTTTTTAGTTGATTTCGATGATAGTTAGGATATTTTTCAGCCGTTCTTGTGTGGATTTGATATAGAAAGTCTGGTATGTTGTATTAGTAAAATGAAAATGATGTGTTTTGTTGAATTTATTGTAAGCGATATTGTACGAAATGTCGATCTTTTATTGTTTGTGACAAGCTGGTATTGTTCTTTTCTGTGCTCTTCCGAAAGACACAAAACAAACACAATCAAACAAAGAAATAAACACATACGTCGAATGCAGACGTTCCTAATTGTTTACCAATTACCAAATGTGATAAAGTATAAGTATGAGATTATGAGAGAAACTGTAACGAAAAAAATGTACATCTTGTATATTTTTTAATTAATCTACATGAGACACAATAAATCAATAGTTAATTTGAAATCAAGGCTTGTTGTATATGAGCCAAACTGCAAGCAACAAGCATGGACTTCTGCCGCCTTCGTTTTCCATTAGGGCATAGGTATTCGTTTTTTTTTTTTGGGGTAGGGTAAGTGAATGCATTTACGCAGAGATTGTTGGACTCTCGGTTCGATACGTCGTCGGACTACCAACTAAACACCTTTCCATCGTCAGAGAACTAGCCTGGAACCATACGGGGTGCGCAGGAAGTAGTGCCCTTACAATGCGGTCAATCTGCTCGGCCTTAAGTGAATAGGGTTTCCGCAGGGCCCCTATTTTTCGGGTTACCAGTTTATAACCGAGTCCCCACGGGTCCCCATTCACCTCGCCGATCAGACCAGCAGCGAACTTTGCTCCTGTTTATTGCACTGCGGAGTCTACTTTTCCCTGATTTGTACTCCGTCATTATGGTACATGCCTCCTGGGATGCTTTCCCTCGCAGCCCGGGCGCCGAAACGTTGGGGTGGATCCGGGGTTTAGAACTCCCAGTCCTGTTCTTGCTGCCATTTCCAGAATTCGTTTCCCTCTGGAGCCTGTCTGAGGCATGCCTCATTTAAGTGCCTTAGCATTGAAGTCCGCCCATCTGTGTCTAAGATAGCATCATCCAAAGCCCTCAAGCCTGCGTCGAAAGTCCGGCATCGTCTCTTTCGGCGTTAGATAGACATTAAAAAACGTTATCCCTGAACACCAAATCCAGACAAAGCCATCGGCCTCGACCTTAAGTGAGATCCCTAAGGAGGGTGCCGTCCCGAACCCAGATGGTGGCGGTACCTGACATGTCAGGGTGCCATGAAACTGGGTCCTTGTTTTGGTTCTGCTCACTGGTGAGTACTAAATCAGCTTTGGTGTCCGCAGCGAACTGCGCTAGCAACTTGTAAGCGATTGCACTCCGGTGCATATTGCTTTGTAGGATGCGTATCATATTGACCGCGTCCTAGCTCTCACTTTCTCTAGCCCGCAGTGTACGCAACTTTCGCAGCTTTCCTTTTCATTGTAGGTGTTCGCTTTATGGTCTACCTGACCGCATTTACGGCATGTTGCCCTTCTGTCAGGTCCCCGACAGGTTGCAGATGTGTGCCCATAATCCAAACATCTGCAACATTTGGTTGGGGCGGCCCGGTATCCTACACACTATTCAACCAATTCTTATTTTCCTGCTGTTTAGAAGTTTCCTCACGTATTGTTCGGCAACTTCCACAACAGCGAGTTTTTGGCCTCGGGAATTCGCAGAGGCGACACCAATCCGGGCATTAGCGTTTGATGGCCTCTTCTATCTCATCTTTTCTGTGAGGCAGTCAAAGTCTCGGATTTCCAGAGAACACGTGGGTTCCACACTGGAAACCAAAGTTTTTCTGCCAGAAGCCCCTTGTCTACTTTACAAAACGTAACTTTATTTATTGTCTTCGGGCCTAGTTCAACTAGGACTTCACCACCCTTTGTTTTACGAGTGGAAGACATTTCTGCTCCGATATCTTCAGGTTTGATCTTGTAACGTATTTCACTGAGGACTTCCGCAAGTCTTGCCTTCCGTCGGCTTAATAAGTAGAGCTGGCGGTCTAGCCCTCCTTCGTCTCCCCACCTTATCATTTGGTGCTCCGTCCTTCGTGTCCACCTTAATTTTAGGCAGTTTTTCTGATAGAACGACGTGTTGTTGTCTCTTGTAACTCTTTGCCTTCTTCTCTTGAGCCCTGAAGAGTACCTGAGTGAAGTCTCCTTCAGATGTCCCTTCCTCCTTTCGTTTTCTCCCCAGTTGGCTCTGCAATGGGCTGTCAGCGATCCGTTTGGTACGCGTAGTGTTCTTGTCGGCAGGCGCGATTGTTTCTGTTTCCCGCGGATTTTCTCTTACTCTTCGTATCATCATCATCAACGGCGCAACAACCGGTATCCGTTCTAGCCCTGCCTTAATAAGGAACTCCAGACATCCCGGTTTTGCGCCGAGGTCCACCAATTCGATATCCCTAAAAGCTGTCTGGCGTCCTGATCTACGCCATCGCGCCATCTCAGGCAGGATCTGCTTCGTCTCCTTTTTTTACCATAGATATTGCCCTTATCGACTTTCCGGGCTGGATCATCCTCATCCATACGGATTAAGTGACCCGCCCACCGTAACCTATTGAGCCGGATTTTATCCACAACTTGACGGCCATGGTATTGCTCATAGATTTCGTCGTTATGTAGGCTACGGAATCGTCCATCATCATGTAAGGGGCCAAAAATTCTTCGGAGGATTTTTCTCTCGAATGCGGCCAAGAGTTCGCAACTTTTCTTACTAAGAACCCAAGTTTCCAATGATGTTCTGAGCATATGGGGCTATCCGGCCTAGCAAGATAGAGGAGAATATATTATAGATGATACTCAGCAAATACCTCTATAATTGCTACATTGTGCGATATCTCCCTTTTTATGTATGGCTCTTTGCCAGTCGTCAGACATTGATTCGCTGTCCCACACCTTGGGCACAAGTTGATGAACTACTTGGTGTAATTTCAAGCAAATTTCTCTCTTTGTCTCGGCAGGATGAACATCGAGGTGTGTAAGGCTTCATCCTGCTGACTTGTTGGTAAAACTTCTGCGCCTGGTGCGGTTGCTTCCTGTACTTTGAGTTGGCAGACCTGTTGGTTCTCCCAGGCTTCGTTTTTCCGTCTGCGAAGTTGCTTCTCCGCCCGCCGGAGTTCGTGATAAGTCTCTGCTCGCGCCCGTGTCCTTTGAGAATGCAACATTACTCGGTATGCAGCATTCTTCCTTTCCGTCGCTAGTTTCCCTTCATGGTCAAACCAGTCGTTCCGAATCTTTTTGCAATTGGGGCCAAGTATGTTTATATATTTATGATAACGTTCTTAGGTGATTGTGAAGATCATTTGTTCCCGTTCCCGGGGTTCCCGGGTTCGTCGTTGTGTTATCCGTTCAGTCCGAGGCTCCCTTCGTAACAAGTTGTTTTCCGTATAGGGTTGTCAGCCCTACCCAACCCCCAACCTGGAGACCAGTTGAGAAAATTTGTCCCGTTTTCAGGTGCGGGAGACTCACTTGCATCCTTCACCGTCTGCAGCTTTTCGTTAAGAAAGAACTCTCAGCAGTCACCAGCAGTTTGGTAGTAGAGCTGTTGGTGTTGGTTCAGCCGGCGTTTCCCAGGTTTCATGCTCCATCGTGGGTACCAATCCACGTTTCGCCCTGGGACCTATACTACCCTTTGACCGCCTGTAAGGAGGGCGGTTCTCGGACTGTTACTTCGGTGTATTGCTTCCTCCAGATTCACTTGCCCCAAACACATGACTAGTAGGTAAACGGGTTCTCGTCAGTTGGATGAACGTATTTTGAAGGAATGATTTTAGTATCTTGCGGAGAAAACTCGACGTTGAGACCTTGCCAGAAGTTTTTCGCTCTTTTTGCTTTACCAAGCTGATTGTTGTTGTTGTTGCTAAAAAATCATAAGTCGCCAGGAGCCGATGGAATTACAACCGAATTGGTTAAATATGGAGGCGACCAGTTACACCAAGTAGTTCATCAACTTGTGCTCAAGGTATGGGACAGCGAATCAATGCCTGACGATTGGTAACGAGGCATTATCTGTGCCATACATAAAAAGGGAGATATCACACAGTGCAGCAATTATAGAGGTATCACGTTGCTGAGTACCATCTATAAGATATTCTCCACTATCTTGCTAGGCCGGATAGCCCCATACGCCCAGAACATCATTGGCCCATACCATAGAGGCTTCACTCCAGGCAAATCAGCAATAGATCAGATTTTCTCTCTGCGGCAAGCGATGGAAAAACTGTTGGAATATGGGCAATAGATGCACCATCTGTTCATCGACTTTAAAGCCGCCTATGATAGCATAGCCAGGGTAAAACTGTACACGGCCATGAGAGAATTTGGTATCTCAACGAAATTAATAAGACTGACTAGGCTGACCCTGACCAATGTGCGAGGCCAGATAAAAGCAGCAGGATCGCTCTCAAGACCATTCGACATCAACAACGATGTACGACAAGGGGATGCGCTATCATGCGTCCTCTTTAACCTGGCCCTCGAGAAAGTGAACCGTGATGCTGAGGTAAATGCAAGAGGTACGATCCTCTTCAAGTCCACCCAACTACTGGCCTATGCTGACGATATCGACATCATGGGAAGAACCACCCGAGACGTACAAACTGCCTTCATCCAGATCGAGCAGGCGGCAATTGGCGCGAGATCTTGGGCTGCACATCAATGAAGGCAAGACAAAATATATGGTGGTAACGTCAGCACTGAAAACGAACCAGCCAACAACATCAATCCGCACTGGTCAAACGGGAAGAATAAAGATAGGAGAATACAACTTTGAGACCATTGACAATTTCTGCTATCTAGGGTCGAAAATCACAACCGATAACAGCTACGATGATGAAATCCGCGCCCGGTTGTTGTCAGCCAACAGAGCCTATTTCAGCTTACAAAGACTGTTCCGCTCGAAACGTCTCACCATAGGGTCAAAGCTCTTACTGTACAAGACTATGATCTTGCCAGTCCTCATGTATTCCTCGGAAACTTGGGTTCTTAGCAGGAAAAATTGCGAACTCTTGGCCGCGTTCGAGAGAAGAATTTTTGGCCCCCTACATGAGGATGAACGATTCCGTAGCCTACACAATGACGAAATCTATGAGCGATACCATGACCGTCCAGTTGTGGATAAAATCCGGCTCAATAGGTTACGGTGGGCGGGTCACTTTATCCGTATGGATGAGGATGATCCAGCCCGGAAAGTCTATAAGGGCAATATCTATGGTAGAAAAAGAAGACGAGGCAGACCCTGCCTAAGGTGGAGCGATGGCGTAGGTCGGGACGCCAGACAGCTTTTAGGGATATCGAATTGGTGGACCTCGGCGCAAAACCGGGATGTCTGGAGTTCCTTATTAAGGCAGGCCTAGACCGGATACCGGTTGTTGCGCCGTTGATGATGATGAAGCTGATTGTTGGGCAGGGCCTGTGCTTGAGCTGCATGTGGGATATTTAAGTGCAATATTGAGTGCTAGCAGGTTTCCTATAAATATCAAACGAGTGCTGTTCGTTAAGGCGTTCAAATAAAGTGGTCTAAGAAGAGGAGTTGGTGTAATGTGCTACCTTCAGGTTTAATGTGTAACAGACAGCTCTCGTCCCATATTTATAAACTAGTATCCAGTGTGCACCAACTATTAGCAATTCGAAAACAATTTCCGAGGTTGGAAAAGAGTAGCGTCCGTTAGACTGTATAGCAGGCAATTGACAATAATCCCTTCCGAAGAGAACAAGCATCACGTATGTTATTCAAGTCTGGCACAGCAGTTACAACACATACTTAAAAGGTACGACATATTGGCGATTGGCGTAATTAGTAATTAGGAACTAGAAAGAAGCCACCATATTGAAAAGACATAGGATTATAGAATAAGGTCTTCAAGTAAATATTAACGATCAACAGGTCCTGAAACAAGTAAATAAAATTAATAAACTTGACGTGTTTGACTGACTTTTATTTAGGCAATAAGAGATCCTGTGCCCACACCCATTTGATGTCAGACTGGACCAATCGAAAAGAAACGTTCTGCACTTTTCTGATTCACGGGCCATTTTTTTAGGACTAAGTACCTAACTTTTGAAAAAGGCAACCTGGAGTTTCATCAACCTCCGTTATTGACGATACTCCCAGGGTAAAGGTAAGGCAGCGTCTGACAAATCTGCTCTGTACTAAACGAAATCGTAGGTCGCTTTTTTTAAAAGCTGGTAAGGTACGTAGTTATATTTTGTAAATAATTTGAGCTATTATAATACTGGCTTGACGGTTTCGATCGCAGGGCAGAGGCGATCTTATCAGACGCTGTCTCAGCGCTTCTACCCTGCGGAGCAGCATGACCGAAAGCGGCGACGGGTGACATTTAGCTCGTTTTTATTGAATTCAAAACCCGCCAAGAGTATGAATTATAACGACCGAAATCGCCCTTAAACTGACCCAGGACATACTATATTCATCGAGTTGGGATGTGAACTTCCAACCCATAAAGTTGTCGTTAATTTATATGTACGGGGTATTTGATTTAAGGGATCAGTTCTTGCTGAAAGAGTATATCAACTTCTTTTTTCGATTTGCTGCACATATTTTTTTTTTATTATCCAACCTTTATCAAAAGTGATGAAAAAATTCTCGAATAATCAGCAGTCAAGATTCAAACCATTAAAGATTCAGTCTTAAAAAAGTACTAACTACTTTAACGACTGCTACGCCGCGACACGGCAATTCTGATAAATTCATTGACGTCTCCTTCTCTCTTAGCAATTGCACTAGGCAATCATGAACTGATTGTGTAAAATTTCTTTTAAATAAGATAAATAAAAGAGTTATGGCTCAAAGAAGAGTTTTTTCTTTGGCAAGGAAAATTTGTTTACCGGGTACACTGACAAATGTTATAAATGCCGCGCCGCGTAGTAACGCACGATATCTCGTATCATGCATGTCGTCGAGGATAATTTTGCCGGGGTCCGGTACGGCCGGAATGTCTACACGAAATTTCACAAGCAAAAGTGCGGTTAAGTTAAATTTGTCTCGACTGATCTGTCTAGACAGTTAGTGGAAACAAAATTTAAATGTTGAAATTGTTTCCCTGTTTCAGGTACAGATGATACAAAAGAGGCAACAAAAGGCACATCGGCTGCTTCGGCCGCAGTGGAGGCCGCGCCTCAGATCCTTTCAAAATTATTCCCGCAAACTGCAGAACCTACAACCGAGGAAGCAGAACGGGAACGTAAAAAACAGGAGGAGGAAAGTCGCAAGGAGAAGGAGAAATCGTGGAAACGGATGAAGCTGAGGTGAGGAACGTGCAAGTTGCATTAGATTAGGTTATAACCTTGTGGTCTCTTTGCTTGGACAGTTTCGCAATTTTTGGAGCCTCAGCTGGTATGCTCGCTTTCTGGGCGGTATATAATTTCGGTTCGCCGGAATGCGATCCTGAAGGAAACATTATTGAAGATGAGTTCAGTAAATTACCAATTGTACAGCAATATTTGCAGAGGATGTGGAAATCAATGACTTACTATCAAAAGGTAAGTGGAAGTTTAGCAGGTGTAGGAATACGTCAGGGATTTGGAATTCTGTTTATGCCTCCAAATTAGCAGATTGTCGAAGACCGTGTGAAGGATTAAAAAGAGATATTCTGTCGCTTCAAGTTTATGTGAGTTTTTTTGCTGTCGGTCAAACTTTTGAGTACCTGATGAAGCTGTTAAGGGTCTCCTCTAGGATGACATTAGCTGCCTCGACCCTAATATCAAGTTGTCAGCTAATTCAGCAGTCGTATAGTTACTGTATGGGCGAATTGAATAAACGTTCCGTTGAAATATACCCTAGGTTACTGATCCAAGCCTTAAGTAGTTACCAGCTTCGGCTTTCTGTTGTAAAAGGAAGCATCGGTTTTGTCTGTGTGTTCGTACGGCAGAAGCACTTCTCTTCTCTATTGTTTTTCAGTGGGGAGCTGTCTTGCTGACGATTGGAGTGGACAGTGGCACTTACACCACTTTCTCTTTCAGTTTAGGTCCCACCTTCTAGCTTCGTAATATAATCGGTTTTTCAGTAAGGACAACACTTTTTTTTAATGAAATACAGAACAGAGATATTGAGCTGAAATTTATTGCTGTGCAGAACAGATGTTACTTTTAAGTAGGGAATTGGATATTGTTCATAAGATATCTTCATCATGTTTGCACCGATCGATTCTTTGGGGACGATTTTTCGCCCCTTTTCTACACAAATCCGGATAGCTGAGTGGTTAGAGCATAAGGCTGTCGTACGGAAGGTCGCGGTTCAAATCTTGCTGGCGGCAGTAGGATTTGTATCGTGATTTGACGTTGGATACCAGATAACTCAGCTGTGAATGAGTACCTGAGTCAAATCAGGGTAATAATCTCGGGCGAGCGCAATGCTGACCACATTGCCTCCTACAGTGTACCGTTACGGTCTTGAATGAAGTGCTCTAACACATTTGCTCCCCAATATGGTTTGTTGCGCCAACGATTATTATCATTTCTACACAAATCATAGGCAATTTCGAAGAATCACACACGAGGATCCACGCCACAAGGTCAATGTTGTATTCGGCTGAGGACTGTTCTTTGTATGTACGTAGTCGTAGCTCGTTCTTTCCTAATGTGTGCTTTTACTGTGTAATGACCGGCGGTGAGTAAGAAGTACAATCGAACCAAGCTTAATTGCATTCGAAGAACCGCGTGTGGGTGCTACGGAGACTCTGCGGTCTTGCCCTCGTCCCCTAGAGCCTTTACAATAAATAAGGCCAAAGTCACATCCTAAACGAAGTGCCCCGGGAACTCTAGGAACATTTAGAGTAATGTTCGAGCCAACGAACTGGCCAGATGGAGCTCTGCTTTTGAAAATCGCAATGATTAACATCCGCTGATTTCAGAAGGTAAAGGCTCATTATCTGTGCAAATTCGAGGTGGATTTGGCCCTAATATAACAAGATTTGAGCGGAAGAGCTTTTGGGTAAGACGCGTGTAAATGCGTATACGATAACAGCGGTTTGCAAGAAGCACTGGCCTTTAGGGGATCATGACTCATCATGTCCTCCACTTCGCGTTGCCAAATTTGCGGATGGTTGGGAAAAACGAAAAACTCTCAAGAGCCAGGATATGGACACAACGTAAGCAATTCCTTGGTAACTTCAACAAGATATATGGTTACAGGGAGACGAAGCTGTAAATGCTACAGACTGGCTCTGAGCTGGCATCATTCTGCTCGCCTTGCCCTTCCCAGAGCAGTGATGGCCTTCGGAGTTTGTAGCATCCCATCAGCACACCACAGCGTTAATTTAGCTTCTCAGAGCAATCGCTCATACCTAGTTACATAGTAAAATCTAATGTACTTCGAATTCATCCCTTACAATGTATTAGTATGAAGTCCCGAAATGCCCTTCCTTTCAACCATTTTAGAGTTAATTATTTCAATATAATTGTTTTACGAGTAGATCCTTTCGGTTTATATATAGCATAACCCCCAATCATATCTTCGGGCCATCGTCATCGATTTCTGGCAATTTGTTTCAATTTCTCCGCAGGACCTTTCGGGACACTTTCAACTTCCTTCAGTGTTCTTCTCAATGTAGCTGTAGGGTGATCCACTCTTTGGCTTTCCTAGGGTAGTTGAATCCATTGTATGGTTCGGTAGTCCGAAATGAATCGTTGTCCTTTCTCAATGCATAACCTATTTACTTCTTATCAACACGTCCACCGGTATCTGGTCCCTACGCCAGCCCAGGTTTTCATTTGATGTCGTCTCAGGCCAGAAAATCCCGATGACAGGACGCAGATTCGATGTCACCGTTGGCAGAAATAATGGTATCAATACATCCAAATTTACAATGCATTCAATATTCTACCTATCAAATGTAGGAAAATTACGATAGTCTGTCAGACTGAGAACCTTGGATTCTTTGGTATTTATTTTCAGTCCGATTTTGCTTGCTTCCTCTGAATTCAGCGCCTTTAGGCCAAGGTTCATGACTTACCAGAACAGTTATAGTTACATGATCCATTGAACCCTCGCCATCTTCCAGCCGCCGTTGCAAAAAGAAACACTCTGGCAGATTCCGACTGCTGTCATTTCTCTTTGAAGGAGCAGTCCGTATCCGATTTCGAATCATTATTATTTGTGCCAACTTTTATGTACGTCCTTGATGGGGAAGGTCATAGACAACTATATTAGAACTAACGTTCTAAAGCGGTTTTCCCTACATCAGTGTCAACACGCCCACCGGACAGGACGCTCAACTAAAACTGCTCTGTATCAGATGATGGATGTATTACGGGATGCCATAGAAACAGAAGAAATAGCACTGTGTACATTTTTGGATATCGAAGGAGCATTCGATAACACATCGCACACAGAGGTGCAAGATGCCCTGTTCCGCAAGGGAGTGGGAAACAGCCTGGCTTTCTGTATGGGCAAAATGCTAGAGAGTAGGCAAATAGAAGTACAGACAGGTACAAATTCTATTGTCATGAATACTACTCTAGGTTGTCCACAGGGCGGGGTACTATCGCCGCTTATGGTGGAGTATGGGAGTGGACGAACTCCTGAACGTGCTAACACATACTGGAATACAGGTTCAGAGTTACGCGGACGACATTGTTTTAATCTGTAGGGGCAAATATGAGATTAAGAATTACTAGTGCCTGGACGGCGAGGCTGCGTATTAATCAAACCACAATAGTACCATTCACTAGGGGAGCCATAAGCTTACATGACAAGAAAGTGAAACAAGAAACAGGTCAAATATTTCGGAATTCCGGTAGACCAAAAATTACTCAGGAAGACGCATGTCGGAAAGCTATAAGGGCTCTAATGACTTGCAGGTCCATAGCAGCAAAAGAATGGATTTGCACTCGAAGATACTACTTTAGATATACACTGCAATAGTAAGGCCAATGATTGCCTATGGGGCGATAATCTGGCCAGAAAGAACTGAACTCAGCACACAAGCTAGGGAGTTACACAAACTCCAAAGACTGGCTTGCGCGTGTATTAGTGGGACAATGAGGGTATGCCCAATGGCAACCCTCGAGGTCCTTTTGAGGTTTAAACCTCTCCATCTGCACATTCAGGTGCAGGCAAGGAGGACAATCTTCAGGATGGAAGATTGATATTGTTTCTAGGCGGTACCCCGAATTATTGATACCAAGGGATAACATGTCAACGATGTTTGAATTCGATAAGAAGTTTGAAACATATTGGATTAGCAACTTTGAAAGCGTGGTTGTAACATACTGATAATTGATTACTTGGTACACTAACGGATCCCTCACAGCAAAGCGAGCGGGTGGTTATTGGTACAAGGAAAATGTGCTTGGAGGCAATGGGTATGCACACTAGCATTTTCCAGCCGGAAATATACGTAATAGACAAATGTGCCTCCTTTAATCCCCAAAGCAATTACAGGGGGCAGAAAATTGCTATTCTGACTGACAGTCAAGCAGCAATCAATCAGCAGGTGAACTCTAAATTGGTATGGGAATGCGTTGAGAGATTGAATACGCTAGGCTCGCTCAATAAGGTGTGGATTCTCTGGGTCTACCAGAAATAGAGCAGCCCAAGGTTTATTAGGGGATAAGAACCCAAGCGCACAAAGAAATGTTTAACCCTCACCGAGAGGAACCTCCGAATCATAGTGGGAAGCTAGGGATATCTACGGACACTGCCTGCAGGTTCTGTGCGGAGTGTTGAAACCTCTATATACTTTCTGAGACAATGTCCGGCACTTGTGCAAAGTAGGGAGAACACTTAATACCAGATGCAAAGTTGAAAGATTGGAAGTAGGGAATATACTAAAATTCCTAACGGTTATAGGCTTGCTTTATACATTATAGGTAATAGATACACTATGACTAGTAAAAGGAGCACAATAGTTCCTTAAGGACGCAGTGTAACTTCCCCTTAACAAAATAATAATAATGTACGTCACGGTGAAGTTTACACTGCATTTCATGGAATTCAAAACGTGACTATCTGAGTAGCGGTAGTGAAAAAAACATTTTCTGCGCGATATACTCTTCAAGAAAATTGCGTCTGATCAGCAATATATTTTAGCTACTGTCGAACGGCTGCTGCACCATGAAATAGCCATGGAAGCAACATGCAAGGGAAAGTAAATGACCGTTAAGAGATGACCTCTTCCGAGGCCCCAGCCAGTTCCTCTCTTTTTCCTCACACGCAGGAAACAATCCGTAAATCTACTGCTCATCACGGTATGACTGATTTGACTGAATGCTTGTTTGACTATAGTCAGACACGAGAGCAGAATTATACCAATCTTCAAACCATCACATTACATGTTACCAGAGCCGAGTTAGTCACAATATCATCTCTAGAAAACCACTTTCAGACGGCGTCTTGCGGATACACTCAGCATTAATCACCGAGAGGAGTAGAAATTCAAAGGTTGCATTTGCTTGGCTACAGCAACGGGCACATCTCTAAAATACTGGGAGAGAGGTCAACCGTCGGCACTTTCCACAGAAATAAAAATATTGACCGAAAATATTCTAGGGGTAGGCACGCGAACATTTACGAAATGATTCCGCATTCTTCGAAGTCGGTGAATGAGATTCGGCGTGAACTGTCCAACGGAACATTCGATCCACCAAATGTGGAGGCAAAAGGGGCATTGACAACGTGTGAAGCTTTAACTTTCCTTCCTTCGGCGATCGTTTGAACTTCAAAATCTTGGCTTAGCTGATGATAACGCCCGTGATCAAGCACGGTGAAGGTCCAAACATAATTATTTGAATCCTTGCTTTTTACATACTGTGATTTTCCGTTTTCTTATATTTTGACGATAAATTGCATTTGCATTTAAAAATATTTTGTTTCCACCAACAGATGATCCAGGAGCCTTCCCGTGCAAAACTTCTTCCAGATCCATTGAAACCACCCTACATTCAACCACCTTACACATTAGTCCTAGAAATGAAGGATGTTCTCGTTCATCCCGACTGGACATATCAGACTGGATGGCGTTTCAAAAAACGACCGGGCGTTGATACTTTCCTCGAGCAAGCCGCCAAACATTTTGAAATTGTTGTGTTCACAGCCGATCAAGGAATGACGGTATTCCCCATACTTGATGCTCTCGATCCAAATGGCTACATAATGTATAGATTAGTTCGGGACGCTACACATTTCGTTGATGGACATCATGTGAAAAATCTAGACAATTTGAATAGAGATTTGAAAAGGGTAAGCTATGAAGATGGACAGTGATTGGAATGCACTTATAAATATTTTGTTTCGTGCTTTAGGTTATTGTTATTGATTGGGATCCCAACTCAACAAAACTACATCCTGATAACACATTTAATATTGCTCGATGGACTGGAAACGACGATGACACTACACTGCTTGATTTGGTCGCGTTTTTGAAAAGTAAGTAGACCAAATTTATGTAATAATTATAGAGTCAAGTCTTAAAATAGAAGTTAAAAATACAGTGAACAAAAGATAGTTGTTTAATAATTAATCTGATTTAATAATCCAATTAGCAACTTAAAGTCCATCGGCTGAATAACGGTCTTTTGCTTTTATGTCGAGTTTCAGATATAAATTATTATAAAATCTAAGAATTATATTCTACATCTATGAAAAAGACCTTGATTCGGATGCTTATAACTTCTCAATATGTTTTCGGCTTACCTATAATTTCTTATTATTTTGCACGAAGTAATTCCAGGATGAAATGTTTTGCTAGCTTAAAACATTGCTATTTACTTAACCTGCTATATACCATAGTATACACATTTTAATTTAGCTGTCAGTTATCTGCCCTCATCATCTACCATTGACTTGTACTACACGATTTATATCTAACCCTATTTTCAGCTGTTGCAACTGCTGAAATCGATGATGTTCGCGAAGTTCTCCAATACTACAAAAGCTTTGATAATCCACTGGCACAATTTCGCGAAAATCAACGAAAACTTCTGGAACAAATGGAACTGCAAGAGCGCGAAGAAAAGCAAAAAGAGACTCCCGTTGTAAAACGATGGACGCCCAGTTTCCTAGGACGTTCTCGATGATAATTATAGCTTAAATGTAGTTTATGAACTAAGTACTGTGCATGCGTTGCAATGTCTGTTGTGTACGTGAAACAAATGTGCGAGACAAATGACGACAAACACGATTTCGAGAACTTACGATAACAAAAGTAGTAACTTTTTTTTCCTCTGTCTATCTCGCGGTCTACACTTTATATCAACCATGTTTTGTTATATTTTGTTAAGATTTTCTCCCTAGGACCAAATCGTTTGTTGCTAAATTTAGTTGTACGTAAAAGATTCACTTTTCACACTCCAAGTCAAAATGTCTGAACAGATTTATTTGAAATTGCCGGAAAACCTAATGGGGACATGCTTTTTACACAAATAACAAATTTGTATTTAAATTTTGTAATATATTCTCCTTAGTTTAGCATGAAAATAAATTATTTCAGGAAAACCGATTCTTTCATTTTTCAATAGTTATTTATACATAAACTTATCCACTTATTGATCACCAGAAAAGAGGTAAATCTGCATAGACAATATCGTCAGCATAGGCCAATGGTTGGATGTACTTCATACTCCCCAAGAGGATGTTGCCTCTCCAATTAACATCAGCATCATGGATTACTTTTTCCAGGGTCAAGTTAAAAAGGATATATGAGAGGGCACCTCCTTGCCTTAGTCTGTTGCTGATGGTGAAAGTCTCAAGAGTGATCGTGTTGCCTTTATCTGGCCTCTCGCATTGATCATTTTATTAGCCCAGTCAGCCTTATTAATTTAGCCGGGATATCGAATGTTATAGCTGTGTATAGTTTTACCCTTAGCTATACTATCATAAGCAGGCTTAAAGTCGACATAAAGATGGTGCAAGAATTCTGTGTTGATTTCCATGGAGTGGAGCCTCTTTGCTATGGGCCGATGATATTCTGCTCTATTTGGCTATTAAAATCTCCAAGTACGACTTTGATATCATACTTGCATTCGTCCCACTGCTTCGTAGAAAATATCCTTCTTCAACTCTCCACTCTCCTCTGTAGAGGTGTGAACGCTAATGACCTCTTCTGCAAAAGACGGGTTTTCTCTGCAATATACAGCGCCTAAGATACTTTGTCCGTGCGGTAATGTTTGAGGATTTCTTGGCCGCTCTTTGTCGTGCGTTAATGTACATTCAGATGCTAATCGAATAATTCTCCGTTCGGAGCGAGGACTTACAGTTTTTGGCTACGTTTTTCACTTTTTCTTACCATAATTTGCAGGGCCCCGAATAAAGTTACATTCCGCATATCTGCTTCACAACACGATTCGAGCAGTTCCGTTATGGGGTTTTTTTCCTCATCTATTTTTTTATAATCTTCAATTCATTGACGGTCAATTGTTTTTCTCTGCTCATTATCATGAATTCACTACTGAAAATTAGTTCAAAATCACCTTCGAACATCGGAAAATAATTGTAGAAATACTTTTTGTCTTCTTACAAGACAAATGTTCACAACCCGAATGAACAAAGAATATTTTTTCCTTGTATCTTATCATTTATACCTACCTTAAAAGCAACTTTCTTTAATTACGCGATACGTTATAACGGAAAACCTCTCTTAATTATTCAGAATAATGTAACGAGTGTAACCATCTCAGATACAGATACAATCACTTTACTGCTTTGGCACCATGAGTGGATACATTAAGGGGACATCGACCTCTGCCTTTGAGTTTGCTTGCAGTTGGGAGACATTCTGAGGAGAGATGTTGGCAGATCATGAGTGCCATTGATGGTCATTGATAATACAAAGTAACCTCCACCATTGACACTGCGGGTTTGAAGAAACCGCTGGCTTGCATCTTTCCTGATAATAAACTAACTTACCCTTGATAATTGAATTATTATTTTAGGACAAGTAATGAAACACAATAAACAAAAGCTGAAAAACAGCCATACATAAAAGTAAAAATACTAGGACTACCGGAAAGTTCTGTCCGATAGAGTCACTCGAAATTTCAATCCATATGCACATGTTGATTTGAGACATATATGACTATCTCTCTTTACCATTGCATTTACATACATGTACTCTCCTAGTTAGTTAGTTTAGTTAACTGGGGGGAGCCGCAGCTCCGAGCACTCAGCCCGTTATTAGGCCCATTGTACTATCCCCGTAAGTTGCCTATGCAATGGCTTCCCGCCTACGGTGTTCGCAGGCTTCAGCGAATCTGAGAACATTCTCAAGAGGTAGAGAGTGTGCAGATTCTTCATTGAAGAAAACTTTGCCAAGGTGTCTTCGTCTGAGATCTGAGGATGCCGGGCAGCTGCATAAAAAGTGCAGGGCTGTCTCCTCCTCCTCCTCACATTGGCTGTACACAGCCGAAACCACTACCCCAATCTTTTCCATATGGTAGTTTAAGGAGCAGTGTCCCGTCAAAAGCCCTACTAGGGTTTTCATGTCCCACTTCTTAAGGGACCAACCGACCATATTCGGAAGGTAGGATTGGTCTATGAATGGGTGCCTGATGAGTTAAGTGAAAAAAATTTTCGAGTCGTCATATGCACATCTCTGCTTGCTCGATACAAAAATGGACCTTTGTTGGACCGGAACTGGTGACGAAAAATGGATTACATACGAAATCATCGTGAAGAAAAGAGGATATTGCAAGCCCCGACAGCCTGCTCCTCCACTTCTAAGCCGCGCTTGACCCTGACGAAAAGAACGTTGTGTATATGGTGGGACATCGAAGGACCAACACATTATGAGCTTTTGAAACCTGGTGAAAAGCTAAATTCGGAGATATTCTGTACGCATATGAATGATTTACATAAAGCAATAAGAGAAAAGAGGACGGCGATCTTTAATAGGAAGCACGCTATAGTGCATCATGATAATGCCAGACCGCATGCTGCTTTGGCTACTCATCAGAAAATCGTAGAGCTAGACTGGGAAATTCTGTCACATTCACCATACTCCCCAGACCTCGTACCCTCCGATTATCACTTGTTTCTCTCGTTGGAAAACTTAAAACTGAAAAAAATTAAAACTGAAAGCGTTGTCAACCAGGCACTAGTTGAGTTTTTCGCCTCTAAAAATAGATCATTTTTTAAAAATAGCATTTACAAGCTGCCATCACGCTGGCAAGAAGTCATAAGTAACACTGAAAAGTATGTTCTACAATGAATTTTATTAAATGCAGAGTCGGAGAAGAGTACCTTCTTTGAGGCAGTTGAGCGGACCCTCGAAGTCTGTCCCAAGTACGATATCAAAATCATACTTGAAGATTTCAACAGTTAAGTAGGGATGGAGCCCGTATTCAGACGATACGTTGGCTCCCATAGCTTACATGGGGATACCAATGGGCCACCTCTCAGCCTTGATGAATATAAGAACATATAGGGGGGCCAATATAGACTCGGACCATTATCTCGTTGGCATAGTTCTCCGAGCTGGAATTACGACACCACCTCCCCTCCCCTCTGACAATCAGGTGAGAGTGAATACTGAAGGCATCCACAACACAGCCCTCCGCAACACCTATAAGAGAGAAATAGATGCCGCAATAACCGCAATCAACAGAGATCCTGGAAATGAAGCATCAACAAATGATCTTGACAATCACCTGAAGAACGTTATCATTAATATGGCCACAAACATACTTGGCCCCAGCCGCAAAAAGAGTCGGAACGGCTGGCTTGACGATGAATGTAAGCTAGCAACGGAACGGAAAAATGCTGCATACTGAGTAATGCTGGATTCTCAAAGGACGCGGGTACGCACGGAGACTTATCACGAACTCCGGCGAGCGGAGAAGCGACTTCACAGACGGAAAAAGGAAGCCTGGGAGAACCAACAGGTCTGTGAACTCGAAAAGTACAGGGAGCAACCGCATCAGGCGTGCAAGTTTTACCAACAAGTCAACAGGATGACACCTTATACGCCTCGATGTTCATCCCGCCGAGACAAAGAGGGAAATCTGATTTCCGACAGAATGGGCATATTAGAGCGATGGGTTGAGTACTTTGATTAACTACCAGAACATTGGCGAGTTGGAGGTCCCGCCAACTGAAGACGACGGACAAGTACTGCCACCACCAAGTATAGAAGAAACAGTCCGTGCAATTCATCGGCTTAAAAATCATAAGTCGCCAGGAACCGATGGAATTACAGCCGAATTGGTTAAATATGGAGGCGACCAGTTACACCAAGAGGTTCACCAACTTGTGCTCAAGGTGTGGAACAGCGAATCAATGCCTGACGACGCGCAAAGAGGCATTATCTGCCTCATACATAAAAAGGGAGATATCACACAGTGCAGCAATTATAGAAGTATCACGTTGCTGAGTACCATCTATACGATATTCTCCGCTATCTTGTTAGGCCGGATAGCCCCACATGCTCAGAAGATCATTGGATACTGGTACCATGGGAACCGGGAAAGCCCCTGGCCTCACATACTTCGGGTGAATTCCTGTTGTATGTGAGGACAGCTCGGTTATTTGCGGTTGGCCCCCCTAGTGGGAGTTTCATGGTGGTTGTGGTTATGCTCAAGCGAGAAGAGACCTTCGGGCCTCGACGTGGTGTTGCGTATCAACACGGGTGCCGTACTCCATAGTTCGGTAGAGATTTAGGTAATTCTTGCATCCACCAGTATGAATGATAAGCCATGCATTTGGTATAGACTGGTACCGTTGTTGCTTGTCTCAGCGGGGCTCATCAATCAATCCGTGTCTTAAGAGGTCCGTAGGATTAAGTCTCACGACAGGTACCTACGTAAAACACCATGGGCTTCACTTGTATTTCTCGGAGACTTGAGTTCTTAGCAGGAAAAATTCCGAACTTTTGGCCGTGCTCGAGAGAAGAATCCTCCGAAGAATTTTTGGCCACCTACACGAGGATGGACGATCTCGTAGCGACGTAACGACGAAATCTATGAGCGATACCATGACCATCAGGTTGTGGGTAATATCTGACTCAACAAGTTACGGTGGGCGGGTCACTTAATCCATATGGATGAGGATGATCCAGCCCGGAAAGTCTATAAGGGTAATATTTATGATAGAAAAAGAAGTCGAAGCAGACCCTGTCTGAGATGAAACGATGGCGTAGATCAGGACGCCAGACAGTTTTTAAAGATATCGAATTGATGGACCTCGGCGCAAAACCGGGATGTCTGGAGTTCCTTATTAAGGCAGGCCTAGACCGAATACCGGTTGTTGCGCTGTTTATGATAATGTTGAATACTTTGCCAGATAAGTGATTTACTATACTTACTATCATGAATTCATTGCACAAAGTTACTTTAAAATCGCTTTCAATCATTGAAAAATAACTGAGGGGAGTTCCTTGGGTGCATGCATTAAGAAAAGGGACAATAACCTCCCTCCCCCCTCTTTCTGCTTAGAGATGTTGAGCGATTATAAGTGCCATTGATGGGTATTGATGAACAAAATAACCGCCTTCATTTGACTTTTGGGGGGTTAAAAGAAACCTCTGACTTACCTCTTGTCTCATGACAACTGAATTAAGGTTTTCCTGGAAGTGACTAAAAAAATGGAACGAAAAGTTCGAGTCCGTTCAGTTGATGATTTAGGCGGTCAAGTAATGAAACACAATAAACAAAAACTGAAAAACAGACACAGATCATAGAAGCGAAAATAACTCGCACACCAAGATCTATAGTGAAAGGCGGCAGGATGCGATAAATATCGCTTTGTTTCAATGGTTTGATTTGCAGTAGACTCGCCTGTTGCTCCAAAAGACATCACAAACCGATTTGAAACGTTCAATGGCCTAATTACAATGAAAGGAAATGAGGTGGAATTAAATTGTCATCAGCTCTCAGCCTACTGCTCTGCGATTTACATATTTTTGGGAATCTTTCGAAGGAAAATTAAAGCAAGGTTGCTCACAAAATCTTTGATAAAAAATCTAAATTTCAAAACAAGAGTATCGTTCACTGATGAAGGCGAGGATTTCTAAGCTCAAATCAAGCCAATATGGTACTAAAACCACGCTGTCGTGAGTCAAATAATTTATAGTTTGTGACGAGCATTCACTAATTCAAAAAGATGTGACTTTTCAGCAGTAGATTATGACACCAAATATTTGCAAAAGGGCATAATACGGACAGTTTAGAATTGTCCAACTCCTGTTCGAGAGCAAAGAATCTAACACTGAAAAAACCCAAGAGTCAGTTAACAAGACAGATTTACTCGCCTCGCTTCTTCCCGTATTTCTCATCGAATTTTCCACATAAACTCAACTTTTAAGTTTTCATATTGATCATGTATAGCATCATTTTCTCTTGTTTATTTCAAAAAACTTCCATTCAGCGCAAAAAAGAAATTTCTTATCAGGGGTTAATAAATAAATTTTTTTGTTATTAATCAATATTAATAAAAATACATCGTAGGTATAATAGTATGTGTATCTAGGATTCTATGAGGATATGGAAAAAAAAAAGATAAGAAACACTTAACAATGTGTATCTACGTGGTCTAGGAAAATAGAAATAGAACAATATAAAGATGGGATACACAACGAAGGAATAAAGAAGATAAAAAGGGATTGTGAGAACTTAGGACGAAGAATAAAAGCTAAACCGGTACATCTCAACGTTTTTTGCTGTTGTTTCGATTAGAAAGTGTTTAATGTAGTGTTGTATTATTTATAATTTCTTCTGGGCGGGAGATGTGGATTATTACATCTTATTTTGTTATCTTGTTGGCATTTAATAAGAAACACTTTCTTCGGAGTTTCGTTTCATATTACTTAGCTGACAATTGTAAGTCACTAACTTGATTTTACTCATCGATTTAAATACAACTTTAGATTTACTTTATTTGTATATATAAGAACTATCCAAAATACATATCATAGGTAAAAATTCTATTTAATCATTTTACTTTGAATAATTTTTTTAATTGATTTTTTTTTTCTTATCTTTCTCATAGGTTTTCATCTTATTAATCCGTTCTCTTTCTTTTTGCTATTTTTTCTGTCTATATATTCGTTTGCTTCCATTTTACTTTAATATTTACAAACGGAAACGGTTTTTACATAAAATACTACTTTGTGGTTGTTGTTAGGATTGGGGTCGTACCTTTCCTTACTCTTGGAAAAACATCATAAAACTATGAAAATAAACTTAGAAAAGAAACAACTGTTGGTCAAAGGTGGATAAACATATCCCAAAGTGTTCAGAGAAGAGTTATAAGATAGAATTGTAGACGGGAACGTATGCTTGGTTTTGTTGGATCGATTAGATAGGCTTATTTATGTGCTCGACAAGGCAGCATTGCTTCTTGGTTTCCAAAATATATTAAACAGCATGATTTCTCTGTCTAGTCACATGTAAATACTTTATTGATGAAGATCACTGTGTTTCACGTAGAACTTCTTATGCTTTCTTATTACTGCCGCATATTTAGGAACTTAGTGACAACATTTTAGTTATTTATTATTTTGTTTGATCGGTACCGACGTATTAGAAAAATTTGTAGCTGAAGATCATTTAGTTTGAGAGGATAATTGAAATTTCAACCAACGTTCGCTAAAATTCTTATTTTTTTCGCAGCTTAAAATCCGTCCTTACCTCCTTTTATTGTATAATTCGTTATTTTGCTGTTGATTCTAAAAAGCTATAAAAATATATTCATCTAGCTTTTCCCAATGACTATTCTGCCTAAATTCGAACGAATATTCACGTAGAATTTGCATTTCTAATTTTCATTATTATCATGAACGGGGATTAGTTCTAATTAGAGTTCGCTAAAAGCAAGGAATACGATGGAAATTTTGGATAATTGTTTTACGTTTTTTTTTTTCAAAATCCCTTTACGATATCTCCTCTTCATGCGAGGTTCGATTCATAATGTCTCTAGATATTGCTCTACAGTTACGTTAAATGCGCTAACACCCCGACTTTGCCAAAATCCTCCAAAAATTTGTCAATATTTAGGATGAATCGTTGCGCTTACACAAAATACTTTAGAAGTTTAGGAAGCCAAATGAAAGCTTCTTGGAAACATGAATCCAATATATTGTCTTAATTTTGCACGAGATTTGACCACTTGAACCTATTGGGTGGCATCCTTTAGTTGGGATCAGTAAGTTTTGGAGCAGAAATGAAGAGTATCAAATTCAAATTTGACAAAGATATCCGCAACAATGTGCTTCTTTTCGCCGTTTCAGGGGAGTTGGTTCAGTTAGGCCTGGCGTCTCTTGGGGTGAGGATCATATCTCAGCAAATGGAAACGATTTTGTAAGATCTTTTGACAAACATTCCGAATGTGGATGATAATTTGGAAAAATTAAAACTTCTGGGACTTGGCGAGTGAACTCCACACTTCACCAATCGTTGCCTTTTGCTGCTACATCGTTTCGTGTCACTGCAATATAACACCTTTCTATTGTTTTTCTCTCAAATGTTTTTCGCTTGTGTCTATTTATTTTATGTTAATTGGTTTTCTTCAAATATATTCTACAATATATATCATCTATCTCTTCTCATCGTCTTCTGTTTCATTTAAATTTGTTTTCATATTTTTCTCTTCAAATTAATCATTTGTATTTTTTTTCTATGTATAAAGGAGGAAAAGTGATAATTGCTATCAATTAAAATAAAAAAAATTAAAACTAATCAGATTCATCTTCTCGATCATCGAATCCTGTTAAATCGACTGATTGTAACATACCCCGCGACACAGCATATTCAATTAATGCTAAATGACAAAACACATATTGATCAGGCATTTGTATCGAGTAAGCACGCTGCGCACGAATTTTCTCAACGGTACCCTTAATGTCGGCCGTACCGACATCTTCCAAACGAGATATGCATATGTCGAGAGTGATGAATGTACCTGAGAAGGGAAGAAATCGTGTCAATACAGAAAAGCAGGTTATTAAGCAGAATAGGACTCCTTTCGTTCAACTTTCATCAAAAATAAATACACACCTGTTCGACCTATTCCCGCACTACAATGTACAACTATTGGTGGTCCTTTTGGATGTCCAGCCCACGTATCGCCCAGCGATCTAACCATTTCCGCTTGTTTCTCGCGAACTTTTTGCAGGAAATTCAGCATTGCCATTGCTGACGTTGGCACACCGTAGTCTGGCCAGCTTGTGAATTGCCAGTGTGATACATTTCGTTTTTCGTCAGTCTATGAAGAACAAAAGGGACAAGTGATAGAACTTTCTTATCCTGCGGGGTAGGAAGACTCATGCAAACGGATAGAAACTCACCTTCTTATTTATCAGTTCTAAAGACGCTACAGTATAATCCACATTGGTTTCTATACTAATTGTACGCACGTGATAATTACCGAATTCACACGAACTACCCTCTTCTGGTTCCCAATATTGACCACATTTCACTCTACCCCTCTCCATTACTCTAGTTGTCATAACTATCACTAGACAATGTTGTTCCCATATCATACGCCAAAAATCGGATGATGTCTTTGGTAATGGACCTGAAAGAATTGTTTTTTTTTTAGAATTTTGCGCCCCAAAGGGAAATGAAGTTTAAAGTCTTGAAACGGAAAAGCGGGTCGAATAAAAGACCATGGAACTTCAATCTGAAGTACTTATTTGATTAAATCAGATAAAAGATATTCCGACTCACCTTGTGTTGATATATAAGCATTTTTTTGTTTGTACCCGTCTACAAAATTGGCATTAATATAATCAGACGATGGATCCTCCTCTTCTTTTGATAATATCACGCGACTATGATCGTAACATAAAACATCTGTATAACGGTTTTTAATTAAATTATTCCTCAGCCTGAAATAAAGCAAGATTTCATTAGAAACAATCACAATCGACTTAAAACAAATCTTCATACTTAGCATTAACAAATGTACCATCCGGTGCTCGACTTCTGATATCTGCATATTCATTAATTAAACCTTGACGGCCACGTTCCTTCACCATTTGGACGATTTGTTCGATTGTTTTTGGATCACCTTCGGCCCCAGCCAGACTGTCGTCATCACTAAAACCCGACGACGCACTACTCGGTGGATTTTCCGACCAGAACTCACTTAATGGAGCGGCCGTTTCGTGATTATTCAATTGATGATCGTTAGATGTGCCGTTTGAGCACACAAAATCGTTTGTTGATTGCTGTAAAACAGCCGCGGGTTGTTGCCCAATATTGGCTAATATTTCGTCCTCACGATTCGTCATCGATTTGTAGCAATGTAGTAACCTGAAATTTAATTACAAAAATTAAGGGATGTTTTCTAAATATTGAAGGAATATTTAAAATGTCAAGTTTAGATGAAAATGTGGGACCTGGATAGCTCCATTTAAACTTAAGTTGATGAGTGTGTACAATATTTTAAGACTGGAGGAGCTGAGCCTTCGCTTTATATCGCTTAAGTTAGAGCATCGCTGATTGTCTTCAAATAGGATGAGGATAAATTAAATAATACGAACCGGACTTAATTCCCTAAACATTACAGGAAGTTTTATACCTGGAGAGGTTGATTCGCAGGTAGCCAGTACAATTAAGTACCATTAATGAACCAGAAAAAACACAACTACCTGGAGTAGCAACTTATGATTAATTTTCTGGTCAAGAAGGAGGCGAATCTAAACTAAATTTTGCGGTGATCACAGGCATGAGGAAATATCCTGTTTCCGCAGGAAATAAAAGAATTCCTAGCAATAATGAAGGCAATAAACGGATTTCGAAACATCCAAACGACGCCACTCTTTTGTTTTTCGAAGAGAACTAGACCTACGGTTGTTGCCCAAGAATAAATACGTTCTGACCTAATATCGAGGCGGTCAAAAATCTCATGGAGGGAAAAAGCGCATGGAGAAACCTTTCTTTGGCCCTGTGAGTATCCAACAGATCATAACAGCTATCATGGGATATCGCAAAGTGTTCGTTATTTCAGTTCTATGTCCGTTGTTGGAGGATCACAGACGACTTCAATTGGAGATTTCTGTCGACTCTTGAATTGATCCCAGCAAAAGGGAGATTCGTTTGTAAATCGAATAACTTCTGGCGAAATAGGTGCTGCATTACACGCCTAAGTCAGAACAGCGATGACGGAACAATGAACACGCGCTTATCATCCGGAAACTTACCAGAAGTCCAGTTGGTTGATGCAATATCATTATTACCATGCCAACAACGCCAGACCTCATTCAGCGAACGTGACATGAGAAAACTAGATATATTAGGATACAATACGATAAGGCAGTCTCCTATAGTTCTTTATTATCTCTCTGTGACATCTGTGAGCGAAAGTGTGGGACAATGGGAAGGAGCAAACATACATATTACACCGGTTATCTCCGCCAAAGACAGTCTCAAGCCCATTTGAGAAAGGACGAGGAACGAGTCACTATAGTTTAAATGACCGGGTAACACTCCAACAATATTTGTTATAAATTTACTGCAACTTTACCCCATTGAAATAGTGAATTCCCTGAGGTAGGATCCAGAACTCACTTATTCCCTGCTTATCGTAAAAGACGACTAAAAGGGATAGAAAACTGTTGGCCAGCAACTTGCAGATTTTGAATTTTCAACTCCTATGAAATCGTTATCTAAACTTCGGATAAGGACGGACTTATCAATAATGACCTTTGGCTATCGTATCAGGATACGAGTTGGTTTTTGCAATCTGCGTGCACTCCCCGATAACAGTATCCCCGAGTGCTCGCTTTCCAGTGTTACAGGTTGGAAATTTTATGGGGCATTCCTCAACCAATTTGAGTAGTATGCTATTGTACTCCGGCAAGCCTGGCGGAAGTAAGCTGAAATCCGGTGTTGAATTAGTCCTTATAGTAAGGAGCACCCTGATTATTTGGTCTGCCACGACCCGGTCCAAAATGAGAAACATTTCAATAATACAGTATTACTTTCCAACAGAGACTTCCGATGCAGAAGGGAAGATTTTCTATGCAGTCTAGGAGGGACTTCTTAAAATTGATATTGTGGTCCTCATGGTCATCTGAATGCCAAGATGAGTTTGGAGACACCTGGTTCAAATATATAATGGGAAGGCGTGGTCTTGGCTTCCATAAAGATAACGGTGAAAGCTTTGTGGATTTCTATAACTTCCACCACCTCGTCATTGGTGGCATATTGTTCGAGCAAAAAGCTTGCCATAAGTTGGGTTTTAAGATCGACACCGTACGAGCAATCAGATTGACCACATTGTGATCAGCAGTAGATTCAGGAATTATCTTCTGAATTTGCGTAAAACGAGAGGCGCTGATTTCGACTTCGAAAATTGATCATGCTTGCCTTGTTTGCATGTTGCGTTCATCTGTCCGTACAAAATCTTTCGAAGGTTCTTTGAGGAAGATTAACGGTTGATACCGCATCCGTGATGATGAGAAATTGAAGGCATGAAATGGCTAGATGCCGTAACATGCGGATGTGAATTGCTCCTCCAAATAGTGAAATCATCTCGGCCATCAATACATTCAAATGGAATAAAGCCACGGGACTTAACAGTTTCCATTCAAGGCTATTCATCTTTGCTCTTGCAGCTTTTGCAAAACTGCTACTTCCAATTATATAGAAATCTTAGCAACTTTCCCAAAAAGTCAAACAAGAGAAAACTCATTAAGGTTCCGGAAAAGAACATCTTGAGTGAGACAATCCGCGGGTATTTGCATGCTCTCTACTGTCGCATAGGCAATAGTTAACATAACCCTTTCCTACAACGTATGAACGGAAAATGCTGGTCTGATGCAATTTTCAATTTTCAATTTTCAGTGGAGGCAGATTCCAAAGATGTCAAAAATTTTGGGGGAGTTGAAGCGCATTTTAGCGAATCGTGAACGGTGACGAATATGCGTGGTTAACGCGCTGTGCCCCATTAAAGGATAAATGCTAACCATAAATAAATTGACAATGGAGTAGAAAAACTGGATAACCCTATTTAAGAGCTAACTTTACGAGTGTTTGACATTTTAAGGCTGAGGTAGCTCAGCTTTCGCTTTATATCTTTAAAGTTGGAACATTGATGATTCAAAATAATACCAGGTCGTAAAAAATTGACTGAATTTTTTAAACATTACAGAGGGTTTTACATCTACGAAGAGTTGATTCGCAGGTAGCCAGTACAATTAGAAACAGGTTAGAAGCAACTTTCGTTTTTATATCGTTAAAGAAACCTTGAATGAGAAAAAAGTACACGTCTACCTGAAGTAACTTGTTTTAACCAGATTTTAGGCCAAAGAACGGGGACAAATTGAGATTTGATGATGTTCTTTAGAAGAAATTATCTACCAAAAACCCGTATTTGCACCACCTAAAAAAATATCCTGGAAAATTTGGTGGACATCCTAGATTGTCTCCCAAATGAATGCGATTCGGCCCACTTTTGACGTAATGCTATCATGGAAAAAGTAGGCACATAATTCCTTGGGAAAAATTGCTGAAAGAGAAGAATGACCAAACGACAACTTGGACTTCTCAGACAACTTTTTTGGCGGTACGCAACAAATGCTTCAGGCCGGAGGAGAAATTTCTCAGGTGTGCCCAAACGGCGAAGCATGTAAAAATTATAGCCTAGAAAAATATTCCGTTCCATTTCATTTTCATATTTATAACAATCAAAATGTTTAATTTTCCAAATGTTATACGCTCATTACTGGGAAAGGGTAATCCATTTTTTGATTCTAAAGGTTGGCATTAACAGGTAAAAAATAAATGATTTTGATGATCTGCAAGACGACGAGAGAATTTTCAGCCGCCATAAAATGCGTGAAGGATCTATAATAGCTGGAATTAGGCAACCAGGGAAACAGAAATGAATTTTATTTTCGATCGAATGAACGACGAAGCCTATCTCGATATTATCCAGGATTAATTCAGTGATCAGGGTCTGCATATTATCAGAAAATCCTTGATATTTCAACAGGATAACGCATCAATTCATACATCACGAATCGTAAAAAAAGCTCTTAATAGTAAAAAACATTTCGATCTTGGAGTAGCAAGTAGGATGATTCGAGGTTAAACATCGTCGGAGACGTTTGGGGTAATTTTTGTCATAATTTGTTTCGTGGGGTTGTGGCGCGGCAGGATTCGCGGCATTCGAAATTTTCTATACCTAAAGGGTGATAAACAACCCGAAAATCTTCAGGACTTGAAAAGTGTGATAGTTCAAAAGCAATTTAGAAGCTTGCTTAAAAAATTTCAAAGATTTTTTTATTTTGAAAGCAGACTGACTTGTATCTGAAGCTAACTTTATAGAGATAATCAATATGACGCGAATAACATTTATTATCAGCGCTTTGATGAAAACAAGCTAGAAATTTGGAGAACATTTTGACTACGACCCAGAGCAGAGAATCATCTATTTATTATTTTTCCATTTTTCCATATCTAGAGTAATCTTTTTTGCAATCTTTACAATTGTACTCTTGCCCTACCTTTTTATTTCTCCAATTCATGTCCATATGACTAACATACCCTCATCGGGCAACGGCATCCTGAAGATGATCTTCATGCTTACTTTCACTTCTTCAAAATACGCCCCAGATTAGACGACCATTTGCCTCGTTTTTTTTCAAATGTAAAGAAAGCAAATATGCCGTCTTTATCTTTTCGAATTGGCTAGCAAAGCGGTATGTAATTAAAGAATTTCACAGAACTGCGCATAGAACCTACATAAGCATTATTCGCTACGTTTCTTCGTGAGGTGTAGTTCAACCCTTATGGTTGACAAAAGCCATTTTTCGAATGACCTCTGATTTGATTGGTGCCAATACACGGTGGAATCTCAGAAAAGCTTCTCAAAGCTGAAGCATTAGGTAAACGAAAAGTTGCAAAAGAATTGGACATAGATGAATTTCAAGTGTGAAAGTGGTGTTTAAGCAGATTAGAATTTTTATAACTTATATTCAGTACTGTGCTCCCCGCAGGCGACACCCAGCTTTAGAGAAAAAGGAATTTGCTAAACTTGTTAGAGAAAGAAAGAATCATTTGAAAATACAGATGTAAAATTCGCTCGAGCGGCGGTTTTGGAGAACACTTGGAAAATCAAAACAATACACATCCTTTTTTTGCAACAAGGGAATTGTGCCTCATACATTTGTTCATGCAAGCGTACTCGGTGTTTTAGATTGGAATTGTGCAATGATCAGCCCCTCCTATTTTCCAAACACGAGTCCCCTATATCATTTCGCATTCCCAAAACTGAAATTAAAAGGAGGACCACTATGTAATTATTGAGGACTTCGAGGACTGGATGAACTCCTATGAGAGCAACAAATACTGGTCTACAAGTCCAGGGTTACATACGAATCCTTAGCAGCGGGGTAGAGGTCGCTGGTCCCAGGAAAACGTACTTTCAACCAATGGGTAAGCGCACTAGTATATTCCAGGCGGAAATATACGCCATAGACAGATGTGCCTTCTATTATTCTGAGCGACAGTCAATCGGCGATCAAGGCACATCGGTCCAACCAGATAAATTCGAAACTCAATAAGGTCTGGATACTCTGGGTTGCAGGGTATTTTGGATGAGAAGGCAAAGAGGCAGCGGACAAACCGGCCAGGAAGGGAGCAGAGACGTCTCTACACGGACCAGAACCCTTCTATGGAATCGGAAACGGGTTCACGGCTACAACAATGAAAAATGAAGAGAAACGGCTGAGGGAACTTTACTGAGCGAACCTACCTGGTATAGAACAGTCCAGGGATACGAACTCAACCGCTCAAAGGAATGTTTAAACCTCATCAAAAAGAGCGTCCGAATCATAGTGGGTATACTCACTGATTACTATCAACTAAACTATCAACTGGGGAAGTTAGGGATATCTACGGGCACTGTCTGCAAATGTGCGGAGAGTAACGAAACCTCCATACATGTTCTGCGATAGTGTCCAGCATTCAAAGTATATATGTATGAGTCACCTGGGAGAATACTCAATATCGAATGCAAAGTTGAAATACTTTGAAGAAAGGAATATGTTTATTAAAATTCCTCCTAAAATTCGGCTTGGTTGACACACTATAGTTAATAGGTACACTATAACCAATAAATTGGGCACAATAGTTCTTCTATGACGCAGTGCAATTTGTCTTAACAGAATTTATTTTTTACGCTATGTTGCGATGAAAAAACGAATTTTTTAGGTTTGTGCGTAAGTTTATTTCTATCTTCAATCTAATACGGCGCCTTGTAGAGCGTCTTCGTTAAAAAATGGCTTTATTTCAAATGAGCGAAGCAAGTAAAAATCAGATGGGACAAGGTCGAAGGAGTGCGGAGTTAAATCAACGGCTGCCAACCTAACTCCGAATTTTTTCTCCTAACGTTCTCCTAGTGAAACATGACGTTAATTTTAATAACCAGGACGGATGTTTTCCCTTTAACGCCGCCTGGGGACGTTTTATTTGGGCGCGGTATTTTCTGTTAATATTTGACTGCGTGGTACTAGTTTCCAAATGAATAATCCCTCGAAAATTCCACCAAACATACAAGAAGACTTTACAGTGTGGAATTCTTCTCTTTATGTCGATGGGGGATGTTTGTTCTTCATGCAAACAGTTTTGCGGCATTTAACATGTTTGTAAAGGACCCAGTATTCATCTCCAGTGACCAAATAGAAAAGAAAACTTTCCGATTTTCGTTTATTTAAGTGTTGAACACAATTGTTCAGGCGATATTCCTTGTTCCTGGGGGATAACTCATGAGAAACCCAGGAATGAAATTTCACATCATAACCCGCCGATTGGATTTTTCTTTCTACAGTGAAAAAACTTATGCACATACTTAATATTTCACAGATAGGAAATGCAGATGAAATGCAAATAATACTTAATACGGCTCACAATTACACTGTTAGCCTTGCGAGTGCAAAACAGGTGATACCGAGGTAAGACAATTAAGTAATGAGACTGATTCCATAAGAACCGTATATTTAAAAATTATTCTACAACTCTGCCATTCCCTTCAAAGTAGTCCCCTTGGGCACCTATACAGCGATTTCAGCGCGTTTTCCACATAACACGTAACATTTCTGGAACGCTTCGACTTGAATGTCGGCGAGTACCCTCGTCACGACCGCTTGGATGTCCGTAATTGACTTAAAATGGGTTCCTTTAACCACTAATTTTGTTCTAGGGAACAAAAAAAGTCACAGGATGATATACCATATCGATCAAGCAGCGTGGGATTATTTTCCACTTGTTCCAAACAGTCTTCTTCGACGGTCATTCCATGTTGCTTTTGCTTCTCAGGAAGGTTCTTTGGAACCATCTTCGCGCACAGCTTTTTTATCCCGAAATAGTCTGTTTCACGGTTCATACCCAGTTCCGAGGCCAATATTCGAACTGCTGAACATCGATCTTCAGGGATTAGGGCGCGCACACGCTGCGCATTCCCGTCAGTCCGCACCTCGACTTGTCTTCCACTCCGTGCCTCGTCTTCCACACGTTCACGCCCCTTCTTAAACTCTTTATGCCATCGAAACACTTGGGCACGACTAAGAGCACTATCACCATGCACTTTTACAATTTTGGCGTACGTCTCCGAAGGTGTTTCGCCCAAACTGGCGCAAAATTTTAACGCGACGCGTTGCTCTATATTTCGTTTCTTCACTTTCGTGACGAGCGCCACCAACACACGTCTATTCAACACGACACAGCAAGCGAGCTAAACAAGCTAGATCGATGGTGGGGAAGGGGAACGGAAGGGAATTTGAAGGTTACAGGTTTACCTTAAGCGTGGCGATAAAATCAGTATCATTACTTAATTGTCCAACCTCGTATATATATAAGTAATTACGAAGTATCAAAAATAAATATTTCTACTTTCTCCCATTCAGTTTAGAATGAAAAGTCAGATAACGAGAAGCAGGGCATAGCGATGTTGTTATGTGTTATAGTTAGAGGGGAGAGGCTTCCACCATATTATACATTATATTCCAAAGAAAAAATATGCCTAAACCGAATGAAGGAAGTGATAAAACGTTTCCATCGGGAAGAGGAAACGGGAAAGGTTGACAACAAAGCTTGTCGTCTTGAAGATCTTTTGCAGCAGTGATCGATGCTTCTCGCGATCATCTTATGAGTGATGTCAAGAAGGTGAAAAAACTCAAATCTCAACGTGTCATGGTTTCTAGAGGTATGACAACAGTGTTGCTATGACTTGACGTTTCCGTAAATAAGCTTTTCATGAGTCTCTTTTGAAAAGAATACGAAAAATGATTACTAAACGTTAACTATCTGCTCATAGCTGTGGGGAAGGTGAAGAGAGATTGCCCTTTCATCATAGCCCTGTGAGCTTAGTTTGCTTGGGAGCTGATCCAGCACATTCACAGGATGACAATATTTAAAAGAATCCGAGAATTTTACTGACTACAATAACGCAGCATTGCCGAAGCTGCGGAGAAGGAAGGGAAACCCACATGCACTGCGATTGCCCAGCTCTGGCTAGAGTCAGGCTGCGAACACTGGGTAAACCATTCTTTGGCGACCTCAGAAAGATTTCTAGCTACATGGTGCGAGAGCTGCTTTCTTCCGTGAATGTTACGGGCTGGCTTTGAAGATTCGAGGCAACTGGACTCTGCCTCCCTGCTCCCATAAGAACAGTCACGGTCTTAGGAGTTTGTGGGATCAAAATGGCGCACCAAAGCGCTAATTCGGCCACTGATAGGTATCTACCTACATTAATGAAGACACATACCTAGCTAAGAGGACCCTGCCAGGGCCAACTACTACAATAATGAAAGGCTCATACCTCGCTAGGACTGAAAACAAAGAGGACCCTGATAACGCCAACACCGATCCATCTACTAATGAAAAAGACTATAAAATTGTAAATTTTACTCCTATCAGCGTTTACATGTCATTCTACTATTATTGTTCGTTTTTGTATTTCGTACTTAAATATTGAGCCGTATCCGATAACGACTGGCGTGTAAAAACGGCACTTTACACTCACGCACAGGAAGACACCGTCAAGCTTTGGTTAGCGCAGCTAATTCGGATGGAGAAATAATAATAATAATCGTTGGCGCAACAATCCATATTAGATCAGGGCCTTGAAGTGTGTTAGACCACTTCATTCAAGACTGAAACGGTACACCACAGTACACTGTGGGAGGCAATGTGGTCAGCATTGCGCTCGCCCGAGATTATTACCCTGATTTGACTCAGGTACTCATTCACAGCTGAGTCGACTGGTGTCCGACATCCAGTCACGATAACAAATTCCTCTGCCCCCAGCGAGATTTGAACCACGACCTTCCGCTACGACAGCCCAGCGCTCTAACCACTTGAGCCATCCGGACACGGATGGAGAAATACGAGTTTAAATTTTGTTTATAATTTTTGCTTAGTTTTAAAACCATTTGGATTATCATCTGGAGCTCCTGGCCCCGTCTTCATAAATACCAAAACTATTTTAGATATTTGTTTCTATGGTTAGTAAATGTAGATCCTGAGATATCGGCTTATTGTAATAAGCTCGGTATAATCGGTTTCGTTTAGTTTGATACCTAGGACTGATCAAAGCCTACATTGAACCGGTAAGAATCTGGACGCTACTCTTAATGTGATACTTAATTACATTGAAACTATGGAATATACCATAAGCCCACACTCAAATTTAAATCCTATCAGTTTTTCTTATCTTATCAATTGCTTATTAATATTAACTATTATTAAAAATACTTCTTACCATGTGGAATGATCTATTTCTAATGTACCACCCAAGTGAATAGGAAGTGATTTTCGTGGTATATGTAAGCTTAACGTTGGAATCGATACGGTAAACACACGCTCACGTAATTTCTCTCGTACGAATAATCGTAGAATTTTAAATGGTGCCTTAAACCACAGCGGAGCCGTAACAATCAAAACTTTCTTCAACCGTGCTGGATAGCCACCCTAAAATGAAGAAAAACAAATAAAGTTTAGTAAATTTGTTGATTACAAATTTGAATTCGTAAAAATACGTAGACAAAGTGGGCAAAAATAGCGAGTTTTTTTCTGTATTTTGACGTGAGCACAATTATAGTGCTGATATTAAATATATTAACTAAAATTAAGACATGACGTTATAGTCCGTAGCATTTAATGGAAGAAAAAAAGAATGGAGAAAGTTCGTTGCGGGAAAAATTTCAAATTGTGATTATTATCGGTAAAAAGTGTAAAGAGCAATGTTTGCGAAGTTGAAAACAAAAATAAATCCCCAAGTGAATGTCTAATTTGAGAGCCGAGTGCTCTTGATTGCCCAATATTTTCCAGAAATTGTTGGATTTCTTTCGAATGAAATCTACAATTTAGAAAAAGAAACTAGTTTAATTGATATTCTGAGAATTAAATGAGAATTAAAACTTTACAGTTAATAGCAGTTTCGTCTTCAAAACCCACTAAATTTTATGTGCGAATTTCAGCACGCCAACAGTATTAGCATTTCGGCACTACTATCTTCGAATGTTCTCTCACTAATTAAACATCAAACGAACGCTAGTCTTGTGATCCCAGCAAAAAAATACCTAAAAATCGGGCGCCTCATTTCAAAGAAAATAACATTATTAGGCTCCAATTGGTAATGTATGAATTCCACTCGATTACAATGGACTACGTTAGACGAACAATACCATTTCAATGGATTATATGACCAACATACACTCAATTTTACTTCCGGAGTTTCAGCACTCATAAGAGTTAGACGTGGTGCACGTTAGGTCTGGGTTTTCTAAATTGAATTTTATGGTCTGTTGTAGATAGTATAGTTGGCGTCAAGTTTAGATTTACAGTCGAGTGTACAACAGAGAACGGAAAGAGCAGAAATAATAATTGTTTGAAAGAACACCTACACCATTGTTTTGAAGTTTGGGTTACTGGTGGAGTCGAAACTGTAGTAAGTTTGAGGTTTAGGAAAAAAGAGTTAATCTTATTTCAATGGGAATTATATGGATAGCACTTGTAATGTCTATTGTAACGAATGATAGTAGCAAGTGGTTCTTTTGACACCCCAATAATGTTGCAAATCAACTGTTGTATCATTTTGAGGAGTCGTTTGTATTTGAATTAAATATCTTTTGGTGGCGCAACAGTTCAATTTGAACCTGGGCTATGAAGTGTGTTATAGCACTCCATTTATAGATTTATAAACCGCAACGGTACTACGCTAGAGCATAATGTGGCCAGCATGGTCACTCGGAATTATTGCCCTGATTTTAGGCAGATACACATTCACTGATTTCTGACATCCAGCCTAAATACAAAATACAAATATCTCCATCTGAAGCCTTCCAATGTGGTCACCGAACCTTCCAATGTGGCCACGGAACCTTCCATTGTGGCGATCACCGACCGTGGATAAATTGAGAAAGAGGCGCCTTTGATCCATAATCCCAATTCCTATTTTCTGGATCCCCCGGACTGAATTCAAGGTTTGAACGCAACCTCTCACAAAACTACTTTATAACAAGTTACCGGAGAAGAAATCTTATAAAGAACAGTCGAAATCTGGTGCTCCCAACACAGACGCTTAAAGTGTCATCAAGGGTCAAAATCAAATAATGAACTACGTATGGGAACATGAGAGTCCTGAGGTTTTAACATGAGTACATGTCGTGTAGGCATAATCCCATGGTCACTCTTCGAACACAAGATTGATTTGGAGACCACAATCAGAGCCCCGCCATGACTACTACAGCGGCACTGGTTTATACTTAGTGGATGCGAGGCTCATCTAATATCTCTACCGCAACTAAAGGGTACACGATCCGAATTATACAGCTCAACTCCATGATTGGTTCCATAAAGAGCTCTATCCACGATATGAGCACAATCACAACCACCATGAAACACCTCCAAGGTGCCCAACCGCAAATAACCGGGCCGAGAGCATATCCTCCAGGAACATATGAGCTCACAGGGCCATCTTGGTTCCCATGGTACCAGATAACCTCTAGTGAGACTTCGTCGTCGCCGGCCTTCAGATGAACTCTTTGCAGACTCGGGTCTGATCGCCCTGACCAAGTGCGTGGCGACCGACCTCCACAGCGGGACCTATGGGAACAGGGCATAGTCGGACGATGAACGTCCTGTTTTTTTCGTCGCTTTGCTCGCCGTTCCGCTGTTTTCAGCCTAACCGTACGACCATTGATTTAAAACCTAACAAGAAAGCAGGGAAAAATCAGCAGGCACTTAAAGCGACGAAATACGCGTTGGTAGTTTCGAGAAACCGGCCTCAAATTTTGGAAGGCGATAAGTACCAAATGTGCGAAAGATACCGGAAATAAAAGGAATAATTAAATTTTCAGGCAAAATAATATCCATTTGAAGGAACACACGTGTGCTAGCGTTGCACTTACTCTTCCATACACCGCAGGTAAGCCGCATTCTGCTTTTTAGGCAGACTATTGTTGACTTATCTCGTAGACCCACGTCTCACTACCAGGAATAAGGCGTTTTATAAAGATCCGATTACTATTTGCTTCAGGAACTAAGTCCTCAGCTACCGTTTTTGCACGAAATTCAGGTCTGTTGAGACGAACTGTGATGTGCGTCCCGAATGAAGCAAATCATCTATCACTATATGACCACTTTTAAGGTCTTTATACCACCCGTATGGCTGAGTTTTATGGAGCGTGGACTCCCCAAAGGATTTTTGAACCATTACACGAAATTTCGCTAGCAACGTGAAATTTCAAACGAACTCTTTGGTCAATTATTTGGTTATAGGGTAGATGCCCCAGGTACGAGCGTAAGCGAAACCTAAAAAGCATAAGATTAAGTTGTATGGACTAAAGTTACGAGCAAAAGGGCAAAGAAGGAGGCGAAAGTGAAAATTCATTCAGAGGCGATTGTTATCTCTAGTAGAGGAGATATTGGAAAAATCAAAATTGATCCTAATCCAAAAGACCTGGGTGGAAATGTCAGAAGGATTCAAAAAAACTCAGAAAGTGGATGCAATGCAGACATTTTTGGTCACTGGAAAAGCTTGAATTTGATAGATTGCCTGCAATATAGAGAACAGACCTCAATAAAGAAGTGGTTCAACTGCCTCATGTCTGGACAATCCGCGAAGATATTCAGTTGTGCCATTGTTCGGCCCGTTTGGTGTAGAAGGTTTGAGAAGAAATGCTATATTGCTGGGGAGTGGATGAATGGTGGAAATCCAACTGCGCGAAAGAGGGATAGGATAAGAGACATATATTTCCGTAAGTTGCGGACTCCCACAATTTAGAAAAATGTTAATTGCAATGATAAAATGAAGTTTATCCAAATAAACCTCAATCATTGCAGTGTCGCTCAAGATTTACTTGCACAGCCGACTGACGAATCTGAGAAGAAAATGACTATTATAAATCAACTGTATATGTAACCTTCAAGGTAATGTATGGTCACAAGAGGCACGGCTATCAATCCATACAATGAAACATAAGTTGCTCAGTTAGTGGCCAAGAAGATGGACATTGCTCCGTAACTACTAGTGCAATTGTTTAGCAGGCAACCTTCGATTGCTCTGCCACAAAGCCAGATAAATAAAGGGATGAAGCCTCAAGTTGTCTATTTCGCAAAGCAATAAAGAATCCTTTGTGCAGCTCTTCTCAAAGGACGTAAATCCGTGGCACCTATTGAATTGTGATGGGACGACATACGAGACCGTTCATCTGCAGCTCTACCCCTTTATCGAAAATTATTCAAAGATTATTTCCACAACAAGAAAAGGACAGATTGTTTTGCTTCTGGAGACCTCCGAATCCGACGGCAGTTGCGGTCATCATATAAGAGCTGCTAGAAATCGACAGTAGAATAGGGGGCAACAAAGTTTTGGATCTGTACGGTATGCCGAAAAGGGTCTTAAAAGCTCGACATGAAACCTACACCAGACATTTTCACTGAGTTGTTCGAAGTACAGATGTTTGAGAGGTAATTTCTCGTATAATGGGAGCAACCGCGGTATTGCTTAAGATTGGTAAACCTCAAGTCGAGTCATCCTCCTATAGATCCAAATATATGCTGGCTACAATGCCGACCAAGCGGGCCGTTTTAATCGACCATTACATTAGTTACTGTCTTGGACGAGATTTCGATTCCCGCAGCGGGTAGCGTCAGTAACAGCTGCTTCATGATCACCGTCACCGTGAGAAACACATTTAAATAATCCAATTGGCAACGATTGGTATTTATTGTCGATATTTATTTAGAAGAAAAAAGACGCAGCTATGACGCGGATGACGTTATAGAACATCAGGTACAACGATGTGCTCGACCTCCCGATGGCAGAAAAGGCCACGCTGGTAGGCTTCAGGATGCTGAGTTATATCCATGCGAAGCGGTCAGAGACTTTGTACTCACACGAAAATTCATTAGAAGTGGAATCATATCATCGCTTCCAAGAAGGCCATCAAATATTTTGGAGTGATGACAGACGGGAAGCTCACTTTTAAATAACTCGTCCAGTGTGGTTGCGACGAAGTATCCACGACGAAATTGGCCCTAGTTATGATGATGCCTAACATATACTTGTAAGCTGGGATATACTTGTAAGCTGGGTATATCTAGGATTTTGAGTTCCACCTGGCTCTGTTCATGCACAAAAAATTGATTGCGGCCTACAGAAGGGAAGCATCAACGGTGTGGCCTATCTTCAGGACCGTCTCATACGACGCGTCATCTCGGGAATGATGATGAGATGGCGAACATATGCAGCATGAACCAAATCTCCCGTTTGCCGCAAATGAGGAATCTATGAAATGATGACAACAGCGATGGAAATGCTCAGAAAAAGTTCGGAGGACAAGCACTTTATTTCTTCCAGCAAGGAGTGATAGGAGAGACAACATGGAGAGATCAATTATAATCTGAACCAGTTTCTCATGCAGCAGGAAAAACATCGCTAGTACCACATACAAGTTCAAATTAGACATTTTGCCTAATTGTCCAAACTCCGATGGAACATCTAGCACCGGGAGACTCCAATGGTACTGCACTTTGGCACCGGTGAACCTGTATCGTCAACTTTCGGCCCTTTTTATTTTTGAGGTATCTCTGCCCCCATTGTTGAATCCAATCAACTTGGATCAGCCTGGATGGTCATCGTAAGTTTGCTTTCCCGGAATAGCACAGAAGTAAGTAAAATAGTTTCTTGAATAAAAAGCGAAAAAAAATTCTATTTTGGGTTGTATTTGCTGAGAAATGATTAAAAGTTCAAACTTTCTAAACAGAAAATTTCATAAAAAACAGTCAAGCATTGTGAACTGAATTTGTAGAAATTCTCAAGATGATATATGCTTAGCCCACATTCTAATCAGCACCCATTCCACTTTCTATCCTTGCACAATGCGTACAATCTTAATTGCTTCCCAACAATGCCTACTTCTTGCTTCAAGTAGAATGCGGCAAAAGTATGGCTTCTCACTGAGTTGGAACAAAAGAGGTCGACAGCGAATACTGCAAATATTCTAAGCCAACAACACTTTAAATAATACGAAAAATGAGAGATTAAAGAAGGAACAATAGAAAGAGGGATGGAATAAAGTGCATTCAGCAAGAAAAAATTATTTCTAACTCTTTGATGAGTGATTAATCCTGGAATTTGTCAGATGTTTTTTCCGCCCCCCCACAGAAATCCGATTAGTTTAAGCACCTCTGCTCGAGCTGATTAAACGCAGTTGGTACTTAAGTTAAGATTAAAATCTAATTTAGGACTAACCTCAACCGTTACTGAAATTATTTGAATCTATTAAAACTCTTAGAAACAGCAAGGAAAGCCTCGAACGCAATGGTACACAATTGTTGAGCTGAAGACCATGTTGTTCGGGCAAACATAATTTCGGTCGTTACACGTGTACTACATAATTCGCAATTTCCTAGAAACGGTTTAATAATAAAGTCGTTATCTATTTGCTCATATATACTTTACACTGCCCACGCACTACACATTCACTTTATCACATTATCATGAACGTATTAATAATTCACTGTCGGTTTGGATGAACTTAGGCGTGATGTATGCGACGAACGTTATTGTCAGGCGAATGGAACATTTCAAGTTCAAGGAAAGGCCATACGAAATGGCCACTAGTGGATACATTTACGTCCTTAGATATCGTTTTCTTATTGGAGTTTTGTCTTAATGATCGAAATCAGCAAATTTGCCGGGTTCAGGTTGGGGTGGAATGAAGCATTTCAAGGATTTCGTTCTTGTTCTGGTACATGGTAACAGCGAATTCGTTGAAATTGTTTTTTCAGGGCTGGCGCATTTGCTGGCGTATGCTAAAAAGCCATAGAAACGTTGCGGGATATAATACGGTAGAATATATAGATTTCGAATTATATTGAATGTGGGATTGGATTTTAAGGGATTTCCTTAGAAAAATAGGTTTACTTGGCAACTGCTAAATGTATACAAAGTGCTTTCCAACGAAACCAGGACTCCTTGAAAGGTCAAAGACTTATCATTTTACCGGAACTCATTTATTTTATTCAAATCTCCTTTCGTTCTTGCTGCTGACATAATGGTCAAATTCGGCATACAGCCCGCACAAAAAAGCGTTTTCACACAAGAACGATAGCATTTACTGACCGGTCCTATTGAACAGACCGATCAGAAAATGAATTATTTGCTTCTAACAGAGATCATTTAGTGTTGTTTTCACCACTCATAGGCTTTTTTAAGCTCGACTCATCTGGGTGCTTTCATCCTGACATTTGCCCTCTTAGTTTTTGGATCGTATTCAAAGGAGCACAACTCATCACAATGTTGTATAATAGGAAAAACATTCTTTGATGATGTCCCTCGAATGGTGAATTTTGTACCGTCTTTGGCCATGCAGGACAATTCGGGAACAGTTCTTTCAGAGAATGGAATACACTAGGACGGATGAGAGATTAGAAGCTGAAGTAGCATAAGAGCTTCGTGAATAGAACTGAAACTGGAAAAACATTTAAGGTTCGTACACTGTAAGCCGGGTTGCGGCAATGTATATTATAACAGATAGAGCTGTTCATCCACCCCGTTTCACAGCTTAAACAAGACGCATACATTGTTTACAGGACTCGGTTGTTAAAAAGATGATATATCAAAGATAGCCAGACGATCAGTATAAATAGTATAGGTGGGACTGTTTTTGGTGAATAAAGAAGGAAAATCACTCTGATGACTTATAAAAACAACAGTGGACCAGCTTTGAAGCCTTGTGGAACTCCAGAGGAAAAAACAATGCAGACGGGCAACCATTGAAAGATGCTCGACTTGCTCTGCCACATAGATAAGACCATATCCAGGAGACAAATAAAGGAGTTTGGAAGTTTGGAAATAAGCAACAAGTAGTTAACGGAATCTAATACTTTGAACCTTATAGACATCTTTTCTTGCATTGAGAGATTTCGCAATTAAGCTTTTGAACACCAAAAAAATAATGAGAGTCAAACACCGGCATTCAAATCCATGCTGACCATTCACGGTGCGCAAAGTTAAGCGTATTTTAGGTATTTTTCAATTTAGAGAAAAAGGAAAGGACTGACATCGAGTAGCAGCCCTCGATTAGCATAACAATAACTTTTTCCTGTATATGCATAATATATGGTTTAGATTCTTTACAGAAAGATTTGGAAGTCAATCGGGACTACAAATGACGTAAGCATAAATAATGTTGATGAGAAATTGGACAATAGAAGGGTTTAGGAATGAAATAGGAGTATGGGATGAAATACTCTCAGCTGTAGTGAAGCGAGCACATTCTAAAGTGATTACGGAGGAGTTTACAGGCTGACTGAGGTGAATTAAAGTCAGATCAGCAAGGTATTAATGAGGATCGAGGACTGGGCTCATGCGGCAAAAATAACTTTAATTCATGTTATTCAAACAACTCTTGATCGCCTATTAAATATTGGTCATGAGCGTCTTTGATTAACATTTTTGTAAAAAAAATAGAGGAATGATGTTGGCACGATCATCAGCTTAACTGAACCACATGAATTTTACTCGAGATGTATGTTTAGCTCGAGAGAGTTCCAGATTTCTACAGTGAACCAGACAGGATATTTTCGTAAGAGTGCACCAGAGAGGGGAACGGAACGGGAAAGGAGAAAATGCAAATACAAGGTGGTTGCATAGTAGACACAATATCTGGCAGGATTAATAGCTCAAAGAAGAAAGATCAAAGCCCAATTTAGAGTATATAAGACGCTACAGTTGAAGTAAAGTGTATTTGGCTTCACTGGGAAGTTAGATGCAGGAGTCTCCTGGCTATTTTCAAGGACCATTAGAGAGATATTCTCCCTATCCCTCAAGGAAGGAAGGGGGGGGGGGGGGGGCGGCGGCGTTGAATAATACAAATAATTTCAGAAATTCTAGAGTTGAAAGAAATTTTACATGCATTCCAAAAGAGAATGAGCAAAGCGAAAAAAGAAAAAAAGAAGAGCTCTGGAGAAAGCGGCGATTTCCCCAAGTGGATTCGAGATTATGTGTTTTCTGGGTAAAAGGGGGTATATTTGGGTATTTCCAAGATATCAGCACAATACTTTGCATGTGCAAACCTCCTCTTTATGTAATGGATTGTACCTGCAGGCCAAGAATATCAAATAATGTCGCCACTAAAGCGAGTTTATATAGACTTCCAGATTTATAAGTTAAGTATTCTTCTTTCCCGACAGAAGCATAGCATAACATAATTTTCTAATTTTACCAATATGAAATTTGAGAAAGCATAGCAATTATACACCTATACGCCATTTCATGTTCACTCAAAAACACCACCGGCTATCTTTTATACATCCTGTATACGCTGGTTGGACTACCACTAATAACACCATTCCAATGATTGAGTCTGTGAGCGAAGCATTATTGCCAAAATTACTACAGCATTCACTCAATACGCCAATTGCTGCTGCAAGAGCAACATTACTCAAGTTACAACGATCGATATAATTCAGCTGCATTTGCCCAGCACAGTTCATGGCTTGCTTAGTTCCGGATATTTCCTATCATCAGCAAGATCTCTGTTATCCACACCATCCTTTCCTTCGTTCAATATGTGCTTGGATGGAGCCCCTGTCACACTCCCTAGATCATTGTGCCCTTCATATTTTCTCTAGTTTGGATGTTCTAGAATACTTCTTCTTGCTTGGTGGATGTACATCATGATAAATTCAGAAATCTTAGCTACATATTTCTGTTTTAAATTTAATGACTTTGTTTGGATATTATCTCGACTCGGGTGACCTTTCCTATTAATCCCTCAACATTCATGACATTCAAGCAGTTCCTCTGACCTGTATTCTTCTTTATCTGTAACATCAGAAGGCACCTCAAATCTGAAAAGCTGCCCCTGAAGTGAAGGGCTAGAATCTTCGTTGCATCTGATATCCAAGACAGTTTAACATCGAATAGGTTTCTCTATTTGAATTCAATTTCTGATCCTGAAAAGCCGCTCCCTTCTTGCGCAAATGCGGTAAATGTCATACTAACCTCATCAGGTCTAGGGTGGAGAAAGCTTTATTGAAAGCCTTATCGTAGTTGATCACTGGTCTCAATTTAGGTTATGTAAGGAAATTTTATTTCTCGGTTCCCTATAAGTTATTTCTCAGGAGCAAAGAAAACCGCTCGATGAGAAGTGGGGTCTTTTTCAAAAATTTTAAATGGCGTAGCCCCATTTGAAAGAGCGAAACACCGCCATCGACCTCAAGAGGAGCCTTTGACACTCGTGAGCTTCTGCTGTGTGTTTGGTGGGATATTTGAAAGAATATTCACGATGACCAAAATATTTCTCTGCTACAAATATCCTTGTATGAATATGTAGAGAAAAGGACAACGATAAAAGGACGAAATACAGTTTTATCTATGATAGAGAAGGCAAACCATCAACTGCTGTTTTACCTTTGCCTAGGTAGCACACAGCAATTGGCAACCGAGGGAGGAATGAGGCAGCGTTTGATGAGATACCTCTGCTTTGAACGGAACCATCGGTCGTCCTTTTTTAAAAATGTTGGATACTTTACAAAATAGGGGCTCCGTGAAATAAATAATGATTAGCAATTTTCTTTTTAATTGTTTTGATCCGTCATCAAGTAAATGCTGCTTCAGAACCTTCAATTCAAACAAGGATTGTGGAACTATTGTAGGAAGACCTTTCATAAAGTAAGAAATTTTGGTATTGCGGATAAGAAAATTGTCTTGAGAAAAGCCCAAAATAATGGCAAGAGAACACTGACGCAGAATGGATAGGAATAATATCCTAAAATTGAAAAAAGAAAAACATCCTCAAATTAAAATTTATGGATTTTGACAGTTTAGAAAAAACATAGCACAAAAAAATGTTTTGATTTAGAAAAAAATAAAGTAAAGGTAGAATTGAAGATGAAGAGAATCAGAATGATGTTGGAGTTCGCAAATGGGCTAATGGACACTGCCAATTAAAGCTATCACTTTGAGAAAATCAAAGCGATATGACGAGGAAGGGGAGGCGGCTATTATTACTCGTAGGATCCTCTTCATTGAAAAATACCAGGTATATCAATTTTGCGAAGCGCTATCTATCCGTCGATAATAGAAGTCGAGTTTAGATTACATTTTAAAATTCCATCCATCCATTGTTAAAGCATTCCCTGACTTTCAACCCCATCTGGCAATTCTGTTTTTGTTTACAAATCATTCTAAGTTGGCATGTCAGTACATTTTGCAACAATGGAAAATATCGAGCGTCGTATAATTATTAAATTTGTTGTAAAATTAAGTTTGGGGCCAATGGAGATTTATAGTGAAATGGCAAATGTGGTAGGTGAATCTGCTCCTCCAAAAACAATGGTTTACAAATGGGCTGTTGAATTTAAAAGATATCTTATAATTATTGAAACCAATCCACGTGCAGAACGCCCAAAAAGTGCAAAAGTACAATGGAATCCGAGTGCGACTTTCTCTGCAACATTTGGAGCGCTTTAGGAGAAATAAAAAAAAATTTATGCATCAATTCAGCGCCGTGGATGAGACCTGGATCTATCACCATGGTCCTGAATCAAAACAAGAGGCTTAGGAGTGATGTCCAGCCGAATCTTCGGCGCGGAAGCGAGTACGTGAGCAACTAAGAAGGTGTTAGCGTCAGTGCTTTGGGATGCTAAACGAAAAATTCAAATTGTTAGTGGATTACCCTAAACACTGGTAAAACAATAAGCCAGGATTATTATTGTAATCTTTTGGACCTCTGACCTAAATTATCCATGATTGAGTACCAAACTGAAGCTCTACAAGTAGTGAATAGTGAAATATCTATATCTTGTCGTATTAACTAAGCAGTCACTATCTCGATTTAATTAAAATAAAAGAAATAGTGTATAAGTAGATAGTTCTTCGGTAAGTAAAGAATTCCATAAAAATATGCTTATTTTTAAGGCTGAACAAAGAAAGATCCAACTAAAACGACTGCTTTTTGCTGCAGTTAGTTTTCTTTTAAATGAGCGTAGATTTATTGGTTGCCACTTCAAGCTATTAAATGCTGACAAGATTCTACTTTATAATGAACGCAAACCTTTTGATACTAATATCGAGGACCCCCAGAGTGTCGGGTTCGTCCCGCCGGGGCGATGAATATTTCGCCTACTCCTTCCAAAACACATTTCCCATCTTGTGATTTTGTGCACTTGGATATGGCTTGAAAGTCTTCAGGATTTTTTCTGCAAAGAAGGACGACCTATTTAAACCTAGACCAAGAAGACTACATAAAGAGATTCGTCTCCCGGTGCATTGTTTGAAATTGTATGATGGGATGCATGGGATGGAGAAACATACACAAGAAAACCACCTAGGCGTGATCAACACACACGCTAGTTGGCTATATCGTATTTAAACCGCGTATAGGTAATGACATTCCGTTTCGCCTCGATTTGTTGATCCTATATGCAGTTTTCTTGACCTACACTTATATAGAAGGATAATTTCTATAACGTTCTCAGTATGGAAGATGTGGTTGTCTTGTGGGAACTCTTTTCCACGAAAACATTGAAAGTCATCAACATGTCGACCAGCGGTTATAGCCGATAAGACTATGCTTCGCTTGAACAGCTTCTCCTCTGAACCACTTATAGAGTTGCATATCAAGGTCTAATTATTGATTATCAAGGCACTGCGGTCAATGGATATCGTAAGCTGCAATTTACGTGCACGTATTCATTGAAACATGTGATGCGTCCTAGGTGAGCTATAGAGCTTTTACTGACCCTTGCATTGGGACTTTAAAAACGAGTCGGATGATGATGAAGGAAGTAGCCTTCCTTTAAATTATTTTTTCATTTTTTATGAACAAGCTTTTTCTTGCCTGTTGTAAATTCTTGTGAATGGCGGTGGCTTGGTTCGGGTTGAATGATCAAGGATGAAATCTGGTTATCAGATACCACCAGTTATGTTTTGGTGATGCAAATTTTGTAGAGAATGATCTACTTGCCTCTTCAAAAAGGAGGCCATAACCGCTATTCGTGAAAATGAATCAAATGAAGAAATTAACCTCAAATCTCGATCTAAACGGCCATGATCCAAGCACCCAGACAATATTGGGTTTATCAATGGAAAATCTGCGTTTAGACTCAAGTTTCCTCTCGATCCAGCAACTCCACATGATGAAGGAAATCAACCCTCAAAATAGTGGACTTTTCTCATAGTAATACTGGCAAAAGGGAAGTTTTACGCGTAAGGACTATAGAAGAACTGACAATATAATACAGTATGACATATCGTAAAGTCAAGACAAGAAAACAGTTTGCTGAAGAATATCTCGAGCGGTCGATCCAAAAATCAAGCGATAATAATCACTGAAATGCACTCAAAGTAAACCACACCTCCCAAAAGAGGTTGAATCCACTCTACACATACGTATAATATTCGATCAAGATAAGGAGAGAGTGAGTAGATAGTTCCTTCCACTTACACAATGTTCACTGGTTGCAACACTTCATCTATTTCACAAAAACGATGACACTGACATAAACTTCAACAAAGGATTAATTTCATAGAAACTTTGTATAAAAATTTTCCAAAACGGAGGACGTTTCAAACGAATCTTTTCACTTTTTCCAATAACAAGATTGGTACTAGTTATTTTTATTATTTTAATGACATTTTGTATTTTGGTCGACACAAAATTGGTGAAATGCCGCTTTTATACTGTAAATTTGTGTAGAAAAAAAGAAGGAGATGACATATTTATCGATTGAGCCTACTATGTAGTGTTGCGGTTGAGTCAATTTGTAGATATTTTTGGAAGGGTTGGTTGAAAGCCTCCTTCCCTTTTCTCTCTGTAGTTTAGTGGAAACTTTATATTTTAATAGAAATGTGTATATCTTAAGCGAAGTTATAAGAATGAAAAGAACTGAAATTTCACTTTGAACTCCAATTAGCATTTGCTATTTTTTGGGAAACCTAATTGTGATAAAAGTTTTGATTGATAGTGACAATTAGGGAAATTTATTTTTAAGCACAAATTATCACATTTTATTTATGGGAATGGCAGGAAAGACTCACAACTTACTTCAGGGGATAATTTTTTCACGAACTTTCGAAACTTATTGGATTTCATGTTTTTAGTGTTCATCCCTCGATGGGAATTCCGCAGAAACAACAATTCCCGGGATGTATTCACACATTTTTAAAAAAATTCCGATAAAATGTAGGTTGAGCTTTTTACAAAACTTTTAGTTTATATGCAATTTTTAAGGATATGGATATATCACAAAAAGCGATTGGAAGTTCTGCTTCACAAATTCACAAAACTAACCAAATTGAACCGTTTCAAGGGAAATCACTAGAGCCTGATGTACAATAAATCCATGACAACAACCACCACCGTAACTCCCGATAACTAGGACTCGATTTCAAAACATTTCAAAACACCATCAATACCAATCCCAAAGGAACAGCTCTCTCTATATGTCCATATACATCAGCTGAATAGGAATTCACTTTCTTCAATATAGTTCCGAACTGGCAGCCAACATTGCACTACATATACCAGTGGTAGCTACAACAACATGAACTCAAATTATGTGTCACCGGACACGGATACAAGAGGGCCTCCTCCATGCAGTCATGGTATCATCAGCATCATAAAAGTGTATGCCAGCTGTTTTAAATGGACATCTGTCCTGAATACCGAATATCTATGGTATATCGTCCTCCGTGTTGGGATTATTCCGTTCGCTGTGTGTATGATCCATTTCGCACACTACCTCATTTCCGGCAAGGGATGAAAGTAGGTACGTTCGATGCAAGCAGGCGAAAAGATTCTTTGGGGAAATATTTATGATGAACAGATACAGTATCAAATGAAATTATTGATTCCATTTGCATGTTCGGATATTTGGTTTGAAATTTACAATTTGTATGCTTAGGTGCACATATAACACACAAATAAGGGTTAGCAAAAGTCCTTGATAAAATTTTTTTTTCCAATCATAATTTCGAATAAATTGGCACGTGTTACCTGGAAAATATATGCATTTCGACAATTTCACCATCTGCATAAAATATTGAAAAATTAAGCAAAAACTGCCATCACAGTCGAAATCAGGTAATTTAAGATCCTGAAATTTTCCGCCCTAGTAACGACCTCAGTTGTCGCACATTCCAAGTGATTCATGTACATCTGCCCATTCTCCATTTCTATCGAATCTGACACTCGCAAGAGAAATTTGGTATGAAATTGCGACACGCAGATGTAATTTCCATTGAATCCAATCTTGGAATTTTTTTTTGAAACAATACAAGGACGAATTTTACTGCAGAATTTCAGACAGTTCCTCATTTAATTGAATTTATCCTGGTTTTAGTAAATTACCATTTTTTCTTTCTCAGAATAAGTCATATTTATGAATTGTGTGATTCGGATCAAGGAAAGATTAGATAAAAGTTCAAAAAGATAAATATCCTAAAAATGAAAAGCTCTCAATCAGATAAGGCACATGCATTTGTCAGGACGAAATTAATACCTAATATCATTTTATATAATATTAGAAATCACACTGCATTATTCTGACTCGGGAGGAAGACGGCATTTTTGATTCCGAAGGATTATTTCGTAGACAAACAATAATGGTGTTCTCAAGGTAAGGAGAGTACCCCAGACTACGTGCCTAATTTCAGCTGAAGCTAAACCCAATGTTGAGCGAGAAGAATGCAATCTATCATGCACTATCCGGTTAGCCAGATGCAACTCTACATAAGTAGTAGTTGGGCCGATCATTTTCTTTCCTTTTTAAGGTTTTGTGTAAAACAAAACTTTAGTAAAACCGATTTATGGTCTGCCGGCTGTCGGTCACACTTTTTATCTCTGAAAAGATTACTTCTAATGATACGAGATTTTTTAGAAAGGTGGAACCGGTGAATCCCACTGCATGCAGTTTGTAACCCAAATTCCCGTCAGTTGGTCTCGCGAAGGTAAACATCGAGAAGTTAGTCAGAACACTTGGAGCAGGTGGAGCCGCGCAGGAGGCTACTCCTGGGAGTGGTGGGGCTGTGGCCGACATTGTCGTAAATTAAGTTATGAGCCCGATAACGACGACCTGTTAAGCTTTTATACTCAGGAGGGAAATTGCAGGGTTTCGGAAGGAGTGTCAGAAACTCCACCGCTTAACACAACGTCTAAACGAGAGGGAGAAGCTATCTCTTACGGATATTGAGGGATTATTTGAGGAATTGCTCCCAGCTCTGTGGAACGCTTGAGGGTCAAAGGAGGATGGAAGTCACGTTGGGAGTAGCGCAGGGATCATCCTAGGGCCGGACCACTGGAATGCCCCTGGTCGATTATGCAGATGATATCGCGGCGCTTGTTGCTGGACGCGTTGTCGAACAGGCGCATAGCAGACTTGCCATATTGATGTAACGAGTAAGCGGATGGATGACTGCTCATGGTTTCAACCTTGTATCGGAAAAAACCGAATTAGTCATCCTGACCAAAAAGAAAATTCCAAATTGCGTCCCATATCGTTCGGCGAGTCAATAATCGAGTCAAAACCAACAAAACAAAACCTTAAGCCGGCTAATGGTAAATATTGGGAATCCCACATCAAACAGGCGAAGCCTCCTGACGAGTTCAACGCAGTTTGTCCTGCTCTACGGCGCAGAGATATGGGCTGACGTTCTTGCTAAGGAGCGTAAAGCCAGATACAAGCGCAAAACGGAAGGGACAAGGGAGACGGTTGCTCGTTTGGGACTAGCCCGTGGTAAGGTGACAAACAGCAAGTTGTCTAATGATGGGAAGATAGTAGTAGTTTAGGTTGTTTAGGTGGTAGTCCGACGGCGTATCGTTGCGGGAGTCCAACACTCTGTGCGTAAATGCATTCACCTTCCCTACCCCACACTCGTAATGGTATCTTCGTCAGCGAAGCTCCACAACCCATTTCGGGCCTTTGCCTTCAGGATGGACTTACTTTAACCATTTTGATACATCGATCGTGTCCTCCAATTTCGAATTCTGAGCACCTAATGGTTTGCTATGGAATAACTTACCATAGCGTAACTAAGATCTATTTTTGAAAGAAAACAGTGAAAATATTGTCTAAAGACGTTGTAGAACGATACGAAGAAAACTGTTTTTGCAGAAAAAGACAGAAAATGACTAACCAGTGCCCGCATATAAGCCGTTGGTAAAGAAATAATTTCCTAGCTTTCCAGTTAACAGAAGATTAGTCTCTGGTAGTCCAGATCTCAGCTCGTATCTGCAACCCAACTATTGAATGGTGATTGCATCATCCGGGCAGTGAAAAACTTCTCTATTCATAAGGCACGTGCTGCGATTGCCGAGTGGTCAGACTGCCTCTAGCACTACTGGAAGGCAAACAGCAATCATTTCTAATGAATTGTTTCACAGTTTGTGGCTAATTTCAAAAATGAAACCCATGCAAAATGGTTTGTGGTAATTTTGCATTGATTATCTCGTGTGCCAGCAATTATGACAACACCTAGTATGAATTGCGTTTTTTAATTGAAGAAACTAAACAACAATCTAAACAATGGATTTCTCCCGGTGAATCTGCTCCAAAGAAGGCAAAGACGGTCCCATCGGCCAGAAAGGTCATGCCGACGATTTTTTGGGATGCTAACGGCGTCATCCCCATGAATTTTTTAGAAAAAGAAGAACGACCACTGGACAATACCACAGTGAATTACTAGACCGCTTCGATAAAAAATTGAAGGAGACACGGCCACATTTGGCGAAAAAGAAGGTGTTGTTTTTCACCACGAAAACGCACCAGCACATTGATCCGAAGTTGTCACCTCCAAACTGCATGAATTGCTGCCGCATCCACCGTATTCACCCGATCTGGCTCCTTGCGACTTCTTCCTGTTCCTTAACATGAATGACTCGGGAAAAAAAATGTTGTTCAAAGGAGGAGGTCATCGCAGAGACAGAGGTGTATTTTGGAGAGTTCGGCAAATCCTGTTTTTTGGAAGGCTTAAAAAATGGTAGGAATATTGGAAGAAGCATATCTTTCTAAAAGGGGACTATGTTGAAAAATAAAAATTTTTATTTTGACAAAAATGGTGTCTTTTTTTCTAACACAGATACTTATTGAACAGCCATTATATAAATCAGGAACATTTCAGAGGAAGCTTTTCCTGGAGACTTGTAGTGACCTTACGGCTGTTCAAAAATTTGTATAGAAAATAGAGACAACAAACTGTCTGCTGTATGTTTTTGTTGCTTGTAGTATTGAAAAATTCGGGCATGTTCCAGTGAAAAAGTTTCTTAATTTCAAGCCACATACGATTTTCATGGATTCACAAATAGTTTTTCCGGCCGCTCCAACCTGAACTGCGATGGGTCCAACGATACAGCATATCACCTCTGATCTTTCTCCGTTTGCGAATCGAAGCAATAATTGGCCGCAGCCGTCGGCGCAGTTCTTCTGGATTTCTGGAGCGAGTTTTGTAGTATATCTTTTACGTGAAAAAAAGTCTTCCTTTGTTGGATTTTCGGAGTGAGTTTTGTAGCCCGTCCTTTATGTGAAAAAAAAGTTTTCCTTTGTTGGCTACAGTTTTTTTTAGTAAAACAAATACCGGAAAAAGAACAACTGATTCCCTAAATATGGTATTTGTTTCAATAGAAACAAAAAGAAACACTATTCTTTTCCTTTCACGTAAGTTCTTCCAAATTTTTGGTGATTTTTCTAGCGGTCTGGTAGTTGCCAACATATGCGCCTACAAAACAGATCAGACAAGGCATTACTAACCCTAGTATAGCCAGTTCTGTCAATGTTTCAGAAATTGATATAGAATATAATTAATCCCTTGTTGTATATACCGCCCTAGACGTACATGCTTTGGAGATAACTCTGGTTATTGACTCCAAATTGGGGTACATTTGGTACTCCGCATTTGCACCTTCAACTCGATCCAGAGTAATGATGATTATAATTCCGCCGTAATGAAATCGGGCAGGGGGGGATGCCGAATTCTGTTGAAAATATCACTTGTCGACATCTTAGCAGAGGGTAGCTGGATAAAGTTTAACCAATCGCGCTTCGACGGAAAATACTTTGTGGTCCAAAAAGATAATTCGTCGATAACATTTTTTTGCAAACTTTTTCAACAGAGTTTTGCACCGTTTAGGTCGTTGTTTTTTAGGTTTATCGGATATTACACTTGACGGACGATACAACGCTGAGTTTAATATACGATTTACACACAATTCAACTGCTATATGTTTTTGCTGGAGAAGAGGGAATGAACATGTTAAAAAACAGCGACTTTCGGCACACCGAACGTGATCGATGAATTTATATTTCCTATGTTCTAGTGCTTATACAAATACCTAACTTTGCGTTAAAGTCCCATCGAGTTTATATTATTTGCGAGCAATGTACCTTAGATCTTTTCCAGGATACTGTAAAACTTGTTGTTTCGTTTAGTGGTCCACTGGTCAGAACACATGCAGTTTTGATTTATAATAACTTTGTTAACAATGTTCGAATTGCTACCAAACTTTTCAAAAATTTTTCTTCGTTTCTTCGCTATGAAAATCCGAAGGATTCTCAGATTGTGTAACGAATTGAACTTGCTAGTGAAAAATTAAGGATATTTTTTTTTGTATTTTTGTAAGCTGAGTTTTACCGAACTGCAAAAATTATGACGCCTCAGAAAACTAAATATTTGTTAGGAGGGAATCGTACTTCCGGTACTCAGGCCTTTAGAATGCCCTCCCGTTGGCCGCGAGCGGTATTCAAATCTGGGACCCGACATCGAACCGTCAGTTCTTGGGGCTTGCTAACTGTGAAGCAGAGATAGATTAGAAATCAGTTATAAATTGTACGGGCTGAAATCAGTCCTTAATTGGTACAGAGCTAAAAAACTAATTCGTGATTGGAAAATCCTTCAACATCCCCCGATCATCTGTGACCGAAGGAAGCTCCAAAAGTACATTCTTCGAACAAAAATAAATGATATGCCCCATGCTTAATCTTCCTTTTTTAGACTACACTGCCCAATCAGTTCGTATTATTTTCTACGACTGGGTCCAGATGGTACAATACGAATTTTTCATAACTTAAAACGAAAAAAATCATTGTTTTCAACTTGATTGATTCGGCCACAATCACAATGGCAGACTAGTACCCTAATTCTAAGCAAGCGACCAATTCAAAAGACTGCAGAATTATTTTTTTCGCAGGACTCTATTCAAGCTGAAAAAATATTTTCATTCATAAAATTGAAAATAGTCGAAGCAATATGTCACTGGAAACTGGGTCATACATATCCCAATGATGGAATTCCGAAAAGCACCATAAAGGCTGAAAATGCTTGCCAAATTTTTGCAACTACATAACCAACGTTTCAGCGTGCAATGTGATATTGCTTCGAGTGTTCTGATATCCTTTTCCAAAGCATCATATCAGATATACAAGAGTGAGTGTATACGATGAGCCCAAGCATATGATGTTCACTTGGGGTTGAAATTATTTCACTTGACAAATACAGCGAGCGCTACGAAAATATGAAAGTTCAGAAAAGTGATATATATTTTATGTAAAGCTTCGGAATATCTACAGATGCGAATACATACATTCACAATATTCCATGGAATGCAATATAGGGAATTTGATACTTGCAGGGGGAAGGGGCATAATCATTGCTTCTGCTGTATGCGAAAAAGGCCTTTTATCCTCCCCCAAACGTAATACCTGCACTGGCATCCCGGCTTCTTACTGCGGCTGCCCACTTTTCACCCAACCTTTTTTATAGCCTCCGGCATAAAACTTTGTTTACATAAAAACCTATTTCGTTCGTATGGTACGTAACATAGAGTGGTAGAGCATAGCGAGAGCCTGGCACCCTTTATGAAATGTCCTGATTTTCGTTTTTAGTAATTCACCCTGTATCGCTGTCCCTTTTCAATACAATTAGTAGGAACTTCCGTATGATGATGCTGTTGCAAGTTGATGGTAACAAAGTCTAGTGGAATGTAAAAAGAATGTTTGTCTTTTCGGTTGTAGGACGTGAGATTGTGTCTTTCGTTAGTCTACAGTAAATACAATGTTCTTGGAATTGAAAAAGTTTTGGGACGTTCATTTTAATTTCAGCTGAGTAGATGTTCCTTTAAGGAAGCGCTATGGTAACTACTTAGAATTTTATTAGGATGCGTAGGCAATGGGTCTTTTGGCTACAAAATCCGAAGGTAAATTTAAATAAGTAATAAATTACCAGAAAGAGAACCAATGATTAACTTGCCCTAATTGATACCATACTAGCCTCATAATAGCTATTCAAATTACAGATTCTCATCAACTGAAAAGCCTCATTCGAATCGACCATAAAGACGTATAGGACTAAGACTATATGTAAAGCCAAGTCCTTAAGAGAAATTGTAAACTTCATCCCGGTATTATCTGAGAAATAGGACACAAACAAGCATTTAGATCTTCTTATCGCTATCTAGAGTCTATTCACAACCTATTCACCTTCCTGCACAAGCTGTAACTCAAACTCAGTGTGCAATACGCTTTCACTACTGCATTTCTATATATACACCCCAATATCACTCTCTCCCATCCACTATTGTTGCTATTTTCATTTTCATCCTCATCTGATGATGAGAGTTCACTTTTTTCACATCGACCAACCTATTTTTATGGTATTCAATAAGAGAACACGAGCCACCACAACATAGTGCATCAAATCGATGCCCTAAATCTTCAGTAATTTTTTTCCTCACTCTTGTCAGAGGGTTGGCTTTTTACTGCATCATGCAGGCAAGCTGCAGATGAACTCCATTTTTGATACTGATAAAGAGGAAAATTCCAAACAGTGACGTTGAAAGATTTTTTAGGTCGTTATTAAAATAGTTTCAGGAAATGCAGGAGAAATTATGTTTTGGTATTGGGGCACGTTGCAATTATAACTGCGGAAGCATCTCTTAGGACTCTTTTACTTTGCCTTTTAAATTTACATTTTAAGATCCATGGGAACTGTAGAGCAACTTATGAACAGGATACATTTCAAAGGAAAGATACGTCAAAGCAATAATTACTTCCGCTTGGGAAAATGAATTCAGCGGATCAGCGAGTTGATTATGGAATATCAAGGCAACTTTGACGCTATTTTCTCCAGATACGACCTTCATCTGGGTTCCAACATTAATTTTACGATACTTTACCACCAGTCCCAGTCAAATACCACACTCTATACTTAATAGCAACGTTTTCTCACCTACAACTACGCTTCCTACATATTTCATCAATATGCAAGTGAAGCGGATATTTTTGGCAACTCAATTTGAAATTCTGCCAGATTTGCTATTTTCGTATTACTAACAACGATCTCCGCATAGTTTTTGGTTCGACATGTCGATCCGACAGAAATACCTGGGGGAAAAACACCAAGTAATAGCCAAAATTAATTGGATAACAAATTTTTATATGATGAGTATTTTTTTCACGATGGTAAAAGTCACGATCATTTGTCTGAACTTTTGGGAATGTCGATAAAAAGGAATGTCTGCTATAATTCCGGGAAATTTTCATTTATTTTTGGTAGGTACCATCCATGATAAGTTTATCATATCAGGATCTATCTGAATCGTGTGGAGTCAAAAGATCTACCCTTTCCGGAAGATTAAATTTTTTTTAATATAATCGAAGTGGAATTATCCTTCTCAGCGAAATACTGCTCGGTTTTAGAAAAAATCCCCTCATAGAGATCTTTACACATGATTGCCATTCATCCCTTAGTGGGGCATAGCGTATCAACCACACTTACGCGAAATTCGCTGCACCTCCTTCCATGACTTCCGGAGAACCCTGCGGTCCTCCTGTACTGTTGTGTGCCAAGTGCTCCAGGGGCGACCGACTCATTGCATGACGTATATAACATATGCAATGACGTCCTCCGTAATGTATGATCCATATCCATTGCCACTTTCGCCTTCTAATCAACTCGTCCGCGCGTAAGTGGCCTGTGCGCTCACCAAGTTCTTTGCCTGAAATAGTATTAGACCAGCGTATCCCGATGACATATCGCAGCCAAGTGTCTATGAAGGCTTGGAGCTTTTGAGTAACAGTACGGGTCACTTTCCATGTGCTACTCCTATATAACAAAACAGAAAGAACATTAGCACAGAATAGTCGTAACTTAACATTCGTTTTGAGATAGTTCCATTGCCAGATTTTAGACAAAGCAGCGGAGACGGAACTAGCGTTGATAATGAGTCAGGTTAGTCGAGATATTTGAGAAAATATGTCATGGTCGATTGGGGAAGAACGCCACCGATGAGAAGGAGAAATAATATCGGTGATAAGATTCAACTATGATCGATTTCGCTCTGCACATGGTGTGGTCAATGCTAAATGATTAATAGCGGAAGCCAGTCTCTCTCGATCGAGCTTTCGACCTGCTTCTTGACGTTCCAGGATTATTTTATCTATTATCATTGCGAGGATCAGGAGGACGCTCTCCAATTATCGCCCTCAAGATGGGTGTTCCTCTGTGAAATCTTAACGATCTCGAAGTCCTAGCATTTCCGTATGAATAGAAGTAGTAAATCTGCAAAAACTGTAGGAGCAGCAATGAATAGCTAGCTCTGATGATGATGATGTTTTCTTTTTTGTTTGGAGAAGCAAAACGCATCAGTACATTACGACGATGGCTGGTCATCTACAGGAGGCGGAACTTAACAGAGAAAAGACCATTTTTGATAACTGTCCAAAGCTCGTCGATATTCTCAGGCCGGCGTCCAATCAGTAAGATACCTCTGTCAATGTCGAGAGACACCTGGACCATATAAGCGGTCGATGTTGAACTTAAGGGGTCGAAGTAACCTATCTCTGCGAGAACACGTGAACGCAACACGCAATCGAAAGCAAGCGATCTTCTAATAGTTATCTCTTTCGAGGGCGATGTCAGCGCCTCTCTTATCAGGCACATCAAGGAGGCCGCTTCTTCATTTACTGCTAATCGTGAAGTGCCCAATTTAATTGCTCGAACTGGTCAGTTGACACCCAACTGACCTTATGGCAAGCAATTTTGCTCGAACAATATACGAGGCGATAGAAGCTGCAGAAATCCATTACGGTTACCAAGGTCGTGCTTCTAAATCACATATCCGAGCAAGGTGGCTTCCAGATTACCTTTAGGAACTCCCTCCTGAACTGTGGACATTTTCGTTGGTGCCATGCCTTACGGTAGTCATTAATAACAATCTGAAATCGGATTTAAGTCTGCTATCACTTGGCTTTCCATAGCCAGAAAAGAGAGAGAAGTACTTTCCAGAGTCCCCGTTGTCGAGGAGCGCGCACACATTTCAGAAACTAATCATAGTCTGTTTCGATAGCCTAAAATCCCTATCCGAGGCTTCGTTGACATTTTAATAGCAGTAAATTTTCAAAGTTTGCAAGTTGCTATCAAACAAATTTCTATCCTGGTTAGTCGCTTTTTACGACAAGCAAGGAAGAGTTTGAGTGGATTCTTAAACCCCAACTCACTGGGCTAATTACCAACAGTGTACAATCAAAACCAATAAGGAACATGGCTAAAAATTCCTTCGACCCCCTGGTTTGATATTAACTTTATATTATCCTGTTACTGGGGCGGAACCACATTTCCTGAATCCGGTAGAGATGTCGATAAAGCTTGGTTGACGTAGCAACCATTAAAATATGATAAAGCGCATGTAATTTTCCAACGCCATTCCGCTTTACAAATACTCTTTTTTCCCAGCTAACTGGGATGTTTTTGATCGCGATATTATAAAATGAAGGGGTTGCCTCAGTAGTCAATTATACACAAAGACTAAGAATGGTTGTCCATCTGTAGGTGCAGATTATAGGGACGGTGATCCTGTAGAGGAAAGAATGTCTGGAATTATTTAGCCGCAACTTTTGGGATGGCAAGGAAGTTGACTTACTCAAAAGTTGACAGAAATTCATTGCCTTTATTCTGCGATGTTCAGGCAAGAAATCGATATGTAAAACGCCGTGCCGATCGAGAAAATATTTGTAAGTATGTTTCTAGGTCAAGGTCGAGTCTTGGCTTTCATGAAAGAGCCTCTCCCTTCTTAGACTATTTCGCATTGGCCTATTTCGACTCACCGACCATGGTGGACCCAGGTTAAGCAAATCTGTTCAGAAATCATCGTAATCCGTACACCATGTTGAAAACTCCTGATCCGCAAAAGTGTCAAATTCTGCGGTCAAAAGACTAGAAATCAAACTTAGGTTCTCCGCAATAATTGTTTGACTTGATTTATTCTCGCCTGTGCTGCAATTTCGAAAAATGCCTAATGTTTATTGCCTTTAGGAATAGAACAACACATGTAAATACTTAACACCATTATTTTGGTTCAGGGGCGCCGATCATACTCTCATGTTCAATCTGTTTACCGTCTTCCTTGAGTTCATTACGTTAAGCGAATAATAGAACTTTTGACAGATCAATTATCACTCATGAAACAATGCAGTTAATCTTTGTAAGATTTGAACTGATCTTACGCCTCCTCGAGCAAAAAACCCTAATAATAATGAGTTGCATAGTCAATGGTGAACTTCTTGCCCGGCAATTCTGGCCTGAACGAGCAAGCTTCTCCTCATTACCCATATCCTTTGAAATGTTCAATTGTTTGGTACTTTCTCATCCGACGAAACCCATTTTCATTTAAAAATATCATCGCTCTCTCTATCTCTTCAAGAATTAGCGAAGTCAATCGGTAATCTTAAATTCCAATCGATACGGCTCTATTATATTTTTTTGCGACATTATTTTAAAAAGATAACTGGCTGACAGTCGAAAACAAGATATTTGGAAGTAAATAAGTTCGCACCGGAAGGATATCCCATGGTCTTTTAGGAGTTCAGATCTGACACCAGTAAACTTTTTTCTATGGGGATAGATGTACAATCGAGTTTACTGCAATAATGCAGTATATATGCATATTAATATTTGAAAAAAAAAAAAATGGGCGCTATTTCCCCTTATTCATTGTCAAGTTTATATAAATTTGAGGCTCAGTATTTTACAAGCGTCATTAAATAAGTATTAGGTTATTGCACATGAAATGGCCAATTTGGCAAACAAGTGAAGTTAGTTGCGATTTTGCTGGATCAAACCACAACCAGTTGGTGCTGTTGGTGTCGTATAATGAAGTATAAATGCTATTACATTTAATCAAGGAGTAATTTCGGTTTTGACCATCGTTGTGACAACAGTGAGTAAGAAGGAAAAAAGGATGAAAAAGAGCCAAGAACGTTTACTTTTTCTGTATGAGTTCAAACTCGGTCATAAAGCAGCGGAGGCGACCAGGAACATTAACAGTGGAGTTGATACGGTAAGCGAACGAACCACACGGTGGTGGCTCGAAAAATTCCGATCAGTCGACATAAACCTTCAAAGTGAGCCACGTGGACATCCAGCTGCGTTTGCTAGCCGAATCCGACACACGTCAATCTGTGACAGACATTGCAGAGAAACTGAGCGTACACTATTCGACTATTTCCCGGCACTTGCAACAACTTGAAAAGGTGAAAAAGCTCGACAAATGGGTTTGGCATGCCCTTACGGAGCAAAACACGGCGCTTCGAATGGAAATTTGCAGTTCTTTACTCTCCCGCAATAGAAGCGATTCCTTTTTGCACAGAATAGTGACATGTGATGAAAAGTGGATATTATACGACAATCGTCGCCAATCAGCACAATGGCTAGATGCTGATGAGCAACAGAAGCATATGCCGAAACCGAGCCTCTATCCGAAGAAGGTAATGGTGACTGTTTGGTGGTCTGCAGCTGGAGTTATCCACTATTCTTTTTTGGCACCTGGAGAAATGATAAATGCACAGAAATTCTGTGCCCAACTGGAGGAAATACACCAAAAATTGAGTATTCAACGGCCGAGATTAGTCAACAGAGATGGTGTGATACTCCTTCACGACGATGCATAACCTCATGTATCCAGAACAACGGTTCAAAAGTTGAACGAATTGCAGTATGAGATTCTGCCTCATCCACCATATTCACTAGACCTTTCGCGAATCGACTACCACTTTTTTAAGCATTTGGATAATTTTTTGGGGGAAACACAACTTAGGAATGAAGAGGCCATCAAAATTGGCTTTGACGAGTTTATCAACACCCGAAAATTGGACTTCTATTAAACTGGCATATGTACATGCTCTTGTATTTCGCTGGGAGAAGTGTTTTGAATCGACTGGCACCTATTTTGATTAATTAAATAAATTTTTGTAAGCTTTACAGTCGTTTCAAATTTCAGTACCAAATCGGCCATTTCATGTGCAACAACCTAATAGCAGAAGGAAGTTGCTTCTCAAGCTAGTGCGGTCCGCGATTAACCCATATCCAAACAAAATTTTATTTCAACTTAATATGGTTATTTAGTCCCTTTCAGCATTGCTCTTCCGGGATACTAGTAACAGGAAAAAGTGGAGTGTAAGAAAGGCAATCTAATTTTTTAATAGATCTTGCTTTGGTTTAGTTACAAGTGTCAAGATAGCTCAGTGGTTAGAGCACTAGACTAAAGTACGGAAGGTCGCCGTTTTTATTGTGACTTGACGTCGAATATCAGTCCATTCAACTGTGAATGAATACCTGTCTCAAAGCAGGGTAATAATCACGAGCGAACGCAATACTGACCACGTTGCCTCCTGCAGGGTGTAGTGTTCCCTTATGGTCTTGAATAAAGTACTTTAAAACACGCCTGGTCCAATTGGATTGGTGCGCCAATGATTATTATTATTGTTAATTACTCGTGATTAAGATATCAAATAAATGGTGACATCATAGATACAAACATCGAAACCCAGGGCACCGTCGTTGAAATACGTAAGCGGATGACTCTCAACTAACTAAGATATTACAATGTTACAAAAAAAAGTAATCAAAAAACTATCTTATTATCCACTTTTTCAACCGACGTCAAAAGTGTAAGATGCTTAAAAATCACTACTCCAGCAAAAGATACGCACAATCAGTACCGTCCAAAACTGAATTTTCCACTGATTCGAATATTAAAGAATAATCTGCATCATCTTATTGTGATTTTACCCCTTCAACTAGACGTCTGGATAAACATCATTCTTCCTAGAATTTATAGAATATGTCAACTCTCTATAACTACCGGCTGTAAACAATACGCGTGTCGTTAGAAATTAGCTACTTTTTCACTCATCCATCCGTACTATCATATTTACAAGCAATTACGCCTTCATCATCTCTACAAATATTTCATCGAACTGTTTATAACAAGGAAATTATTACAGAATCAACCTCACATCTAGAATTCTAGGTAAAAATTTAATATACAAAAAAAAAAAAGATATCTAGAAAGCATTCAAGAAATTCATTTGAATTTATCTTTGTTTTGAAATATACATACGCGAAGAATGTTATTAATGAAATTTATATTCTTTCTATAAAGATGTGTGCGAAGTACGAAGACAGGAAGGCCAAGTGGTGGGAGGTGATTTTCTATTAGTGATGTTTATAAATTGTCTACTATACTAGCGTTTGCATACTTTATTAGTTAAGCAATTTCGCAGTATTATTTCTGATGATAAAACTGTTTACCAGTGCCGTAAATAAGATGTTTTCTTTCGATAGAATCTTTTGCAGGAGTTACTGAGAATCCATTATTGTGTGATGCACAGTGTGTTATGTGATAAGAAAGTGGGAATAAATGAATACTCAAATATCAGATTCTTCTAGGTGTCAACAGATTTTCTGAATTCCATTAAATCAGCGCTAAATTAAAAAGGAAGTGGAGACTTTGGAAATGTCAAAGTGTTGACACTTGCCTAGGTACTAAGAATGATCTAGAATTTGAAAATAGATTCCAGATACGAGTGGAAAATACTGTAGAAAAGGAAAGTAGTGCTGTATCTGGTCATAAAACATGCGAAATGTTAAAAAGTTGATTCAGATACTTATCTGTTAATCTGTCCTTGGGAGCTCCGTAAAAAGCTACTTTAACTAAATATTACCATTTTTGTCAACCCCCATGACAAATTAAATTTCCATTGAGAATTCTTATCAAAACCCCAAGCACGTGTCTAATCTAGTTCTTGAATTATACGCAAGTCTTCCATGCAAAAATTTACTTTGATAAACTTCCATTGTTTACAGATATATCTTTCATATCTGCTTCTAATAATGTCAACAAAGTAAAATTTCCCAGAAATGCAAAGAATTGTTTATTTACATTAGAGGCTTATTCTGTGAAACGTGTAAGCCTCAAACATCGATTAAGGCGCAAAATAATGATGCTTTACTTTTAATTTGGCATTCCACTCGGGAATAACTATTATATGATCTCATTTCCGTAGTATACGTCTATGTATACTTAGTGGGTTCCGTTCGTAGTGTGTATTTATGAATTGGACGCTATCTAGTGCGTATGTGGATATACTAATGTGTTTAGATGAAACATGTAAAGTAGCATTTGGAATAAGTGTATGCTTCTAATTCTGATTGATATGAGACATTTAATTGAAAGATCAAATGTGAGGAATCATTATTATTCAAATCTATTCAATTACTTCATTAAAATACATTGCTGTTTGGAATAATCATAGATTTAGAGATTCATTTCGGATTGAAATATTACTTACTTTAGAAGGCTATACAATATAAGTGGTCAAAGGGAAATATATGTCCCAGGGCGAAACGTGGATTGATACCCACGGTAGCATAAAACCTGGGAGACGCTTGCTCAACCAACACCAACAATTCTACTACCAAACCCTATCTCCACCTCCACGTGGTGACCTCTGGGAGCTTTTTCTTGACGAAAAGCTGCAGACGGAGAAGGATGAAGGTGAGTCTGCCGCGCCTAAAAACGGGACACATTGTACCAACTGGTCTTCTAGGTTGGGGGTTGGGCCGACAACCCTAGACGGAAAACAACCTGTTACGAAGCCACAGCAGAAGCCTCGGACTGGACTGATAACACAACCACGAACCCGGCAACGACAACGCATTTGCGCAGTTCTCATGGAACGTGCGCTCCCTATACAGAGATGGAGCTGCCAAGCAACTAGCCGATACCCTGTCCCAATCTAGCGCTGATGTAACAGCGTTGCAGGAGATGCGTTGGACAGGGATCGGTTTCCTGGAGAAGAGCTGCTACACCATATATTATAGTGGCCATCCAGTAAACCAGAGTAGGTTTCTTAGTCAGCCAAAAAATGAAACCTGCTGTTATCGGCTTTGAAAACATAAGCGAACGGCTATGCATACCGCGCTTGCGAGACAAATTTAAAAATATAAGCCTCATTAACGTTCACGCCCCCGTACAGAAGAAACTACGGAGTCGGAGAAGAATACCTTTTACGAGGGAGTAGAACGAACCCTCGAAGCCTGTCCCAAGTATGGTATCAAAATCAGGCCCAGACTGAGAACAGCACCCTTGAAGAAATGATCACTTTCAACCCCCCGCACTCCGGACTTTTTCAACAAATGTCAAAACTAAGACCGATTTCGAAAAGTACTGATTGATACTTTTAATTTGATACTCCACATGACTATATTTGATGAAAACAAAATTGACACCCCCCTTTTGCATGTATGGACTGATAACACAACCACGAACCCGGCAACGACAACGCATTTGCGCATTTCTCATGGAACGTGCGCTCTCTATACAGAGATGGAGCTGCCAAGCAACTAGCCGATACCCTGTCCTCCCCCCTTTAAATTCTACGTAAAAGTATGTAACTCACTGTATGCGTGAGCGTTCACAGTTCCTATCTTTTTACCAAATTTGGTGTCAATCCCTATAACCATCTCCGAGAAAAATGCGTGTGGGGGACAGACAGACAGACGGATAAAGAGGAATGCAAACAACACAAGCAAGCATTGGATATCTAAATCATACCTGCGGTAACTGAGGAGGAACTTGCGTAAATTTGCCGGAGAATTGGTGATAACAAAGCACCCGGTCTGGATGCTGTTCCCAATAAAGCTCTTAAACTCGCTGTTAAGACCAGACCCGACTGGTTTATTAGCATTTTTGAAACATGCATGGTAGAAGTTTTCCCCGACCGGAAGAGGCAAAAACTAGTTTTGCTCCCGAAGCCGAAGAAGCACCCAGGACACCCATCATCATATTGATCGATTTGCCTCATCGACACGGCAGGAAATATGTTCGAAAGGGTCATCTACAACAGACTGCTCCCTATTATTTAATATAAGGATGGACTATCGGAGCGACAATTTGGATTTCGTCAAGCCCACTCAACGATCGACGACGTAGAGGTTGTTTTGAAGCTGGCTCGAGACGCGATGTCGTCTAAAAAATGCTGTGCCCTGATGACGTTGGACATCAAAAATGCGTTCAATTCCGAAAGTTGGGAGTGGATAAAAAGCTCACTGGCTAAAACGGGTGTCCCTAGTTATTTGACTAAGCTCCTCGACAGTTACCTTTCGGAGAGGACACTTTGGTACGACATGGATGAGGGATCCAAGCAGTACACCGTCACCGCAGGAGTACCACAGGGCTGTGTCGGGTCCTCTCCTGTGGAACGCCATGTACAATGGGGTCCTTGTTCTTCCCGTGCCAAAGTAGGCCACGATAGTTGGTTTCGCAGCTGATCTAGCTGTGGTTGTCGTCGCGAAACAACCTAAAGCCGCTAATGAAACTATTAGCGCCATAAAAACGTGGCTGGAGATGCTTGCCCTTGCGGAACAAAAGACGGAGGCGGTCTTGATTACCATTCGTAGGAAGAGGAATACGGTTAATATTCGTGGTGATGGTCACGTCATCAGTTCGAAACCGGTTATCAAATACCTAGGGGTGATGATTGACGCTAAAATCAATTTCAAGGGACATCTGGGCTATGCCATTGAGAAAGCGGCAAATAGCTGCGCATCATTAGCGCGGATGATGCCTAAAATTGGAGGCCCAAGATACAGTCGCAGATTACTTGTGGCCAGAGTGGTTCACTTCACACTATTATACGCGGCACCAGTTTGGGAGGAAGCACTAGCATGTGAGAGTAACCGTAGGAGGGTGAATATGACTTACCGCTTAGTGGCGCTAAGGGTGTGCAGCGTCTTTGGAACAATATCCGAGGCAGCGTGTGTTATTGCGGGAATGATCCCGATCGACATTCTGCCAAGTGAGACACGCTGCCTGTACGAGAAGTGGAAAACGAATCCTCCTGAAAAGGATACAGAATACCGAAAGGGGGCAAGGCCAGAGTCGCTGGAGAAGTGGCAGCAATGATGGGACGACTTACAGAGGGGTCGCTGGACCCACACTTTGGTGCCCCGCATTGAGGAGTGGATCCAGCGACGACACGGTGAGATTAACTACCATCTGACGCAATTCTTGTCAGGACATACACACAGGAAGTAACTGCACCAATTCAGGCCGAGTGATTCTCCCTTTTGTCCTGAATGTAGTTGTACAGCTGAGGACCTGGAGCATGTTATGTTCCACTGTCCACGATTTTTCTCAGAAAGGAAGAGTCTGGAAGACTCCCTGAAAACCAACCTAAGCCCGCAGAACATCGTCGGGGAAATGTTTAAGTCGGAGGGAAACTTTGAAAGTGGCAATCGAAATAATTTAGGAGGAACTTGGAAGAGCGGAGCGCGCAAAGAGGATGCGAAGAACGGAAGGCTTGGTCGCTTAAAGCGCAGTTCACCCCGCGAAGTAATGCTTTGCGGGGGTTTCACGGGGAAGGAAGAAGGAGAAAGTGGGGGTGGTTTTAGTGGGTGAGAACCCCACACGCTGCTGCAACCTGGCGCGGCAGTGTCTTTGTAAGATTTCATCACAAAATCATTCCATCACAAAAAAGACAGACAGATAGACATTAAACCGATTTTAATAAGATTTTGTTTTACACAAAACCTTAAATATCTCCCCACACAGTATAGCAATTATAGAAGTATCACGTTGCTGAGTACCATCTATAAGATATTCTTCGCTATCTTGCTAGGTCGGAAAGCCCCATACGGCCAGAATATTGGCCCATACCAAATAGGCTTCACTCCAGGCAAATCAACAACAGATCAGATTTTTTCTCTGCGGCAAGCGATGGAAAAACTGTTGGAATATGGATATCAGTTGCACCATCTTTTCATTGACTTTAAAGCCGCCTATGATAGCATAGCCAGGGTAAAACTGTACACGGCCATGAGAGAATTCGGTATCCCAACGAAATTGATAAGACTGACTAGGCTGACCCTGACCAATGTGCGAGACCAGATAAAAGCAGCGGGATCACTCTCAAGACCATTCGATATCAATAACGGTCTACGACAAGGGGATGCCCTATCATGCGTCTTCTTTAACCTGGCCCTGGAGAAAGTGATCGCGATGCCGAGGTAAACCACTGGCCTATGATGACGATATCGACATCATGGAAAGAACCACGAGACGTACAAACCGCCTTCATCCAGATCGAGCAGGCGGCGCGAGATCTTGGACTGCACATCAATAAATGCAAGACAAAATTGATAATATCTCTTATCTAGGGTCGAAAATCATAACCAACAGAGCCTACTTCAGCTTACAAAAACCGTTCCGCTCGAAACGTCTCACCATGTACAAGACAATGATTTTGTCAGTCTTCATGTATTCCTCGGAAACTTGGGTTCTTAGTAAGAAAAATTGGGAACTCTTGGCCGCGTTCGAAAAAAGAATCTTCCGTAAAATGTTTGGCCCCATGAGGATGGACGATTCCATAGCGTGCATAACGACGAAATCTATGAGCGATACCATGACAGTCAGGTTGTGGATAAAATCCGGCTCAATAGGTTACGGTTGGCGGGTTACTTAATCCGTATGAATGAGGATGATCCAGCCTAGAAAGTCTACAAGGGTAATATCTATGGTAGAAAAAGAAGACGAAGCAGACCCTGTCTGAGGTGGAACGATGGCATAGGTCAGGGCGGCAGGCAGTTTTTAGAAATATTTAATTAGTGGACCTCGGTGCAAAACCGAGATGTCTGGAGTTCCTTATTAAGGCAGACCTAGACCGTATACCGGCTGTTGCGCCGTTGATGATGATGATGAATCAATATTAGTCTGGAAAATTGCACAGTTCAGAACAATGTACATATTTTGAAAATATCTATTCAAAGAGAGATGCAAATATAAAAAAATTTATAGATATGAGAATTCGAAGTCTGCATTGCGATACGAAACCGAAAGTAAACCCCTCTATGCCGCGAATTCCGCAACATCCTATGCAAGTTACCCATTCATTCTAATCAATAAAATTTAATTCATTTTTCTCATTGCTCACAAGAAGCCCGCAAAGAAGCCAATAAATTTCCACCCACTTAACTCACATTCATCAAATCCACTATCTATCTTCACTTCCTTTTCATTTACTTAATAAAATGTGGTGTCAATAAATTTATCAATTAAACTGTCGAAAAGTTCTAATATCTAATCCATCAATCGTTTCAGATATATATCTAATCAATATTAATACTTTTCTGTGCAACTCCACTACTTTCTACTCTATTTTACCTCAAACCACTCAATAGATAATGCATTTCAGTCTAATGGAATATACATAACTAGAGAAATGGTGTTAGGCGGGGGTCGCGATTAGAAAAGGGGACAATGTACTAACGAAAAGATATCTCCCCGATTGTGAAGAGTTTTGAATGGGACATATTGAGGGTTCGAGTTCAGTATTATAAGATAATCTTTGCGAATTGTTGATAATTATACTCATGACGCAAGCAACAAATTTATCAGTGGCGGTGGTCAAGTCAACCTAAACAATGATAGCTGGCGGAATCTCTTAACTGTTTTTATCTTTTTAGGTTAATAATCTATTGATATTAAGGGAATATAGTTCGTTCAGTGACGTTCAACCCGACTTGTCGTCATTGGAATGCAATGTAAACATGCCCCTATATTCATTAATATGCCTAAGCTAATCACGACAAAGGAATTTTCCAAACTTTTGGATGATCCTTGAGCTCTGTGGAAGATTACGTTAAATAGTTACGTAAAAATGTTGCATCATCCTTATTAGGATATTCATGTTGAACCCAGATGATTGATGTATTTAATATTAATCGACAATCTGGCTATCAAGTCCCTTAATTGATGCGTGGTCTAGTGGTGATAGTAAGCAATTTAATATAGGAAGGTGTGTACCACGTGGTATCAGCTTTTCGGAAAATTTCCATTTGATAAGGATATTTGAAAAAGTCGAGAGGGTATAATTTCCAATGCATTGGACAAATGTCTCAAGAAGATAATCGATATGCCCTTTGGGGGTAATGAAATTCAAGGTAAGCTCGCTAATATAAGCAAAGCCGATAATCTCCCTCGCTCCTCAGTAGTGCTAATTTGACAAGGAATTTTTGGTATTTTCATGAATTTACCACATCTCTTGACCCCTCGGTTCGGATAATTTAATCAGTATTTGTTCTTAATCAACCCGTCTTTGTGCACCTATTTGCGATGTTAGTTACTGGTGGGGAGCTAAACTATAAACTCCTGAGAGATAGTTTTAGTGAAAGTGGTCAACCACTAATTACGCCCCTTTAGCCTTGCTAACACAGGTGTCTCTGAGCCCTTCTCATTTAGCGACGGCTTCGAATAGGGTATGATGTCGTAAAGTAAACAGTTCGCTATTCTTTAAAGAAGTCATAAACGATGGCGATAGTGAAACAAATGAATATATCCTGAATATCAAACTTGATAACCGAATATCGTGAAATGAGCGATGGAAGCAATTCAGATTGTTTCTATTTCGATTTCATGTAAAATATCATCTTCCGAAAAATTTAACTTGAAATTTTTCTTACAAAGGAGAGCTTTACTTTAAAGAAATACTCCTGTTCACTTTTTCTTGTCTTCTGTTTCATTATCATCACATGATATAAGTAATAAAACCCTACACCAGCTGGGCAGATGGAAGACGAATACCAACATAAACGGCCAAGTGAGTTGAGTTATTTATCGCTGCACCTGTGATGAAGTTACTGCAGATTTGCTGCTTCCATTCGCACAGAAATGTTGGGAATTCGAGACCCTTTCTTAGAGAGTGGAAGAAGGACATCAGGACAGTGTGAAAATTGGAGGCGTATCGGCGTGCTCCCTGTCGGTGCAAAGATAAAAGCTAAAATAATTTTGGAACACATAAAAAAACATCTCGAAAGCTTGATTGACAGAGAGCAGGCTGGTATCCGTTCGGAGGATTTTGAGATCCAAAGCAGAGTCCGCAATGATTACATCCTGTTACCGATATTATTTCTTCTTGTTATCAGTGACGTTCTCCATGCTGCCTTGTCCGGGCCACGCCTCACAGTAGAATCCACTCTCCCAAGATGGCCGACGAGTAGGTCGCCCCAAGGGCGCAGAAAAGTAGAGGGAGAGTGCGAGCGTCTCGGGAAGTCTTGGAAGGAGCTGAAGCGCATTTCGGATAATCGCGAGCGATGGCGCGTAGATATAGTTGACGCACTATACCCCACCAAGAGGTGAATGGCAACCATATATAACCCAGTGCAGCAGCAAGCAACAAAGTAGACGTGAGCCGTAGATTCCTCAGTCGGTTGACGAAGAGTTCACACTTTGCCAACTGAATTCCGGAGTGAAGTTAAACTTGAATTGTTTGACGCATAAGTGCATACGTTCAGTAACATTGATCTTCTTTCGAAAATCCAAACTTCTGCTTTGACCTTTGTAACATTTGTAGCGGGATTGGCTTGTTTATATCGCATCCGTAGCTTCTCCTGTTGATAAGTTGGCTCCAGGTATATATACCGTCTTGCGTGTCATGTCAATTTGGAGAGGAGATCGATAGAGAGCGGTTACACTTGTTTAATTAGGTTATAGGCTTGCAAAATACAAAAAAAATGGCAAAGAATTGTCTACGCTGCGATTTAGATTGCTTCTATTGCTTTTGGGGAGTCTGGAGTTTAATTTTTATAACATAAAAACTCCATCTTTTGTTTCCGGCTACGGCAGTAACATCTTATCTTTCGAATGAGCTTTAAAAGTTTTTATGTTCAGTAAAGAAACGACAATAAAAAAAAAAGAAAATAACGAAACATCTCGAAATTATATCACGATGATCCGATCTGACGGCAACAGATACAGTCAAACCTGGTGGACTAAGAGAAAAGTCCGAATTATCAAGATCCCACTGTATTTTAAAAAGAAGAAACTTGGAGATTGGAAAAAGTAATTGCATCTTGTCGTGAAGCTTAGAAGTAACAAGATTCCGACACATGACACTTTGATGAACGGCGCGTACGAGACAGAAGGTACCGGGGACTTGTTCACCTTCCAGAACTATGTAGCGGAGCGCACGATAGCATGTAGCAAAAGGTATTTCATAGTTGTAGATCTAAAGCCCGCCATCCACGTACAGTTGCGCCTGTCAGTTAGAGCCCGCAATGCACTGGGCCCACCAGTTGAACTGAATGTGCCATCGATATACCGGCAAACCGCAACATCACTCGTTCAAATTTACAAGGTGGGACAAAAGTAATCACTTTATTGGAAAACGTTATAACTTTCGCAAATAGATCGGTTTACTCCGCAAGAACGCGAAATAATTGTTTTCATTTTTTGCGCAACAATTCGTCAGTTGTGTTGGTGTGAACTTTGTCGTAGATTTCCTGGCCGTTCAACACCAACTGGACGAACACTACGGTGTTTGGCCACTCGCGTTGAAGAGACTGGAATAACACCAGATGTTCACAAGGCTGACCGGCCCCAGAATAGCCATTTTGCTGAGAATATTGCCACTGTTGCCCAAGATGTCGAAGAAGAGCCCGGAACATCGACCAAACGACGTCTCACGCAATGGGGCATCAGCCGGCGGTCCCTACGCAGAATTTTGGTGGAAGATTTGAAGATGTTCCCTTACAAAATGCAGACAGTGCATCCGCTGGTAGATTGACCGCCAAATGCATCTACCCTACGCTCAAGCCATCCTGAATCTCAAGAGGAGGACGATTTTTCATCGAAAATTATCATTAGCAATGAGGCTCATTTTCATCTTAGCGGCAGCTTGGAGCACCGAAAATTGATGCATCTGTATGCTGTTTACGCTGGAGGAGTCATCCGGCCACTTTTCTTTGAGAACACCGCGGGCCAGATTGTTGAATCCTTCCCTCTTTTTAGTGTTCTCACTCTCGATTCTTCTTAGATCGTTCTCAAATGGGGCCTTATTCTTTATATTGCAAGTTCTGTTGACAATGGGAAGGCCCAGTTCGAACTAGTTCGGATGCACCGGGCATAAAACATTTACAGAGACATAAGAGGGAAACAAGTACGAAGGGCCCTTTCCACTAACGATGTAACAAGCCCGTGAAGCTGAAGTTAAAAACGTGCGAACCTTCAATAACTGTCTATTCTCCGAAATTAAGATACAACTCCGTTTGCTTATTTGACTATAGACAACTTGTTTGTTAAGCTATCAACCTCCGTGCTCATTACTGTATGAACCCAGTTTGTGTGTGTTTTTTTTGATTTTATTGAGCTTTTTCTTTGATATTAATTGAAAAATCCTTTAACTAAGATTACTTTTACCAGAAAAGTCCTTGTATGACAAACGTTCCAATTGAATAGTTGATCCACTTCGAATACTTCTTTTGGGAAATTCCATCTTTATTTATTGAGGGAGTCACACAACTTATAGTTACGATAACTTCTCCCCGGTTATATTATACCACAGTATATACCATGCGAGCGATTTAGATTGTCTCTAGGAAAGTAGGGATGAGAGCATCGAATATCAAATTCAGTCTCCCCTTTTTTTTTGCATGACATCTGAAAAATACCTCCATTATCTCTCCTTGTTTTGAGAGTTGTATATAATCAAAACGTTACCATTTTTAAGAAGTTAATTCAGTGACTATTTTGGAGCACCCATCTAGCCCAAAATTCCTTATATAAAATCGAATAGTCATCCAGAAGTTCATATTATGTTTGAACTCTCTTCTCTCCCAAAATATAAACTTTTGATGGATTTATCCAGACCTCACGTGATTTATTCGCAAAATAATTCTCAAACTAAAAGGCAATGGAAAATCTTACGGATACACGCATTTAAGTTGTTTTAACTGTTTATGCGATTAAATATGGTAATATTAAACAGCAGCATTTCCACTTTGTAATTCACACATTTGTTGCGTCTACATGACATGAAACTTTTCGTTTCTCAAAGCAATCAATCTTTCACTTTTTATATTCATGTTGTTTGCTTCTGGCTTTGAATTAATGTATTTATCTTATTATTTTCAAATTTAATACTCATTTGAATTTTATTTTATGAGCTGGCATCTAATTTTAGCTGTACATCTTTTGTTCGTAATATCTATGAATGAATTAAGATGCATTTTAGCATTTTATGATGAATATGAAAATTAAAACTTGCGGATTCATCGGAGTATTAGGAAGATCTTTAGTTTGAAAGTAGAGTTTTCAGTGTGGGTTTAAAAATTTAGAATATCATATACATATTAACATATAAGTTCTAACTGATACAGAAATGAATATCTATGACTTGCTATATCTGTGCAGGCTATCCCCAAAGTTTCCGCTTGGCGGATAAGCATATTGACTAGCCACCTCAGGGTTCGATTCGACACGATATTCTTCCAGTTTGTGGTGAAGTATTAGCGGTTTGTTTCAGCTTAAGTAAGCAGCTGGGTAGATTTGAAATATTGTTAATTCAAACTAATTGGCATATAGCAACAGAGAAAATCGAGTCGTTTGACGTCAAAATGTTATAGAATGCATCTAGAATGGGATTTACTTTGATTTTTAACTTGAGCTGTAGCTCTTGTGGGCAGAAATATGAAATTTATTACAATTATTGCGGATGAAGTGAAACTGTCATGCATCATGGCGTGTTTAATGCACCCTTACTCGGAAGTGTTTCTATCCAGCAAGAAGAAAGTGCCGTAAGCCTGTCGAAATAGTTCATCGAAGGACTAATAGTTCGAACGAGCTTGGCATTGATACGGAATGAAATGAACTAAACGAATTTTATGCTAATAATGATAACTCTGACGTATCTAATACTTCGTCAGCTAAGACTACTGCCAAACAAACTGGCACTGACAATGAAAGGCGGCGTGATCTACAAGAGCTCTTAAAGAACCTCGGAACTCACAGCAGATAGTAGATTGTATGAAACAGCAGGTCTGACGAAAGGAGAGCGAAAAAGGAGGATTTCACCTGAGGCCAGAGTAATCTTGGGGGCCCGGAGTAGAAGTTTCAATGGAATAAAGGGATAATAAGAGGGCGTGCAATAATTCACATCCCAAACCCGAAGCTGATACCAATGGAATAAAAGAGGAACTTACTGAAGTAAAGTATGTAGTGAAATCAGTTACTGTCATTATGAAATGAACAGTGTAGCTAAAACTCCAGTCTTTGTAACTTACCAGCCTTTTCTAGTCGCCCTGAAGTATGATTTCCTGGCTTAGAGAGAAGACAAGGTAAAAGCGAATCTACCACTGACAGTTCGCAGCAAGAACAAACTTCAATTCTCAGTACATTATGGAATAATATGAACCGGTTCATGAGCACTTGAATGAAGTACAGTGTTCCCCGCTAAATATTTTACAATGATAAACACCCTGGAAATAAAGTCAGAAACGGCTCAGTAATTTTGATGAAAAGACAACTCACTATCCACTGGAAGTTACCAGTAAGGACTTCTTTTAAGGAACCTTGTATTTGTCACTGTGGGGTTAGTGTCCCTTAAAAGTAAGGGCTGTATGTGGCAATCTAAGCAGCGAAGTTGACCACATATCAGCAAGTCAACCTACTTCCTGCCCGAATATCCACAAAATATCAGATCTAATCAACTTTGCAGTGACAAAATGCATACAATGTCAATGGAAAATAACATAAACAATCTATGAGCTATCGTTAGATGGTTCTCGCGTAACTACCTCGTTGCAAAGTAAGCCACAGCAAAATACTGCACTTCAGAAACTATTGTCAATCCTAGCAGACAGAAACGTGATACCTGATTATCTATTCTTGGGGGACTGGGGAAGCAGCACAACACAATAAGCTAAATTATTGAGTGTATCAGAAATAACTAACGCTCTCGAGAGAATGAGAAAGGCAGATTCAAGGTGAAATAACAGGATGCTCTTACTGATTAGAGTAGGAGCGTCCCAGGGGAGTGGCTTGGTCGTGTGCATATACGGCCGATTTTCCTTTTCGCGGCCTAACTATCACAGCTACTTTCGCTGATGTTAACGCTGTCTTTTTAGAACTGGAAACTCATCTAAGGGAAGTAGAATTGACTTCAGAAGTGAAGGATGAAGGTAAACGAATCAAAGATATGATTGTGATAAATATTTGTGTAAAATAGAACTTTTTCGATGATTCGCAATGTTTCCATTCTTATTCCGTTGTTATACGCCACGAAGCCTTAGGGCATTGCCATTCTGGAATAGTGTGCTCCATTGGATGACACAGATAGCAATAAAATTATTACCCTTTGTCAATAGCGACTTATACATTGCTACATCTCCCTTATAATCAACACATCTACCAGTAACTGACTAATAGGCGACGAAGTTCTTCGTTGGAGATTGTTTAAGACCAGAGTACCTCGATTACAAGTTTGAAGCTTATTTGTTACTTCTCATATGCCCATGGGAGAACGTTGACGCTAAGTAGTCTTGTCTCGACGTTAGTTTTGAAATAGTTTAGTTTTCAGATTCTGAACAGAAAAATACTTGTCATGGGAGGTACTATTTGGCAACGTCCCTTAGATGACAAAGAATGTCATAGTGGTTTAGTTTCTGTAAAATGCGGGAAAGGGATCAACTGCCAATAAATTTTTACGAGTTGCCGACGAGTGATTCCTGACGTGGAACTGGCCGACTCCCATGCAGTGACCATAAGAAAGACACCATACTCATCAGCAGATGACCAGGAAAGTATGTCTACAAAATCAAAGTATGGAAATGTTAGATGTTGTCAAAATCCTCAATAAAGTATTTTGATCTTGGAAATAAATAAAAAGGCAAGAAAGACAATTACTGTACTAGTGCCAATGATGTCAAATATTCGTCGATAAAAATAACTAAAGATGACGACTATTATAAGTAGTCACTTCAATATTATTGTGTGCTACACTTTTGTAGACAGAGACAATGGAAAAGCCGATTTACAGCATTGCCGATAGGGTACATCACAAAAAAGGAGGACCTTCCAGAGGATTTTAAAACCAATCAAGTCCGAAACAAACTCCACTAGGGTTGCATTTTGTCACGATATTATTTCCTCTTATTATCGGTGCCGTTCTTCATGCTGCCTTGTCTGGAGGACGTGAAAAATGCAATGGACTATGCCATCTTTCCTCTAACACGTCGACTACATTTATGGTATCAGTTTACTGTCTCAATGGGTCATGAACTTTGGCCAAATGGCTCTGAATTTGAAAAGAGAGGCAAGCAGAGTTGGACTGAAGATGAACTCCAACAAAACCAAGGTTGCCAATCTGACGATTTATCGCAACCTTTCCATCTGCATTAATGGGTAGAGTCGATCAATTTTTAAGTCTAGGGAAGCATCCTCAACAAAAAATTCACTTCGGCCTGGTTTAGGTATGAACTTACGACGGATTTCACTTCAATATAATTCGTACTCATGTGTGTGTTTCGATTATATATAAATGGAGCGATTACCACCTGTCGCTACTTTCGGTCACGCTGCTCTCACGACAGAGGTCAGACAGCGTCTGATGAGTCGCCTCTGCCTTGGACGAAACCATCAGTCGCCTTTTTTTCTTCTAGGAAGCATGGCTTCTGCCGACGGTGACATGGCACTGGATGTCGCCTGGCGCATTGATAGTGCAAGATCCGTTGTCGCTGCCTGGTCTAAAATCTAGAAAAGCAGTTATTTTAACATCAAGATCAAGCTGAGACTGGTCTGTGTGAAGGTTCTTTCTGAGTATATATATATGAGAGTAGCACACCGAAAGTGATCCCCACTGCCGCTCAAAGCTTTCGTGAACACTTGTCTCCGATCATCGAAGTATGCTGGCCTGAGAACATTTCAAACAAAGAACTTGGTCGGTGCACAGTTTTTTCAGCCGTGGTCTATGTGACGGGAAGGTGGAAGTGGCAGTGGATAGGTCACACATTAAGGACGGGTGACAATTCCAAGTAAAGAAGTACAACCGTCTCGGAAAGTCCTGATAGGAGTTGAGGCACATTTCAGTGAAGAAAAAGATGGCGCGTAGATGCTGTTGACATGCTATACCCCGCAAAGGGGTGAATAACTACCATATATCTAGTGAATGAGCTCATTAGTTGCATCCATAACGGATTGAGGAGTCGAAATAGTGGAGATTGAGGAGATAAAATAGTGGACAAGTACGCCCATTAAGCAGGAAGGTGATTTTCTAAGTAAGTTGCAAGAAAGTTTATGGTGGTCTCATCTGCCCTAAGGCAGTGGTAATATTGAAATGGGAATGAACTTTTAGAGCCTTTCTTGTGAACTAGTGACAGGTGACGGTTATTTATTCATTTGTTACTGATTGATAATATACAGATGAGAAATGTGTTTTATATCGTCTTCAGAGGGAAGGAGAGAATAGGCCACTTATCAAATACTTAAAACTTGGAAGAGAACTGCAAAAGTCATCTCAAAGTTTGAAAAGAGTACATAAATTAAGGAAGGTTGATAGTTACTGCAGGTAAAGGAAATTGAGGATGCACAGTGGGCAGAGTATATTGGATTTGAATTGTATCACTTCCAGAGGGAGTAATCCCAATTACAGAAGAGATATCTAATTACAGGAAAATATTCAAGGAATTGACGAATGTTGGGAAAAGCTGGGTTGAGGTAAAGTTGGAAGAGGTGTGCTAGCAAAAACTTAATATAGTGAAAAAAGGATCAATTATATATGAGGTGGTGATAAAAGGGCGCCTATCGTCAAAAGCTATGTCCAAGACTTGAAAAAGGAAAGATAACAATAGACGAATAGTAACATATCGATTCTTTGTATTTATTGTAGACTTATTCTTGAACGAGGATAACAGGAAGACAATGCTATAATTTAGAAGAGAGAGAAGAGAATATTTTTAGCAATGGAAGACAACAACGTGGACATGTGAAGAGGTTTTTTCCCTGGGGTCACTGATAACGAAGGACACGAATGAAATGTATAGGCAAAATATGCTTGCAAATAGTCTATTAGCTCGTCGTGTCTATACTGAAGAACAATAAGGAGAGGACCAAATTGGCGATAGATAAGAAATTCGGGCTGCCTTAGCTTGTGGCAACGAAACATCCTCTACCAAGCAAGCCGGGACGAAGGTAGTAGGACTCTTCCAATGAATGTTGGGTCTCGTAAGATAGAATGGTTGATGGTAATTAGTTCAAATATCTTTCACTTTGTGAAAAGAACACTTTCTTTCCCCAAGTGGAAATAATATATTTGCCGCAATTAAATAATGTTAAACAACTGGGAATACACCTGGACTCAAGCTGAAGTACAAAAACTTTCGGTGGGTGCTCCGCAAGAAGTTATCACTCTATCTGAACTCTATCTCTTTTGAAGCTAACTTATGATACAGCGGTAGAATTATTGCTCTGGTTATCCTATGAAGTATTCTCTGTATCCTTGGTGACTATCCCGCGGATGACGGAAAATACAACTTGCACCAATGATTTGCCATCTGAATCTCAAGTATGAAATAAGGAAGAATCTTGCTGTCATCGAACAGGACTTTAAATCCTGAGAAGTAATTACGCTTTACAATATTAACAGGATTCAATCGCGCTCCTCTGTAGAGCAGACGAAATTTTAAAGGAACCTAACCATACCGCGTAAGAAGTGGGACAGCATCAATGACAATAAGGCCAAGGACATGACCTTAACAATAAAACTGACCCCAATTAGGCGAAGTAGCTTAATTGGTAATTATAGTTTAAAAAAGGTTCAATTTCTGTCGATAGAACAGACAACTTGGATGAATTGGATCTGCCATTTCTCTTAGTCATGGATTTTATTCGGCGGAAATCAAGAGGCTTTTCAAATTTGAGGAAACGATGAAAGGACTCAATCGACGTCCGACAGCGCATCACTGCTGAGTATAATATAAAAACGGGTAGTGCCTCAAGGTCTAGGTTTGAAACGATGGGTAATATTGCAGAGAAATAATTGTGAAGGATCTGTCCGGCATAAATTGGGCAACAAAATAATCTATAAGGCTGCAGAGATTATCTTTCTAGCATTTCTCTGCAGTTTTCTATACCGAAAAAGAAAGTAGTAATCCTTATTTCGAGTGGCATTTATTATGAACATTTACGCCACTCGAAGTGCACATTTGAGAAAACGGTTAATCTCTAAAACGATCTCAGTTTTCAGGCCAAATAAATCACTTCAACGATGCTCAAAGACAGATTCTATTAGCGTTTTAATTGGGTGGATGCATCTTCACAGTTTATACAAAGAAACGGAAGTGAATAAAAGATTTTCAACCCAATCCACATAAACTTTATAGCCATAGAAATTAAATTTGAAATTTAATATATCTCCATGACTGATTTCAAGACAAGTTCAAGAGATCAATTGAATGGGTGGTTTCGAATGGTTACGGCAATTTTATTGATTCAATTCATTTGGGGCTTCACATTGAATAATTACGTCGATTGTTGACTAAATTGACTCTTCATAACAATGAAAGGTTCAAATACAATAGAAGCTGCTGTTCAATTCCTAGGGCAGATGTATCTATAAATAGAAGTAACCAACTTAAAATTAAATACATGACACCCTGTTTCTAGGTGGTGATTTGGGTCTTCTGGGGAAGTCAACAAATTTGAAATATTGTGTTGTACCATGGGTAAAAGTAATTCCAATGGACGTGGGACGTTACTCTTTGAAACTGAGTGGGTGGATTCCTTCATAGCTTCAAAGTACGATCAATGTAAAGTAAAACATCCTGAAATGTATAATGTTAATATTGGAGTATAATTACGATGTTTTCTGTGAAATGGAATTTGTGGGTTTATGAACGTCAATTTTGTTACAAAGGAAATTTGGTGGGTGTTGTTGGCCACCTGTATCAACCCCGTGGAAATATAAAATTTATAAGTCATCAGAGAAAACGGTCGGAACTAGTGCCTGGAAGCAATAGAATTTTTATAAAGACATAAATATTCCTGTTTCAAGAAATTTGTCCAGAAGATGTAATCTGTTAAAATTGGGAATAGATTGAAATTTAAAAGCCCAAGTATAATGAGATATGAGATGGGGTCAAGCAGTACACTGCACTGCAGGATAGACTGACCCGGAACATAGCTCTCTGAGGCCAATCTATCTCTCTCTGAAAATGAGATGTCTCGCCTCTGTGGTGGTACGAGGCTTTTCAGGGGCCAAGCCTCTCGTCTACCAAGACCGTTAGTGAGTGGTGATAGCCACACCCTGTACGAGGTGACCCTGCTATTAACAAAACGCTACGGATCCAGACTGGGGAGTCGAAAAACATCTCCCCCAAATCCAGAGTGTTAGGGGAACCGTGCCCATTGTATAGTGCAGTCGAGGGTAACTGACTGTATTCGAACGGAGCCTCGCTGATACCTGGTCGCCTCAGTGAGTAAGTTAGACCTTACCGTGCTTTGGGGGGCTATGGGACGGCGAATCTCCTAACCCCCATACTCGTGGGAATCAAGTGAGTACAAACAGCAAAGAAAAGAAGACGAAAACCAACAAAGCGGGCCCCTGTACTGCACACAAACTGGTTAATCAGGCGGAGGCACATCTCCGAAATACTGAGAGCCAGGTGATTACAGCCAAGAAAGGAGAAGTTGGGACGTCAAGCAGTGGATCTAAGGTTAACATTGGTATACTGCGTGGACAATAACCCACGAACGCCACTGCTCAAACAGCAGGGACCAGCAAAAGCACGTCTGAGATAAATATATCAGACGTCAGGGAGGAGACAGGTCTCAGTGGCGCAGGTATTAAATGGTACCTGCGCTATCTGAAGGAAGGCCTGAAACCAGAAGAGGCCCTTAAGAAGGCTCAGGACAGACCTAAGCCATTTCTACATACCAAGACCGGGCAGGACGGTCAGCTGAGACTGCTCTGTATCAGTTGACAAAGGTACTACGGGATGCCATAGAAACAAAACAAATTGCACTATGCGCGTTTTTGGATATTGAAGAACCATCCGACAACACATCGCACACAGAGATACAAGATGCCCTAAGCCGCAAGAGAGTGCGGCATACTCTGGCATTCTGAATGGGCAAAATGCTTGCAAGTAGGCAAATAGAAGTACCGACAGGTCCAAATTATATTGTCATGAACACCACTCAAAAGCTGTCCACAGGGCGGGGTACTATCGCCGCTGATGTGGAGTATGGTAGTGGATGAACTCCTGGACGTGTTAACTAATACTGGAATACAAGTCCAGGGTTACGCCGACGCCATTGTTTTAATCTGTAGGGGCAAATATGAAGATACCCTATGTGATGGAATCCAAACTGGACTAAGGGTTGCTAGTGCCTGGTGCAGGAAGTTGGGACTGCGGATCAACCCAGCCAAAACCATTATAGTACCATTCATTAGGAGACGTAAGCTTGATCACCTGAGAGCCATAACATTACATGATATGGAGGTGAAACGAGAAACAGAGGTCAAATATTTGGGAATTACGTCAGACCAAAAATTATTCTGGAAGACATCTATCGGAAAGCCACGAGGGCTCTGATGACTTGTAGATCCATAGCAAGCAAAAAATGGGGTTGCAGCCCGAAGATACTACTTTGCATATATACTGCAATAGTAATGCCAATGGTTATGGATTAACCCCTCTCCATGTGCACATACAAATGCAGGCAAGGAGGGCAATATTCAGGGTGGCCGGGAGTATCAGTGAGGCGGGGAGCTAGCTAAACCGAAGGAAGATTGATATTCTTTCTAGGCGACAACGAGGTTTCACTTCGATAAGAAGTTTGAAACACGTTGGAGTAACAAGGCAAACTCTGAGAGCGTGGCTGCGACATACGGCTTAAGCCAGCAACTGATTACTTGGTACACTGACGGATCCCTCATAGTAGAGGGAGCGGGTGCCGGTGTCATTGGTCCAAGGAAAATGTACTTTGAGCCAATGGGCAGGTACATTAGCATATTCCAGGCGGAAATATACACCATAGACAAATGTGCCTCCTTTAATCTCCAAAGGAATTACAGGGGGCAGAACATAGCTATTCTCACCGATAGCCAAGCAGCGATCAAGGCACTTAGGTCCAACTAGGTGAACTCTAAACTGGTGTGGGAATGCCTTGAGAGACTGAATACCCTCGGCACGTCCAATAAGGTCTGGATACTTTAGGTTCCAGGACATACTGGGTTGGAAGGCAATGAGGCCGCGGACGAACTAGCCAAGAAGGAAGCAGGGACGCCTTTACACGGGCCAGAACCCTTCTGTGGAATCGAAAACGGTTTCATGGCTATGACTCTAAGAAATGAAGAGGAACAGTTGAGGGAACTATACTGAGCGGGCTTACCAGGGATGGAGCAGTCCAGGATGTTTATTGGGGGATACGAACCCATGCGCACAAAGGATTGCTTAAACCTCACCAAAAAGAACCTCCGAATCATAGTGGGAATTCTCAATGGTCACTGTCGACTGAACTATCACCTAGGGAAGCTAGGGATATCTACGAACAGCAGCCTGCAGGTTTTGTGAGGAGTATGACGAAATTTCTATACACGTCCTGGGACAGTGTCCGACACTTGTCCAAAGTAGGTCGAGGCATCTGGAAGAACACTTAATACCAGATGCAAAGCTGAAAGATCTGGAAATAGGGAACATACTAAAGCTCCGGACGGTTATAGGCCTGCTTGAGATACTATGATCAATAGGTACACTATAACCAGTAAAAGGGGTACAATACTGCTTTATGGACGCGGTGCGACTTTCCCTTAATAAAATAATAAATAAATAATGAGATATTGATCCCGTCCTGATCCCTAATGTTCCTTTTCAATCTCAATAAATTTGAAAAAAAGATGAATAAAAAAATTGGTAGCCAAAAAACTAATCCCTTCTTCAAAGTCATCTCATTCGAAACATTAAATATTCTTGTCCGGTCCCCTATTAAAATTTTTCCCCTCAAAGTTCTTATTAATATTAAAAAGTCGTAAACTTTTTCAGCCATTTAAGATTATTGTTTTACAATATTTCTTCTCAACGACGTTATAATGTTGTCTCGTTGACTTTTGCTATACCAAGTGGGCTATTCAAACACCATTAGGCCCATGCAAAATATCTTCTTATATTGAAAGCAATTTCAAGGAAGATACTTGGCCGCCTACACACTCGCTAACATCAACTTGTTCATCATTTTCATTATATCAGAATCCACGCAAAGTTTTTTAGGGGGAAATATATCTTTTTTAATATATGCCTGCACGAGCCACAGTGCCAGTGAAAAATTTCATGTAAAATATTAATTCAGCTGATATAGGGGATGTCGTGATGAGGTTCATGATGATTTCTAAGAAATTTATTTTAGTAGATAATGCCTTTCCTTGGAAATAAGATTTGGATTATATTGAATAAGGTATAACAATAAACTCGATGAATGCAATCAGATTTTGATTGGGGCCATTGCAAGAGAATGGTATGTATTGCAATTGATTTGAGTGTTATCATTTGGATGGAGAAATAAATTCAACCTTATCCGCTGTTGCATCAAAAAGATATTTTTATAGCTTTATATATTGATATGATACGCATTTGGTTTTGCAAGTAACAAGATATCGATCGTTTCAATATTTCCAAATGAGAAGTTTGCTTCGTTTATTTCAGGACTTCTTGTGGCAATTCCTGTTTTAATGGACTAAAGTAGTGGGCGGCGATTCTGTAGATTAGCGCGGGTGATATCTGTATATTTGCCTGTAAAACGTAGTACGCGCTAGGACATTATGTAATGAAGGAAAAACGGCATGGTTATAAATTATGTATATGCGTGGAAAACGGAAAAATTACGAGCGCCAGGGAATATTTCACTGAGTGGCTTAGCACTTAAAATGGACGGCTTCTAGTTTCAGGACCTTCTTTGCACTTGACAATAAATATTCTGTTATGCACTTCTAAGGATGCTAGGACAAGCATTTTGAAGATGTTGGTTGATGGTTATCGGCGAAAAGAACTGAATCCTGAAAAGCGACTGCAATGATCATGCAGAGTCCCTACCACCGGCACATCAGTTTTTACTGTTCTTGTATTGAAACAGAAAACAGTTTCCGTACTGCTCCTTTGGATTAGAGGTTTCAGAGCTTGGGCTTGATGCAACAGACATAAAGGAACTAAAAAGTCGTAAGCTGAAAACAATAGTAGAGGAAATGAAATGCGACGCTGAGAAGAAATCAAATAGGACTCCGGAGTTATCTTCATAGTAGATCTGGATTAAAAAAACTTCCTCAAAGGACGACTGAAGAAGAAGGCAGCATTAAAGAAGAGTGTGTAAAAAGTTGATAGAATTTCTTTTAGTAAAATATTGAAAAAAATTCTGAATTTAAAATGGAAAACGCCAACTTTGGAATGGAAAAGTCTGTATTTGAAATGGTAAAGTCCGCTTTTGGATAGGAAAAGTCTGAATTTGAAATGGAAAATTCTGAAATTGATTTGGAAAAGTCCGAAGTTAATTTAAGAAGGTTTGAAATTAGTTTTAAAATTCTGAATTATATGGGAAGGTTAATGCAGCTGGGAGAATAATTAATGTCAGGTGCTAGGCTGAAATAGTTAGAATTAGGAAACATTCTAAAATTCCTGTTAGGTATAACAATTAAATAGGCACATAGTTTTTTAAGAACGTAGTACGTCGGAAGAGTGACTTAGTTTTTGAGGTGACAAGTGAATCGGTGCCCAATCATCGATCGAAGTAAATGATAGCCCAGAGAGATGCCGGGAAAATATGGTAACTATCATAGGGTTTTCCATTTCCACTTTTTCAAGTAAGTTTTAACATGTTTAGCAATACGTGACTGAGTATTGTGGTGCTCTAACTTGACTTTATTGTGTCTCTGATCGAATTCGGGAATTTTACTTTCAGTGTTCAACACAAAGTATCACCTGATTCCGATAACAATCCCAAATATCATAATTCCATTTCCTCTGAGCAACTTATTCTAAATCGTGTCCTCGGAGTATGATCTGATTTGTTTAACTATTCTTCAAGCTGTCATCGTGACTTCTTACGTTTGCATTCATTATTATTATCAGTTGCAATACGTTGAAGCAGGTCCTGTTCACCCTTACAAAAAGAATCCTTTCAGCGTCTCTGGGCTTCACTGCCACTTGTTGAGGTTTGGAATGGCTTGACGAGCCACTCCTAGTGAAACACCAACCAACGATTTCGGTTTTCAGGAGTGAACCCTGCCTTTCACGTTGAAAAATTATCATCTTTGAAATAGTTGACTACCGCGTACATTTTTCGAGGAATCGATGTGCTATATCGTGACATCTGCCTGAATTTTACGACTGATGATTTTGCCCATCCATGGCAAACAACGGCGAAAATGCCTAAAAAACTGAAATAAATAGTGCTCGAAAATCGTCATACCAGCCTAAGAGAGATTACTAGTGAACTTGGCAATGGATATGCAACCGCAGCACATTCTCGTGTAAAATTTGCGTATGAGACGTGTCGCTCATCAGTAGGCCTGAATTTCGGTCAAAAACAATATCAAAAAACAACTGCTGAGAACATGATTTCAGAAGCGAATAATAACCCAATCTCGATAAAATGCATAATTACTGGTGATAAGACGTGGGTCTACGAGTTTGACATAAAGACAAGTTAGCAATCGTCCGAGTAGCGCTTCAAAGACGAGTTGGAGTCGAAAAAACAGAAAGTAACAAGAGAGCTAAAGGCCATCCCGTTGGCGTTGCATGGGCAAAATTCGATCGAATTAGGTAGATAAGAGTTCATAACACCTTTTACAGATATTACAGATTTTGCTTTTACGCTCGAGACAAAAAAATCGCACATATGTGCTTTCAACGGCTTTGCCCCATTTTTTTTTTTTACTTAAGTGCTAATGTTATGTAAGGCCACCACCTAAACTGCCTGCCTGCATAAATTACATGTAAAATTAAATTTGAAGAAACAAAAAAACAAATCAAAAATGAACTGTAAGTAATTCTTTATTTTAATCACACAAATGAATGTCCTCTTTCCTTTGCTGAATTACAACTTTCATCCGACCCTTAATTGCTCCACTAAATTTTTGGCAAATTCGCCTCCCATTCTCTGCCACTGGCTTTTTCCAACTCCTCTAAGTTCGCTGGAATGCCGTTTGCACTTCGTATTCTTTTTTAACTCATCCCATGAATGTTCGATTTGATTAAAATCTGAGCCTCAAAAAGGCTATGTTTTTGCCAATGAATCCCAGCAAAGGTATGGTTTATGTCTACTTGACCTCTTTGAGATTGTGTTGTGTAGTAACTCCACGTGATTTGTGGCTGCTACTTGGTCCTGTGATGAAGACAAGATTCGTTTTCGCTTGTAATGGGACGTCCCCCCTCACATTATATAGCAGCTCTCGCCGAAAAAAAGTTCCTCCTCTAAGATGCAGAACAGGGTAAATCGCTCTGAAAATCTTCGATATACTCGTGCTCGACACAACCATTCCCTCGCAGTCACATCCTGATTCCGGTGAGAATAGGACTATAACTCCATCGTCCAACTGGCTTGTTCTTGAGCGAACGAGCTTTGCGGTGGGCTGCTGTCAATTTTGGGCTATTCGCAGACCTGTAGGTCGTTAAGCCTCCTTCAACTAGATATCTTCTTACTGCCCAGCGGCTGATGTTGACCCTCTGAAATTTGTGTGTACTTTCTGCCAATTGAGCTGAATTCGGATGTCGATTTCTCAATAATGTGATGATAGCGTAGCGATCACCCCGTTGAAGTACAGTGCGCTTTCGCCTAGATCCACATCGCCTTGTTTAACCTTCAGTCTGTGTTCCAGAGATATACACACCGAACGAAGTAGCGATTTACCTGCGCCATGAGTCAATCTACTGTTTTAAAATATTAGGGATGAATCTTTCTATGTAACACTGCAGCGGGTTCCTGGTATTATGTCAGATTATCTTTAACTCTCACCCACAAAAACATTGGATTCCGGGAAGATACGATACCATAATTAGCGACAGGCCTGACAAGAGGGACATGGAGTTTTCTGGGGGACCCAGAATAGAAATTTTAATGAAGAAAATGTATGATAGGGAGGCCGGTATTTCACTCAGATCCGTATAATTTTAATCGCAAGCTCTGTTATGCCTTACTATTTTCAGCCCGGGGTCAGATTCTCTTTCTACGGGCCTGATAATCGCGAATGGAAGTGCCTATTTCTAAGCACATTATTTTTACTTTACTTTTGTGGAGTTGGTTTTAAGTGTCGATTCCTCAGAGCCACTATCCGTTGCCACATCATGATTTACAACGATCAGCTCATGGAAGTCTTCTCTCTCTGCCCCTCATCTATAGAAACTGCAGACGCTTCAAGAAATAGCACTGGCAGGGGACCTTAGTTATGTTTGAGAGAAACGATTGCCGTCAAAACGTTGCGTTCGTTTGAAGGTTTGGTTGATACTTGTGTGATACGATGTCAACCTCTTACCTGTATCTCATATGATTAACAACCATTGTGTATTGACCATCCTAGCTCTTAAGGCATTCATAATTGAAGGAGAGCAGTCTCACGGAAACTTCTTTCATTAGATTGTCAATGGACTGAAAACCATCTACAAGCACTTTCATGGGGCAGTATAAGGAAGTTAAATTATCCTGACCTAACAATAATCAAACCTCCTTTGACACGAATTCAATTATGTTCTTCAGGCAAGCTCCCCAAAAACGACTGTGCCTGTCTTCTGAGGTCGTTGAACGTTAGCCTCTCAATCTCGCTACTACGGATTTGAGCCCTGATTTGTCATGAAAGTTTGTATTGATCTTTGTGATGTCCCGCTGCTATAGGCTTACCGCCTGCAGAACATCAACTGTGATGATGATGAAATCGAAAATCACAGCGCATCTGTTAGGATGTTCAGTGAGGATTTCAGGATGGAGACTTTATTTTTAAAGTTCTAAGGTAAGCTAGCGAGCTAAGTGAGGGTTGATTTGTTATCATCCACCAGACTACATTATTAATTTTGAAAGTTACCCAGGCCGTTTTGTATGGCTGAAGGACATTCTGCAAAGAAATTGATAATTAAGTAATTTCCAAAAGTTTGCTATTTCGCTGCTTTTCTACGATGGAAATATTTCAAACGTTATTTTTCACAAATATAATAAATTAAACCCCCAAAAAGCGCTGTAGGAAACATCAACAAGCCTCAAAAACTAGCCTAGAGTGGTAATGACAAAAAATGGCTTACCTGTATACTCTTCAACATGGCCTTTGAAAACAACATCAAAAAGTTTTAAATCTGCACTGGGAATCAACCCTTCACAGACACTAGTATAAATGAGATTATTCCCAGCAAATTGAACCTTTTACCTACATCAAACGCAGTGCTTTGTTCCTTTCTATGGAAAAGTTGCGATAATAAGAGAAGAATCAGTAAAAGATTTAATATAAGAACGAATCAAATCAACTCTGCAGGGAAGGAAGAGGTTGAGATAAATAGAATACAAACATTTGTTATAGTAAAATAGAGGATAGAGTACAAGGTACGGGTGGATGAAAATCAAATGGTCAAGGTAAAATCATGAAAAAGGGAAAAACAATTTATACCATAAAGAACATAAAATGGGAGGAACTATGATAAACGAGGTGTTTGAGTGCCAGCCTCTCAATCTCGCGCCTGGTGTGTCATGGGTAGTTGCCTTCGCCTTTGTACTTGTCCTGTTTTATTCTAAACAGAGACGAGTTGAATTTGTTGAAAGCCCTCTTGCGATCTTGTTATGCCTTTCGCTTTCACTCGTTAAAAAAAATCAACGTCACTGTATAGTTTACGAAAGCTCTTATGTCAAAGACTTATCAACATCTAATTGCTGCATCAAAAGCACGGAAAACAAGTGTCGTAGTTACCCAAGTACTGTAGGACCATCTCTGCCCTGGTAATTATTTCACCCAGAAACAACACTTTCTTAAAGAGATCTTTTTTTTTCTTCAGCTTTTATCCCAATCACAAGGGGGGTCGGCTCGTCTTGATGGGTTTCGCCATTTTATTTTTTAAATGTCTGATCTGGATGCAATCTCGAGGCTTTTGGTCGTTTACCATCGACTTCGATGTTCAAATAAATCTTAAAGAGATCTAGAAATGAGTAGACAGAGCGAATAACAGCAAGATCTGCTTGGAAAGCCGCATAGAATATTGTCAAAAACGAGGCCCGTAGAAGAAGAGTTCGGTCCGATTGAACAAATCATGCGAGACGGATGGCGTGGATTCCCGAAAATATGCTGCATTAATCGAACGTTTTATTTACTGATCCACTGGCCGTGGATTCCTATCCGTCCATTGTCTGTCCATGACATAGGTTTAATTCGATGAACCGTGAAAAATGCAGTGAAATGAAGGCGCGTCGCTGAACGTAATTCCAGCTCTTTGAAGTTGTCTACTAAAAATTTAAATGCCGGACAGGTAGAGCTGACAACCCTACAGTAGAAAAAGGAAGCCTGGGTGAAACAATAGGTTTGTGACGAGCGAAAGTTTCACCAACAAGTCAACAGAATGAAGTCTTATACACTTCGATACTTATCCTGTCGGCACAAAGAGGGAAAACTGATTGGAGCAATGGATTGAGTATCTTGATGAACTGATCAACAACCAATATTCAGGTGAGTCGAAAGTCCCGCCAACTGAAGACGACGAGCAACAAAAACAGTGTTTGCAATTCATCGGCTTAGAAATCTTAAGTCGATGAACGATTCCGTAACCAATATAACGACGAAATTTATGAGCATTACTATGACAGTCTAATTCTAGATAAAATCCGGCTTAATAGATTGCGGTGGGCAGGTCACCTAATCCGTATCGGTGAGGATGGTGTAACCCGAAAAGTTTATATAGGAAATATCAATGGTAGAAAATGAGGACGTTGCAGACCCTGACGCCTACAGCTACGAGATGGCTAGAGTCCTTTATTAAGGCAGGCCTAGACCAGATACCGATTGTTGCGCCGTTGCTGATGATGATCGGCAAGGTGGAGATGATTGGTTTTCCACATAGTTATGCGTGGCGTGCGCAGAATAGAAACAATAGTGAATGCAGTGACGCCATTCTGGTTCACATTGAATGAACCAAAAAAATAGGCAATCTCCGTACTCGTCTCGTGAAATGATGGGTACTGTGTTTTTTTAATTAAAAAGAAGTCGTTTTGATTGAGTTTATGAAACAATTACAGCTGACGTGAACTGTCAAACTGAGATAATTAAAGTGTTAATTATCTCAAATAATTTAATCGGTAGAAACATCGCAAGATTACAATTAGACAATTGAGTTGTGCGACGAAAACTGCGTTCGTCGTAATGCTCCTTCACAACAAAGCAGAACTTCAGATCGCACTCTGAACTATGAAAAAGATTGAAGATTTTCGTTGGGAACTTTTAGAGCACCCTACGCTCCTTTTCCTGCATATAAAAAAATGGCTCGGTGGACAACGATTTGAAAATGACGAGCACCTTAAGGTTGTCAATTGGTTCAAATCCCAAGTGACAAAACTCTTTGCCGAAAACATATTCCTTCCCAGTTTTCTGGAGCCTCGAAAGTACCCATCTCCGGCCTTTTCATGCGTTACGCTCGCGCCGTCCCGTATAAATGAAAGAAAGGGCTCAATTCATCGCATGGGAACATGGCGGAGGACCTTACCGTTTCAGATGATAGTACTTGAAAAAAAACGAGATTTTACAACGTTGTTGGGCGTCGCTACGATTGTTGGGAGTTACAGCGGGAAAGTACTTGACATGCTTGTCAAATTCAGTTTCTGTCAAACGTGCAGCAATCAAAAAGCAGTGATGGATGAAAATTCCAACGAATTTGAAGAGTGGTTCTCAGATCACAAGGAGGATTGTTCCATTAATCATGAAGAAAGTTCGGGGAATATGGAAATTGAAGCGATCGTAAGCATGTTTGAAGCATCTCAACCGAAGCACGATGTCACATACGTTCGATACATTGGCTATGGAGACAGTAAGGCTTTCAAAGGGATTCTCGATTCGTAGCCGTATGGGGATGAGGTAATTGTAAAAACAGAGTGCGTCGGTCACGTCGAGAAGCGTATAGAGTCGTGACCACGAAAAATGAAAATAAAGGTGTTGGTGGAAAGGGTAAGGGGAGGTTGACTGGTCAGCTTGTTGGAGAGCTCACAAAATTTTATGGGCTCTCGATTCGTAGACACCCGGATTCCATCGAAGACATTAAAAACGCCATTTGGGCCTCATTGGAGCACTACTTCTCATCAGACGAAAACCCTCAACACTCCAAATGCGACATTTTCAAAAGTGATCCAAGGTCACGGAATTCAATTTCTCAATTGTTCAAAAATACAGTGTGAAAATAAAAGGATGTGCCTTTCAATAAAAAAAAAAGAGTTTGTATCGATATCTTTATTAGATCCTTTGCGACCTAAGGGCAATTAATTTTGGAATATGCCTTGTAGTATTCGATTATATGATAAGTGATAAGCAGGACAGCACAGAAATGAACACAAACATCTATGACCAAGCAGGATTCACACCCAGAGCAATAGAATTGAAAGGCTGACGCTCAACCAACCATCGCGTCATCGCGTCTGAAACACCATCACTGTATATAGAATTCGTTAATTATTTACTGATGATCCGTTACCGGCTAGTCAACTGTTCACCACCTCGTCGATAACAAAGGAATTCCATTCCTAGATTTTCTAGTCGGACCTTGTCGTTATATATATACCCAATAGGGTTTCCTAGTTGGACGCTAGCCACACATAGGGAGAAACTCGTTAAAAATGTGTAGACTACTAAGGTAAGTTTCTATTAGCGATGGTTTCATTGGTAGTCATTCCGTAGAATGAAAATCACTTTATAGTTGACATGTGGTTGTCTTTGTTAGCAATTTTTTGGCTGAAGGTTTGCTTGATTTCAGCAAAAGCAGTATTTCGGAAGCCAGTTCTTCATTGCGAAATCTTCCTTTTCTATATTCAAACCGTAAAATTACTTGCTTAACAAGGTTAGAGGTATGGGCAATGCAACCATTTTAACAATAACATTAAGCTGAGGCAGCTCCGCACCGATGTTTTCTCTGCGTTACTATATGAGAGTAGTACATGGGAAGAGATCGATACTGTTGCTCAAAAGTTCAAAGCTTTCATCAATTAATGTCTGTCGTGTGAGTGGCGTATTTTGGCCTAAGAGAATGACTAGTGAAGAATTTGGTGTGCTGGCCTGAAACCAGATCAAAAGGCGAAAATGGCAGTGGATAGGTTATGACATGATTGGAACCCACTGTCCCAAGATACCCGCCGAAAGCGTCGCCCAAGAACTTTTCTACACCACGGCATAGTAGAGGTGTCCAAAGTTCTCGAAAAATCATGAACGGAGTTCAGACACGTTGCTATGCATCATATAGGGATTGTATGTTACCCACCAGAAATGAAGAATCGGCTTGAGAAACAATTCAGACAAGTGAAATATATCGCCAAGAACCGAAAAGATGCATAATGCGTAAGCGTTGTTTGATCACCAAACTTTACTGAGCGGACTTTAAAGCGATTATGTCAGCGCGGAATTATCGTTTGAACTATGGGTGATGAAATTAAAAAAAAAAAAAAACAAATTTTTCTGGCGAAAAACTCCAACTCAGTCTAGATTACAATAAGAAACTTATCGTGTAAATTGAGAGCATAACTAAAGATACTACGAATCACCCAGAGTGAAAATTTCGTTACGAAATATTACGTTCAGATGGAAAGCTCCTTTGTTTACAATACGGAAAAGTTGCAATAGAGACAAACATTAATTTCATAACTCATAAATATTCTAGAAGGAGAAGGATAAATGTCATGGATGACGTTAATACATCTCAAAAATTATGAAGTAAAGTACCCTGGGGACACTTCGCAGTATGCATCAAAATGAACTACATATCTCGTTTTTAGAGAAATGAGAGAATTCCTGTTATCCAGTTCTACATCTTTACTACTTTTGAAGAAGATAATCTATATAAGTTCATTTACAATATGGACTTAGGTATACCTGTTAAGGAGCTCATCTTCTTTGGGAAGCAAAGGAGGCATGAAAGAATACATATAATAGAAAGTCTTTAGAACGAGCATAAAATCCTAAAAAATGTTATTTCAAAAGATTCAAAGGATTTGCTACTGGCATTCGTCGAGGCGGAAATTTGTCAATAGGTTCATTCATGGTTGCGAAAAAGCTTCATACAGATAAAGCTACCCGAGTAGTAGCAACAAGCTTCAAAGATATTCAAAATTTCTATTAGACAAGAAACCGTGACCTAAAAAAGAATCCCCAAATTTACGACACACGACATATTTCTTTCAATATAAATCACAATATGAGTCGTCTTGATATGATGTCTTAAGGGGGTCATCCCGTGTGTCGGGTTGGAGAAATCGATTTTTTTTTGCATGAATTATATCTATATATAGTGGATAATACGTGGGCAAAGGGATTTTCCGATATTTCGAGTCGTTCAGAAATTACAGTGTTAAACAGGTAAGGAGTTTGCAGCCGCGGCAAGAGTACTCGATGAGAAAGAGCATCGAATCTTTTTTTATCTGAGCCTTATAAATTCGAACACAGGTATAAATATAAAAAAATGGAAAATCAATCAATTGTCTAAACTTATTTGCTGTTTGGAATAAAAAGGATAATCCAGTCTAGAGTGAGCACTGAAAGGCTTTCAAACTATACTCAGTTATATTTTGTTGTAAGTATTGTGTTGTTTGTGTGTTCAGTGATTTTTTTAAATGCATCGTACAAAGGGAGATCGCTTTAACGTTCAACGTCATGCTCGTACTAAAAAACGAGTATTTCATAGGAATCGATACTTATCAGAGAAGAAAAAGGACTTCGCATCAACATCAGCAAAGAAACTTTTAGCAAGCATGAACATGGATGTTCCAATCGCGACAAGTTTTGTATATTGTATATTGGATTTTGCTGGAGTTTTCTCTGGTATTTCTGCAAATAATAAAATATACGTAGTAGTAAAAAAGGAATGCGTAGGACATGTCGAGAAAAGAATGGGAACGCGGCTTACAAATGCAAAGAAGAATCACAAAGGCATTGGTGGCAAAGGGGCTGGAAAACTTACTGATAAGGTTATTAACGACCTCACTACATTTTTTGGGCTAGCTATTCGTCAACACGCAAATTCGATAGAAGGAATGAAGCAAGAAATTTGGGCAACTTTCTTCCATAAATGTTCTACAGACGAAAATCCTCAGCATCAAAATTGTCCAGGACAGTTGGTGCAAATGGCGCAAAGCGGAAGCTATAGGAGAACTGGATAGTTTCCACCACGAGAAGGCACCTTTGACTGAATAAGCGTAAACAGTCATCAAACCAATCTACGAAGATTTGTCAGGAGATGATCTCTTGAACAGATGTTTAGGAGCAGAGACCCAGAATAACAATGAGTCGTTAAATGCATTGATCTGGACTTTCGCTCCTAAACACCTTCATTTTGGGGCCAAGGTCGTAGAAATAGCCACTTTTCTGGTTGTAATTATTTTCAATGAAGGATTCAATGGCATTCTCAAAATCCTAGTGACAATGGGATGCCAAGTTGGTCACATATGTCAGGTTTATGTAGATCGCCGTAATAAAGCCCGAATTTGGCGGTCCGAACGACGATCGACTGACCTCGCTAAAAGAGCCAGAATTGAAACCAGAGAGCAACAATCGGCCTTACAAGACTTTTTTGAAGAAACGGAGGGTGCTCTCTATCGGCCAGGTATTAACGGTGAGTTAAAATTTTACTGTCAATAATCGCATTTAAATTTTCAAATGCGTTTTTCTCGGAACTGCATCTTGAAAATCGGCTGCCACCATAGCTCAAAATCTATCCAACCAAATTCTTTGAAATTTTCACGACTTCTTTAATACATATTTCTACGGTCCGTAAACTAGGATAATTGCAATCGAACGGGTCGTTTTTTTTATTCATAAAAAAAGCCGTAAAAAAACACCAAAATCCAAAAAATTAAGTTTAAAGGCTCACCAAAAATTTACCTTTCAATATTTTCTAATTATCCTAGTTTGCGGACTGTGGAATATTGTCCATGCCGTTTAGTTTTTTTCCCTCAGATGAACACAACGCCCTCCAGCGTGGCAGCAGAAAAACATCTTTTTTTGGAGATGGGTGCATAAATTGACACGTATTCCGAAAACTAGCTACGATATCAATCTGAATTTATCACATATACTAGAGATATCAATAAACATATGGTGAAAAAATCACGTTTCTATCTTTATCCAGTCTTTCAAAATAATTTTTCAAAAAAAGGCAAAAAAAAAAACAAGTCGGGAAACCGGAACCGCTTCAGGTATAAAAGGTTTTGTGTTTCCCTATGTGAGGAGTATAACGTAATTCTCCATTGGCTTATAGCATTGACCCGAGATATTGAAGTCGCTCAGTTCTGGGCAAGTTACTGCCATTGCCAGAACTGAGCGATGTAAATATCTCGAAGGGCAGTGCCAGAACTCAGCGATTTAAATATCTCGAGTCAATGCTATCAGTCAATGGAGAACTGAAATTGCTTCACACATTAATGCAACCTGGATGAAGTGGCATTCCCCAACTGGTGTTCTTTGTGATCGACGTATCAGCGCACGTCCCATATCTAAAATTTACTGCAATGTCGTCCGTCTGCCGCTCTCTATAGTTCTGAGTGTTGGCCGACTAGAAAGGACAATGAACGGCGTCTTGCGGTAATGGGGACGAAGATGTTGCATTGCACTGGTGGCGTGACACATTTTGATTACGTCTGAAATGAGAATCTCCGCGATCGATATGGGTTTGCACCGATCGTGGGAAAACTGCAAGAGAGGCATTTTCGATGGTGTGGTCACGTAATTCACGCTAACGAGAATTCAACAACCAGTATTGGCCAGAACATCGAAAGCAATAGTAAGCAACCAAAAAGCCGGCCAAAACAATGGTGGCTTGATACGCTGGATGGGGATTTAAAGGTCTCGCGATTACATCCTGATCAGGCATTTGATAAAATAAAATGACGAAACCGATCACCACGAGCCGGCCCCGCTTGTGAACAGGACACAGGCTGAAAAAAAAGATGTGAGAAGCGACGAGTGCACGACAGCTCCGTGTGATTTAGCTGCAATTACATTGCCCTCTATTTTCTAGAAAGCGATTTAAATAAATCATTTGATGGAAAGCCTTGTGTTGATAATGGTCAACCTCATACGCTTCACACTCTGAGTTTAATATTATTAGCAAATGCCAAAAATTTAACCAACATCAAATATGAAAAAAGGGTAGGGAGAATTAGATTCTTCTTGAATGGAATTTTAATATTTCACTCGAATTTCAATTATTCTCGTTAATTATGACGTCAGCATCTTATTTGTATGGCTTGGGATGCTGTTAATTTCCACGAAATTGATAAGTTTGAACTGCTATAACTTTGACACTAATAGTTGGATTTTCATGGGACTTGCATGTGTATGCACGAGACTGTCCTCTATGCCGATGCAAAATTTAGTACACTTAGGATGAACTTAAGGGGAGTTTTTTAGTCAATTTCTAAAAGTTGATAATATACTATTAGTAAATTTATTTGAGCAGATACCGGAATGGGACATCTCTCGAAGATTAGATTTCACATAACTGTTTTACACAAAAGCTTAAAAAGGGCTGCAGATAAATGCGACTTTAATATTTCACGCGAATGTCAATTATTCCGGGCAATTATGACGTCAGCATCTGATTTGCATGGCTTTGGAAGCAGTAAATTCGGGTGAAATTGTTAAGTTTGAACTGCTATAACTTTGGCGCTAATAGCCAGATTTCCACGAAATTTAGCACGTATATACGAAATATTGTCCTCTATGCTGGTACAAAATGCGGAAGTCCTAGGATGAATTTAAGGGGGATTTTCAGCAAATTTCTAAAAAGTAGTAATATACTATAAGTAAGTTTATTTGAGCAGATATCGGAATGGGACATATTTTGAGGCCTATATTTCATCTAGTCACACCACCCCGATTTTTTTCGGATTTTTAGGTTGAGTAGTTTCCGAAAATGAGTCCTGTCTCACTTCAAGTGCGTACATTTTGACTCCTTACTCACGCACTTTTCAATTTATGCCAAAACTAATGTCAGTTTCGGAAAGTACAAATCGGGACCTTTCATTTGATACCCTACACAACTATATGCGGTGAAAAAATTTTGAATCCCCCCTTTGCATGTATGGGGAGCCCCCCTTTAAACTCCATCTAAATTTATGCCACTCCCATCTCCCACCAAATGTTGTTGTTCGAATCGGTTTAGCCGCTTTGGAGAAAAGTGCGTGTGACAGACAGACAGACAGACATTGAATCGATTTTAATAAGGTTTTGTTTTACACAAAACCTTAGAAACGGTCTTCACACGGGCTGACCCCCTTAAGAAAAGGCTTTTATATCCTCTTTATCTTCTCCGCAACCAGAATGTTCCATAACAAATCCCCCAACTAATTGAATTTCCTCTTCAACGAAGCAACTTTAAAAATTTGTTGATAGTTGGTATGGGGATGAAAATTATATCTCATGACCTAGATAGAAAGCAAAGAAAGGATTTCGAGAGGCTTAAAATTTCACTTTCAGTTTGCTGCAATGCTGAGCAAAATTTTCATTGCGGTTCTGTACACATTCGCACGTGTGGAAAGACCTGACCTGATTTGAAATGCTTCAGGAAAGAGTGGACAGAGAGCAGGGCGGTATGTGGGAAGAGGGAAGTGATGCAGAAAACCGATTGCTAATTGTTGTTTGCAACTATATTGCCGTAATATAGCATTTAATTGATAAGATATGATTTTACTAGGTCAATGCTTAGAGACTCAATAAAAACCCCCATTGACCTTTGAATTTGCAATGCTTACCTTCAGACGTTCTATTTAAATCCTCTTAAAATCCAATCACTTCCAGTGGCGGTTATTTTATTACCATACACTTATCACAAATCGAAGATACTGAAATACAGCTGCAAATCACACACTTAGCACACACTCCTCAAATCGTTCTAATCTCAGTCACACAACCAACAGCTGTTGTTGTTGCTTCTGGATTTGAACTTGACTCGATATGAAGAAATAAAATCTTGAATCGGCGACAACTTTCAGATGAAGGTAATCCACTGCCGCACAGAGTAATTGAAGGCTCGTCTACACGTCAACTTGTTTATCACGGAGACTGACGAGGGGAGAACAACAGCAAAACACGCCAGATGAAATCAGTTGTTAGTGCCTCGAATCGATCTTGGGAAGCAATGACAGTCCAAAATGATAGCTCTATTATTAGAAAATCACACTATCAAGGGGTAGATTGCATTGAATTTGCCTCTTCCTCGGAGGAATGTACGATTCGATGGCCGATTCACTATTAGACCAAGTGACACAGCCCAGGATGTAGTTGCTATTTGTTGACGATACTCAGAACACTTTCAGGGGGATGCAAGGAGAGTTTATGCTTTCTCACTTTATTTTTAAACTTTCCGCTTTTATGTAACTTTCATTTCAGAACTTTCTGCATGAACACTCGGGAAACACTCATTCAACTCTTGCGTGCAATTATGCGCTACTCCCTCAGCACCAGACACATATGATTCTAGAAAGTTTGCTGATTTTCAGTGAGTTGCCGAGAATGTAATACAAATAATATGTAATATGGCCGACGACACTGAAAAACTGCACACCTGAGCCGGACGTCTTCAAGAACTTGAATATGGAAAGCGATAACGTTGCGAAAATATTCTAAGCATTTTCAAGGACTTTCCCAATTGACGCTAGCAAGTTTGTACCACGATACTATTGTCCTAATTATAAGGATTCGATTCACAGGACGGAGATTTCGTCGTCGTTGTCGCGATTGCTCCTACTACGATATTGGCAACACTCTAGAAGCGGTCTCAAGCCTCGTTCCGGAATCTAATAATCTTCCATTAAAGATTATATTTGCATATAGACAATACCTGTATCTTTTTAGGGGATTAATTTAGGACGGTTCTCGTCTTCACGCTCGAAATTTACACTGAATGGGCGAGCGTGTACCGAACTGAGCACAGGTCGCTTGCACAACTGTTTAGCAAATCCACCGAATAATAACGAGAACGTACAGAGAGTACACAAAATTAAAACCCCAACCCCTCGAAGCTGACAATATGTAAGTTGGAATTTTCAAATGTGAAACGGACGAAAGGCAACTGGGGTGGCGGAAGAGGGCAGCAGATGTGCGAATGCAAAAGACACCCTCTTCTGACACAGTATATTCTTTCTCCCTTCGCAAGGGGGTGACTATAGCAACGGAACAAGCACTACGTTCACTAATAAATAGATTTACTTATGCATTGGTCACACTCAAGGGATGGTTTTAACCCCCGTACACTAGCTACCGGGTTTTTCACGATGGCTTGATAAAGGTATGCTTCTGTACCTAGGACTGCAATGACCCCAACAACTATCCACTATTGATAACTGGCTCGTCGTAGAACGCGAACTACGATAGTAACGAACTAATTACCAGCCAGACACCAGATACAAGTGATACTTCCACCTCGCGAGGCTTGTTCGACTTATTACCGAAACAGACTGGCCGTGTGGACTTGGTAGTCCCACATTTGGGTTAGTTTCATATGAAAAACGTTGCGACGAGCGACGAACGAGATACTAAAATCGATTTGCGGAAATCGACGAGCGTGCGCAATAACTACTCTAATAGGTAATAGTCGTCTCAATACTCGCACTCCATAGTGTAGTTGTCGATTTTGTTTTTGTTGTATCTTGGAAGCTACATCACCTCAGCAATAAGTTTATCTACTACTTGTGGAATGGTAGCGACGAATTTCAGCTTTGCCTCTGCTCATCCGCACTAGAGTATTGTACATATGGAGGATGCCATCGCACCAGTGGCCCCGTCGTCATCGTCATCATTTTCACTGTCACCTACGTACGAACGAGACACTGGATTTATGCGAAAAAAATAATCATCTTTAAATGGTCAGCGATTTATATATGGAGAGAAAAAAAATAACAGGCTACTAAAAAAGATGTCTAGCGCTACAAGTTAAGATATTTAATGCGCTTTCATTTCAAGCCTGTTCTGGAGCTATATTTGTATTCTGAGGGGGTAAACAGAAACACAGATTAGAGCTAGGAGTCTCGGCGATGACTCAATGAGACAATTGCGACCGGTGCTAAGGTGAAGATTCAAGGTTTCTAACGTTTGTCGAGCTTATGAAGTCGTAAATTTTCAAATTTGAAAAATTAGATGGTGATACGTCTGAATGCTAATTGAATTAAGATGGAAACACGTGCTTAAATTATGAATTTATTATTAAAGTGTTGACAGATATGCATCTCAAGCTTATTAGGCTTTATCGTATCAGAAGCGGAAGAAATGTGGAAGCCGTAATTGATCCACTCTGTCAGTGACAGAAGCAATTATCTTTGACATTATTTAACTGAACGTCCTTCCATTCAAAGATACTTTCAGGTTGTTCTTGAATTTTCTCTCATTTTCAGTGAGATATGATGTAAAGTAGGAAAATTTGGTCGCCTTTGATTCTCACAATAAGCATTTGTGAACCACAGTTCAGGATTATGAATAGTCGTCCAACTTGTGCTGTGATTAGTCAACCAAAGTTTTGTGTTGGTAGTATTGGAACTAGAGAAGAAGAATGAACTTTATCGAAAGGCCCCGATAATTTGCAGTTGCCTCCTTGTTGATTTTTTATGCTGACTCCAGCTAATACTATAGAGTTTCCTAATAAAAGTGGTTCAGTGTACAAATGGATTGAAAAAAGCTATATCTGAAGTACAGGATACGTTTCAAAAGCATTGTGTCTGGTACTTTCCTGACCAGAAAAGGTGGATGGAAATCTTAGCTAACCGAGGAAAAATTCACAGTTCGCTCCGAGTAACTGGAGTGAACGGGGCCCGTATTTTGAAGTCGCCACGGAACCTCCGAAAAGTGGGTAGGTTAGGTGTCAAAAGTGTTCTCATTGTTCTTTTCGATGAAAAGCAAGTCTACAAGAGTTTTCTACCTGTCGGAGAGACTGTTAAGCTAACCACTGGCGACTGGAACGTGTGTGAGCTTCGGCTAGCCTATCCGTTTCGACTATACAGGCGGCCAGTGCTCTATCGTGGCGAGGAGGTAGACGGGGCAGTAACCTTTTCGTTCGAATTAAAATAAAGCGGCCGAGGAGAACCAACCTCCACGTGGTGGCACCGGGAAATGCTGTATTCACACTGAGTTGCTGGTCCTGATGCAGTAGCTGAATGTCCCAAGGCCTTTGGAGATCGGACCCGAGTCTGCACAGGGAATCATCTGAAGCGGTTTCTGCCACGAAGCCTCACCAGAGGTTAATTGGCAGGATGGGAAACGGGATAGCCCTCTATGTTCATCTGTCTCAGAAGAATTCCTGAAGTATGAAATCCACCATGCTATTGACATAGTATGCTGGTCCCAAACCCAGGTAAAGGTAGAGGGTATGAGGCAACGTACTCTGTACTATCCTCAGTAAAATAAAAATAAAATGCTGAGATCAGGGAAAGAGATAAATAGAGTATAGATAGAGTTACTCTGTTATGCTAAATCCTACCTGATCTCTCTTGGTGACAGATCCCGCGACAGGCCGACCAAGAAAATGCATACAATGTCGTTACAAACATGATGATCAGATTGAGTCACAAGCCTCGGCGAAATACCAGCTCGTCCACCTCACTCGGCCCGGCAGGACGGGCCCCAGTCCTGTCGAAAAATGGGAAAGGGTTCTTGACGCATGGACGGCGTCAGGATGTAAACAAGATAGTCCGAACAAAACAAATACGTGTCTGCACGCTAAATATTGGTACCCTAACTAGAAAGACTGAGGAACTCGCAATCGCCCTTCGGAAAAGGCGCATTGATATCTGCGCTCTGCAAGAAACCCGATAGATTGGTGCCAAAAGCTGCAACATTGAACGCGAACATGGTAAAAATGGCTACAAACGTCTCTATTTTGGTAACCCACTCAATATGGTGTTGGCATTGCCACCTCACAGGGTTTCCGTGATACCATTAAAGAAGTCGAACGATTTGATGACCGGCTGATGAAGTTCACCATTATATCAGCTGATCGCACTATTCATTTCTTCACCTTGTATGTACCACAGAAAAGTCGACCCGATGCCGAGAAAGATGCCCTCTGGAAACTTTTCGATGAAAAGACTTGTCACGTGGCTGCTGACGACTATATCATCATTGCCGGCGACCTTAATAGTCATGTGAGTGAAAAGGCATTCGGTAACAGATGCCATGGGGAAAGGGGTTCGGAGCGCGCAATGAGAGTGGCGAGCGTATACTCGATTTTGCGGACCTGGCCTTGTACTTATGAATGCATGGTTCATCAAACGATCATCTTCCTACATTTTATAGTGGGAACAGTAAAACGCAAATCGACTATATTCCCATAAGACGCCGACATTTTACCACTATCACTGAATGCAAAGCCGTTCCCTATGAGACCATCGCACTTCAACATCGGCCATTGATTGCCGTCCTGCGAATTAAGCCACCGATAAAACAACGTGAGGAACGCATTGGCCCGCTGAGCATTAAATGGTGGCGATTTCGTGAGAAGAAAGAAGTGATGTCATTTACGCGATTACCGACCCTTACGAATGTGGAAGAATCGTGGTACCAAATGAAAGACACGATCCACAAAGCGGTCTCTGCAACCCTTGGGGTCACCATACCGGCTAAGCGGTATATCAACCGAGATACTTGGCTTTGGAATGATGATGTTGAAATGAAGGACCGTGAAAAGAAACGCCTCTACCACAAATTTCTCGACGATAAAACGCTCGCCAATTGGCAAATTTATAAGAATGCTAACCGGGAAGCAAAGAGAGCAATCGCTGTCATCCGAGCGGACAATTACAAAAATCTTTATGATAAACTGGACACTCGGGATGGCGAGAGAGATCTGTATCGACTTGCTAAAAGCCATAACGAACGCACACAGGATATCGAATACTTCTGTTGCGTTAATGACAAGAACGGTACTTTGCTTACCAACCGTCGAGCCGCAACGGATAGATGGCAAGAATATTTCGAGCAGATTTCAACTAAAGAATTTGCTCATCCTCCACTTCCACAATCATTGCCGACATTTGGACCAGTTCCATCTGTACGCAGAGCGGGTGCTCTGAGGAAGATGGGGCGGCAACCCTATCGGCCAAACCAAAACCAAGTGGCTGAGGAGAACCTCCATATTGGTTGCACCGGGAAACGCTGTACTCACTTTGGTTTGCCGGCCGTGATGCAGTAGGCGAATGCTGCAAGGCCTAGCAAGAGCGATCAGATCCGAGTCTGCACGGGGACTCATCTGAAGTGGCTTCGGTCACGAAACCTTACCAGGGATATATTGGTACCATGGGAACCAAGGTAGCCCCTGGACTCTTATACTTCACAAGAATTCCTGTCGTATCTGAGTACAGCTCGGTTAGTTGCGGTTGGCCCCCTTGTGGGAGTTTCATGGGGGCTGTGGTTGTGCTCGAGCGAGAAGAGACCTTCGGCCCTCGACGTGGTGTTGCGTATCAACACGGGTGCCGTACTCCATAGTTCGGTAGAGATTTAGGTAATTCTTGCATCCACCAGTATGAATGCTAAGCCATGCACTTGGTATAGACTGGTACCGTTACGCTTGTCTCAGCGGGGCTCTGATTGTGGTCACAAAATCAATCCGTGCCTGAAGAGGGCCGTAGGATTAAGTCTCAAGACAGGTACCTACGTTAAACACCGAGGACTTCACTGTCAGCGCAACTGAAGTCGATGAGGCAATAAAACGAATAAAATCGGGGAAAGCAACAGGACCTGACGACAACGCATCTGAGCTCTGGAAGGCGAAGAGCTGAAACGCAAAAATGTGGCTCAGTGAATTCTTTAATCGGGTTATTCAGGAAGGAAGAACACCATCCGACTGGCAAGAAAGTACTACTATTCCAATATGGGAAAAGAAAGGTAGTCCAGCAGAATGTTCAAATTACCGTCCGATCCGGTTACTTTCCCATACCATGAAGATTTTTGAACGCATTCTCGACAACCGTATTCGCAAAACCGTTGAAATAACCGTAATCTCGTACTTCCATAATCATTGCCGACATTTGGACCAGTTCCACCAGTCAGCGCAACTGAAGTGGAGGAGGCAATAAAATGAATGATTTCGGGGAAAGCCACAGGACCTGACGACCTCGCATCTGAGCTCTGGAAAGCGAAGAGCTGGGACCCAACACTGTGGCTCAGTGAATTCTTTAATCGGGTTATTCAGGAAGGTAGAACACCATCTGCCTGGCAAGAAAGTACCACTGTTCCAATATGGAAAAAGGAAGGTGGTCCAACAGAATGTACAAATTACCGTCCAATCCGATTATTTTCCCATACCATGAAGAATTTTAAACGCATTCTTGACAACCGGATTCGCGAAATCTCTTGAAATAATCATGAATCAAGCCGGTTTTGTCAAAAATTGTGGAACTACTGACGCAATACACGCTGCGCGGTTACTCATGGAGAAATACCGTGAGAAGCATCGCCCTCTTTACATTGCATTTCTGGATCTAGAGAAAGCATTTGACCGTGTACCACACGAACTCATCTGGTATGCTTAACGACAATACTTAGTGCCAAAAGAACTCGTGCGCTGGGTTCAATTGCTCTACCACGATCCGAAAAGTAAAGTTCGAAGTATGGCGGGTGTATCAAAACCGCTTCGTGTCTCTGTTGGTGTTCATCAAGGAAGCGCCCTCTAACCACTCCTCTTTGTTCTTGTTATGGACACCGTCACACAAGACATCCAACGTCCAACGCCCTATATACTCCTTTATGCAGATGATGTTTTCCTAGCATCACATAGCAAAAATTATCTCGAGCGACTTGTCCAAAAATGGAATGATCCCCTGATGTAACACGGTCTCAGATTGAATCTAAACAAAACTGAATTTTGGACGACCGGTCCCCATGAAACAGGCACAACCACTGTCAGCGGCAATAATCTGCTCAGAATTGAGCGATTTAAATACCTCGGGTCAACGCTATCAGCAAATGGAGAAATGCGTTATGAAGTTGCTTCACGCATTAATGCAACCTGGATGAAGTGGCGTTCCACAACTGGTGTTCTTTGTAATTGACGTATCAACGAACCAATTGTCGAAACAGTAAGACCGTTAACATGTGAGAAATTACGTGAAGTGACGACCCAGTTCGACTACATGCGTCAGCAGAACATATGCGATCTCTCAAGCAGCCCATGACCAAGCCCATTGCACTTCGTGCGGAGGAATACTGTCCAATGGAGACCCTAAGTGCCATCACCGTTCTTGACATCTTTCATTTGAGTGACTTTGTTAATAAAGTGTGTCGATGCCAAATATTTTCAGCGATCGATCTAACAAAATCATACCATCAGATTCCAGTCGCACCGTAGGGCAGCTCGATACCATTCGGCCTATGTAACGCAACGTAAACATTTCCGAGTAGTATCTATCATGCTGGATTAAATTTCTGTTACGCTTATGTCGAGGTATACTAATAACATAAAAATTAAAGGAGGAACATCGTAAGTATCTGCCGATAATTTTCGAACGAATACGGCCAAACAATTAATTGGGAGAAATGTGCATTCAGTACTCCATGCGTCATCCATGCCATTCAAAAACTTTGTGATGCCGTCAGAGGGCATGGTATTGATGATGTTTTAATTAAATGGATCCATACTATGCTAACGCAGAAATTGCTGTACGTTTAGGTGGGTGTCGATCGCTACCTAACAGCAGAGGCAGCGGAAGGCTACCCCAAGGAGGTGTGCTGTCGCCACTTTTGTGGAGTATGTTACTCAATCTGCAGCCCCTGGACATATTTATTCAAAGCACTGCAATGAGAGCAACCCATAGACTAATTCGATGAATCCAGTTCTTACAATGCCTTCCGATGCTCGTGTCTCCATACATCTATTTGGTAGAAGATATGGAGTTACCCTAAAGCGTAGAGAGAACTGGGAAGTCTCAGAGGAATGCGTGGTGGGATATACGGAAGTCTCCTGCACTGATGGCTCGAAAACAAAACTGGGTTTTGGAGCCGGAGTCAACCCCTCCAATAAAAGCGAGAAGTAGGCTTTTCGTTTGGGACAATAGGCAAAGGTTTTTCAAGCCGAAGTTTATGCGATCCTAAAGGCGGCAAACTGGGCGATTGACGAGCGGTTGAACGGCAGGCACATCGCAATCTGCAGTGAAGGCGTTGAGTAGTCCTTTGATCACCTCGGAAATCGTTCAGGAATGCAGAAACCGTTTGAACTCTAACTCTAGATTCAATACGGTGGAACTACTCTAGGTATCTGATCACTGCGGCCTAGAGGGAAATGAAATCTCGGATGCTTTAGCGAAAGTGGGGTCGATATCCCCTATACCGGGACCGGAACCATCAATTGGAGTATCAGTAGCATTGGCTAAGTCTGTTTTCAAAAACTGGGAAGAAACTTCCCACAAAGACAGATGGCAGAGCCTAAATGCTGCTCGACACACCAAACTTTTCCTGCTAGAACCGAACATGCATACCGCAAAGTTTATCCTGTCGAAAAGCAGAACTGTGGGCATCCTGACAGGCCATAATTCACTAGCTGGGCATATGTTCAGAATAGGAATTATTCAAGATGATACGTGTCCCTCATGTAATAAGGAAGCGGAATCCAAGGAGCATTTCGAATGAATTAGATCTTTGGTGCCGATGTTCTCCAGTTTGATTTGTAGCTTCACATCCACTACCGGAGATCCTGCGATAGGTTAACGAATTCGGAATATTCCGTTAGATGGGGGTGGCGAGTACAATGGGCCAACACGGTCTGAGTGGTCAGAAGCTGTAATTTCTCTTCCACCACACACACACTCCATCAGCCGAATAGTTTCTTCCTAGGCGAGTTCAAACGATTTTAGATTGCGAGAAACACATCAACAGTAGAAGATTAGTTCCGATTCTTGGTTGGAGAAACTCTCCAGAAAGGCAATGAACCGAGTCCGAGACAACTGTAATTGCATTATATTGGCTAATTTTTGTGGAATATTGTCTACATTGTTGGGGACGAAAACACAATAGCAGAAGCGTCGGTCAGAGATGTTAAGCTACCTGGTGCGATGACTTCGGGAAAACTATTATTAGCGCACGCGAACGATAACGAACTTCAAACAGCTACTTCGCTCTGAGACGTCAACAGTCCTAAAAAAATTTCGAGTTTACGATAGCAAAACCATAATATACAGTGACGCATTGACATAGGAAATACGACTTTATATTCCAAAAATTCGCAAAAAGAGGATCTTCGAGATCAACCAGTGGGTACATATGCAGGTCGTTATATTTCACCCTTTTGGAGCGGGCACTTCTTTTGCGATCACCTAACTCTAGCTAGAGCCTGGCTACAAACACAAGATAAACCATTCCTGGAAGAGATTTCTAGCTGCAAGGCGGGTGATCTGTTTTTTTTCGTGAATGCCACGGACTGGTTCTGAAGATCTGATCTATTCGTTAGCGCGAATTACGTGAACTGAAGTCGCTTCTTGCAATTCTTCCACCATCCGTGCACCATAATTTGGATGTGACAATAGCCAATAGTTTTATGCCACTGGTCGAATGCAACATCTTTGTCTCTATTATCGAGAGGCGTTGTTCATTGCCTTTGCGATTCAGGACACCCGCTATGCTAACAACAGACCAAAGTTCTCAATCTCAGTCCTTGATTTTCGAATCATTTACTGGGTTGCAAGGAGATTCGAATGACTGCTTTCCATCCTGGCGCCAAGCGAATCATCGAGCGAGGCACCGACCGCTGAAAGCTATCATTATCATCCATTTCAACATTATTTTATTCATCGATCCCATGTCGATATAATTCACCCTTTTTGAAAGGTTGACAAGGCGTACAGTCATCCTTAAAAACAACTTTTTTAGAGCCAGGCATGCATACATCTCTTATGAATGTCAGGAATTATTAGCGTTAATTAGAAATTTAAGGATTAAGTTTATTTTCAAGAAAAATTTAAAAAATCGTCCATGAGCTACAATGAGGACCAGAGCAATCGACAATAGTTCATAAATCCTTTATACATTCATCTTCATATTAAATACTTTCGCTAAAATTAAATAAATTCGAGAGAAACAGTTACAATCTTAGGATTCGTTCATTTTTATCGCGAGGGAGACCAATGCCTTATTAGATTCTTCCGTCCGGCTGATGTCACTACTGCAAAAAGCAAATGAATAAAAATGAAAAGATTAAAAATGAAGTATTCTATATTTATATTTATAATTCGTAGAAGAAAGCATCATGTACAGTACCAATGTTGGATCTTTAATGAAGGCCTCGCAGTTTTAGACGAATCCTTTATTTCTGAAAGGGGTAGACAATGAAAAGAAGACGCTGCCCACATCCAACTATTGGGACGGCCGTCATCAAAGGTAGCCTTCACGTGCCCAATTGTTGACTCAGTCGAACGTGATGAATTAAACGGTTTTCATAGACATAAAGAGTAAATAGAAGTCAATAATGAATAAGATATACCGAAGGAAATCTACATCCTGTGCAACATTATCGATATTTGGCAGACCAAGGTATATTACGAACATAAAGCTGATGAAATCGACCTTATATGTCCTAATTGCATTCATTAAAAAACGTTTATTTCTGAATTGCAAGGAGGACGTAAAATTTACCTCAATATCTGGTTAGTCATTCTCTTCGTTATAAAACTACTACCTTTTTCGAATCCGAAAACGAAAGGAAATTGCGATTCTCGTGAATTTTGCTTACTGTAGCGATGATTGTTGAAATAACCATTTTAGGACCTGATATAAATACTTTTTAAACCTCAAAGAGAAAAAACAACATTACATCAATTTCCCCAATGAAAACTCCTTTTAAAGTTGAATGCAACCAAGATAAATCGGAGCCATTGAGTCGTTTCCAAGTTGAATCTAAGTGAGGTGAATTAATATTTCACAAAGTAAATATCTCGTAGGCTTTTTAATAGCTCGAGTGTAGGTGGGTGTTAAAACTAACAAACAGCAATAATGAAACATTTAATGAAATACAGCAACAATTTATAGCCTCTTTAAATGGTAAGAATATACTAAAGATACTGAACGCCGGGATAGTATCTGCGAGTTTCAATGTGTTTTCATCATACGTATTCATTCATTACAAACCTGACGGTTATGGGGGTAATGACTGTGAGCTACAACGTATCTGACCATTATTTATTCGTGCGGAGGATATAAGACATGCTTATGTACCGAGTTAGCTTGAATGAAAATTAATTTTTCTCCATAGAATTCGTGGTAAGCATAACAAGGAAAATTCCGAGCTGGCATTTTTGGAATCAGAATTGCTAACCATGACTTTTAGCGGCTTTCAGAATTTATCAAAAGGGCTCAACTGGTATTAATTTAGCATGTAATTGCAGCCTACATGCCGAGTGACTCCATTCCCAACTATAGACTTCATATTTAAATGAGAACGTCATTCATGCCAGAGGATCTGGTGACTGGAATAATGACATCACCTACCCTTCAGGATATTTTTATTTATCAATTCTTATGCGAAATGCATTTTTTCTCACAATAAATGCAGCAAAAACTAAAGATTAAGAAGCAAAAAATTATCACGCATAGCAGAACGTCTGAGATCATTTCTTCTGCAGTTCATAATTATGAAAAGCATTATGTAAGCTTGTGAACCTCGTCGTTTATGACTCATATGCAAAATTGGAGCTTATGACCAATGGATTCGAGTAGAAAATCGTCACCGAAATATGTATTACTAATATTGACTTTCTCAATTAGGACAAGTTGGAGTTGAAAGCGGTTTCTTTAAAGAGCAGTCGTGATTCACAGGTTACCTGGGAAGAAAAGATATCGGAGTAAGCTTGCCATAGAGGGGTTCCCGTAGATGATAAGATACTAACTGGTCCGAGTTTTCTTAAGGTTGCAAAGTGCAAATTACATAAGCTTGGTTTAAAAAACAAAGGTTTAAGGGTTCCAATATAAGCAGAACCATCTTCCCATCGTATGTAATTGGATTTATTCATATTAATTTCAAGGTCTTCTCACAGAAACGTCTTCGAAATGTGGGCTGTATCTCTTCTAGGACAAAAGATCGTTGAATGTAAGTTTTTCATTCACCATTCAAATGAAATCAAAGCTTGAAAGATATGAAAGTCAATTGTTCCCCCAGCAGATTCTGTAACTGACCTAGTCAAGTGTGCATGTACACACATACCTGTCTTACAGCAAATAGCCTCCAACATGTACCGTCGACCTTGTAGCAACACAACATCACAGCATTCCCACTTATCACTAAACGCCTGTAAAATTTCATTGAATAATTTCTCCTCGCTTTCATTCGACTCTTTTTATTAATCACATTACTGGGGTTTCCCCGCGAACCACTTCATTCTGTACAACGTTCTTTATCAGTGTTTTGAGGACGTCTATGGCGTAACATGACCGCGTGTACTTCATAAATTAGATACACAGAATAAAATGATTAAAAATTTATGTTTAATGTGATTTGAATGTAGCGTGTTCATATCTGCTGCCTTGCCCTATTTAGTTTTGCGGAAATTTTCATTAATAGCGACTCGCAAAAGAGGTTCAAAGTTAAGCTTCCGGACTTTTCGCGTGCGTTGCATTATGTGGAATTCTTTCGTAACTTTTTATAAGTAATTATCGTGAATACAATTTAAATAAGCCAATAAACGAGGTTCAATGACTTGTAATTTAACTCACATATTTTTGCCCTTAGTCGACCCAAAAAGTGCCAAGTTAAAGCCACTTACCTTTAGCAATGTTAAAATCTTCTGCGATAAGTCATAGTCAAAATTTGAATATTTCGATCCACTCATGTCGTAGATAAAAACTAATCCAGCTTTTTGTGTTTCTTCATTTTGGAGTGCGGCGTCCAGTTGATATACGATGCCTTGTAGTGTGGTTTTGTGCGTAACCGTCATTGGGCAATGAAGATTGGCTGTGAATAGTGCGATTGCAGCACCACTAGCATCTCGTCCAGGCTGAAATTCATGAAGTTTTTGAATTATTGAGAAAATAAAGTGCGAATCTGATAGTTAGGAAAAGAAGGATTCAATGAATATTAATACAATGAGAGTGCGATCAAAATGTCACCCCTTGCTGACAGGCCATGTATGTGAAGTGGGGATGCAGACCGTCTATGCTATTTCCAGTATATTTCTAAACGAAATCAGGCAAAAATTGTGTCGATCAAATCTTCAAAATGTATCTCTATGGGTTTGGAAGGCTCAAGGGACATACATATATACACTTTTCCACTTTTACCCCTGAAGGGTTTCCCATAACATATGTTTCTTCAGGCGATCCAGTCAGCTATGCTTCAAGTTAGGTTTGCAATACGCCCAGAGTGTGTTGGACCGCGCTAGGGGTAGGTTTGCCTAGCCGAAGAAATTCCACTTGGATGTTAGTGATCTTCGAGAGGCAAATGGATACACTGACGTAGCAGCTCTAGGATTGCCATTCTTGCGCCTTGAAAGGCTTTAAAAACACCTTAAGCCAAAGTGGAGTAGCATACGACGAAAACGATGTGGCCAAGGGGCGTATGTGTGTCTTTGTGGCGGGGGAGAAGCTATAGCCTCTCAGCAAAACATGGAAGCCTATCTTCCGTCTAACGGAATATCCCGGATTCGTTTATGTATCATAGGATTTCCGTTAGTGGAAGTGATACGACCCGATGCAACTGGAGCACATCAACACCAAAGATCTGATGTCTGATGGGTCCATATGCACATAGAAAATGTTCCGCGGATCCCGTTTCCTCATTACAGGAGGGACACGTATCTTTTACAATTCCAATTCTGAACATATGTCCAACTAGTGAAATATGACCTGTCAATATGGCTACAAGTCTTCAACAGGATAAACTTTGCGGTATGCATGTTAGACTCTGGCAGGAAAAGTTTGGTGGGTCTAGCAATATTCAGGCGCTGCCACCCCTGCCGTTATGGCGATATTGTTCCCAGTTTAGACAGCTTTAGCCAATGGTGCTGATACACCAATCGCTGATTCCGGTGCCGGCAAGGGGGAGATTCAACCGAGATTTCATTTCCTTCTACAATACATTCACCAGGTACCCAGAGTAGTTCCATCTTATTGTATCTAGAGATACGAGTTCGAAAGGTTTCTGCATCCCTGAAGGATTTTCGAGGTAATCAAAGGACAAACGGAGATATAAGTGTTTAAAGTTTTTCTCAAGATTACTCAAAAAATCAGCACCATCCTGGCACTCAGACCCCCCAGTTTACGAGTATATACCATTTTGAAGCTCAGACCCTCCCCCCATAGTAGTGATTACGAATGAAGCTCTTTTTTGGCGAAATTCTCAATATTAACGGAGATGTAAGCGTTTAAAGTTTTTCCCAAGATTCCTCTAAAAATCAGCAATTTTCCTGGCATTCAGACCTCCCAACCTATATACCATTTTGAAGCTCAGATAGTAGTGATCACTACTCAACGCCCTCAGTGCAACCTGGCTATTGCTACAGATTGCAATGCATCTGCCCTTCAACCGCTCGTCAATCGCCCAGTTTGCCGCCCTTAGGATCGCATATATAATACTTCAGCTTGAAAAACCGTTACATATTGCCTCAAAGGAAAAGCCCACTTTTTCTTCTTATTCGAGAGGATGATTCCTCCTCATGAATCCTGTTATGTTTTTGAGACATCGGTGTAGAAAACTTCCGTATATCCTGCCATGCATTCCTCTGGAACTTCCCAGTTCTCTCTACGTTTTAGGGTAACTTCATGTCTTTTACCAAACAGATGTATGGGGACCCGAGAATCAAAAGGCATTAAGAACTCGATTCAGTTCTGCCAGTAACTCTTCCAATGTTCTGTGCCCCCCACGTCCGTTGTTTCCCCATAGATTTAATCGAAAAGCAGTGCTCTGAATAACTATTGGGTTGGGGAAAAAGTAATGTCGTATTTGTGATCGAATTTTAACGCTTTATTTAACATACTTAGAATTATCCGATTTAAGTCAAATATGCCCGTTTTGTTCGCAAACTTGTTGGCATTTAGAAGGCAACCCCACTATCCCCTCTTATAAAACCCCCCTCCCCATTTGCAAAAAGCTCAGACAACCTCTTTTGAGGCGAACTTAGTAGCACCAAGTGCGTTTTGCATGGACCGGAAGAGATAGTTATCACTTGGTGCCAGGTCCGGACTATACTAGTGGAACAAAACACGATTCCTATTGACCAATCCTGGTCGCTTCTGGTCAATCGCCTGCTTCAAACGGTCGAGTTGCTCACAGTAGAGGACCGAGAGGCCAGCTCATAGTGGATGACTCCCTTCCAATCTCACCAAACACACAGCAAAACCTTTCTGGTCGTCAATCCCGGCTTAGCGATGGTTTGGGCCGGATCGCCGCGTCATTTTTCATCACCAGTCACCATCCGCTTCAAAAATGGGTCGAATTCGTTCCGTTTCAGCAGTGCATCGCAGGTGTTGATTCGGTCCAAGAGATTTTTTTCTGTCAACTCGTGTGACACCCAAATATCCAGCTTTTTTTGGAATCCAATCCCAGTTCCTGGTCAATCGAGCGAATGCTCCCATGCCGATCTACTTTGATGATTTTATCGGTTTCTACGACGATTGGCCTACCAGTACGGAGTGCATCTTCGACATCCGCTACACCAGAACGAAATAGATCGAACTAACGCTGTGCTGTGCGAATCGTTACAGTATCGGACCTATAAACTTCACAAATTTTTTTGGCCGCCTTCGTTGTATTTTTACCTCTCAGGTAGTAAAAGTGTAAAATATGACGAATTTCTTCCTTGGTGGTCTCCATCTTTGGCGCGCTATAACTTGAGACTGAAACATACGATCATAAAACTGACAAAGAGACACCTGCAGCCCAAATTTTCGGCTTCAAGTCTCCGTATAGTATGACGCGATGCGATAAGTACAACACAAGATATATTTAAGTGTCACCATCTATTGACAAAATACGACATTACTTTTTCCCCAACCTAATATATCCAGGGGCTGCAAATGGAGTAATGCATTTAGAGATGCGCCCGATGTAGTGCTGATGGCACCGATAATACTCAGACCGGACACCGGCAATAGCACTTCTGCCCCGGGAAGCCACTGTAATTAAAATGGGCGTAGCAAATACTAGCTAAAGTAAACCTCTCCGTGAAACTCACACAGGAAAGGAAATTGTCTTGATCAGAAACCTCGAAAAACAAAAATATGCTGGAGACCTCAAGATCTAATTCTAAAAGGCCACCAATATTTTGGGCAGGACAGCCAAAAATAAAGGCTGACACGGTCAATGACCGGGACGAAAAAAATGAAGCTACATACCAGGGGATTATCAGTATTATGAGTACAATAAGAAGCGTCTAGAAAGTCACCAGAAGACACGCCCTAGAGCAGCAAAGTGTATTCGACCTCAGAAGGAGATTGATCACGCAAGCAAAAGGAATAAAGTTTACAAGGCTACAGAAACCGTTCAGTGGTGACCACGTGTTACCTATAGATACCGCTGATGGACAGTCGTCAGAACTGTTGAAAAATTTGTTCGCTAAGCTGTCTAAGATGATTATCGAGTACATCCTTGACAGTTCTTCGGACCAAGGGAAACCTTTCCCATGTTTTGACTCCTCCCAGCTGGTCCGTGGATATCACGTAACCGTATATAGGAATCAGTTTCCCTCTTCTCAACTCATACGTTGCTGCTGCTGCCTGGAACAGTTAAGCTGATTTCATATAACGAGGTCCCTAGGAGACCTGTTGTTTGTCGTTTGGCTGCCGAAAGTTTACATTGACCTTCACAACTCTGTTATGTCTATGAACGAATGGGTGGAGTCCCAAAACAAGAGTCTGAGATCAATCTGCAGCAATTGAAGTGCGCCACGGTTAAGTTGCTAGTTTTTCTCAGAACAGAAAACATCTCTTGTCGCCTTAATACAGCAGTCCTGTAGAACATATTCTATAACCGAAAAGATATCGATCGGATGAGGCCCAGAGTCTCTATCTTTACCAAAAGGGAGGTTATATACTTTTCTGTGTCCCGATCTGCGTATCAGCAATTTGACCATGGTAAAACAGGAATTGATGGGAGTTGAGAACTTCTATTTTTACTCAGCTTAAATAACATATAAAAACTGCATCGCCGCAGGCATTATATCATTTAACTTCTTTTATCACAACGAGTTAATCTGTTGCTGGGCCGTGATGCCAATGGACAAACAGGTCGACAATCGAACCAAATGTGTCTTTTTATTTTATTATTCATCATCATCAACGGCGCAACAACCGGTATTCGATCTAGGCCTGACTTAATAAGGAACTCCAGGCACCCCGGTTTTGCTCCGAGATCCACTAATTCGATATCCCTCAAAGCTGCCTGGAGTCCTGGCCTACGCCATCTTTCCATCTCAGGCAGAATCCCCCTCGTTTTCTTTTTCTATTATAGATATTGCCCTTATAGACTTTTCAGGTTGGATCATCCTCATCCAAACGAATTAAATGACCCGCCCACCGTAACTTATTGAGCCGAATTTTATACACAACCCAACGGTGGTCGTCGTATCGCTCATAGATTTCGTCGTTATGGAATCGTCCATCTTCACATAGGGGGACAAAAATTCTTCTCTCGAACGCGGAGATCATCGTCTTGCACAGTAAAAGCTTTGACCCTATGGTGAGACGTTTCGAGCAGAACAGTTTTTGTAAGCTGTAACACCCAAGCATTTAAGAAACAATAAGGTTTTGTTTTACAAAAAATCTTAAAAAAGGACTAACGGTTTCGTCCAGGGCAGAAGCAACTCTTCAGACGCCGCCTCACCTCTGCTCTGGGAGCAGCACGACCGAAAGTGGTAACAGCTGGAAAAATGATGAATGAGGTACAACAGTAAGTTGTACCTACATATTATATGACGAATCAGAGGCCGTCATCCACATTAGAGTATGGATGTCAGGAGAATTGACAGGCGTCTATTTAAAGGCAAGGTGAAAGGCAAACGACCATAAGGAAATCAACGAAACAGTCAGCAGGGAACAGTAGAAAACGCAAGTTACACAATGTTCAGCTTCCGAAATTGGACCAAGAAGAGTGGAGACGAAAACTTCAAGAGGTCAAGTGCCGACATTGGGCTCTAACGCCATAGAAAAAAGGGATCAACACTGAATGAACTTTCATGAACCTCTCATGTACAAAGGAATTGTCACTCGAGTTTGAAATTTCATATTTATTCAGAGAACGAGAAATGCTGAGACCATAATTTCCATCCCAATATGTGAGAAGCATGGGAATCCTCTAGCTATCTGTGATCACGTATTAATATCGACGGTTTATTATGAAGAGGTTTCAAAATATGAAACAGAAATAGTAATATTCATCAAGACCATCTTGTAAATATTACAAACATTCCATACTTACCAGTATCGTAAATTTGCCAGTTTCCAATTCAGATCTTAACGGTTCTGTACTCGGATCGAAATTATATAAACCTTCTTTTTGTCGTATGAGTTCATGTTGTTCATACAGTGCTACTGCTCGAGGTACATCAAATTTACGAGCATATAAGAATTTTATCGCTGTCGATTGTGTTACCGTTTTTCGAGCAGAACATGATCCGATTTCTTTTACAAGATCGATAAATTGTTTCACAGCCTGCAAAAGAAAATAAAATAAATTAGAAACTTGATTAAAAATTTGGCAGCAGATAGTAAGATTGTTATAAATATTACAAATGGAACAGAGGCAAATAAAAAAATACGACGAAGGTCGCTCGCATCTGGTTGCCAAAGATCCGAATGGATAAGGACAAGCTTGTCCAATCCCTGCGTCTTCAAAACCTCAGAATTCCCATAAACGAATGGGTTGTTATCAAAGAGGAGGAACCCCAGACAAACAGCCAACCTTTTCTACTCGGTAGAAACGAAGAAGAAGAAGAAGGTCGACTATAAAGTGCGGTTCGGGGGCAGGAACGCAAAGGTAAAAGTGTTCCAATCTGCAAAACCGGACGACGACCTAGATCTAATCGACGCCGCCAACGAGCTGTTGGAGGAGGTGACGATCGACGGTCCGACGGGGACTGACGAACCCCCCACGCAAGCAGATCATGCTGAGGGTAATGCGGATAAATCTGCAGCACTCGAAGTGCGCCTCGGCTAATCTGCTTGTCTTCCTCCTAGAGGAAGACATCGACATCGCACTAATACAGGAGCCCTGGGTCGGAGGTAACCGAACCATCGAAGCGCTTAAAAGCAAATATTTAAATTTATTCAACAGCACAGGAAACGCTGATCAGGACATACCTAGAGCATGTATTGACACGAGGAAGAGTCTGCACGCTTTTCTGGGTCCGGACCTGAGCTCCAGCGACCTAGTCGTGGTCAAGTTGGAGCAGGCGGGAGCAGAGAACGTGTATATTTCCTCGGCTTACATGGCTCACGACCGATCAGCTCCGCCAGAAGAACTACAACATCTGATGAACACCATAGCAACAAAGAAGGCCAACCTGTTGATAGGCTGCGACGCCAATGAAAGGCATACACTTTGAGGCATCTCGGAAATCAACGAGAGAGGCGAGTCATTCTTTGATTTTATTACTACTCCAAACCTATCGGTGTGTAGCAGGGGCAATACACCAACCTTCCATTTCCCCAGCTCGGAGAACTGTGACAGTTGGGAGGAGGTCCTTGATATCACCCTAATAATCGACAATGAGATTTTTAAGGATGGAGAACTGGAGAGTGTTTGACCAGAGATCCTTCTCGGATCACAGTTGGATACTTTTCAGTCTGGATCGCGCCGCAGAGGTCTCCAAACTCTTCAGAGACCCCAGGAGGAGCGACTGGAGAAAGTCTGGTCAAGTAATTCAGAACAAACTCTTCGTTGCGCAAATTGGTAGGATTGGCACGACAGACGAACTGGAGTCAAAGGTCAGGGCTCTGGAAAAGGCATTCAATACCGCCTTTAAAGTCTCGTGCCCTACTAATTACAGCAAAAAGACACTGCCAGGACTGTCAGGAAGCTGACCAGAGAAATCTTCAACATCTGCTACAGGCATAAATATTGGCAGCCATAGAAGGACTGCCTGAAGAAGTGCAAGTCGCCCATCAGGACCGCCAAGAGGCGGTCTTGGTTGGACTATTGTCAGAACATCGAAAACACTAGTGAATCCGCGAGGCTCAATAAGATTCTGTCCAAGAAACATAAGAGCCCATCCTTTCTTAAAAAGACGGGAGGCTCCTGGACGAAATCTTCTAGTGACACCTTGGAGCTGCGGCTAGAATGTTTGTTGCCATCCCAGCTGTGCGAAACTATCAAATCGGTAATTACCGAGGATAAGATCGATTGGGCTATAAACAGCTTCTCCGCATATAAATCTCCAGGCCCAGATGGCATAATGCCAGTCATACTTCAGAAGCAGCAGGAAAGAGTTGTACCGTGGCTTGATGAGATCCACCGGAGCTGCGTCTCTTTAGGATACGTACCACAGTCCTGGAGACGCGCACGCGTGGTTTTCATGCCGAAAGCGAGCAGGCGCGGTCATGAGTCCGCGAAGGACTTTCGACCAATCAGCCTGACCTCTTTCGTGTGGAAGACCCGAGAGCGCGTCCAGGACATTCACTTAAGGACAATTATGGAGAGAACGCCTTTCTCTAAGTCCCAGCATGCCTACCTCAGAGGAAAATCCACTGAAACCGCTCTTCACAAGGAAATTGGCACGGTTGAGCGGTCGCTGCAGTACAAACAGTATACCTTAGTTGTTTTGTTGGATATAGAGGGAACTTCCAACAACGTTAATACCAACGCCATCAAGGAAGCCTTGACCATTATTGGATTGGACGGGTGTCTTATGCATTGGATTATAGCCATGCTAAGTACCCGGATAGCTGAGTGGTTAGAGCGCAAGGCTGTCGTACGGAAGGTCGCGGTTCAAATCTCACTGGTGGCAGTGGAATTTGCATCGTGATTTGACGTCGGATACCAGTCGACTCAGCTGTGAATGAGTACCTGAGTCAAATCAAGGTAATAATCTCCGGCGAGCGCAATGCTGACCACATTGCCTCCTACAGTGTACTGTAGTGTACCGTTACGGTCTTGAATGAAGTGCTCTAACACACTTCAAGGCCCTGATCCAACATGGATTGTTGCGCCAACGATTATTATTATTTTAAGTACCAGGATAATGCAGTCGAATCTGGGAGGCAACCACTTGACCAGAGCTGTGAACAGAGGCACGTCCCAGGGTGGCGCCATCTCTCCGGTGCTCTGGTTAATAGTAATGGACGAAATTTTACGAATATTGGGCAGCAGGAGAGTGAAGGTGGTGGCGTATGCCGACGACTGATTGTGATGATATTAGTGCCAGGAATGTTTTTGTCCATTATGAGCGACATCATAGAAGGAGCGTTGCGAAAGGTGTACCTGTGGTATTCGGGATAAACCCAACCAAAACGGAACTGATACTACTCACCACCAAGACAAGGATACCTGAATTCCATCTACCACGGCTGAATGAACAAAGATTGGTTCTTTCCTCTAATATAAAGTATCTGGATCCAAAACTAAATTGGTGATTGAACATAGAACTGAGGGTTAAGAAGGCCTGTGTATCATTCTATGCCTGCAAGAGAACCTTTGCAAAAAAATGGGGTCTCCAGCCGGGGATGGTTCTCTGGATGTACACCGCTGTAGTGCGTCCGATACTAACGTACGGCTCTATTGTATCGTGGCAGGCTTTGAGGAAAAAATATAACAGGATGAAGCTTAATAGGATTCAAATAACCGCGCTCTCAATGTACTCCTGCATCTCTTCCCTCTTTGTAGCGTGCAGTGCCGTCAGACTATATGAAATCTGGGCATTCCCCACGGACTATGCCACATGCAAGCTGAACTTCACGAGAAACTTTGCTGTGACTTCCCAACGATGACTCAATATTCTTTACCGACGGATCAAAGATGGCCTGTGGAGACGGCGCGGGGGTTTTCGCGAATAAACACAGTGTATCCAAGTTGTATGGTCTCCGAGGTTTCGCCAGTGTAATCCAAGCGGAAGTACTGGCGATATTGGAAGTCTGTCGATGGCTAGAGCGAGATGCGAGCCCCAAGCGTAACATAGTCATTTTGACCGACAGCCAAGCGGCCGTCAAGGCCTTGTACTCAGCGACGACATCTTCCAGGCTGGTGGGGCAGTGAAGAGACGCGCTGAATCGTCTAGACGCACGCTCAAGGTCACCCTCCTCTGGGTTCCCGGGCTTAGGAACATAGAAGGGAATGAGTGGGCTGACGAATTGGCAGCCCTTCGGTGAATACAGTCCGTTTCGTTGGCAGCTGTCAGGGGCGGAGTCTACTCGCACTACCTGGCAGCCGCGGGCGTTAGATGGCGAAGACTTACGAGCTGTGCCAAGCCAAGGAGAATTTGGCCTGCTTATAATACAACCCGATCATGAGAATTCCTGTGCCAGACGCGTGCAAATGCATTCAAGATTACGACGGTCTGCACGGAGTACTGGCCCATAAGGGACCATGCCGCCAGGCTCGGCACACCCTATAGTTCGCATTGCCGACGCTGCGGAGAAGAAAGAGAAACCCTGATGCACTTTCTCTGCGATTGCCCAGCTCTAGCTAGAGTCAGGCTATGGACACTGGGCAAACCATTCTTTGGGGACCTCAGAGAGATTTCTCGCTGCAGGGTGGGAGAGATGCTTTCCTTCGTGAATGCTACGGGCTGGCTCCGAAGATCCGAGTTGGCTAGACTCTGCCTCTATGCTCTCATAACAGCAGTCACGGTCTTAGAAGTTTGTGGCATCAAGACGGCGCACCACAGCGCTAATTGGGCTCCTCGAAGGGGGCACTGATACCTACGTAACAATACGAAACTTCTTCAAAATATGCAAAAACTTGCGAGGGGAAGATGGAAGTGGTCTAGTCCCAAATTTTAAGTAAAACCCCATCAAACTTTATTGCTTAAAAAGTGAACTTAACAAGCACTCACTTAACGTAACGTTTCATCTATACATCTAAGTCTTTTTGCTACATTCAGTGCACTTAAAGAAACTGCAAAAAGGATCCATGACGAGCGTCGCACTTGACCTTCTTACAATTACCGAACCCAAATTTTCAGAGCATATTTTGGACAAACTTGAATTTAATGCCAAAATCATTATGTCATGATTACACATCAGGAAAAAATATTTTAAGAGTGTCATGGTGCCATCACTATCTAGCTCAGAAGCGTAGAAAGCAGCCAAATTGCTAAGTTTTCCTAGAGCTCATAAATCAATTGAACATTTAATGGGCCCTTCAGACAAAAACTCTTGTAAATATGCATTTTCCACGCCAATATTAAGATGACAACCATGAAATTATGCAATTGAGGTCAATGTCTTTCGATGGGATTTTTGTTGCTAGAACTGTAATTTGCTTACAATAAATTACTATCTATTAATAGCCTACAATTTCCGGCCAGATATTAAACAATATGACGCAACGTGACAAGATGGACCTTTTAGTTGTTTTCCATTAGATATGGGTTCGAGTACACAAAACGTGAACGAATGAGCAAGCTAGGTAGCAACATAAGAACATCAGACATGCAAACATATTTAATTTTTTTCGCAATGTCTAATCATCCATCATAAAATTAATATTACTGCTCACTTCGATCCAGCTGGTCTGTGCCAATAACACACATATTTCGATGAAAGCTGAAGATCTTCTCTTTGTTTTCCACGCAACCAAGTTTCTAGACTCTTTGTTCGGTTCGTATCTATCTATTAATCATGCCTGGAAGATATTGAACTCAAAATTTGCAAATTATATTTCACCGCCCAAACAGAAATGACACATTATATTGAAGGAAGTGACGGCTACATGCAGGCAATTTGTGAAGGCTAAGAATTCTGGATTTACTTCCTACTTGTCCGCCAACTCTTTGTCGCTTCATCTTAAATCCGCTGCATGTGACCTTAATTCTCATAAATACGCAAATTATAAAATCAGAGCTACAATGTCTGCTTCTGGTCAAAGAAAATAAAATGAATTTTCTTTTCATCTGTTACGTTGCATACGCTTGTTTCTGAGAAAATTAAGGTGAAGGTAGGAGTGCGCGATGTCAGTCAGTAAAACTTCCATTTTCTTTGCGAGACAATGGCCACGATCGTTTAATTGACGGCATCAAAGGAGACGAAAGAGAAAACTGACGGAGATGAAATTGCGACAATAAAATGTGTGGGCATCGGTAACAAGTATAGAAATTTATAAAACATGAAAAGAAAGCTCATAATTGCCAATGTAGATGGAAGTTTGCTCGGAATTCAACGGGGAAAAAAGATACATTTTATGAAAGAAAGTAAAAAAAATTGGCTTGGAATTGTCATTGTGGGTGGGAGTTAATTGGTGGATTCTTGGAATAATTCCGGGAATTTTGAACTAGAAGATGAAAAATATAATATTATTTTACAGGGAATTCACTATGCTTGTTCTCTCGGAAGGTTTAGTTCAGATGAAATGGCGGAAACACCGGAGCAAGAACTTTGAAGTTCGACACATCATAATTAGAAACTGCTTCAGATATTTTCCAACAATTTTCTTCAAGACCGAGTTAGGGAAGAAGAAAAGTGAGGGGCACCTACACACTTGATAATTTAAAACATTTGATCCATAAAAAAATTGTCGGAGAACCACACACGCATAAAGGCACTACCCAGTGTATATCCAGGAAGAGTGGTCTCTCCCAATGGTGGTTCTGAATGACGCTAGATTCGCTCTCACTGCCCTCACCTGAAAATGCAATTATCTCAACACTAAAATCAAAAAATGTTCTGTGCTAGTGTTCTTTCTGTATTGCTATATGGGGGTAGCGCTTAGAAAGTGACTGTCACTGGCCTGGCCTTCATCAACACCTGTTTGCGTCGTATTATTGGAGTACGTTAGCCTGACACAATCTCAAACGAAGAACTGGGCACACAAGCTGACACTCGTACGCATTGTAATTGGAAGACGGAAGTGGCAGTGGACTGGTCACACAATAAAGAAGGGTAACAATTGCATTGCGGGCTAGGTCAAGCCTAAAGTAGTGCTCCCCTCTGTTGAATACTTCATATGGGACCTCATAATGTAGTTGCAAGGACTTCCGAGAAGCATCCAAGCAAACCAAGACGTGTGTGCAGACTTTCAGCTCCTTGGGGGTGTTAGCCTTCGTCGAAGAATGACGGGATGGTGGGGGCGATTTTAATTTTGCCACGGCGTTCCGAAGCAAGTGCAAAAACTCAGTGGTGAAAAGAACTGACCTGGTATCGAACACACGACCTGGCACTAAACTCTTCACGATGGACTGCACAAAAGGCAAGACTTGCGATCACCAAGAGTCATCGTGTGCCATTATCCTATGCCAGCATTCCAGCATCACATTGGATTGCAGGTGGTACGCAGTTGTTTGGTGGCGTTTGACAGTCAGGAGTTTGCCTAACTCCGGGAACAAGATAGACTCGGACTGGATTCCCTGATCAGGAATGACTTCGGCTGGAACTACAAAGCATGGGATCCATTCCCGACAAAGAGCCAAAGTGCACGATTGTACGGAAATGAGACACTGCTTCAGGTCACCCCGCCAATCTATCGATGATTGTAAGGCAATACTTGGAGTCATGCGAATCTCGCAAGGGGCCAATAATGTCGATGTGGATCGTGTGAACACGCTTTGTAGACCGAGGAAATGCGTCTACTTCTTACTGTACGTATTCAGTGACTACACTTCTGGCACGCGATACACTGTTAGGCACAGCAATTAACATCCTTATTCATTGAGGGCCAGAAATATTTGTTTGGGTGCGTAAGATCGTGTACTGCATGGAATACTTCCTTGCGAAAAGTGGCCAGAATATATGGCCTAGGTCCTTTTCAGAGATTTCGCAGAATTTCGAAGGTTGAGCCGAATAGGGTAATCTCCCGGAATTTATATTTGAAGTTGTCCCTGAGGTTCAGAAGCACTCCGTCATCCTTCTGTGCCTTGGTGATTGCCGAAAAATCGACCGTGGCGAGGATTTTAACTTCTGAAATGCGTGCAAGAATATTGTCCTTGACGGACACGTGCTGGATGCCCAAAGTAAACTGGCTTATGAAGTCTAGGTGCCGAAGCTGGCGAAAGGACGCTTTGTCGAGCTTCTGCTTAAGGGTAAAGGTAAGAAGCTTGTGGTTCGAGAACACTGCAAACGGCCTGCCTTCTAGGAAATATCATAGGTGCAGTAGTGCTGTTGAGCTGCATTTAATTTCTTGGAAAAGAAGCTCAACGGCTGCCAGATTTGATTCACCTTTCGGTGAAGGGCAGTACCTACTGCGAAGTTTGATATTTGCATCAACAAATACGGTTAGGGGTGTATCTGATTGAGGGAATGCCAGGAGTATAGCGTTCACCAGCTGTTGTTTGGCTAGCTCCAATGCCTGGACGGTCTCTGTGGATCACGCAATCATGCGTGAATCTTTGGTCTTGAGTTCAGACAAGCAGGCATTGAGGATCGCTTGATGTTGTGCGGTTTTGGGCAAGAAACGACGATAGAAGTTTAACATGCCCAAAAACCTTCGCAGAGCCTTGACTGTTTTAGATTGTGGAAAGCCTATGATTGCCTGAATCTTGTCTGGATCCGAGTGGACTCCCTCAGCAGAAATCATGCGGCCTAAAAACTTTATCTCCTGTTGAAGGAATTTGTATTTTCCAACCTAAAGTCAAGACAAGCCTCAAAACATCATCTAAGTACACGAAACAAAAGCTAAGGTTTCGCAGGACGGAGTGGATGAAGCTCTGAAAAGTTTGCGTCGCATTGCATAACCCAAAAGGCACCCGTGTGAACTCGAAGGGTGTGTATATTGTCATTTTCGGAATATCTCTGGAGCTTCAGGGATTTGATGGTACACCTTGACTAAGTCCAAGGCCATGAAATCACGGCAGTTAGCAGGGTTGTGTCTACAGAGAAGTGCAGGCGTCTTAGGAAATCGTAGAGGATGCTAAAGGGCATTTCAGGTGACCGCGATGGCGCGTAGGTGTGGTTGACGCGCTATACCCCACCAGGAGGTAAATGGCAACCATATATACAGTGCCTAAATTACCTGGAATTCGCCCGTGTAAACAAATACTGCACACGGGATTATCTTCACCCCACATCTTAATAAATACTGACTAAGGAGGACTTCTTGGCGAAGAAAAGCAGCAACTGTGGCAGCATCCATATATCAAAATAAAAAGACTGTCCAGAATATGTATGAATGAAGTACAGGATTATGTCCCAGCGCAAAAACCCCAGAAACTAACGCAAGTATCACCTTTCTGTTTGACTATTTTGGTACGCCGGCGTTTTCCAATATCAAACACGCTCGAAAAATGACGTAGCGCAAAGGCCCTTCACAATCGATCCCTCAGGGACGCAGCACTGAGGCCTTTATGATTCAGTTTATTTAGAATATAAAATAGTTCCTACCATCTATGCAGAATATGACGAAAAAACCTTCTTTACAAAAAATGGATTCGACAACCAACTGAAGATAAAAAGTTGGAGAAATGATGTCGACATCCTACTTATAGACACATATGACTGACAAAAAATTTTTTAAAAATTTTAAAATATGAACCTACAAATTTTAAGGCTCTAAGCATCCAGATGCTAAGGATCTTCAAGAAGGTAATAACTGAATTGCAAGCTATGTGCGGGTTAAATACTAAAAATTCGTGAAATGTAATCCCTAAGTACCAAATTGCGTATATACTGCTTTTTCTCCGATATTAAATTCCTTTAAATTTCATGCGTCTAACTCATTTGCATGTAGACCTAACCCCAATGTATCTAGACTTTCTCAGGCTTGCGTTTCATATCCCAACTACGATTGTACGTATTTCCCAAATTCTACCAATTACTTTAGATGCTTGATCTAGGACGAGAAAATAAGCATGTAAGTCAGCAAATTGAAGCAGGTCCGTACTGTACTAGTAATAGTGGACAATCTGTCTAAGAATTGCATGCAAGCCGCATTAAATGTCTGAGTTGTGATCTCTCCAAAATTCACTATCATCTCAGAATAGTTTGACTTTTTTAGCCGAAGGCTATAATGCAGTGCACCTTCAATGGGACTGAACTGGAGAATTTGTTAGTTAAGAAGCAATAGCAAAATGACGATTGGGTACTCAAAGTACTATTAGACTGCCGTAAAATACTAGACTTTATCGACTTATATAGAACCAGAAATATACCATCATCATCAACGGCGCAACAGCTTTAGTAAGAAACTCCAGACATCCCGGTTTTGTGCCGAGGTCCACCAGTTCGATATCCCTAAAAGCTGTCTGGCGTCCTGATTTTCGCCATCATTCCATCTCAAGGAGGGTCTGCCACGTTTTCATTTTCTATTATAGATATTGCCCTTATAGACTTTCCGGGTGGGATCATCCCCACCTATAGGCATCGCAACCTGTTGAGCCGGATTTTATCCACAACCGGTCGTGGTATCGCTCATTGATTTAATCGTTCCGAGGTTACGGAATCGTCCATCCTCATGTAGGGGGCCAAAAAATGTTTGGGGTATTCTTCTCTCGAACGCGGAATACATAAGGACTGGCAAGATAATTATCTTGTATAATAAGAACTTTGACGCTATAATTAGTTTCGAGAGAAACAATTTTCGTAAGCTGAAATAGGCTCTAGTGGCTGCCAACAACCGTGCGCGGATTTCATCGTCATAGCTGTATCGGTTGTGACTTTCGACCCTAGATAGGAGAAATTTTCAACGGTCTCAAAGTTGTATTCATTCTTCTCCTTTGACCGGTACGATTCGATGTTGTTGGTTCTTTGGTTTTTGGCGCTGATGTTATAACAATGTACGCCGCCTGGTTAATCTGGATGAAGGTAGACTGTACATCTCGAGTTGTTTTCCCATGATGTCGATATCGTCAGCGTAGGCCATTAGTTGGGTGGACTTCAAGAGGACGGTGCCTCTTGCATTAAAATCTTCATCACTCATTTGTTTAGAGTGATGCCTCTTTGATATAGGCGTATCTTATAGATGGTATTCAGTAATCTCAATCAATCGTATCTTATAGATGGTACTCAGCAACGTGATACCTATATAATTGCTTCATTGCGTGATATCTCCCTTTATATGTATGGGATAGATAATACCTCGTTGCCAGTCGTTGATTTGCTGTCCCACACCTTGAGCACAAGTTGATGAACCACTTGGTGTAATTAGTCGCCTCCATATTTAACCAATTCGGCTGTAATTCCATCGGCTCCTGGCGACTTATGATTTTTAAGCCGATGAATTGCACGGACTGTTTCTTCTGTACTTAGTGGTGGCAGTATTTGTCCGTCGTTTTCAGTTGGTGGGACCTCTAACTCGCCGATGTTCTGATTGTTCAGTAATTCATCAAAGTACTCAACCGATCGCTCCAATATGCCAATTTTGTCGGAAATCAGATTTTCCTCTTCGTCTCGGCAGGATGAACATCGAGGTGTGTAAGGCATCATCCTGCTGACTTGTTGGTAAAACTTCCGCGCCTGGTTCGATTGCTCCCTGTACTTTTCGAGTTCACAGACCTGTTGGTTCTCCCATGTTTCCTTTTTCCGTCTGTGAAGTTGCTTCTCCGTTCGTCGGAGTTCGTGATAAGTCTCCGCGCGTGCCCGTGTCTTTTGAGAATCAACATTACTCGGTATGCAGCATTCTTCCGTTCCGTTGCTAGCTTACATTCATCGTCAAACCAACCGTTCCGACTCTTTTTGTGGCTGGAGTTAAATACCTTTGTGGCCATATTTATGAAGGTGATTGTGAAGATCATTTGCTGATGCTTCATCTCCAGGATCTCTGTTAACTGCGGTTATTGCGGTATCCATTTCCCTCTTATAGGTGATGCGGAAGGCTGTGTTGTGAATGATTTCAGTGTGGGTGGTGTTGTTATTCGAGCTCGGAGCACCATGCCAACGAGATAGTGATCCGAGGCTATATTGACCCCCCTATATGCTCCGACATTCATCAAGTGTGAGAGGTGGCGGCGTTCGATCAACGCGCGGTCAATTGGGTGGAAAGTGACCCCGTCTGAAGAGGCCCACGTATGTTTGTGGACCGCTTTCCGCGCAAACCAGGTACCTCCAATAACCATATAATAATCCGCAGTCCGTTATCATTTGTATTTTGATGTAAGCTATGGGAGCCGACGTATCGCCCAAATACAGGCTTCGTCCCTACTTGGCTGTTAAAATCCGCAAGAATGATTTTGATATCAAATCTAGGAGAGGCTTCGAGGGTTCGTTTTACTGTCTCGTAGAAGGTATCCTTCTCCGACTCTGCAGTCTCCTCTATAGGGGCGTGAGCGTTAATGAGGCTTATATTTCTAAATTTGCTTCGCTTATGTTTTCAAATCCGATAACAGCAGGTTTCATTTTTTGGTTGACTAAGAAACCTACCTCAAGCACATGGTTTACTGGATGGTCGCTATAATATATGTAGGGTGTAGGGACTCTTCTCCAAGAAATCGGTCCCTGTCGAACGCATCTCCTGTAACGCTGTAACATCAGCCCTATATTGGGATAGGATATTGGCTAGCTGCTTGGCAGCTCCATCTCTGTACAGGGAGCGCACGTTCCATGAGAAAATGCGCAAATCGTTACTCCGTTGTCGTTGCCGATTTCGTCGTTGTGTTACCCATTTAGTCCGAGGCTCTTGTTATGGCTTCGTAACTTCGGTTTTCCGTGTAGGGTTTTCAGCTCTACCCAACCCCCTACCTGGAGGACTAGTTGGTACAATTTGTCCCGTTTTTAGGTTGCACCTTTAAAATAGGTCGCAAAGACAATATAATCGCGAATTATAACGAAAATGAAACCTGTCGTTTCGGGTCCAAGCTGCCAAATCGTAATGAATTTTGAAAAAAACTCGTCATTTTGCCAAAAAAGAGGAATCTATGACCCATAAACGTGAAATTCACTTTCTCCACAACTGATACGACCCGTCATCAAATTGATACGGTCCATGATCAGTTGGATTCGATTCAGAGATCCCTTAGCTTATAAAAAAAATAAATGGCTTTTCTTTCAAAATTAATCATTATTCTTTTTGGCAAATTTCTTGACTTTGCACAATAACACGATTGGCTCGATTCTGACCTCACCAACAATCAGTGAATTCTAATTGGTATTAATGTGGAATAAACTTTTACCATGTCTTTAATTTCCAAAAAACAATTTTCATTTCTGTACAATTTATGAGATTTTAAATGAAAATTTATTCGAAAAGTAGATGTTAAAATTTTCCATTTTGGAAATATATATTTTGGGACTAAAGTGAATGCTTAAATTGCTTTCAATTTGAATTCTTGGAAGATGGATAGATATTCTATTCAATTATGCAAATACCCTCTTAATTCATTCGTATCTAGTTTTCCCAAAACCTGCAGTGCATACAATGCAAATTCGGTGCATTTAAATCCCCCTGGGTGAAAGTGAATATCTTTTCCGAAGAAAGACCAAAGAAAACACAAAAATGGAACTAATACAGTAGCACTTTCATTTCTCTAATTGATTTCCGAATGGATGGAAGAGTGGAACACTCCATTTTACGTATTTAAATGAATGCATTTCTTCACGACTTGCCCGTTTTACCAAGTAGGTAAGTGGAAGAGCTCTGATAATAACAAAATAACTGGATCACGTAGAAGAACGGACATAATTAAGATGAATGCATTTGTACACCTCCAATGAGAATAAGAACGTAAAGTATAGAACGAGAACTCGGTCATTCCCGTTAACTAATTCCATGAATTTCCATCTAAACATTGCGAAATCAACAATCTAAATCTTAGGAAGGTAATAAAAAATCGAAATCTTTAAGCTTCTGAATTCATTGACCTCTAATCTCCTAAGAAAAAGAGCAGAAGCGCGTACCCACTAGAAATATAGTCCAAAGAAAGAAGCACATTTTTCTTTAGGAAATCAATTCAAATACAATGACCTCAATGGCTTGAATTTCTTTGGAAATGCGAGGTGATAACAAAAATAGAGTTTTATTATCTTTTCATTAACATAAAAGCTAGATTTCTGTGAAATAAAAGCTGCAGTCTCGGCGTTTATCAATTTTTGGTAAAACTTGATGTATTCATAGATTAGAGAGTTTCACATATACCCAGAGATCACATATGTGGAGCTAAGTCAAAAATCAATAATGATCGAGGTCTTCTCCAATATATCACCCGGGGGTCACCAATGACTTCCAATGTGATAATTAAAATGCATTGTTAGCCGGGACGTTGCCCCTAAATTAATGCCGGGAAAATTATCTTAGAATTGTTAGATTTCGTTTAAATGCAGGCAATGGAATGGTGAAAGTTGAATGCAGAATTCGGAGAATTAGCTTTGGTTGTTTACTTGCAAGACCGAAAGTAGTCACGATGAAAGCTGTCTGCACTCAATGTTGTTTAGGGCAACAGAGAAACGAACAAATAAGAAATCTATAAGAAGCAAAAAATAAGAAACTACTTGAGCGGACCTACATACATTACTATTGTCAACAAGGTCATTTTCGTATTATGTTCCCCAGTAAGTGCTAATTAATTCAACGATTTGGTTATTCATATGGAAAATCACCTTGTATGTTTGTTCCTTTTTCTCAAAAAGTAAAGAATTTGTTCAAATTTTGACGGTATATTCATGATTCTGTATTTAAAATTTAAGGAAGAAGGAATGATTCTATTATAAATGGTACTCTTTTTTTAGAGCAGCATGAAAATTGTGAAAAAATACCCGTTTTTTCCTACTTTGATATATTTTTTCTTCTTCTTCTTCATTAGTCGAGCACCAACGAACCAGAGTGTCCAGGTTAGATTGAAGGGAAACACAGTCCATAGGCGACGATATAGCAGAAAACAGCTTAAGGTGGTCTGCATAGAGCAAACAGGGACAAGTAAGGAGGGGAGAAAGGTCGTTAATAAAAAATAAAAATACAAAGGGACCCAGAATAGATCCAAATGGGATGCCAAAGGAATGGGAGAAGGAACGGGAAGTACAGCCGTCAAAAGAGCCGCGTCAGTATCGGTTGGAAAGGTAAGAGGCAAGCCATAAAACAAGTGGTATGGGAACGATACGTCGCTGACATATCTTTCCAGGATTTTGGAACAGGAGGAGAGGAGGGAAATGGGACGGTAATTCTTGGCAAGCGTACGATCGCCACTTTTGTGTACGGGGATGATGAGAGCCTCTTTCCAAAAGCCGGGGAAATTATTCTCTTCGAGGCTTTTGTTGAAAATAAGAAATAGGGGAAGGGTGATGAACTTACCAGTTTTGAGCAAAAAGAGGTTTGGAAGACCATCGTAGCCAGGTCCGACATTGGCATCAAGTTTGCCAATGAAGTACTCGACAAGGATAGAAGTAAGAAGGGATATGGTAGCCGATGCGGGGCAGGCTACATCCACTATCGGCAGGGATTCCGAGGAAGGAGGGGGCACATAGACGGACGAAAAGTAGCGGAAGAGTAAATCACGAGATAGTTGGGGGGGAGTTAGCTGAGAAGCCAGAGAATTTAATGGACGGAGCGGATAACTGGGCAGGGCAGCGGGAGTTGCGAATGTGGGACCAGAAAGGTTTCAGATTTCCGCGCTTAAGTGAGTCTTCCACACTGGTCAAATATTCGTTTCTGGACTTACGTATTAAGGATTTGACCGATTTACGTAGAGATTTGAAAAAAAAACTAAGTCAGTATCGTTTCTAGAAAACAGGAACTGGTTCCTCGCAGTCTTTTTTTGACGTACTTTTTTGTGAACTTAGCGTAAGCACTTAGAAGAGGAGGGAACGTAACAAAGAAGATCAGATAAAAAGATATAAAAAGTGTTGAGTGCTTGGTCACACATAAGTGGAGAGAGGAGGGGGAGCCAGTTGATTGACGCCAGGGCTGAGTTCAGACCTTCGAAGTTCGCCTTACGAAAGTCGAACTTGGTAGGCTTGCGAGCGACCGGAGAGCGGAGTCGGGATATCTGGACATCGAACTCGAGAGCAGGATGATGGGCGTCAGGGGCAACGTAAGACAGAGCATGAAAGGATTGGGAAAAACAACGCATAGAAAGGTTAAAGAGGACAAGGTCAAAGGTTAAAGAGGACAAGGTCAAAGGTTAAAGAGGACAAGGTCAAGAGTGCGATCTAAGTAGTTTCTAGAAAGGTTAAACTGGAGGGCGCCACAGATGTACATGAAAGTGGATAGAGGAAGGGAAGGGTGGGTCGAGTTATTAGGGAGAGAGGGAAGGCCAGGAGAGCATAGGAAAATTAAATTCACCACAGAGGATGGAAGGAAGTGAGAGAAACAAAACGGTTAGGACCTCTAATAATCTGTCTTGTACAGAGAAGGCGGGCTTAGGCAGGGAAAATATACAGACGATATGATAAAGGGACATACGTTTGGCGGAAAGACACGTATGGTGACACAATCGTAGGAGGGGGAAGAAAAGATAATTTCGGCACGGAGAGTGGACACAGCTATTAGGGCTCCTCCGCCAGTTGTCTTACCAAGCGCAGCGAAGTCTCTGTCACAACGAAAGACAGACTAACCATCAAGGAGCTCGGAATCTAAAATCCTGTCATCCAGCCAGGTTTCAGAGATGCAGATGACATGATGTTGGAATGCTAAGGCAGAGAGTGACAGCTTGGTCCTTAGACCCCTTACATTTTGGTAAAAGAGTGTATGGTGTAATGACCAATGAGAATTCCCACTATGATTCGGAGGTTCTTTTTGGTGAGGTTTAAGCAATCCTTTGTGCGCATGGGTTCATATCCCCCAATAAGCACTCTGGAATGCTCCATCCCTGGTAGGCCCGCCCCAACCGTTCCTCTTCATTTCTTAGAGTCATATCCATAAAACCGTTTCCGATTCCGCAGAAGGGCTCTGGCCCGTGTAAATGCGACCCTGCTCCCTTCTTGGCTAGTTCGTCCGCTGCCTCCTTGCTTTCCAACCCAACATGACCTGGAACCCAAAGTATCCAGACCTTGTTGGATGAGCCGAGTGAATTCAGTCTCTCAAGGCACTCTCACACCAGTTTAGAGTTCACCTAGTTGGTTCTAAGTGCCTTGAGCGCTGGTTGGCTATCGGTGGAAATAGCTATGTTCTTTCCGCCTGGAATATGCTAGTGCTGCCCATTTGCTCAAAGTACATTTTCTTTGGACCAATAACACCGGCACCTGCTCCCTCTGCTGTGACGGATCCGTCATTGTACCAAGTAATCAGTTGCTGGTTTAAGCCGTATGATGCAGCCACACTATCATAGTTTGCCTTGTTACTCCAACGTGTTTCAGACTTCTTATCGAAGTGAAACCTCGTTGTCATGTTATCCCTTGGTATCAGTAATTCGGGATACCGCCTATATCAATCTACCTTCGATTTAGGCAGCTCCCCGCCTCACTCATACTACCGGCCATCCTGAATATTGCCCTCCTTGCCTGGATCTGTATGTGCAGATGAAGAGGGGTTAATCCCAGAAGGAACTCCAGGGATGCCGTTGAGCATGTCCTCATTGCCCCACTGATACACACGCAAGCCAGCCTTTGGTGCTTATGTAATTCCCTTGCTTATGTGCTGAGTTGGGTTCTTTCTGCCCAGATTACCGCTCCATAGGTAATCATTGGCCTTACTATTGCAGTATATATCCAAAGTAGTATCTTCGGGCTGCAACTTCATTTTTTCCTGCTATGGATCTGCAAGTCATCAGAGCCCTCGTGGCTTTCCGACATGTGTCTTCCAGAGTAATTTTTAGTCTAGCGTAATTCCCAAATATTTGACCTCGGTTTCTCGTTTCACCTCCATATCATGTAATGTTATGACTCTCAGGTGATCAAGCTTATGCCTCCTAGTGAATGGTACTATGGTGGTTTTCGCTGGGTTGATCCGCAGTCCCCCCTTCCTGCACCAGGCACTAGTAACCCTTGGTCCAGTTTGGATTCTATCACATAGGGTATCTTCGTATTTGGCCCTACAGATTAAAACAATGTCGTCCGCGTAACCCTGGACTTGTATTCCAGTATTTGTTAACACGTCCAGGAATTCATCCACTACCATACTCCACATCAGCGGCGATAGTACCCCACTCTGTGAACAGCCTTCAGTGGTGTTCATGACAATAGAATTTGTACCTGTCGGTACTTCTATTTGTCTGCTTTCTAGCATTTTGCCCATCCAGAGTGCCAGGATGTTTCCCACTCTCTGGCGGCTAAGGGCATCTTGTATCTCTGTGTGCGATGCGTTGTCGAATGCTCCTTCGATATCCAAAAACGCGCACAGTGCAATGTTTCTATGGCATCCCGAAGTACGTACCTCTGTCAGCTGATACAGAGTAGTTTCAGTTGACCGTCCTGCCCGCTAAGCGTGTTGACAGTGATGTAGAGGATTACGCTTTAGAACGTTAGTCCTAATATAGTTGTCTATGATCTTCTTCAGCGTTTTGAATACGAACGATGTTAGGCAAATTGGTCTGAAAGATTTAGGGTGGAAAGGATCCTTTTTACCCGCTTTCGGAATAAAGACCAATTTCGCCCGTCTCCATGCCCTTGGCATATATCCCAGTGCTATGCTCCCCCTTACCACCCTCAGAACAGACTCTAAGATAATTCCCAGGCCTCTCTGGATTAGTGCTGGGAAAATGCCATCTACTCCGGGAGATGTCAGTGGCTTAAAAGCTCCCACTGCCTACCTTAGCCTAGCTTTTGCGCATACCTCTTTTGCTAGTTTCCAGTTCTCCTCTCTTCCCGTCCGCTAACTCACAGGTCATAACAATTAACTTCAATATTTTTTTAAAATACTTCTAGTTGCTCGATTTGATTTTGAGACATATCATTAAAATCAGGATAGTCTGAAAAATTGTTTAAGCTAACAAAAAAATCAGATTTTGTTTTCTCAATTTTTGCTACCCAAAATTAGCGTCGGCTCCTCGTGCGGCTGAATTCCTAATGGCGGTAGTTAACACTTGATTGTAATGATATACTCCAATCTATTGGCTTGGAGTAATTGCGGGGGTTCCAAGTCATTACCCACAACCTGTTCGATTACCTCAACTCCCATCACAATCAGAACCACTGACCACATGCGTGAATGCTCCTGATCCCAAATATTGGAACTAGATGCGAAACTGAGACTCACGGAAGCATTAGTTAATCCATGGGAATTACATAAAGTGCTCTTCAAGTGAGCATCTCCAATTACAAGTAAAATTATCTCCGCTAAATATCGGACTTTCCACTATTAAATCCATCAATTAACATACACACCGTCAAAAGATTGTTCAATTTTCGCCTATAATTGCCGATCATTAAAATTTTGACGTAATGGCAAAATTGAAGAATTCACCACACAAACTCCACATATGAACGATTGGAAAAAACCGACAGCATAATTCTACTTTATGGTCCATATGGAGGCAAATGAACAAGTCGACCCAATTCAACATATGACCGAGATCTGTAATTTATTTAAACGTTTGAGAAAATTGAAAATGATTGTATAATCACCGTGTAATATGGGAGAAGCCTGAAAGGCATGATAACACCAGTAGTCCATTGCCTCTGGTACTCACAAAAGTCTGCAGAAGAGAAGAGCTTATGGCCGGCATTAATAAAGGCATCTAATGTATGGGGGGCTTGCTAGGCAATCGCCTCCGTAGGTGCCTATTTGAGCCTATTATTCAAAATAGCCCCGACTAGTTGGTTCAGTACAGAAAAGGCTGGAGATAATGTGCACATATGTACATCACTATACAAAACAACACGGAAATGGGATGTTAATGCAATAATAAATACACACATGGAAGGGGAGCGGGGCTGTATGCACGAATAGCAATTGAGGCTAAGCTGGATATAGATGCACTTTTTTCAGTTCAGCCATCCATCATGGAAGGAGGCGTTGGTGTGCACTTTATTGAACCAAGTGCATGTGGTTGCCATTATATTCTCCTGCACATGTTCTGTGTAAGTAGCTAATGCCAAACAATCTGTTATTGATAGGAAGTAACGATACACTGTTCGGGAAATTGACACAAAATAGGAAAATTTATGAAGTTGGTTTGGATCAACTGAACGGGGTCGGATTATGGAAACTTGCAATGTAAATTTTAGAATACTTTCTAAAATTTGTGATGCCAAAAGGAACCGCCCCGGGGTCTACAGAGAAAATAGTTTAGTCTAGTTGTAAATGAAGGAACTATACTGGAGAGTGTGTGAATTGAAAGAATTCTATTACGGAACATACAATAGCAATCAAGTTACTCCAATTTTTGGAATATACAAAGGATACCAATTGAGAATTCTCGAAAGAAGAACGAAGATTTCGTACAAAAATAACATGGATTCACTCTACTTTCCGGCACATTTTTTCCAAAGTAGAAAGGTGTACTGATGGATCACGGAAATGGACTGCCTGCAAAAGGAGTGTCATAAGTCATAAGCTCCGCCGTTTGGGACAACTTTTACACTTCTGGGAGGAAGCACACGCCACAATGGCGAGGCAAACAAAACCAAAGCTAGCTGTTGGCAGGATCTAATCAAAGAGATAAATAGAGATCCTGCATACTTAGTACCGATCAGATGAGCTGCCGCATTATACGGGCATTATTCCACAGATATGCCATATGAGCTGATGGCAACAGCTCTGACTGCTCATTTTTGATCATGAAAGAGCTCCAAGAGGCAGTCCTGACTGTGAAAAAACAAATCGGGAAACCGAAAGGTATAAAAGGTTTTGTGTTTCCCTATGTGAAGGAGCGATGAGTGCATGACATTCCTTGTGTACATAGCTAAAAATCCCATTGCCCTCTATTTTTCAGAAAGCGGTTGAAATAAATAATTTGATGGAAAGCACTGTATTGATAATAGTCAACCTCAAACGCTTCACACTCGGAGTTTAATATTATTAGTAAATGTCAAGAACTTAACCTACAACAGATACAAACAAGTCGGGAAACCAGAAGCTGGATGCTTCAAGTATGAAAGGTTTTGTGTATTTCTTTTATAAAGACATTTGAGTGTGCGTTTGTCCCATTAGTACGTAGCACGTAATATATGCATATATTTATTTAAATGAAATCGGGGAAAGCAACAGGACCTGACGACATCGCATCTGAGCTCTGGAAAGCGAAGAGCTGGGACCCAACACTGTGGCTCAGTGAATTCTTTAACCGGGTTATTCAGGAAGGAAGAACACCATCTGACTGGCAAGAAAGTACCACTGTTCCAATATGAAAAAAGAAAGGTAGCCCAGCAGAATGTTCAAATTACCGTCCGATCCGGTTACTTTTTCATACCATGAAGATTTTTGAACGCATTCTTGACAACCGTATTCGCGAAATCGTTGAAATAACCGTGAATCAAGCCGGATTTGTGAAGAACTGCGGAACTACTGACGCAATACACGCTGCGCGGTTACTCATTGAGAAACACCGTGAGAAGCATCGCCCTCTTTACATTGCCTTTCTGGATCTAGAGAAGGCGTTTGACCGTGTACCACACGAACTCATCTGGTATGCTTTACGACAACACTTCGTACCAGAAGAACTCGTGCGCTGGGTTCAATTGCTCTACCACGATCCGAAAAGTAAAGTTCGAATTATGGCGGGTGTATCAAAACCGCTTCGTGTCTCTGTTGGTGTTCGTCAAGGAAGCGCCCTATCACACTGCTTTATGCAGATGATGTTTTCCTAGCATCTGATAGCAAAAATGATCTCGAGCAACTTGTTCAAAAATGGAATGATCGCCTCATGCAACACGGTCTCAGATTGAATTTAAACAAAACTGAATTTTTGACGACCGATCCCCATGAAACAGGCACAATCACTGTCAGCGGCAGTGATCTGCCCAGAACTGAGCGATTTAAATACCTCGGGTCAACGCTATCAGCCAATGGAGAACTGCGTTATGAAATTGCTTCACGCATTAACGCAACCTGGATGAAGTGGCGTTCCACAACTGCTGTCCTTTGTGATCGACGTATCAACGAACGTCTCAAATCTAAAATTTACCGCAATGTCGTTCGTCCAGTCGCTCTCTATGGTTCTGAGTGTTGGCCGACCATAAAAGACAATGAACGACGTCTTGCGGTAATGGAGACGAAGATGCTACGTTGGAATAGTGACGTCACACGTTTAGATCACATCCGAAATGAGGATATCCGCGATCGTTATGGGGTTGCACCGATCGTGGAAAAGTTGCGAGAGAGGCGTCTTCGATGGTATGGTCACGCAGTTCGTGTAAACGAGAATTCACTTGGCAAGATTGGTCTGAACATCGAAGTCGATGGTAAACGACCAAAAGGCAGACCTAAGCAACGGTGGCTTGATACGCTGGATGGGGATTTGAAAGCCTCGAGATTGCACCCAGATCAGGCATTCGATAGAGCCAAATGGCGAAGCCGATCACGACGAGCCGACCCCGCTTGTGAACGGGATAAATAATAATAATAATAATCGTTGGCGCAACAATCCATATTGGATCTAGGCCTTGAAGTGTGTTAGAGCACTTCATTCAAGACCGTAACGGTACACCATAGTACACTGTGGGAGGCAATGTGGTCAGCATTGCGCTCGCCCGAGATTATTACCCTGATTTGACTCAGGTACTCATTCACAGCTGAGTCGACTGGTGTCCGACATCCAATCACGATAACAAATTCCTCTGCCCCCAGCGAGATTTGAACCGCGACCTTCCGCTACGACAGCCCAGCGCTCTAACCACTTGAGCCATCTGGACACGAACGGGATAAAGGCTGAAGAAAAAGAAGAAGATATCGGTATGGAGGGTATTTCAGAGCCTACGCACCATACAGTGGGAGCCTCTTGATTTTTTCAAATTTTTCGATTGGGTAGATTCTGAGAATGGATCCCCCAGTTTTCCAACAAATATTATGGATGGATTAGAAAAGTACTAGTCGAGACGTTTCATTTGATACCCCACATGACTACATTTGATGAAAAAAAATGGAAACCCCTCCCCCCCCTTTTGCCTGTATGGGGAAGAGGAAAGAGAGAGAAAGAAAAGAGGTCTCGTCCAAATGAGTTGATTTTGAAATCAACAAGCGAGCTGACATATGCGGAAATCTTGCGGAAAGTCAAGACAGACAGTTCCCTTCTGGACCTGGATGAACACGTGAACCGGATAAGACGCACGCAGAAAGGCGATCTGCTTCTTAAGCTTAGGCCTGGGGAGAGTAAGTCCCACGAGTTATATAGGAAGATTGAGTCGTTACTGGGCAAAGCAGCGGAGGTAAAGGTGAACCAGGATTCAATGCTGATTGATTACAAGGAGCTAGATGAAACTACTACAAAAGCGGAGATCTGTGAGGTCTTAAAGACACAACTCGGGCTAGATTCGATCCTTGAGTCCAATGGGATAAAGCTCCGTAATGCAAATGGTGGTACTCAGACGGCCACAATAGCCTTACCATTCGGAAGAGGTTGTTGCTGTTGGCAAAATCCGCGTCGGCTGAGTCAGCTGCCAACTGAGAGAACAAATATCGTCAAAGAGATGTTTTAAATGTCTGGAATTTGGACACATTTCGAAAAACTGTTCCAGCAAGTACGATAGATCAAAGTTGTGCCGACGATTACGATTATTACCAAAGAATACAATGGGAATCCCAAATGCCTGCTACGCATAGAAACACAGGAGGGTAATATCGACCATATCACAGCCAGTTACAGATATCCGGCGTTTAAGACGGCGATTTCAGCTTTTCGTAAACGAAATTCCTACAGCTGAATTTAAACCATTGCCAGGCAGCTCAGGAACTACTCTCTCAAAGCATGTTTGAAAATGAAATTGACGTCGCCATTATATGCGAATATTATAAAGATTTCCACTGTGGTATCTTTGTATCAGCCAGAAGCGGCAAAGCCGCAATCTGGACTTGCGGAAATCGAGCAATCGAAAACAACAGCAATAGCCCAGAAGACGGATTCACACGAGCTAAAGTAAGCATCATTCACATATTCAACTGCTACGATGTGCCGAGCCTCAAGCGAGATGAATTCTTACTGATGAAGGAACAATTAGCTTCGGAAGCAAGCCGCCACAACCCAATAATAATAGCTGGCGATTTTAACGCTTGGGCCGAAGGTGCTAGGGGCCGCATATTGCTCGAAGTATTTTCACGTCTGAATGTCGTTCTGACAAGAACTGGCGGGGTTAATACTTTTCAGAGACGGGATATGGGATCGGTGATAGATCTTGCGTTTGTTAGCGATACATTATCTAAGGATCTCCAATGGCAGGTGAATGAGGAATATACGCAGAATGACCATTGGACTATCATCTTACAGATGCAGCGACAGGAGCAAAACGAATCAAGAAAACTGCAGTAGTGAGTTGGACATCCAAAAAACTTGACAAGCAAATGTTTCAAGAAATATTTCTGCAGGAAGCGATGCCTATGGGAAATGCAGAAGAAAATGTGACGTAGGTTCTTGAAAAAGTCCAAAAAACGTGTGACGCTTCTGATGGAATGCCGAAATTGAAGAACTTCGTAAAATTTGCTTTAAAGCCAAGAGACACAGCCAACGTAGCAGAAACCGGCCTGAATCTGAAGAGTTGCACAACCGATCCATCTCTAAAAGTAAAATTGAACACTTCAAAAGGTTATGCGAGGAAGTGGACTTCGACCGATGAGGAGGTGCATACAAGGTAGTTATGGCATCAATCATGGATAAGCGCTCACTGCCGATCATCAACCCTGACTTGGTGCGTGATATCATTAGTACTCTCTTCCCAAAAGTTTCAAATGAATCGAACCTACCCATTGTCCAAATAGATTCCGATGAAATTGACGAGGTAACCACTGAAGAAGTCCTGGAAGCTGCGAAGAAGGTTGCCGAAAATATAGCCCCAGGTTTAGATGGCATTCCGAATAAAACACAGAAAGTGGTCGTTAAAATCGTTTCACGGTGGTTCGCTGAAACATTTACGACGTGCCTTAAAGATGAGATTTTCCCGGAAAGTGGAGGAAACAGAAGTTTGTGTTAATCCCGAAGCCAAATAAACCTTTGGGTGATCCTTCCTCTTATAGGCCTATATGCCGGCATCGGCAAACTCTTCGAACTGGTCATCTTCAATAGGCTTGTACCAATCACAGAAAAGGAGGGTGGTCTCTCAGGCAGACAGTTCGGATTCCGAAAGGCAAGATCTATTGTCAATGCGCCCCATCATATGCAATCGGCGAGTCCTATACCTACCGTCGGAAATTAGCACGAAGTGAATCTATTTTGGAATGGCAAAAACGATGGGATGATTTACCTAAAGAGCACTGGACACACAGGATTATTCCAGATGTCTCAAAATGGGCCAAACGGAGGCATGGTGAGGTTAGTTACCATCTAACTTAATTCCTAAGCGGACACGGAGGGTACCGTGTATACCTTTATCACTTCGGGCGTGACGACTCCCCGTATTGCCCGACATGGGTGCTGATTCCGGAGGATGCGGAGCATGTTATTTTTAACTGCCCGCGCCACACAGAACGGACGCGAAAATTGAACAAAAAAAAGCAGTAAACCGATTTTAATGAGGTTTTGTTTTACACAAAGCCTTAGAAAAGAAGCAGTTATGTCCTGATGGCATCCTCACAGTATAGCAGAACAGTTATCTCGTACGGATATTGGAGAGATTATCTGAGAAAGTGTTCCCTGCTCTATGAGATGCTGGAGGGCCTCAGCCGCTTACCATTACCTGCCATATTTCATTTGTAAGAAAATGAAACCAACTTCCGTTTTCTAAATAGTCTAATCTAACAACTTATTTCAACTCACAAATACCGTATTCCGGGACCTAATTGCCTCCCAACCCCGCCTTCATAATCAGACTCGACATTGAGTGCAACTCCGAAACAAATAGAATAATAAGGAATCCCAGGAGAACGGATTGGGAATTAGATGCAACGCACCTGAGTAGCAACATGGCTCACCTTCAAGGCGGCAGTGACATCAGGAACGAACTGGAACTAGAAACAGTGGTGGAAAATCTCAACACAGTCGTCAATGACACATATGAGGCCAGCTGTCCGGCTAACAAAGTTAAGTCATCAAGGGATCCATCATGGTGGAACAGGAACCTGGCCAAAATGAGAACAGAGGTGCCAAAACTCTTCAACCGAGCAACACAAGCGGGGGACTGGCCAAGGTACAGAAATGCACTGACTGCGTATAGCAACGTGATGAGGGAAGCAAAACGGAACAGCTTCAGGGAATCCTGTGAAGGGATCGAACAAATTACAGAAGCAACCAGGCTTTATAAGGCTGTAGCCAAAGTCGAGGCAATATCCTCTGTCTGTTTGAAGAAGGAAGATGGGACATTTACCGAGAGTGAGGAGGACAGAGTACACCTGCTTTTCAGCACTCGTTTCCCGGGGTCCTACCCCACGGCGGCAGGGGATAACATTCTGCCTGATACCTCAACAACGAATAAAAGGGGAAGGAGAACTGGAAACTAGCAAAAGAGATATGCTTAGAAGCTGGGTGGGCAATGTGAACTTTTAAACCACTGAAATCACCCGGAGTAGATGGCATTTTCCCGGCACTAATCCAGAGAGGCCTAGAAATCATCTTGGAGTTACTTCTGAGGGTGGTAAGGGCAACATAGCCTTGAGATATATACCAAGGGCATAGAGACGGGCGAAAGTGGTCTTTGCTCCGAAGGTAAGTAAAAAGGATCCTTTTCACCCCAAATCTTTCAGACCAATTTGCCACTAACACTAACATACTCAAAACGGTGGAGAAGGTCATAGACAATATTAGAACTAATGTTCTAAAGCGTAATCCCGTACGACAGAGTCAACACCCTTACCGGGCAGGACAGTCAACCAAAAGTGCTCTGTATCAGCTGATGGATATACTACGGGATGCCATAGAAACAAAAGAAATGGCGCTGCGTGTATTTTTGGATGTCGAAAGAGCATTCGATAACACATCGTACATAGAGTGACTTTGCATCTCCATCAGAAACGTTTCGTTCAGTTTATCGAATTCAGGCGATAACTGGTGACACACCAACCAACTTGATATTCAGTTTCTATTTTGAGCTGATAGACTCACTTGACTCTTGAAAAAATCCCAATTGGTATCACCCTGCTGGTTTTTCGTAAGCATTTTTGTAAGGTGCTTCATTTAGAGATTACTGGCATCTCATATTTTTCTGCTGAAAATAAAATGGTGCATGTCCTCGTGTGGAATATGACCGTTATAACTGGAGCTGGAACAGTTCCAAATATGGATAGCCAATAACATTCCAAAGTCCTATGACTGACACCGGCGGTGAAGGTTACTTTCTCCACACTATTCCTTTCTAATGGTGATTACGATAGGACATACCTTCTGAAACATCTGAGCAAAGCTGATGTTTGCCAAAACTTTTCCATAAAAAGGACGACAGTAATAACATGGATGTATGCATGCAGTTGGTTTGAGAGAGAAGACCATTTTGGGAGAGATAATTCCTACCTCAAAACAAATTCTGGACGGGAGGGGTTGTACCAATTATGTGTGGTTTGTAGCAGATAAAAATGTATTTCTATTAGACTACACTAACATCTCTAGTTAAAAAAAATAGTAGATTGCTGATAACTACACTGCTAAGAACGTTTTGGGTTTACCTTCAGTGTGGAGCGGAATATGGTGTTAATTGCCTCAGTGGCATTATCCCTTTCAATCATGGTAAGCAATAACTTGTACATCTACTTAGCGAAAAAAAAAACCACTCCACTATATTGACATTATTTTAAAACAGAGCACAGCCACCGTGGATCATATATCACAACAACGCACAATTAAATTCCCATCAATTTTAATTCCATGCACATAAATTATTAGTTTGCCAGTACTTCATGAAAAAAGGGGCCACTAATCATTCATTGAAACCGAACTCGTTCAAAAACCTCTCTCTCGGCGAATCTATCCCACACTCACCCTCGGGAGGGAATCAAGACACGATCGCGATCAATGCAAAACCGGGACTACTAAAAAACTGTTTACAGTTAGTTGAAGCTACCAGAGAAAAGATATTTCTATATTTGGAACTTAGGCACCAGATTCCAGAGCGTAGACCCGAGAGATAGGAACCATCCCGAAACAATCACAACACCAAAAGCATCAATAAATCACATTCAGTAGCGCTGATGACGACCATACAATATCGCTGATGAATACGATCTCTATCAAATTGGAAGTTCCTAAAAAACACCAACGATACCACCGACAACAACTGCGATCCCGACGACTCAACTAAACTGAACGGAGTGAGTGCATTTACTTGGCAGCCAACTTGGAACTTAATGGCCCGCTGACTTCCAGAGCAAAGATGCCAAGAGATCTCTTCCTCTGGCTGCACACACAACACACAACGTTCGTTGCAAACGATGTTTGCTGTCTGGGATAAAAAATGATTTCTCCACAACAAACCCAGAAGCATAAAAACCCAGCTAACTGAGAGGGTTGAGTGATCTCCGGCCGGTGAGTTCAGAGTACCAAAGCAACTCTATATGGGTACCACCATGTTCCCCTTAGTCGGCACCGTGGCCGTCGTCAATCGTCTTCATCAACAACAAACATCAATGTTAGCACCACACGGCCATCACTAACCACACTGTTGGGATCACAATACTTCTTATTCCTTGCACAAATCTTATAATACCTTAAACGGTTCAATTTTTCTTTTAACTTTCTTCGTTAAGCTAATCTTTGACTAGCTTGTGGCATAACACTGTTGTTGGAAAGTTTTTAGATGGATAGGAACAGATCTCAGATACTTCTTACGCTTTGGATTAGATGATAAGGAATAGGATTAAATGTTAATCCAACTGAATTAGCAATTGCTTTGGTAAGAAGGAAAACCCCCAAGAGTTGAAGGCAGAAAAAACGCATCTTAAAAGTGATAATAAACGACTGAAATCTTGCAATTTAATTTTTAATGCGGATTCCATTTAGTTTTTCTAGTATTTGGAATGCTAGGTACTGACAGGTACCACATAGATTACCGCTAATTTCCCACTGACTTCACGATTCCAACATTAAAGATAGAGACGCATTTGTAAAATGACATCAATAATTCGCGATAAAACCAAATGACGTAGGTCAACAAATGACTTTCAGTTGAAGTGAATCACCTTCCTAGCCCAAGGTGCTTAGTATTAATGGAAAAAAGTGAAAAATGTTGTGATGAACATCATGCGAAAACTGCTGCATAACCGAGTCTTCCCATAATTTATACTTTTTATTATTTATTTCTTTTGACTCATTCTAATTGTTGGCAAGCGGCGAAGTATAAAGATAAGATATGTCGATGCGTATACGTCTTAAGTAGATAGATACAGAGGTGTCATACTATCCCATCCATAATTCAAGATGATTAGTTTTATTTTTACAATAGTATGGTAGGTAGGTACCAGTATGCGCTTTGAAGAGCCCAATCCACGCTGTAGTGCGCCATTTTGATGTCACAAACTCCTAAGACCATGACTGATGTGGTAGGAACAAACGAGCAGAGTCCAGCCAGGCTAGATCTTCAGAGCCAGTCCGTAGAATTCACGAAGGAAAACAGCTCTCCCACCCTGCAAACAGAGATCTTTCTTAGATCCTCAAAGAATGGATTACCTAGTGTCCGTAGCCTGACCCTAGGTAAAGCTAAGCAATCGCAGAGAAAGTACTGAGGGTTTCTTCCTCTTCTCTTGATGATGTTGAGTCTGGTGGCATGATCCCCTATAGGCCAGTGCCCCGCCCAGACCAGCGTAATCTCATATGCATTTGCACGCGTCTGGCACAAGAGCTCTGTCGCTCGGCTTTGTTATAGGCGAGCCAAATCATTCTTGATGTGGCACAAGTGATGAGCCTTTACCATCGGAGTTCCGCGGCTGCTAAGTAGTGCGACTAGATTCCATCCTTAACAGGCGCAAGCGAAACACAGATTGAGCCGACCAAACAACGATCAAAAGCACAGCCTCGTCTGGTCAGTCCATCAGCTTGCTGATTCTCCACTATGTCCTTATGACCGGGAACCGAGTGGAGGGGAAGCGTGTCGCCCAGACTGTTCAGAACTTTTCTACACTGTCCCACCAGGTTACAGGATGCCGCCGATAAAAACAGGGTACTAATGGCTTTTCTTCTCAATAAATTCAACGCAACAAATAAAACTCCCAAAAAATTTGACTAAGATCGTTAATTTGAAATAAATATCAAAAACTCCTCCACTTAGGAGGCCGTCTCAAGCAGTGTTTAATATAGTTTTCTGATAGATTCGGCTCTGGTTATCCGCAAGATCAGTGGTTGACGACTAACATCTTAAACGAGGTGAACGTATTCTCTCAGAATGTTACGGATCTAGAATAAGGAGTCGAAAAATACCTTCCCAATCCAAGGTGTTATGAATACCATGCCCATCAAATAATCTGTAATCGGGAGTAATTGATTGTCCTCGTATAGAGTCACCCTCATTCCCAGCCAATTCAATGAGTGAGTTTGATGATCCCGTGCTACTGAGAGCCATGTCATGGAGAATCATTTAACCCCCACATTCGGAGCAACGGAATATGGATACATAAGAAAACAAAAAGAATACTAATTATTATTCTGTTAAGGGAGATTACACTGTATTCTAAAAGAACTATTGTGATCATTTTAATGGCCACAGTGTACATATTAACTGCAGTATGTCAAGCAAGCCTACGAACGTCAGGAACTTTAGTATATACCCTACCCAGGAGCTTCGACCTACGAGTACTTTGCAGAAGTGCGGAACACTATCCCAGAACATGTATGGAGGTTTCATCATACCCCACACAGAACACGTAAGCAACCAGGACTACTCCATTCTTGGTAGGTTCGGCCAGTATAGTTCCCGCAGTTGAAAATGTCACAGCCACGAACCTATTTCCGGTCGGTATAGAGGCATCCCCGCTCTCCTTTCCTGGCCAGTTCGTCCGCTGCTTCCTTGTCTTTTAACCCAACATAGTCTGGTGGATGGCATTGTTCTGCTGGTCATGTGTTTATTGCCTCACCGATAAACACCCAAATCAATCTTTGAAATTTTTTTTGTAACTCCCTGGCTGTTGTGCTTGGTTATTTGCCCTCTGGTTCTCGTTTCACCTCCATGTAACCGAATGGCTACCAGGTGATAAAGCTTACGCTTCCTAGTGAGTGTTAATATGGTGGCTTTTACTGGATTGATGTACAGCCCCGCCTTCCTGTACCAGACACTAGTAACTCTTAGTCCAATTTGGATTCACCACATAGGGTGTCCTCATATTTGCCACTACAGATTAGATCAATATCGTCAGCGTAACCTTGGACTTGTGTTCTAGTATTTGTTCCCAAAGCTATGCTGCCCCTTACCGCCCTTAGAAAGTACTCTATGATGATTTCTAGGACTCTCTAGTGCTGGGAAGATGTCATCTACTCGGAGTCATTTCAGTGCTTTAAAGAGTCTACTGCCCAACTTGGCCTAGATTCCAAGCATACCTCTTTTGCTAGTTTCCCTGCCAGGGAAATGAGTTCTAAGAAGCAGATATTCCTCCTCATTCTCGGTAAATGTCCTATCTTCCTTCTTCAGACAGACAGAAGATATTGGTATATCTTTGATTATAACTTTGTATAGCCTGGTTACTCTAAGGTTTGTTTTATCTCTCCACTGAATTCCCTGAAGTTGTTCCGCTTTGCTGCCTTAATCGTGTTGCTATACAGTCAGTGCATTACTAAATACTAATCAAACTGGACTAAAGAGACTTGATGTTACCACGACTGGACTGGCTATTCTAGTTAGGACGTATCCACAGCAAATAGTCACTCGTAAGCAGTAAGGACAAATCGGATGCCTTATTGTCGAACAAATGAACACTAAACTTTAGGCCAGGCTTAATACTGGCAGACTGTGTGACGGAAGGACATAGCCAAAGAGTTCAAAGCATTATCCCCAAAGGCTGGAAGGCGATTGAACTGTCGACATTGCAATAAATGCGGATAAGTATAAGGGAAAGAAGCAAAGACAAGCTTCTCACGATTAGTATAAATGTCCAGTCACTGGAGGCAGTTAATGAATACAACTGTGCCGTCACAGATTTGGCTGGATCACAGATTTAACGAGAAATCGAAAAAACAAGTCTTTTGCGGAAAGGGCATGGGGCAAAATTGTACCGAGATCCGAGAAGGAATTATTAATGCAATTGAAGTCTAAAGGGCAGAATATATTAAGAAGATGAACACTTGTTACCACCTTAAACCTCAAGACGGATAATGGATCACAGAGAAAGATACTTTGACATTGGGAGGATGGCTCCAAATTATAATGAAGAATATGTTTAGATAAACATCATCTCACATTCTTGACAACCGTATTCGCGAAATCGTTGAAATAATCGTGAATCAAGCCGGATTTGTCAAGAACTGCGGAACTACTGACGCAATACACGCTGCACGGTTACTCATGGAGAAACACGGTGAGAAGCATCGCCCTCTTTACGTTGCATTTCTGGATCTAGAAAAAGCGTTTGACCTTTTGACTCATCTGGTATGGTTTACGACAACACTTAGTGCCAGAAGAACTCATGCGCTGGGTTCAATTGTTCTACCACGATCTAAAAAGTAAAGTTCGCAGTGTAGCGGGTGTATCAAAACCGCTTCGTGTCTCTGTTGGTGTTCATCAAGGAAGCGCCCTCTCACCACTACTCTTTGTTCTTGTTATGGACACCGTCACACGGGACATCCAACGTCAAGCGCCCTATACACTGCTTTATGCAGATGATCTTCCTAGCATCTAATAGTAAAAGTGATCTGCAGCAACCTGTCCAAAAATAGAATGATCGCCTCATAGACCACGGTCTCAGATTGAATCTAAATAAAAATGAATTTTTGACGACCGATCCCCATGAAACAGGCACAATCACTGTCAGCGGCAGTGATCTACCCAGAACTGAGCGATTTAAATACCTTGGATCAACGCTATCAGCCAAAGGAGAACTGCGTTATGAAATTGCTTCACGCATTAACGCAACCTGGATGAAGTGGCGTTCCACAACTGGTGTTCTTTGTGATCGAAGTATCAACGAACGTCTCAAGTCTAAAATTTACCGCAATGTCGTCTGTCCTGTCGCCCTCTATGGTTCTGAGTGTTAGCCCACTATAAAAGACAATGAACAGCGTCTTGCAGTAATGGAGACGAAGATATTGCATTGGACTAGTGGCGTGCCACGTTTTGATCACATCCGAAATGAGGATATCCGCGATCGTTATGGGGTTGCGACGATCGTGGAAAAATTGCGAGGCGTTTTCGATGGAATGGTCATGTAATTCGCCCTAACGAGAATTTACTTGTAAACAACCAAAAGGCCGGCGAAAACAACGGTGGCTTGATACGCTGGATGGGGACTTAAAAGCCGCGAGATTGTATCCAGATTAGGCATTTGATAGAACCAAATGGTGAAACCGATCACGACGAGCCGACCCCGCTTGCAAACGGGACAGAGGCTGAAGAAAAAGAAGAAGAAGAATAGATTTAAGTTTCAAATTATCAAGAAGAACGATTGGGAAATTGTGGCTCATACTTCTAACGTAAACCAACAAATGACACCCTGCGATACAGACGGATCTCCTACTGGAGGAAGGAACAGGAGCTGCAGTTTCTCAGCCATTGGTATTTCAGGCGGAAATGTACAGAAATAGACAATCGTGCTTACTTGGACCTTCAAAAGAACTATGGGAAGCAAGCGGAATCGTTACTATAGACCACCCATAGTTTTAAAACTTGAGAAAGACGTAAAACAGTTTAGGGAATCATACTCGCCGAACTTATTAGGAGCAGAACAATCTAAGAAGCCTCTGAGAACATATAAACCAAAAGGCTCGCTGGATTGTTAAAGTCTAGCAAGGAACTGTTTTAGGATCATGGTAGGTGCAACGAAATGTCACTATAAGTGGCATCAGGCCTGGGATTATATGAGGACATCGTATGTAACTTCTATGGGGAGGTCAAGGAAACTGTCAACTACATTCTGGGGTACTGTCCACACAAAGCACACACAAATGCCTGTTGAAAGCAGTAAGTGCTAAAAGTGGTATAGTTATGATAGGTATACTAAAATCGTGGAAGGATCATAACAATAATTTAGGATGGATCTCCTTGATTAAATAATAGTAAATTTCCTGGAGATGCCAAAGACTGGGGGAGAAATTGGATTAGGTTGGGAATGCAAAATTATGAATATTGGTCCCATACGAAAGGGGCCGAAAAATGGATAAAAAAATTTTAGGACAGAAATCTTCGTAAATAGTATGAATTCGAAGGTAGGAAGAGAAATTTGCGATCAGGGGCTCTGAAGTGAAGCAGGGGAAACTCCTCCCTTACATCTTAGCAAATTGTGTACAAAATCCGCATTGATCTATTGATCTGGCAATCATGGGTCCGTAAATTGCAGAGACCGCTAAGTGCTAAACTTATAGATTGGTTTCTCAATTATAAATTTTAGATAGTAGACTGACCCATCATCTAGAACTAATACTGTACACTACGTAAAATCTCATTCCAACAACACCTAAGAAATCATCACTTTTTCCTTTCTTCCGCGTTCTTTTTTGTGTTGTTGCTGCTTCTCTTCTCTTTCTTTGATCAATGTTTTCAGATCAGCAGAATATTAACCAATTCAGTCAACGACTCCCAACAACAAAGCACCAACAAAAAATAACATTTACAAGAAAAAACTGAGTACCATGTCTTATACTGTTCATGGCACACGCGAAAGAGGTTTTGTAGAGATTAACCATAAACACTTTTGTCGAGAAAGTCTCTTAAAAAAAGACCAAGGTTGTGGAGAAGGAGAAATGTGTCAATGTTTGGTCAGTTAGTGAACGTGCGTGAAGAAGGGAAAGAAAAAGAGTTACTTGAAAAGAAACTCTCAAGCATATGGTGACCAAATAAGTTAAGACGCTTGGAGAGGTGGATGCATAGCTAGAAGCATTGAACCAAAGTTAAGCCTCAAAGTCGCTTAACAAGGTAGAATCAGACATTCGGTAGAGGAGAAATACAGATGTGAAGCTAGAGGTGATTAGGAGGAAACGTAGAGGAAAAGCGAGCTGGAGTGATGCTTGATGCCTATGACAGCAACAATCCCAATTAGTAAACAAGTTTTGTCAGATGATAGTAATTAGTCGTGGATAATCAATCTTTTCTTTGAACAAAGAAATGGATCAGCTGAGGTACAATTTGATACTACCAAGCTTACATTTTTGATGTCCTCTAGGTTGACCATAGAATATTCTGTTTCCGACAATATGTTCATAATTTTCAGGGCTTGACAGCTTAAAATCATATTTTCATATGTAGAAAAGGGAAAGAAATGAGACCTATTAGTTTATCTAAAATTCCTTTACTACTTTACTTTCCAGTTTGTGGTGGCTCTTCAACAATAAGCTGACGCTTCTCCCCTACACACATAGCTTACACGATGATATGATGTTTTAGCATCATACTAAAATCCGATTTAAAAGAAATAGCAAACACACTCTCCATCTAGCCTATGAACCTTGCAACATCAAATGTTTAATCAACGCTAAATATAAAGAAACCTTCGAGTGTACAGTTAAGCGGTTCAGTCACACTTTTTTTCAATCTATTCTATCTTTCTTAATATCAAAAAGTTATTCCAAGTGCTAAGCGCTATTCAGAAAGAATATTCGTTGGATTGACTTAATATAAGCAGATTTTAGAAGTATAACGGAAACTCGTGATTTAAATGGAGGAAGTCATTAAATGGCCTTCTTTGTTACTTAAGATTGTTTATCTAAAATCGTTAATATTCCTTCAGCGTAAATGTTTGTTCAGTGAACCATCATATTATCATTTTGGGAGGTCCGTATAAATTCTTTAGATTATTGGATAAGTTGAACCCCCTTGACTTTGCTACTATCTCTGGACAGTAGTACTTAGAAAGTACCGAGAATATTTGAAGTGTTCATATGTAAACCAAGAGAAGGGGTCACTTTTTTGGCCAAAATCTTTTTAAATCTCAGAGGTTCTCTTACTACGTTAAAACTGACGTAAGCGATGAGTGAAGCGCTTGAGTTTCCGCCTCGTGAAATGGTATTCTCAGAAAGTTCATTCTCTGGCAGTTTGATAATGTTCCAGTCTTAGTTGCAGCGCCTTAGGATCGAAAACGTAGACTCTAATGGAACGGTAGGTGGCGGTGCCAGGAGATATGGAGTTAAGACCCCAAACCTTCTGCATTACGGGCAAATCACATCTGCAGCAAAATGTGGTTCATTTCTTCATGCAAGTGTGGTATCTGCGGAAAAGCTGGTAACAACTCCAGCAACAAATATGATTAAAAGCGTCCATGCCGAAAGACCAAACGATTGTCTACGTTTTCGGATGTTTGGATTTACTCTTGTAAATTTCGTACGATATTAATAGATCCTGAGACAAATGGCTTCAAGTCTAACCTTAATCCTCTCCCTTAGAGTCTCCACCAACTCCTTTTCTCATGCAGACATGAGACCATCTTCCGAATGTTCTAATAGTAATCAACGAAGAATTATCGGTCGAGTTAATTCCCAGATATCAGGATCTGATCATTTATCCTTGAGGAGGTCTTGTAGACTCAGTTAACCTTAGCTTCCTTGGACCTTATCGTGAAATATGTATCTGGCCAGAGCCTCTACTCAAATATAGAAATTTATCCAAAGAAGGTAGTCTTCGGTTTCGATTAATTTTCGTCCCAAAAAGTGGAAGGTTATTAGGACCTGATCCGATTAAAGGTTGGAACGATTTCCCCACAGTTGCATTGGGTGGTCGAATTAGAATATTAGGTGAAGTAAAAAGAAATTCATTATTTTACCAATATATAGTTTGAGTGATCTGTAGATAACACTTTATGCGTCGGATCGGGGTACACTTCTTTAACAGTTTTATGATTGGCTAATTCAGTTTCATTTGAGGACATGTCAGAGATGAGCACTAACAAAGGACAAACATAGATAGTTTCGTGGTATTAACAGGAAATTGTCTACTAAGAGTTACTCCTCCTACGGCAAACTCTTAATTTGCACCTTTACTTTGAACAATTGGAACATCTGAAGGAAGCATTCGCCCAGAAGCGGTCAGCTTTAGGCAATAGGAGAGGAATTCTGTCTGGATCAGACATCAAATGATCTCCACCTGTTTCTGTCCAAAGGGAACGATGTTACTAGAGAAAAATTCGCAGGACACTTCTACCCCCAAGTGCGCAAAGGGGACAGCTGTTTTAACGATTTATGGGTACGCACTCTTCCACGGCCCTACTTTACCTCATATCTGCATAGAAATCCCCACCCGGGACCAGTCACCCAGCCACATGAAGAGCCATCCTTCATTTTCCCTCGAAGATCATAATAAAACGTGTGTTAATAAAAAAAAATAAGAAAAAATTGGGAATATGGCTGATTGCTCCACCATACGTTCTCCCTGGTTCTCCTCAATGTATTCTGAAGAAGCTTGATTTTTCCTTGAATACGGAGGTCGCAAGGAATCGGAAAAATGATAGCAATAATTGTGGGAAAAAGGGGTGGAAGCCGGTCCTAATGATATCTAACGTTGAATGCGTATCAAACGAGGGTACGATTCGTTGTCATTTCAGAAATGAAGCTATGCATAGATCAGGTATTTCCAGGCTCTATGCATCTCCAACAATTCCGAGAATTTTATCGCAAATCAATCAGGTTGCGGCTCGACTCTATGCTGATATGTGGCTACTGCAACTACAGTCATTAGTGTATTGTTGAACAGTGACGGCTGTCAGGCTGCATGGTCAGAAGTTTCGCTTTCGTGTTAATGGTTTGATCGAGGAGATGCACCATGGGAATTTGAACATCGGCGCAACTTATTAAGGCAAGATATATTGCCAGGCTGACTCAAATCAAGGGTTTACCGGAACTATGCCATCCCCAGTCAGACATCCTTAGTTGAAATTCCGAACACACTAAAGCAGAGGTTGGGGGTTACGCCTATACCGCGTTGAGATTTGGTGGAAGTTGTCGCAAGTTCGACGAGCCATAAACAGCTCGAAAAGCTGAAAGGGCCCAGGTCTGGATTGGGTACAGAATTTCAGTATACATTATCAGTTGGCATATAGCATAAACCAGATCATTAGTCAGTCGAAACAACATTTTTCCGAGGAGCAGAAGAACTGCCGAGTTGGATCAAGGTATTGCAACGAGTGACCCATCATCAAATTGATCGTTGTAGAACAGGCAACTAGGGGCCAAACAAATCTCTTTAGTTACTATATCGATTACGCCAAGGCTTTGAACATCACACCGCATACCTGGTTAATCGATGACTGATGCCTCCATCTACCTACACCTCAGAACTCATCCGCTTGCATTGCATCCCCTTTAGTTTTGTATGGCTCTCTCTTTAATGACCACTGCTAGACCAATGCTAGAGAGGATAGTTTTGCAATCAAATATTGCCTACGTGGTAAGTGCAAGCTGACACACTTAATGCACTTAGATGACACCAAGTTCTACTAGTAGAAGTCTTATACGCATAGTTAACATGTTCAGCCGTGATATTCGGTTGGAATTTGGTCTACACAAATGTCGAGGCGCATTCCAGACATGGTACAGTACAAATTCAAGCTATGACCCAAACAAACTTCTAAAGTATCTAGAAATTCTGCTAGGAACTTATACTCGAGTTGATGATTTGAAGGATGCTCCGCTGTTCGAATTTCTACAATGTGTAAAGCTGGTGCGGAAATCGCATTTCTTCTTTGGTATATGCGTTCGGAATATTGTCGTGGATGAAGACCGATCCAGTGGCGGATACGGACTGTCCATATTAAGAATGCAACACCCAAATGCTGCCGTGAAAAGAATAAGCTTGCCTCGGGACATCGGGGGCAGGTTGAAGTTGCGGCACAACATAACCGACAAATTGACTTGCTAGTTTTACAGCAAGCATTCCATGCGGCTCTTTGTAAGGCGATCAATTTTCCAATGCTCTGAATGACGTAAGGTTAGATCAAGAGCGGATCCATGAATGGAAATTAGGACAATACACGATAAACAAGTGATTTCTCTGGCAACCATTTGTCGATCTATATTTGTCAAACAGAGCGTTCTGTACTGTTGAACTCTTTGCTAAGACGAAGGGATTTATGGACTTGTAAGAAGCTCATAATGAAAGAGCGAGTGGAGAACGACCAGTAAGCAATATGTGGAGATGTTGGATCACCTCATTTCTGGCTATATTGTTATGGCGTCAATGGAATACATGGACAGGCATAATGCTGCATGTAAGATGATTCATCAGAACCATGCATACAAGCAGCATCCGTCGACCATCCTGGGAGAGTGGATTCCACTGCATAGGCGTAGCCAACAATGCAATTGTCGTCCCTCCTTAATCTGTGACCTATCATTGCCATCTCCGTCTTTTGATCACATTGCGTATGATTACTAGGCCTGTGCGTCGACCAAGTCTATTTGTAATACTATCAGGCCAGCATATTCCGATGATGCGATGCAGGCAGGTGTTGACAAATGCATTTCATTTCACATAGCAATAAAGAAAGAGCACAAGTGCAGAACAATCTTAACTTGATCTTGATGTTAAGATAATTGCATTTCTAACATTTTGGACAAAACAGCGAAAGCGGAACTAGTGCTACTAATGCGTCAGGCAAAATGTAGTTCGATGCCACCGTCGGCAGAATGCTTCCAAAATATATACAAATTGATCAAGGCCCATTAATGCAGATAGAGAGTGTACGATATCTCTTCAAACTAAGAACCTTGGTTGTTTGGTTTATCTCCGTGCAGCACCTGACATTTTGCGCCATCATATATCGTTCTGATAATAGTATTTCTTCCCTCCTTCTTAGAGGATGCAAGATACACTCCCCGTTCACACTATCGAAAGGTTTCTCGAAATCAATGAAGAACAGGAGCAGCGGAGTTCCAAAATGATCCATGTGGTCAATGCAGGGGGATCCGGAGCGGAAACCAGCCTGCTTTCTGTAGATCAAGCTTTCGAGATGTTCTTTGATACGTTCCAGGACTATTTTAGCTATTATCTTTGCGACAGCAGGGAGAACGCAGATACTCCTTCAACTGTCACTCTCAAAACGAATGCTCTTCTTTGGAATCTTAACCACATCACCCCGTTCTTCCACTCTTTCCGTACGAATAGAAGCAGCAAATCTGCGATGATGGCCGAAATGATTTCTCTTTTGCTTAGAAAAGCAGTTCGTATTCGCATGTTACTCTCGGCGGATTTTCTGCCAAGACGGACCCCTGCACTCCCCACATTTTCATCAAATGTCAAAACTAAGACCGACTTCGGAAAGTACTAATCAATCATCTTTTATTTGATACCCCACATGATTATATTTGATGAAAACAAAATTGCACCCATCTTTTGCCCCCCAAATTCGATATAGAATTATATAACTGACTGTAGGCATGAGCGTTCACAGTTTCCACCTTTTCACCAAATTTGATGTCAATTTCTATAACTATCTCCGAGGAAAAGGCGTGTGACGGACAGACAGACGGAGCAAGAGGGAATGCTTTAAGCTCAGTTTGAAAGCGGACGTAAACCCGTGGGGGAGCGTCTATAGAATTGTGATGGGGCGATTCAGAGGCCGATCATCTCCGCAGATCGTGTGCCATCCACTCTTGTTAAAAATTATCCAGGGTTTATTCCCCCAGCAAAAGGAGGGCACCTACAGCTTCCAGCGACCTCTGAATGCGACGGCAATACCGCTTGTCATCAGAGATGAGCTGCTGGAAATCTACGTTAGAATAGGAGATAACAAAGCTCCGAGCCTGGATGACGTGCCGAATAGGATCCTTAAGTTTGCCGTGAAATCCAGACCGGACATGTACGCTAAGTTGTTCGAGGGGATATTTCCAATATTATGGAAACAACAGAAGTGAGTACTACTGCCTAAGACTGCTAAACCTCCAGGTGAGCCAACCTCCTACAACAGCTATTTACAAGAACGGAGGCTTTGGTATGACACGGATGACGGACCCCAGGAGTACGTTGTCTCTGCGAGTGTCGCACGGGGCTTCGTACTGGGCCCACTGCTGTGGAACATCATATACAACGATGTACTTAATCTTCCCCTTCTGGAGGAAGCCACGGTGATGGGTTACGCCGACAATATGGCACTCGTCGTGGTAGCAAAGGCTCTCGAAGATGCTGAGTTATGCTCATGCGAAGCGATCAGTGCTGTTAAGGGTTGGCTAGAGACTTCTGGTCTGATACTTGCGGATGAAAAAACGGAAGCGGTTTTCATCACCAAACGCCGTAACAGAAATTATGCCCGTATTCAAATTGGGAATCATATCATCACTTCTAAGTCTGCCATCAAATACTTGGGAGTGATGATTGACGGAAATCTCAGCTATAAACAACACGTGCAGTATGCTTATGATAAAGCATCCACTGCAAGTGTGGCCCTGGCAAGGATAATGCCGAACGTGGGAGAACCACGTCATGCCTCCAGGTTGCTTATTGCTAGGATACTGAGTTCGATCCTGCTCTATGCTGCTTCAGTTTGGTGAAAGGCATTGCAGGTCACATTTCACGCTAGCAAATTGAGTTCAGTATATAGAAGAACAGCCCTAAGGGTGTGCCCGGCATTCAGGGCTGTCTCAGATGATTCAGCATTCGCCATCTCGGGAATGATGCCCATTGACATCTGGGCAGATGAGATGACGAATATATACAATGCAAAGTATACCTCTTCTTTATCGCAGACAAAGAAAGCCGAAAGGAAGAGATGTCTAAATAGAGAGCAAGACCGTTGGGAAAGCTCGGGAAGGTGGCCGGTGGACACAGAGGCTCATCACTGCCATCAAGGAGTGGTTAGAGAGACGCACGGTGAGATCAATACTGTTCAGGTTTAAACTAGATACCTGACCCGATTGTCCAAACTCCAATGGAGTCCCAGAGGACCCACAGCACGTTTTCTTCCACTGTCCAAGATTTGTAGAAGAAAGAAAGGGCCTAGAAGAAACTCTAGGAGAGGTGCTCGTGCCACAAAATCTGGTGCGAAAAATGTTAGCATATCAGGAAGACTGGGATAGTCGAAAGACAGAGGAGACTAGAAAAGCGCGGTTACGCACGCCGCGTAGAGAAGAAAGGTAGCCAAGCTAAAGAGAGCTGACTCCATTCCGTGATGTAATACCTCATGGTGGTTTCACGGGGCAGGGAGAGAGCATCGAAACAATCCCTCTTTCTTAACCTCTATTTCTTCTTTTATTTTTAATCTAACGATGCTCCGTTGCCATTAGCGCACTTAACACTTATAGCCAAGTTATAAGCCTTCATCGGCAGAGAAAGCACAGAGATAAGAATTCACATCGCAACTGGGATTCGAACCTGGGGCGCAATTGCCGAGGTAAAAGTAGATTTGAAATCATCTAAATATCTGTTATATTGTAGCAATGAAAATTTCACCCAAACGATTTCTAAAACGCACAACAGAAATGTGATTTTACAGAACACAGACGGCGAAATAGGCAATGATGGCACTGTAAGATAATTTAGCTGGAAGCATGACCCACTCCGTTATCCGTTGGAAGGATTCTGAAATCAAGGATATACTGACTGGTTTGTTAGCAGCACAGACGCCTGTCTGACGGAATGATAGGCCCATGGAGGAATTACAAAGGGTATAAGTTGCTTTTCTGAGTTGGAATCCTGTAGTCAAAAGAGGATATTCTAGACAACTCAAACGGAACTGCCACTTACCATGATTGATGGAATAATGACCGTATGGGAACACAGCAGTGGAGAGGATGAGTAGCTTTTCTGAGTCAGAACCGTATCTTCTCAGTCCCAGAAATTTCGAAAAGATTTTTCGAATTCCCTTAAGAGTTTCTGCACGATATGCGCTAACCACGAGCATTATTGTACGGAATTCACCACATATGGCCTGTATCCTTCCATCTTAAAGTTAAGATTTCATTTACAAGCAGACGAAGCAAATGTATATTTTTTCTTTGTTTTCGCATAGCACACAACAATGAGCAAGCTCTTAACGAAAAGCGGAAATCCATGTCAAGTTAGTTCATTCCATTTGAGCTTCCATTCATTCCATGTAATACGTAGTCTACACGTAAAAATGAAATAGGAAGAATGAAAAAGCATTAATTGCAACAATTACATGAAATGTACCATTCGAGGCGGTGCGTACTCTACAATTTTGCGCTGCGAAAAAGAAGAAAAGATTTAGGAAAGTCTCAATTACTTTATTTTTCATTTCCAAAAAGTACGGAAAAAGCGGAGGCAGACAATCCTACGCATCATATCGTTTGTTGAATAATTTCCAACCTGATGAACATCCGAATTCTTACATAAAATTTCGTGGAAACTGTACAGTCAGGAAAAGTGTCGTTCAAGTTCGTTATGTCTTCAATTACAAGAGTCGATTGGCCGGAAAGATAGTCGAGTTTTAGGAAGAAATGGCCCTGGACGCCTAAGCAATCTTTTCAGTATTTTTTTTCTGTAGCATTTCTTCAAGTAAAAGCATTACGATCTACCGTTGAAGACTACCGCTATGCAAAGCATCAAATTATCACATAAATCTACCTCTGCGCGTAATTACAGTTTGCATATCATACGAAATATCTCACTGCTAAATGCTAAACCGGTTCAATTCTGCTTGGTACTATGCACTTGCAGACAATAGGGGATTTCTGCGAAAGAACAATCTTTCCTCGAAAGAGCTGGAAAAAAAAAACAGAACGGAAAAAAGATATATTCTTAGCATGAATCCCAGCAACACTTCATCATCAAAATCAACGTCAGCGCCGTCATCATCATCATTGTCGGTCGCGGCGTATGTTTCATTGAAGTCATTAGTCAATTTTTTGAAATGCAAACCGGGCTAAGTGCTAAGGAAAATATTGCAGGAAAGTGGCTCTTAGATTTTAATCTAATTTTACGCTTAATGAGGCCATTTATAGGTGGGTTTTTATTTAGTAGAGCGGAGAATCAAGGTTAGACTTTCGCAAGATAACTTTAAAAAAGTGATTAATCACCTCAGCTGCGGGGCATTGTAATGAATATCCGCGAGCTGTGATTTTTGGGCTAGATTTCAAATAAATGGATAATTCCGCCTGAATACAAAGAGTATTTCTCAACTACGCTTCTCCGGGGGACGGCTGTGAAGTTTAGGTAAAGTTTCGGATTGGACCAAGTTTTCCAGTGCATTTGGCATTCCCAACTTAGCTTAGAAGGCATTGAAGCGCTTCAAGAGAAAAGCTAAGAGAATTTGCGAAAAGTTCACCGTCGAAACAATGGTTCACGTCTCAAAATATTCCGCAGAAAACCAAACAATATTTGCATCTTAATGCACGAAGGGGGTGGAGAATAGGGAGCCAACTTCAGAAGTTGAACGTGTCCCGCTCAGAAGCTTATATACTTGAAGTGTCAGAAATAGGATTCTATTTCCTAAAGCGGCTTATTTTGACTGTTGGACTTTATGGAAGTACTGAGGAGTTCTTCTTAGGAAGTTGACAATATTTAGTGGCTTGTTGGAAAGTTCCCCTAAGCCGTAACTGACTGCATCAACAAGTACCCACTCAACGAGCCTTACCCTATCCAACCATTAATGAATGCAAAAACCATTTGGGTCACCTCTTGACTTCATCCATCTCCAGGGTATTCTCTTCCTGAAGAAAGTTGATTTATTTCGAAAATTTCTCTGTTACATACCAGTGCATCAACACACCGGTAAACACACAAATAAATGCAAATCAACAAATTCAAAAGCCGATTAAGACGATCCATTATACCAATTTATTTATTCACGGACTGGCTCCGTACAATGGCATAAACATTCCTCAAATATGTTCGCAACCATGTTCACGGTCAGATTAAACGTAAAAAATTGGTTAATGAATTGCTGATGAATGTGTGAAAACTATGACAAATCAATTGTTTGACTTGTTAGAAAAAAGAAAGTTATAACATTTCGGAAATTGTTCATGCCGAGATAAATGGAAAAGAATGGCGTTTTCCTTCGTGCATTATTACTGTGCGAAAATGAAATTTATGAAATGTTTACATAGTTAATTAATGGTGGAATTGCATTGAGGTTTTTGCTGGAGTTTTATAATTTGGTTGAATTTTGAACGGTAGCTGGCAAGAAACGAATGAATACAAAGGCGCCACGGCGCCGATGATAATTTGGAATAACAATTCCTACACGTGCGTGTAAAATTGTTCAATGAGAAGCTAGGGATTATCCTGGTCGATAGAGCCTTCTCAATAAACTAAAGTACAAATAAAAGACATCAAAGTAACTACGATTTTGCTCGAGGCGTCATCATGATAACCGTTAATTTATCGGCGCCCTCAACTCCATCGTTTCTCAGTCTCAAGCCAAAGACTTGCTGGTGACAAATTCAAACCACTAAATTGTCATCAAGAGCAAGCAGGATTATGCACCAATCGATAACCTCTTCGTGGAGGACAAGGCTGAGGAAACTACTTAACATCACTTATTCCGACCAGAAGAGGAGGACCCTAAGACTCAAAGGATTAGCATCATCAGCCTGCTTTGGATGAAAACTTCTCATCCAACCAAGCCGAATTTATAGAATTGTGGGGGCAAATAATTGATTATTTTTGCCCCCTCAGCTTGCTCAATTAAACAACAAACAAATATTATAGTGCAAGGATTGCAATTACTCAGTTACACTGTTTTGAACTATAAGTGGATAGGTAATGCATGTAATATCACCAAATTTACATCACCTTATTAAAGGGTAATACACATTACTATTGCCGGGTGCCATTCAAACATCACATCCCTTAAAATCGCAGCATCACTTAACACCGCAACATCACCTCATCCCACCCAGTAAGTGATGATATTACTCTTGTAATAAGTTATGTTTTGTAATGTCCGTGCCAAAGTGATATTACATCACTAGCTTCATCGAGTAATACCATAAATGCATCGTTCGATACATCACACCATTCTTCCAAGTACAAGTAACGATGGCGACTGTCGAATGCTAATGCCGATTATCGCTTACGATACTGTTAGAGTTATGATTCCCTGCACTCTTGACTGGCTTTGACGGGCGTGTGGGTGGAAGCTTTTACCTATGGGGATTCTTCCCAATGTCGAAAAAGCAATAGAAAATGTATGTATTTCTAAGCGGTACGTAATGCTCGTTCACGAGTCGTGGTGTCCTGTTCTTCGCAGGGTAAAATATCTTATTGTATGTGAGAATCTTTCCCTTCTCTTGCGGGAAAGATTGGTTTTTCATCCATACTTACTTGGCGCTGCCATACATTTTACGCTAAGCATGTAATAAATATCACTCTAATCTTAAGTAATTATATCACATGCACAATTTGGGTAATGAAATCTGATACCACCTTAACTACTAACGTGATGTTTCGTGCATTTCTATTCTATTCCATTCCTTTTTTTGAAAATCTCCGACTCAAATGTGACAGCATACATACAGCATAAAACAGATAAATGCTTCAAGGATTGAAAGAAAGTCTAAAATATGCTAATTTCCGGGCAAGCGACCATTACTCCAAGTATCCTTCCCGATATCCTTCACAACAGCACCAAAACCACCATTGGTTCAAGTTCCAATAAAGCAGTTGAACAAGCAATTTCAGCAGTTCATACATAAGATGTAGAATCCTTTGGTTGAACAAGAACTTCATAGTTCGTAAACACAAATTGCAATTGTTCCCGAATAAACATAAACCACCAAAAGTGCTAATGCAATTGACTGATCATAGGTAGTTTCCTAGATTTTAATTTCTTCCGAAATGACAGACGTCATAAAATCTTGCCGAAAACCCCGCAGTACTCACTTCACGAAAATTCATTGTGACTTAAATTTTTTCACCTACAGGTTCGTTTATATTTCTCAAGGTGAAGATAACCTCAATAGAAACCAAGTCCGCCCTTATACGTCGTATCCACATACTGTCCCAAATAATTTGTCGATCCCTGACGTAATCATACGATCGTTCTGTACAAACCAAACCAACTGTAAAATGTTTGTCCCTGATAAGAGGAAGCAAGTTAAAAGTTAGATATTGCTAACATCTTCCACTTTTTCACTTGTCCTCAGAGTTCCGAGGTTTTCCTGAAGAAAGAAATACATTCCAAAGGAAATGACTATTGGTACTCCTAACCAGCTACTTATCGGACCAAATGTCAACCAATCCCATATGCGTTTTTCAAAATGATAATACTAGCTTTGTTGAGTACTTTGTGTTCTTGAAAGGTATTGCAAAGTATTGGCAAGAGTTGCCGTGATTACTGACAAGAGCTATAACCTTTAGGCAACATTCAAGGTCCACGGTGAGCAGAATTGAAGATTCAGTGATGCTACTATAAAAATAACTTCTGGAGAGGATTACCAAATAAGAAATGGATAATAGACCTAGATAGCATGGGGAATACCAAAAGGTTCGGTTCTAGAATAGGAAGTGATCTAATGGGATGTCCATTTTAAGACTCAAGGTTTGTTTGAAAATATTCAAGAAATGGAATTAAAAAAGTGGTATGCGGTAAGAATGAGGAACTAGATGTACTGTGACACCCAAGCGATCAGAAGGAAAGAAAAGGATCTCCTGTAAGTAGTGAGTCAAACAAACACTACATGACAGGCGAAAATCAATATGATGTGTCATAATCTTTGTAATGACTATGAGGATTGGAGTTGACTATGATCAACTATTCCAAAAACCTGAAAAGTGGCAAAATATAGATCCGATCGAGGGATAGAAAATCCGCGACAGAGCGGATTCATTAATTTCATGTGTCGGCGAGCTGAGGCTTATGGAGTCCCCACCTTAGTTTGACATTTTTTCGAATCGATCTGAGAGTTAAGAGAATTGAGAAGAAAGTGTCCTCAATTTCAAGATAAACTAATGCTGAAAATTCCTTATAATTGTTTCAAAAAAAAAAAAAAAAAATTAAAATTGCACTAGATCTAAATATAAGAATATCTTATACTTCATTAACCTAAAAAATGAACGATACTGGCGTTTAGCTTAATCAAATCTAAATTCATAGAATATGAGAACTAGGTTGTTATGTCGAGGACACCCTTACGATCTCTACTGATGTTAAATGCATCAAAGTTCATCACCGCTCCCGATCTAGTACTACTTCGCCAGAGGTCACTATAGCTCACAGGGCCATAGATAAGATTACCTCAAAGGAGGAGGTTCGTGACCCCAGATTTAAAGAATCAGCACTAAAAACACTACGAAAAGCCTACGATGGGGCGCAAAGCACTATAACCATTCTACCAGTGGAAGCAGCATTCAAACTGTTGACAGCAGGGAAAGTGAAAATAGGCTGAGTTATGTGTCGGCTTAGGAAGCATGATTCACTGAGACAATGATTTTGATGCTTAACTTCGGTCAAATTGCCGAAAATGCTGTGGAGCTGAGGATATAGTTGTGGAGAAATTGATGGAGGAAGACGTGTTTAGACCTATTGATGTTTTATCTAATGGTGATGACTCTCTTAGTGTTGTATATACTCGGCCAGACCCGTGACTAATATGAATTGTTCTGTTTTTATGCTTTTCTCCAGTTATAACGAAATTTAATTTGTGCTGCTAACTGCTACTCAAGTTTTTACTCCTACCTGATAGCGTCCCGCATACCTAGCTAATCGATGTCCTACATCTGTATCACATTGATCCGAAACTAATAAAGTTTTTGGCGACAGTCATGGAAGAGTGACATACCCCCTTATCAGTGCGTAAATTTGAGGGTGCTAATACCTCAGAGCCCAACCATATACGGAGGGGCATCTTCCAGGGGGATTCATTGAGTCCTTTTTGGTTTTGCATGGCACTGAACCCCCTTTCATGGCTACTGAATGATGCTAGAGGGCATGATTTTGCAATAAAGTATGGCCTACGTGCTAAGTGCGAACTGACACACTTGATGTACTTAGATGGCATCAACTTGTATACTATGATAGTACTGACGACCATCTTAGAAGTCTGTTGCGAACAGTGGACATGTACAGCCGTAATATTCGGGCGGAATTTGGATTAGACAAGTGTCGAATCCAAGCCATCCGCAAAGGTCATCACGGGCCGCATGTCGAACATAGCATAGACTTCTACAAGTACCTAGGAATTCTGGAAGGAACCCATGCTCGAGTTGTTGATCTGAAGGATGCTCTGCTGTCCGAATTCCTGCCACGTGTAAAAAAATAAGCGCATTGAATGTATTCGGTATCCCCTTCACTGGCTGATGCATTCGGAATATTGCCGTGGACGAAGACCGATCTGGAAAACATCCAGCGGCGAATACGGACAACTATGTCCAAATTCCGAATGCATCACCCAAAGTCTGCCGTGGAGCGGATGAACCTGCCTCGTGACATCGGGGGTAGAGGCGTGGTTGACGTGGCGGCATAACATCACCGCCAAGTCGACTCGCTGCGCGCTTGTTTTTACAGCAAAGAGCAGGCGAGTCCCTTGCATGCGGCTGTCTGTAAGGCAGACTGTGGACTGACTCCACTTAACTTGAAGAATCGATCTTTCAATCCTCTGAGTAGGGTGAGGTCGGACCAAGAGCGGATCGATGAATGGAAGTCGAAGGCAATGCACTGTGTGAATTGTCTTTGGCAGCCATTTGTCGAACAGATGGCTGAGTGCTGGGGAGCTTTTTGATGAGACGGAGGGGTTGATGTGTGTCATTCAGAAAGGCGTTTTCACCACCCAAGCTTATAGAAAGCTCATCATGAAAGAACGGGTGGAGAATGACAGGTGCACCAGGCATAATGCTGTATGTAAGGTGATCCATCGAAACCTTGGATACAAGCATGGGCTGATCACGGGAACAAGTGCGGTTTACCAATATGAGCCACAAGCAGTACTTGATAGTTCTGCTTGCAGCATGTATTGGGACCGGCAAGTTCTGACTGATCGCCACACTCTACACAACAAGCCTGACGTACTGTTAGTTGACAAGACGGGTCGCTCCGCGTGTATTATTGATGCTTCTATCCCCCATAATAGCAACATCAAACGGAAATAGGTGGAGAAGAAGGTGGACTATGAGCCACTGCTCGAAAAATCAAAGAAATTTGGCGTCTCGAGCGGGTGGTTATAGTTCCCATAATATTGTCAGCTCCAGGTATTGTACCTAAATCCCTCACGGCCTCATGTCCTGGGACTCTCACACAGTCTGGTTCAAACCATGCAGAAACACACCATTCTGCATACGTGCTCGATATTGTAGGGAGTTCTCGACGGATTCTCCCATTGACCTACCACCGGCCACTACCAACAGTGTCCTTTATAATTTAAGTAGCTAGGATCGTCCGAGCCTAAATGCTTGGCACTTAGTATTAGGTAGTATTAGGTAAAATCTAGTAGTATTAGGTAAAATCCGGCATCTGCCGAGATTGTGACAACTCAGAAAATAATCGTTGGCGCAACAATCCATATTGGATCAGGGCCTTGATGTGTGTTAAAGTACTTTCCTCAAGACCGTAACGGTACACTACAGTAGTACACTGTTGGAGGCAATGTGGTCAGCATTGCGCTCGTCCGAGATTATTACTCCGATTTGACACAGGTACTCATTCACAGCGGAGTCGACTGGTATCCGACGTCAAATCACGATACAAATTCCACTGCCACCAAGGAGATTTGAACTGCGACCTTCCGTACGACAGCCTTGTGCTCTAACCACTCAGCTATCCGTCACAGTTTTTAAAAGCTCGGACAAAAAACTTTTTCATTTTCTACTTACAAAGGTCCCTAATTCAAAGATTTATGAGACCGGACTTTGAAAGATATTAAACTTTCAAACACAATACAAAGATAAGGGAAAGAATTCATAGAACATGAGCTAAAACATTTTTGATCATTTATCTAAATAGGACCCTACCATTAGAGACTTCCAGAAGCTCTCTTCACGAAGTTTTAAACGTCACTATATTCGTGAAATTTGAGGGTGCCACTTTGGGCGTCGTACGTAATGAACCTAGAAGTGGGGGTTGATGATCAACTCGAATTGACTACTGTCAACCACGTAACACATGTTAATATAGGGCGAAGTAAAAAGTTCCGCTAGACGCTGATGATTTCAGCAATTCGACTTTGGTAAAATGGACGTTGAAGATAAGGCACGCGCTAGTAAGCCAATGGTTGAGAAGATCATGGAAATTGAGACGTCGAACCAACACGTAAGCAATTCTTCCATTGTCCAGGAGTTGAATATTTGCCCAAAAAAAGGGTGAAATCATTTACATAAGACTAGAAGGGAAAAAATTCAATGTGGATGCCACACAAATTGACGCAAAAGAAGTTTCGGATCCATACTTTGTTGAAACTAGCGAAATCGGTCCATTTTTAAAGCACATGTAAGAACAGCCGAATAAATTGCTTTAAGCTAACCCAAACGACCGTGGATTAATGGCCAAAACGGTTTTGCTTCGGATTTGGTGGAATTGCAAGAGATCCACTATGAGGTGTTCCCACCACGGCGCACATATTTTTAACGACGCTTCAAAAACTCCGAGGGCTTGGACATAAGGTTCTACCGCACCCACCGTATAATTCAAATCTGGCACCAACCAATCATCACCTTTTCAATTATTTGCAAAATTTTGTTGATGATATAAAATTGGCCTCAGGAGAGGGTTGTCTAAATGGGCTGATCAGCTGGGTTTTACCAACAGAGCCGAAGACTTCTTCAATTGCGAAATATAAAAATTGTCTGGAAAAAAGTTATCGAATAAAACGGCACATATTTGATCAAGAAATCCTTTTATAATGGATAAAGGGGTTCCGGGCAAGGACTACACCGGAACAATCAACTTCTTCTTAAATAAAATTTCTACCTCGACTCACAAGCTAAATCCGCATAAATGATATCCCCGCAATCAGACATTGAGTGAATTTTCTGACTGTCAATATTCTTGTGGTGCTAAAATCCTCCTTCGTTTTTTTTCTTATTGAATATCTCAAGATGAGTCAAAGATGGAATAGACCAATTCGAGCGAACAGACAAAAACCTACTTCCCTGAACTGCTTCTATTAAATGCGCATCAGATAACTCCCCTTTGGCAACGGTATGAACCGAATAGCAATCATCGTTCACATTTGAAAGGTTATGAATGGGGAAAAATCAAATCACCGTGAATTATTCAAATTTAATCTACTGCCACCATAAAATCGATTATATTATCAAAATTTCACGTCAAAGCGATATTTCTCGTCTCTATCATTAACTTCCCCTGCTACTGTGCCCTTAGTTGTTCTCATAAGATAATATAGTAGCAGCACAAATTATGAAATGAATATTCAAAACAATCTTTTCACTTCATAAGAAAATCTCCGATGAAAGTGAAAACTTGTTTTCTACTTTGAAATTCATAGCGATACATTGAGAAGATTTAATCATCTTGAATGCGATTACAATATAAATAGGGGATAATAACAAGATGCTGCGTAGATAATAAAAGATATCAATTCATATTTGAGAGATGCATTGAGAATCAAACGAAACTGCTGGAATATGGAAATCGAAACTCTATATTAATTATAAATGTAACGGCCTCAAGATGGTTTTTTGTAGTAATGCTTGCTATTGGTTTGAATAAATGTTTAAATTTTCATAGCTTGACATTCGGAATTTGGAGAGTCATATGATAATAGGCAATGTCTATTTTCGTTTCCAGTTAATTATTTAACCAACTGAAGATTTCATTGTCAAAGGTTAGCGGCCAGACTATTTTTAACAACAAAAGATACTGATATCTATCGATGTGATTTATTGGTTAATCAGAATTATTTATTTTTGTATATATGAGACGGTGTTATAAACCCAAACAAAATCAATGAAAGTTATAGTAGTTAGCATATCAACCATATCCTTATCCCTTCTTCCTTTTTATATATACCGGAATTTATTATCTAGATAAGCTTACAATTGCTAGATGAAATACACTTGAAGCGCAGAATATCTATTGAAACTTCAGGCAACGGTGGATTTTGGGAAATGTCAAAATCATGGTATAAAGTCCGACAATTTTGCAGCCCGATTTGCGGGTGTTAAAGAGGAGCTTATTGTCAAAAGGGGCTCGGAGGTCTTGAGTGTAATTCTGATAAGGAATATCCGTGAAAATAGTAGGAAAAGGAAATGGATGCGGATTTAAGCGAAGAGAGAGTGACACTTTATGACGTTTAGCGCCAAACCAGTCGCAGAGAACCAGGGATCCAGAGTGTCTAGATTTGATTGAAGGAGATACAGCCCATAGGCGCCAGTATAGTGGAAAGAGTTTAAGGCCGTTGGCATAGAGCAAACAAGGAATAGTATGGAGAGTGAAAGGTCGTTGGCAAAGAATAAAAATAATAAAGGGATCCAAATAGAGCGTTATAGGACACCAGAAGAGGAGGAGGAATCGGTTGAAAAGGTGAGAGGCAAGCCATGTTACAAGCGATATAGGAACGCTAAAAAGGGTGAGTCTGGACAAAAGAATGTGATTTACAGTATCGAAGGCTTTAGTAAAGTAAACGTAGATAGAATCCCCTTTTTGCCATAAATTTAGATATTTAGCCAGAAAGTCGGTAAAGTCGAACAGATTGCAGGCAGTGTGACCTACAGGGTGCGTACGGTATTTGAGGACATTATTTTTCTTTTTGCTATTTTTCAGATAAGACATGGAGGACTACAACTTAACTCAAGAAATGAAGAAACATGCGATTATCGTCGCTATATGTGCAAATCACACCGATTTAGAAATCGCTAATTTTCTTAAGTGCGCCCGTTCATTCGTTCATAAGGTTCGCCGTGAATTGGAAGCATCAGGCGGCTATACAGAATCGGTTGCAAAACGCAAAAAATACGTGCAACGTTCTGACACTGTCCGATCTGCAGAATTTATTCAAAAAGTGCAAATGATCAGTGACGAGGACCCTTTAAAGTCAATGAGGACCCTTGTGAGGGAGCTTAATATTTCTGACCGTCTTATCCGTCGACTTGTCCAAGAAGATCTCCGGTATAAATCCTCGTTTTATGCAGACGACAGTTTATGTCGAAACAAACACGGAAACAGCGAGTTATCCGATCAAAACGTCTTCTAAACAAAATTAAACGCCCTGAAGCGCCTGAGATGTTATGATTTTTTCCTGATGAAAAAAATTTTGACGAAGACCAAAAGGCCAACCGCAGAAATGACACATGGCTCTGTTACGATCGTACAGAGGTTCCTGTTGTCATGTAAACGAAGTTTCCAGTTACTGTTATGGTTTTGGGTGTTGTGAGCAACAAAGGGCATGTCATGCCACCTCACTTCTTCACTCAAGGACTTCGAATGAATTCTGCTGCATATATCGAGGTTCTAGAGACAGTAGTGAAACCCCGATAATGTTCGCGGTGACAACCTATATATCTTTCCATGACCACATAACACCGAACTTATGGCCGCCTAGCTCCCCAGACCTTAATCCTTTGGATTATTACGTATGGGGCGTAGTTGAGCGTGAAACCAACAAACATTCTCATAACACTATTTCTTCTCTGAAGGCTGCAATTAATACCATTATGGTCAATATGAAAAAGGAGCATTTGATTCGGGCCTGCAATCGTTTCCGGACCCGGATCGAGGAGGTTATTGCAATTGGAAATTTTATTGAATGGGTTTATCGATATATAATAAGTTAATATTGTGTAAAAAATTCGTCAAGTTTTATTCATTCATGTTCAAACTGAAAGCTAATTAGTTTTACTCTCTAGTTGTCCTCAAATACCGTACGCACTCTGTATTTAACAGAACCATGGGTGGGCGATCAGTCGCTGACACACCTTTCCCAAATTTTAGAACAGTGGGAGACGTTATCTCAAATTGAGAACACATGTTTATTAATCCAATTCTCTTTGCGTCAATCGGGCGTTAAAGTAGCTTTATCCTGAATGAAATTCAGGCAAAATTACCCTAAGAATACCACCGATTGCTTAGATATTCTAGAAAATTGGACAATGAACGACTCCGTTCCAGCGTTGATTTTAGTAATCGAGGAAATTAGTTAATGTTTCCTTAGGACATCCATACAGCCAGAGTGTACTTCAGTTTTACTGTCATCACACTCAACGCTGTGCAAGTGATAAGCTCAAAACAGCGGGACAAACACAATACGAACACAGACAACCAGACGACTGAGAACCCAGAACAACAAAACTGAGGGGCTGACGTCTTACCCCTTAACCAAAGCGCCATATTGTTAGCATCCAATTTGTTTTTGTTCTGCTGCTTAATTTTTGGGACGGTGACGATTTCCTTCTATATTTTAAAAATCATAGCATTGAAAGGGAATTATTACTATCTTTCGAAAGGCCAGAGCTTTAAGCAATTAAAATATGTATCAGCGAGGGGTCTGACCACAAGGAATTTTCGGCGACAAATTCCTTGCAAGGAACTAACACAAGTACATAAAGCTATTAAAAAGCGAAGTTGGCAGTGGATATACCTTTTTTTAGGGAGACGATACCCCTGAATGTGTTACGCAAGCTTGACGTGGAAATTACTACATGTGTAACATTCTATGTAGTAAATTTACGCAAGGAAAAAACTTTGACCTAGTATAATTTTGGATTCAAATCCTGATTGTGTCATGAGTGTTTGCGATTGGCTTATTGTTCATCCTGGTGCTGTAGGCCTATCTCTTTCACGGTATTAAGTATTGATGAGAATGAAACCAAAGTAGGAGATCGGAGAAGACCGTCTCGATGACCGATGCTCCAAATAGAATTACTTGCTTCTGATTTTAAGACTGCACATGCACTCTTATACAGAGGTGAAAATTGCCTCAGCGGCAAATTGGTGAGCATCAAATTTGACATAGGTGAATGGGCGAGGAAATAGAGAGAGGTGGCACTTGGGGAGGCTGGACAGGAAGAGTGCGGCCGAAGAAGTTTCTGGAGGTGTTGAAATTCTGGGCAGAACAAGTGTTCATAAAGGAAGAGAGTAGAAGAGAAGTATGGAACCAACAGGAAGGGTAGGCTAATTGAACATGCGATGCTGAAATCTCCGCAAAGCAAAAAGAAGGGGGTAAGAAATTTGGCAGTAAGGAGTTGCGACAGCTGTCAAACAATTCTTCGTACAGGTGGGAAGAACTAACACAGGGGACCTAGATGTAAGACACAATAAACGGATGGGAGTTAGGCGGAGAGCCGCACAATCATATGGTGAGCCAGAGCAGAAGACGAGTTCGGCGCGTGGTTGATCTTTAATTGTCATTAGGACTCTATTACCAGTGGACTTATACGACGCAGCGGAAGTGCCCTTCGGGGGATAGCTCAGCTAAAACGCTTAACGAATCGACTAAAATCTTTAGTGTAGCCCTCAAATCAAATATGTAGCGAAAAAGATATATTTTAGAACTTCCACTAGCCGAGGCATGTCTGTATGAGAAAGTTTCAAACCGCATAGAACATCGAGCTTGCGTTCATTCTTCGATTTTTTTCACTTTTTCATCACAATCAGCAACGTGTTGAATTGCCAAGAAACAATAAAAGTCAAACAAATACTGCCGAGGCTACCAGAGTAAAGCAAGTTTAAAGATGCAATTTGGAAGTAAGTATATTTACCTTCCCATTCTGTGCAGATTATGAGCCGTGGCATCAGCTTTTCAATCCTCCCCTCAAAAAGTTCTCACATTATTTTCTTTTTCCAATTTAGGACCTCTTGTTTCACCCTTTCGTCTTTTCAATTTTTTTAAGCCTGAGGAAGTTTTCAGGAAGACAAAAAAGATGCAAGTCTGAAGGCGCTAAGTCAGCAGAGAATGCGCAGCAGTACTCTCAGTTGTTAAGCATACCTCCTGCTAGGGTGTTGTCATTTTCGCTAAAACCAAATTTCCAGTAAATGGGCACATATTTGCTTTTGTCTCTCGCCGTGACATATAGCCATAGAAACATGACAAGATGAAAGGTGCGACGGGCTTTTTAAAGGATAATCTGTGCCTGAGAGAAGACGCAAAAAAAAGCCGTACAACTTATTTCTTACAAACGAACCTACAAACCAGTGCCGAAGTGAGCGGACAACCAGTCGCTGACATATCAATAGATAGATACAGCTTCACAAAGGCCAGGTTTGCATTTAACTTTCGTTTCTTGTTATCGTACATCTATCTCCTCACCATCAGTACTTTATCTAGGGAAAGTAAGAATCTATAATTCAAAGTGCTATCCATTTAGAGCAATGCAAATTTCAGGAGTTTTCTTGTGTAAAGTTTGTTACTTTTTACCGCTTCCTATAAAAATAACTAACTTTTTATAGTTGAAGTGAGTGCCTATGACATCCTACATTGCCAATTATGTTGCACTTTCTTGGCATATGAAAAAAGATAGAAATTATATCTTTCGAGTAGTTTTTTTTGCTTTTTTAACTCAATACACATTTCCCCTTATGTAAAGACAAAAAACAACATTCTTCAAACTTCAAACAAATACAATTATGAAATCCTACATTCAAAAAATTACGCATTTCATCAACCGTAACACTTAATTAAAGCAAGAAAAACCAAAAACAGAATATCATACCACACACCAAGTATCCACAGATTATCTTTTTGCGTAAAGCGTGGAATTGTGGTGGAAAAAAAATTGCATATAATTCGAGAAATGAGAAAAATGAATTTTCCTTTGTACATTTCAAAACAATTCGATAACCCATTACTGTACATATATATGTATGTACGTTACTTTCACCCGACTCATTTCAATTCACAGTATGTGCTTTACCTGAACAATACATTGCACTGTCTTGAGGAATCAACAGTAACCCAAGTAGTAGCCATTGAAGTCTATTGTGTCGATAAATTGATTTCCAACTTTTCATGAATCACCTGTTTCCGAATTTTCGTTACATCATTTTCAGTTTTGAGCCGCACAATGACCCTTTTTATTTTCAGAATGTTATATTTTATAATCTACAGGGTGATAGCCAGGTGGGCAGGTAAGATGCCAATGGATTGACGTAAGCCTATGTTATCAGGCGTGGGTGAATCATGACAGACCAGTGCAGTTTGTTGCTAAGTAGTATTGAAAGTATCTTTTGAGTTCAGCTTTAAAGATAATTTGTTTTTAGTTCCTTTTTTGAACAAAAAAAGCAACAGATTATCAAACACGTTACTTTTGAAAATATCTGCAGTCAATTCCGGATAAAAGGAGACCGACGAGATATTTATGCAAGTTCACCGTTCTCTGTAAAAGCTACCTAGGCCTCAGATGAAATGATGCAACACGGGTTTAGATTTGTGTACCTTAAGACTGAGCATCCATCTTTTGGCCCATGGGGAGTAAGTTCATGGAAACAAAAAGGGAAAGAATAAAGCCACTAAACAGTTTGACTGCATCAAGGAAAAATACCACTACCACTATGGTCAATTTTGAACAAATAGTACCAAGAATTTTCTCCTGAAGAAAAGAGTTTTCTATGGGCCTGAACCTTCACAAGGTTCGTGCCTACAATGTGTGCCAACGAATAAATATATATGCTATCAAATTAGACCTTTATTTCAAGTGAACCCCCATTTACTACATGGAGGCAAAAAAGATGAAGAGAAATGTGAATTCTAGCAGACGGATCTTGGATTGGACATGGGGACTTAGGCCTCATGTGGTAATCTGGACATATCTTGTTATCAACAGGCCAATTTTCGCTTATACATCCGTAGCGTGGTAGGTTTAGGTGAGACAAAAGAGTCAAGTTGTAGGTACTGAGGACGTTGAACAGTATTTTGATCACCTCAGATATCGTTTGAACTCCATTTATAAATTCGATGCGGTAAAACTACCTCTGGGTACCTGGTCACCGTTGTGTAGAGGAAAGTAAAATCTCGAACGCTTTAGCAAAAGGGGTCCAATTTCTCCTTTGCCCGGGCCGAAACCAGCAGTTCGAGTATCAGTAGTACTTCCATAAGGACAATTGACAACACTGTTCGGCACACCAAACTTTTCCTTCCTTAATTCACAAGCTGGGCATATGTTCAGAATAATAACTCACTCTTCACTCTTTAAGATGACACGTGTCCATCATGTAATGAGGAGGCGGGGTTCATGGAATATTTTTTAGAATTTTTTAGTACTAATATACTTCAGTTGCAGAGCGTAGTATCACACCCACTATCGGAAGTCCTGCGACACGTAAACATTAGACGGGGCGTAAAATGCAATGGTTACCTATAGCCTGGCTGCTCAAAGGCTATGCCTTCCCCCCTCATACATACACACGCCCTGATGAAGCCGATCTAGACACTTCCGAGAAATCCAGCATCTAACCAAAGCGTGTCTTAAAGCCGGCCGCACAGTAAGCAGCAATTTATATATATAGATTATAACTGTGTTTTCTTTTCTCAAATGCCATCGAGAATCTACTTTTTTCCTGCCTTTCCATTCCCAGAATCTTCTGGTCTCTTTGTCAGTATATTACCCAGTCTGCCGAATCCCAATCAGCTGAATTCGATTGTTTAACGTTAGAGATTGTCTCAGTCTAGGTCCTTCTATGGAAGTATATGGACGCAATACATATCTTCTTCCTTGTTATCCGAGCTTTGAGCAGCAGTTTGTTTCCTCTTTTTCTTTCCGGAGAGACCCAGGTACGATTAGATTTATGTGATGAAACACTGTTGATGGTGCGATGTTGGAGGGGGTAGAGCGTCAGCTAATCAATCTCTAACTCTGGATTCGAATCCCAGTCGTTTGTTTTGCCTTGTGCTTATCACATGCACAGCATTAGGTGTGCTGGCATATCAATATTCTCCTTCGGGGATAAGAAGAATCCAAGTCTGAGAGTTTCTAAGAGGTCGAAGAGCCAAATGCCACTATGAACTGCGCTGTCCCCAGTAATCCATAATTGCACCAACAGCCGTACCGCGTTAATAAAATTTAGCCTTAGTTATTATTCTTCTTTGAATTCCATGCATAAACGTAGAAGATCATGTTAGCACTTTGTTTTATTCGCAGCCATTCTGCAAATTGATTTAGTTGACAAATTGAACCATTAAAAGAGCTAAATATTCCAACTTTCAAGGCTTCACAGTTTGTCACTTTATCTTCTCCAGAGCGGTCTGAAGCCATAGTCCTCAGCGGAAGCGAGGGAAGCGACAATTGAAGAAGCTTTGGAAGTACGAAAATTAAGAAGGATGACCGGTCCATCGTGGCTTTTGAAGAGGAAACATTCTTGGCGGCGTTATACCAAAGTCGCAGTCCAGAAGAAACAGTAATAGGATAGCTCGGCCAATTGGCACAGCGGGTAACTCAAGCATAACTCGCCACAATGATCCGTCGGTGTTTGCATTACAACAGGAAAGTAAACTACAATGGCACCGTTGAATTTCGACGTTCAGATCACCTTCTCTCGGAAAGAGAGAGCAAACCTTATGATCAACCAAGGTAGCTACAGGCAAATGTGTCTTGAGACTAATACCAACTCGAGGGCATTGCCTGTAAAGGATAAGATATATGAGTAAAAAATCACCGCAAGGGCATATCCGCGGCTCTTGTCGAAAACAATTATAACTTCTTTCCGCAACACGAAGAGCAGGATGTCTTCTCAATTTCTGTGATTACCAAGCAGAAATTCAGGGCTTTGTTAAAGTATTGAAGATAGCAAAGCTTTAGGACTGGATAGAATTCCGGACAAACCTCTCAAGTTGGCTACAATGACTTGCATGGTACAAGGAGTTTTTCCCGCTCGATGGAAGAAGCAGAATTTGATTCTGGTACCGAAGCACAGCAAGATATAAGATATTGGAAGGGGTTCGTAGTTACCCTGACCTTCCACAGAGACAGCATTGATTTCGACGATCATGATCGTGGATATGATTCAAAATATTATGACCGTTGCCAAAAACTTCACCCCGATGCCGTTAGATATCAGAAATGCTTTCAATTCGACCAACCCCAATTTGATTAAAGATATTTTGGATAATCAACATTTATTACTCGGAGAGGCGCCACTATTACGAGACAAATGACGGGCCCAAGCAAGCATAACTTTCTCAAGGATCTGTATTGGTACCTTTGTTGTAAAACATTATGTACGATGGAATGTTTGGCCACCGCGTACAAGATAAAATAATATTAGTGCCCAGAGGTCGTGGAATTATATGAAAATGGAGCGATGTAATCATGCTTACGAATGGTCAAATTGAATTTGTCGGACCAAAAGACGGAGAGGATTCTTATCATCAACAGCTGGAAAAAGGATATTCTCAGTATGCGGGTTGTTAATCACAAGAACTTCTCAAAATTGGTCATTAGATACCTGAAGGTGATGATCGATGTGAAGCTAGGCTTCAAACTGGGCATAAGAGAAGGCAGCAAACTCCAGTTCATATCTAACAAGAAAAGTGCCAAATATCGGAACACCGAAGCACAACCACACGTTACTTATCGTAGTGGCAATGAAATTCGTTGATCTATACGCGGCAGGAATAGTGAAAAATCCTACGACTCAGAGAAGGAGCATGAATTCGAAACACCGATCAATTCCACTGAGTGTGGAACACATTCAGGGCAGCATAGGATGAGGCATTGGGGGTCATCGCAGAAACGAAGTTTGCAGATCTTCTAGCGAACGCAGTGAACTATATCTAATAAACAAAGAAGACGATATCGTTTAAAGGAACTACGAATCTTCGAAGCCTCTAGAAAGGTGATAACGGGATAGCGACAAAAAAAGGCTGCATGGCATATACGTTTTTTGGACCACACCTTGTACACTGATCCCATGTATTAAGTGTAGATGCAGAGAATTAAACTGACTCTACCTGACGTAGTTCCTTACGGAATACGACGGCCGCGGTTGAAGCATAAAGTCCACCTTGCGGTGATATGAGCAGAATAGAGGGGTTCTTCGCTCTATCGTTACTAGAGATGAAACTTGGGTTGTATACTTCACGCCTGAAACCAAAATTCAGTCTCAACAGCCACATCAATCACTCTCTTCACTTCTATTTTTACACAGAGGTTTTTTTAATTACTTTTTGAAAATAATATCTTGAAGCTGACCTCCGTTCTGGCCAATACATTGATAGAGTTGAAATCGAAAGTTTTGTCCCGCTTTGTCCGGTGTGTCCGTGTCGATGTGAACAACAGTAACACAAATATTGGGCTTCAGTACACACAAGATCTTGGGACAATTAGTATACACCAAGGATTTGAGATATCCCCATAAAAAATCACAGGGTGCTAAGTCTGGCGGGCGCACTGACCATCTAAGTTCACCCCTCAAAGAGATAAGATATTCAGGAAAATGTTCCACAAGAGAGCCATTGATGCTCGGGCCGTCTGAACTCTGACGCACTGTTGTTGGAACCACACATACCTCAGATTCAGTTTTCCAAGTTTGGGAAGAAAAACTTCTTTAAGCACCTGGATATAACGGTTAGAAGTAACTGATTGTTGGCTTGTCATTTTCTTAAAAAAAAAACCAGAGTCCAATAATGCCAGTCACACGATCGGGGGTTCGTGCTGCTCCAATATCGCATGTCCTGTTTATTAACGGATCCTGACAGATGAGAATGTGCTTCATCGCTGAAGAATACAAGCGCACCATGAAGCAAGTTTTCGACAAAGACTTGACAAGCCCCTTTTCGCGAATCGAAATCGCCTGGATTAAGTTTTGGCACCACTGCCAGTTTATATGGATGAAATTTTAGGTCTTTATGAAGAATTCGTTTCACTGTGCGATCAGAAATCTTAAGAGCAACTGAATGAATGCATGCAGATCGCTTGGTAATAATAATCGTTGGCGCAACAATCCATATTGGATCAGGGCCTTGAAATGTATTAGGGCACTTCATTCAAGACCGTAATGGTACACTACAGTACACTGTAGGAGGCAATGTAGTCAGCATTGCGCTCGCCCGAGATTATTACCCACATCGCTTAGGGATTTCAAAATCGCCTCCCGCAACTTCTCGACGTTCTTTGGAGTCCTGATATTTTTTGAGGCTCCTAGATTCTTCTTACACACACTGCCAGTATCCATAAACGTGTCCACCCATTGATAGATATCCGATCAGAAGCAGGACCTGCAGCCACTATTTTATTTTTTTTCGAAATGCACGCTGAGCTGCAATAATCGAACGAGTATTAGAAAAATAAGTCGCCACGGCGAACGCACACTTTTTTCTCTTGTCCACTGCATGATCGTTACTAAACTAACCGTACAAAGAACGTTAGGCCCTTTTGAATGCGCACACGTTCACTTTCATAAGATTAATGGCCTCTGTGTGACGCGCAATTCAAATAAGGAAGTTCCCGCGCCGCACCCTGTTTAAGCAGTTAATTAGACCTTCCAGTATATTTTGGACCGATACCTCTTCACACCCAATGACGGTCCCTAGCCCGTAGTAGAGCCCCCCCGCATCGAGCTCAGAGACCCTTTTCAGGGTTAGTCGCGTACACGCTCCCACACATCGTTGAGGAGTAGCACTGCCTGAGCCACACTTTCGTGTCTTCGTCGACACAGTTTAGCCATAACATTTTACGGTATACACCTAGCGACTCAAAGTAAAGCTTAATGCCTTGCGAGGGTGTAACCTTTACAGCTAGGAGGAGTTTCCTCCTAAGCTGTTCCCACTGCTCAGTATCGTAGCCGGATGGATTAGAGTCGTCATAGAGGACCCATCCATCGGCTTCGATAGCCTTGGCTGCAAATCATCGCCTAGCGGTTGCCGGCCGAGCCCTCTTGACTGCCTTTCGTGTCGAAGAGTTGGGATCGTCTGAGGACCGCTGCCACTTCGGTTTTCCCTTAGCTGCAGGTGCCCCGGACGATCCTTTCTTCTCAACCTTGACACAGCCCTTGGGTTGTGCTTTGCCCGAAGACTGTTTGCTGTCCGTTGACAGGTGTTTACCCATAGGTAAAACTTTAGCCCCAGCAGGTGGCGTCGATTGGAGCCTGGGGTCAGGAGTGCTGACAGAAGGGGCCTGTTTCGACTCGTCCGTTAAGGACTGGGTCCCAATTAGACTGGTTCCTACCTGAGTAAGTGGAGAATCTGAGTCTAGACTCAGATTCTCCATCGATGAGCTTAGGGTTGCCACTTCACTCGGGGTTAGATCGTCACGATCGAGGTTTAATTGTATTTGTTCAACAGGTTTTGTTTTTTTGTTTTTTCATAATTGGCTGCCATGGCCTCAATTTTATCGGGGAAAGTAGGCGATGGTAAAAGGAGGAGACACTGCTGCAAATAGCAATGATTTCGCCACCAAACGCACCATTACAAAAGCTGACAAGTGGTCATAAGCCTTTCGATGGTCCAGTGAGAGACGTCCATGGCGGGCTTTGCAGCCACCCGGAGAAGAAGAAGGAATATTTCACGACGTTTTTTCATCTCTGAACTTCCTCTTGACGATGTAGCAAATCACTGTATTAAGCGAAACCGAGGCGAAGTTAATTGGTAGGTTCGCCTCGGAACTTCAAATACAAACAAACATGGGGCAACGCATATACGTATTGGAAATAAGCACGCGAGTTAAAGCTGGAAATGAAACAGCAACGAACAAAAACTTCGGACCAAAGTGCATCGGTTGGGAGGGAACATCTACGATGGATCACATTCTCAGTTGGTACTTTTCCTGCCTCAAATGTCAATGAGCCGGTATACTTTAATGGAGGTTTAATATTTGCAGGCGGACCACGGTCAGTTTAGCAAAATTCTTAGCTTTTTAGGATAGCTCCGCCCTGATCTTCTGGTCACCGTGCATTCCCTTTTGTCAAGTCCGGAATTCCGCTGAAGAAGACAACAAGTGGCTGCCGAAATACGTATTCCGGGAAATACAACTAAATTAAATTCATTGACAAAAAGGAAAGTAAAATCATATTGGAAGCAGTCAGTCAAACTGTCGGGAATCCGGAAATGAAAATAAGCGATGATTTCTCCTGACTTTAGATCAATCTTTCAGAAGCCTCAACTAGGATGGTCCTATGCCACCGGTCGCCACTCCATGCGCAACATATCCCACCACTCAAGTTAGACGGCCACTAATGTTCCTTACTCACTTTCCTGATCCTATTCAGTATCGTATCCCTCATTCTCCGCCTCCAAAGTATCCTGCTCTCTCAAGAATTCAACTAACGATAATGATTGGAAGTTTTTTGTCTTTTCCCCAGTAATTAAACTAACGAAAACGATTAGAGATTTTTTATCTTGCCTCTACATGCGACTAATGAATCGAGAACTTCATTATGAAAGATTAGATTAGGTACTTTATATTAAGCCTTAGATTAAGTTAACTGTAAAGGTTTCTCTTGGGTTAAATACTTTTAAATTGTTATATTCTCTATTTATTAAAAAAAACTATTGTTTAACGAAAAAATGACATTGATCGGTTATCGGTCGGATGGCTTGACGCTGTTACCTTTTTTGCGCCCGAACTAAAGGTCGACCTCACTAGACAGTGCGTAAAAGTTTAATGGACATGTGTGAAAAAAGTAACGAAATTCAAAAACCATTAGTGGTTTTTCACCTGTACCACGTACTGAAACTGAGCAAATTAACTGCGGTATAACCACACCAACCCAATAATGACCCCGAGTATACCACATATGCTAAAACCACTTGTAAAACATCTTCACACCATAAGGGAAGAAAGCACAACATATTGCCAGGAATTGCATAAAAACATAACTTCCTGATTTGCATACATAAAAACTCCCTTGATTACCTCCTCTGTCTGGGCAAGCATATTAAGAATGAAAATGAATGGATGCGTAAAATGCTAATTTCTTTCTAGACTCTACACAGAAAGATAGGATCAAGCCAAGAACTCACACGTGATAGAGGTTGTACACGAAAAAGAAAATTTACATACATCATAGGTGCATGGTCTTTAGTGAAAAGAGCTCAGAGCTAAATAGAAGTAAAAACACAAGCGACCGGATATCCGCCAGCTCTCATATATCATCAGATTAATGGGATGGGATACAGGTGACGCATATATGTTGTTCGCACGCGTATAGGATAGTGTGTAAACCATGTACAAACTTACAAACATGCGAACGTACTCATGTACGCGCTAGAGAGTATGTGGTGTGAAATTTAGAGTATGCGTTAAAAATAGCGACGGTTTAAAGAGCAAGATAATTTTGGATCTTTTTGGTGTTGGGACTGTAATTTTGTAACTTTCAATTCTGGCAAAGTCCCAAAATTATATCATTAATTTGTTAGGAAGAAAGACCCCAAATCCAGGGAGGGAGGAAGTAGAAGAAGTGTGACTCTTCCTCTAAGGCAGAATAATACCCTTTGGGTACTGGTTTACCTCATAGCCCTAAAAATGAGTTGAGTAATTCAATTGAGACTGTTGAGCCTTTTAGAACCCAAGCCATTATATTAATTATTAAGCTGGTTTTAGACGGGGATCTTTTTTTGGTGATGGGCCTAAAATAAGTCTAAACTCCATTGTTCATTCATGGAGTCACTCAGCTTCATATTACCCTTGTCGATAATTTGACGCAGGAGCCAATAAACCTCATAATGTACTTGTGGTATAAAATTATTGTACTCAACGCACTGAACGTGTTAACGCACATTTTAATAGGCTTTCAAAACTCCCTCACTAAAAACCCTTTTTCAACGTCCAGTGAATATCTCATTTTCGAAAACCAAAATAAAATTCCAGAACTCAAACCAGCAACCGAAACCCCAAATAAGAACTGAAAGAAACTAAATTAAAAGCCAAAAAATTCAAACAAATATCAAGCGATTCGACATATTTCCGTAGTATCTACACATCTCCGACATGAATACGATTTCTGGCCCACATTTGAATTTGATTTATAACGAAATGTGATGTGACGCTGAATCCAATATGCAAAGTTTAGAAGGAACCATGTAGATTTTTGGTGGAAAAATACGCAGTAGAGAAATTTTATATATGAACGCTTCCATTGTAAATATCTACTCCGTATCATTCATAGAAACTGGTCAGATACGTAGAATTAGATGCATGGAATAAAAATAAAACCTTTGAGATGACTTCTTGGAATTTGTGGAATCAAAAATAAACCCACTTTCAGGATTTCGAAATGAAATTTAGATGTTTCCGACTTTGTTTAGATTGAAATATATTCCAAAATTCATTGGAAATAGTTTGGATAAAAGAAGATACAATCAGTGAAATGGGAGCTGGAAATAGAATGAAAATTATTATACCTCTAGAAGCTAATTTGATATCTGAGACGCAGTTTTTAGAATATTAACGATGTTTTGGAAATTAAAATGAATATGATGATGAAATCATTTGATGCGATAATTTTCCACCCTGCCCGGGAAGTCGACGGATGCAGGCTCAAGCTTCCTGACGTCTACTTCCAACTGTTCGTAGACAAACGGTGTTAGACAACGGTTTCCCTATAGAGAAAAGACGGAAGCCGAAATAAAAAATGACGCCGGCTGACGGTTCCAAAACTCATCTCAAACGACGAAGAACAACACCTGGGGAAACCTAAAAGGAAGCGCTAGCCTCTCTAAAAAGGCCTGTTTTGCTAGAAAAGTACTTGGAAGAAGCTTTGACCGTTAAACAAACCAACCGCAAGTGCTTTTCTGTTTGAGGTGCGTCCCTCTATTGAGTTTCATTTAGTTATTCAGACAAAGGAGTCTTCTATTCGACCTGCGCAAATCAGTAGGCTAAAGATTGACTTCAGGACACAATACCCCTCCTCGTTACCCCATGAAATCGTGTCATTCTGCGGATTGGGGAAGCCTGGAAGGTGATCAAAACAAATAGGTACCAAGTCACAGATATACATATTAGATGCTGATGGACCAGAGAAATTTCTCGCTAAAGTTCTTCTTTAGTCTTTGCTCCGTTCAGAAGCGGAGTCAGCTCGTTTTGGTCGATTGTGGTGTTTTGCTTTGTTGAAGGCTCTATCTTGACGCAGTCGTGAGGCTTTCAAACCACCATCCAGCGAGCCAAACCATCGTTGTTTCAACCGACCTTTTGGTCGTTTCCCAGCGACGTCGATGTTTAGACTAATCATGGCAGATGAATTAATTCTCTTTAGCACGAATTACCATCGAAGCTATCTCTTCCGCATTTTTTCCAAAATCGGTGCAACTCCATATTCATCGCGGATATCCTCATTTCGTTTGTAATCAAGGCATATTTCGCCACTCGCCCAACGCAACATCGTCTCCAATATCGCGAAGAGCCGTTCATTGTCTTTTATAGTCGGCCAACACTCAGAAGTATAGAGGACGGCAAAATGGACGACATTATGATAAATTTCGGATTTGAGGCGCTCGTTGAAAGGTCGATCACAAAGAACCCCAGTTGTGGAACACCACTTTGTCTAGATTGCGCCAATGCGTGACGCAATTTCATAATGCAACTCTCAATTGGCTGGTAGTATTGTTACAAGGTTTTTAACCGCTCAGCTCTGGGTAGATCACCGACAGTGATAGTGAATGTTTCATTGGGATCAGTCGTCAAAAATTCGGTTTTATTCGGATTCAAATGCCAGATTGCATGAGATCATTCCATTTTTGAATAAGTTGCTCTAGATCGGCTTTGCTACGAAACGTCAGGAAAACAGCATCTGCATAGAGCAGTGAATAGGGCACTGGATGTTGGATGTTCACTGGACAGAGGAGTGGTAAGAGGGTGTTTCTTTGATAAACACCGACGGAGACACGAAATGGTTTTGATATTCCCGAAAACTCGAAATATTGATATCAAAAGGGAAGAATGGAACGTCATTGGTCCCAAGTGCAATGGGAACCGTGGACCCTTGGGTTTCTAATCGATAATGAAAGCTGGAAGACGCTGAAAGCCCGGGTTACCTTGATTTGCCCTGCCTAACCTACAAAACAATGGAGGCAAATCAGATAAGGCTGTGGTATAATAAAGCTGTGACGGCGACAATTAGCCAGCTAATCAGAAACCGTGGTTAGTAAACGGGAGGATAGCGAAACTCGGAAACGGACACGTCCTCTGGCAAGTCCAGGAAATGCATTTTCAGCAAATCTGAAATTCAAACACTACCACTAACCAGGTTGTGCCACATACGAAGGCACTAAAAGACCACGCCGACTACTGCGAGGCATACAACTAACTGTTGGTACCAATGCAAACCCGGATCATGAAGCTTGGGGAAGCACCAAGAACAGCAGGAGAGGAACTCATCTTTACGAATATATGATGAGATATAATTTAATGATACGTAACGGGACACTGAACCTAGCTTCATTACAAGGCGATGGGAAGAGGTAATTGATATTACCTTCTCTATCCCTTGAATCGCTTCCAGTTTGTTACGTTGGCATGTGACTCAGACTATAGATACATTCTTGATAATTCAGAGAATACATACCGCTATTCGCGTATTATGAACTAGGAGCACTACAAAAAAAACTGAGATGGTGATTCAAGAAGAATAAGTGGGGGAAAACTGAATTAATCTAAATTCCCATCTGTAATGACAATGGAAATTTTGCGATGGCTCAAAAGACCACCCTGGACTGGAGCTAACCAAAAACCTAAAAAGAAAAGAAAACCGTGAAAGTCCACTCGCAAATACTGAAGCTTCATCGAAGTGTTCCGTTGACACGCCTCTTTGCTAGCCAGGCTCAGGAATGTAGGGGGATCATTTTAAAAAACTTCATACGTCCTTCAGCCGATGCGGAAAGTCACGTTAATAAACAAGTATAATCAAAACAATTTTTGTGCGTAAGGAAATCGCAAGTTGACCAAAACAAGTCGGAAACCAGAAGCTTGATGCTTCAGATATGAAAGGTTTTGTTCATTTTTTATGTATGAATATTTGGTAATACGATGGTTCTTCTTTTTCTTCAGCCTTTTTCCCGTCCACAAAAGCCTGATTTCACAGATGCAAATTTTGTGTCACTCGATACATTGGTTTCTGCAAAAGGTGCGTGCGGCAGACAAACAAAGAGTAAACTGATTTTAAGTAGCATGGCACATCGCTCAACGTGTACGCAGGGAGTGTAATGAGGGAATCCATTCTCTCAAAAGGATAAACACAACTGTTGCTGGAATAGGGAGATCGAAAAGCGTCATTTCAATGTAAATTAGGTTCTCTATTTAACAACATCAAAGTACTAGATCAAGTAAAGGCGAAATCTCTTTAACTAATCTCGAGGTGCAACAAGTCTACTCTACAGAAGGTCCTAAGTATCTTCAGAGTTTTCCTAAAGAGAGGATTATTCCAAATGCGGTGGAAAAAGCGAAGGTTAATACTGAGTGGAAAAATCTGCTGAGTAAATCATCATACAACAAGCGATAGCAACAATTGCTTATCCAACGAATTGTTTGATCAGCTACTGATGAGCTTAAAAGACTTATGACTTCCCGAGTACAAGCATCTTACAGTTATGAGTGCTAAATAAAATTGTTATCACCGGTTAAAATTGCTGGTAATTCTTAACAGAATGCTTCCACAGGCACAACGTGAAGAATATTTGAGAATTTTAAGCAAATAGATTTTAGTATGCATGACCTTGAACGATTTTCCTATCTCAAAAAAAAAATGTTACTCTCATTACTAGTCTTGCTGCAGATATTGCTGAAGAATCTCGTGTCAATCTGGGAATGACACCACTTCGTAAATGGTTGAATCATTGTAGTTTCTGAAACCTTCCAAGCCTCGGGGAAATATGCGAGATGCAAAATTGCGTTGAATATGTGAGCCGCGTTAGATCCCCGGAGATTCCTTCAACATTTTTCCCGTGAATTGGTCATATCCTGCAGCTTTCCTTGGATCTACTTATTCGACTCGAGCAACTTAAATGAGAAGTTTCAATTCGGCGTCTCTCCCGACGATTACCTACCTTGCCGTGGTGAGCGCGCTAACTAAGGAAGATTCTCTAGGAAGCGAAAGCTGACACCTGAAGACAAGCGGTAATCAAAACCCCAACCCACCGTGCCGAGGGCTGAATGGTCATAGCGGTTAAGATGTGGCCGTAAACGGTGAACTCTGGGTACCAGGCGACCCTCAACTTTGCCGAAATCGACTGCCTTTCCCCGATAAAACTGACGACATGGCAGTCAATTAATGATAAGAACAAAAAAAAACACAGAAACCTATTAAAAAACTAAAATTAAATTTCGATCGTCACGATCCAACCCCAAGTGAAGGGGCAACCCTTAGCTCATTAATGGAGAACCTGAGTCCAGATTCAAATTTTCCACTTACGCAAGTGGGAACCCATCTAATTGGCATCCAGTCCTTAACGGACGAGCCGAAGCAGGCCCCTTCTGTCAGCACTCCTGATCCCGGGTTTCAATCGGCGCCTCCTGCTCAGGCTAAACTCCTCGGACGATCCCAACTCTTCGACAGAAAAAGCTACAAATAGGGTTTGGCCGGCAACCGCTAAGCCTTCATTGGCAGCCAAGGCTATCGAAAGGATGAGTCTTCTATGGCGACTTAGAGCCAAACTCCTCCTAGCTATAAGGACTGCATCCTCGGAAGATATTAAGCTTTACTTTGAGTAAGTAGGTGTATACCATAAAACGCTAAACTTTGCCGAATGAGTTGCCCAGACAGTACTGCTCCTCCCTTCAACGATGTCTGGGAGGATGCGCGGATAACCCTGAAAACGGTCTCTGAACTACATCGTTCAAAAAGTGCTTCCTCTGGCTTACAGAAGAAGAGCGTAATGGTGCTGAGGTTCTGAAACAACCTCAACATCTCCACCTGAATGCTGGTGGGCAGCAAAACAGGAGAGAGAACCGGTAGGCCGGGAAATTTTCTTACTATCCTAAAACCACCGTGCAGCCATATTTCCAAATAAATTTGCAGCATTGTAAAGCGGCGATTGCACTTATCAGGAGTCGGGTCAATAACTGCAAGCCATTTATATACCTCATACAAAAAGCGTGAGTTGTTGGTGGGGTAGTCAGGAGCCTCAGCTTCTACCATTTTGACCTGTTGTAGGCCAATGGAAGTAATCGACCTCACTCCTGCATAGTAATCTCAAAAGACTTTTAGGCTAATTTGATTAACGACCTATGTGATGGCGACACCACATCGGATAAACTAACCAGAAAAAGTCAACAGGAAGAAAAAGAGATACTATAGTGCTCTGCATATTTCCCCTATGACGCAGAAAAGTTCCCACTGGAACATTCAACCGAGCTACTCAATATGCCAAAAGTAAAGCCATGGGGGTAATAGCAGGATGTCACGTCAACGCTCACCACATACGCTGAGGAAGTTCCAACATCAATGCAAGAGCATCGAGACTACTGGAGTATCTAGTAGGAACCGATCTACAGATCCTTAATTTAGATAATGAATCCACTTTGTTCAACGTGGTTAGGCAAGAGGTCATCGACATCACGTTAACATCCCCTGACATTGCGGCTCTGGTCGGAGAGTATCAAACGATATGGCAATCTCAGATCACAGACGCATTGATTTCGTAATGGATATGCATTCACCTCCACCCACTCCATTTCGGAACCCGCAAAAGACAGATTGAGCGCCATATAAAATAGAACTGAGCGCTCGAGTCACGATCCAAAAGCTTTCGAAGAAAGCTGTCCACTCAAGAAAGGTAAAACACCATGGTAGAACTCGGATTTGACAAAACAGAGGAGAACAACAGGGATGCTCCTCAATCATGCTCTCCAGGTTGGAATCGCTATAAATAGGCACAGAAGGTTATAAAGAAGAGCATAAACGGCTAAACGATCGTCATGAAGACGCTTTTGCGGAGAGACTAACTCTCTTGAGGCAACCTCAAAGCTGAAGCGGATTCTTCTTAAAAAACGTAGCCAGAAGCTGGATTATTTGCGTTTAAAGAACGAGAGGTACACAGAAAGCGATGAAGAAACGGCAAACCATTTGCTTCAAGTGCACTTCCCAGGCAGTATCCAAAGTCTAATCTCGGGGCCAACAAGTGCATATAGCCCTCATCGAGAGACTAGAATCTGGCATGCAAAGTAGTATCACTGGAGCGAGTAAAATAGGCATTTAACTCGTTCCCTAGGTACAAGTGAGGAGGTCCGGATGGCATCATTCCTGCGCTACTAATAGAGAGAATGTATGACCTGGGTCTACATATTCGGAGTATATATAGTACATGCCTAGCACACGCTTATATTCCAATTAACTGGCGAGATGTGAAGATGACATTTATTCTCAGACCAGGCAAACCCATTTACACGGACGCAAAAAGCTTCCGATCGATCAGTCTAACGTCCTTTCTACTAAAAGGATTAGAAAGACTAGTAGATCAGTTCATAAGGGATACATCCATTTCTAAGTGGCCACTTCACCATAGTACCTTAGCATGGGCAGAAATCCACCTGGCAAATATTTAGGAGTACATTTCGACTCTTAAGCTAACGTGGAAGAACCACATCTAGGAACAATATCAGAATTCCTGCAGATTGCTCTGGTGCTGTAGGACTGCAATAGATAAGACCTAGGGACTTTCACCAAAACGGATACATTTGATGTATACATCTATAATAAAAACCATTTTGATGTATGCGTGTATCATTTGGTTGCCGAGACTGAACAGGGAGCTGCTAACGCAGATTCAGAGGCTCGGTTGCCTAAGTATTACTGAAGCAATGAGTACTACGCCGGCTGCGGCACTGGAAGCTATCCGAAATCTACACCTCCCATTCACTTGAAGGTGAAACGGAAAGCCCCCAACGACGCATATAGACTCGATACCATTGAAGCGTGGCCAATCATACGGTCATGAGTCTATCTGCATATTCCTTGACAAACATCCGGAAGCTCTGATGCCGGCCGATCATATGGTTTCCAGATTCGTGGTAATTACCAAAAAAGAAAAATGGTCGATAAATGGCCTTGAGTTTTTTCAGATTATAGACTTAATAATCTTCACCGACGAGTCAGTCATGGAAGGCGTATCGGGCGCAGGGGTGTTTTCGGGGAATCCGATTATGGAACAGGCCCAACCCCTCGGAAAAATGACGAACATATTCCAGGCGGAGATATATGCCAGGGTCAAGAATGGAGGAGTTGCAGCATTTGAATCTGTTTCGACAGACGGGTAGCATTATCAGCAATAACCAGCAACGGCATATCAAGCCAGTTGGTATGGTGTTGTCATCAGGTGCTGTTAAAACTTGACCGACTGAACGAAACATTCTTTATGTGGGCGCCGGAGCACCCAAACATCGCTGATAATGAGGAGGCTGACAGACAGGCTCGCTGGGAGTCTGGATCCCCAATGGTGGGGCCAGAGTCAGCTTTTGAAATCCGGCCATCCACTGTCAAGTCTACTGTGAAGGGTGAAATTTCAAGGATTCACGCAGCCAAGTGGAGAAATTTGAACTCTTGTCGGCAGGCGAAAATCCTTGTGAAAGAACCTGGGGTCGCCAGAACGGGCATTTTTCTTGTTCCTTAAGAAGTGGGACATGAAAAACCTAGTAGCTTTCGGTTTTCGACTTGTTTGTAAATCATGTGACACTTTGAGCTTCTATTTGTTATATTATCCTTGATCATTACATATCTTCTTTGTTAGCCTGATTTAACTCCTTGTACCTTCTGGATATTCCTAGAACTCAAAAGAAGAGGACGCTCCACAAAGTAGATTAAATGGAAATCACAACACAAGTCCACTATACGGAAATAGGACCTATTGAACTGGTTCGAAGCTTGAAAAAACTGTGACAGGGCATTGTAACAAAAGGGATGAATAGATTAAAAGAATAAATAAAGATTTTTTACTTTATTGAACGATGCATCCTACTTTTTGGATACAATACAAGACGTATCGTCGTGCCTGTCATAAGAATAAGCTAGCGAACTACCCGGTCAAATAAAAAAAATGGCACTGGGGATGGTGCTCTTCACTTTCTTTGCTATCTCAATCACAAAACACTAATATGTGAATGGGAAAACATTTAAGCATGTCGAAAAACGTATTTTCAATTTTTCCCATACTTATCTCCATCTTATCAGGCATAAAACTACGATACTCCTCCCATGTGCATCATAGATCTAAATTCAGAGACTGTTTTGTTTTGGTAGAATCAGTAAAATAGTCGTTTGAAAGGGTAATCAGCGACTTGCTCTAGAAAGTGTTTTTCCCATCAATTTTAGGTACACAGACACGGAATTTCGACCTTCAATTTGTAATCCAATCTCAGCTCACTTAGAAAGGTGCTATTACTGAGAATACGAATCTCCAGAGCAGTAAAAATGGGGATCAGAGAGATATCACTATAATCTTTTAGGTAGTTAGTTAGCAATTCGCGATAGGTGGCTTCTTTATTTACTTTATGTTCGATCAATTCTTTTCAGTTCTAATTTTCGATTAGAAATTTCAATTTCAATTTTTTCCACTTTCCAATCAATTCTGGTTTTCTCCCCAATTTAAATTCAATTTTCATCAAACGCTACCTGAATTTGTATCATATCATTTTTCCCATGCAGCGAATCAAATCTAAATTTCACAATTTATTCTCAATTAGATTGATTTTTTGGCTAATGAGAATTCGATGTAAATCAGGGTACGACCTGAAAGGTGCCTCATTGAAGAGGAGCAAACATTCTGTAGGAAGTGACAGAAGAGGAAGCTCTCTATCTTTGAGATAATTCCGAATGCATTCAATTCATCCCAAGAGTGTACCGAATGCAATTTACAACCGTCATTCCATTAGCTTTCAAATTGTACGTTTCGTACACATCGTTAAATGTATGGTACATGGTTTGTCTGTTACAAGTTGCCAAGATCAAATAGACAAAGTATTACATTAGAGACAAATGTTCCAATGTTATGTTTTGTGCCGGATAAAGTTAAATGAGACTAGATGGATTTCATTGCATGTTATCAAGTTACATAAAGTAGTTGTTAACGATGAAACACATTGTCTGAAATAGATGAAAATGTATCTTTTTCTCTTCAGACTTTAATGAAGCACAGGCAGACAGTGATTAAACTCTTTTGTAAACATTGGACCAAAATGTGCAATTAGACTCATCAACAGACACGCCATAGACTGCATTTGATGATGGTAATGATGCTGCCGTGATGCAACCGACAAGTGGAAAAAACATAAACATGAAAAATTAAACTTTTTCTTTTCCCCATCCAGATTGCCCTTCATTCCAGTTTTATTAGCAGTTAATTTCGACGAGTAACAAATCATATAGTTACTGTTGGCTTTTATGATGAGCTCTGATTTGAAATTGGAGTTTTAGGATTGTAGAGAAGTAGGTAAAGCAGAATGTCGAGAAATGGAGAAAAGATATTTTTCATGGATACCTTTAGCATTTGAATACGGATTTATCAAATCTTTTGCTTTATGAGTTTATTACAGCTGCTGGGGAAAGATATTAGGCGGATAATTAAGCGAGGTTATAAAGGTTTGATAATATGACCCCTTGCATAAGAAAATCTAAGACTGATGCAAATTAATTTACGACAAAATTAAACTCATGGGGCGCGTGCGGTGAGATTGTAAAAGTTGTGTTCATTAATTGCACTTACTGGGATAATAAAAAATGTGGTGACATTTTTCTGCGCCATAGAAAGTTTTGAATTGAAAATTTCTTAATATGTGACACCTACTAGGGAAACAGTTATACAAATGTATGACCGACAGACAGACGGATAAACAACTAGATGACAGATGAACAAGATTCGTGGACAAAAATCAACTCAAGTGACGTGCCCGCGGTTCTTATTCAAAATAATCGCAATTCTTTTCCCACAACAGGAAGAAAGTGGACCTTAACCAACGGCGCAACATAACGTCTTCACAATCCCAGGAGTTACCGAGGAGGAACTACGAGAGAACTGTAGACGAATTGGGAATAATAAGGCTCCGGGATTGGATAGGATTCCGAATAAAGCCCTGAAGTTGGCTGCTAAAATCAGGCCTGCATGGTTCACAAGTACATTTGAATTATGCATGGTAGAAGGAGTGTTTCCCGCTCAGTAGAAGAGGCAGAGGCTGGTTCTGCTACCGAAGCCCCAAAAACCACCTGACGCACCTTCCTCATATCGCCCTGTCTGTCTTTTAGACACTATAGGCAAGATGTTGGAGAGGGTGATTCACAAGAGACTGCTTCCGTTCGTCGAGCTAGCGGGTGGTCTATCGAAGCAGCAGTACGGGTTTCGCAGAGCGTGGTCCACAATCGATGCCATTGCAACAGTCGAAGACCTGACCCAGAGGGCATTGGCGGCTAGTACTTGCTGCGCGGTGCTGACGCTGGATGCCAGGATTGCCTTTAACTCGACCAACTGGGGTTGACTTAAGGGCACCCTGGCTAAACTGGATTACTTAGCTCGGATAATCGAGAATTACTTTTCGGAGAGACTTCTTTGGTACGAGACGTACGACGGGCCGAAGAAATATGTTGTGACAAGAGGTGTTCCCCAAGGCTCCGTACTGGAGCCCCTGTTGTGGAACATAATGCATGACGGAGTGTTCGACCTTCGCCTGCCAAGGGAGGCAAAATTGATCGGTTTTTCAGACGACCTGGCAGTGGTAGTAGTTGCGAAACACCACCAGGATGTGGTACTATATGCAGGCGAAACTATTCATGCCAACAAAGAATGGATCCCAATGGTTAAATTGGACCTGACTGAAGATAAGATGGAAGCGGTCCTTATTACCAATCACAAGAAAAATAACACTGCCAAAATCCGGGTTGGTAATCACGAGGTCGTTTCAAAATCAATCATTAGTTACCTGGAGGTAATGATCGATGCCAAGTTGAACTTCAAGGGGCACCTGGACTATGCGCGCGAAAAAGCAATAAAGGCTAGGTCATCTTTAGCAAGAATGATGCCTAATATTGGAGGGCCCAAATCTAGTCGCCCGCTGTTTATCGCAGGGGTGGTGAAATCCATCCTGTTATACCCGGCTCCTGAATGGACGTGCGCACTGGATAACACAGTTAACCAGGGAAGGGTAAGTTCGGCATACCGGCCAATCGTGTTGAGAGTGTGCAGTGCATATAGAATGCTATCTGGTGGTGCAGTGTGTGTCATCGCGAGGATGATTCCATTGGATCTTCTAACGAATGAGGTACACTGTTTCTACCGGAGAAGCAGGGTGAATGCAGCCAAAGTGACTGTGAGCTTCCGAAAGGCTACCAGGAAAGAGCTGTACAGGAGGTACCAGCAACGATGGGATAATTCCGAAAAAGACCGCTAGACACATACACTGATCCCATGTAGTGAGAGATGGGTCGAGCGCAAGCTTGGAGAATTGAACAACCGCCTAACGCAGTTCCTTACGGAACACGATGGATGGATCGCTTCGGATTGGATGAGTCCCTAGACTGTCCGAATGCGCCACTACACCCCAGGACTTGGAGCATGTTATGTTCCATTATCCGAGATTCGCGAATGAAAGAGGGAGGTTAAACGACGCCCTCGACGCAGTTATCGGAACCCATTATTTCGTGGAAGAGATTCTGAAGCCCGTACCAAATTGGAATGCGATAGACGCAACTGTAAATGCGATACAGGAAAAGCTGCAGGAACTGAAATGAACGCGGAAAGCGCGAGGGCGGCGTGACTTAATTGTGCCAGTGTAAACCAGTGCAGTCCACGCGAAGTAATAGTTCACGGTGGTCCCGCGGGGATATGGGCGGAGTAGTCGGGGTGGTTTTAGTGAGTGAGAATCCCACCCACTATTGCAAACTGGCGTAGCAGCGTCTTTTTAAAATTTCCATCTCGACCCATAAAAAACAAAACAGATAGATGAACAGGACACCAACAGCAGATGAAAATAAACCCATGAGAGAGGCTGTAACGATTTTAATATGGCACTGACTTACAGTAAATCTTAAAAGGACATCATCTCTTAATTCACAAAAGCAGGAGATGAGAGAAAAGAACGTGATAAGGTAGCTGCGGTCGCTAGTGCCAGTAGAAGTAGTAGGAAGCACGAGTAGTCGCCAACAGCGGGTATATTTTAAAAGTTCCGGCATTTTCAAAGGTCCGAAAAAGAGATCTGAAGGCCTTATTCAAAACCTAAGAGTGTCAAACGCACCTTTATATTCACTAAATTATTAGAAAATCACGGAAGGATTCTCCATCATTACGGAGAAGACGTTTTCTACCATCATAAGCGTCTCTATTACACCTCGCAACTTTTTAATAGAAAAGTATAGACCCAAAAAGAAGGACATCCCCTCCAAAAAAATTTAATTTCCGAGTTACAAAAATTTCGTGAAATGCGACAAAAAAGGATAGAGATTTGTAGGCGAACAACTTGTAAATCGCGAATTCCCATTATGCTTTGCATTGATAATTGCATTCTGGAATACACGACAGCTCCTCAACCATGGCATCAAGGTTCTCTACAATTCTTGCTTTCTCCAACTTGAGTGATACAGGCTGGACCTTCTGGGGTTAAGGGATGATGATACTATGGGGACACTCCTCTTGCATCACTGCTCAGTTGCACTGCTAAAGCAGTCGAAAGAAAGCGTAAATCCGGTTGAGCCTTGAAGCTTACTGCATCCGTAAGTCAAAACTTCATGTTCTGGGAAAAGGTATCAAACAGGATATTGACTGCCACATTCCACCAACAGACACTTCGTATACAGAGGAAGAGGCGATCTATGAGCAAATCAATACAGTGCAATGCGCAAGTCAAGTTGTTCGTCTCATTTCGAAGGAACACTATAAGCGCTGGCTCACTGCGAAAACTTCGGAAGCGAATCCACGAACATAAGCAACAGAAGGCAGCGCCGCGGCAAGTCTCATGCACCGCAACAGAAGGGAATTTATTTTTACGCTGATCAGGGAAGCAGAATTTGTCCTAAATAATGTATTCAGAATCGATGCCAGCGAAGGCTCGGTCTTGGCAGTCCCTCAATAGGCGTAATCGGCGTCCAGATGGCGATTGTGTAAGTTGGTATTGTTTTGTGATTGTCCAGCTCTATCTAGAATCAGGCTGCTGATACTTGATAAACAATTTTTTGGAGACCTCAAAGAGATCACCTCTCTTAGGGTGGGAAAGCTGTTATCATCTGTAAATGCTATGGGCTAGCTGTTAAGATTACGCTGCCCTTGCCCTCCCCATAACAGTCATGGTTTTTAAAGTTTCTGACATCAAAACCCCCCACCCCAGCGCTAATTGGGCTCCTCACAGCGGCCACTGATTTTTACCTACCAACGTATCGTATTCGGCATAACGGAAAAACATGCAAATAGTTGAATGGTCTCATCAGGGAACTTGATATCTTTCTCAGTGAGAGATAGAAGGGGATGATCCTTAAGACTCGAAAAAGGGTCCCCGTGTTGAGTGCGAAGAGGGATATTTGTGTGTCTCATGCAGTCCAAAGAGAATAGCTGGCGATTCCTCCTGCGAAGATATCAACTAAAATCATCCTGGAACTCATCAAAACACAACACGAAATCTTAACTGACAGACAAGCTGGTTTTATCTATACCCTTTAGATCATTCTATTGTTCTAGTGTTGAAAGTTCAAATCTCGGCGTCACCCACTCTTCATCGTTTTCGAGGAAGCTTTCCACAATATGGACAGGGAGTCTATCTGGAATATTCAACGCAGGAGAATATTGAGAAATCATCGATGTAAAATTTGAAAATTAGAAGAATTAGAAAGCGAACTCCGACAATTGATGATACTATTCCCTCTTGCCATCGGTCACGTACTCCATGTGTTCCTTGTCTGGATGATGTAGTGGACTTTCATGGTCCATGGCCTTCCCTCAAACACATCTGTTTGCTTTCTCACAAAGTAATGGACTCAAGGAGAGTGGTACTGACAATAAGAAAACCAAGATTTTGTCTGACATAGTGAATCATCGCACTCTTCCTATCTGCATTAATGGGCAACACATAAAAAGCATTAATAAATCTTCGTAGCGTTGTTTCTGCCAACGGTGGCATCGAACTCGCTGTCACCAGACCCATTAACAATGCTAGATCCACCTTCGGTCTATTGTTTAAAATCTGGAAAAGCAGATACCTCAACACGAATGTCAAGGTCAAGTTATTCCGCGCCAGTCTTCTCTCTTTGCTGTATTGGAGCAGCAAAGGGAAAGTAACCACCACTGTCATTCAAAAGCTCCAGACCTTCGTTAACATTTGTCTCCGATGTGTCACCGGTATAACCTGCCCATACAAAATCTCAAACGAGGAGATTGAAGGGCCCACCAAGCAGAAACTGGACTATCCGTCGCGGACAGGTGATGTCAAACAGCACACGGACTGTTTACAGCGGACAAGTTTTATACAAAAAGTGATTGAATGTACACCGCTGCGAATTTCTACTCGATTATGATGATGAAGAAGAACTTCTAGTTTTTTCGGTATCCATTTATCCTATCCGTCGCGAACTCCGTAATTTTTCACAACGTGTCCGCAGTTCGCTGCAGAGAAGACTGGTCCGCCGCGGTAAACCGCTTGCTGTTAGGCTGATGCAGTATTTCATAATGCAGAGTTAGTGACGGACAGTCCGCTTTCTGTTTGGCGAGCCCTTACAGGGCAAACAAAGCAGTTAATAGCTCACCTTTTAAGAAAGGGCAACAAATTCATTGCTGATTGTGCCGTGCAATGGAATCCAGTATCCCAAAGATGTCCACAAGTAGATTGCCCAGAAGTTCATGAACAATAGAGGAGTGCACATTTCACGGGATAACATGGAGAGAGCTGAAGCGCATGAAGGGGATTTTGGCTACCACGTATTTGAGCAGATATTGATATAAAGAGTAGTATCTGGAAATGGGGATCTCAAATAAGTGAACACTGTAAAGCCCCAAACTACCACCTTTACAACCGTTTCTGAAAGTACCAGTCGAGACCCTTCCTTCACAAAACCTTAAAAAGGCGAAGGACATTGAAAAGCCAAGATCTTCAATTATTTAATTAAGTTATTGAATGTGTACTCTCAAGAGCTCGATTGGAGAGAGACAATTTTGCCAACAGTGAAAGGTCGGTCTACTTTCAAAAGCAACCTTATTGCAACGATGCTTCTTTTCTATTTTTGAAGGAGGATAAGCTCTTATGTTGTTAACGTAAATTTTCACCGTTTCTCTTTTTCCGTAAAATTTGTATACCCCTCAGACATTGGACTTACGAAAGAGTTCTTCTCGTTTTCATTGGCCTAGCTTTTATAGGGGAAGAAACCAAATATTGGCAACCGGATCTTAAATACACTTAGTCCTGATTGACCAAAAACTAAACTTCAGACCATATGTTGTGCATTGCGAATATCGTGTACCTACATCATGCGATGAATCAATGTGTGATAGCGAGCATAATCGACGTTGGTCGACGCCTAAATGACGCAACAAACGCAGTCGGCGAATCTTGTATGCACATATCACCTGCAATTAGCACGGCCTGAACCTATTGTGTAGCGACAAAAGACGATTCAACTGAACGACGTTGGACCAACAGAATTATGCCAGATGTTTCAACATGGATTGATCGTCCACATGGAGAAGTTAACTACGATGACGAACCTCCCTTTTAGTCGATATGAAAGATGATTGCGGAAGATATGGAGCATTTTATGCCTGACATTTGTGGCGCGCAGGGTGATGATGGAAGCTGTCTGCAGGACGCTGTTGCCATCCGGAATATCGAAATTCAGTGCAAATATTTATAAAGGCGATTCAGAAGATACGGATAAGATATGACAACACGACCCGCAGGTAATAACTGATCCTGTCCCGCGACTTAGTACCGTAATGGCAGACCCGCAGAGTAAGCGGTACAGGAGATGATTTTAGGGGAAAAGGCAGATCGAAGCGCTGACAGACAGTAAACCAATAAACCTAATTAGGAAAAATAAAAAATTTACAGAATAAGGAAAAAAAATCTAGTTCTTTTCATAATCTATCTAGCCAGGATGCAAAAGATGGTGCATAAATATCAAAGCAATATTCATTGTTGGTGGAAGCGTATGGTGAACAAGCTCTATCTCAAACACAGTGCAAAGAGTGGTTTCGACCATTCAAAAGTAACAATTTGAAAATACTGAACTGGGTGACACTCAAACTCTAAAACAACTCGCAGAATACTTGAATGTGGGACAGGCGAGCATCCCAGTCAGGGACACCATTGCTATATTTCGCTGGGATGTCCTACGCGACCCACCCTATCCATCAGACTTGGTGCCTTCTGACTTCCACCCTCTTGCATCCATGGGACACATGCTTGCAGAGCAGAACTTGGATTCTTCCGAAGAAGTCAAAAAATGACTCGATGCATGGTTCGCTTCAAAAGACTTTCTACTGGCAAGGTATCCCCGAGCTGAAGATGACAAAACTTTATAGCTAGCGATGACTAATACTTCAAATGAAATAAATTTAACCTTTGATAAATAGAGCGCTCGTCGACTGAATGAGTGTGGAGAAATCAATCGGTTCAACGTTTCACATAATTTCGTGGAGGATGGGAAAGCTTAAGGATCTACAGGAACGCGGTCGATGCTGTTCGTCTTCTTAAAAAATATTTGAATACCAAATCAGCAACTATGTCGAAATGAGTGAAAGGTCTCCTCAAAACCACTTTAAAGTACAGTGGTCGGCCTATCGAAAATATATGGAGCTTGGGTTTTCGCCACTCAAGAAGTGAAGAAAGAGGTCCCCCAACACCTCATTGGAAAATCTAGGGAAGGGGACGGCCTCCCAAATGTCTTCGGGATCATTTATTCGATCAATTGTCGCAACTAGAAAAAGTCAGAATCAAGAAAACCTTCCAAGGTTCCTATGGAATACTTGTAGAGTCTCTTTGGGATCTAAGTAGTTTGCCATTTCACGCAACACAACCCAGGGTGGCTTATAGTACGGAACAGAAAGAAAGACTGCTAGGAATATAGTTAACGAAGAGGTAATTTAAGATTGAACTAACCTATCCAACAAACGCTTCTAATTATCCTTTCCATCTGCATATTTGATACAATCTCTTTGTATGGTCAAGGAACTAACGATTTAGTACGAAATATCGAGAGGACAAACTAAACAAAATTACCTCTCGAGACCAGCAAATTTATATCAATTAACCAGGAATTACGAATTATCGGAATACAACCAAAATTATGTTCAAAATTTGATGTCAAAGTTTGCAAACTTTTAAGGACAAGCTTCAGTCGCGAATTCAGCACAAAACATGGCATATTTTTGTTTTCCCCAAGCACTCAATTTTGTATATGTTCATCCAAGCCATAGGTACGATGATATCCTAGGACTATTCAACCGTCTCGAAATTTCTCAAAAACAATCTGCTCAGAAACAACTTTATGTGTTATTTTCAAGTCCACTTCTCCGTCATTCCTTTTCCAAGAACAAAATCTTCCTAGAAAAGCACTTTCACTTGACTTCCTATCAACATGCCCGGAAATCCCGCGGATAAGTGGAGGCGAAACTGAGTACAACAATCTTTTTTCCACGGAAATCTGCTCCGATTACTTCTGGGGAAAATGAAGAAGAAAGAATACGCAGAAACCAATGAAACAAAAATAAAAAAATATAATTTTTGAAATGGGAGGCGACATTTTTTTCTCCTCAGATTTAATATAATATAAACCAAGAGAATTTTAGAGTAATCTATGATTTATTTAAGAACGTAACCATGCCACACCAGATGCGGTTGTTTTTTCCCTGAATTATTAATTTAAGGGAACAGAAAAAGCAAGAAATCTGGAAAGCATACAATGCAAAAGCTTCCATGCAAAGTACGCAAGTGATAATTATGGATTTTCAAAGAATTCCACGTAATCCTATATGAACATTGTTTTTTGTTCTCTGATACCGAGAAACAAAATCAATTATAAAGTGGAGGAGAGTTGTTCATGGCATTATGAGGAGAGAAACAATTTTTGTTGGCGCATCCCAACGAAAATAAACAAGATTCGTTTCAGATCGCTCCAAGGTAGTAAATGTGAAATCGGAGCAGATGTACAATTTGAAGAGACCTTTTGGACATCACCTGGGAATGGTTAGTGGGCGATTTGAGGATTTCGAAATGTCTGTTTACTTTTCGTGGGTAGGAGGAGGTCCATTGCTTTAATTTATCCTATTTCTTGGAAACATATCGCACCTGAATTAATTCTAAGTATTAAATTCCTAAAGTATAAACAGCGGATTGTATCATTGGAGAAAGGTGGTAATATTTTTATTAACCCCGCGACTTTCTAGACGTTTCAACAGCACTACATATCCATCAACAGAGGACACCTCAAAATATGTTGCTGACATCAAGGATTTAAGTTGGTGAAGCCAATCAGAAGTGTTTATGCAATTCCGTTTGCATTTAAGATAGGATTAAAACAAGGTCTTGCTTCTGCCTCTTCAATCTGGAATTTCAGTTGATAACGTATGGGAACCTCCTTGCAAGTACCCGCTTTGTTGTGATATGTATAGGGGGATATCTCGGGAGAAACCGCGAGCAACCCCAAAGACTAGCGCTAATCGGTAAACTCGTGGAAAGTATGCCCCGCCGGTGCCAGGCCATAATTGACAATGCAGGAGATTGGACTTGCTACGGAGGTATTTGCATTGAGTATTGACGACCAAATTATCAATAAATTTGCGAATTTTTGAAAAATCAATTGTTATTATTCAACAGACTGTAATCGATCTAAAGAGGAAGGTCGGAATCAGCATTCGACGGTTTCCTTCCCTTCAAACAATCAAGGAGCAGAGACGTCCTGAAGGTAAGACACATCAACAACACCTGTGAGTCTTACATAGAGGAAAATTGGAAGGTCGAACGAAGATGACGCCATTTTATCTGACATATCAAAACTAAACTGCGCCTCAGCAACCAATACTATTCAATACAGCAAAGGACCGCTGTTAGGGATATAGTCAAAAACTTACTCAGTAGAAACCGTTCTGAGGAATTGGAAACATTTCCAGACCTCTCTAGATAATACCATGAGAACACTGGAGAGGCTCAATATACAAGCTTTGCTCTTGTATTGCAACCCTATCAGCTGAAGAACAATAAACCCTGAAAAATCGCTCGATTAGGAGGCTTCGATGTAATAGACAGATCCCTCCGACGAATGATAGAGCTATTTCTTCCTTGAACAAAATGTATAATAAGCCAGCCCAGATTGAATTTTGCATCTAGTCGTCCTATCGTAAATGATACTGATACTTTCAATAATCGGTCATTTACAGAAAAATCCGAAAAAATTAAGAAAGTTACTGGCAGCTGAGAGTCCCGCCGATTCCTGGCAACGCTCTTCAGTTGATGTTACGATTTTTTTATGACTAAACATTGTCATACACCAATTAATGGCGGAAAGCATGTCAACCACGCTATCGTTCACGGTTTCCTGAAATGCTCTTCAGCTACCCCCAGAACTTCCCGCGACTCATCCTCCACTGTTCTGCGCCAAATGTTCTTGGAGTGACCCACACTTCTTCACCTTGAGAGAGTGGATTCCCCTGGATGGCGTAGTCCTCAATTCGCCACTGCTTAATGTGCGACCTATCCACTACCACTTCCGCCTTCTGGTCATCTCGTCCACGACTAAGTGGCACGCACGCCGACAAAGTTCTTTAGTCGAAATAGTATCAGGTCAACATATCTCGATGACACGTTGCAAACAAGTGTTGACGAAGGCTTTGAGCTCTTGAGTAACAGTAGTACGCCCATATAGCAAAACAGAAAGAACATTAGCACAGAACAATCTCAAGTTGAGGTAGCAAAGGCGAATCTAGCGTCGGGGACAACAACTTTGATGTTACCGTCGGTAGAAAGTGTTTCTTAGATATACAAACTGATCAACGACTTCGACGGTCCATGATTGGATAAGAGAGAAAACAGACAAAGCAGCATGAAGAACATCATCGATAACAAGAAGAAATAATATCGATGACAAGATGCCACCTCGACACAGCATGTGACATTTTGTGCCATTATAAGCCAATTAGGCAATAGCTATTAGCTTCTTAGAAGCGCCCCTCCTGGTCACTGTTGACGATGTCAAAAGCCTAGATCGACGCGCTGCGCTTTAAATTGCTCACTGTCTCTTTAGCTTGAACAATTTTTTGTGTTTTCCAGACCCAATAGTCATACTTAATTTTTGTTTTCCAAATTCATTAATTACCTAAGCTAATGAAATAGCGTCTTCAAAAGCATTTACAAAAATAAGGATATTTTCTTAATTACCTAATTAACAAGGAATAAGGATACAATAATTATTCATCTCATTTACAATAATTAGAGTTAATTATAATCATCCTATTCTGGAGGATCAATTAAAAAATGGTATAAAATGCCTGAATGTCTGATCTAGCTTCAATCTAACGAGAACAATAATACAAGAACATTGTATATACCTTGCGTTCATATATATCATAAAACTGACCAATCTATTATAAAAATGGCTGAAAATACTGGATTCCTTACACCCCGTAGAGCTTTATTGACTTTGCCAAGCGATAATACTTCGCCAATTGTTCGAGCATTCAATCTAAATTCATCCTTGACATGGCAAGATGAGGAAATTATACGTCAGCGAGGGCGCCGAAGCTTCGATTTGAGCCGTATATCCCGAGAGTCTGGACAAGGCAGACGCGTCTCCTGTCGAAACCCATTCCCAGATGCAATAGAAAAGCGTGTCGATATCGGACAGGGTAGATCCTCCAATTATACTAGTAAGGAAGATAGAATCGAAACACTAGAATTTGACACCAGAAGATCGCTCAGTGGGAGTCAAAGTTCATTCCCAGTTGAAGAGAATAACATAGGACAGGGGAAATCTCCTGATATCAAATATAACGAGGAAAGGACTACCAACACAGTATCTGATAAGAGAAGGTCGTTCAATAGGCGACAAAGTCTAAGGCGATTGTAAAGTAGGTATAGATTAATTTGACGAGACCAGTCCCCACGGGTCCATAATGTCTTGACTATAACTCCTATTATTGATTTGTTAGAAGTATAACTTCTCCTGAATATGTTTACTAATAATAAATGATATACTCATAAGAAAATTTACAGTTTTATTCTCTTTCTCTTTTCTTCTCCTCTAAAATCTTTTCTGCATTGTCATAAAGGATACCAGAACCATTGAGCAGTTTATCCACCTGGATAGCTTTGTGTCTTGTGACAAATTAATACTTGAAAACGTCATCCCCTGACTCCCCGACAGAAGATAGCTCGCACATTATTAAAGCGCGTCAGCATAACTCAAATCCCCATATGTGAAGCCAACAGGCACCTCTGAGCTAGTATCGATCATTAGAACGATTACATCGTTCAGCTTCGATTTAAGCCAGGTATCCCGAGAGTCCGGGCATGGCAGAGGTATCCCTTGTCGAAATCCATTCCCGGCTGAAACGGAACGAGGGATGAAAGTTTTGGGAATATCGAAAACAAAAAAGATCGCTCAATGGAAGACAATCTCAAAATCCATTCACAGATGAAGAGAACGATGTACAAACGACCTAAGGTGCAGAAAACCATGAAAGGATTGATGTCTGATAAGAGAAGATCGTTCAATAGGCGACAAAATGAAGTGTATTAATAGGACGAGGACAATCTGTAGCGATCCACAATAGCTTCACTATGAACTTTTACAAGTGCACGTTTTTAAGGTTGCGTAAACACAAAACCTTATTAAAATCGGTTTACTGTCTGTCTGTCCGTCACACGCATTTTTCTCGGAGACGGTTGTAGCGATTGGGACCAAATTTGGTAGAAAAGTAGGAACTGTGAACGCTCACGCATATAGTGAGTTACATCCTTTTACATCGAATTTAAGGGGGGGTCCCCATACATGCAAAAGGGGGTGTACATTTTTTTTTCATTCATTTCGCCCATACCGATACCTGTTCAAATAAAGTTAATAATAGTACATTACTATAATTTTTAGTACTTGGCAGGAAAACCGCCCTTAAGTTTAGCCTAGAATCACAAATAATGTGTGATAATGTAGGCTACATCATAGAGCATGATCCTACCAAATTTTGTGAAAATCGAACTATTACTAACAAAGTTATAATAGGTCAAAGCTGTCGCTTCAGTGCAAATTCAAGACTGTGAATGTCAATATTACTTGAAAGTGGGTATATGCATATATTACGTGCTACATACTAATGGGACAAATGTACACTCAAATCTCTATATAAAAGAAATACACAAAACCTTTCATACCTGAAGCGTCTAGCTTCCGGTTTCCCGACTTGTTTGTTTAATATTGTTACTGTTGCCTGTTGCCTAATAAATAGTTTCAGAAGTTGCATAATTGTTTGTTGTTTCTCCCTTTTTATCCTTGTTTTGGTGTTCTTTGGAATGACATTGGTTCCGAAGGAGCAGCTAACCCACCTTATTTCTGTTCGATTCCGAGGGTTAATGGCTTCGACCCCATTGCTGATCCATTGTCCTTGATGGAAAGAATACAATGAGCAATTTTTGCACCTGCGCTGGGTTGTATCTGGGGACGTTAGCACTGATTTCAGTATTTCTTCTCCAAATCTTGGTATTAGACGTATCCCCAAAATCATTGATAAATAAATAAATGAACTCTTGTAGTACAATTTCGCAGGCTTGATCTATTGCAATTCTATAACCTTCGAGAAATCTTCTGGAATTTTGTATATGCTCGTAGATCGCTAGTTTGGAATAAAGATGGAGTGTTGATTGTAAGGTATTGGAGAGTAATGTAGAGCTGCGCCTTTATAATTTAGAAGGTACATACGTAGTTCAGATTTGGTGTATCCTCGAGTTTACCAATAACTATAACGGCTACATAGCCATGACAAAAGGCAAAGTGCAACACGCGGACGGTCCCCCCCATCGGATTTGCCAAATAAGCCAGTCTAAACCAGGTTTGTCCTCCCATCTGCGCGAAAGCCAATTATGCTGGCACTAGAATCTAGTTCGTCTAGTCTAGTTCGAAACGCTGATCTTGCGTTTTAGCCGTTCTTAAGCGGGGTCGACTCGTCGTGATCCGTTGCGCCAGTTTAGTTTATCAAATGCTTAATCTAGATATAGTCGTGAGGTGTTCAAATCCCCCCGTTGTTTCGGTCGGCCTTTTGGTCGCTTATCATCAAATTTGATGTTCAGACCAATGTTTGCGATTAAATTCTCTTTAGCGCGAATTATATGACCATACTATCGAAGACGCATCCCTCAAAATTTTTCCACGATCAGTGCAACCCCATATGGATCGCCGATATCCTTATTTCGGATCCAATACAAAATCTTCGTCTCCATCACAAGACGCCGTTCATTGTCTTAGTTCGGAACGCTGATATTCATTCCAATATTTATTTTTCTGGTGGAAATTTTGAATGAAGATTTGGATAGCATTTTTTAATGAAAATAATATACTTCAAACCGTTGAGGTGGACGATATGATTTGCTCTAACAATGGGGTACCTACGACGAAATACTGATGATTCGTTAGGTTCGCGATGGCATCCTGTTCCTCAATCACGGTTATGGATATTTGTGACTATTCCAAAGTACAAATGGCCAGTGGCATGAGTGCTGGAAATACAGTTTCCCGAAATGAAGCGTTATCACTAAACTACCACGAGTCACCTTAACCTCTCCCATTTTGCGGTAGGTTATATGCAATTTACGGGAAGGGTGCGGGTCCCCTCTTCAACCACGGTGAAACTCGTGCCAGTTAAAAATGACAAAGAGCATTTGAGACTATTGAAGCTTTAAAGTGGAAGTGTTAATGAGAGCGCCCACTGAGATCGACACGACAGTTTTGCTAACGCCCACTGGGAACGACAAGACAAAATTCTGCTTTGTCAGACAAATGTCTGAACCTGCGTTAGATATCAGAAATGTCTGTTGTGACAAACCGTTTTTATGCAAATGGCAAATGACTGAGCCTGCGTCAGACATCTGTCTGACATCTGAGGCACACCCAGACATTTGTCTGAAACAGAAACAGATATTTGTCTGAAACAGACGTTTGGCTGAAGCAGACATTTATCTGATACAGGCACAAAAATTTGTCTGTCTGATGCCTGAGCCACACTCAGACATTTGTCTGGCTAATGTACCTGTATGAGGTGTGACACAGACATTTGTCAGCTGCAGAGATTTTGTCTGAAACAGATTTGAACATCTGATGTCGAGTCTGACTGATGTGTGAAGCAGAAAAAAAATTTCTTTCAAACAGACATTTATCTGTTTGATCTCGGAAAAATGCAGGGACATTTGTCTGTCTGCTGTCTGAGGCAGCCAGAGGCATTTTCTTATGCCAAACATAAGTTCAATATGTTTATGCGTTAGCAAATCTGTCGTGTCGTGTCGGTCACAGGGGGAGCGCTCCTTTATTCAGCCATCATGTGATGTATTGAAACAAAGGATAATCGGAAGGGTCAATGTTGTGTGAATATAACAATTTGGGTAGGACTTCCAATTTGGCTTTATTATTGATGCTGATGTAAGGGCGCACTTACCATATTACCTTTTACGGATCGACTTCTAGACGCCGCCCACCATACAATGCAAGAAACATTTTCTTTTCAACGAATCAGCTATTCACACGTGAAAAGATGGCTTTCGGCGTATGATATCCAATGAATCAATCTTATTATTTTTGGTTTTTGGTTGGATGTGCCAGGGTGTCCTTTATCTTTACCGTATAAATCATAATTTTTTCTAGCACCTAAATCCATTGATACAGGTTATTTTCAACAGATAATAGCAACTAGCAAGTTAGCAAGTAGCAGTTGTACTGAGGAAAAGAGCTAGTGGCTCCAGAAATGTATGCATATACGCAATAACAAACTAAATGTAGTAGGAGCTTTTGGTTTTTGTTTTAAACTGAACTACAAAAAATCAGAGAACCAAACCGATTATTTCCAAATGGCCACTGTAACCCTCAACAAAGATATTCGGCTGCAGATCTTTTTTTTTAAATAAACTATTGCCATAAAAATGCTTCTTTTTATCACGATATTTGATATCAATTTGAAAAAAATATCTTTCACATCGGCGCACTAAATATTAAGCTTGCATCTAGTATTCCCTTACAGATGCGTAACCATCTTTAACCATTCACACACAGATTCTAGAACGCCATCTATTTGAAAATAACAAAATATCTTCGGTCATTTTTTGAAAACAGACTCCATAGTGAGACCCATAAAACCATATCTCCAAAAATTATCAGGAACAATACTTTTGGAAGAAATAAGACTGCTTAATTCAATTGCTTGCAATAAACAAACGTATCTTCCAAGCTGTTATCTGAAAGGAAACGCAAACTTTTCGTAGAATCCGACTTGGGAAAACACGAATCTAAATTATAATCTCGGAGTCGTTATTGGCTTTCTATCTAATCGAAAAATTTAGTGAAGATTTGAATGTCTTGATAATAAGCAGAGACCCCGTACACATACGCTTCTAAGAATCAGTGAAAATTGAAAATCAATAAACAATGATTGGAGTGGGGGAAAATTAGGTTCATTCATAAGAGTTCTCTTATTGAAGGCGTATCTATTAATCTGGATTATTTGGTATAAACTGATACTGTAACTATCGCAAAAAGTCATAATTTACTTTAATTTGTGGTATTTTTATTGGAATTCAGACCGTGTAGGATAGTTTTACTGCGTAGTTGTTGTTTTTCTTGAAGTGGGAGTATATTCGAAAGAAAGAAATGGACACGTTTTTTTTTCCGAGAGCACTATCTCACTTGTAAGAATCTGTATGACAGTTAAAAGATTTAACTCGATTAATTGGAGAGCAGACATTATCCTAACGCCATCCTGGAAATTACATAAATAATTATAGTGGATGGCGCATCTCTCCAATATTGAACCTAAGCCCTGAAGAATGCTCTAACTTCATTCCCACTCCGTAAGGTACAGAAGGCAATGGAGTCAGCATTGCGATCCCTCAGGAATATTACCCCTCTCATTTTGTCTCATATATCGTTGACAACTAATATCCATCCTGTCTGAAATATAAATCCTCTTGCGATCAGTGCGGTTTGAACCACCACCTACGTTGCGCAGATTTAGTGGTTAAATCAAGAAACCTTCCACCGTAGTACTAGCAATGCTAAGTTCAAGCTGTCTCAATTAAGGAAATAGACCATAACTTAGAGAATGCAGCCCTACGTACAGAGCACGCAAGCAAGTTTGCCCACAGGGCATCAACCACTATGAAACTCTGAGAAGACGAGGCTAACCACAAATTGATTGAAAACAGACCTTCTGACACTCGAACTTCTCAGATCTCAATTCCTAGGTTACGTAATCTTCTTAATAGAACTGAAAGCTCTGCTTCACGCGAATTCACTACTTTACCTCACCAGACAGATCTCATAGACAAAAAAAATCGAAGAGGTGACAATTTTTTTCTTCAAATCTTATTTGATTGCAATTTTCCCCAGTAACTTCGAGATTACCATTTTTTCTAGCGAAAACGATACTAAAGGGCCATTCTATCCTCGCTATTGAATAGTCATAGTCAACGGGAAAGAATAGGGTGAAAACCGCTCGGTTTTCATAACAGTCTTGAAAGAGTCCTTAGTCCGCATGCAGTCAATTTTTAATCGCAAGAAGGGTGGAGGATATACCTCCTTCATTTGCTGCTCTTATCCCATGCCTTCGAGAAATCGATCTTGGACGCATATACTTAGTTGCTCCTTACTACCTAGAAAAGCAAACACGGATCTATTGCCAAGAATATTGAGCGTGTTTATTTCCACCAAGCTTCCCATAGAGGAATTTTGAAGGATCTGATTCCATTAAGATCCATTACCATTAATCAGAAATGAATCTTTAAGGAAGCTTTGCATTTGACTCACGCTGGCACGTGAGAAGCCTGTACAATATATACTGTCATGACTGATGCTGCCACGGACTCGTAGCAACTCGCAGCCATGTGTTCGCAACCACTTGGCTGGTGTAGCGCATGACATATATGACACTAACACCAGCCCTTATACGCGGAATTTTCGTCGCGCAATTCCCATCGCGGTCGAAAATGTGCAATAATTTTCCGTCCCCACAAAATTATATAGTATATAGTCTCCTTACTCTGGAGAATAGTGAAATTATTCTTTATTATTTTTGTATGAAATAATAAGGCAGTAAATGAGTCCAAATTGCGGTGAAATATATTGGCATTCTGACAGTTTCGTATACATGACTTTTCAGCAGGAATTCTTGCTGTTGGACGACTTACGGGCCTGTTGTCGATAAGCGTCATCTGATGATGATAGGAACACAACCCACCCTTACCTAAGTAGACAAAGGCTGTCCAGCAAAATAACAAAATAATTAGATTCATCAAATTTTCGAACAAGCACCAATCAAGTCCCGTATGATTTGCTCCGGCAGTATGTCAAATACACCATAGACCCTGAAGAGATGTGTGGTAGCACGTTAATTGGGTGGTTAGAACGCTAGCCTCTCGATCTCGTTGCTCTGGGTTCAATTCCCAAACTTCATGGATGTTTGTGTCTTACTGTTCTGAGCTTATCATTTGCTCAATATTAAGTGTGATGATAATGAAGGATAGGCGTACTGTATGAATGCCCTATACTTTACCATAGAATAAACAGGAAATAAACCAAGAAGGATGTGTTAGAAAAAGGGGGGTTTTAGGGAAAACAACAAAGGTCTAACACATGTACGTTTGAGATTGGTATCAGTAGAAGCGATGCTTATCTAACTCTGCTGTTGTTTCCGGAGCGGTGGAAAAAATGGGCACCTACATGCTGGATTTTGGACAGTAACTACAGCCGACATGAAACTCTGGGTCAACCGCAAATAATCAACCAAGGAATGAACTTTCGAAAAACCCTCAGGGGCAGGCGATACTCACGGATTGCACGCTACTAGATTAATACCTCTAGTTGGGTATCGTATCACTCGGCGTCTGTGACAACCTGACGCGTACATGAGAAAAGCCATATACTTAGATAAATATATTGAGATGATAATTTTGACTGACAAACTGAACCAACAAAGATCTAATTTCAAAATAGTACACCCAGCACTCACTGTCAAAATTGGATCACAAGGATTTACGTAGTCGAAAATCTCTTCGAAGGAACCAAACACTTACTGCCCATTAAGAATGCGGACAAGCTCCAAAATAACCACCATCCCAATATCTGCTTAGCCACGTGAACTGCCTAAAAATTTTCAGACCTTAATATGAAGATGACCGCTTGCCAGTCATTCGACAATCATTTGTTTGAGTGAGTGAATATTTTGGTGAAAATGAAGAAACCATTGGACCATTTTGAAAAAAAAAGCGAAACAGTGGACGGAAATCGACATCGGTGGATGTTGACCCATTATGTCAGTCCACAAATGCGTAAGAAATGTCTTGATGGTTACTGGTTTCAATAAAATGGTGCAGCATGCCACACTGGAAATCAAACAATTCAGTTTCTGCAACGAAATTTCCCTGGCCACCCAGATCTCCAGATTCGACCCCTCCGAACTTCTTTCTTCTGTTGTTTGTTTAAAAAACAAAGATAATATTCGTGACGCAATCATCGCTATATTACTCGAAATGCTCGAAAAAATAATGGAAAACGCAGCAAAAAGGTCATATTTTGGTTTGCCCAATAAAGGCGGCCACTTGATTAAAAATCCAGGAACTAGTCCAAATAAAAGACCATAAAAATACCTAATGTGTGGAAATAATTTTTTAAGGTTTTGTGTAAAACAAAACCTCATTAAGATCGATTCACTGTCTGTCTGTCACACGCATTTTTCTCCAAAACGGCTAAATCGATCCGAACGAAATTTGGTGGTCAGATGGGAACTATGAAATCCCGAGCGCGCAGCGAATGACATAAATTTAGGTGGAGTGTAAAAAGGGCTTTTTTTTTTCATCGGATGTAGCTTTCCGAAGCTGATATTAGTTTTGGGGTGAATTGCAAATTGCGCGAGTAAGAAATCAAAATGTACACACTTAAAGAGAGATAGGACTCATTTTCGGAAACTATCCAACTCAAAAATCCGAAAATAATGAGAGTGGGGGGCTTAGATGAAATCTAGGCCTCAGAATATGTCTCTTTTCGATATCTGTCAAATAATCTTACTAATAGTATATTACCAGCTTTTAGAAATTGACTGAAAACCCCCTTCCTCGGAGTACTAAATTTTGCGCCGGCATAGAGGACAGTATAGTGCATACGCACGCCAACTTTCATGGAAATCCAATCATTAGTGTCAAAGTTATTGCAGTTCAAACTTATCAATTTCGTATGAATTCACCGCATGCTGAGCCATACAAATAAGATGCCATGATCAACAAGAATAATTGACTTCGATGTTCAGACCAATTTTGCGTGTGATTTTGTGAGATGTGATCAAAACGTGGCATGCCAACGCAACGAATTCGCTTACATTACCGCAAGACACCGTTCATTGTCTCTTATAGTCGGCCAATACTCAGCACCATAGAGAACGGACGACATTGCGGTATATTTTAGATTTGAGACGTTCGTTGATACGTCGATCACAACGGACATCGGTTGCGGAACGCCACTTCATCCAGTTTGCGTTAATGCGTGAAGCAATTTCATTACTCAGTTCTCCATTGGCAAATAACAATTCGCTTTAATTCGCTCAATTTTGGACAAGTCACTGCCGTTGACAGAACTGAGAGATTTAAATATCTCGAGTCAATGCTATCAACCAATAGAGAACTGCGTTATGCTCTTCACCTAGGGAAACACAAAACCTATAGCTGAAACATCTAGCTTCCGGTTTCCCGACTTGTTTTAAGTTATTCGATGTTTTTACACCGACATAAAGGATTGCACACCCTGTACTTGGTCATTCATTACTTTATTTCCTGAATTTACTGGGACCCCGCATCCTAAGTTCATCTCAAAACCATAGGAGCATTATATTGGAAAATTTGGTGCAAATCCTACTATTATTAACAAAGTTATAATAAACCAAAATTGGCTTTTCTTCGCTAAAAGAAAAATGTCGGTCTCAAATTGACGCACTGCACATACACCATGAGCGATATACAAATGGAATCAACACACACCCAAATATTCTTACATAAAAAATCCACATGTACCACTTTACAATAGTGTTGAAACTTCTACAGTGATTTGATGTCGTCTTTAACGAAAAGCCTGCGCTTTTTTGTCGTGAGGGCACTTTCTTAAACTCACAAAAGCCAACGAGGAGCACAGGCTGAATAGTTTCAATAAATGGGGGCAAAACAACAGGCTTAAATGCTTGGAACTACGGCTCCTCCAGCTCGCCTACTTAGCCTAAAGTATTTTCGTGTCGTCAGAATGCCCAAATAGAGCTGAAAATAGTGAAATACAGTGAATGAGTTTCATAACAATTTCAAGAAACTTTCCAATGGTTCATTCTGAAATTTTGTGACAAAACTCATATCAACATTTGGTTTGTGTTTTTCCAATTAACAAATGCAAATACAGATTACAATTAAAGTGTGTCAACAATGCAAACATTTTCAACATTTTCGGACATTCCCCACCGTTCCAAAGTTCTAATTGCTCATTTCCATTTGTGTCTGGTTCCGAACCTAAAGTTAAAACAATATTCCTAGAAACGTCTACCTCAGCAGACAAACTGCAACTCGGATTTCCCCCAATGTTTCGAAAATATATCTTAATCAACGATAATAACTGAATGATATAATCATACAAATTCCGAAGATAAATTGTCCCAAGAAGTAATTCCGCATTTACGTCGCTTAATATGGATTTAGTAGGAAATCTTTTAATCGATTGTGTCTTAATTATCCGGTGATTCCACGAAATATGATTATCAACGTGCAATAGATTTGCGTAATCGTAGTGCAAGAAACATGGGAATGAGTGAACTGTGTGAAGGTCAATTTTAAAGTCAGATTGTTAATGGTTTGCCGGAGTAAAGATAACAGGGTTCTATCTCGATTTTTTCCTGGAAAATCAACGTCAAACGAGCTTGCCGTAAGATTATACCCCAAATGTTAGCTGATAGATCAAAAAATGCAAAAGAATAACAAGCAAAGCAAAAATAGTCTACGAAATTATATTTGAAACCTTCAGCTTGCAGGTTTCAAGATAACTTTCACGTAAAAAAAAACCTAAAGCGCTTGGAGCGACCAATCCGCCACGCTTCGTCAAATTTAATTAAAGTAATTTCGGTGAAATTTAGTTGTGATGGCAGACTGAAGACAGTCGTAAAATTCTTGGTATACTACTCTCGTGATTGGAATTAACTAGCGATAGGAAAATAGGCAACAATTAAAGTGACAATACTTACATCTCGGTTTCGAATTATTGAAGGCATACGTTCTTTATGTGAAGACCTAAAATTGGATTTTTCGGGTGTCGGATTGGATTCTTGAGCACGGGATTTCTGAAAATGGATATGAACCCGTGATGAGAATATTTTTAAAAGGTTTTATTCTACTTCGGAAGTTTTAATTGCTTTAACTTAAAAATTGAATAAAACAAGAGTTCAATCGCTCTGTGATGGCTGACAAAGGATATGATTCCATCCATTTTTTTGAATGAAAGGACTCATTTCAAGCCTCAAGAGGAAAGGAATTTCTGTCTTGCAAATAAATAGCATAAAACAACTGAAACTGAATGAAATTAAGGATTCAATTCACTCTACATTGACTGACAGATATAAGAATCCAACTTTAATCATTTGTAACACCCACAATATCTCTATCAACTCTCATTTGTCACATAATATGTCGCTTGTAAATTGCACCTGAACAGACAAGACTAACTAAAAGATAAAAATTGCAAACATTTCTGCTTCGCTTTTAGTGAGTCAACTACTATACAATCACTAGCTACCTTCCCTATTCATAAGAACAATGACTTCCCTCTCCATTGCTTTCGGAATTCTACAGATACTTTCGAAAACGTTCAAAATAACAACAATGATGTTCTATCATGCAAAAGCCTGTATCTAGACGTCAATCCAGAATCTCTTTTGAGAGCAAAGTGTCTTCAGGGAAAGTAGGAAAACATGCTCAATCAGTTTTGCCGTTCACCATCAAAGGACGAGTAAAGTGCATTGACGATGAGACAACCCACGAAAAATGGTATGTGGCATGTGTATGACACTTGCACTGAGTACTGTCCTTAATCACTATCGAGCATGAGATGAATGCATTATGAAGGACTTTTTATTGCGAGAGGATTTAAAAATTGTCGCAAGATACAAAGGATACCTGGAAAATATCACTGGTGCATTTCGTTGAACTGAATATTTTACAGGGTTGAATTCTATCAGAAATGCTTGGTGAGTTCAGTATTGTATCTCGGAAAGGACCTCAATCGATATAATTAATTATCCCTGAATATATTGGTTAATATAAGCATTGAGCTATCGCAATTCGCAATAAAGTTTTGAGGGAAATAGATCGTACCACTAAATCTTAAAAATCACCTTAGACTAAACAATGATGGCTGAGAGGTAGAGAATGATCAGAAGATCCAACCGAATTCTCAGTATCATTCCAAATGACATCCAACGTGAGATACGAATGCACGACTCTGATGGACAGATTCGCATGTCCTACCAACTAAGGGCTTGGGATACCCTTTTGACTATTTCCAATGATTATTTCAGATACGCTTCTTTGTGCAATACAAAATGGCACTCAACTTCTTCTTTTTCATTAGCCTTTGTTCCGTTTACAAACAGGGTCGGCTCGGTTGATCGGTTGCGCCATTTTATTCTATTAAAGGCCTGATCTGGATGCAACCGCGAGATTTTCAAATCCCCATCCAGTGTATCAAGCCACTGTTCTTTCGGCTTTTGGTCGCTTACCATCGACTTCGATGTTCAGATCAATCTTGGCAAGTGAAATCTTGTTAGCGCGAATTACGTTTCCATACCATCGAAGACGTCTCACTCACCATTGTTCGATCGGTGCAACCCCATATTGATTGCGGATATCGTCATTTCGGATGTGATCAAAGCGTATCATGCCACTAGTCCAAGAGAACATCTTCGTCTCTATTACCGCAAAACGCCATTCATTGTCTTTTATAGTCGGTCGACATTCAGAACCACAGAGGACGACAGAGCCTTTAGATTTGAGACGTTCGTTAATACGTCGATCTCTAAGACATTCAGGTTGCGCTAATTCGTTGGCTGATTATTATTATTCTGTTAAGGGAAACTCGCACCGCATCCTTAAAGAACTATTGTCTCCCTTTTATTGGTTATAGTGTACCTATTGATCATAGTATCCCAAGCAGGCTTATAACCGTCAAGAACTTTAGTATGTTCCCTACTTCCAGATCTTTCAGCTTTGCATCTGATATTAAGTGTTCTGCCAGATGCCTCGACCTACTTTGCACAAGTGCCGGACACTGTCCCAGGACGTGTATAGAGGTTTCGTCATACTCCTCACAAAACCTGCAGGCAATGTCCATAGATATCCCTAGCTTCTCTAGGTGATAGTTCAGCTGACAATGACAAGTGAGAATTCCATCCCTGGTAGGCCCGCCCAGTATAGTTCCCTCAACCGTTCCTCTTCATTCCTTAGAGTCATAACCATGAAACCGTTTTCGATTCCACAGAAGGGTTCTGACCCATGTAAAGGCGTCCCTGCTCCCTTCTTGGCTAGTTCGTCTGCTACACCTCGTTGTCTTCCAACCCAGCATGGCCTGGAACCCATCCAGACCTTGGACTTTCTTGGGCGAGCCGAGTGTATTCAGTATCTCAAGGCATTCCCACACCAGTTTAGAGTTCACCTGGTTGGACCTAAGCTATCTTCTGCCCCCTGTAGTGCCTTTGCAGATTAAAGGGGACACATTTGTCTATGGCGTATATTCCCGCCTGGAATATACTAGTGTACCTGCCCATTGGCTCAAAGTACATTTTCCTTGGACCAATGACACCGGCACCCGCTCTCTCTGCTATGAGGAATCCGTCAGTGTACCAAGTAATCAGTTGCTGGTTTAAGCCGTATGTCGCAGCAGCCACGCTCTCCCAGTTTGTCTTGTTACTCCAACGTATTTCAAACTTCTGATCGAAGTGAAACCTCGTTGTCATGTTATCCCTTGGTTTCAGCGTTGGCATTAACCCGAAATATTTAAATCGCTCAGTTCTGAGCAGGTCACTGAGATCTGAAAAGAATAGGCCCCACAAATATAAAAGCAGAACCCACAACAAATCATAAATCATGCTCTACCGGCTGAGCTAGTTGGATTGATAATTACGGCCCAGAATGGTCCTTTCATTATCATCAACGGCCCAACAACCGGTATCGGGTCTAGACCTGCCTTAATAAGGAACTCCAGACATCCCGGTTTTCCACCGAGGTCCACCAATTCGAGATCCCTAAAAGCTCTCTGGCGTCCTGACCTACGCCATCGCTCCATCTTAGGCAAGGTCTGCCTCGTCAGCTTTTTCTACCATAGATATTATCCTTATAGACTTTCCGGGCTGGATCATCCTCATTCATACTGATTAAATGACCCGCCAACCGTAATCTATTGAGCCTGTGTGCCAAAAAAAGGGGAAGAGAGAAGGAAACACTACGATTGCAAAAAACTGTTTCAATTGTGGGAATAAGGACTACCTAAGCAGAGGTTGTCCAGATAAGGAAAAGGGGAAAAGATATTTGGGATCTCGAGGATTACGTCATATCGCGATCAAATGTACGTAAAAAACATTATGAAACCAGTGAAAGCAATAAACTGAGAATTATATTAGACAGCAGAAGGAAACGGATAGACGAAGAGATGACAGAGGAAATAGGGATATAACAAGGGCGGAAAGAATAGAAATCGCAAAAGAACGATAGGTGGTGAGAAAAAAGGAAGCCATAACGAAAAGAAAGGAAGATGCAAAATGTCATTAAAAGAAAGGAATAGGCAGAATGCAGGGACGAATCAATGCGAATACGGACGCACCAAGCCATCAACAAAGCAGGAAAACCCATTTGAGAAGTTTCAAAACCGCAGAAGCAGAGCATTTGATAGTTTGCAACGTGAAACCGTCATCCCAGAAATTTCAAAGTAATACGGGAGAAGCGAACAGATAGAATATGGCAATTTGCAATAAGGGAAGTTAAAAAATAGTATGACAAAGCTGAGCGAAATTGCATAAGGGTATCATTCAAGGCATTGCAAATCCGCAAGGAGTCATTTTTCGAGAACTGATGAATCCGGCTAGTGTTAATTTATTGGTCTTGCAAATATCGATATTTCGGGGACCAATTGTTCCCCTCACCAGTGCTAACAAATCTGCCGAGCAGACAGCAGAAGGGAACAAGTGGTTTCCGAAATATCGGCATTTGGAAGACCAATAAATTAACACTAGCGAATAGGAAAAACAAGTTTTTATTATTTCAATTAATGAAATGTCCACCCAATAGCTCCAAGGCATCAAGTAGTGATTTCCCACTTGAAACCTTACTAGGTTCTGGAAAATTGAAATGAAGTGTGCGATCTACCATCTCCAACTTCTTCTCACCTACTTTCTTACCAGAAGCATCTGCTACCCCTAAAATTAAATATATTCCGAAGAGTGGAACCACTACAGTAAGCACTTGCAGTTGACGCGTTTTGATTGAAAAGTAAAATGTGTGGATGTACCTTTCTTGGCTAGAATTTATTAAAACAAAGACGTTCTTCCGGGAACCACTTATTTCCTTCCTTAATGTTTAGGAGGAAATAAATAGCTGCTAGTCCGGAGGCACTCCCTCCTCCCAACGAGGAGGAGTCAGAATTCCGCTTGAAGATTGTGTATCTCCAGTCTTTTGAGATTATCGAATCGGTAATCACCAAGGACAAAATTGGCTGGATTATTAATAGCTTCCTCGCATATAAATCTCCGAACCCAGACGGCATAATGCCAGTCATACACCAGAAACGGCAAGAAAGGGCTGTGTTGGACATTGAAGAGATTTATCAGAACCGTTTTTTCGTTCAGACATATACCCTTAGAGATGTGGCTTCCATCCGGAAAGCGAGCAGTTGCGACCATGAGTCCCGGATAATTTGTCTTTTCGTGTTGAAGATCCTAGAGCGCATTCTGGACATCCAATTAAGGATAATCGTGAAGAGGTCATTCTTCTCTTTTAGCACGCATACCTCAAAGGCAAATCCACAGGAACCGCTCTTCAGAGGTAGTAACATACCTTAGCTGCCTCCTTGGAAATAGAGGGAATATCAAGGCCATCAAAGATGATCTAATCCGAATAGGATTGGAGGGGTGCCTTCCGCAATAGAGGTTGAAATTATGGAGAGCGTATTGAGAAAGGTTTGCTTGTAGGAACAGAGGTGAAGCTATTCACCACCAAGACGAATGTACTCGAGTTTCATTTTACGTGGCAAATGGATAAAGACTAGCACTTTCCTTGAATGGCAAATTCCTGGCTGAATCTTAAGTTAAGTTGGAAACCAAGAATAGAACTAATAGTTAAGAAGGCCTATACAGCCTTCTACCTCCGCAAGAGGACCTTCCTAAGGAAATTGAGTCTCCGACCGAGGATGATTTTTTAGATGTACATAGCCGTAGTTCGTCCCATGCCAACGTACGGTTCTACCGTGGTGGTCGGCGGTGAGCAAAAAATACAATACAATAGAACCGAGTTTAATTGGATTCAAAGAACAGCACGCGCCGTTACCACTGGGGCTCAGAAGTTCTGCCCGACGGATGCCGTCAATGTACTCCTAGACCCCCTCTCCCTAAATTTAAATATTAAATACTGTAAATCGTGAACAGCTGTCCGACGCCGTGCGTCCGGATGTTGTACAACGAATTCCTACGACCATTGTAATGTCCTGGATGATATACCTTGAGAACTTTTAGTAATCCCAATGTCCTATGCCACACGCAATGGGAGTTTCAAGAGGAATTTTGTTGCTGGCTTTCCAACCAGGGCAGGGTAGAAGACCGGCCACATGTGACCAAATAAGCGGAGGTACTAGAGGCCTGTCGACGGCTAGGGCATGATTCGAGTCCATAGCGCAACAGACATTCTGCGGTCATTAGCACTTTGTATTCATTCCGGCTGGTGGGGCAATGCAGGGACGTGTTGAACAGTCTGGGAGGTACATTCCTTTGTTTCCGATCACCGAAATGACAGGACAGGCTCTCGGATTGGCCAGGAGAGATTTCGCGCTTGACAGTCCCTTGGTGGACGCAATTTGCGTATCGCTGGCAGGTGTGAAGAGCAGAATCTCCTCGTACTATTTGCCGCTGACTCACTACAGATGGCGAAGGCTCACCACCGGCGCTAAGTCAAGGAGAATCTGGTTGAAAATAATAAGGCCCGATTGTCAGAACTTTCGAGCTAGAAGAGCTCAATCGCATATATTAGTCAACAGGGGACAATGCGGCTAGATTCGGCATACCTTATAATTCGCATTTTCGAAATTGCGGAGAAAAGGGAGAAACGCTCAGGCAGAGTCCAGCCAGAGCGCGGTACGGACACTATGTAAAACTGAACACCACAACGCTAATGGGCTGTTCGGAGCGATCACTGATATCTATCCATCTATTCGGCCGCCAGGACAAGCTTAAAAATGTTCGTTGTCAGTGTTATCACGATCAAGATTCTTTACACCCTGAAGAAGTATCAATTCATGCCAAATACCCTAACCAAAGAAAGGTTTCAATGTAACACGAATGAGAAAAGATATCAATGATTCCTTGATAGATTGTCAAATTCGATTGTTATGATAAATGATTTTGCCTTGTCTATTTCACATTAGTAAGCCCCAGCAAGATGTACTCATATAGAAAATGCTATGATGTGCAGTGCAATTAGCACCCCATACGACCAAATAAACCTCATATTTAAAGAGCTTGGGGTTGACAATAAGAACCAAGTCCTTATTGATTTTTTCATTATTTCTGCCAATACGTATTTTTTATGTTTGATAAGAAAGTCGGAAGACCGGAAGCTGGATGCTTCAGATATGAAAGGCTTTGTGTATTTATTTTATAAAAACATCTGAGCGAGCATTTGTCCCATTGTGATGTAGCACGTAATATATGCAAAGATTATTTGAGAATACACACTTTCGCCTGATACTGACATTCAAAGCCTTTAATTTGCGACAACTTTGGCCTAATCTAAATTCATTAGTAATAGTGCGATTTCCACCAAACTTGGTAGAATCATGCTCTATGTTGTAGCCTTAATTCGTGCGACAGACAGTAGATCGATTTCAATAATGTTTTGTTAGACACAAAACCTTAAAAAACAGGATAACAATTATCGAATAATGACTTGAAAATCTCCTCTTTACAATTCATTGATTACAATTTCATAGCTCATAGCTAATTTCCCAACACCTCGAACTACAAATCAAATTAACTAATAAACGCAACCAAACATCTCTCACACCCAAAGGTTAATAATCTCATTAATTCCCAACAAATTCTTCATACCACACTCGTTTGTTGACATTCAATTTGAATTTTTTTCTAGCTCTACATATACACGCGCAGAAACAAAAAAAAATTGCTCAATTTACTTGAGCAAGTTCCATGAGCTACATAGACAGAATGTCTGCTGTGCCTTTGAGTGACTCACTCAATTCCAATTAATGAATGGGCGTGCGATTAAATGGATGTAACTGAACCACCCAAACAGAACGGAAGTGAGGACTCAAATAGTAAATGGAGAAATGTTATTAAACTGGCAATGAGACAAGCGAAGCATAGTTGTGAGTGATCCATGTCCTTGGTCGGAGATGTATTGGGTTTTTTTCTGGTGAAATTCACCAAATCATGTTCCCTTTTTTATGTGAAATTTATTGCATTATGGGAGCTGGATCCGATGTGTGTTTACATATGTTGTTAGTACGAACCCAGCCTTGGCACTAATCCTCTGATTCAGATCGAATCTGGTGTGGTGTTGAGTTTGGCAATTGAGCAAAGGTCGTTTAAGAGCTAAATCCTCGACAACTCCGTCCTTACTTGAACAACGAACCGTATCAGGTTGGAAATGAAGTACTTGCGGTTTTTTGCAGACGTTTTTGACATGATTATGAGCCTATTTAAAAGGGGAATCAAACTATTGCCTGCGATCTTTAACGGGTCGCCACGATACGGGGAGTGGAATGAGTAGTTCTCACCCTCTAACCGGCACCTTAGGTAATAACGTTGAGAAAACCTCTCGGTGAAGAGCGAACCGCTTACAATCGGGATACATTAGAAGTCCTAGGAGCCGTCGACAGCTCTCTGCCAACATTGATGGGGTGATGTGAACTTAGCTCTACCAAGATGGTAGTTGCGTGGTTTATCGGGAGCCAGCCCCTTCAAGACCCTAGTCAGGTAGTGTGCATTGAAGCGGTATTAGTAGATCGCGTTGCTCCGAACGAGTCCCGAATCAGCTAAGCGTAGGTCAGGCCTCAGGGAACTGGGATAGGGGCTTTCTTCCCCAGGGTACACATCATGAAAATGCGTCGCTCACCGCGGCACCTAGCGAAAAAGGAAAAGCAGGCTGAAACACCTGATGATACCGGAACGACAAAATAAAAAAGAATCCTTGCAAAGTAACGCGGCTGTCGATAAGGGGGCGGCAACTCCAGTATCCGGCAGTGCTCCTGTTCCGCAAAAAAAAAAACCAGTTAAAGTCGCTAGACCTGAGCAGGTAGATTCGGTTGAATTAAGTCCCAGAACAACTAACAAGAGTACGTTTTGCGAAGCTCTCGTTTCTAGTCTAGGGCCTATGTGCTCTCTACAAATCCGAGATCTTGACTATTTCACATAAATGATCGAAGTGGAAGAGGTCATAAAACGAGAATGTCCAGAGGCAACCGATTGCGCTGAAAGGTATTACTTCTCGCCGAGCAACATGCGAGGAACTCCTTCGCAGCCTGAAAATAAAAACAGATAACCCCCACCAAGTATTACAAGTGTCTAAACTATGGACACTCGTCCCCAACTTGTCACGGAGCCGACAGGAGGACAGCGCCAGCGCCATAGATGCGATCAGGTAGGCTGCCAAAGGAAGATCTAGAAAAAAAACTAGAATTGAGTTCTCTGCAAGGATCGTGTAATGTCTGATGAAAGCGTTGTACACACTGCTGATTTTGGGCGGTGTTCAGTCTTCAGGGTGGAACTAGGAAGCGCTCAGGTGCGACTAACATGATCCACATCCTACATGATAATCAGCGAGCAATACCGAGACAAGAACCCAGATTCATAGCATCTCGACCCGTACCATACCCGTACCGTTGCCATCTGGGTTAACGTCTGTCCGCTATATGCGTGACACGGGTTGGATTCGAGAACTTGTATGAACATAAGTCATTACAAATGGCGCCCAACGTGCGACCCTGAGATTAACAGCCTATGCTCAACTAAATGAAAAAAAAAATTAAAGTTCTTTCAACAGAAATTTGAGGACACTACCCTCCCGAAACCATCCCCAAATCTACCGCAAAACTCATAGATGCCGAAAAACCATCCTAATTTCGAAATTTTATTACAATATATGCACAGGAAAACTCCGGTCCACAGTGCTTATCAATGCAGAAACACAAATCGAGTAGTTACCCCCACAGAATAAGAGAATAAATAAGCAAAACACAAAAAGGGAAACTCGAGAATTCAATCTACTTTGTCTGGAATCCGTGAACGAGATGAGAATGCTCCATTGGGGATGGCCGAACCCAGCACCTAGCTGCGATCTCCGGTATCCAACCAAATGCCACATGCTCATCCTTTCCTTCCTCCTAAAGAGAGAAAATGAAAACGAAATCACGATTTTAAGTCGAAAAATTGACCAGAGACGAAGTATTGGGAACAGCCCGACTAACACAGTTGATAGAGCATGACACTCTTAATCTCAGGGTCGTGGCTTCATGCCCCACATTGGGCACTATTTGTAATCTTCTTCCTCTTTTTCTTCAGCTTTTGTCTCGTTCACAGCGGGGCCAGTTCGTCGGGATGGGCCAACGTTTCGGCTGCGAAGGAAGCATCCCTAACGTAACTTTTGTGACGAAATCTCTGGCACCATCGGTGGACAAGTGACAAGTTCTAGAAGACTTCGCGGAAAATTACCACGAGTAAATCGCGTTCGAAGTGGTTGACGCTATTTGTCGGCGTGCAACAACCCAGCACTCTCACTGCACGTGGAACGTCGCGAAGGTGAATATCGAGAGATTTGTCGAAGCTCTTGGAAAAGGCAGGGTCGAGTTGAAGAGCACTTCGGGTGGGTGATAGCGTTGCAGCCGACCCTGTCGCAAATTCAGTGATGAAGTTCGTAACTACAGCCTGGTAAACTTTCATGCCTCCGAGGTGCCTCCAGCCGGGGCAAGCCTTCTATGTACTGGTGGACGGCAGAAGTTACCGACCGATGGAAGGAGTGTCATAAGTTGCATGCGCTATAAATGCAGAGTATAGATCATCCAAAAGGACTGGCAGAATTTAGTCAAGTAGGTAAGTGGGGACCCCGCGAGAACTTGGCTATAAACTTGTCATCCGGAAAATCGGTGCTCTGCAGAAACCCTGCATACTTAGTACCGATCAGATGGATCGCATTTTTCACCTGAAAGAGCTCGAAGATAAACCGTGAAACCATGAAAAATAAGAAGGCACCAGGCCCAGATGGTATGCCGGCAGAAGTTTACAAACTGGTGTTCCGAGCCACGGGAGGATGGAGATCACGTCGGGATTAGGACAACGATCCATACTAGGACTGGACCTTTGGAGCGCCTGGTCGGTTATACAAACGACTTTGCTGCACTTGTTGCGGAATGCACTGTTGAACAGGCGCAAAGCAAACTTGGCATATTGATGCGACGGGTAAGCGAGTGGATGACTGCTCATGGTTTCAGCCTTACGCCGGGTAAAACTGAAGTAGTCATCTTGACCACAAAGAGAATCCTGATCCTGCGTCCCATATCGATAGGCGAATTGATTTAACTTGAAGAGGAACTTTTCTGAGTAAATCAAAGCAACAGCTTGGACCTTTAGTCGATTAACGGCGAATGTTGTCTGTTCCTCTCTATGGTGGGAAGAAATGGACTGATGCACTTAGCAGCAGCAGATGTATCGTAAGCGCCTTACCCAAGTGTAGAGACGGGGAGCTTTGCCAGTGGTGTGGGCTTATCACAATGTCTCAGAACCGGCCGTGATGAGGACCGCGGGAGTGATCCAAGTTCCCATCATTGCTAAAAAACGTAAAGTCATCTTCACCTACAAAGGCAAAGATTTAAAGGGGGTGGTTGTTTTTGAAGAACACCAACGCACACTAGCTGAGTGGCAATTCTCTTAGTAAAATGAGTGAAGAAGTAGATGAACTACGTGGCTCAGCACCAATTAAGATCCCTGGCTGAACCGAAAGCATGGTTAGATTGAGTACTATCTTACCTTCTAGCTTAACTTCTAAGTGGGCATGGAGGTTTTCAGTCTTACCTGCACAAAATTGAGAATGCGAAATCTCTTGATTGTGTACTCTGCAATGGAATGGCGGACAGCGCCGAACACACCTTTTTCTCTTGTAAAAGGTGGGATAGGTTTTTTTTTTCTTTATGCAGATACAGGGGGGTTTTGTCCAGACAACCTTATCAGAAAGATACTGAGGAGCGCTGGCAGATGGAGTCGTATTGCCCATTACGTTCGGGTTCTTCGTGTTGCGAAGAAGAATGAGTTCGACCGATAGAGGGAGCGGATAGCAAGCGATTCCTTGAATCAGCAACTCCGTTCCTCCCCTCCCATCCCGTTAGTGAAAGGAACTGCCTGACTTAAAGACTTTCTAAGCCGGTAGGGCTGGCCCGAAATAATGTGTCAAACAGTTCAAGGCTAGTTCTCTGATGACAGGGGGTCTTTAGTTGGTAGTCGGACACTCTGAGAACAAACTGAGACTGTGTGGATGCCCTATACTCCACAAAAGAGTAAACAGGAGACATACATAACTTCCTTCCTTCCAACTGATGAAAAGAATAAGTTGCGACTGAATCGGAAGAAAACATTGCCGTATAAAATTAAGTATTCTGACGCCCTATTTAGTCCTAGGAATGCCTCCTTTCATATTAGTCCTCAAACGGCATTTTAGAAGTGGATTAATAATTTCACTATAAATTTATCGATGGATTGAATCATTACAGAGCTCTTGGCCCGGAAAATTTAGCGATGATATCAAATTGCAGTTTTTAATGGACAGAAACGATTATGCCTGAAAGATGGAAAGCGACGTGTAATAAAATGGACAATATAAATTCAAAGCGATCTCGTTTCTTCGAAAAATATGTAGGTACTCAGATTAATTGAAAATTGTATCAACATTCAAGTTATTCTGCCATTAATGTAGATCCATTTATTATAACTTCCTAATAACCCTCTTTTCACCCTACTTTCGACTCAACGGCTTGACACATATGCCGAGCATCTACATTTCTTGAGGTTAAGTGTTACGAAAGTTTCTAGATGTTCCTTCTTTTTACTTGAACTTTTCTGATTACACTCTTTCAGTTTTATTACTCGTTACTCCTTTTTATTACTTAGAAAAGTTCTTAGCCTTTTAAGATCGTAGCAAGAAAATTGTTCGCTGTATTTATTTGTATTTTATGAATTACGACCAATTGATCCAGCATAATGAAAGTTCTAGCTCCTGGAAAACATCAATCACAAAAATTACTCTAACGTTAGAACTTTATTGTTTGAGTTTCCCGGTATGACAGAAAGTGGATTCAAGTAGAAGTTTATGTATTGCAGCATTTCATTAAAACAGAGAAAATAAAGTGAACTTCGGTAATAACTCTAACTTCACAATAAATCGTAAATCATTTAGTTTGGCGTAACTCTTTGTAACAGTAGCTCACATCAGGTGTTTAGGAACGAAGTTAACTCTGCATTTGGTAGACAAGAAAAGATCAATTTAGAAATCGATATGAAAAGAGTGAAGGACCGCTTCTAGAGTACATTTTTGAGAATGGTCTGGGGATGGGCAATGGTTCTCCAGTTCAGATCAACGCAAAAGGAATCACCTTCCCATGGAAGTATCAGATCAATTCAAATTTCGGAAATTGACTGCATAATTTGGTGGTAAAACACTTCCAAGGACACACCTTATGTCTGAAAATACTTTATTTCCCCCGAGCCCGTGAGTAAAGCAAGTATGAAAATTAGGTTCTACAACTACATCTCATTTTTCTTTGCTACCCTGGGATCACCAATTTAATATGCATTGATTAAATCAATAACATCAGCACATATATCGTCAAACTATACAAGGTTCTAAACATAAATATAATAGGGAGATCAAAACTTGAAATATCTTTGGAAGGATTTAGAGATGTAATTGTGCGAATTATTGGGTATTAGTTAAGGTCTCGATATAACAAATTGATCAAAAGATGGGCAAATGATAGAACTGTGTGCAGAGAAAGAGAGGTGTATCGTAGCCGTGCCCTTTGTGGCTTGAGTTGAAATAATCAAAGACTAGCGAACAATAGAAACAGTTTACCACGGTCGGAGCGAAACCTCGAATATTTATAGATTGTTGAGCACTAACTAACCGATATTAGCCGCTTAGAGAACGATCTCATTGGCAGGTAATCCTTTGTTGCTTTTAGTATAATCAGTGACTGATTATAGAGCAGCAGAGAAACTCATAGGCCACAACTGGATAGATCCCACCCTCCTCTTCATCATGCAACAAGAATTTCGTATTTCTCTCTCTCTTTTTCACTGCAAAAAATACCCTCGATGGATAAACCAATCAATAAAATGTTGCTAACATTTGTTCCAACTTTGATTCTATTCCAGCGTTACCCCAGGTAATTTGCTCTCCGGTCTATAAACTGGATTGGTTGATATTTAGTCAACGGAACGGAACGAATTTCACACATCCTCTTCTCTTTCATGAAATGCATCATTCGGTTCTATTTCTACTATTCTATTTACTACTGCGGACAAGCATTAAAATTTCTTGCCGCCCATTCGCACTGAGTAATGTGCCTGCCTAATCTCGTCGGCCCTATCATCGTGAAACGAATCAAGACCCATTTCAAAACTGGAAAAGCACCAGATCATTCTTTTAGCTTAAGTCCTCATCCACATCCGCTTCTATTAAAAGGGACCACTCCACAAGACGTTCGCATATATTCGAAAAGAAATGCCGATTTAAGCGGCTATATATGTATATTTTGAAGGAGTCTTGAACTGTGCTTTACTTACAGCCGTTTGTAACGCAATATGGCGACATGACCAAGAAGAAATTAAAAGGTAATTGGTTTACTGAAATGAGCTTCAGCTCTCCCTAGGACTGTCCGAGATGTCCGTACTCCTCCTCTAGTAGTCTCCGCAAAGTGCTTAGTGTCACCATCTTAAGAGAATAGGTTGCACTGCATGGCGTATCCAGCAATGCAATTGTCCACTTTCGTCTTCGGATCATACTGCGTATGGGTGGCAGACCTGTGCGCCAATCAAGTTCTTCGTTTATGATAGTATCAGGCCAGCGTACGCCGATGATACTATGCAGACAGGTGTTAACGGAGGCTTGAAGCTTTTGAGAAAGAGTGGGATTCACTTTCCATCTGCTACTCCAATATAGCAACACAGAAAGAGCACTGACACAGAAGAGTTTCAACTTGATCATGGCGTTGAGATATCTGTACATATTTGCAAATTTTAGACAAGGCAGCGAAAGCGGATCTGGCGCCGTTAATGCGTTGGGCAATATCCAGTTCGTTGTCACCGTCGACAGAAACCACGCTTCCCAGATGCCCATTGGCATAGATAGGGAGGGAGAGATGGCCCCTCAAACTAGTTGGTGGTGGCTGGTTTTGTTGGTGTTTATCTTCATTCCAACTCTCTTGCCTCCCTGTCATCATCCATTGATTCCTCCATGTCTTCCGAACAAAGTAGTATGAAAAATGTCACCAATAACAAGAGGAAATAGTATCCGTGACACAATGCAACCCTGGCGGACTTCATTTTGGACCTCAAAGCTATTAGTTTTTTCGGAATACTCCTACTGTGTGAAGCACGACAGATACACTGTTCACGATATCGAAAGCTCCCTCGAAATCGATGAAGAGCAGGTGCAACGAAGATTTAAACTTCGCGCATTGTTCCAAAGTGATCCGTAAGGCGTTGATGTGCTCAACGCAGGAGGATCACGAGCGGAAATCAGCCTGCTATCTGTCAAACTTCTTCTTCCTTGATGCGTTCCAGGATAAATAACTCTGCGGGGAGACCGTCAAGCTGCGACTTTACTCCGTTTGAGTGCAATAATGGTCCAAATGACTTCTTTTCTGCTTCGAGGATCCGCATGTTACGATGACTAGCCTCACGGTTAAGAACCCTAGTGAAGTGTTTTTTCCACCTCTTCAGTTGCTCATCATCATGGATGAGAAGTCTACCGTTAACGCCCTTCTTTCACATCTTCGTCTTGTCTCACCAACCCAAGAGCAAATTATCTTTTGCCATGGCACACACTATTCTGAACTATCCGGGATTTTGCTCGGTATCAAGTTTCGAGCATTCCACGCTCGCCATCAATCGCAGCGGACAATAGAGCTTTCAACCCCTTCCGCTCATCGATCCGCTTCCACGATTCCGTAATCAACCAGCGTCCGATCAGCAGGATAGTTCTCCCTCCTTGTGAGAAGAAGCGGACACAAGATAGTGATCCATTCGGGAGCCAATGTCAGCGCCTCTCTTGTTACACACATCCAGAGGACAACTCCCAAATCTATTGCTGATCGCAAAGTGGTACATCTGATTGCTCGTTGGGTGTCGGCCAGTTGAAACCCTGCTGAGCCAGGCCAGGCATAATCGAACAATGGGTGACCAATGATGAGGGAATTGAAACTGCAGAAATCTACCATTATCATTACGGTCGCCAAGACCTGCTTCCCCATCACATGTCTGAGCGAGATGTCGTTAGAGCCCATCTTGGCATTCAAATCGCCCATCACGATCACAATGCCACCTTTAGGAAACCTCCCCTAAACTGCGTCTAATTACTCGTAGAAAGCTTCCTTCTCCACTATAGGGAAGTCTCCTTTGGTGCACCGCATTGTACAATTGTGGTTTGGTTTATTGGAAGAGGCCCCTATCGAGAACTAGTAAGATGTCTCACATATCTGATATAAGGCGCCTGAAGGTATCGAGACGATTTAGGTCTTTATTCCAGTAAAGGTAATCATGACCGCAAGCCACATAAAACCAGATTGGTATTTATCGATCAAAACATGAAAAAGAAGTATATTTTGTTTTGTGTCTTAATTTGTTACAAAGGCCACCTTAGGCATACAACAACCGTTTATCTTCCAGCAGGACAACGACCCTAAGTGTACTTCCTTTTCGGCCCGAGAATGGTTATAATGTTCATGCCAACTCTATATGCCTCCATCTGTATGATTTGCTCGAACTGCAGGGTCATAAACAGCACATCTCAATGGTTTGCTCCATTTACCATTTAGTATCTTTTCGTCACATTTCTTGATGCCATATTTTTTCCGCTTCCGCCAACACTGCATCCCACATTACACAAGGAAATTTTGTAATCGGCATCGTTCGTCACCGAAGTGCAGAGCACTCAGTCAGAGAATCGTGCATTCCCCCACCTTCCTCCAGCATCTCATAGAACAGAGCGTGGATAATCCCTCAATATCAACTCGGATCACTATCTCGTTGGCATGATGCTCCGAGCTCGAATAACAATACCACCCAAAATCCCTTCTGACAATCAGGTGAGACATAACACTGACGGCATCCACAACATAGTCCTCCGTAACACCTATAAGGGGGAAATGGATACCGCAATAACCGCAGTCAACAGAGATCCTGGAGATGAAGTATCAACAATCACCTGAAGAACGTTATCATAAATACGGCCACAAACATACCCCAGCCGCAAAAAGAATCGGAACGGCTGGTTTGACGATGAATGTAAAAATAGGGACTAACGATTTCGTCCAGGGCAGAGGCAACTCATCAGACGCTGCCTCACCTATCCTAAACAATGATGAATATAAGCTAGCTGCGGAACGGAAGAATGCTACATACCGAGTAATGTTGCATTCTCAAAAGACGCGCGGAGACTTATCACGAACTTCGTCGAAAGGAGAAGCCACTTCAAAGACGGAAAAAGGAAGCCTGGGAGAACCAACAGGTCTGTGGACTTGAAAAGTGCAGGGAGCAACCGCACCAGGCGCGAAAGTTTTACCAACAAGTCAGCATGATGAAGCCTTACACACCTCGATGTTCATCCAGCCGAGACAAAGAGGGAAGTCTGATTTCCGACTGAATCGGCATATTGGAGCGATGGGTTGAGTACTTTGATGAACTACTGGACAACCAGAACAGAGTTGAAGGTCCTCCCAACTGAAGACGACGGACAAATACTGCCACCACCAAGTATAGAAGAAACAGTCCGTACAATTCATTGGCTTAAAAATCATAAGTCGCCAGGAGCTGATGGAATTACAGCCGAGTTGGTTAAATATGGAGGCGACCAATTACATCAAGTGGTTTATCAACTTGTGTCCAATGTGTGGGACAGCAAATCAATGCCTGACGACTGGCAAAGAGGCATTATCTGTCTCATACATAAAAAGGGAGATATCACACAGTGCAGCAATTATAGAGGTGGCACGTTGCAGAGTACCATCTATAAGATATTCTCCTCAATGTTTGCTAGGCCGGATAGCCTTATACGCTCAGAACATCATTGGAAACGTGGGTTCTTAGCAAGAAAAATTGCGAACTCCTCTTGGCCGCATTCAAGAGAAGAATCCTCCGAAGAATTTTTGGCCCCCAACATGAGGATGGACGATTCCGTAGCCTACATAACGACGAAATCTATGAGCCTAAATCCGGCTCAACAGGTTGCGGTAATCAATACCGATGAAGATGATCCAGCCTGAAAAGTCTGTAAGGGCAACATTTAAGGTAGGAAAAGAAGACGAGGCAGACCCTGTCTGGGATGAAGCGATGGCGTAGGTATGAACGACAGACAGCTTTTAGAGATATTGAATTGGTGGACCTGGGCGCAAAACCGGGGTGTCTGGAGTTCCGTACTACGTCAGGCCTAGACCGGATACCAGTTGTTGCACCGTTGATGATGATGATAGCGAAGACGATTCGACATCTACGAGTTTAGATTTCAATATTTCGTTTTTCATAAAAAAATGTCTTTTATTGACGAATTCCACTTTTATTCACGACTGTTCTCCTCGAGAAAAATGGGAAAGACAACACTGCATTTTGCATAATTTTTAGATCTATTAATTTCCCGGAAGCTCAAGGAGTTTAGAATCATTTAGCAGTAGCAAAGTAGACAACCTTCCTTCAATCTGGCATGTATACATTTTCCTCTCCTTCTGAACTCCCTTAAAAATCCGCCCTTGTAAAAGTTGTGGCATCTCTGGCCGCTGCAACGCACCATGCACTTGATTGCATCCGAAAACTTTTGTCATCGGAACTAGATCCAACATTGGCAGTGACGGCAATAAAATGAATTTATTGCTTTCGCCGCCTGACAAGTGTCTGAGCGTGTTCGCCTGCATGTCCACCGGCATCAAAAGTCGAGCAAGCGGGCAGCCAGCGAACAAATAGTCGCCGAGCCAGCAATTATTTTGCATTTCCCCGTGGGGCAGATTGCGGCTGTGAACTGAATCACCGCCGGCCCCGGAGATACTGTTCAAAGATTGCGAGCAGCGGAACGCCTCGAGGAAGTGCATGCCTTTTGATAAACTGACATTCCCCGCATCGACGACACACCGGCCTCCACCGCGCACCACCGATGAGTCAATGGGATGGGTTGACTGACCCGCTGCGAGGGAGTTTGGGAGGGTCAAGGCCAACCAGCTAATATGCCGGAAAGCAACCACTTGGGCCGCTCAGTTCCGCAACCAGCATGGTCCCACCGCCGGAATGCCAATTTTTGGAGCTCGAATTTGTCACCTAATCGTCGCTGAGATTCCATTCCAGTAAGAAGTCGCTTCCGCGGCTGATTGGCTCACTGCCGGCCCACGAAAGCGAAAAGCGACCGGGACGAGTCTTTCTAATTAAGTCGAATGACAACAGCACATACACCTTGGACTGACTGGGGCCGCGGCTGCAACGTCACGAGTCTATGTAACGCGGAATTCCTCCGAAAGCGGGAGGATGGTGTCATCGCTCGTGTGAAGAAACGGCGATGAGGTGGTGGCGGCAGACCGCAGAGTACACGAGAAATTCGGTGTCATCATCGCGGTTGGCACCCGATTCCACGAAGCGTTTATTCCTCGGAAGTGAGCCAAGGGCTCTTCCCAGCTTGGCGGACATGCCTGGATGGGGCGCAGCCTGTGACCCACGTCCACGACGCCTTCCTGGGAAGAACCGAGAACACACTTGCACTGCGAGAAAAAATGAGGCGCAACAGGTAGGAATCGCCGAGCAAGTGGAGTGGGCCGGGTGGAGTTGTCATTCGCATGTTTTCATTCACAAATCATTATTTACATCTTCGGAGTGATTACGAGAGCGTGGACCTGATGCAGGCGGCGGCAGGAGAGCGGTAACATGCGAACAGTCGTCAAGCACTGGCGATATTCGGGCTGAAGATCCAGCGGGGCTCCACTACGCTTTCCCCGCTTGGGCATTTTGTTGGGATGTAGTGAACGCTGGAACTAGCCAAGACGTACTTCACGCCACGCTCAATGGGCAACTGTTGACCTGGAAAATTACTAGAGCTCGGAGTGCGTGAACGACGAAGTCTGGGAAAAACAGCGAGAAATCATGGCGAGAAGGCGCTCCCCGGCAACCCAGCTTCTGGAAAACGTCTGCCATTCATTCGTCGCAAAATTAGAACGCAATTCGCCCGGAATACGGGCACATATTAACCGAGAAAATTCCTGTACACAAGTTGCGGTCGACTGTAAACACAAAGCTGGAGCTTTCCCGAGAACTCGCCTCACCGGAAACTGCCCGAATTTCACTGTATCCACCGTCTCGGAGATAACCAGAACCAATGAAAAGCGTATACCTCCATTGCAACATTCATAAATTACACATTTCATTCTCCATTCGCATCTCCTACGACTCCAATCTCGAAAAATTCCGCTGCACACTCAACTTCCAATTGACAATTGCGCTGTGTTTACTTCGATCTGTTTTCGCAATTTCTCACTATAAACTGACACTTTTCTACCATGAAACTAGTCGGCAATCACGTCACAATATCTTGTCCATATTATTCCAGGAAAATCACAATGAAAAATTCAAGATAAACACGAAAATTATTGAAAATTTACTTACCAGCTCGCTGTCGGCTGGCATTTCGGACGCCATTTTCACTCACTTTTTACGACGACGACGAATGCGAGGATCTGAAATGTCGCGCGAAAGCGATTTTGCGTACGTCGCGATGCGTTGTACGAAGTGTACTGGAGCCTGGTCGACTGGCTCGGGCCGATGGACAATGTCGGGCAGTGACGCGCCGTGACGCAAGCGACATGGAGATGAATGGACAGTCAACAGAGAAGAATGGCTTTTGTGACGGATTGTGGACGGGTGCGTTTGGAAAAGGGAACTGTTGTTGTGCAAGGGAATTTGGTAGTTGGAAGTTTGGATAGATGGCTGGAGTGAATGGGCGGGAAGTGATGTTTGAATTTACAAAAATTAAAATTCACTGATTTTTGGGAAATTTGATTATTTAAAAAATGAATTCATAAAATAATGCGATTATTGTCTTCATATAATGTTCATAAGTTCAGCACTTTGACTAAAATATCTTATGAATTATCGTCATTCATGCCACCATCCGTCCAAAATGATCTCCTGGGGAACTAATAAGGATTTCTGTCCACCATATCGTGACCTTTTTTGCGTAATTATTATTAATGGGCGTTTAATAAGGATTTCTGTCCACCATATCGTGACCTTTTTTGCGTAATTATTATTAATGGGCGTTTAAACGATTGACACTTGAGTTATCATATTGAGTTCTAACTTTAGCTAGGACTGATGTTCCTCACTTCTGCTTAGGACTCACCGATTCAGTCGGCTTTGCTTCAGGTTAAGTTTCATGTCGTCATGCGACCTTTCCGTTTTGATCATTGAAAATTATCTTCTGGCACTCTCTTGGACCTTGCTGGGAGTAGGTTCATCTAGCTGGCGAGATGAGTAAGTAACAACGCGCAGACTATCACTCTTGAACCACAAAAGGTGCTGAAAAGGCCCCACGCCAATATAGTATACCATTCGCCAAGGGCTGTGTGACTAAGGGAGAGCTTGGCCTTGAGTTTTTTTTTGTGTATACAAAGGCATAAAAATCATAGAAAGATACGTTAGAGTCTAAGCTAGAGCGGGCGCATGTTGTATTCGTATCCACTAAAAACTACCCTCGGTCTCTCCAGGCCCAGCCCCGCCGGACCACCATTTAAGTATTACTTCGCATAGTGGGTTTACCTTTAGGCATTCATGCTTTTCGTCCTTTGAAATGCCCTCCTCCTTAACTTTGGGCAATGAAGCATCTTATGCGGTATACCACTGCATACAGAACAATTTGGCAAATCATCCAGCCAGCAGCAACGCTGGTACAGCCATCAGCAACGCTGGTACAGCCTGCAGTAACCACCGTGTTCCTTTTGAAACTTGGAAAAACGGAGGAACCAACTACCACATTATAATTGGTTTTTCCGTGTTTCCGTTCAAGCCATACCCTAATCCTTCGAAGATTCCCCCCAGCTACGTTGCCAGAAATTACAAGACTCATCTTATCGCATTACTGCTTTCTATATGCCTCCCCCCCAAACGTCTTGATTGAAGCGGTCATTTTCAGCCAGGTCCTTACCGCTTTACTACATGGAACCTTGTACCGAGTGCATGGTGCCCCCGCTGTGACGATGCAATCTCCGGTGTCTCTTTCTCTCTGAAAGCAGACCAAAAATCCACGAAAACCTATGTCAACCAATTCACCTTTAATTGCGCACCAGTTGCCGGAATTGACATCCAGTGCCAATACGGACGATATAATGTTTGATTTGCAGGTGGCTTATTGGGCTTCGGAAAAAACACCAACGTTTGCTTTTGCCATTGGGCAGGGATATTCCTTCTTTTAGGCATGTCTCCAACGTGCCGGCTAAAAGGTCGGGCCTGGTCTCCACTGTCAACTTCGAAGCTTTGTTAGATATGCCATCCTAATCTAGGGCATATTGTCACCGATCTTACCACATGTTTCCCGCAATGCGTTCGCACATACTGAAGGTATTATGCACTCGTTGAGCTAGACAACCGTTTGCTTTTCGCTGTTTTCGTGGTGAGGAAACGGTGTGGTAACAATCTTTTTCAGGAGGTACGAGCAGGTCACCTGGGACGACCTTGGTAGTCGTTTTATTACCACCCTATAGGCCCTACCACAAAGGTGTATATCCGCATGATCACATAGCTGTTTGAAACAGTTCTCTTTGGAATGGACTCTTTGAAGCGGCATGCAATTGCCTGTGTGTTTCCTCTCGGCCGTCGCTACCGGGCTTTTCTCTGAGCCTTCTGGTAAAGCTTCCTTGTAAACTTGCGATTTAATTGTTCCACCAGTAGTTGGGTTGCTACTAGTAATCGCCTTCTGGGCATAGCAAGATCGCATGCTTCCGTCATCAATCAGGTGATTTGGGTGATTTTTTCTTTGGCCGTACCATCCAGAAATATGTCGGTCCTGGCTACGAAAACATGTCCCCTACAAAAGCTTTTGCCATCCATCTAGGCAAACCACTCGGCATTCTGAGAGAGCTCAATTCACTCTTGATTTCCGTACAGATTACCTGGTTGCTGCTGGGTGTATATTCCCCACTTATTTGCCAAGCGGCTCTACAGGTTAAAGTGGCGCTCATGTATGATAGGTCCACTATAGACCTCAAGCTTCATCCGCTGAAAGTGTATGAGGTCCAACATTCGCGAATACCACGAATAGCTCCGCGAATGCTTCGAGCAGAACACGTTCTCTAACATTTGTTTTCCGACTGCCCCATTCAAGAGCACACGCAATAAAATCACCTGCTTTGATCATCGGCCAACGTCCCCTTGCATCCAAACCAAGGCGTTCAGCAACTACTCATATTCGGCAAGTGTGGCGCTGGGCGGGTGCTCCATTATTTCCTGGAAGGCTCGTTATCTGCAAGGCCATAGCCCTGCTTGTCCTGTTCGATCTTTAACCCAAATGTCACCATTGTGATTCCAATATGGCTCACTAGTTATGGTCACATCGATATCGTTCATCCGTTTGATTTACTTGAGTAGTTCCTGCGCCGCGTGGCAATGGTTGAAGTATATTTGTATCATTGAGATTTGCGTTGAGAGCTTTCCTATATTTCAAGCACTTGCTGCTGCTTGTAATGCGCCTGTCATCCGCACTCATACATGCCTTCGCAATATGACCGAACCAAGGCACCAAAGACACCGTTTCAGTGCCCCCTGCTCCCTAAAGCGCCACCTAACCTATTCCGACCCTCCCAGCTGCCAACAATTTGATTGCTGCCTTCACTGGTAGCTGATGATGGCGGTTTGTTTCCCATCGTAGGCTTTCCTAAGTTCTTACCGCTGACTATTGCAGTTCAATAAGATCGAACTTCTTTTCCAAGGTCTCACGAGAAATGCGTTTTTGGCATCCAGGTTTACTACCATGCTAATTGCGTTCACCGTAGAGCGGGCACGTCGGAAACCAAACTGGCGTTTCGATAAACCATTGCTGGCTTCGACGATGGATAGGAATCTGTTGTAGACGACTCTATCCATCATCTTCCCCATTGTATCCAGCAGGACGATACGGATGCTGGGTTTCCAGGTGGCTTGCCAGGTTTCGGAAGCAACACAAACTTTTGTTTTTTCCACTGAATAGGGAATATTCCTTCTTTTGGGCACGTCTTGAAGGTGTTGGTAAAAAGCTCCGGCCTAGTCTCCACTGTCAAAGCTTGGGTTGGGATGCCAACCAAACTTAGGGCCTTGTTGTCACTGATCCACACATTTCCCGCAGCATCTCCACAGTTGCTGGGGGTATTATGCCTTCATTTCTTTTGGGCACGTCTTCAAGGTGTTGGTAAAAAGCTCGGGCCTAGTCTTCACTGTCAAAGCTTGAGTGGGGATGCCATCCAAACCTAGGGCCTTGTTGTCATTGATCCACACATTTCCCGTAGCTTCTCCATAGTTGCTGGGGGTATTATGCCTTCATTTAACTGGACAACAATTTGCTTTCCCATATTTTCCTGGTGAGGGAAAAGAATGGCAACAATCTGTTTCAGAAGGCGCGGACAGATTATCTGGAGTGATCTCTGCAGCCTTTTCATTGCTACCTTGTAGGCCTTGCCCCAAGAGTTTATGTCGGCATTGTCACACAGCTGTTGGAAGCAGTTCTTTTTGCTTCTCAGAATGGCTTCTTTTAGGTGGCCATGGAGTTGCCTCTGTGCCTCCGCTCGACCGTCGCCACCGGGCTTTCTCCTGAACCTCTGACAAAGCCTCCTTGCCCGGAAACATGCGGTTCGCAAGCATTCATTTTTCATTGTTCCACTAGTGGTTGAGTTGCATATTGGGAGGCAATCGCCTTCTGGGCATAGAAGCATCGAATGCTGCCGTCATCCATCGGATGATTTGGGTGGCTTTTTCTCTAGTCGCACTATTCAGGGATATGTCGGGTTTCAGCGTCTCGGAAAACGTGTCCCCTTCAAAAGTTTTAGCTGTCCAGCCGAGCGTTTTCACCGATGGCTCTTGTAGTCTGACAAGATCGAAAAGCTTCTCCAACGCTTCGCAAATCGTCTCCTTCCAGGTGACTTCATCTACATCTTCGCAGATTATAGTGACCTCCGGTCTGCCGGCTTCCTGTTCCAACGATTTTCCGATTTAGCTCGCGGTTACATCTTTGGATTTCCAACATAAGATCTCCCTTGTGGGAGCGTCTAATGCGGCTGACATTTTCTCCCAAGTTGGTGAGTTCTGGGCCTGCCTTCACTCTCCTGAGAATGTCAGCATATCACCGTTCACCTCGTTTGGAAATGATAATCACCTCCTCCTCCTTATGTTCCTCCGATCGTTTCTTTTCCGTGGTTCCTGCACCCGGACTTAAAGGTTCGGACCCTTTTCTCGAGGTCGCCGCTGGCAGCTTCATTCGTAGTCGTCGTGTGCTCCGCCTTTTTAGGAGTTGAGTCCTGTTTTATTTTCGGGGTTTGTTGCCTGTTGACTCGCTTTTCGCGCAGCCTCTTCCTCGGTTTCTCCCCTTTTGTATTTTGAACAGGCGTTACTTAAATCCTCTGGTTCACTATTTCATTTGACGGATTTCATCCTCTTTCATTCTGGGCCTTGCCGTACGCCATGGATGCTTCATGTCATGGCACTTGTATTCTGTTCAAGGTTTCTACCTTCCTTTATGAATTCCCACAGCTCCATGGCAATAAAGGCAGCTCCAGACTGATCGTTGCCTTCCTCATCGAACACTCCCGCTACACACTTCCCACTGGGGGTAGCGATCGCGGAGACTTGTGCCCATGTGGGAGGGGTTCTGCGAAGAATGGAGCTTCTTCTGAATGAGTCCGTCGATGCCAGTTCCAGTTCCTTCCGTGCGCTTGTAACATTAGATGCTAGGGTAGCCAAGGTTCCCACTACTGAGGCATTGCGATCGTTGGATATTGAATGCCGGAAGACCGCTTGCCCGCTACCAAAAACCGCCGATACTGGGTTTCCATGGGTGCACCATAACTTTATTCTCCTTCTGTTCCTCGATGTTTGGTATTATTTCTGGGTATCCTTTCCATAGCTATCCACATGGCCGCCTACAGGGAACTATAATTCGTAATGTGTCATTACGGTCTCCATAGGCGTTGTCGTGCTAACGATTATTACTGCTATTAGTTGATAAGACGAACTAGTTTATTTTTTCTAGTGCGCGGAAACAAATCGTATAAAACGCAATTATGTTAAGCCGTTTGTTTTTAGTATTTAACGAATTTTAGCAATCGAATTTCTCACTTTAATAATTAATTCATTTTCTGAAAACTTTTATTATCTGGTCGGAATAGTTTTGAACAATTGATTTTATGGAAAAAAGAATTTCCACTATCATCTACCTTACTACTTTCTACAATGGAATCGAATTTATGGCGGAAACGGAAGCCACATTTGTCAACGTCCAATAAATTTCCGTAACCGCTGTATTGAATTGCTTTCCGCAGCGCATATAAAATCCATTCAGCGGCCATCACCAATTCAGCCAATCTACGCTTCGCTCAGCCTGTAACTGTCAAACAACTCGAGAACTGTCACTTAGTCCAATTAGTGCTTTTTTCCTCTACACAACAGACTCTGTCCAATTGAGGGGGCCAATCCACATCAAAACAGGATTTCCAGCCGTCTCAGTAGCGAATGTGTACGTGCGCAATACCCGTCGGTGTGCGTACGAGTGATAAATGTGTACGTTTTTAATGTCGTCCGATTCGCCATAGCTGGAAGGGAGGTGCGCCGCCGATTTGCTGCTTCTGCTGTCAGAAGACGAAACCGTCGATAAAGATTTTGTTGTGGTCGCTGCCGTTGAATTTTCTGCCGGATCTCGCTGTTCTTAGGCCGCCGCGACCGTCACAAACCATACACCAGTGGAATCGCGTGCAGTGCAAGGGTTTGTCGGTTGAAAGTGTCGTGCCCGCGGACGCGGTCGTTGTCGCCGATAATATCGAGAAAACATAATCACGCAAAACTCATCCTCCGCCGATTCGCAATCTCAATGCCTGGCGAAAACAGGCGGCGCATTCGTGGAAATTTCTGGTGAACGGAGAACATGAGTCAAAGTCAATCGCAAACGCAGCAATCGCAAAATCCATATGGGCCGCGTGTTGTAACGATTTACAAAACAGAAACGGGTTTCGGTTTCAATGTTCGCGGCCAAGTGTCCGAGGGCGGACAGCTCCGCTCGATAAATGGGGAGCTGTACGCCCCATTGCAGCATGTAAGTGCCGTGCTGCAAAATGGTGCAGCCGAGAAAGCTGGGATTAAGAAGGGCGACCGGATACTGGAAGTGTAAGTAGTTCTTTGATATGTTTGTGAGGCTGGACTCGTTCTGTTCGTCGGAATGTTTGTGCGAAGGCTGCAGTCACCAAGTCAACAAACTCGAGGACAAAGAAACGGGAGCAGAATCTGTCAAGCGACTGCTAGCTCTCCATTCCCATTCCATCAGCAACTCTGCATCAAATCGGTCAACGAATTCGCACATCATTTTGCAATGTTTCCCCTAGAATGCCTTCGATTGTTTCTACTCTGATTCTCGCCTCGATATCTCCCCCAAAAGATACCAATTAGCGATAAAGTGTGCCGAAGACCCCATTCTGTCACCGCCGATAGTCCCAAACTCCTGATTGACAGTTTTCAGGAACAGGGCCAGTGCTCTCGTCCATATCGCCTCCCCTCCTCCCTCCACAGCCTGCTACAAACCTCACAATACACCGCCTAGGATCGATATTTTGGGGGTTGCTCGCTGCTCCGTACAACCGTGCGCCGTACAACTGTCAACAGAACATTTCGGAGGCAATACCACCAATTTAGGGCCAAAAACTTTATCCAAGTCCAAGCAAGAGGCTTGTGGCATGTTCTTCGATTGGAATCCCTCACGTCGATTCCATTGTCCTATGGTTGAGTGCAAGTCATACCGCGATGCAGCGTCACCAGCTGTGGAGCGGTTGCAGCCTCTTCGGGGCAATGGGAAACGCGTAAACCTCATCAGGGCCGATAAACTCTGTTGCAATTCATTTCGCGAGGCGGAAAGGTCAAAAGCCATCCTCGGTGGGAACTGCGTCGCATTCGAGTTGAGTTATCGCAACTTCAATCCTCTACGTTGCGGTCGGTTCGAGCGTCACAGCCTCCCAGCTGGGCAAAGTATTTGTGTCGTCTTGTCCGTAATTCAATTATGACGATCTGGTCAGCTAAGCTGGAAAATTGCTCCTTGGCAATTCCCGCAACCGCAACATTTTTTCATGGCCCTGGGCGACGTGATGCAAACTTCGATTTATTGAATTAATTAGGGACTTGGCTGCGTACTGACGACAGGTGGTCGTTCCCTTGCGCTCTGGGCGGCCCAGTAGAACTTTGATTTTCTCATTCCACTTTAGCGGTTGCGTTTTTTCGGGATGGATGCATCCAGGGTTTGAGTATTTGTTCCTGTTAATCAGCTCGGAGACGTCATCCGCGTCTGTTAGGAATGTTTGCAAGTTGCGATGCTGATAAGAGCCCTCGGAGGCTTAGTCAACAAACTCGCCGTGAAAACACTTGCTCCGATAAGAGCTGTTGTGTTTAGATTGCCCACTAGAGTGTAGTCTTTCGTTTTGTTGTTATTGGACGCCCGCGACGGGAAGGATGAATGCTTCTATAAATAGTCGGGCTCGTGGTAAGCCTCTGCCCTGGAAGCGATGAGATAATTGGATGAATTGACAGCAATTTTAACACATTGTTGGGTTAACTGCGCCTTCAGCCGTGAATATGATTAAATGCGGAGTTTCGATGCGTCTGCCCACGCAGTAATGTCTTCCTTTTGCGTAAATTCCCTTCCTTGTTTTCGCTGAAAGTAGGAAACGTTGACTGGTATCGAAGTTAATTTGTTTTTTGTTCAGTGGAGTCAGTGATGCGTTATAATCTTTATAAATTACTCTGGATTCTGACTGAGTTTGAAGAATTTAATCCTTTTGTTCCAGAAAAGTAGTTACTTTTCTGTATGTTCTTCCGCATTTGCACTATTAATGTGCACGATGGTGCCCATGACAGTATTAGAACCAGATGTTGTAAGCCTTCATCTAAGAGCTGTTAATTGTCTAATTTTCTAATCGAGCCTACGATTTTCAATCCCTGGGAGCAGGTGGCCACTATTGGTTCGCTTCTGATTGTGGCCGATCCTTTCTCGGAGTGACCGATTGCGTTATATAATGCTCCAAGTCCGTGTGCAGATGCTAATGGGACCCTGCAGTCTTGCCCGGCAAATGCCCTCAATGTATTTCAGCATTTACTCCCCATGGGCCTCCACATTAAATATGCTGTAGCGTGCAGTGCTGTCAAACTACATGAGTCCGGATGCTGGACGGTGAAGCCCTACCGCCAAAGCAGCATCCTGGATGGAGTATCTCGGGAAATCTGGGCATTCCCAACTGATTACGCCACACGAAAGGGGGGCTTCTAGAGGGCTTTCCAACCAGGGCAAAATAGAATGCCGGCAACGTATTGCAAGGTTATGAGACAGTATCCTACACAGAGGAATTAAAGCATTTGAGATCCCTGTTGTTCTTCGACGATATTACCTTTCTCCCTACACCTTCTGCATCGATCGGACCGATCAATGCCGCTGAGACATGCCTTCGCGAAGTGTCCAAACATAAGATCCTTGAAGCACCTCTTTCCTCTCTCAGATGGCAGAAAATCCATACGATTCGATCTTTTCCGCTCGGCAACAATGTTTGCGCTGCCTCCACAGGTCATCGCATTGTGGCCGTTTGAGTACTACCATTGGAAATCTCTCTTTTGGATGTCACTTCGTCGAGATCCTTGCACTGTCTTTAGATCTCATGTATTTTGGCTCGTACTGTGACATCAAGTGAGTTCTTCACTTGGTTACGAAATCCATCAGTTTGACCGAAGCGAGATTTCGTCATCGCAAACACGAGTTGGCCTTTCTGGATCCTTCGGGTTTTGCTGACATTTCCGTCTAAATCTTTTAGGTCGGAGTCAACTTTGATGTTTCTCGGTATCTCCGTATACGACAGATTGACCTTGTTGAAGATAACAATCGTCATATTTACACTAAAAAGGTGCCCGTTGTGTTTGTCCAAACATAAACGGTAGTTCTTTCGGGTCAGGGCTTTGTTCTCTATGATTCATTCGCATATCATTAGCATTTAATGTGCTTTCCTAAATTTCATATTTGCCGTCTTTGACATTGGTGGAAATCCGAGAATTGAAGAGCTTCACCTGAATGGGACCTGGGAATATTTCCTGTGGTCGCCTGGTGGGTGTCGAAACCGCCTTGGTCGGCCAGCGGCGATTTTTCGCCTTTGTTAGTGGTGTTCTTGGTAAGGTTGCAATGACAAAATGGAATTGGTGGTGTTCCAAAGACCATCCGGAGTGGCCCGAGATGACCAAGGGAGGAGCGCTATTCCAAAAACCCAAAAAGATGGCGAAATTGACTGAAGGTCCGCTCGCAAATATTAAAGCTCCATCGAAGTGTTTCGCCAACACGTGCTTGCACGCCGCTGTGCTTGACTCTCCGTTCGGGAATGGGGAGAATTATATATATATATTATATATTATATTATATTATATTATAAACATTCACGTGTCCATTCCGATGCATGGGTCCGCGTCGGATCCTTGAAAAAATTGCAAACACGGGGATTTACGCGAGACTAACGAATGACCAGAAAACGAGCTAAAACTCAAAAGTCAAAATAAAAAAAATAACGTTTTGATTGCGCGCGTGGAGCCTTAAAACTCCGAACCCGACGGATCACATCCTCGATCGTGTTGTCGAGGATTTACCAGTGTTATTGGAATCTTGTTGATGGCTACATGATCCGAACCCAAATGGGCATACTAGCTCATATTCGACAGTAACTGGAACCACCCAAGGGCAAAACTTTGTGTAAACATCGTTGGGCGCCAACATCAAATGATCGTGTAACTAGTTCTGCACCTCACACGCTTCTTGCAGTTGCCGCGCAGTCGAAAGGTCAGCTTAGAACACAGTTTGCTACGCAGCTAATCACCAGAGCTATTCCGGAAAAGTCTACGATCCTGTCTCGATCCTCCACGCCTTCAACGGGACAATATCCGCCGCCTCCCCAGCATGCCACAAATCGCAATACAGTTGCCCAACTCTGACATTTTCCCTGTGCTTACGAACCTCTACTTCCCGCCGCTACTTTAAAACTAGGCACTACATCCACTCGTATCAGCAGCCCCGGGTTAAAGGTGGTCTCGCCGCCAACACAATTGTTTCTCTCCAGGTAATCCTGACCGAGTCGTAGCTTATTTTAAAGTCACTTATTCCTACGAATTTGATTTAAACGGCAATCCTTCTTTCTGACCTGAAAGTGTATTCATCTATAAGCGGTTAATGTAATTGACTCTGTATTTACTGTCCGCCTGTTCTACCAAAATATTAAGGGCTTAAGAAACAAGCTGAAGGCCTTCAATTTATCCGCCCTGGCTCAGCAACATCATGTTATTTCTATTTCTGAAATCTGCTTGGACGATAATATATCAAACTCGGAGCTCCCCGAAGGGTGTTCCATTTTCCGCTGTCGCTCCGGGCTGCATCACGTAAGGTCCACTGGCCTTTTATCTCCTCTGGGTCTCCTTACGATTGTGTTGCCCTGCGTGTCTTTCCGCCCAAATTCCTCCCCTTCATTGTATCTTGCATATACCTCATCTGTACTTGCTTTTCTCGCTTTTACGAAGAAATGTTTATCAGTTTGTCAGGACTCCTGACTGTCAAATTCCTCTCCCTTCCTTTCTTTCTCTGTGGAGGTTTTTACCTTTTTCATTTTCAACTGGCCTAACCCAATTCTTCCAATTCTTTCCAACAACCTCTCCCACTCTTCCTTCTCTTCTCCTTCACTTGTTCTGCCCTGAATTTCAACACCACAGAACAAACTTTGAGCCGCACTGTCGATCTCTTCCTTTCCAGCCTCCTCGAGGGCCAACTTTCTTTATTTTCTCGCACATCCTTGTATGCCAAAATTGACGCTCGCCACGTCCTATTTGAATTAGAAGCGGAGCTCTCTCGTTCAATCTCCAAAACTGCGCAAAATCTACTAAGCTCCCCTTTCGCAAACCCTTAGCGTCAATCAATTGGGATCACGTATTATCTAACTCAACGTGTGATCAAGTTTTTAGCACCTTTTACAATATCCTATCCGACCTTCTCTCCCGTTATTTTCCTTCTTCTCCTACTTGTCTGCGTTCTTACCCAACTTGGTTTACCACGGACATTCATAGAAACATCCGCCTGAAGCATGTATTGCGATAGAAGTTTCGAGCTTCTAAGAATGACGCCGACCTTGTTCATTTTAAAGTTGTTCGCTCCACTGTGAAATCTGTGATTAAAAAATTGCATATGTAATACTGGTTGAATGTCGAGGCAGTCCTTGCTCCCGGTGACTTAAACCGTTTTGGTCTCACACTTGCTATTCCTGTAGCCCAATTCAATCTTTCCCTTCTCCGACCAATTTTGCTGACTCCACTACCAGCTCCTCACAGCAATTCTGCGACGTTCTCTGTTTCTAGATCTTATCTGTGTTTATTTCCTCGATCATTGCGCCTCACTTTTAGTGGCCCCTGATCTATGAAAGCCTTTTATATGGTCAGTCACGCACAACTTCGGGATAACATCAGTGCTATATCGCTCCCAGATCGATCACTTATGATCTAGTTGATCTATAGTCCTACATAGCTAAGCTGTATCAGTCAAAACAAGGATCAAATAGACTAACGCTCTGAACAACCACAGTGACCATTTTTTTACCGGCTAGATGGGGTAAGGAAATAGGACATCAACTTATCCTTACTAGTATCCGCCCCAAAATTCCTAGTATTACTTGTATTATGTTATATGTCGTTATAATTCATCCCTTGATAGACGTGTCAACCACGCCTACACGCCACCGCACCCGGTTCGCTGAAATGCGCTTAAACTTCTTCCAAGAATCTCGAGAATTCTACATTCCTTTTAATCTTCTGCGCCAAGTGCTCCTGCGGCGATCCATACGTCGGCCATTTTGCAACTGCAACTCCAACTGCATTCCCTGGTCAATAATGACTTCGGCTGGAACTCCAAAGCATGGCATCCATTCCCGACAAAGGAATTCGGCGTGCGATTGTGCGGAAACGCCTCAGGCCACCGAGTGAACCTATCAATAATTGTGAGACAATCCTTGAAGCCACGCGCGTTTTGCAAGGGGCCAATGATATCGATGTGGATCGTTTGAAAATGCTGCCATGAGGGTGGTCACCGTCTGTTGAAGCTCGGTAATTTGACCCGTGGCTTTCTGCGACATTACACTGACCACGGGGCGTGCGTGTACCTCTTGTCAGCGTTGTTTGCTAACATCTGCAAAGACTCAGAGTTCGCACAGGCAAAGATGGCTTGGGTACTTTCCGAGAGTAGTTGCAACCACAGCGACTTCGCGTGGCGTTAGTGGTGATGCCCGCGAGCAGTAGTGCCTGGTGGTACCAAGCCTGCGGGTTACACCGCCAAAACGGTGGCACGGGGGATGTGGAAGTGTTGGAGGCGCTTGCAGCGTTGTTGTTGTATGACAATGGGCGAACTTAATCTTAATTTACGGGAAAAAAACGAAGCACCCTCCGAGCCCTACAACGAGCGGAAACGTGCCGTAGCAGAAAATTCAACAGCACCACGACCGAAGCGGAAGCCGCCGGTTTTGATGGCCTCCCCGCGACATTCTTCCTTGCAGTTTCTGTGGAGATTTCTAAGAGCTGGGAATCTAAAAATTTTCAAGCGAGTGAAGAAGGGGGTGGTCCAGGCTGGTTTCCGTTCTGGACTTTTTTGCACCGACCACATTCACACCCTCCGGATCATTGTAGGACAATATGCGGAGTTTAGATCTTCGCTCCACCTTCTTTCATCGATTTCGAGGAAGCCTTCGATAGCGTGGGCAAGGAGTCTATCTGGAAAGCCTTACGCTGGAAGAGGAAGGAAAAATTAATAGCCATTATCAGAGCGATATATGACGACGTACAATGTCACTTGTGGCGTCGAGGTAAAGTTTCTGAGAAATTTGAAGTCGGGAGCTCTTCTTGTCATCGGTGACATTCCTCATGCTGCCTTAGGTGAACCACGTTGATTGATTCAATGGACTATGTCATGTTACTACAGAGACCTCGACTACGATATCTGCTTGCTTCCTCACTCAGTCATAGAGCTTGGCTAAGTGATTCTAGATTTGGAAAGAGAGGCAAGCAGAGTGCGACTGGCGGCACTGAAGTTTATGTCACCCGACGCATTAACAGTGCTAGGTTCGCCATTGTTGTTCTGTCCAAAATTTGAAAATGCAATTATCTCAACTCTAACGTCAAGTTCAGGTTGTTCAGAGCCATTGTATGGAAGTAGTAAATGGAGGTGACTCCCACTATTAGTCAAAAGCTTTAAGTTGCTTCCAATTCATGTTTACGTCGTGTCATCTGGGTATTCTGACCTAAGATAATAAGTCACGAAGAACTTGGTGGGCGCAGGGATGGTTGGCGATATCCGTGGAAATTGCAGTGAGTAGGCCACGCATTGAAGAAGGGCGATAACTTCATTGTGGGTTTTGCTCTGGGATGCTAGTGGGTTGCATCCCAGGATGACTGACGTGGGGGTGGTGCTAGAACTTCGTGGCGAAGAACAGTGAAGAAGAAGTGCAAGCTTCTCGGAAAATCATGAAAGGAGCAGGAGCATATTGCTGCTAACCGACAGTGTTGGTGGATAGGTATGATTGACGCGCTATGCCCTACTATGGCAATCATATGAAACCTATCCAGTCATTCATCACAGGCAAGGATTTTCTTTCTATGGCTCAGGGATGCAAGTGCACCAATGGACTTCTTTGTCTGTATTCACCCTTTTTGGTGGTCTATCTTATATTGTGGTTACTAGTTACCTAAGCCTTCTCCCGTGTATCCTCTATGAAGTACTGACAGATGTACACGTCTGATCCTCCTAGTTGACAACAACTTGAAGTTCGCCTTTAGGGTAGACCAGTTTAAATATGTTTTCCGGCGGATTGATTATGCAAGAAACTCTTTGATTAGATTACTGTTCAAGGGATCGCTAATGTTACGATGTTTGCGCCCAGCTTTAGATACATGTTCCAGCTCGCTCCAATGGCTTAAAGGACCGTTTTTTTTTGCTTTTTTCCGGTTATATTCTTGTGTTACATCTAAATTTGCATTTGCTTTTTTGCGAGCAGAAATATCAATGGAAGATACGTGTATTTTCGCTACTATCGCTGCTGGAAATAGAAGGCATTCCGGATTTACTGTTCCCTCTCAGTTCCTGGTTCTTGGTCTTTCCGTCACTTTTGCAGATTTCCTACACAGGAAATTAGCATTCTCTCTCATTAGTTGATCTAAGCACGCCTCCATTTTATGATAGTGAAAGTTTCAAATTACCAACAGATTCCTGTCGCGACCATGTATCTTAATGTATTTAGTATTTAGATACCTCTATTCACTTCTAATCATTCTCGGGAAAATCGCTTTAGAGCTAAGTCTCATCGATGAGTGTTCCTTATCTGCTCCTCCTTTGATGATAAACTTTCATTCCGGAAATACATTAGTAAGTTTTCACGCTATATCAGAATATATTTCTAGAAAACCGGCTATAAAAGCTTCACATAAGCCTGACTCATCGTTCCCATCAATTTTCAAGGTGATATGCTAAATTTCCGTGGTATCGCGAAATCAACGCAGCAGCAGCGAAAATACAAGCTAGAGCCCCTGATAGCTTCACGCCATATCGATTTAGCTGATAAGAGCTGATTCCAAGCGGATAGCAATGGGGCCGTCTGCTCCCCAGCCACTTCCTACCCTCGACACTAGCTCGGCCAAGAACAATGCAGGCATCGCGTTTTTCTTTTGCTCGCGTCATGCGACGACATTTATCAAGCATTCTTTTTTGTTGCAATCGCTCGAATATAAAAAGATTCTGATGAATGAATCTGAGAATGAGAAGCAACGGATTAAAAAGATGTGTTGAAAGAAAGTGTGAGTTGCTTGCTGTTGTTGACGTTCTGTGTCGGGACTTGAATGTTTTCCAGCTGAACCAGAACAGAACAGAACACAGCGTTCGTGATGGGAATGGAAAGTGCTTGCTTTGATGGGAATTAAACAGACAATGCCGTGCCGTTGTGGAATTTCAAAAAGTCAATTGTGATGGGGGAGGACTGCAGGAAATCCTGAAGACAAAAATGGAATAAGGGTCGAGAGGCGGATTTTGTTTGAAGAGCGTACGTGTAAGGAGGGTAAACTCTGTTTCGCCAAACATCGTTATTCTTGTATTTGCTCTTCTGGAGTTGATTGGGGAATTTAGAATTTTAGTCAGAAATCACGATTGTAAATTGATTTTCTTGATTGCGAAACAAGTGAATCTTTGTGATGAGACTGGGAGGCAGAAGATCGCAAAACCAAATTGCAGGAGTTAAAGGGCCTTCTTCGAGGAATTCTTCCATTTCAAGATTCAAGTCCCATCGTTTTTCCTAGCGTCTTGTCGTTTACGTTTGCTTTTCTCGGTGGTTCTGTTACAACAGCCAGTTCGCAGCTACATCCAGAGGAAAACATCTGATACCCTTAGAGGTATTGGTCCCTTGTTTTTTGCAGATTACTATACCTCGTGAGCCATTGCCATGGACGCTTGGTGAAGCACTCCAGCTATTACCAAAATTTCTGTGAAAGTTTCTGTACTTCCGAATTTTTCTGGCTCGAATTTTACCCTATCCCCGTTGATGGTAAAGCGATTAAAGGTTGCTGCCCAATCAGCTCCCAATCATGAATCCAGGTGCCGATTTTTGATCTTTTGTGTTCTTATAGTCATGGTCAATGTATCTAGTCAGTTTCTCCTGCATCTTCGAAGTGAAGAACGATGTCAATAGTCCCCTGGATGTAATGCTGTTCTCTATCGGGTCTCTGAAGCCTCCGGAAGTACTTTCCAGAGGAATATTGATCAGGCCCGCTGGCAAGCGTACTAGATAGTCAACGAAGTCTCGGTAGGGAATCCTTGAGTCCTTCATTTCAGGAATTCATGTCAGGTCCATGGGTTTAGCTGTTGAGTTGCACTAAGCCTTAAACGTAGTTATTCCGTTGCTCATCGTTCTTGATTTCCAAGAATATTTTCGGATCTCAAACGTCCTTTATGTGGTATATGGACGACCTAATTTGGAAAGCGTCTCGAACAAGATACATCTTCTGAATATTGCCTGCAAAATATTAATGTTCCAATCTCTAGGTGTATACTTTAAGAATTGTCAGACGTTGATTTTGTCCCAAATCTTCTGGAATGCTCATGTAAACGTCATCCACTGCTTCTATACAAACTTGTGCACTTGCAGGGTATGCAATGGAGGCACATATAAGAAGCAGGAAGGTTTGACTTCCTTCTAGGAGTTGTTTCAGAAGCACGGAACACCCTAAACTCTGAGTGTTATCATGGGGAATTAGGAGATAAAGGTGTGGTTCAAAATAGTGAGGTGTCACTTGATGAAAAAAAACGAAACTATTTATTGAAATCAAGATTGTCTGAGACACGTGGTTCTGACGTCACTGGTCCAGAACCCTCTGCACTATCTTTTTTGGAAGACGTGCGGTGGGTCGACATGCGCGCGATAAAAGGAGAGCATAGGTTGCGTTTCCGCTCTCAGAGCGGGATTGTCGTTAGTGGGGGAAGAACCACATCCATCTCCCCTCCAATGTTGCTTGTAAGTTGTGGGCAGAATGTAATCCGCCTTTTCATTTTTAATGAGTTGGACAGTGTCCTTGTGTTGGAGGTCTGGTTTTTTTTTTTTTTTTGGGAGTAGGGTAGGTGAATGCGTTTACGCACAGAGTGTTGGACTCCCGCCACAGCACGCTGGCGGACTACCAACTAAACACCTCCCTGTCATCAGAGAACTAGCCTGGAACCGTTTGACACATTACTTCGGGCTAGCCCTCCCGCTCTCCCGACTTTGGGAGCCTTCAAGTCAGGGAATTCCTTTCACCAACGGGAGGGGAGGGGAGGAAGGGGGTTGTTAGTTCAGGGAACCCCTTACCGTCCGATCCCTCTGCCGATCGAGTTCAATCTTCTTCGTAGTAATAAGAGCCCGAACATAATGCGCAATACGATTCCAGCTGCCAGCGCTCTTCAGCATCTCTCTGACAATGTTGTCTGGAGAGAGCTCCCCTGGCTGGCGGAGGCCGTCCCACCTCTCGCAAGAGAAAAAGGTGTGTTCAGCGTCATCCGCCACTCTATTGCAGAACACACAATCAGGAGAGCGCGCCTTTCCAACCCTGTGCAGGTAAGACTGAAAACGTCCATGCCCATTTAGAAGTTGGGTAAGGAAGTAATCAATCTCACCGTGCTTTCTGTTCAACCATGGGTCTAATTTGTCGATGAGCCGCGCAGTCCACTTGCCCCTTGGCTCATTTTGCCAAGAAAGTTGCCACTCGTTAAGGGTGCGTTGACGTTCTTCACGGGCAACCACTTCTCTTAAGTTTTCGCCCTTACGGCGATAGATAGCTTTGCGCTCCTTGGGAAGGAGGGAAATGGGGATCACTCCCGCAATCACCATCACAGCCGGTTCGGAGACGGTGCGATAAGCAGACGCCACTCGCAAAGCTCCCCGCCTCTGCACTTGAGCGAGGCGTTTACGATGCACCTCCTTGTCAAGGGCATCAGCCCATACCTCCGCACCATAGAGAAGGACGGACTGCGTTGCTCCCATGAGGAGACGTCTTCTAGTTGATATAGGGCCGCCGACATTCGCCATTAGCCGACTCAAGGCCGCCACTCCTGCTGCAGCCCTGTCCGCGGCTGCTTTGATTTGCTCGAAGAAGCTCATCTTCGAGTCGAGCATTAAGCCAAGGTATTTAATCGCTGGTTTTGACTCTATAGTCAACTCGCCGATCGATATGGGACGCAAGGTCGGGATTCTTCTTCTGGTCAGGATGACTACTTCGGTTTTTTCCAGCGCAAGGTTGAAACCGCGAGCAGTCATCCATCCGCTTACCCGTCGCATCAATATGCCAAGTCTGCTTTGCGCCTGTTCAACAGTGCGTCCGGCAACAAGTGCCGCAACGTCGTCTGCATAACCGACCAGGCGCGGGGTCTAGTTGGAGTGAGCCTGGTGGCTCTGGAGTTTGAATGGCTGAAAATTGCTGAACTTGATGGACGTTGAAAGATCTGCCGAGTCAAGTCACACCGGGTTCAAAGCGTCTTTAGAGCATGATTGGCCATCAACGTCGATGCTGAACACTACGGTCGTTAATGCGGCTTTGATCTTATTCGGTTTGGATCGATCGATTAAGTTGGTACGTCATACCGAAGTTTGGGCCATGGGACAAGTTTGCACATGAGCTCGGCCCTAAACCGGGGAACTTGGCCAATTCGGTGTTGAGCATTGACTTGAATCACGTACCTTGGTCAGATGTAAAATTGAACGGTGCGTCGAAGACAAGATATTTGCGACTGTCGATGGTCGTTGGTGAAACAGTGAGATAGCGAACGACCACCTGGGAAATCTGTCGGTGAGGTAATACAGCGTTCCAATTTCTAATCCTGGGGCAAATTAATCAGCACGATGTGTAGATAGTCCAATTGGTTTTTGAAGTTTTCTAGAGAATTGTGGTTGTGACGGTGAACCTTGTAGTATTGGCATTGTTGTGTTCAGAAGACGACTTCCTTCCTCATGTCCAGTTAGATTTTTATTTCTGCGTTAATAGGCGCATCGAGGTTTTTACCCTGGGATAAGCCAGGTTGTGAAAAGCATTGAAAACTGTCTTGTATAATGTTGTTGGCATGTAGAGATATATTGACCGTTAAAATATAACCGATGAAACGCTAATTTGGAGTTTTCGAGCAGATGATGTATCTTTAGTCGCTTGCATGTGCGCTGCTGACCATTTAAGGGCTGATGATGAAAGGCATAGCGATAACACGCTATCTATTCCCTTCACATGCTCTGGAGAGTTATCTAGTAGCAGGATGTAACTGGTATGCCTGTTCAACCGGGGTCTTGTCCGAGTCTTTTTGGACTGTAGACTAAGGCCTATGGTGGATGAAATCGTGATAACGCTGATACTTTTTGAAAACCGCGAAGCCCACAGGTTTTTTTGAAAATCTTGTTTGTGCCAGTTTCTTCAAGAACATTTTTGTTTAACGGCGGCGTCGAAGGCAGTATTGGAAGCATCCATTCTCAGTGTTAGCGTGGCATTTGGTTTTAGGAATAAAGTTGTAGTAGCTTTGGAAACGCGTGCCGTCTTGCTGTTTCGGAATGCAATTTCTATCTCGTTCGTCCACGTTAGACGAGTTTTTCTGTCTTTCACTGGTTCGATCCCAGTTAAGCCATGAGGAAGTCCCTATCCGGCATACTCGAAGAGGGCGATCATCTGATACCATAGGAACTGGGATGGCCCTTAAAAAGTATATACTGTTTCCTATTCAATCTTTCTTGGAGTGTGCCTCCACATAATCTCTTTGTTATCGTTTCCCTCCTTCCATTACACCATTCATGCTCCAGGAGGATTCGTGGAGGATGTGTTTTCTTGTCCGATTATTTGTGGTTGGCGTCCTAGTAGGAGGAGTTTTATGATGATCGGCCTATATCGGACACAGAGCTTCTTGTCGGCCCAATGCGTGGAGTCGATCTTGACAACGATCGCAATCCTTAAATTGCGGCTGAGGAGTTAGGTAAGCCTTGCATCCATTGGTACAAATGCGCAGTGTAAATGATGTACTGCTGTGCTACTCAATGCGCGGTTTTCATTATGGTCTACACACTAACCTTTATCAGAAAAGGATCGTGGGATTATGCATATGCCGGTGCTCACATTCAAGTTCCGAGATCTTCATTGAAGAAGTCCGTCAAAGGGTGCCAATATTTTAGCAGCCCGCGAAATGTACCGGCGGCGAAAGTTGACCATTCCGAAGAATAGGGAAGCTCGGTGTTGAGGCGGAGACAATGTAGCCCAGATTATTGATGCGGGGTCGTGGAAACTTTCAGACGCCTTTGCTATTTGTTTAGGAGATGGCTGTAACATAAGTTGGTTCATTGATTAAACGATGTTCGAATGATGCTCGAATGACGCCTTGTTCCTACAGGTCTCAAAATTGCTCTTTGGCGACTTCCAAGCAAGGACCGACGAGCTTTCGTGGTCGTGCGAAAATAAGACGGCCTATTGTGTGAATTCAAAGATATATATGTAGGATCGAGACAGTTTTGAGAGCAGAAGCCCTTGAACTCTTGCATTAGAGCGATTTCCTCATTTTCTTAATATGTGGCGAATTGAGAGGGGATGGAGATGCCGTGGGTGGATGAAGTCTTCAAATTGTTATATTGATATTGATTGATTGATATACCAGTTTGACTCAATTACCTCCTTACCTCGAATGTCGATGAAGAGGCCGTGCCGAAACAGGAAGTCTGTGCTGACGATGGTTGATTAGACAGCTACGATGATGAATTGCCTCGGGGGCGTACGTCGTGAGGGGCTTGCGCTGGAGTTCCTTCCTTTGATGACTGCCTTTGAAAGCAACGAGTTGACGAAGCCTGAGTTGACCAGGAACCTAATACGAGTATTGTGGGGGTAGACGTGCAGGCAGTTTCCTGAAGGAACTGTAGCGTCGATCGCCGGAGGTGATTTTACCGATTTCAACTCTGTACCTATGACTGGAGCGGCTTCACTGTCGGTTGCTTGCCCTAGACTTAGATTGTTTTCATTGTCTCTGCTCCTTGGCCAGGGCAGTGGTGCAGAGATCGATGAAGATTCTACGTTCTTGAAGGTAAGGGAGATGAAAGCCACGGAGACGGCGGGATAGTCAATACGGGTGATGTTCATCAATTTTTGAGGTCGTTTTTATTCAAGGTGAATAAAAACGAGCGGAAGAATTTGCGTTGCATCTTCTCAACGGCAAGACAATTACAATTACGGGAGGGCGACGGAATCACGGAACAATACTCAAGGATGCTTCTCACAAGGGAGTTAAAAATCATTGTGGAGGGTTGGACCGAGGTGAAATTTTAGCAATAAATAAAATTAGTTTATTTAAAACACAAAAAGATTAACTTTATCACAATACTTTGATCACTTTCTGAATTAGGGCAATCCAACTGGGATCTTTGTGTTTCGTGTGTTCGCCGCCGCGGTTGGGAACAGAAGAGACCGGCTTATTTCCATGCGGTCCTTACTGTCCCAACCAACGGCAATTTTCCACCGCTAATTCTCCACTCCCCGGGTGCGTTCCGAAAATGGGCGAGTGGAGAGTTTCGCGCCATCTACCCGTCCGCATCCGCAACATTCGAAATAAATTTCAAATGCTGCAGATCCTGCCGCGCCACAAAATCAGTACAGGAACGCAGTGTAAAACTTGTCAAAACGGAGTTTATCGTCGAAGGTTACGCTTAGATCGAGAATAGAGTTCAGATAGGACAGAGAACATCCACCAAGAGAGCAGGAGAAACGGGTGGCAGAGGTGTTAAGCGAGTAACATATCGAGTGGCATTTGCTGATATTAAGAGCCAGCTTATTAACTGTGCACCAATGGACCAAAGTATCCAGATTTGCCTGCAGCGAAGCGAAATCCATTGGGGACGAAACGGAGGAAAACAGGTTGAGGTCATCGGCGTATAACAAGCAAGGACAAGTGAGGATAGAGGGGAGATTGTTAATAACGAATAAGAATAAAAGTGGTCCTAGAATTGATCCTTGGGGAAAAAGGACTAGAAGTATAACCATCAAAGGAAACGGTACAGGATCGGAAAGAAACGTAGGAGGAAAGCCATGTAATAAGTGATGGAGGAATGTTGAGGGAGGCAAGTTTGGACAATAGTATCTCGTGATTACCGGAATCGAAGGCCTTAGAAAAGTCCTTGTAAATGATGTGGACTTTCTGCCGAGATTTGGTAAAGTCAGAAGAAAGTTGGTAAAGTCTAGAATATCCTCTCGCGGATCTAGGAGCAGGATGGGAGGAGCGAATTGTGCGGTAATTCTCAGCACGAGTATGGTCACCGCCTTTGTGTATGGGAACAATTCTGCAGTGTTGTTTAATCTTCAACGCTTCGACTGAGATTCATAAGGATCGACTTTTCTTATAATTTAGCATTTCTCCTCATCACAATTGCAATTATTTTGATTGCTTTTATGTGTGTAACGCCCTTCTTCATGTTTGATTGGATAACCATTTTGTGGGTCAGTGAAAACTTTTTAACCGTCATTAAGATTGCCTTAACGTCAAATGTACTCAAAAGCTTCTGCAGGCTTCACAATTTGAATCCTGCTAAGTTCGGTATGTTGATCAGACGTTCCATTGCTTCTGAGTTTAAGAATTATGATGGCCTCCGTGGCAGAAGGTTTGGGATGGCGATGTCGGTTGCTAAATCCTCTATCGAAGAGGCGGATATTGGTGATTAAGATGTCGACGACTTATGTAGACCCAGTCACGAGGTTGCTGGTGATTTACTTCAAAGGGATGACTGCCAATGATGCACGTCAGATTGCCGAACCACGATCAGAGGAATTCTATGCATATACAAAAGTAAAGGCAAAGCCACATCTACCTCTAGACTACATGGTCCGGCTATATATCGACAGTTCAATCATCGCAAATCAGAAACCTTGCACAGGAAAAGAAGCTCTTACTTTTTTGATTGCATGAAGAAATTAATCACGATTTCGTCGGTTTGTACCTTCATTATTAAGGCAGCTAAAAGTTCCAGATGGCGAAGTACACTTCCCAATACTGAGAAAAGCAGAATTATGACTTTGACAGGGAAACAAGAGTAAGCAGTCACAACTGGCTAAATTCCTGAGCGACCCCTTATTTTTGTATGCCACTTACTAAAAATTTCGCTTACTTTTTTTCCAGCCAGGAAGAGAAGGTTAGGAACAGTTAGGCGAGTCCCATTACCGAAGTTTTTCGAGCGAACTGTGTTGAGCTCATCGGAAAGGAAGAGAAGTAAAAAACGGTCCAAAGTATTCCCGGCAAAACATTTACCATAGACTCGGACTGCTGTCGCTGTTCTGAGCATTTTGTCTTCAATCGATGTGGCTGTCACGCGAATATCTCCTTGTATGTCGCGTTAACTGTCCGTCAAAATGTAATAAGAAAATGGCACATGTGGTGGACAATTTTGATTAGCTACCTTGAGTTGAATTTTCAGGGGCCTCGAGCTGTTCCAATATATTGTTGGATACTTGTTGAAGTTTTTCCCTCTTAATCTGACACACGAGCAGCTTCCTCCTTCCGGCTTGCTCACTTTTTTCTGCAGCGTCAGATTCTTTCCACTTTTCAAAACTGTTTGCCGTCTTTGCGTCAACCCTTCCTCATCAGCAGTCAGGTGATTGCAAGGTCATTTATACAAAAAAATAAACCCTTTGTTTCGCATCATCGATTGCCCGCATTCCATCAATGCCCCGCCATGCGAAACAAAGAACATTGGAAATATTACAAAGTCGACTCGCAGCTCAGCAACATGACATACATAAATGTGTCGGCACTGGGTGAGGAGAAACGCTTAGGCAAGATACATTGAATTGCACGCCAGCAAAGTCACGTGAATAGCCTGGCAATAGGAAAGGTCAATGATCACTTTAGATTTTCTTTTTTTTTTTTGTACAATGTTGCATATATTTACTAAGTACGATTTACGGTTGCAGGAGGTTTGACGCCTGACGGGTCTTAGGTAGAAATTTTCTAAATTAAAATTAAATGGTTATATGAAGGTGAGGATGATTGAAGCAGGAAGTGCTGGGTCTTCCACTCTTTTGGGACCTTCTATCTTTTGATGCAGGGCGTTAACTGTTGACGAATGTTTGATATTCTGATAGACACAGTAATATTCTAGCTATTCTATTACATATTTCAATGGAAGTGCTGTCCTTTTGGAGCTATCTCCAAGCAGGGTCAGATAGTGTCCATTTCAGTTGAATATTCTATGAACTTTGCATATTATTTCTCTTATTGTTTGCAGGTAATGCATCATTTGACGTAATCGCCCAAGCCTTTTACAAATATCGCAAGCATTTTCTGAGCACATGGCTTTTACCAACAATAAATGACTTAATGGCAATATGTCCGGTGATAATATTGCTGCCGTTGCTGGACTTGCTGAACATATAATTGCTGGCCGGGGAAACAACTAGATTTGATGATTTGTGATTTTCTGCTTGGTCGACCGCAGATATGTGTACATATTGGCAAAAGTTCTTCTGTTCTCGGAAACTAGATAAGCCCAACCGGTTGTATGTCTGCATGTCATGCATCGGAACTGTACACTTGCATACTAGAATTTCTGAAAGGTCTGCTGTTTCGATAGCAACGACTATGTGGAGGTGAAGCTGTTTTAGTGTCACGCGCACTTCATATTTTTGCTGGAACTCATGGATCATAATTTGTATGGTTGCTAACTTGTAGCACAAGGTTGGCGAGTATTCTCTTTTTTTGGGGGGAAAGATCAAAATTGATTTTGTTTTAAATGCTTGCTTGTATCTGGGCAATTGACATGGTAATTTCGTTATTTTCTTTTCAGCGTGGTAGATACACATTGACTGTATTTGTAGATACAATTTTGGGGTTTGGGGTAATCATTTTTACAAACTTCTAGAAGTGAGAAAATTCTATGAAGCTGAACATGTAATCCAACCGAACGAGAAGAAATCTGAGAAGATCATGTCTTTATCATTGTTACGTATCTGTTTAGGCCTGTCAGTTGCGCCTGAGCAGTCTACAGGCAACCAGTGACCGGAAAATGTATGGGGTCAGCTCCGACGTTAGACTCGTTTGTGCCTCGATATTTCATTTCCTTTGATGAATGCGTTTTCATTCAAAGTGATGCGAGAGTTTCTTTTATTTCGAATGCCATAGAAAATAAAATAATTTAGAGGAGTAATCGAATTGGGCAATAGCGTGTTTCGTTAGTTTGTCCTCGCTAATGTCTATTGGACCTGTCGTTAACTGTTTGTTGCCGACTGTCGATCTGAAATTACTTCTCAATCGTCAGACACGGGGGTATTAAATTTATTTGGTATTATCTCCACCCTCGATTATTGCCTAAATTTGGCTGTATATATTCACAGCTGAGTCGTCAAAATCCATTTAATTATCAAAGCTCAAAAAGGACTTGTCGGCGTATAGTAGTTTAATATTGCCTACGACGAAAAGCAAGAGTGGCGGAAAGTCACCAGCGCAACCATAAGTTTTTCATCACTTCAGATTTGGTTCTCCGCATTTCTGTCTACCGCAGGAATTCGGGACAGTGGAAAGTCTTCCCTCTCGTAAAAAGCGACTAAAAAGGTAGAGATTTATGGTCTAGTGACCTTCAAATTTTGACTGACTTTATGCTAGCCGAAACAACGACCCGAAGGTCTTTTACCTTGGTCTTTGGATTACTTACCTTGGTGGTCTGTAATGAGAAGCATTTCAATAGTACAGTGCTAGGCACCAACATAGACTTCCGATACAGATGACAGGAGGCTTTTTATGACCAGACGAATGCAGTGCAGTCGAGGTTTCCTAAAGGTTACATTGCGATTGTGATGCGCCACCTGAATGACAAAGTGGTCTCTGACGACACCCTATTCGGATTATGGAAACATGGTTTTGGGGCGGTAGCAGGTTTTGTAGACCCCTGCAGCTTCCACTTTCTCATCATTGGCGGCAGGTTGCTCTAACCAGAGTGTGTAACAGTGTCATTTAAATTTCAATTGACCGGTAACAAACATTTAATGAGATCGATTATATTGACATTAGTAGTAGAGTTGGGATTTATCTCGTTTGGATGAGAGGGACATTGATATCGGCCTCGAAAAAAATCATTACTTGATGATCGCTTGCTTTGTAAGTTCGAAGAGTTTTGACCCCCTCTCCCGCCCACTTTCAATACGAGTGGCTTGCATGCTGCAGCTGTCATTGTATAGTGGCAGATCTACCTTCTTCATTGAATGTCAGATGTCTTGAAAAGTCCGCGGGAAAGTATTAATTAGCATTGGGTATCAAACATACTCATTTCTCTCTCTTCACTGCACAGGTTGGCCGCTGCGTCTGGCTAGGGAACAGGGTAAGCTCTGGCTAACTACAGTAACATGAAAGCTGATCGATGAACGTTCAATTGGGAAAAGCAGCCGGACTAGGTGGCCTCTCCGGGAAGCTTTTTTACAATTCTTTAAATTTATGCTGAGCTACTATTTTCACTTATCTGGAAAATCCATGACCGTCGGTCAGGGCTTCAATGGACTGTGACATGTTTCCTCAAACACACAACTACGCTGACGATGTTTTTCATGGATTTTGATCAAATGGCTGTAGATTTGGAAAAGGAGATACGCAGATTCCGAAAAAATCTAGGTTTCCTGTTTATCGAGTGACCAATACTCAAAGTCGCTTGACCTATTAACAACGTTGAATCCGGATGCACTCTAAGCCTTCGTTCACACTTGTCCACGTCATGTCATCGAGATACTCGGTCCTTGGAGAATCGAATTATGGCCTGCGTTAACGTAGATAGCTGCGGCTAAGACTGTGGAAGGCGGTAGAGTAGTTGTTTGCCTGATCGGTCAATGGATTTTCGTCCTTTCGTGTGTTCTGGATCACTACAGTTGTCATATCCTAATTTGAAAATATTAGTAATCAAACATTCATGATACAAAATTTAGTCTCGATAAGGTATTTTTGTAGTAATGACCGGTTTGATTACAGGACAGCATCGGACGGTACTGGGAGCCTTAAGTGTATTGGACTTGTCGTAATATAGTGTTAATCAACAGACCAATCCGTCCGGATGTCCGGATGGCTCAAGTGGTTAGAGCGCTGGGCTATCGTAGCGGAAGGTCGCGGTTCAAATCTCGCTGGGGGCAGAGGAATTTATTATCGTGATTGGATGTCGGACACCAGTCGACTCAGCTGTGAATGAGTACCTGAGTCAAATCAGGGTAATAATCTCGGGCGAGCGCAATGCTGACCACATTGCACCGTTACAGTCTTGAATGAAGTGCTCTAACACACTTCAAGGCCTTGATCCAATATGGATTGTTGCGGCAACGATTATTATTATTATAACAGACCAATCCTGCCAGTTGATGTGTTATGGACAATTTCAATTGACCATACTGGCTTGTGTATTTGTAAACCCGACTTGCCGGCCTCGAAGGTCATGCTTGGAATTGAGCCCAAGTCAGTTCGGGTTTTACACTTCTGTCAAGGGGGTCCACTAACTCTGGCGTAATCGTTGGTCCTAGGTGCATATCATGGAGTTGTGAGTATGAGTTGATATTCTTTCATTAAAAGAGACACATGCTACAGTCGGTGGTCGCAACAACATGTGAGGTGCTCTCAAAGTTGGGGACAATTGCTCATCATTCAGTACTATCTTAACGGGTATATTCATTCGTCACACTAGGTTCGCTTCTTGTTATGATACTGATTGTGTAATGGGGAGAGTGACATCCACAGGTACCATCTTTGACATGGTGGTGTTGAAATATCTCGGAAGGTATTTTTGGGGGCTGGGTAATCACTATTCTCGTGAGCTTACATTCAGAGTCGTAGCTTCGATTGGGTTTCATATATAACTTTGCCTTTTTACAGTTACAAAAAATATTCGAGATATAGAATCAGTAGAGCCTTTTAAAGCGAAAAGGGTTCATGACAAGAACGCCATCACGTGAATTCTGTTTGGAAATATAAAGGAAAAAGCCTAGTTGGAAGCCAAATTTCAACTCATCTATTTAAACAGTAAAAAGTCAGCATCGTCCATCACTTTGAAAAACACCCAGTCAAGGGATCGTCCCTTCTCAATCCTGTGCCTAGAAGCTAGGTAGGGAAATAATCGATTTCCCCGTGGTTTCAGTTTAATCGCGGACTTAAGTTTTCGGTGAACCACACAGTTCATCCGCTTCTTGACTCGTTTTTCCAAGAGAGTTGCCACTCATTCAGTGTATGTTGCCAATTTTTATGAGCAATCAGTTCCCTTTATTCCGTTCATCGTATTTATATGTTTGTGTTCCTTAGCAAAAAAGGGGACGAGTATAACTCCCGCGATCACCACAGCCGGCTTTGCGACAGTAGGTTTGGATACACCACCCACAAAGCTCCTCCTCTTGTTATTTGTGCAACACACGATACACTTCCTTGCTAAGGACATCAGCATATACTTCAGCACTGCAGAGCAGAACGGATTGCGTCGTTGTCACGAAAAGGTGTCTTCCGTTAGAGCTAGGACACCCAACTTTTGTCATTTATTATCATCATCAATAATCGGTATCCCGTCTAGGCCTGCCTTAGTAAGGAACTTCAGACACCTCGGATTTGCGCTGATACCCCTAAAAGCTGTCGGGTGTCCTGACCTACGCCATCGCTCTATCTCAGGCAGGATCTGCCTCGTCTTCTTTTTCTACCATAGATAGCCATTAGCCGATTTAATACAGATACTTTTTTTCTGCCGCTGCTTTGGTTTTATGGTAAAAGCTGATTCTCGAGTCAAGCGTTGATCCAATTTTTAAACTGTTGGATATTACTCAATAACAAGTGCCGTAATATCATTTTGCATAGCCGACCGGGGACGACTCTATTGGCATGTCGAATCTCGGCAGGCTGTAGAAGAAATCGTTCCAGAGAACCCACCTTAGGATCGACCTTCGTGCCACCCGAAATGTGATCCCCATGCTCCTCCGGTCTTTCCGTGTCTCAAAGAGCAGAGAGCGGTCCCCCAGGTTATCCCTCAATATACGGGATAGGTAGCTCGGCACATGAAAAGAATTTTCTAGTGTGCCTAGCATATTTGTCCGACTTACGCTACGAGGAGGACTACCTGTCGAGATCGACGACTGCGGTTCGCACATGACGACATCCACTGTGGATCTCTCTGGTCTAATACTGAATTTGGATGTAAGTTCCCGGTAGCAGATATCCCTTTGGCAAGTCTACTCTTGATGAGCTTTTCGAGCACTTTACCGGATGTTTCAAGCATATAGAGCTGAGATCCACATGCAGTTGGCAGCTCAGCATCTCCTTTGCTTTTTCTGAACAACACGTGCCCCGTCACTTTCCAGTGACAAGGAAAATGTGCCCTTAAGCAATGTGCCGAACAGTAGGTCCGCCGGATAGTGAAGCATCGGTTTGTGTACTTTTGTCGGGATAAAATTGGTTTCTGGCATCTAGCTTTTCATAGAGAGGTCTGCTTCTTCCAGCTTTTTTATGGTAATAAGCGAGTGATCCTCGGCGTCTTCCACCTTGTTGACATCAACCCGAATCCCAACCCATTGTTCGGTTACAGGATAGGAGTGAAACATGTGATATTCTGGATAATAGTGTGGTCACATGCTACCAAGGACTTCGTCCAAATTTCCAACCTAGTAAGAGGTGATGGGCTTTTCTGTAGAACTGCATTTATATGGGGGTGATTCTTCATGGTCATCGACGCTAAATTCCACAAGTGATGCTTTCCGCCAACTCGGAAACGACGTTTGATCACATGAAAGCACTCTGGTTTATTACACTAGTTGTTTCGCATCTGCTATCCTGTAGCGTCGATTTCGGTGTATATCTGGATTTTTCTTGGAAATTTTCTTTGATTAGATATTTTAATTGCTTATCGTACAGGTTTGCCACTTGCATTATGAAGGGTTTTCAACCATTTTCAACTATTTCCATGCCTATTGCCAAATGCTATTAGTTTTAAAGGGTTTGTGTAATACAAAACTTTATTAAAATCGATTCACTGTCTGTCTGTCTGTCACACGCACTTTTCTCCAAAACGGCTAAACCGATCCGAACGAAATTTGGTGGATAGATGGAAACTATGAAATCCTACGCATACAGCGAGTGACATAACTTTAGGTGGAGTTTAAAGGAGGGCTCCCCATATATTCAAAGGGGGGATTTAAAAAAAATGTTCACCGGATATGATCGTGTATCAAATGAAAGATCTCGATGAGTACTTTCCGAAGCTGATTTTAGTTTTGGCGTGAATTGCAACGTACATGAGTAAGATGTCAAAATGTATGCACTTAAAGTGAGACAGGACTTATTTTCGGAAACTACCCAACTCAAAAACCCGAAAAAAAATCAGGATGGTGCGCTTATATGAAATCTAGGCCTCAAAATATCTGCCTCAAGGTATCTGCTCAAATAAACTTACTAATAGTATACTACCAATTCATCCTAGGGGCACCAGCATAGAGAACCATAGTTCGCATATATTATACATGCCAAATTTCATAAAAATCGGACCATTAATACCAAAGTTATAGCAGTTCAAACTTTCGCGCGAATTTACTGCTGCTAAAGCCATATAAATAAGATGAGAATAATTGAGAATCGTGTGAAATCTTAGATTCGCATTTATGAAGAATCTACTTCTACCTAGCCCCTTTTAAGGTTTTGTACAAAACATTTATGTGGAATTGAAGTTTTGAAAGATGACTGAAATTGACTGAAAATCCCCCTTAAGTTCATCCTAGGATTACTAGGATGACATAGAGGACTATCACGTGCATGCATATGCCACATCTTATGGAAATCCGACAATTAGTGTCAAAGTTATAGCAGTTTAAACTTATCAATTTCCTGCGAATTTACCGCACCCTAAACCAGCTGATGTCATAATTGACGAGAATAATTGAGATTCGAATGAAATATTAAAATTCCATTCATGAAGAATCTACTTCTCCCTAGCCCTTTTTTGTATCTGTTCGCATTTGCTAATAATATTAAACTCAGAATGTGAAGCGTATGAGGTTGACTATTATCAATACAGGGCTTTCCATCAAATGGTTTATTTAAATCGTTTTCTAAAAAATAGAGGGGAATGGAGTTTTTAGCTATGTGACACGGAGCTGTCATGCACCCGTCGCTCCCCACATTTTTTTCTTTTTTTTCAGCCTTTGTTCCGTTCACAAGCGGGGTTGGTTCGTCGTGATCGGTTTCGCCATTTTATTTTATCAAATGGCTGATCTGGATGTAATCGCGAGGCTTTTAAATCCCCATCCAGCGTATCAAGCCACCGTTGTTTCGGCCGACCTTTTGGTCGCTTACCATTGATTTCGATGTTCAGAGCAATCTTGGCAAGTGAATTCTCGTTGACGCGAATTACGTGACCATACCATCGAAGACGCCTCTCTCGGAGTTTCTCCACGATCGGTGTAACCCCATATCGACCGCGGATATCCTCATTTCGGATGTAATCAAAACGTGTCACGTTACCAGTCCAATGCAACATCTTCGTCTCCATTACCGCAAGACGCCGTTCATTGTCTTTTATAGTCGGCCAACACTCAGAACTATAGAGAGCGGCAGACGGACGACATTCCGGTAAATTTTAGATTGGAGACGTTTGCTGATACGTCGATCACAAAGAACACCAGTTGTGGAATGCCTTTTCATCCAGGTCACATTAATGCGTGAAGCAATTTCAGTACGCAGTTCTCCATTAGCTGATAGCATTGACCCGAGATATTTAATTCGCTCAGTTCTGGGCAGGTTACTGAAGCAGACAGCACTGAGTAATTAAAATATCTCGAGTCAATGTTGTCAGCCAATGGAGAACTGCGGTATGCTCCTCACAAAGGGAAACACCAAACCTTTTATACCTGAAGCTTCAAGCTTCCGGTCTCCCGAATTGTTTAAGGTATATATTACTGTTTAAATACTTTTAGATTTTAGAGTGGAAAGAAAGATGCAACAAATTATTTTTTTTTACTTCAGACATTTCTTATCTCGTCGTACTTACCGTATTTCGGGAACCAGTTTCTTTCTTCTGTAGAAGACTTTTCTTTACTCTTTTTGCCTACAATGATCCAGCGCTGTCTGTGAATGAACTCTCAGCTTAAAACAATCTTCAAATGGTATCAGTTTTAATCCCACACACAATTATTTACCATTTTTGCTATTAACTGACCACTTGAGACTATTGGCTTAGAGGCTTGCACATCAATTTTCTGACGTAGTTGGCGGGATTACCTCTGTCCATTACAACACTGCATACCACTCTCTTATGAAGACAATCGTTTAATATCAAAGGTGATCATGAGCGGCCGATAACCTACTTAGTATTTCAAGTGTTTTCTCCTTGCAATTGTTGTTTTACGACTTCGAATCTAATTGCTGTTATCACCAGAGAACGCATAGGGACAATATCCGGGCAGTATCTCTCCAGAGGTTAATTGATGTCTTACCAACTTATGGCTGATCAGTTTTGTTTGATAAACTTGTTTTCTACTTCCAAATTAACATTTTTAAATTCCCAATTTAATGCTGGGTTTTATTTTGCTTGTTTTTGTTCAAATATAAAATGCCAGATATGAAATTTCGATGTCGACCGAAATGAGGTTTTATGTGTAAGACTTGAATCTCAGGGTGATCGGCTGAGGTTTCTTGGAGTGATTGCTTAGTGATTTTTCAATCGTGGCGAGTCTATCAAACCGGGCGGTATTTGGTATGAAATTGTATTACATTTTTGGAAAAGGCCTTTTTTGTAGCAATTTTCCACCTACTTTTGACTAGCATCCTATGACAATTGGTCCTTTCACTTTCTCGTGGTTGTGATTGCAAGTGATTTTGTCGGTCAGATTCAAGTTGACCGGACGAATTTTAATATTTTAAGTTTGACTGTGTTTGGTTAGAAAAATAGATAAAAAATAGAAAAAAGTCACATTGACTGGACTTGATGACCAGTTCCACCGGTTTTGCTTGCAGCATACGAGCTTGATTTAAGAAGTTTGCGGTTCTTGTGTTTTATTGTGGAGGTGTGGTGCTAATTGAAATTCCATAAAAAGTGGTCGGTGATCAGGTGGCACTTGCGATATTGCTGGGCAGATAATCTACTTTTTAAATGTTGTGCTACAGTTATGCGCTTTGCTTTGAACCCAAGGCTAATTTCCAACAGAGGCTCCGAAACAGGTGACGAAACTTGAATGCTAAAATTGTTATTAAGCTTTTTTGTTTTAAGGATCTACATACTAAATTTTCTCTGATTCCAAAAAGTGATTGACAGTTTCGCCCAGGGCAACTTTTTTGAGCTAATTTTGTTGAGGATGCTCGGAGTCCTGAGTCCACACCCACTTAGTGACGGACCGAACCACTTGGGAAGCAACTTCCTCTTTTGTAGTTCACGGACTCCTCTTTTTTGAGTTAAACCTAAGTTTTCGTTGCTCCCAGGGCAGAGGTGAGGCAGCGTCTGATGAGTTGCCTCTGCCCTGGACGAAACCGTCAGTCAACTTTTTTGCTTTTTCGAAAAATTTAAATAAATCAAAAAAGTTCAACATTACCTGGATGCGTACTTAGGGCTCCCTCAATCCTCAAGCAAAAATAATTTTCTCTGATGTTAGAGGTTAGAGGTTAGAGGTTTTCGGTATAGGTGCGGTGGTGTGATGGCTGAGGTGACCGAGGTTCAGTCTGTCGGGCACGTACTCTGGGCCCAAGACTGTGCTGAAATAGGAAAAAAATAATCACAATTTGATGGGGTTGCCATTTTCTGTGTTATTTTGTACTAAACCCTGGATAATTCATTCTCTTCATTCTAACCTTTGGCATAGAAACATGGGTCACATCCTTAACAGGAAATTTTGATGGCCAGTATTTCTTTTGTTAAGCATAAAATACCCAGTAACGACTAATACACATATCGATATTTAAGGGCAAAAATTCTCTTCATCGATTGTAGAGTTCCGACGAATGAAGTATTTAGCTTCCAGATGCATCCGAAATAAAAAAATGTGTTTGCCTTTCGTGTTAATAAAAACAATCTTTTACTTTTAAGATGTCAAATAAACAAGTTGAAAGACTGAAAATCATGCAGATACAGATTGAGAACCTTCAGAATAGAACTGATAAGCAAAAGCTTTGTTAATTTGCACTGAATTTCAGAGAAGCTTTCGTGAAAATTTATTAATTTCGCAGGAATTTGCAAATTTATTAATTTACTTTAAAATTTATTAATTTGCAAATGCGTTCTGATGTTTTCAAAGTTACGAAATGGAGGAAGGTCGGGAGAAAGTATCGGGCCCTTTTCTGTTTATTTGACTCTGAAGGGTTATAATCGTCAAACGATGGCTTCTGGCTATTCCTATCCTTTTTGGTTGACGTTAGCTGATCATTGTGGGTGCTCCGCATCAAAATTGAAAGTACTTTATCGAAAATTATTGAAAGGATATGATTCGTTCCCAAAATTTGAATGTGAAAGATACACTTTTCGCTGATCTGCCTATTATGGTGTTTATTAACACCGGCACGTAGCTAGTCACGTCATCGCTAAGGAACTTTAGGTCGGTCACAAAACAATTTTAAGTCATTTGGAACGAGTTGGCTAAAAAAAGAATCTCATGTTTAAGTGCTTCATGAACTAACTGAACCAAGTTGAATGCACCGAATTTCGATATTGCAATGGAATGAAAACAAGCCACTTTTATAGCGAACGGTAACTGGTGGTGAAAAATGTGTCACCCTCGACAATGTTTTGTGAAAGAGGTTGAAAAAAAGTTCCAAAAGCAGTAGTAAGTCGAGGATGGGCAGCGCTGTGCGTTTGCTGGAATTGGAGGAGCATCATCCATTACGACCTGCTGCCACCTGGCCAAACTATTGATTCTAATGCTTGCTGCTAGGAATTAATGCGTTTGAAACAAGCAATTGAAGAAAAGGGGGGGGGGCTAATTGATCAATAGGAGAAGTTTTCAGTTTCATCGTAACATCGGCAAACTATACATATATTTCTTAATTGAGCAACAGTTGACACTAATTTGAGGAGAAACTTACTCCTTCGGTGTAGTGCATGGATCGTTTCTTGGGCGACTACTCAATATTTAAAAAAAAAATATGACTGATCGGTTTGGATCGCAGGGCACAGATGATCTCATCAGAAGCTGTCTCGTGCCTCTTCCCCGGAGAGCTAGGAAGGAATTATATTCTTTGAAACCGCCAGGTTTGCAACCTTGCTTGGTTTTTACATCGGAGGCACCAACAGGAATTCGCTTCCACCGCTGTATTCAATGGCCGCAGAAACAGTTGACGGGCGGATATGAGACTGGAGCGAATAAAATGTCAGGGATGACAGTTGTTTGCCAACAACAAGAAGTCGAGTCACGTCCGCCGACCCGAATAAACGTAAAAAACTGTAACGCTAACATATCTGATCTTAAGTAACATAGGAATGTAGGACATAAGGTTGAGAATTGAGAGAATATATTATGGTGACAGTTCTGTAACAGTTAAAGAAGTGTTTAAATTTCGTGTCGTTAAAGTTTCAACTAAGGCAAATGTTGTTTTGGGATAGATACTACTCAGTTGGTCCAATCCTAATTAATACTCTTGGAATGCTGATGCAAACCTACTTCGATGTCACTGCCGAGGTAATGCACCATATTTCAGGTTTTGGCGTTGAGAGTGTCTTCTCTTCTATGATGTCAATTCTTGGACCACTCTCTGCAGTTTGTAAATCCGTTCGTTGAAGTGCTATTTTCGTCAGCTGAATATACCCAGTTCGTTTTGAGATTTGTCTTTTGCTGCCTTCTCCATATGTCCTTCTGTGTATTCTAGAGATTTACTTTTGTTGGTCATCGATAACCTATAACACAAGAGTTCCGATTGCCCAGTGAAATTGGATACCTGATAGTCACCGAGTATGTTACAGAACTTTTGTTGAGGATAGCTTGGTATGTGTAATTGCTTCAAAAAGGGTTCAACAATTTCTCAAAATTTGGTTTTTCTTAAAATGTGATTGGTTTTTAACCTGTTTTGTGGTGGAAGCATTATTTTCTGTTGTTCGTTTAAATTTTGTTGTTTTTTTCGGTGAATTTTGTCAATTAGGGTGAAGATCTCCTTCCGCATTAGAAAGATTGTGAGATGTTAACATTATCCTTATATGCCACTAATTGTTTAGTTCGGCGGACCTGATTTGTAGATCTAATAAATAAGGAACCAGTTTATTGCCCTAATTCAGTCAGACTTACGGCTCTAATGTGTGTGTTGTAAAGTTTTTTGAGGTTTCAACTAAGACCTAAATAGGACAAGGAAATTCTGTCGGTAACCTGACATCTGATATTATTTTTTTTCTGTAGTCAACAATATTTTGGGCGAAGCCGAAATTTTTCCTCTGCTTTACTAAAAACTTTTTATTCTTTGCAAATATTCATATTTCGGCGGCTATTTGTCTCCTCATTTAGCTTCCATTTTATTCCCGCGTGGAAGTTTATTATCTTTTTAGGGATAAAACAGATGACGGTTTTCGTCCATTCCTGTGAAAGATGGATCATCCTTGGTACGTTGGGCATTTTTAAAAAAATGTCCAAGCGTGTGCGGTTTTTCGCCAGTAACATACCAGGTGGGCTGAAAAGTTTGGTCTACTTTCATCCCACTCAGACAATTGGAAGATCGATCCTTCAAGTTAAGTGGAGCCAGCCTGCAGACTGCCTTGCAAACAGCTGCTATAAAAATAAGTGCGCGGTGATGTGCCGCCTCGTTCACCACGTCCCTACCTTCGATGTCACGAGGCAGGTTCATCCGCTCTACGGCAGAATTGGGGTGATGCACTCAGAATTTGGACATAGTAGTTGGTATTCGCCCCGAAAGTTTTCTAGATCGGTCTTCGTCCAGGGCAATATTCCGAATGCATATGCCAGTGAAGTGATAGCGAATATGTTCAGCCCACTTATTTTATTCTTCCCCGAAAGAGACGATTTCGGTACCAGTCTTACACGTCACAGCAATTCGGACAGCAAAATATCCTTCAGATCACCTACCCGAGTATGGGTTCCTCTCAGTTATAGTTTTAATGCTATGCGACTCGTGATGACACTTGTCTAATCCAAATTCCATCTGAATATCACGGCTTAACATATCCACTATTCGCAACAGACTTCTAAGATGGTCATCAGTACCAGCATACAGCTTGATGTCATTTTAGTACATCAAGTGCGTCAGCTCACACTTAGTCGTAGGCTATATTTGATTGCAAAACCATTCCCTCTACCATCATTCATCAGCCATGAAAGGGGGTTCAGTGTCATGTAAAACCAAAGGGGAAACGAATCCCGATGGTAGATGCCGTTCCGTATACGGCTGCGCTTTGAGGTGTTAGTACCCTCAGATGAAGCCACTGGTAAGGTGGTGTGTCACCCTTCCATGACTCCCGCCAAAAACTTTATTAATTTCGGATCAATGTGATACAGATGTAGGACATCAATTTGACAGGCATGCGGGACGCTGTCGAAAGCCTTGGCATAATCAATATAGTAACTAAAGAGGTTTGTTTGACCTCTAGTTGTTTGTCCTACAACTATCGAGTCGATAATGAGTTCCTCTTTGCAACCCCTTGAACCGATTCAGCAGTCCTTCTGGTCCTCGAACCCTTCCACTAATGATGGGCGTTATGAATGTGTAGAGGGTTGGTAAACAAGTAATCGGTTTTGTGTCTGCGCGGTCCTGCACCGCATCCTTTTTAGGGACAAGGTGGGCAATTCTCGCAGTGAGGAAGGGTGTAAATTCCTTCGGCCGACTAATGACCTTGATTATCCTGTGCCAGTCGACTGTGTATACTGGTAAATTTTTTAAACCAGAAATGTTGCATCCGATCCAGGATAGAATTCCTCCAGTTTTTCGAGCTGTTTATGGCTCGTCGAATCTCCTCTTCGGAAAATTCATGCCAATCGTAGTGGTATCGCAGGTTTAACTCATCAGTTCATTCTGTGATTTGTGATTTTACTTGCCCTGTCCATTGCAAGTGGCGGTGATAACGCTCTTTATTCAAAGCACTAGCGATTCAGTTGGGAGGGATTCGGCAAATTTTCTAACATTCTACATTTGAAGAATGGTGATGATCATTGGCCATGAAATCTTTCAGCATTCTCCATCGTTGTGGGCCATTAGCACCGAAGCTAACGAATTTGATACAAAGGGAGGAGAATTGGAGTAAGTTGCAGGATTAGCAAATGTCAGCTCAGAACAGTTTAAAGCCCTGCTTGAGAGCGATCCCAAAGCTCATCAAGTATCGTATATAGGAATCATTCATTATTGGTTTCCGGGAGAAGTGTAGGGCCTTGTAATTGTCAAAGTAAGCTAAACCTATGGAAGGGAGAAACTTCTTTGGAGCTGTGTATTTCAAGCCAAAGAGCGATGGCCGATGAGAGGTTGAACATAATTTAGGAGCAGATTATGCTCTAATTTTAGCCTCGTCAGGAAATTGAAAAGAATTTTGAAACAAGACCAAAATGGAATTTTCTGTCACGCGCACTCTTTTGTCAGTTTAACTGTTTAGAAAAGCCGTCAGAAAAATTTGCCTGACGTATGTGACTAACAATTTTATCAGTGGAATGTTGGGGTATAAAACATGAAATGGAAATGAGCCGTTCAAGGAAATAGATTTTTCTGTCTGGGAAAAATTAAATTAGGTTTATTAGACTACTTGTGATATGTTTTAAAGTTTTTTTGGTTGCACATTGTATGTACATATTTTGATTTATATTTTACAAGGCATACTTAGTTAAATTAGGGTGCCATCCCGATCTGACCCGAGTCTGCTATGGGACTCATCTGAAGTGACTCGTGCCACGAAGCCTCACCGGAGGTTATCTGATATCATAGGATCCGAGATGGCCATCTGAGAGCATTTGCTCCAGGAAAATTGCTGGTGGATGTTCTCTTAGCTCGGTTATTTGTAGTTGGTCTCCTTATGGGAGTAGAGCGGCGGTTAAAGTGTGTTGTTGCACTGTAGCACTGGGGGGCCGTTTCTTAGTTGCGCCAAAGGTGTTAGATAGACTTGGTATCCGCTGGTATGAATGTCGAGTCTGCATTCAGTAGACACCAGTACCGCTGTGCTAGTCACGGGTCTGATTGTGGTCTCTAAATCGATTCGTGTCTGAAGGGGCCCAGGAGATTTTATCCACCCGACAGATACTCACATTTAACACTCTGGTTTTTGATGATTATTTTTCTAGAAGGCTGTAACCGGGGCCTTAGAGAATTATGTGAAAGGTTTCAAGGGTTAGGATGCGATCTTAGTTCATATGATCAAATTTGAGTTTTCGAAAGCTGAACGTAGTTGAGTAACACTTGATAAGACATTTTCCAATTTCCTATAGCATCAAAAAGTGGTAGTGGAAAATTTGTGTGCAGTTACATTTGCACAATATGGAGCTGATTGTATGCTTTATTGTCATGGATCAACAAAACTTTTACAACACTTCATTGAATATTATTCAATTAGAGTAGAATAAACGATATAAGACCGCTAATACGGAAGTTTTGTTTGCGATCTTTATTATTTGTGCGGTTATCTCTGAATAGGGTTCCTTTCTTTACACTGAACATGTGTGTTCACACCATTGTGTACATTTAATTAGAGTGTTTATAGAAATAATATGTACTAATTTGAAACGAAAGTGCTAAGCTCACTAATCAACAATATCGTTCAATGGTAAGATTCACTTATATGGGAGTGCAATATTATTATATTTTCATCATTGAGACGTTGAAAATTTGATCATTGAAACCTGAGCTACTTTTTTCTGCTCCAAAAATTACAAATTGAAAAATTAATTTTCTTGTAAGGAAAGACTCAAATTTTTCCTTGGTCAGTTTTTTTTCAGTAAAGCATAGGCACTAGCCACAGATTTTTAATCCATTGCAGTGTGATATCCTTCTAAGGCTTAAGGCTGTTGGACATGAACCTTCTGGGGGTTTAACGTGAGTACCTGCAGCGCAAGTATATAGTGTAGCCATATGTTCTGTCAGTCGATGCGTTTAGAGAGAAATGTTTGGCCACCAAAACTGGTAACACTGCGCACGGAGAGTACCTAACCATATCCCACTTCCGTCAGACTTTCAGGTTCCGAAGGGCAGTAGCTCGTGAACGACAATTCAATGAAGTTTGGTAACTATGAAAAAAGAATCGCGATTATTGCCTTACACCAATGTGGGAATACGCCGAAAAAGATTCATAGGTTGTTATAAAGCTGCCCTAAGTAGGAGTCGTATTTTACGAGACGATCTTGGTCTCGGTGCGTACCGGCGGTGCGTTAGTCATATGTTAACGCCAAATGCGGCAAACTCCGTGTGCTGCTCTTCTGCAACGTTTTCCCGGTAAAAAATATCGCATAATTCTATTTTCTGATGAAAAAATGTTTATCATCGAGGAAAAATTCAGTATGTGCTCACAATTGTCATGAAGCCAAAGAAAATGCTCCGCGAGTTCAACGTCGTCCGACTTCTGTCATGCGAGGCCGTTTTCAAAACCAATGCGAGCGAGTACGAAAATATGTTAGAGGATGTAGTCGAGCCATTGAGTGAATCTCTATTCCCTGGAAAGCCGTTGTGCTTCCAGCAGGACTCGGTCCCCGCTCATAAAGGCAAGATAATTCAACAATGGTTAGCGGCGCATCTTCCTGACTTCATAACCGCAGGCAGCCCAGATTTGAATCCTCTGGACCACAGCCTTTGGGCTAAGTTAGAGGAGACTGCCTGCGATCGAATTTACACCGATTCGGAGAGTTTGAAGGCCAGCATCGTGCGTGCAGATCGAGAAATGCCGCTTCATACCATGTAGGAAGCGATTGATGCATGCCCTCACAAACTTCGGGACTGTACAACTACTAGCGGCGGCCATTTTAAATCAATTTTCTTCATTTGAAAGCTCTTTGTCCCCCTTTTTCTAATAGTGTACTTTTCTATTGACTTGGTTTATTACTTCGTGAGAAATAAAGATTTATTTGACTGACAGAGCTTATGGCTATACTATGTGTAATCCCACGGTCCTCTTCGGACGCATGTTGTTTTAGAGACCACAGTCAGAGTAACGTCGTGAGTAGCACCACGTACTGATTTATATTGAGTGAAGGCTTAGTATCCTTATCTGAATATGATCGGCTTGCTCGAATATGTGAGTAGGGCTTTCCCCAACGGGTTGACTGGAATCATCTTGGTATGAAGAACCACAAAGAAGCCTTTCCGCCAGTCACACAAATACAAAACACACGGAACTGGTAGCTGTCCATCGCGGCCATTATGGCCCTTTCCCTATCATACTGCAGAGGAAGTAGTGTGGATTGACGCTCTCCGTCGATGGAAGGCATTACGAGCGTATCCATTAGCGGATCGAAGCGTATCACTGCTAGCAAGGTACTGCCTAAGAAGGGTTCCCCCTTACTACATGAATGCCGTCCTCCAGATTGTGTATGTCACAGTACGCGGGACAGATACAGAAGATATGATACCAGTCTTCTCGTTTTTCAACATACGGAACACAACCCTGACTGGAGGCAAGGTTCCGTACAAGGAGAAACTCCTTCGAGCTAACATACCTTGTCAATAGGAAGTCCATTCCGAGCCCGAAGTTCACGATTGAATTTCCTCTAGCAGACACCACATTTGTTCCATCAAATCTGCCACTTAGGAATAGAATTCTCATTTTCACTTCGTTACTACTAGTTAAATCGGTTTGCAGCAAAGGTACGCCCCTTCTGATTGTGTAGGTCATGGCACGCCGGCTTAACTCCAGATCAATGGGACGAACACCCAGCAATACCTGCGTGGCATCGGTCGTAACCGTGTGACATACAGGAAGACACGCTAGCATTTCCACTCGCTGACATGCATAGAGTAGTTTCCCGCCCTGCACTGTTATCGCAAAGTCATACAAAAGAGAGGGCCCGTACGTAGAACATGCAAGACGCCTACACATATGAATCTACCAGCTCTCCTGCTTATACCTCATTTACACATCATTCCACGCCAGAACATACACACCAATTTAGCTAAACGCGCCCTGAGCCCGATCCCGTGCAAGCGCAGGTACTAACGTTCAGTGATTGTGATTCCTAAGTATGTCACTGTCTTCCGGTATTTCAAATTCGCTTAGTTCAGCTCGATAAGTGGCGGAGGACATAAGTTGCCTTTGGGCGATGAGACACCGACTTTGAGAGACCACGCATTAACGGTACGTATCCTGCTGTTCCCCTCAACAAGAATGAGGAGCTCATCCGCGTAAGCATGGAATTTAATCACCGAACTAACCTCCCCCAATCGCTCATTCATTATCAGGTTCTATATAAATAGACTCTGGGGCAGGCGCGCTCCACATTAATCTACCCACGCTTAATGACACCTTGGACGACTGCTTTCCTATCATGGAAGTAGCTCTTCCACAAAGTTAATCCCTGTTAGCCACATTCACGACGTTTTGACAACATAGATGATCAACTTAAGTAGTCAAATAAGCTTTTGAAATTTGAAAAGATTCCAAGGACCAATTTGCTTTCACGACGGGCAACCAAATTTTCCATATACATTAAAGGATCATGTCTCCCAGCCGTTCTGCTTGTCCGACACCAGATGGAATGTTTTTACCCCCAGTCGTTGGACCATAATTTTCTCCAGGACCCAAGGCCATAATAACCTTGGCAGTCTTCCAAAATGCAGGGAAATAGCTCTTCTGTTAACAACAATCATGCAGACATTGGACATGAGATGAAATGGCCCGTTAGGAGAGATCGAAGGATCGTATCTCGGAAACAGTTCACCCAGCAAGACGCAAAAATAATCGCGCCATGTCAGCATAGGCTTTCCGTTCACCTTTGCATACTTTGTAGATCCTTTTCCGCTATGCTCATCATCACCATCAACGGCGCAACAACCGGTATCCGGTCTAGGCCTGCCTTAATAAGGAACTCCAGACATCCCGGTTTTGCGTCGAGGTCCACCAATTCGATATCGCTAAAAGCTGTCTGACGTCCTGACCCACGCCATCCTAGGCAGGGTCTGCCTCGCCTTCTTTTTCTACCATAAATATTGCCCTTATAGAGTTTCCGGGTTGGATCATCCTCATCCAGACGGATTAAATGACCCGCCCACCATAACCTATTGACCCGGATTTTATCCACAACCTGACGGTCATGGTATCGCTCATAGATTTCGTCGTTATGTAGACTACGGAATCGTCCATCCTCATGTAGGGGGTCAAACATTCTTCGGAGGATTTTTCTCTCGAACGCGGCCAAGAGTTCGCAATTCTTCTTGCTATGAACCCAAGTTTCCGAGGAATAAATAAGGACTGTCAAGATCATAGTCTTGTACAGTAAGAGCTTTGACTCTATGGTGAGACGTTTTGAGCGGAACAGTTTTTGTAATCTGAAATAGGCTCTGCTAGCTGGCAAAAACTATGCGCGGATTTCCTCATCGTAGCTGTTATCGGTTGTGATTTTCGACCTTAGATAGGAGAAATTGTCAACGGTCTCAAAGTTGTATTCTCCTATCTTTATTCTTGCCGTTTGAGCAGTGCGATTTGATGTTATTGGTTGGTTTTAGGTGCTGACGTGGCCACCATATATTTTGTTTTGCCTTCATTGGTATGCAGCCCAAGATCTCGCGTCAATCGCCGCCTGCTTGATCTGGATGGAGGCAGTTTATACATCTCTGGTGGCTCTTCCCATGATGTCGATATCGTCAGCATAGGCCAGTAGTTGGATGGACTTAAAGAGGATCGTACCTCTTGCATTTACCTCGGTATCACGGATCAATTTCTCCAGAGCCAGGTTAAAGAGGACACATGGTAGAATATCCCCTTGTCGTAGACCGTTGTTGATGTCGAATGGTCTTGAGAGTGATTCTGCTGCTTTTATCTGGCATTAGGCATCTTTAATAAATTCTAAAGCTAAATGGCGAAATTTGCTCTCAAATTACAAACTACAAATTTATATCAGAGTCGCTTTCCAACACTCATAGTGTTCGGACGTATTTTTCTACTTTTCCATACTAGTGCAAATTAATGAAAGTAATCAAAAAAACCGTTAGTAAAGTGCAAGTGAACCCATTAGTGAACAAACAACAAAAACTCTACACGCGTCGTTCAATAGTACGCGTAAAACGATCTCAAAACAAAGTGCAAGACAATCAAAATTCACCTGTGCAACCAACATGTGCCACCTCCAGTGAATTTGTGAAATTTCCAGTAGACATTAAAATGCTTACTATAACAAGTAATAAAACCTTTACAACTAAACGCAAGAAAAGCAAAAAACAGGTCAACTCATCTTTACCAATGACCAACAATGAGAATGACGACATGGAAACCTCATCCGAGGAAAATATAAGTGACAATGATCAAGAGGCACCGCCACCGAACAAAAAAATACAAACCGGGATGGAAAGATATATTACCATCACTGGTAAAAAAAAGCAAAAGCCAACCACGAATAACGAGCAAGTTAAGCCAAACGAAGACACTACCACAACGAATCCCGGCAGTAGCAACTACTATAGCATCCTAGCGGACAAAAGCAATGACGTCAACGTAACCATAAGAAAAACTACAAAACCACCTCCGATTTACATCAGGCAAGCGGCCAGCAACAAATTAACCACCGAAATCGGAAAAATAGTTGGAGCAGATAACTTCTACATAGTTGACCTCAAAAGAGGAGATATAAAAGAAACTAAAGTGCAAGTTGTTAGCGAAGTGAAATATACAGCTCTGGTAAACTGGCTGGACAGTAAAAAAATGCAATACTACACCTACCAGCTGAAGAGTGCCAAGGGGCTTAAAGCTGTCATCAAAGGTATAGACCACCTTGTCGAACCTCAAGAAATCTCTGAAGAACTGAAAGCAAAAGGATTCGAGACCAAATCCGTGCACAACATAATTAATCGATCAAAGAAGCCACAGCCTATGTTTCTTGTGGAGTTAACACCCGAAACCAGTGTGCCGCCCAAAGGGAAACCTCATCCAATATACAATTTGAAATATCTACTCCACCGCAGGATAACTATCGAAGAACCACACAAACGTTCAGGCCCTGTGCAGTGTCAGAACTGCCAAGAATATGGCCACACCAGAACTTACTGTAAATTATCATCAGTCTGTGTAATCTGCGGCAAACTACACGAAGCTAAAGCTTGCCCTAGCAACAAAGCGGACCCCAATAGTAAAAAATGTAGCAATTGCGGAGGCAACCACACCGCAAATTACAGAGGCTGCCCTGTCTACTCAGCCATAAATAAACTAACGGCTCAGAAGAAATACTCCCCGCCAACAACCTACAAACTTCAACATATCCATCAAACGCAAAACAATCAACCAGCTGTAACAAATTTTACTAGCCAACCGTGTACCCAACAAACATTCTGCACCCCTCCCCAGCCGACATATGCGGAAATGCTGCGTTTCCCTCAGCCGACAATTAGACAATCACACATTCCGATATCAACCAGCCCAACCAGCACTCCTGACACCACAACTCAAATACTATTAACACTCGCAAGCAACATCCAACAGCTAACAAATACGATGCATCAAATGCAGGTAACCTTAAACAAACAAACAGAAATACTTAGTCAACTTTTAGGTAAATGAGCAGCATCAATATCGCCCAATGGAACGCAAACGGTATTCTCAAACATCGCAACGAGCTAGAAATCTTTCTCAGAGAAAACAACATTGATGTCATGCTGTTAGTCGAAACGCACCTCTGCAGCAAAAACAACCGCTTCAAAATCAACGGTTATAATACCCATCTACAAAACAACCCAGAAGACAAGCCATGTGGAGGAACAGCTGTGCTAGTAAGAAATAGGTTAAGATATTCTCCTGTACCTAGTGTTAATTCAAAATTTATTCAAAGCTCGGTAGTTGAAATTACCGATCAAAATCAAAAAATCATTCGATTAGCTGCTGTCTACTGTCCCCCAAAAAGCAAAATAAGTGAAAACCAATTCTCTGAATTTTTCAATACTCTAGGACCCAGATTTTTCGCGGCGGGCGATTTTAACGCCAAGTCGCCACACTGGGCTTCACGCCTAACCACCCCCAGAGGTAAACAGCTCTTAAACGCTGTATACAAAAACAATCTCCATTGCATTTCAGGGGGATTGCCCACCTACTGGCCATCCGACCCCCACAAAATCCCAGACTGTATAGATTTTGGTATCTTTAAAAGCCTAAATCCCAATCGCATTAGGGCCACTACTACGATCGACCTCTCTTCGGATCATTCACCAACCATTTTCGTGCTTAGACTTACGGCCACAAATTTCCAAGAAGAAGACAAACTAAACACTAACAAAACCAACTGGCACAAGTTTCAGAAACTTTTCAACAAAAACTTTTGCTCACAAATCAGACTTAAAACTCAAACGGACATTGACAACGCACTGCAATATCTGACTAGCACTATACTAGAATGCATCGAATTAGCTACTCCCAACCATAAATCCCCGAAAATATCCCATCCCGATACTTCTCAGAATGTCCAAGAATTGCTTAAAGCCAAACGAAAAGCAAAACGCGAATGGCAAAACCTACGCTCCCCAAGAACAAAAGCAATCCTGAATAAAGCAACCAAAACACTTAGACAAGAACTTATCAAAGAAAGAAATGAAAACATTCAAAAATTCGTTCTTGGACTAAGCCATTTAGCAGACACAAATTACGCAGTATGGAAAACAACAAGAAGAATTAAAAAGTCAATACAAGCGGAAACTCCAATCCAAAGTCAGCAAGGCGCCTGGATCATATCTAACCAGCAAAAAGCTGAGGCCTTTGCTAAATATTTTGAAAAAGTATTCAAAACGGAAGGTGGTGATAGCACCCCACCTGATATCCCTAACCACCATACAACTAACCCATTAACACCCCTAAAACTCAATTTTTCAGATTTGCTCAAAAAACTTAAAGTAACTAACCCTAAGAAAACCCCAGGCCATGATTGCATATCAGGGAAAATGCTAAAGGAACTTCCGCTCTCAGGAAAATCTGCAATACTATTTATCTTCAATGCAATTCTTCGTCTTAACTACTATCCTGACACCTGGAAACACGCCAGGATTACAGTCATCCCTAAGCCAGGAAAAGACATGAAAAAAATTGAATCATACCGACCAATAAGTCTGCTCCCAACCCTATCTAAACTATTCGAAAAGCTTTTATTTGACAAAATTCTAAAGGTAATAGAAAAGAAAGATATCATACCCTCTCACCAATTCGGATTTAGACAAAAACATGGAACGATCGAGGAAATCCACAAAATCGTTAACAATATTAAACAAGCCCTAGAAAGAAAAGAATATTGTGTAGGTATATTCCTAGATATTGCACAAGCCTTTGATCAAGTCTGGCATAAAGGCCTCAAGATAAAAATAACTGCCCTCCTCCCTAAAGAATTTCACGCTATACTATTTAGCTACCTAGATAGCAGAAACTTCAAAGTAAAATATAAGGATGCGCTCAGCTCAACCCACTACATAGAAGCAGGTGTACCCCAAGGTAGTGTACTTGGACCACTTCTCTATCTATTTTACACTTCAGATCTCCCTACAAATAACAAAATGCTGACCACCACCTTTGCTGATGACACCGCCATCCTATATAGCCATCCTAATCCATTAACAGCCGTCAGAGAAATCCAAGGACACATCAACACGATAATGAACTGGGCCAAAACCTGGAAAATCAGTGTAAATGTTAACAAAACACAGCAGATAACCTTCACGCTGAGAAAAAGAACATGCAGACCTGTCACCATAAACGGAAATAAAGTCAATCTTTCTAACGTAGTTAAATATCTTGGGCTGTACTTAGACAGACGGCTCACCTGGAAATCTCACATTGAACATAAACGCAACCAAATCAAAATTCAATTCCGCAAGCTATATTGGCTAATGCACAAAAAATCCAAACTCAACACTTTAACAAAAATAATGGTGTATAAATCTATATTAAAACCAATCTGGACCTATGGCTTGCAACTTTGGGGCACAGCCAAAAAGTCGAACATCAACATAATCGAGCGCGTACAAACAAAAATTATTAGGTCAATTTTAGGTGCACCCAGGTACGTTAAGAACGAAATAATTCTTCGCGACACCAATACTTTAAAGGTTGCAAAAGAAGCGAAAAAGTATAGCAAAAAATATATCAAAAGATTAGCCAACCATCCAAACACTACAGCTAAAGACATTCTTCTTCCCAACAATTACGCAAGACTAAAAAGAACTGACCCACTGCAACTAGCCAACTTGCAATAACATCTACCTTACAACATCATACAAATAATAACAAATCCACTACAAATTGCAAATAAAAAACCCGCCACACTCATCAATTTTCTTATAGTACTCTTTTCCGTTTAACCAAACCAGTAATATGGGAAATACTCAAGATAAGCACGTTGATAATACCGGGGAGGTGACGAACACAATCATAGTAGACACGGTCGACGTACAATCAGAAAGAATTGAAACTATTCTCATCATCCTCACTGCAACAGTAGGGTGCTCCTTTGCGTACCAACTGTATAAGGACTACAGACGCAGCATCAAAAAAAAAAAAAAAAAGATACACCGAAAAAGTCTGACTATAGACATAAACTACATAGCAATCCTTTCCTGAACCCTTCAACCTTAAGAAATTCCCTACGAATTGGTTCCAAATCTAAATCTGAGATTAGAATAAAAAGGCTAATTACATTAGTTATTAAAAAGATTAATTGTATTAGTTATAAGCGCTTAGCTATAAATTTATAATAAGACTTGAACAAAATAACTCTTTTCAAACACTGGCTTGATAGAGTGAGAATATTCTATTTTAGTATTAAGATTCGCCACACTACAGGCTAGAGACCAAAAGGTCTAATTCTTGTTGTAAAAAAATGTTTCTCTGTAAATAAAAAAAAAAAAAAAAAAAAAAAAAAAAAATATATATCAAGACTTCACTGACAAAATGTACCTTTTCGGCCATTTAACAAATTTTGCTTCAAAAAAATGCTTTTAAATATAATGTTTGAATAGTTATATAGTAAAATCCAAATAAATAGAAAATACTAATAAAATAAGAAGGGGAGGGGGTACGGTCTGCACAAGTAGAAATCAGATTTCAAGCTTAAAAGGATCATGACACAACTTTTGCTCTAAATGGTCATCCTACCTCACATTGCGTGTCAACTTGCGCCCGGTCTAAGCCACACATGCACATTGACGCCTTAGAGGGATGTTTTCCTACAATTGAAGTATCACTTCCAGAGAGCTTATTGCTGGCAGCTACACTCACGGAGTTTTGATAACATAGATGATCAAATTAGGTAGTTAAATGCGGTTTTGAAAGATGCAAAGACTCAAAGAACGTATTTATCTGCACTTTTATGCGCGGAAGTCTCACTGATTGTTTTCACCCCTAGACACAGGATCATAATCTTCGTGAATACCTTGTCAAGAACCAAGAGAAGAGATATAACCCTGTACGACCGAGTATTACTCCTATTCTTCTCTTGCGATTTCAGGAGCATAAGAACTCTGGTGGTCTTCTAGAATGGAGGGAAGTGGCCCTCCCGTTAACATCAATTATAAAGACTTTGGACCCGAAATGGAATGACCCGCTAGATGGCTTTGAACATCTCGACTGCCAGTTGAATTATGAGACCTGAGCCTCGCCATGCCCTTTTCAATCTTGCAGCACTAGACTCCCCCTTCACCGCGGTCGTCAGAAGGAACCCAAGGCTCGGATCTCGGAATCGGTTTTATTCAGCATAATGCCTCAATAGCTCCTTCTAAGACGACACATTTCGCCTGTAAGTGAGCCTAAATTCGTCGACATCAAAAAGGAAATAATTTCACATTAATGGGGCCTCTCAGACGAGGGACGTCCCTCCGCCTACTGGCAAGGACATTAGGGAGGTGGACAGAAGTTTTAGTTAATTGGCATCGGGTGATGGTTGGTACAAAATTAGGCAATCTAAAGTTTGACGCGTGCTGTCAGAGTTCCTATACTCAAATTTGTGCAGATATCTTTAGAAATCAGGTACATATATAATAGCTTTCAGTTTAGACAAGTGCTGTTTACTTTTTCCAAAATGTCTCGGGATTTCAAAATTATTCATTCCTGGCTTCTACTTTCGAATTATTAGAAATGTGGTATTTATTTTTCCTGAAGGACGAGTTTTTATGGTCGCGGTTGCTTAACTTTCCGGCACGCAAATTTTATGATCAGAGTTACCTGAAATACCAACCCAACACTGGGACACTTAGACTTCTTTGTGGAAGTGCGCAATTATCCCATTTAATGGGAGATATCAGAAGGCAGTCAAGACCAACTTAGCATTCATACTGTTGGTAACCGATTGTATGGTATAATTCAATTTAGCTTTGATTGTCAGTACTGGTTAATCCTAATTCTATTTTTCATTCTCGGAGAAACACTTAACATCGATAATAGATGCAATACCAAATTTTTCTATCTTCAGCAGTCAAGCAATGTATTTGTTTTGTGTGCTTGGTAATGGACAGAAGTTAGCAGTTTCTCAAAGGTATAATTAAGATGTTTTCTAGCAGTTCTGTTTGTTCTTGAATCTATGGTTTTTGTGAGCCCACCTCAACCACTTTCTTCTCTTAAAACGAATGCTTCTCCAAAATAGATACTATTCTGTGTCATTTGAAAATGGCAAAAGACAACTTACCTAGTCACCTCTTCAAGAGACTCCCAATCATCCATTACAAAAATACTCAAGCTAACCCAGCCACTTTGCAGCATTCAGCTCAACAAGTGCGAGTATATGAACCACATAAGACAACATACATAATGAACATTCATTAGACCCTCGGTTACATTCAAATAGACCATAATCTGATTATCCTACGGACGTAGTGTAGTAGACGATTACGAAATTATAATTAGATCATTGTTCGTTTCCATGTGTGGTTCGTTTAATGTGAGTTTTTGTATGCCCTTTTCCCATCCCCCGCTCCATAGCATAGCTGGCTCTCCTGCATATGCATGAACATATGTACGAGGTGCTGACTGATAATTACATCAAGTATGACTGTAATGGCTTTAATGGAGTGCAAGAGTTGATGAAGCTATTTCGTTACTAGAGATGAGTCTGGGTTGCGGAGCTTCATTAGCATTTTAAAGTTGCCTGAGAAACATGAAATGAAAGTCATTGTCTTGAAATTTTGATGTAAAAGTTTTGAAAAAACGAGAAAAAATTTCTTTGGCTAGAAACAATCAGCTGGTATTGATTTTTTCCAAGCAAATTAGATTAAGGTTTCAGTTACATTGTGAATGGCAACTACTTTATTGCATTGGATAAGACGCCTCCGTTGATTACGTCCAGTTCGTGTTTTAAGTGGTAACCTTTCATTTTCTTTGTATGGTATGCACGTATGTTCATTTATCGATCTTCAAAGTTAGTTTTCCTATTAAATTGGTAATTTTTTCCAGAAATGGATTCATTCTTGTTGTATGTGTTAAATTTTAATTAGGGGGCGGATGAAGGTGAAGCGTTCGTGAGGTGCTTATCCATTATTAAAATCAGTAGAATGCAATAAATGACATGGGTTGATTTTGGAAACCTTGGGTTCTGGCACAGTTTAAGATTTAATTACTGTCCTTAGGAGGGCGGACGGTGCCTCATCTTTGTCCTGGGAGCAGCGTGACCGAAGCGGCTTGCATGAGTTATACGCTCTCTTTTGTAATTCGCAAAACACAACATATATATTTTAATGAATGGAGGTGGAATTCTTACAAAAACGCTACTGCGCCAGGTTGCAGCAGTGTGTGGGATTCGCACCCACTAAAACCACTCTCACTCTTCCGTCCCTCCCAACGGGACCACCGTGAAGTAAGTTGGAGGGCTCGATGTCGGCCCCCAAGATGCTGTTCAACTTCCTTCTCTGCTACAGAAATCTGGGGCAATGGAACATAACGTGCTCCGGGTCCTCGGGTGTAGCACCGCATTCAGGACAGTTGGGAGACTCCTCCCACTCGAAGGGATGCAAGTACTTCCTATAGCCACCGTGTCCCGTAAGGAACTGTGTCAGGTGGTAATTCAATTCTCCGTGCTTTCAGTCCACACATTTCTCGTTACACGGGATCAATGTATGGGTCCACCAGCTCTTGTCGGAGTTATCCCACCGTTGTTGCCATTTTCCACACAATTCTCTCCTGATGGCTTTTCGGAAATTTGCATTCACCTCGGCAGGATTTGCCTTCCGTTTTTCGTAGAGCCAGTGTGCCTCGCTCGTTAGAAGATCTATAGGGATCGTTCCCGCGATGACACACACTGCCTCCGTGGACGCCGTCCTAAATGTGATGCACACGCTTAGCGCAATTGGCCGGTATGTCGAACTTATCTTGCTCCGGTTTACAGCGTGGTTTAACGCTCCCGCCCAGACGGGCCGCGTTTAACAGGATGGACTTCACCACTCCCGCGATGTAGCCTACGACTATACTTCGGCCCTCCCACGGTAGGCATCATCCTTGCAAGGGATGAGCTGGCATTTGCTGCCTTCTCCCGCGCATAATCCAAGTGTCCCTTGAAACTCAGCTTGCTATCGATCATCACCCCCAGGTATTTGACAAATGATTTTGAGACGACCTCACGATTACCAACCCGGATATTAACCGTGTTGTTTTTTCTGCGGTTGGCAATGAGGACCGCCTTCGTCTTTTCGTCCGCCAAGTCTAGCTTGGTCATTGGTAATCATGACTTGATGACATGAATGGCTTCATTTGCATACAGCTCCACATCCTCGGGATGCTTTGCAATTACAACTACCGCCAGGTCGTCCGCAAAACCAATCAGCGCTGCCTCCTCCGGCACGCGTAGTCTGTCCGGAAGGTAACTCTCGATCAGCCGAGCCAAGTAACTAGGAACACCCAGTTTAGCCAAAGCGCCATTAATCCAGCCCCATTTGGCTAAGTTGAAGCCATTTTTGACGTCCAGCGTCACCAGAGCACAGCGTTTGCCCATGGCCATTGCATTTCGAGCCAATTCCAAGACCTTTGCTACTGCATCAACCCTAGAACGGGCTCGTCGAAACCCATATTGCCGCTCTGAAAGACCACCCGCAAGCTCGATAAACGGGAGCAGCCTGTTGTGTATCACCCTCTCCAACACCTTTTCCATGGTGTATAAGAGACAAATAGGGCGATATGAAGAGGGCACGCCGGGTGGTTTTTGGGGCTTCGGTAGCAACACCAGCTTCTACCTCGTCCACTGGGCGGGAAATATTCCTTCCGTCATGTACGATTCGAATGTGCTTGCGAATCACCTTGGTCTGGCCTTGACCACCACTTTCAGAGCCTTGTTCGGAATTCCGTCCAATCCTGGAGCCTTGCTATCCCCAATACGTCCGCAGATTTCCCGAGTTTCTCTTCGGTAACACCAGGGATCGAGAAGACGTCCTGCTGAGCTGCCAGTTGGGGTTCACTTTCATCCTGCTCGTGCTGCGGGAAAAGGGTTGTAATTATTTGCAACAAGAGCCGTGGGCATGTCACTTGAGGTGATTTTTGCCCGCGGATCTTGTTCATTACAACTTGGTACACTGTACCCCACGGATTCGTATTAGCTTTTGGTAGCATTCCCGCTTGCTTCTCCGTATGGCCTTCCCCTTGCCCTGTGGGAAAGTCTCCTCGCTCGGAGATAAAAGGATCTCAAGGCAGCGATCATCTTGTACGGCTCGCAAATTACCGCGACATCCACATTTGACTCTCGAACGGTTTGCGAGAGCAGGTTCTGAGCTGCCTCACAGTGACTGAGATTGATTTGTATCAATCTCATTTGCCTGTGCGGTTCAGCTCTCTCCTATATGCGGGACATCTGCTGCTTCCCGGAATATTCCGGTCGTCTACGCCCTCTTTCCCACTATACAGCATACACCATGGATCTCCGGTGCAATCTTTGATGAGGTGGCCCTCTTCCCCAAACTTCCTGCAACTTCTCGATCTGTCATATTGGCTTAATGCATGCCGCCGCAAAATGGCCGAAATAGAGGCATCTGGAGGATCTCTTTAGAGATATACCATATGCCTTCTTCATTCTTTTTATGGCACTCTGGTCTATATCGCTAAGGTTGAACTGTTGCTTTAGCGCAGCACAGATGTCCTCCCGTGAGGTGACCCCCTATCTCCTACTTCCGAGCTCTTACCTCAGCTTCCTCTCCTAATACTCCTAATACCTCCAGCATCAGAATCCCTCTCTGCGTTCGCCTGATACGACTCACACTATCTCCCAAACCCGTCAGTTCCGGGTCTGATTTCACTTTTCGGAGGATGTCGGCATAGGACATATTTCCCTTCTTGAAAATAATTATTATTTCCGGACGGAGCTTCTTTTTGTCCTTTTTCCTCATGTTGCTGACCTTAATCCATTGTTTGGAATAGTACAGCAGCACAGTAGTTTGACCCCATCATTTTCCAAGATTCTCTGCGGAGTATACTTATAATAAGGATGGTAGGTTGCCACTAAGTTATACTTCAACGCAAGGTTTTGATGGAGAATCATGATCATGAGCCCATGAAGGAAATTACCTTCCTAATTAATTTTTACTTAAAACTTTGGCTGACTAACCTAACTATGAACCGTATTATTTTGGCCCTTCATCAGCTAGTATGATGATGATTAAATGATCATTAAGTTATCTAAATGTATTGATCCTCCATGTAATTTACCTTAATTAAGGGATATAATTAACGTTAATTAATATCAGCTCAATTTGAAAGGTCATTAAAGAATTAGTATAAAATGCGGGGATATTTTTGAGAACTTCAATTTAGCCCAAGCAAAGATAACGAAAGCTTTTGGTATCTCCTTACTTCACCAGTTTATACTTAAAAATGGCCGAAAATAATATTGGATTCCTTACACCCCGTCGAGCCTTGCTAGATTTACCGAGTGATAATACATCGCCAGCTGTTCGTAGATTAAGTCTAAACACATCGTTGACGTGGCAAAATGAAGAAATTATACGTCAGCGAGGACGACGAAGCTTCGACTTGAGACCCGCTCCTCAAGAGAATAGGCGTATGTCCTGCCGGAATCCTTTTCCAGATGAGACAGAAGAACGACGAAGTTTCGACTTGAAGCCTGCATCACAAGAGTGTGAGCAAAGCAGTCGTATCTCCTGCCGAAAACCTTTTCCAGATGAGATGGAAGAGGAAAGCAATATTGAGCAAGCGTGCACTTTTGTTAGAAACAGCGAAGATAATAGCTTCAGCCCATTCTTGGATAAGATGCGATCTATTACTAGGCGACAAAGTCGAAATCTACGCCCAAATGAAGCAGAAATTATTGTTGGGCCAGGCAAATCTTCTGATATTAAGAGAGATGAGGGAGGGTTGGGCACGCCATTATCTGATAAGAGAAGACCGTTTAACAAGCGACAAAGTTTAAGGCGACTCTGAAGTCGATAGGACAAGACCAGTAAATGGTGACCGACATATAAAACTTGACTATGGGTTTTGACTTGACTATGGGTTCTGAATCCTTTCAGTGAATCACAACTTCCTCCCGATATATTGTCATTGTTGTTTTGTAAATAAATTTTAAGAAACATAATACCATTTTGTCTATTTGATTTTCGAATCCTGTAAATTTTCTGGTAGTGAAGTCCCTTTCATCCTAGGTTTAATATAACAAACCCGGTTGTGATACTAACTTCCCTAGGTTCCCTTTGATATTTGTCCTTCATTTTCAGGTGAAGGTTTCTTAAGGACAACATTTTTCAATCTTGTGTATTGTCGGCAGTATCATATAGGGCGCAAGATACTAATCCGCTATAGTATATCATATCGGGCAAAATTGGGAAGACCTGGAAAAGCTGTTATACATCATCATCATCAACGGCACAACAACCGGTATCCGGTCTAGGTCTGCCTTAATAAGGAGCTCCAGGCATCCCGGTTTTGCGCCGAGGTCCACCAATTCGATATCCCTAAAAGCTGTCTGGCGTCCTGGCCCACGCCATCGCTCCATCTTAGGCAGGGTCTGGCTCGTCTTCTTTTTCTACCATAGATATTGCCCTTATAGACTTTCCGGGTGGGATCATCCTCATCCATACGGATTAAGTTACCCACCCACCGTAATCTATTGAGCCGGATTTTATCCACAACCGGACGGTCATGGTATCGCTCATAGATTTCGTCATTGTGTAGGCTACGGAATCGTCCATCCTCATGTAGGGGGCCAAAAATTCTTCGGAGGATTCTTCTCTCGAACGCGGCCAAGAGTTCGCAATTTTTCTTGCTAAGAACCCAAGTTTCCGAGGAATACATGAGGACTGGCAAGATCATAGTCTTGTACAGTAAGAGCTTTGACCCTATGGTGAGACGTTTCGAGCGGAACAGTCTTTGTATGCTGAAATAGGCTCTGTTTGCTGACAACAACCGTGCGCGGATTTCATCATCGTAGTTGTTATCGGTTGTGATTTTCGGCCCTAGATAGGAGAAATTGTCAACGGTCTCAAAGTTGTATTCTCCTATCCTTATTCTTCTTCGTGTTTGTGTTTGACCAGTGCGGTTTGATGTTGTTGGTTGATTCGTCTTCGGTGCTGACGTTGCCACCATATATTTTGTCTTGCCTTCATTGATGTGCAGCCCAAGATCTCGCGCCGCCTGCTCGGTCTGGATGAAGGCAGTTTGTACGTCTCAGGTGGTTCTTCCCATGATTTCGATATCATCAGCATAGGCCAGTAGTTGGGTGGACTTGAAGAGGATCGTACCTCTTGCATTCACCTCAGCATCACGGATCACTTTCTCTAGGGCCAGGTTAAAGAGGACGCATGATAGGGCATCCCCTTATCGTAGACCGTTGTTGATGTCGAATGGTCTTGAGAGTGATCTTGCTGCTTTTATCTGGCCTCGCACATTGGTCAGGGTCAGCCTAGTCAGTCTTATTAATTTCGTCGGGATACCGAATTCTCTGATGGCCGTGTACAGTTTTACCCTGGCTATGCTATCATATGCGGCTTTAAAGTCGATGAACAGATGGTGCAACTGTTGTCCATATTCCAACAGTTTTTCCATCGCTTGCCGCAGAGAAAAAATCTGATCTGTTGCTGATTTGCCTGGAGTGAATCCTCTTTGGTATGGGCCAATGATGTTCTGGGCGTATGGGGCTATCCGGCCTAGCAAGATAGCGGAGAATATCTTATAGATGGTACTCAGCAACGTGATACCTTTATAATTGCGGCACTGTGTGATATCTCCCTTTTTATGTATGAGACAGATAATGCCTCGTTGCCAATCGTCAGGCATTGATTCGCTGTCCCATACCTTGAGCACAAGTTGATGAACCACTTGGTGTAACTGGTCGCCTCCATATTTAACCAATTCGGCTGTAATTCCATTGGCTCCTGGGACTTATGATTTTTTAGCCGATGAATTGCACGGACTGTTTCTCCTAAACTTGGTGGTGGCAGTATTTGTCCGTCGTCTTCAGTTGGCGGTGTCTGCGCGTGCCCGCGTTCTTTGAGAATGCAACAATACTCCGTTCCGTTGCTAGCTTACATTCATCGTCAAACCAGCCGTTCCGACTCCTTCTCTGGCTGGGGCCAAGTATATTTGTGGCCGTATCCATGATAACGTTCTTCTTCAGGTGGTTGTGAAGATGATTTGTTGATGCTTCACCTCCAGGTCCTCTGTTGACTGCGGTTATTGCGGCATCCATTTCCCTCTTATAGGTGTCGCGGAGGGTTGTGTTGTGGATGGCTTCAGTGTTCACTCTCACCTGATTGTCAGAGGGGATTCTAGGTGGTATTGTTATTCGAGCTCGGAGCACCATGCCAACGAGATAGTGTTTCGAGTTGTTACAATTGGTACAATTTGTCTCGTTTTTAGGCGCGGGAGGCTCGCCTTCATCCTTCTCCGTCTGCAGCTTTTCGTCAAGAAAGAGCTCCCAGCGGTCACCACGTGGAGGTGGAGATAGGGTTTGGTAGTAGAGCTGTTGGTGTTGGCTCAGCAGGCATTTCCCAGGTTTTATGCTCCATCGTGGGTACCAATCCACGTTTCGCCCCGGGACCTATACTACCCTTTGAGCTGTTATACGTCAACGTTAAATATAAAGATCTGGGACACTGGTCGGTACTGCAATCTTTGTCGATATAATCCGTAGTCCCTCGTTTCCTGCATTGCTTGGACCTATCTTCCGTGCTTTTACATACGGTTATTATGTGGTCAAAGCCGAAGCATGGGGAAAAAGAAATGTCGTATTTTGTCAATAGATGGCGACACTTAAACATATCTTGTGTTGTACTTGTCGCATCGGGTCATGCTATACGGCGATTTGAAGACGACAATCTGTGCTACCAGTATATCTTTGACAGTGTTGTGATCTCACGTTTCAGTCTCAAGTTATAGCGCGTCAAAAATGTCCACCAAGCAAGAAATTCGTCATATTTTGCGTTTTTACTAGTTGAGAGGCAAAAATGCAACGAAGGCAGCCGAAAAAATTTGTGAAGTTTATGGGCCCGATACTGTAACGATTCCAAAAAACTGGATGTTTGGGTGCCACATGAGCAAAAAATCTTTTGACCGAATCAACGCCTGCGATGCTTTGCTGAAACGGAAGGAATTCGACCCATTTTTGAAGCGGGTGGTGATGATGATGGTGATGTGAAAGTGGATCACGTACGATAACCTCAAGCGGAAAAGATCGTGGTTGAAGTGCGGCGAACCGGCCTAAAACATCGCCAAACCCGGATTAACGGCCAGGAAGGTTTTGCTGTGTGTTTGGTGGGATTGGAAGGGTATCATTCCCTATGAGCTGCTCAACTATGGCCGAGCCTCAACTCGATCCTCTACTGTAAGCAATTCAACCGTTTGAAGCAGGCGATTGACCAGAAGCGGCCAGAATTGGTCAATAGAAATGGTGTTGTGTTCCACGACGACAACGCTCGGCCTCACACATCTTTGATAACCCGCCAGAAGCTACGGGAGCTCGGATGGGATGTCCTATCGCACCCACCGTATAGTCCGCACCTCGCACCAAGTGATTACCATCTCTTCCATGCGAACCGCTCTTGGTGCTACAAAGTTGGCCTCAAAAGGGGCTTGTGAAAACTGAAAGTTTTTTGCAAATAAGGAGGGGGGTTTTATAAGGGGGGAAAATGAAGTTGCCTTCTAAATGGCAATAAGTTGGCGAACAAAATGGCGCATATTTGCCTTAAATCGGTTATTTCTAAGTATGTTAAATAAAGCGTAAAATTTCGATGACAAATACGACATTTCTTTCTCCCCAACCCAATATAGTTCCCACCCGTCCTCATGGTATCTCGACTTATCGGGCACCGCTGCCATCTGGGTTCGGGACAACGTTCGACTTAGTGTTCTTGCCGGAGGCCGGGGGGACGGGTTTGTCTGGATCCGGTGTTTAGGGATAACGTTTTTTAGCGTTTACCTGACGCCGGCTTGATGCTCTGGAGGACGCTGAGGGAAACGGATTCTGGAAATGGCGGCGAGAACCGGGCTCGTAGTTTTGAACACCGGATCCACGCCAACGTTTCGGCGCCCAGGTTATGAAGGAAGCATTCCGGCTGGCAGAATCTTGTTAACGAGGTGAATGAGGACCCGTGGGGACTTGGCTATAAGCTTATCACTCGGAAAATCGTCGGGCATTGTTCCCCAGACACCCTGTACGGGTTGATGTAAATAGCGCGGAAAGCGTCGTGGATTGCCCCCTTTTCACAATGAGAGAGCTCGAAGAAGCGGTTCTCACTATGGAAAACAGAAAGGCGCCAGGTCCTGATGGCATCCCGGCAGAAGTTTACAAACCTGGTGTTCCGCCAACGGCCAGAATTGCCGCTTGAAGTGTTCAACGCGTGCTTGAAGGAGGGCATTTTTCCTTGCCGCTGGAAAGTGGCCAAACTCGCGTTGATCAGTAAGGGTAAAGGAGACCAGGAGCTCCCGTCTGCATACCGACCGCTGTGTATGCTTGACACCTACAATCCCCTCTGACAATCAGGTGAGAATACTGAAACCATCCACAACACAGCCCTTCGCAACACCTATAAGAGGGAAATGGATGCCGCAATAACCGTAGTCAACAGAGGTCCTGGAGATGAAGCATCAACAAATGATCTTCACAACCACCTGAAGAAAGTTATTATTGATATGGCCACAAAGATACTTGGCCCCAGCCGCAAGAAAAGTGGGAACGGCTGGTTTGACGATGATTTTCTCTCTACGGAAAGCGATGGAAAAACTGTTGGAATATGGACAACAGTTGCACCATCTATTCATCGACTTAAAGCCGCCAATGAGAGCATAGCCAGGGTAAAACTATACACGGCCATGAGAGAATTCCGTATCCCGACGAAATTGATAAGACTGACTTGACTAGGCTGACCCTGACCAATGTGCGAGTCCAGATAAAAGCAGCAGAATCACTCTCAAGACCATTCGACAGCAACAACCGTCTACGACAAGGGGATGCCCTATCATGCGTGCTCTTTAAGCTGGCCCTCGAGAAAGTGATCCGTGATGCAGAGGTAAATACAAGGGGTACGATATACTTTAAGTCCACCCAAATACTGGGCAATGCTGACGATTTCGACATCATGGGAAAAACGACCCGAGACGTACAAACTGTCTTCATCCAGATCTTGCGCTTGCGGCTATTCTTATCTTTTTTAGAGAGCCTTAATGGTACCTGACCTCATGGTTTTAATTCTGCATTTGGTTGTATACTCCATTGATGAGTCTAATTAATAGTACGATGAGTGTGTGCTTAATTATTTGAACTACGTCTGGATGGAGGCTTGCAGTGATGGGGCTAATGTCCGAAGGTTATCTCAGTGAGATTAGAATGTAAATCAATAAAGCTGTTTCCACTAGAGTGCGTCCTCGGGATTTTTTTGTAGGGGCTGATGTTCCAGTTCATCGGCAACATGTCTTGTCAGTAGTGCTGAAAACGTGATTTTCAGTTGTATTTTTAATAGTTATAATTTGCGATTAACTTAATATCACTGCACAGCTGCCTGCCGGTCGATCTAATTGCTGTCAATCGGGTTAATTCAATTTTAGAAACATCTAATTGCGCATTGATTATGGTTTAGTAATATTCAGTGATCCTCGCTGATTATGAGGGGACAGAAAAAATGATTGATAAGTAATCTGGAGTCGCGTTTGTTACATGATAAGGTGAGGTACGAATCGCGATCTTCTCTGTACCTAATAATACCAGTTCTCTTATTTGATAAGTCTTTATCTCGCCTAAAGTGGACAATGAACAGCTGCACTGAGTTAGCTCAGGAAAATCCTACAATTGCTCAATAGAAAATTGAGTATATAATAGGCTCTTATCTGTTGTATTTTTCCTTGATATTTCATTATCAAGATGGAAATGTAGAGTTTGATCAAATGCTCAAATATAGCGCAATCTTTTGGTGACACTGAAGGTGGTGATTTGTTCTCGAAATCAGTTTCGATTCAGTATTTCGTTAAGGGTCTTTGGTGTTTCAAGTTACAAGTTCGATCGTAATAGATTTGCCAGGCATCATGGATTATCTATACCTCGTTGAATCGACTGGATACAACATGAGTTCTCTGGGACTATTCCCCAGATTTGATTTAGAAACTTACAGGCTCGAAAAGGAAATTGAGGAAAGACTTTGCGAGGAAGAATTGCAGCGGTCGTCTCAGCGAAATTTAGAGAAACTAGAAAGGGCAGGAAAGGAACCAGAAAGTATAGAAGGATCGGATTCAGCACAAAAGTCTTCTAAAATACCAATAGGAAAGCAAAGTGAAACCTCCTCCGATTCGAAACCTGTTGAGAAGTCCTTAGACGATTATGTTTTCCAAATGCTGAGTGCTGAAGACTTGTTGAATACTTCAAAGTCCTTCATTCAAAAGGAAGACAGTACCAATGTTATTGAAGAAAAGTACAGTCTCTAATTGCTAATTCATTTAATTAAAATAATCAGTGATTTATCACTAATTTCTGCTCTCTCTCTCTTTTTTAGGAACAATGTGAGCGTGGAAGGAGCAACACATAAGCAAGTCGTTGATTTGATAAAATCAGGCGGCGATTGTCTGACACTGACAGTCATATCAGTGACGCCACAGGTAAGCAAAAGCAGATTTTGTAATGCATGATTATCCAGGTCTGAGGTTAGAATCAACTTAATTATTTGTAGAGTGGTGTTATGAACAACTTTTCACTACGGGACCTGAAGTAAGTCATGTTTTCCTTATTGGGAAGTTGCATGTCTGCCAACCAATTTCATTCTTGATCAAACTAGGATTTAAGACCATGGAGCTATTAAGGAAGGTAATATGGGGAAATGTATGCATTTGATTAAAAATGCGTATGCGTTGGATTAAAGTGGCGATAGGTATAAGTTGTGATATGTTCTGAATTATACATAAAAGTGTGCTGTGAAATACAATAAGTGTTGTAATGAATGAGAACATCGGTGTTATTACATTTTCACCATGACTCAAAATAGGTGGTTTTCACTCTAAAAAGGAAAGTTGTCAAATCAATTGGCTAGTTTGACTGGTTGAAGTATTAAAAAGCCCAAGTGACTCGCGTATGACACTTTTTGGGATAGCCTCCCTTGTGGATCAATCAGAGTTTTTCTATATACTGGATCATGGGAACCGGAATAATCCTCTGAACGCTTGTGTTATGCAGTTAAAGCTCAACTTCCTCCAATTATTTCGGACTTTAATGCTTTTTCTTGTTCCTTGGTACGAACCTCTGCCTATTGTGGAATTACCTGTCAATATATCTTGATTTTCTTAACTGCTAGTCTAATAAATGTCATCCTGATAGCTTTGTTGCACACCAAATTCGAGGATTATTTGCAGAACCGGGGGTTTACTGGAGGCGCAACAACCGGTATCCCGTCTAGGCCTGCCTTAATAAGGAACTCCACAGATCCCAGTTTTGCACCGAGGTCCACTAATTCGATATCCCTAGAAAGCTGAAAAAAAGCTGAAAGCTAGAAAAGCTGTCTAGCGTCCTGATCTACGCCATCGTTCCATCTCAGGCAGGGTCTGCCTCGTCTTCTTTTTCTACCATAGATATTGCTCTTGTAGACTTTCCGAGCTGGATCACCCCCATCCATACGGATTAAGTGACCTGCCCACCGTAGCCTATTGAGTCGGATTTTATCCACAACCGGACGGTCATGGTATCGCTCATAGATTTCGTCGTTATGTATGTTACAGAATCGTCCCATCTTCATGTAGGGGGCCACCATGTACTTCGTCTTGCCTTCATTGATGTGTAGCCCAAGATCTCGCGCCGTCTGCTCGATCTGGATGAAGGTAGACTGTACATCTCGGGTTGTTCTTCTCATGATGTTGATAACGTCAGCATAGGCCAGTAGTTGGGTGGACTTGAAGAGGATGGTGCCTCTTGCTTGCCGCACAGAGAAAATCTGATCTGTTGCTGATTTGCCCGGAGTGAAGCCTCTTTGGTATGGACCAATGTTATTCTGGGCGAATGGGGCTACCCGGCCTAGCAAGATAGCGGAGAATATCTTATAGATGGTACTCAGCAACATGATACCTCTATAATTACTGCATTGCGTAATATCCCCCTTTTTATGTATGAGACAGATAACGCATCGTTGCCGGTCGTCAGGCATTGATTCGCTGTCCCATATATTGAGCATCAGTTGATAAATCACTTGGTGTAATTGGTCGCCTCCATATTTAACCAATTCGGCTGTAATTCCATCGGCTCCTGGCGACTTATGGTTTTTAAGCCGATGAATTGCACGGGCTGTTTCTTCTATGCCGATATTTTGGTTGTTGAGCAGTTCATCAAAATACTCAACCGATCGCTCCAATATGCCCATTCTGTCGCAAATCAGATTTCCCTCTTTGTCTTGGCAGGATGAGCAGCGAGGTGTATAAGGCTTCATTCTGCTGACTGGTTGGTAAAACTTCCGTGCCTGGTGCGGTTGCTCCCTGTACTTTTCTAGTTCACAGACTTCTTGGTTCTCCCAGGCTTCTTTTTTCGGTTTGCTAGCTTACATTCATCGTCAAACCAGCCGTGGACTACAATCGTGGAAGTGTGTTGCTTTCCAACTGGTCCGGTCCGCCATTCAGTGCATGGCGGACTTAGGGATCCCTCGATTCTCAAATAAAATTCTAATTATTGTCAATCATATTTCATAAGAGCATAAACAGAGAGGTCGGTAAGGTTTGTCGTAGCATGGACATGGCTAGATCCTTCATCCGAATTTTACGGCCGAAAATCTAGGCCGGCCTATTTTAACCACCTCCTCATCCATCTCGCCTGTTCAGTTGAATTTATTACCACGTGTATGACGTCGACTGTGAAATGGACGTTATGGAATTCTGTTTCTTCAATACGTCTTCTCTATATATCCTATTGTTGGGAAAACTCTTACATTGTATAAAACCTCAGATTGAGCGTTATGATGGTAGGCCTCGCGGTTGTTTTCTATAACGAAACTAACCTCTACCTCGGCCTTCGAGCTGGGGAAACCCCTTCCACTATGTACTCTCAAATACGATGATAAATCAATTAGTTCTGCTTTTGACAGTGAATTTACGGACTCTGTTAAGAACGGCATTTGAATCCGATTGTTATTCTCAAAATTCCTCCAAATCGGAATAAGTTCCCTTTCATTTATGAAGGTATGCGGAAACGTCCTACAATGTTTTATATTTCCTACACTTCCCGTTCTCTTATATGCTGCCTTTTCTATGGTCACGTCTTCATTCAACTTTGAAACCTGGAATGAGTTTATCTGCGTTCATTCGCTCGCGAATTCAGATCTAGAAGCTCTCAAGCAGGAAACGATCAATTAGAAAAAAATACGAGCAGTGGATACCTAGGAGTAATGGAATTCCTCTTTTGTTATGAATTCCAACAGATTTACTTTAGCAGGAAATCGGAAAGTACTGAAAGTCGAACTTTAGTTTCATCCACGTTTTAGAAATTTAGATCATAATATAGGCATGATGCTGGAAATTTTGTTATAAATACTATTTTTATTAACAAAATTATGGTAGGTCAAATTTGTGTTTTCTGCAGGAAATTATTTTATCTTGAAAGATTATAGAGTGACAGTATCACAAGTGAATACTATGGCAGCTCAAAGCATAGTAGGAAATTGCATTTTGGCTGTACGCATATCAGAAATCTGTGTGCCTGGAATGCCTTCCTTAATCAAAAAACATCAAAAGGGATTATATCTGGAGCACCTAGCTTTCGATTTGCGAAATCTGCTATGAAATCTCTTTCCTTTTTCTCGTTTTCTGTCGCCCACTGAGTACGGTTTAAGGGCTCCTTAATTTTTTTTCGAACGTGGTTTTTGATAACATCTGAAGGTCAAAAAAAACATTCTTTCAGTGTCATTGGAAAACCCTAGTTCAGACGGCAATGTCGAGGAGTTTAGTAGTGAGAAGATTGCTATACTGCACTATTGTTGCATTGATTGATTACATAGTCCTCTAACTCCCACGTTAGTCGGTTCTAATTTATCGGAACAGTAATGTTGATGGGGCATTTTATGAACTGCTTCTGAGTTTGTGTATCTTTTGTGACCTTCCAAAAAAAGGATGGCTTCGAAGTTTGAACACCTTAATTGATACGATTCTGAAGTACGTCAAATAGGATTCTCTTATGTTTTAGAGGACATAAGGCATCTAATTGTAGGGGGAAACACGGCTTGCGTCGCAGCAAGTGCATATTTTCTTATATTAAGAAAAGGGAAGAGCTTTCCTCATAAACTACCTGATTGTCGAATTTTTACTATTAATGTTATGCCATCCTTTATTCCGATTAGTTTAGGAAAGCCTTCGCTACCTTTGCGAGACCGGAAGCCATAGCGACCGCCAAAGCAGCGCAGTGCAGTAGTACCTACAACCATTTATAAAACCTTCATTTTGTTAAACAAAAAATACAATTACTGATCATAAATAAGGCATTTGATTTTTTAATCATTTCTTTAAAAAAAATCTGATAATACTAAGCTTTGTCTTATCTTATGTGCCGTAAAATATATAGCCCAATTTCATCTGTTGTTGATAATTAATTGATAATTAGGTTGTTTCTATGAGAGCGAAGATTTCCTCGGAGTGCTTTTATGCATCATTTGATTTTTTACACCACTTTGTTTGAAATATCTATGGCTCCGCTCACCGTTATCAGGATAATAATAATAATATAATTGCAGGCGCAACAATCCAATTCGGATCAGGGCCTTGAAGTGTGTTCGAGCACTTTATTCAAGATCGTAATGGTACACTACAATACACTGTAGGAGGCAATGTGGTCAGCATTGCACTCGCCCGAGATTATTACCTTGATTCGACTCAGGTACTCATTCACAGTTGAGTCGACTGGTATCCGACGTCAAATCACGATACAAATCCCACTACCACCAGTGAGATTTGAACCGCGACTTTATCAGGATATTTCGCAAAACTTGACGGCCGACCTCTCTAGTTAGTTCGTTCAAATCTCTACCTACGTTTGCCTTTTGCTGACAAAAGCTCTTGCCGTTTCGAGGTACTCTCCCGTTTCTGTGATCTTTTTGGATCTTTCTTTAGAAATATGCTTCCTTTTTCTCATCTTCTATTTCATTGTTATTATTTTCTTCTTCATCATTGATTCACACCTGTCTCTGACGAACCCTCCCTTTGATATGGGCATATCCACAATCACAAAACTATCGCACGGGGACCAATGGCGGATAACCAGGCTGAAGGCATATAATCCAAGATTTACCTCAAAGTACAGATCATCAAGGGCTATCCCAGTTGCTATGGCACCAGATAACTTCCGCTTGAGTTTCGTGACTATAAGCTGTTTCGCATGGGTCTAACTGAAAACAGGATCTGATCACCCTCTTAGGGATTCCGTTTGCAAGGTAGCCAATGTATGCTTGAATTTTATGGATCCACGGCAAAAAATGCCCACAGACAGTGTAGATTTTGGACAGCAAATGACATTGTATTTTGACCCATTCGCGGCGAATAGCTTGCTTCAGATTATAATCCTTTAGTACACCGAGGTACTTTTTAGTGCTAATATCTTTCTGGCAAAGAAATCCAACAGCTTTGTACCCGGAATATTAGCCAATCATTGTGTGGAAGGAATAAAGTGTGAAACGTAGTTTGCAGCCATTCTTGATTGACGCCCGTTTTGGGAGATGGTACTGAACCTTGTTGAAAAATTCATTGTCTATGTCACCAATGTTTGCGTGCCCATGGCTTCAATACACCCTCTAAGACAGTTTCATGATAAACGGTTGCGTGTCAAATGATGCCATGGTCTAAAAATACGGAGAGCGGTCATTGGCGGCTATGGTGGTCCAAACCATCAGCATGGGCGGTGCCTGCTTTGTAGTGGCTATTTGAAGGTGCACACTTTTGTGTGACCTCTCTGGTAAGAAAAATCGATCATTTTGTTTGTTAATATATTGTTCGATAACAAATGGAGCCTCATCAGAGAAGACGATATTCGACAACTTGCCAGTTTGCAAGCGGAGCAGCTTCTAAACTTTTTCCTGCTGAAGTATGAGATCGTGCGCTTTTTGTAGCTTGTTCGGGTCGGTTGATATTTTTCTATGACCTCAGCGGGGAATTCGGGCCGTCATTTTCGAACCATTTTGGGAGTTGTTGTTGCATATTTGCGGTCAGATTCTTTGCGTCGTCAGTATCCTCGTAACGGCAAATGGTATGCGACACCAAAAAAATTATTCACAGCAAGGTCTTGGAAGGCTCTAACAATAGCGCCCTGTATCTTCTCGGCCAAATATAGCGCCCTAACAATGTTACGTTTAAATTCCTTGTTAAGAACCTTTTTTGTTCTGTTTGATTTATCCGCAAATGTCGTTGGTATAATTTTGAGCACTCTGGTTTTGTTGGTTTGATAGATACGGTGGCGTGAATATAGTTAAAATGCTTTCGCCTCATATTCGTGCAAACCCATTAAAGTTCGAAATTGTTCGTTAGTGTTCAGCCGATCAACAAATGCATACCTATTTCTTACAACTTCCACTCTCGCTGCACGAAGATCTTTCACATCACTATTCAACGCACAATAGCACAAAGTATGGATTAAGTTCTTATTTTGAGCAATTGGAATCAAGGTGCAGAGGACGGACATGTCTTTACGTCATTCGAACTACCATGCTTGGTGAGAATATAACCTAGTTTAAAAAAGATCCTTCCACAGTTCTTGCAAGAGAGTATTCTTCATAAAATGATACGCTATTTGGAATATAATCTCATTTAGTTTGCTACTTTTTATCCAAACATTGGTCCAGAAGTTTCATACAGTTTAATCCTACCGCTTCCTTAGCATTCAGCAAGTTAGCATGTTACAATGGATCACCATTTCTAGCTTTTCATATTATCGTTTGGCAAACTCCTAAACTTTTGGTCAACGAAGTCCTTCATCAATTCAGTCTTTTTATGGACCGACTGACACACCTGCTTGCATCATGATACGCTGGCATGTATTGATCAATGTTCTCCCAGTATCAGTAAGATACGTTTGTAAAAAGTAGATGATCCCTAAAATGCACAGCCAATAAATCGGCCCACGTAGATAATATAACCTGTCTTTCTCCCCAGCCAGACTCGTTGCCCCATGTTGACAACTGACAACAGATTTTGTTGAACATTATAAGGTGTGGAAGTTCAATCTTCATCCGCACTTGATGCCTAAATGTAACGCCTATAGTGTGTTTAAGACGAAAGTATCGTCCTCACTGGGACAAAATATTGCCTAGTGTATTGGGAGGGTATGTATATTAAAAACACTATTATTAACTGATGTCTGTGCATAAGACATCAAATAGACAGCTGCTTGTGTTTGTGTCAGAGAAATGTCTGTCTCATATAAATGACTGTTGCAGACAAATATTTGTGCTTCTGTCAGACAAATGTCTGTATCTGTTTTAGACATCATATGGAGAAATCAGAGAAATGTCTGTGTGTCTCAGATATTAGACAGACAGGCAGACGGACATAGACATTGGTTTCTGATGTCTGAAATACCTAAGCGCCTTCCCACGAATGTGACGCTCAACCAGTATCTCCAAACCTTTCAGCAATAATGATTTCAAGCTGACTTGTCTGAAGTTCTTTGGATTTGAATAGCCATCTTTCCCACACTTTGGTATGAAGACTACCTTCTGCAAAGAGCACAATGCAAGACATGCTAGAAAAATATTCCTTATTAGTCATTCTAAAAGCTCTATACCTTCCATACCAGGTGCTTTGAAGTGTTCAAAGGGCAGTATGGTAGCTATCAACTATTCATTGGTTACAACCACTTCCGTAGGGTTCCAGTTAACCTTACAACATTTTCGTGTTGAAGAGGTTTTTGGAACCGCCAGCTCTCCCCCTTCTCTTACCAATTCTCATCCTTCTCGTACCAGTTTTTCTGGATGGTGTACTTCCAAGAGGGTTTGTACTAATTCCGGCTTGGAGCTCGTGAAAGTATCATCGGGTTTTCTGCGAGAGACCAACTTGGTCGACTCATCCCTTTTGAGGGCTCTGCACAGCCTTGACGTCTCTCTTTCGCCTTCCAGCTCCTCATAGTAAGTTCTAAAGGAGTCTCGTTTCGAATCCTTAACGAGTCTTTTATAGTTACGCTGTGGGTTCCAAAGTTTTAATTAATTTTCATTCTTATTGCTTTTACAAGCACGGTTCAGAAGTCGCCTGGTTGATTTTTTGCAGTTCTCGGTTCCTCCAAGGCACCGTTTTATCGCTTTTGCATCGGGAAATAGGACAAACCTTTTCATAGTAGCGCTTAAGGAGCTCCACTTTGTCGGCAAGAAGTTCATTGCATTTTGTCCAATCCATTTTCCTAGAGTTCCGTCTTTGTATTACACTGTTCGCCCGCAATAGTCAGATTGAATTCTAGGTATCGGTGATTTGACAGTTGGACTTCGTCTAGCACCCACTAGTCTTCAATCAAATCTAACACCTTTGAAGTACAGATTGTTGGATCAAGTTCCACTTTTTCCCGATCTCACGATTGTAGGGGCGCATCCTACATTTGCAGTCATGAGACTAGCTGAAGTGTTAAAATCGAATAGCTTCTCTTCTCTGGGATTGCATTTTCTACTGCCCTAATAAATGTGTTGAGCGTTCACATTGCAACCTATTAAGAGTTCGAGACCACTTGACCCTGCATACGCTTGCGCCGGTGGGGGATTCAAAGAATCATAGGGTAAATACGCTTAGACAACTATGATGTTTTTCCTCTCGCTATTTATCTGATATTGTACGATGGCCGTAACTAAGCTTTGAGAACGGAACTGTCTCAGCATGGTTGCCTCTAATCGTCTTGATATCAGGACCCAAGCTCACGGTCTTGTGGTTCTTTCATCGTAGAAGATCATAGCCCCCTTTACTGATCCAATGGCACAGATTCTGTTAAATCGAACCCACGGCTCTTGCACCAGAAAAATGTAGGGGAAGTCCTGCAGCTTTGTCAGCCTCGCTGCGAACAGATAGGAGGAAGCTTTGAGATGCTGCAGGTTGATTCGACCAATCTTTATGTTTTTCGACATAATTTTGTATAGTCTAATGTTTAATGGAAAATAGTTACAAACGTATGCCACGGACAACGTCTGATTAAGTTTCCCTCATACTGTTGACGGTACAGAGTCAATGCCTCCTGTTTGAATTTCCTGAGAATAGCCGGAATTGGGGGTACAGTAGTTCCCATGCCCTCATCCATGAAAGGTCTCATCTCATCACCAGAGGATTCGTCTGTTTTCCACTTAACACCTTCACTGGTTGACTCCGCTAACCAGTTTGGAAAGATCTGTTCGTTTACTGGCTTTCTCTTTCTTCTGCTTGTTCCGTGAATGGCGTAGGAGGATTTACCAACAGGTTGAAATTTACTCTGTAGTCCTTTCGCAATGTGAGTTCCTATACGGAGATTCCGCCACTGTATACACTATCCTCCGCGCGTAGTTCCACTATGGAAAAGCGCCCCGAAGATGCTGCAATTTGCTCTATCTTGTGTAAACCGAAGACCATCATCGGTTGAATTTCAATTTATCTAAGAAAAGTTGGAGCACTATATGGTGACTGTCCCTGAGCATCTTCAGACTCTTCTGGGTCTGTTTGAATACCAAACTGAAACAGTTCACGTTTGTAGATTGGTCCTTCCTGGTATTCATGAACTTTGCCCTCCAGTGTCAAGTCCATGCCCGGGTTTTGTTCACATAACATTCGTATGCTCTGCCCTCTTTTGATGGCCAGGTATCGAACATCAAACATGTTCTATCCCGCGCAGCTCAGTGTTCACAATAGTAAACTTGGGCCGACCGCGAGAACTCAAAGCTGGGATTACTTTCTGGAGCTTTTTTAAGGCAGCCTCATCAGTCCACTCCAAATGGAAGAGCCCATCGTGAAAACCTTCGACTGTTAAATCTTGGCTTCGTTCCAGGCTCCACAATTTTTTTTCACAAGCTTTTCCGGAGGATAGTAAATTGTCCCTCTGACATATTGGCATCCTTGGAGGAAATTTTCGCGGCAGGTCCAGTGTGGGTCTCACCGCTTTCCCCTGCCGCCGGCTTGGAGCCTTCCCAGGTTCACGGTGTCCGGGCCACTTGGCTCCATTTTCACATACTGACGTTAAACCAGTGATGTCCACGTCACCAGCTAACCCCAGGGGGGTTAGTGTCAACTATACAACCGCTCTTAGGATTTGATTCTTCCATGTTTCCTAAGTCTGACTAAATATTCCCTCGTCACTATCGTTGTAATGAATTTTTTCTTCAGGGTTGCTCCCGGTAAAGTAAATGAGGATAGCCAATCCCTATTTTCCGCACTTTTTAAATTACATAAATAAGAACACTAAATAATTACCGTGTAAGGTACTCTTTATTCTTAAAATTTTTTACTCCTCCCATTAACCGAAAATTGCATGGATAGTACTCAAGTCTGGGTAGACTTGTCCAAGAAATTCAGCTAACAAAGGGGTTTTTACTACAGTTCGTGAATAGTCTTCGAACGATATTTTTCCGTCACGATCAAGATCAAATTTTCGGAGAAGGAAATCTATGTATTCCTATGAACAGAAAGGAAGCTAAATTTAATCCAAAGTCGAAATTCAATCGATCATTGAAAAACTGACTTGAGTTAATTCTTCTGTGTCTTCGGGGGTGCTCCCATGTACCATATCCTTGCAAGCCTTTCGTAATGACTCCCGGGTCAAAAATCCAGTCGCAGACGTATCGTAAACCTGAGGAAGTTTTTTATAACTTCTACAAAAAAAAATCTTTTTTAAACTTACTCCAAAGCAAAATTTAATTTTTTCTTCCAAATTTGAAAAGCACCACACGTCAAATAAGTAGACGAAATCTTCCGGAGAAATCGAATTTTTCGAGCTAGGATCAATGAAGGTAATAATGGTATCGATCCATTCTAATTCGAGATTCATCAAAGTCTGACAATAAGTTGAGAACTGGGCTCGTGTCATTCGCTTGTGGCCACTGACAAGAGCAAATTTGTAATAAGTCATCAATAACCGCTCAACCTCTGCTTCATCGAATCGTGTTGTTCGAAGTATTTGCTTCCGTATCGAGTAGAATTGGGTGTGGAAATGCTGGTGTTCAATTATATCTAAAGTTAGGTCAATTTTCATATCCTGGTCTTATTCTTTACGAATGCACGCTCTCAGAACAAGTCAATAGTTTCACGAAATATAATAGCTCTCTAAGAAAAAACTCAAGTCCCTACTACCCTAGCAAATACCTACACAAAACTGACAAATTGTGTTTTATTCGTTTCCTGGAAACTTCAAATTGATGGGAGGAAAATCTCAGTGATAAAATGATGTAGTGAAGTAGTGTTTATAGTAATTTAGGGAAGTAGTTGCCGATCGAATGCTATAATAATGCAATGTATTGCACTAGATCCAAGTTTTGACTGCATAACAATGAGGAAGGATATCATCCCTGGACTCTTCCTGTCGGCGAAATTAAAATGATTCAAAACTTGTGCCTGGAAAAGGCTCGATTCCAACAACCAAGCTTACCCAAAATTTGCTTGGCCCGTGAATAAAAATGTGGCGCAGTTATCGTTTATTTTCATGTTAGTTCGTTTGACAGAGCAATGGTGGTTTGAGGCCTCCACAGTGGTCAGCTAGTCACCAAATTAGTCAAGGATTTGATATCGCTAGCCATGGGTTGTCTTGAATAATCCAAGAGGCCTACTTACAAAGTGATGGAGCTGTTTCTTTGAAATTGCGGAAGCTTGCGTCCTTTAGATCTAAAGTCGCCCCAGGATGATAACTGCGGTGCTCCGAATTAATTTTTTGATATTGGCACCGTTCAATTTAGTGTGATCTGCAATGATAAATTGTAACGGCATAAATAACTTTCGTATTTCAGCGGTGAGGTCCATGAAATTTAGTTCTCAATTATTAAGATTGTGCTTCTTCAGTTTTAACTAGTTGTATTTATCGCGGTTGCAGATAATATTGCTGTCGTAGTTGTTGGATGCTCTTTCGAACAGACACCGCTTGACAATATTCGTCATCATCAACGGCGCCACAACTGGTATCCGGTCTAGGCCTGCCTTAATAAGGAACTCTAGACATCCCGGTTTTGCGCCGAGGTCCACCAATTCAATATCACTAAAAGCTGTCTGGCGTCCTGACCTACGCCATCGCTCCATCTTAGGCAGGGTCTGCCTCGTCTTCTTTTTCTACCATACATATTGCCCTTATAGACTTTCCGGGCTGGATCATCCTCATCCATACGGATTAAGTGACCCGCCCACCGTAACCTATTGACCCGGATTTTCTCGACAACTTGGCGGTCATAGTATCGCTCATAGATTTCGTCGTTATGTTGGCTGTGGAATCGTCCATCTTCATGTAGGGGGACAAAAATTCTTCGGAGGATTCTCCACTCGAACGTGGCCAAAAGTTCGTATTTTTTCTTGCTAAGAACCGTCTCCGAGGAATACATGAGAACTGGCAAGATCATTATCTTGTACAGTAAGATCTTTGACCCTATGGTGAGACGTTTCGAGCGGAACAGTTTTTGTAAGTTGAAATAGGCTCTGTTGGCTGACAAAATCGTGCGCGGATTTCATCATGGTAGCTGTTATCGGCTGTGATTATCAACGGTCTCAAAGTTGTATTCTCCTGTCTTTATTCTTTCCGTTTGCCCAGTGCGGTTTGATGTTGTTGGTTGGTTGGTTTTTGATGCTGACGTTGTCTTGCCTTCATTGATGTGCAGCCCAAGATCTCCTGCCAATCGCTGCCTGCTCGATATGGATGAAGACAGTTTGTACGTCTCGGGTGGTTCTTCCCAAGATGTCGATATCGTCAGCATAGGCCAGTAGTTGGACTTAAAGAGGATCGTACCTCTTGCATTTACCTCAGCATCACGGATCACTTTCTCGAGGGCCAGGTTAAAGAGGATGCATGATAGGGTATCCCCTTGTCGTAGACCGTTGTTGCTGTCTTGGTCAGGGTCAGCCTAGTCAGTCTTATCAATTTCGTCGGGATACCGAATTCTCTCCTGGCCGTGTACAGTTTTACCCTGACTATGCTATCATAGGCAGCTTTAAAATCGATGAAGAGATGGTGCAACTGATGTCCGTATTCCAAGAGTTTTACCATAGCTTGCAGCAGAGAGAAAATCTGATCTGTTGCTGATTTGCCTCGAATGAAGCCGTTTTTGTATGGGCCAATGATGTTCTGGGCGTATGGGGCTATCCGGTCTAGCGAGACAGCGGAGACGGTACTCAGCAACGTGATGACTCTATAATTGCTGCACTGTATGATATCTCCCTTTTTATGTGTGAGACAGATAATGCCTCGTTGCCAGTCGTCAGGCATTGATTCGCTGGTGTAATTGGTCGCCTTCATATTTATCCAATTCGGTTGTAATTCTATCGGCTCCTAGCGACTTATGATTTCTAAGCTGATGAATTGCACGGACTGTTTCTTCTATACTTGGTGGTGGCAGTATTTGTCCGTCGGGGTGGTCGGCAAGGAGGCGGATAAAGGAGTGAATATTTTTGCTTGTGTGTTGGTTGGTGGGGAGGAGGGTCAATTGGTGACGGTGGAAGTGCTGGGTGTACTAGTTCGCTAACCTTCCGCCATTGAGTTTTATGGAGTTATACCATGAGTTATATTTGACATTTTGGTCGTTACTTATTACGCGAGAGAAATGCTTATCCTGGCTAATTGGGAGCGATTTGAAGTGTTGCGCTAGGTTGGAGAAGTTGACTGGACTCAGGTATTGATCGGGGTAGCAGACGCCACCTAGAAATCGGATGGAAGAGTGGGTGATAATGGAGGCGACTGTTATTTCGAGGGATGGCGCAATCGTGGTTGGGATGAAGATGATTTGCTACCAATATGGTCGTGTCATCGCCTTGGTGGTCAACACGCTCAGAGCGGAAAGTGGTATAATCAGGAATGGAAAACTTATGTTTGGGATTCGGTGAGGAGAAGGTTTGGTTCGAGGAGAAGTGTCTGACATTTTTTCGTCCCCAATTGGTACTGTGCAGTATCAAATGGTTTAGAACTTAGAATTCTGTCTGGATTAAGCAGTTTGGATAGTCTTAGCTCGCAGTCATATTGTTTGGTGGTAAAAAAATAGCAGCCTGGCTATGCATACCCACAGGCACCAGTGTCTACTAAAAACTGTAGCAAACACGGCATACCACATATGAGGCATGCAAACTAAATAATGAGATTAATTTAAAATTGATAGACCAGTAGCTTCCTCCAAACTACTACTACAACTACAAAATAGCAGACAATATCTAATCTCTTAGGGATTAATTTGTTTCACTGTCTTATTCGAATAGATTTACAACTCCACGCTCTACAGCGCTGCATATTAATTGTCTAACATCCAATTGACGATCTGAATTCTGATTCCTGAATTCTGTTAAAAATTTGATCAGTTTTTGAAGGTCAAGATTTCGCAGTTCATGGACAATTGATTCTATTCCTTTTCCTTTTCAAAATGCTCTGAACTACCGAAAAATCTGGGTCCTTGATAGAGCACTGTTTCTAAAGGTCTGCTCAGCTTTTAAAATACTGTAGCTCAAGTTTGGGGCGAGATCTTATAGTACTCGTATATTGTTCCTTGAAATTGATGGAACTTATTTTTATGGTGTATAGAAAAAAATGGCTTTGAAAAATTAAATGACTACCGAAATCGAATTAGTATTGCAGGCATATGACATGATCAATTGCGTTCTCTTCAAGTTTCGCGTTCGATTTCTTTTCAGATGGAATGGCATCAGTTTCAGCCTCATCAGCCTCGTAGTGCCAATCTTGTCTCGAAGTGAACGATCTTGAGCTTTAGGTCCAAATTTGTCTATTACCAATTCTTAGAATGAAGCTTTGGAATATGCTGGAAAGAAGGGAAGTTTTTCTCATCGAGCACAAATCTTAAATTGCAGATGAATACCTCATCTGAAGTGCACTTATAACGCCATTCTCATAGCCTCTTTAACCTGGGATGGCATTGTAGAATCTGCAGTATAATTGAAAGTCTGGAAGTAACTAAAGCCTGCGGTTTCAATAACCCAGAGAAGAATGGGTCACAATTATTTTGGCATTACGGACGTAAAAATCTTCACCGACCGTAAAGTCATGGGAAGCAAACCGGGCTCAGGGAGTGTTCTTGGAAAAGACGATGATTACATGGCTCGATTTTACGGAAATGTGAACACTATATTCTAGGCAACTCCTTTTTGTTAGCAGCAGAAGACTGTTTATAGAGAAGCACGGCTTCTTCCAGGGCAAATATAATTCATCAGACGCTGCCCCTGCCTCTGCCCGAGGAGTAGTGTGACTGCAGTGGTTACCAAATGTAGTTCGCTCCCTTTTATTAATCCGCAAACGATTAATGGGTGCGAATTATATCCATAGGAAAAACCGCCTACTATTTCTGGCCTAAGCCGGACAAAGCTGGAATAATTTTCGCTTGAAATTAAAGAAGGTCTGTGATTAGAAACTCACTTTTCTAGTACATGGGCTAACGCTTAAAGTTACATAATATACAGACGACTACGGTTTCGTCCAGAGCAGAGGCTAGTCGTCAGACGCTGCCTGGATGAAACCATAATCATCTGTATATTTTGAACTTTGGGTGCAAGAATAAATAAAAAAATAAAATAATAATAATAAATAAATAAAATGGGGAATATCTCTTTTAGGGCACTTGAACATCGCTGGTAATTAGAAGCCTGGCAGACTGGCTCGTCAAGAGTCTCGGTTCACAATGGTGAGATCAGAGCCGACATTTGGCAACCGACCACCTTCCGGCTGATTGTAGAACGAACGAAGTTTTGATTTGGAAAGCTCTACGTAGGAGGGACATTCCGAGAAACTAACACCTATTATCAGGGCCACATATGACAACGCGAAATATCGTATACTACATCGAGATAAAATTTCAGGGAAATTTGAAATCCGAAGCGGAGTTCGTCTGGCTTCCATTCTGTCGCCGATATTATTTCTTTGTTATTAATGACGTTTTCCATGCTGCCTTAACTGGAGAACGTGGAGAAATTTAATGGGCCATGCAATTTTCCCTCAAAGATCGCGACTAGGTTTATGACATCTGATTGCTCTCTCACCGTCATGGACCTTGGCCAAATGGTTTTGAATTTGAAGAAGGAGGCAAGCAAAGTCATATTTAAGATAAGTTCCGATAAAATCGAGCTAGAGAATCCTAGCTGGTCATCGCACTGTTCCGTTTTCTATAATGGGCAGAACATCGGAAGCGTTGATCAATTTGTATAACTAAGTAGCGTTGTTTTTCTTTTCCTTTAACACTCTTAACACCAACGTCAAGTTGAAACCTCTCCAATGAGATGATCACCATTGCTGTTCGAAAGTTATTCATGGCTGCGTCATATCCGCGGGGTAATCTAACCTGATAAAATTTTGAGCGAAGCATTTCTTTGACGAAGGGACCAGATGCCTGCAGATGTCCTGATAAGAAATTGGAAGTGGCAATGAATAGATCACACACTAAGAAAGGCCGACAACTCCATTGCGGGTTATGTCATGAAATGGAACCCACTATCCCAGGATGGGGCGGTGTATGAGTGTAATTATAGACTACATGTTATAGAAAAGTGGAGAAAAAGTGCCAACTTCTCGGAAAATCTAGGAGGGAGTTGAAGTATGGATAATGACTTTATCAGAGTTTTGGAGTGTCAAGGGTATTCCGTGACCATAGCTGAACCTTTAAAGCCTTTGTTTTTCTCGGGGTTAGTATCAAAATGTATTGTTCGGTCAATGAATCTGAGTCAAGCACTGTTTTATGTATTCTATTGTTCCCGCTTTACAAGAGTATTATTTTAATTGAATTTAGATGATATCATGTTTTATTGGAAAATAATAACAAAAAATATTTATTGTTTACAGGAAGCCGAACGTCTCGAGCCTCAAGAAGATCCTGGTGGATACTCATACATAGACTACTCAGAAAAACGATCGCTCCCAATTAGGTAACAATTGTCACTAAAAAGATCAATTTCGTGGCAATTCATCCATTAAAGAAAAGACATAAATAAAATTTACTTTCAATTATAGCATACCCGACTACAACATCGTCACACGAAATGGCGAACGTTTTATTGTTTTCAATATCCATATGGCCGGTCGACAATTATGTTCGCGACGTTATCGTGAATTCGCCAATTTGCATTCGGTGCTACGTAAAGAATTTGTTGGATTTAATTTTCCAAAATTGCCTGGCAAATGGCCATTTCAATTAAGTGAACAACAATTGGATGCCAGACGTCGAGGTCTTGAACAGTATTTGGAGAAAGTTTGTGCTGTACGTGTAATAGCTGAGAGTGATGCTGTACAGGATTTTCTTACGGATTCAGAGGATGATTTGTCAGCGTCACCGGTCGATATTAAAATTATGTTACCGGATCACGAAGTGGCCACCGTGTCCGTTAAGAAATCGGCAAGTGCCCAAGCTGTTTGGGATCTTCTAGTTCAACGTGCTAACTTTACATCGTATACACAGCAATATTTCTATTTATTTGAAATTGTAGAATATAATTTTGGTGAGTACTGGATGAATGAAATATGAAACAATCCCCATCTCTCCTTCCCGCTCCTCCTACTTCCTAAATTGCAAGTGCCCCAATGATTTCGTCCCACAGAGCATTTTGCGTAAAACCATTCATGTGAATTATTATCGATTTTTATGCAAAATATTTGCTGAAACTAAAGCCATTGTAAATCTTTCCCACCTAACTTGAAAGCATCCAAACACCACCGGCTCGTTTTGTTCTAATAAATAATCAACAAGTAGACGGTAGTCTTGAAATTCCTCCACCTTCTATTTTGCAGAAAGAAAACTTCAACCACACGAAATTCCGCATCAGCTCTACGTTCAAAATTACAGCACTGCCTCCAGTACGTGTTTATGCATAAGACGGTGGCTTTTTTCAGTTAGTAGAGAATTACAACTACCAGATGGCGAACAGGCGGCTAAATTTATATTCTATCAGGTAAGCATGCCGAAATACAAACTCTCAGATTGTTAGACAATGCGCAACAAATTTAATTTAGCTGTTCTCAGTTGTTCATAATAAATATAAAATTATTTTTTTATTTGAACACTTTGTGTCTTCACCCCTGTCAGAAAATCGCTATTCGAATGCTTCTAATGTTTGCATTCAGTCGACACTGAAAATAATCAATAGAGAAAATTTCCCAGATTTTTTCGGCTCCTCAATTTTGTTTTGATTGGAAGTGAATCAGTCACCCATTGTTTTCATATTCAACAGATATGACCCGGCTGCACACAGAAACTATGCAGGCCTTGAGTTAATTAATTTCTTATCGGATCCGAATGTGCGCAATATTGTGTTTTATATTGGGGTATGGTTGGGAGATTTCAGTTATTAAAGGCGATGTCTGAGTCTGGGTTAAGATAACAAGCACCCCCTGCTCCTTGCTGCAAATACTTCAATGAATTACGTAGCTTGAACGTGATTAGTTGACATAGTTCAAATTGTGAAACTAGGTTGATTAGCATTCGTGTCATGACGTATCTTTGAATTGAATCTTCGATTTTAGTAAGTTCCATCCATTTTTTACTATGTGATGTCATAGTTACATGAGCATAGGGAACAACGACATAGGTTTTGTGAAGCTTTGGTCTATATTGAGGCTCTTGACTCCGGTGCCATCGTTGCACCTAATGGGTGATGAGAAAATACACTCTGCTTGTCCATCAGTTTGGATAATTAGGAGTATTGTACAATTTGAGCTTTCATAGGCACTTACAATATTTCCTGCCTTCACATTTCATGATAAAGTTTTGCCGGTGGCTACTTTTCTGGACATTTACTTTGCTGCAAGCGAATGCTTAGCTATACCTTTTTTTCCGGTGTTCTACTGGCGCTTTGCGGATGAGTTTTGCTTCCTATTATAGATACACGTCATTTTCCCAAAATACCAGTATCATTTCCGTGAAGACATATGATGTACCATCTGAGATGATCTTGAAAGCATAACATCCTCTAGAACAGTCTTTCTGTATAATACGCTGAATGCCGTCTTCGCGTACTGGAAATATCGATTTGGTCCTAAGCCACCAGATGTACGATCCCGTGTAAATTCGCGCCTACCTCAAAAAACTAGGTCCGCGGAAGGTCCTGCGACGGCCATCCAGAACGCAGCGCCACGTCGTCTAAGAATTTATGACCCTCTCAACAGGCGCAGTTATCTTGTAGATACTGGTGCGGAGGTTTCGGTTCTTTCCGTACCCCGGCATCATCGGCTATTCCCGCAACCTTTGAAACTTGCGGCGGCGAATTCCTCTCGCATTAACACCTACGGGTACAGGTAAGTGGACGTGAGTCTTGGCATCCGTAGGACTTTCCCGTGGCGATTCATCTTGGCGGATGTCAGCTTCCCCATTTTAGGCGCAGACTTCTTGTGTCACTATGAGTTGCTGGTGGACTTGCAGAACAGGTCCCTTATAGACTCCACAACCAACCTCAATTCGTCAAGCCACAATCTCATCTCTTCCTAACAACAATCTTTCCGTACTTTTGGAGGACATTATTAACTCTCGTGTTCGGGCTCTTCTCCAAAAGTTCAGCCTGATTACTACCGAATGTAGTCTCTCTAAACCAGTGAAGCACAATGTGCAGCATCTCATTAACACTACTGGTTCCCCTATCTTCTCAAAGGTGCGTTCCCTACCACCCCAGAAGCTGGCTATTGCACGGAAAGAATTCGAACATCAAATGCAACACTGTACCTGCAGACCTTCGGACAGCTGTAGGTCTTCCCCACTCCATATGGTCCCTAAGCCAAACGGCGAATGGCGCCCCTGTGGGGATTGCAGAAGGCTAAACGCACAGGCTGTTCCAGACCGATATCATATTCCCCTCATCCACGACTTTGCGCATCATCTCGCAAATTGCTGCATCTTTTCGACCTTGGATTTAACCAAGGCGTATCACTAAATCCCTGTAGTTCCAGAAGAGTTTCCAAAGACGGCAGTATGCACACCCTTTGGACTCTTCGAGTTCATACGGATGACTTTCGGGTTGTGCAATGCGGCGCAAACCTTCCAAAGGTTCATTCACTAGGTGATGCGAAACCTCGACTTCTGTTTCGTATATTTGGATGATATTTTGTTCGCTACTTCCTCAGATTCTGAACACTTAGCCCATCTCGAGAGCATTTTTCAACGTCTCCTTGAGGCCGGTTTAGTCGTAAACGTTGATAAATGCCAGATCCTGGGCCACTTCATTTCCTTTGACGGAATACAGCCCGACCCAGATAAGGTGCAAAGGATCACAAGCTTCCCGCATCCGGAAACTGTGAAGGAGGTTCTTCGGTATGTTAAACTTTTATCGAATGTTTCCTGCCCAAGGCCGCCCAAAACCAGTCCGTTTTGGATGCGTACTTGTCTGGCCCCAAAACAAAGGACACAAGAGAGATTGTGTGGTCTGAAGAGGCTGTCCGCGCGTTTGATAAATATCAACAACAACTGACTGATGCTACACTCTTGGTATTTCCTCGACAAGATGTACCCCTAACCGTTTTTTTTATGTCACTGACATCACAGTAGGTGCTGCTCTTCACCAAAATGTGAACCAAGTCTGGCACCCGTTGAGTTTCTTCTCCAGACAGTTAAACCCTGCTCAACGGAACTACGATCGATCGAGAACTGCTTGCCGCGTACTTGAGCATTAAATACTGCCGTTTCTCCCTAGAAGGCAGGATGTTCACAGTGTTAACGGACTATATGCCTCTCAAATATGGTTTGAAATAAAAGCCCGACAAAGCGTCCCCTCGTCAGCTTCGACACTTGAGCTTTATAAGCCAGTTCATGTCCGACATACAGCACGTGTCCGGCAAGGACAACATAGTTGCTGACGGTTTGTCACGTGTCTCCGAGGTTAACATCCCCGCCTCACTCGACTTCTCAGCTATCGCCAAAGCGCAGGAAGATGACGTAGTACTCCAGAGCTTCAAATACAACTCCAAATACAAATTTCGGGAGTTGCCCATCTTCGGCTCGAACCTCTCTCTACTGCGAATACTCGGAAAAGAGATCCCGGCCATACATTCCGGCCACCTTTGGGTTGTTGTGATGGTTCCCTCCTTTATTTCACATGATCTTATTGACATTTTCTCTTAGGTCTCCGGGGAATCGTTTATTTCTGCATTTCTCTCGTCCTAATGTTTCTTATTTACGGTATCCTGATATCTTTACGGCGTCTCTTCAGGACTTCCCCAGAGATCTAAACTGTTCCTCTTCTGTGCTGTTCTGAGGCGACTCACTTGCCAGGCATCCCAGGTTAGTGGATGCCACAATATACGAGGTGTGATCCAAAAGTAATGATAATGTAAGTAAAACACCTTGAGTAGAGTTGTAAAAACAATTTATTTTTCTAACCTAACAGGCCAATACGTGTCTAGTCTATCATTCGCTAAACCCAGGACTCCCTTAGGAAGAAATATTTATCTTGACCCTCCAAAAATGCCTCAACAGCGGCTATTACTTCGCTATTGGCTTCAAATTTCTTGCATCGGAGATATTCCTCGAGTCAAGGAAATAGAAAGAAGTCACCGGGAGCTATGTCTGACGAATAGGGCAGCTTGAAACTCATTTCTCGAATGGCAGCCATTGAAACTGCGTTTTTGCGAGCCGGAGCGCGTTGTCTTGATGGAATAGTACCCCAGCTTGCAGTTTGCCCGTTTCCTTCCTTTTTATTTGGTCTACGTAGTAACAGCCCATGATAGTGGTTCTTTTTTCTATGATAATTATTCCTTCAGTGTCCCAAAAAACTTATTTCATAGTCTTTCCTGCAGATTTGAACACAGGTCCTTGTTACCTGTCCTTGTGACTGATCTTTGATCTGCCAAAAACCATCTTCGACCTTTTTCATGTTCTCTGCAGTAAGCGACCTGGTTGGGCATCTTTCGCCCAGCTTAAACTCCTTGGCCCAGCATCCAACTGTGGAATATGAAGGAGAAGAGTCTCTCAATTCCTCCGCCAAATCGTTGTATATGTTTTGGTAGACATTTTTTAAGCAGACGTTTTGATTGCTGTTTCCGTTTTTCTCCACTTTGTTGTTAATTTTTGGACGACTTTATTTAAATGTAGTTCCTTGGAATCGTGGTCTATTTATATGTTTTTTTATGTGAACTATAAATAACGGATTATCATTACTTTAGGATCACCCCTCGTAATTATCACCTTTCTCAATGTATGATCTATTCACCTTTTAATTAATACTTCGATGGGACTGTTGCCTGCCTTTGTGCAATTTGTCTCGTAACCCTGAATTTGCTACGTGAAGAATTATCTCCTAATAAACAAGAAAATTTACCCAATTTTACTAATCTATTTTTTTCTTTCTTTTCTCATCAGGCAGTAGATGAAGTGAATCGCGGTAACATCCGTGCTGACGGCCGACTATATGAATTGAAAGCACTGCAAGATGCAAAACGAGCATCCGAGTATTTAGCGTTAGCCAGAACATTACCTGGTTATGGAGATGTTGTATTTCCACATTGTTCTTGTGATAGTCGAAAGGAGGGACATGTTGTACCAATAGTTGGTAAGTAATGCTTCAAACAAAAACCTAGGCTACTCACGGAGAAGAGTGCATTTCTGATGATTCTGTTCTATGTTCTTTTTTAGGTACGAAAAGTTTTAGATTACACGCGTGCCGCGAAGATGGTGCACTAGAAGCTCAAATGGTCGAATTAACATGGGACACAATTACACGATGGGAAAGTGACGATGAAGCTATGGCGTTTTGTTTCCAATATACTCGCAACGAAAAATCACCGCGATGGGTCAAAGTCTACACACCATATGTAAGTATTTATTTTACTGTTTTTGAAGTATTATTTTTATAGATGAAACGCACAATCATGTTGACCTAATGGTTTTTGGAATTGGTACGTCTGAATGTGGTTGCCTTTCAATCATAAATCTTTTTTACTTTGAAAAGTATTAGAGAAAACATAGGTGCAACCCATCGATTAATCAATGTATTTCTAGTCAGTTTGCTTGTTTAGCCTGGTTTGTGAACGAAAGTAAGTTAATTTTTTTATTTACCGGTGAAAATGGCAACAATATTGCAATAAAAAATGAAAGAAGAGGTGGATTTCTCTACACCAAGTTAAATAATTGTGTTATGTTAGAGTGGTATTGTTCGGTCTTCGTGGGGCTGAGATTTGATACGCTCATATTTTGTGCTAAAAACTGGGCTAAAACCCAGGTACCTGAGTAGGTTTTTGATTGCGTTTGTTGTGTCATCCTCTATGTCTAATTTTGTGGGCATGGGTGGTGGGCATGGGATTTTCAGTCTTATCTGCACAAGATTGGAGAGGCGCAATCTCCGGATTGTGTGTTTTGTAATGGAGTTGTGGACGACGCCCATCACACTTTTTTTTTGTGGGGTTCGTCAGCAGCTCTATTCGAACACAGGGGATCTCTCTCCAAACAACATTGTCGAAGAGATGCTGAGAACTGCTGATAGGTGGAGCCGTGTTGTGCATTACGTTCGGTTCCTTCTCGTTGCTAAGAAGAAAGAGCTCGATCGATGGAGGAGCCGAATAGCAGGGGGTTCCTTGAACTGACAGTTCCCTTCCTCCTGTCCCCTCCCGTTGGTGAAAGAAATTCCCTGATTTGAAGGTTCCGGAAGGCGGGAGAGTTCGGGGACTAGCGAGAAGTAACACTGTGTGCGTAAATGCATTCACCTAACTTACATTCTTTACGTACAAACACGTTTTTGAGTGTGCCATTCCTTCTAAATAACTTTTGTGCTACACTTTATCAGAAGCCATAGATTGCGGTGTCCTAATGATATGTTATAGTTCGTCTTTTTAGACGTTTGTTTCGTCCGTTGCACCGCTGAGGCCGTTTGGTGGCTATTTGCGGTGCAGAGTAAATTAGGAATGGATGTCTATTGTTGAACTGTGATAACTCTTCTCGGATAGTTTTGGGTCCATTCTCAAATGCGTATAGGTTCTTATTTTTATAGTATATCATTCATTCACATGCACCTATTTCGGGAATCTTAGTCACTGTTCTGCTTTCGAGAATAGATAGGTTTGCCTTTTCTTCCTTTCCTGGTTCGAATGAAGGAAAATTTTCTCGCCGATTTCTGCCCCAAGAGGAGAGGGAGTTCGGATGTGATTGAAACCGGCGTTTGGCGAAATTGTAGAGGGTCTTGTTGGAAATATAATTCATTCCATCATCGGTGTGATTATGCCGCTATAGTGGTAGAAGGTTTGTCATTTCTTAAAGATCAGCCATTCATTCGAGAAGATGAATCCGCAAGTAATCAAAGGTCTAATCAAATGTTAACGTGTGGGATGCTGGGTAAGTTCAAATTGATGGTTATACCTTGATGAGGAGGGATACCTTGATTAGGAGTTAAATTGATGTTGAGCGACAGGTTTCGGAACACATTTTCTGGATCATCATCATGTTGTTTCTGAGAAAGGGGATCGTCTGACACTTTTGAGAATTGAGGACAAGTGTTGGTAAAGTATTATAGCTCATCCAAATATGAATCCCGATGAGCTTGTCCACTCATAATCTCCTCCGTGGAGATGCATTACGGCTAGAAACTGGTTTAGGGATGCCCGTTGTGAATAGTGAGAAAAGGTTTGCGGAAAGGACGGAACGCAGGTTGGGATTTTGTCAAGTCCAATCGAATCTTTGTTCCAACCTTGCTTAATGGAATTTGTGAGCTCCAGCTAGCGAATTTGGATGTTGAAATAGTCCAGTTTGATTTGTTGGTTAGGAGTGTGATGGTGTAGATAGGAGGGAGGTAGTTTATATGTTGATTACGGCTTCAAAGCTTTTTTCAAACAGTACATAGATAAAAAGCAATTGTGAGGAGCTGCAACATATTATCGCTAAGGCGGTGCAAAAAGGCTCTAGTTAGAGAAGGATTACTAAAGAATTCAGCGTCTCCAGTCGAAAGCCATTAATATCGAAAAAACTACCGTCGCGCAGTGTTAAGATTAGCCAAAGAATACGCTGAATGTGGTGTCAGAGACTGGAGCTGTGGGTTATGGTTCGACGATTCAAAATTCTTGCTGTTTTCCAAAGATGGGAGCCATTATGTTTCACGACCTTTTGGAAAATGTTATGAGATTAAACACCAAACGCTGGTTGGTCAAATATAGAAGTGGATTTGCGATGATATGGTCTTACTCTTTTCGACATATGGTTGGTCCAATGTTTAAGGCCGAGGGAACACCGAGTGTAGTCCAATATTGTTATGCTGCCTCATGCTCACGACAAAGTGGTCAACGATTAGATTTCCATGCACCACGATTATACGGAGCGTTCGGCTAGAGTGACGAAGAAGAGTTTCACAAAAACAACCGACACCGCTATTGAGGAAGATCGATCTGATTTTCGCCTTGTTGATTTTATCCTTCAGCGGTGTCGTGTTGCTGCGAGAGGATATGCGCTTTCGTTAATATTTTTCCATCAAAAAAGAGTTTACGAAACCAAAATGAAAATTAGTACTTTACTTAAAAACTAAACTTTTACAGCAGACGGCGACACTAACACATGCGCTGCAACACAGCAATAACATATTATGCCATTTTGAAATACCATCGGTTAGCTGCCAAAGCCATGAAGACAATTTGCTTACATTGTACGCGCATCAATTCTTCCAGAAAATGGAATTCTTTGAAAACTGGCGAAAAAACAGCATTTGAGGGAAGTATTGTTTGGATACTTTTTTGTCAAGAAAACTTTTCCGAAAGTCAGCTTGTGTTGGTGGATGTTTATGGCGGCGATACACTATCCTGAGCACAGTGTTTTGAGTGGTTTAAACTCTTCGACAATTTCGATATCAAGGACAAAGCGAACTGGTTAAGGGAAACAATTTAAGGACGAAGAATTGGAGACCCTGATCGGTGAAGACTTATGTCGAACGCAAGAAGAGGTTGCAAAAGTACTAGGCGTGATACATGCAACCATTTTCAGGCGTTGGGGTCATCCATAAGGTAGGAAATTGGGGTTCACACGATGATGTCGATGTCGAAAGGTGATTATGCACCTCGAACGCTATAGAAGAAAGTTGTTTTTGGATCGAATTATTAAAGGCGATGAAAATGGGTATAATAGGATAACCCGAAGTGCAAGGGATCGTATATGAAGCCCGGTCAACCAGCAACATCGATGGTAAAGCCGAATATACATGACTCTAAGGTAATGTTCTGTATTTGGTGGGATCAGAAGGAACCGATCCACTACGAGTTGGTGAAATCAGGTGAAACCATTATGGGACAGCTGGACCGACAACAACTAATTCGTTTGAAGCTAGTATTGACAGAAAAACGGTCAAAAATTACCTGGCAAAAAAGTGACTGGCAAGTTTTACCGGTGTCCGGATGACTGAGTGGTTAGAGCACAAGGCTGTCGTACGGAAGGTGGCGGTTGAAATCTAGTGGCAGTGGAATTTGTATCGTGATTTGACGTCGGATATTAGTCGACTCAGCTGTGAATGGTTACCTGAGTCAAATCAGGGAAACAATCTCGGGCGAGCGCAATGCTGACCACATTGTCTCCTATAGGGTACTGTAATCCTGTAGTGTATCGTTACGGTCAAGAATGAAGTGCTCTAACACACTTCAAGGCTCCGATCCAATTGGATTGTTGCGCCAACGATTATTATTTATAAGTTTTACCTCACCCACCGTATTCACCAGACCTGGCGACAACCGACTATCACTTATTTCGTTCGATGCAAAAGGTAGTCACTGGAATACGCTTTACTTCTGTGCAACGTATCAAAAATTGGCTTGATTCTTTCTTGGCCTCCGGAGCTCATTTGCTACCTGAAAATTGGAGAAAAGTGGTCGCAAGTGATGTACAATATTTTTAATAAAATCTAAATTTATTGAATAATTAAAATAAATTATACTTAAAAATAGATCAAAAATATATTCGTTTTTTTACAAAGACTTGAAGAACTGGTTCAATTCCCAAGACTTAAAATTCTGACATCCAAATGTTGGAGGTAGCCTTTTCCTTGATTAGTGTAGGTCTGTCCCAAAGGTTCCCGGCATGATTTTTTTTTAGTTGGCAACGCTGGTTGAAAAAGGGGGCGAGGCTTCGAGTGGAAAAGTTGGTGGGACATCTAAGCTTCGAAACGGGAACCGTCGTTAATCATCTGCAGGCGGGGTTACACGCCGTACAGAGTACCCCCGTCGAGGAAGAACATGAACCAAATTTTGGAGTAGCCTTGTGCAATCAAATTTTGTGTGAAACTGGGTAAGAACGGGTCAGACACGCTCGAAATGCTTTGGATAGCCTACGATGACGGGGCGATGAAACAGAGCGACCCAAAAAAATGGAAAAGTCTGCTGGTGACGAGTGAGATAAGCAGTTAGATATCGCCCTCTGTTTGTAGTTAAGTCCAAAATTAATAGACGATTAGCTTAATCCCAACTACAATTTTATTTTATTATGTATATATATATTTCGGGAGCAACTTACTCCCTTCATCAGTACAAAGCTTTGTACAAAGCTTTGTAGTTGTAGTTGGGATTAAGCTAATCGTCTATTAATTTTGAGATAAGCAGTGTTTATTGAAGTGCCAGGAATCCCTCTCTCTCTCTCTACGAAATGGATCCAGAATTCTTGGATAGAGTGATAACAAGGAAGGAGACGTGGACTTTTGAGTATAGTCTCAACTGAAAGCGTCAAAGCACAGCGAGTGACACACTGAGAAATTTCGCGAATTAAAACTATGCTCAATGTGCGTTGACTAACAATTTGTCGTTAACAGTGAATTTGTGAAAAACAGATAAACAGTCGATAAATACTTTAACTGCGAAATGTTCAAACGGCGTCCAACTAGAAATTTGCAACAATTGAATGTTACACCATGGCAACGAGCTGAGTCACATCACGCTCATTGTCTCAGAGTTGCTGGTCAAAGTGGGTGTGACAGTGTTGCCCCAGAAGCCATACAATCCCGACCTAGCTCCAGTGGTCTTCTTTTTATTCTCAAGGATTAAAACAAATTTGAAAGGGAAGCAAGACATGGGACACTGGAGGCAGTCAAAATAGTTACCTCGACCACACTGAAAGAGACACGAGTTGTCGACTTCCAGGGCGCCTGTTATACTTGGATGAAGCATTGGTAGCGGTGCATTTAATCAGAGAGGTAATACTTTGAAAAATTCTGAACGATTTATAAAATTGCATTGAATAAACGATTTTTAAAAAAAAAATCATTCCCGGAATTTGTGGTTGCTAGCTGCCCCTGAGTGGTCATAGTGCGTCAATTAGGCCTTCGCGCCAACGTTGACAGCTTTTTTAAATGTTTTTAGCGGTTTTCAGGACTTCCCGGTAAGACTGTATTCCTCCACCGTTCTGCGCCCAATGTGTCTCTGGAGCGACCCACTCATCAGCCATATTGGGATTCCATGGTCTAGCCATCAATAGAGTTGTTGCTCTTCTCTATTGTGTGACTTACTTATTGTAACCTCTGCCTTCTGATCAACACGTCTACAGGTAACTGGCCCGTGCGCCGACGAAGTTCTTGGTTCAAGTTCTTGCATCAGGTACACTGACGACGCAGCGCAGACAAGTGTTGACGCCGGCCAGGAGTGTATGAATGACAGTGGAAGTCATTTTCCATGTGTTGCTTCCATGTAGCGTCATTTGCTCTATATCGCTATAAATATGATCGGGGGATGTCTGCATCATTTTGTGTATGTTGCCATGAGAAAAGTAAATGGAGATGACGAGTAGGTATTTGTTACTGGCGAATAAGCTTTTGGCCGTTGTCGTGTGCTTCATAATGTAGACTATGTCCTTTCAGTATGCACCTGTGAAACGATTCACTGTCAACTTCATAGTTGAATTCTTCTATTATCACCCTTGTATCATCAGAGGGTAAACTCTTTAAACGGGTTGTTTATTCAGGCATATATTTCAATTACCCGCAGTGAACCCGACATTAAATGATTTAAAATTAATGCACGTTTGTCCATTGGTTGCCTTAAAGTTTTCACAAATTGTTAAGTTTGTTATCAATGGCAAATGGTTCCTGTTTTTTAAGGTCACACGCATTTTTCTCCAAAACGGCTAAACCGATCCGAACGAAATCTGGTGGACAGATGGGAACTATGAAATCCCACGCATACAGCGAGTGGCATAAATTTGGGTGGAGTTTAAAGGGGGCCTCCCCATACATGCAAAGGGGGGATTCAAAAATTTTTTTCACCGGATGTAGTTGTGTAGGGTATCAAATGAAAGGTCTCGATTTGTACTTTCCGAAACTGACATTAGTTTTGGCATAAATTGCAAAGTGCGTGAGTAAGGAGTCAAAATGTACGCACTTGAAGTGAGACAGGACTCATTTTCGGAAACTACCCAACCTAAAAATCCGAAAAAAATCAGGGTGGGGTGCCTAGATGAAATCTAGGCCTCAAAATATGTCCCATTCCGATATCTGCTCAAATAAACTTACTAATAGTATATTACCACTTTTTAGAAATTTACTGAAAAACCCCCCTTAAATTCATCCTAAGACTTCCGAATTTTGTACCAGCATAGGGGACAATATTTCGTATATATGTGCAAAATTTCGTACAAATCTGGCAATTAACGCCAAAGTTATAGCAGTTCAAACTTAGCAATTTCGCGCGAATTTACCGCTTCCAAAGCCATGCAAATCAGATGCTGACGTCATAATTACCCGGAATAATTGACATTCGCGTGGAATATTAAAGTCACATTTATGAAGAATCTATTTATCTGCAGCCCTTTTTAAGGTTTTGTGTAAAACACTTATGTGAAATCTAATCTTCGAGAGGTGTCCCATTCCGGTATCTGCTCAAAAAATTTACTAATAGTATATTATCAACTTTTAGAAATAGACTAAAAAACTCCCCTTAAGTTCATCCTAAGTGTACTAAACCGACATAAAGGACAGCATCGTGCATACACATGCCAAGTTTCATGAAAATCCAACTATTAGTGGGAAAGTTATAGCAGTTCAAACTTATCAATTTCGTGCTAATTAACAGCATTCTAAGCCATACAAATAAGATGCTGACGTCATAATTAACGAGAATAATTAAAATTCGAGTGAAATATTAAAATTCCATTCAAGAAGAATCTAATTCTCCCTAGCCCTTTTTTATATTTGATGTTGGTTAAATTGTTTTCATTCGCTAATAATATTAAACTGAGCGTGAAGCGTATGAGGTTGACCATTATCAACACAGGGCTTTCCATCAAATGATTTATTTAAATCGCTTTCTAGAAAATAGAGGGCAATGGAATTTTTAGCTATATTACACGGAGCTGTCGTGCACTCGTCGCTCCTCACATCTTTTTCTTTTTCTTCAGCCTTCAGTTCACAAGCGGGGTCGGCTCGTGATGATCGGTTTCATCATTTTGTTTTATGACATGCCTCACCAGGATGTAATCGCGAGACCTTTAAATCCCCATCCAGCGTATCAAGCCACCATTGTTTTGGCTGGCTTTTTGGTTGCGTACCATTGCTTTCGATGTTCTGATCAATACTGGTTGTTGAATTCGAAAACGCCTCTCTTGCAGTTTTTCCACGATCGATGCAAACCCATATCGATCGCGGATATTCTCATTTTAGACGTAATCGAAACGTGTCACGCCACCAGTGCAATGCAACATCTTCGTCCCCATTACCGGAAGACGCCGTTCATTGTCCTTTATAGTCGGCCAACACTCAGAACTATAGAGAGTGGCAGATGGACGACATTGTAGTCAATTTTAAATTTGGGACGTGCGCTGATACGTCGATCACAAAGAACACCAGTCGGGGAATGCCACTTCATCCAGGTTGCATTAATGCGTGAAACAATTTCATTACGCAGTTCTCCATTGGCTGATAGCGTTGACTCGAGATATTTAAATCGCTGAGTTCTAGCAATGGCAGTAACCTGCCCTTCGAGATACTTAAATCGCTCAGTTCTGGCAATGGCAGTAACCTGCCCAGAACTGAACGATTTCAATATCTCGGGTCAATGTTATAAGCCAATGGAGAACTACGCTATGCTCCTCACATAGGGAAACACAAAACCTTTTATACCTGAAGCGTCAAGCTTCCGGTTTCCCGACTTGTTTACCGTTAGTGAAGATCGCCGGGATGCATATTCGTTCCCGAACGATTTTGTTTCTCGGATTGTTAGGATTTTGATGTTACAACACAGTATCGACTGGCAGAGCTCTCGTAAGGCACTTGTTCGATAAAGACATCGCGTATTTTGAGATCTAAAGAAGTATTTCAGTTTATGTTACTGATGTTGCCGCTAATCTCTCCAATCCGGGCAGGCATTGTCAACATCTCGCTTAACCCATAACTTGGATAGTTTCGCACCGCCCCACGATTTTATTACCATTTGGTAGCATTGTAGGCATTATTGCACATTTCACAGTGTTAATTTGGCATATGGTACCAGCCCTATAAACCAGATTGATGTACCTCCCATTCATTGAGCATTGACCGCAATTAGTTTAAAAAAAATATTTTGGATCTCATTGATTTCTTTCTTTATTTAAATTTCAGCATGCCTACCTAGCAGATTGTTTCGATAGGATAATGGAAGAACGTAAATGGGACGACAGTGGCGATTGACAAAAATAAATATCATACAATTGATAAAGTGATAACAAATATATCTTTAGATATATAAATAATAGAAAACATGATCTGATCTTAGTCTTAAATTACTGAATACATTATTTCTGTTTATTATTATTTCTTTTTGTATGTCTTGCTTTACTACTTTTCGCCTACCTACACTCATAGTCTAGAATACAAACAAATAAATGAAATAGATTAAATTTTCTCTTTTCATTTCTGTATTATTTATTCTATTGTGTATCATTTTATAGAGAGAATGATTAAGAGCAAAACAAAACGAACAAAAATAGAAACAGTAAAGTAAATTGTATGTACTATGAACACGAAAATACAAAATATCAAATCACACTCGGCAAAATGATGTTTAGTGGGGTTTATATAGGGTACAATAATTGATAAATTTAGAAGACAACAAAGGAAATATAACGACGCCAATCATTAACACACATTGACTACTATTACACGGTAAATTGTTGTAACACTGTTTTTTCTAGGATTATATCACCATTTTCGAATTTTACATGTTAAAGGAATTTTTTTGGTTTATATCCTTTAGATGGAGGTGAAGTGTTTTGGTCTAGTTTGGATTATTTCGTATAAATTACAGTATTAACTCTTTGAACCACAGAAATTATACAAGGAAATATTTTTCGGGCAGCGCTTTGATTTAGTGATAATTTGTACGTTCTGAATTTTTAGGGATGTATTAAGTTTTACGATTGATGTAACGGAGCCATATTTTCTAAAGTCGAAACACTTCACAACTACTGAAGCAATTCTAATCGATACTAACTATAATCTACATCTTGCACCAGTCTTTCAACTAATCTCTAAGAATAAATACTATCTGTCTGCACCGGTTTTCATATACACCTGAATGTCAGTCACGTTTCTCACATTTAGACTTGGGTCCAGTATTGTCCTTCTATTCTGAAGTTATTAGGTTGTTGCAAATGAAATGGCCGCTTTGGAATTTCAAACGACTGTAAAGCTTACAATAATTTATTTATTTAATCAAAATAGGTGCCAGTCGATTCAAAATATTTCTCCCAGCGAGATTGCCAGTTTCGTAGAAGTCCAACTGTCGAGTGTTGATAAATTCGTCGAAGGCAATTTTGACAGCCTCTTCGTTCCCTCTTTTTCCGCCAAAAAATGATCCAAATGGTTAAAAAAGTGGTAGTCGGTAGGCGAAAGATCCGGTGAATATGGTGGATGAGGCAGAGTCTCATACTGTAATTCGTTCAACTTTTGAACCGTTGTTCTGGATACATGAGGTCGTGTATTGTCATGAAGGAGTATCACCCCATCTCTGTTGACCAATCTCGGCCGTTGAACACTCAATTTTTGGTGCATTTCCTCGAATTGGGCACGGTATTTCTGTGCATTTACCGTTTCTCCAGGTGCCAAGAAAGGATAGTGGATAACTTCAGCTGTAGACCACCAAACTGTCACCATCACCTTCCTCGAATGGGGGCTCGTTTTCGGCATATACTTCGGTGGCTCATCAGCATCTAGCCATTGTACTGATCCGCGACGATTGTCGTATAATATCCACTTTTCATCACATGTCACTATTCTGTGCAAAAATGGATCGCGTCTGTTGCAGGAGAGTAAAGAACTGCAAATTTTCTTTCGAAGGGCCATGTTTTGCTCCGTAAGGGCATGCGGAACCCATTTGCCGAGCTTTTTCACCTTTGCAAGTTGTTGCAAGTGTCGGGAAACTGTCGAATAGTGTACGTCCAGTTTCTCTGCAATGTCTCTCGCAGACTGACGTGTGTCGGATCCGACTAGCAAACGCAGCTCATCGTTGTCAATCGATGATCCTGGATGTCTCCGTGGCTCACTTTGAAGGTTTACGTCGCCTGACCGGAATTTTTCGAACCACCGCCGTGTGATTCGTTCACTTACCCTATCAGCTCCAAATGCACTGTTAATGTTCCTGGTCACCTCCGCTGCTTTATGACCGTGTTTGAGCTCATACAGGAAAAGTATACGTTCTTGGCTATTTTCCATCCTTTTTTTCCTTTTTATTCACTGTCGATGGTCACGATGGTCAAAGCTGAAATGATCCTTGATCCTTAATTAAATGTAGGAGTATTTATACTTTATTATCCGACACCAACAACGCCAACTGGTGGTGGTTTGATACAGCAAAATCGCAACTAACTTGACTTGATTGCCAAATCGGCCATTTCATATGCAACAACCTAATAATTCAAAAGCAAGCAACAATCCAAGCAAGTATCCATTGTGTATCTATTTGTTCTTCAATCTTAAAAGGTCTGTCCCTCGAAAGATTGGCTGAAATAAATTGTAAACTAAAAGATTGATGCCTGTTTTCTTTTGAAACTGAAACTTTCAGTTTTTCTAACCCATTTCAACTCCTCATTTTCCCCATTGTCCGATATAATCTTTTATTTTTGAGTTAAATTCGAATTGAAAGCGTATTATGTACATAATTCTGTACATAACTTAGGGAACTAAGGAGATGAAACAAAACCGTTATAAAGAATAAAAAATCAATTGTTATAAATACTTGAAAACGTATTGTGCGGCCATAAATGATCTAATCGCATTTAAAATGTGCGGGGAAAACTATTAAACGGATTCTCCTAAAAGATGGAAGAGGTTGTTTGAATGTCATGCGAGATGAATTGTTCTAGAAACGACGTGGATCAGAATAAAATCAACTCTCTCCTCCATACAAATGCAAAACAATGTTAAACATTTACAAATTCTAACATTCCAATCTAAATAGATAAGTGATTGAAAAGCAATCGAAATTAAACAAAGGAAATGTGCAACAATTCAATTATTTACATAAAATATTAAAGAAAACTGAACGAATAAATTTAAACAGAAATACAAATAAATATTACAATTGAATTGTTGAAGAGACAAACAAAAAAAGATAAATATTAGCAATTTATAAATAAGATCTAAATAAAACTAATTAAAAGAGTTATCTAATATAGTCCCATTTAAATCAAGAGAACATGATAACGATTAAACTAAATAAAATTGTAATTCATAAATGAAATTTATTGCACTCTTCGAATATATTTGTATTGTAGATGCACCGAGACTTTATGTTGCTTTTCGTCCAATACATATAAAACTATTATGTAAATTGAAAATTCTATATGATTGTGTATTGTATTGTTGTTACAGTGATAGAGATGCGAATGATATGATCATTCGATTGAATTGAATTGAATTGAAGAGTTTTTATTCGGTGTATGTCCGTATGAATTGTCTAAGACCAATTAAATGAAATTTTTCTAACGTTATAGACGTGATTCCATGTCTATTGATAATTTTAACTATCTTCATCCTGTTCGATAATTGTATGTGAATTGGAGAAAATGTATGCATCATTTCTTTAGATAATATTAACTTTAATTTGACCAAATTTTTTTGGTTAGCTGTCCATATTGTTTTATTGCGATATATATCCTTCTTGTCTCGAGCTTTTTTTTGGGTTTGATAATTTAATTAACACAAGTAATCACATAAATATAAACGGAGAAGCAGTTAATATTAATGGAATTATATTAGAAATCAATTTATATGTACATCTAGTATTTTTATAAATTATGTTATTATACATTATCCATTTGCCACATTCATTGCGGGAAGAACGAAGATAAATCGGGAAGATACAGTTCATCTATAATAAATATTATAATTTTATATATAAAAGGTATATTATGAGATGTATGGATATTGATGAAAACAAAACAACAAAATGATCCAAAATTATATAAATAAATGAGAAACTTTGTTGCATTAATTAGAGATCTATCTATTCCTATTAAGTATGAATGAAATGTGGGTAATTCAATGCAGAATTTAATGAATATAATAAGATTTAAAATTGAATTGCAAATTGTTTTATTCCTGACCAGTATTCCAAATTCATGCCACCCAAGCTGCATTTTATGAGAATTTTCGCTAATATTGATTTTGACATCTTTGGTGTAATGTTTTTCTGGTCTACGTACTTTGGGAGCTGTGGTGAACCCTGTGCTCAATTATAATTCTATAAGTCTATCCCTGACTAGCTTGTATACCAATTTTCAAGTCGATTGCTCTGCTAGTTTGCGTTTGAGAGCTTATTCAAGAAAATGCGTCGGTTGTGTAGATGCAAATGGAGACAACAGAGAGATATTCTATCATCAAATGTTTCTATTTGAAAAGCCAAATACCACTTCAAATCTAAGAAAATGGATTCAACACTGATAGACTCTTTTCCATGATATTCGACAGTCAAACAAGGGGTTTTTGAATTTAAAGAAGGTCCAACAAGCACTGATGGCACATTATGTGAGTTCAGGACGCCATGTTGAGGTCACAGTTGTCGAAATGATTGGAAAAATTTATAAAATTGTTGTAGAGGACCGTGAATTAGAAGTAAGTGAGCTAGCCTTGAATATTAACCGAATGTCTTCTTCTTTTTCTTCAGCCTTTGTCCCGTTTACAAGCGGGGTCGGCGTGTCGTGATCGGTTTCGCCATTTGGCTCTATCAAATGCCTCATCTGGATGCAATCTCCAGGCTTTTAAATTTCCATTAAGTGTATCAGACCAATCTTGGTAAGTGAATTCTCATTAGCACGAATTGCGTGACCATACCATCAAAGACGCCTCTCTCGCAAGTTTTCCACGATCGGTGCACCCCATAACGATCGCGGATATCCTCATTTCAGGACGGACAACATTACGGTAAATTTTAGATTTGAGATGTACGTCGATCACAAAGAACACCAGTTGTGGTTTTGGGCAGATCACTGTCGTTGACATTGATTGTGCCTGTTTCATGGGGATCGGTCGTCAAAAATTCAGTTTTATTTAGATTCAATCTGAGACCGTGTCGCATGGATAAGTTGCTCCAGATAATTTTTGCTATTAGACGCTAGGAAAACATCATCTGCATAAAGCAGTGTGTGGGGCGCTGGACGTTGGATATCCCGTGTGATGGTGTCCATAACAAGAACAAAGAGGAGTGGTAAGAGAGCGCTTCCTTGATGAACACCAACACAGATACGAAGCGGTTTTGTTACACACGCCATAGTTCGAACTTTACTTTTCGGATCTTGGTAGAGAAACTGAACCCAGTGCACGAGTTCTTCTGGCACGAAATGTTGTCGTAAAGTATACCAGATTAGTTCGTGTGGCACATGGTCAGATCCAGAAAGGCAATGTAAAGAGGGCTATGCTTCTCACGGTGTTTCTCCATGAGTAACCGCGCAGCGTGTATTGCGTCAGTAGTTCCGCAGTTCTTAACAAATCCGGCTTGATTCACGGTTATTTCAAGGATTTCGCGAATACGGTTGTCAAGAATGCGTTCAAAAATCTTCATGGTATGGGAAAGTAACCGGATCGGACGGTAATTTGAACATTCTGCTGGATTGCCTTTCTTTTTCCATATTGGAACTGCGGTACTTCCTTGCCAGTCGACGGTGTTCTATCTTCCTGAATAAACCGACTAAAGAATTCATTGAGCCACAGTGTTGGGTCGCAGCTTTTCGCTTTCTAGAGCTCAAATGCGATGTCCCCAATTTCATTCGTGTTTTTGCTTCCTCGACTTCAGGTGAAGTATTCTCGCCATCTATCTATCACTGCTCGACGGTTAGTAAACAAAGTACCGTTCTTGTCATTAACGCAACAGAAGTGTTTGATATCCTGTGTGCGTTCACTTCGGCTTTTGGCTAGTCGATACAGATCTTTCTCGCCATCCCGAGTGTTCAGTTTATCGTAAAGATTTTTATAATGGTCCGCTCGGGTGACAGCGATCACTTTTTTTTTCTTCCTGTTTGGCATTCTTATAAAGTTGCCAATTGGCGAGCGTTTGATCGTCGAGAAACTTGTGATAGAGGCGTTTCTTTTACGGACCTTCATTTCAACATCGTCATTCCAAAGCCAAGTATCTCGGTTGATGTACCGCTTACCTGGCTTGGTGATTCCGAGGGTTGCAGAGGCCGCTTTGTGGATCGTGTCTCTTATTTGTTTCCACGATTGTCCTAGATTCGTAATGGTTGGTAATCGCGTAAGTGAGATCATTACTTCTTTCTTCTCACGAAATCGCCACCATTTAATACCCCGCGGGTCAGTGCGTTCCTCACCATGTTTTTTCGTTGGCTTAATTCGCAAGAAGGCAATCAACAGTCGATGTTGAGGTGCGATGGTCTCATAGCGAACAGCTTTGTGTGTGATTGTGGTAAAATGTCGGTGGCTTATAAGAACATAGTCGATTTGCGTTTTACTGTTCCCACTATAAAATATAGGAAGATGATACAATCATTTGATGAACCATGTATTCATAAGTACAAGGTCATGGGAGTCCGTAAAATCGATTATACGTTCGTCGCCCTGATTGCGCACCCCAGACCCCTTTCTCCATGGCACCTGTTACCGTCTGTCTTTTCACCCATATGACCATTAAGGCCGTCGGCAGTGACTCGTCAGCGGGTACATTGCAGGTCTTTGTATCGAGAAGTTGCCAGAAGTTATCTTCCTCGGCATCAGGTAGTTCTGTCTGTGGTGCATACGCGGTAAAGAAGTGAATAGAGCGATCGGCTGATATGGTAAGCTTCATCAGCCGATAATCAAATCGTTCGACTTTTTTAATGACATCACGGAAACCCTCTGAGATGGCAATGCCAACACCGTATTGAGTGTGTAGGTTACCAAAATAAAGAAGTTTATAGCCATACCGCGTTCGTGTTCAATGTCGCAGCTTTTGGCACTAGACCATCGGGTCTCTTGCAGAGCACAAATATCAACGCGCCTTTTCCGAAGGGCTCTTGCGAGTTCCTCGGTCTTTCTAGTTAGGGTGCCAATATTTAGTACGCGGACACATATTTGTTTTGCCGCCCATGCGTCAAGAACCCTTGTCCATTTCTCGATAGAACCGGGGCGCGTTCTGCCAATCGGTATAACCGTTTCTGAGAAAAATGCGTGTGACAGACATACAAGGTGTCGTGGTCCAAGAGTGATTGCCGATAAATTCAATGCTTGGGTCCTTGAACGGGGTAGCAGACAAAGAAATGCAAGGGAGCGTTTATTAAAATCTGGATGTAATTCCTTCCTCAATCATAGCCCTAACCCTTTACAGCTCTGCACTGGTGCGTGGTATGTTCTGGGGCGTCAGCGAGGACTACAACCGCAGCGATCATCAGGTAATCTTCTTTGAGCTATGACTAGAGCCACAAGGCCACAAGAGAACCATCACGCCCGAAACCGAGAAAGATCTCAGGCTGGTTTGTAAAAAATTTAATTGAGTGAATCTTTATAGAGGTGTGGCTAGACCAACCCAGTAAAGCAGACGCCTCTACGGAACGAGTTGTCTATGTGGTCCAATGTATCGCCAAAGCATGCGACGCGTCCATACCTAGGAGGTGTTCATTCCCCAGTAGAAGACCAAAAAAACTGGAGAAATACTGAGCTAGACAGCCTTCAATCAGCGTGCCACCGGAGGCTCAGAGGGTGGTAAGCAGAATCGACCAGGTTCAAAAAGGCGCCTATATGCAAGCCTACCATTCAGCGGGGCAAGAGGGAATGTTTTACGGAGCTTTGTTCGGAAGAGGACGTAAGCCTGTGGAGGAGCGCCTATAGAATCGTGAGGCTTCTCAGATCGACACTACGGGTTCCGAAAAACGAGATCTACCATTGGTGCCATCAAAATGGCTATTGACTTGGCCGAAGATGCATTTTGCAGAAAGGGTATTACTAGCAAATATGTCGTGGTGGTGACCCTGGACGTGAGAAATGCATTTAATTCGGCTAATTGGAACTCAGTAAAGGAATATCTGGCGAAGGTTGGTATTCCCGCTTACCTTGCGGCTATTATCAACAGCTATGTACAAGAACGGAGGCTCTAGTAAGACACCGATGAAGGACCCTAGGAGTACGTTGTCTCTGTGGGTGTCCCACAAGGTTCCATAGGGATCTACCACTGTGAAAATTCTTGCACATCTTCATAATTTTCTGATTCCGGAGGAAGTCGCGATGGTGGGTTACACTGATGATATAACGCTGGGTGTAATCGCAAAGCATCTCGAAGATGCTGAGTTATACTCATGCGAAGCGATCAGTGTTGGTAAGGGTTGGCTAGAGAGTTCTCGTCTAACGCTTGCGGAGGAAAAAACGGAACCGGTCCACATAACTAACCGCCTTAAAAGAAATTATACTCGTATTCAAATTGGGAATCATATAATCACTTCTACGCCTGTCCTCAAATAGTTGGAAGTTCTGAGAGACGCGAAGCTCAGTTGTAACCAACACGTGCAGTATTCTTGCGGCAAAGCATCCACCGCGAATGTGGCCCTGGCAATGATGATGCCGAACGTTGGAGGGTTACGGTATGCTTCCAGGTTGCTGCGATCCTGCTCTATGCAGCTTCAGTTTGGGGAAAAGCATGAGTGTAGTCTACAGAAGAACAGTCCTAAGGGTGTGGTCTGTCTCTAGGACTGCCTCAGATGATATAACGTTCGTCATCTCGAGTATGATGCGCATTGACATCTTGGCAGATGAGATGACGAACAAATACAATGCCAAGTCTATCTCTCCTTTATCGCAGACGAAAAACGTCGAAGAGAAAAGATCTCTAAATAGGTGACAAGAGCGTTAGGGACGTTGCCATCAAGGATAATTTTACCCAGTTTCTCACGGGGCACGGAGGATATCGCCAGTACCTGCACAGGTTCAAACTGGACACATCACGTGATTGTTCAAACTGCGGTGGAGCCTCAGAGGACCCAGAGTATGTATTCTTTCTCTCCTGGAGATTTGTGGAAGAAAGGAAGAACCTAGAGGAGACTGTAGGGGAGGTGTTGGTACCAGAACATCTGGTGCAGAGAATGCTAGCATGTCAGGAAGATTGGGATGCGATCAACTTCATGGTCGCATCTATCCAGAGCAAACTGTGAAAGGCAGAGAAGACGCCGCGTAGAGACGAAACGTGACCAAACTAGAGTGAGGTGATTCCGAATCTTGTTGTAATACCTTCTGGTTCCACGGGGAATTGGGGGAGTCGGGGGTAGTTTTAATGGATAAAATTCCTACATGCTGGCGTGTCCAAGCCAGTGCTTTTTGGAGATTTTCACCTCCCCGAAGAAAACGACAGACAGGTTTTGTTTTACACAAAATTTTAAAAATGCTCTACATACATCAGGCCGTTCATTTCGATTTTATTCTGGAAGAGTGGTCAAATCAAATCCCTCTCAAAGAAAAATGAAAGCCCCTTCTACCCGGATGTACAGGCCTCTCTCCCCTTCCGGGGGCAGCCTGCCTTTCTTGGGATATAGGTTCAGATACGCATCCTATAGGCCCGAAAGGCTTAAAACGCAGGGCTGGAAGTCTACGAAAGGCAGATATGTCCGAAGAATTGGATCTAATCAATGAATGGACATGGTCGGACGAAACACGGGCCTCTAACAGGCCAAGAACCTCAAGCCCGCCAACCATTCGGTCTTCAGTTGCGTTCTCACGTTCGGTCGCACCACTCTTTTCGCCGGCCTGCGCAGCCTTTTTTTGGTGCTACCTGCGCCATGGGTGACAACTGCGAATAGGAGGAAATGGCGAAACGCTTCAATTCAATCAATTCGCAACTGTTTGCTTTAGAGGGTCGAAGCGTTAATATTGTATTAACCAATTTACAGAGGTCAAGAGTAACTTTGCCCTCGTGGTTGACAATAGTCAACTGGTTTTATCTTTTATCTTTTGGTAAATTTAATCTTTTGTTGATTCGTCACAGTGGCTATTTAGCTTGGCGGGGAGACCAAAAAATGATGGCAGGATTTAGTGTAATGTGTATGTATAACAACGAGGAATAAGATACTCGGCAGTTACAGTGAGTGACAATTGTTCAGGGATAGTATTTAGGAAGCTAAAACAAAAATGTTTATTTGAGGTTTTGAGTTGGATCTGATACCCCATCTATTTGCTGGCGCACCACACTAATTTCAAGAAACATGTGGTTCCTTCCTTCTAATGACCGAACAACTCGGTTTGGGCAAGTATCCAACTTTTATCTAAAAGATAGCTGACGGTTTTGTCACAAGGGCAGAGGCAATTCTTCAGACTTAACTTCACCTTTGCCCTGCGGAGCAGAGTACCTGAAAGCGGTTGCAGGTATTGTTTGCTTCGATTATATATAATATCAGGATTAGTAAATACGACATGGGTATCTGTCTTTGCTACGGAACCGTTGTCAATAAATGGGAAGTTGAGATTTAAAAGAGCTAAACGTCACACACAGGATCAAGTAGAATAGTGTCGGCCCTTTGCTACTAGCTTCGTTGAGCTAGTCAATTGGTTTAGAGAGACAGAAGGTGGCTGCCTGATTCGGTTCTATCTGAGTGACTTTTTTGAGAGCTTATCTGATTCGTTCTTTAACATGCGTATATGTAGTTTTGTTACGAGTTTAATCACTATTGACTGTGACATAGTCGAGCCCTAGTCATGTAAATACTGATACACTCTTTCCAAATGTATCTCTGAAGGTTTTACTTTGTTGCTGAACATTGGCATGGAGTCAAAAGAAATGGTTACAACTACTGGCGATAACGATGAATCAGAAAAAAAACCCATTGGGATCATAAACGCATGTGATGTTGATGGATGGTGATTTTTCCGAGGAAAGTATGTAAACAAGCATAAATAAATGCGATGGTACAGTTCTGTTTACAATTGCATTGTAAATCTCAGCAATTTTTGATTGATCTCTGAATGCAGCTCATTATCAGGCATTCTTGTTGATATCTAATTCTTACTGTTCCTTTTATAGTATATAAAGTACAGCCGGCGATGCACCAAGTCAAGTGCTATTGTAGTTCGCTCAGTGCGTTGTCGACTTTGCATTTATTACTAAATTCCATGAATAATTAGCTACTTATAAGTTGCATTGCCTCAACCTCCCATCATTAGTCTAATCATAACTCTCGGACTAAGAAGATGGAATCATTGTTCTGGATTGAAAGTGCAGGCTTCGATCAACATTATAGTGCCGCATATCCCCGCGCGAATAGTTCTGAGTCTGATGAAGTTCTTGTGAAGAAAAAGTACTTTGAGATACTTTAATCCTTTTCCTTTCAAAGTGGCTAATATTTTTGTAGACAAGGGAGAACGTACTATCGCCTCGTTGACGATTTTGTAGGAGTCCCATCCACATCAAAGCAGGTTTGTGCTTCTCAATGTTGCGGTGTAGAAAACCACAACTGAAAGTATCTTTTTCTATTAATTTCAGAATCTAGAAAAATTGATTTCGGCTCAAGCATTCCAGTCACTTCCTTTGAGGTAAATTTGAATTATTTTATGTTGTACCTTTCCTATCTTTTGTTTGAAGTGAAGAAGTCCAAGATAGATAATTTTTATTTCCGTATCTCCTAGCATACCAGACTGTGATATCTTCCTGAATGGCGGAAAACAGTTCACTTACTTCAACGTTTATATGGCTGGGCTGAAAACTACTTCACGAACATTCGCCGAGTTTGAAAACCTGCATAGTTCTCTAAAGACACCATTCCACTATATAAGTCGACACCTACCACAACTACCACAAGACTATGTGCACTTCAGTGGCATTGCAGAGATCGAGAGCTACTGCCAAGATCTTGAGAAGTATCTTTATGAGCTATGTCGGATTAAGGTCATTGCCGAGAGTGACTACGTTCAAGAGTTTTTGAGTTCATCAATGGGATTTGATACTGCTGGGGTTGATAGCAGAGAGCATATTCGATTATCAGACCGTGTGTTCTTAAATTTTCCAGCAGGACGTCATGGAGATAAGTCCGATTTGAGGATGGGAGGGGATTTGGATTTCGTGGAGGATTTAGTGGATTTGCCAAAAGCAAGATCGTCAAAGTCATCTGTTACTTCGTAGAATACTTGGTAGTTTCCAGCCATATTTTTTCTGTAATTATCATAAATTCTAGATTGAATGTAAAGTGTAGAATACGAAAATATGATACATACCTTACGCGATGTGCTGCGTGGGGACACATGAAGTTTTATTAGATATGAATTGCTATGCTAGGCTCTATTTGTGTTATATTATGTTTGTTTTTATTGTGAATATATTCATGGAAGTGGTGTAAATTGTTCCATGATAATGAAACTTTATTCTTCCCCGGTTCAGTGCTCGTTGATGGTGACGTACATTGTATTCATTACTCATAGGTATGATCAAAGTGTATTTCAAAGTGCCAATATTGACATCAATTGCGCCTGACTGTGTCCACCGAGGGACTGTCAAGAGCATCGCCGCCTGGTTAGTTTTGTGGTCCACTTACTTCCCTCTATGTTCATATGATCATAAACCCAGAGTGGGTGAATTTGTGTGCCGCCCAATCTGTTCAGCGCGTCTCTGCACTGCTCCACTAGACTGGATCATACCCCAACCATCGACAGGCCCCCAGTATTGCCAGTACTTTTCCTTGGAATATGATACAATAGGACTCAAAGAAGACCGTACGAATCGGTTACACTGTGCGTACCCAGAAAAACCCCTGGACCGACCCCACAGACCATTTTTGATCCGTCGGTGAAGAGTAATATGTCACAACCTTTCAACATGCTTAGAGCGAAATTCGTTTTGGAGCTTGACTTGGGTTTAGCATAATCATTTGAAAGTGCCCAGAGCTCCCGAAGCACTTGTTTAGGATGCTACTATGACTGTTGGACTTACCTGTTTAAATCCTTGGTTCATGATGTCTGACAGCACAGCACGCTATCGCCTGTTCAGTGAGGGCATCTATGAGCGGGACTGAATAGCCCCAGTAGCACCAGCATACGTGATTCTTGCGCTCGTATATTAAGATGGGACGACGCACAGGGCGAAACATGGATTAATAGCCACCAAGGAAACGCTTGGTAAATCAACACCAACAGCTCTGCTATCAAACAATATTTCCGTCTCTATGTTGTGATCGCTCAGAGTTGTTTCTTAATGAAAAACTGCAGACGAAGGCGAGTCTCATATACCTTAAAACGGGACAAATTGTTCCAATTGGTCCTTCAGGTTTGGGACTGGGTGAGGCTGTCAATCCTACACGGAAACCGAAAATTACGAAACCACGAAAGGAGCCTCGCACTGGATGAATTTTTCACCGACGGACCTGGCAACATTTTCTCATAGAACGTTGGTTCCCTGTACAGACTGAATGCTGCTCAGCAGCTAGCCGATAATCGGTCCCAATATATGACTAATGTAACAGCGTTCCAAGAGATGCGCTGGACAAGGACAGGGACACCATATATAATAATGCTCATCGAGTAAACCATGTGTTTGGAGCAGAGTTTCTAGTTAGCCAAAAAATGAAACCTGCTGTTATCGGCATTGAAAACATTGATGAAACTGCAGAATCAGTGAAGGATACCTTTTACTAGGTCGCGCAACGAACCCTCGAAGCCTATCCCAGGTATAATAACAAAATCATACTTGAGGATTTTAGCAGCCAAGTAGGGACGGAGCCTGTATTCAAGCGATCCATTGGCTCCCACATGCATTGCATAAAAATACCAATGATAACAGAGTGCAGATTATTCAGTTAGCAGTATCACATGAAATGGTTGCAGGCAGGGCTTGACAGGATATCGACTGATGTGCCGTTGATGATGATGATTAAAGGTACGGAACGGGTATACCTTCGTGAACAAAGTTGCCAGTTCGCTGAAGCCTGATCTACACTCAGCTGACCGCGGAACTCATGGACGGATCCACGCTCGCTCGCGTAACGCGGTCTACTAATACCAGTTTAATGCACACTATCCGACTAGGACCTCGAAGAGGTTGGTTTCTGATACACGCCAGAACCTTCAGATATAACGCCAGTAAGGGGGTCCGAACTACTTGCTCGGGTACCTCGGAGATCTTACTCCCCGTATTGTAAGCGACTGTGTGGAGTTGCCAAACCTCTCATTAGCCGCACCCCTTCGTGCGGATAAGGGAACGCTGGGTGGATACGTTATGGGCATGCACATGCATACACACCTGTGGATAAAAAATTAGCTACGGGAAGGACACCCAGAAATCGAATTGAATATGGAGGACAAGAAGGGTACTTTTGTACAGTACACGGCTTCGGAAGCCCAGTACCGGCGGTTTTTGGAAGTGGGAAAGCGGCTTTCCGGTCGTAGATATTCAACGACCGCAGTGCCCCAGTAGTGGGAAACTTGGCTACTTTGGCATCTAACGCTACAAGAGATCTTAGTGGAGTGTAAATGAGATCTACACCGGATTCCTTTCGGAAAAGCTCAAAACTTGGGAGGTCAACATTGATGGCAACTTTACCTCTAGGCAGTCGAGATTCGTCGAGGGATACGGAAAGGAATTTGGAGAGTCCCCGGACTGATATAACTATCGATGCTGTAAAATGCGAACTTGGAAGGCAGCAAACTGCAACAGCGTTTGTTTCATTGGGGGAACACATAAATGAACTCTGTGAGTTCATTAAAGAGAGGCGGAATATCCAATAATATATCAGGGAAAACGGAGTAAGAATGGAATAACTGAATCCCTTGGCGTCCAACAAGTGGCCAAGAAGAAAAAAGCCTCAACGCCAAAGAAAGCTGTGCTGGCGAAAATTCCGGGTAGTTCTTCGATTACGGGTCCAATTGTGACAAAAGGGGAACAGTCTACAGCTCATATACCCAAAGAATGGGCGGCAAAAAGCGGCTCAAGGAGAAAAAGGAGACTCGTCCGGAAGTAATCATTACTTCCAAGAAAGGAGATATGTCCTACGCCGACATTCTTCGGATAGTCAAAGCCGATCCGGAATTGACAGAGCTGGGTGGCAGTGTGCACTGGAGATCCACGATGCATGTTGTGCAAAGGGAGAACGGGAGTAGATGAGCGGCACGTTGCAGGTGGTGGCCGGTGCCCGGCATATAAGAGGGAGCTGGATCGTAAGGTTAAAAGAGGTTGATACAAATCAACCGCAGCCATTGCGAGGCAGCTCAAGACTTGCTCTCGCAAACCATTCAAGAGTCGAATGTGGACGTGGCGGTAAGACGTAAACCGTACCGGAATTACGATAGTGCTACGTGGGAAACGCGGGCATGGGCATGTGGACCGCAAGCTATTCAAGAAACAATGGCATTCCTGGGAGCCGACTTTGTACGGGCGAAAGTCAACGGGGTCCATATTTACAGCTGTTATGCTCCGCCTAGTGCAAAATTAGCACAATATGATGAGATGCTAGACAGCTTGGTGCTGGACACTAGAGATCACAGCCCCAAAATCATTGCCGCGATTTCAACGCGTGGGCTTTAGACTGGGGAAGTTAAGTGACGAACACTAGGGTCCAAGTTTTGGTTGAAACCTTCGTGGAGTTGGACATCGTACTCGCCAACGTTGGATGCGTGCCTACCTTGCGTAGCAGAGGACTAGGCTCAATCGTCGATCTAACCTACTTCAGTACCTCGTTGGCGAGAAGGATGGTCTGGCGGGTGAGTGAGCACTATACCCACGGTGACCATAAGGCCATCTTTCTCGTCATCAGGAATGGGGGAGGCGACAGTTGAGTGAGCATCAAAAGCGGAAAAACCAGGATAGCTGGGTGGTCTACCGGAGCTTTTGAAGAAGAGACATTCCTGGTGGTTTTAGAAGGAGGTTACGACCCTAAGGGAGCGGCGCTGCAAAAAGTGAGCCAGTTATGTAACGGATAACTGAGGCCTGTTACTCTACAATGTCGCGACGCAAGTTCCATCACAGTAGGAAACTAAACTACTGGTGGAACCAAGAAATCGAGAGCATCGTGTCTGCGAGAGAGGAGACTTTGCCAAAGGACCAGAAGGAAGCCAGAACATCAGCAGTCAGAGAAAGAATACCACGATCTTCGAAGTAGCCTTAAGAAGGTTATACGAGAAAATAAGTGGAATTGCTACAAGCAGTTGTGCTTTGAAGCAAATACGAACCTGTGGGGTATTGCTTACAACGTTGTAATGAACAAGATTCGTGGACAAAAATCACCTCAAGTGACGTGCCCGCGACTCTTGTTCAAAATAATGGCAATCCTTTTTCCACAACAAGAAGAAAGCGGACCTCATCCAATGGTTCAACAGAACGCCTTCAAAATGCCCGGAGTGACCGAAGAGGAACTACGGGAGATCTGTGGTCGAATGGGAGACAATAAAGCTCCAGGATTGGATGGAATTCCGAACAATGGCCTGAAGTTGGCTGCTCAAATCAGGTCTGCTGGTTCATAAGTACATTTGAATTATGCATGCTGAAAGGAGTGTTTCCCGCTCAGTGGAAGAGGCAGAGGCTGGTTCTGCTACCGAAGCCCCAAAAGCCACCTAGCGCACCTTCTTCATATCGGCCTATCTGTCTGTTAGACACTAAGAGGAATATGTTGGAGAGGGTGATATACAACACGCTGCTTCCGTTCGTCGGAGCGGCAGTATGGGTTTCGTAGAGCGCGGTCCACAGTTGATGCCATTGCAATGGTCGTGGACCTGGCCCGGGAGGCATCGGCCGCTGGTAACTGTTCCGCGTGGTAATGCTGGATGTCAGGAATGCCTTCAACTTAGCCAACTGGGGTTGGATTAAGATCACCCTGGCTAAACTGGGTGTCCTTGGTTACTTAGCTCGGATAATCGAGAGTTACCTTTTGGAGAGACTTGTTTGGTACGAGACGGACGACGGACTGAAGGAATATATTGTGACAGCAGATATTCCTCAAGGCTCCGTACTGGGGCCCCTGCAGTGGAACATAATGTATGACGGAGTGCTCGGCCGCCAAGGGAGGCAACATTGATTCGTTTTGCAGACGACCAGGCAGTGGTAGTAATTGCGAAAGAATACCAGGATGTGGAACTGTATGCAAGTGAAACTATTCATGCTATCAAAGCATGGCTGCAATTGATGAAATTGGATCTGGCGGAAGATAAGAGGGAGGCGGTCTTTATTACCAATCGCAGGAAAAACATCGCTGTCAAAATCCGCGTTGGTAATCATGAGGTCATTGCAAAATCGTTCATTAGATACCTGGGAGTAATGAGCGATGCCAAGTTGAGCTTCAAGGGGCACCCGGATCTTTTGGTGAATGAGGCACACTATCTCTATCGGAGAAGGAGGGTGAATCCGGCCGAAGTGACTGTGGGCTTCTTAAAAACCACTAGGAAGGAGCTGTACAGGAGATGGCAGCAACGGTGGGATAATTCCGAAATGGGCCGCTGGACCCAAAAGCTGATCCCGTGTATTGAGAGACCTGTCGAGCGTAAGCATCTTAAATAATTAAATTACCACCTAACGTAGTTCCTTACGGGACACGGTGGATACAGGAAGTATTTGCATCGCTTCGGATTAGATGAGTCTCCAGACGGTCCCGAATGCGCCGCTACACCCGAGGATCTGGAGCATGTTATGTGCCACTGTCCGAGATTCGTGAATGAAAGAAGGAGGTTAAATGATGTGTTCAACGCAGTTATCGGACCTTATAATTTCGTAGAAGAGATGCTGAGATCCGCAGCAAACTGGAGTGCAATAAGCGGAACAGTAACTGCGATACAGGAGAAGCTGAAAGAACTGGAACGAGCTCGGAAAGCGCGACGGACGCGTGACTTAGTTGCGCTGGCGCAAACCAGAGTTCCCCTCGCGAAGTATTATTTCACGGTGGCGCGAGGATATGGGCGGAAAAGTGAGGTGGTTTTAGTGGGTGAGAATCCCACATATGGCTGCAACCTGACGCAGAAGCAACTTTTTAAGATTTCCAACTCCACTCATAAAAAAAATTGTAAGCGACCCGTGAAATATCGTTGACAATCCCTTAAGGTTGCACCTCATGCACATGTCCCCTTCTTCCTGGCTTACGGGAAAGTGCGCCTACAAGGAGGGCTCAGTTCCATTGAGAGGTGACCTCCCTAATTATCAGCACTACCTCCCGCGGAGGTGGCGGATGTGGGTCCTAGCTCGGAATACTTTAGAAGGATAACCCCAACTGGTGTCTTGGTCCTACGCTATCTTGAAGCTCATTGGAGTTAATAGAGCCGCATTTAGTGTGGATTTCTCTGGGGTTACCCGTCTGTCTAGATTTCGTATTGCCCCATTTGCTGGAATTCCAGCAGCTTTGTCTTTTTTCGTACGTCCTTCGTTTGCGCTTTGGTAAGAGCTTTCCAGGTTCACGCTGGCTGGTTTGTATGGGCTCATTTTAACATGCCAGTATCAAACTTTTGCGCCCACATCAACAGTTTCGTGAAGGAGAAGTTTCCATCGAAGTGGAGAATTTAAGATTTAGTTATCTCAAAATTTTTGATTGAGTGTCAGGAAATGAGGAGAAAATATCTAGATATTTCCAGAATATCTATTTCAATTTCGGAATTTAGACCGTGGGAGCTTCTGCTCTGTTTAGGTTGGCTGGGATAATTGGTAAATTGGTTCGATCACAGATAATGTAGCTGAAGATAGTAGGAAGCACCGACGTGAAAATGTAGCCCCGTAGAAAACATAGCGAAACTTTTTTTGGTTAATTTGAACGCTTGGACGCTTGCACTAAACTGATCCGTATTTCAACTGACACCCAAATTTACTTTTTATTTCATTTTTTCGCTCAATCATGCATTGTTTTTATTTTGCCAAAATAAGCATGCAAATTGCTGTGATATAATATCATGTCATTAGCATTGTATTGTGTACTTCGTGACTTCATTTTAAATTTAAATATTTCAAGCTAGGCAGAGCCATGTTTCGCAAGGTGATTGTGAAACCTCGACTGGAAGATGATGTAGTCAGTGGAGCCCGCCAGGTAAGTAGGTCAGTAAATATTAGTCTGAGGGCAAAGGGCTCGAAATTCAAGTGTACGAGATGGTTATTGGGGGTTCAATTCTGAGGGTGCCAATCGGGGGGGTAGGTGCCAAATGTACTCTCTATGGTAGTAATGAATGGAATAGATGGTGCTGATACTTTCGTCCTTTTTCTTTGTCCCGGAGCTACTTTTCACTGAAGTTACTAAAAGTTCAGATCAAGTCACCCCGTGCGCCGTATTCAGATCCACCTTGTTAGCGTCGCAAATGAAGTGGTGTCAAATGATGTTCACTGGAACGTCAAGCGAGCTCTATGTATGATGATCATGTCACGCTGAGTCCTCACTAATTCATTGCTCAAATGAATTGTTGATGTTGTCTATTGCAATAAGTAATTAGTGCTTTGCAGAATAGCAACAAACAGATAGGCGGCAGTAGGAAGATAGTCAATTGGCTGCAATCTATCGATAGTAGCAGAAGTCAGGGTTTTTTCGACCCACCTTTGAGTCGGATTCGCACTGCCGCAAAGCAATTAACGCACTGCAATTTCATGGGTGGCTTGGAATAGGATACGTTCCGCAGATAAAATGGTATCGAACAAACGTAACAAATCCGAGTAAAAATACATTCTAGCATCGATAAACAGGTGCTCGTAACTGTTTGCTCTCTTTATCAGTCCCGCAAACGACGATATAGAAGGTAAAAGTAAATATGGCTCGAAATTAGTGCTCCGACAAATATTGATCTTAAGCCGGTGCTATTGCGTTAACAAAATTAACTTAATTTTTTCCATTTGTTGTTAAATTCACACAATCTTAAGACGTGGGTTTAGTGTTGCTTGCGGTTCAGTTTGGCTGAGTTTATGGGCTAGAGTCGTTAAGTAATTCTCGTTGCTATTTGGACTAGTTCGAGAGACTTAGTTAGCTAGATTATGTCTAATTGGTATGAGGAAAGGAAGTTCTGTCTAGTGTCTTGCGCGGAAAAACTACTCACGTACTGCGTTTTTGTGGAATTGTGTTGAGCCTTTTGAGTGCGAGCGTAGAATGTTGATACTGAAGTGAATAGAGTGCAAAAGACTAAGTCCTAGTCCTTGCTGCAGTTCTAAAGTGAGTGGGAGTGATTTTGTGATCTACGACCATTTGACCATTTCGGCACTGTCGAGGTCTATTTGAATTATCAAAGTCAGAATTGATTTAGTGGAAATTAGCATGCAACATTTCACGGCGCCAACAAAACATCAAGTTAAGATTGCACTCAATGAGAGTCAATGAAAATAATTTTTTCGTCTGGGATATCAACTTCGAGTATCTTTTGATTGCAAATGAAACGGGCTGTGAAATGCTGAGAAGGTAACATAAATATTATTTGGGTTCGTGCGAGGTCGAATATTATTTATGATCTCTAGAAGGCTGTCGACAAAATTAAGTCCTTGTGTTCATATAGACTAGCGCCAGAAGTGGTAATCAAACCGAGCAAATCAAGATCTAATTCGATATCAAAACATCCATGATCAACAATGAATGGAACTCCAAGTGAAAACAAGTCCCCCGATCAACAATCATTAGGCAAATCAACATACAGCATTGACGCCGACCCTTCGATTCCATTTGCCGACCATGATCCTTCCGTTGTTATATCAAATCTTCCAGACGAATCTAATCCCGAACCCTCTTCGACTTCCCTTTCTGCACGACGAGGTGTGGACCTCAATGTTGCCATCGAAGTCGACGAATCAGATCCAAAGGATAGCAATGATGCCATCAGCGTCACGACACAGAATCCTGAATCGCCTGGACCACTAGTTTCGGTACCAGGATACAATCGGGGCTTGAGGAGAAACTCGATTTCGTTACCCGCCGCCTTGGATGCAATCGAAGCAATTCAGGCGAAATACGCTGCAACTCAGAGGGACAGTGGGGTAAGTAATTGAGTCCATTATGTCTGTATATATATATATTCCTTAGGCGACTGCCCATTCGTATAAGTTAATTATTTTGTTGAACAAAATCGTTATCAACTTATTTATTTTATGCATTATTGCAGAAATGCACTCATAAAATGTTATTGCGAAGCAGCAGTTAAATCTGCTGGGATATGGGGACAAGGCTGAGTAATCGAAAGCGTGAAAAGGTTATTATAATTTTTAAGGTTTTGTAGGAAATGATGATGTTTTCCTAGCATCTGATAACAAAAATGATCTCGAGCAACTTGTACAAAAGTGGAGTGATCGCCTTATGCAACACGGTCTCAAATTGAATCTAAACAAAACTGAATTTTTGACGACCGATCCCCATGAAACAGGCACAATCACTGTCAGCGAACTGAGCGATTTAAATACCTCGGGTCAACGCTATGAGCCAATGGAGACCTGCGTTACGAAATTGTTTCACGCTTCCATAACTGGTGTTCTTTGTGATCGACGTATCAACGAACGTCTCAAATCTAAAATTTACCGCAATGTCGTCCGTCCTGTCGTCCTCTATAATTCTGTGTGTTTTTCAACTATAAAAGACAATGAACGGCGCCTCGCGGTAATGGGGAGGAAGATGTTGCGTTGGGCTAGTGGCGTGACACGTTTTGATCACATCTGAAATGAGAATATCCGCGATCGTTATGGGGTTGCACAGAAAGTGGCGAGAGAGGCGTCTTCGATGGTATTGTCACACAATTCGTGCTAACGAGAATTCACTTGCCAAGATTGGTCTGAACATCGAAGTCGATGGTCAACAACCAAAAGGCAGGCTTAAACAACGATGGCTTGATACGCTGGATGGGGATTTAAAAGCCTCGAGATTGCACCCAGATCAGGCATTCGATAGAGCCAAGTAGCGAAACCGATCACGACGAGCCGACCCCGCTTGTGAACTAGACAAAGGCTGAAGAAAAAGAAGAAGAAGGTTTTGTAAGAACTTAGTCAAAATGATTCTAAAATTCATCTCCGGATTAGCCTTGATTTTATCTCATTCCATTTATCTTTTCTTTCGAAAGGAAAACAAATGAGACCAAACGTAAACCTTTTCTTGCTGTAAAGACTCCTTAAGGATATCAACTATAATAAAACGAGAAACAGTGAATTAAAACATAGCCTTTTTGGGCGAAAGATTTTATTTTTATATACCTTAATTCGGGAACCAGTTGCTCGATCAGCACGAGATCTTTTAGAAGAAAAAAATAGAAAAAAGATCTCGCAGTGAAAAGGGGACCAACTGGTTCTAGAAATATCGTATATCTAGAGATGAAATAAAAGTTTTTGTTAACAAAGGAAATATTGGTCCTTAAAACCCGTTGTTTTCGCCTTTATTGCGAGAACTTGCAGAAGAGAAATACGGGAAGACAATTATCCATTGAATTTATTTATTTAACGGACAACAAACAGAGTAAACTCCAATTACTTATTGTTCTCAGGAGGAGGAGAAACCAATCATCTTATCTATAGGCTTAAAACTACTTAAAGTAGGGAAGCTAAAAGGGCCAAGCTGTTGTGCGTTGTAATTTCGGCAAAGCCTATTGGAAAGCCACGGGGAATGGAAGTAGACTTCGAACTCTGCGAAGGGTACGATGAAAATGTCTGCGTTACGTGTGTTATAAGACGCAGTACGGCAGATGATGTTGTTAGCGGCGGAGAAGTCCATCAGACCCGGGGAAAGTTTAAAAAATGTGCACAGATCCAGATGGGATCTACGCTGTTGTAGGAAGCGAAGGTTCAGAAAATTGAGGCGGGAGGGGTAGTCCACATAAGGGATGCTTTTCTTAAGGAAGACGGAACGGGTGAATTTACGTTGCACATTTTTAAGGGCAAGACAATCATAGTTACAGGAAGGTGACCAGATTACAGATCAGTACTCGAGGGTATTCCTCACGAGCATATTGAAGATAGCTAAGGAGAATTGGATGCGGTCAAAATCAGAGGAGAAGCGAAGTATAAAGCCTGACAATTTCGCTGCTCCATTGATGACTTCGAGGCAATGAGTGCCAAAGCGGAGCTTATTGTCGAAAATGACTCGGAGATCCTGCGTGCAATTTAAGCAGGATAAGGAATGTCCGTTAAGAGAGTAGGAGAAAGAAGTATGTGAGGATTTTAGGGAGTAGCAAATAGAGTGACTTTTTCTGACATTTAGCGCTAAACCATTAGTCGAGCACCAACGAACCAGAGTGTCTAGGTTAGATTGAAGGGAAACACAGTCCATAGGCGACGATGTAGCGGAAAACAGCTTAAGGTCGTCTGCATAGAGCAAACAGGGACAAGTAAGGAGGGGGCGGGGAGCAGGTCGTTAATAAGAAATAAAAATAACAAAAGGCCCAGAATAGATGGGACGCCAAAGGAGGGGGAGAAGGAGCGGGAAGTGCAGCCATCAAAAGAGACGCGACAGGATCGGTTGGAAAGGTAAGAGGCAAGCCATAAAACAAGTGGTATGGGAACGCTTACTGACGAGAGTTTGGATAGAAGTATCTTTTAATTTACAGTGTCGAAGGCTTTAGCGAAATTAGAGTAAATGGTATGTACCGCTGTGAATTTAGACATTTGGCGACAAAGTTGGTAAAGTCAAGCAGGTTGAAGGCAGTGGGCCTACGCTTAACAAAGCCGTGTTGCTCATTTACTATGTGGTGGCCAAAGTGGGCGAACAACCCGTCGTTGACATATCTTTCCAGGATTTTGGAACAGGAGGAGAAGAGGGAAATGGGACGGTAATTCATGGCAAGCAAACGATCATCACTTTTGTGTATGGGGATGATGAGAGCCGGGAAAATGATTCTCTTCGAGGCTTTTGTTGAAAATAAGAGAAAGGAAGTTCGGTGGACTTACCAGCTTTGGCTTACCGGCAGAGCAAAACACAAGATAGTTGGGGGGAGTTAGCTGAGGAGCCAGAGAACTTAATGGACGGAGAGAATAGCTGGGCATGACAGCGGGAGTTGCGAATGTGGGACTAGAAAGGTTTGAAGTTTCCGCGCTTTAGTGAGTCTTCAACACTGGTTAAATATTCGTTTTTGGACTTACGTGTTAAGGATTTGATCGAGGAACATAGAGATTTGAAAAAAAAACTAAGTCAACATGAGTTCTAGAAGAAAGGAAATTCTTCCTCGCAGTGTGTTTTTGACGTAGTTTTTGTGAACTTCAGTGGTAAACCAGACACGGTAAGAGCCTAAGCACTTAGGAGAGGAGGGGACGTAACAAGGAAGAAGATTAAATAAAATGGTATAGAAGGTGTTGAGTGCTTGGTCACATGTAAATGGCGAGAGGAGGGGAACCCAGTTGATTCCCACAAAGGCTGAGTTCAGACCTTCGAAGTTCGCCTTTCGAAAGTTGAACTTAGTAGGCTTGTGCGCGACAGGAGAGTGGAGTCGCGATATCTGAGCCTTTAGAAAGGCCAATGCAAGTTGCGTTTAAATTCTCGTACCCAGTAAAATGCTTCGAAAGCACTACCACCCTGGTAGAGAAAAGATCAGCCCTGTGAGATGGGGTTGAATAAGGTTCTTTTCTTGGCTGCTACAGAGATCTTCGACCACGCTCCGAAGGTGCGTTATAAGATCTGGCTGAGTGCGGAATCGTTAAAGCGAATCAACAACCAGTTGGCAGGCATGTCGCGCTCGAACTGCGATATCGAGTTCAGCGTAGCGTGCGCCGTGACAAGGGGGACTTTGCTATTGCACTGATCAGGGAGGCGGAAAATGCCGCAGAACGCAATAATTTCAGAAAGGTATGCCGCATCACGAAAGAGCTTGCCTGCAGTCGTAAATCTTTCGTTGACTTCTCAGCGACAATGACGAGCAACTGAAGAAGTATCACATCTGGTGAGGTTACTCGTTTTGTGGACGATGAGTCTAGTCAACGTAACATGCGGATACGGACTGTTCCTCCAAGCAGAAGAGCAATCACTTGGGCCATCAATGCTCTGAAACAGAGTAAAACCGCTGGTCTTGGTGGTCTTCCCACTGAGTTATTTATTGCTGCATCTGAAGTTATTGCAGAGCTGTTGCTTTCCTTTGTACGGGAATTTTGGGAGTCTGAGACCTTTTCCAGCGAGTTAAAGAAGGAGATAATTGTTAAGATTCCAAAGAAGGACACCCACACACGCACCCACCCTGTCGTTGCAAAGATAATAACTAAAATTACCCTGGAACGTATCAAAAAATATCTCGAAAGCTTGATTGACAGAGAGCAAGTTGGTTTCCGCTTCGAATTCTCCTGCATTGACCACATCAACACTCTACGGATCATTTGGGAACAGTGCAAGGAGTTTAGATTCTCGCTTCACCTGCTCTTCATCGATTTCGAGAAAGGTTCTGACAGCATGAACAGGGAGTGTATCTGCGCTATTTTACGCAAGAGGGGTATTCCGGAGAAACTAGTAGCTATTATCAGGGCTGTACCGAAATAAAATCTCGGAGGATTATAAGGTCCAAAGTGGAGTCCGCCAGGGTTACATCTTGTCACCGATATTTTGTTTTCTTGTTATCGGTGACGTGGAGAAGTTGCATGGACGATGTCATCTTTTTGTGAGTCTTTCTGCAAATATGCAACATTTGCACTTGGTGTGCACGAAACGTGAAATCAATGTTTGTGTTGGTGCGTTGAACTGAGTCCTATTCCACTTCGGCACTTGTTGTATTTATTTTTTATTTTACTACATTGATTTATCTATTAAATAATTTACCTTGTAGTATTTATTCTTATTTCATTACACTAAATTAAAAATTATTTCATTTAAAAATTGTATTCGTAATTCAAAGTTTTTTCGCCTCTTCTATTAATTTCAAAACGTCAAAATTCAATTCTTTTTTTCGATCTAATCCACGCCTACTCCGTCACGGAGAACACCAGTGGTGGCAACATTTCGAATGTTGTTAATTCGATTGTTAACCCCGCTGCGTCACATCACTCCGACGCACTGGGGTATTATTTTTCTTTCCAGCCATTGCTGTAATGGCTCCAAAACTAGCGAATGTTTTGTGTGTAGTCTGAAGTGGAAAGTGCTCCTATCTGCAAACCGAAACCAATTCTAAAACTTTTTTGTTTCAGGGGTCGTCCTGAGTCCACCATCCAATTCCATTAATTTCAGGGAGTAACTGACTCTTTCCTTCTAATGCACTGACCACCTTTTTTGGGGTAAATTTTTGCACTCGGTGAGAGGGTATTCTTTAGACGCTGCTTCATCTCTGGCCAACAGACCAGCGGGACTGAAATGTTGTTGACTCCAAGTATGTTGATAAAATAGCACGACATGGCTATGAACCCTATTGAGCGAAACACCCTCGCTTCAGATCTTAGCTGGCTTAAGCCTAGACAAAAACTTGTTTGCTTGAGAATCGAGTGGCTCCGAGCCTCTCATATACTTGATGTGGGGACCACACGCGAGGAGTAGCTAACTTTTAGTCCACAGACAAAAATTTGACGCCTTCCGTCAATGGCTTCAATACCAATTCAGTTGATTTTACGCATCGCTGTCTTAGCTATTTTCTCGCTGTCCCTTCAGTTTTTTTTCAGTTAGCGGAAGAAGAAAAGTCAAATGGCGCCCAGTCAGGGCTGTAAGGAGGTTGGGGTACTACGGGGGGTCTTGTTTTGGGCCAGGAACTTGGTAACGGCGAAGGCCGTGTCGCTGGGGGCATTCTCGTCATGGAGCTTGAAAACGTCTTTGTTGAGACGCCTGACACTTGTGACCCGTCCTTTTAGTCTCGTGAGTACCTCCAGGTAAAAGGCTGCACTTGCAGTTTGTCCTTGCAGTACAAACTCGAAATGGACGATTTCTCTGACATCGAAGAAGACAATCAGGATTGTCTTGATGAGAGACTAGCTCATGCGCGCTTTTTTGGTCATCCTTGAAGGCCTTGTGTCGTATTTGGCATTGGGATCTCGAAATGCATCCCTCCTTAAAGACCTCTTGAAGCATTTGATAAGATTTCGTGCAAAGGCACGTCCTAACACTCCTACTGCTCAGAGCAAACTGGGAGCCCCCTTCACAATTTCCGACCAAAGTTTATGATTAAAGTTTTACAGGCTGGTGACTCCATTTAAAATTAGTTCGTGTTTCCGAGCTTTTGCAGATAGCGTTGATAATATTAATAATTCTTCCATCACCAGGAAATATTCCTGAAGGGACTTATCGTTCTATTTATGGCGTTTGAATAATGATTTCAGCGTTGCTTACTTTCCGTTTGAGTCCTTGCTAGTGAGCCTTCTTCAGACTGAAAAATTGTTCTACATCCCGGAAAGTTATTGCCAACCTTTGTGATCCACGACATTCATCTGATTGCCTGCGTCCTTCGGGGTTGACGTTCTCTTCATCGGAATTATTGTAGTCATCTCTTGCCTTCTTATATTTTTCTTTGCATTAACTTTATTTTTATAAATGCTGTCCTTTGTGGTAATTACTGTTTTCATCTCCACTGATATTTTGATGCTACTTTTCATCGATGTTTCTGCAATTTGAAGATACATCTGCTTCTGAAGAAGTTGTTTAAATCATTTTTTTCTTGTCTAGGTTGAGATGTTTGGGTTGTTTGGGATGGTGGATGACTCCAAAAAATGTTTCGTTAGTTAAAGGCCCATCAGAAAGAGGGAAAAAGTCGAGTCAAGCCATGGACAATATTTCAGATGATATATTTTCGGACATCTTTTGAGGATTATATCTCGAAAAAATGATTTACCAATTTGGAGTATATTTACAGAAAGCATTGCAAAACCCTTTGCTGCTGTAACAAAGCTTCTGTTTTTCTCTTTTTATTTGCGACTAAACTATGTTAATTAAGTTACAAAAAATTCACACTCATTGACCAGTCAAGTGTTCGAGAACCGTGCATAAAGTCATGAAATTTAAGTCCATCGTAAAACAGAGTAAAATTGCTTAGTTTTTTCTATTCGTAGTAAATGTGGCGTGATAATTACTACAAATTTTGTAACAGTTTAATGTCTCACCTCCAAGTTCTTGTCAGTGATGCGGTAATTGGACCATACTTACTTCAGTTCCGTGGAGATTGGCTTGGAAGGAAGAAGGAATAGTATTTGTTTTTTTATGGAATTGTTCCCTTTTTCAGGTGTTTTTGGTTCAAATTAAAAATCTTACATAAAGTATAGAAAAAGTTATAAGGACAAAAGTGCAGCGAAGCGGTCCGGTCGGTATCCCTTCCTATACTGGTTGAACTCAGAGACTTTCTTGCCTGCTTCATTCGCAGACTTTTGTAAACCTAAGAATATATAGGCAGAAAACTTTTAGAATCTTCGTTGAAGAGGCTCAATTATCACATTGTCGTTTTAAGCCCCAAAAAGCCAGACAACTGTATATGAAATGTGGGATCAGCTCATCTACTTGTTGAGATACATGAACCCTTGGGACTCAGTCCTTTAGATAGTCTAAACAGGATGGTATACATTGAAAAGTTGGATCTAGTCCCAACGACGTGGGGCCAAATAGTTAACAGCCTGCTCACTACCAACGATTGTTGAGCAGGATTTTCTTGGTGGCAGTTCTAGACCACCTCGCTTACTTGCTGCTAGGAACATCTATCCATATATTAAGAGGAGACGGATGATGTCATCTGGGTGCGCAGGTTATTATCTATGGAAACGGTTGAATGCCCTACCTACTCGATTGAAAATTTTTAGGTAAAGGGACCACCTTAGAGCACAGCGGTTTATAGTTATGGTCTTAAAATATATACTTCCAAAAAGTGGTTTGCCGTTTCCTCATCTATTTTGATATATCTCTCAGACTACAAGTGTTGGTTGTTGAGGTTTTGGTTACTTTTTTGATTGGGATTCATTTTAATTTCCCGGTTCTTCAGAGTGAGTCCCACTTTTCACTGAAGCGTCCCTAATATGATCATTTAGATGATTTTTCGCTGTTATCCAGAGCATACTTAGCTTCTTCGTAGCAATTGCACCATTTGGTTACCTTAGCCTAGGAATTATTTTCCTTTTCTTTGCATGTTGAGAAAGAATTTTTCCTTGACAATTTATGCACCGCTCAATCAGACTTTCGCGAATCTTGGAATGGCGCAGCGATGTGGTTTCAAACTTATTACAAAATCAATGTACCTATGGTACGAGAGTATGACATTGAGTATCAGGAGATTTTGCAACAATATTAATTTCCGATTCCTTGGTCACATTGGTGAAAGTGGGATCATTGCTCAGACGGAGAATCAGCATGTTGATGTTGGAATCATCTTAGATCCTTCTGCACCATGAGTCCATGAGGAGCTACTTTGTTAAATTTCGGGTTCGTATCCCTTCATGAGCAACCTGGACTGTCCCATTCCTGGTAAATTCACCCCGTAAAGTTCCTTCAACCATTCCTCTTTATTTTTCAATGTCGTAACCATGAACCCTTTTCCGAATCCACAGAAGGGTTCTGGTCTGTGTAGAAGCCTCCCTGCTCCCTTCCAGTGCAGTTTGTCCACCGCCTCATTGCTTGCTGACCCAACATAGTTTAGAACCCAGAGTGTTCAAACCTTATTGTGCCAGTCGAGCGGGCTGAGTCTCTCAGGGCATTCCCATAGAAGTTTGAAGTTCACCTGTTTGGACTTAAGTGTCTTGATCGCCGCTTGGTTGTTGGTCAGAATAGCAATGTTTTGCCCCCTGTTGGACCTCTGGAGGTTGAAGGAGGCACGCCTGGAATATAATAGTGTGCTTATCCATTGGTTCAAAATATGTTTTCCTTGGACCAATGGCCCTAGCACACCCTTCCTTCCTCTGCTGTGAGGGATTCGTTAGTGTACCAGGCAATTAGTTGCTGGTTTAAGCCGTAGGTGACTGTTATGCTCTGCCAGTTTGCCCTGTTACTCTACGTATTTCGCACTTATTATCGAAATGAAATCTCATTGTCATGTTGTCCTTTGTTATAAGTAATTCGGGGTACTGCCAAGAGCGAATATTTATGTTCTTTTGATTTAGCCAACTCCTTGTCTCACTAATACTCCCGGTCATTCTGAAGATTGGCATTCTTGCCTGCATCTGTGTGGCGATGGATAGGAGTTAATCTCAGAAGGACTTCCAGGTATACTGTTCGGCACGCCCTCATTGCTCCACTGATACTTATGCAAGCCAGTTTTTGAAGTTTGTGTAACTCCCTGGCTATTGTACCAAGTTTAGTTGTTTCTACCAAGACTGTCGTCCCATAAGTAATCATCGGTCTTTCTATTGTAGTGTATATCCAAAGTGTGGAGTTGCCAAATCTCCCATCAGGCGCGTCCCTTCGTGCGGATAAGGGAATGCTCGGCGAATGTGTCATGGCCATGCACATGCACGCATCCGGAGATGTGCGTGTATGGGCATGTTTATGCGCAGGCCGGGTAGGTGGGAAGTAAACACCCACCCGTGGATAAAAATTGGCTATGGGAAGGATACCCAGAAATAAAACCAAACATGGAGGAGCAGAAGAAGAATGAAGTTACGGTGCAGGGCTTCGGAAACCCAGTGCCGGCGGTTTTTGGGAGTGAGCAAGCGGGCTCCCGGCCGTCGATATCCAACGACCGCAGTGCCTCAGTAGTGGGAACCTTGGCTACTGTGGCATCTAATGTTACAAGCGTACGGGAGGAACTTGAATTGACTCCAGTGATGGATCCGTTCAGAAGGAGCTCGATTTTTCGCAGATCCCCTCCCACACGGGCACAAGCCCCCACGATCGCTACCCCCAGTGGGAAGCGTATAGCGGGAGTCTTCGATGAGGAAGAATCGCTGACGCCGATTCACCCGAGCGATGTTTTGGGCAATGATCAGTCTGGAGCTGCCTTTACTGCCCTCGGTAAAAAGATCATGGAGCTGTGTGAGTTTATAAAGGAGCGCAGGAACATTCACCAAAATATAAGGGCCATGATAAGAGGCATCCGTTTGACGTACGGCAAGGCCCAGGATGAACGAGTAGGGAAGTCGCCGATTGGAAAAGTGAACCAGGCAACTCAAGTAACGCCGGTTCAAAACACAAAAGGGGAGAAACCGGGGAAGAGGCTGCGCGAGAAGTTGAATGACTCAACAGGCCAGCAAACCCCGAAAAGAAAAAAGGACTCAACTCCCAAAAAGGCGGAGTTCATGAAAAGTACGTCTGAAGCTACCAGGGAAAATACTGCAGTGGCTACCTCGAGAAAAGGGATCGAACCTTCAAAGGCGGATGCGGAAGCTTGGAGGAAGGTAGAACCGCGGAAAAGAAATTATCGGAGGAAGATTAGACCGGAGGTGATTTTCATTTCCAAACGAGGCGAAGGGTCATACGCCGACATTCTCAGGAAAGTGAAGGCAGACCCCGAACTCACCAATTTGGGAGACAACGTCAGCCGTATTAAACGGTCGCAGAAGGGAGATCTTATGTTGGAACTTAAGAAATCCAAGGATGTAACCGCGGAAAAATTCTTAAGCCAAATCGGGAAGACATTAGGGCAGGAAGCTGACATAAGAGCTAGCAGGCCGGAGATCACTATAATCTGCAAAGATATAGATGAAATCACGACGAAGGAGGAGGTTCGCGAAGCATTGGAGAAACAGTTCGATCTTGCCGGACTACAAGAGTCAGCGGTGAAAACGCTAAGGAAAGCCTATGGGGGAACACAAACCGCCATCATCAGCCTACCAGTGGAGAACGCACTCAAACTGTTAGCAGCAGGGAGAGTGAGAATAGGCTGGGTTATGTGTCGCCTTAGGGAACAGGTGGCGTTAAAACGGTGCTTTAGATGCCTTGGCTTTGGTCACATTGCGAAGTCATGCACTAACCCAAATGACAGGTCAAAGCAATGCAGGAGATGCGGAGTGGAAGGCCACATCAGCAAGGACTGCGGAGCTGACCCAAATTGTCTACAGTGCAAAGGAAAGGAGGGTGTGGACCATCGGCACATTGCAGGCAGCAGCAGGTGCCCGGAATACAGGAGAGCCCTTAGCACAAATCGCAGATGAGGTTGATACAAATCAACCTCAACCACTGCGAGGCGGCGCAGGCTCTACTCGCGCAAACCATCCGCGAAAAAAACATCGATGTGGCCATACTAAGTGAACCATACCGAAACCGCGGTGGTAGCGTTTGGGTCAAAGACCAAACGGGCCAAGCAGCGCTGTGGACTTGTGGAGAACAAGCCTTCCAGGAAATAATGGAGCACCCGGAGGAGGGATTCATCAGAGCGAAGGTGAAGGGCATCCACATCTACAGCTGCTATGCTCCACCCAGCGCTACACTCGTCGAGTATGAGCGGATGCTTGCTGCTCTCGTTTTGGATGCAAGAGGACGTTGGCCGATCATAATAGGAGGCGATTTCAACGCGTGGGCTCTTGAATGGGGCAGCCGGATAACTAATGTCAGGGGACGTGTTCTACTCGAAGCATTCGCGGAGCTGGACGTGGTACTGGCGAATGTTGGGTCTTCGTACACTTTCCGGGGAAGGGGCCTGGGGTCTATAGTGGACCTGACATACGTGAGTGCCACTTTAGCCAGTAGAATCGCTTGGCATGTCAGTGAGGACTATACTCACAGCGACCACCAGGCAATCTGCATAGAGATCAAGGGCGGATCGAGCTCGAGAAAGAGTTTTCGCAAAATGCCGGGTGGTATGCTTGGCTGGACAGTGAAAGCTTTCGAGGGGGACACGTTTTCCGCGGTGCTCAAATCCGACATATCCCTGAATGGTACGGCTGGAGAGAAAGCCACCCAGATCACTCGATGGGTGACGGAAGCATGCGATGCTACTATGCCCAGAAGGCGATTGCTCCCAAGTAGGCAACCCAACTACTGGTGGAACAATGAAATCGCAAGTTTGCGAGCCGCATGTTTTCGGGCAAGGAGGCTTTGCCAGAGACTCAGGGGAAAACCCGGTGGCGACGGTCGAGAGGAGGCACACAAGCAATTGCGTGGCCGCCTAAAGGAAGCCATTCGGAGGAGCAAAAAGAACTGCTTCAAACAGCTGTGCGACCATGCCGACATAAACCCTTGGGGCGAGGCTTACAGAGTGGTGATGAAAAGGCTGCGGAAATCACCCCAGGTGACCTGTCCGCGCTTCCTGAAACAGATTGTTACCACTCTGTTCCCTCACCACGAAAATAGGGGAAGGCAAGTTTGTGTCCAGCCAAATGACGGCATAATACCGCCTGTAACTGTGGAGGAGCTGCGGGAAATATGTGGTAGGGTCGGTGACAACAAGGCCCCAGGTTTGGATGGCATCCCCAACCGAGCTTTGAAACTGGCAGTGAAGACTAGGCCCGACCTTTTCGCCAACACCTTCGAGGCGTGCCTAAAAGAAGGAATATTCCCTGCCCAGTGGAAAAAGCAAAAGTTGGTGTTGCTTCCGAAGCCTGGCAAGCAACCTGGAAACCCAGCGTCGTATCGTCCTATCTGCCTGTTGGATACAATGGGGAAGATGATGGAGAGAGTCATCTACAACAGACTTCTGCCCATCGTCGAAGCCAGCAATGGTTTGTCGGAACGCCAGTTTGGTTTCCGACGAGCCCACTCTACGGTGGACGCAATTGGCATGGTGGTAAACCTGGCAAAAGGTGCACTGATTTCTGGCGGCTGCTGTGCCGTGGTGGCGTTGGATGTCAAAAACGCATTCAACTCGGCCAACTGGAATAGAATTAAAGGGGCGTTGGCTGACATAGGTGTCCCCGGATACTTAGCGAATTTGGTGGAAAACTACCTCTCAGAGAGGACTCTCTGGTACGGGACGGATGAGGGCCCCAAAGAGTACATTGTCACAGCCGGGGTACCACAGGGATCGGTACTTGGTCCCCTGTTGTGGAATATCATGTATAATGGGGTGCTTGCTCTTCCCGTCCCAGAGGGGACTACGATTGTCGGCTTTGCTGATGACCTAGCTGTGGTTGTTGCAGGAAAACACCCAGAAGATGTGGAGGTTTACGCAACGGAAACAGTGAGAGCGATAAAGTCCTGGCTAGAAAAGGCCGGGCTGACCTTGGCGGACGCGAAAACGGAAGCGGTCTTGATAACGAAACGCAGGAAAAATAATACTGTAAAAGTGGAGGTCGGTGGACATACGGTCGTATCAAAGCCGGCTATCAAATACCTGGGGGTAATAATTGACACCAAATTGAGTTTTAGGGAGCACCTAGAGTATGCATGCCAAAAGGCAGCCAGTGCCACCACGGCACTTGCAAAAATGTTGCCAAATATTGGTGGGCCGAAACATTGCCGGAGGTTGGTGCTAGCCGGAGTGGTGCGCTCCATCCTGCTCTACTCGTCGCCTGTGTGGGCAGAGGCGCTTGCAAACTCTCAGAGACGGAAGCAGGTGAACTCGGTTTACCGGCGGATGGCTTTGAGGGTTTGCAGTGCTTTTAGAACCACATCAGATGAGGCAGTATTGGTGGTGGCAGGCATGATCCCGGTTGACATTCTGGCCAAAGAAATGAGTGTCCTGTACAATGCAAGACATATGGAGGGGCATGCACAGCGTAGAAATGCGGCAAGGTCAGAGTCGCTTGATCTCTGGCAACGCAGATGGGACGAGTCTGCGAAAGGTCGGTGGACGCACAGGCTCATTCCCAACATTAGGGTGTGGCTTGAGCGAAAACATGGGGATACCAACTACCACATTACCCAGTTCCTCACGGGACACGGTGGTTGCTACAGGCAGTATCTGCACCGCTTTGGGTTGGATGACTTTCCGAACTGTCCCAGATGCGATGGCATACCGGAGGATCCAGAGCATGTGATGTTTCACTGCCCACGATTTGCGATGGAGAGAAGGAGCTTAAACCAGGTGCTGGGCAGGAGTGTGACCCCGGAGAGCTTGGTTACTGAGATGCTGGAGTCCGAGGAGAAGTGGCTTGCGGTTGGCTCCGCAATCATCCAAATGCAGGAGGAGTTGCTGAAAGAACAAAGAAGGAGGAAAGCTGCAAATAGGAGAAGGATGAGTGCCTAAGGGCAAACCTACCCCGCGAAGTAATACCTCAATGGTGGTCCCGCGGGGCTGGGGCTGGAGAGACCGGGGGTGGTTTTTAGTGGGTGTGAATCCCACACGCGCCCGCTGTTGTTCCGCCGTTCGGGCGGCGGAGCTGCGGCGGACGTGTCTTTCTAAGATTTTCCACCTCCGTGTACGCACAAAAAAAAAAAAAAAAAAAAAAAAAAAATATCCAAAGTAGTATCTTGTAAGTCATCAGAGTGCTCGCAGCTTTTCGATATATGTTTCCAACATGCGTCTTCCAGAGTATTTTTTGGTATAGGGTAACTCCTAAGTATTTGACCTTTGTTTCTGGTTGCACCTTCATGCAATGTGATCTAATAACCCGCAGGTCGTCGAGCTTATGTTTTCCTGCACCAAGCACTAGTGATTCTTAATCTAGTTTGGATTCTAACACATACCATCATATTTCTCCCGGCAGATTAAAACAGTGTCATCAGCGTTACCTTGGACTATACTACCACGTAAGCGGTGACAATACCACATCCTGTGGAGAACCTTGAGTAGTGTTCATGACAATAGAATTTGTACCTGTCGCTTCCACTTAACCCGTTGGGGAGTGCGGTCCCACTTACTCGAGAAGGGTGATCAGACCCGAGTCTGCAAGGAACTCATCAGAAATAGCTCTGCCACGAAGCCTCACTAGAGGTTATCTGGTACCCTGGGAAGCGGGTCGGTCTTCTGAGAGCATATGCTCCGCGAAAACTCCTGAAGGATGTGTTCTTGGCCCGGTTATTTGCCGTTGACCCTCTTGTGGGAGTTTTATGGTGGCTGTGGTTATGCCTACATCGCGGGCAGAGCTCCTCGGGGCTCAAGCGTGGAGTTGCGCTGTACAACTCGGGTGCCGTACCCCTTAGTTGCGGCAGAGGTGTTAGATAGGCCTCGCATCCACTGGTATGAATGCTGAGCCTGCACTCAGTATAAACCAGTACCGCTGTGCCAGTCATGGCGGGGCTCTGATTGTGGTTCCAAAATCAATCCGTGTCCGAAGAGGATCGTGGGATTATGCCTACACCGCAGGTACTCACGTTAAACCCCCAGGACTTTCATGTACCTGTCGCCATTTCTATTTGTCTACTCTCTAGCATTCTGTCCATCCAGAAGGCCAGGTTGTGTCCCATTCCTTTGCAAATCGAAGCATCTTGTATCTCTGTGTGCGATTTATTATCAAATGCGCTTTTGATTTCCAAAAACGCATACAGTGTTATTTCCTTTGTTTCTATGGCATCTCGTAGTATATCCGTCAGATGAAACTGGGTGGTTTTGGTTACCCGTAATCACGTTGCACTGATGTAGGATTGCGAGAGAGAGAGAGAACGTTAGTTTTAATTTATTTACGATCTTCTGCGCCGTTTTAAGTACTATCGATGTTAGGCAAATTTGTCTGAAATTTTAGCTTGAAAAGGATCTTTTACCCCGCTTTCGGAACGCCTTCATGCCCATGGTATATATCCCCAGGCTATATTGCTTCTAACCACTCTTAGAATAGACACTAAGATCATTTCTAGGCCTCTCTAGAATAGTGGTGGGAAGATAACATCTACTCCAGGTGATTTGAGTGGTTTCAAGATTCTTACTGTCACGTTACCATAGCTTCCGAGCGTATCTCTTTTGCTAGTTTCCAGTTATCCCTTTTGTCGTTCTTGTCGTTGTTAGGGTGTCAAGCAGAATTTTGTCGCCTTCCGCAGTGGAATAGGACCCCGGGGAAAGAGTTCTGAGGGCCAGATATATTCTGACATTCTCATTCTCGGTAAATGTTCCATCTTCCTTCTTCAGACAGATAGAAGATATTGCGCTGCCATTGGCTATTACTTTGAATAGCCTGGGTGTTTCTGTGGTGTGTTGGATTCCTTCATAGAAGTCCCTGAAGCTCTTCTGTTTTGCTTTCTTGAACGCATTGCTATAACCCATCAGTGCATTTTTGTACCTCTGCCAGTCTCTGGTTTGTTTTGGCCGATGGAAAAGTTCTTGGCTAGGTCTCTGTTCTATCAGGGTACATCCCTTGATTATTTAACTACCCCAGACCAACAGTTGGCATCATGTGCGTCAATGACGACTTTATTGAGGTTTTTCAAAACAGTTTCCAGTGCCAGCTCACCCCTCACCACTTGACAACCACTCCATTGAGGATTCCTTACTATTCTTTTTTATTTCGGATTTGCCGTCAATGTCGAATCTGATTATCCTGTTATACGGCATAGAGGGTCATCACACTCGCTTCAATTCCTGATCAACCGGTTAATCAGAGTATTCCCTAGAATTATGTCTAGTACCTCTTGTCTAGTGCTGGTCGCAAATATTGGAGTATTCCCTATCTTATGTACATATTTACAACTTATTGCTAAAGATAAATTCGAGAAGAGAGGAGAACCCCTCTTCGATTAGTGTCGCTGCTTCTCCTGACTTCGTGATGGAGGAGAGGAGCAGTAATAGCGCATTCTTTTCGCAGAACTTTACCAGCCTGGCGACTAGTTCCGACGGAATCTGGGTGTCACTGTTTCGATATTGTCCTTGAAGATTGCATTTCAATGTTGTCCTTGGAAATTGACTTTGCAATCACTACTGGAGTTTTACGTGGGCTCTCTTATTGTTGGTCATTGTTTCAATTGGTGTTTGGAGCTCTCCTTCATTGTTGGAGTGTCGTTCTCCTCTCCCGAAATGGCGCTTTTCTGTTTGTCGCTGTCCAACTTGAGCCCTAGAAGTTCCAGGTCTAGGTCATCAAGATTCTCCTCTTCATTGGGCAGCAGGTCTACTTCCCTATTTGGTGCTACCTTTTTCGCCTCTACGGCCTCCAATATTTCTTCGAGAACCTTGGTAGGTGTCCCGCCCGATTCCTCCGCTGAAATGTCTTTCTTGTCTGTTGCCAAATCTACAGTTGACAGGACAATTTTCCTCCAGGGGTTGGTTATGTACTCCGATCGTGAGGAGTTTACTTGTTCCCTTCACCTTACTTTTGAAGACTCTCCGTAATCGCGTAAACCCGTCCTCTGTCTTTAACGCTGCGGCTCTGTGAAGAGACACCATCACCATGTGTGCCCCTGGTATATCATATCCAGCACTCGTCGACAATTCCGATCTTTTCTTCCGTTGTGCAGTCCACTAGCATATGACAAAGCGCACGCTGGTGAACATGAACTTCCCACTCTATCCTTTGGGCATCTGCGTGAGGATGAGGTCTTCGACAATTTCCTGCTCCTAACGAGTGTGTATTTGATCCAGAAATGTATGGCCAGTCGAATGCCCTTGACCGTACTAGTATAGCTAATGGTTGGCCTCCTGATTCTGCCTTCACGTCTGACGTATCCAGGATTTTCTCCTGTTGGGTTCGGGTTTGGTTTTTCTGGCGAGCATCCCCTTCATGTGGGCTAATTTGCGCTACTCCTCGCTTTCTTGGCTCCGATAATGAACGCTTAGATCCAGTGCTTTCTTAAGGGCCTCTTCTGGTTTCAGGCCTTCCTTCAGATAACGCAGGCACCATTTAGTACCTAGGCCACCAACCATACAGTACTGACTACCAAGTATGGTCATGTTGCTCCTAGGGCAGGTAATTTCTCGTGAGTTCATGAGTTTTCTCTCTCTCTCTGCCCTGGACCGAAGAGAGAGAGAAAATACTTTTGAAACCACTAAAAGCAGGAATTGATGTACACGTAATGGATTATTCCGCTAATCTATATGCTGTCATAATCGAACTCATTATCAATCATTAGTTTTCCTCAGAAATTCACAGGCAAAAACGAAAATCATTACGATTTTTCTAACGTACATGTGGACGGCTTTTTCTGTCAAGACAAAAAGCTTAAATTAATTACAAAAAGATAGAAGATGAAAGATTTGCGACATATGATCGGAATTAAGATAGATAGTCTATTATCATATGAATATGTTCGTTATAAAGATAAATACATACGTATGTTCACAGAGGTGAGGTTTCATGTTAATTCCTTGGCAGAGGCAGTGAGGGGTGAAATAACCAAAATCCAGTACTAATCGTATCTGTATCGCTCATACAGTTGTTAATTAATTGGCATTATAATGGCAATATTAAGGCGTTCATGTTATTGGCACTCGAGCGTTGTGTTGCGCAATCTATTATTGCAACCAGCGCTAAAAAAGTTCCGACATTCCTAGGTTTACTTTGAGTTACTTGTATTGTGTTTCAGATATTAAAATTGCGATTATTGTTTGATTGCACTAACAAACTATGCATTCATATGTTACTCGTATGTAGATATAATAGTATCTGATTTGTTTTGTGGTCATATATTCCAATAAATTCTATTCAATCTAAAAATGTTTCATATCCAAGTGCATATACTCGATAAAATCATCATGGCAAGGTGCAAAACTCACGCTCGTTGAATGAATGATTATCTTTTTGTTTGGGTTGACGTTATATTTGTTTACCTTCTTTATCTACTCGATCAATTAGAACGCAGGTTTGATCATTTGTGCCACATTAAATACATATATTGTTTGCTGACGGGATTTCAATGGACACATTTCTTGGCACACCTCAATCATCATTCAATCTACTTAGAGCGATTAAGTGACAATTTTATGTCAACAGCATTACTGTTTGTTTATATAACGATTTATCAATAATTATTATCGACGAGGTAATATTTTATAAATGAGTGGTATAACTAATTGTGACGTATTCAGAGATTTGCATGTCTGCTATGAGCTTTTTAAAGGCAAGTGTATTTGGTACACCGGGTGGAAACGTGGAAGGTGGTAAGGGTGTCAGAAATTTGACTTTGCACCAACTTATTATTGTTTTTGGGGGTTGATAGCGATTTCTAGGGCTTTAAACCATCATCAGGATTTTGTTTTCACCTACAAAGTTTCCAATACTGTCTATTATCTGTGTTTAGCTGAAGCCAGTTCTTTGGTTTTCTCAGCATCTTTTCAGGGTTTCAGGTTCAGGTTGATTCAAAATTTCTAAAATTAATTTAGATAATTTTTATCCATGGTCAAAATAACGTATATTTGTCCCGTCACGGTTTGAAGGTTGGGCGCAAAGTTTTATTTGACCATGACGGAGGGAGTGCCTGTTGTGCGTACAGAGTTTCTCTCAATTAATGATTGGATAAAAGAAATTTATGAGTTACTAAAGGAGTGGTGAAGTATCCACCAAATTGGTCGAATCGTGATAAGGGACATAAAGATGTCTTATACTTGGTATTTCGACTAAATTAATACTTGATCCAGGGGTGGGAAGTTCACTTGGGAAACTAAGATGACAAGATACCCAGAAAGGCGAGAAACTTAGCGAATGGCAGGAATATGACAAATGAGTTTTTCTAATAAAATGCCGAAAATGAAACAGGAATTTCCGCAAAGATTACCGAACAGATGAAGATAATCATGAAGGTTTGACCCTAATAACTGCAGAGTAGATAGAATCCGTCGTTTCTAGTTCTCAATATGGGAAAGCTCTGCTTATTAAGCCGACAGAAGGCAAGACTTAGTCCTCAGTGACATTCATTACAGGATAAAACTCGAAGATAGCGGAGCAGAAGTGTCTTCCATTCGTAAAACGAAGGGTGGTGGAGTCATAGGCGAGCTAGGCCCGAGGACAACGAATAAAGTTACGTTCTGTGACGCAGTCAAGGGGCTTCTGGGAGAGTAAGCTTTGGTTTCTAGGTTGGAACCCACGTGTTCTCTGAAATTTCGAGACCTTGACTGCCTCACAGAAAAGAACGAGGTAGAAGAGACCGTCAAACGTGATATCCCGAGGTAACCAATGTTCGGATTGGTATCACCTTTGCGATAGGAACGTTTTCAGTTGTGAAAGTTTTGCCAAAGACCATGACAAAATCTGGACTACCAGAAGTTTGTGTTGACATTCGAAAAGCAACGAAATACCCTTCAAGCAAGGTATTCGGCGTGGGAGGGGGAGGTTAGGCATATACACATATGAATATATGGGGGTTTTGAATGTCAGATTATTCGCTTTAATGTGATTTTGATGTTATAAAGGGTTTTAGTGTATATGAATATATATAGAAGGTACGACTTTGCCATTTACATACTGAAATCTGAACTACCAGCCGCTAAGGTTTGCGTACGAAGTGTGTGATTTAAATCAATTCAGGGGAAGTGGGTGTGACATATAGGTCAAACGAACTTCCTGAATATTCTTAAATGTGAAGGCACATAGCAAAAAGTCATTCCAATTCAGGAAATAGTGAAAGAAGAGAGTTGGATTTGCAAGAGTCATGCTTTATTTTGCTTGGAGCTCAGTTTAAAGGCAAATTTGTGCAGATCTGAAAATCCTTAAATCCAAACTAATTTCGTTCGTCAGTGGCGAGTATTTGTCAGAAATGATTCAAAGTAATCAATACATTTAAATTGGTGACCCCGAAGAACTGGCCCGATTGATTGGAACGAGGAAAAAAGGCAGGTTTGTGCGGAAAATTGCAATTGCGACGATTGTGCTCAGGTAGAGCGAGGCAGCGCAGCCAGGACTTGAGCGAGAGCCGACGTCGTCACAGGGCCAGTTTCGGGCTGTTTTTTTGTGCCGCTCGTTGCGAAGAGGGCGTATGGTGGCTAAACCGTGCCCTAGAAGGAACCAGACGCAGCGTTAATTTCGGGGACGTGACCGCCCCGTAGTTGAATTCTGCCGAGGACGCCCCGTATCTGCGACGACTGGAAGGTTCGTGTCGTTTATTTCGCTGGGAGAGACGCGAAAAATTCGGTTCGTTTTTGTGTGCCCCGATGTCTAGTGCTGAAATCATTCATCAGATCGTTGAGTCGCCAGTCTCTAAGAAGCGGAAGCTGACTTCGACGACTTTGCCGCAAGGAGCCGGAGCCGACGTCAAGAATCAATCGCAAGCTCAGGAGTCCCAACCTTTAAAAAAATGCTGTCAGTGCAAGCCACCGCAGAGAAGATTCAAATAAGGCCACAACGAGGTATCATCTAACAACACCACCAGCAGCAACATAATCAACAAGCGCCTCATCAACAACAACATATTATTAAATAGTTTAAGTCATTAGTCTTTTTGTAATTTTTTGTTAACATTAATAATCATTATAGAACCGCCGCAAGAGATGGCGACAATATTCTTTTTGAAAAATTCATTGTTGTAGTTCCGGTCTTTTGGCGAGTTTTTTATTTATTTTGGTCTGCCCTTCAAGCACCGCACCGGAATGCGTCAGTGGTTTCTCTTTTCTCTTTCGTACGGGCATTTGGGGGTGCGGTCTGCCGTCGTCAAATTAGGGTCTGTTAAAATTCGTTACAGCCGCCTCCTCGACTCAACTCAGATCGTTAAACTTAGCTTTTGTCATGTTGCTAGACAACAAAAACGCGGTAGGCCCATCGGACCCTTAGGTGACCGCCCTTGCTGTTCGCGTCCCTCCCTTTTGGAGACGGAATCCGGAACTGTGGTTCGTCTATCTAGTGGCGCAATTCCGGATGTCCTGAATCACAGCGGACGCGACAAAATTCAACTATGCCATTGTGGGCCTGAATGAGGAGTTCATTCTCCTGGTGGCGGACATCGTAAAGTCGGTCTCCTACAGTTTATTGAAAACGGAGCTGATCAAGCGCCTATCGGTAAGTGAGTCAGCTAAGCTGAATCACTTGGTGGCAGGTTTGACGTTGGGCGATCGAACTCCCAGCCAATTGCTCCGCGAAATGAGGTAATGAGGCAAGATCGACGACGACCTGATGAAGTCGCTCTGGCTGCGACGACTTCCGGAGAGCACCCAGGCGGTCCTCGCGTGCGTCTCCGGTTCTTTGAAGGCGCTGGCAGCTGAAGCGCGAGGTGGAGCATGGCAGAAATGAGGGCGACGCTGGACGCTCAGCGGTCGGGCAGCAGGTCGCGAGTTCGCTCGCGGTCTAATGCTCGGAAAGGACAATCGGGTAGCAGGTTGTCAGGACAATCTACGGACCGAAACATTTGTTGGTACCATCGTAGACTCTGCGATAAAGCTGCCAGATGTACGCTCCCGTGTAAATTCGCGCCTACCTCAAAAAACTAGGTTCGCGGGGGGTTCTGGCGACGGCCATCCAGAACGAAGCGCCACGTCGCCTAACAATTTATGACCCTCTGACTCTCGTCTTCTACACTCTTCCAAAAATTCAGCCAGATTACTACCGAATGTAGTCTTTCTAAACCAGTGAAGCACAATTTGCAGCACCACGTTAACACCACTGGTTCCCCTATCTTCTCAAAGGTGCGTCCTCTACCACTCCAGAAGCTGGCTATTGCACGAAAAGAATTCGAGCAACTTATGCAATAAGGTATCTGCAGACCTTCAGACCTTCAGACAGATGTTGGTCTTCCTCACTCCATATGGCCCCTAAGCCAAACGGCGAATGGCGCTCCTGTGGGGATTATAGAAGGCTTAACGCACAGACTTTTCCTGACCGATATCCTATTCCACTCGTCCACGACTTTGCGCATCTCGCAAACTGCCGCATCTTTTCGACCTTGGATTTAACCAAGACGTATCACCAAATCCCTGTAGCTTCAGAAGACATTCAAAAGACGGTAATATGCACACCCTTTGGACTTTTCAAGTTCACGCAGATGGCTTTTGGGTTGTACAATGCGGCGCAAACTTTTCAAAGGTTCATTCACTGGGTCCTGCGAAACCTCGACTTATGTTTTGTATATTTGGATGATGTTTTGGTCGCTATTTCCTCAGAGTCTGAGCATTTAGCCCATATTGAGTGTATTTTTCAACGTATCCTTAAGATCGGTTTAGGTTAATGCAAGTTTCTCCAGACACAGGTGAGATTCCTCGGCCACTCCATTTCCCCTGACGGAATATAGCCTGACCCAAACAAGGTGCAAGCGATCTCAAGCTTCCCGCGTTTGAAAACTGCGAAGGTTCTTGGGCATGCTAAACTTCTATCGTCGTTTCCTGCCCAAGGTCGCCCAACACCAGTCCGTTTTGAACATGTACTTGTCTGGCTCCAAAATCAAAGACACAAGAGAGATTGTGTGGTTTGAAGAGGTTGTCCGCGCGTTTGACAAATCTCGACAACAACTGGCTGATGCTACACTTTTGGCATTTCCTCGACAAGATGTGCCCCTAGCCGTTTTTGTTGATGCCTCTGACATCGCAGTAGGTGGTGCTCTTCACTATAAAGTGAATCAAGTCTGGCAGCCGTTGAGCTTTTTCTCTAAACAGTTGAACCCCGCTCAACGGAACTACAGAACCTACGATCGAGAACTGCTCGCCGCGAACTTGAGCATTAAATACTTCCTTTTCTTCCTAGATGGCAGGCCGTTCATAGTGTTCACGGACCATAAGCCTCTCACATTTGCTTTAAAACAAAAACCCGACAAAGCGTCTCCTCGTCAGCTTCGACACCTGAACTTATAAGCCAGTTCAAGTCCGACGTACAACACGGGTCCGGCAAGGACAACATAGTTGTTGATGCTTTGTCACGTGTCTCCGAGGTTAACATTCCCGCCTCACTCAATTTCTCGGCTATCGCCAAGGCGCAGGAGGATGACGCAGTGCTTCAGAGCCTCAAATCCAACCCCAAATACAAATTCCGGGAGTTGCCCATCTTCGGTTTGAACCTATCTCTTTGCTGCGAGTACTCGGAAAAGGGTCCCCGGCCATACATTCCGGCCACCATTCGCAAGGAAGTGTTCAACGCGGTTCACGATTTAGTGCATCCAGGCATCAGGACGACAAATTGGCTAGTCACCGAAAAGTACTTCTGGCCCTCCATGAATAAGGACATTAACTCCTGGGCCAGAGAGTGCATCGCATGCCAGAAGTGTAAGGTTACCAGGCATGTAAGAAAAGAAGTGGCCTCATTCCCCCGAAGTAACAAGTGATTCCACACTATACACCTCGACATCGTAGGCCCTTTGCGAGACTCGCACGGTTTCAAATATTGCCTCACAATCATCGACAGGTTTACGCGGTGGCCTGAGGCAATACTTCTGAAGGACATTACGGCGCAATCTTGTGCTGAAGCCCTCTGTCGAGCGTGAATCCCTCGCTTCGGTGCCCCTGAACTCGAACTATGTTTCGTCCTTTGACTGGTTTTATGCTTGCTGGGGTGCCTTTTTAGTGGTCTTTTCGGTCGAGGTCACCAGTTATGTACCGGCGGCATTGAGGCGTAACTCCCAAAGACTTGAAATTAAAATACCAATGACAACGTTATTCAAATGAGAATAATTTTTATAATGCGTCTGTGAATTATGACGAACGGTCTCTTCTGTGTTCCTGCTATCCGTGCGGTGCGTCCGTCTATCTAAGCTGCGTGTTTGCTTTTGGAGCTGTCAAAGGTTTTAGATATATTGCGTTCTATATATTGTTCTTGAGATGAAAAGTGTTCTGAGTGCGAAGCTTTGGGCGAAGTTTTGAAGCAGTTCTTTCGAGCTGGAGTCAGAAAAAAGACCCACGTTGGGCGCTGATCTACAATACTTAGTAAACTTTTGCGAAAAGACAAATTATGAAGGTCGGTTCGTATGCTGGGGAAAACCAGTGAAAAATGAGACATCCTGCGATATTGATGATCGTTATTATTGTATTGCTTGAGTCGGTATTGGTAAATTCAGGCATGTACAGAGACACATCTTCATTTAAAGTTTGGAGGCCCTAATGACCCGCTTTATGAGAAGTTTAAGGAAACTTTTTTCGTTCGGCCTTGATTACGTTTTTTTACGATAGGCCCTCATCTTTATGAACAAGTGTATTGACCTAATGAATTCTGGAGTCATTTCGAACGAAAACAGTATAAAGACAAAAAAATTGAACAGTCAGCTTTCAATTTTTTCGTCGCTGCTTTCCCCTTTCCGCCATATTTTCGGCTCATCTTGGAGCTTTCGCACTGCACTCAGGTCCTCATCACTTACACTTGGTGAATGATTGTAATTGCAGTCGTAAAGCATCCCATATATCTCAATGATTTTAATCGTGGAGCCAATATCACTGCGATGCATTAAATATCTGGACTGCAGCAAAACTATGAATGGATAATCTATTCTGCGGTACATCTGCTTTTCGTGGTTACGACTTTAAGAAACCACACTCACCCACGATTTTATTTTGATGATTAATCTAGCACTTTTCAATCGAGGTATCTGCGAACACATAAATATCTAAAATTTGTTTTCAATGCGCAGCATCCGATCTTCATGTTTTGATCATTCACTCAATGAATGAATGAGTGACGTAAAACCAAACGGAGCTGACAAAACATCCAACTTGCTCGTGTTCACGTTTGTTATGAATTTTACACTTTTTGAACTTCTGAATATGCGGGGTTCCCCGTCGACCGGTTACATGGTTTTCTTACATGATGAAGACGTTTTTCAACTCCTTTTTAATAATGATGATTTTTGGATTCCAGCCACCGAATCAGTTTGAAAATATCAATTCATTCACCCACTTCGTTGGTAAATACTCTTTGGTCCAAGCTTGTTCAAGTTTGCCGGTAAACTCATGACTGAAACTATCAAGTAAGATATTAAATTAACCCGAAACCATATGACCGCTGAGACAATGATAAAAAGATCTTCCGCATGTTGAGGCATCCTCCAATTATCCAGTTAATAGTATCTTTGAGAAAAATCGCGAAATTAGAAGTGATTAGGCGTACAGGCTAAGACAACTGGAAAATATCTTAAGATTTATCAGAGTCACTCTAGTGAATCGGTGCGGAATGTTCTCGTGTTTGAGGGAGACGTGGATGTTCTTATTCTGGAATTCGTGATCACTTAGTGCAAAGATAGAATCAAGTGAATTTAAGATTGAGGAAAATATCTATTTATAAAGTGAATTGTTATTTGATTTTGTTGAATTAAATCTAGTTAAAATTAATTTGAATGGCTGACGAATTCGAATCGAAAGCCTTTTTACAAGGTAGTAGCGGGTCAAGTGAGGAGAGTTTGAATAGTTTTTTGGATGAACAGGTTTGGACTTTGGAAAGTGTAATGTGCATGACTTTAGATTTGTTATTTTGCGACTGTACACGAAATTTCAATTAACTTTATTCGCAGTTGTTTACCACTTAAATTTAATATGAAGTTCGACTGAGACGCCATTTTGTCGCATTTCTGTAAAATTTTAAGTTGAACAAGGAGGTAGCTTTACTGAATTCAGTGAGGACTCATTACGTCTTTACCGGATGTGAAACCATTTTGATATCACTAGAAAGTAGTATTCAGATAAGAACTGAATAAAGTACTAGCATTACAGGCCACGATACATAGATTTTACCATACTGTTTAGTAGAGTAAGCTCTACCTTGGAATTCCTAGCATTTCTGGTTTTCAATCAACCTCTCGTCTTTCAGGAAGAGATTGTTTTTCAATCTGCTTTTCTTGTGATTAACCAGATTCGATAATAATTACACCATTAGATTGTGCATATTTACCTATGGCTTTTGCAATCAAACTTATTAAAATGTAAAATCTCTTTAAAACAGGTCACAGATGATGGCGACTCCACCAGTTGCAGTATTCCACAAACTCCAATGCCCGAGAGTAAAAATGAGTCAGAAGTAGATGAGGAACCAGAGAAACAACCCATTTTCCGGTAAGTTTGCTGATATTGAGTGCAACCCATTGTCATTCGTTGTTCGCTACTTTTTATTGCTTTACTTTATAATAAGTAATTTGATTGACGTTGACAGTGGTAAGGAAAGTGAGTAATATATGAGTTATTTGCTGAAATGAATGGATACCGACGTAGATACTTGCGGTCATTTTATTTGAAATTTGCGTATGAAGTGTGCAGTTTATTTTATACTTCCTTTTTTATACGGTTTTAATTTAATTGTTGTATATTTTCTGATCAAAAGTAGTGACGGTTTCAAATTCAAATGAATTGTCATCCACTAATCCTGGTTCTCTTTATTTTCATCATCATCAACGGCGCAACAACCGGTATCCGGTCTAGTCCTGCCTTAATAAGGAACTCCAGACACCTCGGCTTTACGCCGAGGTCCACCAATTCAATATCCCTAAAAGCTGTCTGGTGTACTGACCGACGCCATTGCTCCATCTCAGGCAGGGTCTGCCTCGTCTTCTTTTTCTACCATAGATATTGCCCTTATAGGCTTTCCGGGCTGGATCATCCTCATTCGAATTAAGTGATCCGCCCACTGCAACCTGTTGAACCGGATTTTATCCACAACCAGACGGTCGTGCTATCGCTCATTGATTTCGTCGTTATGCAGGCTACAGAATCATCCACCCTTATGTAGGGGGCCAAAAATTGTTCGGAGGATTCTTCTCTCAAACGCGGCCAAGGGTTCGAAGTTTTTTTCTTGCTAAGAACCCAAGTCTCCAAGGAATACATGAGGACTGGTGCGATCATTGTCTTGTACAGTAAGAGCATTGACCCTATGGTGAGACGTTCCGAACGAAACAGTTTTTGTAACCTGAAATAGGTTCTGCTGGCTGCCAACAACCGTGGCCGAATTTCATCATCATACCGGTTCTGATTTTCGACCCTAGACAGGAGAAATTTTCAACGGTCTCAAAGTTGTTGTCTTCTATCTTCATTGTTTTCGTTGGATCAGCGCGAATCGATGCTGTTCGTTCTTTTGGTTTGAGCGCTGACGTTGCCAGCATGTACTTCGTCTTGCCTTCATTAATGTGCAGCCCAAGATCTCGCGCCGCCTGCTCGATCTGGATGAAGGTAGATTGTACACTTCGGGTTGTTCTCCCCATGATGGCGATATCGTCAGCGTAGGCAAGTAGTTGGCTGGATTTGAAGAGGATGGTGCCTCTCGCATTTACATCGGCATCGCAAATCACTTTCTCCAGGACCAGGTTGGAGAGGACGCATGGTAGGGCATCCCCTTGTCGTAGACCGTTGTTGATTTTGAATGGTCTCAAGAGTGATCCTGATGCTTTTATCTGGCTTCGCATATTGGCCACGGTCAACCTAGTCAGTCTTATCAATTTCGTCGGGATACCGAATTCTCTCATGGCCGTGGACAGTTTTACAGTGGCTATGCTGGTCGGCTTTAAAGTCGATGAAGAGATGGTGCAACTGAAAGCCATATTCCAATAGTTTTTCCATTGCTTGCCGCAGAGGGAAAATCTGATCAGATGCTGATTTGCCTGAAGTGAAACTTCTTTGGAATGGGCCAATGATGTTCTGGGCCTGGCAAGATAGAGGAAAATATCTTATAGATGGTACTCAGCAACGTGATACCCCTATAATTGCTGTACTGTGTGATGATCCCCCCTTTTATGTATGAGACAGATAAAGCCTCGTTGCCAGTCGTCAGGCATTGTCAATTCTCTCTCTTCTTATTTTGTGTTAAAAAGACCTAATTAAAGTCGGTATATTGTCTGTCTCTCCGGAGGTGGATATTTTCAAAAGGTATTGGCCCAGATACATCTGTGTACGGGGTGCTCATTGAAACGATTCCCCATTCGGCACTATATTACGCTTTAGGGGGAAGGGGGCTACCCTTCTATTGTTTTTACCCATTTCCAATGCTCAGCGATGTACAGCTCGAGATTCGCAATTAAGCCAGACTCCACTTTCTGGTAGTTATTTTTGTCCCTTTAATTGTGTCACGTCTAGCTACGCAATAGTTTCACCTGCTGGCGTCGAAGGCAAGGCGGTCCTGAAACTCTTGCGTAGCTAGACGTGACACAATTAAAGGGACGAAAAGCATGAATTAAAATTCTGAAAGTTCAAGGCTTTTTGGAATGTAGCAACTGGGTGCAGATCGGCCGTATGGCAAAAATGCTACTACACCAGTGCATTGTCACTAACCATGTACTTCCTCATTAATTTGCCTGGGACTATATTGCTCTTAACTACAGTTACTCAGCGGTGGCGAGATGGCGGATGGGGAAAAAACCTTTTTGCCGAGCAAACACCACATGGCCAGAGACGACTTCAGGTCGTGGATCGAGTCTGCAAGGGGCTCATCCCTCATTATAACCTAACCAGAGGTTATTTTATTTGTTAACGGGCAGTACACGGCATAGCAGACACATGTTTCGGACACAACATGTGCCTTTCTTCAGTGTTGGTTTCTCTTCTCCACTGTGTCCTTCATGTTGCATCCGAAACACGTGTCCGTTATCGTTAAATAAACTCCATAAGTAAACTGGAAACTTTTCCTTTTAATAGTTTTACTTATCTGGGATTAAGCTTACTTCCTAATAAGAGTGGGAAAGATTTACCGCCTAAAGTAGGGGGTGTTGCCCAAAAGTTGAGGATGAATTGAGATTCTAAGTATTCGGCGGGGGTCGTTAGATACATTCAAATAGAGATGCTGGTTAATCGAGTTTCAAGGGTGTTTATGGGAGTTTCAGTTTTGGGCTTTATGTTCAGCTGGGTGGCCTTAATATCTTTTTTGGAGGTTCTGGTATTCACAATTTCATCTAACATTTTGAGGAATTCTTGCATAATCTCCGAGAAGAAGTTAAATTAACCAGTTGAGGTGTAGAGTTAGATTCACATTATGTGCTAACTTGCTGATAATTATTGCGGCTAGATTGCGCTCAAATGCTTGAAGAAGGACTTTTGTGTCCTCCAGGAGTCATAACAGCGGAAAGAGGACCCCTTCTTGTGGGTAGCCCCGGATAAATAACATCGAATCGATTCTGTGGTGTCTTGTAGGATCACAAATCGCCGCAAATGAGACATACATAATTGAACGCACCTTCGATGTCCATGAATGCACCTAACGCAATCTATTAGTTTTTCCAGTTCTTTTAGTTAAGAGGAGGTTATACTGTTCGTAGTAAGCTATTCACGTTTGTGTTTAGGAATAAATATCATCTTTACATCATGCCAGTTATTCGGAATATAAGCGTGCGCACCTATTCCCTTTACTACTTTGCATGTTAATATCCAGTTTCTCGGTTGAGAACTGAATGAGGCTTCTGGTTCTGAGGTAAGATTTTGGATACTGTCTAGGAAGCGCACTTGAGGCAAGTGGTTTGCTACTTCTTCAACATTTTCTGCGTACCTTCCGCTCTATCCATGTAGGTTATTCAGTTGTTGCCTACTTTCTTCGATAAAGATCCGCTTTAACTTATCTCGCTTGATGTCGTGCTTTCCATGTCTCCTATTACCAAGTCCGTTTGTTCCCGATTATTTTCAATATCCGGTTCAATAAGGGTGATTGTAAAGAAAGTCCGCGGCTTATCATCACTCCCCCCCTGCTTTGCTTTCTAGCACCATCCAGGTGGAGATATTGAGGTTATTCATGATTCAAAGTTATTCAAGAGCCTCAGTGCCATTACGTTGTTTGTATGGAAACCAGGGAAAGCACTTTTTGAACGATGGCTCCTCTTGTAGTTAGCCGCGCGCCTTCCCACAAACAAAGATGCTTTCAATGAGCAATTAAACGGTTCAGGAGAAGCTTCCTAAAGGTGGCATTGTGGTCATGATGAGTGATCTGAATGCTAAGGTGGGATCTGACAACAACTTACTCGGACATGTCATGGGGAAGCACGGTCTTGGCGACCATAACGGTAATGGCAGGAGATTCATGGATTTCTGCAACTCCCATCGCCACGTCATCGGTCAGATCGACCACTTCGCGATCAGCAGTAAATTTAGGAGTTGTCTTTTGGATGTGCGTAACCAGAGAGAAGTTGACATCGGTCTCAAAAGGGATTACCATCTGATGGTCGCTTACTTTCGCTTGCATGTTGCGCCCAATACTTCTCACAGGGGTGAGGAGCTGCAACCCCCTAGGTTCAACATCGACCGCGCTATCGCTCGGCAGTGGGAGGGCTGTCTTGATGATCGAGCGGCAGATCTACTGAGTAACGCGCCTGAGAATAATGATGAGCATTGATGAGCTCTTCTCTCTGGTGCTGCATCGGATGTTGGCCACGTTCCGAATGGGCGTCATAAGATCTGACTGACTGTGAAATTGTCAAAGCGGATTGATGAACAGAAGAGGTTGAAGGCTCTAGTGACCGCTACGAATATTGGTGGTCGTAACGTGCTCGAACTCCGCTAAGGAGCGAAATCCCGAGAAGTTCAGCGTAGTGTATGCCGTGAGTAGAGAGAATTTGCTTTGCGCTGGTCAGTGGTGTAGTTACTGCAGATCTACTGCTTCCGCTTGTACGGAAATATTGGGAATCCGACGGCTTTCCCAGAGAGAGAAAGAAGGGGATGATCATCAAGGGGACCCGTTTTGAGTGTGACAAATGGAGGGGTAGCTGCGTGCTGCCTGCCTTCGCATAGATAATATCTAGATTAATCCTGGGGCATATAAAAAACAACTCGAAAGTTTGATCGACAAAGAGCAGGTTGGTTTCCGCTCGGGATCCTTCTGGATTAACCGCATCATTACCCTACGGATCATTTTGGAACAGTCCTTGGAATTTAGATATTCGTTTCACCTGCTCTTCATCAAGGAGGAAGGGAGCTGTTAGTTCAGGGAATCCCTGTGTACGTTTTTCTCTGTAAATGTAGGTTACTCAGTTGTTGGTTACGGTCGTTGACAAAGATCCGCTTCATGTCATCTTGTTTGGCCGCATTGACGAAAGTAGATTCATTACCAAGTTGAGAATTTGTAGTTTCGTTCCACGCCCCAATATTCTATTTTGAACTTGGTATTCTTCATAAGGAAAATTAATCGAATACCAAAGAATCTCCATATCTTCCTGTTGACTTTTTATGGTTAATTTGACCGCCCTGACATTGCCATTACGTAGGTTCTTAACCAGGATGGCCTGGAAGTGTTTTGAAACCACTATACAGGAGGAGGAGTTTAGCATTTTCACTGGACTACCAAAGGTCAACATATTGGAAGTTTAAGTCGCAACCAACAATTCATGATTCTTTCATGAGATATATGAATGTCTTGCAGCCATTGATTGGACCACAACGACTGATGATGACGAAGATGTTGTTGGCCGTAGGATTCAACACTTGTAACGTGACGGTCTCAAGCCCGCAGTAGAGCCGGCAACCGATTTGTTTCCGAGCTTTGTTAATATTCGGCTCTGGAATCTCGATTGTAAGGAGAGATCCCGGGCTGTCGGCTCTACCTCTGCTGCTTTACCGTCTAGCGGCATCCAGGTGGAGACATAAGTGTTATTTTGATAACCAAGTTGTGTTTGTGCCTCAATTTGATTACGCTCCTCAGGGGCAGTACTGTCAGCATCAATAGTTAGTTACTATATGACTCCTATTTTATTCTTTGACTATTTGAGGCATTATCTTATTCGGCGTCAGGCAAACGCTAGACAACGTTATCCCTAAACACCAAATCCAGGGGAAGCCATTCCTTTGGTCTTGGGCAAGTATCCTAGGTCGAATGCCGTGCTGATTTCAAATGGTTGCGGTATCCGATAAGTCGGTACCTTACACCATGAAGCCGAGTCCTTACACTCGCACTAGATCAGTTTCCAACTCCACAGCGAACTGCTCTAATTTGTAGGATGCAGATTATGCTATCCCGAACCCGCAGCGTGTGCAACGCTTTCACCGCACGCGTCACGATCCTTGCAGAGGTCTTCGGTACCTGGCAAGTTGCGGACGTGTGTCTATATTCCAGGCACTTGAAATATAATGCTTGGAGAGGGTTATCCCCATTCGTACCTTGCATACTACTCATCCAAATTTTCCCGCTTTTAAGGAGCTTTTTCCCTTCCCTCTCCCGACCTTGAAGTCATCGCTGACGCTCCTGAGGGCCTTTTCGAAATTTGGTAGGTTCTAGGCGTGCTTGCTCGACCTAGGTCTTTAGTCTCAAGTAAACTTGATTAAGGACACCTCGATTAAGGACAATATATTTCTAGAGGAACAATTACCAGTGCTCTAGTGGCATAACCTTTAGAACATTGTCCTGAAGGTTACGTGCTATTGTTTCATAATTTGTCCATCAACAAATTACTATCAATTTTTTCAGCAATCACCCCCTTATCCAATGTCACCGAAGCCACTGCAAGTTGAAGCAATTCAATTCACTTTAATGGTTACTCACCCCAACTACGTGACGAGTGACAAGTTGAAGATGAATGGCTAGTTTCGCTTTTATGATACTAATCCAATTCAATTTAGGGGCCTATCCCGCCTACCCGGAATGCACATGTGCGCAACGAGCGCATTTTTACGCCGTCGATCGGTCTCAGACGGGGCTGTGTTAATAAGTAACTTCTTAACCAATCTTATTGAGTTCCCAGAACAAGATAGCTGGATGGTACCTTCACGGCGGATGATAGACAGAGCACATGAAAGACAAAGATTCTTAGATTGGAAGTAATAGTTCTTATTAAGGCGACACTTTATTGTCTCCTCGCAATATTAAATATAACATTTGAGGGGACATGTACGTGTGCAAGCACTCATGATCCCTTTGTACGTCTCTGTGTGATAACACACGTAGTAGTTCTGCTACAGTTATTTTAGCTAGCTCAAATCAAGATTGTCTTTCAGATTATAAATACTTTTTGAGAGCATGTACTTCGAGACCCGGATTAATATATGTACAGCATGCATCAACCGCAAAGATTGCTCAAATGTTTAACAAGATATCAGTGTGTGCTACTTACATATTTGATAATATACAATAGATTTGGAGTAGAAGATACTGAGATGTGGGAGACCTACTAGCATCCAAGATACGTACTTCTCCCAGATGGATATGGGCCATATGTGTATTATCTATTTACTGAGTGTGCTGGAGATTAGTGAAGATGATCGTTATAGGGATCATTCAGTCTCCGTAACTGCTCTGTAGGTGACACTGAAACCCGTCAAAGTATGCTCTAAGTGCGGAATGATTGCGTTCCCAACAAACTGAAAGATACTAATTCCCATCAATTTTCCAAGTAAATTATAAGGTATTGGAACCGAAAGGCTAGTTGATTGCGGTAATTAGTTGGTAAAATTCTGGAATGCTTACCTGTGAATGCTAAGTGACTTTGCGGTTTTTGCTTCTAGCACTTTACGGAGGGCTTCAGAGTCAGTACATGTGACGACGAATTCTGTAGTGATTTCTTAAATAAATTTGATCGTGGTTGTGCTAATTTGAAAATAATCGCCGAATTCCAAATTGTGATTTTTGTGATATCATTGATTAGATGAAATATTCGTGTTTTCAGGAGTCTTTATGATTAGACTGGTAGTGTCTACTTTAAAATTTTGTTTAATTAGTTTCGTTGCTCTTTCTACTATAAAAATTGATTAAGTGCCATAAGTTTCCCTCGGAAAATTATGCCTTTTGCTTAGTTTGCGGTAAGTAAATCAAATATTTGATTACTATATTATTACACTATATTCTTAACGAGGTGATTTCAAGGGAATAACGTGTAAAAACCGAGAAAATAGCTATTTTTATGTCTTCGAGCTCAAGTGTAGCCAATTACTTCCATATTTTCATGTATATTCCAGGAATAAACTCAGAATACATATTTGCATTGTTCCATTCCTTTTAGGATAAGGCCAGATCTTCCATAAAGAGCTCTAGTAATTAATGTTAACTAGAGGAGGGTTAAATGAGGCAAACTGCAACAATAATGCTTAATTTTGCCTATTATGTGCATAAAAGTTGTCCTAATCCAGGCCACTGGGGTATTTCTGACGAAACAATATTGCCCTTCGGTTTTTCAGTCCTCTTGTAGCATAGCGTAATGCTTGACTATCCTAGGTTTCTTACCATTTCAACCGCAGAACGGGCTCGCTGCAATCCATATTGCTATTCTGAGAAAAAATTGGCTCGATCTATTGTGCACCACCCTCTCCAGCCTGCTACTAATCCGCCCTAAAAATTGCAATACCACCGATGTGACCTCCATCGAACAGTCTCCTTTTGATGTTGAGTGTACATGAAGCTATCATACAGCACAACAAAATTCTGAGGAAGATACTTCTGGGAAGTACCCAAACTAAAGCGGATGCATATAGAATTTTCTCCTAATGAAAACCAGCGGGATGATTTCGACCCTAAGCCCACGAGAGTTTCATTTTTCTTGGAGTAGGGTGGGTGAATGCGTTTACCCACAGAGTGTTGGACTGCCGCAATAGTACGCTGTCAGACTACCAAATGAACACCTTCCTGTCATCAGAGAACTAGCCTCGAATCGGTTGCCAGCTTACTTCCGGCTAGCGCTCCCGCTCTCTCGGCTTTGGAAGCCTTCAAGTCAAAGAATCCCTTTCACGAACGACAGGGGAAGAAGGGAGTTGTTAGTTAGAAACCCCTTGCCATCCGGCCCTTCCGCCGGTCGAATTCAATTTTCTTTGCAATAAGAAGAGCCCAAACATAATGCCCAACATGACTGAACGCTGGCAGCTGGATCTTCAGCATCTCCCTGATAATATTGGTTGGAAAGAGCTTCCCTGTGTCTGCATAAAGTTGCTGACGAAAGCTGTCCCATCTTTCGCAAGAGAAAAAGGTGTGTTCAGCGTCGTCCACCACTGCATTGCAGAACACACAATCAAGAGATCGCGGCATTCCAATTCTGAGCAGGTAACACTGAAAACCTTCACTCCCGCTTAGAAGTTGGGTAAGGAAGTAATCAATCAATTCATCTCCTTGGGTCATTTTGCCAAGAAAGTTGCCATTCCGTAAGTGTGGGTTGACGTTCATCGTGGGCAACTACCTCTCTTAGGTCTTCAAACTTCCGGTTGTAGGCGGCTTTACGCGCCTTAGCAAGGAGGACAACGGGGATCACTCCTGCGATTACCATCACAGTCGGTTCTAAGATAGTGCCATAAGCCGCCCCACTCACAAAGGTCTCCCCCGTCTCTACACTTGAGCAAGGCGTTTACGATGCAATTCTTTGCCAATGGCAATAACCCATACCTTCGCGCCATAGACCAGAGCGAACGGTATTGCTCCCATAAGAAGATGTTTCCTCGTAGATCCAGGGTACTCAACATTAGCCGAATCAATGTCGACGCTCCAATCGCAGCCCTGTCCGCCGCTGCTTTGATTTGCTCGAAGGAGCTCATCTTCGAGTCGAGCATTAAACCACGGTATTTAACCGCTGCTTTTGAATCTATAGTCAACAAGCCGATCGATATGGGACGTAGGGCCGCTATTTTCTTTCTGGTCAAGATGGCTACTTCGGGTTTTTCCAGGGCAAGGCTGTAACCATGAGCATTCATCCATCCGCTTATTGTCGCATCAATATGGTGCTCAGAGGTGGCGGGGAGGAATTGGGGCGGAAACCCTATCGGCTGAACTAAAACCATGTGGCCGAGGAGAATCTTCGCAGAGGTGGCACGTGGAGACGCTGTATCGCATTGACTTGCCGGCCGTGATGCAGTAGGCGAATACTCCGAAGGCCTCATTAGGGCGATCAGACTCGAGTCCGCACGGGTACTCATCTGAAGTCGCTATAGTCACGAAACCTAACCAGGGGTATACTGGTGCCATGGGAACCGGAGTAGCCCCTCGACTCACATACTTCAGGAGAATTCCTATTGTATGTGCTTACAGTTCGGTTGTTTGCGGTTGGCCCCCTAGTGGGAGATTCATGGGGGTTGTGGTTGCGTTCAAGCAAACAGAGACCTTCGGGTCTCAGCGTGGTGTTGCGTTTCAACACGTGTGCCGTACTTATTACTTCGGTAGAGATTTTGATAGGTCTTGCCAGTATGAATGCTGAACCATGCACTCGGTATAGACTGGTACCGTCGTAGCTTGTGGTCAGAAAATCAATCCGCGTCTAAAGAAAACCGTGGGATTAAGTCCACGAGAAAAGTACTCAGGTGAAACCCCAAAGACTCTCTGTCGCATTAATATGCCAAGTGTGCTTTGCGCCTGTTCAACAGTGCGTCCGGGGACAACTGACTCTTCTGGCATGTCGAGTTGTAGCAGATTATCGTGTGCTACTCTCGAAGTAATCATCATCTCCCTCAGACCTCCTAGTGTCTCATAAAGCAGGGAGCGGTCTTTCAGATTATCTCTCACTATCAGCAAGCGGTAGCTTGGGACGTGGAATGAGTTTTCTAATGGGCCTAGTGTGTCTTTCCATCTTACGGGATTGAAGATATTTTTGAGATCAAGGGTTACGAGGTCGAAGCGCGGTCAAAGGGATAGGTCCTAGGGCAAAACGTGGATTGGTACCCACGATGGAGCACAAAACCAGGGAAACGCCTGCCGAACCAATACCAACCGCTCCATTAATAATAATAAACCACTCCATTGCCAAACCCTATCTCCACCTCCACGTGAGTTCTTTCTTAATGAAAAACTGAAGACGGAGAAGGATGAAGACGAGTCTCCCGCGCCTAAAAACGGGACAAATTGTACTAACTGGTCCTCCAGGTTGGAGGTTGGGTAGGGCTGACAACCCTATATGGAAAACGACTCATTACGAAGCCATGAAAGGAGCTTCGGACTGGACTGATAACACAAAAACGAACCCGGCAACGTAAACGGATTTGCGGATTTTCTCATGGAAGGTGCGCTCTCTGCACAGAAATGAAGCTGCCAAGCAGCTAGCCGATACACTGTCCCCATATAGGGCTGATGTAACAGTGATACAGGAAATGCGTTGGACACGGACCGGTTTCCTAGAGAAGAGTCACTATAATATAATAATAATAATAATAATCGTTGGCGCAACAATCCATGTTGGATCAGGGCCTTGAAGTGTGTTAGAGCACTTCATTCAAGACCATAACGGTACACCACAGTAAACTGTAGGAGGCAATGTGGTCAACATTGCGCTCGCCCGAGATTATTATCCTCATTTGACTCAGGTACTCATTCACAGCTGAGTCGACTGGTATCCGACGTCAAATCACGATACAAATCCCTCTGCCACCAGCGAGATTTAAACCGCGACCTTCGGTACGACAGCCTTGTGCTCTAACCACTCAGCTATCCGGACAGGTTTCTTAGTCAGCCAAAAAATGAAACCTGCTGTTATCGGATTTGAAACTATAAACGAAAGGCTCTGCACTCCGTGTTCGCGAGGCAAATTTATAAAATATAAGCCTCATAAACGTTCACGCTCCTACATAGAAGACTGCAGAGTCGGAAAAGGATACCTTCTACGAGGCAGTTGAGCGGATGATAACCATAAGTCGTCAGGAACCGATGGAATTACAGCCGAATTGGTTAAAATGTGGAGGCGACCAACTGCACCAAGTGGTTCATCGACTGTTGCTCAAGATGTGGGACAGCGAATCAATGGCTGACTACTGACAACGAGGCATTAGCTGTCCCATACATAAAAAGGGGGATATCACTCAGTGCAGCAATTATAGAGGTATCACGTTACTGAGAACCGTCTATAAGATATTCTCCGCTATCTTGCTAGGCCGGATAGTTCCACATGCCCAGAACATCATTGGCCCATACCAAAGAGGCTTCACTCCAGCAAATCAATAGCAGATCAGATCATCTCTGTGCGGTAAGCGATGGAAAAACTGTTGGAAAATGGCCATCAGTTGCACCATCTTTTCATCGACTTTAAAGCCGTCTATGACAGCATGGCTAGGGTAAAGCTGTACACGGCCAACTCGGTATCCCGACGGAATTAATAAGACTGACTAGCCTGACCGTGGCCAATATGCGAGGCCAGATAAAAGCAGCAGGATCACTCTCGGGATCATTCATAATCAACAACGGTCTACAACAAGGGGATGCCCTATCATGCGTCCTCTTTAACCTGGCCGTAGAGAAAGTGATTCGTGATGCCAATGTAAATGCGAGATACAGCATCCTCTTCAAGTCCACCCAACTACTGGCCCTCTACATGAGGATGGAGGATTTCGTAGCGTACATAACGACGAAATCTATGAGCGATACCACGATCGTCAGGTTGTGTATAAAATCCAGCTCAACAGGTTACGATGGGCGGCTCACCTAATGCGTATGGATGAGTATGATCCACACCGGAAAGTCTATAAGGGCAATATCTATGGTGGAAACAGAAGACGAGGAAGACCCTGCCTGAGATGGAGCGATGGTGTAAGTCAGGACGCTTAGGTATATCGAATTGGTGAACCTTGGCGCAAAGCCGGGGTATCTGCAGTTCCTTATTAAGGCAGGCCTAGACTGCATACCGGTTATTGCGCCGTTGATGATGGTGATGGATCTTCTTGCTCTGAACCCGAATTGCCTTGGAAATAAGTTCTCGCTAGCGTGGATCGCTTTTGCGAGTTTATTCCTGACGAGATTTTTCAGCACTTTCCCGGCCATGTCAAGCATACTTAGCGATCGGTATGCTGGCACAGCTCAGGGTCTCCTTTAGCCGAGTCTCGCATCTTCCAGCGATAAGGAAAGATGCTCTTGTTTTGACAAGCGTTGAAGGCTCCGCGGAGCAATCCTCTGGTGGAACACCAGTTTGTAAACTTCCGTCGGCATTCCATCACGACGTGGCGCCTTTTTGTTTTTCATGGTGAGAGCTGTTTCTTCGAGTTCTCTTATTGCGAAATGGGGGAAATCCTTGATGCTTTTTCTGGAGAATAGTGCTCGTACAATGCAGTACATAGAAGGTTGGCACCCCATGGAAGCCTTACAGGCTTTCGTTATCAGGTTCATCACTCAATTTACTACAGTGACTGCTGCGGTACCACCGATATTCACCGTCGCAAAGTTGGACACGCAGGGGGAGCGCCGGGTTTGTGTATGTCGCCAAATTACGTCAACAACTTCGAAAGCGGTGTACCAACGATCACTTGCCGAGAAGTCTTCTAGGGCTCGTCCACCAACGGTGCGAGAGATTCTGATGTAAAAGTTTTTATATATCAGGGATGTTTCTTTTTCAGCCAGAGCGCCGAAACGTTATCGTGGATCCCGTGTTTAAAACTACGAGTCCGATTCACGAATCCATTTCTAGAATCCGTTTCCCTCTAGAGTCTGCCTGGTTAGTACCCATTGTCTGAGCGTAACTTCACGGTATTAAGACACGGATTGATTTTGTGACCACAATCAGAGCCTCGCTGTAAGCCGACTCCACTTGTGAACGGGACAAAGGCTGAAGAGAAAGAAGAATCAGAGCCCCGCTGTGACAACCACCAGTCTACACTGACTGCATGGTCCAGCATTCATGCTGGAAAATACATGACCTACCTAAATCTCGACCGAACTATAGAGTGCGGCACCCGAGTTATAAGCGCAGCTTCACGCTTGGGGCCCGAAGGCCTCTTATCCGCTTGAACATAACCACAATTCTCATGAAGCTCTCACTAGGAGGCCAATTGCCAATAACTGGAATTCTCAAGAGACATATGACCTCAGAGGGCCGGCTTCGAAGGTATCAAATAACCTCTGATGAGGCCTCATGGCCGAAGTCACTTCAGACGAGTCCCGTGCATATTCCGGTTTGATTGTTCTAGCTAGGCTTTGGAGCATTCCCCTATTCCGTGATGACCAGCAAGTCAATGTGAATACAGCGTTTCCCGGATCCACCACATCGACTTCGTCTCCTCGCCGTCTTAGAACACCCTAAAATGTTATATCATGAGGGAAAAATCGGGGTTGTGGGTTCTTTCGTCTGTCACTAATGTGTGTACTTCATAAGCAGTTACTCGGTATCCTTAGCCCTGACATGAAGATACCTCGGAACGGTCTTCTATAAAGATTTATTTAAGTACTCTTTGTCTTTGGGAGACATATCCCGGCTAATGAAAGCTGAAGATTCAGGGTCGGCATGCTTGACACCTATCCATTTTCTTAACCTCCCAAAACTTTGAATTTTCAATCTATTTACATATCCTTTTGAAGAAAAGAAAGTATCTTATGGCACTTTTTTGTTATCTTATTTCAGCCCCACATTTCGCACGAAACGAAGGCTTTCAGTTGCTCCGTTACCTGCTCTACGGTTGAATGATAAAGAAATGATCGCCAATGAGTTTGATAGTCAAAGTGTTATAAGTAATCAAGCCTCAATAGCCAGTGCGACATCAATAACGAGCCTTTTGAAGGAAAAGATGCAGGTAAGGATTTTAGATAGCATTTTGACTGCAATTCTTTACTATTTTGAATTTTTTATTGTTACATCTCACTTTCCTTATTTTAGGCCTTTCCGCAAGCACTGCGCCGGAAGAGGAAGGAGACGAAAGATTATAAAATCAAAGTTTTCGTAGTTATTCTACTGCTGATTATCGTATTTCTGGTAAGATAATCTATTTCGAAATGTAGCCATAGCAGATTGAAGGCCCATCTTTTGAGTATAACTTCCTTAACTTTTAATTAAAGGTTTCCAGCACTTATTGAAGTATTTAACAATGTTTTCCAGGTCGGCTATGCACACATCATGTACCATAACAAAGTACTAACGAGATCCTACTTCGATAAGATCAAATTCAACAATGCTAAGCGATTGTTGACTGTTTACAATGATAAGGGCGATAAGATTCTTACCGGCAATCTGGGTACGACCGTGATGGCCGATAAACCCTTTCACTGTCTCAGCGATGACATTGTGAATGATGGGAGTGTATGCTTGGAATGGACCGATATAGCCCGAATGTATATGAATTATGAGAACCTAGATATATATCGATGTTACTCTATAAAATGGCAGGCACTCGGGGAAGGGATTTATCCGACAGATTGCTATGATATCTCATTTAAAGATGGTGGTTACTGGTACGGCGGGGGATTGACTAAAAATGCAAACTGGCCTCTGAATTCCGCTGACTTTGATTTTACGCCGTTTATCACAGGTGACGCGAATGTTCAAGAGTTCGGAAATGCGTTGAGGAGATACTTTATCAGTTCCAGAGGGGTCGCGATACAGATTGATGATAGATCTCCCTTGCAACTGTCCATCAATAAGACGTCAAATAAGTTTTGCATGAGAGCGAAAAATGATAATTTTGCGTTTGTGAATAAGTTGACAGAATTGCCCGAATTGAGCTATAAGATTTGTGTTGCCAATAACATGAACGTCTTGCACAGGCAAATGACGAAACAGAGCCTCTGGGATGGCATTAAGGCTGAGGACAAAAATATCCTGAACACGATGCTGAAGGAGCCTGTTTGGCAGATTCCAGCCTTGAATCATACCTTTTTGAATGAGAACACGATATATAATTACTCTGAAGAAGTCATCGGTATGGGATTCATGAAACTGGGACATATTCTTGTAAACGAGTTCTGGCAAGAGAATATTGGAGACTTCAGTGTGGACAAGGAACGCTTCCCAACTTTGAAAAATACAGTTGACGTTTTACATAGGCGTGGATTCAGGATTATATTCACGGTACAGCCGTTCATCAGCACGGACAGTATCAACTTCAAGGACGCTGTGAAAAAGAAGCTTCTGATTTACGAGCGATTATCGGAGCGAAGCATTCCAGCTTTGACAAGATATAAGAGTTCCACGAGTGCCGGAGTTTTGGACGTAACAAACAGGGACTCCATACCATGGTTAGTGAAAAAATTGGAGAAAGTCATCAAGGAGTATCAAATCGATGGGTTTTACTTCGATTTGGGAACAGCATACAATCTTCCTCATTATTATCAGTGTCGCGAAACTTTAGACAATCCTGATATGTACGCCCGAAAATTTATGATCGGATTAGAGGAACTCATTGCAAACATTGGAATATCATCAGCAACAAGAGTGCCACGTCCTCCAGCATTTTTAAGTTTGCCCCCAGCTAGCTCATCATGGAGCGGTTTGAAGAATCTCGTAGTGTCAGTTTTGACTCATGGAATTTTAGGTTTTCCATTTATCCTGCCCGGATCAGTTGGTGGTGACTACGTGCTTCCAGAGAACGCAACCAAAATGGTGTCCTTCTACTCTTTACCGCAACCTCCACTTTCAAGTGAAGAGTTATACATTCGATGGGTTCAGCTGGTCTCCTTTTTCCCTTCTCGTCAATTTAGTCATTTGCCGTCGGAGTTTAAGAACGAGGAAGTCATGGAAATGGTGAAGGATCTGACGAAAATTCATCAGGAAACCGTGGTACCCGTACTGGAACGATTTTTGACAGATGCTATGAATGAGGGTCTGCCTTTGATACGACCGTTGTGGATGTTGGATTCTCAGGATCCTGCCTGTTTAAGTGTTAGTGATGAGTTTTCGGTGGGAGAAGATATAATTGTTGCACCAATCTTGGAGCAAGGACAATTGGCCAGGGAAGGTAAGTGATATATTCGTCGTTGTATGGTAGGAAGGAAACAAATAATATTGTTAGTTGTAGGATAGAATTCGAATTAGATATTGAAATTTTTATTTTTAAAAGCAAGATCAAATGTTTTCAAAAACTAATTAAATTCGCTGTGAGTAGGGTAAGAAGAGTCATCAGAAGGTATCTGAATTGTGCTCCACTTAACGGTTTTTTACTTAAGAACCTAGGAAATTTTGTCAAATTCATATTTTTCCTGCAGTTTCCCCAAAGTGACTGAAGGTATTGGACACTAGTTGAATTATACTGCCTTTTCTTTACACAGTTTTCGTAAACGGAAAAGCTGGTAATTTGAAAAAATGCAGATCTTTGTCCTAAGTTCTTAAATTATCACTTTACAAGCCGTTCTCAAGTGCTTATAGATCCTCGCTCTCACAACTGCTTGACAGAGATAATGTTTTTTTCTCTATAAGAGTTCTTTCAGATTCTCGCGCTGCTTTTTATAAACATCCTCTTATTCTACACTAAAAGCACTGCTAGAATCCATGGCCGAAAGCTGGCTCACAAGGTTATTATTTTGCTATTCCGTCAACAGTGGGATCATATACTCAAGGACCCGTGCTAGTCACATATCAGTCTAGGTATAATGAAATACTAGCAAATGCAATGCAACACCTTGCACATGCAGCTGAGTAAGCAGCTTGCAATTTGACCCTTTATAAAAATTCCACAATATGGCAAAAATGCAGACGACAGGTCAGCACTTTATTTTGAATAAATTAGCGACTGATATGTGGTTTCTCGCAGTCCGTTCTCGATACCATTAGCTGTAATGCTGTCCGTGGAGTTTTGAAATCGTTTTTATTAATAAATTGTGTAAAGTACAAAGTGTTTGTTTTCTTAATTGTGGATTATCACAAGTGAAATTTGGACAACTTCTTTTTTTTTCGCGAGTCGTAAGGCCACAACGAAACTGGCGCAGTCGGTAGGATTTTGTAAATCGGGAAGTGATTATTCGCGAAGAATCAGCCGATAATAAGAACAATAAAACACAAGTTTGTAAATCAAATATAGTGTTCGAAAAGAACCAATTGATTACAAACCTTAATAAATCAATTAGTAAATTTTGTAAATCAAAAATAGTGTTCGCAAAGAACCTTTTGATTGCAAAACCTAAAAACACACATTGTAATCATAGTAAGTGTTCGCGAAGAACCAGTTGATTACAATTAATTAAACAATTAACGTATTACCTAATTACACGCAGCTAAAATCACTATATTGCAAGTACAGGAAGTCACCCAAACTGTTTTAAATTATATGGTGAGACTGCCATATAAGCTTGCTCAGTTTTAATAACAACAATAATATAAAGAGTGAAAGTGCTTAGCGAATGCTTAGCAGCAAAAAGAGACGGTGCCATAAATTTGACGTGACAAGGAACATTGAAAATCAGGAAGAAATGGCAGAACAAGTTCAACATTTGCAACACCAAATTCAGGAACGAGAACAACAAATCCATCAGTTGGCAGAGGCATTAGAACGGTTAACACAACAACAACAGTCGGCGGAAAATAGACACAGGATCATGAAGGAGATCCAGTTCATGAGTTGTTTTACGGGCAGTGGCCCAGTGTCCGTTAATGCATTTATAAAAAACGTGGAGTACTACCTGAACAACATAACCGACCCAAATGCAAGGAAAGCAGCAACAAGGGCAATATACCAGGAAAAAATCCAAGGGGAGGCGAAAAATGCTGTTATGGGTTTACCTGAACCCGACAACTGGGATGACATAAAAAGCAGCCTGAAACTACGGTACAGACCGGAACTGGAACCGGCGGAAATTTACCGACAAATTACCAACCTGCGAGGAGATACGGTAAGCGATCTTGCTATCGATATACTAAATTTAAAATATAAGGCTGAGGAAATTATATTGTATTATGAGAATGATATGAATGTAGACCTAAATAGCGCTGAATCCCTATTGGTAAATGTTGTCAAAGAAATGACACAGGGTGTATTGTTAGAGAAAATTTATAGTCTAAAAAGTGTAAATGAAATTGTAAAAATCATGAGAGAGAGACGTTTCGAAGATAGTTGTATCAGACCAGAATTCCGGAAAACTGACGTGTCTAGCTATAATAACCATTTCAATAATAAAAAGTACAAAAATAAATTTCGAAAAAATTGGAGTCAAAATAATTCTCAGGATAATCCAAAGTATCAAGGAAATCCCAGCCAAGACATCCGACAAAACGACCAAAACACTGATAACAGACAATACAACAACAGAGAGGAATACAATGTTAGTAATTCTAACTCACAAAATACGAACGAAACCCGTAATCACAACCCTTCCAGAAAATTTAAAGCCAATTATAGACAGGGTAATTCACGTCAATATTCGAATACTCGAAAGCATCAGCAAGTAGAGCCCATGGAGGTGGATAATATCCAAAACACCTCATTGCGAAAGCCCTCTAGTAACTCACGGCAACCTTCCGAACTTGATAGTAACTCGAACAAAGGAGGCCAATTTTTTATCAATTAGCCTCGGATGAGTTACCCTTAATCAAGATTACAATAGACCAATCAAAATTTATAGCTTTGGTAGATACAGGGTCATCCTTTAGTTTAATAAACGAGAAACTAAAGCAATTTCAGAAAATAAAAATCAAACCAATACAATTCCGCACAATTACTAAAATAGATGTAATTAATTTCGAGGTGCATACACCTTCACCAATCGAAATCAATGCCCCACCAGGATTTAAAGTTCGCTGGAAGGTTAGGGATTTAGGAGAAAGGAAATATGATTTTATTATAGGGATGGATATACTTAACCAGTTGGAAACGATAATAAACTTAGAAAATAAAACTGTTACCCTTAATGGTCAAGTAATCCAAATGGTAAATAAACCTTATCCGGTGAAAGAGATATGTTTCCTTGAAGCTACAAGTCCTGGTTACCTTAGTAGACTGAAATTAAACCATTTAAACCAAGAAGAAAAGCGAGAAATCTTAAAATTAATCAAACAATTTGGGGAGATATTCTTTAAAGAAGGTGACAAACTCACCAGCACACCAACTATAATGCATGACATAAAAACAACGACAGACCAGCAGATAAATGCTAAACTGTATCGCTATCCGCCCAAGCACGAGGAAGAAGTGCGACGCCAATTAACGGAAATGGAGTCACAGGGCATTATAACAAAGAGCCGTTCAAAATACTCAAGCCCTCTGATTGTCGTCCCTAAGAAGACGGACAACTCAGGAAAACCTAAATATCGTATAGTAATCGATTATAGAAGGTTAAATGAGGTAACGGTGGACGACAAGTTCCCGTTGCCTAATATCGACTCAATTTTGGACAAACTAGGGAGGGCGCAATATTTCTCCACGATAGACCTAGCGAAAGGCTATCATCAAATTTTAATAAAACCAGAAGATCGGCATAAAACGGCATTCGTTACTCCTCACGGATTATATGAGTTCGTTAGGATGCCGTTCGGCCTAAAAAATGCGCCCGCCACCTTTCAGAGGCTTATGAACGACATTTTACGAAATTTTATAAATAAAACCTGTGTTGTGTACCTAGACGATGTGCTTATATTTAGCACAACGTTACAGGAACACATTAAAAATTTAACAGACATATTTAAGGTTCTAAAGGAGCACAAATTGAAAGTCCAAGTCGACAAATGTGCTTTCATGCAGCACGAAACAACCTTTTTAGGGCACATAGTTACAAAGCATGGTTTTAAACCTAATCCCGCGAAGATTGAGGTCATTAGAAACGTACAACTACCAAAAACGACGAAACAAATTAAGAGCTTTCTGGGTCTTACAGGATTTTATCGAAAGTTCATTCGGGACTACGCCAAAGTAGCACAACCAATGATAAAATACCTTAAAAAAGAGGCTAAAATCAATACCAAAGATCCAAACTATGTAGAGGCTTTTGAAAAACTTAAAAGCCTGATTTGTTCTCCACCTATTCTCCAGTTTCCGAATTTTGATAAGCAATTCCATTTAACAACAGACGCCTCTAATCATGCGATTGGTGCCGTACTATCACAGGAAGGTGTGTTTCGCGTCAAGAACGTTAAATAAGCATGAAAGAAACTATTCGGCCACAGACAAGGAGTTCTTGGCCATTATGTGGGCAGTGAACTACTTCAGGCCTTACCTTTACGGTAACAAATTTATATTATTTACGGATCACCAACCAATAAAATTCTTACACGCAAAGTATAAAGGAAAAGAATTATCCCCACAGCACCAACGGTGGCTCCTGAGACTAGGGGAATACCAATTTAGCATACAATATTTAAAGGGAAAAGAAAATCATGTCGCTGATTTTCTGAGCAGGCTTAAACAAACAGATGCAGATGAGGAAACATCAAGCAAATTATTAAGCCGTACAAACTCATATTCGGAGTTACCAGAGCTGTTTAACATGGAAGACGAAGATGACGTCACTATGGCAACAGTCCACTCTGCAGACGAAGAGTTACTTGACCACATCCCTATCAAAGAGGAGATAGTCAACAAGTACAAGACTCAAATAATCCTTACTAATGATAAAACTAGAGAAATGGCGGCAATTCATAACAAACGGATAATATATATTGCAGAATATGACTTCGATAATCTATCTGACATCTTCAAACGCTACATTAAAAAGGGTACCACTGGAATTTTCTCTGAAATATCGGATCGAAAATACAATTTAGTCCAAGAAAAACTTAGGGAAATGTACTCAAACGATAATCAAATAAAATTTGTTAGATGCGCATTTAGAGCAGAGGATATGCGAAGCGAAGTAGAGGCCGTCAGGCAAATTTCCCTATATCACGTTAAAGAGAGTCTGCACTCTGGCATCTAGGAGACGTTCAATGCGATAAAAAATAAAATCTATTATCCTAAATTATTAGAGCTAATAAATATCGTAATCAACCAGTGTGAAGTGTGTCAAGAAATAAAATACGATCGCCGACCAATAAAACCCAAATTTCTATATAGTGAAACCCCAAAAGATCTAAACGAAATTATACACATAGACATATATACCATCATGAAACATAACTTTTTAACAGTAATAGACAAATTCTCAAAATTTGGAACAGTTTACTACCTGTAAGATAAAAATCATATGACGATTATAGAAAAATTAGAGGAACATTTTACAAAATTTGGAAACCCTAAAAAGTTAGTCGCTGGAAACGAGTGTAATGGAATCTTGATAAAAGATTTCCTACAGAAGGAGGATGTCGAAATGCATCTAACTAAACCGAATAGTCATACAGGACTTGCAGATATAGAAAGGTTCCACGAGACTTTAGTAGAAAAATTCAGGATTATCTATAACCAGAAGAATGGATTGTCCCCGCGGCGAATTATCCAACAAGCGGTAAGGAACTATAATGAGCGGTTTCATTCGTCAATTAAATGTACACCTACGGCAGTACAGCGACATAAAATTGATTTTGAAACGGTATTCACAAATTTAAAGGAATCAAAGAACAAATGGTTAGAAAAATGTAACAAAAACCGGGAAGACTATGCCGAAAATAGAAGTACGGGATTTATAAAAAACTACAAGGCTACGCGGCAAAAACATCTGCCGAAATTCAGAAAATCAAAACTGGACAATGTACACCCAGTTAAGATAAAAAAGAAACCGAAATTTTGCAATGAAGACGCTCCAGAAAAAGAATGGATTTTAACCACTGAAGAAGAAAAAATAATTGAAAAAGCAATAAATGGTGACGCTCAAGACGAGGTTTTGGCATCAAAATTTAAAATAGACATAACACGGGAAGACATAAGAACGTTGATGGAAGGAGAATGGCTCAACGACAATATAATTAATTTCTATCTGAAACTTTTAGAAGATCGAAGTAAACAGGAAGACAACTTAAATCTGCCAAAAATATACTCCATGAACACATTTTTCATCTTACGTTTATTGGAAGCAGGATACCAAGCGGTCCGTAGATGGACACGCAAAGTAGATATATTCTCTCACGATATTATATTAGTCCCTGTGCACGTTAACAATAACCATTGGTGCATCACAATCATCGATTTGAGGCACAAAACCATAAAATACTATGATTCACTAGGTAACACTAACCAAGTAGTTCTGAAAGCCTTGAAAGAATATTTAGAACAAGAATCATTAGATAAACATAGTAAAATACTGGATATGTCGGAATATACAATAGAGAATGTTGCTGATGCACCACGTCAAAGTAATAGTAGCGACTGTGGAGTTTTCAGCTGCATGATTGCAGAATATGCCAGTCAAGATCGTAAAATCACGTTTACACAGGAGGACATGCCCTATTTCAGAAAGAAAATGATAATTGAAATCATTCAAGGCAAATTATTTTTTTGATTCTACAGGTTTTCATGAGGATATTGTTCCTAATACTCATCCTTTTCACCCCAGTAAGAGGGGCACTGAACATATTCGAGTTATCGGAGCAACGAGGTTTTGCCGAAATCCAATTAAATAAAGTCGATATAGCTAATGAAACATCCTTAATTATACATGTCGTAAATACAACAGAAATTTTAGATCTTATAAATAGCTTTTCTCAAAATATAAAACATTTGGACGTAGAACACCAAAAACCACTGTTTATAGAACTTGACCATCTAAGAAATAAAATTAATACGTTAGTTCCCCAAGTAAATAGAAGAAAAAGAGGGTTAGCTAATATAGTAGGCAGTGTACAAAAGTGGTTGTTCGGGACTATGGACGAACAAGACAGACGGGATATTGAAGAACACTTCCAGACTACTGACATAAACAACCATAATACAATTAACGCAATAAACCAACAAATAACAATAAACAATGTATTCAATGAAACCATTCACCAGCTAAAAAATACAATAGAATCGGATCGAAAAATAATTTTATCTCGATTTAATAGTTTGTCGAACTTTACAATCACAAACAACATATACTATGATCAACTTTTTAAAGTTCAAATATTGAAGAGTAGAATAGAACACATTCAAGATAACGTTATTTCGGCTAGATACGGCATCCTACAACCGAATATTCTGACAGATGAGGAAATTAAAAAATTTAATATCGATGTACACAAGTTACAATATATAAAGTTGGGAGTAACGAAATCTGTGAATAACCTTTTAATTTTTGCATTAAAGATTCCTACCAATTTTGTAACGGTACAACTCAAAAGAATTGTCGCTTTGCCGAATGAAAACCAAAAAGAAATTGACTTCCCATCTGAAACAATCTTTACATATAAAACCATTGTATATAGATACGAAAGTTTGAAAACTTTAAACGAATTAGATGTAAGCAAACATTGCATATATAGTCAAAGTTGTGAATTAATACGAAATAATAATACAGAGATTGTAGAAATTGATGAAGAAACCCTTTTGATTAAAAATGGATATAATTTGAACTTACATCAAAATTGTGATGAAAGAAGCTTAGTAATTAAGCAGAATGCATTAATTCATTTTAGTAATTGCTCAATTAAGATTCGGGATCACTACTTTTCAAATACAAAACAAATATTTAATGAAAGATTTTACTATCCATCAAACGAAAATTTTACAAACTTTAACGACAAAATCACCCTGGATGAACTCATTGTAAAACATACAAATAATATCCAACAAATTAAAGAACTATATTTTCATAAAAAAATTTCATATATGTTTAATATAAGTTTTATAGTGATCCTGATAATTTTAGCATACGGAATTTTTACCTACCTGAGGAAAGAAAAACAGTGTAAAATAGTTTTAGATAATAGAATTCAGGAGAATTCTAATCCAAAGGGGGGAGAAGTCACATATCAGTCTAGGTATAATGAAATACTAGCAAATGCAATGCAACACCTTGCACATGCAGCTGAGTAAGCAGCTTGCAATTTGACCCTTTATAAAAATTCCACAATATGGCAAAAATGCAGACGACAGGTCAGCACTTTATTTTGAATAAATTAGCGACTGATATGTGGTTTCTCGCAGTCCGTTCTCGATACCATTAGCTGTAATGCTGTCCGTGGAGTTTTGAAATCGTTTTTATTAATAAATTGTGTAAAGTACAAAGTGTTTGTTTTCTTAATTGTGGATTATCACAAGTGAAATTTGGACAACTTCTTTTTTTTTCGCGAGTCGTAAGGCCACAACGAAACTTGCTCTGTTCGATAATTTCAATGATTGTTTTCATAAAAATGGCGTCCTAGTGTTTGTTGATCGCCAGGGCTTTCGAAAATGCGGCGCATTGAAAAGTATTTCCGGGAAAGTCACTGGCCTCCTGATTGCGAGCTCCTATCCTTTTATTGACCTTTGATCTTCTTACAATTTTTTGATAGTTACTGTGTATGTATACAGTGCCTTATAACATTGCAAGTGACTCTTTCCGCTATTGTCCATCTTGGAACTTTAAATCGATATCAATTTGAGTACGGCCTCCTCCTGTAGGCTGATATTTACGTACGGCACAAGTACGGTCTATGTAGGGTATTTATCGCGCATTGCCCACATCCATTGCTCCGTTCAAAAGCGGGGTTAGCTCTTCTTGATCGGTTGCACCATTTGGTTCCGTTAAGGGTCTCATCTGGATGGAGTCGCGAGGCTCCCAAATTACCATCCAGCGTATCAATCCATCGTTGTCTCAGCCATTTTTTAGTCGTTTCCCATTGAGTCCTATGTTTAGACTAATCAGATTTTTGCAAGTAAGTTTTCGTCAGCGTGCTATACCATCGAAGATGCATCTTTCGCAATTTACCTACGATCGGTGCAACCTCTCATCGATTGCCTCTTCTACGGTCGCCAGGAGCCGTTCACTGTCTTTTACAGTCGGTCAACCCTCAGAACCATAGAGGACAACAGGGTGGACGACACTGAAGTAGATTTTGGATTTGAATCAAGCCTGATTTAAGTTATATGCATATATGGGCTGTGAAGGACATAGGATGAAATTTAAGCACCTTCAAAGTATTCTCTGCTCGGCGTTAGAGGCGACTAAAAGGGATAGAAATTTGTGGGCTAGCAGGCTACAAATTTTGAAGCTTTATTGCTTCCGAAAAGTCAACAATGCCTAGGTACTGACCAAACGTTGTGAGCCGTTGCCTATCGAAAAACGATTAAGGTTGATCTTTGCAATGTGCGCACACTTCTCCACGACGGTAGCGAAGGTCCTTAGAATGTTCATTTTTTCCGACTAGAGAGAGAATTCTAATTATTTAAGTTGGGCATTCTGGGTCGAAGGGAAGTGAAATGGCGGGACTCTGGGGAGTACTGTTGAATTCTGGAAAGTAAGTTAAGTGGATGCCAAGCCGGTGTTGGGTTGCTTCTGACGGTTACCGCAAGGTGCGTTCTCTCGACGTGGAACCCGGTTTCTATCGTGATGAAAGAGAGCATCCTTTCTACGAGCAATTATAGGCAGTTCACGGCAGATTTTGTGTTTGTAATAGGTGATCAGAATGCCAAGGCGGGCTCTGACAACACCTTGCTCAGATATGTGATGGGGAAACACGTAGCCAATGATGTCCGACCCACAAGACCTTTCCGCATTTACCACTGGACACTTCTTTTGCCTCAACTCTTGATGTCGAAGATCAGCCCAACAAAATCAATCTAAGCAGTCGATGGAAGCTGCTTACTGCCATGCCGAACGACGTTTGGTAAGGTTGGAAATAGGGAATATTTCAACCAGCTGCAGCAGCGATACAAATGGAAGGAAAGGATATATTGTACCCGGCACAATGGTCGTCATAATAGAGGACCATATAGTACCACTCAAATGGCCAATGGGGCGAATCGCACAAGTCTTTTGAGGCAAAGATGGTCTGGTCTGAGTAGCCGAAGTCAAAATCGCTTCTGGACTACTGCGGCGAGCAATACACGAGTTGGCTCCCTTACTCGTGACTGCATCAGAGCACCTTTTCGTATCAGTGAATCTGCACCTAGTACCTCCAGATAGGAAACAAGTATTATTGAGCCTTGACCTAGCACTTCCACAGTTCAAACGGCATCTGAAGATGTAACCTCAGACAAAAGGCTGTAACTCAGCAGTGAAGCGCGCGAAAGAAGAAGGAAACCCATAGGGGCATCATTATTCTTTCTCAATTTTTAAATGCTACTCATACAACTGACAACTTCAACGGAATTCACAAAAGATAAACCATTCGAATATCAATCAGGTGTCTATTTTGACAATTGGGGCCCAGCCAGTATTATTTCCACTGAATGAAATCTAGTGGTTTACTATAACAGGCCACCATACTGGGCTGAACTAGATGCTCCGGTAAATTACACACAAGCGCTGAATGAGATTTGGGCCTCTTTTCAAGAAGGAGCGTTGTGTCAGCAGATATGCGCCTAGATCGAAAATACCAGTTTAGGCATCCAAAAGACTAACCAGAGCTTGATTCCAGACAATGGGGCCCTAAGATTCAAGAGAACCCAAAGTTGCAGATGCTTTATTTGGGGTCCTTGATGCGGACTATGCAGAGTAGATGGTGCACACCAATGGAAAAATACACCAGAACGAAGTACATTTATCACAGCTGGCCAAGAATCAAACCACAATGCTTGATCCTACCATCAATATTTTGCAAAGAGACCAACTGGAAATAAGTAAACAGTTCGATCACCTCGAAACGTACCTGCATGAGGTAGCGACTCGTCTCAACAATATTTAAGTGTTCGCGACGATAATGGTGGGATGTTTGTGGAATTCTGAAGCTTTCACCGCCTCGTCATTGGTGGCACCTTGTTCGGGTACAGTGTCTGTCGTGGTGCGTCCACCAGTTCTCGCAGGGTTGGGGAGCTGCGATCCCCCAATTTCAACATCAATCGCTTGTATAATACAGCTGTCGCTTGACACTGGTAGAGCTATCTTGCTGATCGGATGGCAGGGAGGAGGGGAGGCTGTCGACCAAGTCTCGTCGAGGCGCCATAAGACCTAGCTGACTTCGGAATCGTGGAAGCCGACCGATGAAGGGAAGGGGTCGGGGGAACGGGGTCGCTGATCGTAATCTTTCGGGGGTGGAGAACTCATCTCTCTAAGAATTTGACCATTTTTCTTCTCCATGCAGCAGGTTCCATTCATGAGAGTGAGGGTGACGAAAATTGTAATCAACTGTTAGTAGAAAAAATTTTGGACTTTTGGGGTTACGTCTGCTTTGTGTGGGATACAAATATCTGAAAACGTCATCTTCACGAGTAAAATGTTGGTATAGGTAATGCTAGATAGGTTGACGAAATAGTGGCGCCCAATAAGACGATTTATCTTATCAGGCGAATGGGAGATGTAATGATTTCCGCAAATAAGGAACTGAACGGTATTTTACACAATTTTGATTGGGTTGAGGGTGTGAGCGGGCCTTAGGATGTCGATAGTGGAAATGGGAGGATGGCTAATGCAGAACTTTCACTTGGGATTTTTGCTTAACCAGAAAATTAAGGATTAGCTTCGAGATACAAATGAAGGAAGTTCGCCAGCTTGTATACAAGTTTATATTCTTGAACATAGTGAAAACCTTTTTTACATCTAGGAGCTAAGTCATCGTGGGCGTTTTCAGAACAATTTCGACAAAGATGCCAGTATACAAGATTAGAACGGTTAACCAAGTGAGTGATTCAGTTTGCGGACTGGAAAATTGGAATTGCAAAGCTTAAAGTTCAAAGATTTTGGTGAATCCTCAGAAGCTGGAGATACACTATTAGGAAGGGAACATTGTTTTTTAGGATACAGAGCAATCCAGTGACGTGGTGATACAGGAGTTTAGTGTAGCTGGCTTTTTAGGGGCGAGAAGGTGAGGAGGAGATTGTAGAGGACTTTGTATATTCTGACAAGTTTATGCAAATACACCAATTTTTCTTCTACTATATATTTGAGTTGATTCAGTCTATTGATGACCTTATATCGTTTGACAGTGATTTCTTTGATGCAAGTTGAATTTGGGATCGTTTCGACTTGAGGAATTACTATTTACGTTAGTGCCCAGCCGATAGGTATTCATGGCATTCAGATCAGTTCTTTTTATTAGCCCTCATTAGGTGGGCAGAGAAGGCGTAGAAGGATTTACATTTTAAAGATAATTAGAATGCAAGAATTATTTTGACATTCGGATCGGTATGATGTCTAAGAAGGTGGAAGTTATTTAAGGCTATTAAGACGACTATTTTGAATCTTGGTTAGGGTAGACTTTCTGGTAATGCTCGTGGTCCAAACCCAGGGTTTTCGGGAAATGTGGACTTGAATCATAATACCTGCGTGGAAGTCCAACCAGTCTTTCCCTAGTAATACAATGTGTTTTTCAGTGGGGATGATGGTAGGTGGGATGGTAGGGCCTTATTGACTATCTCTTCAGTAAAAGCAATTTTTACGAATTTTTTTTTCACTTTGCGGAGGGAATACTTGTATGCGTACCTGTAACGTTTCTTGTATGGGCATGGAATTTATATTCTGGACATGCAACGATGCGCTTTTGAGAAATATATGTTATATTGTAGCTTTGAAGTACATACCCTCCAGGTCTAGAGTCTAAAATGTCAAATATTTTCCCAAATTCTTCAGGGATAAAGCTAATTTAATTTTCTTTATCTTTCTAGTTTATTTACCCCAAGGCGTTTGGAGGGATGGTATAGATGGATCCATGAGAAAAGGAAGCCGTTGGATACATAACTATCGAGTGGCTTTGAATAAAGTTGCCTACTTCGAGAGGATGCCCAACAATACGAGATTTTAGATCTTTTACCTTATTTATATGTTTCAGTAATGGTTTTACGAGCAAAACAAATGTTCTCTTGTATTGTGTTGTATTATTTTAGATCTTAGTTAAATATTGTGATTTATTCGTTAGATTTAATTTATATATGTATTGTAGTCAGTTGCATTCCATTTTATAAGTTTAAACTTTCCAGATGTAAGTGTGTCGACCAATATAGTATTTAAAATATAGACTAGATTTTTACATTTTTTTTTTAATGCTCTTCTTTTTTCTCCTAAAAGCAGGGAAGAGTTATGCAACGGTACATCCGACATTATTAAATTTGAGCCTTCCGCTAAATGTTCCTATCATTAACTGCTCTCTACTAAATTTCAGTACCCAGCTATCCTATGGGCACTTATGGGTACCTTCTTTCGTTGTTGTTCCTGTTGTTGTTTTTTGTTTGTCCTCTGGGACCCGACAGGCTAACAGTCCAAACATATAGGCTGTTTCTTCTGAGAAGCCCATTTCCTGGGTCTAGTAAGTATTCATCTGTCTAGGTCGCATTTCTCATTGTATATTCTGGTCGACCAATAGTGGTCACTTTTCGCAAATAGGTGCCCTTCCTTGGTTCTGATGAGCAGGTTGGCACTTCAGAAGACGAAACGGCTTAGAAGTGAAGTCGATGATTACAAACCAACAACGCGCTCACAAGTCCTCTCAATGAAAATGATGGATTCTATGGTGATATAAATTCCTTTGTGAGAAGAGCATTATTACATCTCTTTTCTGTCCACCTCTTTTCTGAAAATGTAGTCAGAATGCCTGTTGTGGTGAAGGAAACAGAGAGACAAAAGCACTGTGGATAGCAATAATTCTAGCGGTCAAAACTTAGAAAGAATTTCTTGCCTAGGGTTGAAGAATAGGCCACGAGAAAAAATTATGATATCTGAGTCGCATAATATTCATTTTTAGGACCGTAAATATTGACAAAGCAGTTAACTAATTGGCAGTGCAAGGTACTCCACCGAACGGTATGAACTACATTCGGATGATGATGGCAGAGGGAAAGAGGATGTGAACAAATTTTGAGCGGTCTAACAAAATGAGGAAGAGGTGAGGAAAAGGCAAGTCACTAATGAAATACCCCATAGATTATAAAAATGGTATCAAGACGATGGAGGAACTTACATACCTTATTGCATACCAGTGACGTTTATGGAACATTGCTAAAGAGGAATGAAAGATGAAGGACCCGCTGGCATAGCCCCCAATCGGGCAAAATGGGATGTCCTCGATAAATCTGAGTTGGAACAAGTAATCGATAAAAGAAAATAAGACGGCGGAGCCAGATATGGAAATGTGGAGAAAGGGTGGGAGGGGGGGGGGGGGGTTGAGACCTCATTCCCTCCGACGTCATGTCCAAAACTTCACATGCCTTACACGTGATCCGCGTAGATTTATACCAAATTATAAATATTTAGAAAAATTCACAGAACGTTACCAAAATAATCACCTAATAAAATTGAAAATGAAATAAAAAAATAACAGCATGAAGTCGAAAAACTCGGGATCGGTGCACTTTTTCCAGGTAGGCCTCATTAGCACCTTAGGTCAAAGAAGCATCAGATGAGGATATGATCCATGGTGGATCTTCTCTCCTCAATTGCATTCCACGACCCTTGAATTTTTCAACCCATCGTGGCCGAGCGGATATTTCATTTCTAATTTTACTTTCCAATTGTTTTGTATTTTTCTTGCGGATTTGCTCAAATTGTTATTGTTTCTGTTTTGGTCTGATCCTTACGCACTGTACATGGTAAGTAGGGATCACACCAAAATTTTGTTTGTGCATGAGGCGAGAAGACTAGCACAGGAAGCGCAAATTAACAAGATACTTCAGCGAAACTGCACTTAGGTGTCTGTTTACCGATCACAAGTTTTCTACTTATGGGATAGCTCTCCAGGCTCACCATAGTCAACCCCGACGGCGACTTTGATGATTTTCAACATCGACACTTATTACAAATGGTAGAGATGGACCAATTAGGGCCGTAAAAAAAGAGAATGTGGAAAGATCAGCATATTGTGAACTACTACCGTAATGAACCCTTTTAGTAAAGTTGAAGCAAACTAAGATAATAACAGCCACGAAAAAAGAGAAAGGACAGACACGGCCAGAGATCATTGTCATTAGCAGAACAATGGGAGGTCTTTTGTGGAAACTCCTCAATAAATTTGCAGCATCGTGAAGCCATTGGGGTAAATGTCAAATCTATCTGGCGAATGTGAACTGATGGTATACTTGTCGAATCGTGTTGAGGATTGACAAGTAGAACACGCGCTGTGAGGTAGTCCAGAGTTTACTAGGGACAAAACTTCTAGTCTAGAGTTTCCTTGGGACAAAACATTTCCAAAAAACGGCTACTCTTGCAAGTAGGACTTTGACTATCTTGCAGTTGTCAGGTTGAGAGGATGGAAACTTGTCATAGCCAGCGATCCCAAGAAAACAGCAAAGTAAATCAATGATCGGGAAGTATCTGCACGTTAAGTCTATAGGCATACAGCAGGTTTATTAAGAAGTGCTAGACAGGAGCACAGCAAAGTTTGGCCAGCCTAGACGTAAAGCTAATACATTGGCACGGATGTCGTTTGAATTCGAGGTGCTATAAACGTACGTGAACGAAGCCATAGTTTTGTCTAGGTTCGGACTGGTGCTTAGAGGTGGCGGTGAGGAAGACGGGGCACGGGGACTCATCTGAAGTGGCAAATTGGACGAAACCTTACCAGGGGTATACTGATACCATGGGAACCGGGATAGCTACTGGACTCTCATACTTCGGGTGAACTCCCGTTGTATTTGAGTACAGCTCGGTTATTTGCGGTAGGCCCCCTAGTGGCAGTTTCATGGGGGTTGTGGTTATGCTCAAGCGAGAAGAGACATTCGGGCCTCGGCGTAGTGTTGCGTTTCAACACGGGTGCCGTACTCCTTAGTTCGGTAGAGATTTAAGTATGTTTTGCATCCACCCGTATGAATGCTAAGCCATGCACTTGGTATAGACTGGTCCCGTTGTTGCTTGTCTCAGCGGGGCTCTGATTGTGGTCACAAAATCAATCCGTGTCTTAAGAAGACCGTAGGATTAAGTCTCCACGACAGGTATCTACGTTAAACACTCAAGGGCTCAACTGTCTAGGTTCGGACTCTCAGTCACGTTAGTCTTACAGACGGCTCCCAGGACAGGATCCATTGACTTAAATGTAAATGCAGTGTTGGGTATCCTCTATGTCACTTATGTTATGGAGTCCTTAGTGCAACAGTGAAACAGTCGAGGATATTAAACGATTATACGATTAGTGGTTGACAGAACATTTCCTTTGAACTCGGGAATGGCTTATTCAATGTCCTGACGTCCGGCGAATATATACCATGTAGAATGTCCAAGAAATTGATGCAAGTTATTTTAAAAGGGAATAAACGAGTCGATGAATCTTATTATAGTAGCTTGCTGTGTTTTAGAGTCCAAAATTATACAGACACAGAAAGTCACCTGCTTGCTGGCCGAAGATTGAAATTACTAGTTTACGGTGGTATTTCAGATTCGTGGCTTATCAATTTAAAGAAATTGCTAGAAGCGGCCTTGTCCATGAAGGACAAAAAATAACGGGATTGGATGGTATTAACAATGAAGTTTTGAAACTTGAATTTACGCATAATTCAAAATTGCTACATATTACTTTCAACGCATATTTAGAGTAAGTGCTTCTCCATTTGCACTGGAAAGTGTCAATGCTTCTTTTGATAAGCAAATTCAGCTGTTGTTAGCATTTCATCCTTGTGTGTTGGGCACAGTGAGGAAGCTCATCAAGCTGGGAGTGACTGGTTCGATTTGTGCTGTGGGAGACAAGATGCCAAATCAGCATGGTTGGGCTATGCACATGTTATTATGTAGTTGAGGACTTGATCGTACCGGGGTGAGACACAGCTGTCATTATTGACAAGCAGTACTTCTCGCCACGAAAGGAATGCCTTTAATTTTGTGAGGTGCGCTGAGATTTTTGTGGCGTTGAAAGGCTTCATATTAAGGACACTGAGGGCCTGCTTACTCTTCGGGAAGGACAGCCAAGAATGAAGGTAACAAGGAAGGCAGTTTTGTAGTCTATGCTTGGCCGGCATCTCTTGAAAGCTCCAGATGATGATCTACTGTGACTCCAAATACTGGATGAATCATTTGGTTGGATATGCAATGGGGAACAGTGATGCGAGGAATCAATTGGTCGATGATTGCCCATGAATTCTTCCTAGCTCTGATGAAAGTCGAAATGAGCATCCTGGCTAAAGAAGGGGTCTTCACCATTCTTCCTACATAAGTTGAAGAAATTACGGTTGGGTTTTAGTTGGTAGTGAAAAATCTGGGCATAACGATAGATTCAAAGATGAACTCCTTACGGTAGACTTAGAGTCCTGCACTTGGTTGGATTTATTTGCCAACAGCGCAATCTTGTCTACTTTCATTTAAGGTTCTAAGGGGAGGAGTGCAGTCTTAAATAAGCAACTCTACCGCAAGCACCTAGCGGGCATTCACCAATGGAGAGTTTCCAGAGTAGTTTTCCCTTACAGTATAGTGTTTTAAAGCCAGGAATATTGATGACAGAAAGAGCTATTCCGATGTTTGAGGAGGACAAGGGAGCGCTTGTTTGAGAAGAAAGAGCTCGCACTGTTGACATTTGGCAAAAATTTTAGGATAGTGGATAGAGGGGTAGATGGACCACATAATTCATTAGAAAGGTTTCAGTGGAAGTATTTGAATCAGCTACTCAATGGTTGTGAGTATTTTCGGCCTTATTTTTACGAGCTCGGGAAATACGGATCACCTAATTGCTTGCTAAACATTCTTCTATGCCATTTGTGTACAGCATAGTTTTCAGTTGCTCGCATTCTATATGCGCTTTCTGTCAAAATTCTAACGCTTCCGAACAGACGTGTTTCTCTATATACACTATATGATATTTTGTTCCTGAGATGCTTTTAAATTCGGAACAGAATCTTGCATTAGGATCTTATTTGCAACTGGTTTCGAAGATCTAATAGTGAATGCTGCTATTTTGATATGGCTATGTTATCTGACAGGAAGCTACTGGTTAAGATAGGCCTGATTATCGCAAAATAACCAAAAGGCCGACTGAGGCAGCGATAGTTTGATACGTTAAATGGTGAATCGGGAGTCTGACAATTCCACCCAGGCCAACCCTATGGCCGAGAAAATAGCGAATTCCATTAAGAGGAGCTGATCTAATAGGCCACGGGACAACGCTGTAGAAAAAAAAATTCATCTCTGCTCGGCATGATGGAGATGCGTGCTCTCCAGGATATGAAATGAATTAAATTTTTCCTTTAATTCTTGAGGCCCCGAAATGCTTTTAGACAATCCATCCTATAATGATTCTCGCTTGTTCTCTTTTAGACGAGCTTGAGCCTGACTTAAGTTCAAGGTTATGTACACATTTTCATTTGGTTCCTTCATCTATGTGATCCTGAATGTATAAGCAGTGGCAACAAGCGGATCAACGCTTCTGATCACTTTAGAAGTTGAACAATAAATCGACTCAGGATATGTAACGTTGTAATATCTAATAACTTCGTATTGATTTAATATGGCGAAGAGGATTTGGCCCTCCTTTAACAAAACCTGATCGCGAAAGTTTTAGGCCAGTCGTACGTAAATACGTACATGATTACGCCGGTTTGCTTATGGCTTATAAAGGACCATCACGCCAAACTTGGAATACTCTACAATTCGCATTGCTAAAATTGTGAGAGGAGGGAGAGACTCTTAGGCATTTCCTTTGCAATTGACTAGTTCTAGCTAGACCGAGGCTGGGGACTCTAGGAAAACAATCCTTTTAAGATTTCGAAGAGATCTCTGGTTGTAGGGAGGGACAGCTGCTTACCTTCACTTCTCTCACTTCTCTCAGTAGTCACGGTCTTAGGAGTGAGTGGAATAAAAACCACACACCACAGATCTACTTGGGCTCCTCGAAGCGGTCACTGCCATCCATACCCCATGCCATTCCCCTCCACTTCACTAATGGGATTGGAAAATGGAAACTCTGGTGTTGCTTTCATTATTCAGTTAAGTAATTAAGATAAAAAAGACCACTCATGTTATGCAAAAAATAATAAAGCTTTTTATTTTATTCAGTTAAAAGGTAAAAAATACATTTAAATTATAACTGAAAATGCATAAGTACATAAAAGTAGAAAATATCGCACAAATTTCTTTAATATTTGTATAAATAGAATTTACCGGAAGCAGACGACTGAATACTACGGATGTTAATATAACACATGAGGTCATGATGTTAGTGAAGGGCGAATTTAAGGACTATCTGGTTTCCTAAATCTATTATTGCATTACTGGGCGATCAAAGCAGAATAAATACATTCAATTTATAATTAAAAAAATATTTAAATTCAATACAAATACACTCTAAGAAATAGTAATAAATTAAGTTTGTCACTATCAGTAATGGAATAGTAGCTTCCCCTGTAATAGCAGCCACATTTGTTTCTACATTGTTGGGGAAGGAGTCATAGGTAATGCCAAATCAAAACATATTGTCAAATTCGAAATTTGATTGCTTGCTACTAGCAATGGCATTAGTCATATCTACTTCCTCAACAATGTCGCCCTCACTATTCAGGTCAATATCTTCATCATCTGTTTCACACAGAGGAATATTTGCACCGCATTTTTCGGTATCGATGGGTTTCTTTTCTACTTCACAACGACTGTCTGGCAAGACTATTTCGTTTTGATCCAAACATATAATGGAACGTCTTTTGACTGGATCCGGTGCACCTTTCTTTTTACATGTGACTGGACAAAGTTGCCAAGGTCCTATCCACCAATGAGCTGGACAAGGATCCAAGTTACATTCACGGACTATTTGTTTGGGCCGCTCGTTTTCGGCGTTGGACCAACATTCATCTTCGTCGGAGGATACTGTTAGGGAAGATTACAAAAAATTAAATTAAAATATTAAATTTTGTATCATAATTTTTGTGTAGTTTTAGAAAAAAAAATTCTAGCAAGAATGTCATAATTTGGATGATTCGCGGCCATATTTGAAATTTAACATCTGTCAGTTGTCATCGTAAAGGTTTGTGATTTTATCATGCATATGTTCATGATGGCAAAATTTTTGGAAATTGTGCAAATACAGGGTACGGCAGCATAACTTCCTTTTTTCAAAACTCAATAAAAACTATTGTATGCATCGGAAAATATTTATTTATTTTATATAATGTAGGTACATGTCTAAAGTTTTTATTTACATTGTTTTGAAGATCAAATCTGTTAGGTGACGTCCCCCATTCTCCATACATTGCGTAAACCGATTTCTGGCGTTTGTCATGACTCTTGTTACCATAGCAGGTGTTATGTTGGCAATTTCTTCTTGGATGTTGGTCTTCAAATCTTGTAGGCTTCTTGGACGGTTCACATAAACACGGGATTTCAAAAAACCCCATAGAAAAAAATCACAAGGGGACAGATCGGGAGAGCGTGCCGGCCATTCCAAATCGCCTCTAATTGAGATAAGGCGCTCTGGAAAGTGTTCCCTCAAAACAGCCATCGATGCTCTTGAAGTGTGTGTTGTTGCACCGTCTTGTTGGAACCAAGTGTCCCCCAAATCCAAATTTTCTAGCCGTGGGAAAAAAAATTCTGTAGCATGTTTACATACCGGTCCGAATTCACTGTCACTGTAATCTCATTTTCCTCAAAAAACCAGGGACCAATAATTCCAGCTGAGGAAATTGCACACCACACTCTGACTTTGGGTCAATGCAAAGGCTTTTGATGCAATTCTCGAGGGTTGGTGTCAGCCCAGTAGCGCATGTTTTGTTTGTTACACAAATGAAAATGGGCTTCATCGCTAAAAAAAACAATAGCACCCTCGGGAACGACATCAAGAAGAAGCTCACACGCGTTCATCCGAGAATTGAAGTCACGTTGTGAAAGTTCCTGCACTATCGCCATGTTATAGGGATGAAAATGAAGATCATCACGAAGAATTCTTCTCACAGAACGATCGGATAGTCCAAGGGCAGATGCGTGTTTGCGCGCAGAACGCCGTGGCGATCGCAACATTGACGCTCTCACTGCTTCAATGTTCTCAGGTGATCTAACGGGCCGAGGGACTCCAGTTCTTCCTTTTGTCACACTTGCAGTTTGTCTGAATGTAGTGACCCATGTAGCAATTGATTTACGGTCTGGGACGGGAGCCAACGGGGCTAAATTAAAGCGACTCCGAAATGCACGCTGTGTTGCAATAACCGAATATCCGCTTGAAAAGTAAACCTCAACGGCAAAGGCACGCTCCTCACTATTCTAACGCATGATGGCGACTGAACCGTGTCGGGACAAAACTGTACAGTATCCCCTCTTGAACGAGACCACTAGCGCTCCGCGATGACATCAACTAACTGAGTGGCGCGCATTTTAAAAAAGGAAGTTATGCTGCCGCACCCTGTATTTTATCAAAATCCGTCAAGTTTCGAAGTCACCTTAAAAGCTTTTCATCGATCTTGATTGAAACGCTATAAAAAAACTCCAGAACGCTAAATTTATCTGAAATCGGTATCAGTTCTTCTCGTCTATGAAATTCATGAAGATTTAGAAAATTCGAACAAAAGTACGGAAATTCAAATAAACTTACATTTTCCATTATTGAAGCATAATGGCATGCGATACTGAACTCCTCCCCCGCAGGTTGCTGAGCAAGCAGTCCAATCACCCAACTTCCATTCGTACGTTCTCACAGAAGTCGAATTTTTTGCTGGAGGAATAAACTCATAGCGAATACCGTTATTCTGGGCAGAACCTCGTACAATCACCTTAAAAAAATCACCCTGATAACATCAATAAAAACAAATCAATTGGTCCTTGCTTACGAATATTGAAATTGTATGCATAATTGGTCCTGGAATCTTAATCAACTCTTGGTTTTCCTCCTTGTCGTATAGGCTTTCGGCGTCAGCTATGATAAATTCTCCCGGCATAGAAATCAGTCTTTAAAAAGGACCAGACATTCTTTTATTGTTTCTATCAATAATTGGGATAAGATACCTTTCTCCATTTAAGTAAAATTCGCTTGTATTAGTTTTCCCAATGCTGAGAAAATTCTCTGAATTTGTCATTTCCTCAATGAGTATGTGACGAGCTCCTTTGGGAATAGTTGCGATCTCAACATATCCATCAATTATGTCGAAATCGGTTTTGTATTCTTCCTGAAAATGCACAGGCTCAAAGGAAAGTTGAGGATTATATTCTAGACATACCTTTATAATCTCGCAATTTTCATCGTTTCCTTCACAAATACCGCAGCGATCTTCCTCTTTTTTTGAGTCCACAATCCAATCGCAGCCTACCTTCTACAAAAAATCTTGGTTTAACTTCAGGAATTCCCAGGAATCGTCATTGGTAATAGTTACCCTGCATATTCCATCGATACACATATTTTTGGTGCCAATTTTACAAGGAGTGCCATCTGCAACTATATCCGCCCAGTTGGCAATCACCTGGTCTTCTTCGTCCGTGCAGTATAGTTTGCAGGGATTATCTAAAAATTGGGTAAGGAGGAGTAAATCTCTGTTTTAAGTTTGGAGGATGCGACTTGTTACATCTATCGAAATATGGGAGCCACTTATATTTCTGTCCATCATAGGTTTCATTGTTGAAGTGACTGCATTGTTCGGCGCGGAAGCTTGGTTCACCGTCAGGACATGGCTCTGTATTGCAAACAACGTATCTGGGACAGATAGAAAAAGAGATGAAGCTTGTTTTAGGGTGAATATTTTTGGTATTTGGTTCTATTCGTGGCTTTTGAGATATGGGGGGGCAAAATGACAATTTTGATAATTCTCACCTTTTCCTTTCACCTATACAAAACGTACCTCCGTTGGCGGGAGATGGATTGTTGCACTCCCGTAATTGCATCGAAATTCCTCCACCACATGATCGTGAACAAGTACTCCAGTCACTCCAATTACCCCAGCCACCATTAACAGGGGTTTTTTCTTCGATAGGCACACATTTTCCGTTTTGGCACCACTAGAAATAAAGGAAAATGTTGAAATTGAAATAGGAAAATTTTAAATGAAATTAAATTGAGTATTATAATGATGAAACTGCGCCTAGTTTGTCCCCAGCCATAGTTGAGAAAGGAGGAGGGAGGATATAGCTGTAGCCTGAATGGCTGAGTAATACCCTAGGCATCTCAGTTGAGTAGCGTGTCACGGACTACGTAGCCAGACCTGCAACAAAGTTAAGTGAACTCTGACACATTTCCACTGGATAGGCTTTTGCGATGGGTCGTAAAAACTATTCCATGCCAAGAAATCTGAAACATTTGCCTCGGATTGGACGGATAAACGACGACGACCAACCAAACGTCTAATGGGCTATTCTTTCGGATCCTGGAATGTACGCTCCCTGAACAAACCAGGCTCCGTCAAGGTACTCCTTCAACAGGTAAAAATTTACAAATTGAGCATGATTGCAGTCCAGGAAACAAATTGGATTGGTAGCGAAATAATTCATATGAGTTCGCACATAATTTTCAAAAGTGGCAAACCATCGGGACACAAGGAGTCTGGAGTTGCATTTATAGTGAGTAAACAACTAAAGCCGCACGTCACCGACGTGAAACCTAATAACGAAAGGTTGCGTACGATTCGTATGAGGACTCGTTTTTTCAACGTCCAGCTCATCAACATGCACGCCCCAACTGAAATCAAGGAACATCACGCCCAACAAATAATGCCAAAATCGGAAACCAAAGCTGGCATCGAGGAACCACTGGAGGACACAGCCTTCATGTGGAATGAAATCATAACGATTAACGAGTAATTGACTTCGCCAGCAGTAGAAATCCTGTCGTAAGTTCCGCATGCTTCCCGCACCGGCGCATTCACAAACACACCTAAAAATCACCAGACGGATATACCGTTAACCAAAAATTGACCACGTCCTCATTGGTACAAGATGGGTGTCCAGTGTATTGGATATACGATCTTATCGAGGAGCAAATTGAGATTCAGAATATCACTTGATGAAGGCAACATATGGGTCCAAAATCTCCTCAGTGCACCAATCGAGAATCAGCGCTACCAAAAACTTCGCCGCTGATAAACTCCTCAGCGATGCAACGGCGCAGGTATGTTACCTATGTTACACGACATCATTAACGCAGATGAAAACGTGTTCTGGGGAGAATTAAAGGTACCATCAAAGAAGTCGCAGACAAGGTCGTGGGATACACATCCCGGCGAACGCGAATTGACTCGTTTGATTATGAATGTAGAATATCACTCGACGCAAAGGACGAAGCCTACAGACAATATATGCAACGTGCAACCAGAGCCAAAAAAGATATGTATGATGAACAACGGCGAATTTCGAATATAATAATTGGACGTATGAAGCGATAATATTTTGACGAGTAGTTGCTGAACATTAATAAAAACCTGGCTAATAGACGCACCAGACAAATATATAGACTAGTGAATACAATTAAGAACGGTTACCAATCCAGGGCTAGCCTCTGCAAGGACAGAGATGGAAACATCATCAGCGATGCCGACAGTATCGAGAAACTGGCCATCCTATTTCGAAAAGGTTCTGAGACCGATATCTGGTGCATAGAAGTAGCCCAAATCGGTGGTGGCATTGGTGATCCTGGCCCCACTACACATCCTCTGACACGTGGTGCGGTCACTGAAATCAAACAAAGTTTCTGCCGCGGATGAGATTCCAGCTGAGCTGTTAAAATCCGGTGAAGCGGGTCTACTAAATGAGATACACCAACTATTTCTCCGAATCTGGGAAGACAAGGAAATCCCAGACGACTGACGGAGGAGCATCATCTGTCCAGTCCACAAAAATGGAGATAGATTAAGTTGTGAAAGCTACAGAAGCATTTCAGTGGTGTATCCGTCCTACAAAAAATACTGACGGAAATTCTGGAGTAGAGAATAAGACCATACCCCGAATGACTCATTGGCGAGCACCAAGGCGGTTTCAGGCCGGGACGCTCCGCATCTGACTAGCATTTACCGTTGAACTAATCCTGCAAACTTGTTGGAAATATAACGTTAACGTGTACCAATTCTTTGTGGACTTTAAGCAAGCATAAGACAGTATAGATCGTGGAGTACTGTACAACATAATGCTGCAGTTTGGTATACTAGCTAAACTAGTACGAGTGACAAAGATGACTATGACCAACTCCATCTCACGGGTTAGATTCCAGAATAGGTTGACTGATCCTTTTGAAACACGTACTGGTCAGAAGCAAGGTAATGGACTGGCGCCGACACTTTTCAACCTAGCACTCGAATACGCTATCCGAGCACTGGATGTCAACACAAGTGGGACGCTACTCATTAAGACGACACAATTGTTAGCGTACGCAGATGACATCAACATTATGTCCCGAAAACTGACCGACGCAAAAGAACTTCTGCATACTCTTGACACTGCTGTGAAAGAAGTTGGACTAGGCATCAATGAGGGCAAAACGAAGATAATGATGCAATCAAGAAGTAGGACGCCAGCTCATTCGAGCATCAATTTAGGGGACCTCAACATCAAATTTGTAGATAGTTATATATATCTGGATAGTAATCTGTCGAAGGACACCAATGAGACTGACGAAATGAAGCGATGGATACAGCTAGTGAAAAAGACTTTTTTTCGGTCTTTCCCAGAATGAAATTGAAGCATGTGCAGAGAAACACGAAGCTCCGTGCTATGGATTCAAAACCTGGACCCTAACTCACGCCTCCGCAAATTTGCTGAACACATTCAAATTTTCGGAGCAGTTCGCGACCGTGATGGATGGTACACCCGGCACAATCACCAGTTGTATGAACTGTACGATGAGCTAGAAGTTTCGAAATTCGTTAAACTGCAACGCCTTCAGTGGGTAGGGCATGTCCAACGAATGAGCGACGATCATATGCCTAAAAAGATTATGGACGACGTGTCGACGGAGCGAGTTTACGAGGATGAACGAGAGGACGTTGGGAGAGCATAATATATACGGACGTCGAGCAAATACTGGGCTTCCAAGGTTGGAGGACGCGGTCACGTAACCGAGATAATTTGAGGACAACGATGCAGGCAGCCAGGCCCGACATCGGGCTGTAGCGCCACGATGATGATGATTATAATTATATTGTTCTGGGTGAGTTGAGATATCATCTTCCACCATCTCATTGTCAGCAAACAAATGGCACTAGAATTGAAAAGTATTTACGGTGAGGCTCCTTTGTATGTGATCCCGCAAGTGAATTCAAGTTATCAGCAATGTTTTGCTTTGGACAAATTTCTTGGGATCTCAAAATCCTTGCGTTATTAAGCTTGAAAAAGAATTTTTATTGAGTTTCGGTACTCAGTTAGTTCCCCTGGAGCTGAAGTTCGAATGATTACTTACAGGCATCCGGGCGCGTATTGAATTCTCACCAACTGAAAGCGACCTATGTCATTTTGATGGGTCTGACGATTTGCCTCTGCCCTGGTAAGAAACCGTAAAGTCGTCATCGCCTGACATTTTTTTAAAGTTTGGATGCTAAGCCCTAAACGAGGGGTCTGTGGTCCAAAAAAGAGGGAGTAAGTTGCTCTCCATTTGGTCAGGTCCGGCATTAAGTTGATGCGGACTTAGGATCCCGTAATTCACCATCGTTGTAGTGCTCACTAATGTATGTCAAATCTACTATATCCTCTAGTCTTTTTTCCAAAAAGTGTTTAGGTTTCCACGAGTACCATTCGACCCCGAGAGCCGTAGATGTGGATTCCGTCAACTTTTGACGCAAAGTCAAGACCTTAATAATGGGAAAGGATTAGAATCCCTGGAGGGGCACCTATCTGAGAAACCGGATATCTATGACATCCGATACGTCGATAGATCAAAACCAAAAGATGGGAATAGGAGCAGGAATGTATGATGGCAATGGCAAGGGGACCCCTAGGTCAACATACCACTATATTTCGGGAGATCTGTATGCCAATTTTATTCTTCATAAGAGAGAATCTGTGTAAGGTCATTGATGACAATGAAAAAGTTGACGCATATGAAAGAAAAGATCATTTACGCATAGAGTCAGCAAATTCGTAGCTATAAAAATTATAAAGGAATGAAAAATAAATCGATCGGCTCATCAATAGGAAACAGAGGTTGGCTACTGACGTAACAAACTAATTACACAGGATAGACCACTAGTTAAAACTAGCAAACTATATGAACTCAATAAGTTGTAGATGGGGACCCTCCTACCATACAGAGCTGCCTTGAACTTGTCTGATGATGGCATACTACCTGATAAACCAGTCGAATATCTTATTATCTTCGTTTCCATTACTGCAAGATGACTTTCATTGTCTTTTATAATCGGTCAATACTCAGAGCGATAGAGGGCGATAGGGCGTATGACTCTGCGGTAAATTTTAGATTTATAATGTTCGCTGATATGTCGATCATCAAGGACACCAGTTGTAGAACGTCACTGCATCCCGGTTGAGCTAATGAGCAAAGCAACTTTATAAAGCAGTTCTCCATTGACTGATGACATTGACCCGATCATTTTGAATCGCTCAGTTTCTGGCAGGTCACCACCACTGACAGTGGTAGTGCCTGTTTCATGGACATCGGTCGTCAAAAATTTTGTTTTATACAGATTCCATCTGTTGCATTTAATGTGGAGGTCCAGGGGGAGGAGATGCAGGAGTACATTGAGTAGTACCTGCACACGCGGTTCTTTGAACCCTATTAAGCTTCATCCTATTGTATTTTTTGCTCAAAGCCTGCTCCCATACAATAGAGCAGACGCACTACAGCGGTGTATATCCATCCTCGGCCGGAAACCCCATTTCTTTGCAAAGATTCTCTTGCAGGCCTTCTTAACCCTCAGCTCTATGTTCAATCTCCAATTTAGCTTTGGATCCACGATTTCACCCAGATACTTTACATTAGAAGAGAGAACCAATCTTTGTTCATTAAACCGTGGTAGGTGGAATTCAGGTATCCTTGTCTTAGTGGTGAATAGCATTAGTTCCTTTTCAGTTGGGTTTATGCCGAGTCCGTATCTCGTGGCCCACAGGCACACCTTTCGGAATGCTCCTTCCATGATGTCGCTCATAATGGACGGAAACATCCCTGATACTAATATCATAAAGTCGTTGGTATACACTACCATCTTCACCGCGCTGCTGTCCAATGTTCGTTAAATTTTGTCCATTACTATGAACCAGAGCACCGGAGAGATAGCGCCACCCTGGGGGTGCCTCTGTTGACAGATCTGTTCAACTGGTTGCCTCCCATATCTGACTCGATTATCCTGGTATTTAGCATGGATATAATCCAATGTGTAAGACTGGTCAAGGCTTCCTTGATGGCGTTTTTACTAACCCGTTGGTACTATCCAAGAAGGCAGCAGGCAGGGTATACTGCTTGTACTGCAGTGATGGATCAACCATGCCAATTACCTCGTTGAGGGCGGTTTCAGTGGATTTTCCATTGAGGTAGGCATGTTGGGACTTAGAGAAAGGCGTCCTCTCCACAATCGTCTTTAAGTGGATGTCCAGGACGATCTAGGGTCTTCAGCACGAAAGAGGTGAGGCTGATTGGTCGAAAGTCCTTTGCGGACTCATGACTGGGCTTGTCCGCTTTCGGTATGAAAACGATTCGTGCGGGTCTCCAAGATTGTGGTACGTATCCTAAAGAGATGCAGCTCCGGTCCATCTCAACAAGCTACGGTACAACCCCTTCCTGCTGCTTCTGTAGCATGACTGGCATTCCATCTGAACCTGGTGATTTATATGTGGAGAAGCTGTTTATAGCCCAGCCGATCTTATCCTTGGTAATTACCGATTTGATAGTCTCGGACATCTGGGGTGGCTGCAAAGCCTTCAAAAAAGGTTCTGACACACAGTCCTCGCTAGCGGGAAAGTGCGGTTGAACCAGCAGCTCCAATATTTTACTAGAAGAATGGGCTCTTATGTTCCTTAATGAGCCTGGCCGATTCACTGGTGCTTTCGATGTTCTGACAATAGTCCAACCAAGACACCCTCTTGGCACCATTTGTAATGATATTGATTTGTCCAACAGGCGCAACAGTATATTGGTCCATTTCTACGGAAGTTTCAAAAACTTGGTCTACTTTCCCAAGCCGACACAAAACACCCTTAACCGCTCCAAGTATCCGCAATAAAAGCTGAATTCGGTTCATTTCAAGCTATTTGGATCTAGGGCGGCATTACCATCTTTTAACTACTATTCATGAAGTCTTACCTTGTGTTTTCCACAATTTGTACCAGGTGCTGTGGGCCGCATATTCGTAACACACTCATCGTTCACTTGACACCATAGTTGCGAACAGATTTCATGCTGAGATGAGCAAACTGTGACCTCTTCCTCCGTCAAATTGAATTGAAGTTGACATTGGCGTTCTGCTTTGTACAAGGCTCCTGGTGGCAAGTCGGCATATTCAAATGGCACATGTTGGGTAGGAGCATTATCGAGGCAACGTCCGAGCCCTTGACTGGAAAACAAAGATTCGGTTTTAAATATTTTAGTATCTTAGAAGTCAATGTCGTTACTGAATGAAAATTTGCTAAAATTGTAGATAATTCTTCTTCTTAAGATTCGCGTCTCGAACATGTAAGTCGTATTCTGAGTATTAAGACATTTTATCTACAAATCCCGTATCTGCCTTAAGAGTACGTCCCTCGAAGGAGAGTGACTAGCATAATTTAATCATTATCTGATCGCTACTGATATATACCGAAGGGAAGTGCTTGAAGTGGATTTATCGTAATCGCAACCGATCAATTGATTAGTTAATTGCACGTAAACATATCAAATTCAATTATCTGCGACAATCTACTGCTAACGTGATAGACACCGTTCTTTGATTACCTTCACTAGCTCTAATGAAAATTAATGACTCACTCAAGGAAATGCGTAATATATTTCCGGCTGCAGTTGGACCAGGCAACCTGTACCGTGTCAGCTCCGAAAGTTGGGGTCATGATGTGCACAATTGGTCCTTCGCGTCCATGGCATCCGATTTTCGCTGTGTCGTGGTACATTCCGAAGCTGGAAAGATAAAACCATTCATTTCATAGTCGCATAAACGTTGTCATAGCTAAATAGATAATTTGCCTATTGATTTCAGCGACTAATTTGCATCACAGATACCCAGTCAGGTATTCCAGGCATCGGCCATGCATTTTCCCCAGGCATAAATCATTTTCTGCCAGCTAAGCCGTGCAGCAGCGCTCATACGCGCATATCCAGCCAATCTATCTACGTATCTAGTCGTTTATCTATCTAACTGGCAATTGCGCCAATTTGCCGATAGTCTGTTTTGCTGATAAATCAATTGGTTGGCTGTCGAGGCCTGTTGCATTGCAGTACATAAATTAACCAAATAAATTATTCATCGTCGTCATCGTCGTGAGTGCGATTTACAATGAATGATTTAACAAATCAATCAAGTGTTCGCCGAGTGGTTGAGTAAAATGCTTAGCGCAGTCCTGGAGCAGCGCCCAGGCCAGACATAAGCCAACTATTCATTGATCTTTGCATCGGAAGGGACGGGATAGGGTTTTCCTCGTAGACGACCAACTTTCCGGACCAATCATACACGTTATGTTGGTTGGTGGCGTGGAGATTGTTGCATTGTGGACTCGCTAGAAGTCAGTTACGTGATCTTGTCTTGACTGTGTCAATTCTTTATTATTTATGGCATCGGAATGGCTTGAGGACATGCCGAGACGTATTATCGACATATTTTAAATTGTTGTGGATATTAGCCAGGGGAATATTAATGCAATGTATGCAGATTTATTGATTTCTGCTGGGTTCCATCGAGAACCACTCTATTCAGAGAATTGTCGCGGAGGAAAGGCGCTGGGGTGGGAGCCATAAAGGAGGGTGGATTTCAGGAGCAGTAGGTGTTATAAATGGGACGAGGGCTCCTTTCAACCATTACGGTCAAGTGTGGTTTATACTTGCCCTAAGATTTTCCGGAGGGTGGAAAAATGTGAAAAAAGTAGGAGAGAAGGAAGGGGAGACTTTCACATTGATCATATATCTATGACAATACTTGTTAGTTACACGTGCTTCACTTTAAAGCCAATCCTTCATCTTTTGAAGATTAGCGCCCAATGTGGGGTTGGAAACTTCTTATATTGCATTCCTAAATAGAGTGTAGTTTCCTTGAGCTAATCGTTGCCTTGCTGGATGGATGACTGCTCACGGTTTCACCCTTCCGCTGGAAAGAAACCGAAGTAGTCATCCTGACCAGAAGGAGAATCCCGACCCTGCGACCCCCATATCGATCGGCGAGTTGACTATAGACTCAAAACCAGCGATTAAATGGTTTGATGCTCGACTCGAAGATGAGCTTCTTCGAGCAAATGAAAGCAGCAGCGGACAGGGCTGCAGCTGGAGTCGCGGCGTTGAGTCGGCTAATGGAGAATGTCGGGGGCCCTATATCAACTAGGAGACGTCTCCTCATGGGAGCAACGCAGTCGGTTCTTCTCTATGGTGGGGAGGTATGGGCTGATGCCCTTGACAAGGAGATGTATCGTAAACGTCTCGCGCAAGTGCAGAGGCGGGTAGCTTTGCGAGTGGCATCTGCTTATGCCACCATCTCCGAACCGGTTATGATTGTGATTGTGGGAGTAATCCCCGTTGCCCTCCTTGCCAGGAGCGCAAAGCTATCTACCGCCGTAAGGGCGAAAACTTAAGAGGGGTGGTAGCCCGTGAAGAACGTCAACGCACCCTTAGTGAGTGGCAACTTTCTTGGCAAAATGAGCCAAGGGGCAAGTGGACTGCGCGGCTCATCAACAAATTAGACCCATGGTTGAACAGAACGCACGGTGGGATTGATTACTTCCTTACCCAACTTCTAAGTGGGTATGGAGGTTTTCAGTCATACGTGTGTTCTGTTGCAAGAGGTGGCACGGCCTCCGCCAGCAGCTTTATGCAGACGCAGGGGAGCTCTCTCCAGACAACATTGTCAGAGAGATGCTGAAGAGCGCTGGCAGCTGGAATCGTATTGCGCATTATGTTCGGGCTCTTCTTATTACGAAGAAGATTGAATTCGACCGGCGGAGGGATCGGACGGTAAGGGGTTCCCTGAATTAACAACAACTCCCTTCCTGCCCTCCCCTCCTGTTGGTGAAAGGAATTCCCTGTCTTGAAGGCTCCCAAAGCCGGGAGGGCTACCCGAAGTAATGTGTCAAACGGTTCCAGGCTAGTTCTCTGATGACAGGGAGGTGTTTAGTTGGTAGTCCACCAACGTGCTATTGCGGGAATCCAACACTCTGTGCGTAAACCCTACTCCCAAAAGAAAAAAAAATCGTTGCTTTGCTATTGGCTTCGGAATTTCTATCCTTCCTCACTGAGGAATCTATCTTCTCCCTAAATGGAGCATGGTACAGTAGCCTGCAGGCAAAAAACCAATAACTTGCTTGACCAACGTCTACAAATCCATAATGTCGTCTAGAAATACTTTCAGGTTGAAGTCCTATATTACCAAAGGCCACCGGGTTCATTTCTCGTTAACATTCAATTGTGCCAATCTCTTGCTATTCAGCTCAATTGCCTCTACTTTCTTTGTATTTAGCCAATATTTATACAACTCACGTGTATTTCCGGTGCTTCTCGTTGAGAAAGTGACACCTTGCTCCGAGGAAAGGAATGGAACCTTTCTACTCCCAGAAGCCGTACTTTTAATCAACAACCATGATACTGTAGCCCTGTAGATACAACTGGAGACATCACTGTCCAGGTATTGCAAGTAAGAGAGATTAAGAATGCGCAGGTAGACAGAGCAGCTTCCAAAGGGAAAGTTCTTCTCAAAGGAGACTATTTTGCGAGGTAACATTGAACGATGTCTCTGTTGAATACTGTTATGGAAGGTTTGAGAAGAAACGTAGGATTGAACGATTGTCGACGTGAAAACGGTGGAAATGTTTCTTCTTCTTTTTCTTCACTGGACGAAATCGCAGGTTGTCTATCTTTGCAAATTGGGTGCTAACCCCAGACAAAGGGATCGGTGGACCGCAAACAGTAGAAGAGAACTCTTTCTAACTGGTTCGGTCCGCCATCAAATGCTGAATTCAGAACTCCTTCAATCCCTGAACAAAACTTAGGGTAGGGCAGAGGCTTTCCACCAAAAAAACAGGTAAAAGAACTTGAGAAATTATTTACAAAATAGCCGTGCACAGAAGTAGAGGGAGCATACCCTATGGGAGTTGAAAAAGGTGTAAATAGTTTATGGCAATTAGCGTAGTCGTGAGGAAACTGAGAAGGCCATAGAAGCCTACATAAAGTTTTGTGAAGTAAATTTGGTGATGCGGTGACTGACATGGGAGTGGCTCGTTGTACTCGAATGTGGATGTTTCACAGTGATATGTGCTATGTTTAGACAACCACAGTAGGTTAAACTTTGCCATAAAAATTCTTAATGGTCATCGTGAAAACATAGAGCAGTCTAGACGTCGATTGAGAAGGGGGCCTGGAGCAGATGAGTCGAGACAAAAGCACAAAGTATAAAATAAGCTGCTTAAACAAAGTATATAGTAACTCGTGTTCTTACTCTTCTTCGGGTTTTGCTACTATTCATTCTCGAGGAAGAGTGTTAGTATTCTATTATTTTAAAGTGGGTACATACAGATTTGCAGACGCGGGGGTTAAATCAGCCTCGTTGAGTAGCATGGTGAATGTTACGCTAGACTAAACCCGTTTTGTTGCCGCACCGGAGGCCAAGTTTATCACGTTCCTTATCCATTCGCCATAACATGTAACTGTCATTTCGACGTCCTCCCTGTTCCTCCCGTTCTCCGTTTTCATATTTAGCTGAACATACTTATGGGACCCAACGGTAAGCTTGGAAGTCAAAGGGTAGTATAGGTCAAAGGACGAAACGTGGATTAATACCCACGATAGAGCATAAGACCTGGGAAACCCCTGCTGAACCAACACCAACAGCTCTACTACCACGGAGAAGGATAAAGGCGAGCCTCCCGCACCTAAAAACCTGCTGCTATCGGCTTTGAAAATATAAACGAACGGCTATGCGCGCTGCGTTTGCGAGGCAAATTTAGAAATATAAGCCTCATTAACGTTCACAGAGGAGATTGCAGAGACGGAGAAGGATACCTTCTACGAGGCAGTTGAGCGGATCCTCGAAGCCTGTTCTAAGTATGATATTAAAATCATGCTTGGGGATTTTAACAGCCAAGTAGGGAGCGGAACGGACTGCTTATTATTCAATTAGCAGTGCCACACGAAATGGTTGTTGGAAGTATCTGGTTTGCGTGGAGGGCGGTGCACAATAAACGTGGGCCTTTCCAGACGGGACAACTTTCAACCAAATTGACCACGTGTTGATCGAACGCCGCCACCTCTCAGCCTTGATGAATGTCAGAAAAATATAGGAGGGGGGGCCCATATAGACTCCGATCGCTGTCTCGTTGCTATGGTGCTCCGAGCTCGAATAACAACACCACCCAGAATCCCCTCTGACAATCAGGTGGGAGTTAACACTGAAGCCATCCACAATACAGCCCTCCGCAACACCTATAAGAGGGAAATAGATGCTACAATAACCGCAGTCAACAGAGATTCTGGAGATGAAGCATTAAAAAATGATCGTCAGAATCACCTGAAGAACGTTATCATAAATACAGCCACAAATATACTTGGCCCTAGCCGCGAACGGAACAATGCCGCACACCGAGTAATGTTGCATTCTCAAAGAACGACGGCACGTGCAGAGACTTATCACGAACTCCGTCGAGCGAAGAAGCGACTTCACAGACGGAAAAGGAAGCCTGAGAGAACCAACAAGTCTGTGAACTAGAAAAGTACAGGGAGCAACCGCACCAGGCGCGCAAGTTTTACTAAAAAGTCAGCAGGATGAAGCCTTTCACATCTCGATGTACACCCTGCCGAGACAACAAGGGAAATCTGATTTCGACAGAATGGGGATATTGGAGCAATGGGTTGAGCACTTTGATGAACTTCTGAACAAGCACAACATCGGTGAGTTGGAGGTCTCGCCAACTGAAGACGACGGGCAAATACTGCCACCATCAAGTATAGAAGAAGCAGTCCGTGCAATTCATCGGCTTAAAAACCATAAGTCGCCAGGAGCCGATGTGAACAGAGGCACGCCTCAGGGTGGTGCCTTCTCTCCGGTGCTCTGATTAATAGAGGCGGACGAAATTGTGAATATTGTTCAGTAGCTGGTTGAAGGTGCTGGCGTATGTCGACCACTTGATGATATTAGTGTGAGGGATGTTGCCCTCAATTATGAGTGACATCGTGGAAGGAGCATTTCGAAGGGTGTGGCTGCGGGCCGCAAGATGCAGACTCAGCATGAACCCAACCAAAACGGAACTAATGCTATTCAGCACCAAAACAAGGATACTTGAATTCTACCTACTGCGGCTGAATGAAAAAAGATTGGCTCTTTCCTCCAATGTAGAGTATCTGGGTCTAATCCGGGATTCGCAGCTAAATTGGAGACTGAACGTGGAACTTGCGGGTTAATTAGTCTTCTGTGCTTGGAAGAGAACTTTTGCAATGAAATGGGGTCCCTAGCCGGGGTGGTTCTCGGGATGTACACTGCTGTGGTGCGTCTCATCCTAAGGAATGGCCCTATGGTATGGTGGCAGGCCATGTGCAAAAAGTCCAATAGCCTTCAAAGAACTGCCCGCGCATGTAGTACTGGGGCTCTGCAGTGCTGCCCGACAAATGCTCTCAATGAATTCCTGCATTTCCTTCCGCTAGATTTTATAATTAAATACATTGTAATGTGCAGTACCGTCAGACCACGTGAGTCGGGATGCTGGACAGTGAAGCCCCAGTAACGTACTAGATGAAGTACCTCGGGAAATTTGGGCATTCCCCACGGACTATGCCACACGCAAACTGAATTTCACGAGAAACTTTGCTGTGGGCTTTTTACACAGGGTAGAGTGGAAGACCGCGTTTCAAAGCTATGACAGAGTAGTCTTCACCGGCGGATCAAAGATGGTTTGTGGAGCGGGAGTTTTTTCGAATACATCCAGTGTATCCGAGTCGTATGGTTTCCCAGGTTTCGCTAACATATTTCAAGTGGAAATAATGGCGATGCTGGAAGCCTGTCGATGGCTGGGGCATGACCTGGCATTGTACTCAGCGAAGACATCCTCCGGGCTGGTGGGGCAGTGCAAAAACATGTTAAATAGTCCGGGCCGCACGCTTACCCTCTTCTGAGTTCCCGGTCATAGGGATATAGAGGCGAAAGTTCACCACCTGTGCCAGTCAAGGAAGATTTGGCCCGCTCATAACAAAACCTGATCACGAGCTCGGCTACGGAGAAGACGGGAGAGCCTCAGGCACTTCCTGTGCGAATATACAGCACTAGCTAGAGTCAGGCTACGGTCACTTAATAAACCACTCCTTGGGGACCTTACGGAGATTTCTAGCTGCAGGGTGAGAGCTGACTTCTGAACCGGCTGGACTCTGCCTCGTTGCTCTCATGACAGTAGTCACGGTCTTAGGAGTTAGTGGCATCAAAACACTGCTAATTGGGCTCTTCAGAGCGGCCGCTGATACTTACCTACCTATCCAGTCTTTTTTCGAGAGTTGTCATGGAGTGAGATATATTATGGGAGTCAATCGCTAGTTTTTCGAACATAGAAAAGTAATTTTTCCTCTTAAGTTGACGAGCTTATCTTTTGCCGTGTAGGAACATTTGATCTTTGTCATTTCGGTACTGAATCTGCTATCTTAATTAACTCCCTTTCTATTATACATTCAAAACACAAAAAGAAATGTCCTTGCTTATATATCTATACACTATATTATACTTACTTGTGTCCTAATTCGTGAGCAATCGTATGTGATAACATTATTCCATTATCCTCGTTAACACTGCAGGATTTCCTGGGCTTACACATTCCACCGACGTTAGCAAGTCCTAAGGTCCTGGCGAAGAAATAAATCTGAATTTTTGTACATTTGCTGTTGAAATGCTGTCGAGGTAAAGTAATTTGGAATCCTTTCGAATTCCAACATTCAAGTGTGCAGATCGGGATAACAATTAACTATTTCAAAACATACAAGCAGTCATTTCCGCAAATATTCCTCCTAGTCACCAATATGCCGACATCGTGGTGTTGTGGATCATTCTCGCTATCGCGGTTCAGTTTATGCTGCCAACTGTCCAAGTCCCAGTTCGTCAAAATGGATCCCGAATATGAATATGAAAATGAAATATTGAAATTTTAAATTAGCGAAAGTCTGCATACCAACTCAACTGATTTTCATAACATTTGCAACAGGATCAAGAGGTCATATTATATGCATATCTTACGAGCAAAACATTTGTAAATTTCGTTGGGCGTTCTCTGTTAAATTGAGATCAGGGTGCGCCTCCTCATCCTCGATTAGAATAATCCTAACGATAACGATTTGGATGGAATTACCAATACTGGGATCTTTATACAGGGAGGATACCATATTCATAATTGTCAGCATATATTGTTCGGCGTCATCGTGAAATGCAACCATGGAACTATCAACGACTATCAATGCTTCAACATGGCGTGGGCTGCTAATTGAACGTTTTGTGCGTCGACGGTGCTGTTGACGCGAATTTGCAGACGCACCACCATCTTTATGGTGATTCATGTGATTGTTATGGGTCTGAGCGTTTTGATGTCGTCGAATTTTCCGACCACGCTGAATAAATACCTGAATAAATGAGGGGAAATTATAGGCGGTGATATGTCCCGGTCCCTGAGGGCAATTCATTCTGCGAAGAGAAATGAACATGAGGAAATGGAATCAACTCACTTTGCCTTGGGGCTGCCATTCAATTTTCGTTTCGGTGCGACGCCGGGGCTCCTTAGTGCCGCAATTACTTATGTGCTGTTGCCTCTTTTTGTGGCGACCTTTGCGTTTTTTCTGCAATAAATATATAGGAATCTTTAAATTGTAGGGTCTCCTTATATTCTAAAAGATATCGCAATTGAAATAATGCAAAACTTGCGACGATATTGGTGTGCGAGACTTACTTTGGTTTGAACGGCAGATCTGTGAAATACTACGTGTGGATGGCCATCCCCTTCTGAGTATTCATGGTGCTTAGAAGGCTCAACAAAGTAGTCTCCATTGTGTGTTCGGAGATGAGCTGCCTGGAAGGACAATAAATATTGTATCGGTGATTTTTATTTTTGAAAAAAAAAAGCAGATCATTCGGAAAAAAATCGAATGGAGTAACACAAATTCAATCTTTTAAAAGTTTTAGTTTTAGGTTTAACAGCTAGCGTTGAGCTTTAGAAAACGCAGTCCACCTGATTAATTTATTGACGCAGATGAGTGCACTCAATAAAACGAAGCGAAGCCTCTCGTCTACCAAGCGCTAAAAGCTACCCTCTGTACGAGCTGACCTTCCTATTGACAAATCGTTAGGATCTAGACCGGGGAGTCGAAAAACCTTTCCTCCAATCGAGGGTGTTACGCAAACTATGCCCATTGGACAGTTTGCAGTCGAGGGTAACTCACCAAATTCGACCAGACACCTGGTCGATTCAGTGAGTAAGCTCGATTTTGTTAAGGGGGGCTATGACACCTCCTAATCCCCATACTCGTGGGAACTAAATGAGTACTACAGTGAAAAAATCAAATAAGAAACAAGCGAGACCCCATACAGCAGACAAACTGGCTCATCAGGTGGAAGTGCATCTCCGCAACACTACGAGCCAGGTGACTATACCCAAGCAGGGAGAGGTTGGCAAGTCAAGCAATGAGTCAAAGTCAACGTTGGAGGAGGGGAACGCTCCCAAGAAACACTAATCCGAGTCCAAGAGAGTGGAAATCCCGGGGAAATAAGGAGTAAAGATAGGAGCCGGGAGCTAGCTTTGTTGATGCGGTAGAGAGCATTCGACTGGCTCTACTGCCAAAACTATTTCCGGAGCAAATATTCGCTGAGAAGCAGGAAATAATTGAGGAATGCGATAACGAGCTCGTCTTCGCCGGCACCCGTTCTCGACCAAGTCTTATACTGGTAAACTGCAGGATGGAAGACCGGGCGGACTGGCTTAGGACTATAGTCCCTAAATTGCATAGATGGAAGGGAACAGAAATGTTGACTTGTGGTGCGGATGATGTACTACGGGCGCACACGGTTTACCTTCCCAAAGTTGCGACAGAAGGCTTCTATGCCTCTTCATCACTCAAAACATGGATCTTCACTCATGGTTATGGTGAGTGTTTAGAAGCAAGAAGAAGGACAAAGAGAAACTTCTCACGATCAGGGTAGCTGAACGATCCTTGGAGGCAATTAAACGTTATAGCTGCCTTATCAATTACAGATTCAGTAGCATATCTGCATACGTGTTCAGGGAGAAATGAAGGAAGGATACTTCGGAGGATACATCGGGTGGCAAGTCTACCGAGGTCCAAGAACGAATCGCAGAGGTCATAGAGGCTGGACAGAGCAAGGAAGTGGACCTGCTGCCCACAGAAGTGGTGAAATTGGACGACCTAGAGCTGCATATTTTAGGGCTCAAGCCGGACAGTGAAACACAAAGAAGTGCTATGTTGGAGGAGGAGGATGATATTCCCATATTGGAGGAGAACTCCAACCACAAATGGAGCTAATGGCCAGCACTAAAGAAGCCCCGCCCAGCCCAATTACAAGTGCAAATTCCAAGGATAATACTAAGATGGTGCTGGGTTAAGAAATCTAGGTATACCGCAAGCAGATTTACGGTTGGAAACGAGAAAGCTTGCAGGTAATTGGGGATACCTCTTGTGAAAAATTGAAAGCATGAATCAATCTCCAAAGGAACTTAAAATATATATGTATTTCAGATTATCCTATAGGAGACCTGGCGGTTGTCCAAGTCTCATTGGAAGCCGGGGGAAGAACTCGAGATGCAATCGTGGCAGATAAAATAATAAGACATCATAGGACAAAGGTCACCTGACTGACAATATGCTTCAGTTACAGGTGGGCGGTGACATCGGGAGCGAAATAGGGCTGAAATAGTTATGAAAGGGCCTCAACAGAATCACCGTTGGCACATATGAGGCCAGCTCTCTGTTAAGAGAGAAAAGTCATTAAGCGACGTATCAATGTAAAATAGGAAATTAGTCAGAGTGAAAGGTGCGAAAGCTTCTCAACCTCACGAAACAAACCGGGGATTGGTTGAGGTACAAAAGAGTACGGGCTGCGTATAGCAACGCGATTAGGGAAACAAAACCAAACAGCGACAGGGAATTCTCTGCAGAGATAGAACAAACAACTGAAGCATCCAGAATATACGAAACTATAGCCAAAGACAGGGTAATATATTCTGTCAGTCTAAAGAAGGAGAATGGAACAATTATCGATAATGAAAAGGACAAGGTACTTTTATTTTCCAGAACTCATTTCCGGGTGTTTTATCGCACCGCGGAAAAGAGGAGCATTCTGCCTGATATCCCAATAATGGACAGAAGGGGGAAAGCGATGAATGGGAAACTAGCGAAAAATATATGGTGGGAAGCTAGTGTAAGGTGGGCCGTGGGATCCTTTAAACCACTGAAATCACCCGGAGTAAATGGCGTTTTCCCAGTGCTACTTCAAAGGGAACTCATTATAGTATCCCTCCTCACAGTGGTAAGGGGAAACATAGCATTGGGGTCTATACCGAGGGCATAGAGGCAGGCAAGAGTTGCCTCTATTCCCAAAGCAGGTAAAAAGGATTTTCTCCATAATTCTTTCAGACTAATCTGTCTGACATCGTTCGTATTTAAAACAGTGGAGGAAGTCGAGGAAAACTATATCAGAAGAAGTTCTAATTCGCAGTCTCCTACATTCATGTCAACTGGGCAGGGAGTACTAGCGAGGCGGAGATCCAAATTCTTTTTAGACAGTATCCTGAATGGCTTATACCAATGGATAACATGAGATCGAGGTTTGATTTTGATAAGAAGTTTGAAGCGCGTAGCTACAAACCTCTGTCGTAGGCACCTCATTAACCCAATGATCACTTAAAATTCTGTTAACGGAAGCAATGATGTCATTGGTTGTCGAAATCAGTCAGTTTTTGGATCTTGGTCCTAGTGGCTGCTGGGAGAATCATATTCTGCAAGGCGAAATTATGTCGAAGCCTTATTATCAATTAGTACAACATCCCCAATGATGAAGCTTCTTCTGACTACTGGGGTCATGCAGTGTTTTACAGGTGGGGTATTCGAGTTGCTCCGATGACTCTACACTAAGTCAAACGAAAATTCATGAAAAATTTGTTGCCTGGTTGGAAGGGCAACTCGATTATTTTTCGCTATCGCTCAATAGTGGTTCGCAACGTGCCATTCCGGAAAACAAGTAATGAATGCGTCATAGAGTCAATGTCTGAGTCCTGTGGGATTTCGTTCCAAATCGCCGAAACGGTAGTAGGGGCGGGAGATAAATTTCTTGATTTATTTCGTGCAAAACATATAAAGCATAGGTCGTCCATTACTGATAGGTAGGTAGGTACTGTCATCTTGTCTCTGGGGTCCCATTAAAACAATTTTGCGCAAATTTTATTACCATGAGTAAGACCAAACTAGTCAGCTCTGCAGTAGGAGTTGGGAAGGAATTTAGAGGAGAGCTGCTGCAATACAGATAATGTCACTGCAATTCATCCGATAACCATCTTAGGCGCGGATTTCCTGTGCCACTATGGTTTACTAGTGGATATCCATAATAGGTCCCTCATTGACCCCACAACTTCCCTCAGGTAATCAGGAAAAAACTCATTCTGCTCACCCACCATTCTTTCCATTGTTTTTGAAGAAGTTGCCCGCGCACGCTGTTGGTCTTTGCCACTTCACATGGTCTCTAAACCCAATGCCGAATGGAGACCTTATGGCAACTACAAACTTCTGAATGCTCAGACCTTTCCAGATCGCTGTCCATGATTTTGCACACTTTATCGCAAACTGGCGTATATTCTCGACCTTGGACTTAGTGGAAGTATACCATCAAATTCCTGTAGGTCGCGAAGACGTTAAGAAAACCGCAATATGCACACTTTTTAAGTTCACTAGGATGACTTTTGGACTGTGCAACGCGGCGCACACCTTTCAAAGATCCATCCACTCTGTGCTACGAAACCTTAACTTCTGTTTTGTATATTTGGGTGATATTCTGGTCGCGTCTTCCTCGGTGTCCGAGCATATAGAACACATCGAGTGCATTTTCAACTTCTCCTTGAGGCTAGTCTAGTACTCAACGTTGAAAAGTGCAAATTGTTGCAATCACAGGTGGGATTCCTAGGCCACCTGATTATCCTTGAAGGCACCCTATCAAACCTAGTCAAGGTGTAAGCGATTTTAAGCTTCTCGCTTGCAAAAACTGTTAAGGATCTGAGAAGGTACTCGGCCATGTTGAATTTCTATTGTCGTTTCTTGCCCAAGGTCATCCACAATCAATCGATCCTTGACGCCTTCTTGTCTGGACAGAAAACCAAAGATACTCGTCTGATGGCGTGGTTCCTAGAGTCTGTCCAGGCATTTGATGCCACCAAGCAATAGCTGGTTATGTTACAATTCCGACGATCTCTTAGTAAGATGCACCCCTAGCTGTATTCCCCGATGCCTCAGACATTGCCGTAGGTGCTGCTATTCACCAAAAAGTGAATCAAATCTGGCAGCGGTTGAGCTTCTTTTCCAAACAGCTCGATCCCGCTTATCGGAACTACAAGACCTATGATTGCGAGTTATTTGGACATTAATTGTTAGGCCAGACAGTGCATCGCATGCCAGAAGTGCAAAAAAAAAAACAAAGCATGTGAGGAAAGAGGTAGGAGTGTCCTCTCGGCCCTCCAAGCGTTTCCACACAATCCACCGCGACATGATTGGCCCTTGAGAGGTATTGTCTCAGAATCATCGATAGTTTCACGAGATGGCCTGACGCAATACCTCAGAAAGAGATCACTGCACAATCTTGTGCAGAGGCCTTCTGTGGAGAATGTGTGCCGGAAATTATAACCACCGACCAGGGAATGCAGTTTGAGTCCTCCCTTTTCTCAAAGTTGGGCAAACTCCTCGGCTTTAAACGCCACCGGGCAACAACTTACCACCTGCAGTCCAACGAAAATGCTTGAAAGGTGGCACAGGACGCTGGAGGCCGCAGTAATCGCCCAAGGCGACCCTTCTTGGTCACAGGTCCTGCCACACGATCTTCGTCGCCTTCGAACAGCCAATCACGAAGAATTCTTTGCCAGTCCGCGGAACTGGTACGCGCGGAGAATCTGAGACTCCCCAGCGGCCCTGTTCTTGACATCAGGTCGGGACTCAGTTATACCGGTTTGTTGTGCCTTCTTAAGGAGGCAATGCCAAAACTGAAGCCGTCACCACCCGCCAAACAGGCGAAAACCGTGACTGACGTACCCAGGGATCTCGAATTCTGTGCGTACGTCCTAATTAGGACGCCGTTACAGTCACTTTATGAAAGCCCTTTCGCACTCCTTGAGCAAGGTCGACATTATTATAGCCTCATCGTCAGAGGCACGACCAAACGGGTCTCCTCGGTTTGGCTAAAGCCCTTTGTCGCGCAAGAAAACGTAAAGCTTATCAATCAGATTGGCCACATTGCAATCGATTCGCAGTTGATGACCCACAAGAGTTACTCTCAGTATTCGCCTGTAGTTCAGAAGAGAAAGGGCTACCTCATTGCAGATACCCTAAACAGATTTAGCAATCGATCAAGGAATATCTGTAAGCTTCGGAACAAGATTAAATGTGCACTTATTTCTAGCAAGACACACAGAAATAAAAATGATTTCGGATTCGTGTGTTGTGGGTCGAATGAATTTGAACGTTCTGGTAAGCCTTTTAATGATCTCAACAAGGACATCAGGAATGTTCATTTCATCCACAGGACGTGGATAAAATGCTTATCGACGTAATTTGTGTTCTCAGATTGTGCGTCCTACCAAAAATTAAACATCTCGACAATGCAATTCATTATTTTGCGATTTATGAAAGAAAATCCGGGGCTGGACTGGAATTTATACGGAAAATAGAGGCCCCCTTGTTATTGATTTAAATATCTGAACACTCCCGGGCCGAGGTAATCATCCTTTTTCTCTTTCTCTCGTCAAATCTGCCTTAAAAGCTAATCCAAGACGAGTGGTAGTTTTTCAGTTTGAGACACCTTCCAGGAACCACCAACGAGCAGAATTTGTGGTAATTATTCACTTGTTTAGTTACAATCGGACTAGCAGTATCAGTGCGATCTATTAATTGCACACTGACAAATACTATTCTAGATAAATTTGATTCCAAAAACCCAGTCCATCAATCTTTTCCCCAGATATCGCGTACAACATCACATCTTCCTATCCATTCAAAACAAAAGATTTAAGCCAGTAACCCGATTATAACCATACAGTTCTCAGTTAAGTTCGTGTTATTGCAAATGCAAATCGTTGGTCATAAATTGTCCCCAAGATCTCTAAACTGTATCAGACCACACAAGTAGAGAAGCGTTGAATGTCTAATTGTAAACGTATTATTTGTGTCAGCGCTAACAGAATAATTTACGACATTCGAGTCTGTCGTCTGGCAATTCCTAGAACTAAGCCAACTATAAATCTCCTTGATAATTACTAGCATCTTGCCGTAAAGTATCTTTTCGATTGAGTTATGTGTTGTCGCAGCGGAAAAAAGCTTGATCTAGATTATATAAACGTTGTTTGTAGATGCCGTGAGGAGTATGATTACCCGCTAGGGTGGGTCGAAAATATTATGCAAAGCCGTAATTATGAACAACTGTCGTAAGGGAAGTGAGTAGATGGTCCAAGGATTTCTTGTAAAGTGAGTAGATACGTAATTTAGATTGTTGTGCTTCTCTGGAATGTCTTCCCATCGAATTCGTTTTAGCTAATAACTATCAGGCAAAAGAAGAAATCAACCGCAAACAGGCTCCTGCGCTAATTGAGATGTTTTCCAGTTTGCACTCATAAACAAAATGTGATTAATGGACCGATTACACTAAATGTTCAACATTTCCCAAACAACTAAATCGTGACCAGAACCACCATTTTAAAGGAGACTAATGGCTTAAACTGCTTCGTTTGCATGAATCTACGATAGAGATGGTACCGTCAGCAAATAAATTCTGAGAATGGGAAAACATACATTTGGATGTAAAATTCTCTCCATGGAATCCATAAATTAAAGATTGATTTTAACAGATTCAATAGAGCATGTGGTGGCAAAATGTTGAGTTTGTTTCGAATAATTACTTAATTCGTTCTTAGGTAACGACGTGATGGCCAAGGTTATGCTTCTGACGCTGGACTTGACAGATATCTTCTTAAGAAATGTCCAGCACCTGAGAGGTGGTAAGAGTTATGGAGAAGATACTGTGAAAATTGGCTAGGTTATCGCCAGTTGTGTATGATCCTTTTGTAAGTACTTTTAGAATTTAAGGATGTAATGATGTGTCGTCGCCTCAAAGTCAATTGGCAATTAACAAAAAAATTCACAGAAACTCTGGTCTTTTTGACAGAAATACCGTCTGCGAACCAATAAAAGCCCGCAATTGACTAGCGTGAGTAGTTCGTGTTTTTCAATCAAGAATGCAATATAAATAAGTGAAAAATTTATATATAATAAACTCAACTTCTCAGACTCTTGCGGCAATTTAATGGAAACACATAACCCCAGCAACCCAACCGCTCCATTAATAAATCACTTTGAAACTTTTCTGATCTTTGTCTCCTCTTTGGAGTGCGGAAACTTCTCTGGGGTGAAAAATAAATATCTAGATGACATGCAATAATCATTAAGTGCTATTAACTTCAAATTAGCAGCTCGTTAATGTAAATCTGCAAGAAAATTATATTAAAAAATTTAAACTGGACAAATTGGGTATGATTAAAGTGGGGTAAAATATGGTGATTAGTGTGTGATGGTAGAACTACCTCCATTATTGGCAAGATCATGTGGGGAATGCTACTGACGCAGAGAGGACAGGTTGTCGAAGTGAATGCTTTTATGGGAATTCCCATTCTGAGATATATTGATTTCTTTGTTTTAATTGTGCTCAAATCCTATCAAAAATGTTGCTGAGATGTGAATATAGTAATCATGACGTTGAAATTAATGAAACCGTGGAATCAAATGACGCCAATGTACGAAGATCGCCATAATCGAATCCGCCTTTTAAAATAAACAAATCGTGATATACCACTTACCTTGCAAATGTTATGAATCTTTTTTTAGAGGAAAGCCTGTTGGCAGTCTTACGAGTTGAAAGTTTTTTAATACCAGCTATATTTTGCCTTCTGACTGAACCTGACTGAAATTGATACTTTATGTGTTTACTTACAATGCCATTACATGCTGAAAGAGCCACCCTTGATCCTTCTTGACCACGAACTTTTCCATGGTAGTGGCAATTCACATGACGAGACGGTCTTTTTCGGGTGCGGATTTCTCTTTTGTGCCTTTCGACTATGAGTCCAGGGGCCATGAAGTAATTATGAGGCCTAAAGGAGAGAGAGAAAAATTAGTTAGTTGGATTGAGATGGATATATAACCATTTAAATGATGGAAGGTCCAATAAATTTTTACGAAATGTATGGGTTTATTCCACTAACCATACTATGTTACCTCCTCTGAACTGATTATAACACTACTGTGGGAGCACGTTAAAGGTAAGGGACAGTGTCCATGCGTCAGGAGTTCGTCCACCGTTTTTTGGGGCCCTTGCTGAAGCTTAATGAAGCTGTTGTTGCAGCCGGTGGGCAAACGGATTCTTGACTATAGTGCCTTAGTGGTGGTCAAATGATACTAATGATAATTACAGAGTGACACCGTGATCTGGTATATGGCTAGCACAAATTCTGTGAAACGTCTCCTGTATTTTAACATCGACAGTTCTGCTATGGAGTCCTACTTTAACCTCCATGCGGTGATCATTTTGTGTTTTGGCGTCCAAACTGCAGACGGAGGAGGGTGAAGACGAGTCTTTTGCGCCTTGAAACAAAAACAAACCGCACCAGCCCTTCTGTTAGGGAGTAGATCGAAGCGCTGACAATGCTTTCTTGGAAAACATCAACGTCTCCAGGAACCCAGGACGAAGCCTTGGATTGGACCGGTCAAACAGCAACGATTTCGGTAACGTAAAATGGACTACTTTTTGAGGTCTTGGAATGTGTGATCCGGCCTCCTTTCAAACCTGCGCACTGCGGGAGCTTCCTCAGGAAGCATTCCGTAACAACATTAGTATCCTCGCGCTCCAAGAAACAAAATGGCTCGGAAGCGGAGTAAATCATTGCGGACCACAATATTTACCAGCGGGAAAGAGCAAGGAAACAGAGAATTCGGTGTCACCTTTGTCATAAACATCATCTTTATGCAGCGGAGGACAAAGATGATGTCGCTGAAGACGAATTCTGCACCCGACTGGACAGTATTTTTGACGGGTTGTCCTTAAATGACATCAAAGTATTATTGGGAGACTTCACCATTAAAATTGGCAACGAACTGTTCCCTAGAGGTAGAGTGGAGCAGAGCTCCATAATGAAACCGAAGACTCATTGACTTCGCCAGCAGCAAATATTCAGCCATAAGCTCCACTTGCTTTCCCCATAAGAATATACATAAAATGACGCGAACATCACCAAACGGGCAAGCAGACATTCAATCAAATCGTCCTCGTCATAGAAAGAGCTGTCTCAAACATATTGAACGTGAGGACGCTACGAGGTGCTAGCTGTGACTTGAAACATTTCACGGTTAGAGGGAAATGCGGTTTGAAAATATCCAGAGTCACAGAAGCTGGACTCCTAAGAGCAATGTGAAAAGGTTGGAAGACGACACAGTTAAAGTGACTTACAAGTCCACAATCAAGGTACATCATTTCGGCGGAATACCTCATGCTGGTTCCGAGACGAAAAGTTAGGGATGGTATCCAGAGTGTTGCTAAAAACACCCTTGGGCATGTAGAACGGAGGAACCGAAACGAATGGTTTAATGATGCCTGCCTGGAAGCGATTAACAAGAAAAACGAAGCTTACAAACTACTAATCAAAAGATGAACCCGAGCTAGAGAGGGCAGGTATTTAGCACAGTGACACAGACGAGGAGAGGTTTTATACCGCGAACCACCCTCTGTAATGATCAGAATGGCAATATCATCAGCGACGCGACTCAAATAAAACCAAAGTGAGTTCAGTATTTTTAAGACCTCCGGACGACACATTTCCAGCTCTTTGTCAAACCGGATGATTCAAACGGAGAACAAGTGCCACACCCTTGACTTTAAGGAAGGGATGGTTTGACCCTTAGCCTTGGTGCTCGAATGCGTCATCAGGAAGGTGGCATCAGTTGATAACACAGGGACGTTACTGGGAAAATCCGCGCAATTGGTGGCGTATGCAGACGAGTTGGATATTCTTGCCTGATTGATGCTTCGTGCGAAGGGAGTGTTCGAGCAGATTGAGTCAGCAGCAAGTGAAGTTGGGCTCAGTGTGAATTTTGAAAGGCGGCTCCTGGTACGCTCAACATCACAATCGCGAGCAAGATTTCCTACTCTCGAAGGATGGAAAACGAAAAACACGAAATCAAAAGGGAGGCTACTGCCGCTCATAAAGCATTTTATGCGGTCCTTCCCATAATGAATAAAAATAAGGTACACAGAAGCAATAAACTACGCATCTTCAAGATATTAATCCGTTCCTTCGAAAGATTTCCGGAGCCGTAAGGGAAGGAGATGCCCAGCGAATCAGATATAATCATGAATTGTATGAATTATTTGATGACCCACCAGCATCGGCACTAGTCAAAATCCGGAAATTGGAATGGGCTGGTCTAAGGAAACGAAGTACTCAGAGGACTCTACGATTTTCTAACAGAAGCACGCGGTCCCTGGTTCGAGATAATTGGAGGCGATGCATCCGCGAGGACAAATCTCGATTTGAGCTGTAGCGTCATCGAAGAAGATATTGGAAAATTGTGGTATTTAATCATGGAGGTGTGATATTTAAGTTCATGGAGAGGTACTCCGTGATGTTGAGATTCATCCATATCCATATTATCGATGCCTCTTTGTCAGCAGGGATTTATGGTGATCATTGCGGTGGTTGGATATGAATATCGTTTTTCCTGGATACACTGACACATTTAATGGAGGCAAAGTGAAAGCAGGGAAAAAACTTGCTTGGTGACCGCATTTCTGAATGGTATGAATTTATTAGTGAGCGATTGAATATTCGCCCAAACAGCTGAATAAGGATACTAAACTGTCCTACGTTGAGCTATTGGGGAGCAAAACACTTAAGAAGGAATTGCGAAAATTCCACGACACCGCAGGTAATACCTCCGTAAGCAGAGAATAGAAAGGGATATGCAAGGAGTAGAGATAAAAAAACGTGATGTCCCTTTTCATGCCCTTGAGGCATAGGCTCTTAGGCTATCTCGGTTCTCATAGTACCAAGTAACCTGTTATAAGGCTTTTCGACAATATGACCACTTGGGATGATATTCTATATTCGGATATGGTTCACCCCATTGAGTATGGGAGAGCGGCGATCATGAATGGTTTCCCAGGTATTAACTTACCCCTGGGACAAAAGATTATAACTTATTTGACTAATCCTGATTTAAAACTTTTAACTTTCTTTTATTGGTATGTACTTTTAGGGTTGAAAATCGAATAAATTAACATAAAATGACATGACTTACTCCAATTCCAAATGTAACGTCTCATTACCAACTTCGATGTGATAATGTAAGTCTTTGCCATGGATATCATGATGATGGGTTAGATTATGTGATATATGTTGTCCCTTATGATCTACTTTTCGAGGAATGACTAAATGACCAGTGCTTATATTGTGGGTATATTTGCCTGAAAGAAAAGAGAAATTATATTCGATACATCTTCTATGTTTGCGAAATTTAAATGAAATTAAATTGAATTTAAAAATACCAAGAAGGTCCTTAGGTTTGCCAATTAATTAAGTCCGGTTGGGTAGTGTTTTTTCTAATCCACTTTTCTCGAAGACCAAAGTAAGTATAAATCTTAGATTGCAAATCTGGAAATTCAGGAAATAGAATAGGATCTAAGAACGTTCAATGTCGCCATTGATGGTCCTAACTCTGTTTGAGAGCGGAATAGGACAGACTCACTCCAGCCTGAATGGCCGTTTAAACCTTCGGCGCCGCAGGGAATAGGCGGAGTCAGCCCCATCCAGATTAATGACATTTTCTAATAAGGCGAGAAATCGCTGCTAGTGATCCCCCGGTGAGTGCGGGGTGGTAAAATTTGTTAAAAGTATTCTCTTCTTGTCGTAAAAGGCGACTAAAGATATCGCATCCGCTAGACACACTCTCTTGTCCAGGTTCAGGAAATCGATACCAGAGTACTAACTGCGAGATTACAGTATAGGATGTGGTGCATTTCAATATTGCAGTGTTACGCGTTAGCGAAGATTTCCGTTGTAGGGGAGAAGTAGACCTTCTATGAGCAACGGAAAACAATCTAGGAGTGGCTTTCTAAAGGTGACATTACCATCGTGGTGGGAGATCTGAATGCGGCAGTTTGCTGTTTCCTGCAGCTTCCACTGCCTCGTCTTTAGTGGGCTGGCACAATGTTTGAATGCAGAGCCTGCTATAACGTCTGTTAGATCTCAACTAACCGGAAATGTACATCTAGTCAACCACATCGCTTTCAGCACTAGATATTGGAGCTGTCTTCCGAGTGTCTGAACCAAAAGAGGTGCTGACATCAGTATTGAGCGAGACTACTACTTGATTCTCGCCTACTTACGCTTGCGTATCGCATCCACATCTTTTCGTTTCGACTTCCGAAGCTCAACAAGTGACACATAGTGAAAAAACCATCTTACTAACTGGACGGTAGGCAACGCCGGGGAATATTGATAAGCACTGCGCCGTTATCAGAACTACTGTCTGAGGTTGTTCGCCGCATCCCTAACTAACAGCATAAGGTCTGGTTGAACTGTCAGGGGCTGACGAGACATGGACGCGGATCGACGTGCATTGGAAACTGAAAGCTCTTATTGCCTCTGCCAGTGGGGGCGAAGATAATGCGCTTGAGCTCCACTACCGGGAAAAATCTCCAGAAGAGAAGTATTGCATGCGCCATGAGGAAAGAGAATTTGTAATTGCGCTAATCAGGCAAGTAGAAAATTTGCACCACGACAACGAGCAGCCAAAGAGGTTGGTGGAAACACTTGACCTCGGTTGTCTCTAAGTAGACGGAAAGTTATCGGCCCGACCGCGTAAGCGTATTAGACTCGGCATGCTCCTTGGTTTCCTCAAGCATCACTTCAAACTCTTCCGATATAGCTACCCATTTTAAATTGCTAATGTATCACATTGTGGGACGAAATGGAGATCATTTATACATTGTTGAACCCGATCATTGGGTCTATAGGAAATTATCGGGGAATTGTGTTTGTAAACCCCGGGATTTAGTAGCCACGAGACGTATAAAGGAGTTGTCCGAGAAATGACTACTTGCGGATTACTATGCAAGGATTCTTGGGTAACATTAAAATAGAGCATAAGAATCGCGCGTGGTTGGTTATGCAGATGATGAGATGCCTGTTGCTGGGTCTACTGTTGAATAGGCTTTGCATGATGATATAGACGAATGGATGATTGCTGACGATTTCAGTTTTGCGCTAGAAAAGTCGAGGCAGTAATACTTATAAGAAAGTAGATTCCGACCCCCAGTTCTGTAGTGATGGGCGGTGATTATAGAGTGAAAACCAACGATTAAGTACTCTACCGCTCTGAAACTTAATCTGAATAGAATTAATGTTATCAGGCAATTGAAATTACTTCACGCATGTGCGCAACTTGGATGAAGTGGCGTTCCACAACTGGTATTGTTTGTAATCGATGCATCAATGGTGCAATGGTGTCCGCCCCGTTGCTCTCTATGGTTCTGAATGGAGGTCGACCATAAATGGCAATGAACGATGCCTAGCGATGATGAAGATGAAGATGTTGCATTCAGTCAGTAGCATTTGACTGAGTGAAGTGATGCAACCCATTAAGATGAGCCAACCCTGGGTCTGAACGGGGTAAAAGCTGAACAAGAAGAAGTTGGGGATCGCACCTCCAGCAGTCCATTTTTTTCAAACGGCATGCCTCTTAACAAGGAGATGTGCCCAAGTGTTTTGTGCAGGTACAAAGATGGAAAGCTTTCCGGGTGAAGTCTCCCTACTGTACTATCTCAGAGCTGGTTTTGATGATCGTGGTCTCTTGAGTGATTTTCGTTACTCTCCTTGCTAAGGAATGTATCCTATGTAAGCGCAGGGGAGATAACTCAAGACGGGTGGTTACTCGTGAGGAGCGGTGGCATGCACTGCTTGAGTGGTAATTCGATAAGCTTAATGCCATTTGTTCGGCAATGAACGGATGGGTGATATCAATCCCACCTTTTTATCTTGGTCGATGTCACTGGAAAATATTTTCAGAGAGAAGCAGAAGAATTATGACAAATGGTGTCATGTTGCATACTACGACGGCATGCTTTTTCTTGCGAGGAAAACTGATCTTGACGAACAGAGGGGATCGGATGGTGGGGGTTTCATTAAATAAACAACTTCCCTTGCTTGTCTATTTCGTCGTTGGTAAAAGGACTTTCGTAGCTTCCAAGTTTTCTATAGCAAGGAAACGGGAGTTTTGCCCAAAGTTATGTTTCAAGCGTTTCGTGTTAGTTATCTGATGACAAGGAGGCGTTTACTTGGTAGTCGACCGCTGATTGCGATTTTAATTCGGTTTCCTGGCCGTCTGCCGAAGTCGCACCTTCCACAATATTTGGCGTGTGAAGATCCTTGCATATTCTTAATCTGGGTCGCCTATTTTTTCGATGGATATATGATCTCTGAGGAGCCAACGATTTTGGATTTTTCGTGAATTCCTCGAGAATAAGGTAAACTGATAATGCTTTCACGTAAGACGTGAGTATTTGCCGTTTTTAAGGAATTGGGTAAACACAAAACCTTATTAAAATCGGTTTACTGTCTGTCTATCTGTCTGTCCGTTACACGCATTTTTCTCGGAGATGGTTATAAGGATTGACACCAAATTTGGTAGAAAGGTGGGAACACATATAGTGAGGTACATCTTTTTACGTCGAATCTAAGGGGGGTCCCCATTGATGCAAATTGGTGTGTTCCTTTTTTTTTGTCATCAAGTACAGTCATGTGGGGTATCAAATGAAAGGTCTCGATTAGTAATTTTCGAAGCCGCTCTTAGTTTTGACATTTGTTGGAAAGGTGGGGAGTGTGAGGGGTTGAAAGTGATCATTTCTTTGACGGACGCATTCTCAGAAACTACTTAAACGAAAAATCTGAAAGAAACCAAGAGGCTTCCACTATATGGTGCCTAGGCTCCGAAATATCTCCATACCGATACCTGTTCAAATAAAGTTAATAATAGTACCTTACTATAATTTTTAGTAATTGGCAGGTAAACCCCTTTAAGTTCATCCTAGAATCACGAAGCAATGTAGGCTATAGCATAGAGAATGATTCTACTAAATTTGGTAAAAATCGCACTATTATTAACAAAGTTATAATAGGTCAAAGCTGCCACTTCTGTGTAAATTCAAGACTTTGAAAGTCAATATCACTTGAAAGTGGATATTCTCACATAATATATGTATATATTACGTGCTACGTACCAATTTGACAAATGCACACTCAAATCTCTTTATAAAAGAAATACACAAAACCTTTCATACCTGAAGCGTCTAGCTTCCGGTTTCTCGACTTCTTACTTTCCTATAATCAGTACAGACTTAGCATTGTTACCGCTAGATGCGGCATCCGTTCGAAAAGTCTAGTTTAACTAAGGTACCCGGGAAGAAAATCATTAGGGGTAAAAATTCTTCTGTCGTTCACCCCGTTCTTCCCATTTTCGGTCATTAGTATTTTCTGTGTTTAAATCTAAATTTTGCCAAGGGAGAGGCTTAGGGTTCCTCTAAGTCAAGATGATTAGATATAGCCACTAGAATTTACAGATCGGGAAATGAAGCGAAAAAGGGTGAATAACTTAATTAGTCATTTTGAACAGGATTGCTTAATTTTCTTGAGGTGTTGGGGTATTACTTGGTGTCGTTCAATATATTGGCAGCGTTATATCTGAATTCCTTGTTCTGTTCAAAATCAGGAAGCGCAAGCGCTAGTAAATGGGAATAGTACATGCAAAATCTTCGCTACTGTTGAAAGTGGTCGCTATTGTATTCTCGTCTGCCACAATAAAAAACTAAGAACTCCCATTGAGAAATGGCAACAATTCCGAAAGGGTCATATCGTGCAGTGCAACCCACAGCAACAGGATGATCGATGAGTGCCTGCTCTAGGAGAAAGAAGAGTTTTATAGGATGGTTGCCAACAGTACTCTGATACCGTTGGTATAGCTACACCTCGTTGAAACCCTCAGATATGGATCCTCCTTCTTGGCCCTTAGGAATTTTATTTTTCAACTTTGAAGACATATACCCAGGTTCTGTTCGCCAAGCATATAGGTGGCGTGCCTTTCCCTCCTTTGTAGACCATCTCACATTCTCTGTCCTTTTCAGGTCCATGTTAATAATTGTGAACATGAGTTGGTCGCTGGGAGTAATTGGTAGCGCTCGCGGAAATTTTGATTATTACGCTTAAACTTTGGTTCAGTCTCCAGAATCTTTTTCACAAACATTCGTGCAGAATGGAAAACTGTCTCTCCGCCTGCCTGACTGATTTTATTCGATCCTGACCCACCAGCCTTAACCGCCCCTAAAACTGTAGAAGTGGGCTTTGATACAGAGCACTTTAAAGCGTCGATCACCACTATTGCTTAGGTCTTGTACTTCTTATGTGCATTAAAGTACTGCGTCCATTGAGGGACTCACCGGGGCTATCAGCTTTCCTCACCTTCCGCCGAAGATTATGCTTCCTCGGCTCCAATTTTACTGGATACTGACACACCTGGTAGTACAGCGGAGACCATGCTCCCATTTCCAAGTATTTTCGCTTTTTTTGCAGGTGTCAAAAAGTTGAAATCAATAAAATAAATCGCTATCGCTATAACTATTTCTTCAAATATCTGAGTTTACCCAGTGATTGCATTCTGAGGGCAATTAGCGTTCATACTGTGTTACCAGTGGTTGCATAGGTACAAAAACTAAATCACTTTATACCTATTCGTGATTCATCTAATTTCCATGATGTAATTCACATCTTAAAGCTTGTTCAATCCGATCGCAAATTTTTGACATTTATCCTTTCATCTCCAAGTCACGGCAACTGCTCTTCTGCGCAAACAACGGAAATAATAAAGATCAGTGGATGATTCAGTTTTCATTTGATATTCAAATTGTCGAAAAAGTCCGATTTCTGTTAGATTCCATTTCCATGAGGCTACGATGTCCATTGATATTTATTTCAACCAGACGAAATTAACAAAGAAAATAACATTTTATCGAGGAATCAAGAAAACAATATCACATTACACCCGAATAATTAGCATATCATGACTGTGGTCATCATGCCAAGATTCCAGATTCAATGGAAGGTTCTAGTGGCGTCAGCTTCAACATTTCTTCGGGGAATTATGTATTTAATGAATTTTTACGATGGAAATTTTTATTTATTCCTGACAAATTTATACATTTTTGAAGCGCAATAATTATGACCTTGAAAATTGACCTGGAAAACACTCATATACAGCAAAAGCGATAATTTTGGTATTTTTCTGGCGCCTCCATTTTTAACGATCTTAGGATGCGCAGTCGCTTCCTATTATGTTACGCCCCAGACATAACATCAAGACTGCACAAAAAAACCTTAAACTCAGTGCAGTCATCAATATTTTTAGATATTTTATTATCTAGTTTGGCTTGTTAAAATCCCCAAACACTTAAATGTAAAACTCAATAAAATTTAATAAAATTCAATATTGTCACGATTCGAAACCCCCAAACGTTATATGATCTACTTAAGATAAGATCTATCTATTCCCAGACAAAAATTACATTTGGCCAATTTCGCCATTTTACGATAAGAATCGAAAAAGATACAAAAAGTTGTTCACAGTTTTCCGTAATTGGTTGCATCCTTGATTCGATCTGCTGACATGCTGAGAACTTGCGCAGTTAGTTCCCGTTCCAATTTTTCTAGTTGAAATTCACTGAAAATCGATGGGAACGGACTTCAGGACAAAAAACATTATTATCGATGATTTTAATTGGGGGGCAATAAATATGCTTATCAAGTGACCGGATGAAGACATAATGTGAGGTGATTTGTAAAACATGACGCATTAAATGTTGTAATAAATCAGTTTGGTCGTTAAATGCAATATATTTTGACTATTGCGATCTCTATCTTGGATCTGCGGATACTAATTTGGGTTTATATGGACTAGATATGAAAATGTTATCAAAATATAAATGTGGAAACGTATCCATTATGTAGACAAATAAATAAGGATTAGATCGACTTTAACGTGCTAATGGAAAATTTTATTGGCGCCAACAATCAAGCACTCAATGTGCGTACATCCTTTTTAGATTTATTGAGATGTTTTTGTCTTTACTAGATTGAGATATCAAATTTAAAATTGAAATTCGCAATAGTGACCTATATCGAGGGGAACTGCACTGTCACGTCATTCCGGTCCTGGTAAAATTCAACAGAAGTCAGGTCCAAAAACTGGAGGCTTGGTGGCTTGGTGACTGAGTCGCGCCCTAATTACGGTCAGAATGGCATTGAAATCGCGAATTGGGGGCGGGTTAACGCTGGGGATCATATTGACCACAAGGAACAGCTCTGCTAATGCAGCTGACAGGTTTGCTTAGGCAACAGATAAACTGAAACGAGGAGATAAGTCAGCTCAGAAAGAACATACCTCTGGCAGTTTTTGGCTCCGTTGCAGCAATGAGGCTACTCAGACAAAAGATTCACTTTTGCATTGTCGATCTGTGTGCCAAGAGGATCACCCATGGAAGCCTATTTGAAGCAAGTGAACTTAATCCACGAACATTAATTTGGAAAATTTAGAAGGGTATGGACAATGCTAGTGGATGCTCCCCACTTCATGAGGGCACTATCTGCTATATGCAGCCTATTATGAGGGCACGATGGAAGGCAAATGAGCCTCATTGATAATGCAACATTCGTGGCACCAAAGATGCACCAAAGAAAGTGAACAACTTGAAGAAGTGGAAGAAACCCAGCCTGAATCGTCGAAGAATAATTGAAGCACAGTTAATGTATTAGCTATCTTCTTTGTTTTGGGTATAGGGTAGGTGAATGCGTTTACGCACAGAGTATTGAACTTCCGCAACAGAACGCTGTCGGACTACATCACTTCGGACTAGCCTCCCGGCTTCAAGTCAGGGCAGTTAAGACAATGTTGTCTGGAGAGGGCTCTCCTGTGTTTGCATAAAGCTGCTGACGAAATCCGTCTCATCTTTCACAAAAGAAAAAGGTATGCCCAGCATCGGCCGTTACTCCATTGCAGATCACACAATCAGGAGATCACGCCTTACCAGTCCCGTGCAGGTAAGATTGAAAACTCCCATCCCCACTTAGAAGTTAGGTGAAGAAGTGATCAGTCCCACCGTGCGTTCGGGTTAGCCGCGGATCAAAATTGTCGATGAGCCGCACCCCCCCCTGAGTTGCCACTCAGTAAGGGTGTATTGACGTCTTCCTTCAGTTTAAGCCCTTGCGGCGGTAGATAGCTTTACTTTCATTAACAAGGAGGGCAACGGGAATCATTCCCGCGATCATCGTCACGGCCGGTTCTGAGACAGTGAGTGAGTGAGTCTCTGCACTTTAGCAAGGCTCTTACGATGCACCTCCTTTTCATCAGCCCTTATTTCCGCATTACTGACCAGGCGCGACTCTTCTGATGTGTCGAATCTTAACAAATTATCATAGGAAGAATTCCAGAGGTCTGGTCTTAAGATGGATCCCTGTGCTACTCCCAACGTAATGTCCATCTTCTGACCCTCTAGCGTCTCATAGAGTAGGGTCTTTAGGTCTTCAGATAATCTCTCAATATCCGCAAGAGACAGTTAAGCACGTGGATTGAGTTTTCTAATGTACCTAGCACATCCGTCCATTTTACGGAATTGAAGGCATTTATGACATAGTGTTATGAGGAGCACTATCCGTCGAGATCAGCGGCTATGTGCCTCGGTAGCATCCAAGACCTCCATAGCAGAATCCACCGTGCATCTCTGTTCTGAACTTTAACTGCCTTGGCGATAAGTCCCCGGCAGCGTAGATCGCTTCAGTGAGTCTACTCCTGATGGGCTGTTCGAGCACTTTCCCGGCCATGTGAAGCATACGTAGCGGTCGATATGTAGACGTAGCTCAGGGTCTCTTTTCGCTTGCTGATCAGCGCGAGTCTCGCTACATTTCAACGACAAGGAAAAATGCCCTTCTTCCAGCAAGCTTTGAACGGCCCGAGCAGCAATTCTGACCGTTGGCGGAACACCAGTTTGTAAATTCCCGCTGGGATACCACCTTCTTGTTTTTCAAAGTGAGAACCGCTTCTTCGAGCTCTCTAATTGAAAAAAGGGGGCAATCCGCGCTATTGACATCAATCCGTGCGGGATGTCTGAGGAATAATGCCCGTGCAATGCGATCCATCCGGTCGCAACTTAGTATGGAAAGCTTCCGCAGAACCCCGACTTTCCGAGTGGCAAGCTTATAGCCAAGTCCCCGCGGGTTTTCATTCACCTCATTGTCCAGGTTCTGCCTGCTGCATGCTTTGTTTTTATTTATTGAGTTGCGGAGTCTCCTTTTTGCTGTTCTATATTTGGCAAATGCCTCCTCGTTGGCGTGTAAACGTTGTGCCAAACAGTGGAGTTTACGATACTTCCTCCGAGGGGTGGCAATTTCTGTCGTCCGCCAATAGGTAGAAGGCTTGTCACGACGGGGGCTCTTTCGGGTCAGGGTTCATCGTTGAGTTTACGACAGTGTCAGCTGCAACACTATCATCCCCCGAAGCGTCCTCCACATGCAGGGGGAGCGTCGGGATGGTGCACACTGGCAAGTAGCGTCAACCACTTCGAACGCGATGTTTTGGTGATCACTTACTGAGAAGCCTTCCAGGATTCGCCACTTGTCCACTGATGGTGCCAATGATCCCGACGTAAAAATGATGTCAGAGATGATTCCTTCGCAATCTGGGGCCCGAAACTTTGGCATAGGTCCAGACAAGAATCCAGACAAAGCCATTCTCTCGGCCTTGAGCGAGAACACGAAGTCGAACGTTGTCCCCAACCCAGATGGCAGCTTTACTTGATAAGTCGAAATGCCATGAAGCCAGGTTCCTGTTTCGGAATTGCACGCTGATTAGCACTAGATCAGCATTTACCTACGTAGTGAACTGCACTAGCAACTGGTGAGCGGTTGCACTACGATGCATATTAATTTGCAAAATGCGGATCATGCTATTTGCGCCCTAGCCCTTTCTAGTTCCGCCCAAAAGATTGGATACCGTCCCGAGCCCGTAGTGTGCGACGCTTAGGCGCCCTACTATCCCTGCACAGAACGCGACTAGTGTCTTCATTGCAGGTCTTCGCTTGGTGAAATACCTGACCGCATCTCCGGCATGCTGCCCTTCTGTTCGGTCCCTTACAAGTTATTGACATGTATCCATGGTCCAGAGATTTGTAGCACTTGATGGGTATTATCTGCATTCGTACGCTGCATACTGCCTATTCAATTTTGATTTTCTCCCTGCTAAAGAATTTCCTCACATATTGCTCGGGGACTTCTACCACGGCGAGTTTTTGGCTTCGAGTATTTGCATCCACGCTTTCGGTCTCCACCACTTCGACCTTTTTTGTGATGCAGTCAAGATATCGGATTTTTAGAGAGCACACAGGCTCAAGAAAGAAGAGCCCTTCTCCCCCAATAACCCCTTGGAACGTACTCTTGCCGAGGACTTCGCCATCCTTCGTTTTCCGTATGGAAGACACTTCTGCGTTGTCTTCGGGTTTCATCCTGTAGCGGATTTCAACAAGGACCTCCGTAAGTGTCTTGCCTTCCGTCGGCTTAATGAGCAGAGCCGACGTGCTAATTTTTCTTCGTTTCCTCGTCTTTTCTGTTACTGGTTTTTGGTTTGTAGCCTCCTTGTCTTTGAACATGCGGGTCTCTGGCGGCATTGCCAGTTATCCATCTTCGCCTTCTTTATTTGGACCCTGAACTGAAACTACTTTGATAACGTCTCTTTCAGACACGTCCTCCTCCTTCCGCTTTTTCACAATTTGGCTTTGAAGTAGGCTCTGCAGTCCGTTTGGCGCAAGCAGTCTTCTTAGCGGGAAGTGGTCTTTCCAAGCGTCTTCCGCTGCTCTCCACTTTCGCCTGTAGGAGGAGATGTGATTCAGTAGTTCCATCAGCCTGTTTTTGACGCTTTGGCTGACATTCTTCTGTTTTTATCAGAACAGGGGCACTACAGCTAGCTATCTTCTTATTGACACATTCAATATTATCATGGGAGAAGATTGTTTTGGAAATTATCCAAATGTAAATACAGGTTTCTAAAATGAAATTTGGAAAGCGTCACTCCAAATTTCAAATGAACGTAATCATAGGACAGCATCATCAACAGCTAGATTCGCTTCAGTTTACTTTTTACTCCGCTTTGGACCTCAAAATCCTCCGAGATTTTACCAGCAGCAAGCAACATTTTACGCCATCATATCATCATCATCAACGGCGCAACAACCGGTATCCGGTCTAGGCCTGCCTTAATAAGGAACTCCAGACATCCCGGTTTTGCGCCGAGGTCCACCAATTCGATATCCCTAAAAGCTGTCTGGCGTCCTGGCCTACGCCATCGCTCCATCTTAGGCAGGGTCTGCCTCGTCTTCTTTTTCTACCATAGATATTGCCCTTATAGACTTTCCGGGCTGGATTATCCTCATCCAAACGGATAAGTGATCCGCCCACCGTAACCTATTGAGCCGAATTTTATCCACAACCTGACGGTCATCGCTCATAGATTTCGTCGTTATGTAGGCTACGGAATCGTTCATCCTCGTGTAGGGAGTCAAAAATTCTTCAGATGATTCTTCTCTCGAACGCGACCAAGAGTTCGCCATTTTTCTTACTAAGAACCCAGGTCTCCGAAAAATACATGATTACTGACAGGATCATTGTCTTGTACAGTAAGAACTTTGACCCTATGGTGAGACGTTTCGAGGCTCTGTTGGCTGCCAACAACCATGCGCGGATTTCCTCATCGTAGCTGTTATCAGTTGTGATTTTCAACCCTAGATAGGAGAGATTATCAACGGTCTCGAAGTTGTATTCTCCTATCCTTATTCTTCCTGTTTGACCAGTGTGGTTTGATGTTGTTGGATGGTTGGTTTTCGGTGCTGACCTTGCCACCATATATTTTATCTTGCCTTCATTAATGTGCAGCCCAAGACCTCGCGCCAATCGCCGCCTGCTCGATATGGATGAAGGCAGTGTGTACGTCTCGGGTGGTTCCTCCCATGATGATCATGCTCATCCATACGGATTGAGTGACCCGCCCACCGTAACCTATTGACCCGGATTTTCTCGACAACCTGACGGTCATGGTATCGCTCATAGATTTCGTCGTTATGTTAGCTATGGAATCGTTCATCCTCATGTAGGGGGCCAACAATTCTTCGGAGGATTCTTCACTTGAACGCGGCCAAAAGTCCGCAATTTTTCTTGCTAAGAACCCAAGTTTCCGAGGAATACATGAGGACTGGCAAGATTATTATCTTGTACAGTAAGATCTTTGACCCTATGATGAGACATTTCGAGCGAAACAGTTTTTGTAAGCTGAAATATGCTCTGTTGGCTGCCAACAACAACCAACATATTAGACTGCACTTATGGCTACAAACATAAGAGTTAGTTAAATCAACGTGCAGTATGCCAAAGCTTCTTCCTGTCTATTGGCGGCCAAGCTGGCAAAGTTGTTGGACTGTCCTTATATATTTCTGGTTCAAGAGTCATGAGCGCGTTTTAACAGAATCTGTGGTATTGGACCGGTCAAGGGGACCAGGATCTTCTTCGATGAAAGATTCTCGAGACCGAGGGCCTGTGTTCAGACGTCAAAATTGTCTGTTCCCAGGACCTTGTTGCGGTCAACTTACAATACCTGGTTAATGGTAAGAGGAGAAATGTTATAGTTGCCTCTGCCTACTTAGGCTATGATTGTTTATGCCCTCTGCCGACGCAAGAACTAAGGGATCTGGTAGTGTATGCAGAATCTAGTGGCCTTGAACTTTTAATAGGTTCTGATGCGAACGCTCAGCATATTTGTTGGGGCAGTAGAAAATGCAATCCCAGAGGAGAAAAGCTATTTGATTTCATCACTTCAGCTGGTATGATGACCGCGAATGTAGGGTGCACCACTACGTTCGGGGGTCTCACTGTCAGATCACCGATACTTAGAATTCACATTGCGGGCGAACAGCCTGCAGTACAAAGACGGAGCCGTAGGAAAACGGATTATCCTATTTCCCGAGGCGAAAGCGGTAAAATGGTTCCTTGGTGGAACCGGGAACTGCAAAAACTCAGGAAATCAACCAGGCGACTTCTGAACCGTGCTTGTAAAAGTAATAAGAACGAAGGCTAGTTAATTTTCAGGAACTCACAGCAGGAATATAAGAGGCTCGTTACGTGTTCGAAAGGAGAGTCCTTTAGAGCGTACTGTGAGGAACTGGAAGGCGAAAGAGAGACTTCAAGGCTGTGCAGAGTCCTCAAAAAGGATGAGTCGCCAAGAAGACTCGACGGTACTTCCACGAGCTCCAGACTGGATTCAGTACAGACCCTCCTGGAAGTACACCACCCGGGAGAACGGGTGAAAGAAGTAGCAGGGGGAGAGTTGACGATTCTTGAAACCCCTTCAACACGCAAATGCTGCAAGGTGAACTGGAACACTGCGAAAGGGGTTGTTACCCATGAAAAGGTGAGAATTGCCATACTGTCCTTTGAACATTTCAAAGCACCTGGTATGGATGACATGTATCCAGGAAAGGAGGGTATGGAGCACTTAGAGCCAACTCTAAGAAATAATTTTCAAGGATGTCTTGCTCTGGGCTACGTACCTTCCTCTTGGCAAAAAGTTAAGGTAGTCTTCATATCGAAACCTGAGAAAGATGACTATTCTAATCCAAAGAACTTCAGACAACTTGACTTCATTCTTGCTGAAACGTTTGGAGAGATCGGTGGAGTTTCACATTCGTGGAAACGCCCTTAGGTCGCACCCACTTAATGAAAACCAACATGCTTTCCGGCGTGGAAAGGCCTGTGAGTCTGCTCTTCATTCTCTGGTCACAAAGATGGAGGATGCAACTTTGAATGGTGAGTACGCGATGGGGGTGTTCGTGGACATTGAAGGGGCTTTTGACTGTGCGCCTTTTCTAAAAGTTTGTGATGCCGGCAGTGAGCATGATGCTGATGATTTTTTAATTAAGTGGATCCATGCTGTGATAACGCAAAGAATGCTGCGTGCTGAAGTGGGTGTTGATCGCTACCTAACAGCAGAGGCAACGAAGGGCTGCTCCCAAGGAGGTGTGCTTTCGCCACTTCTGTGGAGTATGCTGATCGACTCACTACTATGCGAACTGCAAAATTTGCCAATACACGCTCAAGCATATGCTGATGACATGGGTGTGCTTGCTGTTGATCGGGATCTTGGAACGGTGCGTAGGAATATACAACGTGCCGTTGATTTGATAGACAGTTGGCGTCTCGGGCATGGTCTTTCAGTTAATCCAAATAAAACCACAATGGTATTATTCACAATAATTAGAAAACTGGATGGACTGTGCCCCCTGTGATGAGGGGTAGTAACCTTCAACTCTCCGAAGAAGTGAAATATTTGGGAGTTACTCTAGATAAAAAACTTCTTTGCAACAAACATGTAGAGGTAAAAATAAAACGAGCTCTGACAGCTTATGGGCTGTGCTGACGGACCTTTGCCTCGACATGGGACTCAGGCCTCATAAGGTCATGTGGATATACGTTTAGCCGATGTATATGCATCTGTAGTGAGGTGGGTTAAGGTGAGACAAAAAGGTTTTCACCATACACTAGCCTCACTGCAAAGAACTGTGTGTTTGGGTATCACTGGTGCCATGAGCACGATATCCGGCGGAGCTCTGAATGCACTACTCAATTTGCAGTCCTTGGATATATTTATTGAAGCATGAGAGCAGCTCATAGACTAATTTGATTAGATCTATGGGGAAACAACGGATGTGGGGGGCACAGAGCATTGGAAGAGTTACTCGGAGGACTGAATCCCGTTCTTACAATGCCTTCCGATTCTCGTGTCCCCATACACCTGTTTGGTAGAAGATATGAAGTTACCCTGAAGTGTAGAGAGAACTGGGAAATTCCAGCGGAATGCGTGGCGGGATAAACGGAAGACTTCTGCACCAATGGCTCAAAAACAGAAGAGGGTTCGGGAGCCGGAGTCTACCTCTCGAATAAAAACGAGAAGTGGGCTTTCTTTTGGGACAATATGCAACGGTTTTTCAAGCCAAAGTTTATGCGACCTTAAGGGTGGCTAACTGGGTGATTGACGAGCGGTTGAAGGGCAGGCGCATTGCAATCTACAGTGATAGTCAAGCTGCATTGAAGGCGTTGAGTAGTCCTTTGATGACCTCGAAAATCGTTCAGGAATGCAAAAACCGTTTGAACTCTATCTCTAGATTCAATACAGTGGAACTACTCTGGGTACCTGGTCATTGTGGCGTAGAGGGAAATTAAATTTCGGATGCTTTAACGAAAGAGGGGTGAATCTCCCCTATGCCGGGACCGGAACCAGCAATCGGAGTATCAGTAGCATTGGCTAAGTCTGTTTTTATAAAATGGGAACAAACTTCCTATAATGACAGGTGGCAGGGCCTAAATGCTGCTCGACACAACAAACTTTTCCTGCCAGAACCAAACATGCGTACCGCAAAATTTATCCGTGGAGGAGGGCTTGCAGGTGTATTGTGGGCATTCTGACAGGACATAAGTCACTAGCTGCGCATATGTTCAGAATAGGAATTACTGAAGATGATACGTGTCCCTCCTGTAATGAGGAAGCGGAATCTACGGAGCATTTCCTATGAGAATGCCCCGCCTATGGACACATCAGGAATCAGATCTTTGGTGCCGATATTCTCCAGTTGCGGCGGGTAGCATCACACCCACTAACGGAAATCCTGCGATACGTTAACGAATCCGGAATATTCCGTTAGACGGAGGTGGCGAGTATAATGGGCCAACACGGCCTGAGTGTTTAGAAGCTGCAGATTCTCCCCCACCACACTTACACACACATTCCACGCATTTACCTCAGCATCACGGATCACTTTCTCCAGGGTACCTTCACGGCTCCCCATTATTTCAGTGTGATAATGCTTATCAGTTTGAACAAGCATTTTTCTGCTAGGATCCTATTTAAATTGGTGGAGGGTATACGTTGCGAATTATTACACTTGCAGGAAATATTCAACGGACGAAACCGGCGCCCAACTCATGAGACTAGATCATCCGAATATTGTTAAGTAAATTTAATTCAGGGTTGGAATTTGCTTCAGGGAGACTTACCAAATTACAAGGGCTATTCATTTATTGAGCTCGAACTTACAATAGAGCACAGAATTCAAAATTTCTAGGTGTCGGGCCGGGAATTCAGGTAATATTAGCCTGTTTGGAGGGGCTAGCTTCATTTTAAGCCAGTAAGCTTTGCACAATATTTCGACCCTATCAACCCTGTCGACAAAATGGGCCCGGCTTAAACTCGTCAACGTCGAAAGTCAAATTTTCTAATACACGATCTTAATCTTGAAGCACTGTCCTTAGGGGTGAATATGGTCGAAGTTAATTATAGACGATCTGGATTTCAAGGACATGTTGATAGATGTACGTTATTTTTGACCACTCTTCATATTCTCAAGAAATTCGGTGAGAAAGACAATAAATATTTTCAACTCACCTCTGGGTGGCAAATCTCCTAGTGCCCAACAACTGCAGCAAACCCACAAGCAAATCGCAAACCGGCAAACTCTTTTTGAAACGGCCATCTCGGCTTAAGTAACACTAACACCTAATTGCATCTATCACTTTTCGTATAAATTTAAAAAATAATTTACAACACTTTATCACTAAAAAGATTTTGCACTTTTTTTTCAAAATAACGATCACGTTTTGCGATAACACGCGGGATACCGCCAGGCAATAAATCAAATGGTTGGAAAAACAACTTTTCAACTGTCTCCGAGTTCACGGAGTTACCAAAAAAATCGGAATTCGTATCGGACGATTATCCCTTTTTCACACGATCACTATAACTCATGAACGCGTTAACCGTGCGGAAGTTTATAAAGCACTGTCTTCGCTGCTTTCTTCACCCATTGTCGATTAGCTTGGCGATTTTCTTGTTTACCGAGAACATTTCAAGATCGTCCGATTGACTGCCATCTGGAAATCTGGTCAAGGCTGCGCAGTTTTTTCTCAAATCAAGCTACACTGAGTAGAGATACATTACTACAGATGATTCTGGTGGGACGGAAATGTTGGCTTTTCTCCTAAGCTCCTTGCACATACGCTTCAAAGATCTTGAAGATGCGGGAGGGCGTCTTTTCGTTTTTCAGCCCCGAGAAGAACTCGTTGATAACAGGAGTGACTTGGCAAACTTAGCGCAGGATATGTGGTTCAATTCTGGAAAATAAATTGGAAAAAATATGTTTTTAGAAAAAGTGGGCTGTGAAGTGGGCTAATTAGATTGGAATTTCCGTGTGATATGGTACTTTTCTTGTGGTTTTCTTAAGAGTATTTATTGAGTGGATTGAACTTGATGTTTCGGGGAAAATCAGCAGCTGAGTGCTGACTTCATTGCAGAGAAAAAACAAGTTGTTTTACATCGTAAATCTATGTAGAGAATTGTATCTTTTCTAGTCTTGAAATGAAAATTTCAAGCAGTTCGCCTTTTAAGGGGGTGCATTGATTGTTCTCGGAGACATTTTTTCGGGACTCTGTGAATATTTTCTTTTGTAATTATATAGGCGTCAAATGCTTCTTTTCCAAAATTTTGAAGAAAGTTTTGGAATTGTGGTGAGTAGAGAGTTTGATAGTGAAACAAACATGGAACCAAAACTCTCTCTGCGAAACCTTTGATGTCATCACCCGGGTTTTTCCGACTCCTCTAAAGATCCGCAAATTGCACTACCAAACTTTACCGGGAATTCGAAAACCTACCTAAAATTGTTTTCCTTATCAAATTCTCTAGGAGTTCACTGAGCGCCCACCCTTAAAAATTCTCATATTCCCAAACACGCTTATCTTGATTACATACTGTGTTTTTCATTCATCTAATTTTTTGGGAGAATGAATCATCCCCGTTTCGTCAGTGGCAGAGCCTAATACAATATGTCCGGTGTACAATCATTGTAAATTAAACACAAAAAATACCAACAAACAAACGATTAAAAAACATCGAATTCTGAAGAAAAAACTATTTTTTTGCTAGCATTTTCGGTAGTTCTGGAAAAACTCCAGGCACGAGCTCTTCTCCGGGAATAATGGCTGATTGGGGCGGGGTGGATGCGCGAAAAGAGCATGTGCATTAATTTGAATTGAAATATGCATTTCGCGGTTTGGCATTCAGCCGCCAATTACCATAATTTAGATTAAATTTTTGTCGGTTTTAGTAATAATAATTACGCGGTCTGAGAGGTCTTAGAGACCGCAAATTCATGAAGGCTAAGTGGCCATTTGGTTTGGATGAATTTTATTAGTTGGATTTATTTTTGGCAGGATGCTCTCATGATGATGGAAGGCTAATGATATGGGACTATTTTGGTGGAGCTGTTGCGACATTGTGTGAAGTGACTGTATTTGATAAACGGTAATTAAGACGGCGTCGCATGGAGGCTCGGTTGAGAAGATTCGAGTAGAAATTGGATTTGTGCTTCTTAGAAATTGGTTTTGTCTTGTAATTTGTCTAGAATTGGGAGAATATATGGGTTATCAGGTCTAGGAAGACAAAAACCGGATTGGGTGAATGACCACGTGTATTCGTCATGAGGGGCTAAATCGGCCCCAACAAGGTCAAAATCTATTTATAAAGGCTACAATATCAAGCGACAGTTGATCACGCTAATTCTTTTTATAAATATAGAATGAAATCTTAGAAAAATGCTGTTTCTGTCAACGTTGATAGTGTGATGTGAGTCTAGCTCTGCCAAGGTGGTAGTTGTGGCATGTGTCAGGAGCCAGGCCCTTCCTGTAGACCACGATGCCTCGAGCGAGCGCTGATCCTTTCATGAGTTCTGGGATCAGCTAAGCGTAGGTCAGGCTTCAGGGAATTGAGGTAGGCACTTTTTCCTAGACGGGACACCCGTTTCTAGCTATTGTAGTCCGCACCCTTGCACACGATGCGTTTGTGAAATTCCCGTGAAGAATAAACGTAGGAAAACTACAAAAATTGACGAAATATCAGGAGGAATAGGTGATGGGTTTGGGCGCAGCAAAGAAGAATGTTCCCCGTAGTGACTAGTGAAAGGAGCAGCGAGAGCTGAAACACCCGATGTGACATCAAGACGCCCAAATAAAGAAGTCTTACTAAGTGGCGCAACTGATGGTGGGGATGACAATTTCAATATCCTGCAGTGTCCCTGTTCTGGGAGGAAGCCCAGTCAAAATCGCTAGAGCAGGTGGATTCGAGCCCAACCGGACCGAGCGGAAGTGGAGTCGACCGTCCTAGCTAGAGCTGAAGAGGGAAGGCTCATCAGGAAATGCACGTCAGCCCAGCGTATGCGGTCGGCAGCGCTCTTCCAGAAGAACGTCATCAAAAACAGGCTGATAGAATTGGAGGAATTATTGGGCCACATCTCCTTCTACATGCGAACATGGACCGCAGCCGAAGACACGCGGAAGAAGAAACAGCCGCACTTGCCGCTGAGAACACTGTTAGCGTCAAACTGATTTAAGATCGCCCATTGTAAAGCCCACTGAGGAAAAGCGGGAAGAGGAAGACGCGCCTGAAGGAGACTTTATCCAAGTTGTTTCCAGGGCCCAAAAAAAAAGAAGATAAAAAAGGCAAGGCAAAGGGAATGAACATGCTACCCCGCTACAAGCCCATCTGTCCACAGACTAACCACCTTGTCCGGAAACTAGTTACGAAAAAGATGAGGAAACCAAGAATGACTGGACCGTCGGCTCTACTCATTAAACCGATGGAAGGCAAGACATTTGCAGAAATCCCCAATGAAATCCGCTACAGAATGAAACCCGAAGACAATGGAGTACAAGTGTGTTCCATACAGAAAACGAAGGGTGACGGAGTCACCGTCGAACTAGGTCCGAACAAGACTTTCAAAGGTTCGTTCTGCGAAGCAGTCAAGAGGTTACTGGAAAAAAAGGCTCTGGTTTCTAGTCTAGAACGTAGCTTGAAGTGTTGTAGGCCATAAAGCGTGATTGTCCACAGGTAATGAAAGCTTGGATAGATATCAATTCTGTGAATGTTCGAGACCAAAAACACGCTATGGTAGTAGTCAACGCGCAATATGCGAGGAAACTATTTCATAGCCGGAAAATCAAACTTGGATGGGTAGTATATAGGGTACGAATGCGGATAACTCCCATCAAGTGTAATTGTAACGTTAGCAATTTGCAAGGGGCCCGACAGGAGGACAGCCAGAAAATTGTGTTCTCTGCTAGGGTTGTCGAGCGTTTGTAAAGACGGGTTTGATACGGTGTCCAATCTTTAGGAGGAGCTAGAAAGGGTTAGGTAGGATGCGACTAGCGGCATCCTCCAAATTAACATGCACCAACGTGCAATGAGTTACTAGCATAGGAATAGGAATAGTAGGAATAGGGACTCGGCTTCATGGCATCTCAACTTAGGGAATGGCTTTGTCTGTATTCTGTGTTTAGGGATAACATTTTCTATCGTTACCTGAGACCGAATGAGACGACGCCGAACTTTCGGAGCCAGCTTGATGCTCTGCAGGACGCTGGTAGCGTTTCGGTTGACCCCGCCGTAAATTTAGTGATGAACCTGATAACGACAGCCTATGAGGCTTCCATGCTTCGCACGGGTGCCAACCGTGACAAGTGGTCTATGTACTGGAAGATGGCAGAAACCGTTGACCTACGGAAGGAGCGTCATAAGCTTCGTCCTTTGGCACGAAGTTGAAACGCCCCCCCCGATGCACCACATTGTACGGGCATTATTCTCCAGACTTCCCGTATGGGTTGAAGATGTTGATAACTGCCCCCCTTTCACAATGAAAGAGCTGGAAGGAGCAGTTCTGCTGTATCTGGTGGTATCCTAGTGGAAATTTACAAATTGGTGTTCGCTAACGGCCAAAGTTGCTGCTCAGGGTGTTCAATGCTTGTCTGAAGGATAGCATCTGCCTTTGTCGCTGGAAGGAGACAAGACTCGCGCTAATCAGCAGAGGAAAAGAGACCTTGAGCTGCGTCTTCATACCAACCGCTGTGTCTATTTTACACGGCCGAGAAAGTGCTCGAAAACCTCATCAGGAGTAAACTCGCTGAAGCGATGGGCACTGTCGGGGACTTATCCTCAAGGCAGTTCAGCTTCACAGCAGTGAGAGGGTTGTCGTAGCATTCGACGGGCATATGATGATCCCGAAGTCAGCCATCAAATATGTGTTACGTTTACACATATATTTGAAGTTTGCTTAAAGTTGAAGTGGCGAGATCAGTGCTGTCGAATGCTTCGCTTTTACGAGCAGAGATGCGATACATGTGTAATTGCTCTCAAACTGATGAGATAGATGGTATCGACATAGGAGTTAATCGACGCCGTATTCCGATACATTTGACGCTGCATTATCTCGGTTTCAGTATGGGGACATTGCCAGGAAGATGGATTTGTCAGAGTGCATTGCATTGCCTTCTAGTCTTTACCAACTTCGTTGCTGAATGGTTTAATTCCGGCTTTGAGGCCTTTAATCACAATATTATCCTATCCAAACCCTCTCCGCTCAACTTTCTCTTCTTAATCATCTCATGGCTGTCCTGCTGCCTATCAAAGCGTTTGGTGGTGGCTGTGGTTGTTATCAACTTGGACAAATCCTCGTTGTTTACAATATGATAGTAGCTTAGAATGCGATTTCAGCAGACTTTTATTGGGAGAAACCCATCTTCACTTGCAAATTGATGACCAACATTGGTAGATCCTCTGGCTCGATTTACTGAAACAACAACGCTAGTCGAATCTCGTCAAACAAAGGCGGTACTCAAATCTACTTAACCAATGATGCTACTCAAGTCTACTTGAACAAAAGCGTCGCTCAAACCGTAGCGCTACTCGAATCTACACGAACCACCACGCTACTCGAAGCTACTTAATCTACAACTCTACTCAAATCTACTAAAACAAAGGCGCTACTCAAAACTACTCAAACAACAACGCAAATTTACTCACATAACGCAACTCAAACCCCAACGCTACTCAAATCTAGTCAAACAATGGCAAATCTAGTCAAACAACAAAGCTGCTCGAATCCACTCAAAAAACAACGCTTCTCAAATTTACTTAAACAACAACGCTACTCAAATCTACTCAAAGAAAGCGCTACTCAAATCAACTCAAACCAAGGTTTAAGCAATCTACTCAAACAAACTGTAAATCTACTCACACAAACTGTGAATTTACTCAGACAAACTGTAATCAATCAAATCAAATCAAACAAACTGTTTGAGGAATCTATGCAAACAAACAACAACAAAACTAGATTTGCGTAGCGTTTCTCAGTTTGTTTGAGTAGATTTACAATTTGTTTGAGTAGATTGCTTGTCTGAGTAGATTTAGTTAGTTTAGTTAGTTTGTTCGAGCACAGTTGCTTGAGTTTGTCTGAGTAGATTCCACAAGCAGTTTGATTACAGTTTGTTTGAGGAGATTCACAGTACAGTTTGTTTGAGTAGATTATAGTTTGTTTGAGTAGAATTACAGTTTGAGTAGATTCCTCAAATCAATTCTGTCTGTTTGAGTAGATTTACAGTTTGTTTGAGTAGATTTACAGTTTTTTTTAAGTTAGTTTGTTTAAGTAGATTGCTTAAACGTTGGTTTGAGTTGACCCGAGTAGCGCTTTCTTTGAGTAGATTTGAGTACCGTTGTTGTTTGAGTAGATTCACAGTACATTTTGTTTGTGCAGATTTACAGTCTGTTTGAGTAGATTTACAGTTTTTTTGAGTGAACTACAGTTTCTTTGTTTAGATTACAGTTAGAGTAGATTTACAGTTTGTTTGAGTATATTATAGTTTGTTTGAGTAGATTCTCTGTTTGTGTAGATTTACAGTTTGAGTAGACTCCTCAAATCTATTCTATCTGTTTGAGTAGATTATAGCTTGTTTGAGTAGATTTACAGTTTGAGTAGATTCTTCAAATCTATTCTATCTGTTGGATACCTGGGGTGACGGAATACTTATTGAGTTTGTCATTGCTGTTATGCCAGAATCTTCTTTCTGCTAGTAGCAATCGATAATGACAGTAAGATAGCTGAGAATATATATCGTTGCCAATGGCTTCCGAATTATGGAATGTTGTCCAATTCAATATGTTAGTGGCGGTGGCGTTTTCTTCAATGAAGTCTATATCTCTTTGGTATGGACACTTAGCATGGTTTTGCCAAGGCAAAATTATGCTCTACGGAGTCTTTGCGTATAGGTCACGCCTTCATTCCTTTTGCAGGTAAACCTGATGTGTTTTTCAGTTCCGGTTTTAGGCATGTGGATTTTAGATTGCCTCGTAGTTGCTGCAAGTGTAATTCTCGCTAAATACCACGCCAATACAGTGCTGACAAATCTACAGCTGGATTCACTTAATATGACAGTTTTCAACTCGGATTTCTAAGTTGTCTCTGCAAGAAGACTAAACACAAGAGATTCAACTCCCAGCGCATTGTTCGAAATTGTATTGTGGGGAAAGATCATTTCGCATGTTCGACTGTCTACGAAAAATGATCGAAAACAATTTTACGCATCAGGTCTGGTGCAGTCTATGTGATGCAGTGCATTGATGTGCGGCCGGAAGGATTTTCTTCATACTCATCTGGTCCCTCAACTCCTCTTGTGTCTACAATCCCAAAACCGTCTCTTTCACCCTCAAGGCAAAGTAGTCGTCTACACTGATAATTACTCCCAGTCCCAATTTGCAAAAAACTATCCATTCTTAGTATCATGCTTCGAAAAAATTTCCGATTCATCACCTGCCTCACCACCCTTAAATAATTTTCACAACAACAACACTGTTTTATCAAGATGTGAGGGGTTTAAGGACTAAGCTGTCGGATTTCAACATCACGTCATCCACATTTCTGAAAACTGGCTGGATGACAGGATTTTAGAAGCTGAAACCAAAACCACTGAGGAGCCTGTGGAAAGCCAGGATGTGCTCATCTATTTTAACGTAAGAGAAATCCGGAGAATTTTATCCCATTCCACGATGTAATGTTTATAGGTAGTCCCGTGGGGCATAGCGCGAGAGGAGAGGTGGTTTCAGTTAGTTAAAATCCCAGACGACGCTACTCAAATATACTCAAACAGCGGCACTATTCAAACAACGGCGCTATTTAGATCTACTCAAACACCAAGGCTACCAAAATTTATCCAGAGCAATGGTGCTTGCCAAATCTACTCAAACCGCAACGCTACTCGAATCTACTCAAATAACGACGCTACTCAAATCTACTCAAACAACAACGCTAGTCGAATCTTGTCAAACAAACGCGCTACTCAAATTTACTTAACCAATGGTGCTACTCATATTTATGTGAACAAAGCGCTCCTCAAACCGTAGCGCAACTCGAATCTACTCAAACCGCGACGCTACTCGAATCTACTTAAGCTACAACTCAAATCTACTAAAACAAAGACGCTACTGAAATCTACCCAAACAACAACGCAAATCTACTCAAACAACTCAACTCAAACCCCAACGCTACTCAAATCTAGTCAAACAAAGGCGCTACTCAAATCTACTCAAATGATGGCGCTACTCAAACCGCAGCGCTACTCGAATCTGCTCTACTCAAACAACAAAGCTACTCAAATCTACTTAAAAAGAACGCTTCTCAAATCTATCCAAACAAGATGCTACTCAAATTTACTCAAACACACAGCTTGTCTGAGCAGATTCCAGAAGCAGTTTGTTTGAGTAGATTACCTATTCTACCTGTTTGAGTAAATTCTATCTGTTTGAGTAGATTTCCAGCTTGTTGGAGTAGATTATAGTTTGCTTCAGTAGACTACAGTTTGTTTGAGTAGATTATAGTTTGTTTGAGTAGGTTTACAGTTCGAGTAGATTTAGTTTAGCTTTCTCAAATCTATTCTATCTGTTTTGTAGATTTACAGTTTGTTTGAGTAGACAACAGTTTGTTTGAGTAGATTGCATAAACAGTTTGTTTGAGTAGATTTGAATAGCGTTTTTGACTGAGTAAGATCTTGTTGACTGCTGAAACTGGGAAGCGGATTGACGAGCGTAAGGAGCTGAAGGCTGCAATAAAAACCTTCAATTCCTTATACTCGTCAATTCGCTTTCAAGCTTTAGCAGCCAACCAAATCTTAACAAATCAAAGCAGTATCAATGTAAGGTTTTTTGAGCGCTTTTTTCCACGGTTAGCTGTTTGCTTTTCACTCGAATCAGGTGGAGTCAGTTGATCGAGAGGCTAATGTCCAACCATCTTAACCTTTACGCCATCTTTTTTCCTACAATATCGCTCCTATATTCCTGCGAATTCAGCTTAGGCCTAGGGTCTATTCCTTGGATTTATTATCCAATTCCTAGTAAGTGCTTTAATGGCATCAATATTCAAAATTGAACAAGTTGTCCCTGTATATTTAAAGCCCCATAAAGTAGCAAATTTACAAGCGTCCAAGTAATGCCAGGCAATTAATAAACATCTCATAAAGTGGCCAATTAATAACTTTATCCTATTAGCTTCGAATAATAGTAATTAGGTTAACGAAATCCCATAAAACCAGACACATCATCTCGAAGCGAAGATCAGCTCCGAGTGCGCCAAACATGTGTTCATTCGAGGGGACATCGAATCGCAATCAGAAACCCACTCAACTGATTCACTTGACTCATTGACTCGTCGTGTTACTGCAAACACGCAGCAGTTCTCCGCTCAATTTGAAACTACTTAGGCTGTAAATCAAGTACGCTAATTACACATTTCTTTTCTCAGGTTGCGGTCAGTTTGGTGTTTACCAAACCATCGCCGTTCTACCTTTAATTAAATAATTCAAGCACTTTAAAAGGCTCTTTAGTGGCGCACGAGGCACGACGGTTAGCTAATGGATCTGAAGACATCAAACCTGGACTAGGTGTTGGGGCTCAGTGGATGCCTTGCCGGGGCTTGTGCCCAGGTTGAGGGGGTCCAAGATGCTTTAACTGACTAGGCAAGCAGTTAGTTAGCATTAATAGTGTTTGCGTACGTTTCGACATTTTCAAGTTATTCATACAAACTTCTTTACTTAGGCAAGGTTTCTTTTAAATGGAATCGCGAAGGTCCTTCGGAGTCTGCTTGTCTTTTGCTCCGGCGCTAGAGCTGAAATGTTGATGGTGTTATGTAGCGCCGCCGTGTAGCCACGACACGCCGGCGTCAATAAATTGACATGTTTTTGTCGCCTATGGAGTGGCCGTCGCCGTCATCGTTGATCAGGTAACCGTCAATAATTGGTCAAATGTAAATAAGGCTTGCAGTAACAACCAGAGGCCATTTACACGAACTATGTATCTTTTGCGTAACCGGAAAAGTATCTGTTGGCACGTTATTGAGTATGGCACGATAGTTCAGGGAGTAACCATGTTTTTGTCAACGACTAGTGACCAGAGTATCTATTTCAGTGTTTAGACTGGGGCCTGACCCAAGTTGGGCGATGGATTGAAAGTTTAGATTCCATCCAGGAATGACACTCTGAAGTCGAACAAAGTCTTAAATAAGTTCCTCAGAATATCTAAAAAAAAACGAATTCAAACAATGTCACCTTTAATCCACACCGGGCATTGATAGCATAGGGAATCACTTGCTATTCAACAACGAAAGATAAAAGATTACAAACAAAGCATATTCAATCTTGCTGTAATCGGAGCTTGAGGTAGTACTTGTTTGGCGGCGAATTTTTGGCGCCACCATTGTACAAAACTCGTAAAGATCAATCCGATAGATATGCAAAGACAAAACGGCGACGTCTTCGTCTCTTCTTTATTTTGTTTATCAGTTTGGATTCGTTCTTATTCAATTGCGACTCTGGGTTTAACGTGAGGATTTACATGATTTTCAAATCTCATTGGAATTGACGTGATGCTCCAGGCTAGGATGATTTTCTTAAAGATATTGTTGTTCAGTTCAGGTTTGAGGCATGAAGGGAATCTGGTTTCATGGTTACATTGCTGTGGAAAATTTCTTTTCCATATTGGTGGTCTGCTACTGGGCTTCTTATGGTTATACGATTTTCTGTCCAAAATATCATTGGCGTCAGGTACTTAAACTTCCCGAAGGATACCTTCCAGTTGAACTTCGCATCCTACATTATGCACTTTGGAACGATCTGATTTGTCAGTCTCACTAGGAAAATGGGTTCTATTGATCAATTGCGTCAGGCCAGGAAAGGAATTTTTGGCCTTTCTTAAAGTATCTTATTACTTGGTCGGATTGATGACCTCGAGAGTGCTCCGTAGAGTTAACAAACATCCATAGCTATCAAGTGTCAGGAGCACTGCCACCTTAATGTCGGCATTGTCTAGATAGTTCTGCTTTCAGTATCTCTCCACGAGACGACATAGAGTTCAGTACCATTGTTAGTCGGAATGATGCTGCCTAGATTTATAAATTTGACGCTTGGAATTTTTTTCTTCTACTGCAAACAGGCAGAATGTGGCTTTATCCAAAATGGCGCCCAACGTGGGGTTCAAAGACGAATATGTTTTTCTTTGAAATATCCTTTCATAGCTTCACATTGTAATGAACCTGCGGGAAGTAGGAGGATCAGACGATCATCCTAAGTGGGCGAGGACGACCTAGAGGGAAGAGCTATCCCAGAAATCTAAAAAGTTGGCAAAATTGGCCGTGAAGGTCCGCTCGCAAAGACTGAAGCTCCATCAAAGTGCTTGGTTGACACGTTCGTGCACGTCTCTGTGCTAGCCAGGCTCAGGAATGTGGGGGGGGGGGGGGGAGTGGGCCCCTGAACGCTTTGATCCCTCACGTGTCATTAATACAAAATTAACGTGTCTATACCGATGTGTGGGTCCGCACCGGATTTTAAAACGACGGGCAAATGATGAAAACCAGAACACGAACTAAAAATGAAAAATAAAAAAAGACGGCTCGACCGCGAGATTCCCATCCTGCCTTGAAATCCTCAGGCCATTATTTAGGGGATGTCCCTAGTTTGTCTCTAGTTGGGCAAAAGCCCTTGTTGCAATTCTAGGGCCAGCTGTTGTTTTTTCACTTCCTCTTGCATCTCCAGCGCCATTTTCTTGAACTTCTCACTCTTTTCCTCATTTTTTTCCGTTCCATCACCTCCCGCGTACATTTGGCTCAGGTTCGCACAAGCACACATGTTTTTCAGTTCACATGCCTTAGAAGCAAAGTCAGACGCTTTCTTTTTGATTCTGTGAATAATATATTCAGAACTATTATTCCTCGGAGCATGTACATTGCTCTCTGTGCCCGGTATATGCATTCCAGATAAATAAAAACACGCGGTGGCGTTATTCATACCGCAGCTTTTTGTCAAGAACTCTACTCTGTTGGGTACATTCCTTTCTAATTGTTTTGGCATAGCACGGGAGACAAGTAACAACCTGGAGTGCAGGCAAGACTCCGGATTGATTAGTCCAGATCCTTTTTCGTAGTATTTGCAAACCTGTTCCAGGTCTCCCTTGCTGCCACTCTTGCCCTTCCCTAAGAAACTGTAACTTCCGAATTTTTAGCACGACTTCGCGTAGCCATAGTCATCGCAGTTCGATTTGTACAGCTTCGAAGCCTTCTCGAAGTCCTTTTTGAGACTTTCCAAAAAACAAATGGCATGCTTCAGGCTTTTTCTCCAAATAACACCCGAATCGATACTCCACACCCAACTTTTCAAGGTACTTCTTTACGTCTGATTCCTTCTGCAGGTCGTACGTCATTTTAATTTGAATTTTTAATTGAAGCCGGCTTGCACACCTTGCCTAAAAGTCGTCAAACGTCTACTTCCGACAAATGACGTTTTGGACCCGAAAATTTAATCTGCTGACGTACGGTCAACCGGTCTTGCTGATTTTCAAATTTTTCGACCCATCCACGTAACATGCGAATTGTAGTTATGTGAATAGGGAAAATTGCTCGTATGATCTCGGACACTTCAGTTCAGTTCAGCTTCCTTAGCCGGTTGCTGGAGTCTGGACACCAAACGTCGGATGCCTTTGTAAAATTCCCCGAAGAGTTCATGGTCTTTTTGGGTCCGGCTCCGAATCCGCTCCCAAAGATAAATGTTGGGCAAACGATCCCGGAATTGATTCCGGAGAGCTTCCCTCAGATCCGGCCATTGAGTGTCTAGGTTGCCTTGCCGATATTCCTAGTGCCAGTCAGCCGCTTCTCCGGTAAATAGTGTGCAGACGTATTCCAACAAAAGAGAAAAATTCGCTTGCAGAGTCCAATGAGCTAAGGATTCGACTCGGAAAAGGAATTTATCTATTGGTAGAGATCTCTCAGAGCTATCATATCTTAAGCCCCAAGAGTTCAAGATATGGTATATTTTGTCCAGAGACATCATGCCGCGCACATGTCCCGACGAACTGGATGGGAGAGTTAACGGGGGTAGCGGTGATGGAAGAGAAAGAGAAGCTGGGGGTCGATCCATTCTCGGAGGAATCTTAAGCGTGGAAGAACGGTGTGCCTCGTCCAACACCTCCTTCGATATCAACCTGGCTTCTAGATATGATATCGACGGCGATTCCAGTGTCCCATCATATGGTCCTCTAGCCTGAGCCGCCATGCTAGAAGCTTCCTGTTGAGTGTCGTCTGTTGCCGGATCGGAGGAGTATTTTTCTCTCTCTAAATGTTGACTCCCTATTCACAACTCCCGCAAAACTCTCGGATGGCCAAAATACCATTCCAACCTCAAAAATTGTTTCACCTGTGCGCAAAAAACTTCCACACACGGTGCTTGATCAGGAAAAAAACAACAATCGAGTTGTTCCCCGTCCCATGAAATAAAAAAAAAGCAAAAGGGATCGCGGGAATTCAATCCTCCTCGTCTAAAGTCAGAGAACAAAGTGAAGATGAATCATTGAGGACGGAACGGCACAGCATGTAGCCGACAACCTCCATATTCCATTAAGGATTCACCTCACCTGTCACTTCATCACTACGAAGAAGAAAGAATATTCAGTATTTCAAATTCTGAAACGAATAGATAGCCGTTTCGCATAAAGGTAAGGAAGGACACTCCTCAGAAGCTTGGACGGCACTAGCTTTCAGCTTATAGTGGCAAATGCCGGTAGATTCAGAGATTTATGGAAGGCAATCACCTACGAGACGTTAAGTCTCAGGGACAAACACAACAAACGACTCGCGATAGGGCAGGAAACTGTTCGTTACAAGGTGGGAAAGGAAATTGAGGGGTGAAACCTAAAACTAGGAATGTGAAGGCAAGTGTATGTGGAGCCTAGGCTGGAACAACGTTGAGAATCTAATGATTCCCTATCCAACACCACCAAACGAAGTTGTGAGCCGGAGTAGGCTATCTTCGACTGATTCAGAAAACCTGCAAATAAGAAATTAGGCCTGAATCCAGGAAATGTTAGGTGCCATTTGTATTGAACTTTGGGGAAATGTGGCAAAGATATATTGCATTATAGCTTTGCTACCAATGAAGGATGAACACGCTCTAAAAATCTAGAACAAAGTTCAAGAAACTGATGCCATCTCTATTCGATCTAACTGAAGACGAAATATGTTGTAATGAACCTTGGGGAAATAGGACGATCAAACGATCATCCTAATTGGCCGAGAACGACCTAGAGGGAAGAGCTATCCCAGAAACCTAAAATGTTGGCGACATTGATCGTGAAGGTCAGCCCGCAAAGACTGAAGCTTCATCAAAGTGCTCGATAAACACGTTAATTTTATATTAATAACACGTGAGCCATGCCCATATTCCCACGCCTAGTTAGCACAGAGGCGGGCAAGAACGTCTCAACCGAGCAGGGGGAGGTACGGTCTAACGTTCCCTGTTGGAGGCTCTATCATTCCGTCTACAATAGTTCATGCCAATTTACCTTTTGGTTCCTAAACAAACAGGGATGCAATTATGCCTTTTGACTTATGTATTATATTGAGGGGAACTAGCGCGGTGTCATGAAGAGTTATTGTGTGTCTTTTGGTTCCTAAACAAAGAGGGTTGCATTTATGTTTTTTTCACTTATGAATTCCACGGGGGAGGGGGAGAGGGGCTAGCACGATGCCTTGAAGAGATATTGTGCTATTCGTCAGTAGCAGTGTGCCTATCACAACAATAGCCTTTCGCCTGATTTTGAAGATCCTTTCAAGTGAATTTCTTGCAGAGAATGAGTGTCTGATATATATAGAGGTTTCAGTATCTTCGTCACAGTATCTGAGGAATAATATCTGAGCTCAGCTCAGGTGGTAGATTAGTTGCAATAGACCTGTGAGTCGAAAACTTCCTCTCCTAATCCAGGGTGTCATGCAAACCATGCCCATTTGATAGTTTGCGGTCGGAGGTAACTGATTGTATTCGAACGGAACCTCATTGATACCTGATCGCCTCAGTGACTAAGCCTGACCTTACCGTGTTATGGGGACTATGGCACGGTGGGATCTCCTAACCCAGATACTCCGGGGAACCATATGAGTACACAAATGAACATACTAAATCAAAAACAAATAAGCGGAGCAAACTGACCAACCAGGTTGAGGCACATCTCCGAAATACCGAGAGCCGAGTGTTCGCACCTGGAAAAGGAAAAGTTGAGGCGTCAAGCACTGGAGCCAAGGTCAACATTGGCCTAATGCAAGCAGTCCAAGCAGACCACTGCTCAAAAAGCAGGGACAAGCAAAAGTACCTCTGAAATCAGTATATCAGTGGTCAAGATGCAGATAGACCTCAGTGGGGCAGGTTCTAAATGACATTGGCGTTATCTGAAGGAAGGCCTGAAACAAGAAAAAGGCTCGCGACATACCTAAGCCATCATTAACGGAGCCAAGAAAGCCGGTAGCAGCGGAGATTAGCCCATATGAGGGCTGCTCCAAAGAAACCAAAATTTGATTCCAAGACGGGGAAATACTGGGTACGTAAGGGATAAAGGTAGGAAGCAGGAAGTTCGCTATTAGCTATGCTAGTGCTGTCAAGGGCATTCGATTGGCTATTCTGTCCAAAAAATATTTCCAGAGCAAATACTCGTGAGGAGTAGGAACCTATTGCTGACCTTGTCGTCAGGCAGATGTGCAAGGGATGGAGTGCAAAGCTTGTGTTCACCAGGAAGAATGAAGGATTTTATGGGCCTCCTGATTGCTGAGAACCAAAATGGAGAACAAGGGACAATTTCTCACAATTGGGGTAGATGACCGATGCTTGGATCATATTTGGCAACATACCTGCGCAAGTGCACAGGGAGAAGCTGAGGAGTTTAACCCGAAAAGGAGGAGTCCGTGGATCACAAGGGAGGAAGTAAGTTGCTTCCTAAGTGGACTCAGGACTCAGAGCATCTTCAACACAAAAAATTCACTTCGGTCTGGTTTAGGTCTGAACTTTCGACGGATTTAACATCAATTTAAACGCACGATGTCGGATAAGGAGGGTGATACCCTGACGGTGGCGTAAGCACTCCAAACAAAACAACGGAGCCAATGGCCAACACTAAGATAGCTCAGGTAAACCTCCGACTTGCAGTAATTGGAATAATGTTGGCTCAGTTCTGGTTTTACCGGGGGCGGATTCGTGGTCTACAAAGAGAAAGTAGGAAGGTAATTTGGAGCTGGTCTTGCGAAAAACCAGGGGCTTATATCATTCTTAAACACAATTTGAAATATATATGTGTGCAGAGTTCCTGACCGGAGACCTTGTGACTGTACAAGTTTGGTTGGAAGCCGGGGAAACACTCGAGAGGCAGTCGTGTCATCGGGTTGCTTGCTAGGAAGCGATATACGGATCCCACCAGTTGCTGACTGGTGAACTTCTGCGAGAGAAGGGCGCTACCACTCCTCCTCGATTGAGATGCCAACGCCTACTAGAAAACTGGGGAAGCAGCGACACTTATCGAAGAGGTGAGTACCTTCTTGAATTTATTCTTAGCAATAAGCTAGAAATATATAACATAGGGGACACTCCAACATTCGTAACTAGACAAGAGGTACTAGACATAACTCTAGGGAACACTCTGAAGAACGGGCTAATCTGGAATTGGAGGGTGTCGTATGAGCCCTCTACCTCGGATCATAGACTAATCGGATTCAACATTGAGGGCAACTCCGAAATAAAGAGAATAACAAGGAATTCCAGGAGAATGGATTGGGACTCCTACGCAACGCACCTGAGAAATAACATAGCTCACCTACAAAGGGCTGGTGATATCAGGAGCGGAATGGAACTAGAAACAGTGGTGGAAAACCTCGACAAAGTCATCATTGGTATCTGCGAATTTACGTAAGGCCCAGCTTATCCTTACTTTGCGCACTAAAGCAATTCAACCGGGGCAGACTAATAATTGCAGTCTGGGTACCTCCGCACGCTTCCCTTATCCTTTTATGACGTTTTGACTTATATCCTTAAGATTGGACCAGGTTGTCAAGCACCATGCTGCGCAAACATTGTTGGTCTCTTACATCCCAAGTTGAGGTTATTGGCATTGCTGATAGAATGAGCAGATGTGGAGGTGGAGGTAGGAGAAGCAGAGGGGGAGAAGACCACCTAAATTTCAGATTCAGAAAAAAATTGCCAATTCGTAATTGGTGTCATGTTGGCAAACTTCTTTTACTCAACAATGTATTATACCATCCACCTCCTATCCTATCCAATCTTGTACCCTCACACTACCAGCATGCATCCTTCCAGTCAAGCATAGCATCGCTGATTCAGTGCTAATCTCTCATTCTTTAAATATAGCTCGTGCGCCATCGATTTCCAGTCAGTGCTTGTTCAAGAACCACTAGAAGAATTAAGACGCAGCGTCGGAAGACAGTGTTTCGGGCGCCATATGTGCTTACAATGGGGCACACCATCAATGCATACGATATGACCCGCGAGACATCCCAGACTAGACCAGACGCCGGTCATGGCGCAATCTTAAGAGGATTTTTATCTTCATCGTCTCGTACTGGGGATCTTTTCTTGTTTTCCTCATCCTCTGGCAGTATCATCATCAACATCTTGAGCCGCGACCGACATCATCAGCGCCACTATTGTCTTCAATGAACGGCTGGCGCTCGATAGTTCACATCTAGATCTTGGATAATATAATCGAAGATGCCAGCCAACACCGGACATTACTAGACTGGAGACCGAGCCTCTCAATGGGGCAATTGTAATTGGTCTGTTTCGAAGTATCTTTATCTTTTTTAGGAAGATCACTCGACAAGATCGAGATCATATAGGAGGAAACGTCGGAATTGTTTCTATTTTTAGTATAATGACTGCTGGGTTGTGATTTCGTTAGGGAAATCACTTTTTTTTCCTCCGGCGAATTCAAGATTATTTTTTTAAGCACTTGTGAGTTGAGTAAACTTACTTTGTTGTATTTATATGGTGATACTGAGCTGGAGAATTTCTGTTTTGATTTAAAGTTATTTATACGAATGTGGGGCATTCGAGGAATGTGCCGCAGCCGAAGTGGGACACGGAGGATATTATGGAAGCATCAGTGCGAGTTTTCCTTTTATGCATAAGAAAATGCCAGGAATGTTGAGAAGGGGCTGACTAAGGAATGACGTATATGCGTTCTTTGGGGAGCCATGTGATTTTAATGGATTGTTCGCGTTTCTGTTTTTTTTCGGAATTTCAGATTTATTTATACATTGTTGGTTTGAACTCTTTTAAGAACACATCTTTTAAGGACATAGGTATGGGATATTTTTCGGAGGATTATTTACTCTGATATAATACATGGGTATTCCGCATGTTCAGAAAAGAACAGCAAGCACACAAGACCCAAGACCTAAAAAACAATTAACCAGTAATTCGTTCGCTCCATGAAGCCTTTGAATATCATCAGGAACAGGATCACAAAGCACTTACGATGCAGACTATATCAACCAGTTTTTCCCTATTGAAAGCTATAACAAATCAGGAAACCGGAAGCAGAGGCAATCATTATTTCAAGCGAGGGTAGTACGTCCTATGCAGATATACTAAGAAAAGTGAAAGCTGACCTTGATCTCAAAGAGTTGGGGGGAATGTAAACATGACCCGGAGGAACCAAAAAGGAAATCTCATGCTAGAACTGAAAAGGTCCGAAGAGAGCAAAGCCGAAGGCTTTCGCAGACAAGCCAAAAATTTGCTGGGCGAAAGTGCTACCGTGTGTGCTCAAAAGCATGAGATCGCTATACAGTGCAAGGTCCTAGATGGAGTCACTTTTAAAGGGGAAATCTGCTGTGCCTTAGCTGAGTAGTTCAAGTTGCACGACATGCAGGAGGTACCAGTTGTAAGTCTTAGAAAGGCGTATGGAGGTAAATAGACGGCGACCATCGGGCTGCCAGAAGAAGCAGCGCACAAGCTACTGGACGTCGAGAAGGTCCCTATTGGATGCGTAGTTTGTCGCCTTACAGAGCAAGTCTCATTGAAGGGATACATCACGTGTCTCTCCTACGGATACCTAGCGAGAGTGTGCACAAGTGAGGTTGATCGGCCTAGCCGATGCAGACGTTGTGGTGAAACAAGTCACATTGCTCGGGATTGTAACAAGGATCCCAAATGCATGTTGTGTGATGGAAAGGAGCGTCTGTACAGCGGGCATATTGCCGGAAGCGGCAAGTGTTCCGAGTTCAAAAAGGCGCTAAGTACAGCGAGAAAATAAAGTTGGCCGAAATCATCCTCAATCACTGTAGGGTTGCGCAAGATTTGCTCTCGCAGACAACCCATGAATCAGAGGTGCAAGTAGCTATAATAAGCGAACCCTATAGAAGCCCTAATAATAATGTATGGGTAGCCGACCCAACAGATGGGTTGGCTTTGTGGGCATGCGGGAACCAAGCAAAACAGGAATGTAAGAGGCAATCTAGAAGTGGGTTTGCGTGGGCAAAAATAGACGGCATCTACGCCTAAAGCTGCTATGCTCCTCGAGGTCTGACGTTGGTCTAATTTGAGGACATGCTGGAAAGATTGGTTCTGGATGCAAAAAAACGGAAACCAAAATTCCTTGCGGGTGATTTCAATGCAGAGGGCGTTGTCTCTTGGAGGTTTTCGCGCAGTTAGATATCATATTGGCTAACGATGGTACTTACCGGAAAAGGTGGTCCGGTTCGGATGTAGATCTGATTTTTGTTAGTTTTTCACTAGCTCCCGATATATCCTGGAACGTCAGTGAACAGTGCACCCATCAGATCACCAGGCAATTCTTTTTGACCTGAAGAGCAAGACAAGCGGCTGAAAATCTGCTCGTCCAAAAATGAGGAGAACGTCAGGTTGATCTACGAAAGCAATTGACGAGCAAACTTTCATAGATGTGTAGTTGACCAGGACACTATATAAGGTACACCATTGGAAAGAGCTCTCCATATCACGAAGGGTATCGCGAAGGCATGCAACTCATCGCTGCCAAGACGTTATACTTGCCCCAGTAGAAGGCCGAACTACTGGTGGAATAGTGAATTGTCAGATCTTCGGTCGGTGTGCCATTGAAGCTGACTATACAGCGAGAGGGACTGCTTCAAGTAATTCTCTGCAGAGGCGGACGTAGACCCATGGGGAAGTGCCTAAAGGGTTGTGATGTAGAAATTTAGGGGTAAGGCAGCTCCACAAATTACATGTCCCGATTTCCTACTGAAAATCGTTCAGGATTTTTGTCACAGGGCTCTGTGCTGGGACCGTTATTGTGGAACATCATGTATAAAGATGTCTTCAATGTCCCAGTTGCTAGCGAGGTAATGGGTTACGCCGATGACATAACGGCGATTGTTGTTGCAAGAGCGCCGTAAGGAAACCGCTGCCCGTATCAGAATGGGGAAGCATATCATCACTTCAAAGCCAGCAATTAAATACCTTGAAGTGATGATAGATGCGAGGTTAAGTTTCCAGCAGCACTTACAAAATGTTTGCAGCAAGGTGTCCAATGGTAGCATGGCCCTGGCAAGGATGATGCCAAATGTTGGAGGCCCGCGATGCACTCGTAGACAGCTTATAGCTAGAGTGGTGAGTTCTTTACTGCTTTACGTAGCCCCAATTTGGCCAACTGCATTGCATACCGCATGTAATGTTCAAAAGATGAGCGCGGTGTATAGAAAGACCGCCCTAAGAGTGTGATGTGGTTATAAAACCATCTCGGATGAAGCGGCCTATGCAGTAGCTGGAATAGTGCCGATCCTCATTTTGGCCGATAAGATGGCACGTATCTATGATGGACTCGATTCTTCCTCTGATCGGCAAATGAAAAACGCCGAAAGTGACGAGGCAAAAAGGGGTCGATGAACCCACAGATTGATTCCCAGCATCAAGGTGTGGACGCAGAGAACGCATGATGAAATAAACTATGATCTCACATAGTTTCTCACGGGACATGGCGGTTACCGTAAATACCTCTATAGGTTTAAACTGGGCAGCTCACCCAACTGTCCCAGCTGCGACGGTATTTCAGAGGACCCGGAGCATGTTTACTTCCATTGTTCTAGATTCGTTGAGAGAAGGCAGAGTCTAGAGGAGACATTGGGAGGAACACTTGCACCGAAAAATATAATTGGAAAAATGCTTGCGTGCAAGAGAACTGGAATGCAGTGAACTACATGGTAGGCTGGATTCAGTACAGACTAAGAGAGGCAGAAAGGCACGGTTGTGGGTGCAATCGATGGGCCAAGGGGGAGGCTAGAGCCATGTCCACCTCGCGATGAAATACTTTGTGGTGGTTCCGCGGAGAAGAGGACAGGATGTAGGGGGTGATTTTAGTGGGTAAAAATCCTACACGCTTGAACACGTGTTCCAGTGTTTTTGGGAAAAAAAACAGACAGATAGACGGGCAGACAGGCGGACATTGAATCGATTTTAATAAAAATGATAAGGAGACTTACTGTTTTTTAAGTGAAGGAGCAGGAGGAGGAGACCTATTGCAAATTTACAAGATCGTTTTTGAGATGAGGAACGCACTGGAGGATAGAAAGTTTTTCTCAACGATCTTCTTGGAAGTGACACAAGGCCTTGATAAAGTGTGGCAGGACAGTTTGCTTTTCTAAATGAAGAAGAAGCTTTCAGTATAGTTGCATGAAATTTAGGATTTTTTTTTCTTTCTTAGAGCATAAATTCAAGGTGAACTCCAAAAACTTTGACGATTTCATCGTTTTTTTCGAGACAGCGTCCTAGAACCGGCACTCTACCTCATCTACATTTCATAGTTACCAATTGGCCTTATCCTGATAACCTTAATGTTTCTAACGTTTGCAATCCTCTGAGGACGTTTTAAAAACTGGCCTCAAACTTTTAGGCTTGGCGAGAGCGAAATGGGATGCAGTATTTTGGTATACACTTAAAGGAAGAATATCTATTTGAAAGCACTGCAAACGAGCAGTCAGAAATAATACATTCTATTGACAGATCCATTCTTGCATTTTCGTAATATCATGAGAATAAAGAAAGTACCAATGGCAGGACCCATTATCCCAAACAGACTAGTAAAGGGTCAAGGGAAGGCATACCAATGGGTGTTTCATCGGAGTTGCAATTCTGCTAGCGACCTTGAACAGTCAAAACTTATCCCCTTCTTGAGTTATTTGATAGTTTTGTCATCGTAGTTGACAGAAGCCAGCTCTTATGATGCAACATGCACTGGGTTGTGATTTTTGTTACCAGTTTGTCATTCACACTTTTGACTTTTTAATTTTTGACTTCTTTGACTATAAGCTTTTGCGATGGCATATAATTCAGCCCTTTGGTTTGGGACTTCGACATAAAAGTGGGTAATAAATATGTTCATTCCTTGAGTTCATTTCATCCGCTGTCAACACTAGTCTCCAAAAATTCTAACAATGCAGCTGGAGCTGATCGTTATACATTCTGCTGGTTTTCTACACGGAATCTTGAATTTCTTCTATGAATATCGTGGGGTATGTTAAACTTAACACCTAGATGACGCGATAGCTTTCCCAATGAGTAATCTCTAAGATCACATAATTTTTGTATTCACTTCACTTCACTTCACGTAGGTTTCCTTCTCAGTCCAAAGATGAAACCTGCTGTCATCGGTTTTGAAAACATAAGCGAAAGGTTATGCGCTCTATATTTACGAGGCAAATTTCAAACATAAGTCTCATTATCATTCACGCCCCCTCCGGAGGATAGTGCAGAAGTGCAGGCAGTAGAAGGTAGGATATCAAAATCGCTTTTGGAGGTTTTAACAGTCAAGAAGGGACGGAGACCGTATTGAGGCGAAAGGTTGCTTCTCATGGCTTACTCAAAATTACCAGTGATAATAGCCTGCGGATTATCCATCTGGTAGTGTCGCACTAAATGGTTGTTGGAAGTACCTGGTATCCCGAGAAAACTGTCTAGAAACATACATGGGTCTGTTCAGTTTCAACTAAATTGACCATGTGTTAATCGAACGCCGCCACCTCCCAGTCTTATTGAATGTCACCACATATAGGGGAGCAAACATAGGATTCGGACCACTATCCACTTAGTGCTCCAGATTTGAATGACAATACCACCTGGAATCCCCTGACAATCAGGTGAAAGTGAACATAGAAACCATTCACAACGGAGGCCTCCACGTATGTGGGGGAAATCGATGTCGTAGCTAACAGAAGTCCTGCAAATGAAGCATGAACAAATGATCTTCACAACCACCTGAAGAATAGTATCTTTGGTACGGTTAGAAATGCACTTGGCCCCTGTTGCAAAAAAGTCGGAAGGACTCGTTCGATGATGAATGTAATCTAGCAATGGAATCGAAGAATGGCGCATATCAGACGATGCTGCACTTTCAACGAACGCGGGTACGCGTAGAGACCTATCATAAACTCCATCAAGCGGAACCAGGAAAAGGAAACCTGAGAGAGCCAACAAGTCTGGGAACTCGAAAAGTACAGGGAGTAACCGCACTAGGCGAGGAAGTTTTTTCAATAAGTTAGCAGGAAGATGCCTTGTAAACCTTAATGCTCATCTGTTCGAGGCAAAGAAGGAGTCCTGATTCCCGACGGTATGGGCACATTGAAGCAATGGGATAATTCACTCAACAGCCAAAATATTGGCGAATTAGGGGTCCCATTAACTGAAGACGAAGCCTGTGAAGCCTGAAGGGTACTGTAATCGTGTAATGTACCGTTATGGCCTTGAATGAAGTGCTCTAACACGCTTCAAAGTCATAGTCCAATTGGATTGTTGCGCCAACGATTATTATTATTATATAGATAGGCGAGCAACATAAAGTTTTCCTCGGGGTTTGTTCTCTGTTAAGGTTTTATGAACACCTTTTGAAGCCAGATGGCAAATAACTTGGCGTTGTTGAGGTCATGAATACACATAACCTTGAAACAATCTAATATATAGCCTGAGATGTCACCTTTCGTCAGCTTCACACGCTTGACAGATGCCAGACTTGAGTTGATTGTACTCCTGATGTAGTCGAGAATATCATTGGGAGTGGTAGACTAAACCAACCTGTATACAAATAGTTATTTAGTGCTGAAATGATTTGCAGCAACTAGTTGGTGGAATATGTAGAAGACGAGCTCAGCATGATGGCAGGTGCACCTTGCGGAACTGCGGTAGCCATTGACGATTAGACATAGAAGGGGAAACGCGTTGGAGGCGGATCAATGTTAACAGGGAACATGGGAAGTCGCGTTCCATTAAAGGAGCTCATTTGCTAAACGAAGCTTGTTTTGGAGGGGCAGTTAGATTGACTTCAGTATTGGAGGTCTTGCCAAAGCCCTGTATACGAGGTATGGCCGCGCTCAGTGAGCCAGGAAAGACTCACTTGATAAAGTACGCGAGAGGAGCTGTTCATTGGAGGAAGGTCTCAATGTCTGTAGAATGGAAGGGATCATTTTGACTGCCTAATTTGGCGCCAATATCAGGAAAATCGGCATAGAAGCCTAGCTATCTAGGGAGGAATGACTTGTCACAGCATCGTTGTAAAGAAGCATGGAGCGAGTCATTAGTTCATAGTGTCTTGACCTTCACCTTGGGCCATTGCTGGTACACCTTTAGTGACTTCTCAACCAGGTTGCCTTAAATTATGACAGTAGAAAGGGTACCATCGGAATTGATTTGTTAAACTTAAACTAAAACAAGAATGTTATAGACGGCTCCTTTGACATCGTCAATGTAATCAATGCTTTTTCTCTATCGTTAGTGTCTGAACTATTTCAGTTGGTTCTAGATACGTCTTTCAATCGTGTGGTCCCTCTTTTTTATTCTCCGGTAGTAATTTCAAACTCCCTGGTGCAACTGAACGAACAATCACTTCCTTTGAATAACTCCTCCCTTTCTCTTTTCTTTTTTCCCCTTCCGTGGTGAATTGTTTAATGCTTCAATTTAATCCCACCAAGAATTTTTTGACTTTATTCTTTCCAATTTACTGATGCGTTACGTCACTTCATTTAATTGTATTTCCTGCTATGTCGACACCCAGCGGAAATCTCTCGTTTCAATTTCTTCATTTTGCAAAGCTAAGCTAAGTTCAACTGTTGTAAGGACAACTTTGGCCGCTTAACTTAGGCTTAGTAGTTACCTATTTGATTTGCCCTCTAGTTGCCTCTCGTCTTCTCTGAGATTACTGTGCTCCCATCCAATTCGTTATATCAAAGAGATAAAGAATTTTGGCATGAAAGATAGACTAAAAGGAAACTTGAGCTCTATGAGAAGTTTAGCTCACTTGGCTGATTTCAAGGCTCTGTTATCCTCCGTGTGATGAATTATAAAAAGGTCAATAAATGACGCCTGATAAGTTTCGAGATTTTAAAGTATTTTGACTTACAATCTGCAATTTCTGTAACCCTTTTCGGCTCTTATCCTATCGCATCAGATTCGCTGGTTCCAATTTCAATTAAAAGTAATTATTCTTGGATTCACCTTGATTTTATTTTTCATCTGTGTATAACTATCTTTTTTTCTTTTCTACGGTTCATTTGAGAAAGGACAGTTCTAGGCCGCTCTCCTTACTCGGTTGAGTATCTCAATGACAAAGCTCATGTATACATCGGGATTGGTCTCAATGATTCTTCTAACTTTGGTTACTAAAGATTTCTTGCTTCCTCTGAATATAATCTCCAACAAGAATGTGTCGAGTCACTAATCCAAAGCAACATGTTCATCGCATTACCGCGAGGCTGCCTTCATTGCTTTTGGTGGCCCGCTAGCCTTCAGATTTATAAAAGAAAACAGGGCACCGTCAAACTATTTGCTTTTATTTCAAGTTTACTCGCCGATATTTTCTTTGCAATCAGTAAAGTAGGCTCTCGTTTTTGTTGGTCTGCTATATTGCCGCTTCGGGATCCCGCCCAATTTCCTGAACTTCTAACGAGCTGCATTTAGGTAATTGAAGGATTCTATATTTTCTTGGATACGTTGAAAGTCTTTGGCGAAGCTTCCATTTCAAAGACTGGTTGATAGTCGAAGCAACAGTTTAAAGCTAGTTTTAGACAGTCGTTAGTCAGGAAATGTTGGCTCTCAACATTTCGAATTAATTGAAAACTTGTTACTTTTTTATTGTCAAGAATGTTACCATTCATTCCGTCCAGGTATCATAGTCCAATCACTCCAATATTCACTACAAAAGCGGGGAAACCCGCTCACATGCCTGGAACCTTTCTTCTTTGCGAAAGGTCGTATCATTTACTTCTGTCCATATTTCTATGAGTTAATTAATTACCATTCAAATTAGTGACATACATATAAAAATACCTGTGCGTGTTGGCCATTCCCAAACAAATGACTTCCTTGCAAAACGAGTTACTTCAACGTGGATACTAGTGGCGTATTCAGCCTAAGACCTCATATCTCCTAGACCATCTTGGAAAATACCGAGCATGAGACCGATTTCAAGGTCTGCCTTCATTCTCCATTCTTCCCGATGGCTACAGTCGATTTACGTATATCAGTGATAAAATCCACTTTAGATATTTTCGCAACTCCTCAAGAATTCCTTCCTTCTGAATTCTTCCATATATTTTGGTATCTTATTCTTCAGATGTGCATTCGGTCGTCGAACTGCGTTTTGCTTAAGTAATCAGCAAAAAACCTGAGATACTTTCGGCCCTCACTTTCAGCTATTCTTGTAGTATTTCCGAACATTCATCAAAAGCCGTGTAACATCTTCATCGTCGTTACTATTGTATGTGCGAGATTCAGATACAAAATATGTTTGTCGTGCATTTAAACACTTGTGACAGCTTTTGTATGCAAATTAACGATTGCTTTTGGTGTTTGCCGCCCGTAACAAATGGACTTACTTTGCTGGCTTGTAAAATTTCCATTAAGATGACGAGGGCGCGAATAAATTATTCCGAATAATTTAAAATGACATTTATGTCGGGGGAGGAGCGGGCGTTGGATACGGTGTGTATGTTAGCACGCGTTTGTAGTATTTGATTTTGAGACAGTTATGGTTAACGAGTATTATGGATTTTTCTTTTTTTGGAGGAATAACCAAGTAATCTATTAGAGAATGTGCTATATTTAATTAGGTTATAAAACAGTTCCCCGAACAGATCTAATTATATCCTTATGTTGGTATTTTACACTTATCTAGCATCCTTTCTTCAAGAGTCTCAGATGTAGGTCGACAAGAATTTGACGATCTTATCTTCCTTATGATATGTAGCCCGTACTTAATTATGATTCGAGGTGTACCAAAATATAGGACTTCTGCAGGGCTAAATTGATATATTATAATATGGGGTTTTAGGTACGGTTCTCGGAATCATCTTAAGAAATTGATAAACATTGTTCTTTAAGTTATACCACTTTCTAAAGATTCTTAATGCCGATAGTGTGTTTGCAGTTTTTGTTCTTCTTCCAACTTCCTGCGTTAACAAAAGATAGTTGTTAGGCCAATCATAGGAATTTTGGAATTTCCTCTGAAAACGAAACTACTAAAGTGTAGGCGGTGTTTTCAGAAAACATAATTGCTTTAGTTGGAGCTAGAATTTCACATTTTAGCTATAAACTAAAAGTTGAGTTAGTTGAGTATCACCTTTCTGATATAATTAGGAAATGAGTTCCAATCCCAATGAGAGAAGATATGTATTTATACATATTGTTGGTGTTCCAAAAGTAGTCAGGAGCACGGGGAGACCCTTCCTCTTCAAATCTGAAGAAAACTTGTGGCGGTCACCTCTTTGAAAGTTATGGATTCTCAAACGTGGGTTTTTGATACCATCATGGTAAAGTTTGAAGGTTTAACATTGTCTAGTGAGAGGAGAAGAGGGACAGTGTATGTAGAGAAAAGAGGAATCCTTCTTCTTTCTAATCCCATTAAAAAATTATTATGGGTGAGCCTCTTAACAAGGCACCATGCCCCACAGTGGCGCTATTTTCATATCAAAACGATAAGGTTTTATTCCGGCCTTAAATCGAATGAACGGAGATGCCCAAGGCCCTGTCTATCAAACCCCGTTGAGAAATCGCGTATGTTAGCCTTATTTGAAAGCCTCCTTTAAAACAAAGTGCTTCATATGGAGAGTAATTTGATATCATTGTGGTAAAGTTTGATTTGTCAGGCCTTTGTTCTTATATATATATGTTGAAGACATTTTTGCAATTGAGAAACGAGGGCAGCTTGAAACCATACTCAACCAATTGAATACGGTCCACAAGAATATTACATTCACCATGGAAATCGAAAATAACCACCAACTACCCTTTTTGGGCTTACTCATCATCAACAACAGTGGAAAAATCGAATTCAACATTTATCGAAAACCAACATGCACGCAGAAAACCATTCCAGCAACATTACAAGACTTCTTCTTACAAAAAATGGCACCGCACAACACAATGCTCCATTGCATTCTAACCACGCCTTTATCAGAGGAACGTTTAAACAATGAAAAACGCCACATCATTCAAACTGCGTAAAAGAACGGATTCAAGAGGAAGACTTTAGAAGGAATAATCAGTAAAAAAATTACGAAAATGGAAAGGAATAACCTGATGACATTTTTTTACATAAGCGGGACCATCTGAAGAACGTCCCTTACATCCATTCTCAAATTATCTACCAAGTAAAAAGAATCCTAAGGAAACGTGACAACGAAGTGATATCTACCCGCAGACCACATCATGCAGTTGGGATCCCAACATCCTCATAATTCGAAGCTTCATGGTTTTTTAAGGGTGGGGTAACTATCGCTGTTTTCCGATGGGGTTCGAGAGAAAAGATCTTCCACTTCTCCCTTCATACCCTCCTTTCCCTTTACGGGGATGGGATTCGAAGTTAAGTCTTACTATTTCGACATGAAAATAGCCCCAATTTGGGACTTCACTGCTTTTTAAGGGGGATGGCCGCCGCAATTTTTAACGGAGTTAAAAAGAGAGGTCTTCCCCTTCCTATTGCATATCCTCTCCTTACCAGGGTAGGGTTGAAAATTTACACTTTACGATTATGACGTAAAAGATCTTACTTTGAAGGGTAATAACTTTTTAAGGGGGGAGGGTGACCCTAGGGTAGGGTGACAGCCACTAGTTTTCATCGGAATGGAAAATGAGGGAACCCCTCCTCTCCACAAACTGTCCACCCTCTCCGGGGATGGGGTTGAACATCTAATCTTTACGGTTTAATTCTACCAAAATAAATGACAAATTGTATTTACGACATTGTAAATAAACTGCAGGTTAAGAGTCCTTCTTCGGATAAGAGGAATAGGTGACGAAATTGAGTCGTTACGATTAGTTTAAAATTTTTAAGCACCTGTAAGATGACGTAGCCCAAAGGCATTGTTTAAGATCCAGATATTTTCCACTCAACCAAAACGAATTATAGAGGAAGGAAATTGTAAAGAAAATTATAAGGGTAATGCCCGTTTTTCTATTGCTCTGGGAGTGGATTGCACTGCAAGGCATAGTCGGCAATGTATTTGTCATCCTTGCTTAAACTGTTACTATCGTTTCTGCTCTCTAATCATCACATCTACCGATACCTAACCTGTGAGCCGACTCGTCTTTTGAGATTTTCTCAGGCCAGAGTAACCCGATACGGCTTCAATAGATGTTAGCCAAGGCTGAGTGCTTTTGGATTACGTTGCTGGTAAATAACTACACAGAGAGAACATTGCAGTGGAACAGCCCCAAACTGATGTTGGTGTTCAGGTAACAGAGCAGAGAAAACAGCCAAGGCTACAGCTCGATGTTATCATCGGCAGAAATAGCGCTACCAACATAGACAAATTGAATTATACTTTTAATGTTCTGCCCGCTAATATAGATTGGGAAATATTGGCCGACCGATTTCCTTTGCTTCCCTTTGCAAATCCAGAGACATTTGGCTAAATTATTGTTATTATTGATCCTTAGTCCACATCCACTTGATGTTGGACCGGACCAAATGGAAAGCAACTTACTCTCACGTTTCTTGGTCCACGGATCCCTCGTTGGGGGCATGGCACCCAGCCAATCCTAAACAGTAATTTAGCTTTAGCCTAGCTTAGGCTCAAACTATTGCCGGTTTTACTTGGATATAATTCGCACCCCTGGCGTATTTTTGCGAATATATAAAGGAACGTTTTCCATCTGTTGCCACTTACGGTCACGCTGCTCCCAGGGCAGAGGTGAGGCAGCGTCTGATGAGTTGCCTCTGCCCTGGACGAAACCGTTAGTCCCTGTATTTGGCTAAAGTCCATTACTCGGTGAGAGAGCAAACGCACGCCATCAGGGTAGTATGGTGGTTGGGGAAAGATATCATGGTTCATATATATCCTTCTGACAAGGCAGCAAAAGAAGGCATAGTATAGGCGACACAATGCAATCTTGTCGGACTCCGCTTGAAATTTTTCAAAAATGTTACCGCAATGCAGCACATGACATTTTGCACTAAAAATCATATGTTGCTTTGATAACAGATGTTGGTTTTTCCGGACTGCCCTCTCGAGTGAAGAATTCAGCTGCTGCATCCGTAATCTAAAATCAGCACACAGCTCTCCAATGAACCACAGGATGTTGATGAACGGAAGCATGCAGAGCAGAAACCAATCCGTTTTGTTGATCAATCTTTCCTTGATGAATTTAGATGAATTCAGCTTATGTCTACGGCAGCAGGAAGCACGCTAATACCCATCCAGTTTTCGAACTCAACATACACTGGAAAAGACCTCAGATTATCGGGATTTTTGAATGAGTGTAGGTAATAAATCTGCAAAGATTACGGTCCTGCAAGGAGCAGTTCCTCTGGATAACCATTAAGGGCGGTGGTCTCATTCCACTTGAGCGTGCTATTCGCAAAACCTGTCTTGCTTCTCTATGGAGCGGCAGTCTGCATCCACATGTCACAGTGCCTGTCATTACAAACGGTGGAACTTAGAAAACTGCCTTTCATAATCCAACCAGGATATTGAAAGGCTTACGACTACCTGTAAAGTCTTTGGTAAATCATTACTATTTGCGACAGTTTCTTTGCCATGGCATATACTGCGTTGGGCATTATATGTTTTTTCTCTGTAATGGAGATCTATATTGATCGATCCCCCTACGTTTCCGCAGTCGGGACTTACGACATCCTTTTAGGCAGAAGGCGTTCGTCCATCAAACAGAACCTCAATAAGAATAGCGTTATGATCGCTATAGTAAGAAAGAGTCTGTAGTTTCCGTTGAGGATTCCTAAAATTAAAGTTCCAAATCCAGATAGGAATTTGTCCAGAGCCAGGCTGGACTATCTGACCCATATAATTTGCATTTATACTCTATCTGGTTTTGCTCCATCCAAGATTTGTGGAATGTCCCCCTGGAATTGTTTTTGGCGTTTATCCACCGCCGGCGATAATATCATAATTATATAACCTGTTCAGTTCGAGTATCGTAAGTAGCGAAAGGAATTCCTTCTTGAACTTGGCTCAATTGTTTCCCATTACATAAACTGACAGAATGTATAAAATCCCTCCTCCAGGCAGCGAAAGCAGAATACCAGAGACTTGCATACATTCAAAGGTTTCAAATTAGGGCCTATTAATATGCCTGAAACGATAATGGCGACCCACAAGTATTCCAGTACCACCTCCCCCATCACAATTTCATCTATCGTTTCTCACGAATCCAAAATCATTGAATGCTATCGAATGCTTCGGACTGAGGTGGGTTTCTCAAATAAAGGCGATGTCAGGCTGTCGCCTGGCAGTGAAATCAATAGGTGGATTCCTACGAGTTATGCCGTAGACCATCCAGCGGTACCGTTGTGATCTAGAGGTGGGTATGCTGTTTTTGTAAACATTGTGTCATCCTGTTTATTTTTGTGCTGTGCAGGTGTAGCGTATGCTGCATTTCTTCACACATAGTTAGTATTTTATTGAGGATGGTGCTCATCCCGCCACTTGGATCTGGTTGGGGCTTGTTAACTCCCACTTATCGGACTACTTCTGCAAACGGGCTCCCCGGGGCATTTGGTGTCGAAGGGATGGTACCGTTCAACACCGCTGACACTTTCGCTTCCCCGACTATCCGGGCTTATCTCCACGAGGAATTGCCCTCCCACCATTCCGTTTTGTTCATGTTACGGGCACTATCCGGCAGAACATCCAGCGCCCTAAACATTCCTTTATGCAGATAATGTTTCCCTAACTTCTAGTAGCAAAAGTGATCTCGAGCAACTTGTCCAAAAATGGAATAATCGCCTCATGCAATACAATCTAAGATTGAATCAGAATAAACCTGAATTTTCGTCGACTGATCCCCATGAAACAGGCACAATCACTGTCAGTGACAGTGACCTGCCCAGAACTGAGCGCTTTAAATATCGTGGGTCAATACTTTCAGAACCGCGTCATGAAATTGCTTCACGCATTAGCACAATCTGAGTGAAGTGGCATTCCACAATACAACTGGTGTTCTTTGTGATTGACATATCAACGAACGTCTCGAATCCAAAGTTTACCACAATGTCACCCTCTATGGTTTAGAGTGTTGGTCAACTATAAGAGACAATGAAAGGCGTCTTGCGGTAATAGCGAGGAAGATGTTACGCTGGACCAATGGTATAATATGCCGTGATCACATCCGAAATGAGAATATTCGCAATCGATATGAGGTTACACTGATCGTGGAGAAATTGCGAGAGTGGTGTCTTCGATGGTATGGTAATACAATTCGCGCTAGAGAGAATTCACTTGCCGGGATCTAAACATGAAAGTTGATGGGAAACGACCAAAAAGCCGGCCGAAACAATGGTGGCTTGATACGCTGGATTTTGATTTGAAAGCCTCGCGACTGTATTCAGATCAGGCCTTTGACAAAGCGAAGTGGCGCAACCGATCACGACGAGCTGACCCCACTTCTGCACGGGAGCAAGGATGAAGAAAAAGAAATCATACGATTAACATTAGGTATCATGATTTAATGCTTCTTCAATTCCTCAGTTGCTCGTGGACGTAGATGAAGAGCCTTCGTTAGACCATCTAAAGGCCTATGACCTCTTCAAGCTCTTTCATGATGCAGTTTTCCGTTCACCTCTATTGACTGGTTCCGCTACCCGCAGTAACACAGGGGGGAAATTCCTTTTGTTACGGCATACCTCTCGCTGAACTTCTCATAGTTCTTCATGGTATCGAATTGGATTAATATAATTCTTAGCTCCTTACTTTCATGGATCGCTCTTCCCGATGTGATGTGCCTTTGGGACAAGGTCCGCAACCTCACTCGGGCAAGAGATAAAGCTGGGGCGACTTATCTATAGTTCATGTTGTTTGCTTTGCAAATCTCCTCACTCAAGAAAGGTAATTTTAACTTGGTTGATCGATGGTCTATTCCTTTACAAGGAGACGCGACTGAAGCAATCATCAGATGGTGGTTTCATTTGATACCAATGTCACCTAAATCTACTGCTGACCGATTTTATACAATGTTCCTTGTCGGTCAATCGAAACTTAACTGAGCTTGTAGCAGACCCTGTGTTAAAAAAGCCGATATGATATCGATATTTTATTTTGATAAAATAATGGTTGGGAGGTTGTGGCGCGGCAGGATCTGCGGCATTCGAAATTTATTTCGAATGTTGCGGATGCGGACGGGTAGATGGCGAACTCTCCACTCACTCATTTTCCGAACGCACCGGGGGAGTGGAGAATTAGCGGCGAAAAATATGCCGTTGGTTGGGACAGTAAGGACCGCATGGAAATAAGTCGGTCTCTTGTGTTCCAACCGCGGCGGTGTAAGCAGACGTGTCTTCTTGATCAATTTCGGTGCTTTGTTTTAATTAAACTTATGTAAATCCTAAAAAAGGCTAAAAATATTAAATTAAATTAAAGGCAAGATTAAAACAAAGAACAAAAATTAAATTTGGTTTTCGCAGTTCATCCTGAGCTATTGAGACGCTTCCAAATCAGTTGTGGTCTGCACGCTACTCGCATTCTCACGTTTTATTCGTGTTCTTTTAGCTGAATGGATTTCCCACTGATTTCATTTTCTGTTTTGCTAACTAACGCGCTAAACTGGAAATTACTCTAAATGCAAACATCCGGAGTGAAAGTTACTTGGAGGTTGACTATAAATTGAAATACTTTTATTGTCTTATTTGAAGCAACTTGTAAGTGGAAGTCCGTTTGAACCTTCTGGCGCAGGATAATATAAAGAGTAGACACAACAAGGTCAAGAGTGTTGGGGGTGTCCTACATTTGGAGTCAAAATAAACTCTACATAAAAGTGTCTTTTACTGAGCTAAAATTAAGAAATGCTTCTCCATATCCTACTTGATAGGTCTTCTTTTTATTATATTCATTTATGCTGTACAAAATATTAAAATCTTAGGAAGGATTATTTCCCAAACAGCTGCTGTATGGACAGCTCGACATTTCAATCCTCTCATCCCTTACTTTATTTTAACTACCATTTAATTCCATCCCCAAAGTCACGACCGTTTTAACTGCCGATATTCAAATTTATTGACTTTACCAAGTCACTCGTATTCAACCCGGCTCCAAAAATAAGCGGCTTCAATGCTTAAATCCACCATTCAACCATTATTCTGCTTTTTATATCACCGAGCGCCCCTTTCCATTCACATTTCAAATTAAACCATCTCCGAAAATTCAACAAATTTACATATGAATTGTTTGGCGCCACCATTGTGTCATCGCAATGCATGATGGAACCAGTTAATTGAAATTAAATATAGATGACGATAATGCGTAGAAGAGCAGATTAAGCGCCACAAAAAAGATATCAATGTTCTACTGGTATTTATTTTGGAGAGGTTTCCTCTGAAATTGTTGGACATTTCGGAGTAACCCGTGCAGAGTTTTTGTTTGATCTTGGAATTCGTCGTCACGTCTAGCACTATTTGGTTGTTTTACCCAATTTTCATGGTAATTAATATGGACGCTAGTTTCGTGCAAATATCTAAGGCGTGTCGGCGGTTTTTCTTAGGAATCTTATTCATCCATGGCTAAATTATTATATAAATTATAAGCTTTTGCCCACTTAGTGGTCTTGTGCTGGTTTTGAAGAGAAAAAACAAGGTGAGTACACTTTGAAATTTAGTGGATTATTCAGTTTGATTTAAGATTAAGATAGACGTATCTTTTAATGTATCTTGATTTTGGGTGGGATTGGTATAATGGAGGTAATGAAGACAAATGTCATCTGAATTTTTAAATTTACATAAGATTCTCCAGTCTTTCATTTCAGTAATACGTAGAAGGCATAGTGGGGCACATGTTCTCAGCAGCCATAAATCTATCATAATAAGTTTGATCTTTACGTAAAGAAAGGCGTCTTTTCTTTGAAGATTTCCAGTGCTTTAAAAAAAGGGGGTAGAGCAGTGCACTGCAGAATAGACTGGCGCGGAATATAACCCCCTGAGGACAACCTATCTCTCTCTCTGAGAATGAGCTGTCTTTTCTCTGGGGCGGTGCGTGGCTTTTCAGGGGCAAAGCCTCTCGTCTACCAAGACCGTTAGTGAGTAGTGATAGCCACACCCTGTACGAGGTGACCCTACTATTAACAAAACGTTACGGATTTAGACTGGGGAGTAGAAAAACACCTCTCCAATCCAGGGTGTCATGCGAACCATGCCCATTGGATAGTTTGCAGTCGGGGATAACTGACTGCTTTCGAGCGGAGCGTTATTGATAGCTGGTTGTCACAGTGAGTAAGTTTGACCTTACCGTGCTACGGGGGGCTATGGCACGGCGGACCTTCTAACTCCCATACTTGTGGGAATCAAATGAGTAGAAGCAACAAAGAAAAGAAAACGAAAACCAACAAAGCGGGGCTCCGTACCGCACAAAAACTAGTCAATCAGGCGGAGCCACATCTCTGAAATACTGAAAGCCAGGTGATTACACCCAAGAAGGGAGAAGTCGGGACATCAAGCAGTGGATCCAAGGTTAACATTGGTATACTGCGTAGACAACAACCAAAGAACGGCACTGCTCAAAGAGGAGGGACTAGCAAAAGCACGTCTGAGGTAAATTTATCAGACGTCAGGAAGGAGACAGGTCTCAGTGGCGTCGGTGTTAAATGGTACCTGCGCTATCTGAAGGAAGGCCTGAAACCAGAAGAGGCTCTTAAGAAGCCACAGGACAGACCTAAGCCATCTCCACCGGAGCCGAGAAAGCGGGGAGCAGCAGAGATCAGCCCGCATGAAGGAAATGTTCCCAAAAAATTCAAACCTGAACCCAACGGGGAGAAAAGGGGCAGATCAGGGGTGAAGGTAGGACTCAGGAAGCCCGCCATTAGCTATGCTAGTGCGGTCAAGGGCATTCGACTGGCCATACTGCCAAAAATGTTTCCCGAGCAAGTACTCACTCGCGAAGAGCAGGAAACCATTGAGGACCTTGTCGTCAGGCAGATGTGCAAGGGATGGACTTCGAAACTTCACCGGGATACGCTTTCGACCAGACCTTATACTGGTGGACTGCGCGAGGGAGGACGACGCAGAATGGATTAGAAGCATAGTTCCTAGATTGCCAGGCTGGGAAGGCCTAGAACTGTCAATATGTGCTGGGGATGACATACCAGGAGCCCACATGATGACAGTTTTTCTGCCAATAGCCGTGACAATAGAAACGGAAGACCTTAAGGGCCTTCTAATCGCCCAGAATTAAGATCTCCATACCTGACTAGGGAGAGCCTTCAGAAGCAAGGTGGAGTGAAAGGGTAAACTCTTCACGATCGGGGTAGATGACTGATCCATGGAGGCAATCAAACGTCGGAGTTGCCATATCAACTCCCGATTTGGCAACATACCCGAGGAACATAGGCGAGGAAAGATAACTCGGAGGAGACACCGGGTGAAAAGCATACCAAGGTCCCCGAAGAAGTCTCGAAAGCCATAGAGACGGAAAGGACTGGATCCACCAGAGAAGTAGACTTGCTGCCTAGTGAAGAGCAGAAGCTGGACGACCCAGACCTAGGACTCCTAGGGCTCAGGGTGGACAGCGATGCGCAGGAAAACGTCATGTCGGAGGAGGAGTGCGATACTCCGACAGTGGAGAAGAGCTCCAAACAATAACGGAGCCAATGTCCAGCACTAAGATAGCTCAGATAAACCTCCACCATGCGAAAGCTGCATCTGCGGTAATTGTAAGGGCAAGTTCAAAGGAGAGCATTGGAATAGTGCTGGCTGAAGAGCCCCGGGTGTACCAGGGGCAGATTCGCGGTCGACAGGGAGGAAGTATGCAGATAATTTGGGACTCCTCTTTTGAACAACCAAGAGCTTGCATAATTCTTAAACGTAATTTAAAATACATATGTCTTTCAGAGTTTTTAACCGGGGACCTTGTGGCTATCCAAATCTCATTGGAAGCCGGGAGGAGCACTCGACAGGCAGTTGTGGCATCGGGATACTTCCCAGGAGACGAGAGCAGGGCTCCACCGGAACAAGTCGGAAAGCTGACGAAGTATTGCGAGGAGAGAGCGTTACCACTTCTTCTCGGCTGCGATGCCAACGCCCACCACGAAGTCTGGGGAAGCAGCGACACCAATCGTAGAGGTGAATTTATTCTTAGCAATAAATTAGAAATGTATAACTTAGGGAACACTCCAACATTTGTGAGCAGCACTAGACAGGAGGTACTAGACATAACTCTAGGAAATACCCTAATGAACGAAATGGTCAGGAATTGGAGGGTGTCGGATGAACCGTCTATGTTTGATCACAGGATAATCAGATTCGACAATGAGGGTAACTTCGAAGTAGAAAGAATAATAAGGAATCCCAGCAGAACGGATTGGGAATTCTACGCAGCGTATTTGAGCAACAATATGGCCCAATATTGCGAACTGGAACTGGAAACAGTGGTGGGAACCTCAACACAGTCGTCTTCAATTGGGTAAAACAAACCGGGGACTGGCAGAGGTACAAAAATGGGCGATCAGCAAAGCAAAACGGAACAGTTTCAGGGAATCCTGTGAAGAGATCAAACAGATCACAGAAGCAACCAGGCTTTACAAGGCTGTAGTCATAGACGGGGGAATATCCTCTGCCTGTTTGAAGAAGGAAGATGGGACATTTACAGAGAATGAGGAGGACATGGTACACCTGCTTCTTAGAACTCATTTCCTGGGGTCCGACCCCATGATGGCATGCGACAACATTCTGCCTGACAACCCAACAACGTATAAAAGAGAAAGAATGGAGACCTGGAAACTAGCAAAAGAGATATGCTCAGAAGAAGGGCTAAAGTGGGCAGTAAATACTAGAATACAAGTCCAGAGTTACGCGGACGACATTGTTTTAATCTGTAGAGGCAAATATGAAGATACCCTATGTGATAGAATCCAAACTGGACTAAGGGTTACTAGTACCTGGTACAGGAAGATGGGACTGCCGATCAACCCAGCCAAAATCACCATAGTACTATTCACTAGGAGGCGTAAGCTTGATCACCTGAGAACGATAAGATTACATGTTATGGAGGTGAAACGAGAAAGAGAGGTTAAATGTTTGGGAATTAAGCTAGACAAAAAATTACTATGCAAGACACTTGTCGGAAACACTTGTCGGAAAGCCACGAGGGCTCTGATGACTTGTAGATCCATAGCAGGTAAAAAATGGGGTTGCAGCCCGAAGATACTACTTTGGATATATACTGCAACAGTAAGGCCAATGATTACCTATGGAGCGGAGGGCAGAAAGTACCGAATTCAGCACACAAGCCTGGGAATTACATAAGCTCCAAAGGCTGGCTTGCGCGTGTATCAGTGGGGCCGTGAGGACATGTCCAACGGCATCCCTGGAGGTCCTTCTGGGATTAACTCCTCTCCATCTGTACATATAGATGCAAGTAAGAGGGGAAGAAACTGGGAGAGCGTGGCTGCGATATACGGCTTAAACCAGCAACTGATTACTTGGTACACTGACGGATCCCTCACAGCAGAGGGAGCGGGTGCTGGTGTCATTGGTACAAGGAAAATGTACTTTGAGCCAATGGGCAGGTACACTAGCATATTCCAGGCGGAAATTTACGCCATATACAAATGTGCCTCCTTTAATCTCCAAAGGAACTACAGGGGGCTGAACATAGCTATTCTCACCGATAACCAAGCAGCGATCAAGGCACTTAGGTCCAACCAGGTGAACTCTAAACTGGTGTGGGAATGTCTTGAGAGATTGAATACACGCGTCTCGTCCAACAAGCTCTGGATACTTTGGGTTCCAGGCCATGCTGGGTTGGAAGGCAACGAGGCAGCGGACGAACTAGCCAAGAAGGTAGCAGTGACGCCTTTACTCGGGTCACAACCCTTATGTGGAATCGCAAACGGTTTCATGGTTATGACTCTAAAAATGAAGAGGAACGATTGAGGGAACTATACTGGGCCGGCCTACCAGGGATGGAGCAGTCCAGGGTGCTTTTTGGGGGATACGAACCCATGCGCACAAAGGATTGCTTAAACCTCACCAAAAAGAACCTCCGAATCATAGTGGGAATTCTCACTGGTCACTGTCGGCTGAACTATAACCTAGGGAAGCTAGGAATTTCCACGGACACTGCCTGCAGGTTTTGTGAGGAGTATGATGAAACCTCTATACACGTCCTGGGACAGTGTCCGGCACTTGTGAAAAGTCGGTCGAGGCATCTAGGAGAACACTTAATACCAGACGCAAAGCTGAAAGATCTGGAAGTAGGGAACATACTAAAGTTCCTGGAGGTTATAGGTCTGCTTGAGATACTATGATCAATAGGTACACTATAACCAGTAAAAGGGGCACAATAGTTCTTAAGGAAGCGGTGCGGCTTTCCCTTAATAGAATAATAATAATCTCTAAAAAATAAAATATAAGAACTGGAAGATACGTACATATGTGCATATATTAAAACAACCCTTTCACAACTTATACCGGTATAGCCATGAAATAGTGCACTCAACTTCATAGCCCGGCCATTAACACAATCCCCGGATTTCGAGCTCAGGCAAGTCTGCAAAAGTTTCTAACCAGCCATCGAACAAGTTCCCGAAACCAATAATTAAAACTCGGTTTTCAATAGAAACTGGGTCTGAACGCAAATCTTGTTGCGACTGTCGCGTATCTGTCTTTACGTACACACAACACCCATTAAATCCTTTCGCTCGAAAAACAATAAAAACCCATTCGAATGCAAATCATTTATCAACTCTAATACTTTTTGCCACATTCAGAATTAACACCAGACACTCTCTCACGTCAATAATCGATTAATGTATTACATCTGACGTTAGTGATTTAATCTGCTGTACACGACTCTGTAATGCTTTATTGTCACATGGTCGATTATCAGATTGTAATTTATTAACTAATTAAAGGTTCCAAATGGGTTCGAATCTGGATTGTCCGATTACATTGATCGGTCAATTAACAATTACATGTAATTTGTGAGAATAGATACTGAAATCATGAGCAAATTTGTATCTATTCGGTACTTGGTCACAAAAAGATACATCAATTCTCGTATAAAGTGCAGAAATAATTACACCTGCATGTGTTGAGTATCTACGAGTCGATTAAGCTGGGAAAAAGGAGAATTTCCAATGATTTGCGTAATTGATTGGATAAAATCACTTCGTCGAATAAGCAGGATTTCAGTTGAAATGACACTAATCCAAATGATTGACCGGATGTGCTTTAAAGTGTTGCAAATCGGATTATTGGCTCTTTTTCTAGCACAAATATTCATGTGGTTTTTACTTTCTAGATAATTATATACATATATTACGTAATAACTCCATAACAGCTTACAGAATAGTGGCAATTCGTAAACGCGGATAGTATAATATGACGTTCGGGCGCTTGGAATTTTCTTTCAAGTTAGCTGATTTCCCAAGGCGCCAATTCAAATTAAATTAGATGACATCATATTTGACTTTGAGTTGTTTCGAGTGAAATAAAGGCGCTAAACCCTCCAGATTCTGTACTGTTCACCTCTTTTGTGATCTCGTCCTTCCTTTGCTTGACCTTCCATTTCGTTTGTTTCTTATCCGAACCCATAACTAGGAAAATTTAAATATTTAAAGAAAATATTTGTTCACCATTCATTTATTATTATTATTTTTGTGCTATTGCTGGCATTGTGGTCAACTGGATGAACGTTATTGGATAGTGTAGGAAAGATGAAAATAGACGACCGATGCTGGAATGGTTCTTTCTAGTCTGGACGAAATGTTAACGAACCTCTCAACTTGCTAATCAAATTGAATTGAGACGATAGAACTCGAGTGGTTTTGCGGTAGATATTGAGTCCTATATAGAACCGTTGGACTATTTCCGTAAAATGTAGAAAATGTATGCAATTTTGCAAAATGTTCTAAAACATATTGTTTTCAAATTAAAAGCCAATGAAATTTGTTTTGACTCTCTTTCATTATTGGCTATGGCTGAAGCCATAGGTACAGAGTTAATAACAGTTCTTCAGGGGTTCTTTAATTGCGCTACAGTCGATAACACAGACGTGACCAAATTGGATATTGAATAGTGTCTATTGTATCTACGGCTCTGGTTTTGCTTCCTAAATGTAAATAGTTTGGATTAGCAACATTTGTCGTTAGAGATTGCGGACACTTTTTTCTGGCTCTGTGGAGGGGGGGGGGGGGGGACAGCTAGGAAACGTGTGGATTCTGGGAGAACGTTTTTGCAATTTGAGTAACTTAGATCGGATTCAGAAAAATTGGGTACGGAGGTTTTAGAGATTATTTTCTTTGTGAAAGTATCTTTTGATAAATAGAAATAAAATCATAAAAAATCTTTAGTGGGAAAATAGATTCTTAAGGTAGAGATGCGATAGAAGGATGATCAGTGGCAGATTTAATGTTCGAAGAAAGTGATCTTCACCACACCATACATGCCAGCTTATCAGTTGTAACTGAAATTTTTCATCCAAAGTACTCCACCAGTACTCAGCGGACAATCCCGGTCACTTCGTTCCATAATTACCAGCATAAAACGGCAGCTTATGGCACCATGGTTCACCGCGTTCTAACAATCTCACTCATAGCGGAAGACTACGAGAGCGAAAAACACTACATTATGGACACTGCAAGGAAGAACGGGTACGCCAGCACCACCGTAGATACGATGATCAGGAGACACCCATGAAGGATAGAACGTAGTAACCTCACTACACTGTACAGCCAAAAATCGAATTCTATCGCATTAAAAAGAGTGTCACCTTCTCAAATCTGTCCAGGCATATAAAACGGACATTAAAAGGGTTCGACATATAACTGGTAGAATCAAGTCGTATCTACCAGCTAAAATCTCAGCTGGAACGAAAAACGATTGAGGAGATGGGCAGTATATATAAAATCGCTTGCTCAGATTGTCCGAAGGTGTATATCGGACAAATTAAAAGGCTGGTATCCACTAGATTTAGGAAGCACACGAAGGAGGCAGAGTTGGCTATCAAGTAGTGCCGAAAACGCACAAAATCTATGGTGACTAAGCATATGGTGGAATGCGGCCATAAAATATGCGCCGACGATCTGAAAGTGTTAAAACAGGTAAGAAAAAGTCGGGAAATCGGAAGGGAATGGTATGGAGATACGGGCAGGCTGGCTTCACTAGAAGGAGGGAATATGGAGGCTGAGGAAGGTAACGACAGAGTAAATCACAAGTTAGCTGGAGGGAGTTAGTAGAGGAACCAGAGAATTTAATGAAAGCTGGATGGGACTGCGGGTGTTGCGAATGTGAGTGTTTTGATGTTTCTGCGCTCCAGTGAGTCTATACTAAACGGATATACCTTTTTGGAGTTAAGTGTCGAGGATTTCACTCGTATGGTGACAGAATCTTAGATAGAAGGAGGAAAAGATGATTTTGGCACGGAAAGGGGACTTAACAGCTATTAGGGCACCTTCGCCGGTTGACTTGCCAAGTGTCGCGCAGTCTCTGTCACAATGAAAGACAAAGTAACCTTCGATGAGTTCGGCATCTAAAATTTTGCCAACCAATCAGGTTTTAGGAATGCAGATAACGTGATGTTGGAATGCTAAGGCAGGTAGCTTAAAACTCGACTGCTTGGACGTTAGACCCTTTCTATTTTGGTAAAAAAAGTCTCAAATCATGAAAATAATTCAAAGTCAGCGAGGCAGCCAGGAGACGGAAAATTTTCTCGAAGTTCGGTCCTCTGATAAGACTTGATAAAAATCCCTTGCGGTAAAAAGGAAGATTAGGTGTCAAAGTCGTGGGGATATGTAATTTTGAAGTAAGCTATCATACTGTCAGGGGGCCATCCTTGATCAGCTTCACATTAGAGAGAAGTGACATGGTTAAGTTAACCTTACTGGTGGTGGATCAAGTTAGCCTTGACAAGAATGGTTTCAGTGGTGAGACAACGTTTCGCAAGGGACCGCTGAAATGACATGAGATCGGGATGACGGCAGGCATTGCAGAGGCGCTGAAAAGACTTCGCGAATGCGATGTCGAGTTGGCAACTTTGAGCTGGTGCGATCTTTTTTAGTTTTGTTGGCATAGTGTCGGCCGGGGCAACTAAGGCATGCGCTAGCTGTGCAGGCCAGGCAGGTGCGTCTCAGAAGCCGAGACTATGCTGAACTTGAGGCAGCAGATTGAATGGTTACATTGAAACTTCATGTTGATCTTTGAGTGCCGTGTGTTCATGCAACAGTTGAGTTACATCAGATAGCGTGGTACCACAGCAAGCGTTACAACGGTAAGGTTCGAGAAAAATTTCGCCCGGATGTCTAGAAACGCAGAAGAAATCCTCAGACATTTGGTGTGGAAAGTACACTTCCCGTCTTAGTCCAGGAATTTGGAGTAAAGTAAAAATGCTTTGGGCATCTGTTCATTCAAGTGCACTAGGACCTCCAGGCTTAACGATCACCTGCCGAACTACTGTTTGTAGCCTTTTCATTTTCTGCAGAATCAGTAAGGAGGAGTTACATTAAAATATTCAAATGGGAATTTGAATTTTATCCTAGGAAGTGGAAAATGGGAATAGTCGTTCAAAGGACACCTCGAAAGCTCGATCAATAGCAAGCAGGATGGTATTCGCTCTGGTGGCTCCTGCAATTGCCATATTTCGTTCGGGGGAATGGTCGTAGCTTGACCGCATGCTTCACCCATATTTCATAATCTTCAAGAAAGTTCCGGATAGCGACAATAGATTTTTTACGTAGTAGGAACAGTAAAGGGAAATGAAATTAGAGCGACATTTGATGTCGCAAAATTTCTTGTGTCAAATGGATGTAAAATCTGGGAATAGTATAAATCGAAGCAGTTTCGGCTGGACGACGTGGACTGCTTAATGCACCTCTCCAAGTTCTGGATCTTGGAAACTATCTCTGGATTCGAAGAAGGAGAGAAACTTAGATCAATTGAAGATGAATATCAGTACAATTCTCGATTTGACGGGTTATTAAATACTTCTCATTTGCATCAATGAACAGGTCAGTTTTTTCTGAAATGGAAAAAAACAGTAGTTAACCCTTGTGGCTGATGGTAAGTAACATTTACCAACCTCGAGAAATATTTGTAGAATGTTGTTCTGTTTCATAATTTGAACCGGACTGTGCGGAACTCCCAGGAGGGATTTAGGGACAATATCTGTAGCTAGCAATGTAATGGAAACTACATTTTCCGAGTCAGGAGTTTATAGTTCGCCTGTCTTCCCTGTTTCTGCATCTAGTATTGCTATTATTACAAAGGATTCGTCAGCCCTTTGCTGTGAAAATAAGTGCATGTCTAGTCGTTGCCCATAGTTTTGTTGTGAAGATCTCCAGTGCTATTTTAGGTGTGCGGCTCGTAATGACCTTTGAGAATGGGTTGGGTTCGATATTTGTCTGAATATCAGGTCGGAGATTTTTACTATCCCCACCAGACTTTCCAAGTGGTCATTAACACCAGCGTACAACTTGATGGAACATGAAGGCTGTTAGCTCGTATTTAGCAGGTAGACGAGGTTGAATTTTGAAGCCATATCGGCTAGCAACAGTTAGTATCAGTAAGAGGGATTTGAGCACTGGAGAAAACCAAAGGCGGTTCAATAAATCTCCAGGAAAATACCCCTCCCAATACCGATGGGCTCTGAGCTGTAAAGTGTATAATTGTTGAGGGCTATCTCTATATTTTAAATCTGGCAAATACCTAAGTAGGGTGGTCCCAGAGGCGGTCTCTGAATTGACAGGATCTGAAATGTCCAATTGGACTCGTCCTGCTTTCCCAAATCTGGCAGGCATAGAGGTATGCAATCGCGTGCAAACGCGACGCTTCAGTATAGTTACAATTGGAGTCCTTCAGCCATTCATCGTTGGCCGTTGGACATGTTCGACGAGCTATATTTCAAATATCGAACAATGACACCACTTTGAGGGGGTTTCGCTAGTCAATCAGGCATGATTTTTTGAAATGCATTCGCTTTTTACTATAGTGATGGTAATGTTCTTCTTATCTTGGAAAGATTTTGCAAATATATTTTAGCTTCAGTCAAAAAGTTCACTGAAATTCTGAGTTTTGCAGTTAAAACTGACTCAAACGCAATGTTACTGAATAGTTTATAATCACCATTTCGGAGTGATTTGCAAAAATTATCAGCTTGAAAAAACGGTACTATATTGGCGCCACTAAAAAGATTAAAAACAAAATCAACATTTTATAATCAGAGGTAAGGGTCAAAAGTCCGTGCTAATTAATATTATAATCATTGTATTGGAATTCTACCCTGTAATCAAATTTTCCACTTAATATATGTCAACAAGTCCGCTTATCGCCCCCACAATTAATTAACATTATCTTCATCACATCTATAATATTCTGTTTACTATTGAGTTATTGAATTTTGCATACACTACAGCAAAACAAAATGCTGGAATGCCGGTGCCAGGTTATTGTGAAAATGAAGGGGCGCAGAACTTTAACACTAGATAGCCTTTCGCAAACCCTAAAGGAAACCACAGGGACATACGAATCCGATTGCCTAACACTGGCTGGGGTTGGAAATAGTGAGATGGTGTCGCTGTTTACACCTGCAACCCTGTAAACGCTTGATCGTCGTTAACTGATTTAAGCTAGAAGGAAAACACACACATCCTGCTTGTGAGATCTCTCTCTGGAATGATATTTTTCAAATTCCTGTTTAAAAGTGAGTATGGAACATATCTCAAATCGAAAAGTTTAGTGTCATAAGCCATTACTCAAAGAGAGGTCGGTATTTAAGGTCGGGTCGGTATTTGGGTTCACTTCATTTATATATAACGCGTAGTGTTTAGTATTGATTAAGCTAGGCTAAACGCTTTAACGTGGTGGTGACATTTAATTTCTTAGAACGCGGTAATTTAATGCAAAAGAGGCAAACTTGACTTACTTAACTTTGTTAATAACAGCAAGATTTTCACCAAACTTTCCACGGTGGATCCTTCATATTATGGTCTATATTGCTGAGTCGCGGTTAGGAAGGATGAAGCACTCAGTTTAAAAAATATTATCATTACTATTATTAATTATATTCAGCAGCTTCTGTTTGAACAGATATCGGGATGGAGAGAATTTCGGAGTCTACATGTCGTATAGGGACACCATCATGATTTTTTTTTTAATTTCTTTAGCTGGGTAGCCTCTGAAAATATACCTTGATTTAAGTTCTCACCTTCTATCTTGCACTCATCCTCTTTGAAACTAATACCAAAATTAAGGCCTATTCGGTGGAAAAAAATTATTCCCACTTTTGCATCTATGGATACCTCTCCTTAAACTAACGTAAAACATTGTCACTTAATGCACTCGTGGGGTCACAGTTCCAACCTTTCTCTGGATTTTGGGATAATAGGTATAATAATTTCTGAGAGAAGTGCGTTTCACAGACAGACAGACAGACAGACAGATATATTGACTCTTGTCATTAGAATAAGGAGAACACAGAAGGGCGACCTACTACTCCAATTTCAAGGGACTGAACAACAGCGGACGTTGAACATGTAGTCAGAAATGCTTCGGGATAGGAGGAAAATATCAACTGCTGCACCTACGAGATAGCATGGAGCGGAAATATCTGAGTGGGGCCGCTACCACGGATGACCGTTGCAGTAAGCGGGGGAATTAGCTCAGGCTCCGATGGCCAAGTGTCTTAAATGTGTGAATACTATACAGGCATCTTGCCAGAGTCTGCTAAAGGAATCAAAATAAGTCGACATGCGGCAGAAGAGGCCATTTTGTAAGAGACAAAGACAATGACCGGCTTTGCGCATTTTGTGAAGAGAGCTGAGAAGTATGGGAGCCGCTCACATTCACCATATAAGAGAACGCATGGATAGGGTTCATAAAAGTAAATATTAACCATGGTGGTATATATGGTTACTGTTCGCTTCTTTGAAGAATACAAGGCATCCACAGAATCTCTTTCTCGTATTGCTATATTTAGGCGGTGCAGGAAACAGATGCTGACGTTCTTGGTGATGATGAGCCCTACAAAGCAGTTTTTTGGTGGATGAACATGGGCATCTTATAAGGATCTTGCTGTATCAGGCTTAACTTAGTTCCTGGAGCTTTTCTTGTATCGCAGTTATTGTTACATTTGCCCCACTCCAATTTGCTTCGGACCTCAATATATCCCCCACGGGATTATGGGGTTCGATAACTACGTCGTTCGACCTCTCTCTCTTTGGACTGTGAATTTTGGACAATGGAGCATAACACGATCAAGATCCTCAGATGTAAGGCGCATTCGGGACTATCGAAGTCTCTCCTAATCGAAAGTATGCAAATGCTTCTTGTAACTAGCGTGTCTCACAAGGAACTGTGTTAAATGGCAATTAATTCAATTCTCTATGTTTTCTCTCCGCCTATCTTTAGATACATGAGTGCAGTGTATGAGTCCAGCGACCTTCTTCTGAATTATTCCACCGTTGTTGCCACCTCCTGAACAGCACCTTTCTAGTGACTTTTTGAAAGTCTGTGGTCATCGTTGGCGGATTCACCTCCTCTTCAATGGTAGAGAATATGGGCCTGAATGATCAGTTTTCAAAACATCTCGTGATTACCAATTCGGATTTGTTTCTTCGGATTGGTAATAAGGACTACCTCCGTCGTTTCGTCCACCAGGTTCAGTTTAACTATTCGTAACTATGATTTAATGGCATGAATAATTCCATTTTCAAAAAGTTCCACGTCTTTGGGTTGCTTTGCAGCTCAAATATTTGATTGATTTGATAATACACTCAAATTCGTAAGAGGCGACTAAAAGGGATAGACATTTTTGGGCTAGCAACTTGCAAATTTCTAAACTTTTTAGGTACCGAACTGTCAATCACGCCTCGGATAGGAACTCACGCCGAAAATTGTTGGTCATTGGAGACGGACTATGAATGGTTTCTGGAATGAGCGCACACTCCTCGACGATGGTAGCGAGGAACCTAGGAACGCTCACTTTCTCCAACCTGAGCCAGAATTTCAACGATGTAAGCTGTATATTCTGGGTTTAAACAAGGTAAGATGGTGGGACTCTGGAGAGTAGTCCTCTGCCTCGTATGGCAGCGCACTTTTGTACTCTGGAAAGTCGAGTGGTAATAGCAGACGTAAATCCGGTGTCGGATTGAGAGCGGATTTCAGAGAGACTTCTGGCGCGAGTTAATCATAATTGTGCAGTGCTATGCACCAATGGAGACTTCCAATATGGTGGAGAAGGATGCTTTGTACGAACAATTACATGCATTTGAGGGCAGGCTTTCTAAAGGAGACATTCTGATCGTATGGGTGACCTGAATGCTAACACGGCACCCAAATATGTAATCGGAAAGCATGGCCTTGCCGACCGTAACGATAATGGTTGGTACATTGTTCGAACATAGAGTCTGCCATAAGGTCAGTTGGATTTCAACTGATTGACACCGTACGAGCAATTAGATCGACCACTTCGCGATTAGTAGTAGATTTAGGATGGATGTGCGTATTAAAAGAGTACTGACATCACCCTGAACAGGGATCAGCATCTGAAGGTCGTTTAGGTTCGTTTGCATGTTGTGGGCGCTAGGTAGATTGCCAGCCACGTCCCGAAGGGACGTCATAAGATGTAGCTTAATAACTTGGAAGCGGATCGCTGATCGGAAGAGATTGCGAGACCCATTTATAGCTGCGAGTGATGCGGACGTGACATGTTTGAACTCCAATGCTGAGTGGGAAATTAAGCTAAAGTGGGCCGTGACAAAAGAAAATTCGATATTGCGCGCACCAGAGAATAATAATTTCAGAAGTGCATACCGTATCCGAAAGAAATTGACGTGGTCGAAAATCTTTCGATGGTCCGGTGGAGGATGTTAACGGTCAACTCCTCATTAACGATAATGAGCAACTAAAAAGGCGGAAAGGACATTTGACTAAGGTCCTTAGCTCATAGACTAATTCGATTAGATCTACGGGGAAACAATGGGCGTGGGGGGCAAAGAACATTGAAAGAGTCATTGGGAGAACTAAATCTAGTTTTCGCGTTGCATTCCGATTCTTGGATCCCCATACATCTGTTTGGTAGAAGATAGGATGTTATCTAGAAAAGAAGAGAAAACTGGGACGAACCAGAAAAATGCGTATCAGGATATACTACTACAGAAAAGGTTCTCGAGCCGGAGTGTTCTTCTCGAATAAAAACTAGAAGTGGACTCTTCCCTTGGGACAATAGACAACGGTCTTTCAGGCTGTATGCAATCCTAAGGGCGGCAACCTGGATGACTGATGAGCGGTTGAAGGGCAAGCGCATCGCAATCTGTAGCGATAGTCAAGCTGCATTGAGGGTTTTGAGTAGTACTTTGATCACTTTAAAAATCCTTCAGGAATGTTGAAATTGGTTGAAATCTGTTTCTAGATTCAGTACGGTGGAATTACTCTGGGTGCCCGGTCATTGTGGTATAGAGGGAAATGAAATCTCGGATGCCTTAGCAAAAGAGGCTATAACTTTTCCCATGCCCGGACCGAAACCAGCAATTGGGGTGTCAGTAGCATTGGCTGATGCTGTCATCAAAGGGTGGGAACAAGCTTTCGATAATGACAGGTGGGGGAGCTTTAATGCTGCTAAACACACCACAGAACCAAACAAACATACTACAAAGTTTATCCTGTCGAAAAGCAGGAAGACTTGCAGAAGTATTGAGGGTATTCTGGCTGGCCATAATTCACTAACTGGGCTTATGTTCAGAATAAGAATTATCCCAAATGATACGCGTCCATCCTGTAATGAGTAAGTGGAATGTACGGAACATTTTCTATGTAAGTGCCCTGCCTGTGGACGCATCAGACATTAGATTTTTGGTGCTGGTACGCTCCAACTGCAGCGTGTAGCATCACACACACACACGGAAATCATGCGATTCATAAACGAATCCGGGATGTTACGTTGGACGCGCGAATGGAGTACAATGGACTACTAAGGTCTAAGTGCTCAGAGGCTTTGTCTCTCCCCCATCTTAAACATACATACACACACAAGGTCCTGACTCATATCCGGTGGAGTTCCTCCTCTTGCGGATGAAATGGTCAGTCACCGTAGCATACAGATGCGGATTACTCCTCTAAGCAGAAAAGAAATCAATTCGGGCATTAATGCACTCAAACAGAGTAAAGCTGCTGGGTTTGACGATCTCCCTGCAGAGTTATTTATCGCTGCACTTGCAGTCGGTGCAATTCTGCTACTTCCACTAGTACGGAAATCGCGAAAATCTGAGTTCTTTTCCAGAGAGTGGAAACAGGAATTGACCGTCAAGATTCCGAAGGAGGGCACCGTTTTAATGTGAAAATTTGAGGAGTATCTAGGTGCTCCTTGTATATCATCGATTTCGAGAAAGCTTTCGATAAGGTGAACAGGTAGTGTGTGTAGAGTGTTCTACGCAGGAGTGGTATTTGGAAGAAACTAATAGCATTATAAGAGCGACATATGATGCATAAAATGTCACGTGCGACACCGAGGTACAGTCTATGAGGATTTTAAGGTTCCAAGCGCTAGGGTTGCATCTTGCCACCGAAATTGTGTATTCTCGTCATCGGTGATGTTCTTAGTGCTGCTTTGTTCAGAGGACGTGAAGAAGTTTAATGGATCTTTCTTCAAACACCGCAATTACGATGCTGACATCTGTTTGCTAACTCACCGGGTCATGGCCTGCATTTGAAAAGAGCTGCAATTAAAGTTGAACTGACGATAAACACCGTAAAAACAAAGTTTCCCTGATTGACGGGTCATCGCACACTCCCTTCCTGCATTAAGGCGCAAAGAAACGAAGGCATCGTTCAATTTGTATATCTAGGAAGCGTGGTTTCTGCCGGTAGTGTTGCCCGACGCAACAGCGCTAGATCCGCTTTCGCAGCCTTGTCTCAAATCTGGAAATGCAGTTATCTCAATATCAAGATCAAGTTGAGAGCGTTCTTTGCTAGTGTTCTTTCTGTGTGGCTATATGGGAGTAGCAAAGTGATTTCCACTGATACTCGAAAGCTACAAGCCTTCGTCATCCCCTGTCTGCGTCGTATCATCAGTGTACGCTGGCCTGTCACTATCGCAAATGAAGAACTTAGTCGGCACACAGACCGCAGTCGATGCGAACGAAAAGCGGAAGTAGCAGTTGAGATAGATGACACATTAAGGAGGGGCGGCAATAACATTGCTGGCTGGGCTATGCATTAGAATCCACTCTTCCCAAATGGCCAACGAAGGACTCGCCCCAAGGGCACCTGGTGCAAAACAGTAGAAAGTGTGTGTGGGCATCTCGGGATATAGTGGGGGGAGCTGAAAGGCATTTCAGGTAACCGCGAACGATGGCGCGTAGGATTGGTTGACACATTATACCCCACCAGGAAGTGCATTCCACCAAAGGGGTTTCCCCCGGCGAAGCTAGTCTGAATTGAACGAGCTTTACAGGTACTTTACCTAGAAATGTGAAACAATTGTGTTTCGCTTCAATATGAGGATCAAGTCGAAAATAAGGAGAGACATTCCCGGACTTTTCCTTAAAATCCATGTTACGTTCATTCCCATAGGGAATAAAGTTACTCACGAAATCTATATTAACTAACGCATGCAAATAAAGGGCCTCAACGGCCCAGAAAATTAAGCTGTTCTGTTCAAAACGACTTATTACATCTCTCTCCATTTGTGGCTTTATCTTCTGGTCACATAGTTCCCTGTCCCAAATAGGAAGGCTCTGCCTGAGAGAACGGACGATCCTCTACCAGTGCTCTCAGACTTGAAAAACCAAGACAATTCTAAATACACTTCCAACCAAATTCTGTACGATTCCTACCAAACCCCCGCACTGACGCTGTCCTAGTCCGCTGTGCCATTAATTTCCTAGCCTTCCTTACAGTCCCAAAACCGCCTCTTCGACCCCGAAGGTAGATTAATTTTCTACACTATAATTACTCCTATTCCCGATTTGCGAAACCTACCCCTCCTTAGGATCAATCCTCAACTCCTAATCCCCAATTCCCTCCTATCTTGTAACACTTCCTTTTAGTAACTAGTTAGCTTAGTCTTTAGGTATCTTAGATTTAGTATAATAGCCGCTAAATTAGTTATAATTTCAATGTTAATTATAATGAGTCAATAGAAAGTGCTGTTTTCTATAGCAGGGCTAGGAAAAACCTAGCCGTAGCTGCTATAAAGTTGATAACTTTTGAAAGCAATTTAGTACTCTTTATGGGCTAATCATAGATACCTTGAGGCCGCTGCATCTACGCCCTAGTGACCATACCGCGCAATATCCCATACAATGTCTAAATTCAAATTGTATTTAATAGAATGTTTGCATATTACAGGATTCCGCACACCCACTTTACATAAATTTCCCCGAGGCACTTATCAGACTGCAACCACGTCAAGGCGAGTCGGAAAAATCCGCTTACGCAATTTGCAATAAAATAAATTATTTAATGCTATTAACAATCAGCACGATTAAACAAAAGTAGCAATAAAATTACCAATGATACCAACTTCTGCACCTTCGGTGCGGATAGCAAGACATAAATTTGAAAATAACCGCAACAATGACCATTTACCATATTTTAAGGTAATGCCAAGCGATTAAAGTCCTCCAGTGGACGTTTGCCATTTGTCCGTAATATGGCGGAACGATCAAGCGCCGGCCTGTATTCCACAAAGGAAAAAAACAGAGAAAATATCGATACACTCATGAAAATCAAATGAAAAATGAAATCATGCCAAGAACTTAATCTACCCATTAAAGACAATCAAATAAAATTTATTGAAAAGAAAACGTGCAGGAGTGCCAACCTCACGCCGCATGACTTTGACAATAATTAGCGAAACATTGATCAAAGCAAATAATTAATTGTTGCCAGAATGGAACCAGCAAAGCTAAAAACAACAAAATGAGCGAATTGGAAAAAAGGCTAAATACCAATAATAATTATTTAAACAATTTATCTGGCGCCGTATCTAGCACATGCCGTGAATTTACGGCGCTTCGGGCGACTAACGAGAGCCATTTTTCAAAGGGGCCTGTTTGGATTGGCGCTTTTCATCAAAGTATGATTCAAGCCAAGAAAATATGATATTTTTCCGATGAAGGAAAATCTATAAGTTAGACGTGAAAATGAGCATATGTGAGTTGAGTTGTATATGGAGTTAGGGATTGGCTTATTGAAAGGCGGCCGTTGTCAGGGAGGTCTGACGCAGCTTCTGAGCACAAATATTAATCATTCTTAAACATAATTTTCAATCAAATTAATTCTAGTTATTACTGAAGTCATAACAAACTCAGATAATTTATTTAAATGTCGATTTTATCTGTTTATTAATATTAATAATTTTCAGCAAATTGTCAGTCGCATATTTCTTTCTAAATCACCGACGTATGGAGTACATTTTTCCAGTTTCCTTTTGTTTCATGGGCTGAAGTATTATAATTTGTTCACAGCTTGAGATATTTTTAAGTTAACGTTCTATAACGAATCAACCAGATTGTTTAATACATTTTATTAGCTTTCATTTCGTTCTTCATCTTATTTAATTTATTTTCGTTTTTTAAATATTAAATAAATTGATTAGAATATGTAGTGACTTGGATAGCTGGGGGTGGGTGCAAATTGGTTCTTTGACCATTTCTTGACTGGAACGCGGCGGAAATGTTTAATCTTCCCAGTTTTTCCTATAGACAATGCAACTTGTGTAAAACGAGGCACATGAGGTGTAATTGGTGAAGCATGTCGGCCTGTAGGGTATCGGTTGGAGGGGGAATTCGGATGTAAAATTCCTTTCATTATTCCTATTTAATCGAGGGTATTCACCGTAGATTCGATTGAATCTGAGTTACAAGTGGGAGGTACAACTCAATTGGAGTTAGAAGTAACAAGGCTGGGGATAATGCCATTAGGTAAGGGGAGATGGGCTCCGTGTAAAAAGGGAGTGCGTAGAACCCATTGGATTGCAGCTTCCTTGCGGTTGGGAAAAATCATTTGTCCTCATAATTGCTTAACATAATAAAATTGAGAAAACTTCGCTTTTAAATTTACAGAAAAAAAAAACAGGAAAAAAGGATACCTTCGAAGAGGGAATAAAGCCGATCCCAAGCTCGTTGTGAAACGAGGAGAGGGTAGGTGAGGGAAGTTTGCAGTCTTGCAGTTTGCTCACTGAGGAAGCTTGTGATGATAGCTGGCAATTAGGTAGAAAGTGCAAATCCATTAAATGAGGAGAAGGAGAAACCTAAGGTCCGGTAAGGATAGCCGGTGAGGGTAGTTTTACTTGGTGACTGGGGCGGGCTTCCGTAAGGATAGCATGGTGTCGTGGAGCGGTTCGAAGTCTAGAAGCCATGACGACCATGAGCATTGCTCCGCCTGCTGCAGCTGTTTTGTCATAATCTGTGTTGACCACTGCGGCAGGTTCTCCTAGAGAGCGGATGTAGTGGGCTGAGGAAATGAACCTATTTACCATCATACTGCCCCTTGTTCCACCAGAGATTCGTCGAGCGTCTTCCTCAATTCGCGCAGCGAGTCGTGTAGCGAGTCGCAAACCAGAACCGGTTAAGCAAAACTGTCAAAAGGAAAAGTTCTAGTTTAACTATGGGTTTTATTTGAGGATTGCAGACACGTGTTTCCGACACAACATGTGTCCTTCTTCAGTGCTGATTTTGTTTGAATCTATTTCACTTACCTCTATACCCCTTATTGTAATACTCCCTTAATTACTTTCCCTAATTACCTGGAATAAGCTAGACGATAAGTTGCCTATATTGGTGTTCCATAACCTGGCGATATTTTGGGGCATATAGTTTGTGGACTTTATGTATTTTTTGCATAATATCCACGTTGTCCCAGGAAATTTTATGGCCGCTACCTACTATGCGCTTTGCGACTGTAGAGTTGACATGCCGTAGTAGGTTTTTGTCACTAGTGATGCTTCTTTGGTATGTTCCCCGAATCGTAGTTTTACCAACCGCTAAGTCTACCCAATATCTCTGGTGCATTCCGTGCATTTGATCTTATAGATCCCGCTGTATTTCTCTTTGGATTTTGGGTCCTTTACCCTCCTCAATCGAGTTTTAATTTGCGCATGACTCCTTGTTGGGACAGCCTCTATTTTAAATTCTTTAAGCGCATTACTGATCCTGGGCCACAACGAGGTGTCTGTATTGCTCGATCTCACTGTTGCCTTGTCATCGATGTCTGTTTCTTCTTTATTGTAGCGTCTATAATATCGATGCTGTATCCGTTTTTTTTGCCGTGTTTTTTATATAAGCCAGTTTTTTGAAATATCTCGATCTCGTTAAGGGGATGTTTAGCATTCTATGTACTATACTGTGGAAGACCGAGAATTTGTGCTGGTATGAATGGAAGGAGCTGCAAGGAATGACTCGTTGGGTCGTTGTGGGCTTCCTGAAGATATCAAACTCGAGGTCTTCCCCGTTTCTAATGATTTTGATGTCCAGGAATGGTATTTCTCCCATTTGTTGTCTCCATATTAAATGTAATATTTTTATGGAGCTGGATGATTTTTTCTAGCAATCCATTCAACAGTGATTTGTCCACGATAGCTAGTACATCATCAACATATCTAACCCAAAAAGTGGGCATTATCCCACCCTGTTCCATTAGTTCCTCTAGACCTGCCATAAACATTTCGCTTAGTAGAGGGGAAAGTGGGTTACTCGTACCTGCGGTGGTTTTATAGTATTCATTCCGGAAGGTTAAATAGTTTTCACTCATACATATAGACGCTAGCTTTGTATATTGGCGATTCTCCCTCTTTTCCTTGATTGAGGTGCGGTATTTGTTGAGCCACGTTTCAAAGTTGTGTGGGGCCTGTTTGACGGGTATACTTGGAAACAGTGCTTTCATATCATCGTGCAGGATGTCTGGCGAATAATGACCATACAATGCGGTTCATCTGGTCGGTACTTAGTATGAAGGGCTTCCACAGAGCCCCGATTTTCCGGGTGATAAGCTTATAGCCAAGTCCCCATTCACCTTGTTGACTAGGTTTTGCCAGCCGAGAGCTTTGCTTTTCTTTATTGCGCTGCGGAGTCTCCTTTCTGCTGATCAGTACTGTGCCTTCATGCCGCATGCCTCCTCGTTGGCATGTAAACATTGTGCCTAATGGCGGAACTTAAGACACTCCCTGCGTAGGTCTAGGAGCTTCGACGAATTTTCCGATGTTCGCCCTCGCGACATTTCACGGGCAGGGGATCGTCGGGTTGGTACTCGCCGGCAATTATCGTCAACAACTTCGAACGCGATGTACTGGTGATCACTTCCCGAGAAATCTTCTGAGATTCGTCACCCGTTCACCGATAATGCAAGATATTCCGACGCAAAAGTGATGCCAGGAATGCTTTCTTCATAGTCTGGGTGCGGAAACGTTGGCGTGGATCCGGTGTTCAAAACTACGAGCCCGGTGTTCGTCGCCATCTCTGGAATCCGTTTCCCTCTGGGTTCTGGATGAGGCATGCCCCATTCAAGAGCCCTGGTATCAGAGCCTACCAGGATTCGTCCCTCCGTGCTCGATACGGCGTCCTGCAGAGCTTCAAGCCGACGTCGAAAGTTCGGAATCGTCTCGTTCGGTGTCTGGTAAACGCTAAAAAATAGTATCCCTAAACGGCGAATCCGGACAAACCCATTCCCTCGGCCTCCCGAACCCAGATGGCAGCGGTGCCCGATAATTCAAGATGCCTGTTTCGGTATTGCTTGTAGATTAGCGTTTACTTTTGCAACGAACTGTGCTAGCAATTGGTGAGCGGTTACACGCTGGTGCATGTTAATTTGTTAAATGCGAATCATGCCATTCGCGCACTAACCCTTTCCAGTTCCACCTTGAAGATTAGACACCATTCCAATCCCGCAGTATGTGCCACGCTCTCGGTAGACGCGCTAGGATCCTTGTAGAGAACGCCATTTTCGCTTTCATTGCAGATCTTCGTTTTATGACCAACCTAGCCGCATCTCTGGCAGCTGTCCTCCTGTCCGGTATCTTGCACGTTGCTGATGTAAGTCCATCGTCCAGACACTTGTAGCACTTGTTGGGGGCTATCCGCATTCGTACCCTGTCCACCCAATTTTGGTTTTCTCGCTGCTACGGAGTTCCCTCGCATATTGCTCGGGTACTTGCACCACGGCGAGTTTTTGGCGAGAATTTACAAAGGTGATACCTATCCGGGCATTGGTTCCGTCTGGACATTTACGCTTTATCGCCTCCTCCAATTCGAACTTTTCTGTGAGGCAGTCAAGAAACTAGTCGTCTTCGATCCCAGTTCGACGAGGACTTCGTCACCTCTCGTTTTCCATATGGAATACACCCCTTCTTGGTTGTCTTCGGGTTTCATCCTGTAACGGATTTTACAAAGGACTTCCGTCGGCTTAATAAGCAGAGCCGACAGTCTAGTCCTTCATTTTCTCGTCCTTTCTGCTCTTGACTTTTGGTTTGCAGTCTCTTTTAACAGACAGACAGGGTCTCAGACGGCGTAATCAGTTGTTTCCTTTTCTCCCTCTTCGTCTTCTTTCTTTGGGCCCTGGAAACTATTTTGATAAAGTCTCCTTCAGGCACGTCGTCCTCTTTCAGCTTTTTCCCCAGTTTGCTTTGCAGTGGGCTATCTGTGGTCAGTTTGGCGCAAGTAGCGTTCTCAGCGGGGATTGCAGCTGCTTTTTCCTTTCCAATCATCTTCCGCTACTCTCGACGTTCGCCTATAGAAGGAGATGCGATCCAAAAGTTCCTTTAGTTCCATCAGTCCGGTTTTGACGTCTTTGCTGACGTTCGTCTGGAGGAACGTTCCCGACCGCATACGCTTCACCACTGCTGCGCATTTGTTGATGAACTTTCCCTCTTCGACCCTTTGTGTTTGTGTCCGAATCCATCTGCTCAGGACTAGCGATTTTGACTAGGCTTTTTTTCAGAACAGGAGCACTACATGATATTGGAGTTGCCGTCCCCGTACCATCAGTCGCGCCACTTGGTAAGGCTTCCTATTTATTTGGGCGTCCCGGTGGCACATTGAGTATATCAGCCATCGCTGCCTCTTTTGCTGGTTGCTGCGCTCAAACGCACTCAACTCTTCCTCCTTTCCTGTTATTTCGTCTATTTTTTTGTAGGTTTATGTTTATTCTCCATTGAGAGCATCGGTTGCAGGAAGAATTTGGATGCAAAATTTATTTTTTGATTCTTATTCAATCGATGCTATTCACCGTAGATTGTTCTCAACCAGAGTTATAATGAATCCCTGTGTTAAACCAGAGCAGTAGGAAATGGGAATATGCATCTGTTGAAAAAAGACATTGCAGAAGTGACTTGAGGGGCTGAGAACCATACAATAAGTGATAGGAGAATGTTAAGTCAGCCCACTTTGGACAAAAGTTGAGTGGTTAACAGAGTCAGTCGTCAGTTGTTAAAGATCAAGTGAATGGTCCGCTTTTCTCCTAGCCATTCATCTTACCTCTCTTCCCACAAATTTGATTCCTCTTCAGCTTCTGAACCCCTCTATTGTCGAATTTCTTCTTGGAAACGTCGACGTTAGTGGTGGTTGCGGTCTCAATGGCATTTCGAATCTCTTCCTAAAAAATGTAAGGAGAACATATCCATTCCTCTTACTATCATTTAAAACAATAGCTTGTCCGAAGGTATTTTTCTGTATATGTGGAAGGAAGCTCTTATACATATGTACCCTTACACAAGAAGGTGACAATACACGGGCCGAAAACTACCGACCTATATCCTTTCCTCGTTCTCAAAAATTTTGGAAAGGCAGGTAAAAGACTGTCTTTCGTCTCGTTTCGGTAATCCCATTGTGGAAGAGCAACATTGGTTTGAACACGGTCGCTCCACTGTGACCAATTCCTTGGAATTCATCAACTTTGTTGCGAAGTCACTAAATACAAGAAACGACGTCCGTACAATCTATATCGACTTCTCCAAAGCTTTCGATTCCATTAACTACCCCTTGCTTCTACCTATGCACCAAATTTTTGCAGTAGCTCAAAGGATTTTAAATATGACTCTCCTAAAAAGGCACAACCAATTTAAACAGTTTTCCAGATTGTCATCTCGTATTTGCTGACCATTCCCCTTCTTCAATCCTCTTCCTTATATAACTAAATATCAAGCAAATCAGGGAGCATAAACCATTACTCAATCCTAATTGGCGAGCAATTCATAACTCTTTAATTTATAAACCTACAATTGCTAGTTCACGAGAAAAAGATATTAACAAACCAATAATTTAATGTAATTTTGAAATGCTTCAATCTTACGCTAATTGCAGGCAAACATTTCAATTATCTTCTCGCTAATTGTACGTCAATAAACTCCTCCTTCTTCAGCCATTGCAAAAAATTATAGACAAGTCTGGCTACGTTATGAATATGGGATAAATGCATGGTGACTGGAGTATCTAGGACGGTATGCGTGGAGATTGTAGATGAAATTTAACCTGCAGATTACGACAGCAGAGTCTTAGATTTTAGATGGAATGTTTTCTCGATGCATGTAATTCATTATTGAAATTTTTCATTGAATAGTAGCTGAGATAGGTGTTGCTGACTTTATTGAGCCATTATAGCACTTACGGTGGCAGATTGAAGATTATGAAACTAGTGAGGGCTGGAAGAATGACCTATGTAGATATTTAATGCCAAAATTATAGAGTGGAATATCTTAAACATGAAAAAAAAAAATGGTCTGTTAGGGGAAAGTAGCTTCTTCAAAAAGTAAATAGCAGTCATTTTTTTGTCATATATATCTTCGTTTATCTATAAATACGAGACTTTCAGGTCGATAACAATTGTTGCATCTAAAAAGGGTTTAAGATTAATGCAACTTCTGATGATAAAAGTCAGAAGTGGTATATTGTACCACAAACTACATGCTTTTATCCATTACTATTTTCATTTTCTGGGTAAGCGATGCTCCACATTTGGCAGAATATCTGCCCAGCGACTACACAGTGAAAGACAGATCATCTTTATCAGCATCTTGCCGGTGCCAAAAAAAGTGGATTTTTTTAATAGTTGTTTGGAAGTAAGTGATTATCAAGAAAGCAGGTTATTTAGCCAAAGGGCTAATTTCGAAAGAGCTCAAAAAAGCTTTTTTTGTTGGAGTACCTATTCATGTTTAGTGCATTCTTGACATTTGTTGTAATGAAACCCGAGGGATTACTTTTGCATTTGATATTGTCTCAGGACTCAATTCATTGTAAGCGGAGTATGAGGCTTCTGTCCCAACTTGACACGTTGATGTGCCTGCGATTGATATAAATTTTCAGGGAATTTAAAAGAAAAAAGAGAAGTCGGTGTAACAAATTTTTTATTACACTCATATTTCACACATAGGGGAGCCACAATCCTTTTCGAGTATACCCAACTACTGGCCTATGCTGACCATATCGCGTTGAAGTGAGAGTAACCAGAGATGTACAAATTGCCTTTATCCAGATCGAGACCTTGGGCCGCACATTACGAAGACAACACGAAATACATAACGGCGATGCTAGCACCAAAACCAAAGATACAATATGAGCAAATAGGATGACAAGCGCCACGAGAACAGTAAAGATAGGAGACTACAACTTTGAGACCGTTGATAATTTCTCCTATCTAGGGTCAAAAATTGCAATCGATAACAGCTACTAAGATGCAATCCATGCACGATTGCAGTCAGAAGAACCTATTTCAGCTTTCAAAAACTGCGGTGGTCGAAATGTCTCACCAAAGTGTCAAACGATCTTGTACACTACAAGATAATGATCCTTCCACTCCTCATGTATTTCTCGGAAACAAGAAGAATGTATCCTAGAAATTCAACTCCCGACGCATTGTTCGAAATTTTATGGTGCACAGAAATCATTGTGCATCTTTAACCGCCGTCGGTAATTGCGGGAGAAAAACTCTGAACATAAGGTCTGGTGATAATGCCGTGTATGTGGCTGTGCGGGCTGCAGGGATGTGGCATTGTACAAATGTTTATGCCTTATCACATTGAATGGGGAGACACACACAAGCACAAGATCATCTAAGCACATTCGATACACCAAAACATTAACCACATGCATTGCGGGCTAGTTATCTACTTCGTTCCTACCCCAAAGACATTGTATGTCTCTTTATCGTTGCATTTGCTCCTCCTGTACACAGTTTTCTGGCTCGATGGCCTGGGTTGTTATCAAGAAAAATTACGAACTCGTAGGCGCGATAGAGAAAAGAGTCCTCTGAAGTAATTTTGGACGGACGATAACGTAGTCAATATAACGACGAAATCTATGGATGAATGGCGAATAAAACCCGGCTAAATTGGTTGCGGTGGGTGGCTGGGGGGGAAGAAGAAGATGATAGGAAAAAGAAGACGTGGCAGATCCTACCTCAGATGAAGTAATGGCATAGGCCAGGAAGGCAGACATCTTTTAGGGATATCGAATTGGTGGATCTCAGGGTTTCGTTGACTAGAATTTGAAAGGGCGTCGTCACTATCGAAACATGCCTCACCTGAACGCAGAGGATTATTGGCAGGTTTGGTTTCTTAAGGATTTTACTAACATATTAGAAGTAAGCTGAATGGAAATTTTGAGATGGAATCATTGCATTGGTTTAGTTCGAAATGGAGAAAATTGGGATTATTGTATAGATGCTTTTCCGTTGGTAACGAGTGCCTTTCCCATGGGAGGCTGGAGTATGTGCATGAAAGCTTTGGGCATTTTTCAATTTTTGCAGTTAATAATGTAGTCGATGTTGAAATTGGATTGTTTTTCCATCGATTGTTGATGTATTTTTTGACCTGGCAGACGGCTTTCAACCACCTATACAATCGACCCAAGGTTCTACTGTCCCTTTACTTCTTAATGATTGTTGGTGATGTCACCCATAACAATAGTTCATCCAGCATCCAAAGCTTGCACTAATTTAATTATGAATTGGTCGTAAACTGAGAACATGCAGAAGTTAAATCCAGATCTGTAGTATTTTCAATCCCCTTTAGTCCATCAATCTCTACTGTCAAGTACATTTGAAAAGGAAAACAAAGTTGCTGGGTGTCATTTCGCTGTACTTCTAGGCTAGGTTTATCAATCATCAAATGATTGATGAGCAAAATCATAAGTTGAACCATCAAAGTACACTGGAAATTTAAGCAGTGCCTTCATAACTGTTAAATGTTTTTGCTCGCTGACTATGCATCTTCACTAGTATTTTTGTCCCGATAAATGGTTTAGGTTTTTTGCACCAGAGTCACTACTACGCCATGTTGACTTGAAGCACAATGGATGGCCACCAGTTCGGTTATTCCACTACAATGCAAGACCAGAGCCGAGAACCAGCAAAAGTGGCCCTTCTTTTAAAGCATATTTGCCAGTGGCCTATTGGGTGAACCACGGTATGCACAAACCACTGGTAGTACCCGCACATTTTTAGAAAACGGTGTAGGTATTTGACGGTTTTGGGTTGTAGGAATTCACGTATGGCATTTACTTTATCGGAATGCCGGAAGGACGCAGAAACCCTCAGGCAGTTTCTTTGCTTTTCCGCAGCCAGTCAGAGGACACTATGTAAACCATTCTTTGAGGACCTGAAAGAGATCTGCAGTTGCAGGGTCCTTCGTGAAAGCAATAGATTGGCTCTGAAGATATGAGCCGCGTGAACTCTGCCTCCGCCCTTCCCCCTAGCATTCATGGTTTTAGGACTTTTTGGTATCAAAGCGGCGCACTATAACGCTAGTTTGGCTCTTCCAAGCGGCCACTGATACCTGCCTACCTACGCAGTCAATCAATATTGACAGACAGCAGTTTTTTTGTAACTGGAGGTACTTTAAAATATCTCTATTGGATGGATTTATTAACGGCTACGTCTCAACTATAAGTGCTATGGGACTCCTCGAAAAACCCAAAACGTCAAATTGAAATCGAGTCCGCAGGGTGCTAGGCGAGTAAATGGCAATCCAAGCAGCCAAATGGACAAGTAAACCCCCGCCCAGGAAGCCTCTTGCCCCTGGGGTGTGCAAAATGTCTACGGAACTTTAAGTCTTTGAGCGAGTGTGAACGTGTTCGCAAAGCAGTGGGCGGAGATAATTCACTAAAAAAAGGACCAAGAATTTCGGGACAAGTTGAGAAAATTCATCACAGCCAAATATTTTACATGATCAATTTTCCGCAGTTCGAGGAACCATTTACTCTAGCTAGCGTCACGATGGAAGCTTCGCGGATTAACCACGCGCTCATCTAGTTGGATGAGGCGACAATTGAGTTTGCCTCCGATGTGCTCGAGGACTGCTCCTAAAAAAATATTAAGGAGCAACTCATTAAACGCCTGTCAGTGAGTGAAATGGCCGGAGTTAATTTTTGGTGACCATGTGCCAAGCCAACTGCAGCGTGAGATGAGGCAGCTGGTTGCTAAGCCACTACGGTCTTCACGGCTATAAAGAGCTCCAAAGAAAGCGCAGGCTATTTTGGCATTTGCGGATTTTGGGGTCTCTGGACTCATTGCGGCCACCGTCGTTGATATTTACGAGGTCCACGCACGACTTGTGGTTGGCGAGATATCGCTACTACCTGATCGATATAGGCGGGGGTTTCCCCGCAGAAAAACGATGCAGTCCTTCAGGGCCTTAAGACTCTAAACATACATTCAAGGAGTTTCCTATATTCGGCTCAACGTCCATATATATATACTGCGAGACCTTAGATAAGGAATCGAGACCATATTTTCCGGCGGATTTTTGGAAGGAAGTATTTCACACCTTTCATGATTTAGCGCACGCAGGTATCCCGATAACGTGTCGATCTGGCCTTCGCCTTATGCCAAAAGTGCAAAACTACATAATATGTAAGAAACTAGGTAGGCGTGATCTCTCGGTGAACCGAACGTTTCCATACAATCTATCTCGATTTAATTGATCCTTTTTAAAAGTGGCACAATATCAGGAATTGCCTAACAATCAACGATTGGTTCATATGGTGGCCGGAGGCCATACCTCTGAAATAAATGTCTGTGCAATTTTCTACTTCTGTGCTTTCGTATGTCGCCAGTAGTAATCGGTGACTAGGAAATGTAGTTTGAGTTCTCTCTCCACCAGCCGCTTTTCAAGCGAAAGACGTAGCCGATGTGCCCAGAGATCTCAACACTTGCACGTTGGTCTTTATTAGGACGAACAATCCCCCTTTCTCAAGAATCCAGGAAATTTTTTATCTTATCAATCCTAATTGAATATACCCAGAGGACTGCTAGGAACGCAGAGACACCGCGACTTCAACTTATTATTGAACGGAGTTGTGGCCCAACATTAAAGTATTTTACAACATTGGTTATTGTTAAGTAGTAAATGAGTTTTTGCCGTATATTGAATTTGAGAGTCACAAGAAATGTCACTTTCAAAATTTTCTACCATCAAAAATGGAGTAAGGCTATTATGCATCCTTTTATTTTCACCCTAGCAACTGCGCCTCCGATTAAAGTGCATAGTTCTGTTTTGATGGTTAAAGGTGTCGAGCTGGATAGCCGCTTTGTCTCTCTTAACCAACGGTTCAACAGTACATCTTTTCGTTCCGCTGAGTGGTCGAGCAGGAAATGGAAGAGATCTGTGAACGAATTGGGGATAATCGATCTTCGGGAGTGGACGGGATTCCAAAAAAAAAGCCCTGAAGTTGGCTACTAAAATCAGGCCCATATCGTTCACAAGCGCATTTGGGTCATGCATTGTGGGAGATAGAAGAGGGAGAGGTTGGCCGAAGCCTCAAAAGTCACATGGAGTACCTTCGTCATTTTATCTTTTAGACAATATGGATTTGTTTGATACTAGAAGATGATGAGCCGAAAGAATATGTTGAAAAAACATTGAACCATATTGGGGCCCCTGTTATGAAACTTAATGTATGACGGAATCCTTGGCTTTTTTGTGTCAGAGGAATCAAAGCTGATTGGTTTGCGAATGAGATGATGAATTGGTAACAGTTGCGAGACATCCCAAAGATTGGGAAGTTTATGGAAGCAAACCATTCATGTCATCAAAGCAGGGTTACCAATGATTGAACTGGACGCGCCGATTAAAAAGACGGCGGCCTATTACCAATTGCGGTAAAAACAATACTCTCATAGCCCGGGTTGGTAGTCACGTGGTTAGTTCAAAATGGATCGTTAGATATCTGGTGGTAATGGTCGATGCTAAGTTGAGCTTCAACGGGCACCTGAACTATGCCTGAGAATATATAGCAAACGCTTATTCATCCGTCATCATTAACCGGAGAAGGGTGAGTTCTGGCCAATCGCACTGAGGTTGTGCAGCGGATATACGACATTCTCATTGAGGTAGTGTGGGCCGTTGCGGGAATGATTCTCTTGGATCTTCTAGTAAATAAAACGCACCGCCTTTTCCACAGAAGGAGGCCGAATTCGCCCGATGCGATTGCAAAAGCCACTAGGAAGGAGCTATATAGGAGGTGACAGAAAGTACGATAGTTTCGGAAAAGAGAACTGGATCCGAACACTAATCCCTTGTATTGAGAGATGGGTGGAGCGAAAACACAGAACCGAATTAACAGCAAATTCAGTTCCCTACAAAGGAAGTATTTATATCGGTTTGGATTGGATAAATACCCAACTGTTCTGAATGTGCCGCTAAACTCGAAGATCCGGAGGATGTTATGTTCCATTTTCGAGATTCCCGAAAGAAAGAGGGAGCTTGAGCGACACTCATAACGTAGTTATCGGGCTCCCTAATCTCGTGGAGGAAATGCTGAAAGAAGCAAATTGGAGCGTGACAAAAGTGGGACGAACGCGTGATCTAATAGTGCTGGTGGTAGTAGAAGTGGGAGTAGTTTCAATTGAGAAGAGTCCCACGCAGCGCAGCAGATTAAGATTGCTACTTACATTCATAAAATAAAAGTAAAAAAAGTTAAAAGGAGACGAAGACAGCTTACAGTTTGGTAGACGCTGCCGCCTCGTTGCTGCTTCCAGGGCAGAGTTGAGGCAGCGTCAGATGAGTTGCATTTGATCTGGTACGAAACCGTAAGCCTTCGTCGTTGTCATCTTTTAATTGATGAATCTTGGGTGGTGAACCACAAAAGAGGGGTCCGTGGACCAAAAACCATGGGAGTAAATTGCTCTCCTTTGGACGTCAAGTGAATGCGGGCTTAGGACTTTTGAATCCCTAAGCAAACATTTTACTAAAAAAAGGATTAAAGATAACATTTGGCATTCATATCATTTCGATAAGCTTTTTCTTTTAACCGATTGGGTGCAAGAGATTCATTTCGCCGAGGACATATTGTTCATCACAACAGAGCTTATTTTGGATTATTATTCAGATTTTAGTGTTTACTTCTACTTTTTGTGCTGAACAGATAGGCACTTACCTCTGAAATAAAAACTCGTAACTGCAATGATCTGAAATGACAAAGTAAAATAAGAAATATATCTTAAACAATTTATGCTTAAACAGACAATGAAAGTAAAATCCATAGACCGTCATTTGAGTGTTAATGAGGCTTCATAAGTCTTTATAAATTCAAATCAGAACTAGAAAGATTACAATATCTGTTACAATTTGCCGATGCTTGTCTTGATTGTAAATCAATGTATTCTAGAAGTATCTTTGACATTTGAAAAAGTATCTTTTTTTTCAGCATAGATGTAGACATCTAAGGCGTAGTAGGAAAGTACTGAATAATGAGTGATCTCGAGATTTACAAGTAAATGAAGGAAGTGAGTAATATAGGCCATGATTTGGTTTCACGACACCTGCTGTGCTGAATTGATAATGTTCTTTAATATGCGACATGACAGGGTGGGATCACATTCAATGTCACATTGCTTGCAGTTTGGGGATTTTTTACGGGTGCTGAGAAAAACCCATAGCTAAGCTGATGAGATTCACTTTGAATACTTGGAATACCCTTTAGGTTGGGTCAGTTATTTAGCTGGAGAGTCCAACTCAGAATGAATTAATGAGATGGCTGAGAGACTCCTCGGAAAGCTGTGGGAATGGCGTTTTTCCCTTCAATGTATTTGTTTTGTGATAGGATGGGCAAAGAGTCGACCGCTCGGTTTGCGTGAAGGTCCGGATTCAGATTCTGGCCTAGATGATGGGTATTTCCTCATATTTGGCCAAGAGAGAAAGCCACTAATCTACTACTTGCCAGCATGCAATACAGTTTTCCATTCCTCAGGCCGGATACCACCGAAAAGCGAGGCTTTCCCCTACTCATTACTCAATCTGAATATTTCCGAAGTACTACCTGATTCCGGCTAATTTATGATAACTAACTGCAGTAAAATTGATTTATTAGGCGCGCACTGCGAATTGGTAATGAGCTGGGTTTGAATAAAACATGAGCCTGCCTCCGACCGTCTACCGGCCAGCCTAGTCATGCGACACAGCGTTCTGCCGAAGAATCCTAGTCGGGCTAGACAAAAGCAAATCACGGTTGCCCCTGACGATCAGTAGCTGGACTTGAGAATTCCAAACCGACGCATAATGGAAGCCATATAAGTGACAGATTTTGTCATTTTTATTATTAATGGCTAAAACGGACGACAGTGGCAGTGGCGGTGGTGGTTTGAATTCATGCAAGACATGCCCCAGTGACAAAATATGCGAAACTTCAAAATCGGCCCCGGCTCTCCAGCAAAGTAAGCCAAGCCGGCAGACGTGAGCTAGGCACGGCGTTGCTATTATCACTACATATTATTATTATAAACACAATAATTTATTATAAAGTTGACACTTGGTGGAGCTCTTCCATATCTGAGTCGGGAAGCAGGAGCTGCGATAAAGAGAATACTTAATGGCGCGACGAGACACGTTCAATGTTTCCTATGTGCATACACACGGACCTACTTGAAAGCTAAAATATTTAGCATTTGTAGATTTTAATGCTAATTTACAGATTCAAATTCAAATCTACGATTGATGGAGACCTGTTCGGCCTACGCACATCATTTCGTGTGTGGATTCGCATTGAGTAGTTGTAAGTAGCCGGAAATGAAGTTGTCCGTAGTATGTTAGATTCGTGTTGGAACCGAGATTATTTGATCTTGATTTGATCTTGCGTCGGGATTTAATCCATTTATTCAAGACATTAGTGCAAATGCATTGGATGATCTGGAAAAACTTGCGGACGTTAACTATGGCTTATTTATATAAATTATATGATTTGCTCTGGAATTTACCGGAGCGCCAGCGAGTGGGATTCTTAATCTGCTTAAAATGTATGAGCGTGATCGTTCTGTTTACATGTAAAGTGGTGCAGTCGTACTTCCAATTTCGAATAATTATTATATATCACCTAATAAGGTAGTATCTAGTATTATATTTAAGGGATTTGCATTAGTGTCGCAGTCACTGCAGGGAGGGAGCCATTGATATAACCAGGGAATGCACAATAAATAACGCAAATTAAGGTAGCAAATCTACCCGCAAATGGAAAAAGTAGGCTCGGCAGAAGGGAATTTTGGCCACTAAAGAGCAGGGACTACAGGCTGAATCCTGCCTGTCAGAACCCTCTCCATCACCCTTACCGGGAGGAGTCGAAGAAAAGGAAGCTGGTGACGTGGACGCTACTGGTTCAACGCCGGTATGTGAATCCAAGGGGCGCGGACACCGTGAACCTGGAAAGGCCGGCGGCAGAAGAAGGCACTGCGAAGGAAAATGAAGCACTTTGGGAATGAGGGCATGGACGTGGCTGAAGCACTAGGTACGGTATCGTCCAGAGAAATCGGACGCATCGAAGGGGAACCTTCGGGGGCAGGGATAAACTGGTAACCCCCGTCAGGTTCACACTGGCCACACCGGACTCTTCTATCAGCGGTATTGCGCGCAAGAAGCGTAAGACCAACGGTGACCAACGATTTATTGTGCTCCGCACCAGGGCTTACATCCACGCGTCTCGCGGGGATTAGGACCGGTGTGCCGGGAAGTGATTAAATCAGTGGAGAGATCTCAGTGAAGTTGGTCTCTCCCATAGAAATACGGGCACGAGGGCAGGAAGGAATAGGACGTATGTGCAAGCAGCAGCCTCAGTTCTGACGGCTGCCATGGGATTTTCCTTCCAGGATGGTAAAATGTATGAAGGACAATTTACCATCCTCCGGGAATGCCTGTGGAAAAAAATGCAGGAGCCTTGAACGAAGTCAAGATTTAACAATCAACGTTTTCATGAGGCTGTCTATAAGTGCCTCAAGCAGGTAATCCCGGGTTTGAGTTCTGGCGGTCGGCTCAAGTTCACTATGTGAACACTGAGCTGCGCAGGACAAACGATGTGGGATGTTGGTTACCGGGCCCACGAAAGAAGGCAGAAGACATCATCCGTATGCTGAGTGAGCAGAACCCGGGCATGGACTTTGGACACTGATGGTTAAGTTTATGAATGCCATGGAACGGGCGGGGCGGGGGGGAGGGGAGGGGCTTGGCTGGGTGGGATTTAGGTTGGTATACGAAATGGACCAAAAGAGTGCTCCACTTTTTCCTAGAGTTTGAGACAATGATGGTCCTTGACACACACAATATAGGGCAAATTGTAGCATCTTCGGCGCGCTCTTCATCAATCGAGCTGAGCACGGAGGATAGTGCATACAGTAGCGGAACCCCATATGGGGGAGCAAACTGCGACTTCGATCACCACATGGTAAGATTTAATAGCGGGAGGGTACACGACACTCCTTGAAGTTCGATTAGGTTCTATTCTACGGAATTTCGGGGGGGGGGGTGGCAGGAGGGAACCAGGAGATGAAAGTTGGTATGATCTAAAATGCGCTATCAAAAAGTATCGGAAGATCTTTTTGGCTAGGGATGCCGAGGCCAGAGAAATGATTGGTTTAACGATGAATACCAGGAAGCGCTTAACAAGAAAAATGAGGCATACAGACGACATATAGAAGGAAACACAAAGATTAGGACGACGAACAGTTAACAAAGTATTAAAGCAATAGAAGAGAAAATATTTGACGGAGAATTGAAGAAAATTTAAGAAGAAAATTGACGACGTTATCGAGGGCAACAACACAGGATTGTTTTCAAAGTAATGAAAAACCGGAAGGGTGCATAGAAATCCAATACCACCTTTTGTAAAAACAAGAACGGAGCAATCATCGGGGATGAAATTGAATCATGTGAGAGATGGACGTCTTTTTTCAAAGAACTCTTCAACTTATCACACAGAACTCAATCAGAAGAATTTGAATATTGGAAAAAATGGAGTCCGCAATCAAATGTCAAAAAATGAACAAGGAACCGGGCATAGATGACAACTCCGCTGAGCTTATCAAATAAGGTGGTCGATGGACCATAGAAGCTATCCATAATTTGGTTCTCTCCATCTGGAACCACGAATAGATCAGGAATGGAAGAAAAGTGTGTCCTATTTACAAAAAAGGCTGAAAATTTGACATGTTACAGTTACATTGGCGTTTCACTACTTTATAAGTCTTATAAAATCTTTACAAAAATACTGGAGAGAAGAATTAGATTGTACGCCGATAAGATGATTGGTGAACACCAAGGAGGTTTTCAGCCTAGAAAATCAACCATGGACTAACTATTTTCCGTTAAACAGGTGCCGAAAAAATGTTAAAAATCCAAAATCGATGTCCATTAAATATTTGTGGACTTCAATCAGGCATATGACAGTATTGACCGAAATGTACACTACAAAGTCAAGTCGAGCATTAAAACTTGGAAATTTAAGTAAGAGTGGTAAGTCCAACCTTAACAAATGCGATTAAAAGAAGGAGGCACTAGAGCAGGTTATACGAAAGTTTCGTGTGAGCACAAAAGTAAGCTGCTCTGAAGTCCTGCCAAATCGTGGCATATGTGGACGAGTTCAACTTATATACTTTGGTGTAACACTGACGAAAAATGGAAACGAACTTGATGAAATAAAAAGACGAATTCAACTTGCATGTAGAATTTTCTTCTCGGTCCTGCAGATTTTAGAAACCTGCTCCATTCACAGGAAAGCAAGGCTCCGAATCTATAAAACCATAATAAGACCTGTGCAACAAGGACCCTAACAAACAATTTTGAAAACCGGTCAATTTCTTCGACGGGAGACCGAGATAGTTTGAGGAAGGACATTTAGAAATCCAAGATCCGAAAAGGACTGTAGAGCATCGCCAAAGACGTATCGTCGTCGAATTCTATGAACAAGAGAACACCCTGACATATGATGCTCTTTATCCAGGCACCACGAATTGGAAACCGATCATTCAAATGAAAGTTTTAGGTTGTTGCAAAGAAATGTCGGATTTTTCAATGAAGTGAAGTTAGTTATGATTTTAATGTTTAAAACTGCCGCAAGGTGACTCTGGTGGTATGGGATAATTGAGTATAAATAGTCGTTCGTTCGATCAAGGAGTCATTTCAGTTTCAATCGTCATTGAAGTTCCAAGTAAAACTCAAAGAAAAAAGCATGGAAGGGAGTCAAAAACGTCTACTTTTTCTATATGAATTTAAACTTGGTCACAACGCAGCGGAGGCAACCAGAAACATTTGCAGAGCATTTGGAGCTGACGCAGCAAACGAACGAATGACACAGCGGTGGTTCGAAAAATTCCGATCAGGCGACATGACCCTCCAAAGTGAACCTCGTGGACACCCAGGACCATCGATCGACGAGTTGCGTTTGATAGTGGAATCTGATCCCCGATCATCGATTCGTGACATTGCAGAGAAAATAGGCGTACACTATTCGACAGTATCTCGGCACTTACAACAGCTTGGAAAGGTGAAGAAGCTTGATAAGTGAGTTCCGCATGAACTCAACGAGCAAAACATGGCGCTGCGAATGGAAATATCCAGTTCTCTACTCAACCGCAACAGGAACAATCCCTTTTTGCGCAGAATAGTGACATGCGATGAAAAGTGGATATTGTACGACAACCGTCGCAGATCAGCGCAATGGCTAGATGCCGATCAGCCTCCACAACACATGCCAAAACCGAGCCTTCACCCGAAGAAGGTAATGGTAACTGTTTGGTGGTCTGCATCTGGAATTATTCATTATTCGTTTTTAGAGCGTGGTGAAACAATTAATGCAGAGAAATATTGTGCCCAACTTGATGAAGTGCACGAGAAATTACGTGTTCAGCGGCCTAGATTGGTCAACAGAGATGGAGTGATACTGCTCCATGATTACGCCCGACCTCATGTTTCCAGAATGACGGTCCAAAAATTAAATGAATTACGATATGAGACTCTTCCTCATCCACCATATTCACCCGACCTCTCGCCAACCGACTACCACTTTTTTAAGCATTTGGATCACTTTTTGGCGGGGAAACAATTCAGCAATGAAATAGTTGTCAAAAGTGCCTTTGAAGAATTTCTTAGCTCTAGAAACCCAGACTTTTACGAAACTGGAATAAATGCCCTTGTATCTCGTTGGGAGAAGTGCATTGAAGCTGCTGGTTCGTATTTTGACTAATAAAATTAATTTTCATAAAAGTTATAGTTTTCTGAAATTTTACTCAAATATCCGACATTTCATTTGCAACAACCTAATAATTACCAAATTCTAGAGCACACTACTGCCCACGGTAACAGATAGAAAGTGAAGGGCAAAGAAGTCTAGATCAGCTTTCGTCTAGGCTACCGGCTGCAAGATTTCGTCTATTTTAGAGACAATTCATCAGATACTGCCTAGATGCAACTGACAGTTGCGGTGAGAACTCTTGAAAAATAAATGTTTTTTTAGTAGTATAAGTGTCTTTGGTTCTTAACTGGGACTAACGCCATGGCGCTGATGAAGTTTTCATACAGATTAAACAACAAGCACAAATAGTTAGGAAACTTGTAGCGTAGGTGGGCGAGAGTAGAGTCGATTAAACGTCAACCTCTCGATCTTGCAAACTTCGCAAAACCCAACGAAGCCTCAGCAACTACATCATCGTTTCACATGTTGACTGTCGGAAGCGTACTGACTGTTAAAGCTCATGTACTGAATTTGGTGGGAAGCTTCTATTTCAAAGCAAAGGCTTATGGTCCGTGAACACTGTGAACAGCTTACCTTCAAGGAAATGCCCGAAGTATTTTATTGCAAGGTACGCTTATTTTACTCACGATCGCAGGTGCTGTTGTTCTATTGAGCAGGGTTCAAATTTTTGGAAAAGAAACTCAACGCTGCCAAATTTGGTGAAGGGCGACACTTATGGCAATGTTTGAAGCATCACCGAATAGGCTAGGAGTGCATATTGCTGAGGAAATGCCAGTAGTACAGCTTTGAACAGCGATCGTTTGGTTTTCTCTACGACGGGGCAATCAGGCGAAAGTCTTTACTCTTCGGTCCAGAGAGGCAAGTGTTAAGGAATGATTGATGGTGGTCAGTTTTGGACAAAAAATGACATTCTTTATGTTTTCGAAGAGGGAAGCTCCAAATCGCTTGCCCTTTGACTAGGTGTGGTTGGATACCTACAGGGGTAATCAAGTCGCTGAGAATTTACACATGCGGTTGCAAGAAATTATAGTATATTCCTTAACGTTGAATTCTAGACCGGCTTCAAAGAGCCGTTGAAAAATGTCCTCTGGGTGTTTTGAATGCTCGGCCTTAGAGGAAGACGCGTCCAGAACATCATTCAAATTAACGAAGCAAAAGTAGGCGTAGGCGTTTTCGAAATGTCTTCGGGAGGTACAGGGATTTAGTGATATGCATTGATTAAGTCCACTGTGGAGAAAATACGCCAGTTTGCGACACAGTGGGGTATCGGTCTGGAATCGTTTTCGGCATTCAGACGTCCGTAGTCGCCACAAAGTCTCCACTCGCCATTGGGTTTAGGATTATGTAAAGTAGCGAAGACCAACAGCTATTTGAAGATCTACAAATACCCTGCTTGTGAAGTTCTTCGAACTCCTTCCGGGCAACTGAGTGCCTCTACATTGAAAACAGACGCACCTTAGAAAAGATACATCAACTGAGCACCATGCTTAGCGGTCTCATGGAGACTATGTTCGGCATGTTGCCCTATTTTTGAATAAGTGCGTCTTCAAAAATTATTAGAACAGTGTTGGGCGTGTAGACTGAAATTCTTCCCGATAACCTAAGCGAGGTTGCAGTGCAGATCAACTAGCAATCCATAGTGGTATATGGAGTTTACGTCTAAGATGGAAACCCTAATATCTGCTATCATGAAGTGACAAGAAAACGTTCCCTGAGGTTTTAGTTTCATATCTAATTACTTGTAGCCATATATGGTGATCGATGTGAAATTTGCTGCCGCGAGTTAGGAGGTTTGCAATGTAAATCGATAATTCGCGGATGCGGATATAATCAAGACTGCAGAGCCTGTATCGATCAGGTAGGTAGGGGTGTCAGCTTAAGAGGTCATAAATTTTTAGGCAATATGATGCTGCATTTCAGGTAACCCCCACCAGAGCTTTCGGCAGGTGCAGTTTTTCAATAAATTGCCGGGGTTGGTATATTTTCCGCACTTCCCGCAACAGTTTGATGGTGCCAAGACGCTTCAGCGTTTACCGAGCGTCCCAATGACCTACTATCCTCCGATATTGTGGTGGTAGTGGCCAACGAGTCCAAAGACTCCGAATCCGCACATGCCAGAATGGCCTGTCTGCTCTTTGCAAGTCTTTGCAGTCACAGGGTCAATACTGATTTTGTCACCATTGAACTGCTTCTTTTCATGCAGCAGTTGACTTGTGTTGTCCAAATAGCTCAGTGGTTAGAGCACTGGGTTGTCCCACGGAAGGCCGCGGTTCAAATCTCGCTGGTGACAATGGGATTTGTATCGTGACTTGACGTCGGATACCAGTCGACTCAACTGCGAATGAGTTCCTGAGTGAAATCAGGGTAATAATCTCGGGCGAGGGCAATGCTGACCACATTGGCTCCTGCTGTACTGTAGTGTACCGTTAGGGTCTTGAATGAAGTGCTCTAACACACTTCAAGGCTCTGATCCAATATGGATTGTTGCGCCAACAATTATAATTATTATTAGTTGACTTGGCGCACGATCACCAACCGGTAGCACTGTCAGTAAGTAATGAAGTTTAACGGCGTCACTCACTGAAGCGGCTTAATGGGCTGCTCCTTATGCATTTTTTAGGAGTATCCCTCGAGCACGTCATAGAAAAGTTCAATTGTGTTCTCATCAGGCCCGACAAGCACGTGGTTAAACCGAGTGGCGTTCACTGTGAAGCCGGCTAAAGCAAATTGTGCTTGAATCTAGCGGAGCCATGTTACTGGGTTTCTACGCCAAAACAGTGGTATCGGTACTAGCACCGCAGTTTCTGAGAGACCTGCCTGAATTTGCTCTATGGATATTCTATGGCGAAATGAAGCAACCCGCAAGGATAGCCGATACACAAGGGAAACGAGGGCTAGAGAGAATGGAGGCAAGGGCTCTGCACCGGGGTTTTCTTTTTAATTTTCCAAATAGAGTTTACAAATTATGATACTCTTATATCTCAATGCTTAACGACTCGTCGGAAAAAAAGGGTGACGAACTCCCCAACCAGATGGAAATGTCAATCATCTGACCACGCTCTGCGAGAAAATCCAGAGCATCATAGGTACGAAAGCAATGGTTTCCAGCTTAGCCAATGTGCACCTTCTGGGGATTGTTTCAGTAATATGGAAGAGGTATGAGAAGTGACAAAAAGTTTCAACCCACATATAGCAGGGGATTGCAATGGGCAAGACAGAAGCACTTTTTGTTACAAATGTGGCGAACCCGAGCATAAAGCGAAGACTTGTGAGCCGGCAAAATGCTGTGTCTTTGAAAGGACCGTAGTCTGCAGAAGGAATATTTGTCCTTATTGTCAGCGGTACAACGATGGTACTGGAAGGTTCCACGGCCAGTGATCATCAGTACAGTAGTTTCTCTCAGAGTGACAGACGGTTCTTCCCAATGTTGTACTATTCGGCAAACACATAGCGGGTGGAACATAGAGAAAATCACCGTTGCTAGGCATAACTTGACCAATGGTAACTCTAGCTTAGTTCACTATCCCCCCCCCCCCGGGCCCCGTCCGATTATTTAACTCGAAAACGAACTTTTATTTGTATCGCTGACATTATTTTAAACTTTTTTTAAATAGCGCCCAATGTGGGTTGCATTTTGATATCAAAGTTAAAAAGTGAAATGAACATGAAGTGACCTAATCAAAAGACAACATTGTCCCATACCATTTCTACTCCTATCTGGTTGTTCGACTAAAAGCAGTTGTCAACCACTAATAGAGACCATTAATTCTATCTTTAGTGAAAATGTCCTGAGTTCAAGGACAAACCGTGTTGTCTATCAATGTTCGATCGAGCTTATCTAGCTCAATTTTGGTATAATGTTATCTAATTTGATTTATCTTTTGTGCAATTACGCATAATTGAAAAGTCTATAAAACCCTTTTTAAAATATGGTTATATCTACTCTTATGCATACACGGGGTATACACAAGCAGCAACTTTAGATTAAAGATAGCAATCTTATCATTCCGATTTGTCATTTTCTAGTCGTAAAGAAAACTTTCGAATAGATATTAATTGGGACAGTTTGCGATATATGATGCTGACACTCAATACTCGAGTTCATGATCACGACAATAAATCACGTTTATGCACCCCAGCACTGAAAGCGGCTTTTTTGCAATCAATTCAAATGACTTCGATAGTATCTTAAGTGCACATTCAAACGGACAAGAACTCGTAGTGAGTATCTAATGGAGAGAAGTAGAATTGGGTAGTATCTTTCGGGTAAAAGGAACCTTCAAGTAGAAATTGTGTATTTGGTTTGGATTAAAAAGTCTTAATTACACGTATTGGTTTTTTGTATCTGTTTCAATATGTTTATTTAAAGAATAAACCAGGAGAGCGGTTCCTTTTTCAGATATTTGTATTTTTATATATCGGCGTAAGTTTATTATAACAAGGACAATCTCTTTCTCTTTCAATCTCCTCTTGAAACATCCACGCTCAGCCTCAATTTCAACAAATCTAAGTAGGTATCAGGTACAAGCACTTATCTATTATTTGCATCTCAGCAATTTCATTAGCAATTACTACGATACTCCTTCTCACTGTACCCTGCACTGCAGTATTTTTACTGTACTTTGAAACCTTAATTTCATATTTAATTAACTCCATGAAATTTATTACTACCAATAAATTGCTTGCAACATTGTAAGCTAATTCTTTCATATGCAGCGCACGAATGGAATTCTAGTAGCACGCCTCCTTTTCCAAGTCATAGATAAGTTTTTCTCTCGGTTTATCTACTCCACCCACTACAATTTGCCTTTTCGATTTCCGATGAGAGTGATGTAACCCGTCCAATAATTGACTGACCATCGTACGAGGGATTTTCCGTTAGATAGATGTTTCATTGAATGAATCTACAAGATACAGTATGCGTTGATATAGTGACTTCGTGTACGCAATTTGAAAGCAGGTTGTTATCACGAAAATTTATTTCTAATTAACCAACCCAGTTGTTTTTACTTTTGGTTTACAGATGCTGGCGAAGGTTATTGGTACATTGGTTACTGGAGAACTTTCAACGCAGGTTTACATACCAATAGAGTTCATGATACCGACAATACAGGGGAGGATCCTGGCAGGCTGTATAGACAGAGGCCGCTAGTATATTGCTCTGGAAATAATTCAGAGATATCTATATACTTTGAAGCGGTGCTTTAGATGCCTTGGCTTCGGTCACATTGCGAAGGCATGCACTAGTCCAAATGACAGGTTGAAGCAATGCAGGAGATGCGGAGAGGAAGGCCATATCAACAAGGACTGCGTAGCTGACTCAAATTACCTACTATACAAAGGGAGGGAGCGCGGGGGGTCATCAGAATATTGCAGGCAGGAGCAGGTGCCCGGAATACAGGAGAGCCGTTAACACAAATCGCAGATGGGGTTGATAAAAATTAACCTCAACCACTGCGAGGTGGCGCAGGATATAGTCTCGCAAACCATTCGCGAGAAAAACATGGATGTGACCATAATATCATAAGCCAAGCAGTTGTATGGGCTTGTGGAGAACAAGCCTTCGAGGAAATAATGGAGCACTTGGAGGAGGGATTCCTCAGAGTAAAGGTGAAAGGCGCCTACATCTACAGCTGCTATTCTCCACCCAACGCTACACTCGCCGAGTATGAGCAGATGCTTGCCGCTCTGGTTTTGGATGCAAGAGGACGTTGGCCGGCCATAACAGCAGGCCATTTTAATGCGTAGACTCTTGAATGGGGCAGCCGGAAAACAAACGTGAGGGGACGTGTTCTCCTTAAAACATTTGCGGAGCTAGATTTGGTACTGGCGAGTGTTGGGGCGTCGCACACTTACCGGGGAAGAGGCCTGGGGTCTATAGTGAACCTGACCATACGTGATTACCACTTTAGCCAGTAAAGTCGCTTGGCTTTTCGGCGAAGACTATACTCACAGCGACCACCAGGCAATCTGTATAGAAATCAAAGGCGGATCGAGCTTGGAAAAGAGTTCTTGCAAAATACGGGGTAGTATGCTCGGCTGGACAGCGAAAGGTTTTGAGGGGGACAAGTTTTCTACGGCGCTCAAACCCGACATATCCCAGAATGGTATGGCTAGAGAAAGAGTCACCCAAATCACCCGCTGGGTGACGGAAGCATGCGATGCTACTATGCCCAGGAGGCGATTGCTTCCCAGTAGGCAACCCAACTACTGGTGGAACAACGAAATCGCAAGCTTGCGAGCCGCATGTTTCCGGGAAGGAGGCTTTGCCAGAGGCTCAGGGGAAAGTTTGGTGGTGACGGTCAAGAGGAGGTACACAGACAATTGAATGGCCACCTAAAAGAAGCCATTCGGAGGAGCAAAAGTAACTGCTTGAAACAGCTGTGCGACCATGCCGACATAAACCCTTGGGACGAGGCCTACAGAGTGGTAATGAAAAGGCTGCAGACTTCACCCCAGGTGACCTCCTGAAACAGATTGTCACCACTCTGTTCTCTCACCACGAAAACAGAAGAAGCCAATTGGTTATCCAGCTAAATGAGGGCGTAATACCCCCAGCAAGTGTAGGGGAAATGCGAGTAATATGTAGTAGGATCGGTGACAACAAAGCCCCGGGTTCGGATGGCATCCCCAACCGAGCTTTGAAACTGGCGGTGAAGACCTTCTCGCCAAAACCTTCGAGGCGTGTCTAAACGAAGGAATATTCCGTGTCCAGTGAAAAAAGCAAAAGTTGATATTGCTTCTGAAACCTGGCAAGCCACCTGGAAACCTAGCATCGTATGGTCCTATCTGCCTGCTGGATACAATGGGAAAGATGATGGAGAAAGTCATTTACAGCAGACTCCATCGTTGAAGCCAGCAATGGTTTATCGGAACGCCAGTTTGGTTTCCGACGTGTTGGCAAAAGTTGCACTGATTTCTGGCGGCTGTTGTATCGTGTTGGCGCTGGATATGAAAAACGCATTCAACTCAGCCAACTGGAACAAAATTAAAGGGGCGTTGGCTGATATAGAGGTTCCCGGGTATTTAGCGAATTTGGTGGAAAACTACCTCTCAGAGAGGATCCTCTGATATGGGACGGATCAGAGCCCCAAAGATTAAATTGTTACGACCGGGGTACCACAGAGATCGGTACTTGGTCCCCTGTTGTGGAATATCATGTGTAATGGGGTGCTTGCTCTGCCCGTCCCAGAGGGGACTACGATTGTTTGCTGATGACCTAGCTATGGTTGTTGCAGCAAAACACCTAGAAGATGTGGAGGTCTTTCCGTCACGTAAACAGTAAGAGCGGCAAAATCCCGACTTGAAAAGGCCGCACTGATCTTGGGGGACGCGAAAACGGAAGCGATCTTAGTAACGAACCGTAGGAAAAATAACACTGTGAAAGTGGAGATCGGTGGATATAAGGTCGTATCAAAGCCGGCTATCAATTACCTGGAGGTGATAATTGATACCAAATTGAGCTTTGCATGCCAAAAAGCAGCCAGTGCCACCACGGCACTTGCAAAAATGCTGCCGAACATTACTGGCCCGAAACACTGCCGTAGGTTGGTGCTAGTCGGAGTGGTGCGTTCGATCTACTCTACTCGTCGCCTTTATGAGCAGAAGCGCTTGCGAACTCTTAGAGATGGAAGCAGGTGAACTCGGTTTACGGGCTGATGGCTTTGAGGGTTTGCAACGCTTTTAGAACCACTTCAGATGAAGTAGTATTGGTGATGGCAGGCATGATTCCTGTCGTCATTCTGGCTACAGAAATGAGTTTGCTGTACCATGCAAGACGTATGGAGGGGTATGATCTCTGGCACCGCAGATCGTCGGTGGGCGCAAAGGCTCATTCCCAACATTAGGGTGTGGCTTGAGCAAGAACATGGGGAGACCAACTACCACATTACCCGATTCTTCACCGCTTTGGGTTGGATGATTCTCCGAATCGTCTTAGATGCGGTGCCATACCGGAGGATCCAGAGCATGTGATTTTTCACTTTGCTTATATAGATGAATCATTTGATCTGTTGGCGATAAACGGCTGGTTGGTTGTAAGGCCAACTGCTATCTCTTCGCACAGTATTCGCTCTTTTGGCTGGTCATTTATTCAGTTTCGGATAGCTGCGTGGTTTGAGCACAAGGCTGTCGTATGGAAGATCGCGGTTTGAATCTCACTGGTGGCAGTGGGATTTGTATCGTGATTGAACGTGGGATACCATTCGACTCAGCTGTGAATGAGTACCTGAGTCAAATCAGGGTAATAATCCCGGGTGAGCGCAATGCTCACCACATTGCCTCCTACAGTGCACTGTAGTGTATCGTTATGGTCTTGAATGAAGTGCTCTAGCACACTTCAAGGCCCTGATCCAATATAGACTGTGGTGCCAAAAATTATTATTATTTTTCGAGCTGTCACAATCTCGGCAGATGCCGGATTTTACCTAATACTAGCACTAGTGCCAAGTATTTAGGCTTGGACGATCTTACCTACTTAAAAACTAAAGGGACGCTGGTGGTGGTGACCGGTGTTAGGTTAGTGGGCGAGTCCGTCGAGAACTCCCCGCAACATCGAGCATGTATGCAGGATGATATACTTCTGAATGGTTTGTATCAGACTGAGCGAAAGCCCCAGGACATCAAGGGAAGTCGTGAGGGATTTCGGTACAGTACTTGTAGCTGACAATATTATGGGAACTACAACTACCCGGTCGAGACGCCAAATTTCTTTGATTTTCCGAGCCAGTGGCTCATAGTTCACCTTCTTCTTCACATATTTTCGTTCGATGATGCTGTTATGGGGCATAGCAACATCAATTATATACTCGGCGCGACCCGCCTTGTCATCTAACAGTACGTCAGGCTTCTTACGTAGAGTATGGCGATCAGTCAGAATTTGTCGGTTCCAATACATGCTATAAGCAGAACTATCAAGTACTGCTTGCGGCTCATATTGGTAAACCGGACATGTTCCCGTGATCAGCCCATTCTTGTATGCAAGGTTTTGTGGATAACCTTACATACACCATTATGCCTGGTGACGTACTGCACCGGTGCTATAACAGTGCAGCCAGAAATGAGATGGTCCAACGTTTCTAACGCCGAACCACATATTTTGCACTGGTCGTTCTCCGTTCTTTCATCATGAGCTTTTCATAAGCTCGGGTGGCGACTACGCCGTCCTGAATGGCACACATGAACCCCTCCGTTTCAACAAAGAGCTCACCAGCACACAGCAATCTGTTAGACAAATGCAAATCTACAAATGGCTGCCAAAGACAACTCATGTGTTTACGGTGCATTGCCTTCGGCTTCCATTCATCGATTCGCTTTTGGTCCGACTTCACCCTACTCAGAGGATTGAAAGATCGATCCTTCAAGTTATGTGTAGTCAGCACACAGTCTTCCTTACAGACAGCTGCATGCAAAGGACTTGCCTGCTCTTTGCTATAAAAATGAGTGCGCAGGGAGGATTTGGCGATGATGTTGTGCTGCCACGTCAGCTACGCCCCTACCTCGGATGTCACAAGGCTGGTTCATCCGCTCCACGGCAGAGTTTGGGTGATGCATTTGGAAGTCGGACATAGTTGTCCGTGTCCGCCGATGGACGTATTCCAGATCGGTCTTCGTCCACAGCAATATTCCGAATGCATAAGCCTGTGAAGGGATAGCGAATACATTCAACCCGCTTATTTTATTCTTCCCCGAGAGATGCGATTTCAGTACCAGCTTTACACGTCGCAGGAATTCGGACAGCAGAGCATTCTTCAGATGACCAACTCGAGCATGGGTTCCTTACAGATTTCCTAAGTATTTGTCGAAGTCTGTTTCGGTCATAGCTTTGATGTGGAGGCCGCCAATGCTATGTCTGGCATGCGGCCCGTGATGACCTTTGCGGATGGCTTGGATGCGATACTTGCCCAATTCAAACTCCATCCGAATATCACGGCTGAACATGTCTACTATTCGCAACAGACTTCTAAGGTGGTCTCAGTACCAACATACAACCATACCCTCTAGCATCATTCAGTAGCCATGAAAGGGGGTTCAGTTGCATACAAAACCAAAGGGGACTCAACAAATCCCTTGAAAGATGCTCCTCCGTATATGGATGGGCTCTGAAGTGTTGCCACCTTCAGATCAAGGCACGGATAAGGTCGTATTCCACCCTTCCATGATTGTCGCCAAAAACTTTATTAGTTTCGGATAAATGCGATACAGATGTAAGACATCGATTAGCCAGGTGTGTGGAACGCTATCGAAAGCCTTGGCGTAATCGATATAGCAACTGAAAAGGTTTCTTTTGCCCCTAGTTGCTTTCCCTGCAACTACCGAGTCGATAATGAGTGGGTCTTTGCAACTCCTTGACTCAACACGGCAGCCCATCTGCTCCTCGGACAAAATGTTGTTGGTCCCGAGGTGCGCATTGAACCTGCCGCTTATGATGGACGTTATGAATTTGTAGAGGGTTGGTAAGCAAATAATCGGTCTTGTGTCTGCGTAGTCCTGCACCGTGTCCTTCTTAGGAATAAGGTAGGTAATACCCGCAGTGAGGAAGGGTGGATATTTCTCGGGCCGATTCATGACCTGACTTATGCCGTGTGCCAACCGACTGTGAACGCTGGTCAATTTCTTATACCAGAAATTCTGCACCGGATTCAGACCTGGGCCCCCCCAGTTCATCGAGCTGTTTCTTGCTCCTCGAATTTCCTCTTCTGTAACATCCGCAGAATTCATGCCAAGCGTATTGGCACGGCGGGTGCCTTCGGCGGTGATCCACTCAGCATGTTGGGCGGGTATCCCCAAAGTACACCCCAATATTCTTTCGCTTCTTACCGAAAACTGCACTGTCTGGACGCTCTGTTGGGATTCATTGAGAGATCTAAAAAAGCTCCGCAGGTTCCTCGCGTATGTTGCATTCTAGACACGTCTGGAGTGACTTTCGCAATACTGTCGTAACCGACTGCATATGACAGAATGCTTCTGGTTTAGTGTGTCCGGAATTTAAACTACAGATATCTCACTGGGGATGGTATAGTTCCGGTGAACCCTCTGCAAGTGCTGCTTTGAATCAGTCTAGCAATGTCTTGTCTTAGTGAGTCCCGCCGACGTCCCAGACGAATTTTCCATGGTGGATCTCCTTGGTCACTCAAACCAATAGCACGAAAGCGAATCTTCTGACCGTGGAATCTGACAGCTGCAACAGCACCACAATACACAAATGACTGTAGTTGCAGCTGCTAGATATCAGCACATAGTCGAGATGCAATCTCACCATTGATTTGGAATAGAATTCTCAGAGTTGCTGGAGATGCATAGAGCCTGGGAATACTTGGTCTATGCAAAGGATCCATTTTCGAGAATTCTATACACGCTCTTTGGAATTCGATTCGAACCTTAGCGGAATCCTTAGAAAAGAGCGTTTCGGCGAGTACTGAACCTTTTGCCCGCAGTGCGGCGTGGTGTTGTTGATGCCGCCATCTCTGTCTCTATCGACGCCCAGTCCCCAGTTTCCGCGATGACCTCAAGTCGTTGCGAGTTATAAAGCGGTACTGGTCTAGATAGTCACGTGCGCGAATTGTGGGAAACGCTCGACGAGTCTCTGGTGCAACAAGGGGCGGTAAGATGTTGTAGGAGCGTATGATGAAGCGGTTCATTTCTTCAGTCCACTTCATCCGCTACCTACGCGAACCTGCTGAAGTGATCGTCACAGATTGTGGCGAAACAGCTGCAGCAGACGTGTGGCGCCTAGACGTCGAACCGCCCCACGACTAGCGGCTTCGACGCCATGCTGTCTATTACGGGAGCCCGCGGCTGCTGATAAGATTAAAATAATTGTTGCCCGTTCATAGTTGACAGGGATGCGGTAGTGCCCAAAAGCTTCTGAATTATTTTGGATGAACAGTGAATATTCTCGGGATTTGGCTTGCTTGTAGCCCTATCCCAGATTTAGGTTTCAGTCCACATTTGTTATATATTTGTTCATCCTCTCACCCTTCACTCCACTTTGGTGGGTATAGTGCATCTACACGTCCCTTAGGATTTTCCGAGATGCCCCCACTTATTCTCTACTGTTCTGTACCAAGTTCAAGAGGATATGCGAATAATATTTAAAATAGCGCCCAATGTGGGCTTAGTTCGCATTACTGAATCAGGGGAGTTTGAAGGGGATGGGATAATGAATATAGGAATTTCCGCCTGCTTTTCATGGATGCATATTTAGTTATCTACCGCAAGTAATACCTACATAACAACCCAGACATTGTTTTCATGCACACACTTTACTTCCCTCATAGCAACTAATTTCAGCTTCTGTAAGGCATCCCCCAACGCCTCCGATTTCTCCGATTTTACGACCACTTACTTATATGACCATCGCATTTCCAATTCATTGATGCTATCAACATAAAATAGTCACCTAAACGGTGGGATTAGTCTCGTAGGTCGTCTTAACCGGGCTCCAGCTCAGACGCTCGGCTTTCCATTGCGTTAGGTCAAGCAGTTACATTAGATACATTTTAACATTTGCAAAGATGCTGCCAATTACAAATCTTCGAAGACTTCGCGGAAATCCCATAATGACCGCGACACGACTGGGTGCTAACGACAACGGAACCGCATCGGCGATATATGGCACTAAGACTCCGACGACGATGGCCTCCTTCACATCCAGCGGTAATGAAGCGAATTATGCAAAAAGGTGTTTGCACAATGAAGTTGATGGGGTTAAGGAACCTTTTATGATGATGATGTTTTTATCGTCTTTTAACAAGCGAAGTATTCCCCCTTCAGCGGACGTATCTACACACGATACAAGTATGCGTTCCTGCGGATTTGGATCTATTTTCGCATAGTCTTGCGATGGTGACTCATTTGAGTTTAAGTGGAAATGGGAATGATCGCAGGCCGGAAGATGGTGAAGGGGAGCGGGGTCGACAATTTGTGGGATTGCTAATTAATTTGCATTCGAAATTATGTAATCGGAAGAGTTCTCACGGTACGATAAGAAGTTGAGTGGATTTTTGGGTGATGGATGCGGAGATTCTGCTGTGATTGAGTAGAGAATGCAGGCAAAAAATGTTTAGATGAGTGCCAAGATATCAAGTTTTTTTTGCAAATTAAATTAAGAATTGGATGTTTGATTTCAATTTATTTTGGGTCTTAAAAGGAGATGAATCATCTACCACCTTAGGTCATCTCGAAAGTGAAGTTGAAATATAAAAATTGGTTTGTGTGGGATGGGTTTGGTAGACTCTTGTAGTTTTAATTATTCTCTTGTCTATTCAAAAAGTTAGGAAAATATTTCTTCTTTTTTATTACTGGACAGCGAAGCCTTGCGGGCGTAATCACATCCTAGATGAAGACCCGGAATTCTGGGCATTCCCCAAGGACTACGCCCCACGTAAGCCGAACTTAACGAGTACCTTTGCTTTGGACTTTCCAGCCAGGGAAGAGTGAAATACCGGCGCGGCGTGTTGCAGGGTTACGACACAGTATTCTTCACCGACGGATCAAAGATGGTTTGTCAGTCTACCGAGATTCGCCAACGGATTCCAAGCGGAAGTACTGGTAATACTGGTAGCCTGTCGCTGACTTAGGCACGATCTGATCCTCAAGCGGAACATAGTCATTCTGACCGACCGCCAAGCGGCTATTAAGGCCTTGTACTCAGTGCGACATCCTCCAGGCTGGCGGACTGGCCAGGGGGTGGGGGGCTTTGATCTTGGAAGTCCTTTGGTGGGCAAAGTGTGTCCTACTGGCGACTGTTAAGGGTGGAATCTACTCGCAGTACTTAGCAACCGCGGACCACAGATAATAAATTTCTTTAAAGGAATATTTGACGACTAACACCATATATGGTTACATAAAGATATGGTTGCGATTTAACAATGATGTTGGCCCTAAATATAATGATTGGTCTTAGCAACAAAGGTGATAGGTTCGTTTTATTCGTGGCGCATACATACATACTTCTACCTGTGAATAGGTATACAACGATGATGGCCGCCTCTTAACTTCGGGTGGAGATTTAATTACCCAGTTGTTTATATCTGGAGCTATCATAAGACCAATCCTGGTTATTGTATCAGTCTCGTAAGAGTCATATTCTAGTGAGATCTGCCGTAGAAAACTTGAATCAACCTATGAAGGACGAATTCAATTCTAATTGTTTGACACCGCGAAAGTCCAGTTATTCCTGAGGAGGTGATTGGTTTTGTCTTGAGGGTAGAGTATGGACCCTAAAGAGAAACCTTTTGAATGATTCTTGGGTGCATCCAAACACTGGGTCTAGCTTTTGTTTACGCTGTGTTTCGAGCTTTGGGTCTCGCTTTAGTCTTTGAAGGTGTGTCTAGTTGCTCGCAATACTTCATTTCTAATCAATCCTTTGACACCAAGCAATAAAGACTCGAATAACGTAGAGCTTACTGTGAGTTCGTCCTCATCTTCACTTCCTTGGAGGCAGAAGGAACCAATAAGTATGCGACATTTGGGTAGATAAAGGGATTGCAGTTAAATTTTGCGCAGGCTAACACCAATGGTTCCTCCACATCTTATTGTCGCATTTTGGACAAGGTTAATCCTTTTGATTTTTCCTAATTTTGTTTCCGAACTCAAGGAAAAGGAGCAACTCATTTCTTTTGAGTTGAGAGCTGAAACCAGAGTTGATAATTAAGTCCTCGTCTTTTTTTCCTGCCCTAATAATTCGGATCAATTTTGGAGAAGTAGCAAAGCCTTTTTTCGCAGGAGTTTTACAAACCACTTTTTCGTGAGAACATTATTTGCATGAACGCTCGAACGCCTCGAAAAGACTTGAGTTGAAAAACCAAAAGTGGAATCTTCCTTACTTCAGTAGAAAGATTGCGTGTCAACTGTCGCGGATGCTTTCAATCGAAGAGGAATTATAGCTGGTTTTTCATAACCATCGACTTAGTTCTCTCTCCGCGGCGTTACCAGGCAGGCACAATCCGTCCATCATTCTACTCCCCAATCCGTTCTTGCCCTCTCTTATGTTGCCCTTGACACCCATCATCCTGCCCTCGATTTCGATGCTCCACTTCCCTGTCAGGCGCAAGCCTACCAAATTTATCTTTCCTAAGGTGAACTTCGTACGTCTAAACTCAGTACTGGCGACAATCAACTGGGTTCCATTCCCGTCTGGTTCACCACTAAAGTCCACAGAAAACTTCGTCAAAAATACATTGGGAGGAAGAAGTTCCCGTCTTCTAGAACTTATGATGATTAAGTTTTTTTTCAAAACTCTGCCTTCCTCGGTCAAATCGTTCATATGCAAGCCCACAAAAGAATATCTGACCAGTGTTGAAGGCTCACAGAATCGTGAAAACCTCAAACCTTTCTGGTCTCACATTTTCCTCCATTAAATTCTCTGGCTCCTCAGCTAACTCCTCCCAACTTTCTTGTGATTTATTCTGACACTACCTTTCCTCAGCCTATGTTCCCTCTCCTTCCTCTTCTTTCCCTCTCGCTAGTGCATGTACCCTGCCCCGCATTAGCTACCATTGCCCTCCTTACTTACCTCTCTCCTTGTCGGGTGCCTCATTGTTAAACTTGATGCCAATGTTGGCCATGGCTGCGATCCTTATTTCCAACATGCTTTCCCTTACTTTCAACAAAAGCTTCAAAGAGAATCATTTTCCCGGTTTGCGGCTGGAGGCTCTCATCATCCCTATTTATAAAAGTGGCGATCTTACGCTTGCCGAGAATTACCGCCCCATTTCCGTCCTCTGTTCCTCTTCCAAAATCTTGGAAATATATGCCACTTGATTGTTCGCTCACTTTGGCCACCACATAGCGAAAGAGTAACACGACATTGTTAAGCGCAGGTCCACTGCTTCCAATTTGTTCGACTTTACCAACTTTATCGCTAAATATCTGAATTCATGGCAGAAAGTGCTACTATTTACACAGACTTTGTTAAAGCCTTCGACACTGTAAATCACAAGATACTTCTATCTTTCGTCTCTAAGCGTTCCCATACCACTTGTTTAATGGCTTGCATCATGCCTTTCTAAAGGGGGGCGGGGTCCTTTACTATGTTTATTTTTTATCAATGACCTTCTCCCCCCGCCCCCTTCTTACTTGTCCCTGTTTGTTCAATGCCAACGACCTTAAGCTGTTTTTTGCTATATCGTAGCCTATGGACTTCTCTTCAATCTAACCTAGACACTCTGGTCCGTTGGTACTCTGTTAATGGTTTAGCGCTAAACGTCAGAAAGTGTCACTCTGTGTGCTACTCACCTAAATCCTCCCCCACTTCCTTCTCGTAGTCTATTAACGGACATTCCTCATCACACCTAATTCCAATCAATACCTTGGAGCCACTTTCGACAATAAACTCCGTTGCCTCGAAGTCACCAATCGGGCAGCAAAATTGCCAGGCTTTATACTTCGCTCCTCCTTCATATTTTGACTACCCTTCTTAGTTCTCTTTAATTCACTCGTGAGGAATACTCTCGAGTACTGTTCCGGGATCTGCTCACCCTTCCGTAACTGTGATTGATTTGTCCTTGAAAATGTGCAACGTAAATACACCCGTCCCCGCTTCTTTACGAAAAACTTCCTGCGTGTGGACTACCAACCTACCCTCCCCCCCCCCCCCCCCCCCCCCGCCACTGCTTTCTGAACCTCCTTTCATGACTACTGAATAATGCTAGAGGGTGTGGTTCTGCAATCAAATATGGCCTTCGTGCTAATTGACACACTTGATGTACATAGCGGACATGAAGTTGTATGTTGATACCGATGACCATCTTAAAAACCAGTTGCACATAGATGTGGTGCAAGAATTGAATTTCTTTTAGACAAATGTTGGATTCAAGCCATTTGCGAAGATCATCACAAGTCACCTTCTAGACACGGATTTAGTTACCCCCACATTCAAGCTATGACCGAGGCAGGCTTCTACAACTGCTTAGGAGTTTTTCAAAGAACCTTTGCTTGAACAGGTGATTTGGTGGGATGCTCTCGTGTCGAATTCTTGCAACGTGCGAAATCCCATCAGTCGGCGAAGTATAAAATAAGCACATGGGCGGGTATGAACTGCCGTAGAGTGGATGAACCTGTTTCGTGATGTTAGAGGCGTGATTGACGTTGTGCTATGCGCTTATTTTTAGAACAAGGAACAGATGAGCCCTTTGCTCGGGGCTATTTTTATGGAAAACTGCAGGTTGATTCCATTTAACTATGAGGATCGATCTTTTAATCCTCTGAGTAGGGATAAGCTAGAGCGGATTGATGGAAATCGAAGACAGTCATTTGTCGCGCAGATGGTTATCTGTTGGGGAGCTCTTTGGATTCAGGACGATGTGGTCGCCACGAGGAGTTATCAAATGTCGATAATGAAAGAGAGGGTTGAGCACGACGAATGCAGAATGTATGGTTCCATGTTATAGACTTAGGATCAACTCGTTTCTGGCTGCACTAAATCCCTTATGGTTTCCCTAGATGTTCTGGGACTGTTACACAGTCTGGCTTAAACCATGCAAATGAACTCGATATTGGGAGGAGTTCTCGGCAGATTTTCTCATTGACCTACGCACCAGTCACCCATTTACTCTTTTTGAGTAGGTAAAATCCGTCATCAACGGAGATTGGGATAAATTGGAAGTAAAAATAAATTAAGGGACCCATAGTGACCTCAGAGTGTAAAAAATACCTACAGCGTATTGACTGGGTGCCCGATTTGATCTGGAAGGATTTAATCGAGAAAAAGCTTGGCTGCACCATGAAGAACATACATGCCCCGATGCCATGAAGATGATTGCTCCTCATTAGGCAACCTAGCTTCAGATAAAATAGTGAAATTGGGTTGAATGTAAAAAATAGACTTTCATGTAAACCATCCATAAGAGGTCCTGCTGGTTTCAAATTAAAGCGGGCATATAGGAATTTGGTGGTCATGGTGGCCAAAGGGTAGTATAGGTTCCAGGGCGAAACGTGGATTGGTACCTACGATGGAGCATAAAACCTGGGAAATGCCTGCTGAACCAACACCAACAGCTCTACTACCAAACCCTATTTCCACCTCCACGTGGTGACCGCTGGGAGCTCTTTCTTAGCGAAAAGCTGCAGACGGAGAAGGATGAAGGCGAGTCTCCCGCGCCTAAAAACGGGACAAATTGTACCAACTGGTCCTCCAGCTTGGGGGTTGGGTAGGGCTGACAACCCCACACGGAAAACTAATTGTTACGAAGCCACAACAGGAGCCTCGGACTGGACGGATTATACAACGACGAACCCGGCAACGACAACGGAGTAACGATTTGCGCATTTTCTCATGGAACGTGCGCTCCCTGTACAGAGATGAAGCTGATAAGCAGCTAGCCGACACCCTGTCCCAATATATGTAACAGCGTTACAGGAGATGCGTTGGACAGGGACCGGTTTTCTGGAGAAGAGTCGCTACACCAAATATTATAGTGGCCATCCAGTAAACCATGTGCTCGGAGTAGGTTCCTTGGTCAGCCAAAAAATGAAACCTGCTGCTATCGGCTTTGAAAACATAAGCGAACGAACATGCACTCTGCGCTTGCGAGGCAAATTTAGAAATATAAGCCTCATTAACGTTCAAGCCCCTACAGAGGAGACTGCAGAGTCGGAGAAGGATACCTTCTACGAGGCAGTAGAACCAACCCTCGAAGCCTGTCCCAGATGTGATATCAAAATCATACTTGGGGATTTTAACAGCCAAGTAGGGTCGGAGCGCGTATTCAGCCGATATGTTGGCTCCCATAGCTTATACCAAAATACAAATGACAACGGACTGAGGATTATTCAATTAGAAGGGTCACATGAATTGGTTGTTGGAAGTACCTGGTTTGCGCGGAAAGCGGTCAACAAACATTCGTGGGCCTCTCCAGACGGGACCACTTTCAATCAAATTGACCAGGTGTTGATCGAACGCCGCCACCTCTCAGCCTTGATGAATGTCAGAACATATAGGGGGGCCAATATAGACTCGGATCACTATCTCGTTGGCATGGTGCTCCGAGCCCGAATAACAATACCACCTAGAATCCCCTCTGACAATCAGGTGAGAGTGAACACTGAAGCCATCCACAACACAACCCTCCGCGACACCTATAAGAGGGAAATGGATGCCGCAATAATCGCAGTCAACAGAGGACCTTGAGATGAAACATCAACAAATGATCTTCACAATCACCTGAAGAACGTTATCATGGATACGGCCGCAAACATACTTGGCCCCAGCCGCAAAAGGAGTCGGAACGGCTGGTTTGACGATGAATGTAAGCTAGCAACGGAACGGAAGAATGGAATGGAATGGAATGCATACCGAGTAATGTTGCATTCTCAAAGAACGCGGGGACGCGCAGAGACTTATCACGAGCTCCGTCGATCGGAGAAGCGACTTCACAGACGGAAAAAGGAAGCCTGGGAGAACCAACAAGTCTGTGAACTAGAAAAGTACAGGGAGCAACCGCACCAGGCGCGGAAGTTTTACCAACAAGTCAGCAGGATGAAGCCTTATACACCTCGATGCTCATCCTGCCGAGACAAAGAGGGAAATCTGATTTCCGACAGAATGGGCATATTGGAGCAATGGGTTGAGTACTTTGATGATCTACCAAATAACCAGAACATGAGCGAGTAGGAGGTTCCACCAAATGAAGACGAGGGACAAATACTGCCACGACCAAGTATAGGGGAAACAGTCCGTGCAATTCATCGGCTTAAAAATCATAAGTCGCCAGGAGCCGATGGAATTACAGCCGAATTGGTTAAATATGGAGGCGCCCAGTTACAACAAGTGGTTCATCAACTTGTGCTCAAGGTATGGGGCAGCGAATCAGTGCCTCACGACTGGCTACGAGGCGTTATCTGTCTCATACATGAAAAGGGAGATATCGCATAGTGCAGCAATTATAGAGATATCACGTTGCCGAGTACCATCTATAAGATGTTCCCCGCTATCTTGCTAGACCAGATAGCCCCATACGCCCAGAACATTATTGGCCCATACCAAAGAGGCTTCACTCCAGGCAAATCAGCAACAGATCAGAAAACTGCGAGAATATGGACATCAATTTCACCATGTTTTCATCGCATAGCCAGGGCAAAACTGTACACGGTCATGAGAGAATTCGGGACCCCAATGAAATTGAAAAGACTGACTAGGCTAACCCTGACCAATGTGGGAGCCATGATAAAAGCAGCGGGACCACTCTCGAGACCATTCGACATCAACAACGGTCTAAGACAAGGGGAGTCCCTATCATGGGTCGTCTTCAACCTGGCCCTCGAGAAAGTGATTCGCGATACAGACGTAAATACGAGGGGTAGCATCCTCTTCAAGTCTACATAACTACTGGCATACGCTGACTATGATCTTGCAAGTCTTTATCTATTCCTCGGAAACCTAAGTTCTTAGTATAAAAAATTGCGAACTTTTGGCCGCGTTCCTCTGAAAAATGTTTGGCCCCCTACATGAGGGTGTACAATTCCGTAGCCTACATAACGACGAAATCAATGAGCGACACCACGACCGTCTGGTTGTGGACAAAATCAGGCTCAACAGGTTGTGGTGGGCGGGTCACTTAATCCGTATGGATGAGGATGATCCAGCCCGCAAACCCTGTCAGGGCAATATAAATGGTAGAAAAAGAAGACAAGGCAGACCCTGCCTGAGATGGAGCGATGGCGTAGGTCAGGACGCCAGACAGCTTTTAGGGATATCGAATTGGTGGACCTGGTCGCAATACCGGGATGTCTGGAGTTCCTTATAAAGGCAGGCTTAGACCGGATACCGGTTGTTGCGCCGTTGATGATGATGATATAGGAATTTGCTAGCCAATCTGAAAGAGGAGACGAGGCGAAGAAGAATTATTTTAAACAGTTATGTATATAAATAGACCCCTGAAGTATGTTTCCTACGATCGCGCTGGAAAAGCAATGAGCTATAACCGCAGGTATCCTGTTCGCACCTCTGGGACTAATAGTCACCCCTTCCTATTGCAATGCAAACTACAAGTCGTGTTACAATGCATCGAGTGCTTGATGCTTTCAGTCATCGTGACGGAGCTGCCAAAAATGTGTGGGGAGATTGGTGGCAGCCCCTGGACGGGATTTTAATGAGCCACCAAATTATAAATCGCCAACGATTATTATTATTATATAAGTAGATCAGCGTTTCGCGGTTCGTGCAGATGGCTAAGCTGGTCCTTTTTTTGAACAAAAGTTGAGAGAAATAAGTTGCTTACTTGCAATGATGCTGTAGGTTTTGCGGTCATGGCGGTGGATCTTCATTGAAATGAATCACGGAAGTACTGCGTATTTTATTCGGAAAATAACTGAACCAGCTAAATGGGTCTGAGTCTTTCTTTGGTAGTGTGGAGGCGCTACAGTGTGGAGCCGCTTTGCGGAGATTCAAGGTCTCTGGAGGCCCAGCTACTAAGTCTAGATCTATAATTGCAATTCATGCCCACAGAGTCAAATTACATTTCCCAAGGCTGCTCGTTCCTTTTCAAACTCGCTAAGACCCATTATGATTCAAGCTAAGAAAAGTCGGGGATCGACCTTGCCCACCGTTCATCAGGAGTTAGCCGTGATAAAAGTGACAAATAACAACTTTGGGGGTGTCTATAGTCGGTCAACTTTTGGCAACGCAATACAAATAACGAGAAATTAAAATGTGACCTCGAGGCATACTCCCGATACCCCTTTTGAAGTTTTTAAAAATAGAACGCCGGCGGCTTATTTTCGCATCAATTAGCCACGGCACACTTGATTTTCGCAAGAACTCGTACATAAATATCGCATTATCTTATCACAATATCAAATTGAATGTTTCATAATCTGCTTACCTCGTTCAATATCTTTGACAACAATAAATTTCGCTCTTATCACTCTCAATGAAAACACACTCAACTAGCCAGACCGAGTTTGCGGTAGGGGTTGTGTTTGTCTATTTGTCACATATGTGAGCCAAGTCAGAATGAGTCTATGAAGCAACACTGGATCAACTGATAAGATTTTCAACGATCAGCATTTCCCCGATATTAATTAGCTGGAAAAACAGCGACCAGATCCTGGTCGTATCTCAATATTTTCGAATTGGAATGAAAACGAATTCGGTGGCGCCATAACATGATTTATTTATAATTATCGTTATCAATTATTTCTTTCTTGCTTATTAAATGTTTCGGAGGTAAACACACGCGACGTTGATAACCGAGAGATTAGCACTTGCACCGCACAAATGGGATGATAGCTACCCAGCCGGATTCCGTGAAAATGGGAAAGTGCAAGTAATGCGTTTACATCACAATTATCGGCACGTACTGTTGCCTGATGCGGCTGTTTCACGCGTTTTTCTGCGCTATATATTGAGTTACACGATCACGATCACGGTTGTGACTGTTTTTTGTAGGAAATCCAATTGTGCGGTAGAACGTGTGTAGAGCCAGTCACATTCGCGATCGCGACCCATATATGTATTCCCCCGGTATGACGGCAACGCGTTCCCAAGATAAAGAAAAAATTGGATCTTTCTGATGGAGATCGTGACATATGGTCAGACGTACCTACATAAGACCGCGCATATGCGGAAATTAGCAATAAAGCCACCTTTGAGAAATCAGGCCTCACTGATCAAAAATGGATCCATTGCCAGAAAGATTGCTAAATTGTTTCCATCAGAAAATCGAAAGAGATCAGAAGACGCGCGTGGTACAAGGTAATCGAACCACGGGAACCCATGGGGCCTCTAATCCGGATTACAGCGAGGAATTACATTCAAATTACTCAAGAGACATTTAAGATACAAGAAGTCTCGACAGAGATCGGAAAATGCGACAATAGTACAAAAGGTGAGGTTTATCTCGCGACTGGTGATGCACCATCGTCGAATCAGCAGGTACTTCCCACATCTACGATGATGCTGTGACTCGTAATTACCTGCTCGTTTCGCGGATTGCCTCCGTCAGTCACCCACACTGAGCGCCGTTGCGCTATTTTCAAGATCAACACTAGATAAACTTATCTGAGACAGACTTTTACGAAGATGTCTGACTGAGTATCTGATCTATTTTTCTTGGGTTCATGGAGCTTAGAAACTGTTCAATTTTAGGCTTGAATTCAGGGAATCGGAAGAACAAAAAAAAGATATCGTAATCTCAGTAATCGCACGGCAAGATCACTTCTTAAGAATGCCACTCGCCGCGACACCTTTCGACTTCAATCTCGTACTGAATTAAAGGCGATCAAAGGCGTCGATTAAAAGCATTTTGTGGTCGCTTGCTTGCTTACTTACTATATTGACGCTATATAGCCAAGCCGGAGTCAAGCTAGCACATATTTAAGATTACTGCCTGGTCGCCGCTTGATAGCGACAATCTCTGCCACTGCTGAAGGTTGGTCTCAATCTCGGCCCCAAAGATTCTTAAGATTTTACAGTGATTGTCTGGTGGTAAGATTGGGATAAACTCTTTAAGGGACTGGGGATTATTTTTGCTTTGTTTTGCATTTGAAAAGACGCCGAAGGTTTGAGGTGTCTCATCCTCTTCCGTTGTCGCAAAATATGGTTTGATCTTCAGTTTGGTGCCCGTGAGATGTTCGGATGGATTGTGGAGGTGATACTTTAAGATTAACGCTTTTCGCGCGATACTATAGCCATTGTGCTTATAAGTGGGCTCAGTGAGTACAGGGTGGAAGTTTAATAATTTGTTTGTGTAAGCATAGAATCATACTGCCATCTTCCTTAAGACACACTATTTTTTGTGGGGTAGAGTAGGTGAATGGATTTACGAACAGAGTGTTGGACTCCCGCAATGGTAAGTCGTCGGACTACCGACTAAACACTTCCCCATCGTCAGAGAACTAGCTCGAAACCGTCTGTTACATTACCTCGGGCTAGTCCCCGAACGCTCTCGCCTTGCAGAGCCTTCAAATCAGGGAATTTCTTTCACCAACGGAAAGGAGGGGGGAGGAGGAAGGGAACGGTCAGTTCAAAGAACCCCTTGCAATCCGGCTCCCCCGCCGGTCGAGCTCTATCCTCTGTGAAACGAGATGGACTCGAACGATATAGAGCTGCGGGCGAATCCCATCCCACCTTCCACAAGAAAAAAAGTGTGATGGGCATCGTCCACAGCTCCATTGCAAAACACACTATCTGGAGATCGCGTCTCTTCAATCTTGTGCAGGTAAGACTGAAAACCTCTTGTCCACTTAAAAACTGGGTAAGGAAATAGTCAGTCTCACCAAGTTTCCGATTCAGCCACGCAACTAAGTTGTCGATGAGCCTCGCAGTCTATCTGCCTCTCGTCTAGGGTGCGTTCTTCATGAGCAACCAGCTTCCTTGGCTCTTCTCCCTTGCGCTTGTGTACGACTTGACGATCCTTAGCATGAAGGGCAACAGGGATCACTCCTGTAATCACCATCACGGCCGGTTCAGAGACAGTACGGTACGCTGACGCCACCCGCAAAGCTCCCTGTCTCTGCACTTAGGCGAACCTGTTGGGGAGTTCCGTCCTCACGTACTCGAGGAGGGCGATCAGACCCGAGTCTGATCTGAAGTGGCTCTGCCACGAAGCCTCACCGGAGGTTATCTGGTACCATGAGAACCGGCATGATCCTCTGGTATGAATGCTGAGTCTGCACTCAGTATAAACCAGTACCGCTTTGCTAGTCATGGCGGGGCTCTGATTGTGGTCCCAAAATCAATCCGTGTCCGAAGAGGACCGTAGGATTATGCCTACACGGCAGGTACTCACGTTAAACCCCCACGACTTTCATGTACTTACGCAGACACTTACGATATACCTCCTTGTCAAGAGCATCCGCCCATACTTCTGCATCGTAGAGTAGGACAAACTGCGTTGAACTCATCAGAAGACGTCGACTGCTAGACGCCCAATATTTGCTATGCGCCGAAACTCCAACGCATCCTTGCTTACTGCTGCTTTGATTTGCTCAAAAAAGGTCATCTTTGAGTCAAGAGTCAGCCCGAAGTGCTTTACCGCTGGTTTTGGCTCGATTATCGACTCGCCAAAGATATAGGACGCAGGGTCGGAATTCTCTTTTTAGTCAGGATGAGTACTTCGGTTTTCCAGTGTAAGATTGAAACCATGAGCGTCATCCGCTTACCCGTCACATCAATATGCCGAGTCTGCTTTGCGTCTGTTCGACATTGCATAACCGACCAGACGGGACTCTTCTGCCAAGTCGAGTTGAAGTTGACTATCATAGGTAGCGTTCTAGAGGTCCGGCAATAAGATGGATCCTTATGCAACCTCCAACGTGACCTCTATCCTCTTCTGACCCTCTAGCGTTTCCCTAAGAGTCTCTCACTTTCCCTAAGAGATACGTGGAAAATATTGTTCAGTGTGCTTAGAATGTCTTTCCATCTTACGTCGTATCTGACGCTAGCATTACGAGGAGCATCACCCGACGAGTTCTGCCTATGCTTGTCGAACGGCATCCACGACTTGCATGACAGTATTAATTCCGGATCTCCCTGCTATAAAGCCGAACTGCTGTGGAAATAAGTCTACCGCTCCAGCGAGTCTACTTTTGATGGTGCCAAGAATACAAAGTCGGCGGTATGAAGACGAAAACTTGAGGTTAACTTTCCGTTTGCTGATCAACGCAAGCTTTGCCACCTTCCAAAGAGCCTATTCAGGCAAGCGTTGAATGCGCGGAGCATTAGGTCTGGCCGGTGTTAGAATACCAGTTTGTATACTTCTGCTGGAATAGCATCGGGCACTGGCACCTTCTTGCTTTTCAAAGGGAGGACAGTTTGTTCTAACTCTTTTGTAGAGAAAAGTGGACAGTCCTCGGTGCTCTCCGCGCTGACGTCACCATCCCGTACTGGTTGCGCTGGGAATAGTGCCCGTATATTGCGGTCCATCTGCTCGGTCTTAAGTGAACAAGGTTTGCGCAGAGCCCCGGTTTTTCGGGTTACCACTTTGTAACCGAGTCCCCACGGGTACCCATTCTCCTCGTCAACCAGATCCTGCCTGCAGCGTGTTTTGTTCCTGTGTATTGCACTGCGGAATCCCTTTTTGGGTGATTTTTACTCCGTTATTATGGCACATGCTTCCTCCCGATCACTTAGACGTTGTGTTAAGCGGTGGAGTCTGTGAGACTCCTTCCGGAGCTGTGCAATTTCGTCCACCAATACATAGAAGGTTAGTCATGTCTTGATGCCCCACCTGTTCCAGGAGTTTCGGCAAACTTCCCGGTGTTCACTTTTGCAACACTCCATGCATAGAAAGAGCGCCGGAGCGCATTCCGAGAGTTTGTGTTCACCATTTCAAAGGCAATGTATTTATGGTCGCTTTCTGAGAAGTCTTCTAGAACTCACCACCCATCCACCAGCGACACAAGGGACTTCGTCGCGAAGATTACGTCTGGGATGCTTCCCTTGTAGCCTGGGCGCCGAAACGCTGGGGTGGGTCCGGCATTTAGAACTACCAGTCCTCTTCTCGCAGCCATTTAAAAAATTCGTTTCCTTCTGGATCCTGTGAAAGGTATACCTCATTCAAGTGTCCCGAAATTGAAGTCACTCCTGATGAGGATCTGCCCCTCCGTGCCTAAGGTAGCGTACTCCAGACATCAAGCCTGCGTCGGAAGTCCGGCATCTTCTGATTTTTCTTAAGGGAAACACTGAAAAAAAGGTTATCCCTGAACACCGAATCCAGGCAAGTTCTCTCGGCCTTGGGTAAGAACCCTAAGGAGAGTGCCATCCCGAATCCATATGGCAGCGGTACCTGATATGCCAGGGTGCCATGAAACTGGGTCCTTGTTTCGGTACTGCTCATTGATGAGTACTAAATCAGTGAACGCGCTAGCAACTCATGAACGGTTGCACTCTAGGACATATTGATTTGTAGGATGCGAATTATGTTGACCGCGTCCTAGCTCTGAAGACTGGACAACGCGCCGAGTGTGTGCAACGTTCTCACCAGAACCACACGCCACGGTCCTTGCATAGGATGCAGCTTTCCTTTTCATCACAGGTGTTCGCTTTTTGGCCTGACTGATCGCATATTGCCCTTCTCTTAAGTCCTCGGTAGGTTGCAGACGTGTACCCATAATCCAAACATCTGCAACATTTGGTTGGGCGGTCTGGGTTCGTATCTTTCGCATTACCCAACCAATTCTGATTTGCAAGCTGTTTAGAAGCTTCCTCGCGTATTGCTCGATAACTTTCTCATCAACGAGTTTTGGCCTCAGGATTTTGCAGAGGAGAAACCAATCCGGACATTGCTCTGGCTTCTCTTCAGTGTCGAATAAATCTTTCCTTCTCCTTTCCTTGGTCAGTGGATCAGCCTTACCTTTTCAAAAGGTGTTGTAGCTCCACGCTTCCTGCGAAAGGGGCCACGGTAGATATCTGGGTTATAATTGTCCTCCAAATGTCGACTATTGCTGGTTGTGTTTTTGTACTTGTTTCTGCTGTTGTTGGAGGCATTGTTTGCGTCTTTATTGTTAACTTGGCTTTATGGGTCCCATCTCATCACAACTAAACGGCTGGGGTCCGAATTTTATTGGTTAAGGGAGTGGCTCGTGGGTCTCAGTAGAGCAGAGAGTTCCTCCAGTATTTGGTCTCTATCGCAGCCCTTTGATATATAAGTCATCCTATGCCAAACATTTTCAACCCAGATTTATGAAGAAGGTTTTGAATTGTTCAGAGATGATTTTGTTACTTGGAGGATAAGGCCACCTTTCTATTCTTGAAGGCAAATTGAGTTTGAGTTTTCACTGAAGAAAAGCAGCACAGTTAAGTTTAAGTTATTTTTACTGATTTGTAAGGAAGGCTTCCTATGTAAAACTGTTGAAAGCCAGAGTGGGCAGTAGGTTGGAAGGTGGGTAGGTATGACTGGCCGTTCCGAGGAGCCCAATTAGCGCTGTGGTGCACCGTTTTGATTCTACGAACTCCTAAGGCCTTGACTGCTGCTATCAGGCAGAGTCCTGTCCCCCTAGATCTTCAGAGCCTAGTATTTACGGGGGAAAGAAGCTCTCCCACCCTGCAACTAAAAATCTCTCTGGGCCCTCAAAGAATGGCGTGCGAAGCCTAACTCTAGCTAGAGCTGGGCAATCGCAGAGAAAGGCCTGAGGGTTTGCCCCCTTTTCCGCAGCTTCGGCAATGCGAATTTTAGGGTACGCCGAGCCTGGCGGCATGGTCCCAATATGACCCAGTGCTCCGTGCAGATCATCGTAATCTTGTATTCATCTGCACGCGTTTGGCATAGGAGCTCTTGTGATCGGATTATGTTCTGAGCGGGCCAAATACTAATTGACTTGGCACTGGTGGCAAGCCTTCGCATCGAAAGTCCGCGGCTGCTAAGTAGTGCGTTTGATTCCGCCTTTGACAGTTGCCAGCGAGACACCGACTGTACCCGCCGAAGCACTGCCAATACAGAGTCCCGCCTGGCCAATCAGTCAGTTTCCTTATTCCCCTCTATGCTCCTATGCGCGGGAACCCAGAGGAGTGTGATCTTGAGGGTGCCTTCCAGACTGTTCAGCGCGTTTCTGAACTGCTTCATCAGCGTGACTGTCGGTCAGAATGGCTGTGTTACGCTTGGGGTCGATACATCTGGGAGAACACTTAATACCAGATGCAAAGCTGAAACTTCTGGAAGTGGGGAACATACTAAAGTTCCTAACGGTTACAGGCCTGCATGAGATAGTATGATCAACAGGTACACTATAACCAGTAAAAGGGGCACAATAGTTCTTCAAGGACGCGGTGCAACTTTCCCTTAACAGAATAATAATAATACGCTTGGGGCTCGGATCCACTTGAAATACACTGGCGAAACCTGTGTGTATTGGTCTTCCACTCTGCCCTAGTTGGGAAGTCTATAGAAAAGTTTTTCGTGAAGTTCAGCTTGCATGTCGCATCGTCCGTGGGAAATTCCCAGATTTCCCGAGAAACTTCGTGTAGGATGTTACTGTGGGCGTAGCGCTTGGCTTCTAGTATCCAGACTCACGTAATCAGACGGCACTGTACGCTACAACGTAATGTGAAGGTCTAGGGGAGGAGATGCAGGAGTACATTGAGAGCCTCTTCTGGGCAGTTCATTCAGCTACTGCAGGTGGAATTCAGGTACTCTTGACTTGGTGGTAAATGACAGCAGTTCCGTTTTGGTTGAGTTTATGCCGAGTCCGCATGTTGTGGTCTAAGAGCACATCTTTCGCAACAATCCTTCCATGATATCGCCTATAATGGACGGAAGCATCCCTGACACAAATATCACCAACTCGTCGGCATATGTTACTACCTTCACCTCGCTGCTGTCCAATATTCATAAAATTTTGTCCATCACTATTAACCAGAGCAGCAGAGAGATGGCGCCACCCTGGAGCGCGCTTCTGTTTACAGCTCTGGTCAGGAAGTTGCCTCCCAGATCCGATTGGATTATCCTGGCACTTAGCATGGATATAATCCAATGCGTAGGATACCCCTCCAATCAAATACTAGTCAAGGCTTCCGTGATGGCGTTGGTACTAACGTTGTTGAATGCTCCGTCTATATCCAGGAAGGCAGCTAGGGTATAATGCTTGTACTGCAGTGACTGCTCAGCCGTGCCAATTATTTCGTGGAGAGTGGTTTCTGTGGATTCGCTTTTGAGGTAGATATGCTGGGACTTAGAAAATGGAGTTCTCTCCATAATCGTCCTTCAGTGGATGCCCAGGACGCGCCGGCAGTGGGTTTTCAATATTAGGCAGTACTTCCGTATGAAGAACAGTCCTCAAACAGCAAACCAGGTTCAGGTAGTAACCAATATCCGAGCGAACATAGCAAAGATTTTCAGTCCAGTTGGGGCTGAATAAGTTCGTTTTGGTTGTTTCTAAAAAGATCGATTGTAGGATTGGGAGGAGTTGAGGATTAAGCAAGTAAATCCGCAAATCTTGATCTGACTAGGGTAGCACGGAATTCGGGCAATCTAGCAATCAACAAAATTTTGATAAATCGAAACTATAAACTTCCTCCAATCTTTTCAAGGCACCCTATAGCAGAATAGATAGTAATCACGATATTTTCTGCTATTCCACTGTCCACCTCCAGCATGTGAGGTTCGATCGCGATTTCGAACGTTATCGTATGCGAACGCCGGATGCCATATGAGTGGGTTGACGACATGTGAAAGCTCGAAGTAGTACACACCCATGTACGTCGCGCTATTGATCTTTCCCCCCGCGATGAACTTCGCGAATGTGGTCAGAGGGTTTGGAGGTTTTTCTTTCAATGGGATACCCCGAGCTTGGGACTGCAAGACAAGCTAATGTAAGACAGGCGGCCCCAGACATTGGGTACCTGTATTGGGCGGAATATACAGATCTCACTGAGACCGGCCTGGAACGCGCTTGATCAACTGAAGAAAACATAGCATAACATAGGAAATAAGCCGATGAGAATATCGATCGTGATCGCGGAGACAAATACTTTCTATACGATTGTTGAGATGGAGATAAATCTTGGACGTTTTGGAAGCTGCGCGATGCGTGTAAAAGCCGTGGAGAACATATTTTGGAGCCCCAGGCGACAAACTTATCGCATTGACGATGTTTTTGGTCCCCGATCTGAATCAGTTCTAGATATAGTGCCAATATTACATGTGTACAGATAGATACGCATATCTGCGACAGTACGTAGGTTTTATGAGACATATGTTGGCCCCTCTTTGGCCAGTGGCTTAAGCATAATCGATACACGGCTACAAAGTGATACAAAACGCTCAATTGGATTTCTTGGAGACATTCGCAGTCGACGTCGCCAGAAAATTACTAACTGAACGACTCAATGATTAATGATTGTGTTACTTAGAGAATTTATGCTGGTTATGCTCCGAGGACTGTTGTGGAGGCAATTTTAAGGATTAGCGTTTTAAATTTCATCTATACAAAGCAGTTTTCTAAATGCAATCGGAGACATAATGTTGATTTCTTATGGCTTCGAACGAATAAGGTTTAACTTGTTAGGAAGTTACGGCTGCAACAAAGGTCGAAATGAAACGAGATCCAAGAATTTTAAACCCCAACAGGAAGGGTATGTATGATTCCGTAGCCTACAAATACGGATGTAATTTATGAACGATATCCCGACGGTCGGCTTATGGATGAAATCCGGCACAATAGGTGGGCGGATCACTTAATCTATGTGGATGAGAGTGATCTAGCCTGGAAATCCAATATCTATGAAGATATGGCAAAGCCTGCCTCAGATAGAGCATTGATGCAAGCTAAAACAGCTATTAGGGATGACTAAATATTTTATCTTTTTTCCTTAATGAGCCAGGCCTGGAACGGACACCGGTTTTTGCAGCGAGATTGAGTTCGTTGAGCATCAACTTCCCAATGCCCTTCCCCTCGGTTCAAGTCTATTTTCGTCTTTGCTTTTGTCGCGCTTCGTTCTGTTTTATCATATTATTAAGTGTGCCAATTATGAAGCCGTAGTGCAGTATCGCTGGAAATAAGATGGAGGGGGATAATTGAACTGTAAGGAAAAAGAACCCTTGGCTGCCCCGTGTTCTGTAACGGGCTTGAACAGGAGGTAGAAACTAGAAAAGAGGCAGGAGAAAAACTCAAAAAAATGACCAAAATGACTAGAGAATACCAGCCAACAGAAGAACGAAATCAAGATCGAACCTGGAGGACGACGAAATGGAGCCAATCTTTAACATCAGATAAATGAAAAAATAAAGCTTTCTGTTCGTTGGTGGCTTTCATTTGTCAGGGAAGAGGCAAACTCTTCAGATGATCTCACCCCTCTACCCTATGGACGGATGCCGTTGGCTCTAAATATATAAATTCACAAACCAAAGAGGTTAAGAGGCCGCCCTCAAACTCATGATTAAATAAATACAGGTAACCATCCATGCCAGGCTAATCTGACAAGACGTCCGGATTGGGCTAAGTCAAAGCGAGCGAGGCCTATCCCTTATTTTGCAAGGATGATGCGAATCTCAGATTTTACCTATGATCCTTATCGGATCGATCACGTTACTGTCAGCGGTGCTCTCGAAGTACTCGAGTAAGTAATTCTTACCCCGAACTTGGCATTACGCCTGATAATAGTACAAGTAGTCTTCAGAAAGTTTCTCGATGAAGAGTGAATTGCGTCTAATGGGTATATTCTAATACTAGTGAAGAACATTATCTCAAGCGAGCGCTTTTCCATCCGTGATTTCTGGGATCAGCTAACGCTACGTTTGGTTCTAGGGAATCGGAGTAGGCTCTTCGTCTCTGAGACGTATTTGTCGTTAACTATTACGGTCTCTTACACTGGACACTGTTCGTTGGTATAAATTATTGAAAATGGAAAAGGGAAGAAAGAAAAGCGGACAGCGTTTGAGAGCAATACGAAAATGTGTCGCTAGCCTTAATGTTCAGTGAAGGAGATATCATTGGCTGAAAAACTCAGTTCAGCCCAAATGCAGTGGAAGTCCTGTAATATGATCCGGCTGCTGGTGTGCACAACAATTTCAGAACTGTGTAGTGCTCCTGCTCCAGAGAGAAGCAAAGCGTAGATCGTTTAACCTGAGCAGATGGCTTTACACTGGAATATGGTAGAAGCCCAGTTGATGACCTTTGCCTAAACTGAAGACGAAAAGCAGTTGTGACGCGCATGCATTTTGCAGCCTTTCTACTGAAAAAATACATCAACGAAGTTGAATTAAAAACGCTACTGTAGAAGGCGCTCAAAAAGTAGGATCACTGCTGATTCCCACTGGGAGCACCGTCAGTTCGAAATATAGAACGAATTGAGGGAAGAGAGGGAAGAAGACGCCTCTGGAGGACACTTAACCCAATAATCTTCAAAGCATAAAAAAGAAAAGAGAAATAGGGAAGGCAAATTGCTTGCCTTAATTCAAGATGAATGAATGACATACAAATGAAAGAAAATGAGAAGAAACGGGGAGGACTGCATGCCAACTTTACTCATTAAACCAGTCGAGAATGAGACCCAATATAAAAGCAAATCCAAGGGTCTGAAGTGGCTATCAGACCGAAAACAAGCAGGTATAATGTGAAGGTTGTCGGAAGGGTATGTTTTCTAAGACGGTCAAGGAGCCATTATCAAAGAGGGTTTCGGAAGACGCCGGGCTTGAAGCTCTAGCGGACGCCATCTTAGGCACGGAAGGACAGATCCTGGTTATGAGAGAATTTAAAGCAAGGGTACTTGAAAGAGACACTTTTCTTGCAAACTGCAGACGGAAATGAGTCTTGGAGATAAGTGTGAGGATGATCTAATAATTTTAAACAAAGTCCCCACGCCAACGTTCCTGCGGCTAGACTGGGAAGGGAATACTCTCAATCGAACCTTTGGAATCACTTGTATAATTGGTGGTGGAATAGTGAATTTTCAAAGATTTCTTGGCAAGCGACCATGGTTAAATCGCGTTCGAAATCGTCGGTAATATATCCCTACGCCCACTGGCTCGGCACTCTCTTAAATTCATATATCAACCTGATAATGACATCATGCTGGACTTTGAAGAGCACCTAGCCATTACAGCCTTTCTATATGAGTATATTGATGGACAGCAAGCAGAAGCAGAGGATGCGAATTCATGGGGAAAGCGCTGATAGTTATTCGTTTTCGTCAATAAAGAACTGGAAAATAAGAAAGTACTAGACTCACACAATATGTGGCAGAGTTACACTAATCAGTGTTTCACCATCGGTCAGACCTATTGCTTGGTGCATTCAACATTTGCCAAAGCAAGGATATTATGATCTGCAAAGACAAAGGACGAAAGAATGTAGAGGTAACTCACTCTGTCTGTATACCGACTACTACTGGTTCAATGAGATTGCCAGGAAGGTGTTCGAAAAACTTATCAGGAGTAGATTTACTGAAGCTATACGATCTGCCAAGGATCCTTCAGTTTGGTAATAGAGCAGGGTAGGCCTACAGTGGATGCGGTTATGGAAGCAGGGAGCTGACGCACTAGATATGCTAGACATACGAGAAAATTCTTTCTATGCGTCGGGCTATCTCTTACAAATACTGAGGGATTATCTGAGAGTCCACTTTTTGGTCTGTGAGACTTCTGAGAACTAGAGATAATAGAAGTGGGAGTGGCGCAGTGTTCCTCCTTAGGGCCAAATCTCTCGAATGCTTCCAACGATTGTCTGCTAAGCCTCAACATACTAGAAGAGTCAAGTTTAGTTGGATACTTGCGGATGGTGTTGTGGAAGTTGTTGTTGGATGCACTGTTAAGCTAGGGAAAAGTAATTTTCGCATAATGGTGCGACTGACACATGGTTTCAGCTTTTTGCTGGAGAAAAACATAACTAGCTATATTTACCAAAAAAAGGATGCTGTTCTTACATCCCGTAGCGATCGGCGAGATGATTTTAAAGTTCAAACGAGCGATACATCGTACCTTGGATTGATGGTGGAAGTTGGACTTTTTTGAATAATTCAAAATAGTGCGGACATGACTGCTGAAGGCTTTTTGGCCTTAACTCGATTAATGGAAGGCATGAGACGCCTTCGCATAAGCATTATATAGTCTATGCTGCTCTATGACACGGAGATATGAGTTGGTGCTCTTCTCAAGAAGGTGTGTCTAAGTACTTTGTGTAGATGCAAAGACGGAAGATTTATGTGTTGCGTCTGCCCACCGTATTGTTTAGTCCCTTCTGTTAAAGATCAACACGCATGATTTCCTAGCTGTGTGCTGAGCAATAGGGGGATGGGCAACCTAAATCACATCTTTTTATTTTGTAGAAGGTGAAATGCGACCTGTCAGCAACTTTATGCGGACACCGGAGAGTTCTATCTGGGAAACCTCTTCAGAAAGAAGCTGATGAGCGTTGACAAGCGGAGCCATGTTACACATTACTTTACTCACTGAGAAGACTGAGTTCGACGGACGGACTGGACGCCAGAGGGTTCGTTGAACTAATAATTTCGTAAATTGAAAGGCGAAAAAGGCGACGAAGACGTTTTATCGTTTTGTACTAGAGCAGAGGCAAATTATAAGACATTACCTCACTGCTCAGGGAGCAGCGTGATCGAAGCAGTTCGCAGGCGTTATTTGCTCCTTTTTATAATTAGCATGACACAAAATATGGGCGAATTATATCAAACCTAAATTTGCCCACAGTTCAGACCAAAGCTTGGCTTGGCGAAGCTAGAAATTTTTGTTTAGGAATTGAGGAGTCCTAAGTCTGCATCCGAAAGTGGGAGTGCGTTGCTTCCCATTTGATCTGATTGATGTGGATGTAGACTCCTCAACCCCTGAATAATAATTTCTACTCCTCCTCTCCCCTTCCGTTGGTAAAAGGAACCCTCCGATTTGAAGGCTTCTGGAAGCGGGAGAGTTCTAGGGCTCGCCAAAGTAATGTGTCAACCGGTTCCCGGGAAACTATTGGAAAAAGAGGAGGTATTCATTGGTGGTCCGAAGTTTTATCTTTACGGCAGCCAGATCAATGTGTAAACACGTTCACCTACCCTACTTTAAAAAATAAAGAAAAAATAAAAAAGGATAATGCGAAATATAAGTAAGAGAATGCGTGACTCAGCAGGTTCGATCTTTCCTGTTGTATGTGCTAATATTCAGGCAATTTAACGTTATTCGTTATTTTTTCAACCGGGATAAGGAAAATTTTTAAATTTAAATTTTCCTCTGTATCCTGTTCCCGGATACCTTCCAAAGCTGAGTTTTTTCGCGGTATTCTACGTTGCCTACCTACGTCGAAGTGTGAGCATTTTTGCATTGTCTGGTGATGGGTCGTCTCCTGGTTCAACTGAGGTGTCATCTTTGATTTTGTATTTTTTGTTACTATTGAGACCCAATGATTAGGAAAATGGTTAATCTCTTTGGTTGTTCTCATTAAGTGATAGATGTTTACTGTTGTTCTTCGCGATAGGGTATCACAACATGAGGCCAAGGTGGCCTCGTGTTGTGATATTACAATAGAGGGTTGGTTATAGTTGTTAGGTAGCACCGTTTACACAGTTCGGTGACTTGCAAATGTAGTATACTTCAGGAAAATAGAAGACTTTTGGTTTGTCTTTATGTTTGACAACAAGCAGACGTTTCCATCAAGCATCACTAGCTCCCATTTTTTGGAATTGAAGGACAGTTCCGACTTTGAGTGATACTGACCAAATTCGTCTAGGAATATATCCAAGCAAACTCATTGCTGGAAATGCCAAAGATGCAGTCATCCAATTCCATTATTAAGTTCAGGCTGTTCCTAAATGGAAATAGTAGAAGGTGACAGTCACTGTTGATTTGTTGATCATAAGATCCAGGTATTCATTGATTTATGTTTGCCTCGTGTCGCCAAGGTATTTTAGCCCGAGCCAATAACAAATATCGAACTTGGTTGGACCAAATACCTAACAACGAATGTGCGGGTGGATAAGGTACACATGGGCTCCATTGTGGGTTATAGATGGAATAGAACCAACCCACAATAGCAACATGGCCAACGAGCGGTGTGAAAGTACCAGGTAGACGGGACTCTGCTTTTTACAGTCCCTGGTAAGCAGGTAAGGTGTCTCGTTGGGGACTATAAAGGGTGGAATCTACACTTCACAGCATGGCTTGAAGTAGCGAAGGCTCAACTATATAACAAGACCTGATCAGGAGAGCTTTCGAGTCAGCCCCAGGCGAATGCATACAGGATTACAGCGCCTTATAGGCGACTTCCTTGCCTGAGAGGGCAAACGCTGCAATTCGCATTGTGAAAGTTATAGGTAGAAGGCAGAAATCCGCAAGCACTTTCTCTGCGATTGCGAAACTAGCGAGGATTACGCTGTGGACACTAGGACACTGTACATTGGAGAAGCTGCTATCCTTCGTAAATGTCAAGAGTTGGCTCTGAAGTTTTAAGCCGGATGGATTCTGCTCCTCTTGCCTTTCCCGGAGCAGTCATTGTCTTAGGAGATTCTGTCATCAAAGCGGCCACTACAGCGCTAATTTAAGTCACGATAGTGCGAATACCCACTTACTTAGCTACCTATGGTTCACGGCATCCAAATTATCCACAAAGTATTTTTGATTCTACCCAGGTAGTGCGATCACCTCGCTTTAATCATAAATAAAATATGAGTAATTCTCCCACAATAACCAAACTCATTTAAACATCAAATTACAAATTACTTCTCGCGTCAACAGCAATTTATCGAATGTTTTATTCAAAACAAACTACCGAAGAACAGAATTAGCGACAAAGCAAATTATCGTCAATCGAATTTGGAAAGGTCGAATCGAGCTCCACCATTTTCAATAGAAATGACTCAGGTGATCTCCAGAAAGGCGACTGATCAAAACAAACAATCCAACTACATTTGTTTGGCCTAATTGAACAGTAATTTGTACGCAAAGATGGAAGCTTGAAAGGAAATCTAAAATGGATTTGCCAACGTAAGTGAAATTCAGAACCAGTCACGACGGCGTCGAGGAGACATTGTTCCGAGCATGCATTCATTATGGTAGTCCAGGCACTATTGGGAGTGCAAAAAGGTGAAGGTGTAGGAGTGACTTAAGACAGCGGTTTGTGACGCAAAGTATCTGTAACCATGCATGTATGTTAGATATTCAAGCTCAAATGCAGGCATTTCAGATAATTCTTAGACGCGATGATTTTTGTGGATCTAATGGTTTGGGATCTTGCATATTTTGGAGTTTTGCTGCCACCGAGTTGTTAGTTGTATTATATGACTACCTACATACATGGAGACATAAGGATCAGGGCTAATATTAGCAATCTTATCCAATCTAAAAAAATATAGCCCAAAAAGCCAAATATTCCAGTCACTAGAGTCCTCTCTATAACTGGTAGCGTAATGACCTATGTGACTGAGCGTCAACTTTCGTGCTCCGGATTCAACTTATGCTGGTGTCATGGATCTTTGTGTTTGTTTTTTTGTTTGCCACGTTACTGACGGTTGGTCACTTGCGCAATATTCAATGTATTCACAATCAAAACTGTAGTAAAGTCTCATAGAAAATGGAACAAAACCTTCTTACTTGTATATCGCCATTTCTTTGCGGGAAGTCCCAGTTTTCAATGAGATGGTGCTTCATTTCCGTTGTCATCATACTTAATACTCTGTTGGTGATAAACACACAGAAGTAGGATACCACAAAGACGAACTCAAACCTCTATAACCAATCGAGATTTAGGTCTGGCGTAACAAAATCAAGGCGCTGACGCTTAAACAGCTCAATCATGGCACCGTCAATTATGATCTCCCAGATCCAAAACAATTGGAAACAACTAAACAAACAAATCCATATTTACGTCATATCAAATTTGAATTTTCTCAATAGAATATTTGAATGGAATCGTCAATGAATGGAGTATTCCTATGCATACCTGTTAAGGCGCGTAGAACGAACCAAATGAGGGTGAACTTTGAAAAGTGACGCTAACCAAATTTGTATTGCCAAAAGATCACTCTTTTGTTCTGCACTAAAATTTATTTATTTTTCATCTTTCCGTTCTTCAGACTTTTGATGAATGGATTAAATTTATTTCAATCATGCAAAATGACGTCAAGTAGACCTAGAAACTAGGGACAACTCTTTCGTTAAGAGAATGGACTAACGAGAAAATGATTGTGTTACCAGTTTCTGAAATATTTATTAGCCAGTTACTTAGTAGTCTTAAATAAATTGACACCTCCTTTTCAGAAAGTTGACGGCGCCATGGTCGAGGAGGTAGAGCGGCAGCTTCTCAATCTCGCTACTCTAGGTTCGAATCCCTGTCGTTATGGGTGCCTCTGTCTGTCTTGTGTTTGTCTCGCTGCTATGGGCTTATCACTTGATTGTACGGATGCCATATACTACACTAAAAAGTGAACAGGAAACACTTTTGTTTTCAGAAAGTATTAGTTGATACGGGTTCAGCAAGTATATCCATGCAGTCAATTTTTTTGTTCCACTGCCGGGCATTTTTACATATTCAAACCAACCATTTACTCCTCTGCAGACCAACCGGAAAATGTTATGTTTTATGGTGGACCTAATTTTAGCTGCCTCTCTCTTCGCTTATAGATTACATTCACAACTGTGCCTTTTTCGTCTCTTCTCTTTCCATTAGCATACACTGAATTCACCTCACCACGAAATGCTATGAACCAGGAGAATCCAGTCGGATCTATGACGCAACCACTTGATCAGAGCTGTGAACAGAGGCACGCCCCAGGGTGATGTCAATATTGATGGACGAAATTTTGGGAATATTGGACAGCAGCGAGGTGAAGGTGGTGGCGCATGCCAACCACTTAGTGATATTAGTCTCAAGGATGTTTCTCTCCATTGTGAATTAAATCATGGAAGGAGGGTTGCGAAAGGCGTCCCTGTCAGCCTCAAGATGCGGACTCGGTATAAACCCAACCAAAGCGGAACTGGGGCTATTCACCATCAATACAAGTATACCTGAATTCCAGTTACTGATGCTGAATGAGCAAAGAATGGTTATTTCCTCTAATGTAATGTATCTTAGTGTAATCCTAGATCTAAAACTGAACTTGAGATTGAACATAGAACTGAGGATTAAGAAGACCTGTATAGCCTTCTATGCCTGCAAAAAAACCCTTTGTAAAGAGAGAGTCCTGCCCGGCAGATGCTCTCAATGTACTCCTGCATCTCCTGCCCCTAGACCTCCACATTAAATACATTGTGGTGTGCAGTGCTGTCAAACCACATGACTACGCCCGTAGTAACATCCTAGATGAAGTACCTCGGGAAATGTGAGCATTCCTCGTGGATTATACCACACGGAAACTGAATTTGCTGTTGACTTTCTATCGAGGGCAGAGTTGAATACCGACGAGGTGTTGCAGGGCTCCCGATGGATCAAAGATGGTCTGTCAAGTCGATGAGTGGGTTCCCTTGAATACACAGAGTGCATCCGAGTCGTATGGATTCGCCAGTGTATTTCAAGTACTGGCCGACAGCCAAGTGCTCATTAGGGCTTTGTACTCAGCGACGACATCCTTCAGGCTGGTGGGGCAGTGCAGAAACGTGCTGAACAATCTGGGCGGCATGCTCAAGGTCACCCTCCTCTGGGTTCCTGGTCAGTGGAATATAGAGGGGAATTAGCGCGCTCAAGGATAGGCTCGGGGGGACCTCGTTTGCGAATGGTAAGTACTTGTCCGGTGGTGTTTAAAGCCGAGGCATTTGCCCAACTTTGAGAAAAGGGACGACTGAATTCCCTTTTCGGTGATTATAATTGCGAGCACATTAAAGGGTGGAATCTATTCTCGACACGGGGACTCATCACAAGGTTGTGCAGTAATGTCTTTCAGAGGTATGTTTCAGCCCACCGCGTGAACTTATCGACGATTGTGAGGCAATACCTAAAGCCGTGCGAGTCTCACAAAGAGCCAATTAAATCGACGTGGGTTGTGAGGAAACACCTACCTCTTTCCTCACATGCTTTCACGTCTTGCATTCTGGCATTCGACGCACTGTCTGGCTCAAGAATTAATAAACTTGTTCATGGACGACCTGAAACTGTTTGCGGTGACTAACCGATTCGTTATCCGAACGTCTGGGTGCGCCAGATCGTTAACGGCATAAAATATTTCCTTTCGGCAATCGGCTGGAATATATAGCCTTGGTCTCTTGCCTGAGGTCTCGCAGTATATACTGGATGTTCAGCCGAAGATAGGAAACTCCCCAAATATGTATTTGGAGTTGGCCTTCAGGCATTGAAGGACTGCGTCGTCCTTCTACGCCTCGCGATTGCCGGTAAATCAATGGTGGCAGGGATCTTCACCTTTGGAACGCGTGATAAAACCTCAGCATCTACGAAATCTTTCCCAGGAAGTGAAGACTGTGAACGGCCTGCATTCAAGGGAGCACCGAATATATTTAATTGCGAGGCACGCGGCTAGTAACTCACTATCATAGGTGTTGAAGTTCGGCTGAGCACGAGTCAGCTGTTTGAAGAACAAGCTCAATGGCTAAGAGATTTAGATCACTTTTTAGTGAAGAGCAGCACCTACGGAAATGTCTGAGGGATCGACGAACACGGCTAGGAGTGCATCTTGCTGAGGAAATGCTAGAAGTGTAGCATTTACCAGCTGTTGCTTGGAGGTCTCAAACGCCTGGAGAACCTCTGGGGACCACACAATCAGCCAAGATCTGATTTTAAAAATTGCCTCGTCTGTGAGTACCTCGATCTCATCAATATTTTATGCTACGAAGCCATTGATGGTCACTTCTGGGCAGTTGCAACTTTAAAATTCCGTTATTATTATACATTAATATCCACAGGAGTGGACCGAGGACTGATCCTTGTGGAATCTCGCAGGTTTTTCTATACATCTTAAGTCCATCATCCGAATAGCGACACAATTCCCTTTCGCGGAGAAATTGCATGACTATGTGCACCAGATATTTAGGAGCGCTCAATTTGGCTAAAGCCACAATATTTTTGCTCCATTTTGCTGTATTGACAGTAAATCTTGCGTTTTGAAATCCGAACTGCCTGTATGAGAGAATACCTTCCATTTCTGTGATTGGTACAAAACTATTGAAAAAGATCCGTTCGAAAAGTTTGCCGATGCCATTTAGCAGGCATATAGGCCTATAAGACGAAGGATCACCTAAAGGTTTATTTGGCTTCGAGATTAGCACCAGCTTCCCCACTTTTCCGGAAAAATCCCATGTTTGAAGCACGTCGTTAATGTTTCAGAAAACCACCTTGGAACTGTTTTGACCGCCACTGTCAGTGCTTTATTCGGAATGCAGTCAAAATCTGGAGCTTTATTTTCGGCAATCCCAACTTCCAAGACTTCTTCAGTGGTTACCTTGGGAATTTCAGCGGGATCTATCTGGATAGTGGTTAGATTCGATTCACTTGAAATTTGTGGGAAGAGAGTACTAATAATATTCCCCAGCAAATCAGGGTCGGTGATCGGTGGTGAGCGTTTACCCTTGATTGATGCCATAACTGCCTTGTATGCACCTCCCTATGAGTCGAAGTCTGCTTCCTTGCGTAACCTCTTGAAGTGTTCAGTTTTACTTCTAGAGATGCCTGCTTGCAGTTCTTTTCTCGCCTTCTTATATCGATTGTGCAACACTTCAGATTCAGGCCGGTTCTTCTTCGTTGGCTGTGTCTCATGGCTTTAGGGCAAACTTTACCAAGTTCTTCGATTTCGGCATTTCACCAGAAGTTGGACATTGGGCTGTCTGTCTGTCACATGCATTTTTCTCGGTGAAGGTTATCGCGATTGACACCAAATTCGGTGAAAAGGTGGGAACTTTGAACGCTACATTAAGTTAAATCATTTTACGTCGAACTTAAGGGGGGCTCATACATTCAAAAGGGGGTGTAATTTTTTTCCCCAAATATAGTCATGAAGGATATCAAATTAAAGGTCTCGGTTAGTGATTTTCGGAACCGGTCTCAGTTTTGACAATTGATGGAAAGATGGGAAGTGCGGGGGATCGATAGTGATTGTTTCTTCAAGGGACCCATTATCAGAAACTACTCAACCGAAAAATTCGACAAAAATCAAGAGGGTGCCACTATATGGTATCTAGGTTCCGAAATACCCTCCGTACCGATATCTTTTCAAATAAAATTAATAATAGTATATTACTATTATTTTTAGTAATTGGCTTCAAAACCCCTTAAGTTCATTCTAGAACTACAAAGTGTGAATTGCAAAGTGCGCGAATAAGGAGACAAAAAACACTTAAAAAGGGACAGGACTCATTTTCGGAAGCCACCCAACGCAAAAATCCCAAAAAATCCTGGTCGTCCTGGCGCCTAGACATCGAACCGCTGCATGACTACCGGTTTCGACGTCGTGTTGTCCATTACGGGAGCCCGACCCAGTCATCAAGTCAGACGACTTCCGCCGGTTATCCTTATCGGACCTTAAATTTCTTCTTCTTCGCATATATGGATTTGCATTTTATACCTAATTGCCAGGTGTGGATATAGCTTTCTCAGTGAGTAATCGGCAAGACTGCAAAGTTTCTGCACAATCCTAACCCACCCTCTGAGACGCTGCGGTGGCGTACAGCCATTCAGACTGAAGCTATCCATCCCTGCTTCGTTCAGAACCAGGCTTGGGACGAAGTTTGGTACTATTGTGTACTTAACTATTATTTAAAAATTCCACAAAACCTTTCACACCTGAAGTGCCCAGCTCCTAGTTTTCCACAGCAGATTATGCTATTCTGCTCTTCGGTTGCTAGATACGCACATAGACGGCTGTTTTGGCACTAATTTTGAAAAACTCGGAGGATATTATACCATCGATTTTCGGCGCTTTATTTAGCGGGGCTTTCCACATGTGTGTACTTCGTTTGCGGAACAGTAATCCATTGACCTTGTGTTGGAGGGGTTTAGAAAATTTTTTCTGTTGGTTGGCAGTGTGGTTCACTCTTGTTTATATGTCGTCTGCTGAAATGCTGAAATGTACGCCTAGTCCCGGGTTTGCTCTGGAGTACTAGATATGCGGCAGTGATAGATACTTTCTTGTGTGAAACAAAACTTTACTAAAACGGATTCAATATCTGTTTGTCTGCCCGTTTGCCACACTAGATTTTGTCAGAAACCGTTGATCCAATTGTCACGAAATTTGGGGATAAGGTGTGGTCTGTTAACTCCTTTACATATAGTAAGTGGCAGTGTTTTGTGTTCAGTTTGAAGGGAGCTCGCCATACATGCAAAAGGGGGTGTATATTTTCTTTTCGAAGAATATGGTCATATGGGGTGTCAAATGAAAGGCTCGATTAGTACTTTTCGAAGCTGGTTTTATCTTTGACATTGGGTGCAACATAGGGGAATGAGCGCCCCCGTTCTCAGAACCTATCAAGTCGAAAAATCTGATAAAAATTACAATGGTGCATCTATACAAAATCTAGGCCGCTTTGGCTCAAATAAAGTTAATAATACCGTAATACCATATTTTAGAAATTTATTCGGAATCCCCGCCCTAAGTTCATTCTAGGAGTTCAAAATACGTACTAATATATAATGCACAATTTTGGAAAGTTTGGGGGAAATTGAACGATTGTTAGCAAAGTTATAGAAGGCCAAAGTTTTGCATTTCATGTGAATGTATCGCAATCTATCGTATCTCACCATATAAGATGAACTCATATGAACGGCGAAGTTGGATATGTCAAGGAATATCCTGAAGTTTCAGCTATGTACGAATGGAAAAGCGCACATGGGAAACTTCTTACACAAGATGAACATAAAGCGTTATACCTGAAGCGCCCAGCTTCTGGTATTTCGACATGATTATTGCTGTTATTGGTATTATGGGGACTCTGACCTTCTGCTATTCTTCAGTGTTGGTTCTTATTTTCAATTTGGGCGTCAAAATCATTAAGGGTTACTTTAAGGTCTTTTTAGGCAGTAAGATTTTCAAAGTTCCCAAAGTGCCAGCCAACTTTAGAAGTTCTCTTTGGTCACCTCGTCCTTTCCATCTGTTGTGTGTATTGGAATCGCATACTCTTTCGTCGCTTGGTTTGAAGTCTACAAGTGGCTTAAAGGTTTTATGAATAATGAATGCGATTCCTGCTTTTAAAGATTGAGCACGATGATCCTGGATTTTAATATCTGTTTGTGTTTCTGCTTTCATTTATCTAATCTGTTTAAAGGCCCGTCCTTGGGTGTTTTCGGTCTTAGGACTCTCACACGATATTGCCGAGGTCTAGATCCAATGCATGGGGGCAAAATCTGGGTTCACCTTACTGTTCATGTCAGGGAAATTTCTGTCGTAGAAAATGCATAGTCTAAGCAAATTCGTCGGATAAGATATCGGCACATGCAATATGGATCTTGCATTGTCTAGCAAATGGTATATATTTGGATACTTATTTTTAAATAAGTGATGGTCACACAATGTTGTGGAAAATTTTGAGGTAAATTGGTAATACTAAGGCGCCAGAATACTTAAATCATTTTTACATATTTGGACAATGAGTCAAAAAATAGAGATCGGTTCTGCGGTTTTCCTGTAGTGAATAATTTATTAGATCACTCAAGCTGAGCCACATTATGTAAAAATTATTCTGATTTGGCGTGGTTAATAGCGCCTAACGCTACATTTTTTTTCTTTTGGTTTATTCTTTGATAGTGTATGCGTACATGGTAAGTTGACGTAATTCTCAGAATGGTTTCTCCACACAAAATGTCTTAGAAGATTGAAATTCGTTACTAGACTTTTAGGCAACGACGAATCGGTATTTTATGCTGATTAGGTGATTCACTTTTTGTTTAGATAGTTGGCTTGGAATGTAGATTAGTAGGGGAGACTGCTTGAATTGAATAGGTAAAGAAGTTGGCCCAATCAGCGCTTCGAAGCAGGATTCTTACGTGAAAACGTGATCCATTTGATTTGTCTTAGTAATGTTTTCAGGGCAATACATCAAATAAGTAGCAACGCTAAACTCCCTCAATAGAATGTCACCTAGCGTTAGATCGGACAGGTTCTAAATTATCTTTTGCAGCAACAGGTGCGTACTTTTATTTGCTTCGAATAATTTTTTTAAGCGAAGGGGACACCAGCCCTCTGATTTTATTGTGTGACAAATAGACAAATAGCCAATTGAATGTATAATTAAGTCACCTCGTTATTTTGTACGGGCGTATTCCCAAAACTAAAGTCTCCCAGTTTTCAGAAATAAAAAAAAATTATTTTTTTTAATTTCGATTAACAAATTGTTGAGTTTAGCAGGTATAAAGTCGACCAAATTACCCGTTTGGTTTACTGTCTGTCTGTTTAGGCGGCCTGGTCTGATTATGCTTCAGGTTAAAGTTGCATAATTCAAAGTTCTCACATGACCTCCTCGTGGTGGCCGCTGGAAACCGTCTTCGAACGGGCCAACAGTGTGTCGGGCCGGGCTGGGAACAGGCTCCTCCAACTGACGTGGATCTGCTTATCTGCTGATCATGTGTCAGGGGCAAGTACATCTGGTGGGGTAGTGGACCGAAGCAACAGCCCGGGGATCGTCCTCCCTGCACTGGAGAAGGTGTTAATAGGACTCCAAGCAAAGATGGAACAGCATACGCCGAGGACTGTGTGGCCAATGAGGAGCTTGGTCTCTAGTATGCGAACTGTGAATACCTTGGGCACCTTCAGTTTCAAATAAGACCCTTACTCTGGTGGCCGGGTCAGCCAGGGTGGACATTCTTCCCGGACTACTCGTGGGGAAAGACATAGACTCAATTTTAAAAATACAAAAAAAAAAAACGACGATAGAAGAAGAGGGGTGATGCCAGGCGCATCATCGGAGGACGAGCTGCTGGCATCCGGTGAAGGTGTGGACCAAGGTTCAGGTCAGGCTGTCGGAGATGGTCTTTGAGCATCTCCTGGACACCAAAGGCAAACACACGGGATTCATCCCCTGCTTTGATTCCTCTCAGGTGGCCCGTGGGTCCCACGTTATAGCTTCCGAGGATCAATTCTCTTAAAGCACAATGTCATCCCTTACGGCAAAATTCCCAGGAGACCGGTCGGTCGCATCTAGTTGCCGAAGATTCGCATGGATAAGGACAAACTCATCCAATTCCTGCGCTTTCAAAACCCCAGGATTCCCATGGACAACTGGGTTGTTATCAAGAAGGAGGAACCCAAGCCAAACAGCCAACCTTTTCTACTCCGTATAAACGAAGAGTGTCTGAAGGCACTGGAAAATATCGACTATAAAGTGCGGTTCGGAGTAAGGAACGCAAAGCTAAAAGTGTTCCGCCCTGGAAAACCGGCCGACGATTTAGTTCCAATCGACGCCGCCAAAGAGCTGTTGGAGGAGATGACAATCGGCGGTCCTACGAGGACTGGCGAACCCCACACGCAAGCAGATCATGCTGAAGGTAATGCGCCTCGGTTAATCTGCTTGTCTTCCCACTAGAGGAAGACATTGACAATGCACTAATACAGGAGCCCTGGGTCAGAGGCGACCGAACCATCAAAGGCTCCAAAGCAAATATTTTAATTTATTCCACAGCACGGGAGACGTTGATCAGGACAGACCTAGGGCATGTATTCTCGCGAGGAAGAGTATGCACGTTTTTCTGTGTCCGGACCTGAGTTCCAGCGACCTAGTCGTGGTCAAGCTGGAGCAGGCCGGGTCAGAGAAAGTGTATATTTCGTCGGCTTACATGGCTCACGACCGATCAGCTCCGTCAGAAGAACTGCAACATCTAACGAATGCCACAGCAATAGAGAAAGCCAACCTGTTGATAGGCTGCGAGGCAATTCAAGGCATACGCTTTCGGGCAGCTCGGAAATCAACGAGAGAGGTGAGTCATTCTTTGATTTTATTATCACTTCAAACCTATCGGTGTGTAACAGGGGCAGCACACCTACATTCCATTTCCTCTGCTCGGAAAAAGGTGACGGCTGGGAGGAGGTCCTTGATATCACCCTAATAACCGATAATGAGATTTTAAGGGTGGAGAACTGGAGAGTGTCTGTCCAGAGATCCTTCTCGGATCACAGTTGAATACTTTTCAGTCTAAATCTCGCCGCAGAGGTCTCCGAACCCTTCAGAGACCACAGGAGGATCGACTGGAGAAAGTTTGGTAAAGTAATTAAGAACAAACTCTCCGGCGCGCAAATTGGTAAGAATGGCACGACAGACGAACTGGAGTCAAAGGTCGGTGCTCTGGAAAAGGTATTCGATGCCGCCTTTAAAGTGTCGTGCCCTACAGCAGAAAGACATTGCCAACGTGGTGGAATGAAGATCTCTCCAGCCTCAAGAAGCATCGTTCGCCCTCTCGACAGCAAAAAGACACTGCCAAGGTGATGGAATGAAGATCTCTCCAGCCTCAAGAAGCATCGTCCGCCCTCTCGACATTGCATTTCTGGATTTAGAGAAGGCGTTTAACCGTGTGCTACACGAACTGGTATGCTCTACGACAACACTTAGTGCCAGAATAACTAATGCGCTGGGGTCTACTCACTTATGATCCGAAAAGTAAAGCTCGAAGTATAGCTAATGTATCAAAACCGCTTCGAATCTCTGTTGGGTTTCATCAAGGAAGCGCCCCCTCGCCACTCCTCTTCGTTCTTATTATGGACACTATCATACGGACATACAACGTCTGACGCCTTATACACTGCTTTATGATTATGATGTTTTTCTAGTGTCCAACAGCAAAAATGATCCCCAGCAACTTGTCTAAAAATGAAATGCTCACTTCATGCAAAACAGTCTCACATTGAATCTGAATAAAACTGAATTTTTTACGACCGATCCTCATGGAAAGCACGATCACTGTCAATAGTAGTGACCTAGCCAGAACTGAGTGATTTAAATACCTCTGATCAACGCTATCAGCCAATGAAGAACTGCGTTGTGAAATTGCTTCACGCATTAGCGCAACCTGAGTGGAATGGCGTTGCGCAATTGGTTTTCTTTGTGATCGACGTATTAACCAACATCTTAGATCTAAAATTTACCGCAGCGTCGTCCGGCCTGTCACTCTCTATGGTTCTGAGTGTTGACCGACTATAAAAGACAATGAACGATGTCTTGCAGTAACGGAGACGAAGATATCGCGTTGGATTAGTGTCGTGGCATGCTTAGGTGATATTGGAAATGGGGATATTTGCAAGCAAATGACAGAACAGTGCATCCGATCAACCCCGGGACAAAGGCTAAAGAAAAAGAAAATTTGGGCGGTGGGAGAAGTCGATTTTTTCACAAAAGTTCCAGCTGGAGTTAAAGTTGGCTGCAGGGGGCCTACGATAGATCTCTTCTTCTTCTCGAAAATTTTCCCTTTTTGTCCAGCGCCTTTGATGAATTGAGTTTCGGCATCATATGAAATGGAGTTAACTTATTATTTAGGGTGTGCATACCAAATTGAAGAGTTCTTTCTACTTTTCCGCCGAAGCAACAACTAAGGGATCTGGTATAGGATGCAGAATCAAGTGGACTCGACTTCTTGATAGGTTATGATGCGCATGACCAGCATATTTGTTGGGGCAAGTGTAATCCTAGAGAAGAGACGCTATTTGATTTTGCCGCTTCAACTGGTCTGAAGACCACGAATGTAACCGAACAATCTGCACTTCAAAGTTGTTAGAGTTGATTAGAAACTGGCGAGTGCTAGATGAAGTCTCACTCACAGATCAGCGTTTCTTAGAATTTAGTCTGACTGTTGAAGTCGAACAGTTTGTAATACAATGACGGAATCCTGGGAAAATGGATTGGACAAAGTTCAATGACTCCTTTGGCAACAAAGTAGAGCTCCTTTGGCAACAAAGTAGAGCGGGATTCCTGCGATACATAAAAGAATCCGGGATATTCCATTAGATGTAAGAATCACGTACAATTGACTACTAGGACCTGGGTGTTCAGGGGTTTTGCCTCTCTTCCATCTCATATACACACAGATACACGCTACTAAAAATTTCCTAAGGAATATTTAAGACGAAATTCGTCGTTTACGCAAATCATTGATCGAAAGTTGCATAGACTTGACTATGAGACCAATCAGATGTGACATGAGCTTCGAGGTGAGCATGAACACTGCCGCTTTAATTGACAACGAAAAGAGAAGCGAATCGATGAAAGATTTGCTTTTGGTGTAATATCTGCAATGGGTTGTCAATATATGTACTCATCAATTCAAGCTAGATTGCGCAGACATGTGATGTCAACTAGATCGAGCTCTATGGACCACCCAATCGATGTTGTTAGATCGAACAAATTGGAATCACCCACCAGGAAAACTCTGTGGCGTTGTATTGCGCGGTCGAGATAAAGAGGAAAAGAGAGCTGCAAAAAAGACGGCAGAATCAAAGTGGTTAATGAAAGCTATACTAAAGGGCTCAAAATGGGATATTGTATTATTTTCGATGGTGATGATAATATAATTTTTTTACAGGTACCAACGAAACAACCACGTTGGATTATTCTAAAGGGAAAGAAGGGTTTTATTTGGTGTCTTAATTCTAACGTGGTCATTTAGCTAAACTAGCTTAACTTTATTGATGTATTTATTACAACTGCTTGGCTTACCCAACCTTCTTCTTCGTAATTAACTTTACTTGTATATACTTCATACAAACCTCTGATAGGTAATCATTGGCTTTTCTATTGCAGTGTGTATTGAAGGCAGCATTTTCGGGGTGCAACCCCATTTTTCCCTGCTGTCGATCTGTAAGTCACCATCTGCGAAATCTGTCTTCTAGGGTAGCTATGGCCTAGTGTGATTTCCACATATTTGACCTCTCTTAATCTTTACACCTCCTTTTCACTCTGTCATGAAATCAAATGGCTCTCAGGTTATCAAGCTTGCGCGTCCTAGTGAATGGTATTATATTGGCCTTGGCTAGATTACTGCGCAGTCCCGCTTTCCCGCACCAGTTACTAATGATTCGCAGTCAAGTTAGGATTATGTCATGATGTATTCTCATATTTGCTTCTACAGATTAAAAGAATATCATCAGCGTAACCCTGGACCTGAATTCTAGTGTCTATTAGCTCCCCTAGGAGTTCATCAACTAACATGTTCCACATTAACAGTGATAATACCCTACGTTGACAATGCCTACTCTGCCATTTTGCCTATGCAAAAGAACACGGTGTTTCCCACTCCCTTGCTGATTAGGTCATCATGTATGTTTGTGTGCAATGTGTTATTGAATGCTCCTTCGATGTCCATAAACGCGCCCGGTGCTATTTTGTGTTATTTTTGTTTCTATGACATTGTTCTTACTCGATAACCGTGTTGACATGTATGTGGAGGATTGCGCATTAGAACGTTAGTTTCAATAGCGTTGTCTATGACCTTCTCTACCATACGAAGTAGGAATGATGCCACGCTGATTGTTCTGAAAAATGAAAGATGTCAGGCTGGTTGTTCTGACCGACTTAGGGCGAAAAGGAACCTCTTTACTCACTTTAAAAATTAAGATCAACCTTGCCCACCTCCATACTCTAGTCTGGCCAAGGCTATGTTGCCCCTACCACTCTCAGGAGAGATACTAAGATCGTTTCAAGGCCTCTCTGGAGTAGCGCTGGGTGAATTCAATCTACTCCGGGTGATTTTGGTGATTTAAAGACTCCCACTGCCCATCTTGCTTCAACTTCCCAGCACCTCTTTCGCTAGTTTCGAATTGACCTCCCCCCGCCCCCCGACCCTGTCTGTTTCTGGGGTTTCAGGCGGAGAGTAATTGCCCTCGGTCGTAGGGTAGAACCTTGAGAAATGAGTTTCGAGGAGCAAATGCACCTGGTTCTCTTCTCCTTCTCCTATTTCTTTAGCCTTTGTCACGTTCACAAGTGGGGTCGGCTCATCGGGATCGGATTCACCATTTAGTTCTATCAAATCCCGATCTGATGCAATCGCGAGGGTTTTAAGTCCCTATCCAGTGTATCAAGCTACCGTTCCCTTGTCCGGCTTTTTAGTCGCTTACCATCGACTTTGATGTTCACACAAACCTCCCAAAGAAATTCTCGTTAGCGCGAATTACGTGCATCGAAGGCGCCTCTCTCGCAGTTTTCCCACGATCGATCCAACCCCATATCGATCGCCGATACCCTCATTCCAGCTGTGATCAAAACATATCACGCCACTAGTCCAACGCAACATCGTCGTCTTCACTACCGCAAGACGCCGTTCATTGTCTTTTATAAACGGCCAACTCTCAGAACCATAGAGAGCGGCTGGAAGGGCATTGCGGTAAATTTTAGATTTGATACGTTCGTTGATACCCCGATTACAAAGAACACCAGTTGTGGAGCGCCATTCTACCCAGGTTGCGTTGATGCGTGAAGAAATTTCGTAACGCAGTTCTTCATTGGCTGATCACATTGTCCTGAGATATTTAAATCGCTCAATTCTGTGCAGGGCATTGTCGACAGTGATTGTGCCTATTTCATGGGGGTCGGTCGTTAAAAACTCAGTTTAATTCAGATTCAATCTAGGAGCTGCATAAGGCGATCATTCCATTTTTAGACAAGTTGCTCGAGATCATTTTAATATTAGATGCTAGAAAAACATCATCTGCATAAAGCAGTTTGTAGGGCGCTGGATGTTCGAAATCCCATGTGACGGTGTACATAACAAAAGCAAAGAGGAGTGGTGAGAGGGCGCTTCCTTGATGAATACCAACAGAGATACGAAGCGGTTTCGATACACCCACCACACTTCGAACTTTACTGTTTGGATCGTGGTAGAGTAATTTAACCCAGCGCTCAAGCTCTTCTGGTATTAAGTGTTTTCATAGTGCATACCAGATGAGTTCGTGTTGCACACGGTCAAACGCTTACTCCCGATCGAGAAATGCAATGTAAAGAGAAGATATTGTCTTATCTTTGGCCATAACTTTATATAGCCTGGATGCTCCTGTGACTTTTTATCCGACACTCTTTAATTGTTCCCTGCTTCTTCTTCTTTTTCTTCAGCCTATGTCCCGTTCACAAGCGGGGTCGGCTCGTCGTGATCGGCTTCGCCATTTGGCTCTATCGAATGCCTGATCTGGGTGCAATCTCCAGGCTTTCAAATCCCCATCCAGCGTATCAAGCCACCGTTACTTAGGTCTGCCTTTTAGTCGTTTACCATCGACTTCGATGTTCAGACCAATTTTGGCAAGTGAATTCTCGTTTGCACGAATTGCGTGACCATACCATCGAAGACGCCTCTCTCGCAACTTCTCCACGATCGGTGCAACCCCATAACGATCGCGGATATCCTCATTAATAATTTAATTGTTCCCTACATTATACAATATATTTCTAATTTGTTACTAAGGCTGAATTCCGGAAGGTACTCGCCTCTTCGATTGGTGTCGTTACTTCCAGAGATCTCATGGTGAGCGTTTGTCTCGTAGTTGAGGAGAAGTGGTAGGACCTTACTCTCTAACGACTAATTTCGGTGGAATCAAGGTGTCGTGTTTCGAGAAGTATCCCAATGTCACGATTGTCTCTCAAATTTTTCCATCAGCTTCCCGTGATACCTAAACAGCCAGTCTCAGTTAGGTACTTTGAAAAACACATATATTTGAAATTTCTTTTGAGAATGATGCAAGCTCTTAGCTTTTCATAAGAGGAATACCAGATTACCTGAATGCTTCCTCCTCGCAGACATCGACCCTGCCCCCAGTACACCCACGGTTCTTAAGCCAGCACTATTAAAATATTATTATTAGAGCCTGCAATTACTGTGGATGCAGCTTGGTGTGGGTTTGTCTGGGGTATCTGTGTGTTATACATCGACTCGATTACTGCTTAGAGTTCTCTTGCAATGTCAGAGTATCATCCTCCTCAACCAGCATGACATTTCCTCGAGTTTCGCTGGCCAACCAGAGGCTTAGGAGGTCTAGATTGGTCGTCAAGCTTCTCCTCTTCTGGGGGCAGCAGGTATACTTTCCTACTCGGTCCTGCCCTTTTTAGCCTCTATGGCCTCTGCGATTTCTTCGAGAAATTCGTTAGGCTTTCCACCCGATTGGTCCTCTGAAGTATCGTTCTTTTGTTTTGCCTGTGCATGTATACAGGAGTGTTACCAAATGTCACGGCGTTCAATTGCCTCTAGCGATCGGTCGTCTACCCCGGTCGTGAGGAGTTTGCTCTGCCTTCCTCCTTGCTTTTAAGGACTCTGAACTCTGAATTTGGGAAGGTAGATCGTTACCACGTGTACTCCTGGTATATCATCCACAGCAAATGTCGACAGTTCGGTTTTCTTTCATTCTGGCAGTATATAGGCTAAAGTTCTAAGCCAGTCCTCCTGAGCGCGGTGTACTAATATGAGACTTAGGCGAAAGTCTTACCCATTCCTTACACATCCCTATGAAGGTGAGGTCTTTAATTATTTTCTGTTCCTTACAGGTGACTATTTGCTCCAGAAACATTAATCGAATGCTCATCATCACATTAGCTAGCGGCGGGTCTCCTGGCTCCTACTTTCGCCCCTGACCTCCCAGGAATTTCCCTCCTCTTGGGCTGAAGTTTGGGTTTTTTTTGAAACACTGCGCCACTGAGGCCTGCGTTTTTCCTTATGCCTGATGTGCTGATTTCAAACGTACTCTTGATCGCCCCTGCTTTTTAAGCCGAGACATTTGTTGCTTGCGGCCTCCGCAGTTGACCAAGGTTGACCTTGGGTCCACTGCTTGATTTCCCGGCTCTCAATATTACAAAGATGTGCCTGCGCCTGATGGACCAGTTTGCCGTACGGTATTCCGCTTGCTTGTTGTTAGGCTTTTTTATATTGGTCTTTACTACAGGAGTACAAATTTCAATCCTTCGATTCTTCCTTCCTCCATTATATGGTTGAGTCAAGCTTACTCACTACGACGACCAGGTATTAGTGAGGCTCCGTTCGAATTTAATCAGTTACCTCCGACTGTAAACTATTCAATGGGCACTGTTCACATAATACCTTGAATTGGGGTGGTGTTTTCCAACTTCTCAGTCAAGATCCATGGCGTTTTGTAAATAATAGGATCACCTAGAGAGCCGCATATCTACCCGGATATAAATAGGTTGGCTCTCAAAAGGCTGCATTCTGTATCAATACATTCTGTATTAGGGTATTTTGGAATTTTGCAACCAATTCCAGCATTAGGGTATTCAAGCAGTTAATTCGGAAGATTAATGCTTTGTATTCAGCACTGACTTTATCTTCACAAATTTCGTTTAAGATATTCCGCACTAAATCTGTCTGAAGTATATCATGACTTCGTACTATCTGTGCAGTTTTTGGTGGTAAGTCTGGCTTAAATCTATCCCAGTTAGTAAGCGAAAAATTTAATTGTTTTGAGTACTTACGCTGGTAACTGCGAGGACAGTTTGAGTTGAATTACAAAGTGATCAGACATCCCACGTTGGGCGCCAAATTTTATTTGTGTGAAATTATTGGTCTTATGATAGTTACTTAAGTTAACGACAGGAAAATGTTGTTTTTTGATTAGGGACAACTCTATTCTGTTGATTATGTTACGTATTTTCATTTAGGCCTTATGAGTTCTGGCTTAAAAATACATTCAAAGACTTCCCTGCTTGTCCTAAAAGACGACTTAAAAGGATAGAAATTTGTGAGCAAGCAATCTGCAAATTTTGAAACTTTTTTGCTAGCAAAACGTGAACAACGCCTCGGATAAGGACTGACCTCACGGCAACTACCTTTCGCAATCGAAAACGGACTATGATTGGCTTCTGGAATGTGTGCGCACTCCTCGATAATGGTAGCAAGAGTCCAGAGAATGCTCGTTTCCCCCAACTTGAGGGGGAATTGCAAAGATATAAACTGGACATTCTGGGCTTAAGCGAAGTAAGATGGTGGGGCTCCGGGGAGTACTCTTCTTTCCCTTGTATCAATGTGCTTTTGTACTCTGAAAAGCCAAAACCTCAATGTCACGTCGGGTATTTCAGCCCTTGCTGCGTCCTTCGCTGGGCGCTGGGGTAATCGGCGCATTTTCGTGCTGTCAGCTCACTCTACATTTCCACGATCTCCTCGTTTCATTTGTTTTTGTTCTCCATTTAAGTTGTTTACCAGCGCATCGTGTGCAAGGGAGTGAACCGCAATAGTCAGGAATGGGTATACCCTCGGGACAAAGCTGCTACCCCAGTTCCTTGAGGGCTAACCTACGATTAGCTGATCCCGGAACTCGCGGACGGATCAGCGCTCACTCGGGGCAACGCGGTCTACTAATACCGGTTCAATGCACACTGGCCGACTAGGGTCCCGAAGGGAATGGCTCCTGATACACGTCACTACTACCACCTTGGCAGAGGTAGACTCACATCACCCCATCGACTCCCAGTGTGTCCTGGCGAGTATCGGTCATTAGCATTTCGCTCTTCACCGAGAAACTTTCTCAAGGCTTCTACCAAGGACGCCGGTATTATGCCAGCTAGGGGGTGAGAACAACTTGCTCGGGCACCTCGGGGACGCCACTCTCCGTATCGTAAGCCACCCATTAAGGATCGTTGACGACCCCTGAAGGGTCCTCTTATCCTTGGCATCATCTAGTATGACTTTGGTTAGCCCTTTTCTTGCAGTTTGTTTTTCGCCTGCTGAGCAGTGTTGAATGGCAGTTTCAATGTCCACAATTTTTCAAATTTAAATTATGGCAAAGCCTTCTTTAACTAAGATTGTATGCATTGGGGAAGGGGCAACTGGTTCCCGAAATATCGATACAAATAAGGACAATAAGGTTGTCCTTCTCAAAAACAATCTTTTCGTTTCATTGGAACACAGGACAACCACAAAGCTCTGATAATCATTCAATCATTTTGACGCTCCTTTTAAATGTTTACTTTAAAAAAGGTTTTTCATAAAGGTTAAAGGAGTGGACCCTTTTTATGAGAGTTTTTGCATTTCAGCTCATTTGGGGTGTTAGAGTACAAATCCATTTTTATTAGGGACGCTCTTGTGTTCGCAATTCCTTAACATAGACTTTACACGCGAATGATCAAAGACAGATAAGATACCACCCCTAGGTGATAATATTTCTAAAAGTAATCGGTGCTGTTTCAAATAAATAAGTTCACGCAAATTACTTTTTTCTCATTTGCCTGAGCAACGCAGAAGTAGTACTAATTTATTAAATGGACACGCACCAGATTTTCAAGAAACTAATCAACTCGCAAAAAAGGAAACAAATCCAGATAACCGCAGATCTTATCATCCACCAATTAATTAAATATTTTCTGTTTGATTGCAAAACAAATAGCGTAACCGATCATGCAACGGGTTGGCCAATAAGCCAATAAGCGGTTGCCGTATAAGTTCACTCCGTTTTAGATTTTTTTCCAGTTTCTACCCGTGGCAAAAGTTGTTTGGTCCTTGCTCACCTTCAGCTGAGTCGGTAGCCTTTTCCCTCATGTCGTCGTTTAATGTATGTAATTGGATAAAATGATCGTGTCACGAGCATGTCACATATTGATCAAGCCAACGTAATATGATATTTATTGATATCGATAATAATTGGATGTTGGTGGAAATTCTTAAATAAACAGATCAGATTACGTCTTGTTTTTGCTGAATTTATTTAAAAAGGTTCTCTTGGCATGAATGGGCTAATGACGCAGAAGAATTTGATCAATGGCAATAAATTTCTGAACGGTTTCGCGGAAGATGGTGAATGATTTCGCTTCCCCATATGTTTCACAGTTTGCATGCTAATTTTCTCTCCGTTCGTGGGAATATTCGACCAAAGGAAATGGAAGAGTGCATGGAGAAACGCCGACCTCCCATAATGACATCCAATTAATATCTGAATAGAAAACTCCACGAGGATGGCATTCGTCACTGAAAAATCACTAAGCAGGTGCCGACTTCCACTCACAACCTTCAATAATTCATAATGCCATAAGTGACTTTTATCAAAACGTAAACAAATATTTTATTATATTTTATTGAAATGCAGTTTGATTTGTTACTTGTCTGGGGTTTTAATTTAATTTTATTGGTGGCTTTCGCCGATCTTCATGGGAACGGAATGAATCAGCACCGAGAGCCTGTTGACGGTAATTATCATTCCAATCTGAGATGTATTCCACTAATGTCAAACGTATTTCCAGGAGAATATACCCAAAGCCTTAGATCCTACGAGTTTGTAGTGCCGCATAAAGTAACCCATGATGGGAATTTTCTAACGTTTTCCTTGCCGAATTACTTTAAACATGACTACTCTTCAAAGCGACGCAGGCGAGACGATTGTGACCCAGATGTCATCAACTATAACCTCCACTTCAATGGGAGAAGCCATCACATCCAATTGTGGCCAAATCATGGGTTTTTGTCACCGGAAACCGTATGCTGCAATGATGTATTTTTGGGTTTTGTTGTTTTCTTTAATTATTGTAGATAGCAGAATTCCACTATCCTGGTTCAGAAACGACCATTGTGGCGCGAAAATTAAAGAGAGTTAATCCAGCGTTGTGCCATTATACTGGAACGATCAAGGGGATGGATGGCTCTAGGGCGGCCTTGTCTTTGTGCGATGGATTGGCAAGTGCATTTCAGCTAAAAATAATGTTTCTAAAATGGAAAATGTAGTTGGGCGTCCTTCAGTACTACATCGCTTGTCCTAGCTCTGGACGATCTTCGCTTGCTCAGAGAAACACAGGTCCACCTCCTCGTGTCTCAATAACTTGCTACTTCACATCACCATGGAACATTCTTGGGCTATCCCTGGGCATCAGCAAACCCTACGAGAATCATTGGGATCATAGCTGACATCTTCACCCAGACATCATCCTATGGATATGGAACATTATGCGTAATCCTTGATTATGTCACCTCTTCAGTATTCGCTCTCAAATACCTTGAGAAGAAAATCGAGTCTCTTACGGCGGCTTCCCTGAGGTGTTGTCTTAGCTTCATGAGGCCTTTTCCAATGCTTGTCGCCTTTGCGCTAGCGGGCGAACTTCCTCCCTCTTACAGCAGATCTTTACTACCAGTCAAAGAGATTCTCAATGCCAAAATGTTGAAACCCTCGTTTTATGCCCTCATCATAGACAATTACATCACCTCAAACACACCAACGGCTGTTTGCAATAAATTTTACTCTGTCCTAGAAAACTTACATGCAGACGTAACCCTCGTTCCGTTCAAGCATTTCTCCATATCAAACCCCTATGAGGATGGCGACTCCCTCTTCAGAGCGGATCTTGGGGAATGGGAATCTCTTTACTATCCTGATTACTGATGCCTGGGGCGAAGCCGTAAACGCCGGATGTGCGGTTCACTCAAAGGTATAACAATTCTTTTCTCTACTCAGAACAACCAAAATCTTAGTTCTCTCGGCTGAGCTACTAGCAATTGTCTAAGCAATCAGGCTATCAGTCATACCTAAACTAAAGAAAACCCTAATCATCACGGACTCGCTTAAAGCCATTAAAGCCTTCATTAATAAAACCACACTCAATTACCTGACTGCTCGAGCCCACGATGAAATGAGGATAGCCCCTTTGAGAAAAGTGCTCACATTCTGGGTATTTGTGTGTGAGGTGGGAGAGAGGCAAAGCGCCTGAGCACTCAGAGATTAATATTATTATTATCAAAGGGCTACACAACGCCCTCAATGCAGCTTGACTATCGTTATAGATTGCGATGGCCTACCCTTCAACCACTCGTCGCATACACTTCAGCCTTTTGTGAATTAATTCAATTAAAACGGCAATGATTGTCGTTTTATTTGGATTAATTGAACGACCATGTCTGAGGCACCAACTGTCTATCAAATCAACGGCACGTTGTATATTTCTACACACCGTTCCAAGATCCCGATCATCAGCGAGCACAGCCACGTCATCAGCATAAGCTTAAGCGTGTATTTGGCAAATTTTACAGTTCGCATAGTAGTGAGCCGTTCAGCATACTCCACAGAAGTGGCGAAACCATTTCTCCTTGGGAGCAGCCTTTCGTTGCTTTGGCTGTTATAAAGTGATCGGCACCCACCTCAGCGCAAAGCAGTCTCTGCGTTAGCATAGCATGGATCCACTTAATTAAAACATCATCAACACCATGATCTCTGGTGGCATCACAAAATTTTTGAAAAGGCAAACAGTCAAACGCCCCTTCAATGTCCACAAACACCTCCATCGCGTACTCACCATTCAGAATTGCATCCTATATCTTTGTAACCAAAGAATGAAGAGAAGACTCACAGGACTTTCCACGCTGGTAAGCATGTTGGCTTTCTGTCACCATTCTCGCGGGTGGTGCACTTTCAGGAGGGTCTGTACTGATTCCAGTCTGGAGCTCGTGAAAGTAACATTGGGTTTTCTAAGAAAGTCCAACTTGGCCGACTCATCCCTTTTAATCTGCACAGCCTTCAAGTCTCTCTTTGACCTTCTAGTTCCTCACAGTACACTAAAGGAGTCTCGTTTTGAACACCTAAGAAGCCTCTTATATTCACGCTGTGAGTTCCTGAAATTTAAACAGTCTTCGTTCTTATTACCTTTGTAAGCACGGCTTAGAAGTCGTCTGATTGATTTCCTGAGCGTTTGCAGTTCCAATAAGGAACCGTTTCACCACTTTGACCTCGGGAAATAGGACAACCCTCTTCATAGCACTCTAGAAGTGTGCAGTTCAGAGTTCCCAATTCGTCTTCGCAAAGGAGTCCTTAGTCATTGAACTTTGTCCAATTCGTTCTCCTAGTGTTCCATCTTTGTACTGCAGACTGTTCGCCCGCAAGAGTCAGATTAAATTCTAGGTATCGGTGATCTGACAGTGAGACCTCGTCTAGCACCCGCCAGTGTGTAATCAACTCTAACACTTTTGAGGTACATATTGTTAGGTCAATTACTTCGCTCCTTCTCGGTCCCACGAAGGAAGGTGCGCACCCTACGTTTGCAGTCATGCGACTAGCTGAAGTGAAATAGCTTCCCTTTTCTTGGATTGCATTTGCTACTGCCCAAACAAATATGTTGAGCATTTGCATCGCAACCTATTAAGAGCTCTAGACCACTTGATTCTGCATACACTACCAGACCCCTACGCTCTTGCGTCGGTGGAGGATACAAAGAATCATAGGGTAAATAAGCGGGGACAACTATGATGTTTTTCCTCTCTCTTAATCTGATATTATACGATAACCGTAAATATGTACTGGGAACAGAACTGTCTCAGCATGGTTGCCTCTAACCGTCTTGATATCAGGGCACAAGCTCTCGGTCTTATGGATCTTTCATCGTCGAAGATCCTAGCCCCCTTTACTGACCCAATGCCACAGATTCTGTTAAATCGAACCCACGGCTCTTGCACCAGAAAAATGTAGGGGCAATCATGCAACTTTGTGAACCTTGCTGCCAACAGATAGGAGAAAGCTTTGGCATTCTGTAGGTTGATTTGACCTATCTTTATGTTTTTCGACATAAACTTAGTCTAATGTTTTATGGAAAACTGTTAGAAACATATGCCGCGGTCTGGTTTTCCCCACACCGTACCGTCAGAGACTCGATCCCCTCGTGCTTGATTTCTCTGGAAAAAGCCTTACTTGGAGGTACCGCGGTTCCCATGTTCCCATCCATGAAAAATTTCATCGCAGCGCATTTGTCTGTTTTCCACTTTGCACCTTGACTGGTTTGCGGTGTCCAGTTTGCGTAGATTCGATCATTCGAACTGGCGTCAAGGCAGTTCCGATCACGTCTCTGGCCCTTTCTTCCCTTTCTTCCGCCTGTTCCTTCAAAGGTGTAGGATAAGTTACTAGCAGGTAGGATTCTCTCTGTAGTCCCTTCACTAGTGCGAACTCCCATAAGGGGCGCGCAGCTCCATTATGGGAGAGGGCACCGAAGATGCTGAAATTTGGTCTATATTGTGTGAGTCGAAGACCATCATTGTTCTTCGTTCTCAAAATGGAGATTATGCTTTACAGTTTCCTGATATGACTGAATTTCAATCTATCTAGGAAAAAGTGGAGCACCATATGGTGAGTTCCTCTGAGCACATTTAGACTCTTTTAATCCAGTTCGAATACCAAGCTAAAACCCTCCGCGTTTGTGGATTTGTTCTTCCTGGCATTCATGAACTTTACCCTCCAGCGTCCAAAGTCCATGACCAGGTCCTGTTTATTCAGCATGCGGATGATGTTCTCTGCCCTCCTTCGAGGGCCCGGTAACCAAAATCTGACATGTTCTGTCCTGCGTAGCTCAGTGTTCACAATAGTGAATTTGGATCGACCGCCAGAACTCAAAGCCGGGATTGCCTGCTGGAGCCACTCTCTCCAAATGGAGAAGCCCATTTCGAAAACCTTGATTGTTAAATCTTGCCTTCGTTCCAGGCTCCAGCATTTTTTTCCACAGACATTCTCAGAGGATGGCAAATTGTCCTTCTGACATATTGCCATAATTGGAAGAAACTCCCACGGCAGCGGTCAGAACTGAGGCTGCAGCTTCCGCATACGTCCTCTTTCCTTCTCGCCTGCGTGTCTGTATTCCTATGGGAGGGACCAGCTTCATTCATTCATTCATTATCGTTCTCGCTGATTTGATCACCGCCCGGCACACCGGTCCTAATCCCCACGGGACGCGTGGATGTAAGTCCTGGTGCGGAGCACAATAAAGCGTTGGCCACAACATATGTGTTGGTCTTCCGCTTCTTGCGCGCATTAGCCCTGACAGAAGAGTCGAGTGTGTCCAGTGTGGATCCCACCGAGGTTTCCAGTTTATCCCCCCTTTCCGCCGGGGATTCCATTTCCTTGCGTCCAATTTCTCTGCACCTTACCCCGCCTAGTGGTACAGCCATTTCCATATCCTCATTCCCAAGGTGCTTCTATGCTGCTTCTACCTTCGCATTGCCCTGTTCTACCGCCGGCTTGGGGCGTTTCCAGGTTCACGATGTCCAATCTGCTTGCTCCATTTCCACATACCGGCGTTAAACCAATAGTGTCCACGTCACCAGCTTCCCTTTCTTCCGCTCTTCCCGGTAATGGTGAAGGAGACGGTTCTGATAGGCAGGATTCAGTCTGTACTCCCCCCTCCTTAGTGGCCGAAGTTCTTTTCTGTCGAACCTTCCTCCTCTATTAGCTGGTAAATTTGGGCTGTAGTACCGCGGCTTTCATTCGTTCTGTTGACGGTTGGACGGACGGACCCTTTAAACATCACCTTCAACCCTCGGGGAAATTATAGTTACTATCATTATCAACAATAGAGCCTTAATGAGTGCAGTAATTAGGTCAGAGGGTAAAAGGATCCTAACAATATTGGGAGGGCAAACATTCATGTAAAGCCCTTGGACGTTCTTTCATCTGAACGTACAGCGGGTAACCCGCATTACGAATTTTTCCACGATGACTATGACTACCGTTAGTATATTACAAGAATATTTACTGTTATTGGGTTTTATATATGGAGGCTATATTGGAAATGACCATCGTGTTGATGTTTTCTACGCCTTCATTCAGGATTGTGAGTATTAACTGGAAATCCATTTATCGTTGCGAAGCCACAGTTCGCAGGTAGATGACGATATTCTTTACTAAAGTTCCTGAAGTCATCCCTTAATTCCACCGATTACTCGGATGTGTGGTATTTTCTGTCATCTATAGTGAACACAAAGCTCTGGCCTTAATCTTTGGATAATACTTTTCCCGCATAAGAAGATCTGAGATCATGTTCTCGAAAATTTTGAAAGTAGTCATTATTCACATCGATTAATTGCCTTTAACTAAAAGTTTTAAATATTAAAAAAATAAATTCCCTTCCATCCACAGGCAGGTTACATTAAAACAATTGATGGCGTCTATTACATTGAACCTGTAAAGGATTTTTGTGCTAACGAGCAAGGTCATCACTTGCATATAATTTACGGTCCTGACGAATATCGGTTTAAGCGCAAAGCACCAGAAAACGAGGATCCATCTTCATCATCATCATCTTTGGCCGATGATGGATTTCACACAAACTGTGGCACAAATGAAGATTGGCGCAAGGGTTGGAAGCGTGCGTTTGATACATACTATCATTATGAACAGGAGCAATCGTACCATCGCAAACAGCAGGGTAATGGCACTTCCAACCATGTTGATAGGAGAAGATCTAATGGACCACATCATCGTTATCTGGAAGTGCTCGTTGTAGCCGATAAAATGTTCCTCGATTTTCATAAGGATAAAGATCATGAAAATTATATACTGGCCGTGATGAATATGGTAATTAACTGAGTGTTGATGGATTTGTTTTCAGTTTTTAAGTGTTTTAAGGTTTGCAGTGTGTAGTTATGGAGTTACTTCTTTACTTAAACGGTTAATGTAAATTTGTCGGGAATTAGTACGGCAACAGTAAGAGGTCGTTAGTGCTGAGTGAGGCAGCTTTAGTTAGTGGGAATTTTAAAATCTGCTTACGTATCACCTTCTGTAGCAGAAATTTATTTAAGCCTCCGTCTTTTTGTTTATAAAGATTCTTTGAATTATTCACAAACAGCTTTATAACCAACTTATGGATCTCTACCAGCCCATATTCCTAGATTGTAAATAACAAAAAAGTTCACAAATTCTGGTTAAAAGACTTTATTATAGTCGCAAGTGACGTACTTCGGGAACCAGTTTTTCCCTTTCTCATTACAAAGTTCATTTGAAGAAATTTACGTCAAGAGAACAAATCCTTTTTAGGGTTTCATTTTATGCAATAATATTATTGAAATCGATTCAATTTCTGTCCGTCTTTCCCAGAAACCTATTGACAAGAGATTTGAGAGGAAGGGTTGGAACGTGAGTCCCCACGCGAAGTGATTGAAACTTTTCTACCTTCAGTTTAAATGTGGTCCATATACATACATGCGAGAGGTATGTGAAATTATTTTTCCACAAATAGAGTGGCGTGGGGTATAAAATGAAATGTCTCGCCTAGAAATTTTCAAAGCCTTCTTAGTGTTGACATTAGTCTTAAAGCAAGGGAATTGGAAAGGCCAGCTATGACAGTAGGTAGGTAGGTATCAGTGGCCGCTCCGTGGAGCCCAATAAGCGTTTTGGTGTGCCGATTTGATGCCATAGCAGAGTAGTCCAGCCGGCTCGGGTTTTCAGAGCTAGTCCGTAGTATTCACGAAGCAAAGCAGCTCTCCTTCCTTCCTAGTGTCCATAACCTGACTCTAGTTAGAGCAGGGAAAGTGCCTGGGGGTTTCCTTTCTTCTTCGCAGCTTCGGCAGTGCGAATTGTAGGCTCTGCCGAGCCTTGCGGCATGGCTCCCTATGGGCAAGTGCTCCCACAGACCGCCGTAACCTTGAATGCGTTTGCACGCGTCTGGCACAGGAGCTCTCCTGATCGGGCTATGTTATAAGCCAGCTAAATCGAGGTTCTTCGTCTAGGATGTTACTGTGGCCGTAGGATTTCGTTGTTTAATATCCGGACTCACGTAGTCTGACGGCACTGCATGCTACAACGTATTTAATTTGGAGATGCAGGAGTACATTGAGAGCATCTCTCGGGCAGGACTGCAAAGCACCACCAGCAGCACCTGCATACGCGGTTCTTTGAATCCTATTGAGCTTCGTTTTTTTGGATTTTTTGCTCAAAGCCTGCCTCCATACAATAGAGCCGCACGTTAAGATTGGACGCATCATAGCGGTCTCAATGGCCGACTTATACTTCTTCAAGCAGTCCTTGTATGGCTGCCAATATATATGCCGGTAGCAGATGTTGAAGATTCCCCTGGTCAGTCATTCCACCACGGTGGCAGTGTCTTCTTACTATATTCAGCAGGGCACGGGACTTTACAGGCGGTTTCGAATGCCTTTTCCAGAGCACCGACCTTTGACTCCAGTTCGTCTGTCGTGCCAATCTTGCAAATTTGCGCGCTGAGAATTTGTTCTTAATTCTAACTTGACCAAAGTTTCTCCAGCCGATCCTCCTGGAATCTCTGAAGGGTTTAGAGATCTCTGCGCGAAATCTAGACTGAAAAGTATCCAGGGCTCCTGTATTAGTGCGATGTGGATGGAGACCAGCAGAATAGCCAAGGCGCACTTTGAGTGCTGCCGATATATCTGTGATAGATAGTGTCCGGATAGCTGAGTGGTTAGAGCACAAGGCTGTCGTACGGAAGGTCGCGGTTCAAATCTCGCTGGCGGCAGTGGAATTTGTATAGTGATTTGACGTCGGATACCAGTTGACTCAGCTGCGAATGAGTACCTGAGTCAAATCAGGGTAATAATCTCGGGCGAGCGCAATGCTGACCACACTTCCTCCCACAGTCTACTGTAGTGTACTGTAACGGTCTTAAATGAAGTGCTCTAACACACTTCAAGGCCCTGATCCAATATGGATTGTTGCGCCAACGATTATTGTTATTATTAGATATATCTGCGTTACCCTCAGCATGATCTGCTTCCGTGAGGGGTTTGTTTCCGTTGGACCGCCGATCCTCATATCCTCCAACAGCTCGTTGGCTACGTCGATTGGATCTAGGTCGTGGTCCGGTTTTGGAGAGCGGAAGATTTCTATCTTTACGTTCCTGACTCCGAACCGGATTTTAGAGTCGACCTTTTCCAGTGCCTCCAGGCACTCTCCGTTTATACGGAGCAGAAAATGTTGGTTGTCTTGGTTGGCTCCTGGCCATGTTGCTGAAGGTTTTTGCAGTTCGTGGCTCGTTGGCTGGCTTTTGCCTTTTGCTTATATGTATTATATACTGTGAATGCAAGGGGGTTGTTATAACCTATGGTCACTTATAATTTTTGCAATAACCGTATTCTTCCTGAATTTCCGATGTAAGAAAAAGGTAAACGTGGCTTTTTCGATCGAAGTTGATATGAAGCCGCTGTTGGTACCAACTCTCTGATTCCAAGGATTCCAAGGATTTGACGGTTCCCTTTCCCATTAGAATTCAAATTCAAATGAAGTTGGGTACTTTTTTCCCTGAGCTTTCTTATTTCCTGGATGACAAATTCCGTCCTGCTCAAATAGCACATTCAGCTCCTCTGCCATGCTATCCTCTGGAACGTTTTCGACTTCCCATGTTTCGCCCTCGGGTGGTTTGTTTGGCCCTGACTTCAATCAAAAAATGAGGTTTGTTCAAATAAACCCCAATTTCGCATGGTGACCCAAGATTTACTGGAGCAGACCACCTATGAATCTGAGGTGGATTGACATTATTATTGAACCCTATAGAAACCATCACCGTTACAGATTCGACTGGTGAAGCGGCTACATGGGCTTGCGGTTGACAAGCCATACAATGTACTGGGAGTCAGACATAAAAAGCGGCTTTGTGTGGGCGAAAATAAACGGGGTATATGAGTATAGCTCTTACGCCCCACCAAGTCTGACACTGTCCGAATTCGAGGAAACGTTTGACAGTCTTGTTCTCGACGTAGAGGGTCATAGTCCAAGTCTTGTTAAAAATTATCCAGTGGTTATTCCTCCAACAAGAGGAGGGCATAGACAGCTTCCAGCAACCTCTGAATGTGACAGCAATACAGCCAGTCAGCCTAGAATAGGAGATAACAAAGCTCCGGGTCTGGATGGCGTGCGGAATAGGGCCCTTAATCTTGCCGTGAAAACCATACCGGATATGTTTGCTGAGTTGTTCGAAGCGTGCATGTCGGAGAAGATATATCCTGCATGGAAGCGCCAGAAGTTAGTGCTACTGCCTAAACTCCAGGTGAACCAACCTCCTACAAAGCTATTTGTCTTTTGAACACCGTGGGGACTATGGGTTCCGTAAAGCCAGATCAATCTGATGCATTCAAAATGGTTACTGACTTGGCCGAAGATGTAATCCACCTAAAGGGGAGGACTAGCAAATATCGCGTGGTGGTAACCCTAGATGTGAAAAATGCATTCAACTTGGCCAATTGGAATATAATACGGGAATCTTTGGCGAAAATTGGTATTCTCGCTTATCTTGCAGCTATTGTCAACAACTGTTTGCAAGAACGGGGGCTTTGGTATGACACTGATGATGTTGGTTGTGGTCGCAAAGTAGGTCAAAGATGTTGAGTTATACTCATGTGAAGTGGTCAGTGCTGTTAAGGGTTGGCTAGAAAGTTCTGGTCTGACAGTTGCGGAGGAAAAACAGAAGCGGTCCTCATCACTAAGCGCCGGAAAAGAAATTACGCCTGTATTAGAATCAAAATCATATCATCACTTCCAAGCCGATCATCAAATACTTAGGGATGGTAATAGATAGGAAGCTCAGCTACAGGCAACATGTGCAGTATGTTTGCGACAAATCATCCACTACAAGTACGGCCCTGGCAAGGATGATGCCGAACGTGCCAGGGCCACGGTATACTTCTAGGTTGCTTATAGCCAGGGTGGTAACCTCAATCATGCTCTATGCGACCCCAGTTTGGAGGAAGGCGTTGCGGATGTCAGTTAACGCTAACAAACTGGGTGCAGTCTACAGGTAGATTGCCCTGATGGTATGCTCTTCTTTCAGGACTGTCTCAGATGATGTAGCATTCTTCATCTCTGGAATGATGCCGATTGACATCTTGGCAGATTATATGCTGAACATATACAATATGAAGCCAATCTCTCTCTTATCGCAGACGAAGAACTCTAAGAGGGAGAGATCCATTAATAGATGGCAAGAGCAGTGGGAACGCTCGGAAAAGGATCGGTGGACCCACAAGCTCATTCCTGTCATCAAGGAGTGGTTGGAAAGACGACACGGTGAGGCGAATTATAATCTCACCTAGTTTTCCACGGGGCACGGAGGATATCGCCAAATCGCCAATTCGCCAATACCTGCACAGGTTTAAATTGGAGATCTTACCCCACTGTCGAAATTACGATGGAGTCCCAGAGGACCCAGAGCATGTATTTTTTACTGTCCGAAATTTGTGGAAGAAAAGAGGAATCTAGAGGAGATTCTAGGAGAGGCGCTAGTGCCAGAAGATCTAGTGCCGAAAATGTTAGCACATCAAGAAAATTGGGACGCGGTCAGCTCCATGATCGCATCTATCCAAACCAAACTGCGAAAAGAAGAGGAGAGGAGAAAAGCGCGGTCACGTACGCCGCTTATAGAACAAAAGGTGGCTAAGCTAGAGTAAGTTGACTCGGGCCCGTTATGTAATACTTTATTGTGGTTCCGCTGGCAGGGAGGGAGTCGCGGTGGTTTTAGTTTGTAAAAAGCCCACACGTTGGTGTGTCCAGACCAGTGTCTTTTGAAGATTTCCACTCCCTCAAAAAGAAAGCAGACAGACAGACATCAAATCGATTCTAATAAGGTTTTGCTTCACACAAAACGTTAAAAATAAGATATGCTGTGAATTAGCAGCTGCATTTTCTCTCATCAGATTGTCACCGAACAAGGCGATTGAGATTTTGCATATGCGGCACTGAACAGATGAGGTTGCGTATGGCTAGATCTGGTGTAACAAAAGATGATCAATGGTGTCAGTGCAGCTAATAAAAGCTGAAACTGATGGAAAACTTAGCCTAGTAGTATCCTCCAGTATGTATTTATTTAGGGAATCTTTTAAATTCTTGATTATTCTGGTTAATCGGAAAGTGAAATCAAAGTTCATAAGAAAATTTTGAAAGATTGTTTGTTCTCACTCAGCGCAACACTATGATGACAGCAAACATTTTATTTCTCACAGCCTGTATCATCTCAATATACTCATCTTTTATTTCCTCCAGATTTTATCCATAATTTCATGATTATCTCTTCTAGGTATCCGATTACTTTCATGATTCATCGACGGGCAATCAATTGGATGTTGTCGTGGTACGCATTATTTACTTGGATGATACAATCTCAGCACTAGATCTAAGCGTTAGCCCAGAGGCTGGGCAGACGTTGAAGTCATTTTGCAAGTGGCAAAGTGAAATCAATCCCAAAGATCCCGATCATCCACAACATCATGACATTGCGGTTTTAATAACCAGGTTTGAATGTCATCCCGTCACCACACATCAAATCTTTCCTTACCCGCCAGATTTATTACACGACTTAATCAAATGAGGGGGAGGGGGGGAGGGGGTGGCAAAGTGGAGAACATAACTGCGGATGAATATCGATTATCTGGATGTGGTTGGTGGTTGTCCTTTTGCAGTCTCAAGTCGAAGTTCAATCGAAGGCGTCTAGCGAAAAAATGGTGTCAGCTAGGGTTTCAGCCTTTGCTACAATGTACCATTCTTGCGCTACCGTTGGGATGGTTGATCAGTGATAGATATTGAAACTATCTCAGAAATCCCATTCGATTCAGCACACATCAGAGGAAACATATCTTCAGTGAAGATTTGCAGATACAATAAAATTGTTGAAATTGTCCACCTTGCCACCTCCCCAGAAAGCGGTTACATACATCACTCCAACACAATCCACCTCGACCCATATCGATTTCCCTCATTTTCACATACTTTATTGTTATTATTGTTATCATTGTTAATGTGGTAATAAAATGAAAAGTTTTATGAATTTTTAATTAGACATGACATCTGCTCGGATGAAACTAAAAATTGCGATTTATTGGGATTGGCATACATGGCGTCGGCATGCGTACCATCTGATGCGTGCTCAATTAACGAGGACAAGGGTCTGATTCTCGGAGTCGTGATAGCTCATGAACTTGGCCACATGTAATTTGAACCTTATAATGGAATCTTATGGTGACGTCTCTTGAAAAGAAATATTCAAAAATATCTTGGGAATCATAAAACTGATTTATAGCCTAATAACAAGATACTCTAGATATTATTGACAAAGATTTTTGCGTTGAACTTTCATTTTGATCATGAGAGGAAATTTCGAGGTTCCTCAAGGCCAGGGAAAGGTTTGTTCTCATCAGTTGAAACTTAAGCGAGAAAGAAAGATGGGGATGAATTAAGATCTAATTAAACTATGTCAAATAAGGAGGTCAAAGATTGATATCATTCCAGGGATTATCGAAATTAAATTGATCAGAACAAGTATTTTCCGCCCCTTTCAATATTATTAACAAATCAGGGTTTTCAGCAAAAAAAATCAGATACATTCCAGCGGTTACTGTCTGGAGTATAAACTCCCATCAGAACTGCCACAAACACAAAAATAAATTAAAAAATATTCCCAAGAATTATTCAAAAGACTGTCCCGACCACAAATCCAATCTGATTAACAATAATGTGATTTATTTTGAAATTTTCATTTCGTTTTCGGTTTCAAAATAGAATGGGATGCCAGCATGATTGTGAAGGCGAGGAAGGTTGTCCAGGCAATTCGGGATGTCCGCCGAAAGGCCATGATGATTTCAACCATGTTATGGCTCCTTATGTGACATTAGCTACGACGGCATGGTCAAAGTGTTCGCGAGCATATATGAGGGAGTTATTGGAGTAAGTAGACCGTAAGGAATTTTTAATGTTAAATTATGGGAAGCATTGGAATGAGCGTGCAGTTTACCGCATGGTGACTACTATGTCTGCTGTTGCGATTCGAGTATAAAAAGGAGAAGGGATGGATAGTTTCCATTTTATCGAAAAGGGATCTACATCATATAGTTGACTTCAGGGATGGTGTTTTGATATTGGTATATTACTGGCAAATGCTACTTCATTTCGTTGTATGTTAACCCCAATTATAGGATAACGTTTCACTTCATCGAAACTTTTGGTGGCTTTATCTTATTGTTCGCATCGAAAAAAGTTCCTGTCTATATCTCAAGGATATTTGCGTGGAGTATTGTATATGATAGATAGGTTGGTTCCATCTGGAAAAATCCAGCACACTTTTATGCTTTTCACTAACTATGTAGATGGTGAACCTGTGTAGTTAGGAGTGACATCCTGACTATTTCTTTTCAAGCAGACCTATACTTTACCGTACTCATTCACTCGTTGATATGTGCAGTTTCAGAGAAGTTTCCGGGTTTGTTTCTGCTTGAGGTGGGGATGAGGCAAAGCCTCAGAGCACTCAGATCCTAGTGGCCCATTGTACTCGGTTACCCGGTCTAACGGATGTGATTCTACCCGCTGCAGTTGCAGCATATCAGCACCAAAACGCTGATGTTTGGTGTGTCCATAGGCAGGGCATGTGCATAAAAAATCTTCCGTGGACTCCCGCTTCCCGAATTACTATTCTGAATATATGCCCAGCTAGTGAATTATGGCCAGAAAGGGTAGTATTTGTCCCTGAGTGAAACGTGGACCCACGATGGAGCATAAAACCTGCTGAACCAACACCAACGGCTCTACTACCAAACCCTATCTCCAACTTTACGTGGGACCACTGGGAGCTCTTTCTTAAACTGCAGACGGAGAAAGATGAAGACGAGCCTCCCGCGCCTAAAAACCGGGCAAATTCTACCAATTGGTCGTCCATGTTGGGGGTTGGGTAATGCTGATAACCCTACATGCAAAACCAATGTTATCAAGCCACAGAAGGAGCCTCAGACAGGATGCAATTTAAAACGACGAACCCGGCAATAACCACGGAATAACGATTTGCGCATTTTCTCATGCAACGTGCGCTCCCTGTTGTTGAAGTTACCAAGCAGCTAATCGATACCCTGTGCCAATATAGGGCTGATGTAACAGCGTTACAAGAGATGCGTTGGACAGGGATCGGTTTCCTGGAGAAGAGTTACTACACCATATATTATAGTGGCCATCCAGTAAGCCATGTGCTCGGAGTAGGTTTCTTAGTCAACCAGAAAATGAAACTTGATGTTATCGGCTTTGAAAATATAAGCGAACGGCCATGCCCTCTGCGCTTGCGAGGCAAATTTAGAAATTTAAGCCTCATTAACGTTCACGCTCATATAGAGGAAACTGCAGAATCGGAATAGAATACCTTCTACAAGGCGGTTGAGCGGATCCTCGAAGCCTGTCCCAAATATGATATCAAAATCATACTTGGTGATTTCAACAGTCAAGTAGGGACGGAGCTCTATTCGTGGCTTACATGGGGATATCAATGATAATGGAGTGTGGATTATTCAGTTAGCAGTATCGCATCGTACCTGATTTGGCCGGAAAGCAGTCCACAAACATACGTGGGAATCTCCGAATGGGGCCACGTCCAACCAAATTGACCATGTGCTAATTAACGCCACCACCTCTCAGCCTTAATGAATGTCATAACATATAGGGGGTCAATATCGACTCGGATCACTATTTCGTTGGCATAGTGCTCTGGGTTCGAATTATAATACCACCTACAATCCCCTCTGATATTCAGGTCAGAGTGAATACTGAAGCCATTCACAACCCAGCAAACCATAACACCTATAAGGGGGAAATGGATGTTGTAATAACCGCAGACCTCTGTTGGTCCTGGAGATGAAGCATCAACAAATGATCTACACAACCACCTGAAGAACGCTGTCATTGATATGGCCACATAGGCCCCAGCCGCAAAAAAAGTCAGAACGGCTGGTTTGACAATGAATGTAAGCTAGCAACGGAACGGAAGAATGCCGCATACCGAATAATGTTGCATTCTCAAAGAACGCGGGGACGCGCAGAGACTTATCACGAACTCCGTCGAGCGGAGAAGCGACTTCACAGATGGAAAAAGGAAGCCTGGGAGAACCAACAAGTCTGTGAACTAGAAAAGTACAGGGAGCAATCGCACCAGGCGTGGAAGTTTTACCAACAAGTCAGCAGGATGAAGCCTTATACACCACGATGCTCATCCTGCCGAGACAAAGAGGGAAATCTGATTTCCAACAGAATGGGCTTATTGGAGCGATGGGTTGAGTACTTTGATGAACTACTGAACAACCAGAACATCGGCGAGTTGGAGGTCCCGCCAACTGAAGACGACGGACAAATACACCACCACAAAATATAGGAGAAACAGTCTGCTTAATTCAACGGCTTAAAAATCATAAGTCGCCAGGAGGCGATGGAATTCAGCCGAATTAGTGAAATATGGAGGCGACCATTTACACCAAGTGGTTCATCAACTTGTGCTCAAGGTATGGGACAGAGCAAATCAATGCCTGACGATTGGCAACGAGGCATTATCTGTCTCATATATAAAAAGGGAGGTTTCACACAGTTCAGCAATTATAGAGGTATCACGTTGCTGAGTACTATCTATAAGATATTCTCCTCTATGTTGCAAGGCCGGATAGCCTCATACGCTCAGAACACCATTGGCCCATACCAAAGAGGCTTCACTCCAGGCAAATCAGCAACAGATCAGATTTTCTCTCTGGGGCAAGCGATATAAAAACTGTTGGAATATGGACAACAGTTGCACCATGTATTCATCGACTTTAAAGCCGCCTATGATAGCATAGCCAGGCTAAAACTGTACACGGCCATGAGAGTTCGGTATCCCGATGAAATTGATAAGAGTGACTAGATTGACCCTGGCCAATGTGTCAGGCCAGATAAAAGCAGCAGCATCATTCTCAAGACCATGCAACATCAACAACGGTCTACGACAAGGAGATGCCCTACCATGCGTCCTCTTTAACCTGGCCCTCGAGAAAGTGATCCGTGATGCTGAGGTAAATGCAAGAGGTACAATCCTCTTTAAGTCCACCCAACTATTGGCCTATGCTGACGACATCGACATCATGGGAAGAATGACCCGAGACGTACAAACTGCCTTCATCCAGATCGAGCAGGCAGCGCAAGATCTTGGGTTGCATATCAATGAAGTATATGGTGGCAACGTTTGCACCGAAAACCAACCAACCAACAACATCGAACCGCCCTGGTCAAACAGGAAGAATAAGTATAGGAGACTACAACTTTGAGACCGTTGACAATTTCTCCTATCTAGGGTCGAAAATCACAACCGATAACAGCTACGATGATGAAATCCGCGCACGGTTGTTGTCAGCCAACAGAGCCTATTTCAGCTAACAAAAACTGTTCCGTCTCACCGTAGGGTCAAAGCTCTTACTGTACAAGACTATGACCTTGCCAGTCCTCATGTGCTCCTCGGAAACCTGGTTTCTTAGCAGAAAAATTGCAAACTCTTGGTCGCGTTCCCCCCTTACGTGAGGATGTACGATTCCGTAACCTACATATGGCAAAATCTATGAGCGATACCTCGACCGTCTGGTTGCTGATAAAATCAGACCCAGCTGGTTGCGGTGGGTGGGTCACTTAATCCGTATGGATGAGGATGATCCAGCCCGGAAAGTCTATAAGTTCAATAAGGGCAATATCTATGGTAGAAAAAGAAAATGAGGGAGGACCTGCCTGAAATGAACGATGGCAGCTTTTAGGGATATCGAATTGGTGGACCTTGGCGCATGAAGAATGAAGAATGCCCACAATACTTACCCAAGTTTTCCTGCTCGTTGACACCCTGAACTTTGCCGAATGATTGCTTGATTCTGGCGGAAAATTTTGGTGTGTTTAGCAGCATTAATTCACAGCCACCTTTCATTATGGGGAGCTTGTTCCCCAATTGCTGGTTCCAGTCCGGGCATGGAGCAGATTGAACCTTATTTTGCTAAAACATCGGAGATTTAATTACCGTCTCTACCAGAATCATCGGGTATCAAGAATGGTTCCACAGTAGTTGTTGTTTGGTTTTGTTTGTCCCGTGTGACCCGACAGGCTAACAATCCAAACAGGACCCAATACTACCCATGAAGTACACTAACAAGACTGATGCCAGGCACTTAGTCTATGTTACCAAAACGCAATATCGTTTATGGCCAGAAAAAGGCCAAACACAAATTTATTAAATTAGATCCTTTTTCGATTAGTCGTTATAGTTGCAAATACATGAGTGCCAGAACCTGCCCGAGCAGACTAGACAGGTGTTGAAAGCTTGTCAATGTTAGTCGTTAATGTTTTGGGATTATGAGCGTTTAGTCATTAATGAGTTACATTCGTTAAGTTGATAATAATAATTCAAGCGATGATGCAAGTAAGCAGTTTTAGTCGTTATCCAGTTGGATGAATGACTAAGATTCATTTAGGGATTCAGTCCGCATCCACTTGATGTCGGACCTGACCAAATGAAGAGCAACTTGCTCCCACTCTTTATAGTCCACGGACTCCTCTTTTTGAGTTAATACCTAAAGTTCAGAAAAGAAAAGAGGGACGAAGACGGCTAAGGTTACCCTTGTTGTGTTTTATGAATTATAAAAGGGAGCATACAACACTTATGAGCCGCTTCGGTCCCAGAGCAGAGGTGAGACAACGTCTGATGAGTTGCCTCTGCCCCGGTACGAAACTGCAGCCGTCTTCGTCCCTCTTTTCATTCAGTTTAGGTTTTAGTGTATAGTCGGTGAGATTAGGAACACAGGATGTATTCCAATTTTAGTCAATAATGCTTCAAGGTTATGAATGTTTGGTCGTTTTTGCATTTATGAGGTTCAAATGATGATATCAAATCTCCATCCGAAAAGGTCCAGAACGGACCAGATGGCCAGTAAAACTTGACGCACGAACCCAAGGAGGCTACTCGATAATGTAACTATACCCAACAAAGTGTGGAACAGGAAGTTACCCGCGACTCTACTCACCACAGCGAACCATTGGAGTGCGGAGGGGCACGAACATATCAAAGCCAAGGACCACCGACGATGCTGGCGGGAAATGTCGTAACGCGAGACAAAAGATAAAATAGCATAACCTATACCTATATAAAAGATCATCAATCATGCAAGGATCCCTAACCGACAGGATTTCTTGAAAGTTGAAAAACTTGTTACACCAGCTTCACTTTATACAAACCCTGGTATGCTCGTTACACCAGAAGATTATGTGTTCGTTAGTTTCCCTAACTTTACAAGTGTTACATTTGTCCGGAACTATGCTCCCAAACCTCTTGAGAAGGACTCTACATTTGTGATTGGTTTGATGACGATTCAGTAATTTTTCTTCGGAAGCTGTAAGTATTTGCGAAGCCTCCGGTTTAATTATAAATAAAGTCGGATGAATGTTGGAGAAAAAATGTCCTTTCACTCACGATGACGCCAAAAAGTCCTTCTCTCACATCACATATGAGTGTTCCTAAACGGTCATCTGGACATCAGCAGAGGCGGCCTCGACCAATCTCATAGCATGCGAACGCAGAGACTTACGGGCCCTGCATGAGCCAGGGACCAGAGAATTTTCAGTGATTTGAAACAGGGATCAGAAGTCAGGGCATGTATTTGACCCACTAGGTAGTGCGTTTGCAAAGTTTGATTGAGTAATTTATAAGAGTGAAGAGAGTCTGCAAAGATAGCAACCGTCCTCTCAGCCATCCTAAGAGCCACTTTGATGGCCTGAAGGACAGCAAACTTTTCAGCGGCCAAAACCGAACTCTCATTCAATGAAAGGTGAGAGATCTGGGTCTGTCCGAATCAACCACCGCCAAGGCAAAAAAACCTCTAAATTTAAGGCCATCTGCCAACATACTACAAGCAACCGCCACGTGGGCCCTGCCACCGGTTCCTTCCAAATCATAAGACAAGATGACCTGAATCTTATTTGAAATCACGGAGGACAACAGTGTCAAACAGGCTCCGGAAGGACTTATAGATCGAGGACAGACTATTGTCAGCATCCGGGTTTTGTACCACCAAATTATAGATATTAGGACCTTCTTCCATTACTTCGAGAAGTTGTTTGGCTGCCAAACTCTCTTGGCTTCTGAAACGAAGCGGCGGATCCTTAGCCAAAACAAAAATCTAGTGCAAGAGGGCGGTTCTGGCCAGGCATCTTCTCAGAATGCAAGTAAATATAGAGTTAAGCTTATTTTCAAAGTATCTGGGCGGATCCATAGTGGACGTAGCTGCATACTTTAAGATAGGCCTTACCACTGATCTATAGAGATTATGGTCTTTTGGAAGAAACCAGTTGCAAAGTTAATCAGCCTACCGGTCTTGAAGGTTTTCGGGACAATAGAGTTCAAGTGATCTCTGACCGAATAAGTCCTCGTTATCTCCCTGTCTAAGAAGGTGATGGGCTTGATATGAGCAATCGTCTGATTATTAACTTAATAAGCTGGGATGGGACCCTGCTTCGCTTAAAGGATACAGATTGAGATTTCGTTGTGCAGAACTTATCAACAAAGAGATGAACCTCTCTTTGCCGACATTTAGAGGTCGAGCTCCAATTGTCATCGGTTGCCAAAATAAGGAAATCGTCAGCAAATTGGAAAATTTCAATACTATCAAGACATTTATTATGCAGGGATGCTGTATGGAAGTTCAACAACATTGGACTTAAAATGCATGTTTTTGTTGAGGATGCTGGGAGGTCAAAGTCCGCATCCACTCGATGACAGACCGGACCACTTACTTCGTCTGTTGTGGTCCACAGGCTCCTCCCTTTTGAGCCAAACACCCAAGCCTATCAAAAAGTTCCTGCCTCACTTCTGCCTTGGTAGCAGGGTGACCGAAAGCAGCGATGGGTGGCAATCGCTCCATAATATATAATAAAATCCGTCGCAAGTTCAGATCTAAGCCAGGCAGAAGCGAACTTTTTTGTTGAGAATGCTGGATCCCTTGAGTCACTTGATGACGGGCGGGATCACAAGGGAAGCAACTTACTTCCTCTCTTGTCGTCTACGGGCTTGGGTTAGACATCTAAGCCTGATAAAAAAGTTGACTGACGGTTTCGTCCAGGGCAGAGGCAACTCATCCGACGCTGCCGCACTTCTGCCCTTGGAGGAACGTGATCGCATCCGTCATCAAGTGGATACGGATTTGGCACTCCCAGCATTCTCGACAAAAAAATTCACTTCGGCCTGAATTATCATAGATCTGAACTTCCGACGGATTTTCCTTCAATAAGTTCGCATTCATGTCGTTTTTGCGAATATCTATAAATGGCAAGGCAGAGGTGAGACATCATCTGATGAGTTGCCTCTGCCCTGCACGAAACCGTCAGTCAACTTTTTTAAAATTTATGCCATTGCCAACTTGAACGCTGTCCAGCCATAGTTGCAGGCGTTGATTGGACATTATCCTTGAAACCCCTAAAACAATTTCCGCAGAAAAACGGAAACGTGACATTATGTGACACAGAGTTGCAAGACCCACCTTCTGACAGGCATTCTTCATATCCAGAATCAGAACCAGAACCTGCTGATCCCTCCCTTTAGCTATCGAGATCTGTTGCACATCTTGGTTTGCTTGCAGAGTAGGCGTAACAGTTGGCTGGCAGAACTTTGTATTCATAATTTGGGAAACATATTAATGAGGCCGATAGGGCGGTAACCCGTCAAAAGTTCAGGCTCCTTAAGAGCTTTAGGGATGAGTACTACCCGAATAATGGACCAATCCTCCGATGCGCTCAAATTGCACCAGATGTGTCCCTGTCCCTGTAGCAAAGCCGTATATATTGATAAGTGATATTGATGATGAGGGGCACACGCATTTTTCCCGGAGAAGGTTATAGTGATTGACACCAAATTTGGCGGAAAGGTGGGAACTGGGAACGCTCATGTATATAGTAGGCTACATTCTTCTACGTCGAATTAAAAGCGGGGGGGGGGGCGTTCCAATACATGCAAAAGGGGGGTGTAATTTTCTTCTTGAAATATAGTCATGTGGAGTATCAAATTAAAGGTCTCGGTTAGTAGCCGGTCTTACTTTTAACATTTTCTGGAAAGGTGAAGTGTGCGGGGGGTCAAAAGTGATCATTTCTTTAACAAACCCATTCTCAAAAACTACCCAACCGAAAAATCTGAAAAAAATCACGAGGCTGTCACTATATGGTATAGTATAGTGCCTAAGCTCCGAAATGCCCTCCACACCGATATTTGTTTTATTATTTATTATTCCTTAATCTGAATGAAGCTTATTTTTCAGGAATAATCTGGGCAGTTGTCTCTCCGATGAACCTCATGCTAGCTCTTATAAATATGACGAAATACTCCCTGGGGTAATGTACGACGCCGATTACCAGTGTTCATTAATATTTACAAATTCGACCCATTGTCCTGTCGAACCAGAATTATTCTGCGACAAGCTTTTCTGCAAAGTTTCACCTTTCAAGTGTCAATCGAATGGACAACCTCCAGCTGATGGAACTAAATGTAGTGCAACCAAGGTAGGGAACAGGATTCCTAGTCAGTTTCCAGCTTTGTAATCATAAGGAAGGAATAAGATTGAACACCATCCCATCTTTTTGGTACTTTCAGTGGTGTTTCAAAAGAAAGTGCATTCCGATGGGAGAACGCCCAAACACCATAGATGGAGGCTGGTCCAAATGGGGCAAATATAGTGACTGCTCAAGGACATGTGGCGGAGGTGTTCAGGTTTCGGAGAGGACATGCAGTAATCCTTACCCTGAAAACGGTGGCGCCTACTGCCTTGGGGAAGAGAAGCGTTATAAAATCTGTAACACCAAGGTACCAGCTTGATATTTTGGAAAAAAGCACCAACTAAGTTCCATTTTTAGCCATGCCCTCTAGGTACTCCTTCATTTCGTGCCCAACAATGCGCAGAATTTAATCAAATTCCAAGAAATGGTAAATTCCATCAATGGGTTCCGTACTTTCCGGGCGGAGCTGATGGCCCGAATACTTGCATTCTGTATTGCATCAACGAGGACCATGTTTACGCGAAACTTTCACCGCGAATCAAAGACGGAACTCCATGCCGAATTGGAACAATGGATATGTGTCTGACGGGACAATGTCGAGTGAGTGCAATATTTCATTTTGTAATTCAAAGTGTGAAAATCTGGAGCGGATCTAAATGGTTTGAAGTGTATTTAGCGCAGTGAAGTTTAAGTCCATAACTCGATCAGCTTAGCTAAGATACATTATTTATACTGACTTATGGGTTCAGACGAGTGCAGGGTTGGTCGTGAAGTTTATATTTCTTAAGAACTTTCTTGGTTTTTTCGGTTCACACTGAAGAGTTCCAAATAGTGACCACCGCAGAATCGTCTAGCTTTGGAAGACCTTTTTGGTGGTTTGTGCAAGAAGTATGTTTTATAGGTACTAATTTGAAGCTTGATTAAATGAACGAGGGGATCACAAACGTATCACCTTCCTTTCCAACCTGTGCAAGTTTCTCTTGATTCATATTTTATTAATTCCATTTTATACAGAAGGTCGGCTGCGACTGGGTACTCGATTCCGATGCTGTGAATGACAAATGTGGCGTTTGTGATGGCGATAACTCAGGCTGTAAACACATATCTGGAAGTTTCTCCGGAGGAGGGTCAGGTAAGAAGAAATGAAATGCAGAAATTGGGATTAGCGAGAATTATAGATTGCAGGGTATCTGTTTAGAACTAATGCTTACAATTTTCCAACGGTTGTGAAGGTAATGTGGAGCGTCGTGAAATCTAGGTGGGTAGTGGATGTTAAATGGGAAATTTATGACTTCCCATTGAGTATTTAGCGCCCGTGTCCTAGGACTGATAGTTTGTGAGGGCGTAAAGTGACGAGATTTGTGGTTGTAGCGAGAATAGAAGTCAAAATGGATTAGTGACAAAGTTATGATTTCATTCAATACAATTTCGAGAAATGCACGGACTGCGGAACATATTCCATAATGTGGTTCGTGATGTAGAGAGTGGCAGACAATTGGGTCGATAAAGGCCTGTAGAATGGACGTCTATTTACAACTAATCGATGTTGATGGAGGAAACGAAGCGCTAGATTGAACTTTAAAAACTTTTATTGAAGACATTCATTCTATTCACATGAAATTCCTAACCGCCCGTCTTGCCTATTTCAATTCCATTTCTGCTCTGTAAGCAATCGTATCGGGTTTCCGCAAGGTTCCCATCTAGGCCACATGCTGTTCGCTGCCGTATAAATAAAAGTCACTTTTCCTTCTCCATCCACTGATGGATCCACTGATCTAAAGCCATTTGTTTGTAAACATCGGAGCCGATAAAATTTATCGCATTCATCGAAATATGGATCAAGCCCCGCAATGACGGATAGTAATACCAAATAAATGCTACAAAGAACCACATTGACCTCGATTTCGGAGAAAAAGTATCACCATAACCTGTTCGTTTGTTTGCAAAATATATCGATTGTGCGTGGACGTGCTAGCGTTGCGAGGCTCATCTTGCATGAATGGATGGACAAATATATTTACTCGCCAATGTATGTGAGTGCAGTGGCCGGTGTAATAAAAGGCGGTATCTGAAACGTAGGAAGTTATGACAATGTTTTGTTTTGCCATTAACAACATTGGATACTTGCCTACGAATATGGATCGGCGTAAATATTTACGAATATTAAGAGTGCGGTATTTAACACTTTAGCTAGCTGGCTAAGATGCGACAGAGTTCAATTTTTAAGGAGTAAGAGTTCTTCTCCTGATTAGATTGTCAAGCCCACCATTTAGCCTTCTGTTTTATGATTGTTAACAGGATAACGGATGGCAGTCCTTGCAACAGTATTGCCAAATCCACCCCCCACGCTCCCCTGGGGAGACGTCAGCGATACTTTAGGGACCCGAACAAGTCATTCTGACCATCTAGCTGGCATCATACCTGCGTCCTATACTCGATCGATCGATATACTCCAAGATAAACTAGAATTCTCTGGAGCCGTCCACAATCTGCTGATATCGATGGGGTGATGTGAGTCTAGCTTTGCCAAGGTGGTAGTTGTGGCGTGTATCAGAAGCCAGCTCCTTCGGGGCTCTGGTCAGCTAGTATATATTGGACCGATATAAGTGGACCACGTTGTCCTGAGCGAGCGCTGATCTGTCCACGAGTACCGTGATCAGTTAATTGGTTAACTAAAAGGTTAATAGTCAAGACCGAGCTCCTGGTCTTGACTATTGCGACCCCCGCCATTACACACGATGCGCTGGTAAAATTTACACGGAGACAAAAAAGTATAAAAATTAGGAGACAGGAATGGTAAGTGAGTGTGAAGGCGAAGTTGACACCCAAATATTCTTCAGGTCTCAAAAACAGAAGGTGAAGAGGGACAAGGAGCAATAGCACCCAGCACTGTCAAAAAACCGCCTGCCTAAAGCTAAAACGAAAACAAAGTGTGTTACACCAGAAGAAAAGGTGGGGAGACACCTCTAGCTCTGCTAAGTAAGCCGACAGAAGGAAAGACATTTACGGAAGGTTTCACCGAGATCCATTACAGGATCAAGCCTGAAGACAACGGAGCAGAAGTATGTGTTATTCGGAAAACGAAAGGTGGGGGACTTCTTGCTGAAGTAGATCCGAACACAACAAGCAAACGTACATTCTGTGAAGCGGTTAACGGGCGATTGGGGGAGAAAGCCCTGATTTTTAGCCCAAAATCCGCGTGTTCTCTGAGATCTTGATTGCTTCAGAAAAACGACCAAATTAGAAGAGGCTTCCAAACGAGAATTTTTAGAGGCAACTAATGTTCCGATTGGTATCACCTCTATGAATTCTCGAGATCAAAAACTAGAAGTGGTGGAAGTTAGCAAACAATACGCGAGAAAACTTCTTAATAGAATTGGTTGGTTAGTGTGTAAAATACAAATTCAGACTGTTCCAACCAAGTGCTTCAGATTCTTAGACTATCGGTGCAGGTGTGCAATTTGCCAGGGACCTGACAGGAGGGCAGCATAGCATAGTTATAAAGCGAATTCCTGCAATGAAAAGGAGAGTTATACGCAACGATTATGGGGCGTCTGATGAGAACGTTGCATATACTACGGGCTTGGGGTAGTGCCCAACCTTCAGTATCAAATTGGAGAGAGTTAGGGTGTGATTAATATGATCCGTAACCTCCAGATCAATTTGCACCAGAGTGCAAACCCTCATAAGTTTTCAGTGCAGCTCGCTACGGAGATAAAGCCTGATCTAGTGCTCGACAGTGAGTAGTACCGAATTAAGGACCCAGCTTCATGGCAGGTTGACCTAATAGGTACCGCTGTTATCTGCGTTCCGAACGGCAACCCCTTAGGGTTGTTGTCCAAAGCAGAGTACATGGCTTTGTCTGGATTCGTTATTTAGGGGTAACGTTTTTCACCGTTTATCTAATACCAAATTAGACGATACCGGACTTTCAATGCAGGCTTGGTACTCTGTAGGACGCAGTCATCCCCGAGATAGATGAGCTCTCGAAATAGTGCCGAGAATAGAGTTAGTAGTTTTCAACACCGAAACCACACCAACATTACAGTATCGTTGGTGGACCGGTGACAAGTTCTAGAAGACTTCGCGGCAAGTGATCATCCATACATCGAGTTGGTAATGGTAAATGGTAATGCCACTTCTTGATGTGCACAGCTGAGACGTAAACCACAGTCTGCATCGCCGGCTGATCCGCGGGCACATCTAGCAGCCTGAGGGCGACGCATTTCACTTCCTTCTCCTCGTCGTAGCCGAGTACGGACGTGTCATGTTGCTCTGGTAGAATCTGTTCTGCGTTTGTTTCTGTTGGTTTAAATGAAACGATACACCGAGTTTAATTAATCATCACCACCGGCGCAACAACCGGTATCCCGTCTAGGCCTGCCTTAATAAGGAACTCCAGACATCCCGGTTTTCCGCCGAGATACACCAATTCGATATCCCTAAAAGCTGTCTGGCGTCCTGACTTACGCCATCGCTCCATCTCAGGCAGGGTCTGGCTCGTCTCCTTTTTCTACCATAGATATTGCCCTTATAGACATTCAGGGTTGGATCATCCTCATCCATACGGATTAAGTGACCCGCCCACCGTAACCGATTGAGCCGGATTTTATCGATAACCAGAAGGTCTTAGTATCGCTCATAGATCTCGCCGTTATGTAGGCTACGTAATCGCCCATCCTCATGTAGGGGGCCAAAAATTCTTCGAAGGATAGTTCTCTCGAACGCGGCCAAGAGTTCGCAATTCTTCTTGCTATGAACCCAAGTCTCCGAGGAATACATCAGGACTGGCAAGATCATTGTCTTGTACAGTAAAAGCTTTGACCATATTGTGAGACGTTTCGAGCGAAACAGTTTTTGTCAACTGAAATAGGTTCTGTTGGTTGCCAACAACCTTGCGCGGATTTTATCATCGTAGCTGTCATCGGTTGTGATTTTTGACCTTAAATAGGAGAAATTATCAACGGTCTCAAAGTCTTATTCTCCTATCTTTATTGTTCCCGTTTGACCAGTGCGGTTTGATGTGTTCGGCGTCAGTTAAACATTAAAAAACCTTATCCCTAAACACCCGATCCACACAAGCCCGTTCCCTCGGTCTTTGGCAAGAACACTCTGCTCTGTTGTCTTCATCCTGTAGCAGATTTCCGCAAACGTCTTGCCTTCCGTCGGCTTAATGACCGGAGCCGATGGTCTAGTTCTTCTTCGTTTCCTCGTCTTTTCTGCTCCTGGCTTTTGGTTTTCAGTTTCCTTGTCTTTGGACAGAGGGGTTTCTGGCGGCGTAGTCAGTTGTTTCCTTTTTTCGTTCTTTGCCTGATTTTTTTCGACACTGGAAACTACTTTGATAAAGTCTCCTCCAGGTGCGTGGTCTTCTTTCCGCTTTTGCCAGTTCACTTTGCAGTGGGCCCGTTTGACGCAAGCAGCGTTCTCAGCGGGAAGTGCGACTGTCTCTCCTCTCTAATCATCTTCCGCTGCTCTCCACATTCGCCTATAGAAGGAGTTCCAGTCCAATAATTCCTACAGTTCCATCAGCCCGTTTTTAACACCTTTGCCTCTGGTGGAATATTACTGCGCATTTCCTGATCAGCCTTTCCTCTTCGGCTTTAGCTAGGACAATCGACTGGACTTCCACTCCGTTTGTATCCAAATCCATCAGCTCAGGGGCACTACAAGGTATTGGGGTTGCCAGCTCCACACAGTCAGTCGCGCCACTTGATAAGGTTTCTTCTTTATTTGGGCGTCCCGGTGTCACATCGGGTATGCCAGCCCTCGCTGTCTCTCTCGTTGATCGCTGCGGTGAACGACGCATTTTTTGCTACACCCAAACGTACTCACCTCTTCTTCCTTCTCTGTTGTTTCGCAGTTTTTTTTTATTAATTTATGTGTATTCTCCATGGAAAACTGAGCAGTGCATTGTGGGCAAGGGAGCGGGCCACAATCGTCAGGACCTACGCTTAGTTCATCCCGGAATTCACGGACGAATCAGCGCTCGCTTGGGGTTACCACCTTGTCAGAGGTAGGCTCACATCACCCCATCGACGTCGACAGAGAGCACTACCTAGGACGCAGATATACTGCCAGCTAAGGGGTCAGAATTACTTACTCAAGCACCTCGGGGACGTCACATCCCGTATTGTAGGCGACCCGTAAATGATCGCTGACGACCTCTGAGTGAACATAAGTGTGACAGTACCCCGCACTTGAGTAGTATTGATGACAATAGAATTTGTACCTGTCGGTACTTCTATTTGCTACTCTCTAGCATTTTGCCAATCTCTAGCATTTTTAGATCTGCCACTACCCACCTTACCCTAGCTTCCGAGCATACCTCTTTTGCTAGTTTCCAGTTCTCTTTTCTAAACCTTTTATTCGTTTTTGAGGTGTCAGGCAGAATGCTGTCGCCTGCCACCGTAGGGTAGAACCCCGGGAAGTGAGTTCTGAGAAGCAGGTAAACTCTGGCCTCCTTATTCTCGGTAAATGCCCCACCCTCTTTCTTCAAACAGGCAGAATATATTGCCCCGCCTTTGGCTACAATTTTGTAAAACCTGGCTGCTTCTGTGATTTGTTCGATCCGTTCACAGAATTTCCTGATGCTGTTCCGTTTTGCTTCCTTGATCGCGCTGCTATACGCAGTCAGTGCATTTTTGTATCTCGGCTAGCCCGAGGTTCCGAACCTCTGTTCTAAATTACGTTTAAGAATTATATAAGCTTTTAGTTTTTCACAAGAGGAATCCTAAATTACCTGCATATTTCCTCCTTGCAGATCTGCCCCCGGTAGACCCAGAGCTTTTTAGTCAGCACTGTTCCAATGTGCTTCTTGGAACTTGCCCTTGCAATTACCACAGATCCAGCTTTTGTAGGGATATCTGGGATATCTTAGTGTTGGTAATTGGTTCCGTCATTGTTTGGAGCTCTTCTCCACTATCGAAGTATTACTTCCTCCGACATGGCGCGTCCTTGTCCACCCTTATATCTAGAAGTTCTAGGTCTAGGTCGTCCAGCTTCTGCTCTTCACTGGGCAGCAGGTCTACTTCCCTGAATGATGCAGTCCTTTCCGCCTCCGGGGGTTTCACCAAATTTCGTTCGAATCGGTTTGAAGAAAACTGCATTTGACAGACAGACAGGCAGTCAATCAATTTTAATAAGTTTTATAAAAGTAGTTCCTTTGTTTCCTGTAGTTTGTTCTAAGCAAAACTATTAATAGAAAAAGTTTCGAGTTTAACTATAGATTTTATTTAAGAATTGCAGACATGTGTTTCCGACACAACATGTGTCCTTCTTCAGTGCTGGTTTTGTAATAACTGTATTACAAAACCTTTATCATTGCCTACTATTTGGTTGATCTGTTCCTTACGCAAATTTAACACTTGCTTATATATAATGGCAAACTGATAGTCAGGTTCACGGATCTTCGCCTCTTATACGTATGAAATTTTCCACACTCCGTAGTAGTGTAGGTCTTTTAGACAGGGGCACCTTTCTCGTTATACCATCAAGCAGATAGGAAGGAAGGGTAGCTTTGTACTGATGAAGGAAGGGGAGTTATTTTCTTCCGATTATGAAACTTGAATTGAAATAATAAAATAGTGAAAGGATGAATTACCAATGCAATCTACCCTCATATCTGAAACAGTCTTCCAGGGTTCAATTCCCTACTTAAAGAATCTTCTCGTCAAACCTACACTTTTTCTAGAAAATCGTTAATCGTAAACCTGATGATTTTCCGCTTTCCCATTCACCTCCTCTGCCAGGTAACAAATGTGTTAATTTCTAAGAATTTGAATCTAAAACAAACTAAGCCACCATTGGAGCGTCGATACACTATCAACACCGCCAACAAGGTCTAACAAACGCAATATTGGCTACCAAATGCCACGAACTTCTCCGCATGTTTCGCAAAGCGTTTGATTGCGATTTTATGATATCAATCAGCAAAGCAATACGCAATGGTCGTGAATGGCATATTAAAATTATTGGATATGTTTCATTGATAAAACTTGCAGTTTTCATTCATGGGAACGAGTGGTAACAACGGTGGTCATTCAGTGGAAATTTAAGAGAATCTGGGCTTATACATATGAATGAAAATAATGAATGGCTGAGAAAAGTAACGTAGCGGAAAAGCGGAAAATAATTCACTTTATAAATTTGTATAAATAGATTTTGAGTAGCAACGAATTAAATTGAAATTTGACAGAGCAAGCGTTTGGCTATACAACGAGCCAAATGCCCCTAAACCATTGCGGTCTTGGCTACTTGAGATAACTTCCAGCCAGTACTTTATCTTAAATCCATCTTTGATACGGTCAGATTTTTTTGGAAGTAGGTAGATTGTTTGGTAGTTAGACGGAATGATAAAATAATTCCCGTCGATTTTTGTGGATCAAAAGCATCAACTGCAAGTACACATGAAGTGCGTACAAGAAAACAGAGGTTTATAGTTACCATCATAGTTACGTATAATGACGCATTAATGGCATAACATTTAGATTAAATTTTAATTGAATGTCCAAAGAAGCAAACGCCTAGAGCTTCTGTGGATCTTCATTCTCTTGTGTCAAGCGTGCGGCGAAATCCAGTTCATTGAAAGGCGGCACTTCCTCTAAGAATTTTTACTATAAACATTTTATACCAAAAGTGATCATAAACCCTTTTCTCTAACAGTTAGTACCAAAGTACAAGTATATGACAATGCTATCGTACAATTAAGTGTGTTTCGGCTAACTGACTGATGTCAGCATTGAGAGATATTTGTGTATGTTTTGCATGACTGGGTGATGCCTGATGAAATGCGGGCAATCGGTTTTGCGGAACAGAAACGAGCGACTTCTTTGTCTAGCGCAGCAGGTAGAGCATTTGACGATTCGCGTGAAAACCTGAGATCGAGAAAAATTTCTTTTACCTCCTGAGGAATAAAGTTCCGCGGTAATATACGCTTGATAGAAATTATACGCTGAAGACATTTCCGGAAATTTGTTTGTGTTATAGACGCATAGGTCGACGTCAGTGGGAAATCAGTTTCCTTAGGTGAAGGTGAATATTTTCAAAGGACTCTGGTTTCGGCATGCCGAAATGTGGGATTTTCACGCATTCAAATGACCCTCAACTTTCCTTCCCAGCCGAGTTAGCTTATTTTAACTAAGTCTCCATTCTTCTGTGACTTCTCCGCTTCTACACTGCAGGAAGTATCCCCTCAGACATGAGCGCTTTGAACAAGTCGAAAAAACTTGTCAGTTATGGATTTCACGGCAATCTTCAGGCCTTTATTTGATGTGCCGTCCTGATCAGGGGCTTTACTGTCGTTTATTCTACCGCAGATCTCCAGTCACTCGTCGCTAGTGCAAAAGTCGTAGAGGTCGCTGGAAGGTGTTATTACTCCCTTCTTGTTAGGGATGGTTTTTAGCAAGGGGTTAAGGCACGTGATCTACGGAGATGAACACCTCTAAACCGTCGTAACACAATTCTGTTGGCATTTATCCATAGCTTGCATTATGGTATGTTCGTGTTCGAGTGGACCTTCTTCAAACATGCTCTTTTGTTTCGCTGAATGGCTAGTTCGAAGTTCTTGCGGGCTTCCTTATTGGCATGCTTTTCTGCTCCTTATCGATCATACCTCCCGCTCTCTGAGACGGTCGCCTGAGTTGGTGGCAAGTCGATAGAAAGTGACCGGCCCATTATTCGACTAGTAATTGAGTTTGAGGAATGACCATTTCCTAAGCATCGACGCGTCATTCGCCTTGGCGATGCATTCCGTTACATGGAGAGCTCTATCCGTGAAGGTGCCTGCTTGTTAGACTGGTTTTGCCACTGCTGCATGAATGTTTGCTTATCTATCGCATTTGTAAACCATCATGATGTTCTTTTCGATTTTTGCTTCCAACGTACAGGTTTCATACCATGTGACTCCCTCTACAGTTAAAAAATGATTGTCTGGTGGTAGCTGTTCATGAAGTCTTCACTTACTTGCCAGGATATATAACGTGCAAGCGCGGGGCCTTTCCGATGGGAGTGTATGTCATCTTCGTTGGGCAATAGTATATTCAACAGGCGAAATGCCCCTAATAAACTGCATCCCTTTGTTATGTTCTCTTCGCTCCCCCACTCAAGGGCCGATGCATTAAGGTTATCGGCAATTACCCTTGGACGCCAAATTCAGACCATGTAAGGTTTGGTGGGAAACTATACAGAAATGCACTGCTTATTTTTGCCTACACAAAACCACTGGCAATCTCCATTTCGGATTGGTAGGTGATCTGCGCAAGCAAATGCTGTAATGACTGGGGTATACTTTAATAAACCTCCTTTTTCATTGCTATTAACGCCTTCCTAAACTTCTGGCATTTACCACCTCCGACAATATGCCGGTTATCCCGTCTCTCCATTCGTTTGCATAAAATGGCATTTGTGGTCCCCATTGTGCTCCTTGGCAATGCGTCCTTTTCTGTACACTTTCGGTAAGGCTCCAAGCACTTCTTGAATGAGATCTGTTTTCTTAAACAGCAAGCAACCCATCTTCTGCGCTGCTTCCTCTGGCAGTCATATTATTACTGTTTGAGTGGCGCCATAAATTTTTCTCAGACACACGACAGAATCTTCTCCTAATTCCTTCAACTTGAATTATTGTTCCAAGACAGTGCAGACTTTTCGCTGGATGCAGCTTTCTTGATCTCATCTTCCTCCCCTCCTCAAGCGAGTTTATAATTTTGACACGAAGGCCTTCAGTTTTTCCTATGCCGGATTTTTCCCGCTCAAATATGAGATCCCCTTTCTGGCCCCTTCGGAACTTACCGACATTTCTGTCAGGTCTCTTAGGTCGGGGTCAACTTTGACCTCTGCTAGTATCACGGCGTATGATACATTTCCTTTACTGGAGATTACAGTTGCCTCTGTGCGAATTCGAACCTTTTTTCTTACGAACTTGGTCCATCCTCCGTTTTCATTTCCCTTGATTTCTCGCTAGGGGTACATGTTTTCTCTTTCCGAACTGTTAGTTCTGTTTGTTGGACTGGTCAGAATGCTTTTTTTTTCATTTATATGCCTGCCGATTTCCTATAGATTTTTCTTTTTGTCTAGGACTTTTTTATTTACCCAAAACTAGATGATCGTGCGGTCGCTTGTGGCTTGGTTGGGATAGTAGGTTTTGACATTTCCTTCCTCCATAACTTATTGAGCCGAATTTCATCCAAAACTATCTATGAGCTATACCACGACCGTCTGCGTGGTATAGCTCATAGATTTCATCCTTTTATAGGCTACGGAATCGTCCGTCCTCATATAAGGGGCCAAACATTTTTCGGAGGAATCTTCTCTCGAACGCGGCCAAGAGTTTGCAATTTTTCTTGTTGTCAACCTAGGTTTCCGAGGAATACATGAGGACTGGTAAGATCACCGACAATTTTTTTAATCCGAAATAGGCTTTGTTGTCTGCCAACAATCACGCATGGATTCCATCGTCATAGTTGTTATCGGTTGTGATTTTCGACCCAAAATAGTTTAAATTGTCAACGGTCTCAAAGTGGTAGTCTCATATCTTTATTATTCCTGTTTGACTAGTGCGATTCGATGTTATTCGTTCTTTAGTTTTTGACGCTGACGGTGCCACCGCTTCGTACTTCGAGTTGCCCTTATTAATATGCTGCCTAAGATTTCGTGCCCCTGCTCGATCTGATTGAAGGTAGACTGTGCATTTTGGAGAGGATGGCGCCTCTTGCATTGCCATCTGCATCGCATTTTATATATGGGACAGTAGATGGTATCCTTCTCCGACACTGCGGTCTCCTCAGAAGTCGTGTGAACGTTAAGGAGGCTTATATTTCTAAATTTGCCTCGCAAATGCAGGATGCATAACCTTTCGATTACGTTTTCAAAGCAGAAAATAGCAGGTTTCACTTTTTGACTGACTAGGAAACCGAACCCATGGTTTACTGGATTGCCCCTATAATCTATGGTGTATTGGCTCATCTCCAGGAAACCGGTCCCTATCGAGTGCATCTTTTGCAATGCTTTCCATCATCATCAATGGCGCAACAACCGGTATCCGGTCTAGGCCTGCCTTGATAAGGAATTCCAGACCTCCCGGTTTTACGCCGAGGTCCACCAATTCAATATCCCTAAAATCTGTCTGGCGCCCTGACCTACGCCATCGCTCCATCTTAGGCAGGGTCTTCTTCATCTTCTTTTTCTACCATAGATATTGCCCTTATAGATTTTCCGGGCTGGATCATCCTCATCCATACGGATTAAGTGACCCACCCACCATCTATTGAGCCGGATTTTATCCACAACCTGACGGTCAGGGTATCGCTCATAGATTTCGTCGTTATGTAGGCTACGGAATCGTGCTTTTAGATCAGCCTTTGCGAAGGGGTATCGGCTAGCTGCTGGGCAGTATTTGATCTGTACAGCGGTGCACGTTTCATGAGAAAATGCCTCAATTGTTATTCTGTTTTCGTTGCTGGGTCCGCCGTTGTGTTGTCAACTCAGTCCAAAGTTCCTTTCGTGACTTGATTCCGTGTAGAGTTGTCGGCCTTAACGAATATCCAACCTGGAAGACCAGCTGGTACAATTTATCCCGTTTTTTTTTTAACTCCACTGTTACCCAAAAACCCCAAGCTTTCGTCAATACCTGTCCACCTAGTGTCATCGGAATACACTAGCCTGACACTACTTTAAACGAAGAACTGTCGGTGCACAGACTTGGCAACGACAGCGCACTGTGATCGGAAAGCGGAAGTGACAGTGGATAGGTCCCACGTCATGGAGGGCGACAATTGCATTGCTGGCTACGCCATGCAGTGGAATCCACTCTCCCAAGATGCCCAACGAGTGGACCACCCCAAAGGCGCTTGGCGTAGAATAGTCGAGTATGAGTGCGAGCGTCTCGTGAAGGCGTGGTGGTGTTGAAGGGTATTTCAGGTAACCATGAATGATCGCACGTGATTGGGGTTGACGTGCTATACCCCACCAAGGGTTGAATGGAAACCATATATATATTCATGTCCTGATGTGGTATAGTGTGCAAATTCAATAGGCGCCGTCGCTGACGGTTACTTGAAATGCTATTTAGCTCTACCACGACTTTCTGAGACACCGACACTCCTTCTCTGCTCTTCTGTGCCATGTGCCCTTGGGACAACGCTCCCGTTGGCCATCTTGGGAGAGTGGATTCCACTGCATTTTGTAGCCAGCAATGTAACTGTTGCCCCTCCTTAAAAGAGTTGCAGTATCTATTCTATCTTAAAATTAGTCCATACCTTTAAGTTAGATTTTAATCTAACATTAATTCTCACTAATAATATTTATTACATTTATTTTCTTTCAAGGATATACTAAAGCGGCGATTCTCCCGAAGGGTGCGCGAAATATTGTCGTACGTGAAAATGCCTCATCCGAAAACACAATTGCAATTTCCAATAGAAACAAAAACTTTTATTTAAACGGGGGCAAGTGAGACATGTATTTATTTGCATTTATAAATTAAAAATCAATTAAATGCCTTTACCTTTAGTCGTGAGGAAAGTGACGGAGAGAAAGCGCTTGGAAAAGATCTTGGAATATACCTTCATCCTCAGCCAAATCAGGAGGAACTCTATATCGCTGGACCATTACATCAGACTTTGGTGTTTTATGTAATAATTTTACTGATTTTCAGCTAATTCCTTTTACCTTACCTTTACCCTTTTACTGCTTTAGGTCGTATTCTACGAACCCAGGAACATTGGCTTCACCTACGAGTATTATATACGTGACAAAAATTTCAGGGTTTATTCGAAGAAAACTAAACGTCGTAGGGCTGATAAGAGGCAAGTGGAAGTTAATGAAAATTGTGGTAACAAATCAAAACCCAAATATCACTGGGATTTTGTGGAATGGAGTAAATGTAGTGCCCGTTGTGATGGAGGTGAAACAATCGCCAAACCGGTTTGTGTCAACACTCAAGAAGGTGGCGGCATTGTTAGTGAAGATTGTTGCAAGGATTCAGATAGGCCCGATCCGAAAGTGAAGATATGTAACAGAGGGCCTTGCAAAGCGAAGTAAGTGCCTTGATTATGTGTTCCATTGACCTTTGTTTCTTCTAGAAATCCTTTTACTGGAATCGGTATCGATAAGTATACAACTGTCATACAAAACTACTGTGACAATCAAGCTTATGGGGTATGCATCTTCAGCGACATATCCTAGCTTCCATTTAAAATTTCCTGAAGTGCCTACTCTTCCTTGGCTGCTCTCCACTACCTAGTTTTAGTGGGACTTATAAGGGAGCGGATCTTACTGAATTTGGTCTGTTTAGTTTGCACGTAAGAGAGAAAACGGCGGAGGGGATTTTTGAAAACTTCCCAGAAGAGAGGAAAATTCTTGAGGACTCGCAGTGGCCCTTATACCATTTGTGAATATATTTCTCTTGAAACTAATGCATTTGAGCTGGATCGGAAAATTGTGCACACTGAAAGGAATGAGGACTGCCATTCTTTGTTTTTTGTAATTACTTTACCATTATCTATCCTTTCCTTGAGGATGACCCACTGCTTTCTTCTTCCCTCCAGGAGTCAGTCGAGCGTTCCTCAGACAATTCTTTCCAACATTGATTGATTGGCGTTCAAAGGGTAGTATAGGTCCCAAGGTGAAACGTGGATTGGTACCCACGACGGAGCATAAAACCTGGGAAACGCCTGCTGAACCAACACCATAGTTCTACTACCAAACCCTATCTCCACCTCCACGTGGTGATCTCTGGGAGTTCTTTTTTTATGAAAAACTGCAAACGAAGGAGGAGGATGTCGAGTCTCCCGCGCTTAAAAACGGGACAAAATGCACCAACTGGTCCTCCAGGTTGGGGGTTGGGTAGGGCTGACAACCCTACATGGTAAACCGATGTTACGTAGCCACGAAAGGAGCCTCAGACACGATGGACAACGGCGAACACGGCAACGACAACGGATTAAAAATTTGTGCATTTTCTCCTGCAACGTGCTCTCTCTGTACAGACCGAATACTGCTGAGCAGCTAGCTGATAATCAGTCTTAATATAAGGCTGATGTAACAGCGTTGCAAGAGATGCGATGGGCAGGGACCGGTTTCCTGGAGAAGAGCCGCTACACCATATATTATAGCGACCATTCAGTAAAGTATGTGCTAGGAGAATCGACTTAGCAGACGGAAAAAGGAAGCCTGGGAGAATCAACAAGTCTGTGAATTCGAAAAGTGCAAGGAGCAACTGCACCAGGCACGGAAGTTTTACCAACAAGTCAGCACGATGTAGCTTGATACACCTCGATGCTTATCCTGCCGAGACAAAGAGGGAGATATGATTTCCGACAGAATGGGTATATTGGACCAATGGGTTGAGTATTTTGATGTACTGCTCAACAACCAAAATATCGGCGAGTTGGAGGTCCCGCCAACTGAAGGCGACGGACAAATGCTGCTACCATCAAGCTTAGAAGAAACAGTCTGTGCAATCCATCGGGAAAGCAAGCATAGAAGAAACAGTCTGTGCAAACCATAAGTCGCCAGGAGCCGATGGAATTACATCCGAATTGGTTAAATATGGAGGCGACCAATTACACCAAGTGGTTCATCAACTGATGCTCAAGGTATGGGACAGCGAATCAACGCCTGACGACTGGTAACGAGGCATTGTCTGTCTCATACATAAAAAGGGGGATATCACGCAGTGCAGCAATTACAGAGGTATCACGTTGCTGAGTACCATCTATAAGATATTCCCCGCTATCTTGCTAGGCCGGATAGCCCCATACACCCAGAACATCATTAGCCCATTCCAAAGAGGCTTCACTCCAAGCAAATCAGCAACAGATCAGATTTTCTCCGTGCGGCAAGCGATGGAAACACTGTTGGAATATGGACAACAGTTGCACCATCTGTTCATCGACTTTAAAGACGCCTATGATAGCATAGCCAGGGTAAAACTGTACACAACAAACAACTGTAAATTCGGTATCCCGATGAAATTGATAAGACTGACTCCGTTGACCCTGATCATGTATGCGAGTTCAGATAAAAGCAGCAGGATCACACTCAAGACCATGATGCTGTGGTAAGTGCGAGGGTACGATCCAACTACTGGCCTATGCTGATGATATCGACATCATGGGTAGAACGACCTGAGACGTACAAACTGCACATTAATGAAGGCAAGACAAAATATATGGTGGCAACGGTATCACCAAAAATCAACCAATCAACAAAATCAAACCACACTGGTCAAACACGAAGAAGAATAAGGATAGGAGAATACAACTTTGAGACCGTTGATAATTTCTCCTATCTGGGCTCGAAAATCACAACCAATAACAGCTACGACGATGAAATCCGCGCATAGTTTTCGGTAGCCAACAGAGGTTATTTCAGTTTACAAAAACTGTTCCGCTTGAAACGTCTCACCATAGGGTCAAAGCTCTTACTGTACAAGACTATGATCTTGCCAGTCCTCACGTATTCCTCGGAAAGTTGGGTTCTTAGCAAGAAAAATTACGAACTCTTGGCCGCGTTCAAGAGAAGAATCCTCCGAAGAATTTCTGGGCCCCTACATGAGGATGGACGATTCCGTAGCCTACATAACGACGAAATCTATGAGCGATACCACGACCGTCAGGTTGTGGATAAAATGCGGCTCAATAGGTTATGGTGAGCGGATCAGTTAATCCGTATGGATGAGGATGATCCAACACTAAATGTCTATAAGCAATATCTATGGTAGAAAAGGAAGACGAGGCAGACCCTGCCTGAGACGGAGCGATGGCGTAGGTCTGGACACCAGACAGCTTTTAGGGATGTCGAATTGGTGGACCTCGGCGAAAAACCGGGATGTCTTGAGTTCCTTATTAAGGCAGGCCAGGGCCGGATACTGGTTGTTGCGCCGTTGATGATTATGGTTGCTAAACACTAATTCTCGACAATGCGTCTGCCACTCTGTTCGAATCATCGCTGACGTGGCCAATATCCGCAGAGAACTTGGAAATGAACGACAATTGTCTAATTAGACGCGCAGTGGCCTTGTCATCCCCCCGTTTGGCAAATGGAGTTTGTAGAGATTGGTTGTCTGTACTCTTGAATAGCGTGGATGCATGAGTCGAGCGGCCGTGCGCTAAGTATTGGACCTCAGCGACTCCAAGCACACACTTTGGATGTTTACCACCATTCCAGAATCCTTAGGTAGCTTGGACAAGGTATGGAGATGTATTTCGTGTTCTGATTCGTTTGCAGAATAGACTAGAATGTCATCCAGATAACTCGAGCAAAAGTCTAGGCTTTGAATTACCCCATCGATAAACATTTGAAAGGTCTGCGCCGCGTTTCGTAAGCCAAAGGCCATCACCGTGTACTAAATGTAAGCCGAAGGGTGTTATTATAGCTGTTTTCGGAAGGTCTTCCTTAGATATCGGAATTTAATGATAAGCGCGGAGTAAGTTTACCTTCGAGAACACTCGCTTCCCGTTCAAGCTCCCCACAATATCCTCAATGTGTTTCATGAGATATTTATCGGGTTTTGTGACTGCGTTAAGCTTCCGATAATCACCGCAAGGACTCCAAGACTTATCAAAGTTGTGTCGATTATGCGGCGATTCTTGATATCCACCAAAAGAGAATAGAATTTTAAAAAATTGACACCAATGATGGGGCGTGAGACGTCTACCTTAACCCGAGTGTTAAGTTCAACACCTTGTCACCGAATGTCTTTATTGCACACGAGGTCGGTGTGGATATTCTGAAATCTAGCTGGCGGAGTATGACGAAAATGCCCGCGCCAGTGTCAATTAGGAAATTGAAGCCTGTCATTCGGTCTTTAATGTATAGACGGCTCCTGACATTCGCACCGTTGCCCGTCTAAATCAATATCGCGACGACTAATTTTCATGCTAAGATGTGTGTGAACACGGTGGACGACATTTTTTTGCTTCATTTCCGATCGTGGTAAAAACACATTCTAGGAACAAATCTGGGTTTTGATCGGCACCTGTGTCGATCAGCGCCTTGCGAACGTCTCGAACTAAACCTGTCGAACCAAGAACGTAAGGTCGATAGTTCCCGTATTAATTCATCTACTTGACTTGGCCGCATTTGCTTCTGTCACGCTTGCTATGTCGGGGTCGCGCACTTCAACAATTTTGTCAGCCATCTCGGCTAGACGTTCTAGCACCGACGTATCAGAGATTGATAAAATAGCCTGAACTCCTGCGGGCAATCTCTGCATCCATAACGTTTTTACGATATTATCGCTGAGGTTCTTGCCAGCCTTTACTCTTATGCAACGCAGAAGCTGACTTAGTTTCTGGTCTCCAAGCTCCAGGTCCGTCAATAGATCCTGCAGCTCGGCGTTCTCGGAACGTGCATATGTACTAAATAGAGGATTTTTAAGAGTATTGTACTTGCGCTCATCAAGGGTATCCTCCATGATGTCCGCTACTTGAGCGAGGACGTCCTGATCCACTTCGCTGATGACGCGATCGAACCTGCCTGTATCGTTGCTCACTTTATAGGTGGGAAACTGCGCTTCCGCTCTAGCTAATCATAACGTTGGTCGAGCTTTCCAAAATGGAGGCTATTTAATTGTTGTTACGCTATCGATGTTCATCTCGTCAACTGCGTCGGAAAATTGGTCGTCCTACGACATGTTTGAACCCGCAGAGACAACGCCGCATGTAAAGAAATTATTCATTTATTTATTCCGCACACGGGGTCACCAGTATAGTGCATCGTGGAGAATCTTAAGAAGCATCTTGATATTATAAATACACGAAAACGTTCTCCAAAGCCTTTGATACCGTTGACCAAAACATTCTCCTTTCGAAACTTTCATTACTAGACTTTCGCCCCTGAGTCATCTAGTGGCTTTCCTCCTATCTATCACACCGTTCCTGCAAAGTTTCTTTTCATGGTTACTCATCTCCTTCCTATGGTGTTCCCCAAGGTTCTACGCTTGGCTCCCTACTCTTCCTGTTGTTTATCAATGACCTCGCCTCCATCCTCACCTACCCGTATTTGCTTTACGCAGACGACCTTAAATTGTTTGCCTCTGTTTCGTCTCCGTTGGACTGTGCTCTCTTACAGTCCAACCTTGATAATTTAGTCTGTTGGTGTTCGGTCAACAAGCTAACACTGAATGTTAACAAATGCCACTGGATGCGCTATTCCCTTAAACCTTCCCTAACATCCTTTTCCTATTCTCTCGGTGGGCAACCCCTTTCACTACTGATCTCCTTCAAAGACCTGGGTGTAATATTCGACGACAAACTTCGTTTCAATTCCCACCTCGTTGACATCATCAATAGAGCTTCGAAAATGTCTGGTTTCTCCTATGTTCCTCTTCCGATTCTACCTCAATCCAGCCTTCCTTTAAACTCTTCAATATATTTTTGATGTACCTTTTGTGAAACAAAATAAATATTTAATACACGCAAAACTGTTATTTTCTTAATTTCAATTCACAAAACTTTTCTTTTGTATAGAAGATTCAAAGATTCCAATGGAAGATTTTTAAAGTGCGTTCGACGGCTACGGAAGTTGGAGGCAGAATAGACCGGTTCTTCTCCATGCGGTCCCTCTGCCCACAACCAACGGCACCTTCTCATCGCTAGCTCTCCATTCCAGTGGCGAATTCTAAAATGCGTGGAGAGCGCCGGTGGCGTCATCTGTCCGCCCGCATTCGCATCGTTCGAATAAATTTCGAATGCCGCGAATCCTGCTGGGCCACATCACTCCGCCCCCAGATGAAACCCAGGGGGTTGCAACGATCGAATCCGGATCTGCGTTCCCCATTAGTCCGCGAAGCGAACGCGACGTTGCTTTGGGGCGCACACGGGTTTCAGTCTCGACAGGGAGACCGCATTTTTGCGTCCACCGATCTCGAGCTGGAAGAAATGTTCTCCCCGCTCGAGAACGCGATAAGGGCCTTCATATGGAGGCTGCAGCGGTTTCCGGACGGCATACGTCCTGACCAGGACCTGCGTGCACGTATCCAGTTCTTTGGGCGCACAGGCAGGTGCGGACGGTGTGGCTTTGATGCGTCGGAGATTGTCCCTCAGCAGACGCACCAACCCCGACTCTGTGAGTCCCGATCTCTTGTCGAAGAACGGATCACTTGGGAGTCTCGGGTTCTCCCCGTATACCAGCTCCGCGGGGCTGGCAGCAAATTCCTCTCGGCGTGTTGTACCTAGGCCGAGTAGGACGAGAGGCAAGACTTGGGTCCAGGACGGATCGTCGCGTGCCATAATGGCGGCTTTCAGCGTCCGGTGCCAACGTTCTAGCATCCCATTGGATTGCGGGTGGTATGCAGTAGTCCGCTGGCATTTGAAACCCAGGAGTTTGCCTAACTCTAAGAAAGGGTGGACTCAAATTGCATTCCCTCGTCAGTGATGACCACTGCAGGGTCGCCAAAGCGAGGTATCCACTCTTGACAGAGGACTTCGGCACAAGATTGCGCCTTAATGTCTTTCAGAGGTATTGCCTCAGGCCACCGCGTAAACCTGTCGATGATTGCAAGGCAATGCTTGTAACCGTGCGAGTCTCGCAAAGGTCCTACTATGTCGAGGTGTATTGTGTGGAACCGCATGGTAGTGCGAGGGAATGAGCCCACTTCTTTCCTTACATGCCTGCAGACTTTACACTTCTGGCATGCGATGCATTCTCTGGCCCAGGAATTAACGTCCTTATTCATGGAGGGCCATAAGTATTTCTCGGTGACTAACCGATTTGTTGTCCTGACGCCTGGATGCGCCAAGTCGTGAACCGCGTGGAACCCTTCCTTGCGAAAGGTGGCCGGAATATATGGCCGAGGTTCTTTTCCGAGTCTTCGCAGCAGAGAGAGAAGTTCGGGCCGAAGATGGGCAACTCCCGAAATTTGTATTTGGGGTTGGATTTGAGGCTCTGAATTGCTGCGTCATTCTCCTGCGCTTTGGCAATAGCCGAGAAGTCGAGCGAGGCGGGGATGTTAACCTGAGGCTGGATGTTAACGCCGGACACGTGCTGGATGTCTGACGTAAACTGGCTTATAAAGCTCAGATGTCGAAGCTGACGAGGGGATGCTTTGTCGGGCTTTTGTTTCAAAGCATACATGAGAGGCTTACGGTCCGTGAACACTGTAAACGGCCTGCCTTCTAGGGAGAAGCGGAAGCATTTCATGCTCAGGTTCGCGGTCGTGCTTCAAGAAGAAGCTCACCGGCTGCCAGACTTGATTCACCTTTTGGTGAAGAGCAGCACCCACTGCGATGTCAGAGACATCAACAAAAACGGCTAGGGGTGCATCTTGCAGAGGAAATGCCAAGAGGGTAGCATCGGCGAGTTGTTGACGGGATTTGTCAAATGCGGGTACAGCCTCTTGCGACCACACGATCTCTCTCATGTGTCCTTAGTTTTGGTGCCAGACAAGTACCCGCTCAAAACGGACTGGTGTTGAGCGGCCTTGGGCAGGAAACGACGGTAGAAGTTTAGCGTGCCCAAGAGCCTCCTCAACTCGTTTACTGTCTTCGGACGCGGGGAGCTTGTAATCGCTTGCACCTTGTCTGGGTTGGGCGGTATTCCGTAAGGGGAAATGGAGTGGCCGAGGAATCTCACCTGTTTTTGAAGGAATTTGCATTTCTCAACGTTTAGAACTAACTGGCCTCAAGGAGATGTTGAAAAATCCGCTCGAGATGGGCTAAGTGCTCAGACTCAGTGGAAGAAGCGACCAAAACATCATCCAAATAGACGAAACAGAGATCGAGGTTTCGCAGGACTGAGTGAATGAACCTTTGAAAGGTTTGCGCCGCATTGCACAATCCGAAAGTCATCCGGGTGAACTCGAAGAGTCCAAAGGGTGTGCATATTGCTGTCTTTGGTATGTCTTCTGGAGCTACAGCGATTTGATGATAAGCCTTGGTTAAGTCCAAGGTCGAAAAGATGCAACAATTCGCGAGATGTTGCGCACGGTCGTGGATGAGTGGAATTGGATATCGGTCAGGAACAGTCTGCGCATTTAGCCTTCTGTAATCCCCATAGGGGCGCCATTCGCCGTTTGGCTTAGGGACCATATGCAGGGGGGAAAACCAACAGCTGTTTGAGAGCCTGCAGATACCCTGTTGAACGAGTTGTTCAAACTCTTTCCGTACAATAGCCAGTTTCTGGGATGGTAGAGGACGCACCTTCGAGAAGATCGGGGAACCAGTAGTGTTAATGTGGCGCTGAACATTGTGCTTCACTGGTTTTGAGAGACTACACTCGGTAATAATCTGGCTGAACTTTTGGAGAAGTGCCCGAATACGAGAGTCGGTTATGTCGAATTAAGGTTGGTCGTGGGATCTATAAGGAACTTATTTTGCAAGTCCACCAGCAACTCATAGTGACACAAGAAGTCTGCGCCTAGTATGGGGAAGCTGACATCCGCCAGGATGAAACGCCACGACAACGTCCTACGCAAGCCAAGACTCACGTCTACTTGCCTATACCCGTATGTGTTGATGCGGGAGGAATTTACTGCCGCCAGTTTGAGGGGTTGTGGAAAAAGTTCATGGCGCCGGGATACGAGAAGAACCGAAACCTCCGCTTCAGTAGAGGTAGAGGTAGTAGTGCCTGCTGAGGGGGTCGAAAATAGTTAGGCGACGTGGCGCTGCGCCCTGGGTGGCCGTCGCCACGACCCCCCGCGGACCTAGTTTTTTGCGGTAGGCGCGAATTTACAAGGTAGCGTACATCTTGTCGCTTTATCACCGAATCTCAGATGGTACCAGCAAATACCTTTGTCCGCAGGCTGTCTTGACCACCTATTACCCGAACGCCCTTTTCGAGTGGCAGACCGTGAGCGAGCTCGCGATCTGACGCCCGAACGCTGAGCGTCCAGCGTCGCCCGCATCTCGGCCACATTGGCTGTTAACGCGGCTATCTCGCGCCTCAAGTCCTCCACCTCGTCCGACGGCGGTTGAACGGGCGCTATGGTCGGGCATACGTGCACCTTGTCGGCCGCAGCTGCCAGTTACTCCAACCGGAGACGCACGAGAGGACCGCCTGGGTGCCCCCCGGGAGCCGATGCAGCCAGAGCGACTTGATCAGGTCGTCGGCGATCTTCCTCCCACCCAATTGCCTCATTTCTCGCAGTAATTGGCTCGGAGTTCGATCTCCCAACGTTAGACCAGCCAGCAAGTGGCCTAGTTTTGCCGACTGACTTACCGACAGGCGCCTGATCAATTCGGTCTTCAGTATCGAGTACGAAGCCGACTACACCGGCTGTGTGGAACTGTGCTTCCAAATGCACGAACCACAGCTCCGGGTTCCGCCGCCGGAGGACGCGCACGACGAGGGCGGTCACTTGCGGGTTCGATCGGCTTGCCGTGTCTTTGTGGTCGACCGACATTTCCAAAAGCTAATAAGACGAATAAATTGTAGTTTTTAAACGAAGACGCGGCGATGCCGAATTTTTCAAAGCCCTAAGTCGACACGGCAGGTTGCACCCACAATATGCCCGCACGAGCTCGAGATTAGTAATTAGTGGAAGTATCCACTCCCCACGCCCTATGGCTTGGGTCCTTTGACTCTATATCCTTCTCTAGCTTTCAGCGTAAAATAAGCCATTCACTTGCTTCTCCCTCTGAGGGCAATATGTAATAAGGAATTTGCTTTCTGTGCATTGTCCTCATTAAATAAATAATTAAAACTGACTACATTGTAATAACGCGTACGTTGAGGAATTTGATTATGACGCTACTACTCAAATTCTGTGAAGTATTTTAGGTCTATTCAGAAATTTAAAAATCCAAAATTAATATGAAATCATTTGCTTCAAACGACATAAAATTAATTTGCTAAAAGCAATTCGGAATTCACCTAAAATATTAATGTTTCACCAATAATTTCTCAAAAAGCTTCCAATATTAGGCGTTAATCCAATACACCAACCACATACTATCTGCTCCACTCAACTTCCCCATTCCGCTATTTCAGATGGCACGTTGGTGAATGGGGCGTTTGTACCGGATGCAAACACCAGCCAGGCTTCCAGCTAAGACACGTGTGGTGTGCAACCGAATCGCCGCATTGGGAGGAAACAGATATTCTCACGAACACCGAAAAGTGCATCCAGCAAGATGGCCCCAAACCGAAATGCAAGCAACTCTGCACGAGCTCCTGTACGCCAGCATGTAGCCGATTTCACCGTGATACTGACCATTATTCGCTTTCGGGGGATTACGACCGAAATTTCTTCCTGGAGTATTTCGGGCGTATAAATACCATTAAATTGAATCCGGAGGGGTTGATTTTTGGAATGGCAAAAACAGCGGATAGAGCAGGTCCGAACGATCCGTATGGAAGTATCAGAAAATGTGATTGTGAAGAAACGAAGTCCAGTCAGCAAAATTCTTGCTCCGCCAAGTATTCAACACAAGAATCAGCTCCTAGTTCGACAGAACCTTATCCGTCAGAACCTTGTCCACCAGAATCCTATCCACTTAATAATTCCTCGAAGGAAACTTGCTCACCAGACACTAGTCCATCGGAACTCGGTCCACTAGAGCCTAATCCACCAAAACCTTTTACGTTAGAACCCTGTTCAACAGAAACCAATCCACCAGAGTTTTGTCCTTCAGAGCTCACTAATCCATCAGATTCTTGTCTGCCAGAACCGTGCCCTCCAGAACCTTATCCATTAGAACCTTTCCCTCCAGAAACTGATCCACCTGAGTCTTACACCCCAGACATTTCTGCAGCTCTTCCATTATTTCGAAAAGGCGAATCGTTTGATTGCCAAGAAAAACAATCTGAAAACAAAATCCAAAACCCAGCTCCCGAATCTGTCCCCGAGTTCTGTCGGGATCAATCTTCAGAGCTTGGCCCGTTGATTCCAATAATTGGGAAAACTTCTAAAAAACATAAGCCACTAGTGGAGTCCCGCCTTCGACTTCGTTTGAGACCTCAACCAATCGTCCATTCCGACCGGACATCAGTAGTAGCTCCTGTTAGACCAGCTCCCTTAGATACCCAAGGAAAAGGGAGACTAATACTCTCCAGCAGTGAGTCTACATCTTTCACTCGTTTCTAGTATCCTTAAAACATCAATACTTGCTTTACAGAGAAAATAAAAAAATCCAATGATGGAAATATGAAGGAAAATCTGGTGCTGAATGCTCACAGCAAACAGCACCATCTTAATCCAACCTTTAAGCGAGAAAGAGGGTTCCAACGTCGTCGCGCTGGGTCAAAACGAATTATTCGACGCGAAAGACAACAACCCCAAACCCACCTCCTCCACGGCAAAACACATCCGATGGCTGCCGTTTTGGTAGAAAATCCTGACTCTCAACAGCTGAAACTCCGAAGCGGATTCAAAGGCAAGAGAAGATACAGAAAAAGCCGTCACGGCCGGGAGACATCAACCCGAAAACCCTGTATTGATATTGTTCAGGATAAGATCCCTCAGAAAAGTCTGGTAGTTATCGAGGCGCCGTTGAAGGAGTCACCGTTAAACTTTTCGGATTTCACTTTTGAACATTTGGGGGATGTGGTAAACAATGGTTTTCTCAAACATATGAAAGGCTCTTTAACCAAGCTTCCAATTTTAGGCTTCTGGAACTCTAGATTTAGCACATGCAAAAATCTTATCTGGCACGGAAGCTATAAAGGCCCAAGAGACCACGAGAAATGGAACGAAGGAAAGCCAGTCCGACATAATCGGTAATGAATAGCACCAGAATAGTTGCATCGGAATTCTGGGGAAAGCTGGACGAACTCAGATTTGACGAAGCCATTCTATTGTTTATTATCTATTAGAATATAATCTCTGCATTTGGTTCAAAGATGACACATTTCAGCGCAAAAATAAATTTGAAAACGTTGCTTTTCGAAATACGCTAGGCAGGTTGCTGCCTAGCGTATTTCGTATTTCGAGCTCATTTGGTTGTTGCCTCACTCTTCGGACACTCTCTCACCCTCCCCCCCCCCAAACTAACGTATCCGAAATTCTCAATATCAAGGGAGACATAAGCGTTTAAAGTTTTTCCCAAGATTCCTGCAAAAATCAGCAATTTTACTGGCACTCAGACCCCCCAACCTCTATACCATTTTCAAGCTCAGATCCTCTCCCATTCTCCCCCAACAATAGTGATCACGAATTAAGCTACGTTTTGCGAAATTCTCAATATTAACGGAGATATAAGCGTTTAAAGTTTTTCCCAAGATTCCTCCAAAAATCACCAATTTTCCTGGCACTCAGACCCCCCAACCTATATACCATTTTGAATCTCAGACCCTCACCAATTTTGAAGCACCAAAAAAGTTGTGGAGACGAAGGAGGACTTGATCGGCAGCGCTGCTTGTTTACCGACGGAAGGCAGGACCTTCGCGGAAGACCTTATCGAAATTCGTTAAGTGATCAAGCCCGAGGATACCGGAGGAGAAGTGTCTTCCATCCGAAAAACGAAATGTTGTGTCCTAGTCGAGTTATGCTCGAGACCACAGATAAATTAACATTCTTTGAAGCAATCGGGCCGCTACTGGGGGCGAACATTTTTATTTCTGGACTTGTACCCACGTACTCTCTGCAAATCCGAGACCTTGAGGGCGTCAAGCAGAGGAGGGAGGTTGAAGACGCCAACATGCGCGAATGTCAGGAGGTAACCAATGTCCCAATTGGTATCATCCCTGGGAAATCCCGGTGCCAAAAACCCGCTGTGGTGCAATTTGAGGAGCAATGTGCAAGGAAGTGAGGTAATATAGATGATACGAATCCGGGCTGCCCCAACCAAATGTTACAGATTTCTGGGTTACGGGCGCACCTTAGCAACCTGACGGGGGCTTCATAGGAGGGCAAAATACCGCAGATACTGCCAGACATGCCATAAATCGAATACCTGCAATGAAAGAAAATGTTACTTTCTGTGCAGGGTTCGTGATGCGTTTGGTGAGAGCGTTGCGCACACTGCGGGCTCGGGGCCGTGTCCAGTTTTCAAAACAGACCTAGAAAGAGTCTGGACCTGGTCAACATGATCCGCATCTTTCAGATAAATATCTACTGAAATACAACGGTTCATGAGTTGCTAGCGCATTTCCCTCATCAGTGAAGAGCACCGAAACAAGGACTCAGTTTCGTCGCACCCTTACATATCAGGGCTTAGGACTCTTGCCCAAAGCTGAGAGGATGACTTTATCTGAATTCCGTGTTTGGGGGTAACGTTTTCCAGTGTCTTAAAAAGACGCTGATGCGCCAGGCTAGGGCAGTGTGTGGGATTCTCAACCACTAAAACCACCCCTACTTCTCCACCCATATCCCTGCGGAACCACCGTGAGGTTTCACTTTACGGGGAGGGCTCTGGCTTGCACCAAAAGGTTTCACGACCTGGTGGTGTTTCGCAACCATAATACTTCCGCTACTAGCTCATCTGCAAAACCAACCAATATTGCCTCCTTTGGCATGTAAAAGCCGAGCACTCCATCATACATTATGTTCCCCAGCAGGGGTTCCAGTACGGAGCTTTGGGGAACACTTGCTGTCATAACACATTCCTTCGGCCACCCCTACTTTGTAGATCGCAATATTTTTCTCCGACTGTAGCTTCGCTGAAGTCCTTCGGCAAAGTCACGTGACTAGCAGACACAGTGCTTTCAACAGCGGGCAACAGGTTCCGCTAGTAATTTGCTTTCCTACTGTGATGGAACTTGCGTCGTGGCATTGTAGAGTCACATACCTCAGTTATCCGTTGACATAACTGGCTCATTTTTCCAGCGCCGTTCCCTTCGGGTCGTAACCTCCTTATAAAGACGCGAAGAATGTCTGTTCCTCGAAAGCTCCAGTGGATCACCTAACTATCCTAGTTTTTCCGCTTTTGATGCTCACTCGACTACCGCCTTCCCCATTCCTGATGTCGGGAATGATGGCCTGATGGTCACTGTGGGTGTAGTGCTCACTCACCCGCCAGACAATCCCTCTCACCAATGAGGTACTAAGGTAAGTCTGATCGATGATTGAGCCTAGTCCTCTGCTCGGAAGGTGGGCGCGAAGCTTTCAAGCAAGATTTGGTCCCAGGTGTTCGTCACTCGACTTCCCCAGTCTAATGCTGACGCGTTGAAATCGCCGGCAATGATTTTGAGGCTGTGGTCTCTAAGGTCCAACACCGAGCCGTCGCATCTTATATTGCGCTAATGTTGCACTTGGAGCAGCATAACAGCCGGAAATATGGACGCCATTGACTTTCGCCTTACCGCTTTGCCGTTGCAAAGTAATCGAAATCGAGGCATCTGAAGCATCTCTTGAGAGATACTTGCTCTCTAAGTCAGTACACGACCCAACCTATTCTTAGCTTGCCCACATTAATCAGTTTAATCTCTGAATCCCTGAGCGGTCTGTGCAACTCCATATGCCTTCTTCATCTTTTTAAGGGCACTTCCTTTCATTTGGCTAAAGTCAAATTGTTACCTTAGCACAGCACAAATATTCTCTTATGATGTGACCTCGTCTAGGTCTTTGCGCTCAATTACTATTTATTGCTTTCGAGTTTTCACGTCTGCTTGCTCACCTAGCACCTTCTCCACCTGGTCGCGAAAGCTATTCACTGTCTTCACGCTAGATTTGTGTAGTTTCAGTAACAGAACCCCCTTTTTTGTCCACCTGATCCGGCTCATACTGCCACACAGGTCTGTTCCAGATCGGCTTGGACATTCCGAAGGATATCTGCGTAGGATTTATTTCCTTTCTTGGAAATAACGATTACTTCCTTGCACTTCCTTTTTGTGGACAAAGATGGGCGACCTTTGTCCATTCTCCGGGTTTACGAGCTGAAGGCTCTTTCCCTTTTGTCAAAGTTGGACCTGTAATCGAAAAACTACCCAGAACATTAACCAGGTCAGATTTCTTTGGCGATGAGGCTTTTTTCTTCTTGGTCACTTGCTGGACACTAAGGGATTCACTAATTCCATCCCTACTCCGTTTGGCTGCGTTCTCAACTATCTTATGTTGCGGCGGCGTTACCAAAGTCTTTCGCATGGCTTTGCCACGTGACGTTTGGGTCTATTTCTCTTGCACCGCCCTAATATAGGAGAACTTAATACCTCGTATCAGGGCCCTGATATTTTGGTGGCGCGTCACGAAGTCCATTTATACGTTTCCCCAGTGAAACAAACGCTGTTGCAGTTTGCTGCCTTCCACGATCACATTTTAGAACATCAATAGTTTTTCAGTCCTGAGACTCTCCAAGTTCCCTTCCAGATCCTTCGGCGAATCTTGACTGCCTAGGGGTAAAGTTGCCATCAGTGGTAACCTCTCAGGTTTTGAGTTTATTCGAAAAGAATCCGGTGTAGATCTCATTTCCACTCCACTAAGATTTCTTGCAGCATTAGATGCCAAAGTGGCACTGCGTTCGCTGAATATCGGCCGCCAGGAGTCCGCTTACCATCATCATCATCATCAACGGCGCAACAACCGGTTTCCGGTCTAGGCCTGCCTTAATAAGGAACTCCAGACATCCCGGTTTTGCGCCGAGGCCCACCAATTCGATATCCCGAAAAGCTGTCTGGCGTCCTGGACTACGCCATCGCTCCATCTTAGACAGGGTCTGCCTCGGCTTCTTTTTCTATCATAGATATTGCCCTTATAGACTTTCCGGGTAGGATCATCTTCATCCATACGAATTAAGTGACCAGCCCACCGTAACCTAGTGAGTCGGATTTTATCCACAACCGGACGGTCATGGTATCGCGCATAGATTTCGTCATTGTGTACGCTACGGAATCGTCCATCCTCATGTAGGGGGCCAAAAATTCTTCGCAGGATTCTTCTCTCGAACGCGGCCAAGAGTTCAGAATTTTTCTTGCTAAGAACCTCAGTTTCCGAGGAATACATGAGGACTGGCAAGATCATCTTGTACAGTAAGAGCTTTGACCCTATGGTAAGACGTTTCGAGCGGAACAGTTTTTGTAAGCTGAAATGGGCTCTGTTGGCTGACAACAACCGTGCGCCGATTTCATCATCGTAGCTGTTATCGGTTGTGATTTTCGACTCTAGATAGGAGAAATTGTCAACGGTCTCAAAGTTGTATTCTCCTATCCTTATTCTTCCTGTTTGACCAGTGCGGTTTGATGATGTTGGTTGGTTCGTCTTCGGTGCTGACGTTGCCACCATATATTTTGTCTTGCCTTCATTGACGTGCACCCCAAAATCTCGCGCCGCCTGCTCGATCTGGATGAAGCCAGTTTGTACGTCTCGGGTGGTTCTTCCCATGCTGTCGATATCGTCAGTATAGGCCAGTAGTTGGATGGACTTAAAGAGGATCGTACCTCTTGCATTTACCTCAGCTTCATGGATCACTTTCTCGAGGGCCAGGTTAAAGAGGACGCATGATAGGGCATCCCCATGTCGTAGACCGTTGTTGATGTCGAATGGTCTTGAGAGTGATCCTGCTGCTTTTATCTGGCCTCTCACATTGGTCAGGGTGAGCCAAGTCAGTCTTATTAGTTTCGTCGGGATACCGAATTCTCTCATGGCCGTGTACAGTTTTACCCTGGCTATGCTATCATATGCCACTTTGAAGTCGATGAATAGATGATGCAATTGTTGTCCATATTCCAACAGTTTTTTCATTGCTTGCCGGAGAGAGAAAATCTGATCTATTGCTGATTTGCCTGGATTGAAGTCTCTTTGTTATGGGCCAATGATGTTCTTGGCGTATGGGGCTATCCGGCCTAGCAAGATAGCGGAGAATATTTTATAGATGGCACTCAGCAATGTGATGCCTCTATAATTCCTGCACTGTGCCCGCTTACCCACCCTCAGAAACCGCCGGTCTTGGGATTCCGAAGCCCTACACCGTAAAAAAAACTTTCTTTCTCGTCCTACATATTTTGTTTGATTTCTGGGTGTCCTTCCCATAGCCAATTTTTATCCATGGAGGGCGTTTATTTCTCACCTAGAAGAACGGCGACGTACACTGGATGAGTGGCAACTCTCTTGGCAAAATGAAGCTAGAGGCAGATGGAAAGCGTGGCTCATTAGCAACTTAGGTACGTGGCTGAATCAGAGTCATGGCGAGACTGACTATTTCCTTACCCAGCTCCTAAGTGGGCAGGGTACCTCTCTGAAGGCAACATGGTCGTTCTCGTTTTTCTCGCTGTAAAGAAGATAGAGCTCGACCGGTGTAGGGACTGAATGGCAAGGGATTCCTTGAAATAACAGTTCCCTTCCTCCTCTCTCCTCCCTTTGGTCAAAGGAATTCTCTGGTATGAAGGTGGAAGATCTTGGGGGCTAATCTGAAGTGAAGTGACAAACGGTTCGAGGCTAGCTGTCTGACGAATGTTTAGTTGGTAGTCCGAAGATGCACCGTCTCAGAGGAGTCCAACACTTTGCGCGTAAATACTCTCACCTGCTGTATCCAAAGAAAAAGTATTCTGGGGAGTTTCCATACCCTCGGCGAGAAGCGTGCGAATCTTTCAAAATCCTATCATAAACCGTTGACGGAAGCAGAAAGACAGAAATATAATTAGTTTCTTCATATGTAGGTTACTTACCCGCAAATCTTTATCCATTTTAGTCACATTTTACGATAAGCAGGGAATATTTCGCATGCATTCTACAACCCCAAACTTACTGGGAAGTCGCGGAACACAAATTTGCCCCTTTAGTTCGGGAGATTTTGGCCCACGCCTACACCCTTTTTTTTGAGGAGGTGGAAATCATCAAAAGACCAGCCACCGTATGGAATTCGTATCCACTAAAACCACCCCCGATTCGCCCAAGCCCCGTGGAACCACCATACGGTATTACATAACGAGGCGGAGTCAGCTCATATTAGCTTGGTCTCCTTTACGCGGCGTACGTAACCGCGCTTTTCTAGTCTCCTCTGCCTTTCGCAGTTTGCTCTGAATAGATGCGACCATAGAATTGATCGCATCCCAGTCTTTCTGGCATGCTAACATTCTTCGGACCAGATTTGCTGGTACAAGTTCCTCTCCTAGAGTCTCCTCTAGGTTCTTCTTTTCCTCCACAAACCTTGGACAGTGGAAGAATACGTGCTCTGGGTCCTCAAGAACTCCATTGCGATTTGAACAATCAAGTGAGGTGTCTAGTTTAAACCTGAACAGGTACTGGCGATATCTTCCATACCCCGTGAGAAACTGGGTAACATTGTAATTAATCTCACCGTGGTATCTCTCCAACCACTCCTTAATGGCAGGGATGAGCCTGTGTGTCCACCGACCCTTTCCCGAGGGTTCCTAACCCTCTTGTTATCTACTTAGAGATCTCTCCCTTTCGACGTCCTTTGTCTGAGATGCAGGAGAGATAGACTTCCCATTGTATATATCCGTCATCTCACTGCCAAGATGTCAATGGGCGTCATTCCACAGATGACGAATGCTGCATCATCTGAGACACTGAGACTGACCTAAGTTTGTTAGCGTTAAATGTAACCTGTAATGCCTTTCCCCAAACTGGAGCTGCATAAAGCAGGATCGAACTCACTACCCTAGCTATAAGTAACCAGGAAGCATGCCGTGGCTCTCCCTCGTTCGGCATCATTCTTGCCTAGGCCACACTTGCAGTGGATGCTTCGTCATAAGCATACTGCACGTGTTGCCTACAGCTAAGCCCTCCGTCTATCTTCACTCATAAGTATTTGATGGCAGGCTTAGAAGTGGTGATATGATTCCCAATTTGAATACGGCGAAAATTTCTTTTACGGCGCTTGATGATGAGGACCGCTTCCGTTTTTTCCTCCGCAAGTATCAGACCAGAACTCTCTAGTCAACCCTTAACAGCACTGACCGCTTCGGATGAGTATAACTCAGCATCTTTGAGGTACTTTGCGACAACAACCATCGCTATATCGTTGGCGTAGCCCACAACCGTAACTTCGTCCGGAAGGGGAAGATTAAGTATATCGTTGTGGAGGCCTGTGGGACATCCGTAAAGACAATGTACTCCTAGGGTCCGTCATTAGTGTCATACCAAAGCCTCCGTTCTTGTGCATAGCTGTTGACAATAGCTGCAAGATAAACGGGAATGTCAATCTTCGCCAGACATTCCCGTAATAGGTTTCAAGTGGGTGACCCCCCTGGGTCACCACCACGCCATATTTGCTATATAGTACTGCCCTTTCCATGGATTGTATCCTCGGCCAAGCCAGTTACCATTTTGACGGCATCAATGGTTGATTTAGCTTTACGGAACCCATCCTGTCGATCTGATAGGCCTCCCTGGCTCTCAGCAACCGGGAGTAATCTATTATAGATTACACGCCCTAGCATTTTCCTCACAGTCTCCAAAAAACAAATAGGTCTGTAGAAGGTTGGCTCACCTAGAGGTTTTCCAGTCTTAGGCAGTGGCACTAACTTCTGTCGCTTCAATGATGCATGAATTGTTGCACCAACGATCATTATTATTATCCAAATCCGGAGCTTTGCTATCTCCTATTCTAGCGCAGATATCCAGTCGGTATTGCCGCCACATTCAGAGGCCGTTGGGAGCTGTCTGTTCCCTCCCCTCGCTGGGGAAATAACTCCCGGATAATTTTTAACAAGAGTGAAGGAGACGTTATGTGTGGAAATGATCGGCCTCTGAGTCGCCCCATAGAGATTCTATAGGCGCTCCCCAACGGGTTTACGTCCGCCTCCGAACAGAGCTCCTTAAAGCTTTCCCTCTTAATCGGTTGGATGGCGAGCTTGAGGGTTTTGCGGGCTTCGTTACAGGCGCGCTCTTTTTGCCCTTGGTCGGTTCTGCTTACCGCCTTCTGAGCCGCTCTCCTGGCCTCTTCGAAGGCTGGCCAGTTCAGTATTCCACCAGTAGTTTGGTATTCTACTCCGGAATGAGCTCCTCCTAGGGATGGACGCGTCACTTGCTTTGGCGATATATTGGGCACATGGACAGCCCTTTCCGTACAGGGGCCTGCTTTACGAGGTTGGTCTAACCACACCACTATGACGGCCTGCTCATCCAGAGTTCTAGCAGACAAGCCAGACACTTTTCTCGGTTTGGGACATGATGCTCTTCTGCTCGGTGATTCCACCCATATCCCAAAGAAGATTGCCTGGTGATCGCTGTAGGTGTAGTCTTGCTGGTGCAGCAGGACATACCACGTGCCAGTGCAAGGCTGGCAAAAGTTAGGTCTACTATTGAGGCAGGCCCCCTTTCTGAAAGGTGTTCATAACCTTCGTTTTCCAGAATTATATCAATTATATCGATTTGTCTCTCTGCTACACCACTCACGGTCCCAAGCGATGAAGTTGCCAACAGTCACCATTGGACTACGAGCCTTGCGTCGAGAACAAGACTGTCAAGCGTTTCCTCGAATTCGGACAGTGTCAGACTTGGTGGGGCGTAACAGCTGTACACATATATCACGCTTATTTTCGGCGACAGAAAGCCGCTGCATGGCCGACTTCCAGTATATTGAATGGCTTGTCGACCACATGCCCATATCGCCGCTCCACCAGTCGAATCTGTAACCCATACGCGACCGTGACGGTTTCTATAGGGTTCGCAAATGATGTCAATTTTAACCTCGGATTCGTAGGTGGTCTGCGCGAGTAAATCTTAAGCGACCCTGTAATGATTGAGGTTTATTTGAATAAACCTCATTTTTTGATTGAAGTCAGCGCCTTCCTAAATTGCAAGCATTTAGCACTTGCGGCAATATGCCGGTAATCGCGGCCCTCACTTCCTTCGCATAATAAGCATTTGGGGTCTCTATTGCATACTTTCGCAATATGGCCTTCCTCCCCACACCTTCTGCATCGATCGGATCGATCAATGCTGTTGGTGCATGCCTTTGGGAAATAACCAAACGCGAGGAACTTGCAGCACCTCTTTAGAGAAATCTGCTCTTTCAGACGGCAAACAGCAAATTCGATTCGAGCCTTCCCGGCCGCCAATATCTTCTGCGCTGTGTCCACTGGTAATTACCTACTCCCTTAGACCCCAAGGTATTGCACAATCATTCAGAATATGGTGGCTCTTCCCTCCTCCTCACTCAAACGAGCTTGGGACCTTCCATGGGCACGATCCTTAATCCGGGGCTATGAACCACCTTCATGAGCACCTCTCAAATATCGAGTTAAACCTAAAAACATACAGGAAGCTCGGAGTTGATAGTAAAGTTCTATTCCATAGTTAATTTCCTATAAGATGCATCTAACTTCCTAGTGGATATAACTAGTTGAATAATGAAATATGTATCTGACTTTAGTTAAGATAATTGATCCTAACAGTTGTATGTATTGTAGGACCTATCCCAAAAAATTCTTGTATCCATGGGAATATCGGATCATCAGCCATGGGCCTTCAATACTGGGATGCATATCAAAGGCAAATTGTCAGTCTCTTATTATTATTATTATTCTGTTAAGGGAAAGTCGCACCGCGTCCTTGAAGAACTATTCTGCCCCTTTTACTGGTTATAGTGTACCTATTGATCATAGTATCTCAAGCAGGCCTGTAACCGTTAGGAACTTAAGTATGTTCCCCACTTCCAGATGTTTCAGCTTTGCATCTGGTATTAAGTGTTCTCCCAGATGTATCGACCTACTTTGCACAAGTGCCGGACACTGTCCCAGGACGTGCATAGAGGTTTCGTCCTCCTCCTCGCAAAACCTGCAGGCAGTGTCCGTAGATATCCCTAGCTTCCCTAGGTGATAGTTCAGCCGACAATGACCAGTGAGAATTCCCACTATGATTCGGAGGTTCTTTTTGGTGAGATTTAAGTAATCCTTTCACCTCCATATCATGCAATGTTATGGCTTCCAGGTGATCCAGCTTACGCCTCCTAGTGAATGGTACTATGGTGGTTTTGGTTGGGTTGATCCGCAGTCCCACCTTCCTGCATCAGGCACTAGTAACCCTTAATCCAGTTTGGATTCTATCACATAGAAGATACCCTATAATACCCCTATATTTGCCCCTAAAGATTAAAACAATGTCGTCCGCGTAACCCTGGACTTGTATTCCAGTATTAGTTAACACGTCCAGGAGTTCATCTACTACCATACTCCACATCAGCGGCAATAGTACTCCACCCTGTGGACAGCCTTGAGTGGTGTTCATGATAATAGAATTTGTACCTGTTTGTACTTCTATTTGTCTGCTTTCTAGCATTTTGCCCATCCAGAGTGCCAGGGTGTTTCCCACCCCTTTGCGGCTCAGGGCATCCTGTATCTCTGTATGCGATGTGTTGTCGAATGCTCCTTCGATATCCAAAAACGCGCACAGTGCAATTTCTTTTGTTTCTATGACGCCCCGTAGTACCTCTGTCAGCTGATACAGAGCAGTTTCAGTTGACCGTCCTACCCGGTAAGCGTGTTGACAGTGATGTAGGGGATTAGGTTTTAGAACGTTAGTTCCAATATAGTTGTCTATGACCTTCTCCACCGTTTTGAGTACGAACGATGTTAGGCAGATTGGTCTGAAAGATTTAGGGTGAAAAGGATCCTTTTTACCCGCTTTCGGAATAAAGACCACTTTTGCCCGTCTCCATGCCCTTGATATGTAACCCAGTGCTATGCTCCCCCTTACCACCCTGAGAACAGACTCTAAGATAATTCCTAGGCCTCTCTGGATAAGTGCTGGGAAAATGCTATCTACTCCGGGAGATTTCATTGGTTTAAAAGTTCCCACTGCCCATCTTAGCCTAGCTTCTGAGCATACCGCTTTTGCTAGTTTCCAGCTCTCTTTCCTTCTTTTATTCGTTGTTGGGGTGTCAGACAGATTGTTGTCACCTGTCGCCGAGGGGTAGGACCCCGGGAAATGAGTTCTGAGAAGCAGGTGTACCCTGTCCTCCTCAATCTCGGTGAATGTCCCATCTTCCTTTTTCAAGCAGACAGAGGATATTCCCCCGTCTTTGGCTACGGCCTTGTACAGCCTGGTTGCTTCTGTGATCTGTTCAATCCCTTCACAGAATTCCCTAAAGCTGCTCCGTTTCGCTTCCCTGATCGCGTTGCTATACGCAGTCAGTGCATTTTTATACCTCCGCCAATCCCCGGTTTGTTTTGCCCGGTTAAAGAGTTTTCGTACCTCTGTTCTCATTCTGGCTAGGTTATTGTTCCATCATGGTACATCCCTTGATGATTTGACTGTCTTGGCCGGACAGCTGGCCTCATATGCGTCAATCACGATTGTGTTGAGGTTTTCCACCACCGTTTCTAATTCCAGTTCGCTCCTGATGTCACCGCCCCCTTGAAGGTGGGCAATGTTGTTGCTCAGTTGCGTGGTGTAGGATTCCCAATCCGTTCTCTTGGGATTCCTTATTATTTTTTTTATTTCGGAGTTACCCTCAATGTCGAATCTGATTATCCTGTGATCAGACATTGAGGGTTTATCCGACACCCTCCAATTCCTGACCATCCCGTTCATTAGGGTATTTCCTAGAGTTATATCTAGTACCTCTTGTCTGGTGCTGGTCGCAAATGTTGGAGTGTTCCCTACGTTGTATATTTCTAACTTATTGCTAAGAATAAATTCGAGAAGGTACTCACCTCTACGATTAGTGTCGCGGCTTTCCCAGACTTCGTGGTGGGCGTTGGCATCGCAACCGAGAAAAAGTGGTAACGCCCTCTCCTCGCAATACTTCGTCAGCTTTGCGACTTGTTCCGGTGTAGTCCGGCTCTCGTCTCCTGGGAAGTATCACGATGCTACAACTGCCTCTCGAGTGCTCCTCCCGGCTTCCAATGAGACTTGGATAGCCACAAGGTTCCCGGTTAAGAACTCTGAAAGACATATGTATTTTAAATTACGTTTGAGAATTATGCAAGCTCTTGGTTTTTCACAAGAGGAGTCCCAAATTATCTGCATGTCTTCTCCTTGCAGACCTTGCGAATCTGCCCCCGGTACACCCAGGGCTCCTGAGCCAGCACTATTCCAATGTTCTCCTTGGAATTTGCCCTTGCAATCACTGCAGATGCAGCTCTCGCATGGTGGAAGTTTATCTGGGCTATCTTAGTGCTGTCCATTGGCTCCGTTATTGTTTGGAGCTCTTCTCCACTGTCGGAGTGTCTCCCTCCTCCTCCGACATGGCGCTTTCCTGCGCGTCGCTGTCCACCCCGAGCCCTAGGAGTCCTAGGTCTAGGTTGTCCAGCTTCTGCTCTTCACTGGGTAGCAGGTCCATTTCCCTGGTTGATCCAGTTCTTTCCGCCTCTATGGCTTCCGCGACTTTTCCAGGGACCTCGGTAAATTTTTCACCCGATGCCTCATCCGAGGTCTCTTTCCTTGGCTTTTCCTTGTGCACATGCACGTGTATGTTGCCAAATCGGTAGTTGATATGACAACTCCGACGTTTAATTGCCTCCAGGGATCGGTCATCTACCTCGATCGTGAGGAGTTTACCCTTGCCCTCCACCTTGCTTCTGAAGACTCTCCATAGTCGAGTATGGAGATCTTCATTCTGAGCAATTAGGAGTCTCATAAGGTCTTCCGTTTCTATTGCCGCGGCCTTTGGCAGCAAAACTGTCACCATGTGAGCTCCTGGTATATCATCCCCAGCACATGTTGACAGTTCCACCCCTTTCCAGCCTGGCAATCTAGGAACTATGGTTCTAACCCATTCTGCGGTGCCTTCCGTCGAGCAGTCCACCAGTATAAGGCCTGGTCGAAAGCGTATCCCGGTGAACAGCAGTTTCGACGTCCAACCCCTGATCATCTGCTTGACGACAAGTTCCTCAATGATTTCCTGTTCCTCCCGAGTGAGTATTTGCTCGGGAAATCTTTTTGGCAGTATGGCCGAATGTCCTTGACCGTACTAGCATAGCTAATGGCGGGCTTCCTGGGTCCTACCTTCACGCTTCGCGCTTCGCTTGTCAGTCTACAGTCCTATTACAGTTCTTATCCTTGAAATTAATATAATAGTTCGACTTTGAATTACAGAGCTTGGTACTTCCTGTAAATTATCGTAGAAAGTATTCAATTCCTGTAACCAGAACGTCTAATGAGAAAGAGGAATTCGTAAATCCTTTGAATAAGCTGGAACCCTCTCTCGATTGACTATTGTATTCCTGTAGGAATGATGTTAATCGCTTTAGGTTTGTGCTGGGATATGTAAGGAAACTCGATTATGCTATCACCATCAATATCCCAGTGCAGTTCCGCATAAAGCGGATGAGGAGCGGATAAGTAACCTAAATCCCGGCCCCATTTGGTATCTAAACCAACTTTCCAATCTCATCTCGAATCCATTGTTATCGTCGACACAAAATTTATTCATAGGTCCATTTTCCAAATTGAATATCGAGTTAAGTCGAGAGAAACCTCATTAGGACGAAGAGGTCATCAATTAATCTGGACCTAGCAGCAAAGTAACAAAGCAACAAATGAAGTGAGCATTCTCACAATGCCATTCAGAATGGGAGAAGCCAGTTGCTGGCCATCGAACAGAAATGTCAATGGAAATTAACTCCTTGTGCTGGTCCTTATTTGGCTTTCGCTTAGCTTCTTTTCGCTTCGTCCTTGTCCGGCTCATCTGATTGTTCCCCGAGAATGGAGGACGGCTCTCCATTGCACTGGCGATACCCTTGACGACACCTGACACTAATAGCTCTCGTTACTTAACAAATTGAACTCAATTTACTAAAAGGCATATACACTTATAGGAATCCAATGTCAAAAGCAAACAACAAATATCGACTAAATACCAGTGTCTACTCTCCATTGATGGGCTATTCAAGGGAACCACAGTCGGGGTAATCCCTTCAGAGTCCGGGTCACTTGTGGAGAAGAATTGATGGCGATGAATTAAATATTCATTCTGTTTGTTAGCCCATATGTTATCGATGAAGGTTGCCGGGAATGGGCCGAAATAAGATGTTGAAAGGTGGATCAGATGACGAGTTGTCAGGGATGATCGAGACTGATGATGACTCCCGAATGCAGCTGGGGCTCACGGCTCCCAGACGTGCCCATGCCATTGTATGCTAGGCGAGCCTCAACCGCCCATCAATCCGGCGTCAATTTATCTTCATAACCTGCCTAACCTACGCCTTTGTCGCCTCCGGGTCGAAATAGATTCACTTTTCAATATTCCAGGACGTAATGTGTATCAAATTCTTTCACAAAAATACGAGAAATTTCATCGCGAATATGTACATCAATCACTTTTATGAATATTTGATTGGCGTAAGAGCACAGTCAACAAATTTCCCTTTCTAAACGCTCCCGTCTCCGCAGACAAGAAAAAAAATCAAAATGTAATTTTATTAGATTTTCTCGTTGAATTACGCGCCTAAGGACATAAGCAGCAACCGTAACAACATTTCCATTTGTACATAATGCTAAAATCATGAACTGAATAATTTTTCCCTACACGTTTGCTGTCACTCCCAACCACTTTTCACCGAAAGGAGTGCGATTGGAACTACGGAGCCAGAGAGCCAAGTCCTAGAAAGGAAGAGCCGCGGCAGCCAGCGGCTCTGTCAATATCCAAGTGCAAAATTCAAGGACATAAAAATTCATAACATGACGAAAATATGTAAAGTAAGAAAACAGAAACGAGTACACTTTCACGACGGCATAGTGGAAGGCCCTAGGAGAAATTCGTCCTGATGGGGCTGAATTCTTCGAGGACGCGCGACGGACGTGTTAAAAGTTATCGTGTACCGTCACGACGTCGTCCTTGATGATTTTCTTTTATAACTCTATACTTTTCGGTAAGTTTTTTCCTGGGAATGTCGGGAATTTCTTTCTCTAGTCCTTTGCGACGAAGGTGAAAGCCATAAGCGGATTATTTCATCTGCATAAGGATTCCGGCGCGGATTGGACGTCAACTAGTATGCAAATAGTATGCCTATCTCCAAGGGCGGCTGTTTTTTTTGCACGGAAAAAGGATTGCTGGAAGTCGTTGATTCCAAAAAGCAGCTGCGAAAACATGCATACATTCGTGCTTACCGTGCAGGTGATAGGGTCAATGTGAGCCAGGATGTCAGGTGAAAATGGCCTTGGGGATAGTGCGAAAGACGTGGCTAACGTTTTAAATTTCGTGCAGACAAATTCCCATGTAAGCCGTGGTAAAATTATTTGTAAGTCAAGGATATACGAATATTTTTCACATTTTTTGCATAATTTTGATAATTTTTTTCTTTTTATTGTGAATGAGGTCTGGGTATGAGGTTTGCAGGTTTAGAGGGCGAAGTGGCTGTTATGAATATGAATTCTCATATGTTCATACGATGGTACTTTTTTCAGTTGCAGGCTTATGTCATGGACAATTCAAAAGGTTTACTTTCTGTTGTAAGAGCTTTGTCCCTTCTATCACAGAGAGTACTGAGTTAGTGCGTGGAGTCGAAAAATCTCCCATTAGGTGCGTCCCTTCTTGCGGATAAGGGAATGCTCGGCGGATGCGTTATGAGGAGGCTCGGTAAGTGGGAACCAAAAGCCCGCCTGCGGATCAAAATTGATGATAGGAAGGATACCCAGAAATAAAAAAAAGACATGAAGAAGCAGGAGAGGTATAAAGTTACGTGCTGGGCTTCCGAGTTCCAGTACTGGTGGTTTTCGGGAGTGCGTTGACATCCAACCGCGGTGCCTCAGTAGTGGAAACCTTTACTGCTATGGCATCTTATGTAGAAGCGCGTGGAAGGAACTAGAACTGGCTCCGAAGACAGACTTGTGCGATTCTTCGCAGATCCCGGCCCATTCGGTCACAAGCTCCGCGATCGAAAACGCTACCTCTAGTGGGGGTGGCAAGCGTATAGCTAAATTACCCGAGTGATATTTGAGGAAGCGACCAATTAGGAGCCGCCTTTATTGCATTGAGAAAAAGATCATGGAACTTTGTGAACTCATCAATGGGCGTCGGAATACTCACCAGAATATAAGGGCCATGATAAGGGGCATCCGTTTTTCGTACGGCAAGGCCCAAGATGAAAGAGGGTTGAGAGCGTCGAGCCAAAAAGATAGAGGAACGATTGAACGAATCAACAGACTGCCAAGTCCCAAAAAGAATAAGCCAGGAAACGGGACCCTTAGCGCTTCAGGTATGAAAGGTTTTGTTTGTTTCTTATGTGAGTATGATTGAGTTCAGAATTCACTTCATTGCGACATTGATATCCAGAATTTTGTATTGTAGTAAATTTACATGGTAAAGACAACTTTGGCCAACAGTAACTTTGTGTGTCGGACTATTGTATGATTTTGATCAAACTTGAGAATTAAATGCTTCGCACTACACTCTATATTCCTACATAACTCTAGGATAATGGGGTTTTCTATTTCCGAAAACATAATAAATATATGTATATATATATTTTTAACTAAATTTGAGCAAATATCAATGTGAAGGCTATTTTGGGGCCTGGATACTGTAAAGAGGCAGCTCCATGATTTTTTGTTTTAAATTATTCGGTTTGGTAGTTTTTGAGAATGGGTCCGTTAAAGAAATTATCACTTTCGTCTTTTCGCGCTACCTGCCTCTCCAACAAATGTCAAAACTTAGATCGACATAGAAAAGTACTCATCAAGACCTTCCATTTGATATCCAACATGCCTATATTCGGTGAAAGAAAATTGTACACCCCCTTCTTTTGGATGTATGAGGATCACCCTTAATCTCAACGTAGAAAGATGTAATTTACTGCATGTCTGGGCGTTCACAGTTCCCACTTTCTCAACAAATTTGGTGCCAATCAGTATAGCTTTTGCTGAGAAAGGTGTGTGTGACAGACGGACGGACAGACAGACATTGAACCGATTTCAATAAGATTTTGTTTTACAAACAAAGCCTTAAAACGGGTCACACAACAAAAAAAATGTAGCACGCATGCAGGACGATTGAAGCTGTCGGAAAAACTCACGTAGCTGCGCCTCCGGAAAAAGGGAGCGAATCTGTCAAAGGGTGCTCAAAGGGTGGTATAGGTCCCAGGACATAACGTGGATTGGTGCCCATAATGGAGCATAAAACCTGGGAAATGCCTGCAGAATCAATACCGACAGCTGTACTACCAAACCTTATCTTCACCTCCACGTGGTACCCCTGGGAGCCCTTTCTTGACGATGGAAAAGTTTTCCGTGACTAAAAGTAGGACAAATTGTACCAACTGATCCAGATTGAGCGTTGGGTAGGACTGACAACCCTACATCGAAAACCATAGATACGAAGCCCCGAAGGAGCCTCGGACTGGACGGATAACATAATGTCGAACTCGGAATTTCCGCATTTCCCATGAAACTTGTGCTCCCTGCACAAAGATGGGGCTGCCAGGCAGCTAGCCGATACCCCGTCCCAAAATTGGGCTGACGTAACAGCGTTGCAGGAGATGCGTTGGACAGGGACCGGTTTCCAGGAGAAGAGTCGCTACACCATATATTATAGTGGCCATCCAGTAAACCATTTGCTCAGACCAGGTATCTTAGTCAGCTAAAAAATGAAACCTGCTGTTGTCGGCTTTAAAAATATAAGCGAAAGGCTATGCACTCTGCGTTTGCGAGGCAAATTTAGGAACATAGGCCTTATCAACGTTCACGCCCCTATTGTGGAGACTGCAGAGTTGAAGGCGGATACCTTCGACAAGGCAGTAGAACGAACCCTCGAAGCCTGTCCCAGATATGATATCAAAATCATATTTGGGGATTTAACAGCCAAGTAGGGACGGAGTCCGTATTCAGGCAATACGTTGGCTCCCATAGCTTACATCAAAATACAAATGATAACGGACTACCAATTATTTAATTAGCAGTGACACACGAAATCATTGTTGGAAGTACCTGGTTTGCGCGGAAAGCGGTCCACAAACAAACGTGGGCCTCTCAAGACGGGACCACTCTCAACCCAATTGATCACGAGCTGATTGTTGATATCAACAAGTCAGCAGGATGAAGCCTTACACTCTTCGATGCTCATCCCGCCAAGACAAAGAGGAAAATCTGATTCCCGACATAATTGGCATATTGGAGCGATGGGTTGAGCACTTCGATGAACTACTGAATAGCCGGAACATCGGCGAGTTGGAGGTCCCGCCAACTGAAGACGGCGGACAAATGCTGCCACCACCAAGTATAGAAGAAACAGTGCGTGCAATTCATCGGCTTAAAAATTACAAGTCCCCAGGAGCCAATGGAATTACAGCCGAATTGGCTAAATATGAAGGCGATCAATTATACCAAGTGGTTCATCAACTTGTGCTCAAGGTGTGGGACAGCGAATCAATGCCTGACTACTGGAAACCAGGCATTATTTGTCCCATGGTGGTAACGTCAGCACCAAAACCCAACCAACCAACAACATGAAACCGCACTGGTCAAATGGGAATTATAAAGATAAGAGACTACAACTTTAAGACTCTTAATAATTTCCCTTATCTAGGATCGAAAATCACAACCGATAGCAGCTACGATGACGAAATCCGCGTACGATTATTGGCATCCAATAGAGCCCATTTTAACTTACAAAAACTGTTTCCCTCGAAACATCTCACCACCGAAGCTCTTTTTGACAATGCAATGATTTTGCCGGTCCTCATGTATTCCTCGGAGTTTTGAGTTCTTAACAAGAAAAATTGAGAACTCTTGGCCGCGTTCGAGAGAAAAATCCTCGGAAGAATTTTTGGCCCCCTACATGAGAAGGGACGATTCCGTAGCCTACATAACGACGAAATCTATGAGCGATACCATGGTCGTTAGATTGTGGATAAAATCCGGTTCAACAAGCTGCGGTGTGCGGATGGGGATGATCCAGCCTATGGTAGAAAAAGAAGACGAGGCAGATCCTGCCTGAAATGGAACGATGGCGTAGGTCAGGACGCCAGACAGCTTTTAGGGTTATCGAATTGGTGGACCTCGGCGCGAAACCAGGATGTTTGGAGTTCCTTATTAAGGCAGGCCTAGATCGGATACTGGTTGTTGCGTTGCCGATCATCACATTCGTGCACTACTCTGAAAGTTTCGCAGCATCACTAAGGAAAGTAGTTTCTCCAAGCCGGTGAAGCACGATGTGCAGCACCCATATCAATACCACCGGCTCTTCAATCTTCTCAAAGGAGCGTCCTCTTTCACCCAAGAAGCTTGCTGTTGCAAAGAGGGGGTTGGAAAATTTGATGAAACAGGGTATCTGCAGACCATTAAACAATTGTTGGTCCTCTCCGCTTCAGATGGTCCCTAAGCCAAACGGCGAATGGCGGTAATGCGTAGATTTTAGGGGTCTGAACACTCAGATAGTTCCAGACCGATGTCCCATATCACTCATCCATAATTTCACGCACTCACTAGCGAATTGCTGTGTTTTTACAACTTTGGATATAGCCAAGGCGTATCACTACCCCGGGAGACATTCCAAAGACGACTATTTGCACACCTTTCGGACTCTACGAGTTCACTAGGATGACTTTTGGCTTGTGCAACGCTGCGCAGACTTTCCAGAGGTTCATCCACTCTGTTTTACGAAACTTAAACTTTTGTTTCGTAAATTTGGATGATGTTTTGGTCGCTTCCACTTTCAAATCTGAGCACTTAAAGCATTTCGAGTGCATTTTTCAACGTATCCTTGAGGCCAGACTTGTTTTAGACGTTGCAGATTTCTACGGAAACAGGGGAAATTTCTCCACCACTTAGTGACCCTGACGGTATCCAACCTAACCTAGACAAGGTTGAAGCAATTAAGAGTTTTCCACTACCAACCACGGTGAAGGATTTGCAAAGGTTCTTGAGCATGTTAAATTTTTATCGTCGTTTCTTATCAAGAGTCGCTCATGCCTAGTTGTCTGGGCCCAAAACTAAAGACTCCCGCGAGATAGCGTGGTCTGCTGAGGCCATCCATGTCTTTGAGACAGTAAAGCAACCTTAGCCAGATGTTTTCCTAGCTGTGTTCGTCGATGCCTCAGATGTTGGGGTAGGCGCCGTTCACCACCAATGAGCGAATGAAATCTGCAACCGTTGAGCTTTTTTTCAAAACAGCTCAACCCAGCTCAACACAACTACAGCGGCTACGATTGTGAACTACTCGTCGCGTACCCCGCTATAAAATATATTCGCTTCTCCCTTGAGGGCAGACCCTTCACTGTGTTCACGGACCACAAGCCCCTTACATTCGCACTTAGACAAAAGCCCGACATAGCATCCCCTCGCCTACTTAGGCACTTAAGTTATACCAGCCAGTTTAGTTCTTATATCCAATATGTATCTGGTAAAGACGCTGTTGTTGTTGACGCTTTGTCTCGAATTTCGGAGGTTACAGTCCTCGCCTCGGTCCATTATACGGCAATCGCCGAGGCACAAAAAGTCGACGCGAGGCTTCAGATCCTGAAGGCAAATTCCAAATATAAATTCAAGGAGTTTCCTATTTTCGGCTCAGACTCTTACTTACTCTGCCAGACCTTAAATAAGGAACCCAGGCCATTCACGTCGACGAACCGGTTAGTCACTAAAAATATTTCTGGCCCTCCATGAATAAAGACGTAAATTCTGGGGCCAGATAGTGCTTCGCGTGCCATAAGTGCAAGATCAACAAACACGTTCGAATAGAAGTAGGTGTGTTCCCTCGGTCAACTAAGCTCTTTCACACCATCCATCTCGACATCATCGACCCTTCGCGAGATTCGCACGGACAGTATTGCCTCTCAACCATTGACAGGTATACGTGGTGATATGAAGTAACAGCTCTTTCTGACATTACGGTACTATCATATGCCAATGCCCTCTGTCGAGAGTGGATTCCGTGCTTGGGTCTTCAAATCGTCATCATAATGGAGCAGGGAATGCAATTCGAATCTACTCTTTTCGCGAAGTTAGGAAAGCTCCTTGGCTTTAAACGGCATAGGACTACTGCATACCGTCCAGAGTCCAATGGTATGCTGGAACGTTGTCACCGGACGCGAAGGTCACTCTAATGGCTCACGACGATCCGTCGTGGTCGCGGTCCTTGCCTTTCGTGCTCCTCGACCTTCATACAGCCCAGCAAGAGGAGTTCGAGGTCAGCCCAGCGCAGATAGTTTACGGAGCGAATCTACGCCTCCCAGCTGATCCTGTTCTGGACATCAGAGCAGGGTTAAACGACTCGGGAATGCTGTGTCTGCTTAGGGACGCGATTTCGAAGATGACCCTTGAAAGTTCTGGAACGAGGCGAGCACTCGTTCAAACTCGACGTCCGAGGCGGGCCAAGTGGGTATCCTTGTCGGGGCTGAAGGCCTTTGACGAGTCGGCGCCCGCGAAGTGTCATATTCGCCCGGTGACCCCCATTGGCGGGATCGCGCAGATGGGTTGCTGACCCCACGCGGTTCCGCTGGTGGCCGAGTGTTGTGGCGGCACATCGGACTGGCATGAGACTGGGGTGACAAATGTTAGGAATGACAGTTTGTCAACAGAGTCTCGAAAAAAGAAGAGTCACGTCCGCCGACCGGAGAAAAATGTAAAGAAAAGAATTGCACAAACTAAAGTATAATAAAGTTTAAACATGTTGTTCATCATAAGCTGAAGTTTTTAAATAAAATACTCTAAAAGCGTCGTTGAAAAACGATGGGTAGATACCGGCGATCTTCTTTCGGCCTCACTGACGCTACGATAGTGTCGTCGATGTACCCAAAGGAAGCCTGGTGTCCTTGGTGAGTGGTCTCAATAAAGCATTGAAAGTGGGCCCTGGATAGGCCAAAGGGAATCTCTCGGGCAGCGTCCTGTTTGAAATTGAATTAGGTAATGCAAGCATGGGTTCCAGATCCGCTAGTATCGACTGTACCCTGGATATATGTGTGGCGCGGCAGGACCTGCAGCATTCGAAATTTATTTCGGATGTTGCGGATGCGGACGGGTAGATGGCGCTGAACGCGGAAACTCTCCACTCACTCGTTTTCAGAACGCACCGGGGGAGTGGAGAGCCAGCGGTAAAAAAATGCCGTTGGTTGGGACAGTAAGGACCGCATGGAAATAAGTCGGTCTCTTCTGTATCCAACCGTGGCGCGGAACACTTCGACTCGCGTTTTCCTCGTAAAGTCAAAATATTATAATCAAAAAAATAAGAGTTAAATAGTTAAAGTAAATCAAGTCAAATCGTTACAAGTCCAACCTTTTCTTTGCTTTCGATCCGATCTCGACTTTTCTATTTACTGCCCTCGACACCCAAAAGTTATTACGAAAATTCCCAGGGCATCTCACAAGAGCGAGCTTGTCGTGCGAACGGAAAATGTTCGATTCCAACAGTGAAGATTAATTAAAGTGGTGACCCCGATAGGAAAAAGTGACAAATTATCCGCCATCGCCGCCATTGGTGAAGTTCTATTGACGACAAAATTCGTCCGAGCAACACGGCAGAAATAGAACTTCCAAACACCTTTCACACACCGGACCAGCCATCATTGCCACGACCTTCCGACAATCTTTGCAGGAAATACTATCCGCGCTTCAGAAGTGTTCCCAAGGTGTGTGGGCGGATTAATGGCGTAAAAGTCTGACGACGTTCGTCAACAAAAAGAAAGTGTCTACGAGATCTCCATATTGCATTCCTGTAAACGCCAGAGTAGCGGACATTCTTGGTAATCGCTTTGAATTGTGGCTGTGTCGCTCGCAACTGTTCCGAGTCCGTGCCCAGCTCGCGCCGCTCTTTCGGCATTTTCTTTTCATCTTGGACAACGGCTCGTGGACAAAAGGAAAATCAGAATTGGGCAGAGTCCAGCCCGCGATCAGGTTCAGAGCAATTGGGCGCTGCAGCGTTCGGAAAGGATAAGTTGAACAACCGCCCGGTCTCCTCGCAGTCAGTGGCCGCGTCATTGCCGTCGTCATTTTGCAGCAAACGGACGTCCCCAGCACCGCCAACGCCGCAGCTACAGCCCGGCGAATTTGATCCAGCGCCGCCGTCGAGGAGGACCCCAGCTCGACTGGAAATTATTAAATATATTTATCTCATCTCTATATTCATTTTATATTCAATTGTAGCATTAGTTGTGCAATATTTACACGAATTATTCATTATATTAAAAAGTGTTAATAAAATTAAAGCCGCTGCAAGAGACGGCGTTGAGGTGTTTCGAATCGCGAGTTCTCTGTTTTCCCGGTGTTTTTGGTCTGCGCTGGAGAGCGTCCGGTTCGGTCGTCGTTTTTCTCGGTTCGTGCGTGCATTTGTGGGTACGGCCTGCCGTGTTGGTGTAAATTTCACCGCGTTTCAGTATAAACTCACCGCGTCTGCATCACAATCTCGTACTTCTCGGTAGGAAAAATGTCGTTTGACAGTAAAGACGCGGCAGGCCCATCGGACCCACAAGTGACCGCCCTCGCCGTACGCGTTCCTCCGTTTTGGCGTCGGAACCCCGAGCTGTGGTTCGTGCATTTGGAAGCACAGTTCCAAATGTCCGGCATCACATCGGACGCGACCCGTTTCAACTACGCGGTGGTCGGCCTGGACGAAGAGTCCATACTTCTGGTGTCCGACGTAGTGAAGTCGGCATCGTACGCTCAGCTCAAGAGCGAGTTGATCAGGCGCCTATCGGCAAGCGAGTCGGCAAAATTAGACCACTTGCTGGCGGGTTTAACGTTGGGTGATCGAACTCCCAGCCAATTGCTTCGTGAAATGAGGCAATTGGGTGGGAGCAAGATCGGCGACAACCTGATCAAGTCGCTCTGGCTGCGTCGGCTTCCGGAGGGCACCCAGGCGATCCTAGCCTGCGTCTCCGGTTCCTTGGAGGAACTGGCAGCAACGGCCGATCAGGTACAGGAGGTGTACGTTCGCCCAACCATAGCGGCCGTTCAACCACCGTCGGATGAGGTCAGCGACTTACGGCGCGAGATCGCGGCCTTAACTGCCAGCGTGGCCGAGATGCGGGCGACGTTGGACGCTCAGCGTTCGAGTGCCAGGCCGCGAGCTCGCTCACGGTCTGCCACACGAAAAGGGCGTTCGGGTAGCAGGTCGTCAGGACAGCCTGCGGACCAGGGTATTTGCTGGTATCATCGTAACTTCGGAGATAAAGCGACAAGATGCACGCTACCTTGCAAATTCGCGCCTACCACAAAAAACTAGGTCCGCGGGGGGTCTTGGCGACGGCCACCCAGAGCGCAGCGCCACGTCGCCTAACTATTTTCGACCCCCTCAGCAGGCGCAACTACCTCGTCGACACGGGTGCGGAGGTTTCGGTTCTTCCCGTACCCCAGCATCATCGACTATACCCACAACCCCTCAAACTGGCGGCAGCAAATTCCTCCCGCATCAATACATACGGGTACAGGCAAGTGGACGTGAGTCTTGGCTTGCGTAGGACGTTTCCGTGGCGTTTCATCCTGGCGGATGTCAGCTTCCCCATATTAGGCGCAGACTTCTTGTGTCACTATGGGTTGCTGGTGGACTTGCAACATAAGTCCCTTATAGACCCCACAACCAAACTAAATTCGTCGGGCCAAATGGTATCTCACGCTGACAATAACCTTTCCGTTCTTTTGGAAGACATCTCCGACTCTCGTGTTCGGACACTCCTCCAAAAGTTCAGCCAGATAACTACCGAGTGTAGTCTCTCGAAACCAGTAAAGCACAATGTGCAGCACCACATAAATACTACTGGTTCCCCGATTTTCTCAAAGGTGCGTCCTCTACCACCCCAGAAACTGGCTATCGCGCGGAAAGAATTTGAACAACTTGTTCAACAGGGTATCTGCAGGCCCTCAAACAGCTGTTGGTCTTCCCCTTTATATATGGTTCCTAAGCCAAATGGCGAATGGCGTCCCTGTGGGGATTACAGAAGGCTAAACGCACAGACTGTTCCTGACCGATATCCGATTCCACTCATCCACGACTTTGCGCATCACCTCGCGAATTGCCGCATCTTTTCGACCTTGGACTTAGCCAAGGCATACCACCAAATCCCAGTAGCTCCTGAAGACATTCCAAAGACGGCAATATGCACACCCTTTGGACTCTTCGAGTTCACCCGAATGACTTTCGGATTGTGCAATGCGGCGCAAACCTTTCAAAGGTTCATTCACTCAGTCCTGCGAAACCTCGATTTCTGTTTCGTCTATTTGGATGATGTTTTGGTCGCTTCTTCTACTGAGTCTGAGCACTTAGCCCATCTCGAGTGCATTTTTCAACGTCTCCTTGAGGCCGGTTTAGTCTTAAACGTTGAGAAGTGCAAATTCCTTCAAAAACAGGTGAGATTCCTCGGCCACTCCATTTCCTCTGAAGGAATACAGCCCGACCCAGACAAGGTGCAAGCAATCACAAGCTTCCCGCGTCCAAAAACAGTGAGGGAGTTGAGGAGGTTCTTGGGCATGCTAAACTTTTACCGTCGTTTCCTGCCCAAGGCCGCCCATCACCAGTCCATTTTGAACGCGTACTTGTCTGGCCCCAAAACAAAAGACACACGAGAGATTGTGTGGTCTGAAGAGGCTGTCTGCGCGTTCAATAAATCCAGACAGCAACTGGCTGATGCTACACTTTTGGCATTTCCTCATCAAGATGCACCCCTAGCCGTTTTTGTTGATGCCTCTGACATCGCAGTAGGTGCTGCCCTTCACCAAAAGGTGGACCAAGTTTGGCAGCCGTTGAGCTTCTTCTCGAAGCAGTTGAATCCTGCTCAACGGAACTACAGCACCTACGATCGCGAACTGCTCGCCGTATACCTGTCCATCAAATACTTCCGTTTCTCCCTAGAAGGCAGGCCGTTCACAGTGTTCACGGACCATAAGCCTCTCACGTTCGCTTTGAAACAGAAGCCCGACAAAGCGTCCCCTCGTCAGCTTCGACACCTGAGCTTCATAAGCCAGTTCACGTCAGACATCCAGCACGTGTCCGGGAAGGACAACATTGTTGCTGACGCTTTGTCTCGTGTCTCCGAAGTCAACATCCCCGCCTCACTCGATTTCTCGGCTATTGCCAAGGCGCAAGAGGATGACGCAGCACTTCAGAGCCTCAAGTCCAACCCCAAATACAAATTTCGGGAGTTGCCCATCTTCGGCTCAAACCTCTCGCTCTGCTGCGAAGACTCGGAAAAGGGACCTCGGCCATACATTCCGGCCACATTTCGCAAGGAAGTGTTCCACGCAGTTCACGACTTGGCACATCCCGGCATCAGGACAACAAACCGGTTAGTCACCGGAAAATACTTCTGGCCCTCCATGAATAAGGATATCAATTCCTGGGCCAGAGAGTGCATCGCATGCCAGAAGTGTAAAGTCTCCAGGCATGTAAGGAAAGAAGTGGGCTCATTCCCCCGCACTACCAAGCGTTTCCACACCATACACCTCGACATAATAGGGCCTTTGCGAGACTCGCACGGTTACAAGTATTGCCTCACAATCATCTAGAGTTTCACGCGGTGGCCTGAGGCAATACCTCTGAAGGACATTACGGCGCAATCTTGTGCGGAAGCCCTCTGCCGAGAGTGGATACCTCGCTTTGGCGTCCCTGCAGTGATCATCACTGACCAGGGAATGCAATTTGAGTCAACCCTTTTCTCCGAGTTAGGCAAACTCCTGGGTTTTAAACGCCAGCGGACTACTGCATACCACCCGCAGTCCAATGGGATGCTAGAACGTTGGCACCGGACGCTGAAAGCCGCCATTATGGCACGCGACGACCCGTCCTGGACTCAAGTCTTGCCTCTCGTCCTACTCGGCCTTCGAACAACCCGCCGAGAGGAATTTGCTGCCAGCCCCGCGGAGCTGGTTTACGGGGAGAACCCAAGACTCCCAAGCGATCCGGTCTTCGACAAGAGATCGGGTCTCACGGAGTCGGGGTTGGTGCGTCTGCTGAGGGACAATCTCCGACGCATCAAAGCGCCACCACCCATTCGACACTCGTCCATACCTGCTTGTTCGCTCAAGGAACTGGACACGTGCACGCACGTGCTGATCAGGACGGATGCCGTCCGGAAGCCGCTGCAGCCTCCATATGAGGGCCCGTACCGCGTTCTCGAGAGGGGAGAACATTTCTTCCAGCTCGAGATCGGTGGTCACAAAAAGGCGGTCTCTTTGTCCAGGCTGAAACCCGTGTGCGCCCCGAAGCAACGTCGTGTCCGCTTTGTGGATTAACGGCGAACGAAGTTCGGGGATCCGTCGCCGAAACCCCCTAGGTTTCGTCTGGGGGCGGAGTGATGTGGCGCGGCAGGATCTGCAGCATTCGAAATTTATTTCGGATGTTGCGGATGCGGACGGGTAGATGGCGCTGAACGCGGAAACTCTCCACTCACTCGTTTTCAGAACGCACCGGGGGAGTGGAGAGCCAGCGGTAAAAAAATGCCGTTGGTTGGGACAGTAAGGACCGCATGGAAATAAGTCGGTCTCTTCTGTATCCAACCGTGGCGCGGAACACTTCGACTCGCGTTTTCCTCGTAAAGTCAAAATATTATAATCAAAAAAATAAGAGTTAAATAGTTAAAGTAAATCAAGTCAAATCATTACAAGTCCAACCTTTTCTTTGCTTTCGATCCGATCTCGACTTTTCTATTTACTGCCCTCGACACCCAAAAGTTATTACGAAAATTCCCAGGGCATCTCACAAGAGCGAGCTTGTCGTGCGAACGGAAAATGTTCGATTCCAACAGTGAAGATTAATTAAATATGCACACTTATTTTCAGAAGTCGTAGTAGAGTGCAAGGAAGTAACGCTCCACTTTTATTTGAACCTAGAGTAGTTATCCTAGATCAGTGAAATTTTGCTCTAGCCGTGGTCTGCATACTGGGAATGCCGGCATCTCTTCTATTAGTGATCTGGTAGGAGTTAAGCAATTAGTGCATTGACCTCTACTAGGGCTTTTACGAACTGCATCTGGGTTTTCAAGCGTATAATTCTCTGAGAATACTATATATTCCTTGGCGATTCAAATCATAATGGCCTCCCTCCACCTTTTATTGGTGGGGTGGTCAAAACATGATAACTTCAAAAAAACTTACCTAGTTCCTAACATTTTAGAACTTCCAATCTGAATCCTCCAGAATGTAATATAAAAAATCCTGTCATTACCCATATATCATCGACATAACTCTTCGGAAGTTCCCTCCAGCCACTTGCCCCACTAACTTCTTGCAAATTACAACTGCCATCTTGTACGATAAGGAGAAACCGCAAAGTTGATTACATTCTTTTCCGATATCCTGTGTCACGGAGATACGTTCACGTTTTTTCCACCCCCCGGGGCAATATAATATTTTATCGGACAAATGACCATCATGCACGTACCTACATGCTAGCCATGTGCATACAAAGGAAGGGGACAGAGTGCCAGTCAGGTGACTACTAACGACCCTACAAGGAATTTCTCATTTATCCTGTATGTGCATTCGCAACGACGACGTGCCCCATGCATGTCGTCCTCAGCGGGAGAGGGTGCATCCGCTGAGAATGCAAGCAAAAACGAAGCATCACTAACAAAAGTGCAAGATATCAAATCGATGTAAATACAATGAAAATCCCATTAAGACATTTATCCTGGTCGCGTTTTCTTGCAAGTCTTGCATCCACGAGGGCATGGAAATATTTCAAGAAAATGGGAAATTTCGAAAGACGACCGAAACGAAGGAGCAAGGCAGTGGTTGCCTAGCAAAGGAGCGGAAATAAAGAAGCTTGAACGGAAAAGAAGTGGAACAAAGTCCAAAATGTAGTTAGTTGTCTGAGAAGTTGAAAGTTTACTGGGTTAATCACACTTTCAAAAGGACTTCCCCGAGGCGTTTTTATAGTTCGGGTAATGCAAGATGTGGCGTGTATTGTTGGGATGGGAGGCGAGTGAAAGGGTTGAACATTTTGTTTCATTTTAGACAGTAGTTGGAAATTGCAAAAGTTTGCTTATTTGAAATTTTCGAGTTCTTCCTCAACAGTAAACACCTTGCGGTATTACTTTGGGGTAGATGTGAGTCCTTCGTTGCAGGGCATGTCCTTTAGATACGTTGACCCTAAAAGTTGTACTTCTAAGTGATTGCGAGCATTGGCGAAATTGAAGTGTTAATAAAAAATCTCCATGAGCCCCCGCAACCTTCAACAAGTTATTCTCCACCCTAATCTTTACTTCTCACAATCTTAATGCTATTCGAGTTTTTGTCGCATTTCCCACGCTCCCCCTCCTTTCTGCTCCTTTCCGAGTCGACTATTTCTTCCATTCATGTTTAAATCTTAATGCAGGATTCGAGTTTCGTCGCAAGGATGCCGTTGTTAACTAGTTAGCCGTCATGGCTTTTTCTCAGAGTTGCTTCCTGTTTTTTGTAGCCCCTGTAATGGGTAGTGGATTCGATTCAAAAGCGGCAACAACGATGTTTACAAACCACCGAACCGTGTGATTGAAATATAAATAAGAATCGCAATTAGAAGTCCTACCACGTACAGTAGCCACGGAATATCTCTGTCTATGTGTGGTTTTTTAGGTACGAGTACTTTGTTTTAACTGATTGCGGCAGGTTTTTGTTCCGAATTCCTTCATGGACGCAAACAAGGATGCTCTAATGTATCTCAGTGGACTATTACGAAGGCTTGGATTGTTTCGAGAGTTATTGAGACCAAAAAACCCAATTTGGAAAATGAAGGATTTCATTGAAGTTCCTTGGCACAGTATGAAGACTATTTTATTCCACATTACAAACGGTGTCCAATATGGAGCCAGATATTTGTTAGGTTTCACGACAACGAACCTGGGTGCCAATTCCGTCTTCAAACTTCGATATGCCAGATGGCGATTACATCAATCTGTCAGCTTCATTCCTAGGAAGGCTCTGCGTTTACTTGACTTCATCTCTTTGAATTATAGCCTTTTTCTCTGGGAGTATGTCCAGGCATTGGAAGTTATTTTGCAGGGCATCCGTCGGTGTTGTATTCGAGGTAAAACTTCGGTTTCGAAAAGGAGCCACTCTTAAGCCTACGCGGTGGGCTGCATGGCCAACTCTGAATACCTTGAACACCCTCAGTTTCAAATAAGATCCTCACGCTGGTCGCCAGGCTAGACAGGGTAGACATTCTTCCCGGATGGCTCGTGGGATCAAGACACGGACTCAAAAAAAAAAACTAAAAAACAGACGATAGAAGAAGAAGTAATGATGCCAGGCGCATCATTGGAGGACGAACTGGTCGCAACCAGCCAACAAAATAGTAGCCGTCGAGGGCACCACAGTCGGTGCCAACGTAGTACCGCTTCCCTGAATCAAACCATAGGGTCTTCCCGAAGCAAAGGGCAGACGAATACTGACCTCGAGGTTGATATACAGAATACCAGCTATAGTATTCCTATCCCGAAACCGTCGGGGCGTTCCTCAAAAGCAAGGACTGACAAGATTGTTGGTCACCAAAAGTCCACTAGAATCCTGCTCGAGGGCTAGAATCAGAAGGTTATACATATTCTGAGCAAAATTGCGAAGAATAAGGGGGCCCGGACTATCGATGAACGGGGTGAAATGAATCTCGTTAAATGCCAGGCGGATCTTGAAGAATATAACATCAAACACGTAGCACACGAGCAGAAACCGAAGCCGACTGCTCTCAAATTCCATCGATCACAAGACGAGATCGGACAAAAAAATAAGCAGAGCAGAGGGTGCAAGGGCTTTTACGCTTAGCAATATCTGCAGCAATCTCTCTGTATCCGAATTGCATAATAGTTAGAGCGGTGGCCTGTCGTAGCAGAAAGTCGCGATTCAAACCTCACTGGTGGCAGAGGGATTTGTTATCGTGACTGGATGTCGGATACCAGTCGACTCAACTGTGAGTACCTGAGTCAAATTAGGGTAATAATATCGGGCGAGCGCAATGGTGACCACATTGCTTCCAACATTGTAGTGAACTGTTACGGTCTTGAATAAAGTGCTCCAACATAGTTCAAGTCCTGACCCGATACGGATTGTGACGCCAACAGCCATCTGACGAGTCACGAACTGAGAACCCCTTCAACGACGTAGCCAGGACTCACTTACGTGTGGAGCTGGTCGATCGCAATTCATTCATCTCCTGCTTCGATCCTTCTCAGGTAGTTCATGGGTTCTACGTTATGCCATGCGAGGATCAATTCTCCAGGAACTTTCTCGGTTAGTGCGTCGCTAATAGCAGCGACACCCACAAGGGCGTATAGCTCAAAGTCATCTCTCCCCAGGAGAACGGCCGCTCGCATCTGGTTGCGAAGATTTGCATGGATAAGGACAAGCACGTCCAATCCTTGCGTCTTCAAAACCCCAGGATTACCATGGACGACTGGGTAGTAATTAAAGAGACGGAAACCCCAGCGAACATCCAACTTCCGTAGAAACGGCGAAGCGTTGAAAAAGGGTGACCACAAAGTACGGTTCGGAGTCAGGAACGCAAAGGTGAAAGTGCTCCGTTCCGCACAACCTGACGACGACCTGGATCCAGTCGAAGCCGCGAACGAGCTGTTGCATGAGATGAGGATCGACCGCCCGACGGGGATTGACGAGCCCACTACACAGCTGATTATGCCGAGGGTAGCGCAAATACATCTTTGGCACTCGAAGTGCACCTCGACTTAACTTCTTATGTTCCTTATAGAGGAAAGCATCAACGATGCACTAATACAAGAGCCCTGGATCGGAGGTGGCCGAATTATCAAAGAGCTCCAAAGCAAATATTATAATCCATTCCGCAGCACAAAAGAAACTGATCGGGGCAAACGGTTTTCTCTGTCCAGACCTGAGTTTCAGCGGCCTAGTCGTGGTCAACCTGGAGCAGGCAGAGGTAGAGAACATGCATATTTCTTCAGCTTACAACCGATTAGCTCCGGAAGAAGAATTGTAACATTTGACGTCTACCACAGCAACAAAATAGGCTTCGGCGCCAACGGCGTTCATTTACAAATTTATTGGGGTGTAATAGGGGCTCCCATTCCCATCTCGGAGAATTGTGCCGTTCGAAAATAGGTCCTTGACATCACCCTACTATTTGACAATGGGATTTTTAGGATGGAGAACTGAAAAGTGTCTGACCAGAGATCCTTCTTTCCAGTCTAGATCTCGCTGAATAGGTCTCCAAACCTTTCAGAGACCCCAGGAGAATCGACTGGAGGACGTTTGGTCAAGTTATCAAGTACAAACTATCCGGTACCCAAGTTGGTAAGATTTGCACGACAGACGAACTGGAGGCAAAGATCGGGGCTTTGGAAAGGCAATCAAAATCGTTTTTAAAGTCTCGTGTTCTGCTGTCTAGCCTTAGGGAGTAGACTAGGCAGATCTTAAACATCTGCCACATCAAGACTGCCAAGAGACGGTCCTGGTTGGACTATTGTCATAAGATTGAAAACACCAGCGAATCTGCGAGGCTCAGTAAGATTCTGTCCATGGAATCTAGGAGCCTACCCTATGCTGGCATCTTCTGGTGAAACCCTGCTCTACTGATTCAGACGCACATCCCCGCAAGCGAAGAAGACTGTGAGTCAGTGAATTGCTTCGAGGGTAAGCAACCGCCCCAGGCGAGCGAGACTATCAAATCAGTAATTACCGAGGCCATGAGTCCGCGGAGGACTCTCGATTAATCAGCCTTACCCCTTTCGTTTTGAGGACCATAGAGCGCGTCTTGAACATATACTTAAGGACAATTATGGAGAAAACGCTTTTTTCTAAGTCCTAGCACGCCTACCTCAAAGGCAAATCCATAGAAACCGCACTCTATAGAGGGAGTATTCAACTACGTCAGCACTAACGATGAAGCCTTGACTAGTATTGGAATGGAGAGGTATCTTACGTATTGCGCAATATCCATAAACTAGGATAATACAATCGGATTTGGGAGGGAGTCATTTGACTCGAGCTGTCTACACAGGCACGTCCTGGGATGGCCCAATCTCTTCGCTGCTCTGGGAAAAGGTGACGGACGGAATGTTTCAAATATTGGACAGGAGCGGGGTGAAGGTGGTGGTGTATGAACACCACTTGGTGATATTGACCGCCTGGGTGTTCCCTCCATTATGGGAAAGATATGCCGGCATAAATCCAACCAAAACGGAACTCACGCTATTCAGCACCAAGCCAAGAGTACCCGAATTCCGCCTCCCGCGGTTAAATGGCAAACATTGTTTCTTTCCGCCAATGTAAAGTATCTGCGTGTGATCCTGGATCCGAAGCTAAATTGGAGATTGAACATAGAACTGTGAATTACGAAGGCCTGTACAGTCTTCGATACCTGCAAAAGAATCTTTGCAAAGAAATGGTGTCTCTGGTCTAGGATGGATCTCTCATCGTAACGTATGGCTCTATTGTAGGAAGCTTTGAACGAAATGTATAATAATACGAAGCTTAATAGGATTCAACAAAGCGCGTGTGCAAGTGCTATCGAGGCTCTGCAATTCAAGTCAGCAGATGTTCGCAATTTACTCCTGCGCCTCCTCCCTGTAGACCTCCATATTAAATACGTTGTAGCGTGTAGTGCTCCCAGCCTCCGTAAATCCGAATACTGAACAACGAAGCCCTATGGCGATAGTAACATCTAACGCAAAATACCTCGGCAAATCAGGGCATTCCCCACGCACTACGCCACATGCAAGGTGAACTTCACCAGACACTTTCCTGTGTACTTTCTAACCAGGGTAGAGTGAAAGACCGGCGATGTATTGCAAGGCTGTGTATTCCTCACCAATAGATCGGATATAAACCATGCAGGCGAATCGTACAGTCTCCCCGGATCTGCGAGGATTTTCCAAGCGGAAATATTGACGACACTGGAAGCCTCTCGAGGGCGGAGGATGATGCGAGTCGTTTGGGCGTTGTACTCAATTACGACATCCTTCAAGCTGGAGGGGTATTTTAGAAATGTACTGAATAGTCTAGGCGGCACGCCCAGGGTCACCCTCCTCTGGGTTCCCGATCATTCGAAAATATAGAGAAATAGGCATGCTGCTCGCACTACTTACCAACCGCGAACTTCAAATGGCAAAGGCTCACCACATATGCCCGTTTATAACAAAACCCCATCACAAGAGCTCGTGTGTCAGACGCTTGCAAATGCGGCACTGGCCCATTGGGGACCATACCGTCAGGTTCGTCATACCCTGTAATTCGCATTGCCAAATCTGCGGAGAAGAAAGGGAAATCCTTAGGCGTTTCCTTTGCGATTGCCCAGTAAATCATTCTTTGAGGACCTTACAAAGATCTCAAGCGGTTTTCCTTTGTGAATGCTACGGGCTAGCTCTGAAGATCTGACTCGTATCGACTCTGCCTCCTTGCATTCGCAACAGCAGTCATGGGCTTTGGAGTTTGCTGCATTAAAACGGGGCACAACAGCGCTATTTGGGCTCTTCGGAACGCCTACTGATGCCTGCCTACCAACAAACAGAGACGTCTTTTGTTTGTTGACGGAACGAAGAGGTTGGTTGAGGGTAAGCGTCCAATTAGAAACGTGAGTACATAGTGTGAGGATGTGATCAACGAATACTAGATTGGCGAGAATTTTATCTTACTTTCTTCTTCATTTTCCCTTTTTTAACTGAAAAAAGGAACGGATAGGCGATCAGCGTTTGACTGGATAAAGAACTGTCAGCTTAGTGCTAGATCCAGCTGCCCCGATGCTATATCCCCATACTTTTGTCGAGTTCCAAATAATATATATGCTTACGATTTATACCTGAGTTCAGATGGCTTAGTGGTTCGAACGATAGCCTATCACGTGGAAGACCGTGGTTCAAATCTCAGGGATTTGTACCGTGACAAGATATCTGATACTAGCTGTGAATGAGTACCTGATTCAAATGAGTATAACAATCTCAGGTAAGCGCAGTGGTAACCACTTTGCCACCTACAGTCTACCGTAGTACTGTGGTGCACCATCACGGTCTTGAAGTAAAAGCACTTTACGTCCTGATCCAACTGGATTGCCAGAGCAAGGATTATTATTAATTATCCCTAGGGTTACATAGGGTTATTGAAATGCTTTGCTTAAATATCTCACTGCTTCCTTTAGGACTCTCCAAGATGTTTGCACTCCTGTTCCACTGTTCTACGCAATATCTTCATGGGGACACCCACTCGTCTGCCACTTTGCGCAGCCAACAATGGAGTGGTTGTCTTTCTTTAATGTGCGCACTATCCACTGCCACTTCCACCTTCTCATCAATCTATTTACGAGTAACTGGTCTATGTGCAAGTGAAGTTTCCTCTCAAAATTCGACCAGCGATCAGGTCAGCGTAGACAAGTGCTGTATGTGTGTCTTTGAGATGGGGGAGAGACAAAGTCACTTAGCACTTATACCTAGTGGTCCATTGTATTCGCTTCCCCCGTCTGACGGAATATCCCGAATTCGTTTATGCATCGCAGGATTTCTCTTAGTGGATGTGATGCTACTCATCGCAGTTGTCGCACATCAGCACCAAAAATCTGATGTCTGATGTGTTCATAGGCGCTTCCTGTTCAATTCTGCTTCCTCATTACAGGATGGACACGTATCACCTTGGATAATTCCTATTCTGAACATATGTCCAGTTAAGGAATTATAGCCAGTCAAAATGCCCACAATACTTTTGGAAGTCTTCTTGCTTTCCTGCTCTGACAAGGAAAGTTTGGTGTGTCTAGCAGCATTAGGGCTGCGCACTTGTCATTATGGGAACCTTGTTCCCAGTTTTTGATAGCAGCATTAAATGCACCAATGCTATCAACACCCCAATTGCTAGTTCCTGTCCGGGTATGAGGAAAGTTGAAGCCTCTTTTGCTAAGGCATCCGAGGTTCCATTTCCCTCCACATCACAATGACCAGGTTCCTAGAGTAAATTTCTACATTTCTGAACGATTTCTGAAGTGATAAAAGTACTACTCAACCTGGACGATTGACTGCGCCTGTCCTTCAATCGCTCCTCAATCATCCAGGTTGCCACCCTTAGGATCGCATACACTTCAGCCTAAAAGACTGTTGTGTATTGTCCCAAAGGAAAACCCCACTTTTCGTTTTATTCGAGATGTAGACTCCCGCTCCAGAACCATTTTCTCTCTTTGAGCCATCGGTGTAGAAGACGCCAGCATACCCTGACACGTATTCTTCTAGTTCGTCCCAGTTTTCTCTACGTTTCAAGATAACATCATATCTTCTACCAAACAGATGTAGGGGGATCTGAGAATCGGAAGGCATTGCGAAAACTAGATTCAGTTCTTCCAATGCTCTGTACTTCCCACGTCGGTTATTTTCCCATAGATGTAATCGAATTAGTTACTTCCAGTATGAAGTTGAAATCATTAGCAGTCGTCCATCCTCTTACCCGTCTTATCAATATGTCAAGTCTGGTTTGTCTGTTCGACAGTGCATCCGGCAACAAGCGCCTTGATATAATCTACATAACCGACCATAAGCGGCTCTTCTGACAAGTCGAGTCTAAGCAGACTATCCAAGGGAGCGTTCCAGAAATTTGGCCCTAGAAATGATCCCTTTGCTACCCCCGACGTGACCTCCATCCTCCTCCGACCATCTAGCATCTCGTGGAGCAAGGTGCGGTTCGTCAGATAATCCCCCGATATTCGTAATAGATAGCTCCGCACATAGAAAGTATTGCCTGGTGTGCCTGGAATGTCTTTCTATCTTACGGAATTAAAGACATTTCGGACGTCAAGCGTTACGAGAGGCACCACACGTCGGGCTCGGGGAGTGTTTGCCTCTGCTCAATGAACTGCATCCACGATTTACATGACCGCAACTACTGTGGATCTCAAATCCTCTAAAGACAAACTACCGTGGGAATAAGTCTCCGGCAACATGTATTGCGTCAACGAGATTATTTCTGATGAGCTTTTCGACCGCTTTTCCGGCGGCATTAAGCATATAAAATAGCCGCTATGATGATAGCAACCCCCTTTGCTGAGCAGCGCAAGTTTAGCCACCTTCCTACGAGGAGGGAAAATGCCCCCCTTTAGGCAAGCGTTAAATGCGCCGAACACTAGGCCTGGCCAATGCTGGAGCGCCAGTTTGCTTACCCCCGATAAAATGCCCCGAGGAGAGAGGGCTGCCTTTTCCTTTTTGTAGAAGCTATAATATTTGAAGATGCCCCTTGGAAGGATAGGAACTCAAAACACCGCACCTTTTGTAGATCGTGAGGCAGAAGTAGCCTCAATTGAGGATGTGGTCCCTCGTGAGTCTTCTCTCTCGCTGTGCACCGTCAAGTCGTTGTTTTCCAGTTTTAGCGCGTGTTTTCTTCCACTAGGTTCGCGAGATATTCCTATTTTTGTTTCATATTGCAAGTTCAGTGCAGACCCATTCATCGATTAAAAGGATAGGTGAAGTTTTGGTAGATGAAGGGTGGGGGAATCAAGTGCCCAAGAGGTCATCTTCATATTCCTGAGGCTGGCTAGCAGAGCAGCATGCAGCCGCGTGACGACGGAACACTTCAGGGTAACTACTTCTTATCATCACGTAACTTGACGAGAATATGTGATCTGTGAAACCCTTCAGATGCAACCACTATATATGCGAAACCTCCTTAACCCTAGTTAGTATAGAAGCGTGCAGGCATGTCTTCAGAAAAGCTTAGGTGCTGGCTGGCTTACACCGTCAACTTGGTCGCTTTTCCTCAGGGTTTGAAATAGGTCAGCCTTCATTTAACTCTCTTTGTGTTCTCTTTACCACAGCACTAATTACAGTTTGCTTTTGTTAACGTCTGTGTTCCTACATTCGGTTCTGGTCGGCTGCTCATAGTACGTATCCTAGTTTGCGCAGAATCCAGGGAGGGTCATCATGGAGTTTGCGCTGCTGGAAATCTGCTCAAATGAATGATAATCGTGAAACTGAATGAACATTTTGGTCGTCCCTTACTCTCATGTTTATTACAAAACCCATTTGCTTGGATTGGTTAGTCGAAAACCTTGCACTGGCTTGTAACTTTTCCGTTATTTTAAGAATGCAAGAACAGGGGGCTATTGTGTTTTGAGACTCACCCCGCCGTCAAGCTTATTATCAGCACAAAATATTGAAAAATAGGAGTCATCGGAAAACAACGCCACAGCAGTTCATCCTCAATTCAATAGATTAGAAGAATTATGAAAAAGCAGTAACCTGAGGACTCCCTGGAAAATGGGTGAAAACGCACATTTTCCTGATCATGGCGGATGCAAAAAGGTCTAAACCGCTGATATGCCAGAAGTGGCTCTCCATTTGATTTGATATTTGGATCAGATTCCGAGAATGTGATTTTCATTAACTAATCCATCCGGAAAACACAGGTAATCGCGAAAACGTACCCCCGGGGAACCCTGAATGTGTTCCATTTTCTAGGTCGGACAGCTTTGGTCCAATTCGTAAACTTCAAATCCTGTCTAGCTGTCAAACTTTCAGAGTATTTTCCATTCTATTGCAAAATTAACTGGATTCGTTATGTTGGATTGACATGAAGCTAAGGGGGTAGTTGCTCAAATTAGCTCACCCCTCTCCGAAGCTCGTATTGACTACACATTTGTGGGTAGTTGAGTGCAGCTGATTGATGGCTCCTATAGTCCTACAACATTATAGCAATGAGAAAAATCTGTCATGACCATGAATCTGGGTAGGACTAAACTCCTTTTTGCGTCTAGTGCCAATTTCCTCTCCAACCAAGCCAAACTCCATCAAGACCCGATTCGTTAGTAAAAATTTACACCTTCAATGAGAATTGCCCTCGATCCAGCCACTGCCGCCTCGCTTCCAACGTAATCCTATTATGCAAGCTATTAAAGTAATTCCGAGCTGCAATAAATATATTTCAACCTTCCAAGTACCAAATTCAATTGATTCGCCTTGTCGTCAGGTCGCGGACTCATTCGGTGCAAAACCTTGCCGACTGCGGTCGTTTTCATCAATTCCAGTCCTGAGGACTCGAGACTATTAAACGATAATTCGGTCAGTTGATGTGCCCCACTCCACCCGCACCCCAAAATGGCTACCGCGCCATAACAATCCCCACTATCAGCATTATCAGACCACGGTGGCGCAATGCTCCGTTTACTGTACCAATTTGCATAATTTTAAGTCCAGTCAATTTGGCGTTCAATTAATTCGATTGAAAATTTTCCAACCCCTTTTCTGAGTCTGGTCCGGTCACGGTACCATGGCATCATCTACCGACCGAAGAAAGGATATATGGCGCGAATTCAAGCGCTTTGGGGCTCTGTCGGCTTCTGCGAAAATGGAGAGGACGAAGGTGAGGTTTGCATCATTCAAGTCCGCTGGGTGCCTTTTATTGCTTTATGCTAATTTTCGCGATCGAACAATTTTCCATTTGGGAGGTTTTTCATTAAGTCTACGATGGCGACAATTGTAGCGACCTCAGGCAATAGTGGTGAGCATTGAGGATACGATGAAACGGAAGGGTTTTTGCATTCGGGGCGAAGGTGTGCACTTTGTGGTGCAGGTGATGATGATTTCGTGGTGAACACGTTCCTGAATGGATAGCGCCGGAAATGCATTAATAGAATGCGCTCAATTAACTCTCAGTGAATAAAATTTTTTTTTGCGAGTTTTCAAGCTTTTTGAGGTTTTCATCGTGGAGGAATCGTAGTGGATGGCGACATCGTCCTAGAGCCAGTCATTCAGAGGGTAATTGGCGTGGGGCATTATTGCATTTCGCAGCTGGAATTTAATATATAAGAAACGAATTTATAACCGGATTTTCGCAAAAGTGGAAATTTTGTAAATCGACTGATGTAACGCTCGATGGATTCATTATGTCAAAGGATATTTTATTTGAGAAGGTGTGTCTGCGCTGGAAAAATCTAAGGACATACGTACATGCATATAAGACGGGCTTGGTGGGGAAAGTCAGCTAATTCGTTCACGGGGAGTATTACGAGAAGCAAGGATCTTCAGTATAGTTTAATCCTTTGCTGAAAGGAATCCATTGACTTAAATAAGTTAAAGATATCACTGTGTTTACGAAAAGACCAAACTGGTAGAAAATTACGCTAGAATAGAATAGAAATCTTAAGTAGTAGCTCGTGTTCGCAGGCATATGCTTTCGACTAATATTGAGAAGGGGGAGACGGCGGAATAGCTCAGGATCACAGGCTGGATGATAAACTAGCGCACACATTACGCACACATAATGACAGTCTACCTTTCCGAAGCCCCAGCGCTAGAGACAGAGGACCTACAGAGCTTCTAAGTTGCTCAAAATAAACATATTCACACGCGGTTTTGAAGAGAGTCCCCAGAAGCAAGGTAAAAGGCATAGGCAAACTCCCAAACTCCCCTTCGGATAACCCAATTGTCGGCCATTTTGAGTTCCAATTGTTGTCCCACCTTAATGGGTGACCTAGCCACTGCCGCTTCCGATCACATCGCCCACGGATGACAGATCTTCACGCCAATCAAGTTCTTTATTTGAAATAGTATCAGTCTAGCGTACTCCGATGATACGATGCAGACAGGTTTACGAAGGTTTGGAGCTTTTGAGTGCACTGGAGGTTGCTTTCCACTTATTATTTCCATATAGCAATACCGAAGAATGTTACGCACGGAACAGTCTAAACTTGACCTTGATGCTGAGCAAGCTGATTTTAGATGTTAGACAAGACAGCGAAAGCGGATCTAGCGCTGTTATACAAAGTAATATATAAAGTAATAAACGCCTTCAATGATCTGACCATTAATGTAGATAGGAAGACAATGGACACTTGATATATTACGTCATCCTATGTCGCTCTGAAAATGTTAGTTTCTCGGGAGTGCCTCTCCTGAGTAAATCACGCCAAAAATACTTCCTGTTTGCGCTGTTAAATGCATAATCACACTGAAATCGGGTACCCTCTTTTGGAAACTTAACGGTCATCCCCTTCTTCCGCTCTCTGTGCAAGGTTTCAGATTCCAAAATTTCTGTATCAGTGGAAGTACCAGATTCGCAGAAACTGCGGGTGCGGTGATAAATAACTCTGCGGGGGACGGTCAAGTCCAGCGGCTTTATCCCAGTTCAGTACATTGATGGGTGATATGGTTACCCTTCTGCTCTGCTTGGAGGAACAGTTCTTACCCGGATGTTTCAGTATCCATTCACAAGATGCGGAACTTGACTGGATGTGATTCACTTAAGAACCGTAGTGAAATTTTGCATCTTCCCCTGATGACGACTCGACTATCAACGACCTTGGTAGGACCGTCGAAAATTTGCTATCACGTGCAAGTTCTTTCATGATGCGGAGTCAAGAAGTTGACTTCTTAAATCATAGCGATTTGCTTAATTTTTCTTTCCTAACCAGCGTAATAACAAATTCCCTTGAGTTACTTTGCAAACCATGTTAAACTTCCAAGGAATTTGCACGGCATTGGAGTGGAAGCCCGTCGGACTCGCCATCACTCGCAGCGGTAAATAGATCCTTTACCTTCAAGGACCCATGTCCACGATTTCGAAGTCAGTCAGATCTTATGATGGCTCTTCGGGACGCGGCCAGCAACATGCATAGCACCCGAGAAAGGAGCGTTTTGGTTGACTTTCGAAGGTCCTTCGATATTTTGAGGCAATACCTGCCGACCAATTACCAGGATAGTAATTCCACTGTGGAGAGACAGCTGGATCATGCAAGCGGGCGATGGCAAACCACAAAAACTAACGTAAGACCCTCAGATGGTGATCGCTTTTGAGGCCAATTTCAGCGCCACTCTTGGGACAAACATCCAGAAAACAACTTGTAAATCTATTACTGACGGCAATGTGATCAATCTGATTGCTCATACTTTGTCGATCAGTTGAAACCCGACCAACCCTATGGCAAGCTCTGTGCTCAATCAAAGTGTCATCGATGACGTGGCGATGGCAATTGCAGAAATCCACAAACTTCCCACCATTACCGTAACGGTCACCAATACCGTGCATACCCTCCCCTCTCACGATCACAATTTAACCTTTAGGAAGCCGTTGGTGCATAGCACTGAACAATTGTGATGCTCCTCAATCTAGACCGGAACCTTGCAGTCAGAATCTAGCCAGAAATTAGTTCCTAGGTCAAAAGGGGTGCCGTCAATAGCAGACTGGATTCACGTTTCATTCTATGTAGCTTTTTAGAGTACAAAACCACACTGCCGTAAGATGGAAAGGAGTACTCTCCGGAGTCCTAACGTCTTACTTCGCTTATAGCCAGAATGTTTATCTTATATCGTTGGAATTTTTGCTCGAAAGCGAAAATTTTGGAATAATCCATACTTCTGTCGAGAGGCGTGTGCGAATTCCATCAACCAATCATTGTCCCTTTTCAATAGTTAAAGGCTCTCGGCGTGAGGTCAGTCCCTACGAGGCGCTATTGATGGATGGGTCAAGAACTCCTGAGCGTATCGGAGGCAAATTCGTGGTCTGCAAAGAGGGGGAATTTAGTCACCCGCTTGCTAAAAATCAAGAACCCCCTCAGTTTTTAGCCTCATGTCCGAGTTCCATTCCTGCTTCCAAAGAAATGCAGGGGAGAATACATCAGTCATGCCATCGGGATATTCCCCAGCAGACGACATCCTGATGTCGCCGGAATCACCCTCTGTGAGAGGAATGCAACACCATTCCTTCTCGGCTCAAGTTCGCAAACCCATGATGAAGGAGGGGGGAAGCGGTGACACCAATCGAAGAGGTGAATCTCTTTTTAAATGTACGGAGGACAGTGGTGGAGTTCCGATCCACTGAACCCTAAGTTTGATGTTTCTCTCGTTTTCCATGCTGTCTTTATTTTCTGAAGTTCCTTCTCATAGCCACTTTGTTCCAGGCACCAGAGATGTGCAAAGTCATGTCCGTGCCAGATGAAAGTACATGAACACATATTAGTTCATCAATAGGTATACGTGTATCCACCACCTCGGGTCGCTTCTGATGGGAAATCTAGCAATTCTTCACAAGTGGACTAATGTATTTGCGAGAATACTCAACACCAAATGACAGTCTGAAACACCCAGAAGTAGTGAACATCTTAAAATTCCTGCCGGTTATACATAGGCTTCATCGACATAATATACTTCTTCTTGACTCTTTGCTCTAATCAGAAGTGGTGTCGGCTCCACTTAATAGGTTATTCTCTCTAGCCCAGTTAGTACTATGGCATGAGTAGGGAAGCGAACAAGCGATAACGAAGGGGCTGAGTCCAGCCGACTCAAATCTTCAGAGTCAGCCCGTAGCATTCAGGAGGGAAATCAGTTCTCCCACCTTGTATCTCGAGATCTCCCTGAGGTGAGGACCTCAATAATGATTTATTTAATGTCCATAGCACGGCTCTAGCTAGAGCTGGGCAACCGCGGAGGAGGTGCCCGAAATTTTTTTCCGTTTGCTCCCTTGCCTCGACAATGCGAACTGTGGGGTACATCGAACCTGGCGGTATGGTAACCTGTACACAAGCTACCTAAGAGTCTATTACTCCTTGACTTGGTGAAAGTGTTAAGCCTTCATCATTTGAAGTCCGCGGCTGATAAGTATTGCGAGTATATTCTGGTTTCGCAGCCAGTGAGGCACAGACTGTGCCCCCGAAGGACTGCTAAGAGCAAAGCCCCGCCTGGTCAGCCTTCTCATTCCGTTCTTTATTCCTTTGATCAAATACGTAGGGGAAGGTGACCTTGATCGTGATACCCAGACTGGTCAGTGTATTCTTAAACTGCCACACTAGCCTAGAAGATGTTCCCACTGAGAACGAAACCTTAATGATCGCTTGGCTTTTGACCAGAACCGCTATGTTCCCATGGGGGTCCGATCATATCCCAGCCATCGACAAGCTTCTAATATCGCCCGTACTTCCGTTTGTAATACATTGACAAATTCTGGCAGACGGTACTCCGCCTTGCAATACGCCACCTATCTCCAATCTGTACTGGTTGGAAAGTCCACGGCAAAATTCATCCTGAAGTTCGGGTTACATGTGGCGTAGGGCTTCGCTGCCCAACATACGGACTCACGTAGTCTTACAGCACGGGACGCTACAGAGCGTGTTCAATATGGTGGTATAGGGGGGGATTGCAAGGCGGTCCTTTGAGTCCTATTAAGCTTTGTCCTGTTCAACTTTTTACTCTGCGCCTGCCACCACACAATAGAAGCGTACATTAGGATGGGACGAACCACAGCTGTGTACATCTAGAGAACCACCCTCGGCCGGAGACTCCATTTCGTTTTGAAGATCCTCTTCCAGACGTAGAAGGCTATACAGGTTTTCTTAATCCACAGTTCTATGTTCAATCTCCAACTTAACTAAGAATCCAGAAATCCGCGGAAGGTGAAATTCGGCTACCCTTGTCTAGGTTAGACTGGATTAGACTAGTTCTTAGCATGGATATTGTCGAATGCATAAGATATGCCTCTCATTCTATACTGAATAAGCTTCCTTGATGGCGCTGGTACTATCGTTGTTGGATGCTCCCTCTATATCCAGTTAGGCAGCTAGAATACAATGCTTGTACTGTAGTGACCAGCAGCTGTGATAATTGCCATGTGGAGAGCAGTTTCAACAGATAGTTTTAGGTAGACGTGCTGAGATTTAATCGTCCTTAAGTGGATATCCAGGACACGCCGCCCGTGCATCTTGAAGAGTGTGGTGCGTATCACAAACTGATGCAGCTCCCATAAATCTTCACAAGTCACGGAACAGCCCATTCTTGCTGCATGACCGTCATTGCGCCATTTGGGCCTGGAGCTTTATCTGCTAAGACGCTGTCTATAGTTCAGCCGATTTATCCTCGGTAATTACTGATTTCATAGGCTCGCACATCTGGCGTTGCATATCCTCTAAGCAACTCACAGTCCTCCTCGCTGGCGGGGAAGTGCGTCTGAACCAGCAACTCCAAAGTTTCCGAAGTTTCCAGAAAATTTTGTCCAAGAACTTTCCGACTTTCTAAGAAAGGATTGGCTTCAATGTTCCTTGGGCAAAATCTTACTGAGTATGGCAGTTTCACTGGTGCTTTCAATGTTCTAACAACAGTCCAACCAGGACTGCCTCTTGGCAGCCTTCATGACCGACTTGAACTCCTGCAGGCAGTCCTTCTACGGCTGCCAATGTTTGTACCTGTTGCAGATCTTGAAAAGCTCATTGGTCAACCGTCTGAGGCTGGACAGATGTTCATTTCACCCCAGTGACAATGTCTTCTTGTTATATTTCGCAGCCTTTGAAAGAAGGTTTCGAACGCCGTTTCCCAAGCTATGACCTTGGACTCCAGTTTGCCTGCTAGGATAATCTTACCAATTGGCGCGCCGAATAGTTTGTGCTTGGCAATTTTATCAAACTTCCTCCAGTCGATCCTCCTGGAGACCTTTACAGTGAGGCCTAGACAGAAAACTGTGATATGAAAAGCATCCCTGATCGGACACGCTGCAGCTATCCATCCTGAGAATCCCATTTCTGTAGGAAGGTTGGAATGCAGGACCTCCTCAAATGGGAGGTTGTGTCCTCACCTGTTATACATCGATAGATTTGTGTTAATAATAAAATCAAAGAATGGCCCACCTCTTTCGTTGATTTCCCAGCTACCCCAAAACATATGCCTTGCATTGACATCGGACTTTCCTTGTTTCGGGTGGAGCTAATCTTTCGTAAAACATGTCAGTCGAGAAGATATACACATTTTCCGCTTCTTTCTGTTCCAGTTTGACCATGTTTAGGACACTGGAACTTAGGTCCGCACCCAGAAAAGCATGCTTGGTCTTCCTGGCAAGGATGCATGCCCTAGGTCTGTTCCTATGAGGGTCTCTTGTGCTGTCGAATAAATTGTAATATTTACTTTGACGGCTGTCGTACGGAAGGTCGCGGTTCAAATCTCGCTGGTGGCAGTGGGATTTGTATCGTGATTTGACGTTGGACGCCAGTCGACTCAGCTGTGAATGAGTACCTGAGTCAAATCAGGGTAATAATCTCGGTCGAGCGCAATACTGACCACATTGCCTCCTAGTGTACCGTTAGGGTCTTGAATGAAGTGCTCTAACACACTTCAAGGCCCTGATCTAACATGGATTGTTGCGCCAATGATTATTATTATTATGATTTACTTTGACGCGTTTTGATGGTTCTTCCTCCTCCGATCCAGGGCTTCTGTATTAGTACGACGTTGACTGGATCAAGGTAGTTACCAGGTTTCGCGGAGCCGAACACTTTTACCTTCACGTCTCTGACTCCGCTTTTATTAGTGTTTTTAGGTACTCTCCATTTACACGGAGCAGAAAAGGTTGAACCCGTCGTATGGGATGACTTTGAACATTACTCCCTCCCAGGGCTTGCTGATGTTAACGATGCATGAACAGAGAAAATCTTTGGAAAAATTGGTCCTTGAATGCTAAAACATGGAACCCACAAACCATCTGAGAGGACTCAAAGCAGGGGATGAATTCTCCTGTTAGCCTTTACCGTCCAGGAGAAGCTTGATGACCATTTCCGACAGCTTGGCCTGAGCATAAGTCCGCACTTACTTCAGTTTGCCAGTGCCACATGTAAGTGACTCTTGGTCAGGTTTTGTAGTTTGTGCCTCGTCGGCTGCTCTTGCTGCTAACCTGTTTCCACAGTCTGTTAAAGGTCCGAGCCTTTATACAGTTTGCTCCGCTTCTGTTGCTGTTCGACCTCGTCTTATAATCAATTGTATTCAGAGACGGTAGATTCATTCCTTTGGTTTGTTGTTAATTTCTTCGACAATCGCCCGGTATTTATCGAGGTCTTTTTCATTTGGCTCGTCGACAGTACCAGCCTTCTTTGTGTTCTCATTCCTGATCACAACATATATGACCTTCTGGTAATGGCGCTAGAACGCGACTTCAGTGGGTTTCCGCTTCTTTGCCGATTTCCGGTGGCTGATATTTTTGTTAGCCCTTGATTTTTGGGACCACCAACGTCGACGGTTTCGGATTAGAAGTACTATAGCTGGTACTCGCTACACCCTGCTCGATGACAACAGTTTCCAAAATGGGAACCGCTAGTCCATCTGCCGTCTTGCTCCCAAAGGTCCCTGCTGCTTGTCTCACCACAGCGGTGCTATGGTTGTCACCGACTGTACTGTCCACAACGGCTTCTATCTCCTAAGTAGATGCCACCGCTTGTCCTCTGATGAAGGGCTTGACATCACCTTCTCTTTTTTTATCCTTAGTCTTTTAGTTTTGTTAAATTTGAATATATGTCTTGATCCAACGAGTGGTCCGGAAAAAATGTCCACCCTGGCTAGCCCGGTCGCCAAGATAAGGGTCTTATTTGAAACTGAAGGGGCCCAAGGTATTCAGAGTCTGCATACTAAAGACCAAACTCCCCATTGGCCACGCAATCCTCGGGGAATGCTGTTACACCTTGACTGGAGGTCCTGTTAGCAGCTCTTCCAGTGTATGAAGGAAACCCCGCCGTGCATACTCCTGGCCCGTCCGAAGACGGTATCCAGCAGTCATCGCGCATGTGAGGACTTTCCATGCAATCTTAATTTAAAGCATAATCAGACCAGGCCGTCAGGATCTGGATGTATACTATACAATCAAAGAGGCACAGTATTCCGTGCTGGATAGGGTGCAGATTCCTTAGCCACTATTATTATTCTCATTGACTCGGATGGTCATTCCGCCTAGACTAATGTAGATATTCATTGGACGACTTTTGAAAAATAGTACACAATCGACTTTTTAGCTTTTTGTGAGTCCACCACAAGACCTCCAGAACCTTTTCAAAATTGTATCATTCCTAAAGGTTGACGTATTTTCGTAACAAACTTTTCACTTCTCTCTTCTGAGAAAATATCCTTTAAAAGAAATTTTGCAAATGCCGAGGAAAATCGAATTCAAGCCACTTTGCTATAAATTACGGAATAAAGCCAATAGCTCTCCTTCCTATCCGCCGAACATGAGACTAATTCAAAAAAATTTATTGCGAAACTTTCCCAAATTTCTCTCCAGCTCCCATTATTCCTTTACTTCAAAAATTGTCTCGTTGCTCGCATACAAGCAGATCTTCTACGGGTCCATATGAACTCCAGCCTCCTGAGACCAATAGTCGATTTGATTGTTCTTAAAAAAAATTTTCAACTTTTCCCACCTAATTCTTTGCAAGAGCCCAATCTATAAATTTTCCGACCCCCTTCATACATCCACTGGAACACGAAGAACTCGCTTTGATTTTAGTAAAAGTTGCCAGGCTAGCTCCAGACTTAAGGGCGCAGGAGGGCGGCCAAACATCCAACAGACATTTCTTGAACAAACTGTGTTACAAGTTCCTCCACGAATTTCCGCTCTCCGCTGGACACGAATCGTCCAAGTTTGCAAGGCGGATGCGATTTGAAAGGTTACTGACATTTATACGTAGTCCACATTGTTTCCAAGCAGTCAGTTCTCCCAGCTTTTCCGAACCTCGTACAGCCAAACATTGTGTAGCACCTAAAGAAACATTCCTTGAGCAGAACAAGTTTTATATTTGTTCCGGGCGGTTTGCTTTGGCGCGGCCCCATCTTACCCGCCCAATATCCCTTGGAGACGAAAAGAAATTGAGTTAAATTATTTGAAAACAATTTTGGAGAATGTTTGATGTTTGTCGGATGGAAATGCCGGGCGAGTTTTCCATGATTCATTTAAGGAGGCTGGAAGTAATTTTTCTTCTTTGGGGAAAGTTATCAAGATGAAATTTGAATGAAGGCATTAGGATCACGTAGAAATGGATGCTACCAATAATGTATCAGCTCCTGCGGGACGAAATGTAGGCTTTGTACACAGTGATCTGTTTCAATTTGCGCTAGGATGAATAAATAACGCGTAACTCAATCAAATGTGGTACACTCACATCCGCCAGTCTGCGAAAACACGAACTACCCTGAGGAGCGAACAATTTGCAATACAATGGGAAGACCGTTCGATGGAAAATTCTGGGAAAATCGTCGCACCGAGCAACATTGAAATCAGTTCTTTAGTGATCCTTCGCATAAGAAAAGCAATTTCCTTAAATGCCATTCGAATACCTTGAGACTGGCGGCACCCAAGGGTATTAAAAATTGTAGGCAGTCCGGGAGCGAAATTTCAAAACTCAAACTGTGATTGCATATGTGCGAACATAATGGAGAATCTGGAACGTCTCAAGGCAGCTTGTCAAGTATCGTTACCTTTCCTTCAGAGCAATATTTCAAGATTAACAAAAAAGCTGAAGTGACACATGTGTATTTCAACTTTGTAAGGCAATATTTCAAGCGGGTGGTGACTCAAGGTCGGCATGTGTAGATTTATTGTCTCACCAACTCGAAGAAGCTGTGAATATTCTAAGCAATTCTAAAGGTACCAAATGTAATTTGCAAATAGAGCGTAAAGCCGAGCAGAAAAGGAATATTACACTTGTCAAGCATACAAGGAAATGAATAAATGAATTAGTCAGATATGTATATTTATGGGTCCAGTGAAAAAAAGCTAACAACGAAACAGAAGGAAAACAGGGAAACATTTGCGAAGGGAAGATATTATAATTTAAATGGAACCCGAAAGCTTGCTTCCTTGTTGATGGTCTTGTGGAAAGGGGGAGAGCGTGGAGCTCATCCAAATCCTAACACCAGTTAAAGATGGATTGCTCTCTCCTCCAAGCAATTTTCTGAAGCCCCAGCTCAATCTCAGAAGGCAACAGGTTTTTGCCAAACGAAACGCTCCTACTGGACAAAAGTTAATTACCGGTATCTTGTTATCTACATGTAGGGTTTCTTTCTGCTTCTTTCCGTTAACAAGATTTCACATTCAGTCTGGTCGGAGATTATGAGGAAGACGAATCAATGGCTTTGGTCATATCAAGTTTAATTCGTCACCAAACGTTAGACAGTTTTTTAAAAAGGTTAAAATTATATTTCCCATTGGTGTTCCCAGAGAGCATTCTAATACAGAGACTGCTGAACCAGGCAAGAGATAAATTGTGTCTATCAATGGAAAAAACCAATGGAATATATACCCCGGTTGGCAGCCCAGTTGTACTGGAAAATACACCCATTCAGCACGTCGCTTCTAAGGATTTTGGGGAGGACCTTTTATTGCATTTGATCGACCTTTTTAGCAGGAGTTTGAGGGTTAAAATGCTACCACAATATCACTAACAACAAAGGAAAGCCTAAAACAATAAAACCAACTAGTAATCTACCGAAAACACCTCAGAAAATGGAAAATGAGGAACTGTCCGAAAAGCTCAACAAGCTAGAGAAACTTACATCGCAGCTTGATTCGCAAATTAAAGAACTATAGCAGGAAAACGAAATCCCCTAGAAAACAACTCAGGCTAATTCACTCCCAGCAAAGCGCCTCAAATGACTCCTCCCCACGAAAAAGCTGAACATGGAAAAAAATCCAAAGGCACACGTATCAAGACCAAAACAACAGGCCTTTCGCGGTTCTGACTATGGAACTCTATACTCAACTTACCAAAAAGACGACATTATAGAAGACCTAAAGAAAGCGGTCAAAGGGTAATATAGGTCCCAGGGCGCAACGTAGATTGGTACCCACGATGAAAGACAAAACTTGGAAAACGCTTGCTGAACCAACACCAACAGCTCTACTACCAAGCCCTATCTCTACCTCCACGTAGTGGCGGAGAAGGACGAAGGCGATTCTCCCGCGCCTAAAAAAGGGACAAATTATACCAGCTGATCCTCTAGGTTTATTTACTTATTTATTTATTTAATGAGGACAATACACAGAAAGCAAATTCCTTATTACATATTGTCCTCAGAGGCATGAGTAAGTGAATGGCTTATTTTAGGCTTAAAACTAGAGAGGGAAATAGAGCCAAAGGACCCAAGCTGTAGGGTATTGTAGGACCGGCAAAGCCTCAGGATCGGAGAGTGGAAGTAAATCTCGAGCTCCGCGAAGGGTACATCAAAAATGTCCCCACTACGTGTGTTATGAGACGAGCCGATACGAAAACTAATATCCGTCCATCAGACTATTACAAAGATTGAAATTCAGTGGCATTTGTTGACATTCAGGGTTAGCTTGTTCACCGAACACCAACGGACTAAATTATGAAGGTTGGCCTGTAAGAGAGCACAGTCCAATGGAGACGAAACAGAGGCAAACAATTTAAGGTCGTCTGCGTAAAGCAAATACGGGCAGGTGAGGATGGAAGCGAGGTCGTTGATAAAAACAGGAAGAGTAGCGAGCTAAGTATAGAGCCTTGGGGAACACCAGAGGAAGGAGAGAAGGAACCAGATGAGTAACCATGAAAAGACATTTTGCAGGAACGGTATGAGAGATAGGAGAAAAGCCAGGAGAAGACTGAGGGAGGGAAGTCTAGTAATGAAAGTTTAGAGAGGAGAATGTTATGGTCAACGGTGTCAAAGGCTTTGGAGAAATCAGTATAAATAACATGTACCTCCTGTCGTGAATTCAAGCATTTAGCAACAAAGTTGGTAAAGACCAGAAGATTTGAAGCCGTAGATCCGCCATGCTGCTCTTTGACAATGAGTTGACGGAAGTGCGCGGTCAACCAGTCGTTCACGTATCTTTCGAGGATTTTGGAGCAAGAGGACAGAATAGAAATGGGGCGGTAGTTCACAGCAAGGGAAGGGTCTCCGCTCTTGAGTATAGGGATGATAAGGGCCTCTTTCCAGAGACGGGGAAAGTAGCATTCATCTAAACTTTTGTTGTAGATTATACTCAGTAGGAGGGAAATGTGTTTTCTACAGTTAAGGAGGAAGAGATTTGGAAGCCCATCGGGACATTGGGGTCAAGATTACCAATGAGGAACTCAACCAAGGAAGGCGTAAGGAGAGGAATGGCTAGAAATTCGGAGTAATCTGCAGTTATGAGAAGTGTAGAGGGTGGAGGACTCGAGGGAGAAAACACTGAAGAGAAGTAGGCGCAGAGAAGGTCGCAGAATTGTTGTGGGGAGTTGGCAGTGGAGTCAGCGAAGCTGATAGAGGAAGGGAGAGGTTGAGTTGGATTACGAGCAAGCGTGAGACCAAAAAGGTTTTAAGTTTCCACGGGCAAGGGCGACTTCGACGCCCAATAAGTACATTTTACGCGCTTTTCTAACCATCGACTTCACAGTAGAACGTAGAACCTTAAAGTAAGCAAGGTCGGCGTCATTCTTAGAAGTCCGAATCTTGTTCTGCATTGTATGTTTCAAGCGAATGTTAATAAGAATTTCCGTTGTTGATCAAGTTGGATACGAGCGTATGCAAGGAAGGGAAGAAGTGACATAACGGGAGAGGAGATCAGACAGGATATTTTAAAAGGTGTCACATGATGAGTTGCTTAATATATGTACCCAGCTGAAAGACGCTAAAACTGAGTTCAGACGGTAAAAATTGGCTTTGTGGAAGTTGAACTTTACGTTTGGTTTTCGGTTTGGAACGAGGAGCTCCGCTTCAAATTCAACCGCGGGGTGGTTAGCGTCGATTTTGACATACGGGGATGTGCAAGGAGATAAAGAGAGGTAGTGCTCGGGAAGATTGGAAAGGAAAAGATCGAGAGCGGCCCAAGGAGTTTTTGGTGGTATTGAAATTCAGGGCAGGGCAAGTGTACATAAAGGAAGAAAGTGGGAGGGAAGAACGGGAGTGGTTGTTGGAAGGAATTGGAAGGCTAGAATGATTAGGCCAGTGGAGCATAGGGAGGGTGAAATCTCCGCAAAGGAAGAAAGGGAGGGAATGGAATCTGACAGTAAGGAGTTCAGACAAACTGTCAAACAATTCTTCATACAGGTGAGAAGGGCTAACACAGGGAACATATACACAAAATACAATGAAGGGACGAAGTTGGACGGGGAGACACGAAGAGCAACACAGTCAAAAGGAAAGCCAGAGGAGAAGACGAGTTCGGCGGGGAGTGTATCTTTTATTGCAATTGGGAGCCCACCGCCGCCAGACTTACGAGAAGCATCCCGGTCCCTGTCACAGTGGAAAGTGGAGTACCCTTCGGGGAGCTCGGAGTTTAATATGGTATCGTCCAGCCAGGTTTCAGAGATACAGATGGCATGGTGTTGTTGAGTCAACGCGGATAAATTGAAGGCCCCCAGTTTGGTTCTTAAACCCCTAATGTTCTGATAAAACAGACGGAGAGTAAATATGGGTCCAGTTATATAGCTCGCGAGGCAGGCGGGTTCCCGAGGTCGTCAACTTCGTGTGGAAGTTGGGGGTTGGGTAGGGCTGACAACCATACACGGAATACCAACGTTACGAAGCCGCAGAAGGAGCCTCGAACACAGTACGGAATAACGATTTGCGCATTTTCACACGGAACGTGCGCTCCTTGTACAGAGATGGATCTGCCAAGCAGCTAGCCGATATGCTGTCCCAATATAGAGCTGATGTAACAGCGTTGCAGGAAATGCTTTGAACAGGGACCGGTTTCCTGGAGAAGAGCCATTATACCATTACACCGCAATTATTTTAGCGGCCATCTAGTAAACCATTTGCTCGATTGGGTTTCTTCGTTAGCTAAAAATGGAAACCCGCTATTATTGGCTTTGAAAATATAAGCGAAATGGTATGCACACTGCGTTTCCGAGGCAAATTTCATAAACCATCACAACCCTAAAGAGAAAACTGCAGAATTGGAGAAGAATACCTTCTACGTTTTGATATCATACTTGGAGATTTCAACAGTCAAGTAGAGACAGAGCCCGTATTCAGGCGATACGTTGGCTCCCGTAGCTTACATAGGGATACCAATGATAACAGACTGTGAATTATTCGGTTAGCAGTATCACCCGAAATAGTTATTGGAAGTACCTGGTTTGCGCGGAAAGCGGTCCACAAACATGTGAAGAGGTCTCCAGATGGAGCCACTTTCAACCAAATTGGCTATGTGCTGATTGAACGCCGCCTCCTCTCAGTGTTGATGAATGTCAGGACATATAGGCAAGCCAATATACACTGTTTACAATCCCCTTTGCCAATCAGGTGAGAGAGAATACTGAAGCCATTCACAACACAGCCCTCCGTAACACCTATTAGGGGAAACGGATGCCACAATAACCACAACTAACAGATGTCCTGGAGATGAAGCATCAACAAATGATTCCTACAACCACTTGAAGAGCGTTATAATTGATACGGCCACAAAGATAATTGGCCCCGGCCGCAAAAAAGTTGGAATGGCTGGTTTGACGATGAATGTAAACTAACTACGGAACGGAAGAATGCTGCATACCGGAATAATGTTACATTCTCAAAGAACGCGGGCAAGCGGGGAAACTTACCACGAACTCCGTGGAGAGAATAAGCGACTTCGCAGACGGAAAATGGAAGCCTGGGAGAACCAACAAGTCCATGAACTAGAAAAGTACAGGGAGCAATCGCACCAGGCGCGGAAGTTTTACCAACCAGTTAGCAGGATGAAGCCTTATACATTTCGATGCTCATTCTGCCGAGACAAAATCTGATTTCCGACAGAATGGGCATATTAGAGCGATGGGTTGAGTACTTTGATGAGCTACTGAACAATCAGAACATCGGCGGGTTGGAGGTCCCGTCAACTGAAGACGACGGACAAATACTGCCACCACCAAATTTAGGAGAAACAGTCCATGCAATTCATCGGCTTAAAAATCATAAGTCGGCAGGAGCCGATGGAATTACAGCCGAATTGGTTAAATATGGAGGCGACCAGTTACACCAAGTGGTTCATCAACTTGTGCTCAAGGTGTGGGACAGCGAATCAATGCCTGACGGTTGACAACAAGGCACTATCTGTCTCGTACAGAAGAAGAGGGATATCACACAGTGCAGCAATTATAGAGGCATCACGGTGTTGAGTACCATCTATAAGATATTCTCCGCTATCTTGTCAGGCCGGATAGCCCCATATACTCAGAACAAAATTGGCCCATTGGAAAAACTGTTGGAATATGAACATCAGTTACACCATTTTTTCATCAACTTTAAAGCCACCTATGATAGCATAGCCAAGGTAACACTATACACGGCCATGAGAGAACAGAATTCGGTATCCCGACGGAATTAACGGCTGACCCTGACCAATGTGCGAGGCCAGATAAAAGCAGCGGAATCACTCTCAAGATCATTCGACATCAACAACGGTTTACGACAAGGGGATGCCCTATCATGCTTCCTTTTTAACCTGGCCCTCGAGAAAGTGATCCGTGATGCTGAGGTAAATGCGAGAGGTACGATCCTCTCCACCCAACTATTCACCTATGATGATGATATTGACATCATGGGAAGAACCACCCGAGACGTACAAACTGCCTTCATCCAGATCGAGCAGGCGGCGCGAGATCTTGGGATGCACATCAATGAAGGCAAGACAAAATATATGGTGGCAACATCAGCACCGAAGACGAATCAACCAACAATATCAAACCGCACTGGTCAAACAGGAAGGATAAGGATAGGAGAATACAATTTTGAGACCGTTGACAATTTCTCCTATCTAGGGTCGAAAATCACAACCGATAACAATTACGATGATGAAATCCGCGCATGGTTGTTGGCAGTCAACAGAGCCTATTTCAGCTTACAAAGGCAGGACACCCACACCCTGCAAGCCGAAATTCAAAACACTAGGTTGGTCAGCCAAAGTGATGGATGAACAAACATTCATGGAGGTGTGGCTAGAGCTGCCTAGGAAAGCAAGCATCTCCACGGATAGAGCTCTCCACGCCAGAAAAAGCACCTCTAAAGTGTGTGGCGGATCGATGCCTAGGAGATGCTCATTCCCCAGTAGAAGACCCAATTATGGGTGGAATAGTGAACTTAAAAGCCATCGACCGATATGCCACAGAGCCAGACGAGTGGCTCAAAGGGCAATAGGTAGTATCGATCAAGGACAAAAGGGGCATTAATAAAGGGAAGCCCACAAGAATCTCAAGCTCGCAAACTCTGTTTGGAACCGGGCATAAATCGATGACTTGATACGCTGGATGGGGATTTAAAACCCTTGAGATTGCACCCAGATCAGGGATCAGATAGAGCCAAATGACGGAACTGATCACGACGAGCCGACCCCGCTTTGAACGGGACAAAGGCTGAAGAAAAAGAAGAAGAGAAGGGTATTTACACTTTCCAGCGGCCCCTGAACCAGGGACGAGCTGCTGGAAATCTGCAGTCGAATAGGCGACAGCAAGACCGAATAAGGCCCTCAGGCTTGCCGTAAAATGTAGACCGGATATGTTCGCGGAGTTGTTCGACGCGTGCATGTCCGAGGATATCTTTTCTGCACCATGGAAACGACAGAAGTTGGTGCTGTTGCCTTAGGTAGGCAAACCTCCAGGGGAACCGTCCCCCTATAGACTTATATGGAAAAAATATTGGAGTGGGTAATTTATAATTGATTACTCCCGATCGAGAGCCAGGGAGGTCTTTCAGATCGGCAGTATGAGTTCCATAAAGCCAGATCAATTATCAATGCCAAAAATGGTTACTAAGCCAGGAACCATGCCGAAAATGCAACTCACGAAGTGACAGCACTAGCAAATATTGTGTGGTGGTGACCCGTGACCCCGCGAAGTGAAGAATGCATTTAATTCGGCCAATTGGAACCTTATACGAAAGTACCTAGTCACCAGTGGTGTTCCCGCCTGTCTCGCAGCTATTGTGGATAGCTACCTGCGAGAACGATGATTGACCTAAGAAGCACGTTGTCTCCGCGGGTGTCCCACTGGGGTCTTCACTTTTCCCACTACTGTGGAACATCATGTGCAAAGATGTACTTAAACTTCCGATTCCAGAGGAGGCCACGGTGGTAGGTTATACCTATGATATAGCATTGGTCGTAGTCGCAAAACACTAAGCAAATGCTGAGTTATACTTTTGCGAAGTAATCAGTGCTATGAAGACGTAGTTATAGAGCGCTGGGCTGACACTTGCCGAAACGGAAGCAGTCCTCATCGCAAAGCGCGGGAAGCACGTCACTTCCAAGCCGATCATCAAATACTTGAGAATGATGATAGATACGAAGTTAAATTTTAAACAACACGTGCAATATGCTTGTGACAAGGGATCCACGACGAGTATGGCCCTGGGAAGTCGAAGTCGAACGTGGGACGGCCACGGTATACTTGTAGGCTACTTATTCCCAGGGTGGTTAGCTCGATTTTGCTTTATGCCATCCCTATTTAGGAAAAGGCAATTCACATATCATGTAATGCTCCTATACTAAGAGCGGTCTATAGGACGATAGCCCTAAGGGTCTGTTCTGCCTTCAGAACCGTCTCAGATGAAGCTGCATTCATCATCTCTGGAATAATTCCAATTGACATCTTGGCGGATGAGATGACGAGTATATACAATCTGAAGTCAGTCATTCCTTCGTGACAGACGAGGAACGCGGAAAGGGAGAGATCTGCAAATAGATGGCAGGAGCGTTGGGACCACTCGAGAAAGGACCAGTGGACACACAGGCTATCAAGGAGGGGCTGGGGAGACAACATGGAGAGATTAATTATAATCTCACCCAGTTTCTCACGGCGCATAGGGGATATCGTCAGTACCTCTACAGGTTCAAATTGAACAATTCGCCCAATTGTCCAAGCTGGAAGGAAGTCCCCAGGGACCAAGTGCATACATTTTTCCACTGCCCGAGATTCAAGGAGGAAACTTTAGGTGAAGCACTGATACAGGAAAATGTGGTGAGTAGAATGCTCACATCACGTATCAATCCAGGGCAAACTGCGAAAAGCGGAAGAAATGAGGAAGGTGAGGAAGGGTTTTCAAACGTCGTGCTTAGAAGAATGGAGAAATAGTTAAAGTGAGCTACTCCGCCCCTCGAGCGGGAGCGATGACGGCGGGGACTTCGGTGGACCAAGGATTGCACACTATAGTGTATAAATGAAATGAATATAAGGTTTTTAGAATGGATCAGGTCGTGAGTTTCTAGGCAGTCGTACTGAAATTGACAGGCGTCAGGCTAACTTCTAGTGCGTTCTTGAAGGACATCATCGTCATGTAACGAATCGCTGAATAGGATTACTCGGGTGTACGGAAGCATTACCACCAGGGGCGCTATTTTATGATCCTTGTCACAGAGTGGTGAATAAATGATAGTACTAAATAGAAAGACTGTTATTGCTGGTTTGAAACTTGGTAACCGGCGTTAAATTCTTGAAGGATTGAATTTCGTTAAAACTGACACCTCTTTAGATCTCTAATGAGGACTCTCGATTATATTATTTGGCACCTAATGAAAAACAGAATATTTACGGTGTGAACCATTATGCGCAATGCATTCAAAACAAATCCCTCTTATCCTGTGGGTGTGAGAAATTGAAAAAATACACCTGGCTAAATCCTTATACAATTTTTCCCTGCTGTCCGTACTATACCCGAGAATGAGCAAATTAGAACTCTTTTCACACCGACTCATATATATTATTTTAATTTAAGGAATTATGAAGTACCCAAGCTCACGTACGTACATATGAATTCCGCACAAAAGCAAAATATTCTTCAAGGGGTAGCAGGCGTACATCCACTAGTGGCTTTCAACCCTTCTCCGGTTTTTGTGTCAACAAAACTAATTTCGTTGTAATTTCATTCGTGGAGCTTTCGACTCGTTCAACACAACGCTTAACGACACAAGGACAAAAATAAGGGTAGGCAGAAAAGGGAGCATATATGACTGGAATTTTTACAGGCTTTACACATATTTTTCAATCATCAGTCTGGGACACGCACGGGGAGGCGGCTAAGTATTATGTTATAAATGGAATTAAGGGTGTATTTTGGGAACCGTATTTGTTTTATTAATGGCCAAGGAACGGTACTTGCAGGATGTAATTAATGTTATTTGCAGAGAGTGTGTTATTTTTGCATTATCAAGAAATGAAAATGAAAAGTCAGGCGAGCGCGAATAGGGGTTTCGGTGATATTAACTGAATTAGATATTCGTAGCGTGCATTCATCTCAATGTGGATATTAGAAGTCGGGGGTGAATACAAGATGGTAAATGGAGACACTTCCTTCTCTTGCGACTTGATACTCTATGTGCAATGAGCGTTTTATAATATCTAAACAAGTGGAGAAACCGGAAGCTGGACGCTTCAGGAATGAAAGGTTTTGTGTATTTCTTTTATAAAAACATTTGAATGTGCATATATTATACGAAAATATAGTGGCAACCTCTTGGTTTGTCTTCAGAGTTTTCGGTTGGGTAGTTTCAGAAAATGGGTCCGTTAAAGAAATGCCCACTTACGACCCCTCGCACTCCTCGCCTTTACATGGAATGTCAAAACTAAGACCGCTTTCGGAAAATACTAACAGAGACCTTTCATTTCATATCCAACATGACTATTCGTAAGTGTTCACAGTTCCCATCTCCCCACCAAATTTGGCAGCTTGCAAAATTCTTTCGCTGAACAGAGTGTCAGTTTCCATGATTAACAGAGTTCCTTCAACTCAGTGGCCTTTTTGCAGAGCATTTTTAGAGGCTAATCTCGGAATTTTCTCCAGCTCCAGCTTGCCTTCTAGATGCACTTTGCAAGCGGTTTGTATTTGACGAAGTTAACGTGTGGGATAAAACTATGGAGTATGGTAGAAGAATTGGGTGGGGGGGAAACCTAGTTTGAATAGGTGAATGAAAGGGTTATAGTAAAGAGGTAACGGGCGCCTCCAAACTGTTTGTCAAGTATGTGGAGTGCGGCAGCCTGGTGTGATTATGCTTCAAGTTAAAATTGCAGACTTTGGCGAGTCCTCACACTCTCATGTGACGACCGCTGGGAACCGTCTTCGGACGAGTCAAGAGTGTGTAGGGCCGCAGTGAGGGTTGGCTCATCTAACTGACGAGAACCTGTTTGGCTGCTTGTTATGTGCTAGGGGCAAGTGGATTTGGCTTGGGGATGAGCCAAAACAACAGTCCGGGGATTGTCCTCCTTACGCTGGAGAAGGTGGTAATAGAACACCAAGTCAAGGTGGAGAAGCATACGTCGAGGGCTGCGTGGCCAATAGACGGCTGGGTAGTCATCAAGGATGAGGAACCCTAGACGAACAGCCTTTAAAGTCTCGTGCCCTGCTAAATACAGCAGGAAGACACTGCCACCGTAGTGGAGTGAAGATCTGTCTAGCTTCAGGAAGTTGGCCAGGGAGCTCCTCAATATCTGGTAGAGGCATAAATATTGGCAGCTATACAAGGACTGCCTGAAGAAGTACAAGTCGCCCATCAAGACCGCCAAGAGGCGAGAATTTTAAGAAAAGGAGCTTGATTCGTGATTACCTATACAGAGAAGAATTAGACCTTTCAAACGATATATAGGTTGCGTGGTCTAGGGGACGCGCACGAGTGGTTTTTGTACCGTAGGCACGGCCATGAGTAAATGAAGGACCCGCACCCTTTCGTTTTGAAGACCCTTTAGGGGATGATTATGGAGAAAATGCCTTTCTCTCCCGCATCATGTCTACCTCAAAGCAAATCCGCGGAAACCGCTCTACACGAGGTAATTGGCACCGTTGAGCGGTCACTGCCATACAAGCAGTATACCCTAGCTGTCTTCTTGAATATAGAGGAAACATGTTATGTTAGTAGCAACGCCATCAACAAGGCACTGACCAGTATTGATTGGATAATATTCATGTTAAAAGCCAAGATGATCTAGTCGGATCTGGGAGGCAACCACTAGACCAGAGCTGTGAATTCAGGCACGCCCCAGGGTGGTGCCATCTCTCCGGTGCTCTGGTTGCTAGTGATGGATAAAGTTTTGCAAATATTGGACTGGAGCGGGGTGAAGGTGGTGACGTATACCGACCGCTTGGTGATATTAATGTCGGGGATATTTCCCTCCATTATGAGGAACATCATGGAAGGACCTTCCCGAAAGGTGTACCTGTGGGCCACAAAATGCGGTCTCAGCATAAACCCAACCAAAACGGGACTGATGCTATTCACCACCAAGCCAACGGTACCTAAATTCCATCTGCACTGGCTGAATGAACAAAGATTGATTCTTTCTTCCAATGTAAAGTATCTAGTTGTAATCTTGAATACAAAGCTAAAGTGGAGATTGAAGATAGAACGGTGAGTTAAGAAGGCCTGTATAGCCTTCAATGCCTGCAAGAGAACCTTTGAAAAGAAATTGGGTCTCAGGCCGTGGATGGTTCTCTGGATATACACAGCTGTGATGCGTCCCATCCTAACGTACGGCTCTATTGTATGGGGGCAGACTTGAGCAAAAAGCACAGGAGAACGAAGCTTAATAGGGTTGGGGAAATGTTTCAATGTTCTCCTGCATCTCCTCCTCCCTACAGCTCCACATAAAATAAGTTGTAACGTGCAGTGCCGTCAGACGACATGCGTCCGGATACTGGGCATCGAAGCTCCACGGCTATAGTAAGATCCTAGACGAAGTTGGGTAATCTGGGTATCATGCCTCACGAACTCGGCCACACGCAAGCTTTATCGTGGCCTTTCCAATCAGGGCAGATTGGAAAACCGGCTTCGTGTTGCAAGGCTTTAACACAGTATTCTTCACCGATGGGGCAAAGATGACCTGTGGAGTCGGTGGGGGGTTTTCCCGGTTATATACAGTGTATCCGAGTTGTATAGTCCCCCAGGTTTCGCCAATGTATTCTAGGCAAAAGTACTGGCAATACTGGAAGCCTATCGTTGGCTGGGGTCTGATCCGAGCTCCGAACTCTATGTGGCCATTAAGACTTTGTACTCAGGAAGGACAATCTTCTCCAGGTAGGATAGTGCGGGAATATGCTGAACAATCTGGCCGGCACGCTCGAAATCGCTCTATTCTGGGTTTCCGGCCATAGGAACATATAGGGGAATGAGCGGACTGATGGATTGGCCAAGCGGGGCTCTGTTCTTGGCAGTCCTTTGGCGGTTACACTCTTTGTCCAGCTGGCGACTTTCAAGGGCGGAATCTACTTGCACTATCTGGCAGTCGTGAACCTCTGATGGCGAAGGCTCACCACCTGTAACAAAACCTGATCGCTAGAGCTCCTGTGCCAGACGCTGCGGAAAAGAGGGAAAGCCCTCAGCGACTTCACTTGCGATTGTTTTAGCTAGAGTCAGGCTACGGACACTCGGAAAACGGATTTCTAGCTGTAGGATGCTATGGGCTGGCTCTGAAAATCAGCCTTCTTGTTCTCATAACAGCAGTCATGATCCCAGGCGCCGTATAGCACTAATTGGGCTCCTCGGAGCAGCCACTGATACATACCTACCTACAATGTGGAGTTGGCCTGCTTACGTTGCCAGCAAGAAGGTTTGCTCTTTCGGGCGGAGATGTGGTTCGGGGTAGAATGTGATTAGGATTGGCGCTATTCCCTGGTAGCGGAGATATGTTTTTGAGCTCCCTATGCCTGTTTAGATTAGCTTTGTAGGAATTGAATCTGAACTAGACTCGAACTGATTTTGATTGGATTAATAGGTGAGCCGGTAGTTGGTATTTCTGAATTTAAGTGCCATTAGCGACAACGAACAGGTTACTCGATCTTGAAATTCGATGTACAATTTCTAGGAACGGAAAGCTATTTGGTTTGGCTATTACAGAAATAATCTAGGTAGGAAAGACTGTTCTTCCCATTAAAGATAGTGAGACACAACTTGTACTGATAGATATTTCTTGCAGAAAGGTAGGTCATCGAAAGTGGTTCTAATTAAGATGATAGTATCTCTTCTTTATTTGGCGGGTTTTCAGGTGGAAAAAGATAATTAGTGAAAAAATTGTCATAGATAAGTCTTGAAAGGCAGAAAGGGATTTGGGTCAAATGATGCCTGCCATTTCACAAAAATAGAGTATGTTTGTGACGGAAGTGCATTCTGGTTTCACATACATATATATTTGCTTTGTGTTCACTGAGAATAAGTAGTGTCTACCCGATTATGGAGTTAATGTCCAACTCAGTGATCCTAATATATATGGTTGGTCCTTAGTGGGTTGACCATTGCCATAAAGATTTGTATGAATTTCCTCATTGCTTGGAGAACTTTTTGAAGTCCCGATTATGAGAGCCTTATGTAGTTGGAGGTTTCGTCATTCACGAGGTCATCTCTATCGTTGTCGCTGTCAATGGCGCCAATAGTTTGGTTGCAGTAAGGAGGCTATGCGGGATGGAGGAGTTTTATGTGTTCATGGTTCATTAAATTAATTAATTAATTTCAGGTATTTTCTATATTTTCCCAATTCTAACGTACAGTTCCCATTTTTCGGATAATCTTAGGTGGTTTTCATACCTTCCTTGGTTTCTAGAACTACTTCTTCCTCTATTTCCTATTATTCTAGTCATGTGGCCATTATCCTTGGAAAGAATTTTCAGAGTAAATACTGACGGTGGAATGTTCACAAGAGATTTCTTTTAGTATTATAAATGCCCCTTGGTGAGCATAACAACAGGAAATCAGTCCTCCAGATATGCAAAACGAAATGTGAGCTGTTTCCGGCATCCGAGCTTTCGTTGTCTCCTTGCGATCACACTTAAGGGGCAAGAAATTAATCCTCTGAAGTGTTGTAACATCGAGGAAAGCATGACGTGGGTCTGGTTTCGAAAGTGTCTAGGCTAGGATGGGGTGTCTAGCAAGGCGTGCAAAGGTATTAGCGAGCTACCCCAGGTTATATTCAGTGTCTGTATGATTGGAGTTTACGTGGTGACTATTTCCCTGTTTGGAAGGTCTAGAACTGCCAGGGTTTTTGTAGTACTAAAGTTATCAGAGAAGAATAGAAGTAATCCTCGGTGGGTAGCATCTCCTCTTCCAGCTTTTGGCAAGATTTCGGGAAGGATTACTGTCCAGCTGCTGGTGTCGGAGGGACTGGACAACGCTCCAATGCTGGTAAAATTGATAGCAAATACGTCGTTAGAATCTAGATTTCGAAGGCGTATTTGATTACCTAAGTTGTGCCAATGACCCTGTGTGGATAAATGTGTCGCGTGACTGCCCACAGGGATATATTGGAGGTCCATTTAAATGTAACCTGATGAACTTTTTGGGTGAGCTTAACTCGGTGCTTGAATGCGTTGCTTACGCGGATGATTTTTATTCAGGGGAACAGTCGCATCGTTAAAAAATGGTTCCAAAATTCAGTGCCCTGGAGTCAACTTAAAAGACGTTGCGATGTTGCTGGACGATAACTTACGCCATGTGCCACTGGTTAAGTTGAAAAGAGCGTGCTTGAAATACCCCATGATAGTATCATATTTGGGAATTACAATCGAAATATATGTAATTAAACCTGCATCTCAACGAAATTGAGGTACATGTTGTAGCGCATAACGAGGCGTGAATGTGGTCTAAGCAGGACGTACAGGTTCATCTGTATGTATGAGTTTACAATGACCATGAAGGACAGGCAAGTGCTCAAACTCCGTCAGCAAGTGGTGTTGTTAGAATGCTCTCCTATATTTCGCATGATTTTGACCGATTTCATACAGGTGTGGTTAGTGTTGCCCCTCTTGACCTCGGCCTACAGGCTCAGGAGGAGCGCACCTTTGCAGCTAACATACTTAATTCGTGGATGGCTTCCAAGTGACGTGGCACGGTAGCATAACTGATTTGATCTTCCTGCGGAACCTTGCCTCCAGTTAGGGTTGCGTTCTATGTGCAGGTGGATAATGGACTTGTTATATGTCCTCTTTCTCTCCCGAGTGTAGTGTGACATTGAGAGTTTAGACAACACCTTCGTTCATGTAGTGAACTTTATCTTTGATGTTGACCTGTACCTTTTTAGCACTGATGCGACTCGATCGCTTCAATCTTATTTTAGTTATTAGTTATTTGCGGTTCGCTTTCATGTGGTAGTTTCATGGTGGTTAGTGTTGTGCTCATATCACAGGCGGAGCTCCTTGTGGTTTCAAGCTTGGAGTTTCAATGTGCAATTCGATCGCCGTACTCCTTAGTTGCGCTGAAGGTGTTAGATAAGCCTCGCATCGACTGACATGTGAAATCTTCGCTCAGTATAAAGCAATAATGTTGTAATAGCCAGAGCGTAGCTCTGATTGTCGTTTCCATATAAAGCTATGTTCGAAGAGTACTCTGAGATTATACCTACACGGAAAGGACTCACGTTAAACCCCAGCACCTTCATCCGCCCTCTCTAAACTGATTCTGCTAACTCAAATGTCCCCCGTCCATGCATTTTTAGGGAAAGGGATCTCTTCTCTCAAAATCACACCCTTGGTAAGTCAGAGCGAATTCGACACTAGTTGTCACGGCAGTTTAAGGGGAATTTCTGGGTTATTTGGTGTCTGAGTGAACCCGTGCCTGCCAGTATTTCCAAGCGTAGTTGCCCAGATTCGTGTATGGTACCACTGCGTTTAGCAGGACTTTCATTATATTTAACTTCAAATTCCTGCACTGGACTATATACTCACATCCGCATGGATAGAATTGACTTCATTTTTCCTAGTTTGTTTATTTGTCTATTATCAATAATGGACCAAACATCTAATTTATTAGTAAACATGCAACCATCAGTTGATGCTTCCAATTACATTTCGTCTAGTTACCTATTACCCCAATGTCCTTTTGTTTTAGTTTTCTGATCGATTTCTAGACTTCTACTACGATCGAGTTTCTCCATTTACCTCTGGGCACAAATCAAGTCTCCTTGCAAACATTTCCTTCTCGGAAATGGAACAACATGAGAGGGAAAAGCAAGAACAGTAATAAATTCAGTGTCATCCCAAACGAACGGATACACTGTAATACGTCAGCGTTTAATTGTGTTATTGTTTAGTCTGGTCTGACTAATAGAACTCATTTAACCTCCAAGTTCTCACGGTCATCATCTAAATGGCACTCGTCCATGAAGGAACTACCAAGGATAAAACCGGCGTTTATACACATATAACACTATACCAGGGTCTATAGTTGAGGACGGAAAGCACGTAGGCAAGAATGCGAAGCGGGGAGTAGTGCGGTAGTCCTTTTGACGACAAATGTCTTTAAATTAATCCTTAGACTAACTTCTATTATGTACAGCTAAGCATTGAATAAGGTGCCGTGTTTTCTTGGAAGAAAAAAGCCAGGCACTTTCCTCAGCCTGTGTGAATGACTTTGGGAAAATCGATGTCATTAGAGTTGGACTTGAAATAATTAATGGTTGGAGTTCTGTAAATAAGTTTTTAAGGAAATTAAGTTGAGTTTAAGGAGTTAACAAAGGAAAAGGAAATTGAAATTAGGCTTATGTTTAATGGAGTATCTTCTTCATGTTCAAACAAATTTTATCTTCTGATTTCCGCCTGTTTCAGTGACCTCAATACTATGACTCATTTATGTTATATCCCACTACCTTGCCTCGTATTTGTGGCGATAATAGGGGATGGTTTTTGAATGCAGTGATGACTTTTGTGGATGACTTCAGAGGAACCAAAACCCTAAGTAACTTTCTCATGCTCCCAAATTGGCTCATAAATAGGGCTGCAAGCGCATGATATTTATTTTCACAGAATACTAGCTCTGTTGTCCGAAAGCTTTCCTCTGAACTTCTTTTTGGTCCTCATCTTCCTTTCATTAAGTAGTATCCAAAAATATAGTTTATTGTAGTGTAGTGGTACTTGCGCATCGTACAGAGAATCGATTGACCCCTTTCACACAGTATAATAAATTCATTATCTTTGAACTCCATATTAGAATTCTCCTTTTTGCATTGCGACTGTGATGAAAATCGAGCCTTGGTTTTCCAAAATAAATTACTCGTTGAGTGTCTTCCGGTTCCAATTCAACGATGATGAGCGACGAAGTGATACAATCGAGTTTTTTTTTTATTAGCTTAGTTGAAGATCCAGATTACTCTGCTCCATCAATGAACTCTAAAGGGGACGGTTGAGAATGCAAAACATGGAAGGCGACACACTGACTTACTTCATAACCAGGAGCTTCTGATGCTTTTTAACCAGCTACCGAATCGGGATCTGCTCAAAGTGGAGAGATTATGAGTTTGGATTATCAATTGCAGTACTAATTGCTAGAAAAAGCATCCTCTCAGTTTTTCTGAGTGTACGCTATTCCGGCGTTCTTAGATGGAGGTTTTCATTATTATGCTTCGAAGCAGACTATTTTTGGGTGTAAGTGGTGCTGTCTAATATTTTTCCATGATCAATAAAAGCAAATTAGTTAACGTGTCTCGATTTTGTCGGTAGCTGACAAGACACAATTCGGATGAGAAAAAAAACTTATTGGGTATGTATACAACCCTTGGGATGATTGATCATTTCGCTTTCCGTTTGCTTTTGGTTAAGTTGAAAAAGCAGCAGCACTCCTACCATAATTAGTTTATTATACATTCCCGGAGCAAGTTATTCCTTCCCTCAACATATCTGCTGACTGTTATATATAGCTGAATCCATTGCTCATAACAACCTTATCCTTAATTACAAACACCCAAACTAACATTGTCAATTATCTACTAAAGCCTTTGTCAATCTTGATGGACAATTTCCCTGATCAGGGTTTAATATTTGGCTAAGTATTCCCGAAGTATCGCATAGAGATGGACTAATCAGGATATATACGATTGTCATTTACCTTTGGTAGGGTATCATCGTTTGCGGTTACCTAAAATACGAAGTTGAAGCCCTCAATAATTCTTGAGACGCTCACGCCAAGTTTCCTTAGGGCGACCCACTCGCCGGTTATCTTGTGATAGTGGATTCCGCCGCATAGGGTAGTCAGGAATATAATAGTCGCCCCTCTTAAACATGCGACCTATCCACTGCCACTTTCGCCTTCCAATCACAGTGCGTACAAGTGCCAGTTCTGGACGACAACTAAGTTCTTCGTCTGAAATTGTGTCAGATCAACGTACTCCGATAATACGACTCAGAGCAGCGTTCATGAAGCGTTTGAACTTTTGACTAACAGTGGGCTTTACTTTCCATGTGGTAATCCCCCCCCCCCTTTTTTTAAAACAGTCGAAATTTTCTCTGGTCTGGGCATACCAGAGTGCAGGATTTTTGCCCCCTAAAATCACCCACGACTCCCACCCCTTCCCTACTGCTTGGAACCATCTTTAGGTATTAGCTTACTTTAGCTAGATTTTCATCCGTCTACCCGTGTTTGTAACCGCGTCTTCCTCACTTCTTCTGCACTTCGCAATTTATCCTGGATTGCTGCAATCATGGAATTGATCGCATCCCAATCCTCTTGGCAAGCTACCATTCACCCGGCAAAATTTTCTGGTCATAGCACTTCATCTAGAGTTTCGTCTAGGTTCCTTCTTTCTAGCACGAACCTGGAACATTGAAACAATTCGTGCGCTAGGTCCTGTGGACTCTGTCGTTGTTTTGATAATTAGGTGAGGTGTCCGAGTTAAACCTGTACATGTATTGACGCCATGGAGGATGGCCGGTGAGAACCTGAGTGAGATTATTATTGATCTCCCCATGCTTTCTCTCCAACCACTCCCCAATGGAAGGGATCAAACTGTAAGTCTAGCGACCCTTTTCTGACTGGTGCCATCGCTCATGGATCTCTCCCGTTTGGCTTTTTTACTTCTGTGTGGTGGTACAACCCCTTCCGTGAATTGCATTTTCGGCCAAGCCAGTAATATGATCTGGATTAACGTAACCCATGCGTCCGGTCTGAAAGGAATCCTTTGCTGTCGACGACCGGGAGTAATCTATTATAAATTATCCGCTACTAGATGTTCCCTACGGTATCTAGAAGACATATGGGTCTATAGAAGGATGGTTCTGCTGTCTGTCACAAGCGCGATTGTACATTTTTTCTTATCGAATATAGTCATGTTGGGTATCAAATCAAAGGTCCCGATTTGTTTTTTAAGGTTTTGTTTGTAAAACAAAACCTTATTAAAATCGGTTTACTGTCTGTCTGTCTATCCGTCTGTCTGTCTGTCTGTCTGTCTGTCCGTCACACGCCTTTTTCTCGGAGACGGTTATAGCGATTGACACCAAATTTGGTAGAAAGATGGGAACTGTGAACGCTCACGCATATAGTAAGTTACATCCTCTTACAATGAATTTAAGGGGGGGTCCCCATACATGCAAAAGGGGGGTGTAAATTTTTTTTTCATCAAATATAGTCATGTGGGGTATCAAATTAAAGGTCTCGGTTAGTACTTTTCGAAGCCGGTATTAGTTTTGACTTTTGCTGAAAAGGTGGGGAGTGCGGGGGGTTGAAAGTGATCATTTTTTTAACGAACCCATTCTCAGGAACTACCAAACCGAAAAATCTGGAAAAAATCAGAGGGCTGCCACTATATGGTGCCTAGGCTCCGAAATACCCTCCATATCGATACCTGTTCAAATAAAGTTAATAATAGTATATTACTATAATTTTTAGTAATTGACAGGAAAACCCCCCTTAAGTTCACCCTAGAATCACAAAATTTTGCAGCAATGTAGGCTACAGTATGGATCATGATCCTGCCAAATTTGGTGAAAATCGCACTATTACTAACAAAGTTATACTAGGTCAAATCTGCGCTCCTCTGCAAATTCAAGACTATGAATGTCAATATCACTTGAAAGTGGCTTTTTTCACATACATAATATATGCATATTTTACGTGCTACATGCTAATAGGACAAATGCACGTCCAAATCTCCTTATAAACGAAATACACAAAACCTTTCATACCTGAAGCGTCTAGCTTCCGGTTTCCCGACTTGTTTAATGCAGTTTAAAGTGATGATTTCTTTAATGGACCCATTTTCAGAAACTATCCTACCGAAAAATTTGAAAAAAAATCATGAAGCTGCCTCTAAACAGTGCTCACGTTTCAAAATACTCTCCATATCGATATGTACTCAAATGAAGAAAGCTCCCTTAGGTTTACCCTAGAATAATTGAAATCTGCAGTAATATAGATTATGGTATCATACCAATCGTACCATTACTAACAAAATTACAGCAGTTCAAAATTGTCTTTACCGTGTAAATTTACTGCAACCCAACGTACTAAATATCAATATCACACTAAAGTGAGTAATCTGACATGCTAAATGCATATGCATTACGGACTATGTACAAATGGGGCAGCTCTGCACTCAAATAAGAAACGAACAAAACTTTTCATACCTGAACCGCCGAGCCTCCCGTTTCTCGACTTGTTTGGGGATTTATCTTCAATCCAACGCTACTTACCTCTCTTTCTAAAGCCAAAGCCATTTGGTCAAGGTCCATAACCCTGTGAGACAGAAAAAAGACGTCGTTAGCTTAGACGCCGAATTTCAGGATGGACGTTATAGTCGAATAAGCTCTTCCATGTCCCCTGAACAAAGCGACAAAGCAACATGGTAAACTTCACCGGTAATAAGAAGAAATAATATCGGTGATAATATATAACCCTGTCGGGCTCTGCTTTGGATCTAAAAATCGTCCGAAATTTTACCTTGTTATAGCATGTGATATTTTGGGCCACCATACGTGGCTCTTATAAAAGTTATTGGCTTCCGCAGACTGCCACTCCTGCCTAGAACACTCCTGTTCACACTATCGAAAGTTTTCTCGAAATCAATGAAAAGCAAGTGCACCGAAGATCTAAATCCCGCGCACCGTTTCAAAATGATCCATAAGGTGTTGATGTGGTCAATGCAGAAGGATCCGGACCGAAAACCAGCCTGTTCTCTGTCAGCTAAGTGTTTGAGATATTCTTTGATGCGTTCTTGGATTAATTTGGACATTATCTTTCCGACGGCACACAGCACGCAGATACCGCCTCAATTGTCATATTAAAAACTGGTGCCCTTCATTGCAATCTTAACGATTATCCTCTTCTTCCGCTCTTTGGGAAAGTTTTGGGATCCCCAATCCTGCACGAGGAGAAGTAGATAGTCCGCGGTAACTGCAGATGCAGCAGTAAATACATAACTCGACGGGGAGACCGTTAAGCCCAGCGGCTTGACTTCATTTGAGTGCATTAATGGCTAAACTGATTTCTCTTCTGCTTAGAGGAACAGTTTGTATCCGCATGCCACTGTGGCCAGCCATTTTATTCACAAGACGTGTTTCTTCAATTTCTCGTCATCATGTATGAGAAGTAAAACAGTGCCGTCCTTTAAAGCCTTCAACCCCTTCCGATCATCGATCTGCTTCCACGGTTCCGCAGATAGCCAGATCCAATTTTGTCCCTTCTGCACGTGGCCGACGATCTATATAGTAAACGAGAAAAGAGAGAGAATGGCATCCCAATGCTCATCGATATTCTCTGAGGGGTTAGTCAGCATATCCGCGTCCAATTAGCAGGATAGCTCCCCCACTGTCGAACGATGGGCGGATCATACAAGCGGTTGACGTTGAACTTTGGGGATCGCAGCTTTTTAGCCCTGCGAAAAATGGCCGACACAACATGCAATCGAATGCAAGCAAAGATGGATATCCCTTTCGAGGGTGATATTTACGTCTTTCTTGTTACACACACTCAGAATACAACTCATAAATTTACCGCTGATCGTGGTGTGGTCGATCCGACTGTTCATTCGCTGTCAATCAGTTGACGTCCAAATGACCTTTAGACAGATTTTGCGCTTGAAAAATATGCCACCAATGACGAGACGGTGGAAGTTGCAGAAATCCAGGAAATCCACACCATTATCGTTTCCCCCGCCAAAAGGGTGTGTGAATTTTCCGAGAGAAATTCGCCCATAGATAATTCAATTTTTGAAGAAAGGTGCAGTTCTCACTCCTATATCCAATCAATAGGAAATTTAGTAGGGCCACTGCTGACGACATTGGCAAATGGTTTTTCTCCATCAATTCTCAAAATTGTCAGGGGAATACAAAGAAGTTAAGGATAAGCAAGAGTCCGCAGTCACAAAAATCTCCAACCAACTTCAGCTCCCAATCAACCTTTGTTTTCTGCTTCACCTCCACAAAGCTATATGGAGAAGAGAAAGATAAAGAAGAACGCAAGAGAATGGCTGAAAAGAAATTCAACGGAAAGCCGGAACTAAAGTAACTGAAAAGGCAAAATACCAAACACAACAAACGGTGTCGAAAAAAATAAATGTTACGCAAGGGTCGGCGCTATCTCTTCCTCTGAGTTGAGCTTCTTCTCCAAACAGCTGAATCCCGCTCAACGGAATTGCAGCACCTATGTTCTTGAATTACTCGCTGCGTACCTCACAATTAAATACTTGAGGTATTCCCTTGAAGGCAAACTGTTCACATTGTTCACGGACCATAAGCCCCTCACTTTTGTTTTAAAATAAAAGCCCGACAAAGTCGCCAAAGGAAGTATTTCACCCCGTTCACGATCTGACGCACCCAGGCATTCGGAAAATAAATCGGTTAGTCACCGTAAAGTATTTCTGACCGTCTATGAACAAGGACATGAAATCTTGGGCCAAAGAGTAGTTTGCATGCTAAAAGTGTAAAATTACAAAGCATGTGAGAAGATTCACCAAGCGTTTCCACACAATACACCTCGACATCATTGGCCCTTTGCGATAGGTTCACGCGGTGGTTTGAGGTGATATCTCTGAAAGACATTACTGCACAATCTTGTGCAGAATGTCTTTGTCGAGAATGGATTCCACGCTTTGGTGTGCCGGCAATTATAATCACCGACCAATTTGAGTCATCCTTCCTCGCAGAGTTGAGCAAGCTCTTCGGCTTCACACGGCACTAGGCAACCATGTATCACCAGCAGTCTAATAGAATGCCCGAAAGGTGGGACAGGAGACGACCTTTCTTGGGCGCCGGTCCTGCCACTCATTTTACTTTGCCTCCGAACACCCGATCGGGAAAAATTTAGTGCAAGTCCCGCGGAGCTGGTATACGGGATGAACTTGAGATCCTGTGTTGAGCGTTGTGGCGGAACGAACAAGTTGCGTGTCGGACACACACAAGTGTGAATCGTAGCGGGCATGACATCGAAAAACAGTTTTTGATAGCGAAAATTGTTTTTTGGAATCCCAGTAAAGACAGCGCACCATACGGTAGCAGTCAGAAACCACACAATAGCGGATTTGCGTCAGTTGCCACTTAGTTTTCTGGAGCACTAAAGCACATTGCCATTAGTGTGGCAAAAGGAGGAAGAGCACTCCTTACTTCGCTAAGTCCAGAACGTACAGCTTAAATCGTTAGAACTCCCGGTCAATTTGGAGAAAGCGAGGATGCTGAGGACCTTCGCTACCGTTGTTGAGGGGAGTGCACACATTGAAAAAACCAACCATATTTCGTCTTCAATAGACAAATGTTATAACCGTGAGATCAGTCCTTACCCAAGGCGTTGTTGACGTTTCGGTAGCAATAAAATTTGAAATGTTCTATCCCTTTTAGTCACGACAAGCTGCGGCAAGCTGGGAAGACTTTTTGTATTCTTATATAAAAGAACAGCAGAATATATTCTATTACTCCATACCCGCTTGCAGTGGAGCTAAGCCTTAAAACTTCATATTTTTGAAGCATGCCTTTCAATACGATTAGAAATCCTTTCAAATATAATCGTCTAATCAATCTGTTTGAATAAACTGAATTCAATTACAGTTGCTTGAATTTTCAATTTCATCTGAAATGGACTAATTTTAGTTCAATATGTTCCTAGCAAACAATCAGGAACAGAAATTAATGAATCAACATTTCGACAACATGTGAAATATTAACTAATAATCTCTCTTTATTAAAATCGATTTGGTAATTGGAATGAATTATTCCTAAATTGAGCTAGATGCCAAGCATATTTCAGATACTCGGAATGGAATTTGTGTGTTTTTTGGTTTAATTTAGAAGTTATGATGGAAGAATAGTTTGCACTGAAAATTGTTAGTTGGAGGAATATGTTGCCGTTCACCCTTGATGGCAATTTATTGCCCTATGTCGACAATATGAGTACCGAATATTATATCATATTTTCTGAGACTATATTAAACGCAGTTCAATATTTCCTGGCAGATTTATTGATTTTACATGTCGTTTGTTAAGGAAACATGTTTATACTTTTGGCGCCCAATGTGGGATTATATTCCATAAGAAGAGAATGCCTTTGCATCCGAGCCCACGTTGGGCGCCGAAATTTAATTTATTAAAACTAATCAGATTAGTACTTCTGACAACTAGTTTATATTTGCCCTTGATCATCAATAACCAAAACCACCCAGTTCTTTATGGGGAGGCATTAATACTTGAATCCAACTAGATTCCAACAATAAAAGTTAAAGTTCTCTGAGTGTGAGCAATGGCTCGTTATTGATAGTCAATTAATTTTGGAAGTCCTTTGCAGTTTTCCAGAATAAACTACACAAACGCCTCATTTTAAGCATGAACTGCAAACACATACCAATTTCCTGTGTAAATGATTTGCACGAATATGAGCACCGATTTCTGACTTTACTATTTGGAAATAGTTCAAAGTTAATTATGTCTAAAATCTCGGTTTCATCATCTTTCTGCATAAATGTAAACTGATCCATTTAGGCTGTCAATTTATTAAATAGAATGATATGTTGACAGATCAGATGAAATATGATTAATTAAAATTTGCAAAAGGAACAGGGGTGGTTTTAGTTGCGCATTTTACGTCCCCTCTACCACCCTTGATATCAACTGAATTGCATGCATGTCAAACTCATTAAATAATAGACGAAAGAAATTTTTTTGCAATATTAACTTCAATTTTCGGTTATTTAATTCTAGCAGCAATAGTGATGCGCCTACATTTGAATAAAGTAGGCCAGGTTTAATTTTAGTACATGTTCATAATAGCAAGACACATAAAATCAATTTAAAACCTTTTGGGGTAGATTCCATATCCATACCCTTTAGTGAGTCAAATGTGGTGAAAAGTATATACAGGGTCCATATTAAGTAAATGTTAGAATCATCATCATCATCATCAACGGCGCAACAACCGGTATCCGGTCTAGGCCTGCCTTAATAAGGAACTCTAGACATCCCGGTTTTGCACCGAGGTCCACCAATTCGATACCCCCAAAAGCTGTCTGGCGTCCTGGCCTACGCCATCGTTCCATCTTAGGCAGGGTCTGCTTCGTCTTCTTTTTCTACCATAGATATTGCCCTTATAGACTTTTCGGGTGGGATCTTCCTCATCCATACGGATTAAGTGACCCACTCACTGTAACCTATTGAGCCGGATTTTATCCATAACCGGACGGTCATGGTATCGCTCATAGATTTCGACGTTATTTAGGTTACGGAATCATCCATCCTCATGTAGGGGGCCAAAAATTCTTCGGAGGATTCTTCTCTCGAACGCGGCCAAGAGTTCGTAAATTTTCTTGCTAAGAACCCAACTTTCCGAGAATTACGTGAGGACTGGCAAGATCATAGTCTAGCACAGTAAGAGCTTTGACCCTATGGTGAGACGTTTCGAGGAGAACAGTTTTTGTAAGCTGAAATAGGCTCTATTGGCTGGCAACAACCGTGCGCGGATTTCATCATCATAGCTGTTATCGGTTGTGATTTTCGACCCTAGATAAGAGAAATTGTCAACGGTCTCAAATTTGCAGTCTCCTATCTTTATTTAAGTTGTATTCTTCTATCCTTATTCTTCCTATTTGACCAGTGCGGTTTGATGTTGTTGGTTGGTTGGTTTTCGGTGCTGACGATGCAACCATATATTTTGCCTTGCCTTCATTAATGTGCAGCCCAAGGTCTCGCACCAGTCGCTACCTGCTCGATCTGGATGAAGGCAGTTTGTACGTCTCGGGTGGTTCTTCCCACGATGTTGATATCGTTAGCATAGGCCAGCAGTTGGGTGGACTTAAAGAGGATCGTACCTCATGCATTTATATCAGCATCACGGATCACTTTCTCGAGGGCCAGGTTAAAGAGGACGCATGATAGGGCATCCCCTTGTCGTAGACCGTTGTTGATGTCGAATGGTCTTGAGAGTGATCCTGCTGCTTTTATCTCACACACTGGTCAATGTCAGCCTAGTCAGTCTTATTAGTTTCGTCGGGATACCGAATTCCCTCATGGCTGTGTACAGTTTTACCCTGGCGATGCTATCAAAGGTGGCTTTAAAGTCGATGAATAGATGGTGCAACTGTTGCCCATATTCCAACAGTTTTTCCATCGCTTGCCGTAGAGAGAAAATCTGATCTATTGTTGATTTGCCTAGAGTGAAGATTCTTTGGAATGGGCCAGTGGTGTTCCGGGCGTATGGGGCTATCCGGCCTAGCAAGATAGAGGAGAATATCTTATAGATGGTACTCAGCAACGTGATACCTCTATAATTGTTGCACTGTGCGATATCTCCCTTTTTATGTATGAGACATATAATGCCTCTTTGCCAGGCGTCAGGCATTGATTCGCTGTCCCATACTTTGAACATCAGTTGATGAACCACTTGGTGTAATTGGTTGGCTCCATATTTAACCAATTCGGCTGTAACTGCATCGGCTCCTGGCGACTTATGATTTTTAAACCGATGATTCTTCTATACTCGGTGGTGGCAGTATTTGTCCGTCGTCTTCAGTTGGCGAGACCTCCAACTCGTCGATGTTTAGGTTGTTCGGTAGCTCATCAAAGTACTCAACCCATCACTCCAATATGTCCATTCTGCCGGAAATCAGATTTCCCTCTTCGTCTCGGCAGGATGAGCATCGAGGTGCATAAGGCTTCACCCTGCTGACTTGTTGGTAAAACTTGCGCGCCTAGTGTGGTTGCTCCCTGCACTTGTCTAGTTCACAGACTTGTTGGTTCTCCCAGACTTCCTTTTTCCGTCTGTGAAGTCGCTTGTCCGCTCGACGGAGGTCGTGATAAGTCTCCCCGCGTTCTTTGGGAATGCAACATTACTCGGTATGCGGTATTCTTCTGTTCAGTTGCTAGCTTACATTCATCGTCAAACCAGCCGTTTCGACTCTTTTTGCGGTTTGGAGCCAAGTATATTTGTGGCCGTATCAATGATAATGTTCTTCAGGTGGTTGTGAAAATCATTTGTTGATGCTTCATCTCCAGGTCCTCTGTTGATTGCGGTCATTGCGGCATCCATTTCCCTCTTATAAGTGTCGCGGAGGGCTGTGTTGTGGATGGCGTCAGTGTTAACTCTCACCTGATTGTCAGAGGGGATTCCAGGTGGTATTGTTATTCGAACTCGAAGCACCATGCCAATGAGATAGTGATCCGAGTCTATATTGGCCCCCTATACGTTCTGACATTCATCAAGGCTGAGAGGTGGCGGCGTTCGATCAACAAGTGGTCAATTTGGTTGAAAGTGTTCCCGTCTGGAGAGGCCCATGTATGTTTGTGAACCGCTTTCCGCGCAAACCAGGTTTTTTCAACAACCATTTCGTGTGACCTTGCTAATTGGATTATCGGTAATCCGTTATCATTTGTATTTTGTGTAAGCTATGGTAGCCAACGTATCGCTTGAATATGGGCTCCTTCCCTACTTGGCTGTTAAAATCCCCAAGTATGATTTTGATATCATATCTGGGACAGGCTTCGAGGGTTCGTTTTACTGCCCCGTAGAAGGTATCCTCCTCCGACTCTGCAGTCTCCTCTGTAGGGCCTTGAACGTTAATTAGGCTTATATTACTAAACTTGCCTCGCCAGCGTAGAGTGCATAGCCGTTCGCTTATGTTTTCAAAGCCGATAACAGCAGGTTTCAGTTTTTGGCTGACTAAGAAACCTACTCCGAGCACATGGTTTACTGGATGACCGCTATAATATATGTGGGTACCAATCCACGTTTCGCCCTGGGACCTACACTACCCTTTGACCACCAAATGTTAGAATGTTAACCTGAAATATCATTAATCATCATCAACGCCGCAAGAACCGGTATCCGGTCTAGGCCTGCCCTAATAAGGAACTCCAGACATCTCGGTTTTACGCCGTTGTTCACAAATTCGATATCAATAAAATATCATTGACGAGTGAAAACAGTCCCGTGGGTAATGGACATGAAAAAGAGGGTACCGATAACGCAATATTATTAACACAAACGAGGACATTAGAAGGATCTGAATTTACAAGCAAAAATGGAGATTTCTAGTAGATTATCAGCCTATTTACTACGACGTGAAAAATTATTCAGAGAGCACGGTTCCAGATTCATCCTTATGCGCCCTAACACGTTTCATCTTCTCGGTCCAATTTGGATTGAGGCGTCATTGGTTATTATTTATGAGTTCCACAAATGCCTGCTAATACTTATTATTAATATTAGGTGCAAATCAATTAGGGACGGACGACCTCACCTGCAAGAAACAGAGCAAAAGCAAGGACCTTAATCAATGCTTAAAACTGCTGAAAAATGTGGATAAAACCAGATAGATTCCACGCGGTTGTAGGAAGGAAAGGTTCAGAAAGCTGTGGCGGAAGGGGTACTCCGCAAGAGGGAAGTCTTTTTATAAAGAAGCGGGACCGAGTGAATTCACGTTGTGCGTTTTCACGGGCAAAGCAATCACATTTACGCGAGGCTGACCAGGATACGGAGCTGTACTCGGGAGTACTTCTCACGAGGGAGTTGAAAAAGTTGAGGAGCTGACTATCGAATGTAACTTCGAAGGTTTGAATGAAGTACTGATTTGATAAGGAATATCCGTCAAGAGAGTAGGAAACGGATTTATGCGACATGACCGCCAAGGGTCTCCCTAGCTTATGGTTCTCTCCTCTTGGTTAAAAGTAAAGTAATATTTATGGTAGTGCTGCTCAGTATCCTGTACCCTATTCTTGTTCTGACTTAATGAGCCTTCAGTAAAACTTCCCATGCCGGATGAGACGATTTCGTGAAGGGTCCAAACCGTGTTTTCAAAGAGGAAGCAGCTTTACCTTCTTTACCTAAAATCTCTGGGAGTCTTGATAATAAAATAGATAGAAGTCCAAGTAAGATATCTGGTTTCGTAGTGACGGATTAATGTCCTCATTGTGACCTTCAACTCGGTCGGCTTCTCTTCCAATCAGTGCATCATCGCTGAGGTTTCAGTTGTCATTCAGTTTTACGAAAGATGTTAGCTCTGATGTTCCTAGTGGTGAACATTAGTTTGTAATATGTCAGTTCTACCGGAAAGGAGAAATCGGCATTAAATTATTTTAAACGAAAAATACCCTTTGTTCATAACACAATTAAATCCTCATTCACTCCTCCCACCACATTGCTTTTCTCTCCGATGGGACGGATACTTTAATTTTCCTCACGAATGCGTCCCCTGATCAATCTTAAAAGCCAGGAGAATCTGTTGCCATGATCCTTGCTAAGAAGTGCACCTTTCGGGATTCTATAAATTGTTAGACTTTCAGCCACGACTATTTTCCTTGCATGCCCTCTATGTTTCACCAATCTCATATTTTGCTTGGAAACGATATGAATATTTAAGATCATGTTATATGTTTCGCTACCATCGATCTGTCCCTCACTTTTTTCGTCACCTCTGCTTCCCCCAAATGTTTTCCAGGACGTATTTCCACATTCCTTCTTGTTTGCCCGATGTATGCCTTTCTGTAATTTACGGAGGAACTTTCGTATATCCTGGACTTGCCCATTTGATTGATCGGGTTCTTAGTTAACTCCAGAAGGGTTTGGAGCTGGTTGTTCCTGTTGTTGAAATCAATGTCCAAACCATATTTCCCAAGTTTTCGTTTGCATGAAAAGAAAGCTTTATTAAATCCTAAAGTTATACCTTGTGAGCGGATCAACTGCCAGCTTGCTGAGTGCTTGTCGTTGAAACGTCCTCTTCCGTTTTGTTCTGATCAAGCTACTGATGGTCCAGTCAGTGAACCAATTTCTTTGGCCGAACTTAAAAATGGGCTTCTTCGTTAGCATCCGATAGATCTTGTAGTTAGAAAAGGCGACTTTGTGAAGGTAACGGTGACTTGAAATGCTTTCGATAACTCGCTTGATATCAGTCCGTTTCCCGTAGATCTTCAGGTATCATTCCCTTGCTTTCTCCTCAACAGCTCGGCCGTATTTACCACTTCGTTTCTCTGATAATAGCGGAGATGTTCGCATACCTCTTCCTAGACCGAGGCTGACTTCTTTTCCAGGTTGGCCATAAAAATCTCGCTTATGAATTGGGGGGGGGGGGGGAGGGGGCATCGGGGTGCCTTTTAATTGTTTATAATTGTAATCCCTAAACGTAAAGTCCTCCTGACAGATTCTGACCAGCTTCATATTATTGTTTTAGCTTACCATTGTTAGCCAATCCTCTACTAGAGCGGTCACTTCTTTGAACGGGACCCTCGGAAAGGAGAGCCTTGACATCAATTTCCCCAACCAATTGGAGAGCCTCGGAGAAATCGCTTGGATTCTTACTGGATCTAGTCTCAAGCTATTGAATAGGGAAATGAAATTTAGTAAATTGAAAACGGCAACGGGTTTTGATGTTTTTATTTCGCTCTCATTAGGGTTTATTAATAATCATACCTGGTTTCTGTTGGGGGGATATCCTCAGATTTGTAAAAGGACAGGGACAGGGACATAAGATTACTAGTAGAATGGGACTATACAGGTAAAGGTACTTTAAACTATAAATTCCTCGTCAGTATTAGCTCCTATTTCATTAAGTATAAATACTGCATCTCCCCACTCTTGCATTCTTTGCATTATCAATTTATAATACCCTTTGTTCATGACATGCAATTCAACTAGTCAAGTTTTCGTTTCCTTTAAAATTTTATAGACCACTCGATGTGTTCCACTTAACATTGTTCAACTCTTCAACTTTTCACCATTCTTACTCATAAATAACTTAAAGGCTCACATCTCCAGTTTCGTCCTTCCTCAATTGAAAGTCTTAATCGGATTGTGGAAGAATAGCATGAAGCTCTCAGGGTGAAAATTAACCTGGAATGTGGTAGAATTTGGAAACCATTGAGAAAATAGTTGGAACTCACTAGAAAAAGTACAAAATTTAAAGGAGTTCCGATACTAAGACCGGTATGTTTTGGAAATTAGAAGAACTATTTAACTCCATAAGAAAAGATAAAGGAGTTTCTAGACATAGCCCGTAGAAGTAAGAGCCGTATCTTCTCTTGATATTATGGTTCTAGTAGTTAAGCTCTTGCGAAACTTTCTAAGGATGAAGTAGTCAAGAAATTGGTGAAGTTAAAGTAGTTTCAGGGATCAAGTAATTGATAATGGAGTCCGCCCATTCAAGTTGAAAAATATTTCCAATTATCGGAGTTATGAGTATGGATACGATTTTACTCGATATTAGTTCCTATTGAAGCTTGAACTCTTCGCAACACTAAGGGGTCGAAAAGTTTATAAACCTCATGTGCTTCTGTATTTATTGTGCACTCTCTTGGATGCTTTTTCTCTCCGAACTGGAGGAAAAATACTTCAATCTCATGGTAAACAACTCACTTCATACTTTTGCCAAATCTAATAAAGCTCCCACCAAAATAAACAAGGGATTATCCAGAGAAAAGGCTCCGTCCCAGCTGCATCCAGCCACACTGCGCTCTATTTGCTGATTAATTCTCTAACTTCAATTTTGCTGATCGCATGCCAGTTTTTTGGCTTCCTTATCTTCTTCGTATGCATGGAAAGCAACAATCAGGACAACTCGACTTGAAATAATTAACTGAAATCCCTGAATTGCAACTTTCTGGAATTTGCTGGATATAAAGGAGCGACCATCGTGCAATGGAAACAATTTACTGAACTGATTATAAATTCCGGGAGCTTATAAGTAGTTTATTGTTAAGTGGGTACAGTAAATATAGCTGGGATGACGTTCAGTATCTGAGAATGGACGTAAATGGATATTTTTAGTTTATTATGTAAATGGAAGCGTTTGTTTTGTCCAGTGAATGGCGGAGAAATTGAGCTGGTATCAATAGGGAAGAGGGTTGTAACCAAGAATAGCGAGCGATTCATTGTACCACTGTATTTCGGTTCACATCTATCATATTAAGAGAAGCTTAATTAATTATTGAAATTGTACGTAGGCGGTCAATCATGTCAACCCACATTAGCAGCAAACCGATTCTTGGATAGCATCCAGAATCCTAATCATCTGAAGACTACGCATGGAAGCGCCTAATTGAACATTTGAAGGAAAGCGAAATCGAGAAAACTTCAGATCGTACTCACTTCTTTAGAAAATTACCGTCCAGGATATCATTTGGGGTAAGGGCTGAAGAAGAATGAGGATGGAGCCCGGGGGTAATTTTTGAGAGCGGAGCTTTTATGATGCTTCTGAAGTGTGACTTCCAAAACAAAGACTATCGGTACCCCAGGTCAAAATCGACGCTGTAATTGAGAGTATATGTTTCAACTGGAGGCCAAGAATCGATTTGACTTATGACGCCATTCAAAAAGAGAAGACTACCTTATATATAGCACCTTGTCCCCATCCTCCATGTAATCTCGAAGCATATGTCATGAGGCATTGCAATTCAGATAATATGGTATTTCTAAGTTTTTCATTTACTACATTTTGTGAACCTTACAACTCTCCTTCCACGGTTAGTAAGTTCCACTGGATAACGTAGTTAGTAAAGGAACAGTTTCCTTAATATATGACATATTCTGATGTCTGAGACAGACGATAGTTCCTGTTTGGAAGTTTCCCTTACTATTTAGAAATTAAGGTCATTTTCGGGCTAACAACTATTATCCAAGAAAAAAATGCTGTTTTATTGAGGGTTTGAATGGTCCTGAATATCTACTTAAAGGTGGACGGCACTAATTTCGAGGAGCAAGGGACTCCTAAGTTCTAATGGAGTGTCATTGCTCCGCAGGACAAAGGTGGAATAGCATCTGAAGAGTTATATCTGCCCTGATAACATTCACAACATATATGCGGAAGGTAATAATTTTTATTACGTAGTAAGAAGAAGTCAATTTCTTATCTGCTCGTAACTTCGAGCTTTCATGGCACAGCCAAATTTATGTTCTCCCCGAAAAAATATGTAGAAGGAATTTCCCCACAAATTAATGGAAAGGTAGCACTTAGTATCTATGGCGCAGCCAGGATGAAAAGTGAATAGAGTAACTCGGTATTCTGACATAATTTCGCGGTATTCTGACATCAGTCTTTCCGAAAATGGAATAGGAAGGCACGGCAAGAAAAAACTCTAGCCTCTAACGAGGGGTAACTTCAGGCAAAATGTTGGTTTTCAGAACCTTCTTCTCAGACTTTATCAAAAAACGCTGAAGAATAGGAAGTTAAGCTGAACTTTGCTGTAGTTTGACGTTAATGCAGGCTGCCGAGCTATTAGTTTCTTCGGACACAAACCGTGTGGAAGTGCAGTCGACCGCCCTCGCTAGAGCCGAAAAGGAAAGGCTCATAAGGAAATGCGCAGCAGTGGTGAAGCGTATGCGCTCGGAAACATTCCTCCGGAAGAACCTCAGCAAAAGCGTCAAAAACGGGCTGATGGAACTGCAGGAACTATTGGACCGCATTTCCTTCTATAAGCGAACGTGGAGAGCAGCGGAAGACGATTGGAGAGCAGAAACAGCCGCACTCCCCGCTGAGAACGCTGCTTGCATCAAACGCACTGCAGATAGTCCATTGCAAAGCGAAGTGGGGAAAAAGTGGTAAGAGGACGACGTGCCTGAAAGTGACTTTAATGAAGTAGTTAGTAGAGAAGGAAAAAAAGAAACAATTGACTGCGCCGCCAGAGACATGTCTGTCCAAAGACAAGGAGGCTGCCAACCAAAAGCCAGGAGCAGAAAAGGCAAGGAAATGAAGAAGGACTAGACCGTCGGCTCCGCTTATTAAGCCGGTGGAAAGCAAGACATTTGCGGAAGTCCGTAGTGAAATCCGCTACACGATGAAACTCGAAGACAACGGAGCTGAGGTGTCATCCATACGGAAAATGAGAAGTGGCGGAGTTCTCGTCGAACTGGGCCCAAAGACGACTAACAAGGGTACGTTCTGCGAAGCGGTCAAGAGGTTATTGGGGGAGAAGGCTCTTGTTTTCAGCCTAGAGCCCATATGCTCTTTAGAAATCTGGGATCTCGACTGTCTCACAGAAAAGGTCGAAGTAGAGGAGGCGCTAAAGCGTGAATGTCCAGAAGTAACCACTGCCCGGGTAGGTATCACCTCTGTAAATGCTCGAGGCCAAAAGCTCGCCGTGGTGGAAGTCCCCGAGCAATATGCGAGGAAACTCCTTAGCAGCGGGGGAATAAAAATCGGATGGATAGTATGCAGAGTGCGAATGCGGACAGTCCCCACGAAGTACTACAGGTGTCTGGACTATGGACATACGCCAGCAGCTTGTAAGGGTCCGGGCAGGAGGACAGCATGCCGGAGATGCGGTCAAGTTGAGAGTTGCGTTCTCCGTAGGGATCGTGGCGTGTCTGGTGAGAGCGTCGCTCAGATTGCGGGCTCAGGACGGTATCCAATCTTTAGGGCGGAATTGGAAAGGGCTAGGGTTCGAACGGCATGGTCCGCATTTCACAAATTAACATGCATCGGAGTGCAACCGCTCACCAGTTGCTAACACAGTTCGCTGCGGAAGTAAATGCTGATCTAGTGCTGATTAGTGAGCAATACCGAGACACGGACCCGACCTCATGGTATCTCGACTTATCAGGCACCGCTGCCATCTGGGTTCGGGACGACGTTCCACTTCATGTTCTTGCCGAAAGCCGGGGGAACAGATTAGTCTCGATCCCGTGTTTAGGGATAACGTTTTTAGCCGAACGAGACGATGCCGGACTTTCGGGGCTGGCTTGATTCTCTGGAGAACACCGTTTCGAGCACGGAGGGACGAATCTTGGTAGGCGGCGATTTTAATGCCAGAGCTCTTGAATGGGGCATGCCTCAGACAGATTCCAGAGGGGGACGGATTCTGGAAATGGCGGCGAGAACCGGGCTCGAAGTTTCAACCACCACATCCACGTCAACGTTTCGGCTCAGGCTGTGAAGGAAGCATTTATGACATCACTTTTGTGTCGAGATCTCAGGCATCATGGGTGCACGGGTGGCAAGTCCTAGAAGACTTCTCAGCAAGGGGTCACCAGTACATTGCGTTTGAAGCGGTTGACGCTACTTGCCGGCGAGCACCAACGCGACGCTCCCTCTGGCTGTGGAATGTCGCGAGGGTGAACATCGGGAAGTTAATCGAAGCTCTTGGTGGAGGCAGGGCCGCGCTGGAGGACTCTCCAGGGGTCAGTGATGAACCTGATAATGACGGCCTGTGACGCTTCCATGCCCCGGAGGGGCCCTAGGCGCGACAAACGTTCTATGTACTGGTGGCCTGCAGAAATTGCCGACCTACGGAGGCAGTGCCATAAGCTCCGCCGTTTGGCTCAACGTTTGTACGCCAACAAGGAGGCATGTGCCACAAAGGCACAGTGTAGATTAACAAAAGGGAGACTCCGCAGAGCTATAAATAAAAGCAAAGCTTGTGACTGATAGAACCTTGTTAACGAGGCGTGACAAACCTTCTATGTACTGGTGGACGGCAGAAATTGCCGACCTACGGAAGGAGTGTCATAAGCTCCGCCGTTTGGTACAACGTTTGCACGCCAACGAGGAGGCATGTGCCATAAAGGCACAGTGTAAATCAGCACAAAGGAGACTCCGCAGCGCTATATATAAAAGCAAAGCTCGCGGTTGGCAGAACCTTGTTAACGAGGTGAATGAGGACCCGTGGGGACTTGGCTATAAGCTTGTAACCCGGAAAATCGGGGCTTTGTGGAGGCCCTGCATACTAAGTACCGACCAGAAGGACGGCATTGTGCGCGCATTGTTTCCCAGACACCCTGGACGGGTTGATGTACATAACGCGGAAAGCGTCGAGGATTATCCCCTTTTCACAGTGAGAGAGCTCGAAAAAGCAGTTCTCACTATGAAAAACTGAAAGGCGTCAGGTCCTGATGCTATCCCGGCTGAAATTTACAAACTGGTATTCCGCCAACGGTCAGAATTGCTGCTTTAAGTGTTCAACGCTTGCTTGAAGGAGGGCATTTCTCCTTGTCGCTGGAAAGTGGCCAGACTCGCGTTGATCAGTAAGAGTAAAGGAGACCCGAAGTTCCCGGCTGCGTACCGACCGCTGTGTATGCTTGACACGGCTGGAACAGTGTTGAAGAAGCTCATCAGAGGTAGACTCGCTGAAGCGATCTGCGCTGGCGGGGGCTTATCCGTAAGGCAGTTCGGGTTCAAAACAGGGAGATATACAGTGGATGCTGTTATACAGGTCGTAGATGGGGTTCATCGAGCCGAGGCGCACAGTCGCCGATCGAGAAATGCCTTGAATTCCGTAAGATGGATACATATGCTAGGCACACTAGAAAACTCATTTCACCTTCCAAGCTATCTCTTGTGATATTGAGGGATTATCTGAAAGATCACTCCCTGCTCTATGAGACGCTAGAGGACCAAAGGAGGATGGAAATCACGTCGGGAGTAGCACAGGGATCCATCCTAGGGCAGGACGTCTGAGACGCTTCCTACGAAAGTCTGCTCAGACCCGATACGCTCGAAAAGTTGCGCCTGGTCGGTTGTGCAGACAACGCAGACAGGCACAAAGCAAACTCAGCATATTGATGCAACGGGTAAGCGGATGGATGGTTGCTCACGGTTTCACCCTTGCGATGGAAAAAAAACCCAAGTAGTCATCTTGACCAGAGAATCCCGACCCTGCGTCCCATATCGATCGGCGAGTTGACTATAGAGTCAAAATCACTGGTTAAATACCTTGGTTTATTGATTGACTCGAAGATGAGCTTCTTCGAGCAAATCAAAGTAGCAGCGGATAGGGCTGCAGCTGGAGTCGCGGCCTTGAGTCAGCTAAGGGAGAATATTGGAGGCTCTATATATACTAGGAGACGTCTCCTTATGGGAGTAACGCAGTCAGTGCTTTGCTAGCTGCGTCCGCTTTTCGCACCGTCTCCGAGCCAGCTGTGATGGTGATCGCGGGAGTAATCCCCGTTGCCCTCCTTGCCAAGGAGCGCAAAGCTATCCACCGCCATAAGGGCGAGAACTTAAGGGAGGTGATTACCCGTGAAGAACGTCAACGCATGCTTACCAAGTGGGAACTTTTTGGTAAAATGACCCAAGGGGCAGATGGACTGCGCGGTTCATCGACAATGTAGACCCGTGGGGGAACCGAACAGATGGTGAGATTGATTACTCCCTTAGCCAACTTCTAAGCGGGCATGGAAGTTTTCAGTCTTACCTGCACAGGATCAGGAAGGCACGGTCTCCTGATTGTGTGTTCTGCAACGGAGTGGCGAACGATGCTGAACACATCTTTTCTCTTGCGAGAGACGGCGAGAGACGGCAGCTTTATGTAGACACAGGGCAGCTCTCTCCAGATAGCATTGTCAGAGAGATGCTGAAGAGCGCTGGCAGCTGGAATCGTATTGCGCATTTTATTCGGGCTCTTCTTATTACTAAGAAAATTGAACTCGACCGGAGGCATCGGACGGTAAGGGGTTCCCTGAATTGACAACTCCTTTCCTCCCTCCCCTCCCGTTGGTACAAGGAATTGCCTGACTTGAACACTCTCAAAGCCGGGAGAGCGGGAGGGCTAGCCCGAAATAATGTGTCAAATGGTTCCAGGCTAGTTCTCTGATGACAGGGAGATGTTTAGTTGGTAGTCCGATAACGTACTGTTGCGGGAGTCCAATACTCTGTGCGTAAACGTATTAACCTACCCTACTCCAAAAAAATCGATCGTGGAGGTCTTTCTTCTGAGCAAGTAAGAGGCAATCGTAGTCCCCTGCCTCCAATGGGGCGGCTTTGGGAATGTAGACTGTCATCTCCAGCACAATTTTTGCTTCCATTTAGCCCAAGAATTTAGGAACTGTGGTTCTGAGCCATTTCACGATGTCCTCAAACAATTTACTGGTATAAGACCTGGTCGAAAGCGTATACCAGTGAACACCAGCAATACTCCCATACATCTTCTTGGTGGAAATGTTTTCAGTGCTTCTGTGCTTTTTCGAGTCTGTGTTTGTTTTGGAAATTATTTTGGCAGTATGCCTAGTTGAATGGCCTTTCCTACAGTGGCATAGTTATTAACATGGCTCTTGCATTCTCCCTTCGTCCCTGAACTGCACAGTGTTTCATCTCGCATGCGATTGGATGCGGGTTTTAAAGGAGGTGGACTGAACTTCGCTGCTCCTCGCTTCTTTAGCTCGGATATTGAAAACTTAGATCTATCCTGAGTGTTTTTAAGGGCTACTTTTGTTTGCAGGCCTTCCTTCAGATAGTCTATGAGGCCTCTCTCGTTTTTAACGTCTAATATATCGACCTCAGACGTACTTTTGTTGGTTTTTATCTTCTGCTCAAGATTCTTAGATGACTCTTTTCCTCCTTTTTGGTTGTATATAGCAACCTGGTTATCACTATTGTGGATATGTGATCTGGCTGATGAGCCTGAACGTTTTGTTAATAGTAGGGCCATTTTGTGCAGGGTATAGCTATCAAGACCCGCTAAAGGTTTTGATGGATAGTTTGGGAGAATTAAGTTGGCTTCCAGAGAACTATATTAAGCTGCAGTCCGCTAGTTGAAGCCAGTTATTAGTGAAGAAAATACTTTGGGAAAACCACTGAACTAGGAGAATCCACTGGAAAATAACAGTTCAATGTTAACGTTTAAAATGTACCAAATACAAGCTCTGCTCATTAAATAACTGTCTCAGACCTGCGAACGGAACCCATTTCAAGTAACTTCGCTCAAGTGCAACAATCTCTCCTACAAACCAAACAGTAAGCTTATCCTTATCCTCTCCTTCCTCACTACTCATAATTATTTCTGTGATTTGCATAAGGAGATTCAACTCAGAAGTGACTAGCATCCCGGAATATTTGCACTTTTAATTAAAATATTTTTTAATTATCCCACCCTCAGGCTCCGCACTAATATCGTCACATCATTAAAATTTTCTGAATTTAGATTTGTTTGCGATGCGTTGGAGTGCTCAGTAACAAGGGAATACTATGCCGGATTTGGGAAGAAAAAACCAAAGGAAAATGCATACATTCATATTCACTGAACGTTGTGAAAAGCTAATTTTCACGTGTCTCCACTACCCGCTGGGGTAAATGTTCTCTGATGTGGTGGTGAATTTGAATAGACTGCAAATCTGCGAGGGAAATTTGAATTTCGCGATGAGAGAAATTTTTCAAAAGTCGCTATGAATAAATTCGATCGGTTGCCAGGAAACCTAGTGGGAATTTGGTGTTTTTAAATTCAAACGGATTCCGGAAAACTCATGTACGTGATTGCAAGGAAAAGAATAAATGGGGAAAGTTGTTGCTTACCGCTCCATTAATTTTCCTCCACAAATCGGCGCCAAGTTCAATGTATTCCTCTGAATATGTCCTAATTTCAGCGCAGGAGAAGACGCTGACCTTCATGACCGAATGGTATAACCCGGAATAGCTTGGTTGCAACTGTCAATGTCCTTTTCCGGATGTCTGACTGCGAAAATTGCAACTTTCATACTCACCCGAATTATCTGATGCTCAATGAACCTTGGATGATTGCCGCTAGTCAAGTCCTTTCTCAGAAGTCTGAGTTGAGCAGTCCCTAAAGTTCCAGCTAGAGTCAACAAACCCTTCTTGGAGTAAAGCCACTAAAGGCAAACAACCGGCGAAAGAATGCGGTAGTCAAGCCATTCGTCTCCCAGTTATCATTGTCTACTCAAATTTTACGAGATGGCTCTAAATCTGAAGTGAATAAGTGAGTAGGAAGCTCATGCATCCTTTATCGCTTTTACATGCCTCATTTCCAGTGGAGTAGAGGGTGAACCGTACAAAACAGAATAATGACCTAATCGACCAGTACACATACGAGTCATTGAACAGTATGTTTTGGATTTATTTGTGTAAGTCTGGCTGACTGAAGGCCATTGAAACCTATCGCAGTATTTTCTGCATAGTATGCCGGGTATTTATGCTGTAATGTTGTGGGGCAACATCCTTTGATTCAGGACTGGTTCAACGTCTCACGGAGGCTGCAGGCTATGTTGTGTAAAGTGGTAATTACTCAGCCGATTAATCAGGACATGGAATGATACTATTCGATGAGGATTACCACATTAATCAATGGCGAGGACCACATTGGCAGGGGTAAATTAAATTGTCAATCATTTCCTGTGAAACTCAGTTTAGTAAAATGAGGAATATTTAATGATACCAAGGCAAGCAAAAGAGGGGTTGGTTCTAATATTTCATAAACATATTTTCTGTGTTTGTTCAGTAACAAATTAGGATGTTAGCTGGAAATTTAATTAAAGCCTTTATAAGCCCGGAAGACTGAAAAGAGTATACTCATTTGGCTGAACGAGAGTGATCTATCTCTATCTGCCTTTGATCCTGTCAATAAGATTAGATAGCGAGGAAATAATTAATTTTATTGAAGTAACTTGGCTAATTTTAAATAGGAAAAGCGCAAAAGATAAGAAGGGAGATGAACCGTGAGATATAAGGACTCATACGTAGATAAGTTCTACAAATGGATGAATGGAAAGGGAAGGTTTATACAGAATTGCGTTATGTTGTCTCATAGTTGAGCCTCTTGGCTCGCCCCTCAGACACCACTTTGCTGTGGCGGGGTAGTCTGTAGTAGTTTACCACTACGCTAAGGTGTTCAAAAACGTGAATATGGAAGCTAACTCCCCAAGTGGTAAGAAGTCATACACTTCGAATCCACCAACCATCAACAATCAGGACGCAGCCGAGACACGGGTTCTGGAAACCCCACCAAACTAATGTCCCCTAACGCAGAATTCCGTGAAAGGCATGATTTCTAGGTCAATGAAAAGCTTGCAGTTAGTGCCTATGACGAAGCCAGCCAGGAATATTAAATTTGTTAGGATCAAAAGCTTTTGCTGCTCTACGGATCTAACCTTCACTGGTCGGGGGACGACACTTCACAAATGTCATTTTTGACATTTGGCACCCCAGTCCGTCAGCTGTTTCTGCAGCCATTGACTACAGCGGCGGAGGCGAGTTCATAATGGCGCCTAGGTTGGCTCCTCCGATGTTCCGTCACATCACCCCGCCCCCAACTGAAACCGCGCGGATTCGGCGATGCAAACCGGCGACCGAGCGAACCTGACGCCGCGCATCGAAGCGGTCGCCGGCTCGTCGGCAAGGATACCCACTTGGACCCGCCTCAGATGTCGAGCGACTGTTTGCCTCGTTCAAGAATTCTAAAGGGACCCTTGAATGGTGATTGCAGCGGCTTCCGAGGAGCGTCCACCCTAATGAGGAGCTACCTACACGTTTCAAGATCCCTGGAGATGTTGACCTCAGATGTCGCGTGTCGGGACGGTGCAGTTGGTCGCATTTTCGAAACCACGTCCCTAGGCAGATGGAGTTTTCCTGATTTGCTTAACCCTGTTCTGATGTCTAGCACAGAGTCGGCGGGGAGGCGCAGATTCTTCCCGTATGTCACAACCGCAAGGTTGGCCTTGAATTCCTCTCTTTGGGCTATACGAAGGCCGAGGAGGACGAAAGACAAGAACAGCGACCATGAAGGATCGTCGCGATCCATTATCGCTGATAGTGCTGTAATGTCGAAAATTGCTATTGCTTCAGCCCACCGCGTAAACCTGTCGATGATTGTGAGGCAATACTTGCATCCACGCGAATCTCAAGAAGGACCGATGATGTCAATATGGCTGGTGTGAAAGCTCTTGGTTGACACTTACTTCTTTTTGAACGTGTTGGTTGATCTTGCACTTCTGGCACGTGATGCACTGTCTGGCCCAAGAGTTTATGTCCTTGTTCATGAACGGCCAGAAGTATTTATCAGTGACTAACCGCTTCGTCGTCCTGATACCTGGGTGCGCAAGACGGTGAATTGGGTTAAATACCTCACTGTGAAAATCGGCCGAAATGAATGGCTCGGGTTCCTTATCTGATGTTTCGTAGAGTAAATAAGCATTTGAGCCGAAAATAGGAAACTCTTTCAACTTGTATTTGGAGTTTGCCTTCAGGCTCTGAACCTCAGCGTCGTCTTTTTGTACCTCGACGATTTCCCTATAATCGACCGAGGCGGGGACTCTCACCTCGGTCCTGTCTTTTCCAGACACGTGCTGGATATCAGAAGTAAACTGGCGGATACAACTCAATTGCTGAAGTTGGCGAGGGAACACTTTTTTGGGCTTTTGTCTAAGCGCGAAAGTAAGGGACTTGTGGTCCGTGAAGACGGTAAACGGCCTGCCCTCAAGGGAGAAACGGAGGTATTTTATAGCAAGGTACGCGGCGAGTAGCTCTCGATCATAGGCCCTATAGCTGCATTGAGCCGGATTGAGCTGTTTTGAAAGGGAGCTTAACGGGTGCCAGATTTGATTAACCCGTTGGTGAAGAGCGGCGCCTATCGCTGTATCTGAAGCATCTACAAATAAAGCTGGGGGCGCATCTGATTGAGAATATGCCAATAGTGTTGCATCAGCAAGCTGTTGTTTGACTATCTCAAACGCATGGACGGCCTCAGCAGACCACGCAATATCGCAAGAGTCTTTTGTTTTGGGCCCAGGCAAATAGGCGTTCAGGATCGCTTGATGATGAGCGGCAGGCTAAGATGGCGCGAGTGCTCTCCGGGAGTCGTTGTCACCAGAGAAATTTTAGCTCCGAGCCGACCTTATACCCACCCAGCTGCTTCATTTCTCATAGCAAATGGCTGGAAGTATGGTCGCCTAGTGTCAGCTCATCCAACAAGTAATTAAGCTTTGCTTCCTCACTCACTGGAATGCACCGAATCAGCTGCTCCTTCAAGCAGACATACGAACACTCCTCCAGCGCGTCCGTGACGAGTCCAAAGGTCGCCTCGTCGAGACCAGTGAGTGCGCGGTTGAACCTGGTAGCGTCCGCCATAACGCCCGCCAACGCAGATTGCGCTTCCAACTGGCGGAACTACGCAGCCGGATGGCGTCGCCAAAAGGAAGGCAAATATCCGCGACTGCCGCCAGCGGCATTGTGAAAGCAATCGGAAGAGAAAACCTATGACATACTGGTTGATGGTGCTAAGAGTATGCAACGTCTTCAGAACAATCTCAGACATTATCGGAAAAATAGTCCCGAGCAACAATCAGCAGAAACAACCACGCCCCGCTGAGAATACCGCAAACGCCAAATAGATCGCAGACTCCGCGTTGCAGGTCGAACTGGGGAAAAAACAGAGGAAGGAAACTCCACTTAGATACTCTCCAGGGCTCAAAGTAGGGACGAGAGGTAACAACATGTCCCGCCATCAGAAAAAACTCTGCCTCATATTAAGGCGGACACGAAGGATCGAGCACCAAAAGAAAACTTGGAGAGACGTAGAAGGACCAGACTGCCAGCCCTGCTTACTAAACCGGCGGAAGGCAAGACCGTTGCGGAAGTCCTCAGTGAAATCCGTTATAAAATAAAGTCCGTTATAAAATAAAGAACGCAAGGAAGCTTCTTAACAGAGGAAAAACTGGATTGATTGGGTAATATGTAGGATACGAATCCGGCCCGCATTAACGAAATGGTTCAAATGTTTGTATTATGGGCACACATCTACAGACTATCGAAGGCTTAGCAGAAGGGCAACAGCCACAGATGCGGCCATTCAGGTCATAAAGAAAATACCTGCAACGAAAAGGTGAGTTGGGTTGCATGCAGGGATCGTGGCGTGTCTGATGGAAATATTGCGCAAACTGCGGGCAAAACTGGAAAGATTTAGGACAAGGTCAACATGATCCACAATCTACACATAAATATGTAACGGACTGCAACCGCTCATGAGTTATTAGCGCAGTTTGCTGTGGAGATCAAATCTCATCAAGTTCTTATCAATGAACAGTGCCGTAACAGTAACAGCTTCATGGCACGACATATCTACTGCCATCTGGGTTCGATACGGCACCCACCTTAGGGTTCTTGCCCAAGGTAGAGGAGACGACTTTGCCTGGGTTCGCTCTTTGGAGGGAAGGTTTTTCAGTGTCTATCTACCGCGGACTGAGACGATACCGGACTTCCGACGCAGGCTTGATGCTCTGGAGGACGCTGTCTTGGGTACAGAGGGGCGGATCCTAGTCGGAGGTGACTTCAATGCCAGGATACTTGAATGGGGCATGCCTCTCCCAGACTCCAGAGAGAAGCGAGAACTGTACGAAGTTTTAAGAATCCACACCAACGTTCCTGCAAAAGAAACGTTCCAGATGTAACCTTCGCGTCGGAATCACTGGTGCCACTGGTAGACGGGTGGCGAGTTCTAGAAGACTTCTCGGCAAGCGACCATCGAAACATTGCCATGGAAGTGGTTAACATAAACTCTCGGTGTACGCTACCTTGGCGCTCTTTCTGTGCGTCGAACGTAACGAAGGTGAACACCGGGAGGTTTTTTAGAACTCTTAGAGTAGGCGGGGTAGCACTGGAGAATATTCCTGAGAGTGGTGGCACTGGAGCGACACTGTCTTAAATCTAGTTATGAATCTGATAACGACGGCTTACTGAGCTTCCATGTCCAAGAGGGCAGCGAAGCATAATGGCATAATGTTACATGGCGGAAAATGCAGGGCTCCGGAAGAGTATCACAAAATCCGCGGCTTTAGACAATATCAAAACGAGCGGTAGGAGGCATGTACCATAATCATAGAGTACAAATCAGCCAGAAAAAGACTCCGCAGTACAACAAAGAGAAATAGAGCTCGATACTACCAGGACTTTGTCGACGTGGTGAATGAGGACTAATGGAGACTCGGTTACAAATTCATAACCGGAAAAATCGAAAGCCTCAAGATTGAATCCAGATCTGGCATTTTATAGAACCAAATGGCGAAGTCGATCACAATCACGTCTGGTCCGTTATGCAGGTTATGTCGCGGCACTTCACGCTGGACTTACTGTCGAAAAAGCACAAAGTATATTGCGGGTAAGCAGATGGATGACTGCTCCTGGTTTCAACCTGGCACTGGAATAACCCAAAGTAGTCATCCTGACTAAAAAGAGAATTCCGTCCCTGTGTCCCATATCGATCGGCGAGTCGATAATCGGTAAACTATTTTGGACTCACTCTTGACTCAAGGATGAGCTGTTTTGTGCAAATCAAGGCTAATTTCATCGCTAAGTAGGCTAATGGCAAATATCGGAAACACTACTTCTAGCGGGCGACGTCTTATGATGAGCTCATTTCAGTCTGTTCTGCTCTATGGCGCAGAGGTATGGGCTGACGCTCTTGGCATGGAAGTATCTAGTAAGCATCTTGCGCAATTAAAGAGAAGGGGAGCTTTACTGGTGACATCTACTTGCCGCACTGTCTTAGAACCGGCCGTGATGGTAATCGCAGGAGTGATCCCCGTTTTCTTTGTTTCTATGGAGCGTAAAGTTATATACAAATGGATGCAAGAAAAGTCAAGAGTGTGGTCGTGAAGAACAGCAAACACGGGCTAGATTTGTGGCAAAATGAGACTAAAGGCAGATGGAATGCACGGTTCATTCGCAACTTAGGACCGTGGCTGAATCTGAAACATGTTGAGACTGACTATTTCCTTACTCAGCTCGTAAGTGGACATGGAGGTATTCAGTCTTACCTGCAAAAGATTGGAAAGGTACGATCGTCTGATTGCGTGTTTTCCAATTGAGTTGTGGACGACGTCTCTCACATGGGTAGGATAGGATTCGTCAGCAGCTCTTTTTAAACATCGGGATCTCCCTTCAGACAATATTATCGAGGGTCCGGATGGCAGGGGAACTAACAGTTCCCTTCTCCCTCTCCTCTCTTGTTGGTGAAAAGAATTCCCTGATTGGAAGGCTCACAAGGCAGAAGAGGAGGCTACCTCGAAGTAATGCGACAAACAGTTCGACGATGTTTAATTGGTAGTCTGACGGCATACCGTTGAGGAAGTCCAATACTCTGTGCATAGAGGCATTCACCTACCCCCCCTCATCTTTCCGCAACCGTCGCGCGACATTGTAACTCTCAACGCTCTCAATCGATTTGGCTGAAAGTCAGAATTGTAGTGTTTAATTGCCCCTCGCCCACTCGTTTCTCTCTCTCTCTAACTCCGTAAAAAGTATGATCTGAGAGGAATCGCTCATTTGACACTCTCTAATTCTACACCATGAAACTCACATCATCTGCTATCAAGGACGTCCTTTAAATTGTTACAATTTCCTGATCTCTAGAAGTAGACCTCGCATTGGCATCGGTGACTTTTTCGGTGGTGTTGATCGGCTGAGAGTCAGGTGGGCCGAGCAGAGATGCAAGATTTTCGCTAGCCCCTGCTTCAGTCTCATCTGGGTTAGGTCGGTGGAACTCAGGTCCGGATAAAGAAAGGGTGTGTATGTTCCTCCTGGTGGGTAGGCATTCCTAACACCGCCTCCATGTAATCTTGCTATGCCAATACACCAAAGCTGTTAGCACCTTTCCAATTGACTCCTTACGGTTCCTTCGAACTATGCGTTCATGACAAGCTATGTTCCTCCCTCCAGAGCTGCAGGTTGTGTTCGGAGACCAACAGCTCGTTTTCCAAATGCACAACTTTACGTAGCGTATTCAGGGAAAATCCTCCTCGCATATTCGACTTCCAGTCTGCCTTAATGTTCGCAACTTACATAAATTTGCTTAGTTAATATCACATATCACAAACCCCAATCTAAGGTCATACCTTCTATTCAACAAGAGCAAAACCCTCCCATCATATTCCTATCTTATCCGATTTATATAAATTTCAGTATTCATTACGCCACATTTCCTTCCGCAGAACGTATTAATATGTATGCAGGCAGGGCCCACACAAACCATTTCAATTTTGTCGTCATGAAATTCTTTCCGTTCATTATACAAAAAGAAAATTTACTGAACTCAGATACACATCGAGGAAGCACAACAGAAACCATCTCAAAGTTCACAATATCTTTTTGCCGAACAACAGACAAACACAAGAAGTTTCAGCTACACTTTGATAATTTTCATTTGTCAGTGAAAAGCAACGGGGGAGGGAGTGTGTAACAAATTGGCGAAAGCAACAGAAAGTTTTCCTTCCAAGCACAGCCAAGATACGAGTATCTTAAGAAAAGCAAAGCAATTCGACCGAATTTGCATACAACCTACAGCGCATTGAAATTATTCGAGCAATTTCTTATCGCCGGGAGAGTTCTGTGGGAGGCCGACATTTAAATTTCGATAATTTCACACATTCTTTGAGTTTGGATTTGAGGGGGTGGGGGGACTGATACTTTGCCACGCTGTCGATGGTTGCTTACCCTCCTTTAAAGTCGTGTTTCGCTGCATGCATGCACAACTTTTCTAATTTCAGAAGGACATGAAGCGAATCACACCCGCCCGTTCCTGTACTTACCACAGCTCCAGCCCTATCTTGAGCCCCATTCCAAGTTGGTAAGAGTCCCTGTCTTTCCTTATAAATTACACAAAATTAATTAAAAGAAAATGCATGGCGTCAAGATGTGAATGCTTTGAGCAAATGGAATGTTGTCAACTGGAAAAAGTTGCACCACAGCAAGTGTCCTGGAAGCAGTTTCGTGTATCAGTGGGGGTGGAAGGGAAGTTCTAAGCGCGACGAGTCCATATGTTCAAAGTTTTAAACGTTTTGGTATCGGAACTTCCTCAGTGGCCCTATTTCCCACAACATCGTGCACAGTTCAAGGTCAGAATGCAATTTGGTTTCCCTCTGGACTCGTATCTGCCGAAGCTTGCATGCTTTTTGATTTGTCCTGGTGAAAACGTTTTAGTCACACTAATTGGTCAAGGGCATGTGTGCCATGTGAAATGTTTACGTGGTTGCCGGGAGGTATGTAAGCCTTGACTTGTTCGAGGATAGATTTCAATTTTCTGGTGAAAGCGCGGATGCCCCAGTTTGTTTTTTGAATAAATCCAGGTTATCCTTGTCGGAATGGATTTCCTATTAAACTAGTTCGACCGTTGAAATTTCCGCGGATCGGGTTAGTCAATAAATCATGTCCGTGAAAGTTTCTAACATTTCGTTGCTGTTTCAGGACTCTCTTAACATACCCCGTTTTTATGTTCCTCACTTTGAGTACTAAATTTGTACTAAAACGGGGAAGAAGGGTGGGGATGCACAAGTGTTGTCATTAATGAATCTCTAGAAATAATTAGGTAATGTCAACTACAGATGCTTGGTGGGCAGCAAATGGCGTTGAGAAAAAACGGCTCGTGCAGACCCTTTAATTTTGAACCAAGGAATATATTTTGTTTCGTGGTTTACCTCAAATGAAGACATCCGGCGAAAAAAGGACAATTTGGCCTTATAGTTGAAATCCAATTTCCAATCGGCAACTCCATTTCACAACGCATGACCAGGCTATCGAAAATTATGACAGCTTTTATAGCTCTACCCTTTTATGTGTGCTCAGCAATAGTGTCCAAACTGCAGTCCTTGCTTTCCCAGCTAAAAAACAGTCTCGGTAAAACCTCTTTAAAATATCTCCCATTAGAGTCAACTGGGCCAATTAAATTGTGGCGCTAGTCCTACGTTTACTCGCTCCTTTCTACCAGACGAATCCTTTGGCACTTCATTTTCATAGTGTGGCGAGGTTGTTGTTGTCCAGTGGTTACAGGATGTACTTTGAACATAGCGTATTTTTCTGAACGTGCTCTAGTTTGAAGCTCATGTGGTGGGAGCATGTTCGCGAACATGAATCGAAAAAGAATAGAATAGACTCGCATGCAGGAAGGTGGCCATGGAGCTGGAAAAAAGTGGAAAAATCGGGAATTATTTGCTTCTGGCGAGAACCATTGAAATAGGATATAGTGGAAAGGAAGTAGCATTATTGCCCATTTGATAGGGTGTGTAAGGGGTGGAGATATTATGACTGAAATATTGTTTTGATTTTTTATATTGAAATTTTTGAGGAAGCAATGGATGCTGGAGGGCACGAACAGAATAAAGAAGTAAGGATTTAAAGTTGAAAATAGAACCAGTGAAAAATGTTTTCAAATATGAGCAGGAATTGAGTAGAAAGGAAGGAGAAATTTAATAGCCTTTAAGGAACACTTTAAGGATAAAACTAGCTTCTAATATGGAGGGTGTATTCTCCGGTTCAAATTTTAATCTTGCGCAATTGTAATCGTCACTCCCTTTGCGGGATCTTTTCTATACCTTGGTTTGTAGTTAGTTAAGTATCAGTTCGAAGGGATTATTAATCTGTGGAGGCCATCTAACGACCTCTCCAGATCTTTATTGTGGTCAGGTAGCCTTAAGTAGTTTGATTACCATCAAAGGCGCAGCAACTAGTATCCTGTCTAGGCCTGCCTTAGTTAGGCCCTCGAGACACCCCAGTTTTGAGTCGAGGTCCGCCAACTCGATATCCCTTAAAGTTGTCTGGCGTCCTCACCTACACCATCACTCCATCTCAGGCAGTGTCTCTGCCTCGTTATCTTTTGGTTCCATAGATATCGCCCTTATAGGCGGATATGAGACGGATTATGAGCCCCGCTTACCGCAACCTGTTGAACCGGATTTATCCAGAACCAGATGGTCGTGGTATCACTTATTGATTTCGTCATTATGTAGGCCACGGAATCGTCCGCCCACATGTATGGGGCCAAAAATTCTTCGAAGGATTCTTCTCCCAAACGCGGCCAATAGTTCGCAATTTTTTTTTTGTAAGAACCCAAGTCCCCGACGAAAACATAAGGACTGGCAAGATCATTATCTTATACAGTAGGAGCTTTGACCTTACGTAGAGATGTTTTGAGCGAAACAGTTTTTGTAAGTTGAAATAGGCAATAGGCTCTGTTGGTAACCATCAATCGAGCGCGGATTTCATCATCATAGCTGTTATCGGTTGTAATTTTCGACCCTGGATAGGAGACCTTTTCAACAGTCTCAAAGTTGTAGCCTCCAAGTTTTATTGCTTTCGTTTGATCAGTGCAGGCTGTACATTTCGGGTTGATCTTCCCATAGTGTCAGTATGGTCAGTATAGGCCAGTAGTTGCTGGACTTCAAGAGGATGGTGTCTCTTGCATGCGAATCACTTTCTCGAGGGCCAGGTTGAAGAAGACGCATGATCCCCTTGCCTTCGACCATTGTTGATGTTGAATGGTCCCGACAGTGATCCTGCTGATTTTATCTGGCCTCGTATATTGGTCAGGGTCAACCTAGTCAGTCTTATTAATTTCGTCGGGATGCCAAATTTTCAAATGGTCGTGTGTAGTTTTACCCTGACTATGCTGTCATAGGCGACTTTAAAGTCGATGAAAATCCGATCTAGCAAGATAGCGGAGAATATCTTATAGATGGTACTCAGCAACGTGCTACCTCTATAACTTCTGCACTGCATGATATCCCCCTTTTTATATTTGGGACAGATTATGCCTCGTTGCCAGTCGTCAGGCGTCGACAGGCATGTCCCAGACCTTGAGCATCAGTTGATTAACCAGTTGGTGTAGTTGTTCACTTCCATATTTAACCAATTCGGCTGTAATTCCACCGGCTCCTGGCGACTTATGGTTTTTAAGCCGATGAATTGTACAGACTGTTTCATCCATGCTTAGTGGTGGCAACATTTGTCCTTAGTCTTCAGTTGGCGGGACCTCCAACTCGCCAATATTTTGGTTATTGAACAGTTCATTAAAATTCTCAACCCATCGCTCCAACCTGCCCATTCAAATGTGACATTATTCGGTATGCAGCATTCTTCCGTTTTGTTGCTAGCTTACATTCATCGCGGAACCAGTCGTTCCGGGTTTTCTCGCGGCTGGGGCCAAGCATATTTGTGACCGTATCAATGAAAATGCCCTTTGGGTGGTTGTGAAGATTATTTGTCATCTCTAGGGCATCTGTTATCTGCGGTTATAGCGTCATCCATTTCCCCCTTATAGGTGTTACGAAGGGCTATGGTGTGGGTGGTTTCAGTATTCACTATCACCTGATTGTCAGAGAGGATTATAGGTGGCCAACGAGGTTATTATCCGAGTCTATATTGGCCCCTATATGTTCGAATATTTATCGAGGCTGGGAAGTGGCAGCGTTCAATCAGCCCGTGATCAATTTGGTTGAAAGTTGACCGCTTTCTGCACGAACTAGGTCTTCCAACAACCATTGTATGCCATGTTGCTAACTGAATAATCCGTAGTCCGTTGTCTTCCGTGTTTTCATGTAAGCTATGGGAACCGACGTATGGAACAGTACTTCCCTATTTCTTGCAGAATTTCACCAGTCTAACGGCTGCCTCCGCAGGTCTCCCGGCGGCTTCCAGTGAAACTTGGACAGGCAGAAGGTCTCCAATCAGGAATTCAGAGAGACATATATATTTTAAAATGATGCAAACTCTTGGTTTTCCGCAAGTGCAATTCCAAAATACCTGCACACTTCCTCCCTGCAGAATATGAATCTGTCCCGAGTATACTCAGGGTATTGAGTCAGCACTATTCCAATATTGTTCCCCGAGATTGCCTCTGTTATTACTCCAGATTTAGCTGTTACATGGTGCAGATTTACCTTATTTAGCTCCGTTATTTTTTGGTGCTCTTCTTCCCTGTTATAGTATCATCCTAATCCTCCAACATGGCGTTTTCCTGTATAATTGTCCACTTTGAGCTCTAGAAGACCCGGATCTAGGTTATCCAACTACTCCTCCAAGGCAGCAGGTGTACTTCTTTGGTGCGGCCCTTTCAGCTTCTATAGCCTCCTTCCTTGGGAGGCCCATTAGTTTTTCCACAAGATGTATCCTCTGAAGTATCTTTCCGCGGCTTGTCCCGGTGCACATGTCTAGGAATGCTGGCAAATCTTTAGTTGAGAAGGCAGTTTTGTTGTTTGATTGCCGCCAGGAATCGATCATCTACCCTAATCAAGAGGAGTCTGCCTTTATCCTCCACTTTGCTTCTGAAGACTCTCGATAGATCAGTGTATCGATATCATTTTTTGAGCAATAAAGAGGCCCATAAATATTCCGTCTTCAACGCTGCGCTTTAGGAAGATATACTGTCACCCAGTCGAAAGCGTGTGCAGGTCAACACGAGTTTCGCACTCCATCCCTTGCACATCTGCCTGACAACAAGGCCTTGGTCAGTTCGCTGATCCTAGCGAGTGAGTCTTTTCTCCAGAAATGTTCTCGGCAGCATCCATTCGAATGACTTTGAGCGCACTAGCATCGCTAACGCCGGGTCTCCTGGTTCCTGCTTTCACTTTCGAGCTACTACTCGAGGGTCCTTACCCCCCCGCTCTTGGGCTCGGGTTTGGGTTTTTTTTTTGAAGCATTCCCCTCTTGTGTGCTAATCTCCGCCAGGAACTCCGCTTTCTTGGCACTGATATGGAAGACTCGGGTTTGTCCTGACCCTTCGTAATAGCTTCCTTCATTCAAATAGCGGAAATATAATTTACCACCATTGAGGCCTCTCTGCTTTCCGACGACTGATGTACCTATTTCAGATGCACTATTGCTTGTCAGCGTTTTTTTTTTAACAGTGGCCTTTATTGGTTGCGGTCTTCTCCAATGTTCACTTCAACTCCATTGCTTAACTCCCCTTCTTCTACCTTGGGGGGTGGGGGTTGATTTGTTTACTTTTTTGATTCCCACGAGTATGGAGGTTAGAAGGTTCGCCATGTCGTAGCCCCTCGTAGTACGGTAACGTGAAACTTACTCACTAAGGCGACCACGTATCAATGAGCCCCCGTTCGTATACATTCAGTTACCCTGAATTGAAAACTATCCAATGATTGGGGGGAGGTGCTTTTCGAATCCCCAATCTAGATTTGTAGCGTTTTGTAGATAGAAGTGTCACCAAGTAGAGGGTGTGCCACTCACTAGCCACTAACCGTCTTGGTAGACGAGAGATTTGGCTCCCGCCCGATCCTAGATAAGTCACCCATCCATGTAATACTAAATTATATTGAAGCTTTGAAGTATTCTGTTCTTAAGGGATTAGTGGCGGACATGTTGCTAAGGCAGACCTAAGCAACGGTGGCTTGATTCGCTGGATGGGGATTTGAAAGCTTCGAGATTGCACCCAGATCAGGCATTCGATAGAGCCAAATGGCGAAGCCGATCACGATGAGCCGACCCCGCTTGTGAACGGGACAAAGGCTGAAGAAAAAGAAAAAGAAAGATGTTGTGAACTGTGTGGTTTTCTTTCTAGTCCAAGCCTTTCCCCCTTCAAATAGGGTGAAAGCACGACAACTATCCACTGTCCTCCTTTAGATCGGACCGCAATGGTCGAATCCTTTAAGGACACCGGACAGACTACACATGGTGGGGAGCTTATAGTAGCTGCTTACCTAGAAACCAGGTAAGGTATTTTGTATTGAGTTCTGCATCTCAATTTTAGATTTGGGACGGAAAAGTTTACTAATTACAAAGTAATTCTCATTTTCCCTTATCGCTGCAGTAACTCCGAGGGTTGAATTTCTTTGCCATTATAATAATGTAATTACGCCCATCAACCTAAACACTTTCCGCCATTGTCTTGAAATATTCCAAACAGTTACGAATAATATCCTGTTGATCAGAACCATTTCACCAATACGCAAGCAACGGGAGCCATGGAAAACCATTTCCATTTCCTTGCGAATTGTGTACATATTTTAATTGAGACTTTCCGGTAAGAAATATGCAAATAAATGTAAAGTGGAGAATTCACTCGAATGGCAATATTATTTACAATTTGTTTCTATCCCTAATTGAATTTATTCAAAATTGTTAAGGGAGGAGTCGCCTATACGATACCGCGTGAATTGGAGAGGTGGGAGCTCTCTCCGTTGTTGTCTGCCATTATCCGTGCGAGCTTCCCGTCGTCCCCATTCCCGTGTTTCCCGTTTTGTGAGGAAACAATTTTATGAAACAGCTTCGTTAAACATTCTCAAATAGAAGTCAAATGCTAATAAAATCTACCATAAATGTAAATATTTTCCAGCTAATCGTTTTTCATCCCGCGGGGTTGAGAGGAGGGCTGGGGAGTTTGCACTAGCGAGTGAGTGTATTTGCTCCTGCTGCGGTGGCTAAGTGGAATTGTGCTGTTCGATTGAGTGTCCCGGGGTTTGGAAGGGGAGCCATTCGCTTGCTGGGGGCTGTTTAGTAGTTTCGGGATCAGACCGATGTAGAGTGGATTAGTTATGGGTTGGTTTTACAATTTTTTGCTTCGCTCAACTCATTAAACATTGTTAGAACGAGAGCAAATTATGGAAAATAAGCAATGCTTCTAACTTGTTGGGGTATTTTTAAGCATTGTCGAGGTGAAATGGGTTTGCAATGGACTGGAACTTTACGGAAAAGTTGAAGGAACTTATAAGGACAGGTCAATCGCTTTTACCAGAACGGGGACAATAATGACTCTTGTAAGTTTTAACCATTGAGAAGTTGAGTGGAATACCATTAGCCTTACTGGGACGTTTTGTAGGGCCTGAATTGGTACTAACTTTAATGGAATGGATTGCAAGCTGTTCATTTTCTCTTATATTTTGAGTATGCATAATTTCGTAGCTTCCTAAATTGGCTTTCTCTAACTCATAGCAGCGGCCGGATCGCGTTCTTACCTCCATTTATTTCGATCCAACTTAATATCCTAAGGACTTTCTGTTATTCCTAAACTGAATCTCTACCTGTGGGGAAAAGTTTTGAGCAAATCAGTTCGTTTATCTCCGGTCGTTCTTTCAACGATGTCAATATCGTCACCATAGGCCAGTAGTTGGGTGTACTTGAAGAGGATGTTGTCTTTCAAATTTACCTCAGCATCGCATCAGCATCAGTTCTTTTAGAGTCAAGTTGGAAAAAAACCAGGTACTTCCAACAACCACTTCGTGCGGTACTGATAGCTGAATAATCTGCAGTTCGTTATCACTGGTGTTCTTATGTAAGCTACGGGCGTCAATGTATCACCTGAATACGGGCTCCGTCCTCAAGTATGATTTGCGGACATTCAACGAGAAAATGGGCAAATCGTTCGTTCGCTTGAGGCAATCCGTCCAGTCCGAAGCTTCTTTTGCAGCTCCCTAACTTCGATTTTCTATGTGGGGTTGTCAGCCATGCCCAACTCCCAACCTGAAAGACCAGTTGGTACAATTTGATTTGGTTTTTGGGCACAGGGGCTCGCCTTGGCCTTCGTATGTAGTTGTGGACTAAAAGAGCACTCCAAGCGATCACCACGTGGAATTGGAGATAGGGTTTGGTAGTAAAGCTTCCCGTTTCCCAGGTTTTAGGTTCCATCATGGGAATCAATCCACATTTGGTCTTGCGGCCTATACTACTGTTCGTCGATTCCGGGTCTTATGGCTAAGATCGAAGTGTAGTTTCTCATTGCTTGTTGTCGAAATACCCTGGAACCTGGAACAGGAATGTTTCACTTATTCCGCATAATTTCAGCAACCACCGGTTATAGCTCTTCACCAACTGGCGTAATATTCTGTAGTCACATAGAACGATTGGTGCACCGCTGAATATGATCGTTTTCAAGAGGTCGCGCCAATGCCATCATCGCCCCTTCCATGACTGACTCATCGATAAAAACCATTAAGTTTGTAATCATGAAAAACAAGTGGCCATTTGTCGACCATTCTCTTTTGGTATTAAATTTGCGCAGGGATTGATGAATGATTTGGTGGGTTTCCACCTGTCAACGGGTTCACTACCTTGGATTATCTACGGAATTAGATTCAATTGGTTACATAGTGTCCCCGTGAATTTTTCAAAAATTGTAAGGGTTACACCACTCGCAAATCTTGTTGGGAAGAGTTGAAAACACTACTTGAGAAACGGTGCCTTTTGGTAGTCGAGGTTTATTCTGGCACTCACAAAGGTTCTCGAAATAATCGTTTTTCACGTAAAGCACCAGAGTAAACAAGAAGAAACCAGAGCAGCCATTTTATCACTTATAAATGAACTATAGGACTTCGTTAAGGAGAGTCATCTGGGCTTTGATAAGGAGCATTAAGTTGTTGTATATTTGGACTAGCGATAGAGGAGCAACCTAAGATTAGAGCCAGAAAGCTCCAATTCTGGCGACATACGATAAGACAATGCTAGAAAATGGATCATGAAGGCATACGGAGGTACGCGTAGTGTGTCGGTGGAAGCAGCAGGTACATTAATAACCGCGGGCAGAGTAAGGATACGGTGAATAGTATGCGGACTTAAGGAGCCGGAATTTCAAAGAATGTGCGCCAGATGTCTTGATTTTGGCCACTTTGAAGCAGCATTCACCCGCCAAAATGACAGGTCAAAAAGTGCACAAAATGCGGTGAAGAGGGTAAGGAATTACATCGGCAGATTCAGAAAATGTGTTGTGCAAAGGGAAAGTAGGGTTGAGGTAATTTGCACGTTGCGCAAGTCCGGCTTTGAGGTAGGGGCTGAATTGCATAGATAAATGAGGTTTATATTGTGCAAATAAGGCAGCGTAGAACCTGCTTTCACAGAATATTCGAGAGTCAAATATAAACGCGGAAGTAATTGGCTAATTACGGTAGCGCATAGATATGTGGAAGACAAGCCATACAAACAACAACAACAACAAAAGCGCCATATAAAGAGATGTTAGCTAGCTGAACATTGCTGCCAAATTCAATGCGTAAGCCTTGATTAGAGAAGCCCAATGATGAACACCACACAAACCCTCATCAAAATTTCAGCGAAGGAAATAGTAGGTCAACTATAAAGCATATCATGGAGGCATAGGACACTATAATGTCACACTGGCCATAGCATGGAACCACTGATCTGTTAAGATCGTGGTCTTTGCAAGTGGGGAGGTTTTGCCTAAGGGTAAGAGGGAAACTGCGAACAACCTTAAGTGGCGTACGCGGAAAGACGAAGTGGATGCTACAGGCAGCTGTACCTCGAAGCTAATATGAAAGCGTAAATCATCGCAAGTTCGCATAATTCTTGCTGTCAAACAGGATTTCTTCTCGACTTCCGATCTTACTGGCGAGGAGAAGCAGAGATTTTCAGACGCATTGGAATTAAAAAAAATGCGGGATTGGATGGGAATTCGAACAAAAGTATGCTCTCCCGAAGTCCAATATACTACCTGAAGTACTTTTGTGTTTTAGAGGGAGAGGGGTTGGTCTATTAAAGCCCATTATATGGTCGGAGGTTATTGAATTAGCAAGTGTCGTGTGGTGATATCGCTCAATGTCAAGAATGACTTTAATGTGATCAACTTGGTTCGATTGAGCGCACTCTGGCTAAATTGGGTGTCCATTTTAATTTGTCTCGTTAGATCAGAAATTTCATTTTGGAGAGACCTCTCTTGTAGAAGAATGCTTTGCCTTCTCGAGGTGGTTCGATTGTGGAATGTCCCAATGAAATGGTGGTTAAGAATGGTGCAACTGCAGTTAGGGATTGAAAAAACGGAGGCGGTCATCATTATTAATCTTAGCAAAAATAGCTCATTCTTCCAGGTAACAAGAAGAACCCAAACGTAACCTAGCACCCCACTGGCAATGTTGTCTGGAGGAACCTCTCTTGTGTTTCATAAAGCTGCTGACGACCATCCCAACTTTCATAACAGAAAAAGGTGAGTTCGACGTCGTCCGACACTTCATTACAGAGTACATGATCCACAAATCATGCTTCCCAATATTATGCAAGTATGACTGAAAACTTTCACGCACATTTTGAAGTTGGATCAGGAAATTGTCAATCTCACCACGCCTCCGGTTCAGCCACGGATCTAAATTGCCGTAAGCAGTGAATTCCATTTTCCTCTTGAGTCATTTTGCCGAGGCAAGGAAGCGTTTTAGAGGCCGGGCCCTACGATAGATCCCGGTGCTACTCCTGATGTGATCCCATCCTCCTCTCGCCCTCTAGCGTCTCGTAGAGCAGGAAGTAGTCTCTTAGATAATTCCTCAATATCGGCAAGAGGTAGCTCGACTGGAGGAATAATTTTTCTAATGTACCATATTTGTCCATTTTTCGAAATTAAAAGCATTTCTGACATAAAGTCATGAAGAGCACTGGCTGTTTGGAACGGTGGATGTGTGCTTCGGCTCGATAAACCGCATCCACGACCTGAATAACAATCTCCACTGTAAATCTCCCTGCTGTGAACTCGAACTGGCGTGGGGATATGTCCTTGGCAGCACGGATGGCTTCAGTGGGTCTACTCCTGACGAGCTTTTCAAGTACTTTCCCGGACGTGTCAAGCATACACAGCAGTCGATATGCAGACGGTACCTAAAGTTCTCGTTTTCTTTTGCTGATTAGCGCGAGCCTCGCCAACTTCCTGTGACAAGTCAAAGTGTCCACCTGCCCGTCTGGCCTTTGGCGGAACGCAGATTGTTAAACTTCCTCAGGGGTGACCTAACGGGAACTAATCAATCAAGCTGAGCTTCAAAAGTCATTTAATTCGAGTTTATTTCTAATCAGGCCTGATATCGGAGGAACAAAATATAATCACCGGTTCCTTATCGTAGAGGTAGTGGAATCCATTCCGCTACCTGCGGTTTCCGGCTTCGCAAGAGCACAGGAGGTTAGTGTGATTTAAAGAAGGGTGAATTCGGCATCACGCCAATGATGTTAAGTGCCTATAGGACAGTATCAGCTGGGGCAATATGTGGTATCGTGGGAATGATTTGCCTGGATCTTCTAGCGAATGAGCTGCACGCCCCTTATGATAGAAATTACGCGAGTCCTTCCGAGGTGATTGCGCACTTCCGAAGAACCATTAGTAACTGTTGTAATGGACCCATACACTGATCCCCAGCGCTGAGAAATATATCGACCGAAGGGCCAAAGAATTGAATCATTACCGTACCCAGTTTCTTATGGGACACCGTGTCTAGAGTTCATGAAAGCTTTTTTTCAGAATGCTGGAGTAGAGCAGAGCCATTCTACGAAGTTGCTCCACAAGTGGTCCGCGGATATTTGGCGGAGTGATGTGATTTTAATAAATGAGAATCCTGAACACTACTGGGATTTCTGTCTTGTAGTAGTCGTGGTTTCGCATCGTGCCAATCATGACGAAAGGTCGCAATACAGTGAAGCCCATGGTGTTTTACGTAGGCACCTATCTGGACGACTTAATCCTACGGTCCTCTTAAGACACGGATTGATTTTGTGACCACAATCAGAGCCCCGCTGAGACAAGCAACAACGATACCAGTCTATACCAAGTGCATGGCTTAACATTCATACTGGTGGATGCAAGAATTACCTAAATCTCTACCGAACTATGGAGTACGGCACCCGTGTTGATACGCAACACCATGTCGAGGTCCGAAGGTCTCTTTTCGCTTGAGCACAACCACAACCACCATGAAACTCCCACTAGGGGGGCCAACCGCAAATAACCGAGCTGTCCTCACATACAACAGGAGTTCACCCGAAGTATGTGAGTCCAGGGGCTTTCCCGGTTTCCATGGTACCAGTATACCCCTGGTAAGGTTTCGTGACCAATTTTCCACTTCAGATGAGTCCCCGTGCAGCCTCGGGTCTGATCGCCCTGATTAGGCGTTTGGAGCATTCGCCTACTGCATCACGGCCGGCAAACCAAAGTGAGTACAGCGTCTCCCGGTGCCACCACTATGGAGGTTCTCCTCGGCCACTTGGTTTTGGTTTGGCCGATAGGGATGCCGCCCCATCTTCCTCGCCGCCACCTCTGAGCACCAGGTCGCCATACAATTAAAAGTCAGTGTATATTTTTTTCGGACCAAATATAGTTATGTGGGGTATCCAATAAAAGGCCTCGATTAGTACTTTCTGATGCCGGTCTTAGTTTTCACCTTTGTTGATGTTGGGGAGCGCGAGGGTCGAAAGTGATCATTTCTTTCACTGACCCATTCTCAGAAACCACCCAACCGAAAAATCCAAAAGAAATCAGGAGGCTGCCACTATTTGGTAGCTAGGTTCCGAAAAACCCTCGATACCGATATATGATAAAATAAAGTTAATAATAGTGTAGTAGTATAGTATAGTATAATACAGGGTGCGGCAGCATAATTTCCTTTTTTAAAATGCGCGCCACTCAGTTAGTTGATGTCATAGCGGAGCGCTAGTGGTCTCGTTCAAGAGGGGATACTGTAAAGTTTTGTCCCGACAAGGTTCAGTCGCCATCATGCGTTGGAATGGTGAGGAGCGTGCCTTTGCCGTTGAGGTTTACTTTTCAAGCGGATGTTCGGTTATTGCAACACAGCGTGCATTTCGGAATCGCTTTAATTTAGCCCGTTGGCTCCCGTCCCAGATCACAAATCAATTGTTACATGGGTCACTACATTCAGACAAACTGTAAGTGCGACAAAAGGTAGAACTGGAGTCCCTCGGCTCGTTAGATCACCTGAGAACATTGAAGCAGTGAGAGCGTCAATGTTGCGATCGCCACGGCGTTCTGCGCGCAAACACGCATCTGCCCTTGGACTATCCGATCGTTCTGTGAGAAGAATTCTTCGTGATGATTTGGGGAACACTTGGTTCCAACAAGACAGTGCAACAGCACACACTTCAAGAGCATCGATGGCTGTTTTGAGGGAACACTTTCCAGAGCGCCTTATCTCAATTAGAGGCGATTTGGAATGGCCGGCACGCTCTCCCGGTCTGTCCTCTTGTGATTTTTTCCTATGGGGTTTTTTGAAATCCCGTGTTTATGTGAACCGTCCAAGAACCCTACAAGATTTGAAGATCAACATCCAAGAAGAAATTGCCAACATAACACCTGCTATGCTAACAAGAGTCATGACAAACACCAGAAATCGGTTTACGCAATGTATGGAGAATTGGGGACGTCACCTAACAGATTTGATCTTCAAAACAATGTAAATAAAAACTTTAGACATGTACCTACATTATAAAAAATAAATAAATATTTTCCGATGCATACAATAGTTTTTATTGAGTTTTGAAAAAACGAAGTTATGCTGCCGCACCCTGTACTATAATTTTTCTTCTAGGAAAAGTAAATGGGTGTTGCTCCCAAGGAGTGGTAAAGCCCCTGGAGAGCCATCGTCTTACCGTCCCATTTGTTTACTGGAAAAGCTGTTGGAGCGCATTATATGCAACAGAGGTAGAGGAAGGGCCAGTCAACACAACAGTACGGTTTTCGGACCTTCCTTCGTGCAGGACAGTGTGTGATATAGTCCAAGCCGCTTATCAAATATCTCGGTGTTCGATTAACCTTGAAGGAACCGTTGACTTACGCACAACGCTAACTGATATGATGCCCAATATTGGTGGAACCAAACCAACGAACGAAGTGTCCGGATAGCTCAGTGGTTAGAGCACTGGGTTGTCATACGGAAGGCCGCGGTTCAAATCTCGCTGGTGGCAGTGGGATTTGTATCGTGACTTGACGTCGGATACCAGTCGACTCAGCTGTGAATGAGTACCTGAGTCAAATCAGGGTAATAATCTCGGGCGAGCGCAATGCTGACCACATTGCCTCCTACAGTGTTCTGTAGTGTACCGTTACGGTCTTGAATGAAGTGCTCTAACACACTTCAAGGCCCTGATCCAATATGGATTGTTGCGCCAACGATTATTATTATTAAACCAACGAATAGGCTGTTGTTAGGCAAAGTGTGCTCATCCAATCTGCTGTGCACCAGTTTGGAGGAAGGCCCTAAATGTTAAGGCATATAGGTGGAAATTATGCTAGCACATTGTGAACAATGTCACATGAGGCAGTTATCGTATTTGCGCGAATGGTGCCTGTGGAGAAGAAGCTAAGACTGTATAACTGTAAAGTACACGATGACCACAATGCCAAACGGCGACGACTGGAAGAGGGATCGCACACAAGAAGGGTTTTACCGGAACATTGAAATAATTTCCACCAAGGGAGGCGGCCGCACAGGCTGATTTCAAATATTCAGCGTGGGATTATGCGCAGCCATGGGGATATCCACTACTACTTGACCCAGTTTCTGAGTGCTATTTACATCGTTTTGGGCATGACTCTCTTTTCTGTGCTGAGTGTCTGCCCTACATTTGTGAATGCGAAGGAGCCACTTGAACATCTCTTGAAGAGACCCTTACAAGTGGATGCGATCGTTTCTCAAATGCTCGAATCTCAAGAAATATGGAATGCAGTTACCGGCACCATAAGCTGTCTAAACCGGAGGCTTCCAAGGTTAGAGCACTTACGAGAAAACAGCAAGAAGGGAACAACTCTCACCATAGAACTAAGCCGGTAGCCGGTTTTAATACCCGCCCGACAATGTAATGTTTATAGATAGCTTCGTGGGACATAGCGGAAAGGGAGCGGCGATTTCCGCGGGTTAAAGTCCTACACTATGGCTTTCGATGCTTTTCATGCTTTTTCAAGAAACAGACAGATAGTAAATCGATTTTAATAAGGTTTTGTTTTGAACGTAATCCCCAAATGCATACCTAAAGTTCCTCCGGAGCTATAGCAAATTTTCCATTATGAAGAATCATGGCAAGGGGGGAGAACATCTCCCTATGGACCCTAAGGCGATCTTGCCTGAATAGACTCGCATACGACCCCTGTTTGTCTTCCTACATTTCACTGAACTGAACTGATGAATAGCGGATCGACTGGGGTATGGGGCATAGTTGAAGGCACCTTCTATGTCCATGAATTCGGTCAAAGCGGATTTAATTTCGTATATTCATCATCATCAACGGCGCAGCAACCGGTATCCGGTCTAGGCCTGCCTTAATAAGGAACTCCAGACATCCTAGTTTTGCGCCGAGGTCCACCAATTCGATATCCCTAAAAGCTGTCTGGCGTGCTGACCTACGCCATCGCTCCAGCTTAGGCAGGGTCTGCCTCGTCTTCTTTTCCTACCATAGATATTGCCCTTATAGACGGGTGCGATCATCCTCATCCATACGGATTAAGTGACCCGCCCACCGTAACCTATTGAGCCGGATTTTATCCACAACCGGACGGTCATGGTATCGCTCATAGATTTCGTCATTGTGTAGGCTACGGGTTTCGTCCATCCTCATGTAGGGGCCAAAAATTCTTCGGAGGATTCTTCTCTCGAACGCGGCCAAGGGTTCGCAATTTTTCTTGCTAGGAACCCAAGTTTCCGAGGAATACATGAGGACTGGCAAGATCATAGTCTTGTACAGTAAGAGCTTTGACCCTATGGTGAGACGTTTCGAGCGGAACAGTCTTTGTAAGCTGAAATAGGCTCTGTTGGCTGACAACAACCGTGCGCGGATTTCATCATCGTAGCTGTTATCGGTTGTGATTTTCGACCCTAAATAGGAGAAATTGTCAACGGTCTCAAAGTTGTATTCTCCTATCCTTATTCTTCTTCGTGTTTGACCAGTGCGGTTTGATGTTGTTGGTTGATTCGTCTTCGGTGCTGACGTTGCCACCATATATTTTGTCTTGCCTTCATTCATGTGCAGCCCAAGATCTCGCACCGCCTGCTCGATCTGGATGAAGGCAGTTTGTACGTCTCGGGTCGTTCTTCCGATAATGTCGATATCGTCAGCATAGGCCAGTAGTTGGGTGGACTTGAAGAGGATCGTACCTCTTGCATTTACCTCAGCATCACGGATCACTTTCTCGATGGCCAGGTTAAAGAGGATGCATGATAGGACATCCCCTTGTCGTAGACCGTTGTTGATGTCGAATGGTCTTGAAAGTGATCCTGCTGCTTTTATCTGGCCTCGCACATTGGTCAGGGTCAGCCTAGTCAGTCTTATTAATTTCGTCGGGATACCGAATTCCCTCATGGCCGTGTACAGTTTTACCCTGGCTATGCTATCATAGGCGGCTTTAAAGTCGATAAACAGATGGTGCAACTTTTGTCCATATTCCAACAGTTTTCCATCGCTTGCCGCAGAGAGAAAATCTGATCTGTTGCTGATTTGCGTGGAGTGAAGCCTCTTTGGTATGGGCCAACGATGTTCTGGGCGTATGGGGCTATCCGACCTAGCAAGATAGTCTTATAGATGGTACTCAGCAACGTGATACCTCTATAATTGCCGCACTGTGTGATATCTCCCTTTTTATGTATGAGACAGATAATGCCTCGTTGCCAATCGTCAGGCATTGATTCGCTGCCCCATACCTTGAGCACAAGTTGATGAACCACTTGGTGTAACTGGTCGCCTCCATATTTAACCAATTCGGCTGTAATTCCATCGGCTCCTGGCGACTTATGATTTTTTAGCCGGTGAATTGCACGGACTGTTTCTCCTAAACTTGGTGGTGGCAGTATTTGTCCGTCGTCTTCAGTTGGCGGGACCTTCAACTCGCCGATGTTCTGGTTGTTCAGTAGCTCATCAAAGTACTCAACCCATCGCTCCAATATGCCCATTCTGTCGGAAATCAGATTTCCCTCTTCGTCTCGGCAGGATGAGCATCGAGGTGTATAAGGCTTCATCCTGCTGACTTGTTGGTAAAACTTGCGCGCCTGGTGCGGTTGCTCCCTGTACTTTTATAGTTCACAGACTTGTTGGTTCTCCCAGGCTTCCTTTTTCCGTCTAAGTGATAAGTCTCTGCGCGTGCCCGCGTTCTTTGAGAATGCAACATTACTCGGTATGCGGCATTCTTCCGTTCCGTTGCTAGCTTAGATTCATTGTCAAACCAGCCGTTCCGACTCCGTTTGCGGCTGGGGCCAAGTATGCTTGTGGCCGTATCCATGATAACGTTCTTCAGGTGATTGTGAGTATCATTTGTTGGTGCTTCATCTCCAGGTCCTCTGTTGACTGCGGTTATTGCGGCATCCATTTCCCTCTTACAAGTGTCGCGGAGGGCTGTGTTGTGGATGGCTTCAGTGTTAACTCTTATCTGATTGTCAGAGGGGATTCTAGGTGGTATTGTTATTCGAGCTCAAAGCACCATGCCAATGAGATAGTGATTCGAGTCTACATTGGCCTCCCTATATGTTCTGACATTCATCAAGGCTGAGAGGTGGCGGCGTTCGATCAACACGTGGTCAATTTGGTTGAAAGTGGTCCCGTCTGGAGAGGCCCACGTATGTTTGTGGACCGCTTTCCGCGCGAACCAGGTACTTCCAACAACCATTTCGTGTGACCCTGCTAATTGAATAATCCGCAGTCCGTTATCATTTGTTTTTTCGTGTAAGCTATGGGAGCCAACGTATCGCCTGAATACGGGCTCCTTCCCTACTTGGCTGTTAAAATCCCCAAGTATGATTTTGATATCATATCTGGGACAGGCTTCGAGGGTTCGTTCTACTGCCTCGTAGAAGGTATCCTTCTCCGACTCTGCAGTCTCCTCTGTAGGGGCGTGAACGTTCATGAGGCTTATATTTCTAAACTTGCCTCGCAAGCGCAGGGTGCATAGCCTTTCGCTTATATTTTCAAAGCCGATAACAGCAGGTTTCATTTTTTGGCTGACTCAGAAACCCACTCCGAGCACATGGTTTACTGGATGAGCGCTATAATGTATGGTGTAGTGGCTCTTCTCCAGGAAACCGTTCCCTGTCCATCGCATCTCTTATAACGCTGTTATATCAGTCCTATATTGGGACAGGGTATCGGCTAGCTGCTCGTCAGCTTCATCTCTGTACAGGGAGCGCACGTTCCATGAGAAAATGCGCAAATCGTTATTCCGTTGTCGTTGCCGGGTCCGTCGTTTTAAAGTTCGTCCTGTCCGAGGCTCCTGTTGTGGCTTCGTAACAAGTTGTTTTCCGTGTAGGGTTGTCAGTCCTACCCAACCCCCAACCTGGAGGACCAGTTGGTACAATTTGTCCCGTTTTTAGGCGCGGGAGACTCGCCTTCATCCTTCTCCGTCTGCAGCTTTTCGTTAAGAAAGAGCTCCCAGCGGTCACCACGTGGAGGTGGAGATAGGGTTTGGTAGTAGAGCTGTTGGTGTTGGTTCAGCAGACATTTCCCGAGTTTTATGCTCCATCGAGGGTACCAATCCACGTTTCGCCCTGGGACCTATACTACCCTTTGACCTTTGCCTTTCATTTTTTGCCTTTGGCATTAACTGTTTTACGAGCAGTAATATTTAATGGGCGACCTTCCACTGCTTATGGCTATCAGGCTCTTACTTTTCCCAAACTACGGCAGGTATCTTAGCCGTCCTTCTATGTGATATAAAAAAAGGGAGGGGGTAGACAAGTAATGTCATGTCATGCTTTATCAACCGCACAAAGTCTCTCCAAATAGATACTAAAACGCAACTTCCAATGGCTTTGCATTTTCTACCAAAGTTTGAAAACCAAAACAATTGTGAATTTCATTGTCAACATTGCCATTGTTACTTCAACTTTCTGGCAAATCTATTTTGCCCCAGTTTCTGGTTATTGCACTTTGAAATTAACACTTGACTTAACTTGGTGAAACTCAACTGCCATTATTTGAATTTTCCATCTACACTTGCAATATTTAGAGGCAATCAACGAATCATATACGGTGAAAAGCCCCTCAAATATTGAAACCAAGCACCTCACTTATATCTGAATATTTACCTAAATATTGCCCATATTTGTCGAAAAATGTACCACAGTTTGACATCCCCCATTCGGTTGACTCCCCTAGCTCCAGTGGCATCCTTTGTTCCACCCATGTGGAAATTCCTGCATATCGTTTCGAGTGATAATATTTTACACTTACATTTTCATTGACAATATTTCTCCCTTGGCATATGCAAGGTGAGTGGTTGCCATTGGGGGTGGGAATCAGGAGGCAATACCTTAAATCATTGCTATTTGGGGGGAACAAAACAATATACCCAGGAAAAACGCGGTATGTGACAGTTAGGATTCGAATTTTATTCAGATGAAGTGAGCATTGAATGCAATATGATTTTCTGGAAATCACAATTTTTCGGTACAGGACGATTATTTTATAGATCCTGATGATATGGTTGCAGCCAAGGCTGAATTGTGTTTTATATCAGCATAAATTGTCGAATACAAAATTTATGGTTCTGAGTGAGAGTGCAAATGATTTCATTCGATTTAATTACAAAACCGAAATCGTTATTAAAAATCATAAATCAAAATTCTCGGTGGTGTTATCCGTGAAGTTAAATATGGTAATATCTTCGCTGTTTAAAACGAGGAAATTACACTGTAATCTTTTATTTGTCATCTTCCTTACGTTCTGCTTAAAAGCAAAGTAATATCTATAAGTAGAAGATAACGTTTTCCTTCATTTTTGCTACAGAAGTGCCGAGGTCCCTTCTTTCTAAGAGAGGTACCGTCTTTCACTATTTTCTCTTCGGTGCTAAATTGGATAGTGAATTGTTTGAAAAGATGGGATTGCATTGCCAACATCCGAAAGTGTTTGTCTTGGAATAGTCTACTGAGGTTCGAATAACCGAAAAAGTGTATCGAAAGTAATCGTTCACGTCAATCAGCATCGAATTGTATCTTATGGTTAACGAGCAGATAAAACAGCCGATTTGAAACGAAAAATTGATGAAATACATATATATTTTTGCCACTTAGCCCTTGGTGAGATCTAACGCGTTAACCATACCCACACGCTATCGTTCGCGGTTACCTGAAATACCCCCCCCCCCCCCATCTTCTGCCGACACTCGCACTCTCCCTCTACTGTTCTGCGCCAAGGGCTCTTGGAGCTATCCAGCAGTCCGCCATCTTGCGAGAGTGGATTCCACGGCATGACATAGCCCGCAATGTAATTCTCGCCCCTCCTTAATGTATGACCTTCCACCTTCCCATCACAGTATGCGTATCAGTGTCAGGCCCGTGCGTACTCCGATGATACAACGTAGGCAGGTGTTGATTGAGGATAAGAACTTTCCAATAACAGTGGAGTTTATCTTCCATGTGCTACCTGCAACCCTCGCGGACTCCGTTTTGGACCTCAAAATCTTACGAGATTTTACCTTAGTGCATTACATGATATTTTACCCCATCATATGTCGCTGTGATAATAGCTGTTAGTTTCTTTGGAATGCCCTATATCACTGTTCACACTATCGAAAACTTTCCCGAAATCGATGAGGAGCAGATGCAACGAAGATCTAAACTCTGCGATCAATGAAGGAGGATTCCGAGTGGAAACCTGCTTACTCTCTGTCGATCAAGCTTTCGGCATATTCTTTGATGCGTTCTAGAATTATTATTATTATTATCTTTACAACAGCAGGGATACAGAATAATCGAAAAATTTGCGACCACATGCATGCTCTTTCGTGGTGCGGTATACATTCCTGACATTATTGCGATCTGTGGCATCTTCCGCTTTCCTGACTAGCGCAATAGCAAACTTAACATAACATAATACCCAACACGACTCCAGCTGCCAGCGCTCCTCAGCATCTCTCTGACAATGTTGTCCGAAGAGAGCTCCCCTGTGTCTGCATAAAGCTGCTGACGAAGGCCGCCCCCACCTTTCACAAGAGTAAAGGTGTGGTCAGCGTCGTCCACCACTCCATTGCAGAACACATAATCAGAAGTTCGCCTCCCTAATCGTGTGCGGATAAGACTGAAAACCTTTATGCCCGCCTAGAAGTTGGGCTAAGAAGTAATCAATCTCATCGTGTTTTCGATTCATCCATGGATCTAAATTGTCACTGAGCCGCGCAGTCCATCAACTTCTTGGCTTATTTTGCCAAGAGGGTTGACACTTCTTGATTCTCTTTCTGGTCAAGATGACTACTTCGGTTTTTCCCAGTGCAAGGCTGAAACCATGAGCAGCCATCCATCCGCTTACCAGTCGCATCAATACGCCAAGTTTCCTTTGCACCTGTTCAACCGTGAGTCCGACAACATCTGGCCTAACATCGTCTGCCTAACCGACCTGGCGCAACTCTTCTTTCATATCGAGGCTCAGCAGACTATCGTAGGAAGCGTTGCAGATGTCCGGCCCTAGAATGGATCCCTGTATTACTACTGATGTCATCTTCATCATTCTATGGCCTTTTAGCGTCTTATAGAGCAGGGTGGTCTCTCAGATAATCTCTTAATATCTTCGGAACGTGAAATGAATTTTCAAATATGACTAACATATTTGTCCATCATACGGAAGTGAATGCATTTCTGACATCAAGCGGTATGAGGAGCAGTATTCCTCGAGATCGGTGGCTGTGTGTTGCTCGATGAACCGCATCTACGACCTCGATAACGGCACCATGGGTCTCCCTGTTCTGAACCCGAATTGCATTGGAAATAAGTCCCCGGTAGCGCGAATTGCTTCAGCGAGTCAGTGATTTTTCGGCTGACAAGCTTATAGCCAAGACCAGCCGGGTTCCAATTTACCTTGTTAACCAGGTTTTGCCAGCCGCGAGCTTTGCTTTTGTTTATCGCACTGCGCAGTCTTCTTTTTGGTGATCCTGCCTTTTGACGAATGCCTCTCCGTTGGCGTGTAAAAGTTGTGCCTAACGGCGGAGCTTATGACACTCCCTCCTTAGGTCGGCAATTTCTGCGGTCCATCAGTACTTAGAAGGGTTGTCACGACTGGGGCCCCGGCGGGGCATCGAAGCTTCACGCACGGTCGTTATCAGATTCAGCATTAAGCTTACGACAGTATCAACAGGAACGCTACCACCCCCTGAAGCGCCCTACAGTGCGACTCCGCCTCTTTGAAGAGCTCCGATGAACTTCCCGATGTTTTTCTTCGCGGGATTCCACACGGAGGCACAGCGCCGGGCTGGTGGACGCCAGCAAGTAGCGTCAGCCACTTCGAATGCAATGTACTGGTGATCATTTGCTTAGAAGTCTTCCAGGACGGGTGGCAAACCCGTCCACTGATGATGCCAGAGATTCCGACGCAAAAGTGATGTCAAAGATGCTTCCTTCGCAGCCTGGGCCCCAAAACTTCGGCGTGGATTCAATGTCTAAAACTACTAGTTCGGTTTTCGCAGCCATTCCTAGAATCTGTTTGCGTCTGGAGACTGGCTGAGGCATGCCCCCATTCAAGGGCGCTAGCCTACTAGAACTTACACGGTAGGCTTACCTCTGGTAAGCGATTTCACTCTAGTGCATGTTAATTTTTAGAATGCTGAGCATGCTATTCGCGCCCCAGCTCTTTCTATTACCGCCCTAAAGATTGAACACCGTCCCGAGCCCGCAGTATGTGCGACTCCCACACCAAATGCGTCACGATCCTTGTAGAGAACGCAACTTTCGCTTTCGTTACAGGTCGCTTGAAGACCTACTTGACCGCCTTTGCAGCATGCTGTCCTCCTGCCCTGTCCCTTGCAAGTTGCTGACATGTGTGCATAGTCCAGACACCTGTGATACTTGATGGGGATTATCCGTATCCTTATGCGGCATACTACCCATCCAATTTTGATTTGTCGGCTGTTAAGAAATTTCCTCGCATATTGTTCGGGGACTTCCAACAAGCATTTATATAGGTGATACCCGGCCGGACATTAGTTACCTCTGAAAATTCGCGCTTTATGGCCTCTTCCATTTCGACCTTTCTGACAGGCAGATCTCGAACTTCTAGATAGCACATAGACTCTAGACTAGAAACAAGAGCCTTCTCCCCCAATAACCCCTTGTTCCCTTGTCTTCGGGCCCAATTCGCCGAGGACTCCGCCACCTTTCGTTTCAGGCACCTCTTAATCTTTCCGCTTTTTCCACAGTTCGCTTTGCAGTGAGCTATTTGTGGCATGTGCGGTTGTAAAAGGAGTTATGGTTCAGTAGTTCCACCAGTTCCATCAGCCAAGTATTGACGCTTTTGCTGACGTTCCTCTGGCGGAACGTTGCCCACCGCATACGTTTCACCACTGCTGCACATTCCCTTATGAGCCTTCCTTGTTCGGCTCTAGCTAGGACGGTCAACTGCACTTGGTTCGTGCCCGAATCCACCTGCTCAGGACAAGCGATTCTGACTGGGCTTTGTTCGGAACAGGGACACTCCATTATATTGGAGTTGACGTCCTCGCACCATCAGTCGCGCCACTTGATAAGGTTTCCTCTTTGTTTGGTCGTCCCGGTGCTTATGTGCGCTACCCGACAAGGTCCCGAATGGACTACCTCCTGATTTCACGTTACAACTACCACCACGGCAGAGCTAGGCTCACATCACCCCCCTCGGGGACTCCAAGTGTGTTCCGAAGTGTACTGATCATTTGCGGTTCGCTTTTCACCCAGAAGCTTTCTAATGGCTGGGACGCAGGTATACTGCCAACTATGGGGTCAGAACTACTTACTCGGGCACCTCGGGGCCGCCACGACCCGTGAAAGGTCGCTGATGACCCCTAAGGTCACTTTCGACAATAAGCTATGCTTTGACACCCTCGAACTCACCAATCGAGCAGCAAAATTGGCAGGTGTTATACTTCGCCCCTCCTCTGATTTTAACTCCATCCAGCCCTCCTTAGCTCTCTTCATCTTTCTTTAAGCAAAATCCCGTCTCCACTTTTTGAACCTCTCATTCCTACAGCATCGTAGATTCTATCTGGATTCATGCACATTTTTCAAAACTTTCCTCAGGTCTGATGGACTGCCCAGCCTGTAACGACATCACCTGCCGTCCTGTGTCTTATAAAACACAGAATGCAGATATTTTAAAGGTGCCCTTTGCAGACCTCGAAGTCCACTTTCATTCCCTGACTCCTAGGTTCTGCCAAAGCTACAATGCACAACAGCTTCGTCATCCTAACTTCTCTTCTTTATGTAATTTAAAGCATAGAATAAGACTATTGCATTCTACTCGTCCTGAGGCGTATAAGTAATATCTTTTCTTGGCGTCTTTAGTGGACAGCTTTCTTCGAAAGCATGTTAGTTGTGATCGCCCATCTTGTTTCTCGGTTCCAGCAATGGATTTGATGCGTCTTCTAGGCATCGTAACTCGAGCGCTCAGTTCTATTTTATACGTCGAGCAATCTCGCCTTCGCGAATGGTTGGAGGTGGATGCAAGATCACTGCGCCTGTCTTCCGAGAGTGTGATATCGTTTGATACTCTCCACTCTCTGTCAAGTGCTGCAATGTCAGCGTATACTGCGGCGATATTGATGATTTCTCGCCTGACCACACTGAAGAAAGTGGAATCATTACCCAGAGTGGGCATCTGCAGATCGGATCCTACCAGATATTGCAATAGTCTCAATCCTCCCGAGCTGATGCCCGAACTTCGTCAGCATATGTGTTGAGCGTTAACATCACATTTTACTTTTGGCATATTGAATAGTTGTAATGAATGTTACACTGAGAACTTCCTCTGTGTCATAGGGGAAGTAAGAATAGCATTTTTGTGGTCAGTTTGGTCATTGTGGTGTCAGCATCACACAGGCTGTCAACCAAGTTATCCCGGAGGTTTTTTGAAGTCAGCGTGCAAGAACAGGGTCTATTACTTCCATTCGCATACAACAGGTCAGCAGGTCGAAAATTTAAGCTCTTAATTCCCCATCAGCAGTCCTTGGTTCTTATCTGAGGTATACATGATATACAAAGGATAATGTTAAGAACCCGCGAGTCTGGTCACTCCGTTTGGATGTACACCATTAAATGAAGTTATGGGAACAAATTTAAGAGAAAACTTATCTAGACAAATTGTAAATCTGAAACAATTTCCAAAAAGGGATATTCGCCCCTTGCGTTCATTATGGAAAATTCTTCAAACTTTTTATATCCGAAAATTCTGTCCAGAAAACATTTACAAAATTAGCTTTGATTTCACCCCCAAACGTCCGACAAATATTTGAATGTGCATGAATGCATCGAGTGGACCTTCCGTTAACACAACCTAAGAAACTCTTCCGCAGGGTTACATGAAACCGCTAATTAAAGCTTAGTGCAGTAGTTGACAATGTTTTTCAGCCCCAAGAGCTCTAATTGGATCGTTGCACCGGCTAAAGGGCTTATATATCTAGGACACATACGGTTCGTATGAATATCAAGGACCTTTGAAACAGTATTCCAAGCGGTTATGCGTTTTCAAGCCATAATTTATGGAAAAATCGCAACCAAGAGAGCAACCAAATGGTTACGGAGGGGAGAGGGTAACATTTTTGCATTAGGACAGACTAGATCTTTGCTGAGTGTGTTGTATTAAAAACTAAAAGATTTGAAAATAGAATTCAATCGAATCTACTCCTTCTGATAAAAGTTTCGAGCTCCTGCTAACACCAAACCGCATCCTTTCATAGTGAAGTCGCTTAGAGTAACAAAACTGTTGTTAAAAACTTTCCTTTGTCCCGCCTTCTCGCCTGCACGCTAAATGGAGTGCTAAATGAGAGCTCAAAGCCTTACCGCTGAATAGATGGTGGCTGGCGGCGTTGTCCTACTTTCGTATCAATGTGGAATGATTAAATTAATCCTTTCCGTTAAACAAAGCGTGTATATGCAGAGATCTGGGTGTATGTGTGTATCTAATGTAGACGGAGCAACGTTGAAAAGCACAAGTAACAGCAAGCATCTGACAAACGCTCCTCTGTGAATAGCCGAGTGGGTTCCTCTAGCTCAGAAAATCCTCGCGATGTACATAGCCGGTGTAGTCTTTTAGGACTTTTTTTATATAATTACAGCTGCCATGGCGTACTGTGTTGTGGTTGTTCCAGGCATCGTGAAATCCTTAAAAATTGAAACTCTGGCTTTAGTTTCAGCTAACGTTCTCGCTAATGTCCTCAAGGCAATGTTCTAAAAAAAAGAAAAAGAAAATAGTTCGCTTCATCAGAGTTGCTTGAAATGAAGCGCGGGAAGAGAAGACGAGGCGAGCTTACGAGAAGAATTTTAGCTCTGGAGCTTGCCTCGTCCTTTCGCATATAAATTAAAAATGTAGATGCATAAAACGACCTGATTAAGTTGTACACGACACCGGCAACTTCATTGTTTCATATGAGCTGAACCATCCATGAATTGAGAGGAAGCAATTGTCCTTGCACAGGTTTATCTTAAATTATTTTATTTAAATTGAAGCAAAGATTAGAGGGAATGCTCATATCTCATATCTCATTTATATATGCCAATTTAGACTCAGATTTAAAAAGTATTCGTTGTGAGTTTCCTTCTTCTATTCTGTACGAGTTCCGGACATTGGCCCAGGATATTTATGCAGCTTTCACTGTCATCCTCACAATTCCTGCAGTCTCAAATATCCTACACTGCTTAGCCGGCCCCGTGGTCGTCAATCCATTACCAACAAGTAGGCGAACCACTCAGGTGGATGAGTTCCGGTTCGTGGCAATTCATTACGCGTAATTCGCTTTGGTGTAGAGCTCAGACGAATCTCCGTTAATCACCTTCATACTGTAGCATTTCCAGCTACTCCACCCCCAACTAATACGCAAATCGAATCTCATGCGTCGTGCACCCACTTTCCCCTAGATCTTAACCCCGGGAACACAACGCTTTAGTCTGGACACGGAGACGCTCTTGAGCCTGCCGCCGATGTCGAGCTTAAAGAAGTGCTCCCCTCTGTTCAACAGTTCATATGGGCCCTCATATGGTGGCAGCAAGGGCTTCCGGGGAGCATCCACGTGCGCCAAGATGTGTGTGCAGACATCCGAGTCCTTTGGGGTGTTAGCCCTCGTCGAAGAATGACGAAGGTGATTTTAATTTTGCCACGGTGTCCCGGACCAAATTCAAAAGCCCAGTAGTAGGAAGTGCTGACCTGGTATCGAACACTGGATCGCTTAACAGTCTCAAATTGTCCCCATATACTAGCTCGGCAGAGCTGACGGCGATCTCTTCACGATGGGCTGTACGTAGGCCAAATAAAACGGAAGGCAGAACTTGTGACCACCAAAAATCATCGTGTGCCATTATAGCGATCTTCATTGTTCTATGCCAGCGTTCTAGCATTACATTACGAGTGCTACTCAGTCGTTCAGTGACGTTTGAAGCCCAGGAGTTTGTCCAACTCCGAGAACAGGGTAAACTCGAATTGCATTCCCTGGTCAGTAATAACTTCGGATGGAACTCCAAAGCGTGGGATCCATCCCCGACAAAGGGCATCAGCGTGCGATTGTGTGGAAATGCCGGCCAGAGGTATTGTTTAAGGCCACTGCGTAAACCTATCGATGATTGTGAGGCAATACTTAAAGCCATGCGAAATTCGCAAGGAGTCAACAATGTCCATGTGGATCGTGTGAAAACGTTTTGCAAATCGAAGGAATGAGCCTACTTCTTTCTGAACGTATTTGCTGACTTTACACTTCTGGCATGCAATTCACTGTCAGGCCCAGGAGTTGACATCTTTATTCATTGTGAGCTAAGGGTAGTGACAAGCCGATTCGTTATCCCAATTCCTGGGTGCGCAAGATAATGTCCTTCATGGAATATTTTCTTGCGAAAAGTGTGCGGAAAATATGGCCTAGGCCCTTTTCACAGGCCTCGTAGAGTATTTCGAAGGTTGAGCTGAACAGGGGAAACTCCCGAAATTTGTATTTGAAGTTGTTTCTGAGGTTTTGAAGCACTGCGTCATTCCTCTGTGCCTCGGCGATTACCGAAGAATCTACCGTGGCGAGGATTGCCATGTACACGGCGAACAGCTCACGACGATAAGTGCTGTAGTGCTGTTGAGCTGTATTCAATTTCTTGGAAAAAAAGCTCAACGGCTGCTAGATTTGTTTCACCTTTTGGTGAAGGATAGCACCTTCTGCGATGTCTGAGATATTGACGAATACGGCTAATAGTGCATCAGTTTCAGAAAATGCCGTTTGGCTAGATCAAAAGCCTGGACGTCCTCCGTAGACCACGCAATCAGGCGTGAGTCTTTAGTTTTGGGTCCAGACAAGTAGAGAGCTTGATATTGTGCGGCGTTGGGCAAGAAATGACGATAGAAGTTTAACGTGCTGACCCTTGACCGTGCCAGGTGATGTGAAACTTCACCTACCTTTGAAGGAATTTACGCTTTTCAACGTTAAGTACAAGACAGGTGTTAAGGAGACGTTGGAAAATGCATTCGATATGTTCCAAATGCTCAAACTCAAAGGAGGAAGCGACCTAAACATCAACCAAATACACGAAACAAAAGTCAAGGTTTCGGAGGACAGAGTGGATGAACCTCTGAAAAGTTTGCGCCGCATTGCACAGATCAAAACGCGTCCGAAGGGTGTGCATATCGCCGTTTTCGGAATATCTTCTGGAGCTACTGGAGTTTGATGGTGCGCCTTGGCTAAATTCAAGGTCGTGAAAACACGGCAGCTAGCTGAGGCTGCGCGCAAAGTCGTCACGTGGTCTCCATTCGCCGTTTGATTTTAGGACCATGTGTAGTAGAGAAGACCAGCAGATATTTTATGGTCTGCAAATACCCTGCTTTAAAAGTATGTTAAATTTTTCTTAGTAACAGCGAGCTTCTGGGGTGGTAATAGACTCACCTTAGAAAAAAACGGGGAACCAATAATGCGGATGTGTTGCTGTATATCATACTTAACTTGCTGTGAGAGACTACTTTCGGTAGTTATGTTGCTGAATTTTTGAAGAAGTGCGAATGCAAGGGTCGGCTACTTCTTCAAAAATGATTGAAAGACTGACGGCAGCTTAGGTGTCAAGTTTCCATGAAGACCTGAACGAAGTTACGGGATCTTTAAGAGACCTATTCTGCAGATCCACTAGCAACCCATAGTGACCTTAAAAGTCTGGGCCTAATATTGGGTTACTGATGTCCACAACAAAAAAAAAACGCCATGAGAACGTTCGTCGAAGTCTTAGACCAGCCATAAATACAAATGGTTGAAGAGTTTGCTGCCGTTACTTTAGGTTAATGCGGTATCAGTTTGATTCCGCGATACCGGGAGAACTGAGATTTCTGCGCCGGTGCCTATCAGGTAATGCACGACTACCCGATTAGCCATTTTGGTTGGCAGACCGCGAACGACTTCGGGTCTTACCTTCCGAATGGAAAACTCCTAGTTGCTGCTAACTTAGAGACGGTAGTCACCGTCTACTGAAGCTCTGAAATTTTCCATGTGGCCTCCCGTGACACTTCACTGACCACGGGGGGCAACAACCTCATGGATCTTAACCCCGGTGTTCGCTAACACCTCCAACGATCTGGAGTCCGCACAGGCCGAGATGGCCAGGGTGCAACCAAAGCGACACCAGAAGCTCAACTTCAACCTTATCCCCGACCAACTGCTTTATGCAGCAGTTGGCTCGGGGAGCGTTCGCCTAAGGTAAGCTTTGCTGATTCATTTACCGACAGTTGCTTGATAAGTTTGCCCTTTAATTTAGAGTAAGAACACCCTTCCAGGCTCCTTGTCCAGCCGGCGAGGCTATCGCACTCGTACCGCGACTGCGGCCGCGGTGATTGTCGCGTTGTCATCAAACGACATTTGGAAAAATAGACAGATTACTCGGAGAAAAGGAAGAGTCGTCTGATCTCCACAACGAACAAACGTAAAAAACTTAATAATGACAGAAACGGAACTTGCCCCGGAGCAGAAACACTCGGTCACCAATTCCACAAAGTATAGATACAGGGTCTGGTACGGTGTGATAAAGTCTGCAGTACAAATCTTCCTTGGATTACACTTACCGCTTCTTTTGCTTTGCTAGCTTTCGATGGCCTATTGCTTTTTCGCGGAACTCAGGAGCTTAGCTTCGTTTGTATCCTAATCTCTTTTCCCAAGGTTGCTTAGCCTACCCCGTGGATGTCAATTCGCTACCAACTGGTAGGCGAGCCACTCAAGTTGGTAAGTTTCGCTTCATGGTGAATTATGCCACTCTGGCATGGAGGAATCTCTGCTAATCGACTCCACACTGCAGCGCTTCCACAAATCAGGGCAATAATCACGGGCGAGCACAATGCTGATCACATTGCCTCCTACAGGGTATTGTAGTCCTGTAGTGTGCCGTTACGTGGAGCAAAGAATTATTATTAAGTTGTTGGCCAGGGCGGGAGTGAATCCGACCGATATTTTGTAGCGATTGTGCGAACAGTTAGAAGGAATTACCCTTTCGAGGACCCGAGTATGCTTTAAAGCATACCTCCTTTGCTGGTTTCCAGTTTTCCTTTCTTCCCATTTACTTATTATAATCTGTCCTCCTCATTCTTGGTAAATGTTCCAACTTCCTTTTTCAGACAGATAGATTGTACACTGTCTTTGGCTAGGGCTTTGTATAGTCTGGTTGCTTGTGCGGTTTGTTCGATCCCTTGACAGAATTCCCTGAGATGCTTCTCTGATCGCGTTGCTATACACAGTCCGTTGGAGAGTTTTCGTATCTCTGTTTTCATTCCAGTTAAGTTCTTGTTTTACTATGGAATATCCCTTGATCACTTAACTAACTTAGCCGGACAGCTAGACTCATATGCTTCGATCGACTTTGTTGAGACCTTCCACCACGATTTCCAGTTCCAGTTTGCTCTTGATATCACTACCTCTTTGTAGGTGGGCCATGTTATTGCTCATGTGCATTCCTCTCTTATTCTTCTTATTTTAAAGTTGCCCTCAATGTCGAATCTGATTATTCTGCGATCCAATATAGAGGCCTCATCCTGCATCCTTCAATTCCTGACAGGCCTTTCATCAGAGTATAGAGTTATGCCTAGTACCTCTTGTCTAGTGCTGGTCACGAAGATTGGAGTATTCTCCATGTTATGCATTTCTACCTTATTGCTAAGATTGGATTAAAGGAGGTATTCACCTCTTCGATCGATGTAGTTGCTTTCCCAGAGTTCGTGATGGGATTTGGCATCGCAGCTGTTGAGAGGTAGTAGCGCCCTCCTCTCACAATACTTCACCAGTTTAGCGATTAGCTCCGGTGGGATTCGGATGTCATCCTCCGGAGAGTAGCGCGATGCCACTACTACCTCTCCAGTTCTACCCCCGGATTTCAGTTTGACTTGGGCAAGGTCTCCGGTCAGCAACTCTGGAAGATGTTTATATTTTAAATGAAATTTAAGAATAATTCAAGCTCCTGGGTTTTTGCAAGAGACATTCCAAATTACCCTGCGTGGTTCCTCCTTGCAGACCGCGAATCCGTCGCCCGTACACCCAGCATTATTCCAATTTTCTCTTTGGAACTTGCCCTTGTGATTATCGCAGATGCAGCTTTCGTATGGTGGAAATTTATCTAGGCTATCTTAACGCTGGATATTGGCTTCGTTATTGTTTGAAGCTCTTCTCCACTGTCGGTGTATCACCCTTCTCCTACGACATCGGGCTTTCCTGCCCGTCGATGTCCACCCTAACCTCTAGAAGATCTAGGTCTAAGCAGCCAACCAATATGCAGCCTAGTCGAAAGGGTTTCCCGGTGAACACAAGCTTCACGGTCCATCTCTGCCTGCGGAGAAGATTTTCGACAGTTTCGTGCCAATCATGAGTGAATATTTGCTCAGGAAACGTTTTTGACAGTATGACCAGTTGAATGCCTTTCACTGCATTAGTATCGTTAATGGTAGGCTTCCCGACTCCTGCCTTCACCCTTGACCTACTAGGTGGGATTTTTCACCTTTGGGTTCAAGTTTGGGTTTTTGGAAGCATTCTCTTCATGTGGACTAATCTCTGCCGCTCCTCGTTTTCTTCCTCCGATAAAGACGTTCCAGGTCTGTCTTGAGTTTTTTTAAGAGCTTCTGCTGGGTTGAGTACTTCCTTCAGATAACGGCGGTACCACTTAGCATCAACACCACTGAGGCTTATCGCCTTCCTGACGTTTGGTATACACGTGCTTTTGCTTGTCCCTGCTTTTTGAGCACTGGCCTTTGTTGGTCGTAGTTCTCATAGTATGCCAATGTTGACTTTGGCTCCACTGCTTGACGTCCCAGCTTCTCCCTTTTTGGGTGTAATCCGGCTGTTAGTGTTTCGTAGATGTACCTTCCTCTGGTCGGTCAGTTTGTGTGTGGTACGGGAACCACCTATAAAGCATCTATGTAGTTATCATGGTAAGATCAGAAACGGAGGCCCCCATGCTAGCTACAAATGCTAACGTCATACGATATTATGACGGGAACCCAGAAAGTATCAACTTTATCATCATGTTCCTTGTTCGTAATTTTTTCATTTGTAATAAGTATTTTATTAAAAAGTCCTGTTTGAGCCTTTTCACTGGAGCAGTCTTCCATTCATTGAATTCAATTCAGCCTTTATAGTTTCCTTGGTGATGTTTTGGATTAACATTTGCTTAAGCAGAACTTGATTACATGCTTCGGAGCTCATAACCCTCTATTTGAGTTCACCGAACTCGGAGAGACTACTCCTGCCGGAACAATAACCTCGAACAATAGGAAATCCCTCATATCCCTGAACAATAGCCCGACAATTTAATATCCGTCCTCTGAATACCTGTCATTAATGAAATCTATTTTCACCCTTTCCACTTCTCCGGCTTCGAGAATTTCGACCCACCAGATGAGCAGTCATCGCAAAACAATATTCCATGCATCGTAAAAGACAATTCATAAAAGGTTTCAGATTTCTCTTTCAGTTCCAATGGATACCATATATGAACATGTCCTCGGAGCTCTTCCTCGAGGGTGTTTGTTTCAGAAAATTCCAGCTAAGCTGTGTGTCCATACAAGTGGAACACAATATGCCAACGGGCTCCAATCTGCATATCCAATGCAATCGACAAGTTGCCTTCCATTCAATTCATTTTCATTTAAAAATGGAAAACTCCATTTCTGGCCGAGGACTCCGGGGGTGTATACAAATCCAGAACGAATGTGCTTCGTGGCGAAATTGGTGCCATTGAAATTTAGAAGTGACAGGAAATGAAAGCAAAAACGGAGAGCGAGTCCTAGTTCGGGTTGCAACATGATATACCATTTTATCTTATCACGCCTTTCACCATGTCCTTTCTAGTCCAGCCTTGAGTAGGAAGCGTACGTAGCTGGCAATGCAATCGCATTTTTTTTTTTTTTTTTTTTGGGAGTAGGGTAGGTGAATGCGTTTACGCACAGAGTGTTGGACTCCCGCAGCAGCACGCTGGCGGACTACCAACTAAACACCTCCCTGTCATCAGAGAACTAGCCTGGAACCGTTTGACACATTACTTCGGGCTAGCCCTCCCGCTCTCCCGGCTTTGGGAGCCATCAAGTCAGGGAATTCCTTTCACCAACGGGAGGGGAGGGGAGGAAGGGAGGGTTCAGGGAACCCCTTACCGTCCGATCCCTCCGCCGGTCGAGTTCAATCTTCTTCGTAGTAAGAAGAGCCCGAACATAATGCGCAATACGATTCCAGCTGCCAGCGCTCTTCAGCATCTCTCTGACAATGTTGTCTGGAGAGAGCTCCCCTGTGTCTGCATAAAGCTGCTGGCGGAGGTCGTCCCACCTCTCGCAAGAGAAAAAGGTGTGTTCAGCGTCATCCGCCACTCTATTGCAGAACACACAGTCAGGAGATCGCGCCTTCCCAACCCTGTGCAGGTAAGACTGAAAACCTCCATGCCCACTTAGAAGTTGGGTAAGGAAGTAATCAATCTCACCGTGCTTTCTGTTCAGCCACGGGTCTAATTTGTCGATGAGCCGCGCAGTCCACTTGCCCCTTGGCTCATTTTGCCAAGAAAGTTGCCACTCGTTAAGGGTGCGTTGACGTTCCTCACGGGCAACCACTTCTCTTAAGTTTTCGCCCTTACGGCGATAGATAGCTTTGCGCTCCTTGGCAAGGAGGGCAACGGGGATCACTCCCGCAATCACCATCACAGCCGGTTCGGAGACAGTGCGATAAGCAGACGCCACTCGCAAAGCTCCCCGCCTCTGCACTTGAGCGAGGCGTTTACGATGCACCTCCTTGTCAAGGGCATCAGCCCATACCTCCGCACCATAGAGAAGGACGGACTGCGTTGCTCCCATGAGGAGACGTCTCCTAGTTGATATAGGGCCGCCGACATTCGCCATTAGCCGACTCAAGGCCGCGACTCCTGCTGCAGCCCTGTCCGCTGCTGCTTTGATTTGCTCGAAGAAGCTCATCTTCGAGTCGAGCATTAAACCAAGGTATTTAACCGTTGGTTTTGACTCTATAGTCAACTCGCCCATCGATATGGGACGCAAGGTCGGGATTCTTCTTCTGGTCAGGATGACTACTTCGGTTTTTTCCAGCGCAAGGTTGAAACCGTGAGCAGTCATCCATCCGCTTACCCGTCGCATCAATATGCCAAGTCTGCTTTGCGCCTGTTCAACAGTGCGTCCGGCAACAAGTGCCGCAACGTCGTCTGCATAACCGACCAGGCGCGACTCTTCAGGCATATCGAGTCTCAGCAGACTATCGTAGGAAGCGTTCCAGAGGTCCGGCCCTAGGATGGATCCCTGCGCTACTCCCGACGTGATTTCCATCCTCCTCTGGCCCTCTAGCGTCTCATAGAACAGGGAGCGGTCTTTCAGATAATCCCTCAATATCCGCAAGAGATAGCTTGGCACGTGAAAGGAGTTCTCTAGTGTGCCCAGCATATCTGTCCATCTTACGGAATTGAAGGCATTTCTGACATCAAGCGTTATGAGGAGCACTATCCGTCGAGATCGGCGGCTGTATGCCCCGGCTCGATTAAACGCATCTACGACCTCCATAACAGCGTCCACTGTAGATTTCCCTGTTCTAAACCCGAACTGCCTTGCGGATAAGTCCCCGGCAGCACGGATCGCTTCAGCGAGTCTACCCCTGATGAGCTTCTCGAGCACTTTTCCGGCCGTGTCAAGCATACACAGCGGTCGGTATGCAGACGGGAGCTCCGGATCTCCTTTACCCTTACGGATCAACGCGAGTCTGGCCACTTTCCAGCGAGAAGGAAAAATGCCCTCCTTCAAGCACGCGTTGAACGCTTCGAGCAGCAATTCTGGCCGTTGGCGGAACACCAGTTTGTAAACTTCCGCCGGGATGCCATCAGGACCTGGCGCCTTCCTGTTTTTCATAGTGAGAACCGCTTCTTCGAGTTCTCCCATTGTGAAAAGGGGGCAATCCACGACGCTTTCCGCGCTGTTTACATCAAGCCGTACAGGGTGTCTGGGGAACAATGCCCGCACAATGCGGTCCATCTGGTCGGTGCTCAGTATGCAGGGCTTCCGCAGAGCCCCGATTTTCCGAGTGACAAGCTTATAGCCAAGTCCCCACGGGTCATCATTTACCTCATTAATAAGATTTTGCCAGCCGCGAGCTTTGCTTTTATTTATAGCGCTGCGGAGTCTCCTTTTTGCTGATCTATATTGTGCCTTTATGGCACATGCCTCCTCGTTGGCGTACAAACGTTGTGCCAAACGGCGGAGCTTATGACACTCCTTCCGTAGGTCGGCAATTTCCGCCGTCCACCAGTACATAGAAGGCTTGTCGCGCCTGGGGCCTCTCCGGGGCATGGAAGCCTCACACGCCGTCGTTATCAGATTCATCACTGAATTTACGACGGTGTCAGCTGCGACACCACCACCCCCCGGAGTGCCCCCCAGTGCGGCCCTACCTGCTCCAAGAGCTTCGACGAACCTTCCGATGTTCACCTTCGCGACATTCCACACGCAGGGGGAACGTCGTGTTGGTGCTCGCCGGCAAGTAGCGTCAAACACTTCGAACGCAATGTACTGATGATCACTTGCCGAGAAGTCTTCTAGGACTCGCCACCCGTCCACCGATGATGCCAGAGATTCCGACGCAAAAGTTATGTCGGGAATGCTTCCTTCACAACCTGAGCGCCGAAACGTTGGCGTGGATCCGGTGTTTAAAATTACGAGCCCGGTTCTCGCCGCCATTTCCAGAATCCGTTTCCCTCTGGAGTCTGATTGAGGCATGCCCCATTCAAGAGCCCTGGCATTAAAATCACCGCCAACCAGGATTCGTCCCTCCGTGCTCGAAACGGCGTCCTCCAGAGCATCAAGTCGGCGTTGAAAGTCCGGAATCGACTCATTCGGCGTCAGGTAAACGCTAAAAAACGTTATCCCTAAACACCGGATCCAGGCAAATCCGTCCCCCCGGCCTTCGGCAAGAACACGAAGTCGAACGTCGTCCCGAACCCAGATGGCAGCGGTGCCCGATAAGTCGAGATACCATGAGGACGGGTCCTTGTTTCGGTATTGCTCGCTAATCAGCACTAGATCAGCATTTACTTCCGCAGCGAACTGCGCTAGCAACTGGTGAGCGGTTGCACTCCGGTGCATGTTAATTTGCAAAACGCGGATCATGGCGTTCGCACCCTAGCCCTCTCCAATTCCGCCCTGAAGATCGGACACCGTCCCGAGCCCGCAGTGTGTGCGACGCTTTCGCCAGATGCGCCACGATCCCTGCAGAGAACACAACTCTCGCTTTCCTTGCAAGTCTTCGCTTGATGACCCGCTTGGCCGCATCTCCGGCATGCTGTCCTCCTGTCCGGACCCTTGCAAGCTGCTGCTGTGTGTCCATAGTCCAGACACCTGTAGCACTTGGTGGGGACTATCCGCATTCGTACCCTGCATACTACCCATCCGATTTTGATTCTCCCGCTGTTAAGGAGTTTCCTCGCATATTGCTCGGGGACATCCACCACGGCAAGCTTCTGGCCTCGAGCATTTACAGAGGTAATACTTACCCGGGCATTGGTTACCTCTGGACATTCACGCTTTAGCGCCTCCTCTACTTCGACCTTTTCTGTGAGGCAGTCAAGATCCCGTATTTCCAGAGAGCACATGGGTTCTAGGCTGGAAACAAGGGCCTTCTCCCCCAATAGCCCCTTGACCGCTTCGCAGAACGTGCTCTTGTTGGTCGTCTTTGGGCCCAGTTCGACGAGAACTCCACCACTCCTCGTTTTCCGTATCGAAGACACCTCTGCTCCGTTCTCCTCGGGTTTCATCCTGTAGCGGATTTCACTAAGGACTTCCGCAAATGTCTTGCCTTCCGTCGGCTTAATGAGCAGAGCCGACGGTCTAGTCCTTCTTCGTTTCCTCGTTTTTTCCGCTACTGGCTTTGGGTTGGCAGCCTCCTTGTTTTTGGACAGACGTGTCTCTGGCGCCGGAGTCCGTTGTTTCTTTTTATCCTTTTTCGCCTTCTTTTTTTGGGCCTTGGAGACTACTTCGATAAAGTCTCCTTCAGGCACGTCGTCCTCTTTCCGCTTTTTCCCCTGTTCACTTTGCAGAGGGCTATCTGCGGTCCGTTTGACGCAAGCAGCATTCTCAGCGGGGAGTGCGACTGTTTCTGCTCTACAATCGTCTTCCGCTGCTCTCCACGCGCGTCTATAGAAGGAAATGCGGTCCAGTAGTTCCTCCAGTTCCATCAGCCCGTTTTTGACGCCTTTGCTGACGTTTCTCTGAAGGAACGTTGCCGACCGCATACGTTTCACCACTGCTGCGCACTTTCGGATGAGCCTTTCCTCTTCGGCTCTAGCGAGGACGGTCGAATGCATTTCCACTCGATTTGTGTCCAAATCCATCTGCTCAGGACTAGCGTTTCTCACTGAGCTTACTTCCAGGACAGGGTCACTGCAAGGTAATGGAGTTGCCATCCCCGCACGGTCAGTCGCACCACTTGGTGAGGCTTCCTCTTTATTTGGGCGCCCCGGTGTCTCATCGGGTATATCAGCCCTCGTTGCCTCTTTCACTGGTCGCTGCGGTGAACGACGCATCTTTGTGCTCCGCCCAAACGCACCCAGCTCTTCCTCCTTGTCTGTTGTTTCGTCGTTTTTTTTTATAGTTTTCAATGCAATCGCATTAGAAGAACTGCTACGAAACAAAAACATCCTCGCCATCCATGCCTAATCACGTTATGTTCCTTCTGTTTTTATTTTCACCCATTTACGGGTACCAAAGCAGCTCCTGGTTTTTTTCCGGACGTCGACCCTTCTTTAACCGAAAGCATCGGTTCCAATGCTCAAGGAATAAAGTGAGTTATTGCGAATAGCCGATGTCCTTTGGCTGCTACAGTTGCGATTTTTGGGATTTTCTTCGACATAAATGCCAGCTAGGTCAACTTAAAAGGACCATCTTTCTATATAAATCAGGATTTTTTCATAGATACGAATCTTTTTCTGCAACGGTAGGAAGGAAGATGAGTTCTTTTTTTGGGATTGAATCCTTGAATATTCATTTTCTGTGGATATTTTTATATCATTTGGGGTCAGCGATGGGGTGGTGGTTTATGCTTTGTGAATTTCTTATTAAAATGGAATTACCGCATTTCTTCGCTTCAGGTTTGAGTGTCTCTAAGTATTTATTTCAATAGAGTACCAACTTTTTCGTGGAGTGTGCTCTTATTTTTGGAAGTTTGAGTTCATGCGGTAGTGAAGTGAGTCTTTGAAAGCATGTTATTCTGAGGAGTCTAGTATTAAGTACAGCTTCAAAGTAGCAGTAGGTCCTTATCGTAAGTTACTAAGTCCATTTCATTTATCATTTATCTCCTATCATTTAGGGAGTCAGTAAATTCGGAAAAAAATCTTCTCGTTGGCAGTAAAGGCTAATCCACAGACGAGTAGACGTATAAAGGGTGGAAGGGTCAGAGTTACGTCCAACAGCGAACGCTTTCGAGTAGGACTAATACTGGCGAGTTACGTCACGGAAGATACAGCAGAATAGCTTAGAACCTTGGTTTATCTGCCTAACGCCACAAGGTTGAGGACTTGGAGGCTCTTAGACCTCATTATCATGTTCAGTTGCGAGGAAGAGAAGAAGGTAAAACTGAAAAAGATGTGAAAAAATCTAGGAAAAAAAACCGCCACTGAAACTGGAAAGTCAGAAGCTAGTAAGGAGATGCCTGCTGGTAAATGAGGTAGAGAACTTGGATGGCCTTGATACACTTGGGGCCCAGATGGACAGCGAATCCTAAATATGAGCCATATGGTAGCTGAGGAAGTTATCCAGTTAAGCCTCAACCATAAGGCCATCGTACATCAACGTCGGCGGTTGATTGCCGTTTTGTGAATCAAGCCACCGATAAAACAGCGTGAGGAATGAATGTGGAAGAACTCAGTTAAAAACATGATCCATAAAGAGATTCTTGGCTTGGAACATCGATGTCTAAATGAAGTCTGTAAAAAGAAACGCTTCTACCATAAGTTTTCTACGACACTGACGGCATTTCGAGTAATCCCACCGGTCAGTGGTGTTCTGAAGTAAACGAGGCAGTAATTCTGTCCACTGATTCAACGCGACGTGGCCAAGGAGAGCCTTCAAATGCTAGTGTCGGGAAACGCAGTATTCACATTGACTTGTTTGTCATTATGCAATGCGCAATTGCTACGAAGCCTAGTTAGGGCAATTAGATCCAAGTCTGCTTGGGGATTCTTCTGAAGTGGCTCCGGCTACAAAGCCCCACCAGAAGATATCTGATACCATGGGAATCAAGATAGCCCTTTCGATTCGTATGTCTCCGTAGCACGATTATTTGGGGTTGGCCGTCTAGTGGGCGTAGTGGGTACTCCCAAGCTGACAGGAGCCCTTTGGGCCTCGAGCGTGGAGAGGCATCTATAACACGCGTCCCCTACTCTTAATTGCGGTAGAGATTTAGGTAGGCCTTGGATCCTCCAACATAAAAGCTGAGCCATGCCTTTAGTATAGTCTCGTACCATTCCCGCGATGCATATAGTATAGTCTGGTACCACTTTGTCTTGAAAAGACCGTGGGTACTCACGTAAAACCATCAGAACTTAACCATCAGCGATATCAAAGCCGAGGAAGCAATAAAACGAACGAAAAAGGGGAGATCAACAGGACCTGAAGACATCACATCTGAGCTCTGGAAAGGGAGGAACTGGAATCTAACACTGAACGGTGGCCTCTTCAATCGGGTTATTGAGAAAGGTAGAACACCATCTGACTGGAAAAAGTACCACAGCTTCAATATGGAAAGAGAAAGGTCATCCACCAGAATGTTAAAATTACCGTCCGATCCGGTTCCATACCATCAAGATTTTTGAACGCATTCTTGACAACCGTATTCAGGACATCGTATAAATAACCGTGAATCAAGCGAGATTTGTCAAGATCAGTGGAACTATTCTCGAAATGCATAGAGAAAAAACGCATCGTCTTCTTCACACTGCATTTCTGGTTCTGGCGAAGGCGCTTGACTGACAAATTTATCTGTGGGGGGAGGGGGGGGGGGGGGACGATGGTAGATGAATACATTTACGAACAGAATGTTGGACTCCCGCAACGGTACGTCGTCGAACTACCAACTAAACACCTCCCCATCGTCATGGTCGAAGGGTAATATAGGTCCCAGTGCAAAACGTGGATTAGTAGCCACGATGGAGCATAAAACCTGGGAAATGCCCCCTGAACCAACATCAACAGCTCTACTACCAAACCATATCTCCACCTCCACGTGGTGACCGCTGAGAGCTCTTTCTTAACGAAAAACTGAAAACGGAGAAGGATAAAGGCGAGTTTCCTAAATCCGGGACAAATTATACTGGTCTTCCAGTTACAACCAACAAGTCTGTGAACTCGAAAAACACAGGGAGCAACCGCATCAGGTACATAAGTTTTACCAACGAGCCACTTGGACGAAACCTTATACACTTCGCTGGTCAGCCTGCCGAGACAAAGAGGGAAATCTAATTTCCGACAGAATGGGCATATTGGAGCAATGGGTTGAGTATTTTGATAAACTACTCAACAACCAAACCAAAAAAAAAGGTGATGAGCGCCGTGCAGGACTCTATTCCAAAACACACAATCCAGTGATCGTGGCTTTCTAATCTGGTACAGGGAAGACTGAAAACCTCCATGCCCACTTAAGAACTCGGTATGAAAATAATCAGTCTCACTATGCTTCCGAGTCAGCCACGCACTTAATTTGCCAATGAGCCACGCAGTCCATCTGCCTCTAGTTTCATTTTGCCAAGATAGTTACCACTCATCTAGGCTGCCGTTCTTTACAGGTAACCACCTCCCCTGCGCTTGTATATCGTTTGACGCTCTTTAGCCGATATCTCTCTACCATAGAGCAGGACGGACTACGTTGAATTTATCATTAGACGTCGCCTGCTAGACGTACGACCCCCAATATTTGCCATTAACCTACTTAACGCCGAAACTCCATCGGAAGTCTTGTTGGCTGCTGCTTTGATTTGCTCAAAAAAGCTCAGCTTTGAGTCAAGAGTCAGCCGAGGTACTTTATCGATTTTTTGACTCAATTATTGACTCGCCAAATGGAATGGGACGCGGAGATGGAATTCTCTTTTTAGTCTGGATGAATACCTCGGTTTTTTCCAGCGCAAGGTTGAAACCATGAGCAGTCATCCATCCGCTTACCCGTCGCATCAAATGCCCAGTCTGCTTTGCGCCTGTTCGACAGTGCGCCGCGACATTATCTGCATAGCCGACTAGGCGCAACTCTTCTGGCATGTCGAGTTTAAGTAGACTATCATAGATAGCGTTCCAGAGGTTCGTCCCTAGGATAGATCCCTTTGCTACTGCGACGTGACCCCCTTCCTCCTCTGGCCCTCTAGTGTTTCATAGAGCAGGAAGCGATTCCTCAGATAGTCCCTCAATATCCGTAAGAGATAGTTCGGCATGGAGAAAGTTTTGTCTAGTGTGCTTAGAATGGCCTTCTATTTTAGGGAATTAAAGGTGTTTTTGACGTCAAGCGTTACCAGGAGCAGCATCCAAAGAGCAGGGCGGCTTTGTGTCCCCGCTCATCAAACGGCATCCACGACTTGCATGACAACATCAATTGAGGATCTCTCTGCTCTAAAACCGAACTGCCGTGGAGAAAAATCGCCGGCAGCTCATATCGGTTCAGCGAGTCGACTTCTGATAAGCTTTTCGAGCATTTTTCCAGCAGTGTCGAGTATACAAAGTGGGCGATATGATGACGGCAACTCGGGGTCGCCTTTCCCTTTGCTAATTAGTACAAGCCTCGCGACCTACCAATGGGAAGGGCAAATGCCCTCTTTCAGGCAAGCGTTGAATGCACCGAGCAGTAGATCTGGGCGATGTTCGAATACCAGTTTGTACACCTCTGCTGGAATACCACCGGATCCTGGCGCAAGAAGCAAGAAGTTTCATAGAGAGGACTGCCTGTTCCAACTCTTTCATAGAGAAAAGTGGACAGTCCTCGGTGCTCTCCGTGCTGACGTCATTATCCCATATGGGGTGCACAGGGAATAGTGCTCTTACAATGCGGTCCACCTGCTCGGGCTTAAGTGAACAGGGTTTCCGCAGAGCCCCGACTTTTCGGGTTACCAGTTTGTATCCGAGTCCGTTCACCTCGTCGACCAGATCCTGACAACAGCGAGCTTTGTTCTTGTTTATTACGCTGCGGAGTCTCCTTTTGGCTGATTTGTACTCCGTCACTATGGTGCATTCCTCCTTCCGGTCGCTTAGACGTTGTGTTAACCACGGAGGCTCCGGAGGCCACCGTTATCAGGTTCATAACTGAATTTTCGACAGTGTCAACTGCAGCACCACCACCCCCAGAAGAACGCTTCAGCGCGTCCCAACCTGATCCAAGAGTTTTGACAAACCTCCCGGTGTTCACTTTCGCAACGTTCCATGCACATAAAGAGCAGTGGGGTGGCACACACCCAGAGTTTGTGTCAACCACTTCGAAGGCAATGTATTGATAGTCGCTTATCGAAAAGTCTTGCAGAACGCGCCACCCCTCCATCAGTGAATCTGACGCGAAAGTTACATCTGGAATGCTTCTCTCGCAGTCTGGGCGCCGGAACGTTGGGGTGGATTCGCTGTTTAGAACTACCAGTCATGTTCTCGCCGCCATTTCCAGAATTCGTTTCCTTCCGAAGTCTGTGTGAGGCATGCTCCTTTCAAGTGTTCTGGCATTGAAGTCACCCCGACCAAGATCCGCCCACCAATTCCCAAGATAGCGTCCTCCAAAGCATCAAGCGGCGTAAGATAGACACTGGAAAACGTATTATTAGGCTGTGTGTTCAGTAGGCCTTCTTTACAATTGTCCCAAAGATCGTGCTCATTCAGAAGGCGTACGTTTGTATAGTGGAAACCACTTACTCCTTGCGCAGCCTGTAACTTTATCTTGGTCTTTCAATGTTAAGTATCAACCTTGGTTCATACGAGCTGGTTCCTTTAAGCTCAGCATGTCATCGGGCCTCACCTCCAGTTGTTCGAAGGACTATTCAGTTAATTCTTGCTGTAATTCGGCGACCCAATTATCTCAGAAAAATAAGAAGAAAGAGATCCCAATTTAGTTAGTTCCTTTTGTTGATCAACTTTAATATTTACTCCTGAATTGATTAACGAAATCGGCAATAGCCAATTATAGTCTTCCAATATTTTCCCGGAAGTAAGTGAGCACTTCCAGGTGCTCAAGGGAAACTACAAATTACAATCCTGATTCGCTATGAGAAGCTATCGCTCCTAGTAACCTGATACCTTCCATGATTCTCATCCAGCTGCTTGCGTAATTGAACCTATCAATTTCTCGCTATCAGTTGAAAGAAATCAACAGAGAAAAGGAGCATCACACCCACACGCTGGCACAGTTCAGTACATTTTAACTTCCTTGCCCAGTTTGTCTTCCTATCATCAACCGTCTGACTACAAATTTAATTTCCGTCATATTTCCTGATTCAATTCTTTTCGACAAACTGTGTAAAAGATGGTGACGTGTATGTAGAAAGGGTCCTTCGGTACGAGAGATGTGCCAGCCAGGACTTCTGTGAAGCGCTCGAAATGTTCGCTCCTGCTGCCATGAAATCAATATGCTATGCTCCTCTTCGGGCTGTCATCAATTTCCCTATGTTCACGTGTTGCATCACTATTTCCGCTTGCCCGATCTCGTGTGCGTCTCGTTTCCTTTTTTATCAGTCCCGAGTTGGAGGTGTTTTCATCTTCCCGGCCGTAACGGTAGACAGACGAGCTATGGAGGAAAAAGGCGAATCAACCAGCGAACTATGAGTTTTCCTCTTCGTGTAGGAGTTGTGTAAGGATTCAATTTCGGAGATAGTCTCGGATATTATGCAATAGTGTAGTCAGGACATAGGTTCTCAGTTGAATGTGCAAAAAGGATTCGTAACATTATTGGAATCTGTTTATGTTGAAGTGAATTTTGAATAAAATTTCGACCCCCATTGCCAAGGACTTGCCAAGTCATTGCTTCGTTCTTTGCAGCTGTTCTTCAAGTCTCATCCCTTTCGTCCTTTTTTATGTAAATTTAACTGCGTTTTGCCGTCATTGTAGTCCTGAAGATAGAATGAAGGAAGAGGGCTGTTTAAAATGCATGCATCCTTCCCATGAGGGATACAGGACTCCAGCACATCCTAGTCGCTAGTAAACAACTATTGAAGTTTATTCATATCTTCTATTTTCAGTGGAATAGATTCAATATTCTAAAAACTACAAATAATTAAAGCTATTTCTCTGCAGAGTTCAATTAGCGGAACTAGGTCTGCATCTGTCGGTGGTTTCAACATTGTGGCGTGGAGTATCCGCAGGTTTAAATGTCGAGGAAGTGTGACCCCAAAACATCAGCGCGGAGTTACTGACGCTGAAATTGAACTCGAATTTATTAAATTTATGGAATTACATTAGAGACCCTAACAACCCTCATAGACGACCAAACGTCATGCAGCCAATAATGAGTCGCGACAGACTGATCGCTTCCTCTGGCTGGACCATAATTGATTCATTCTGATTCCATGGACCGTTACGTGATTTGATGTTTACTAAATTGCTAATTACAGCGTCAACAACATGCCACATATGTACTCGTGTGTCAGCATTCGGGAATTTCATTAGAGAGGATGACAATAGTTACGCAAGGGCTGATAGTTATGCTTAGCTGGGTAAATGTTTGACATATGTGCATGTATAGTCGTTCATTATTTAAGGATATTCTGTGGCAATTGGCACGTTTCAGAGCATATGAGAATCTTGGGGACCGGCTTTCCTAGGGGAGCGTATGACAAATGTGTCAGCTTATCAACCATTAGACATGAGTTAGTGCTTTATGAATGTATAAATATTGACCGCAAGTGGATGGGCTCGAGGACTAGATGCAGGAAATCAAACAAATAATAAGTTCTCTGGTGTTGACTTCGAAATGGGTCCTTGTTATTCAAGTGTAGGAAGACAACGAGAAAGTTCTTTAAAGGAAACTCCTTTGCTACCAAATGATTTTATTTAAATCTCCCAAAGTCGATCCAACATGGAGTCGAAAATACGACATTTTTTTGGTTTGAAATCGAGGGAGCCCTGAGTCCGCCATCCACTTCATGGCGGACCAAAGCAAAATTCTCTCCCACTTCCCCCTTTTTGGCTAACATTCTAAGTTCAAAAAGTATGAAGGATTACGGTTTCTTCATAAGATCCATAAGACCGAGAGCTTGCAGAGAGCAGAGAGCAGCAATTATGCTGAGACAATATTGTTCCCAGGACTTAGCTACGGTCATCATACAATGCCAAATAAATGGCGAGAGGAAAAACATCATAGTTGCCTCCGCTTATTTACCCTATGATTCTTTGTATCCTCCACCGACGCAAGAACTTAGGGATCTGGTGGCGTATGCAGAATCAAGTGGTCTCGAACTCTTAATAGGTTGCGATGCGAATGCTCAACATATTTGTTGGGGCAGTAGCAAATGCAATCCAAGAGGAGAGAAGCTATTTGATTTCATCACTTCAGCTGGTCTTATGACTGCAAACGTAGGGTGGGACCGAGAAGAAGCGAAGTAATTGACCTAACAATCTGTACCCCAAAATTGTTAGAGTTGATTACACACTGGCGAGTGCTAGACGAGGTCTCACTGTCAGATCACCGATATTTAGAATTCAATCTGATTATTGCGGGCGAAAAGTCTGCAGTACAAAGACGGAACCCTAGGAAAACGGATTGGGCAAAGTTCAATGATCTTCTTGGCAATAAAGTACAGTACCCTAGACGACTAAGGACTCCTTTGGTGCTGGAAGATGAAGTGAAAACTCTGAACTGCACACTTTTAGAGGCTTGTCCTATTTCCCGAGGCCAAAGCGGTAAAACGGTTCCTTGGTGGAACCGAGAACTGCAAAACTCAGGAAATCAACCAGGCAACTTCTAAATCGTGCTTGCAAAAGTAACAAGAACGAAGACTGGTTAAATTTCAGGAACTCACAACGTGAATATAAGAGGCTCGTGAGGTGCTCGAAACGAGACTCCTTTAGAGCGTACTGTGAGGAACTGGAAGGCGAAAGGGAGACTTCAAGGCTGTGCAGAGTCCTCAAAAAGGATGAGTCGGCCAAGTTGGATTCTCTTAGAAAACCCGACGGTACTTTCACGAGCTCCAGACTGGACTCAGTACAGACCCTCCTGGAAGTACACCACCCGGGAGAACGGGTGAGAGAAGTGGTAGGGGGAGAGTTGACGGTTCTTGCAACCCCTTCAACACGCAGTGTTGCAAGAGGAACTGGAACACTGCGAAAGCGGTTGTTACCCATGAAAAGGTGAGAGCTGCCATACTGTCCTTTGAACATTTCAAAGCACCTGGCATGGATGGCATCTATGCGGCAATGCTAAAGGAGGGTGTGGAGCATTTAGAGCGACCTCTAAGAAATATTTTTCGAGGATGTCTTGCTCTGGGCTACGTGCCTTCTTCTTGGCAACAGGTTAAGGTAGTTTTCATACCGAAACCTGGGAAAGATGACCATTCTAATCCAAAGAACTTCAGAAAAATCAGCTTGACTTGATTCTTGCTGAAAGGTTTGGAGAGACTGGTGGAGCGTTACATTCGTGGAAACGCACTTAGGTCACACCAACTTAGTGAAAACCAACATGCTTACCAACGTGGAAAGTCCTGTGAGTCTGCTATTCATTCTTTGGTCACAAAGATAGAGGATGCAACTTTGAATGATGAGTACGCGATGGGGGGGTTCGTGGACATTGACTGTGCTCCTTTTCAAAAACTTTGTGATGCCGCCAGAGCGCATGGTGTTGATGATGCTTTAATTAAGTGGATCCATGCTATGCTAACGCAAAGATTGTTGTGCGTTGAGGTAGGGGTCGATCGCTACCTGACTACGGAAGCAACGAAGGGCTGCCCCCAAGGAGATGTGCTTTCGCCGCTTCTGTGGAGTATGCTGATCGACTCACTGCTATGTAAACTGCAAAATTTGCCAATACACGCTCAAACTTATGCTGATGACGTGGCTGTACTTGCTGTTGATCGGGATCTTGGAAAGGTGTGTAGGAATATACAGCGTGCCGTTGATTTGATAGACAGCTGGTGCCTTAGACATGGTTTGTCAGTTAATCCAAATAAAACCACAATGGTTTTATTCACAAAAAGGAGAAAACTGGATGGACTTTGTCTCCCTGAGATGAGGGGTACTACCCTTCAACTCTCCGAAGAAGTGAAATATCTGGGGGTCACTCTAGATAAAAAACTTCTTTGGAACAAACATGTAAGGTAAAGATGAAACGAGCTCTCGCAGCTTATGGGCCGTGCAGACGGACCTTTGCCTCGACATGGGGACTCAGGCCTCATGTGGTAATGTGGATATACGTTGCCATCATTAGGTCGATGTTTATATATGCATCCGTAGTATGCTGGGTTAAGGTGAGACAAAAAGGTTTTCACCGTAAACTAGACGCACTGCAAAGAACTGTTTGTCTGGGTATCACTGGTGCCATGAGCACGACATCCGGCGCAGCTCTGAATGCATTACTCAATTTGCAGCCCCTGGATATATTTATTCAAAGCGCTGCGATGAGAGCAGCTCATAGGCTAATTCGATTAGATCTATGGGAAAACAACGGATGTGGGGGGCACAGAGCATTGGAAGAGTTACTGGGAGGACTAAATCCAGTTGTTACAATGCCTTCCGATTCTCGTGTCCCCATACATCTGTTTGGTAGAAGATATGTAGTTACCCTGAATCGTAGAGAGGACTGGGAAGACCCAGAGGAATGCGTGGCGGGATATACGGAAGTCTTCTACACCGATGGCTCAAAAACAGAAGAGGGTTCTGGAGCCGGAGTCTACCTCTCGAATAAAAACGAGAAGTGGGCTTTTCCTTTGGGAGAATATGCAACGGTTTTTCAAGCCGAAGTTTATGCGATCCTAAGGGTGGCAAACTAGGTGATTGACGAGCGGTTGAAGGGCAGGCGCATCGCAATCTGCAGTGACAGTCAAGCTGCACTGAGGGCATTGAGCAGTCCTTTGATCACCTCGAAAATCGTTCAGGAATGCAGAAACCGTTTGAACTCTATGTCTAGATTCAAAACGGTGGAACTACTCTGGGTACCTTGTCACTGTGGCATAGAGGGAAATGAAATCTCGGACGCTTTAGCGAAAGAGGGGTCAATCTCCCCTATGCCGGGGCCGAAGCCAGCAATTGGGGTATCAGTAGCATTGGCTAAATCTGTTTTCAAAAACTGGGAACAAGTTTCCCATAACGACAGATGGCAGAGCTTAAATGCTGCTCAACACACCAAACTTTTCCTGCCAGAACCCAACATACGTACCGCAAAGTTTATCCTGTCGAAAAGCAGGAGGACTTGCAGGTGTATTGTGGGCATTCTGACAGGCCGTAATTCACTAGCTGGGCATATGTTCAGAATAGGAATTACTGGAGATGATACGTGTCCCTCCTGTAATGAGGAAGCGGAATCCACGGAGCATTTCCTATGTGAATGCCCCGTCTATGGACGCATCAGGCATCAGATCTTTGGTGCCGATGTCCTCCAATTGCGACGGGTAGCATCACATCCATTAACGGAAATCCTGCGATACGTTAACGAATCCGGAATATTCCGTTAGACGGGGGAGGCGAGTACAATGGGCCAACACGGCCTGAGTGCTCAGAAGCTGTAGCTTCTCCCCCACCATACACACACACACACACACACACACGGTTTCTTCAGTGCAGAAGCAACTCATCAGAGGCTACCTCACCCGGACCCTGGCAACACCGTGACCGCAGGGTGACTAGATGTTTCTCGCTTCCTTAAGCTAATCTGCAAGCGCTTCATGGGTGCCAATCTTATTTAAAGCAAAAAGCTCTCTGTATGCTAGACTAATGAGCTGCCGCTTCCTAAGACGAAGCAATAGTTGTTCGTACTTTTTAAACTTTGTTTTTGTTGTAGTGAGGCAGGTCAATTTGCTTGCATACAGAGTTTTGGACTCCCGCAACAGTGCGCCGACGGGCTACCAGCTAAATACCACCCTATCATCAAAGAACTATCCTAGAACCGTTTGATATATTACTTAGGGCTAGCCTTCCCGCTCTCCTGGCTTTGGCAGCTTAGGGAACCCTTCGCAATCCAGCCCCTCTGCTGGTCAAGGTCAATCTTCTTCGCAATGCGAAGAGCCCGAACATAATGCGCAACACGACTCGAGTTGCCAGGGATCTCCGGTATCTCTCTGACAATGTTGTCTGAAGAGAACTCCTCTTTGTCTGCATAAAGCTGCTGCTAACGAAAGCCGTCTCACCTTTCACAAGAGAAAAAGGTGTTTTCAGCGTCGTCCGCCACAACACCATTGCAGAACACACAATCAAGAGATCGCGTCTTTCCAACCTTGTGCAGATAAGACTAAAACTTCCATGCCCATAGAAATTGGGTAAGAAAGTATTCAATACCACCATGCGTTCGATTCAACCATGAATCTAAATTGTCGCAGTCCATCTGCCTCTTGGCTCATTTCGCCAAGGGTGGTCAAAGGGTAGTATAGGTCCCGGCGCGAAACGTGGATTGGTACCCACGATGGAGCATAAAACCTGGGAAATGCCTGCTGAACCAACACCAACAGCTCTACTACCAAACCCTATCTCCACCTCCACGTGGTGACCGCTGGGAGCTCTTTCTTGACGAAAAGCTGCAGACGGAGAAGGATGAAGGCGAGTCTCCCGCGCCTAAAAACGGGACAAATTGTACCAACTGGTCCTCCAGGTTGGGGGTTGGGTAGGGCTGACAACCCTACACGGAAAACAACTTGTTACGAAGCCACAACAGGAGCCCCGGATAGGACGGATTTTAAAACGACGGACCCGGCAACGAAAAAGGAACAACGATTTGCGCATTTTCTCATGGAACGTGCGCTCCCTGTACAGAGATGAAGCTGATAAGAAGCTAGCCGATACCCTATCCCAATATAGGGCTGATGTAACAGCGTTGCAAGAGGTGCGATGGACAGGGACCGGTTTCCTGGAGAAGAGCCACTACACCATATATTATAGCGGTCATCCAGTAAACCATGTGCTCGGAGTAGGTCTCTTAGTCAGCCAAAAAATGAAACCTGCTGTTATCGGCTTTGAAAGCATAAGCGAACGGCTATGCACTCTGCGCTTGCGAGGCAAGTTTAGAAATATAAGCCTCATAAACGTTCACGCCCCTACAGAGGAGACTGCAGAGTCGGAGAAGGATACCTTCTACGAGGCAGTAGAAAGAACCCTCGAAGCCTGTCCCAGATATGATATCAAAATCATACTTGGGGATTTTAACAGCCAAGTAGGGAAGGAGCCCGTATTCAGGCGATACGTTGGCTCCCATAGCTTACACGAAAAAACAAATGATAACGGACTGCGGAATATTCAATTAGCAGGGTCACACGAAATGGTTGTTGGAAGTACCTGGTTTGCGCGGAAAGCGGTCCACAAACATACATGGGCCTCTCCAGACGGGACCACTTTCAACCAAATTGACCACGTGTTGATCGAACGCCCCCACCTCTCAGCCTTGATGAATGTCAGAACATATAAGGGCCCAATATAGACTCGGATCACTATCTCGTTGGCATGGTGCTCCGAGCTCGAATAACAATACCACCTAGAATCCCCTCTGACAATCAGGTGAGAGTGAACACTGAAGCCATCCACAACACAACCCTCCGCGACACCTATAAGAGGGAAATGGATGCCGCAATAACCGCAGTCAACAGAGGACCTGGAGATGAAGCATCAACTAATGATCTTCACAACCACCTGAAGAACGTTATCATGGATACGGCCACAAATATACTTGGCCCCAGCCGCAAAAGGAGTCGGAACGGCTGGTTTGACGATGAATGTAAGCTAGCAACGGAACGGAAGAATGCCGCATACCGAGTAATGTTGCATTCTCAAAGAACGCGGGCACGCGCAGAGACTTATCACGAACTCCGTCGAGCGGAGAAGCGACTTCACAGACGGAAAAAGGAAGCCTGGGAGAACCAACAAGTCTGTGAACTAGAAAAGTACAGGGAGCAACCGCACCAGGCGCGCAAGTTTTACCAACAAGTCAGCAGGATGAAGCCTTATACACCTCGATGCTTATCCTGCCGAGACAAAGAGGGAAATCTGATTTCCGACAGAATGGGCATATTAGAGCGATGGGTTGAGTACTTTGATGAGCTACTGAACAACCAGAACATCGGCGAGTTGGAGGTCCCGCCAACTGAAGACGACGGACAAATACTGCCACCGCCAAGTTTAGGAGAAACAGTCCGTGCAATTCATCGGCTAAAAAATCATAAGTCGCCAGGAGCCGATGGAATTACAGCCGAATTGGTTAAATATGGAGGCGACCAGTAACACCAAGTGGTTCATCAACTTGTGCTGAAGGTATGGGACAGCGAATCAATGCCTGACGATTGGCAACGAGGTATTATCTGTCTCATACATAAAAAGGGAGATATCACACAGTGCAGCAATTATAGAGGTATCACGTTGCTGAGTACCATCTATAAGATATTCTCCACAATTTTGCTAGGCCGGATAGCCCCATACGCCCCGAACATCATTGGCCCATACCAAAGAGGCTTCACTCCAGGCAAATCAGCAACAGATCAGATTTTCTCTCTGCAGCAGGCGATGGAAAAACTGTTGGAATATGGACAACAGTTGCACCATCTGTTCATCGACTTTAAAGCCGCATATGATAGCATAGCCAGGGTAAAACTGTACACGACCATGAGAGAATTCGGTATCCCAACGAAATTAATAAGACTGACTAGGCTGACCCTGACCAATGTGCGAGGCCAGATAAAAGCAGCAGGATCACTCTCAAGACCATTCGACATCAACAACGGTCTACGACAAGGGGATGCGCTATCATGCGTCCTCTTTAACCTGGCCCTCGAGAAAGTGATCCGTGATGCTGAGGTGAATGCAAGAGGTACGATCCTCTTCAAGTCCACCCAACTACTGGCCTATGCTGACGATATCGACATCATGGGAAGAACCACCCGAGACGTGCAAACTGCCTTCATCCAGATCGAGCAGCCGGCGCGAGATCTTGGGCTGCACATCAATGAAGGCAAGACAAAATATATGGTGGCAACGTCAGCACCGAAGACCAATCAACCAACAACATCAAACCGCACTGGTCAAACACAAACACGAACAAGAATAAGGATAGGAGAATACAACTTTGAGACCGTTGACAATTTCTCCTATTTTGGGTCGAAAATCGCAACCGATAACAACTACGATGATGAAATCCGCGCACGGTTGTTGTCAGCCAACAGAACCTATTTCAACTTACAAAGACTGTTCCGCTCGAAACGCCTCACCATAGGGTCAAAACTCTTACTGTACAAGACTATGATCTTGCCAGTCCTAATGTATTCCTCGGAAACTTGGGTTCTTAGCAAGAAAAATTGCGAACTCTTGGCCGCGTTCGAGAGAAGAATCCTCCGAAGAATTTTTGGCCCCCTACATGAGGATGGACGATCCCGTAGCCTACACAATGACGAAATCTATGAGCGATACCATGACCGTCCGGTTGTGGATAAAATCCGGCTCAATAGGTTACGGTGGGCGGGTCACTTAATCCGTATGGATGAAGATGATCCCACCCGGAAAGTCAATAAGGGCAATATCTATGGTAGGAAAAGAAGACGAGGCAGACCCTGCCTAAGATGGAGCGATAGCGTGGGCCAGGACGCCAGACAGCTTTTAGGGATATTGAATTGGTGGACCTCGGCGCAAAACCGGGATGTCTGGAGTTCCTTATTAAGGCAGGCCTAGACCGGATACCGGTTGTTGCGCCGTTGATGATGATGATGATGATGAGTTGCAACTCGGTAATGGTGCGTTGGCGTTCTTCACGGGCAACCATATCTCTTAAGTTGTCGACCTTGCGGCGGTAGACCACTTTACGCTCCATAGCAAGGACGGCAAAAGGGATCACTCCCGCGGTCACCATCACGACCAGTACTGAGACAGTGCGATAAGCAGTCCCAACTCATAAAACTCCCCATCTCTGCACTCGAGCAAGGCGCTATGCATCCTTGTCAAGGGCATCAGCCCATACCTCTGCACCACAGAGGAGAACTGACTGCGCTGAACCTATAAAGAGACGTCTCCTAGTAGATATAGTGCCCCCCAACATTCACCATTAACCGCTTCAAGGCCGAGATACCAGCTGGGGATCTCTGCTGCTATCCCGACTTGATTTCCATCCTCCTCTGGCCCTCTAGCATCTAACAGAGTAGAGAGCAGTCTTTCAGATAATCACTGAATATCAACAGGAAATATCTTGGAACGCGGAATGAGTTTTCTAATGTGCTTAGTATATCTGTCCATCTTACGGAATTGAAGACATTTCTGACATTAAGGATTATGGGGAACACTATTCGTCGAGATCGGCAGCTGTGTTCTTCGACTTGATGAACCGCATCCAAGACCTGCATTGCAGCATCCACTGTGGATCTTTCTGTTCTGAACCCAAACTACCTTGTAGATAAGTACCGGTAGCGCGGATCGCTTCAGCGAGTCTACTGCCGATGAACTTTTTGAGCACTTTCCCGATCGTGCCGACCATACACAGCGGCCGGTATGCAGGCGGCAGCCCTGGATCTCCTTTCCATTGCTGATCAGGGCGAGTCTGGCCAATTCGCAGCGACAAGGGAAAATGCCCTTCTTCAAGCAAGCGTTGAACACAACAAGCAGTAAGTGTGGCCGTTGGCGGAACACGAGTTTGTAAACTTCCTCCGGGATGCCATCAGGACGTGGCGCCTTCTTGTTTTTCACCGTGAGAGTCGCTTCTACGAGCCCTCTCATTGTGAAAAGGGACAATCCTCGAAGCTTTCTGTGCTATTGACATCAACCCGTACAGGAGGTCTGAGGAATAATGCCCATACAATGCGATCCATTTGGTCGGCACTTAGTATGGAAGGCCTCCGCAGAGCCCCGATTTTTCGAGTGACAAGTTTATAGCCGAATCCCCACGGGTCCCCATTCACTCCGTTGACCAGGTTCTGCCAGCCGCGAGGTTTGCTTTTATTTATCGCATTCCGGTGTCTCCATTTCGCTAATCTATACTGTGCCTTTATGGCGCATGCCTTCTAGTTGGAGTGTAAACGTTGTCCCAAACGGCGTAGTTTATGAGACTCCCTCCGTAGGTCGGCAGTTTCTGCCATCTATCAGTACATAGGAGGCTCCCTTGGTGATGCCTCTCCGGGCATGGAAGCCTTACATGTTGTCTTTATCACTTTTACCACTGAATTTACGACAGTATCAACTGCAACGTTACCACAGCCTGGAGTCTAGCTGGGGCACGCCCCATTCAAGGGCCCTAGCATTAAAATCACCGCCTAACAGGATTTGCTCCTCTGTGCCGCTATTTCTGCTTTCCAATCGTCTTGCGCAGGGACACTATAGCGTATTGAAGTTGCCGACCCCGCACTGGTCGCGTCCCTTGGTAAAGGTTCCTCTTTATTTGGGCGTCCCGGTGTCACATCGGGTATTTCAGCCTTCACTGCCGCTTTCGTTAACCGCTGCGGTGAACGACGTGTGCTTTGCACAAACGCATTCAGCTCTTCCTCCTTTCCTGTATTTCGTCGATTATTTTGTGTTTTTAGATTTATTCTCCAAAGAAAAGCACTTAGTGTGTAAGAGAGTGGGCCCAATAGTCAGAAACGGATGTACCCTAGGGGGCACAGCCCCTACCTCAGTTCCCTGACCTACGTTTGGCTGCTCCCGGAATTCATGGACGGATCAGCGCTTGCTCGGAGCAACGCTGTCTATTAACGGCTGTTCAATGCACACTACTCGACCAGGGTCCCGAAGGGACTGGCTCCCGATACAGGTCACAACTACCACCTTAGTAAAGCTAGGTTCTCATCACCCCATCGACGTAGAAAGAAAGGTGTCGACGGCTCTGGGACCTCCAGTGTGTCCCGACGTGAACCGGTCATTCGCGATTCGCTCTTCACTGAGAGGCTTTCTTAAGGCTACTACCTAGGATGCAGGTATACTGCCAGCTAGAGAGTCTTACTCGGGCACCTCGGAGACGTCATACCCCGTATCGTAAGCGACCCGTTTAAGGTCACTGACGACCCCTGAGCCTTTCCCTGACATTAAATACTACTAAACTACGTGAATCTAGATTTTTGACAGCAAACCCCAACGGCCACAGCAATATCCTAGACGAAGTACATCCAGAAATCTGGGTAGGACTAGGCCACACGCAAGCTGAACTTCACAAGAAATTGCTATGGACTTTTCAACGAGGGCTAAGTGGAAAACCGTATTCTTCACCGACGGATCAAAGATGGTCTGTGGAGTCGATGCGGGGGTTTTCTCGAATATACACAGTGTATATGTATAGGCGTATGGCTTCTCAGGTTTCGTCAGTGTATTCCAAGCAGAAGTACTGGCGATACTGGAAGCTTGTCGATGGCTCAGGCATGATCCGAACCACAAGCACAACATAGCCATTTTGACCGACAGTCAAGCGTCTATTAACGCCTTGTACTCAGTGACGACATCCTCCAGGCTTGTGGGGAAGTGCAGAAATGCGGCGCGTTAACGGTCACCCCCCTTTAGGTTCCCGGTCAGAGGAACATAGATGGGAATAGGCGGGCTGACGCATTGGCCAGGCGAGGCTCGGCTCTTGGTAGTCCTTCAGCGGGTACATTCGGTGTCTCGCTGGCGACTGTCACGGACAGAATCTACTCGCACTCGCACTTAGCAGCCGCGGACCTCAAATGGCGAAGATTCACTACCTGTGACAAGTGAAGGAGGGTTGGGCCCGCTTATAATAAAACCCTATGGCGAGAGTTCCTCTGGCAGATGCATGCAATTACATACAGGATTACGGCTGTCTGCACGGGGCACTAGTTCAAAGAGGACCACATCGCAAGGCTAGTCATACCTTGCAATTCGAATTGCCGAACCTGCGGAGAAGAGGAAAAAACCCTCAGGCACTTTGCGGTTGCCCAGCTCTAGCTAGAGTCAGGCTACGGACACTAAGTAAACCATTCTTTGGGGACCTCAGAGAGATTTGTAGCTGCAGGGTGGGAGAGCTGCTTGCCGTCGTCAATGCTACGGGCTACCTCTCAAGATCTCAGCTGGCTGGACTCTTCCTCTCTGCTCTCATAACAGCAGTAATGATCTTATGAGTTTCTGGCATCAAAATGGCGCACCACAGCGCTGATTGGGCTCCTCGGATTAGCCACTGATACTTACCTAGCCGCGAAGAATCTAGACTGTCTAGGGGAAGTCTTGGCCTCAGTGGTGACTTCCCCGGTGTAAATCTTATTTCCACTCCACGAAGATCTTTTGTAGCAGTAGATACCACTTAGCCAACTTTCCCACTACTGAGGCCCTGCGGTCGCTAGATATTGACGGCCGGGAACCCGCTTGGCCCCTGCCAAAAACCGCGGTCCAGGGTTTCCGAAGCCCTACATTGTGAATAAACTTCCTTTCTCGTCCTCCATATTTTGTTTGATTTCTGGGTGTCCTTTCCTTAGCCAATTTTTATCCAAGCATTTGCTCCCCACCTACCCAGCCTGTACATAAGCATGCCCATGCACCCACATCTCCTGGTTCGTAAATATACATGCCCATAACGCATCCAGCGACAATTCCCTTAACCGCATGAATGGACTCGCCTGATGGGAGATTCGGCCACTCCACACAGGTACTTAGTGATGTGTGGGATGAGGAAATTGGGCCACCTTAGGAGTGATGTCCTTTCCACTCACTATTACGAGTACTACAGAAAATTGCTTTCAAACCACGCTTGTTGTAAACTACGTTACTCTCTTTCTTCTGCCCCTAGCATTAGGATAATAGTATGGAATTTGTTAGCCTTTTTATTTAAACCCCCTATTTCACGCTGAACCGTTTATTTGATCAATTTAACTGAATGCTTTCACCTCATTCCGAAACTAAAGTTAGGCGTGCCTGCAATTATCAGTTAAATGCTGAAACTTTTCACCCATAAAGTTCCACCGTAACCCTGGAAGCCTGCGAACCTCTTCCGTAAGCACAATCGAAAATAAAGCCATTAATTTCTACTTTTCACCACTATCTAAAATTACCGACTAGGATTTTATAATGCCAGAGCTCTCGAGTAGGAGCTAATTATATGTTTTCCCAAAGAAACCACCCATAACAGAGGCTGAGATAAAACATCAGTAGGCGTATCGCTGAGCCTATAAATATGTCAAGAACTCCACTATTGTACCCTTTAGACGAGAAACATTGCTGCGTGCCTGGGAACTCGCTACTTTTCACCATGGCCATCGCCTCCCATTCTCAACAACACTTGACACACATCGATATCACGTATTCCAATATTTTTCCACCTGAATCCATTCCGGAACACACACTCACCCGGTCTCACAGGGATGAAAGGTGTAAGGATACGTGAACGGCAACTTTTGTACGTTCAAACTTTTTCACTTAACACATTCAGTGTGTGATCATGATAATCGCAACTGCGAGGCAACCGCTTGGGGCTCGGCTCCAGAACACAATAATAGATTTTTTAAGTAGCTCTAATCATGGAAAATTTTGAAAATTTCATGGGAAAATGGATGGCGGGACTCGTAGGTGTATTCGATGCCAGGCGAAGACAGACCTCATGGGGCCTTATCGGAGTTGATTGATCTCTTCGATTCGACCCTACCTGACCATTAATTTTGTTTCGAGTGTTGTTCGGGGTGTATTTCGGGGCGCTTGCTGGAAAATTTATGGACAAAACATCGTGTCGAAGTAAAACACCTTTCACTTTTCTCTGGCGTGCAGACAGCTGCACTTTAAATATATATTTTTAGGTGAACCACCTGAAAGTGGGTGGGACCGAAACTAGGTTAGATGGGATGTAAAATGACGGAAATCAATCAAACTATTCCTTTCTAATTTGGTAAGTCTGTCTTTGGATATTCTGGTCTGGTTTGAAAGTTTTCCTGTTGCAAATATGACCGTACCGGGGATAACTTCGAGGGGGATGCATGAAATCTTTATTACATACTTATCCCCCATAATTTGTTTCAGTCAAATTACTTTCTTATCCATCTTACTTAGGAAAAGTTAGAAACTTTCGGGAAATCCTTCGGAATCATCTGGGCTCACCTAATTTCACGCCAACTTGGAATCTAGGTGAGACTTAACCGGGACTGAAATATACATATCGATAAGCAAAATGAATAAGCCGATTTCTATTCTGGGCAGGTCATGCTTCTGATGTGATATAGGGAGGGGGTAGCTACATCGAGTCCATTCATCTGCGAACAAGCGTACCCTCCCCGAAAATGGAAGCGTACCCCCGTGAGAGTGTTGGGATTGGATCGGAAAAAAATAAACATCAGAAGTTCAACGATGTGAAAGAACTTCGACACCCCATTCACTACTTCAGTCCCGCTCCGGCACTATACTCCCTTATTGATGGATCACCTCCTTATTTGATTTATTACGCTTTGCCTCAGACGCTTTAGTTTTGTTCTCTGGAAAATTTTCCTAGTCCACGTCAAGTCGGAATTATTCCCATAGCACCAACAAGTCAATTCATCATAATGATGAAAACAAATTGACTATTGACGCGGAACTTGACGAAAGGGGTGGATTTCAGACTGTTAAATTCGTCGATGGGTGGGTGGCTTAGACACCAATTAAGTCAATATTTAGCTATTGAATTTGATGGTAGTGTTTATTGATAAACTTTGATATTAGCAAAAGCGTGAATTTGTTTACAAACCAATTTAGATTCAGGCAGAGATAATACACTGGTGGATGTGTTGTTTTGGGGCTCATGAATAGGAGAGGGAAGCACCCTCGTTAGCCTCTTTCCTTATGAATAATTGACCAAACTCTTTTGAAATTTGTGTAGCTTTTTCCAGTTTAGTGAAGCGTTAAGGGATGTTTATTGTATTGAAGGGCGATATCAGTTCCCTATGACACCCTTCCTTGGTGACGTTGCCTGATAGGAAGTAAGTAACTTCTGATTCAGGATACAAATCTATGCTAACAGCACTTCTCACTGGGACAAACATCACATTAAATTGACTTTGAATAATATTTCACAGATGCGAATAAAATGGATATTTTACGAGAATTTTCTAGGAAATATTGCGAGTGTTTTAAAGAAGAGGTTCCAATGAGAGTTTCACCAAGAGAAGGGTGTTGAACTAGCCGGACCAATTACGCCTGAACGGACACATGGAAGTTATACTCATTTAGGAACCATGCAGCTAGTGCATGCCTGTGTTTATGTTCTTTCACGCGAAACCGCTGCCTGGTTCCTCTGGACAGCTAATAAGTATGGTCCAATTATCAAAAGAAAACAAAGAATATAATAATTATATAAAATATATATAATAAATAAAAAATAAATATTGTAGCCACAGTCTGAACTCAACTTCCTTCCCATCGCATTAAGTACAGTCGTTATCAGGTCTAGGCCTGTCTTAGTAAGGAACTCTAGGCATCCTGATTTTGTGGCAAAACCGCTCAATTCAATATCGCGGAAAGCTGCCTGGTGTCCTGACCTACGCCATCGCTCCATCTCAGGTAGAATTTGCTTCGCCTTCTTTTTCTAGCATTGATGTTACCTTAATAGGCTTTCCGGGCTTCAACCGCACGGATTAAGTGGCTCACCAACCCCAACCTATTGAGCAGCATTTTATTCACAACCAGGCGTTCCCCGTTAACTGAAATGTGCTTCAGCTCCCCACAAAACTTTCCGAGACGCTCGGACGACTCCTCTACTGTTGGGCGACTCACTCGTAGGCCATCTTGGGAGAGTGGATTCCACTGCATGGCATAGCCCGCAATACAATTGTCGCCCTCTTTAATGTGTGACCTATCTACTGCCACTTCCGTCTTCCGATCACATCGCATATAAGTGCCATGCCTGTGCGCCGACCAAGTTGTTCGTTTGACATAGTGTGAAGCCAGCGTATTCCGATGATAAGGGGCAGACAGTTATTGACGAAAGCTTGGTGCTTTTGAGTAACGCTGGAGTTCATTTTCAGTACATGGAAAGTCTCGCATATAACAACATAGAAGGAACAATCTCAACTTGATCTTAGTGTTGAGATAACAGCTTTTCTAGATTTTAGACATAACCACCACAGCGGATCTAGCGCTGTTAATTCGCTTCCAAGATATACAAATTGATCGACGTTTTCGATGCTCTGGGGATATAGAAGGGGAGAGTGCGGTGATTCACCAGACCCAAAACATAGGTTTTATTTGGGTTTACCTTCAGTGCAAACTCCACCACGCGATGAGAGAGCGAACAGATGTCACCAGCGTAGTCGAGGTGTTTGACGAAAAATGTCATCGTCTGTTAAATTCCCCCATGACCTTCAGATAATTCTCCAGCTGTCGAGGGACAGCTGGGTTGAACTTAGGGAGTCACAGCCCCCCCAGCTCTGCGAGAAGTGGCGGACGCAACACGCGTGCGAACGTAAGCGAGAATCAGATGGTGAACCCTTTCAAGGCCGGTTTTAGTGCCACTCTTATTATGCACATCCATATGACACTTCTTAAATCTGGTCAATCTGATTAATCGTACGGGGTTGTTCAGTTCGCCGTTTTCGGACGGCGGGGACTCACCTTCATCCTCCCCCATCTGCAGTTTTTCATTAAGAAAGCATTTCCAACAATCACCACGCGGAGGTGAAGATAGGGCCATGAGACGATGATGGTCGGCTAGAACAAATAACTAGGGTTCAGTCTGGTGCTTACTGTCGCTAAGTGCGGACCCCCGCCCAACATGAAGTACATGAAAGTTCGCGGAGAGACTACTAAATGGATCAGTCACTGTACTTTTCACGAAGAGCTAGTCCTGCCGGGGTTCTGATAGTGCCCATCCGAAACGTAGTATCTGACAATTTGCGACCGCTTTGACCGGCGACGCTACCTGATTGATACAGGCCCTGTGGTCTCCGTTCTCTTCGTATCTCGGAATAATCGCCTTGCACCAGAAAATTGGATTCGATATTCCAAATGTCAACACTCCTACTTTCGCCATAGGTCCCTTTTGCCAGTATGGATTGACCCCACGATCTCCCTTAGGCCACCAGGAATAGTCTCAACTCGCACGCCCAATATTGTTTCTATCGTTTTTGAAAGTATTGGCGACACACAAATTCAGACATTTTTTTCAAAAATACCGCAACATCACTAATGAGCTTACTCTTTCCTAGTTAGCTAAACACCATGTTCGATACTATCCTTTCTGAGGTGCCATTACTACCACCAGAGCTCGCAGTTGTGCAAACAATTCCAGACCAATACCCCATTCCACTCACCGACGCCTGCGTATTTTATCCACCTTAGACGTAGTCAAGGTACAATGGCAATATGAACGCCTTTCGACTTCTTCGAATTAACGTTCCCTTACAGGCGGTTAGGAAATTAAAATTTATACAATCCTAGGTGAGATTTGTCGGGCTCCTGATAATCCCTGCAAGCATACAATCGAAATGCGTCAACGTGCGACCGACTTCGAGCTTCCTGCTTGCGAAAATTGTTAAGGATCTCTGACAGGGTTAGTGGGCATTTCAAATTTTTACCTGGTAACCTGTCTGGTCTGAAGACCAAATACACCTGATTGCGTGACCTAATGCGCTTAACACTATCAAGCAATAGCTGGTGGAAGTTACATTTTTGGCACCTACGATAATGAGTTATTAGAAAGGTTCCGGTATTCCTTTGAAGGCAGGCCCTGCACAGTGTTCATGTTAATCATAAGCCACACACCTTGGCTTTGAAACAGAAACTGTGGAAAGCGTCCCCTCCCCGACTTCGGCTCCTGAGCTTTTTGAGCCAATATACTTCCAACGTTCAACACCAAATAATTAATAATTTTTAATCCATCCAGGCATCCGGCATCTGACCCAAGAACAAAGACATTACTCCTCCCGCTTGACAGTGCATCGCATGTCAGAAATGCAAAGCAATGACACGTAAATAGAGGTAGGCGTATTCTTTCGGAACATCATGGTTATCGGCCCTTTGTCAGACTACCATGGTTTCAGGTATTACTTTACACGAGAGGTTCACGCAGTGACCTGAGGTCATACCTCTGAAAAATATTAGCGGATAATTTTGTGCCGAGACTCTTCGTCCAGATTGGATTGGAAGCTTTGGCTTACCAACAATCATTAACACTCATCAGGGAATGTAGTTCCAATCCTTTTCACGGAGTTAGGTGAACTTTCCCATTTCAAACAGTCCTATGGGATGCTTGAAAGATGATACAAGTTGCTATAATAATCCAAGGTGACTCTTCTCGGTCGCGAGTCTTACCACTCGCCCTACTTGACTTCCAGACAGTTAACCGCGAGGAATTTCCTGCAGGTATTAGTTTGAGGGAAGTGTGTCCGATCCTTATCATACCAATCACACTAGTCTCGAATTTTGGTTATTTTTTGCTCCAAGTTGATATAGGGTAGTGATTACTGTTTCACTGTGTGAAATGTTAATCTCAGTTAGCTTGGATTTGGAATGAGCTACGCCTAGAGCATAGCCAAAGGGTCTAGTGAGAGATTTGAAAAAGCGGTCTTATCGTTTTTTAATACACTAAAAGCAGAGTTTGCGAAGATACAGGATACAGGTCACATTGTTTTAGTAAGTTGGTTATCAATGAAAAAGCGACCAGCATATAGGCCAGCTGCGAGGAGAAAATTTGGCCTATTGTCCATATATAGTTGCCCTTTAACCTTTTGTAGGGTATAGCGCATCAACCACACCTAAGCGCTATCGCTCGTGATTATCTGAAATGCCTTTAACCCCCCCCCCCCCCCCCCACCACTTCCCGATACTCCCGCACTCCTTTCCCTACAAATCTGCGACAGGTAAGCTTGGGGCGACCGACACATCAACCATCCGTGAGAGTGCATTCTACCACATGGTATAACCAGCAATGCAATTGTCGGTCTTCCTTAATCCACTGCAACTTCCGCCAATCACATCACAGATGGAAGCGAGGCATGCGCCGGACAAGTTCTTCATTTGTAATAGTATAAAGTCAGCCAACGCCCATGATACGTCGGAGACAGGTGTTCAAGACGGCTTCTAGGGACAGTGGGATCATTGTCTCTCGCTCTCCCCCTACAGAAAGGACGATAGTACATAACAATCACAACCATCAGTAGAAACCGCACTTGTAGATATACAAATTGATCGGCGCCTACACGGGATGCTCAACCCATTAATACAGATAGGGCTTTGGTGGGGTTGTTTTTCAGCCCAACTCTATTTGCTTCTATTTATAAACCTGGAGCTCCTTGGCCAAATTCCATGACCCGGTGAGAACGTAAAAAGTCGTATTGAGCGTAATCGAAATGTTTGAGGAAAGAAGTCATCATCCATTTAACTCCTTCACGTTTTTCGGAGAAGGCAACATGAGGAACATAACAAGAACATATAATATCAATGGCAAGATACAACACTAGCGGTCTCCGCTTTGGACCTTAAATTCCTCTGGGATTTTACCGCGATGGAGCACATGACATTTTGCGCCATCATATGGCAGTATGATAATAACTAGTAGTTTCTCCGCAATGCAGTCAACTTTTCGGGGCGACAACGATTGGCGCAATACCCAAGAAAAGAGCATTTTTGATGATGGTTCAATACTTATCCATATTCTCAACCAGGCTACTCATTACATCTGCCATGCTTCTTCTTTCTGGTCAGCCTTTGTCCTGTTCTCAAGCGGGGTAGGCTCGGCGTGATCGGTTCGCCATTTCATTTTAAAGTCTGATCTCGATACGATCGCGAGGCTTTCAAATCACCAGTGTGTCTCGACAGGATAGCTTACTGCGGAGCAACTGCGACATGATGAACTTAGGAGGGTCGATGCTAAGCTTAGGGAGTTGCAGCTCTCCAGCCTTGCCAAAAATGAGGGACGGATCACGTAAGCGAAGGTAAACGTCGTTCAGATTGTGATGCATTTTAAGGCCGATGTAAGGGGCTCTCTTGTCACGCATATCCACGGACAACTCCTAAATCTACTGCTAAACGCAAAGTAGTTAATCTGATTGTTTGTACGGCGTGGATCAGTTGAAACCTAAGTAACCATATGATAAGCTCTGTACTGAGACAATGTGCACCAATGACGAGCGATGGAAGCTTCAGAAGTTGACAAATCTGCCACCACGAACATTGCGATCGCCAAGACCGTGATTCCCCATTACATGTTGGAGTTAGTTGTTGTCGGATCCCACCTTCATATTCAGATCACCCATCACGATCATATGTCACTTTTAGGAAATCCCTCTTAAACTGCGTGTAATTGCTCGTAGAAAGCATCCTTCTTCACTATATGGAAAATCTGCGTTCGTGCATAGGACTGCACAACTCTCCTTCTAAATCTGGGCCGGAATCTTGCAATCAGAAGTTTTTGGTTCGGCTCCCATGTGAAGGGAGCGCACCTTTTTGTAGCGGTCAGAAACAACCCGACACCAGATTCGTATCTGCCACCACTTCGCTTTCCACAGTACAAAAGCACTTGTAGATTTCAAAGGCGCATTTGATTTCCTTAATTGGTCGTATGTGTTGTAGAAGCTTTGTGAGTGTGACGGCCAGTAATTAGCTCTGTGGAAGAGCTGCATCCATGGTAACAAAGCGTTTGTCCAAGGTGTCAATGAGCGTGTGTGGCTGGACGTGGAGCGCGGCTGCCTATTTATATGAAACCTCATGATGGGCGAACTGTTGGGTGAGCTCTCAATCGTTGCCGAATGTGTTGCCTAAGCGGATGATCCACTCATTCTTGTTGAGGGGGACAGTCGACTTGAGCTCGAACAGCAGGATACTGAGTACGTGCGCATCGTTAACGCGTGGTCTCTTAAAGCCGCTGTCACGGTCTCAACGGAAAAAACCGTCGCGATGATGCTGAAAGGCACGATATAGGCAGCCTACGTTAAACTCAATGGAGTTTCATTGAAATAGCGGCACTTACTTGGGAGTCTCGATCGCGGAACGTATATCCTTGGGTCCGCAGCTGCGCGGGCTGAAGCCACGCTTGACTAAATTGGTGTGTATGTTGAGACGTGTGATGAGATATGAATGGGGTCTAAGAGCTGCTCCATTCATTTATGTGGAGCTCTTCCTTGCACGTTGTATGATTTTACGATGACGGTGCCTGGGAGGAAACTGCTCTATGCTTGTCAGCGAGTGGGGTTGTTATCGTGTCTTCTTGTATGTCGTACGGTCTCGACCGACGCCATGCAGGTCTTGTTGAGTGTTTCTCCTCTTGATCTTGAGATAGTCTGGTGTGCCACGTCCTACAGGATCCGGAGGGGCGTACCTTTGCTTCAAACCAATTTAGAAAGTGTAGATCAGGTGAAGGGGCTAGGATCGCTTGCGGTCAAAAGGGTGTTAGATGTGAGCGTAACATCTAAGTGGCAGCTTAGATGTAAGGAATGGTGGAAACGTGTCTGCCAGAGATGGGCTTCCTCCTGACGGGGCATGGTAGCTTGATTGAGTTTTGCTTGGCGAATGGCTATAATGACCGTGGTGGACAGCCACCAGTCCTGTGTGTTTTGTGTTAGTGTTGTCTTGTGACGTCTTTCGTGTTGTATTGTACGGAGAGCGGTTGTTGACTGGTCGAAAAGGTTCGATGCGGTTCTCCGCTTCGAACTAATTCCAGTTAACCCATTAACCCCCCACGTACTCGAGGCGGGCGATCAGACCCGGGTCTGCAAGGGACTCATCTGAAGCCTCATCGCAGGTTATCTGGTACCATGGGAATCGGAATGCCCTCTGAGACCATATGCTCCAGGGGAATTCCTAGAGGATGTGCTCTCGCCCCGGTTATTTGTGGTTGGCCTCCTTGTGGGAGTTCATGGTGGTATGGTTATGCCTATATCGCGGGCGATGCTCCTTGAACTCAAGCGTGGAATTGCGTTGTACAACTCGGGTGCTCCTCAAAGGTCTTCATTGTGAGATCAGTCCTATCTGAAGCGTTGTTGATGTTTCGGTAGCAATGAAGTTTCAAAATTTGGACGTTTCTAGCCTACAAATGTCTATTCCTTTTAGTCGTCTCTTACGACAAGCACTGAAGACTTTGATTGTAGTCTTAAGCCCCAACTCATAGGCATTAAGAAAGATGATTTATCTTTGGTTAATTTGAAGGCCTTCAATGAGAGCCAGCGAAAACGTAGCGAAGTGATCCTTGGAAATTAGGTCTGTTTATGAAAACGTTTGCTAACCACTTCTAAGAAAAATTGCTAAGATGGTTACCTTCAATTGAAGATCCGATGAACAAAGCGCTGTTCAATTAAAAAGGACTTCTTGAACCGGTTCCATGAGAAAAAGATAGATATTTCTCCATAAAATTGTCACGCCACTATTTCCAAATTGCCCAAGTGGTATAGGTACACTTCCAGCGGTGTCTGAAGTGTAAGTCATCGAATTATACTATATTTGATGAGGTGTCATGGCAATGAATTGAATGAGCAGAGTTCAAGGTTTCTTTCCTTATTAATTTTTGCGCTGCTCAGCGAAATTGGTACATGTTCGATATAAAATATTATAATTGCATTTTTCCATCGATTTTTTCCATCCAAGCTTGGAGTTTCCATTCGCATCACACAACAAGCTACGGTACAAGTGCATCTTCATGTCGAAGCTCTCACCTACCAGAATCTCTTCTACCATTTTGAAACATTTTGATATATTATCTGATTATTATGAGCATCACACCATCTTCCCACTAACGAAAGCCACAGAGCACATACGTAAACGCTGGTAACTAATTAAACTACGCCATCCAATTACGCTGTACCCAACCCGCAATTGACTATCCAAGCAGATCTTATTTGCATTGAAATTGCTCGGGAGGTGGTTCTTCAAAATTTCTGATTCACCTTCGCCACAATAATTCATATTTATCAAAACAATTTCCATTTATTTGACATAATAGGGAACTTGCGAACACGCCGCTCACTTGAAAAATCCATTAACGGAGATAAACCTGTGAAAGCTATTAACCCAAATACCTCGGTACACTCGGAATAAGTCATAACTCTAAGTGGAGGCGACGGAAGCAATTTAGCTATCACCGAGTTCATACCCCAGATGTGTATATTAGCTTCAAATCCTTTCTATTATGTTGCAGGCTCTCGTAACATATATCATCACTCCCCTAATAAAATCTTTAATTAAATTCATCCGGAAACTGTTCACAATTTACTCCGTACATGATAAGATTTAAGTGCCACTACTAAAGTGCCTCCAACCCCCGTTTTCGAATGAGTCAAACTCTGCATCCCCCAGGAGCACCCAGAACCCTGGCCGCCCACCTTCCAATTCGTCTTATTGCCACTCTCGCCTGGCGAAGTATTGTCTAATCCTCTTAGCGTCTATATTCACTTTTTGTCGCTCCGTACACTAATAAATCGGTAATAGTGTATGTACGTGTCTATATGCGGATGGCATCTTAAAAAAGGATCCCAAACATTATATGATGTAGCTTTTAATATGGTGTTTCACTAACGTGTGTGGGTTTTTAAGTGTAATCCTGGCTTGTGATGTGGGACGCGGGGTGGATGGGGTCCCTCTCGTCAGGCTTGCTTGGTAAGACGCTGCTATAAGGGCTGCAAGTGCTTAAGCATTTCTTTTTAAATAGCTGCAAAATTTCACGATATTAAAAGTTAAGAGCAGATAAGAGAAGAGAAAGCTGTAAATGAATGAGGAAAGCGTGTGGGGAGCGGTAATCATGTGTGAAAGGACTTTTTATGAGTGACGGGAGTAATTCCTTAAAAATGAAATATGTTTGACTCATCTTCTCGGGATGGGCTGATATTTAATGAAGAGGCTGCATTTTTGTAGGGGGTTCTTATATGATATCATGTCCTTACAGCATATCATGTCCTTATAATGGTTCGTTTTATGACGAATCGGCGAAGGTGCCAATGTTGATTGCTCCTTTATCGTATATTCCGAAGACTTGAAGGGGACGTGATATGAATTATGTACTCCACTCAAATTGAAAGGGGTTGAAGGTGTGACATAAATATTTACCGAAGGCCCAAGAAGAACAGGGACTTAATAAAATGAACTGGTACCACTCAATAGAGTGGTAAGTCGAAGTTTTTGTAAATTATCCCTTCGTGCTTGGCAGTATTCCACACCAGGTAACGTTGAACTGCTTCTCAATTATTGCTGAATAACATACATAACAAGCTAGATTGACCTCCTTTCTCTCTCAACTGACGTTTGGAGTCTTCCACAAGTGTAAGTAAGGCAATAGAATCAGAGTATCTTATCTTACACAGAACAAATGAATCAAAGTCCCAGAAGGGCAAGAATTTCAAATGATATGTTATGGATCAGGGTTGACATTTCAGAAAAGCATGCAGTACCAAGTTCTAGTAATGCTTGGAATTCATATCTGCTAGGACTGTACAAAATCCCGTCCACCTGCTAACCCCGTGGCCCCTTTGGGTTTTCTCAGCAGGAAGAATTTTTTAACTGGAGTTCAGGGTGTCCTTACTAGTCTCTCAAAGACTACTTTATGTGCTCTTAAAACTTGAGACACCACTTTCCAAATATGAAGGTTGCCGGACTGGATATGATCGGCATTGTTCCTCATATGATACAAAGTAATGAGCACTGGCTCTGCATGCCTATGTCGGTGTTTAGCCTTTTTTCGGGGGAAATTTTCAAGATGGGGAGACTCTCATAGGAATCTAGTCTCCGAACGTCGTTCACTTTCATCAAGATATTGGCGTTGTCCAACGACAAATGGTGTCCCTGATCTACAATGTGTCTGGCAACCGCGAACATTATGTGTGGGCTATTCCAATTTTTAGCGGATTTGGCCTCTTTTAAGTGTTCTGACATCGTGGTGTGGACTAGCCGTTTTGTTTGCCCTACGTAAATCTTGTCGCAGTCAGGGCAGGAAATCTTATAAATGCCGTTTTTTCAGTACACTTTTTTTGGTCCTTGACTGATTGTAACCGGGTCTTAAGTAGGTAGCCTCTGCTGGTCGAGGTGACCCGGAATTCACCTGTATGTAGCCGACTTTTGATGTTCAGCGCCTGACCTGTGTAGGTTAATGTTATCCATTGCCTAGGTTCAATGGTCACCTCCTGGAAGAGTGTTGAAAGTTGCTTTCTTGAGGTCTGGCGTAGTTTCTTTTTGATCCGATTTTCGATGAGGTTCTTGTTGTATCTATTTTTTCGGCTGTTTCCAGGGTGTAGTTCATTTCTTTATTTCTTCTTTCTTCATTGAGTGTTGTTGAAACCATCCTACGGATCATAAAGTTGTACGCCACCGTCTTATGCTGGAAATCGTGAGGTGTATGTGATGGTTTCCTGCGTTTGGGTCGGTTCAAAATTCCTTCTTTCCCGAATTATTTCGATCTCCATGGGGAAATTGATGTTCTTTTATGCCCGGTTGAGTTTCTCGAGGATTGTTCCTGCTTCCTCCCTTTTGATAATTGCTAATACATCATCCACGTATCTGATCCAGAATTTCAGGAGTGTCCCAGCTTCCTCGAATTCATTCTCCAGGTTCTCCATGAATACTTCGCATAGCAGCGGTGAGAGAGAATTGTCCATTTCCATCCCGGAGGTTGTTTTATAAAATTTATTCCTGAATGTGAAAAAAAGGATTCATTCATGCACCTGAAGTCCAGTTTCTTATACAGTTTAGCCTTCTTCCTCCATTCGGATGAGTTTTCGTGTGTCGTGGTCCATTCTTCGAACAAGTATAGGGCTTCCTTCATCGGCACGCATGGGAACAGCGCTTTTACGTCGAAGGATACTAATATTTCATGACACTCCCCCCGGCCTCGGTGAGTCTGGCAATGACTTTTCTGCCGTTTTCCATTGCTCGTTTTCCTATTTTGAGGCCTAATGTTTTGACTTCTTCCAAGAGCCACTTCGCAATATTTTGGGTCGGTGAATTTGTTGCTGCAATTATCTCTCTGATTTCGTTGCCTTCTTTATGTATTTTGGGGAGGCATTTGATTTAGGGCAGAGATGGATTAGGCATTCTCATTCAGCTGCTTTCTTAATAATGGTTTGCATTCGGCTAGAGCCTTTTCCGCTCTTTTAGCGGAGCTTGGCAGAGGGTCTTCCAGATGCTGGTAAGTAGAAAACGGGTTTCTCTTTTAATTCTTTAATGATTTTGTGGTGGTTGGATGATCCCCTTTTCCTTGCGGCCATTGGCTTGGAGGGAGTCACTAGTCGCCTAATTTCTTTTCGGCTGCCGACCTTTTCATCTTGTGATGTATATTTGATTCCTGCCTCAATGTCCTCTTTTGGGACGGTGGGGTCTCTTATGGCGAAGTTCAAGCCTTTATAGAGAAGTGAAAGCTGTTCCTGGGTGTAGTGCTCCGTGGATCTGTTGATCACATACTTGGGTATGAATTGTTCCTTCGGTTTCCCTATTGCACACTGACCCGCTTGTGTTGTGGCGAGCGCCTTTAATTTCTTTTTTAATATGCTCCTCTTTGTGGCCGTTTCGCAGGTATATACACCATTTGAGGAACTTAATATCCTCACTGATACTTGCTATTGCTTTTTTGGATTTCAGAAGATTATTGAACTCCTTATCTGACTTGGTTGTCCTGTTCATGGTTTGAAATAGGAGGTAGTTTGGTAGCCGAATTCTTAAAATGAAAGATGGCCTTGGAAGATATTTTTCTTTTATTGGCTAAAAGTATCTAATCTATAGAAATACGTATTTTGGGGACCAACTGTCCCCTTCTTCAGTGTTTTATCTTTTGAAAAATTTCCTCCATCATTTGGGTTTTTATAGGTATTAACGTGATTAAAATAATACTAACCACACTTTCTTTTAATAATATTAAAAATAACTCCGCCGTAGCCGGTCTTAAGCCCAGTTGTGAAAGGAGAAGGGATGGATAGCTTCAGCCTGAATGGCTGTACACCGTGCAGGAACTTCGTAGTCTTGCAGATTACTCGCTGAGGAAGCTATCAATCCACCTGGCAGTAGTGCAGTTTACTACCAAAAATGAGGCGAAGGAGAATTTTAAAATCCTGTGCGGATAACCCGTGACAGTCGTTTGACTTGGCAACTGGGTCGGACTACCGTAATGGACAGCACGTGGGGCACTTCAACGTCTAGGTGTCACGATACCCAGGAGCATTGTTCCGCCTGCTGAGGTGTTTCGCCACAATCTGTGGCGACCACTTCATCAGGTTCGTGTAGGCAGCGGATGAAGTGGACTTAGGAAATGAATATCTTCATCATTCGCACCTAATCCGAAATAACGACGGCGCGGGTACAACATTCTACAGCCCGTTGTTGCATCAGCGTCGATTCCTCTAGCGTTTCCCGCAATTCGCGCACGTGACTGTGCAATGAATCGCAGACCACTACCGCTTTATTACTCCCAGCGACACAAACCCGGGCCCCATCAGGGAACGTGTTCGGCTTGAGGCCACCGCGACAACTAGTGACCGAGAGTCAATCGGGGAGAGGCAGCGGCATCAAGAACACCACGCCGCATTGCATGTAACAGTTTCATCTTCGCCAAGGGACTCTTCTCCGCCGATCAGCTGAAGTCTCGGCTGAAGTTCGTATACAGAATATTCGGAAATAGATCCTTTGCATAGACATCTCCAGCAATTCCGAAAATTCTATCTCAAATCAATGATGAGATTGTATCCCGGCTGTGTGCTGATACGTTACTTCTTCAGCTACAATCACTTGTGAATGGTGGTGCAGTTCCGGCTGTCAGATTGCACGGTCAGAAGACTTACTTTCGCGTTATTAATTCGAGTGACCGAAGAGATCCACCATGGAAAATTCGTCTGGAACGTCGGCGGAATTTACTTAGGCAGGACATTGCCAGACTGATCCAGATCAGCACTGATCCGCATACCTGGCGTATCAGTGCGTACATCTGAGGTTGCTAATACCTCACAGCCCATCTATATACGGAGGGCATCTTGCAGGGGAATTCGTTAAGTCCCCCCTCTCATGGCTACTGAGTGATGCTAAAGGGTATGGTTTTGAAATAAAGTATGGCATACGTGCTAAATGACAATGCAAGTTGTATGCTGGAACTGACGACCACCTGTTGCGAATAGAAGCCATGTACAGCCGTGATATTCGCATGGAATTTGAATTAGGCCAGTATCGAATCCAAGCCATCCGTAGAGGTCATCATGAGCCGCATGCCGGACATAGCATTGGTGACTTTCACATCAAAGCTATGATCAGGACAAACTTCTACAAATACCTAGGAATTCTGCAAGGAACCCATGCTCGAGTTGCTGATGTGAAGGATGCTCTGCTGCCCGAATTCCTGCGAATCCGGTATCTGCCGAGATTGTGACAACTTGGAAATAATAATAACCATTGGCGTAACAATTCAATTGGATCAGGGCGCTGATGTGTATTAGAGCACTCATTAAAGACCGTAATAGTAACGGTACAATAAAGGATTAGAGTACCCTGTAGTAGACAATGTGATCAGCATTGCCCTCGTCCGAGATTATTACCCTGATTGGACTCGGGTACTTATTTACAGCTGAGTCAACTGGTATCCGACGTCAAATCACGATACAAATTCCACTCCCATCAGTGAGCTTTGAACCACGACCTTGTGAACGATAGGCTTATGCTCTAACCACGCATGTATCCGGACACATTTTTTAAGTTGGTGGAAATCTTCAAAAGGCTCTCCTGCCTGGGTATGCCAGAGGGAGATATTTTTACCCACTGAAGCCACTCGCGTGAGTTGTCCAATTGAAAAACTGGGTGATATTATCCCTGATCTTGAAGATTTCTTTCTAGCCGCTCCCTAATAGAACCGATCAACCTATATGTCCAACGGCTCTTTTCTGACTGACCGTCACTGTTACCATTTATTTATAGATCTCTGCTTTTCGGCTTTTTTCATCTGCGTTAAGCAGAGATGAACTTGACGTCATATATGCTCATTATCTTGTCTGCCAAGATGTCAATCGGCATCATTGCTGAGATGGCAAACGCCGCATCATTTGCAGGCAAAACCAATATTTAAGAATATCTTTCAACAGACCGCACTCAGTTTATGTGTCTTAACAAAACATGCAATGTTTTTTCCCCAACTGGGACTGCATACAACAAGGTGGAACTCACCGGCCTGGTTACATCCAGCCTGCAAGTATGCTGCTGACCTCCTATATTCAACATCATTCTTGCCTGAGCCGTACTGGTGGTGGATGCCTTTTCCCAAATAAACTCCTTGTACTGTTCAGAACTGAGCTTTGCATCTACCGTCACTCCCAAGTACTTGATGGCATCCTTGGAAGTCATAATATAATTGCCAGTTCTAATGCCAGCGAAATTTCTCTTCCGGCGCTAGGTTGAAGAGAAACCCTTCCCTTTTCTACTCTGTTCAGCGCTCTATAACCAAGTCTTAACAGCACCGTTAATTTTCTTTGAGTACAACTCAGCATCCTAGAGATGCTTTACGAACGCAACCAGTGCTATATCGTCGCCGTCACCTACGGCCCTGGCCTACTCCGGAACCGGAATGTTCATCGTTGTGCATACTCCATAATGTTTGTATGTTTGAGGTGGAGAGAGCCAAAGCATCTGAGAACGCCCCTCTTCCCGTCTAACCGAATATTCCGCATTAGCTTGAGCGTGTATTCGCAGATTTTTCCACAGAAGTGTCGATAGCACACGTCCTTGAAGGCAGCCTTTAATCACTCCCTTCGTTAGGTAGCGACCAACATATACTTCAGCACACAGTAATCTCTGCCTTAGCATAGCATAGATCCACTAAATTCAAGTTTCATCAAAACCATGCTCTCCGGCGACATCCCAGAGATTTAGAAGGGCGTTGCCTTTTTAGTGAAATCCTAGTCGTTGAAGATTTGTTTCCTTTGTCAATACCAAAGTAGGTTCGTCCACCATTCAAAAGCTATATCTTAGGTAATTATGAGGGCAAATTCCAAGACTAACATTGAAATAGTGCTGGCTCAAGAACCGAGGGTATACCGGGGGCAAATGCACGGCAGGCAAGGAGGATGTACGTAGGGGATTTGGAATTCCGCTTGTGAAAAATCAAAAGGTTACATCATTCTCAAACGAAACTCAAAATACATACGTTTGTTTACGTATTGAATTGGAGAACTTGTGGCTGTCCAAGATTCAATGGAAATCGTAAGGCATTAATCGTTAGACACTGGCGCAGTTCCGGGTGATGAAGGTGCTACCACTCCTCCTCGGCTGCCATACTAACGCCAACCATGAGACATGCAGACAACATTAGCATAGCTCATTAGTTCAAAGAAAGCATACTTTGAATGCATGTTGAACCAGCTATAAAGGTACTTAGGTCCTACTAGGTGAATTCCAAATTGGAATGGAAATGCTTTGAGAGACTGAATACGATCGGGTCGTTCAATAAGATCTGGATACTCAGGGTAACAGGCCATGTTGGGTTAGATGGCAATTAAGTAGCGAACGAGCCGGCCAGAAAAGGAACAGCGACGCCAGTAAACTGGGCGAAGCCATTCTGTGGACCCGGAAATGGGTTCATAACTACTATGCTAAAAAACGAAGAAAAACGACTGTGGGAACTGTGTTGGGTGAACTAACCAAGAATGGAACAGTTTGGGGTACTTTTGGGGAGATACTTCAAGAAGTAAGGCCTCCGGATCACAGTTGGAATACTCACTGACCACTACAGGGTAAACTATCACCTTGGGAAGCTAGGGATATTTACCCACATGAAATCTCCACGAATGTTCTGGGACAGTTTTCGGCATTTGTGCAAAGTGTGATCAGACGCCTGGGAGAATACTGAATACCAGATGCTAGGTTGAAACACTTGAAAATTGGGAAAATCATATAACAGTGAGGAATAGATAGACTATGAGCAGTAAAGAGACACAATAGCTCTGTTTGGAGGCAGTGCAAAGCCAGAATCATATTGAGACATAGTATACTATACCACGAATATGGACGGCCTAATTTTCAGCCAAAGGCTAGTTTACTAATTAGCCAAACTTTGATTCGAATGCATTAAATTGACCGATTGAAGGTAAGCATTCATTTTAGTGGTTTTTGCACTCCTCTCCATCAACCAAGCCGACTTATCTCCTCCACCATAGACAAATATCTCACAGCCCAAAAATCTCGTCATTCAAATAAATCCAAATGGAAATTTACCTGAAGCTCTCACCTGTAAGCATTCAGTCCTTTGAATGCACTCGAAGAGCAGGAGTGAATTTCCTTTCAAGTGACCGAGCTTGCACTTGAGGGGCTAAGTCTCGAATCAAGAAGAAGGACTTCATCTCGTCAGTAGTTCTCTCCTCAAACAATTCTCCAAACTTAAATGTTGATTTTCTTTGTAGGAAATGAAAGCGTGCAAACGTACTAAGGTTGTGGCTTCGTATGGAAAGTTCTATTCAGGGGTTGGGTTTCCTGGCATCTATCCGAAGTTGAAACTATTATAGCTGAGAAGCAATTGTTCAGACCAACCATGGAAATGAGGTTACAGTTTAAACTTATGTATGTTAGTTACCTCCAGGTAACACTTCACAGGATATAATTTCCTTGAGTAAATGTTCAGCTCGTTGTCGGTAACGTAGTAAATTTGCACTTTGAGGGCTTTCTAGTGAGGGGAGTTTGTTATAGCTCTTCCATCAGCAACAATGTATTGGGGCACGAGTGACTGCTAAGAGCTTATGAGCAGTGGGAAGAGTGGGAAAATGCAATTCCATACACCAAAGTTAATATTGCTTCAAACCTACTTCGAAACAAGAGGCAAAGTTGAGATCTTTCCCTTCTTAGAATAACAAATCCAGTTGGTGCTAGAATCCTATCCCCATATAAGTAATCTAGGCATCAGATATTGCAGTCATCTGCAACTTCCCATTACTAGAAGCGCTCAGTTAGTAACGAAATTTAAGACCACAAATGGCATAATTCAGCAGACAATACGTTGCTAGTCCAAACAATTACTTCACCCTCGATCTCAGGATTATCGATACGTTCCCAGACACCTCCTGGATTAAATACTGCCACTGAGAGAATAATACCACTATCAGCACCAAATCTCTCCACCCTGAATCTTGCTAAAATCACCATCTAATCACCAACTGTTTCCTCTGGAAAACATTTCCACGTCTGAGACTCCACTTTACGACGCGGATCTTCCTTGAATAGTTGCCTCAATCGGATAACGATATGGATAATAAATTTTCGGAATTGATAGGCCAACTTGCTTGGCGTTCATTCGCTTTGATATTTCCTGGAGCTCTTTGTTCGCCTTCCGCCCAAGTTGCTGCTTTACTGATTCGCCTTATCACTATCCAACCGTAACACTTCACGTTCCTGGTGCATTAGCGTTTTACCGCCGTCCATGGCTCCCGAAATCGAACAGGATATTTACCTTGACATTTTCCCATGTTAGTACGATTCCGGAATCGGTTTCAATAAATTACACGATTTTCTATCTTTTCGAAGGCAAAGTAAATCGTTTGTTCGGTGAATCGTTTGAGAAGCTTTTCCCGTTTCTTAAAGTATTACTTTTAGATCTAAGGGTGGATTTATTTTAACCCGTTGATGGAGGGTAAGTAAGTGAAATTGGAGTTTGTAGAATTTTAAAAATGTTGTGTTTGAACTGGTTATCCTTTTGATTTAAATAAACCTAAGCGAATCTTAGAGCTTTCACAAGGAGGAAGGTGTGATAAGGAATTACTGATCGTGCTACTCTTTTTAAGGTTTTGTGTAAACACAAAACCTTATAATCGGTTTACTGTCTGTCTGTCTGTCCGCCTGTCTGTCTGTCTGTCTGTCTGTTTGTCTGTCCGTCACACGCATTTTTCTCGGAGACGGTTATAGCGATTGCCACCAAATTTGGTAGAAAGGTGGGAACTGTGAACGCTCACGCACATAGTGAGTTACATCCTTTTACGACGAATTTAACGGGGGGTCCCCATACATGCAAAAGGGAGGTGTAAATTTTTTTTTCATCAAATATAGTCATGTGGGGTATCAAATTAAAGATCTTGGTTAGTATTTTTGGAAGCCGGTCTTAGTTTTGACTTTTGTTGAAAAGGTGGGGAGTGCGGGGGGTTGAAAGTGGTCATTTTTTTAACGAACCCATTCTCAGAAACTACTCAACCGAAAACTCTGAAAAAAATCAGGGGGCTGCTACTGTATGGTGTCTAGGCCCCGAAATATCCTCTATACCGATACTTGTTCAAATAAAGTTAATAATAGTACATTACTATAATTAGAAAACCCCCGTTAAGTTCACCCTAGATCTACAAAATTGTGTAGCAATGTAGGCTACAGTATAGAGGATAATCCTGCGAAATTTGGTGAAAATCGCGCTATTACTAACAAAGTTACACTAGGTAAAAACTGTTGCTCCTCTGCAAATTCAAGACTATGAATGTCAATATCACTTGAAAGTGGCTATTTTCACATAATATATGCATCTTTTACGTGCTACATGCTAATGGGATAAATGCACACTCAAATCTCTTTATAAGAGAAATACACAAAACCTTTCATACCTGAAGCGTCTAGCTTCCGGTTTCCAGACTTGTTTTAAATTAAATTTTACGTTTTCGGTAACAGCCGTAGAATAGGTCTCCTTTTTTATTATTTTCCAGCCCCCGCACTCCTCGTCTTCCCAATTAATATCAAAACTAAGACGAAAGTACGAAATATTGTGGTACTAATCGATATCTTTCAATTGAATACCCAACGTCCTGCGAAAAAAATGTGCATCCCCATTGTGCACGTAAAAAGATGTAACTTAATGGGCGATCACAGTTCCCACCTTTTCAGCGTCGTTTTTGAGAAAACTGCTTGCGACAGACAGACAGACATGAAGGGTCTGAGGGTTTATCTTGGGTACCTGCCGTTTTGATACAATCCCATGATCCTTTTTGGACACAGATTGATTTGGAGACCACGATCAGAATCCCACCATGAGTGGCGCAGCGGTACTAGTTTACACTGAGTACAGGCTCAGAATTCATACCAGTGGATGCGAGGCCTATCTAACACCTCTGCTACAACTAAAAGGTACGGCGCAACCCTACACTTGAATTCACAAGGAGCTCTGTCCGCGATGAAGGCATAACCACAACCACTATGAAACTCACACAAGGGCCAATCCTCCAAGAATTCTCCGGGAGCATATGCTCTCAGAGGGCCATCCTGGTTTCCATGGTACCAGAAAGCCTCCGATGAGGCTTCGTTCTAAGAGCCACTTCAGATGAGTCCTTTGCAGCCTCTGGTCTGATCGCCTTCGTCGAGCATTTGGGAAAACAGACAGGCAGGCTGGTGAAAGTCGATAGCAACGGACGTAAAGAGTGAATTTAAGCTAATAAAATTTTTATGAATTGTTATAACTTTTGCTTGGTTTACTGCAGACGATGGAGGAGCCGTGGATCTCGGTGAACTTCCACTAGCGAAATGCGGAGCCACCATTGGTATCTCGTTGCGCGAATGATCGATTCAGGTGGAGCGCTAAAGAAACGAGATAACCGCCAACCAACTGGGTGGAAAGGTCATGATGGAGCAACACAGTAGCAGTGGACTTACAACCAAAGCACGGCTCACAATTTCATGACTATATGCACATTGCACTGCCTGTCCAAGATACGACCCTCCTTTTCTTTGATTGGTAGAAGCCTATTAAAAATGATCCGTTGAAAAAGTTTGCCTATAAGACGATCACCCAAAGGTTTTTGTATATTCTCAAGAACCTGCGTCACCTTTTCTTCTGCATTTCCCACTGACATCGCTTCCTGCAGAAGTATTTCCTCGAACATTTGCTTGTCAAGTTTTTTTGGATGTCCAACCCACTACTGCAGTTTTCGTGGTTCATTTTGCTTCTGTCCTATCTCCATCTGATGGGCACTGTCCATATATTCATCGCTCACCCGCCTCGGGAGATCCTTAGATAACATATCGCCAACAAACGTAAGGTTTATCACCGATTCCATATCCCGTCTCCGTAAAATATTGACGCCGCCAGTATTTGCCGGAACGGCATTCAGAAGTGAAAATATTTCGAGCAATATGCGGCCTCTAGTGTTTGTATCGCGACTACTTCAATCTTTGGCCCAAGCGCTCAAATTGCCAGCTATTATTATTGGGTTGCTTCGGCTGTCTGTCTGTCTGTCTGCCATACCCGATTTATTCACAAACGGCTAGGCTGATAGTCACGAAAATTGGTGAGCGCGTGTGATTTGTTGTTGCCTTTACGTACAGCAAGCGGCGGTAATTTGTGCTAAGTTTAAGGGGGCGTCCTTGTACATGTGAAGAGAGGCTGCAATATCAATTTATCGTTCAAACGCTTCGCATTTACTCATGGAAGATTTGGAGCAGGTGGTCGACATAGGTGTTCCGTAACAGATGATGGGTCTTATCAGGTTCCTGTAAAGAATCAGGCACTAACACCTATTTTCTCGCGAAGAAGATAGTGGATCTTACTAACTGCACCGCATGCCTTACTTATAGCTAGAAACTTAAGACTGTTGTATCTCCGATTTCAATTTTCAAAGGTTTAGCATTTTTATGGATACTTCTAGAACCTGAGTATCTAGATTATCCCATAAAAGTAGGCAATTGGGCTTTTGCCTCATTTATTGTAATGCCCCAATAGCGGAAGGATTTGCAGAGAAGTACCAAGGATTTTTTTTATTGCTTTGGTGGCCTTGTTGGGGCGGAGGTTTGACGCGAAGATAAGGGTGTCATGGGCATATTGGATAATGTCGGTACCGGTCTCAGGAATGGTAACATCAGCTATATTATATAAGGTAGGCCCTGAAGTGGATCTTTGCGGTACTGCTGATGTTACTGGCAAGAGATCGGAAAATTCGTTTCCTATCTTGACATAGAACAACATATTTTCGCAAAAGTTGATGGCAATTCTGTTAATCGGAATTCGGAACTAGTTTTCAATTGGTTTGTATATGAGTTCATTTGCCCATACTGAGTCGAAGACCTTTTCTAAATTCAATGCGTTGGCTACGGTTGGTTTATTATTGACATTAAGTCTAGAAACGACAGTGTCATGAAGGTACCTTAGTACATGTTGCATTCCGTGTTTCTGAGGGAAACCGAAGTGCTGGCTGGGACTGATACTTTCGAGATTACAGTGCTGGATAAGATTAGTTGTCCAAACTCTCTCAAAAAGTTTTCCTAGGTTGGAAAGCAGAGAAATGGGTCTGAAATTATTTGGCTCGGAGCAGATTCCCTTCTTTCGGACCACAACAATTTTTGCTACTTTCCAAGTAAAATTAAAATAATCATTATTAATGCAGTTATTAAAAATTGGTAAAAGAAATTTGAAGGAAGCACTTTTTAAAGACGAAATTGGTAGTCTAGTCCTGCTGGTTTTTTACCTTCTAGGTTGTGGATCATGGTGGTGAGTTATGGAAGACTAAAAAAATGTTGCGAATTCACTAGTTTGACAGCGGTGTTCATAGCGGAAAAGGTCACTAGCTTATTGGCCGCAAATGATTTCCCAACAATTTGCGCTTTTGTAGCGACACTGCAGACAGGTTCCCTGTTATTAGTAAAAACGAAATTTCGGGAATTGTGTTTACTCGTCAACCTGTTTATCTTCTGAAACATATTCATCATCATCAACGGCGTAACAACCGGTATCCGGTCTAGGCCCCCTTAATAAGGAAGTCTAGATATCCCGGTTTTGGTACGCGGTTTTCCCATTCCATATCCCTAAAAGCTGTCTAACGTCCTGGCCTACGCCATCGCTCCATCTCAGGCAGGGTCTGCTTCGTCTTCCTTTTCTACCATATATATTCCCTTTATAGACTTTTTGGGCTGGATCATCCTTATCCATACGGGTTAAGTGAGTAACCTATTGAGCCGGATTTTATCCACAACCGGATGGTGATGGTATCGCTCATAGATTTCGTCGCTATGTAGGCTACGGAATCGTCCATCCTCATGTAGGGGGCGGAAAATTCTTCGGAGGGCTGGCAAAATCAATGTCTTCTACAGTAAAAGTTTTGACCTTATGGTGAGACGTTTCGAGCGAAACAGTTTTTGTAAGCTGGAATAGACTCTATTTGCTGTAAACAACCGTGCGCGGATTTCATCATCGTAGCTGCTATTGGTTGTGATTTTCGACCCTAGATAGGAGAAAGTATCAACGGTCAACTATGGTTTGATGGTGCTGCTTGGGTGGTTTTTGGTGCAGACGTTGCCACCATATACTTTGTCCTGCCTTCATTGAGTTGCAGCCCAAGATCTCGCGCCGCCTGCTCGATCTGGATGAAGGCAGTTTGTAGATCTCGAGTGGTTCTTCCCATGATGTCGATATCGTCAGCATAGGCCAGTGGTTCGGTGGACTTAAAGTGGATCGTATCTGTTGCTTTTACCTCAGCATCACGGATCACTTTCTCCAGGGCCAGGTTAAAGAGGACGCATGATAGGCATCCACTTGTCGTAGACCGTTGTTGATGTCGAATGGTCTCGAGAGTGATCCTGCTGCTTTTATCTGGCCTCGCACATTGGTCAGGGTTAGCCTAGTCAGTCCGAATTCTCTCATGGCCGTGTACAGTTTTACCCTGGCTATGCTATCATAGGCGGCTTTAGAGTCGATGAAGAGGTGGTGCAACCGATGTCCATATTCCAACAGTTTCTCCATCGCTTGCCGCAGAGAGAAAATCTGACCTGTTGCTGATTTGCCTGAAGTGAAGTCTCTTAGGGATGGGCGAATGATGTTCTGGGCGTATGTGGCTAACCGTGCTAGCAAGATAGCGGAGAATATCTTATAGATGGTACTCAGCAACGTGATACCTCTATAGACTATCCGGGCTAGATCATCCTCATCCATACGGATTAAGTGACCCGCCCACCTCAACCTATTGAGCCGGATTTTATCCACAACGTGACGGTCATGGTATCGCTCACAGATTTCGTCGTTATGTAGGCTACGGAATCGTCCATCCTCATATAAGGGGGCAAAAATTCTTCGGAGAACTCTTCTCTTGAACACGGCCAAGAGTTCGCAATTTTTCTTGCTAAGAACCCAAGTTTCCGATTAATACATGAGGACTGGCAAGATCATTGTCTCGTCGTCCCCATTCATATTGACTGCCTTGTCGCCCCAGGAGGTGCTGCTTAGAGTTGAAATCGTCCACGAGAAGAAGATATTTTGACTTTAACTGGAGATTGTCCAAGCCTTGCAAGTCAGTTTTAGAATTACGTTTGATGTAGACGGAGACAACCAGGATCCATTTAGAAGGTCTTTTAGAATGGCGACTTCCCAAAAAAACAGTTTTTCGGACTAGGAGGGCAGTGCCTGAATTTTCATTGTTCCGAATAATGTTATATCCAAGGAAGTTTACGCGACTGGCTCTTTATGCATTTAAGGCACCTGTGCACTATCGAACAATGGTGGGCGATATAGCCGAAGCTTTGTAACACTGCACTTCCTCCACTGGTTTCACCTTTTCGAACCTTTGTCTCACTTGCGGGCTGATCCCGTGTTGGACGGAATGACGAAGTCGCTGGTAGTACTTCCGTTGGTTTGGTCAGAGCATCAGGGTATTGTCCCACGTTTATACTGGAAAAAACTGTCGCCAGCATAGATTGCAAGAATTTCACTATGTTCCTAATTTCGCTGATCGTTTTCGTCAGCAGCTCGATTTGAGTGCGCTCATTCTCATTTTGCTCGCATTTCATCGAACTAGCTGGCCTTCGCAGGCCTCGTTGTTGTTTTTCATTGTCATCGGATATCATAGCTCCGGCTCCGCGTCACCCTCGGAGACGTCGTTAATGCGCTAGGCATCATTATTGGTTTTGCGCTGCTTAGGGCCGCTTTCCTCTGTACAAATTACCTGGAATTGCTTAAATCTATTTTTAGAAACCATTTTATTAGTTTATGAAAGAAAAGGAAATATTGAAAATTGGTTGGCACAGAGTGCCTAAAATTTTGTTGACGAGTCACAAGGTTTGGCGACAGTCTGGCGGCAATATAAATCTTTGCTTCCGAAAGTTGGCAGTGGATAGCCAGTGATGAAGCCAAAGTAGCGACGTTTGCGGATGACACTGCTACCTTTAGTGATTCCTGTTCACTTCTTAGTGGACTATAGGGACATCCACACAGTCAGACTATACTTCAGTTTCAACCATCGCGCCACCTGCTTTCTTTTTCGCGGTTTTTTTATTAATTTAAAGAGCTTTTATCTATTTCATTTTTTACCTTTTCCTTATGAATTAATTTTTTTAAATTTTTTCCTTATGAATTATCGCTGAAAATTAATTTTGAAGACCAAAACCCTTTATTTCTACTAAGCTGCCATTGCTGCAGAGAACTCAATGCAAGGGACATCATCCACCGTAATGATAAAAGTGCAACCTCTCTTCATAACTAACAACTAACTTTTGGGTTCACACCAATCCAAGGGTTAAGCAACCTCAGGACCACCGACAAAATCTTACTACTTCCTTCTTCTTGATGCTTTGTTGAATATTCTACAATAAAATAAATTCACTTCCACCCCCTCCCCTGCTCTTCAGTGGTGATGAATAAGAGAAAAGTAGAACTCAGGAAGATTCTCGCGGGACCTCTAGGCGATTTCCTCACTTTTCAAAAGTATAATGCCGTTTTAATGTAGTGACTGTGTTTTTTGGCGCAACAGTGGGACATCTTGTAACTACACTCCTCCGCGCGGCTACAAATCCTGCGGGAATCCGCATAGAGTCTCTTCCTTTTTAGCCTTGAACAAGCTGAAATATATGCATAAAATGGCTATGCATGCTTGTCAGCCGAGGACAATGGGAAGGGGGAGTTTTTAATCGAAATTTGTACTTGTTACATAAGAAAACTTTTACAATCGACACTCGACAATGACAACGTCTAACAAAAAAGGATTCGAAACAAACGCAATACCCTGGCAGGCATACACACACACGATTTCCTCTTTGCATCGCATAATAGAATTCTGTAGAATCCAATTTTCGAATTTACATCGCTCCTTACACGACTTTCGATTAGGATACAATTATTTCCAAAGGTGTTAATGCTGTTACGATGTGTCATGGATTCTGGGAAGAGCCTCTTCGAAATCCTTCTTGTATCCAAATGTTTACTTTTTAAACAAAGCCAGGAACACTCGGGAAGCTTCCTAAATTACACAGCGCTCCTGTCGACTTGTCTCTAGCACTGCAGAAAATCGAACAGGATGTCAGCGAAGTGCGAGGATTACTACCCTTGGTATCAGCAGTTCGTATTGAATTAGTTTTTGGATAGAGGTTATTTTCAGAATAGAAATTCTGAAGCAAAATGACACCTCATTTTCCTTGCAATGAACTTGCAACACAATGAAGAAGGTGGTTCAGTTCTTTTAATTAAACTAAATTCAATTTAATGTATAGAGGCTGGAGAAAACGTAAATACCTTCAATACCCATCAATGGATTTGGTGATGATTTTATGCCTGTGGGTGTTTTTGAGCCTTATTAAATGGAAATCGTTTCTCGTGATTACTGGAGAGTCAAGATAAACTTTCCAATTCCAACTGAATGAAAAGTTTTCCCTAAGATACATGTATTTCCTTGTTAGAATTAGCTTCATGTCTGGCTGTTCATTTCTCCATCTGTCGTCTGTCTGACTGCCCGTCTTTTTTTTCCCGCAGGTGGAAATCTTCCAAAGACACTTGTTCCAGTGTGGGGGACTTTTACCCATTTAAACCACCCCCTAATTCCAATCCTCTTCTCCGTGGAACCACCACAAAGTATTTCAGCGCGGAGTAGATATGGCTCTAGCCTCTCCCTTTGCCCATCGATTCACGACCTTTCTCGCCCCCACTGCCTCTCTTAATCTGCACTGAATTCGCCCTACTATGTCGTTCACTGCATTCCAGCATAAGCGTTTTGCCAATAATATTTTCCGGTGCTAGTGTTCCTCCCAATGTCTCCTCTGGATTCCGTCTTTCCTCAGCGAGTCTAGAACAATGGAAGAAAAGATGCTCCGGGTCCTCCGGAATACCATCGCAGCTGGGATAGTTGAAAGCTTTCTATCTTTTTGCACATCAAGGGTAAGCCTAAGGGCTTTGTTTGGTATGCCGTCCAGGCCGATGATTTTGTCGTCTCCCAACCTACCGCAAATCTCCAGTACTTTTTCCTTCATTACTGGGGGTATTACAGCCAAATCTATATAATCTCCCCCCCCTCTCCGAAGAACAAACCCTGAACGATTTTCATTAGGAGATCGGGACATGTAGTTTGTGGATCTACCTGACCTCTAAATCTCCCCATCACAACCTTATAGGCGTTTCCCCATGGGTCTATATTCGCTTCTGCGCAGAGTTGCTTAACGCGGTCCCTTTTACTTCGCTGTATCGCCAGCTTCAGGTTTCTTCGGGCTTCCTTGTAGCTCGCTGTTTCACCTCCTAGTCAATCCTACCCATGCTCTCTGATCTGCTTCTACCGGGGAAAGTATAACGTCTCGGCATCGATGAGTCGCATGCCTTCGCGATACACTTCATGTAATGGAGGACTTTTTCCGATGGTGTATCTTGTATAGTGTCCTGGTCTAACCACACATCTATGAAAGTTTGCTAGCCAATTGTTTTCGCAGACCAACCTGACGTTTTCCTCATTTTTGGACGAGCAGATTTCCAGCCGCTTGTCTTGCTCTTCAGATTAAAAACTATTGCCTGGTAATCACTATGGGTGTACTGTTGACTGACGTTCCAGGACATATCGCGAGCTAGTTAAGGACTAACAAAAGTCAGATCCACAACCGAACCGGACGCCCCTTTCCAGTAAGTATTAACCTGACCATTGTTAGCCAATATGATAGCCTCCAAGAGACAACGCCCTCTTGCATTCGGCAGTGACCTACACCATTCTGTGGCCCATGCATTGAAATCACCGGCCATGACTTTTGGTTCCGTCATTTTCATCCAGAACTAATCTGTCCAGCATATTCTCGAATTCAGCTAATGTCAGACTTGGAAGAGCATAGCAACTGTAGACGTATATGTCGTTTATTTTTACCCATAAGAACCCACTTCTGAATTGCCTCATACATCTGTATGGCTTGGTCCCCGCATGCCCACAAAGCCACTCCACCTGTTGGATCGGCTACCCATACAGTATTATTAGGGTTTCTATAAGGTTCGCTTATTATAGTCACTTGATTCATGGGTGGTCTGACAGAGCAGATTTTGCGCGACCATACAGTGATTGAGGTTGATTTGGACCAATCTCATTTTCTCGTTGCACTTAGCGCCTTTTTGAACTCGGGACACTTGCCTCTTCCGTCCGTCTGTCAGTCTGCTTGTCCGCCTGTGTTTTTTTTTGAGGAGGTGGAAATCTTCAAAAGACACTAGTCTGGACACACTAAGATTTTTACCCACTTAAACTACCCAGCATAAGGAATTACAACACGGGGCGGTGTCAGCTCACTCTAGCGTAGTCACCTTTCTTCTATACGCGACGCACGTGACCGCGCTTTTTTACTCTCCTCTGCCTTTCGCAATTGATTTTAGATAGATGCGATCATGGAGTTGATCGCAATCTAGTTCTTCTGTCGTGCTACCATATTCGGCATCACATTCTATGGTACCGCCCCCTCTCCTAGAGTCTCCTCTAGAGTTCTCCTTTCTTCCACAAATATCATACAGTGGAAGAATGCATGCTCTGGGTTCTCTGGGACTCCATCGTAATTTTGACAGTCTATTCAGGGATCTCTCCCTTTCAGCGTTCTTCGTCTGCCATAAAGAAGAGGTAAACTTCGCATTGTATATATTCGTCATCTCATCTGCCAAGATGTCAATGGGCGTCATTCCACAGATGACGAATGCTGCATCAGCTGAGACAATCTTGAATACCGAGTACACCCTTTCAGCTGTTCTTTTGTAGACTAAACTCAGTTTGTTATCGTCAAATGTAACCTGCAATGCCTTTCGCCAAACTGGAGCTGCCCAGAGCAGGGAGAAACTCACCAACTTAGCTATAAGCAACCTGGAAGCATGCCGTGGCCCTCCCACGTTTGGCATCATCCCTGCCAGGGCCACACTTACAGTGGATGTTTTGTCATAAGCGTACTGCATGTGTTGCTTATAGCTAAGTTTCCCGTCTATCATCACTCCCAAGTATTTGATGACAGGCTTAGAAGTGATAATATGATTCCCAATTTGAATACGGAAAAAATTTCTTCTGCGGCGCTTGGTGATGAGGACCGCTTCCGTTTTTTCCTCTGCAACTGTCAGACCAGAATTCTCCAGCCAACCGTTAACAGCACTGATTGCTTTGCATGAGTATAACTCAGCATCTTTGAGATGCTTTGCGACGACAGCTAGCGCTATATCATCGGCGTAACCCACCATCGTGGCTTCCTTCGGAAGGCGAAGATTAAATTCATCGTTGCACATGATGTTAGGCAGTAATGGGCTCAATATGGAGCCTTGCAAGACACCAGCGGAAATAACGTACTCCTGGAGTCCGTCAGCGGTGTCACACCAGAGCCTCCATTCAGTTAAATAACCATTGACGATAGCAGCGAGATAGGCGGGAATACCAACCTTCGTTAGGGATTTGCGTATTAGATTCCAATTGGACGAATTAGATGCATTTTTATCGTCCAGGGTTACTACCACGCAATATTTGCTAGTACTACCCCTTCCGTGAATTGCATCTTCGACCAAACCAGTAAACAATTCGGTGTCACCAATGGTTAACCTGGCTTTACGGAGCACATACTGTCGATCTGAAAGGTTGCCTTGACTCTCTGCAACCGGGAGTAATCTATTATTGAGTACCCACTCTAACATTTTCCCCACAGTGTCCAAAAGACATGAGGGTCTGTATTAGGGTGGTTCACTTGGAGGGACTAAGGTAGAAGTGCCAACTTCTGCCACTTCCATGCCGCTGGAAATATTCCCTTGGACATGCACGCTTCGATCAACTCAGCAAACATGTCCAGTCTGGATTTCACGGCAATGTTAAGGACCTTATTCGGTACTTCGTTCAGGCTTTATAATCTCCTATTCAACCGCAGATCTCCAGCAGCTCGTCTCTGGTGGCTAGCGGAATTGTCATTACTTTCAGAGGTGACTGGAATGTGTCTCTACTCTCCTATTGCTGGGGAAATAACCCCTGGATGATTTGTAGCAAGAGGGGAGGACACGTGACCTGAGGAAAAGAACGTCCTCTGAAGCGTCCCATCACGATTCTATAGGCACTCCCCCTGGGTTTACGTCCGCTTCTAATCATTGCTCTTTAAAGCATATCCCTTTGCTTCGCGGAATCGCAAGCTTGAGGGTTTGAGGCGCAAGCGAATCTGTGACCCATATGTCACTGTGACGGTTTCTATAAGGTTCACTGAACGACCCTGCAATGATTGAGGTTTATTTGAATAAACCTCATTTTTTCTGTCTGTCCATCCTTTTTACTTCATACAATAGGGATTTGGAGTCCCTGTTGCACTCCCTGGCAATCTGGCCTTTCTCTCCACACCATCAGCGACAAAACATAAGGCATTTAAAGCATCTCTTTAGTCAAGTTTGTTCTCTTAAACAGCAGACAACCCATCCAATCCGAACTTTTCCTGCCGCTAGCAACTTCTGCGCTGCCTCCGCTGGGACTCGTATTGTGGCCGCTTGAGTACCACCATATGCTTTTCGTAAACGCACAACAAACTCCTCGGCAAGATCTTCCAACTTGAATTGCTCCTTCAGAGCATAAATTTCGCCTTTCGATGAGTTCTGAACTTTATTGCGAAAGTCAACAGTTTCGCCCACGGTGGATCTTTTTAATTTCAAAATGAGGTCCCCTTTCTGGGTTCTTCGGATTCTGTTCACATTTCCGCTAAGATATTTTAGGCCGGGATCAGCTTTGACCTTTGTGATAGGACACAGCCACCACTGGAAGAATTCACACTTTTATTTTTTCTTTCGTTTTTTTTTTTGTTGGTAATTTTTGTCCATCCATCGTTTTCGTCCATTTTGGGCTTCGCAAAGCTGGCCGACTTTCTTACATTCGTTGCACGTTTTCCTCTTTCTGAACTATTAGTGTTGGTTTTCAGAATTGCCTGTTCGCCTTTTTTCCCTTTGGCACCTGCTAATTGTTTAGAGGATACCCCTCTTTTTGGCGTACTCGTTTATTTCGCCGTTATTCGATGGCTAGGCCTCAATGGGGCTGCTTGTGACATTGTTGGAACAGCAGGGTTCAGCGTATTTCTAATAATTCTTTTTTTCCATCTGTGATCTATTATAAAGGATTCTAGTAGCTCTAACCATTTCTGTATGGCTTGGTGCACGTTATGCTTGTCCTTGATAAACTCGGACAGCTCAACTATTTTTGCCACAAGCTGGGTGAAGGGTAATTCCCCCGGATTGGAACTCTGCTGTCTATGGGTCCTGACAAGGTTACTCCTTTTATAGATGTCTTCAATTTTAGCGTTTATTGACCATGCCTGTACTTTATCCTTTACCGTCTTTGACATTGGTGGAGGTCTCATAGTTGACGAACTTTTTTTGAATAGATTTCTTTCTTGGTCCTGGAGTACCTCCTGCTTCGCGCATCTTGAACGAATGCGGTGGATGTTATCGTGGTTTTTGTCGTCCAACGATCTGCTTTCACTTCATGTTTGTTTGGTCTTGTTACCGGTGTTCTCGGTAAGCTGGTACTTCGCGTGAACACCTCCCTCTCCAGATCTAAATCACTTCCAGCATTATATGCTACGGTGGCCAAGTTGTCGACCACCGAGGCACTGCGGTCGACTTGTTCACTGTAAAAAGCCGCTGGTACTGGGGTTCCGAGCTCCCGCACCGTAAGTTTGCTCCTACTCTCTTCTTCCATGGTGGTTTTATGTTCCGGGTATCCTCCCCATAGTCATTTTGGTCCACGTACCAGAGACGAGCAAACACTAGCCCGTTCACAGTCAGAAAAGAAGTGCCTGAGCACATATTTAAACATGAATAAGTATCCCTCTATCCGCCAGCTGGGGTTGCGCCTGTTGGGAGATGTGGCAACTCCTCTGTCTGTCTGTTTGTCTGTGTGTCATACGTGTTTTTCTCGAAAACGGTTATGCTGATTGACACCAAATTTGGTGGAAAGGTGGGAACTGTGAACCCTCACGTATACAGTGAGTTACGTCATTCTGCGTCAAATTTAAGGAGGGGGGGGGGGGGGGTTCTCACTGCACGCAATATAAAATGTAGTCACGTGGGGTATCAAATGAAAGGTCTCGATTAGTACTTTCCGAAGCCAGCCTTAGTTCTGACATTTGTTGGAAAGGTGGAGAGTGCGATGGGTCGAAATTGATAATTTCTTTCACGGACCCATTCTCAGAAGCTATCCAACCGAACAGTATGGAGAAAATTGGGGGGCTGTCACTATATGGTGCCCAGGCTGCAAAATACCCTCCATACCGATATCTGTTCTCTTTTGCAGCAATGTAGGCTATATATAGAGTATGATCTTACCAAGTTCCATTCAAAGTGATTTGTAGTTAAATTTTCCACGTAGTTTAGTAGACTAAGTCCATTGAATACAAACTGAGTTCCACCCAGGGTGCCATTTTCGGATCACTCTGGAGAAAGCTGCTTGGCTTTTGGTTAGATCTCCCCGAAATGGCCGTATTGATTGACAGAAATTGTACTAAAACCTTCATCATCAAAGAACCTTTTGAATCTTACTTACCATTTCGAAACCACTATTCATTATACCAAACTGCAGCCCATTATCCTTGCGAAGCTTAATGTTTCGATCTTAACATCCAAACTCGTCCATGGAAGCCATATAGAGAAATGACAGAAATATGTATGTATCATGTTAACTGATAAACCACAAATCTGAAATATGCTGAAATGTGTTATTCATTGCCTTTGTGTACTTGGAATTTCTGCTATTGAATTTCAACCTAAACTTATTGAATATGTGTGAGGACTGCATGATACAATGCAGAATTCAATTGTTACTTTGATATTGTATTGTGGTGGCATCTGAACTGCATCGGTCTCGAGCGAAGTCCATTTGTTTAGGATTTGAGTGTAATGCTATCTATCAACTCGGATTTAAGTGTAATTGATCCCTTTGGAAGCTTTATTTACTTGAATTTGAATTTTAGATACTCAATTGATTCGTTCAGTTTCTATTGACGTTGTTGATTGTTGTTATTCGAGTGGATTTCCGGAAATTTGATCTCTATAAATTGTTGATATTTGTGGAAGAATTGGAAGGAGATAATCGCAACTTTATAGAGGAAAGGTTGGTGGACAGGCAGAGATCTACTAGTAACCACTTCAATATTTAAGGTCGGTTTGATACTATTCAATAGATAGCAACACAGACAGCTACACCATATACATACAGCAGCTCCATAAGATAAATGGAGGTCAGAAGTAACCCCGCCCCGCCAAGTAAGCTGGCATTTAAGGCTCATCACCAACTGTCATCTGTCACTAATTAATAACGCTTCTGTTTCCCGGGAACAAGAAGCCTTCGCTTCAGAAATCTCCTGGGAAGGAATCCTTATACTAAACAGTGATCGGACTTCAACTTAAAGAATAATGCGACCCAAGTTGATCAATAAAAACTACTTGGGGTCAATGGTGTTATGGAGAGGCCCTGGAGTACCGGTGTCTAAGTTAAGGTAAACTTAAGATTGGAGGCAATGAAACTTCAAAAACCACTGAAAGGAAGCAAACGGAGTGGGAGCCACGACCGCGATATATTTTGAAAACACTCTTTACAATACAAAGGACTGAGGACCTTCCAAAGGCAAAATCACTATTAATGGATTAAGGACACCAATTAAAACGCTTACGTAAGTATCAGTTCTCCTTAAAAGTAGTACTGGTTTTTAGCGAATGTCTGGACCAAAATTAACTTGAGACAAGGCACTATATTCCAGGAAGCTATTCTACCCGGAATATGAAGTTCCGAATGCTCACCTTGTCATCAATCCACTTGCGCGATTCAGTGGACTAAGGTTTGAGTACTGATCACGGTGCTGCTTGTCAAACCGTGGGATGACACCACTTTGCATTATTGGTTCTAATCCAAATGGAAATAGAATAAGCTGAATCCCAAAGTGGGTTCTGATAACATTGGTAATGGGAAAACTTGTTCTTCCATTTCATTAGTAGCGCATTGTTTGAGTACAGATGAGTTTCAACTGACAACCTTACGAGCAATCAGAATGACTACTTTCCGAACAGGAGTAGGTTGAGGAGTTGTCGCCTGGATGTGCGTAACTAGAGAGGAACTGGCATTAAGACTTCGCCAGCTGTCATTATGAGAAGCTTGCTTCCAGTTTTTGATAACAGCATCAGCCAATGCTACTGAGACCCCAATTGCTGGTTCAGGTCAGGGCATGGGGAAAATTGAAGCCTCATTTGCTAAGGCATCCGAGATTTCATCCCCCTCTACACCACAATGACCAATCTAGAAACAGAATTCAATCGTTTTCTATATTCCTGAACGATTTTCGAAGTGATCAAAGTACTACTCAACGCCCTCAATGCAGTTTGACTATCGCTACAGATTGCGATGCGCCTGCCCTTCAACCGTTCGTCAGTCATCCCTTAGGATTGCATACACTTCAGCCCGAAAGACCGTTGTGTACTGTCCCAAAAGAAAAATCCCCTTCTCGTTTTTATTCGAGAAGTAGACTCCTGCCCCAGGTCCACTTTTTGCTTTTAAGCCCCCTCTGTAGAAGACGTCAGTATATCCGGACACGCATTCTTCTGGTTTGCCTCAGTTTTCTCTCCGTTTCAGATGTATGGGGATCTGAGAATCGGAAAGCATTGCGAAAACTAGATTTACTTCTCCCAATAACTCTTCCAATGGTGTGTGCCACCCACGTCCACTGTTTTCCCATAGATCTAATCGAATTAGTCTATGAGCTATTCTCATTGCAGTGCCCTGAATAAACAAATGCAAGGGCGGCAGATTGAGTAACGCATTCAGAGCTGCGTCGGATGTGGTTCCCATGGCACCGGTGATAGCCTGACACACAGTTCTTTGCAGTGTGTCTAGTTTACAGCGAAAACTCTTTTGTTTCACCTGATCCGACCACACTACGGATGCATAACCGAACATCGGCCTAATGATAGCAATATATGTCTACATTACTACCTGAGGCCTAAGTCCCCATGTTGAGGCAAAAGTCCGCCTATACAGCCGGTAAGTTGTGGGAGCACGTTTGATCTTTATCTCTACATGTGTGTTCCAAAGAAGCTTCTTGTCTAGAATATGATAAATCCCAGATATTTGACTTCTTCAGAGAGTTGAAAGATTGTACCCCATATATCTGTAAGGCAAAGACCATTCAGTTTGCTCCTTTTTGTAAATAATATCATTGTGGTTTTATTTGGATTTACTGAAAGTCCATGCCTGAGATAACAACTGTCAATCAAATCAACGACGGGTTGTGTATTTCTACACACCATTCCCAGACCTCGACCAACACCCAGCACAGGCACGTCATCCGCATAAGCTTGAGCGTGTATTGGCAGATTTTGCAGTTCGCATAGTAGTAAGTCGATCAGCATACTCTACAGAAGAGGAGATAGCACACCTGCTTGAGGGCAGCCTTTGACGCTTCCGTAGTTAGGTAGAGTTCAACATCCATTTCAGCACACAATAATCTCTGCGTTAGCATACCTTAGATGCACTTTATTAGTGTTTCGTCAACACCACGCCCTCTGACGGCTTCACAGAGCTTTTGGAAGGGCGCACAGTCAAAAGCCCCTTCAATGTCCACGAACACCCCCATTGAGTACTCACCCTACAGAGTTGAATCCTCTATTTTTGAAACTAAAGAATGAAGAGCAGACTCACAGGACTTTCCACGTTGGTAAGCACGTTGGTTTTCAATTAGGGCTTGCGACCTTAGCGCCTTCTTGTGAATGTGACACTCAACAAGTCTCTCCAGACATTTCAGTGAAAATGATGTTAGGCCGATTTGCCTGAAGTTCTTTGGATTTGATTTGATTGGACCTGGATTACCTTCTTCTTCTGCCAAGAAGAAGGCAGGTAGCCCAGAGCAACCCATCCACGAAAAATATTTCTTAGAAGTTGTTCTAACTACTCTATACCCTCCTTCAGCATCGCTGAGTAGATGCGGTTCATGCCAGATGTTTTGAAGTGTTCAAATGTTAGTATAGCAGATTTCGTCTTTTCATTGATAACAACCGCTCTCGAAGAGTCCCAATTCCTCTTGCTACACTTTCATGTTCAAGGATTTGTAGAAACCGCCAATTCACTTCTTCCCACTACTGAGCCCGGTTCTCCCGGGTGGTGTAGTTCCAAGAGAGTCTGTACAGACTAAACTCTGGAGTTCGTGAAAGTACGATCCGGTTTTTATGGGGAGTCAAACTTGGCCGAATCATCCTTACTAAGGACTCTGAACCGCCTGGAATTCTCTTTTCACCTTCCAGTTCCTCACAGTATGCTCTAAAAGAGTCTCGTTTCGAACGCTTTACGAGCCTCTGATATTCACCCTCTGAGTTCGGGAAGTTTAGCCAGCCTTCATCTTTATTGCTTTTTCAAGCACGATTGAGAAGTCGTCTGGTTGATTTCCTGAGACTCTGCAGTTCTTTGTTCCACCATAGAACCGTTTTACCACTTTGGCCTCGGGAAATAGGACAAGCCTCTTTAAAGCACTCCAAAAGTGTATGATTTAGAGTTTTCAATCCATCGCCAAAGGATTCCTTAGTCGGCTAGGGAGCTCAACTTTGTCACCAAGACGCTCATTGAAATTCGTCCAATCCGTTTTCCTAGGAGTCGGTCTTTGTATTACACGCTATTCACCTGCAATAGTTAGACTAAATTCTAAATAACGGTGATCTGAGAGATGTGATCTGAGAGTAAGACTGCATCTAGCACTCACCAGTTTCTAATCACCTCTGATAACTTTGTGGTGCAGATTGTTAGGTCAATTACTTCACTTCTTCTAGGCCCTACGAACGTAGGGCGCACCCTACGTTCGCGATGATCAGAATAGCTGAAGTGATAAAATCAAACAGCTTCTCTCCTCTAGGATTGCATTTGCTATCGCCCCAACAAAAATGCTGGGCGTTCGCATCACACCCTATTAAAAGTTCAAGGCTACTTGATTCTGCATACACTACCAGATTCCTTAATTCTCGCATTGGCGGAGGGTGCAAAGAATCAAAGGGTAAGTAAGCAGAGACAAGTCTGACGTTTCTCCTCTTACCATTAATGTGGTATTGTAAGTTGACCGCAACAAGTTCCTGGGAACAGAATTGTCTCAGCATGGTTGGGTCTAACAATTTTGACATCAGAACGCAGGCCCTCGGTCTCGAGGATCTTTCATCGAAGAAGGTTGATCCCCTCGACTGATCCAATACCGCAGATTCTGTTAAAACGAACCCATTACTCTTGAACCAGAAATATATAAGGACAGTCCTCCGACTTTGCCAGTTTTGCCGCCAGTAGTTAGGAAGAAGGTTTGGCATGCTGAAGGTTGATTAGACTAACTCTTATGTTTGTGGCCATAAGTGCAATCTAATATGAAAACCGCTGCTAACTGCAAAGTCTGCTGCGTTCACTGGGGTTACGAGCTTGTCCTCACCTTCCGCCGAAAGTTCCGCTTGGTTGTGTCTGATTTCTCTGGATATCGCCACACTTGGTGGTGTAGCAACGTCCATGCCCTCATTTCCTAGAAACTTGGCCTTCTTTTGCAGTGTCTTCCGTTATCGTCGGCTAGAAGCTCTCCCGGGTTCACCGAGTCCGGCTGCATGAATCTGTTTTCACATACCGGCGTTAGACCCGTTGCGTCCACATTACTAGCTTCCGTTTTTCCGGGTACAGGCGGAGGAGAAGGTTCTGACAGGCAAGCCTGTAGTTCCTTCTCGTTTGCGGCTAAAGTTTCCATCTGCCGAGCCTTCTTCCCCTGTATTTTAGAGGAGTTAGGCAACAGTGTCACCGACAGGCCGACCGTAGTCGAATTTCCAATTCCTCTCATTAAGGGAGTTGCTGTACTTTCCTTTTTCGCTGACGCGTCGTAGACACTGGGTGTAAACTTTGCACAGAAGTGGAGAGCTTATCTTCCACAGATTTCTCCGTGGGGGAACATGAATTTGGTGAGGGCTCCAAAATCCGTGCTTCGGTCACGACCTGATTACCACTTGGAGAGTTGCAATTCTTTGTTTCTATCTTCATGTGTTTTCGAACACCCTTAGTGTAATAGTAAACTACCACAAGCTCCCCCACCTCGACAAGGTGGTGTCCTAGGGGGTGTCATGGCCTTTGTTTTACCAGGGAAAATAAGTCGATTTCAGAAGAGCCCCTTTTTGCCGAGACTAGGCTAGTTGAAACTGGGTTTCGCCTGCACCCAGAGTTCACCGTTTACAGTCATATCCCAACCCTTCTGACCATTCAGCCCTCGGCAAGGTATTCACACCTTGGCTTAGTGTTTTGATTATGACTTTAACTTCTAGTGTCACCTCTGGTTTTCCGGAGGATTCTCCTTTCTGAGCTCCCTTTCCACGACAAGGTACATAATCGTCCAGGTGCATAATAACTTTACATAAAAGGACTTAAATGTGTACAAATGCGGTGGACGACGCAACGATTTTTAGGTATATATCTGGTCAATAATCGTGCTGAGGTTAATAAGCCATAAAACCTAATATTTATTTTCATAGTTTAAATCTGACAAATAAAAAGACAAACGTTATTCAGCTGGAAAATATTCTTCATGACTTTTTAATCAACAAATTTACTTCAATTTCGTCTCCTGGAATCATGTTTGCCCTACGCATTAACTCGTATGACTAGGTGTATACACACCTTTCATATCAAAGCCAACTCTCTGTTTTTCATTTTCACATCCATCAGCCGCGTCAATCCCAATTTCTGCTTTATAATTTTTTCAAGAAAAAACAAACATGATACTGCCAATTGCGTATTTGCGCCACTCCTCCCCACCTCGCGCCAGTGGCTCCTTTAGGAATTTCCATAGTCAAAAATCGAGTGAGGAAAATAGAAAACGATTGCCACTAGAGGAAAGCCTAGGAAAAAGTACAGACAAGAATACCTCAAACCGCCCCCCTTCCCCCTCCACTTCATTCAAAGGAAACCAAATTTCAAGCCCCTGAGAAACACTTTCCCTGGTATGTAAGTCCTTCGCCACCGTATTCACTCACTTACCCTTCATTCTGTTTCCGGAATCCTTGTGATGTGTGCTCACCAACAAAATTTCACTTTTATGGAGAATATTGAGATCAGATGGATGCGGAAAAACTTCCTATCTTACATGCTGCATGAGGTGACATTTTTTTAGCAAGGAGGTGTGAAAACCGGGCGTAGACAAAGCAGGCGTGGGGGTTGGGGGAAACAAGCTGAATGAGACTAGAAATCGAATGAAAATACACACAGACAGAGAGACACGGCAGTGAAGGAAGATGACACCGAAAAAAGGAAAACATATACGCAAACACCCCAAGGGATGCTCTGGCGACGTATATCAGCGAAAGTCAGAAAGCATCCCTAGAAGTGCGTTCTACTCGTGTCTATGTACTCAGATCGAGAGTTCCTCAAATAAGTCTGTCACATCCTTTTCATATGTGAAATGTTTTCCCTTTTGAGAGGATTTCGAATCTTCATTTCTTTTCATTTTCAGCTTGGTGTGTACGGATATTTGTCGGTCTCCTCCTACACGGTGTTTTCCTAGTTCGCCCCCTCCCCCGCGACCCATTAGTCTACTGTTGGCTGCGTAAAGTGTTTGGCACACAACAGACAACGTGAAATACATTTGGATGGGAAAAAAATGCTGAGGAATTGTTGAGGCTTATTCTGTCGCTTACTTCCTACAAAATGATGGACTCAACGACTTTGATGGTGTTTTCCGTTTTCCCAGCTTTTTTTAGATCTTGTACACCTCAACTTGAATTGACAAGAATGTTGTTTTCTTCAAGGACGAAATCATCTTGAAATCAAATCGAAATAGGTGACAAAAAGTGCTCTCGAGTAGGTCGTTGAGTGGGAAGTGGATAATGGAAAAAGCTGGGAAATTTTAAACCTTTTCGTCCTGCAGCACTTGGGCTGCTTACGGGCTATTTCCACCCTTTTCGCTCGCCGAATCGATCGGTGACACTTAAACACCCTCTTAATAGAGCGTTATCTCGAGAAAATTATCGAAAACGGAGGAATTGCTACCGCAGTAACAATCAATTTCACAAATCGTTTCAATTTCAATCCTGTCTCTCCCGTTTGTGTTTCTCGTGGTGGCAACTTTGTCTTCATCCGGTCCTGGACTTGGAGGAGGGGCGGCAGCATAAGTGTCGAATAAACTTCATCCCTTCCTCAATTCGGGCAACAATGATACCATAACAATCAAATATACACAACGCAAGTTATCGGGTTGTTAAAATTAATGGACAAAAGAATGCTGAAACCAATATGAAGTCGGTGGAAGCTGCTTGTTCGCCTGAACATTCCATTCCATCGCCGTCCTCACGTAACGTTCGCTTGACGGTGGAGAAGGACTCGATCGAGGGGTTGGCACCAGCAATCGACCATCAGTAGTAATGCAACGACGGCAATATGGGCCATTATTGGGGGTAATTCAGTAGACCAGAGAAAATGGGATAAGGGAGCGTTGGCAAATCTTTTCTCTTGCATAAAATCTTTTCGATTCGGTTTAAAGGAGGAAATTCGGGAAAATGATTTCCTTTTGGTGTTATTACACACGGGAATTATCCAATGTTCCTTTCACCATATTTTGTCTGATTTCTACGAATTTATTTTGCTTTATGTGGGGATTTTCGCTCCTTGTGCAGTTGTACGGGAAAATCGATTGCGGAGGTAGTTTTTCTTGTTTTTCCCACTGCAGAATTTAAACGATGATAGCTCAAATGTGATATGAAATGGCGTAATAATTTCAGATTATGTTAATTCACAGTAATAAGGATTTAGTACGCTTTCTGATAAGGCGGAAATTTATGGTGATAGGAATGATAGACGTTTGGGTTAGATAATTTGATCTTTTGTGAAGCTATGTTGGGCGTGATTCAATGCTTTTGACGGGAAGAGATTATGCTGATTTAAGCCCCCTCCTTCACTGCAACGAGCAGAGTCTAAAAAGGTGATTAAAAACCCTCCTGGAAAGAGTGTAGCTCCATCAAGGTGGATGGTTGAGGTGGCCCTCAAAATATTCATTTATAAGTGACCTTTGTCCAAATGTATTGAAATGCTGGTCATGACCCAATGTAGGTAGATAAAAGAGCCCAATTAGCACTGTGGGGTGCTACTTTCATTTCACAAGCTTCTCTGACCGCGACTGCTGTTGAATGGCCAAGGGCAACAAAATTTAACCAGCCTACACCTTCGGTACCAACTCGTAGGTTCACGAAGAATAATATCTTCAACGTCCAGCTACAACCAGCGATCTCTTTAGAATCTGGGTACCCCATTCTCAATCAGTGGACTGCAGAATAAACTGACGTGAAATATCCTTGGGAACCAACCTGTCCCTCTCTGAGGTGATATATGGCTAGAAGTTAACCAATTTCTATTCGTAAGTGGGTGCTAATAGCGTCACTCTATGCGAGGTAACCCTGTTATTAACACAATGCTACGCTACGGATCTAGACAGAGGAGTCAAAGAACTCCTGCCCCAAACCAGGCTTTTATGCAAAACGTGCCCATTAGATAGTTTGCCGTTGGGGTAACTGACTGTATTCGAACAGAGCCTCAACGATAACTTGTCGCCTCAGTGAGTAAGTTTAACCTTACCGTATTGCGGTTAGCTATAGCACACAACCTGGCCCATCAAATGGAGGCACATCCCCGCAATACTAAAAGCCAGGTGATTATACTCCAAGAGAGCCAAGGTTATCATTGGCTTACTGCGAATATGTCAACCAACAAAGACCACTGCTCACAAAGAGGGTCAGGCGAAAATATGACTGAGATCAGTATATCAATGTCAGGAAGGATACAGGCCTCAGTGGCCAAATCTCCCATCGGGCGCGTGCCTTCGTGTGGACAAAGGAACGCTCAGTGGATGCATTATGGGCATGCACAGGAGATGTGCGCATATGGACATGCTTATGCGCAAGCTGGGTAGATGGGAAGCAAACGCCCACCCGTGGATAAAAATTGGCTACGGGAGGGACGCCTAGAAATCAAACCAACTACGGACGAGAAAGGTAGTTTTTTTACGGTGCAAGGTGGCAGTACCGGCGGTTTTAAGAGTGGACCAGTGGGCTCACGGTCGTCGATATCGAGCGGTGGCAGTGCCTCAGTAATGGGAAACTTAGTAACTTTGGCATCTAATGCTACAAGGGATCTTAGTCGAGTGGAAATGAGATCTACACCGGATCCTTTTCCCCGCTCAAAGCTTGGGAGGACGCCACTGAGGGCAACATTACCCCTAGGTAGTCGAAATTCGCCGCGGGACACGGAACAGTATTTGGAAAGTCCTCAGACTGACAAAATTATCGATGTTGTTAAAGACGATCGTGGAAGGTAGTTTGTAGCCTTCCAACAGCGTTTATTTCATTCTGGGAATGCATAAATTAAATCTATGAGTTCATTAAAGAGAGGCGGAATATCTACCAAAATATGAGGTCTCTGATACGTGGCGTTAAGTTGTCCATTATTAGGGCGGTGAAGGAGAAAAACGCCCGAGCGTCATGTTAAAAGTCACGAGGGAGACGCAGGTGCCGGCTCCTCACCATAAGGTAGTTGAGAACGCGGACAAACGGAGTGGGGATGGAATAAGTGAAACATTGGTGTCCAACAAGCGGCCAAGAAAAAAAAGGTCTCTGCACCGAAGAAAGCTGTGGCGGAGAAAGTTTCGGATAGTTCTTCGATTACGGTCCTAACTTTGCAAAAAGGTGAAGAGCCTACAGCTCGTAAGCCCGAAGAATGGACAAAGGAAAAAGGAGAAAAAGAAGAGTTACCGGAAATAATTATTATTTCCAAGAAAGGAGATATGTCTTACGCCGATATCCTTCGGAAAGTCAAATCCAATCCAGAATCGACCGACTTGGGCTGAAGTGTGAGTCGTATCAAGGAAGAGGTGCTGCGAAAACAACAGATACTGATCGAGTGCAAAGACCTAGACGAGGTCACATCAGGAGAGGATATCTGTACTGCGCTAAGGGAACAATTACACCTACACCTACAATTACCGAAATAGAAAAAAGTGCTACCAAAAGGATGAAAAGGGCATATGGGGTACACAGGCCGCTATTATTAGCTTTCCGGTGGAATCAGGGATTTTTTTTTTTTTTTTTTGGGAGTAGGGTAGGTGAATGCGTTTACGCACAGAGTGTTGGACTCCCGCAACTGCACGCTGGCGGACTACCAACTAAACACCTCCCTGTCATCAGAGAACTAGCCTGGAACCGTTTGACACATTACTTCGGGCTAGCCCTCCCGCTCTCCCGGCTTTGGGAGCCTTCAAGTCAGGAAATTCCCTTCACCAACAGGAAGGGAGGGGAGGAAGGGAGTTGTTGTTAGTTCAGGGAACCCCTTACCGTCCGATCCGTCTGCTGGTCGAGTTCAATCTTCTTCGTAGTAAGAAGAGCCCGAACATAATGCGCAATACGATTCCAGCTGCCAGCGCTCTTCAGCATCTCTCCCACAATGTTATCTGGAGAGAGCTCCCCTGTGTCTGCATAAAGCTGCTGGCGGAGGCCGTCCCACCTCTCGCAAGAGAAAAAGGTGTGTTCAGCGTCATCCGCCACTCTATTGCAGAACACACAATCAGGAGATCGCGCCTTCCCAACCCTGTGCAGGTAAGACTGAAAACCTCCATGCCCACTTAGAAGTTGGGTAAGGAAGTAATCAATCTCACCGTGCTTTCTGTTCAACGATGGGTCTAATTTGTCGATGAGCCGCGCAGTCCACTTGCCCCTTGGCTCATTTTGCCAAGAAAGTTGCCACTCGTTAAGGGTGCGTTGACGTTCTTCACGGGCAACCACTTCTCTTAAGTTTTCGCTCTTACGGCGGTAGATAGCTTTGCGCTCCTTGGCAAGGAGGGCAACGGGGATCACTCCCGCAATCACCATCAGAGCCGGTTCGGAGACGGTGCGATAAGCAGACGCCACTCGCAAAGCTCCCCGCCTCTGCACTTGAGCGAGGCGTTCACGATGCACCTCCTTGTCAAGGGCATCAGCCCATACCTCCGCACCATAGAGAAGGACGGACTGCGTTGCTCCCAGGAGGAGACGTCTCCTAGTTGATATAGGGCCCCCGACATTCGCCATTAGCCGACTCAAGGCCGCGACTCCTGCTGCAGCCCTGTCCGCGGCTGCTTTGATTTGCTCGAAGAAGCTCATCTTCGAGTCGAGCATTAAACCAAGGTATTTAATCACTGGTTTTGACTCTATAGTCAACTCGCCGATCGATATGGGACGCAAGGTCGGGATTCTCCTTCTGGTCAGGATGACTACTTCGGTTTTTTCCAGCGCAGTGGAATCAGGGATTAAACTGATTACTGTGGGCAAGGTAAGAATAGGTTGGGTAGTGCGCCGACTCCTGTGCTTCAAATGCCTCGATTTCGGTCACTTTACTGCAGCATGTATAAGTGAGCAGATAGGTCGATAAGATGCAGGAGTGTGGAGAAGGGGCCACCTTATCAACGATTGCACGGGAGAGAGCTGAATCGTAGGTCTAAATGAGATTGATACAAATCAATCGCAACCACTGCAAGGCAGTTCAAGACTTGCTTTTACAAACCATTCGGGAGTCGAATGTGGATGTGGCGGTAATATGTGAACCTTACCGAAATTACGCTGGTGCTATGTGGGTGAAAGATTCATCGAGAAACGCGGCTATATGGCCATGTAGACCGCAATCTTTTCAACAAACAGGAGCCGACTTTGTAAGGGCAAAATTCAAACGCATCCATATCTACAGCTGTTATGCTCCTCCAAGTGCAACATTAGCGTAATATGAGGACATGCTGGACAGATTGGTGTTGGATGCTAGGGATCACAGCCCCAAAATCATTGCCGACGATTTTTACGCGTGGACTTCCAAATAGTGAGTGAACACTTCACTCACAGTGATTACCAGACCATCTTTCTCGACATCAGGAACGGAGGGGCTGACAGTCGAGTGAGCAACAAAAGCACAAAAACCAGGATAGCTGGGAGCTTTTGAGGAGGAGACATTCTTGGCGGCTTTAAAAGGAGGTTACGACCCGAAAGGAACGATGCTGGAAAAAGGAAGTCAGTTATGCCAACGGGTAATTGAGGCGTGCGACTCTACAATCCCGCGACGCAAGTTTCACTACAGTAGGAAACCAAACTATTGTTGGAACCAAGAAATCCCGCTGTTGAGAGCATCGTATCTGCGAACGAGGAGGCTTTGCCACAGAACAAGAAGAACATCGGCAGTCGGAGAAGAAATACCGCCATCTTCGAAGTAGCCCTAAGAAAGCTATACGGGAAAGTAAACGCAATTGCTACAAGCAGTTGTGCCTTGAGGCGAATAGGAACCCGTGGGGCACTGCTTACAAGGTTGTAATGAACAAGATTCGTGTACAAAAATCACCCCAAGTGACGTGCCCGCGACTCTTGTTCAAAATAATGACAATAGGAAGAGAAAGAACATCAATCAACGGTCCAACAGGACGTCTTTACAATCCCAGTGGTAACCGAGGGGAAACTACTGGAGATCTGTACACGAATTGGAGATAATAAGGTTCCTAGATTGGACGGGATTCCGAAGAAAGCTTTGAAGTTGGCAGCTAAAATTAAGCCCGCATGGTTCATAAGTACATTTAAATCGTGCATGGTGGAAGGAGTGTTTCCGCGCAGTGAAAAAGACAAAAGTTGGTTCTGCTACCGCAGCCCCAAAAATACACTATGGGGAAGATGTTTGAGGGGGTTATATACAACAGGCTGCTTCCATTCGTTGAGCTAGCAGATGGTCTATCGAAGCAGCTTATCGCAGGGGTGGTGAAATTCATCCCGTGAGACGCGGCTCCTGTCTGGGCATGCGCACTGGATAACACAGTGAACCAGCGATGGGTAAGTTCGGCATGCCGGCCAATCGCGCTGAGGGTGTGCAGTATATATAGGACGGTATCTGATAAGGGAGTATGTGCCCATGCCGCCATGCCCGAGGACCCTTACCATGTTATATTCCACTGTCCAAAATTCGCGAATAAAAGAGGGAGGTTAAATGATTCCCTCAATGCAGTTATTGGACCCCATAGTTTCGTAGTGGAGATGCTGAGGTCTGTAGCAAATTGGAGTGCGATAAATGCAAAAGTAACTGTGATAGAGGAAAAGCTGCAGGAACTGGAACACGCCCGGAAAGCACGACGGACGCGTTGGGCTAGTGTGAACCAGAGCCCTTCTCGCGAAGTAATATTTCACGGTGGTCCAGCGAGGATGTGGTCGGAGAAGTGGGCGTGGGTTTAGTGGGTGATAATCTCACATACCGCTGCAACCTCTTACAGCAGCGTCTTTTTAAGGTTTCCACCTGGAAAACGTTATCCCTGACCGCGGAATGCAGGCAAAGCATCCGTAGATGTGCGTGAATGGGCCAAAAAGCCTGCCCGGGAGTAAAAATTATATAATAATCGTTGGCGCAATAATCCATATTGGATCAGGGCCTTGAAGTGTGTTAGAGCACTTCATTCAAGACCGTAACGGTACACTAGGAGGCAATGTGGTCAGCATTGCGCTCGCCCGAGATTATTACCCTGATTTGACTCAGGTACTCATTCACTGAGTCGACTGGTGTCCGACGTCAAATCACGATACAAATTCCACTGCCACCAGTGAGATTTGAACCGCGACCTTCCGTACGTAAAAATTGGCTATGGGAAAAATATGTAGAAATAAAATCAAACATGAAGGAGCAGAAGGATAACAAAGTGACGGTGCAGGGCTTCGAAAAACCCATTACCGGTGGTTTTTGGGAGCGGGCAAGCGGGCTCTCCGCGGTCGATATACAACGACTCCTGTGTCTTGGTAGTGGGCAGCTTGGCTGCAATGGCTTCTAATGGTACAAGTTTACGGGAAGAATTGGAACTGGTTCCATCAACGAACTCATTCAGAGGAAGCTCAATTGTCCGCAGATCGCCGCCAACAAGGGCACAAGCCCCCGCTATCGGTACCCTCAGTGATAAGCGTGTAACCGTAGCATTCGATAAGGAAGCACAAAGGAGGCGGAAATGGGGAAGAGGCTACCCGAAAGATTGCTCGAATCAACAGGCCTGCAAACCCCGTAAAGGAAAAAAGGCTCAAGTCCGAAAAAAAGAGGAGCACGTCAGGACGACGGCGAATGCTGCCGCGAAACTGTGACAGCCGCGACTTAGGAAAAAGGAAACAGATCTCTAAAGGCGCATGTGAAAACCTAAAGAAAGGTGGTACTTCGGTTCCAGTAAGGAAACCTTATGTGGGAGTCCAAAAACCAACAAAACCGAACAAATTCTTGAGCCAATCCATCGGAAACTCGGTGAGGCAGGAAGCCGGGACTAGCAGGCCGATCTGCAAAGTTGCAAATGAGATCACCATGAAGGAGGAGGTTCCCGAAGCCTTTGAGAAGCAATTCGATGTTTTCTGATTAGAAGAGTTAGCGATAAAAACGCTAAGGAGAGCCCACGGGGAACCAAAATCTTTAGTTTATCAGTGGAGGCAGCACACAAACTGTTAGCAATAGGGAGTGTAAGAATAGGCTAGGTTATAAGCGAGCTTAGGGAGCAGGAGGTATTGATGCGATGTTTGCATTGTGAACGCATTTTCATTCATTCATTTTCGGTCGTGTGAAGACATTTTCAAATACAAAGTCGTAGCAATGCAGGAGATGCGGAGTAGAAGGCCATATCACTAACGACTGAGAAGTTGACCCAAATTACTTACTGTGCAAAGGGGAGGAGGGGTGGACCATCGGCACATTGCAGGCAGCAATGCTTGGAATACACAAGACTGCTTAACACAAGTCGGAAATTAGGTTGATACAAATTAACCTCATCCACTGCCAAGCAGCGCAGGACCTACCCTCGCAAACCAACCGTGAGTAAACCCTCAACGTGGCCATAATTAGGGAGCCAGTTCGAAATCACGTTGGTCGCATTCCTTTTCGATTTTTCCCCAGTTCACTCTCCAATGGGCTGTCCGCTGCTGCTGTTCTCATTGGGAGGTGCAGTTATTTCTGTTTTCTCTTACTCTCCATGTCCGCCTATAGTACAAAATTCTGTCCAGGAGCTCCTCCAGCTTCATCAGCCCATGTTTCACTACTTTGCTGACGTTTTTCTGGAAGAAAGTAGCAGATCGCATGCATTTCTTAATAAGCCCTTCCTCTTCAGTTTTTGCCAGAGAAGCCCTCCTACTCGCCTTATACATATTTCAAACTAAGACTTTGCGAGCTGTCCTCTCCTTCTGCACATCCCGATGTCTCGTCGGGTATTTCAACTCTTGCTACTATCTTCTCGTTTGTTTTGTGTTTGTTCATCATTTAAGTTTTCACCAGTGGATCGTGTGCAAGGGAGCGGACCACAATAGTTAGGAATGGGTACACCCTTGGGGACAAAGTTCCTACCCCAGTTCCCTGAGGTCTGGCCTACGATTAGCTCATCCCGGAACTCACGGACAGATCAGCGCTCACTCGGGGCAACGCGGTCTGCTAATACCGATTCAATGCATAATACCCGACCAGGGTCACGAAGGGGCTGGCTCCTGATACACGCCACAACTACCTTAGCAGAGCTAGGCTCACATCGACCCAACGAAGTAGTTGTCGACGGCTCCGGAAACTCTCAGTGTTTCCCGGCATGTATTGGTCATTAGCAGTTCGCTCTTCACCGAGAAACTTTCTCGAGGCTACTACTTAAGGCAGAGGTATTATGCCAGGAAGGGGTCAGAACGCTACTCTCCTTATCGTAGCGACCCGTTAGGGATCGTTAATGACTCCTGAGGATGGGGGGGGGGGGGGGGGTTGAGACTCGAAAAAATTCAACAAATGAACCAAATTTTAATTGTAGATTGGAAGATTCAGTTTTTTTATGAAAGAAGGGAAAGGACATCGATAGTTTTTATAATGCCTGAAGCTTCAGGTTTTTACGGCCCCTTTCAAAATTACATTATTAAAGTTCAAATGATGACAATATTTCTGCTGCATTTGCTAAGAAAGCGTATTTACATTCATGAAAATTCGGCGCTATTATTATCTTCTTCGGCTTCAATTCCAATATCAACTTAAACTTGTCAAGAAAGTATCTAACATCTTCAAAAACATCTTTCAGAAAAATGTCTTATTCTTGGCTCTTTTGATTCAATATGTCAGAAATGGTATAAAGACACGATTTTCCCAAAATAAACTGAACGTGGGCATAAGACACCACACATTTTTTTCTGGTCCCATATATCTATATTATCTGATCGAAATTATCAAGGAACATTTCTTCCTAAAATGTTTCCATTGACTTCGCTTTGTTGCGTAACGAAAATCAAAGTGAACTCCAACCTTGCAATTAATAGGATTCCATGGGACGACCTTTGTTCCGTTCAAACAAATTTTCCTGAAGAATGTGGGTGGAGATTGTTTTGTTCTTCCGAATTTTTCTGCCACTTCTTGCTAATTTCCGGCTGAAAGAGTCGACTATTTCCGTACAATCACGAAATCTCCAAAAGTCCACCTACTTCAAGGATTAATCCATCCTGAAATACTATTCCATTCAAAAATTTCGCCACACGCGCCCTACCAAACTGAAAACGGAGGGAAAAATCGGCTTGCATAAGCTACCTCGAAAGGACATTCAATCGCTCCTGGATTTCACTAAATTATCAGCTGAAACGTCCTTTGCCAACGTCTCCAGGAGAGCCACGACGAAAATGCGGTCAAATTAAAAAGGAACTCGAAATTCATTCATAACTTCTTCACAATGCTGCGACTCTTCACGTCCTATATGGAACCTCTTTCTAAAGCGCAGGACTCCTACGGCAGAATTATGTGCTGGATCCACATTTCCTGGCTGGAGAACATTTTTAGTACATTTCCCCAACATATGAACCTTTCTTAAGAAAATTTCAGTTCAGCATATTGTCCTATCTTGCAAGATTGTGTGTTTGAATCCTTTGAATGTTTTTATTCGACACGTTCCCTGTTTCGTTTCGGAATAGTCCTTAAGGGGATTATTGAAGTGTACGCATGCTTGGTTCATTAACGGCACACCAGATGTCGTGTTGCATCGCAATTCCAGATATCCTTGCACGGTGGATATTAGTTTAATTGAAACTGTCGTCGCGGATAGTCCTTGAGGCGAGGGTATTCAACGCTGTATATCCTACGTAAGGACAGTTCGTTCGATTCGGATTTGGTATTTTACTGGTATACAATGCTCTGGCTTGAGGTAGTCCTGTCGGGAAGGCGAGTAGATTGTGATGATAATTCAGGAAAAAGATTGCCCTCAGTCGTATCCTGTAAAGCTAACTAACTGAAAAAGCGAGTTTTCAACTTCAATTTCGGAAGGTGGTCGTGTCCTTTAGAAGTCTATAGTGCGACTATCTTCAATCGTCCTTGCAGAAAGCCTAAACTTCCGCCTAGATACTATTAAGATGCAGTTTATCTTCTCCTTGCTTCAAGATAAACCAGTTGTGCCTAAACTAGGCTCTTCTTCCTTCGTGCATGTTTTCCAGAAATAGGGCGGCACCCATGCGTGAATACACCCCGGTGTAGAGATGAGTGTTTTGAATCCTTAAAGCAAATTTTGTTGAATTTCGCCGAACGACGGCCAATAAGGTGGCATTCACTGGAGTTCAGAAGTGACTGTTCCGGATTTTGTCCCATTTGAAGTTACTTTGAAAGAGGGTTGTCAAAAAGTTGCTTTTGGAAATGTTATGGTGTGTCCTGGAGTGTCAGTGAATCATAATAAATATTATTTCCGTAACGTGTGCGGTAATTCAATTTGTTTCAGTGATTACGGAATGCTGTGTGAGTTCTGTGATTAAGTGCAATCTGTTGTATGAAGTGAATAAAACTCAGCAGGAGCTCAGAGACAAGGATTTTGGCGCCAACCTACGTCGGATACCATCAAAGGCCCGATAAGCCAATGTATGTAAATTAAGCGAACTGTGTGCTTTTATTTTCAACCAATTTCTCCCATTTGTATTGGATTTTATTGGTCCATAACTTTGAGGATTAAATCCTTATTCGACTGGCTTTATTCTCTCCATTTGGATGTCATAAAAATCTATCAACCTCACATTGCGTAATTATAAGGGACATATATTTTTTTTGCTGAATTTCTGCTGATACATATCTGGGTTCGCGTTTGCCTATTTGGACGGTTTACAGCCTGGTTGGTGGTGGCTTTAATGTTGCTAAGTCTCATCGATTTTTTTGACTATATTTTCTGTTTTATCTCTTCTACGTTTTTGTCCCCGACAATCGACTGTCGACAGGATTACACTCGTGGCCCATTTACCGAGATCCGAAATGTGAATCCTTTTTTTTTCCCTGTACTCAAAGGAAGAACAGAAAGCGAATATGCAAAACAAACCCAGTGGGTGGCTCAGTTGTGGCATTTTCCGTTGGAATTTCCTGCACAGTAGGAATGTTCGAGGGACTATTTTTGTTCTCGAAATTGAATCCATGCCTCGATGGTCCTGGTTTTTAGGCCGTCCGAGACTTTTCCACTGAAAAAATGCCGAAAACGTATTAATGGATACAAGCGAGATATGCAGTGGAATAATAGAGTCTTCTACGAGGGTCCTATCGAATTTATACGCCCAATGGGATCTCTGATCGCTATCGGTAGATGTATGGGGATAATTCGCTGGTTCCATTAGTAGGCGACCACGCCATCGTTCTTAGCCCAGGACGCAAGCCATAAAGCATGATGTGACTGTAATGGCTCCATAATAATTCGTGTGGAAGAAATTGCTATGATTGATGTCTTTTGTCGCGATGTTTATAGTTGATAAAAGCAATGACTATGAATAAAGGAAGATGTTTGGATCGGACAAGATTCAATTCAAGAGAATTAAGGGAACATTTTCATTACGTAAATTTACGTATTTTTTGGACATAAAAAATTGACATAGATCCATTGAAAGGTTTAAAAGGGCATAGTCGGGTCATGACTTTTTCAGAAGATAATGGGAATAGAATGGGGAAACGAAATATTGATCATGGGCTCATTTGCCTGATTAACCCAACCCAAGAAATTAAGTGGATATTCTAGAAAATGACAAAAACAATAGAATCCCAGGGCCAGGCCAGATATTTTTGAAATGGAAATAAAGCAAAGGTAGCCTTTACGACGGCTTTCTCCATAAACAAATGATTAGAAAATCTTTTATGTGCTTTTTTTGTCCGGGGAAGGTCCTGTAGCACCAAAATGAAAGGAAGTGCAAACAACAAAAGAAAACAGAGTATCACTCAGCATGCTGATGAAGCTTAGTTTGGAACTAACACTTATCAAATAATAATTCAACTAATCCAGTAGCTGGCCTGGAGTCTAAATTTTTTATTATTCTAATTTATGTTTCCCCTAAATATCTCGCCCTCGAATTGGATTTTGGGGCAGTAGGTACTCGTGGGCTTAGTCTGAATGGAGTCCCGAGATCATTGTCTAGCGTGCATGGTTAGGGTGGTTCACCCTGGGGCCATAGATCCAGTATAGCATCTACTTTTCCCAAACCGACAGGAAGTATTTGTTGTCTTTGGGAAGTCTTAAATACTCGGAGCCTTAAAGGACGATGGTCTTCACGGCACTGTATGGATGAAATATGTTATTTTATGTACTACCACTATGCACTTTGGTACTTCTTTCCCAATGTACAGCATTACTTTTATGGTTTCTTGCTAGCTTCTCTAGCTTGTATACTCGAATGGGCGTCTTGGCTCCTCTGCACCCTCGGCAACTGGTTCTTGATGCCCCGACAGGTTGGCTGCTCGTCCAGCTCGTAGTGCCACTTTTTCCAATTTCTGCTAAAGGTCCCGCCCTGCTGTTTGATTGCCAGACGCGTCAAATTCTCCCGGAGTAGATACAGCATGTATTGTCGTTGTGGGATGTCGGGCCCGGCACTGGGCTCAAGTAATGGCTGGCCTTGGTTGATGTGTCTTCGGCTGGGTACGCTTTGGTCAAGGTCTAGAGAGGGCTGGCAACTGTCCAGATATGTATACCTCAGTGCCAGAAGAACTCGTGCGCCGGGTTCAATTGCTCTACCATGATCCGAAAAGTAAAGTTCGAAGTGTGGCGAGTGTATCAAAACCACTTCGTATCCTTATTGATGTTCATCAAGGAAGCGCCCACTCAACATTCCTCTTTGTTCTTGTTATGGAAACCGTCACACGGGACATTCAAAGTCCAGCGACTTATGCACTGCTTTATGCAGATGATGTTTTCCTAGCATCTAATAGCAAAAATGATCTCGAGCAACTTGTCCAAAAATAGAATGATCGCCTCATGCATCACTGTCTCAGATTGAAACTAAATAAAACTGAGTTTTTTACGACCGATCCCCATTAAATACACACAATCATTGTCAGCGGCAGTGTCCTGCCCAGAACTAAGCCATTTGAATGCCTCGAGTTAACGCTATCAACCAATGGAGAACTGCGTTATGAAATTGCTTCACACATTAATGCAACTTGTGTGGCGTTCCACAACTGGTGTTCTTTGTGATCGACGTATCAAGAACGTCTCAAATCTAAAATTTACCGTAATGTCGTTCGTCCTGTTGCCCTTTATGGTTCTGAGTGTTGGCCGACTACAAAAGACAAGGCGTCTTGCGGTAATGGAGACGAAGATGTTGAGTTGGACTAGTGGTGGGACACGTTTTAATCACATCCGAAATGAGGATATCTGTAATCGATATGGGGTTGTACCGATCGTGGAAAACTGTGAGGGAGGCGTCTTCGATGGTATTGTTACGTAATTCGCGCTAACGAGAATTCACTTGTCAAGGTTGGTCTGAACATCGAAGTCGATGGTAAACGACCAAAAGGCAGGCCGAAACAACGGTGGCTTGATACGCTGGATGGGGCTTTAAAAGCTTCGAGATTGCATCCAGATCAGGCATTTGATAAAATCAAATGGCGCAACTGACCACAACGAGTCGACCCCGCTTGGGACAAAGGGTTTCTTCATCCAAAGAAGAAGGATCGGATATATCGTCAATTGCTCCTGTAATCATAGAACGATTTAGTTAGTTACAGTGCTCGACAATAATTTGGGGACCATCCTAGATAGCTTACTGAGAACAGTTTTCTCTACTGGGAGACCTAGTGGTGCTCATAGCGACTGCTATTCGATAAATCTTTTACAGAATTTTCTAGATGACACTACAAATCGTTGTTTTATCAATGAAGTACTTGGAAGTTGATTCCGAAAATTTATTTGTGTGGAAACAATGAAAGAAGTTAATTTCCTCTAGTAAATGTCTATGGAATAATACGCAGTACTGCAATTTTGGGAAATAAATGCCGTTTGGGACTGCGGAACTAACTAACTACTGGTGTGCTAGAGCCCCCGGCTGATAAGCACACTAGGTCCCACGGACGTAAACGCGGCAACTACTGTCGGCTCAGGGCCAACTGGAGTTCCTAAACTTGAGTCTCCAGCATGAAGCGAGCAGGCTCTAACCTAAAGGGAGTCAGAATCCGCTTGGACCTAACTAATGACCTACCTGACCAGTATAGGAATAAAGGCAGGCCACTTGTCCAGCCAAATATAATAATTCCTTACAAATTTTGTATTAATCTAATTTATCTTTCCGCTGATCATCTCGATCTCGAATTTGATGGGGGAGGCAGGTACTGATCGAACTCATGGGCGTAGCCTGAATGAAGTCTAAAAATCATTGTCCAGCGTGCACAGTTAGGTTAGTTCTGGTCGTTTTCCGTCGAATTGGATTCTCAGGATAAACCTGTGTAGCAGCTTGTCACCAACGACAATGATGAATGACTAAACCATAGGAGGTGCTTCTTTGACAATTTCTTGATGATGAATACAACGCCCCCCCCCCCACCGTGAATGTTCACATTTTGGAGGTAATCCTAATAAGTTACGCTCTTGATCCAGCATATCATCTACTATTTTCTAACGAGAGGGAGCGTTTGTTGGTTTTAGAAGGACAGTGATCTAAACGGCGCTGTATAGATGAATTGTAGTAGTTGCAGAACGTCCATCTACTTGTAATGCAGCGTTAGCGAAGAGTAGCGATCCGATGAGTGATAATGCATTGAGTTCACTGATAGTGCTGGTGGTAATCCTTTTGGTCCTTTTTTTTCAAAGTTTTTTATAAACTGTGCTGAATGTGGCATTCTAAATTAAGACGAGCTGCTCAAGATAATTTTTACCGATTTCTGGGCTTTCAATTGGAAAGACAAAAAGATGATCAGGAAGTTGGTTTATATGTACATTCCTCCTAGATTTTCAATTCAGTAGTTTACCTAAGGAATATCTTTCGCACTGGACATTACCCGAGTGCATAGCAAATGATTTGTGTCGTACTCTGTCGAATCCATTCTCAATATTCGGAAATGCAGTGTAGAGATTTTATTGTCTTCCACGCTATTTCTCCTTGGGAAGAGATAGAAACATAGTTTTTAGAAAACCTAGCTTCGTCGTCGCTAATTTCAATGATACTGAACGAGGTTATCAAGAAGATGAAATTAGCTGTTCAGTTTAGATATTCCGCCGTACGCTTCTTGTTGTTTTAAATCGGTACAACGGTGCCTCTGGCTAATGAGATGTCGTCCTCTCTTCTGGAAAGACGTGCTCAAAGGTAGCGGTGAGGAAGACGGGGCGGCAACCCTTTTGGCCAGACCAAAACCAAGTGGCCGAAGAGAACCTCCATAGTGGTGGCACCGGGAGACGCTGTACTCACTTTGGTTTGCCGGGCGTGATGCAGTAGGCGAATGCTCCAAAGGCCTAATTAGGGCGATCAGACCCGAGTCTGCACGGGGACTCATCTGAAGTGGCAATTTGGTCACGAAACCTTACCAGGGGTATACTGGTACCATGGGAACCAGGATAGCCCATGGACTCTCATATTTCGGGTGAACTCCGGTTGTATGTGAGTACAGCTCGGTTGTTTGCGGTTGGCCCCCTAGTGGGAGTTTCATGGGGGTTGTGGTTATGCTCAAGCGAGAAGAGACCTTCGGGCCTCGGCGTGGTGTTGCGTTTCAACACGGGTGCCGTACTCCTTAGTTCGGTAGAGATTCAGGTAGGTCTTGCATCCACCAGTGTGAATGCTAAACCATGCACTTGGTATAGACTGGCACCGTTGTTGCTTGTCCAAGGGGGGTTCTGATTGTGATCACAAAATCAATCCGTGTCTTAAGAAGACCGTGGGATTAACTCGTCTAGACAGGTGCTCACGTTCAAGCCTCAAGGATTTAACTTCCGGAAACACGAATTTCCTGAACCACATTGTTCCAGTCCCCAGTTTTCCAAAGCTCAGTTGCAATCTCATCATTCCACCGTCTTTTCCCAAGATTCAGTTGTTTGGCTGGTTGCTTGGTTTTCGCGGCGTCGATAGCCGGAACTTTTCCTGATGTTATTAATGATTGACAAAATGGTGAATATGACAATTGTGCCGTTGAAATCTACTCGAAGTATACTTGCCGTCTCTTCTTCCTGGCTCGGCAGTTGGGAAACAAATTGCTGTTCTTGCACTTAACACGTCAGAAGTTCTGAATGCGGTCTCCTGATGGCAGTTGCTTGTGGTGGGGTACTCGAATAAAACCAATCACTTTTGGGCTTGAAATTTATCATTCTTATCCACTTGCGAATTAGTCTTTGGATTATGAAAGTTACATGGTATGGTAATTGTAATGGTAAACAGATGAATGATGGCCTCATTATGGGGTGTGGGGTAACTGTCTTCTCTGCTGGAATTCTCAAAATTTTACAAAGAGCGAATGTTAATATAATGATGGACAGCCAAGGGTTTACATACAATTTTTGTGATACTACGATGACTTTAAAGAAATCGAAGGATGCTACATAGGCTATAAAAAAGTAATTCTCATGTCACATGATATGAATTGATATAAATTGAGGCATGCTGCCATAGGGTGATACTTCAATAAGCTGATTGCAGATGAGCACCCGGACTATTCACTGAGATACTAAATTATCTTCTACACATGATTAAATTCTGTCAACTCCTTGAAGCGTGCCGTCCCCACGTACTCGAGAAGGGTGACCAGACCCAAGTCTGCAAAGGACTCATCTGAAGGAATCGGGATGACTTACAGAGAATATATGAATATATGTTGAAGCCTCGCAGCCCGGTTATTTGCCCTTGTGGGAGCTTCATGGTATTTTTGGTTGTGCCAATATCGCGAGCAGAGCCTCTCGTGGGCTCAAGTATGGGGTTACGCTATACAACACGGGTGCCGCATTTTTTAGTTGCGGTAGAAGTTTTAGGTAGCTCTGCCATCCACCAGTATAAGCTAGTCCTGTTGTGCTAACCTCAACGAGACTCTGGTTGTGCTCTCCAAATCAATCTGTATCCGAGAGAGACCAATCCCATGGTCTTGCATACAGGGCAGATACTCACATTAAATCCCCAGGACCGTCATATGGTCAGGTTAGTAGTGTTATGGGATTTAAGACTGGCTGCCAACGCAAGTAAACACCTCTACCTAATGTGAAGCGCGGTCACTTTTTACCTGGTAAGAATAATCTACTACTATAATTGGGGAATACACTTTGATAAACTGACCTCTTTTTGAGGATACAAAAGTTTGCTGCACGATTTTTCAAATTTCGACAGTTTCCTACTGCTTCGCTGATCCACAGAGAAAACAATCACCTTGAAATATTTGGCAGTCCACAATCCGTCATTAAGTGTACTCCCACCATCCTCAAAAAAAAAAATTCGCACTCCGTTTTCCGTTAACCTGACTCAATATGTAAAATACTTTGTGCTTGGTTTCGGCTGGAGTTTCCACAGATACGGCTAATCGGTACATTGGGTGTTAGCCTCAAACTTTCAATCTCCTTTTGGTTCGAATCTCGGCCGCCACGATTATTTATGGTCCCTGAGCTTACCACTCGCACAACATTAATAATGAAACTAAAGCACAGTCTCATTGAAATTTCTCTCAATACGATTTGATGATAATCCACTTTTTGTTCGTCTACATCTTAATCCCGATTCACCAACTCAGCTTGACGGGAAAACCAGAAGTTGACCAATTTCCAAGTTTCTTATTTTTGCTTGACCCCTTAACTTCGACAGTTTACATCTAGTAGATAAGGGGGCACTACGGACCAAAGGGAAACTATTTTTCAAGTTTTCGGTAAACACAAGGCTCGTGAAATGTATCAATTCTTTCAATTTTGATGACAGTTTTGTCCAACGAAGCGGTATTCTATCAAACGCTACCTGATTGTGTCCAGTGAGGCCATTACTTCCCTTTTTTCATTTTACATTGTGGCGGGGCTAAGAGAGTTCAAGCAAGATATATCTCTTTCTCTCTGATAATTAGGGGAGTTCTGCTCAGCATCGATTTCATGAAGGGTCGCACCACCCGGAGAGGAAATGCTTCCCACAGCATACGGGCAGATATCCGGGAAGGAAAAATGACACTTCTTCATAGGTACAATTCACCAGTTTTGTAAAATTTGACATGGCTTTCATCTAGTGCCTTTTTGCTCCTGGAATTTATTAGTCCTTTGTTCAGTCTATCCTCGGGTTGTCCTGTTTATTTCAATGCCGTTGTATGTCTATATATTTTGGTCTATGCATTCGCCGGATAACATGCTCTATTTTTAAATTATTGCTTGAAGTCTTGAGCTCGGATTGATTTTTATAATCCGCCAGGGTAGAGGTCAAATCTCACATAAAAAGGGGCGAACAATGGTCTTTACTTAATGAGTCTGCAAAAAACCTATTCGACAAGTTCACTTTTTAAATATTCTAATATGGCGCTCAACGTGATCATCATCATAATCAACGGCGCAACAACTGGTATTCGGTCTAGGCCTGCCTCAATAAGGGACTCCAAGCATCCCGGTTTTGCGTCGAGGTCCACCAATTCGATATCCCGAAAAGCTGCCTGGCGTCCTGACCTACGCATTCGCTCCATCTTAAGCAAGGTCTGCCTCGTCTTCTTTTTCTACCATAGATATTGTCCTTATAGACTTTCCGGGTGGGATCATCCTCATCCATACGGATTAAGCGACCCGCCCATCGTAACCTATTGAGCCGGATTTTATCCACAACTTCACGGTCATGGCATCGCTTATAGATTTCGTCGTTATGTACGCTACGGAGTCGTCCATCCTCATGTAGGGGGCCAAAAATTCTTCACAGGATTGTTTCCTCGAACGCGGCCAACAGTTTGCAATTCTTCTTGCTAAGAACCTAAGTCTCCGAGGTATACATAAGGACTGGCAAGATCATTGTTTTGTACAGTAAGAGCTTTGACCGTATGTTGAGACGTTTCGAGCGGAACAGTTCTTCTAAGCTGAAATAGGCTCTGTTGGCTGACAACAACCGTGCGCGGATTTCATCATCGTAGCTGTTATCGGTTGTGATTTGCGACCCTAGATAGGAGAAATTATCAACGGTCTCAAAGCTGTATTCTCCTATCCTTATTCTTCTTCGTGTTTGACCAGTGCGGTTTGATGTTGTTGGTTGATTCGTCTTCGGTGCTAAAGTTGCGACCATATATTTTGTCTTGCCTTCATTGCTGTGCAGCCCAAGATCTCGCGCCGCCTGCTCAATCTGGATGAAGACAGTTTGTACGTCTCGGGTGGTTCTTCCCATGATGTCGATACCGTCAGCATAGGTCAGTGGTTGGGTGGACTTAAAGAGGATTGTACCTCTTGCATTTACCTCAGCAACACGGATCACTTTCTCGAGGGCCAGATTAAAGAGGACGCATAATAGGGGAATGGTCCTGAGAGTGATCCTACTGCTTTTATCTGCCTCACACATTGGTAAGCGTCAGCCTAGTCAGTCTTATCAATTTAAAGTCGATAAATAGATGGTGCAACTGTTGTCCATATTCCAACAGCTTTTTCATCGCTTGCCGCAGAGAGAAAATCTGATCCGTTGCTGATTTGTCTGGAGTGAAGCCTCTTTGGTATGGGTCAATGATGTTCTGGGCGTATGGGGCTATCCGGCCTAGGAAGATAGCGGATAATTTTTTATATATGGTACTCAGCAACCTGATACTTCTAAAATTGCTGCACTGTGTGATATCTCCCTCTTCATGTATGAGATAGATAATGCCCCTTTCCCGGTCATCCAGCATTGATTCGCTGTCCCACACTTTCAGCACAAGTTGAAAAACCACATGGTGTAATTTGGCGCCTCCATATTTAACCAATTCAGCTGTAATTCCATCGGATCTTGGCGACTTATGATTTTTAAGCCGATGAATTGCACGGATTGTTTCTTCGATACTTGGTGGTGTGAAGCCCATGGTGTTTTACGTAGGCACCTGTCGTGAGACTTAAATCCTACGGTGCTCTTCAGACACGGATTGATTTTGTGACCACAATCAGAGCCTCGCTGAGACAAGCAACAACGGTACCAGTCTATACCAAGTGCATGGTTTGGCATTCATACTGGTGGATGCAAGAATTACCTAAATCTCTACCGAACTATGGAGTACGGCACCCGTGTTGATACGCAACACCACGTCGAGGCCCGAAAATCTCTTCTCGCTTGAGCATAACCACAACCACCATGAAACTCCCACTAGGGGGGCCAACCGCAAACAACCGAGCTGTCCTCACATACAACAGGAGTACACCCGAAGTATGTGAGTCCAGGGGCTTTCCCGGTTCCCATGGTACCAGTATACCCTTGGTAAGGTTTCGTGACCAATTTGCCACTTCAGATGAGTCCCCGCGCAGACTCGGGTCTGATCGCCCTGATTAGGCCTTTGGAGCATTCGCCTACTGAATCACGGCCGGCAAACCAAAGTAATTACAGTGTGTCCCGGTGCCACCACTATGGAGGTTCTCCTCGGCCACTTGGTTTTGGTTTGGCCGATAGGGTTGCCGCCCCATCTTCCTCGCTGCCACCTCTGAGCACCCGATACTTGGTGGTACAGTATTTGTCCGTCGTCTTCAGTTGGCGGGACCCCCCAACTCGTCGTTGTTCTGGTTGTTTAGCAGTTCATCAAAGTAATCAAGCCATCGCTCCAATATGCCCATTCTGCCGGAAATCAGATTTGCCACTTTGTCTCGGCAGGATAAGCATCGAGGTGTGTAAGGCTTCATTCTGCTGACTTGTTGGTAAAACTTGCGTCCCTAGTGCGGTTGCTCCCTGTGCTTTTCGAGCTCACACACTTATTGCTTCTCGCAGGCTTCCTTTTTCTCTCTGTGAAGTCGCTTCTCCGCTCGACGGAGTTTGTGATAAGTCGCCGCGCGTGCCCGCGTTCTTTGAGAATGCAGCATTATTCGGTATGCAGCATTTTCCCGTTCCATTGCTAGCTTACATTCATCGTCCAACCAGCCGTTCTGATCCTTTTTGCGGCTAGTGCCAAGTATGTTTGTGGCCGTAATTATGATAACGTTCTTCAGGTGATTGTGAAGATAATTTGTTGATGCTTCATTTTCAGGATCCTTGTTGACTGCAGAAACAAATATTTTTTCCATGGAAGGCAAAGTTAATAGGAGTTTCAGGCTAGACCCTAGATTATAGATCCTAATGCTGGTACCATAGGTTGGTTAACCTTCCGCCGAATCAACTTGCTACCATCTCATGCAGTTTTTGACTACTATAGGGAAAGTTTTGGAGTGGATAATAACTACTCTGCATAGTTTATGGCTTGATCTTACTTTTGACTACATAAGATTAAATTTTGTTAGAGAATTTAAGGGAGTCCTGAGGCTACCAGCATATGGCGGAGAAATTTTCCTAACCGGGTTGGGGTCAGACAGAGGGGTCTTCCCTCAGGTAAACATCCAATTTGGTTTTTTGTAGTTTCATGCATGTTAGAAGTGAAGTAGCGCCGCCTGAGAGCTTACCTTTTCGCTTCTCTTCTGCCTTCTCTTGAGGTAGCAACAAGCTAATTTTTGCTTCGTTATATAATCCCGTAAACTCGACGGTTGTTATTAATAACATACAGGGCAAAAGAAGTTTAGCAAAATTCAGATCGGAGCCGGCCGAACTGAAGACAAATTTTATTGAGGAAGAAAATTTTCTCTGAATTGATCAAGTGAGCTTCCTGGATTCCCTAGGCGAAATTGGGATCTGAGTGGACCGGGTTGTGCTTGATTTTTACTTGCCAGTTTTTGGCTTAAATGTAATTAATATCCATGCCGTCTATATGGACTTATTTGAAGGAGCAAATATTAGTTTGTAGCCACGGTGAGCACGCAGCTCCCACGGAATAACCTCTATTGCCCTGGATCATACTGCAAGTCATCCACCATACGATTGGTAGTCGTGCTAACTTGACTAAAAATATTTAAATATATGAAATGTTCAAAATACTGTTCTCAGCGACAACTGGTATTTCATTGCAATCTTGTCGCTGTTGACAACAATCCGGGTGGAAAGGCAGTTTTTGAGTGGCAGTGATTATCTACTCGAGGAGTACTTTGTCTCCGATTTAGGCCTTGACGATCTGAACCGTGGGAAATACCCGGTTTTGCCTACCCTACACGGTCAGTTTTCATATAATAATTTCTATGATATCTATGGTATGACTATAGGTCTAAGTTGTTCGTACCAGTGGAGGGAAAAGAAGAAAATGGTGATTTTCCACTAACGGGAAATTTCTTAAGGACTCAGAATAATGATGCACAATGAAATAGCTAGGGCCACGGGGGTAATAGGCAGGCCGCATAATTTTCACTCTGAGCTAAAATTTTCCGCTGGAAACATTCAAGGTTTTTACAGAAGATGGATCAATATGTTGAATAATTAAAGTAGGGAAAACTGCCCCTTTTTAGTAAAATTAATCTGATTTTCCAAAGGGTTGTTAGCAATGGAACGACAGTAGAGCAAAGCGTTGATTATGGGGCTTAGTATCCTCTCAAAAACTCTCTGTTCGGGTCGTTTTTTATATTGCCTTTCCTGGAGGGAGTTGCAGTCCATTTCAACAAACGCGGGATGAATGGTAACTATACAAATGAACTCCTTCTTAGTAAAAATTCTCTTATCATTGGAGAGCCTAATCTCGCCAATCTGTAGGAGGGGGGGACCCATAAGTTCCGGGAATTACGCTGTGGTGGTGAGGAAGAGTGGGGGAACCTAGTGTTTGACCACATGTCCGTTAGTGTTACACCACCTGCATCAGTGTGCGAAGTTGTGTTGCTGTGAGTGCATCGGTTCGCCTGTGAGTTTTTTTAGTAAAACAACTTTTTTACATTTCGGAGAAAACCTAATGGAGAGAAATGGAGAAATGTCTATTGAAGACCAACTTCGTTCAGGACGCCCCTCAACGTCAAGAAGTGATGAAAACGGCGACAAAATCAATGCCCTCGTTCGTGAAGACCGTCGCGGAACCATTTATCAACTCTGTGAGATGTCATGGAGTTCAATTAAGAGAATTTTATTCAAAGATTTGCACATGAAAAGCATTGCAGCCAGATTCGTCCCGCGTCTTCTCACAGACGAGCTAAGGAAGTGTCCACTTCAGGCATGTTTTGAGCTTCAAAATTAGCTCGAAAAACACCCTGATTTTTTTCCAAGATGATTACTGGTGATGAATAGTGCTGCTATGGATACGACCCCGAAACAAGGCAGCAATCAAATCAGTGGAAGACAGCTGGCTCTCCTCGTCCCAAGAAAGCTCGCCAAGTCAAACATCAAGACAATGCTCATTTGTTTCTTCGATTACAGAGGTGTTGTGCACGCGGAGTTCGTTCCCCCGGCCAAACTGTCAACCAGAAATTCTACTTGGAGGTTTTGAAAATATTAACGGAGAGTATCCGGAAGAAAAGGGCAGATCTTTGACGCACAGGCGACTGGTTCTTCCATCATGACAACGAGCCGACCCACACTACCCTTTCCGTGAAGCAATTTTTGACCAAAAACGTCATGACACCGATTGTCCACCCCTCATACGATTGTACACCCCTCCCCCCCTGTGACTTCTTTTTGTTCCTCAGACTCAAAAGGAATATGAAAGGAAAGCGTTTTGTCACTGTGGAGGAGGTGAAACAAAAATCGCTGGAAGGCTTCAAGGACATCCCGATGAGTGAATTTAAAAAATGTTTTGAACAATGGATGAATCGTTTGGAGAAGTACGTTGTAGTCAAAGGCGAATGGTTTGAAGGTGATCAAAATTTGGCGTAATGTATACGCTCATTAGAAAGGTAAATGTTGCAAAAGTAGTGTTTTTTAAAGCAATATTTTCTCCACCTCAATCCCGATAAAGGACACCCAATGCGGAACCAATGGCTACTGTGAATTTAATTAAATGTCCTTGGGAATACTACCAATGATTGCGTGCAGTCACCCGCACTAATTGCAAAACTCAATCATAAAAACCACTCACTGAAATGATCATTGTTCAGTCAATAAAAAGAATTACATATTGTCCCCGAAAATCCCGAATTCCAGGCACAATCAGGTATAAATACAAAAGCACTAGGAGCTATGAAATAAATAACTAAACTCTTGATTACAGCAAATTTTAATTACATCGAACAGATAATGTCGATTCACTGAAAATCGTCATTAATGATACTGAAATAATATCATTAAAATTGATATTTCCACTGAGGGTTTTAGTCCCTAATGGGAATCAACCGCACGCTACTGACCACGACATGTACCGGGTATAAGAGTAGGTGATTTCCGGTAGGCTCAGGATTTAATCATTATTTCAATATAGCGTGGTATGAAATCACCGCATGACGTTGTATACGTTTTATAATATTTTGTAAGCTTTTCAGTTTGGAAAGACCCACATGACACCATTCACCATTCAGTTAATGAGATGATAATTTCCTATCAATTGAAAAACAAACAACTAGAATTATTAAATTGTCATCGAATGGGAATCAACCTACTCTACATGATATGATTTTGGCTGGAATTTTCCAGAAAAGAGATGATTTTCTGTCGCAGTAATCCCTGTGGGAATAAAGTAATTCAAGGGACTCATCCTCAAGCCTGGAAAATTTAACAACAAGTATAACTCTACAAAAAATATGAAAAAATATTTACTCAATCAAAACTTTGCCAAAAAAAGATTCAATTTAATTTGAATCACTCGAATTCTCCAGGATAAATAATCGATAATTAAAACAGTCGAATTCCCACTTGAAGTCTCTCATTTTCAAAGTCGCACTTCTCATTTCCTGTGGCAAATCATTTGTAGACACTTTCCCGGAGCCAATTTCATTAACGTCAACAATCACAAAATTTATGGAAAACAATTGTATAAAGTTCACATTTAGTACCAAAAAAGACCCCCAATTGCTTTTGCGCTTTCCAAAACAAACCCGACACCACGCTTTCTGCCAGGAGCTATACCCTAAAAACCGGTCCTTGGAAAAATGAGAAATTTAATTTCCTACCGATTCCAAATCGATATCAATTTCTAGCGCTTGCCAATTCTGCTGAAATCACTATACGAGCATAGTACGACGCATAATTTGTCCCTCCCATCATCCTGTGTGCTTTGATTTTCAGCGCAAACATCTTTAGCTCAGATTATGCTTGTGGAAGATACTTTTCAAAATATTTCGTGAAGATGCCGGCATGCTAGATATCTTTGAAATTAGATTGTCTAACTGACACGGGAATGTTACTTGCAAATACTTGGCATATTGTGGGCGATTGAAAGTTTTGGGGCAACGTTTTCAAGGCGAACAACGGTGTAAATTTTCAAATTCAAGGGAATGAATAAGATTTTAGTCGTCTCTGTTTGTGGGCAAACTTAAGGAAACAATAATATGGTTCCGGGAATTCAAACGATTGGAATGAAGGCTTCAGATATTTTAGAAGGGTTAAACTGATTCCGTGAGGCAAAGTCAACTTAAGAATTTCATACTTTCAAATGATTACAAATTATTGGTTCCCCTTGACTAAATTTTCCTGTTTAATTTTGCGTGTGTAAATGGTACAAAAAATAAGATAGATTCCAATGAAAATTGTTCTATCTGCTCCTCGTTGAAATCATTTCTTTCAAAAAATATCGCCTGAAGTTCAGGAATTTCCGGTATATCCATATTCACCCACGTTGGGCGCCAAACAAGAAAAGAAGATGTTTTAAAAATGGATGACTTTTTTCGGTTGAAATACGTTTTTTCTTGCGTATGTGCTATTTCTGGAACATGTTCCTCCACTCACTAGTGCGTAGAAACGGAAAATTTGGCTCCCAAATATATTTTTGGCAAACAAAATGAATGTTTAGCCAAAGCGGAATTGTATAGAGTGCAACAGGGCGAGATGGGTCTATGGGGGATGTGGGTTGGATTTGCCCTCTCTTAACCTGTCCATTCGATTCCCACGTATTTCAGTCTGTTAACCCTAAAACTAAAGGGAAAGTGCTTGCATTGAGGGTTGTTTGGTCAAACCAATATAATTTCAGACTTTCGCAGTGTCACTGCATGACTTTTGCCAAATATTTCTGCCAGTATCATCCACACTTGCCTTGACACTTGCATAAAACAAAACCTTATTAAAATCGATTCAATGTCTGCTTGTCTGTCTGTCTGTTACTCTAAATTTGCTTAAAAATGGCTACACCGATTTTCACAAAATTTGGTAAGAGGGTATGGTCTGCGAATCCCATTTCATTTAAAGGGGGTTCCCTATACATGTGAAAGGGAGGTGTACATTTTTTTCCACCAAATATGGTCATGTTGAATATCAAATGAAATGACTCGATTAGTACTTTTCGAAAATGTTTCTGATATTGGGTGAAACATAGACAAGTGAGGGTTCGAAATGTGTGTCCCAGAAAGTGAAGCAGGTGTCGTTTTCACAATCTATCGAACCAAAAAATTTGAAATCATCCACATCCTGGAACCACTTTCGCGGTGACAATATCAGGGACAATTTCGTCAAGTTTGGAGAAAATCCAACTATTACTAACAAAGTTATGGAGGGTGAAACTTTAAAATGCTTTAATTGAATTAAGTGTGTCCTTAATAAAACAAATATATCTATAATTGGTGACCCCGATTAAGAGGCAAACTTTCGTCAAGATTCAAAGAAAATCATCATCAGTGGACCGGCACTAATTCAGCTCGAGACCGGCGTAATTCAGTTAGTGGTCAATCGATAGCAACGCAGAATTTACGGAAAATGTGTTTTCCGTACAAAATTTGCCCGTTGTTGGGTTTGCATGTACATCGGGCCGTGCATCCCTTGAGAAGTTGTATTGAATGCTTGCATCGTTTCGTTGTCGGTAGCAGCGGCGGACTCTCACAGTTTGTTTGTGAATAGAAAAATATAGCAGGAAAATGAAGCAGCTGGGTGGAAAGAAGGTTGGTACGGGGCGGCTTCAGTGACTGCCGTAGGGCACGCAGGCCATCCTAGTGTGTGCAAATTTTCCTGCCTTATATTGTCACTTTTACCACCGCCAAAGTAGTTCCTGGAAATGGATGATTTCAAATTTTCCGATTCGACAGATTATGAAAACGAGACCTGTTTCACTTTTGAACCCCTTATTTTGAATCCCTGCTCCTGTATGTTTCACCCAATATCAAAAACATTTTCGAAAAGTACTAATCGAGTCATTTCATTTGATATCAAACATGACCATATTTGGTAGGAAAAAAGTTATACCGCCCTTTTCCATGTATGGGGAACCCCCTTTAAATGTAATGGGATTGGCAGATCACACCTTCTTTCCAAATTTCGTGAAAATTGGTTTAGTAATTTTCGAGCAAATTTGGTGGCAAGCTGGCAGACAAGCAGACATTGAATCGATTTTAATAAGGTTTTGTTTTACGCGAGTGTCAAGTCAAGTGTGGATGATACTGGCAGAAAGTCTGTCTGATACTGCGAAAGTCTGAAATTGTATTGCTTGCTGTACGATAGGTTCGTACATTTCGTGACATGATCCACGAACCCACTGTAGTACCAGTACACGCTTGAGTTCAATATGGAGCGCGACGCGTTATTACCTGAACGCTCATTTCTCCAGGTGGCTGTTGTCGACGAATTCGCAAAACACCTCCGCGACCATCAATGCAAATCCAAAGAAACTAAGTTCGCTCAAAGGCGCGGCGACGTTTACCCGAAGTGCCGCCGCCTAACAGTATAAGACCCTTTAGTGTGCCCAATTGCCTGGTAGATACAAGCGGGGAAGTCTCGGTCCTCCCGTCTTTAGACCCAACAAACTATTTCCCCAGCAGCTAAAATTAGCGGCAGCAAACTCCACGTCTATCGGAACTTACGGATACAGGCAACTAGAAGCGAATCTTGGCTTTCGCAGGACCTTTTCCTGGCGTTTTATTTTAACTGATATCAGTGTCGTCATATTGGGTCCCTAATAGACCTCAAAACCTCTTTTCGGTCGTTAGCGAAAATCTCAACCTGCTCCAACAACAACACTCTTTCTGAAATTTTTGAGGATGTTGCCGATCCACGTATTCACGCACTACTCCAAAAATATCCCAATATTACTAGTGAATGTAGTCTTTCTTAGTCAGTTAGGCATGATCATTACAGCATCAACAATACTGGTTCCTCAATCTTCGCGAAGGTGCTTCCTCTATCACCCCAAAAGCACGATGTTCACGGAGCGAGTTTAAACTACTGCTGAAGCAGGGTACATGCAGACCTTCTAATAGCAGTTGGTCATCTCCACTCCATTTGGTTGCCAAGCCCAATGACGAATAGCGACTTTGTGCAGATTATAGGCGCCTGAATACTCAAAAGATTCCAGGCCGGTACCCCATTCCACTTACCCAAGACTTCGCACACTATTTGACAAACTCGTCCAGGCCTACCATCAAATTCCTGCGTCTCCCAAAGATATTCCAAAAACAGCAAGCTTACACAGTCCACATTTTTTGACCTGTGCAATGTAGCGCAAACCTTGCAGAGATTCATTCATTTTTTTCTTTTCAAAACTTGGACTTCTGTTTCGTCAATTTCAATAACGTCCTGGTCGTTTCTTCGACCGAGTCTGAGTATCTCCACATCTCGAGTGCACTTTTGAATGCCTCCTTGAAAATTGCCTAACTCTCAACGTTGACAAATACAAATTTCCCCAGTAGTAGGTAAAATTTCTAAGCCGTTCCATCACCCCTGACGGCATTCAACCCGATGCACACAAAGTGTAAGCGATTGCGAGCTTTCCGCTTCCAAGGAAGGTCAACGGCTTTAAATGGTTCTTGGGCATGGTAAACTTCCACCGTCGTTTCCTGCCAAAGTCGCTCACCACTAGGCATCACTTGACACTTTCTTATCTAGTCCTAATACCAAGAATTCGCGAGGGGTCGTGTGGTCTCCAAAAATCGTCCAAGCGTTGGAAACCACCAGACAACAGCTGGTAGAATCAAAGCTGGCAACCTTTGGGATTCTTCTCAAAACAGTTGAATTCCGCTCAACGGAATTATAGCACTTATGATCGTGAATTACTAGCTGTTTACGGAATAAGCCTGCTGAGCTGATGTATGGGGAGAACCTTTGACTCCGAGAAGACCTCGCCCTTGACAAAAAAGGGGCTGCCGTGGCTTGTTGTGCTTTCCACGAGAGGCCGTGCCCAAATTAAGGCCATCTCCGCCATCTCACACGCAGCCGGCCGTCCACAGCTTTGGGGAACTTGAAATTTGAACCCATGTTCTGGTGAAGACTGATGCCCATCAGAAGCCGCCACCATACGTGGTATTCGAGCGAGGGGACCACTCGTTCGGTCTGGACATTGGTCACAAGCCCAAGACGATTCCTTTGGATAGGCTGAAGTTTTTCTTCCAGGAAGCAGATAGTGCAGGAAGAAAGCGGAAGTATCGCGTTCATTTTGACGTCCGCCAGTCGTCGCAACTAAGTTGCGGTTTTTTTCGTCGGGACTCTAAGGTTTAAATTGGGTGGTGTTCATTATAATTTTCTTTCGAGTGCAGATGTTTCCGTAGTGACGGCCGTCAGTTTTTATAATAGAATCACTAATGTCCTCGTCTTCAATTTTTCGGCTGTTTTAATCCGCATTTATTCTCTAGTATTAACTTGTTATGCTTTTGACCTCTTGATGCCCCCCATCTTTAGCTCAATCGCTTAAGCTTCTAGTTATCACTTCAAATGCAGACTCTATTCCCGCTAATGACGTTTGATTTCCATTCCTTGACAGACCATCCACCTTCTCATTCTTGACAATAACTTTGTTTACTCCCTGCTATACATTTCAACTGTATCTCGTTTTTCGACAGCCAGTGCTTTGTGTGTTTATTGGCATTCCCATACTATTTTAGGTCCGGATCGTAGTTATGCGATGGTTTTGAACGCCACCATACTATCAGACAAAATATGAAATTTAGACCATTTTTTCAGACCCTCGCGATTCATTGTATTCGATTGCCTTGTCTATCGGCATATCTTTGGTTCGTTAGTTTATCGCAGGATTTCTGTTAATGGATGCAACTCACTGCAGCTCGAGTGCATCAGCAACAAAGATCTTATACGTCCGTATGCTGGGCTCTCGCATAGAAAATGCTGCATGGATCTCCATTCCTCATTACAGAATGGATACGTATCATCTTAGAGAATCCTTATTCTGAACATGTGCCCAGCTAGTGAATTATGTCCACTCAGAATGCCCACAATACTTTTGCAAGTTTGCAAGTTGCTGGTTCTGGTCCGGGCAAGGGGAAAAATGAGCTTTCTTTCGCTAAAGCATCCGAGATTTCATTTCCCTTAACACAACAACATCCAGGTACCCATAGTAGATCCACTACATTGATTCACAGCTACCCCAACCCACTTGAGCACACAGCAATATCTGCGTTAGCATAGCGTGAATCTACTTATTTAAAGCTTCTTCGACACCATGCTCTCTGGCGATATCACAAAGTTTTTGGTAAGACGTACGAATACCTCCATGGCAGATTCGCCTTTCAGAGTTGCGTCTTATATTTTTTTTCTCTCGAATGTCGGGCGCATCTAGTCTCTCTCCACACATTTCAGCGAAAATCCATATCCAACCATCCCAATCTTAGGTGTGAAAATTATCACAACATTCTGTCAAGGGGAGCTTACGTAGCCCAGAACAAGACATCCTTACAAAACATTATAAGCGCTCTGTACCCTCCTTTAGCATCGCTAGATAGACACCATCCATGCTAGGTACTTCAAGGTATAGCAGCTCTCGCCTTTTCAGAGGTGACAACCACTGCCGCAATGTTCCGGTTCACTTTGTAACACCGTTATATTGCCAGGCTTGCAGGAACTGCAAATTCTCTCCCCCCCTCCCCACGCTTCTGACACCTGTTCTCCGGATGGTATACTTCCAAGAGAGGCTGTATAGACTTAACTCTGGAGTTCGTGCAAATACCATTCGGTTTTCTTAGAAAGTCCAACTTGGGCGACTCACCTCTTTTGAGGAATCTACGTAGTTTTGAAGTCTCTCTTTCGCCTTCCAATTTCTCACAGTATACTCTAAAGGAGTTTCGCTTCGGACGTCTTATGAGCCTCTTTAATCTACGCTGTAAATTCCGGCAGTTTAACCAGACTTCATTCTTATTGCTTCAGAAGTCATCTGGTTAAATTTCTGAGTCTTTGCAGTTCTTGGTTCCACCACCGTTTTACCGCTTTTTAAGTCGCTGTGTTGAAAATCTGAAAATCGCCGAACTAAAAACACATGAACAGATGAAAGCATCGAGGAATTCGGAAATCATTCGAACCTCGCTTCTTCTAACCTCCTGACTTTTGCCCTACTTAGAGATTAGGGGCAGTGGTTTGTCCTTATATGAGTGTACTTTCGCTTATTTATGGCGATTGAATTAGACCAATATTATAGTCACACAAGGCCAGCTTTTGGTCTTATTTTTCTTTAATAAAAGAGCGCCCAACGTGGGATTTTTCCGATCTGAGCTGTTATGATTATGGACGTTCATTAATTGGACTAGTGAGATAGAGATTAAAGCACGGAATTTGACGTACATCTAAACTCTGAGATACTATTTTACATCACTCGATACTGCACCCGCAACTTTCATGTCCCCTTTAAACCACAAAGGATGTAAACTTATTTTCTTATTTAGATTGGCAGTCACCATTACGTAATAAATCTATACCCACATTTTACTATCTGCCCTACTATCTATAATGTAAAAATTCACTGAATTTGAATCCCTGATATTTATTTCGTCATAAAAATTCAGAGTTCTCGTAAGCCGGTATCTAAATATTTCCCCACTATCCAATAAATCTTCCATTAATTTGTACCATGACATTTTTCATCCCTTAAAACTTACTTCCTTCCCCTCCTCCACCTGGTCTACATCAGAAGTCACATTTACACATTCTCAATGCTACACAATTAACTTTAGCAATAATACCCTCTTAGACCCTTACAACATCAATCGTGCACCTTCGCCATCGCCCTGGGCGGCAGGAAAGCTATTCCAGACCCGGTCAAGTCCAGTTCACGTAAAACACGGCTCCCGTAGTGAATGTTGTGAATTTATTATTATTCTGTAGTGAAGTTATGCCACCATAAAATAAATAGGATCTTCGTGTTTATTTCGAGACTCTTTACGATTGAAGTAGCCAACAACGATGGGGGTCCATAGCCTTGTGATGACGTACTCATCTACACATTCACCGTAGGAAATCCTCGTAGCATAAAATTGGTTTTTCCCTCATGCTGGCGCTAAGTGCTGGGAGGAAAGCCAAGAATCCGAGCCGAGTTCATATTGCAGATGTTCTCGAAATGGAAAGCTGTTGCATATACGTGTGACGTGTGAGGACAAAGGTGAAGCAGACCGACCTCCGGCTATTTCTTTGCGGAATTGTCACAGTGTGGAATGAGATGAAAACTACGCAACTTTCTGAGGATGAAAGTGATGGTAGGGTAGTTGCCTACACCAACAATGGACTGAATTTCAATGGGGAAAGGGGGTCAAGTGCCAACGCTTGGAGCAATGTCGCAGGCGGGTGTTGTTTTCAATCCCATGTCCCATGGACTGTTCGAATGCGTTTCTGTTTTCATGTCTAGATGATGTTTCTCTGCTCTATTAACTTGGCTCCCAGCATTGGAGCTGTCAATTTAAAAAAAATTAAAGTGAATTATTGGAGAAAAAGGAAAGTTATAATCGTGGCCTATTTTGGTCTCAACTTTGCCGGAGCGCCCCCATTTAAATGGTGATGCCCCCCTCCGCAGGCCCTATCAAGCAGACGGTAGAATTACTTATTTACAAATAGGATTGGAAAGTCCTTTTATTAGTTTATAATCCATGACGGAAGGCCCTCCCCTTCCCTTTCCTTTTTTAGAAAGAGGATCCGGGTAAATTTAGGTCGTACAGCTTCAAGAGTGCAACAATCACGGTTGCGAAAGGGGATCAGAATACACAGCAGTATTCAAGGATGTTTCTGACAAGGGAGTTGAAAAGTATTAAGCCGGACTGAATTTGAGTAAAGTCGGAGCAAGAACGTTGGATAAACACTTTTGGAAGCTCGATTGAAGAAGTCCGAACTGAAAAACAGTCTGTCATCGTTGATTACACCCAGGTCTTGAAAAGAGGTCAGCAGTGAAAGGGGTTGTCAGCTAGGAGACCAAAAAAATATGTTGATTAAGATTTAGGTGAATACCATATCCAGCGCCATTTGCGGACATTCAGTGTCAGTTCGTTAACAGACCACCAACGGACCAAAGTATAAAGGCTGTACTGTAAGAGAGCACAGTCCGAAGGAGGCAAATCAGAGGTAAAAAATTTAAGGTCGTCAGCGTACAGCAAATACGGACAGGTCAAGATAAAGAGGAGATCATTGATAACCAACCGGAATAGTAGGGGGCCAAATATGGAATCTTGGGGAACACCAGAGAAGGGAGAGAAGGAACGGGATGAGTGTTCATGAAAAGAAACTCTAAAAGAACGGAATGATATGGAGGAGGAAAGCCCAGAGATGACTAAGGGGAGGGGGAAGTAATTGAGTAGGAAGAGTTTGGAGGGGAGAACATTGTGGTATATGGTATCAATTATTATTATCCTATTACGAGGAAGTGTCACTGCATCTTGAAAAAACTAATGTGCCCCTTTTACGGGTTTTCATATATTAAGCAAGCCTATAACCGTTAAGCATTTTAGTAAATTCCCTGTTTCCAAATCTTTCAACTTTGCATCTAGTATTAAGTGTTCTCCCACGTAGCTCGACCTACCGGATACTGTCCAAGAACGTGCATAGAGATTTCGGCACACTCCCCACAGAGCCCGCAGGCAGTGTCCATAGTTATCTCTAGCTTCCCTAGGTTATAGTTTAGTCGGCAGTGGCCAGTGAGAATTTCCACTATGATCCGGAGGATTTTCTTGGTGAGGTTTAAACAATTCTTTGTGTGCTTGGGTGTGTATTCCCCATAAATACCCTGGACTGCTTCGTTCCTAGTAGGCTCGCCCAGTAGTTTCCTCAGGCGTTCCTCTCCATTGTTTAATATCATAACCATGAACCCGTTTCCGATTCCACAGAAGGGCTCTGGGCCGTGTAAGGGCATGCCTTCTTGGTCAGTTCGTCCACTGCTCGTTGCCTTCCAACCCAACGTGACCTGAAACCCAGAGTATCTAGACCTTATTGTATAAACCGAGGGTATTCAGTGTGTCAAGGCATTCTCATACCAATTTAGAGTTCACTACTTGGACTAAAATGCCTTGATCGTTGTCGTCGTAGTTCCTTTGGAGATTAAAAGAGAACTGTGTGTTTATAGCGAATATGTTAGTTTGCTTACTCATTGGCTCCGAGTACATTTTTCTTGGGCCAATGACCCCTGCACCCGCGCAATCTGTTATGAGTAATTCGTCTGTGCACCAAGTATGGCTTAAGCCATACGCCATAGATACGCTCTCTCAGTTTGCTTTCTTACTCCAACTTCTTATCAAAGTGAAACCTCGTTGTCACGTTATCCCTCGTCATCAATAATTCAGGGTACCGCTTAGAAAGAATATCAATCTTCCTTCATTCACTGATACTTCCGGATATTCTCAATGTCGATCACCTTCACTGTTGGACATGTTTTCATTGCCCCACACAAGCCAATCTTTGGAGTTTGGATAACTCACTGGCTTATGTGCTGAGTTGAATTCTTTGTGGCAATTGCAGTGTATAACCAAAGCAATATCTTCGAGGTACCACTCTATTCTTTTCCTGCTATGGACCTGCAAGTCATCAAAGCCCTCGTAGCTTTCCGACAAGTGTTTCTTTCGTCCTAATTTTTGGTCTAGCGTAATTACCAAATATTTGACCTCTGTTTTTCGTTTTACCGTCACGTCATGTAATATTTCGCTCTCAGATGATCAAGCTTACGTCTCTTAGTGAATGGTACTATGGCAGTTTTGGCTGGATTGATCCGCAGTCCCCTCTTCCTGCACCAGGCACTAGTAACCTTTAATCCAGTTTGGATTCTATCACATAGGGTATCTTCATATTTGCCCCTATAGATTAAAACAATATCGTCCGCGTTACCCTGGACTTGTATTCCAGTATTTGCTAGCACGTCCAGGAGTCCACTACCATACTCCACATAAGCGGCCATAGTACCCCGCCCAGTGGACAACCTTGAGTAGGGTTCATGATAATAGAATTTGTCCCCGTCGGTACTTCTATTTGCCTGCTTTCTAGCATTTTGCCCATCCAGAATGCCAGGGTGTTTCCCACTCCTTTGTGGCTCAGGGCATCTTGTATCTCTGTGTGCGATGTGTTATCGAATGCTCCTTCGATTTTGTTTCAATAGCATCCCATAATATATCCGTCAGCTGATAAAGAGTAGTTTCGGTTAGCCCTATTGCCAAGGAAGCTTATTTTTCAAAAAGCGTAAACGGTAACCGTGTTGACACTGATGTAGGGGATTACGCGTTAGGACGTTAGTTCTGATATAGTTGTCTATGAGCTTCTCCATCGTTTTGGGTTCGAAGGATGTGAGGTAAATTGGTTCGAAAGATTTAGGGTGAAAAGACTACTTTTTATCCGCTTTCGGAATAAAAATCACATCACCACGCCCGTCTTTGGTATGTACTTCAAGGCTATGTTGCCCTTTACCACTCTTAGATGCCTTCCACTCTGGGGGTTTTATTTGGTTTAGAAGTTGCTCTTCGATTAGTGTAACAGCTTCCTCCGGTTTCTAGATGGGCGACTAGCTCCCATGGTATTCGGATGCCGTCTCCTGGAAAGTAGCGCGATACCAAGACTGCCTCTCGAGTTCTCTCCCGGCTTCCAGTGAATTTTGATAGCCAAAAGGTTCCCGTCAGGAAATCTGGAAAACGGATATGTTTGAAATTAAGTTTAAGAATGATCCAAGCTCTTGGTTTCTCGCAAGAGGAGTTACCTCCATACGTCCTCCTTGCACACCGCGAATCGGCCTCCGGTACATCCAGGGCCTCTGAGCCAGCACTATTCCAATACTCTCTTTGGAACTTGTCCTTACAATTACGACAGATGCAGCTTTCGCATGGTGGAAGTTTATCTGGGCTTTTTTACTGCGGAGCATTGGCTCCGTTTTTCTTTGGAACTCCGGTTCACTGTCGGAGTATCACCCTCCCCCACCGGCGCGGCACTTTTCTGCACGTCGCTGCCCACTCTAAGTCCTAGAAGTTCCAGGTGTAGATCGTCCAGCTTCTTCTCTTCACTGGGCAGCGTGGTTTACTTCCCTGCCCGATTCAGTCTTTTCCATCTGTATGGGCTCCGAGATTGCTTCGGGTACGTTTTCCCCCGGATGTCTCCTCCCAAGTGTCTTGCCTCGGCTTTTTCCTGTGCACGTGCACAAGTCTGTTACCAAATGGATAGTTGATATGTCAACTACGACGTTTGATTGCCTCCAGGGATCGATCATCTACCCTGATCGTGAGGAGTCTAGCATTGCCCTCCACGTTGCTTCTGAGGACTCTCCGTAGTCGTATTTGAAGATCCTCATTCTGAGCGATTAGGAGGCCCATGAGATCTTCTGCCTGACGACAAGGTTTCCTACTTCTCACGAGTGAGTTTTTGCTCGGGAAACGTTTTTGGCAATATGGCCAGTTGAATGCCTTTGACCGCAATAACGTAGCTTATGGCCGGCTTTCAGATTCCTGCCTGCCCCCCTGATCTGGCCGGTTTGGGTTTTTTGGAACATTTCAATCATGTGGGCTAATCTCTGCTGCTCCTCGCGTTTGTCCTGAACTTTCCTAACGGCCTCTTCTGCTTCGAGGCCTTCTCTCAGACAACGCAGGAACCATTCAGCACCTATGCCATTGAAAGGTCTCTGCTTCCTGACGTCTGATATATTTATCTCAGACATCCTTTTGCTTATCCCTGCTTTTTTAATCATGGCCTTTGTTGGTTATTGTCCTCGCAGTATACCAATGTTGACTTTAGATCCACTGCTTGACGTTCCAACTTCTCCAATTTGGGTGTAATCAGCTGGTTTTTAGTATTTCGGAAATGTGCCATCGCCTGGTTGGCCAGTTTGTGTGCGGTATAGGGTTGTAGTTTTCTTTGTTTTTATACGGGTACTCATTTGATCCCCACGTGTAGGTGGACTATGAGGTCCGCCAGGCCGTTTCCCCCCGTAGCACTGTAAGCTCAAACTTACTCACTGAGGTGACCAGGTATCAGTGAGGCTCCATCCGAATACAATCAGTTACCCCTGATTGCATACTATCTCATGGTCACGGTACGCATGACACCTTAAAATGGGGGCGGAGTTTTTCGGCTCTTCAGCCTAGCGTTTTGTTAATAGTAGGATCACTTCGTACAGGGTATGGCTATCACCACTCACTAACAGTCTTGTTAGACGAGAGGCTTGGCCCCGGAAAACCACACACCCCACGAAAGGGAGACAACTCACTCTCAGAAAGGAATAGGTTGGCTCTAGGGAGCTATACTCCGCGTTAGTCCATCCTGCAGTGCACTGCTTGATCCCAAACAGTATCAAAAACTTTGGCGAAATCGGTATAAATAGCGCGTACCTTCTGTGGTGAATTAATGTATTTAGCATCGAAGTTGGTAAAGACCGAAAGGTCTCAATCGGTAGCACGAAATGAGGCTACCGAAACGGGCAGCCAGCCAGTCGTAGACGTATTTCTCGAAAATTCTGGAGCAAGACGAAAGAAGAGAGACCAGACGCTAGTGCACAACCAGTGAAAAATCTCCGCTATTGATGATAGATATGATAAGGGCTCTCTTCCAAAGATAAGGAAAGTAGCTTTCTTCTACACTTTTGTTAAATGTAATGCAAGAAGGGGGGGGGGAGAATATGTTATTACAATTAACAAGGAAGAGGTTAGGAAGCTTATCGGGACCAGGTCCGACATTGCTGTCGAGATTACCAATAAGGAACTCAACTGAAGAAGGCGAGGAAGGAGAGGAATAGCGAGAGATTCGGAACAGTTTGTATTTCAAAGAAGTATAGAGGACAGTGGAATCAGCAAAATTGCTAGTAGAAGGGAAAGAGTGGGACCAAGCGGTTTCAAGTTACCTCGGGCAAAGGTAGTTTCGACGTTCAACAAGTATCGTTTATGCCCTATTTGAACCATCGACTTGACAGTGGGGCGCCTGACCCTGAAATAGGCTGAGTCGTCGTCACTCTTTGAAGTTCGAAACTTCTTCCGCAATGCATCTTTCAGCCGGGTATTATCAAGGATCTCCGTTGTGAACCAATCTGGGTAAGATCGAAGACCCTTAGGAGAAGAAGGGACGTAATAGGAGAGGAGATTGAACAGGATATTGCAAAAGGTGCCAAGAGCCTGATCAGATATAGAGTTTGGTAATACGTGATTCCAGTTGATTGGCGCTGAGGCTAAGTTGAGATCATCAAAGTTGGCTGTCTGGAAGTTAAACTCAACGGAATTACCCACAGTTCTGGCGTCTGAGCTCTATATCAAATCCAAGCGGTGGGTGGTGAGGGTAAATTTTAACATCCCGTGATTCGCGAGGAAATAGAAAGAGGTGACACTCCGCGAGGTTGGAAAGGAAGCGATCAAGAATGCGACTCAATAAGTTTTTGGAGGTGTTGAAATTCAGCGCAGAACAAGGGTTCATAGAGGAAGAGAGTAGAAGGGAAGAGTGGAAGAGATTGTTGGAAGGAATAGGTTAGGATAATTAAGGCAGTTGGGTATGGGAAGGTTAACATCTCCGCAGAGGAAGAAAGGACGGAAAGGGAATTTGGTAATAAATAGTTCCGACAAATAGGAGGGAAGAGCGAACACAGGAAACGTTAATGCAAAATACAAGAAACCGGTTAGGAGCGAAGTTAGGTGCGGAGACCCGTAGGGCAACGCAATCATATGGTGAGACAAAGTAGGGAAGGATGGGTTCAGCGTGGAATTAATCTTCCAATGCAATTAGGACTCCACCACCACCAGACTTACACGTTGCCAGCACCTCGTCCGTAATAGAGCCAGCAAGACTTATAATCCCTAGTGCAGTAATTACATCCAACCCGCAGAAGCAATAATAAGATTTTCCAAGAATTCGAGTAGAGATACAGGAGAACCTCTCGATTCTACCAGTTCTGTCCACATTGTTAACCATACATGAGAATTTCTCTTCGAAATAATGTAAAGCTCCATTTCTAGTATATCTCTGTTTGCTCTATTCAGGTAACATGCATGTCCACTTCTGGCTTGTTTGAATAAAAAGTTTTTTCGTCCTTCTGCAATTTAAAGAGAAAATGAGATTTCTATAATTTTCCGAGGTAGAACGGCAGGTGCTCCACGTACTCTCAACTCTGTCAATTCTAATTCAGATCACGTGAACCATAAACTAAAAGGGAGCAACCAAGATAAAATCAAACCAAGCCCCGACTAAGTTGTTTGTAAAAATGAATATTCCAGTCTATGAGAGGATCCAGTTTGCCTGCGAGTTTGTCCGCAAAACTAGCAATTGCTGCACTCTTGGTTATTATGAATTATTCAAAATTACGATAGGGCGTTATAGCTCCATGGAAGCCTCACTACAGATGGAATCAGCCAACAATAGATGGCCCGGTGAACTTTCGGAGATTTTCCAGTAAAAGCGACCACTTCTGCATCTACACCAGTCCGAGCAACTTTAAAAAAGCAAACGGATTAGTTACCACTTTCCAGAAATGAAACACGACCACCAGAGCTGTATCCCAGGACAAACGGCCGAGACAGGACTCCACTTGGACATTTCGTACACTGTCGGGAAAATTGTGTTGGAATAACAGTCAGAAACTATTCTATTTATCCACTCTCCGACGGAGGAGGGCAATAATAACCACAAGGGGACGGACGTGTATCTAAACTAATTTTAGACTAGTTTTTGTTGGCCGACGTTGTCATAATATCCTTGGGAATACAAATATGGACTGAAGATAGTAAGGAAGTTTTCCTGATGCTATCGACGTTCTAGATTAGTGTCGAATAGCTGAGCATTTAGTAACAGTGGACGAAATACAGGAAGTTGGACGTTTCTGCTAAATACAGTTGAAGGTTCGTCATCTCGTATCGCTCTCCTTCCACGGATGATATTCATAATGGAAAGTTTAACGGAAATGTTGCTCTCATTTAAATATAAATAGTGAAGAGCTTTTATCTCTGTTTCAGTTTATATTTGTCAATTAGATGTAGCTGGAAAATGGGACGATTTAGATAAGAATTGCTAATTAGAGGATTTCGTTTGGCAAGTAAGGGCGGCTCAAAGCGGAGGAACCAGCACTTTATGTGTCTTTGGTGTGAAAGTTGTTGAGTTTAGATACGACGGGTTGTCATTACTCCATTTTATTATCTCGTAAAATAGTTAAAGGGTTGCTTTGTGAGTTTGGAGAAAGGGTAATATGTAGAGTTGGTATGGTAAAGATTACACAGCGTAAATAGTACCCGGGAGACCTCTTTGTCCAGACAGTTCCGGAGCAAGTAAAAATCTATGTAATTGTCTACATACTGTTGTTTCCCTGCAACTTAGCACTCTTACTATTTCCATTGTCTAAGTCTTGAGCTCACTATCACGATCCACAATTTCAAAAATTTACTTTCTTTTCATTTAAAAATCCTAAAAGAATTTTTTTCCATTTATTACCACCGGAAATTCATTACTCCTCTGGTTGTGTGTATTGTTGATGTTAAGAACAATTTGATGGACGGTACGTAATGATGGTGGATGTTTGTGGTGAGTGAAATTGGCTGCGATGGGAGTTTACCCACAAATTGCCGATTGAAGAAAATCGTTAAGAAACAGTAGTCCTGGAGTGATATAAATAAAGAGAGAAGAATGTTTGCTGCGAAAAAGTGGTAAGAGCAAGGTATCCACGCGGGTTGTGTGTTTATCGCCCCCCGGAGTAGTGAGTATTTTTTATTCCTCATATTCCCGTATTTTGCGGACCAGTTGTTCTCCCCATCAGTAAGTTTTTGGTCTTTTTTGGGTTAGAGAACTAGTCGCTGGGAAATAGTTACGAGCATAGACGACAAATGTGTGCGCAACACTATACAAGCCAATCAAACCACTCCCATAATTCCCCTATCCACCCGTATACCACATTCATTACAGTACATTCTCCCATCTGCTCTTCTGCAACATGAATCTCTCAAAATGGAACAATACAACATTCGAAGACTCATTCAACTGAAAGGGTTGCAAGTATTCCCAACAACTACCTGTAATGAATCTAAGGGAAATAGGATGATCAAACGACCATCCTGAGTGCCGAAGGCGACCTAGAGGGAGAGCTATCCCAGAAACCTAAAAAGTTGGAGAAATTGACCGTGAAGGTCTGCCCGCAAACACTGAAGCTCCATCAAAGTGCTGACAAGTTCTTGTACGCTTCTGTGCTAGCCAGGTTCATGAATGTAGTGGGGTCCTTCAGATCCTCTCAGTTAGAAACTGGGGAAATTCACATTAGCGACAGCAAAGCAAGCTCCTCTTTAACAAACGCTTTGCCGCTTGTTAATCACGTCTTCTTGGTAGACTATGTTTTCTGTTGCTTTTCATCCTGTCGCTTCACGCCCATGCACAAATTTACCAAAACCTGATTGACGTCGTTATAACATCAAAACTATGCACTGTTAGCTCATCCAGCTAATTGCCTGAGTTTCCGACTACGCCTCCATGACATCCACCCTTTTCGCGCTAATTTCCTTTCCGAATTGCAGCATTTTTCAATTCTCGTCTTATCAAAAAAAATTCCCCTGGAATCCACCTTGCTTAATGCTCAAAACTGAAATTCGGGAGACCAAGAAACCAGCCAAATCTACTCTACACGTCTCCGACAAAATAACGAATCAAATCCCATCGACCGTCGATCAGCTGTCCACCCACGAACCGGTTTACATGCCGCTGCGCTCCCTTGAACTTGATTGACCTACGAGAGTTCATATTGCAGCAACATGTGCGTACGCCTACAGATGCGGAAAATCATTCCCCTCTGTCAAGATCAATTCGCCCGAATACTTTGAATAATATGTAATCTGCGGCGAAAATTAGGTTAATTGCACATTATGGAATACATCATGTGAGCAAATTAATTCAGAAAAAAGCGAATGAGAATCCGCTCCCGTCGCGAAGCCGCGGTCCGTACATACCATATTTCGTAACGAATTGTGCAAAGTGTCAATTAACTTCTTCCAACTCTCTCAACCGATTTCTTAGCACCCGTGATCAGCGTATGGTTAACAACCCCTCCATTGCTACTACAAACCCTACAACTCTATTCTAGTTGCCTCTCGGAAGCCTGCAACACCAGATGCATTTGTCATCCCTGGCTGAAGAGACTGCACTTCAGTTCGGAAAAAAACTGTAGCGGTGCCAATTACTTCCAGACATTTGTCTGGAATTAGAAATTTTAATCATCTTTTTTCTCTACCGAAGTGATTTTCTCCCTAAATAATAATAAAAATAATCGTAGGTGCAACAATCCAATTGGATAAGGGCCTTGAAGTGTGTTAAGGCACTTCCTTTAAGACCGTAAGACCGAGATTACTACCCTGATTTGACTTAGGCACTCATTTACAGCTGGGTCGACTGGTATCCAACGTCAAATCACGATACAAATCCCACTGTCACTGTGATCTTCTGTACGACAGCTTTGTGCTCTCACCACTCAGCTATCTGGACATCCTAAAAGTCAACTAATTTCTAGAGGGTTAAGTACAGCAGTCACAGTATACTTACAACTTTCACTTTGTGAACACCACAATCAGAAGCAGGACCGATATTGGATACATACCAAAGATACCAATCAAATATATAGACACGGCTTTCATTCAACCTCTGGTATTAACCTATTCTGACAATTCCGAAAGTGGTGACTCCGCGCTTAAAAAGGAAAATGGCCGGGTTCAAGTTACACGTAAAAACGAGAATGCCGAGGACACGCATCACGCTTGCTGAGAAGAGTATGGCTGCGGCCGCGGTAAACTGGATACCAAGTTTTCTAAACTTCCATCCCCACAAACCTGAGATTTGGTTTAAAATAGTGGAGGCGCGATTTGTGAGGTATAACACCCCACAACAGCAACTTACGCAAGCAAATAGTAAAGCGAGTGAATTAGACAGTTCATGAAGGACACATATATGGGTAACCAGGAACCATCCCGGGTCCGGAGCCGCTGATGCGAAGTCTAGGGTTAGAACGGCTTCCATCTGCTCTTCAACCGATTATGGTGACGGTGGATGGTCAGCCACTACAAACTTCAACCGACATAGCTGATAAAATCTACGCCACACTTCTATCAAATATCGCGGAACCGACATCCTCGCCTTCAGCAGCAGAAACCAGTTTAACGCAGCTGGTCCAGCAATTATCAAGTCAGCTTTCAGAGCTCTGAATGTAGCTTCACACGGTCAAACAGGAGTTCCAACCCGTGAATTCGTTCGGACGTAAATGTTGACGCTCTCATTCTCGATCGCATTCACAACCCAAATTCGGAAGTCTTCGTCCTCAAGGTATATGTTGGTATCACCGGAGATTTAATGCCGATGCCACCGAATGTGTAAAACTGTTTTTTTAATCTTGTTACTGTACTTATACTTTTTCCTCTGCGTTAGCCACCATTTCATCATTCTCGGCCGTCGACCCGATCTCCTTGCAAAGATCCTCTTGCAGGCATAGAAAGCTATAAGGACCTTCTCAATCCTCAAGTCTATGTTCAATCTCCAATTTAGCTTCGGATTCAGGGTTACACCCAGATCTTTTACATTCGAGGAAAGAAGCAATGTTTGTTCATTTAACCGTGGGAGGTGGAATTTGGTCTTTAGGGTGAATTGCGCCAATTCCGCTTTTAATCGATTTATGCCGATTCCAGGTAATGCAGCCCACAAGCGCACCTGTCCCAGGCCTTTTCCCATGATGTCACTCATAATGGAGGAGACATCCCTGACACCAATATCACCAAATCATCGTCATAGGCATCCTTCGCCCCGCTCCTTTCCAATATGCATAAAATTTCGTTTATCACTATTAACAAGAGCACTGGAGAAATAACGTCAGCTCGGGGAATGGCGCTGCTGGCAGCTCCGGTCAAGTGACTACCTCCTAGATAAAACTGGATTATCCTAGTCCTTAGCAATGGATATTATCTAATGAGTAAGATACCCCCCAATCCAATACTGCCCAAGGTTTCCTTGATGGCGTTGGTCCATGTTCCCTCTATATCAAGGAAGCCAGCTAGAGTGTACTACAATCACCCCGTGGAGAGCAGTTTCCGTGGATTTTCCTTTGAGGTAGGCTTACTGGGACGCGTGCTAGTATCTTCAAAACAAAAGAGGTAAGACTGATTGGCCGAAAGTCCTTCTCGTACTCATGGCCGTGCCTGTCTGCTTTCGATATGAAAACTGCTTGTCCGCGTCTCCAAGTGATGGTACGGGTGTGAAAGGGAATACAGCTCCGGTGAATGTGTTGCTATTTTCATAACATGACTAGCATTGTGCCATCTGAGAGAGAAGCGGAGAAGCTGTTTTAAGCCCAGTCGATTTTATCCTCGATAATTACCGATTTGGTAGTGCCCCACGACTGGGACTGCATACTCTCGAAGCAAGGCTCTGACACTCGGTTCTTCTCGCTGGTGGGGAAGTGCGTATGAATCCGTCCAAGAGCCTTCCGAATTTTTAAGGAAGGATGGGTTACTATGTTCCTTGGACAGAATGTTACAGAGAATGTTACGCAGATTTTTTGGTGCGTTCAATAATCTGACAATAGTCCAACTAGAACCGCCTCTTAGCAGTCATGATGGCCGACTTGTACTTTATCATGCAAGTCTTTGTATTGCTGCAAAGATTTGCGCATGCAGCAGATGTTGAAGACCGCCCTGCTCAGCTTCTCCAGGCTGGACTGATCTTCATTCAGCAATGCCTTCTTGATGTATTTTGCAGGGTACGAGACTTTAAAGGCGGTTTCGAATGCCCTTTCCAGACTTTGACTTTAGCTCGTCTGTTGTGCCAATGTTAGCTTTTTGCACGCGGGTAGGTTTTTCTTGATAACTTGACCAAACTTCTTCTAGTTGATCCTCCTGATGTCTCTAAAAGGATTGAATATCTCTGCGGCAATGTCTAGACTGAATAGTATCTGACTGTGATCTGAGAAGGATCAGACCAAATCCTTTTGTCATTTTGTGGGATGAAATCCTCCCAACCGTCACAGTTCTCTGGACTGGGAAAATAGAAGATTCGTGTATTGCTCCTATGAGATAGATAGATGGATTTGAGGGAATAATAAAATCAAAATATGACGCACTGCATTCGTTGATTTCCAAGCTGCCCGAAAGCGTATGCCTTGCATTGGCGTTGCTACCTATCAACAAGTTGGCTTTATTTGCCGCGATGGTGGACGTTTTTCTGGCGACACTGATCGGTCGTGAGCCATTTAAGGCGAGGAAATATTCAAATATGCAATATTCAAAGCCATTGCCAATATCTTAGCCATTTGTGGTGGCTTTGGTTTTCGTATTCGTGTTTGGAAAGATAGGCTCTATTTACCGAAAAGGAACTATGATTTTTAGAAAGTCACACGTCCATTACCGCACAAATACATAATTTTTTTGAAATGAGCAATCCCGAATGTTGATCAAGTTTAGTGATGTCCTCAGAAATGTTGAATCCTTTGGAGATATGACGACTCAATCTCAGACGGTGTGACATGCCTTTCTATTGGAAGCGAAAGACTGTCCTTATCAAAGCGACGTTCATGGCAATTTGCTGGTATACCACATCCCCCGAACTGGTATAGAACCGCAACCAGATACATTTTAAAGTGCGTCCTCTTTAACCTGGGCCTGGAGAAAGTGATTCGTGATGCAAATGTCAATGCGAGAGGCACCATCCTCATCAAGTCCACCCAGCTGGTGGCTTACGCTGAAGATATTGATATTATGTGAAGAGCAACCCGAAATGTGCTGTTTTCATTCAGATCAAGCAGGCGAGGCGAGATCTCGGGCTGCACATTAATGAAGAAGCTGAGGCAGACCCTCTCTGAGATGGAGCGATTTCGTAGGTCAGGACGCCAGACAGCTTTTAGGGATATCGCACTGGTGGATTTCAGCATAAAACCGGCGTGTCTGGAGTCCTTATTAAGGCAGGCCTAGACCGGATACCGATCGTTGATGATGAACTGAATGAAACGTTCTCGATGTGGGTTCCAAAGCTTTTAAATCTTGCTGATAAGAAAAGTTTGACTACTTTCCTTGTCAAATATTAGGCCTCAGTGTTCTCGAGGATGAGATCAGAAAGATTCATGCCGCTGAATGACAACCCAAAATTATTGTGAACGAACCTGAGCTTCCTGGCCAGGGGAATATTAGCACATCTGTAAGATTTCTAACAGAGTATTTATTTTTTTTTTTCTTTAGGGATTAAGGAGTCCTAAGTCCACTTGGCTTCGGACAGGACTAAATGGAGAGTAACTTACTGCCACTTTTCATGGTTCACGGACTTCTCCTATTGGGTTTAACACCCAAAGAAGAGGGGCGGTGACGGCTACCCTTTCGCACCAGGGCAGAGCCAACTCATCAGACGCTGCCTCGCCTCTGCCCTGAGGGAGAAAGACCAGGCTGCCCTATGAATGCTTCCGAAATCGCAGAAGGCTGCTAGCACCGCAGGAAGGAAACTGCATAAGTAGATGCATCTAAAACTAATAAAACTGCCTTAACGTGGTTTGCGGCCCCCTTTTCTAAGTCTACCAAGCATGTCATCTCTTCCCCTACAAGAAGGGATTATAATCCCTAATAGCTCTGAAATTGAGAAATTGCTATCAACCTTCATTACACCTGGTGAGTTAGTTCCAGGTTATAAGGGAGGTAGTTTGAATGACACTATGTGAACTATGTTTGCTAGCACGTGGCTCTGAAATTTAGTAATTTTTATGAAATAGCTTTGTAATGAACTTAAGAGATTTAGATGGTCAAATGACAATCTTGAGTGACCACGATGAAGTAGAAGGAAGACCTATCCCAAAACCTAAAAGAAATTGGCTAAGTAGACCTTGAAGGTCTGCCCGCAAATACGCAAATAAGCTCCATCAAAGCACTCGGTTGTACACCTATGTGTACAAACAAAGGAATTCCCGAGGGACAACGAGTTAAAACAGAACGCGAGCTAAACTTGGAAAATACAAAGAAATGGTTCGACCGTACGCCTGTGGAGCCGTAAACCTCCGGACCCAAGTGGTGCGATTGAGGGATGAAAGATCCACGACGCATCACAGTGTCAATCATTGTTTCCTCTGCCTCGGTTTTTCAATAAGACGCGACTCCTGAGGTTCCCTCCCTTCCTCGACATTCTCAGGCCATTATTTGAGAGGATGTCCCTATATGTGTGAATTTGGCGGGATCAAGGAGAAGGAGAGCTTGGGATGGATTTCACTTCAATATATTTCGAACTCATGTCGTGTTTGCGATTATATACAAATGGAGCCATTGCTGTTTGTCGCTACTTCTGGTCACGCTGCTCCCAGGGTAGAGGTGAGGCGAAAGTCTGATGAGTTGCCTCTGCCCTGGACGAAACCGTCAGTCAAGATTTTTAATAAACTTGGCTGTTGGCCTCAAGGGGGAGTCCGTGGACCACAATGGAGGAAGTAAGTTGTTTCCGAAGTAGTCCGGTCAGTCAGCAAGTGAACACGGACCCAGGACTCCCAGCATTCTCAACAAAAAAAAAAAATAACTAAAATAAATAAAAAAAAGTGGTCGCTTTTAGTTATCATAAGATACTTCATTAACTTCCGGCCGAAACCGATAATCTGGGGGATTTCTCACATACTTTGCTATGCACTTGGGGGGGATAATTCAACATCCAAAATAGCAGTCACTTTTTCTGCTAAAACCAAGTGGAAGAACGACAATTTGCACCAAGTTATTGTTCGAAAGAATTCGGAAACAACCTAACGTACGATTTAATGAAGTTTATCTCACCCCTATATCCATCCTACGGTTGACGTGTTCTGGACCGGTTCAATTACCTCTTGCAAATTCCGGTAAGCACTGGCGCTTACAATTTCATGTTGAATTTCTTTCGTATTTTGCTTGAATCCCTATAATCACCATATTTACCGAGGTAAGTTATGCGACGTCATGATTTGTCCGGATTAAATTATTATTTGTTATCGAAAATATGAATCGTGATGGAATTCTTTTAGGAGTTCTTTCTTCGCTAGTGTAATAATCACTTACTTGCCATCAGATTATTGCTGTGCTTGGTTACAAGTTGAACATCACCCTGAACCCACTGGGATCCACCTTTTGCGAGGATGTCACCAGAATGCTGCAAAAAAACCAAACACCGTCAACCCCAAATAGAAATTTGCACTTTGGGAATATTTACCCTGTTATTCAAGTTGAATTTCCCCGCAATTCTTTTCACTATGCCCAGTTGCCGGTTCGTTGATCAGATCCTGCATAAACAACTCCCGGAGCCGGTAACACTGCCTTGAACTGTCAGATTTCATGTTGCCAGTAACATTTGCAGTACGTTGACGGATGCAGCAGATCATTCTCCTCTGTCACGATCAATTCGCTCAAATGCATTCAATGGTGCGAAACATGGGGCGAAATTTAAGGTAATTGCACATTATAGAATGCATTATTTGATCAAATTAATCCCGAAAAAGCCAAATTAAATTGCGCTTCAGTCACGAAGCCGCGGCCACTACAACTTTATACTCAGTTTAACAGTCTCTGCCCCGCTTTGAGTTTCTATTTCTTCTGAATATATAATAAACGAAATTAAGGGAACATCAAAGGTTGAGGTGATATTCAAGTACACTCAAAAAATTAGGCAACTTTCGCCGTCACGCTTTTGGGAAGAGACACGCCAAGCATTTTAAATAAAGCAGACAAAAATAAGCAAAAAGAAGGAGGAAAAGAAAGTTAACTAGAAATAATTTCTTCCTTCGCTTTCTTTTGAAGTCCCACATTCCATCTGTGAGTTGCTGTCGTTTATTAGACTAATATTTGACATTATTTCGGTTGGTTTGTTCGTTTCATTTCAATTAATTTCCAGTGAAATTCAGCACAGATCACGTGTTGTAGCCCCAAATATTTGAGCCTATCCGGGCTATCCTGGTGATGGTAAAAATACCAATGAAACGCGCTGAAGAAGTAAGTGGAAGAGGCAACGTGTCCCCAAGACTAGTGTACGCTAGAAACGATTCAGGTTTTATGTCCTTTCGTGGAAGGAATTTTGAATTTGGTTGTCTTTGTTCCGCAGAAATATGAGAAATTCACATAATATGTTGCTAGGTTTCGTTTGTTGTGTTTGATTGGGTTGGGTCTGTCTCTTTGTTTGGTCTTCAGCACAATTTTTATCTGACACCACGTGGTCCTTCTTTCTTTCGTTTTTGTTGGTGGTTATAGGGACAGAAAGCTTGGGGTTGAGGGACACAGAACAGTAAATGGGAAAATAGGAATTTTGCGTTTTTGTCCCTAACGTGCCCGGCAGGTATGGCTCCGGAACAAGCGGAGGTGAAAGGAAATGAATTTTTTTAAATTCAGAAAAAATATTAACGAACACTTCGTCCTCACACTCTGCTCTTTACTATTGTTTGCTGTCTTTTTCCCAGAAAATTTTTTGAATATTTTCTTCATTATTGAACGTTGTAATATTCAAACCTATGAAGCGCCAACATAATGTAAGAAGAGGGTAGGTTCGGGGTGAGGCTACTCTGAAGTCATTAAAAGTCGCCACGTTGCATATAGGTTTCCTAATAAGGTAACTTATGTCCTTTATAATGAACCGGAGTCCTGCGAAACGATCCTTCGAGGAAGAGCTATTTTATTCTTAATAACAAACTGGAATGGTTTCCTGGTATCGTGTTTTGTTAAAAAAAAATCTCCACCACCGCTGGTTTATTACATTTTTTCTGCAGACTATTCTATTCATCAAATTACGTCCCTGGTATTTTTCACGAAGGAGCAGATTTTAATAAAGTCATTGTCCTAGAATAAATTGATATTAAGTAGAAAAATTGCGAAATGTAGTCGACCAACAGTCGTGTTGTTGAAGAGCCTCGAAATGAAATGGAGGCGAAACTTGGATATTTTCAAAGATACTCTTAATGTGACTGTCAGCGAATATTCAAAAATTCACGAACAAAGGCTTCCGTATCTTGTTAACAACTTGCAAAATAAAGCATTGCAGAGAAAAGGGAATAGAAGTAATCTGAGCTACATCGTCCTTCTAGCTGGCATTCCTTACGACGTATCCAACAAAGCAAGGAAATTCCACAGGGAGAAAAAAGTATCTTTTTCTTCTCTTCTCAAAGAACAACTTCACCCTTCCGTCTCCTTTCCAGTAACAATTCAGCTTTAACCTTGAGTAATTTTATCTTCAGGTATCCTGCGGAAAATGCTGTGCCAACTGGAAGGAATGAAGGAAAGAAACAACTACACCCACTTGATTTTCCTCTGAGAAAATTAGCTGAAATTCAGTTCACCGGCGACTCAAATCGAGAGGAAGCACAATAGTAAGACGTTGCAGGTAAGAAAGTTTGTTTGACGACAAACCAAAAGGACAATTTCACGTACAATATCCTGGATGATGGTGTGATAGCAATGACGATGCTAAAGATAGGTGAATTAGGGCGAGAAGGAAAACGCTTTCATTTGACCCAGTCCGCGCTCCATGTTTTTTAAGCTCAACTAGCAACCGTCGACCGACAAAGGAATCCAATTTGGCGAACATCTTGTTTTATTGTTGCACAATTATTTTTTCTTTACATGAAAATATAAATAAATTGCCTCACTTATCGCCCGATGTTTCTACCGAAAATTCTGGATGGAAATAACATTGTATAGTGATGTCCTGTAGTTTCTTTTCTTTGCCGCCTACTTGTGTGTCTTTACGGGGGTTTTTTGCTCCCCGCTCGTCCTTGGGCTCTTTTGAAGACAGAAAAGATCATTTTGGCAAGAAAGACGGTGTACTTTATTTCTTTTTATGCCCCCAAGTCTTCAAAACTTTTAATGAGTTTGGATGAATAATTTCTGCAGAGTAGTCCAGCCTGTCCTGCGACGGGAGGGAGCGATGATTAGCTAAAAAAACAAATAACGCCCGGAAAGAATGTAAGTAAATTTAGGGTAAGTTTCTTGCATTTAGTTGGAAATGATGGGGAATAAAATTAGCAATTTTGAGGGGGAATGCGTTAAAAATAAACTGCTAGTTAGAGGACGAAGTTATGGGGTGGAAGGACATTAGCCAATCGGTGACACAAGCAGCCAGGCATAAGAAAAGGATGCAGAAGCTTCATACATATAGTTGGCTCTAACTGCCTAAAAGAATAAAATCGTTTTGTTTCTTCATTCTGTCTATTAGGGGCTGGCACCAGAGCTCAGCATTAACTAAAATACATTGCAAGTCTTGAAAGGACACTCAGCAGATAGTTAAACGGTTTCGGAAAAATTGAAGATTTTATGGCTACGCAAGGTTAGTTAATTTATCGAAAGCGGTCAAGGAACACCATGAGTTCCAGGGAGCTGCTGTGGAAGCAACAACGACTGCATAACTCAGCATTCATACTGATGGATCCATGACCCACCTAAATCTCTACCTAACTAAGGAGTCGACATTCGACTTGAAACACAACCCCAAGTTTGAGGCCTAAAAATCGCTTGAACGTAACCACATCCCTGTGGAGAAACCGTTTTCCATATATGCAGTTTCATGTACAAAATTTCAGTTCTCTAAGTCGCGATGCTGATTGGTCCCGCATGCCTAATTATTTGTTTCCTGAAGTATGAATTTCCACGGTGCTCTGAGGATCCAGATCTTCCCTTCTTCACAGGAGTTTCAGGAAGTTCAATTTCAGGACGTTTCCTTCATGAACGTTTGTTGTTGTTTACTAGAACAAAGATAAACTATGACGCAAGATGAAAATTCACTTCTATTTATTTGAAAAATATATTTAAAACTATAAATTAGTTTAATACACATTACTGTTATCACTTCGTGGGTTGATGGACAGGACGGGAGTCTAGAATGAAAATGTTTACAAAATGTCATTGTTGGCATTTGTCACCCCAGTCTCATGTCAGTCTCTCAGCTGTTTCTGCGCCGTTGAATGCAGCAGCGGAGGCGAATTCATACTGGTCCCTAGGTTCGCGCCTACGATGTGCCACCACTTCACTCCGCCCGGAGCTGAAACCACGCGGGTTCGGAATGTCTTCGGGAGCGACGCCTTAGCTAGATCCAAGGTCGTAAAAACATAACCTGAGGGATTGAAGATTGTTGTAAGATTACGTTAAACGTGCATCCGATGGTAAATTTAGTCGCTGAAGCTCCGTATTTGCAATGGTACCAGGAAATCGTAGAGGGTCCCGCCGCGCGACTACTCACCATTTCGGGTAGCGGAACTTGACTGTGATTGCAATAGAGCTCTACGATATCTCGTTTGAAAGAGGAGGCGGCCCAAAGAAATTCCAGAATTCCCACAGTACGATGTCTGGCAGACGCCTCCGGAGGGCTCGGCCAAAATCTATGAAAATTTAAAATTTTCACGAAAAAATGACAGAATTTTCATCGAAAAAATGACAAAAATGCAAAATCGTTGGGTTCGCGTGGGGAATACCTTGTTTTAAAGGGGAGGCGGCCCAGATTAACGAAATCCAGGAATTTTCACGTTACAATTCCTGGAAGACGAGATATTCAAGAAATTGAAAATTTTAACGACCCGCGGGTCGAAAAAATTATCAGATTCGTGTGGGGGATACCTCGTTTGAAAAGGGAAACAGCCCAGATTAACGAAATCCAAGAATTTTCACACTTCAATGTCTGAAAGACGAGATATCGCCGAAAATCCACCTCCGGAGGGGGCACCAAAAATCCAAGAAAATTGAAAATTTCCACGACCATAAATGCAAAGTCGTCTGATTCGTGTGCGGGATACCTCGTTTGAGATGGACGACGGCCCAAATTAAAGAAATCCAAAAATTATCACGCCACCTTTCCTGGAAGACGAGATATTGCCGAAAATCCACCTTCGTAGGGGCCGGCCAAAATTCAAGAAAATTTCCTGGACCTTCGGGTTGAAAAAATGCCCAAAAATGGAACATCGACGGATTCGCGTGGAGGATACCTCGTTTGACAGGGGAGGCGGCGCAGATTAACGAAATTCAATACTACTACTACTACTACCACGCTACGATTCCTGGAAGACGAGATATTGTCGAAAATCCACCTCCAGAGGGGCCACCCAAAATCAAAGAAAATTGAAAATTTCACGACCCCGGGGCGAAAAAATGGCAAAAAATGCAAAGTCGTCTGATTCGTGTGTGCGTTTCGTTTGAAAGGGGTGACGGCCCAGATTAACGAAATCTAAGAATTATCACGCTGCCATCCTTAGAAGACAAGATATTGCCGAAAATCTACCTCCAGAGAACCCGGGCAAAATTCAAGAAAATTGAAAATTTCCTGAGTTGTGTCTCGGAAATTTCCGCGACCACGAGGCGCGCGTACACCTCGAGTACTTTGTTGGCTGTGACGACCAAACCTCCAGCGATCCTGAGTCCGCGCAGGCCAAGGCGGCGCGGGTACTCTCCGGGAGTCGTTGCAGCTAGAGGGACTTACACAGCTGAGGGACTGACATGAGATTGGGGGGGGCAAATATCAACAATGACATTTTGTAAACATTCTCAGTCCCTCAGGTGTTACTGCAGCCATTGAATGCAGCGGCGGGGGCGAATTCATACTGGTGCCTAGTTTTGTGCCCCAACGTGCCGCCTCAACCCCATGAAACTCCTATAAGACGGCTAACGATGGTACCAGATAACTTTTGGTGAGATTTCGCTAATTCAGATGCGTTCTCGTGTAGAAATCGAGTCTAATCGTTCTAATTAACTCTTAGAATATTCGACCACTGGACCACGCGAAGCAAGTTAAAGTGAATACAGTGTTTCTCAGTGCCACCACGTGGAGGTTGTCTTTGGCGACTTAACGTTGATTCGGTCGGAAATTCTCTCCACCTCAGGGCACCCTGAAGAAAGTTGTGCAATATTTTTAAAAAGAAACGTCCGCTTTTGTTGGAGTTCTTACTGGAGATGCCTCTGATAGAAGGGCATCATATTGGATTCTCATTCACTAAAAATCAACCTAAATTACTCCCCTTTTATCTCAGGCGTAGGCTGTCATAATTCAAGTGTTTCTCCATGTGTCACACAAACTCATGTGGAATGTCTTCGCATAACTTCCAGTAGGAACGCAATTAAAGCGTTGGCGTAATTGCTACTGTTATGCACGAGGGTAAAGCTAATGAATGTCAACCCTGCAGTAGAAACAGTTCTACCTTTCCATATTTTTGATGAGATGGACGGTCCAATTGGCCGCGATGACAGTGTGGAATCTAGCTTCGAAAGGGATTGGTTTCTTATTTCCCTTTCCATTTCTGAGTTATCTATAATTCCGCTCTGAATCAGCAAACGACGTCTACTGGATAAGGGACCTCCGACATCAGTCACTAGCTGGCAAATCGTGAACATTCTGGAAGCAGCTTTGTCTTTGGTGTTCTGAATCTAGCAGAAGAAACTGATCTTCATGTCTATCTATTATGATACCATTATCTCACAAACCAGAATAGGGGAGGATTGTGGAAACCCTTTCCTTGGTCAAGATGAATGTCCGGCTTTTCTCTTGAGATAGGAGAATCCATCCGGAGTTATCCATTCACTGTATCACAATTTTCAGTGTGCATTGAGCTTGTTCTTCCGCGCGATTCATCGGGCGTATCGAGTCGTAGTAGACTATTGGGTGAGGCCTGTACCAAAGATAAATCCTTGAGCCCGCCTTAATGTAACCCTCATTCTCTGCAGTGTATCCCGGGCCTCGTAAAGCAGGGTACGATCCTTTAGGTTGTACCTCAATATCCCAAAATATAGTTGGGAATATGAAAACACTTTTTCGGCACTTTGAGCACATTACACTACTTTGTAAAATTGAAGGCGTTTCTTACTTGTAGCGTCACACGGAGCACCATTCGTCGACAGTGGCGACATTGCGCCTCAACCGGTCTCACTGTTTGGGACAAAAACCACATTGTTTTGGTGAAAGATTTCCTGCAACAGGTGTTGCGCAACTCAATCTTGGCATAATGACCTTCTAAAGCTGCTTCGCCGCTGTGTCCAACCTACTCTCAGGACTGTACGGCGCGGGACTGTCTTTGCCTTTGTTTATCAGCACAAGTCTCGCAACCAACTAGTGGGGAGAGAGGGAGAGCCTGCTGCTAAACATGGGTTAAACACGCGCAGCTGGTCACAGGTTTCAGCATTTCGCTGCGAATATAATCAGCCTTTACAATGAATAGTAGGTATACCTCAGAACTCATCCTTCAATGACAATGTCAGTTAGAACTGGGTAGATAGGAGAAATTAGTTTCACCATATCTTTCACTATTATTCGATGAGCGCCGATTTTTTGGTGACCAACTTATACAAGAAGCCGCAGCGCGTTTATGTCGCTGACTAACTGCTGCTAACAATGTATTCTCCACCAGTCGGTTTCATGGTGAGCTTCGTATTTAGCTCGGTTTTTCCTCCTGCCTGCTCTACGATTCCCCAAAGTTTCAGCCAGTTTAGGCTTGCAATACCGCCGCCTACTAATACACTGATGACTTCACGTACCTGAATCTTTTTCTGGGCGCCGATGACTGATTGTTATGTTCACCAACGATTCAGTCGCAGTTCCTCTATCTGCACCCGGGTCATATTGGTCGTTTACTACTCTAAAGAACTTCGGCACATTTGGCAACGTCGATTTCCCTTATGTTCCAGCTAGTAGGTATTTGCATTGGGAGGAGCTATTTGTCACTTCGGTGGAAATGTATTTTAGCATCTTCCATAGTGACACAGCTAACATTAAGACCTCCGTGACTAAATTCATGTCAGTAACACGGGCACTATCCCAGTCTTTGCAACTAGGGCATTGAAATGTCGGAATGCTTCAAGACAATAAGCCCCGTCTTGGCCGCCATCTCCAAAGTTTGTATGTTCTGAGAATGTAATAGAGACATGGCTCACTCGAGGCGTTAAAGTCTCCTTCATCTGGAAATTTCCATTCTGTATTACGAATCTTGTCTTCAAATGCGTCAAGTCTGTTCGGAAAAGCAAAAAACCAGTATGATGTAAACTCTGAGATACATACCTCTGCACAACGAATTCAAATGAAGCCATCTCCTGGGCCAGTCTTCGCACTCGCAAGTTAATCGTATCTCTCACTCAAATGGCAGCAGTTCTACATATATCGTTATTCCACGATGGTGAACTCGTATCTCGGTATTCCTCACTAACGAGCACAAAGTCAGGTCTTCTTTCTTGCACTATCTGCCCCATCAGATTGTAAACAGTTGCATGCTTTACTTTTACTTACATTACTTTTAGCAGCTCTTCTTTGAAGACCTGGCAATACCCGAAACCGGGAACATAAGCCACGTGTTCTTCCTGGAGACCACGATCCTCTATTTTTCCGCCGCGCAAGTCTCCGCTTTATGCTCAACTTCGTCACACTTGTAAGGAAAAGTGCTTCTGTCCTGACCTACCCAGCCCTTCGTTGGGATTGTTGAGAAGGGTCTTCGTCGTTGGTTTGTCCCTTCTATTTTACTTCGGCGCTGATGTGGTCCTAGTTGAACTGGATATTGCTACAGTGGAATCACTGCCGTCGATATCCTAGTTATTTTGTTGTTGATGCAGATTTATGCTGTTTTCTCAACGTCCGCTTTTGTTAGTAATCGTTTTCCCCTGAAGGCACAGTGTTTTCTGCAGCGTTAGCGATTTATTTTTTCCCCAGCTCCTCTTTGGAAGTCTCCCAGGAGTTCCGCAGGTGTGATAAGATCAAGCTCTTCTTTGGAAGTCTCCCAGGAGTTCCACAGGTGTGATAAGATCCAGAGATTTCTCTATCTCCATTGTGACATTTTAGTTATCCATAGAGGTGTATCGTTAGATAATGACAGCAGCCCTGTATTTCTCAAGTACCTTTCTTCTACCCTCTTCAGAGAAAAGACTTGTATTTCTCCCTAGATGACGAATTTGGTCAACACTGCCCGAATCATCTCATCTTTTCTCGTGGCCCTTTTCCTTCTTCGAGGTTAACGACATCTGGCCGCCAGGATTATTACCTTATATGGTCCTCTTATCCACCGGGGGAGTGGGCCTTTCCATTTTTGGTAGTAAGTGATGATCGTATCTTTGCAAGTGTTATCTCCACTGCAATTACCTTAAATAAGCCCCCTAAATGTCTATGCAAGCTGGAAAGTTATTCTTGGATTGGCACTAGTCAAGAGTGCTTTGAGTGCAAGATAAAAAACTTTGACTGTGTCAAACCACTTCAGTGTAGGTAGGCAGAACAGAACCTATAGTTACCAGTTTTCCAAAGTAAGATATAGCTGTGGTCTTGAAGTTGGCCATAGTCAATTCAGGATGGTATTTTGATGTTCTATCTAAACTTCTTAATCATTACGCTCTCGAGGTATTATCGCAATATTTGAAGATTTTGGCGTAGACAATGATGTTGTCATGGTGCCTTTCCTCAAATTCATGTCAAGCCCCTGGAATAGAGCTGGTCTAAGACTGGAAATGATACAGAATTGCATAATTTTAATAACTCATCTGTACCTTGACAGTTAGAGCTTCCGTAAAGGATTGACAGTTTACTTCCAAATTCTGTAACACATGTCGGCCAATCCGCCAAGTTGGTTGGGAATACCATGATCTCTTGTTTGCAAACTTCTATTGCTTCGGGGTGCTCTACTATGAAGTAGTTTCATTTAGCAGCAATAGAAAGGTGAACATTCCATTATCCTAGGCGTAGAACCGTGGATGCGCTTGGATAATCTAATGGACATTGTTAGAGAGTGCCAAAGATGGCGTGTAGGTGCGATTGATGCGATATGACCAATATTTTAAACAAATGAGCTCCAACAGTCCACTTATTGTAAAAATCAACCGAGATTTGGCTTAGATGATGAACACTCGGTAACAATATCTTCATCTCATGAAGTAGAAACATGAGAATCTTCTTCTGAACAAAAGATGAAAATCACAAATTTGTGACAACAAAAAGATTCCGCGAAAATCAGATGGCGAAATCAACAGCGGCAAGATACGATTGCTAAATTGAGACGACTGAAGCCTGCCTTTCTATGGGATTTCCAATATTAACTTCTCAGCTTTTCGCTAATACGCTACGATAAATTCACAAGTTACGCTCTCCATAAAATTGATATGGGAATCACCTTCTCTCGGCTCTGACTTGATTCCCGTGTGTTGATTCGAAGGCCTACCTATTTCGTGCGAACAGATAAAAATCTCGAAAGCAGCGGCAGCAACAAACATTCTCCCCAACAAATATCCACAATTACTCCAAAGTAGATCTTTAAATGACATCAACTTTATCAATGGATTTAGCGATCCGTTTTTCTGCGTACATCCTAACTTACGTAGCTGACTTTGAGTGGGAATAGAAACTCTTAGAGGGAAAGCAACGAGTCCTGGGACGACTACGAGGAGGACCAGAACCATATCAGAATTATAAGAAGTGAACTCATCTGGCGTATAAGGAATTTAAGCCCTTAATCTTCTGCAAAAGGAGAGAAAAAGACGAAGCGAAATAAAATTGGATTCATTTTATGTTAGCAGCTAAGTTTATCCATCTACGAGTGGAAGTAGAATCCTTAATCCCTGAAATCATTCACTTCGCGAGGATTCAAGCGTGATAGTTGGGGATGTGTGCAGAGAGTCGAATAATAGATTCAATTATTTAACAGCTGCAATAAGTATCACTTGCAGGAATGGATGAACATATTGTGAGAATGATTGCAATGAAAATATGGTTTCAGGGATACTTTTCTGAAGGACGTTTATGACAGGAGAGGGATGTGATGCACTATTTATGGCTTCTTTATCATTTACATTCTATAGAAATATCTACGCGAGTTTATGTAGGGTAAGTGCGATTTGTGGCAAGTTTATAGTAGTTTTATGACAACTTGAAAGGTTGATTGATTTATGTTGCAGTTATGCAGGCTCAATTAGCACAGTTGTATGGTTTTGACTGTAGGGCACTTTGGCCTACATGCTAATATCATGTCCTGGTTCGAAATCAATAAAAGGCACTCTCCTGGTTCTGACTTTCAGAACCAGAGGCATCTCTGAGATATTCCAGGAAGCGATGTCTTGACCTGCACAGTAGTCATTATTTGTCCCACCGAATCCTACTTGACTAACTAGACCACTGACTAATTTTTGTCTATGACCCTGTCACTGGGGAACCAGATGTACGTCGGTGGTACACTGCATCTCAAACTGCATGGTGGCTTCTGCTAAAGAAGTAATCCGGTTTTATTAAAAGTTCGTGTCTCTGTCCCAATAATTCTGACTGGCGTCTGTCCGGTTTCTTCAGAAGGGACACAGGTCAATGTTCTTTCGAAAGAATTTTACTAAACCAACGGATTGTCACAAGCCTCACCAAGACTTCCTCCTGACAGTTCTGTCTTTCCTTATAGATATTGTCTACTGCAGAAGGGTGAGATGGGGTTTCCTTCCCGTATATCTTGTTTCAAGGGACTTTATAAGGGACCTATACTACACCCCTTTAATAGCTCTAGAATTAATTATTCTTGTCAATCTAAATAACAGACAAAGTTTGGCCCAGTAAATCCATCTGGGATTCCCGAAAGACTGATTAATTTCCATTTCAAGATTTACATCACCAACCCGACGCTCTTCTTGTGAACGATGTGGTGATGCAAGATCCATCACCTTCGATCTGAAGTGTGTCGCCCCCTTTTTCTGCAAGCCCTGCCTCTTTCAAGTGCTCTCCAGGACGTGTTTCCACATTCTTTCTTGTCTGTACGACGTATACTTTTGCAATGTGTTTAGGAAATATCGTATATCCCGAAATTGGCCGTTTGGCCGATAGGTACCTTGACTATTCCCAGAAGAATTTTGAGATGACTGTTCCGACTTCCTAAAATGACATCTACATCGCGTTTCCTTAGTTTTTTGGGGAGGAAGATTTGGTTAAATTCCAAAGCGATTTCCCTTTTGAGCTGTCAATGTAGAGGTAATGTGATGAGCACTTGCCATTGAGACAGAACCCTAGAGGAAAAGTACGAACTCGAAGTAAATTCAAATTTCTTCTGCAAGCCTCCGAGAAAACTGCGGGCCTGGAGGAATCCTTCCCTCCTTTTGTTTCCCTTGTTTGGTCTCTTTCACTACTCCGTCGAGGAAATGGAAAAGGTTATCGTCCAGTAGATCATTTGGTTGAAGAAGGCAACTTGAATGTGAATGTTGTCCGAAGTGCTGCAGTAAATTGGAGAGCTTGTCACGTTGTTGAAGAAAGCATTTTGGTACTGATGAACATGGTCTCAAATGCTACCTCATTCAACCAGGTGATCTATCCGATGCTAACCCTTTCAGAAGGCATGTTGGAAAAGGCCAGTCACATAATAGAAATGAAATTGAAAGTAGCCTTGCTTAGTTCGTCTATCTCGAAACTCTCCCATAGCGTATGCCTTCCATTGCAAACCCACTAGAAGGTTTGCTCTGCTGGTACAGAAAAAAGGATACAAAGCGGTAGACATTTTTGGGCTATGTTGCTCTGTCGTGACGCCAGGAATTTCCGCTAAAAGTGATCTCTGCAAGTTATAGTATGTTAACCCCAAATTATCTGAGCGCGATCTGCTAGGTTGTGAACTTATATCCAGCTTAAGCGGCGATATAGGCTGCACAAACTGAGCCTATGTGAAGTAAGGTGACAAAACTCAGGGGAGTACTCCGTTTCCCTTTGTTGCATTGTACTTTTGTAGTCTGGAAAGTCGTGATGGGTTCATAAAACCTGACTGTAAAGACATGGCGGTGGAATGATGAACGTAATGAACTAAGAGCTCCATTGGTGGCTGCGAGCGGCGTCACTCCGATACGTTCGTTTAGATTGTAAAGGTCGGGAGTATATATAGCGTCCACTGCGATGATAGGAATTCCACCATTGCCTTGTGGAAACCAATTGAAGTTCCTACAGATAGCAATGGTTTCAGCACCGTACACTACATTGAGGTAGATGTAAGATCCACAACATTTTTATCAACGATGATAGACAGCCGAAGGGATGGAAGGAGCACTTTACAACGATTGACAACAGTATCACATTCGCAGAAGTTCCACCTTTTTGGGATAAAATGCGACGGATTGCTCTTCTAAATAGAAGAACTTTCTTCAGAGTTGCCACTGCCACTCATTGGTTAGCCCTGAATATCTGAGCTATTATCTAGTGGGTGCTATTAGGGGCCAATGGGTCAGACCCGAAGAAGAGTAATCGAGTCAAGTGCGACAATTAAAGCATTGTTTGGGTCCTTTAGGCACTCGAAATGTTACTACTTAAATTAATCTTGGAGCACATCAGGGAATATCTTAAAAGTTTGTTGGGTAGAGAGTAGGACGCCTTTCTGGATCCTTTAGCATCGACCGTTTTATTATTCCTCCGATCATTGTGGATTGTGTCCGGGTAGCTGAGTGGTTAGAGCACAAGGCTGTCGTACGGAAGGTCGCGGTTCAAATCTCGCTGGCGACAGTGGGATTTGTATCGTGATTTGACGTCGGATACCAGTCGACTCAGCTGTGAATGAGTACCTGAGTCAAATCAGGGTAATAATCTCGGGCGAGCGCAATGCTGACCACATTGCCTCCTAGTGTACCGTTACGGTCTTGAATGAAGTGCTCTAACACACTTCAAGGCCCTGATCCAATATGGATTGTTGTGCCAACGATTATTATTATTATTGTGGATTACTTTGCGGAGTTCACTGCTCCACGTACTTCTCATTGATTTTGAGAGGGCTTCCGAAAAATGTCACAAGTTACCTACAAATTTGAGGTCCAAAGTGGAGTTTGTCTGGGTCTCATCTCAAAACTGCCCATTGTTCTTCTCATTACCGGTGAAGCTCGTCATGCCGGAAGCGGCACCATTAGTCGACGTATCAATAGAACAAAAACTGGCTTTCATATTTTTTCCAAAATCTGGAAATGCAAGTAACCCAACACTAAACATTAAGCTGATGCTTTTCCTGGACAAAGTTCTGACTCGGTAATCCAGGGAAATGAACTACCACTAGTAACTTGGAACCTGCTAGCTTTTATAAATTGATGGGGTGTGACTGGGTTCTCTGACTTGAGATGAGAAGGCAAAAGTGACAGTGGGTAGGTCACGCCACGAAAGGACGGGAACTGCATTGCGGCTAATGTCTGGGTTCGCAGGTAGCGCACTACAAAGCAAAAAAGAAAAAACCGGAAAGAGGAAAACGCGCCTGAAGGATACTTCATTCCAAGTAGTTTCAGAAGAAGGCCAAGAAAGACAAAGGGAAATAACACGCTTCATTGTTAGGAGGCTAAGAATAAAAACTACTAACAAGAAAGGCGAAGAAATGGAAAAGGACTAGACCGTCCGCTTTGTTCATTAAAAAGACGGAAGCCCAGACATTTGCGGAAGTCCTCGTTGAATAAAATCCGAAGCCAACTAGTAAGAGTATGTGCTGCGAAGCGGTGAAGAGACTCCTGGGGTAGAAGGCTCTCTTTTCCCCCGACCTCAGTATTCAAGGGACGAATGTGGATAACCCCCACCAAGTGCTACATGAATGTAGACTATGGACACATTTCTGCAAGTTGCTAGGAGCATGAACGAAGGATAACATGCCGTAGATGCGCTTAGGTAGATCACCAAGTGAAGGGTTCTAACGAAAGCGAGGATAGCATTTTCCGCAAGGATCCTAGTACACCTGGATACATTACAAGTTCGAGGCGGCCTCTAATCTTCAGGAAAAAGCTAGAAAGGTTTGGGACTCGAGTAGCGTGATACACATTTTACAGTTCGCCGTGAGGGTAAAAGCTGATTTAATCAGTGAGGAATATTGCAACAAGGACCCGGCTTCATAGAATTTTGACTTATCCAAAGTCGAGGAAATGCCTTTGCCTGGAGTCGGTCTTAAGGGATAATATTTTTTTCATGTTTACCTAATACCGAATGAAACAAAGTCGGACTTTCGATGGAGACTTGATGCTCTGGCGGACGACCTTTCGGACACAGAGTGGCAAATTCTGTTAGGCAGTGATTTCAGTGCCGGGGCCCCTGAATGAGTCCTGCCTTGCCCAGACTCCAGAGGACCAAAGATTAGACCCCGAGCTGCTATCAGTGTACTCACAGCTGTTTATTCTTGACATGGCGGCGGCTCGAAAAGTTCTGCTGGGAACTTGTTCCCGAGGCAGTTCAGGTTCAGAGTAGAAAGACCCACGGTAAATGCTATTATGGAGTTCGAGGATGGAGTTCATCGTGCTAAGGCGCACACACGCCGATCTCGACAAATAGTGCTCCTTATAACACTTGATGATAAAAATGTCTTCAATTTCGTAGAATGGCCGAGCTATCTGTGGCGTATATTAAGGGATTATTTGAGGGACGGCTTTCTCCCTATGAGATGGAATGGATGAGGATGGATTTCAAATCGGGAGTAGCACAACAATCCCTTCTAGGGGCGGAACTCTGGAACGTTTTCTATGATGGTCTGCTAAAGCTCGACAGGCCCGTAGAGTCAAGCCTGTTCGGTTATGTAGACGACATTGAGGCACTTCCTGGCGGACACACTGTTGAACAGGCGCCAAGCATGCATATTCATGGAACGGGTAAACGGATGAGTGACTGCTGATGGTTTCAGCCTTGCGCTGGAAAAAACTGAAGTATTCATCTTGAACAGCGAGAGAATCCCGACTATGTGTCCACTTCGTTTTAATGCTCTCCTCGAGGATGAATTATTTCGAGGAAATCAAAGCAATAGCGAACAGGACTGGAGCTGGACTCTTGGCCTTAAGTCAGCTAATGGCGAATGTTGGGAACCTTATTTCTACCGGAACGCTTTTTCTTATGGGAGAAACCCGGTGCATTTTCCTCGATGTCGTGGAGGTATGGGCTGAAGACCTTGGCAAGGAGGTGCATAGTAAGCACCTTGACCAAGTGCAAGGATGGTGAGCTTTGCGAGTGGCGTCCGCTTATCACACCGTTTCAAAACCGGCGTTAATCGCGATCGCGGAAATTATCTCTGTGGCCCTCCTTGCTAAGGAAAGTAAAGTCATCTTGAACCTCAAGAGCAAAGATTTAGTAGGATGTATTACCCCTGAAGAACGTAATGCATACCTACCGAATTGCAACTCTCCTAGCAAAATTAACCAAGAAGCAGATGGACTTCGAGGCTCATCGGCATTTTATATTCGTGAGATTGACTATTTCGCTACCCAACTTCTAAGTGGCCGTGGAGATTTTCAATCCTAACAGCACATGATTGGAAAGACACGACCTACTGATTGTGTGTTCTGCAATGGAAGTGTGTGAAAAGTGGGATGGAGACAGGGACACATGTTGCAGTCCAATACTCTGCCCGTAAGCGCATTCATCTACCCTATTTAACAAAAATAACCGACGAATAGATCACGCTAGAGCTATATTCAGCACAATAGTGGAGAAGGAGAGCGACATTTTCGGAAAATCTGGTTGCGAACCATTGCGCGATGCATATACTTGAGGTTAATACATTATCTTTGACATAAGGATTTCTGGGAATAGTATTATTAAACAAATGTGATCTATTTCCATTCGTATCCGCCCGTATGCAAGATATGCCCCCCTCTCACCAAAAATAGAAAATTTCCCTGCTAGGGCTTTCAGGCCAAAAGTATCACTCCGTAACCTAAATCGACCGGTGGGTGCCGAAATATTGGCGTCAGTAAACTTCCAGCCCCCAGAGTGGTCAAAATAAGGTGCAAATCAGCTTAGCTTGATTACAATCGAAATGGCTGCGTTCATGATGGGGTCATGGACGGCCTTTTTTCAACGCTTAGGACTACAGTTCATGATTCAGCATTTTTTATTTGTGGACTTAGTCTCCAGATAGGATACCGAGGCTGTGGTGCAGATGCGGCGTGAAGAGCGATGTCGGATCCTATCTGTGTTTTCTGTTTTGGTCGCGTCTAGTTCTGTTTCGCACCCACAGTAAAACGCGTCTTAGCTCTCTTGGATCTCATTAAAAGTATTGATATTAATGTCCTTAATCCGATCATGCGGCACGGAAAAATAATCAGTCTTGCAACAAACCCTGAATTATGTAATGTTCTGTAGCTACCTCCAAGAGTAGCAAAGGTAGTAGGAGAGGCACCAATCGATGTCACTGTAATTCACCCGACAGTTGTAACAATTGCTTAACCTTGAATCCTTTTTTTTTGAATGTCTTTCTTCTTTTGATGACTTTTTGTAATAGATTACTCTACTGCTCTTCGTTCAAAACTTCGCTGAAACTTTTAAAAGTTTCAATGTCGAATTCTAATCAAATCAGCCCTTAAAAAACCACTTCATCCACCCACAATCCTTTAAGAACCACAAACGCAACACGCGTCAAGATAATCCAAATTAATTTTAACAACACTCCACTTACCTTATTCACTCAACTATTAAACCCCTTTCTTCCGAAGAAACATCATCAATTCCGTGAAACGAGGTAAATCACTGCTACTCCCATGTACATTTTCACGAAATTGCTTTCTCGTACATTAAGAACCTCGCGTGGCACATCTAGCCCTCATTTAATCCTTCCGGAGAAAAGCAAACGGACCGTAAACAAAGCAAAAAAAAAACAAAAACACCCGAAACGGTCGAGTTTCTTGAAAGTATTAAAAAAGAATTGCTCCCTAGACAGGTGAAAATAGGATTAAACTACAAGCGGAAAAAAATGGTCATAAAGGACCCCTAACAGCAAGAATAAAAGCGAAAATGCTCGGGAAACCGGAAGCAAGGCCTACAGTGAAAATTATAATAATGGCTTTTTGGGTACTCCACCCGCGGTTGCAGGAAAAATAATGAGTAGTTTGCGAGGTGTGAGCGTCGAAAGCGGATACTATTTATGGAGCGATGTCGTGAGTGAGGCCCGAAGAGGCGCAAAAGGCTCCGGAATTTACCTACGTAATAAGCTTTACGTGTTAACTCTGTTTACTCCTTGTTCGCCGTAAATTCCTGGAAAACGCATTAAGAAAGGATTCAGAGAGTTATCAGATAATATCTTCCAGTTGCAGTGGATTAGCAGCTCGAACTTCGGGGTAAACTCTCTTTCAAGAATGGGGACGAAATTCAGTACCATCACACGGCCCATGATCCGGGATTTCCCATTTATATTTAAAGGAATGTCAATTTCGCAGTTGAAAATGCTACTAACGAATCATAGTAATTACGTGCACTCCTGCAGTTTTTCGTCCGCTGGGGCCAGATAGAGATACGGCTTAAACCAGAACATTATCCCCAGCTTCAAAACGGAGCGTTTAAAAATGCATTAGAACCGCATTAAATAAACTCACTTGGAATTTCGTTTTTGTATGCTTTCCTTTGAAAAACCCTTAAATCCTTCCACCACTTACTTCGGCAGGATGCATCCTTCGCAATGGTACTACCCGAAATGTTTCTTCTTAGCATGAAAATCCAGCCTCATGTTCCTTACTCGGTTCGAATTACTTCTGCCTTCTTCCGGTCTGGACCGTTTTCATGTTGCTCCGCATTTATTTAACTGGTTCCCTTAAGGATATATATAGCGTCGATTGCATGCACATATGGGGAAAATGGCAGATTTGCATGTTTTACCAAATTCACATTAGTTCAAGCAAGCGTAGCATGGTTTGGTTAAAGCCTGCGAGGAGGACAGGATACGCTGCAAAGGCCTGTGTGCCAAGGATTCGTCTGGGTCTTAAATTTTGTCTGAAATGCAGTGGATAGTGGTATGTAGACTTGGAACAGGATATTGTCCAGGCTTTCGTATTAAGTGCAATGTGTGCGTTTAATGTCCGAATCCATGTTCGGAGAGCTTGAAATTCTAAGGAGGAAATGGGGAAGTCTTCGTTTCTGGTGGAAATTCTTCAGTTCGGTGGGCAATAAGATTTGAAATATGCTTTCGAATAGAACAAAATTTATGGAGAATCTTTGAGTGTTGGGCTGAATACGAATTGAGTGTACTCAAAAGGAATTAGTTCAAGTACGTTTTTGAATATGTATTTCTCGCAAATGAAACAGCATTCATGTCGGATTTGGAGAGGAATTCTTTTTGGAGCTATTTAATTGCAAAGCTTGATTGTGGCCCTAAAAGGTACAATGAAGTGGAGCAAAGTTTATCTGGTAGTTTACTGGGCAGACAAATTCTTAATGGAAGTTGCCTGCATTCAATTTAAATTTCTTCTGGGTAGGGTGGATGAATGAGTATACGGAATGTCGAACCCTGGCAGCGGTAAGCCGGCGGACTAACAACACTACCTGCATTATTGAGCAGGCCTGACTCTTCTCTTCTTTTTAGGAAGCTTCTCACATATCCATTTCTGATATTAAGTATTAGTAGCAGCCCAACTCGTCAAGACAGCTGAATGCTTCAGTTCGATAAACCCAATCCCTGACTTCGGTAACAGCATTCACTGTGCACCTCCTTACTGTAAAAGTCTTCCCTAATTTGGGGATAGATAGGTCGCCAGCTGCATGTATTACTTCAGTGAGTCCACCCCTCAAGAGCTTTTCGAACAGTTTTCCGATTGTGTCAAGCATTCACAGCTGTCAGTATGCAAACGGCAACTCATGGTCTTCCATATCTCTGCTGATCAGCGCGAGTCCTGTCACTTTGCAGGGATAAGAAAAAATAACCTTCTTAGATAAGCATTGAATGCACCAATCGGAGGTCCGGCCAATGGCGGAACACTAGTTTGTGTAACTCTTTGTCTCTCTACCTTGGTGGCTCCTTATTTTTATATGTAGGGTTACCTATTCCAACACTTTCATCGAATCAGTGATGCCTGCTGGGATGCGTAGATAATAAGGCTCTTTGTTTTCATTTGTCGCGCTACGGTTTCTTTCTCTCAGTGGACCTACTCTCTGTTATTCTAATGGATACCTCCTCCTGATCATTTGAACCAAAACTGTGGAGCTTGTCACATTCTTTCCGCAAATTGGCAATCTGCGCGGTTCCCCAACACACAAAAGGCTTTTTACGACTGGGTACTCTCCAGGTCATGAAAATCCCCCCATTTTCAGGCTCATAACTGAATTTACGAAAAGGTGAGTTGTTGTCAGTCTTTTAGCGCACCTTCCACTAGTACTTCGTCGAACTATGTGATTCCGACATGAGGGTTACGTCGGAAATGCTTCCTTAGCAGCCTGTGTACCAGAACCTTGGCGTAGCTTGTTACTCGTCGCCAGTTTGAGGATCTTTTGCCCTAGCGTGTGGATGTGCTATTCAAGTATTATGGCATTAAAATCAGGAGTACCTGATAAATCGAGATACTATAAGACTGAGTCCTTGTTTCCGTACTTAACACGGGATCAGCTTCACCTTTGCGGTGAACTACTACGAACAACTCGTAAAAGGTTTGCTGATTTTTTGGATGTGGATCATATTAGCTGCATCTTTGTTCTTTTCAGCTCCACCCCAAAGATCGGATACTGGCTCGAACGTCTAGTATGATCAAGACTACGACTATATATACCACGGTTCTTGCAAAGAACTGCAAGTCTTTGCTTCAAGACCTATCTGCCCGCATTTACGATACGCTGCTCTCGTGCAAGATCCTCCGTAGATTGTCGACGTATCCGCATCATAGGTAATACACATCCAATTCTGACTTTCTTCCTATAAAAAATTTCAGTTATTGGCTGCCCTTTGGAATTCACGCTTGATGGCTCCTTTCCCTTCGGTTTTTTTGTAAGGATTGGACTGTAGGGGAGGAGTTGGAGCCTTTTCTCCCAGTAGCCCTTTGACTGCCTCCCAAAACATACCCTTGCCAGTTGTCGTCGAACCTAATTCAACGAGGTTTCAGCTATTTTTTTTCGAATGGAAGATACTTCCACTGCCTTTGGACTTGATCTTACAGCAGACCTCCTGGGATATATTGGTAATGCCACAGCTCTTAAGAGACTTGGCGCTGACTTCAGATAGCGAAGGCTCATCACCTGCACAAAGTCGAGGGGGATTTTGCCCTCCTCTTACAAAACCCGTTCGCCAGAACTTTTGGGCCAGACGTGTACTGGGTTACGGCGGTTTCCACGAGAAACTGACCCATCGTAGATTTGACTTGGCATATCCTGTCAATCACTGGTGAAGTTACCGAGACGAGAAAGAAACCATTGGACATTTCCTCTGCGATTTCCCACCAGAGCGAGGCTGCGGATACTAGATATATAATCTTTTGCAAACCTCAAAGAGATCTCTAGTTGAAAGGTGAGGAGCTACTATCCTTCGTCAATGCCACGAGCTGTATCTGAAGATTTGAGCCGGCTGGACTAAGTTTTCCTTGCTTATCCCACAGCAATTTTGTGTTAGTTTGTCATCAATTTGGCTCTTCAGAGTGACCACTGATAATTACCCCCCTACTCTTTCCACATAAAAGGCACCTACCTTAAATTAAATGGTTCCGCCTACCGAAGCGTCAATATTCGCAAAGTATATGTGACAAACAGGGGCAGGATAAAATTTAATGTTTTAAGTGCTACTGGTGGTAGAGGGAATTAGGAGCGTGATTTAGTTTTTTTCCTGTGCTTGTGAGGCAGATCGCCTGAGTTCAGCAAATTTAATTTCACAACGGGCAGGAATGGCTGCGTGATGGCTGATTACGACCTCTTCTTCACCCCCTGATGCCAAAACAAGTAAGGAATTTAATTCAGGCTCAGAAGCTCTAGAGACTAAAAGTTTATTTACTCTCGCTTTGTGTATATGTTGCGAATTCCAAAAGAACAGCATCGTAGCTTCCGCTTTCTGGCAACTTTTCGGAAACTTTTTTTTCAAACAAAAACGCCTCGTTCACTAAAAGGGGAATAGGGATTATTCTCGTCATGGTGGACACTATCCTCCTCGCTGCTGTCCTAAATGATCAATCGATTGTCTGTTCAACTGGCCGGTATCGTGCACTCAGCTAATGTTCGCAGTGTTGTCCACTGCTCAGTTACAACTCCTGTGATAAGCAGGAGGATGTTCCAAGCACCCTTCCCTCATTATTAGGCATCTTCCTTGCTATAGGTATACTATCCAATCTTGTTTTTCCTTCGAGCATAGTCCAAGGAGGCCAGCTTCGCATTGATCGCTGGCTGATAATGGCTGATTTTGAGACAACTCTACGACCACGAATCCAAATATTGCTAGCATTGCTTTTTCTAAGAATGGTCGCGAAGTGTTCCGCAACTTCTCATTCTTCTTTCCCCGCCGAACCGCCGGTGGACTGCGCTTTAAACGACCAAGTCTTCCGTTCTTCGCGTCCTCCTTGCGCGCTCCGCCTTTCCAAGTTCCTCCTGTATACTTTTGATTGCGGAGTTCATCGTACACCAGTTTTCCTCCGATTTCAATATTTCCCCGACCATGTTCTCCGGGCTAAGGTTGATTTTTAGGAGGCCTTCCAGACTCTTCCTCTCTGAAAAAAATCGTGGACAGTGGAAGATTACATGCTCCGGGTCCTCACGTGTGCAACCACATTCAGGACAAAAGGGAGAATCATCCAGCCTGAATAAGTGCAGATACTTCCTGTAACCACCATGTCCTGACAGGAAGTGCGTCCGATGGTAGTTCATCTCGCCGCGTCGTCGCTGGATCAACTCCTCAATACGGGGAATCAAAGAGTGGGTCCAGCGACCCTCTGCGAGTCATCCCATCGTTGCTGCCCCTTCCCCAGCGACTCTCGCCTTGCCGCCTTTTGGTGTTCTGCATCCTTTTCAAGAGGATTCATTTTCCTTTTCTCGTACAGGTAGCGTGTCTCACTTGCCAGAATATCTATCGGGATCATTCCTGCAATAACCCACACTGCGTCGCCTGATATTGTTCTGAAAGCGCTGCGCACCCTTAGCGCCACTAAGCGGTATGTCATATTTACCCTCCTCGAATTACTCTCTCACGCTAGTGCTTCCTCCCAAACTAGTGCCGCATATAATAGTGTGGAGCAAACCACTCTGGCCATAAGTAATCTACGATGGTATCTTCAACCTCCAATGTTAGGAATCATCCATGCTAATGACACGTTGGTATTTTCCGCACAGGCATAGTCCATGTGCCCCTTGAAATAGATTTTAGCGTCAACCATCACCTCCAGGTATTTGATAACCGATTTCGAAGTGATGATGTGGCCACCAATACGAATATTAACCATATTGCTCTCCCAACGGTTGGTGATCAAGACCGCCTCCGTTTTTTGTTCCCCAAGGTCCAGCCGAACCATCTCCAGCCAGGCTTTTATGGCGCTAATGGCTTCATTAGTGCACACTTCAACGTCGGCAGGTTGTTTCGCGATGATAACCACCGCTAGATCTTCTGCAAAACCGATTATCGTGGCCTTATTTAGCACGGGAAGGACACGGACCCCACTGTACATTACGTTCCACAGGAGAGGACCCAACACTGAGCCCAGTGGTGCTTCTGCACTGACGGTGTACTGCTTGGATCCCTCATCCATGAGATACCAAAGTGTCCTCTCCGAAAGGTAACTGTCAAGGAGCTTAATCAAATAACTAAGGACACCCATTTTAGCCAGTGAGCTTTTTATCCATTCCCAACTAGCGGAATTGAACGCATTTTTTATGTCCAACGTCACCACGGCACAGTATTTTTTAGAGGACATTGCGTCTGGAGGCAGCTTCGAAACAACGTCAACGACGTCGATCGTTGAGTGGGCTTGTCGAAATCCAAACTTTATTCAATGATAGGGAGCAGTCTCTTTTGGCTCTTTTGAGCATCTTTCCTGCTGTGTCGATGAGGCAAATCGGGCGGTATGATGATGGAAGTCCTGGGTGTTCACTCGGCTTCAGGAGCAAAACTAGCTTTTACCTTTTCCACTGGTCGCGGAAAACTCCTTCTGCCATGCATGTTTTAAATACGCTGATAAATCAGCCGGGTCTGGTCTTAACAGCGAGATTAAGAGTTCTATTGGGAACAGCATCCAGACTGGGTGCTTTGTTATCACCAATTCTCCGGCAAATTTGGGCAAGTTCATTACCATCCTGTACGCCCAGGGGTTTTGTTCTACTTCTGTACAAAGTTGCTTGAAGCATTCTCGCTTGCTATTTCATATAGCTTGCTTAAGACTACCTCCAAGGTTCACATATACTTGCCGTTTCTCGTCGAAGTCCGGTCTTCCTCCAGATCGTTGGCAGCTCGAAAACATTCACACCGTAACTCCGCGATCTCTTCTTTCCATCAATAGTTTGAGAGTCTTTTTGCGAGGACTCACCATCTCAGCATTGTAGTGCAGTCGCATGCTCTCGTTATGCGTTCCACCATTTGCTCTACCTTTTTTGTAGCCGCACCACCCGGATTGTGCCTCCCAAGAGCATTTCTATGAATGCATCCTCTTCAAACTTTTTCGCAGGCCAGCCCTGGTTTCCAGCTCCACGGGAATGCACATCGCCGCATGGCACATATTCGATCTGGGGGAAAATTGCGTGGTGATCGCTATGAGTATAATGCTCACTGATAAACCATAGGGTCGGAAATCAGATTTCCCTCTTTGTCTCGACAGGATGAACGTCGAGGTATATAAGGCTTCATTCTTCTCACTTTTTGGTAAAACTCTTGCGCCTGGAGCGAGTTTACAAGCCCCTGGTTCCCCAGGTTTCTCCACTCAATGGGGTTCGTGATAGGTGTCCGTGTTCTTTGAGATGCCTCCGTTACCGAGTATGCAGCATTTTTTTTTGTGTTTTGTGAACTCACATTCATGATCAAACCACTCGTTCTAACTTTTTTGCGACTGGCGGACCTCCTCTTCGCAAAATGCATGCTCGGCAAAGTGGCATAGCGGGTGCCTTCGGCGGTTATCTACTCAGCATGCTCATCATGCTGGGCGGGTAACGTCAAAGTCTGCCCCAATATTCTTTCGCTTCTGTTACCGAAAACTATACTGTCTGGAAGTTCTGTTGGGATCCATTGAGTGGTCTGAAAAAGTTCCGCTGGTTCCTCGCGCCCTGCATTCCGAACACGTCTGGAGTCACTTTCGCCAGCTGTACACAACAGAGAGTTTCTGCTTTAGTGTGTCTAGAATTTCAACTACGGGGTTTTCACTGGGGAGGGCGGAGTTCCTGTAAACCCTCAGCACTTTATTTTTCGCCTGGAAATGTCCTGCCTTAGTGAGTCATGCCAACGTTCCAGAAGAATTTTTCATGTTGGATCTCTTCAGCCACTCAAACCAATAACGAGAAAGCGAATCTTCTGATCGTACAATCTGACAGCCCTAACGGCACCACAATACACAATTGATTGTAGTTGCAGCAGTGATATAGCCTAGATGCAATCTCATCATTAATTCTCGGAGTTCCTGGAGATGCATAGAGCCAGGGAAAACCTGGTCTATGCCAAGGATCCATTTGCGAGAATTTTATTCACGGGGCCGAGTATATTTGTGACCATATCAATGAGAACGCTCTTCAGGTGGTTGTGAAAATCATTTGTCGATGCTTCATCTCCAGAACCTCTGTCAATTGCAGTTATTGTGGTATCAATTTCCTGATATTGGTGTGACGGAGGACTCTGTTATGGATGGCTTCTGTATTGACTCTCGCCAGATTATCAAAGGGGATTCTAGGCGGCGTTGTACTCTGAGACCGGAGCACTTAAACCAACGAGATAGTGATCCGAAGCTATATTGCCGCCCCCCCCCCCCCCCCCCCCCCCCCCCCCGGCTTCATCAAAGCTGAAGGCGTAACATGTAGTCAATTTGGTTGAAAACGTTCCCTTCTAGAGAGACCCACGTTTGCTTGTGATATATTTCTACCGATATATTGGGTGGGGTATTAGTAAGTTGCTGAACTTTCAGTCTAGAAATGGTGAACACGTTCCATAAGAAAACGCACAAATTTTCAGCCCATCTTCTTTACTAGGTCGTTGTGGCGTTTGCAGACCTAGCGGATCGTATATGGCTAGCTTTCGAGTGTTTTTCTCTAATACTATATAACACACTGGATTCCTTCTTTCGATACGATCGTTGTCGACAGTAGTACCACGCTAGCCATGAGAGGAAGTTACCTCAGATCTTTCAAATTGCCTCCCTAGTGCCACTCATCTCAGCGATCAGAAGTTCTAATAATTTCAAGCCACTTTACTGCTTATACGAGCATTGTTCATCTACCAGTATTCCCACTGCTGCATTGAAATGTCACCAATTCTTGCAGTCATGCCCAAGGCATCCTTTTTTAATGGCATCTACTCTATAAACCCCGACTTGCCGTACTCTGGTTGGAGCGGAGAGATAGCAGGCATTAGTGTAATGGACACCGGGAAATATTTATGCGCCCTTCTGAAGGTCAAAATTACAAATTATACACCACAATGCTTCGTAGAAAGGACCTTCCCGAACAGTTGCTCATCAAGATAATGAAGGTCTGCATCCAAATCTAGATACAAACATGAGTCCTTGCATAAATTCCGCTTGCATATTGATTTTAGCCCAGGATATAATGAATTCCGCTGAAACTCCATCATCCGTCCACATTATACATTGTACATCTTGGCAAGCATTTAGGTCCGCCATATTAAACTGTTCCCTTGAACTTTTGTAGTCCCGCAAAAGCAGATGAAATGCAAAATGAGACTCGCTTTGTTGCTCAAAAGGAGCGCACCACCGAGGACGAAAAATCATCGGTACAATGGCCAACCCGAACTAACCAAATCATGTGTAGTACCAACAATTTGCGAGCATTTTACAAGACCTGCATCTTCTACTTCCTGAGTTTTCTTGGGTTCCACAGCAGTCAAGAGTTATCATCCACAAGAGAGTATTCATCCCTTTTTGTATATTGGCAAGGGCTACATATATTCGTGCAGTCATGCAAAGGATAACAATGAATATACACGATTCCGATGCATGGGAAAAGTTTAATGCAGTCAGACTTGAAAATGCAAATATCTTTTGAATATTTTGACGCAGACAACTGGGGATGCGAAATTCAATTTTTTCGTGTAGTTTTTTCTTACCATTTCAAGGGATCTCTTCCGCAATTTAATCGTCAGCATGGCGGGGGAGGGGGAAGGGAGTACAAGTGTATAGAAGAAAAATTGTTTGTTAAATTGAAATTCAAATTTTTTTCTCCGTATGAATTTATCTATTCGGAGAATTGTGTGGAATCTTCGAGTACCAATATTAGCATAAAAGGAATGAAATGTTGGAGCTGAAAATTGTTATTCAAGTGCAGATACTGGAAAGCTTTTGGGAAAGGTACACATGTTCGAAGACCCGCGATGGGGAAAATGCTCGTGCAAAGTTTTAATTAAAAGTACATACTTACTTCGTTTTATTTATTGTTCTGGATATCAAAATGGTGGGCTAAAAAATTGAGTTCCTATGAATGCATATAATTAGATGTAGACAACTTCAAGAGGCAAAATTGATTTATTTTTCACAGAGGCAACATGGGTTCATTTGAATCTAGGTTAAGGGTTCAGGGCATTAATATAAATTTTAAGGAATTCCCAGGACAAAATGAGAATATGGAGGTTATAATCATAGCAGAAACAGGAATATAATTATCCTAGTGTAACTTCGTTGGGGGTAGCTATTTAGAATGGCCTGTCGGTCTGTATGAATAACCATTTTCAGGCTCGATATCTGAAAAATCCCTTTAGCTTTGCTGGTTATTTGCTCTTGCTCGCTTACTCTAAATTGAAAACTATGACTGCAATGCAACGCGCTCATACTAATTGGTTCCAGAGGCAGTGGACAGCAAGGAATGAGCGGCTTTTAAATCGATACTGAGAATCCGCCAGAGAGGACCAGTAGCTTGACAGGAATCTCAGGGATATTATCAGCATATCAAGATGCCATCTACAAATTTGAGAAAGATCTGGAAGGGAAATCCCGACGTAACGTTTTCTGTGGGACTCCTTGACATCGCCTAAAGGCCCCTTCTGGGTAGCTTTATAGCGTTTTTAAGGTTTTGTGTAAACACAAAACCTTATTGAAATCGGTTTACTGTCTGTCAGTCTGTCTGTCTGTCTGTCATACGCATTTTTCTCGGAGACGGTTGTAGCGATTGACACAAACTTTGGTAGAAAGATGGGAACTGTGAACGCTCACGCATGTAACGAGTTACATCCTTTTACGTCGAATTTAAGGAACGGGATCCCCATACATGCAAGAGGGGGGTGTACATTTTTTTTTCATCAAATATAGTCATGTAGGGTATCAAATTAAAGGTCGTAGTTAGTACTTTTTGAAGCCGGCCTTAGTTTTAACATTTGTTGGAAAGGTGGGGAGTGCGGGGGGTTCAAAGTGATAATTTTTTTAACGAACCCATTCTCAGAAACTAGTCAACCAAAAAATCTGACAAAAACCCTCCATACCTGTTCAAATAAAGTTAATAATAGTACATTACTATAATTTTTAGTAATTGGCAGGAAAACCCCCCTTAAGTTCACCCTAGAATCACAAAATTTTGCAATAATGTAGGCTACATCATAGAGCATGACCTTACTAACAAAGTTATAATAGGTCAAAGCTGTTGCTTCAGTGCAAATTCAAGACTTTGAATGTCAATATCACTTGAAAGTGGGTATATGCATATATTACGTGCTACATAATAATGGGACAAATGCACACTCAAATCTCTATATAAAAGAAATACACAAAACCTTTCATACCTAAAGCGTCTAGCTTCCGGTTTCCCGACTTGTTTAAAACAGAAATTAAAAGTAATAATCGCATTGTATCGAAAGCTAATAAAGTTTTCAACGGCAGTCATGCAAGGGTAGCACACCACCTGTTAGTGCGCTCATCTGAAGGTCCTAACAACTCAGAGCCCATTTGCATACGGAGAGGTATTTTCCAAAGGAATTTATTGAACCCTTTATGGTTTCTTATTTATTTGTTTGTTTTTTGTTTCGCTTATAATAAATATAAGCGAACAATAAATATAAGCGAGAAGTTTAACGGGCCAAGCTGTTGTGCATTGCAACTTCGTTCAGTTCTCGGGTGGTTTAGCGCTAAACCATTGCCAGAGCACCAGCAAACCAAAATGTCTTGGTTTGACACAGTTTTTAGGCGTAGATATAGTGGAAAACAGCCGAAGGTCGTCAGCATAGACTAAACAGGGATAAGTAAGGAGGGAAGATCGTTGATAAAAAATAAAAATAACTAAGGACCCAGAGTAGATCCCTGTGGAACAACAAAGTAGAGGGAGAAGGAACGGGATGTACAGCCATCAAAAGAGACAAGGGAGGATCGGTTGTAAAGGTTATGGTGGTATGGTACTGAACCCACTTGCATGGCTACTAAATTATGTTAGAGCGCATTGTTTCGCAATAAAATAGGGCTCAGTGCAAGCTCGCACACTTAATGTACTTCAACGGTTTCTACTTTGTTCCTGCTCCTTGTCTGGCCGACTCATACGCTGACTCATTGTCTCTTAACCCAATATGCGCTGGAACCCAGCGTATCCAAACTTTATTATGTGTGTGAAGCGACTGAATACGAGTCTGTTAAGGCATTGCCGAACCAGTCCTTAATTCATCTGGTTGGAGTTAGATGCCTTGACAGCCGCCTGCCCATTCGCCAGAAGAACGATGTTCAGCCTCCTGTAGTTCCTTTAGCCGTTGAAAGAAGTGCATCTATCAATGGCATCAATTTCCGCCTGGAATGTACTACTGTGCTTATCCATTGGTTCAAAGAGGGTTGAACATGGACCCATGATCCCTGGAGCAACTCCCTCTGATGGTGTACAGGCGATCAGTTTACATTTGTGGCAGTAATTCGAAAGATCTTCGTGACAGAATCCCAGAAATCCTTCTATTCAGCCAGCTTGCCGCGGACATTCCCAAGATTGCCACCTCATATGCATCTGTATGTGTAGAAAAGAACCTCTGGGAATGACGATGGGCATCTCCTCATTGCGGCAGTGATACACACGTAAACCAGCCTTTGAAGTTTGTATAACTTCCTGACTGAATTCAGTGAGAAATACCTCAGGAACTGACGGAAATGTTAAGTGAAATATTACACACCAAAATCGTAAACTTACAGATCAGAAAGAGGAAACTAATCGAGAAGCGAAATATTTGAATCTTAGGTTCGCAGGTTCTTGCAGCATTGAGGGAATTTTAGTCGCGTTCATAATTGTAAAGTAAAACACTATATGAAATACTTCAGAGAAAATGTCTTGGTCCAATAATATTTCTTCTTTATTCTACCGACTCCCACCAGCGAAGAATGTTTTCGAGAATTCGAATTGGCCAGTTTAAAATTTCATCTCTATCTGACACATTAACGCACACCATGTAGGACAACATTTCTTGTATATAATTCCATATAATACAAAGATTTATGGTGCAAAGAGGAAAAAGTCTCTTGGTATAAAACTGAGTTTCGGCAACTCAGTTCCTTAAGGTCGTATTATGACCTCAATGAAAGACCGGCAGGGTAGACTTTGCAATAACTTGCTCACCGATATAACAATGGAAACAAGGTGAAGGTATTACTGAAGCCCTGGTAGAAAGCAAGGTCCAAAAATATAGAATTATCCCTGCTGACAAGCATTACATGAGTTTTGACGCTGGAGTTTCGCTCCGCAAGCTCAGTTACATCAGAAACCCATTTTCCCACCCCTCCTTTCCGTCTTCCACTTTGTCATATGCATTCGCCACAGAATTAAAAGTATCAGTTCCAGTTGTTACCAAATAGGAATATGTAGCGGCATGGAACCATATTCCTCAGTCAAACTCGTATGGAAGTCGAAGAACTGTATGCCCCAGTTTGTCTTCAGGGAGCCCGCACTGTGGTTTGAGGACCTACGGTGGAACGCAGCCAAAGTAAAAGACTGGATGCCTTCAGAGCATGCTTCATATCAATGTTCAAGGTTTTCCTACTAGTCGACCCGATCGTAGCATCCACTGGATGTTTTCTAAACCTTTCCTCTCCAGGAAAAATATAATTTAGCTTGCTGTCGTTTAACAAACTCATCATCATCAACGGCGCAACAACTGGTATCCGGTCTAGGCCTGCTTTAATAAGGAACTGCAGACACCCGGGTTTTGCGCCGAGGTCCACCAATTCGATATCCCTAAAAGCTGTCTGGCGTCCTGGCCTACGCCATCGCTCCATATTAGGCAGGGCCTACCTCGTCTTCTTTTTCTACCACAGATATTGCCCTTCTAGACTTTCCGGGCTGGATCATCCTCATCCATACGGATTAAGTGACCCGCCCACCGTAACCTATTGAGCCGGATTTCATCGACAACCGGACGGTCATGATATGGCTCATAGATTTCGTCATTGTGTAGGCTAATCGTCCATCCTCATGTAGGGGGCCAAAAATTCTTCGGAGGATTCTTCTCTCGAACGCGGCCAAGAGTTCGCAATTTTTCTTGCTTAGAACCCTAAGAAGCCTCCGAGGAATACATGAGGACTGGCAAGATCATAGTCTTGTACAGTAAGAGCTTTCACCTTATGGTGAGACGTTTCGAGCAGAACAGTTTTTGTAAGCTGAAATAAGCTCTGTTGGCTGACAACAACCGTGCGCGGATTCCATCATCGTAGCTGTTATTGGTTGTGATTTTCGACCCTAGATAGGAGAAATTGTCAACGGTCTCAAAGTTGTATTCTCCTATCCTTATTCTTCCTGTTTGACCAGTGCGGTTTGATGTTGTTGGTTGGTTCGTCTTCGATGGTGTCGTTGACACCATATATTTTGTCTTGCCTTCATTGATGTGCAGCCCACTTTTTCGGCCAGGTTAAAGAGGACGCATGATAGGGCATCCCCTTGTCGTAGACCGTTGTTGATGTCGAATGGGCTTGAGAGTAATCCTGCTGCTTTTATCTGGCCTCGCGCTTTGGCTAGCGTCAGCCTAGTCAGTCTTATTAATTTCGTCGGGATACCGAATTCTCTCATGGTCATGTACAGTTTGGTTCTATCAAACGCCTGATCTGGATGCTGCCTTGCGACTTTCAAATCACCATCCAGCGTATCAAACCACCAGCCTTTTTGGGGTGAAATTTTTCCAACAGCATCCGATGATATGTGGAACACTACATGTAAGCCTTTTGTAGGCTCATAATGCATGAAAAAACTAACGAGTGATACAAGGATTTCTTCCCCCAATATGGGTACAACCACAACCAGCATAAAACTGTCACAAAGGGGGCCAACCCCAAAGAACCGAGTCGTATCCCTCCGAAATTCTCCTGGGACATATGCTCTCAGAGGGCAATCCCCGTCCTCATGGTTCCAGATAACCTCTGGTGAGGCTTCTTGGAAGAGTTGCTTCAAATGAGTCCCAGACTCGGGTCTGATCACCCACCTCCAGTAGTTAGTGAGGTTGTTGTGGCCTCAATTTGGCAATCTAAAAACGTAAGCTTCATATTCATCGCGTAGATTGGACGCTATTTGTAATGATATATTTATACGAGTATTTACCTTTAGACCCCTTTAAGAGACCGAGTGAGACAACAAAGCTTAAAATTCATATGATCAGCCGAACATGGGTAATTTTCAGGTGTGAAGAAAGTGGGCCTGATGACACAATAGTTAATGATGGATGTTGGTTCCAGATTCTTACTATTGAAATCAGGGTGATGATAGTATATTGGGACACTGCAGGCCAACTAAAAATCGAAATAAGACTCTCAATGCCAAGATTGAATTGAAGGCATGGAAAAGCTACTCCGCAACCGATAATACGATGTACAGTAAATTTTCGAGCACCTTATATCCGAAGTCTACCACTATGTCGTTTGCTCTAGACACCTTTACAGTTTTTATTACTGGACAGCTACAAAAGGCAGAGAAAATTATTTTGCGATTATCGCAATAAAGATGACGCATTAGCTACACAGCATGTCCATTGTAGTGGAGCCATCATATCTACATCCAATCTAATCCAGGAACTCCACAGCAAACTAAGGAAAACGAAGCTGTTTTATGACTGATGCCTAACCATCTCACGCACAAAAAAGATATATCATAAAGAAACCTTGATGCTTGGAAGCAGCCTAATGGATTCACGGAATACTGTTCAGACACTTACCTGACCAAGACGAAGAATCACCCTCGTATCAGTAGACTGGCAACAATAAGAGTATGAACATAAAGAGCGATACAGTGGAGACAAAGATGTGTCAGAACTAATGACACTGCCCATCCACAATTCTTTGGGTGACGCAGAGACCAGGCCATAGAACTTACGGACAGATCTGAACAATGGAATCTAAACCAGACCAATACTAGTTTTAGGATATATCCCAAGATCATGGAATGTCTGATTCGATGAAGACTGCATGGATGAAAAAAATAACGAGGCTTACAGTCACTATATCGAGCGAACAATCCAAATATAAATATGATCATCATCAACGGCACAACAACCAGTATCCGGTCTAGACTTACCTTAATAAGGAACTCCAGACACCCCGGTTTTGCAACGAGCTCCACCAATTTGATATCTCTAAAAGCGATCTGGCGTCCTGACCTACGAAGGTATGGAAGGTTCTGTTAACCTTTTATGTAAGCATATTTGAATATTCCCGGTATTCAGTTCGATGTGTTACTGAAATTTTATCTCTTAACGAGGACTAATTTGACGGAAGTAGGCACCTTTGACCTACTACAGGTAGATATGAGCAGCCGCTCCGAGGGGCTCAATTAGGGCTGCGCTGAGTGATTTTGGAGCCAGAAAAGACCATCACTGCTATGGTAAAAGCAAGGAGGAGAAGAAGTTGGTACTCCTGCCTAAAGCTGGTAAACCTCCAGGTGAGCCATTCTCCTAGAGGTTTAAACATCTTCTGGACAATGCAGGGAAAATGCTAGAGCGAGTAATCTACTATAAATTAATCCCGGTTGGTGAAATCCAAGCAGTCCTGTCATACTGGCAGTACAGGTTTCGTAAAGTCAGGTGGAACATCGATGCCATTAAATTTTTTACTGGCTTGACCGAAGGTAAAATTCACGGAAAGGGTAATACCAGCAAATATTGTAATGGTGGTGACCCTCGACGTGAGAAATGCACTCAATTCGACTACTTTATCTATTTACAGGAACGAACGCTTTGATATGAAACCGATGACGGCCCCCAGGATTACGTTGTTCCCGCGGGTGTCCCACAGGGCTGCGTATTGGGCCAACTATTGTGGAATATCATGTAGAAGGATATGCATAATCTTGTGGTCCCGGAAGAAGCCATGGCAGTGGCTTCACAACGATAAAGCGCCAGCTGTCGTCGAAAAGCATCTCGAAGGTGCTGAGTTGTGTCCGCATTCAAATTGGAAATCAGGTCATTACTTTCAAGTCGATCATCAAATACCTCGGAATGATGATAGATGCAAAGCTCACTTATAGGCAACACGTGTAGTGTGCGACAAAGTATCCACAGTAAATATGGCTTTGGCAAGGGTGATGTCGAAGGTTGGAAGATCACGGTATACTTCTAGATTGCTGATAGCCAGAGTGTTGAATTTGATCATACTCAATACACCCTCAGTTTGGGGAAAGGTATTGCAGGTCCTTGTTAATGCTAATAAACTGAGTGCAGTCTAAAGAAGGACAACTCTCAGGGTGTATTCTTCCTTCACGGCTGTCTCAGATGATACGGCATCTCGAGAATGATTCCGCTTGGTAACTTAGTAGATGAGATAACGAACGTAAATAAAGTCAGGACCATCTCTCCTTTATTGTAGTCAAAGAACCGCGAAAAGGAGAGATCTATAAACAAATGTCAAGAGCAGTAGGAAGCTCGAGAAAGGGTCACAAATGCTTATCTCTACCAATTTTAATCTAACCCAGCGTCTCGAGGGACATGTAGGATACATTTAGAACCAGTGCAGGTTTAAATTGCGCACCGATTGTGCAAACTACGATGAAGCCTCAGACGACTCAGGGCACCCTGAAGAAATGGGGAACCTAGAGGAAACTCTAGGGAAGTTCCTAGTATCAGAAAATCTGGTGAGTAGAGTATTAGCCGCCAGATGGATTGGGATGGGATTAACTTCACAATCGGATTCATTCAAAATAAACTGTGAAGGGTAGGGGAAACGTGAAAAGCGTTTTACGCATGCTACGAATAGGAGGCAGCAGACCAAGCTAGAATGGGCTAAATCCAAACAGGTGTCGAGGGTTCCATGGGGCAGGATGGAAGGGGGGGGGGGTGGTGATTTTAGTGGGTAGAAGTCTCACACACCAGTTTCTTGTAAAAATATCCACCTCCTCACAAAAAAAAAAGAATGGTCAGACGGACAGACAGTGAACCGATTTTAACAAGGTTTTGTATTCGACTACAACAACTACCTGTTAACTGGCGAAAATGTGTCATATACCATTGGAGAATATTAAGCAGTTATACTGTTAAATGGGTAGTGTAAGTGCTGAGTACTCCAGATTAGTGAGGCAGCATTTGCAGAGTTGTCTGTGCCCTGGACGAAACCGTAAGGTATTCTTTTCTTCTTTAAAATCCCATAAAAGGGGCCTGTGGTGCAATTTTTTTTATTTGGTCTCGTCTGTTATCAAGTGGATGCGAACTTAGGATCATCACTCCCTAAACAAAAAATATGGGGCAAGTTTTCGCTGACTTTGGGCCGGCATACGATGATACTGCCCAAACTAGTTTGAATGACAAAAGTCACCAGGTATAATGAGACCCAAACCGAGATTTAAAAATACCTGGTCGGGAGCTTCCAAGGAAATGGGCTAGCACAAATAATGTTCAGTTTATCGCATGAGCTCACCAACAGCGTGGTATTTATCAAGCTCAGTAAGTGGTGGCATATGCATTAAGGTGTTCCTTGATGGGGTGTGCTAGCAAGTCGGAGTAAAGTAAAATCTAGAAAATGGCGAACTCGATCTAAACGAGCAGAAGCTACTTCCGGACAGGACAACGGAAAAAGAGGAAAACCCATAATATAGTAGTCGACCAGCAGCATCACATTTAACTACGGGAAAGAACACCACTGAATGCATAGATACATTTACCTATGTTGACACGCATCTGGGGGAAGACGTTAGCAAAGTGGACGAAATTTTGTATATATTGCATGAAACGATCAGAAGTCATGTCCTAGGATTTTTTACGAATGAGAATCCTAGACTCTAGCTAAGTTACAGGAAAAATAACAATTTTGAAAAAGGAATACTTGGACTAGTGCAGGATGGGCCAGGGAATTTCCGGAAGACTCATCACATTACGACGCGTGAATCTGCAAAGCCTACATTGAAGGGGAAAAGTCGAGTAAGGACACCTTGGACGAAACAATAAAAACGTTGCAAGGACTCAATTGGATAGTAAAGTACTCCTGGAATTTAGAATCCGGAGGATATAGCAGTTGGATCAAGACAGATCAGACATAACGTATCCTTGAAACGAAGCCTCGAATTGAACCACTACTGCTAGGAATTTGGAAGCTTCTCAAAATATGATAACCACTATATTCTTGGAAGAATCCGAGGCGCTAAAATAACATGTTCCTCTTATTTTTAAGAAAGGATACGTAAAAATCGACAGTGTTTCCTAAGCTATAACCATTTCAAATTTGAGGAGAGGATATCGTGTAATGGTCTCCTTTAACGAAGAGCAGGTATGTCCTCTGACTTTATGAGACGTTGCATAAACCTACCACCGAAGCCGGCAGAAAACTGCCTTCATAGACATTCAAACAAATTGGAGAATAAAAACTTCCTGCCAAATTTACTTACTTCCCTGTTGTAGTGACTCCAAACTCCACTTTCCATTCAACAAATGAACCCGAATAGCTCACAGCAATCAGGCTTTGTCAGTACGCCTCTCAAAAAGGACTTTTGAATTAATTCAATCAACAATTTCATGTTCTCTATTAGACTGGCTTCATCACGTTTGCTCTGCAAACAAATTAAGACAATTCTTCCAAGCGAAACTGCAATATTAACATCCAAACCACGACTTCTCACCATCCACGAGCGTTCATACATGAATACATTACTAACACTTTTCAGGACAAAATGAAACTAAATTAAAGAAGCTGGAAGGCACCTACGTTCGTGCATTTATCCTTCAGAATCCTAATGGTGTTAAGATGTTTCTGTCGAGTCGGCGAGGAGTTGGCGGCAACAATGAGCACACGTGCGAATTATCCTGACTCATTCAATTCCATTGTACATAGTATTTTCGTCCTGGCTGAAGTTGAACGTTCTGCTCTTCGAGAAGTATCTGCTCCGTGAAAACGAAAACGATAATCGCTTTTCGTTTGCCATTCCGCGAATTCTGGAGGTTAATAACCTCGTTAAGAACTGATCTACTGAGTGGCTAGAAGTGGAGCTCGAAATCAGAAAACCTCTTTCCCATCCCAGGACAATCATGTACCTTTTCCTAGCTTGGTTCCACGGCAGAGTGGAATAACTAAAAACGAATCCGACGAAAGTTTCACTGTTAAAGTACATATGTGGATGTGTGAGGATACCAAGAATATAATATTCTCTCCCCCAGGACATGTATTCCTTGCCGGCGGCGGAAAAGGAGAGAACAAGATTGTGATTGATTGATCCATTGACTTTAAGACCATGAAAGTCTCAGGGAAACGCATACACTCCGTCGCCTTCAAGGAACTTTCCTCTCCATCTAATGGAGGAAAATGTCTGGAGTACGGGACAGGAAGAGAAATTACTGGAAAGTGACTTTTGACTATAAAAACCAGTAAACAGTTTGGGTAATGAGCATCCTGACAGGCAACATTTTGTAGTTTAGAGCGATAAATCAAAGTGTCAAAATAATGTTAGCATGAAAAGTATGGGCACATAGGTGATTTATGAGAGGTTTCGCACCACCGTATGCTACCATTTTGTGTTCAGGTCATGGGTTTGTTTAGCAAGACTTCTGTGATTAAGCACAATTTGAAGGATTCATTGGTTTGCGGGTCGTGATGTAAATACAAAGTTGTTTAGGTTTCGTTTGATTAAGGTACGTATTGATGTGTTCAAGAGGGATTCAAAAGGATACCTATTGTAAGGAAGTGGCCAGGCATTGAAGCTACATGAAGTTACAGGAAGGACTTCATCAACGAAGAAAGGAGATGGATTAAAAAAGGTCTGATTCGTTATATATTCATTGATAACTAGAGGATAGTAGAAAGCTATCCCCTGAAAGTTGAAATGCGTTTATGAGCAATTGCCCTAGTTAGAATGCTCAGGCGATTGGTTTCACAAATATAAGAAAACTCTGGTGATAACGTTTTCATCGCCTTTTGGAAGATTGACTAGTCATGCCCGGTATAATCAGCAGTAGTGCTGGTACCAGTATAGTATCGAAACTGGGAGTCTTCAGATAGACCGAGAGTTATGACGGGGTTAATCCTACACTTATATTTGGCAGTTAAGACACTATGAATTCAAAGAAACCATGAGATCGCTGAGCACTTTTGTGGCACACTCATTCTATTGCTTGCTGTAAAAGAACCTCTGATGTCACTGATGTTACGGACTTTGTCTTGCTGTTTTTCAGCAACATTTCGGTTCAGTGACGGGGGTACATGGATTATAAAGCGTGCTTTCCTTCCTTGAGAAGCAGTATTCGATCAGCCCGATTGCCACTGTGGTTGCTGGCAAAGGTATAGTTGCAGTTGGGCCGGATTATTTTGCAAGACTCTCTGCCGAGTAAACTTATAATAAAGATGGTAATTTACCACACTAAACATACGGGTTTCATTGCACAACGTAGTCAGCAATACAATTGTCGCCCCTGCTAAAAGTGTGACCTATCCACTGCCACTTCCGCCTTTTGATCACTTCATGTACGAAGGATATGTTTGTGCGCCGACCAAGTTCTTTGCTTGAAATAGTATCAGGTTAGTACATACCGGTGATATGTCGAAGACAGGTATTCACAAAAGCTTGATGTCTTCGAGTAACTCCTAATGCAACACAGAAATAATACTAGGACAGAACACTCCCTCTTGATCTTTGAGGAAACTGCATTATCAGATTTTGGACAAGCGAAGCGAAAGCATATCTAGCGCTTTTAATACGGCGGTCAGCATCCAGTTTCGTGCCTCTGTCGACAGAAACCATGCATCTTAAATACATGTATTGATCGGCCCCTTCGATGATCTGCCTATTAAAACCTCTAGGGAAAGTGCGATGACCTATCAGGCTGAAAAATTTGGTTTTGTTGGTGTTTATCTTCAGTTCAACTATACTTGCCTCAATTTTAAAATCCAGGCCGACCCGGTAAGAAAGCAAGCAGATGTCAGCGTGGAGGAGGTGTGAGAAAATATGTCATTGACCGTTGATTTCCTCCTCGTCTTCCGAGCAAGGCAGAAAGAAGAACGTCACAGATAACAAGGAGAAATAATAACGGTGACAAGATGCAACCCTGGCGACTCCACTTTCAACCTCAAATTCATTTGACGTTTTACCTCAGTAAAGCCAGCCACATTCTCTGCCTTCATATGTCGCTCTGATAATATTTGTATTAGTGTCTCGGGAAAGCCCCGCTGCGTGAAATACTCCAAATACTCTCCCTGTTCACGAAAGCTTTCTCGAAATCAAGGAAAAACAGGAAAGTTATCCATACGGTGTTGATGCGGTCAGTGCAGCAAAATCGGGAGTGCAAATCAGCCTCTGTCGATCAAGCTTTTGAGATTTTCTTTGATATATTCAAGATTAATGTTAGCTACTATATTTGCGATGGCAGAAAGCATATCAATACCCCTCCAATTCTCACACTAAAAACGGGTGCCCTTCCTTGGAATCTTAACGATTATCCTCTTCATCCACTCTTTGGAAAACGTCTCGGAACTGCAGGTATAATGATAAATAACTCTGCTGAGAGACCGTGAAGTCCAGCGGCTTTACTTCGTTCGGGTGCATTGCGGGCCTAAATGATTTCTTTTAATCTAGAAGAGGAGGATTAAGAACCATGGTGAAGAATTCCTTCCACCTCTTTAGTTGCTCGTCATCATAGATGAGAACTCGACCGTTGACGTTCTTCTCTGGACCATCGGGATAGATCGCAGCTTCCCAATCTTGCGAGAAGCGGCGGACGCAATACACAGATGATCCTTTTTTAAGGCCAATGTCTGCGGCCCTCGTGTTACGTACATCCAGGATACAACTTCTAAATGTTCTGCTGATCGCGTAGTGGTCGATCTAATCACTCGTACAGTGTCGATCAGTTAAAACCTAAGGGACCCTATGGCAGACTCAGTGCTTAAACAAACAGCCATCAATAAAGAGGGGGGTAGAAGCTGCAGAAATCCATTATAAGTGTTGGAACCAACCCAGCACCTGATTCGCGCCTGCTACTACTTGGCCTTGCAAACTACAAAAACACATTACTACAAGAGAAGGTGGAAGAGTATTTTCATTCTCCAGTCTTCCACCAACACAATTCTCTTAGCTCCAGAATGGATAGTTTAGATCGTTGGAATTCCCGCTCAAGATAGAGAAAGCGGATATTCTGGATTCCTACGTTACAGTTGTCGAGGAGCGTCTGTACATTCCAGAAACCAGTCATAGTCCGTTTTCGATAGCTAATGGTCTTCCGGATGAGGCGAGTCCTTATTCGAATCGTTGTTGACGTCTCTTTGCACAAACAGGGAAGACCTTGAGTATACTTTCAAGCCCCAAATCACATTGCCATTGCTAAATGGCTGCCATCTATGTCAGGTGTTTTGAAGTATTCAAAGAACAGTATAGCAGCTTTCTCTTTTCCATTTAAAGCAACCGCCACTGCAATATTTTAATTCCCTTGCAGCACTTGCACTTCCAAGAGAATTTTCACTTCCAGTCAGAAGTTACTGAAATTACCATCCTGTTCTCTATGAAATCCCAATTTGGTCAACTGATCCCTTTTAAGGACTTAAGGCGGCTTTGAAGTCTCTCCTTCACCTGCAGCTCCTCACAGTATGTTCTAAAAGAGTTTCCGCCATGAGTTCCGAAAGTTTAACTAGTCTTCCTTCACCCTCATTGCTTTTGGAAACACAATTTATAAACCATCTGATTGATTTCCTGAGTCTTTTCAGTCTCAGTTTCACCAGTCTTCCCTGGTATTACCGCGTATGACTCAAGAAATAGGACAAGCCCCTTCATAACAGTCTAAAAGTATGCGATTCAGAGTTCCCCATTGATATCTTAGGACAAAATAGGTCCTTAGTCAGATGGATAGCAGACCAGTGTGGCCAATTCTGCTTCCTTGGGTCAGGTTTCTCTGGATATTACCGAAGCTGGTAGTGAACTTTACCTTTTTCCGCAGTGCCTTCCTCTACGGCCGGTCTTCATAGGTTCTCAATGTCCTGGTCGCTTGGCTCCATTTTTATATCCTGGCGATAAAACAGCAGGGGCACTTAATGAAAAGTACGCTTAATATACTTTGAGCCTTTTAATCCTCGGCAATTTCCTGCGAGGAGTAACTGTGGCCACGAATTTCCAGTGATGTCGTTTTCTCCTCCTTGGCTATAGTGTAGTCAACCTTGTTTTTGAAGAAGACCTGGTAATTGGAATTACCTGATTTTTTTATCAGAAAGTCCTTAGTAATGGAGTTGAAGATAATTTTCTGAATATTCCTGAAACTCTCAGTGGGCTCTACGACAAGGACTAGAAGAATTATGATGCTTACCTGTTCCGTGCCGGACGTTTGTGGGTGTGGTTGCTGTTGCGTTGGTTTGACTGGTGCGGCAGACGCGGTGTGTATCTCGATGCTTCCGTTTACTGTTGTTGTGATTGGCGCGCTACGGAGCCTGGTGGGTTCGCGGCTGTTGTCGCTCTCGTGGCTTTTGATAAGGCTGCACTGTCAGCGAATTGGCGATTGACTTTGGATTGGATTCTCGAAGATTTTGCAAGACTGTAGCTTTTCGTTCTTTAGTGAGGAGATCTCTTATGGTTCCGTCAGAATCGCGATTTACATCCCAACCCTTGTCGGTTGTTAGGGTAGACTCAGATACAGACTATACCGACTACATCTCCGGTGGAGTCAGTTTGTTGTTTCTGCGGCATTGCTTACGAGTGGGTATTTCGAATTAGCCCGCCATTGTCGCCCCCCCTCCCGCTATTTCCTGAGACAAAGAGGCTGGATACCACAAGTTGATAAGTCCTCTAAAATAACCGGGTACCAGTTTCTGCATACCCAGGAGACAATAGTTCATTCTTCAACGGGCTCACCTCCTAGAGCTTTCTATTGGAGAATATCTGATATTATAGGTAATTGCAAGATTTACTGAACAATTATGTAGATAGATAGATTTATTGAAGGCTTATGTAGACAGATAGATATCTGTTGGAAGAAATGTCGTCCTCCTGATCCCAGCAATGGACCAGAGGTGTAAGAAGTGTGTTGAGGAGGGTACATGGTTAAGGGTTACGCAAAGTACCCACGATGCATATTATGTACGGGCAGAGAGGGTGAGATTAACGTCCGGCTCGTTGGAGGTGATGGCCTCGATATAAACGTGCGGAAAGCCGGATCTACAGGGACGACAGTATAGGTCCCAGGAAGCATATTCAATAGTTGATGTGATATCAATAGCCATGGATATAGCTTTTTAGGCGAAGCCCTTTGACGTTGTGGTGACAGGACACTAAGGGTCCTTTTACTTCAGCCAACTGCAGTCAATTCACGAGTGTTTCGCCTAAACTTGGTGTCGCTGCTTGCCTAGCTCAGCGAATGGAGAGTAACTTTTCCCAGAGGTTTCTCTAGCACTAAATAGATGATTGGCAATAAAACGAAGGAACCTGTTTTTATTTTAGTGGGGAACCCGCAACGCCAAGTTTTTTGTTATGCCTATTGTACTATCCCCGGAGAATGACTATTCAATAGCCTCCCACCTACCGAGTTGGCAGATTTTCGCGAATCTAAAAACATTCTCCAGAGCCAGAGAATGCGTAAACTTTTCGTTGAAGAAAACCTTACCAATTTATCTTCATCTGAGACCTGAGGAGGCCGGGCAGCTACATATGAAATTCAGGGCCGCCTTCTTCTTTTCCTCCGCACATTTCCTCTATATAGCCGAGGCCACCGCATCAAATTTTTAAGATGCAGTTAAATGCTCTAGTAGGGTTTTTATATCCCACTTACAATGGCACAACAAAAATGCCTTAATAGTTGCCCCGGGTTGTTCAAATCGGCTGCGTGAATCCTTGCGATTTCGCCACATAGAGTAGTCTTGAAATTGGATGGCTAAATGCGAAAAGCTGGCTCTGGCTTCTCCACTGTCGATCCAGTCTACCAGCTCCTTATTACCAACGATGTTAGAAACCATATGATCGGCGGATATTAAAGCTTATGGTTATGATGGTTACCTGCCTTTCCACGCGGCCTATATGTGTCGTTGGTTAGTGATAATCACAAACACTGCTGAAGCCGGAAGTAGCAACGCCTCTTCAAAATTTGGGCTTCTCTCCATAAGGAAGGATTTTTTTGTGCTTAGCTTGGATAATCTTGGTCTGCAGATGAGAGATTCATTGTGGATGCCTGTCCTGACCCTATCAGGGAGAGAGACATACATGTGGTCAATATTTTGACTTTTGCTATGAGCGAGGTGGCAGATAGACCGTATCAATTGATGACAATTCGATGGACTTTCTTTGATATAACCTGGACGAGGGACTCTGATCGAAATCTTGATATCAGCCTGATACGGTAAGAAGTCTTATAAAAGTGTCATCTGTATTCAGTTACAGTTCCGATGCTTCATTCGCTATTATGAGAAGAACTCTTAGTTGAATAATTCAACCTAAACACCTAAAACACCTAAACCTAAACATCGTCGTTTCAAGGAGAACAAAGTCGCACTATAGCTCAAGAACTCTGAGACATCTCAGAAAATCCCTCCTTTCTAGTTACATACTTTCAAGGATTGCAATCAATGTTTGAATGGTAGGTAGGTAGGTAGGTAGGTATCAGTGGTCGCTCCGAGGAGCCCAATTAGTGCTTTGGTGCCCCGTTTTGATGCCACAAACTCCTAAGACCGTGACTGTTGTTATGGGAGCAGGGAGGTAGAGTCCAGCCGGCTCGGATCTTCAAAGCCAGCCCTTAGCATTCACGAAGGAAAGCAGCTCTCCGACCCTGCAGCTAGAAATCTCTCTGAGGGACCCAAGAATGATTTACCCAGTGTCCGCAGCCTGACTCTAGCAAGAGCTGGGCAATCGCAGAGAAAGTGCATGAGGGTTTCCTTCCCTTCTCCGCAGCATCAGCAATGCGAGTTGTAGGGTATGCCGAGCCTAGCGGCATGGTCCCCTATGGGCCAGGTCCCCGTGCAGACCGCTGTAATCTTGAATGCGTTTGCACGCGTCTGGCACAGGAGCTCTCGTGATCGGGCTATGTTATAATCGGGCCAAATTCTCCTTAACTTGGCACAGTTTGTAAGCCTTCGCCACTTCAGGCCCGCGGCTGCTAGGTAGTGCGAGTAGACCACCCATACCCCCCCTCTCCCCCGACAGCCGCCAGCGGAACACCGACTGTATTTGTCAAGGGACTGCCAAGAGCAGAGCCTTCCCTGGTCAATCCGTCAGCCTGCTCATTCTCCTCTATGTTCCTATGCCCGGGAACCCAGAGGAGAGTGACCTTGAGCGTGCTGCCCAGATGATTGAGCGCGTCTTTGCACTGCCCCACTAGCCGGGAAGATGTCGTCGTTAAGTACAAGGCCTTGATGGCTGCTTGGCTGTCGGTGAGAATGGCTAAGTTACGCTTGGGGCTGGAACCACGCTCCAGCCATCGACAGACTTCCAATATCGCCACTACTTCCGCCTGGAATACACTGGCGAAACCTGGGAGACCATACGACTTGGATACACCGTGTGTATTCGAGAAAACCCCCGCGCCGACTTCATAGGCCATATTTGATTCGTCCGTAAAGAATACCGTGTCATAGTCTTACAACACGCCGCCGGTCTTCGACTTTCCCCTCCCTATCCTGGTACTCAGCACGGATATAATCCAATGCGTGAGATACCCCTCCAATTCAATACCGATCAAGGCTTCCTTGATAGCGTTGGTACCGATGTTGTTAAAAGCTCCTTCTATATCCAAGAATGCAGCAAGGGTATACTGCTTGTACTGCAGCCACCGCTCAATCGTGCCAATTACCTCGTGGAGGGCGGTTTCTGTGGATTTTTCTTTGAGGTAGGCATGCTGGGATTTAGAGAAAGGCGTTCTCTCCATAATCCTTAAGTGAATGTCCGGGACGCGTTCTAGGGTGTTCAGCACGAAAGAGGTCAGGCTGATTGGTCGAAAGTCCTTCGCGGACTCATGACCGCGCGTGCCCGCTTTCGGTATGAAAACCACTCGTGCGCGCCTCCAGGACTGCGGTACGTATCCTAAAGTGATGTAGCTCCGGTAAATCTCAACAAGCCACGGCACAACCCTTTCCTGCTGCTTCTGTAGCATGACTGGCATTATGCCATCTGGGCCTGGAGATTTGTATGCGGAGAAGCTGTTTATAGCCCAGCCGATCCTATCCTCGATAATTACCGGTTTGATAGTCTCGCACAGCTGTGGTTGCCGCAAACCCTCCAAGCAAGGTTCTGACTCGCAGTCCTGCTTGAATAGTCTCGCGAAAATTTTACTATTTTTATTAATTCCATCCTTACAGGTGTCACATATATTGTGCTAGGCAAGGAAAGTTGCCCTTCATGAAAATGAAAAAGCCATGACGAGGGCCTCAGTCTTAAATTTTCCCTATTTTAGAATAACATTAAAATACAATATTTCTCCGTACTTTCTGGAACTGCCGGTTCACCTACCCTTGTCCGAAATTTAACCCCATTTTACGAGATCAAGTTTTTCATCCTCGGAACCAAACAAATTAGGATTTCATGTGTGTGTGGGTTCCCTCTTCTAACTGCAAATGAGAATCCCACATTGTATTTAAATTTATTATGAAATAAAACAAATTGAATAGATTACTCTTCAGGATTAACGATGTGAACATAAATCCTGGTTCATATTGTTCAAGAAACTTTTGAAGGAATGCCGGCATTATCTGCCAACCCGTCCAAAGAGAACTAATGTCTACCCGAAAAACCTACCCCTTCCCGGTTAGATTCGCCTTTGTGTCTATGTAATGAAAACATGAAAAGCTAGCTGGCTCTATTCAACCCGAAATTACGGGACATCCCCTGCACCTTTATTCGTGATGATATTACGCCATTACAACACTAAGGATTATAACCTGATCCTTATCTACCTTAAATTCAAAGGACACCAAAGCAATATCATCTGTGCAAGTGAAACATTTCATATGAAAGCACCCTCGTGGCAAATTCTTGGTACCAGGCGAGAAATTTTCAAAATCACCAAAATCTCGCTCCCACCGTAAGAGCTTGGAACAAGGCACCCACATATGTGGGAGATGTTTAACGAAATAAGGGGGTGGGTAGCCAAAAACACATTGGGCGGTTCGCAAAGCATTTAAATCAAGCCTCCCTTCTTTCATCCCCTGAACGCTTTGCATTGAGATAAAGATATGTAAACAGTTTCCAGCCACAAATTTGTTCCAATGTCGTCCCCGTAGTAGATGATGTCCTCTAAAAAGGATACAGATAGGGCCGAAATGGGAAAAACGATGGCGAGACCTGATTTCCCGCAGAAATTGGTATCTGGGAGGAATTTTGTATTTGAGCATCGGCAAAGGAGCAAGGCGTGTAGTGTTTGTGGGTCCTCTTTGATAGAATCTCGGGCGTAAAGGAGAATAGCTCGCTGGTAGACGATCATATGTTTGGGTACTTTTTGTGGTCCCCAATCGTACTATCCGCAGGTTCCTAATCCAGCCAGCGCTCAGGGTGTTAATCCAAGGCATTGTCATTTGCATGACACTCAGGGAAATTCATCGTACGCAAGCACAGTGGCAATCCCTTGATAAAGTTTTTATTGAGAAAAATTTGTGAGAGTGTGGGAAGAGATATTGGCAAGGACTGGATCTAGGACTCGACCGATTACATTGTCGGCCCTGATAATGTGGATATACGTTGTAAAAGGCCAAGCTATATAGACAGATAGTGTAAGACAGCCAGTGACCGAGCATTGGGAGAAAGGATAAAGATTAAGAGCCAGAGATTTGGAAGTTCAATTCACCCGACGGTGGCTTCTGGCAGACGCAGCCAAATATTCAAACCTGCTGGGTGGATTTCAGACGTTGAACGAATGAGTGTTCCTTTCAAAAAGTTAATCTTGAGAAATTTATCTACCGGAATGTCCTTAAGATAAGAAATTACAATTTCAAGTTTTGTGTCGTGTTTTTTTATTAGACGGATATTTGCGGGAGTTCTGGAGTTAAGTAGGATCAAACAGACATTTTTCTCGGGAATATTACGCAGGATGCGGATAGCGTGGATGTTTCCATAATTAGACTCTCTGACTACATGCAAGACGTGCCTCGACCTACACAAATACCATCGGCTAGAAACTTTTTGTTTGGTTTATATTTTTTTACAAAGCGTTTCATCTACATTGGCCAAACTGGCAAAAAAGTCCTGAACAAAATCAATGAAACAAACAGAGCCTGCTGGGTCCGAGTCCCATAACAAATAATACCTCCAGCTATTGTACTGACAAATTACTGCCTCCTTGCATTTGCATCCTACTCGATACATATTGCTCATTTTTGACGAATGATTCCCGACATGTGAGGACTGCTTGTTACCGAACAAGGACTAGAATTCGAAGCAACAACAACAGAATTAAAGGCAACTCGAAAAATAGAAGAACTCCATGTGCAACTGATGCCATCAAACCGCTCCGTCGTCCGTGCGTCCATTGTATTTCTATTCAATTTCAGCAATGCATCATGCAACGGAAATTGTGTTTGTTACTGGTAAATATCAACAAAAAGGATGAAAACTTTATTACGGCGGACTGTTTGCAGATTATTTTGTGTCCTGGTTTGCAGGATTTCGTAACTGGTTAAGCGGTGTTTCTGGTGAATAAAAAATTGGTAGATGTGGGGTAGTTTGTGCTATGCAACTGCTGACTGAACCAGGACCGAAATAATAGTCAAGAGTACCAAGGGCCAGAGGGAATACCGTACAAAAGGATTGCATACCGCAAGAGTTGCAAAATTAATTGCATGCCATTCTATTTAAATTATTTACGCAGCCTTTTGTGTATAAAGGTAAGAGAATTGACTTTTGGTAAAGTGAATGTAGTACGGTCAGAATTCGCAACTACTGAAGTTTGACTATGAACCATTTAAAAATTGAATTTGGGGTAGCATGAAGTCCTTATTTGCAAATGAACTTTTGGTTTGTTCTTCGTGAAAATCATTTCAGGGTTCATAAAATGGTTTGCAGTGTCGAAGTAAATTGTTTCAACTAGAATTTTCTCAAAGTTCATAAGTCTCATTCACTGTAAAAAATACGTACCCGAGGTCTTCTAGAACCCTTTAGCAATCTGGACAATCAGGTGAAGTATACTCCCGGTATTCTTCATGCCCTTTGAGAAATGAGGTGAGGTTATATTTGATTTTCTTTTTCCGTAGACATTCAATGCTGTTAAGGATAAGTTTGTAGGTCCACCAAAACCTTCTTTCTGTTATGACAGCCTTCATCTGTGATACTGAACAACCGAACCTTCCAGTCCAAGATATCGATTAGGATGATTTCCGCAATGTGGGATGCTGTTTCACACGAAAGAAACCCGAAGATAAAGTTGGCGTAAGACCTAATGCGTAATCCCACCACGCTTACCGATCAGGATGCTCAACCGAAATTATAGGGAGAGATTCGATATGTCCTGATCCGCAGGGGAGAGAGACATCGTGGCCTTCTGGATGGGAAAAATACTAGAGAGTCTACAAATTAAAGGGCCGATAGGTACAAATTCTATTGTCATGACTACCACAAGGTTGTCCACAGGGTACTGTCACCGTTTATGCGGAGTATGGCAGTGGATGGATCCTCCGAGAACTAACAAACAAACAAAGTGGGATACTAGCACGCTGACCAGATTGTTTTAATCTTTGATCTCCATCTAAAAATTACTAACACCTGTACGAAGAAGACGGGACTGTGCAGTAATCGAGCGTAAGCTTCATCACCTGAAAGCTATTAGGTTACACGGCATGGAGGTGAAACGAAAACTAGAGGTCAAATATTTAAGAATTACACTAGATCAGAAATTACTCTGGAAGACGCATGTTGAAATTACATGTTGGAAAGTTGCGAGAGCTCTAATGACTTGCAGGTCCATAGTAGGGAAAAAATGGGGTTGCCCTTGAAGATCATTTTTCGGATATACAATGCAATAATAAGGCTTATGGTTACCCTTAAGACGATAATTTGAACAGAAGAGAGAACTGAACTAAGCACGGCAGCCAGGGAATTACACAAACTTCGAAGAAAAGCTTGAGCGAGTATCAGTGGGGTAGTGAAAATATACCTAACGGCCTCCTGGGATTAACTCCTCTACATCTTCATATACAGATGCAAGCAAGGGGGCAATCTTCAGAATGGCTTAGAGTATCAGGAAAATTGATATTCTTTCTAGGCAGTGCTCCAAATTACTGATACAAAGGGATAAGATGACAATGTGGTTTCATTTCGATAAGAAATTTGAAACACGCTAGAGTAATTGGACGAATTGATAAAGCGTGACATTGATATACGCTTAAACCAGTCACTAATTACCTGGTATATTGACGGACCCCTCACAACAGAGAGTGTACTTTGAAATAATGGGTCACCATCCTCCAATCGAACTATGGGGGAACCGACAGCTAAGCGGCCATCAAGTCACTTAGTTTCAACCACGTGAATCCCAAAAGAATCCCGGGCATAGGAACATAAAGAAAAATGAGCGGGCTCTCACTGTCTGCTCTTGATAGTCCTTTGGCGGGCACAATCGGTATCCGACGGTGGCTGTCAAAGGCGGAATCTACTCGTATTACTCAACAGCTGTGAACCTCAGATAGCGAAGGCTCACCACCTGTGCCAAGTCAAGGAGGACTTGGCCCGCCTATATCGAGACCCGACCATGAGTACTCCTGTGCCAGACATGTGCAAATGCATACAAAATTACGACGGTCTGCATGGCGCACTGGTCGATAGGGGACCATGCTGCCAGGCTTGGCTTACCCTACAATTCGCATTGCCGAAGCGGCGGAGAAGAAGGGGAAACCCTTTGGCACTTCCTCCGCGATTGCCCAGCTCTTGCTAGAATCAGACTACGAACACTAGCTAGACCATCCTTTGAGGACCTCAGAAAGATTTCTAGCTTCAATTCTATTAATCAATTAATTTGGTACTATCACTGATGGAGGAGGCACGTGGTCTCCGAAGCATAATAATACCGAGCGCGTGAAACATATATATCTATCGACACCTAACACACTCGAATTATAAAGAACATTTGCCAAGGCTTGACCGCTTGACGCTCGCTAGCAAGAAGGACAACGAGGATCTCTCCCGCGATCACCATCACGGCCGTTTCACAGACAATACGGTACACAGACGCCACCTGCAAAGCTCCCTGTCTCCGTACTTGTCCGAGGCGCCTATGATATACCTCATTGCGAAGAGCGTCAGACCATACCTCCCAAGACAGATTGCGTTGAACTCATCAGGAGGACCCCAAATATTTGCCATTAGCTACAGTTTTGCTCACTTCTTCTTTGCTTTGCTCAAAAAAGTTCATCTTTAAGTCAAGAATCAGTTTGAGCTACTTTACCGCTGGTTTTGACTCGATTATCGACTCGCCGAACGATATGGGATGCAGAGTCGAACTTCTCTTTTTAGTTAGGATGACTATTTCGGTTTTTTTCCGTACAAGGTTGAAACCATGAGTAGTGATCCATCCACTTACTCGCAGCAACAAGCGCCGGGACATCGTCTGCATAACTGGCCAGACGGGACTCTTTTGGCATGTTATGTTTAAGTAGATAGATAGCGTTCCAAGGTCAGGCCCTAGGATGGATTCCTGTGTTACCTGCGACGCGAATGCCATCCCCCTCTGATACTCTAGAGGCGGTTCCTTAGATAGTCCCTCCATACTCCATTTTACGGAATTAAAGGTGTTTCTGATGTCAAGCGTTACGAGGAGCACCACCCGATGAGTTCGGCGGCTATGCGCCTCCGGTCGTCGAAGGACTTCCACAACTTGCATGACAGCATCAACTGTGGACCTCCCTAATCTAAAACCAAACTGCATGCCGGGGAGATAAATCTCTGGTAGCATGTATCGCTTCAGCGAGTCTACTTCCGATGAGCTTTTTGAGCACTATTCCAGCAAGGTCAAGCATACATAGTGGCGGTATGAAGACGGCAACTCGGAGTCGTCTTTCACTTTGCTAATCAGTGCAAGCCTCGCCACCTTCCAACAAACAGGGAAAATGCTGCCTTTTAGGCAAGCGTCGAATGCGCCGAGTAGTAGGTCTGGCCGGTATTGGAATACCAGTTTGTATACCTCTGCTGGGATGCCATCGCATCCTGGCGCTTTCTTGTTGGAGAGTTGGTAGTCTCGATGCTTTGTAATTTCCGCCGTCCACCAACACATAGAAGGTTCGTCACGTCTGGAGGCCCTCCTGAGCATGGAAGTTGCCCTAACCGTCGTTATCAGGTTCATAACTGAATTTAGGACAGTGTTAACTGCAGCCCCACCACAAGGAGTACCCTTCAGCGCGGCCCCATCTATTCCAAAAGTTTCGATAAAACCCCCGGTGTTCATCTTTGCGACGTTCCATGCAAAGGAAGAGCGGCGGGTTGGCGCACACCAACAGTTTGTGTTAACCACTTCGAAGGCAATGTATTGATGATCGCTTGCCGAGCAGTCTTCCAGAACTCGCCATCTATACACCAGCGACACCAGTGACTCCGACGCGAAGGTTACATCTGGAATGCTTTCCTTGCAGTCTGGGTGTCGGAACATTGCGGTGGATCCGTTGTTTAGAACTACCAGTCCTACCATTCCGCGTAAGATAGACACTGAAAAACGTTATCCCTGAACTCCGAATCCAGACAAAGCCGTGCCCTTGGCCTTGAGTAAGAACCCTAAGAAGGATGCCGTTCCGAACCCATATGGCAGCGGTACCTGATATGTCAGGGTGCCATGAGTCCTTGCTTCGGTACTGCTCACTAATGACTACTAAATCAATTCTGTTCTGAAGACTGGACTGGCATGTTCCCTTTCTGTTAGGTCCCGGGCAAGTTGCAGACGGGTGCCCATAATTCAAACATCTGTAATATTTGGTTGGGGCGCCCGGATTCGTATCCTAGACCCTACCTAGCCAATTCTGATTTTCCCGCTGTTTAGAAGCTTCCTCGCGTATTGTCCCGCAATTTCCACCATAGCGAGTTTTTGACCTCGGAAATTCGCAGAGGTGATACTGGATCCGGGCATTGGTTATCTCCGGACATTCGCGGTTGATGGCCTCTTCTACCTCGTTCTTTTTTGTGAGGCATTCAGTCGTCAGTGGCAGTCCAAGGATGTGATTGGTGCGCTATGCCCAACATGGAGCTTTACGGCAACCATATATGAAAATGGCCCTAGGCTGACAAAAAACCACCAGTACACCAGGTTCAATTGAAAGGACGGACCGTTGCGACAATGACCGTAAGCCTGCTAATAATACAGTAGGTCATAAAGGACAAGAGAGTGGGAGGAATATAACAAAACCCTTGCCTGGTGTAGGACAGAAATAGGAAGAGACAGGAAATTCAGACACTTCTAGAAGGAAAGCGGCTCCAGAAGACTATAGCTAAAGATCGGGTGAATTCTACAACCAGTGGGAATGCGAAAAATCTTATCAAGAAGCACCTCATCAGCTAGCATCAAAGGTTGAGACCGCAGCTATCAATAAAGAGACGGCCATCATGATCCTGATGAACACTGTGCAGGTACCTTCGATACTACATCCTTTGAGTCAAACATATCAGCCAGTAGGAAGCGAAGCAGAGAGGCAAAATGTGTGACATTTACAACCGTTGACTTGGTGACAAGTTGTTTTAAGATCATCTCTGTATTGTTATCTGCATGGTATGTCCTGCCACCTTTATTGTAGGAGTTTACAAAACCGAAGTATTAGTCTTACTGAACAAACTGGGATGTCACGCCTAAGGGTATGCGGATGACATCAGATTATTTCGAGGGAGAAAATTATTGTTAATATGGACTCAACTCAGGTTTGTCAATTGCTGCTAATAATTGGTAAACCTACATACCGTACGGGTCAATATCTTACAGAACATTTAAACCTTTGAAGAAGGCACTCTACGTCCAAACATAGATTTTCGTTCCTGATAATTGATGGATGCGTTTTAGGAGACTTAAGCATTATTTGGACATCTCCAAGGAGTAGAAAGTACAGAAAGACAGGAGACTTAATTTATCACACCGTTCTGTCAACTTCAGATTATTATAGAAAACGTAATCCTGCTTTAATTAAATCACAATTGAGAAAATACCAAAGTTATAATTCAGTCCTGGAAACAACCATACAGTGAAACACCTTCTTTTGTACTTCCTGCAATCGTAAACTCCTTGGCAGCCCTAACATTCACCTTAAGGTGTTTTATTGCTCTCCTATTACATAGAATTTTGAATAATCACCACCCTCGTATCTAACACTTTCCTAGTCTGAAAACTTGGGAAACACTACTGTGCTCCTAACACACCCCCATAAATCGCACCCAGAGGTTCTTCAAGAAGTCGTTGGCGTGACTGTAATTGCAATTTGCTTAAATGTCACGAGTCATCGAAGCCGAGACAGTCATGAAACCCAAAGTTCCTTACCTCGCTTTTTCCTCCGAGACTATAGTCCTGCGATTTGCATAGTGTTACGCTTTCCTGCTGCCATTGCCTTGTCGTGAAACTTAAAAGTCAAATGTTGTCACACAATATCCATACATGATATAAACGTGATTTACGCTGAACGATGGCAAACGCCATAACAGTAAACGTAACATATTCGGGCTTAATATTCAGGCAAACTTGCGATAAATGCTTCAGATTCGTTCGTGGATTGGAAGCATAAGAGCCGTGAAAAAGGGTGGAATGCTCTGCACGCAATGGCTTTGCTTCGTAAGGGATGAGGAATAGTTGGTTCTGCTACGCCTGTTGGCGAAGTTTTGGCAATTTTTCATATTTCAGGATGTTTTCAATGGCGCCGTGCGTGTGTTTTATTCATTATTTGTTTTATTGTTGTTAACACTATCGAATAGTGGTTGGGGTCAGAAAGGATTATATCCAGGACAAATGTGTTAGTCGCAGACAATGATTTTCGATTATATCTTCATTAAATCGTTTACTAATTTGACAGTTTTCAAGTTTCATTACTACTCAACCATCAGATTCCGAGGACTCCAGGAGAGACTAACGCGATTAAAGCGGAGACATCCAAGAATCCAGTCCTCCATGTCCTCTTCTTCGTCCATTGGAAACATCAAACTCGTCATGTGCATCTACTCCATAATTCCCTTTCATCTTCTGAAAACGCGGGAGAAGCATCAACCAGTCAACCTTATCTTTGACTGCAAAGTCTTAAACGACATAATGTCGCCTTTTTCTCAAAGGAGAGACAGTAAAAATTCTTTGAATAATTTTCAATTTTTTGCAGGCATCCTTTCAATTGGATTCCACAGACGAATTGGAAAATGGGTCAACAATATCGATCTCTTGTCAAACATGCTGCTCTAAAGAGTATTTCCCTACTATCGGCAAGCATCATAGCTTAAAGTGTCCTTAGTTGAAGGGAATAATTTCCTTCTATGGCTGTTCTGGGTTTTCCTTGCCTCTCGATTTTCTAGGTTCTCGCTTTGGCATCCCAAAGCGCTTTCCTTCATTTATCATCAATATTAATTTGGTCTTGAAAGGACTGGAATATCTCGGCGGAATATACCTTCATAGATAGCTATTTTCGCGGAAGTATTTCCGCAATTCCATTCATTTATTGTTATTTTTTTAATATTAGTTCAGTCGCTTCTAAGATGCGGGTAAACAAATGAATCCTGATATTGATCTGCTGTACGTCTTGAATATTTCAGATAAAAATGCGGATTTTAAGTCCGCAGATAGCAGTCTGTAATACTTGCTACTGAAAGGATCTTTCCAAACAATACATTCAGCATGAAGGAAACAATCCTAGCCGCAGGACATTTTGGAGAAGCTTGGAGACAGTATTTCAAATTCTTTCGAAAAATTTAATAAATCAAATACTCATCGCTTCAGTAGATATCGAAAGCCTCAATAATCTCAATAATAACGACGTCTATTTTGATATTCCTACAGCCCCGGGTTGTGATGATTCCAGGAAATCCAAAAAGGACATGACGACGAATTTCGAGAATTTCCCAGTCTGATCTGAAAATACATTATCATCGACAACAATGCAGAGAAAGGAAACCAGATTCAAATCATGTCTGACTGGAAGGCGATTAAATTAAAGATGCGAAATGCGAGGTAATTTATTCAATTGCTTAAGCTCAAATTCGCAATTGGAAAAGTGTCCTTCTCCCTTCAAAAGTCTCCTCATTTTTCACCTTTGTACCAACTACGCAACTTCAAAACTGACAATAATGAGGCGAAACGTTTGAGTTTACCCCGAAATTCCTGAGTAAATTCAGCGAAATAATTCCTGTAACCGCACACCTAACTGAATCATCTGAAGAATTTCGACTGTACCTTTTGTGGGTTATCTCTCCCCCAAGGATTTTGTCTCTTCCATATTCCGGTCGAATCCTCCGATTCTCTGTCAAGGCAAATTAATACATTCCATTCTGTTTACGAAATTCTGCTCGTGTTTCACAAACCGTTTTGTATTCATCTTGAATAATGATGCTCATTAAATTTTCATTCAAAAGAAGTAAAACATTCTTAGCTCCGCCATCCGTGAAGGAGCAGGAGCAAGAGATTTCACCTGAACTCCGGTAGAAGTTCATCATTTTGCCGTTTCCTCTGTATTGTATTCGACGATGGCTTATTTTTGAGAGGCAAATGAAGTGAACCTTGAGCTCGTCAAATCTAAGAAGATTTAAATTTTTGACATAAGATGATATGATTTGGTTTTTTCTTAGATTGTAATCCCTTCAATTCGTTTGGAAGGATCAAGAATTTTATTTCATTTCACTTTCAATAAGCCTAAGCAGGCGAATATTGATGATGAATGAGTGGAAGTCAGAAGGGAGGTAGGTTTCGAAGCACAAAGTGAATTTTCATTAAGTAAAATAAATGTCTGGAGGAAGTTGAGATTTTGAATTATCCAATGATTAATCCCTCATCGTCGGCCACAGGTTTAACAGAGGGGAGATAAATTTCTTCAATTCTTTAAGGCGGAAGGAACGACCAGTTATGAGGACAAGAGGTGTCCCAAGTGTTGACTTTATACCCAACAATTAGCGCGTAGTCTCAAGATGGGCAAACCCAGTCAACTTTGTTGAGACCGATTTGACTCCCTCCCTGGAGAAGGTGCTAATAGGACCCCAATTTAAGGTGGAATAGCATACATCGAGGGTTGCGTGGACAACTCTGAATACATTGGGTGCCTTCAAAGACGAACGGAGCAGAGTGTGAAAGAGTTTGGACGCTAAGATATCTCTGTAGAAAAGGGTAACAGCCAGTCGACCAGCCACGAACTAGGAAACCCTTGAGCCTCGTGGCCAGGAACCACTTATGTGTGACACTGGCAGATGATAATTTCGCTAGCGGCAAACTAGCGCCGGAGCTGTGGACCGTCGTTGAGGCCAGGTTGTGGGAGATGGTCATCTTCTAGACCCCAAAGGCGAACACATGCGATCCATCCAATGCTTTGATTCCTCTCAGGTAGTCCGTGGGTTCCGCATTATAGCTTGCAAGGACCAATTCTCCAGGGACTTCCTCGGTTCGTGCGCCGCTAAGATCAGCGACGCCTGAGAGGACGAAAAGTTCAAATTTATCCCCTACGACGAAATTCCCAGAAGACCGGTCGTTTGCATCTGGTTCCTGAAGATCCGCATGGATAAGGACAACCTCTTCCAATCCGCGCGCCTTCGAACCACTAGGACGACTGGATTGTTATCAGGAGTGCCGAATCTTAGACGAACAGTCAAAGTTTGCTGCTCCGTATAAACGGAGAATGCCTTGGGGTACCAGAAAATGAAGACTGCAAAGTGCGGTTCATAGTTAGGAACGCCAAGGTGAAAGTATTTTGCTTTGCAAAACCGGACGAGAGCCTGATTCCAATGAGCTGCGGAAGGAAATGAGGAATGACGATCCGACGGGGCTGATGAACCCACCACGCAAGCGGGTTATGCTGAGGATAGCGCAGATAAATCTGCAGCGTTAGAAGTGTCCCTTGGGTAACCTGCTTGTCTCCGAGAGGAAGACATCCATGTCGTACTAGACAGAAGCCCCGGATCGGATGCGACCTCCAAAGCAAATATTACAATTTATTCCACAGCGCAGGAAACGCTGATCAGTACAGATCTAGAGTATGTATCTTCGCGAGGAAGAATTTATACGTTTTTCCGTGCCTGGACCAGGGTTCTAGAGACCTAGTTGTGGTCAAACTGGAAAAGGTGATACACCAATTTTATATTCTCCCAGCCCAGTGAATTGTAACTATCGACAATGGGATTCTTAGGATGGAGAACTAGATAGTCTCGGACCAGAAATCCTTCTCAATCATAGTTGGATACTTTTCAGCCTGGATCTCGCCGTAGAGGTCTCTAAACCTTTCAGAGCCCAAGAGGATGGACTGGAGAAAGTTTAGTAAAGTTCATGTTCGAACAAACAAACTGATTCGGCTTTCCTTTTTGTCAATGATTTTAGTTTATTTCCCGTATTTCGTATTTCGGCAACCACTTGGTGCTTCCTTCAGCGAAATTCCGTATTCGGGGGAATAAACTAAAATCATTGACAAAAAGTAAAATAGAATCAGTTTGTTTGTTTGAACATGAATTCTGTTAATGTAAATACGCCGGGTGTAACACGCAATACCATTTAGTCAAGTTATCAAGAATAAACTTTCCGGTGTAAAAATTAGCAAGACTGACACGACAGGCGAAGTAGAGTCAAAGGTTGAAGCCCTGGAAGAGGCATTCAATATCGCCTTTTAAAACATCAAGACGGCATTGCCACCATGGTGTGGTGAATCTGTCCAGCCTAAAGGAAGTTGACGGGGGTGATCCTCAACATCTGTTACAGACACAACTATTGCAAGCCATGCATGGATTGCCTGAGGGAGTACAAGTTCGGCAAGCTGGACTATTTCAAGAACATTGAAAGCAGCAGCGAATCTGCAAGGCTCAGTAAGATTCCGTCCAAGGTGTATAAGAACCGATCCTTTCCTAAAAAGTTGGAAAGGTTCTAGATGGAATCTTCTGGTGAAACCTTGGAGCTCCTAGTTTAGACGCACTTTCCCGTCAGCAAGGAAGACTGTGAGTCAGAGCCTTGCTTGGAGGGTATGCGGACACCCCAGCTGTGCGAGACTCCGAAATCAGTAATTACCGAGGATAAAGTCGGTTGGGCTATAAACAGCTTCCGCGCATATAAATCTCCGGCTCCAGATGGCAAAATACCAGTTACGTTACAGAAGCAGCAAGAAAGGGTTGTGTCATAGCTTGTCGGGATTTACCGGCACTGTATCTCTTTGGGATACGTACCGCAGTCTTGGAGATGAGCACAGCTGGTTTTCATACCGAAAGCGGGCAGACACCGCTATGAGTTTGCAAAGGACTTTCGACCAAACAGCCTCACCTTTTTTATGTTGAACACCCTAGAGCGCGTCCAGGACATTTATTAAGGCGATTATGGAGGAAATGCCTTTTTCCCAGCATGCCTACCTCAAAGACAAATCCACAGAAACTGCTCTCCACTAGGTAATTGGCACGGTTGAGCGGTCATTGCAGTATAAACAGTATAACCTAGTTACCTACTTGGATTTAGAGGGGGCATTCAAGAATGTTAGTACCAACGTCATCAAGGAAGCCATGACCAGTATTGGACTGGAGGGGTATCTTACGTATTGGAAAATATCCATGCTAAGAACGAGGATACTCCATTTGGATTTGGGAGGCAACCATTGCCCAGAGTTGTGAACAGAGGCACGCCCCAGGATGAATCCATCTCGCCGGTGCTCTCGTAATAGTGACGGACAACAAGAGCGAAGTGAGTGTGATGGCGTATGCCGACAACTTGGTGATATTAGTGTCAAAAATGTTTCCCTCCATTATGAGTAACATCATGGAAGGAAAAACGGAATTGATCCTGGATCCAAGCTAAATTGAAAATTGAACATAGAACTGCGGGTTAAGAAGGTCTGTACAGCCTTTTATGCCCGCAAAGCAAATGGGATCTCAAGCCGAGGATTGTTCTCTGGATGTGCACAGCGCTTTGGGCAAAAAGTACAATAGAATGAAGCTGAATAGGATCCAAAGAACCGCATGTGCAGGTGCTACCGAGGCTCTGCAGGCCTGCCCGGCATGCTCTCAATATGCTCCTGCATCACCTCGCCTAGACCTCCACATTAAATACGTTGTGGCGTGCAGTGCCGTCAGACTACCTGAGTCCGGATGTTGGACATCTTAGACGAAGTACCTCGGAAAATATGGGCCTCCTCGACGCATTATGCCACACTTAAGCTGAACTTCACGAGAAATTTTGCAATGGACTGTCCAACTAGAGCAGAGTGAAAGACCGTCAACGTGCTGCAAAGCTATGATACAGCATTCTTCCCCGACGTATCAAAGATGGTCTGTGAAATTGGCGCGTGTATTCACGAATACACACACTGTATCAGAGTTGTATAGTTTCCCAGGTTTCGTCAGAGTATTCCAAGTGGAAGTACTGTCGATAATGGAAGCCTGCCGATATCTAACATAGCCATTCTAACCGACAGCCAAGCGCTGAACAGTCTGGCCTGCACGCTTGAGGTCACCTTCCTTTGGGTTCCCGGCCATAGGAACGTAAATAGGAATAAGCGGGCTGTCGAATTGGCCAGGCGGTACTCCATAGGCGGTCTTTCGGCGGGCATAGTCTGTGTCCCGATTCCAAGGGTCTACCCGTACTACCTAGCTGCCGCGGAGCTCAGATTTGACCGGCTTCTAACAAATCTCGATCATGAGAAGCATACAAATGCATGCAGGATTACGGCATTATGCACGTGGTACTGGCTCATATGGGATCATGCCGCCAGGCTCGTTATACCCTACATTTCGCATAGCCGAAGTTATGGAGAGGCGACTTTCGCTGAGGTCAGGCTACGTACAGTAGGTAAACCATTCTTCGGAGACTTCAGGGAGTTCTAGCTGCAGGGTGGAAGCGTTGCTTTTCTTTTCGGATGCTAGAGTCTATGCAGATCTGAGCCAGCTGGACTTTGCCTCCTTGCTCTAGTAACAGCAGTCACGGTCTTATAAGTTCATGGCATAAAACGGCTTACTACACCGCTAATTGGACTCTTCGTAGCTGCCACTGATACCTTCCCGCTATTACTCCTGGAACCAAAGGCTCTCTTAACTTTTACCGCGTTAATAATATGACGACCTTTTTTAAAAATACAACACTATATATTATTCACTTGGATGTTAAGCACAATTGCCATGAATCCTGCGTCCATAACCAGGCTCTATGAAAAGCGCAACACACATCTAGCCTCCTATCATATACTATAATTTAGAAGCATATTTTTCTGCTGGAGTCGACCATACCTACACTTTCTTACCTAGGCGAGAACAGCCACCGACTAGAGGACATGGAGACACCATTCCCACTTGGTATGGTAGAAGTAGACTGAAATAAAGTTACTCCTTTTCCTTCTGACTGCACCATCTTGCCTATCAAGGTAGGCAGGCCCTAGATATGGATATCATCTAGAGGGCTAAGAATTAACTGCGGAAGAAGCTAATGTTTCGTGACGTTAACGTTTACGTAATCCTGACCACTATACTGTGTGGAAAAGCATTTCGCGAAAATAACAAAGCGAACTTAATTAATCCTCATTGATGCTTCAAACGTTACTCCGTATGATGCGTGAATACAGGCGCGGAAATTTGTGTCCTCCCCGTCTCCAGACCCAATAGCTAACAATAGCAGCAGCGAACTCCACGTCAATCGCAACTTACGGCTGGGGGCAAGTAGATGTGATTCTTAGCTTGTGCCGGACGTTTTCGTCATGCTTCATTTCATCATTCACCAGTGTCTCAATTTTAGGCGCAGGCTTCCTATGTCGTTATGGGCTGCTGGTAGATATTTGCAGCTTAGGTTCCTGATAAACCACCTCTCTTTGCTCGTCTGGAAAAATTTCAACCCGTGCGACCAACAACACTTTTTCTATTATTTTTGAGGACGTTGCCGATCTACGCATTCGAACACTCCTCCAAAAATACCCTTACATTACTGCCGAATATAGTCTCTTTCAACCAATTAAGCATGATATGCAGCACCACATCAATACTACTGGTTCCTCAATCTTGTCAAAGATGCGGCCTCCACTACCCAAGAAGCTCGCTGTTGCGCGGAAATTGTCTGAGCAGTTAGTTAACCAGAATATAGTTCGACTCCATTTGGTCCCCAAGCACAATGGCGAATGGGGAGATAATAGACACCGGAACGCTCAGACGATTCCTGACCGATACCCCATTCCACTCACCCCAAACTTTGCACATTATTTGACAAACTGTCATGTTATCTCGACTTTCGATCTCGTTAAGGTCTACCATCAAATCCCTATAGCCCCCAAAGATATTCTTAAGACAGCAATTTGCACATCCTTCGGATTCTTCGAGTTCACACACATTTCTTCAGTAGCAGGTTTTTGTCTAGACCATTGCATCATCTCCGTCGGTATTCAACCCGACCCAGACAAAATGCAAGCGATCGCGAACTTTCCGCGAAAGATGACCAAAGACCTTAGAAAAATCGTGAATTACCGCCGTGTATCCGAGTATTCAGCACTTCCGATATTCCCTTAAAGGCAGGCCGTTCAACCGGACATTAGCCTCTGACTTTTGCCTTACCATAGTCTAGTAATGCATGCACCTTTACTCAGGGCCAAAGGAGGATGTCTATGAGGAACCCCGCAGAAAACTCGAGCTGACTATCCAGCAAAGCAAGAGAGATTTTTTAAAGAACTCTGCTCAGAGGTGTATATAAACCCATTGTTGAGCGCCTATAGAACTACTGTTCACCCACTCGAGGATTGTTTATCTCCGCAGATCATATGCCCGACTTTCTTGCTGAAAATGATACTGGAATTATTTCCGTAATAAAAGGGGAGCATTAATAGCTTGCAGGGGCTTCTGGATGTAGCGACGATTTCTGCAGTTTCCAAAGAGGCGCTGCTACAGTAAATTAGGGGACAACAAAACTCCTGTTCTAGATGCAATATGATATAACGCCCTGGAGCCTGCAGTAAGGCCGAGATTGGGCGTGTTCACTGAGCTGGGGAGTGGCAAAGTGGCAGAGGTTGGAGCAGCTCCGGTATGACCAGGAAATGGAGCCTAGAATTATATTGTCTGCAGGTGTCTCACAGGGTTCCGCACTGGGTCCACGGCTCTGTAGTATAATGTATAATGGGGTATTCAACTTTCCGATTGCGGAGGAGGGCACGGTAATGCGTTCTGCAACATATCACTGGTTGTGGTCGTGAAGTATTTCGAAGGGTCTGAGTTATATTCATGCGAAGCAATTAGTGCTACTAAGGGGGATATTTAGGGATCGCTTGACAGACACCTGAACCTTCGTGTTAGAACTGGGAGTCATACAGCCACTTGGAATATATTTACGATGGTAGCGAACTTAGGACAGCCGCCGTTTACATATAAGTTGCTTTTTGCCATGGTTGGGAGCTCTATATCGCGGTATGCAGTCCCAATTTGGGGAATAGCGCTCCATAAGGACAACCATAGGGGTGTATTCTGGCTTTCGGTCCACCTCAGGTGAAGCTATATTTGACAGCTCGTAAATGATGGCGACCTGCATTTTCGCAGATGACATGACGAACATATGTAACGTTAAGTTCATGCCTCTTTTGACGTATAAGTAAATGGAGTGCTTAAAAAAGGGTCGTTGGATACGGACGTTAATCGCTGCATCGGAAAGCAGCTGACGGGAAATCAAAGTGAGATCACTTATAATCTTACCCAGTTTCTCACTGGGAATAGAGGATATCTTCGGTAACTTTGCAAGTTTAAATTTTATACTTCACCCGATTGTCTCAACTGTGATGGGGTTCCCGAACATCAGGACCATATATTCTTCCAATGTCCCAGATTTGTGATAGCAAAAAAAAAAACCTAAGGAAACTCTAAGTGAAAAATTTGAGCAAGGAATGCTAGCATACCAAGTGACTTGGAATGTGATCAACTTGATGATCGGGATCTATCGAGGCTAACCTTCGAAATGCAAAAGTGATCAAGTAGGCGAGGGTACCAACGGAGACTAGATAAAATGAGCTAACTGGATCTCATGATAATGACACCTAAGGGCTGCAGTAGGGGAGCTGGAGGGCAGTGTCTTTTGGAGATTTCCACTAGCTTAAAAAAACCAAAGACCCTTAAAGGTGTCATTAGGGTGTACTTGCGGTAACTGTCGGCAAAAGTTTCACACTTTCTTTACGTCCGCTACTACTGAATTTCCCAGGGAATGAAAACACAGCGGCTCTAGAGAGGGAAGAATACTTTCCAAAAATCCTGAATTTGACTTCATTTAGGCTAAGCATATTCAAGTTACATCGCCGACATTCCCACTGAATTTGGAGAAAGCGTGCATTCTGGGAACCCTCGATACCGCTGCCAAACACCCCGCTTTGTTGGCTTTACATTTGTTACGTGGCCGTGTACTTGTCAATCACATAATATTTTATTAAAATTGTTGACAAGCTTCCGCTGCATTCCATGAAAATACCTTCCATTTCGTGGTTGTATAGGAGCAATTGCATCAACAACAAATTATTCCTAAATCGCATGGTCCACTGGGACGGAATCCTTCCAATAACACCACATAATATTTCACCCTTAACGATGTTCCCATATTGCATACGTGCCACATAAAATCAACCATCAAAACCCCCATCTACATATCTTGCAGGGCCGGAAAATGATTTACTCTATGAAAGGACATAATATTTACCACAGATGCTGTTTTGGTTGAGGCCAAAATAACGACAGGCAACAGAAAGGCCATCGATAGTCAACTCAAAACTGATTTTTTTATGATTCCAATTTCATGGCTTCGGGCCAAACACTACTAAAACAATTTACTTATGAAATCTATTGAATTTCATCACAACATAGTTGCCTAAACAGCTTCTGTTATCCCTTGAATATTAATGGCACCCGGCAGCCATTGAATGAGGCTCGGAGAGGGTTCAGAAGCCACAAACGAGCATATTGTTCTGAAATTGATTCTCAAAGTTTTCTTCATCAAAAATCGATACCTCGTCATCTTGCTTCCAGACGGAAGCAAACTACGTTCGGATTCATTAGCACAGGAGGAAATAGGGTCTTTGAGTGCTTCAGTTATAAAGGAGCATATTTACTTCAGGAGAGAATATTCTTTCAATCTTAGTTTCTGTGAAGAAGAGCAGCGTCATGCCTGATCCAAGGAAATAGCCTGGAGCGAAAAGTTGAAGCAAATTAGGTACCTGATTTACTCAAGACCTCATTAATAAGGTGAAGTTAATTATTATACAAGGAATTTCTCTCGCCAGGAGAGTTGGAGTGCATTTTAAAAAAAGGAGTACGAAACAAAACAATATTTTTTTGATGCAGTTCTCCTTTTATGAATTTTTCTTTAATTAACTCCTGTAGGAACACAAGCTCGAATGAAGCAGCACAGAAGCCTTTAGAAACTGCAGATGGGTCTGGCAAAATCAGCTCTGAGTTCGCTTTGCAAGCATCCCCCAATAAGTAGAAGTTGTATCTCTTCTTTTGACTCCTTAAGTCACCCTTTCAGAAGCCTTAAAAGGAGACGTCATTCTCAAAGACGATTTACTTATTCATAAAGTGCTGAGACTCCTTCACGTGCATGGCTTAGTCACTCTCTAGGTTCGAGAGATGCGCTCCGCTGCCAGTTTAGCGATTAGAACTTGTTCTTTAGTCTTTCAGTTACGTGTAGTGTCGACATTATTTTGTGAAGAGGATCAAATATGAAGGAGGTAAACTGTTCTGCAATGAATACATTTGAACGCTAGGCAATTACGAGCCAATTAGAGGGAGCGTCATGAATTCGGATGAATGTTTCGTTGTTAGTAAGAGAGCTGCATGGAAGCAATAGAAGGATTTGAGGTTTTGTTTCTAATTGAGTGTTTCAACGATTTCTTGGAACAATTTCAAATCCTGCTTCTGTAACCCAAGAATTATATTCGAAGATACAAAGACATCTTTGCTGCGGAAACTCTTTAGAACCTAAACTAAAAGCTAGTCGGGTTTCAGTTAAAAATGCGAGAAAAACTGTATAATAGCACATAAACTGATACGTTATAATGATCCACGGCTAAGGTGAAATGTTTGAGAAGTAGCAGAGGGATTGGCTTGGTAAATTGAATGTATTCGAACATTTTTTTTGCAAATACGTTTCGCTTTCAAATATTTTTCTCAGTATAAAAACGCCTTTTATACAATTTTGCCTTCAAGACCCAATCGTGGACTCAATATTTCGGCCATCAGTGAACTTCTTCTTCTTTATTCTTTAGCCTTTGCCCCGTTCATAACAGAGGTCGGCTCGCTGTAAACGGTTGCGTCATTTTATTTTACCAAAGATCTGATCCAGCCACCGTCGCTTCGACCGAACTTTTGGTCGCTTGCCATTGACTTCGATGTTTAGAACAATCTTGGCAACTGCATGCTCGTTAGCCCGAATAACGTGACCATACCATCGAAGACGCCTCGCTGGAACTTTTTCCACAATCCATGCAACCCCATATCGATCGCGGATAATCTAACTAGTTCAACGCAACAACTTTGTCTCCATTACCGCAAGTCGCCGTCCATTGTCTTTTATAGTCGGTCAGCACTCAGAATCATAGAGGGCGACAGAGCGGATGACATTATGGTAATTTATTAACCATGACCATGCCATTGCAAATGCCTTTCTTGCAATTTCTCCACGATCAGTGTAACCGCATTTCGATCGGGGATATCCTCACTTCGGATGTGATCAAAAGGTGTCACGCCACCAGCCCAATCCAACATCGTCATCAATGCACTCAAAAGGAGTAAAGCCAGCAGGCGTGACAGTTTCCCCGTAGCGTTATTTACAGTTGCACCTGCAGTTACTGCATATCTGATGCTTCCACTCATACAGAAATCTTGGGAATCCGTCAAGTTCCCAAAGATGGAGGCCCGCTTTGTGCATAACAATTGGAGGGGTCTGCGTTCTAAATGCCGTCGCAAAGATAATAGTTAAAATAATCCTGGGACGCATCAAAGAACATCTCTAAAGCTTGATCGACAGAAAACAGACTGGTTTCTGTTCCTGCTCCTACTGCATTGACGACATGAACATCCTACGGATTGCAAAGTATTTTGGAACAGTGGGCGGAATTCAGATACTCCCCATACCTACTTTTTTGCGATTTCGAGAAAGTTTACGATAGTGTGAGCAGGGGGTGTATTTGGCGTGCTCTACGCGTGAGTATTATTTAGAGAATTTAGTAGTTATTATCAAAGCGACATACGATGGCGCAAAATGTCGCAGTGCTTCACCGAGGATTTGGAGCTCTAAACCAGAGTCCCACAGGGTTGTATCTTATCATCATCATCATCATCAACGGCGCAACAACCGGTATCCGGTCTAGGCCTGCCTTAATCAGGAACTCCAGACATCCCGGTTTTGCGCCGAGGTCCACCAATTCGATATCCCTCAAAGCTGTCTGGCGTCCTGGCCCACGCCATCGCTCCATCTTAGGCAGGGTCTGCCTCGTCTTCTTTTCCTACCATAGATATTGCCCTTATAGACTTTCCGGGTGGGATCATCTTCATCCATACGGATTAAGTGACCCGCCCACCGTAACCTATTGAGCCGGATTTTATCCACAACCGGACGGTCATGGTATCGCTCATGGATTTCGTCATTGTGTAGGCTACGGAATCGTCCATCCTCATGTAGGGGGCCAAAAATTCTTCGGAGGATTCTTCTCTCGAACGCGGCCAAGAGTTCGCAATTTTTCTTGCTAAGAACCCAAGTTTCCGAGGAATACATGAGGACTGGCAAGATCATAGTCTTGTACAGTAAGAGCTTTGACCCTATGGTGAGACGTTTCGAGCGGAACAGTCTTTGTAAGCTGAAGTAGGCTCTGTTGGCTGACAACAACCGTGCGCGGATTTCATCATCGTAGTTGTTATCGGTTGTGATTTTCGACCCTAGATAGGAGAAATTGTCAACGGTCTTAAAGTTGTATTCTCCTATCCTTATTCTTGTTCGTGTTTGTGTTTGACCAGTGCGGTTTGATGTTGTTGGTTGATTCGTCTTCGGTGCTGACGTTGCCACCATGTATTTTGTCTTGCCTTCATTGATGTGCAGCCCAAGATCTCGCGCCGCCTGCTCGATCTGGATGAAGGCAGTTTGAACGTCTCGGGTGGTTCTTCCCATGATGTCGATATCGTCAGCATAGGCCAGTAGTTGGGTGGACTTAAAGAGGATCGTACCTCTTGCATTCACCTCAGCATCACGGATCACTTTCTCGAGGGCCAGGTTAAAGAGGACGCATGATAGCGCATCCCCTTGTCGTAGACCGTTGTTGATGTCGAATGGTCTTGAGAGTGATCCTGCTGCTTTTATCTGGCCTCGCACATTGGTCAGGGTCAGCCTAGTCAGTCTTATTAATTTCGTCGGGATACCGAATTCTCTCATGGCCGTGTACAGTTTTACCCTGGCTATGCTATCATAGGCGGCTTTAAAGTCGATGAACAGGTGGTGCAACTGTTGTCCATATTCCAACAGTTTTTCCATCGCTTGCCGCACAGAGAAAATCTGATCTGTTGCTGATTTGCCTGGGGTGAAGCCTCTTTGGTATGGGCCAATGATGTTCTGGGCGTATGGGGCTATCCGGCCTGGCAAGATAGTGGAGAATATCTTATAGATGGTACTCAGCAACGTGATACCTCTATAATTGCTGCACTGTGTGATATCTCCCTTTTTATGTATGAGACAAATTATGCCTCGCTGCCAATCGTCAGGCATTGATTCGCTGTCCCATACCTTGAGCACAAGTTGATGAACCACTTGGTGTAACTGGTCGCCTCCATATTTAACCAATTCGGCTGTAATTCCATCGGCTCCTGGCGACTTATGATTTTTTAGCCGATGAATTGCACGGACTGTTTCTCCTAAACTTGGTGGTGGCAGTATTTGTCCGTCGTCTTCAGTTGGCGGGACCTCCAACTCGCCGATGTTCTGGTTGTTCAGTAGCTCATCAAAGTACTCAACCCATCGCTCTAATATGCCCATTCTGTCGGAAATCAGATTTCCCTCTTTGTCTCGGCAGGATGAGCATCGAGGTGTATAAGGCTTCATCCTGCTGACTTGTTGGTAAAACTTCCGCGCCTGGTGCGGTTGCTCCCTGTACTTTTCTAGTTCACAGACTTGTTGGTTCTCCCAGGCTTCCTTTTTCCGTCTGTGAAGTCGCTTCTCCGCTCGACGGAGTTCGTGATAAGTCTCTGCGCGTGCCCGAGTTCTTTGAGAATGCAACATTACTCGGTATGCGGCATTCTTCCGTTCCGTTGCTAGCTTACATTCATCGTCAAACCAGCCGTTCCGACTCCTTTTGCGGCTGGGGCCAAGTATATTTGTGGCCGTATCCATGATAACGTTCTTCAGGTGGTTATGAAGATCATTAGTTGATGCTTCATCTCCAGGTCCTCTGTTGACTGCGGTTATTGCGGCATCCATTTCCCTCTTATAGGTGTCGCGGAAGGTTGTGTTGTGGATGGTTTCAGTGTTCACTCCCACTTGATTGTCAGAGGGGATTCTAGGTGGTATTGTTATTCGAGCTCGGAGCACCTTGCCAACGAGATAGTTATCCGAGTCTATATTGGCCCCCCTATATGTTCTGACATTCATCAAGGCTGAGAGGTGGCGGCGTTCGATCAACACGTGGTCAATTTGGTTGAAAGTGGTCCCGTCTGGAGAGGCCCACGTATGTTTGTGGACCGCTTTCCGCGCAAACCAGGTACTTCCAACAACCATTTCGTGTGACCCTGCTAATTGAATAGTCCGCAGTCCGTTATCATTTGTTTTTTCGTGTAAGCTATGGGAGCCAACGTATCGCCTGAATACGGGCTCCTTCCCTACTTGGCTGTTAAAATCCCCAAGTATGATTTTGATATCATATCTGGGACAGGCTCCGAGGGTTCTTTCTACTGCCTCGTAGAAGGTATCCTTCTCCGAGTCTGCAGTCTCCTCTGTAGGGGCGTGAACGTTTATGAGGCTTATATTTCTAAACTTGCCTCGCAAGCGCAGAGTGCATAGCCGTTCGCTTATACTTTCAAAGCCGATAACAGCATGTTTCATTTTTTGGCTGACTAAGAAACCTACTCCGAGCACATGGTTCACTGAATGGCCGCTATAATATATGGTGTAGTGGCTCTTCTCCAGGAAACCGGTCCCTGTCCATCGCATCTCTTGCAACGCTGTTACATCAGCCCTATATTGGGACAGGGTATCGGCTAGCTGCTTATCAGCTTCATCTTTGTACAGGGAGCGCACGTTCCATGAGAAAATGCGCAAATCGTTGTTCCTTTGTCGTTGCCGGGTCCGTCGTTTTAACATCCGTCCTATCCGAGGCTCCTGTTGTGGCTTCGTAACAGGTTGTTTTCCGTGTAGGGTTGTCAGCCCTACCCAACCCCCAACCTGGAGGACCAGTTGGTACAATTTGTCCCGTTTTTAGGCGCGGGAGACTCGCCTTCATCCTTCTCCGTCTGCAGCTTTTCGTCAAGAAAGAGCTCCCAGCGGTCACCACGTGGAGGTGGAGATAGGGTTTGGTAGTAGAGCTGTTGGTGTTGGTTCAGCAGGCATTTCCCAGGTTTTATGCTCCATCGTGGGTACCAATCCACGTTTCGCCCCGGGACCTATACTACCCTTTGACCACCGATCTTATCACCGATACTATTTCGTCTTGTTATCGGGGATGTTTTTCAGGTAATCGCCAACGGTGGCAGGTAAGCATGGTTGACGTGTTACGAGTATACCCGACCAAGGGGTAAATGGCAACCTTATACAGGGTGCGGCAGCATAACTTACTTTTTTAAAATGCGCGCCACTCAGTTAGTTGATGTCATAGCGGAGCGCTAGTGGTCTCGTTCAAGAGGGGATACTGTAAAGTTTTGTCCCGACACGGTTCAGTTGCCATCATGCGTTGGAATAGTGAGGAGCGTGCCTTTGCCGTTGAGGTTTACTTTTCAAGCGGATGTTCGATTATTGCAACACAGCGTGCATTTCCGAATCACTTTAATTTAGCCCCGTTGGCTCCCGTCCCAGACCGCAAATTAATTGTTACATGGGTCACTACATTCAGACAAACTGCAAGTGTGACAAAAGGAAGAACTGGAGTCCCTCGGCCCGTTAGATCACCTGAGAACATTGAAGCAGTGAGAGTGTCAATGTTGCGATCGCCACGGCGTTCTGTGCGCAAACACGCATCTGCCCTTGGACTATCCGATCGTTCTGTGAGGAGAGTTCTTCGTGATGATCTTCATTTTCATCCCTATAAGATGGCGATAGTGCAGGAACTTTCAGAACGTGACTTCAATTCTCGGATGAACGCGTGTGAGCTTCTTCTTGATGTCGTTCCCGAGGGTGCTATTGTTTTTTTAGCAATGAAGCCCATTTTCATTTGTGTGGGTCGGTTAACAAACAAAACATGCGCTACTGGGCTGACACCAACCCTCGAGAATTGCATCAAAAGCCTTTGCATTCACCCAAAGTCACAGTGTGGTGTGAAATTTCCTCAGCTGGAATTATTGGTCCCTAGTTTTTTGAGGAAAGTGAGGTTACAGTGACAGTGAATTCGGACCGGTATGTAAACATGCTACAGAACTTTTTTTTCCCACGGCTAGAAAATTTGGATTTGGGGGACACTTGGTTCCAACAAGACGGTGCAACAGCACACACTTCAAGATCATCGATGACTGTTTTGAGGGAACACTTTCCAGAGCGCCTTATCTCAATTAGAGGCGATTTGGAATGGCCGGCACGTTCTCCCGATCTGTCCCCTTGTGATTTTTTTCTATGGGGTTTTTTGAAATCCCGTGTTTATGTGAACCGTCCAAGAACCCTACAAGATTTGAAGACCAACATCCAAGAAGAAATTGCCAACATAAACCTGCTATGCTAACAAGAGTCATGACAAACGCCAGAAATCGGTTTACGCAATGTATGGAAAATGGGGGACGTCACCTAACAGATTTGATCTTCAAAACAATGTAAATAAAAACTTTAGACATGTACCTACATTATAAAAAATAAATAAATATTTTCCGATGCATGCAATAGTTTTTATTGAGCTTTGAAAAAAGGAAGTTATGCTGCCGCACCCTGTATTAAAGTTGATTCCAACTATCAAGGAGTGCTTCTTTAGGTAGCGTAATGAAATGGGATTACGCACAGAGTACTGGACTCCCGTAATGGTACGCCATCGGATTACCAACTTAACACCCCCTCATCATCAGAAAAGTAGCTTGGAATCATTTAACACATTACATTAGCCTAGCCCTACCGCTTTCCCCCCTTAGGAAGCCTTCAAGTCAGCCACCGTAAGGGGAAAGGAGGAGCGAAGTTGTAAGTGTAAGCTTCTCACCACCCATCTTCTTCGCAACAAGAAGAACCAAAGCGTAATGCACAACACGATTCCACCTGCCAGCACTCCCAAGCATCTTTTTGACAAGGCTCTCTGGGAGGAACTTCTCTCTGACTTCAAAAAGTTGCTGACAAAACCCGTCGTCGCCCACCACTGCATTGGGGAACACGTAATGAAGGGATCCTCCATGCCCATCTAGAAGTTAGTCCAGCCACGAATCTAAATTACCGATGAGCCGAGCAGTCCATCTGCCTCTCCAATAATTTTGCCAAAAGAGTTGCCACTCAATTAATCTGCTTTGCCATCGGTCGCGGGCAATCGCGTCTCTTAAGTCTTCTCCCCTGCGCCTGCTGATGGCTTTACGTTGCTTAGCAAGCAGGGCAACGGGGATTACTTCTGTGATGACCATCTGTTCGGAGACAGTTGTACACGGCCATGGAGAATTCGGTATCCCGACGAAATTAATAAGACTGACTAGGCTGACCCTGACCAATGTGCGAGGCCAGATAAAAGCACCAGGATCACTCTCAAGACCATTCGACATCAACAAGGGTCTACGACAAGGGAATGCGCTATCATGCGTCCTCTTTAACCTGGCCCTCAAGAAAGTGATCCGTGATGCTGAGGTAAATGCAAGAGGTACGATCCTCTTCAAGTCCACCCAACTACTGGCCTATGCTGACGATATCGACATCATGGGAAGAACCACCTGAGACGTACAAACTGCCTTCATCCAGATCGAGCAGGCGGTCGTTAGGGCGAGATCTTGGGCTGCACATCAATGAAGGCAAGACAAAATAAATGGTGGCAACGTCAGCACCGAAGACGAATCAACCAACAACATCAAACCGCACTGGTCAAACACAAACACGAAGAAGAATAAGGATAGGAGAAAACAACTTTGAGACCGTTGATAATTTCTCCTATCTAGGGTCCAAAATCATAACCGATAACAACTACGATGATGAAATCGGCGCACGGTTGTTGTCAGCCAACAGAACCTATTTCAGCTTACAAAGACTGTTCCGCTCGAAACATCTCACCATAGAGTTAAAGCTCTTACTATACAAGACTATGATCTTGCCAGTCCTCATGTATCCCTCGGAAACTTGGGTTCTTAGCAAGAATCCTCCGAAGAATTTTTGGCCCCCTACATGAGGATGGACGATTCCGTAGCCTACACAATGACGAAATCTATGAGCGATACCATGACCGTCCGGCCGGATAAAATCCGGCTCAATAGGTTACGGTGGGCGGGTCACTTAATCCGTATGGATGAAGATGATCCCACCCGGAAAGTCTATAAGGGCAATATCTATGGTGGAAAAAGAAGACGAGGCAGACCCTGCCTAAGATGGAGCGATGGCGTAGGTCAGGACGCCAGACAGCTTTTAGGGATATCGAATTGGTGGACCTCGGCGCAAAACCGGGATGTCTGGAGTTCCTTATTAAGGCTGGCCTAGACCGGATACCGGTTGTTGCGCCGTCGATGATGATGATCAGCTCATACCCCCACGCTGTAGAACAAAACATCATTTACCTCGTTGACTAGGTCCTGCCATCAGCGAGCTTTGCTTTCGTTAATTGCACTTCGGAGTCTCATGTTACTCTTACTTTGTAGTGCATACCTCTTCCCGGGCACGTTAACATTGTGACAAACGGCGGAACTTATAGCACTCCTTCCGTTAGCCAGTAATTTCAGTCTTTCATTAGTGCCAAAAAACTTCTCACAACTGTCGCCTCTCCGGCATAGAAGATCCTGTTTGACAGGCTCATCGTTGAGTTTATGACAGGTTCAGGTGGAACGCCATCACCCCCCGAAATTCCCTCCAGTTCGACTTTGCTTCGACAGATATCTGGTTTTTCATCCTTGCCACGTGCAAATAGCGTCAGGTTGGTGCACTCAAACAAATAGCGTCAACCACTTCGAACGTAATGCATTGGTGGTCACTTGCCGGGAGGTCTACCAGGACTCGCCACCCATCCAACGACGGCGCCAGTGATTTCAATGCAAAGGTTTCACCTGGGGCGCTTGCTTCGTAGTCTGGGCGTGGGAACGTTGGCGTGGATCAGGTGTCTAAAACTGCGGACCTGATTCTCACCGCCATTTGCAAGATCCGTTTTCTATTGGAGTATGGGTGAGGCATGTCATTGGATCCTAGCATTGAAGTCACCTCCTACCAGGATGCGTCACAAGTATGGCATCGTCTAATTTGATGCAAGGTAAAGGCTAAAATACGTTATCAATAAACACCGAATTCCTATAAATCCGTCCCCTCGACCTTGGACAAGTTCCCTATGTCGGGTGCTGTCCCGAACCCAGATAGCAGGGGTACCCGATTAGTCGGGATGCAATGAAACTGGGTCCTTGTTCCGGTAATGCTCGCTGATTAGCACTAGATTGACTTTTACCTCCGCGCGTGAGCGGTTACATTTCGATGCATGTTAATTTGTAGAATGTGCATCCTAACCAGAACCGCTTTAAAGCCGGGACAGCGCTTCGACCGTGCAGCGTGTGCAGCGGCATCATCAGACTTCCCAAGTTCCTGCAAAGAATATAATTCTCTCTTCCGCTGCAGGTCATCCAGTTGGGTCCCTGGCAATTTGCAGACGTGTATCCATAGTCCAAGCACCTGTAACCGTTGGGGATTATCTGCATTCGCAATCTGCATGCTACCCAATGAAATTTGATCTTCCCGCTGTTAAGAAATTTTTTCGCGTAGTATTCGGCGAGCGGCTCCTCCACAGCAGGGTTTTGGAGTCCACCACTCACAGAAGTGATGCTCATCCGGGCATTGGTAGCATCCGGATATTCTTCACTTTCCCCAAGTCGCTCTTTTCTCCGAGATAGTCAAGATCTTGTATTTCAACAGAGCACATAGGCTCAAGGCTCAAAACGAGGGCCTTTTCTCCCAGCAGTCACTTGTATGCCCGCCAGAATGTGCTCATGCTAGTTTTCTTCGGCCACCGTTCGTTTTTTGAATGGAAGACATTTTTGCATTCAACTTCATCTTATAGCCGATTTTACTGAGACTTCTGCAAATGTCTAGCTTCCCGTGCGTCGATTCAATGAGTAGAGCCGACTGTCCAGTCTTTCTTCGTTTCCTCGTCTTTCCTGTTGATGGTTTTTCATTCCTAACTGGTTTGACTTAAACAGACTTTTTCCTGGCATCATGGGTTGTTATCTCTTTTTAACCTTAACCTGGGAGACAAAGACCCTACTCGACCTACGCTTAGCTGATCCCGCAAATCATGGGCACGGGGCGACGTGGTACGCCAATATCGGTTCAATGTAACCCACCCGACCGGGGTTCCAAAGGGGCTGATAAATGCCACGACCCTTTTCAGAGCTAGAATCAAATCACAAGATCGACTTCTCACGACTACTACCCTTGACCTCAATGAAGGTATGAAGGGTGAGTAGTAATGATGTTTAAGAGTCGCTGAACGTTCTCGCGTCTTTTCTAGTTACATTAGAATTTCTCAATGTTGATTTGAAAATGTGCAAGTGCTCCATTATCGTGTTACTGTCGACTGACCTGCAGAGCATCCTTTTTGAGGAAAAACTAAGACAAACATTCAACAAATTGAAAAGTGAAAGTAAAATTGATCCTTGTACGAACGCAACCATTACAACATTATTTAAATTGCTCTCATTTCTTATGCTCATCACAACGACCCCAGGGCTCAACAGGGGTGCCTAGCTTACTCACTTAATTACGTATTACTAAACAAACGCAGCAGTATCCTTACTTTTGCCTTCACGTGCGTCTAAAAGTACATCCCTGTTGAATGAATTTAAATTGCAAATGTCGGAAATAGTTTGCTTTTCCTTTTTCTGTAAGTTTCCATTAAGTTTTGATATCTTAAACTTTTTCATTGGCATCATTCCCCCGAAAAGACCCGCATTGTTTTGATATTCCTTCGCCACCCTCATCTAAAATTCGAAAATTCCAAACAGTTTGTTGAAATTTCGCCAAAAATTTCATTTCTTGGTATTGTACAAGATACTATTTATTAGATATTCTGTGGCACTACTGAATACATAAGAAAACAAAGGAAATATTCTGGATCTCAGCCTAGAATTTCTTTAGGATGTTTTCGCTTTTCTTGCAAAACGATTTGCTTCACTGAATCCTTAGAATGAATTCATTAGGATATTTTATAAAATTCAAAAGCACAAATATTATTAAATTCAAACTTTGTATAAAATTGCAAATTAGATTAGATACTCCAGAAGTCAAGTTACCTCATCTGTACAGTCTCCTTCTCTTGGTCGCACTGATTTCGATGGAGGACTTTTTTCATTTTAAATATTTCAATGAAAGTACAATTTTACTTTCCTCAAGTTTCGCCGTCCTGGTATCGTCCTTTTCACTCGTAGAGATCAAGTAGCTACTTTCTAATCTAGGGTGAGAATCAAAAGAAAAATTCAGTCATTCTGTTTAATGTTGTGTTTTTATTTAATATCCTTGAAAAGGAAGGCAGTGAGAAGCTGGGACAGTGGTTCTATCAGAAAATTTCTGCTGGATCTCCCTGAAAAGTATTAACATTTGCGGTGTTACTACTTGTGGATACTGTCATGGTTGTACTCGACTTTTACCAAATTTTCCATACCTCCCCGTATCTAGTCCTAAAGAAAATAACCCCAGATACCTTGGGACGAAAACTTCAGATAGACCCGCAGTTAATATTGAATTACTTAATTCCTTGAAATTTCATTTCAAGTCCATTTCCCGTCATCAACGTCTTAAAAACACAATATCAAACATTGCGTACCAAACGGAAGGACCTAATCCAATCTCGAGTATCACCAGGACACATTTTATCAGGAGACAAGTCCGTTGACCGTCTTCTGTGTATATAAACGTTGAGCAGGAAAACTTCAAGTTGAAGGTATTGAATTTTTCATTAAAGGTAAAAGTGTACTCACAATCAAGGACACTCCTTGAAAAAAACTCTCCTTGAGACGTTGTCCTTCTTTTCATTTTCCATCACTTCTGGATAGACTTCACCTGTATACACGTATAGCACGAGTATATGCAGGATTTATAAGAAATTCCGCTAAGACGTCCTGTAGCGTTCGTGTCAGAATTGATTAGATAAGTGTGCAAAAAATAGGTTCGGCGAAGTAAGACAGGGAGAAAAACGAAAGGTAATAAACAATCTTTTAGGACCGTTTTGGGGACGATATCATCACGTCAGCCCAGCCAACTATTCCTTAATTATAAATGCTATTCTCAAAATGCTGCCAGTGCTTAATCAAGCCTGGGAACTTTTTCGTTTGCAGGAAAGTCATTTGTTTTAGTGACCATTAATTTTTTAAATGGTGCTTGGAATGTTATGTCATCGAGTTCGTCCTTCTGGAGGGAGCATGCTCTCTGTGGGCTTATGGTGCTATTAGGTTGGTAATTAATGGACGAAATGGAATAGATGTTCTTTTTCAAAAGGGCTGGAGTGGGTGAAAGTCAGTGGATTGTGGTTTGGATAGTTAGATTTGATTCCCTATTACTATTGGTTACATTAAGTTTAACGCCTGTTTAATGCATGTGACTCCAATTAAGTTATTGAGTAGCGGCATTTCCATGGACTCAGGGAAGGGAAGTATTTCCAAATCTACATAACAATTATCTGTAATGGCTTTCGACATGAAAAGCTGTTGGAAAGGATAGAATCTGGAATAGCCCTCTGATAGCCTATTTTTTGAAAGCTATTTAGAAGGGCCTAAATTTAGTTCGATTATTTCCGGCATAGCCTCAGTATCGGGGAGTGAAAGTAGATGTCGAGCTATGCGAAGGGTTCTTCAAAAATGGTGGCATCACGCAGGGAAAAGGGATCGAGAGTGTAGAGCTATGAAAGATGGCCCACATGGTTAAGATTCTTTATGAAAAAGAGGGTCAAATTTCCGTTGTGCAGCTTCAAAACCCGACAGTCACGGTTGATGCAGGGGTACTAGACTACACAGTAATATTCAAGGATATTTCTGACAAGGAAGTTGAAAAATGCTATGAATGATCGGAGGATCAAGGTGAAGTCCGAGGAGGAACATAGGATAAAACCAGAAATTTTGGAAGCACGTTTGATGATGTGAACCAAGGGGGAATCGAAACGACGTTTTTAATCGAAGATTACACCCAGATCTTAGAAGAACATCAGTAGTGAAAGGGGTTGTTCTCCAAGAGAGTAGAGAAAAGATATTGAGGAGGGTTTACGCGAACATCACATCAGTGATGTTTGCTGACTTTCAGTGTTGGCTTGTTGACCGAGCACTAGCGCAGTTTAGCGGAGAGAAACAGAGGCAAATAATTTAAAGTCGCCAGCCTAAAGTAAACACGGGCAAGTGAGGATGGAGGGGAGGTCATTGATTAACAGGAATAGTAGGGGACCAAGTATACAACCTTGAGGAACATTAGAGGAAGAGGTGAAGACACGGAATGAGTAACTATGAAAAGAAACCTACCAGGAACGGTATAATAGGTAGCCGGAAAGAAAAGAGATGATTGAGAAGAAAGTTTTCCGAGAGATGAATACTGGGGTCAACGGTATCAAAGGTTTTATTGAAATCGGTGTGTATGTCCTGTCATGAATTGGTAAAGACCAGAAAGTTTCAAGCGATAGATCTATGTTCCACGAAACCATCCTGTTCTTTTACAATAAGGTGACCTAAGGGCGTAGTCAACCAGTCGTTGACGTACCTGTCAAAGATTTTGGACAAAGAGGAGGGTAAGGAAATGGCACAATAGTTCACAGCTTGAGAAGGTTTTCTGCTTTTAAGTATAGGGTTGATAAGGGTCTCTTTCCAGAGATGAGAAAACTAGCACTCTTCGAAACTTTTGTTGAAAAGTATACACAGAAGCAAGAAAATGTATTGTTTACAGTTAACAAGGAAGAAGTTAGAATGCCTCTACGTACTAGATCCGATATTGACGTCAAGGCGTAAGTGGAAGATTGGGCAGGGATTCGGGGCACTTTGGATCAAGAAGAGTCGTGGGACATTCAGTAGTCGAAGGAGTAAACATGAAAGAGACGTAGGAACAGAGAAGGGTGCAAGATTGTTGTGGGGTTTGTTCACTGGAATCAGAAAAACTGACACAAGACTGGTTACATACAAGTCAGGCTACGGGAACAGCAAGTGTGGGACCAAAACGCAGGCGAAAGGAGGCCTCGATGCTCAAAAAGTACATCTTCATCATCATCAACGGCGCAACAACCGGTATCCGGTCTAGGCCTGCCTTAATAAGGAACTCCAGACATCCCGGTTTTGCGCCGAGGTCCACCAATTCGATATCCCTAAAAGCTGTCTGGCGTCCTGGCCCACGCCATCGCTCCATCTTAGGCAGGGTCTGCCTCGTCTTCTTTTCCTACCATAGATATTGCCCTTATAGACTTTCCGGGTGGGATCATCTTCATCCATACGGATTAAGTGACCCGCCCACCGTAACCTATTGAGCCGGATTTTATCCACAACCGGACGGTCATGGTATCGCTCATAGATTTCGTCATTGTGTAGGCTACGGAATCGTCCATCCTCATGTAGGGGGCCAAAAATTCTTCGGAGGATTCTTCTCTCGAACGCGGCCAAGAGTTCGCAATTTTTCTTGCTAAGAACCCAAGTTTCCGAGGAATACATGAGGACTGGCAAGATCATAGTCTTGTACAGTAAGAGCTTTGACCCTATGGTGAGACGTTTCGAGCGGAACAGTCTTTGTAACCTGAAATAGGCTCTGTTGGCTGACAACAACCGTGCGCCGATTTCATCATCGTAGTTGTTATCGGTTGTGATTTTCGACCCTAGATAGGAGAAATTGTCAACGGTCTCAAAGTTGTATTCCCCTATCCTTATTCTTGTTCGTGTTTGTGTTTGACCAGTGCGGTTTGATGTTGTTGGTTGATTCGTCTTCGGTGCTGACGTTGCCACCATGTATTTTGTACATCTTATCATCATTATTAACGATATAACAACCGGTATTCGGTCTAGGCCTGCCTTAATAAGGAACTCCAGACATCCCGGTTTTGCGCTGAGGTCCACCAATTTGATATCCCGAAAGTCTGGTGTGCAGACTTACGCCATCGCTCTATCTCAGGCAGGGTCTGCCTCGTCTTCTTTTTCTACCATGGATATTTCCCTTATAGACTTTCCGGGCTGGATCATTCTCACCCATACGGATTAAGTGACCCGCCCACCGTGACCTATTGAGCCGAATTTTATCCGCAACCAAACGGTGATAGTATCGCTCATAGATTTCGTCATTATGTAGGCTACGGAATCGTCCATCTCCATGCAGGGAGCCAAAAATTCTTCGGAGGATCCTCCTCTCGAACGCAACCAAGAGTTCGCAATTTTTCTTGCTAAGAACCCAAGTCTGCGTGGAATACATGAGGACTGGCAAGATCATAGTCTTGTACAGTAAGAGCTTTGACCCTATGGAGAGACGTTTCGAGCGGAACAGTTTTTGTAAGCTGAAATAGGCTCTGTTGGTAGCCAACAACCGTACGCGGATTTTATCGACATAGCTGTTATCGGTTGTGCTTTTCGACCCTAGGTAGGAGAAATTATAGCATCTCTTGTCTTAAACCGTTGTTGACGTCGAATGGTTTTGAGAGTGATCTTGTTGCTTTCATCTGGCCTCGCACATTGGTCAGGGTCAGCCTAGTCAGTCTTATTAATTTCGCCATGATACCGAATTCTCCCGTGTATAGTTTTATCCTGGCTATGCTATAAGCGGCTTTAAAGTCGATGAAAGATGGTGCAACTGATGTCCACATTCCAACAGTTTTTCCATTGCTTGCCGCAGAGAGAAAATCTGATCTGTTGCTGATTTGCCTGGAGTGAAGCCTCTTTGGTATGGGTCAATGATGTTCTGGGCATATGGGGCTATCCCTATAGCAAGATAGCGGAGAATATCTCATTGGTGGTACCCAGCAACGTGATACCTCTATAATTTCTCCCTTTTTATGTATGTAATGTCTCGTTGGCAGTCGTCAGGCATTGATTCGCTGTCCCACACCTTGAGTATAAATTGATGAACCACTTCGTACAATTGGTCGCCTCCATATGCTTTTTTTCGTAAACAATAGACTTTGCAGCGCGCAAGGTTGGCGAACCTCAAAGTAAGGAGTTGTCAAACAATTCTTCGTACAGGTGAGATACACAAGATACAATGAATAGGGACGAGATGGTCGGGGAGAAACGTAGGGCAACATAACTGTAAAGAGAGCCAGAGGTAAAGAAGGCGGGTTCGGTGCGAAGTGAATCTTTTATTGGTTCCCGTCGCAAAGGAAAATGAGATACCCCTCGGAGAGCTCGGAATTTTATATATTATTGTTCTGCCAGATTTCAAAGACGCAAATGGCATGGTGTTGCTGAGCTAGGGTGGATTGATTGAAGGCCTCTAAATAACTTCTACCACCCCTAACATTTTGATAGAACAGATGGACTATACATACGGAGCCATTTAGATCGATCGGAGAGGCTGGCTGGCTGTCCTGAAATTCACTCTCGAATTGGTGCACTTATGCGGCTTGATGAACGCATCTTCAGGCCAGAAAGAAGGATTGCTGAATAAATTAAATTCGGGAGGATAAGCGACTTTGAAAAACGTTATATCTCGGTCGGGTTGACACAGGACAATAGTGCAAGTGAACCAGCTTTACTCTTAATCTACTCCAGTATCTCGTCCGTAGAAGTAGCAAACACTAGCACGGAGATAAACAACTGTTGTGGCTGGAAGGCCACCATTAATCCCGGGACGACTACCACAGGTGGACAAAGTTCCAGGGTATAGAGTAGAAGGGGGAAAAGGAGCTCATTGGCAACGGGAACGATATCATAGGATTGGGCGACTAGGTTCCGAATCGAGGTCTGCCAGGGAAGTTGCAGATGTTGTCCCGTTGAAAGTAAGGGAGAGCGAGACAAGATCGGAGACTCGGTAAACCGTAACTTGTCATGTAAGGATCGTTGAATCAGAAATGCAGAGTCGGTTGAAGTATCCCTGATGTAGGAAGGCATTCCAGATGGAAGCTCCAACATGGGCCTTTAACTTCAACTGTACGAAATTAACACAGGTTGAGAGGTTGGTTACACCAACCACTGTGGCTACACTGTTAAGTACAATTGGAGGCTTGTTGCGGAAAGGAAGGGGTATTTGCACTGGACAGGATGTTCCCAATAGAGAGAAAATTGAAGCATCCCTCAGTTTGTATATCTGGGTAGCGTCGTTTCTGCCAACGGCGCGCTGCTTTATGATAGTGTACAGTGGATCATGGAGCACCTGAAGTGTACCTCTTAGAAGTCAGGGCTAGGAGGCGCACTTGGTGAAGAGTTGCCCCGGCTACCCAAAGCGCTGTTCTCCCCCGCTTGTGAACCGAAATTTTATAAAATGTTCAGCAATTGGAGCTTCAGTGTCTTGGGTATGACCCGTTTGTGGTCCGTCCATTTTCGACAAAGTTTTAGTTCAAACGTTTGCTGTTATCTATTTACTGATATTTTAAATGTGGAAGTAATCCTTTATTTACCCTTCAAATTGGAATTCCTTATCTAATCTGGGGCCCCTTTCAGTTGCTTATCATATTCGCCTTTAAAGGTGGAAACATTTTCTTTCATATAGATTCTTATGAGGGAAAACAGCTGCCATTTAATGTTCTGTTATTAAGGAGCCAGCAGAAAGCACGAAAATTAGAGAATAACTTGTTTGTGTTTCTATACTTTTCTTAGACTGGGAATTAGCTGCTTCAATTTCATTCTTACATATCTCTTGTGAGTAAATTGTCCACCTGAAACTTGATTTGAGGATTGTTCTAATATTTTGATATTTTAACGGGTAACGAATAAATTCACCCAACGCATTTCTGTGTTTTCAATATGCTATTTAAAATCTATCATATTATGTAAAATCAAGACCAAATAATCGATTGTTTCTTTCCAGGTGATATTGCCAGCAACGAAAGACATTTCCAGTGCAAGTAAGTTATTTTTAATGCTAAGATTTTATCAGGTAGAGAATCTTTTGTATTGTCTCATCGACTGGCATCACTTTAGGGAGCTAAAATTTAGGGTAAATTAGCACTCAGGGCACAAAAAGACAATTATTGTATCACCTGTTCAGACAGCCTGCAGTTTTTAAGGGTGAACAGTTTGCAAATGATCAGCATCTAAAGCATCCCCTTCTTAAATTAGCCTTCGATAACTTTACAAAATTTCTTCTCCCAACATAAGTTCAAATTACAATAATAATAATAATCGTTGGTGCAACAATCCATATTGAATATAGGGCGTTGAAGTGTGTTACAGCACTCCATTCAGTGTCCGAATGGCTTAAGTGGTTAGAGCGCTGGGCTGTCGTAGCGAAAGGCCGCGGTTCAAATTTCACTGAGCAGAAGGATTTGTTATTGCGAAAACCATTCGACTCAGCTGCAAATGATTACCTGAGTCAAATTAGGGTATAGGAATTCATCTGCTAACAAAATATGGTTGCCTTTCACCCCTTGGTGGGGTCCTACGCGCCATTGCCCGTGGTTACCTGAAATACGCTTTAACTCTCCGCACGACTTCCCGAGACACACGCACTCCTCCTCTACTGTTCTGCGGAAGGCACTCTTGGGACAACCCACTCGTCGACCATCTTGGCAGAGTGGGCATAGTATGGCATTGCCAGCAATGCAATTGTCGCCCTCCTTAATGTGTGGTCTATCCACTGCCATTTCCTTCTTCCTATCACATCGTATCCAATCCCAGGTCTGTGCGTTCGTTCGTTTGAGATACCGTCAGGCCAGCGTACTCCGATGATACCACAGGGTAGCCAAAGCGGATCTAGAGCTGTTAATGCGTCGAGCAACATCTTGTTCGGTGCCGGTAGAAACCACGCTTCTTAAATACACAAATTGATTGCCGCTTCTGATGCTCTGCTTAATTCTACAGATAAGGAGAGTGTGATGACCCTTCAGACTGAGAACCTTTTGATGCTATACTCAGTTCTACAGATAGAGAGAGTGCGATGACCCTTCAGACTGAGAACCTTGGTTTTGCTAGTGTTTATCTTCAGTCCAACTCTACTGGCCACTCTTTCCAAATCCAGTGCCATTTGGCCAAGATTCATGACCCAGTGGGGGAGCAAACAGATATCATCAGCGTAGTCAAGGTGTTTTAGGAAAGATGCCATCCTCCATTGAATTCCTCCACGTTCTCTAGACAAGGCAGCATGAAGAACGCCACTGATAACAAGAAGAAATAATATCGGTAATAGGATGCAACACATTGGACCTCAAAATCCTCCGAGATTGTACCTCGGTACAGTACGTGACATTTCGCGCCATCATATGTCACTTTGGTGATAGCTATTAGTTTCCTTCGAATGCCCTTTCTGAGTGGGCCACTACAGACACATCCATGCTCACGCTATCGAAAGCTTTCTCAGAACCGATAAAGAGTCGGTGCATGGAAAGATCTAAATTCCGGGCACTGTTCCTGATCCATAGGAATCCACGATTAAATTTTCGAAGTATTCTTTGATGCATTCCATGATTATTTTAGCTATTATCTTTGTGACGGCAGAGAGCACTCAGATACCCTTCCAATTGCCACACTCAAAACGGGTAGTCTTTTTTTTTTGAAACCTAACGATCATCCACTTCTTTTATTTTCTGGGAAAAGTCTCGGAATCTCAAAATTTTCGTACGAGTGGAAGCAGCAGATCTGCTTTAACTGACGCTGCATCGATAAATGAATCTGCGCGAAAACCGCCAAGTTCAGCGGCTTTACTCCATATGGGTACATTGATGGCCGAATTGATTCTCTCCTACTTGAAGGAACAGTCCGTATCCGAATGCTGTATCACGGAAAATAACGCTGTTAAGAACCCTGGTGAAGTGCTCTTTCCACCTCTTCAGTTGTTCATTATTCCGGATGAGAGGTCGACCGTTATCGTTCTTCAAGGACCATTGAAAGATTTGCGACCACATGCAAGCTCTATCGTGATGCGATATAGTTCTGAAATCGTTGCAATCTGCGGCATCTTCCGCTTCCCCAACAAGCGCAATAGCAAATTCTCTTTTGTCACGGCGTACATTACTTCTGGGGATTTCGCTCGGTATCAGAATACGAGTGTGTCAGGTTGAGGATGCACCTTACTGTAGCCGTCAAAAGCAACCCGACACCGGATTCGCGTCTGCTACCACTTGATGTTCCTGAGGGGAAAAGTGTATTGCTGGAAGAAGGAGATGAGTACTCTCCAGAGTCCCACCATCTTACTTCGCTTAGGCCTAAAATCCAGTCCAGTTTATATCGCTGAAATTTCCGCTCAAGTTGCAGAAAGCGAGCATTCTGAAGACCCTCGCTACAGTTTTCGAGGAACGTGTGCATATTCCAGAAACCAATCGTTGTCCGTTTTCCATAGGCAAAGGTTGTTGCCGTGAGCTCACTCTCTATCCAAGGGGTTGTTGATGTTTTGGTAGTAGTAGAGTTCCAAAATCTGCATGTTGCTAACCCACAAATTTCTGTCCCTTTCAATTGCCTCTTATGACAAACAGGGCAGACTTTGAGTGTATTCTTAATCCCCCAACTCGCAGAGCAATGAGGTGTATATTCACCTGGAATTTGAAAGAAATTTTCCTAAGAAATTGGATCAGTTCCATTCTCCAATTTTTCGAAAATAATCCTGATTTTGATCCTTTCTGCATTACTGACCGTTAATCTACTGAAGTTACAAAAATTTAATACAGACTTACCAATAAATGCGTATATATATCGCAATAAATTTTATTATGTATATGTATACGCAATGAGCCAATTTTACTCCCTCGTTTTCCTAAATCGCTACCCTCCGCCACTTCAATATCTACAGAAGTTCTAGTATTATTCCAACAGGCAGTGTTTCCGCGATAATTTTCAATCCCCGATAAACTGGATAGTAAATAAATATATCCTGGACACTACCAGTAAATATAACTGATTGGGTCTTCCTACTTATAATGGGAATCCATTTTGGCTATGATATGTTTCTAAAATTCTATTTATGTGGTGTGAGGAGTTCTTGCAGAACTTCACCAGTCTAACGACTAGCTCTTAGTGCGGTCTTCTGGTAAGTAGCCAGATGCTATGACTCCTTTCCGAGTTGTCCCGTGGTTTCCAATGAAACATGGTCAGCCACAAGATTTCCAGTCAGGAATTATATATTTTGGATAATGTTTAAGAGTGATGCAAGCTCGTGGTTTTTCGCAAGAAGAATCCTAAATTACTTCGTTCCTGCAGACAACGAATATGTCCTCGGTATATAGGCTCTTGAGCCAGCATTATTCCAATGTTGTCCATGAAAATTGCCCTTGCAATCACTGCGAATGCAACTTTTGCATAGTAAAGGTTTACCTAGCTTATTTAAGTGCTGCCTCCATTACTATTTGGAACTCATCGCCACTGCGGGAGTGTCGTCCTGCTCCTTCCACATGGCGGGGTTTTCTGCTTATCGCCGTCCACCTTGCGTCTTAGAAGATCCGTCTAGGTAGTTCTGCTTCTCCTAATCATTGGATAGCAGCTCTACTTCCCTACTTCTTCCTCCCCTTACAACATGTATGACTTCTGCGAATCCTTCGGGGACCTCGGTACGTTTCCCATTCGATGTCTCCTCCAAAGTATCCTTCTTCGGTTTATTACTTCCTTCTTGTAACTGTGAATCAGTTTTGTTTTTTCATTGTCTCCAGGAATCGGTCATTTATCCCGACGATGAGGGGTTTACCTTTGCCCTCCACCATGCTTCTGAAAACTCTTGATAATCGTATATGATGGTAATTATTCTGAGCAACTAGGAAGCCCATAAGATTCTTCATTTTCAGCACTAAAGTTTTGGGAAGGTACACTGTCACTATGTGTGCCCCTGATATATCATCCCCAGCACATGTCGATAATCCTGTTCCTTTCCAGCCAGATAATTTAAGGGCTGTGGTCCTATGGCATTTTGCAGTGTCCTCCGTCACACAGTTCATCAGTATATGAACATGCTCGAAAGCATATGCTAGTGAACACGAGCTTCGCACTTTATCCCTTACACATCGATAATTTCTTGCTACTCACAAGTGAGTATTTGCTCCGGAAGTGTTATCGACAGTGTGATCAGTCGAATAAATTGGACTGCACTTGCATAGCTAACGGCTCTCAGTATTCCGTGTGCGGGAACGGATCCCACTTGATTGTTGTTCTTTTGTATTGTTTGTAGGCGTACTCATGTGATTCCCACGAGAATGGAATTAGAAGGTTCGCCGTGCCATAACCTCCTGTATTACGGTAATGTCCAACTTACTCACTGAGGTGAACAGGTATCAGGGAGATTTCGTTGGAATGTACTCAGTTATGCCCGAGTGGAAACTATCCAATGGACATAGTTCGCATGACACTCCAGATTGAGGAGATGTTTTTTGACTCCCGAGCCTAGATCTGTAAGATTTTGTTGATAGTAGGGTCACCTCGTATAGGGTCTGGCCCATTGCCCCCCACTAATGCACTTAGTAGACAAGAAGCTTGACTTCTGGAGAGCCACATATCACACTGAAAAAGAGGTAGGTTGGCCCCTAGCTATGTATAACCCTCAGGTTATCTCCTTTACATTTCGCATCAGTTTATACGACAATCCATTGCTTGACCCCAATATGTAGAGCACCAAAATTGGGAAACGCAGGCGGGGTCCTTGGGTACACGTCCCTTAGCTTGCAGTGTAGCGTGAAAACATAAGTCAACTGGCACTTGAATCTAGATAGTCAGTAGCAGTCTCTAATTTTCGATACTGTACAACCCATATCTTTATCGTGGTAGTTGCTGATAGTTATTTCTTGACGTTCGTTTGGCAACCTCCCAGCTATTACATGAATAGCGGAGTCAAACACTACCAAGAATGTAGGTTCCTAATCTGTTGATCAGCAATATATGTTTGGCTTTATTGCCTTATATAAATATATATAAATTTGACTCATCAAAATAGGGTCCAGTAGGTTTTAAGTGCAGTTATTATAACGACGTTGCTTGTTGATAAATTGGTCACTAAATACGAAGTGAGAATTACCTTGGGCACCAATAAAATAAGACTACCGTAGTTAGGTAGTCATTCAGGGGCAGATACAATAATCATCGAGAGGAACTGGTTAGGAAATCTCCCTGACAATGGAAAGTTTGAAGTAAATGCTGCAGTAACTTTGCTAGTTTCAGGTATTCTTCCATTTTTTTTTTGTTAATCCACAAGTACCAGATAGACTATCTGACAACTCGCTTCTCCAGTACTTTTTTTCTTTCACGGCTGTCCCGTTGGGTGCGCAGTTTCTGTCGCTTCCATCGCAAATTTGGTATGTTTGAAGCCCAGTTATTTTTAAGTCAGTGCTTAGCACGTAAAACTATCGCTGATTTACGGGACTTGGGGCCTGTTTCTTGAATATTGAGCAGCAAGTTACCACCGTCGATGAAATGATCATGCAAACTAAAGCCCTTCCCTTGTGACGTATCAACGCATGCGCGACTCCATTCCAGCTAGTCTAAGTAGATGCTAGGAACCATTTGTAAACTACACATCAGATGTAAAGATACAGATTATGCTGATATGTAAGTAAACTTCATGGTACAGTCCACCATTGCCTGAAAACACATCACATGGGATATTTGCAGCCCTCCCTCCTCGGCAGATCACTTCCATTGCGAGTGAGCATACCAATCTTATCGGTCCTGTTGCCAGATACTCTGTTCTTTTTAGTAGGCCTTGTTGCATATAGCAATCATTCCAAATTTGGATGAGTTGCTTGAAGCCAGCATAATACACTAGGAGTATATCACTTAGGATATCCCCTACAAAAGAGTCCACAGCAAGAAGAAAGACGACTAGCTAGAGGAAGCTCACTTGATGACCACCGATGAAGACGCGGATTAGTTTTCTTCTAAATGACCACCTAATTTCCCATTGGTCGTATCGTCAGTTAGAGGACCTTTACATTTTTCCTCAAACCTATGCTGACGTCATCTTCTTGCTCTCGCAGCGAGTCCTAAATCTTAGTGAAATGGCTCTGGATTTTGAAAAGAATTTTGACTGAAAGCAAATGCCAATAACCAAAGGTTCTGAGTATGACGGGTTATCGCGGTCTCTGTATCAGCATTTATGTGCTGAGCATTGATGACATTGATCAATTCGTGGCCAAGGTGGCAGAGACCATTATCTTTCCCGAGGTATTAATTGTACTAGATCTGCCTTCGCCGTTGTTTGAAATCTGAAAGTCCAGATACGTACCTCAACACCTACATCAAGTTGGGATTGTTCCGTCGCAAACCTGTCTCCATCACACTTAGGAGCGACGAACTACGGTGGCGTGCAAAAGGAGTGACAATTTCATTGCTGATTATTCCATTCTGTGAGATCTACCATCGCAACGACTGGGTTTTATTAGAATGGTCTCCTCAAAGTAAGTAGCGTAACGAACTGCATAATTCACTAACCCGATACAACGATTGGCAAAAGTAGTACTTCTCCCATGAAATAAATTTATTTTCGAGACCACAAATCGCTGACCCAGAACACGCCATTTTCAAGTCTGCCTCCACCCACGACTAATTACAAGGATATTCCAATTCAAACCAATCCATTCCACTTACAATTCGGTTATACCCTGCCATTTCGACTCTGACATTTAGGAAATGAATTTCAAAAATACGAACAAACTGAACTCAATCTAGTGAAAATACAATTATTTCAAGAAAGCCCGGCCAGGTCCTTTCTGCCTTTCTCACGTCACGGTCACAGTTGAACAAATCCAATTTCAAGAAGGGGAAACAATATTGAATCGGCACGATCTCACGGCAACTGAACGCCTCTGTATGAAAGCTGCTCTTACACGAATCCAAAGGACTTCGCATAACCGCACGGAAGTACATTAAATTGAATTTAGCCCAGGTTAAATGAATCTTCATCTATAAACCACAAAACACAGTACAGCTAACGGCTGTAGAGGGTGGATGTCGAGTTATATTTAGAGGAGAAGTGGAATAAGGGTTGATTGTGGTGAAGCGATAGTTTATGGTGCGAGCTCGGTTACGTATGCAACACGCAAGAGCCCTGCACCATGGCCGGCCAAGTGTTTGGGGCTTACATCTGGATGGTATCCACTAAGCTGTTCGATTGAATTCGGAAATTGAGTCAAATGAATGAACGTATCCGGCTGGCAAGGCAAGGCAGCCTTCTGAATTAAGGTGGAGAGCAATGTACACTTGGAGATGATATCTGATCCTGGCTATCGACTTTCAATTAACAATTTTGCCATGGCATCGACCATATGAATGTACAGGAATTCTGTAATTTGGCCCGGCTTTATCTTTTCAAAGAACTAGTGCGAGAACTTGGAACCTTTAAAGTGAGATTAAAGCACTCAGTTCGTTCCCAAACAGAAGCTTGTGAGAATCAAAGCCTCTTGAATAGTTCCCTATTGGCAAATTGTTCTATCTGTTTGCCTGGGGGAATTCAGCTCTTCTTGTTCATATCATAATGAATACTATAATTAGTTTCATTGATTGAAGGACTTGTATAACAAACTTACGTCGGTTGGGCCTTCAAGGCAACTTCACAATCAAAGGAGCTGTCAATGGCACGTGTAATACAGACAAAAGGCGGCTGCATACTAATTTTCCATACAAAATCTACGTAAGTTAAACGGTACCTACCGAGAATATCTTTATCCACACAAAATTCTGCAAAATTGTCCTATGAGGTAGCAATTTTTTGTAAGGCAGTCTCCTGTTCTAAGGACACTATGAGCGGCTGTGTCGAAAACAAAATCTACATTCTAGTTCTCCTGGCATCTTCTTAATTAAACTTTCCGGGGCTATCGTTCCTCCCAATGTCTCCTCTAGGCTCTTCCTTTCATCTGCGAATCTAGGACAATGGAAGAAAACATCTTCTGGGTCCTCCGGAAAACCGCTGCAGCTGGCAGAGTTGGGTGGGGTATCCAGTTTACACTTATAGAGGTAGTTACGGTATTCAACATGTCCGGTGAGAAACTGCATGAGATCATAATGTATCTATCCACGCGTTCACTGCGTCATCGGCCCTTTTCCGCCCGTTCGGTTACCGCGTAGGCCGCTTCGTCTGACATGGTTCTAAAACCATAACGCACTTTTAAGGGAGTCTTCCTATAAACTGCGCCTATCTTTTTATTAAATTAAATTGGTACTGCGTAGAGCAGTATCGAGCTAACCGCTCTAGCTATAGGCAGCCTCAGGGTGCATTGCGGCCCCAACATTTGGCATCATCCTTGCCGGGGCGATGCTAACATTGGACGCATTGATGCAAACATTTTACAAGTGCTGCTTGAAATTCAGCCTGCCATCTATAATCACTCCAAGATATTCAATTGCTGATTTTGAAGTGACGATATGCTTCTCCATCCCGATACGAACAGTTGTTTCGTTACGCCGCTTGGTGATAAGAACCGCCTCTGTTTTATTTTCCACGAGTGCTAGACCTGTATCTTTCAGCCACTTGTTTGTAGCAGGGATTGCTTCGGATGAATCCAATTCCACATCTGAGAGATGTTTTCCAACAATAGTCACCGCTATGTCATCGTCCTAACCCACTATTGTGACTCCGCTAGCTACTGGGATATTGAGGACATTATTATACATGAAGCGCTACAATAGCTATCCCAGCACAGAGCCCTGTGGAACACCCGTGGAGACGATGTATATTCTGAGTTCATTGTTTCTACCTGTTACATAGCTGTCGAAAAGCGCAATTAACTAGATACAAAATGTTCCCCATAGTGTCCGACAGACATATAGGTCTCTAGGAAAATGCTTCACTAGGAGGCTTACCAAGTTTAGATAACAACACTAACCTTTGCCTTTTTCATGTCTTGGGAACGATCCCATCGAACAAACATGCTTCAAAGAACTCTACAAATATATCTGGGCCCGACTCAACAGCCAGCTTAAGGGCGTTGTTTGGTATACCATCGAGGTCCGGTGCTTTGTTGTCTCCCAGCCTGCCGCAAATCCCCAGTACTAATTTGGTGTTTATTGGGGCTATTACAGCTACATCAAAAGGTTTCTGCAGACTGTAACCACTTGTGTTCTCTGGGAGGCAGGCGCATGTCATTTGGGGAGTTGCAAGACGTTTAAATCTCCCCAATACAACCCTGTAGGCGCTTTTCTCATGGGTTCCTCAATATTCATCTCTGCGCACTATTTGAAGCAGTCCCTATTGCTTCGCTGTATAGCTAGCTTCAGGTTTCTTCGAACATCCTTCTAAGGACGGTATTTCACTTCCTTCCCTTTGGGGCCGGTGCACAACGACTGGAGATCAGGCAATTCACTATTCTTCCAGCTGATGGGCCGTCTACTGGGAAAAGTAGAACGTCTCAGCATTGATGAGAGGCATGCCGTCGAGATGCACTCCTTGAAATGGAGGACTCTTTCCGGGGGTGTCTGGTATAGTATCCTGGTCTAACCATACATCTATGAATGTTTGTTTATCAATTGCTTCCACAGACCAACTTGACGATCTCCTCATTTTAGGAAAAGCAGATGTCCAACCACTTTCCTTGCCTAGTGATCACTGTGGGTGTTTTGTTCACTGACGTTTCAAGACATGTCGCGAGTTAGTGAAAAACTAACCAAAGTCGGACCTCTCTTTCCGGTAAGTGTTAACTTGATCATCGTTAACTAATATGATGTCTAGCAGCGCGAAAAGCCTTCTTTCATCGCCCGACATGCATGCATCATCTTCATTTTATTCCTAGGCATTGTGACCCGCTTTGCAACAACGTCTGCATCGGTCAGACTGATCAACTGCACTCATGTATGCTCTCATAGCTGTCCATTCAAGCATCACTTCAAAGAAATTTGCCCTCAGAGCCGACAGACTACCCGCCCAATATGGACCTTCCCAGCATCTAACAGCTTGCCCGCTGCTTCTGGTCGCCATCTCCATAAACCTTTTTAAGCCTTACAATGGATGCCTCGGGCAAACCGTTCAACTTGAACTGCTCCGCTAAGAAAGCGTAGATTTGTGCGATTGAAGTGGTCTCATCAAGCCCTTGCATTGTATAGCCATCTCATGCTTTTGAGCACTCGTGGTAGCACTTTCAAAATTGGTTTTGGTTTTCTTCAGAAGCCTTCAGCTTTGCTTTCTCCGGACATTTTCAACTCCAGTATGTCTCGTCTCTCGATCAATTTGAAGAATCAGGAGTATCCGTTGTTCTGATCCCTGTTGAGAAGTGCGTCTTTTGCGGTTCCATAAACTTCTGGAATTTCGGTTACGTCTAATATCCTTGTATCTCCTACGTATTTCATCAGAATAACGCTCTCCTTGGAAACTATGTGATCATGATTGAGATGTTATCTCAGATCTGAAGACTTTCGCCTCCTTTTGTTCTGCAAGCACAACTTCCTTCAGATGCTCCTCAAGACGTCTTTCAACATTCCTTTTGGTTTGTTCGATGTATATTTTTCTGCAATCTATGCAGCAAATTTCGTATATCCTGGACTTTTCCATTGGACTGATTGCTTAAAACGACGACTAATCCATGTTCTCCCACATTTCGTGTCAACGGACGAGATATTGTGTTAAATTACAAAAGTATTCTCCATCTGGTCTGTTGATCCAGAGTCAGCTTGGTCAGCGAATGAGGTTGAAGTGTCCTCTTTCGTTTACTGCTGATGGTCAGGCCAGTCCGGCGACCTCTAAAAAGTACTTCGTGTATACCACAAAGTCTTTCGAGGAAATAGAGTGAATTGACATTCGATAGATCATGTGGTTGAAAGAGGTGGCTTTGTGTTGATGAGCGTGGTCCGAAGTATTAAGGATAACTTATTTGGCATCTACCGGTTTCCTGTAGATCCCCAGCTCTAATTTGTTTTGCTTTCTCCTCAACAACTGGTCCAAGAAATGTAGTTTACGTTCCCTTTCCATCCTCCGGGAGGATGTCGGCATCAGCCCGGCCGAAGCTAACTTGGTCTCCATGTTGACTATGAATATCTCGCTGATGAACGCGGAGAGGTGGTACCCTTTAGGCAATTTATCACGCGGGCTACTTTCCTTTTGCGTTAGGGTAATTCCGAAACTGCCCAAAAGAACAATGCTGAACGCGCCAACCATATTGAAGGATTTATTTACAGATAACATTATGAAATATTCTCTCTCACATTCGGGAGTCTTTTGAGCTCCCAACGTGGTACAGATAAGATCGAAAGTATCTATAGCCACCTTCCATCCGATCGTCAACCGATAATGCTGATTTATGCAGGACTCAATTAGTATTATCTGAATAGGGGGCAGTCTTTTCGAAGTGGAGCTTTTCTGAAGCTCATTTCTGCATTTCATCTGTATTTGCGGTTCGCTCTCTTCTGGAAGTGTGATTGTGATTAACATCCCAAACAAGCAGGGAACAGTTCTTGAAATCGATGTGAATTTGACCCTATGCGCTGGTAGCGAAAAATAGTAGAGGTTAATTTCATTTCCACCTGAGTATTAGAAGTTAACTATTTCTGACCCTATTATAGACGACGTACTACGTACTTGCCAAGATCTCTTCTCTGCCTACCGGCTCTTACCAGCTGAGCTTAATAGTAGTTGGTCACATTATTCCATTATTTTAGTCCTATTATTGCCTACAACTGCTCTAATTAGCAGTCCCTCTGCTCCTCCTCCTATTTTTTAAAATATTATAGGGTGAACAAATTGCGAACTCTTGGCTGTGTTCGAATAAAGAACTCACCGGAGCCCAGTATATTATGATGGACGACTCCTTAGCCTACATAACGACGAAACCATCGAGCGATACCATCCATGACCGTCTGGTTGAGGATAAAACCCGGTTGCGAGGACGGGCCACTTAATCCTTATAGATGAGGATGATCCAGCCCGGAAAGTCGCTAGCCAATTCTGTACCAATTGTGCTTTTATTTTTGTCTGCATTTGCATCCCTGCCCAACGCATTTCCAGAAACGCTGTTACATCAACTCTATATTGGGACAGGGTGTCGGCTAGCTGCGTGGCAGCTCCATCTCTGTACAGGGAGCGCACGTTCCATGAGAAAATGCGCAAATCGTTATTCCGTTGTCGTTGCCGGGTTTGTTGTTTTAAAGTCCATCCTGTCCGGGGCTTCTTCTCTGGCTTTGTAACTTTGGTTTTCCGTATAGGACAACCCTAACCAACCCCCAACCTAGAGAACCAGGTGGTACAATTTGTCTTGTTTTTAAGTTCGAGAGACTCGTCTTCACCCTGCTCCGTCTGCAGCTTCTCGTTAAGAAAGAACTTCCAGCTGTCACCACGCGGAGGTGGAGATAGACGTTGGTAGTAGAGTTGTTGGTGTTGGTTCAGCAAGCGTTCCTCAGGCTTTATGCTCTACCGTGGATACCAATCGACGTTTCGCCCTGGGACCTATACTACCCTTTGACCACACAAAAGTCTTGGGGACAGATTAACCATCTCAATCCGTTTCAGCTTCAGAAGGAGCGCCTACATTCCCGGGATGGAACAAATTGCTTTCACTTTGTAAACCACATGAAACGCCTATATTTTCCCCTCTGGCACAGAGATGACCTTATGTCTCTCAACCTTTCTCGACAAATGAGTTTCTTGATGTCCCTCCAAATGGGAAGCCTTAAATTACTCAATTTTCACAAGCGATACTTCAGCTGACCTCGTGCATTTCCGATGCGCGGTTCTTTCTAAGTTGGAACCACTATGTTTCCTGTTCGCAGCCGAGCTCCTTGTTGTCCTAGAAGTCATGAAGCCGTCAGGTGAGGCAAAGATCGACGAAATTATAATCATCATGGATTCAAACCCAAGCCAGTAAAGACCCGACCAACCACCTATTCGCACGGGCGCATGACGAAATGTGGAAAGCTTGGCTTAAGGAAGTCCTTTTCCTCTGGTGTCTTGTGCATAACGGTAATTGTTATAATGAAGAGGCAAATAAGGCAGTTAAACGAGCCAGGGTGTTCTCTCTCTTCCCCTTGCCACCGCTTTCTCAGATATGTACATGGCAAGCGGTGTGCTGAATGGAAGAAAGAATACAAATAACCGGTACTCTACCCGGTACCTACCTTAACAAGGAACTCCAGACATCCTGCTTTTGCGCCGAGGTCCACCAATTCGACATCCCTAAAAGCTGTCTGGCGTCCTGGCCTACGCCATCGCTCCATCTTAGGCAGGGTCTGCTTCGTCTTCTTTTTCTACCATAGATATTGCCCTTATAGACTCTCCACAACCGGACGGTCATGATATCGCTCATAGATTTCGTCATTGTGTAGGCTAATTGTCCATCCTCATGTAGGGGGCCAAAAATTCTTCGGAGGATTCTTCTCTCGAACGCGACCAAGAGTTCGCAATTTTTCTTGCTAACAACCCAAGTCTCTGAGGAATACATAAGGACTGGCAAGATCATAGTCTTGTACAGTAAGAGCTTTCACCTTATGGTGAGACGTTTCGAGTGGAACAGTTTTGGTAAGCTGAAATAAGCTCTGTTGGCTGACAACAACCGTGCGCGGATTTCATCATCGTAGCTGTTATCGGTTGTGATTTGATTCTCCTACCCTTATTCTTCCCGTTTGACCAGTGCGGTTTGATGTTGTTGGTTGGTACATCTTCCGTGCTGACTTTGCCCCCATATATTTTGTCTTGTCTTCATTGATGTGCAGCCCAAGATCTCGCGCTGGCTGCTCGATCTGGATGAAAGCAGTTTGTACGTCTCGGGTAGTTCTTCCCATGATGTCCATATCGTTAGCATAGGCCAGTAGTTGGGTGGACTTAAAGAGGATCGTACCTCCTGCATTTACCTCAGCATCACGGATCACTTTCTCGAGGGTACATTGGTCAGGGTCCGCCTAGTCGGTCTTATTAATTTCGTCGGGATATCGAATTCTCTCATGACCGTGTACAGTTTTACCCTGGCTATGCTATCATAAGCGGCTTTAAAGTCGATGAATAGATGGTGCAACTGTTGTCCATATTCCAACAGTTTTTCCATCGCTTGCCGCAGAGAGAAAATCTGATCTGTCGCTGATTTGCCTGGAGTGAAGCCTCTTTTATATGGGCCAATGATGGTCTTGACGTATGGGGCTATCCGGCCTAGCAAGATAGCGGAGAATATCTTATAGATGGTATTCAGCAACGTGATACCTCTATACTTCCTACACTGTGTGATATCTCTCTTTTTATGTATGAGACAGATAATGCCTCGTTGCCAATCGTCAGGCATTGATTCGCTGTCCCATACTTTGAGCACAAGTTGATGAACCACTTGGTGTAACTGGTCGCCTCCATATTCAACCAATTCGGTTGTAATTCCATTGGCTCCTGGCGACTTATGATCTGTAAGCCGATGAATTGCACGGACTCTTTCCACTAAACTTGGTGGTCGCAGCATTTGTCCGTCGTCTTCAGTTGGCGGTACCTCCAACTCGCCGTCGATCTGGTTGTTTAGCAGTTCATCAAAGTACTCAACCCATCGCTGCAATATGCCCATTCTGTCGGAAATCAGATTTCCCTCTTTGTCTCGGCAGGATGAGCATCGAGGTGTATAAGGCTTGATCCTGCTGACTTGTTGGTAAAACTTCCGCGCCTGGTGCGGTTGCTCCCTGTACTTTTCTAGTTAACAGACCTGTTGATTCTCCCAGGGTTCCTTTTTCCGTCTGTGAAGTCGCTTCTCCGTGTGATAATTCTCTGAGCACGCCTGCGTTCTTTGAGAATGCAACATTACTCGGTATGCGGCATTCTTCTGTTCCGTTGCTAGCTTACATTCATCGTCAAACCTGCCGTTTCGACTCCTTTTTCGGCTTAGCCAAGTATGTTTGTGGCCGTATCAATGATAACGTTCTTCAGGTGGTTGTGAAGATCATTTGTTGATGCTTCATCTCCAGGACCTTTGTTGACAGCCGTTATTCCGGCATCTATTTCCCTCTTATAGGTGTCGCGGAGGGCTGGGTTGTGGATGGCTTCAGTATTCACTCTCACCTAATTGTCAGAGGGGATTGTAGGCGGCGTCGTAATTCGAGCTCGGAGCACCATTCCAATGGGATAGTGATCCGAGTCTATATTGGCTCCCCTCAATAAGGCTGAGAGGTGGCTGCGTTCAATCAGCAGGTGGTCAGTTTGGTTGAAAGTGGCCCCATATGGAGAGGCCTACGTACGTTTGTGAACCACTTTCCGCGCAAACCAGGTACTTCCAACAACCATTTCGTGTGATGCTGCTAACTGGATAATGCGCAATCCCTTATCATTGGTATCACTATGTAAGCTATGGGAGCCAACGTATCGCCTGAATATTGGCTCCGACCCTACTTGACTGTTGAAATCTCGAAGTATGATCTTGATATCATACTTGGGACAGGCTTCAAGGGTCCGCTCAACTGCCTCGTAGAAGGTATCCTTGTCCGACTCTGCAGTCTCCTTTGTAGGGGCGTGAACGTTAATGAGGCTTATATTGCTAAACTGCCTCGCAAGCGCAGAGTGCATAGCCGTTCGCTTATGTTTTCAAAGTCGATAACAGCAGGTTTCATTTTTTGGCTGACTAAGAAACCTACTCCGAGGACATGGTTTATTGGATGGCCACTATAATATATGGTGTAGCGGCTCTTCTCCGGTCCAACGCATCTCCTGTAACGCTGTTACATCAGCCCTATATTGGGACAGGATGTCGGCTAGCTGCTCATCAGCTTCATCTCTGTACAGGGAGCGCACGTTCCATGAGAAAATGCGGAAATCGTTATTCCGTTGTCGTTGCCGGGTTTGTCGTTGTAAAATCCATCCAGTCCGAGGCTCCTGTTGGGGCTTCGTAACAAGTTGTTTTCCGTGTAGGGTTGTCAGCCCTACCTAACCCCCAACCTGAAGGAGTTGGTACAATTTGTCCCGTATTTAGGCGCGGGAGACTCGCCTTTATCCTTCTCTGTTTACAGGTTTTCATAAAGAAAGCACCCCCACCGATCACCACGTGGAAGTGGAGATAGGGTTTGGTAGTAGAGCTTTTGGTGTTGGTTCAGCAGGCGTTTCCCAGGTTTTATGCTCCATCGTGGGTACCAATCCACGTTTCGCCCTGGGACCTATACTACCCTTTGACCTTCGGAAAGATAACGGCTAAAATTCCCCTGGAACGCTTCAACGAACATCTCGAAAGCTTGATCGACAGAGAGCAGACTGTTTTTCCGCCTCAATCCTCCATGATCCTACGGATTATTTTGGATTTTAGGAAGGATTTGAACAGCGTTAACAGAATTGAATCTACAGGAGCATTGCGGAGAAACTCGTTATTATCAAGGCAACATATAATAGAGGAAAATATTACGTGTTTCATCGAGGTAAAATCTCTGAGAAGTTTGAGGTGGAAAGTGGAATTTGCCAGGATCGCATCTTGTCACCAATATCATTTCTTTTTGTTATCGGTAACGTTCGTTACGCTGTCTTGTTCGCAGGATGTAAAGGAGTTTAGCGAATAGTGACATCTCAAACACCTCGACTATGCCGATGACACTGTTTGCTTTCTCACCAGCTCATGGACCTTGGCCAAAGGCCTCTGAATTTGGAAAGAGACGAGTTACATTTGGACACAAGATAACACCAATAACGCCAAATTTCTTAGTCTCACGGATTAAACCACTATCTATCTGCACTAATGGCATTGAAATCATCGATTAATTTGCATATCTAGGAAGCATCATTTCTGCTGCCGGTGACACGGATGTTAACCGACGCATTAACTCTGGCAGATCCGTTTTTGCTGCCTTGTCTAAAATCTGAAAATGGAGTAATCTGAACACCAAGATCAAATTGATGCTGTTCTGTGGTAGCATTCTTTGCGTGTTGTTATATGGGAGCAGCTCATGGAAAGTGAACTTCAGTGTTACTTGAAAACTCCACCTGTCTGCGTCGTATCATCGGGGTACACTGCCCAGATACTATCTCAAACGAAGAATTTGTTCGGCACACAGGCCGGTTGCTCGTATTCACTGTGATCGGAAGGCGGGAGTGACAGTGGATAGATCACACAGGGGCTGGCTACTCCATGCAATGTCACTCAAGATAGTCGACAGGTGGATCATCCCAAGCGCAGAACAATAAAGAAGCAATGCAGAGGTCTCAAGAAAACGTAGGGAGAGTTGAAGCGCATTTCAGAAACCACGTACGATAGTGGCTAGGTGTGGTTGACACGCTGCACTCCTAAATGGTAAACGTATATACGTATTTTGGTCAAACCAGCTGGACTCCAAGAGTTTCAGAACGACTACAAACAACAACGCATCGATGTGCATTTCTGAATGTACTTCCTCCAAAGAATTTCAGGGATGGATTAACGGTCCCAAACCGTTCTAAGATCATAAGGATTGAATACATGACTGGGATGACATAAAGTGCATCCACTTTCTGATCCTCGTGAAAAGCCACCGGTTCCGATTTTCTTCCTATGGGACGGATACCCCCTTTCTCCATTAATGAGTTTCATGATGTTTTTTATAAACAAAAAATGACTCTGGTATGCATGAAAAGGCATTCACTTACGTCTAACTGTTGAACCCTACGATGCAGAATTTTTTCCTTGGAGCGTCGAACCGTCTGAGGTTACCCTGGTTCCAATTCTAAAGAAGGAAAAGACTCGGAATGATTAAACAATTCAGACTGATCTCGTTCTAAAATGTGCTTTCTAAGTTAGTAAACCAGACTAAATTGATGACTCGAGGACTACCGCACTCTTCCCAGTTAATGTTATGGGAGGTCACAGGTCTATCATCTCCTGCCTCAACCAGCTTCTTCTACACATCTGCAGTCAGAGGAGCCAAAAAGCATGTCCTTAGCTTATCCATTGATATGGTGAACCTAACTATGTGCAGCTACCTCACCTTAACATTCTGGCTGAAGTACTTTGATATAGTCTACGAAGGCGGCCAATGTTGCCAACAGACAGTCATTAAAAACAAAATGTAGTTTGTTGACGCTGGCCATGATGTAGATAAACCCATTCCGCAGTTAAAACCCAGCATATCCCAAAACTCTTGTTCAAATTTCAGGAAGTTATGGTTAGAGGCAAAGTACATGCATAAAGATGCCAGGATGGTGTTATTTCAATGCATATTAGCAAACTCCGCCAGAAGTCGGGTTTTTTATCGGCCATAAATTTTCTTTTCTTCCTTTCTCTAAACAGATCTGGCACACAGACGGCAACATAAAATCGAAAAATAAATAATTAACCACTAGCTTTTGCTTGAAATATTCCCAGATCCTTGCAATTCTTGCCTTCTTATCTTAACTTAGAAGAAAAGCTTCACAATTACAACCACCCCCACCACTAAGTCTTGCAGGTGTAGCGAATCCTCATTTCAATTTATATTATTCAATCTCTCCACTCCACTACCCCCGGCTGAAATCACCCCATAAAATATATAAAATTGCTTTCAAGGGGTAAATATTGCCTCCACCGCAATTCGGCTGCCGATGAATATCTTCCACCAAGACGTTCCAGCACCCCCACCACAACCACATTTATCTCGTTGATTTACGGAATCAACTTTTCGTTTGTTGCGAATTAAATGATTAAATCGACCGAGATGAACAAATAGTCATTAGAGCGAATTGAATTTTCTCCAAGGTGCCGCCCTCCGAAGCAAGTTTTTGTTTTGTTGCTCCAAGGAAGGGTTCGCTCTGTTGTTCGTTTGGGTGAATTTCAAAAATAGGCCTCTTGGTAACAGCTCCAATGGCGGTAAAATTGAATTATTTTAATTAGAAGTTGTTGGGAATTTCAAACAGATTCTTGGAGCAGTTGGAAAATTGAAGACAGCGTTTTCGGTATTAGGTACATGTTTGCGAAAATTTGATTGTCATGGTGTCGGGATTTAGTTGGCTCCATCGTTCTTTGTCTCCGAAATTTATTGGGGCATGTCGAAGGAGGTGCGTTGAAGGAAGAGTTCAGAAGGGCATCCGGAGGTTTCCTGGTGGAATGACAATTTGCATATCTAGGCCAATCGAAAATTTATCCATTTGAACTACCCCAAAAGCCTTTAAATTCCAAAACTATGCAAAAATAAAACTGCATCCCCCCAAGCGCAGGAAAAATCGCCTACTCCATGAATGTCCTTCCAATCACTATTGCAGTTTTCAGGGACGAAATTTCTTCTCCCGACACACTCACATACTCAACCCTATTTCCCGTTTTGCTACTCGCACTTTCCTCATATTCCCGAAGGGTGTCCATTAAAAGTTCCATTCAGCGCAACTGCTCCACTCGCTAAAAGTTTTCCATCACTAAGTAGTGAATAAGTATTTTTCCGGCAGAATCCTGGAGGAATAAAAATATGCACTAGAACAGAATTTTCTAGTTTTCGAAACAAAAAGAGTGGAAACTCTGGAAATAACTCAGCCACTAATGCATTTTGAAAATACTCTGTTCCAGTTTTTCGTCGTCAACTTGAAATTTAGTTTTTACTGGAAAATGTGACAATGCCACGGAGTACGCGGAATTTTACTTTTGTTCTCATATAGCTACGACCTTTCGCGAACCTGAACTATATCCGTTAGATCGGGAGAAGGATGGATGTGAAATGGGTTACGGTAGAACTGAAGAACTGTTTTTTAGGCCAATAACTTGGTTCCGTTTTAGTCGTCCTGGTTGGGCCATTTGCTTCAATTGGAAAGGCCAATGCATACGAAGAATTGTAATTATTTATTCTTTAGTTGAGGGGTGGAACTATTTGGACCTGGGTTACTTAATGGAGTTTTAGTGAAGCATTAAAGTTGCATTAGGATTCTTGTTCGTTCAACCAGTGGGCAGAAATGCAATTGAGGCCAAATCGGTGGCCTAAAAACTTGAACCGTCAGGCAATTAGCACAGGTTTAGACTGGAGCGTTAGAGTTAATGTTTTAATTGCTAAGAGCAACAGTTTGTAATAAATATCGTCTCCAAAGTTGGTGTGTAAAACTCGAATGGAACGCTACAATTAAACTAAAATTTAATTCCCACAAACAGGGGGGACAAGACGACCGGTGTCATGAACGGGGAATGAAATGGGAGAGCTAGGCGACTTCCCAATCTAGATCCACAGAGTTCTGCTAAAGTGGAATCACCTTGTACGAAATGCACCTCATTGGCCCAAATTAACTGCCTTGTTAGACCTGCTACACGAGAGGCTTCGTTATACGGCCAATTATACTCGGTTTTGTCCTCTCTGAAGAATACTGGTTGGCACCGGAGCCACCGAGAGTAACAAAGATTGCCAGAAGCGTTAAAGCTTTGGTAACTCCCGGGCTAATTTTGGCCCAACATCCTAATTAATGGAAATCGCCCCGAGAGCCATCCAGTTTGCAAGAGTTGAATGAAACTGGCGAATAGGCACTTACTGAGGCCAGTAAAATTCATTATTAACTGCTACTTTTTTGGTGACAGGTCCCGCTACAGGCCGATCAAGAAAATACATATAAGTTCCTTACAAACATGACGATCGGATTGAGTCACAAGCCTCGGAGAAATGTTAAGGCATCTACCTCAGTCGGCGCAGCAGGACGGGCCCCGGTCCTGTCGAGAAATGGGCAAGGGTTTTGACGCATGGACTGCGTCAGGACGTAAACAAGTTAGTCCGAACAAAACGAACAAAAGAAACACATGTCTGCACGCTAATTGTTGGTACCCTAATTGGAAAGACCGAGGAATTTGCAAGAGCCCTTCGGAAAAGGCGCATTGATATCTGCGCTATGCAAGAAACCCGATGGTCTGGTGCCAAAAGCTGCGAACGCGGTATAAATGGCTATTAACTTCTATATTTTGGTAGCTCAAACACTCAATATGGTGTTGGAATGACCATCTCAGAAGGTTTCCGTGATGCCATTAAAGAAGTCGATCGATTTGATGATCGGCTGATGAAACTCATATTAGCTGATCGCACTATTCACTTCTTCACTGCATACGCACCGCAGCCCTGATGGCGAAAAAGATGCCTTCTGGCAACTTCTCGATGAAAAGAGTTGTCACGTGCCTGCTGACGACTATATCATCTTTGCCGGCGACCTTAATGGTCGTGTGGATGAAAATGCAGACGGTAACAGGTGCCATGGGGGAAAGGGGTTCAAAGCGCGCAATGAGGTTGGCGAGCGTATAATCGATTTTGCGGACACCCATGACCTTGTACTTATGAATAAATGGTTCATCAAACGATTGTCCCATCTTCATACATTTTACAGTGGAAACAGAAAAACGCAAATTGACTATATTCTCATAAGACGCCGACATTTTATCACTGTCATTGATCGCAAAGTCGTTCCCTATGAGACCATAGCACCTCAACATCGGCCATTGATTGCCGTCCTACAAATTAAGCCACCGATAAAACAGCGTGAGGAATGCACTGGGCCGCGACGCATTAAATGGTGACGATTTGGTGAGAAGAAAGGAGAAGCGATATCACTCACGCGATTACCGACCACTACGAATGTGGAAGAATCGTGGAACCAAATGAAAGACACGATCCACAAAGCGGCCTCTGCAACCCTTGGGGTCACCAAGCCGGATAAGCGGTACATCAATCGAGATACTTGGCTTTTGAATGACAATGTTGAAATGAAAGTCCGATAAAAGAAACGCACCTACCACAAATTTCTCAACGATAAAACACCAGGCAATTGGCAAATTTATAAGAATGCCAACAGGGAAGCAAAAAAAGCAGTCGCTGTCACACGAGCGAACCATTGCAAAAATCTTTTCAGGATGGCGAGAGAGATCTGTATCGACTTGCTAAAAACCGTAACGAACGTACACAGGATATCGAACATTTCTGTTGCGTTAATGACAAGAACGTACTTTGCTTACCAACCGTCGAGCCGCGACGGATAGATGGCGAGAATACTTCGAGCAGATTTCAACTGAAGAATTTGGTCATCCTCCACTTCCATCATCATCATCACACAATCATTGCCGACATTTGGACCGGTTCCACCTGTCAGGATGGCGGGGAGGAAGATGGGACAGCAACCCTATCGGCTGAACCAAAACCTAGTGGCCGAGGAGAACCTCCATAGTGGTGGCACCGGGAGACGCTGTATCGCATTGGTTTGCCTGTCATGATGCAGTAGGCGAATGTTCCAAAAGCCTATTTAGGGCGATCAGACCCGAGTCTGCACGGGGATTCATCTGAAGTGGCAATTGTCATGAATACTTACCAGGGGTATACTGGTACCATGGGAGCCGGGATAGCTCCTGAACTCACATACTTCAGGAGAATTCCTGTTGAACTTCGGGTCTCAGCGTGGTGTCACGTTTCAACATGAGTGCCGTATTCTTCAGTTCAGTGGAGATTTTGGTAGGTCTTGCATCCACTATTATGAATGCTGAGCCATGCACTCGGTGTAGTTTGGTACCGTTGTTGCTTGTCACAGAGGGGCTCTGATTGTGGTCACAAAATCAATCCGTGTCTTAAGAAGATAGTGGGATTAAGTCCAGGAGGCAGGTACTCACGTTAAACCCCTCGTGTCAGTGCAATTGAAGTCGAGGAGGCAATAAAACGAATGAAATCGGGGAAAGCCACAAGACCAGACGATTTCGAATCTGAGCTCTGGAAAGCGAAGAGCTGGGACCCAACACTGTGGCTCAGTGAATCCTTTAATTGGGTTATTCAGGAAAGTAGAACACCATCTAGCTGGCAAGAAAGTACCACTGTTCCAGTATGGAAGTACCACAGTTCCAATATGGAAGAAAGGTAGTCCAATTACCGTCCGATGCGGTTACTTTCCCATACCATGAAGATTTTAATATTCTTGACAATCGTATTCGCGAAATCGTTGAAATAACCGTGAATCAAGCCGGATTTGTCAAAAGCTGCGGAACTACTGATGTAATACACGCTGCGCGGTTACTCATGGAGAAAAACCGTGAGAAACATCGACCTCTTCACCTTGCATTTCTGGCTCTAGAGATTGCGTTTGACCGTGTACCATACGAACTCGTTTGGTATGCTTTACGACAACACTTCGTGCCAAAAGAATTCGTGCGCTAGCTTCGATTGCTCTACCACGATCCAAAAAGTAAGGTTCGAAGCGTGGCGGGTGTATAAAAACCGCTTCGTGTCTCTGTTGGTGTTCATCATGGAAGCGCCCTCTTACCACTCCTCTTTGTTCTTGTTATACACACCGTCACACTGCTTTATGCAAATGATGTTTTCCTACCATCTGGTAGCAAAAATGACCTCTAGCAACTTGTCCAAAAATGGAATTATCACCTCATGCAACACGATCTCAGATTGAGTCTAAACGAAACTGAATTTTTGATGACCGATCCCCAAAAGTCTACGTCCTTGTTCATGGACGGCCAAAAGTATTTTACGGTGACTAACCAGTTCGTCGAATATTTCCTTCTTCCATTAGACTAGAAACGATGATTGTAAGAAGTATTTCTACCGATTTAAGTTAGCTCTCCCTGTTCACCTGCCATGTGTGTGTGTCAAAGCTGGCATGAATTTAGTGTGGGATTCGCAACCATTAGAAAAAGAACCCTCTCCTGCCTTTTCCCCACGAGACCATCATTTAGGCATTACTTCGCGGCGCGGACTTGCCTTCCGTAGACCTTCATGTTTCCAACTCTGCAGTCTTCCACTTCCTTGCTTCCTTCAGCAGCTCCATTCTGTCTTTAGGGTACAGCCTCTCCATTTCTTTGCGCTCTTCTTGCGCGTGCTTCTCTCATGAGTTGGGTTTATATCAGCCGTCCAGTTTGCCTCCGACCTGAGCATTTCCCGGATTAAGTTTTGGGGCTGACGGCAACTCCGAGGCCTCGCTCAGGCTTCTTCTCTCCCCCCGAAATCTCAAGCACTTAAACAGCACATGCCCCGGGTCGTCTGCGGTTCCACGACATATGTAACAGTTCGGGAAATCATCCACACCGATGCGATGGATATAGTTGGGTAGCAACCACCGTGGCCAGTGAGAAACTACGTGAGGTGTTAGTTCACCTCCCCATGTCGTCGGTCAAGCCATTTCCTAATATCAGGAATAAGTTTGTATGTCCAGCGACCCTTCGACGACTCGTCCCACGTTACCAGAGTCTATGTGACTCCATTCTTGCTATTCGCCTCCTTCCATACAGGCATCGCATCTCTCTATCTCTAACAGGGTCAATAGGGACCATTCTTGCGATTATGAACACCGCATCAACCGGACTAGTTCGAAATGCGTTCCATATCCTCAGCGCTATCAGGCGATAGGCAGAATTTATCTTCCTCCAGTTCTGTACGTTGTCCAAAGCCTCTGCCCATACAGGCGACGCGTACAACAATATGGACCGCAGGGCCCCAGCTATCAGCAGCCTGCTACACTATTTGGGCCCACCTATGTTCGGCACCATCCTGGCAAGGGCCGTGGTGGCCTTTGCAGCTTTTTCACAGGCGTACAATATATGCCCTTTGAAACTCAGCTTGGCATCGAGAGCCGCGCCAAGGTATTTAATGGTCGACTTTGAGACGATCATATGCCTTCCAACCTGCAGACTGATCGTATTTCTTTTCCGGCGATTTGTAATGACGATTGCCTCCGCCTTTTTCTCTGCTAGGCTCAATCCGGGTCCCCCAAGCTAGGACTTTACAGCCATGGCCGACTCGGTGGCGTAAACCTCCACATCCTCTGGGAGTTTTGCAACGATCACTATGGTCTGATCATCTGCAAAACCGACCAACGTGGCCTCCTTTGCTACGGGAAGCAAGAGCACCTCGTTATATATCACGTTCCAGAGCAGAGGGCTCAACACCGAACTTTGTGTTACCCCCGCTGTAATGAGATATTCATTGAGCCCGTCGTTTGTCCCGTACCAAAGAGTTCTGTCAGACAAGTAACTCTCGATTAGCTTAGTCAAGTAGCCAGGTGCATAAATTTTGGCCAACGACATCGAATCCCCATAGTGTCCAACAAAGGGATAGGTCGATAGGATACTGGGACCCCCGTTGGCTTGCCGGGTTTAGGCAACAACGCCAGTTTTTGCCTTTTCCATTATGGAGGAAATACGCCTCCCGCCGTGTACGCCTCTAAAGTGTTTATGGATCAATCAGGTCTGGACCCAAGGTGTATAGGGTCGGTACAATAACATTAACAGCCTGTACAGGCTTCTATGCCCGCAAGAGAACCTTTGCAAAGAAATGGGGTCTCTAGCCGAGGATGGTTCTCTGGATGTACACAGCTGTGTTGCGTCTAATCCTAACTATTGTATGATGGCAGGCTTTGAGCAAAAAGTACAATACGAGTAAAACGAAGCTTAATAGAATCGGGTGTGTAGGTGCTACCAAGACTCTGCAGTCCTGCCCGGTAGATTCCGGGACTTCCACATTAAATATGTTGTAGTGTGCAGTATTGTCAGACTACCTAAGTCCGGATGGTAGACAGTGAAGAACAGAGTAGAAGACCGGCGGCGTGTTGCAAGGCTACGACACACTATTCTTCATCGACGGATCAAAGATGGTTTGTGGAGTCAGTGCGGAAATTTTCTCGAATATACACAGTATATCCGAGTCATATGATCTCCCAGGACCCGGGTTGGCCAGACGGGGCTGTGCTCTTGGCGATTCTTCGGGGGGTACAATCAGCACCTCGCTACCGACTGTTAAGGGCAGAATCTACTCGCAATACTTAGCAGCCGCGGACATCAGGTGGCTAACGTTCAGCATCTGTCCCAAGTCAAGGAGGATTTGACCCGCTTATAACAAACCACGATCACGAGAGCTCCTGTGCCAGACGTGTCAAAACGCATACAAGATTATGCTGACCCGCGCGGAGTATATGAGACCATGCCGCCAACCTCGGTAAACCCTATAATTCGCATTGCCAAGCTGTGTAGAAATGACGGAAACAATCAGATACTTCCTTTGCGATTACCCAGCTCTAGTTAAAGTCAGGCTTCGAACACTTGGAAAATCATCCTTTGAGGACCTCAGAGACATTCCCACTTGTAGGGTGGGAAGCTGCTTTCCCCCGTGAATGCTACTAACTGGCTCTGAAGATCTTACCTGGACTGGGCGTCCCTGCCCTTGTAACAGCTGTCATGGTCTTAGGAGTTTGTAGCATCAAAACGGCGCACCACAGTGCCACTTGGGCTTTACGGGGCGGCCACCTACCCCATATGTAAGCCTTGACTATAGGTTCCTCAAAACCTTCGTTTTGTTTTTGTTTCCTTGCACATATTTACCATCTTATAATATTCAGGTCTGAATTTTATACCAATTGGAGAGTAGATGAGCCCGCGACAATAAAGGTTAAATCTCATGAGCTGCAGGACTCACTTTGGCAAACCACGTGTCAGCATATTGGCTGTTCATTTCAATGGCTCTTGTCTCGTAATCGTAATTTGCCAAAATCGATTTTAAGTTTCTTTGTGCTTTCAACTACACTTATAATTTTATCATTTATCGAAAAAGCCTTGAATCCCAGACCAAGAAAAGGATAAAACAACCCACAACTCTATTGAAAATTGGAAACCCCAGACTAACTAAACAACAATAAAACAAGCACAAAAGTTCTACGCATAAAACAAAAGTACCCTAACGAGCTATAAATGATATAAACCGAAGATTACGCCTTTCCCTGATGGGCCATAAACCAGTCCACGCTATCCTTCACGAAAATCTACACCTGCTAGATCACTAAAGACGACAGAGATGACCATTCTAGAGAAGAATCTTGAGACGGTATCTTAAAGAAAATATTAACGCATAAACAAATCCTAGCCAGTCCAGGCCAAGAAAAACAAAAGATAAAGATAAAATTATGGGGATGCAAATGCGTCTGAAGAAATGATAAATTTTATATCAAAAGACTATGAAGCGTTCGTTGGAGAGCTGTGCTGACATGTGAGAGATATTTTTATGGAAGTCGTATTTCAAGTATGGGAACAGATAGTCAAGTTTAAAGGAGAACAACAAACAAACATTTGTCTCCAAGTTATTCAAGAGGATATAAAGCTTTTAAATTGTCACTTGAAATTTAAAATTAAAGGTGAGAATAAATTGTCTCTGTCGGTTCGATTCTACTTCCAGTAACAATTAAAGGACGTAGCCCTCTTCCGAGACCATTTTAACAAAAAGATCTCTTACATATTAAAGTATGATAGTTCACTCATGCCGGCCTGGAATCACATTTGTGACTTTGTTTGCTTAGACGTGATTGTTTTCGTAGCAAGGGTCCTCAAAAGGGCAACTTATTCTGATTCCCTTTCTTGGAGCTGTCTGGCTACTATTCCCTACTCAAGGACTATAGCACCTTGCCTTCACTAGTAGTTCCTTTTTGAGCCCAAAGGGCTTCAATTTCTTTTGATACCGGATGTTTCCCTCTTTTAGAAATCCACCTGGAAATTAGGGACCTGCCTAGTTTCTACTGCGTATTATATGGAGGTTCCCTTATTGTCTTCTGATCGCCTGAAGACTAAACAAGTCATATTCACTCCACCATATACTCAAGACAAGACAATATTAGGATATGCCAGCTGAGCTTTTTTTTCAGACTAGTATATATGGTTCGGAAGGATTCCTCCGGAAGTTGTTTTGCTGAAGGGATAACCGGAAGACTTCGTCTAACTGTCCACTACTATCTATGCCCCGCGACGAATTAGTTCTAGCTCAGTTTTTTACCAAGGAATATAAAGCGAAACACATAATGTTCCTGTTAGACATTTCTAGGTCTTCGAAATACATATCCTCATCCTAACAATTCACTTGACAACAGAAAGGACTAAAAACTTATTTGCTAGCTTGAAGAAAAATTGCATTCATCTTCCGAGAACTATCGGAAAAGGAAAGACTTTATTGTCATTTCTGACGAACGTGCAACTATGCACTTATTGTGTTACCTTCCGAAATGGTATCAAAAAGGACATGCATACAATGGGAGTTCAAGCACCACAATGTTGGGCAAGGTGTAGTAGGCAACGTTGACGATGAAGGAGTATCAAGTGTCAGGGCTGGTGTACGTGATGTGTTTTCCGGAGGTTTGTTAGTACACCAAGTACAGGTTTTTGTTTTAACAGCTCTCATATTTGCTGTTACGTAAGTGTCCTGCTCTTGATTGTTTGCTTTTGTTTTGAGCACGACTTCCTTTAGCAGGAAACTACCAATTGGTTGCCTTGAGAATTTTTCAGAACGATAAATTGTGAAAGCAATTCTTCTTTGAAGCTTATTGGAATTCAGGTATATGAAAAAAAGGATATGGCAAAGGATATGTATCAAGTAACATGTACATACGTCTGATGAATAAACTATTGAGATGCTATTTATACTTCCGGTTCTTTGGTAAATAATAGACATGTTTGTTTCGACCTGCTTGAAGGACTGCTTAATGTCAAATCTTCAGTATAACTGCATACGTGCTCACCCTAGATGACATTTTCAATCTATTTGTCAATATAAGCATATTTATTTTGGAATACTCACAATATAACCTCCAAAACAAACAAAATGAAGAAGTAAATTCCGGGACAAGCAATGGGAGGGCTGATATGAAGATTCTTTTAACTGAGGCACAGTTTATGCAAAACTAGTTAGCGCAAAACTAGTTTGGTTGGGCTAAGTTCTCAATTTGGTGATATACTTCCCACAATAAGAGGGTCTGAAAATCCCAGTAATTGTCCTAGTTGAAATCTCAAGGGTTGGTAGAATCGTGGGATAAATTTTCAGTACGCATCCTATCCAATAATTTTAATTGACTTCCTTCGAGTACCACCGAGGTACCTATTTTTTCCAATAAAACCCAAATTCTTGCCATGTCTAAATACCAGTTTTCATGCCCGCCAATGTTATCGACAACGTTCTAACCTGGCTGGCGAAAATATCACCATCCCTTCTCAGGAAATGATATAATGTAATACAGGTAGCCCAAAGTGTTACACAGTTATCTGAACTTGAGGGCTCGAAAAAATCGTTACGAATATCACCTGTCCTCCAGAAAGGGAGTTTTTAGGAAGAGGGAGGCATTTCGGTACTATTGCCTTAGTTGGCGCTTCCCTTCTGAATGCTTCTTATACATTTTTCGGTAGCCTGCCATGCATATCCTAACTGAACCTCGAAAAGAAAACACAGGAGTTCATTCCGGCTTTTTCCTCGACTTGATCCCACGAGGGCATCTTATAGGATAAAATCCACCATGTTTTTTGTAAATGGTACACACAACCAACGCTGTCACTTTTGGTCACAGCAGCATGGAAATGATTCAACGAAGCATGGGGTGATGAAAATGGTTTGAACCGACCGATGTATCAAAGGCCTTGAAAAGAAAGGAGAATAGCATCCGTCACAGTGAAGCGAAAAAGATGGCAGAAAGGACTCTCATCGAGAATATATATCATTCAAAGAAATGATCCCAGCCCGGGCAAATAGCGTTAATATTGACTATTGTCACCTACTCAAAACTTTCCCTGCGTGTCAACTTTCAATATAGTGGGGAAGCATGCTTTCTACGAGCAATTTCACATAGTTCAAGGGAGGCTTTCTAAAGGCGGCATTGTGATCATGATCTTCTTTTTCTTCAGCCTTTGTCTCGTTTACAACCGGGGTCGGCTTGTCGTGATCGGTATCGCCATTTTGTTTTATTAAAAGCCAGATCTGGCTGCAATCTCCAGGCTTTCAAATCTTCATCTAACGTATCAAGTCGCCGATGCCATCGAAGGTGCCTCTTTCGCAGTTTTTCTACGATCGGTACAACCCCATATCGATCGCGGATATACTCATTTTAGATGTGATCAAAGGGTGTCACGCCACTAGTCCAATTCAACATCTAAGTAAGTCTCCATCATGGCAAGACACCGCTGATTGTCTTCTATAGTCGACAAACACTCAGAACCACCCGTTAACCACCCTCTTGTCGGCTTGGGCGGACGTTATTTGCGTAGCATGCTGGTCCCAAGACGTTGATTGCACATTGTTCACGCATAGAGCTTGCGATTAGGTCAGTTGAATTTCAACTTTCAGTTTGACCACTATGCGATCAGCAGTAGATTTAGAAGTTGTCTCCTGGATGTTTGAAATCGCAGAGGAGGTGACATTGGCCTCGAAATCAGCCCATCTGATGGTCGCTTACGCTCACTTGCGGGTTGCGTCCGACACTTGTCGCTGGGGTTGGTAGCTGCAATTGTCCAAGTTCAACATCAACCGCTTGTATGATCCAAGTGTCGCTCAACAGTGGAACAGTTATCTGGCTAATCGGAAGGCAGATATACTAAGTAACCGACCTGAGCATTGAGCCGCCATAAAATGCTATTTCCTCGGCTGCTACGAAGGTCGTCGTCCACCTCTTGAAGGAGTATCATAAAAAACGGGGTGACTGCGAAATCGTAGGAGTGGATCGATAAATGGAAGAGGTTTGTTGACGCCTGCGAATGATGGCAGGAGTGTGCGCCATAACAAGAGAAAAATTACTGTTGCACTGGCTGAGGAAGCAAAAGATACCACATAACGCAGCAATTTCAAAAGTGTATACCGCATAATGGAAGAACTCATCCACGATGACGAGCGACCGAAGGGGTGGAAAAAACATTTCATCACCGTTCTTAGCCATATTACATCCGGTGAGGTTCTTCCTCTTGTGGATAAAATGACTAGTCACCATAACATGCGGATATGCACTGTTCGCCCAAGCGGAAGTGGAATCATTTCGACCATCGATGCACTCCATCGGAAAAAAGCCGCTGACGGCCTCATTGCGGAATTATTCTTCACTGCGCTTGCACTTGCACCGGTGAGAAAATATTGGGAATCCGAGATTTTTCTTAGAGGGTGGAAGAAGAGGATGATCTTTCAAATTCCAAAGGTGGTGGGGTATCTGCTTGCTCCCCAACGTCGATGACAGTGGCCAAAATGACACTGGGATGCATCAAGGAACATCTCGAAAGCTTGGTCAACAGAGAGCAGGCTGGTTACCGCTCCGGATCCTCCTGCATTGACCACACCAACACTCAAGCGATCATTTGGGAGTCCACATGTCCTTCATCGATTTCTAGGAAACTTGCGATACCGTAAACAGGGAATGTATCTGCAGTGGTTTACGTAAGAGGGACACTCTGGAGAAACTATCAGGAATGTGGACGAGTTCAATGCCTAATGACATCTTTCCTCAAACATCTCGACTACACTGGTAACATCTGTTTATTCTCTTATCGGGTCATGGATCTTAGCCAAATGGCATTGGAATTGGAAAGAGAGGCAACCAAAGTGGAAAGAGAGCATCGAAGGCGCTGATCAATCTGTATATCTGAGAAGCGCAGTTAGTACCGATTGTGGCACCAAACTAGATAGTGCCTGACGCGTTAGCAGCGCTTGATCCGCTTTCGCCGCCTTGTCTAAAATCTGAAAATGCAGTTATTTCAATACCAAAATCAAGTTGAGACTGTTCTGTTGTGCTTCCTGCGTTGCTACATGGGAATAGCACTATTGTTACCCAAAGGCTCCAAGCTTTCGTCAACTCCTGCGTGCGTCGTATCGTCGGAGTACTTTGGTCTGATACTATCTCAAACGAAGAACTTTGTCGGCTCACAGGTTTGGCACTTGTACACACTGTAATTGGAAGGCGAATGTGGCAGTGGATGAGTCACACACAAAGGAGGGACGACAATTGCATTGCCGGCCACGCCATGCAGTGGTATCCACTCTCCCAAGATGGCGAATGGATGGGTCGCCCCAACAATATTTGGCGCAGAACAGTAGAAGAGGAGTCGAACATCTCGGAAAGTGGAGGAGCTGAAAGGCACTCCAGGTAACCGCGAACGATGGCATGAACATGTGTTTGATATTCAATACCACACCATGGGGTAAATGGTAACCATATAAATCGTTAGGTCATACGATGTCTAACTACGCGAAAACCTTCAAAAGCAACGTTCTCTTGCATTCGTCAGTGAACTCCCCTATTTTGGAGCCCATACATCGAAAAAACCGGCGAAGATTTTTGGTCTCCGCTCTTTGGCCCCCAAGACCAATCTGTCCACCATATCCTCGAATTTAGCTTACGCAAGACTTAACTGTATAGCAACTACAGACTATATGCCGTCTATATTTGCCCATAACAACTAACTTGTGGGCTGCCTAATACATTCCTGTATGGTTTAGCCCCCGCATGCCACAAAGCCGCCCCATCTGTAAGTTCGCTTTCGCTTTTTATAGCTACTTATACCTTTGATTCGTGGATGGTCAGCGAGAAAAAGTCTTGCGTAACCCTACAGTAATTCAGATTGAGTTGTATCAAGCAGGTTATGCCATTTCATTCAGCGCCTTTTTGGACTCAAGACACTTGCCGCTTTCGACAATGTGCTCGCTATTCAAGCCCTCGATTTCATCGCACAACATTGCATTTGGGATCCTTGTTACATTCCCGGAGAATGTGACCCATTCTCTCACATCGTCTGCATCAGTCAAACCGATCAACCGTACTTGTACATGTCCGCATGTTCATTTAAAAGGCACTTGAAGCATCTCTTGAAAGACATCCAGCAGCTTGTGCGCTGCTTCTGCTAGTAACCGGATAGTCGCCATTTTTGTATGTCTATACGCATTATCGAGACTTAAAATGGAGCAGTGTACCGTTAAAAGCTATAGTCAGGCTTTCATGTCCTACTTCTTGAGGGACAACAAAAATGTCGCTCTGGCGACCACAGGTTCTTTCATAAGGATTTTCGACGCCAGCAAGAGTTCCCTCCCCTGCGCCCGATCCGCCCTTCATGACTGACTCGTTGGTGAAGATTATCAAGTCTATAATCTGGCAAGACTCATGGCCATTTATCAACCATTCTTCTCTTTTAGTGATTACGACAGTGTATGTCTTTTCAAAGCCGAATCTGGAAACCATATGATCGTTAGTGAAGGAATTTCCAGATAGACGCCTTTCCAAGCTCCAATTGTATTGAATCTATATGCGTCATTGGCTGCTTTCCGCTTCACCTCCAAGTGAATGGGGGGTAGATTTAGAATAGTTTCAAGTGCCGCAGTCGACGCAGTACTCATTTCTCCAGTAATACTTAGGTAACCAATCCAATGTATTCGTTTTGGTGAAAGTCCCCAGGTCTTAACTATCGTATCCCAAAGCACCAGGGCAGTCTACAGGATTTCTGACATTGTTTCTGAATATGATGCTTCAACGTTAACTTGGAGTCGAAATGTACTCCTGAATACTTGACTTGTTTGTGCAAGCTGGATTTCCGCCCCTGCTAAGGTGGGTAGTGTATATTTCCCCACCTGATGTTCCCAGTGAACATAACTAGTCCAGTCTTCCTAGCGTTCACCGTGAGTCCATTGCAAAGGCACTAGCTGTGAATTTCATGCAGAGTTGCATTCAAGCGGTCACATACTATGTCCTCAAACTTGCCGATAATTATTGAGGTTAGGTCGTAAGCAAATGCTTGCGCGAAAACTTTTTTGTCCTCTAGGAGCCACAGCAGGGTATTCATTACCAGGTGCCATAAGAGAGAAGCGAGATCCCTTAAGACATCCTCCTTCAATAGACTTCTGGTCAATCACTATGTGGATTTTCTCCACTCTAGCATGTGAAGGATCCAACTGATTAACAGTGGTTTGATTCCATGTTGTTTTGCCGCATCACAAATTGCCGCTAAAGAGGCATAATTGAAGACACCTTCGACGTATTCTTTTTCAGATATCATCTTTTCAATTTTTGCAGTGAATTCATGGAGTGCTGTCTTCGTGACCTTTCCTTTCTGATAGATGAGTTGCCTATGGTAAAGTGTAATGTGTGCATCCCTTATGAACCGGTCTACTAGTCTTTCTAGTCCTTTTAGTAGAAAGGACGTTAGACTGCTCGGACGGAACCTTTTTGCATCCCTGGTTTGGGAATAAATATCACCCTCACTTCACGCCAGTCAATTAGAATATAAGCGTGTGCTAGGCATATTCCGAATATGTAGACCCGGAGCATCCACTCCCTCTGTTACTAACGCAGGAATGATGCCATCCAGACCTGCGGACTTGTATCTATGGAACGAGTTAAATGCCCATTTTACTCGCTCCAATGATACTTCTTTGCATGCCAGATTCTAGTCTCTCGGTTGAGGGCTACGTCCACTTGTTGGCCCCTTGATTAAATATTGGATGCTGCCTGGGAAGTACACTTCAAGCATATGGTTTGCCGTTTCTTCGTTGCTTTCTGTGTACCTCCCGTAAATAACGTTCTTCAATCAGAATCCGCTTCAGCTCTCAGGTTGCCTCAAGAGAGTTGGTCTCTTTGCAAAAACATCTCCATGATGATCGTTTAGTTGATCTTATGTTCTTCTTGAGAGCCTTCAGTGCCTCTTTATAGCGATTCCAGCCAGCGGCTGAATCATACTTCAGAGTATGATTGAGAAGCATCCTTGTCGTTCTCCTCTGTTTTGGCAAATCCCAGTTTCACCATGGTGTTTAAACCCTTCGTTGGCGCCTGGCGTGGACAGCTTTCTTCGAAAGCTTCTCTCATGCTAGTTGTGATGATTTGGGTTGTCCTCTCATTTTGAGTAATGGATTTGATGCGCCTTCCAGGGATCCTAACTCTGGCGCTCAGTTCTATTTTATACGTCGACCAATCTGTCTTCTGCGGGTTCCGAAATGGAGTGAGTGGAGGTGGATCGATGCCCGTTCCGAACTTAATGCGTCTGTGATTTGAAAGTGTGATATCATTTGATACTCTGCATTCTCCGACCAGAGCCGCAATGTCAGGCGAGGAAACTGTGATGTCGATGAATTCTTGCCTGACCATGTTGAAGAAAGTAGGTTCATTACCCAAATTAAGGATCTGCAGATCCTTTTCTTACTAGATTCTCCAGTCGAACTTCCCCAACATATGTGGTGAGCGTTGATATCACATCCTGCCATTACCCCCATGCCTTTACTTTTGGTATATTGGAGAGCTCTGATGAATGTTCCACCGGGAACTTCTTCTGCGTCATAGGGGAAATATGCAGAGCACCGTAGTATCTCTTTATCTTCCTCTTGACTTTTTATGGTTAGTTTAACCGATTTAGTATCGCCATCACATAAGTCGTTAACCAAATTAGCCTGAAAATCATTTGAGAGTACCATGCAAGAGCGAGTCGACCACTTCCATTGGCATACAACAGGTCGGCATGTTGGAAGTTTAGGCCCCTGACTGCCTGAGGCCACTAACAACCCACGGTTCTTGCATGAGGTATATAGTTGATCATTTCTATCAGTACTGCATTTAAGGATTGGTAAACTTGTTAAATTGTCGTTCGTTACTTTAAGGATTACATTGCATCTGTCCCAGTTAATTATTCCATTTAATTTCATGTTGCACCGATCTCCTTTTAGAGGGTTGTTTATTGGGTTTTCCGGACCTGAAAAATCGAATGAAGGTGCTTCTTAGCTTCTATCCGACGGATCGATAAAAAAGGTGGCAATAATCAAACTTTCGAGATATTTGTCCTGCCTTTTCAGTTTCGTTTTCGTATTCAATTAATGAAACGTCGCATAAGAAGCCTGAAGTTCGTTTAATTTCCAACCTTGATAGAAGGAACTTATCTTCAGTATGTTGGTGAAACCACTTCTGTTCAGTACCAACTCGGGAATCAAATTATTAATGAGCCTCTTTTAAATTCTCTGGATGAAATTAAATATAAACCAAGAACACTTTAAAAGAGATCCAATTACAACCCTTCATAAAATCGGCAAATATAAAATAAAGTGAAATGCATCCCTGCTTGTATCCCGGTAATGATATAATCCGATGAATCAATCTGAACATAAATAATTGCATATCCTTTTCCTTTTGATCATCTCATTAATTTTACCCTTCTCCGAACGATCCGCAGTGTGATGTTAACCATCAATTTGGCTACAATATCAATTAAACGTATTCGATAAAAAGGTTGTTGGCTCTTTTTTCAGGAATTAATTCATTTAAAAATGCAAGTGGGTCATAAAGATAATTGCGATTTAAATAGCATTACTCGTACATCTCACCCACCCCTTTCGCGAAGGGTTGTGCATTCAAGTGTGCACAACTTGCAATGGAACACCCATGCATATGCATAAAAGGATAAACGCAGCTCCAGGCGGGGAGTCGTAACTCAATGAAATTAACGTTTGCTTTCCCAACCAGGATTTTTCATTAATTCCATCAAAAATTAAAGCTCCGCACACTTTTTTGCTATTAGCGCGAAAATTATGAATAGGGTTGTGTTCTTTTCATTTGCAGGTGGATGTGGATGGGGTTGGCCGAATTGAGTGAGGAAATTGAAAGGAGGATTGAGCGCGGTTGAAGGAGGTTCATCCAGATCCACCAGCTGGCTTTTAAGTTTGATGGACGGATTTGTTGATATGAAGGATAATTTGCCAGGTTCAAGTCAGATGGATTGCTAAAGTCACTTTTCCGAAACATTGAATCGATCGAAAATTAAAGCCTCAATCCTGTGCGCTTTGCTGCAATTCAAGATGAGCTAAGTAGAATTCCAGAGCACTCAACCATACAGCTCCCCATTACCGCTTCATGTTTCATGGAAATGGAAGCAGATTGAAAACAGAACGATTTCCTTGGTAACATCATCCAACCGTGAACATCCATAACACGTATCGTGTTACCGCGCAGTTAGTGGCGATTCCATTGTTTGGCAGCGTAGACCACACTGAATTGCATTCGCACGTTATCTTCGCAATCGCAAATGTGCAGAAAAAGTGCACGAGCAGAAGGCTAGCAATGCATCCACTTTCCTCTATGCAATTTCACTCCTTTTTGCCTCTTCTTTGTTCCATTAAGTCCATGTACGTCAGCAACAACAAAAACTAAATAAAACAGGACCAAGCGAGAAAAAACTGAGCAAGTGGGTCCAAAAACTCGTCCTTGCTTCTACTTTCGACTATTACTCCATCCTATCCACCTACATAATGTACGTTTGCTCAACTATTTCCTTCTGGGTGGCAAAAATAATGGAGCTTCTCATTTTTTTCCCGCGTGTCCCATCTTTCTTTGCCTGCTCATTTGGGAGCCAGTATCTCCCTGACGCTCCAGTTTCTGGGTAAACGGAAAAGTATTCCAGGCAGCTGCTTATATCCCGGGAACATGTATAATGTGCTCCCTATGAAAGTACGTGAACAGGGAAAAAATGCGAAAAAGGATGGAATCTGCAATGGCAACGTTTATATGATGCCTTTTTTGTTTCGGGCTCCAATGCTTACATATATTACACGGGCTGAATGTTCGTTAAAGTTTTCTGTCTGTCCCTGCCCGTTGTCATAATGCGCACTATCTGCTCCGTCCTATCTTTGTCGTATGGATGTGTAATTACTCGTAAGTTCTTTTTCCGGTGGTAAAAACTCAGAAAAATATATACCGATTTAGCTGTAGATAGTAATCTGGAGAATGTTTCATTATGGAAAACAGGAAGGGGTCTCTTTTGTTATCCTGTGGCTAAATGAGACTTTAATTTTTGGTAATGGCTTTCGAATGCAATTTAAAATCAAGAATGTTTCCTTTGATAGTGGTTGCCATGAAAACCAAGAGACAATTATACATTTTGCAAGCTTTCGATGGACACCGAAAGTCTTTAAGTAAGACATAACGTACCAATCACTATAACTCTCACTCTTCCTAAATAATTCCAAATCATATGGTTTCACAGAGCTCCACAGTATAATTGACATCGGGCGTTCACACCGACAGGACCCGTAGACCTCCTACGGTTTCATTATTTGAAAATATCAAAGAAGAGTTGAAGATAGTGCGTCCGACAAGCAAGTTGCTCGCTCCCCTACAATAATCCACCCCCAGCTGAAACCAAATGAGGTTTCAGCAAGGAACCATACTCGGCTGCCGAAAGCCAAAATGGACGCTTCGCACGCCCCTCCTCCTGGTTCCGCTTCTGGCAGCTTCCAAGAGGCGTCCGGTCTAATTAGGACATACGTACAGGATTCGAGATCCCTGGGCATGTCAAACACCGTTTTCGGGTGTTTGGCGGGTGGTGGCGGTTTCAGCTTTGTTGAGCTAGTGTTGAGTTCCCTCACCACCTATACCACCTCAGCGGGACTTCTAGTAAATTCTTCTTAATTGGCTAGCCGGAGGCCAAGTAGAACGAGTGCAGGATCTGCGACCAAGAAGTATTATCTTGGGCTATTATAGCGGCTTTCAATGTCCTATGCCAACTTTCGAACATCCCATTGGACTGTGGATGATACGCGGTTGTCCGGTGGCGTTTGAAACCGAGAAAGTTGCCCAACGCTAAGAAAAGGGAGGACTCGAACTGCATTCTCTGATCGGTGATTATAGTTGCCGGCACACGGGAGCGTGGATTCCATTCTCTGCAGGAGGCCTCTGCACAAGATTGTCTTTCAAAGGTATCGCCTTAGGCCACCGCGTGAACCTAGCGGTGATTGTGAGGCAATACCTGAAATCGCACGAGTCTCGCAAAGGGTCAATGATACCATCACCCTTCATGGATGGTATCGAAATACTAGGCGGACCGAGGGAACACTCCTACCTTTTTCCTCTCATGGTTTGTGATTTTGCGTTTCTGGTATGCGATGCACTGTCTGGCCCAATAATTGTGTCCTTGTTCATGGACAGCCAGAAATACTTTGCGGTCACTAACCGATTCGTTGTCTGAATGCCTGGGTGCGCCAGGTTCTGAATGGCGTGTAATACTTCCTTTCGGAAATCGGCCAAAATATGACCTAGGTCCCTTGTCTGAGGAAGCATTTGCTTGCGAGATGCGTGACTAATAACCCACGATCATAGGTGCGATAGTTCCGTTGAGGGGGATTCAGCGGTTTGGAGAAGAAGCTCAATGGCTGCCAGATTTGGTTCACTTTTTGGTGAAGAGCAGAAGCAAGGATCAATTGATGGTGGACGGCCTTGGGGAAGAAACGACGATAAAAGTATGACATGCCCAAGAACCTTCCTAAATTCTTAACAGTTATTTGAAACAAGAAACTTGAAATCGGTGATACCTTGACTGGCCCTGGTTGGATGCCTTCAGTGATAATCAGGCCGAGAAATATCACCTTCGATTTTAGAATTTGCATTTCCCAACGTTTAGGATAAGATGCTCAGACTTAGAGGAAGACGCTACCAGAACGTCTTCCAAATATACGAAACAGAAGTGGCGGTTTCGCGGCACAGAGTGGATAAACCTTTGAAAGGTTTGCGCCGCGTAGCACAGTCGAAAAGTCACCCTAGTAAACTTCAAGAGTCCGAAAGGTGACGTGATGGCATGGAGCATGCGAATACCCCTCCAATTATCACACACTCAAAACGGGTCCTTTCTTTGGGATCTTGCCCACTATTCAATTCTTTCACTCTCTAGGAAAGGTCTTCGATTCAAAGCATTGCGGTACAAGGGGAAACGGCAGATTAGCTCTTTCGTGATACGGCATACATTTCTGAAATCATTGTGATCTGCAGTATTTTCCGCTCGCATCACCAACGCAATAGCAAATTTCCTTTTCGTTCGGGCGTACCCACCCCGCGCCTGCTCCCTCAGCTGTAAGGGATACACCAGTAACCCTAAACCTATATTCCACTGTTTGTTAGCTATCCTAGGGGTTTGTCAACCATGTCCCACATTAGCGGTGATAATACCACGAATTTTATTACTCTGTCATCCGACATTGAACCATTTCTTGACCAGCTTGTTCATCGGAGAATTCCCTTGAGTTATGTTTAGTATCTCTTATCGGGTACTGGTCGCAAATGTTGGAGTGTTCCCTATGTTATGTATTTCGAACTTATTACTGGGGAGGAATTCTACAAGGTACCCACCTCTTTAATTAATGCCGCTGCTTCCCCTGACTTCACAGTGGGTATTGGCATCGCAGCCGAAAAAAAGTTGCAGCGGATTCCCGCTGCAAAACTTGGCCAATCTAACGCCTAATTTCGATGGGGTCCGGGTATCCTCTCCTGGGAAGTATTTTCATGGCACAGATGCCTCTTCCCCCGGGTTCGCATGACGCTTTGACAGCCACGATGTCAAATTGATTAAATTAATTAATTAAATTAAAAATTCTGAAAGACTAATATATTTTTAGTTTCCTTTTTTTTTGAAAATGATGCAGGCTCTTCCCAAATTATGTACATGCTCCCTCCTTGCTCCGGTCCCAGATTTCTTGAGCCAGCACTATTCCAATGTCATCCCTGGAACTTGCCCTTGCAATTATTGCGATATAACTTTTGCATTTCGCTGTTCGACTTGAGTCTTTGATGGTCTAGGCCTAGTTCGTTCAGCCTTTCTTCCTTCTGCGGGCTGCAGGTTCACCTTTTCTGTTTGGTCCTGCCCCTTCAGCCTCTATGGCATCCGCAATTCTTTCAGAGATCTCGGTAGGCTTTCCATCCGGTGTGTTCTCTGAAGTATCCTTCCCTGGTTATTACCTGCGCACCTGTGTAGGTGTGCTAGTAAATATGCAGTGAGTATTTGATTCAGAAATACTGGCTGGGTTTCTTGGACATTGCTTCATCCCTGACCACCCCGAGATTTGCCCTTTCTTGGACTCGAGTTTAGGTTTCTCAGGAACTTTTCCCTCATATGGGGTGGATTTCACTGCTCCTCCTCTTTCTTGGCTTCTCTTTAGATAGCGCAGATATCATTTGGCACCCATGCCACCGAGGCCTGTCTCCTTCCTTATCCATATCCCTCGCTCGTTGCTGCCTTGAGCGAACACCTTTATTGGTTGCGGTCTTCTTAGTGGGTCCAGATTGACCTTGGCTCCACTGCTTGGCTTACCAACTTCTCTTTTCTTGTTGTAATATAATTACTTGGCTCTCAGCCTTCGGTATAGCGTTTCATTCTGGATTGAAGTGTTTTTCGTCTCCTCGGTATAGATCCGGGCGTTTAGTTTAAAGAAGAATCACCTCGTATAGGTTGGCTATTACCAGAGCCACATATAAACCTCAGAGATTGGCTGACTCCTAGAAGGCTATATTCCGCATAGATCCTTCTTGCAGTCCACTGCTTGGCTCCCAAAATGGACTTTAATGGCGATTCTTTCTCGTTTGCCCTTCAATTTATGCGGATTACTATTTTCCCAAAGAAAAGTTATTACAAGCTTTTCCGATCTCTAGAAATTACGAAGTGAAGGCGGGACCTAAAATTACGAGTTATTGCTTAATGCAGCCTTTGAAAACTATTTTTAGAGGACAAAGTTGCCTGAGACCTCTGTGTCCGCTGTAGGAACTCATTGTTGCCGCAAACTTACGGCTTCGACTTTTGCGGCAAAGTTTCCATTAGTTGCGAATACACCAGAGAGATATACCATTCAGCGGTAGGTGGTAGGAAGTCTAGAGGAGGAGAAGAACTTGGCGTCTTCTTGAAGTTTATTTCAGGTCGAGTGGGTTGGAAAGTTTGTTCGTTTCGCACTTTTCTCAAATATCTGAGGGTTATCTGGTGATACAGGTTGCAATAGATCCGGCAAGCCCGTCCAGTTGAGGCTAAGTTGAAAGTCGCGTAGTCCAGTGATCAATGGTCGTAGAAAATCATGAAAGAGTGGAACTACTTAGTGGCAGCAAGAACAGCAAAAAGCTCCCTGCGCAGGTCTAAGTCTAAGTCTCTCTGTCCGACAGTTCTAAGGAGCGAAATTGCAATGGGTGCTAGGTGTATCGCCAAAACTTTTTTTCTGGGTGCTATGGAGGCATCTATTGTCGAGGTTAGTGCCGAATGAAGGTGCAGTCGGACTGGCAGGCAATTCTTTGTCGTTTCGGAATGCTGCTTTTGCCTCATGCTCCCACCCAAGATTGCCTTTCTTTCCCTACCAGGCAGGTCTTCAAGAAAATGTTTAGCAGAACTAATATGTCAAGGTGATAAAAATTGAATATACTCCAACAGCAGCTGAGCTTGGCAGTTGGTGAATTCACTAAAACGTCGGAAATCTCCTGGGTTACTTGGTATTAAAAGTAAAGGCGATTAGCTTCGCTCAAACGGATACGGAATATTTTAACCCCATTTAGAAGGGTGGATAGTGGCAATGCGACGTAACCTCAATACTCTACTTTCCTCACATTCCAAATCCAGAGTTATTAGGCCATGACTCGATAAAAGAGCAAACAGATATCATTGGCGTAGTTCAAGTATTAGAAGTAGGACATTATGGTTCATTGAACTCCTCCACGCCTTCCGGACAAGGCAGTGTGAAAAATGACACTGGTGACAAGGAAAAATAATACCGTCAAGAATTTGCAACTCCGGTGGACTCCACTTTATACCTCAAATTCATCAGGGATTTTACCTCGGTGCTAAGTACAATTTTGCTCCATTGTAAGTCCTTCTCATTATAGCTATTACCCACTCTGGGATACCCTCCTACGTGGAGTACTCGAGATACACTTCCTGCTCAAGCTGTCGAAAGACCTCTCGAAATCAAGAAGGTGAAGCAAATATCTAAACTTCGCGCACTGCTCCAATTGATCTGGATTTTGTTGATGTGGTTAATGCCGGAAGATCTTGGGAGGAAACCAGTTTGCTCTCTGTCAATCAAGTTTTCGAAATGTTCTTTGGTGCATTCCAGAATTATTCTGCTATTATTTTTGCGATGTCAGAGAAAACACACAAACTCCGCCAATTGTCGCACTTAAGACCGGTGTTCTTCCTTGGAATTGTAAAGATCAGCCCTTCGTTCAACTATCTGGGAAAGGTCTCGGTTTCCCAGAATTTCCGTACAAGCGGAAGTGGTAAATCAGCAGACACTGCAGCACCTGACCATAGACCCTAGTGGCTTTACTTCGTTTGAGTGCATTGACGGTCAAAATTATTTCTTTTCTATTTTGAGGCGCAGTCCTCTGTACCTGTACCTGTGACATTTTGATCAGATCGCTGTGTAGGTGATCAAATGGGGCATCTGAAAAATCAAAGTTGCCTAGAACGCTGTGATTGTGGCGGTTAACCTCGGATCATTGGAAAGGCATTGCATGGGCACAGCAGCAATTCTAATGACTACAATTCAGCTTCGTAATCATTGGTGTTCCAAGCAATGTTTTCTCATAACGATTTTGATACAGTTTTTCGTCAACGGCGCACCGAGATTTTGCACTGAGATCAGCCAGGTTGTAGGATGGGCAGAAATCTTTCTTGTGTAGTGTTGCTGGCATGTATTCGGTCTTTTCTGCTGAAATGTCACACAGGAAGAATAGTCAAAATCAGTTGAAGGCTTTAAGACAGATTTGGTATTTAGTCGTTTGTCTAGTACCCCGTTGTCCACTCATATCTGATATACACTTGAGGCTTACCTGATGCTAATGTAAACTAGTTAGTGGACTTTCGCTCTGTCCGATCTTAGCTGGGCAGCATAGACCAGATGTCGATGGTTGCTAAAAATATGAAGAGCCTTCCCGTCTTAACGGCTAGGACAAAACCAAATAGCTACCTGTTGTAGACACTGTAATCTTTCTTCCTGTTTGATAATTTTCTCGAAGAAAAATTCCAGATGCTTTAGGGAAAGAGCACCGATAGGAGCATTGGGCCGCTACTGCCAGGGATGACACGGTTCAGAAACGAAGTTGTAATAGCGCCATGGAGCGCTGCTTTGCTGTTTGGAATCCTTCATGCGTCCACGCTACGCGGTTCTCTTGATATGGAGAGACTTTGAGAAGGTAATACAGCCTGGCTAAGATACCAGTAATGATCCAAAATCTCGCAGGCGTTTATGTCTAGAGTAGGCAGTAGACACTATTTGCCTTCTGAACGAACTGAACCGGGGGTTGATCCATTGACTTGACAATTTGAATAATGTCTTGCTCCTGTATGTCTCAAAATTGTTCTTTAGTGGCTAGGATAGACGAATTTGCGTGGTCGTTCGAAAGTAGATTAACGAGTTTCTTCAAATGTGTGACTACTTTCGAGATTAGACGCCCAGTAGACGGATGGAGTCCCCGGAATGTCACTCAAGGCAAGACCGCTGTTTCTGGATAAACTGTTAGTTAAAACAATGGATCAAATGGAGTCGGTTTTGATCCCACACATAATTATTTACCATTTTTATTGTTATATGACCACACACTATCGGCTTTGATATTTATAATCAATTTTCCGACATATTTGATGGAATTATTTATTATTTGAAATGATTTTGCTTGCAATTATTGCTTTGTGACTTAAAATGCGATCGCTATTATCACCAGAGAGAACGCTTACGGACAATATCAGGGCAGTATCTCTATGAAGCTTAATTAATGCCTCACCAACTTATGGCTGATCAATTTTGTTTGATAACCTTTTATATTTTATATTCTGAATTATTTGATGCTAGTCTTTATTTTGTTTGTTTTTTCTCCGGAATATTAAATGCTAGATGTAAAATTTGTAAATCGGCTGAAACAAAGTTGTTTGTTGTTGAATCTTATGGTGATCGGTTGAAGTTTGTTCACTTTGTGATTTTCCATCGTTTCAACTCGCGAGGTATCTTGTGTTAAATTGTGTTATTCTTTTGGAAAATACTGTTTTTCTAGCAATTTTCCACCTTCTTTTAGCTAGCATCCCATGACAATTGGGACTTTTGCTTTCCGGTGACTTAAATTGCAAAAGATTTGTGAAAATCAAGGTTGCTGGATAAATTTTGATATTTTTAGTTTGGCTATATTTAGCAAAATGAATAAAAAGAAAGATAGAGAAATAAATAAAGTCGTGTTAACTAGATTTGCTAACTTTGGTCGAAGAAATTTCCGATTCTTGTGTTTTGTGTGGTATCAATTGAAATTCTATTAAAATATTCTGTGGTGGCAATCGCGATATTGCTGTGTCTATTTTTAAGGTTTTGTTTGCAAACTGTGGACTGTGGACCCCCAGACATGCAGTGATTGAGATCTTTCTACGTTGAGATTTAGGGGGGTCCCCATACATGTAAAAGCGGGGTGTGAAAATTTTTGTCACCAAATATAGTCATGTGGGGTATCAAATGAAAGGACTCGATTAGTACTTTCCGAAGCCGGTATTAGTTTTGAGATTTGTTAAAAAGGCGGGGAGTGCGAGGGGTGGAAAGTGATGATTTCTTTAACGGACCCATTTTCAGAAACTACCCAACTGAAAAATCTGAAAAAAATCATGAAGCTGCCTCTATATGGTGCCCAGGCCTCAAAATACTCCTTAAGTCGATATCTGTTCAAATTAAGTTATTAATAGTATATTACCTTATTTTTGGGAAAATTGAGTAAAACCCCCCTTAAATTTATTAAAGTTGGTAGTAGTATAAAATATAACATGAAGCATACTATCTCCAAGTTTGATCAAAATCATAGTATTAGTAACAAAGTTACAGTAGCTCAAAATTGTCTTTGCCGTGTAAATTTACAACCCGAAGTACTAAATCTGACATGCTAAATGCATATTCTTAAAGGACTATGTACAAATGGGGTAGTTCTACACTCAAATATACTCACACAAGAAGCAAACAAAACCTTTCATACCTGAAGCGCCCAGCTTCCGGTTTTCCGACCTGTTTAAGTGTTGTGCTTGCCTGCCTTCGATGTTGATGAGACAGCCTTTCTTTCGTTTGATGCCGAAGGGTGTCATGGACCCCCGGCGCTTAAATTAGAGATGACTTTCGCTTTCCATGGTTTTTGTTGAAGACGCATGACATCCATGCATTTCCAAGAGGCTACGTGTCATGAATCTACTGATATCGGCACGAGTCAGGTTTGTCTTTCAAGGAGTAGCTTTACTGGCTTGTTCGTCGGCTAAGTACTTCAAATTCAGGCCGCCCTCTTGGTTGTTGCCCATTGATCAGGGTGGTTGTGTTAATAGACTGTAGTGTGTTGCGTGTAGTTTACTGTTGAAGTCTTGAATACAGTGCTCTAACAAGCTTCAAGGCCCTGATCTAATTAGATTGCCGTGTTAACGTGTATGATTACTTCCATTTGTAGCATCTAAACAAAATCAAATATTTCACACTAACTAATTTTGATGCCCCTATTGTCTCTTGTTTCGCAGTTTCATGAACAGATTGTCTGATTGTCAACTATGCGATATCTTCTGGTGAATTCTTGACAGACAATATCGTTGACATCGAAAAAGTGGATACGCCTTGCCTTCAGCTGTTGAAAAGTCTTCTGGGTCAACCTGTCCACGTGTCTTATCTCATTGGAATATCCAGCTTTATATTCAACGAAAACTGTAAACAGAGCGGAACACTTTGACTTTTGCGTTCCTGACTTCGAACCGCACTTTATAGTCTACCTTTTCCAGTGGCTCTAGGCGTTTATACGGAGTAAAAAAGGTAGGCTGTTTGTCTGGCTTTCTCCCCCTTGGAAACTACTCAGCTGTCGATGGGAATCCTGGGTTTTAAAAGAGCAGGGAGTGAACAACCGTCTCGTCACCAATGCGAATTTTCAGCAACCGGATGCGTGCAACCGGTCTCCTGGGAATCTCGTCATAGGAGTTGACTTTAAACTTTACGCCCTCCCTTGCGTCGCTGATCGAACCGAGAAAATTCCTTGAGAATTGGTCCTCGCAAGTTATAATATGAAATCTACGGGCCACCTGAGAGAAATTAAAGCAAGCGATGGATCGCCTTTGGTGTCTTGAAAATGCTTAATGATCATCTCCGACAGTCTGGCCTCAACACTGGTCCACACTTTCTGTGCTTGTTTGCCGCCAGCGGAATTGCCATCCGCCAGGGCCACATGTAAGTGGCTCCTCGCTACATCGCAGAAGGGTTTCACGCTTCGTGGCTCATCAGCTGGCTTTTGCTGCATTCTTTTCCTGGCTCACCTGCCAGGCGTTTGCTTTTATATTCCTCAACAAACGCCTAGTATTTAGCAAGGTCCTTTTCATCTAGCTCGGCGGCAGTACCCGCTTCCTTATTCTTAGCAATCTTGGTGAGAATATGCATAGCCCTTTGGTTCACGACTCTAGTGGACCTTGTTTTAGTCGGTTTCCGGTGACCAACCCTCTTGTCACTATTTACTTTCGAGCGATCCCCGACGTCGACTGTTTCGCGTTAGGAGTACTATATCTGGTACTGGTAGCTTGATAATAGTGTTCTTCACGCTGGAAACCACTAGCCCCCCGTGGTTTCAGCATAGCGTTGCTACGGCTAGCACCACATGTACTGCTCTCAACGGCTACTGTCTCCTGGCTTATTGCTAGTAGCTCATCCTTCGATGATGTGTCTGGCTTGAATTTACATTTCTCGCGGTTTGTTATGTTTTTTGTTAATTGAGTCCATGTCTTGGTCTCACGAGTAGTCCGGGAAGAATATCCACCCTGGCTAGCCCGGCCACCAGGGTAAGGATCTTATTTGAAATTGAAGGTGTGTATTCAGAATTCGCATACTAAAGACGAAGCTCCCCATTGACCACGCAACCCTCAGCAAATGCTGTTCTATCTTGGGATCCTATTAGCACCTTCTCCAATGCAGTTAGATCGATCCCCGGGCTGTTGCTTCGGCACATCCATACGCCAGATCCATTCGCCCCTAACAAAAGACCAGCGAACAATTTCGTCAGCTGGATAAGGTTACACCCAGCCCGGCCCTACACACCTTGGCCCGTCTGAAGACGGTTTCCAGCAGATACCCCGAAAGGTCCTATGCGGATTTGCCGAATTATGCAACTTTAACCTAAAGAATAATTAGACCAGGCTGCAGTGAGCATTTTTGGTACAATATTCGCACAGAGCGTGTGGATCACAAGCTTTTCGTGCAGTGGATAGTTCACACATTATCTTTGTAATTTGTTTCATAACATCAGGCTAGACGTATTATGCTATGTTTGTGATAAGAAGTATCTAATACCTCGGGGGAAAACAGTACCCACTTTAACTCTCGTAGTTGCATTGCTGAAAAACACTGCGCTGCTGGAGTGCTTTTAACGTCAAATGCATTTGGAATTCCAGATCAGAGTTTCTCTATGATGTTTTATTTAGTTAGATAGGTATTAGGTTCTGTCTGTCGAAAGGACTTTTCCTCGCGACATGAATTCCAATTTCTCCATTCGGCTTCGTAAATCGGTTTTCCACACAATAATCTTTCCGAACCCAGACCGCATATGAGTTAATTAGTAACTGCCTTGCTGAGTAGGAAGCAAGGTCCTCTGAGGGCTTTCAGCAGGCTTGCTGAGAGATCCTTTCAAGCTTGCAATATAGTTACGTTTTGGTCTAACTGGGCGAGAATAGGAATATTAGATAACATAGGCCAGACATTTACTGAAATAAATGACAGGCATCATAGATTGCCTCTTCCAACCAACGCTTTTAATTTTGTGTTGGTTACTTTTGTAGATCTTGGAGTTGCTGTCTGTGGTCGTCTGAATCCAGGAAAATGTCAGTACGTATTAGTCTAGTAATAGAACAGTCACGCGGGGGGCGCGGGACTGCGAGGCACTGTATAAACCCTCTGGGTTTTGATTGAATATGGGGAATACCATGCCTTTTATATCCATGGAAAAATCTTCGAAAATAGGCCTCGGATGAAAACCCAGATCTTACACTTCTTCAAACACTTACAGTCACAATGATTTGCTTTTGACCATCTGCATTTCAGATAAGCTGGAATTTGCTGGTTCACTGACTTCTAGAAAAACTGCTTGAACGATCAAGGTTTCGATACATTGTTTGGTGAGTTGCAAGATAATTTTAGTTATTATCTTTGTGATGGCATTGTGCATGCAGATACCCCTACAATTATCATCTTTGGAATCATAACGATCATACCCTTTTTCGACTCTTCGGATTTCAATCCCTTCCTTTCATCAATCCGCTTTTACGATTCCGCAATCACCCAGGTCTTATTTTAGCCCTTCGGAACGTGGCCGACGACCTGTGTATTACCGGAAAAAGGAGTATTTTTGAAGGCAAAGTTTGGTAAGCATATGCCCCATTTCGTGATGTGATACTCTGTGACAACCGTATGGAATGGGCAAGAGTAGGTACGCGTTCATATGGTCCAGTGCCTTTCGAAGGATTCCTACCCGCTAAAAATGGGATACGTCCGGGTTAAGTGGTGTGAAGTGGTTTCTTATCCAGATGTGAGCAAAACTTTTCTGTGATGTTGTGATGCGCTCGTCCTCTTTTTATGTTTGCTGAGTGCCAGTCTAGTTTTCCTAGCGTTCAAGAGCAAATAGTTGATGGTTGTAAGAAAATATTAACACACTGTTTAGGAGCTTTAAGTTTAAGATTGTGGCAAACTCCCTATCCGATGGCTTGTTTCGTCCGCTTCTTCTGTATTATCTTTTTTTAAGCCTTATAGTGGTAATGAGCCTATAAAAGAATGTTCTTAGCGATACGTTCAGTGTTTAAGGTCAATTTGAATCAACATTTTTCCCCATTTAAATTAACAAATTTCTTCTAATTTTAAAACTACACTTTCTCGAGATTCAGCCGTAAAGGTCATATCTAAATGAATAATATGGGAAAGTATCAGAATCAAGATAGAATTAGGGGTGTCCCTAGCCTCATTTGCAACTAGGAAGCAAAGGTTGAAACCTTTATTCATAAAAATAGCTCCCAGCAAGGCAGGCAAAGTTTAACGAAAAAAATCCTTTTTTCCTGAGCGAACAGAGGACTCTCAAAAGCATTCCATGTTTTCAGCTCTCCAATAGGTCAATTAACAACTTTTCCAAAACAACTTTCATGAAAATTGAAAAACTTTTAAAACTTTCACAGCATTTACCTTTCGCTACCATAAAACTTAAAAAAATCCAAAATCCAAAACATTGTTAGATACTTATCGATGTGTTTTCATACTTTCTAATGTTTCAGATTGTTTCGGAAAACAGCGCCCAACAACGAAACGAAAACTTTCAGAACGGCCATCTTATCGTCCATCAAACAAAAGTTGAAAAACATCAGCCGAAATGAAAGGACATTACACCTGGGATTTCAAATTTTCCACAACTAGAACAAGGAGTAGCGGCCGGTTTGGAGTGGCAACTTCAAGAATTGACATTGTGCCCAATGGCGTGGAGTGATGTGAAAGGGAAAAACGAAGGAAAATCAGTGAAATTGGTCTACAAATATATATGTAGCTTGCGATAAAAAAAAACAATTTCCGTTACAGCAGTTGAAAGTGGAAGCATTGTGCCAAAAACTATTGAGAAAAAGTTTATCGTTTCGAATTTTTAGGTTTTTTTTTCCGGGTAGTTGTGCTTTTTTTTTGTTCACTAACGAAAGGATCGGAAAAGTTCTCGTCGTTTTTTCCGAGAGCAAGAAAGGGAGAGAGAATTTATTGCATGGAAATGAATAATTTATTGACGGACTAGTGGTACCAGCAGCGGGGTCTTCTGGTGTAGTAAGGATGTAGCAAATACACATATAATAAGAGACAGTGCTGTGAGAATTTCCCGAAAATTGAGTATGATTCTACTGAAAATGCTAGTGCAATTTGTGGTAGATGTGAATCTGCAGTTACCCGTGCAAGTACAGTTCGAATTATCAAAGTAACGTTCCAACCAACACTGACAATGCCTTCGTTATCTTCATTACATGCACCGCCAAAATACAGCAGCGCCATGGTGGAATTTCTGTGATAATTAGGCTCCAGAGAACGGCTTTGCCGACAATTTTCAGACAAAAAACTTACGGAAAATGGCGCAATGCTACTTGGTCCTTTTGGTTCTCGTTTTGTATTTGGGTAAGTAGGCATCTGTATTTAATCCTATTTAGTTTACAATCTCTTTTCCCTGCCCTTCTGTAATATGGTTTTTTGTTGCCTCTCTGAATTCCTTATGAATGAACAGGAAGGACATTGCTTGTTGGCTGTGATAAGTGGAAATGTACTTTGTTGGGGAAACTTAAACTTTCAGCTAAATTGCGGAAAAGCCGTGCTATGGACGATAAAATGTTTGGGATGCATGTTAAGTGATCATTAGTAAGATAGTAAATTTTGTCAGGAAACGTGATGGCCTTTTGAGCGGAAAGACGTGAGAAACGGACAATTTTTGCAAAGTTCGCTTGGATTTAATTTTCCTCATGTAAACTTTTTTCCTGTAGCACAATGAAAATGTAAAAGATTTGTAACTTGTATGCTAGTTTTAAAACGGATTAATCTTGGTCGTAAAGCAAAATAAATATGAAATACATGCAATTTAGGCGGACATTATGTGGAATAAACTTCTTTGATAAGCATCACTTGACTGTCTTCTTTGCAATCCTAAAATTTGAGCACTAGATTTGAAGGCATTTTTTAAAATCGTTTAGATATAGAAGCACATATTCAGCGACTTCGATGAATTGTACCATGTATCTAAAAAAATGAACATAAATCTATAGTTAAAAACGCTATATAATTTGGCGCCCAACGTGGGTGGTACCAGCAAAAACATTTTGTAATGAACTTACGGAAAATAGGAGGACCAGACGATCATCCTAAGTGGCCGAGAACGACCTAGAGGGAAGAGCTATCCCAGAAACCTGAAAAGAAGCGAAATTGACTGTGAAGGTTCGCCCGCAAAGACTGGAGCTCCAACAAGGTGCTCGGTCGACACGTTCTAGCACGCCCCTGTGCTAGCTAGGCTCATGAATTTGTGGGGGGGGTCCTTTGAGCGCTTTGATCCCCCACGTGTTATTAATACAAAATTAACGTGTCTATACTGATGCGTGGGTCCGTACCGGATTTCAAAATAGACTACAAACAAAAAAATTCGTGGCGGCCTAACGATGAAACCAGATTGCGAGCTAAAACTGAAAAATTAAAAAAAAACCGACTCAACCACCTGCGTGGAGACGGAAGTCTTCGGACCCGAGTGCCACGATCGAGAGGGACGATCCACGACGGATCATAGTCCCGATCATTGTTTCTTCTGACTCAGATATTTATTGAGGCGCGGCCCCTGAGGTTCCCTACCATCCTTGATATCCTGAGGATATCCCAATTAAGGTTTTGCGGGGTCAAGAAGGAAGAGAGAGGGAAGGGGAGAGGGAAGTCCTCAAATAAAAAAAATTATTCACAATACATGTTATGTTCATCCACTCCAAACAAAAAAACAAAAAAAAATAAATATATAAAAGTAAAAGGAAATTTAAAAATAATAATATATAAACGAAAAGAAAACTTAAATTAAATAAAAAAAAATATATAAAAAAACAAGTCGGGAAACCGGAAGCTTTTTTACCTGAAGCGTCACTTCAGGTAAAAAAAGTTTTGTGTTTCCCTTTGTGAGGAGCATAACGCAGTTCTTCATTCGCTGATAGCATTGACTGGATATATTTAAATCCCTCAGTTCTGGCAATGGCAGTAGCCTGCCCAGAACTGAGCGATTAGAATATCTCGGATCAATGCTATCAGCCAATGGAGAACTGCGTAATGAAATTGCTTAACCCATTAACGCAACCTGGACGCATTGAGATTCCACAACTGGTGTTCTTTGTGATCGACGTATCAGCCCACGTCTCAAATCTAAGATTTACTGCAATGTTGTCCGTCTACTGGTCTCTATAGTTCTAAGTGTTGGCCGACTATAAAAGACAATTAACGGCGTCTTGCGGCAATGGAGACGAAGATGGTGCATTGCACTGGTGGCTTGACACGTTTTGATCACGTCTGAAATGTGGATATCCGCGGTCAATATGGAGTTGTACCGATTATGGAAAAACTGCGAGTGAGGCGTTTTCGATAATACGGTCAAGTAATTCACGCTGACGAGAATTCACTTAACAATATTGGTCTGAACATCGAAGTCAGTGGTAAGCAACCAAAAAGCCGGCCAAAGCAACGGTGGCTTGATACGCTGGATGGGGATTTAAAGGCCTCGCGATTGCATCCTCTTCAGGAATTTGATAAAATAAAATGGCGAAACCAATCACGAAGAGCTGACTCCGGCTGTGAACAGGGCAAAGGCTGAAGAAGAAGAAGAAGATTTGAGGAGCGACGAGTACGCGGCAGCTCCGTGTCACATACCTAAAAATTCCATTAACCTCTACTTGTTTAGAAAACGATTTAAATAAATCAGTTGATGGAAAGCCCTCATGCGTTCACACTCTGAGTTTAATATTATTAGAAAAATGCCAAGAGTTTAACCTACATCAAATATAAAAAGGGCGGGGGAAAATTAGATTCTTCTTGAATGGAATTTTAATATTTCACTCGAATGTCAATTATTCTCGTTAATTACGACGTCAGCATCTAATTTGTATGGCTTAGGATGCTGTTAATTCGCAAGAAATTGATAAGTTTGAACTGCTATAACTTTGGCGCTAATAGTTGGATTTTCATGAAACTTGGCATGTGTATGCATGGGGCTCTCCCCTATATCGGTGCCTTAGTACCTAGGATGAACTTAAGGGGAGTTTGTCAGTCAATTTCTAAAAGTTGGTAATATACTATTAGTAAATTTATTTGAGGAGATATCGGAATGGGACATATTTTGAGGCCTAGATTTCATGTAAGCGCACGACCCTGATTTTTTTCGGATTTTTTAGGTTCGGTAATTTCCAAAAATGAGTCCTGTCTTACTCTAAGTGCGTACATTTTGACTCCTCACTCGCGTACTTTGCAATGCAATTTGCACTAAACTAATATCAGCTGCGGAAAGTACTAATCGAGACCTTTCAGCTGATACCCTACACGACTATATCCGGTAAAAAATTTTTTTGAATCCCCCCTTTGCATGTATGAGGAGCCCCCCTTGAAACAGCACCTAAATTTATGCCACTCGTTGTATGCATCGAATTTCATAGTTCCCATCTGTCCACCAAATTTCGTTCGTATCGGTTTAGCCGTTTTGAAGAAAAGCGTGTATGACAGACAGACAGACAGCGAATCGATTTTAATAAGGTTTTATTTTTCACAAAACCTTAAACAAGAAAAGAAATGAGATCAAAACAAAAAAATAAGACTTACACGTTGATTCATTCCGAGCTCGGCGTGGCGAGTATTTATGGTTGTCCTGTTTCTGTTTGTGGATAAAAATATTTAGACCATTAAACTACGAATTGCATAATTGCATTATCTTCTAATTCATTTTCCCTGAGGTACCAAAACTCGACCCGAATTTCTCTTCAAAATCACTTTACAAATTCGTAGTTTCTTCTAGGGCTGGTTTTCGATACATCGCGTTGCGTACGGTTAGCAATGAACCACGCCAACAGGTTGCCATAAAAAAAACGATATTTTCCTTGAATCGACTCCGATGAATGGACTGGTGGATGGGCCGGAATAGGTCGAGTAAAGCGCCGTACGACAGAACCTCGTCGAATAAAATGTACTAGACTGAAGGATAGTGTTTGCTGCCTGTCGCCCAAATGAAATTTGATTTTGTCTGTTCATTACCCAACAAGAAGCAAAACGTTCGTCACCCTCGACCGCCTCAATTGCAAGAAGATGATGATTAAGCACTGGAGGCGCTAGCGATCAGCTTCAACCCTTTCACATTGCAATTAGACCCAGTATTGCGCTTTTATTTGGGACTTACACAACTTAGCTTTAATCAAAAACCTTTTCACGAGTCCCTCGATCGCACTCGTACCTCATACAGTGTCATCGGTAATTCGTTAGAGTCCTTTTTTCGAGCTCCGGCGATCTGAAATTGTGTTCGATTGGCACTCCGAATCGCAAAAAACTAACTCGTTCACGACAAAGTTAAATTCTACCAATTTATTTAAATTTTCCATTCTCCCGTTCAGGCCTCTTGCCCTATCCAACTCTAATCTCTCCAAAAGGAACGAAAATCCACCGGCAAAATCACTCGCTGTTCCACGGAACAGGCACAGATCAAAATCACTTCACATACACACTTCAGCCTTAGCCTTCACAACTTCTGTGCCAGCTTCTTGGATGCACACTGTGATATTCTCTAGATTGGGCTGCGAAAATGACACTTTTGGTTTGCATTATGATATTACCGGAATAATTCTAACACCGGAATGTCCACTGATCACTGGAATATCTATGGTATTCACATCAACTTTCAATCACAGCGTTGGTGTTGAACAAATCATCTCCGGTCATTCCAGGTTTATGTGGCACACCCGCTTGGATAACAAATCAATCGGCGTTTTTAAAACAATCAGAACCTTGCTCTGTTCCAACGTATAATATCTCTTTACACTCCTGGCTGTGTCGAAGTGGGAAAGATTGGCTGCAACACCGGGAGTGTGGACGATATCGTAAAGGACCAAGTCACTAACAAGAGGATTCACCTTCAAGAGTAAGGATAGGGGCTGCCTGATACCACCAGATGCTCCAGCGAAATTCCTCGATCGTTCTCTCCCATCTTCCTTTCACCGATCTTTCTGGTGTCAACTAAAAAATATTTTTTTCCTCGTCTCACCGGCCGTTGCACAGCTGTTCAACCAAGAACCGGTCCCCATGCCGCTACGCTTCTGTTGAGAAGCACTACAATTTTCGGAGCTCATTTCTCGCAAATCTTATTGAATCCCATTTTATCGTATTGAAAGTAAATTGTCTGCTGTAAATAACAGATACTTATTCAATTAGATTCAAGGCACTAATTAATTCTTTAATCGACGTTTTCCTCCTTTTACATTATGGCGCCCAATGTGGGTGATATTTTAAGAGTAAATTTTACTTCATCCAGAAACGTCATCAGTACTGGCGGAGTTAGGGCACCAGAGGAAATGAATACCTGCGAAAATATAGCAACGAGCAAGTTACCTACCTTCTGGTGAAATTAACAATATAGAACGTAGTCATGTTGTAAGCAAATATTGAACTTTTGACTTGTTTAACTGTGAACGAACAAATGTTATTAAATGCAGAACAGAGTTCGCTGGCGGTGCTTGGATAATCGTTTCACATTGAAAATGACGGAAAACATGCTGCTCTAGCAAAGTTTACCTTGCACTCAGCTTTAAATTACGTATGATATTATTCATACTTTTAATAATGAGGGTGCTGTTAGCGGAGTTTTGTGTACAAATATGCAAGCAAAAGTTATTAATGAAGACATGAGTACGTATTTGAAATTCTGAAAAGATAATTAGACGCAGGAATTCTCGTCTCTATAGTGCGGAGGAGGAGCGGAGGTGACTTCGTAACAGGAGAGTAGGGACTGCGTTAAATCGACTGTTGGCAACCACGAGGGTGGAACCATACAACCAGCCGAAAGTTTGGTCAATTTCGACTTTTCTGTCCCCCGGCACCTGAATACTGCTCGTCCAAAGTACGATCAGAAAAGTTAGTGAAATTGGCTGAAGTAACTCTCGCTACAACAAAGCCAATAAAAATAATCAATGAACCTCCATCTTCTTCTTTTTCTTCAGTCTTTGTCCCGTTCACAAGTGGGGTCGGCTCGTCGTGATCGATTTCGCCATTCGGCTCTATCAAATGCCTGACTTAAATGCAATCTCGAGGCTTTTAAATCCCATCCAGCGTATCAAGCCACCGTTGTTTCGGCCTGCCTTTTGGTCGTTTACTATCGACTTCGATGTTCAGACCAATCTTGGCAAGTGAATTCTCGTTAGCACAAATTGCGTGACTATACCATCGAAGACGCCTCTCTCAGAACTTTTCCACAATCGGTGCAACCCCATAACGATCGCGGATATCCTCATTTCGGATGTGGTCAAAAGGTGTGACGCCACTAGTCCAACGTAACATCTTCGTCTCCATTATCGCAAGACGCCGTTTATTGTCTTTTATAGTTGGCCAACACTCAGAACTATAGAGAGCAACAGGACGAACATACTTTCTAAAAACTAATTAACCGGTAGTTCGAGAGCGCATCTCAATTGATCATGCAATGTCGGTAGATGGATTCCGGGGGCTAGAATTTGGAAGGGTAGAAGTTTCGGTTGTCAAAAGGCAAACAAGGAAGAACAGAAATTGCAAGTTGAGATTTTTGGCAGAATTTCAAATTTGCCTAGGAAAAGGTAATTATCCCAAAAAGTGGGAGAATACCTGCAAATCAACAACATCTGCGAAGCATGAAAAAAAGTATAGTGAAGCGTACTTCGAAGCGGATATCTTGATGCGTAGCTTGGTTGTTTCTCCAATCGTGAGTACTTTAAGCTCACAATCACATGTCTGAGGATGCCTTTGTGTCTTTAGCATTGAAGTAAACTAGGGGACTTACCGCAAATAACCGAGCGGTACTCACATACAACGGGAGTTTACCCGAAATATGAGAGTCCAGGAGCTATCCCGGTTCCCATGGTACCAGCATACCCCTGGTAAGTTTTCGTGGCCAATTACCACTTCAGATGAGTCCCCGTGCAGACTCGGGTCTGAATGCCCTGATTAGGCGTTTGGAGCATTCGCCTACTGCATCATGGCCGGTAAACCAAAGTGAGTACAGTGTCTCTCGGTGCCACCACTATGGAGGTTCTCCTCGGCCATATTTTAATAGCGTCAAAAATGGAATGATCGCCTCAATACGATTTCTGATTGCATGCGAGAAAAACTGAATTTCTGACTATCACTATTAGTAGCAACGTCTTGCCAGAAACTGAGCGATTTAAGGATCTTTAATGAACGCAATTAGCTAATCGTAAACTGTGGAATGAAATTGGTTCACAATCCCCACAGCTTGGATAAAGTGACGCTCCAGAACTAGGTTTTAACAAATGTCACAAAACCTACCACGGTGCTGTTCGTGCTGTCGCCCCCATTGAGACGCATGCACTATATGACCACATGCGAAATAAAAACACCTGTCATCGATGGGGCATGGCATCCTTTCTAGAAAAATTGCGAGAGGGACGTCTTCAATGGTATTCAATAACAACAGAAACAGCAGATGGCGGAAGTTCCAAGTGTGCCATCATGCGGATGTGACTAATTGAAGAGAAACCTTTTCCACTGTTTGTGGTCCGTGGCATGGAGGTGCCTTGGACTAGCACCTAACTAAAAACAGACAACTTGCCGCTTCGTCCAGGGCAGAGGCAACTCATCAAACAATACCTAATCCAGGACCCTGTCAAACCCCAAACAAAAATGAAACTCTGCTTTGGCCTGAACTTTTTTGCAGGTATTTGCTCAATATTATACGCATATATGTCGTATTTGCGCATTTTTATATAAAGGAGTTATTCCCTTGTTTGCTGAGAAAGACAATTTTGGATTATTGGGTAGGTGAAGGCGGAGGCTCCCAACAAGCAGGATTCTGAGGTGAGGAAAGTGTTTAAACCGATCTTAGTTTTATGACTGATTTGACGCGAGTCTGCAATGCTAACTGGAAAAAATAATGAACTGCCTTATTCTTTTTCTCAATGGCACAAAACCCTCTACGGATTGTAACGTTGTGGAAACCATTCCCTTTTTGATTAAAAGGGGCTAAGGATTACATTACACTTTGGAACCAATTTGTACCCTTCTTCTAATTTATGGACTGATGAAGAATCTATTTATGTCTACCAAGTCTCCAAGTACACTACTTTTACTTACTTTTAGAAGTTAATATACCCTATGACCTTTTAATTGGCAATTTTTACTGCTGGCTCACAATCAACCTTTCGTTGGGTTTCACAGGAGTTATATTTTCATTAAACGGATACCTGAACATTCGCCCACAGGGACGGCCAAAGGTAACCTCTATCTGAAGCTCTATACTCAGTTATGAACTCGAAAATATTAACGATTCTTTTGCCTGGTTGCCTTAGTTTTACATATTCCTAGCAACGGTTTTCACGCCATTTTATTTTCAGAAATAAGATACATTGCCAGTACTAATAGCCAGCAGACCAGCAAGCGGTCTCCAAAGGCCCAAAAATCTGATTGGTTTTTGAGGGCCTAAAGAGTTATCCAGGAACCTATCACAACAGATGCAGAAGGAGGAAGTCTCACAGATTTAGCAAGAATGGTAAAGCCCATGCTAATTGCCGAAACGTCAACCAGTTAAAAGCGGTGCGGTCCTTTTTAAGGGTTTTGCAAGATTGTAACAGTGTGTGGGATTCTCTACGCTTTAAGCGACCAAACATTCCGTCCTTCGCATCCTCCTTGCGCGTTCCGCTTTTCCAAGTTCCTCCTGAATATTTTTGATTGCGAAGTTCGCCGTTCACTTGTCTCCTTCCGACTTCAATATCTCTTCGACGATGTTGTGCGGGCTTATGTTGATTTTCAGAGAGTCTTCCAGACTCTTCCTCTCTGAGTTAAATATTCCAAGTTAAATAATGGAATATAACATTCTCCGAGCTCTCAGGTGCGCAACCACATTCAGAACAAAAGGAAGAATCATCCAACCTGAATTGGTGCAGATGCTTCCTGTAACCACCATGTTCTGACAGAAATTGCGTCAGATAGTGGTTAATCTCACCGTGTTGTCTCTGGATCCATTCCTCAATACGGGGAATCAAAGCGTTTGTCCAACGGCCCCTCTGTAAGTCATTCCGCCGCTGCGGCCACTTTTTCAGCGACTTTCGCCTTGCCCCCTTTCGGTATTCTGTATCGTTTTCGGGGCGATTCATTCTCCTTTCCTCGTGCAGAGAGCGTGCCTCACTTACCAGAATATCAATCGGAATCATTCACGCAATAACACACCCTGCTCCACCTGATATTGTTTTGAAAGCGCTGCACAGCCTTAACGCCTCTAAGCGGTAAATCAGAAGTAAATAAAAAGTAGCTTTGTACGGATGAAAGGGGTAAGTCACTCCCGAAATATATATCTACATTGAAAAATAAAAATTGTACTTTGGAGGAAGCTACTTGTCTATCAATTTTATATTCACTCTCCTCCGATTACTCTCTCACGCTGGTGCTTCCTCCCAAACTGATGTCGCGTATAATAATGTGGAGCGAACCACCTCCGACCACAAGTAATCTGCGGTTGTATCGTCGACATCCAATGTTAAGCATCATCTGCGCTAAAGATATGCTGGTGTTTGCGCTTTCTTACAGGCATAGTCCAGGTGTCCTTGAAACTGATTTGAGCGTCAATCATTACCCCCAAGGTAATTCGATTCAAAGTGTCCCCACCAAAACGAATGTTAATCGTATTCCTCTTACGGTTGGAAATCGAGACCGCCTCCTTCTTTTGTTCCGCGAGGTCAAGCGGAACAATCTCCAGCCACAATTTTATGGCGCTAATGTTCTCGTAAGGGTACATTTCAAAGTCTTCAGGTTGTTTCGCGACGACAAACATAGCTAGATCATCTGCAAAACCGATTATCTTGGTCTCCTTTGGCATGGGAAGGACAAGCAACCCATTGTACATCACGTTCCATAGGAGGGGACCCAACACTGAGCCCTATGGTACTCCCGCCGTGACGGTGTACCGCTTGCATCCCTCATCCGTATCGTACAAAAAGTGTCCTCTCCGGGAGGTAGTTTTTGAGGAGTTTAGTCAAATGACTAAGAACGCCCGTTTTAGCCAGTGAGCTTTTTATCCACTCCCAACTGGCTGAAATGAACTCATTCTGACGTCTAACTATGTGTCTGCCTGTCTGTCACACACATTTTTCTCGGAAACGATTTTAGCTATAAACACTAAATTTGGTGGAAAGGTGGAAATTGTGAACATTGACCCTTACAGTGAGTTACATTATTCTACGTGGAATTAAAAGGGGTGCCCATACATGCAAAAGAGGGTGTCATTTTTTTTTCACCAAATATGGTCATGTTGGGTATCAAATGAAAGGTCTCGGTCTCGGTTAGCGCATATAATACGTGCTAGGTACCAATGGGAAAAATGTCCACTGGATCGTTTTTATAATGAAAGAAATAAACAAAACCTTTCATACAGCTTCCGACTTGTTTTAGATCACTCGTAAGATGACGTTGGTATATCTCATCAAAACACAACAATGTCTATAGGCCTTCGCTCCTTCGATGTATGATCTAATTTGTGCCTGGACTTCTGCAGGGATTTTCACTTTTCCCTCTTTGTTTTTCATCATATACTCCAAGAAGATTAGGCACGATCAGTAATGGATTCATTTTGAATCCTTGATGTGCGACCCATGTACCTCTATTGGTGTCTTTTTCGACACAGATATGCCAATTTGTGCTATTTTCATTACACCCGGGTTCAAATCCCAGTGACGTCAAGCAAATTTACGTTAGCCTTGGTGCTTGTTCAATGGCTGTAGGCTGCTTGCAGAGCCACAGATGTGATGAACATGAAACTCGTTCAAAATGATGCGGTAAAGAAATGACAATGAGTGCGGAAAAGAGAGTATGGATGCCTTGTGCTCTACAAAAGCATTTCCACTATAAGTTTTACATATACTGTCAAAGATCGCTTCACACATTTCCATATCCTCATCCCCCAGGCATTGTGAACCTTATTAAGTCCTTTTTTTCCCAGAAATTATTCAATGTACATCAGAGTTTTTTTTCCTATCATTAGATTTCTGCGTTTCATCACAAAAATACATCAATATTTTCGTTCAATTTCCATACACAAAATCCAATTTCTTAAAAATTGATTTAGAGCGATAATAATCACACAATACCGCCCATTAACCTAACTTACCAGCTTACTTCCCCTGCTTTCGTCCATCATCTGAAAAGGCAAAGACGATGAGAAATGAATCACGGGCTGAAAAATTGAATTGCACCACGAAGGGAAATTCTAAGAAGCTTATCAAACTCATCGTTTTGTTATCATTTCGTAAACATTCAAGGGTGGAAAGCATTTAAATAGATTCTTGAAAAAATTGTGGGTGTTTTGAGGTAGGCATGTGTATGAGAGTCGTTTTTGCAAGTTATGGGAAGGGGAGGATCGCTTTTGTTGTTATCGATGGCATATCGGTCGTGAGTAAAATAAATTTACCTCTGGGAAAAGTATCAGATCCTGGACTGTCGACGTTTGCTTTTCTGGGCTTTCCAATCCGGGAATGAGGGCAAATGCTGTCACTTTGATGATACTATTTTCAATAATTTGTCCAAGTGTACCAACCACTGGAAAGATACCTTTTCATCAAGATGGATCATTATTTGTATGTACAGAGGCTTAACCTATTTTTGATAGCCTTTACATGAAAATCTAACAAGTGCTCGTTCTTCCATTTTTTCCACAAAGAAAGCTAGCATTAAATACGAACATGAAAAAGTATTTTAGATAATATCAAATTTATTTATAAACTGATTTTTATGTCAGAATTAGATACCCCATTACGACAAAAATTGCACCATATAATGAAAAGTGTGGGACAGGTTTGGAGGAACTGCGATAAGTTAAAGTAGGTAAAAAATAAAGTCACTTTTAGGCTACAGTACCCAAAAACTGAAGGCTGTAAAAGGATGGTCGGCTGAATTGTGTCCACATAATTAACTCTTGGAACCAAACAGCCATCCCCAAGGTAAACTTCTGGAAACGACAATCAATAAAGGATAAGAATAGTTTAATGCTATTGCTAAGACCAAAGCTTATCTAAACTTTAAAAAAGATTAGGACATAGGATCATCTTGTTTCTACTTGGGGCAAATTACAGGCACTATAAGTCCAACCTCATATTGTATATAGTTATCTAGCAGAGCAAGGTACCGTATATTCACCGTCACTAGCTTTGTATTATATGTATTATGTCACCTGTGGCCCTCCAAATAGGGTTCGTCTGTACAATATATCTCAGAAGCAGCCCAAGTATTGGATAAAAAGGGACAAATTTTGAATACAACATTTTCCAATCAAACAAGATCTCCCTACTTTGACAGTCGCCTCGCACCCTAAACGAAATAGTTATGAAACTCCAGGGGACCTAATTCATCTGGCTTTTTCGAACTTAGTCCTAATGTGGAGAAGGTTTGGATAACCACGAGGATATGACCTAACCTTGGTATCAAGAGAGTTAATAATAAATTTAACTAGGGAGGTGGAAAAAGAAGAATAGTAGTTGAGGCCAATCATAATGTGTTTCGGGAACACTAGGTTTAACAGAAAAAGGACCATGTTAGGCCAAAATTTGGTAGTTACCAATGCACGGGGGCGCGATGGTTCAGGAGGTGGAGCATCAGCCTCCCAATCTCGCTGCTCTGGTTTCGAATCTCAGTTGTCATAGGTGACTGTGTTCGCCTTGTGTTTGCCTCGTTGCCATAATCGTATCACTTGCACCGCGTTGAGTGTCATGATAGTGAAACTGAAGCACAATCTGATTATATAAATGCCCTATACCAAGAAGTGAAGGGGAAACACTAATGCATGACTTGGAACCCTCACTATCTCAGCGACTAAGTATAGCTTGCAGGATCTCTAGTCCAAAGTTTAAAAGGAGGACAGACCAAAAGTTCATGCCGGAAGGAAAAAAAGAGAGGTCAAATGCAGCTTCGAGAAAGAATAGGGATACCATGATGTCTTGTAATGGACTCGTCTGAAGGAACTTGGAGAATGAGCGGGAGCAACAACAACTAATAGTCTGTTTCGAATCAATCAACATTTGAAGATATTAATCGAAATATTTCAGGATCATTTTGATTAACATTATTACCAAAGAGAACAAGAAGTCCCGCAGGTTTACTTCCCTAAAATGTTTATGTTCTTTTCATTTGACGGAGCACCCATTTCATCCACGACTTATGGACTATTTTGGATAAAAAGTGTTCTATTAAAGTCATTTTGTTGTCTTGATTTTTGTCATTATCGCTAATTTCTCCACTTTTCCCCACAGAATCAGACGTCTTGTATTAAGCTCATCGCTTTTCGGAAGACTTCCCGCTGGTGATTGCAGGTCACTGTGGATTTTAGCAGGCCTTCCGAAACCATGAAGAAAACTTTACAAGAATACCTTTATGAAATCCGTTGGACAGGGAGCGGCTTTTTTGAGGGAAGTGATCACACCATATATCATAACTACCATCCAGTAAACCATGCGCTCTGAGTCGGTTTCGTAGTCTGTCAAAATATGATATCTATCGTTACCGACTTTGACAATATAAGAAGCAGAAAAGACTATGTTTTCTGCGCCTCGGAAGCATCACCTACAAAAAGATCCTGGCTCCACAGGAGAGACTACATTGTGGAAGAAAGACACTCTATGTGAGTCAATGAAATGAACTTTCCAAACCTTCTAACTAAGTGTGATATAAAAGTCATATTGGGGAGATTCAGACGACACGTTTACACCCATAGCTGCCAATATTTCAATGGCAACAAATTGCGGGTTTTCCAACTGACAACGTCACGCGGTCATTGCAAGTATCTGCATAAAGAAACATCAGTCTCTCCAGGGGAATCTGACAGTATAGGTAAGATCATAGTGATCGAGGTACCAATAAGAATGCCTCCTGGAATCTGGTCTAATAGTCACGTGACAGTAAATACGGAAGCGACCCAGAGAGAAGCCTCAGCAGCAACCATACAATCAACAACTGAAAAATGAGATAATAACAAAAAGTGTAGGCACGTGCTGAGATCTATTGCGAACCTCGTAAAGTGTAGAAATGCCTTCATAGATGAGAAAGAAGGAAACCTGAGAAAACAAACAAGTCTATTCACTTGAGAAATTCAAAAACCAGCTGCATCAGCCGTGGACGATTTATGAACAAGTCAGCAGGATAAAGCCATGCAACCCTTGGTCTTCATCCCTATGAAACAAAGAGGGAAATATGTTTGCGGTGGTTGCCTGCATATTGGTCCCGCTAACTGAAGACGACGAACAAATGTGACCACCACCAAACGTTGAAGGCCAGGCGATTTATCACTAGAGCCAATGGAATTAAAGCCAAACTAGTTAAATATTGAGCGACCAATTACATCAGGTGGTTAACCGGTTGGTAGTTTTGCCGGGGTATCCTATTATCAGATGCCCGATTACAGCTTTACCTTGGATACGTATCATAGGCGCCTTGAAGTCAATAAAAGTACTAGATTTTCATATTATCGGGCGGTTGTTAAGCAGCAGGGTTCGGGGAAACTACCGTATTGGATTTGGCTTATCGAGACTCTATTGCTTTGCGAGCAGACATACAAGCGGCGCTAAGCCAGATGATGCTTCCTTTCGAGGCCAATTTTAGCACCCCTTTTATAACACACAATCAAAAGGTAAGGGGTCAGCCAAAATTCAACTTCCAAATAAAAAATTAACAAACATCACTGTTCTTTTCGGAGTCAATTTTGTCATTCAAATAACCATCGTGATCACACCTTTAGGAAGCCTCTTCTGATTTGGATGTGTTCGTCATTAGAAAGCTTACTTCACCTCTGTTTCGATAATTCCTTTTTTTAACACCGCACAGTTCCAATACAGTTTAACCTGAACTGGAATCTTTCAGTCAATATCCTGTCAGGAAATGACTATTAGATGTGCGCAGATTGCCAAAAAAAATAAAAATCATATTCTACAGGCGAAGGTTATAATCCTGAAGTCACCGTTTGGGGTTTTGCTAAGAGGTAGTTTGATCAAGACATGTTACTACATCGCAAGTTTTCTCCCTTTTAGTCGCCTGTTATGACACACTTGGAATATTTCCAATGGATAGTGGATAAAATCCATATGCGAGATCCAGTCTACACAACCTATAGGAGCAATATCTGTGGTACAAAAAGAGGATGTAGCAAACCCTGGGGCGTTGCGGACGCGGGGCGCTGCTTACGAAATGGAAGTCCCTTTCTTTATTTTCTTCATGCTTCCGAGCCCACCAATCCAATTTATCCTGGTATATAGTCTAATCTTGGGGATCTGGGATATCTCTAATCTTAGCGATGTCCCTTTAGGAGTCGGTTCTCATACACTTCCTCTTAAGGACCAAGAAAAGCGGCACGGAATGAGTTAAAGTTTCTCCATTCAGCTGCGGAAATCGTTGCCCTCCTTAACGAACTTAAGAAGGGACGGACTGTTCTGATCACTCTATGGTGAGATATTTGACTTGCCGAGGCATCTCTCAAATTTTTCATTGTTTACGATGATCAAGTGATTTGGCATGCAAATGACGAACAACTTCCTCGGTCGACCGAGTTTGAGCCAGTGTGATACCAGCCCTTGTTATTAAATGCGGAGACACTTCAAGTAAGAGCGAAATTGAGTATATCCCTGCCTAGAATATAGTCGCCATTAGACCGAGTGAATGAGTCACTCCCATAGCTCGATTGACCGAAATTACGCCTTAGTCTGGCACTTGTCTGTTCTGCAACCGCGGAAAGACTATTCCCTTGTCTGGTAATTAGGAAGCAGTACGCCTTCCCAAGGAAGTATTTGCATTTGTGTTAGGTACTTTCGCTTATTAGCGAAATTCAATATCGATACCAGGTGTATAATACATAGGAATGGGTTTTCTTTTGGGGGTGGACATCCAGAAAACTCATTGTGCTCCTTTTACTGGTTATAGTGCAGTTATTAACAATAGTACTTGATCCAACTCTATAACCATCAGGAATTTTAATATATTCCCTACTTCCATGTATTGGCATCTGGTATTAAATATTGCCTCTATCTGAAATCAAGACGAAAGTGGCTGTGGATAGGTCACACTTTAAGCAGGGGCAACAATTGTATTGCGTGCTACGCCATTCGGTGAAATCCACTCTCCTATGATGGCCAACGAATGGGTGGTCCCAAGAGCACTTGGCGCAGAACAGTAGGAGTATGAGTATCTCGGAAAGTCGTAGGAGGATTTGAAGGGCATTTCAGGAAACCACGGACGGTCGTGGTTAGTTGTAGTTGACGCGCTATACCCCACTAAGAGGTAAATGGCAACCATATACAGGTGCCGCGACCTACTTTGCACAAGTACCAGACACTATCCCAGAACATGTGCACACACGGCACAGAATCTGCAAGCAGTGTTCGCAGATACCCCTAACTTCCCCAGCTGATAGTTTAGTCGGCATTAAATAGTGAGTATTCCCAGTATAACCCCACCTTCTTCCTAGTGAGGTTTAAGCAGCCCTTTATGGATTCATAAGCTTACATAAGCACCCTAGACTGTTCCATTCCTTACAGACCCATCCAGTACAGTCCTCTCAGACTCTCCTCTTCATTTTTTAATGTCATAGCCGCGTACCAGTTTCCGATTCTACAGAAAGGTTCTGATCCGTATAGAGGCGTAACTGCTCCCTTACTGGACAGCTCGTCTGTTGCCTCATTACCTTTCAACCAAACATGTTCTGGAAGCCAGAGTATTTAGACCTTATTGTATGAGCCAAGCGTATTCAGTGTTTCAAGGCAATTCTGTACCAGTTAGAGATCACCTGGTTAGATCTAAGTGCCTCGATCGCGCCTTGGCTCTTCGTCAAAGTAGCAATGTCCTGCGCCTTATACTTCATTTGGAGGTTGAAGGAGGCACATCTGCCTATGGCGTATCTTTGCACATTAAATATGCTAGTATGCTTACGTATTGGTTCAAAGTAGGTTTTCCTTGGACTAATGACCCGACACCCGCTTCTTCTGCATCCGTCAATATGCTAGGTAATCAGTTGTTGGTTTAAGCCGTATGTCATCGCCGCGCCCTCCCAATTTTCCCCGTTACTCTAACGTGTTTCTAAATGAAACTTCATTGTCATGGTATCCCTTGGAACTAATAATTCGAGGTACCACCTAGAAAGAATATCAATCTTCCTTCGATTTAAGCAATTCTTTGCCTTGCTGATACTTTCAGCCATTCTGAAGATTACCTTTCTTGTCCCCACATCAGCATGTGCAGATGAAGAGGAGTTAATCCCTGAAGGACCTCCAGGAATACGGTTGGGCATTGGCAAAAATAGGTTTTACTACTGCAGTGTATGTCCAAAGTTGTATTCTCGGGGATCCGTTTAATTAAAGCTTTATAGCAACTGCTGTTTTAAGCAAAGTATTACCAATGATGTGTCCGGATAGCTGAGTGGTTAGAGCGCAAGGCTGTCGTACGGAAGGTCGCGGTTCAAATCTCACTGGTGGCAGTGGAATTTGTATCGTGATTTTGACGTCGGATACCAGTCGACTCAGCTGTGAATGAGTACCTGAGTCAAATCAGGGTAATAATCTCGGGCGAACGCAATGCTGACCACATTGCCTCCTAGTGTACCGTTACGGTCTTGAATGAAGTGCTTTAACACACTTCAAGGCCCTGATCCAACATGGATTGTTGCGCCAACGATTATTATTATTATTACCAATGATGAGGCGACAAAAGTTGTAGCATCTGCCAGGTTCCTCGGTTATCATTATGATTCACATTAATAGCTTCTCATTAAATGCTCAAATAAACTGTTGCCAAAACCCATCTTGATATTCAGATCACTTCGCCCGCAATTGAATCTTCAAAATGAGTTTCTTGGACCTCATTCGGTTGTTGATAGCAAGTCGGATTTTCCTGATATTGACGGTATTCGTTAGTGTATTCCAGGCTGGAGTTCTGTAGTCCAGAGCCTAACTGAAATCTGTTTTCAACCCTCAAGAGCGCACCGTGCAAAAGGTCAGCAATTCATAAAGGAGACAATATCTTAGTGATTCGTTTGAGAGCATTGAACCAGGACGAGAAATGTACCTTCATTCCCTACGGCCATTATAAATGTGGTGAACCCCCTCGCCTTTTTAAACATGTTTGGACTATCTTATGTAGCAAATGTGCCTCCCCAAATGTGTTTATCCATCCACATTGACTAAGAGCATTTTCCATTTTGGAAAAAGGATCAGCAAAATTCAGGACATCCATTTGAAATGAGGATTTTTACTTCACGTCCAAGCATTTTACATGCAGATGCACCCAATATCGACTTTTTGGCGGAAATATATCGTCATTATAGATGCAAATTTCTAGGACCTAAACCAAGATTCTGAAATTAATTCAAAAGCTCTGTTAAGTAGGAGGTGCTGAACACAAAGACTAAACTATGGACTGGCGATCTATAGCTGCATTTGACGTTTCTCTGCCATCAAACACATTATGAGTTTACATCCCCGGTTAAGTTTGCTCTCTCTCCCTTCTGTTCACAAAATAATCCTTGCAGCACTCTCGATCTGAACAGGATAACAAAACCTCATAATACCCTGCAGTCAAACCAAATACAATATTAAACAATCCAAACAGCAGGTACAATGACCGACACAGGCGAACCTGGGAGCAGTCAACAGGGAATTACTCTGATTCTAGCAACAGGAAAATAAGCTGCATCCAGTCTGGTAACAGAAGCAAATAAACCCAATAGCGAACAAGGGGATAATCGAAATATTATTTTGCACTATTGTAGGACGTCAGCTGAGTACCAACCGCTATTACCATGATTCCTCAAATCATGGCATTATCGACTGAAATGTTTCTAATCACAGCATTTATTCGACCACAATGCATTCGTTGCGGAAGGACATGGAAATTCAGAGATTGGCCAACATCCTCCCTTTGACTGTTTGGACCGGACAAAATTTAAGGACGAAAACTATATACTCGTAGAATGTATGTTAGTTTCTGTCACAAATGTACCTGATGTCCTGGCTCCCGTTTATCTGGGCTATTTTATTTTCAAAGGAATCTCTGCTGTTTTGCCAAATATATGAGAGGGGGTAGCAGGCGTTGGACAAATATTTTGGATAGCAACACGAGCGGTATGTCCTGGTCTATAAATACCCAATGAAAGTGTCGGTGTCAGCCAACGAAGTAACGGCAAGGAATTCCTTTGAGGTCATAACTTGCGGAGTTGGCAGTTACGTGGCTTTCATTCTGAGCTCGTGAGTAAACATTGGAGACGTTAATACGAACATGTCAGACCGACCCACTCAATAGGTCACTTCGCAAAGGTGTGGCTATAGTAAAAGTCAATGAAAAGCCAATGATTTGATAAGAACATCTTGGACTGTATTCGGGGTTGGTCAAGATACAAACGTGCAAGCTGGTATAGCTATCCCAACTTTGATTTCTTCCTACCTGATAAGGACAGCATATAATCGAATTGCCTTCAAGCTAGCTTTGAAGCGAAATCGAATAATCGAAGGATATCAAGATATCACAAGCCAGCTTTCCTCTTAATGAAAAGATTCTTCGATAAAGCAGTTGAACGGTAAATGGTTTACTGGAAGCTCCCATAAATAATGATTTTGCCGATTAATCGAAAGGACTGCTTCCGGGCAAAGAGTGCGAAATGTAGTAAGAAATCCCAACTCGTGGCATAATCCAGGATTTTTTTGTGATACCCTTTTTTGAATTCGGTTATTTCGGACCTAATGTATCTTCATCGCACAATGTCGATAGTTGTTAGGGGAAGAGATATAATATAAACAGCCCACGGTTTTACTTGTCACTATAAGGATATACGGATCGAAGCAAGTATGATATGAATCCTTTAAGGACATACGACACGAGCATGAATTTATCTGAAACATATGTTACACGTGCCACCTCCTTTCATCGGCTTGTATCGATCACTTCACCTTCCCAATCATTTATACGCATCAGGACACGTCACAGAAATTTCATGCTAGCAAAATACTTGTTCCTCTCATCCTTGCTGCATTCGGAATGTTGCTTTTGTATATACAAAGCAATAAAATCGCGTCATCGGTTCGATGTTATAGTCCTTTAAGTGCCCTAAATCAAGCCGTTTGGCACTCAGCCGCACAAACACATATTATCCGCAACCCTTAGTATCACGAAGCACTATAAAAAAATCTCAACATTATCCTTGAGTATCTGTCTCATTGACGTGGAGCTTGTGCGGTTCTTACTTGAGGCAATTTAATGTTGTCTCCCACATAAATTTGTTGCTAAATGGGATCCAACCTTGGGAGTGTAACGTACATTACTGAAAGGGAGAAAAATCGATCCTGCGATATGGTGACATGACAGGCTTTTTATAGGTTTCAAAAGATGACATTTTAAGTTTACTGCGAAGGCATTAAGATACAAACAAGAGTGCCAACGAGGATATGCCCGCAACAGAAATTTGAAAGCGCGAATATGGCGGGAGATTACATGGCATGCATTTGGCATTTTGTGTGAGATGCTATCTGTTTCGTAGTTTGATAAGTTTGAGATGAATAGAAATCGGAGGAAGATTAGGAAATTTGCTGGCAGGGGAATTTCCTTTAAACAGTCAGTCATTTACGCTAGGTCCTTTGCAATATCAAGGACGATTTACAAGATCCAATTAACAAATTTAATCACAAACTTCAAGGAAAAAGTTTACGGAGCGAGCAGGCTCTGGTGAGTCAAGTTAGACTTTATTTTGGCGAAATCCCGTCTTAATTGCAAGAGGGTTCCAATATAAGGTGAGTTCCAAGAAATAATATTGAAATTTCAGATAACACTTTGATGGAGCTGCTCATAGATTCGCTAATGAGTTTAAACAAGAAGCACCAGTAGAAGTCTTGTGATAGCCAAGGAAGGGACGATTTAGAATGCGTAGCTGGTTAAAGCCCGAGTAAACGTCACCGAAATATTTTCCAGTAACACAATTTAAAGATGTAAGATTGGAACTAAATACCAAAAATGAAGAATGGGGTACAAATTTGGAAACCCTGAAAAGATAGCAAATAATATGGACAGTGGTAGTCATGGAAGCGATTCTTATCGAATAACGTACTTTGGTTTTGAAATGAATCAAGATGCGTTGGAGAGTCACTACAACTGTTATTGTGGAAAGGAGTTGAGAAAGTTTGAAGTGCGTAGCTCAGGAAACAATTGGATTATGTCGGGCAAGAACATGGCTTATTGGGATTATAGTAAAACAGGTCAGGAAACAGGAAGCTTGACGATTCAGGTATAAAAGGTTTTGTGTTTATGAGGAGCATAATGTAGTTCTCCATTGGCTGACAGCATTGACTCGAGATTTTTAAATCGCTCAGTGCTGTTAGCTTCAATAACCTGACCAGAACTGAGCAAATGCTATCGGCTAATGGAGAACTGTATAATGAAAGTGCTTCAAGCATTAATGTGACCTGGATGAAGTGACGTTCCACAACCGGTGTTCTTTGTGATCCACGTATCAATGAACGTCTCAAATCTAACATTTACGGATATATCGTGCGTCTGCGCTCTCTATAGCTCTGAGTGTTAACCGACTATAAAAGGCAATGAACGATGTCTTGCAGTAATGGAGACGAAGATGTTGCATTGAACTGGTAGCGTGACACGTTTTGATCAAATCCGAAATGAGGATAACCGCGGTCGTGAGGCGCTTTCGATGGTATGGTCACGTAATTTGCGCTAACGGAAATTCACTTGCCAATATTGGTCTGAACATCGAAGTCAACGTTAAGCGACCAAAAGGCACAACGGTGGCTTGATACGCTGGCTGGAGATTCAAAAGCCTTGCGATTACATCTAGATCAGGCGTTTGATAAAATAAAATGGTGACACCGACCACGACGGACCGACCTCGCTTGTGAACGGGACAAGGCCTGAAGAAAAAGAAAATGTGAGGAGCGATGAGTGCCTGATAGTTCCGTGTCATATAGTTAAAAATTCTATTGACCTCTATTTGAGGACATTTGAAACTTGGCATTCGTATGGACGATATTGTCCTCTATGCCAGTACAAAATTTAATACTCCTAGGATGCATTTAAAGAGGGTTTTTCAGTAAATTTCTAAAAGTTGATAATATACTATTAATAAGTTTATTTGAGCAAATATCGGAATGAGACAGATTTTGACGTCTAGATTTCATCTAAGCGCACCACCCTGATTTTTTTGGATATTTGAGTTGGGTAGTTTCCGAAAATAAGTCCTGTCTCACTTTAAATGCGTACATTTTGACTCTTTACTCACGCACTTTACAATTCACGGCAAAACCAATGTCAGTTTCGGCAAGTACTTTCCTTACCTTTCCTTTGATACCCTACACGACTATATCTGGCGAAAAATTTGTTTGAAACCCCCCCTTTGCATGTATGGGAAGCCCCCCTTTAAGCTCCACGTGAATTTATGTCACTCGCTGTATGCGTGCAATTTCATAGTTCCCATCTATCCACCAAATTTCGTACAGATCTGTTTAGTCATTTTGGAGAAAAGTGCGTGTGACAGACAAGACAGTGAATCAATTTTAATAAGGTTTTGTTATACACAAAGCCTTAAATAGCAATTTAACAGCGTGGACGATGGGACCCGGTTGAGTCACGATTCGGGCTGCGACCTTATCTATACTGTTGTATTTATTGGTATTAATGACAGATCTTAGAAATTTGTTTCGTTGTTAAGGTTAAGTCTCTTCACCCAAAACTTGTTAGTCCTTTGGAAAACTTTAATCTGTTCGAAGACCTTGTCGTAAGGACTAAGTGAATTACCTACTTAAAGGCTGCCTCGGAGGTTACTTACAATTATTTTATGCATATAGCTTGATCAAGAAGAATTTTCTTCTTATAAAACACTGTTGCCCGAAGTCGGTCTTTGTCCTCTCGAAGTCTTCGTCTCCACTCCCTTCACTCGAGCAACAGCACTCCTCAAATTTGGAAACTGGTTAGAGCGTAACTTTTGTTGCCTGCCGAGTGCTCTCAGTTGTTTCAGGGCTTCCCAGGTGGTTGCGTATCTTCCACCTTCCTGGGAATTCAGCGGAGTCCATGGCCTACACATCGGAACTTTTGAACATTATTATGGATGGTGTCTTCTGGCTCGTTTTATAATAGGCGTGTGCATGTGAATAAGGTGGAAAGAGGCTTAACCCCTGAAAACCTAGACCGTAGTGATTCAATGTGCTTGACGCCCCTTTCTTACTTCCCCCTTCCCTAAATTTAGTTACGTATCGGAGGACGTGATGCTACTCGTTGCTCTTGGTGGATCTTCTAGATCTTTCATCAGACCTTCTTAAATCGAATTCACTACTTCAACCGGAAAGATCTAAGGCAGCCCTAGAGCTTGGCCATTCTTGTTGTCAGCAGAAAAGAAAAGGTTTTGACATCTTGCTGGTTTATTTGACCAACCTTCATATTTTGGCATAAGTGCAGTCTTATATGTAATAGAATACCACGGTTGGTATCAAAGATTCGGTACACTTAACATCGATTGAAAAATTGAGTGGTACTTTGTGGTAATTTGACAGCAAAGTTCTTCCCAAGAAACACAAGAGCCCATCCTTTCTTAAAAAGTCGGAAGACTCCTGGACGGAATCATCTGGTGGCCAACGAGGAGGACTTCCTTGGAGGGTTTGCGGCCACCCTAGCCGTGCGAGACGATCAAAGTAGTAATTACCGTAGATAAGATCGGCTGAGTTATAAACAGTTTCTCCGAGCTCAGATGGAAAGGGTTTCGCTGTAGCTTGTTGAGATTTACCGGTGCTGTATTTCTTTAGGCTACGTGCCACAATACTGGAGACGTGGCTTTCATACCGAATGCGGGCAGACGCGGCTTTCAGTGCGGAAAAGACTTGCGACTAATCAGCCTCAACTCCTTTATATTGAACATCTTAGAGCATGTCCTGGACATCCACTTAAGGACGATTATGGAGAGAACGCTTTTCTGTAAATCCTGGTATGCGCGCCTCAAGGAAAATTCACAGAAACCGCTCTCCATGAAGTAATTGGCACGATTCAGCAGTATCTGCAGTACAAGAAATATATCCTAACTGCCTTCTTGGAAATAGAGGGAGGCTTCAACACCGTTCCTACCAGCGCCATCATGGAAGCCTTTACCGATATTGGGTATCTTACGCATCGATTTATATCCATGCTAAGCACACAGTATTCTTTACCGATGGATGAAAGATGGTCTGTGGAGTCGGGGTGGGAGTTTTCTATAATACACACAGTGTATCCGAGTCGTATGGTCTTTCAGATTTCGCCAGTGTATTCCAAGTGAAAGTACTAGCGATATTGGAAGTCTGTCGATGGCTGGAGCATGATCCGAGCCCTAAGCGTAACATAGCCATTCGAGCCCTAAGCGTAACATAGCCATTCTGACCGACAGCCAAGCGGCCTTCGAGACCTTGTACTCAGCGACGATATGCTACAGGCTAGTGGGGTAGCGCAGAAATGCGTTGAACATTCGTACACCAAACTGAACCCCCTCCCCTCTTTTCTCGCTTTATCCTTCCTGATATATATCACCCTTGACTAAAAGTGTCCGTTTTTGACGTGTCAATCTCATTCGATCTGGATCTTGCATCTTCGTGCAAAACAGTAACGGTACACTACAGGGCAATGGTCTATTGTAGGAGGTAATGTGATCAGCATTGCCCTCGCCCCTGATTATTACTTTCACTTGACTCAAGTACTCATTCAAAACTAAGGAAGCTGGCATCCGACGTCCACTTACGATTGAAATCCCCCAGCCACCAATGAGATTTGAACCATGACTTTCCGCTGCGACAACCTAGCGTCCTAGCCAGTAAGCCATCCGGATTTCTATTATGCCTCATTATTAAACCTTGGCTTCAAAGGGGGGTCCAACATTTTTCTCCACGGGCATTCCCGGAAGATGGTAAATAGTCTCTCTGGCGTTTTACCATCCTTAGGGGAAACGAAATTGCTGCTTGCGGATTAGTTCCCTTTTTCCTTGCTTTCTTGTTAGTATTTCTATGGAAGGAACAAATTTCGATGTTTTTTTATGTATGAAACAGATAATGCCTCGTTGCCAATCGTCAGGCATTGATTCGCTGTCCCATACATCAGCTTCATCTCTGTACAGGGAGCGCACGTTCCATGAGAAAATGCGCAAATCGTTGATCCGCTGTCGTTGCCGGGTCCGTCGTTTTAAAGTCCATCCTGCCCGAGGCTCCTTTCGTGGCTCCGTAACATCGGTTTTCCGTGTAGGGTTGTCAGCCCTACCCAACTCCCAACTCCCAAACTTCGCAATAATTCCATCGATGTCATTGGATCTACGCATTCCTTCCTAGCAATTTCAAAAGTCCGTCCTCTACGCCATAGCACCCCTGGTACCTAATTTTTTTCCTCTAATTTCGCTAATTATCTAAACTAGTTCTATATTAAAAAAAATGGACCTAGAGCTACCTAATTACTATTAAATCGGGATATAATAATTACCAGTCTAATTTGCGCTAATCAGAGATGCAATTAAGCTTAATTACAATTATCTTGCCATCGAGGATCGATTAGGATTTAATATAAAAAGCCAGGATGTCCCCTTCCGCTGCATTATCAGAAAAACCACGATCACAAAACGTTGTGCAGATCTTCACTTCAGACCTTTTCTATACATAAAATATGGCTGAAAATATTACTGAACTTCTTACTCCTCGCAGAGCTTTATTGTCCTTGCCAAGTGATAATACATCGCCTGATATTCGAACATTAGATCTGAATTCATCTTTGACATGGCAGGATGAAGATATTATACGTCAGCGAGGGCGCAGAAGCTTCAACTTGAGCCGCATATCAGGAGAATATCGACATGAAAGGCGTATTTCCTGTCGAAGTCCGTTCGCAGATGAAAAAGAAGAAGATGACAACGCAGAACAGAGTAAACCTCCCTATTTTGGAAGTAACGAGGGAAAGACCACCAACCCGTTATTTGATAAAAGGGGATCATTCGATGGTCGACAAAGTAGAAATACATGCCTAGGTGAAGAGTCTCCTAATTTAAAGGACAACGAGGGAATATCTAGTACCACAGCTAATAAAAGAAGATCTCTCAACAAAAGGCAAAGCCTCAGATATAAGTGGATATCGTCACAAGGACGTGGACATTTATGCCTATCCAAAGAAAAAGATTCCTTTGGATATAGAGTCCCGGCCTCTTTCCGGAAATACCCCGATTGCATCTAGGACGTTCACTTGTTTGGCGACTCCATGCTTTGTTGTTCTAAATCCCATTCGGGAATAGCAGATTCCTTATGGCATAACTTAGAACATGATTATCGTCCTTGCGCGGTGCATGAGCTGTGACTTCGCGTTTTCCTTAAATTTCCATAAATTATTATTGTCCCAATCCAGACTAGCCTAATGAAAAAACCCAGCCGAGAGCGGATACTTTTTATTTGGAACATTAAATAGCCACACAAAAATGTAGAGGGACAACTTTTGTATTGGTCCTGAAATGTCTGTATTTTCACAGGAAGAAGAACTGGAAGGCGGAAGAGAGACTTCAAGGCTGTGCAGAGTCCTTAATAAGGATGAGTTGATCAGGCTGGACTCTCTTAGAAAACCGAGTGGTACCTTTACCAACTCCAAAGATGAATCTACACAGGCTCTCCTGGAAGCCACCTGCTAGCGCAGGTCTCAGAAGCGGGAGGAAGAGAATTGTGCAGTTTCTGCAAACCTATTTTGGTTACAAGTAACTAAACAGCTAGTTTTGTTTCCGAATACTGCTGCATCTGTAGCCATCACAAGATAAGGCGGTGATTATTTTTAAGAAAAGGTTCTTCAATTTACTTCCCAATGTAAAGGAAAATATTATGAAATTTCAAACTCGCGAAGTAACGAAACTTGATCTCTGTTTCTTAACTTTTATCCCACTTTTCCAAAAACTGAAACAAAACAAAAAATTACAAAGTTTTGAAACCTGACCTGGTGAATTAAGGTTTTCAGCCCTGAAAGTATGAAACTGATACGAAATCAATAAAACTGTTCATCTCCACTCCAGATGTCGAGATGGAAACCTCTTCCCAGAGTATCTTTGGCATTATTTATGCCTCTCCTTGAAATACTTTTTCAGCACCCAAACCATGTATTCTGCTGCTCCGGTAAATTCCTTAAGTCAACCAAAATAATGTATTCAAATATTTCTCTTTTGAAATGAACCAACCAACGAATAAACAAACAAACAACAATTCGCAAAATTTTCCCATATACGTGGAATTAATTTCAATAAACTCCTTCCTTCCATTAAGCCGGTCGAAAGCCGCCTCTACCATTTGGTTCTGCCAGGATTCAATTCGGGAATGCCAAAAAAAGGAAAATTTTTCAGCGTATTTCGGTGTAAACTTATCGCTGAAGTTGTTGTTTTATGTGGTCTGATACCTTTCTGATAAGGGAGACCACGTGAAAGGTAAAGGTAGGCGCATTTCGGCAGGACTCCCTACGCCCCAGAATACACAGCATTCCGGGAATGTGACCATATAATCCCTGCAAATGTAAGTAAAATCATGTAACAAACTCATGTGAAAATATGAGTACGGAGCTGTGGGATGTGGGCTGAAAGCAGTTTATTTCGGAATATTTTAAGGATGCAGGGATATGCGAGCTATAGAAAATATGCAAGGCAACAAGAATTCCTGCGAAAGCAAGGTAGGCGGATAATTTGCTTGCAAATTAATAGGTTACGTTACGCGGTAGAGGATTTAGGCAAAATAGCTGGGAGAGCAGTTTCATGATGTATTTATTTTGACCATTGAGGTGGTTACTATAAAATTTGAAGAGATTTAAATCCACAAAACCACGAATTCTGGTTTGCTGAAATGTGCAAATTTTCACTAGAAATCCAATTATAAAGGGCATACGAGCTCCTGTATAGTTTTTCCATTTTGTTCAGTAATAAAGGGTAATGGAAATACTAGAAAATCCTGAAAATGGAACTGCAAAGCAATGCTATAAATGCAAACTTCTCATTTGCAATTTTTTCATCCAGGTAGGTTTCCCTAGTTCAGCCGACGATAAAAAAGGGTCCCGAGGCATTTGACACCTCTGGCTTTGGATATTTCGACACTTCTGGCTCTGGGGATGTTTATACAAAGCAAACATATGCAAACAAATATTGCAAATGTGCATTAACTGTGAATAGGCACATTCATGAGGATGGGTCGACGGGGGAAATTATCTATTCATCACTTGCCTTTAAAAGTATCTGTAGGTTGTTAAGTAGCTATCAGTGGCCGCTTCGAAGACCCCACTAAGCACTAGTAGGTGATGTTTTGATGGCACAATTTCCTCAGATCAGAATGCGGTGGACTCCGATCTTCTGAGTCTGAGTCACGAGGGATCACCGCACGCGCCGTGTCCTAAAGCTCTTGTGTTAGGGTCTTGCTATAAAAGAACGAAATCCTCCTGGACTGAGTCTGGTAGTGAGTCTTCGCCATATGAAGAGCGGCTGTTAAATAGTGCAACTAGATTGGACCCTTCACAGTCCAGAAGACCGTATACGTCACCGGTCTTCTGCTCTGTTTTGGTTGAAAACCCACACCGAAATTGCTCTTGAAGTTTCCATCGCCTGTGGCATAATCCGATAGGCATGCTCACAGTTCCTGAGATATTTCGTCTAAGATGTTACCGAAACGCCTCCTTATCTAAACTCATGTAGACTGACAACACTGCACGCTACAGCGTATTCAATGTACAGCTCCAGGAGGAGGAAATGTAGGAGTATTTTGAGGGCATCTGCTGAGCAGGATTGCAGAGCCCCCGTACCAGCTCCACAAGCGATTCTTTTAATCTTATTAAGCTTGCTCTATTTCACTCCCTGCTCAGAGCTTACCACCATAACATACAATAAAAGTTAAGCCTTAAAATAGGATGGACTAAACGGCGTCTGTGTACATCTAGAGGAGCATCCTTGGTAGAAGACCCCATATCCTTGCCAAGGTGCTGTTGTAGACGTAGAAGGCTATACAAGCCTTCTTTACCAATTTAACTTAGAAGCTAGTATCACAGGTAGATAATTCACATTGAAAGAAAGGGGTAATGTTTGTTCATTTAGCCGCGGGGGTGGATTTAGCATATTTTTCTCTCTGTGGTAATTAGCATCACGTCCGTTCTATTTGGATTCCGCATCTTACACACACACACTTCTCCCTGGGCACCCTCCATTACGTCAGTGGAAAATTTGAGAAGGCTTCTTCTTATCCTTTAGTGGTTCTCCAGGACGCACTCTAAGTTCCCCAACATGAAATTGGAAAGGCTGATTGACCGAAAGTTCTTTCCAAACACATGGCCGCGCCTGTCGGCTTTCGGTATGGAAACCTCGCGCGCACGTCTCCAAAAGTACAGTACATACCGATCGAAATTCAGGTTCTGTAAATCTCGCCAAGTCACAGCAACCCTTTCTTGCTATTTCTCTAGCATATCTGGCATTATGTAGTGAGTCCTCAGAGATTTATATGAGCTAGCACAAGGTGCGTATGGAATAGCAGGACCAGGATTTCGCCAGAAAATTCCGTCCAGGAACCTTTCGACTTTTTAAGAAAGAATAGGATCCATGTTATTTGGCCAGAGTCTTACTTGATCTCGCAAATTCGCTACTCCTTTGAATCTTCCACTTGCTTGTAGTCTTGATAGTCGAATTATACCTTCAGGCAGTCCTTCAATGGGTACCAGTAACAGATGTTAATGATCTCCTTGGTTAGCTTCCTGAGGTTGGACGAATCGTCATCCCGCTACGGTGACAACGTCTTTTTGCGGTATTTTGCAGGGTACGAGACATGGAAGACGGTTCGAAATGTATTTTACGAAGCTTCGGCCTTTGACTTTAATTTGTCTGTCGTTTGTTCTTGATAGCTTGATCAAACTTCCTCCTAGGGTTGCTGTTGTTCCTAGTCTAGAAAAAGGGTAGGAGACATTTTGATTTCGTCTGAAAAGTATTCTACTGTGATTTGAGAAGGATCTATGATCAGACCATTTGCCCATCTTTAGAGTCCCATTGCCAATTAGAAGGGAGATATCATGAACCTTTCCCCGATCGCCGTAGGTAGGCAGGTGGTCGTAAGATGTTGTAGTTCTTGTGGTGAAATTGAACAGTGATTTTCGCTCCAGGTTGCTTCAGCATGACCATGGTTGGGCCATTGAAAAGCAGCTCCGGATACAGAAAGGCATGCAGGTTCCTTCTTGCCATGATATATGCTCTAGGTCTTTGCTTTTGAAGATCAGCTAGGGCGCACTCTCTTAGCATGATTCACTGGCTTGGGAGGATAGCCAATCTCCGTCGACGTCGACTGATTTCAGGTGGTAATCCAATTGCACACAGCGGAACACTTTCACCTTTGCGTTTCTGACTCTGATACGCACTTTGCAATCCCATTTTCCCAGTGCTTCACGCACTGCTCTTCCACAGAGATTCTGGGATATTGAAAACGTAACAATTAGACGAGTTTTTTCTTATCCATGTGGATGTTTGGCAAGATGATTCAAGCCACCGATCTTCTGCGAATGTCATCATATAGAATAAATTTGAGTTCTACGCCCTCGCAGGCATCACTGACCTCAACGACGCACAAACCGTTAAATCCCTAGAGAATTACAATTTTACCCAGTGAAACTGCGCTTCTTCATTGGCTTCCGATAACCACAATTCTTGTCCGGCCTTGCGTATTGGAAGAATTCGATATGGATAGTTTCGGAGTAAGAGTACTGTGACTAGTACTCGATATGTTAAGTTTGAATACTTTGGTTTCCAGGTTGGGCAATGCTAGCCGGTCTGCTGACGCCCGCTATAGTGCCCTCGACGGCTATTATCTCTTGGTTGAGTGCCGGTAGCTCGTCCACTTTAATCCTTGCCTCGGTCTCGCGAGTAAACCGGCAAATATGCCAGCCAAGGTAAGGGTCTTACTTGAAACTCAATCTTTGTCAGCACTGGGTCGTATGGAACCTTGACCTAAGGCATAATTGGACGAGGCTACCAAACCTTAGGATGTATTAAGTTTTGAGTTAGAGGAATTGGATTGAAAATGTTCAATTTCAAATTTAGTTCGAGCAAAATTAAACTGATTTTTTTAATAAAACTTAGAAGGTTGAACTCCCTGTCAATAGCCCAACTAGTTTATACACCTCATCAACTGTCCTTCAAAGAACAGTGGCAACGATCGCAACGAAAGCGATTATCTACTGCAACAGCCACGTGAAGAATAATTCTGTTAATATCCGTTTTGGTTGCTTGACTGAAGAAAAGGACCGACAGTAGCTCTAAGCTTTCATCATTATCACGAACGGCGCAACAACCGGTATCCGGTCTAGGCTTGCCTTAAGGAGCCTTAATGAACTCCAAACATCCTAGTTTTGTACGGAGGTCCATCAATTTGATATGTCTTAAAGCTATCTGGGGTCCTGATCTACGCTATCGCTTCATCTCAGGCAGGGTCTTCCTTTTCGACCATAGATATTGCCTTATGGACTTTCCAGGCTGGATCATCGTCACCTGCAGGGATTAAATGACCTACCCACCGCAATATATTGAGCCTTATTTTAACAACAATCAAGCGTGGTATCATTCATAAATTTCATCGCTATTGAGGCTACATAATCGTTCATCCTCATGTAGAAGGCCAACAGTTCTTCGGAGGATTGCTCTCAAATGCAACTAAGAGTTCGCAATTTTTCTTGCCACGAACCCAGGTCTCCGAAGAATACTGAGGAGTTTTGATCCTATGTTGAGACGTTTCGAACGGAACGGTTTTTGTAAACTGAAATAGACTCTGGTGGCTACCAACAACCCTGCGCGGATTTCATCAACGGAGCTGTTATCGGTTGTGATTCTCGACCCTAGATTGGAGACATGATCGTTGAAAAGTTTTAGTCTCCTATTTTTATTGTTCTTATTTGACCAGTGCTGTTTGATATTGTTCGTTCTTTGGTTTTTGGTACTAGCGTTTCCACCATGTACTTCCCCTTGGCTTCATTACTGTGGTGCCCAAGATTTCGCTTGTCTAAATTCATCTAGAAGGCAGACTGAACATCTTGGGTTTTTCTTCCTTTAATGTCAATATCGTCAGCGTAGGTCAATATTTTGGTGGACTTGATGAGGTTAGTGCCTCTTGCGTTACCATCTGCAGCGCGAATCATTTTTTTCGAGGACACACTAAACAGGAGATATCAAACTTGACTTGACTTAGACTGTTGCTGAACTTGAAAGTTCTTCAGAGTGACCCTGCTTCTTTAATCTGGCCTTGCACATTGATGAGGGTTGGCTTAGCCGAATCCTCCTATGATCGTGTACAGTTTCAACTTGGCTATGCCATCATAGGCGGCCTTGGAGTCAACGAAAAGATGATGCAACTGATGGTCATATTCCAACGGTTTTTCCAACGCTTGGCGCACAGAGAAAGTCTGATCTGTCGCTGATGTATCTGGAGTAAAGCTTCATTAGTATCAGCCAATGAAGTTCTGGGCGTATGGGGTTATGCGGCCTAGCTGGAAGGATCTCTTATAGATGATACTCAGCAATGTGATACCTCTTTAATGGCTGCGCTGCGTGATATGTCCCTTTTTATGCGTGGAACAGATAATGCCTCTTTTCAAATCATCAGGCACTGGTTTGCTGTTCTACACCTTGAGCATTAGTTGGCGACTTATGATTTTAAAGCCGATGAATTTCACGGACTGTTTCTTTCATGTTTGTTGACAGCACCATCACTCCAATATGAACATTCAGTTGGAAATCAGCTTTACCTTTCTGTCTCTTTAGGATGAACTTCGAAGTGTATAAGACTTCATCCTGCTGACTTGTTGGTAAAAGTACGGCGCCTGGTGCGGTTGCTCCGTCCCTCTTCAGGAAAGCGGTCCCTCCCAACGAAATGTTGTTACATCAGAATTATCTATATTGGGACCGGATATCAGCAAGCTGCTGGGTCGCTTTTAGATATTGGATTTATTTTCTTGGTTGCATTTATGAGAATGAAGAAAATCGAGTCCAAATCAGAAGTTGGTGACGTAAAATACAAAAAGAAATATCACTAAAAGCAGGATTTGAACCAAACTTTTCAATTTCCACACTGTATACAATTTGAATTATTAGTTTGACGTGGATGAGGTTTTCTTGGGAGATGCAATTACAATTGAGAGAAAACTTGGTGACTTATGGTGACTTAAATTTCACTACGTTAATCAACATTTTGTTTTACCAAAAGCCAAAGTACAACGAACATTCTTTCATCGAGTCTGACATCCCCCCACCGATTTAGTTCAAAGCGGAACCTCGACGTCTATGAAACTTCCAAGAATGCACATTGGAAATTTTCCTCATTACACTTTCAAACTTCATCACGGGAAGTTTAAAATCGTTTCGCTTCCTATTCACTACTCATTCTGTAATTTTATAAATTTCAGCGCAATTTCCCGTCCCGATTTTCATACCTGGCATTTTTTTGTCACGTCATCAATTAAAATGTTTGAAATTACTTCTTGAAAAACGGAAGATCGTCTCTCCTGCAAGCATCTTTGACTTTCCCTTCCAGTCGAGCGGATACTAGAAGTTACATAAATATGTCCTTTTCGTTCGTTTTCATTTTTCCTCTCCTCACCGGAAGTCAACTCAATTATCGGGACGAAACGTGAAATGGAAGAGAGTTGAACTTTGGTAAAAGCCCCCCGGGGGTGAAGCAGGGTTGCTCTGGTGGTGGTGCTTCGAGTGGAAAGGAACTCATAATAATTTTTAATGTTCGATGTTCAAGATTTTCTCTTATTCTTTCTGGGAGCCTTGAGTTGGGGGAAATTATCGTAGAGAAAGAAGTTCAGTTTGTTCAGTTTAATGGCTGAAAGGAAAATTCCTTTTCCCTTCCGAGACTTTTGATTTTTTTTTCGCTTTGCCTTGATATTGAATAGATAAGGTTTTAAAAATCAAACCGGAAGTTTTAATAGGGTAAGAAAAATCTAAAAGTTTGAATTAATTGAATGATGTATACATTTCAATAGATCCAAATTTGATTTGGAAAGTTTTTCCTACTTTGGAAATTATGTCGGAGGGGGGGCAGATTGCCCGTAGGGTATAAAAAGGACCATTGACTGTTGATTCAAGGCAGGCTTACTTATTAAGTTTTGGCATCTATAAATAACTTTTCCACTTTATAATGTAGGAAGTTTCCTGTTTCCGTCTTCCGCTCTTCCTTATTTACAACAAGACCGGTTCCGAACCCTGCTGAGCACAAAGTAGACGACAGCCACATATCCTACGTAGTAGGTGGTGCGTAATCAAATTTATACAACATGTGACGTCAGTTCCAATGCATTCATTACCTTCTTTTTGTTTATGATGAATTCAATGATATTATGAATACCCTCACCCTTAAGTCTTCTCCAAACTGGTGTTTATGATTTTTGTACCCCACACCTACTTTTCTTCTTCTTCAGCCTTTGTTCAGTTCATAAGCGAAGTCGGCTCATTTCGATCAACTGCACTATTTCGTCGGGTCATGTGCCTATTCTGGATGGATTTGAGAGGCTCTGAAATCCTCATCTAGCATATCATGCCAATATTGTTTCTGCCGAACTTTCGCTCATTCTCCATCGATATTTAGACCAATCTTAACAAATTAAATATCGTCAAAGCGGATTACATGCCGATATCATCGATGACCCCGCTCTCGTAATTTTTCCACGGTAGAGGCAACCCCATATCGATTGCAAATGTCCACGTTTTGGATGTGATCACGACGTGTTAAACAACTTGTACAATGCAAAATCTTTGCCTTCATTATTGTAAGGCGGCGTTCATTGTATTTGACAGTAGACTAATACTTTGAATCTTAAAGGGTGATAGGGTGAACCACATGCGGTAAATTTAAGATTTGGAACGCTCCTAACATCAACCATAAACCATGCACTTGCCGCTCTTTCACAATGTAATTTTCATTAGCGACCATGCCTTTTTAAATAGCAAATACAGATCATTAAAGAACTCTCCATTTTTGACCTTAATTTATAGACTCGTCAGTTAAACATGTTGGAAGCTTTAACTGACTCAAATTATTGAATTTTTTAACAACCACAGCCGGCAGATCCTAGCAACATTTTTAAACTCCCACCACCCGTGTAGCCTACCCATTGCCAACTCCGTCTTCTACTGCGCTGGCATCTGGGCTTTTTCTTTTAATATGATGGTGAAATACATTTACGCACAAAATTCTGTTCTGACCTGGAACCGTCAGATCAGTCCCATTAGATGTAGGAGAACATACTTTGTGGTTCCTCTCTATTTCACGTGTTCTCATTCTACAACATGGCCTTCCACTGATAGACGATAACAAAGGCGCTTCCACGTTGTGCAAAAGGAAAAAGAGTATCAGGCATCATTCACCACATCCTAGCAGTAAATGATATCGGCCTGCCGTGATTTTCTGATTGGTTGCAGGTAAGACTACTCCACTGAACAGCTGCGTTAGATAATAAGAAATCTCAACATACTTTTGATTGAATGATAGCCACACATTTTTAATCAGATCGCAGTCTATTTATCCCTCGGTTCTCTTTCCTACGATTACTACCCTGCGTTGATAGTGCACCTCTACAAGTGACGAGTTCTTATTTCCCTCAGTAGCATGGGAAGCAATCACGATAACTCCTGTGCTAGGCGCTTATGGTACATCCCCTTACTGAGGTCGTCTGCCTGTATTTCGAATTATTACAGAAGGATGGATTTAACCACACCCATCAGCAATCGGCACCTACTATCATTATCATCATCATCACCAACGGCGCAACAACCGGTATCCGGTCTAGGCCTGCCTTAATAAGGAACTCCAGACATCCCGGTTTTGCGCCAAGGTCCACCAATTCGATATCCCTAAAAGCTGTGTGGCTTACGCCATCGCTCCATCTTAGGCAGGGTGTGCCTCGTCTTCTTTTTCTATCATAGTTATTGCCCTTATAGACTTTCCGCGCTGGGTCATTCTCGTCCTTACGGATTAAGTGACCCGTCCACCATAACCTATTAAGCCGGATCTTATCCTGACGGCACGGCACCTACTAACCTGCGACAAAGACCTTCAGTAAGGAAATAGCAAACATCCTAATTGTAGCCTTATCTGCAGTGTTTCGAATCTGATCGAAGGAGTTCATCTTTGTGTTGGTCATGATGCGGAGGTATTTCATCGCCAGCTTTGACAAAACCATGATATCATCAACCTTACCAGGGGGATACCCTCACCCTGATCAGGCTGACTACTTTGGTTTCCTCCAGAGCTAGAAAGAATCCGTGTTCAGCCATCATAATTTACAGTGCAAGCTGAGCTTGTTGAACTCTGCATTTGGCGACCAGTGCCACATTCCACATGTCATCTTAAGTCGGAATACAGTATTTTATGAGCCGTTTGCAAAGTTCAAGGAGCTGTCCTCGACGTGCCCCTTATTCTACATTGTCCGGATCTTACAGAGCAGGTTATGATCCTTTAAATACTTACTGAAAGATAGCTGGGAATACGAAAAAAATTTACAGTGTTCAGTCCCTGCAGAATTAAAGGAGTTTATTTTATCTTATCCATTGAAGAGTACGGTTGAACATCAGCCTCTCGATTTCGTTACCTCGGGTTCGAAATCCAGTGTCGTGGATGTTTGCTTTCGTCCTAGTACTATATCGCTGCTGTGGGCTTATTACTTGCGCAGCATTAAGTGTGATGATAGTGAAAACGAAGCGCAGTCTCATTAAAAACTGAGACTATGTGGATGTCCTATATTTCCAAGAGGAGTGATCAGGAAGCACCATTCCATCTACCTGGCCAACTTTCTCACTCATGGCTTGGTGAGCTTTTTCAAGCAGTTTCCCGGCCATGTTCAACATATTGGAACACAAGCATCGCCTCGGGTCGCCTTTGTCTTTGATTATCAATACGACCGCCGCAACTTTTCAACGAGTAGAGCGGAAGGGATACACGCTGTCAGACATAGGGTAAATGTACTGCATAGCAAACCCAGCTTATGACTGAATACAAGTTTCAACACTTCGCTGTGTACACCATCCGGTCCCGGTGCTTTTTAGTCCTCCATTAACAAAACTGCACCTTAAACTTCTTTTTCAGTGATGAGTTGGCATTCCTCAATATTTATCCTCTCTTTGACAACGTCAGTCCGTGTGTGTGACAGGAAAAAGTAGCTGCAGTAATTTCTATTATCCTCACCGCTTCCATTGAACCGGGTGATCGATGGACATCGAGTTTTATTGTAAAGGATTTATACCAGAAGTTAACTTTCTGCTTGTTGATTTCGTACTTGAATTCTCTTTGCATATGTACAGATTCTGCAGAAGTAGAGGCCAACTCGTATATTTACAATTTCAGCCGCCCATTAGTACACAGACGACTCGCCAAGGTGGAGTTTCTTCTTGCGCACCAATGCATTGCCAGCTGCGGTGATAAGGTTCATTGTTGAGGTCACCAAAGATTCGCATTTTTTGTTACTACACTGTACTGTATTTTACAAGAAACCATTGGTGGTAAAATTTTCCAGTAACCTCCATCAGTGTACCGTGGACACTAAGGATTCCGTAGCAAAAGCCGCATCAAGGACAGTGCCCTTACAGCTATTGAGAGAACAATCTTGTCGAGTCATGCCCCATTCAAGTGTTCTATCGTTAAAGTCTCATCTAACTAGAGCTCTCCCTTCTGTGTTTCGAATCTGGTCCTCCGCAATTCCAAGGATATTCTGAAAAGCGCTCATAGATACAAGATACAGAAAAAACAATTTCTCGACCATGGTCCCTTACTCGCAATAGAAAAGCATCTACCACCCAGGTGATAGCAGTGGCAGATATATCGGCATATGACGATGGTCAACTCCTATCCCCTATATATACTGCTCGCTGAGAACAGGTCAACTCTTCATTCTTGAAACCATCTGCTTCATCATGTGCGCTAGGAGGAGGTGGATCATGGTACTTAACTTTTCACATTTTGCAACTCTTCTTTGAAGACCTCCCACTGCCTACAACTGGAGACATGAACATCGTTTTCTTTGTATAGAACGCAGCATTTTCCGACGCAGAAATCGTCGCTTTGCGCCTGGGTATGCCACACTTGCGACGCAAAGCTCGTGAACGTGCCCGTAGGTGCAGCCTTTAAAGCAGCAGGTTCTTTCGCCTTTCTCCTTATCTTCCAGATGATTCACCGGATTTTAGTTAGTTCGTTGTCTCCCCAGGAGACAATTTTTATATTCTGGAATTGACGGATGTAACTTCGGCCTTGAGGTTACTCTCATCTAGGTATCTCTTTTTTGTACGCATGATAGCCCAGGTCCTTTATTTTGAGGGTATACATGGGTTCTAGGCTGAAAATCGCTGCTTTCGTGCCTAGAATAGTTTAGACTGTACTGCAGACCGTACCATTATTGCTAGTGACCGATGCAAGTTCCACAAGTTGCAGCGCCTTCGAGTTCGCCAAAATGGTTTGATATCTACCCCAACGTCTTCTAGTTTGACATTGATGCGGATTTCTCGAATGATTTTTGTGAAAGACCTCCCTTCATTTGGCCGCATAAGGGCAGCCTCTGACCGCGGGTTGTTCCTTACCTTTCTCTCTGGCATTGATGTTGCCGTTTTAGTTGACATCGGCTGATCTACAGCGGAGTCACTATCAAACTTACATTGTTGTCGTTATATTTTCACCTTTGTCGACACTGCTTGATCCGTTTGGTTACAGGCTCAAGAAATTATTCTTTCTACATCATTAGCAGCGATTCTATTCTGTTTTCCCTTCGTCTTCTTTATCTGTTGTCTGCTCCCCCCTTCCGGGCTGAGTGCAACACGTTTTGCGTAGCTGGGGGCTACGCTAGCGATTTCCCACTTTCGTAACTCCTCTTAGGCGATCATTCGGAGTTTGATTGGTATTTGATAAGGTCTAAAAGTGCCTCCATCACCATTATGCCATTTTTAACATCCATAAATATGTTTCTCTAGCCGATGATAGTAGCCTTAATTTTCAATAAGACCGCCCAGAGCGAAGGAAGCCACGCTAGAAGATGCTCGATTGTAGCTGCCACTAACACTGTCCTGGATTCAGTTGAAGACCTGGTTACGACTAGCCCGAAGAGTATCGAGTTTTCAGCGTGGTATATATTGGTAGACAATGGGAATTAGATGAAAAGGAGTATCATAAACTCTGTCGTTTGGTTCAGCGTTCGCCCATTTAATTCCGAAAAGATTCACATTATTATTTCCGTGCAGCGTGACAAACGCAGAGAATGGCCAACTTTTCAAAATAAAGTACCAGGAAAAGGCAGTACCCTTTGAGGGCATCAGTTTCCAGCACCGCCACTGTTTTGTCCTCCGCGAGAGCCGTTGGGAGTGCCGTCCCCACGTACTCGAACAGGGCGATCAGACCCGAGTCTGCAAGGAACTCATTTGAAGTGGCTCTAGCCACGAAGCCTCACCGGAGGTTATCTGGTACCATGGGAACTTGGGCAGCCCTCTGAGAGCATATGCTTCAGGAGAATTCCTGGAGGATGTGTTCTCGGCCCGGTTATTTGCGGTTGGCCCCTTGAGGGAGTTTATTGGTGGTTGTGGTTATGCCTACATCGTGGGCAGAGATCCTCGGAGCTCAAGCATGGAGTTGCACTGTACAACTCACGTGCCGTACTCCTTAGTTGCGGCAAAGGTGTTAGATAGGCCTTGAATCCACTGGTATAAATGCTGACCTTGAACTCAGTATAAAGCAGTACCGCTGTGCCAGTCATGGCGGGGCTCTGATTGTGGTCTCCAAATCAATCCATGTCCGAAGAAGACCGTGGGATTATGCCTCACGTTAAACCCTCAGGACTTTCATGTCCTCCGCGAGTGCAAGAGTTGCATTTTTTAGCCACTTCTTTATAGCAATGATTTTTCGGATGAATACAATTCGACATCCGTACGATGTTTTGCAACACCAATCACCGCTATGCCATCGGCGTAACCTACTATTTCGCCCTTGTTAGCAACTGGGACGTTAAGGACATAAATATACCTGATGTTCCACAATAGCTATCCTAGCATGAAGCCCTGTGGAACACCCGTGGAAAGAATGTATTCTCTGGGTCCACTGTCTGTGTCGTATCAGAGCTCTCCACCTGTTAAATAGCTGCCGACAAGTGTAGTAACTGGGTACAACAATCTCGGTCATAGATCTCCCTATAAGGTTCCAATTGGCCGAGTTGAATGCATTTTGTTCGACGAGGGTAACTACTTCCCAATATTTACTAGTGCCACTCCTTCCGTATATCGTACTTTCAGCTCAGTCAGGGGCCAGTTTGATGACGTCGGCGGATGATCTGGCTGTACAGACCCCAAATTACCGGTCTAGTAAGCCTCCCAAACCCTCTATAGACAGGAGGAATCCATTATAGATTATTCGCTCCTGTATTTTCGCCATAGTGTCCAATAAACGTATAGGTCTATAGGAAGTTGTTTTACCAGGAGGCTTAGTAGGTTTAGGCAACAACAATGGGTTTTGTCGTTTGCATGTCTCGGGAAAGATCCCATCCACCAAGTATGCTTCGAACAACTCTACCAATATGCCTGGTCTGGACTTAAAAACCAGCTGCAGTCATATCTGACAGATGTCCTTAATGTACTCATACAACTTTTCCCATGGACTTCCACATCATATACGCTGTAGCGTGAATGCTAGCAGATTACGTGAATATGGATGCACACAGAATTCCTATGACCTCATGCTAGATGAAGTACCTTGGGAACTCTGGTCATTTCCAACGGATTGCACCACCCACGAGCCGAATTTCAGGGATAATTTTTCTGTGGATCTTTCAATGAGAAGAGCGTTGAAAATCGGTAACATGTTGCAATGTTATGACACCGTATTCCTTACCGTCGGTTCAAAGTTGGTCTGCGGAGTCAGTTTCGAATACGCATAGTGTAGCCGAGTTCTACCCTCTTCTGGGATTCACCAGAATATTTCAAATAGAGGTCTGGGAGGTGCTAGAGGCCTTTCGATGACTAGGGCATGATCTGAGGCCTAAAAGATCTGACCAACAGCCAAAACAACAATAAAGCTTTGTATTCAATAGTTACATCCCACGAGCTAAGGGGGTAGATTCATTCAGTCAGTTCTTCTTCTTCTTTGCCAAGTCAAGAAAAATCTGGCCATCTTATAACAAGACCGATCGCTAGAGCTTTTGGCTCATATGTGCACAAATGCATACAGGGTCACGACGATCTGTACGAGTCACTAGTCTACGGAGGACCCTACTACGAGATTTGGCATGCAGTGCAATTTGCATTCTCGAATTTTAAGGAGAAACCCTAAGGCGCTTCCTTTGCGATTACTTAGATCTGAAGCTTAAGGACTTAAACGAGATTTCTGATTGCTGGGTTGGGAGTTGCTATCCTCCATTAATTATGCAGACTGACTGTAGTGATTTGAGCCAATTGGATTCTGCTCTCCTCAGGTTGATAGGTCGAGGAAGAGTTTGTGGCGTCAAAATATTCCACCACAACGTTAATTGGGATTTTAAGTATGACCACCGGTACCTATCTATTATGTTTAAGGTGCAGCTGAAACAGAGGCAGAAAGTTGGTGGAAAGTGGTGGAAAGTGGTTATTGCGCTGGGCTCTCTTAGCGGAAGGTCGTCGTTTGAATTTTACTGGTGGTAGAGGGATTTGTACCGTGACTTGATGCCGAAAACCAACGCTGCTGGTAATGAGTACCTGCATCAAAATTAGGGTAATAGTCATAGTTTTTTCCAAATCTATCTTTGGTATAATCTCCCTATTAGGCTGTCCCTCTCGCAGAAAAACACTCTCCTATTCTGATCCAGTCTGCAACAGTTTGATCTAATTCTGTGCAAAAATGTCTTTCTGGTCAAAAAATGTAACCAGCACCGACAATTAAGGTCTCATTCACTATTTTGGACGGTATATACCGCCGATGGAAGTCCCGCCACCACAGCTCGAGTTGAAGTCTCTTATCCGACACTTGCAAACGATAAGGTTTCTCTTTGATATTCTTTGCATCAGAAAGGCTCTTTGTCAACTAATGATGCCTAGTTTGTTGTTGAACATCCCCTAAGCTGACTTCGGGGTGATAGTCTGCAACCTGTTCGCCTTGCAGCTATGGCGAACAAAAAATTTTTACCTCTTCTGTTACATCTCTTCCATTTTTCTGTTATTCAAAACATCATTTTCGTCCCCTTTTCAGTGACCTACAAACGAAACCTGAAAATGAGGCTTGAAATCTCAAAATACTATTTCAGGCCATGTACCGTGAAAGGATAGAAAAGCCCTTCATGTAAAATTAAATCGTCTAGTGTTTTATGGATTTTCATTTTGATTTTCAACGATAGTGTCATGTCCTCCTTGCTTACAGGCTTGTGTCCTTTCATCCAACTACAGAATAAGCGGGGGCAGAACAGAGAAAAGGATGGCTTTTACTACAAGCTAGGCCAAACCTAGTCAACCTTGGACACTTTGACACTCTCCTTTCAGTTGTGCTTGAATACCTATACAGGAATATGCTGGTAAAATAAAGTCCTGTACACAAATTACAAATCCTTGCATTCATGCATTTTCCCCGGGGGACAAAGTCGAAGTTTCTAGTCACTGGGACGAAGTAGTGAAAAGTCTGCATTACAACCCAATTGGAAAATGCTTTTTGATCGTTGAAACAGAAATATGCTTTGGTAAGCAGAAAAGGAGCTGATGGAAGCAGAATTCTTGGTTGAATAACTGAGTGAGCGAAGACTGTGTGCATGGAAGCATGTCGAAATTAACTGGCTTGAACACAGGCAGTTAGAGTTGCTTGCATACACCAGCTTGTTCACATGGTTTTAGATTTTATTGCAGGACGAATTTTAGAATTTATTTAATTGGCTATAGAAGCTCCCCTGCAATAATTGTATTTAGAGCTTTTTACGTTGTGGAGAAAACAGAATTTTTGGAAAATCCTTTCATTTTTGACTCTACACTCCTTCTGTCATATTACTCTTTAATAAGCAGCTTATAGTCCTTTCTTCGGGCGAACTACTAGGTTTTCCTCAGAATTAAATTGCATTTTCCAACCACATATAATACATGCGCCCTTGTTTCCCGAAGCAACTCGGAATATTCCCATAATTTGAAATGCTTCAATTTATGAGCACAGGTTTCAAGAGACTTTTCAATTTGGGGCTTAGTATCCAAGCAGCAAAGAAATGCTCAGTTTCCTAAATGGAAAATGATGGATGATAAATGGGAACAATTTCGTTGAACCCTTTTCCGTGCTCAAATTTAAACTCATTTTCTGCATTTTGATTTATGGACTACCAACTTTTTGGGGTCCTTTTGCTTAAATCTTTAGTTGAAATTCCTTAAAGACTTTTTTGGGTCTTCCCCTGAACCATGGGTCGTCGACCTCACTCGAAGTACATAGTTTTTGGTTAAATTCGACAGTGAAAACAATTGAAGGGGTTGCTCCTTTATTAAACAATGATCTCCCTACCCTCATCGTAATTAATTAACTCTGCAACGCTATCTTCCAGCCAGCAATGAGTTAATATGTATAATCTCCCCTAATTAATGTGAAAATTTACACAACTACGCCTATTGGAAAGTAATTTCTGGCCCCGTTCCAAAATGAATTCTATTATTATTGCCGGGCGCATATCTCATTACCCGACCATTTGTCTGCATTAGACAAATTTCCAGGTCCTGAATAAACTACATTGTACACCGGCCATTAATATTACGCCGAAATTACCCCCGACGTGCCCTGTTAAGTGATACCCAAACAGAACGGTCAAACTGCCTACTTTTGTCAACTGGAAAAATGATAACTGGGGACGAAATTAATATTGAATAGAGCAGCCAATGCGGTAAATTACATGTCAATTGCGTACAAGTGGAGTCGATAATTTGAATATAATTAGAGGTGGATCGGAATCAGGGACGATATAAATGACGATAAGGAATAAAGCAAACGATGCAGATTCGAACTCGATAAATCAGGCAATTTAAAAGCCGTATTTCACCGGCCAGTGATTATGGGAATTTCAGGAATTACGTGCTAATGTGCAAGGACAACAGTAGTTTTGAGTCCTTTCTATTGTGTGTTCCGGGACTCTATTTAATAGGCGTAGACCATTCAGGAAACAATTTGGCGTTTACAAAATGCCACCCAGGAATTTCGGGAATGAATTTCCGCGGAATGGGCGAATCTTTTTAAAGTGTTCAGTCATTCAGGAGGTGGATTTCAGCCTACAAAATTTAGCTTCCATTCAAATCCTGAAAGAATGAATAAAGCGTTCAACCGTTTTCTCTCCGATTGATTGTTTCGTATCAGGTCTCTCATAATTCATTTCCAGCCACAATCCTTTAGGACGACGATTTTCATTCCGAGTCTGTACTTAACTCTTTGGTCCTGTCACCAAGCCATTTTGCTCGACCCTCTAAATGGAGAAAACAGTAAAAGCAACCGTTCCCGTAGAGTCGCATATAGAAGTTACATGGGAGTTTCCTGAATGGTGAAAAAGGGCAGAAAATTAGAAACATAATAACATAATAACATCCGCGAGTCCAAGCTATGGCAAGTAAATGATGCGATGGTTGATTTGGTTGAGCGTCATTCTCTCGATCTCTTAGCCCCGAGTTCGAATCCCAGTTGTCATTGGCGTTTTTCCTTGTTTTCGTAAGTATCTCACTGTTGTAAGCTTATCACTTACATCCATTAAATTTGTTGCTAATGAAGCTGAAAAACTGTTTCATTGAAAATTGAGTAACAAGGTTACTTCGGATCATCGTTAGGTATGGTGAACGTTTGTTGCCTACCTTCGCATGATAATAGAAAACGCCTAGAGGCGAATATGTCCAAATTTAGCATGCTTAACCAAATTTCAGTGGTGGAACGTGTTAACTTGAACGATTGGTCTTTTAATCCGCTGAGTGGCGTAAAGTCGAACCTGTAGAAGTCACCTTGATCAGCGTCCTGCAACCACAGTGTCCCGTAAGGAACTGTATCAGATGGTAATAAAAACCTCCCTCCCTTTGATTCCCCATTGTCTCTTCCGAAGTCAACAGTCACCTCGGACATATTCACCCTGCTTCTCTAGTGGAGATAATTTGATATATATTCAGTTTAGCTAAACTGTCCTTAGACCAACCACCATTGACCGGAAAAAAGGCTTTCCAGACATCTAATATCATAACAGCACGGCCTCATGAGATCCACGGTCATTCTTATCGCATCGAACGTAGTACGGGCTCGCTGAAACCCATGCTGCCACTTCGATGGAACATCCCCTAGCTCGACGTCCATTATCTCAATATGTTCTGAAGCCTAGAGAATCCTTATTGCACGGGTGAACCGTATTTAATTAATGAAAGCATTCTCGTAGCAGTTTTAGTTCAACTGGCTGGAGCAAACTACATCAGTGCTAACAAGACTGATAAAGGACCTGTGTTGACCTGTGTTGGCCAGTTTAGGAAGATCTAGAGCGGGAAATAGTACATCATTTGTCTTTCACTTTATGAGTTTCACATCGCAAACATCTTTCTCCAAAGTCTTAACGATGACCCCCTTGCTTCACTACAAGTGGGAGTAGTAGTTCTGGAGAGTCTGGAAGGAGCAGTTCCAGTAAGAACAACCGGGACTGGAAATCTGCATTGAAACGCATTTTATTGTCTTTCTCTATCTCATATTCGAGCCAGTTTTTATCAGATCATCCATTACGGTTACAATGACACCTTCAAAATGCTTCTCTTGGACTGGAATTTCCAAGATTTTGAAGTCCAACGTGGTCTTCCGTTTACTTCAACTGACTGAAGGTATTTAATAATAATCGTTAGCTCAATAATCCTATTGGATTAGGGCCTCGAAGTGAGTTAGAGCATTTCATTCAACTCGACCCTAAAAAAAGCATGTGACTACTACAAATTACAGTCAAAAGGTCAAGATCCCTCTCCATGCTATCTAGCATCTGATTGAGATCTTCAACGCGATGACACGCATTGGTTCCAAATATGAGGAGAACTTCTATTATAGTTACGATCGCAAAACTGGGAAAAAATCTGGCGCAAGTGGTATCATACCGCCCGATAACCCTGTTTCCTGCCATCTTTTTCGATATTGCTCAGGCCTTGGACAGAGTATGCCGCAAAGGACTATTGTACAAGATCAGAAAAATGCTACCGGCAAATATGTATCGGCTTCCCCATTTTAGGCACAGACTTCTTTTGTGACTGTGGGTTGTTAGTGGACCTGAAGAACAGGTCACTTGTAGACCCCACAACCTGCCTCATTTCGTAAGGGGAATGTCGACCCACTCAAGTAACAACCTTTCCGTACTCTTGGAGGACATTAATGATGCTCGTGTTCGGGCACTCGTCCGAAAATTCAGCCAGATTACTACGGAATGTAGTCTGTTGAAACCATTGAAGCATGATGTTCTGCACCACATCAACACCACTGGTTCCCCTATCTTCTCAAAGGTGTGTTCCCTACGACCCCAGAAGTTGGCTATAGTACGGAAGCAATTCGAGCAACTAATTCAACTGGGTATCTGCCAACCTTCAGACAGTTGTTGGTCATCACCATATGCTCCGTCAGTCAAACGGCGAATGGCGCCCCTGCGAGAACTAAAAAAGGCTAAGCCCCTAGACCATTCCAGACCGATACCCCATACCACTCATCGACGATGTTGAGCACCATCTCGTAAACTACAGCATCTTTTCGAACTTGAAGTTAGCCAAGGCCTACCACAAAATCCCTGGAGTTCCCGAAGATATACCAAAGACGGGAAAATACACACCGTTTGGACTCTTCGAGTTCACGCGGATGATTTTTAGGCTGTGCAACTCGGCGCAAACCTTTCAAAGGGCTATTCACTCGGTCATGCGAAACCTTGATTTCCGTTTCGTATACCTGGATGATCTTTTGGTCGCTTCTTCCTCAGAGTCTGACCATTTGGCCTATCTCGAATGCATTTCCCAATGTCTCCTTGAGGCCGGACTAGTCCTAAACGTGGACAAATGCAAGTTTCTCTAGAATCAGGTGAGATTCCTCTGCCATTTTATTACCCCTGACGGAATCCAACCCTATCCAGACAATGTGCAAGCAATTTCAAGCTTCCTTCGTCCTAACACAGTGAAAGAGCTACGGAGGTTCTTGGATATGCTAGACTTCTATCGTCGTTTCCTGCACTAAGCCGCCCACCACTAGTCTATTTTGAACGCGTACTTGTCTGGCCCCAAAACGAAGGACACGCAAGTGACTGTATGTGTGCATAGTAAGTTTGAATTGGAAACTAAACAATGGCCATTCTCAATGGTAGATGGTATACGATTTTAGCTGTGTATTTTGTACCTTAAACTAAATGTCAGTGTTCAGATAACTACAACTCTTTTGTAATTAACATCTTCGTCAGACAATGAAAATCTTGGCAGGAAAGCACAAAGAAGATTCACTAGGTGAATGGGAACATCACTTGTCAAACCTTGATATCCATCACAAGATCAGGCCGTCTAAAGACATTTAGAATTCAAAAAGTTGACTGACGGTTTCGTCAGGCAACTCGACAGATGTTACCTTCCCTCTGTCCTAGGAGCAGTGGGATCGAAAGTGCTGATAATAGCTCTACCTATGATGAAATCTATTGTATGTTCATACCTAAAACAGGCTTGGGGATACAAGAAGACCTGAGTCCGAAGTGATGGCGGATCGTACTCAGAAATCAGAACTTGCCAAACAAAAAAATCACTTCGGCTTTGTTTAGGTCTGAACTTACGACGGATTTCACTTCAATATAATGGAGGGGTTACCACCTGTCGCCACTTTCGGTTACGCTGCTCCCAGGACAGAGTTATGGCAACGTCTGATAAGTTGCCTTTGCCCTGGAAGAAACCGTCAGTCAACTTTTTAAAAAGCTTGGACTCAAAGAAGTGGATCACAAGAGAAAAAGTGAATGGCTTCCCAAGTGGTCCGGTCCGTCATCAAGTAAATGCCGACTCAGGAGTCCTAGCATCCTCGAACAGGTGAACCCGACGTACAGTCAAAAAGGCATAAAGCAGTATTGGATATATAAATCTTTTCAATCGTTATGGAGTTGCACCGATCGTGGAAAAATTGCCAGAGAGGCGGTTTGGATCGCATGGTCACGTAATTCACGCTGACGAGAATTCATTTGCCAAAACTGGTCTGAACATGGAAGTCGATGGTGAACGACCAAAAGGCCTGCCGAAACAACGGTGGCTTGATACGCTGGATGGATATTTAAAAGCCTGGGGGTTGCATTCAGATCAGCACTTTGATAGAGTCAAATGGTGAGACCGATCACGTCGAGCCGACCCCGCTTGTGAAAGGGACAAAGGCTGAAGAAGAGGAAGAAGAAGGCTTTCCTATGCTTAGGAGCACCATTGGCCGATATTATTCGACCAGTCGTGGTAGTTTTCTTCTTCAGTCTTTGTCTCATTTAGAAACGTGGTTGGCTCGCTTTGATCGGTTGCGCCATGTTGGTCGGTCAAATCACCATGCAGTGTATCACGCCTTGCTGCTTCGGTCGGCTTTTTGGTTGTTTCCCATCGACTTCGATGTATGCACCACGTTGGCAAGGGGCAATTCTAGTTGGTGCGAATTGCGTGACTATAACATCGAATCCGCGTCTCTAGCAATTTTTTCACGATCGGTACGACATCATAAGATATACCAATGGATAGTGAGCCATCCATTTATTGGCAACATCTTTCACTAGCTAAAGTTGACCAGATCGTCGAAGTTTATGAGAAATGATTTAAATAATAATAATCGTTGGTGCAACAATCCATATTGGATCAGGGCCTTGAAGTGCACTTCATTCAAGACCGTAACCGTACACTACAGTACATTGTAGGGGGCAATGTGGTCAGCATTGCGCTCGCCCGAGATTCTCACCCTGATTAAACTCAGGTACTCACTCACAGCTGAGTCGACTGATATCCGACGTCGAATCACGATACAAATCCCACTGCCACCAGCGGAATTTGAACCGCGACCTTCCGTCTTACAGCCCGGTGTTCTAACCACTCAGCTATCCAGACACTTAACGCTTAAAAAGTCGAGCGAAATATCGACAGCTTGAACCGGTCGATGGTGATTTGAAAGCCCCACAGCTTCATCTGGACCAAGTCCTTGAGTGAGACAAATTGTGATGGTATAGAGGAGCTGACCGTGCTACCCAACAGGACAAAAGCCAAAGAAGAAAAAGAAGAAGATCTCGATCATTTGAACGTTAGGTCTCCATGTAGCGCACAGAGTCAAGATTACCTCCAGCCGCTTATAAATTTCAAATGCAGACAGGACATAGGACCGATTCTGAATTGCTAGATAGCATGCATGATTGCAATACTTGATCGTCTTGATATACATAAATTATGGGTTTTGTATACCTAGAGCGGCAATATGGGTTTCGGCGAGCCCGTTCTACGGTCGATGCAGTAGCAAAGGTCGTGGAATTGACTTGAAATACAATGGCCATGGGCAAATGTTATGCTCTGATGACACTGGATGTCAAAAATGCTTTTAACTCAGCCAACTGGGGCTGGATTAAACGCGCTTTGGCCAAACTGGGTGTTTCTAGTTATTTGGCTCGGGTAATCGAGAGTTACCTTTCGGACAGACTTCTCTGTTAGGAGGCGGACGATGGGCCGAAGGAGTACATTGTGGCATCAGGTGTGCCTCAAGGTTCTCTATTGGGGCCACTACTGCTGAGTGCTTGGCCTACACGTGCCGGAGGAGGCAACGTAGATTGGTTTTGTGGAGGACCTGGCGTGGGCGGTAAAGCCATTCATGTCATCAAATCATGGTTGCGAATGACCGAGCTAGACCTGGCGGACGAAAAGACGGAGACGGTCCTCATTACCAACCGTAGGAAGAACAGCACGGTTAATATCAGGGTTGGTAAGCGTGAGGTCGTCACAAAATCAATTGTCAAATACCGGGGGGTGATGATTGATGCCAAGCTTAGTTTCAAGGGATGCTTGGATTATACGCGGGAGAAGGCAGCAAATGCTAGCTCATCCCTTGCAAGGATGATGCCTAACGTGAGAGAGCCGATATATAGTCTCAGGCTACTCATCGCAGGAATAGTGAAGTCGATCCTGTTATACGCGGCCCCTGTCTGGGCGGAAGCATTGAACCACGCTGTAAACCGGAGGAAGATAAGTTCAGCATACCGGCCAATTGTGCTAAGGGTGTGCAGCGCATTTAGGATGGCGTCAACGGAGGCACCTGGCACAGTTCCTTATGGGACACGGTGGCTATAGGAAGTACTTGCACCGCTTCGAGTTGGACGAGTCTCCCAACTGCCCTGAATGCGGTGCTACACTCGAGGATCCGGAGCACGTTATGTTCCATTGTCCCAGATTTCTGCAGCAGAAAAGGAGGTTGAACAGCATCTTGGGGGCGGACATCGAGCCCTCCAACCTGGTGGAAAAGATGCTGAATTCGGAGGAAAGCTGGATGGCGGTAAATGAGACAGCAATCGTGGTGCCGACAAAACTCCTGGAGTTGGATCGAGCTCGGAAGGTGGCGCGACGGAGACGCGACATGGACATGCTGGTGTAGCGAATAAAAGCCTCCCCCGCGAAGTAATACTTCCCGGTGGTCCCGCGGGTAGGGACGGAAGAGCGGGGGTGGCTTTAGTGGGTGCGAACCCCACACACTGCTGCAAACTGGCGTAGCCTTTATCATCCTTTACTCTCTATCTTCAATCTCCAAGTACTCATATCCAACCTATTTGAAATTACCTACCACAGTAATTTAAATAAATAAGTCTCATGCGATATCCTGTTACCATCGATGAAGTTTCCCAACTTATAGCTATGATAAATGGTTGTTAATTACACACATCCTGTTAGTCTGGAATACTTTATCCCGGGGCAGGAGAATAAGATTTGGTAGTTCGATATATTTTATGGAAGGGTTGTTACCTCAAAAATATTGTCATATTCTTAGATTTACTATCGAAACCTATAAATCTTATCAGATCTAGTATAGCAGCGGCACCGCCTAGAAGAAGACTTGCCATTTTCCAAATTGCAAGGAATTTCATTCAAGTGAAGCTCCTTTCAGACTTCCTCGTTCATACGACTCAGGAGTCATAAAGGTTCTCCTCGAAATTTATGGAACTCCATCCCAGTCTTAGTGTTAAATAAAAACAATAACTTTTTAACCTTCCAGAATAACGTTTACCGTCTCCATCCTATATTAAGCGAAATCTATCATTTCGCCCCTCAATATCCTGCGCTGAATACGAGCAAAGAGAATTTATGGTTGCATTCATTGTAATCCTCTAGGTATACATAAATTTTATTTTTATGGTCAGGATGCACATTACTCCACTCCTGTTGCCATCAAACATCGAATCGCCATCAGCATAGACAAGTGTATGAGGATATCCAAGGATATCGGCTACCAGCGTTTTATCCTTTTTGCCCCGGCACAACTGATTGCCCGGTCGCTTGGTGCCATGTCAACGAGTGATGTCCAGGAGGGAGAAAAATTGAACGGTTTAGTATGTATTTAATTTATTACAAAAAGGGACATATATTGCGTTTGATTTTGGGCATGAAATTTACTATCATTGAATGACTCTTGATTTTGGTACAGTTTTCGTGGAATTGTGCGGACGTGTCGGTGTATGGCGGGAGCCTGCAGTAATTTATTATCGGTTGGTGGTTGATTAAATTTCGGATTTAAGTAAATTTATTGTACTCAGTTGATAACCTGATATGAGTACGGACATGGAAATGGTGGCAGTGTTGTGGGGAAGATTAAATGTGTCAGATTATGTTGGGGTTACGGTAAGCCGACACGTTTTTTACCGATTTTCAAAAATCCTTTCGAAGTTGTGCATATGGAATCTGGGATGAATTGACTGCATTGGAGCTTTATTTCAGTCGAAAATATGGAGTAGCCAACGGTCTTCCAAATTATTACGACAAATCATGACTAATTTAATTCCATTTCTAGAATTGTTTTGGAGTTAGAGAAACCATTCAAAAGCCGGAGGGGTCCCGCGCACGAAATTAGAGCCCCAAACAACATGTGAGGAACTAAAGTGCCCAAAGGACCCTCCTCACAATGGCAAGAAAAATCAATGGAGGTATAATTTCCTGGGCGAGCTCATTAACAATGAAACAATTCAGGGTCCAGGCTATGGCAAAGGTAATCAGAAATCTGCCATAGTTGGCTTTCGTCATTCAAACCATAGAACTATATATAATTCATGTCTAGCAATAGGCGAATAGTCACCGTCTGCCCCACAATATTCAACTTCCAATATAGAATACTTAACTCCCATCACATTCTTGAAATTTTATGGAGACGGAAAAGTCTTGCACACGTTCGACCATGACGGGAGTTAGGCGAGCAAAATTCTGCGCATGAGGACCGGTGGTAGTGCCGTGTATGTGATGCAGGAAGCGAGGAGGAAATAAATAAATGCATCCAAGATCAAACTTTCGGATGCGTTGATTTCCTGATAGGATAGCATGAAGAAACGCATACAAGAAAACCATCTAGGCGATATCCACCGCGGCCCTACCCAAGAGGTGAACAATAAGATTCCATACCCCTTTGCCGCTAAAGATGCTTCTCCTGTGAATAGTCTCCTTACTCAGTGGCCACGATTAAATCCAGTGATGAAATATGATGATTTATATACCAGTAAGACATCCTTTAAGTTCGGACGACATGAAACTTGGTCTAAAAAATTTTTCCGTGCCCAGCATCACTGTCCTCCTTTTCTATTGCACTATAGTTCACCGGTTGCCCCTGTCCCTATCGTAATCTCCGTCTCAACTCTCCTGCGTGAAGTATCTACGCCCTGCAATTTAGAAAGCGGAGCAGCGTGCAAAAAACGTTGTAAGACACGCTGTCAATCGACTCCTCCCATGTCTAGAGGGACTTTCAAAGTTGTCATCTGTTTTACACTTTGCCTATAAGTTGTAGTCTTGGAATTCTTTTGCCATATACGTGCTTTATATGGCCTACCCCGGTTTCCTTATTCTGGGGGAGGTTGCTTTTAAGCGCATCTTGGAAAGATACAACTTCAGATTCATTTTGCCATAGATCAGCCTGCCTCGCAGAACCTATAATTTATCTAAGGACACGTGTTCATAGGAATTGATTATCTGCTCTTCAGTCTGATTCATCTTAATATGTACAGCAAAGAATAGGCGAAATTAGTATTCTGTCAGTCGTCAGATTTGCCCTCCTGTGAGTATGTAGTTGTTTTAGTATAACCAAAACCAGAAAATGCGTTTCGTTAGCAAGTATGATCCGACCGTTGACCTTGTCCATTTTATTACTGCTTTTTGTGGAGTTCATTCCATTTGTTAAATCGAAATTCCTCCTTCAGGATGCTGTGGATCGTTTCCATGAACTTCTCTCCCATATTCAAGTTATTTTTCAAACAAATATCTGCTTTACGATATTCTCGGATAATAATCATACCCCAGGACAGTTTCAGCCACGCCCTGTGTATGATGGATTTCAGGCGATTAAAAGCAGCACACTCCATATCCCTTGCAATCACCTCACATGTCAGGTAATATGGAGCGTTGTGATGCTAGGAGCGGAAAAGGTATCTACGACACTTTCCATGGTGGAAATTGTATTGATTTGTAGCTAACTTCTCAATTTCAACTAGGATAATCCTGAACCTGAACAAAACTAAATTTTTGACGACCATCCCCATGAAACAGGCACTATCTCAAATTTAAAATCTATCACACTGTTGTCTGTCATGTCGTCTTCGACGGTTTTGAGAGTTGGCTGACTACAAAGGACGATGAACGACGTTTTGCGACAATGGAGGCGAAGATGTTGCGCTGAACTAGTGGCGTAATACGCATTGATCACATCCAATACAAGCTTGATAACTTGGATGGTGATTCGAGGGCCTTCTGACTACATTCAAATTAGGCCTCTGATAAAACAGAATGGTGCAACCGATCACGACGAGCCGACGCTGCTTGTGAACGGAACAAGAGTTTGAGAAAAAGAACAATTCCGTCGGTTTTTCCTTGGACTACCCTTATTTGGTAACATTCTCGCCTCTGATGCTTTAGATCCTAGACTCTTAGAGTTTGGCTTAAAGTTTAGTTTCTGGTTAATCGTAACGCCTTAGTATTTGAACGCCAGTTTGACGGCTGATATATTTATCTCAGACGTACTTTTGCATGGGTTCCCTGTTGCTTGCTTGCTTTACCCCTCCAATAGGGGACTACAATTGTCGGCTTTGAGGATGATTTAGTTGCGGTTGTAACAACAAAGAAACCAAAGGGCGTTGGAGGTCTACTCAGTGAGCAGTGGTGTTTGTTTGTTGTTGTCCTCGTAGTATATCAATGTTCACCTTGGAGCCACTTCTTGACATCCCAAATTCTCCCTTCTTGGATGTAATCACCTGACTCTCAGTATTTCGGAGATCTGCCTCCGCTTAGTTAACCAGTTTGTATGCTGTACGGGGACCCACTTGTTTGGCTGTTTTTTTTTATTTCAATACTGGTACTCATTTGATTCCCACGAGAATGGGGGTTAGGAGGTCCGCCGTGCCATAGCCCCCGTAGCACGGTAAGGTCTAACCTACTCACCGAGGCGACCAGGCATCAGTAAGGCTCCGTTCGAATATAGTCAGTTACCCCCGACTGCAAACTATGCAATGGGCGCGGTTCGCATGACACCCTAGATGGGGGAAGGGGTTTTTAGATTCCCCAGTCTAGATCCGTAGCGTTTTGTTAATGGTGGGGTCACCTCGTACAAAGTGTCACCCCTCACTAACGGTCTTGATAGACGAGAGACTTCGCCCCTGGAAAGCCGCACATTGCCCTAGAGGGGTCACATCTCAGCCTCAAAAAAGATTGGTCGGCCCAGGGAGTCATCAAACCAATCATTGCTTCTTTTCCGGAGTTGTGTTCCCAATTTCGTCTCTGCGGTTATCCATATGCCATTGACGTGTTTATTTTCCAGGTCATACTAATTTCTTTTATCATTTACATCCGCGACTGGTTTACTTTGGAGTCTATCGTTGTTGACTCTAGGGCTGGATTTCTTTCTGTGTAGTGTAGGTATGCGACACCTATAGATGGGTTTCACTAGATAGTGACCCAAGTCGCGGTTGTCTCCTCGATATGTCTGAATATGGAGGATTCTAGAGGCCCATCTTTTCTGAGGAAGCGCTTGGTTGATCTGGTTGTAACGTCACTCATCGGGGGATACTCAGGTTCCTCTGTACTTTCATCTCTGTAACTTCATTCTACAAAATTCTAAAGGTGATTATTCCGTGCGTACCGATTTTAGATTTAAGCGTATAAATGGTTTTGCGTGCAAAAACATTGTATTCTTTATGAAAAATTAGACGAACTTCAGATGGAGTCTTGTTTAATACATTCCTGGAAAATAATAGGCAGTTGCTTAAGCTAGCTACCTTTTAAGGTATTAAGATTGTTACCAACAAACCAGTTTCAAAGGGATCCTTTTCGCTGGTACTGTTCTATTCGATATGCCTGGCACCTCTTCTGAGGTTTTCCATGATGTTAGCTTTATATTTCTCCTGCATAAGACCATTAACTTAAAAGCCAATATCCTTTCTAAAATTTTAAATACCATCCCATTTCCCAACTAAGGGCCGTTCTCTGTACCCTCATTCCCGTTTTTAAACCTTTTTCTAACGTATCCTGTGGGCCTGCTGTGGTAAAACGTCTCAGTACCTTAATTACATTCAACCTTGCCTGAAATCTCAGCTCCTTGCAATTCCATTTGGACCAAGTTGAAAAAGTTATCTTTAGGCATTTCTAGCGGGGTTGATAACTATATCCTGTATAGCTTTTTTCAAAGACGGGGCGCATTGATCAGCCGGCTTTAATCAGATATTCAGTTAGCCAGTTGTGTCCTGCTTCCATTGGTTTGCCTATATGATTGGTACCAGTAAATGGCTCTCCCATGAGCCGCGCTTTAGATGACAGTATCTGCTTTAACTGTGGCTTGTACCTTTAAACACCCACATCTTTTAGGTACTCATAACTTTCTCCCTTATTCAGCCGTGAATATCGTGAGCAAAGTCGCTGGAATTTGATTAATGCTTTGTAAGGTGGTCCCCAAATATCTTCCAGCCTTTTCTGGCCGTTATTGAGTCTGAAGTAAGTGAAATTGAGTTTAATTTAATACGTTGGTTTAATAGCAAAAAAATGGAGGCAATTTTCTGAAAGTATTCCCGGCATTTCCTTTGAAAAAGCAACGAAAAAAAGATATGAAATTCTATATTCCGAAATTTTACCACGAATTCTTTTCCAATTTCTGTCAACGGAGAATATACTCAAGGAACCTGAAAAACATGCGAATTTATGAAAAAATCCTTTAACCCACCCAAAAGTTGATTCTTTTCATTCGAGAGTATCTACTCCCGCGTAATATTCATCTTTTTTTCCGGAAACTGATAAAATTCCCCGAAAAGTATTATTTTTGGCGTAGATATTATTCCTAGCAAACAAATACAGCAGATGACACTCTGTCAGAACTTTTGAAATATGAAATTCTTTTTCACCGGCATTCATATGAAATTCCTGACGAAAAACCGTAAAGTACTTTAAGGAGTTGGGAGGAAGGTGCAAGGTGTGATGGCGACAAATGCAATTTGTCGCATAACAGGCACATATGACACGTTTACGTTTTGTGTATTTCCCTTTCGAATTTTCCTTTTTTTTGCAACAATAACGTTTTACCCAAACGCATGTGGGCCCATTGTCTGCTGGTGACAAACTGGAATAGCTGAAATAACGAAGTGGGGCAGGAGGATAGTGTGTAGGCGCTGACTGACTGATACCGGGAAAATCCTATGATGCTCAGTGAATTTTTATCAGATTTGGACTGGGCGATGTATAGACAGAGGCCCCTGCATTTTCCTCTACCGTGACGAGGTTGGACGTAGACACTCTGTTTATAGTGAGGGAGAACTGACTTGAATACATGAATTCAGATATTTTCTAGTATTTTGGTAGAAACTCCAGGAATGCATAAGCTATCCAGGGTTTAGTCCCATGAAGGGTAGATGAGAAGTATCATAGTTTTTCTGTACCAAAGTTGAGAGGATTTTTATGATATTTCTGAGAACTAAATATCCGAATACAAGCAAATACCTATCTTTTTTGAGATGCTGTATTATGCAATAAAAGTCAGCTCTCACATAAATAAAGTTCATGATTATGGATGAAACCATTTATATTACTTTTTTAATCCTGACTTTCCGCTGATTTTTAATCCTGATTTTCCGTGTAAAACAGATTAAAAGAACCTCCTTGAAGAGGGTCATCAATCTTAACTCTTCTCAAACCTAAGTTGTCTTGGAACACAAGTTGGTGTTTTAAAGTAATAACAAGGGCTACCATTAAAATAAAAATGTAGGTCAATTTTTTTAGCTATAGCATGAAAATGAGGAGGTCCTCCTCCATAACTCCAATGAAACCCAGTGGCGGTCACCAGCCTTAAAAATTATCGCCCCTCAAAATTGTTTTTCTCTATATCATCACGGTGAATTTTAGATTTCAAGTCCTACCCGAATAGGGAGAGGGGATGGGGAACATATGTAGATGAAAAATGAAGGTAATCCTTTCTAGCTCCGTTAAGGAATTGCAGCACGTCACTACGCCGATCTGTATTGAGGACCACTTTTTTTCTTTAAGAAGTAATATAGTGCTCTCTATACCTGCCTTTACAAGAGTGGTCGAGTGAATTTCAAGGCTGCATTTGGTCTGCCATCTACGTAAGTCCGGTACTGGAATATCCATTAGCCCACTGAAAATTTCCAACATTTGTGTCTCCAGTTATTGCGTATATTACCATCGCGTCCGGAGCAATCAACATCCCTCCCTATCAGAAAACAGAGAAACGTCCTCTGGGCCTCTGGGTCAATATATGATGACTACGTGGGTACTCTTCTACGTTTTTACTTCACTTATTTGATTCCTTACAAATTTGGGCCGAAATTACCCTTCACGAAGCTCTTCCTTGGGCGAACTTGACATATTTGATTAACCTAGCCACATTTCCAGATCCAGGAAGGGTTCAGACTCCGCTTTGTGGTTTTCATCGCCTTCTCTGGCCAATACCAGCTTCTTATGAACTGAGCCTTCTAAAATGTAATATTTTAATTGTCCCGTATATTGAGGTTGCCACTGCCTTCGTCTAAGACTAGATTCCGCCAGGCTCTGAGAAGCGCTCTACACATATAACGGCTTATTTATCCACAATAGCTAACTGACCCATGTAGTTCTGTGTAGATTCCCTACAACGCTAAAATACTCCTTTATCGGTCGATGTGAAAAAGCCCTAAACGGTCATTTGTGACTTCTAGGAACACCCACTTTATTCACATAACCCTTTCCTTTGTCCAGTCTAAACTGATAGAGATAATATTGTTGATGGTTATAGTCCGCCTATTAACCATAGTATGTCGATCAATCCTATAGCTGACAAAAATTTTAGGATGTCTTGTACTTCTAGGTAGTTCAGTTTGTTATCTGTTATTAAGTATTCTCGCTCAAACATCAATCTTTCAGCATATATTCATAGCTTTTTTAGGTGGTGGTTATCCAGTGATCATCTTCCTATCGTACTGCCATGGCTATGAATCCCCACCATTGGAAGGATTGTGACCACTATATAGCGGCGTTTCTGCTGAGCTTATCTGCCGTCCTATTGCTTTCCAACTCAATCTAGTTTTCGAAGCCTATTATGTAAGCTGAAGGAAATAATTTGATTAAGGCATATCCATACCAGGTTAGAGTTCATCTGAACCTAAATGCCTAACCAAGCGCCTTCCTACTTGCTAGAGTCACTATATCCTAGCCTCTACAGCTCCTTTAGAGGTTAATGTAGGTCACCCTATCTACGGCATATATTTCTACACGAAGTATACTGGCATCATCATCATCAACGGCGCAACAACCGATATTCGGTCTAGGCTTGTCTTAATAAGGAACTCCAGACATTCCGGTTTTGCGTCGAGGTCCACCAATTCGATATCCCTAAAAGCTGTCTGGCGTCCTGACCTACGCCATTGCTCCACCTCAGGCAGGGTCTGCCTCGTCTTCTTTTTCTACCATAGATATTGCCCTTATAGACTTTCCGGGTGGGATCATCCTCATCCATACGGATTAAGTGACCCGCCCACCGTAACCTATTGAGTCGGATTTTATCCACAACCTGACGGTCATAGTATCGCTCATAAATTTCGTCGTTATGTAGGCTACGGAATCATCCATCCTTTTGTAGGGGCCAAAAATTCTTCGGAGGATTCTTCTCTCGAACGCGGCCAAGAGTTCGCAGTTTTTCTTGCTAAGAACCTAGGTTTCCGAGGAATACATGAGGACTGACAAGATGATAGTGTTGTACAGTAAGAGCTTTAACCCTATGGTGAGACGTTTCGAGCGGAACAGTCTTTGTAAGCTGAAATAGGCTCTGTTGGCTGCCAACAACCGTGCGCGGATTTCATCATCGTAGTTGTTATCGGTTGTGATTTTCGACCCTAGATAGGAGAAACTGTCAACGGCCTCAAAGTTGTATTCTCCTATCTTTATTCTTCCCGTTTGACCAGTGCGGTTTGATGTTGTTGGTTGGTTGGCTTTTGATGCTGACGAAGCCACCATATACTTTATCTTGCCTTCATTGATGTGCAGCCCAAGATCTCGCGCCGCCCGCACGATCTAGATGAAGGCAGTTTGTACGTCTCGGGTCGTTTTTTCCATGATGTCGATATCGTCAACATAGGCCAGTAGTTGGACGGGCTTAAAGAGGATCGTACCTCTTGCATTTACCTCAGCATCACGGATCACTTTCTCAAGGGCCACATGATAGGCCATTTCCTTGTCGTAGACCGTTGTTGATGTCGAATGGTCTTGAGAGTGATCCTGCTGCTTTTATCTGGCCTTGCACATTGGTCAGGGTCAGCCTAGTCAGTCTATATCAATTTCGTCGGGATACCGAATTCTCTCATGGCCGTGTACAATTTTACCCTGGCTATGTTGTCATAGGCGGCCTTAGAGTCGATCAAAAGATGGTGCAACTGATGACTATATTTCAACAGTTTTTCCATTGCTTGCCGCAGAGAGAAAATCTGATCTGTTGCTGATTTGCCTGGAGTGAAGCCTCTTTGTTATGGGCCAATGATGTTCAGGGGTATGGGGCTACCTGGCCTAGCAAGATAGTGGAGAATATCTTATAGATAGTACTCAGCAACGTGATACCTCTATAATTGCTGCACTGTGTGATATCTCCCTTTTTATGTATGAGCCAGAGAATGCCTCGTTGCCAATCGTCAGGCATTGATTCGCTGTCCCATACCTTGAGCACAAGTTGATGAACCACTTGATGAAACTTGTCGCCTCCATATTTCACTAATTCGGCTGTAATTCCATCCGCTCCTGCCGACTTATGACTGTTTCTTCTATACTTGGTGGTGGCAGTATTTGTGCGTTGTCTTCAGTTGGCGGTACCTCAAATTTGCCGATGTTCTGGTTGTACAGTAGCTCATCAAAGTACTCAACCCATCGCTCCAATATGCCCATTCTGTCGGAAATAAGATTTCCCTCTTTGTCTCGGCAGGATGAGCATCGAGGTGCATAAGGCTTCATCCTGTTGACTTGTTGGTAAAACTTCAGCGCCTGGTGCGGTTGCTCCCTGTACTTTTCCAGTTCACTGACTTGTTGATTCTTCCAGGCTTTCTTTTTCCATCTGTGAAGTCACTTCTCCGCTCGACGGAGTTCGTGATAAGTCTCTGCAACATTACTCGGTATGCGGCATTCTTCTGTTCCATAGCTAGCCTACATTCATCGTCAAACCAACCGTTCCGACTTTTCTTGCGGCTGGGGCCAAGTATCTATGTGGCCGTATCAAGGATAACGTTCTTCAGGTGGTTGTGAAGATCATTTGTTGATGCTTCGTCTCCAGGATCTCTGTTGATTGCGGTTATTGGGGGATCCATTTCGCCCTTATATGTGTTGCGGAGGACTGTGTTGTGGATGGCTTCAGTATTCACTGGCATGGATACCCTTTAGTTGGGGATATATTTCTTTCAACCAAGGACTCTTGCGCCTGCTCCCCCGCTGTGAAGAACCGGTCATTCAGAGAATAGAATTTAACCTCCTTGAAGGAAATTGTTCCTTTAGGTGTGCTTATATTTCTTTTGACTAGACTCTAACTTTGTCGAGGCTAAGTTGCTCAGTGGAATTTTCAGGAGTGACTTTAAGCTTGACTGCATATATCATCCATATGATTACCATTCACCTCTTGGCAGGGTATAGCGCGTCAATCACACCATCGTTCGCGATTACCTGACATGTGCTTCAATTCCACCCACGACTTCATGACTTCCCGGGATGCTCGTACTCATCCTTCGCTGCTCTGCGCTAAGTGTATTTTACAAGAGTGAATTTTACAGCATTCACAGCTTAATGTGTGACCTATCCATTGCTATCTCCGTCTTTCGATCGTAGCGCAAACAGAGCAAACCTGTCTGCCGACCAAGTTGCTCGTTTTAGATAGAGTCAGGCCATCGCACATAAATGATACAACGCAGATGCGATTGATGAAACCTTGGAGCTTTTGGGTAACACTGAGGTTGAACTTCCAAGTGCTACTCCCATGTAGCAACACAGAAAGTTTGGTCTTGGTGTTACGATAACTGCGATTCCCAATTTTAGACAGCCCAGTGAAAGCAAATCTAGTTTTCTTAATGCGCCGAGAAACATCTAATATAGTACCACTATTGACATAAACCAGATATAAGAACTGATCGACGCTTTCGATGCTTTGCCCATTAATGCAGATGACCCGTCGGCTGACAACAAGTTTTCCACTTTTTCAACCATAAGTTCTGTTTCTACTAATGGCCAATGTCGCTTTTCATTTTTTAGGTTGTGTCCTCCTTAGGAATGCAGACTTGGTTTTTTCTTGATATAACTTTTCTCTTCCTCCGACACATTGCAGAGCACCTGTATTCTTTACGACTTAATGCGCATTGTGCTTGTAGTTGGGAAACTCAGACCGTTTAATCAATTTCGCACTGTAAACACTTTTATCAACCAGTGCTTGATCCTCTCTTACCCTTCTACGCATTTACTAATAAGATTGTGCCTCCTGTGAGCATTTCTGTTTGTAAAACGCTTGTATAATTTGCTGTTAGGATGGTCCAGTTATCCACCACTATGGGTAAAGGAAATCAATGGCCAAGAGCCTGTTTGCTTCCTTCCTCAACACATTATTCCACAATAAGCTTGCTTCTTCTTAACTAACCATAGAATTATGAAGTAAAAATTTTCACGGGAGGGAGCGAATGCCCACAAGGGAGAAGAAAGAGGACTCCCGTCTTCAACCCTAATGAAAACTCGTGGTAGCCGCCATCCATTAAAAGGTTATGGCGGCTCAAGTGAAGTTTGAATTTAAGCACTACCCGCGGCGTGAGAGGAGATGGACAGAATATGTAGAATAGTAAGAAGAGCGCCTTTCTAGCTAGGAGGATGCGTAAGAGGACATTTGCTAGACAAGACTACCATGTCCCAGTACCCTGCACACGCTGTTCTTTGAATTCCATTCAGCTTGGTTCTGCTGTATTTCTCGCTGAACATGAACCACCACCCACCTTAAGATGGAAAAACAGCGTCTGTATACATTCAGAGAACTATTCCTGGCCAAAGGCCTCATTATCTGACAAAGGTGCTCTTGTAGGTTCAATATTTGCACATTTAGCCGCGAAAGGTGAAATTCGAGTATCCTTGTCTTGGTGGTAAAGAGTATCAGCTCTGTTTTGGTTGGATTTGTGCTATACCAAATGCACTCTCCGTGACTTCACTCATAACAAAAAAAAAATCCCTGACACCAATATCACATCACACCAAGTCGCTGGTATACGCTACCACTTTCATCCCGCTCCTGTCCAGAGAGGCGTAGAATTTCATCCACCATTATCAACCAGACAACCAAAAAAATCGCACATGGGTCTGACTTCTAAAACTCCTTGCAGTCTGCTTTGTGATGCTCTTCAGTGAAAGCGAACTAATTGGTGAACTGACATTCAAGTACGTATCAATAGTAACTTTTGAAACGGAGCCCTTAGATACTAACAATGATGCTTCATTCTTTTGTTTAATAAAAGGTCAACTCCAAAACGTGGCTCTGGTACATACTCAGTCTCTGAAAGTTTCTTAATAATAATAATAATAATCGTTGGCACAACAATCCATATTGGATCAGGGCCTTGAAGTGTGTTAGAGCACTTCATTCAAGACCGTAACGGTACACCACAGTACACTGTGGGAGGCAATGTGGTCAGCATTGCGCTCGCCCGAGATTATTACCCTGATTTGACTCAGGTACTCATTCACAGCTGAGTCGACTGGTGTCCGACATCCAATCACGATAACAAATTCCTCTGCCCCCAGCGAGATTTGAACCGCGACCTTCCGCTACGACAGCCCAGCGCTCTAACCACTTGAGCCATCCGAAAGTTTCTTGCAAATCCAAAAATGAGAAGAAGGAATAGTTTGAGGTCCGGTACGGATAACCGGCGGGGGTCGTCTGACTTGGTGAATGCGTTTGGCTCCCATAATAGACAGCTCGGCGTCAAAATGGCTAATCGTGGGCGGTTCGACGTCTAGACGCCACGCTAATCAGGAGCGTTACTCCGCCTGCTGCAGCTGTTGCGTCACAACCTGTGGCGACCACTTCAATATGAAGTACAATCCTTCCTTATGACCTGATGACCAAGAGTCGATGGGGGCAGAGGCGATAATATCAACAACACCATGCCGCACTGCAGACAACAGTTTCAGTACTAGCGGAAGCACTCTCCTTGATAGTTCCGCTGAGGTTGCCAGACTCTATGCATCTCCAGAAAGTCCGAGAATTCTATCTGGAATCAACGATTAAATTGCATCTCGACTGTGTACTAATATATGGCTGCTGCAATTACAATCACTTGTGTATTGTGGTGCAGTTGCAGCTGTCAAATTGCACAGTCAGAAGATTCGCTTTCGCGTTATTGGTTTAAGTGAACGAAGAGATCCACCATGGAAAATTGGCTTGGAACATCAGCGTGACTCACTACCGCAGGACACTACTAGGCTGACTAGAATTAACTCTGACAAAGCCAGCAGACGGGTCAAGAATAGAGTGCAGAGGGTTTACAGGAACTCTGCTATCCCCGGTTAGACACCCGTAGTTAAAATTCTGGACATACTAAAGTAAAAACTTTCCGTCGTATGCAGTAGGTTGCGACGGTATGGCTAAAGTGAAACATGTCCAGGGTGCAACATACGCGAGAAACCCGCGGAATTTTCAGATCACTTAACAAATCCCAAAAGAGCGTCTAGACAGTGCAACTTTCGGTGATCAAAGTGAAAGATTATTGTGGTGTACTTTAAGGGTTCCCCGCCGGGATCACCGCCGAAGGTACCCGCCATGATACTATGTCGAGCATGAATTTTGCGGATGTTATCGAAGAGGAGGAGGGGCGAGGTCAGGATCGAGCGCAGAAAAAAGTTCACCAATATACATGGCCGGCTGGCACACACCATAAATCAGGTCATGGGTGGGCCGGAGGAATTTTCACCACCCCTCACTGCGGAGACTACCTACCTCATCCCTAAAAAGGACACGGTAGAGGACCCCCTAGACATAATACCGATTACTTGCTTACCGACCCTATATAAATTCATAACCTCCATTAATAGTGGAAAAGTTCATGGGGACCTCGAGATAAATACCATTTTGTCCGAGGAACAGAATGGCTGCTGAGTCCGATCGAGGGATTGAAAGAGCCACTTACTATCTACTAGGCCAAAGGAACCTCTTTAGCTGCTATATCGATTATTCCAAGGCTTCGGCTTTCCGCATACCTGGATAATCGATTTCCTACCCCTATATCGCATTGATTCGAATCTAATAAAGTTTTTGACGACATTCATGGAAGGGTGGGATGCCATCTTAGCAGTGTGGTCGTCAATACCTCAGAGTTTATCCGTATACGGAGTGACATTTTCCAGGGGAATTCATTGAGTCCTCTTTGGTGCTTCATGGCACTGAACTCCCTCCATGGCTACTGAATGTTGCTAGATGGCATGGTTTTTATCAAATATGGCCTACGTCCTAAGTGCGGAGCTGATACATTTGATATACTTAGATGACATCAACCTGTATGCTGGGGCTGATGACCACCTTAGAAGTCTGTTGCGAATAGTGGATATGTGCAGCCTTGATATTCAAATTGAATTTATATGAGACAAGTGTGGAATCTAAGCCATTCGCAAAGCTCATCACGAGCCGCATGCCGGACATAGCGTTGGTGACCTCCACATCGAAGCTATGATCGAGACAGACTTCTACAGGTACCTGGGAATTCTGCAAAGAACCCATGCTCGAGTTGGTGATGTGAAGGATGCTCTGCTGTCCGAATTCCTGCGACGTGTATTACCTTTGGCAACAATTTGTCGATTTGCATGTGTTCTGGAGAGCTCGTTGCTGAGATGGAGGGATTTATGTGTGCCATTCAGGGCAGCGTGCTCGGCATCTGAGGTTATCTAAAGCTCATTATGAAGAAGCGGGCGGAAAGCAACCAGTGCTTTTATCCAAGACTGGGAATAAGCTTCCCACAATGGCAGGTGGCTGAACCTTAATGCTGCGAAACACACCAAACTTTTCCTATCAGAACCAAACAAACGAAGTTTATCCCGTCAAAAAGCAGGAAGACTGGTAGAAGTATTGTGGGCATTCTGACAGGCTATAATTCACTAGCTGGGCATATTTTCAGAATAAGAATTCTTGAAGATAATACGTGTCCATGAGCCAGTAGCTCGATAAATCAAAGAAATTTGGCGTCTCGAGAGAGTGGTTTTAGTTCTCACAATATTGTTAGCTACAGATATTGTACACAATTCCCTTAAGGCTTCCCTGGGTCCTGGGGCTCTCACACAGTCTGGTTCAAACCGTGCAGAAACATACATGTTCGATGTTGTGGGGAGTACTCGATGGATTCTCCCAATAATCTGCCGTCGGCTACCCCCACCCAGGACACTTTATCTTTTAAGTAGGTAGGATCGTCCGAGCCAAAATGCTGGATACTTAGATACAAATCCGGCATCTGGCGAGATTCTGACGGCTTAAAAAAGATGACCTCGGTTTCACGAAGAGTAGAACTAACTCACCAGTTTCTGCCTTACCGCTGCTCTGGGAGAGACGTATCCGAAAGTGGGTAGCATCTGTTGTTCGTTTCCTTATATAGATTCTTAAACACGACATGGATAAAGGCAAAAGCCGCCTAATTCTGTCCTTAAAATAGTTGAAGTAAGTTTTTTGTCGAAGAATTGGGGTGGGGGGCTTATGAGCCTGCATTCACAAGATGGTAGACCAGAGAAGAACTTAGCACTTTGCAAAAGATAACTGGCGATTTACGCTAAACCGTCGTCCACCAAAAAATTATATCCTTAAGCCGAAAAGAGGAATTTGTTGATCAGAAATTTGGGAAAAATTTTCTCTCTAATTGACCTAGTCTGGCAACAAATGAATGCTAACTTTTGACTTCTCACTTTATGGAAAAGACACTGACATGGAAGGATATTTTCTTCAGATTTAAGGCATGGCAAATAGGACCTGACTAGCGAAAAATATGACCTCACAAATACTAACTACTAACAGCATTTCGGAAATTGTATTTCTTAAAGCAGAGTAACCATTCTGCTGGAATCGCATGTACGTCCTGTAAGCAATACAGTCCACTTGCTACCTACGGTCTAAGTTACGACTCGCTGGTAACCTAAATTCCATATTTTACAAGACTTTTCTAAAAAAATACAGAAAATAAATGTACCTTATTTAATCTAAGATAGAAAATAGCCTCACACAAATAAAGGTCCCTTAGAAGGGCGAACAACTTTAAGGACAAATTCTCTTCCTATTTACGCCATCCTTCTCGCATCATGGAATGCGGTCAAAAATTTCCTTCGGACCTTTTGTGTTGAAAATTAAGCTTGCAACTTTATCTAGCACGCAACTGAGATTTTTTTCCTAATTTGAGATTATTTCAGTCATTACGTTTTCATTGAAACATTAATTTGCATATATGTTTGCACAATACGCACTTGTCAGATACGAAAAGTCAACCATTGTTGAAAACGACGGGCGCCATCCGTTTAGGAGAATATCACGTTGGGTAATTGCTACGAGAAACGGAATGTCATGAAAGTAGTCCCCATACATCATAAAAGCAGGGCAGCCTATCATAATTATCTGGAGGCACGCAATACTTATCAGGATATAATAATAGCCTATTTATCGTCCTTCCTGGCAGGGCACTGTTACGACGAAAGAGCTCAATTCCAGCAAAACGGGGGGTAATTTCAATTTTAAATGATTTGATGATATGAAAATTGATGATCGATTTTCCGATTTCAATGGGGAAATATATTGAAAGGAAAGTTAATGGAACCTTCTTTCCGGGAAATTTGTCAGAACGAGCAACTGGAGTATGCCCTGCGTAAACATACACACAAAATTTGGGGTTCGTTATCAGGACATATTTCTGTGCTGAGATACGACTTCCTGGAATATATCTGGGACATAATTTGCACTTATCATAAAACTCCGGGCGAAATTCCTTGAAATTGCTCCTTTCACTCGTAAAAGTTATGCTTCCTGGCAGGACTACTTTCTAAATAATCCGCTCGCAATTATCATGTAAATTCATCGTAATAACTGAGCTGAAAATTATTTCGCTAAGCTCTCCGACATATAAAAGACAATGCCAGCAACAACATGGCCATATAGCAGTTGTCCTAGTTATTTTACATGCAGGCCAAAGGTACCAGTAAATGAAGATAAGTTAAGATAATGAACACTACCCAGAAAGGGTTCGCCAAGTTATTAACACATGGTAATTGGAATAATTGCTACACCGTTAAATTTACGATAAAGCTAATTAAGTTGGGAGCCGTTATGCGTTCATAGTACCCGAAGCTTAGCATATCCTGCCACGGAAATTAGTAGGCTTTATTTGTAAGGGAGTTGCTTATAAGGGATAATTGGGGTTGGGATTTGAAATTGTGGTTCAAGGTATGAAAAAGTTTGATTGGAAGGATATAATAAGTGAGGGAAAATAATAAGCTTCCTGACAAAAACTACCGTACAAACACCTCAATATCAAACATCAAAATAGCAGAACTGGCACAAGGTTTTTATTGTTTTGTTGTTTGTCTAAAGCAATTTGGGCACCACCCTGGTATTACAAAAATCTAATTAGTTAGTTTCGTCAGCAAATATTATTGTACTACTAGAGTGGGGATTTCAGCCCCTAATAAAAAGGATTTCTATTTGTTTGACGGTGGCCCGTCAAATTGACATTTTGTTGCTATGACCATCAAGCTAGATGACATCAGTCGATTACGACAAAAGCAGACACCATATACCAAAGGTTGGCTTTGATATCTGAAATTTGGAATGTCTTGCTTATGAAATATTCTACTACTTCTTCTTCTTCTTCTTTTTAGACTTTGTCCATCGTCGGCTTGTCTGGATCAGTTTCGCCATTTCTTCTTCTTCTTTTTCTTCAGCCTTTGTCCCGTTCACAAGCGGGGTCGGCTCGTCGTGATCGGCTTCGCCATTTGACTCTATCGAATGCCTGATCTGGGTGCAATCTCGAGGCTTTCAAATCGCCATCCAGCGTATCAAGCCACCGTTGCTTAGGTCTGCCTTTTGGTCGTTTACCATCGACTTCGATGTTCAGACCAATCTTGGCAAGTGAATTCTCATTTGCACGAACTGCGTGACCATACCATCGAAGACGCCTCTCTCGCAACTTTTCCACGATCGGTGCAACCCCATAACGATCGCGGATATCCTCATTTCGGATGTCATCTAAACGTGTGACGCCACTAGTCCAACGTAGCATCTTCGTCTCCATTACCGCAAGATGCCGTTCATTGTCTTTTATGGTCGGCCAATACTCAGAACCATAGAGAGCGACTGGACGGACGACATTGCGGTAAATTTTAGATTTGAGACGTTCGTTAATACGTCGATCACAAAGGACACCAGTTGTGGAACGCCACTTCATCCAGGTTGCGTTAATGAGTGAAGCAATTTCATAACGCAGTTCTCCATTGGCTGATAGCGTTGACCCGAGGTATTTAAATCGCTCAGTTCTGGGCAGATCACTGCCGCTGACAGTGATTGTACCTGTTTCATGGGGATCGGTCGTCAAAAATTCAGTTTTGTTTAAATTCAATCTGAGACCGTGTTGCATGAGGCGATCATTCCATTTTTGAACAAGTTGCTCGAGATCATTTTTGCTATCAGATGCTAGGAAAACATCACCTGCATAAAACAGTGTGTAGGGCGCTGGACGTTGGATATCCAGTGTGACGGTGTCCATAACAAGGACAAAGAGGAGTGGTGAGAGGGCACTTCCTTGATGAACACCAGCAGAGACACGAAGCGGTTTTGATACACCCGCCATACTTCGAACTTTACTTTTCGGATCGTGGTAGAGCAATTGAACCCACCGCACGAGTTCTTCTGGCACGAAGTGTTGTCGTAAAGCATACCAGATGAGTTCGTGTGGTATACGGTCAAACGCTTTCTCTAGATCCAGAAAGGCAATGTAAAGAGGGCGATGCTTCTCACGGTGTTTCTCCATGAGTAACTGCGCAGCGTGTATTGCGTCAGTAGTTCCGCAGTTCTTGACAAATCCGGCTTGATTCACGGTTATTTCAACGATTTCGCGAATGTTACCGTCTGCCTTTTCACCCACGTGACCATTAAGGTCGCCGGCAATGATTATGTATTCGTCAGCAGGCACGTAACAAGTCTTTTCATCGAGAAGTTGCCAGAAGGCATCTTTCTCGGCATCAGGTCGACCTGTCTGTGGTGCATACGCGGTGAAGAAGTGAATAGTGCGATCAGCTGATATAATGGTGAGCTTCATCAGCCGATCATCAAATCGTTCAACTTCTTTAATGGCATCACGGAAACCCTCTGAGATGGCAATGCCAACACCATATTGAGTGTGTGGGTTACCAAAATAGAGAAGTTTGTAGCCATTTTTACCGCGTTCGCGTTCAATGTTGCAGCTTTTGGCACCAGACCATCGGGTTTCTTGCAGAGCGCAGATGTCAATGCGCCTTTTCCAAAGGGCTCTTGCGAGTTCCTTCGTCTTTCCAGTTAGGGTACCAACATTTAGCGTGCAGACACGTATTTGTTTTGTTCGTTGTGTGCGGACTAACTTGCTTACGTCCTGACGCCGTCCATGCGTCAAGAACCCTTGCCCATTTCTCGACAGGACCGGGGCCCGTCCTGCCGCGTCGACTGAGGTGGACGCCCTAGCATTTCTCCGAGGCTTGTGACTCAATCCGATCATCATGTTTGTAACGACATTCTATGCATTTTCTTGGTCGACCTGTCGCGGGGCCTGTCACCAAGAGAGATCAGGTAGGATTTAGCATAGTAGAATAACTCCAACTATACTCTATTTATCTCTTTCCCTGATCTCAGCATTTTATTTTTGTTTTACTGAGGATAGTACAGAGTACGTTGCCTCAAACCCTCCTCCTTTACCTGGGCTTGTTAATAGTATGGCGGAGTTGATCAGTTTCGCCATTTGATTCTATTAAATAACTGATCTGGATACAACCGCGAGGCTTACAGATAACCATCCAGCCTATCAAGCCACCGTTATTCCGCCCGACCTTTCGGTCGCTTACCATCGGCGTGACTGTACTATCGAAGACGCATGGCTCGCAATTTTTCCACGAACAGTGCAACACCATATCGATCAAGGATATCCTCTCTTCGGATGTGTGCGTATCACACCATAAGTCCAACGCAACATCTTCGTCTCCATTACCGCAAAACACCGTTCATTGTCTTTTATAGTCGGTCAACACCCAGAACCGTAGATAGCGACAGGATAGATGGCATTACAGTAGATTTTGATTTGAGGCGTTCGTTGATACGTCGATCACAGATAACAACAGCTGCGGAACGCCACTAATCCAGGTCGCGCTAATGCTTATGAAGTACTCCCTAAGATTAGATTTGAAGAAATGAGGGTTTAGGATGAGCGATCCCGATGAGACTGGTGTGATCACTATAAGCGCTCACGGCCTGTCGAAAACTAATCGCTTTAGGCACTTCGGCTAATGCTAAGCTGCGCTGTGCAGCTACTTCGCGCAAAGGAGATGAAGCAACCTTTTGCAATGGCATTCTTTTGATTTAATGTGTCGCCAAATCCTTCAAATTCGAAATCATTCGATATCCTTCACCTCTCCCACTATAATGACTCCTAATATTGCATGTTTACTGCTAGAAAGTAGTCAGTAACATTAATAAGGATTCAGGGGCTCCTGCTACTCAGCGTTCTAGGCATATTTGGTAGCAGCTTTTTTCCTTCCTGTTGGAAAGCTACTCTGGCTCTGTTGTGCCTAACTTGCTACTCTCAGTATGCTGGACACAAGGAAGAAGCTCTTGGAAAACTTATCAAAGCAAGGCTGTTTGTCGCGATTCATAGTGCGGGAAATCTATCGGCAAAATAGTATAATTTTAGAACGGGGAGAACTACAACTGATGGCTGAAGAGAGAAAGTGCTCCAAACAATCAGGCGAACTACGCCAGTTAACAATCCCTGTCAATAATGATGTACCTTTGTGGCGTTATATGCTAATGTTCTCAGAAGTGTCCCGCAAGCTTGGACCTTTGGTAAACCGTTTTTATATTCCAAAATAACTCTTGTGGATATTGGAAAACTATCTAAGAGTTCTCGTTTTTTCTATACGACCTTTCTGGTCAAAGAGGAATGATAGTCACATTGGGGGTTGATCAGGGATCTATTCTTGGCCCGTTTTTTCACCTCCTATGATGGTCTGCTGCGGCTTGAGATGTTCACCGAATTGTACCTGGTTGGATATACAAATCATGTTATGACAGTTTCCGCCCCATTCTTCCCCAAATAAGTCAGAGGGTATGGTGATCCGACAAGTCAGCAGATGGATGGTTTAGCACAGATTCTCCCCCCCCCCCCCCCCCCAACTTTGGAGAAAAACGAAGCAACCGTTCCGATCAAAGGGAAAATCTTCACAGTGTTTCTTATGCTTCCCTCCTATGGTGAGATTATGGTCGAATTCAAGTCAAACGTCAAATACCTAGGCATTTCCCAATTCCAGCACTGAGGAAGACGATAATTAATTGACGAAATTTGCATATTCGTTAGAAGACAAACTTTTTTGAAGTTCTAGGAACAAAGATTTAGTATTTTAATTTAATTTACCCCGTAATTATGATAGGTCCTTGGAGGAGATACGAAGCACTACGGGCAGACACAGTAAGCAAATGTACTACAAGCGCCTAGGGAAGATTTAAACGAAAGAGTATTTAGAAGTGGCATCCCCTTACCACCTTGTCTCGGAGCTATTCATATTGGTAATTGCAGAAATTATTCTGTATACCTCGGAGCGGAGATAGTGTACGTCAGAAAAGAGACAAAAACCAAGGAGCGATGGTGAAAAGATGGTTCGCACTCTTAATGTATGGCACTTCGAAAGGGAATGGAGGGGTAGCCCGAACGGACAGCTCATCAAGAGCCCGTGATTCAACTAACTATTATACTAAACGAGTAATTCCAGTCTTCTAAAAAACCGGCAAATCGCCCGACTGTATTTACTGTAGGTGGTGTTTAACGATGCATATCATATTTTATCACGAGTGCCTTATTATTTTGATTTAGTATCTTCTGACACCTTAATTAAAGCCTTTTTTGCATACTTTAATTGGGACCACTCATGTTGCACTTAAGGATTTCTTAACACGAAAAAAATGGAAGTGGATTAAAGTAAACGAAGGTCCTAGACGACGGTTCGTGCGTCCCTAAGCTGAATATGTCTAGTCGGCTGATTGGTACCATGCAACCAAGAGGAAGTGTTCTAAAGTAGAGCTAGAGTAGGCACTGCGCAGGTAATTTTCATTTCTCTACCTAGAAAACGATAAGGAAAGATCAGTGCGAACTAGTTTTCGACCTAGAGAAGTGTCGAGTACGACCCCCATGACCCCAAATGGAAATTCTAAATTACTGAATAAGTTATTAAGCATGTGTTCCTCTTCTGCGCCTTTCGAACCAGCCCTGACCTCTGGTACATGTATCTTTTTTTTTTTTGTGCGGACACGGAGGTAGAAAATCTTAGAAAGACACGTCCGCCGCAGCTCCGCCGCCCGAACGCCGGAACTACAGCAGGCGCGTGTGGGATTCACACCCACTAAAAACCACCCCCGATCTCTCCAGCCCCAGCCCCGCGGGACCACCATTGAGGTATTACTTCGCGGGGTAGGTTTGTTCTTAGGCACTCATCCTTCTCCTATTTGCAGCTTTCCTCCTTCCTGTTCCTTCAGCAACTCCTCCTGCATTTGGATGATTGCGAAGCCAACCGAAAGCCACTCTCCTCGGACTCCAGGATCTCAGTAACCAAGCTCCCCGGGGTCCCGCTCCTGCCCAGCACCTGGTTTAAGCTCCTTCTCTCCATCGCAAATCGTGGGCAGTGAAACATCACATGCTCTGGATCCTCCGGTATGCCATCGCATCTGGGACAGTTCGGAGAATCATCCAACCCAAAGCGGTGCAGATACTGCCTGTAGCAACCACCGTGTCCCGTGAGGAACTGGGTAATGTGGTAGTTTGTCTCCCCATGTCTTCGCTCAAGCCACACCCTAATGTTGAGAATGAGCCTGTGCGTCCACCGACCTTTCGCAGACTCGTCCCATTTGCGTTGCCAGTGATCAAGCGACTCTGACCTTGCCGCATTTCTACGCTGTGCATGCCCCTCCATATGTCTTGCATTGTACAGGACACTCATTTCTTTGGCCAGAATGTCAACCGGGATCATGCCTGCCACCACCAATACTGCCTCACCTGATGTGGTTCTAAAAGCACTGCAAACCCTCAAAGCCATCCGCCGGTAAACCGAGTTCATCTGCTTCCATCTCTGAGAGTTTGCAAGCGCCTCTGATCACACAGGCGACGAGTAGAGCAGGATGGAGCGCACCACTCCGGCTAGCACCAACCTCTGGCAATGTTTCGGTCCACCAATATTTGGCAACATTTTTGCCGTGGTGGCACTGGCTGCCTTTTGGCATGCATACTTTAGGTGTTCCCTAAAACTCAATTTGGTGTCAATTATTACCCCCAGGTATTTGATAGCCGGCTTTGATACGACCGTATGTCCACCGACCTCCACTTTTACAGTGTTATTTTTCCTGCGTTTCGTTATTAATACCGCTTCCGTTTTCGCGTCCGTCAAGGTCAGCCCGGACTTTTCTAGCCAGGAGTTTACCGCTCTCACTGTTTCCGTTGCGTAAACCTCCACATCTTCTGGGTGTTTTGCTGCAACAACCACAGCTAGGTCATCAGCAAAGCCGACAATCGTAGTCCCGTCTGGGACGGGAAGAGCAAGCACCCCATTATACATGATATTCCACAACAGGGGGCCAAGTACCGATCCCTGTGGTACCCCGGCTGTGACAATGTACTCTTTGGGGCCCTCATCCGTCCCGTACCAGAGAGTCCTCTCTGAGAGGTAGTTTTCCACCAAATTCGCTAAGTATCCGGGGACACATATGTCAGCCAACACCCCTTTAATTCTATTCCAGTTGGCCGAGTTGAATGCGTTTTTGACATCCAACGCCACCACGGCACAGCAGCCGCCAGAAATCAGTGCACCTTTTGTCAGGTTTACCACCATGCCAATTGCGTCCACCGTAGAGTGGGTGCGTCGGAAACCAAACTGGTGTTCCGACAAACCATTGCTGGCTTCGACGATGGGCAGGAGTCTGTTGTAGATGACTCTCTCCATCATCTTCCCCATTGTATCTAACAGGCAGATAAGACGATACGACGCTGGGTTTCCAGGTGGCTTGCCAGGCTTCGGAAGCAACACCAACTTTTGCTTTTTCCACTGGGCAGGGAATATTCCTTCTTTTAGGCACGCCTCGAAATCTTCACTGCCAGTTTCAAAGCTCGGTTGGGGATGCCATCCAAACCTGGGGCCTTGTTGTCACCGAACCTACCACATATTTTCCACAGCTTTTCCACAGTTACAGGCGGTATTATGCCGTCATTTAGCTGGACAAAAATTTGCCTTCCCCTATTTTCGTGGTGAGGGAACAGAGTGGTAACAATCTGTTTCAGGAGACACGGACAGGTCACCTGGGGTGATTTCCGCAGCCTTTTCATCACCACTCTGTAAGCCTGTAAAGCCAAGGGTTTATGTCGGCATGGTCGCACAGCTGTTTGAAGCAGTTCTTTTTGCTCCTCCGAATGGCTTCTTTTAGGCGGCCACGCAATTGCTTGTGTGCCTCCTCTCGACCGTCGCCACCGGGTTTTCCCCTGAGTCTCTGGCAAAGCCTCCTTGCCCGAAAACATGCGGCTCGCAAACTTGCGATTTCGTTGTTCCACCAGTAGTTGGGTTGCCTACTGGCTGACATGCCACTCACGTATGTCAGGTCCACTATAGACCCCAGGTCCCTTCCCCGGAAAGTGTACGAAGACCCAACATTCGCCAGTGGTACATGTATCTGCGAAGAAGCCAATTTTCAGTAATATAAGACATGTCTTTGAGACTATTTGCTTCCTGCTTTTCTTCTGTGATCAGTTTAAACGCTGATCCCATCAGTGCAACAACATTGCCTTGATTATAGTGTCACCCAAATCTTTTGCTCTGGATCCGCCTTGGTATTTCAAATTGCATCAGCATAAAACATATCCCTTTCTGGATGCAAACATTATTTCCATAAGGACCTATATATCGTTACTACTCACCCCTTCCACCTTTCAATCAGATTGCCAGCAAATGACTGGCCTTCTTTCTTTGAAATAATATCAGCCCAGCATACTCCGATCCAAATGGTCGGAAGGATGTTAATGTGGCCAGTGCAGGAGGATATAGAGCAAAAGAGTGTTCTTTGAGGCGGTCCAGGATTATTTTGGACTATTATTTATGCCACGGTACGGAGCAGGGAGATGCTCCTCCCCTCGGAATTCCGTTTTCAAAAATGGTGTCTTCTTTTCGCTATTTTAACGATCACCTCCTTCTTTTACTCTCTGGGAAAGGTGTCGGTTTCCCAGAACAGAAGAAGAACTCTGTGGAAGACCATCAAACCCAGCAGCTTTCAGCTTCCTGTACAGATAATTGTTACGCGCTAATGATTGCATTGGATATCAAAGACGCATTTAACTAAGCCGGCTTCAGTTGCGATTTAAAGGTACATTGATTGCAAGTGCTCTTTTTCTATACTGGACGAGTTTAACACTCCGAAGGAATTACCTTTCAGGGAGAACTCTCTGGTACGGTACGGGACAAATGTACATTTTCTCAAAAAGTACATCGTTGCAAGGAAGCTATCACCAGGCTCCACATTTGGCTGCTTGGTATAGAAAGTGATGCCTAAGGAGTAAATAGGCTTCCTGCTGCGGGAGAAGACATGACTGTCTGCCACTGCAGAAAGTAAAAATCAATGGGGCGATAGGGAGAGCGGCGTTCCCTAGCCAGTAAGGGCCGGGCTACCAACCTTTGGCTATAAAAAACGGACTGTGATTGATTCCTGGAATGTGCACATGCTCCTCGTTAACGGTAGCGAGAGTCCTCAGAATGCTCACTTTCTCCAACTTGAACGAGAATTCTAGTGATATAAGCTGGACATTCTGGCCCTAAGCGAAATAAGATGGTAAGACAATGGAGAGTACTTTTTTTCCTCTTGCAGCAACCTGCTTTTGTACTGTGCAAGCTGAAGTGGTATCAGACACCAACCCGGCTCAGGTTGCTTCAAACTTCTACCGGCTTCAAACTTCTTGACCTAGGAGCCGCTTTCTGACAGATCTTTAACTGTAAGATTCCAGTCCAGACTAACGAGCATCACAATTATGCAATGCTATGAACCAACAGAGACTTCCGATATAATGAAAAGGATGCTTTCTACATGCAATTAAACGCATTTCAAGGGAGGTTTCCTAACGGTGATATTGTGATCGTGATGGGTGGTCCACCACTTCTCCCAGGGTTGGAGAGTTGCGATTCTCTAAGCTTGTATGACCTAGCAAGCGCTCTATAGTGAGAGAGCTATCTCGCTGATACTGCTCTTTTTTCGAGTGCTACACAGGTCGTCAGCCACGTGCCGGAGGGGCGTCATAAGATCTGGCTGACTGCGGAATCGTGGAAGCGGATCTATAAACGGAAGGGGTTGAAGGCTCTACTGATTGCTGCAAGTGATGGTGTGGGCAGCAGCTACGAACTTTGATACCGGCCGAAATCCCGAGAAGTTCAGCGTAGTGCACACCGTGATAACGGAGAATTTACTGTTGTTAGTCAGAGAAGCGGAAGATGCCGTATATCGCAATGACTTCATGAATGTATACCGCATTACGAAAGAGCTAGCATGTCACCGCAACTCTTTCGATGGTGCTGTGAGGGACGCCAACGGTCGACTTCCTATCCATGATGATGAACAACTGAAGAGATAGTAAGGACGCTTCGCCACAAAATAACAGCTATCGTAATTCTGAAACACACCAAAGAACATCTCGGAAGCTTGATCGACAGAGAGCGGGCTGGTTACCTCTCCAGATCGTGCGCAGAGTTTAGATCTTCGCTGCACCTGCCCTTCATTGATTTCGAGAAAGTTTTCGATAGCGTGAACAGGAAGTGTATCTGAATTGCTATACGCAGGAAGGGCATTCCGGAGAAATTAATACCTATTATTGGAGCGACATATAATGGCTGAAAATATCACGTGTGGCACCGGGGTAAAATCTCGGAGGATTTTGAGGTCGAGAGTGGAGTCCACCAGGGTTTCATCCTGCCATCGATATTATTTCTTGTTATCAGGGACTTTCTTCATGCTGCCTTGACCGGACGTGAAGGAGTTCAATTGCTAATAATATCCTTCCTCAAACATCTCGACTACCCTGATGACAGCTGTTTGCTCTCTCACCGGGACATGTACCTTGGCCTAATGACTCTGGGTTTGGAAAGAGAGGCAACTAGAGTTCAATTGAAGATCAACACCAAAAAACCTAAGGTTCTCAGTCGGACGATTCATCGCATTGTCCCTAACTGCATTAATGGGCAGAGCATCGAAGACATGGATCACTTTGTATATCTAGGAAGCGTGATTTCTGCCAACGGTAGCACCGAACTGGATTTTTCCCAATGCATTACTAGCACTAGATCCGCTTTCTGTGACCTGCCTAAAATCTGGAGATGCTGCTATCTCAACATCAAGATCAAGTTGAGATTGTTCTGTCTTAGTGTTCTTTCTGTGTTGCTATTAGGGAGTCTCACATGGGAGGTGAAGTCCACTGGTACTCCAAAGCCATAAGCCTTCGTTAGAGTGCGCTGCCCTGACATTATTTTAAATGAAAAACTTGGTCGGCCATCCACTCTCGTAAGATGACCGACGAGTGGGCCGCCTCAAGGGCACTTGGCGTAGAATAGTAGAGGGTCAGTGCAAACGTCTTGGAGGACGTAGGGGGAGGTAACCAAATAATCGCGAGCAATGTCGGGTAGGTGTGGTTGACGCGCTATACTCCACCAAGGGGTGAATGGTAACCATATATATAAATTTACGAACAGATTTTTTTTGAACAAAAAAGGAACAGAGGAATTCATCCTGTAGAGATCTTCAAGAATCGCAGTTCCTCTCAGATGATGGAATATACACTCTCGTGAACCAATGAAGAACCAATTTGCTCGACAGTGAGGTGCTGGTCTTCCTCCGAAAGCTCTCTAATTGCACAGAACGTGAATTTCACGACCCTCAGAAAAGCTTCAATGGCACATATCACGCGGGTTTTGGGGTGAGTTCTAGCCCGGAATCGTGCCGCTAAACGTGTTAAAATTTTAGAAGGAATCACTTCCATTCCCCCACCCCCAAAATATTGGGGAAAATGCAGATATCGGGTGCTAGGGAGTTAAATTTGTTCCTTAGAAGAGAGGCTGAGAGAGTGATTTGCATGTGAAAGTTTCATAATGATTATTATTATAGAAGAGAGTCATGTCAGTTGGTAGTAGAGTTACGCTTTCGTCCAATTTAGAGTCCGCTTAGTTGGACACATCTTCTGAAGTGAATGCCAAGTGTACATTTGGCATAGATTGAAGCTTCCACCTTAAGGTGAGATGGTGCTGATAGATAGACCTGTATAGACCTCTACCCTTTTTACGGTTCTGAACTCTGCAATGAACTCAGGTCCCGAAGATACGAGATTCAATAGAATGAAAAAGTTCTGCAAAGATCTCATCGCCAGTTGGTTTCTAGCCTTCTTTGTGTACAATTCTAAAATTTCAAGCTGGCCGTGGAAACAATAATCGGTTACAATGGACTACAACCCAAGTGGGTTGATTGGCATTAAACGGCCTCCCTTGCCCGACAAGCACAAATATGGCAGCTGTAGAGGATTTGGCAATCCAAAGCGACCAGTCAATTTGAGTTGATCTTGCTCTAACTGACTAGCGTGATTAATCCCTTGGGAAGTCCCCAGCATGAACACACGAGGCCATCCAAAGGTTATTCCTCCCTATTCAAGCAAAAGGTTCAATATTTATTTCACCAAATGGAGCTGTCACTTAGGGAAAATACCGTTCCTGGTATTACCCATGCCGTCCTTGATTCAGTTCATTATTATCCTCACAACCTTTCAAATATGAATTTGCAGAAAAGGGAATTGCTTTTGTAAAAGACGAATGCGTTACACAAAGGACTCTTGGGTGCTCTTTGAAAATTCGATTAAAAGCATCTTAATGTGGTAATTTTGCATAAGCGATAATTTGAAGGTATAAATCTGTCTGTTGAGATTCTGTTATTCAAACGCTGATGGTACTTAAATTTCCTCATTAAGAGGTCATCAAAGTTTTGCGTTTACATTCAACTTAATGAATATTTACGCATGGATTATGCACCTTAATAAAGTGTTCCATCAATTGCTTACAAATGCCTCTACCAACCAATTTCCTCCGTAATTATTTCATAAGAATTTGATGTGAAGATTCATTTATTTTCGATGAGCTCATCGATTGGACGAATTTCTGCTTTAATAGGACTGCATGAAGGAGAAAAGTTCGAACAGAATTCCATTTGAATAACTTTCTCGAGCTTTCCATTACATTTTCTCTTGAATTTAATCCTCCCCTAGCTCTGGCTCGTAATCCCTCTACCCTACTTCGAGCTCCCCAAACGGCACAGATATAAATCAGGCCAACAGGTGCAGGTGAGATACTCTGGCATTGTGTCCGAAATCTTCTTCAACATTTCACTGGAGACGTACACATTTCAACTTGGGTCCATTATTTATTTTGGACCCGAGTAAAATCCTTCTCTCGAAAAGTCTGTTATGGAACTACCGCAACCAGGGCCATCATTTAGAAACCACCAGCAGAAAGACAGCAAACTGAAAACATCTCTGCCTGGCAAAACACCTCCATCACCATCATGGTGAATTGTTTGTGGGCGAAATCCTTACACGCAAGAATTGCAAATTGTCATCATTTATCTTCATCACCGCATGGAAATTTTAGTTCTTGATCTTGGCATTTTTCCCCCAGGAAGATAAAATCCACTTTAAAATGTGCTTCGGATGCGGTGTAAAGCGAAAGCTTGGAAACATTTTCAACTACCACCTTATCGCAGCTGGAACTTCATAGGTGCTGAGGATATCCGTCCAGGATGGCCATCAATCAATTAGAGAAGCAAAAAATAGCTCCACCAGGTTAGCTGGAACTCCTCACTAACAATAAATGATAGTTAGTGCTTTAAAATCATATTTCATAGCTCACAGCGGAACTATGCTTGGATATCCTTCGGATTAGAAGCTGTGGACTCACATGTGTACCAAGTTTTCGCCTGGAGTCACAACGTCTAATGTTTGGCCGACAATAGCGCTCTGCATTGTTTTTCCTCGTACTTTCCTCCACCCTCGTGTCGTATGAGGATGTGTGAGTAATGGGACTTTTTGTCTGGCCTCAACTTTTTCTTGAAGAAAAATGGTTCCTGAAAAAGGACATTACTTGCAAGTTTTAAATTAGCTGAAGGTCTAATGGACGTCGCCAAGTGATGCTCTCTTGATCGGCTCTCAAATTTCCATTTCCAATTTTTCTTGTTTCCCGGCTTGTCTCGTTAGATGGAAAGAATGTCCTGAATTAAGTGGAAGTTGACATCGTGCTCTCTAATTGGGAAAAGTGTGTACTTTAAATTCCATTTATTATTATTACAGAGGAAGAATGTTAGTGAAAATGACGAGAAATTATGGGATAATGCTGTCATAAAGGGAAAATGAGGTGCTAATGGGTGTCATTAGGCGCGGTGACAGAAATAAATTTTAATGAGAATTAAAGGACTTGTCAGACACATAAACAGGATGTGTTCTTCCTTAAATATTCACCATGTGGAAGCAATTTGAAATGGAATTGAGAAAACTTTTAATTTTAGGAAGACGATTACACTCACGATTACATTCGGATTTCATGACATCGTTACCTTCGTTAGAGATAGACAACAGCTGCAGAAGGCTTTTAAAATTTTAATATCAAATTTGCAGGCTCTGCATTTAGTAAAACCAATCCTAGTCGTTGCTCCAAGGACTGAAAAAAACACTCTGAGGCCCTATTCGTCTGTGGAGGCCGGCCAGCTGCATATTAACTGTAGGGCCGTCTTTTCCAACTCCTCAGATTAGCTGTATATAGCCGAAACTACCAGTTTAAGGGCAGTGTCCTGGTAAAAGCGCTACAAGGGTTTCCATGTCCCCCTTTTAAGGGACAACAAAAATGCCGTTCTTACGGCTCTGGGTCCCTTCGCAAAGATTTTCGCATCCCGGCAAGAGTTCAAGTTTTTCCACTCGGCTGTGCGAATCCTAGCAATTTCACCCCCTCACCCCGCAATAGACTTGACAGTGCATAGCTGGATGCCAAAAGCCAGTTTAGGTCCCATCAGTGTGGATCCAGATAGTCTGTCAGCTTCCTATTTACCAGGGATGTTTGGGTATCCTAGCACCTACATCAGGGATATTTCATTTAATCGGCCAAGTTTCAGCAGCAACCGATGGTAACTCCGCTCCAACTGGCATGATATGTTGTCGCCGTTGATGAGTAGTGTTGACGCTGCCCAACTGTGGGAATAGTCTAGTTTTTCAGAGAAGTCGGGCCAGTTCCCTAATCGGATTACCCGAGAACCCCCTGTCCCCGATCCGTCTTCCATGACTGACTCGTCGGTGAACGTTATTAAGCCTGTAATCCTGAAAAACTCGTGGCCATTTATTGACTACTAAATACCTAACTGTTTGGATCATTTGGATTCCCCCCCCCCCCCCCTCTTCTAAGATGGATAACGTGTAATTGCCTCACCTGACGTTCCTAGGGAACAAAACTAGTCCAGTCTTCCTAGCGCTCGTAGTGAGTCCGTTGCGGAGGCACCAGCTGTAGATTAGATGCAGAGCAGCATTGAAGCGGACACAAACCTGTCGGTAATTATTGCGGCTAGTTCGTCCGCAAATGTTGCGCGAAGGCTTTTGTGTTCTCTAGAAGCCATAGTATGGTGTCCATTGCCAGAAGCCAAAAAAGACGAAAGTTTCTTTTCGTCCTGTGAGCAGTCCCTACTACATTCTGCCTCAATATACTTCTAACCGACCAGTATGTGATTTGTTCTCCTTTGGAGGCTGTGAACGGTCCAACTCATTAACAGTGCTTTTGCTGTTAGCCTACGGAGTGCTGAAGTGGCCACCTAGGGATGTCTGTATCCCTTATGAACCGATCTAATAGTCTTTTCAGTCCTGTCAGCAGCAAATTAGACTGATCAATCGGAAGCTTCGAACACTTCGATTCACGCGTTATTATCGGTGCAGGGGCCCGCACTGGATCATGAAAAAATATACTCAAACAAAGGCAGGGATTCGCGTGCACCTAAGGATATAACCACACGCAAGCTGAACCTGGAAATAAAAAAATAAAATGGCTCAACCACGCGCTTGGAGCCGTAAAACTTCGGACCCTAGCGCCACGATCGAAAGGGAAGATCCACGCGCGGTCGAGTCGCCTTATTCTTTTATTTCCAGGTTCCTTGAATCCGTGGAAAACAATCTTTTCCGGCTCATAACTTCCTTTTATTTTATCGGATAGCAAAACAAAAGTTTCTGAACATTGTAAACGGCTAGGCTTCAGGTACACTTAACTTCATCTTTCAAATTTTAATTTTCACGCCTGTTTTGCTCAAGAAGTAAGTGTTCCTAAGCGTCAATTTCCTTTCCAACTTTGTAGAGTGCAGTTCCCTATCATATCCTTGGTAGTATACCACAAGAGCTAGACTTTTGTGGTGTTTGTCTTGGAAACTTAACATCTTGTAGTCTCTGGATCGGAGGGCCTTTGCGGATATTAGATAATGGTCTTGAAGTGTGTTAGAGCACTCCATTGAAGACCGTAACGTACACTACAGTACACTGTAGGAGGCATTGTGATAAGCGGGTACGAATTATATTCAAGTGAAAGCCCAGACCTAAACCAAGCGGAAGTAAATTTTTTATTGAGGATGCTGGGAGTCAAGTTTTCAAAAAAGAACGAAAAGTTGACTGACGGTTTCGTTTAAGTGAAGCGATTACTATCTGTCGTTACTTTCGGTCAACCTGCTCCCAGGGCAGAGTGGAGGCAGCGTTTGATGAGCTACCGCAGCCCTGGAACCCCCAATCCCCAGCCTGCCTAGCACAGAGGCGTGCAAACACGTGCCGTTGCGACACTTCGATAGAGCTTCAAGATTTGTGGGTGGACCTTCACGGTCAGTTTCGCTAACTTTTCCCGCAAGATTTTCGAACAATCTGAACACTCTTTGCCTTGGAGAATGTTATCAGATTTGGAGAAGCTTTACGGGGATAGTACAATGGGCCTATTAGGCCTATTAGGCCCATTGTACTATCCCCGTAAATCTTGGGTGATGTGAACTGCGTCTTATGAACTGAACTAAACTAACTATCTAAGTCCCTACTACTCCTAAATGTGTCTATCGAGAAGAGTTACGGGGGGAAATCACACGTTGTAGTGTGCAGTACTGTCAGACTGCGTGAGGCCGGATTTTGGACAGCGAAGCCTTACGATCATAGGAACATCCTAGATGAAGTATCTCGGAAAATCTAGGCATTTTCCACGGACTACGCCACACGTAAGCTGAGCATTCGCGAAAACTTTTGTTGTGTGTTTCCCAACAGGGCAGAGTGGAAGACTGGGTTGTAAGGCTATGACATAGTATTCTTCATCAGCGGACCAAAGATGGTCTGCGGAATCGGAGCTGGACTTTTTCGAATATATACAGTCTATTCGAGTAGCACGGTCTTCCAGATTTCGCCAGTGTATTTCAAGTGAAATACTGGAAGCCTGCCGATGGCTGGGGCATGATTCTAGCTCCAATCGTAAGATAGCCATTCTGACCGACAACCCAGTGCCCACTAAGGTCTTGTACTCAGCATCCTCTAGGCTGGTAGGCAGTGCAGGAACGCGCTGAATTGTCTGGGCGGCACGGGTTCCCAGTCATAGTAACATGAAGGGAACGAGTAGAGAGACGGACTAGCCAGGTGGAACTCCACCCACGGCAGTCCTCCGATGGATACAGTCTATGTCTGGCTGACGGCTGTTAAGTGTTGAATTTACTCGCATTACTTAACAGCCGCGAACCTCAGATGGCGAAGGCTCATTACTTATGCCAAGTCAAAGAGGATTTGGCCCGCTTATAAAAAAACCCGATCGCGGGAGCTTCTGTGCCGGACGCGTGCAAATGCATAGAAGACCAGCGTTCTAAGCAAGGCACGTGTCTATAGGAGACCATGGTGCCAGGCTCGGCATACTCTACAATTTGTATTGCTGATGCGACGGAAAGGAGAGGGAAACCCTCAGACACTTCCTTTGCGATTTCGCAGCTCTAACTAAAGTCAGGTTGCAGACACTAGGTAAACCATTTTTTGAGGAGGTCAGAAAAATCTTTAGCTAGGATGATGAGTTTTCCTCTAACTTTCATCTAGGTACAGTAAACACAGTCAATTATTTGCCAGCTCCAACATACTGTTATTACTTTCACTAGGTTTGTGATATTCAAGAAGACTAAATATTATTTTTGTAAATTTAGTATTTTTAATGAGGCTGCTGAACAAAGCAACTTATTGGAGTCTGGCAATGGGTGTGTGGCGGAGCGATAGTAAACACCCACTTCACAGCCCTGATGAGCGATATGTACGTCCGCCGGACGCGCTAGCAACTAAACAAATATGCGGAGTGCCCGTTGAACGTGCCACCGTACTACTCAACTTGGACTTCTGTTTCTTCTATTTGGTTGACATTCTGACCGCATATTCCACCGAGTCTGGACATTTGGCACATCTCCAGTGCATTTTCCCACCCTTCCTTGACAATGATCTAATACTCAACGTAGAAAGGTGCAAATTTTTCCAGCAACCGGTGAAATTTCTAGGTCATTTCATCACAGCTGAAAGCATATAACCAGACCCAGACAAGGTGTAAGCAATCGTGAACGTTCCAAAATGGTCATGGACCTCAGAAAGTTCTCGGGCATGGAACATTTTTACCGCCGTTTAACGCCTTCCTGTCTGGTCCTAAAACAAAGGAAGGTTGTGTAGTCTCCGGAAGCCATCCAAACGTTTGAAACCACCAAGCAACAGTTAGTAGCCGCTACACTTTTGGCATTCCTTAGTCGTGTTCATCGATATCTTAGACGCTGCTCTCCACCAAAGCTGGCATCCGTTGGGTTTCTCCTTAAAACAGTTGAATCCCGCTCAACGAAATTACAGCGTCTACGATCGTGAATTACTAGCCGCCTATCTGAGCATCAAGTACTTCTGTGTTCTCTTGAGAGCAGGCAGTGCACTATGCTCACGGACCATAAGCCTCTATATTTTGCGTTATGACAAAAGTGCGAGAAAGTATTAGTTTATCAGCTAGTTCACATCGAACGTTTATCATATGTCCGGTGAAAACAACTTAGTCACTGCGCTTTGTGGTGCACTTTCGGGACCAACATCGGAGCCGTAGTCAATTTTTCGGGAATGAGCAGTTCTTGAAGACTTTTAGTCGGACTCCAAATATAAGGAACCTAGGCTATGTACTCCGGTCGCTTCCCGTAATATTACGCCTGCCGATATTTGGACAATGAACTGGTTTTTCTCCAGCAAATATTTTTGGTCGTCCATGAACAAAGACGTGAATTCCTGGGCCAGAGGGTAGATCACATGCCAAAGGTGTAAAGTTGCCAGACATGTTAAGAAGCAAATAGATGAATACAATCCCAAAGCAACAAAGCGCTTCCGCACCATACACTTTGACATTGTAGCAACTTTGCCAGGTTCTTATGGCTACAAGTTTTGCTTCACGGCTATAAGTATTGCCTCAGTATTGATCGTTTTACGCGGTGGCCTGAGGTAATAACTCTTAAGGACATTACAGCCCAGTCGTGTCAGATCCTCTCTTGAGACTGGATTCTGCGCTTTGGTGATCCCGCCGTAATCATCACAAATTTGGTGATGCAACTCGAATCTACTCCTTTATCAGAGCTCGGAAGGATTCATCTGCGGTCCAATTGAATGCTAGAACGTTGGCATCGAACGCTGCCGTTATGGCGCGGCGGACCGTTCTAGTCGTTGGTCTTGCCTTTTGTTTTGCTTGGCCTCGCTAAAGCCATCCGCGAAGAACTTGCTGACAGCCATGCTGATCTGGTGTATGGGAGGAATCTATGATTACCCGGCGACCTGATCCTCGACAAGAGAGACGGACTTAGAGGGACCCCATTTTGACGCCTGCTACGGCCTTTCTAAAACTGGAAGTGGGTACCCACGTTTTGGTGAGGACTGATGCTATCCTGAAACCGGCGAAACCACCAAGGTTCTTGAACATGGAGGGCACGCGTTCCGTTTGGACTTTGGTGGCAAGCCCAAGATAATCTCCATGGACAGGCTGAAGCCGCTCTTCCAGTAAACAGAAGGCGCTGGAAGGAAACGTGACCGCCGCCGTCATTTTGACGTCCGCTAGTCCACGGCAGCTGACTAGCCGTTCTCTCACCGAAACTCCTGAGTTTTTACAAAAGTAGATTTTGCTAGAGATGGATTGAGGTAGGAAGCGGGGAAGTTAGAGTTTTGTTGGGGCAAATAGAATTTGGAAACTTGCTATCCTGTTGGAGGGGGAAGCAAGAAGGCAATTCGAACAACCTGGGCACGTTGAAGGAATAGCGGCATTTTTGTTGTCCCTTAAGAAGTGGGAAATGAAAACCCTAGTAGGGCTTTTGTCGGGACACTGCCCCTTAAACTATCATATGGAAAAGATTGGTGTTGTGGTTTCGGCTGTGTGCAGCCAATGTGAGGAGGAGGAGGAGACGGCCCTGTACTTTTTATGCAGCTGCCCGGCATCCTCAGATCTCAAACGAAGACACCTTGGCAAGGTTTTCTTCAATGAAGAATCTGCACACTCTCTGCCTCTTGAGAATGTTCTCAGATTCGCTAAAGCCTGCGTAGGCGGGAAGCCATTGAATAGGCAACTTACGGGGATAGTACAATGGGCCTAATAATGGCCTGAGTGCTCGGAGCTGCGGCTCCCCCCAGTTAACTAAACTAAACTAAACTAAGATGCCACGTTTACCAAATTCCATTTTTCTTCTGGAATTTATCTGCTTTCGCTTCAAAAGTTTTCTCTCTCCTTTCTACTATCTTAGGATATCTACAGCAATACATACCACTAGGACACAGGTATGAACCATGTCCTTGCAATATGTATCGCTGTAGGTATGTCGAGGTAACAGAAAGAAGGAACATTTTTCAAGCAAAGGTAGAAAGTGGGTATATAGCTGCATAATCGCCGAGCTAACTCCTGCCAATCTCTTACATTAATTTGTCCTAGTTGTATGTATACAAGGAAGGACTACTTTTCTGCTCGATAAGAGAGGAGCCAAGTATGATGCAAACTACGGGAGATTTTCCTTAGCAAATGTGTTCCTACTAAGATAGAGAAAATTCAAGCTTGGAAACCGAGAGACAAGAAGAACAAGCATATCATCTGCTTTACGGAAAGTATCCTTCCTTTCATTGTTTTATTTAAAAAACGAATTGAATGAAACCAAAAACTTCCACCCGGATGAAAATTGCACCATTTCCTCTGAACGCACGCTTATGTTCTAAAAGAATAACATTCAAAAGGAATTGTATTTCGCATACATTCAAGTATGTTCAAAAAGCAGCCAAAGAGACATTTCAGAAGAATGGAGTCCTCCAAACTTCACAACCAGCAGTGTCTTTGTTTGCGACCCTCATTCTCTACTCTAGCGTTTTCGGTCCCATTTCTAGGATCCACCCTGAGTTTTAATCGAGACTTTACAAAAAATCGAAAAGAATGTAGAAAAAAAACTTAAAAAAAACATGGAAACTAGTAAGGACTTTTCCAAAGTCGCATGCATCGCTCTTCCTTCAAAAAAGCTGAAGAGTTTAGAAAAAAAGACAATGCATAATCCACGCTAGAATCTGAACGAAAGCGCCTTAGAATTTAATCCTGGCACAAATACGCAAACTGAGACGTAGGGGGATGAAAAAAAAAACATACAAACGAATTGTATACAATCTGTTCGCTTGAGCTGGCGTGCCGTTATTGCGACACCACTCTCCGAAATTAAAATCTCAAATAGTGTTCGCTTGACGAGAAAAAATAGGGTCATCCGCAAGGACAATAGTCGTGCAATTGTTTCGGGATTTTATCAGGAAGGATCTGATTTTGTGCTGTTCTGTTGTTTTCGGGGAAAAATGAAAGTTAGAGGATAAGGGGGGGATAAGAAAATCTAATTCGAATTTAATCCGGAGTAGCCAGGGAGGTGGCAGATAAGATGTTTGTTCAGAGCCAGTTATATACTGACTATCACGTCCTTCGCTTGATGTAGTAGCAAGTCCTCGTTCAGGTCCATTTCATATGATCACAATTCCTGCTTTCTTTACACTTGAATTCAGCAATTTTTTTATTTAATCCAGAAAACGCGTAGATAACTCTTAATACCGATAAATGCCCATCCTAATATGCTTATGCAGTCCTGCTTCAAACTAACCCCCAGAGAGCAGCTTTCCTTCCATGGAACTGTCATAAATAAGGAAGTAAATCCTGTCTGACAAATGGTCTTCACTTTAGCTGGTTCGGTTAATACCACTTCGGGCCAAAACGCGGGATATTCCCTTATTTTCGACTCCCTGCTAGAGGCGCTCGAAAAACAGCCATAACATGCACCAGCCAAAAAAAAGTCAAACTGAAACCAGCCAGCGAAGAAATCCCGCTAAATGCCACTTTTATTGTTTGAGCTTTTTCAATTTTTTTTTCCTCGACATTTTGTTTATTCGTTGCTGCCGCAGTGGAAAAAGGCACAAAACCGCCAAATAAATTGCCGCCTGGGAACGAGTAGGGCTGAAAATGTGGCATTAAAGTATTAAGTTGAAGAAGTGAATTTGGTGACTGTGTTAATCCTTGCTAATGTTGAGATTTTTCTTTGGCTTAGTGACCGAAATCCTGTGCAATTTTTGAAGAAAATCGGATTCTTTTCAACACCATTGCCATAATTACAGTCGAGAAATGACGGAGATTTTGAGTAGATTTTTCTTCGTGTTTGACGTTTTTGAGGGTGCAGTTGGGAGATATACAGGCTGTCTGAAAGTTTTTCTAAGGATTCCTATCATAGAGAGTGCTCTTACACTAACAAAATTCAACATTAGAAGAAATTGCTGTGCATTGTCTTCAATTTGAGCAAATAATTAAGTCAACCATGAGCTACTAACTTAAGGAACACTCCAACATTTGTGACCAGCACTAGACACGAGGTACTAGACATAACTCTAGGAAATACTCTAATGAACGGGATGGTTATGAATTGGAGGGTATCAAATGAGCGCTCTATGTTTGACCAAAGAATAATCAGATTCGGCTTTGAGGGTAACTCCGAAATAAAAAGAATAATAAGGAATCCCAGGAGAACGGATTGGGAATCCTATGCAACGCACTTGAGCAACAACATGGCCCACCTTCAAGGGGGCGGTGACATCGGTGAACTGGAACTAGAAAGAGTGGTGGAAAATCTCAACACAGTCGTTATTGACGCTTATGGGGCCAGCTGTCCGGCTAAGACAGTTAAGTCATCAAGGAATGCAACATTGTGGAACAGGAACCTGGCCAGAATGAGAGCAGAGAGGCACGAAAACTCTTCAACCGGGCAAAACAAAACGGGGACTGCAGAGGTACAAAAATGCAATGACTGCGTATAGCAACGCGATCAGGGAAGCAAAACGGACTAGCTTCAGGGAATTCTGTGAAGGGATCGAACAGATCCCAGGAGCAAGCAGGTTTTACAAGACTCTTGCCAAAGACGAGGTAATATCCTCTGTCTGTTTGAAGAAGGAAGATGGGACATTTACACCTGCTTCTCAGAACTCATTTCCCGGGGTCCTACCCTACGGTGGCAGGCGATAACATTCTGCTTGACATCCCAACAACGAATGAAATGGGAAGAGTGGAGAACTGGAAAATAGCAAAAGAAGTATGCTCAGAAACTAGTTTAAGGTGGGCAGTGGGAACTTTTAAACTACGGAAATCACCTGGAGTAGATGGTATTTTCCCAGCACTTATCTCGAGAGGCCTTGGAATCTTCTTAGAGTCTCTTCTGAGAGTGGTAAGGGGGAGCATAGTTTTGGGATATATACCAAGCGCATGGGGACAGGTAAAAGTGGTGTCTATTCCGAAAGCGAGTAAAAATGATCCTTTTCACCCTAAATCGTTCAGACCAATTTGCATAATATCGTTCATACTCAAACCGGTGGAGAAGGTCATAGACAACTATATTAGAACAAACGTTAGCGTAATCTCCTATATCACTGTCAACGCGCTTGCCGGGCAGGACGATCAACTGAAACTGTTCTGTATCAACTGGCGAATATACTACCGGATGCCTCAGAAACAAAAGAAATAGCACTGTGTGTGTTTTTGGATATCGAAGGAGCACTCGACAACACATCCCACACAGAGGTACAAGATGAACTGAGCTGCAAGGGAGTAGGAAAGACTCTGGCATTCTGGATGGGCAAAATGCTAGAAAGCAGACAAATAGAAGTACCGACAGGTACAAATTCTATTCTCATAAATACTACTCATGGTTGTCCACAGGGCGGGGTACTATCGCCGCTTATTGGAGTATGGTAGTGGACGAACTCCTGAACGTGCTAACAAATACTGGAATGCTGGCCCAGGGTTACGCGGAGGACATTGTTTTAATCTGTAGGGCAAATATGAAGATACCTTATGTGACAGAATCCAAACTTGAGTAAGAGTTACTAGTGCCTGGTGCAGGAAGGTAGGGCAAGGGATCAATCCAAGCAAAACCACCATGGTACCATTCACTAGGAGACGTAAGCTTGATCACCTGAGAGCCATTAGGTTACATGACATGGAGGTTAAACGGGAAACAGAGATTAAATGTTTGAGACCAAAAATTACTCTGGAACACACATATCGGAAACACTTGTCGGAAAGGCACGAGGACTCTGATGACTTGTAGATCCATAGCATGGAAAAAATGGGGTTGCAGCGCGGATACACTACTTTGGATATATACTGCAATAGTAAGGCCAATGATTACCTAAGGAGCGCCAATCTGGGCAGAAAGAAGTGAACTCAGCACACAAGCCAGGGAATGACACAAACTCCAAAGACTAGTTTGCGTGTGTGTCAGTGGGGCAATGAGGACATGCCCAACGCATGGAGGTCCTTCTGGGATTAACCACTCTCCATCTGTACATACGGATGAAGACAAGGGGGGCAATATTCAGAATGGCCTGGAGTACCAATGAGGCAGAGGGCTGCCTAAACCGAAGGAAGATTGATATTCTTTCTAGGCGGTATCCCGAATTGCTGATACCAGGGGATAATATGACAACGAGGTTTCACTTTGATAAGAAGATTAAAACACACTGAAGTAACAAGGCAAACTGCGAGAGCGTGGCTGGGATATACGACCTAAACGGGCAACTGATTACTTGGTACACTGACGGATCCCTTACAATAGAGGGAGCAGGTGCCGGGGTCGTTGGTCCAAGGAAAATGTACTTGAAGCCAATGGGTAGGTACACTAGCACATTCAACGCGGAAATATATGCCATATACAGATGTGCCTCCTTTAATTTCCAAAGGAGCCACAGGGGCTGAACATTGCTATTCTCACCGACAGCCAAGCAGCGATCAAGGCACTTAGGTCCAACCAGGTGAACTCTAAACTGGTATGGGAATGCCTTGAGAGACTGAGTACGCTCGGCTCGTCCAACAAGGTGTGGATACTCTGGATTCTAGACCGTGCTTTGTTGGAAAGCAATGAGACAGCAAACGAAATAGCTAAGAAGGGAGGAGGACGCCTTTACATGGGCCAGAACCCTTCTGTGAAATCGAAAACGGTTTCATGGCTGTGACGTTAAGAAATAAAGAGGAGGAAGAGGAAGCATGTCAAACACGCCTCCCGATTTCTGAATCAGAAGAAGGACGGAAGTTCACGTGCCTGCCTTGTGCCAACCCGCCAGCCACGGGAGCCACAATGTAGTGGGGCGGTGGCAGTACAGTTCGTCGGCGGAGACGAATTCACCACTATGGGCGGTTGGTGGACCTGCAAAATAAGCCATTAATAGGCCATGTAATCTCCTTACAGACGTCAGGAAAAATATTCATCTGTGCAAACGACACTCATTCCATTGCTTTCCTCAAAAAATAGCGCAACATCACTACTGAAAGTAGTTTCTCTCAGCCGGTTAAGCATGGTGTTGCAGCACTACATCAACACTACCGGTTCTTCCATCTTTTCAAATGTGCGTCCCTATCACCCCAGAAGCCAGTTTGAGGGTCTTATGAACCAGGGAATTTGCAGACCTTTCAATATGTGGTGTTGATCATCTCCACTCCATTTGGTTAGGGGCGGCGTCTGAATGCTCAAACACTTCCCGACATTCGCTGAAAACTGCCGTGTTTTCACGTCCTTGGATCTGGTCAAAGCGTATCATCAAATCCCTGTTGCTTCCAAAGACATACCGAAAACGAGTATCTGCACACTTTTCGGACTCTTTGAGTTCACCTGGATTACATTTGACGTGTGCAACGATCCGCGGACATTACAGAGATTCATCCACTCTATCCTTCGAAACGTAAACCTCTGTTTCGTCTACATGCATAACTTTTTAACCGCCTGTTCTTCCGAATTAAAGCATTTGGACCAAGTCCAGTGCATTTTTCAATTTCTCCTTGAAGTCGGGCTCGTTCTAAACGTCCCAAAATGCAAATTCCTACAGAAGCAGGTGAAATTTTTCTGTCACCCCTGATGGAATTCAACCAGATGCGGACAAAATTGAAACCTGCCCTGCCAACCACGGTGAAGGATCTGCGAAGGTTCTTGGGCATGTTGAACTTCTATCATCGTTTCTTGCCCAAGGCCACTCATCACCAAGGGATCCTCAACGCTTACTTGTCTGGGCCCAAAAAGAAAGACTACCAGTAGGTTGCGTGGTCCACTGAGGCCATCCAGGCGTTCAAAACTGTCAAACAACAGCTTGTTGATGCATCACATGTGAATCACCGAGGCAATGTTTCCGATATGCCACCAGACTTCTTTAAAAGGTGAAATTATGGGTTCATGCCGCTGACTGGAAAATTGTGGATGACAGTCGGCAATCAGAAATTTCTGTTAAAAAGCCCGAGTCGTTCGCAACGGCGGTTTTATTGTCGCTTAAAGAGTTAAACAATGAAGTTCTTGTTGGGCTTCTACTACGATACTGGTCTTTAAACTACCACAAGCCAAAAGCAGGAGTAGTGATCTCGGCCATAATTGGGTAATGTGTGAGAAAGAGAGGGAGAAGATGACCCTGCATTTCTTATACAACTGCCCGACATCCTCAAATGTTGGGTAAAGGTACCTCGAGGAGGTTTTCTCCGCGGAAAATGTGTCCAGTTAAGGACATTCTTAGGTTTGTAAAAGCTTGTGAAGGCAGCAGGTAAGATGGCCTATAACTAGGTGATTTTGAAGGATAGTGTGATGGGTCTAATAAGACGCCCGGCTTAGGGCTAACGTAACTTAACATAGCAAAAATTACTGATGAAGAAGCGACAGTTTTGTTATAATCGTTAATATTTAATTGCTTCACCGTAGAAGCAGATTGCATTAAATCTAATGCTTCTTTGGAAAATCTTTGCTTCTTTCTATTTATTTTTGGCGGAAATGCCAAGTAAAGCCTCTCATTGATCGTATGATTATATGACAGTAACTCAATATGTAGAGGAGGCTGGGGCCACGAAAATCCTTAGGAAAGAAGAGAGCTTGATTTGGATCAGCTCCTGACCCTGATTTGTGAATGATTCGAAGCTACTCCTTCTTCTACTTGTGAGAGGAAACCAATGACTCAGGGAGTTGATCAGTCTGCTTGGGTAGAAACATGTCGATCAAATCCCACTTTTTTGAATCTTGAAATTATATTGGAATGCGTCATGCTTTTCTGATGAGCTGTGTTTACGAAGGATAATCATCATCAACAGCCCAACAACCAGTATCCGGACATGCCGGTTTTGTGTCGAGGTCCATCTAAAGATACCCCTAAAAGTTGTTTAGCGTTCTGACATACACCATCGCTCTATCTCAGGCAGGGTCCGCGTCGTCTTATACTTTCTGGGCTGGCTGCATATTAATTAAGTAACCCGTCCACCGCAACCTGTTCAGCCGGACTTCATCCACATCCTGATGGTCATAGTATCGCTCATATATTCCATCATTATAGAGGCTGCGGAATAGTCCATCCTCATATAGGGGACCTAACATTCTTCGGAGGAATCATCCTTCGAACGCGACCAAGAGTTCGCAGTTTTTTTTTGTTAAGAACCCAAGTCTTCGAGGAATACTTGAGGACTGGCAAGATCATTTTCTTATACAGTAAGAATTTTGACCCTATGGTGAAACGTTTCGAACGAAACAGATTTTGTAAGCCGAAATAGGCTCTGTAGGCTGCCAACAACCATGCGCGGATTTCATCGTCATAGCTATTATCAGTTGTGATTTTCGATCCTAGATAGGAGAAATTATCAACGGTCAAAAAGCTGTACTCTCCTTTCTTTATGGTTTTCGTTTGATCAGTGCGATTTGCTATTGTTAATTGGTTGGTTTTCGATACGGACATTGCAACCATATATTTCGTCATGCCTTCATTGATGTGCAACCCAATGGATGAAGGCGGTTTGCATGACTCGGCCCGTCCTTCCAATGATCTCGATATCGTCAGTGTAGGCCAGTAGTTGGTTACACCTTAAAGAGATGTTGACTCTCGAATTGACATCTGGATCGCAAGTCACTTTTTACGGAGCTTCCCAGAAAGGGAATGAATGATAGCGCATCCCCTTGTTTTAGACCGTTGTTGATGCTGGATGGTCTCGAGGGTGACTTTGTTGCTTTTGTTTGGCCTGGCACATTGTCCAAGGTCTGCCTAGTCAGTCTTATCAATTTCATTGGGATAACCAATTCCCTCATAGCGGTGTACAGTTTTACCCTGGCTATGCTATCACTGATGGCCACATTCCAACATTCTTCCTACCATTTGCCCCGAGGATCTGTCTGTCACTGATTTACCTGGAGTGAAGCCTCTTTTGTATGGGCCATTGATGTCCTGCACATATCTGTCCGAACTAGCAGGATAGCGGAGAATATATTATAGATGATACTCAGCAACGTGAGGCCTCTATAATTGCTGCACTGCGTGATATCTCCCTCTTCATGCACTGATAATGCCTCGTTGCCAATTGTCAGGCATTGATTCGCCGTCCTGCGTCTTGAGTATAAGTTGGTGAACAGCTTGGTGAAATTGGTCGCCTCCATATTTAACCAATTCAACCGTAATTCCATCGTTTCCCGGCGACTTATGATTTTTTAAGCCGATGAATTGCACGGACCGGTTTTTCTATACTTGGTGGTGGCAGTATTTTTCCCTCGTCTACAGTTGGTGGATCCTCCAATCTGCAATGTTCGTCCACTCAGCCCATCAACGTACTCAACCCATCGCTCCAATATGCTCATTCTGTCGAAAATCGGAATTCTCTCTTTGTCTCGGCAGGATGAGAATCGAGGTGTATAAGGCTTTATACAGCTGACTTGTTGGTAAAAGTTGCGAGCCTGGTGCGGTTACTCCTTGCACTTTTTGAGTTCATCGACCTGTCACTCCTGTCAGGCTTCCCTTTTCGTTGCTTCTCCGCTCAGCGGAGTTTATGATAAGGCCCCGCGCGTGCCCATGTTCTCTAAGAATGTAACATTACTCGGTATGCGGCATTCTTCCATTCCATTGCTAGCTTATATTCATCTTCAAACCTTCAGTGTTTTCTGATTCTAGGTGGTGATGTTATTTGAGCTCGGAGTACCATGCCAACGAGATAGTCATTCGAGTCTACCCGCTATATGTTCTGACATTCATCAAGGCTGAGAGGTGGCCGCGTTAGATCAACACGTGATCAATTTGGTTGAAAGTGGTTCCGTCTAGAGAGACCCACGTTTGTTTGTGGACCACTTTCTGTTCAAACCAGGGACTTCCAACAAATTTTGTTGCGGCATTGTTAATTGAATAATCCGAAGTCCGTTGTCATTGGTATCCTAATTGGGACAGACTTCATGGGGCTTATATTCTTAAATTTTCCTCGCAAGCGCAAAGCAGATAGCAGAAGGTTTCAGTTTCTCGGTTGACTAAGAAACCTACTCCGAGCACCGGAACACCAGGAAACCGGTCCCTGTCCAACGTACCTCCTGGAACGCTGCTACAGCAGCCCTATATTGGGACCGGGTATCGGGTACCTGCTTGCAGATCTTCTCTGTACAGCGGGCACATCCGTGTTGTCAGTCCAGTGTGAGGCTCCTTTTGTGGCTTCGTAACCAGTTGTTTTCCATGTAGGATGTTCAGCCGTATCTAACCTATAGCCTGGAGGCCCGGTTGGTAAAATTTATCCCGCTTTTAGGCGCGAAAGACTCGCCTTCATACTTCTCCGTCTGCAGTTTTCGTTAAGAAAGAGCTCCCAGAGTTTGCATGTGGAGGTGGAGATAGGGTTTGGTAGTAGAGCTGTTGGTGTTGGTTCAGCAGGCGGTTCCCTGATACCAATTCACGTTTCGGCCTGGGACATATACTACCCTTTGACCACATCCGGATATTGTCAAACGAATATATAGCAGCCAAAGGTTCATCGTTTCGCACAGGGTAGCTCGTCTAAATCACGTCTCCGAACGTAAGTAATTTAAATTTCAACAGGAAGCACTATTTTGACAAATCAAAGGTTCTTACAGAAACTGTGACACGAGTCCAACTGACAATGAAGATATTTCGGAATGGATGCAACATTTTCGGCGAAAACAAGAGAAAGGTGTTGACGATAAGAATGGGGACCTAGAATATTTACAAGTCTTGAGGCTTTCAGGGGAAAGGCTATTAGCATCCATACCCAGCTTAATTGTAGAAGGCAATAAAGGACGCTTGGTTAATTTTTTGCTTACATTTAACGATGATGGAGTCTAAGCTTCTTACAACCATGCTACTTTCGTTTTTATTTTGGACAGAATTCACTTCTTAAGCCTTCGCCGCCATGACTACGATAATGTTCATTTTCTTGAGAAGTTAGAGTCTAAAGAAAGTTTTCCCTTGTAATCCCTGCACCATGAGTCTTAACTAATTCGTTATTCAAACTGAAACTTTCTCCTCAAACTGTTTTTTCTGAGGCAGAAACTAGTGTCAACATTATCATTTTCCAATTTTTAATATTCGTTTTTTTTGTCAAGGTGACGTAGAAACCTACCTAGGCCAATGAGCACCTCCCTCCTGCCTCTGTATAGATGATCCTAAGAAGAATTAGCGGTGCAGTTGGTAGCGAATATTGGACTTGATTAGTCAAAAGGAATATTCAAGGACAGAGACGCTAATATCTGGCCTTCAGGGTGACAATCCCACTTATTCGGTCTTGGTAAATTTATATAATGAATATATTTTTTTGAGAATTGCGAGGTCCTAAGTCGGCATCAACTTGATGCCAGACCTGGCCAAATGGAGAGCAACTTACCCCCTCTTTTTTTTGTCCACGGATCCCTCGTTTAGGGCTTAGTACCAAACTTTAAAAATATTAAACGGTGATGGCTTTATGGTTTCTTACCAGGGCAGAGCCGGATTTGCACTAAATATAATTCGTAGTCATATTGTATTTTGCGAATTAGATAAAGGAGCGCTTAATATCTGTGAGCCGCTTCGGTCACGCTGCTCCCAGGGCAGAGGTGAAGCAGCGTCTGACGATTTGCCTCTGTCCTGATAAGAAACCGTAAAGCCATCATCGCCTAATATTATATAATGAAGTTAGCTCGTTTGAGTCCGATTTTCCAGATCTCTTCGATTGTAAATTGGGGTAGTAACGTTTCCAATTCAGATGGGAGATACTTTTTCATATACTTCGGTGTTCAGGTCAACGTGAGGGTACGTAATAGCTTGCTCTTAACCCAACTTGTCAACACGTCTCTATCCAAGTTACACTGATGAATGAGGTAATTTGATAATATGAAAGCATTAGGAAAAACAAGGCTTAGGCTAGACATTATTCGGGTCGGGAGCGAAAATTATACGACCCTCCTTGCCCTTCCCCAATTTCATTGTTTTCAAAAAGTTAGTTTATCAATATAAACTCACCCCAAACTCCCAGTAAGAATTCCATTTGCTTCGTCCCTAGTACTATATCTGTTGCTCAAATCAAGGGGACTCCCTTGATTTCGGTTTAATCTGGAATAAAAAAAAAATTCGAAATGGAAACATTCATTAATAATCATATTTTACTTCTGAAATGGTTTCACTGAAAAGGAATGTTAACGCGGTCCCCACAAATTGGAACACGATGTAGCGCCAACCGCCTTCCAACAGGGGAGACAGGATTGTGGGAGGTCGCGTGTTTGGAAACACCGCGAAAAGAATATTCGTCGTGGCTACATAAAATTCCATAACACTTGTAGGAAACACGTGTTACCCCGGAGAGGAGCATCATGCGGCACCTGCCTCAATAGCAACATAAATAAGGAATTAAGCTACGTGATTTCGATAGCACCCCTGCAGGGAATAAGAGGAACCATGTAATGTGGAGCATCCCCCAATGCGCATTCAGTGAGATTGTTTGATTTCAATTAGACTGACATTTTTGGAACAGAAATTATGTAGGCTGACAGCTCCCGTTCACGAAGGTTTTTCCTAGCTTGGGGACTCGGGACGAGTATTCACTTCAAAGAGCCTATTTAATGAGGGAGATGTGTTTCCCTTTTTGTAAAATTCAGCGTGGAGAGAGCTACCCCAAATTATATCATATCATTAGGTTTATGAGCTAGATACCCTTATTCAGGGAGATTGTTGATGTTGACAGACAGATAAGTTTCTCGTAAACAACTTTAAACTCCTGCCAGAAAAACGGCTGTGAATCGATACTACTATTTAGTAATAGAAACGGAAAATCACAAAATTGGTAGCGAATTTGTAAAGTGATCTCCTTCCCCTACTTGACGATGCTTAGCAAATAACCCACTTCAACGAGCAAACACTTTCAGAGCAATGTCCCACTTGACGCTCAAGGCCAGCTGAGTACTCTGAAATTAATGAGCCTCGTTCCTCATTCAAGTGGAAAGTAAATTTTTTGTTTCTCTTGAATCTAATTTCACATTTTCCATGAAGCATCCTTTTGGGCTTTTCATGAACATTTCACTGTTGCTCTGACGTTATTTTCTATTCACGTAATCAATAGCTTTCAGCTGTTGCCTGTGATGTAAGGATTCAGCTACAAGGGGTAATCATGAATATTTTATATAGTCATTATGTATCAACCTACATAAGATTTTAGTAAATTGTGCGGAAGTATATAGCGTTTTTGGAGTAACAGGATGTATAAAGAGATTCTGCTCAAGGGGAAAAAATGTAGTATGTTTCGTAAAATTAGAATTTTACACGACTTTGAGTGATGGCTGTGATTAGGGGATGTCTAGGGGAATTCGCAAAGTGCTAACAGATTATCTTGATTGGTTTAAAAAGATATTATTTTAGAAAGCGTTAGATATCTTTCTGAAGAGTATTTGACTTACCTAAGCTTTCAATTTAATTTAAGTTCACACGTTCAAAATAAATTGCCGGAAGGTGTAGAGGTCCCAAACAGGACATTAGGGAATGGCGCGGTTTTTGAAAAACCCTTTCATCTGCAAAATTGGCACTTAAAATAAAATATAGAATTCACAATCAATGAAAATACTTTTCTTGACAAGTGAATATTGATATTGACCCTCAAACTCCGTCTCTCTTTACCTGGAGGGTTCAATTGCTTCCGAAACTTTATTAAGGCTTGTTTTTCACGTCGGGGTTTGCAGGCTAATACCAGGTGAACAGCTTTTACAAACTTTGTTTCTGTTGGCTTCGATGAGCCTGAGTGTCCTGAGCTGCTTTCATCTTCCTTTCTTTCTTTCTCGCTTCGTCAGAATCCGAATAATAGGAGGCAGGAAATCGTTAAAATTGAGGCATTCGAGGTACTCCATTCGGACTTATCACCAATACTGCAAAAGTATATGCAGACTGTCTTCTGTCTTCTTTTTTTTGCCAATGGAAGGTGGAAAGCTTCAAAAGCTACCGCAGGCTCCTGCGATACGGTTATGTGGGAGTCTTACCCACTAAAACCACCTCCTTCTCCTTCCACTCTCCCCGCGGGACTCCCATTTGGTATTACGTCGCGGGGCTGGATCAGAATTTATTCTGCGCTCATGTTAATATATGTGTTTCTCTCGCGTTCATTCTTTGGGATGACTTCTTCCTGCCTAAGCTTCTTTCCGATGGCTGCAATCACCTTTTCGACTTCGGTCCATATCCCTTTTGATTTCACCATATGTTCCATTATATTTTCGGGTGTAAAGTGCTCCCCGGTTGTAGCTTCTAATGTAGCCCTTTGGGCTTCGAATCTGGGGCAATGAAGAAAGACGTGTTCTGCGTCCTCTGCAATATTTGGGCACTTTGGGCAATATGGTGAATCATCATGCCCAAATCGATACAGATATGCTCGATAGCCTCCGTGTCCGCTCAAGAATTGAGTTAGGTCGCAACCTACTTTCCCGTGGGGTCGCTCGATCCATTTCCGGATAACCCATATGATTTTGTGAGTCCAGCGGCCATTTTCTGACTCGTCCTACTTCTCGTGCCAGTCCGCGATAGTTTCAGTTCGTGCTAACTGTCGCCGGCGGGCTCGGACGGATCGTAAAGTCGTTGTATTTCTTTCGCCAGAATCACAATCGGAACCATTCCTGCTATCACGCAAGCTGCTTCATTGGATATGGTTCTGTAAGCGCAACATGCTCGGAGTACACTTATGCGATACGCAGCTCCAATTTTTCTCTTATTTGCTATATTTTTCAGTGCATCTGCCCATACTGGGGCTGCATACAGTAAGATCGAACTGACCATCCTCGAGATAAGGAGTCGACGGCTCGGCCTTGGGCCACCTACATTTGAAACCATTCTCGCAACCAGCGCTTCGATGTTATATGCCTTCGTTGCTGCAACCTTCACATGCATCTGAAGTTTAACCTCTGGTCAATCATTTCGCCTAAGTACTTAAGTACGTACGCTTGGAATGAATTGTTTGCGTTCCAGCTTTAATTTTCATGGAAGTGCACTTTCTCCGCTTGGTAATAAGTACTACTTCCGTCTTATGCTTTGCGAGCTGTAGACCAGCATTCTCTAACCAGGATTTAATCTCATAGGCTGCTTCATTTGCATAAAGCTCGACTTCTTCCAGAAGGCGTGCAACAACCGTTACACCAATAACGTCCGCGAAACCAATGGAGGCCACACCAGTAGGAAGGTCTAGGGTCAGTAGTCCGTTATACATAATAATCCACAAGAGGAGCCCTAGAACAGACCCTTGTGGAATTCCGCATGTTGCTTGGTATGATTTCGTTCCTTCATTTGATTTGCAGTACAGAACCCTATCGATTAGGAAGTCGGCAACGATACGCACCAGGTACTTCGCCACGCCTAAGTTGATTAGGGACTCAAGTATCTTGCTCCATCTAGCGGAATTGGAGGCATTCTTCACATCAAGAGTAATCACTGCACAACATTTGCGGTCTTAGCTGTGTTAGCCACTAGGACAAGTGTATCGGTTATAGACCTCCTCTTTCGAAAATCGAACTGATTTTCAGAGAGACCACCATCCTTTTCGGCAATTCGATTTAATCTGTTATAGATTACGCGTTCGAATGGTTTGCCAGTATTATTTAGAAGGCATATCGGCTTGTAGGACGAAGCTTCACCCAAAGGTTTGTTTGGCTTGGGGAGTAATATTAATTTCTGCTTCTTTCATTGTGTAGGAAATGCTCCTTCTTTAAGGCAGGTGGTGAACGCCTCGGCAAACATATTTGGAGCTATTTTGACTGCTGAATTGAGAGCTGTATTGGAAATGCTATTCAAGCCAGGTGCTTTATTTCTTCTGTCTTCTGACTTCTGTCTTCTGTCTTCTGTCTTCTGTCTTCTGTCTTCTGTCTTCTGTCTTCTGTCTTCTGTCTTCTGTCTTCTGTCTTCTGTCTTCTGTCTTCTGTCTTCTGTCTTCTGTCTTCTGTCTTCTGTCTTCTGTCTTCTGTCTTCTGTCTTCTGTCTTCTGTCTTCTGTCTTCTGTCTTCTGTCTTCTGTCTTCTGTCTTCTGTCTTCTGTCTTCTGTCTTCTGTCTTCTGTCTTCTGTCTTCTGTTTTCTGTCTTCTCTCTTCTGTCTTCTGTCTTCTGTCTTCTGTCTTCTGTTTTCTGTCTTCTCTCTTCTGTCTTCTGTCTTCTGTCTTCTGTCTTGTCTCAAGATAACGCTAAAAAGAACAAGTTACAATTACCACTTTCAAAGCTCATTATCAAAAGAGTTGACGTTATTGCTGGTGTTTGGTCTGGGCTTGCGGAAATTCAGACCTTCGACTCTCGGGCCAAGATTGTCCGTTGTGTCATTTTATGTGGTAATAGACGAAATACCAAAGTGATTACAGACTTGGAACATTGAAGACTCCCTAAAAATCTGAGCAAGGAGTTTGGGATCCGGAAAATACAGTGGGAATACTTGGTATAAATGTTTTGGATATTTAAATCGGAGGGAGCCCATTTCTGTACTTTACGATGCGAATTGGCAGGAAAACTTTTCGGGAGGGAAAGGAGAATTGAGGCCTTTTAACCAGATAGCAAAGTCAAGAATTCAACGATGATTTATAGTAGAGAATAGGCTCGAGCGAAAAGAAGCGTGCGGTTGTTAAAATCTTTGCTTGGGGCTGAAGCTATCGCTGGCAAAAGCGTAGATAATGGAACTCCATTTAAATACAACCATACAATACAAGGCCTAATTAAAGGATCTCAATAGGTCTGAGGAATGAATTAGATCCATTCTCCAAAGTAGGAAACCTCGTGTAAAGAAAACGATAATGAAGCTCAGAAAGCTGTGCAAACACCCCAAGAAGATCATAGTCATTGGATGTCAGACTACGCTCAGAGGATTCTATCCTAATAGAATCCTGAAATAAAGAAAAACTCGTGCAGTCGCTATGGGATTCGCACAGCGACTTGGTATCGATTTCGCCAGTTGCAAAATCTAGCGACGCGATGGTTGAGCGTCAGCGTCACGATTTCGGTATCCTTGGCTCGAAACTCTGTTCATCACGGATGCTTGTATTCTTCTTCATGCTATCCGGCTGCTGTAGGCACAGCATTATGAGTGACGATCACAAAACTGAAGTGCAGCCCTTTTTAAAACAATTTCATTGAAGCAGATGCCCAATACTCCAGCACTCCAATATAAAGGAGTGAACAGAAGCAGTAAAACCTAGCTTTCTTAGAATGCAGGCGAATTTAACAATGAACAATCTGCAACACACCAGTATAACTGGATGGCCTTATCAATGCTGAAATTTATACGAAACGATCTGATCTCATAGGAGGAAATGTCGATCGATTTAAACTCGAAAAAAATAAAGCTAAACCAGCTATGCAATGAAATAAGAGTCAGCAAACTGGAAAGAAACACTATATGACCTGTGTGAATTAAGCCACTAATAATACTTTTAACTTGATAACTTAAATGATGTTCTTCGTGACATCCACCAATGCCGACCCCTGCATATACGTCAACAAGAGGAAGTTATGACCTACATGGTCAGTACCTTAGTTACTTCAAAAGATACAATAGGAGGATGGCAAACCCTATTATGAACGTCAATACGTTCCATTGAAAGCCCCTAAGAAATATTCGTCAAAGAACTTTTAAACTTTGGTGGAGAGGGGGGACGGGGGGTTATTCCTGTCAAAAGTTTGCTACGGACCACATCCACAAAATAAATTTATTGGGATCTTACGGTCACAGGGAAAGACTTCCGTGCGGTCTGACTCCTCCACTTCAAAGTGAGACAAATTGAGGATAGTATGTTGACAACACTTGACCCCTGGTGATATCTCGATTCAACATCTCGCTACCTCGTTATGAATGAAAAACTTCGGTTGCGGTTTTTAATGAGATTGCAACTGTCTATAAGGGCTCCTCTCTACAAGCCCGAAATCAGGAAGCAGTCACGACAGTGGGATCATATTTTTCCTCCCTTTGCCAAAAAATCAAAATTACGATTTCAGTCAGGCAGCCGGGATTTGGAAATTTAAAGGAATAACTTTGATTGAATATTTGGCTGAAGGAGGTAACCATGAATACAGCAAAATACAACGTGAGACCCTAAATAAATTCAAGAAGACGATTCAAAATGTGATATGAGAGACACGCTGATGAAAGGGGTATGACTAAAAAAATCAACTGATGATTTCGTCCAGGACAGAGGCAACTTATCAGATGTTGGCTCAGGTTTGCCCTGGGAGCAGGATGACCAAAAGTCATTACTAGTGATAACGCCTCCATGCTGCACGATTACTATATTCCAGACCTCTCATGACCAATACCAGAAAGCAAATCCTATATTCATTTGGTTGGGACGCTTCATACCATCCCGGTATCTCCTTGCCCGATGGTGCCCTTTGACAGGAAAAAAAACGAGAAAGTGAAGAGAGAGGTAGATGAGTTGCTGAGGAATCAGAAAATTTATCAACCGCTTCACAAATTTCATCGAAATGTATGGCGACTATTTTCTGGGTGTATGTCGTATATTCGCTGTATGCTGGGGGGACTTGAAGGTGAAGGCACTTTAGAAAATGTAAGGTTCGAATCACCATCGCTTTAATAACCTTCAGGTATCCTGATTACTTCGTCATGAAAACCAACCCGACAGCTTTCACACCGTCAAGGCTTTGGAACTGTAGTGCGACGTACTTGGACACCATCTTCTCTCATGGACTACTATGTAGAACCGGAAAGGATTTTATCAACTTCATGGTGTGATATAAGTTCTTATACGGACCTAGCATCCGCCTTGGCTAAGACTGGAAATTGTGAAGCAACGGACCGTTGATCTGTTCCCCAGTGAGGTTGAATACATGGATATATGTAGCTAATACTGCCAAAAAAGCAAGTTTATCATGTCCCTGTAAAAATTAAGTTTTAGGAGTTACGCAAGATCTCCTTTCTACTATAACTATAGTTCAAGAATTCAGGCCTTTAGTAAGCCCATTGTATTAACCCATACAGACAATCACAAACATCCATGACTATAACCGCATACGAGTCCAAACCATCCCGGACATCATACCATCAAGTCACTATTTGACGAAAATCAAGAACTGCTAAACTAGTGTAAGACTTCATTCTTCTTTCTTGGTGGAGCCATGTAGACATCCGTCAACAGTCGTCTTCTCATAGCCCGTGTATCTCCTTTCTGCTGAGTAGCATATTTGACTCCTCGGGGGAGTCGTTCAAGTTTTCTCAATAAATATAAACACAAAAGAAAGAAGCAGCTTTCAAGGCCATTTCTATGCCATTTGGCTGAATAGCAACCATATATATATAACATGAGGATGGACAATTCCGTAGTCTATATAATAAAATTTAAGGACAATACTATGACCGGCTGTTTGTGAATAAAATAGGCTACGGTGGGTGTCCCACTTAATCCATATGAGTAAGGACGATAAAGCCCGAAAAGGAAGACCCTGCCTGAGATGGAGCGGTGGGGTAGGCCAGCACCACTGACAGCTGTCAGGGATGCAGAATTAGTGGATGTCGTCGTAAATCCGGGATGCCTGGAGTTTTTCAGTAACATATGCCTAACCGAATGCACGGTGAGATTGATCCAACTTCTAAGCGGGCATGGGGGTTTTCAGTCTTATCTGCACAGGATTGGGAAGGCGCGATCTCCTGATTGTGTGCGCATTATGTTCGGGCTCTCCTTATTGCGAAGAAGATTGAACTGGACCGGCGGAGGGATCGGATGGTAAGGGGTTCCCTGAACTAACAGTATGTGGAGTGGAGTAATGTTTCCTGATCTATAAAAATAGCTTGCCGAATCTTATCAACGACGTGGACGCCGATTGGATAAGTGAGGCGTGAAACAGGCTTCGCTCACTCGTGAAAGTAACGGACCGTTGACATCCTCGATCAAAGTGAAATACTTAGACCACACTAATCGTTCCGTGCAAGGCAGTTTACCATATTCCTGTAAAGATTGAGTTTTGGGAGCCTCTCCTAGATTTCATAATTTGACGATAACCAGGAGCTACTTAGCTGCCTAACACCTTATTCTCCTTTCTTTATGACATCTGGCATCATTTCATTTTGAGGCAATTTAAATTACTCTTCTACACGTGAATACCGCCCACTGAACCCATGGTTATTCATATACTTACAAAGACCTTGCCCGAACTTAAATACAGGTAATATTCTAAGAAGTTTGACGTTTGTAAATGGCGAATTTCCTAATAAGCGCCAAATATTTGCAATAATGAATTGCAGACGGTTGGCACGGTTGGTAAGCCACTTAATCGGTACGAGTGAGAATGATCCAGCCAGGAAACTTCATAAAGGAGATATCTATTGTAGAAAACGTGGCAGACCCTGTTTGAGATGGATCAATGACGTAAGCCAGGGCAACAGACAGCTCTTATCTTAGATAGACGTCAGCATAAAATCGGGATGTCTGGACTTCATTCTAAGTCAGGCCTTGACAGGATGCTGGTTTTTGGGCCGTTGATGATAATGATGCTACCATCTGATTAGACTTAAATAGCGTCGTTCTTATATCGATGGCAAGCTTTCTGATTGAAACTGAAAAGCATAGAGATTGGTCCTTTCGCTGGAATATGAAATTGTAACAAGATATTGTACAACGCCGCCATTAGTCTACTTAAAGTCTACGAATATCAAGAATTTTGCTTCTTCAAGGTTGGAAGCTGGCTGTAGATGTTTTGAATAACATAGTGTCCTACTTTCTACCACTATAACAACTGACTGATACTCTTATTTCGTCTTGGAACTTGATGGGACAGCAACTTTGAAGGAACCACACAAATTCGTCCTGAATAGTGTGGAAATGTTTACTGGCTTACCTGGCTGGCTCTATTTTTCGCAGCCTACTCTATAAAAAGGCTAGGGAAATCTAATCGACTACTAGACGCTGATTGGATGAGTATGATGTGGAGCGTGAATGCCATGGCCCGGTATATCCTCGATCGAGGCCAACTGCTTGGACGATATCGATGCTTCTATTCAAACTTGTTTATCATATCCCCGCAAAGGTCGAATTTCAAGAACCTTGTCCAGATTTAATCAATTAATGATAATCAGGGGCTGCTTTCAGAACTTTCTATAACTATCTACAACTTTGTATCCTTTCTGCCACATATGAGTTTTTCCTTCTCGAACGAGTCGTGTTAGTTCTACCAACCCATAGTGAACTCCAAAGGAGCTCCATCATTTCTCGGTATTTTCCTTCAGTGCTGTGGCCACTTGTATCAATAGAATAGTTCGTGTTAAAATTGGAGGGGATCTCTCTAAACTATCATCCCTTTTGCACTGGCATTGTCCATCTTTCATATCAGATATTGAAAATTTAAATATTCAATTGGAAGATTGCTTCCTATTCAGGAGGAGTATGGTCTTTCTGGCTTATCAGAATATAACAACCCCGCCGGGGATGAGGTAGACGAAAGTTTTCACCGTATTACCTCTTCAATTTAAATTATTCAGAGAATATTAATGGAAGTTGAAGAAACCAATTACTATTGATGCTTTTGACTTTATGACCGATGAGTTTGCTAGGAAGGATGAAGACACCAAGATCTGTCCAATTTTACGGTAAATGGTATAGTTGTCGAGGACCCTTACATACAGCACATGCTCCTACGTAGAGGTAGGGTAGGTATATCCATTTATGTACAGAATGCTAGACTCCTTTGGCGAGATGGCGCCGAATAAATAAACACCTCCCCGTCGTCAAAATAGTTACCTGAAACCATTTATCGCATTACTTTCGACTAGCCCTCAATCTCTGCCGCCTTGCGAAGCCTTCAAGTCATTTTGTCATCAATTGTTTTCACCAACGGGAGCGGATAAAAGAAAGGGAGCTCACAGAATCCCCTTTCATCCGGGTACTCCAGCTGTCAAACTTTATCTTCTTTGCAACATGAAGAACCCGAACGTAATGAGTACCACTGCTCCACTTGTCAGCGCTCTTAAGCATTTCCCCGACAATGTGATGTGGAGTGAGCTCTCCTATGTTCAAGTCAAGTAGTTGACCAATCCAATCCCATTTTGAATACAAATAAATGGTGTGATCGGCGTCGTCCACAACTTCATCGCATAACAGACAGTCAGTTGATCGGTGTAATATGGTGCAGGTTCAGTCCATTTGCTTCTTGTTTCGTTTTGCACAGAGGGTTGTCATCCATTTAGTGTACTTCGCCGTTTATGACAAGCAACTTTCCGCTTGAATCTTATACCTAACGCTTGTACATGACTTTACGTTCTCAGCAAGAAAGCCCGCGAAGCTCTTCGTCTCCACATCGCTTACTGATGACAAGAGCATTATATCCCAAAAAGCAAACAGACAGATAAACGGAGAAGAGACGATTTATGGGAGTCCATCCAAGAGAACATAAAAGGGTCGAAAGTAGAAAGGTATAGACGTCCATCACCCTTGAGGAAACTTGATACTGACGAAGCCCTCTATGCTAAACGCATGTCTGCCTGCATACTACTGAATCAAAAGTCTATTCTACTCTCCTGTCATACCTAAATTGAACCATTCTTTTGCCAGCAGTGTTTGCCAATGAAAACATATCAACGAGGTTCTTAGTTTACGGTCCTGATTCCTGCTAGTAATTTTTTAGAGTTATTGTGTTATGTTGACAACAAACTACAAAAGGTCCTTGCAACATCCTTTTCCGAACGATCCCTAAAATGACTGTACAGTTTCGAAACCTAAGGATCTTAATTTTTTTAATTTTGAAGAAGAGCTTACTCACACGCAGTTTTCGCTCTTTAGTCATCTATTCATAATTATCTTCAACCGGAAAGGTCCCTATAAATCCCCTGTATCTTCAATTGTGTGCATACTCCTCAAGCACACCAATTTTGCTTGAAAGGATAGGAAGGAAAGAAGTATTCCATCAGTTCAACTTCTGTTCCTCATGAAAGTCAAAAACACAGAACGTTTCAAAAAGAAACCATACAGCATATCTGCACGTACACGTGATAAACTTTCCCAGTAAATTCAGCAATAAATTACCTCGGGATCAAGCTTGTAGCTCCTTCTATGGAGAGGCTGAATGTTGGCAGTCCAAAACCAGTTCGCATCCATTTGGCTCAACCAAATTCAACCCCCCTTGCTGGCCACTTTCATTTATCAAAACGATTCGTCTATTTACCCAAGCAGCCATCATCTGTCCAATCTAAATGCTGTCGATTTCATTTCAAGCAACATAACTTTGTCTTGTTTTTCTGGCCTCATCCATCATTTGCACTTGTACTCTTCCACTTTACTCCCGGTATTGGCTTGACGAATTACCTCGTGCAGAAAGTCCGTTCAGGTTGAAATGTTTACCCTGACCTTGGTGAGAACAAGTACACGCTCTTTTCCAAACCACCCTTGCTTTCTGACCAGGACAATTTGCTGGGAATGAAAGATATGCACGCTGGGGATACCAACGCTTTTATGTCTTCTACCTTGAAAATTTCTTTTGTTGTTTTCTTAACTTTCCACATTTTCCATGATAAATAGGAGTTGTGTCCAGAGTAGGGTTTTATGGCGATCGTAAATTGAAATTTGTTTACGAGTTTTCTGGGTGAAGGATAGAAAGAAAGTAACTTCTTTTCCGGATTTGACTCTTGGTAATGTGTATTTGCTTTTGTTTCTCTGAATTAATTCCAATCATTTAATTCAGCCTTGGGTGAGGTTACTTTAGGTCCTTATTCCAATACATTGTGCATGTATTTGTTCCTTTCATTGGGTCTGATTTTTATCGGGTAAAAGTTATGAATCGATTATTTGAAGTCAACAAAACCCCAATGTTTTTGTTTGCTTTTCACGCACATGATTAGGACTGTCCTGAAAAGTAGAATTTTTCAAGTTCATTACACAACCTCCTTTGCCCTTTTGGTCCCTCAGAATTCGCTATGAAATATTCATGGCATAAATGTCAGGCGGGTTGACCAAATGTACGCAAAATTTATTTTGCTATTTATCCCTTTTCCTTCCCCATACCTATATATGACTTCTCTGGTTTGACCCATGTGATAAAATTGGTGGTGGTTCTCTCTTCACACACGTCGACTCTGTCAATGTAAATATGTCTGGTCCTGACTTAACAACCTCCTTATGGATTTTGTTTAGTATACCGTGGAGGTACGGTGCTTTATTGTCTCTCAGCCTCCGCAAATCCTCAGTACTCCTTTCGTCGTTGATCGGGGTATTATGACCATATCTAAAGCTTACTGCACTCTGTAACCGCTCACGCTCTCTAGGAAACGTGGATATGTAATTTGCGGAGCTACCTGACCTTTGAATCTCCTCAATACAACCCTGTAGGCGCTTCTCCAGGTTGAGGCTTCTTTAAACATCCTTGCAAATGTTTTGCTTCACCTCCTGATCAAACCTGCCCATTGATTTCTGGACCGCTTATCTGGCCCGATGTCACGCCAACCGAAAATCAAATAAATCCCTCTTCTAACAGCAGTTGAACCTCCTACTGCGGAAAGTGTAACATCTCGGCATTGATGAGTCGCATCCTGTCGCAATATATTCAGACTCTCTCTGAGGGTGTGCCTGATATAGTATCTTGGCCCAACCAGACATCTATAAATGTTTGCTCGTCAGTGGCCTCGCATACTAACCTGACGTTATTCTCATTCTTATACGAGCAGTTCTTCAATCGCTTGGCTTGTCCTTCAGGTCAAAAACGTTTGTCTCTCTTCCACTGTGGATGCAGTATTACGTCACGTTCCAGGACATATTGCGAACTAGTGCAGGACTAGCAAACGTTAGATCCATAACCAAACTGGACCTTTAGTCTCCGTCTTTTTGCGTCCAAGACCCATTTGTCAAACCTGTCCTCGAATGCAGCGAACGTCAGACTTGGAGGAATATAGTTAGCGTCTACTTTTCCCCTTACAAACGGACTTGTGGGCTGCCTCATACATTCCGATATGACTGGTCCCTCATGCCCACAAAGCTGCTCCACCTGTAGCCTACATACAATATTATCAAGGTTTCTATAGAGTTCGCTTGTTATAGCCACTTATACCTTCAATACACGGGGGGTAATTGACGTTGATTTGGATTAATCTAATTTTATCACTGAATTTAGAACCTTTTACAACACTGGACATTTGTCACTTCCGACAATATGCCCACTGCCGAGGCTTTTCTTTTCGTAGCACAACATCAATTTGGGATCCTTATTATATTCCCGGGCAATATGACCCGTTTTCCCATAACGTCTGCAATGGTCGGACCGATCAACCGCACTTGTGCAAGCTCTCGTCAGATGTACCAGAGGCATCTCTTCAAAAAGATTCGCTCTCTAAGCGACAGAGTACCCACCCAATACGAACCTTTCCGACATCTTGTAGTTGGCGCGTTGCCTCTATTAGTAGCCAGATGGTCGCCGTCGCCTCCACACATCTTTCTAAGGCTTACAATAAATGCCTCTTGCAAGTCGTTCAGCTTGAACTACTCTGCTAAGGCAGTACAGATTTCTTCTTTCTTCTTCATCTAAGTTCTTGAACTCTATTGCAATCCCCTGTTATTGAGCACGCATGGTAGTACCTACTTTCCTCAAGTATTTTTTTTTTTTGCTTTACAGCGAAATCCATCCTTTATGCTCTCTTCGGGCCTTTTCAACTCCAGCATAAGATCCTTCTTTGGTTCCTCCGAATCTTGCCTTGATTTCCTCCCAAGCCTTTGAGATCAGGGTCAACTTTCACCCTCGTAGGACATACTATCTATGCATGAAATGACGATCGCCTCGGAACGGATCCTGATTCTCTCCTACTTCTTTTCAGGCTTTTTTGGCCCACCTTAGTCCAACCTTCGCGTACCTTTTTATCGGACATCGAACTCCTTGGTGACGCTAGTGTTTTAGGCTCTACTTTTCCGCTTGTGGAGCCCTTCCTTAAAGTAAGCCCGTTTGTTTTTTGAGAACCTGCTGATTTCCTATATATTCGCCTTTCTTCTCCCCAATCCTCTTTTTTCTTTGCCTATTATCGAGTATACGATTGGGTATCACCTGCATTGACGGCGTTACCGTTGATGGAATAATTTTAGGGTTCTCCTTCAATGTTTTTGCATCTTCCCGCGATTTTTTATATAGAACCCTGAGGGCTCTCACCACGTGCTTAATTGCATGGTGTATATTGTGTTTATCAACAATTTTCGCTGTAAGCAAAATGAAGGGTGACTCTTTCAGGTCGGACTTCTATTTCACAGCCTTCATTTTGCCTTCCGCATATTTTGCGACATTAACGAGGTTCCTTTGGCACACGTCCTTTTCCGTCTAAGGTATTGGAGGAGGTCTCATAATCGTTGAACTTCTCCTAAACGGATCCGGCTCTCGATCCTGAGGAGCATCCACTAACACCACACTCTCAGGTACCATTGTGGTACCCTCAGTACCACTTTTGACGCCCACCGTTCTCTTTCTGCGTTTTCGTTAAGTGTCCATTATTTGTTGTCAAAGTTGCTTGTACCACTAGATGTCACGCTGGCCAAGCTTTCCATCACCGAGGCACTGTAATCGAGAGATATCGACGACCAGCAGCCTGCCTGCCCATTCCCAAAAGGCACCGGTACTGGGGTTCCAAGGCCTTGCATCGTATGTTTTCACACCTTGTCTTCGTCCATATTGGTTTATTATTCTGAGTGACCTTCCTATAGCCTTTTTGTCCTTGGGTTTTCCTCCCGCCCCACGAGCTACGTATAAACAAGCCCATGGGCGCAAACCTCATAATGCGTGCAAGTCCATATTCCGTTGCCGAGCATTCCCTTGTCTGTAGGAAGATATGCGCCTGATGGGAGATCTACCAACTTCTCACAAGCCTGTCCTATGTCCTGTCATCTTCTGTCCTGTCCTGCGCGAATTTCAATGTTTCTCCCTGCTAATGAAGTGTTAAGCATGATCAGGATAAAGACACACTTTCCATTTGCGACCTTCAAGTATTATGTAAGGGCACGAGCTGGCTTTCGAAATGTATCTACGCTTTGCTGATATTCGATGGAGCTCTGGAGAGCATAATCCACTTGAGATTTCAAATTCACGAAGTGGTGACGAAAAACAAAAACAGAGAATACTCTTAAGTTCTTTTATTATGAGCTATTTATAAGCTCGGGTAGTGACCACGACGTCCTGAATGGTACACATGAATCCCTCCGCCTCAACAAAGAACACCCCAGCACACAGCCATCTGTTTGACAAATGTAAATCAACAAATGGCTGCCAAAGACAATTCCCGTGTTTCCCGTGCATTGCCTTCGACTTCCATTCATCGATCCGCTCTTGGTCCGACTTCACCCCACTCAGAGGATTGAAAGATCGATCCTTCAAGCTATGTGGCGTCAATCTACAGTCTGCCTTACAGAAAGCCGCATGCAAGGAACTAGCCTGATTTTGGTGTAAAAATAAGAGAGCAGCGAGTTGACTTGGCGATGATGTTGTGCCACCACGTCAAACACTCTCCTACCTCCGATGCCGCTAGGCAGGTTCATCCGCTCTACGGCAGACTGTGAATGATGCATTGGGAATTTGGACATAGTTGTCCGTATTCGATATGGAGGTCACCGATGCTATGTCCGGCATGCGGCTCGTGATGACCTTTGCGGATGGCTTAGATTCGACACTTGTCTAATTCAAATTCCTTCCGAATATCTTGGCTGAAAATGTCTAGACTTCTAAGGTGATCGTCAGTACCAGCATACAGTTTGATGTCATCTAAGTACATCAAGTGTTTCAGCTCGCACTTCTGGCATCATTCAATAGCCACGAAAGGGTGTTCAGTGCCGAGCAAAACCAAAGGAGACTCAATGAATCCCCCTGGAAAATGCCACTTTGTATATGGATGGGCTCTGAGATACTAGCACTCTCAGATATACACACTGATAAGGTGGTATGCCACCCTTCCATGAGTGTCGCCAAAAATTTTATTAGCTTCGGATCAGTATGCGTGACGCTGTCGAAAGCCTTGGGATAATCGGTATAGCAACTAAAGTGGTTTCTTTGGCCCCTAGTTGCTTGTCCTACAGCTACCGAGTCGATAATGAGTTGCTCTTTGCAACCCTCGACCCTCGGCAGCCCTTTTGCTTCTCCGACAGAATGTTGTTGCTCTCGTGGTGGGTATTGACTAATAATGGACATTATGAACTTGTAGAGGGATGGTGACCAAGTAATCTGCTTTGTATCCACGGGGTCCTACACCGTATCCTTTTTAAGGACATGGTAGGAAGGGTGGAAATTCCTCTGACCAATTAATCATTTGATTTATGCTATGTGTTAATCGACTGTGTATACTAATTTATTTCTTATACCAGCAATTCCGCACTCCATTGATATCAGGGCCCTTCAGTTCTTCGAGCTGTTTATGGCTCGTTAAACTTCCTCTTCGGTAACATCCGAAAATTTCATGCCAGGCGTATTGCCATGGCGGGTGCCCTCGGCGATGATCCACTCAGCATCTTCAGCATGCTGGGTGAGTAACCCCTAAAGTCCACCCCAATACTCTTTCGCTTCCGTCACCGAAAACTGTACTGTTTGGACGCTCTTTTGGGATTCGTTAAGAGATCTGAAAAAGTTCCGCTGGTTTCTCGCGCATGTCGCAATCTGAACACGTCTGGAATGACTTTTGCATACCGTTGTAACCGACAAAAAGTTTCTGCTTTTGTGTACAGAATTTCAACTATGAATGTCCCAATGGGGATGACATAGTTCTAGTAAACCCTCTGCACTTTATTTCTCACCCTGCTGGCATTGCCAGCGCTGATTTGAATCAGTCAATGTCCTGCCTTAGTGAGTCTCGCCGACGTTCCAGACGAATTTTCCATGGTGGATCTCTTCTTGGTGGATCTCACTCAAACTAATAACAGGAAAGCGAATCTTGTGACCGTGCAATCTGATAGCGGCAACTGCACCACAATACACAAGTGATTGTAGTTTCAGCAGCGACATATCAGCACAGAGCCGAGATGCAATCTAATCATTGATTTGAGATAAAATTCTCGCAGTTGCTGTAGATGTATAGAGCCTGGGAATACCTGATCTATGCAAAGGATCTATTTCCGAGAATTCAATACACGCTCTTTAAAATTCGCCCCGAAGCTCGGCAAAGACCTCAGCTGGACGGTGGAGAAGAGTGGTTCGGCGAGCACTGAAGCTGTTGCTGCGTGGTATTATTGATGCTGGCTCTGTCCTCATCAACTCTTGGTCACCAGTGTCCACGATGGCCTCAAGTCGAACACGCTCCCTGATGGTGGTCGGAATTCTGTCGCTGCGAGTAATAAACCGGTACTGGCCTGCAACTCGCTCCACAGTCATGTGCGCGAATTTCGGGAAACGCTCGACGAATCTCTGGTACAGCAAAGGACGGTAGGATGTTGTACCCTCCCCCGCCATTATTTCGTAGCAGGAGCGGATGATGAAGAAGTTCATTTTTTTTAGTGCACTTAATCCGCTGCTTACGCGAACAGGTAGAAATGGTCGCGCCAGATCTCTGGCGAAACACCTGCAGCAAGCGAAGCTGTGCTCCTGGTTGTCGTGGCGCCTAGACGTCGAACCGCCCCACGACAAGCAGTTTCAACACCGTGCTGTCCATTACGGTAGTCCGACTTAATCACCAAATCAGACGAGTCCCGCCGGTTATTCGCACCGAACCTAAAGTGTCTCCTTCTTTTCTTTAGATTGATTTACATTTTATATCTAACCGCCAGGTGTGGTGATAGCTTCCTCTGTGTGTAATCTGCAAGACCACAAAGTTCCTGCACTTTCCTTACCTACCTCCTGAGATGCTGCGGTCACGTATAGCCATTCAGACTGAAGTTATCCATCCGGCTACGGTAGAGTAAGCCATGGTGGTGACCTTGTCAGTTTATTGGAGGGTAGAGGTGTGGACTTGCGAGGCCGTCTCACTTTGGGTGAAGGTAATCCTTTGATTAGAAAAAAACTAATAATGTTTTCTCTTTAGTCCTTTAGTCCTCTTCTTTTCTTGGTTCACAATGGGTTGACATCCACTTCTCCTCAAGAAGACTTTCACGGATCTCGTTGGCCATTTCACCTTGCTCACCAGGCTCACTTTAAAGCATGATCCTGAAAGAAAAAATCAACTTTATTGGGCACACCACACAGTTCATATAATTGAATATTTGCGAAGGAACATTTTTGTGGTCTCGCAGATTCTCACGTCTTAACCGTTTGTACAATAAGTAATTTTTAGCAACCCGAAATACTTCAGCCATGGCAATAAATATCTGGTAAACAGTCTGCAGCCTCATAAATTCCAGAATGCGCAATGTAATATATTTTCATAAAGCAGGAGAAATTTCTCACCTGCCAAATCACCTTTCATCACCTCCCAGTCTTACAAGCTCAATTCAGCTTTCTCTTCCATTTTTCTCAGGACCAGTCAGTCAGCCCTTTTGCTGTAACATATTTTATTTACGAGTTTCTGCGCCCAACCCCCTTTCCTTTAATATTACTTTAAAGGCAAAAGTGTATACTATTATTACCTAGGACCCCACTAATCCCCGTTCGGCTTCATATGTCAATTCGAGGAATTTCGAAAAAAAGCAGGAAAACTAGGGGACTGGAAAGTATCCTGCTACACAAATGATGGATGTCCTCTCACATATCAGCCCCGGGAAGTATGACATCCTTCAGAGGGAAAAAATCATTCTCGTCTTGGATGTTGCTATCGTTGTCTTTGCTCATTGAACTTTGACGGATTTCTCGTAACGTTTCGCATCACTTTTCTTCCGTATATTGCGTTTTCCTGCCTGAATGAAGCTGTAATTTATTGCTACTATTGAGCGAGAGAGCTCGCAGGGTCGTCCGGGCCCCCACAACTTGCCCTGTTGGCCCTACACTCACAGGATCATTCTTTTCCTACTACAACCAGCAAGTTGCTAACATGGAAAAAATATGACATTGGATATATTTAAAATGGGAAAAAATCCGGAAAAATGAAGGGAAAACGAGTGTAGAGGAAAATTTAACGCACGATACGATGTTATATAGCGGCACATACTTTTTCTCTCCTCATATTTCTTTGGAGTAGCATTTCAACTCGCAATCAAATGGAAAATATTGTAATACTACGCGAGGTTCAAATATTGACTCTCTGTCGCGGAGAAGACGAAATAAATCACTTATTCGTGGAGTGCAGGAGTGGAGTGAGTTGAGTGGAAGTCGAGTATGTCCTTATTAAGCTATTACTTCTGTTGAATGATATGCTCCCCACTAGTGACATGGATTTTTCAGATTTAATAAATTTTCTATCAGTATTTCTGCGAAGATATTAATATCTGTTTCTTTGTTTCGGATTGTTTCCAGGTTCGTTAGAGGGAGCGTCCAAGAGATTTTTCACAGACTTTCTACAAGAACTCCCAACCCCCGGGACAGGAGGGCCGTCGTTTGATACTACTGTACAGTCGAATATCACCGGACTGGTTGGGAAGACTGTAAAATTAGTGTGCCGAGTGAAGAACTTGGGGAACAGAACGGTAAGTGTTTCATTTCCTGAATAAAATGATGTTAGCAGGTCTAACGAAATCAATTGGTATCAAATTGGTATCCTTAGGTAATAAAATACTTTTATTATTCCACCACTCATGCATGTGAGTCAAGTGCAAGCTCTCACTGTAAACTTGCAGGTTTATAGTGGTTTTAATATTAACAATCCCAATAAATATGAACACCAACTAGAGCACCATGGTTTCCGATTATGGGCCCAAATCTTTCCTCAACTATTCTGCATCATGTAATTCTAGGGCTATCCTCTCATTGCGCGTTCTGGGGGTTTGACAATAACTCTATCGTACAGCCATCAATAGAACTGTTATCCTCTCTTGACTAAATGCGACTTCTGCTTTCTACATAGTACGGTGGCCGTCATCTGTCCTGAGATTGTATGTACCTCTTCGCTGAACAGTATCTCACTCCTTGGTGGTACCACCCTCACCATTATGCAATCAAACCCGGAGTTAATCAATCTGCCTACCTAGTCATTGCCTACGATACCTGAGTGATCTGGCAGCCTCATATATAACATTTGGTCCAGTCATTCGGATATCCTATTCCACTCTGTAGAGTAGAATTTTCCTTACTAACACGCTCATGAGGACGAAGGATATTCGGTCAACCATCTCCTATCTATTGACGCTTATTATGTCATGGTCCTCCTAGCTGTGTATTCCTTTCCTTCTGAACTTGCTCTTTTCTGAATGCCTGAAGGACACACTTAACAAGCATCTAGTTTTGACTGGAAGACCAATTGTGGTACAATTATGACTTGATCCCCTCCTTACTTACCAATGTTACTAAGCCAATTCAAGTTATTGGTTGGTCTACTTCTGGTCTCCAAACTAGGTTTTTGGTAGCTTCGAGTAGATTCAAGTGTCACTCTTGTAATGTTTTCTGCGGTTAGTAAAAGTAAACTGCTACTCTCAGATACATACGACCAAATGCCATTTATTATGAAGATGTACATATTTTTCTTTGGTACGTACACGGATGTGGAAAATCCTAGAAACACAGGTCCACAACAGCTCCGCCACACAAACGTCGAGGAAAGAGCGGGGGCGTCTGGAAATCGCACCAACTAAAACCATCCTCGGTCTCTCCAGCCCTAGCCCCGCGGGACCATCATTTAGGGTATTAGTTCAGGGGGTGGATTTCACCTTTAGGCTCGTCCTTCTGCTTTTACATTCCTCCATCAGCTACTCCTGGTCTCTTTTTACGATTGCGGAGGAACGCGTAAGTCAGTTCTCCATCTAAATTCTACGGGATCACGCCTCCGCCAAACCCTTGGTTCAGATTCCTCCTCTACACTGCCAACCTGCATCATCATCAAAACGGCGTAACATCCGGTATCCGGTCTAGCCCTGCCTTAATAAGGAACTGCAGACTCGCGTTTTGCACCGATGTCCACTACTGCGAACCTTAAAGGACAGTTAAAATATCACCTACTATGGTATGCCATCGAATGTATGATTATTCCGTAATTCGGCCTGTAGCAATCACCCACCCGCGCTAGGAACTGGGTATTGTGATAGTTGGTCTCTCCATGTTTCTGCTCAAGCCATACTCTTATGTTGGGACTAAGGCTGTGCATCCAACAGGCTCATCCTTCTTCATTGCCACAGATCATTCGAAGCAGAGCTTACCATTCACCGCATTCTCTGTGCTCCTCCATACGTCTTACATGATACAACATACTCATTTCATTTGCAGGGCTTTCGATAGGGATCATGCCCGCCACCACCAGTACTTCCTCGTCTGACGTAGTTCTAAAACTACTGCAAATTCTCAAGGTGACCTGCTGTTCACCTGCTTCCGTCTCTGAGAGTCTGCAAACACATTTGCCCACACACCTGACGGGTAAAGCAGAATGGATTGCACCACTCCGACTAGAACATTCTCCGATAATGACTGCCTTATCGCATACGTGCTATATGTACAACCTGAGTCTAAATTTGGCGTCAATTATCATTCCCAAGTATTTAATCGTCGCGTTTGACACGGTCGCATATCTACCAATTTCCCCTTTCAGAGTGTTCTGTTTTGTACGGTTTGTTATCAAAACCGTCTCCCTTTTCTCGCCTCCCAAGGTCAGATCGGCTTTTTCACACCAATACTTTACCACTCTCACTGGTTCCGTTACGTAGGCCTCCGCATCTTCTGGATGCTTCCCTGCAGCAACCTCCGCAAGATCATTCGCCAAACCGACAAACGTAGGCCACTCCGGGAGGGAAAAAACAAGCGCCCCATCATATATGACATTCTCTGACAGGGGTCCCAATGACGAGTCCTCTGTACCCCTGCTGTGATGATATACTGTTTGTGATGCCAATCAGCCCCGTCCCAGAGGTAATTGAGAGGTAATTTTCGACCGAATCCACTAAATACCCAGGACCACCTTTTGGCCCGTTTAGTCTTTGACTCAAAAACCATCAACGTGATTTTGATATAGCTTACTAATTATGGCCACATTGATGTTTTCTCGCGGATGGGTTGCCAGAATAGGTCCTGCTTGACGATGGTTAAGGTTGATTTGTATCAACCTTATCTGCGATTCGTGCTGAGGGCTCTCCTATATTCCAGGCACCCGCTGCTATTGCCGATGGCCCATACCCTCCTTCCATTTGCACAGTAAAAGAGTTGAACCAGGCTCACGGTTCTCGCAGATATGGTCTTGCGCTCGGCATATCCTGCATTGGTTTGACCTGATATTTAGACTGGTGCATGGATTGTGACCGAAGCCAAGGCATATAAACATCGCTTCTGTGGAGTACCATTCTTTACCATTGACTTCTAGAACGAGTCAGTGTCTGGTCTTCATAATGGAGTTCGGGGGGATGAAGACAAAAGGAAAAAAGAAAAGACTTCAAAACATGAACCCAAATAGGGCGTTCTTCAAAAGGGTAATTCTATAATGCAAGAACTCAAAGTGACTGCCACTACGACATTTGTCGTCCTAAAAGTCATCACCCAACGGCAACTGAAGAAACTTTTAATAGCCACTTTCGGCGAACTTACAACAATGCAAAATATCCCTGCTCTGCTTCATTGGAATTCTCAAGTAGGCTTCCTTGAAGATCAACGCCCCTCTAAAATGATCGTGAGGGTTGGGAAACGCTAAGGATGGAAGCCAAAAAGACCAAAGGTTAAGCAGATATCGAGAGTTCAATGTTAGCTTTTTATTTCAAGTACAGAATATTAACCCTTGACTTTTCGATATCCCAATGGAGGTGGAAATCTAGAAAGATGCTGTGCGTCAGGTTGCAGCAGTGTATGGAGTTCTTACCCATTAACAGCACACCCACACACCCAAACTATAACTTCGCGGGAAGGTCTCTATTTTACGCCACCGCGATTAAGACACGCGTCTATCGCGTTTTTCGGGTTGAGTCTAGTTCCTGAGGCTTTTCGTTGCGTTCACTACGCTCCAATTGGCTTCCGATCTCAGCATCTCCTCTTTGAGATTATGAAGCCCGATAACTACATTGATAGCGTCGTTTAGCCTCCCTCTTTCCCTCGCGAATCTCAACCAATTTCGGATGTGGCGACACATTCAGATCAGTCTAGGGACTCGCCCAATCCGAAGTTATGCACGTAAATCTTGTATGCACTGTGTCCCGTTAGTAACTATGTTAGCTGGTCATTCAAATCACCGTGCTTTCGCTCAACCCACCGCTTAATACACGGGATCAGTGTATGGATCCAGCCGCATGTTTCGCAATCATCCTACTGCCACGGCCAACTCCTGTACAACTCTTTCATACCGGCTTTTCGGAACCCTCTCTGGTGCCTCTGTCGCTAGAAAATCCAGAGGAAACATTCCCGCGATGATAAACACCACCTCACCCGGTACTGACTTATATCGTCAGTTCAATTGGCCGGTTTGCAAACTCACCCATCTCTAGTTCAATGTGTTGCTCAGTGCCCCTGTCCAAACAGAAGTGGCGTATAGTAGGATGGATTCCACCACCCCTGCGATCAGCAGCCGGCGACTGGATTTTTGACCCACCAATATTAGGCATCACCCTTAAAAGGTTGAACTAGCTTTTACTGCCTTTTTTCGCGCATAGGTGCCCCCTAAAGCTAAGTTAAGGCATTGATAATTACCCCCAGGTGTCTAAAGATCAATTTTAAAACACACTCGTTGTTACCAATTCAGATTTTGAAGTACTGTTCTTCCTGTGATTAATAGGACCGCCTTCGTCTTGCCTTCCGCAAAGTCCACTTTCACCATTTGGAGCCATGCTTTGATGGCATGAATGGTTTCACATTCATACAGTTCTACCCCCTCAGGGTGTTTCGTAACTATTACCACCACCAGGTCGTCTGCAAAACGAATCAACGTTGCCTTTTTGGCAGGCACAGACAGAGCACTTCGTCATCCATTATGTTCCACAGCAAGTGCCCCGATACGGAGCCTTGGGAAGCACCTATTGTCACAACATATTCCTGTCGTCCATCTCGTACCAAAAAAGTCCCTCTCGATTATCCAAGCTAAATAACCACGGACACCCAGATTAGCCAGGCTCCTTAATCCAACCCCAGTTAGCTGAGTTAAAGGCATTTCTGACATCCAACGTTAACGCCATGCAGCACTTACCGACGGCCGTCGCTTGCTGAGCAAAATCCATGACCATTGTGATTCCATCAACCGTAAAACGCGGTCTCTAAAACCCATACCGCACTCCGATAGAGCACCCACTAGCTCGACGAACGGAAGCAGCCCACACAGAAACTTTCCAAGATCTTGTACATATTGTTTGAAAGACAGATAGGATGATATGAAGAGGGTGCGTCAAGTAGTTTTTCGGGCTTTGGTAGTAAAACCAATCCCTGCCTCTTTCACATGGTGGAAAACACTCCTTTCACTATGTGCGGTTCGAATGTGCTTATGAACCATCCGGACCTGATTTGAGCATCCAAGCTTAGGGCTTTGTTCAGAATGACGTCTAATCCCGGAGCCTTGTTATCCCCAATTCATCGACAGATCTCTCGTAGTTACTCCTGAGTCATACCGTGACTCGAAACGATGCCTTGTTGAACCGTTGTCTGCGGTCCATTTTCATCCTCTTGTAAGAAAGGAATTGCAATTATAATAAAAGTCAAGAGGCGCGTCACTTGGGGTGATAATATAACCTCGTAAGCAGCGCACCACGGGTTCATATTTGCCCGAAGGCACAGTTGGCTGAGGCAATTTCTGTTACATACCCGTATGATCTTCTTTAAGCTAAAGATTGCGACTTTCTTTCGTCACCTGCCGTTGTTCTGGCTTTCCTTCTGTTCTTTGACAAAGCCTCCTCACTCGCAAATACGATAAACTTAATACCGATATTTTCTACCTCCACCAGCAGTTTGGATTCTTACTGTGGTGGAAACGCCGTAGTAGTGCGGTGACCGTCGAGTCGTGACTTCCTTCTAGAGCTGCCAAGAAGGTCTCATCATCGAAAGCTCGGGTAAACTAGCCAGCTATCCCGGTTGATCCGCTTCTGTTGGGCACAGTAGGTGTGGTTGGGGGCTGTCAATAAGGGGGTGCTGAGGTAAGCCAGATTCATAACCTCGAAAGATGGGCAAGCAGCCAGCTTTGGCTGGTACGATGTCGAGCTCCTGAAACTCCTAGTTTACAACGTAGTTCTCTTAGATGGCTTAGTTTTAGTCAATCGTGTTTTTTTTTTAAGGAAGTATATGTTAAATTTTCCGTATAGTAAGGCACGGGGGTTCTGTGTAGCAATGACTATCTAACCTCTCAACGGTCATAGCACGCGCTTAAAGTTACGAAAACACTGCTAGACAAGCTTAAATTCCTTCCGCCGCTTTAAGAGCTTCATTCTAATTTACTGTCAAACTTTATATCTCTCCGGCAGATTAGATAGCATCATTTCATATGGAAATATAAACAATCTAAGTCGCAATCACCTCCGATTGCAGATAATTTAAATTACATACGATTCCATAGGTTTCCGATTCGGTGACTCCCGCCTAACTTCGAAAACTCTTTATCACTCAGGAAACTTCTCACGGAATTCTATAATTAACGACGACATACTTCCTAACTAAAACCTCAAGAAATTCTTGCCATATCTCGGGACGAACATCATTTTCTACGGAGCCCACCTTCTTCCCTCAAATTCCATAAAGTTCATATCCTAATTTATCTCGACATATTACTCCATTAACTTATTTCGCATTCTTCCCACTTAAGGAAAAATCCAAGTCACCTTCCGAAAACCAAGCTCCGGAAACTTCTTGCCCAACCAACCATGCCTCCTCCTGCCCTTCTGGCAGCCATAACTGGGCAATATCTTCTCGAAACATTCCGTCCTCTTTCCTATACCTTCTCGCCAGCTTTCTTCATTCCAGAAGGAAGTTTAGTCTTGCAAAACCTGATTCCTTTCAGATGATTTATGAACCGGAATTATTTCGCACGAGAATCTCGCTCGTCTCTTCAATAATGTTTAACATTTCATATGATTCCGATCCTGAACAAATATTCAAAGTTGCCACGCAAGAAAATTCAAATTGGTTTCGAAGGGATGGCGTGGTACCTTCCCTTGGACGTGTCGCAAAAATTCAACATGGCCCGAAAAAGTGCTCGCTCTAAAGCTAAGTCAAAGGACAAAATTGACGGTGGGAAGGGTGAAGTGCAAGAATGTGCATATGTGTGGAGACTAGAAAATTTGGCACAAATTCGGGCGGGTTCAGGGATCTGAAAAAAATGTCCTTGCGTTGGCAAAGTGCTTTCTTTACGTTTTCGTGTTCACACACCCATCTGGCGGGTGGCAACTGTGGCTATAGAGCCGAAAGTGATTTATGGATTCATCCAGTCAAATGAATATGATGGTGATCCCGTGAACTGTTATTTTTTTCGGGAGGAAATTCGTTCTTGTGTAAATTTTATGATCACAATTCTGGAGCTGTCGCGCAGTTCAACATTTATTTGCAATCGGTTTTCTATAAAAAGGACGAGAAATCCGTAAATGGCACAAATGGTTTTTCCGTGTTTCATTCAGAGAAAGTTTCAATGAATTTTGTGGGTTTTAGCGAGTATTTTCGGAATTGAGGAAAGAAGTTCAAGTTGTCCCTTAGAAAGTATCTATTTACAGCTGCAGACTAGATTGTACCTTATCGGGGCTTTCACGGATCAATGGACGTCAGCCAATGTTGCTGCACTGTCGATAACAGCCGGAGTTAAAAAATTCATGCCACAAAAAAGCAGATTTATTAGAGGGTAGCAGTCTGAGTAAGCAATGGCTGAGTTCGGAACTCAGGTAGGGGTAGATCTAAATTTTCCATAGTAGGATCAGGTTCCACGATGGTAGTTTCAATCTCCAGTGTTTCATGGAAATTACTCCAAAACATCTCTGATTTAGTACCGCTGACTATTCCAATTCATCTTTCTTGTGCCCGCAATTCTTCAGGGATCACGAACGTCCTTCACCTTTCATCCACACTTCCGCTAAGCTCGTATGTCCTGCAATCATTTTCATTACCTACTTGAGGAGCTCCACCACCAGAACTCGAAGAAAAGGACAATAAAAACCGATTACGAATTTGACTTCAAAACCAACTTTTGCAATGGAAATAGTTTCGTAAAGGACAACAAATGGTCATTATTCCTGCAAGTATGCAAGTGTACAAAGGAATCCTGAAAAAAAATATGATGACGATAGCAGAAAGTCAGGCAAGGAGCCAAGTAATGTGTCTCACCTGAGATACACGTTACGTCGTGAAAGTACTTTTTGGAACGTTCGAGACCATCTAGTGTGGCCGTAAAACAGAAGAACTCCCTTTCGGGTGATAGTTTCAAATTGAGGTGAGGATATTCCAGACGATATTGCATGAGATGATAGGTATGGATTGGCCTTGTGGGATAATCTGTTTGAATAGTTTAAATGTCGCTCTATTTCGGTTTGTTGGGATTTGGGACTATTAAAGCGAAGTTAGTCAAGCTAATGGTAATCGACGCTCAGGGAGTGATCAGAAAGTTAGACAGGATGATATCTTTTCGCAAGGCGAGAATAAATGTCCTCAATTGGAAGTGTCATTTGTGCGTTTTTAATAATTGTACTTGCTTAAGTAATTCTGCTTCAGACAGTACTCAACGAAACTAGTTTGATTGAAGAAAGAAGGGTAAATCTGACTACAATCTTCAGATGCCGAGGGATCGGAGTTCATGAGGTAACAAACTTCTTTGGATAAGGACGACCTCCGTATGCAATGATTGGTTTGTTGACTACGTTTAGACTCCGCAAATAGGGGACAGTATCATGTGACTCCCGAATATTCTGTCTCCAAGTTGGGGTGAACCATATGGGGCTAGCCGAAATAACATCGTGGAGAGCGCTCCCTCATGTGGAACTGCATTGTCGTGAGCAAACCCGTGTTACCATCCACTTTGTTACTTGAAACCAGCTTTAGGCACACAATTCATTCCTCTTCTTCTGAAGTGGCCATTTTTCTCAGTCATAGACTTCGGCCTGCCCCTTTTTAATTTTTAGTGTAGCGATTAAGGTTTTTCACTGTGTTTAAGTTTCATTTTGGAGATTACAGCCCGTTCCCTATGGTATTCCCAATGTGGCCTCTGTAAAACACATGGGGGCAAAACCCAGCCTACCTTTTCAGACTGGCTGGCGAAGTAACATAAATGCGCGGGCCTGTATGAAGTTGCATTTAGGGGTGAATTTTCTAAAATTAACTAGAGTTGCCCTTGATAGAAATAGTCAGATCAATTTGAGCATTTGATCGAAGTCCAGCCGTAGACGTAAAGCCCACAGAAGTGCTCTCATCTGTTTAAAACTTCATATGCATTCTTACATATTGTTCGCATGGGCTTTTCGGGAGCATCCAGCGCACCAAGTCGTGTGTGCAAGCGTGCATTACGTGGGGACCTTAGTCTTCTTCGAAGAATGACGGACGGCGTCTTGGGCAAGCGCAAAAGCCCAGTGGTGGAAATGGCGGACCTAGTAGCGAGGACAGGGTCACTAGGCAATCTCAAGTTTTCCCCTAACACCTGCTCGGTGGAGCTGATGACAAACTCTTTACGAGGGGCCGTATGGAGGCCAAGTAGAACGAAAAGCAGGATTTGTGACCACGAGGAGTCATCGTGTGCATTAAAACAGCCATCAGCGTCTAATGCCAGCGTTAGAGCATTCCATTGGATTGCGGGTGGTACCCAGTCGTCCGATGGTGTTTGAAGCCTAGTAGTTTGCCTAACTCCGAGAACAGGGTAGACTCGAACTGCCTACATCCCTTTCCAGATGTCTCCCAGAGTATTTCGGAGGTTGAGCTGCAAAAGAGAAACTCCCGAAATTTGTACTTGGTTTTTTCTCCGAGACTCTAAAGCACTACGCCATCCTTCTGTGATTGCCCAAAAATCAACGGTGGCAGGTATTTTGACTTCTGTAATACGTGACAAAGCGTATGCAATTAATAGCCCACGATCGTAGGTACTGTAGTTCCGTTGCGCTGTATTCAATTGCTTGGAATAGAAGCTCATCGGCTGCCAGATTTGGTTCACCTTTTGGTGAGGGGCAGCACCTACCCCGATGACCGAGGCGTTGACGAATACTGCTAGGCCTGCATCTGATTGAGGGAATGACATTAGTATACTGTCCGTCAGCCGCCGTTTGGCTAGCTTAAACGCCTAGGCGTAGACCGCCCAATTACGCGTGCGTCTTTGGTCTTGGGCCCAGAAACGTAGGCATTGAAAATCGCTTGGTATTGTGCGGCTTTGGGGAAGAAACGAACGTAGGAGTTTAACATGCCCGAAAAACTTTCCAGATCCTTGACTATTTTAGGTTGCGGAAGTCTGTGATCTCATGAACGGGGGGCTGCTGATGTTTACTATAACAAAATGCCCTCCAGAACGTTCGTCGCGCGGTAATCTGGCTTGTGGCGCGAATGTACCTCGTATACCTCATTAGCGGTATTCGCCAACACTTCCAAAGACCTAGAGTACGCACATGCCAAGATGGCCTGGGTGTTCTCTGCCATTGCAACTCTAGCGACTTTAGAAGTTCTACCCCAACCTTGTCCCTGCCCAACTGCTTCACCTCATTCAGCGGCTGGCTAAGGTGATCTCCGTCAGCAACTTATTCAGCTTTGTTGACTCACTTACCGATAGTCGCTTGATGAGGATGCCCTTTAACTTCGTGTAGGGACACTTTTTAAGCACGTCGGCTACAAGCCCAATCAACTCGGTCACACCTGGACTGCAACTGCGGCCACGGGGGCGTGAAACGGAGGCACCTGCAGCGATGGATTCGTCTTTGAGATGCACATCAAAACGAAAAATCCGAGTCGTGAATAGCACCACGACTGAAGCGGAACTCACACCCGAACCAGAACTACTCGAGCTCTGATGTCAACACCATGAGGAGAAACCACGAGAACCAGCGAAGCAACAGAGGCCACGGCCTGCTCAACTTTTCATTTAAAAAAACTTCACGCGGAGTCTTGCGGCAGCTCCATTTTATTCATTTAAAGTTGAGCACTTGCATAAACTTCTTCTTCTTCTTTTTCTTCAGCCTTTGTCCCGTTCACAAGCGGGGTCGGCTCGTCGTGATCGGTTTCGCCATTTGGCTCTATCGAATGCCTGATCTTAATGCAATCTCGAGGCTTTCAAATCCCCATCCAGCGTATCAAGCCACCGTTGCTTAGGTCTGCCTTTTGGTCGTTTACCATCGACTTCGATGTTCAGACCAATCTTGGTAAGTGAATTCTCATTTGCACGAACTGCATGACCATACCATCGAAGACGCCTCTCTCGCAACTTTTCCACGATCGGTGCAACCCCAAAACGATCGCGAATATCCTCATTTCGGATGTGATCTAAACGTATGACGCCACTAGTCCAACGTAGCATCTTCGTCTCCATTACCGCAAGACGCCGTTCATTGTCTTTTATGGTTGGCCAACACTCAGAACCATAGAGAGCGACTAGAAGGACGACATTGCGGTAAATTTTAGATTTGAGACGTTCGTTGATACGTCGATCACAAAGGACACCAGTTGTGGAACGCCACTTCATCCAGGTTGTGTTAATGCGTGAAGCAATTTCATAACGCAGTTCTCCATTGGCTAATAGCGTTGACCCGAGGTATTTAAATCGCTCAGTTCTGGGCAGATCACTGCCGCTGACAGTGATTGTGCCTGTTTCATGGGGATCGGTCGTCAAAAATTCAGTTTTGTTTAAATTCAATCTGAGGCCCTGTTGCATGAGGCGATCATTGCATTTTTGAACAAGTTGCTCGAGATCATTTTTGCTATCAGATGCTAGGAAAACATCATCTGCATAAAGCAGTGTGTAGGGCGCTGGACGTTGGATATCCCGTGTGACGGTGTCCATAACAAGGACAAAGAGGAGTGGTGAGAGGGCACTTCCTTGATGAACACCAATAGAGACACGAAGCGGTTTTGATACACCCGCCATACTTCGAACTTTACTTTTCGGATCGTGGTAGAGCAATTGAACCCAGCGCACGAGTTCTTCTGGCACGAAGTGTTGTCGGAAAGCATACCAGATGAGTTCGTGTGGTACACGGTCAAACGCTTTCTCTAGATCCAGAAAGGCAATGTAAAGAGGGCGAAGCTCCTCACGGTGTTTCTCCATAAGTAACCGCGCAGCGTGTATTTCGTCAGTAGTTCCGCAGTTCTTGACAAATCCGGCTTGATTCACGGTTATTTCAACGATTTCGCGAATACGGTTGTCAAGAATGCGTTCAAAGATCTTCATGGTATGGGAAAGTAACCGGATCGGACGGTAATTCATTCTGCTGGGCTACCTTTCTTTTTCCGTATTGGAACAATGGTACTTTCTTGCCAGTCAGATGGTGTTCTTCCTTCCTGAATAACCCGGTTAAAGAATTCACTGAGCCACAGTGTTGGGTCCCAGCTCTTCGCTTTCCAGAGCTCAGATGCGATGTCGTCAGGTCCTGTTGCTTTCCCCGATTTCATGTTTTATTGCCTCCTCGACTTCAGTTGCGCTGACTGGTGGAACTGCTCCAAATGTCGGCAATGATTGTGGAAGTGGAGGATGAGCAAATTCTTCAGTTGAAATCTGCTCGAAATATTCTCACCATCTATCCGATGCGGCTCGACGGTTGGTAAGCAAAGTACCGTTCTTATCATTAACACAACAGAAATGTTCGATATCCTGTGTGCGTTCATTACGGCTTTTAGCAAGTCGATAAAGATCTCTCTCGCCATCCCGAGTGTCCAGTTTATCGTAAAGATTTTTGAAATGATTTGCTCGGGTGACAGCGACCGCTTTCTTTGCTTCCCGGTTGTCATTCTTATAAATTTGCCAATTAGCAGGCGTTTTATCGTCGAGAAATTTGTGGTAGAGGCGTTTCTTTTTACGGACCTTCATTTCAACATCATCATTCCAAAGCCAAGTATCTCGATTGATGTACCGCTTACCCGGCTTGGTGACCCCGAGGGTTGCAGAGGTCGCTTTGTGAATCGTGTCTTTCATTTGGTTCCATGATTCTTCCACATTCGTAATGGTTGGCAATTGTATGAGTGAAACCGTTTCTACTTCCTTCTCACCAAATCGCCACCATTTAATGCGCGGCGGGCCAGTGCGTTCCTCACGCTGTTTTATCGGTGGCTTAATTCGCAGGACGGCAATCAACGGCCGATGTTGAGGTGCGGTGGTCTCATAGGGAACGACTTTGCAATCAGTGACAGTGGTAAAGTGTTGGTGTCTTATGAGAATATAGTCGATTTGCGTTTTATTGTTCCCACTATAAAATGTGGGAAGATGAGACAATCGTTTGATGAACCATGTATTCATAAGTACAAGGTCATGGGTGTCCGCAAAATCGATTATACGCTCGCCACCTTCATTGCGCGCTCCGAACCCCTTTCCTCCATGGCACCTGTTACCGTCTGCCTTTTCACCCACATGACCATTAAGGTCGCCGGCAATGATTATGTAATCGTCAGCAGGCACGTAACAAGTCTTTTCATCGAGAAGTTGCCAGAAGGCATCTTTCTCGGCATCAGATCGACCTGTCTGTGGTGCATACGCGGTGAAGAAGTGAATAGTGCGATCAGCTGATATAATGGTGAGCTTCATCAGCCGATCATCAAATCGTTCGACTTCTTTAATGGCATCACGGAAACCCTCTGAGATGGCAATGCCAACACCATATTGAGTGTGTGGGTTACCAAAATAGAGAAGTTTGTAGCCATTTTTACCGCGTTCGCGTTCAATGTCGCAGCTTTTGGCACCAGACCATCGGGTTTCTTGCAGAGCGCAGATGTCAATGCGCCTTTTCCGAAGGGCTCTTGCGAGTTCCTCCGTCTTTCCAGTTAGGGTACCAACATTTAGCGTGTAGACACGTATTTGTTTTGTTCGTTGTGTGCGGACTAACTTGCTTACGTCCTGACGCCGTCCATGCGTCAAGAACCCTTGCCCATTTCTCGACAGGACCGGGGCCCGTCCTGCCGCGTCGACTGAGGTGGACGCCCTAGCATTTCTCCGAGGCTTGTGACTCAATCCAATCATCATGTTTGTAACGACATTCTATGCATTTTCTTGGTCGACCTGTCGCGGGGCCTGTCACCAAAAGAGATCAGGTAGGATTTAGCATAGTAGAATAACTCCAACTATACTCTATTTATCTCTTTCCCTGATCTCAGCATTTTATTTTTGTTTTACTGAGGATAGTACAGAGTACGTGGCCTCAAACCCTCCTCCTTTACCTGGGCTTGGGACCAGCATACTATGTTAATAGCATGGCGGAGTTGAGCACTTGCATAAACTAATGACATTAAATTAAATATATTGAACTGGGTGTTATTGTCGTCTCGGAAAATCGTCGAATCTCCAGCTTGTGATGTCCGTTTTCCGTAACGCTTCGGCAATCGGATGAAAACCGGTCGTGGTATGGTTGTTGACCTCCACCGCTACCAAAAACTAAAATTTTGACTTAAAGTCCCTCGTAATCCTGCGTGATACCAGAATGGAAGCAGATATTGCCCCAATAAGAACAATTTTGGTTCCGTATATTGCATCATGAAAGAACTTACAAAGAGATATGATATAGTAACTATTTCAATGGTCCAGCCAAAAACTATGATTGAGCAGTTCTCATCTACGATAAGGAGTTAATACATGAAAGAAACACTCCATAAGAATTCAAAGTCACATAACCTCCGGTGGAGCTCCATCGTTCGTAGATTAAGTGGGTCATTATTGTAACATGCGGATCACAACTAATTTGTAGTGTGGTAGTACTCAAACTAAGTTAGCCTGCCGGATTACTGTAGGAAAAATGCTAGCGAAGCATTGAGATTGATATGCTGGATGAAAGATAGTCCCGAAACTAGATGCTCCTGTAATGACCAAGTGCGTCATGCTCCTATGCTGACGAAGTGCTCAAGGGACCTCCTCCCCCGCAGGTTTCTGAGCCTGGCTAGCCCAGAGGCGTGCAAGTACCTGTCAACGGGACACTTCGATGGAGCTTCAGTATTTGGGGGTCCTTCACGATCAATTTCGCCATCTTTTTAGGTTCTCTGGATGGTCTTTTGACCACCAAACTCCTTTATTATCATTGCACATCCTTGCAAGACGGAGAGCCCAAGTGTATTGTGCAATACGGCCCACTCTATCAGCAATGTCAGCATCTCTATGCAAATACTGTCCCGAGAGAGCCACCAGCCAGACCAATCCATTCCATCTTGCAGAAGAAAAATGTAATAATGTAATATCGGCGTCGTCCATCACCTCCTTGCAGACAGGATAGTAAGTTATCTATCTTGTACATATCAAACTCGAAACTGACAAGGCACTTACAAACTAGGTAAAGAAGTAACTAATACTGTCACGTTTTCAGCTCATTCATGGACCTAAGTTTATGATACGCCCGCGGTTCATTTGCCTCTTAAATCATTTGCCTAAGAGAATTACCGCTGATTTACCACCCACCTCCCTTGAGTTGTCTTCGTTCCACTTAAAGATGTTCTGGCTTTGCGATGCAGAGAGGCGATAAGGGTTTAGCCTGCGGTCACCATCACAACTGGCTCTGAGATAGAACGGTTGGCGAATCCCGCTGGCAAAACTTGCCACCTCTTGTACAAGGCATTCAAGATGCACCCTCCTTACTAAGAACATTAACCCATACCTCCACGCCGCAGAGCAGAGTAAACTGCATCGCGATAGGGCGTTTCCTACTAGAGGTAGAGCCTTCAACTTTTACCATTAAGCAGCTTCCAATCGAAGCTCTACTGTTCCACAGTTACTTGCTTGAAAAGGCTAATTTTTGAGCCGAACGCCAAACAAAGATACCTACCATGTGAATCATTTGCAGCCATCCATGCGCTTACCCGTAGCATCAATACGCCAAGTCAGCTTTCCACCTGCTCAACGGTGCAGTTAACAATACGTGCCCCAAATCATCTGCATAACAAACAAGGCCCGACTTTTCATGCATGATGAGCCTTGGTAAATTAGTGTATGAAGCGACATCCAGCCCCTCGGAAGAATCCCTATGCAACTGTTAAAGTAATCTCCGTTCTCGTTTGACCTTTCATTCTCAGTTATGTGCCAAACTATCCCTAAAGAATTTTCTAATCCGCCTAGCATATCGGTTCATCATAAAGAGCTGAAGGCATTCCCAGCATGAAGCGCTACAAGAAGCGCTAATGACAGACATATATGGCTGTTCTTAGTCAACCATATCAACGACTTCCATGACGGCATCAAGTCTGGATGTTTTGATTCTGAAAGCAAACTACCTGAATGATGAGTCCCCGACAACAAGTATACTCTTGATCAGCTGTGTAGCTCAGAGTCTCGTTTGCCTTTGCTAATTAGCCACAGTTTTCCCTCCTTCCAGCAACAAGGCAAGGAAAAGTAGATCCCGCTGATGATGAAACAATAGTTTGTCTGTCTCTGCCCGGTTCTGGAACCTTATTTTTCATAGAAGGTTTCATAGAAGGTTTATCAAGGCTGGGTGCTTCCGGAAGCATGGAAGCTTCACGGATTATCGCTATCAAGTTCACAACTGGATTTCTACCCGATGGTATACCCTAGCGTGGTCCTGCTAGCCGTAAGAGCTTCGGCGAATCTCCCAGTTGCTATTATCGAATTGCCGATCGGTTATAACATAACTAACGCCATGGCTGCCAATGATCCAAACTGGTGCGCCAAATTTGGAACTCCAATCAATTGATAATTATGATCGCATCTTGATGATAAAGTAGTGCTACCTCCCGCCAAAGTGAGAAATGATCTACCAATCTGAGGTAACGTTTCTCCTCCGAACTAGAAGAATCAGTTTTGATCGCTGTCAGTTATTGCAATCACGCGACTTATTTCTGAAGTCAATTTCAAAAGATACCTTACTGTCACGATTTTACTGGCAGCATAGTCTCGAAGACGGTCTTCCAGATTGGATTAGTGATATAAGGTCGGATGGTACCAGTAGTCGAAACCTGGAGACTACCTTTTGAAACATTTTGAATTCTTCAATTTGTGTCCGCGATAACAGTGTCGAAACATGTTGAATAGTAATGGAAAATTGGCCGATATAATACAGATCACGAAATTGACATAGCGACCGCTCATTCTCTTAAGAAAGGTGAATGTTAGCAGCTTGAAATACGTAAAAATGGTGAACCGTTGCTTCATCCATGAGATGAAAGTATTTCATCGGCCATGTGCATAGCCAGTAATTCCCTGACGAACGCTGCGGATTTTTTTGTTCCGCCGCGCTTCCTTGAGAAAGACCTCAATGATTTCCAGTTGATGCACTGCTGGAAGATTGCTGCAATCGCGAAGTCAGGTGCATCGCAGAAGACGGCAAATGTATGTCAAGCTTCGGATGCATGAACTTTGGATCTTAGTGGATTGCCTTGATTGTGGTTACCAAGGGACGTGTTTTCTCCAAAGAAATTGATCTTTTGTTCACCAAAAATGTATTTACTTGGATTCACCGTCACTCCATATGATTCTGGCCTTGAAAATAGCTGTCGAGAGCCCTTTGGAAAAGGTTCATTGACATCTGCGCTCTGCAAGAAACCCGATGGTCTGGTGCCAAAAGCTGCAACATTGAACGCGAACGCGGTAAAAATGGCTACAAACTTCTCTATTTTGGTAACCCACACACTCAATATGGTGTTAGAGGATTTCCGTGATGCCATTAAAGAAGTCGAAACGATTTGATGATCGGCTGATGAAGCTCACCATTATATCAGCTGATCGCACTATTCACTTCTTCACCGCGTATGCACCACAGACAGGTCGACCTGATGCCGAGAAAGATGCCTTCTGGCAACTTCTCGATGAAAAGACTTGTCACGTGCCTGCCGACGATTACATAATCATTGCCGGCGATCTTAATGGTCATGTGGGTCAAAAGGCAGACGGTAACAGGTGCCATGGGGGAAAGGGGTTCGGAGCGCGCAATGAAGGTGGCGAGCGTATAATCGATTTTGCGGACACCCATGACCTTGTACTTATGAATACATGGTTCATCAAACGATTGTCTCATCTTCCCACATTTTATAGTGGGAACAGTAAAACGCAAATCGACTATATTCTCATAAGACGCCAACATTTTACCACTGTCACTGATTGCAAAGTCGTTCCCTATGAGACCATCGCATCTCAACATCAGCCGCTGATTGCCGTCCTGCGAATTAAGCCACCGATAAAACAGCGTGAGGAACGCACTAGCCCGCCGCGCATTAAATGGTGGCGATTTGCTGAGAAGAAAGAAGAAACGGTCTCACTCATACGATTGCCAACCATTACGAATGTGGAAGAATCATGGAACCAAATGAAAGACACGATGCACAAAGCGACCTCTGCAACCCTCGGGGTCACCAAGCCGGGTAAACGGTACATCAACCGAGATACTTGTCTTTGGAATGATGATGTTGAAATGAAGGTCCGTAAAAAGAAACGCCTCTACCACAAATTTCTCGACGATAAAACACCTGCTAATTAGTAAATTTATAAAAATTCCAACCGGGAAGCAAAGAAAGCGGTCGCTGTCACCCGAGCGAACCATTTCAAAAATCTTTACGATAAACTGGACACTCGGGATGGCGAGAGAGATCTTTATCGACTTGCTAAAAGCCGTAATGAACGCACACAGGATATCGAACACTTCTGTTGTGTTAATGACAAGAACAGTACTTTGCTTACCAACCGTCGAGCTGCAACGGATAGATGGCGAGAATACTTCGAGCAGATTTCAAGTGAAGAATTTGCTCATCCTCCACTTCCACAATCATTGCCGACATTTGGAGCAGTTCCACCAGTCAACGCAACTGAAGTCGAGGAGGCAATAAAACAAATGAAATCGGGGAAAGCAACAGGACCTGACGACATCACATCTGAGCTCTGGAAAGCGAAGAGCTGGGACCCAACACTGTGGCTCAGTGAATTCTTTAACCGGGTTATTCAGGAAGGAAGAACACCATCTGACTGGCAAGAAAGTACCATTGTTCCAATATGGAAAAAGAAAGGTAGCCCAGCAGAATGTTCAAATTACCGTCCGATCCGGTTACTTTCCCATACCATGAAGATTTTTGAACGCATTCTTGACAACCGTATTCGCGAAATCGTTGAAATAACCGTGAATCAAGCCGGATTTGTCAAGAACTGCGGAACTACTGACGCAATAAACGCTGCGCGGTTAGTCATGGAGAAACACCGTGAGGAGCATCGCCCTCTTTACATTGCCTTTCTGGATCTAGAGAAAGCGTTTGACCGTGTACCACACGAACTCATCTGGGATGCTTTACGACTTCGTGCCAGAAGAACTCGTGCGCTGGGTTCAATTGCTCTACCACGATCTGAAAAGTAAAGTTCGAAGTATGGCGGGTGTATCAAAACCGCTTCGTGTCTCTGTTGGTGTTCATCAAGGAAGTGCCCTCTCACCACTCCCCTTTGTCCTTGTTATGGACTGGATATCCAACGTCCAGCGCCCTACACACTGCTTTATGCAGATGATGTTTTCCTAGCATCTGATAGCAAAAATGATCTCGAGCAACTTGTTCAAAAATGGAATGATCGCCTCATGCAACACGGTCTCAGATTGAATTTAAACAAACCTGAATTTTTGACGACCGATCCCCATGAAACAGGCACAATCACTGTCAGTGGCAGTGATCTGCCCAGAACTGAGCGATTTAAATACCTCGGGTCAACGCTATCAGCCAATGGAGAACTGCGTTATGAAATTGCTTCACGCATTAACGCAACCTGGATGAAATGGCGTTCCACAACTGGTGTCTTTTGTGATCGACGTATCAACGAAAGTCTCAAATCTAAAATTTACCGCAATGTCGTCCGTCTAGTCGCTCTCTATGGTTCTGAGTGTTGGCCGACCATAAAAGACAATGAACGGCGTCTTGCGGTAATGGAGAGGAAGATGCTACGTTGGAATAGTGGCGTCACACGTTTAGATCACATCCGAGATGAGGATATCCACGATCGTTATGGGGTTGCACCGATCGTGGAAAAGTTGCGAGGCGTCTTCGATGGTATGGTCACGCAATTCGTGCAAACGAGAATTCACTTGCCAAGATTGGTCTGAACCATCGGGTAAACGACCAAAAGGCAGACCTAAGCAACGGTGACTTGATACGCTGGATGGGGATTTGAAAGCCTCGAGATTGCACCCAGATCAGGCATTCGATAGAGCCAAATGGCGAAACCGATCACGACGAGCCGACCCCGCTTGTGAACGGGACAAAGGCTGAAGAAAAAGAAGAAGAAGAAGTGAAGTGGCTAATATGTCATCGATGTTGACATAGTGGAGGTCCAAGGCTCTGAACGCCTCTTCGATGAGCCGCTGGGTCGCTTGGGCAGCATTGCGGGGCCAAATGTCACAAATGAAAACTCGAATCTAACTAGAGCCTTTGTGATGGCAGTTCTTCAGTTGCTGAGATCTGGTTAAATGTTCTTAGCAATACTATTGTTGAAAACCCAGTTTTCTCGTAGAACACTTTGACAAAATCTTGGATACGTTCAACGGGGCACATGTCGACCCAGTTCCAACTGTTGAGTGCGCAATAATCTTCACACGGTTTTCACTCATTGCGTTTAAGGCATCATATGCAAGGGTGCAACCGCAGGACTACATTTGATGGATGTATTAATCCCAGGTGGATCAGGGCATTGAATTGTTTTTTGAAATATTTAGCTTCACTTTCTAACCTCCTAAAAATTAAGTATGGTTTAGGGAGAAGATCATTTCGAATGAGTAGAAGTTAAGCAGGTTCCCGGATTTTTTGTTCCAAGAGAGTGCCTGAAACTAATTCAAACCCCCATACCGGGAAATAGACGTTTCCCTGTTAAGGTGGAGGCTTCTTTGGTATCGTTTTGATTTTGAAACGCTACTGATGCAGTGCTATCTGAAATCCGGCATCCTGATTAAATATTCGCCCGACTTTCATCCAGTTTATGTGTTCTTTTAAATTACCAATCTTTTGAAAAGATTTCCTACACACTCATTTGTAACTTTACGAATTAATTGATAAAATTTTGATAGAGTTTTCCAGGCTAACCAACAACATGAAGTCAGATACCTGAGATAAAAATAAATTGAGTTACACAATACCTCCCACTTCGGGGTGTAGACATAATCGGATGCTAAATAATTAATCATCTTTCATACTAAATTTGGAATATTAGTCAGTTTTAGCCAAATTAGCTTATTTGTTGGAAAAATTGAAATGATTAATTGCCTAAACGGTTCCATCAAATTTTGTGATTAACAAAAATTATCTGAGATGATTAATAATTAATCATTCTTGGACCAAAGTATGTCCTGCGCTTATTTATGAGTGGAAATAAGATTAACGGATCGGTCTGTGGATAATCTAAGCGGAAATGAGATTAAGCGGTTGATCTGCTGATTATCCGAGACATAGATTGTAATTACTCCTACAATCAATGTTTTGCTAGTTCTGCTCTGACCCACATTGGGCGCCGAATAGCATTTGGTTGTTTTTTGATAAATAGTTACTGTAATAGCTTTCCTTTCACTTGCATTGATAATTCCAGCTGAAATAAATATTGACAAAGCTCATAATCCTTGACAGTAGACAAAAATAATTCCAAGCTTGCCGATGTAGTGAATTATCTAATAATTCAAAATTCAGCTCCGCTCCTGAATTTCAATATCAAATTCGTTAGATTTGAAATATTTGCTGTTCTGATTAAATGAAAACTTTTTGCACTTTTCCTATCCGTGAATTTCCATCAATATTTGTTGAATTTTTCCAAATCCGTCGACGGATTGATAGCTGCCACCAACGAGTGATTTTTGTTCCCCATGGTTTGAGGGTCTAATTCGTGCATTGCCGATATGTGCAGAGTCGTCATGATTTTCTGGGTTATATCAACATGCATTCTATTAATCCCGACTCCCAGGATACCCGTTTCGAATTACTTTTTCTACGTGAAGGGAAACAAGTGGGTAAAAAAATCCCAATCCAAAAATTCAATGTAATATTTGCACAACATTTTCAATTATCTTGGTTTAGGAGCGTAACGGCCATTTAACTTTTTTTTAGATTCGGGGACCATTGAATTCATTTTTTGTCTGCGATTTGTCCTTGTTGCTTTGAATGGCTTTTGATGTCTTGCATAATTCATTTCAAGCATAATATTCCAACCGATTTGTCCTAGTACATATTGGGACGAAATCCACATGAATCGTGTTCAAAACAATCGCCCATTCTATAAAAGAAAATCAAACCAAGCCCATTTTTGATACAATGTGGATGTTTCCAAATCGAATTGAAATCCTAAACCACTTTGCTTTCAAGTTAAATCACTCGCAAGGATACAAATGGCTGAGTTTTCACAGTAGACCTCACATGTGATGAATTTATTTGCTATCATCTGGATCACCAGATGCTTTTTTTGCCAGCACACTGAATTGGGATAGGGTAAGGTAACGGCCAAACCGCCATCAACATGTCACTACGTTCTGGGATACACATACAGGACCTTGTCGCTTTCCGAATGAATGGTGGGGAAAATGAAAACTGTTACATATGCAAATGTATAGCGTACACCCCCAAAATGGATCAATGTGAATGGACAGGATGTCGAGGGTGGAAGACACATGGTGAATTGGATGGTATAAAAAAAAAGAAAATAAATAAGTAAAACTTTTGGGAAATATTTGAAAAACAAATGTGTTCAACGTGTGGTTCAAGGTGACAGTGAAGGATTTAGAGGTTTTTTGAATAATATATGTTTATTGGTTGGGGAATATACAAGGACGTGCGATGCAAAAAGCACTTTGACTAAGTAAATTTTCCAAAATGTTCCTGGGGAAAATTAAACACCGGAGCAATTATAAATATTGCTGAATTTGGAATTTAATGGAAGTTTTACCCCAAACGATTCATTATATTTTCTGCGGGGATATATTTTGACCATCGACCAGGTCATTAGCTACTGGATGGTATGCTGTAGTTTTGATGTGAGTTGCCAGGGCCAGGTTACCAAGTTCCAAGTCTTGAAACAAGCTCGATTCAAACTGTCTTCCTTGATCTGTGGTGATCCAAATTGGTATGCCGAACCTTGAGATCCATGTGCCAAGGAACGCTCTGGGAACTGAGATGGCTTCTTGACCGGGAATCAGTGCTACATCTGCCCAATATGAGAAACGGTCTGCCATGGTCAGGCAGTATCGTTGCCCCTCATAATAAGGCATAACAATAAAATTCAGATGAACATGTTCGAATCTAGATGATGGTGCCACAAAGGTCCCAACTAGTGCAGTGAAATGACAAGTCACTTTTGATCACTGAGAATTATTACAACCACGTATCCAACTCCTGCAATCTAGATGACAAAATTGACGTGGCGAGCACTCGTTCCTTTTATACTAGGCAATTGTTAGCGGCTTGTGACACGCCATTTTTCAAGTTCCATCCGGGTGAGATATTTCCGAAAACTCCTATGACATATCAAAAGGGTTCCTCGAGTAATTGTCTTGATGGTTGGAATTATATATTTTGCCGTCCTTCCTTGGTAAGTAAGATGAGTTGTTGAATCAAGAAGACAACCGTACTGGAGCTCGACCCGTACCTTTTTTACATGTTCCTTGGAATTTCAAGCACGGATGTTTTCGTATTTTTGTCAAACATAAACAGGCGGCTTGAAAACGAAGAAACAAGGCCGTTTGCCACCTTTATCGACCATCAGTAACACGGTTTCATACGTTCGGTGGCTTCGGCATTAAATTTCCAATGGTACCAGCGTATACCTTGGGGACGAAAACTTTTGAACCTGGGCTGCAAACGCGATCGAGAATAAGAACATCGACGTTTACGTTCGGAAGAATTCATGGGATGGGACTTCTATTGGATAACATGTAGCACCGTTCACAGTTCTGTAAGTTGACTTAATAATTGTTGGGTTAGCTGTGTAAAACTGGTTTCCGCTGCTAAAGGTGAGGGTGTTATTATATCTGATGTTGCTTCCGCGATACTTGACAGAAGTGTCTGGTAGACCTTATCAGATATATTGACTGCAGTTTGTAGGGAAATTTCAAGGTCATAAGGATTGAAGTAAGGAAAGCTTGGTGTGCAGTGTGATCGCAGTCATACTCTTGTCGGTAAGCATGTTACGTCTTCTCGGCATTCTCTTTGTCACCACTTTTACCACTTTTACTCCATCCAACAATTGTCCTTTTGAACTCCAGATCACCACTTTGGGAAGTACCAGATGAGGTTAATGGTTGGTTGCAGAAAGTCAATAGAAAACCTTTTATATACATTTAATGTGTTTATTATAAGGCAACATCGGACCTGCTTCTCATTTTGGTGTCCGTAGTATAAGAGCGGTGAGTAGGCTGACCTTCTAGCGAGTGACTATTCTTCCCTCTAGCAAGGACGAGGAGTAGATCGCTTCGGTAGAAAAGAAAAGTAATTAAGTTAGTTTGCTTCCCATAGATATCAAGAACCATAATGTGGTGTTAATTTCGTCTACACAATATTTTACTGAAGTCTCCTTATTGGCAAACTAAATAAAATTGAAGCCAGTCCATTACCCCGATTTAGTCAGGTCTTTGTCTTGAATTTATTTCTTAAGATCTTATGCCACTTATAAGCAGTGGTACACTCCTGTAATCCTTGCACTCAAGCCTGCGCCATTTTATTCGTTTTACGGTCTGTCAATCTGTCTGTTTATTTGTGTCAGCTTTGGAAGAAAGGTTCAAAATCTATTGCTGGCTCCTGCCATGCAGTGATGGGAGACTCTTACTCACTAAAACCACTTTCGTCACCTTCCACTTTTCCCGTGGGACTACTTTAAAGCATAGCATCGCACTGCGGGATCTGTTCCTATCTGCGGCTGGATGTGGTATTCTCTCCCTTTCTTTTTTTCTTTGGAATTCCCCTGTATAAGCTGCTCGGGCATATTTGCCATTACTTTTTGCACTTGCTTCTGGGCCTCCATTGACTTCAGCATGAACTCGGCAATATTTTCAGGTGATAAGCGATCTGCGACAGCCTTCATTCTTGTTTGGTGCACAATAAACCTGGGGCAGTCAAACACAATATGCTCCACATTTTGAGCCGTATTAACACATTTTGGCAGTTTGGCAAATCGTCTTATCCAAATTGATGTAGATATGGACGATAACCTCCATAACCGCTCAAGAATTGTGCCAGATCGTGAATTAATTCCCCCTATTTTCGTCCAATCCATCTTCGAGTGTTCAACGACCAGTTTATAAGTTGACTCATCTCATTTGCCATTCTGCGACAAATTCCCGCCGTGCCAGATACCGTCGAAATGCGCTAGACTCCCCCGCTGCATACGTTTTATCGTTGAAATGTCTTCGTTCGCAAGGATATCTATGGTGGCATCCCTACTAATATATACCCTGCTTCTCCTCATGTTGTTCTGTAAGCACGGCATGTTCGGAGGGCAGTTAGCTAAGATGACACTCTTAGTTTCCTGCAGTTTAGCTTATTTTTCAGCACATTTGCTTATACTGGAGCTCCTTAGAATAGCACCGAGCTGACAACCTCTGCGAAAAGAAGACGTCGGCTTTGTGTTGGCTCACGACTGTCGGCGGTTAATGATTACTCCCAAGTATTTAAGCGGGAAGGACGACGACAGGAGATACTCCGAGACGAAGAAATTGGCCCTTTCAGGAAAAGCTCCTCTATTCTTCGATCTCTACCATTGCCAGTAGCAAAAAATAAAACTTAGGAAAGGACGTTAAATGCTACGGGTGAAGGTGTGTTTAGAATGAAAAATCCGGCCAAGATTCATAGAGAACAGAGCCCTGACCCAAAGGAATGCCAGTAAAGAAAAACACCGGGAGGAAGAGAGTGACCTTCTAGGGAATCAGCAGTTGCCTAACAGGAAAAACGGTACACAAGCAGCTCCAAAGAAGGGAACTAAAAACACGGAAGGTAAAAAACTTATGTGCCGCGAGCATCAGCAATCGAAGGGAAACCGAAGGGAGAATATCACAGTTCGCTCCTAAAAGCATGAGATCTACATAGAGTGCAAGGACCTTAACGAAGTGATATCTAGAGAAGAAATATGCCCTGCGTTGAAAGAACAATTTAATTTACAAGAGCTGGAAGAATAATCCATTGTGAGCTTGAGAAAACCCCTGAAGCGGCCAGAATGCGACTACCAGTAGAGCCAGCGTAGAAATTACTGTCGGCCGAAAAGGTTCGAATTGGATAGGTTGTTTGCCGCAGGTTTCATTAAAGAGGTGCTTCAAGTGCCTCATGTTTGGACACTTCGCCAAGTCATGCACAAGCGACATTGATCGATCCGATCGACCCAGAAGGTGTCGGAAGGAACGACATATTGCCAAGGAGTGCAAGGGGAAAGGATAACCAGCATATTGCCGGAAATGGTAATTCATGGAATGGAAATTCAAATAAACCTCAGTTTTTGCTGAGGAGGAGACCACTTATAAATCTCAGATCGAAATTGTCATCATAAGTAAACCCTACAGAAACAGTGATGATTGTGTATGGGTCACAGACTCGAGTGGGGGAGTGGTGATATGGGCGTGAGGTCGCCAAATTATACAATACTTCATGAGCCAGTCGGCGAGTGGATTCGTCTGGGCAAAAATAAGCGGTGTGTATGTGTACAACTGCCCCCCCCCCCCCCCCCATCCAGTCTCACATTGTGGGAATTTGAAGACATGTTAGACTACCTTGTTCTCGATGCAAGAGAACGAAATCCAACGCTTGGGCCCTCGATTGTGGAAGCAGGGAGATTAGCACAAGAGGCCGAAGTCTAATAGAGGTTTTCATCTAGTTGGATTTAGTTTTGGCCAATGAAGAAGATGCAAGCACTTTTCGCTAAGGGTAGTCTTCCTAGACTTGATCTTTATCAGCCCTGTGTTGATACGTTGTGTGTAATGCGCCATACGTACGAGGTGCTCATTCATCAGTAGAAGATCCAACTACTGTAGGAATAGTGAATTGGCCAGCCTTAGATCAGTCTGCCACCGAGTCAGGAGAACGGCATAGAGAGCCGAGGGGACCAAAGGACCGTGTTTACAAGATAAACCGCAAAAACCTCAAGCTTATAATCCAGCGGAGCTGATGTACATTCGTGGGGAAGCGCCCACAGAATTGTAATAAGACGGTCATCTCCACAGATAACGTGCCCTACCCTTTTGTTGAAAATCATTTAGGGGGTAAATCCCTACTGACATATTTCAAAAATCTTTGAATGTGACAGAAATTCTTGCAGTAAATGCCGGCGATTTGTTCGAGAGCTACAGCAGAGCAAATGGCAACTAAACTCTGGGCCTGAAGGACATACCAAACAGAAGCTCGCCATAAAATCTAGACCGGACATGTTCACTGAGTTGTTCAAAGTGGGACTCTGACGTGGTTTTAGTGGGAAAAAACCCACACCCAGGCCGTTCTTCGCACTTCGAAATAATCTAGCTTTTGTCTTAAAATTTGTAAATGTTTTTTTAATGCCATTTAGTGGATGCACCCTGCAAAGATACATCTTTTTATATTCTAAAGAGACGCTATGAAAAGGTAGCAGCCTGATAGGTAGTACTACATAGCCACCTAAAGTCTGAGGAAGAAAGGGGATGAGATTGCAATTTGTCATTGATTTCCTGCTGTCACTCGTTGCTTCAGCCTTATGAGTACTTGTTTCTTATCCCATCGAGTCGTAAATTTTACTCTTTTTTGGCATTTGTCAGTATCCAATATGGAGAATTTCTGAAGTGTGCAAAGGATGTTCTTCAGTCAGATTAGCACAAAAGCAAACACAAGCTTTTTCCGTTCAGAAGCGAAGTTGACTCGCCTTGACCCGTTGCATCATTGCGCCGCTCTGTCATAGGTGTGATCTGAAAGCGTTTTTTTTGGCCTCTTTTTAGTCGTATCCCATCGACTTCGATGTTCAGACCAATCCTGGGAAGTGAATTCTAGTTAGCCCAAATTACCTAACCATACTATTGAAGCCGATTCTCACTCAATTAATCCACGGCCGCTGCAAGCCTATATCGATCGCGGATATCAGCTGCGAATGAGCACTTGAGTTAAATCAGGGTAAAAACCCTCGGCAAACGCAGTGTTGACCCCATTTTTTTCTAGAATTTCCCTTTCCCTGCGCCCTCCAAAGATTAGATTCAAATTAGTGTTCCACCAATGACTATTTTTAACAAGGTTAATTTCAGACGTAATTTTAAGTAACCTGCTAAGCCGAGTAGCCCACATTGGGCGCCCAAATTTTAACTTATTACCTAAAGATCTATCTGAAATTATCCTCCCACTATCTGCAAAACGGTCTTTCTTATTTCTTTTCTGATGGTCCAATTATATCCACAAATCGTAGAACCTAATAATTACTGCTGTAATTAGTCGCAATTTACAGCAATAGAGTCTTCATCTTTATAGACTAGCATCTGTGGATAGTAATGGGGCATGAAACCAAACCTCCCACGAAGATTGATGGGGGAGATTCAATACACCTGCTTTATGGGAGCGTACTACTTGTGAACCCGTCTAGTTGCTCCATTCAAGCAGGGGTATCATTAAGGACCAAAAGAATTGGACCAATAAGATATGAATTGGAACGTCAGGATATGAAAGGATATCCATGCCCTAGAACCTCCCCTATGAGCAACCTACGGTTTCTATAATAGTACTATTATCTCCGAACATATATGCAACAAAGTACCGAATATTATCATAAACCTCACCGAAATCCGTCTACGAATGAAATACAATTAATTTCCACTTCGCAAAACAACCATCCCCAGCTATCATAATTATAATATAAATGAACGATTCACATGTGTGCGATGATATGATAAGTGAGTGGGAGTCGGCGAATATCATCGATTAACAAAATGAATCATTAGCAGCTGCTGTTGTCGGCCGTCTGGCGGCCTAGAATAAAAACACAATGTAATCCTGGAAACTAGACGGTCTGGCGGTCGACCGGAATGGCGAATAGCATGCATTAATAGAGCGTGGAAGGTCATTATAGTGAAATAATGGTAGAAGCATAAGGCCGGGGTCGAAATTATTCGCAAGGCAGCCATTTATCATCGTTATCGAACATGGGGAGACTCCTAGTTTGGTAATGAAAGGTGTGGCATAGATTGAAGAAACGAAAAATAGGATTCGATAAGCGATTACCAATTATTATTTTAGATGTCTGTCATGAGATCGTTAGAAAATGAGGATACGTTTTGATGTATTGGTCATTGTTATTTGGGAGGAGACATGTGGATGCCACATATAATATTAAAAGAAATAGGTGGAATTCATGATTTTCATGAAAGTTACACTTATTCGATATCGTCTTGCGTTAACTGGACCCAGAACACTACTAATTTTCTAAAACAAATATCCTTCAGGATTCAGTTCTCCCTTATTACAGCATAACTGCTGAATGTGAGGCAAATCGGACTAATGGTCATACCACGATCATATTGAAAGTGAAAGTTTGCAGCAGAAGTCCTTATCTTTAATGAGGCTTTTACTTCCTTACGACGGAATAAAAGCAATGCGTTTGCAAAAAATAATCAATTTGGTTAAGGCCATTGAAGTTAAGGTACAAACTGGGGACCTAAATTAACCGTACATTCTGCCAACATTTTTAAGAAATCGGCAAATGGCCTGGGTAGTTAGCAACTTTCCAGACGTTATTTAAACTGTACCATAGCAGCAGTGTGAACACAATTAGCAAGCAGATGTTAAAAAAAGCTGATTGACGGTTTCGTCCAGGGCAAAGGCAATTTGTCAGACGCTGCCTCACCTCTTCCTTGGGAGTAGCGTAACCGAAAGTAACGACTGGTGGTAGTCGCTCCATTTATATCTCCTCTGCCCTGGACGATACCGTCAGTTAAATTTTTTGGAAAACTTGGGTGTTCTACCAAAAAAAAAAGAGGAGTCCGTGGACCACAAGATAGGAAGAAATTTGCTTCTCAAGTGGTCCGGTCCGTCATCAAGTGGATGCGGGTGCAGGAGTCCCAGCATTCTCAACAAGTAGATGTTATTTGCTTCCCCGTAGGGTTAATTCAGAGAAGGTCTGACAGTATTCATCCTTTATTCGCTTGTCAATTACTCCGATTTTTGCATTCTCAAAGTTGAAAATCAAGGGATGAATGCGAGTTTACAAGATTTTTCATGCTAAGGAGTATATTGGTTCTAACTTGCCGGGTAAGACCTTACTTTTTTTCGCGACTATGAAACCTAATCAATTTCTCCTGACATTTCAGCGAAATTGGTATGAAGTGAATTTTTCTAAAGTTCTTTGAGTTTAAATAGTCATCCGTTTAGAACCCTGATATTTGGATACCCTAAATTCGCTTAAGGTGCTCTACAAATTCTTTTAACATTGGCCGTCCATTCTAAATGCTTTGAAATCCTCAGAGTGCTCTCGCGGTTTTCCAATTCCGCTCACAATATATCTGGTTCGAAATGTTTGCGGAAACCACAAATTCTTTCCCGCCCAATTCTATGGTATGGTGACCAAGAGAATCAGCACTGACTTAACTCTGCAGTTTGTGAAAATGCCATTCGGCTTCTAGGGAGAGTCGATTTTGGCCAATTTGCCCCGATTGACAGTACTGCACTATCCTAAAATCTCTCCTTTGCCTTTTAGTTCCTCAAACTATGTACTAAGTGGTTCCGTTTAGAATTTATTATATATTCTGGCTGGGAATTCCTGCATTTTGATCAGTCTTGATTCTCGTTGTTTAACAAAGTTTATTCAGAACTCCCCCGGTTAATTTGCCAGGTTTTCGTAGTTCGTAATATAAGAATGATAGTTTTACCTTGGCAATAAAGCACTCCAAAGCTTCCACTTAAGATTCTATCAACTTTGCCAGTAGGAAGACAACAAGGACACGAAGGCGTGCTGCAAATTAATTGACCAAACTTTTGTTTTTTTGGCACAAACGTGTGTGTGATGAGTCCATATCCTCAAGCATAGGAAACTTCTGTTTTTGCTTTTTGTGTTCTTCCGCATTGTCCGATCAGCCATACGTGATCCAAAAAACTCATCTTAAACCATTTTCTTTGACGTCTCCAGCCCTTTTTCGTCCTGTTTCATTCGTTGAAAATTTCGGAGAAGGTTCCAGCAGGCAGGATTTAGCCTGTAGTTTCTTAGCTGGCGGAACACCATACGGGAGTTCTACCAAAGTATCTTCACGACGGTGACCCAACGTTGCCCGTGAGAACCTATCGCTGGTATTGTCTAACTGTCTGCTAGAGCCACTTTACAAAACTTCGCAAATACATTCAAAATAGCGAAGCCCACTACGGAAACGTTATTATACATTGATTACAAGTTCCAGCATATTTTTCCATAGATACTCCAGAAATATAGAATTTTAGCAGCTACTGGACCTGATGGTAACCAGCAGAAACTTTCCTGCCATTGGCACATATGTCATCTCTTTTCTGGCTTTCATTTTAATGTCCCTATAAGGGGAACCAACTTCATTTAGACCTATTTCATTGTAAAAACTGTGGAAGTACACCCTGGTGCGAAGCGGTTCAAAGCATCGATCGCAACTAATGTTCCTACACTTTTTAGCCTGTCGCAGGCAGTGTGTATCTCACTGAAGATAGTACTTTGTTCCCACCTTCTGCCAAAAGTTTCGTTCCTTAGCCCCAACTTCTCTATATATTGCCATATCTTATAGGGCAACAGTGATAATGTTTTCATTCCCAAGTTGCTCCACCTTTTTGTACTGTGCCATTCTCCGCCACCCGCAAGGCGTCTTTACCCATTCTCTCTGGTAAAGGCAGAGAAAAAGGTTCTGACAGGCAATCCCCAATGGCAATGTAATCCCCCCCCCCACCCGGGAGTTTTTTTGGTGTGTCCTCAATTGCTAGAAGATTTATGCAGTAAACAGTAGGCGGATTGCCCATAGCTGGGTTTCTTGTGTTCTGTACTCCTCGTTTTATCTGACTTCACCGTAGGTACTAAGTATTGGTTTATTAGGCAAAGACAGCTTTACGGTTTCTTACCAGGGCAGAGGAAAATCGTCAGACGCTGCCTCACGTCTGCTCTGCTTGGAGCTGCGTGACCGAAGCAGCTAGCAGATGTTAAATGCTCCTTTATATAATTCGCAGAACACAACATGACTGCGAATTATATCGAACGCCCAAAGCTTGGCCAGAGCTGAACATATTTTTTGAGGAATGCGACGTCTTAAGTCCTCATCCACTTGATGTCAGACTGGACAGCAACTTACTCCCTGTTTTTTGGTATCTCGTTTAGGGCTTAGCACCCAAACTTCAAAATTATTAGGCAAAGAAGGCTTTACTATTTCTTAAGGGAGTCAGTTACTCCCATCAAGTGGATGCAAACTTAGAACCCTGCAATCCCCAAAAAAAAATAAGTGTAGAATTTCAATAAAATTCATCCAAAATTCGTACCTCGTTCGCGGTTAGATTATCTAAAAATACTAGTTGATTTGAAATTTACAACCTTTCACACATGGAAAGAGCCTATTGTTAACTTTTATGTACGTATATGTTTCAGGCACCTTTAGTAACAACGATCTCCAGGTGTCATAGCAAGGTTACCAACTATATGGATATCATTCAAAACCTTTGAGGTAACCGATGCAGCGACTTTGGCATTGCCTTGGTTCGGTTAACCGTCTGTTCGAAGAAGTTTCTCCGAGAGGCAACTCACGGTTATCTAAACGAAGGTGCTCTTCATCAAACCGCAGTTAGCCGAATTGAAGGCATTTGTGACACATAACTTCACCTACTGGGTTAGACCAACGATCATTATTATAGTACTGACCGTATCATTTGCTCGCTGAAATCCATTCTGCACCCCCCTCCTTGTCAAGCGTACAAAGTCCTTTTTATAAATATGGCAACTCAGGGTCACCTTTTCCATTGCTCATCAACGCACACGTCGCCACTTTCCAACGAGAAGGAAAAATACTCTCTTTCAGGCAAGCGTTGTTTGCGCCGAGCATTAGGTCTGGACGATGTTAGAGCACCAGTTTGTACACCTCAGCTGGGACACTATTGGATCCTCGCGATTTCCACTTTTTCCACGGGGTTGCGCAAGGATTAGTCCCCATACAATGTAGGATTCTTACAGAACCCCAACTTTTCAGGTTACCAGTCTGTAAGTGAGTCCCCACGGTCCCCATTCGCCTCTTCGACCAGGTCCTGCCAACAACAAGTATTCATCAATACATAGAATTTGGGTTGGAATTGGGAATTTCGAAGGCCGTCGTTATCAATTTTATACCACTCCCCCACTCCGCCACCACTCCCAGGAGTGCTCACCAGAGTGGCACCACCTGCTCCAAGAATTTCGGCAAATCTTCCGATGTCCCCCTTGGTGATGTTCTACGCGCAGAAAGAGCTCACCGCACCGAAAATTTGTCTCAACTACTTCAAAGGCTATATTTTGATGGTCACTTGCCAAGAAGTCCTCGAGAACTCGATGCGCGTCGACCAGCGACACCAATGACTCCGACGCAAAGGTCACGTCGGGAATGCTTCCTTCGTAGCCGGGGTGCCGAAACGTTGCGGTAGATTCGGTGTTTCAAACTAAAAGTCCTGTTCTTGGTATTATTTCGAGAATTAGTTTCCCTCTGGAGTCTACGTGAGGCATGCCTCATTAAAGGAAGGCATTGAAGTCACCCCGGACCATGGTACGCTCCTCTGTGCCGAAGATAGCTCATTTAGCACTATTCCCACTACCTCTTTTCTAAATTTCATCAGATTCAACGATAGCGTCCTTCGGAGCACCAAGCCTGCGTCGAAAGTCGGGGATCGCTTCATTCGGTGTTAGATAGACACTGAGAAACGTAGCCCCGAAACACCGAATCCAGACAAAGCCGTCCCTCGGCCTTGGATAAGAATCCTAAGATTGATGCCGTCCCGTATTCATATAGCAGCGGTACTGGATGTGTGTTGGATTGCTATGAAACTGAGTGCTTCTTTGAGGTCAATTTACCAATGAGCACTAGATCAGCTATGGTCTATGGAGGCGAACAGCACTGGCAACTCGTGACCGATTGCACCTTGGTGCATATTGGTTTGTAGGATGCGGATCTGCTCTAAAGACTGGACACCGCCCCAAGCCCGCAGTGCGCGCAAAGCTCTCATCGGAGACGCCATAGTCCCTGCATAGAACACAACTCCTCTTTTCGTTGCAGTTGTTCACTGTATGGCCTTTCTGACCGTATCTGCGGCTTGTTGCTCGTCTGCTAGGTCTTCGGCAGGTTGCAGACGTATGCCCATAATCTAATCGTATTACTTAACCAATTCTGATTTTCCTGCTATTTAAAAGGTTGTTCGCGTATTTCTCCGCAACTTCCACCACAGCAAATCTTTGGCTTCGGAAGCTCGCAGAGGTGATACCAAATCGTCTCGGATTTTCAGAGAGCACGTGGGTCCCAGATTTGAAACTGAAACCTTTTCCACCGAGAGTCCCTTGACTACTCCACAGAACGTACCTTTATCTCTTGTCTTCGGGCCTAATTCCACTAGAACTCCACAACACTTCGTTTTCCGAATAGAAGACACTTCCCCTCCGTTATTCCCTGATTTGATCCTATAACAGATTTCGCTGAGGACTTCCGCAAAGGTGTTGCCTTCCGTCGGCTTAATTAGAAAGAGTTGACCGTCTAGTCCTCTTTCGTCTCCCCACCTTTTCTTTTGGTGCTCCATCCTCCGTGTTCACCTTGATTTTTCTATTCATGAGGCCTATGGTTACCTCTTGTCCCTCTTTGCCTTCTTCTTTTGAACCCCTTCAGGTGCCCCTGCCTCCTTTCGTTTTTCCTCAGTTCGCTCTGCAACGGACTCTTTGCGATCCACTTTGCAGTTATTATGTTCTCAACGGGGACGCCGTTCCTTCTGTTTTCCAGACATTTTCTGTTACTCTCCATGTTCGCCTGTTGTACAAAATTATGTCCAGCTGCAGCTCTATTAGCCCGTTTTCACGCTTTTTCCTGACGTTTTTCTGAAGGAACGTCGCAGAGCGACCACGACACATTTTTTGATAAGTCCTTCCTTTTCAGCTTCCGTCCTCCCACTCGGCTTATATTTGAAGCCGTCTGGTCAGCTTCAGCAGTTTCCACTGTACCTCTTTCTGCAACAACAACACTGCGTGGTACTCTCTGTATTGCGGTCTCCGACGTAAGAGCCGCATCACCTTCTCTGTTCTACTCTGCTTGCGCATCCCGACATTCCGTCTGATATTTCAGCGCCACCTTCTTCCTTCACTAGGCTCTGGGGCGAGTGAAGCCGTCTGTTGCCGCGTGCAAACGCAGGCAACTCATCCACCATTCCCACTATCTCCTCCGTCATATTGTTTGTATTCGCCATTTAAATTTTTGGCCAGCGCATCGTGTGCAAGGGAGCCGGTTGAAAGAGTCAGGAACGAGGTCATCTGAGGCCCGACCTACGCTTTACTGCTCTCGGAACTCACAGACAGATTAGCGCTCGCTTGGAGTATCGCGGTTCCAGTGCTCCCACGTCCATTGTTGAACCTGAGACTTTGTCTAGCACCCGTCAGTCCGTAATCAACTCTAATGTCTTTGAAGTGTAGATTGTTAGGACAATTACTGTACTTCTTCTACGTACGGGCACACTCTACGTTTGCAGTCATGAGACCAGCTGAAGTAATGATTTGCCACTTATTGCGAGTTCGGAACCTCGTGATTCTTCACACTCTACCAGATCCCTTAATTCTTGCTTCTATGGAGGACACACAGGGTAAGTAAATAGAGGCAGGCAACTACGATGTTTCTCCTCCCGTAATTTATTTAGTATTGTACGATGGCCTTTAACTATTTTGATATCAGGATACACGCTTTCAGTCTTTCTTTCTTTCATCGTTAACGATCCTAGCCCGCTTTCATGATCAAATGCCATAGATTCTACTAAATGCAACCAATGACAGAAAAATGTAAGGGCAGTCCTGCAGCTTCGTCAGCTTTGCTGACAAGAAGGAAAGGATTCATCTAACCACGCAGAATATTCGTTTTTTTCCACTTAACACCTTCACACGAACTGGCATCAAGTCAGTGTTGTTCACGTCTCGGTCTTACCTTTTTTCTGCCTATTCCATAAATGGTGTACGAGAAGTTACTAGCAGGTAGGATTCACTCTGTAGTCCCTTCGCCGCTAATATATGTATTATCCTCCGCGCGCAGCTCCGTTGTGGGAAAGCACACCAAAAATGCTGCAATTTGCTCTTTGCTCTTATGTGAGTCAAAGACCATTGTTCTTCGCTCTTGAAATGAAAATTATGCTCTACAGTTTTCTGATATGATTGAATTTCAATCTATCAAGTGAAAAATACAACACCATATGGTTACTATTCCTGAGCACTTTCAAACTCTTTTGGTCCATTTCAAATACCAAGATGAAACCCTCTACGTTTATAGATTTGTCCTTCCTGCCATTCATGAACTTTACCCTCCAGTGTCAGAAGTCCATGCCCGGGTTCCGTTCACCCAACAAGCGGATGATGTCTCCGGCCTTATTTCGAGGCCCAGGTAACCAACATTCAATATGCCCTATCCTACGCAGCTCAGTGGTCACAATAGTGAACTCTAACCCGGATTACCTGCTGAAGCCACTTGAAGGTAATCTCATCAGTGCACTGCAAATGAAGGAGCCCATTGCGGAAACATGGATTCTTAAATCTCGGGTTAGTTCCAGGCTCTCCCATTTTTTTCTACAGGCGCTCCCGAAGGATGGTAAATTGCCCCTCTGACACTTTGCCATCCTCGGAGAAAACTCCCACCATCGGAAATGAGACTGCAGCTTGAGAATACATCCTCTTCCGTCCCTCCTTCGTTTCCATATTCTTATGGGAAGAACAAGCTTCGTTGAGATCTCTCTCGCTTCTTGGTCTTACACTTCTTGCGAGCATTGCCGCTGACCATATCATAAGCTTCCCTTTCTTCTGCTCTGCCTGGTAAAGGTGAAGGAGACTGTTCTGACAGGCAGGATTTGGTCTGTACTCCCTCTGATGCAGAACGGACGGCCGACCGTAGTCGGATTTCCACTTTCTCCCAAGCTGACAGGTGCCGTACTTTCTTTTGTGGTTGGCTTCGCCGTAGGCACTAAATGCAAGCTTTTCATAGTCCAAAGCCTCCAAAATCGGCGACTCGGCCGTAAGCTGATTGCTCATGATCGTGGTTGGATTTGAAGTCTACGACTTCTTACCACTTCGAGAAGTAAAATCCTTAGCTTCCATATTCACGTTTTTGGACACCTTGATTGTAGTACTATTCTACTGAAGGCTCCTCTACCTAGGCATAGTGGTGTCCGAGGAGGAAAGTAGAGATGTGAATGCTGATACCTACTTCTACTCCCTAATGAGAAACGTTGATTAAATACCCCCCATTCCATGGCCTCAATAGATAAGATGAAGCCTATTATGTTTTCTCTTCGCTTAGAAGCAGTATTGCTTTATTCCTTGGTATGGCATATTTCAAATTTTGAGTTTGACCACGGACATCACTCGTCTTGCATGTTTATGACCTCCTTGCTGGCTTGACTAACCAGTAAAATGATCCTACCCCACGTTGTAGCAAGTGTTATTGTCAACCACAGTCCGTACACGACTTATTGATTCGCGAGGTTAGGATTAGTACTCCTTTGTTCAAGTAGATGCTCGTAACTGAGCCTCCGTATAAGAATCAGAGCTCCAAACTACAAACAGAATAGTTCGTTGCATTCGTTTTACTTTCTCCGGAATCTTTTTCTCCAGGTACTCGTTAAATGCCACTACCATTTTTGGAATGGCGAGTACTTGCCTGAAAGTTTCCTTAGATGTCCTTAATCCGCGAGGTTTTTTCTTCAGGATATTTTTAACCCTCCATCAAATGAAAAAGATTGACTCCAAGGGCTCCGTTTAAAGCACCATTTACCACTGGAACTTTACTCATCTGCACGTTCGCGCCACACTTTTAGCTAGGATATAGTTTGCGCTTAATATCGATTTTCCCTGCTAGGGATCAAAGCTATTGCGGTAAAGTGGAAGAGGCATATCCTCCACTTTCAAAACAGTCTCCATTCAAACATGTCCGTGTGTTAACCGGTTAGCTGGACACACAGCCCACAAAATACATTCTCGGCTAACAATTTACGAAAAAAGGACTAAGTATGACATGGATTAATGGATGGAATTTTATTAAATTGAGCTCAGTTAAGTAGTAACAACTAGTGTTGCTCGGCTACGCAGACATCAGTTCGCTGTTCCTTTTGCGAAGTCAGGACCAAATTCCCAAGTTGAGCGCGATCAATTTCCCACTTTCGACAATCTCTAAATAAAACGTACCGCCACCTCCTCTCCACCAAAAGCCCTCTTCAATTCGAAACTTTAAGATAAATTAAATTTTACATCATTGACATCATTAAATGAAGTACACATCTCTTCATGCTGCATGCTCTCAATTTTGTCACACAGTGACACATTTCCCTCAGGACCATTATGACAAATTGTCGCAGTCCCCCAGATATCAGGAGCCAAAATGAAAACGTACTTCAAACTGACGAGAAATATTGTACATTTCCTCGACTTCCATGCACACAAATCTCCAGCTCCTCAAGGATGGTGGAAAACCCCAACTCCCGGAAACTCAGACATTCGCCAGAATGAGATGCAATGTATTTGTGCTCCTTCTTCGGGGACTTCTTCATGCTTTCATCATTAGCTTCTCTAGCGATTCAGTTAACGTTGGCTTCTTGTCGTCTCCGTCATAATCATTAATTACACAAAATGACAACAACCATGCTGATGGCAGGAAGTAGCTCACACCATATCCTTTCTTATGTATGGACAGAATGGAATGGAGAGTCCTGATATGCGGAATATGCTTGGAATTCCTTTTTGCTTTTGTGAATGTGAATGCGGTTCAGGAGCCATTTTGTCGCCAGGACTATTGTTGAGGTACCATCGCAATGTCACCAGAGCCACCGGAACCCCATTATGAAATGTCTCTGCAGTGGAACTTTAAGATCTAGGATAAACAAGGCTCGTGTTAATTACGCATGCTGCATATCGTTGGCTATGTAGGTCAAAATATCTTGTTGCATGGGAATGGAGGAAGGTTATAGGCATGATGATTGTCGTGAAAATTCAAGTGAATGTTCGAATTTAATGTGAGCTAGCAACGGTGGTTGCTGCGGCGTCTGGAATCTCGTGCAGCGATTATCCTTAAAGGAGTGGTAGTTGTCGCCCCGATGAAATTCACGAGGGAACTTCTAGATGGGAAAACTATTCTCTATTTTAGGCTAATTTGTCATTTGGTTCATAGGAATTTCCTAAATTGCTCGTGCTAGCTATGAAGTGGAGACTGCTTCCAAGCGAAGCGTGTTTTCCGACGGAATTCATTACTTAAAAATGTAGGTAATGAGCGACGCTTTCTAGCGCAATCCCCGGTGCAAGCAAAGCAATTAAAGCTTCAAATTGTGCTTAATAATGCAATAATTTCAACCCTCAACATAGAAACCTATTTTTGGGTCCTTACGTGAGGGCAACATTGTAAATGAGGCGAAGGAAGGGGACCTCTTTTCTACCAATGCACTTGGAACTACTTGCTGCACCTGTTCCGTTCTTGCAACTCGTTTTTAGTGTCCTCCTTTTATAATTGCGCCAATGTTACCTATCAGGAGCTCGGTACTTTATCAACACGCCCCCTTCAATTTATCCCTGTTATCAAATTCCAGTCACAGCACGATAACTATGCATTTCAATGAATCATATTCCCCAAACGTCGCAGAGCCTAATCAAAACAAGTACGACCCTTTCATAATGAAAAATTCACTGACATTTTCTTTATGAATATTATTTTCCGTTTTTCTCCGAAAAGTAATTACTTCCTTCCGGCCTCACTTAAGTTTACGATGACTCTGCGGCAGCAGGCCAGGACGCATGGGGAGCCAGCTCCAAGCGACGCGTAACTCTGATTGCCTGTATACCCAGGTAATTTGGAATATCTTGACTGGAACTTGGCGTGATACCAGCAATTACGCACTTTAATGAGGGTAAAAGTTTGTTACATAGTTTTAATGCGGCCGCGTGTAATAGCAGGCCAGAAAGCGTAACGGGCTATTGAAATAAGGATGTTAGCCAGGACTCTTTGGTGGATAATAATAATTCTATAATAGCGAGTAGCTTTCACAGACACGTTTTGGGCATTCCTTATTGCTAGGAGGCATGATACACTTGTAGATTAGGATGATCATGTAATATATATTTACAGAGTGAATGGTATTATTTAGGGACATGCAAGGACTCTGTTATGGATATGATTTTTATGTACTTAGGACACACAATGTTTTATTAAAACATTCACAGTACTTGGAGTTGTAAGGATAGGCCAACATATTCTTTATCAGGAAATTATGAAGTGGCGGAAGTTGGGGAGAATGGACTACTCTACTTCCTGGAAGTTAAATTTTAGTATCTGCGTTGAAGTTAATCGCCAGGAAAAAACGAGCTCCATATCCATTGACACTAATTTTCCACTTGAGAGTGAAATAACGTTGGAAGGTGGCAACAAGACTGTTGCTAGTCCGCACTATTTTTCATTCCGCACCCTCTTATAAATCACAACACGATTAAGCCAAAGAATTATTATTAAAAAGAGCGATTAGAAAAAGATACAGAACAGTATATTACTACTAATTAAAGTTCCTTGACAGAGAAAGACCTAAAGACTTTGTAAAATGTTAAAAGGTTTTACGAAGACTATGCGGTCCCTAAAGGTCTGTAGTCAATAGCGAATCACGAAATTGGAAAAGCCATGCCGAATATAATATAAACGCCCTTCCTTTAGCAATAGTGTATGATTCAGATAATTTCTAGATTGACAGAAAACATCTTTTTACCATTTTTTGTCCTCCTATGGCTTTATAAAATTAGCGCCCAACGTGGGATCCACGAAAATCTCCTTCTTTTGAAAAAGTCTAAGTAAGGAAATCTTCTCGATGTTGGCAGTACAGCGTAGCCATGAACCCGTTTCAGATTCCACACAAGGGTTCTGGCCCATATATAGGCGTCCCTGCTCCCTTCTTGGCTAGTTTGCGCGCTGCCTCATTGTCTCAACCCAACATGGCTTGGAACCCAGAGTATCCAGATTTTGTTGGACGAGCCAAGCATATTCAGTCTCTCAAGGCATTCCCATACCAGTCTGGACTTCACCTGGTTGGACCTAAGTGCCTTGATAGCTGCTTGCTGTCGGTGAGAATAGCAATGTTTTGCCCCCTGCAGTTCCTTTGGAGATTAAAGGAGGCACGTATATTTCCGCCTAGAATATGCTAGTGCACCTACCCATTGACTCCAAGTACATTTTCCTGGTAACAATGACACCAGCACCCAATGTTTCCGCTGTGAGGGATCCGTCAGTGTAATCATTTTCTGATTTAAGCCGTTTGTCCCAGCCACACCCTCCCAGTTTGCTTCGTTACTCCAACGTGTTGTCATGTTATCCCTTAATAATAATAATAATCATTGGCACAACAATCCATGTTGGATCAGGGCCTTGAAGTGTGTTAGAGCACTTCATTCAAGACCGTAACGGTACACTAGGAGGCAATGTGGTCAGCATTGCACTGTTATCCCTTGGTATCAATAATTCGAGATACCGTACTGAAAGAATATAAATGTTCCTTCGATTTAGGCAGCTCCCGTATCATTGATATCTCCGGCCATCCTGAATATTGCCCTCCTTGCCTGCATTTGCATGTGTAGACGGAGAGGGGTTATTCCCAGAACGGCCGGAGTGCAACCGCTCACAAGTTGCTAGCGCAGTTTGCTGCGGAGACCAAAGCTGATTTAGTACTCATCAGTGAGCAGTACCAAAACAAGGACTCAGTTTCATGATACCCTGACATATCAAATATCGCTGCCATCTGGGTTCTGGACGGTACCCTCCTTAGGGTTTTTACCCCAGTCCGAGGAGAAGGCTTTGTTTGGATTCGGTGTTCTGAGATAACGTTTTTTAGTGTCATCTTACGCCAAATGAGATGATGCCGGACTTTTGACGTAAGCTTGATGCTTTGGAAGACTCTATCTTAGGCACAGATGGGCGGATTCTGGTCGTGGGTGACTCCAATGCTAGGGCACTTGAATGGGGCACGCCTCATATAGAAACGAATTCTGGAAATGGCGAGGAGAACAGGACTGGAAGTTCTAAACAGCGGATCCACCCCAAGGTTCCGGCGCCCGGGCTGTCAGAGAAGCCTTCCAAATGTAAGCGAGTTCTGGAAGACTTCTCGGCAAGCGACCATCAATATATCACCTTCGAAGTGGGGGACACAACTCTGAGTCTGGGCCACCCCGGCACTCTTTTTGTGCATGGAACGTTGCGAAAGTGAACACCGGGAGTTTCGTCGAAACGCTTAGAACAGGTAGGGCCGCGCTGGACGGTATTCCTGAAGGTGGTGGCGCTGCAGCCGACACTGTCGTAAATTCAGTTATGAACCTGGGAACGACGACCTGCGAAGACTTCATGCCCAGGAGGGCATCGAGACGTGACAAACCTTCCATGCATTGGAGGACAATGGAAATCGCAGTGCCCCGGAAGGAGTGTCACAGGCTCGCCGCTTAACACATCATCTAAGCGACCGGGAGGAAGCCAATACCATAATGGCAGAGTACAGATCACCCAACAGGAGACTCCGCAGCGCAATAAACAGGAGCAAAGCTCGCTGCTGGCAGGATGTGGTCGACGAGGTGAATGGGGACCTTTAGAGACTCGATTACAAACTGGTAACCCGAAAAATCGGGGCTCTGCGGAAACCCTGTTCACTTCAGGCCAAGCAGATGGACCGCATTGTAAGGGCACTACTCCCTGCGCACCCCGTATGGGATGATGAAGTCCGCGCGGAGAGCACAGAGGACTGTCCACTTTTCTCTGCAAAAGAGTTGGAACAGGCAGTCCTCTCTATGAAAATCAAGAAGGCGGCAGGACCCGATGGTATTCCAGCGGAGGTATACAAATTGGTATTACAACACCGGCCAGACCTGCTGCTCGGCGCATTCAACGCTTGCCTGAAAGAGTGCGCATTCCCGGTTCGTTGGAAGGTGGCGCGACTTGCGCTGATCCACAAAGCGGAAGGCAACCCCGAGTTGCCGTCTTCATACTGCACACTACGTATGGTTGATACTGCTGGAAAAGTGTTTGAAAAGCTCGTCAGAAGTAGACTCGCTGAAACCATACGTTCTGTCAGAAATTTGCCTCCCCAGGAGTTTGGTTTTAGAGCAGGGAGATCCACAGCTGATCCCGTCATTCAAGTCGTGGATGCCGTTCGACGAGCGGACGCACATAACCGCCTAACTCGACGGGTGGTGCTATTCGTAACGCTTGACGTCAGGAATGCCTTTAATTTCGTAAGATGGAAAGACATTTTAGGCACACTAGGCAATCATTTCCCCGTGCGGAACTATCTCTTACAGATATTGAGGGACTATCTGAGGAACCGCTCTATAAAACACTAGAGGGTCAGAGGGGGATGGAAGTCACGTTGGGGGTAGCACAGGGATCCACCCTAGGGCTCGACCTCTGGAACGCTACCTATGATAGTCTACTTAAACTCGACATGCCAGAAAAGTCGCGCCTGGTCGGGTATGCAGGTGATGTCACGGCGCTTGTTGCTCGATATTGATGCAACGGGTAAGCGGATGGAAGAATATTCTGGGAAGTAGTCATCCTGACTAAAAAGGCCCTTCTTGCTAAAGAGCGTCCAGCCATATACACACGCAAGGAAAATGAGCCAAGGGAGGTTGTTGCTCGTGGAGAACGGCAACGGACTCTAGACAAGTGGCAGCTCTCTTGGCAAAATGAAACTAGAGACAGATGGACTGCGCGGCTCATCGGAACTTAGGTGCGTGGCTGAATCGCAAACATGGTGGGATTGAGTATTTCCTTCCCCAATTTTTAAGTGGGTTGGAGGTTTTCACTCTTACGTGCACAAGATTTAAAAGGCGCGATCTCTGGATTGTGTGTTTTCAATGGAGTTGTTTACGACGCCCGTCACACTTTTTTCTGTTGTGGAAGGTGGGATTGGGTTCGTCAGCAGCTCTATTTAAACAGAGGGAATCTCTCTCCAGGAGACATTGTCGAAGAGATGCTGAGGAGTGCTGACAGGTGGAGCCGCATACGTTCGGGTCCTTCTTGTTGCCAAGAAGATAGAGCTCGACCGGTGGCGGAGCCAGATGGCAGGGGGTTCCTTGAACTGAGAGTTCCCATTCTCCTCTCCCCTCCCATGGGTGAAAGAAATTTCCTGATTTGAAGGCTTCGCAAAGGAGAGTTCGGGGACTAGCCCGAAGTAATGTGACAAACGGTTCCAGACTAGTTCTGTGACGAGGCGGTTAGTTGGTAGTCCGATGACGTACCAAACCGAGAGTCCAACACTGTATGCGTAAATACATTCACCTGCCCCACCCAAAAAAAAAATCGCAGAAGGACCTCCAGAGATGCCGTTGGGCATGTCCTCATTGCCTCACTGATACACACACAGGCCAGTTTTTGGAGTTTGTGTTACTCTCTGGTTGGTATGCTGAGTTCAGTTCTTTTTGCCCAGATCAACATCTCATAGGTAAAGATTGACTTTACTATATCCAAAGTAGTATCTTCCGGCTGCAACCCCATTTTTTCCTGCTGTGGACCTACTAGCCATCAGAGATGGCTTTCCGATATGAGTCTTACAGTGTAATTTTTTGTCTAGCGTAATCCCCAAATATTTGACCTCTGTTTCTCGTTTCGCCTCCATGTCATGTAATCTTATGGCTCTCCCCCTCGGACACCACCTTGTCGTGGTGGGGGAGCCTGTAGTAGTTTACTGCTACACTAAGGGTGTCCAAAATATGAATATGGAAACAATGGATATAAACTCTCCAAGTGGTAAGAAGTCACAGACTTCGAATCCACCCGCGACCATGAGCAATCATGTCGCGGCCGAGGCGCGGATTTTGGAGGCCTCACCACGTTCATATTTGCCTATAGAGCAATCTGTAGAAGGCATGCTTTCCGACTCAGTGGAAAGTTTGCATTTAGTGCCTACGGCGAAGTTAGCCAGAAAGGAAAGTACGGAAACTCTCAAATTGGGAGAAACTGGAAATCCGACTACGGCCGGCCCGTCCGCGGTACTACAGCCCAAATCTACCCGCAAGCGGAAGAGAAAGGCCTGGCAGAAGGGAACTTCGGCCACTAAGGAGGGGGGACTACAGGCTGAACCCTGCCTGTCAGAACCTTCTCCGCCATCCTTACTGGGAAGAGCGGAAGAACGGGAAGCTGGTGACGTGGACGCTACTGGTTCAACGCCAGTATGTGGAAATGGATCCAAGCGGTCCGAACACCGTGAACCTGGAAAGGCCCTAAGCCGACGGCAGAAGAGAGCACTGCGAAGGAAGATGAAGCACCTTGGGAATGAGGACATGGACGTGGCTGTACCACTAGGCGCGGTAACACCCAGAGAAATCGGACGCAAGGTAGCGGAATCTCCGGCGGAAGGTGGGGATAAACTGGAAACCCCGGTAAGATCCACACTGGACGCACCAGACTCTTCAGTCAGCGGTAATGCGCGCAAGAAGCGTAAGACCAACACATCTGCTGTGGCCGACGCTTTACTGTGCTCCGCACCAGGGCTTACATCCACGCGTCTCGCGGGGATTAGGACCGGTGTGCCGGGAGGTGATCAAATCAGCGAGAGAGATCTCAATGAAGCTGGTCCCTCCCACAGGAATACGAACACGAAGGCGGGAAGGAAGAGGACGTATGCGCAAGCTGCGGCCTCTGTTCTGACTGCTGCCGTGGGAGTTTCCTCCAAGGATGGCAAAATGTCAGAGGGACAATTTACCATCCTCCAGGAATGCCTGTGGAAGAAAATGATGGAGCCTGGAACGAAGCCACGATTTAACGATCAAGGTTTTCGTGATGGGCTTCTACATTTGGAGTGCGCTGACGAGGCTGCCTTAAAGTGGCTCCAGCAGGTAATCCCAACTTTGAGTTCCGGCGGTCGGCCCAAGTTCACTATTGTGAACACTGAGCTACGCAGGACAGAACATGTCGGATGTTGGCTACCGGGCCCTCGAAGGAAGGCAGAGGACATCATCCGCTTGCTGGGTGAACAGAACCCGGGCATGGACTTTGGGCACTGGAGGGTGAAGTTCATGAATGCCAGGAAGGACCAATCTACAAACGTGGAGGGCTTCAACTTGGTATTCGAACTGGACCAACAGAGTCTAGATGTGCTCAGGGGAAGTCACCATATGGTGCTCCACTTTTTCCTATATAGACTGAAATTCAGTCATATCAGGAGACTGTAGGGCATCATCTCCATTTTTGAGAGCGAAGAACAATGATGGTCTTCGACTTACACAACATAGAGCAAATTGCAGCATCTTCGGTGCGCTCTCCCACAATGGAGACGTGCGCGGAGGATAGTGCATACAGGGGCGGAACCCCCGTATGGGGGCTCGCACTGGGGAAGGGACTACAGAGTGAATCCTACCTGCTAGTAACTTCTCCTACACCTTCCAAGGAACAGGCGGAAGGAAGGGTAGCCAGAGACGTGAACGAAACTGACTTGATGCCAGTTCGAGTGATCGAATCTATGCAACCCGGACACCGCAAACCAAGTAAGGTGCTAAGTAGAAAACAGACGAATGCTCTGCGGGATGAGGTGAGATCTTTCGTGGATGAGAACATGGGAATTGCGGTACTCCCAAGTACGGCTTTTCTCAGAGAAATCAATCACGAGGGGATCGAGTCTCTGGCGGTACGGTGTGGGGGAAACCCCGTCATACGCGGACTGCCGCATACGCTTCTAACTGTTTTCTATAAGACAATAGACTAAGTTTATGTCGAAAAACATAAAGATTGGTCAAATCAACCTGCAGCATGCCAAAGCTCCCTCCTACCTGTTGGCAGCGAGAATGACAAAGCTACAGGATTTACCCTATATCTTTCTGGTGCAAGAACCGTGGGTTCGATTTAACAGAATCTGTGGTATTGGATCAGTAAAAGGGGCTAGGATCTTCTACGACGAAAGATCCATAAGACCGAGAGCTTGCGTCCTGATGTCAAGACGGTTAGAGGCAACTATGCTGAGACAATATTGTTCCCAGGACTTAGCTACGGTCATCATACAATACCAGATAAATGGCGAGAGGAAAAACATCATAGTTGCCTCCGCTTATTTACCCTATGATTCTTTGTATCCTCCACCGACGCAAGAACTTAGGGATCTGGTGGCGTATGCAGAATCAAGTGGTCTCGAACTCTTAATAGGTTGCGATGCGAATGCTCAACATATTTGTTGGGGCAGTAGCAAATGCAATCCAAGAGGAGAGAAGCTATTTGATTTCATCACTTCAGCTGGTCTTATGACTGCAAACGTGGGGTGCGCCCCTACGTTCGTGGGACCGAGAAGAAGCGAAGTAATTGACCTAACAATCTGTACCCCAAAATTGTTAGAGTTGATTACACACTGGCGAGTGCTAGACGAGGTCTCACTGTCAGATCACCGATATCTAGAATTCAATCTGACTATTGCGGGCGAACAGTCTGCAGTACAAAGGCGGAACCCTAGGAAAACGGATTGGGCAAAGTTCAATGAACTTCTTGGCAATAAAGTACAGTTCCCTAGGCGACTAAGGACTCCTTTGGTGCTGGAAGATGAATTGAAAACTCTGAACTACACACTTTTAGAGTGTTATGAAGAGGCTTGTCCTATTTCCCGAGGCCAAAGCGGTAAAACAGTTCCTTGGTGGAACCGAGAACTGCAAAAACTCAGGAAATCAACCAGGCGACTTCTAAATCGTGCTTGCAAAAGTAACAAGAACGAAGACTGGTTAAATTTCAGGAACTCACAACGTGAATATAAGAGGCTCGTGAGGTGCTCGAAACGAGACTCCTTTAGAGCGTACTGTGAGGAACTGGAAGGCGAAAGGGAGACTTCAAGGCTGTGCAGAGTCCTCAAAAGGGATGAGTCGGCCAAGTTGGATTCTCTTAGAAAACCCGACGGTACTTTCACGAACTCCAGACTGGACTCAGTACAGACCCTCCTGGAAGTACACCACCCGGGGGAACGGGTGAGAGAAGTGGTAGGGGGAGAGTTGACGGTTCTTGCAACCCCTTCAACACGCAAGTGTTGCAAGAGGAACTGGAACACTGCGAAAGCGGTTGTTACCCTTGAAAAGGTGAGAGCTGCGATACTGTCCTTTGAACACTTCAAAGCACCTGGCATGGATGGCATCTATCCGGCAATGCTAAAGGAGGGTATGGAGCATTTAGAGCGACCTCTAACAAATATTTTTCGAGGATGTCTTGCTCTGGGCTACGTGCCTTCTTCTTGGCAACAGGTTAAGGTAGTTTTCATACCGAAACCTGGGAAAGATGACTATTCTAATCCAAAGAACTTCAGACAGATCAGCTTGACTTCATTCTTGCTGAAAGGTTTGGAGAGACTGGTGGAGCGTCACATTCGTGGAAAGGCACTTAGGTCACACCCACTTAGTGAAAACCAACATGCTTACCAACGTGGAAAGTCCTGTGAGTCTGCTCTTCATTCTTTGGTCACAAAGATAGAGGATGCAACTTTGAATGGTGAGTACGCGATGGGGGTGTTTGTGGACATTGAAGGGGCTTTTGACTGTGCGCCTTTTCAAAAACTTTGTGATGCCGCCAGAGCGCATGGTGTTGATGATGCTTTAATTAAGTGGATCCATGCTATGCTAACGCAAAGATTGCTGTGCGCTGAGGTAGGGGTCGATCGCTACCTGACTACGGAGGCAACGAAGGGCTGCCCCCAAGGAGGTGTGCTTTCGCCGCTTCTGTGGAGTATGCTGATCGACTCACTGCTATGCGAACTGCAAAATTTGCCAATACACGCTCAAGCTTATGCTGATGACGTGGCTGTACTTGCTGTTGATCGGGATCTTGGAACGGTGTGTAGGAATATACAGCGTGCCGTTGATTTGATAGACAGCTGGTGCCTTAGACATGGTTTGTCCGTTAATCCAAATAAAACCACAATGGTTTTATTCACAAAAAGGAGAAAACTGGATGGACTTTGCCTCCCTGAGATGAGGGGTACTACCCTTCAACTCTCCGAAGAAGTGAAATACCTGGGGGTTACTCTAGATAAAAAACTTCTTTGGAACAAACATGTAGAGGTAAAGATGAAACGAGCTCTCACAGCTTATGGGCTGTGCAGACGGACCTTTGCCTCGACATGGGGACTCAGACCTCATGTGGTAATGTGGATATACGTTGCCATCATTAGGCCGATGTTCGTATATGCATCCGTAGTGTGGTGGGTTAAAGTGAGACAAAAAGGTTTTCACCATAAACTAGCTGCACTGCAAAGAACTGTTTGTCTCGGTATCACTGGTGCCATGAGCACGACATCCGGCGCAGCTCTGAATGCACTACTCAATTTGCAGCCCCTGGATATATTTATTCAAAGCACTGCAATGAGAGCAGCCCATAGGCTAATTCGATTAGATCTATGGGAAAACAACGGATGTGGGGGGCACAGAGCATTGGAAGAGTTACTGGGAGGACTGAATCCAGTTCTTACAATGCCTTCCGATTCTCGTGTCCCCATACATCTGTTTGGTAGAAGATATGTAGTTACCCTGAAGCGTAGAGAAGACTGGGAAGACCCAGAGGAATGCGTGGAGGGATATACGGAAGTCTTCTACACGGATGGCTCAAAAACAGAAGAGGGTTCTGGAGCCGGAGTCTACCTCTCGAATAAAAACGAGAAGTGGGCTTTTCCTTTGGGACAATATGCAACGGTTTTTCAAGCCGAAGTTTATGCGATCCTAAGGGTGGCAAACTGGGTGATTGACGAGCGGTTGAAGGGCAGGCGCATCGCAATCTGCAGTGACAGTCAAGCTGCACTGAGGGCATTGAGCAGTCCTTTGATCACCTCGAAAATCGTTCAGGAATGCAGAAACCGTTTGAATTCTATGTCTAGATTCAATACGGTGGAACTACTCTGGGTACCTGGTCACTGTGGCATAGAAGGAAATGAAATCTCGGACGCTTTAGCGAAAGAGGGGTCAATCTCCCCTATGCCGGGACCGGAGCCAGCAATTGGGGTATCAGTAGCATTGGCTAAATCTGCTTTCAAAAACTGGGAACAGGTTTCCCATAATGACAGGTGGCAGAGCCTTAATGCTGCTCGACACACCAAACTTTTCCTGCCAGAACCCAACATGCGTACCGCAAAGTTTATCCTGTCGAAAAGCAGGAGGACTTGCAGGTGTATTGTGGGCATTCTGACAGGCCATAATTCACTAGCTGGGCATATGTTCAGAATAGGAATTACCGAAGATGATACGTGTCCCTCCTGTAATGAGGAAGCGGAATCCACGGAGCATTTCCTATGTGAATGCCCCGCCTATGGACGTATCAGGCATCAAATCTTTGGTGCCGATGTTCTCCAATTACGACGGGTAGCATCACATCCACTAACGGAAATCCTACGATACGTTAACGAATCCGGAATATTCCGTTAGACGGGGGACGCGAGTACAATGGGCCAACACGGCCTGAGTGCTCAGAAGCTGTAGCTTCTCCCCACCACACACACACACACACACACACAATCTTATGGCTCTCAGGGGGATCAATCTTACGCCACCTAGTGAATGTTACTATGGCGGGTTTGATTGAATTGATCCGCAGTCCCACCTTCCTGCACCACACATTAGTAACCATTAGTCCAGTCTGGATTCTATTACATAGAGTATTTTCATATTTGCCCCTACAGATTAAAACAATGTCGTCCGTATAACCCTAGACCTACATTCCAGTATTTGTTGGCACGTCCAGGAGTTCGTCTACTACCATACTCCACATTAGCGGCGATAGTACCCCGCCCTATGGACAAATTTGAGTAGTGGGCTATTTCTTTTGTTTCTATGGCATCCCGTAGTACATCTGGCAGCTGATACAGAACAGTTTCAGTTGACCGTCTTGCCCGGTAGCCGTGTTGATACTGATGCAGGGGATTATCCTTTTGTAGTTCTCATATAGTTGTCTATGAGCTTCTCCGCCGTTTTGAGTACACACGATCTTAGGCAAATTGGTTTGAAAATTTTAGGGTGAAAAGGATCCTTTTTACCCGCTTTCGGAATGAAAATCATTTTTGCCCATATCCATACCCTTGGTATATATCCCAATGCTATGCTCCCATTTAGCACCCTCAGAAGAGACTCTAAGCTGATTCCTAGGCCTCTCTAGATTTCAGTTCCCACCGCCCACCTTAGCCTAGCTTCTGAGCATACCCCTTTTGCTAGTTTCCAGTTCTCCTTTCTTCATCTTTTATTTGTTGTTGGAGTGTCAAGCATAATGTTGCCGCATGCCACCGTGGGGTAGGACTCCGGAAAATGAGTCCTGAGAAGGAGGTGTACACTGTCCTCCTCATTCTCGGTAAATGTGCTATCTTCCCTCTTCAAACAGACAGAGCTTATTCCCCCGTCTTTGGCTCCAGCCTTGTAAGGCCTGATTGCTTCTGTGATCCGTTCGATCGCTTCGCAGAATTCCCTGAAGCTGTTCCGTTTCGTTTCCCTGATCACATTGCTACACGCAGTCAGTGCATTTTTGTAGCTCTGCCAGTCCCCGGTTTGTTTTGCCTGGTTGAAGAGTTTTCGTGCCTCTGTTCTCATTCCGGTTCCTGTTCCACCATGTTACATCCCTTGATGACTTAACTGTCTTAGCCGGACAGCTGGCCTTATAAGCGTCAATGACGACTGTGTCGAGGTTTTCCACCACTGTTTCTAGTTCCAATTCGCTCCTGATGTCACCGCCCCCTTGAAGACGGGCCATGTTGTTGTTCAAGTGCGTTGCACAATCCGTTTCGCTCTTCAGGGATTCCTTATTATTCTTTTTATTTCGGAGTTACCCTCAATATCGAATCTGATTATTCTGTGATCAGACATAGAGGGCTCATCCGACACCATCAAATTGCTGACCAGCCCATTCATTAGAGTACTGCCTAGAGTTATGTCTAGTAACATCTGTTTAGTGCTGATCGCAAATGTTGGAGTGTTCCCTAAATTATATATTTGTAACTTATTGCTAACAATAAACTCAAGAAGGTACTCACCTTTTCGGTTAGTGTCGCTGCTTTCCCAGACTTCGTGATGGGCGTTGGCACCGCAGCCGAGAAGAAGTGGTAATGCCCTTTTCTAACAGTACTTCACCAGTTTTGCGACTTGCTCCGGTGGAGCCCGGATGTTGAGAAGGACCCCGATGCCACGACTGCTTCTTGAGTGCTCCTCCCGACTTCCAATGAGACTTGGATAACTACAAGGTCCCCGGTCAGGAACTCTGAAAGACATATTGCAGACCCCGAATCTGCCCCCGGTACACCTAGGGCTCCTGAGCCAGCACTATGCCATTGTTCTCCGTGGAACTGGCCTTAGTAATTACCGCAGATGCATCTTTCGTATGGTGTAGGTTTATCTGGGCTACCTTAGTGCTCTTCATTGGCTCCGTTATTGTTTGGAGCTCTTCTTCACTGTCGGAGTATCGCCCTCCTCCTCCGACATAGCGCTTTCCTACGCGTAGCTGTCTACCCTGAGCCCTAGGAGTCCTAGCTCTAGGTCGTCCAGCCTATGCTCTTCACAGAGCAGCAGGCCCTCCTTGATCCATTCCTTCATGTAACTGGAATAACTGAATCAGAATCAGGTAGAATCAGGTTAGTCTAATTCCGGACCTAAAATGACTCCTTCTTTTGGGATTCTTTCCCAACTCACCGGCAGTCAGCTGAAATTGGACGAGTTCTGACTAATTTCATCAGTACGTGGAGCATGGATGCCGTATGCTCTACTAAATAGGATTATATGTGACATTATGAATTTTATAAGGGTTAACTTCCAAAATTATTTGGGTTCATACCAGTTTCTGCTTGGTAACTTGGATCTCCCATAAATTACTTCTCCCCTCGTTTCGTTACACTCATTCAAGCGAGCGTAACGAAACTTTACTTTGTTTCTTCTAATTATGAGTTTATGACGACTCCGACGCTTCTTCCGCCACCCTCAAAATTTTCATCCAACACACAAGTTGTTTTTCTTGACTCCTTCTGAACCGCACATGTCTCCTGAATGTCACAATATTTGCCAAGATGACGATACTTTGAAAAATTATTCGCTCGCCTATTTCAAAAATATTCATTTACGCCAAACCCATCAAACTTTTCCCTTTTGCAACTTTCGATGTAATGACGGCACGAGGATTCGTTGCTTTTATTTCTAAAAGAACTTTCTGTTTGCCATCATGTCATCCGTTCGGTATATTTCCTGCGATTATTTGCTCCTGTTGCTTTCGCACTGATAGACAGATACACCCATGCAGATACTTCGTAGAAGTTACTTTCAAAGAAATTCCTGGCTTATTGCAGTGGGGTTGCCAAGATAACTGTTATGGAAGTCTAGGGGATGAATCTATTGGGTTTCAAATGAGTGTCGATAAAGAAAAGACCGAAAAATTTCTAGATAAATTCTTAGGAAGGGTGGATTCAACACCAGCATCGGCCCAAGCATGCCCACATTTGAGATTCCTGAGAGGTTGTTTTTCATCTTCATCCAGCAACACGGTGTCATCTAGGAGTTTTCCAGTCAGCCCGTCCCCGAGCATAATGAAATCATCCATGCTCAAAACCAAAGAGCGCACTGAATCGTTCATACCTACAATGACAATTTGGTGGTAGTAAATCGGTGGAACGAAAACTTTTGCCGTACGACAGCTTGGTGTGATGTCAAGGAATTCACCGCATCCATCTGCCATAATTTCAACCATGAATCCAGGATTGCTGAGTAATGTCTCGGTCGCAATATATATTTATTTATTGTGCGGCTCTTCTTTGGTGCGGCACAGAAGCAGGAGCAAGGACAAAGAGAATTGTGCCGCCACAAAATTGTAAATATAGTACAGTACCGTACCGCTTGAGATAATATCCTTTCGTACACTTTCTCCATTGCCGCTATCCGTTCATAGTCATCCCAGGAAGTTGGCCCAGATAATAGGAGTCCTTACAAAGAGTCTATTGAAAAGGCATAAACCGGGGGTGACAGGGGAAATGGAGCAGGCTGGTTAGGTAGTTTTTTTTTTTCTTTTCAACGTGGAGCAGCCGATCCTAATTATATTTACGTCGATTCCCTCTCGGAATAAGGATAATAAAAGGGCAACAACATATTTCTGCGTTTCTTTCGAGGAACGTGCGGGTGTAAATTGTTTCCATGGAATAACAATGACTTTGCAGGAGGTCGGAATTTGTGGAGTGTGTGCTAGAAGACAGGGGACGAAATTTTGATCCTTTTTCTCTCACTAGGTAACCTTTTCTTGGAATAATGAGTCTGGAATTTTACTAGCAAACTTTTACTTAGAGTTGGTCACACCGTCGAGATGTCCTTGGAAATATGTAGAGAAAACTATTACCATTCAAAGAAAATACGGAACTATTTAAGGAAATTATAAAAAAAATTCCATACCAGTTGCTATCCTGGAAATGGGAATATTCCTATTATTGCAGATTTCATCGAGGGAGAATAATTTTCTAAAATAGAGGAAACTTCCAACGCAAGTTGTCCTCCCTGTTTCAATGAAATAAATATGATTTATGGGGTATGATGATGACAAGCAGAACCTTTTTGTTGTCTCTTTGTTGTCCCTTTTATATTTGAAACTGTTTATTAAAAAATAATATCTGGATTGTCGTTTCCCGTGGGGTCTTTTAAAAAGAATAATGTCTGAAAATATGTATCTATTATATATGAAGATGGCGCCTACGCTTGGGGAATAGTGCTTGATATTTATTTTTGTTCACTGGTTTAACGAGGCTTTAAGGAAAATAAAGATATTTTCGTCCAAATGAATATCTTTGCTGGAAAAGATAAAGTCTATTTTCATCTAAACGATAGCAGAGACTTGGCAACTTGTACAGTTGCTTTTTTGATAGGCCCTAATTTCATGGGTGTATCCCTCCAAAAAAAAAAGCAAGCTAGGAATTAGTACGTAACAAAACAAGTTCTGATTCTGACATAAATTTACTCTGACACTGTCCTACCTACGTTTAAGTGCTGTAGCCTCCCGAGGAATATGATGAATAATTGGAATCTTCTTCCCTGGAATAGATGTGGGGCATGAAAAAGACGGGGAACTTTTTCGCGAGAGTACTTATTATCTTTTTAAGGTTTTGTGGAAAAGAAGACCTTATTAGAATTGATTCGATGGCATTGGGACGGTTCGAAACCTACTGCTGGCCCCTGCATATGAGACTTCAATTCACTAAAACCACCTTCTTCTGACTCCACAGTACTCTTCTAAAGTATTGCATCGCGGGGCTGAATCAGCTTTTAATTACGGCTCATTACGATTCTCCCCCTCTCGTGTTTCCGCCGTAGTTCTTTCTGACTAAACTATTGATGAATAGCTTACAATTCTTTTACAACCTGATTCCAAGCATCCATTGACACTTGCCTGAACTCCACAATATTTTTGGGTATTAAGCGCCTGCCTGCAGCCGCTTCCATTCTTGTTCGGTGCGGTGTTAACCTGAGGAACTCAAATACGACATGCTCTGCATTCTTGGCCATGTTATCGCATCTTGGGCAGCATGGTGACTCGTCATGACCAAATCGCTGTAAATAAACACGATAGCCTCCACCTAAATTCCCGGTGGCTTCGTTCAAACCATCTCCGAATGATGCGGTATGTCCAACGATCAGTTTAAGACTCGTTCCGCCTCTTTTGCCACTCTACGATAGACTCCCACCCTGCCCAGTGCCGTCGAAATACGCTAGACTACCCAACTGCATACGTTTTGTCGCAAAGACGCCGGCCTTCGTTCGCTAAGATGTCAACGGGGAGCATCCCTGCTAGTACATATGCTACTTCTCCTTATGTTGTCCGATATGCACTGCATACCCGGAGTGCACTTAGTCGATACGCCACTCCTAGTTTTCTGGAGTTTACTTTGTTATCCAGAACAATTAGACAAACTAGAGCCGCTTAGAGAAGTACGTAGCTGACTACCCTAGAAAAGACAAGGGGCTTGTCCTATTTCCCGAGGCCAACGTGGTAAAACGATTCCGTAGTGGAACGGAGAACTGCAGAGACTAAGGAAATCAACCAGACGACTTCTAAATCGTGCTTGAAAAAAAACGAAGACTGGCTAAACTTCCGGAACTCATAGCGTGAATATAAGAAGCTCGTAAAACGTTCGGAACGAGACTCTTTTAGAGCATACTGTGAGGAACTGGAAGGTGAAAGGGACACTTGCAGGTTGTGCAGAGTCCTTAATAAGGATGAATCAGCCAAACTGGACTCTCTTAGGAAACCGGATGGTACTTTCACGAACTCCATAGTTGAGTCCATACTGACTGTCTTGGAAGCGCATCATCCGGGAGAACAGGTCTCAAAAGTGGGAAGAAGAGAATTGGCGGTTTCTGGAAACCCTTCAACACGATGGTGTTTCAAGGGGAATCGGGGCATTCCGAAAGCGGGTGTTACCAATGAAAAAGCAAGAGGTGCTATACTATCATTTGAACACTTCAAAGCACCTACCTAACGATGCTAAAGGAAAGTATAGAGCACTTAGAGCAACTTCTAAGAAATATTTTTCAAGGATGTCTTGCTCTGGGCTACGTGCCTTCCTTTTGGCAGCAGGTGAAGGTACTCTTCATACTAAAGCTTGGGAAAGATGACTATTCTGATCCAAAGAACTTCAGGCAATTCAGCCTAACATCATTTTCGCTGAAATGTCTGGAGAGACTGATTGAAAGTTGCATTCGTGAGAAGGCGCTAAAGTCGCACCCCCTAAATGAAAACCAACGTGCTTACCAACGTGGAAAGTCCTATGAGTCTGCTCTTCATTCTTTGGTTTCATAGATAGAGGATGCAACTCTGAAGGGGGGAGTACATGATGGAGGTGTTCGTGGACATTGAAGGAGCTTTTGAGTGTGCGCCCTTCCAAAAGCTCTGTGATGCCGCCAGAGAGCATGATGGTGACGCAACCCTAATAAAGTGGATCTACGCTATGCTAATGCTAACGGAAGCGACGGAAGGCTGCCCTCAAGGAGGTGTATTATCGCCACTTCTGTGAAGTATGCTGATCAACTCATTACTATGCGCACTACAAAATCTGCCAACACACGTTCAAGCTTATGCGGATGACGTGGCTGCGCTGCCTGATGGTCGAGATCTCGGAGCGGTGTAGAAATACACAACGTTTCTAGATTCAATACGGTGGGTTTACTCTGGGTACCTGGTCATTCTGGTGTAGAATGAAATGAAATTTCAGATGCCTTAGCAAAAGAGGCTTCAATTTTCCCCATGCCCGGAACTGAACCAGCAATTGGGATGTCAGTAGCATTGGCTGATGCTGCTTTCAAAAATTGGGAAGAAACTTCCTTTATTCGTAGATCTCAATCTCTTCTTGATGTTCTGCAACTACTGTTATTCCGATATCATCGGCAAAGCCGGCGGTTGTCATGTTGTCTAGAAGGCGTAGCATGAACACTCCAACACACATTACTAGCCACAGTAACGGACCTAGGACAGAACCCTGTGGAATATTTTCAGTCCATCGTCCGAATCGCAGTAAAGTCTTCTTCCAAGATGAAACTCAACATCAATGCGTACACTGTATTTCGGGTCCTGTAGTTTGAGGAGTCCTTCAATGACCTTTTCCATTTTGCAGTATTGAACGCATTTTTAACGGTGAAGTTTATTACGCGCACAGCGCCTTATTGTGTTGCAGCCTGATCCAAACAAGACACCATGTTGACAGTTGATTTCACGTTACGAAATCCGATTTGTTTTTCGCCAAGGAAGGCCTTTTCACAACAGCGAGCAGTCTATTGTATACTTGCTCAAATAGGTTTCCAATGGTATTGACCAGACATACCGGTCTATATGAGGACGGGTCACTGAATGGTTTACCTGCGATCGAAATGTGTACCAGCTTTTGCAGTTTCCATTGTTCGGGGAACTTTCCTTTTCTAAGGTATGCCATGAAAACTTGGGCAAACATACCTGGTGGCTACTTTCAGGATAATATTAGGGATACCAACCGTTCCTGAGGTCTTTTTTTCACTATCGGAATTTCGTCGGGGTTTACATATACTGCAACAACACTCGTACTGTTCACATCTGCTGAGAACTGCGTATTCGCTATATTCTGCAACAATTCGGGGTAAGTAGTCCGTGGGGAGCCCTTAGCTTTTAGTGATGACAGGACGGACCTGTATACGCCACTCCGTAGATCAGAGTCAACTTTTTCTTGTGCGATTCGCAGTAGCCATGTATCTTCCAGAAATACCCCCTTGAACATTTCTGAATTAAATTTCTTGGTTACCCAGCTCATCGATATTCTTTTTAATAGCTTCATAATATTCATTTACGGGGTTTGGAAGATGGTAGCCTGTGATGATCACTGTGTGTGTACTCGTTACTGATACGTCACTGTAAGTTGCTGATTAGAGTATCGCTGACGAAGGATAGGCCTACCACTGATTCCAATTCAACCCTTCGAAATATATAGACTTTTTCGCGCTTGAACCCGGTACTTACCAATTTTAAGGGGGGGGGGCCCTCAAGCAGTATTCGTCCTCTGGCAATGGCCCATGGGTTGAAGTTGCAGGCTATTACTTTGAAATTGTAGCAGCATTGAAGGATAGTTTTTCCAGGAATGACTTGAATCCCTCTAATGTGAGATTTGGGACTGCGTAACAGCTATAGATATATATTCCTTCTAACTTGGCACGTATAAATCAGTTCTCTGGATGTTTTTTTGTATCTTCTGTATCACGACTTCCGTAGCTCCAAATCTTCGCGTGACTGCTTTTGTCTGTTGTTCGGATACAATCGCAACATCAACATTGCTTTCGAATACGCTTTGGAAAAGTAGGTCTTGGGCCACTCGACAGTGATTCAGATTAACTTCATTTGACCTTATTTATAAACGCCTTTCTGACACTGGGCGTTTACTGCTTACTGCAGTGTGGGCACTATTGCTATTTTTCGTTTCTATGCAGAATACGCACTTGGGCATTCCATTGCAGTCCTTTGCAAAATAGCTATGTCCTCCACATTTGGGGCACAAATTGGATCTGCCTTGCGACCTAGTGCAAGCTTTCGCTATGTGACCAGCACTTGAAGCATTTATGCACTGGACTCTGTTTCTGAATCCGGTAGACCACAAATCCAAAACGTATTATGCTTTCTGCAATCACTTTTTTGACTGATTCGATAGGAAAACTTATCCACGATATCTGCGTGTCACCGTACATCTTCCTAAGTCGTAGCACATTAAGCTCACTCACCGATTGTAGCCCTACTTGGGTTTACAAGGCGTCGCAGATTTAAGACTTTGCGATAAGTTCATCCAAGTCCTTGGACTGGATAACCACCGAATCCTTACTCATTTTGCCCGCCGCAGCTTCACCTAGCGATACTTCAATTTTCTTTCGTAGGTCTTCACCTCCATCGTCACCAGCTTTACGTTCTAGCAACAGATCCTGTGATATTTGCACTCAGATCAATCAAAAAGGCTTTGAACTTGCGTAAGATTGTCACATAGGCCAAATCGCTGGTTTTGTTATTATTAGCGCGTCCGGTCTGGCTCTCTTTTGCAGCTTTAGGTTCGACTTTCATCCAAGTGTAGTCTTCAGTGCTGTTGGTGGCCTTTTCCGTATGGCCACATAAGCTTTCGTTCTTCCTATGTCCTTATTACGTTGATTAATCTACTCCATTAGATATTTCTCATGGATCCCAGCCTCGTCAACGCATCACAAACAGCTTCAGCAGTAACTTAGCTCCTCCTTCAATGTTAGTTAGTAAACGTTATCAGCTAACACCCGCCGATATATTTGATAAACGGCCATCCAAGTGATCGATTTTACGAAGAAGAGTTCACAGTGAAGATAAACTTGTTCTTGAAGTAAATTTCGACTGAGAAACGCCACCGATCTCACTTCACTTCTAAGTACTTCCTCACCTTACACCTTCCGGCAGTTTAGTAGTTTGTTTGTTGATTTGTGAACGTTTATAATATATCCAGCAGCCATCTCCTATTCTGCTCATTTTTAGTCGCTTTTCTTATCTTGAACAGATTTTGACAGATACCGTCTGCTTTATTCATAAGACAGTCCAAGACGAACATTATGGCGATCAAAAACACTACTTCATGCTGTTCTATAAGCGCTGTACAGCGTGATTGGCTGGTGTGCCGGACTCGTCCTCTTTCACCCTTGGAACTTGGAATCGATTATTGCCGACAGGTATCAATGATCGATTTTGAAAAGAGCTCGGATTTCGACAATATGGCTCTATTACGGTTGGTGGTGAGGACCGCCTCAGGTTTTTAGCCCGCTAGGTCCAGTCTAACTATTCCTAACCATTATTTGATGACATGCATAGTTTCACTTCAAGGAAGTTCCCCCTCCTCGGGGTGTTTCGTAAATATATACACCGTCACCCACAAGGAGCAATGCATCATACATCGTGTTCCACAGCAGGTGTCCCAATGCAGAACTTTACGGAATACCTGCTGTCTCAACGTATTATTCAAGACCTAACGCGTCTCGTACCAAGGAACCTCTTCGAGAGGTAACACTCTATTAACCGTGCTAAATAACAAGGAATACCCAGTTTACTTAAGGGCCAGCTACCGTTGGCGAACCAAAGGGCATTCGAGCTAGATTAGCGACCATTGCTTATACATCGGGGTTGGTAGGTATCACATTGACTATAGACGGGGCACATCGAAACCCAAACTGTCGTTTTAGAAGACCACCTGCTAGCTTGATGAACAGAAACAGCTTTTTGTTTATCATCCTCCATCCAACATCTTTCCAATAGTGTCTAAAAAACAGATAGGATTCCTTTGGATGAGAAATATTAGTTCCACCAAGCAAAATTCAAACATGCATATGAACTACCAGGAGCTGGTTTTAGCATACAAGTTGAGGACTTTCTTCGGAATCTTATTCAATCTGGGAGCCTCATTATCCCGCATGCGTCCACAGATCTTTGTACCCCTGTGATTGATGGAAAGATGTCTCTCGATGTCTATTCGGTAAGAAGGAAGGTCTGAACCGCGCTCATCACTAAACGACGTTTACTGGAAAACGAATGTCCGATATTGGTATCAACCGGAAAATCGCGAACACTCTGGCTGCATGCTAGACTGTGGTGTTTTGGAGGCAGTTCACTGCCCGCTTCGGTGAAATCATAATGTCATCAACCTAAATAGAAAGAACTATGAGAAACCGCTCCTTGATCAGGGAAGCCACTCCAGTGTTGTCCAGAGTTAGAGAGAGTCCATGCTCAGTCATCCATTTGCTGATTGACAGTTTCTCCCTTTCCAGTGTGAGATGAGCTTGATCGTCCGTGCTTGCGGCCATCAGTGTCGAATATAATCCGTGTATCCTACCGGATCCGATATATCAGGCACCTCGAGTCATAACAGACTATCGTATCTAGGCATTCCAAAGGTCTGAACCCAGGATAGATCCTTTGGTTACCCCAAATGTTTGGGCTATTTCCTCAATTGCACCAAGTGTGGGTTGTCACGCTCTAAAATTATATTATTTTAGTAAGTAGTAAGTAAGTAGTAGTAAGTTTCCTGCCGAACGTATAGCGTCAGTCAATCTTGGTTTAATTGTGTCTAACGTAATGTTGTTACCTATTGAAGAGCACTATGGTGATCCCAACCTACTTCAATTCAGTTTAGAAAGCTAACCTCTATTTTCTTTGGGGAAGACTGGGAAAAACTCCTACAAGTTGAAAAGTTATTCTTCATCTTCTGAGACGACTTAACCTTATTTCTTTACTTTGTATTTTAGAGCATTCAAGAAGTTTCCTTGGAATTTATCCTTCAGAATACTGGGAGTCAGAGAAGATCCCAAAATCCAGGAAACCTATCCAGTTTCTATATATCTCTTGAAACGCATACTGTGATAGAAGGAGGGGGTTCAATTTTAGTGCTTTTCAATCATTCTTCTCCGTGTTTACTATGTGTGGCTTCTGGTTGTGAGTAGGTCTACCTTCAGGATTAGTGCATGGATTGGTTAGGATTTCAGAGGCACATGATCAGAAAATGTCCAGCATTCAATAAAGAAAGGAGCCTACAACTTTGAGACCGCTGATAACTTCTTTTATCTAGGGTCGAAAATCACATCCGATAACAGCTACGACGATGAAATCCGCGCATGGTTGTTGGCAGCCAACAGAGCCTATTTCAGCTAACAAAAACTTTTCTTCTCTAAAAGTGTCACCATAGGGCAATAGATCTTACTATACAATGACATTGGTCCTACCAGTCGTCGTGTATTCCTCACAGACTTGGGTCCTTAGCAAGAAATTGCGAACTCTCTGGTTGTGCATAAAATCCTACTGGATAGGTTATCCACATGGGTGAGGACGAATCAGCCCAGAAAGTCTACAAGAGCAGTATTTAAGGGTAGAAAAAGAATACGCGGGAAACTCTGCCAAAGATGGAGCGGTAGGGTAGGCCAGCACGTCAGACAGCGATTTAGTGGGCCTTGGGTCTGGACGGGGTACCAATTGTTGCGCTGTTGATGACTATTATAAAAGGATTCAACCTTGCTATTTTCGAAACCTTAGTTATTTTAGTTTAATGTGGGGAGCCGCAGCTACAAGCACTCAAATTTTTGCAAGGCCCATTTTACTATCCCCGGAAATCGGAGGTCTACCTTAACTTCATCATCAAAGTTCCTGTCTGATTCCTTCGGATTCTGCAGCTATCTTCTCACCCAATACAATTGAGTCGGGGTTTGCTCTCAGATTTGTTGCTGTATGTGCGATGTATTTGTTATCCTAGATATGATTCCAATCTTTCGGAAGATCCATAACTTTTGTTTATTTTCATGGTGAATTTAACCCCGATTTCAGACAATCCTCAATGATTTTTCCATATAACATTCTGCTCACTTTCGAATTTCCCAGTTCCGAGCCATGGTCGTGGACCAATCGTGCGGGTTCTTTATCTGTCTGATTGTTCTTATATCAGCAAAGGTGTAATTAAGAAAAAGCAATGCTCCCCAATACACTACATGAGAACTATATTTCAGCCTTTTCTTTGGTCTTTGGTCTGCAGAAAGATTACCCGCCAGAGCGCCCCGCGGTTCAGGAAGCAAAAGCCCCAACTACCCTTCTATCTTTCCTATGAATTTCTCTCCGTTTCCTTTTAAAAATGTTTTAAGTATAATGTGTCACTCTCCACAATGTGCGCTCGCTCTTCAACATGCCTCAACAATGGTGTGCGAAGACACTTGACATTCTTCCACCGGTAGGCGCACCTACCGTTTACTAAAGAAAATCATTCACATTCTCGCAGTAACTGTGGTTGATGATCGTAATTTTCCTATTGGGTACAGGGGAAATTGAGAATAGCCGTGTTCGCTGAGCAGCTGGGTTAAATAGTAATCAACTTCCGCATTTGATTGAATCACGGCCACAAGTTTTTGGTCCGGCCCATCTACCCTTCGTTTCTTTCCTCCCTGACATTGCAATTGTGCCAGGCGCTTGCAGCAAATTTTCCTACTGCGGTTTCCAGTCCATACTTCGAAAACCTGAACAAGGATGAACTGAATCGCAAATAAAGTCTACTGAAAAAGGGGCCTCCGACATTTGCCATCAGCCGATATATATAGCCTAGTCTGCAGTATTCAAAATCCGCTGGAAGAGGCTTATCTTCGTGTCTACCTTGATGCCTAAGTATTTCACTGCCGGCTACGAGAAGGCCATGATGTCGCTAACTGATTAGAGAGGACTGTGAGAACACTCTATTTGGTTATGTTTTCTCGAAAGGTCGGAAGATTCCATCACTGGGATGGGATCCATATACTGAGCATGATCATCATTTGCAGTGCATACTGAGCTTGTTCGATCGTACGTTAGACCAGATGTCATTCATCACTATGAAGCTTTCCAAGGGTCCGGATCAAGGTTCAGATATCTGAGCCGGCCTCCCCATTCTACGCTGTCTTCCAGGTCTTATAGAATAGGGCCCAGTCCTTTAATTAGTCCCTCAAAGAGGGGGGGGGGCATCAATGTCGCTCCATCTCGCAGAATTGAAGGCGTTTCTTACATCTAGCGTCGTAAAGAGAATTGCTCGTTGACTGTGGCAACTCTGTGCTTCAGACAGTCCCAGCACATATTGCGTCAGTAAATCGTGACTTGATGAGTATCATAAAACATTTTCTCACATTTTAGACTATTCATGAAGATTCCTTGTTACTTATCCTTTACAATACCGGGAGTCCGCGAAGATCCCAAAATTCCTTAATTTATATATATCTGTTGAGGCGGATACTAAGGCAGGAGAAAGTGATTCCATTCTTTCATTCGTGTGTGTATGTGTGTGTGGTGGGGGAGAAGCTACACCTTCTGAGCACTCAGGCCGTGTTGATCCATTATACTCGCCACCCCCTTTAAATGAAATATTCCGAATTCGTTAACGTATCGCAGGATTTCCGTTAGTGGATGTGATGCTACCCGTCGCAACTGGAGAACATCGGCACAAAAGATCTTATGTCTGTGGCGCCCATAGGCGGGGCATTCACATAGGAATGGATTCCGCTTCCTCATTAAAGGAAGGACACATATAATCTTGAATAATTCCTATTCTGAACATACGCCCAACTAGCGAACTATAACCTATCAGAATGCCTACAATACTCCTACAAGTCCTCCTGATTTTCGACAGGATAAACTTTGCGGTACGCATGTTCGGTTCTGGCAAGAAAAGTTTGGTGTGTCTAACAGCATTTAGGATCTGCCACCTGTCATTGTGGAAGCTTGTTCCCAGTTTTTGAAGACAGACTTAGTCAATGCTACTGATACTCCAATTGCTGGTTCCGGTCCAAGCTGAAGTAATGAAATCAAATAGCTTCTCTCCTCTCGGATTGCATTTGCTACTGCGCCAACAAATATGTAGAGCATTCGCATCGCAACCTATTAGGAGTTCGAGACCACTTGATTCTACATACGCTACCAGATCCCTAAGTTCTTGCATCGATGGTGGAGGATACAAAGAATCCTAGGGTAAATAAGCGTAGGCAACTATGATGTCTTTCCTCTCGCCATTTATCTGATATTTTACGATGACCGTAACTAAGTCTTGAGAACAGAACTGTCTCAGCATGGCTGCCTCTAACCGTTTTGACATCAGGGCACAAGCTCTCGGTCTTATGGATCTTTCATCGTAGAAGATCCTAGCCCCCTTTACAGATCCAATGCCACAGATTCTGTTAAATTGAACCCAAGGCTCTTGCACCAGAGAAATTGAGGGGAAATCCTGCAGATTTGTCAGCCTTGCTGCCAACAGATAGGAGGAGGCTTTGGTATGTTGCAGGTTGATTTGACCAATCTTTATATTTTTCGACATAAACTTAGTGTAACGTGTCATGGAAAACAGTTACAAACGGGTTTCCCCCACACCGTACCGCCAGAGACTCGATCCCCTCGTGTTTGATTTCTCTGACAAAAACCGCACTTAGCGGAACCGCTCTATGTTGTGTGAGTCAAAAACCATCATTGTTCTTCGCTCTCAAAATACAGATAATGGTCTATAGTTTCCTGATATGGCTGAATTTCAGTCTACCTAGGAAAAAGTGCTGCACCATATGGTGACTTCCCCTGAGTACATTCAGACTTTTTTGGTCCAGTTCGAATACCAAGTTGAAAACTTCCACCTTTGTAGATTTGTCTTTCCTGGCATTCATGAACTCCAGTGTCCAAAGTCCATGTTCTGTCTTGCGTAGCTCAGTGTTAATAATACTGAATTTGGGCCGATCGCCGGAACCCAATGCCGGGATTGCCTGCTGGAGCCACTTTAAGGTGGCCTCATCAGTGCACTCCAAATGGAGAAGCCTATCGCGAAAACCTTGATTGTTAAATCGTGGCTTTGCTACAGGCTGCAGCATTTTTTTCCAGGGGCTGGGATGGTAAAGTGTCCTTCTGACATTTTACCAACCTTGGAGGGAACTCCCACGGCAGCAGTCAGAACAGAGGCTGCAGCTTGCGCATACGTCATCTTCCTTCTTACCTTCGTATCCGTATTCCTATGGGAGGGACCAGCTTCATTGAGATCTCTCTCGCTCTGGTGTGTCCGGTGTAGATCTCGCCGCCTTCCGCCGGAGCTTTCGTTTCCTGGCGTCCGATTTCTCTGAACGTTACCGCACCTAGTGGTACAGCCACGTCCATGTCCTCATTCCCAAGGTGCTTCATCTTCCTTCGCAGTGCTCTCTTCTTCCGCCGGCTTGAGGCCTTTCCAGCTTCACGGTGTCCGGGCCGCTTAGATCCATTTACACATACCGGCGATAAATCAGTCGCGTCCACGTCACCAGCTTCCCTTTCTTCCGCTCTTTCTGGTAATGGTAAAGAGGAAGGTTCTGACAGACAGGATTCAGCTTGTAGTCTCCCCTCCTTAGTGGCTGAAGGTCCCTTCTGCCGAGCCTTTCTCTTCCGATTGCCGGTAGATTTGGGCTATAGTACCGTGGACACGCCGACCGTAGTCGGATTTCCAGTTTCTCCCAAGTTGAGAGTTACCGTACTTTCCTTTCTGGCTAACTTCGCCGTAGGCACTAAATGCAAGCTTTCCTCTGAGTCCGAAAGCACGCCTTCTACAGATTTGTCTATAAGGGCATCCAAAATCCACTTCTCGGCCGCGAAATGATTGCTCATTGTCCTGGGTTTGGATAGGGAGTAAAGATCTTCACTCAGGTATAGTGCATGGATTGAATTTATAACAGAAGAATGACTTCCTATTCCTATTCCTGCCTATCATAGTCATCCAATATTTGATTTTGCTGCTCCAATAATAGTTTCCTAGTATTCCACAATCATTGCCAAACTATTTAGTTCTATCACATTCAGAGTCAAGGATTTCCGCTCGTAAAATGAACCCAATATCCTTCTGATGCTATCAGTTCGATTTCCTATACAAAACCACTTCAACTGAGCCCATCCCGAAGCACGAAATACACAACCTTCATACCATTTTCCACCTAATGGCATAATAATAGTTGTAAACTTCCTCATTTACAAATGTCCTTAATTGTACGGTTTTGATTGTCCAATTAAAGTTTACTGTCTACACGAACCAAGAACATATCGCAGAGGATCCTCGATTACACTTCAACAAGGACTTCGATAGTGTGGTAAATTTCAAATGTTCTCTCATCCGCAATTCGAAAATAGGGTACAGTGAGGCGGAAGCTAGGACGGACAAGAAAAGGCTTCACATAGCCCAAGTAATGCCAGTTTTTAATTGCCCTTCAATCATGATTATTGCAATACCTAGGCAAGTTGGAAGGTTAGGGCAATTGCTATCCTTAATTACGTGTATGGAATTGCATGAGTGCTGGATATAAATGTTTTATTAACTTAATTGGCAACGGTTAAAAAGGCCTAGTCGCAATGAATTCCTAGGAGCTTATAGGAGGGATCTAAACGGAAATTTCAGTTATGTAGGAATATTGGACTTCCGGGGAATTGATGAGAAAAGGATTTCTTGATGCTAATGGAAGCAGAGGTTTAAATTAAAATCTGATTTTAAGGATAATATACTATCAGGGTCTCAGTTCTGGATTCTTTTATTAGTCCTCATTTAGTTCGACTGTAAACACAAAACCTTATTAAAATCGGTTTACTGTCTGTCTGTCTGTTCGTCACACGCATTTTTCTCGGAGGCGGTTACAGCGATTGACACCAAATTTTGTAGAAAGGCGGGAACTGTGAACGTCAAATTTAAGGGGGCGGGGGGTCCCCATACATTCAAAAGGGGGGTGTAAATTTTTTTTTCATCAAATATACTCATGTGGGGTATCAAATTAAAGATCTCGGTTAGTACTTTTTGAAGCCGGTCTTAGCTTTGACAAGTGCTCATTCCTTTAAGGGGCCATTCTCAGAAACTACCCAACCGAAAAATCTGAAAAAAAATCAGCAGGCTGCCATTATATGGTGCCTGGGCTCCGAAATACCTTTCATACTGATATCTGTACAAATAAAGTTAATAATAGTATAATACATTACTGTAATTTTTAGTAATTGGCTGCAAAACTCCCCTTAAGTTCATGCTAGCACCATAAAATTTCGCGATAATATATGGTATAACATAGAGCATGATCTCACCACACTATTACTAACAAAGTTATAATACGTCAAAGTTATCGCTTCCTTGCAAATTCAAGACTATGAATGTCAATATCATCCGAAAGTGGATATTCTCACATATTACTAGGTTGCGGAAAAAGTAATGTCGTATTTTGTCAATAGATGGCGACACTTAAACATACCTTGTGTTGTACTCATCGCATCGGGTCTGGGCTACAGGTGTCTCTTTGACAGTTTCATGATCGTACGTTTCAGTCTCAAGTTATAGTGCGTTAAAGATGGAGTCCACCAAGGAAGAAATTCGTCTTATTTTAAATTTTTACTACCTGAGAGGTAAAAATGCAACGAAGGCGGCCAAAAAAATTTGTGAAGTTTATGGGTCCGATACTGTAACGATTCGCACAGCACAGTGTAGGTTCGATCGATTTCGTTCTAGTGTAGTGGATGTCGAAGATACACTCCGTACTGGTAGGCCAATGGTCGTAGAAACCGATAAAATCGTCGAAATAGTCCAAGTAGACCGGCATGTGAGCATTCGCTCGCGTGGCCAGGAACTGGGTAAGGACCATAAAATCGTTTGGAACCATTTGCAGAAGATTGGATTCCAAAAAAGCTGGATGTTTGGGTGCACAACGAGTTAATATAATAATAATAATCGTTGGCGCAACAATCCAATTGGATCAGGGCCTTAAAGTGTGTTAGACCACTTCATTCAAGACCTTAACGGTACACTACAGTACACTGTAGGAGGCAATGTGGTCAGCATTACGCTCGCCCAAGATTATTACCCTGATTTGACTCAGGTACTCATTCACAGCTGAGTCGACTGGTATCCGACGTCAAATCACGATCCAAATTCCACTGCCACCTGTGAGATTTAAATCGCGACCTTCCGTATGATAGCCTTGTGCTCTAACCACTTGGCTATCCACACGAGTTGACGCAAAAGAATCTCTTGAACCGAATCATCGCCTGCGATGCACTGCTGAAACGGAAGGAATTCGGATGATGACTGGTGATGAAAAGTGGATCACGTACGAAAATGTCAAGCGAAAAAGATCGTGGTCGAAGCGCGGCGAGCCGACTCAAACCATCGCCAAGCCCGGATTGACGGCCAGGAAGGTTTTGCTGGGATTGGAAGGGAATCATCCACTATGAGTTGCTCAACTATGGTCAGACCCTCAATTCGGTCCTTTAGTGTGAGCAACTCGACCGTTTGAAGCGGGCGATTGACCAGAAGCGGCCAGCATTGGTCAATTGGAATGGTGTTGTGTTCCACCAGGACAACGCTCGGTCTCACACATCTTTGATAACCCGCCAGAAGCTACGGGAGCTCGGATGGGATGTCCCATCGCACCCACCGTATAGTCCGGACCTGGTACCAAATGATTGCCATCTCTTCCGGTCCATGCAAAACGCTCTTCGTGCTACTAAGTTCGCCTCAAAAGAGGCTTGCGAAAATTGGCTTTCTGAGTTTTTTGCAAATAAGGAGGGGGTTTTATAAGAGGGGGATAATGGAGTTGCCTTCTAAATGGCAACAAGTTTGCGAACAAAACGGCGCATATTTGACTTAAATCGGATAATTCTAAGTATGTTGAATGAAGCGTTAAAATTCGATCACATTTTTCCGCAACCCAATATATGCATATATTACGTGCTACGTACTAAGAAATACACAAAATCTTTCGTACCTGAAGCGCCCAGCTTCCGGTTTCCCGACTTGTTTTTTTCTATTTTGAGGATAATTTTCCAAAGAATTTGTGGTTCTTTGTGGGCTTTTCATTAAAAAACCGTAATATGAATTTAATTTTATGACATTCATGGAATTTGTGAATTCTTCCTTTATTGCAAGTAGCCTCCTTTGAGTACGTTCTCCTTACAATGAATGATGGAAGCCATTTCGTCTCTTCGAGCATCTGTGCCAGGAGCTTGATAAAATCGCCCACCTACCTGAAATTTTTTTCCAGTATAAATCCTGGATAAATCTTCAAAGCCATATTATTCTCTCCACGTCAAACTTCCATTTTCAATGAACTTCGTAGAACTTTCCTTTGGAAATCTACCTGAAAAAAAGAAATTTTATCGTGGGTTATTTATGCCGAAGGACTACTTGTCAACAACTTTCAATCCGACAACAAAGGACCTTAAATTAGATACAAATATACCAAGATGAAGATGACACTTTTTCTATGATTTTTTTTGTCCCTCTTTTCTGAATTTTCCCGTACTTGGAACCATTTGTTAAAGAGGTTACTGCCCAGACCGAAAACTCGCAACTTTTTAATAAAAATAACGCCTACATGCCAAACTCGGCCTTACTATTCGATTGGGCGTAATCGAAACCAGGACTCGAGTATAATAGACAACAAAACAGAAAAGAATAGTCTATTATACTCAAGTCCTGGTTCTGTGAAGGACAATGTCCTTTTTCACTTGAAAGCCGATTTTTATATTCATTCAATTTACTACGCTTAAAGGGTAGATGTAATAGGCTCAATATGGATGGTGTTTTCGGACCGTATTGTTGTATGTTTTGGAAAGGATTTGAATGGAAAGAAAACATTAGCTTAACCTAAAGCTTTTCACTGTTCCGTGAAGCACAATAAACAGGTGTAGAGTAAATAGTAAGCACAAAATAAACTTAATTCGGAACAAACATGTGGATCCTTCCCCGTAATACACTTTGATGCGGACCTCTAATCGGAAACCAAAACATTTGTAATAAACGTTAAACTAATTTCACCCCCAGTAGCAGCTAGTATCCTGTCCTTTTTGGTCGGAATAGTGACAGGAGCAGCTTTAATTAGAATACCTTGCAGCGAATTTGTTTATTCATTCATCTGAATTCCCATTTTTCAGCACCGCATCTCATCCCTATTTTCAGCAATTTCCGCTTTTATTATATTTACCTCTAGCATTTTATTTTCCTTTTTGGTGTTCCCTCCCTTGATGGCTTCAGACTAGTGAGAATGGACTGCATCAAAATGCAAACGTTGGACTTGAACTGGAAAATCGCAATTGTAAAATCAACACCAGAATTTTATTCACATTAAATCGTTTTCATGTTTTTATTCGGTCCTGGTGTTTCCCGGGGTTGATGCAATTACGAACAATTGCTGTGGTATTTCCAATGGCTACGTACAATTCCCACAAACAAGAGGAAATTTCAAACATTTTGTTCGGGTGATTGTGAAATTCAATTAAGTAATAAATACGAAATTTTGCAATTAAAAAAGCATTTATTGGGTTTAGTGCTTATTACTGAATGCAAATATTTCCAAATGTGCAATCCAGTTACTACGGAGAATAACTTCATGAAAGTATTTCGATATTAACCGCAGTGTAACGAACAACCAATTTTTATTCCTGAATCCGGGGGTTGCCTTTTGTAGAATTGGCCTGCGGTTAAACGAATGGCTCGCCCTCAAATCTAATGGCCACCCCGAGGACCCCAACTAGCCATTTTGACGCCACAAACTCTTAAGGTCGTAAAAGTAGCTATGAGAGCAAGGACACAAAATCTAGCCAGCTCAGATCTTCAGAGCCAGCCCGTAGCATTCACGCCCACCCTGATAATGTCGCGTGTCTAGACGGAGCAATCGGGCGGATCTTCGAAATTGCGTCCCTATGCAGACGCAACATTCCTGAGTGGTTTAGCCCTGCTCTGATGTCCAGAATAGGATCGGCAAGGAGGCGCAGATTCTCCCCGTAAACCATCTCCGCTGTGCCGGCCGCGAACTCCTCTCACTGGGCTGTACCGAGGCTGAGGAGGACGAAAAGCAAGGACCGCGACCACGACAGATCGTCACGGGCCATTAACGTCCGATGCCTACATTCCAGCATACCATTGGATTGTGGATGGTATGGAGTAGTCCTATGCCGTTTAAATCCAAGGAGCTTTCTTAACTCCGCGAAAAGTAGATTCGAATTACATTCCCTGGTCAGTGATGATAACTGCTGGAACACCAAAGCCCGGAATCCATTCTCGACAGAGGGCCACGGTACATGATTGCGCCGTAATGTCAGACAGAGGTATTGCTTCTGGTCACCATCGGTGATTGTAAGGCAATACTTGAATCCGTGCAAGTCTCGCAAAGGAACGATGATGTCGAGGCGCTTATGGTCCGTGAACACAGTGAACGGCCTGCCCACAAGGGAGAAACGGAAGTATTTTATAGCGAGGTACGCGGCGAGTAGATCACAATCATAGGCGCTGTAGTTGCGTTGATCCGGGTTGAACTGTTTTGAAAAGCTCAACAGTTGCCAGCTTTCATTCACCCGTTGATAAAGAACGGGGCCTACCGCTATATATGAAGCATTGATGGACACACCTGGGGGTGAATCTATGATAGCTGAGGAAATGCCAGTAGTGTTGCATCAATAAGCTGCTGTTTGACTGTCTGAAACACATGGACGGCCTCAGCAGACCGCGCAGCCTTGCGGGAGTCGTTAGTTTTAGGACCAGACACATAGGCGTACATATTCGCTTGGTGATGAACAGGGGGGGTGGGGGAGCAAGAAACGACGATAGAAATTTAACATGTTCCTTCACCGCAGTAGATATTGGGAAGCTCTTTATCGCCTCAACAAGGTCTGGGTCAATACGAAACAAAAGTTTAAGTTTGAGAAAACAGACTGGATGAACCTCTGGAAAGTCTGCGCAGCATTGCACAAGCCGAAAGTCATCCTGGTGAACTCGAAGAGTAAGAAAGCTGTGCAGATAACCATCTTAGGTCTTCAGGAGCTACAGGGATTTGGTAATGCACTTTCGATAGATAAACACGTAAAAACACGGCAGTTCGTTAGTGAGTGCGTGAAATATAGGATGGATGAGTGGATTGAAATATAGCTCTGGAACTGTCTGAGCGTCCAGACACCTATAATCTCCGCATTGTTGCCATTCGGCGTTTGAATTAGGGACCAAATGCAGCGGAGAGGCCCCAACACCTGTTTGATGATCCGCAGATGGCCTGTTTCATCGAAATTTCAAACCCTCTCTTCGCAACAGGAAGCTTCTGGGGTGAGAGCCGCTGGTATAGATATGGTGCTGCACATCGTGCTTCACCGGTTTGGAGAAACTGCTTTCCGTAGTGATGTTGCGAAACTTTTAGAGCAATGCGCGAATGCGATGGCAATGACCTCAAAAATTATTGAGAGAGTGTCATCTAGCCAGGTAAAAACCTTTCTTGACGTCTGTAACAAGGTTTCGAGGTCTATTAATGTCTTGTTCTGCAAGTCAACCAGCAGCCCATATGGAGAAGCTGATGTCCGTCAAAATGAAATGCTACGAAATCGTACGACGGAGTCCGAGACTCACGTCCACATGGCTATAGCCATAGGTGCAAATGAAAGATGATTCGCGGCTGTCAAACGCAAGTTTTGTGAAATGAGAGTATTCGTACGGGGTACGGAGAGAACCGACAACTCGGAGACCGTGTCGTCCGCCTGCTTAGGCGGTCGAAAACTGTAAGGCGACATAATATCGTGTGCGCTGGGGGCAAGGTGAGCCATAATATCGTGTGACGTTTCCATCCAAAATGCTGACTAACTCAAAGGACCTTCCCTCGATGAATATTCTGAGCGAAGGGAGTTATTGCAAAGGGAAATGGAGCAACGGCTATGCAAAATTTTACCATTCCCTCTAAGCCTTCTAGTTTTCCGATGAAGTACCTTGCCAGCTCTGAGTAACTTGACATAAACTTGATAGTTACCAACAGTAATAATTGTATCCTGGGGTACGTGAAGCGCTTGAAGAATACCATCAAAGAGAAGTTGTTCTCTCGTTACTAAATCTGAATAAAACTGAATTTGCTACTACTGATTATAATGAAACAGGCACTATTACTGTCAGGAGCACACAACACAACTGTCTTTATTTTCCAAAATTTACCGCATTGTCCACCGCCCTATCGCCCTCTACGGTTCTGAGTGCCGGCTGACTATAAAAGGCAATGAATGGTAAACACGTGAGGATAATCGAGACGAAAATATTGGATTATACCAGTAGCTTAATAATCCGTAATCAGATCCGAAGTGAGGAAATCCGCAACCGATATGGGGTTGCATCAATCGAGGTAGATGAAAAAATTGCCAGAGAGGCGTATTCGATGGCATGGACTTGCACATGTTTCGCGATGACGATGTGATAAGCACTTCATTTTTCTAATTTCAATTTTTTTGTTAAATTATCAATAAATTAAAAAATTATTATGGTCGCGTTTTCTTACTGGACGAAGGGCTTTACCCGAGCCAAGAGGACTCGTTTGGTCGTGCACCCGACTTGTGGTTATAATAATGTCGGCTTCGATCGAGGACCTCGAAATGGCCCTCATAAGGTGGCTGGAGCGAATTCCGGGAGCGTCCGTCCTAATTAGGAAGTGCGTACAGGATTCGAGATTTTTGAGTGGTTGGCGAGTGGTGGCGGCTTCAGTTTTAGCATTGCCTCATTGATAAGACGCAACAGACCGGTAGGGTTCGCGACTGGCTGTTCGAAGACCAAAAAGAAAAAATGGCAAGACCTACGACCCAGAGGAGTTATCTTAGGCCATTATAGCGGCCTTCGATGATTGAAGCCGTGCAAGTCTCGCAAAACACCAACGATGTCGAGGTGGATTGTGTGGAGACGCTTGGTGGACTGAGAAAACACTCATATCACTTTCCTAACACGCTTTGCTATTTTCCACGTCTGGCATTGGAAGCAATGTCTGGCCCAAGAATTAATGTGGTTGTCCATGGGCGACCAGAAATACTTTGCCGTGACTAATCTCGCTAACTGCCGTGTTTTCACGAGCTCCTGTAGCTCCAAAAGATATTCCGAAAATGGAAACACCCTTCGGACCCTTCGATTTCAAACGGATGGCTTTTGGTCTGTCCAATGTCGCCCGAACTTTTCTGAGGTTCATATATTAAACCTTAACTTTTGTTTCGTGTATATGATGTCGCCTCTTCTTTAGGGTATGAGCACTGGAAACATCCCGAATGTATTTTTCAATGTTTCCTTCAGGCCGAAATGAAAAGTGCAAATTTCCTAAACAACAGGTGAAGTTTTTAGGTCACATTATTTCCTATGAGGGAATCCAGCCGGATCCAGTCCATCACAGACTTCCCACAACCAAAAACACTCGAGGACCTCCGAAGGTTTTTGAGCATGTTAGACTTCTATTTTCTATGGTCGTTTCTTGCCCAAAGCCGCTCCACATAAAGCGATCCTCAATGTGTACTTGTCTCGACCCGAGAGCAAAGAGTCATGTGTGATTGCGTGGTCTACAGAGGCCGTCCAGCCATTTGAGTTAGCCCAACGACAGTTGGCAGACGCTGCACTCCTGGCATTCTCTCAATCAAATGCACTCTTAACCGTTTTCGTCGATGCCTCAGACATCGTGGTAGGTGCTGTCCTTCACCAAAAAGTGAACCAAATTTGGCAGCCGTTGAGCTTCTTTTCTATAAAATTGAATACAGCTGAACAGAACTACAGAACCTACGATAGTGAACTATTAGCCGTAAATGTGAATAAAATACTTCCGATGTTCGCTAGAAGGCAGGTTGTTCGCAGTGTTCGCGGACCGCAAACTTTTTACCTTCGTCAACTTCGGCACTTAAACTTCATATCCAACACTTGTCCGGCAAAGACGTTTCAGAGGTAAAAATCCCTGCCACGGTCGATTTTTCGGCAATCCTCGAGGCATATAAGGATGACGCAGTGCTTCAGAGCCTCAGGGATAATCCCAAATAGAAGTTTTTGAAGTTTCCCCTCTTCGGCTCAACCTCCGAAATACTCTGCGAAACCTCTGAAAAGGGTCGCAGCCCATATATGCCGGCCGCTTTCTGCAAGAACGTATTCCATGCAATACACGACCTTGTGCATCCAGGCATTCGGGCAACGAATCGGCTGGTAGCAAGCAAATATTTCTGGCCTTAAATGAATAAGGATGTTGACTGCTGGGCCAGACAGTGTATCGCGTGCCAGAAGTGAAAAGTTACCATGCACGTACAGAAAGAAGTAGGCTCATTCCTTCGGTCTACAAAGCGTTTTCACACGGTCCACATCGACATTATTGGTGCCTTGCGAAATTCCCATGGTTTCAAGTATTGTCTCACAATCATCGATAGGTTCACACGATGGCCTGAAGCAATACCCCTGGTCGATATTTCCACACAATCGTGCGCCGAAGACCTTTGTCGTGAATGGATCCTACACTTTGACTGACGGCTGCGTACCACCCGATGATTCTTCATGGTCGCAAGTCCTGTCTTTCATTCTTCTTGACAGCCCATTATGAAGAGTTTGCCGTCAGCTCCGCCTAGTTAGTATACAGGGAGAATTCGAGACCCCCAGCGACTCTGTGTTAAATACCAGGTCAGGCCTTTCCACCACTGGGCTTTTGCGCTTGCTCCGAGACACCGTGGCCAAACAAAAATCATTCCTGACATCCCGTCTTTCTGGTATGACGGCTAACAGCCCCAAGGACCTGGTTAATTTATTAATAATTTAAATTATAAATTAATTGCCTGTGAGGAATCGCTCGTCCCCTCGGGCTCGTCTCGAACTGACATCGAAAAAAAATTTCCCCTGTCAAAAATTGTCTTTCAATGTCGTGGCCAACTCGATTCATACTTGCCCCCGTACAACACGCAAGTTGTTCGCTACGCCACAACGAGAACTCAGTTGCCAAGATTAGTCTGAACATCGAAGTCGATGCGAGAGGGACGAAAGGTTGACCAAAATCACGATGGCCTAATATGCTTCGCGAATCCATCTAGGTCAGGTTTTTAACAGACCAAAATGATGCAAGTGATGAATTGTCACAATGAAAGAAAGGATTCACCGCGAGCTTGTCAAGTTAGGGCAGGCTTTGCAGTTCCAAAGTTATCAGCCTAGTGTTCCTTAACCATGGCTTCGAGGCGTGCAATGCAAGGACTTTCATCAAAGCCATTGAAAGGTTAGCTGGATATTGCAACTGCCAGGCAAAACTAGCCTTCGTGGTATAACTTTGAACATCTGTATACCGTTTAATAGTCTCCGTAAACATACGTGAACTAGAGGGTAAGGCATTCGTGGTTAACAGATGTACGGCTATATTTTAATCCTGATGGAAAGGAGTAGAATAAGAGACTGTAATTCCTCTTCTGTTCCCTTCGTTTAGGGAAAACATACCATTTTGCATTTAGGCAAAGCATGGTAACCCACAGCTCTGCCTTTCTATGGCGGCTAATCGCCCCAGATGATTCGAACCTACATCGACGAGGGTGCTGAGAAGAAACTTTCATTTCTCAGGAAATGTCCTTCCTCCTAGTTAACAATGATCAATTCGGGATAGGCTTCCGAGAGTTCCTATCAATTTTATTCCATTTGACTTTGTCCGATAGACAAATGACTGAGACTGGAGCCTGAAAAAATTGTGTTGGAAGTTCAGTCAGTATCATGCCAGCCGGCTTAGTCGAGTAATCGAAATAATAAAGGAGGATTTTTCACCTATTCCTTTTTTAGTCTTCCTAAAACCTCCCAAAATCGGAATTACGTGGTCCATGTAAATATGAGGACACCGAAGGAGCACCTTATACTGAACAGTGAAAGTGAAATCTATGGTTTTGGAATCCTTCAAAAGAATGGACTCCCTGCAATCTGTCATACCTTACATAGAATTTCACCAAAGTCATCCCTTTTGTTAAGAAATTCGAACATAATCCTCATTCCATCCGAAAAAAATACTAAAAGAAATTTGTCTGGATATCTTGGTAACGATCCACCCTCTGGCGTAATATCAAGCCATAGCATGTGCACCTGTTCACCTCCATTTTGACCAAATCCAACAATTTCAGATACTTTAACACGTTCGCACATATAAAAATGGCTCGTAATCCTAATTTTATTACAGATGCACGCTTCTCGTAAAACAAGTGAAGACGAAGCTGACTCCCCTCGTCATTTTCGTCTCGACGTGTAAACTTTTAAACAGGCTTCTTGCAACCATTACTTTTCTTATTGTTGCTGATTAAGTCTGAAATTTCATTACATCATAAGCTCTCGCCACGAGCCAACACACAATCCCGCCTGCTGCTCCTTTAAGTTGTTTTTTTTTTGTGGAAGAACTCTACGACACCGTAAATAAAATAAGAGCGCGAGTCCTTTTACGTGATATAATTCGAAATGCCATTTTCGTGATCTTCAAAAAAAGCCAATTTCATCCACCCCTAATGGGAAATTAGTCTTTTCCGGGCTGTTGTGTGTGTGATACATACTTGACGCTGGAAGAAAGGGACATTGACAAGGGAAAGAGGACAGGGCTAGGCGTTGAGTTAATGAGAAGGTGGAGCGCTACGACTTGAGTCGCAAGTTTATGGTGGTCTGGAATGAAGCACCACTCACGCCTAATTTGCCTCATCTACTTTATTGTGTTCGCAACTCCTACAAACGGGAGTGATCCTGAATCTTTCATCTGTAAGGATCTAATGTTTTCAGCAGGTAATCCCAAACTAGCGGATATTGTTTGAACATGTCCAGGGAGCCGCAAATCTAAATTTATTTAATTTTCAAATTCCAATTGAATATAAGTTGTTATCCGTCCTAGATCCTTCAGAACTTATAATACGAAATAATGTCCTGGGAGAAACTCCGCACCTAAAACTTTCGAACTCCTGACCGCAACCTAGTTCACTACTTCCTGATGAAATTGCTCTGGACGATTACTCCCACCGAACACTCTTCATTATGTCCATGATGGTCCTTGCCGTAACCGAGGACATCTCTGCATGTATATATTTTGTGGGATTTGCACCAGCGTCCATCGCCAGGCTGCCTGCTAACCGCTGTTTCCTAGCGCTCAGCAGTAGCTTTAGTATGTTCGACGTCACAAAGTTTCAACACATTAATTGGATTTATATGAGTAATTTAGGTTTCAAGGATACACTTTTGCTGGTCTAGCGCTGATGGCGGTGGCTAGGTGTGGAGAAAATTTCCCATGGGCTTTTGCGGTTCGAGATTTTTGCTAATGGGCGTACTTAATAAATCTTTATTTAAGAATGTTTGGTTTGGTTTCGCAAGTGCTCTGAAGTGCCACAAGCTGAATTCAACGAGCGACATAACAATGGTCGAAACAGGAATTGTTGGACGCTTCCTGATAGACGTTAGGTGTGGCTGGATGGTTCTTAGCACCACACTAGAAGGTAGTCAGAAAGTCAGAAGAAAAAGACCATGATAAGAGGCGACTCATATGTTGTCCAGATTCAAGATGACCCATTTGAATAAGAGCCTTTTTTGAGGAATAGCAGGAGAGCCATGTAAGATGCGAACCTACTTCCAACTCCTGCCTTCCCCAAGTTCTGTAATAGAAAGTTACCATCTTAGCTCGACTGGCATTCTTTTCGAAGGAAATGTTGGGACGATACTGAGAAATACCTCAGTCGTAAAGTGCCGAGACAGCCGCACCATGCGAAGGAAGGGTATGCTAATTTTCTTCTCAAGAGAATCTAAGATCTCCTTTCATTTCACCAAACAATCTACAACTGAAATAATTTATTTCACAAAAAAAGCCCCATTTTCCCATGGCTAGTTCAAAATTTGGACAGTTCAAGGCAAACCAGCCAAAAAGTTAGGTACATTTCGAAGAACACGTGGCATGCTTTGCCACAAGACTTCACCACTCGGTCATCCATTAACAACAATCTGCCAAGCGTATTTTATTCACGAGAAATTACAACGAAAATTGAAAGGATTAGTTTAGGTACTTGTCCTTAATTCAATTACTAGAAGCCAACAAGCGTTCAAAAAAGGACACCAGCCAACGTAATTATAGCGATGAGTTGGTACGTTGGGAACAGCATTAACTTCTTTACTGTGAGAGGGTATGGAATTCTGGATCGATGTTGGCTTCATTCAAGTGAAAAAGGACGAATTACTAATTTTTGCTCGATAATTGAACAGTAAGTAATCGAAAGCGTGATGGACATTTCCATTGTTACGGAGCTATTGTGACTTTTTGATGGAGGAGAGGGTCCATATGGGGTTGGGAAATCTACTGGGTCGTTGGTATGACTGTTATTAAAGAGAGAATACGGTAGTAAATGGAAGCACAATTATTCGCGCTTCAAACGTGACTGGTCACGACGTGGGGTCCTATGGCAGTGACGAATCTGCGGACATAACTTGTAGTTCATTATTTCATTGCGCCATGTCAGACATCCGTAGAATTATGAAAGCTGTTATTATTTCATCTTTTAAGAGTGAGTGAGAGTCATAGGATCTTTTCCTTTAATGAAGGAACTCAATGACCTATTCGCCTGTTCAATGACCTACTGTTTGCGTCGTTCGCAAGGTATTGCGAATTTGAAAAGGTCTTCAGGAGACAGAAAATGCACGGATCCTCCATCAAGGAAAACCTTTTCAGGGTATGCTCGTCTAAGACCCAGGTCAACTGAATATAAAATGCTAGATCGTTTCCCTTTCCTCCTCATATTGACTACACTTGGTTGAGATTACCACCTTAAATTTCCATATGGTAAAGGGATTTTCATATCTACTTTTTAAAGGAATAATAAAACCGTCACTCTCGGTTCTTTGAAAAAGTTTTCCCTCTATTAGTAGGAAGCCAAAAGTGAGTCCTTTAAAATTAACCTTTCGCAACACATTTGACAGTGAGGCTTGTTCCGTCATTGAAAAGCCGAATCGTTGAAAAGTCAGTCTGTCAACCTCCCGATAGCCAGTGGTATTCCAATGCGTTAATATCCAACTCAAGAAGGTTTCGTTCAGCTAGCCACCAACTGTTGGAAATTAAATGACTCCTTGGCAAGAACATCATTACAGAGCCGGTGACAGATACCTCACAAAACCTCTTACTCCAGCAACTAATAAAGCTGCTCGGTGCCATCCATTGATAAGAAGTCTATGAGCGTGACGACTATCATCTGTTGTTGGGTCGATTATGGCGACATAAGGTGGCTAGCCACCGCAAACTGCAACCGACGGAGCTAATAAGGCCTTCAAACACAAAACATTGGGAAATCAGCGTGAAACATAGAATCACCCACTTCTTCGATAGCAGAAACACGTTTAACGCAGCTAGTGCAGTAACTCTCAAATCAACTTCCAGGGCTGCAAACGGAGCTATAGCCCGTTAAAAAGAAAGTCCTTTTCGTAAATTCCTAGGGCGTAAAAGCGGGTTTTATCCCAACTGGCTGCAGTTTAGGCCCGAAAATCTTCGTCCCCAATGTAAATGTTGGTATCACGGAAGACTTAACTCCGAAGTTACCAAATACAGGAAACACTGCAACCGGAGTTACGGAAAAGCTAAGGCGGACGCGTATGACTCCGTTCTGCGTCGTCTTCATGCGGCTTGTTTCTGTTCAATAAAAACATGGCTATACACCATCCCAGCGTCTCAAGGGTTAGATGGAGAAAGTGCAGGGACTTTGCAATCTTACAGATTACTCACTGAGGAAACTGCTGCAAACCCATTAAATGAGGAGCAGGAGAAATCTAAGATCAGGTACGGATAATCGACGGGAGTCGTCTAACTTGGTGACTGGCTCGGCCTCCAGTAATCTAGACATAACGATGAACATTACTCCAACTGTTGCAGGTGTTTCGCCACAATCTGTGGCGATCCTTTTAGCAGGTTCGCGTAGGCAGCGGATGAAGTGGACTGAAAAGATGCACCTCTTTATCACATAGCTCTTACTAAGATTTAATAGGAGTAAGTACAAAATCTTACCGCCACTTGTTGAATCAGCGATTGGTCGCGCGTTTTACAGAATTCGCGCACGTGACTGTGAAGCCATTCGCAGACTAGAACCGTTTTATTACTCGCAGCGACAACAAATTCAGCTATGATTATGGAGCGTACTCAACTTCAGATCATCGCGGGAAAACGAGGAAACTGGTGACCAAGACTCGTAAGAGGCGGCAACATCAACAGCACACTGCACTGCAGGCAACAGTTTCAGTACTCGCCGAAACACTTTCCATCACCGTTCGTGGGAAAAATAAAGTGCAGAGGGTTTGCGGGAACGGTGCCATCGCCAATGAGACACCCGTAGTTGAAATTTTGGACACACTAAAGCAGAAACTTTCTGTCGTATGTAGTTGGTTGCGACGTTATGGTGAACGTCACTCCAGACGTGCCCAGAGAAACCAGCGGAGCTTTTTGAGACCATTCAATGAATCTCAACAGAGCATCCAGACAGTAAAGTTTTCGGTAACGAAAGCGAAAGAATATTGGGGTGGACTTTGAAGTTACCCCACCCAGCATGCTGAGTGGATTCATGTCGAAGATATCCGCCATGCCACTATGCCGGGCACGAATTTTTGCGGATGTTACCGAAGAGGAGATTCGACGAGCGATAAACAGTCGAAGAACTGGAGGAGTCCTGATCTGGTTTAAAAAATTTACCCGTATACACAGTCGGTTGGCACATAGCATAAATCAGGTCATTACCGGCCGGAAAAATTTCCACCCTTTCTCACTTCGGGAATTACCTACCTTATCCCTAAGAAGGACACGGTACAGGACCCCGCAGACTTGTTTACAAATCCTCTACAAATTCATAACTTCCATTATTTGTGAAACAGTCAATGCGCGCCTCGAGACCAACAGCATTCTTTCCGATGAGCAGAAGGGCTGCCGAATCGAGTCAAGGGGTCGCAAAGAGCAACTCATTATCCGCTCGGCAGTTGTAGGATAAGCGACTAAAGGCCAAAGTAATCCCTTTAGTTGTTATATCGTTTAGTTTAGTTTATCGTTTAGTTGTTATGCATACACCTGGCTAATCGATGAGCTACCTCTGTATCGCATTGATCCGAAACTAATCAAGTTTTTGGGGACAGTCATGGTATGGTGGCATACCACTTTGTCAGTGCATCCATCTGAGCGTACCAATACTTCGAATCCTATGCTTTTAGGGAGAGGCATCTTTCAGGGGTATTCGTTGAATACTTTTTGGTTTTCCATGGCACTGAACCCCCTACTGAATGATACTAGAGGGCATGGTTTTGCAGTCAAATATGGCCTACGTGCTAAGTGCAAGCTAACACACTTGATGTACTACTGCCGCTGAGCAGATGAACCTGCTTCGTAACAGATGAGGCAGGGGCGTGGTTGACAAGACAGCACAACATCATCGCCAAGTCGGCTCGCTTCCCGCTAATTTTTATAGCAAGGAGCAGCTAGTTCCTTGCATGCGGCTGTTTGTAAGACAGACTGTGGGTTGACTCCACTTAACTTGAAGGACCGCTCTTTCAATCCTCTGAGTGGGCTGAAGTCAGACCAAGAGCGGATCGATGAATGGAAGGCAATACATCCAAACACGTGAACTGCCTTTGACAGCCATTTGTCGAACAGATAGCTGTATGCTGGGGAGCTCTTTGCTGAGACTTAGGAATTTATATGTGCCATTCAGTATGTCGTGGTCGCCAGCCGAGCCTGTAAAAAACTCATCATGAAAGAGCCAGTGGAGAACGACTAGTTCAGAATGTGTGATTCGGCGTTAAAGACTTTGGACCATCTCATTTATGGTTGCATTGTAGTGGAACCGGTACAGTACATGAATAGGCCCAATGCTCTATGTAAGGTAATCCACCAAAACCATACAAGCGTGAAATAATCGCGGGAACATGTCAGGCTTACCGGTATCAGCCGAAAGCAATACTGAATGGTTCAGTTTACAGCATGTATTGGATCGGTCAGTTCTAATTGATCACCATATTCCACACAACAAACCAGACGTTCTGTTAGTTGACAGGATGCGTCATTCCGCGTATATTATTGATGTTGTTATCCCTTACAATAGCAACATTGAACGGAAATACGTGGAGAGGAAGGTGAACTATGAGCCACTGACTCGCGAAATCAAAGAAATTTGGCATCTCTTGAAAGTGGTTGTAGTTCCCATAATTTGGCTGCTGTAGATATCGTCCTCAAATCTCTCATGGCTTTCCTTGATGCCTGAGACTCTCATAGTGTCTGATTCAAACCATGCAGAAGTACACCATTATGCATACCTTTCCATTAACCTACCGCCAACCACCACCACCTGAACTCCTTTATCTTTTAGGTACGTAGGATCGTCCAACTCTAAATTCCTGGCACTTAGTGCCGGTGTTAGGTGATAACCCGGAAAAAAGAAAGTTTGGATCAGCTTCGGCCGTCTCAGGTCTGAACTTACTAGGCAGTTTTAACATGAATATTCAGTGTGCATTCCCTACACTAAAACTTTGCTAATAACAAACAACAAGTAAAGAAAAATTTGTCCCTCAGAAAGGATTTCATGACTTCGCGATGAGCTATCGCTTACCTTTAATTGTTGTATCACTTCCGTTTTGTAAATGGTGAGTTGTTCGTTAAAATCAGTTACTCATTTACACCACACAGTGCCTTCCATATAATTCACTTTCAGCTGATTAAGCTGCTTTGCAACTAGTGATTGCAACCAAGTGTCGCCAATGTACATATAGTTGACCAGAATGCCAACAATAGCACAACAATAATGAATTGAAATATAAACAATTGGTTTTCTGTTGGTCGTTGAGACATTTTGGATTTGAGATGATAGTGGGAATCGCTAATTTTGAAGTGGAATTGTATTAAGTCAAAAATTAAGGGAAAATAAGCACCCTTTTGTTTTCAAAAAAGTTGGAAAGGCTGTCCTCCTTAGATATGTTCACTACCGCTTCTACCATATCAACAAATATTCACATATCTGGTCCGACGTACGTCTTCATTTTAGAGGTGCTTGTGCTTAAAAACTGCGTTGCAAGTAGTTATCATCCACCTGAGGTAATGTCCGATGAAAAGCTCAGTCAGAAAAAACGCGTGGACTATCACATGTCACAATTTGTTAGCAAATCTCCAAGTTCTCAGTAAGGGTAAAAGAAAATTCGGTTTTCAACATCTTTCCAATGGTAATCCATAACGATCAAGCCGCTATTGACCTGTGCGTTTGCATATATTTGTTTTGATCCTTTTGTAGTACATTTTTTAACGTACTAATGCGGACTCCTCATCAAGTGGCGCGACTGACCGTGCGGAGATGGCAACTCCATTACCTTGCAGTGCCCCTGTTCTGGAAGTAAGCTCAGTGAGAAACGCTAGTCCTGAGCAGATGGATTTGGACACAAATCGAGTGGAAGTGCATTCCACCGTCGTCGCTAGAGCCGAATAGGAAAGGCTCATCAGAAAGTGCGCAGCAATGGTGAAACGTATGCGGTCGGCAACGTTCCTTCAGAGGGTGAATCAAAATCGGATGGGTAGTATGCAGGGTACGAATGCGGATAGTCCCCACCAAGTGCTACAGGTGTCTCGACTATGGACACACGTCAGCAGCTTGCAAGGGTCTGGACAGGAGGACAGCAATCCGGAGATGCGGCCAAGTGGGTCATCAAGCGTAGACTTGCAAGGGAAGCGAGAGTTGTGTTCTCTGCAGGGATCGTGGCGCGTCTGGTGAAAGCGTCGCACAAACTGCGGGCTCGGGACGGTGTCCGATCTTCAAGGCAGAATTGGAGAGGGCTAGGGTGCGAACGCCATGATCCGCATTTTGCAAATTAACATGCACCGGAGTGCAACCGCTCACCAGTTGCTAGCACAGTTTGCTGCGGAAGTAAATGCTGATCTAGTGCTGATTAGCGAGCAATACCGAAACATGGACCCGTCCTCATGGTATCTCGACTTATAAGGTACCGCTGCCATCTGGGTTCGGGACAACGTTCGACTTCGTATTCTTGCCGAAGGCCGGGGGGCGGGTTTGTCTGGATCCGGTGTTTAAGGATAACGTTTTCTAGCGTTTACCTGACGCCGAATGAGACGATGCCGAACTTTCGGTGCCGGCTTGATGCTCTGGAGGACGCAGTTTTGAGTACGGAGGGACGAATCCTGGTTGGCGGTGATTTTAATGCCAGGGCTCTTGAATGGGGCATGCCTCAGTCAGACTCCAGAGGGAAACGGATTCTGGAAATGGCGGCGAGAACCGGGCTCGTAGTTTTAAACACCGGATCCACGCCAACGTTTCGGCGCCCAGGTTGTGAAGGAAGCATTCCTGACATCAGTTTTGCGTCGGAATCTCTGGCATCATCGGTGCACGGGTGGCGAGCCCTAGAAGACTTCTCGGCAAGTGATCATCAGTACATTGCGTTCGAAGTGTTTGACGCTACTTGCCGGCGAGCACCAACACGACGTTCCCCCTGCGTGTGGAATGTCGCGAGGGTAAACATTGGAAAATTCGTCGAAGCTCTTGGAGCAGGTAGGGCCGCGCTGGGGGGCACTCCGGGGGGTGGTAGTGTCGCAGCTGACACCGTCATAAGTTTAGTGATGAATCTGATAACGATGGCGTGTGACGCTTCCATGCCTCGGAGAGGCCCCAGGCGCGACAAGCCTTCTATATACTGGTGGATGGTGGAAATTGCCGACCTACGGAAGGAGTGTCATAAGCTCCGCCGTTTGGCAAAACGTTTGTACGCCAACGAAGAGGCATGTGCCATAAAGGCACAATATAGACCAGCAAAAAGGAGACTCCGCAGCGCTATAAATAAAAGCAAAGCTCGCGGCTGGCAAAATCTGGTTAATGAGGTGAATGAGGAGCCGTGAGGACTTGGCTATAAGCTTGTCACTCGGAAAATCGGGGCTCTGCGGAAACCCTGCATACTAAGCACCGACCAGATGGACCGCATTGTGCGGGCATTGTTCCCCAGACACCCTGTACGGGTTGATGTAAATAGCGCGGAAAGCGTCGTGGATTGCCTCCTTTTCACAATCAGAGAGCTCGAAGAAGCGGTTCTCACTATGAAAAACAGGAAGGCGCCTGATGGCATCCCGGCGGAAGTTTACAAACTGGTTTTCCGCCAACGGCCAGAATTGCTGCTTGAAGTACTCAACGCGTGCTTGAAGGAGGGCATTTTGCCTTGTCGCTGGAAAGTGGCCAGACTCGCGTTGATCAGTAAGGGTAAAGGAGACCCGGAGCTCCCGTCTGCATACCGACCGCTGTGTATGCTTGATACGGCCTGAAAAGTGCTCGCGAAGCTCATCAGGTCGCTGAAGCGGTTCGTACTGCCGGGGAGGCAAGGCAGTCCGGGTTTAGAACAAGGAAATTTACAGTGGATGCTGTTATGGAGGTCGTAGATGCGTTTAATCGAGCCGATCTCGACGGATAGTGCTCCTCATAACGCTTCTTGTCAGAAATGCCTTCAATTCCGTAAGATGGACAGATATGCTAGGCACACTAGAGAACTCCTTTCACGTGCCAATCTATTTCTTGCGGATATTGAGGGATTATCTGAAATACCGCTCCCTGCTCTATGAGACGCTAGAGGGCCAGAGGAGGATGGAAATCACGTCGGGAGTAGCACAGGGATCTATCCTAGGGCCGGACCTCTGGAACGCTTCCTACGATAGTCTGCTGAGACTCGATATGCCCGAAGAGTCGCGCCTGGTCGGTTATGCAGACGACGTTGCGGCACTTGTTGCCGGACGCACTGTTGAACAGGCGCAAAGCAGACTTGGCATATTGATGCGACGGGTAAGCGGATGGATGACTGTTCACGGTTTCAACCTTGCGCTGGAAAAAACCGAAGTAGTCATCCTGACCAGAAGGATAATCTCGACCTTGCGTCCCATATCGATCGGCGAGTTGACTATAGAGTCAAAACCAGCGATTTAATACCTTGGTTTAATGCTCGACTCGAAGATGAACTTCTTCGAGCAAATCAAGGCAGGAGCGGATAGGGCTGCAGGTGGAGTCGCGGCCTTGAGTCGGCTAATGGCAAATGTCGGGGGCAGTCCGTCCTTCTCTAGGGTGCGGGGTATGGGCTAATACCCTTGACATGGAGGTGCATCGTAAACGCCTCGCTCAAGTGCAGAGGCGGGAAGCTTTGCGAGTGGCGTCTGCTTATCGCAGATACTCCGAACAGGCTGTGATTGCGGGAGTGATCCCCGTTGCCTTCCTTGCCAAGGAGCGCAAAGCTATCTATCGCCGTAAGGGCGAAAACTTAAGAGAAGTGGTTGCCCGTGAAGAACGTCAATGCACTCTTAGCGAGTGGCAACTTTCTTGGCAAAATGAGCCAAGGTGCAAGTGGACTGCGCGGCTCATCGATAAATTAGACTCATGGTTGAACAGAAAGCACGGTGAGATTGATTACTTCTTTATCCAACTTTTAAGTGGGCATGGAGGTTTTCAGTCTTACGTGCACAGGATTGGGAAGGCGCGATCTCCTGATTGTGTATTCTGCAATGGAGTGGCGGATGACGCTGAACACACCTTTTTCTCTTGCGAGAGGTGGGACGGCCTCCGCCACCAGCTTTATGCAGACAGAGGGGAGCTCTCTCTAGACAACATTGTCAGAGAGATGCTGAAGAGCGCTGGCAGCTGGAATCGTATTGCGCATTATGTTCGGGCTCTTCTTACTACGAAGAAGATTGAACTCGACCGGCAGAGGGATCGGACGGTAAGGGGTTCGCTTTATACCAATATATGTTATCATCCATCTTTTCTCTGAATTATTCAATTATTGCTTGATACTGTCTTTCTATACTCACTTGGTTTACTTAATTTTCCAAGTTAGTAAAACCTTAGTCGACCTTAACCTTCTTGTTTTGGTCCAGATTCTTTTCTTATGGACATTGAGCAAATATTCCAAGTTTTCAAGTTGAGAGTATCTTTTAGCTTATGAAGTTGTATGTCCTGTCTTAAGTGCTTGTTGAAATTCCAGTATCTCATTTATTTCCCCATCTTTTATGATTTGGAGTTATTTTATCTGTTATGTTTTTGAATTTCCTACCTACCATTCGAGCGTCTTCTTACCTCATCTTCGTAGAGGTCATCCAATGCCTTAAATATTCTGAGAGAATACCAATGCCTACTTGGGGCTACCAGACTCTTCGCTTTCTCACATATAAATCTTGACTGTGAAATTAGAAATACTCTATTTCTTTAGAAATAACTCGAAACCAATCTGTTTTAGTATATATTAGAGTAGTTGACACCTATCAGCGATCACTTGACCCCTTTTGCCACAACGTTTTCATTTGTATCTTTTCTTCTCTAAAACAGCCCTTCTATTGCTGATGTTAATCCGCGCATGAGAACTATTTATGCCATACACCTCCACATCCGTATCCTCAAAGCAGTTCCTTATCGAAGCAAGGATGTTTAGCCAACTTAAATAAATCTTAATAGTCACAAGAGCCAATAGCTGTATCTGAAGCAGAGCCAGTAACTCAATTTGAAATAAAATGATTTCGATGTTTTTCCCCTCGATAAATTCGCATTCAAATTATTTTCATTTCCAATTGAACCAAGCAATTGCTTTAATTAAATCTCCAAAAGTATCTTCTACTAAAAAAGATAACCATGCACTCTTGGCAAACATATTTTTCCTTCCTTCTCAATTTGGTTGGTAGTTTTTTTCCCTCGTTGGACGATACATGAACTATTTCATCGGACAAGGCCACTATATTCATCACAACATGTAGATTCCCCATTGCATACTCTACTTTGCAATTTCCACGAAAAATCGAAGGAAAATTCCTGGATTTATGTTCATTGGTTTGCAATTCAACAGATACAAATGGTGAATTCTTCCTTGATATTAGAGCGCTCGTAAATCTTGTTGGCTGTATATCGGCGTATCCTTTCTCTCTTCCCGATTTGAAAAACGATCCAATTTCGCAATGAATAAGAACACCAAAAGGAAAAATTCGTGCCCACAAGGTTTAGCTCTTACCAAATATTTTTATCTTCTTCCGTATGAAAGGCGAGTGTACAGAATAAAGAGGAGCTCTCTTGCGTGTGCTCCGGTATCGATGAATAAAGAATATACAGAATTTTAGAATAAGGATACTTGAGTGAACTTTGAATACGTATTTTGGCGTTAAGGTAGATTAAGCTAAGTAGGTTAGATGTATTTATTCGATAAAAGTAAGCAAGCAAGTATTGAATGTGTTTAAAGAAAAAGATTCGATTTTCAGTGAAATGGAGCTGATTATGTGATTGAATATTAATAGCATGTGGGGAAGAAAAATAATGGGTGGTTCCATGAAACAATGTAAGTCTTATCTTTCATCTTTTTGCCGTGAAATCTGGACGACATGAGTCTGCATCTTCCTTTATCGAAATTGATTCGAAAGCTTGTTTGGTTTAACTGCGAGCTTGCCTCCCCCTCCTGGTTCGGTATGGATTCGCGTAAGTCTAACGAGTTAAACCAAAATGCGAGCGAAAGCCTGAAAAATGAAAATAAAAGAGAAACGACGGGTCAACCGCGCGGATAGAGCCATAGATATCCGGACCCGAGTGTCGCGATCGAGGGGGGGGCGGATCCACCACGGATCACAGCCTCTATCCCTGTTTCCTCTGCCTCAGATATTTATTTAGACGCGGCCTCTGAAGTTCCCTCTCCTCCTGGACACCCTCGGGCCATTATTCTTGAGGATGTCCCTAGAATGTGGAAGCTTTGCGGGGCTGAGGAGGATAGACCAAAGGAGTCCTTCATACAAAAGTATATTTTCATACAGAAATGATAATTGGAAAGTAACAAAATTAAATAATTCATTAGTATCCAAGGATAATTCAAGAAGAGAAAAGTAATAAAATAATACATAAATAAAAACAAGTCGGGAAACCGGAAGCTGGGCGCTTCAGGTATGAAAGGTTTTGTTTGCTTCTTGTGTGAGTATATTTGAGTGTAAAACTATCCCATTTGTACGTAGCCCGTTAAGAATATGCATTTAGCATGTCAGATTTAGTACTTCGGGTTGTAAATTTACTTGGTAAAGACAACTTTGAGGTACTGTAACTTTGTTACTAATAGTAGAGATAGTGGAGATAATATGCTTCATATTATATTTTATGCTTTTACCAACTTTTATAACTCTGAGATTAACTTAAGGGGGGTTTTACTCAATTTTCTCAAAAATATGGTAATATACTCTTATTAACTTTATTTGAACAGATATCGATTTTGAGGCCTCAGCACCATATAGAGGCAGCTTCATCTGAGAATGGGTCTGTTAAAGAAATCATCACTTTCCAACCCCCCCCCCCCCACTTTTTTAACAAATCTCAGAACTAAGACCGGCCTCGGTACTTTCATTTGATACCCTACATGACTATATTTGGTGAAAAAAAATTTTACACCCCCCTTTTACATGTATGGGGACCCCCCTAAATCTCAACGTAGAAGGATATCAATCACTGCATGTCTGGTGGTTCACAGGTCCCACCTTCTCCCCAAATTTCGTGTCAATCGATATAGCCGTTTCTGAGAAAAGTGCCTGTGACAGACAGACAGACTGATATTGAACCGATTTTAATAAGGTTTTGTTTCTTAAATACTACAATCAGCCGACTCGTTAGGTCTGCACGATTGGTCCAATAAAGAGTGACTAATTGAAGTGAGGCTCAATATCAAAAGCTTAGGTCTTCTCAGTTCTTGAGATGCACTCGGTGTTCCATTTGTGTCTATAATCACCGTAAATTTATTTGAAAACTTTTACCAAAACAAACTTATCGATTGATATGCGCCATAGAAATGACTAAAAGATTACTGAGTGTAGCGCACTTCTCTTCCAAATCCAGACGAATTTACAACCAACTTTTCCTTCTTTCCACTAGCCTCTCTATTCACAGGTTTTCCTTTGGGATTTCTATTAAAGTCGCAGTGAATGCTTGCGCATGACAAACGATAATTTTTCAAAAGTAACTGGAAGACACTACGATTGACCTAGTTGACCGTTTCCAAATTTAATTTTAACACCGCTAGAAATCGGAGAGCTCGACATCACAAAAAATAACGACCAAACTGCTCCTTAGCGATCCGAAATAAATATCTGCTTTTACAGAAATTTAGGGGTTTTGATCCGCCCAAAAAATGATCATCGAAACCCACTAATCTTTTACCTATTCATGAAGGTATATCTCAATAGAACCTCGCGATTTCGTTCCCTTCCTTCACTTGCAAGTGTGATTCTCGCAGTCAAAATCCTTCTCCTCGTTTTTTCGGCGCAGTGAACAGCAGAACTGTCAACTCACACTCATTTCTAGCTCTTCCAAAATACAACAATGATCTCCCCTGCCCATCAGCTGTCTCTCGATCAGCCGGTCAAGCTAAACCTGACTTTCTCCAGTTCATGTTGCCAGCAAAATACGCATTAATGTTAACGGATGCGGCAGATCATTTCCTTCTGTAACGATCAGCGATACGGCGAAATTTATTGTAATCCATATTGAATCAGGGCCTTGAAGTGTGTTAGACCACTACAAGGTTACCCTATAGGAGACACTGTGGTTAGCATTTCGCTCGCCCGAGATTATTACCTTCATTCACAGCTGAGTCGACTGGTATCCGAGCAAGATTTGAACCACGACCTTCCATATGACAGCCTTGTGCTCTAACCACTCGGCTATCCGGATGCAGAAAATTCCTGGGTGTAAAGTATCGTAAGAAAAACGTAGGTAGAAAGCCATCACAGATTTTTTTCCACGAAATCTTGCCCCATTTCCTCTTTTTCCTCTGCCTTTATTCCGTTCACAAGCGGGGTTGGTTCGCCGTGATCGCTTTCGCCATTGGGTTCTATCAAATACCTGATGTGGATGCAATCGCGAGGCTTTTAAATCCCCATACAGTATATCAAGCCACCATTGTTTCGGTCTGCCTTTTAGTCGCTTGCCATCGACTTCGATGTTTAGACCAATCTTGGCACGTAAATTCTCGTTAGCGAGAATCACGTAAACATACCATCAAAGACGCCTCTCTCACCGTTTTTCCACGATCGGTACAACCCCATATTGATTGCAGATATCCTCATTTCGGATGTGATTAAAACGTGTCCCACCACTAACCCAACGCAACATCTTCGTTTCCATTACCGGAAGATGCCGTTTATTCTCTTCTATGCTCGACCAACCCTCAGAACCATAGAGAGCTACAGGACGGACGACAATCGGGTGAATTTTAGATTTGAGACGTTCGTGGATACGTCGATCACAAAGAACACCAGTTGTGGAACGCCACTTCATCCAGGTTGCGTTAATGCGTGAAGCAAGTTCATAACGCAGTTCTCCATTGTCTGATAACATTGAGTTCTGGGCAGCTTGCTGCCCCTGACAGTGATTGTGCCGGTTTCATGCGGATCGGTTGTCAAAAATTCAGTTTTATTCAGATTCAATCGGAGACCGTGTTGCATGAGGCGATCATTCCATTTTTGGACAAGTTACTCGAGATCATTTTTGCTATTGGATGCTAGGAAAACATTATCTGCATAGGGCGCTGAACGTTGGATATCCCATGTGACGGTGTCCACAACAAGACCAAAGAGGATTGTTGAGAGGGCGCTTCCTTGATGAATACCAGCAGAGACACGAAGCGGTTTTGATACACCCGCTACAATTCGAACTTTATTTTTCGGATCGTGATAGAGCAATTGGACCAAGCGCACGAGTTCTTCTGGTACTAAGTGTTGTCGTAAAGCATACCAGATAAGTTGGTGTGGCACACGGTCAAACGCTTTCTCTAGGTCCAGCAATGTAAAGAGGGCGATGTTTCTCACGCTGTTTCTCCATGAGTAACCACGCAGCATGTATTGCCTCAGTAATTTCGCAATTCTTGACCAATCCGGCTTGATTCACGGTTATTTCAACGATTTCGCGAATACAGTTGTCAAGAATGCGTTCAAAAACCTTCTTTTCCATATTGGAACAGTAGTACTTTCTTCCCAGTCAGATGGTGTTCTACCTTCCTGAATAACCCGATTAAAGAATTTACTGAGCCACAGTTTTAGGTCCCAACTTTTCGGTTTCCAGAGCTTAGATGCGATGTCGTCAGGTCCTGTGACTTTCCCCGATTTCATTCGTTTTATTGCCTTCTCGACTTCAGTTGCGCTGGCAGTTACGTCACGGTGTTTTACGTGGACTTAATTCCACGGTCTTCTTCAGACAGGGATTGATTTTGTAACCCCAATCACTACACCAGGTGCACTGCTCAGCATTCATACTGGTGGATGCAAGATCTACCTAAATCTCAACCGAACTAAGGAATACGGCACCCGTGTTAAAACGCAACACCACGCTAACACCCGAAGGTCTCTGTTCGCCTGAACGCAACCGCAACCTCCATGAGGCTCCCACTGGGGGCCAACCGCAAACAACCGAGTTGAAGTATGTGAATTCAGAGGCTATCCCGGTTCCCATGGTACCAGTATAGCCCTGGTAAGGTTTCGTGACTATTGACACTTCAGATGAGTCCCCGTGCAGACTCGGGTCTGATTGCCCAAATTAGGCCTTTGGAGCATTCGCTGCCGGCAAGTCAATGTGATACAGCGTCTCCCGGTGCCACCACCATGAAGGTTCTCCTCAGCCACTTGATTTTGTTTCGGCCAACAGAATTGCCGCTCCGTCTCCCTCCGCGCCACCTCTGAGCTCCAGTTGCGCTGACAGGTGGATCTGCTCCAAATGTCGTCAATCATTGTGGAAGTGGAGGATGGGAAAATTCTTCAATTAAAATCTTCTCGAAGTATTTTCGCATCTATCTTTTTTGTCATTAACCCAACGGAACTGTTCGATATTTGTGTTCGTCCGTTTCGGTTTTTGGCAAGTCGATACAGATCTCTCTCGCAGACGTCAACAGGCACGTGACAAGTCTTTTCATCGAGAAGTTGGCAGAAGGCATCTTTCTCGGCAGAAGGTCGACCTTTCTGTGGTGCGTACACAGTGAAGAAGTGAATAGTGCGATCAGCTGGTATAATGGTGAGCTTCATCGGCCAACCATCAAACCGCTCAACTTCTTTAATGGCGTCACGAAAACCCTCTGGTCTGGATGTCTGAGTGTATTTATGCGGTGTTTCCAGCGATAAATTATTTGAAATAATAAAAAACTTATTGTTTCTTTTTCGTTGGTGTAGATATTTATTCTTACAAATACCGATATTTCGGCAACCATTTGTTCCCTTCATCAGTGCTAACAAGTCAACTTGGTTCCCGAAATATCGGTATTTGCAAGAATAAACCTCTGGGATGACAATGCCAACACCATATTGAGTGTGTGGGCTACCAAAATAGAGAAGTTTATATCCATTTTTACCGCATTCGCATTCAATGTCGCAGCTTTTGGCACCAGACTATCGGGTTTCTTGCAGAGCGCAGATATCAATGTTCCTTTTCCGAAGGGCTCTTGAGAGTTCCTCGGTCTTTCTAGTTAGAGTGCCAACATTTAGCATGCAGACACGTATTCGTTTTGTTCGGACTAACTTACTTATGTCCTGACGCCATCCATACGTCGAGAACGCTTGTCCATTTCTCGACAGGATCGGGGACCGTCCTGCCGCGTCAACTGAGGTGGACGCCCTAGCATTTTCCGAGGCTTGTTACTCGTTCCGACCATCTTGTTTCTGACGACATTGGATGCATTTTCTTTGTCGGCTTGCCGTAGTAATGTTGCGAAACATTTCATTCCGGAAACGAAAGATGCCAATCCCTCGAAGAATTCGATGGTCACTAGATATTGTATTTTCTAGGTCTTTCTCCAGAGGGTTGATAGTACGAGCTCATCAACTTTCCTTTAGTTTTCTTGATACTTTGTTTATTATGTCATCTATCGAAGGATTTTCCATTTTTTCTGCATTTAACTTTACTGTCTAGCTTCCACGAGATTTGATAGTAAGCCTCCCGCCTTATATTGAAATATAAGGCCTATCTATCTATCTACCTATCTATCCTAACAATAGGTTAATCAAGGAAACAAACTAAACTACATTTTCTTATTCTTTCTAGGTTTCTTGGGTGAGACATCGAGACATTCACCTCTTAACAGTGGGGCGATACACCTATACATCGGATCAAAGGTTTGAAGCAATGCACTCCCCACATGCTGAAGATTGGACGTTACGTATCCGCTATGCGCAGCGAAAGGATTCGGGCATCTATGAATGTCAAATATCAACGACACCGCCTATAGGTCATTCCGTCTATTTAAATGTTGTCGGTAAGTAGCGTCCATTAATGTAAATGGTATACAAGCAAATCTTTATCAAATAATGGGTGCAAGGACGTATGGTACTCCCTATTGGCTGTCGGTATTCAAATTTACAACAAACCTATGTGACTTTCTGAATTAATGGCACTTAAATAGCTTTGTTTACGCGATAATCGAGCACCTCCAGGGGATCCAACGTCTTGAAAAAAGGGAATTATTTGCCCCAGCATATTTGCCAAGTAAAATATTAATAAACCCCGATAGCGTGGATTCCCAAGAAGCAATGATTATCTTATGTTTTCTTATTCTTCCTATTATTCGTTTCGAATTGAAACTTAATTATTAACATCCAGAATAAACATTAATCTTCCATTCTCAATAGCACTGCCTTCAGCACGCGCGTACACAAAGGCCTTTTATCAAAAAATTATTAAGTATGTAACTGAAATCCCATTGTTTACCTCCCAATCCACCTGCTTATCTTTTCATCCAACTTAGCTAGCAACTGAATCCACGATTCAGTAACAAATTCCCCATTGTTGTTAGTTATCTTCCGTGCTTCCTTCTTTGACCCATTACCATTTAATGCTATCCTCGTATGTACGGTGCCGCAGTAGATCTTTTCCACTGCATGTCCTTCACATAAAAATTTCATTTCGGCATAAATAAAGCATTAGCCTTAATTTTTCCACAAAGCACACGACTCTCCTACGGAAGAATAGAAGAATAAATATTGAGGGATATGTGAGGATTTAGTGTTGAGAATGAACCTAAACAAAAAAACGATGAGCCCTGCATAGGGCAGGAGGCCGAAGGGTGGATTTTTTTGTATGTTTTAATGTTTGGGCAAGGGCACTTTACTCACAGTACCAGCGGGAGGAGCTGAAAGCGCGCGGGGATGGAAGTTTTTTCGGTTTTCTAGCCTGAGGAAAAAAGGACTTTCTGTACGAGGAGAGTATGATTTAGGTAAACACACTGTTAAAGGAAAAACGGAAAAGATATTTATGTGAATATCATGAACATACAATTACTTTTGGTTATTTCAGAATCTTCTCAAAAAGGAAACATTACGGACCATCCTGGAAACTCAAAATCAAAAATTCTAATTTATTTGTGCCTTTGCCTCTCCTGTAGGCAGCTTTTTGCAACGATACTTGGTATTTCCTTCGATTTTCTGGTCGGAGGATAAGATAGAGACAAAATAAGCACGACATTCTGTGAAACTTCAGATTCCTCTGTTTTGACTATGCACAACTGCAAACGATTGGTCCTATCTCAAAAAGGACTCAAAAACTGACCCAAGTTGTATGCTATGCAGAAGGAGAAAGTGAATGTATTTTCGAATTTTTGACCGCTAGTAGAACCCAAGATAGCAGGATAGTCCTTAATACGAATTGCGGATGAGGTTCACACAATTACTTCGAGACGAAGGCAAGTGCTCCTAAAGAAAGGAAGTAAACCACGTTCAGGAAGACCAGTTAACATCTCGATTCAATACTAAAAAACCATTTATTATGAACAAGCAATTTTATATCCGTAAAAACTGTCTGTCGTCCACGCTTCAACTCAAACAGGCTTTACCACGCCCTCTTAGTCTTTTTATGCCTTTTTTGACTTTCCAAGTTCCCATATCCTCACTCATTCATACAGATTAGGTAAACCGCCCACCGTAACCTATTGAGCCGGATTTTATCCACAACCTGATGGTCATGGTATCGCTCATAGATTTCGCCGTTATGTTGGCTACATAATCGTCCATCCTCATGTAGGGGGCCAAACAATCTTCTCAGGATTCTTCTCTCGAACAAGGCCAAGAGTTCGCAATTTTTCTTGCTAAGAACCCAAGTCTCCAAGGAATACCTGTGGACTGGCAAGATCATTTTCTTGTACAGTAAGAGCTTTGACCCTATGGTGAGACGTTCCGAGCGCTATTGGCTGCCAACAACCGTGCGTGGATTTCATTATCGTAGCTGTTATCGGTGGTGATTTTCGACCCTAGATAGGAGAAATTACCAACGGTCTCAAAGTTGTAGTCTCCTATGTTTATTTTTCCCGTTTGATGTTGTCGGTTGGTTGGTTTTTGGTGTTGACGTTGCCAAGATATACTTTATCTTGCCTTCATTGATGTATAACCCAAGATCTCGTGCCGCCTGGTCGATTTAGATGAAAGCAGTTTGTACGTCTCGGGTGGTTCTTCCCATGATGTCGATATCGTCAGCATAGGCCAATAGTTGGGTGGACTTAAGTCCTCTTTAAAGAGGATCATACGTCTCGCATTTACCTCAGCATTACGGATCACTTTCTCGAGGGCCAGGTTAAAGAGGACGCATGATAGGGTATCCCTTTGTCGTAGACCGTTATTGATGTCGAATGGTCTCAAGAGTGATCCTGCTGTTTTTATCTGGCCTCACACATTGGCTAAAGTCAGCCTAATCAGCCTTATCAATTTCGTCGGGATACCGAATTCTCTCATGGCCGTGTACAGTTTTACCCTGGCTATGCTATCATAGGCGACTTTAAAGTCGATGAAAAGTGGGCGCAACTGATGACCATATTCCAACCGTTTTTCCATCGCTTGCGGCACAGAGAAAATCTGATCAGTTGCTGATTTGCCTAAAGTGCCTCTTTGGTAGGGGCCAATGATGTTCTGAGCATATGGGGCCATCTGACCTAACAAGATAGCGGGGAATCGCTTATAGATACTACTCAGCAACGTGATACCTTATATATGGCTGCACTGTGTGATATCTCCCTTTTTATGTATGGGACAAATAATGCCGGCCAGGCATTGATTCGCTGTCCCAAACCTTGAGTATAAGTCGATGAACCACTTGCTGTAATTGGTCGCCTCCATATTTAACCAATTCGGTTTTAAGGCCGATGAACTGCACGGACTGTTTCTCCTATACTTGGTGGTGGCAGTATTTGTCCGTCGTCTTCAGTTGGTGGGACCTCCAACTCGCGGATGTTCTGGTTGTTCAGTTTTCATGAAAGCACTCAACCAATCGCTCCAATATGCCCATTCTATCGGAAATCAGATTTCCTCCTTTGTCTCGGCTGGGTGAGCATCAAGGTGTATAAGGCTTCATCCTGCTGACTTATTGATAAAAGTTGCGCGCCTGGTACCGTTGCTCCCTATACTTTCCGAGTTCACAGACCTGTTGGTTCTCGCAGGCTCCCTTTTTCCCTCTGTGAAGTCGCTTCTCCGCTCGACGGAATTCGTGATAAGTCTCTGCGCGTGCCCGCGTCCTTTGAGAATGTAACATTACTAGGTATGCACGATCCTTCCGTTCCGTTGCTAGTTTACATTCATCGTCGAACCGACCGTTCCGACTTTTCTTACGGCAGGGGTCTAGTATGTTTGTGGCCGTATTAATGATAACGTTTTTCAGGTGCTTGTCAAGATCATTTGTTGATGCTTATCTCCAGGATCTCTGTTGACTGCGATTATTATGGCATCTATTTCCTCCCTTACAGGTATCGCAAAGGGCTGTATTGTGGATGCCCCAGTGTTAACTCTCACCTGATTGTCAGAGGGGATTCTGGGTGGTGTTGTTATTCGAGCTCGGAGCGCCATGCCAACGAGATAGTGATCCGAGTCTATATTGGTTCTGACATTCATCATGGCTAAGAGGTGGCGACGTTCGATCAGCACGCGGTCAATTTGATTGAAGGTGGTCCCGTCTGGAGGGGCCCATGTTTGTTTGTGGACCGCTTTCCGCGCAAACCAAGTACTTCCAACAACCATTCCGTGCGATACTGCTAACTAATCCGCATTGTATTTTGGTATAAGCTATGGGAGCCAACGTATCGTCTGAATACGGGCCCCTTCCCTACTTGGCTGTTGAAATCTCCAAATACCATTTTGGTATCATACTTGGGACAGGCTTCGAAGATCCGCTCAACTACCCCTTAGAAGATATCCTTCTCTGACTCTGCAGTCTCCTCGGTAGGGACGTGAACGGTATGCGCCTTTTTTCTTATTTCTAAATTTACCCCGCAAGCGCAGAGAGCATAGCCTTTCGTTAATATTTTCAAAGCCGATAACAGCAGATTTCATCTTTTGGCTGACTAAGAAATGTACTCCGAGCACATGGCTTACTGGATGGCCACTATAATATCTTGTATAGTGGTTCTTCTCCAGGAAAGCGGTCCCTGTCCAACTCATCTCCTTCAACGCTTTTATAGCTGGCCTATATTGGGACACGGTATCGGCTAGCTGTTTGGCAGCTCCATCTCTGTACAGGGAGCGCACGTTCCATGAGAAAATGCGCAAGTCGTTATTCCGTTGCCGGGTTCGCCGTTGTGTTATCAGTCCAGTCCGAGGCTCCTGTTGTCGCTTCGATTTTATTCGATTTTATTCGCTTCGAGGTTATTTTTCATGTAGAGTTGTCCTACCTAACCGCGAACCTGGAGGACCAGTTGGTACATTTTGTCCCGTTCTTAGGCGCGGGAAACTCGCCTTCTTCCTTCTCCGTCAGCAGTTTTCGTTAGGAAAGAACTCCTAGCGGTCACCACGTGGAGGTGGAGATATGGTTTGGTAGTAGAGCTGTTGGCGTTGGTTCAGCAGGCTTTTCCCAGGTTTTATGCTCCATCGTGAGTACCAATCCACGTTTGGTCCTGTTTTTGATAATCATCAATTCCTAAATATTGTTGCAAAGGGCTAAAGTTTGCACTTCAATCTGTTCCGGCATGATATGGTAGATGCTTGTTTAGTGTGTTCTATTTTTTCAAAATCTTACCACTGCCATTTTGTCTCCTTTACGTAACATCGAATTCATGGCAGAAACACAACCCGGATCTGTGGCTTCTCTGCTGTCAGCATATAGCAAAAACTTCAATTTGTCGCATTTCCTAAGAACGATTACAACCAAAGAACTTTACTTGAACCTCTGAAAACAAGAACCCAGAGTTGACTTAATTGACTGAACGAACAGCCCACTTCTTAGACAGTAGGTAGGTGTGGGTTATCTCAGTACAGCAGCGGCGGTTAAGGTGTTAACAATCTTTTGAGGAAATCGAGTCAATACTGACTTTCTTCATGTCATTTGAAAAAAGATCTGAGTTCTCTGCAGATATCAATACAAAACTTCCGTTATACTCAAAAGGGGAATTATCCAAAGTGGACTCGGCTCCTACCTAGGTTGGATGATTGCCCATGCATAAGTTATGTCATCCAAAATCAGCGATATACGAGTCTGATGCTATCGGACTTTCCATGGTGATATGGGCGTGTGTATACGGGGGGAGAATAACTACCTCTGAGCGCTCAGATAATAATTCTCCATTGTAATCGCGTTGTGAGGTTGACAATGGCCTCAAGGAAAACTTCTACGCGAGTGCTTTTTCTCAAAATAGGACCTACATATTCACATATTCTCTATGGCCTGTAATAAAAATGAATATATATTTTTTTAAGTAAGGAGAATGAGCGAGTCAGTGGAACCAAGTTACAAGTTAGGCTAGTACTTCCAGGGGCTAGGATGATTATTTTGAGATCAAGCAATGTCACCCAAACATGGCATTGTCTGCCCAATTAGAGCTTCTAGCAAGTGTCCTCGTTTGGTCTTTTGTGGATGTCAATTCTTTTATTTTTATCCGAGGATTTTATTAGTTTTTTCACTCAGCTATTTGAAGAATTATGTAAATGGTCAGCAATTTGTGTCATTTTTGAGGTTCTAAATTGTTCATCCGCAGTTCATCCTCTAAATTCAAGCAAGAGATATTGAATTTTCGGAATTCTCTCTTGATTGAATAATTTTGTTTCTCATGACAAGGAGTAAATAGTCTGATGCTCCTTTCTTAGTTGAATACATTTCGTACAAATTGTTAAACTTTTATAGTTAGGGTAGGACTTAGCCTATCCTATTTTGAGTATAACAATAATAATAAAATTCTGTACCCGAGTGCGCGATTGTGAAGGGAAATCCGCGACAGATCGCACCGTCCTCCCTCCCTGCCTTTGCATCCTCAAGCCATCATATTGGGGGATGTTTCAATTTCCTTTTTTAATCATAGCGTGTCTTATCAAAACAACAGTTCCTAATCTAAAAACCAAAATCTATCTCTCTTTCGAATTCAACCGATCCACATCAAACCTCATCAGCCGGATCGGATCCCGTTAATTCCTGATCCCAAACTTCAAACTTCAAACTTCAAACTTCAAATTCTAAGCCTGTGCAACAGAAGCAAAATATTGCATCAAATTTGTTACATCTCCAAGGACAATCGTTTTGCCTATGGTCAATACTATGTAACCTGAACAAGTTTAAGGGCATCAACGATCAACGTACATTTTGTCCGGTCAATGCTGCTTGCTACATTAGACAATTGTTATTAAATACAAATTGGAATTTGTTTAGGGATTTAGGGGAAAGCTCCCAATTGTTGGTATTCCTTTTATTTTTTGATAGGAAATCATTTTAAATGTTGGATATAAATGAATGTCGGGATGGGAATCAATAAATTGAAAGGAACATATTGCGAAAGCTAAGGGGTGTTCAAACGGAAGAGAAAGCGGAAATACTACATATTATCATATTAAATGCATTCTCTTCTAAGATTGTTCCTACAAGAGCCAAACGAAATACGGCACATGTCGCAAGGCTGCGAACACTACCACCTGTCTCCCAGTCTCGCATCTAGAAAGTTCTGCCTACCTGAATATAGATGACATCCCACAGGATATTGATGATCCGGTCACTTCCAACTGTCATGTTTTCCAACATTTGAAAACAAATTCCTCTCGCAGAAGCAGATTAATCAAAGAAATGTTCGACAAGCGACATGTTTTGTCCACTTTCCTAAAATCGCTTATTTCGAATCGAATCGCGTCCATATTATATTTTTCAGATTCAAATTTACGGTGGCTGAAGAGTCGTTCCCAATAGATATGGCCCAACCTGATGAGAACCTTGTTCCCAATATACAAAAACCGTTTTTTTTTTGTTATCTTATCGATAGGTATCCTACTCCACTGTGAGGCTTCCATCATCTTGCGGTCTGACACTAGGGTTCTAGCCAGCATAGAGACTTACCAATACTGGAAATCTAACTGCCAAAATGATGGGTAGAATGACTGCCTAAAACAATGTATCCCTTCGGTGACGGGAGTGGTTTTCACAACATTTTTGTTCATTGCTATGCCAAGTCAGTGATGATATTGTAAAGAGGAAGAGAGTAATGCTTTGCCCGATATTTTCCACAAGCGACCACACTTAGTTCTTAACAAACCTGGCTTTTTTCAAGGTTATTTCGATGTCGCTTCAAACAAGTCGGGTGAGGTAACATAGGCATCCATTCCATCATCATCATCAAGCCTAACCTTCAGTAGGCAAAGGAGCTCGAAATCGTACGTCAGGCTTTGAGTTCAGAATATACTCTCTTGAAGTTTCCGAAACATAAATAAGACTCCTCTGAGGTACTGAGATGCCGAACTAGTTCAACTGTCAATACACGCTACTATTTCTTGATGGTAAGTTATTGGTAGTAGTTTGAAGGCGGTCACGCGTATCCTTCTATGTACCCTCTTTATAATAACAACAAATTTATCCGTGACTGCACGCAACCTAAAGAAGAGCATTAAAGGTCAGAAAACAATCTTTTCAAATATATCTGAATTTCTTTATAAATACAAACAACTGCGAAGCTTCTTCAACTGAATAAAAACAAACTCAAGCAAATACAAACAGTAAGTCCTTTAAAGAAATTGAAGACACGTGTTGTTGAACGCTCATCGCGCTTCCTATGAAATCTACAAAATTAGATTTAATTCAAAGAATTCAATTGACAAATAATCTCGATTACCGCCGTCTGAATATGCCTTTGATGTCCACTTCCATAATAACATCTACTCTCCAGGCATTCATTCTTGAAGTATTATCCCAAATATCTTGCGACTGACTATGATTAAGGAGGAACTATCTTTTGGTTGAAAATCTCTGAATCATTAAAATCTGAATGAGATTCGTATCCCCCACTCCCCCGACTCTCTCTTCGTCGCTGAATTTTAAAAAGACAATTCAGATAATGGCATTCAATCTTATTCAACAAATTTTAACCGAGAACAGGATAACAAATGGATTCAGGCAGTGAACATTCTTGGGCGTATGTTTATTTCCGCTGCTCCAAGGACAGCACTCCCAGCAGGACTATTTATTAGTTCATATTTCGAGCTAAAGAGCCACCAAGTATATGAAAATCATGACCAGTTAGCCATTAGAGTAGATTTATGATGGGAATGTGGCTTCTCCGTATATCTTTTTCTGGTGAGCATATTTTATCATTATATGACGATGAGTTTCTTGTGGTGAAAAAATAATATTTCGAGACTGATGGTATCATACATCATATTCACGTTGATCTAAGTTTGAATACCAAATGAGGAATTGAGTGATTTGATGGTTAGCAGATGGTATAACTTATCGACAGTCTTCAACCGAGTTAGAAATATTCAACAAAACCTGATATGCATAAACGCACCCTTTTGCCGCGAGAGGTATGTAAAAGCTATTTTAAGAGCACAGAGCATAAGCACCTGAGTCTACAAAGAAGATTTACTAAAAACATCCCTACCTATAGCTGCTTCAACTTTTGAAGCTGAGGGAAATTCTTTATCTAAGGAAGAACTAATGGTGGTGTTTAATGTGTCCGTCCTCAGAGCCAGAGTAATATTCGGCGATAAGAACGAAATGCAATGTCTAGTTCGGCCAACGAGACTAGGCGGGACTTCTTATCTTTGACGGGTAGAGTCTTGGGAAGCTCACTTAGCGGACCTAATATGCCAAAAGTACTCGGAATGGAGCGGCGATAAAAAATAAGCATTCCTACAATTTAGCTCAGCCGCTACCTCTTGTCTCGGAAAATCTTCCTTCTTAATCTTGTGCGAAGGGGGTCTGATACCCTCTAAGGAGGCTATGTAGCCAAGGTATTCTACTTCGTTCCTCTCCAGCATCCATTTGTTCGGGTTGCCGGAGATAAGGTGAAAAGGACCAGTTCAAAATCTGCGTCCCCATCTCAAGTCACAAACATGTAATCCAAATAACACTGCGGAAACCAACACTCCCACAGGAGATAATCCATGGTGTGTTGGAGCGTCTAGACTGGGTTTTTGGGACGACAATGCAAATTCAAAGAGGATGAATGCTGTCGGAATCCTCGTCTGCCGAATATCATTCTCTCTGATCGAGATCTTATTGAAGGCCTTGCGTAGGTCTACAGAGAGGAGACTTTGTCTCTCACCTCTCGATAATAGAGGGCAAGAAATGGTCGGAAGTGATGCTAGCGTTCAGACGCCTGTTAGTCGCCGATGATTCGCCATGTGCCATCTGCTTTTGAGACTAGGTGGAGTGATCTGACCCACTGGTTTTAGATGGTAGAATGAAGTGCTCCTCTGTTAATCACGAAATTGCCCCTTGGCGGTTTCAAAGCGAGATTCAATAAGTCTGCATTAGTGCTCGAAGGCTGGGGGCCGGATGGGGGAACCTCATGACTGGCCGGGGGGAAGACCTAACGGCGGTTGAATTCTTCTTCTAAAGGTGCAGCTCTTTTTGGAAAATAAAAACCCTTACACGTTGCCGTAGTAAGTAAACTCAGACAAAGAATCCTGTAAGTGGCTTTGTATGTCTATGATGCATCCATGTCTGGGGTGATGCACTGAAAGGGGCGCGGACACCGTGGTGGGGATATTCGTTCTTCACACAAAACGTCATTTCAGTTGCAATAGAGCAGCGGGACATGCAACAACGTTTGTGTGTATATGACAGATTCATTAAAACTGGTGAGTCTGTTACAGCTACGCAGCGATTGTTTCATTTATAATTCAGTGTTGGTCAGCATGGAGTTGTTCCCATTGGAACACTATCCTTAGATGGGTCAAACCCTTCAGATCAACAGGTAACATAATAGATAAGAAGCATACAGACCCGAGACGCAAGTGTAACTACTCCAGAAAATGTTATAAGAGAAGAGAGAAGCGGTAATCAGAAGCCAAGAACGGTCAGGCTAGTGAGCTAAGAATTAGTTGTGAGTCAGTTCGATGAAGATACCTCAAGAGCCCTGTCTATAGCCACAAATCGCAAAATGTGGATGCGTTAAAAAATGCAAACTTCTAGAAATTGCTATCCCCCCTGCAGAGATGTTGGTCCGTGTGATGACAGATTTCGATAAGAGGTCTAAGTCGTGCATCGTACATGATGGACATTACTTTGACAGTGCCATTTTTCCTAAATAAGTATAACTTACACTAAAATGGCGAGTAATAAACATTCATCAATTTGGAAATTAGTTGAGTATTCTTTATATCCCTTGTGTCACGTTGTATTAGGAAGTAGGGAGATGACAGAACCTGAGTCGATCAGGAACTTGATGAAGGTGTTGCGGTGAAGTACGGAGGGTGTTATAGTGAAATATTGTGACGATAATAGCATCGACCTCTGCAGTGTGAGTCAGAAGCGGATTTGCCAGTTTCACTAAGGCTACTGATGAAGGAACAGCCCGTCCTACTTTTCTACGCCTGCGAACTATGCGTTTGCTGATTCTAGTAGCAATTTGTTTTGGTTGCCCAGTCTTGGGTGGCTGCATCGTTTCTGTCTTGAGTATCCTTGATACTGCAACTCGATGGCAGGGGCAGTTACGAGATTAGTTAAGCTATGCTAGACTAGGTCTAGGCGCTTAGCCATAGTGCCGGCATCTGCTGGAAACACGAATAAGGGACACCGCTAACGCATAGCGATTGCAGGAGCAGTAAAACCAGTAATCTCATCCATAGCGCGTCTACCCTGATCGCCAATCCTGCTAGCACTCACTTCAGCGACAGGAGCTGTGGAGGCCTCCTAAAGCTAGGGTCTTATTGGGTAAGTAGAATATGTAGCTCCGAGCCTGATGAATATTAAATAAGGTTGAGTGCTGCTATCTTCACATGAGAGTACCTGTTGCCTCCCATTGGGGTAAGGTCGAAGGAAGAAATGACTGTTTCTTACTCCCTTTCCTCTGGATGGATGCAATGAACATTGAACCCCGCATTCTCCTTCAAGGACCACGGCCTGGGATTCACTGCCCATAAAGGCAGAAGATGGCAACATGACAGAGTTTCGATGCCAATCTGGAGCTTCTTCGGCTCATTTCAAGTCAGGAACTGGTCGCCGTTGTCGATCTTTTTGGTCTCTTGCACTCGAATAGCCGGTAACACTTCTTTCCCGTTGAAATCACTGACGCCGAGTGCTGCTTGAAGAAAGTGGCGACCACGTACTCATTCATGTTTATCGTATACGTTCCAGACTCAACGATGAAGGATGCGTATCGATGGTCGCTCCGCTTATCGAGGCCACCAATATAGGAACAAAAAGGCTCACCTAGAAAAAAAGGTCTAACATTCAATATAATATTAAATCGTAGAATTCCAACTCAGAACGAAAAACATCCGATTCTGGCAAGAGAGAGAAATCTCCATGGACGCATTCCTATTATCCTCCTCCTGTTAACCTCGAGGGATCGTCCGGAATTTCCTAATGACAGTACGAAGACTCGATTTTAAACTGCCTAAAGGATGGCGTCACTCTCGTTTTTGGTTTCTGCTTTCGATCTATGTTCTGCTTTTGATGCAGAGTTTTCATTGGAGGTGTCAACCCCCTCATCGTGGGTTTTTCATTACATTGCAAATTCATCAATTTTGTTAAGTACTCCCCGTGGTAACGGCTTGAAAACATAAGCAAGATGTTTTGCGAAGATGCTTACTCTCAGTTTGGAGTTGTCAATCCACTTTCTGGTCTCTTTACACTTTTGGAAGCTTTTTACAACGCATAGTTACTGAAGTTGTCAGCAGTCAAGTGACGTGAAAATCATCCAATAAACCAATTTTCAAAATAATTATTTGAAGTTGCTTTGTCAACTGGATACCGTGGCAATGCCATGTTTTCCTTTTTGTACTGTTAAATTTGTCATAGAAGCGAGAAGAGAATTTATTATACCTTCCGCCAGTTGAGTTCTTCAGTGCTTGTTGGACATCAGCAGTAAATTGGTTCATCTCCATGTCGATTTGTTGGACCGTTTGAAGCTAGATGCCAGGCTAATGTCCCAACAAGCAATAGTTAGTTACCACAAGAATTTGAAATACCAATCTCTGAAGTAAACGGATTTTACTGGGTAACTAGCCTGCCTCCTGAGTCATTAATTTGTTTGTCCGTGGCCATGTTTTTTGGGTTGGCAATCTTTTCACTAGCAGGTTTGGAATCTGTTCTGGCGAAGTTTTTCTGACTCCCTCTTTTGGTGCAGAGGATTCTCTATCCCCTTGGGTGTAAAAATATCGTGACAGCGTATATTTATCAAATACATAATGTCGGATCGATATACCGCAATGAAATATTTGCTGCTGTTTCGTCCTAAATCTAAACTGTCAGCAGGAGATACACGATGTGATCGAAAGACGAAAGTGCCAATAAATACACCAAGGAAGGGTGACAATTCCATTACTGGGTACACGTCATGCAGTGAAATCCGCTATCCCTAGATGGCCGGCGAGTGGGTTGCACCAAGACCACTTGCTGCAGAACATAAGAGAAGGAGTACGGGTATCTAAGGAAGTTCTGGGGGAAGTTGAAGCGCATTTAAGCAAACTGCGAACTTATGCGCCATCGCTCACAGTTTGCTGGAATCCGCTTGACTTGCTTTGATACCCGTATTCCTTCTTTCGTTTTGTGGTTGACGTGCTATACTCCACCAAGGAGTAAATACGCCGATGACACAGGATTATTTGCGGTGTATCGTGAATGATTATAGGAAGCAATCAAAGCTGTTAAGAGCTGGCTTGATAGCGCTGAAGTGTCAATTGTAGAAGAGAGAATGGAAGGATCACGCTCCCAACAGAGGCGGCAATGATATCAGCACCTCCAAGCCTACCATCAAGTACTTGATAGACACAAAGTACAGCTTCTAGGGTAAGCATTGCTCTGCTAATGATATAGATATGCGAAAGGACCGTGGCATACCTGCAGGCTATTTGTGTCAAGGGTGATGAGTTCCATCTTGCCCTACACAGCTTTAGTTTGTAAAACGGCGTCACATATCTAACGTAACGCACATGAACTGAGTGCGGCATACAAAATAATAGCCCCAAAAGTGTGTTTTGCCTTCATGCTCGTCTAAGGTAATGCAACATTCACTACTTCGGAAACGATGCAGTTTCACATCTTGGCAAACGGATGTTGAATGAGCTTAACGTAAAATCCATCTCCCCACGACCTTAAATAAAAAACGCCGAAAGGAAAAGACCTATATGTAGATGGCAAGAGCTGGGAACTCCCTGGAAACAATCAGTAAACAAGCTAACCTCTACCATCAAAGATATGTTGGAGAAATATCTGTGTCAAATCAATTATAATTTCAAGAGGTTTCTTACGCAAAATGGAAGCTATCGACAGTACCCCTACGGGTTTAAATTGTACACTTGACTTTATCGTCCTAACTGCGGTGGATTCCGGAAGGACCCAGAGCACTGCCTGAGATTTGTGGTATAGAGGAGGAACCTAAGGGAAGATCTAGGTAAGGTACTGCTACCAGAAAACCTGGGCTCCGGAATGCTGGTATGTCAAGAAGATTGGAACGCAATCAATTCTATGATCGCATCTATTCAGTTTAAATTAAGAAAAACTTAGAAAGCCAAAAAAGAACGGTTAATAATATGACAAGTAACGCTTTTTTGAATCCATTAAAATGATACCTAAATTGTGACCCTATATTCGTTTAGTTTCATGACAGTGAAACCGTGGATAAAAAACCAACTTCAGCGGTTAACAATTTTTTTCGGCTAGGGTGCATGTGTACCTGAATGATCTTCCTAAACTTTAGGTTTGACGGCTTGTTTCATTCCCATCCTCCCATTTTATCCTTCTGCTGTTTCTTTGCTTTCTGCCAGTTAGTAGTAGTAGTAAATAGGTGCGTAGGCATCAGTGGCCACTCCGAGGAGCCCAATTAGCACTGTGGTGCCAGGTTTTGATGCCACAAACTTCCAATCTTCAGAGCCAGTCCGCAGCATTCACGAAGGAAAGCAGCTCTCCCACCCTGCACCTAGAAATCTCTCTGAAGTCCCCAAAGAGTGGTTTACGCAGTGTCCGTAGTCGACCTGACTCTAGCTAGAGCTAGTTGGGGCGTGCTTCTGTCCACGGCTCTTGTCAAATAGCTGCCTCCCAGATCCGACTGAATTATCCTGGTGCTTACCATGGATGTAATCCATTGCGTAAGATGCCCCTCCAATCCAATACTGGTCAAAACTTCCTGAGTGGCATTGATACTAACGTTGTTATACTGCTTGTACTACTGTGACCGCTCAACCATGCCAATTATCTCGTAGAGAGCGGTTTCGGTGGATTTGCCATTGAGGTAAGCATGAGGGAACTTGGAGAAAAGCGTTCTCTCCATAATCTTCCTTAAGTGGATGCCCAGGACGCGCCCTAGGGACTTCAGCACGAAAGAGGTGAAGCAAAAGAGATGAGCTTCGGCAAATCTCAACAAGTCACGGCAAAACCCTTTCCTCCTGCTTCTGTAGCATAACTGGCATTGTGCCATCTGGGCCTGGAGATTTATATGTGGAGAAGCTGTTTATAGCCCAACCGATCTTATCCTCAGTAATTGCGGATTTGGTAGTCTGGCATGGCTGGGGTGCAAACTCTGCAAGCAAGGCTCTCACTCACAGTCCTCCTCGCTGGCGGTGCGTCTGAACCAGCAGCTCCAGGGTTTCACTAGAAAATTCCATCCAGGAGCCTCGCGGATTGACTCCTATGTTCCTTGGACAGATTCTTACTGAGCCTCTTGAATTTGCTGGTGCATTCAATGTTCTGACAATAGTCCAACCAAGACCGCTGCTTGGCGGTAGTAGTAATTTTTGAAAATATCTTTCCTTGGCTTTTTCTTCAATGGTAATCTCTTAGCTTTCACTTGTTTAACTTAGGAAATTATTTCTTCTTCCAGAAGGGTTTTGAGTTAGTTATTCCTGCTGCTGAAGACGGCGTCCACACCATGCCCCCCAGTCTTCCCTTCAACGAAAGGCAAATTCTTCGTCTGGGCTGGTGATGCGAAGTACCAACCGGACTGCCGGATTGCCTACCTTTGGAACACGTTCCTTTCGCTAATCAAGCTGCTGATGGTGTGGTCGGAATAACCATTCAGTCTGGCAGCCTCTTTCATTGCTCCCTCCGAGGCAATGGGAAGGGTTAGCATCCGTTGTGAGAGGCGACTTTGAGCTGATAAGCGTGGATCGAAGTGTTATGGATAACCCAACGTTATTAATTTTTCTGAAGATTTCCAGGTCTACTTTCTTTTGATTCCTCTTCAGCAGCAGGTTCGAGAAAGGTAATTGAATTTAATTTTCCATTTCCATGGTGACTCGTGACTGGGGTGTAGTTTATTGAGGAAGTCGAGCGTCGTTCCCACATTATCTTTCTTGATGACAGGTCAAATACCGTCCACATACCTTCTCTAAAATTTTGTCATCCGATCCGGTAAGTTAACTTCGCTTCCAAGTTGGTCATGAATATTTCATTCTCTTATGAACGGAGAAAGGGGGTTCCAAATTGGAGGCTCCTTTTAGCTGTCCATAATACTCACCCCTGAAAGTGAGGCAGTTTTCTTCCATATATATTTTAACTAGCTTACCTTACCTCACATTACTTCTCCATTGTGGATCCTCCTCTTGGTGAAGAAACCAGTCCTCTACTAAAGCGATCGCTTCTTTGACTTGGATACTTGGAAAAGAGCCTTGACGTCGAAAGACACTTAGATTTCCTCTTCATCGATTTCCTCAATCAATTGAAGAGCATTGGGGAGTTCGCCTGAATTCTTGACCGACAGAGTTTCAAACTGTTTTTCCATATTTTGGAAGTCCTCTACTAACCACTTAGCAATTTGATGCGTGGGAGACATTTCTGTAGAAATGATTTCTCTCCTTGGTTTATGGATCTTTGCCTGCTTTATGGATCTTCGGGAGTCTTTGAATCCTAGGAAGTGCTGAGTTTCAGTTCTTTCTTTCACTTTGGTGAGGGGGTAAGTGTTGGAGTTGGAATGTCGAGGTTGCCAGACTGAATTGTTATTCCAACTATACCATCAGCAGCTTGATTAGCAAAAGGAAGAGGACAAGCACTCATCAAGCTGACCCCGGATTAATAGCCTAGACGGAGGATAGCTTTGGATTTCAACGAGATTTTCTTTTCGGTGAAAAGAAGGCTTGGGAAACATGGTTTTGACGTCGTCTTTAGCAGCAAGAGTAACTAACTAAGGGCTTTGAGCCCTTCTGGGGTTGACCAAAGATCCAATGTATCAAATGTCCGAGTCTCAGGTGTACGAAATTTCCTGCGTTGGATGCAGGAAAGAATACATGGAAGAAACCAAAAAGAACGTGGCAATACGTTTTAGGAAACATTTAAAGAAAGCAGAATTGGTGGAAAGAAAGTGTGCGTCGTCTTTCAGATCAAAGGTAGCGGAGCATATCGACCTAAATAAACACAAGGTTTCCAAGAAATACGTATGGTTGGTGAACTGTATAAGCGATAGGAGGAACTTAGACGTAGCGGAAAGTATAGACATTTACAAAACACCGAAGGATGAACTTCTCAACGGGGATCAAGGCGTCGATTATCAAATATGCTGGATGCACCTTAAATAGGCTTTAAATAGGAATTGCAACGATGTTGATGGACGCAAGAGCACACATCAATCCTGTATCTGTTGTGGGACATCATAGGCGAATGAAAAGAAAATTGGTACCTACTCCTAGCCGAAATGATTGAAAGCATGCTTAACTTAATTCCATAAATATCTGTGACAATTGAGCTCAAATATGGGTTACAAAGGACCTCAAGTACGGGCAAAGTACGTTCAGGTCAATATTTAATTCCATACTCACGATATATATATTTTTACGGAAAATCCTCCTGACTTCCGGTAGAACTAGCAAAAACCTTTCCAACAAATAATCTCACACACGTAACTACCTACGGAGCTGAATTTCCATTTGAACTGCAAAAACTTTTCCTTGACATCATCCATAGTCCTATAAAAACTCATCCCTGGAAAATGTTATTATCGATTTGCCGTTTCCCATTCAAATTCCAACATTGAGTGTCGTTTATGTTAACTTTACGAGCAACTATGCGTTCGACATTTACATTTACCCCCTTCACATTTACCCTATCGAATGAACCAAATCTAACCCCGTCCCAATTTCATCCTCACAATATCGATCATCGTGTGCTCCTCTGCGGAATAGAGGGTGGAAAAGGAAAATTGAAAATCAATCAGTCTCAATGACAATCGAGTATTCCCATCACATTCACATATATTTCCTAGGATTTAAATGTATTGAAACGGTGACAAGGATACTCTCCAGAAGCAATCAATGGAAACATGATAGCCTCCCAGGAAGCCTAGTCACTCAGTTGTTCACATTCTCACTCAAAGAGCTTTTGTTCCGGATCCTGGAAAATCCTTTGAATCCCGGACAAATCCTGTATGAATCTGCTCGTTGGTTGTATTCAAATTTCTCTAGAATATGGCCCCGGTGTACACAGCAACGATTTGGATGCCCTATTGACCCAGAATTGGCAAAGATATTCATTCATCATCATCATCATCGTCATCGATGATGTCATTGTCATATCGGGGGAGTGTGTTCATTTCGTGATTCCTCCTAGATGAAGTATGCAAATCCACGGTGGAAAGGTGAGAGCAGATCGGATGGGTTGATTAGAACATGTGTTGCTGGATAATTTGGTCCTGAAATGGGAAGGAAGGTTTAATATAAGACAAGGTGATCACCTGGAAAATCCCACCTGAAGTGAACGGATTGGTAGTGCTAACGCTAAATGTGGTGAAAGAAATCTGAAGAATCGAGGAAGGATGAAAGGTTCAGAAGATAAATATATGGTTCATCGTGGATTTGGAAGCTTCGCCTTGAGGCATGAACGGAGTTGAAATTGTGATATGGGATCATTAATTCAAGTGAATAGAAAATTGGAAACTTATTTGAAATGTTCACTCTTCTAGAAACGTAATCCTGAATGTGTCACTTTTATTGTAGCTGTGACTTTTGTTTCCTTTTAAGATACTTTTAATGTTTGGCTCAATTGGACGTAAATATGAAAATAACTATAAAAATAATTAAAATCTAGAGCTTCATACTTTCAACTATTACTAGGGTAGGTGAATGCGTTTACGCACAGAATATTGTACTCCCGCAAGAGTAGGCTGTCAGATTACCGACTAAACACCTCCCTGTCTTCAAGGAACTAGACTGGAACCGTATGGCACATTACTTCGAGCCGGCCCTACCGCTCTCCCGGCTGTGGGAGCCTTCAAGTCGAGGAATCTCTTTCACCAACGGGAGGGCAGGAAAGGAAGGGAGTTCTTAGTTCAGGGAACCTCTTGCCATCTGATCCTTACGGCGGTCGATTTCGATCTTCTTCGTAATAAGAAGAGCCCGAACATAATGCGTAACACAACTCCAGCTTCCAGCGTTTTTCAGCATCTCTCTGAAAATGTCGTTTGGACAGAGCTCCCCTGTGTCCGCGTAGAGCTGCTGACGAAAGCCGTCCCACCTTTTGCAAGAGAAAAAGGTGTGTTCAGCGTCGTCCGCCACTCCATTGCAGAACACACGGTCAGGAAACCGCACCTTCCCAACCTTGTGCAGGTAAGACTTTTCAGTCTTACCTGCATGCTTCCATCACCGATTAGAATTGGGTAACGAAGTAATAAATCTCACCGTGCATTCGGTTCAGCCATGGGTCTAAATTGTCGATGAGCCGCGCAGTCCATCAGCCTCTTGGCTGTGGCAAGGAGGGTAACGGAGATCACTCCCGCGATAACCATCACCTATTGGGGTTTACCCTTATGAACCTTTGTACCATTTAGATATGGATTCAACTTGCCACGATTGGGTTTATAACTTCCCTTGATCGGAAATTTTGTCCAGCAGAGAGAGCGTGAGATTTGCAGACTATGTACCATTCCTTCTATCCTTTAAAATTAATATGAATTGAGAGTAGGAGCCCTGTCTGTTCAAATAAGAGCTCCTGCTTTTTTTCTAAACAAAAATATAAGGTAAACTATATCCATCAGCATGGATATATGGATGTTCTTGTCTAGCTTTCCCTTTACCGCTCGCGCGCAAGAAGTTGACGCCAACGTCCCAAAAAACATAGGAAGACTTGACTGAACATGCAAATGTAGAGGCGGATTACCAAAGGTAAGAAGCAGGATCACAGCATGCGAGGATGTGTGAAATCCCAGAACTTCACTTTTTTTTTGTTTAAAGGGTTAAGTAATTTCGGCACTCAAGTATTTAATAAGCGATTGTACTAACCCCTTCAGCCAATCACAAACATCCATGACTATAGCCGGGATTCGAACCCGGGGAACGACGTCGAGATCTTGAAACTGACACTTCAACCATCTTGGCCATTGCGCCGGCCAGGACTTCATTAGCATGTGGACTGAGCTCTAACAAAAGGAGTTAAACATTGTTTTAATAACAAAAGAGTTTCTAGACTGTCCGATGGTGTTGCTAGCGACGTTAGCCATGCTAATGAGCAATTTTGCTACTGAGCAGTTGAAGAAGTAGAGGCAACATTTCCTAACGACTCTACAGGGTTGCTTCTTCCTTTCATTCGTAAATAATGGGAATTTTAGAACTTTTCCACTGGAGGTTCCACTGAATAGAAATAAGGCATGACCATTATAATTCCGAAAATGTGACACCCATCTCGGTTGCCCTTTGTTTGGGATTCCCTTACGCTAAGCACGTCAGCATCGTTCAGATTATTTTGGAATAGAGTGCCAAATTTACATCACCACTAACCATTGCCTGCTGTGCATCGAATTCGAGAAGGCTTTCGGTTGCCTGGACAAAAATCTATTTCAGATGCACGTTTACATAAGAGGGCATTCTGGGGAAATTAATCGCTATTACTAAAGCGACATATGACTCCGTAAAATCTCAGTCAAGTTTGAAATCCAAAGCCGAGTCCTTGTTACCGATACTTCTGCTTCTGGTTGTCGGTAAAGTCGTTCAGGCTGCCTCGGTTGAAGGGTCTGGATTGTTTCAATCAACTATCTGATCTTTCCTTAAACATCTCGACTACACAGTTTATACGGGCTCTAAGTCCTGGACTTTGATCAAATGACTCTGGATTTTAAAACGAAAGGAGGCAGATGCAGGTGGGAGGTAAAAATCTACGCCATTGCACTCTTCTTACTTAGATCAGGGGATAGAATACCGAGGACCTCAAATAGTTTGATTCTGCTGACTTTGGCACCGCACTGGAAGCTAAATCTGCCTACCTTCGCGAATTCAACACCAACATCAAGTTGATACTGGTTCTCTCTATACTGTGAATGGCAAATGCCGGCCGCTCTTGCTCGAAAACTTCAAACTTTCTTCACCTCAAGCCTGAGTCGTGTTACTCTGTTAATAAAAAGGCGAAAGTGACGGTGGATAGGTCACAAATTGAGAATTACGAAGTATGCCATGAAATGGAACCCACTGTAATAGGATTATCGTGGAGTAGGCCTTCTTTGAGCTCCATTGCCCATAACACGGGAAAAAATGGGGCAGGCTTCTCTGAAAGTTGCAAGGGAGACTGAACCACATTGGCGGGAATAAAAGACGAAAATGGATTGGGGCGCAATGTTTTATATAGAGGTTTATAGCTACCAAATGTATACAATAACTTCACTGAAAGAGGAAATTCATTAACACATTCTGTTGAATATTGATGTCCTACAGCCTCGTGATAAGCCTCAAGCCTCCGGAAGTTTGCAAGAAGCACTATTTTCTCTAGGGAAACATACAAAGCGATCTTACTGGATATATTCCTTCCTCTCTCGGCCGCTTCTCTTCTAGTGAAAGTTGTGGTAAAGAATGGACGCAATGTGTGTTTTTAAAGAGCAACGATTGCCTTTCGCGAAAAACTACTTTTTAACAGAAGACGGTTTTCCAATGAACAATGCCATTGATATTACTTTTATTAAGCTTTGTCGCCTATTGCCTTATGTTGAAAGAAAACCTAGAAAAATTCAGGTTTAAAGCGACAAACTATATCTGCCAGAGGATGTAATATAATATTTTCCCTCGTTTGAAGATCGACTCTCAAAATTTGGACTACAACAGCCAGTCTTATTCGTCATTCCATTTCTTGGGATTTGTCATCAGAAGAATTGGCGATAACTATAAGCCAATTTCCATTGCTCAGTTTATTTTGGAATACAAGGTGATAAGAGCTAACCTACCTATATCAAGTAAACACTTCACATTAGATGACGGGAGACATTTCCTTTACAGTAAGGTAGGTAGATAGGGTATCAGTGGCCGCTAATAGGGACCCCAATCAGTGCCGTTCCGGTACCACGAAGTCCTAAGACCGCGATTGCTATTATAAGAGAAAGGAGGTAGAGTACAGTTGGCTCAAATCCTCATATTCAGTACATAGCAGTCATAAACGAAAACAGTTCTCCCACCCTGTAGCTAGAAATTTCTGAAGCCCCCAAAGAATGGTTTACCTAGCGTTCGTAAGTTGACTCTAGCTAGAGTTGGAAAATCACAAAGGAAATGCCTGATGGTTTCCTCCTCCTCTCTGCAGCTTCGACAATACCAATTGTAGGGTATGCTGTGCCTGGCCGCATGCTCCCAGTGAACCAGTGGCCAATACAGACCGCCGTTATCTTGTAGGCATTTGTACGTATCTGGCACGGGAGCTCTCGCGTTCGGGTTTTGTTATAAACTGCCCAAATCCACCTCGATTTAGCGCAGACGGTAAGCCTTTACCATCTGAGGTCTGCAATGGCTAGGTACTGCTGGTAGATCCCACCTTTGACAGTCGCCACTGGATACAGACTGTACCCGCAGAAGGACTGTGAAGAATATAATCCCGTCTATCCAGTCCGTCTGCCTGCTCATTCCCCTCAATGTTCCTATGATTGGGAACCTAAAAAAGAGTGACCTTGACTTTGACGCCCAAACTGTTCAACGCGTTTCTGCACTGCCCCACCAATTTTGAGGATGTCGTCCCTTAGTACAAGACCTTAATGTCCGCGTGTCTAGAACGGCTATGCTGCGCTTGGGGCTCCGATCATACCCCAACAATCGACAGGGTTTCGGTATCGTCAGTACTTCCACTTGGAAAACACCGCCAAAACCTGGAAGACAATACGACACGGATACATTGTATTATTCAAGAAAACGCACCGACTCCATCTCGATCACAGATAGAGTGACTATTGCCGTAGGACGTCACTGTCCAGCATCCAAACTCACGTAATCTGACGTAATCTGACACAACGTATTCAATGTGGTGGTCTAGCAAGAGAGGATGCAAGACTACATTGAGGGAATCTGCCAGGGAGAACTGCAAAGCCCCGGTAGTACCTGCACACGCGGTTTTTGAAATCCTATTATGCTTCATTCTATTGAAACTTTTGTCCAAAACCCGCTGCCATACAATAGAACCATGTGTTAGGATGGAACGCACCCCAGTTGTGTACATCCAGGGAGCCAACTTTAGTCTGAGACCCCATTTCTTTGCAAAGGTTCTCTTGCAGGCATAGAAGGCTATAGAGGCCTCCTCATCTCTTCTATATTAAATCTCCAATTTAGCTTTGGATGCAGGATTACACCCAGATAATTTGCATTGGAGGAATGAATCAATCTTTGTTCTTTAAGCCGCGGTAGGTGGAATTCGGTTGCTGGTGTGTTGAATAGTATCAGTTGAATTGGTTAGTGATTGGGTTTATGCCGTGTCTGCATTTTGCGACCCACATTCCACAACATTCCTTATGTGATGTCACTCATAATGGAGGGAAATATCACTGATACTATCATATTATCATCAAGTCATCTGCGTATGCCACCATTTTCACCCCGCTCTTGTCCAATATTCGCAAAATTTGTTTCATCACTATTAACCAGAGCACGAGAGAGATGGCGCAACCCTGGGGAGTGCCTTCGTTCACAGCTCTGTCAAGTGGTTACCTCTCAGATCCGACTGGATTATCCTGGTTGTTATCCATGATTTTATCCAATGCATTGTTGAATGTTCCTTCTTCCAAGGAGGTAGCTAGACTATGCTGCTTGTACTGCAGTGACCACTCAATTGTGCCAATTATTTCGTAGAAAGCGAGTTCTGTGTATTTGCCTTTTAGGTTGGCAGCCTGGGACTTAGATAAAGGTGTTCTGTCCATAATCATCCTTACGTGGATCTCCATGACGCGCTCCAAATAAGACCTGTGCTATCTTATAGATGAGAAAAATAGACCCTAACACAAACTTTCGGAAAACGGGTCAATACCTTTGAAAGGAGGGTTCTGAGAATTATAAGAGCTAAACGAGAGGAGGACCAATGGCGAATGAGATACAACTATGAGTTATACCAAATATTTGACAACTCTGAACTCTCCAAATTAATATAAGGCCGAAAGCGCTGGGCAGATTCTCTTGACGAAGACAGCGCATCACTGCGCGTCCTCCAGATCGATGGATCGAGATAGTCGGATGAATGACATCTTAAAGACCAAGACCCGAAATGGATTGTAGAGCTTCGATGACGACTGGAGCTGGACTGCTGGATAAAAGGCTGAGAAAACTGGGAAAGCATCGTGAAAACCTTTGAACAACTTCGAATGCCGACATCTCCAGGAATGCTTCGAAGTTATAGGTTTTCGGAAGTTTTTCTTGCTATTCTATCGGGATGAATTCAGCAAAAGTTAAACAGGTTAGAACAGTCAACGTCCATTATCCGGCTGTAAGCAAAAGTTTTACCAATGAACTGGTTCAGCTACGATCATAATGTTTTAAAACTTGCCGCATCCTTGCACTTCCTTCACTTGATCCTTTCAGGTGTAAACTAAAAATAAACCAAAGCCTTGATTGCAACGACGTTAGCAAATTTTAAGCTTTAAGGAAGTCAAAGTCCCACTCCTACCATATCTGGTCCACGGACTCCGCTCCTTTGGGCTACAACCGAAGAGGAGGAGGTCGCTTCGGTCACGTTGCTCTCAGGGCAGAAGTGAGGCATCGTCTGATAAATTACCTTTGCCCTGTGCGAAGCTGCAAGCCGTCTATATTTATTTATATTTTCTCCTGTTACAAAAGGAGAGGAACTATATAATAAAAATTGCTTCAGATCGGAAGTTCCCCTACTTGTCATCCAAAGTTTCTTATAGTTGTACACCTGATAAATTCGGAGTTGCTTTGCAGCATAGGTTCCCCTCCACCTGAATAATTATATAGTTCATACCGCGCTTGTCCATCTAGAACTCGTTTCCTTGATTATCCTTTTGACAGAAGATTCGAAAAGTTTTGCACAAAATGAGTTATATTTTCGTGCAACTTTTTGATGCTTATAATTCTTAGCAGAGGAGTTGAATAGATTATAACAAATACAATATTTCAGAACTGACTTAATGTGACAGCCATCATAAAGTCTATTAACTCTTTCAATAAGGCCTTTTTATTAAAGCACTCCGCACCCCTGTCGTAAACCCTGATATCATCTCCCGAAAACAGTCCATATTGTACTCACAATTATAATTTTTATATTTCCTCAAATTTGAGTGAGTTCGGGCATTATTTATTGGAATGTCCTCCCTGAAGGCCTTATCCTCTTACAATTTGGAAAATCCGCAGAGATATACATAACAGTGATAAAATCGTGATTATTTTCAAAATTCTGTCAAACAAACTCTTCCGATAAAAGGACTACAAGACAACATTTCTTTAACCTTATTTTAATGAAAATGGACAGGTAGGTGACTTTCTACTTTGAAATCATTGAATATTAAAAGGCTTGAAAGGATATTTTTGCATTCAATTGAGAAAGGTTCTTGGCTGCGTGGATACACATCACCTTCCAAAATAAATTATGAATACTAAAGTCGAAGTGACAACTGAGGAATGATTTCTTCCGTAAGGAAGATCCTATCCCCAGAAATAGAGTGGGTCTATAGTTTTAATGTCCTTCGTTGAGGTATCTTTTTTCTACCGCATGAAGTGAAAAGGGTTCCTTAATGAAATAGCGAATTATTGTTGTTAGTCAGGAAGGAGCGAGAGGTTTATGGTATCGTTGTTTCGAAATTAGCTCAACTTTCACAATATATGTAGTGACCAAATTTTGAGAAAGGGTTGAAACTGAATAAGTCTTTCAAAATTAGATAAGTCCTTCAATATGTTGTATCTATCTGTTAATTTTTGAAATAGACAGGCGTTGTCAAAACAACGCAGAACTCAATAGAATATTCCCAAAGTTGGGGGCTGAATTCCCACTTGAGGTACACCTTCATATTTAAGTGTAATGCTATACTTTGTTGCTGTTCAGGAAAGTTTGGACCAACCACCATTGAGTTGTTTTTAACCGAATTTCGGCTGAAGACTCGATATTGTTAACATTCAGTATCTCTAGCGACTGCTATTTTCTGGGCAAAAAATCCTGCACATTCTGGGGTTAGGTGATTTTAGCAGGTCAAGTATGCTGGTCCACGTTTCAGAGTGACTATGACTACTACTTTGAATATTCGATACTAGTTCAACTTCCTAGTGAGCTGGATATTATGAAAGACGACGAATTGGCACATTAACACAAGGTGTGATGTCAGATCTGTCATCCGACATGCTTGGATATTCTATCCTTCAGCATTCAGTGCTCTTTATCGTTGCATGGACCTAGACAGACGTGGAAGACTCTAAAGTCATCGTGACTTATCGAATGATATTTGAGCCATATAATTCCACTAGTTTGCCAGTAATTTTTTGGTAGAATCTTGAAAGACGTGCACAACAAGTATGGACTTCTGTAGTTCTAGTAGCAAAATTGACCTTTCTTCATGAGTACTCTGGTGACTAATCCTTTGCTTTCGTAGTTCAGCAGACCTCACTACAAGGTCACTCCATTAAGATATATGTAAGCTGCCTCGCTCAAGATGATGTTTGTGTGTACTCTAAGTGATGCATGTAAAATTCCTAGTAATTGTGCCTACATCTATGATAATAGTGAGCTACAAGTGGAAGGTGGGTATCAAGCGACCCCCAGTTTCAATTAGCTTTGTCTCGGTAAAAAGGGGCTCTGTCGAGATCGACATATATTCCTCGGTAAGACAAAGGCCATGGCACCCAACTATGAAGAAATTAAAAACCTGAAATACAAAAGAAAATAGCAGCACTTCAATCATGGCGATTAAACCCCAGTGAAGGGGCAAACCTGAGCCCCTCGATGGAGAACCTGAATTTAGACTCAGATCCTAAACTTATTCAAGTGGGAACCAACCTTATTAGAACCCAGTTCTTAACGGACAAGCCGAAGCATCCCCTTTCTGTCAGCACTCATAGTCCAGGGCTCCAATCGGCGGTACCTGCGGAGACTAAACTCTTACCTAAGGATAAGCATCTGTCTTCGGACAGCAAACAACCTCAGGACAAACGGCCTTTGGGGAAACAATGCCTCCGGGCAAGCCACCTTCGAATAAACCGCCTTTAGGCAGAACACAACCCCCGGGTTGTGTTGATGTTGAAGGGAAATGATCGTCTGTGGCATCTACAGCTAAGGGCAAACCAAAGCGGCAGCGGTCTTCTGACGATCCCAACTCTTCGGCTCAAATGACTGCAAAGAAGGCTTGGCTAGTAACGGCCAAGTCTTTATTTGCAGTCAAATCTTTCATAGTCAATGGATGGGTCTTGTATGATAACACGAATCCATCTGGTTACGATACAGAGCAGTGTAAGCTGGTTAGGAAGAAACAAGGGCTGCATCCTCGCAAGGGATTATATTACGCTTTGAGTCAGTGGGCGTATTCCGCAATAAGCTTTGCCGACGAAAGCACGAACGGCTCAGGCAATACTGCTCAACGATGTGTGAGAAGGACTTCGACTGAACCTGAAGATAGCTTCCGAGCTACCATCATTTGAAAAGTGCTTTCTCTGGCTTCCAGAAAAAAAGCGTCATAGTGCGGAGGTCCTGGAACAACATAGAGCTCAAAATAATATCAAGATCTCCCTTGCCTTTGCTACCTAATAAAGTAGGAGAAAGATCCGACAGGCCAGGAACTTTTCTCACTATCGGCGTTCCTGAACCGGATATGAGAACGCCCGGGAACAAACGGGCTACTGGCCTATTATGACCTTGGGACTATCACATTACAAATGTTGGCTGCTAAACACATCGAAGGGGACATACAACTCACAGCATCTTCGCCTGAACCCTAGATGAAGTGCCATATCTCTCAGATTAATTTACAGTATTGAAACTGCAAGACATACCTCATACCTCAATAAGAACCATCGATTGTTGGTGGGGAAATTAGAAGCTTAAACTTCCGATATGCTGACTTGTATACCAATGGAAATGATAGACTCCACTCCAGCATGGTGGTTTCGAAAGACCTCCAAGCTATCTTGGTTAGCGACCTATGTGAAGAAGATCAAGAGATTCTATGCTGCTTATTTTCCTTATCACGTAAACGAAGTTCCCAGAGGGACATTCATCGCAACTAATCAATATGCCAGAAGTAAAAACATGGGAGTAGTTGTAAGATGCAATATTAGCACCCATCATATATGCTGGGAAGTTCCAACATCAATGCGAGAGGATCCAGACTACTGGAGTATCTGGTAGGAATCGAATTCTAAATTTTCAATTTGGGTAAAGAACCCACTTTCTTCAACCTGCTAGGCAAGAGGTCATCGAGGTTACGGTGGCATTCCCTGACATTGCGGTTTTTGTGGAAGAGTGGAGAGTATACACGACATCATGCTCTCGGATCACAGGCTTGATTTCTTGATTTCGTAATGGGCATAGATCCATCTCCACCCACTCCATTTCGGAATCCATGTAAAACAAATTAGGCGACGTGCAAACAGAACTGAGCGCCCGAGCTATTATCCCTGGGAGACGCATCAAATTCATTGCTGGAATTGAGAAAACTACCTAACCAGTATGAGAGAAGCTTTCGAAGACGGCTGTCCACCCATGATGCCAAAGAAAGATAAAACACTATGGTGGAACTCGAATTTAACGACACATAGGAGAACGACAACGATGCTCCACAACCGAGCTCTAAAGTCTGATTCAGCCGCTGCCTGGATTCGGTATAAAGAGGCTCAAAAAGCTTTACAGAAGAGCGTAAGGTTGGCCAAACGATCATCTTGGAGGCACTTTTGCGAAAAGGCTAACTCTCCTGAGGTAATCTCAAAGCTAAAGGGGATCCTTGTAAAAGAAAGTAGCCATCAGCAAAAATTGATACAGAAGTTTATTAAATCAGGGTTTCTTAGGGGTTATCTCTCTTTTGTTATGGCTCCTAGTTATGGACACCTTGCAATGCTCCTGGAAGACCCAAAGGCCTTCGCACGAGCATTTGCGGATGATCTAGCCATCAAAATTATCGTCAAGTATGCGAGCAAAATATGTAATCGCCTGAATGTAACACTGCATGTAATCCACAGTTGTTGCCTCCCTAATGGAATCACGGTGGACGCTAGGAACACTGGACTAGTTATGTTCACTAGGAACGTCAGGTGGAGCAGCTACACGCTACCGACCTTAGCAAGGGTGAAAATTGAGCTAGTACAAACAGTCAAGTATTTAGGAGTACATCTCGACTCCAAGTTAACGTGGAAGCACCATATCCAGGAACAATACCAGAAATCCTGTAGATTGCTCTGGTCCATCAGGACTGCGGTGAGTAAAACCTGGAGTGTTTTATTCATTTGGTGTATACATCCATAATAAAACCCATTTTGATGTTTCATCCATCGTTTGGTAACCGAGACTGAACTTTGCTAACAGCGGGAAGTTGCAGAGGCAGATTCAGAGGCTCCGTTGAATAAGTATTACCGGAGCAGTGAATCGTACACCAACTGCTCTGATGCCCGCCGATCACATGGTTTCCAGATTCGTCTTCGAAAAGACATACTCGGCCCTAATCACCAAAAGAGAAGAATGGTCGATAGATAGCCACGAATCTTTTGGGATTACAGACTTAATAATCCTCACCGACGAGTCAGCCATGAAAGCAGATCGGGTGCAGGGGTGTTTTCAGGAAATCCGACTATCAAACTGGCTCGACCATATTCCAGACGGAGACATATGCCATTTTAATGGCAGCAGAAGAATATGGAGGGGTCGCACCATTCGAATCTGTTCTGACAGGCGGGCAGCATTATCAGCACTAAACAGCAATGACAAATCATTGATGTGGAGTTGCCATCAGACGCTGCTGACCGACTGAACGAAACATTCCTGATGTGGGTGTCGGGGCACTCAAGCATCGCTGATAATGAGGTGGCTCACAGACTGGCTCACCAAGGTTCTGGATCCGTAATGGTGGGTCCAGAACCAGCTTTTGGCATTCAGCCATCCACTGACAAGTCTACTTTGAGGGATAAATTGCAAGGATTCACGTAGCCAAATGGAGAAATTTAAACTTCTGGCAGCAGGCGAATATCTTTGTGAAGGAAACCTAAAGCGCCATTTTTGTTATCGCTTGAAAAGTGGGCCATGAAAATTCTAGAAGGGCTTTGAACAGAACATTGCACCTTAAACTGCGACATGGAAAAAATCCGAGTGGCGATTGCGGCCATATGCAGCCAATGCGAGAAGGAGGAAAAGACGGTCCTGCACTTCGTTTGCAGTTGCCCAGCCTCCTCAGACCTTAAACGAAGATACCTTCAAAAGGTTTTCTTCAGCAAAAAGTATGGGTATTCTCTGTCTCTGGAGAATCTTTTCAGGTTCGTGAAAGACTGCCAATGCCGTAAGCGAGAGGCCGATTAATAGGCAATCTCCGGAGATAGTACAAGAGATCTAACAAAGGTCCGAGTGCTTGGAGCTGCGGCAAAAAAGCCCTCTCCAACGCCGATGCAATAAAGATGTTGGTGAATACTGCAGCTTCAGCTACACAAAGCGAGAAAGGACGGTATGGGGCACAGGGTAGTATGCAATTGTGATGTTAGGTGTGATAAATGGTCGTCCATAAAAACGTTGCTTATTATCCGGGGTATGACTCTGAGCCCGCTATTGTGGAACATCATATACACTGGAGTCTCATTCCGGCCTCTACCAAAAAGAGGAATAGTAGTTGCTTCTGCTGATGATATTACTGCGGTTGCTGTGACAAGGTACATGCAATCTGCAAGATCTGCGGTTGGCTCGAATATGCCGAAAGCCAAAGGAGCCTGGAATACATCAAAATTAGAGTTAGAACCCGGACCATAAGGGGCAAGTAGGCAGTCAAGTACTTCGAAGTAATATTGAGCAACAGACTAAAGGTTAAAGTACATGTGGAATGCGGAGGAGAAAGCGTCAAAGGGGCAGCGCTCTTGCGCATGCTACCAAACACCGGTGTTTCTTGCTAACAGACCGGTAGACTGAGGTGGTGTAAAAATCGAGGAAAAGAAACATTAATGATCAAAATGGCAGGTAATTCCAGTCAATCGAGGCCACAGGGAGAGTAACTTTGGGCTAATTGGGTCGCCTTCTGGCTACAGTAGCTACCGCAAGTACCAACATAGGTTTGGGCATGACGATTTGCTACCATTCGCTAACCTACTCGACGATATAATATCCGCGACAGCTCCGCGGAGGATCAATTGGAGGTTTCATAGAGGTAGTTCACTACGTAGGCTTCTCCCTTCATGCCGTCTACATTTTCCGTCGACTGTTTTTCAAAAATTTCACATCGATGGCTCAGTAAAACTAAAACAAAAGCCCCTCTTCAAACGGCGCATCATCTTGAGAGCAACCATCTTTTCAAGATCTGCCAGTTCAGCACGTTAACGGTCATAAATCTTCTTCTCTATTCTTTGAAGGTGCTAGTTCTGGCGTTCGCATTTTTTTCTCCCGTTCCACTTACATTTTCTAATCTGTTCCGTAGCTCTTTCATCCACGCACTGGTGATTCTGCCATCTGATATTCTACAGCTACTGTGTATACGCAATTGACGCACCAAATACAACCTATCCAGGTCCTAAGGACGCTTCCGCCAGATCCAATGCCGCCTCCTTCAAACCCTAGCCATAATATCTACATATTCGTGGGAGCTCATAGCTTATTTGTAGAAAAGGACTCGATTACATGGATCACATACGCATAACAATTAATTGCTTTCGCTCCACCACAATATAACCCACAACCATCATTTTTTCAACCGGAAAATTGGAAAAATAAATCTCTACCCCGATCAATATTTCATTACCATTTACCTCCCACATAACATCTAAAGTACTCCATCAAAGTGAAAGGACATTGCTATTTTTATTGTTTACAATAACCTACAGGAACTTTGCTTCATCCATAAAAAGGACACATCGTATACACGCTCTAAATTGGACACCGCCATCGCAAGGCAAACGACTATACGTTGCGTTATCCTTAAAATCCACCAACAATAACTTAACAAACATGGCTTGGTCCATGCATTATGTCCGAAATGTTAAATTTCACCCCAATGACCATCCAGTGGCATAAAAATAAAAGGACTTTAGTCACACTCTTTTCTTGTCGACTAAAAGGGATGGGAAAGAAATGGAAAATTTCATGAACGATGATGATTTTCATTGTAATGGAAGGATAACAATGGAGGCGGGGTTGCCGTGTAGGAAGGGCGATTAGCAGTTTGAAGTGGGATGTTGATCGCTGCCTGCTTCTGCTGTTGTTCAGGAGTAAGGAACGTTTTTTGGCCGCGAGATATTCAAATATTTTTTTCCAATTCATTAAAAGCTAAAAGCATCCCCCGCAATTGATTACGCTTTTCAGTTAACTCAGATGAAATAGGCCACGTGTTAGTTCCTTGGCTATGCCAAGAACTGCTTGTAATCCTTGACCTTCCACTGGTAAATGCTTTCAATATTCTTCTGGAGCTGAGGACAATTTTTGCTTTACAAATGTTCAACCAAAAATCGCGAGACAAAAACGCCTGCTGTCCTTCCATCCAAAATCAGATTCAGTTCAGAATGAATCCCTGAAAGAAATCCTACACTGTCACGTACAAGACGAGAAAATCTCATTACATATTCAGCATTTTAAGGAGGTGAGGGATCTGTTCAAATCCCAATAAAACGGTACCACTTGCTGGCATCTCTTAAAGAGAAGAATACCAAACAAGGACTAGACTGGACAACCAAGTCAAAGCACTGGACTGAAGTCTCTTCTCAGGAGATAGGGCACGCGTTTGGCATACAAAAGGACTTTTTACAACTCGCGCTGAACATATGATCACACGTAGACTGGATTTCACATCCGCTTCTGTATGCTTCCCCACAAGGGACAAGGAAGTGATTGTGTCGCTTTTATTTACCTTCATAAAGCATTTCTCGTTCCCAGGTCCCAGCACAGGAAGCCATGGAACCAGAGACAGATACAGAGGCAGAGTCTAATTTTAACCCACCTCCGGATCTGATATTTCATTGTCCCTAGCCTCTGTCCTGTCCGGACTATGAAGTTTTCATCCTTCGGAGATTTGTCACTTTTATTTATCATTCTTTTCTGTTTATGGCATTTAGCATGATGCAATGAAAGCGAATGCTCACCATAACAATCGCAAGGACAAATAAAGACGAGCAGGTTGAGAAAATAGGAATCTTTTCAGCGGGTTCATGCCAAAGGATTTTATTTGCAAGGATGAAATTGTAAAATCTGTGGGAGGTGATAATTTTGTGATAAAAATTGCAATGGAAAGTGAGGTGTTTATTGCGGTCGTTGCTGCTTTGCAGTATGCGATTAAATGGAAGGAATTGCTTTGCCGCCCACAAAAGTAAATATCCTGGAACTGGTGACATTATGGTCTCCACAGGAATAGCGAAATATATTACAGCACATACTACTCATAAATGCGATGGCCTAGCTGTTAATCGTGCCGATTTATGGAGTTCAATTTGCCATTAAAGGTCCCCCAGCGTAGGCCTTAGACTATTTTTTGGCCCCAAACATAAAAGCACATCATTCTCACCTCACCTGTACTGGAAGGTATTGGGATGCTGAAAGCACAATAGGATCATTATCGAGCATTGTCACCCTAATTTACATTAACAGACAACCACCGATAACAATGACCAAGCAATAGATTTCGATTTAAGACAACATTGACATATCGCAATCTTGCACTTGCAGCGTATACCTTGTAACCACCTGAAATGTTGTCGGGGGCTGTTTACCCTCAATGCACAATGAGAGATAACATTTAAGGCGATTAGTGCTCGCGCAACAAAGTGTAATTTACGTGAGCATGAATTAATTACCTGTCTATTGGGTAAAATGATTTTCAGAGGGTGTTATCGTGGTTTCGTGGAGTGCCTGAAGTTTGTTGGATATTAAATTTATGGTGTGAAGCTATTCAGGAAGCTCATTTATTATTGGATGTGTGTTTAGTGCTTATGATCCCGATATCTTCCGTTTTCTGTTTCAGTTTTCAATTTTGATACCACTATCTCATTTTTCCGTATCCCCAATTAGGATAGCAGCAGTAATTACCCTTGTCATACCGGAAGCCCCGATTTGCCTCAAACTAAACGTCTATATTGAGCCCAGAAAATAAGGATGTAAATCAAAAGACTATCCGGTATATGGCTTTTGCCATTTACAAGTACAGATCTACATTTCAAAATGGAAGTTGGCATCTGTGATTTGTGTTTAAATATAGCTCTACTAACGTGTCTGTCAAGACGAGCTTAATCCTCGCTAGGTTATGTATAATAATTCAAAAATGCAAGGGGCTTTCTCGCCAACTGTCTGTATCATTTTTGAAGAGATCTTTTGAAACGCCGAGCACATGCGGAAACCTACCCCTTCCCTCCATTTAATTTACCTTCAGCGCAAACGTAATGTGGTGCGGTGTTGGTGTTCATCCTTGCGAAAAGCTCTTTCTTCTTCGGTTTCATCTTTTAAGCAGGCATGAACAACTTTCTGAGTTTTCAAAGGACTATCTGTTATGAAAAAGGCCTACGATGATGATCAAATGATCTCCTCAATTGTTTCTGACCCACCATCAAATATCGTTTATTGAGGAAGCCTAAAATAGATACAGAAAATGAATACTAGAATCCATCCACTTTGTTTATCAGTGTCTTTATGTACCTTAAGCGCCTCTGGCTCAAGTGAATCCATTATACATTTAATTAAAATTATCTAGAAAAAAATGTTTTCAATTGGTCCCCCATCTAGGTGCTGATCACCACCCACAACGCTTAACCTTCCGGTTCGAATGGGGACAGATTTTCTTCTAGCTGTCCTTAAAGTTCAGCAAATGGTAATTCCTTCAGTAATTGTCGATGCAATTTCATATGATATAATCGAGTTATGCTCACCGCATTGCATTAATCAACGAACCAGAGAATGTAACAAATGCTTCCGCAGTCTTTTCAACGATGATACTCACTCCAATCCCAGCAGCAGTGACGTCTAATGGTTTCACATTAGTATTAAGTATCAATCCCTCAAGATTGAAATCGACGGATGATAAATAGAAAACTTTGTTCCTCCAAGTCATGATGAAAAGTTCCAGGCTTCCTGGCATGCTAGCATTCTTCGCAACAGATTTTCTTGTACGTGAGAAAGTGGGTGAGGTTCTAATTAATCTCCCCATGTTGTCTCTGAGCCACTCAGAGCCACTCCTTGATGAGCCTGTGTGTCCACCGACCTTTCCCAAGTCAACCCAACGCTTTTGCGATCTATTTAGAGAACCCCTTCTTTCAGCGTTCTTTGTCTACAATAAAAGAGAGACAGACTTTGCATTGTATATGTTCGCCATATCATCTGCCAAATGCCAATGGGCATCATTCCCGAGATGACGAATGTTGCATCATCTGAGACAGTCCTGAATGCCGAGCACACCCTCAAGGCTGTTCTTCTGTAGACCGCATTCAGTTTATTACCGTTAAATTTAGCCTGCAATGCCTTTTTCCTCCGCAAGTATCAGACCAGCTTACTAGCCAACCCTTAACAGAACTGATCGCTTTGCATCAATTATATCTCAGCATTTTCGAGATCCTTCGCGACTACAACCAGCACTAAATCAGCGATTATATCGTCGGTGTAACCCACCATCGTGTCCACCGCGAAGGGTAAGATTAAGTACATCGTTCTACATGATTTTCGACAGCAGTGGATCCAGTTTGAAGCCCCGTCGGGCACCAGCAGAGATCAGTGTCATAACAAAGCCTCTGTTCTTATAACTGATACAAGATAGGTGGGACTACCAATCTTTGCCAGAGATTCCTGCATTAAGTTCCAATTGGCCGAATTGGATGCATTTCTCACGTCCAGGGTCACCACCACCCAATATTTGCTAGTACTATCCTTTCCGTGAATTGCATCTTCGGCCAAGCCAGTAGCCATTTTGATGGCATCAGTGGTTGATTTGGCTTTACGGAACACTTATTGCCGATCTGAGAGGCCTCCCTGGCATTCGACAACATTTTCCCCATAGTATCCAAAAGGCAAATTGGTCTGAAGAAGGTTGGCTCACTTGGAGGTCCACAAGCCTTAGGCAGTAGTACTAACTTTTGTCATTTCCATGATGCAGGAAATATCCCCTCGGATATGTACGCTTCGAACAACTCAGCGAATATGTTCGGTCTGGATTTCACGGCAAGCTAAAGGGCTCTATTCGATACGGCATCCAGACCCCCCTCCTAGTGTAAATATCTAACAACTCGTCTCTGTGGACTGGGGGAATTACCGTCACATTCAGAGGTGCCTGGAATGTGTCGGTGCCCTCCTCTTGCTGCAGGAATAACCCCTGGATAATTTTTAACAAGAGTGAAGGGCACGTGATCTGCTTTGATGAACGGTCTCTGAATCGCCCCATCATGATTTTATATTTCCTTACGGGTTTACATCCACTTGCGAACAAAGCTCCTTAAAGCATTCCCTTTTGCTCCGTTGGATGGCGAGCTTGAGGGTTTTGTGGGCTTCCTCATAGGCGCGCTCTATTTACCCCTGGTCGATTCTGCCAACAGCCCTCTGAGCCGCTCTTCTAGCACGGTGACAGACTTAATCGAAAGTTCACCAGTTCAGTATTCCAGGAGTAGTTTGATCTGCTACTGGGAAATGAGTACCTCCTAGGCATGGACGAATCACATGCTTTGGCGATGCATTGGGCCATATGGACCGCTCCTTCCGTAGAGGCGGCTGCTTTATTAGGTTCGTCTAGTAACACCTCTATGAAGGTCTGCTCATTCAGATCTTTAACAGATCAGCCAGGCATCTTTCTCGATTTCCTCATTTCAGTGATTCCATCCATAGATTTCTTGATGATTGCTGTGGGTGTAGTCCTTTCTGACGCACCAGGACAAACCACGTGCCAGTGCAGGACTGACAAAGGTTAGGTCTACGATTGAGGTAGACCCACCTTTCTGAAAGGTGTTTACATAACCTTCGGTGACCAAAATGAAATCCAACTGTGCAAAAGCTTGTAAAAGACTGCAGCCGTTTGCATTTGTCTCTCTGCTACCCCACTTACGGGCCCAAGCATTGATGTCACCAGGAATCACCCATGGACTATGACCCCTAACGTCGAGACCAATACCGTCAAACATTTCCTCTCTACCCCACTTACGGGCCCAAGCATTGATGTCACCAGGAATCACCCATGGACTATGACCCCTAACGTCGAGACCAATACCGTCAAACATTTCTCTTCTCTGCTTTTAGTTCCGGTTTTCGTTTATGACGATGATTTTCCGGAGGATCCACATTCTTTTCCCGCACTTTCTTCTTTGGTGACAGATTGATTGCAATCCGAATAGGTGTTACTTGGGTCACCAGTGATACCGTAGGGGCAGCAGATTTCGGCGTGTTCTTGGAATATCGTGCCTCTATCTACTTTTGCACCAAGCTGTGTGAAGGATAATTCCTCTGCATCAAGGCTCTGCCCTCCTGTCCCAACCGGATTACTACTACTTACTACTTCATATTTGCCATTCGTTGACCTTCCTTCCGTTTATGATTTTTGGCATTGGTAGAAAGTTGACGAAGTTCTTCTGGATGGGTCCTTTTCATGTTCCTGGATACCTCCTGTTCGCTCCTCTTGAATATGTGCGGTCGGTTTTGTTGCTGTTTTTATCGTCCAGCTATTTGCTTTCAATTCATCTTTTTTCAATTTTGTTACTGGTGTTCTTGGTAGAGTGGTACTTCGCTTGAACTTCTCCTTTTCCAAATCTAAAATACTTGTAGCATTAGATGCCACGGTCATCAAGTTGTCCACCACCGAGGCACTGCGGTCGAGGGATATCGACGACATAGAGCAAGGGGCGGTTCTTGAGATTGTCTCTCAATAACCGTAAGAGATAGTTCGGCATGTGAAAAGTATTGTCTAGTGTGCCTAGAATGTCTTTCCATCCTACTTAATTAAAGATATTTCTGATGTCAAGCATTACATGGAGCACGACCCGTCGAGCTCGTGGCTATGTGCCTCCGCTCAATGAACGGCTTTCATGATAGCATCAACTGTAGATCACCCTGTTGTAAAACCGAACTGCCATGGGGATACTTCTGATGAGCTTCCCGAGCACTTTCCCAGCAATGTCAAGCATACAAATTGGGCGGTATTAAGACGACAACTCAGAGTCGCCTTCCCTTTGCTGATCAGTGCAAGCCTCGTTGCCTTCCAACGAGATGGGAAAACGACCTCTTTCAGGCAAGCGTTAAATGCGCCGAGCAATAGGTCCGACCGATGTTGGAAAACCAGTTCCTATACCTCTGCTGAGATACCATCCGGTCGTCTTCTAGCTTTTCATAGCGAGAACTACCTGTCCCAAATCTTTTATAGAGAAAAGTGGGCCATTCTCGGCCCTCTCCGCGCCGACGTCATCATCCCATACGGGGTGCACGGGGAATAGTGCCCGTACAATTCCGTCGGCATTAAACAGCAGAGCTGCGGTCTAGTCCTCCTTCGTCTCCCCACCTTTCTTTTTGGTACTGCATCCTTCGTGTCCGCTTAATTTTACGTCGAGGTCCTGCAATAGTCAGGAACGGGTAAACCCGCGAGGACAAAGCCCCTACCCAGTTCCATGAGAGCTGACCTAGCACATTGTTAGCTGATTCGCTCAAGCAACGAGTTCTACCAATACCGGTTCAATGCATACTGCCTGACCAGTGTCCCGAAGGGTCTGGTTCCTAATACACGCTACAACTACTACCTTGGCAGAGCTAGGCTCACATCACCCCATTGACAACGACAAGGAGTTGTCGACGGCTCCGGGGACTCCCAGTGTTTCGCGGCATGTATCGTTCATTAGCAGTTCGTTTTTCACCGAGAACTTTCTCGAATCTAATAGCTAGGATGCAGGTATTATATCAGCTAGAGGCACTTCGGGAAAGCAACTCCTCGTATTGCTAGCGAGCCGTTAAGGATCGTTGACGACCCTTGAGGAGCCGCCGTTATGGTTTCGTATTCAGTGTCAACACCCTTCATCCTGGGAGTGATGCCCTGAACAGGCTGAGCTGCACGTTTAAAGTCACATTCCGCTATGTTCCTGTTCATTGGAACATAGAGGGGAATGAGCAGGCTTACAGAATAGCTAGGCGAGCTCTGCTCTTCGGCAGTTGCAGTCTGTATCCCGCTTGCGACTTTCAGGAGCGGAATCTACTCACACTACTTATGGTGACGAAGACTTACCATCTGTTGCCAGTCAAGGAAACCTTGACCCACCTACAACAAGACTTGATCGCAAAAGCTCCTGTGCCTGATGCATACGAGTGCATGCAAGGTTACGGGGTATTGTCCTATAAAGGTCCATGTCACCAAACTCGGCATACCCTTCAAATTGCATTGCAAAAGCTGCGGAGAGGAGGAAGAAACCCTCAGATACTCAGCGATTACCAAGTTCCAGCCAGAGCCAGGCGGAGGACGTTAACTAAACCATTCCTTAAGGACCTCAAAGAGATCTCCAGTTGCACGGTGTTAGAGCTGCTATCTTTGGTAAATGCTACGGGCTAGCTATAAAGATCTGAGTTCTGTAAACTATGTCTCCTTGCCCTTACCACAGCAGCCAGGATCTTAGGAGTTTGTGGCAGCAAATCGGCGGACCACAGCTCTAGCTGGGCTTCTAGGAGCGGCCGTTAATATCTACCTATCTACTTACCTAGTTAGCCGATCAATAGCTTGTCCATCATAACGTTCACTGGTTTTTTAGTTTAAATGGAACCAAGATAATTCTCTAGATTTGACGGAATTGTCACTGGATGAATACTTTTCGAAATGACAAGTTCAATGTGCCTTCAATTATCTTTTCGTGATACTTTAGCAAAATGTAACGGACATTAGGCGAGGATTCAAAACCGGGCACGATGTTCCTGGTGTTCAATTATAAAGTATATGCAGGCAAGTGTAAAGTTTTCAACTCGACTCTTTGCCTACGTGCAAAACCGAACGCACGCCCCACGGAGTTTCCTACGCACCATTCTCAACCATCCTTCCTTCGCAAAGACATTCTTTTAATGTTCTGACTTCATCACAACTCACAAACTCGTATGTGAATAAACAAATTTCCAGGATTTCGTATTTATTTTGTCTCTGGCAGAAACTCCAAACCAGCTTTTAGCCATAATATCTGATCCAAAAAGCATCCCCGTAAGCCTATTCCCGGCCAATTTGAATCTATCAGATGCAAACGCGTTCGTTCTTAGCATATTACAATGATATAGCGACGAGTGTGTTCCCGAGCAAAGTCTGTTTGGGGGGTCTGTACCCACGCCCCCGGTATGGCCTGTTACTCTCTAAATGCGATTATGGCTCTGACGTCCTTTTATCATGAAACTTCGACCAAACATCCCCAAGTTATTGTGATAAACTGCTAGGACACTCGAGAACCTATCGACTTGGGGCATGGTTCTGTGGTAATTGACTTGAGCGCAATTGATATTAGGAGGTCATCCCTTGTAATATTATGGACGAAATTGTATTATACTGGACTGAATGGGTCCATTATATCAGAATGTCCTTTGCACTCCTTCTATGTGACCCTCTGTGCGACATGTTTGTACGTACTAAGTCAAAATGAATTAACTCTCGGCATCCTGACATTATATTCTTTTTATTCCCATTGCAGAGCCCGTTACTGAAATAATTGGAGGACCAGAACTTTATATAAATAAAGGATCAACAATAAATTTAACGTGTATAGTAAAATTTGCCCCTGAGCCTCCGCCTTCGGTCGTCTGGTCACATAATCAGCAGGTAAGTCAGTTGAAAATCCTCCCTTCAATATGCCGTCGCAAAACGGCTATGATATCCTTTTTATTGCTAACAATCTCCTTCATAAACTACACATCCAACTTCTTATGTCCCATCCACTACAGGTTATAAATTTCGATTCACCGAGAGGAGGGATATCGTTAGTAACAGAAAAGGGCGTCCTGACGACGAGTCGCCTACTTGTGCAGAAAGCGATACATCCGGACTCTGGATTGTACACGTGTGCGCCATCAAATGCCAATCCTTCGTCGATTCGAGTTCACATAGTTGACGGTAAGTAAGTTTGATGGAGGTGAATGGCTCTGAAGCCTTTGATGACTCCTCGAAGATTCGGCTGAGATACTTTCATTGTTAGCATTATTGTTTAAACTACGCGAAGAATTTTTAAGTATTCACCAGGAATTCATCGGAAAAATCCTTTTATCCTTCAAGCAGTAGAAACCACAGAGATTTAGGGAAATCATACTTCCTCAAAGGAAGTTCCGGTAATGTTGATTGTTCGGAATTCAGATGAGCTAATTTTGGGAATTATTGCAGATTTTCCGAGGACTCTAACCATTTTGTTTAGGAATTGTTGATAAGTAAGTTTCCTGGATATCTACAAGGACATCAACATGCTATACAAACCGGAACATCTCAGAGTCCAAAAATAACCAGGACACTTTGTACACCGGACATGTACCACTGAACCATTCAGCCAGATGAAATTTTCGCCAATGTGTCCATGTTGATTCATTAGGTCGTTCCCTAAAGGAACATCGACACTTCTTCTTTCCTTGATATGGTCATGATGTGGCATTTTCCTTTTGCACCTTTCTTTTCTCTCTTCCTATCTCATCGCTATTCGTATCTGCCTTTGTATGATATGCAAGCTCGTATCTTCTTCTGGAGCGCAATCTTTTCAAATGTCCTTCCATCCCTCTTCCAACTTCCATGGCTAATGACATCGATTTAGTCGAGGGAATGACATGAAATCCAGGATTTTCATGTTCGACATCTTACCATTTTCCGGAAAGCGAACAAGATTGGTTTTTAGCACCTTTCTTTTCTCCGTGCATGCATACGTGGCGAAGACTCAGTCATGGGGGAGTCGTAAAATAGATACAATATTGATCTCTTCTTAATTATATTGACCAATAATCGGAAAACGGAAACAGTCCGAGCGGACGTAAGTTCATTAGCAGTTAAGGGGAATTGGAATCTGGAAGTTATTAAGGGATTTGCTGAACGGGATTGCAATTAGGGAAAGTTTGCTTTAATGAGATCTGAGCGTATTCATCCTTAATTTTACAGGAAAGGTATTCAGGGTCAATGAAGGTGTGACGTCAATGGGACACTTTTAATTAGCTGAAGAAGTCGCTAGGCAGCTTTTAGGATTGTCTTACCTTCTGGCAATTCGGCTCAAAATTTATTGGAGGAGAGTTGTCTGATACTGTATTATCTGTCTGAGAACCTAAGTAATGGCTAATCTGGTACAATTAATGGCAATTCTATCTTTAGTAACTTGGCTGAAAGTGTAGATACAGTAAAATGATCCTTCTTTTTTGGGAGTTTTTTAAAAATATATCCCTCCTTTTTCAGGAAAATAAGAAAGAAAATCCATATTAGCCCATAATAGGGATCAGTGGGAATCTACCAGAATTCACTTATCCGCCTCTGGTGGCATAGAACCCTAGATAAGAATGTAAGGCCCGACTAGGAACATTGGACTAGGATCTCACTGTAGGACCGTCAACATCTCCAATGGTCTTAGGGCCAGACAAGTTCTGCATTTGAACTGGTGTTTTTAATTGTTGGCTATACCATGCAGTGGAGCCTAATCTGCCATCATAATTGACGGATGGGTCGTTGTAGAATTACGTGGAGTTTATTCTTCATAGAAAAAATCCTAGAGAGGCACGACGGTCATAGTGTGCGAGGTTAACGCGATGTATCCCAAACTAAAGACATCAAAGGAAGGAGGAGAAATGCCAAGCTACATAAGAGACAAAACCTTTTTGGAAATACCTACAAAATGGCTTGACTTCACCGCCCATTTCTAGGCCTAACAATAGAAAGGAGAGATGCCCATCAGCGCTTCTTCACTTTAAGGACGAAGCAATAGTTTATGTCCAGCCCACGTTTGGCATTTGTACAACATTTCTGTGGTCTTCTGTACTTGGTTTGAGGAATTTCAGAATATCAACGAAAGCCAGCACAAAACTCCTACAAGAAGACCAAGTGCAAACAACTAGGCCGGGGACTTTCGATGAAAGCCGGATGCAGAGGGCTACCACTACCAAATCAAACCACTGGTCAAGTACCAATTGTGTCCCGTGTGACTCGGGTTGGTTACTTGGGGGTACGCTCTTTAACGGCACCTCATCGGAATTTGTTGTAACCTTTCACCTGCTGAAGACCCGATGCGCAGGGCTAGAGACCATTAACCTACTGCATCCACGAGAAACAAAGTGTATTTTTCGATACTCCAACAGGAAGGCTCTCTATTGGTCAACTCTTCCGTACCTTTAAGGTCTTGTATTAAGCTACAGTTACACACGTGTGTCTCACAATATTTGTTTGCTGTGTTTAGGCAAGTATGATACTTCAGCATTTCGGATGAGCAACGCCGGATTTCTCCGAAAGGGTCTGTAGTCCCAATCTTTATAAAGGTCTGTATCCTTACATTTGACCCATCAAATGCGATGTGGGGGACAGTGTTCCTCCAAATTCAGTATCTCCCAATCAGTCAAACAATATTTTAGAAGATTATGTCTACTATCAAAGCACATTTCAACCTCCTCTCCCTGAATAATTCGCGGAAACAGAACACCACATACTCTGGCTTTTATTTTATTATTTTGTCCATCTTTGTTCTCCTTCTTCAACTCAAAATCACTTCTAGCATTAAATGCCACGGTGGCCAAGTTATCCACACCAAGGCACTGCGGTCGAGGGATATCAACGACCGGTAGCCCGCTTGCTCACTCCCAAAAACCACCTGTACTAGGGTTCCCTGCCTCATAAGTTTGCTTCTTTTCTTTTCTCCCATGTTGGTTACATTTTCTGGGTATTCTCCTTATAACCATTTTGGTTGACGAACCAGAGTGGAGCAAGCACGTCAGAAAAGAAAGTACATGAGCACATATTTACACATCAATAGGTATGCCTCTATCCGCCAACTGGTGTCGCGCCTAATGGGAAATCTCCTCGCAGATCTGTCAGCCTGTATTCCTGCCTTTTTCTCTAGATTGAGATAGAAATCTTAGAAAGACAATGCTACGCCAGGTTGCAGCAGTGTGTCAGATTCTCACCCACTAAAACCACCTCCACTTTCTCCTTCTTCCTTCCCCGTGCAACCGGCGCAAACTATTACTTCCCGAAGAGGACTACGCTTTAAACGACCAAGCCTTCTGTTGTTTGCGTCCTCCTTGCTCGCTCCGCTTTGCCAAGTTCCTCCTGTATACTTTTGATTGCGGAGATCACCATACACCAGTTTCCTTCCGACTTCAGCATTTCCACGACGATATTGTGGGGGCTTATGTTGATTTTCAGAGAGGCTCCTCCTCTCTGAGTAAAATCATGGACAATGGACCCTAACATCCTCCGGATCCTGAGCTGTCCAACCATATTCAGGACAAAAGGGAGAATCAGCCAATCTGAATTAGTGCAGATACTTCCTGTAACCACCATGTCCTGACTGGAATTCCATGTCATCGCTGGATCCACTCCTCAGTCCGAGGAATCAAAGTGTGGGCCCAGTGACCCAGCCCACCGTTGTTACCACTTTTCCAGCGACTATCGCCTTGCCGCCTTTCGGTATTCTGTGTTGTTTTCAGGTGGATTCGTCCTCCTTTTCTCGTACAGACAGCGTGCCCCACTTGCCAGAATGTCCATCGTGATCATTCTGCTGCCTTGTCTGATATTATTCTGAAAGCGCTGTGTCATGTAAGGTAAGTCATGTTTACCCTCCTCCAATTACTCTCACGCTAATGCTTCCTCCCAAACTGGTACCACATATAATAATATCCGGCCGTAAGTAATCTGCGACTGTATCTTGGACTTCCAATATTAGGCGTCAAGTGCGCTGAGGATGCGCTGGTATTTATAGCTTTTTCACTGACAGAGCCTAGGTATTCTTTGGAATTAATTCAAGCATCAGTCATCCCCATCATATATTTGATAACCGGCTTCGAAGTGATAATGTGTCCACCAATAAGAATATCAACCGTATTCCTCATCCTATAGTTGCTAATCAAGACCACCTCCGCCTTTTCTTCCGCATGGTCAAGGTGAACCATCTCCAGCCACGCATTTTTGATGCTAATGGTTTCGTTGGGTTACACTTCAACGTCCTCAGGTTATTTCGCCACGATAACCACGGCTAGATCATTTGCGAAACCGATTATCATAGCCCCCTTTGGCACAGGAAAGACAAGGACTCCATTGTACATCACGTTCCACAGTAGAGGACCCCAACACTGAGCCCTATGGTGCTCCTGCGGTGACGATGTACTGCTTGGATCCATCCGTACTGTACCAAGATGTCCTCTCGGAGAAGTAACTTTCGAAGACCCGTTTTAGCCGGTGAGCTTTTTATGCACTCCCAGGAATTGAAAGCCTTTTTGACGTCCAACGTCACCACGGCACAGTTTCTATTAGACGACATCGCGTTTCGAGCCAGCTTCAAAACAACATTTATGCTGTCAATCGTTGAGTGAGCTTGTCGAAATGCAAATTGTCGCTCCGATAGTCCATCCTTATATTCAGTATTAGAAAGAAGTCTATTGTAAATGGTCCTTTCGAGTTGTGTCGATAAGGCAAACTAGGGGATATAATGATGGACGTCTTGCGCGCTTATTTGGCTTTGGGAGCAAAAGTAGTTTTTGCCTCTTCCACCGATCGGAGAATACTCCTTCTACGATGCATGTTTCAAATACGCTGATAAACCAGTCGGGTCTGATCTTAACAGCGAATTTAAGAGTTCTATTGGGAACAGTATCCAGGCCGTGATTTTGTTATCACCAATTCTCCGGCAAATTTGCGCAAGTCCCTTCTCATTTACCGCAGATATGGTGTAGACGTCCAATGTTTGCTTATGTTTTTGGCGCTCCCCTTTGTCCGGGGGAAGCGCGGCATCACGATATCGAGCAGAAGATCACTTGTGGTATTAACCCTATCATCTTCTACATAACCACCCTGTATGCTGTTCCCCAGGGGCTTTGATCTGCTCTGCATAAAGTTCCTTGAAGCATTCTCTATTACTGGTTGGTGTAGCCTGCTTAAGCATACCTCAAAGGTTCATATATACTTGCCGCTTCTCGTCGAAGCCTGGTCTTTCTCTAGGTCGTTGGCAGACCATTTTAGCTCTATATCATACAGCCCACAACTCCGCGATTAATTCATTCCACAAATAGCTTGACCGGCTCTTTGCAAGCACTTATCCCTCGGCATAGCAGCGTAGCATGCTCTCGTTATGCATCTCATCATTTGCTCTACCTTTTCTGACACCACAGGAATTGCGGCCTCCCAATTGCATCTGTGGGAATGGATCCTTTTCAAACTTTTTCACGGACCAACCCTCGCACATCGGTGAATGACCAATATTTGATCTGGAGGAAAATTACCTGGTGGTTGCTATGACTATAATACTCACCGATAAACTATGCCATTCTCTTCGCCAATATGGTACCCAGATCGATTATTGTGCCCGACCCTGTCCCACGACAAATGGACACATTTCCCGTATTTGCAATCACCAAGTCTATCTCCGGAAAAGTCTCGAGCAGGATATGGCCCCTGGTGTTCGTAGTGCCGCGATGATCTTGTGGTTTCAACTTCTTGCATCCGAGACTAGTTTACCTAGCATTCCTTCGAATTTTGCTATCGTCGTGCTTGGTGGAGCCTAGCACCTATATATGTAGATGCCAGCTATTTTTGCCCTGAATAATCCAACTTCTGGAAACTGCATTACTTATTGAATGGCTCGATTTCCACATCCCCATATTTCGGCTTGCTAGCTACATCTGTAATCCAGGCACCACTCTTATTGTTGCGATAAGGCTCGCTGATTATGGCAGCTTCGATTTCCTTCTCATAGGTGGTCCCCGAGCGAACGTTTTGTGCTGCCTCGTAGTGGATGAAGTTGATTTGTATCAACCTCATTTATTTACTGCATCCAAGGCTCTTCTAAACACTGGGCATCTGTTGCTGCCTGCAATGTGCCGACAGTCGACACCCTTTTTACCATTGCAAAGCATACATTCAGGGTCAGTCTCGCACTCCCGGAACATATGACCTTCTCCCCACATTGTCTGCACCTTTTTGACTTTTCACAGTCATCGATGTATTTCGCCTCTATGTGGCCAAATTCAAGGAATCTGAAGCAACGTTTGAGGGGCACCTGCTCCTTGAGTCGGCAAACGACCCAACTTATTTCTGCTTTACTAATTGCCAGCAGTTTGAACTCTGCTTCAGCTGGTGGACTTACAGTTGCCGTTTGCGTGCCTCCGTATTCCTTTCTCAGTGGTCTGATTGCGGAATCTTGCAAACCAAGTGGTCCGAACTACTTTTCTAAGGAGTCGCGGATATCCTCCTCAATGTCCTTACATTGTATCACAATCTCCTGCTTTCTGGCTTGTGCCTCTTCTCCTAAGAACTTCTCTACCTTGCCGAGGAAATTTTCAACCGTTTTGCCAGGAGACTTCTTCAGGTCCTGCATAAAATCTCCGTTTTGGGAGCATTTGATTCAGCTGACGCTTTCTCTAAGGTCCATCAGCCCAGGATCGGATTTGGCCTTCCCGAGGATATCGCTATAAGTGACATCACCTTTCTTGGAGATGATAATGAATTCGGGTCGTAATCTTGTTTTATGTGTCGCATTTTTCTTTCCGCGATCGTTATGGGGTAGCACCGATCGTGGAAAAGTTGCGAGAGAGGCGTCTTCGATGGTACGGTCACGCAATTCGTGCAAACGAGAATTCACTTGCCAAGATTGGTCTGAACATCGAAGTCGATGGTAAACGACCAAAAGGCAGACCTAAGCAACGGTGGCTTGATACGCTGGATGAGGGTTTGAAAGCCTCGAGTTTGCACCCAGATCAGGCATTCGATAGAGTCAAATGGCGAAGCCGATCACGACGAGCCGACCCCGCTTGTGAACGGGACAAAGGCTGAAGAAAAAGAAAGATTTTTCTTTCCGGCAACCTTCATCCTTGCTTCGTTAGTTCCTTTTTGGAACTTTACCTTCCTTGGGTCGATTAGAGCAGGCGCCGCTGTTTCCACAATTTCGATGAATTTTGTCTTTTTGCGTCCTGCGAGGATCCGAAAGAATCGTTCGCGCCCTCTCCACTCTTCTTTTCAAGCTTACCACTGCTTGGATTTTGACGAGATGTCACTTGTGTTGCCTGAGTGATGCATGATTTCTTCGGGATATTTTTTTCGTCCTTGGCGGCACTATTGTAAAGTACACGAATGGATCGTACCATGTTTTTGATGGTCTGGTAATTATTGTATTTGTCCTTTATGGATTCGGACAACTCTATTATTTTTCCTCCAAGTAGGGCAAACGATGATTCTTCCGTATTCCGAAACTGCTCCTCTGCTTGGTTTCCCCACTGGGCACTTCCGTATTTATTCGCCCCTCGGGAGCTTCCCTAATTTCGTTCCTTCACCAATGTTGACTTCGGAGGAGATCGCAATGTGGTCGAGCTTTCCCTAAATGAATCAACATTAATTCCAACAACATCTCCCGACCAGGTATAGTCACCCCACTATGGACTAATGAATGACCAGTTTGTGAGCCATCTTTCCGTGTTTTAGAACAGACGTTGTCGGGAGTGATGTACATATTTTAAATGCCTCTTTCTCTAGACTATTTGTAGTATTCGATGCAACGGTGGTCAAGTAATCCACAACCGCGGCAATGCAACTGAGGGATATCGACGGCCGGGAGCCTTCTCGCCCACTCCGAAAAGCCGGCAATACTGGGGTTCCGAGTCCCTGCACCGTGAATTTTTCTCTCCTTTCTTCTTCCATATTGGTTTCTTGTTCTGGGTGTTCTTTACATAACCATTTTTGACCACGGGCACCACGGCATTCCCTTATCCGCACCAAGGGGCGCGCCTGACGGGAGATCTGGCAACTCCCAACAAGCCTACTTGTCTCTCTGTTTGCCGGTCTGTCTGTCACACCCAATTCACCTGGAAATGGCTGAAGCTATTGTTGTTCACAGGAAATTTCTCACACAAGATCAGCGCAAAGCCTTTATACTCGAAGCGTCCAGCTTCGGATATTCCGAGCTGTTTGACATAAGTTGGGATTCTCTTTAAAGGACAATGGAGCTATTGTCTGAATATATTTGACATGAGCGTATTAGATACAATCCACAATAAGTAAATATTACCATTTGTAGGCGATATCATAATTTTGGTTGTCTTTGTCAATCGGAAGTACGACAATATATGTATCGACTTCTAATGCTTCCATTCTATTGCCTCGTGCAAGGATAAATTCTAAACAAATGAATATTCATGGCAGTTATTTCATCCAAGAAATAATCCTCGTTTCCCTTTAATGCAGGATATCTAAGCTCACTGGATCATTGAATGACAACGAGCTATCACTAAGCTCCTCCCAACACCCAGTAATTCCGGCGTTCAACCCATAAACAATCAATGGAATTTCCGGGTTGGTTTCGGTTAGTCCTTTTGTCTTTTATTCTCCCAATTTCCAATGCAATGCACGATATATCATTCATTCCCACACTTTTGCCAGTTTCCATCTGCTTACAAATGTTTTCAAGCGTATTCGAACATTCTATTTGATATTCTGCGATGACATATACTCTTGGCATTCCTTACGATCTGCCGAAAACTTGGTCCTGTATTTCGGGATAATACCCAGCAAAATACTCGAACCCGAACTTCCGTCGCTCGGTCTAACTTTCGAGACGGATAATTATTAGAACAAAGTGTTATGAATTAACCATAGATTCTAGCGAGGCATCGTGATGAGAAAGCGGGAATCCTTGAGGTTTATTAAGAAATTGCTGGAATTCTTGGGGCCCCGAAATTAATATATACATTGCTACGCAGATAGGCGTTGTCCTTGAGGACTTTGTTCTCAAGACGTAATTGTTTGACAGTGGGTGGGTACGATATGGATCCAGTTGAAAGCGTATTTAAGATACAGAACATATGGACCTGAATGTGTGGAAATTTGTTAGGATTCGTCTAGCAATTGATTTGTTTAGATGGCAAGGAGAGGGAGCATCTCCAACAGAGTGAAATGTAACTCATCCTTTCGCATGGATTTTCACTTGTGGATAATTATCTGAAACGTATGGAAGCGCTCAAGGATATTATCCTTTTGAAGTTTAAATAAATTATATATTATCTTATAATTAGCTGAAGGCTTCGTATTTGATGGAAGCTGAGCTATAAATATTTCGACATGATTGCTCATGGTGGTTTGACTATGCTAAACCCTTTGAAGTTGGAATGGTTTATATTACTCCAGATGAAATGATCAGAGAGAACTCCTAGAGGGTGATATTTCAGGAGGCAGTGTCTGGTCTAGACCAGCCGAGGTCCCCTAAAGTTTCCGCCCCTGATCCAGCTGTTAATTCTTTTGTCCTTCCACTCTTTAAGCATAATATGATATGATGTCGCATATGGCCATCTTTTTTCATTTGTATAATTCGACGACTCCCAGAAGCTAAGCCTATCCTCGCCTATCACTCTTATTTATGTCTAGTCATAACAAATTCCTTTGTCCTTTCTTATACCTGGTCCAATTTGCTAATTTTAATGAAGTTTGATCCTTACAATTTCAGCTGTCTACCAGTACACAGGTAATTTCCCGAGGAACAGTTTCCTTTTGAGTGCGGATACCTCACAAGCTACGATGATAAGGCTCATTGTTAAATGAACTAGCGATTAAGTCGCAGTTCTGCTGTTCTTGGCGCTAATTCAACCCTAGCTTCGGAAAATGTTCCAACTTTGATTTTCCCGATGATCAAACGGGTAGATGTTTTCCGGACGTCGGAACATTCAGAGGAGCCAACTAACCGTGAAATTTCTGAACTCGGAAATGTCGGAGTCCTACCGATATTTAGAACAATAAGTCCTGTCCCGGTCAAAGGGTAGTATAGGTCCCGGGGCGAAACGTGGATTGGTACCCACGATGGAGCATAAAACCTGGGAAATGCCTGCTGAACCAACACCAACAGCTCTACTACCAAACCCTATCTCCACCTCCACGTGGTGACCGCTGGGAGCTCTTTCTTGACGAAAAGCTGCAGACGGAGAAGGATGAAGGCGAGTCTCCCGCGCCTAAAAACGGGACAAATTGTACCAACTGGTCCTCCAGGTTGGGGGTTGGGTAGGGCTGACAACCCTACACGGAAAACAACCGTTACGAAGCCACAACAGGAGCCTCGGATAGGACGGATATTAAAACGACGGACCCGGCAACGACAAAGGAACAACGATTTGCGCATTTTCTCATGGAACGTGCGCTCCCTGTACAGAGATGAAGCTGATAAGCAGCTAGCCGATACCCTGTCCCAATATAGGGCTGATGTAACTGCGTTGCAAGAGATGCGATGGACAAGGACCGGTTTCCTGGAGAAGAGCCACTACACCATATATTATAGCGGCCATCCAGTAAACCATGTGCTCGGAGTAGGTTTCTTAGTCAGCCAAAAAATGAAACCTGCTGTTATCGGCTTTGAAAGTATAAGCGAACGGCTATGCACTCTGCGCTTGCGAGGCAAGTTTAGAAGTATAAGCCTCATAAACGTTCACGCCCCTACAGAGGAGACTGCAGAGTCGGAGAAGGATACCTTCTACGAGGCAGTAGAAAGAACCCTCGAAGCCTGTCCCAGATATGATATCAAAATCATACTTGGGGATTTTAACAGCCAAGTAGGGAAGGAGCCCGTATTCAGGCGATACGTTGGCTCCCATAGCTTACACGAAAAAACAAATGATAACGGACTGCGGACTATTCAATTAGCAGGGTCACACGAAATGGTTGTTGGAAGTACCTGGTTTGCGCGGAAAGCGGTCCACAAACATACGTGGGCCTCTCCAGACGGGACCACTTTCAACCAAATTGACCACGTGTTGATCGAACGCCGCCACCTCTCAGCCTTGATGAATGTCAGAACATATAGGGGGGCCAATATAGACTCGGATCACTATCTCGTTGGCATGGTGCTCCGAGCTCGAATAACAATACCACCTAGAATCCCCTCTGACAATCAGGTAAGAGTGAACACTGAAGCCATCCACAACACAACCCTCCGCGACACCTATAAGAGGGAAATGGATGCCGCAATAACCGCAGTCAATAGAGGACCTGGAGATGAAGCATCAACTAATGATCTTCACAACCACCTGAAGAACGTTATCATGGATACGGCCACAAATATACTTGGCCCCAGCCGCAAAAGGAGTCGGAACGGCTGGTTTGACGATGAATGTAAGCTAGCAACGGAACGGAAGAAGGCCGTATACCGAGTAATGTTGCATTCTCAAAGAACGCGGGCACGCGCAGAGACTTATCACGAACTCCGTCGAGCGGAGAAGCGACTTCACAGACGGAAAAAGGAAGCCTGGGAGAACCAACAAGTCTGTGAACTAGAAAAGTACAGGGAGCAACCGCACCAGGCGCGCAAGTTTTACCAACAAGTCAGCAGGATGAAGCCTTATACACCTCGATGCTCATCCTGCCGAGACAAAGAGGGAAATCTGATTTCCGACAGAATGGGCATATTAGAGCGATGGGTTGAGTACTTTGATGAGCTGCTGAACAACCAGAACATCGGCGAGTTGGAGGTCCCGCCAACTGAAGACGACGGACAAATACTGCCACCACCAAGTTTAGGAGAAACAGTCCGTGCAATTCATCGGCTAAAAAATCATAAGTCGCCAGGAGCCGATGGAATTACAGCCGAATTGGTTAAATATGGGGGCGACCGGTTACACCAAGTGGTTCATCAACTTGTGCTCAAGGTATGGGATAGCGAATCAATGCCTGACGATTGGCAGCGAGGCATAATCTGTCTCATACATAAAAAGGGAGATATCACACAGTGCAGCAATTATAGAGGTATCACGTTGCTGAGTACCATCTATAAGATATTCTCCACTATCTTGCTAGGCCGGATAGCCCCATACGCCCAGAACATCATTGGCCCATACCAAAGAGGCTTCACTCCAAGCAAATCAGCAACAGATCAGATTTTCTCTCTGCGGCAGGCGATGGAAAAACTGTTGGAATATGGACAACAGTTGCACCATCTGTTCATCGACTTTAAAGCCGCCTATGATAGCATAGCCAGGGTAAAACTGTACACGGCCATGAGGGAATTCGGTATCCCGACGAAATTAATAAGACTGACTAGGCTGACCCTGACCAATGTGCGAGGCCAGATAAAAGCAGCAGGATCACTCTCAAGACCATTCGACATCAACAACGGTCTACGTCAAGGGGATGCGCTATCATGCGTCCTCTTTAACCTGGCCCTCGAGAAGGTGATCCGTGATGCTGAGGTGAATGCAAGAGGTACGATCCTCTTCAAGTCCACCCAACTACTGGCCTATCCTGACGATATCGACATCATGGGAAGAACCACCCGAGACGTTCAAACTGCCTTCATCCAGATCGAGCAGGCGGCGCGAGATCTTGGGCTGCACATCAATGAAGGCAAGACAAAATACATGGTGGCAACGTCAGCACCGAAGACGAATCAACCAACAACATCAAACCGCACTGGTCAAACACAAACACGAACAAGAATAAGGATAGGGGAATACAACTTTGAGACCGTTGACAATTTCTCCTATCTAGGGTCGAAAATCACAACCGATAACAACTACGATGATGAAATCCGCGCACGGTTGTTGTCAGCCAACAGAGCCTATTTCAGCTTACAAAGACTGTTCTGCTCGAAACGTCTCACCATAGGGTCAAAGCTCTTACTGTACAAGACTATGATCTTGCCAGTCCTCATGTATTCCTCGGAAACTTGGGTTCTTAGCAAGAAAAATTGCGAACTCTTGGCCGCGTTCGAGAGAAGAATCCTCCGAAGAATTTTTGGCCCCCTACATGAGGATGGACGATTCCGTAGCCTACACAATGACGAAATCTATGAGCGATACCATGACCGTCCGGTTGTGGATAAAATCCGGCTCAATAGGTTACGGTGGGCGGGTCACTTAATCCGTATGGATGAGGATGATCCCACCCGGAAAGTCTATAAGGGCAATATCTATGGTAGAAAAAGAAGACGAGGCAGACCCTGCCTAAGATGGAGCGATGGCGTGGGCCAGGACGCCAGACAGCTTTTAGGGATATCGAATTGGTGGACCTCGGCGCAAAACCGGGATGTCTGGAGTTCCTTATTAAGGCAGGCCTAGACCGGATACTGGTTGTTGCGCCGTTGATGATGATGAATGACCCCTGCGCCTGCTCCCTATGTCGCAAGGAATTCGTCAGTGTGCCAGAAAATCAGTTGCTGATTTAATCCGTATGTCAATGCCAAACTCTCACAGTTTGCCCTATTGCACCGACACGTTTAAGACTTCCTAGTGAAGTGAAACGTAGTTGTCATGTTAACCTTTGGCATCAGCAATTCGGGATGCTGTTTAAAAGAATGTCAATTTTTCTTTGATTTAGGCAGCTCCCCGCGGTCAACCCCAGACGGACCACCAAGGATGTCGTTGGGCGACTCTGATACACACGGAAACCAGCGTTTGAATTTTGTATAATTCTCTGGCTGTAGTGTTGAGTTTCGTTCTATCTCCCCAAATTGTCGCCACATATTTAATCATCGGCCTTACTATTGCAGTGTATACCCAGTGCAGCATTTTCGGAAGGCATTTTCCTTGCTATGAACCATACATCAGAGCCCTTGTGGCTTTCCGACATATATTTTCAGCTTGTGTCTACCAGAGTAGTTTTTGGTCTAGAAAGATTACCAAATATTTGACCTCTGTTACTCTATTCACTTTCACGCTTCCTAATGAGCGGTACTATATTGGTCTTGGCTGGATTTATGCGCAGCTCCGCCTTTTTCCCCTTTAAGTTAAAACAATATCATTAACATATCCCTGGACCTGTATTCCAGTGTTTGCTAGCTCTCCTAGCAGTTCATCAACTGCCATGTTCCACATTGATGATGACGATTATAGAATTTGTACCTGTCGGTACTTCTATTTGCCTACTTTCTAATATTCTGCACTACTCCCTTATGGAATAGAGCATCTCATATCTTCGTGGGCTCCTTCGATGTCCAAAAACGCACACAGTGCCACTTCCTTCGTTTCTGTAGCTTCCCCCCTAATATAATTGTCTGACCTTCTCCACCGTCTTAAGTATGCACGATGTCTGGCAGATTGGTATGAACGATTTAGGGTGGAAAGGATCGTTTCTACCCGCCCTCAGAATCCCATCCCATCTAATGCAGAATGAGTTCTGAGAGGTAGTTGCATTCTGTCTTCTTCAATCTTGTTAAACGTCCATCTTCCTTCTTCAGACAGACATGAGATAGTGTCTTGTCTTTGGCTATAGCTTCACAAGAATATGCTTCTGTGGTTTCCCCTATTCCTTCGCAGAATTCCCTTTCCCTTCCCTTTCTTTCGTTTTGCTTCCCTGATCGCGTTACCATACCCCGTCAGTGCCCTTTTGTACTCTGCCAGTCCCCGGTTTGTTTCGCCCGATTGAAGAAGTTTCGCACCTCCTTTCTCATTCTGGTTAGGTTCCAGTTACAAGAAGGTACGTCACTTGTTGACACCTGTAGATGAGTCAAGTTGTCACTCAGGCGTCTTGCATAGGAGTCCGAGTCTATTCTCCTGAGATTCCTTATTATTCTATCTACTTCTCAGTTACCCTCTAGGTCGAATCTGATTATTTTGTGATCCGACATAGAAAGCTCATCCAACACTCTCCAATTCTTGACGAAACTGCTTATCAGAGTACTCCCTAGAGTTATGTCTAGTACTTCTTGCCTTGTGTTGGTCACGAATGTTTTTGTGTTCCTTTTATTATGTATTTCTTACTAATAGGAAGAAGGTACCGAAGGTACTCTGCTCCTCGATTAATAACGCTGCTTCCCCAGACCTCGTGGTGGACGTTGGCATCGCTGCAAAGAGGAAGTGGTAGCGCCTTCCTCTCGCAGAAATCTGCCAATTTAACGACGGCGGTTTCCGTATGTCCCCCCTGGAAAGTATCCTGATGCCACGACTGGCTCTCAAGTTCTTTCTCCGATTTCCAGTGCAACTTGACAGCCACGAGATCAACAGTTGGAACAAATATATGTATCTTAAGTTTCTTTTGAGAATGATGCAAGTTCATGGTTTTTCCCAAATTACCTGAATACTTTTTCCATGCACACCGCGAAAATTCCTTCGGTACATCCGGGATTCTGAATCAGTGCTATTTCAACTTTACCCTTGGAACTTGCCCTTACAATTACTGCTAATGCAGCTTTTGCATGGTGGAGGATTACCTGGGCTGTTTTAGTGCTGACTATCGACTCCTTTTGAGTTTGAAACTCTTTTCCAATGTCAGAGCCATTACCCTCCTCCTCCGACATAGCACGTTCTAACGTTTCCCTGGGCAACTTGAGCTCTAGAAGACCTAGATCGAGGGTGTCCAGCTTCTCCTAAGTTTCGTGCTGTGCTACCAAACGTGTAATTAATGAGGGAGTTACGTCGTTCAATTCCCTTCAGGGATCAGTCCTCTACCTCGATCGTGTGTAGTTTGTCTTCCACCTTCTGCTTGCTTCTATAACTCTTCATAATCGCGTACCTTCACATGTTAAGTGATACGAAGGTGTAGAAGCTTTCTTGTCTCAATCGTTATGGCTTTGGGAAGGTAGACCGTCACCATGTGTGTCCCTGGTATGTTATCCTAGCGCATGTCGACAGTTTCATTCTCTCCCATCCTGGCAGTTATGAGAACTATATTCCCAAGACATCCCGCCGTATCTTCTGTCGCGCAGTCTACCAGTATAAGGCCTGGTCGAAAGCGTATACTGGTGAGCACCGGCTCCTCATTATATCCCTCACACACCTTAATGACGATGAAGTTCACAATTATTTCCTGTCCCTCACGACTGAGTATTTGCTCCGGGAATACTTTCAGCAGTATGTCTAGTCGAATGGTCTTTACTGCATTAGCATAACAAACGGTGGGTCTTCTGGCTTCTTCCTTCACCGCAGATTGCCTCAAGATTTCCCTTAGGCGGGCAGATTTCCTTTTTCTTTACTCGGATCTTGAAGGCTTTGGTCCATCCTGAACCTCTGGTTTGAGATCTTCCTGAAGATGGCACATGTACCATTTGAGACCTGCACCATTGAGAGCTGTCTCCTTTCTGACGTCTGATATCGTGACCTCAGACGTTCCTTTGCTCGACCTTGCTTTTTAAACAAGGATCTTTGTTAATTGTGGTCTTCGCAATAAACCAATGTTGACCTTGGATCCACAACTTGTCATTCCAACTTCTCCCTTCTTGAGTGTAGTCACCTGCCTCTTAAGGTTACGGTTACGCCTCCGCCTGAGGGGCCAGGTTGTATGCGGTACTTTTATTGCATTACTAAATAATTCCCGCGAGTATGGGGATTAACTAACGCCAACTGAGGGTTTGTGGTGTTGTTATTGTGGAACTCCGGTGGTGTACCAAATTACTGAAGTCCTGCCTGGTATTCATTAGCAAATCTCACTGGTATGTTAGTTTTCGCTAAGTTTGCTACTGCAGATTGTTGAACGGGTTTCCTGGTGTTGGTTTGATATCAGGTTTCCTTCTATGTGGTTTGCCATCGTGTGAAAAGATTCATGTGAGTTGATGTTATTAATAAAAGAACTGGCCATTACCGCAGAAGCACTGTCTAGCAAAATCAAGACACTAGCACTGTTTGTAGATTCGTTTAACTTGCTTTCTTGAATCGGTTGCTGAGATATTGACGCCACTACTTGCACATCTCGGTCCCGTGGTCATTGCAGAGTTTGCGGTTGCTGATGCTAATGGCTTCTGGGGGCTGCCTTGGAACTTCTCTTTTTTTATGCTTACGATATAATGCATATATCGGCGCCTGTGCCTATAGACAACCGCATTTTCGTATTTCGGTTGGACATAGACAGGCATCGTAAAGAGGATGAAAAGGGGTGGTAACTATGGTTCACCGAAGTCTAATTACATAATTTCGTGCATATGACAGTTTTGGAAGTGGACCTCCAGGAGAACCAACATATAGCCCCGGGCGAAGATTTTTGGATCTGTGCTGTCCACGTGACCTGAAGTTAGAACGTTGAGATTTCTGTCTGGATGAATTCACGGAGTGAATCTGCTGTTTAACTGAGCATATCTCCGCTCGCAGCTCCGAAAGTTGGTCTACCAATAGCTGGACTAGCTGCGTTAAGCGCGTTTTTGTTGCTGCAGGCGATGGTGTTTGTATAGCTGACATTGCTTCTGCGAAGCATGTTTTCGAAAGAGGTGCAGCGTAGACCTTCTCAGCTATGTCGGCTGCGGTTTGTAATGGGTGGTTATGAACTGTCGTCATAATCGGTTGAAGAGTAGATGATAGGCGTCTTAACCATAGACTACGCCTTAGCGGCTCAGGAACTTTAGTAGTGCTGAGACATTGCAGACGGTGGAGGAAATGGAAGAGTTTCTCGCCACCCATGGAAGTACTCTCCATGAGCTGTCTTTTTTCTCCTCCTGGCTGGTACTCAACCACTTTATGAGTTGTTCGCATAAGCGGCTATATGAAGTATCTGTCACCGACTCTAAAATTATGTTGCAAACTTCGGTGGCATACCGCGGTGGTAGCACTACTATGACTTGGAAATGTTACGTGCTCTCGACATTCTAATTGTAACTGCTTGCCTGCCTATTTCAATCAGGAAATTTTCCTTTTTTTAAACTCGGGGTCACCACTTTGAGAATTGCCAGGTTAGGTTGATAACAGAAGTTGAATGAAAGCCTTATTTATATACGTGATAAGTTTATTTGAATCCAATATCGATCCTGTTTCTCCTTCTCTCCGCTGTGAGTAGACTGTCTCTTCTACCGAGCGAATACTCTCTCTTGATCACTTCAGTAGAAGAGAGGAGTCTCTGTCATCACCCACTAACGGTCTTGGCAGACGAGAGCTTTGTTCATGGAGAGCCACGCATCGGTCCCAGTGAGAGATAGGTTGGTTCTCTAGGGGCAGTATTTTACTGCTGGACCCGATGCACTGGTAAATGTGCGGTTAAAACTAGCTATGGCTGCTTCCAGCTTGGGCTTATGGTGAAAGGCTCATAAACTCTGATCTATCCATTGACAGAGATTAATTCCTCCCTTGGATTTGTTTTTGTTTGTTATGTTTTTCTTTCGTTCTTACTATTGTTTAACATGGGCATACTTCGTAAGGGTATAGTAGGACAATCTAACAGAGCCATTTTCATCAAGACAAGAAATTATCCGGACGACTACTATCCCGCGAGAATAACAGCTTGGGTTAAGTGAGGTATCATTATCGGTAAATCTCCTTTCTAGCTTCTCCGGCTTAGAATCAAGTTATATTCCACAAGAAATGTCCATCGGCGAGCGAGGTAAATTGCATTCCTTGAAATACTCATGACTATTTTCCCACAGGACTTCCAGGACCCAAGGATGAATTCTGAATTCCCAAAGCATGATGTTGTTTAAAATTTGAGAAGGATTCTGTCCAATGTGGGATTGAAACTTGTGGTGGCACATTTTCATCCTTTCTAATCTAAACTCTCACGTTGGGCGCCATTTGTTTTAATTGTGCGCACATGGAAAAAAGGATCAAATACAGCGGTTCCAAGTATTTCTTGAAGTTGAAAATGAGGTTCAATATGTGATTCAATCGTACGCCCTAGGGCGGGCACGTGTTTTCATGAATAAAAGGGATTTGGTATACCTATTAAATTTGAAACCATTCTTCTGGCCTTTCATGGCAATTTAGATTCTACGAAATAAAATAAAACAATGAATACCTCTGGACCGTAGGAACGACGAAAAGCAAATGGCCTTTTAAGGGCTTCCACCTCTTGGAAAATCTGCTTAAGGCTTCACTTTTAACGCACGTTCCGTAAGGACACAATGGAACCATCATCGCGGCTAAATTTCTTCTGAGCGCTTTAATACGTATCTGGAAACTAATTAAACGAAAAGATAAAATATTTCCGACAAACTTCGAATTAACTCAGATCCATAGAACCATCGAACGCCATAGAAAAAATATTAATTTGATTTTTGTCTGGATTCCTCCCACCCTTTGCCATATCCATCCCCAATAAACTGGCGCACACATACGAGCCAAATCCAAGACTAAATGATACGGAAACATGGAGACAAGATGAAATTGATTAGAATACATGATGAGAAGTGATAAATCCTCGGAGGAAACCGAACACGATTTAGTATGTGCTACTAAGTGAAAGGATACAAGCAACTAATAGCGTTTCCGATTCGATTTAGTCACTTGCAAAAAGAGCGGAAATATTCAGTTGGTTACCGCAAGGAAAGATAGTTTATTTCTTTTGGCTTTTGTTTATGAATTTTATGGATATGAGGGAGGAGGAGTTTGATTTATGGGCATTCCGGGATCGATTAAATATTAATTTTTTCCGGGATCAAGATATGCATATGGGCCCATAAATAAGAGGGAATACGACACACGTTTAGGAAAGCAGAGGATATGTTGCTGGAGTAGGGAATGGGTATGTAATTTTCAGGGATCAGAATTATAAATTTGGATAGGAAGCTGAAGCTATGTTATCCTATACGTCTATCCTTGATTCTGGTTTCCAAAAAACAAAATAAAGAAGGTGTTACCAAAATGTTTACTGTACAAGGAATTTCGGTGTCAAAAAAGCTCCAGGTATTCTCCTGGGAAATCCAAAGAACTGATGGTGTTACCAAGGTCTTAAATGGGCCATTTAAACTTCGAATTAGCTTCGTTTTGCTTTATCCAAAAACTAAGAACTTGAGTCTAACAAGTCCAATAATCCAATGAACCAAATGCAAAGCCCAACTATCCATCCGTTCTTGGAAGTGCAGTAGATACAAATCGATACAAAAAAAATATTGAATAACAAATTCGTCGACCATACAAACTTTCCCAGTCCACCACGGAACAACAAAAACCGACTACCGCCCATCAATTTATATTCACTATTCAACCAACGAACAAAGAAAGGATTCACCAGCATTTGATAATACACCATCTTTGCTTGAACAATGCACGCTTTTTTCGCGGGTTTTCCGTTACCTCCCTCCGAATCCTTGCCACCGGGCTCATCCCATGCGAATAATCTGGTATTGTGAATAGAATGCGAACCAACAATGCTCAAATATTGTTTTTACAATCGTTTGGGGTTTTTGCTAGAGTTTCCGAGGCGAAATGAGAAAATTCATGATTTATGGTCACAAGGAGTCTTTTTGGAGACGAGGCCTCGCCAGATTCTTATTGCTGTGGTATCAAGAAGATGCCGTTGTGACCTTTAAGAGCTAAGTGTATTTTTCTGAGGATATAGTGGAAGAATATTATTATTTCGCCAAGCAAAAGGCAAGGAGATGGTAAGGATTTTGGTGAAGTGATTTTAGATAAGGATTCCCGGAGTCACGACAGGATATTTTTGATTATTTAACTTTGTAAGGTTCTGAAGTGGTAGTGAATTGAAGAGGATAAGTTGGTTATATACAGATGAAAGAACTAGATCTCAATAATCCTGATTTACTATTATACAAATACGTAATGATATATATGCTTTACCAATATGTAATCGAATGGCAGGTACAAGTGAATTTGGCTTTTGGGTAAGCGAGGAGAGTCAGCTTTTTTATCGGCGATAATAGGCGCATTTCGGCAAAGGTAAGCTCGCAATTGCATCTGTAAAAATAATCCGCTTAAAAGTGAATGACCTGCACAAAAACGAAAATAAAATAGTGAACGGATTAGTGGAGGAATTTTGATATCCAACAAGGACGAAAAACAATAGAATAATCTGTCGAAACCTCTCCATTGCTTTGTATATAATACATGAACGTGGGCAAACTGCTTGATGTACTTTAACCTTTCATACAAATGGCGCCCAATGTGGGTTTAAACGTGCTATCTTTGCTGTTTGACTCTTCCATTATTGCAACTCTAGACGAAGGTAAAAAGGACATCACAAAACAAAGAAAAGTTGAAAAATAAAAGGCCATCACAGAGCGCGTGTGTGGGTTGAAGCCTCGCAATAACCCATGACCAAAAGTCGATAGAGGCAGAGGCCGCTGCGCCACGACACAACAATTTCTACTTGCCGAAGCACTCTTTTTCACGGTCCAGCTGAAATCTCCGGTGATGCTTGGGAACAAATGGAGCCTTTGCATAGACCAGGTATTACCAGACTCTATCCATTTCCAGCAACTCCGGGAATTCTCTCTCAAATCAATGATGAGATTGTTTCTCGCATGTATGCTGATATGTCGCTGGTGCAACTACAATCACTTGTGTATTGTGGCGCAATTACGGCTATCCGATGATTGAGGTTTGAGTGACCGAAAAAATCACCTTGAAAAATTCGCCGGAAAATCGCCGGGACTCATTAAGGCAGAACAACGCTAGGCTGACTCAAATTTGTACTGACAGTGCCAGCAGATCAGTGAAAAATAAAACGCAGATCTATCAAACAATGCCATCTCCAGTGGGACACTCCTCTATGAAATTCTGAATACACAAAAGCAGAAAATTTCTGTGGTATTCTGACGGTTGCAATCGTATGACGAAAGCCGCACCAGATGTGTTCCCAATACAACGTACGCCAGGAGTTATTTTTAGATCACTCAATGAATCCCCACACAGCGCCCAGGTAGTACAGTTTTCGACAACGGACGCAAAAGAGAACGGGGCTGGAATTCTGGGGTTACTCGGCCAACATGCTTAGTGGACTAGAGCCGAAAGCACTTGCCATGCTACTATGCCAGCCATGCATTTTGCAGACTATACCGAAGAGAAGATTCAACGAGCTATAAACAGCTCACAAAACTGGATGGCCCTTGCTCTAGATCGGATGCACTGGTTAAAAAGTCTATTGACGCATGGCACAAACCAGCTCATTAGTCGGCCTTAGGAATTTTCCACCATTCCTCGTGGTTTCGGAATTCAAGCGCGTCACGCCCAATATCATTCACAGCAGTCAATATAGCCTATAATTCTTTGCGTTCATTGATCCGCTTCCATAATTTTGCTGTCAGCAGATCTTTTGATGCTGAGATAAGGACCATTTTGGAGGGGTTGCTGAGGTTATCTGCAGTCCGATCAACAAGATTACCCTCCCACTGTCGAGTGACAGCTGGATCATATCAAGCACCCATGTTGAACATAAGACAAAATGCAGGACCGCATCTTTTTACCGACCCCTTACAAGTTTATTACTTCCATTATTAGTGAAAGGTCAATGCGCTCTTCGAGACCAACAAACTTCTGCTAGCAAAAAGGCTGCCGAGTAAGATCAGGAGGTTGTAAAGAGCTTTCAGCTGAGTGAACTATCATCTGAGAGCCCATCCACATTCGGAGACATATTTTGCGGGAGGTTTGCGGCACTGTATGACACTAGACCCCCTGTTAAGCATACCGAATGATGCGAAAGGGTATGGTTTCGCACAAAATTTTGACTTACGTGCTAAGTCCGAGTTAGCATACTTGATGTACTTACACGACATCAAGTTGAATGCTGGTACTGACGACCACCATAGGAGCCCATCAAGAATAGTAGATATGCTTATCCGTGAAATTTGAATGAAATTTGGATTAGACAAGTGTCCAATCCAAGCCATCCGCAAAGGTGACCTCCACATCCAAACTATTACACAGACAGACTTCTACATGTTCATAGGAATTCCTCAAGTAACTCAAGAATCTGAAGGATTACTCTGCTCAGCTGTTCGAATTTCCACGACATGGAAGGTGATACTGAAATCACATCTCTCAGGGAAGAATCAAATAGCGCATTGAATGTATTCGTTTTCCCTTCAATGTTGCATTGTGCATTTGGAATATTGCCACCGATGAAGACCGATATGGAAAATGTCCAGCGGCGGATACGGACTACTATGTCCAAATTCCGAGCGCATCACACCAATCCTGCTATGGAGCTGATGAACCTCCCTCATGACAGCGGAGTCAGGGGTGTGATTGACTTGGCGGCGCAACATCACCAAAAAAGTCGACAAATTACGCGCTTATTTTTACAATAAAGGGTAGACGAGTCCCTTGCATGCGCCTGTTTGTAGACTGCTGTAGATTGCTGGTTGACTCCATTGAACTTGAAGGATTGATCTTTCAATCCTCTGAGTGGAGTGAAGTCAGATGAGGAGCGATGAACAAAATTCGAAGGACATGCGCGGCAAACACGTGAATTGCCTATGGTAGCCATTTGTCGAATAGATGGGGAGTTCGTTGCTGAGATGGAGGGATTTATGTGTGCCGTTCAGATTGTCGTAGTAGAACCCGAGCTTACAAAAACATCCTAATAAAAAGCGGGTGGAGAGCGATTAGTACGGACATAACGCTGTATGTAAAGTGATTCATCAAAACTTTGCATGCAAGCATGGGCTAATCACGGGTACGTGTCCGGTTTACCGATATGAGGCGCAGGCAATACTCGATAGGTCCGTTTACTGCCTGTATGATGCCTGGGTGATAGTCACATACCACACAACAAGCCCGACATACCTAGTTAAATAGTTAGTGACAAGACGGATTGCTCTGCGTATATTATTGATGTTGCTATCCCCCATAATAGCAACGTCGAACGAAAATGGGTGGAGCAGAAGGCGAACTATAACAAGGTACTTGTAATTCCGAAAATATTGTCAGCTACAGGTATTGTACGTAAATCCTTACAAGTTCCCCAGATGTCCTGAGATTTTCATACACCATTCCACAAACGTGCTCGATCCTGCGAGGACTTCTCGACGGATTCTCCCATTAACTTACCACCACCACCAGAGTTCCTGTATATTTTAAGTAGATAAGATCGTCCGAGCCCAAATCCTTGTCCAGTGGTCCTAGTATTAGCTAAAATCCAGCATACGCCGAGATTGTGACAACTGGGAAATATCGTTGGCACGACAATCCACTTGAATCTCTTCTTCGGTGATGTGTTAAAGCACTTCATTCAGGACCGTAACGGTGCCCGACAGGATGGCAGTATCCTGTAGGAGGGAATGTGATCAAAATAAAAAAAAAGCAAGGACATTATTTTATGAGATATTCCTTTGGAGCTTTTTCATTGCAATGTTAATTCTTGAGAGTGCTACGTAGAAAACATTGGGAAGCAGACACTGACTAGCGTTGCTGCTGCTCTCTTTGAAAATTCTCTTCTGTAACTTTCCCCACTTTCACAAATAGTAAACTCTAGTATAATCTCTACGAGAATATTTGTAGCTATCCTTACTTTGACACTCCCCCTCATATCTCCTGAATACTCCCAACTCTCCCTAATATGCAAGGAAAAGTGTTTGAACCATTGTTTTCTCTTGATGTCCTCCATGAAGGAGCCTGCCTTATTTTTATTCCCATTTCGCCCAGTCTTATTTGTTGAAATATAAGATGAACTTTATGGATTACAGGACCTCCAAGCGATCTCCTTTTCGTTATAATCACACACCGCCTACAACAACGGGACCAGCACAAAGATAAATACCCATTATGTACAAGAGGTTCCAGTTTGGATTATGAGGTTGGAAGACTGAAATTTAACCACCTCGACCATCGGACTGTAGAATTGGATTGTGTGGATTCCCTTCATCATCAACGGCGCAACAACCGGTATCCGGTCTAGGCCTGCCTTAATAAGGAACTCCAGACATCCCGGTTTTGCGCCGAGGTCCACCAATTCGATATCCCTAAAAGCTGTCTGGCGTCCTGGCCCACGCCATCGCTCCATCTTAGGCAGGGTCTGCCTCGTCTTCTTTTTCTACCATAGATATTGCCCTTATAGACTTTCCGGGTGGGATCATCCTCATCCATACGGATTAAGTGACTCGCCCACCGTAACCTATTGAGCCGGATTTTATCCACAACCGGACGGTCATGGTATCGCTCATAGATTTCGTCATTGTGTAGGCTACGGAATCGTCCATCCTCATGTAGGGGGCCAAAAATTCTTCGGAGGATTCTTCTCTCAAACGCGGCCAAGAGTTCGCAATTTTTCTTGCTAAGAACCCAAGTTTCCGAATACATGAGGACTGGCAAGATCATAGTCTTGTACAGTAAGAGCTTTGACGCTATGGTGAGACGTTTCGAGCGGAACAGTCTTTGTAAGCTGAAATAGGCTCTGTTGGCTGACAACAACCGTGCGCGGATTTCATCATCGTAGTTGTTATCGGTTGTGATTTTCGACCCTAGATAGGAGAAATTGTCAACGGTCTCAAAGTTGTATTCCCCTATCCTTATTCTTCTTCGTGTTTGTGTTTGACCAGTGCGGTTTGATGTTGTTGGTTGATTCGTCTTCGGTGCTGACGTTGCCACCATATATTTTGTCTTGCCTTCATTGATGTGCAGCCCAAGATCTCGCGCCGCCTGCTCGATCTGGATGAAGGCAGTTTGTACGTCTCGGGTGGTTCTTCCCATGATGTCGATATCGTCAGCATAGGCCAGTAGTTGGGTGGACTTGAAGAGGATCGTACCACTTGCATTCACCTCAGCATCACGGATCACTTTCTCGAGGGCCAGGTTAAAGAGGACGCATGATAGCGCATCCCCTTGTCGTAGACCGTTGTTGATGTCGAATGGTATTGAAAGTGATCCTGCTGCTTTTATCTGGCCTCGCACATTGGTCAGGGTCAGCCTAGTCAGTCTTATTAATTTCGTCGGGATACCGAATTCTCTCATGTCCGTGTACAGTTTTACCCTGGCTATGCTATCATAGGCGGCTTTAAAGTGGATGAACAGATGGTGCAACTGTTGTCCATATTCCAACAGTTTTTCCATCGCCTGCCGCAGAGAGAAAATCTGATCTGTCGCTGATTTGCCTGGAGTGAAGCCTCTTTGGTATGGGCCAATGATGTTCTGGGCGTATGGGGCTATCCGGCCTAGCAAGATAGTGGAGAATATCTTATAGATGGTACTCAGCAACGTGATACCTCTATAATTGCTGCACTGTGTGATATCTCCCTTTTTTTCGGATTCCTTTCGCTTACCATAATTTAGTGACATTCCCTGCAGCGGAAATAGATACTAGCTGATCTGAAATCATGTTGATTGCAAGGGGCAATCTCTTCTTCTGCTTCAACATCTCCCACTACTTTCCAAAAAGTTTGCACTTTTTCTCTGTTGTTTTGCGCCCCGTAGCTTTAGGGCGACTCATTCGTCACGATATCCTAGGATAGTGGTTTTGATTACATAGCATAGCCCGCAATGATGTCAGTACTCTTCCTCAATGAGTTGTAAGTAGGACAAGCAAATTTTTAAATCCCATCTCAAAGGGGATCACTATTTTAGTGGGGTATCTGTTTGCCTGAATCGATAGTGAAACTAGACCTTTAGAGCATAAGTGGTACTTTATCAACCGTTTGTATTAGTTCTGGTATTTGTACACCCAACTGTATAGATCCCGTTCTAAACAAACCCTCCTTTCAGATGGGGTTCGAACTCCTTTGCGAAGGTTAAAAAAACTCTACTCCAGTGGACATCCTAAGTGACCCATCATCTCCTTGATGCCTTGCCTTCATCAACAGATTCGCCCAGATACCCTCTGAATAGTGTGTGAACGTGACCCCAAAAAAGATTGAAGTCGCTCTATAAGGTGAAGTGATAGAATGTTCCCATTCTGTAAAGGAATCGTTCAATGGGTAACGAATAATAAAGCTCAGTGAACTTCAGGGTCCAAAATTGCAGAATTTATATATTGTCGTCAGCTCATGTGGGCCTTTTTCTCAAAGTTGAGAGGCACGGCTGACATTGGGGAATATCCCAATGCGACATGAGAGCTCCAAAATGGGGAGATACACCAAGTAAAACTACAGCTTGATAACACAGCGATAAATACAAACCGCAAACAAAAAAAATCAAACTTAAACTACCCAGAATGCAAGCCTGGCTTAGCATCTATCTATCGCTTCTAAACTTCCATGAATAGTCTGAACTCATCCATTTCTCTCCCCCCCCCCCGCCTCCCAGTTTGAAAAAGTCCTTCAAATTCAAACCAAAAAGGAACCCTCTAAAAATAAGGGAAGTATCTTTGAAAAGCTTATCTTACTTAGCCTCTAGTCGTAAGAGTTCGAATCTGCAAAGACTTCTAGACGCCAATCACCTCCAAAGAATGACTGCCGATGGAACATTAGTGACGGTAATTGTTACATACGCAACAACTGTGTCCCCACATTGGGATCAACTCTGTTACGATGGGAGTCTTGCGTGACATCATCTTGACACTAGCACAGTCACCAAGGCTGTCAACCAAGCAAACTCCCCTAAAAGGTTTGCCAGTCGAGAAAATAGACTGCGCGAGATAATATGTGGAAACAGACGGCACGTACTGGGGCTAACCTGAATGTTAGCAGTTCAATAAGATGAGAATCGGGGTACTTGGTTTTCCAATATTATCTCCTTATCAGGACACAGAGATTTAGTAGTGTTCCTTGATTAAGGAGTCGATTAAATTAAACCCACCCGGGTAAACTACTCTAATAGAGACGTCTCGAGGCGGATTGATACCACCGAAGATTTCGATCCCAAAGGAGCTAAAATACCAAACGACCTAATAAGGGAGGGGACTGAATCACAAAAACTTAACGAGCACGCAACGGACGGGGAAGGGTCAGAACTGAGCCGATTCTGACATCCAAGCGACGAGTGGCCCCGTCTTCCTTTCCTCTTCATAGTGGGCCAGATGATATGGTGGCCCTGCGACGGCCCACCCTAGCCTAAATTTTCTACCAGGAATTCTCCAAAAGTTTCCCAGTGCCCAGCAACAGACGAAAGGAGGCTTCTAACGAACACTTGCCCTAAAGATTTAACCCCAACATCAATGGAAAGGCGAAAAGTAGGAAACATATCGTGTACCAGCTCCTTTCGTCTCCTAAAGGCACGATTATCGATTGAAAAAGAGGCAGAACCACTGCATACTTTTTGGGGCACCAAATGCAGCTAACATGAGCTTCTCATAAGGGACCAATCATACCCTCTGAAAACAAACCATGCAAAGTCAGTCCATTATAGCTGTCATCCTTTATGCAAACTTGAAAATATTAAACTAGCCTAAACGTAGGTTGCTAATAACTTGATGGTTTCGCAGCTCATTTATAAACACTTGACTAAAAAAGGAGGACCAACAGGTTAATCCAGGGTATAGTCATTTTATCCCACGCTGCCTCATCTAGCCATACGGATATTCATAAACACGACAAGGATACGAGCTATATTCAGGGCGAAGACCGCCTGGTCCGAACCTAAGCCAGTTGAAGCCGAACTTATATTCAGTGAATGATTGACGGAGCTCTGAGGAGAAGCCTTCTTCCACTTTTCTGGTTCGCAAATACTTCATTTAGGTCGAAGTAGCCAATTTTACAAAAATTGAGGATTTATAGTTTCGTCCAGTCCAAGGAGCAATACCTGGCAACCACTTTCTGTCACACCGTTTCTAGCGTAAAATGAAGTACCGTCTGAAAAGTTGTCAGTGTCCTTGACGAGCAATCATTTTTGAAAAAATGAGTCCTTTGACCTAAACAGGTCCGTTATCGAGACAATGCGAACCCAAATCCTCAAGTGAAAAATTTCAGCGAAAAAATGTGCTTGACTATTAGCTCTTACAGCGCAATTTCATGAAATCTGTTGTCATTGACGCCAAATCTGAGAACGATTTACATATTCTTCCAAATTTTATTAAATGCTTACTTTGATTGGAAATTGAATGCAATGACTACAATGAAAAGGATCCACATAAGTAAAGGAGCAAATTCCAGTTCAAAATATTCTTCCAAAGTTCAATGGAACCTTCTCGCAATTTCAAGCCGCACATTCAAAGTAACTCAGTCCCCATTGCTTTCCCCTGATTCTGCCTATCTCAATAATTTACCCTTACACAGCACCGCACCATATTGAGTTTGATGAGGATAATATATTGGGTAAAACATCCCCTTTAATCAGCAACACGAAGAAGACTCTTTATTCAGTTGAAGGACTCATTACTCTACCGCTACGTACTTAGACTTTTGAAAACTGTCGCGTCCTTGCTGAAGGCATTTATTAAGATTAAGAAAACGACCCGCAGGCTTAAACGTCCCACAATTTCCAAGAACACCCTTAAACCCGGTTCGTCACGAAATTAGGATCAGTGCCGCAAAGTTTTTGAAGAGGCATATCAAAGGATACGAACAAGCAAAGACCAATGTGCTGCAATATTCACCGTCAACGAAAGGATGGCGTTTGGTGCACGACATCAACTTTATCTAGAAAGTAGACGGGGGTCCTGTGGAGTTTGTGTTGATAGTCGAGTTCCTGAGTTTTCTTACACCAAGGCATATCAGCAACTCATCTATGGAAGAGTAGCGAGTTGCACCCGGCAGGACAATGGAAAAGCTACAAAAGAACAATGAATTGGCGGCATTATATCCTGAAGTTGTTGTCTTGATGATTCGCCCTCCTCAGTTCGCGCTTTCTTGAATGATGTTATCCCGTGATGATGCCATCCTTGAAACTGCATTTTTGCTTCTGATTCCTTGCACGAACTCTTTTGCTCCAACATGAAGTGAAAGTTATACATTTAGGTATGCATAGGGATGCATTTTATGAGTTTGAATTTTCTTTGTCCTTTTTCTGATGTCTTTTCATTGTTTAATTATACGAAAGTCAGACGGCAAGAATAAGGCTACGATGCTACCGAGTAGTTATTAAGACTCAACCAGATGGCTGGCACAAGGATAAAGTTATTCAAACTTATTTGAGCATACAGGACCTTCCGGCGAATTCTATTCGAGCCCAGATCTTTGGTGAAAATGTGGCTCAAGACAATGGGGGTTGTTTCATTTCTTCTTTTTATGACTTTCGGTGGGTTTGGAGACGAAATTAAGGACCTTAAAGGGGACGTAATTAAAAATAGTTGAAGTATTAGATGATGAGTGGATTACAACTGTTACTTTTGAGTAACTGCAAGATAAATAGTATGAAGGCGGATTTTAAATTAAATATTAAAGAATAGTTCTGTCTCTTAAAAGAATTTATTAACTTAGAACACTATTGGGTTAGGACTATGATGTGCATAGGACAAAACTATAGCTATAGAAGAAATGCTGTTGAAGTTTTAGACGTGATATATTCAAATATTCAAGAATATTAGAGGATTGAAGCAGAACAAATGCCCTGAAAAGTCGTCCTAAAAAGTAAGGATAGCCATTTTATTTAGTTTGATGGAAGACCATGCGATGCTGGGTGGACATTCTGATGACTTATTCTCCACCTTGTATAAAAATATGCCTTTGTCTAGTCTGGTCTAACATACCCGTCCCCTTAAGACGTTCTTAATAGAACCACATACCCTTATTTGCATATTACATTTGAATGTGAACCTCCACTAGTTCTGATCATCCCCGCCCAAACACCGTCGCGGTTGTCTGCTGTTCATTAGCGGAAAAATTGTCTTGCGAAAACCAGGTCGAAAGAGAATAGTAGTCATCGATAATCTATCCTTTTTATGTTCCGCAACTTCTTTAATCATCCATATTTCGTGAACCAATGGCAATAACTCCCTTTGTTACACACCTCGTAGATAACATTTCCTGTTGTGATGCCACTACAGATTGTGGCAACCCTTGACCCCTCAGAAACAGTTCTAACTGTTTCCACCTGTTGACTTGATCCTCCAATTCAGAAAGTCTCGCTTCAACTTCCCGTTTTAGACATCACACTCCGGGTTCGAACCATGGTGATCGATATTTGTGATGATCCAAAGAGGATAAAGGCCTATGTGTCGCAACTACAATTTCTCCTTTACCATTTGTGGTCATAACTTCCTCCATCAGTCAAACCAGGATTTTTCAACCAAGTCTTCACCATTATTATTCTTTCATCTTTACAATAGGGTTTTCTTGCTTCTGGCTATGACATTGTTTTATCATCATCCGTTTCCCATGCTATCGTTTCGAAGTTGATATGTCTTCCCAGGTTGTAAACTTCGGTCCTGCTCCCTCCTTAGTTTTTTAAATGCAATGATCGTTTATAACCGACTTTCATTCCGTCCGCTCCTTGGGAGCTTTTATTTTTTAGGCATTCATGTTCCCCTTTTAGGCCTCTCTCTCCTTCATAAGGCCAGTTCGCGAACAAGTTAAGTCGCTCTTTCTGCCTGTTGGCGCAAGGAAGCTCTTTCAACATTCAAGAATCTATAGTCCATTTAATACCTCTAATCATTAATTGCCAGCGTCTCTCCACGTTTTGTATTTTAAAGCGTGAAAAGGTTCTTTCATTTTTTTTCAGATGTGGACATTTTCAAAAGACGGTGATACATATGCTCTACTTTTACCCACAAGAACCACCCCTAACTCCGTCTTCTCCCCAGCGCAACAACCGCAAAGTATTATGTCACGGGATGGACATGGTTCTAGCTTCTCCCATCGTCCATCGAATGAATTCGCAACTGCGTCTTTTGCGCCTTATCTACTTATCTCCACCTGCACTGAATCCTCCCCACCATATGGTTAATTCCATTTCGTCAAAGCTGGGGCAGTTTGGTGAGCTAAACCCAGACAGATATTTGCGGTATCCACTATGTCCCATGAAAAACTATGTGAGATCATAATTTATCTCACCATTCGCTCTCTGAGTCCGCACCTTGATGTTGAAAATCAACATGTGGATCCATTGACCGTTTCCCGGCGGGTCGAACCATTGTTGTCACCTGCACAACGATTCCTCTTTTTTGGCGTTTTTCACGTACCAGTCTGAGAGGGCTCATCACAGATGGCCGCCATTTTATAAGCCCAATTATCGATTGGCATCATTGTGGCTGCCACGTAGGCCGTCTGTCTGAGATACAGTTTTAAGTGCGGTTTCCATAAAGGGCGGCCATCTTTAGGGCATTTTAAGTGGTATGGAGTGCATTTTGCTTAAACTGGATCGACTTAGAGCAGTATAGAGCTTACCACCCTAGCTACAAGCGGCTCACAACAATTGACATCATGTTTGCTATGGTCATGCTAACATTGGACGCCTTAATGCAAGAATGTTGGAAATGCTGCTCGAAATTCGTCCTCATATCTATCATCAGTCCAAGATATTTGATTGCTGGTTTTGAATGTGGTTCCCCATTCTGTTCAAAATCTGCCTCTTAATAGGTACTGGCTATGCTTTGTCCACCACGAGTGTGTGTATTCTCATTTTAGCAGCGATGACTCCGGATAATTATAACTGCACTTCCGTGAGATGTTGTGCAACAAAAGTCACCACAATGTCATCACCGTAATGATCATTATGAATAATAATCTATAATAATGATCCCAGCATAGAGCCCTTTGGAACACCTGCGGAGACAATGTCTTCCCTGGTTCCATTATTTGTGCCATATCAGAGCTTTCTACCTGCTGCCGGTAAGCCTAGTTTGGGTATTCAAATTGCCGTCAAAAACCTCCTTACATGATCCAAATTGGCCAATTTGGATGCATTTTGAACGTCAAAGGCAATCACTGTATATATCTGCCAGCATTACCCTTGCCTTGCATTACATTTGTAGCTAAGCCGGAAACAAGTTTGATGACGTCGACGGTTGATCAGGTTGTGCGGAACCCGAATTGTTAGTCTGATAAGTCTCCCAGGCGCTCTACAGGCAGAAGTCTCGACGTCGATGAGTTTCATTCTTTCGCGATGTACTCCGTGATATGGTCAGCTTTTTCCGAGAGTGTGGCTGGTATAACGTCCTGATCCAACCCTGGTCCACATCTATAAATATTTGCTTGTCAATTGCTTTCGCAGACCAACCTGACGTTCTCCTCTTTCTTAAACGTGCAGTCCCCAGCCAATTGAATTGTTATTCAAGTCAAAGACAATTAGCTGTTTATCACTGTGGTTGTAGTGTTCACTAACGTTCCAGGACATATCGCTGGCTAGTGAACGACTAACAAAAGTCAGGTTAACAACCGAACCGGACACCTCTTTCCGGTAACTATTAACCTTACCATCATTAGCGAATATGATGTCTAAGCGTACGACGACCTCTAGAGACAACACCCTCATTGAAGAATGACTTAAGGTATCCGGCAATGACGTTAGGTCTCCCTCCTTTTGCATACAAGACGAATCTGACCAATGAGTCCTCGAACTCGATCGACGTCAATCTTGGAGGAGTATAAAACTATAGACGTACATAGCGTCTAATTTGACCCATCCGAACCCACTTATGGGCTGCCTCATACCTTCCTGTAAAGTTTGGTTTCCGCATACCCACAAAGTCGCCCCCCCCTAGGATCGGCTAATATAGCTACTTGCACCTCCAATTTGTAGGTGGTCTGCGAAAGTAGGCCTTGGGCGCCCCGATAGTGATTTTTGCAACGTATTGAGCTCCTTTTTGATTTCAGGACGCTTACCGCTTCCAGTAATATGCTACAGTACTCATTTGCGATTTCATTTTCATATCCCTGGCCAATCGCATTTATACATGCCTTCAACAGACGTTAATTCAAAAAATACAGCTTCTCAAACAAGTCCACCCTTAAGGCAACAAACTATCCATCCAATACGGAACTTTCCGACATACGGCAGCTTGCGCGCTGCTTTTACTGGTAGTTTGATGGTCGCCATCTTTCTGATGCTTACAATGGATGTCTAATGCAATGCACTGTAAAGCGTTTTCATGCTCTTGAGCATAGTCAACAGCACTTTCTCCAACTAAATTATTTACTTGACTGCTGAAGCCTATGACTTTGTGCTCTTCGAACCTTTTCAGATACAGATTGAGGCCCTCTCTTTGGTTCTTCCGGATGCTGCTGACGTTTCCCTCCAAGTCTAGCAGATCATAGTCAGCTTCCATCTTTCTTAGCACGGTTGCGTAGAGCGTACTACCAGTGCTTGAAATGATGATCACCTCGGGACGGATACTCATTCATTCCTTCTTCCTTTTAGACTTTTTTAGGTTAACTTTAGTCGAATTGACACATACTTTTTTATTGAACGTTAGCCCTCTTAGCGTTAATGTTTAAAGTACCATTTTCTCGCCGGCTCAGGTTTTAAGTAATTCCTCCAAGGAGGTCTTTTTTTGGGAGCCTGCAGGTTTCCTGGGTCTTTTTCCAGAACCCTCTTGTTTCTCTTCCCAACCACGAATATACGATAGGGTGTCACCTACATTACCATCAAAGGAGGAATTTTAGGTCTATCCATTGATTCTTTTGCATTTGCACGTGATGGGTTGCATAAAACCCTGATGGTCCTCACCATATCTTCGATTGCTCGGTGCATGTTTTGTTTGTTTCTAATAAACTCCGATAATTCAAAAATTTTGGATCCAAGCAAAATGGAGGGTGACTTTTACGGGTCAAATTTCTGTTGCAGCGCCCTTTGAATTGATTTCTATTTTAGATTAAAGATTGCACGATGAATTTTGTGCCTTGAGTACCAATAACTTGATGCATGTTGAAACGCCTTAGATAGGTGAGTCTAGATGATTTGACTTGGGTAGGTAGCCTATTTCACCAACATTATGGCTGACTAGTGAGGACCTTGTATACTAACCAGACAGATAACACTGAGTAATATAATCTGACAATGATACTTAGCTGTTCTTGTTGAAACCGCGCGCAACTCTTGTTTATAATAACCAACCAAAAGTATCAACTTTATTCTACAGAGTTCACATTTTTCCCCCCTAAGTAACGTTGAATCTTATCGTAAACTTGTATATTGCTGCCTGGCTGGAGATTTTATCTGATGGTGAATGTGGAATTAAACTCTACTTTGTTATAACCGGGAACCGCTATCTAAAAACGGTAGAGGTTTAGGATAGGCCTCGCATTCTCGCATCCACGCCCGTGATTAATCGGGCTTCGCACTCAGGGCAACGAAATCGAGAGCTTCTCTCTAGAGTTATCAAATTTGATCTCAGTGAGTTTGATGAGGGTGTTTCGGTTCTCGTTAGGCCGCATCATTGTGTTGATCGGATGCGAAGCTAGATTTCGGGCTCCGAGACCAAAGTCTACTGTCAACCAGTTGCACTCCCCGAACTTGGAGGACCAATCGAGCTTTCATTGTTTTATGGCACAGAAAACTAGCCATTTAGCCCCTCTAATCGGCTACTTTTCTAGGCTTGGATTGGTTGACGGCTGCTCATTATTTTGCCGAGCGGGTTGGGGTTGTCAAATTGGAATTCCATAGTTCCTACAAATAATGTAGTCATCTCTTTTGGCTGGTTTTAGAGTGACTGATAGCACTTCCACCTCTGGCTTCCATAGTGTCTCTTTCGATATCACGATTCGAGGCGCTGGTCGGTTAACTTTCCGTTATCACCGATATTTTCCGTCATCCCATCCCATACCCCAGACTCTGCTTCTGATTTGATGTCAGTGTGTATGGAATTTCCTTGGTACAGGAAAATATAGCACCTTCCATTTGCTAATATCATCATCAGCCCTATTGACCGGTCGCCCAGAAGAGATTTGAATTGACCCATCTTCTGCTGTTTTTCTTTCAGAATAAATTTAGCTCCTTAAAATGAAACGTACCCACATATGTACTCACCAGCAAAACTAAACTTTCCCTTAAAATTTTCCCTTTTAAGTTTCTGCCCATCATTAGGTAGCTCTGTGCTATAAAAAGGACACTTCCTTCTGAAAGGAATTTTGTCTTATATAAGGGTTTTTTTTTCTCATTAGCAAAAACCAAAAAATTACCCTCCCTCCGCCTCCATTTCAAACAAATGAAATCAAAATTTGATGAAACTGCATCGCGCAAAGTGATAAATACCTAAATGAAATGGTCGTTCCTCTTGAAGGCTCAAAGCTGCGACGCTTGAAAGCTTAGCTCTAAGGATTCAAAGTGCGCCTGCAAAGTCCCAAAGACTATTCTGTCACTTTGAATTTCTTTCCTTATTCTTGACTTTTCCTTCTGACTTTTACGATTTTAATACCAGGTTACATGAAAAATATCCGCTTTTGCAAGGGCTTCTTGCCTTAGAGAACTTGAAGTGAAGTGAACATGTCTTACATGACCAACTCACATAGTGCATGGTCCTTTGAAGCAGGTTTGCATTATGTGAATTGGTTCCCTTCTGGCTCTTTGTTGGAAAAGGATTCAGCATAGCAAAAAAAAACCTAATTTACTTTGGAGTCCTAATAAATATGGAAAATTTATGTTTCGCTACGATGGGTGTGCAAGTGTGCCGTGTATGTTAGAGACGCATTCAAGCGCAAGAAAAGGATACGATGCAGGAGAAGAGTTTGGTTATACGAGTGGCTCTCATGCATAGGTGCTAAGCTCAAATGGATCACTGTGATTTGTAGGATGAATAATAAATTACCTGGAATAAATTATCATTTGGAGTAGAACGGGGAAAGTATAGCACCACCAACTATTAATCTAGGAGAAAGCATTAGTTTTCTTAGAAAAATTCAAACAAATTAGAATTTACAGACCACAATGAGTAGATTATTGCAGGGTTACCTACGGGCTTAGAGAGAGTCTATAAGACAGTTTGGTTAAATTTCAAAATTTGTAGAATTCATCATTCTCTGATCCTTGTGATAGATGGTTTCAAGAGAGCAAGAAAGTCCGCCAGCCCCTATCCCTATTTACCATGTTGAGATGGTACCGTTTTCTGGCTTGAAAATTGGAATTCTACATTCCCTCCGGTTTGACATACCAGCCAGTAGTGCTTGTGTAGAATGTCGTTCAATTCAGTCAGGAAGTGCACCAGGACTACCTTACACCAATATAACCCAACTCAAAAAATTGTTATATATACTTGACCAGGACTTTTCTGTACCTGGCCCATTAATATTTTCAACTTTCCTCTGTTCACCTAAATCTCTGTTTCACCAAAGTATTTTCATTGAGCCAGCCGGACAGTGCCTTCCATGAAAAAGGCTAAATTTATAGCTAAGATCCTCAGATCGTTAATTATGCAAGGAAGTTGTTCTTGTGGTTCGTGGTCATTGTGATTCAGTCTTTCATACCTAAACAAACATGTTAAACGTTTAGAGGTAAAGAAAATTCATACAAATATCGCCTGATTACTTGCCAGCAGAATCATGCAATTATCCGGATTGAAAGGAAGTATTGCCTGTATGCATCTTGACAAAAGAGTAGCCATTGTGAACTAAAAAAAATATTCAGACGAGAACGCTGAAGACATATGCTGCGAATTTCCATGAGTTCTCTCTATAGCAACGAGCGCTCATACTTTCCTTAACAAACCGTCGCTCTCCTGCGAAAGTTTGTTTAAATCTTCATCATCAATCCAACCTACAATTCGAGTTTGACCCAGAGGTTGCTAGATGTTACCTAGGTTGAGCAGATATTTGACTGAAAGGCGCTTCACGCTTCCTTAACGGCCCAGGTACCAGCTGGGCTGAGAGGTACATGAGAGGTACAAAACTAAATTGATCAAAGTCCCACATCTTTTTGAATACCTGTCTGCGTCATACCATTGGAGTAATTCGGCCTAATACCGCTACCTACTATTTCAAACAAAAAACTTGGTCGGAGTACAGGCCAGTTACACGTAGGCGATGTGAAGGCGGAAATGGCATTGAATAGGTCACACATTAAGGAGGGGCGACAATTTCATTGCTGGGTACGCAATGCAGTGGAATTTACCTGCCGAAGATGCCGACGAGTGGGTCGTCCAAAGAGCACTTGGCACTTGGTAGAAGATTAGTGCGGACGCCGCGGAAAGTACTGTGGGAAGCTACAGCGTAGGTGTGGTTGACACAGTGTACCCCACCAAGGTAAAGTAATGACTATGATGAAAAAAAGCTTAGCCAGATTCTATTCTGAAAATATCTACTAACTCATTTAGATCAATCAGCGGAGTTCAAACGAGATGGTTCGGTCTGCCAAAGACTAAGTTATCATGAGAAAGTTTTTGCATCGATTCATCGACATCGATTAAGCAAGAGTGAAACGTTGAGTGCGAGGACACTCGAAGATCGTCAGTAATGAGGATTTGATCTCAGTTCCATTTTAAAAGATAAATTCATAAAGATTCACGCAGCTGAATGAAGGTATTTGAACTCTTGCCAGGCAAACGAAAAATTCTGTGTAAGAACCCGAGGATACTAAAGGGTTTGCCTCTGCGGTTCCCCCTAACTCCTTAACGTGACATTTGCCCATCACTGAGGTGATTGCGAGTGGGGTAAACTATCTACCAATAGCATATATCAGGCTAACTATTGCAGGGTTCGTTTCAATGATCACACTAAAAACAAGCCGCAGCATTTGGCCAGAAACAACAAGTAACCATTGAACATACGGCCTACTGTGTACCACAAGTTAAAGTACAAATTATTTCCTCAGCGACCCTATCCGGGAGATTTGGCTTTTTTCCAAATCCATCCAAAAAGATAAATCCGTGATAAAAAAAATAGTAAGAATGAGCTACTTTGCTACTTTGAAGAGCAAGGCAAATACCACCAGAAATAGGGAAAGCCTAATAACATCCCAGAGAAAACTGAATTAACTTTTAGCCTAATTAATTATATCTTAGGTAACAAACAAAGATTTTCCAAATTTTTGCTTTACTTTACTTTCCTTACGCTCAGATTTAATTAAAGTGCCTTTTCATATCGGCAAAACTACTCATTTCTTTTGAGAATTGTGGAGTCCTAAGTCCCCATAAACTTAATGCCGGACTATTTCTGTTTCAGAGACTCCTAGTTTACACTCAAAATGTATCTAGAGTAGGTTCTAATTTGCGCTATGCGCACTTTTGAAATGTAGTATGCTATGGCCAGGATGCTCTCTATGTCATGGTTCTGGTTTTCGCCCTTGATTTTTAGAAATACTCCGAGTTCTCTGGTGCACTATCATAACTAGTCGAGACAGATGAACTGGCAATAAACCATACGTGCGCAGGTACTCACGGCACTCTACCTACTCTTGAAGAATGAGTATAACGTTTTGAGTGAGACATACCCTTACCAAAATCAATCTACTGCCCGTCTTCCTGTCGAGGTAAAATCCCGTATAAATTCTACATCCAAAGCAGTGTCCGCCAAAACTAACCATTGTTATCGATGATGCTCTCCATACTGGCTTCGTTGGAGAACGTGGACCATTAAATGTTTTCTCAAACATCTCCGCTACCCTCTCTCACCGCATCATGACCTTCACCATGATGGAGGCAAACAGAGTCAACCTGAAGACTGGCCGTCGCCCCCCATTTGCATTAATAGGCAGCACATCGAAGGTGTCGAACACTTTGCCACCAAACTCGATCAATTTGCTTGACACCTCTGCCCAAAAATCTGAAAATGAAATTATCTCTCTAAATTCGCCAAGGTTTTCTCTCTGCTATTTTGTGCCAGTGGTACATAGAAAGTGACCGCCTCTGGCTCTCAGGCTCCAATCTTCAGAGCATGTCTGCCTCACATCAGTAGAATATTCTGGTCAGAGGCCATAACTAATTGAAGGGTTGCGTCCCACAAAGGGTTTTATGGCAACCGTCTATTTATATGTGAACCAGGTTAATCTCAGCTTGAGTTCTAAAGTAGAGCTGCATGCGGCGTGGGGCAGAAAGTTGCGAATAATTACATGTCTCACCGGGTCAGCCACGAATACCACAAGTTAATCTTGTATATAAATAGCCACCGCAAGCAGAATGTTTGCTTTTGTTTTACCCTGTCTCGGCTTTTCCCGAGGAATGAACAAGCTTGAAAAAAGTCAGTTATCCCTTGTGAAAGATCAACGCCCCTATAGGATGAATTGCAGTGATTTTACGCTGCGGTTCCTCTCCACATACTTTACCTTTGGTACCTCCATCGGTACCGTGGAGAATTGCAGCACTGTGGCTACCGTACAGGGCTGACTGGTTCCTCCTTGATGGTGAATGCAAAATAGGGGTATTATACGAAATTCTTTTAATGGGAGCCCAAAGATGCAAATACAATACCCACCATGGGTGAGAGTCGCTCAGAAATCCCTGAGTAGCTCTTCGCTCTTGGACTTTTTGGTGGTAATGCCATCAGCCATCAGGGATGAAAAATCTGACCGACGTATAATTCAGATAAATCAACTGAACGTCACAGATTTAGAGCGCAATTTCAAAGACCATAAACATGGGTGTTTCAACTCAACAAAAAATCGAAAGGTTCAGAACGGGGATTGGTCAGGTAACACAAGCACATCTTGGAAATCCCTAACCTGGAATGCGTAAAAGTATTGCAGACATTATTGGAAACTACCAAGTCTCTAATAATATACGTCACTGAAATTTGTGGAATGCTCCACTCGCATCCGCAGGTGTAGAAGGAATTTTCAGTTTAGGACAGATAAGGGGACATTCTTTCTAAACCAAAGAGGATTTTCTTAAAGTTTGGGTCACTCCGGCCGGGAAAGCAATTTCCGCCTGTAACGAGCAGCCTACTTCCCAAGAAGTATTTAAAATCAACTCAGCGTGCACTACTACAATTTAAAAAAATGTTGATCTTACGTCTTCATGCGAAGGTCGTCTCCTCGAAATGGCCACACCTACATTTCTTCAACCAACCCTTGGAAAAGTAGGCATTTGAAGTGTGCCAGTAGTTCATAAGATACACCACTTCTAGTCAAGAATGCCCAGGATATCACCCGCAGTGTATTGGCAAATGATTTTAATCAATAGATCGCTGGTCTGAATCTGAATTCTTCACCAAGGGAATAACTTATCTCAGCCTAAAGGAACAGCGTCCCTCTTCTCTTCAAAAGCTCTACCAATTACTTCTCTTCCCACCATTAACAAGTTTTCATCTCAATTCTCTACACGGACATTGGAAAATATATTGATGCACATAAATTGATAGCTGAGGAGCAAAAGGTGGTACAAAAGGCTCCGAGGACAGCGTGTAATCGACGCAGAAGCTGACCTAGTCTCACTAAAAATGAAAAATGTCGTTTGTGGTAGGTGTTTCACGTCAAAAAAATCAACCCAAATGTGCTACTTCTTCTGAGATTAATGGTGAAGGATTATAACAAGAAGCTGACGATATCTTTACGAATATCAGGAGAAATACATGTCGGGCCTGGAATCGACCAAGGTGGCTTTCTAGCCCACTGTAGTTTCCTTTAGTCTTGAATCCGTGATCCCATCTTTTGTAGGAATGTCAACATGGATTCCACGTCAAATATGGCATGATACGGACTTAGAGTCTGTCAACAGGTGGATAATAGTAGTTCTTGTAAACAAAAACATGCACCTGTTATGCCGAAAAGTTAAGGATCACTACCGCATGTCATTACGAAGAAAGGAGGTTTTTGAATAAAAAATGGTGATCCAGACTCGACTGCATTCTTTTTGTGTGTTTTCCTATGAAAAACAACCTTGTGACCAATTATATAAGACCAAAGGTCATGCGGATAAGAAATTGTCCCCTTTGAATATGAGGAGCAGAGAATAGGGTGCTATTTTGAGTGTAACATTAGTCCTGTAGAAAATCGACATGTGGAAATAAAAACCAATTGACGGAGTTCATGTAAAAAATGATTGTTGTCAAGCATTGACCCGAAATATTTAAATCGATCAGTTTTGGGCAAGCCACCGTCACAGGCACTGTCACTGTCAGTGGTAGTAACCAGCCCTGAACTGAGCGATTTAAATACCTCGGGTCAATGCTATCAGCCAACGAAGAACTGCATTATGAAATGGCTTCAGCCATTAGCGCAACCTGGATGAAGCGCCGTTCGACAGCTGACATTCTTTGTGATCGACCTATCAACAAACATCTCAAATCGAAGATTTGTCATGTCGTCCGCCCTGTCACCCTATATGGTTCTGAGTGTTCGTCGACTATAAAGGACAGTGAACAGTATCTCACGGCAATGAAGACGAAGATGTTATATTGGAGTAATGGCGTAACACACCTTGATCACATCCGGAATAAAGATATCCGCAATCGATACAGGATTGCACTGACTGTGGAAAATGCGAAAGAGGCGTCTTTGATGGTATAGTTACGTAATTCGCGTTAACGTGAATTTACTTATCAAGTTTGATCCGAAAATCGAAATCGATGAGAAACGATCAGAAGTCCCGCCAAAACAACAGTGGCTCTATACGCTGGAGGGTGATTTGAAAACCTTAGGGCTGCATCCAGATTTGGCATCCAGATAGAACAAAATGGAGTAACCGATCAGTGATCAGTGACCTTAATTGCACAAGCTAATTGATGTTAACTGGCTAAGCTAGACTAGGTAATATATAATGAAAAGGTGATCTACACCTGCGCGAGGATTGACTACCGAAGCACTAGCCCGACGGGGTTAGCCCCTGTGAAAGTTCGAGGAAGAGCTTTGATAAAAGAGGGGAGGCGTAATGATTCAGAGATGAATTACTGTTCGAGAGGAGGGCCAGTCCTGACACGTAGTATCCCCGCTCGTCCAACATGCGTTACGGATAGCAAGATTTCTTATCAGTGGATTGGGGTGGCACAGCCACTTCTTCAGTCTGATGTATGACAGTTTTATCATATGCGGAATTATGGGCTAAAACCAGCAGGAGAGAATTTTTGTGGAATTTTGCGTTCGGCCTTCTGTATTTGGCCGTGCATTTCCTGAGGATCGTCCTTTGGAAGCGTTGAGGGCTTCAGCTACGTTGATGCATAGCAAGCTAAATCTAGTTGTACTTCTCAAGGAAGAACGAGCATCTTTCTTAATTGGTGTGGTCGTAGCGTTAGACTGAAACATTGTTGAAAAACAACATGAATAAATGCGCCACTGCGACCTCTTGGCGGACATAGAAATTGCAGGAGATCAAAGTACTCCTAGTTGTAACTTCACTAATAGTGAGTATCGAAAGGTTTACATTAAGCGTTAAGACGCTGGATCTAGCAGCCAAGCTAATCATGAGTAGTCCGAAAACCCTTATCTCGCAATACCAAAAAAAAAATTTTATTCAAAATACTGGCCTCGGTTAATTTATGGTTGCCAATAAAATTGTTGATCTTTCGACGCAAAACCACTCATCAAGCCATTCTCAAACGTCTGCGTAAGAACCGAAGTGCTGCTCAGCGAGCGAATGGCCCATCAATGAAAACAGATGATCGTCGGATGGGGCTAAGTCTGGTAGTATCTCCCAGTTGAACGTTTCTAGTTAGTTTCGAACTTTTTTCGACGTGCGCAACGGAGCATTATCATGGAGGAAAATCAACTTTTCATGTCTTTCCTAATATTCCGGCCAGTTTTCATTCAGAGCACGAAACAATTTGAGGAGTTGTTGGTGATAACGGTGGGCATCGACAGTTTCACCACGTTTCAACAGGTCATAGTAGACAATACCCCGCCGATCCCACCATTAGCATAGCATCGCCTTTCGTCCGAAGGGATTTGGTCTTGGAAAAGATGTCGCTGGTTGGCCGGCATCAAACGGATTCTCGAAATAAATCCACTTTTTGTCACCAGTCACAATCCGATGCAAGAACATCTTTGTTTTGTGTCTGACAAGCAAGAATTCGCATGGGTTTTGGTTCCGAACCATCTGCCTATGGTTCAATTCATGCGACACCCGTTGATCTTTTGAGCCTTACGCATTGCATGTAGACGCATGGAAACGGCTTGTTAAGAAAGACGCAATTGCTTGATGAGCATTTTTTTTGTTTGAGTATCGTCCTCGTCTAAAAGGGCCTCTAATTCGTTGTCCTTAACTTTCCTGGGCCGATTTTCACGCTCCTTGTCGCTCAGATCGAAATCACCATTTTTGAACCGACGGAACCAGTCTCGGCACGTTGTTTTCGATAGAGAATCTTCGCCATAGGCCTCCACAAGCATTCGATGTGATTCAGCGGCTGCTTTCTTCAAATTGAAGCAAAAAAGTAGAGCTTCCCGCAAATGCTTTTTTCTGGGAACAAAACTAGACATGATTATTGCAGAGAACAAATATGTTTTTGCCTGAAATTGCTGATGATATGGACTGACAATTGTCGACTAATATCCTACTGAAAAAGAAAAATATGGCGTGCTCACAACAGCTTATATTCTCACTGACGCCACCTGTGAGTAAACAGCTTACAGCTCACCTGGTATTTGCACTGCTTTGTATATGCCATCCATTTATCTCTAGAGATTTAAACCTCGCGCCGCTGTGTCTGGGACAGTCGGGGATACAGGAACACATTTTCGCGTAATCACACACATTTTGCGTAAAAAAAGGCAAAATATATTTGAAGAAGATAGGCCAAATTAATAAAGGAAGCGCAACCAAACATGATACGCAGATTCGTAGGCAAACTCGCAGTAAACAACGCCCTTACTGATTTGGTCCTAGATTATCTGCAACCGTTGCACTTCAGGCAATCTTATTAGAATATCTTACAAAGGCTTCCCCGGTTTCCCTGGTGTCACGCATTCTTCGGTGCAATTACGAATGTCCTGTTGTCGTTATGTCAAATAATTAAGCATTAAACATGAACTTATGTTCATTGTACTTGATTAATTTATTACGCTCGATATCGGTAAATATTTCTACTAATCTGAATATTTTTCTATTTATTTTTCAGGAGAGCATCCAGCAGCTATGCACCATGGTTCATCCAAGCGATGTACAGCTCCCTCCCATACAACCATTTTCATTCTATTCTCCCTGACAATTACATTACCCTATCTATATCAGAGGATGCGATGGAAAAACCTCGCCACCCCCACGTCAATGCCTGACACGTAGCCACTAGTCTATAATTTTTAGGATAATAATAGTAACTTTAATTAATAAAATACCCAACTAAATAGAATTACGAATATCCTCCACTCACTTTCTAAAATTAAGATGACAAAACGTTTTTCTAATTTGGTGAAATTAAATGTGAATTAAGAGAAGTATCTTTGTAATATTTTCGAGTTAAATAACTGAAGGAGTGTCACACCTTAAATCGGGGATCTTATCAAGAATGGAGCGAAAGGAACGTCTTTCGGTTCCACACTTAAAAATAGAATATATCCAATGTTTTATTCGAGCCACTGTACATATTGTCTACTAGTTACACCCAAAACCAATACCGAAAATTTACTCAATATAAAATGGCGATGGTGACTCAGATGTAAAAAAGGACTTAAAAGGATAATTAAGTGATCAAATGTGTAACGAAAAATGTAAAATTTAAGTGATGTAAGTACACAAGTAAAACTACATTTCAGAAAGAAAAATAAATAATTTATGAATAAAAAGGAATAAATTAAGGTCTGCGAATATGGGAGTATATCCTACAACGTGGGACAGTCTAAGTTTCCTTTGAATTTTAGGTAAACGAATTTATGATTAGTGAACATTTTTTGTATATCATATATACAAGTAACACTGAGAGGGAGTAAATAAAACCAAAATAATAATAAATAAATTACGATTGTTATTAAAGAATAATCGGTATGTGAGATACATACAAAACCCACGAAGTAAATCTTTTCCAAATTCATCCAAATTGTTGTAAAATCAGGATTCGAACTAAAATCAAACATTTCATCCAGGAATTTACACCAATTCAAGATAAATATTTGAATTAATAAAATTAAAACAAAAAAAAATCACAATTGGGAGCTAATAACAACTTTAGAGTAAAAGAAGATACGCAAAGGCCGAACAAAAAGTGATTAAACTATAAAGTATCTTTTTCTGTTGTTAGATTTGTCACAGATTATATTATTTTTGAACAGGGGAAAGAATCCCACAAAGAAGATACGGTTGGAGCTGGTGTATGTAAAACATATGGAGCCAGTCTAAGGTAAAATGAAATGAAATAAGAAATGTTTTTAATTGAATTATAAAGTGAAGTACTAAAAAGTAATAAATTTAATGGACAAATTGAAATGTTTGTTTTTTATTTTATTTATTTATTTATTTAATTTAACGGACAGCAAACATAGTAAACTCCAATTACTTATTGTCCTCAGGAGGAGGAGAAAGCAATAAGCTTAAAACTACTTAAAGTAGAGAAGTTAAAAGGGCCAAGCTGTTGTGCGTTGTAATTTCGGCTAAGCCTAGGAATCAGGGAATGAGAGTAGGCCTCCATCTCTGCTGTTATAAGACGCAGGGAGCCAGGTGATGTCCTTAGCGGTGGAGCAGTCCATCAGACCCGAGGAAATTTAAAAATTGTGCATAGATCCAGATAGGATCTGTTGTTGGAAGGGAAGGTTCAGAGAGAGAGGTGGCGGGAGGAGTGGTCCACACGATGGAAGCTTTTCTTAAAGAAGAGAGAACGGGTGAATTTACGTTGCACATTTTGAAGGGCAAGACAATCACAGTTACGGGGGGGGGTGACCAGATCACGGAGCAATACTCGAGGGTATTCCTCACGAGGGAATTGAAGAGAGCTAAGGAGGGTTGGATGGAGTCAAACCAGAGGAGGAGTGAAGTATAAAGCCTGCCAATTTTTCTACTCGGTTGATGACATCGAGGCAATGAGTGTCAAAGCGTAGCTTATTATCGAAAGTGACTCCAAGGTCTTGAGTGGAATTTAAGTAGGATAAGGAATGTCCGTTAAGAGAGTAGAAGAAAGAAGTGGGTGAGGATTTTAGGGAGTAGCACATAGAGTGACACTTTCTGACGTTTAGCGCTGAACCATTATTCGAGCACCAACGAACCGAAGTGTCTAGGTTAGATTGAAGGGAAACACAGTCCATAGGCGACGATATAGCGGAAAACAGCTTAAGATCGTCTGCATAAAGCAAACATGGAATCATGGAATTCGGAATGCTGAAAACTTCAACATTTCTTGCCAAACATGAGAATCGTTATCTTTTCGTTTGTTTCATTTCACATTTTAGGAAAAAAAGTTTATTGCAGAAAATCTAGAACTGAAATTAGTAAGCAATGCAGTATCAGTGGTTGTTTGTTATTCCTACGAAACTGGTGTTACGACACAACACCAACTGGACTTCACTCACGTACTCTCCAGGGCTCAAAAGGAGAAGACGAAGAAAAGCAAGGCGTAACAACACGCCACGCCGTCAGAAAAATTACTTAAATTGAGGCGGACACAAATTGCAGAGAACCAAAAGAAAAGGTAGGAGGTCGATGGAGGACTACATCGCCAGCTCTGCCTATTAAGCCGACGGAGGGCAAAGCCTTTATGAAACTCCTCAACGAAATCCGTTATAGGATGAAACCCAAAAAACGCAAAGCCTAAGTGGATTGTATACAACAAATAAAGGTACGTTCTGTGAAGCGGTCAAGGGACTACTGGAAGAGACAACTTTGATTTCTAGCCTGAAACCCACGTACTCTCTAAAAATCCGAGAATTTGACTACCTCACTAAAAAGAATGAAGTAGAACGGGCCATCAGGCGTGAGTGTTCGGAGGTAACCAATGCCCAGATGGGTATCATCTCTCGAGACCAAGAACCACTCTAGTGGAAGTCGCCGAGCAACACGTGGGGAAACTTCTAAACAGTGGGGAAATCAAAACTGGTTGGGTAATATGTATAATACCAATCTGGGCCGCCCAACGAATGTTTAGATTACGGGGACACGTCTGCAATCTGCAGGAGATCTGACAGGATGAAAATATGCCGCAGATACGACAGGATAGGCCATAAAGCGAATACTTGCTACGAAAAGGAGAGTTGCGGTTCACATGATCCGCGTGATCCTACAGATTAGCACACACTGGAGAGCAACCGCTCATGGTTTGCGAGCGCAATTCGGAGATCAAACCTAATGTACCGAAACTAGGACCTAATTTCAGGCTACCCCGGCATATCAGATAATGCTGCCATCCGGGTTCGGGACGACACATCCAGCGTTCTTGTCCAAGGACGAAGTGACAGGTTTGTCTGGAATCAGTGTTTAGGGGTATTGTTTTTTAGGGACTATCTAACACCGAATGAGACGATGTGACGGACGCTAGGACGCTATTTTGGGCCCTGAGGGGCGATTCCCCATTGGGGATGATTTTCATGTTAGGGCACTTGAATGTATGCACTCCAGAGAGAAACGACTTTTCGAAATGGCGGCGATTACAGGACTAATAGTTTTAGTAATCTTCGCGTCGGAATCACTTATGTCTCTGGTAGACGAGTGGCGAGCTCTGAAATATGGCCTTCGAAGTGGCTGACACAAACTCCCGGTATATGTCGCTCTGTATGTCGGTGAACATAGAGAGATTTGTCGAAGCTCTTGGAGCAGGTGCATGGAGGGCACCCCTGGGGGTAGTGGCGTGCAGGCGACACTGTCGCAAATTTAGTTAGGAACCTGATAATGATGACCTGCCGAGCTTTCATTCCTAGGAATCAAGACCTCGCAAGCCTTCTACATATTGGTGAACGACGAAAATTGCCGAGTTCCGGCGGAGTACGACTAACTTCGCTGCTTGACACAAAGTTTAAACGATCAGTAGAGGTATCTAACATAATGAGATAGTACAGATCAGCCAAAAGGAGACTACGCAGCGAAATAAACAGAAGCGACACCCGCTGCTGATAGGACCTTGTCAAATGAGCATCCGTGGGGACTTGATTACAAACTCGTAACCCGAAAAATCGAAGCTCTGCAGAAGCCCAGTTCACTCACGGCCGAGCAGATGGATCGCATGGTGTATGTATTATTCTCCGCGCATCCCATATGGATTGATGACAGCAGCATGGAACACGCCGAGACTCTATAAAAGTCCTAGAAGAGGCAGTCGTCTCTATGAAAAATCTAAAGGCGCCAGGACCCCATAGCATCCCAGCATAGGTCTACAAACTGGTACTCCAATATTGACCATACCTACTGGTCGATACATTCAATACTTGCCTGAAAAGGGGAATTTTTCCTTTTCAAGGAGGCGAGGCTCACCCTGATCAGCAAAAGTAAAAGCGCTTTTGAGCTGCAATCCGTAACATGACCACTTTGTATTCTGCCAGGAAAATGCTCGAAAAGCTCTTCAGAAGTTGACTCACTGGAACGATACGTTCTACTGGAGACTTATCCCTACTGCAGTTCGGTTTTAGAACAGGGAAATTCACGTTAGATGTTGTTATACAAATCAGAGGTGCCATTCATTGAGCTGAGGCATGCAGCCATCACCGTTTAATTTCTCAAATTCCTTGAATTTAGTAAGATAGAAAGACATTCTAAGCACAGTAGACAACACTTTCCACGTGCCGAACTACCTCTTACGGATACTAAGGGATGATCTGAGGAATCGGTCCCTGCTTTATATTACGATGGAGGGCCAGAGGAGGATGGAGGTCATGTCACGAGTAGTATAGGGATGGACTTCCGGAAGGCCTACTACAATGGTCTACTACCAGAAAAGTCGCGCCTGGTTGATTATGCAAATGTTATTGCGGCATTTGTTGCTGGACACACAACAAGGGCAGAGCAGACTTGGCATATTAATGCCACGGATAACCGGATGGATGACTGCCCATGATTCTTTACACTGGAAAAAAACTGAAGTAATGCTGACTAAAAACAGAATTCCGACCCTGCGTCCCATATCAATGGCCGAGTCGATAATCGAGCAAATGCAACAATTAAGTGATTAAGTGAAAATTATCAATCTTTCAAGCAATTCCAAGGAGCTGCGGAAAAGGCAGCTGCAGCTGATTTCAAACATTGGAGATCCTACATTTAGCAGGCCAGGTATCCTGATGGGTACAACGCATTCTGTTCTGTTCTCTGAGGCAGAGATATGGACTGACGCTCTTGGCAATATCTCCTTGCCATCGTAAGCACCTTGCGCAAGTGCAGAGAGAAGTAGCTTTGCGGGAAGGGACATGCCACATCGTCTCTGAACCGGCCGTGATGGTGATCGCGAGGGTAATTTCCGTTGCCCTTCTTGCAAGGGAGCGTAGACTCATATACAAGGGAAAAAAGGCAAGGGAGGTAGTTCCTCGTGAGGAACGCAACGTACACTAAATGAGTGGCAAATTTATTGGCAAAATGAGACAAGAGGTAGATAGATTGCGCGACTCATTGGCAACTCAGGGGGATGGCTCAATCGGGAGCCTGGTGAGACTGACTATTTCCTTACCCAGCTCCCAAGTGGGCACATGGACGTTTTCATTATTTGATAAAGATTGGGAAGTCACTATTTCGTAATTATGATATGTGTTTTCAATGGGGCTGTAGACAACGCCAACGCCCATCACACCTTCTTTTCTTCTGAAAGGAGCATTCGTCAATACATTTATTTAAACACAGGAGATATCTTTCCAGACAACATTGTCGGGAGATGCTGAGGAGCGCCGACAAGTGGAGCCATGTATGCATTGCATTCGGGTTCTTCTCGTTGCAGACAAGATGGAGCTCGATCGGTGAAGGGGAGGGATGGCAGGGGGTTCCTTGAATTAACGACTCCCTACCTCTTCATATGATGACTTTTTTACTTTCTCCACAAGTCATCCAATGGTTCAATGGTTGATGTTAAAATGACTACAAAGAAAACGAAAAGTCTAAGTCTGAAAAGTTATCTTTCTTAATCTATTTGCATTGATGGACAGAAAATTGAAGGCGTCTTAATAACAGCATCAGCACTAACAAACTCGGTGTATAAATATGAATTTACAAATCCTAATTTCTGAAGGTTGAAAAATACAACCGACGGAAATAAGCAATCTTCTTCTTTATTTGGACGCAGTCATGAATGGTTTGTGTCTAGGCTGAACAGATAGAGTAGATATTTATTTAACCCTCAAAGAGGTCCCAAGCTAAACCATGGAATTGTATGTCAGAACGATCAGATCCGCTGACTAATTGCATTCAGCTGTCTTTTTAATTCAGCTATATAAAAAGCATTCTGAGGTCATTCACCCCATCATGTCCAAATTAATTTTTGGAGGTAATTTAACCTCAGAAGCTGACTCTTAGAAAGTTATATTTTTTTTGCAAAATTAAGGATCAGAATATTTTGTAAATAAAAGCAAATGTTTTATGTTTTTCTTGAGGCGGCGCGTGAGCTTATCATTTGTACAACATTTGAGTGTGATAATACTGAAACTGACGCACAGTCTGATTGAAAATTAAATAGGACAAAAATAGCAATACAAAAAAGGTATTGATTGGATGCCCTACTTTCACAAAGGAGTGGATAGGAGTTATACGAAATTTTAAGACTAAAACCGAATTTAATTGTTCGAGTAAGGGTATACCCTGTCCTGAGTGTGTGGGATTTTTACCCACTAAAACTACTTCTGGATAAGCAGCGACTGAAATTTCCCTATCCAGCACCTTCCGTTGCAAATTTCTGTGCTCATTCATAGGCAAAACCCCAGTATTTTGAATACCTCTACTGAGGAACTTACTGCTCCTCAAGGTGTCTTTCAATGAATCAAAGTTAACAAAAATCAATTACGTGGATTATTTAACAGTTATGAAAAGTTTTTGCCTGTTTTATGAGTTTGGAGTTTGGTTACACTTAAATTTGCGGGGGGAGGAAGACCCTGTTCTGACAGATGTTGGGACTACCTAAAGTTTTTGGCTGCAAAGAAACATATTCTTATAATTACGCAAGTAAAATATAAAATTCAGACTTTATAATATTATCTAAATACATTTACATTTGATTGGACTTTGAGTGTACGGGCGATGGTCACCACTATGTCAGGCAATGTAAAACTTGATTTTTGACACTATTCCGAAGAAAATGGAAAAAAAAAATTCTTTATACAACGCCATTGTTAAGTATGAATTTTACTCACCTTTGTTACCTGCCGAACCCACTACAACTCAAACTCCATAGTACGCAATTATTTCTATACCTTTACGCAGCCAAACTTTCAAATTTTATATTATAACATAGGTGTGGGATCCAAAGGCTCTTACTTTTATTATGTTCTTAAATAGGTAGTTCTTTATGTTAGTATAAATCATTTGGCTTTACTCTTTTCAGTCGTCCCATTATACTCGACATATCTATCAATTTTTGGACTTCGTTATTTTCAAGTGAGCGTAATCATTGGTTATGATTAATTGAATGCTATTTGATGACTTCACTAACCATCTCTATTTTTAAGTCCCTTTGCAGATCACCATTACAAATGGTATTACCCACAGTGGGACGTGTTGTTGTTGATGCCTCTGCCTCCATCGGCTATTGGTCACCAGTACCGTACCGCCGATTATCCGTACCGGGCCTTAAGTTCCTCCTTCTTTTAATTATAATAGATGGATTTGCATTTTATACCTAACTGCCAGGTGTGATGCTAGCTTCCTCAGTAAGTAATCTACAAAACTGCAAAGTTCCTGCATTTTCCTAGCCTACCCGTTGAGGCGCTTACTTTTTTTATTTGTTATTATTATTAAATTTTATTTAAGAGAGTGTCCTTCATTTGAATATCTTGAAAACTGAGAAACAAGCAAGAGAAAACAAGTCGGGAAGCTAGATACTTCAGATATAAAAACTTGTGTGTTTATTATACTGTTAGTAAGTCTATTTGAGCAGATATCACTATGGAATATTTGTTGTGACCTAGATTTCAGTTGGGTTGGGTAATTTCCGGAAATGAGTCCTGTCGCGCTTGAAGTGTGCATATTATGTTTTTCTATTCGCGGATTTCACAATTTACGCCAAAACTAATATCAGTTGCGGAAAGTACTTTTATTTGATATCCCACATGACTATCTTCGGTAAAAAATAATTTAACATCCCCCCTTTGCATGTATGGGGCGCCCTTTTTTAAACTCCATGTAAATTAATGTTACCCATTTTATGCAAGGAATTTCATAGTTCCCACAAGTTCACTAAATTTCGTTTGGAGCGATCTAGTCGTAGTGGAGAAAACTGCGTGTGACGGACAGACAGATAGACAGTGAATGGATTTAAATGCGGTTACCTTAAAATTAATCTGCATAACTTTAGTGTGCCGAAAAATTAGGTTTTTTTCTAGAATCTAATGTCCAGCACTTGTTATGGTCGCAGCCGTAAAAACAACGCACATTTTCCAAAGAAAGACGAGAAAGAAGTCGACATCGATGACAGTTTGTCAAATTAAAACTAAAAAAATTACCTTTTTTTTAAGGTTTTGTTTAAAACAAAAACTTTGGTGGAAAGGTGAGAACTGTAAACGCTCACGCATACAGTGAGTTCCATTATTCTACGTCAAATTTAAGCATGGAAAAGGGGGTGTACATTTTTTACCAAATGTAGTCATGTGGGATATCAAATGAAAGGTCTGGATTAGTAGTAAAAGCCGGTCTTAGGTTTGACATTTTTTGAAAAGGTGGGGAGTGCGCGGGGTTCAAAGTGATAATTTCTTTAACGGACCCTGTTCGAATCATACAAAAGAACATAATAGCAGTTCAGCTAAAATTAATAAGTGCATCGACACATTGATCTACTTTCGCACAAGTCATTAGTAATTATGTCAGCATAATAGCAGTTCAAAGAAAAATGCTGAACATGCGCTTGTGCCAGAAACGAATCAATAGGTCATGTAAACAGAAATGTGTCAATTGTAAATTGCTAAATGGTCATGTAAACAAAAATGTGTAAATTGTAAATTGCTTAGTTATAAGATTTCTTTTATAAAAACGAAGTGATAATAATAAAGAGGAGGACTAGCGAAAGTAAAGTGAAACCAGTAGTTTCTTCTTGGTTCCTCCAACGTACAATAATTTGAGGATTATTGCACCCATCCCGGCAGCCATCAACAATTTTAGGATTGTTGACTAGATATCAATTTAAGGATTGATATCTGCCCCCATTTTTACATGGTCCTTCGAGCCGGATATCTGGTCGAGCCAATATTTTCAGACATCCTACATACTCAGTCATTCGCATACTACAATGGCTCCGGGACAAGCAGAACAAGGAGATTCAGCATCCACAGCAAACGTGGTCAGCGAGCAGCGACATAATTTGGAAGAAGTTCTCCGGCTGATTAGGAACTTCAAGAGGGATTCGAGTACGCGATACAACTTACAATACTTTCAACACCGAGAGGAGACACTAAAGCGAGCATGGGCGAACTGCGAAGCCTTGCACGGAAAACTGAAGACCGTGAGGGCTCAGGATGCAATACTACTTGCGCAATACATGAAAGAGTACGAGGAGGTCGAGGATGCCTGGGGCGAATGTTCAGTGGTATTCCGTCAAAACATTGCCGGTTACCTAGCTGTGGGGAGCAGTCAACGTCCAGCAGTTCAAGAGGCCCCAGATGCAGGCGAAAACGTAGTCAGGCTGGAAAGGATTAAAATACCCAGCTACAGCGGCGACTACACTCAGTGGGCAGCATTCCATGACTTATTCAAGGTCATGGTGCACGACAACAAAAATTTAAGTGGTGTACAAAAGCTTCAGTATCTTCGTGCATCGGTCAACGGTGAGGCAGGACAATTGATACGCCACCTCACTTTAACGGAGACTAATTATGCGCCAGCATGGAAGTTACTGAAGGAGCGATACAACAATAAGAGGGCCATCGGGAATGCCTACATGAAAGGCATATGGAGTCTACCGACTAGCACTCCGGCTAGTGCGATAGGTATCAAGCGAATATTGGACACGACCGAACAATTCCGTGCCAATACTGTATCATTGGGAGCAGATTTAGTCGACCTAATCATGGTGTTCATCCTGCAACAAAAATTGGACAATGAAAGTAATTCGGAATGGCAGAAATTTATTGGTTCTTCGAACGAGATACCAACTTTGAATCAATTCACGAACTTCTTGCATCAACGGTTCACAATACTGGAAGCAGTACAGCTTACCGAACGCAAGACGGTGAAAATAGGGGCACACGCAGCACAAGCAACGGGAGCCGTCTGCCGAGTATGCCAGGGCGATCATCGAATTTCGCAATGCGACACATTTCTGAAATCAGACATAACCAGACGACGAGAGTTGGTAGCATCTTTGCGGCTGTGCATTGGTCGATCAAGGGTCCCAGCGTTCGTTCATCAGTGAAGCTGCGGCGCAACTCTTACGGCTACCACGTCAAGCGACAAATCTGAGAATCAGCGGCATCGGGAGTCATTCAACGAGCAGCAAGGGAGTGATATCTGCTCAATGCAAAGAAAAATGGTCGACAAGGTGTTTCAATTTATCTCTTGTCATAGTAAACCATATAACGGACAAGATTCCCCAGTCCAAGACACCATGCAAGATAACTGAATTGAGACAGGAGGACTTAGCTGATTCATCGTATAACATTCCGGGGAAGATCGACGTCCTCTTGGGTGCTGACGTTTATGGCGATCTATTGGAAAAGGGCGTAATCCGGATAAAGAATACCAAAGTTTTGGCTCAAAAAACCAAAATCGGTTGGATCCTGTCCGGGCCTGTCAACCAAGTAATACGAGCATCAGAGCCTTCCATCAGTATGGTTAGTATCGAACAGCTAGATGCTGATATCCGAAAATTATGGGAACAGGAAGAGTTACCACAAGAGCGAATCCTCACCGTAGAGGAAGCAGACTGCGAGAGGCAGTTCATCCGAACTACTAAGAGGGATCCAAAGTCAGGCCGATACATAGTCAGGCTGCCAATTAAGCCTGATATGAACCCCTCCATCCTGCTGCATCCGTCATTAAAAGACGCTGTCATACACCTCCGCCAGACAGAGGCAAAACTCGAACGGAATCCAGAGCTCAAAGCGCAGTACAATGCATTCCTAAGGGAATATCTGGAATTGGGACATATGAGCGAGGTCCCATCCGCAGAAATTTTTTGCAAACACTCATACTACTTACCACATCATGCTGTAGTTAGAGAAGACAGCACAACTACGAAAGTTCGCGTCGTATTCAACGCATCCCATAAAACTTCTTCCGGCACCTCGTTGAACGATATCCTAATGGTGGGACCAAATACGCAATACACCATCTTTGAAATATTGCTGCGGTGGAGGAGGCATAAATACGCATTGGCTGCCGACATTGAGAAGATGTACTGACAAATACTTATGGACAGTCGAGACTGCGACTTACTGCGAATTGTTTGGAGACCAGAACCCCAGGGTCCAATAAAGCACTACCGACTAAACACAGTAACTTATGGCACCGCCAGTGCTCCCTTCCAAGCAACACGTACCCTACAACAGGTCGCTGAAGACGAGCAATTCACGTCACCATCAGCAAGTGAAAGCATCAAAAAGGACTTCTATGTAGATGACTTGCTGACCGGATCCTCGACCATAGAAGGTGCAGCGAAATTGCAAAACGATATTGTGAACGTTCTCAAAAAGGCTGGATTTAACATTCGAAAATGGTCCACGAATTATGAGGAGGTTCTGAAACATGTAAGCACCGTTGACCGGGAAACGTCTGACGTAGTCAACATCAATCTATGATAGAAAACACCGTCAAGACATTGGGTTTGCAATGGATTCCTAAAGACGACATATTCACCTTTAAAGTGAAACTGCCTCATATCTCAGCGAACGAGCCAGTTACGAAACGAATAATTACATCCAATGCTGCAAGATTATTCGATCCGCTTGGTTGGATCCAGCCCATCATAATAGCTAGCAAGATATTTATCCAAAGGTTGTGGCTACAGAAACTGGATTGGGATAAGCCAGTACCTGACCAGTTGAAAATCGAGTGGCTGACCTGCATGAAGGAATGGCCAGCGTTGTCACAACTTCAAATACCACGATACATACAGACGTCTGATCGCTGCAAGGTAGAACTCCATGGTTTCTGCGACGCGTCAATGGCAGCCTTTGCAGCGGTGATTTACGTTCGAGTAATACATCCGGATGGCACGGTATCGGCGAACATATTGACATCGAAATCGAAAGTGGCACCTTTAAAGGTACAGTCAGTACCCCGGCTAGAATTGAACGGTGCCGTCCTACTAAGCAGATTGATGAAACACGTGAAGCAAGCTTGCGAATTCCCTGCCGACACAGCTGAATTTTACTGGACGGATTCGACCATTGTTCTCGCTTGGTTGAGTGATCACCCAGCCAGGTGGAAAACGTTCGTCGCAAATAGGGTGAGCGAAATACAGGCTACGAGCAACTACGGAAACTAACCAACCGAAAAATCAAGAGGCTGCGACTATATCTATATATGCTATATACTCTATACCAATATCTAAATAAAGTTAATAATAGTATATTATTATAATTTTTGGTAATGGACTGCAAAATATCTCTTAAGATCATCTTAGCACCACGAAATTATACAGGGTTAGTATAGAGCATGATCCTACCAAGTTTGGTAAAAATCACATTATTACTAACAAAGTTATAATGGGTCAAAGTTGTTACTTCTTTGCAAATTCAAGACTTTGAGTATCAATATCACGTGAAAGTGGAGATTCTCACATAATATATGTATATATTACGTGCTACATACTAACAGGACAAATGCACACTCAAATGTCTTTATAAAAGCAATACACAAAACCTTTCATACCTGAAGCGTCCGGCTTCCGATCTCCCGACTTGTTTTATTTGTACTTCTTCATATTTTCAATTGTAAAGCACGCAAATAAGAGTTACAAGAAACTCTTTCTCAAAAGTATGGTCTCTCTCAAAAATAACACTTTGTCAGTTTGCGTTACTCTAGTACACTGTTTTAGGATTGAAGGAATCCTAAGTTCGCATCCCGTTGATCTCGGGCCGGACCAAGAAGAATTTTCCTTGCACATTCATGACCAAGGAACCCTTTTCCGTCCATGGCAGACTCACTCATTAGATGTTGCCTCACTTGTGCCCGGGAGCAAATCATTTAGCTTCGGCCTAGTTTGGGTTTGAATATATAAGGCGGATTTAATTCGTACTCATGTCGTGTTTGCGATTATATGTAAAGGAGCGGTTACCACCTGTAGCCACATTCAGTCCCACATATTGTGAAGGCTTCTGGTCGTGCAACCGATGCCTTTAAGTCCATACACTCAATACTCAAACACAACATTCTAACACCACAGAAGGTTAAGCTATTTCTTTATAAACGAAGGCCAAATACTTCTCCAACCAGATCCTTTATGACTCCTGCATAACTCCCCGAATCGACGTCGTTCTTTCTCGTCATGGCATAAATTTCCTGACCAAATGCCTAACCCACCCTAACCCATTTATCTCCCAGACCATACCGATCGAGATCGCCGAAGAAAATCTTCTACGAACTAATTTGTTCCGTTAAATCCTCATATCTCTCCAATCTCAAAATCTCCTGTTTCATCCCGATGGTAGAACAGCCTTTTACGCCGGCAACTACTACTCGTCACGATTTTCGAAACGCCCCCCATCTTCAGCGTCCATCCTAGCTTCTTTTCCTTAACCTTTTCCGAATGTTCCCTATGTTAACCCAAATCCTCTTTCCTCCCCATAGCCCGCTCTGTTTTATCTAAATGCCAACCAGGTTTTTGAACTCCCTCTGTCAGTAATAAGTTAGTTAAGACCATAGTTTATACCTTAGATTAAGTTAAACTGTTAAGATAGCGGATAAGTTAGCTTTAGTTTAGCTTTATAGTTTCATATGTGAGTTAAAAAAGTTGTTTCGACAAAGGGTGCTTTTTTCTAGCCACATTTTGTCATGCTGATCCCAAGGTAGAGGTGAGGCAGCGTCTGCCATGGACGAAACGGCCAGTCACTTTTTTTGAATTTTTCTGGTATACTCGTTAAAAATATTAATGGTTAGAAGGTAGTTAGACGATTTTAAGCTAAAAAAATGCTTACATTTACAATTGACACAATTCCAGGGTAGTTGGAGGTTGAAAGGTTATCATAAATAATAAATTATGTCATGAATTGTTAATGAATGTTTTGTTTCATATAAATTAATTGTAAAAAACGTTTTAATTACAATTTTAATCAATTTTCTCAATATCACCACCCGCAGGGGAGGGAGGTTTTCCAGCTTTGCACGGTTGGAAACGTTCGAAGGCAATTAACTTTCTAGATTAAAAAATAATCTTTTCTGCGCACATTCCAATATACTAATTTTTATTTTATTTCTAAGAGAGGGTGGTTTTCACCCCTTTAAAAAAAAGCGAATGTTGAGCATATATAACTTGTGAAATAACACAAACTTAATCCCAAATCCATGTTAACCTAAGATTTTGGAGGTCGGACCAGAATTTCAGCGTCGATGGCTTGGATTAATCGTACGACTTCCTGTCAACTACCCTCTCCTGGTTTAGGTCTTAGCTATACGATAGCCCAGTTCTTTCCAATGGCCGGCCACCTCTTGGATAGGTTCTCCTTTTTCCAGGAGTTCTTAAACTTTAAATTCAGCCGGCGTGCTCTACGGGTCGCGGTGCTTTTACTTCCCGCCTGTTTTCCCGGCTTGTGCCTGCTTTTCAGTTTCCGCTGTGTGTTCCTTGCTTGCGGGGTGGTTTAAGCCATCAAAAAAAAATTCTTTTAGATAGTTCGTGCTTTCTGGTTGTTTTTAGCGTTCAAACATCTAATTCGATTGCTAAGTCATAGTTGATGCCGATTGATTAATCATAGTTAGTGCTTAGGGTCCTACATGGGTAGCTTTGTTCATCAACAAAAACGAGGTAAGTCAGGTTTCCCTTTTGTTTCTAATCCGCTGAAGTCAATTGGTGGTGACTGTTTTGGAACCTATGCCTCAAGGTTTCCACTAAGAATACCACTTAAAGAAATATAATGAGAAATGGTACGGTGTGATGACTTTTCAGTATATTATATGAAATCGAAAACTTGCACCGATAATGGGTCATTCTGCATATTCAGGCTATGTTGAATTCCCACTCGCGATCCTTCTTAATTTCCCGGAATATTCTTGAGATCATTGGTTGTAGGTATGCCCCACTGATTCGAGTCTCACTGATCCTATCAACCGTTCCTCCCACTAGCGGCATTTCATTGACTTTAACTTCAATGGAAAAAGATACTTCCGGGACGAATTATGGTGTTAGTAGAAGCGTTCATCGCATAATTTGGGACTAAAGCGACTTTTTGATGCCTCAAGTTATCCGACTTTCGTTTTTGCCTTCTCTATCTTTGCTTGCTATGTGCAGCTTCTGGTTCAAATTGTTTAGAATCAAACTAGATGTTTTGTCGTGTCTAGAGTTGCTGGGGTTCCCTTTTTTGGGCTAGGAAGGTGAAATGTATCTACACACAAATTGCCGGACCTTCGTCTCAGACAAAATACCGGCTAAAATAACCTCCCTCCTCCCTCCGAAATCGTTTGACGTGTTACTTCTGGCCAGGCGTATTCATTATAGGATCACATACTAGTTGGTTTTGAGAGCCTTAGCGACCCTGTCATCTCTCCTATCTATTTTCTTCTTTTTTGTCTAAGAAATTCCTTGAGTGTAACATCATCATCATCAAGGGCGCAACAACCGGTATCCGGTCTAGGCCTGTCTTAATAAGGAACTCCAGACATCCCGGTTTTGCGCCGAAGTCCACCAATTCGATATCCCTAAAAGCTGTCTGGCGTCCTGACCTACGCCATTGCTCCATCTTAGGCAGGGTCTGCCTCGTTTTCTTTTTCTACCATAGATATTGCCATTATAGACTTTCCGATGGGATCATCCTCATACATACGGATTAAGTGACCCGCCCACCGTAACCTATTGAGCCGGATTTTATCCACAACCGGACGGTCATGGTATCGCTCATAGATTTCGTCATTGTGTAGGCTACGGAATCGTCCATCCTCATGTAGGGGCCAAAAATTCTTCGGATGATTCTTCTCTCGAACGCGGCAAAGAGTTCGCAATTTTTCTTGCTAAGAACCCGAGTCTCCGAGGAATACATGAGGACTGGCAAGATCATTGCCTTGTACAGTAAGAGCTTTGACCCTATGGTGAGACGTTCCGAGCGAAGCAGTTTTTGCAAGCTGAAATAGGCCCTGCTGGCTGCCAACAACAGTGCGCGGATTTCATCATAGTAACTCTTATCGGTTGTGATTTTCGAATTATCAACGGTCTCAAAGTCGAAGTCTCCTATTTTCATTCTTCCCGTTTGACCATTGCGGTCTGATGTTGTTGGTTGGTTTTCGGTGCTGACGTTGCCACCAAGTGTGCTGTCGTGCTTTCATTGATGTACAGCCCGAGATCTCGTGCCGTCTGCTCGATCTGGATGAAAGCAGTTTGTACGTCTTGGGTCGTTCTTCCCATGATGTCGATATCGTGAGCATAGGCCAGTAGTTAGCTGGACTTAAAGAGGATCGTACCTCTTGCATTTACCTCAGCATTACGCATCACTTTCTCGAGGGCCAGGTTAAAGAGGACGCATGATAGGGCATTCCCTTGTCGTTGACCGTTGTTGATGTCGAATGGTCTTGAGAGTGATCCTGCTGCTTTCATATGGCCTCGCACATTGGGCCAGGGCAGCCTAGTCAGTCTTATAAATTTTGTCGGGATACCGAATTCTATCATCGCCGTGTACAGTTTTACCCTGGCTATGCTATCATAGGCGGCTTTGAATGCCCTTTAATATTCTCCAGTCGGCTGTTAAAAGCGTTCGGTTCGGCTAGATCGAATTTGCCACCTTTCTTGGTTGTAGGCTTGATCCAAGTGGAATCGAAAGGTTCCGAAATCACCTTCTAGCGTATCAAATTATCATTGTTCTAATCGGTCTTTTCGTCGTTTTTCATCCACTTCAATGCTCAGGCCAATCTTATCTGATGAGTTCTCGTGCCTCCTCCTACCAGGATGGGTGTAATTTCATGTCCATTGCGAATATTCTCATTTCTGGAGAGGGATCAGACTGCACCGTATATTCAAGGATATTTCTGACAAGGGAGTGGAAAGGTGTTAAGGAAGGCGGAATTGAGGTAAAGGCGGGGAAGGAATGTGGGATAAAACCAGACATTTTGAAAATTCGGTTGATGATGTCAATGAAATTAAAACAAAACGAAGTTTGTCATCGAAGATTACACTGAGGTTTTGATTGGAGATCAGCAGTGCAAGGCTTTGTCCGCCAAGAGAGTAGGGAAAGAATGTGGGGAGGGTCCAAGTAAATAGCACATCCAGTGGCATTTGTTGACATTCAATGTCAGCTTGTTAACCGAGCACCAACGGACCAAAATATAAAGGTTGGGCAGCAAGAAAGGACAGTCCTGTGGAGTCGAAACAAAGGCAAATAATTTAAGATCTCCGGCGTACAGCAAACACATACAGGGAAGGGTGGAGGGGAGGTTATAGATAGAAAAAGGGAATAGTATGGGACCTTGAGGAACACCAGAGGAAGGTATGAGATATAGGAGGAAAGCCAAGAGTTGATTGAGGGGGGAGGGAAGGCGAGTAGAGACAGTTTGGAGAGGTGAACATTGTGGCCAACGGTTTCGACAAAATCGGTATAAATAGCGTATACCTCCTCTTGCGAATTAAGACTTTTAGCAACGAAATCTTTAAAAATCAAAAGGTTTGAAGAAGTAGATTTATATTTCACGAAACCATACTGTTCTTTCACAGTGAGGTGATGAAAGCTCAGCCAGTCGTGGATGCACCTCTCAAGGATTTTGGATCAAGAGGGAAGAAGATAGATGGGACGGTAGTCCACAACTAGTGAAGGATCTCCGCCCTTGAGGATAGGGATGACAAGTAATAGCTGAATATGAATAGTAGTAATATTCTTCTAAACTTTTGTTAAAGATAACACACAAAGGGTGGAGAATGTGTTATTCACAGGCAATAATGGAGAGGTTAGGAACCCTATCGGGACTAGCTCTGATATTGGTGTCGAAATTTTCAATGAGGAACTCAACTAAGGAAGGCGTGACGAGGGGAATGGCGAGAGATTCGAAGCAGTCGGAATCAAGAAGAGGCATAGAGGGCACAGTGGTTAAGGGAGTAAACAGGGAAGTAAGAACTAAGAAAGTCGTAGGAAAGTTGTAGGGAGTCGGCAGTGGAATCTACAAAGTTCATGGAAGAAGGGAAAGATTGGGTGGGGTTACGGGAATCGCGAGTGTGAGACCAAAACCGTTTTAGGCAACCGTGGGCAAGGGCGACCTTGACGCAGCACAAATAACTCTTATGCTTTGTTTTAATCATCAACGTTTAAGTGAAGCGCATAGCCTTCAATCAGGCAAGTTCAGCTTTACTCTTTGTAGTCCGAAACTTCTTCCGCAATGCATGTTTCATGTAGATGTTATTAAGGATCTGCGTTGCGCACCAAGTTGGGTATGAAGGAAGACAAGTTGGAGAAGAAGGGACAGCCGGAAGAGAAGATCGAACAGGATATTATGAAAGGTGCGAAGAACTTGATCACACGTTGAGTTAGATAATATGTGATCCCACTTGATTGACGCAAAGGCTGAGTTGAGATCGTCGTCGATCGTTTGTGGAACTTAACAGATTTGCGTGCAGCTTTGGTGTTTAAACGGGGGAGCATTGCTTCAAATTCAAGTGGGGGTGGTAAGCGTCAATTTTGACATAAGGGGTGGGCGATGAATTAAACTAGCTTTTTTACTACGTAAGTTTTTGGTAATAATTTTTGAAAAAAGGTTAATTGGCACATTTTTGCTTGCTTTTCTGTATAGTTTAGTGAAAACTACTTCGACGATTCCGGTATTCTTGACCCTTGTGATCTCCCTTCCCCTCTCATTTTGACCGCTACCCAGCGGAAGGTTCTAATTTGCAAGCTTCTTGGTTCTTCCAGTAGATCGATTTCACGCTGGTAAGTTGCCATGACAGCATTCTACTTTTCGGTTATGGGCTCGAACCGTCATCCTCCTTTTTCAATTTCCTTTCGCTTGACTACTGATTTCTACTAAAAATATATATAAACTTTCTGTGAAAATATTCCTGTTGCTAATTCTCTTATTCATTTATCCTTCATGTTAATGACGAGAAAATTTGATTGATGGTTAAGTGTAATGTTTAGTATCCGACAGACCATTCCTTTTCCGGAGAAAGCCTGATATGGTTTAGGTTGGCCAAACGGCCTAATGCCCTCTTCCACGTTTCCAATGTTGTACTAGGTCTATTCCTGCAAGGGCTTCGACTACGGTTTCCGCATGGTGCTCGTCAACTGGTTACCCCACTCTACTGCCCATATGTTAAATCCTCATGTTTCTAGTCCTCAATACCAATCTACTAAACAACTCATTTTGTGCTATAGCTGTACTTGCAGGAACATAAAGACGTTTGATTTCTGTCCTCACAAAGCTAGTTCTCTTTAGCGCTATGTTTTCGAGGAGGAATAGTCCTCCGCCTATAACCCGAATTCGTTTTGAAATGTAGAGAGGATTACTTCAAGTGAGATGACCCCGTTTAATTCCTTGCATCTCACGACGATATTCAACCTTCGCCCTTAATTCCACGTGTTGACGAAACACTACACAATCATTGAAGTCCTTCAGTTCTGGATCAGCTTTATTTTTGCACGAATATCAGCATAAGACAAAACTTTGGTTTGTTATTCTTCCTCCTAACTGATCTAGTGTTCGGGTTTTCGATTAGTGGATTTTTTTGATCCTGTGAATTCTGTAACTACGCTGAATATGTTGCCGGTTTTTGCGGGCAATTTTGCATACTTAATTTCTCGCTAAACAGCCTGTTTTATTTTTAACAATTTGCTGCCATCCCAAGGGCTTATTTGCTCTAACTCTACTTCGTTCACGGAGTGACTCTCCTTTGCCATCTTGGTAAAGTACCATCCGTGGTTTTTGACTATCACGCTTCCTTTAGAAACTCTTACACAGTTCCGTAATATGGTCGCGCAGGAAAAACCGATGGTCTTTTTGCCGCGCTTACCATTGAGTCGTGTCGATCCTTGCCCTATTCTTGTCCCCTTTCTACCCCCGCCACCAGTCTGGACTAATTAATCTGGCTTGGATTTAGATTTTTTGCAGCATTAGATGCCATAGTAGAAACATTTTTCATTAAAGTGGCTACTGTTCGTAGGATTTCAATAAAGACAAGTCCATTTGACAACTGTCAAAAACCGTCGAAACTGAAGGCTTACATTGTAAACTTTTTCTAGTCTCTTCCATGTTTATTTCATGTGCAAAGCGTTGTTTCGATAGCAATTTGTGTCCATAGCTGACGGCTTTCCTTTCATTTTTCCTGGAATGCACATCCCCAGAAATGCTCATGTACATCCACGGAGAGGTCAAAAAAAGTACCCCACAAAAGATTCTATGAAAAATTTGCAATGCTTCTATCTTTGGCAGACATACTTCGACCTGTTAAAGCCTGCGAGCGTCATATGCAGGAAACCGTCTGAATAGATACATCATGGAAGAGAATATGAGACCTAAGTCCTTGACGTCTTCATTCCTCTCATTTCTTCGACCTAGCGTAATTGCTGGAGGGACTTGAAAATATTGCCAGATGACCTAGATTTCAAATCTTTTTTATAATAACCTCTTGCAGCCTCGTCCTTATGTTAGTTGATATAAAACTAATTTTAAGGAGCGTAACTGACAAATGAAACCTAGAAACTTCAAACGACATTACCGTAATGAAAGGCCAGATATTTGATATGCAATTCTTTACTTATTCTTAATATCAATATAATCGAAGTTAAAATGGAGTATATACAGTGCTCTGTTTGTCATGACTTGCCTTATCCTAGTGATGATCGCCTGAACGTTCCCGCGTTTCTCAATGATGTTCTAAATGATGGATCTTTATGCTGGAATGACTAGTGGCCACCCCATGTGCTGGAATGGCGTGGTGTGCAAGAGCAATTGGGGCGTGATGCGCAATGGCAATAGGAGCAACATGGGCAACGTGGTGCGTGGCGATGGCTAATGGTTGATGGGCAACTGCAAGAGGAGCGACATGATGAGCCACGGCTTGTGGGACGTGATGGGAGGTTCCTTCACGTTGGACATGAGCGTTGAATCCATTGTGATGATCAGCAGTATAGTGGACAATTCGCTTGTGACCATCTGGTTCTACCAAAGAATATACTCCTTCAACTTTGTCACCTTGACGGGATTCGTGTTGACTTTTGATGTCTCCTGTGTGTGGATCGTGAACAGAGTATTCGAATTCGTAGTGAGCCGGGGCATCATGGTATGCATCATGGCCATCATGACCTACCAGGACGACTGGTACAGCACTGACTAGACCAAAGATGGCTAAGAGAATAATTGCCTGGAATTTTTGAGAATAATTAAATTAATTTGTAACAAATTCAATTTAGAACCCTCTTTACAAATGGAAAAGAATATGTTTATACGAAAATTGGATAGAATTAATAGGATAACCCCTGAAAGGACATCCTACCTTGACTGCCATTTTCAAAATTAGAAAACTTCCCGTGAAACTTTCTTAACTCTCTAAATATGTGAGGTAAACTGAAATGATGCTGAATCTGAAATTCGCAGTGGCTTTTATACACCAAAAATTTTATCAAAAACCACCCATTGCACCACCGCAACTGGTCCAGGGCAGTCCAAAATCCCAGGTACTTTTCAAATGGCATTTTAATGCAGTGCAGGACCTACATGTGTGCAACCATTAGATAAGGTGGTAAAATTCATAATTACAAAATTTATGTCAAGTTGTCGTTGGCACACTCCGGACGAGAGTGGGCTTGTGGTGTTCTCGTTGCATCACGGTCTATTAACAGCAATTTTTCACTTATGCCCGGTCCTCTACACATGTAACGCGGTGTTTATGAAATCACTCCAGTGGAAAACACTAGGCCAGTAGACCCTCCAATGAAATATGGCGAATCCTATGGATGTGCCGGTACTATGGCTGCAGTTGCATTCCCAAGCGAGTCCTATCTGTAACACAGTGGACAGTGTAGCTGGCACTTAATGAGCAGACATAATTATAATTTAGTGGGTCTGTTGGTCAACGCCACGCTGGTCCAGGTCGTTCATATGAGCAACCGCCCCCTCCGATGATGGTGCAGTTGCATCGTGCTGTGCAGCAAAGGCCGTTAATATCGACTAATATTATTTGCGCTGGGCGTCAACACTTTCGTAATAAACTTTGCGTGATTTGCTCAGTAGTGATTAGCAGAGTTTGTGCGGTGACGAAAGCGCAATTCGATTTTCTAATCATTTACCCAATTTATCTGGTATGTCGCTCATTTTGAATGAATTAAATCGATTCGCTCATTGCAGATGCAAATAAATAGAAACGAGATTGGCTTCTGGTTGGTACTGGTGAAACCTGAGTGGACGTCCGGCATATTTGGAGGCATTTACGGGTCAAATTAAATGGAATATTAGCACATCTGCAAAAGTATCTGAAGTGGAGTTCGGTGAATGAACTAATTGAGTATACTGTTCAGATACTTCGATTTGATAATTAGGTTGAAGTGTCATAAATTTTGTGAAAATAAGAGGGTTTTCATCAGGTTTTATCATCATCAACGACGCAACAGCCGGTACCCGGTCTAATAATAATAATAATAATCGTTGGCGCAACAATCCATATTGGATCAAGGCCTTGAAGTGTGTTAGAGCACTTCATTCAAGACCGTAACGGTACACCACAGTACTCTGTGGGAGGCAATGTGGTCAGCATTGCGCTCGCCCGAGATTATTACCCTGATTTGACTCAGGTACTCATTCACAGCTGAGTCGACTGGTGTCCGACATCCAATCACGATAACAAATTCCTCTGCCCCCAGCGAGATTTGAACCGCGACCTTCCGTACGACAGCCTTGCGCTCTAACCACTCGGCTATCCGTTGTCCCTGTTGATGATGAGAAAAAAGGAGAGAGATGGGAACTGGAGGTAATATGGGGCGAGAAGAGGGGTGGGGCATTACCACCAAAATATCTAAGGACGAAGGGCATCTCAAGGATTTTTGGCCGACTCCCGGTAGGGTAGGTGATGCACTTACGCACAGAGTGTTGGATTCCCGCAACGGTACGTATTCGGACTACCAACTAAACACCTCCCCATCGTCTGAGGGCTAGCCTGGAACCGTTTGTCACATTATTACTTGTGGAGCCTTCAAATCAGGGAATTCCTTTCACCAACGGGAGAGGAAAGGAGGAGGGGAACTGTCAATTTAAGGAACCCCCTGCCATCCGGCTCCTCTACCGGTGAAGCTCTACCTTCTTTGCAACGAGAAGAACTTGGACGTAATGCGTAACACGGCTCCACCCATTAGCGCTCCTTCACATCTCCCCTACAATGTTGTCTGGAGGAGATTCTCTAAGTTTAATAGCACAGCCCCACCGTCCACGACTCCATTGCAAAACACACAACCCAAAGATTGTGCCTTTCTAGTCTTTGTAGGCGAAAGTGAAAACCTCCATGCCTCTTAAGAATTGGGGAAGGAAATTGTCAGTCTCACCATGCTTCCTATTCAACCACGCACTTAAGTTGCCAATGAGCCGCGCAGTTCATCTGCATATAGTTTCATTTTGCGAAAAGAGTTGCCATTTATCGAGGGTGTGTTACCGTTCTTCATGTGCAACTACCTCCATTGGTTCCTCCCTTTGTCCTTGTCAATGGTTTCACGCTCCATAGCAAGAAGGGCAACGAAGATCACTCCCGTGATCAGTCGTTGTTCAGAGACAGACACGTGAAATCCCCCGTCGCTGTACGCGTCAGCCCATACCTCTGCACCGTAGAGCAGGGCAGACTGCGTTGAACTCATTAGTAGAATTCGCCTGCTAGACGTAGAACACCCAATATTTGCCATTAGCCTACTTAAGGCCATGTTCGCTGCAGCTTTGATTTGCTCAAAAAAGCTCATCTTTTAGTAAAGAGTCAAGAGTGGCTCAAAGAGTCTATTTCTGATGAGATTTTCGAGCACTTTCCCTGCTGGGAAAGCATGCAAAATGGGCGGCATGAAGGCGGCAAGTCAGGATCGCCTTTCCTGATCAACGGAAGTCTTGCCACCTTCCAACGAGAAGGGGAAACACCACCTTTCAGGCAAGTGTTGAATGCGCCGAGCAGTAAGTCTGGCCAATGTTGGAATACCATTTTGTATACCCATGCTGTGGGGGAGAGAGAGAACTGCATGTTCCACCTCCTTTATAGAGAAAAGTGGACAGTCCTCTGCGCTCTCTACGCCGACGTGATCATCCCGTACGGGGTGCCGTACAATACGCGGTGTCCGCAGAGCACCGAATTTCCGGGTTATCAGTTTGTTACCGAGTCCCCACGGGTCCCCATTTACCTCGTCGACCAGATCCTGTCAGCAGCGAGCTTTGCTCCTGTTTATTACGCTGCGGAGTCTCCTTTGACTGATCTGTACCCTGTCATTATGGTACATGCCTCTTCCTGGTCGTTTAGACGTTGTGTCAAGTATCGGAGTATACATCACCCCTCCCGGAGCCTTGCAGTTTCCGCCGTCTACCAATATCTAGAAGGTTTGCCACTTTTCGATGTCCTCCTGGGCATGGAAGCTGTAGCGCCAACACTCCCACGAGTAGCCTCCAGCGCGGCTCCACCTGTTCTGAGAGTTTCAAAAAAGAGAGACTTCACAACTGCCGCGCATTTCTTAATAAGCATTTACTTTTCAGCTTTCGCAAGAGTAATCGACAGCGCTTCCACTCGACTTATATTCGAAAGCATCTGGTCAGTTTCAGCAGTTTCCACTGTGTTTCTTTCCACAACTATAGTCCTGCGTGGTACTGTTTGCCGTCTCCGTCGAGTCATCTTTTCTGTTTGAGCGTCTCGATGTCTCGCCGGGTAGTTCAACCCTTGCTGCCTCCTTCACTCCTTGACGAGCGACGCATTTTCGTGCTGCGTACAAACGCTAACTCATCCTCCATTCCCACTATCGCATTATGTGCAAGGGAGCGGGACACAATAATCAGGAACGGGTATACCCTTGGGGACACAGCCCGTGCCCCAGTTCCCTGTGGCCTGACTTACGATTAGCTAATCCTGGAACTCACGTACGGATCAGCACTCGCTTAGGGCAACGCGGTCTACTAAAATTGGTTCAATACACACTAATCGACCAGGGTCTCGAAAGGGCTGGCTTCTGATGATCGTCATAAGTACTACCTTGGCAGAGCTAAGCTCACATCATCCCATCAACGCACGTCGACAAGTAGTAGTCACTCCAGTGTGTCCCGGTGTGTATCGATTATTAGTAGTTATCTCTTCACCAAGAAACATTCTGGAGGCTACTACCTATGTCGCAGGTATTACGCCAACTAGGGGGTCAGAAGTACTTCTTCCGGCACCTCGGGGAGACCACTCCTCGTATCATAAGTGACTTCTTAACGATCGTTGGCTACCTCTGAGGGAAAGGGCACTAGAAATGTGTTCTTCTTAAAACACAATGTCTGAAGAATGGGCTGATGATTATTGTGGGTTCGGTTTTCACCGTGAAAGCATTGACGTGGTTTAGGTCAATAATTGTCCAGAATTAGGTAGTCCTAATTTCCCCTGGTTGATATCCCTTCCGGAAAATTCACAAATGATCATCCCTTTTGAAGCGGCCCACCCGAAATTTCCGACAGCAAATTAAGGAGAGTCTCTACATTATTTTGTCGATAAGAAGAAATGAGAGAGGTGGGAACAGGGAAGAATATGAGCCAAGAAGAGGGGATGAAAAAGTAGAGTTCAGAAAGAAGAGAGGGATATTTTCACATAATATGTGCGTATATTACGTGTTATGTACTAATGGAACAAATTGGCACTCAAATGTCTTTATAAAGGAAATACACAAAACCTTTCATACCTGAAGCGTCCGGTTTCCCGACTTGTTTTTTTTTATATGAGAGTTTAAGGAGCGGTGTCCTTAGTAAGAGTTTTGCACAGCCTTCTTCAGGGACGAAAATATTGCCACTCTAGGAGCCTCAGGTTCTATTCTGAACATTTCGTTCTGCTAGATAACTTGACACCAATAAACTAACTCGAGCTAATCACGTCGACCAGATCTCGGGTGACAACTCCATACCGACTGGCTTGGTGTTCCGGAGAAGTTTTGATTGTTATAGTCTAGAGCCACCTTCTGCTGTTGGTAAAATAGGTATACATACGCCTGGAATATAGTCGTCACTTTCCGAGGAGCTGTGGCACACTGCAGCTATGGCACCTCTAAGCCTGAAGGTGGATATTCATTGTTCCAAAACATATCCATATACATATGGTTGCCTTTCACTTCATGGTGGGGTATAGCGCGGTAACCGGACATACGCGCCATCGATTGCGGTTACCGAAAATGCGCTTCCGCTCCCCCCACGACTTCCCAAGACGCTCGCACTCCTCCTTTACTGTTCTGCGCCAAGTGCTCTTGGGGCGATCCACTCGTTAGCCACCTTGGGAAAGTGGGTTCCACTGCATAGGATAGCCTGCAATGCAATTGTCAATGTGTGACCTATCCACTGCCATTTCCGCTCGTTGAGATAGTTTCAGGCCAACGTATTCGTACGTACAGACAGGTATTGATGAAAGCTTGGAGCTTTTGAGTAAAAGTGGAGTTCACTTTCCATGTGCCACTCTCACATAGCAACAATACTAGCACAGAACAATCTCAACTTGATCTTAGTGTTGAGATCACTGCATTTCCAGATTTAAGACAGGGCAGCGAAAGCCGACCTAGCGCTGTTGGTGCGTCGAGCAACATCTAGTTCGGTGCGTCGTCGGCAGAAACCACGCTTCCTAGATATACAAATTGGTGGACGCTTTCGATGTTCTGCCTCTTAATGCAGATACAATGAGCCGTCAGACTGAGAACCTTGGTTTTGTTTAGTGTTTATTTTCAGTCCGACTCTACTTGCCTCTCTGATACTGGCCTTTGAGCAAGGCCCCAGTGAACCTCCGGTTTTTAGCTGGTTTCCAGTGATCAATATTCTTTTTCATTCTCGCTTTTGAGGGGGCCCCCGACGTCGACGATTTCGAGTTAGGAGTATTATTGCTAATATTCGCTACACCCAGCTTGGCGTCAGTGGATTTTAAGCTGGAAACCACCAGTCTGTCTGTCACCTTTCTCCGGGAAGTTCGTGCAGTTTTTTTCAACGTAGTGGTGCTACAACTGGCACTGATTGTACTGGTCTCGATGTCCACTGTCTCCGCGTTGGATGCCAAAAGCTCGTCCCTCTCGTGAAGATGCCCAAGGTAGTTAGATTTAGCATTTTGAAGACCTCTTCCACCTTGGCTTGGGGTCCTATTAGCACCTTCTCCAGCGCAGAGAGGACGATCCCCGGGCCGTTGGTTCGTCTCACCCCGCAGACCCACTTGCCTTTACATGCAGCTGGCAAACAGCTTCTTGTTTGTTGGATGAGCTTACTGACAGGCTGGTCCTACACACGTTTGGCCAGTCCGAAGACGCTTTCTAGGGAAGACGAAGGTCGTGTGGAGACTTGCTGAATTATGCAATTTCAACTTGAACACAATTAGACCAGGCTGCCACGCTTATGAAGACGTCTCTCTCAGCACACTTATCTTAAAGGAAAATCTACAGGGACCGATCTTTATAAGGCCATTAAGATGGTTGAGTGATCGTTACAATATAAGCAACACACCTCAGTTACCTTCCTGGGTATAGAGAGCGAGCATTCAACAACGTGGATACCGAAGTCCTCAAATAAGCTTTTAGAGCAATACGAAGAACAACTGAATATGTTACAAAGGTCCAGATAGCATTTTGCTCCTACAGGAAGACCTTCACGAGGAGATGCGGTCTTCGCAGGAGGATAATACCTTGTATGTACACAGCCATGATCCCCCCTAACTTACGGTTTTATTGCGTGGAGACCGAACTAGGAGCATGGTCCCATTACCTAGCTTGATAGGATTCAAAGAATTGCAGGTCCCATTTGTCTTGAGATGTTAATGTACTTCTACACTTCCTTCCTTTGAAACTCCATATTAAATACGCTGTATCATGCAGTGGCCCTAGAATCTGTGAGTCAGAGTGCTGGGCATAGTAGCATCCTTGACGAAGTGCCATGGGGAACTCTGGGTATATCCGATGGGTTACGTCATACGTTCGCTGAGTTTCGACTTCCAAGGGTAGAACGGAGGACCGACGATATGTTGTGGGGCTACCACACGGTATTTTTAACAGAGGCAGCGGAAGTATTCTAGGATATGCACCGTGCAGCCGAGTCGTATGGTCTTTCACGGTACGCATTCCAAGCGGACCTACCATGATCCGAACCTCAATCGTAACATAGTCATTCTGGTCGAGGTGAGCGGTTGCTAGGAATCATCTCCTTTTTAACAAAATTAAAATGCTTTTTTTATGTCTCGTTATGCTACTTCTTTATATAAGTCAATATCTGGTTGGTACTATCTAAAGCGAGTATGTCGTCGTAAGAAGGATTCTTTTTTGGCTATTTTCATCAGCCTACTCTATTTTCACCTCGCACACGCAACGCGTCGAAATGGAAACTCAATTCACAATTCATCACGCCAGGACGATGCTATAAAATGCGGCAAATGTGACTCCAGGTAAGAGAGAGCCGAGGATTTCCACGGAATGATATTTTTAGAATCACCACATGTGGATTGCATGCAACCTAATGTGTTACCTAGAAAAAAACTGTTTATCAAGACATTCCGAAAACACATTTCCATTAGGTGAAAACATATCCAGCAGCATGAAGCCTTTCAGTATCTGGCTTGGAGCTAATCAGGCGCAATGGAAGCATCGCGATAAACCAGTCCAGGTATTTTCAGCCTCATAAATAATCTGAACTTGCACGAGGAGGTGGAGAAGGAAACTGAAAAACTCCTGCTTTCCATGTTCATAAAGAAATGGATTTAAGCACTCTAGTGTTGCCACATAATTCGATATCTGACCTTGCCTCGAGTTTGTTTACATTGAATTGCACGCAAACTGGCCCCTGAGTGCTTGCAGGCCAATCTAGATTGCCGGAGCTATCGCTTCCATTCGCTATCATGTCGCATAAATTGCCTGCAAATGTTGGACAAATTATAGCTCCAATAAATTTCACTAATTAAGATTTAAAATTTTCTGAGCGTGTTTCGTAATAATTAGTAGACGGTGTTGTGGAAACTGCTGTTAGTGTCAGTTGAATTGCGTTAGCGAATTGATTGGCATAGATACGTCTAGAGTGCATTGATTATACTATGCGTATCTAAGTAGGTATGATGGCTGCATTAGATCGCATTCGATTAAGGCTAGGATGCCTAAACGATATCAATTCGGCATTGATACTTTATGATGAATGTAGCCCCCAGAAAGTAACTCTTCCCTTCTCTAATCCTGGCTCTAAGTGTCGTTCGAAAACGTGATGTCGGAGCATTTAGATACTTTTAAGGGGATGTGAAGATGGTTACTGAAAACCTTTTCTAAACATCAAGAATACGACCAGCACCGTGTCGTTAAAATCACTCAGGTAGAACTTAATATTTTCTATAACATGAACTTGTCAGACTTCAGATAACCTAAACTGTTCGCATCTATCCCAGGAGGCCGCATGTTACTTAATACCGTCTGAAAGCATTTTTATGTGGGCTAAGTACATGCAGTCCGATGTCAAGCTTGATTGAAATCTGAAATGAAATCATAAAATTATGGACTTTCTTTATTGTCCACTACGGCGGAAAATTGGGTGAAAAATATAGAAAACTTGACAAGCATTTACATGACCCAGAGGATTAAGACATCCAATTTGCATTCCTTCAAGGCCGCTTCGCTGAACTTCGTATTTAGATACAATTTTTAATATTTATCTCGATCTGAAATTTCAAAAACTGAAAATATATAAAAGCGGTGGCTGTCACGCCAAAAAGTATCATTCTAGTTCTTCGAGAGGAGAGCACACTAATCAGGGAGTAAATAAGAGCTGTCTGAAGTCCTGGAAAGATGCTATCTAAGGTATTTATGACAGGACCTGGAAATTGATTTTCATTCTTTTATATCATTCAATGCACTTGATGTCAAAAAAGATCCTTTCTTAATTTTCCTTTATTTTCCGGCTCAGTTTGCACTTCTAGCCCTGCTTATCGGCCTCTGTCAAGCCATTCCTATTCTTACCGAAGACGTTCATCACGACGACGCCCATTATGAATTCGCATATTCCGTGCATGACGACCACACAGGGGACATCAAGGATCAACATGAATCACGAAAAGGAGACGTGGTTGAAGGTGAATATTCTCTAATCGAGCCAGATGGACAGAAACGTACTGTGAAGTATTCATCCGACCATCATGGTGGCTTCCAGGCGTATGTTGAACGTGGGGAGAGCAAGCATCCAACCGGAAAAGCCCTTGGAGTTGCATCCATCGCTGTGGGCCATCATGTCGCTCCCGTAGCCTATGCACACCATGTCGCTCCTGTTGTCACGCAGCATATATCTCCTATTGCCATAGCACATCCTGTTACTCATATTGCCCCCGTGGCTCATGTTGTTCCTGTTGCGCACGTTGCTCCTGTGGCAGTCAAGGGTCATGTTGCAACGAGCATTTCAAATATCAAACAGACTCATAACTCCCATGGTGCCTACAATTAATTGGCTATTTATCAAGTACCTTGAATGTATTTTAAGTGGAAGGATTCCACTCGTTATTTTATATCTATTGATTCCTTACTTATGTACTTTTGCATTAATAAATAAGGGTTGCATCACAAATTAGCGGGAATTCTTGTTGGAAATTCCTGCGCGATACAGTTGGATTAACCGAGTTGTTGCGACTGTTCTTAACAACCGGTGACGAAGAATTAGTCGCGAAAAAAGGTCCTTTTAGAAATACACCCTTCCATTCTTCCGAATCTGTTTTTCAAACAGCTATACACTGCGGTGATCATACTAGATAGCACCTAAGAAGTTGAGGCTATACTGGAGTGTTTAACAAGTTATTTTGTTACTGGAAAACTCCCAGCCGAAATACTAGATTGAGAAGCATGTCCTTAAAAGGACTACAATGTTTGTACATGAAGTGCCCCTGTATGTAAGAGTCTTGCATTTCACTTGCTTTATCACATTGGTTGACTTGTCAGTCCGGTATTTCAAGGAGCTCACCTCCTCAACTCCTCCTCAGTCCTCGTGCCTTAGGCTACCTTATAAACATGTTCGTTTCCTGGCAGGAGCTTAAGTCTTCTCCCTCAGCTGCATAATTCTTAGGGACCTTGTTCTGTAGACCAAGAAGAGAATTACATAAAAAGTTAGTTGTGATCACCAACTCCTTGGCGGGCCAATTTGTCAGTCTCTTTATAGTCAATCATGTTCTTTCTCCTGGGCAAAAGATCAGGATTGCTGAATTTGGTCGATTAATTTTGGCAGCAACTACCACCAGTTTCATAGCATTTGATCTGACATTGGGTTTCCACGTAGTACCGTCAGGGCAAAACAGTCGATTGATGCAATATATATTTTTCTGTAACCATTAGAATGGCATGTGTATGGATATCTCTCTGCTTGGAGTATGGTCGAAAATTATCTGAAGTGCCAGCCATTTTATATTTCCGGGCCTTCCACAAGAAACTATAAGCCTGATTATCTATTTCTAACTAACATTTTGTTGAAAATAAGACCAAAGAAGCTGTGGCCTCTGTAGTGATTACCATAGAGTACATTTTCCCAGAGATGAGTGTGGAAATCATCCGTTCTGCAGGCTTCAGAAAATTCAAAAAAAGCTCTACTGCTATCTAGTCCATCTGCGTTTTCCATTTGATTTCGAAGGGAAAAGTAGTCAGACATGCGGAGGACAAGTGTCACCGATCACGTAGTTCTCATCGTTCCAGTACCGGGAACTCTAGCCTAGCCTAACTAAGACTATAGTGCACCGTTTTGATGCCACAGACTTCTAAGACCATAACTGCTGTGGAAATGGCAAGGGGAGCAGAACTTAACCGGCTCAGATCTTCAGAGCCAGCTCACAGTCTTGACGAAGTATAGCAGCTGTCTCATCCTATAATCAGAAATGTCTTTTAAATCGCCAAAGAATTTTTTATTTCGTGTAAGTAGCCTGGCTCTATCCAGAGCTGGGGCAATTACAAAGGAAGTGCTTGACGGTCTCTCGATAAATCGAATCGTAAGGTATATCTAGTTTAGCGGCATGACCTCCTATAGGGTAGCATTCATACCGCGGTTTGGTCCAAAAGTTCTCGTGGTAATGTTTTTTTTTTTCGAGAAGGGCAAGATCTTCCTTGATTCATCGCAAGTGGTCTTTGTCATCTGAAATCAACAGTTGTCAAGTAGTCAGAATAAATTCCACTCTTTGCTAGCCAGACTGTTAAAAGCGGATCCCCGCCTCGCTAGTCCATCGGTCTGTTCCTTACCTTCAATGTTCCTATGAAAGGCAACCTCGACGAGGATGATTTTGAACGTCTTATCGAAATTGTTCAGAGCGTCTTTGCATTGTCCCACCAACTGCCGGGATGCCGCCAGTGAGTGTAAGGCTATTGATTAGAATGACTATGTTATGCTTGCGAATCGGATCATGCCCCAGTATCGACTTGCTTCCATTGTCGTCTGAATCTCCGCTTGGAATACAGTGGCATATCTTAAAAGACCATGCGGCTCGTCTATAGTGCGCATATCTGAGAATACTCCTGCTATGACCTAGCAAAACCATCCTTAATCCATCCATAAAAAACTTGATGTCATAACCCGCAACAAATTGCCAATCTTCCACTATCTTGGAAAGCAGACGGTGCAATTTCGCTTCAACCCCCTCTCTTGTGCGTGGAGTAGTGGAGTGCTCAGGATTCATATCGTATTCATCGAAGAAATTATTACTACTACTGCTCATCTTCCAGACTCATGGAGCTTGGTCGCAATGCCCGATATAGCGTATTTTGTATGAAAGTCTAGGGGGAGGGGGAGGAGTCGTAGCCGCGCATCAAGGCCATCTTCTGGTCAGTACTGCAGAGCCCTAGTTACACACAGTAAAACCGTTCGCTAGGATGGGATGCATCATGGTTATGACCATCCACAGGACTTTTCTCGGCAGAGGCGGCCATTTTTTCACGAAGGTTTTCTTACTGGCATAGAAGGTTATACAGGCTTATGACCCTCGATCTTATGTTTGGTCTCCCATTAAACTTAGGATCCGTATTTACAACCAGATACTTTACGTTGCCCATTTAACCGTGGAAGGAGGGATTGGAGTATTCTTGCCTTTGTGGTAATTATGTAATTATCTTTAATTCCCTTTTTAAGGTTTTATTGAAAACAAAACCAACAAACCAAACCAACAAAATCTGTATCTCTGTCTTTTCTTAAGGAGATGGAAATCTTCAGAAGACACTGGCCTGGACATGCCAGTCTCTGGGATTTTTACCCACATTAAAGGGCTGAGTTACCTTACTTTAGCTAGGTCTCCTTCCTTTTACCCGCTGCGATCGTAACTGCGCCTTTCCCGCTTTTCGCAGTTTATTTTGAATCGTTGCGATCATGGAGCTGATCACATGCCAATTCTCCGGTGATGGCATTTTACCTAGAGTTCCATCTAAGTTGATCCTTTCTTCCATGAACCTTGGGCATTGGAAGGATATGTGCACTGGATCCTCCGGGGCCACAGTTTGAACAATCAGGTGAAGTGCCCACCTTAGACCTATTGAGGTATTGACAGTATCCTCCATACTGGCTGTGGATCCCTTTTCGCAAACATACTTCATGTGCTACTTAAAACTGAGTTTTTCACCTATCACCGTTCCCAAGCATTTGATGTCAGGCTTAAAAGTCATGATACGACTCCCAATTCTATTCCAACGCTTGATTATTAGGATCGTTTTCGTCTTTTCCTCCGTGAGTACCACACCAGCGCTAGCCAACAAAACTTTAACAGCGCTGATTGCTTCGCCTGAATTCAAAACAGCATCTTCGGGATGTCGTCGGCGTAGCCCACCTCCGTGGCAGCTTCCGGAACCGGAATATTAAGAACATTGTCGTACATGATGTTCCATAGTAGTGGGCACAGTACGCAGCCCAGTGGGACCCCCGCGGAGACAATGTTCTCCTGAGGGCCGTCATCGGTGTTATACCGGAACGTCCGTTCTCGCAAATATCTGTCCACAATGGCAGCGAGATAGGTGGGAACACCAATCGTCACGAGGACTTCTGTATACGGCTCCATCTGGTCGGATTTAATGCATTTTTCATATCCATGGTTAGTACCACGCAATATTTGCTGATACTGCCCTTTCTCTCAATGGAAATTTTCGGCCAAGCCAGTAACCAATTTGGTGGCATCAATGATTGATCTGGTTTTACGGAACCCATACTGACGATCTGAGAGGCTTCCTTGGTTCTCAACAACTGGGAGCTATCTATTACAGATTACCTGCTTCAGCATTTTTCCCATAATGCCTAGAAAACATATGGGTCTATAGGCGGATGGTTCACCTGGAGTTTTGCAGCCTTAGGCAAAAGTACCAACTTCTGCCGCTTCCATGCTCGAACATGCACGCTTCGTAGAACTCGGCGGACATGTCTGGTGAACTTAAGGGCCCTATTCGGTGCCACGCCCAGGCTCGGAGGTTTATTGTCACCTATTTTGCTGCAGATCTCCAACGGCTTGTCTGTGCCGGAATTGGCAAGAGCTCTCTGAATAGTGATTTTCAACCAGAGGGTAGGACACATGCTCTACGGAAATCTCCGTCCTCTGAGCAACCCCATCACCAATATATTGGCGCTCTCCCCAGGTTTACATATGCTTGAGAGCAGAGCTCTTTGAAGTATTCCTGGATGGCGGATGGCGAGCTAGCAATTTTTGTGAGCTTTCTTGTATGCATGCCTTTTTTCCATCTGATCACTCCTACCCAGCGTTCTTTGGGCCGTTCTTCTGGTTCGGTGGCATGCTGATCAATGACCGGCCAGTTCACTATTCCACCAGTAGTTAGGTGTTCTACCGAACGCCTTGAAGTTTTGATTATCTAGTGCTTTTGCGGTTGATATCCTTCTTTGTTTTGGGTATGTTATTCGTTATCGTAGGGTTAAAAATTGATAGATCAGTAACTTACTCCAAACTACAATTTTATTTTATAGTGTATATATATATATATATTTCGAGAGCAACTTACTCCCTTCATCAGTACAAAGCTTCAGTAGCTTTCTCCTTGGCCTTTTTATGGATGAACTTGGTTCATCCACCATTTTGGATTCCCTTAGGTTTCACTTTGCTTACTGGTGATCTTGCTAAGTCTTAGGCTTTCTCCCTTCTGAACTTTTAGCTCCTTTCTTCAGAACTGGTAATATGCCTTTTTTCCTAGAGGTTCAGCATCCTTTTCCCGCACTCTTTTATTTGGTGGTAGATCGATGGCACTACATTTAGATGTCACTTGGAGCGCTTATGATACTGTTTCGATGGTCAGTTTCAGATGTTACTTCGGTGCTCCTCCCTCTTCCTCCTACGACCTACTATAGCGGACTCCAATGGCTCCCACCATATTTTTAATCGCTTGGTGCATAGTGTGCCTGTCCTTGATGAACTCGGGCAGCCCAACTATTTTTGCTCCAAGCTGCATGAAAGATAGTTCCCCCATGTCAGGGCTTTGTTCTCTATGAGTCCTGACCAGATCAGCATTCAATGTGCTTTCCAGACTTTTTATCACCTTTGGCATTGGTGGAGATCAGAAAATTGAAGAGCTTCTCTTGAATGGGTCAATCCCTTGATTTTCGAGTATCTCCTGCGGATGTCCTTCTTTGACAAATGCGGTGGGCGTCGAAACCGGCTTCGTGGGCCACCGACATCCTTCTAGCCCATCATTTTTCGCCTTCGTTATTGGTGTTCTTGTCAAAATCTTGCTTCGCTTGAACACCTCCTTTTCGAAATGTAAATCCCTTGTAGCATTTGATGACACGCTGGCCAAGTTGTCCACCACCGAGGCGGTCGAGAGATATGGACGGCCCAGAGCTCGTCTGCTTAGTTCCAAAAGCCGCCGGTATTGTAGTTGCAAGCCCCGGTATCATAACTTTACTCCTTGTTACTTCTTTATTGTTGGCTTTATTTTCTGGGTATCCTTTCTATAGCCATTTTGGTCTGTCTGCCACACCCACTTTTTCAGAAACGACTACACCTATTGACGCAAACCCCAAAAACGCAAGCGGTGAATTACATGGCAGAACGGTGCACTAAAGGGAGGCAACCACATTAGAAGGCCTTTTTGTCAAATTTTTTTGAGACTTTTTTTAGTGGGAAATTTATTTGGAATTCAGTCAAATTTGCAAATTATATGTTCCGAGCAACTTTTGAAAGTTCCTTTGGAAAATGTGAACCAAAAATTAATGATTAGCGCGACGCTATTCCGCTAAAGTTCGGAACTAGAGTTCTCCAATTCTTAATTAGGCACAAAATACAGTTATATCAAATATAAATGCACACGCACGAGGTTCTGATACGAAGTATTTATAAACAACGCTACAAGAGTTCGTAAGGACATAAGGTGACCTTCAAGGTGGCGGATTAGAGCCTGTACTTCACAATCGCTCGGTCCTACGCCTTTAAAATCGAAAGGACCACGAATTTTGCTTCTAAATTTTAGCAGTGTATTCTGGATAGCTAAGTTAACAATCTATGCAATAAAAAAGTGAATTACGAAAGTTTCCTATTATGGTTTCCCCCCTTAAGGGAGCTCTCCATGCACCTAAAAAGGGGATGCAAAGTTTCTCACTGAATATAGCCATGTGGGGTATCCAATGAAAGGTATTGTTGAGTCATTTTTGAGGGAAGGTATTGGTTTTGACATTGATTACAAAGAGGAGAAGTGAGGGGGTCCGAAAAAAGTTGGTCACTTCAGCGACCCGTTCTCGGAAACTACCCACACGAAAAATCTAAAAAAATTATGGTTTTCCATGCACATGGTATCTCGGCTCCCAAATGCAAATGCTCTCTCTCATGAAGTTAACAATAGCATATTATTACATTTTGAAAATTTACTGCATACCATCCTTGAGTTCATCCGAGGTCTGCAAACTTACCCAATGATATAGATTTTAATACGGAGCATCGAACTAAAAAGTTTGGTTGAAATAGCACTATTATCAACAAAGTATGAGCAGGTTAATGTCGCGCTTTTGCGCCAAATTACTACCCCCTAAGAGATAAAATGCCAGTGCCACATCGAATTGATCGGGTATGTTCAACATACATACTTACACTACGAACTATATGTAAATGGATCCAGCTTGCACCCTAATATCGGTACACAAAAGTTCCACAAAAACGTTCAAACCTGAACGAGCTTCCTGTTTCCGACTTGTTGTGTTACTTCTAGTTCTTAGCACAGATGCCACCCATTTCATAAGATGGAATATCTTCTTTTTCAATCCTATCTTGGTTAAAGCATCCTTCATGGCTTTGATAGTCATGTTGTTGAATGTTCCCTCTATATTCAGTAATTCAGCTTAGATACGTTCTTTATAGTATAACGACCACTATATTAATTGTGCCCTGAAGAGCGGTCTCTGTGGATTTGTCCTCGAAGTAGTCGTACTGTTGTCTCTATGATTTTACGTCAGTACCTGTCTCGTAGACTTACTCCAATGGTCTTTTTAAGACACGGATTGATTTTTTGACCACAATTAGAGCCCCGCTGAGACAAGCACACGGTACCAGTCTATTCTGGGTGCATGGCTCAATTTATTCATTCTGGTGGATGCAAGATCTATGTACTTAAACCTGTACAGAACAAAGGAATACAGCATTCGTATTAAAACGCAACACCACGTCGAAAACTGAAGGTCTCTGTTTGCTTGAATCCAACCACACTCCCCCTGAAATTCCCACTAGCATACCAACCGCCATAACCGAGCTGAACACAAATGAAACTGGGAATTCTCCTGAGACATGCGAATTCAGGGGCTATCCCTAATAGCAATAGCGCCCTAATAGGAGCATTCGCCTACTGCATCACAGCCAGCAAATCAAAGTGCTTACAACGTTTCTTGGTTCTTCTTGGCAACTTGGTTTTGGTTTGGTCGACAAGGTTACTGCCCCGGCTTCCTCACCGCCCCATTAGAGCACCAGATAGGCGTATTGAAATTTCAAGAGAATTTTCAAAGCGCGCTTTAGAATTATGAAGGTAGCAAGGCTGCTTGCCCGAAAGTACTTCACAGACTCATGGCCGCGCCTTCCCGCTTTCCATATGAAAACCACGACGCGTATCTCTTCGAGTGTGGTACATACAGCTCCTATAAACCACAACATATCCCTTTTGTGTTGTTTTTGGAGCATGACTAGTATTATGCTGTCTAGGCATACACACGCGAGAACCAGGAGCTTCTGACTTTTTAAGAAAAGATGGGTTCCTATGTTTCTTGGTCAGAATCTTAGTGATGCTCACCAAATTGTTGGTATGGATGCCCCATTGTTAGTAGGGTAATAATAAGGACTTCATCCCAACGGTTACACGCCGGTAGGTTTGTGTTAATAGTAAAGCTGAAAAGAGACTCTTTCGTTGATTCTCGAACTGCTCCGAAGTGTGTGCCTAGCACTGGCATCACAGAATAACCAGGAGTTGGCTCTCCTTGATGCACCCTGTGGTGCCGATGTGTCATGAGTCAGATAAGCCGAGAAGACATAAATGTTCCAGGGTAAGGCGTTGGAACTCGGGTCTTCTCTGTCTAGAATACATGCTCAGGCTTTTTTTGATCAGCATCTTTTGTTTTGCGGAATAAATTGTAATATTTGCTTTCTGTTGATTTGGCTAGCTCCGAGTTCCTGCGTACTAGGCGATGTTAATATTTTCCTCCTCTTTGCTCCTCTCAGCTTGGTCTGTTGCGTAGAAGATACGTTAGTCCATTGAAGTTCGTTGGTCTAGTCGGCTAGGTCCAAATCGGCTAAATGGCCTTTCGCTGATCTAGGAAAAGTGAATTGAAGGAATCCTTATCAAATCGGGCACTAATTTCTGCACAGTCATACATCTGACAGCACATATTAGGTTACTCATTCCATCTTCGTAACTCCATTCTAAAAATTTTTACAATTATGAAATGTGGAATGTATCCTGTTCTCAACGATATCTTGACGCTAGCTTAGGACCACTCGGGATTTAAAGCATATGAAGCTCCTTATTCTTGAAATTTTGAATGGTATTTTCTTATAATAGAATTAGATTCTTCTAAATTTTGGTAAACCCAACAATTTTAAGGATTTTTTCGCTCTGCAGATAAATAATGCGCTGCACTTTGTAATTCCGCTACATCCTGCAGCTTATAAGGATTATCGCAGAGCAAGCGAGCATTTCGAGCACTTTTAACAACATGTGACCACTTTATCTCAAACGTACGAGTGTTCCATGATTATATATTATGTAGACGCCCATTAAAAATCTTTTATCACTAAATCCTCCAGTTGGCGCATTTAAGTGTTGCATAAAGCGTCAGTTATTCATCCTATTCTGGACCATGTTGACGGCAGTACCATCGTTTCCTGCACTTGTATTCCCGAGTACCATATGGTCAAATCGTCATTATATCTTTTCTTCTGGCCAAGTGGAATGCTTTCCGCGAATACTACTGGCATACAAATGCTCCTGTGCATGCTCCCAGCTTGTGTCAAGGATACGAGCACACCATTAGTGGAAGCGAACACCAAATAACCCATTTCTATGGAAAGTGGCTGCTACATATAAATCACATGGAAAGAGTTTCGTACGGATGAGCTACGGACGGTTTATTCAGGGAAATCCTCAGTAAGGACATGGTTTTTTGCAACATTCGGAAAATGAACGAGTGACAAACATTTATCACTCGTTTAATTCGCGTCCGTATCTTCTCTTGGCCGTTTCACTTTTTGTGATATGTGTCTCGTGATTTAACTCGTTTGTTGACAACGTAATTAAATTTTTCACGAGAATAGGAGTTGAGTTGAGATAGGTTTCCACAGCTAATCAAGGATTTTGGAAGGAGGTAACGCATCGGGAGGGAAGAGAGCCAGAGTCGAAAAGGGATTTTAATGGATAAGAGCGATCTATTAACATACACGCTCAGAGTTAATAAATCTTCTAATAAAGATGAAGAGAGAAGATTTAATTCGGATCAACTAGACATCTTATTTAACTAAAGGACAGTAGAAAGCCGGAGTCTAGTAATTTACTGCGGAGTCGGAGTCTAGTAATTTGCTCCTAACAGAAAAATGGTCCCCGCCGTGACATTGTGAAAACCACGAAAAGCGAAGAAATTTTTAGCACTGATAGGGCTGGTAAGTAGTTTTTACCTGTAAAGAGTTGAGGTTCCTGAAAAGATGCTTTGCTGCTGCTAATCTCTTAAACGAGAATCGAAAAGGGTATGGAAAGATCATCCAAAATAGTCCTACTTTAACAAAGAAAATAAACGCATTTTCTGGTTCAGAACTTCAGGAACTTCCTCCGGGAATTGTATCTTTTCGTTAATCTGCAAACAAACAAATGCATCAATACCAAGTATGGGGTTTGCCCAGCCAAATGTTACGGTAAGGTAGGAAGAGGGAATAGCGGTACATCTAGGAGGCTTCCAGTAAGAAATTCATACATTCAATGTTGAGATGTTTGGTGAAAAACGACGAATCTAATGGGAACCAGTCAAGGTGATATAATCATGTGACACAAATAGTGAAAAGACACAACACCAGAGGCCATTCATCTCATTTGGTAATGAGTTCTTTTAAGAAAAGCGAGATATTGAATAAAACGTAATGGTCATAATGAGCGTTGCGGAGCTTTAGGAGACACTCGATTTTTTTGCAAAATGCAACTATAAAAGAAAGCGGCTGAGATAAATGAATGCGAATGGTTGAACCCCACTATCTAACTTTCGGAAGACCAACGGACATTTCTCTAAGAAGCTGAAATAATGGGGAAAGTAAAGGGCCTTTACCAGAAGCCTGATAATGTTGCTTCTGCATCAGTTTACACTCAGAGTCTGCTCATCTCCGTCGTTGCTTGTCGTAAAAGGTAACTAAAAGGGATATGAATCTCTCCCTCTCTCTGAAAATTGTAGAACTTTCCTGCTGCCAATCCTTAGCTATCGAATACGGACCAGTTCCTGGAACACAGTCGTCGAAAACAGTATCGAGGGTCCCAAGAATGCTTGCTTTCTCCAACTTGAACGAGAATTTCAACGATATAAACTGGAAATTCTGGGTCTAAGTTAAGCAAGATGGTTCGACTTTTGAGATTACTCCTTCCTCTTTTGTGGCAACGTGCTTTTGTACCCTACAAAGCCAAGTGGTAGCAAACACGAATCCGATGTCGGATTGTTACTGATGGCTACCGAAGGGCGCGCTCTCTCGACTTTTGAGCCGGTTTCTGACAGGCTGCTGGACGTAAGATTCCGGTGTAGGTTAAGCAGCATCACAATTGTACAGTGCTATGCACCAACGGAGATTTCCGGTATAGTGGAGAAGGATGCCTTCTACGAGCAATTGCATGCAATTCAGGAGGACTCGCTAAAGGTGACATTGAGGCCGTGTTGGGTGATCTAAATGCTAACGTTGGCTCTGGCAAAACGACCGTGACGATGATGGTGGGAGCTTTAAGGATTTCTGCAACTTCCACCACCTCGTCATTGTTGGCAAATTCTTAGAGCCTAGAGGTTCCCATAAAGCAAAATGGGTTTTTTGGGAGTTATGTCTGTCGACTGTCTGTCTGGCTGTCCAGATGGCTGAGTGGTTAGGGCACAAGGCTATCGTACGGAAGGTCACGGTTTAAATCTCATTGGTGGCAGTGGGATTTGAATCGTGATTTGACGTCGGATACCAGTCGATTCAGCTGTGAATGAGTACTTAAGTCAAATCAGGGTAATAATCTCGGGCGAGCGCAATGCTGACCACATTGCCTGCTACTGTACTATAGTCTACCGTTAAGGTTTTGAATGAAGTGCTCTAATACACTTTAAGGCCCTGATCCAATATGGATTATTGCGTCAACGATTATTATTATTATGTCTGTCGACAAAAATTGGCCGGTACCACTGTCTCTGAGAAAACAGCGAGTCAACTTCTCCATTGGGGAAAAATTTAGATAGTGAAGATTAATTGCAGAATAAGGCAGTTCCAATCCGCTGTTTTAACTGCTGGGCATACAGATATATAGCGGAGGCTTGCAAGGGGCAGGATAGAAGCACTTTGTGTTACAATGTGGTGATCCCGGACATAGAGCAAAGACTTGTGAATCGATATGCTGTGTCTTTTGCAAGAACCACGGTCTGCAAAAAGAAGATGTGGCTCATGTTCCTGGGTGTTACCAGGTCTTGACAGAAAGTGAAGAGAAAAGCACCATGATCCGCATCCTGCAAGCAAATATGCATTGGAGTGTAACTGCTCACGGCCTGATAGGGTAAATGGTGCATGAAAGAAAAGCTGGCTTATTGCTTCTCAGCGAACAGTATCGAGATCGGAGCTCTTCATCGAGGAATGCTGATATATTTAGCACAGTTGCCATCCGGGTTAGAGATACGATTAGCTGGTGAGCGTCCATGGTCGAAAAGACGATTTTTCAGCGTTTACCTAACACCGAATGAGCAGTTCACTGTCTTGGATGACGAGAGTAGAAACACGGAGGGGACAATTCTAGTCGGAGGATATGTTAACGTCAGAGCCCTCGGATGGGGTATGCTTCAACTCCATTCTCGAGATACAAAAACTTTAGGAGATGGCTGCCAAGACAGAGTTTATTGTCCTAAATACCGGTAGCACACCGGCAGTCCGACGTCTCAGTTGCTACGTTGTCCTTAGTGCCAGTACTCCAACGATGGAAGGTATTCGAAGATTTCACGGCTAGTAATCATTAGTACATTTCCATCGAAGTGACAAACGTCTCTTTCCAATGTTCTTGCGTCCGGCAAACACCCACCGGGTGCAAGAGTGAGAAAATCGACGTTGCAAAATTTGTCGAAGCCCTGACAAAGGGGGGGACAGTCACAACACACAGGCAAAGACAGAAGAACTGCAACTGAATCGCTAGTTCATTCAAAAATGGGCCTTATCATCGCATTCTTTAATGCATCATCGGGTATAAGCTGGTTATTAAAAAACTCGGTGCCTATCGATCACCCTATTCTATGGAAGCAGCGAAGAAAAAATCGTACAGGCCCTTTTTCCTGTCCATAGAAGTGAGTACTGAGGAATACTCACTCTTCACTGCAAAAGAACTGGAGGAGTCGGTCCTGTCCATAAAGGACCAAAAAGTACCAGCACCGGATCATATTCCCATCAAAGTGTTGAAATTCGTATTTACTTGTATTTACAAGCCGCTACCCGTCGCCTTCGATGCATATTTGACAGCGGGTGTTCCCCCCCCCCCCCTCCTCTGCTGAAAAATATTCCGAGACTTGTGCTGATAAGCAAAGGGCAAAGGCAACCCAGAGGCGCGGTTAGCGTACCGTCCGCTGAATATGCTGAACACAGCGGGAAAGCTGCTTGAGAAGCTCAGCGACGACGCGGGAGACCGCCCACCGACTCAATATGGTTTAAGAGCGGGGGGATCCACAATTGATGCCATTGAAGAGGTGGTAAAAGCGGTAAAACTGGCTAAGGCAGTCGCCACTGTCGGCGAGTTATGCTCCTTGTGACCCTTGTTGTAAAAAATGCTTTCAACTCTGCGTGGTGGTGCAATATGTTCGAGGCACTGCAAGCTTTGTACTGATGAAGGGGATAAGTTGCTCCCGAAATATATATCTACACTGTAAAATAAAAATTGTAGTTTGGAGTAAGCTACTGGTCTATCAATTTTAGGCTTGACTAAAAATAGAAGATAATATCCAACCTCTTAGAACTGGAAAATCGTTTCTACACTCCAAGCTACCTATTGCGGATATTGAGGGACTATTTAAAGGACCCGGGAACGACAGCATCGAATGAAGGTGACATCGGAGTCAGCTCAGGGATCTATCCTTGGTCTGGACATTTAACACGTCTTATGTGATAGTCTTCTTTGATTCGGGATGATTGATGAATCGCATCTGGGCGGGTCCGCGGATTATATTGTGGCACTGATTACAGCACGCACGGTTGAGCACATACTGAGCGCATACTGAGAATGCCGACGCAACTAGTAAGCAGGTGGATGACTGAGTATGGATTCTCTTTTGCTCTGGAGAAATCGTAAGTCGTTGTGCCGACCAAGGAGGGGGTTCCTACAGTCGTTCCTATTTTGGTGGGTGAAACCATGGTCTCGTCGAAGTTGGCGGTGAAGTACCTCGTCATCATAATGCATACGAAGGTAAGTTTCTTGTAGCAAATTCGGAAAACGGAAGACAAGACTGCGGCTAGAATGTTCGCGATTTGCCGGCTGATGTCCAAAGTAGGAGGTCCTTTATACAACAGGCGTAGCTTGCTTAGGAGTGGGGTTCAGGTCGCCTTCCTTCATGGCTCCGAAGCATGAGCTGGCTTCCTCAGTAAGAAAATGTACGGTAAGCGCTTAGCACAAGTACAAACATCAGGAGCTCTGCGAGTTACGTCCGCCTATTGTACCGTCTCAAAGCCAGCAGCAATGGTAATCGAGGAAGTTATTCCAATCGCTCTCTATGATGCCAAGCAGAGGCTTATATACCTCAGAAAAGGCGAGGAAAATAAGAAAGCTGTCGCTTGTGAAGACAAAACTCATACTTAACCGCGCATCTCATTTGACGTGCTGCCGTGGTTCGATTCAAGGTACGGTGACATGAGTATATTGAATTTTACCTGCATTTATTGCAAGCATATGGTGGATGATGCCTGCCACGCTTCATCATTACCTTTCGATGGAAGGATGCCATGCTGTAGAGCGAGGATGCGTGGAGCCGAGTGACACTTTACACTCAAGGCATTCTTAATGCGAAAAAGAGGGAGATGGATAGGAGAGATGCCATGGTAGCTGATACTACCTGAATCCACGGGCTTTTCCTTCTTTACTGAATAGGCCTGGCCTAAGGTAATGTATCAAATGGTTCCGGGCCAGAGTCCTAGATGTAGCAGGGGGTGCTTTAGCCGGTAATGTATCTGAGACAGGAGTCCGGCGCTTTGTACGTAAATGCACTTCACCTCCCTATCCAGAAAAAAAAGTAGTGAAGTAAGCGTTGATCACTATCTGGCAACAGAAGCAAGGAAAGGCTGCCCTCAAGGAGGAGTGCTATTTCAAATTGCAATAATTGCCACTACATGGCTTAGCACATGTGGTTGGAGGGAAGAAAAAGGGATCGCTCCTAAAAGTATTTCATCGAATTTTGACGACATTAATAGGAGCGGAAGGCGCCTTTACAATCTAGTTGTCTCCTTAAGGATCGTAAACATTATTCTAGGCTAAATTTGCCAGGTCTAAACTTTGTTGTTTCCCTTACGTGTCGTGTTGCATAGTATAAAACACGTGATTTAAACAATATTGAGTGTTGGCCGACCTTGCCTGCCACCACGCTTTTTATATAATTTGCTGCTTGAATATTTTTCATTAAAAGCCAGATGCAACCCCACCAAAGTAATTCCTTATTGTTGGTTTCTTAGAGCGGGGTAGGATATGCGAGAACTTCTTTCGAGGACAAAGGACGGTTCTTTCTTCCTAGTACAACTTTTTTTTGGCAATGAAAAGACAAGGCTTTATTCTGCTATACTATTGCGTGTGGCAGAAAGGCAATCGGGTGCAAATCATTTATCGCGACGGTCTGAATATCATTCCGAATTAACGTTTCTTATACTTATACCTAAATTACTGGCTCTTCACAACTAAAAACAGGTCATCTGTTATTCGCAAGAATACGTCAAATTCACCAGCTCAGACTTCCTTTTCTCATTTCCCAACTTCCTAGAAAAATTCTGATGCAACTTTTTCATTGAATTCGTTTTTAACTCATTTCTGTTGAATGAAATCAAATTTGGCACAATTTCAAGAGTTTATTTCGACAATACAATCCAAATTAAATGTATATTCACTTATCGATTTCCCAATCGAATCTGCAAGTTAGCAATTTAGAGATTTTTACTATTTTTCAACCGGAAAACTTTTCTATTGTATGCGAGCCATCGCTATCGGTTATCATTAAATTTTGAATGCATCATTGGAAAAAAATATCCCTACATATTTGCATCTTCATATGTACACATCCCTCCATAGTAACCGCATGCAAATCGAGTTGGTCCTGCTATCACATGGGTATCCAGCCTTCTCAGTCCTGGGAAGTTATTAGCATATACACACACATAGCAATCGTTTCAATTTCAAATTCCATTTTCAACATGGGATTACCAATTTCAAAAATAAATACAGTGAGAGGCAGTCACAGGAAAAAGGACGAAATGTCGTTTCCCAGTTACCTATGGATATGCGAAATATAAATTGGGTAGAATTTTGACAAACAAAACGAGAAACGGTTGAAATGATATGTATGAATTTATGGAAGAAGGGTGAGCTTTTTCCTCAAAGGGTTTGTTGGGTTGACGCAAGGGAAGTTCCTTTCAACATGTGCTATGGATGTAGGACTGCGTGCGGTGTACGTTCTCAAGTAATATTTCCTTTGGATGAGAATTCTTTTGGTAAGCAAATGAGGACAGAATCTTGCTTTTGCCTTGAAGGTGAGGTTTGAGTACCACAAGTCAGATTCAACCCCTTGGAAACGCAGCATCTTATTGTTCAAAAGTCTACTTAGGTAGGTAGACTCCAGGTTTGCTTGTAAGTTTAGAAATAGTTTTTCGATACGCGGAAGTAATTAACGGTTTTATCCTTAGATCATACTAGGTAGATTCTGCATATAATGAAGGATGGAGAATGAAGGAACGGGAAATTCATTCTAGGCGGAATGCCTAGTTCTAAAAACCTTCGATTGGAAAGGGAATACCTACTGGGTGTGCCTTAAAATACTACCTATTTCCGACCATAGTAGATCAAGTTGAACCGTTTTCATTCTTTATCCGTGGATCAGGAGCCTTCTTAACTTCCGCTTTCTAGAAACCCGTGGATGCTTACATAGTCATCATCATCATCATCAACGGTATCCGGTATCCGGTCTAGGCCTGCCTTAATAAGGAACTCCAGACATCCCGGTTTTGCGCCGAGGTCCACCAATTCGATATCCCTAAAAGCTGTCTGGCGTCCTGACCCACGCCATCGCTCCATCTTAGGCAGGGTCTGTCTCGTCTTCTTTTTCTACCATAGATATTGCCCTTATAGACTTTCCGGGTGGGATCATCCTCATCCGTACGGATTAAGTGACCCGCCCACCGTAATCTATTGAGCCGGATTTTATCCACAACCGGACGGTCATGGTATCGCTCATAGATTTCGTCATTGTGTACGCTACGGAATTGTCCATCCTCATGTAGGGGGCCAAAAATTCTTCGGAGGATTCTTCTCTCGAACGCGGCCAAGAGTTCGCGATTTTTCTTGCTAAGAACCCAAGTTTCCGAGGAATACATGAGGACTGGCAAGATCATTGTCTTGTACAGTAAGAGCTTTAACCCATACATAGTCACTAGGGGGTAAATGTTCCCTCCCTCCTCGAAACAATAACATTAAACGATTCTTTTAAGGAGCCAAAGAGATTGTTGTCAAAAGATGGGAAGTTTGGGCCATTTCCAGTTAGTACCCCACACGGTTCAGTGGTAATAATCCAAGCAATACTTTGTCCGGAGGCAACCAGGATTCAGAAAATGCAAAATGCAAATGCGCTACAATGCCAGGATCGCCAGATATCACAGAACATCCATGGTCAGTGGGCCTGGTCAAAATCGAGGAAAATGGAACATTTCAACCACCGGGTCTTAAAAGTTTGCAAAGGAGGACGAAAACGCAAAATCGTTGTATTTCTAGGAGGGACGTTGTTTGGACGGGAAGGGTGAAGATCTAGAAAATTCACCAGTTTCCACATCATAACACCGAAGACGCGAGATATCCCGGAAAAGCCACGGGAGGGGTGTCCAAGGTCTTGGCCGAAATCGAGGAAAATCACCCAACGGTAGGATTCCTGCGAGCGATACCTGGTTTGAACGCGTATTATCGCAGCAACGACACAGTCAGAGTGTCCGGAATCAAGGAAAGACGAAAATCAAAAATTTCCAAGAATGTGCGAAAAAGCAGAACCATAAGGTTGATATGGGTGATTGATACGTGGGAAATTGAAATTACAGGTGTTTCGAAACATAGGGAAAAATGTAAAGTCGTGGGATCTTTGAAGATGAAACCTTATTTAAAGGGGGGGGGGAGCGGATCTTAGCGTAGTTGAGCTGTCTGGATTATTATTTTTGACATACAAATACTTGGGTTCTTCCCGGCCTTTACATTGTGCCTTGCGATCGCTTGCCCGGCATTCAGGACTTATTCATGATGATGTTGGGGTTCTATTTTACGTTGTCTTCGACTTCTAAAGCCCTAATTCTGTTTACTGTAGGTCGCTCTATGATTGCTTCTTAGGCATTTTCAGGGTGCTTTTTTATTATGCCAAAAATGCATTCTTGGCTTATGAATCCAATTTTTAAGTAGTTCTGCAGGTCGTCTTCTACGAAGACTAGTTTTTATATCTTTTTGTAGATACCAGACCAAATGAATTCTATTCATGGCTTCCTACTTTCTTCCCGGCACATAGGAATTTATCCTTGTTTTCTAGGTCTGTAGTTAGATCGCTTAGAATCGCGAGCTTCTTCTTTCTCAAATGTTTTTCCTTTGGTCCAATGAAATTATCAATGGAGCTTTTGTAGGGAGGCAATTTGCTGGAATCATGAAGAAAGCGTTCGTTCTGTTTTCTTTTAACAGTAGTAAGTGAATGCATTTACGCACAGAGTGTTGGAATCCCGCAATAGCACGCAGCTAAACACCTCCCCATCTTCAGAAAGCTAACCTGGAATCGTTTCTCACATTACTTCGAGCTAGCCCAAAAGCTCTCCTACCTTGCGGAATTCCGCATCACCAGGGATTTCCTTTCACCAAAGAGAGGAGGGAAGAGGATGAGAACTGTTAGTTCAAGGGACCCCCTGCCATCCGGCCACTCCACTGGTCGCGATGTGTTTAAATAAAGTTATTGACGAATCGTATCCTGGTCGGTTACACAAGAAAGGAATGTCCAATGGGCGTCTTCCGCAGCCCCATTGGAAAACACACAGAAGATCAAGCTTTCCCAATCTTGTGTAAGTAAGATTGAAAACCTCGTGCTCACTTAGGAGCTTAGTAGGGAAATAGCTAGTCTCACCATGCTTCCGATTCAGATACGCACCTAAGTTGCCAATAAGCCGCGCAGTCCATCTGCACCTACTCTCATTTTGTGAAGAGAGTTGTCATTCACGCTTGCACTTGTATATGGCTGTACGCTCCTTTATAAGAAGGGCAACGGGGATCAATCCCGCGATTAACATCATAACACACATCTGCGGTAGGCAGATGCCATTCCCAAAAGTCTCCGTCTCTGTACTTGCGCGAGACGCTTACTTACGCGCCGTAGAACAGGAGAGATTGTGTTGAAGTCGTCAGGAGCTGCTAGACATAGGGCCTCAATATTTACCATTAGCTGACTTAAGGCTGAAACTCCATCTTCGCTGCTGCTTTGATTTGCTCGAAAAAGCTCGTCTTTGGGTCAACATTTAGTTCAAGGTTTTTTGCCGTTAGTTTTGACAGCGTGACAATTTCGACTTTTTCCAGTGCAAGGTTGAAACCATGAACATCAATATGCCAAGTCTGCTTTGCGCCTGTATAACCGACCAGGCGAGACTTTTCTGGCATTACGAGTCGAACCAGGCTATCACTCTATTCGTTCAGAGGTCTGGCCCTACCGTCCCATGGAACAGGAAGCTAATTCCTCAATATCAGTAAGAGAGCTCGGTATGCGGAAAGTATAGTCTAGTATGCTCAGAATGCCTTTCCATCTTACGCAAGTGAAAGTATTTCTGACGTCAAGCGTTACGAGGAGCACCACCCGAAGAGCTCGGCGGTTATGTCATTCCGCTTGATAAACGACATTCACGTGCATGGCAGCGTTAACTGTGAATCTTCTTGTTCTAAAACCGAACTACGAAATGGATGAGTCCCCGGCAGCATGTATTGATTCAGCGAGTCTACTTCTGATGAGCTTTCCGGCACTTTTAAGCATATAAAGTGGTCGGTATGAAGATGGCAACTCGGGGTCGCCTTTGCCTTTGCTGATCAGCGCAGGCTTCGCCATTTTCCAAGGAGAAGGAAAAATGTCTTCTTTCAAGGAAGCCTTGAATGCGCCGAGCAATAGGTCTGGCCAATGTTGGAGCACTTGTTTGTATACTTCGGCTGGAATACCATCGAGTTCTGGTGCCTTCTTGTTTTCATAGAAAGGACTGCCTCTTCCAATTGTTTTATAGAGAAAAGTGGAAAGTACTCGGTGCTCTTCGCGCTGTCGTCATCATCCCATACGGGGTAGATAGTGTCCATAGATAGACCTGAGCAATCTCAAAGGAAGTTAATGAGGGTTTCTCTCTCTTTTCGGCACCTTCGGCAATGCGAATTGTATAGTATGCCGAGGCTGGTGGCATGGCCCCTATGGGTCAGTGCCCCATGCAGTCCGCCGTAATCTTGTAGGCATTTTCATGCGTGTGGCACAGAAGCTTTCGCAATCCAGTTTGGTTATAAGCGGACCAAATCCTCTTTGATTTGGTCCTTGACAGTCGCCAGCGGGACACAGACTGTATGCGCTGAAAAGCTGCTAAGACCAGAGCCCCGCCTGGCCAATTCGTCAGCCCGTTCATTGCCCTCTACGTTTCTATGACCGGGAACGCAGAGGAGGGTGACCTTGAGCATGTCACCTAGACTGTTGAGTACACGGTCTTAATTGCCGGTATCGGTCAGGATGGCTATGTTACGCCCAGGGCTCGGATCATGCCCCAGCCATCGACAGGTGTCCGGTATCGCCAGTACTTCCGCTTGAAATAAACTGGCGGAACCTGGCATGCCATACGGCTTGGATCACTATGTATGCTCGAGAAAACCCCTTGTCCGGCTCTTTAATCCATCGTTGAAGAATACTGTGTCATAGTTTTGCAACCCTGGTTGGAAAGTCCGCAGCAAAGTTTCTCGTGAACACCAGCTTGTGTCTGGCATAGTCCGTGTGGAATGTCCAGATTTCCCGAGGTACTTCGTCGAGGATGTTACTGTGGCCATAGGGCTTTGCTGTCCAGCATCCGGACTCACGTAGTCTGGCGGAACTGCACGCTACAGTATATTTAATGTAGAGGAGGAGGAAAAGAGGGTGAGAAAAACATTAAGGGCTTTTGACGGGCAGGACTGCAGAGCTCTGTTAGCACCTACACAAACGGTTCCCTGAATCCATTTAAGCTTCGTTTACAAAACAATAGAGCAGTACGTTAGGACGCACCACAGCCGTGTACATCCAGAGAACCATCCTCGATCAGTTCCATTTTGGTTGGGTTTATTCCGAGCCCGCATCTTGCAGCCCACAGGCTCACTTTTCTCAACGCTCCTTCACTGATGTCACTCATAATGGAAGGAAACATCCCTGACACTAATGTCACCAAGTCGTTGTCATACGCCACCACCTTGACCTCGCTTCTGTCCAATATTTGCAAAATTTCGTCTATGGCGCAATGGCGCCACCGTGGGGCGTGCCTCTACTCACAGCTCTGATCAAGTGGTTGCCTCCACAGATCTAACTGGATTATCCTGGGTCTTAGTATGCATATAATCCAATGCGTAAGATACGCCTTCAGTCCAATACTGGTCCAGGTTTCTTTGATGGCATTGGTACTAACGTTCTTGAATGCTCCCTCTATATCAAGAAGGCAGCTGGGGTATACTGCTTGTACTGCAGTGACCGCTTAACTGCGTCAATTACCTCGTGGAGAGCGATTTCTGTGTGTTTCTCTTGGAGGTCGGCATGCTGGGACTTAGAAAAAGGCATTCTCTCCATAATCGCCCTGATGTGGATGTCCAAGACGTGCTCTAGGGTCTTCAATACGAAAGAGGTGAGGGTGATTGGCAGACGCACTAATTGCCGCGCCTACCTGCTTTGTGTATGAAAACCACTCGTGTGCGTCTCCAAGACTGTGGTACGTATCCTAAAGAGATACAGCTCTGATAACTCCCGACAAGCCACAGCACAATCCTTTTTTGCTGCTTCTGTAACGACTGGCATTATGCCACTTGCACCCGGAAATTTATATGCGGAGAAGCTGTTTATAGCCCAGCCGATCTTATAATCCGTAATTACCGATTTGATAGACTCGTACGGCTGGCGTGTCTGCCTAGTCTGCAAGTAAGGCCCTGACTCATAGTCTACCTCGCTCGTAGGAAAGTGCATCTGAACCGGCAGCACCAAGGTTTTACCAGAGAATTCCATCTAGGACCCTTACGACTTTTTAAGAAAGGATGGGATCCTATGTTCCTCGGACAGATTCTTACTGAGCCTTACTGATTCTCTGGTGTTTGCAATGTCCTGGCAATATTCCAACCATTACCGCCTCTTGGCAGTCTTGGTGGCCGAATTCTACTTCCTCAGACAATCTTTGTTTGGCTGCCAATACTTAGGACTGTAGCGGATTCTGAAGGTCTCTTTAGCTCAGCTCCCTGAGGTTGGACAGATCTTCATTCCACCATGTCTTCAAGTCTTCTTGTTGTATTTAGCAGGGCAGGCGATTTTAAAGGCGATATGCAATGCCTTTTCCTGAGACCTGACCTTTGACTCCAGTTGCACCTCTGCGGCTAGATCTAGACTGAAAAGTATTCAACTATTATTTAAGAAGGATTTCTGGGCGGACAATTTCCAGTTTTCCACCCTAAGAATTCCATCGTTGGTTAGTAGGGTGATATCACGGACCTTCTCCCAGCCGTCATAGTTCTCCGAGCGGGGAAAATGGAAGGTTGATGTACTACCCCTGTTATACACTCATAGATTTATGTTAATAATAAAATGAAAGAATGCCCAAAAATGACCTCCTTCGTTGATTTCCGGGCTGCCCAAACAGTATGCCTTGATTTGGCATCGCAGCCTATCATTAGGTTGGCTTTCCTTGCTGCTATGGTGTCGTGAAATGTTGTAGTTCTTCTGGCGGAGCTGATCGGTCCTGACCCATGTAAGTCGAGGAAATATACACGTTCTTAGCCCCGTCTGCTCCAGTTTGACCACGACTAGGTCGTTTGAACTCAGGTCGGGACACAAAAAAGCGGGAAGACCCTTCTTTCACGAGGATACATGCTCTAGGTCTATTCTGATCAGCGTCTCCTGTGCTGTGGAATAAATTGTAATATTTGCGTTGGAGCCCTTTGATGGTTCGGTCGCCTCCGACCCAGGGCTCCTGTAGAGAAGCAGATTAGCCGAGGTGCACTTCGAGTGCTGCAGATTTATCTGCGTTACCCTCATCATGATCCGCTTGCGTGCGGGTTCATCAGTCCCCGTCGGACCGTCGATCCTCATCTCCTCCAACAGCCCAACGTCGACTGGATCCAGGTCGTCGTCCGGGTTTGCCGAGCGGAACACTTCCCCCTTTGCGTTCCTGACTCCGAACCGCACTTTATCGTCTACCTTTCCCAGTACTTCCATGACGAAGAAACTTTAAATTCCTAATTTGCCTTCCTCTTTTGCTCAACTTTAGGAATTCCAGCCTTCAAACACATCCAGTTAGCTAATTAATCCAAGTCTCTTGCTAATTAATATCATAAACGAAATCAGTGCGATTCTAGGACAAAGGACTCCAGTTAGTTATATCCCCGCAAGCTATTTCGGCATTCCCATTTCGGATGATTAAGAAAATATTTTTTGTCTTATTTTTCGCCTTGGTTCTGGCTTCGGTTCATCCCCGGCAGCTATGGCAGACGGCAATGACATTGTGATGAAGTGAAAATATTATACAAAGAAGCCATTTCCACTTCTCAGCTAAAAATAGTCCTGAATCTGGCAAGGAAAAAGCAGGAAAGAAAATTGATTTTACGAGAATAGATAGGAGTAGTCCCTTCTAGAATCTGCTTCTTACAAGACAGTTGGAAAGGGAGTCAAAGTTTACAATTTGAAAGATAAGGAATAAGTAGCGGGGAAGAAATAAAGACTGGAAAATTTAGAAAATGAGACCATTTCGAGTGTGTAGATTCTTTTTTCGAGGATATTTGGGACGTATTATCTTTTGGAGGACTCCTGGCTTGTTTAGCAGCTGTTCAGATCCCAATACTTTTGAAAACTCGAATTATTACCACATCACAGCGCCCTGGTCTCTGTCAATATTCTTTTAATTTAAAATTGAACGAGAATTCGGAATACAAATGCATGAGAGGATAAGTATCTTCCCCTCAGAAAATCTTTTCAAACAAATGTGCAATAGCTTTAGGGCCAAGTAAATATGTAACCTCGTCATCAATTCAAAGATTTCCTCTTTTTTAATTAAAGATTTTTTTGGCTCTCCTTAGTAGGACATTGTCTAGAAAATTATGGCCCCCCTAGAAAGATAAAATCAGTCGGAAAATGCTGGGTATCTTTTCATTTGAATAACCATCTGTTCACTAGATATCAGTTCTGGAGGGTCCGATTTTAAAAGCATTGAAAAACCTGGGGAGCTTGCTTATCCCAAAAAGAAATTCGGAGAAAGTCCAGAGATTCTATCGTAGAATTTTCCTAAAAGTGAGTTATGTCTTTGAGATTTTCTTTCGGAGTTTATTATTTCTTCAAGAACACCAACAGGACATGATTACATGCCAATTATATTCGGAAAATGGCCTAGAACTTTCCACTTTATTTCGCTTTTTTTTACGGTCGGAACATTGCAATCATAAAACCAACATAAACGACCGAAAATTCTCACTTTTCTCCCCAAACGAGATTGCCATGATGTCGATTTTCCGAGGAACTCCTTCGCTCTCCTTGTGCACATTAAATACCATTTGGTTGCAAGATATGCCAGTGAGTCCTTTCAGAAAAAAAAAGCAAAATTCAGATGCTATTCGATTGCTTGTTCTTGTCGGTTTGGCCTCTTTCTGCTGAAGTAGAAAGGAGAAAGCCAAGGGAAAAATTGAGAAATCAAGCCGCTTTCCCAGAAACTTTTCTGAATTTTTCATTTTTTTTCAAAACTTCTTTCCGAGAAAGTTTTGGGAAATCGCATAAGTAGGAAACCAGAAATTGTTTGTGTGTTATTCTAAAGTTAGAGTAGTTTGCATTGAAATGGAATGACGGAACAGAAAGGAGCTTGGAAAAGGATCCTTAGCATACTAAATCTGAAAGGAAGCGTCTTCCCTTGCTCTTTCTTGTGATGCTCTTTGTGAAGTGTCGTGGAAGCGGGAGGTCGTCTAAGGAATTTATTGCTTCAAATTACGTAAGTTCGCGTCTTTCACAGGGTGCGAATGGCGGGATGTGTAGCTCTCTCTGTTCGAGACAGAGCGCAGTTTACTGAATGCATTCAAATACTTCCCGACTTATGTTTTGGATGCAGCTTGTCTGTATCTATAGTTTTTGTTTATTTCGTTTTTTCGAGCTTGTTCTCTGGAACAAGTTTGCTATCGCAGCGGAAAAAATGCCGGGGAAAGAAAGTTGTGAGCAATCTAATCGAATTTTGAAGTGAATGCAATAAAAGTCTGCTTTGCTTTGCTGCGTGATGAGATTAAGAAAACTGAAGTTGACATGAATAGAGTTTTGCTGAGGATCTATTACCATTTTATTTACAGTTAGAATCTGTTAGCCCCGCAAAGTTTTACAATTTTCGTCGTTACAGTGTGCTTTCTCCATCACTTATCTTTCACAATTTTAACACCTCAATGACGTCAAGAAAGTCATACTTTCTCTTTTTGATGTTTAATGTAGAATGACACTACACTTGCGTGTTCTTTTTTAAAGGGAGGCGCAGATTCTCAGACAGTACTGACCCAGGCACGACGCGCGACCCAAAATCTGATGTCTAATACATCCACAGGCGGGGCATTCACATAGGAAATGCTCCGTGGATTCCCCTTCCTAATTACAGGAGGGATCATCTTGAATAATACCTATTCTGAATATATGTCCAGCTGGTAAATTATGGCCCGTCAGAATGCCTACAATACTCCTGCAAGTCCTCCTGCTTTTCGACAGGATAAACTTTGCGGTACGCATATTCCGTTCTGACAGGAAAGCTTTGGTGTTTTAGGCATTTAGGCTCTGCCCCCTGTCATTGTGGGAAGCTTCTTTACAGTTTTTGGAAACAGACTTAGCCAATGCTACTGATACTCCAATTCCTGGTTCCGATCCTGTCATGGAGGAGATCTCTTTTACTAAAGCATACGAGATTTCATTTCCCTTTACGCTACAGTGACCAGGTACCCAGAGTAATTTCATCGTATGGATTGCAAAGATAGAGATTTCTACATTCCTGAACGATTTTCGAAATGCTCAGTCTGGCTATCACTGTAAACTTCAATACGCCTACCCTTCAACCGCTCGTAGATCACCCAGTTTGCTACCCTTAGGATAGCATATATTCCGGCTTGAAAAACCATTACATAATGTCTCAAAGAAAAAGCCCACTTCTCGTTTTTATTCGATATTCTTCGGCTTCAGGGCCCTGTTCTGTTTCTGAGCCATCGGTGTAAAAGACCGTATATCCTTGCACGCATTCCTCTTGGACTTCTCAGATGTATGGAGACCCGAGAATCGGAAGACATTGTAAGAATTGGATACAGTACTCCCAGTAAATCTTCCATTGCTCTATGCCCCCTCCCTCCGTTCGTTGTTTCCCCATTGATCTAATTAAAATTAATTAAAATTAGTCTATCTGCTGCTCTCATTGCAGTGCTTTGAATAAATATATCCAGGGGCTTCAAATTAAGTAATGAATTTAGAGCTGCGCCGTATGTCATGCTCATGGCATCGGTAATACCCAGACACATAGTTTTTTGCAGTGCGGCTAGTTTACGGCGAAAACCTGTGTGTCTCACCTTAACCCACCACACTACGGATACATAAACGAACATCGGCCTAATGATCGCAACGTATATCCACATTATCACATGAGGGCTGAGCCCCCACGTCGAGGTAAAGGTCTGTCTGAACTATGGGCTCCTTTCAACTTTAGCTCTCTAGTTTTTTATCTAGAGTGACTCCTATACCCTTCATTTCTGGCAGGCGAAGTGCATCCAGTTTTCTCCTTTCTGTGAATAATGTCATTGTGGTTTTATTTGGATTAAATGAAAGTCCATGCCAGAGGCACCATCCGTCTAACAGATCAAAGGCACATCCTACACATCGTTCCAAGATACCGGTTAACAGGAAACGCAGGCACGATATCAGATTGGGTCTACACCCCTAATCCAGCGGCCCCCATGCGACGAGTTACGGTCCACCGAGCCTCCGATCCTGTCTCACTCCATCGCGCCTACGACGGGACAATATCCGCAGCCTCCTCAGCAAGTTTTGAATCGGAACACAGCCGCCCCACTCTCTGACATCGTTCCAGTCGCCAACGAAGCTCCGCTTCCCGCTGCCGCCATATATCCTGGCACTTCAACCAGCCATACCAGTGGGCCCAAGTTAAAGGTGGCGTCCCCACCTAAACAGCTCTTCATCTCGAGGCTAGCGTTCACAACGTCTACGGACGATGTTCTGGAGTATATAAGGAGCAAAGTTGGTTTACTTTCTCCTCTGTCCTGCATTAAACTCACAAAAGACGACAACACCGACCGGGTCATTGCATCGTTCAAGGTTACTTACCCACACGAAGTTGATGTCCTCGGCAACCCTTCTTTCTGGCCTGAAGGAGTATTCATAAAGCCGTATAAGCGCCCCAATTCGCGGGTAAATTTCAAGGCAACCCGCCTGCCTCGCCGAGCTATATAACTGGATCCATGTTCACTGTCCGTATGTTTTATCAGAACGTCAGGGGTTTAAGAACCAAGCTGGGGGCCTTCAATTCATCCGCGCTGGCTCAGCAACACCATGCCATCTGTATCACCGAAACCTGGCTAGACGATGCCATATTATACTCCGAGCTCCCAGAAGGGTACTCAACTTTCCGTTGTGACAGGGACCGGGATGCTTCTCGTAAGTCCACTGGCGGTGGAGTCCTAATTGCTATAAAAGATTCACTCCCCGCTGAACTCGTCTTCTCCTCCTCTGGCTTTCCTTTTGATTGTGTTGCTCTTCGTGTCTCCCCGCCCAACTTCCTCCCGTTCATTGTTTCTTGTGTTTATGTACCCTGTGCTAGCCCTTCTCACCTGTATGAAGAATTGTTTGACAGTTTGTCTGATCTCCTTACCGTCAGATTCCCTTCCCTCCCTTTCTTCCTTTGTGGAGATTTCAACCTCCCCATGCTCAACTGGCCTAATCATCCTAGTCTTCCAATTCCTTCCAACAACCTCTCCCATTCTTTCCTCCCACTTTCTTCCTTTATGTATACTTGCTCTGCCCTGAATTTCAACACCACCAAAAACTCCTTGGGCCGCACTCTCGATCTCTTCCTTTCCAACCTCCCCGAGCGCCACCTCTCTTTATTTCCTGGCACATCCCCGTATGTAAAAACCGACGCTCACCATCCCGCGGTTGAATTTGAAGCGGAGCTCCCTCGTTCAAAACCCAAAACCAAGCGTAAACCCACTAAGTTCAACTTCCGCAAAGCCAATTTTGACGGTCTGAACTCAGCTTTAGCGTCTTTCAACTGGGTTCATTTATTAAGTAATTCATCGTGTGATCAAGCTCTTAACACCTTCTACAATATCCTCTCTGATCTCCTCTCCTGTTATGTCCCTTCTTCCCCTCCCTGCCTACGTTCTTTCCCAACTTGGTTCACAACGGAACTTCATATTAACATGCGCTTGAAACATACACTGAGGAAGAAGTTTCGGGCTTCTAAAAATGACGCCGACCTTGCTCAATTTAAAGCTATACGATCTACTGTGAAGTCAATGGTCAGAAAGGCGCGTAAAAGGTACCTATTGAGCGTCGAAGCCGCCCTTGCCCGCGGTAACTTAAAACTCTTTTGGTCTCACGCTCGCAACTCTCGTAACCCAACTCATTCTGTCCCTTCTTCTATCAGCTTCGCTGACTCCACTGCCAACTCCCCACAACAATCCTGCGACCTTCTCTGCACCTACTTCTCTTCACTGTTTTCTCCCTCGAGCCCTTCACCCTCTACACCTTTCATAACCACAGACTCCTCCGAATCACTAGCCATTCCTCTCCTTACGCCTTCCTTGGTTGAGTTCCTCATTGGTAACCTTGACCCCAATGTTGGACCTGGCCCCGATGGGCTTCCTAATCTCTTCCTCCTTAACTGTAGAAAACACATTTCCCTCCCCCTGTGTATAATCTACAACAAAAGTCTAGACGAATGCTACTTTCCCCGTCTCTGGAAAGAGGCCCTCATCATTCCTATCCTCAAGAGCGGTGACCCTTCCCTTGCTGTGAACTACCGCCCCATTTCCCTTCTCTCCTCTTGCTCCAAAATCCTAGAAAGATACGTCAACGACTGGTTGACCGCGCACTTCGGTCACCTCATTGTCAAAGAGCAGCATGGTTTCGTGAAACATAGATCAACGGCTTCAAATCTTCTGGTCTTTACCAACTTTGTTGCTAAACGTTTGAATTCACGACAGGAGGTACATGCTGTTTATACTGATTTCTCCAAAGCCTTTGACACCGTTGACCATAACATTCTCCTCTCTAAACTTTCTTCGCTAGAGTTCCCTCCCTCAGTCATCTCCTGGCTTTCCTCCTATCTCTCATACCGTTCATGCAAAGTTTCTTTTCATGGTCACTCATCTCGTTCCTTCTCTCCTTCCTCTGGTGTTCCCCAAGGCTCTATACTTGGCCCGCTACTCTTCCTGTTTTTTATCAATGACCTCGCCTCCATCCTCACCTGTCCGTATTTGCTCTACGCAGACGACCTTAAATTGTTTGCCTCTGTTTCCTCTCCATTGGACTGTGCTCTCTTACAATCCAACCTTGATAATTTAGCCCGTTGGTGTTCGTTCAACAAGCTAACACTGAATGTCAACAAATGCCACTGGATGCGCTATTCCCTGAAACCCTTCCCATCATCCTTTTCCTATTCTCTCAGTGGTCAACCCCTTTCACTACTGACCTCCTTCAAAGACCTGGGTGTAATATTCGACGATAAACTTCGTTTCAATTCCCACTTCGTTGACATCATCAATAGAGCTTCCAAAATGTCTGGTTTTATCCTACGTTCCTCGTCCGACTTTACCTCAATCCAGCCCTCCTTAACACTCTTCAATTCCCTTGTCAAAAACATCCTTGAATACTGCTCTGTAGTCTGGTCCCCCTACCGCATCCGTGACGGCCGCGCTCTTGAAGCTGTACAACGCAAATTCACCCGAACCCTCTTTTACAAAAAGAACCTTCCACGGGTTGATTATCCGTCACGACTCCGCACCCTCAATCTCCCCTCCCTACAGCAACGCCGTATTTTCCTTGATATGTGTACTCTTTTCAAACTCTGCAATGGTCTGATGGACTGCTCCGCCAACTCGGATATTACTCTCCGTATCGCCTCGTCTCATGACACACGTAATACGGACATTTTTGATGTGCCCTTCGCCGAGCTCGAGATTTACTTTCACTCTCCAATCCCGAGGTTTTGCCGGTCGTACAATGCCCTACAGCTTGGTTCATTTGACTCTATGTCCCTCTCTAGCTTTAAGCGCAAAATATGTCATTTACTTGCTCCTCCCTCTGAGGACAATATGTAATAAGAAATTTGCTTTCTGTGTATTGTCCTCATTAAATAAATAAATAAATAAATAAGCTTGAGTGTGGGTTGGCAAATTTTGCAGTTCACATTGTAGTGAGTCGATCTGTGACTCCACAAAACTGACGACAGCTCACCTCTTTGGGGGCAGCCTTTCGTTGCTTGTGCTGTTAGGTAGCGATCTACACCCACTTCAGCGCACAGCAATCTCTGCGTTAGTATAGCATGAGCCCACTTAATTAAAGCATCATCAATACCATGTGCTCTGGCGGTATTACAACGTTTTTGAAAAGGCGCAGCCAAACGCCCCTTCAATGTCCACGAACAACCCACCGCGTACTCAGCCTTCAAAGTTACATCCTCTATCTTAGAAACCAAGGAATGAAGAGTTGACGCATAGGACTTTCCACGCTGGTAAGCATGTTCGTTTTCACTAAGCGTCTTCCCACAAATGTGACGATCAACCAGTCTCCCCAAACCTTTCAGCAAGATCAAGCCAAGCTGATCTGTTTGAAGTTCTTTGGATTAGAATAGTCATGTTTCTCAGGCTTCGATGTGAAGACTACCATAACCCTCTACCAAGAGGTACGTACATAGCCCAAAGCAAGACTTGCTAGAAAAATATTTCTTCACAGTCGCTCTAAGTGCTCCATACTCTCTTTTAGCATTGCTGGATAGATGCCATCCATGTCACGTGCTTTGAAGTGTTCAAAGAACAGTATGGAAGCTCTCACCTTTTCATAGGCAGTAACCGCTTTCGTAGTGTTCCAGTTCACTTTGCAGCACTTCTGTGTTGAAGAGGTTGACGGTTCGTGCAACTCTCACCCGTCCTCCCGGATGGTGTGCTTACAGGAGGGTTTGTACTGATTCCAATCTGGAGCTCGTTGAGGTACTCTCGGGTTTCTTAAGAGCATCAAACTTGGCTGACTCATCCCTTTTAAGTACTCTGCCTAGTCTAGAACTCTCTCTTTCCTTCCTTTATTTCCAAGAAGTTTATTGAACTTTATCCAATCCGTTTTTCTAGGATTTTTTCTTTGTATTGCAGAGTGTTCGTCCCCAATAGGCAAATTGAATTCTACGCATCGGTGATTTGGCAGTGAAACTTCTTTCAACATCCACCAGTGTGTAATCAACTCTAACACTTTTGAAGTACAGATTGTTAGGTCAGTTACTTCTTTTCTTCTAAGCCCCTCGAACGTAGAGGCGCACCCTACGTTTGTAGTCATGAGACCAGTTGAAGTGATGAAAGCAAATTGTTTCTCTTCTCTTGGATTGCTTAATTCTGCATACGCTACCAAATCCCTAAGTTCTTGCGTCAGTGGAGGATACAAAGAATCATAGGGTAAATTATCGGAGGCAACTATGTTGTTTTTCCTCTCGCCATTAATCTGGTATTGGTCGATGACCGTGCTGGGAACAGAACTGTCTCACTAGATCAAGGTCTAGATCCGCCTCCTGAAGTGATTAGTAAGTCATCGAGACCTTCGGCAAGTACTTCGTAGGTTCGCTGCGAAAACTAATAAATGTACCAGCCTCCAGCAATTTCTCACCAAACAAATCAGTCTTGCCGAGAGTTCTGGCGTTTGCTACCCGAAATGCAGCACCACCTCACCTCACAATCTACGACCCCTGGAGCCGGCGCAACCACCTGGTCCATTCAAACGCTGAAGTTTCGGTTCTTCCCTTATAAGTTAACACGGCAAGTCTTAAAACTGGTGGCCGGAAATTCTTCGTCGATCTGCACGGATGGCTGCAGGCAGGTAGACATAAGTTTAGGACTTCGAAGAACATTTTCTTGGAGCTTCATTATCGCGGACGTCTGCATTTCCATCTTAGGCGCGGATTCCCTGTGCCACTATGGCTTGCTAGTGGATATTCATAACAGGCTCCTCATTGACTCCACAACTTCACTTAGGTCATTAGGAAGTCTCTCATCCTGCTCACCGAGCAATCTCCATCGTTTTTAAAGACATTGCCGAAGCAAGTATTCACGCATTTCTTTAAAAATACTGCAACATCACCACCGATCGTAGTGTCTCTGAGCCCACTAAGCATACTGTTCAGCATCACATCGACATTACTGGCTTTTCTCCAAGGTACTTCCACTACCACCGCAGAAGCTCGCAGTTGCGCGGAAAGAGTTCAAAGAGTTTCTTAAGCAGGGTATTTATCGACTTTCAAATAGTTGTTGGTCTTCGCCACTTTACATGGTCCCTAAATCCAACGGCGAATAAAGACCTTCTGGCGACTACAGACGCCTAAATGCTCGGCTGATTCCAGACCGTTAACCCATCTCACTCATCCACGATTTTGCCGAATTTTCTTGACCTTGAATTTAGTCAACACATACCAGACAGATCTCTGCAGCTCCCGAAGACGTTCGCAAAAAGATAATATGCACACCTTTGAGACTCTTCGAGTTCACTTGGATGACTTTTAGACTGTGCAGCGCGGCGCAAATTTTTTAGAGATTTATTCATTCTGTGCTGCGAAACCTCAACTTCTGTTTCATATATTTGGATAATGTTCTGGTCGTGTTTTCCTCAGAGTCCGATCATTTAGAGCACGTTGAGTGCATTTTTCAACGTTTCCTTGAGGCCGGTAGTACTTAACGTTAAAAAGTGCAATTTTCTACAGGGGAGATTCCTCGGCCACCTGTTTACGCCTGAAGGTATACAACTGGATCCAGTCAAGGTGCAGTTACATCACCGGGCTTAATGTGAGTACCTGCCTCGTGTACTTACCACAATACCACGGTCTTCTTAAGACGCGGATTGATTTTGTGACCACAATCAGAGCCCCGCCGCAGTAAGCTACGACGGTACCAGTCTATATCGAGTACATGGCTTAGCATTCATACTGGTGGATGCAAGACCTACCAAAATCTCTACCGAACTAAAGAGTACGGCGCCCGCTGAGACCCGAAGATCTCTGCTCGCTTCAACGCAAATACAACCCTCATGAAGCTCCCACTAGGGGGCCAATCGCAAACAACAGGAGTTCTCCTGAAGTATGTGAATTCAGGAACTATCCTGGTTCCCATGGTACCAGTGTACCCCTGATAAGGTTTCGTGAATATTGCCACTTCAGATGAGTCCCCGTGCAAACTCGGGTCTGATCGCCCTAATTAGGCCTACTGCATCACAGCCGGCAAACCAATGCGGTACAGCGTCTCTCAGTGCCACCACTATGGAGGTTTTCCACGGCCACTTGGCGAGGGTTGCTGCCTCGTCTTCTTCCCCGCCACCTCTGAGCACCCAGTCAAGGTGCAAGTGATTTCGAGCTTCCCGCTTCCAAAAACTGTCAATAATCTCAGAAGGCTCTTGGGCATGTTAAACTTGTATCGTCGTTTCTTGCCCAAGACCGCCCGTCATAAATCGATCTATTACGCTTTTTGGTCTGGCCCGAAAACCAAAGACTCCCATCTGATTGCATGATTCCCAGCCGCCTGTCCAGCCATTTGAGACCACCAAACAACAGCTTGTGGATGCTGCGCTGCTGCCATTCCCGCAGCAAGATGCACCCCTAGCCATATTCATGGATGCCTCAGACATTGCTGTAGGTGCTACTCTCTCTCCAAATAGTTAAATCCCGCCTAACGAAACTACACCACCTATGATCCACCTATGAGTTACTCGCCGCATACCTTACAATTAAATACTTTCGGTATTCTCTTGAAAACAGGCCGTCCACTTTGTTCACGGTCCATAAGCCACTCACTTTTGCTTTGAAACAAAAGTCCGATAAAGCGTTCCTTTGCCAACCTCGGCACTTAAACTTTATCAGCCAGTTAACTTCCGATATTCAACACGTGTCTGGAAAGGAGAACGTGTTAGCTGACGTTTTGGTCACATGTTGCAGAGGTCAAGATCCCCGTCTCCGTCGATTTTCCGGGAATCGCCGAGACCCAGAAGGGCGACGCTGTTCTTGAGCATGAGGACCAACCCCAAATCTACATTCAGGGGGATTCCTCAGCTCAACATTAAGCTGCTAGATCTTAGACAAGGGGCAAGGCCATATATTCTGGCCGATTTTTGAAAGGAAGTACACAATCTGACAAACTCCCATTCAACAACAAATCGCGAAATATTTCTGGCCTTCCATAAACAAGGACTTTAATTTTTGGCCCAGACAATACATCGCATACCAGGAGTGCAAAACTATAAAGTATGCGATGAAGGAAGTAGGAGTGTTCCCTCGGTTCAGAAAGCGTTGCCACACAATCCACCTCGACATCATTGCCCCTCACGCGGTGGCCTGAGGCGATACATCTGAAAGACATTATTGAACAATCTTGTCATTTGTTGCGAATGGATTTCACAGTCTAGTGTGCCGGAAATTATAATCACCGACCAGGGAATGCAGTTTGAGTCTTCCCTTTTGGGCAAACTCCTCGGCTTTAAAGGACGCTGAAGGCGAAAGGCGAACATTCTTGGTCGCAGGTCCTACCACCTGTTCTTCTTTGCCTCCGCACAGCCAATCGCGAAGAATTTGAAGGAAGTCCCGCTGGTATACAGGGCGAACCTGAGACTCCCAGGGAACCCATTCTTGACATCAGATCGGGACTCAATGCTAATAGTCTTTTGCGTCTTATCAAGGACCGTAAGCTGAAGCCGGTACCACCCACCAACCACGGGAAAACTGTAGACGTCAGCCACTGTCCAGGTATCTCGAATCTGGTACGCATGTCCTAATTAGGACGGATGCTCCTCGGAGGCCGCTACAGCCACCTTATGAAGACATCTTCGAAATCCTTGAGCGAGGCCGACATTATTATAGCCTCAACGTCGGGGGCACGGTCATGTGATTTGCGGCAGCCAGGTTGGGGGATCCGGGCGTCTGGTTCCTCGCTGAAACGCCCTTTTAGTTTCAACTGGGGCTGGAGTGTTAAAGCGGAGCGAACTACTTGCGTGTCTAAAATTTAAAAGAGGTAATCTTATTTACCCCATAGTTTTACTTCCGCCATGGGTGGATTTTGGAGAGTCTGCCATTAAGTGGATGGAGTCTTAGGACCAACTCACATTTTCTTCTGCGAATTTGTCAGTTAATTCTTCTTTTAGTGGAAATGTAGGCAACAGATACGCAGCTGCGATAAGAGTTAAGCTTGAAAATTATTCCTTAAATTTACTGAGAATGAATTGCTCAGATGCATTTTTAATTTGCTATGATCCCCGCTACTCCTCATCATTCTCGAAACAGCCCAAATCTGCTAATATTTATTTGTCTTCAAAGTCTAGACTTCCGAGACAATGTCATAATTAAGAAAAAAGAATTATTTTTAAGACCAGAACTGGAAGCAATTTCCAAATCTTATTATGCTTTAATGTTATCAAAGTTGCACTCTAGATCTACCCCGAGATTTGCTTGAAATTCTTGCATATTTGCCGCATCAAACTGCAAAGTGTATTGCCCTCGCCGGAATTGAATTATTTTTGGTCTTCCACAACAACAATTACGTCAGCCTGAATTAGTGCAAGGTCACCTAAAACCCACTTAAATAACAGTCGCTCTTATATCACCTCCCATCAATAGCGTGGCGGAATGCTGTCAAACGAAAAATTGGTACTACAACGCGAGATTTTGAGATACTTTTTTGCTGGGCGAGATCGATGTAACCCGGCCACACGTTAGACCTATCTAATAGCCCATTAGCACGAGTTGGGGCCGAGATTATGGAGCTTTAAAGAATCTGTTCCATTCATAAAGAAAGGTCTGCTCGTTATCAGCAGCTTCATTAACGCACCAGCGATAACAAGCTGACTTGAAGTGTTAGAATTCCAACGCCTGCTGGCATCAGACCGTTAGTGTATCTGTAGCGAGAGAAGAAGAAACTAAGCTTGGAGGGAATTCGGTGGACATGAGGTCCGACTAGGAAACTTTTGAAAATATCACGTACAATGGCCAGAAACTTAATAATACTTAGTGGCGTGCTTAGTGCATTGATTGCACTCGAAGGGGCTGTGAAAGTGAACGGGGCAGTGTTGAAATCTAATCTTAAATCTGAATTCAAAAGAGTGCGCAGGACTCTGTACAAGAGCATCCATGACTATATTGACGACTCGGTAGATCCTTGTGATGACTTTTATCAACATGCTTGCGGAAATTGGGAAAAACTCAATCCAATTCCCGATGACGTAGTGGACTATAAGCCAATTAAAGCTCTGTCTTACCACACGGATCTGATAGTCAACGAGATTTTAGCTAGTGAAGTTCAAAATAGTGGGAATGATAGTGCAGAGGCGAAGGCCAAAATATTCTATGCATCATGCATAGATCATGTGGAACGTGACAAACTGGGAGTGAAACCGATGGTTGAGTTCTTAGAGACATTGGGGGGATGGCCGGTATTGACTTCTGACTGGTCGGGGGCGGACTTCGACTGGCTAAAAACCATCGCCATCCTGCGAAGATATGGAGACCGCATTCTCATCAAGGAGAGTGTGAACTACAACAAGAAGAACTCAAGTTTAAGTATTATCTACATAGACCAATCACACTTAGGTCTAGGGAACCGTGCAGACTATCTTGACAGTAACTACGAGTTCAGGCTGGTGGCATACAAAACATACATTGTGGAAGTACTTGAAATTTTCGGTGTTGATAAAGACAAAGCGCGTAGAGTTGCTGATGAGATCATTGCATTTGAAACTGAATTAGCGCGGATCCTAGCACCTGCCAGTGAAAGGAGTAATATATCGACATTTTCTGACGATATTCAAGTTGATGATCTCCAGCTAAAAGTGCCTGGCATAAACTGGACATTATACTTGTCCCTGATATTCGAGCGTCCCATTCCCCCTTCGCAACCGGTAGTCATCAAGGAGTTTCAATACATGAATGACCTGGCCCAACTGATTTCACAAACTGACCGTCGAATAGTTGCGAACTACATTTTCTGGCGTTTCGCTCAGTTCAAGGTAATCCGGTTGAGCAGTAAATTTGAGGAACCACTTCAGCGGTGCATCTACGTATTGCTAGGACGAAAAATTAACCCACCTACCTGGAAAATGTGCGCAAACGATGCTACCTATCACTTGCGGGAAGCGGTCGGTTCAATGTTCATTCAAAACCATTTCGAGGAACGTGATCGCCAGGAGGTAATTGAAATGGTTGCCAACCTGAAACAGGCTTTTACTGAAATAATTTTCAACAGTTCTTGGTTGGATGCGGATACAAAAGAATTAGCTAAGAAAAAGCTTGATTACATGGTCTACCAAGTAGGCTATCCTGAGTTCGTCAGCTCGCAAGAAAAAGTTAATGCACTTTATGCAAATTTGACAATAGTTCCTGATAGATATTTCGACAACTATCTGGCTCTGCTGCAACATACATCTCGCAGGAAGCACGCAAAAGTGTTCCAGATAGGTGAAGACGAATGGAGCGGAGTTAGTCCCGACTTAACCAATGCATATCATAATCCGGTTAAAAATAAAGTGACGATCCCGGCAGGCTTGCTTCAACAGCCATTATTCGACAAATTCTATACGAAATCATTCAACTACGGACGAATGGGAGCGCTGATTGGTCATGAAATGGCTCATGCTTTCGACAACATCGGACGCAACTACGACTACAACGGAAATATCAACTCCTGGTGGGATCAAAAACTCATCGACATTTTCAACGAGAAAAGCGAATGCTTCCTGAAACAATACTCACAATACAGGATCCCCGATGGGAAGCATATGCTGGACTCAAAAGGAACTCTGTCAGAAAATTTGGCCGATAATGGTGGAGTCCTGGCAGCGTTTAGGGCATACAAGAATTTAATACGAGAAGAGTCTGGAGCGGCCTATGATATTAGTGAAAGTGAAGTTCTCCCGGACGATGCGATTTTCTTTTACAGTTTTGCTCAGCTTTGGTGCGGATACACTCGACCAGAAGCGCTTCTCACTCAAACTCGTCGTGATCCCCATAGTCCGGCAATGTGGCGAGTAATTGGATCATTGTCGAATTCCGAAGATTTTGCCAGAGTTTTCAATTGTTCTCAAGACTCTATAATGAATCCAATAAAGAAATGTCGGATATGGTAGCGAAATGTGACTGTGTTTTTCTAATTAGGCGTGCGGACATACGACAGCAGATTTTAAGGTCTTTTTTTGGTAATGATGTGAAATGTATTGACGCACCGAGTGCTGGACTCTTATTTTGGTGCAGTTTATCTGTTCCTCAGGTTTTGATTTTTAGCATGGTCTTAACTAAGATGCCCAGACGTGCCTCATTTTCTATTGCAAGTGAACGTTGGCAATGGCTACAAGGAAAAGTAATGTGGAAGACAACGTCCACCACACCAATACAGTTGTGTGAGCTTGGTTTTCCGGTTTTTTGAAAATAAGGCTGAAAGTATCCGTGCCAATTGAGTAGCTGGGTATGGTAACAACTACTATTCCTCGACTTGTTCTTCTGAGGTTGTTGGCATCCGCTGAGAGTACGAGTCTTCCCCGCATGATCAATTGCTTTTTTATCCACCTGGCCTTGTCTGATGCATATATATCTCTGTTCTGCATCATACGCAATAATCGGAATAAGTCTTGCTGCTATCAAACCGCGCATTCCGCTCCGCTAAATTTACAATTGAGACTTTCACTTTTGTTTTCCTGCCCGGATCTGGTGCAGTGAGACGCGATACTTGTAGTAGTCCTCCAATATATGCAGAAGGGAGGCTGGAAAGAGGTAATTTTCTGACGCCTCACGTATATAGGCCCACCTTAAATTGAAGGTATTCCTTTCAACTAGCATTAGAACAAGCTTCATGACTGATGATGAGCCCCTTGAGCAACCTCCCCCCTACGACTAACATACAGAAAGGGCAGAACACCGATGGAGAGTCTGCGTCTTCTCTATCTTTGCCTATCAACACCAGTCTCACAACCATTCAGCGGGAGAGACGTATACCCGCTTCGTTGAACGCACTAAGTTGCAGGTGCGGCTTGTGCCTATTCGACTCTCCATAGATCCCATAGCTTTCATTAGCTCCTGAAAGAAGTTACCTCGTTCTATGCAACTTTGTAATCAGCGGATCTAATGGCTACCTTGGATTTACCTCTCAGGCACTGCGTAATCTACCCAAGCTTGAAAAGTTTCCTTGGCAAATTCAAATTTTCGATTATACACCAAGTTACCGGCCACCTTCTGCGGCAACCAAGCTTCTCATAGCTGAGACAACTAGTAATTCAACGGAAGCTTTTTCGTACACGAGCGAGCCTTCTGGCTGTTTTATTCCGTTCAAGATTGCTTGAATCTAAGTAAATTGTCCCGATTTGCCACTTGGTGTACATTTGCTGGACGTGAGGACAATGGGGGAAGCCATTCATCACTTCGATGAAAATATACCGATGATTTCTGATGGTCTCATTCTCCCCTAGGCTCCACCACTGCACAGATTCACAGCAAAAGTCTCTTACACGTCACTTGTGCTTTTGTAAATTGGAAGGAAAATAAGATTTTGGATTCTGATTTTTGAAAGCTGCTCCATCTTTTGCTTTGTCAAGGACCGCGCGGCTTTGAAGAGATCGACAGGCGAAGACGTCCTGGTCGCCCGAAGGTCCCCTTTTTTCCTCCTCACGATTGTATAATCCTGCGCATCCTTCCACCCAGCGCAAGTTTATTTATTATTTTCTTTGTATATTTCCCCTATTTTAGCTCTTCTCATCTGGACTTGAATTCCCCCCTTCCCTCCTTTATTACTTGTGGTCACTTTAATCTTCCTGCGCTCACTTAGCCTAAAGTTTCCAGTCCCCTAACACTCTCTAGTATCTCCTTCCCCTATTTTCTTTCCTTATGTACCTTTATGGACATCTGCGGTGCTCCTTGTTATTTCCACGGATTCATCTAAAGTCCTTGCTTTTGCTTTTGCCCAAACATGCCTTTCTTGACGTTCACCTGTCGCTCAGCTAATTTCTCACTAATTTAGTTTAATTGAGCAGAGGGAGCAACACCTCTAAACACTCAAGCCTTTGTAAGGCCCGTTTTACTCTCTCGAAAATCGGCTATTCTAGGGCGCGGCGTCCGGCTGGACAGCTGGATATGAAGTGCAGGGCGTCTCCCCCTCGTTTTCACATTGGTGGGCGTATAGCCGAAACCTCTACCCAATTTTTTTCCATCCGATAGTTTAGGAAGCAGTATTCTGTTAAAAGCCTTAGCAAGAATTTAAATTTCTTCACTCCGCGACATCAATCCTTGTAGTTCCACTCTTTAGAGTATACTTAACATGGCTGACCGGATGCCAAAAAGTGGCTTTGGCCCTAAGATTGTGGATTGTGACCCTTGGTAAGGTAATCTGTTAGCTTCTATATTACCTGCGATGTTTGAGTGCCCTGACATATTCCTGTTGTCATTTAGTCGGCTAAGCTTCACCAGCAGGTGGTGACAACTCTACACCAACTGGCTTGATATGCTGGTGCTGTTTAGTGGCGTTAACGCTACCCGACTGTCGGTCAAATCTATATATGTCGTTTGTTATTTTTCATCTCTCCCCCAAATGGATAGGGGTTGATTTAGGATAGCTTCGTGTATCGTGGTTTGGGCAGTACTCACTCCAGTAATGCTTAGGCGACCAGGCCTTTGAATCAACACCAGCAGTTTCTTACTGTTAGTAAAGTTTCGTCTCGGCTACCAGACGATGCATGCATACAGCAAAACGGGTTTTATTATGGATGTATACATCCGATGAATCCGTTACAGCACTAGAGCAATCTGCAGGATTTCTCATATTATTTCTGGATATGGTACTTCCACGTTAGCTTGGAGTTAAGATGTGCTCCTAAATATTTGTCCGTTTGTACCAACTGGATTTCCGCTCCTGTTGGGTACGGTTACGGCTAGATCGTCTGCAAATGGTTGCGCGAAGACCTTCGTGTTCTCTAGGTGTCCTTTACTAGGAGCCAACACAGGGGGCAGACAACCATACCTATGGGCAGCCCTTAAGCCGAACAGTATATGGATTTTTCTCCACTCCAGCATGTGAAGAATCCAACGGATGAACGGCGGATAGATTCAATGCTATCTTAACGCGAATGAGGCATAATTATAAGCACCTTCGATATCTGTGAATGCGCACTGCTGCCTTCGGGGATTTGCCTTTCTGGTGGGCATGTTGCTTATAGTGAAGTGGTAACCTAGGCATGTATGTAAAAGCCTTATGTTTCCGTATGGTTGGATTTCCTTGGGTTGGAAATTAATATCACCTAAGGGTACTAAGCGTGCGCGGTATATATTTCGAATGTATAGACCCACGGCATCCATTCCCTCTATTACTAGCCCAGGAATAATGACATCCGGACTTGCCGACTTATTATCTCTCCATCGAGTGAAATGCCTATTCTACTTGCTCTAGTTATACTACTTTGCATGCCAGATTTCTGCCTCTCGGTTGAAAGCTATATGCGCTTGTCGGTCCCGAGAAGACATTTTGGATGCTGCCTGAGAAGTGTACTTCAAGCAAATGGTTTGCCGTTCCTTCATCGCTTTTGTGCAGCTCCCGCTCTGTAAATATAGAAAACCTAGCTTCTGGCTACACTCTTTAACAAGGATCCGCTTCAGCTTTGAGGTTACCTTAAGAGAGTTAGTCTCTTCGCAAAAGCATCGCCATGATGATCGTTTAGCCGATCTTATAGTTTTCTTTACAGTATTCTGTGCTTCTTTATACCGATTCCAGACTTCAGAGCAAGATTAAGTAGCACTTTTGTCGTTCTTCTCTATTGTGCCAAATCCTAGTTTCACCATTACTTTTCTACCCTTCTTTGCCGTCTTGAGAGGACAGTTTTTTTTCGAAAGCGTCTCTCGTGCTAGCTGTGGGGTTGTCTTCGCAATTCCATGTGCCTCCCAGGGATCATGACTCGGGCGCTCAGTTCTATTTTATAGAAATAGAGAGGCCGGAGGAGGATCTATGCCCATAACGAAATCAATGCATCTGTGGTCCGGGAGCGTGATGTCGTTTGATACTCTCCACAGTCCTATCAGAAGCGCAACATCAGGGGATGCCGTTGAAGAAGGTGAGTTCATTACCCAAATTGAGGACCTGCGGATCGGTTCCTATTAAATACTCTAATAATCTCGATCCTCTTGCATTGATGTTGGAACTTCTGCAGCATATGTGGTGAGCGTTGATATTACATCCTGTTATTACCGCCATGCCTTTACTTTTGGTATATTGCTTAGCTCTGATGAATGTTCCACAGGGAACTTCATAGAGAAATTATGCAGAGGTTCATAAAATCTCTTAATCTCCCTCTTGACATTTTATGGTTAGTTTTTGTCTTTTGAGACCACCATGCAGGAGCGGTGTCTATCACTTTATTGGCATGCAACAGATCAGCATGTTGGCAGTTTTGGTTCCTCACTACCCCACCAGCAACCCATGGTTCTTGTTTGAAGTATATAAATATCTTGCAGTTGTTTATCGCAGTCGCCGCTTTACTGCATTGGCAAACTGCATTGCCGCAAACTGATTTGGGAAATATGGTAACTCATCTACGCTTCAATGAAGATGCCGAGGGCTGCACGTCCCGTTCAATGGTTTTAGGACCCGACACTTTTCACGTGACGGTCTCTAGCCCCCCAAATATTTTTTTTTGTTGAGAATGCCTCTGCCCTGGACGAAACACTCATTCAAGTTTTTTTTATCCCAAATTTAAGAAATCCATCTTCAAGTCTACCGCTATGCTAAGAAATAACGCCGCCGGCCTTAACTAGACGGTAATCCAAGGAATTCGTTTATGAAAGACTTTACGAATCCTCTCATTGGTCAAGACGCTTCCCTCCAGAGCTGTGGGTAATTTTATGCTTAATCATCCTTCTGCTGAGACGCGGCATCACCAACTGCATCGTATGTATGGGTTCGTTCGAATAAATGTACTGCTTCGAAATCATCCGTGTATGGTCATATGATATATATAGATAGATAACTAAGCAACTATTATGTGGTGCGGTCCCTTTAGTAGTCCCTTAATATCTTCAAAACGGAGGCTGACATGCGAGAATGATTTTCTAACGCTCTAAACGTGAAAATAGTTTTCCAATGACTTAGGCATATAGACCAAAATCACTATTTTGGGAACTCCTTGTCAACCAGTCCTTCCTGCCCTTCCAGTCTGGCTCAATCTTCTTCCCAACAAGAAGAGCTGGAACACAATGCGTAACACGTCTCTATCTACTAGCGTTCCTGAGCATCTCTCTGACAATGTTGTCTGGAGAGAGCTCCCTTGTGTATGCATAAAGCTGCTGATGAAAGTCGTCCCACCTTTCAAAAGCGAAAGGGGTGTGTTCGGCGTCGTCCAACACTTCATTGCAGAACACACAATCAGCAGATCGTGTCTTGCCAATCTTGTGTAGGTAAGACTGCAAAACCTCCATGCCGACTTAAAAGTTGGGAAAGGAAGTAAACAATCTCACCATGCGTTCGGCTCAGTCACGGATCTAAATTCTCGATGAGCGCGCAGTCCATCTGCTTCTTGGCTCATTTTGCCAAGAGACTTGCCACTCGGTAAATGTGCGTTGACGTTCATCACGGGCAACCACCTCTCGTCAATCTTCGTCCTTGTTGCTGTAGAAAGCTTTACATTCCTTAGCAAGAAAGGCAACGAGGATCACTCCTGCGATCACCATATTGCCGGTTCTGGGACAGTGGGGTACGCAGACTCGCAACGCATTTGGGCGAGGCACTTACGATGCACCTCCTTGTCAAAGGCATCAACCCTTTCCTCCGTACCATAGAGCAAAAGGGACTGCGTTGCCCAATAAGAAGACGTCTCCTAATAGATATGGAGAACCCTACACTCGCCATTAGCCAGCCCTAGACCAAGTCTCTACCTCCACCCCGGTCCGCTGATGCTGTGAATTGCTCGAGCATTAAACCAAGGTATTTGACAGCTGGTTTTGGCTCTATAGTCAACTCGCCGATCGATATAGGATGCAGGGCCGGTATTATCTTTTCCGTCAAGATGACTACCTCGGTTTTTTTCCAGCGCAAGGCCGAAACCTTGAGCGGTTATTCATTCGCCTGTTCCTGTTGCCTGCTTCCGGCAACAAGTCTCGAGTCTTAGAAGACTATTGTAGGAAGCGTTCCACAGATCCTGTCTTAGGATGAATCCCTGTGCTACTCCCAACGTAATCTATAATACATTCTCATCTGGCCATCTAGTATTTCATAGAACAGGGAGGGCCTTACCGATAATCTCTCAATATCCGCAAGAATAGCTTGGCACGTGGAATGAGTTTTCTAATATGCCTAGCATATCTGTCCATCTTACAGAATTGAAGGCATTTCTGATATCAACCGTTATGAAGGGATACCAGTCAACTCAACTGAGGATGAGTACCTGAGTCAAATCAGGGTAATAATCTCTGGCGAGTGACCACATTGCCTCCTATAGGCTACTATAATCTTGTAGTGTACCGTTGCAGTCTTGAATGATGTGTTCTAATACATTTCAAGGCCCTGATCCAACCCGTCAATGATTATTATCATTAGTATGGGGGACATTCTGGAAGGACTATTGGGGCGTTAAGCCTATAGCCAATAGTTTGGTGCTATTCTCCACCAATACTAAAGTACCTGAATGTAAATTTGGATCCGAAAGTAAATTGAATATTAAATGTAGAATTTATAGCCGGAAAAGTATCTTTACATGGAAGAATGGTCTCCAGCCGATTATGGTTCGCTGGATGTACACATCCATGGTACGATCCTATTGTGTGGTAGCAGGCGCTGAACAAAAGGTACGTTAGAATGAAACCTATCAGGATTCAAAGTACCGCGTATGTAAATGCTATAAGAGCTCTGCAGTCCTGCCCGGCAGATGTGCTGAATGCACTCTTTTATCTCCTCCTCTCCTTAGATCTCCATATTATATACACTGTAATGTGTAGTGCTGTCAGACTACGTGAGTTTGAATGTTGAAGAGCGAATCCCTGCGGCCATAGTAACATTCTAGATGAAATACCTCGTTAATTCTCCCAGAATTTGCAGTGTATTTTAAGTGGACGTACAGGGGATACTGGATTACTGAATTATGATTCGAATCCGACAGCCAAGTCGCCATTAAGTCCTTGTACTCAGTAGCGACATACTGCAGACTGGTAGGGCAGTGCAGAAATGCGCTGAACAGTGTGCGCGGCACGCTCAAGGTCTCCCTTCCCTGGGTTCCCGGTCATAGGAACAGGGTCGAGGTCGAGGAGAATGAGCAAACTAACCGAAGAGATCCTGTGCCAAAGGCAGGCAAATGCATACAAGATTACTGTGGTCTGCATGGTTCACTGTTCTACAGAGAATCATGGAGCCAGATTCGGCATATCCTACTTCTTGCATTGCCGAAGCTGTGAGGTAGAGGGGGAAACCCAGAGACCTCCTTTACTATTGCTCAGCTCTAGCTAGTGTTAAGCTACGGACACTTAGTAAACTATTCCTTGTGGACCTCAGGGAGATGTGGTTCGTGGTTTATGACTTGGTAGTACCGTAGAAACTAGGATAGTCTTCCTATCTCAAGCTGTCTTCTCTAGATAAATACATTCTGCGAGCCCCCATGACCTTCGCCTCCATATTTCGCCACGCTCGGTCACAACTTCGCTCCTTTCTAAAGGAGGTTGCCATTTGGATTCCCACCTTCAACAATAGTTAAAAAGCCTGTTCCTTCACTTCCCCTCTTTTATTTTTATTTTTGAAAAGTGGCAGTAACTCCCGGAAAGTCTGCTGAGTGTATTTAGGAATAAATTTCCACATCACTAGTTTTACCTCATTGCGTCACCTGAGGGTTCATCTAATGGAAAATTTGTCAAGACTGTCAGACGTGCCGATTTCAACTAACCGTGCAATTTGCTGACAGTTTTTATAGAAATACTTTCTCTTATCCTGAAAGAAAAAAGCGAACTCCACTAAACGTGCTGCTCAATATCAATTTCACTTTCATTGTTTATTTCCCAGATCGGAGGTCACTAAAACAAGACCTGGTAGTTAAATGGTAAATAGTAAGTTGAAGTCGTGACTAAATTGCAAAGCAACTGACTTCTGAGGAATCTCCGCGAATAGTTTTCCGCAATAAAAGCACAAAAAATAATGGAAACTCTCGCATAGTAATGAAAGCGTACGTTGTTCCAGTAATCACGGGGCAATAATTGATAAACTGAGGCCAAGTACACAATAGATGGGCGCCTGGAGATGTTGTTTCATGAAACTTGTAAGACAGTTGTTGTACGTTGGCGAAAATAGTATGTGAACACACTGCTTCCATGTCGTAAAAGTTTTCCATTTTCAATTTCAATCGAAACTCTTCATTTCCACTGATAATATTTCCTTAATTTCCCGCCCCTCTCGGAGCTGATTTTTCATGGAAAACTTCATCTGTTACCCCGCCAATTCTACTAGCTCCACTACCAAAGTCATAGTTCCCGCCAACTGTATAATTAACTCAGCCACGAAAACTCTTTTCCGAATGCTTTTCCGCGATTTAATTAAAAAAAAAAACAAAAAGAAGAACCTGAAACTTTTACATTCAATTGAATTGACTCCGAGCAGCTTGTAATTAAGTGAAGTCTTGCGTTAAATGAGTTCGTCCATTCATCAGCCAAGAAACCGCCAAAGGAAAACCAGCTCATTCCTATCCATACCCTACACCCACCGCTGGGAAAGAAGAACGCACTCGTTGCTGTGTTGCTTCATAAATTGAATACAAAGTATCTGAGATACTCGCATTATTTGTATAGATAGTAGAAAAGATATTAGTGGAGAAAAGAACGTCAACTTTCATTCATCTCACTTGGCATCATCACCGGCCTGATACCGGGTGCATCATACATATATAGTTGCACTTTGATGAGACTCTTAGTAGGCCATCTATAGAATCTCAATCTGTTTGGATGGTAAATCTGAACTTGTCTGCACCTTCAAACTGCATTGTTTATTAAGTGCATTCTGCAAGCCGATGGAAATCACCGTAGGACACAGAATACTACCAAAGGCGGTTGTAACTTATTTTACTTCTAAAGGTATAAAAATTTGCAAAATTGATCTTTTACTTTGTGGTCGCACCAGAAGATGAGTTGAATTTATAACACCTCTTTTGTGGGTAGGCAACTAACGTGACTGTTAGGAAAAATGAGGATTGCAAAACCTCTGCATTTAACACCTCTTCATGAGATATCCCTCAGGGGTCGTCAGCGACCTTTAACCGGTCGCTTACGATACGGGGTTAGACGTCCCCGAGGTGCCCGAGTAGGTAGTTCTGACCCCTTAGTTGGCCGTATACCTGCGTCCCAGGTGTAGCTTCGAGAAAGCTTCTCGGTGAAGAGCGAGCCGCGAATGACCGGTACACGTCGGGATACACTGGGAGTCTCTGGAGCCGTCGAGAGCTCTCTGTCGACGTCGATGGGGTGATGTCAGAGTAGCTCTGCTAAGGTGGTAGTTGTGACGTATATCAGGAGACAGCCCCTTCGGGACCCTGGTCGGATAGTCTGCATTGAACCGGTGTTAGTAGACCGCGTTGTCCCGAGCGAGCGCTGATTCGTCTGTGAATTCCGGGATCAGCTCAACGTAGGTTAGGCCTCAGAGAACTGGGGTAGGAGCTGTGTTTCTGCTCTATGCCGGGGAGGTATGGGCTGATGCCCTTGGGAAGAAGGTCCATCGTAAGCGCTTTGGTCAAGTGCAGACTCGGGGAGCTTTGCGAGTAGCGGTTGCTAATCGCACTGTCTTAGAACCGGCCATGATGGTGATCACGGGAGTGATTCCCGTTGCCCTCCTTGCCAAGGAGCGCAAAGCTATCTTCCGCCGTAAGGGCGAGAACTTAAGAGAGGTGGTTGCTCGCGAAGAACGTCAACGCACCCTTACCGAACGCACCTTACTCTCATGGCAAAATGAGCCAAGGGGCACATGGACTGCGCGGCTCATGGACAATTTAGACCCGTGGTTGAACCGAACGCACGGTGAGATTGATTACTTCCTTACTCAACTCCTAAGCGAGCATGGAGGTTTTCTGTCTTACCTGCACAGGATTGGGAAAGCGCGATCTCCTGATTGTGTGTTCTTCAATAGAGTGGAGTGGAGTGGCGGACGACGCTGAACACACCTTTCTCTCTTGCGAGAAGTGGGACGGCATACGTTAGCAGCTTTATGCTCACACAGGGGAGCTCTCACTAGACAACATTTTCAGAGAGATGCTGAAGAGCGCTGGCAGCTGCAATTGTGTTGCACATTATGTTCGGGGCCCTTCTTATTGCGAAGAAGATTGAACTCGACTAACAACTCTCTTCCTACTCTCCCCTCCCGTTGGTGAAAGGGATTCCCTGACTTGAAGGCTCCCAAAAGAGAGCGGGAGGGCTAGCCCGAAGTAATGTGTGAAACGGTTCCAGGTTAGTTCTCTGATGACAGGGAGGTGTTTAGTTGGTAGTCCGACAGTGTACTGTTAAGTCCGACAGTGTACTGTTACGGGAGTCCAACAGACATTCCCACACATTTTCGGCCGTAAAGGCCATTGTCTTTTGCCCATTCGATGATAGTTTTCTAGATGAAAACCTAAGAGGTTGCTTTCTCCACTAACTAATTTTAATAAGTTGCTGAAAAGAGAAGTCAGTTGAGGGGAAAATTTTCACATCTAGGTGCAGGGGATTTGATGTCATGCTTTTGAAAGACTGGAAAAACTTCAAGGCTACTGTGAGCTGGGCGGACCAATCGATATTTTGTTTGTCGCACTTTCTTGCACCTTTAAGCTGTTCGTTGAATAAGGCCTGCGCTTGAGTAGCATGTGGAAAGTGGCAGTGGTTGACTATACCTAGATAATGCTTCAGAGCACACCACCAGACAACGATGTTTTTAGTCTAGTGTAGACCCAGATTGTCTCAGCTTTTTCGGGGGGCAACTTGGGACCACCTGTGTTGACTATGAAACCTGAAAGATAATGTCTTCGGAAAAGAATTGGCACTTCTCTCAGTTGATGCAAAGTTTGACTGTCTGAAGGATGTCGAAGCCAACTGGAAGGCAATCCAGGCGCAACTGCAAGGTTGATAGTCTGATCAGGATATCACTCAGCTAGATGACCACGATGTCACGGGCGTATTGCGTGTACTTCTGGGAGGCTTTTATGGCATTTTTTGGATCTAGAAGTATCCTCAGGAATTCAAAGTGCTAAAATTGCGTTGGTACTGCCACTTTCAGGATGTACTCCTCTGCTGTAAGTATTTCGAAATATGCCCTTTCAAAAAAATTCTTTTACGATGGGGTTGTATAATAGAAACTGGTCATAAATTCAAAGTTCCACTTGCAAAGCTTAACGTTCAGTGCTATGTTTAGTCTCCAATTTAACTTGAATTGGAAGAAAGTACCATTTGGCAGCGAAACGTAACCAATTTCACCAAATTGTCGGCAGACGCCAGTCCTGTCCAAAATGTTTCGAATTTCATCTGGCACCGGAAAGATGGTTCTACCCTGGGGCGTGCTTCTCCTTACAACTCTGGCCAAGTGGCTTCCAGATGAGATTGTATTATCCTGGTCCGGAGCGATGGATACTATAAGATACTCCTCTAATCCAATTCTGGTTTGAGCTTCCTTGATGGCTTTCGTGCAAATGTAATTGAACGTCCTGCCTAAATCCAGAAGGCGGCATAGAGAATATTGTTTATACTGTAGTTTCTGTGGATTTGCCTTTGAGGTAGGCATGCTGAGACTGGAAGAAAGACGTTCTCTCCATAATGATCCTTGAGTGGATGTCCGCGGTGCCCGGCTCCACACTTCATTTCACTACCAAAGAGGCGAAGTTGAAAGTCCTTCGTGGACTGTGAAGTTCTTCGCCTGCCTGCTTTCGGTATGAAAACCACACGGATTCCAATGAGACGCAGCTCCGCTAAATTTTGAGAAGCCACTGGACAACTCCTTCTTGCGGTTTCTGTAGCATAAATAGCACTACGCCATCTAGGTCTGGAGTTTTATATTATGCGACACTGTTTATAAACCTGCTGTTTTTATTCTCGGTAATTACCGCTTTGATACTCCCAAACGCCGGGGGCAGCATACCCTACAGACAAGCCTCTGACTCACAATCTTTCTGGTTGACGGAAAGGTGCGTCTGAATCAGCAGCTTCAAGATTTCACCTGAAGACTCCATCCAAGAGCCTTCCGACTTTTTAAAAAGGATAGGCCCCTATCTTGTTTGACAGAATCTTACGGAGTCTCTCAGATTCATTGGTGCTTTCAATGTTCTGATAATGACCCAACCAGGAACACTTTGATGACTATTTTTTACCTCTTCAGGCAGTATTTGTATAACTGCCACATCCCTGATCAGCTTTCTGATGCTGAGTAGATCTCCATTCATTGCCTTTTGGTTCTATTTGGTAGACTTTCAAGGTGGTTTCGAAGGTTTCCAGAGCCCCGACCTTGACTCCAGTTTGTCTGGTGTGCAAGTGTTACCATTGCGAGCATCGGAGAGTTGGTTCTTGATAACTTGACCAAAGTTTCTCCAATCTCTGCAAGGAGTGGTGACCTCAACAGGGAAATCTAGACCGGAAAGTATTCAACTGTGATCTGAGAAGGATCTCTGGTCAGACACTCTCAAGTTCTCTATCTTAAGAGTCCCGTTGTCAGATGATATCAAGGATTACCTCCCAGATGTAGCACATCTCTGGGCTAGGAAACAGAAGGTTGGTATAATAATTAAATCAAAAAATAGTTCGTTTTCTTCCTGCATGGTGGACGTAAATGGTTGTAGTTCATCTGATAAATCTGATCGGCCATGATCCATGTAAGCCAAGGAGATTATATATTGTTCGCTCCCGCCTGCTCTAATTTGACGACGATTAGGTCGCTGAAGCCCAGATCCGAGTACAGAAAAGGGACCTAAAAGATCTAAGGCTCCCAGCCGATAAATTGTCTGCAGTGTTGTGAATCGGCTCGAAGATGCTCATCTTCGTGTCAATCATGAACATGAGGTATTTCACCACCGACTTCGACAAGACCATGGTATTATCAATTCGAATTGGGAGGATTGTGGGAACCCTCTTCTTGGTCAGCACAACAACTTCGGTTCTTTTTCCAGGGCTAGGGAGAATCCATGTTCAGCCATTTATCTGCTTACTCCTCGTATTATCATTCCTAGTGTATGCTGAGCATGCTCAACTGTGCGTGCGGTAACCAGTGCCGCAACATCATCCGCGTATCCAACTGGATGCGTTTCATCAGGCATCTCGGGTCGTAGAAGACTATCGTATAAGCCTTTCCAAGGTCCGTACTAAAGATAGATCCCTGAGCCACTCCCGATGCTAAATTCGTTTTTCGCTGTCTTTCCCGGGTCTAATAGAGTAGGCCACGGTCCTTTAAAAGGCCCTTCAACTTCCGCAACAGGTAGCTTGGAGTATGGAAATGATTTTAGAGTATCTCAAGTATGTGGGGCCGCCTTGGAAATCGGAAGCGTTTCATACGTCTAGGGTCATAAGGGTCGCGACTCGCCGACAGTGGCGACTGAGTGCCTTGGCCAGCTTTACCGCTTGGATCAACTCTTCAATTGCATTAGTTGTGGATCGCCCAGCCCTAAAACCATATTGTGATGTCGAGTAGTTTCCCGCTGCATGTATTGCGTCAGTCAGTTGTGGCTTGATGAGGTTCTCAAGCAGCTTCCCTGACTTCGCCATGCGTTGAATGTACCGAGTAGCAAATTCGACTTGTATATACACACGAGTTTCAAGACTTCGCAAGCCCTTCATAAATAGGGTCGCCTGCTTTAGCTTCTTTGCAGTGAAGAGCAGGCATTCCTGAGCACTAACTCCTTCATCGGCAGCATCAGTTCGGATGGGGTGCACAGGAGAAAGGGCCTAAGCGATTTCTTCCATCTTGATTGCTTCCATAGAACAGGTTGACGGACACCGAGTTTTTTGGTAGCTAGCTTATACTCGAGGTACCATGGCTCTCTGTTTACGTGGTTCATTAGCTTCTATCAGCAGTGTGTCTTCTGCCTGTGGACTTTGTGATGGAGTTCATTTTTGCCACTGCTACACTCTTCCGATCTAAGCGTCACTTCATTTTGGCCTGTTACAGGTAGGTTTTCAATTTCACCCGCCCACCCGCATATAGGTAATTTCCCGGGACGTCGTTTTCTTTCAGAGCCGATGCATTACAAGCTGCGATAATAAGGCTCATTTTTATATGAACCAGCGATTCAGTTGCGGTTCTTTTGTCTGCGCCTGGGTCTTGTCGCTGATTTACCCCCTTCAAAAGTCTTCGTTTTGTGCCCGGAGCGCCACATTTGTCACAAAAAGTTTTCCTGCCCTGCTCCGTGCAAACTCTTGCTGTATCCCTGTATGTCCAGCACTTGAAACAGCGGTTTCGAAATGCCCTTCGCCTTATTTTGCAAATAATCCACTCGATTTTTATTTTCCCGCAATGGAGAAGTTGACAGGTACAGTGACCAAGCCTAATTTTTGTTGTCTAGGGTTGACAGATGTAAATCCCATCTTAACTTCGCTCATATCTGGGTAATCCTTTTTTTTCACTTCCGCCTCCTCTTTTATAATAGTGAGCAATCAAGGTCCCTTATTTGAAGAATGGCTTCTGGTCCGTGAACAATGTAAACGGTCTGTTTCCAAGGGAATACTGGATATATTTATATATGTGATTACTAACTCACGATCACAGTTACTGTAGTTACATTGAGCGGAATTCAGACGTTTAAAGAAGAAGCTCAACGACTACCAGATTTTATTCACTTTTTTGCGAAGAGTAATACCTAGGGCAATGTCTGCGACATCGACCAATATTACTAGGGGTCCATCTTGCTGAGGAAATGACAGAGTGCATCTTGCGGGTGAAATGTCAGAAGTGGAGATTTTACCAGCTGTTGCTTGGTGGTCTCAAATACCTGGAGAGCCTCTGCAAACTACACAATCAGGTGGGAGTCTTTGGTTTTCGTCCCAGACAAGAAGGCGTTAAGGATCGACTGATGGTGGACAGCCATGGGCAAGAAACGACAATAGATGTTTACCATAGCCAAGAGCCTTGTCTGATCCCTAATACTTTTTGGAAGTTACAAGCAGCCGAGGAATCTCACCCACGATTGTAAGAATTACATTTTTCAAGACGTGATTAGAACGTCATTCAAATATACGAAACAGAAATGGAGTTTCTGGAGCACAGAGTGGGTAAATCTTCGGCTTTTACCAGTCCAAAAGTCATCCTAGAGAGAGAGAGAGAGAGAGTCCAAAAGGTGTGCATATGGCCGTTTTCGGAATGTCTTCGGGAGCTACAGGGATTTGAGGGTATGCCTAGACTAAATCCAAGGTCGAGAAAATACGGCAGTTTGCGATAGAGTGGGCAAAACCGTGGATGAGTGGGATGGGGAATCGGTCTGAAATTATCTGAACATTTGAACGTCCGTAGTCACCACCAGGTTGCTATTCGTCGCTGGGTTCAGGAACTGCAAATGCAATATCCTGGTTGAGAAGTACTTGAATTCTTTCCGCGCAACTGCGAACTTTTGGTGGTAATGGGGTCAGTATTGTTGATATGGTTGCTGAACATCATGCTTAACGGGCTCAAAGAGACTACGCTGGGCAGTGATATTGTGGTGTTTTTCAAAAAGTGCGCCAATACGTGGGTCGGTAACGTCTTCGAAAAGACTGCTGGGTGAGCAGGATGACATTTTTCCTAATGACCTAAGGGAAGCTGTTGGGGTCAATGAGGTACCTGTCATGCAGAGCCGCTAGCAATCCATAGTGGGACAGGAAATCCGTGCCTAAGGTGGATATGCTAATATCCTAATGTCCGCGATAACAAAGCGCCAAGAAACGGCTCATCGAAGTCTAAACTCAAGTCTACCTGCCTGTAGTCATACGCGCACATCGAAAAACAATTTGCTGCCGAGAGTTCAACGATCGCGGTATTAACGTGTCCAGAGAACACGAATCTACACACACCAAGATGGCCTGTATGCTCTCCGGAAGCCTCTGCAGCCACAAAGGCTGCAGCAGTTAGGTGCTAACTTTATCACCACCCAACTACTTCATTTCAGATAGTAGTTTGCGCGAGGTGACCGCGTTAGCTCTCTCAATAACTGATTAAGTTTAGCGGTCTCACTTACTGACAGGCATTTTATGAGCTGCTCTTTTAGTCGCTTATGAGAGCAGCCGTTGAGCCCGACTGCCTCCTCGTCCAGCTCGATCAGTGTACGGCCAAAGCGAATTGGGCCTCGAGCTGGAGGAACCATGCTGCAGTAATTCTACGCCAAAATGAAGGCACCCGTTCGGCTATGGTAGTTACTGAGAGTGTTGTATCTATTCTGGAGGACATTGAGAGGTGTGAGAGGACTTGGATCGGAAATCACCAGGATCGTTGCCATCCAACAAGTTTGCCCTGTCGGTCCAAACCCGTTTGGGCCCTGTAAAGAAAAGTAAGCCACTATGACCAAGCCTGTAATTGCCTAGTGAACATTGCGCTTTTATTTTATGAATTGGAATAATTGAATTACTTCTCCATGAGGAGACATTCCTGGCCGCATTGGAGGGAGCCCCTGATCCGGATGGAACAGCGGTGGAAAGGGTCACACAGCTGTCTCAGCGTGTAACCGAAGCATGCGACGCTACGATGCCACGACGACGTTTGCACCACGGCAAGAGGCCAAACTACTGGTGGAACACGGAGATCGCTGCCTTGAGATCCTCTTGTCTCCGAGCTAGGAGACTTTCCCACAGGACAAGGGGAAACCCGGAGCACCAGGAGCGTGAGGAGGAATACAGGGATCTGCGAAGCAACCTTAAGAAGGCCATTCGGAGAAGCAAGCGGGAATGCTACCAGAAGCTCTGCATGGAGGCTAATACGAATCCGTGGGGTACAGCCTACCAAGTTGTAATGAAGAAGATCCGCGGGCGAAAATCGCCTCAGGTGACATGCCCACGGCTCTTGTTGCAAATAATTGCAACTCTTTCCCCGCAGCAGGAGCAGGACGAAAGAGAACCCCAACTGGCAGCTCAGCAGGACGTCTTCTCGATCCCTGATGTTACCGAGGAGGAACTTTGGGAAATCTGCAGACGTATTGGGGACAGCAAGGCTCCGGGATTGGACGGAATTCCGAACAGGGCTCTGAAGGTGGCGGTCAAGGCCAGACCAAGGTGGTTCGCAAGTACATTCGAATCGTGCATGGCGGAAGGAGTGTTTCCCGCCCAGTGGAAGAGGCAGAAGCTGGTCTTGCTACCGAAGCCCCGAAAACCACCCGGCGTGCCCTCTTCATATCGCCCTATTTGTCTCTTAGACACCATGGGGAAGATGTTGGAGAGGTGATATACAACAGGCTGCTCCCGTTCATCGAGCTTGCGGGTGGTCTTTCAGAGCGGCAATATGGGTTTCGGCGAGCCCGTTCTACGGTCAATGCAGTAGCAAAGGTCGTGGAATTGGCTCGAAATGCAATGACCATGGGCAAATGCTGTGCTCTGGTGACGCTGGACGTCAAAAATGCTTTTAACTCAGCCAACTGGGGCTGGATTAAGGGCGCTTTGGCCAAACTGGGTGTTCCTAGCTACTTGGCTCGGCTCATCGAGAGTTACTTTTCGGACAAACTTTTCTGGTACGAGACGGACGACGGGCCGAAAGAGTACATTGTGACAGCAGGTGTGCCTCAAGGTTCTGTATTGGGACCGCTGCTGTGGAACATAATGTACGACGGAGTGCTTGGCCTTCGCGTGCCGGAAGAGACAACGCTGATTGGTTTTGCGGACGACTTGGCGGTAGTTGCAATTGCGGCCAATTGCGCTAAGGGTGTGCAGCGCATTTAGGACGGCGTCGACGGAGGCAGTGTGTGTTATCGCAGGAATGATCCCTTCTTCTAGCGAGCGAGGCACACTGGCTCTACGAAAAACGGAAGGCAAATCCAGCCGAGGTGAATGCGGATTTCCGAAAAGCCATGAGGAGAGAGTTGTGTGGCAAGTGGCAACAACGATGGGATAACTCCGACAAGGGCAGGTGGACCCATACATTGATCCCGTGCATCGAGAAATGGGTCAACCGAAAGCACGGAGAATTGAATTACCACCTGACACAGTTCCTTACGGGACACGGTGGCTATAGGAAGTACTTGCATCGCTTCGAGTTGGACGACTCTCCCAACTGTCCTGAATGCGGTGCTACACTCGAGGACCCGGAGCACGTTATGTTCCATTGTCCCAGATTTCTGCAGCAGAAAAGGAGGTTGAACAGCATCTTAGGGGCGAACATCGAGCCCTCCAACCTGGTGGAAGAGATGTTGAAGTCGGAGGAAAACTGGATGGCGGTAAATGAGGCAGTAGCCGTGGTGCAGACAAAACTCCTGGAGTTGGATCGAGCTCGGAAGGCGGCGCGACGGAGACGTGACATGGACGAGCTGGTATAGCGAACCAGAGCCTCCCCCGCGAATTAATACTTCACGGTGGTCCCGCGGGGAGGGGCGGAAGAGTGGGGGTGGTTTTAGTGGGTGTGAATCCCACACACTGCTGCAACCTGGCGCAGCAGCGTCTTTCTAGGAATTCCACCTCCATCCATAAAAAAAAAAAAGAATTACTTCTCCATTGAGTAGACCGGATGATGAAGGATAGTCCGAACTCTGTTGGGCATTATTTTTTATATACAAACACAAAAGAAAACATATCTAAACTTCAATTTCCATCACCATTGACGTCATAACATTCAACTAATTTTGAAGGAAAAACTTACTTTCGTCTCATTATTACAGTTAAGCATTGTTAGGAATAGAAAGTACTGAGATGGGGTTCAAAGTGCATATGTATGTGCAAAAAGATAAAATTTTTGCTGGAGGAGAAAAAGCTATTTTTAGGTTTTTATTGTTGCAAAAAACCACAAACGCCAAAAACCATAACTAATGTGAAGCTGGCTTGAGTTAGGACAGAAAAGCTTCTGACCTTGCCAGATTGAACCTGGGCCATACTAAATATAGGAGTCAGTACAACTGAAGATAAAGTCACACAAGATCTCTTGTCTATTCTTCTAGAATTTTTAGTATTTTTTGGAAAATCGAAAGATACTGTTAAAAACTTTCGGTTGTATTTCGCTGAGATAAATAGTCAGCTGTCCCCTGAAAACTCATCTACAGAAGAAAACTATCTTTTGAAATCCAATCTCACGACACACCGTACACTATAACTATGCATTACATGCCACTGCATAAAAACGTGAGACTTCATCTTCTCAACTTGACTCCGAACAAGCAAAGAACCACTTTCTATGTCGTGATTTATGCATGTCACAAAGCGCAGCATACCTTCCAGCAAACATGCAGCTAATACCGATGTGCATGCTCCAAAGGTTATCATATAAAACTATGGCACCTGGAAAAAGAAAATTGCATTGGCATGCCGCCCGGTGAATGCAGCACCCATACATAAACTCATCACCACAGCAACAATCTATCAGACACCTCTCCAGACTTGCATCGTAAAACTCATCCAGTTTTCAGATGGCCCCAAGACGGAGGCCACAAGACGACTACGCCAAGAAGAGAAATCTTTTCATTGCATTAATAAATAATTTATTTATTCTTCCATTACGTTTTCCTTTCGCAACACAATTACTTTATCTTCTGGAGTAACTATAGATACAGATACAGTGCAATATACATACGTATACAAAAAACAACAATAATACACAGTCAGACACTAGAGTAAAACGTGCTACCGGAAGAAAACTAGCGGGTCAGCTACTTAGAAAAGATACTGAAGTTATCTAGAGGGCGGTTTTCGGCCCTTTCTACAAGTTTCTGTGGATTGCCTCACTCAATTGTACTCATTCGCTCGCTATGGCAACACTGGATTGATAGTGATTAGTGTGAGGACACACGTTAAACGCAAGCTTCAACTGATATTTAATAATTAGGTTACTTTAAGAATAAAATATTAATAATAATTTGAAATAATTTAAGATCTTAAAAATTGCGTAAAGCTATGAATACATAGATACTAAATATGGACCGGCGGAGTCGAGACTGCAGTCGGTTTAGTGGTATTGGGGTAACTGAATCCTTCGATCGGATGCTGTGAAGCAAATGGTCTAAGCAATCTAATCCTCTCTCCACAATCTTAACTACCAACTGAACTGCAAATCTCAGAAGTCCTGGCCCATAAATACTAGATACAAACACAGCAGGCATACAAGGCACCATCCAAAACTCCTGGGCTGCCTACTTGTGACTTTCATTGGATTCCTCTAAAACCTTCTTGCCCTCCGGACTGTTCAAGAAATCGTTCACGTCCTTATGGTCAACTCTGGACTCAGCTCCTTCTGTGTGGTGTGGAGCGTTTGGTTGCTCTATGGCTGAGAGGATTGACTGAAGAAGGCCTTCGGAGAGAATCTGCTCATGATTTGCCTGTTCGCCGTTGGTTTGGCTTCCAACGGGATTTGTTGACTGGAATTGAAGTTGGTAGGATCCTAGTTTTCCTTGCACTGGAATTTGCACGCTATGTGATTTTTGAGCCGAAACTACATTCAGATCGCCTAGTCCAGGGAGTTCATCTGGCTTCACTTCATTTGAGATTTGTAACGATTGGGCAGCTGATTGTGCTCCTGCATGTGCGACTGCTACACTGCTTTGTTTTGACTCGAAACCGATGACATCGTGGGGATTACCAGCTGGAGGTGGTCCGTAGCTATCGCTTATTCCGCCTGTGATATATTCGGCTGAAACCGTTGCTCCACCCTGGTCAAATCCAGATGAGGCATGATTGTAACCTGTCACTTGATTTGTGATGATATCCAAACCTCCTCCTCCTTGTAGGTTGGGTCCATGTCCGCAGTCCTGAGCTTGGTTAAATCTTGGTTCCTGTAGAGTTGGCAAAGCCTGAGTGAAAGCTACATTTTCACTTGCATGTGATTCATAGTGTTGTTGATGATGCTGATGGTGATGTGATTCAACGGTTGGTGGTGGAATATACGTTGGTGGTTCATGCAATGGTTTTACTCCATAAGCGTCTAGGTGCTGAACAGATGCCCCGATTGATTCCAGAAGCCCTTGTGGAACGGGTGGACTAAACGGTACTGGGCGTTTGGGGGGTGATCCTCCACCATTCCATGGTTTAAGATTTCCAGTCACTGATCCGTAGTTGATTGCCAATCCTGCTGATGCTCCGCCACCTGATCCATGATAGGCACCACCTGGAGGAACGCCATAGACACCACTTGGGGGAATCAGACCAATTTCATTACCACCATGTCCGCCACCAATGCCCCCTACTCCAAAGTCACCGGCTGATCCTTGAGAATACTAAAATAAAACAAAATTAAAATCGAATTTAATTAAAAAACGACGGATTTACCTCAACAGAGTGTGACTTATAAACATCAAGATTTCCTCCTCCTGAATGGAAATCAATTCCTCCGCCTACAGGAAGTTGTTGAGGTCCGCCAGCTCCTCCAGCATCTGAATGCAAAGCAACCGCAATCAACTGATCGTCACTCAATCCATTATAACCTGTTTGTCCTGCTCCATGACCAATTGGTCCAGGAATTGGTTTCCATCCGTCACATGAAACTGAATGACCTCCTGATCCTAAATGATTGGTATTGAAAATTTGAACTTGTTTCTCTGGCAGCTCCAAACCACCACCAAAGCCAGGTCCACCAAGTGGAACACCATAGGAAGTAGATGGTGGACCATAAACTGGAGCTGGTTTTACAATTGGTGCAGGTGGAGGTCCATAAGCTGGTGCTGGTTTTGGAATAGGTAGTGGAGGAGGTCCGTAGACTGGAGCGATGGGTTTCGGTGGACCGTACACTGGCGCGGGTGGGCCATAAACTGGTGCTGGAGGAATGAATGGTTTTGGTGGTGGACCATACACAGGAGCTGGTGGACCGTAGGTGTTCTTCAAATTAAATGGACGTTGAACTGGATGTGGTGGTCCATATTGCGGTTTTGGTACTCCAAAGTGCGATTTGAATTGATCGAACAAGGAAGACTTTCCGCCGAAGATCGAGTTGAAAAATCCACCTCCGCCGCCACCGCCGCCGTTAAAGTGTGGTTTCTTCAAGGGTACGCCATATTCAACATTGATTTTTGGTGGACCATATTTCAATACTGGAACTCCATATTCGCGATGGGGGATTGGTGGTGGTGGTCCATATTGTGGTTGTGGAATCTGTGGTGGGACTCCATATTCTTGATGTGGAATGTGTGGGAATGGTGGCGGAATATCAGGTGGTGGAGGCGGGTAATTGGCAATAGCTGGAGCACCGTAGACAGGGGCTGGAAGGCCTATAGAAACCTTTGGAGGTGGACCATATGAGTCGGCGATAGATGCTTCACGACGTTTTGCTTCCTTTTTGTTTATGACAGCATTGGTGGTTGCTAGAAGGGCGAAGAGTAATAGGCTCGTTCGTAGTATCATCTGAAATAGAAGAAGTGAATAGTTTAGATAGGTGATCAGTTTGGAGTGTGTTTCAAATTTACTTTAAATGTTAATTTGAGAGTAAAAAGCACAATAAAGGACGTGCTTGAAATGAAAATACTTTCTGGTAATGCCTTAGAAACAAGCGATAATTCAATGTTGAACGAATACTGTTAGGTTTGGAGACTCATTAAACACACCATCTGGGTTTTGACCAAGGACTATAAGTTTGAGACTTTGGTCAAATCTGATCAATTACATTGCGGCCCACTAGAAAAGGCATTCACATCGATGTCTAAGAAATCATCATTCGACAATCCCACAATTTCCGCTGCATCTAAGGTTTACATCTCCCAAACTTAAAACGGAGTATTTTAGAGGCCCAAGTATCTATTCCAGAAGGCTAGTCCACATATCCGATATAAGGTCAACAATTTCGGGTTGTACTGGGCTCATTTGGCATGCCTACTCCTCCGCAGGTTTGTTTTAAAAGGAACACTGGCCCTCTGAAACTGACTTTTTCGCCCCTTCTAGGCTCGTTATTCATCAGCTGGCACAGCGGTAAAATTTTTTTTGAACAGCGCCTGTTTGGTCTGTTTTGAGAGGCATGCCTCGGAGAAATTCAATCCGTCAGAGGATACGGTGATAATGATTACTAGACAGCATTTTGAGTAGAATGTCAAATACCAAGTGAAGAGTACCTCATTGTGTTGTCATCGGAACAAGCTTATCTTCATTGTATGCTGACGAGGATGACGGGACCTACCTGCCTTCAACTATTCGTCGAGTATGAAGGGTAAACGTGTTGTTTTAACCTCGAGTTTATATGTGGGCCAAGTAAGGTATTATACGTAGGGCGGTGGAAAAGTGCCGTATCCAGAACTTACATCGTCTAGACTAATTTCTAGGATGCTTTTGGGGGGTCAAGTCTTAACGTTTCTAAATCGGTGTTACATAAAACAGAAGTTAGTAAGTAGACTACCCTTAGCAGAAAGCTGAGAACCTACCATATGGAGAGTAAATACAGAGTCCCATGGACTGCTAAGTAGCCTCCCTTTGCAGTGCACTGGGCATGGCTACTAACATTGGGTTTCTTGGGTTTTTGATAGATAACAAATCGGACGATTAATACTAATTGCTGCCGCGACTATCCATTGGATCAGGGTCTCCCAGTGTCTAGGAGAACTTCATTCAAGGCCGTAATGGTAAACTGCAGTATACTGTAGGAGGCAATGTGGTCAACACTGATTTAACACAGGTACTCATTCATAGCTGAGTCGACTGTTATCCGACATCCAGTCATCATACAAACCTCTCTTTTACCAGTGAGATTTGAACCGCAATCTCCTGGTACAACAGCCTAGCGCTCTAACCACGGACGGAAGCGTAGTATTATGTTTTCCTCAAAGTTGCCGTGGCCTTGATGTGGTAGAGGTTTAGATAGGCTTGGGTTTCGGTTCTCTCTCTGTGGATAACAAAATGCCAATCCACTTAGTTGTTCTTCTTGAGGCTTCACTTTAATGTTGTTTGTGGATACGGGGGATGGTAAGGATTTGATTTTCCCCATGCTGTGCACTTGATGTGGTTGAGGTCTAGATAGACTTTGGTTTCAGCTCCCTCTCTGTGGATAACTCATCCTAGCTCCCAACAAAATGGCAATCCATTGAGTTGTCCCTCGTGAGACTTCACTCCAGTTTTTGGACGGGAAGCCAGCCGGTGAGTCCCTACTTTGTTGGTACGGGGATGTCAAGGATCCGGAGTCTGACCACCAATGGGAAAAGTTCATAGGAATGTGTCGTTTTCTTCCGTTGTGGTTTCTATGTACTTAGTATCTTTAAGTTACAATACAGACTCTGCGCAGGTAAAGGAACTTGATCATACAACTTTCGGGGAAACCGATAAAGCCTTTTCGTCCACCAATACCTATTTCTCTACTTAAAATCTTTCATAAAACACAAGAACGTATCATCACCATTGAAACATTATCTAGATTCAATTCAAATCCAGCTATTAGTCAAATTTCAGAAAACCGATATAACACCTGACTTAACACCCCTTATTCACTACATTGTGAATCATACAGTTTTGCTTGTTCAAAGTTCAGCTGGCTAGCATTAAACCGTTTTGTCCATCGCACCTTCAACCGCCAATAAAACCTGTACTATCAGAGCTACCAGGGCTTAGAAGGGCTTAAACTCAAGGAACTGATCCAAGCTTGGAGCGCTTCAAATACAATACCGCTAAAAATCCAAGACGACCAGAGCTTGATATGAATGAAAAAAGGAATCGAAAGCATGGTGAGACTGACTATTTCCTTACCCAGTTCTTAAATGGGCGTGGATGTATTCAGTCTTACCTGCACAAGATTGGAAAGGCTCGATCTCCAGATTGTGTGGTTTGCAATGAAGTTGTGGACGACGGACGGATTCATCAGCAACTCTGTTTCAACACAGGGGATCTCTCTCCAGATAACATTGTCGAGGAGATGCTGAGGTGTGCTGACAGGTAGAGCCGTGTTGCCCATTACGTTCAGGTCTTTCTCGTTGCAAAAAAGATAGAGGTCGACCGATAAAGGAGTCGGAAGAGGTTTCTTGAGCTGACAGTTCCCTTGCTCCTCTTCCCTCCTGTTGACGAAAAGAATTCCCTGATTTGAAGGTTCCACAAGGCGGGAGAGTTCGGGTACTAGCCCAAAGTAATGTGACCAACGGTTTCAGGCTAGCCCTCTCACGATGTGGAGGTGTTTAGTTGGTAGTCTGACGATGTACCGTTGCGGGAGTCCAATACTCTGTGCGGAAATACATTCACCTACTCTACCCCCTCCCTCCAAAAAATGAAATTTCGTACTGAAGAAGAGAACAACTGGTTCCCGAAATATCGTGCTTTTGGAAATGACAAAAAAATGAAATACCTTTTTGAATGGCATTCAAAATTAGAAATTTGGTCCCAGACGCAATGCATACATCACCGTTGAAGAATTTTCGGTCTTTGCTGGTCAGATAGGCAGAAGAAACCTTAAATTTTGATGCTTCCAAGCTATCATAGGATATGTCTACTAAGTGCGCTTTCCGCGCTGTTGATCAGCGATGTAGGGCAAGTTTTGACAGCTCATTGAAAGCGCTTTCTACTTTCATAAATATAACTGTTAGGACATACCTGATGCCTGATATTGAACTTCTAGATCTGGTATATAGGGTAAACTACAGTCTGCTCTAAACGTTCTGATAAGGACAATGCTAACTGCTCACAAATCGATATGATGCTGGAAATTCGAGTTCAACTAACTAGACTTCTCTATGCAGCTTCTCCCAGAATGTCTTATCATCGAAGGTAGGAGTAACTAACCTAATTATTCCTAGGACGGAAGACAAAAAGAGTTTAAGAGACCAAGCCTGGAGAAGCTTTGAGACCGATGTTGTCTCGAAAGGGAGGAATGTGATTAGATTTTAGCTCGTGTGAAGGGCGTTTAACGATTCATCTCAGAGGATATTATCAGTAAAGGCTGACTGCGTTGTTGCTGCTAAAAGTCGTCATCTACTATCAGGCGAGCCTATCGGTTACGCCTGAACAGTCCGCAGTTGACTGGTCACTGGAACATGAGTGGGATCCAACTGGTTTTGTCAGTTTGGACTGTTTAGGTAATCTGGTGATCCCGTCGGCCAGAAAGGAGTTGCGGAAAATCGGTACGTGTGTGCGTTAATGAACCTTTTCGACTGTCGCTACACAGGTCGCATCTTCATCGCTGGCAAACATATTTTATGAATGCTTAAACACAAAAATATGCCAAACTTGCTTTTCAATGATGTCAGTAGCACCGTCAAAATTTTGGTCAATGTCCAATGTGGCAATAACTGATCTGGCGGAGATGACAATTAACAGAGTAAATAGACAGAAAAAGGAGGACTTATTTGGTTGGCTGGTGTAATAAAACATGTCTACACTCAATGTCAGAGAATATTTTCCGATATGATCCGCGAGTATACTACAATAATGCATCCCATTTCCTGGTGGCAGGTTTCTTTGTGCGAGGGACCGGGTTCACTGAAGTCACAACTCGGGGCTCTGCTAGACTCATCCACTTCCTTTAAAAAATGGGATTTCAACCATCTCTACCAGTCATCGGAGAATCTCATAGTCAATTAACCTATTGGGAAAGGGATAAAATCCGGCTCAATAGGTTACGGTGGGCGGGTCACTTAATCCGTATCCGTACACCTGGTCACGCTGCTCACAGACCAGTCGCGTCTAAGTAGACTCTTTTATGGATGAAACCCTCTTTAAGGATTTGTGTAAAATAAAACCTTATTAAAATGGATTCACTGTTTGTCTGTCACACGGACTTTTCTCCAAAACGGCTAAACCGATCCGATTGGAGAACATATGGGAACTATGAAATTCCATGCATACAGTGAGTGGCATAAATTTAGGTGGAATTTAAAGGAGGTGCTCCACATACATGTAAAAGGGGAACTTAAAAAAAATTTCACGAGATATAGTCGTGTAAGGTCGCTGACAGAACTGAGCGATTTAAATATCTCGAGTCAATGCTATCAGCCAAGTTAATAATTGTGTGTTTATGTATTTTGAAAATTTATTGCCCGACCACATTAAGTTCGCCTAGCAACCATAAAATTTAGTGATAATATGGGCCATTTTTTTGGAAAGTTTGGTAGAAACCTTACCACAGTAAGAAGGCTTTAATATATCAAAGTTGCCTCTTTTGAGCGAAGTTATTGCAATTTAAGACATAAAATGTCAGTATCACATTGTCGCGAATAGTCGGACATACTCAATGCATATATGATACGGACTATCTACAAATAGAACCAACGTATGCGCAAGCACTATTCCATAAAAATTTCACAAAATCTTTCATAACTGAAGCGTCAACCTTCCGGTTTTCGACTTAATTTGAAATTAATAAATAACAAATGGTAAAGTAAGGACTAATAGATCTGGAGATTCTTTCTAAAGTTGTAGCTCCAAAAAGCCTTCCTTCAAGTCCTAGTTCCAAAAACATCCCCCATTTACCTATAAATGTCCATATCCTCATACCATACCCTTCCGTGCACGAAATCTAATAAAACGCAGCTCATCCTGTAAAACTTTCTACACCATCAACTTCGATTTCCCCACCCCTTTCCATTGTGCTTGTCGGTCCATGTAAACCTAATAAATATCCGATTGTATGCGAAGGTACAAATGAAAATGATCATAATACATTCATTTGTATTCAGAAGGAAATCAAATTTAATACACGAACACATATTGGGTGTTCATGATAATATCCAAGTGTTTTATGTGTAAACGCCTACAAAAATGAACCGAAATCTAACCGTTGTTGTCAGTACATATGAGAAGCCTGGAAAAGATATTAACACGGACAATGGCAAAAAGGAAGACATCCAACGAGATATTATGACGATTCACTGCAGAGCGTTTTAATATTAAAAAGGATTTAAGCCTACCCTGGAAAGGTTTAATCTACCGGGGTAGCATCCTTCGGTGGGTACGTTCGTGTTTTTGGGGAGAAGAAAGATATGACTCTGGGTAAAGAAAAATTTGTGGATCCTTCAAGATGATCGCAATTTCGTATTAATAGCATTTGAATCGATTGCGGGTTGGATGCTCGATATGTGTTGATGGAATTTGTTAATATTGAGTATCCTTTTGAAATATGATATGCCAGGCTGGATGGAACTTATCTCCCCAGACCATGACAAGCAGATCAAAATGATGGTTAGATGATGCTTCTATCCTTCATGGTTAGAAATCTTATTAGATGCTAAGCTCAGTTCGATACTTGGTGATTTATCCAAGCCCCAATAACACTAAATCACTTATCCGATTCAGTGTTGGCAAAATATCTTTTTTAGCGACTGAGAGTTATCAGTCATCCCCTTTAATTATTGTTTGACCTCTGGGTGGTAAGGGCATGTGATTGTGCAAAAATCTACTATCAAATGTAAGGCGAAATGAGGATGAAGACAGTTAATTTTGATTGAAAATTGCCGTCCAATGAAATCAAGATGTTTGTGGATAATTTCAACCCCAAGCATAGTGAGAACAGACACCTAGGGGAAAAGCAAAACTGTGATTTAAGCATAATCGGTTTAATATGAAGTCAACATCGTAATATTCATTAAAGAACCTGGGCACTTGTATACGGCACAAACTTCAGCCAAGTGGACCATGCTGTAGTCGAAAAAGGGTAGCGTTTAGTACCGTATGTGTTAGGCCTTCATATGTTCACTACCTTATCAGGACGAAGAGAGCCTGCAAAAGAATGTCATAAGAGTAGCTGGAAAAAGCTTTTGTTGAGATGAGAAAGGAGGTGTAATCAGAGATATTAAGACAAGATCAATCCAAAAGTGGAGCTAATTCTGTCGTTGGAGGAACCACCCCAACATCTTCAGCAGCTGATTTAATTTTCATAGCGCCTCCAATGATATGCAAATCAGAAGCATCTGATCTTCCGAATGGTATTTTTATTTAATAAAGGTTTATTAACAACTTCAACAAGATGACGTCCGTTTCGGCAGCGACATTCTTCTGACTGAGCGGAGAAATGAATCAGCACATTCTGGAAGGCTTCTCTGGTTACATTCCCTTCGGTTTCTCGGGCTTAGTTAACGAATCCTCTAGAAATAAGAAGCTGGGTGTATTGGTCATTATCGGGGATCACTTTATTAGGCTTGAATTGAGCATATATATACCAGAAGGTGCATGAAGCACTTGAGGTAACTTTAATAATCATTGCATAATTTTAGTTGACGAAACCACTCATCCCCCATTTAAATTCAATTTATGGGTCTTATTAGCCTCCAAAAAGACAGTGGGGAAAAATCTGCTATAATTTCTTCCACTAGTTTCCCTATTTTGTTAAAAGAGTATGTAAGTGGCCGCAGGCTCGCTTGAAGAATCCTTATTCATCCATAGAATTTGCTTTGAAAGACCAAAAATTCGGGCTATATTTACCAGTTCGCTTCTTTCGCTTCATTATACCATGGAGTCTGTTACTTTGCTGTTATTGACCTTTTCATAAATTTCCAGTAGGAACCTCTCCCTTCCAAGGCTTGAAATACTTCAAAATCCTAACCCAGTTTTTAATCATACAGACGTATAGTACGTCCCTTGTTTATTCCGATTAATTGGAAAATGAGAGCGAAAGAAAGGACTATCGTCTTGAGAAGCACTTTAGCAGTTTATCAATGATGCAGGGATACTAATCGCTCCATTGCTTAATTCTAGCGTGTCAGGAATATGACTGACTGTATCCGCAGCGCCATTCATAATCTCAATGCAATTTCCACGCTTTGCAAAACCACTTTTTCTGCCCATGACATATATATTCGCCGAAAGTGTTGGAAAGAAGAGCTGCAAACTCACACGTGACAATCCTTATTTCTGACAACTTTTTAGTTGGTGATTGACAGCTTTTATTATCTTGGTCGGGAAGTTTGCTTTTCGATGGTTGGTCCTTTCCTTAGAGACTCCGGTATACTGTATCTGCTGCTAAACTTCATTTCTGCCCTACTCCCCGAGCTGAGGGTAGGCTGAGGCGTTTACTCCTCGAAGTTTTTTATGCCCCAGGTGGTTGTGTTTCCTTCGCGAGATCTTGGGTAGTCCAGTAATGCGTGAAACACTATTTAAAGTTTCCAGCTTGGATTTTCATTATTAGCCCCCTTAGTATACCAATATATCCATGCGAACCTTCTCGGAGCTCCCAGTTTTGTAAGATTCTCACATATACGGCTTTACTGATATCAAGTACATGTTCTGATTCCATAAAAGGTGTTTGGAGGCCGTTTCCAGCAAGCTCATCTACTCTCTGATATCCTATGCTGTTCATTCTAACGTTAACACTTCCTGCTTAGATTCTTCCTTTCACAAAATATTGTAATGCTGATCTAAGGGTTGTGGAATGTCATTTGTCGTATTCACCTATCCCACCCTTGTTCCGACTTCTGCATTTGGTTCAGCTGTGCACCACAGCATGTGATTCCTTGGGTGGTTATCACTAAAATAATTCCATTTCTCCCGAAGCATTGTGATCTCAACTTTCGGATGTAAGTAATATATGATTTTCCTAAGGTTACTGCATATCTCCAACATTAGATTTGTGATTATGTTAGAAACTCTGGTATGCCTATATACCACAGGTACCCACATTCTATTCAGTCTATAAATTGAAAGCCTCGCTCTTCTTTTATTACGAGGTCGAAGGGTGGATATGTTCTTCACCGCACCAGTGACGCTTACTTCGGCACAACACTTGGCTTGCATACTAGTGATCCATACCAGCTTCAATTCCTACATCTCACTTAGGTTGCTTTTGGTGAAAAGTGCCTGCTTGGCTTTATTGATTTTGTGCTCAAAATATTTCTTCCAATTTAGTTTCATATACCGAATCACTTCCAGATATTTTGCAAGCGATGCTAATGCTATCAGATTAAAAAAAAAGTTGAGCTACGGTTATGTCATCATGCTCATCAGACGCTGCCTCACCTCTGCCCTGGGAGTAACGACACCGAATGTGGCGACTGGTGGCAATCGCTCCATTTTTCGTATGTTAAAACCTAAACTGGGCCGAAGTCAACCATTACCCTGTTGCCGGGCTAGCCAGAGTGAATCCGTCGTTGCCAGCCGTTCCACCCCTAGATTGGAACGAACAGTCGGAACCTGTGGGAGCGAGGCGGTAAACGCACAAGTGGTTTCCACCAATAGACGTCGAACTGGACAAAACAAGTATCAGCCAAAGTACTCTTGCCTCAAACCCGTCGACATGATGGGTTTCCCGGGAAAGAAGACGGACAGGAATGGCCGCTGGGCACGGTAAACAAAGAAGTAGAAGTCTACTGAGGTCCTGCTCAAGGTAATCACAAGCCCACCTCATAGAGAAACCTGTAGGAATACCAGGCGATCGTGTTTCTCCTGTTTACTTGCATCGACACAGTCTCAATGAGAGTATTCTTCAGTTTCATTATCATAACACTTAATGTTGGGCAAGTGATAAGCCTAGAAGGGCGGAACAGCACGAATACGAACATAAATATCAAAGACAATAGGGATTTGAATCCGAGGTGACAAGAGTGAGAGGCTAGCACTCAACTATCAAGACCACTGCAATCGTCACCCCTGCGATTTTTAAGGAATGTGTTAAAAAACGTTTGGAAAACCAGCAGAAGGCAAAACCGCCGAAAAGAAAGAGTTGCACCAGATGACCAGCCAGCTTTCTGCCTTATGATCACATACGTCACGACTACCTGGCATGTGTCCCATCCTAACGTATTGTGTGGTTGTCGTCACTGAGCAGGAACTACAGCCTAGATGGTGAATTCAAAATACTATGTGAGCAAGGGCTATTGGCGCTCTGCAGTCCAGCCCCTTAGTACACTTCTACATTTTCTCCACCCAGATTACGTGAGGCAACAAGCCCTATAGACCATACAAAAATCCGAGTATTCATGCTTCTGACTAGACTCAAGGATGCAGGGAGCCCCAAGTCCGCATCATTTTAATGACAGACCGAAATCGTCAGTCAACTTTTTTGAAAAACTTGTCTAACCTAAAAAGAGGGATCCGTGAACCCGAAGAGAAGAGCGGATGCGGGTTTAAGACTCCCTGTTGAAGCAGTTCGTGAAAGCGTGAGTTCATTCTGAGCATTTTTTTAGTCAACCCCATGAAATTGGCCTTATTAGGTGTTGGTGTTATATTCTTCAGTTCACACCACTATTTTATTGGATTCAGATCTTATTGTCCCAGCTCTGAGAGTATTTGCAAAAAATTTCCAAATATTATTAAGTTGGTGCCTTCAGCATACCGTTCAGCATGATATCCCCTCCCCCTACCGCTGTTCAGTAAGACTAGCAGATTAGATCCCCGTCCCGGTAAATATTCCTTGCATATGATGGTGTACAGAGTCCTGCTTTAATATAGCTGCACTGAGCGAAGGTACCTTCAAAAAACGATTGTGGAAATATATATACCCTGTATTCCGGGGGTTGCCTCCTGCAGCCATTAGGACTACGGTAACAATGTTCTAAGTCTGCATTTTACGATACTAAAACTGTCTTCAAATCTACAATCTTAAATAGATTTCATGGTAACCCACTGGCACATGTCTGATGAGTTAGTTGACTGAGGAGATACAATTGTGAATGAAGTTAGCTGGGTGTGGACACAGTTCTCCTCTGGGTTGATATTTTTCGACTACACTGGCAAATAACTTTCCCGATGCAGAACTGTAGCTGACTCCTTGAAGTGGCTCACACTGAACTTGGGAAACTAAAGCTCATCACCTGTGGAAGTAGATAAGGATGCAATATCCAACTGAATGTATGAAATCTTTTAAAGGATAGTGACTTTCGAGGTTGATACCTGGACGTAATTGCCAAATATCTAAAAGCAGTAAATTCTACTATTAACCATAATGACGTTTCGGTAGTGTTTACCCTCGACCAATGAGCAGAAAATCGCAAGCATCACAGTAACGAGAATTAGGTATCCCCCGTTTTTCTATCTCCAGTAAGACTTTAATGAAATTCGCTTGAGTTCCCTATTGCAAGTCATATCCTTTTCTGCATCCTTTATGGATGCACGACATCCTAAGATTGCTCCATTTGTCGATTTTAAAACTAAAATGTCTTGAATGCTTCATCAACATCATCAGCCTGATAAAGATACCGTGTTGAGGTTTTATCCGGAAAACTCTTCAAAGTGAAATGAAATAATGCCGCACCATGTGGATTTCTTCCAGGACTCTAGCATCCTACCTCTTTAAATCGAGACTGTTCAGCACTTGCAACCATCATTGTCTCGAAACTGGGTAAAATAAGTAGCCTTGAAGCACTGAAGGTTCTTCGAAAGAAGGACTCGTCAATTTTGATAATTTTGGTGCTTTTATGATATTCAAACTCTATACTGTCGAAGGGAGGGGTCGTTTCTTCTTGCAGAGCAGAGTTGATGGATTTCAATTTTCATGTCTGTAAACTACGGGTCTAAAATTTGAAGTTTGTGTTGAAGCTCCTGCGGGTTTAACGCTTGTACCTGCCGTTTAGGTATAATTTTGTGATCTACGGATTGATTTGGAGACCACAATCAGAGCCCTGACATGCTGGTACAGCGGTGCTGGTTTATAATGTGTACAGGCTTAGCATTCATTCCACTGGAATCGAGACCTATATAACACCTGTGCCTCGCCCGGGAAAAACCGCGAATAACTGGGCCAAGAGCACATCCCCTAAGAATTCTCCTGGAATGTATACTCTCAGAGGGCTATCCCGTTTCCCTTCAGATAACAAACGGTGAGGTTTCGTCGCAAAAACCATTTCAAATAAGTCCTTTGCAAAGTCGGAGCTGATCGCTCCCTGGAGTATGTGGGGACGGCACTCCCGACGACGCGACTGGCAAATTCTCAGGGTAGAGTTCCTGCTGGCATGTTGGAGATCAATTGGTAAAAGTTGACGTTGTCAAACTCTAGTGCTTATCAGGATTAGTAGTCGAATACTTCCAACCATGCATTCGCTGTGGAAACTACCTCAGCTCTGACGGAGACCATTATAACATTTCTATGCAAGATCAGTATCAGAAGTTGGTCAGTGACTACATTTCATAATTCAAATACAAGAAGAACTATTCAAAATCCGAAAAAATTAGATAGAAGGCCATTGACCAACTCTAGATTTGAAAGGCATCACCATTCAACCTTTCCCGATAGGACTGGTCAACCCACGACTTCTGCATTATACAACGCATCGTTAATACTCCATTCAACCAAAAATGCAACTACCTCTTGCGACCAACTATCTACCAAAATCCTTTCTAAAACCTCATCGTCTGCATTCCAATCACCGCACTAGCAACTTTCCCACCATTTTCTTGCATCTTTCCCATCGACGAAATCTTTCTCAATTACGCAGATAACATACCTTTCCATTCCTCGAATAAATCTTGGCTAAGCGTTTTTTTGTACGGATTCACTTGGCAATATATCCAGCCCGGGAATCGTTAATATCCATTTAAATCTGATGAAATATGCAACGATTATTCGCATATAAAAGCACTCAAAGAGAATGCAACGCAATCGGATTGCAACTGGATGCAGACGTGGATAATCTGAGAACATTTTTGCAGTATTCAAATGGGACGACGACTCGTTGAAGAAACAAGTCAGGCCATTGCCTAACCCCATGTGGACGTTGTTCTTTCAAAGATGCTAATTAGCGATTCGTATCTGAAAATTAGATTGGGAAACCATACTGGAACATAATAGCAGGTTGGAGAAGTATTCAAGGTGCCTAATTGGGTATGAATGCAGTGGAGGTCGAAAATCAAGGCATTGACTTAATTTTTGCTTTAATTTGAATTTCTGGGAAGATTCCAACCAGTTTCAATTAACCTGAAGGCGTGCTGAGAATGGGGAATTTAAAACTAGAGTGGCAATGCCGAGAAATTAATGAATAGGTCTTTGAAAGGAATCACGCATAGTGTCTGCTTTGTGGACTGAAGGTCATGAGAGTGATATTACAACTCCAAGATGGATTTATTCACAAATTCTGTGAAAGCAAGAGGTGGGCGGAAAGGTAAAAGCTGAATGTTGAAAACTCATTCAAAGCGCTCAAATATTTGCCCTGAAGTTTAAACATATTAGGACGAAAGTTCATGCATTAGTAATACAGGATTCTCTTTGAGAATTATACACACATTCTTGCTATCCATAACTTGGAAGCACGTCACACCTCAGTTGACTGGTCTTGGAGCATTCATTCAGATGAGATATCTAAAGTTGAAGGCAGCCAGGTAAAGTGCTGCCCACGGTAAAGTTCGTAGGCGTCACTAAATATTGTTTCTAAATGAAGCTTTCCTCTCTCTAATGGGGTTCAGGTTGATTCACAATTCAAACTAGCTTCCGTTAACTCATATCCTTATCTATCCAAGATACTTTCAAATAAACAAAACACATTAAACTCTCCGAAAGTAATTGCCTCTTTTAATGATCCAGCCTCACCTTTACCTCCAAATACCAATTGACGGTCATAGCTTGTAACACGCAAAAACAATTATCATCAAATACCACACGTACAAGTGGCAAAGATTAACTCCATCATCTGCACTTAATCTCACTTAAAGACCCACTGTAGATGCATCTCAACAACAATTCAAAAGCTCTCCGACCTCGAATAACAACAAGAGTGAAAGTAATTTTCCCAAAGCGGAGAAAGACCCGGGGAGATGCAACTTGAAAAGGAAACGGCCGGTCCGCAAACAACCGAGCGACGTGCGTGCAAAGATACAAGATACAAGATACTTCATGGCTCCAAAGCCATCTGCCGCGATTGTGGTCAGCAATTTCAATGTCGCCGTGGAGCATTTACCACAAATTGTTTGGGTCCGATGGTCACCCGACGACCATTGCCGTGTGGAGTGCTCATATATCAATCCATTATTATCCACCTTTGATGTCACCTTCTTAAATGCTTTCTCGGAATTATCACACAATGTAATCTTGTTGCACATGATGAGGATGGGTAGAGTGCGTGCAAGTCTTGGACGTGGGTATTTAGGCAAGTATATATGCAATATCCGGTCTGTTGGTGAGCTGGAGATCCGCATTGCGTGAGATGTTAGGGGAGGAATGGCGGCGAAAAGATGGTCTCAGGTGGATGATGCGAACGGTGAGAAACCAGTGAAAGTGAATTAATGTACAAACAGGCGGATGGCGACAAGTTTGCTAATTTTGCGGTTCGAATTTTGATTTTTCGGTAATTTTAAATTTAATTGGATTTTTCATTGCCAAGAGCTGTGAGAGAGTCATGGTATTTTAAGGCAGCGCTTCCGTATGTATCTGGTTGAAAAAAAGTCTTTTCGTTTAATGTCATTGGTAACAACAATATCCGGGGAGAAGTTGATTAGTAGAGATCCTGCTTTTGAATCTAAGTGCACTCTGTGCTGATTCCGAGCAAGCTTTCCTGGTTATATCATAGTATCTCAAGCAAGCCTATAACCGTTAGGAGCATATTCTCTACTTCCAGAACTTTCAACTTTCCATCTGTTATTAAGTGTTCTACCCAAATGCTTCGACCTACGTTGGTGCCGGACACTGTCCCAGAACGTGTATAGAGGTTTCATCATACTCCACACAGAACCTGCAGGCAGTGTCCGTAGATATCCCTTGCTTCACTAAGCGATGGTTTAGCGTGCAGTGACCAGTGAGAATTCCCACTATGATTCGGAGGTTCTTCTTGGTGAGGTTTAAGCAATCCTTTGTGCGTTTCGGTTCGTATCCCTCAATAAGCATCCTGGACTGTTTCATTCCTGGTAGGCCCGCTCAATATAGTTCCCTCAAATGTTCCTCTTCATTTTTTAATGTCATAGCCATGAACCCGTTTCCGATTCTACAGAAGGGTTCTGGCCCAGGTAAAGGGATCCCTGCTCCCTTCGTGGCTAGTTCGTCCGCTGCCTCATTGCCTTCCAATTTAACATGTCCTGGAAACTACTCCATCCAGACCTTTTTGAACGAACCGAGTATATTCAGTCTCTCAAGGCATTCCCATGCCAGTTTAGAGCTCATCTGGTTGGACCTAAGTGCCTTGACTGCTCCTTGGCTCTCGGTGAGAATAGCAATGTTCTGCCCCCTGTAGTTCCTTTGGAGATTAAAGGAGGCACATCTGTCTATGGCGTATATTTCCGCCTAGAATATGATAGTGTACCTACCCATTGACTCCAAGTACATTCTCCGTGGACGAATGACCCTGGCACCTGCCAGTGTACCAAGTAATCAGTTCCTGATTTAAACCGTATGTCACACCCACTCTCTCCCAGTTTGCCTTGTTACTCCAACGTGTTTCAAAGTTCTTATCGAAGTAAAACTTCGTTGTGACGTTACCCCTTGATACCAATAATTCGAAGTAATGCCTAGAAAGAATATCAATCTTCCTTCGATTTAGGCAGCTCCCCGCCTCAATGATACTCCCAGCCACCCTGAAGATTGCCTTCCTTGCCTGCATCCCTATGTGCAGATGGAGAGGGGCTAATTCCGGAAGGAGCTCCAGAGATACGGTTGGGTTTGTCCTCATTGCTCCACTGATACAGCACGCAAGCCAGTCTTTGGAGTTCACGTAACTCCCTGGCTTGTGTGCTGAGTTCAGTTCTTTCTGCCCAGATTACCGCCTCAGAGGTAATCATTTGCCTTCCTATTGCAGTGTATATTCAGAGTAGTATCTTCGGGCTACAACCCGATTTTTTCCTGTTATGGACCTACAAGTCATCAGAGCCCTTGTAGCTTTCCAACAAGTGTTTCCGACATGCCTCTTCCAGAGTAATTTTTGGCCTAGCGTAATTTCCAAATATTTGAACTCTCTTTCTCGTTTGACCTCCATGTAATGTAACCTTATGCCTCGCAGGTGATCAAGCTTACGTTCCCTAGTGAATGGTACTATGGTGGTTTTGGCTGGATTGATCCGAAGTACCACCTTCCTGCACTAGTCACTAGTAACCCTTAGTACAGTTTGGATTCTATCACCTAGGGTATTTTCCTTACCCGTTTAAAATATGTTCTCACTCATATGAGTCGATGAAAGGATATACAGATGAAAGATGCTAAGTTAGGGCAGCACGCGGGGTTCTCCAAAATGTCCCACTTCCATGAGTTCAAAATAGTGTTGGTGGAGTTGGCTTTATACAATGGGCGTTATCATTCAACAAGTGCACTCCTTTCATAAATACTCACCTCCGTTTATTTTAAGTTTTAAATTAGTTGAGCAAGATCTGAGAATACCATGAGAAGAATTTTATCGAAATGATCCCTTTTTGGTTACAAAACATATTGGTCATGATTTTGTTTATACAAGATTGGGATCGTAAATCTTTTAGGAAGTAAGGGGCTGCTTTTTAAGGCTTCGTGTGAAACAAAACCTTATTAAATTCGATTGGATGTCTGTTTGTCCGTCTTTTTTTGTTTTTTTTAAGGAGGTGGAAATCTTAAAAGACTCTGCCGTGCCGACGTGGGATTTTTACCCAGTCAAATTACCCTCGACTCCCCCCTACCGCGTGGAACCACCTTTAGATATTACATCACGGGGCGGAGTTATCTTACTTTAGCAAGAGTTTCTTTCGTCTACCAGCGGAGTTCGTAACCGCGCCTTCTACATTTCTTCTGTTTTTCACAGTTTATCCTGGATTACTGCGACCATACAATTGATCGCAGCTCCATCTTCCTGGCAAGCAACCATTCTCCGAACAAAATTTTCCGGTGATAGCACTTCATCTAGAGTTTCCTCTAGGTTCCTCCTTTCTTCCACGAACCTAGGACATTGGAAGAATACGTGCGTTGGGTCCTCTGCGACGCCGTCGCAGTTTGGACAATTAAGTGATTTGTCCAATTTAAACCTGTACAGGTACTGACGGTATCGTCCATGGCCGGATCAACTTATAAGTCCAACGACCCTTTTCTGACTGATTCCAGCGCTGTTGCCATATGCTTATGAATCTCTCCCGTTCGGCTTTTTTCACCTGCGATAAGGGAGAGATGGATCTGGTGTTACAAATGTTCATCGTCTCGGTTCGTAGGATGTCAATCGGCATCATTCTCGAGATGACGAACGCTGCATCATCTGAGACGGTCCTGAAGACAGAACACACCCTGAAGACCATATTCAGTGTATGTGCATTGCCTGCAATATGCAGCGATTCCTCCCAAACTGAGACTGCATACAACAAGATAGAACTCTTCACTGTCCGTCTGTCTGTCCATCTACCTGTCACACCCGATATACTCGGAAACGACTGAACCAAATTTCACGGAAAAACCGTGTGGTCTCTGAATCCCTTTACATACAACAAGCTGCATAATTTTGCACTGGGTTTAAGGGGAAGGGCAATGTCCTAAACATGTGTAAATAAATTAAATTTTATTTTCACAGAATATGGTCGTGTGGGGTATAAAATGAAAGGGCTCAATTAGTGTTTTTCGAAACTGACGATATTTATGATACCGGGTCAAACATAGGTGAGTGAAGAAATCCAAACAAAGTTATAGAAGGTCAAATTTGTGTATCTAAAGTGGATTTATCGCACCCTATGACGTGTACCATCATAGGGGGTGAACTCATATGAACAGCTGAGTTGGAGTTTGAAAATGCGTATGTATATCAAGGAATATTTTGAATTGGAGGAATAAGCGAATGGTAAAACTTGAATATGGTATCTCTCACACAAGATGGACACAAAACGTTTATATTTGATGCGTCCAAGTTTATACCTGAAGCATCCAGCTTTCGGTATTGTAACTTATTTATTTGACGCTTCAGATGGACGTGCTTGTATATTCTCGCTTTTGTCGATTCAAACTGCCCATGCTAGTCGGGGGTATGACATTTTTATCCCAAGTTAGAACGATTGTTTTTAACTGTGATGCCAAGACTGTTTGCAGTCTGTCATCTAGTGTGTTTTCAACGTGTGGTTAACTTTGGTCAAGTCTATTGGTAGTACGCATGGATTTTCAGAAAGAGTGAAATATTATACACCTGGTTGATAATATCCTCTGATTGGGGCAGAGATCGTCAACGACACTTATAAACCGCGGCAATTTCTTCGCTGAGATATGCCTCAACCTCACTCCTGGTCTTCCTACGAAGTCTATACTCCTCCTCTACTGTTCTGCGTCATGTGTTTCTATGGTGACCAACTCAACGGTCACTTCTGGATTCGATTGCTTGGTGTTGTCAGTAATGAAATAATTGCCCATTCTTGAATTGTGGCCTATCCACTGTCACTTTCACCTTCTAATCAGAATGTCTGCCAATACCTGGTCCGTGTGCCAACGTAGTTCATCCTTCAGATTGTCCCTACGCGTCCTCCAATCAAGGCAGCATGAAGGATTTCACCTATTATGAGACAGAATCCTCGATAGAAAGGAACCTTGCTGAACTACGCTTTCTACTTGAAACTCCTCCGAACGAAATTTCGTATCCTGTAAGCGTAGTTTTTCAGGAAGGTTATGATGATCCGGCCCTATCGAGAGACTGTATTCGACGCACTACCAAACCCCCGTGCATAAATCATCCAAGAAGGATTCGGAAGTTCCTAAAAACTTCTGGCTGTCGCCAAGTTTGTTCGAAGATAATCAAGGAATCTCATAAAATTACTCTGAAGCTAACGTTAACATTGCAGTTCAATCTTTAATCTTTTAATTCCTTTCAAACCCATTATTCTAATCCTAAATAAAAACCCCTTATTGCTTTGTTGTGGTCAGAACCCCTGCCTCTATCTTAGGTAGCTAGGTAGAAATTTTAATTCGATCTGGGAGCATGAAAAGGAAAAGCTACTCCAATTCAGGAAATATGGAAATTTCCGAAAGAACAACACTGGAGGCCTATTTTATACTGACAAGTACGCACCCCAAAGAGGCACTGCAAAGATTGAAAAATTCCAAATTACCCTTACTCGGGAGCCTCTAGTGTCTGGAATATAAAAAATCCCTGGCAAAAGGCTTAAAAAATAAGCGATTGGTTTGACAGTATTTAAGCCATAGCTAGGCGCACTTCAGGGAGTAAGAAAAAGTCAAGCAACCTATCATAAAATTATAAATTTGGCGACCAAAATATAGACTTCCACCGATATCGGAACCAAAAGAGGAGATAGGAAAATCCCTTTTTGAGGGAGTATGCCTTCTATAGTGCAATTAAGAAAAACATCAAAGGGATGTCATAATCTTCTGGTTTGAAGTCGAAATCACTTTTCAGATAGTGTCACTCCTTTGTCTCAGAAGCAGCGTAGTGACAAGTGACAGTTGCACATGCGACATGCTGTAAATTGCTGGCTTTCGAGTTTTAACTGGCTGGAGAAAGTTGTTCCTTTATACGATTTAGGGAACCCTGCGTCTTTATCCATTTAACACCGGGCTGCACAAACCGAGGATAAAGTATCTCTTCATTTTTCTTGGTCGGACCTCCCAGTTACAAAAATTCAGTTACGAAAATATCCTTTCTGGTGGTAGGATTTTGAAATTTCTGGTCTACGGAGGAAAAACAGCAGAGAGGAGTAAGCCGAACTTTTTCGGTATTTATCACATTAGAAAGAAAAGACAGGATGAGGTCTTGCCCATGATGGACATTAATTAAGACAATTTCTGGACCAGCGTGTCATGATTCGCAGAGTATATAGATAGTTTAAAGTAGGGGATTTTCTCTCCATTTAGAATATCTCTAGGTACTAAAAGTGAAGTGAGCTCTGAGGTGAACATCATCTAATTTATCATCGTATTTTCCATGTCTTCATCAATGGACAGAGTTTTGAAGGCGTCGATAAATTTCTACATCTTACAGGTGTTGTTCCTATCAAGGGTTCTACCGAACTTGATGCACTAAAATCGATATATGCTGTTTTGACCAAGAGCTGTAAATGAAGCTATCCCATCAAAAAAGTGCGGGACCAAGAAGTTTGTAGGCCGAACGGAATGTCATTTCATATGCGTGGGCTAGGTACGGGGTAACGGGTGTGTCAATGACGCTTAGAAGGTTTTCTTGTATATCATTTCCCATCTAATGCATCACATACACGACACCAATAGCATTAAAAAGATTCCTAGAATTCATAACCCGCAAGTCATTGAAGAACATCGAACACGTGCAATGATTTTCTTCATCCATAAAAATACAAGTGATGCACCGGGAGGCGAATCTTCTGTATGTAGTGTAGAGAGTATGCAAGCTTCTTGGGAAATTCTGGAAGGAATGAATAAATGGGAGAATGAAAGATTGTTTAAGAAACAAACTTCTCAGAACATGCATTTTGAGAGAGTGTGATGGCGAGTTGGTCAAGTGTCAGCCTCTTAATCTCGTTGCCTCGGGTTTCTGTTCCAGATTGTCATAGATGTTTGTGTTCGGCTTGGTGCTTAGTCCACTGCTCCAATTGCTGTTACTTCGCAGTGCGTATAGGTATGCTCTACAAAAAAAGGTGGACCGTAGAAATGGAGCTTCGATGTCCAGTCAACTACAGGCTGGCCATTCGCTAGCTTCAATTTATGTACTTTCTTGTCATATATCAGGAGTTTCTCTAGTTTTCGGTAAATTATTTAAGCGCTAACAGTGAAAACGACATTTATTGCCTGCGGAAACCACGTATCTATGTCTAGAAGTAATTCTTCTAGCATGAAACGAAAACAAAACGCGCAATCATTTCACCTCATTCACAAGGTCTAATGCATATATCGCGAGTCTATCTTTCTCTATGGATTAATGAAGATCGTCCGATAAATCGACGATATCATTAATAAACTCAACAAAGTAAAGACGATCTGCAGTTTCGTGCCATATTCATACATGTACTCTTATATTTAGCAGGAAAATGCCATAAAAATTAAATTAAGAGGCGATGTGGTGATATACCCATAATCAGATACTTATCTATCAGGTATACCACTCATATTAAGTTTGGTGAAAGTCTATCAACTTCGTATTACATTGCAACTAAGTAACTTTATGAACCCACTGACAGATAGGTTGGACTAGCTGACGATATTATGCTTAAGAAATTTTAAGACCCATCTGTAAGATTGCATTACTGTCATATGTTAAGATTGGATAAATTAATCTGATGTTTATATACTCATGAAAATAGATTGAGTTGTCATGGATAATGGATGTTTATCTGAAACGAAAATGGCGTGGCTGTTTTACTTTCGGGTGATCGCGATATCATTGCTGTAAATAAAAAGGTGTAATGAAATTTAATGAAAGTATTAAGCGGTTTATCTGATTATTGGCCAGGGCAAGCACAAAATGCTGACAACTTTTACTTAATGTTAAAAGTAAATTGAAGAAATCTGCAATTATTGACAAGAAAGAAATGATCAACAGAAATTTTCACTAATATAGGTCCTGTGGAGCATATTGCATCCGCATAGTGTGGTTTTTCTTCTTATTTTCTCTTACCGTCCTTCTATATATCCCCTGAGACTGTGCTTCAGTGCCAGTGATAAGTCTATAATAGCTGGATAAGTACAAAAAAGCACAAGCATCCATGACTTAACTGGACGTGAGACGCTCATCACACTCACCCATCCTACCGCCAAATACGGGCACCTTTCCTTTCAGATACCTTGGCCACGCAAATCTTCTGCGGTGCTTTTATTGCTATCTCTCCCTCAAAACACCTTTTTGAGGGACGGAAGACTTAAGATTCGCCATTTTTTTTCAGAATAGCCAGCGGAGCAGTACACAAACGTATGCCGCTAAGTATCTTGAGAGATTTGTTCTTGCCTTATGGCCGAACCTTCGTAACTAGTTTTACCAATAAAGCTCGGAATGGTCCTCCGATAAACCCCAAGCTCCAGCCTTCATTACAGCGGAGGAAAGGTATTTTTTTCTGAACGTGTCCAAACCAAACTGTCCCTCGGATTTACATTGTGATAGTCTGGTGATGTCAAAAGGGGTTCCAAAATAAATGGCCAAAAATTGGTTATTAGGGAAAGCAAAAATGCGGTATCTCATAAGTTGCTGAGCCCTTATTAGGAAAGACAACGTTTACTATTTTCGAGCAGACAAATTTTCAAAATAAACATCCTACGGTAAGAGGAGAATTGGGTATTATCATTTTCCGAGGTGCAGAATGTGCGAATGCGAAATACTCCTCATCAATACCTTAATGTCATTTTTTTGACACAATCTGATATAAATTTCTCTCCTCCCAATTTTGTAGATTCACTCAACACAGACAGAAAAGGAATTTTGGTGAATGCTTACTTACCCACCAAGAAAGGTGGTACATTACCCACCGGGAAAGTGGAAGCACAGCCTATGCCAAGAGCAGGCTCGACCAGTGGGTGCGAGGTCTATTTTAAAAGGCGTGAATGATTCGTTGGGAAATAGTCTGCCCCTTTAGTTTTTATCAATCCAGTTCAATCTTAAAACATACACAATATTTTATCAGTTGTCATTTCGGAATTTTGGGATAAAAGACGAGTTCCCATCAAATCATTTATAGGATACATGTTAAATAGGCCTCTGGCCCGCTGGTATGATAAATAAATTTTCCAATAAACAGGAAGTCTTTCAACACATTCTTTTGCCATTTGTACCAGACTTGGATTCGGCAATCCTGTTGCAAAAACGCAACCCCATGCGAAGCTCAAAAAACTCTCCGCATTTTGGGTAACTGCGAACGATAGCTTCTACATGTGGTTGACGCGCTACACTCCACCAAGGAGTGGAGCGCAACCATAAACATATATCTATCAAGTGCATTGGGTAGGTACAACTTATTGGAGGCAGTAAGGGTTTAATATATTTCCCGCAGAGATTGGCATGACTTGGTAAGCTGACCAAGGGAGTAAAAGTCAGATGGAGTTTGGAATACCAGTAATACTTACTTCCTTTGCAGACTGTGCATCGACTGGACAATCTACTTAATTTGTAGGACAACTTAGGGAAACATATATGTTCGTGCTATTGAAGTCTAGTGTCTTCTGAATTGTGGTAAGCTTTCCGATGTATTTGATGAATCCTTTCCTCTGCGTCACTTTTCAACATTGAGTTTCGCTTCTATTATACATATATTCAGTTAGTCATGAAAAAAGTGACTGCTGTCAGGGGTAGTTCTGATAGGAAACTTGCCAGTACGTTGGTTTCGCGAAGCTGGTACTCCAATTCAAAGCTTCATTAGAAAAGGTATAAATCAAGGGGTGACAGTGTAAATATATAGAGAAAATTTCGAATTTCGTATTAAAATAAAAATAAAAATTCTTCATGAACGTTTGTCCCCGTCAGAAACGGAGTCGTCTCAGCTTGATCGGTTGCGTCATTTTTCTCGGTCAGAGATTTGATTTAGATGGAGTAGCGAGAATTTCAAATCAGCGTCCATCTTTGTCTCGGTCGGACGTTTGGTAATATCCCATCGGCATCGATGTTCAGACCAATCCTGGCAAGCGCATTGTCATGAGCCGCATGACCACAAAATCGCAATTTCTCTACAGTCGGTACAACCCCATATCGACCGTGGATGTGATCATTTCTGATGTGATGAAGGTGTGTTGTACCACTAGTCGAACGCAACATCTTCGTCTCTATTACCGCGGGGAGCCGTTCAGTGTTTTTTATAGTCAACCAACACCCAGCACTGCAGAGGACGACATGGCGAACAAGACTGCGATCGATTTTGGATTTGAGACGTTCGCTGATGTGCTGATTACAAAGAACGTCAGTTGTGGAACGCCATAACTCAAATCTCATCAAGGGAGAACTGAAATGAGAAATAGCCAGTAGCATATTTTCAGACCTCAGCATGCGGCAGCAAGCTCTCAGTGAAAGTTTATGTGTCTGTAAACAATATTAAGTAATCGATTAATTTTGTCGGATGTATCAAAAGTTGGTTGGGTTTTTGGTCAAACAGCTAAGGAATCTCAAGAATTTTTGATCAGGAGAAGTCTCAATTAAGATAATGATAATATACGAGCGCCAAGAAATGATCTTATGCCGTTTAGGGGTTTCTCTCACAATCAAATTTAGCTCTGACCTATTATGTGTTGGTTCTATTGTCATCGTTTCTGATAATGTATTCATGAGCTTTTTTGCTTTCTCTTCCAGGACCCTGTGTTTGCTTAATTTTATGTTTTTGTCTTCTGAAAACTTTTTATTGTTCTTGAAACGCTTGATCCATCCAATGTGCAGCATCTGCCAGTATATAGACGACTTGCGGTTTCGTTTAAGGCAGACGCAATGACTTATTGAGCACCCTGACCGAAGGGCCCCTTCGGTCCTGCTCTGGATGAAATTGAAGGTCGTCTATTTTTTTGTGTTTTCTGGGTTTTAGCTCGGAACAGAGGAGGCCGTGGACCAAAAAAGGAGAAAGGAATTTTCTTTTTAATTGGTCCGGCCCGCCATCAAGTGAATGATGAACTCAGGGCTATTAGATTTTCTTAAAAAATGTAGAGCTGCCAGTATGTTTCCTTGCTATATCATTGAGGACTCTTTGGATAAGTTTTCTGGACGACATAGGTTGCTTTCCATTGATTTCGTTGACTCCATAAGTTCATTAGAAATGCTATTGAGTAGGGCTTTTAGTAGAAGGGTTGCTGCTATTCCTCATAACACTGTCAAGAGTTCTTACTTAAACAGTGAAGATCCGATTTTCCGACCGCTAATTTAAAGAACTGGTTTCAATGGTGGATGATTCTTACATTTTACTGAAGAGTATTCGCGTCGGGGGGGGAGGGGATAGAATGTTAAAGAAAACGGGATAATATAGGGTTCGCATAATTTTTTTGGCTTAGGCTCGTAAAATTTTCGCCTCTAGCCCCGTTTTTCGCAATAATTTTCACTCCAGGACCGGAATGTCTCTCAAGGGCTCTATTTCCGAAAAAGATAGTTTGTCATATCGTATTCTTGGCGTGTTCTAATAAACGTATGCCATTGTTTTAACCTTTGTACCCAGCAACTTCAGTAAAACCCTGTCTGGATTTTACCCCCATGGGGACTGTTTTTCAGCCCCTAAGCCCTAACTTTCACCCTATCTATTGACCAGTATCAAACTTGAAAATTTGACATAGTGATAACTTTACGACAGATTTCCCTCACATGAGCCGAGAAGCAAAATTAAACAAAAATATCCTCACTCGGAATCGAGAATCGAACCTGGCACATAGGAACGATTATAATTCACTGAAATCTGAAGCTTGGAAGGGGATCAATTAACTGAAAGAATTGTAGCAGACATACGTACTGGAAGAAAACCCGGCCACGGTGTGGGCTGGCTCACTCACTAGACGATGGTTGGATGAAGGTTAGTTGTTTGAAGACAGGAAGGGCAGATGTGTGAATTTCATGGTGAATTTTTGGGTCTATGCATGATGAGACCAGGCACTGTTGAAGTCATGCAGTAGCGCTGAATGACGATGTTCCTGTGTTTCCCAACAAATAATGACTCGAAAGTGATAGAAATATTGTGACTGACTGGAAATTCGGCTGCCACTAAGCCAGTTAGCTAGTGTACGAAACCATCCTATTACCTTGGATGTCGGCGGGCAGACTATTCTGAAGTAAAAACTTCGGCATCGATAACGACTGATTAGATTTCTTCAACCACAAAACCCCAAAAATACGTACGCCGCACGCCAAAATCCATAAAGAGTGATAACCTAATACTGGAACTGTAGTTCTAGGAAACAGTAGGGGCGCGATCTTAAGTATGCATTTTCGGTGATAGCCATGCACTTTATTAAGATTTTGTGTAAAACAAGACCTTATTAGAATCGGTTCAATGTCTGTCTGTCCCTCTGTCTGTCTGTCACACTCGATTTACTTGGAAACGGCTAAACTAATTGTCACGAAATTTGGTAAGAACATGTGGTCTGTGAATGCTTTTACATACAACGGATGGCGTCATTTTGCCATGGGTTTATGGGGGCTTTCCATCCATGCATAAAGGGGGGTGTAATTTTTTTCCACGGAATGTGATCATGTGGAGCATTAAATGAAAGCGCTCAAGTAGTACGTTTCGAAACTGGTCCTATTTTTGATACTAAGTCAAAAATAGGGAAGTGAAGGCCCAAAATGTGTGCCCCGCGATGTCTAACAGGTCTCGTTTTCCGAATTTATTCTCTCGAAAAATCTAAAAAAAAATTCAAAAATGAATCCATACGAAATCTAGGCCTCAAAATAAATCCCAATCCCATATCAAAATTTGGTACTGTTACAAGCAATAATATAGTGCACAATTCTGGAAAGTTTAAGAAGAATCCAACTATTATTAACAAAGTTATAGAAAGTCGAAATTGGGTATTTTACGAGAATTTATCGCACTCTAGGACGTGTATGACGCTATCGTCGAACGGCGGAGTTGGAGTTTGGAAATACATATATCGAGGAATATTTTGAATTGGAGGTAGGCACGAATAGGGAAATGTGCATAGGACATTGCTCACCCAAGTTGAACACAAAACCTTTATACCCGAACCTTCCAGCTTCCGGTATTGCGACTTGTTTAAAGAAAGAAGAGTTTTTGATATTATCTAACTTTTAACTTGACACACAACTCTCATCCAAAAGTGGAGTCCTATACTCCCTTTGTCTTGGCTTCATGTCTTTCGGGTATGATTGAAAAAATAGAGTGAAAATTTACAAAAACAAAGAAAAAGTTTTCCGGCGGTAATATCCACTGCTTTATGATATACCTGATGGGTGCCAAGATTTGTTTTAGATTCGGTTTTAAATTTTAATCCAGAACCAATTGTTCCATTGCTTCATTTGTCGTGCTTCGTACCCAAAAAAAGAAACACTGAAGGAGGCGAGAAATGGTTCCCGAAATACTGTATGGGAAATGCCCAAACGACAAAGTAAAGGGAGAGCTGCATTTAGTTTAGGTAGTTTGGGGAATGTACTTCACAATGAGTTCAATGAAGGAGTTATCTGAGTATAAAACTTTCTTCATTAATTTTGACACTAAGGTAGTCCTAAATAAGCCTCCTCAATATATTTAGTACAACCATCTCCTACCTAATATCACAAGGAGGGATGGGGGTCCTGTCAGAATGCCTTTTCTGCACGTTATCCACCTAAATCCTTTCAAGCTAAGAAAATGTAACTATTCTAGAACAAGTCCATTCTGGATGTCAATGTTCTCTAGAGGATTTTGTACTGTAGATGGTGGCTTTGGGCTGTCATTATACCCCTTACTAAAGGCTTGTTGTTCTTTCAAATTTTTTGGCCGTGCCTAACGATACTCCCATTTGCTTTCGTTGCAATCGAGACCCTCAGGTATCTGAAGAACCGTGATTGAATGCAGGTTTAACTGCTATGAGTTAGCTGCATATTGCAATAAGGAGTTTAGAGGGGAGTCTAAAACCTGGGCATTATGGTAATATGATTAGACGATCTCGAATTTGAGAAGGGTTTGACAGGTTACTAATGCACTATAAATGCAGAAACGCCACAAAAGGAAATTCCTTCGATTCGGAGTCTCTGGATTCTGCACGGACCAAACCTATGACTACCACAAGTGAGGGTCCTAATCTAAAGGAGCCGACCCTCCTGTTGTACGGAATAAAGTTTAAAGAAGAGGAAGAAAAAGGTTCACTGAAGTTTTGGTGACATGTGTAACTGGTGTCTTTGAACCAGTAGACTTGCTTCTACAGCCAGTTTTTACCCCACCAATTTTGTCGTATTTTATTCCGGGAGAAATCAAATTTGTGGCAAAATAAAATTTTTGACTCCATTAGTTTCGTGCATATCTATGCCCTCAAACATCTATTCTAGGTGCCTTAAGCGCAAGGTGTTCTGTGAAGGTTACTTTCAAGTAATTCCAAATTCACTTTTAAACATTTTCGTGATTATCTCCGTTTCCGTTCCATCGATCCACTCGTAACCTCTATCTAGGGCCAGCTTCTGTTTCCGTTAATATATCATTTGAATGCCTAATTGACTCCACGTATTTTCTTCGTGGTTGGCACAATGCAACTGGCGAGCGTGGGTTATTGTTGCAGTTCATACCATTCACCTTCGTTGGCATTCAATGTTTTCTTCTTTACCGTCAAGAAAGAATGCTTTGTCTGTTGAAACCATTTCTTCGTTTTATGGCTTGCATTGTTATTGGCATAAAAAACGTGGAAATAAAAAACAATTCTCACGTTCGATTGAAATATGTGCTTGGTATTTGTAGAGATTTATAGGTAATTAGTTCGTGGTTAGAAAACTATGTTTCAGGGGGAGGGTGAGAAATTAAGATGGAGATAATTGGAATTAGAGGGAAAGATTGTTGAGGTTGTGCTTGAAATACTAATAGATTACGTGCATTTTAAAGCGGTTTTGAATGAAAAGTGACAACATTTCTTTGGGGTATGTAAAATACAACCCCCACTAGCTACAAAGCTCAAATGATTTACAGATAACCCCCACAAACACCCTTCACACAAAAGGGAATCAAATTAATTTTAAACGCCATATCGCAGGCCTTGAAACCACCGCCATGCCTCATCCCCCAAAAATTCCAACAGACCATCCCCCCCATTTCGAATCATTAATTTCATCGAAATTAATTTTCAATTTTCAATGTTGATTTTATCGGTGAAATGATACCGTCCACCACGGCCATCACTTTCACCACAAAAGCCACACGCAAGCAAGTCGATTTCGGTCACATTGACTGCAATAAAGTGTCCAATCAAACCAAACTCTCCCTCCTGGACCAAATAACATCATCGAAATTCAAAAACAGAAAACTGGCCCGTCAATGAAAAAAACCACAAATTTCTGTAATGATACTAATTCAACCATGCAGTTGAGTGATTTCACACGGAAGTCCTCCACCCCGCCGGACCTCTCCTCTTCGTGACCTCCGATCTTGTTCTCGCCTCCTCATCCCGGTTCGTCCTGGAACTTTTCATTGATTGTCCGTTATAGTTGTTGCTGAAATCATTAGGTGAAAATCAATGAAGCTTTTTATTTTACAATCATCCCCTGTTTCTATGGAATATCTCCTTTTTAGGGAATCCTTTAATGATTTCGACGATTCAAAAGTGTGAAGGTTCCCAGAAGGGCAAAAAGGTTTCATCCAATTTAGAACGGAAAATCAGAGAGTGGAAATTCTGGAGGGAAAAAGGTAATTGATTCAGCTAGAGTTGCGGAATTGATTTTTGTAGTGCTACAGTGATTGGATGTGTTAGTCTTTGATTATCGAATTTCGTTTGAGGAGTTTCCTGATCAATGAGGCTGTCTGTTGTCTGGCAGAAATGGTATGCCTGTCCTGAAATTGGCTACAGACGGCCGAATTTCAAGGAGGCAATAGTCTGGTGCACACCATCGATGGTAGCTCCACTTAAACGTTCAAAATTTCAAGGAAGAATTTCAAGAGTAGTTCCAACTTTTGCTCATCAAAAGGGGCAAACGGAATTTGGGTGATAGGAAAACTGTGGAAGAAGATCAGTTGCTAACATGTATTTATTAAGGAAGTTGAATTGACCATTGCACTATGCACACATTTTTCCATTACATTACACTTTCCATGGAAAGTTTCTGCAGCTTAAAACATGCGGAGACTGCATTGCTGATATTTGTTCACATAGTAGAACATGTTACTGCTCTACCGAATACTGGCGCCATGATGTTGCTACTTTCCGCACTCTGTTTTCATGGCTTGTCTATTAATAGTAGTCTCCTATCCCGGGCGACTTGAACTCGAGAATATGCTCAAATCCGCAAGATTCACAGGCAATCTCCTGTCTATGATAAGGGCTTGGTCTAAGAAGTTTGATAGGAAATTAATGGGCAGTAGTTAACACTCATCCTAGAATTGGCACGTTAGGAAGCTAGCCCAGATCATGATTCTTACTATCTATTCATTCCTCATAACCAATTAATTCATACTAGCTCAGTACGCACACCATTTATCCAGGACTATTTGAGATCCAGAGAAAATGCTAAGCATTCTCGCTAGGTCCAGCTTATTGTTAAAAATAAAACATAAGTTTTCCTTTCCGAAATGCTTGGTAAATGACGCCTTATTTAGTAGAACCAAAACCTAAAGATGGAGATGCAAAATTTGTCTGATATTTTAGTAGAGGATAGGTGCGTGCCGAGTTGAGGAGATGGCTTCGTTTGGGTTCGTTGTAAGCTTTCCAAAATAGGTTCGCCTTCTTGCAGAATGAGGTTAGAAACATAGAAAAGATACTTCTATTCGGACGGAATTTTAATGCCAGAGCCCTCGAATGGGGTATGCCTCAACCAGATTCTCGATCACACAGATTTTGCAGGTACCACTCCGACATTCCGACGCCCTGGTTGCGAGGGCATTATCCTTGATCGAACTTTGTGTCAGCGGTCCAACAATGGAAGGTACTCCAAGATTTCACGGTCAGTGACCATCAGTACATTTCCTTCGAAGTGACAAACGGCCCTTCTCAATGTTCTGCCATCCAGCAAATGCCTACCGGGTGGAACATCGGAAAAATCGACGCTATTGATCGCTCCTCTTGAGGGGTAAATCAGTGACAACTTCCAAATACAGACAGAAGAATTGCAACTGAAACACTAGTTCATTCAGCAATGAGCTTTATCACCGCAGCTTGTAATGCATCGGCTCCCAAAAGGAAACTGAATTCCGGGAAATTACCTGTGTACTGGTGGACGACTGAAATTGCAAGCCTCTGAAGAAACTGCTTCACACTTTGGCGAATCCCTCAGCAAGAGGTCAAGACGAGATGACGTTTGAATCTGCAGAATATAAGAATGAGAAAAAGGAACTGCCCCACGAAATCAACAGACAGAAGGCACCCTGCTGAGAAGAGCTTATCAACGACGTATATCAGGGGCGTCTCAGGGAACAGCTCATACCATAGTCTTTTACGAATCGAGATGCCTGATAAATCGCATTTGGTCGAAAATGTGGATGATGTTGTGGCACTGGTTACCACACTTACGGTTGAGCACGCTCAGCGCACACTGGGAATGTTGATACAGCAAGTAAGTAGATGGATGGTTATAAATGATAGCCTACTGCAAACCAAAATAGAAAATTACCCATAATCCTTCGTCTGAAGTCCGTCACTCATTTACTTAAGGACAGGAGTCTTAGAATTGTACGGCAAGGATTGGGGATTGGGATGGTAGAAAATTTTCAGCCTAAAGATTGTGATTTTTTCAAGTCGATTGCCAACAAATAATTTAACGGAAAATTTCAAAGCAGGCATGCCAAAACGGGCAAACCAGTCAGGCTGGTCTTCTAATTTGAGAGTGGGAGGAGATGCTAGCAACATCAAGTAAAAAATGCTACCGCAATTTCGTCCGGCCGCCCTCTACGGTTCTAAGTGTTGGACCTAAATGACAATGAACGGCGCCTGCCGACAATGGAGACGAAGATTTCGCATTGGACTAGTGGCCTAACATGCCATGATTGCATCCGAAATGAGGACATCCGCGATCGATACGGGGTTACACTGATCGTTGAACAATTGCCAGGGAAGCGTCTTCGATGGTCTTATCTTAATTCTTGTCATGTTATACTTAGACATCATTTAACACATTTAAAAAGTAAATCTAGGCTAACAGAAGATGCAATGGTTTCAAAGGAATGGTCGTTTTTCTAAAGCACGTAGTGAACAGAAAATTATGGGATCTAAATTTCTCTGATAGCACTTTGCGAAACCTCCACGTTCTCTTGTATTTTTTGAGTAGTCGAAGACTTTTTCAGATATCATATCTTCCCTACAGTATCATCGAGTCTACCGTCGTCAATGCATAAGGTGCTCTCAAAACAAAAGTACGAAAGATACGATCCTTTCATCTAAATGATGGAATATGCCAGTGATCACAGGAACTCATTGAAGAAGGGCGTAAAAGCCACTAAAAAATGTCCACTGAGCGTTAAGGCAAACAACTAAAATAGTTCACCTAAAAGCAAGCCCACGAGAGCTGAAGATTCCCAATTTCCTTCGCCTCGTATGAGGAAGGACTTAGTGTGGTAAAATCTCGGAAAAAAGTTAGTTATAAATTTGGAAATTTTGGAACTAGGTGTGTTTGACTACCAAATACTTATTCAAATTTATTTTATCCGCTTGGGTACATGCTCCGAGGGTTCCTGAAAAGCTTCTTTCTCAAAAGTTGCACTAGACTTCATACAGTGTTAGTTTGCGTTTTAATCTTTGCTTAAGGATTGTTGGACTCTAAGTTCGCATTGAATTCTTTGGTCAACAGACGAACTCACGTTGTGTTTGCGAATGTACGTAAGAGAACATTTAACATTGTGAACCACTTCGGTCACGCTTCTCCCAGGCAGAGGTTAGGAAGCTTCTGATGAGCTTCCTCTGCCCCGGACGAAACCGGAAGGTATCTTCGTCTTGTTTTCTTTATTCCTGACGTTTACGAAGGATAAGGCTTGCTGACTTTAAAGGGGCTCCTCTGGGTTCAGTATTGGGTATTCTTTCATGAAACGTGATGTAGGATGGAATGGTTGGGCTTTGCATTCTAAAAGAGGCGAAGCAAACCTCCTCGTGGACGAAGTGGCGTATTCTCGATGTAGCTGCGAACAGAAGAATTACTTAATGTAGTGAACGAAAAAATAATCAGTTCTGTATACGATCCAATTTTACTGAGAATGTACAATGTATTTAGGGCAGCAGTATGAAAATAGTAGTGGTTTTCGTAAGCAGAATTATTATACACTGCTACGCTGGGCTGCAGGAGATTTCAATTTTCACCGATAAACAACGCGTTCACCTAAAGCCATCCTGACACATTATTCGTAGTTGAGTGGATTATTGACTACGTCAAGCAAGCCAAGCAAAGCCAACGACTACATCTCTCTAGAACCACTTTGAATAATGAATTGAAATTCGAAAATGTTGATAAGTCAAGAAGTCCTAAATATGATGCTACCCGTTGGTTATTGCAGTGTAACTGACAACATCGAACTGGTCCCAAAAACAAATACGGTTTCGTCCAGGGTAAAGACAACTCATGAGACACTGCCTCATCTCTGCCCTGGAAGCAGCATGTAGCACCTGAAGCCACTTTCGGTCAGACGCTGATTCACAGCCACTTTCAGTTACGCTGCTTTCAGAGCAAAGGTTATGCACCGTCTAATGAGTTGCCTCAGTCCAAAAAGGATCCAAAAAGGTAGATTACAAATATGGAAGAAAGTTTCTTCCGAATTGATCCGGTCCAAAATCAACTGGATACGGACTTAGGACTCCCTCGATCTTCAAACAAAAATACTTGTCATCCCTTGTGGATTTTCAGTATTATTCAGAGACGGATAGGTAGAGGCACGCACAAGCAAATCGTCCAGGCCCAAAAACCTACTTCCCGCCTTCTTTTATATCACAGGCACTTTGATTAAGAAAATACGCATGAACTAATCCAGAAATAAAACCGTGCTTATCGCCTTTTTGACATCATAGGGACTCTCTAGATTTGTGCCTACTACAACTACCGTGGTCATTTTCGAACTGAAAGTAGTCAAAGCCAGCAAAAAAGGGACGTGCAATGCTCAAGCAAAATCAAAACCGCATGGAAACCTCATCACAAGAAATTGCCAAACCGTGACGTCTTTAACGATTTTAGGACCATAATCTATAATATATTACCATCCTTTTCGTAGTCTTTCTGACTTTTAACTTAATTCTTTCTATTCGTTTTGAGAATGATGGGGTCCTAAGTCCGCATCAACTTAATGCTGGACCGGACCAAATGGGGAGTAACTTACTCCCTCTTTCCTGGTCCACGGACCCCTCGCTTAGGGCTTGCACCCAAACTTTTCAAAAAAGTCAAGCGATGACGGCTTTACGGTTTCTTACCAGGGCAGAGGCAAATCGTCAGACGCTGCCTCACCTCTGCTCCTCATATCGTGTTCTACGAATTATATAAAGGAGCATTCAACATCTGCGAGCCGCTACGGTCACGCTGCTCCCAGGGCAGAGGGGAGGCAGCGTCTGACGATTTGCCTCTGCCCTGGTCAGCCGTCGTCGTAAAGCCGTCATCGCTTGATTTTTTTTTAATTCTTTCGTTTGTTCGTTTGTTTGTTTAAAAGGGCCATAAATAGAATATATTGTGACCTTTGTGGTACAACATCAGCTCTTTAGTACATCCAGAAGAAGACCTTCCAGGAAGCCTTCCTGTCCTGAAAACGCTGCCTTCAGAAGAATATCGACATTGGAGGGTACTATTTCGACGATTTTCGGCTAACTAGTCGATTATTATCAATAGATAAGTTCTTTCTAATGGGCTATTGAGCTCTAGTTATGCTACTCCCTGACTTCACTTCAGTCAAGTATGACAACGAAGGAAGTGAGGATTCCAGAGAATTATTGACTTTGATTTTCCATCACAACTCGAAGGAATTCCGAAAGAGATTGTCAAAACTACGGCCCAATAAATACCGATATATGATGTAGTCATAGAGTTTGAAGAATGGGTACTGCCATTTAAGGTTAGAAAAGGGGAATGGTTGTAGTTCCATGCCTCATATTGTATCTACTATCTCCTGAAGTATTTATTCAGACCTTTCTGAAGTATGGTCGTTCAAAGTTGAAGGGAACCGGAAAAGAAAGTCAGTCGAACTTATTTTCCGCATCACTTCAATTACAGGTAGATAACCCTACTATACTGATTTTCTCTAGGTCGTCCTACTAAGATTTTCATGTTCCTTTTCTTACGGCACAGTACAAGTATGTTAGTGCGGCCCACATGTCGAAAAATTTCGTGAAAGTCGGGTATCCTACGGGAATATTTGGCAAAAATACATGCTCATGTCAACAATGGTAGTAACATCCGCGTGAAACCTGGAACAAACCTAAGCACGCAAATTTCATTGCGTCCCATGAAGAAGGTCTTCGTCGCTCCGAGAGTAAGAATGGCATCACTTGATATTGTCAGTGGCTGCCAGAAGGATAAGTAGAGGAAACTGCTACAAAATGATACTACGAAGGACCAAAAGGTAGTGACAAATTCACAAGAAAATATCGCTTGAGTTCAAGTTTTGCGAGAGTGACTAAAGGATACGTGATGGAGCGGTAGACGTAACGCACCAATGTTGAAGGATGAGAGCTCTGAACGGCAGTCATATTTGACAATACCTATCAGCGGTCCTTTATTGTGTATGAAGTTCCCCCTAAGGCAAGTTTTTTTTGGCATTCAATCTAAAGGGCTGTTTGTGCGAAATTTGGTTATGGTAATGCAGCCCTGTAGGTGCCTATTCGCCATATTTTTAATAAATTGGAATGTCTGTGGCACCGACACAACTTGACATTTGCCGTTTGACCAGAGTAAGCAGTAAGTTTTCAATTTTCCGCCTGTCTGGAGAGTAGACAATCTCCAATTATAACTAAAACAGAACACGGGCTCATTTTAAATTAAATCATTCTGCAAAGGTAAAATAAACAAAGCCTATTTACTTCAACCCTTCGCTTGAAAACACATCTATCTAATTACCACTAATTTGGCTCTAGCTCCTTTTCCTTCTTCTCACAGCTACCTCCAACCCTCCTCTAATCTAATATATAAATTATTTCCACGATTACCGGAGCTAGTTCAAAGTTTAATCTTCCAGCAAACAACGGAAACATCCCTTAATTGATATTAATTCGCTATGATGCTAGCAAATACTACGCTTCACGTCCTTTTACTTTTTCCTGCTAGTATCCTCTTCTAACTTCGCCATCGAGACAGAATTCTTCAAGACTGCAGCCAGCTCACACCTTGACAACCGCAACCCAACGAAATATCACCAAGAGTAACACTTACCGTTACGGGCTAACTAACACACCCCTTTCACTCCCCCAATCAACGGAAATTATAAGAAGTTTTCCTCATAAAGTAAACAACAAAGTCCAACGAACTTTTTGGAAAATTAATAGCAGACGTCCTGGATCCTGTGAAATGGTTTTTTTCCTATTTTTTTTTCTAAGGATTTTCTTTCGCCCTTGTCTCCTCCCGCCAGTTTCTTGAGTTGTTTTTCTCTGAGTCGCGTTTTTGAGCGTTCAACGCGGAAGGAAATGCGAATTCAGGAAAAAAATAAAGTGTTTAAGGAGTTTGCTTAAGAGATTTTCTCGTTGTCTTTAATGTCGCTGTTAACGTCGTCCTGGACGTTGTCGGCGTCTCTCCAGAAGTTTCGCTCTAATCGTCTTGGCTACGTCGCGCGCCGGTCGTCCTTGTTCGCACTCTTACTTGTAAAACATAGAACGATTTAATTAGATTGCAAAATGATGGCGGAGTGTGAACGGAAAGAATTGTCCGTTGCGCAAGGAAGTGAAAACTTTATGGAAAATATATTCTTTTCGTAGTAACTAGTTTAGCCGTCAGCGATGCCGGGAACAGTGAAAGAGTTTTCCGTTGGTCGATTTTCTTTATTTGATCCAATTATGAGTTTAACTAAGTGGCTGTAAATTGCTTAAATGTTTTCGATGCTTGTTACTTGTTTTCTACACTTGATTGTCGAACAATGACGATAAAAATGTTCCAGGAAGCATGAAAAAGGGAAAATTGTAATGAAAGGGGATAAGCTCTGCTGTAGTACCTCCTTCCCTTACAGTTATGATTAAATCGATTTCAATTATTGGATGCTCTTTGTTTTTCTGTATCACTATAATTTTTTTACCAAAAATCAAACTTTGTCTAAGGATCTTCGGGGTTAATTTTTTGGCCCTACATCAATGTCAATAATCTTGATGACAGATGAGTTTAACAAGATCCTGTGGCCTGTCATACTTTGACCCAAAACATCAATTTATTGAGACCAACTTTTGTTGACCGTTTCATATCGATTGACTTCTTAGATAATGTGATTGGAGTCCTTTGGACTAATTTTTGAGGAGATATCTCAAGTCATTGGTCTATGCTGATAAACCAGCTAAAGTATCTGACTTCGAAGCCAACACTGGACATATAATCGGCGAAAATAAGGCGACTAGAATAAGTGCGGAAAAATTTGGTTGACAGGACAATGCTCGAAAGACCAAGGTGGTAATATGCTTAAAATTGTCAAGCCATGCAATTTCCGTGGCAATTGGTAACTTTATTGAATTTTCTATCTTCCTTTAAAATACCTCTAAGAAATTGCCTTTATCTATTAGACCCGGGTTATAGACGGATCAGTGCATCTCCTCTACAGGTAAAACCTCGTTTCCAATTTTCCATCCGCTGTTACGAGGGGTCTCTCAAAGAAAAAAATGGACGAATGTTGCTTAGACTTCGCCATTTTTATTATATTGAAAATATGCCTCCAAAATGACTGTCGCCTTTAGAACTGTATTGTCAGTAAAATAATATCCACGCTCTTAATGGAGGCAAAGCAAAATACCAAACATCTCCTAGAAACTAATAAGAGAAATAGGTATCCCAACCATTTAGGTCAATTGCTGTTTGCTAAGGATCATGAATTGTATTGAATGCATATTCACTAGAACGGCTTTTTGCTGGGGATCTCGAGTTATAAAATAGAACTGGGAGACAGAGACAATTTAAAAGGACTTTTTCCAGAGGACGTGAACTAAAAACGATCCCTTAGTTAGTGTTGGGAGTACCACCAGGTACTTACTAATTTGCTGGCAACCTACGAGTTCCTGGAAAAGAAGTGGAAAGCGACTGAAATGTATTTACTTGTTGTTCGTACATGATGAAGGTCTGGGGAGATTAACGTGAGTTAGTGCCGTTCAGTCATAATTCCGCGATCCTTTTTGGAGACGGATTGATCTGGAGACCACAATGAGAGTGTCGCCGTGACTGGCACAAAGGTAAGAGGGTATACTACCTGCAGACTCAGATTTATACCAGTGGATGCGAGGCCTATCTAACACCTGTGTGGCAACTAAGGGTACTGCACCTGAGTTGTACAGTGCAACTCCACGGTTGTGTCCAACTACAACTGCGATAAAAGTCAAACAAGGTCAACCGTAAATAACTGGGTCAGGAGCACATTCTCCAGGAATTCTCCTCGAGTATGTGCTCTGAGAGGGTCACCCCAGTTTCCATTGTACAAGATAACCTCTAGTAATGTTCAGATTAGTCCCACTGCAGCTTTGAATGTGATCCCCCTCCTCGAGTACGTGGAGACTTTCATATATGATTGTCTATGGTTATACACTAAAATTTCAATAATTCGCTAAGGAGTTACTGACTGTCAATGAAAATTGACGTTTCTGAACCTGCTGACCAAACTACTACAATAGTTTCCTTGAAAGGACAATGTAATATCTCGATTCTTACGTATGTACTCTGGACTGGATCTTTAACCAACTAAAAGTGTGCTGGCAAAAGTAAAGTATTAAACAACCACAAAGGACGCCACCCGCCAATAACCATTTTAACCCATGATACCTTCGAGTGAAGATTTTTAGGCTAAGTAAGTAGGGGCTACACTCCACAAAAGCTTTAGCTATGGAGTGGATATAGTATTATAAACGCGATGTAGCTAGAGAAATCAAGAGGGGAAACAAGTTTGAATTTTATTAAGAAAGAGCCGAACTTTAGGGGATGGTGGTGGACCAAAAAAAGTAAGAGACAGAGAGTTTATCGAGTAGAAGATCATGACCAAACTAAAATAAAATGTAAGCTCATTAACGATGCAATGGCTAAGATTGCTGGAAACCAATCACTTACTTTAATACTCCAAGTTCAAATCCTGGTTTGGTCATCGGTGATTGTGTTCATTTTGGTATATATCCCTTCGCTGTCAAAGAAGACAAAACCGTTGCCTATTTTTGCAGAAGCCTTGGGTTCCAGCCCAGAACGAGGGGTTTCTGGGCCAGGAGCAGAGAAAGAAAGTCTGTTTCCAATTGGCGCGGTCTGCCACAAAGTGGGCGTTGGGATGGCCAAAGAGAAACCTCCACGGGGTGATACCAGGAAACGTTGCATTTACTATCGTTTGCTGGCCGTGATGCAGTTGGCGGATGTCATAAGGCCTCGCACAACCGTTAGCAGCAGCTCTAAATTGTTAAGTGTTAGGCTAATGTACTATTACGCCTTACCTATTGGGTTCGTTTTGTTCTGTCAACACAAATCAAGCATTGGTACGAACACGCTGGACCAATAGCGCGATTTAACTGAGGGATATATGAGAGTTCGAGGGAAAAAGATGAATTTTGTCAAGTCTTGGGTATCGTAGAATGCAACCCCCAATACACGTGCAGTATCCAAGCATGCCACAACGACCTCCAATTTACCGGGGGACGGCATAAGCTGTTGGAGCTTAGAGTGCATTTTGAATCTAGCAGATCCCTAAAGGAATTGAACGGACGGTTGTACCGGCTTGGGAGCAATCATTAGCGAACGCATGTTTGCGTCATGGTCCAGGCATGCTTCGTATGCGATCAACGGTGGAGTTGGAGTCGAGGTGGCTGTGGTGTTAAACAAGTCAACCTGTCAGAGTTGCATCCTCGATGAAGGCTTCGCAAGGGCCCATCCTTCAAGAAATCTTCTATCTGAAAACGCAAATTTTTCGTTGAAGAAAACCTTACCAGGATGTATTTGTCTGAGGAGGCCGGGCTTCTCCTTTTTCACACTGTCTGCGTATAGCCGAAACCACCACCCCAATTGTGGATCCAGACTCTTAGCGAGCCAATTTGTCAGCTTCCTCATTACCGGAAACATTCAAGTGACCTGGCACCTACAGTAGCAATGTCCCGGTTAGTCATCCAAGTTTCATCAGCAGCTGTTGGCTGTCGCTGCATAGTGCTGATAACGTTGCCCAACTGCCCGAACAGATTTGAATGGTGCGATTTCGCCATTTTTATCGCAAGCATTCTTCTACTGCCAATGAAATGGCGTATAACTCCGCCTGGAAAATGGTTGTCATTTTTTCGAAGGGTCGGGCCAGTTCCAGAACACCCATGCGCCCGATCTTTCTTGCATGACCGACTCGTCTGTGAAGATTATAAGGTTTGTAATCTCAAAAAACTTGGGGTCATTTACCGACCATTCTTAGCTTTTAGAAATTACGATAGAATATGTTTTTTCAAAAACGAATCTGGAGACCATATGATCGCGCGGCGTCAAAACCACCGGATGTTTGTCAAGGAATTTCCAGATAGACGCACGACCATATGATTGACTGCTTTTACGCTGGTCAATGGTGTCGAGCCTATATGCGTCGTTGGCTGCTTGTCGTTTCACCGCCAAATGAAGGGGGCAGGCTTGGATAGCTTCGAGTGCGGTCAGCGTAGCACTCATTGATCCAGTAATACTTAGGCAACAGAGTCTTTTTATTTGGAAAAACTGCATCCTGCTGTTAGCAAAGTCCAGCCAGTCTTGGCCACCAGACGATCCGGGTTTTATTATTGGATCAAGTGGTGGTATCTATTGCCAGCCACTAGTTTCCCGACCTTTCTGAAAGCATTGTGACCAATAATGGAAACCTTGGAAAGAGGATATATTCACTACCACCCTCCCGTCCCCCATTAGTAATAATCCTAAGATTATTGGCGACTGATTATCGGAACAGGTGAATCTGACGAACACAGCTGGTGGGATGAGAAGCCCTCATTTGAGTATTTTTAACCAGATTTGTCCAATCATCGCACGCAGAAAAATTTAGGTTTGGTGTCTTTGCTCTTATGTTGTTGTTTTGCTTTGAATTCTCGGCCCAAACCCACCAATTGCAGTTAATAGCCCCGTGACGATTTCGTCCAGGTTCACCTACTTCAACAATTTCAGTTAGTTGATCCCATAAAATACAAAGCAAAAGGATCGAGATATGAGCATCGGATACTACCATCGATGTTGAACGATGGCTGCGCTTACCCTAAGATTTTCTACACCTGGGGCAATCGTAGTATATCCTCTTTTTGTTAACCATACAAAACTCTTCTCTTTTATGGGTTGTGGATTTGTTTAGCAAAAGTAGACAGTCGTATCCCATCAATATTTTATTGGTCCCATATATGAACTTTAGATAATTGGAAGTCTTACTCCTTTATGAAGAAAGTATCTTTTATCTAATATGTACATACCTTGTATGGAGATACTGAAGGCTTGGTAAGTAGCCAAAAATCGTCTTAGCTCTCCCTAATGGTGCCTCTGAAATATAGAAAAATCAAGTCAATATTGTCATTATGATTAACCGGTAGAAATAATGAATTTGTTCCTTCATTTATTAACTAAAATAAATAAGAGTAAAAAACTAGCCATAGTCGCCATCAGTTCAAGTGGTCCTTCACAGTATTTTCTTACAAGTAATCCTCAACAGAAAATATGTACTTCCAATTTTATCCAAGGCAATTGCGTTTCTAAGTCTCTTTCGTGTGATAACTTTCTGTTCCTTTGTGCAAGTATTATATAAAATGTGTTGTAACGAGGACCTGACTACCACCTGTGGCTACCACTGGTCTCCAAACCCAGTATTTTGCAGTGGAGGGGATCCATCTTAAATAATTCCAGGAACCTACTGCTGATAAAAGTGTACTAATATCCAGATGATTCATGTCAGCAAATATAATATTGAAAACTACACCCTTAGTTTGTTGGCTGATTACTGGAGAGAAACCGAGGACCATAAACCGAAAAAGATTCAACAATAATAAGATTAGTCGATTGTCGCATTTTGATTAGAAAAGTGACTAAACGGTGTAAAAAGTTGGCAGAAATTCCACTCCACTCCTGGCATGAGCTACGTGTATCATGGGAATGGGCGGTCAAAAAATCAGTTATATTTAGATTCATTCTGAGACTGTGTTGCATGAGGCGATCATTCCATTTTTGAACAAGTTGTTCTACTTCATTTTTGCTATGTGCGGCCAGGAAAACAACATCTGCCTAAAGCAGTGTATAGGGCGCTGGACGTAGGATGTCCTATGTGACAGCGCCATAACAGAAACAAAGAGGAGTGGTGAGAGGGCGCTTTCTTGATGAAAACCAACAGAGACCTGAAGCGATTTTGATGCACCTGCTCCATTTCGAACTTTACTTTTCGGATCGTGGTAGAGTAATTGAACTCAGCGTAAGACTTCCTCTGGTACTAGGTGTTGTGATAGATACCAGATGAGTTCATGGGGCGCACGTTCATGCAATATAAAGAGGGCGATGCTCCTCACGGTGTTTTTCCGTGAGTAACTGCATAGCGTGAATTGCGTCAGTAGCCCGCAGTTCTTGACAACTCCGGCTTGATTCACGGTTATTTCAACGATTTCGCGAATACGGTTGTCAAGAATACATTAAAAAATTCTGATGGTATGGGACTGTAATCGGATCGAACGGTAAACATTCTGCTTGACTACTTTTCTTGTTCCATATTGGAACTCTGGCACTTTCTGCCAATCAGATGGTGTTCTACCTTCCTGAATAACCTGATTGAAGAATTCACTGAGCCACAGTGTTGGATCCCAGCTCATTGCTTTCCAGAGCTCAGATGCGATGGCCTCCTTGCTCCACTAAAAACACCACTCGAGTTGTTATGGTTAAGTTTTAAGTGACTTCTCCGCTAACCTTATTCAAAATGATAATGAGAAAAGGATAGTCCTCAGAGAATCGTCCAACGAGACTTTTTATCGATGTCCCTTGTTATCGAAGTTAAATTATCGAACATCTCCTGCCAACGGCAAAATTCGCAAGGTTACTGTGGAAGAGGCGTGACATCATCGTTGTCGCTTATATTGAAAATGTGAAAATTCAGACATCGCGGCTTATGCATATCCGATAGTCCGAGCGAGTCACGACTCGAGCTATTTTTATGCCAAGCAGACCTATGTCCTCTGTTATCTCACCAAAAAAAATCGTAAATTGTGCCCTATTGAAAGACGGTTTTCCAATATTTAGGCCTATTTCATTGTAGCGCAATGCTAGCAAACCAGGTCCTCCATATCTGGACGCAAAACCACCATATCCAGAAGATAAGGAAGGAAAGTGATTGAAGAATAAAATACAGCCTCATGTTAAACGTCAAAATCTTAGTCGTTAAATATATCCTTAAACTATAGAGACCCTCTGGAACTGAACATCAACTGATTCATCCGACTGACTAATGGGTACTCAAACACTGTTCTGCTTCACGATTTGAAAATAAGGTCTGTATAAAAAGTCCTTTTATAAGGATCAGACCATCAGATTTTCCCTTCGAAAGAAGAACTGGTTGACATTTACAGATTTCAGAATTCCAAGAAATAAAAGCTTTTACCACATTATAATTTTGTAGAGATGAATCATTGGGACCGAATTAGGGGGTTGTTTTTGGCGACCTATCGTCACTGACAGAGGGATTTGTTATCGTGACTGGATGTCGAAAAACAGTCGACTCAACTGTGAATTAGTACCTCAGTCAAATCAGGGTAATAATCCCGGGCGAACACAACGCTGACCACATTGCCTCCTACAGTCAACTATAGTGCACCGTTTCGGTCTTGAATGAAGTGCTCTAACACACTTCAAGGCCCTGATCCAATATCAATTTTTGCGCCAAACATTGTTATTATTATCATTATTGTCACTGACGTCCATGGTAGAACATTAGTGTCCAATATCCAATGGCGTCTACAAGCCATAAAATTCACGGCGCAATGGTTGAGGGGGTAGCGCGTAAGCCTCTCAATCTCGCTGCCCTGGATTTGAATCCCAGTCGTCAGGTGTGTCCATGTTCGTCTTGTGTTTTGTCTCGCTGCTGAAAGCTTAACACTTGCACAGCGTTGAATGCAAATCTAACTGTGGGGATGTCCTACACTCCACTAAGGAGTGAATAGGAATCACTATAGAATTTAAGCCATTATTGTGGTAGCTGGTATGTTGCAAATAAGTTTACATTTGGATTGTGGAACATACCAAAATCAGTTTAAACCAGTTCTTCCATATATTGTAGGTTACAAAAGCGTTGATTATCACCGCACCTTGAGAAGAAAGCTTTGGCTGCCTCAGACGGAAAAAGTCGTATCCCAATTGGGTGTCCTTGATATAGAGTCTAGCTTGGCAGAGTTTACAGGACACGATGTACAGGCGAAAAAAGATTATGAGACGTGAATTATATGAAAACTGAATATTGTGATGTGACATATTTTCATCCCTATCCAGTCCGCACTATCAAAAGAGGGTCAGAATAGCATCAACGAAAAGGAATATTTGAAAAGAGAGGAGAAATAATGAAAGTTTCCCAAGTAGTAAATAGGTAATCAACCGAAAAGTAATGAAAACCAACTTTCAAGGACACTCCCTTAATTTTAATCCTTTTTAAGTTTCCAAAAGGACCTCTCCAAGGGCTTTTTAAATATAATTATTTGAATCGAGACCTTTCATTTGATATCCCACATGGATATATTCGGTGAAAAAAAATTAGCGTTCGTATATGGGGGCCCTCCCTCCTTTAAGTTTGACATGCAGCAATGTAATTCGGGGCATATGTACGGTTCACAGTTCTCACGGTTTCACCCAATATCAAGCTTGTCAAATTTCGTTAGCGGATGGATCAGATACCCGTGGATGTATTGATCAGAAAGCGGAAGTGGTAGTAGATAAGTCACACAATAAGGAAGGCTGACAACTTTATTGCGCGTTTTACCGTGCCATGAAATTTACTTTCCCAGGATGGTTGACGTGCAGTCGAAGATATATCCGAGCTTCTTGGAAATTTAGGGGGTGAGTTGGAGCACATTGCCAGGAACCGATATTGATTCTACGTAAGTGCTGTTGACGCGCCATGCCTCGTAAAGGGGCCAATGGAAACCAAAGGTTTTTTTAACCTTATCTGCAGATCTTTCTCAGACACAATTCTTTTGTCATTCAGGACTGTACCAAAGATACTGAAGGTCCTTGGGTTCATGAAGGTCTTCCGAAATTGCTTTAAGGGACAGAAAAATATTGACCCTTGACGCAACGCTGTCCCCGTTGGCCGCTGCGGGCTTGGTACCTTTATTGGAAACTGATGTCATTTAGTTTTCAAGTGTTAAAATAAGACTATTTGCGGGCATTTATTTGATTTTCTTCCAAGTACCATACCTCGAATTTTCGTAAATTTCGTTTATTTTTAAACGATCTTCGAACAGGCATTTCACTATGGAAAGACCAAGTATTTCCAAGGTCATCTTGCAAATACAAAAGGTTTTCTGAGTATGAAAGTTTCCTCGAAGTTAGCAGACATTTCATTGTTTTCTTATTTAATTTTTGGATGTACCTAAACTGGCTGCTATCCGACTATTTTTTTTTCAACGACGCTACTCAGACAGGTCTCTTCTTCCGGCTCCAAGAGAACTTGAAGCAATCTTCTTCAGGTGAAGCAATACTCTAATCTGATGAAGTCGGATTATAGATTTTCACAAAAACCACAAGCTGCTTACATCATTTTGCTTCAAGGAAAAATTCTTTATGGTATATGTGGTACATGGACCCTTTTCGCTTCGTGACGAGAGGAATAGATAACTCGATGAAGTGAAAGTATCCCTGCCGATCAAATTCTCAGCAAAAAAATCCAGGTAGATTGCAACGTACAACTAATGGATGATACTGAGATACTGATAGCGACAAAAAATATGGGAGCCAGCGGCAAAAATCCAAAATTAACCTGAATCGCGAAAGATTGTGGAGAACCCTGGGATTTGGGTAGCTGGCGGATATGGTAATAGGTACGGTATGGATAAGTGAAAGGCTCATATTGAGTATGCCAAGACCCATGGGAAACAGTAGCTTCATTTTTCTCAAAAGTTAAATACCGGCAGAATATTTTTAGCCTTCGAATTTTTGATTTATTATTTACTTTCTTTCCTTATTACACTCATAAACCTCTAATCATAAATTCCGCAATCAGCAATTAAGATATTTTTTTATCTGAAAAAGTAAAAAAGTTGCGTCCAGACTGAAGGGAAATACTCAATGAAAGTTTGCTGTATAATCGCCAATTTTATTACTGCATAATTAAAAACTTGGTCACATTTATCATCCAATATTATCTTTTTTTTTCGTCATTCGTATCTCATCTCATTTTTCACCAGCAATTTTCTTTCCATCTAGAAACCGGCCTGAGATATGTTTCCAATCCCAGCGAAGAAGACCAAAAACGCACTCCACTCCCAACAAGTTAGTATAATTTTTTCATCCGTACGAAAGTAAAAGTACTGAAAAGTTACCACGAATATAAAGATACTTGAGATGTAGACTTATAGATATCTGTGACGATATATCACCGTTACCGACTATAAGAAATAAGAGACGGTAAGTGCGGCAGTATAAAATCACACTTTGATCAGTTACTTGTTTTCCTATTGAGCTACATCAGAAGATGGTGACGAATGAAGACAGTTGGCCGGTGGTCATCTTCTACTTGACCATCGTCTACAGATTGTGGGTTGTCATCGAGATTCCAAAGCAGCTTTCTATGTGATGTTTTTCTTTACACTTTTGAAATGAAAGAAAAAAGAGTATTCCAAGTTTGTCTGGGGTTTTTAAACAGTCAATAGTGAACTGGTTATAGCATGTGCAGATAGTCTACAGTGTAATATTGAAAGAAATCTTGTCAACATATCTTAAGAGTTTCACCGAGACCGCTCACAGGGGCTATTTGAAAAGTGCCAAAATGCATAAGAAAGTTCTCAAGTGTGAATATTTATTGGTTGTGTTTGTTTTGAACGAAAGTTATGACTGAGATATTTGTCGTAATGGTATTAGGTTCAGATAGATGTAAGGTACTTCAAGTCATGCATAACGTTAGATAATAATGACTTAAAGATTATGCGGTAATAGAGATTTTTTGTCCCTCGTCCCAAAGAGTAGGTTTTTGAAGAGAAATATTATAATATGACTGGAGAAGAAGAAAACAAGTTTTTTTTTTCTAGAGATACTAGATACTCAGGAAATTCTTATATAAAATTTGAATTAATTATTTGGACTTATTGAAAAAAATCCAAATAGAGAAGCAAGAGCAAGAGATCTTGCTATAGTGGTTGGGGTTTAGTTTCTGTAGAAGAAATAATAGAAAGCAAGGGTTCTGAGTGTTTGCCGACTATAAAAGACAATGAACGGTGTCTTTAGGTAATGGAGACGAAAATGTTGCATTGGACTAGTGACGTGACACGTTTTGATCACATTCGAAATGAGGATATCCACAATTGATATAGAGTTGCACCAATGGTGGAAAAATTGCGAAGGAGGCGTTTTAAATAGCATGGTCACGTAATTCGCGCTAACGAGAGTTCACTCGCCAAGATTGGTCTGAACATCGAAGTCGATGGTAAACGATCAAAAGGCCGACCGAAACAACGGTGACTTGATACGCTGAATGGGAATTTAAAAGCCCCGTGGTCGCATCCAAATCAGGCATTTGATAGAACCAAATGGCGAAACCGATCATGACAAGCCGATCCCACTTGTAAACGTGACAAAAGCTAAAAAAATTGAAGGAAATTAAGGTCACCCACACAATTTTCTCCCCACGCAAAATGCTTTTGACCCCGGGCTTGGTCTTTCTTTCTACGGCCCTGATGAAACCACAAAATGTGTTTGAAATGTATGTTTTCATGCTTAAAAAATCGGCAACAGAAGCTTACCAAATTTCTCAACGTTACTCTCAAGGAAGATACTAGGGATTGTAAATACGTTTTCGTTTGATTTAGGCACTGGAGAACACAGAACGAGCGTGTCCTTCATCATCTCTAAACGTGAAAAATGTTGAAGCATCCGCCGTTCTACAATCAATAAAGTTTCAAAGCAGACAGGCGTGATATGGGGCTCGCGGGTTTTGACTGAGGACTTGCAAATGAGACGTATTGCCGTTAAACTTGTTCTTCGTCTTCTAAACGTCGACCAAACACAATTAACTTGGAGTTACGAAAAAGAGGTACAAAGTGATCCAAACTTTTGCTCCGAAATCATTACAAGCGATGAGAGTTTGTGTTATGGGTATGACCCTGAAACCAAGTAAATGTTAATCTTTTGACAGACTCCCCTTGATCAAAACAACAAGACAAGTGTGGTCGAATTTGAAGACGATGGTCGTAGTATTTGTTAATGTACCTGAAATTATCTGTCAGGAATTTGTTCTCCCTGGCCAGATTGTTAACCAGTACTTTTATTTGGAAGTTTTAAGATATCTGCAAGAGGAAGTGCGGGGGAAACGTTTGGAACTTTAACGATCCTTACCGGGCGAGTTACTTCATCACGCTAACGTCCCGGCACATACAGTTTTACTAGTGAACCACTATTTGGCGTATCAGGGGCGTTGCCGACCTTTAGGATTCACCACACCTAACGCCTTGCGACTTTTCCTTCTTTCCGAAAAAAAAGGTAATCTTTTGATCATGAAAAGGTAGTCAAAAGAGCTTATGAACCGGGCACTAAATGATATAACTAGTTCCAAAGATGCTTCAAAAAGTGGGAAAGAAATTTCGGGGCGAAGGAAAAGACAATTTTTCTTTTCTATGCAGTCGGAGGACACTGCTTGCAAGAATGATTGATCCCGGCAACGAGGAAGATAGAGAGAGAGACAAGTAACCGGCTTTTTGGATAAAAAATAAATAAATTTTTTATCCACAAAAACCCGTTACTTGTCTCTCTCTCTATCTTCCTCTTTGCCGGGATCAATCATTCTTGCAAGCAGTGTCCTCCGACTGCATAAAAAAGAAAAATTGTCTTTTCCTCCGCCCTGAGGTCTGCCTATTTTGGTTGGACTGATACTGACTTCAGTTGAATTCCAAATAGATGAATATATACTACAGCGGTTTACAAAGGTGTTCTTTCATAGACAAATGTGCCTCCTTTAATCTGCAAAGGAACTACAGCCAAGCAGCGATCAAGGCACTTAGGTCCAACCAGGTAAACTCTAAACTGGTATGGGAATGCCTTGAGAGACTGAATACACTCGGCTCGTCCAACAAGGTCTGGATACTTTGGGTTTCAGGCCATGCTGGGTTGGAAGGCAACGAGGCAGCGGATGAACTAGCCAAGGAGGGAGCAGGGATGCCTTTACACGGGCCGGAACCCTCTTGTGGAATCGGAAACGGTTTCATGGCTATGAATCTAAGAAATGAAGAGAAACGGTTGAGGGAACTATATTGGGCGGGCCTACCAGGAATGGAGAAACTTCCAGGGTACTTATTGGGGATACGAGCCCATGCGTACAAAGGATTGCTTAAACCTCACCAAAAAGAACCTCCGAATCATAGTGGGAATTCTCACTGGCCATTGTCGGCTGAACTATCACCTAGGGAAGCTAGGGATATCTACGGACACTGCCTGCAGGTTTTATGAGGAGGAGGTCCTGGGACAGTGTCCGGCACTTGTGCAAAGTAGGCCGAGACATCTGGGAAAACACTTAATACCAGATGCAAAGCTGAAACATCTGGAAGTGGGGAACATACTAAAGTTCCTAACGATTACAGGCCTGCTTGAGATACTATGATCAATAGGTACACTATAACCAGTAAAAGGGGCACAATAGTTCTTCGAAGACGCGGTGCGACTTTCCCTTAACAGAATAATAATAACAAAGGTGTTCTTCTGTCGGTTTGCGGTTGAGGTCCCCATCAAATTACGGCCATAAACTCTTCAAAGACCATCATCTCAATAATTTTAGGATAGAAGAAGGAGGCTCTCACGTTTGCGCAAGAAAGTAATTGCTATTCAGTGACCAGTTTTTCTGAAGACTACATGGCTGATGTCGGACAATTGGACAAATCAATGGGATCAAGGTTTTTTCTTCAGGTAGCTATTTCCAGGCAGCGCCGGCTAGTTCCTTCCAATTATCTTCTTTCCAGGCAAAACAAACTACAACTTTGCTGAAAACTATTCTGATAATCAAATTATGTCAAAATTCTATTAAAAGTTAACTTACTAATGCTTGCGGGGAATGGGAACGTCTGGTAAATTATTCTGACTGTTCAGTTTGTTTGTAAGGACAGTGTAAGTTTGCGAAAGGACTGAACAACTTTCCGGTTGATCATGGTAAATCACGAAAGTGGAACTATCCCAAAATCTATAGGAAAGTGGAGAATTTGATTGTTTAGGTCGACGAGCACCTAAGTGCAGCTCTTCTGGAGGGTTTCGGCGACACGCTCTTGTACGCCCTTCGGCTCGGCAATATAGTGGGTTGTTTTGGACACTTCGGTCCAGTCGCACTTAGCTGCTGGCAGACCTACATGGTCCAATTCACCATCTTTCTTAAGGCGTTGGGGCAGCTCTGGCCTAGTAGTTGACCATGGTCAACTCGAAGGGTCATCCTGGCCTCACGTATACCGCAATATTTTTTTGGTTCCTAAGTTTTCATCGGGGTGCAAAATTCCAAGTGCTCTAATACACTTCAAGGCCCTGATCCAATTGGATTGTTGCGCTAACGATTATTATTATTAAAATTCCAAAAGTATAAATGTCTTCGGCTTGTGTGGATTTCATCTGAAATATTCAGCTTTTTTTCTGGAATTTTAGGTTAACTTAGAATAGAACACGTCATAGAGCAGAAGTGCGGCTATGGAAGGTTCAGTTTCAGCTATAAAATGTTTCATGCTTTTTCAGTGTCATCTGTTGATCTGGGTATACAATGGTTCAATATATCCTCGACTATTCAACACGAAGTGATGCTGACATTTTATGTATCAGAATGTAGTAAAACTCGCGTAAGAGGCGACTCTAACCTGTTATAAGTGACTTAATAATAGGACTTCCAACACCACCAAACTTTCCCGAATGGTTCTATATAAAATTAACTTAAGGGTGAAGTGGGGTTCTTTTTCCTTCGGCTGAGTATTATTTGAGAACAGCTCATTGAAATAAGTGGCCACTTTTTATCCCCTGCATTCCCTCTCTCCAATTTACATCAAAACTACAGTTTTTGAATCCTCCTCCTTTTTCACGTACAGGGACTCTTCCCTCCGAGTGAATAGGCATAATTGTATAAACGTTTTTGAGAAAGGTGCTTGTTGCAGGCACTCTCAGAGTAAACAGATTTGAATGAGGTCCAATTTCTCTTTAAAAATTTATATTTTAGAAAATAAGGGGAACCATAGCCCAAAGTAGTCAGGCAACAGTAGGTGCATCTTATTGTATTCCAATATTGGGTTTACCACAAAACTCCAAAAACGAGGACGGCAGTTGGCTTCAGTAATTGGCCCACCATGGGTAATATCCCTTGGTCTGCCAATATTGATAATATCCTGCATGCATTTTTTCAAATATGACTCAATCAATGTATCCTTACCTTAACTTTGAAAAAGCCGTACAAATGCATATGAAACAAGGAATCGCTTCCAGTTTTTACTCAAACTTCCTGCAGAGGGCAGCGGGCTCCCCCAATTTTCTCTAGATGATTCTGCTTTGATCCATTAGAAATAATATTAGAGCAGTAAGCCTAAGTCGGAGTGGAGTGAACCAGCTTCTATTCTATGCGGTCAAATAACATTTATGCTTTCTATATATTTTGGAGAGTTTAGGACTCACACAACCTTAAAAACCTTATTAGATTCGACTTATTGTCTATTCACATTTTGGTCTCTCCATCTGTTGCTTTTTCAACATGATTATGCAGACTTGGAAGATCTGGAAGTTACTATGTCCGTAGCAAATTTCCTAGCCAACATAACCACCCTTCACAAAATTTAGGCATAACTTAGATATGCCGGAACCGTGATTTTGAATCCTCTTATTACTTCAAAGTAGATTAGGTTTAAATGGCCACTTTGATAGAGTCCCTAAATTGGGCATTTAGGTTTCCTCTAGCGAATATTGTCATCGTCCGTGGGGTCTTTGGTTTTCTCGAAGACTAGGTGAACAATTTACAAGAAATGCACCACTAGATTTCTACCTGATAAAGGCAACTTCTGCAGAAAGATAGTGGGCGATGTCCACAGAAGGAAGCGTCCTTCCCAACCTCATCTACACATGGAGAGGATTTTCCATTTCTTTGTTTTTCCTCATAATTGCAATGATGTTCGTTAGGCAAGAAAGCATCCTGCTTTTCTCAGAATATTTTCGGTGACAACTTTTGATCCAAAAACAGAGAGACCAAGAGGATTTATGGTTTCGTCCTTAATCTCTTCGAACAGCTATTTAAAGGTGTCCTCATGGGCACCATGCAGTGGAATCTCAGTGCTACAGGGTAAAGTTTTGCTCTAAGCTTGAAAAAATCATCATGGAAATGTTTTTAAGTGGTACAATTTGTTCCAAGAGCGCAGGTAGCACGTCAACATACTATGTGAAGCGCTTATCTCTTAGGGCCCAATCAATATTCGAGGCTGATTTAGTTTCGCTGAGGCTTGAATAAGCCTCTGAAAGATGATTTTTTTGAAAACCCTGTGTGTTGTGTAGGTTGAGTCTCTTGTAAGATTAGTTCGCTGTCGGTGGATGACAGTAAGAATGGTGCCTTCATGATGAAATACGTTTTCTGAATATGTTATATAAGTTTTACGTAGCTAAAACTGACAAGACGGGGATCCAGGTAGTTTTGTTGACACATGTTTGGCATGCACAATATTAGAACTCCTTCAAACTAGGCACTGAGTAGAACTTGCCTTTGATGTCTGCCGAGTATTCGATAGAAACCCTTCCATTGCTAGATGTGTCAAGAGTTTATTTGCCTCTTAAGAAACAAGTTCGCCTACCCTGGCTGTCTTTTCCATTTAATTTTTCTGTCCTCTAGAAGGTGTGGAGATAGTATTTCCGGTTCTCGCATTTAACTATCGCTAGGAACCTTCCTTTTGGTGCCGAATAGAATTGACAGTTCTATATTTTTTTGTTAAGTAACCAAAAAACAATGGGCTTGACAATTTGACAATTTGTACGTCCGCAAAAGGCGGAAGTGGTAGTCGATAGGACACACATTAAGGAGAGGCGACAATCGCATTGTGGGCTACTCTCCCAAGAAGGCCGACGGGTGAGTTGCCCTAAAGACACTTGGCGCAGAACAATAAAGAAAGGGTGCGGGCATCTCAATCCTGCTGGGAGCTGAAGCGCATTTCAGGTAACCGCGAACAATGGCACGCTGGTGTGGTTACGAGCTCTACCCCAAGAAGGGTGAATTGCATGTCTGCCATTTACAAATATTGATAATTTTTAAAATGCATTTTGAAACTATGTTTCTGATTTGCTACCCGAAAGGATCCAAAGTATCGCTTGGTGCGGCTACCAAGCACATGGACAAAACTAAATTCAAAAGAAATCCAATGGCCTGAAGCACATCGTAGAAAGAGGAAGACGAGGTCATGGCAATGGTTTGGCGGTAACAGTCTTTTGACTGTAATCCAATACAAAATGTTTGGGAAACTCAAATGGAAAATCTTTACTAATTTGATACCGTTTGCGGGGTATGGACATCCTTTTCGAACTTGTATGCTCGATATCTGAGCCAAAGTATGTCATTGACGTCACTGGCAAACAAATCGATAAAATGAATTATTGATTTTCCAACGGCCAAGATAAAGATGTAAGTGAAAACATGTGCAAACAAATTCAATGGCCGAATGTATTAAAGAAAACCTCTGTGCTTGTGGGTCTGACAGGCAGGATTTCGTCCGACATTATGATTCACAAATATCCGTAATTTAATAACCAGCTACCAATTTTTCGTCAACTAAAACGAACAAATGAAAATCAAGATTCACCAGTTCCCTAATTCTGATCTAATTTCTAATAATGAAGTTATGTCACCGAGGACAATTTGGCAATATGTCATCCTCATATTCATGGTTCAGACGAAACAAACATCATTTTTGAGTCTCCAGCTGCCAAAAGCTATTAAGCCAACTGTGAATCACCAGTATCTCTTCGGACCAAGTAAAGTAGTTTAGGCCTTCTGAGGACATCGGTTTTCGATTAATGATTGATCGTTTTGAACTCCTAGAAACTGCGATCCCTTAAATTAATCCTTGCTTTATCATTTCTATAGAATGCACTGAGAGCTCCCATGGGCTGACTGATGAAGAAAGGATTATTCACTTTGAAAAGGATCCTTTGAAAATGATTGCTGTAAAAAAAAACCAGGTTGGGGTTTTAAAAGTAAATCGCAGTTGTAAATAAAAACTGTGATCAGTTCCTAAAATTGAATTTGACAGTTCCAAACATATGGACAACAACTAGCATGCATATATCCTTTTACCGGTTGTTTCATAATAATTCGTCCTTAACTTTGACTTGGAACATGATTAACATCAGAAACTCAGGATAGAACAGTTAAACCGCCAAAAAAGATTAGTTTTCGTTTTAATTTTTTGGGACCTTGCTGAGAGAATTGTTCCTAGTTCTGCCTTTGGCAACTACACGTTTGACATTTAGAGAAAAGGAATTCTATTTCCACTTAAGAGGATACACTGCAGTCAATCTAGCCTTCGACCACTGCCAAACAGATTTTCCCGCAATGACAAACGGTTTATTTTCTTTATTTTCTGAAAATTCATAAGAAACTTCCATTTTCTGCACAATCTACTGAGAAGGCACGAAAATATCCTTTTCAAACTTTATAAAAAAACTTAATCCATTTTACATTTTCCTCCACCACACAAATACCGGTCAAACTAATATACAGAAGCCTTCAAAGCAGATTACATTTTCTCAACTAAAACCTTAATCGAAACCATCATCTCCCTTAAAGTATCCATGAAAACGTTGTCCTTTTCATCAGCAAAATTTCCACAAGTCCATTTTATATTCTTTTCTTTACACAAATTGCAACAAATGCAAAAATCTACATTGAAGCTTTCCAACAATATTTCCCTTTTTCAATGTACCGTATCTCTTGCTTGGAATGCACAATAATAGAACCAAAACGATTTATCCACCACAGAAACGGACCTTAATGATCAAATGTAGAATTCCAAGCTTTGAAGCTTTCAAATATTATCCTTTTCATGGAAATATTATTGTTTACTAAAGTAAACCTTGAGTTTTTCTCTGTAAGAAAAACCAACAAAATGGAATTTAGTATGGTTTTACCAGTTCTTGGTTTTGAGTTGGTATCCATTTTATTGTATGAGGGAAATTGGGACGAAATGGAGTGAATTGTTTTCAAGGAGAAACATAGGTACATGTACGGTTTTGGGAGTGAATTTTAAAACAGTGATTCGAAACTTGATGGTAAGGATCATAGATGTGGCATCCTTTTAGTTCTATACAAAGTCAAACGATTTGAGAGTGTTTGACATTTAATGCCACCAGCGCACATTTCACCGAATAGTTTTCTACCCAACGCATTATTTACCCAAATCATGAAAGCGGACATTAAATGTAGAGAATGAGGGCATTTTAACAAAAATAGTGAGCTGATCCACTTATTAAAGGAGACTGCCCTTTATAACATGTCTGGCTACACATCCTCATTAAATGCCTAAAAAATATCCTGGAAGAGTAGATAAAAGTTCACCGATGATTGACGACCTTCTTTTGAGGAACTGGCAGCTATTGTCAGTGCATAGAGACAATCGAATTGAGCTTCCTCAAAACGTAAACTCTGATGCCTAATGTATAAAAAATCTCAAAAATCTCATTCAGGTAGCGATGACCAAGGCTAGATCATTGGCTGCACCGACCTTTTAGAAAGAATGCATTTGATTGCATGCCAACATGGGTATGTACATGCATTCCATTGCGTTGTAATATATGAAGAAAACCTGTCAATGATTATTTTATTCCCAAATCTACACAACTGTATAGTTATAAAACTGAATAAGGGTAGCGAGAGATTATAAGGTTGATGAACTTTGGGTGGAAATTTTGCAGCTAATTTGATTATTTGAATGAAATTAATTAACAAACAAAAAATATCAACAAGAAGGACAGACATAAATTTGAAAATTTTAAACTTCATTTCTTTGAAATTAAAGAATTTGAATATGAAAATGGTATACGCAGCCTGAAAACCTTCCCATAAGACATCACTTAGATGTTAGGCACTAATTTCTACCATTCCCAACAGTCAGTAACCTTCCCAGATTATTGTTCAGGAAAAAGTCGCTTTATTTGGTAGCCAAATTTTCGGAGATGTTCTTTGGTAAACACTGGACAAGGTGATTTTCCCAATTTTCGCACTATAAGTTGTCAAACTGACAGCAACGCAAACACCCATTTTGGAAATAAAGCAACTTAGGAAGAATGCAGATAAAGTGAAACCGATCAAGAGTAAAAGTTTACAGTAAATTATCATCCTTGACTTGCTGCAGGATATCCTTAATAATCCTTTTCTGAACGAAGCAGGTACATCCTGAAGAAGTACCTGACTAAATGCGAAATTAGTCTCTGATGCCACAAAAGTGGTCGCTAAATAGAAAATCCCCGAATTAGATCGTGGAAACGTAGAAACAAAAGAAATTGCCGCTAATTCAGAAATCGAGGAGGCATTTGACAGACCCTCTGTTTTGACAGTCTTGCGTACCTGATAAACACAATCAAGAAACCAGACTACTGCCGACTCCAGTCCATTAAATAAATAGTTCGAATTTACTAGGGTTCAGCCTCTTATCCTCTAGATAATTTTCCGCTAGATGCCAAAGGCATTCAAGATGTCATACCTCCTATGAAATAGTAGGTTTTTCTAGGAATCCACGTAGCTTTCTAAGAAATTACAGTGACATTTCGAGGAGAAATAGATCGTCCTTCTGACCTACCTATATAAAAGTCATGTAATTGACGGCGCAATATAGGAAACTGCCAAAAATGCTCAAAATATAGGTGGCAAACTCAAACAAAGAGCATTGATTACGTTGAACAGCTTTTGGTGTCATCGTTGATGTTTCTAATTCCATTCCCCCACACGTCTTTCAACAGTGACCTGAAATAGGGGAATTCACTGTATGACATATTTAGTCAACACCCTTTCTTAATTCCAAGCTCAATATGTTGCATTCCAACCCCGCATTGGATACTGAGGTAGTTGTTCCATTGATTTCCGAGTTACCTATTACAGCATCCAATAAACAGGAGAAGAGACGATGCTTGTTTTCTTGATTCCTAGAAAACGCTAGGTCATAAAGGGGAGGAGGGAAATTCTGCTGAATATTGAAAGGAATTTTTAATCTTTTTCTGATCACCCTCTATTTGATCATATTATTGGGGACAACTTGCCAAAATGACCCTAATTTGTCCTGAGAATTTTCACTATTTCAAAAAATAATAAGCGAAGACGGCTTTACGATTTCGTACTAGGGTTGAGGTAACTTCTCTACCCTAGGAGCAGCGTGACCGAAACGTTTCGTCGATGTGAAGCTTGGTTGCGAAGCATAAAACAAGAGGTCCGTTGAACCAAAAAAAGTAAGTTGATTGCTATTTCCTCCGGTTCCACATCAAGTGATTTGGGCTTTTTCATTTCCATTTAAATTTCTTCTTTAAATATAAGAAAGAGTGCATCGTAAGGACTCTGCTCACTCTGCTTTCGTCTCAGTCGCTGGTAACTTTGAAAAAAATGATTTTACCTTCGAATGAAGAAAATTTTCAGGTCAGCTGAATCAGCGAAAAAATTGGAAGTTTCGAGCGGCCACATGAGGTAAGGAATGTCAGACACCGTATACACTGCTTCACACACATGATAAAGGTGGTGTTTCCTTATCTAAAACCAAAGTTGATGGAAAGCAATTGATGGAACAGTTGAAGGCGAAATCTGGAGAACCCAAAGTGTTACACGATCATCCCAAATGAAACCGGCATAATCAACATTGGTGGCTTCAACGAATGGGGGGCAGTTGCCTCATAAATTTTCATTGTGAATTAGCAGAACCTTAATGAAGTAGCGCTTCACAGGTGGTGTCCTTTGTGCATCAATGAATATATTAACTTCAACTGTTTGCCCTAACATCCTCTATGGCTTCGAAAGTTAGGCAACAGGTAAAAACAACGACCCCACCTCGTACTTAATACACGCTGGATTAAATTGACTTGAAAATGAAAGTTGAGCAAAAACGGCCAAAAAGGCGATAAAAATATTGATCTTGATCTTGATCTTCTACCCCTCAACTGCGCTCTGTTGTTCTGAATTTACTCCCACAAATGTGACGTGCCCGATCTAGATGGACCAAGCTCAATACCAAAAGAGCCAAAGGTCTAAAAAGAAGAACTTCTAATTGCACATATAGCGGTCGAGCGAAGAAGACTACAGACAGGAGGACCAAATCGAGTTTCAAGGCGGCCCGGAATGCTGTTGCATCTACGCGGATTAGTTATGAGGCAGCTAATTGGCGAGTGTGTCGATGACACCTAGATAGTTTTCTTGTGTATGTTTCCCAATCCCATGCATCACATATACGACGCCAATACCATAAAAAATGCGTGAAATTCTTCACGCGCAAGTGATTGAAGAAAGTGTAACATGCTCAATGCTTTTCTTCCACCATACAAATTCAAGCAATGGGCTTAGATATGAATCTCCTACATGTAATCATCTTGGTTAAATCTTTTTGTCGCAACCATCCCTCGAGGATATTGACTCACTTCTTAATCACCACTCTTTGCTCACCTGTCTCAAGTGAGACGTATAAGTGTGTTCCTGTTAAACTCAAGAAAAGAGCCTTAATTTCGTCTTCCTTGATATTCCCAATTAACTGAACCGCCTTGCTTGAATTATTGGCCGATTTAGTCTCAAATTATTCATATTGGGGAATTTAACCCATTTAGCTGCTTGATGCGTGGAAACACTTCCGTGGAAATGATTTCCCTCGTCTCTTTCCTGAATCGGGCGGTATTCCTTAATAACCCGGTTCACTTGTGTTACGAGGATTGGTCCTGATTCTTCTGTAAGTCTAATTCTTGAGCTTGTCCTTTATCTGATTTTCATAGTCCTCTTTGTCCAATATATATGTAGTGCATTCTCTTTGTTCGCTTTAATGCAGTAAGCAGGTTTTTTTTGCGAGCCCCTTGATTATCCTCTTCTCCCGTGTATTTTCAGTATTCCTGCCCTTCAGTATTATTTCCTTGATGACATCCGTGGTTACAGCTATGATGGGCACCTTTTAATCTGAAGTGATTGGTGGTGTCGCGGAGTATGAATGGATTCTCGCTTCTATGTCGACGATGTATAGTGGAATATTTGCTCGACCTCGGAACGGAAAATTCAGTTCAGTTTAGGAGTTTCAATTGCTATTCTGTGAAGAACTGCAGACGTTTTTTACCACGAACTTGCCGATTTGATGAAAATTAGGTGCTGGTACTCTCACCCGGGTTTTGCTTCCTTTCTAGAACTCGAAACCTCTCCTTGCTTCTCTTTTACCTTTCGCATCTTTCTACTGTTTTCACTTTGGTGAGAAGTAACGGAAATGCATCGTGCTATCGTCAGTTTCAGATGAAGCTGATATGCCTCCTAGAATTTTTCCGTTCAGCCTTGACCTAAGGCTAATGCTCTGGGATAAAATTTCGTTCCCTATTTGTTTCTTCTATTGCAATCAAACAACGTTTTCAACTTGACCCAATGGCTCTTTGGGGTGAGCGAGTTTCTACAGGCTTCAATTGATTGGGGGCCTCGAGGAAGACGAAGTTTTAGTGTCCTTTGACGGCAAGACGTTTTTTTTCGCAGTAAAAGAACTGGCCACTCTAGTATAGGATTAGCTACATTAACGACAAAAAGGTCCATAGCGGAAAGATAAGGTAAAACAATATATGAAACTGGCCAGAATCAGAAAGGCAGAAATTTGCTCCACTTTTAAGGGCGAGTACCATAAAAATTTGAAAAGAACTGCGCGTTCACCCGCGAAATTTCATGGCCAAGTTGGTAATGAAATTAATTTTGACCGGTCTTAAGCTAAGATTTTAAAAGAGATTTTTTATGACATCTTTGCAGTAATCGGGAAGGACGAAATCGAAAATACACTCAACCTCCTCAATGTAGTCTATCTCTCCCTATACGGAATTCACACTGAAAATGGTAAACAATAGCAACTACTGTTTTTAGAGCTGTTATTGAGGGACGAACAAAATAAATTAGACTTGAATATCTACATGAAACCAACAGATGCCAAACGGGTAATTCTCAGCACTTCAGGCCACGCCCGTCAGCACAAAGTCGCCTCTTTCAACCGCATGATTCACAAGAATGCTAATATTTCCCATATCATTGGAAGGCGTGGTGAAAGGGACCAGCTACATTTTTTCTGTCGCTTGCTCACCGAGCTGACTCTGGACCAACAGCCCGAAAGGAGAATAGCTTTTTAACTGAATCTACCGTTCGTTAAAATGAAAACTGGGGAAACATGGTTTGAAGGTTGTTTTCAGCAACCAGAACAGCCAGCTCAAAACTCTTCTTCAACCAAGGTCTCAGTCGACGAAATGGTTATCTGGATAGAGGGAGTTGTCGGGGAAGACGAAAGATCGAAAATTGCTGAACGCATCGGCTTGAAGAATCACAGCGGGAGAGAGGATGGATGGTTGGTGAAATACATAAGGGATGCAAGGAAGTTAAACATGGTTGAAAATTTGGAAATTTTTGGAACCCAGAACGACTCACTTCTCACCAAAGGCGAAAGCAATGGATACTCTTCGCTTTTCACATTGGTCTGCGAGATGAGTAATTAGGCTGAAGTAGTGAGTGAGAATTTAATTAACTAGACAAGCAGGTAACATTGGTGATTGGATGGGGAAGTACATATGTACTAGGTTGGTCTTGACAATCGCAGCAGATACGGTTTCTAAAATTAACTTTTGAGAAGCCCCCAAACAAGATTGGCCGTATTATGGCTAACGAATTCCTAGATGAACATAGCACTCTTCATCACCAGATTATTTAGAGTGGGGATTGAAGAAGAAGAAGCTGCTTAAAATTGACTGAACGAAATACTTCCTTGCGTGAGTGCTACTGAGCCAGAGGTCATTGGCAATGATGACAGATTAGCTTATCAAGGATTTGATTTCTTTGTGGCAACAATTCAAGCTGAAATCGGTAGTAAAAGGCGAAGTCCCTGGAATCGTACAGTCGAATGCAGAAATGAGAGCTCCTGTCACCAGATCGAAACTTTTCTGAAGCAGCTTTAGCGGCATTCTTATAGTTCCTTAAAAAAGATAACATGGCTGAACTAGTAAAGCTAAGGCAACTAGGGGCGGGGAAATTTGAATAAAGGAGTGGCTGCCTGCAGCTGATGAGAAAAAGCTTTCTGACAATTTAAGAGTAAAATGTTTCAGAAGGGTCTTCTTCCAGAAAGAAAGAATCCATATAATTCCTTCTAATTTCGTGCAAATTACAGTTGAAGTCTGACGATAAGCGCTATCGTTGATGACATTTGAAATCGTTTGGCTATGTATTTTGGAGCGACAGGCAACCTTTGCCACATTCAAAATTAATTAATTAATTTATGGTGCAAGGTTCATGCAAGGATTCAAGGTGCAAAACGTCGCCGGTTGACAGCTGAATTGAGGCTTTCATTAAGGACAGCATCATTCCCTTAATCCTTCCCGTAATGATAAGACCAGAGTCAGTTTCATGGTAGATTATAATTATATTAAAAACGCCGCCCCATCTTTTGTAAATCGTGTTGAAAGTGCTTGACAAACGCTTCTATTCTGCTGTCAAAGGAGGTGCAATTCACCTCGTATCGTTGCTGCGATTCCAGGTGTTGATCGTCGATGAATGTTAAAAATCGCCCGAATGTATTCCGCCGTAATGCTTGTAGGCGTATGGCAATGCGATCATGTCCTTAATTTTCAAGTCGTTTAGATCCTTTTTTTGAGTTTCGCATACTACACAAACATTCGATCACTTGACATTGTTTAATACTTCTGTTGCACTGTCAATTTTTACAAGGTGCTAACTGGTCTTGCGCTTCCACGAACGAAAAATTCAACATTCTTACGCTGCATGGTAAAAGGATTAGAGACCAAAACGTACATCTTTATCTACTCGTTACCAAACAAAACTCCGCTTAATTGCTCTTTAAATTGTAAGCGCTCAAAGGAAAGAGTCCTGACTATATTTAACGCACTCTTGTACAAGTAGTGTTCAATTTTCATTCCCGTAATTCACTCTTTTTCTAGATTTCTGGTACAAATAAATCACCTTTCCAAAAGAGAGTCCTAGCAGGCTGCCGACAAATAATAGGTCTTATGGACCCACATTGGGCGTAACTTGAAGTTAACATGGATTTTTCGAATTTTCAAAAAATTACTCTCGAATTGGCTTTCGTAAGTCACTTCGAGGAAGTTGCAATTTGGTGCGGGTAGTCCTTTATGGTCAGTGTTAACCAGGTTTCATAATGTCATATACTCGCAGCTTTGACCCTGCGGTTGGCCAAAGTCATCTAGTACTTGCGCCTTTTACAACATAATCCATCCACCCTTCCCAAATACTTCGAAACACTAGGTTTTTTGACTTGATTGATATTTTTGTCCAAGAGGCTGTAATTTTTAAAGCAAGGACCTAATAAGGGAGGTAAAAGCAATCAAATCTAACGGAAAGTCATTACTGATTTCCTCCAAGTGGTATTTTGGCCATTAAAATGCGCACTGCTGGTTTTCTTTGGCATCTTACTGTTGACTTTCATATAGGGGTCGCCACTTAGGAAACCGAAAATCGATATTAGAAGAGATGACCAAAAAAAAGGTAAACCCAATAACGTATCATTTATTTGGGTCCCCCAATTGTTCCATCTCTAAGGAAAGATCATCACTCAGTAAAGATATCAAAGAACTATTGGACGATATTCTACTCCGTACATTCAGGAAAGGCTCTATAAGGCACTACTGGCACTACTACGCTAAACGACTATATCGGGGATCGAATTTTAAATATTCACTAGGTGATATATGCTTGTCATGTACAACTAAATTGACCATAACGCATCAATAATAGCTCCGCAATGCGCAAGTGATAGTCAGGAATACTTACCAAGAGAAACTCTTGTAGTTAGCGATCACAACTATAGCGAACCAGAATATAGAAATGAAGGGTCAGTAAGCTAGAACGGTGTCTAGTGATATTGCGATCCTTGCTTTTGATGGAGGCATGACAAAAGGAGTTTAATTCAAAACGAAAGGTATCATATAGCAAACTATCCATCACCATTGATAACCACTTTGATAACGCTTAATTTGGTCACTTTGGCACCTTTCGTAAAACGATCCAAAGCACTCAAATTGCTTTCAAGAGATCTGGAGTCGTATGCTGACCCGCTGTTATGAACACATTGTGGAATTCCTCTGGAAAGCCATAAAAAACCCCCATGTGCAAGCAGCCTCTAAAACACTACTAAAGAAAGTTCTAAGTTGGTACAGGCGCCTGTTATATGAGAACTGAAGGCGCTGCCGCCCCCATCTTTTTCCAAGAACTTGATAAATAAGGGCCGGGAGGGTTTCCCGCAATATTAACTAGGCAGGTCACACAGGTTCATAAGGCCCTGTCATCGGGTCTCTGAGCTATGGAATCAATTGGACGGTATAGACAGATTTGGTCTGTCAAATTATTGAAAAGAAAACCCTTTATTTTATAATGTAGGTTAAAAGAAAAATTTCGCAGCAGAATACTTCATTTTTCTGCCAGAACTGAAATGTATCGTCTCCTAGCGTCGGTGAACTAAAACATTTCCATGCCTTAGTGACTTGGCTTCTCACCTTCGGCTTCCAAAGTAGCGTGAGTTCAAGCACTGTCGGTAGCAAATTGTAATACTTTGCCACTTTGATTCCATGAGTTCTGACAGATTCAGTTTTCAGGCAGGGTCAACCAGTTAAACTGGAAACGTGGAAAGTTTTCGACGAGTTACCTGTTGCAGGTATCTTTCTTCAGTCTCAGAATCAAAAACTTTAAAATGATAAGCTATCCCGGATTCGAGCAGATAGTAAACAACTTCATGGTCCGCAGATTGGGAAGCATTGTCTGCCACTGATTTCTCTAATATCAAAAATCTCCTTCAATCCCCAACAACATAAACAAGGATTGCATTGCTTTCACCATGAATAAGTCAGGCTATCATAAAAGGGATATATTCCTGAAACACGAAAATAGATTTCAATACAGTACTCATAAAATAAAGCCATTCTAAACGGATTTCGGTACTATAAACGGATTTTGGTTAAATTTCACTGTCAGAGCTCTTTCTACTCCCAACGAAGAAGATGGGGAAGCCAATTTTTCATTCACCTTACGGAAACCGAAGGTAAGCAGACGAAAAATCAAAGTTGGTTAGTTGCTCTTGGGGAAAGTAATGAAAGGACTTGATGATAAGCTTCACTTTGTCAAGGAAATGGAGTTAAAAATCAGTAGAAATTGTATAAACTTGAGAAGTCCTTCATTGCTGCCACTCATGCTTATCCTCCAAGCAGAATAATAAAATCCTCGCTTCCTCTTTGTAATCACCTCAGGAAGTTCAAACCTTCCACCGAAAAAATGATTTCCCTTGATAATTCATAAGTTTCACATACATTCTCACATCACTTGCAACTCGTTACTGACCTCGTGCCCATTCCCAAATGTCCTTTAAAAATTTTTCCCATAAATGGTGACTCAGCGAGTATGCATAATGCACGATGCAACTGCACAACCCTTTCATGTCTCCTCCACTCGAAGGCAATGAGCGGAAAGCAAAAAAAAAACGGACATAATCCACAAGCCTGTTGGGAAAGTGTACTTAGTCGCAGAATTACGGAGACAACTGAGACATCGTAGTCGACAAGAACGTACGGACTTCATCAGCAAAACGGAAATTCCGGAAAGGATGTCCTTAATCCCGTAGCGGATACGATGCACAGAAATTTTCGAAATAGTTGAAAAGCACTTGGAAATAATGCACGAATTCCATATTGCGGTGGATGTAAGGCAAGTTTTGTTTTTAAATGGTACATCCGCTTGTGCCATGTTTTAGGAGGATAATACGGAGGATGATGAGTTTTGAGTGTACTTCCTTTAAACAGACATGCCATTGATGCAATATCCAATGCTGGTAGACGCAGAACAATAAGCAAACAGGACGAAATCCGATGTCGAAATGGGGAACACAATCAAACAGAACTACAATGGCGACATGGTCTGGTATGGCTAGTGTGAATAGATCCTTATCCTACCGTTTGGTGTCTCGATGTAATCCTTTGGGTGACGAACGATTTAGTATTAAACCGACACGAATACGAGCAGATTTTCCTTTAGTTTGAGTATAAACACTATTTGACGGACAGTTGAGCTCCTTGGGCTCAAAATAAGGCACTAATTCCTCTCTTGTCTCACACTTAGCGTCGAAATTCAAAAATCTATCAAGTTCCTTCTAGTTCCGCTTACACAGTTCCGGAACAAAATTATGCACTTCTTCTCATCCGATACGATCTTGGAGAAAATATCAATCGACTTTCGCGCGCTGAAGAAAAATCCGCCCGATAGTTGTCACTTTCGTGATTTTCGAGAAATGCCGCCGACCAGGTTTCTTGGGCTCCTATTAATACCTTGCGATAATGTCGCCCGGCCGCGCGCGGTCGTTTCGAATTATCTATACCCACAAGACGACAACAATCCCTCTACCTTGGCCCCAAGATGACTCCAAGACAGCCCCAGACGCGGCTACTCACCTGAGCCACAGGTGATCGCTAGCAACTCTCCTCCAACATTTCGCACAAGCGGCACATGCATGGCCAGATCGCATTCATGGATGTGGTCTATCTTTCGTTGCAATATATCTTTCCCATTAGGTGAAGATTGTTGATGATGGAAGCGATGATGGTGATGATGATGATGATGGCGAGAGAGAGCATGCAGAAAGTAAGTTATTGGTGAGGCGCATGCACGCACAGAAAGTCATAGTGGATGTTAGCGACCAGAAGTGCAGTAAGCTTGATGGAGTCGTTAAAGATGGAATTGTTTAAAATTGAGTTAATTTCCCAGGAATAGTTAACAGTAAATGTTGAAAGTTTAAATGAATTTCTTCTTGAAGTGATTATGGTTAGTCAAAATGTCTGTATTCAAACGCGCAGCATGGAAGCCAATGACATTGTACTTGTGCGTTCCTTGTATACTTTCAGTGTAGCCTATATTTGTCTTCAGAATTATTTAAGCCGAGTCATACAAGACGAAACGTACTATCTTTATCAGAACTAATCTAGGACCTCATATATCATCATCATCATCATCATCATCAACGGCGCAACAACCGGTATCCGGTCTAGGCCTGCCTTAATAAGGAACTCCAGACATCCCGGTTTTGCGCCGAGGTCCACCAATTCGATATCCTTAAAAGCTGTCTGGCGTCCTGACCTACGCCATCGTTCCATCTTAGGCAAGGTCTGCCTCGTCTTCTTTTTCTACCATAGACTTTCCGGGTGGGATCATGCTCATCCACACGGATTATGTGACCCGCCCACCGTAACCTATTGAGCCGGATTTTATCCACAACCGGACGATCATGGTATCGCTCATAGATTTCGTCATTGTGTAGGCTACGGAATCGTCCATCCTCATGTAGGCGGCCAAAACTTCTGCGGAGTATTCTTCTCTTCTTGCTAAGAACCCAAGTTTCCGAGGAATACATGAGGACTTGCAAGATCATAGTCTTGTACAGTAAGAGCTTTGACCCTATGGTGAGACGTTTCGAGCGGAACAGTCTTTGTAAGCTGAAATAGGCTCTGTTGGCTGACAACAACCGTGCGCGGATTTCATCATCGTAGCTGTTATCGGTTGTGATTTTCGACCCTAGATAGGAGAAATTGTCAGCGGTCTCAAAGTTGTATTCTCCTATCCTTATTCGTCTTCGTGTTTGACCAGTGCGGTTTGATGTTGTTGGTTGATTCGTCTTCGGTGCTGACGTTGCGACTATATATTTTGTCTTGCCTTCATTGATGTGCAGGCCAACATCTCGCGCCGACTGCTCGATCTGGATGAAGGCAGTTTGTACGCCTCGGGTGGTTCTTTCCATGATATCGATATCGTCAGCGTAGGCCAGTAGTTGGGTGGACTTGAAGAGGATCGTACCTCTTGCATTTACCTCAGCATCACGGATCACTTTCTCGAGGGCCAGGTTAAAGAGGACGCATGATAGAGCATTCCCTTGTCGTAGACCGTTGTTGATGTCGAATGGTCTTGAGAGTGATCCTGCTGCTTTTATCTGGCCTCGCACATTGGTCAGAGTCAGCCTAGTCAGTCTTATTGATTTCGTCAGGATACCGAATTCTCTCATGGCCGTGTACAGTTTTACCCTGGCTATACTAACATAGGCGGCTTTAAAGTCGATGAACAGATGGTGCAACTGTTGTCCATTATTATTATTCTGTTAAAGGAAAGTCGCACCGCGTGCTTGAAGAACTATTGTGCCCCTTTTACTTGTTATAGTGTACCTATTGATCACAGTATCTCAAGCAGGCCTATAACCGTTAGGAACTTTAGTATGTTCCCCACTTCTAGATGTTTCAGCTTTGCATCTGGTAAGTGGTAAGTGTTCTCCCAGATGTCTCGACCTACTTTGCACAAGTGCCGGACACTGTCCCAGGACGTGTATAGAGGTTTCGCCCTCCTCCTCACAAAACCTGCAGGCAGTGTCCGTAAATATCCCTAGCTTCCCTAGGTGATAGTTGTTGTGTAATTTTAAAATATCCCATTGGAGAACTCTATGTAATTCAGCTCATAATAGGTAACCATCATTTCAGCGCTTCCTCTTCGTCTTCTTCAATAGCGTGAAAGATCATATTCTCCCTTGTTCTTCGTCATGGATGTTCTTCAGTCATTTCGATCCTTCTACCTCGTCCTCCAGTTGAAAAGATTTTTGATGCTGATCTCATCTGTCTAATGGTAAGTTTTCGTTCCTTTTTTGGCTTAGCCTTCGATCATTCTTTTAGATTTTTCCTCACTACCCTTCTACATAGGTGACCACCCCCTTGTAATTTTCACAGCTTTTCCAACAATCAGGTCTGGTGGATGATCATAGAGGTTAGGCACCTCAGCGTTTTGTGGGATTCGCCAGTCAGTTTCCCCCTTTCCCGGTATAAGTATTCGACGTAGCATTCGATTGTATCAATCCCTGACACTTGGGCTGAAGTCCATACTTCGGGGCGTGCAATGGTACATCCTTCATTATTGTTAAGTAAATCCGGAGTTTATATTTTTTGTTGGAGTGCACTTTGACGAAAAGTTGATGTACTTCTCAGTACTTCTCTAACGGCTGCTAGACCATAAAAATTAAGTCTATTGTGGACGACATTTGATTGCTCCCTCTCCAAGTCATGAACCGTAAGCAAATGGTTATGTATGTCAAAAGAGAGAAAACGACGATATATAGTGGCAAAACTAAAGCTATCAATCCGACTTTCCTCGTACACAGTGGGAAACGGCAGAGACGTCTTTGCCAGACCCAACGAGGTAGGGGGATACAAAGCGATGAAATACTAGTATCCTTCGACGTAAAAGCGCTATTCCCAAGCATGTCGATGAAGGAACAAGGACACACGAAAACTCATCCGAATGGAAGAAGGAGGCTAAACTGTATAAGAAACTGGCCTTGACGTACATGAGTGAATCCTATTTTATACTCAGGAATAAATTTTATAAAACAACTCACGAATGAAGTCGAGGAGGCTGGGGCACTCTCGAAATTCTGGATCAGATACATGGGAGAGATGGGAGATGGCAGATATTAGCAGTCATCAAAAGGAAGAAGTAGGAACAATCCTCGAGAAATTCAACCAGGAGCACAGGAACACCAAGTTCACAGTGGAAATCGAAAAGGAAGGGAGATGCCGTTCCTGGACTTAAAGATAATCCGGGAAAGAGGAGATTTTGAATTCGGCATCTACAGGAAATCCACCCAGACAAAGCGAACCACCACATACACCTCAAACCACGATTTCCACCATAAGATGGCGGCATACAATTTTATGATTCACAGGATGGTCACAACACCGCACAATGAGGAGAGAAGAAATCAAGAAATGAACTACCTCCTGGAAACAGCCAAGCAAAACGGACAGAACAGGAACCTTATCGAAGTTCGGATCAAAAGGAAACTACACCGGGCCTCAAGACAACAACTTTCAACCCTCCTTCAGGAGGTGAACACAGAACCACTACATACTGGAAGCAACCAAGAAAAACGGATACAACAGGAACCTCCTCGAAAATCGGATCAAAAAGAAACTATGCCAGGCTTCAAAACAGAAACTTTCAACACTCCTCCAGGAGGTAAACACAGAACCTAGAACAATGGGTAACATGAACCTACTCGGGTCGGACGCGGAACATCGTGGATTCGGAGTCGACTACCAGACGGTACCTACTTAGGACCCGGTTACAATTACTCAAGGACAAAAAGAATGTACTGAAAAAAGCGGCATTTATAAAAGATAGGATAGGACAAACAAAACGACCAGTCCACACCAGGGTGTTAAAACACATAATAGAGGGCGAATCCGCTAAAAATAATAAAGTTCGCCGTCGCCACACATATAATTGAGCAGGTTCACCATTTGTCATTAGAGAACGCCAATATTTTGAAGGAAGTGAATTACATTAGGAACCTGGGCTCCTACGAGAGTCTCTACATCTCGAAAATTCCCCCGGAAAAAAGCCTAAACGCCTACTTCTGATCTGAATCCGCCAACTCTGCTTCCTTCAGGTGTTCTCCAAAACGTGTTTCCACGTTCCTTTTGATTTGTCCGAGGTATAGTTTTCTGCAATGTATGCAGGCAATTTCGTACAATCCGGAATTGGCCTTTTGACCGATAGGATCCTTGGTCAATCTTTGAAGTTGAAGTTGATTGTTCCTGCTGAATATGATGTTCAAACCATGTTTGCCTAGTTTTCATTTCAACGAATGGAACATTTTATTGAACTCCAAAGCTATTCTGGGCTATTGACTCTTTCGTTTGCTGATGAAGCTACTGATGGTTTGGTCGGCATAGCCATTTAATCTTGCCACTTCAAAAATATGCTTCGTCGCTTTCATCACTCCCTCCGAAGAAATAGGACGAGTAAGCATACAATGGATGATGTGGAAGATAGAGATGACTTTGCACTGATGAGCTTGGTTTAAAGTTCTGCGGGTGACTCGTTTGGTGTCTGTCGGTTGCCTGTAAATCTCCAGGTCTAATTTCTTTTACTTTTTCTTTAACAACAATTCCAAGAAAGGGAATTGAAGTTCCTTTTACATTTCCAGGGTGAACACGACACCTGGGCGCAATTTATTGGAGAAGTCCAGCATTTTATAAACATTTCTTGATGATAGAGCATATATAGTCTACATACCTCTTTGAAACCTTGACAACCGATCGGCCGAAGATTTCGCTGAAGAACGGGGAGAACAGGTTACCCATCAGAGCTCCTCCATATAGATTTTGACTAGCGATACTACGACCGTCTGATTTTGAACAAAATCCGGGCCAATTGGTTCCGGTGGGCGAACCATTTAATCCGCATGTGTGAGGATGATCCAGCCCGGGAAGTCTGGTTTGTTCACAAATTGGCAATGCAACTACTCCAGCACTTCCCTGCGTCATGTCATCGAGGTACTCTGGCTTGAAACTAACAAACGCAGAACATCGTCTGTGTATGATAAGAAGGCAGAAGTGTCAGTGAAACCTTAAGAAAGGGCAGCAACTCGATTATTGGCTATGCCGCCCAATGGAATCTGCTCTCCCAGAACGGCTGACGAGCAGGTGATTGCTTCAGACGCATATAGGGCAGAAAAATAGAGCAGGAGTGGGTATTCTCCTAGAGGGAACTGGATCATCTCCGCAACAATGGTATTTAAGTATAATGTGTCAATCACAATTACGCCAAATCGCTCGTGATTGCCCGGAGCTTCTCCAGGACTTCTCGCCTTGTCTGTACTCTTTCACTGCTGCTCTACACCAGGTGCTCTTGAGGTGAGCCACTCGTCGTCCATCTTTAGTTTTTCCTGTTCACTCCTTGGTGGAGTGAAGGGGAGCCACAAACGCAAGACGAACACGGACACCCTTGACTACTGGGATTTGAACCCAGAGCAGCGAGATTGAAAGCCTAACCTTACCCCCTCAGCCATCGCCCCATCTTAGGAGTGCGGATTCCACTGCATGGCGGAGCCAGGAATGCAACTGTCGCCCCTTTTTAATGTTCAAACATTACATCTGCCCACTGCCATTTCGCCTTCCGATCACATCGCCCACGGGTAACTGCCCTGTGCGTCGACCAAGCTCCTTCTTTGAAATAATATCAGGTCAGCATATTCTGATGATATGTTGCAGACAGGTATTCATAAAGGCTTGGAGCTGACACCGGAGGTCACTTCTCATGTGCTATATGGACGACACAACAAAATTCTAACAGAGAACAGTCTCAACTTAATTTTGTTGTTAAGATAACTGCATTTTGAAATTTCAGACAACGAAGCGATCTAGCGGATCTAGTGCCATTAATGTCGAGCAACATTCAATTCGGTGCCTCCGTTGTCGGTAGAAACAACAGTTCCTAGATATACAAATTAATCAACGCCTACGATGCATTGGCCATTAATGCAGATAGAGTAATTGCAATGACCCGTCATGTAGAGGACATTGACGCTGCCCTTCACTCCAACTCCATTTGCCTCTCTTTCCAAATCCAGAGTCATTAGGCCAAGGTACACAACATCGCAGGATAACTAGCAAGAGTATGTTCTGAAAAGGCTCTCGTTTCTAGTCTAAAGCATATGTGCTCTCTAGAAATCCGAGATGTTTCCTGCCTCACAGAAAAGATCAAGCGGGGGCACAGCTTAACCGCAGTGAAATCAGAATTAGATGCGTACGAATGCGGATAGCCCCCAACAAGTGTTGGAGGTGTGTGGACTATGAACACACGTCTGCAACTTACCTGGGACCCGACAGGAGGGCAATATGCCGTAGATGTGGTCACTTCGGTCGGAAAACGAAGACTTCTAACGAAAAGGGAGGTTACGTTCTCTGCAGAGGTCATGTAGCGTCTATTAAAAACATTGCTCACACTACAGGTTCGGGGCGGTGCCCAGTCTTCACAGCGCAACTGGAAAGGGCCAGAACGCGGCTGGAATTGTTCGCGAGCTTCAACGTAGTGGCTGGTAGAAGGTGACTTTAATGCTAGGGCCCTTGAATGGGGCATCCCTCACCCAGAGTCCAGAGGAAAATAGCTCGTAGTTTCAAACATCGGATCCATGCCAAAGTTTCGACGACAGACTGCGAAAAAAGCATCCCTCACGTAAATTCTACGTCGGAATTTCTAGCACGATGGACGGGTGGGAAGTTTTTCAATACTACTTGGAAACTGAATACCAGCACATCGCGCTCAAAGTGGTTGACGCTATTTGTTGACGTTCACCAACCCCGTGCACCCTCTGCACGTGGAACGTCGCGATTGTGAACATCGGGAGATTCGTTCAAGCTGTTGGAACAGGCAGAGTTGCAGCTGACACTGCTATAAATTCAGGCAGTGAATCGGATGGACCCCAGCCGTGACAAGCTTTTTATGTTCTGGCAGAAATTGCTAATCTACGGAAGGAGTTTTATAAGCCACAGAGATTGGTGCAGCGTTTACACGCCGGCGAGGAGGCATGCGCCCCCAAAAAGCAGATCAACTAAACAGAGACTCGGCAGCTCGCGGAACCTAGTCGACGAGGTAAATAGGGGCTTAATTTTGAACTCGTCAGTCCGAAAATCGGGGCTCTGCGAAACCCTATATAGTTCGTGTCGACCAGATGGACCGCATTGTACTGGTATTATTCCTCAAACATCCCGTACGGGTTGATGTTAATAGCGTAGAAGACGTCGAGGACTGCCCCTTTTCATTATAAAAAGCTCAAAAAATCAGTTTTCAGCGTGAAAAATAAGGTCCTAATGGTATCCCGGTGGAAGTTTATAAACAATAGTCAGACTTGTTGCAGGCGTTCAACGCTTTTTTGGTGGAGGGCATTTATCCTTGTTGTTGCAAGATAGCGAGGGTCGCGCTTCTGAGCGCAGAATAGGGATACCCTGAACTGCCGTCTGCATACCGATCGCTGTGTATGCATGACGAAAAGCTCATCAGAAGACGCTCGCTGAAGCGATCCGAACTGCTGGGGACTAATCACCAAGGCAGTTCAAGTTCAAGACAGGGAGATCTAAAACGAGTGCTGTTATGGAGGTCGTGAGTATGGTTCATCGAGCCCAGCCACAGAGCGGCAGATATCGATGGATAGTACTCCTCATAACGCTTGATGTCAGAAATGCCTTCCATTCCGTAAGATAAAGGGATAGCGAATACATTCAATGCGCTTATTTTATTCTTCCCCGGCAGATGCCATTTCAGCACCAACTTTACACGTAGCAGGAACACGGACAGCAGAGTATCCTTCAGATCACCAACTCGAACATGGGTTCCAAGGTATTTATAAAAGTCTGCCTTGGTCATAGCTTGAATGTCGAGGTCACCAATACTACGTCCGGAATGTGGCAATGACCTTTGCAGATGGCTTGGACTCGACACTTGTCTAATCCAAATTTCATCTGAATATATCAAGTGTATCAGCTCGCACTTAGCACGTAGGCCATATTTTATTATAAAGCCATGCCCTCTAGTGTCACTCAGTAGTCACTAAAGAGGGCATGTTCAGCATGCTGGGCGGGTAACCCCCAAAGTCCACCCCAGTATTCTGTCGCTTCCGTTACCAAAAAGTGCACTGTCTGAACGCTGTTGGGATTCGTTGAGAGATCTGAAAAAGCTCCGCTGGTTCCTCGCGTATGTTACATTCTGGACACGTTTGTCAATCCAGACCGCCATACCGTCGTAAACGACTGCATATAATAGAAAATTTTCTTTTTAGTGTGTCCACAATTTCAACTACGGGTGTCTCACTGGGGATGGCATAGTTCCAGTAAACCCTCTGTACTTTATTTCTCACCCTTCTGCTGGCATTGTCAGTGCTGATCTGAATTAGTCTAGCAATGTGCTGCCTTATTGAGTCCCGCCGGCGTTCCAGACAAATTTTCCATCGTAGATCTCTTTGGTCACTCAAACCAATAACGCGAAAGCGAATCTTCTGAGCAAGCAGTCTGACAGCCGCAACTGCACTACAACCAGTTTCCGTGGTGACTTCAAGTTGAACACCTTCCCTGATGGCGGCCAGGATTGTGTTACTGCGAGTAATGAAACGCTAAACTGTCATGTTCGCGTACTACGGGAAGGGCTCGACGAATCTCTCGTGCAACATGAGGTGCTAAGATGTTATACTCTATCTGCCCCCGCTGTTATGTCGTAGCAGGAGCGAATGATGAATTGGTTCATTTCTTCAATCCACTTTATCTACTGCCTACGCGAACCTGCTGAAGGAGTCGCCACAGATTGTGACGAAACCGCTGTAGTAGACGGAGTAAAGCTCCTGGTCATCGTGGCACCTAGACGTCGAACCGCCCCACAATTAGCGATTTCGATGCTGTGTTGCCCATTATGGGAAACACAGGGGCGTATGGCTATTCAGTCTGAAGCCATATATCCCGCCTCCTTTCACAACCGGACTTGGTACCGGCTACAGCAGAATTTGTCATTAATTTTTATATTATAGTATTATTATTCAGGTTGGAGGTTTCTTCGAGTGAGCCTCAAACTGATTTTGTAAGCTAAAGCTTAACCGTTCAGGTGGTTCACTAGGTTCCTCTAGAAGGTGAAATGGAATAAGGAATTACCCTTCAAAATGGCATCGTTTCCATATTTGTATACCATATTTCTTTTGCTTAAGATGAATCTAGTAAGACGATAACTCGATCTCAATTCCCTTTCTGTTTTGTTGTCCTGGCTCTGAGAGAATAGCCCGACACTCTATGCGCGATGGAGGGACAGCGGTTCGATGCCCGTCTGTCTGTCTCACTAGATGTTATCTGGTACTATGGGAATAATCCTCCGAGTTGATATATCTCAGGTGAACTTGGAAACTGTTTTTGACCCAGTTATTTTGCATTGGTCGTTTTGTGGGAGTTTCATAGGGGTTATGGTTGTGCCTACATCGCGGGCAAAACTCGTTATGGGTTCAAGCGGTGAGTTGCGCTGTACAATTTGGGTGCCGTGCTCCTTAGTTGCGGTTGAGACTTTAGGTTGACCTTGCATCCAACAGTAAAAATGCTGAGCTTGCACTCATTATAAACTGGTACGGTTGTGCAAGTTGCGGTAGAATTCCAATTGTGGTCTCCAAAGCAATCTACGCTCGAAGAAAATGTCGGGGTTAGGCCTACTCGGCTGGTATTCAGGACTTAACTGTCTGTTGCACTCGCTCGCAGAGGGTAAGTTGTCTGATGGAATGGTTTCACCGCGGTTCTCCGAACGGGGTAATTCCAGTCATGCCTTTGTGGAGTGCGGCGACATGTTATCTGACACCATGGGAACCGCGCTGGCCTATTGAGAGCATTTGTTGTAATTATTCCTATCAATCTAATTGTAAATACAACAAGGCAAAGCATAACAGTAACGGAAAATAAGCGAAAGTTTTTCATTAAAGTAGCTTGAAGAGTAACACATTATTGTTGGTCGCATATTAAGGTTTCCCTACTAGAAAGTTTCCTAGGGACTTCAGCAGCTACTCATAAGCGGGACTCTTTTTTGCAGTGCATAGTACTAACCTATTTTGATGCACTTTATTCATAATCCTAGTCCTAATATATCGCTCAAAAACTGCTCCCATGTCATCCACTCCTTCAGATAACAGTCATTATTAGTGCTACACCGGATTCGTACCTACTACTGGTCAGCCAACATCAATAAAAAAACATAGAGCGACAAGAGGGAGAGGAGTACCTTCCAGCGTTCTGCAGCTTAGCTTTATAATGTTCAGACGAAGTCGTCGAAATTCGAGATGGTAAACATTTGGGGATCCTTGATGCGATTATTGTGTCCTCAAATGAAATCCATATCCTGGATTACGTTTATTATGAATCTCTTTCTTTTCTGAAATTTGGGGTTAGATAACAAAGGGGATCCAAAAAGAACTTAGGTGAACAGAGGGAGGAAAATAACTTCATGATTACCTGTTATCATCAGAAATGTTGTTCCAAACGGAGCAGTACAGAAATATCTGATTGCATATCCTATACTTTTGTAAAACCGAGCTTAGTTTCTTTCGGTCATTTGTGAAGCTTTTTTGGTCCAAACTTTAAGGATCCTGAAAACTCAGGTCTTCTGTTGGCAACATTTAATTGAGGGTTACTTTCAGATATTTAATTTAATTTTAATAATTAATTTTAATTTAATACTTATTTTATTAGTAAACAATACTGGATTAAAATTCTGAAGATTGTGAAAGAGCTCACTTACTGAGAACTGCTGGCAAAGAAATCATACCAGCAGCAAAAAGTAATTAATTTTCAATTCAGGTGCCCTACGATTCGACATTATATATTCTAATCGATTTAATATTTTGGTGCGTGGCTTCATTATAATAGCATTACCACGAAATATCTTCCAAGAAGCATATATATCTAAATTATCAAATCATCTACTATCCCAAGCGCTCTACCGGTTCCCCGCTTTTCCAATCACCCAGCATGCTGCAGACTTACCTTCACCTTCATCTTCACCTTGCCACCACACTCATTACTGCGTTAGACCACCTTAAATGGTTGCTTGGGCCTGCGAATGATGAATTAATGCCCCTAAGCACCCAACTTACCACTGCTCAAAGAAGTTACCAAGTACCAGGTAGATTTCATCCGGCTGACAAGCAATCCAGGAGTCTGTGCGCTTGGCTGGCTAACTGACTGGTTACCAAATCGGAAATACTGGACCAGCAACACTCTAGGTACCAGTCATTGGTGAAAAATGCAATTTCACTTATTACAATGGCTCCAAACATACCACGGTGACTACGTGTGCCCAGTGAGATACTCAGATGCGTAAGGTGTATCATGTCATTTCATTTACATCACTCTTAATTATTTTTCAGCACCTGGCCCCGTGCGTATCTGAATGCAATGGTCTGGAAGGTTTCGGTTTTTTCGATCTCAATGCGGATGTAATGTGAAATGTGTTGATTTAAAATGATTTTACTCTTTTGATTGTTCAATAAATGGTGAATTCATGAGGGAAATACAAACATTGTTGCTGCTTGAATAATAGCCATTGTGGCTACTGAATTGCATATTGATGGTCACTTTAGTGCAATTCAATAAACGCATTTTGTAGTTTAACCGGAATTTCTACTCATAAGCAAACAACCGTTGCTCTCGAAATGGCTATTAATCATTCCTATGCATTATCGCTTAATCACTTTGAAATAACCTCAGCCCATATCTCAATCACTAGTAAAACCTGATACTTCAGATTACAGATAATTGAATTGTAAAAATTCCAAAACTCTCGGCAGGAGTCTGTTGCTGAACTTTTTATTCCCCCAATTTGATGGTGATGCGACCAAATCTGTCATACTCCTAGTCCCTCCCTTAATTCTAATGATGACCAAATGGCCGAAAAAGTACCTCTTTATGATTCCACCGGGAAACGATACGTTGACCCGGATGAGTAAGGAGAAATCGCAGACTCGTTTTAAATGTCCCTAGGAAGGTAAGAGCTCTGGCATAGCTTCTTTTTAATTCTTTAGCTAATGTCCATATTTTGAGAGGAGCCGTGTTATGTGGAAAACTTTCATATTAAGTTACAACCTTGTTCGAGCTGATTCTAGCATGCTGAAAGGAAGTGCTTCTCCACACTCCTTACTCGATGTCCCATGGTAGACGAGTTATTAGGTTAAGCCTCTCTAGCGGGAAGCCGCTATCAATACGAGGTATCATGTCCTACTGCGGTTGGACTCGTGGACCTTGTGGTTGAAGTGTGAATATGCAAATGCCAACTGTTTCGTTTGCCAGTAGGCCAGGTAGCGCTAAAGATTCGGATAGATTGTCGAACTGCGGCTTCAGTAGACTTTTTCTTCGTTCCCATCCACTATCGTGGACTGTCCTTCTCAAGGCTTGCCGGATTGTAACACATGTAACTGAGACTATGACTATTTAGGTGTAACATGCTTTGCCCGAACAATAAGAAAAAGATTCACATTCAGCAGCTTTTCCTTTGATTGAGATTGAAGGCTAAAGATTGCCGGTGTCCATTTTTCCAATTGCACGGTGACCTACATGTAATGTCGCTACGATTTACTCACGAATAAGCAGGCAAGCAAAGAATAAGAATGTGAAGGGAAAACCGCCTGCAATTCTTACTAGATTCTACCCTTTGGAAGGCTTTTTCGCAGTAGGGTAGGTGAATGCGTTTATACACAAAATCTTGGACTTCCGCAGCACTACGGCATTGTACTGCCGGCTAAACACCTTTCCGTAATCAGAGAACTAGCCTGATACGGTTTAATATATTATTTCGGGCTAGCTCTCCGGCCCACCCGGCTTAGCGAGCCTTTGAGTCAGGGAATTCCTTTCATCAATGAGAGGAAAGAGGAAGATGGGAGTTGTTAGTTCAAGGAGCGGCTTGGCATTCGGCCCTTTACCGGTTGGGCTCAACCTTCTTTGCAGCAAGACGAGCCCGAACGTAATGCGCAATATTACTCCATTTGCCAACGCTTCTCAGCGTCTCTCTTATAACATTGTCTAGAGAGAGCTCCCTTGCGTCTGCGTAAAGTTGTTGACCAAACCCATCCGATCTTTCACAAGAGAAAAGGTGAATTCGACGTCTCCCACCTCCATACCCACTTAGAGGTAAGGAAATAGTCAATCTCACCTTGCTTTCTGTTCAGCCACGGATCTAAGTTGCTGATAAGCCGCGCCTCTTGACTCATTTCACCAAGAGAGTTCCCATAAGGTAAGTGTACGTTGATTTTCTTCATCGGTAATCAGCCCCTAAAATCTTCCCTCTTCCGGCTGTAGATGGTTTTACGTTCCTTTACATTGCCCTCAATTAGTCCCGCGATCACGCAAAACTCCCTCCCTCTGCGCTTTGGAGAGGCGCTTACGATAGACCTCCTTGTCAAAGGCATCATCCCACAGCTCCCCACTGTAGAGTAGAATAGACTGCGATGCTTCCATAAGTATATATCTCCTGGTAATTATATTCATTCTCTCTGAAATAATCCCTCAATATCTCCAGGAGATAGTTCGGCACATTGAAACACTTTTGTCTAAAGGGCCTAGCATATCCATCCATCTTACGGAATTGAAGGCAATTCTGATATCAAGCGTTATGAGGAACACCATCTGCTGAAATCGGTATCTTTGGACCTCGGCTGGATGAGCCGCATCCACGATCTCCATAACAGCATCCAGCGTGGATCTGCCTGTTCTTAACACGAACTGCCTTGAGAATAAGTTTCCTACAGCATGGATCGTTTCAGCGAGTCTAATTTTGTTAAGCTTTTCGATCACTTTCCCAGCCGTCATTCATACACAGCCGGCGGTATGCAGACAACAGCGGAGGGTTTACTTTTCTTTGTTAATTTGTGCGATTCGCCCCTTCCTGTCCAAAACGGTGTTCTTCAGGGCGTAGAAAGTCTAGCATCATATTAGTCGGCGTTAGATAAACGCTTTAAAACGTTACTGCTAAACACCGAATCCAAACAAAGCCATTCCCTCGGCCACTAGGAAGATTCGGAAATCGAATGCGGTCCCCAATGCAGATGGCACCGGTACCCTATAAATCGAGATGCCATGAAGTCGGGTCCTTGTTTCAGTATTGCTTACTGACTAGCACTAGATCAGACTTTACCTTTGCAGCGAACTCCCCTATCAACTCGTGAGCGATAGGACTCCGGTGCATGTTCATTTGTAGGACGCAGATCACCTTTCCAGTTCCGCTCTGAAGACTAGATACCGCCCCGAAACAGCACTATGTGCAACGTTTTCACCAAATGGGCCACGATGTTTGCAGAGAGCGCATTTCTCGCTTTGGTAGCAAATCTTCGCTTGATGATCTACCTGACCCCTTCTGCGGTATGCTGTGCTCCTGTAAGCTCCCTTGCAAGTTGCATTCGTACCCTGCATCCTACCTATCCAATTTTGATTTTTTCGCTGTTGTTTTTGTTGCTCGGCGACTTCCACCACAGCGAGTTTTTGGCCTCGAGCATTCACAAAATCGATAGTTATCCTTGCATATTCATGATTTATGGCTGCCTCCATTTTGACCTTTTCTGTGAAGCAGCCAAAATCTCGAATTTCTAGGGTGCACATAGGTTCTAGACTATAAACGAGAGTCTTCTCCCACAGCAGCCCTTTAAACGCTTGGCAGAATGTACTCTTGCTAGTATTATTCAGGCCTTATTCAACGAGGACTCCGCCGTCCTTCGTTTTCCTTACAGAAGACACCCCTACTTCACTGTCTTCAAGCTTTATCTTGTAACGGATTTCGCTGCGGACTTCTGCAAATGGCTTGCCTTCCGCAGGCTTAATGAGCTGGGTCGGCAGCCTAGTCTTTCTTCGTTCGTAACGAACAGAAAACCACTGAGAAAAAGGACGATTCTGTTGGTGGTTCTCTGTTCGCTCCTTGGCTTTGGATATACATGTTTCTGGTGGTGTAACATGTTGTTTCCTTTTGTCCTCCTCTGCTTTCTTTTTTTGGTCCCTGGGGACGACTTAGATAAAGTCTCTGTCAGGCGCGTCTTCCTCTTTCCGCTTTTTCTCCAGTTCGCTTTGCAGTGGACTGTCTGCGATCCGTTTGGCGCTTACAATATTCACAGTGGGAAGTGCAGCTGGTTTTCGCGCGACCTCCGCTGTTGTCCATGTTCGGAACGTGTGTACCCTTGATAAACAAAGTGCATGTAATATTCAATACCATAAGTCTTATCGTTGATTATTTTATCGAAAATATGAGTGTAGACATGAGAATACACAATAATAATCTGGTCTACTCCTGAAGCATATACTTTCGGAAGACTATTCCGATTCGGTTGTGATTTTCAACCCTAGATAGGAGAAATTATCAACGTTCTCAAAGTTGTATTCTCCTATCTTTATTCTTCCCGTTTGACCAGTGCGGTTTGATGTTGTTGGTTGGTTGGTTTCCGGTGCTGACGTTGCCACCATATATTTTGTATTGCCTTCATTGATGTGCAGCCCCAGATCTCGCGCCGCCTTTATGGTCTGGATGAAGGCTGTTTGTACGTCTCGGGTCGTTCTTCCCATGATGTCAATATCGTCAACATAAGCCAGTAGTTGTGTGGACTTAAAGAGGATTATACCTCTTGCATTTACCTCAGCATCACAAATCACTTTCTCGAGGGCCAGATTAAAGAGGACGCATGATAGGGCATCCCCTTGTCGTAGACCGTTGTTGATGTTGAATGGTCTTGAGAGTGATCCTGCTGCTTTTCTTTGGCCTCGCTCATTGGTCAGGGTCGGCCTAGTCAGTCTTATCAATTTTGTCGGGATAACGAATTCTCTCATGGCCGTGTACAGTTTTACCCTGGCTATGCTATCATAGGCGGCTTTAAAGCCGATGGATTGATGGTGCAACTGATATCCATATTCCAACAGTTTTTCCATCGCTTACCGCACAAAGAAAATGTGCTCTGTTGCTGATTTGCCTGGAGTGAAGCCTCTTTGGTATGGGCCAATGATGTTCTGGTCGCATGGGGCTATCCGGCCTAGCAAGATAGAGGAGAATATCTGATAGATGGTACTCATCAACGTGATACCTCTATAATTGCTGCACTGCGTGGTTTTTATGTATGAGACATGAAAGTCCTGGGGGTTTAACCTGAGTACCTGTCGTGTAGGCATAATCCCGCGGTCGTCTTCGGACGCGGATTGATTTTGGGACCACAATCAGAGCTCCGCCATGCAAGCGCAGCCGTCCTGGTTTATACCGAGTGCAGGCTCAGCATTCATACCAGTGGATGCGAGGTCTATCTAACACCTCTGCGGCAACTAAGGGGTACGGCGCCCGAGTTGTACAGCGCAACTCCACGCTTGAGCTCCGAGGAGCTCTGCCCGCGATGTAGGCATAACCACAACCACCATGAAACTCCCACTAGGGGGCCAACCGCAAATAACCGGGCCGAGAACACATCCTCCAGGAATTCTCCTGGAGCATATGCTCCCAGAGGGCCGTCCCGGTACCCATGGTACCAGATAACCTCCGGTGAGGCTTCGTGGCCGCTTCAGCTGAGTCCCTTGCAGACTCGGGTCTGATCGCTCTCCTCGAGTACGTGGGGACGGAACTCCCTAATGTATGAGACAGGTAATGCCTCATTGTCAGTCGTCAGGCATTGATTCGCTCTCCCATACTTTGAGCATCAGGTAATGAACCACTTGGTGTAATTGGCCGCTCCTTATTAAACTACTTCGACTGTAATTCCATCGGCTCCTGGTGACTTATGGTTTTTAAGTCGATGAATTGCACGGATTGTTTCTTCTTGGCTTGGTGGTAGAAGCATTTGTGCGTCGTGTTCAGTTGGTGGGACCTCCAGCTCGCCAATATGTTGGTTGTTGATCAGTTCATCAAAATATTCAGCCCATCGCTCTAATATGCCCTTTTTGTTGGAAATCGGATTCCACTCTTTGTCACGGCAGGATGAGCATGGAGGTGTATAGGGTTTCATCCTGCCGACTTGTTGGTAAAACTTCCGCGCTTGGTGCGGTTGCTCCCTGTACATTTCAAGTTCACAAACCTGTTGGTTCCCCCAGGCTTCGTTTTTCCGTGTGTGAAGTCGCTTCTCCGCTCGACGGAGTCCCTGATAAGTCTCTGCGCGTGCTCGTGTTCTTTGAGAATGCAACCTTACTCGGTATGCAGTATTCTTCCGTTCCGTTGCTAGCTTACATTCATCGTCAAACGAACTGTTCTAATTTTTCTTGCAGCTGAGACCAAGTATGTTTGTGGCCGTATCAGTGACAGCGTTCTTCAAATGTTGATGCTTCATTTCCAGGACATCTGCAAGCTTCGATTATTGCTGTATCCGTTTCCCCCTTATAGGTGTTGCGGGGGGCTGTGTTGTGAATGGCTTCAGTATTCATTCTCACCTGATTGTCAGAGGAGATTGTAGGTGGTGTGGTGATTCGAGCTGAAAGCATTCTGCCTACGAGATAGTGATCCGAGTCTATAAGTTCTGATATTCATCAAGGCTGACAGGTGACGGCGTTCATCAGCACGTGGTCAACTTGATTGAAAGTGGGCCCACCTGGAGGCCGCTTTTCGCCCAAACCAAGTACTTCCAACAACCATTTCATGCGATGCTGGTAACTTAATTATCCGTAATCCGTTATCATTGGTATCCCTATGTAAGCTACGGGAGCCAACGTATCGCTTGAATACGGGTTCCTTCCCTACTTGGCTTTTAAAAACCTCAAGTATGATTTTGATATAATATCTGGGACAGGCTTCGATGGTTCGCTCTACTGCCTCGTAGAAGGTGTCCTTCTCCGACTCTGCAGTCTCCTCTGTAGGCGCGTCAACGTTAATGAAGCTTATATTTCTAAATTTGCCTCGCAAGCGCGGAGTGCGTAGCCGTTCGCTTATGTTTTCAAAGCCGATAACAGCAGGTTTCATTTTTTGGCTGACTAAGAAACCTACTCCGAACACATGGTTTACTGGATGACCACTATAATATATGATGTAGCGGTTCTTCTCCAAGAAATTGGTCCCTGTCCATCGCATCTCTTGCGACGCTGTTACATCAGCCTTATATTGGAACAGGGTACAGTTGGTACAATGTGTCCCGTTTTTAGGCACAGGAGACTCACCTTCATCCTTCTCCGTCTGCAGCGTCCCAGCGGACATCACGTGGAGGTGGAGATAGGGTTTGGTAGTAGAGCTGTTGGTGTTGGTTCAGCAGGCGTTGCCCAGGTTTCATGCTCCATCGTGGGTAACAATCCACGTTTCACTCTGAGACCTATAATATAATGGCAGCTGGCACTGAGCAGGAAATACAGTGAGAGCAAGTTCAATAAAATGGTAAAAAGGGCATGTGCAGGTGCAGTTTCTTAGGAGGCATCGTCTACCTGGCAGGTGTCAAGGTTGGGATCTGTTCCGTCCATGGGAGAAAAGCTCCACTAAGAACATCCAGACAACAACCTATTTAGCTGGAATCTATCGACTCAGAGTGAGATCTTAGTTTCGAAGTCAGAAGTGAGTTATAAGGACTGACACTTCAAAATTGTCATACCTCCAACAGAAAGCAGACCCAAATGAGAACCCCATGAAACAAACACAGGGGACCAAAACTAATATTGGATTAAAGAAGGCCGGCTAAAACCGCAACTTTTCCTATACTTAATACAATTTAGATTGTCATTCCCCCTTGTATTTAAGTAGTCACAGTTAGATCACTTTGTATCTGTCAGAAACAGTGTTCAAAAATATACGTTAATGACACGGTACTTTTCCTACTCAATAAAGTAAAAGCGTGAAGAAAAACAATCAATTAAAAATCAAAATTCCAATCTTTCTTCCATGCAACAAAAAAGATTGTTCAGTTGCTCAATAAAAGTCTTTTTGACCATCATCATGACAAGCGACATTCCAATTATTCGCAACTATCGCTGTCCAAGTCCCAATAACAATATCATTCAAAATAATAACAAAAAGATATGATATAATCTAATTGTTAATTTTTTTCAGATTATTTCATTTCCGAGCGGATACTCTCGTTCAGTTACATAAATTCTCTTCAAAAAAGTACTCAATGGCTCTTGTCGAAGAAAGTCCGTAGATGTGTGTCCATCCAGCGTTATGTTGCCAATTATTTGTAATAATAACAAGTCATCTCGGCCTCAGTACTCAGTCCATTACCTTACGAGCATATGAGCGTGCATACGTAGGAGAAATTGTAACAAAAAAAATGTATCTTAGTTTGAATGAGACTTGCTTCTCGTAGCCGAACTGGTTGCAAGAGAAAAATAAACAGTTTCTGTTTATTTTTAGAAAATATGCAATAACAATTGAGGATTTCGTAATTAATAACGATTTTTTTGCGAGTATCAAGTCCGCTATTTAGCTGGTTACGTCTATTAAATAATAAACACTTCTCAACTGTGAGTGGGCTTTACGTGAAAATTACTTAATTCCATGTAACAATGAATGTTTGATTGGAAAATTATTCACTGCCCGGAGATTCTTTAGTGAAAATACTTTGGTTAATTATGCGGCAAACACTTGTTGGGTTTTGTTTTTCGAAGAAAAGAAAGCATGAATCAGTTTCAGCCCCATCCCCGCAATCACTGTAGGTAATTTACAATCCAATTTGCAGGGATATTCAGCCTTGACGAAGGAATCACCTTCCGCGTTGAAAATTGAAATGGAGACACGTGCAGGGATTCGAAATCCTTGGCAGGATACCTATTTGGCTCCAACAGTGATTCAATCAAGAAACTTCTAGCAAAAGTGGGTAGACGTCTTGACATTGTCCTCAATTACCCTCCCATTGACATCAGTGCGACCCTCAATCAATTGTTTACATGCCTACCGGTATCTGCTGAATAGTATTGCGCTTCAAGGCTTTTTTGTACATAATTTTCCCCATGAAAAAGGCTCATGCCAAGTATCTTATTTGCAATTACAATGCATTAATCATTTTAATATTGTATCTTTTTATACTTGAGTATTAACGGAATACCTTTCACTAATTTCATTCAATTCAGTCTTGAAATCAAAAGCAATTCAAGCATACACTTCCACGTTATTAACCTGGAGCTCACATTCTCCGATCAATAATGGTATAATTAAAAATTCAGATCAGATAATTTATTGGTATTTCAATCGTTTTTCATTTCATGATAAATTTCAGAAGAAAGCCGAAGGTCCCAAGATTGACGCCTTAGATATGAAAGGATTGATTTCTCATCCTATCCTGGAAAATTTATTCGGAAAACTGTTTCCGAGTAGCTTTCTCTAATACGCAATATTCAGGTAAAAGGAACGAAGTTTGCGAATTCCTGGAAACTATATGGGCTGCGGGGTTGAAAAATTGGGAACATCCATGAAACGGCGAAGAAATCTTTTGACCAATTTGAAACACAGGTATCACTTGTAATACGTAAAATTGGCAGAAAAAGAGCAAAAATAGCGATCATCAGTTTAGATTGTGAAAAGAGCTGTAAATTGCACGGGTAAGTGCTCGAAATAAAAAGATAAATTTTCAATAATGGAGAAATTTTCTGAAAAGCTTTTTTGTTTATTGTAAATGGACCTTATTCGTTGAAATATCGTGTAATGCACGTATTCTGATGATGCTTATATGCCCGAACGAGTACACGTGTACGACCAAAAACAAATAAAAATGCCTCCTGAAAGTCTAAAGGATCACCGTGCAGATGCGTGAAACAGGAATCACCGAAACAAATAGATCTCAACTAATGGACTCGAAATATTGCTTAGACTATGGTGATAACATACTTCCATTTTTAAAGATTTACCGCAGAAACAAAATTTTATTAAAATCGGTTTGCTCTCTATTGCCGATCCGCTGCAACAATTTCAGAATCAGCCAAACTTTGTGTCGCCCAACCGGACGTGGCCTAGGACCTGCGAAGCACCCGAGAAAAGAACATTTTTAATGACAGCCTAATGTTCTTCATTATTCTCAAGCGAATTATTCAGTGTAGCTGCCGTAAGCTCTCCCACTGTCGAACGACTGCTGAACTTGGCTTGTCGCAGGTCTTCAACCCCACGAAAGAAGGCGGACGAAACACGCAAGCGAACGTAAGCGATTGATGATAGTGATGCCTTTCGATGGCCATGTCAGCGCCCCTTTTGTTACGTATATCCAGAAAATAATTCCCTGAATCGCAGAGCGGTCGATTTGACTGTTCGTGTAGTGTTGGTTAGTTGAGACCAATTTGCTCTTCGGGCAGCTTCTGGGCTCGAACAATGGGCGACCAACAACAAGGTGGTGGAAACTGCTGAACTCCACAAACCTCCTACCATTATCGTTATGGTCACCGAGACCGTGTTTCCCCATCACATGCGCGAGCAAGGCGTTGTCAGAGCCCATCTTGGCATTCAAATAACCCATCATGCTCATATTGTTACATTTTAGAAGCTTTCCCTGAACTGCGTTTAATTGCTCGTAGAAAGCATCCTTCCCCACTATATTGGAAGCCTCCGCTGGTGCATAACACTGTACAATTGTAACGCTCTTTAACCTGGATCGGAATCTTGCAGTTAGAAATCTGCCAGAGCCAGAGGCAACCCTATAGTGAGTTTGCGTCCGCTATTAGTGTGGCAAAAGGGTGAGAAGTACTCTTCAGAGTCCAACCATCCAATGTCCAGCTTATATCGTTGGAATTCCCGCTTATTCCGTGCGTACATTCCAAAAACTTATCATAACCAGAAGTCGTAGCCGTGAGATCAGTCCATATCCGAGGCGTTGTTGATGGTTTGGTGTCAGTTAAGTTTCGACATTTGCATGTTACTAGGCTACAAATTTATATCGCTTTTAATCGCCTTTTATGACAAGCTGGGACGACTTTGAGTGTATTCTCAAGTTCAAAAGCCTGTAATCTGACATGATATATACACATACTTGGGTACAAATGATATAAATATCCACTCGAATACTGTTATGTAAGAAATGCGCAAAACATTTCATTCCTGAAGCGTTGAGATTTTAGTTTTCCGACCTATTTTACAATTGGCATTGCATTGTTATATACATGCCCATGCTAGCGAGCAATTGAATGTACTTTCCTTAACGGGTCGGTGGAAGCACTAGAGAAATGGTAAAGTTTTGTAATGCGCTCGACAATAATTTTTATCCGTGTTTATTACGGCCTGCCATGTCCAAATCGTTAAGGCCTTTGGACGTACTATTTGCAGAATTGGCTGCGTTCCATTAGAATCTTGCCATAGTTGGCATTGAACCCCAATAACGTGTAAACTGGAACGCTGAATTTTAGAGTCCTACGAAATTTTTGTTTTTGTATACTTACTTGATTATTGGCTCTACTTACGAACCCAATTCTTATGTTTTAAGGAATTACGAACTCCCTACGAGATCACAGGTATTACTATGGTCACTTTGAAAATGATATTTAATTGAACTTGATTTTCTGGGGGAATTTTGTTGTTAATTTGCTTCATATTTACGTATTATTTTTATTTCCTTTTCTCTATTATTGAGTATGACCCCGACGGCGATAAACGGGATACCAAGTTTTATCGATGTCCGCGACATAATTACACAGTCTGCGATAGACGGATGCGAAGAACTAATAAAGCGGGTGTGTGCCAGGAAGGAGAAGAAAATGAGACAGCGCATGGAGGACACATATATGGGTAACGAGAAAGCCTCCCAGTTCCTTCGTCGCCTGCAGTGTCTCGGCGGTACTACAGTTCAAGAGTCGCTGATGAGAAGTCGGGGGTCTACGGTTAAGACGCCTGTCATCTTCAACCCATTATGGCGACGATGGATGGTCAGCCACTATAAACTATGACATAGCTGATAAGATCTACGCCACACTTCCGTCAAGTATCGTGGAAACAACATCGTCGCTATCAGCAACGGAAACCAGTTTAATGCGGCTAGTCCAACAATTATCAAGTCAGCTTGCAGAGTTACGAACGGAGCTACACAATGTTAAACAGGAGTCCTAACCCGAGAATTCTTCCGGAAGTAAACTTCGACGCTGCTATTCTCGATCGCACTCACAGCCCAGATCCGGAAGATTTCGTCCCCGAGGTATATACTGGTATCACTATAGATTTAATGCTAAAGTCACCGCGTAATCACGTCACGCGTAAAACCGTGTAATTGGACTTTGGGAAACGCCCTCGGGAGCCCTTAAAGGTGGCAAACGGCCCAGTTTCATCGTCTTCATGTCATCTGTTCGACGTAAATACGAGAACACGGTTCATGGTCGCAGGTATCGGTATATCCATTTATCCGTACTCAAAATTACAAGGATTATGTAGAAAGGCACGGTTCGAGCTTTCGGCTGCCAATGGAATACCAATTGCCACATACGGAATCGCTAGCATCACACCCAGCTTTGGCCTTTGACGAGATTTGCCATGAAGATCTGTTATACCGGACTTTTCTAAACCCATATTTGGAGCAGAATATTTGGCATATTGCGGACTCCTTCAACAACCCACCTTTCCTACCAAGGAGAGATGGCAGAATGTACAATCCCGGCCATCACAACAATTGCCGGAGCAACTCCTTATCATGATATCCTGCATGAGTTTCCGGAAATAACGGACTGGGACGAACTTATCGGACGGAACTGGAAAAATGGGTGCTACCATACTAAGCATCATAAAGTCACTACGCCAGGACCATCAGTTGCTTCAAAACTCAGACGATTAGCATATAATGTCTAAAAATAATATCAACTACAGGCGGTGCGGAGATTATCGCTTACTCAACGCCCGGACTTCCTCCGACGAGTACCCAGTTCAGAATATCCAACCTTGTCTCAAAGAAGGGGACACCTCCCTTGCCAATCAAAGTTTAAAAATCATACTCGCAACCAACCAACGTGAAACAGCTTACAGCATGCTTGGGTATGTCAAATTTTTACAGAAGGCTCATACCCAGAGTTGCTGTAGTATAGGCACCACTAAAGCAGATCCTTCACGGTAAAATTAAAGAAAATTCACCAATCAACTGGAGCAGCGAATCTACCGCAGCTTTTGAAACTTCAAAAAACGGCACTGGAACAGGCGACGCTGCTTGTTCATCCAAAATCTGACGCACCTTTAACCATTTTTTGCGATGAATCTAACTTAGCGTTTGGAGCAGTCCTCCAACAGCAGATTACGTGTTGCTCACAACCATTGGCTTTCTTTTCAAGAAAGCTCGGACGAGCCGAACGTAAATACGGAGTGCATGACCGGGAACTACTGGCTATGTACCTAGGGATAAAACATTTTCGTGATATGCTTGAGGCAAAGGAATTCACCATCTTTACGGGCAACAAGCCGCTAACCTTCGACTTCCGCAAAAAGAATGAGTGCTAACCACGTCACTTTCGCCATCTAGATTATATTGGGCAGTTTACTACCGATATCCTGCACGTATCCGGGACAATGTTGTCGCGGACGTATTATCACGCATTGAAGATTTGCAATCAACAATCAATTTCTCAAAGATTGCAGCATCTCACTCCGCGGACGAAGAAGGAGGAACACTGGGCTACGACAAGCAAGCAGTTCCAGATTCCAGAGATCAGCTGTAAGCAATGGTGTGGTGTATCCACTGATACTATCCAACCTTACATCACTCAACCATTCCGAAAAACTGTTTTCAAAACCGATTGCAGGAATTGGACAGACAGGATCGTGCCGATTCTACGACCAGCTATCACATACTTGTCCCAGCCAACAGATGCGTAGGAAGCATTCCAGAGTTCCGAGCCTGGAGAAGGAGACCTGTGCTACCACCCCTCTAGCCCTCTAGCTTCTCACACAGCAATGGGCGATCTCTCGGAGACTTCTTCAATATTCCCAAGAGATAGCTGGGCACATGGAATGAATTTTGTAATTCATGTAATGTGCATAGAGGTCGACGCTCTGTGTGTCAGCTTAATGAACCACATTCACGACTCCCATAACAGGATCCATCGAGGTTCTATCTGCTCGAAATTCAAACCGATTGGTGTAATGCCCCGATAGCACGGATGGCTTCAGCGAATTTACTCCTGATGGGCCTTTTGAACACTTTTCGGGCCTTGTTAAGTATTCACAGTGGTTAAGTATTCATAGTGAAGATTGCCTCTTCGAGCTTATAAATAGTGAGAAACGAGCAGTCGTCGACGGCTTCCGCGCTACTGCCATCATCCCATCTGGGATGTCTAAGAAAAACTTCGCCTACAATGCGTGGTGAGTACTAAGTACGCAGGATCCCCGCAGAGCCCCGATTTTCCGGGTGGCAAGTCTAAACCGATCCTCATTTACTTCCGCAACTAAGTCTTGCAAACCATGAGTTTTCCTTGTATTTATCGCGCTACGAAGTCTCCTTTTAACTGATTCGCACTCTGCCATTGTGACGCATGCCTCGTCCCGGCCTGTAAAAGGTGTCTTAAATGACGGAGTTTATGACACTCTTTACATAGGTCGACAATTTCCACCGACCACCAGTGTATAGAAAAGCTGTCACGGCTTTGGTGCCCCTTCGAGCCCCCGGCCCCGTTTCAGCTATAACGCCACCACTTCCCGAGGTGCGCTGCAGCTGGACTCAGCCAGGTGTTCCAGAAGCTTCGACGAATTTTTTGATGTTCTCCTTCGTGACGTTCCTTGCGCAGAGGGAGCATCGGGTTAGTAAACGCCGGCAAATACGTGATATGCTGGTGCTCACTTGCGGAGTTTTCCAGAACTCACCATCTGTCCATAGTTGGCGCACCCGGTTCTGGGCATCATTTACAGGACTCGTTCCCTTATGGAGGCTGGGTGAGGCATGCCCCAGTCAAAGGCCCTAGCATTTAAGTGACTTCCTGGCAAAATTAGCCCATCTATGGACAAAAACAGCATCGAGGCTGTGTACGAAATAGGGCACCGTCTGATTCGGCGTAAGGTAAATACTAAAAAACATTGTCCCTGAACATCAAATCCGGAGAAAGCCATTCCTTCATACGAAGTCAAATGCCGCCCCAAACCCAAATGGTAACGTTATTCGATAAGACGAGATTCGATGAACCAGGGTCCTTCTTCCGGTATTGTTCGTAGATTTGCCCTAGATTAGCTTTTACCTCCTCAGCAAACTGGACATGACTTCGATCCCTGCAGAGGACGTAATTCTCCTTCCGTTCCAAGTCTTTGCTTGGTTGCCAACCTGCGGGCATCTACGTCATGCCCTTCTTCCTTGTCTCAGGCAAGTTTTAGACGTGCGTCCATGTACCCGAAACCATTGCTCGGTGTTATCCTCATTCCATACCACAGGTATTGTTCGGCGACTTCTCCCCTAGCGAATTCTTGGTCTCAAAAATTCAAACAGGTTATACCCATCTCCGCCTCCCTCCGCCTCGCACGAGTCCTCTACCCCTCCTTTTCCGCATGGAACACACTTTTGTTCCAGTGTCTTCGGGCTTATACCGGATTTAACTCAGAATTTCATGTGTGGCCTTCTATCGGTTTGGTGACCAAATCTGTAGTTGATGTAACGGGCAGCTTTTTCGGTTACTCATCCTGAGAAGCGGTTTTTTGACGGCGTAACATATTGTTTCTTTTCGTCCGTCTTTGCCTTCCTTTTTTATTGGCCCTGGAGACTCTTTGGATAAAGTTTTTTCTAGGCGCCACTTCCTCTTTTCGCTTTTTCCTCAATTCGCTTTGCAATGTGCTGTCTGTGGTCCGTTTTGGCGCTTATAGCGTTCTGAGCGGGAAGGGCAGCTGTTTCTCCCTTTCGTGCGTCTTACGTGTTCTATGTTCGCCTGTAGAAGAAAATGCAGTCCAGAAGTTCTTCTAGTTTCATCAGCGTTCGCTGACATTCCTCTGGAGGAACGTTGTCAGCTGCATGTGCTACACCAGGGTCGCGCATTTCCTGATGAGCCTTTGCTCTGGTAAGGACAGTCAGCTGCGCTTCCACTCGACTTGTGCCTGAATTCACCTGCTCACGTCTAATGATTTTGTCCGGGCTTTTTTTCCGAAACAGGAATATTAAAGGGTTCTGGAGTTGCCCTCACCGCATCGGTAGCCGCATTACTTTATTTGGGCGTCCCGGTGTCTCGTCGGATGTTTCAGCCTTTGCTACTTCTTTCGCTGGACGCTGCAGTGAATAACACGTTTACTTGCTGCGCCCAAACGCATTCAGTTTTTCCTACCCTGCTATTTCGTCAACTATATCAGACTTATTGCTTTTGTTTTCCATTGAAAGTTTTCTAGGGTATCGTGTGCAAGGGAGTGGACTGCAATATTCATCCTTCGAGAAAAAAGGCTCCTACCGAAGTTTCCTAAGGCGTAACCTACACTTAAATGACTCAGCAACTAACCCCAGCAACAGATCAACATTGGCTCGGGGCAACGCGGTCTACTAATACCGGTTCAATGTACACTACCCGACCAGAGTCGCGAGGGGGCTGACCCCACGGTCTGTTCCAGCGTATTGCAGTTTGGTCCTCAACGAGAGACTTTCTGGTGGCTACTACCGAGGACCCAAGTATAGTGTCAGCTAGGGAATTTGAGCTACTAATTTGGACTCCTCGAGGACGTCACCCCCCGTATCGTAAGCGACCCGCTATCGCGGATCACAGATTGACCTCAAGCTTTGTCAGTGTTGAATACGTCACCCAATCAGCCAACCCGGAAAGTTTATAAGGGCAACATCTGTGGTAGAAAAAGAAGACGAGGCACAACAAGTACCCTGCCTGCGATGGAGCGATGGTGTAGGTCTGAACGCCAGACAACTTGTAGGGATATCGAATTGGTGGACCTCGGCGCAAAACCAGGAAGTCTGGAGTTCCTTATTAAGGCAAACCTAGACCGGATACCGGTTGTTGCGCCGTTGATGATGATAAATAGGTTACCTTCAGAGGTAGAAGATTAGGTTAAGTCATAGACCAGACATATGTTAACACCACACAGCGACCACTAGGTCGTTTTTCTCAACATTGGAAATGGACGAATCGACAATCGAAGGTCCACTGGAAATAAAAAGTTAACATTGCAGCTTTTGAGGAGATGCAGCAGACGATTAAACTACCGGCTTCATGTCTGGAGATATTTTTCTCGCTGGAAAACCAGAAATACATATTTGGCAATTATCATCCATTATTCCATTAATATTTTTTATCACTTTAGTATCATGTAAAAAACCTTCACCAATTTCATTCGATTCAGCCTCGAATTAGAAACCCATTCAGATGCGCGTTCCCACGCTAGTAACCTGTAACTCGCATCTTTCGATAACTTGCGGAACAATAAAGCTTTCAAATGGAATTATAATATTTACTCATGTACCGGCGGTAATTCACTTTTTTACCATTTTTTTAAGAAAAGATCGTGCTCCCCATCAAACAGGCCTGCGCAGACCACTTTCCTCATTAACATGGGCATCCAGAAGACTTTCTGCAGTGATGCAACCATCGTAGGTCTCGAAACAGGCCTTCTCCAGTTCTTATCATATCATTCAATACCAAATGCGATAATTGATAATTGACGGTGAAGAAGTCAAAGAAAAAGATTCATCTTTTCATGTGCGCTGGAGCAAATCAGATACGTTACAAAAAGATACCGGCACGAACCGCGGCTCTTCTGCATTTCCAGAAATCTCAACAAAACGCTGAAGAATGGAGTGAGTGGCTTATACTTTACAATCGGGATTTTTTGTGCTCCAATGGAATTAATTGAAATCTAATAGGTTGTCTGATGAATTGATGAGGCCACGCAGCTACATGGATATGCTCGAATGTATGTTTGCACCTATGCTGCTACATACGTGACATGGGTTGCGTAAGAACATGAGAAAGGCATTTCACTTGCTGTTGCTACTATCAATGATGGATTGCTGACTTGGTACTCTGCTGGGTTTTCGAGAGGTTCAAGTGGAATGAATCACATGTCGGATGTCATGGAGTTTAATTGAAATTCGCTCATCTTGAAAGGAAATGTGTTTTACCTTTGTTGATGAAGAGATTTATTATGAAATTGACTTTCATTGTTATTACAGATTAAATTATTGAGATTTTCATTGGATAGGCTTTAATGCTTCGGGAGAGTCATAACACGTGTTTTTTGTGTAAATAATTCAACAAAAAATATTTAATTCAGTATTATCAAGCAGTCATAAGAGCAAAGATGAGAGGGTTATGCAGTGATGAAGTTTATATTAAGCAGTAACATGGGTCTATGTTATTTTTTTGGAAATTTGGAGTCTTATGTAAGCAAAAATAGATTCCATTCAAAGTTCCTTAAATTGACATTTCTAACCTCTTTGGGGATGTCATCCTCAAGGTCTCTATTGCTTTCACCTTTTAATTACTTCCTCTATATGTAATAATACCGAAGAGCACCTTGATACCACCCTCTTTCCATGGTGGTAACTCCTACTTTGAAAACATTCGTCCCTTTCCAAAAGCTGTAGTGGGTGGTCTGCTAGAAGAGGCTCTGCACCTACCCATATTTACACTTTGAGGTGAAGAAACCTCACCTTTCATTTTCAGTTTATGGGAGTTCGCACCAACATGGGAAAGTTACGTATAGATACCATGCATCGGTAGACGAAGTTCACTATGATTCAGATGGTTTCATCAGCAACCAGTAATTCATGGTACCAAGAGACCAATTTCAATCGAAGGCTACTTTTGTAAGCTGAGATATATATGTCACACCAAATGAAAGCTACTATGTTACTGACGCAATATAGTACGGTAACCAGCTGCATCATCCTGTACGCGGTCTTCCCAGCTTTACGTGTCAGTGAGATGTCCATATCGGTTGAGGTGAACGTTTCCTGCGGGACTCAGAATCTAACACGCCACTTTGTTACATTCCTTAGACGGGTGAACCGCGGTTTAAGGAGGTAGCGTGCCTTGAACTAGGGGAACACCTGAGTTAGTACAACTAAAAGGACGGACAGACAGACAGACAGACGGACAATTAGTTCAAACTAACCTTCGGCGGCTGCCTGCTGATGTTAGGTAGGCAGTTTAAAGAGGAGAAAGGACGGCTAGAGGGGTGGAACTTCCTATGGCAGCACGGGGGTAGCGGAAGGCAAAATGCTGGCAATTGCCACGGCTGTGGTCCGTAAACGCGAGCCCGTGCCTGAATTTGAGGCAAATACTCAAACAATCAAAAGGATGTTTTAAACAAAATACCAGTACCAACAATAGAGGGCGTGGAAAGCCCAACGCCGGGGTTTTTGGGAATGAGCGAACCGGCTCCGACCAGCTATGACCATCGGCCCCATTGCCTCGGCTGCAGGTGTACAGGAGGGGACACCAAATTCGGTGCCGCATCATTTCAGGAGGATTTTGGTGCTCTGTAGATTGCCACCTGGTCGAGCGAGATCGCTAGAGGGGCGAGGTGTTTGTCATACAATGACGGAGAAATTTCAGGAAGCCATGCCCAGCCGTGTGATTCTGATACCAGATGATGTATGTGACGAATATCAGCGAGCGATCGATCACTTCGAAGTGGAATTTGCCCGACCGGATGAGAAGATAATGGAACTTTGTGAATTCATAGAGGATAGGAAGAACATCCACCAGAATATTAGGGCTATGATCAGAGTTATCAAAATGGCGTATGGCAGAGCCCAGGAGGAGAAAGAGCGAGTAAGTTAGGCAATAAGGTCACCAAAGCAACACAGGTGACACCTCCTCTGCAAAGGCTACTCGCCGAGAACGTTGGAAAACAAGCCGCAAGGAGATAAACCAGGCAAAAAAGTCACCTAAACAGCACAGGTGACACGGATGGGTGAAACCCAAACAGATCATCAAAAGGATGAAACGCCCTTCTCGAAAGAAAACGGATCAGGCAATGAAAATAGTTAAAGCTGTCAAAGAAAAGGCGGTAGATGTGATGCGTGCAAAAGGAGGCAGAGCGCGAAGTGCGAGGCACAGAAACATGGAGCAAGGTTGTGTCTAAGAAGAGGAAGGAGATGAGGAAGACACGGCCGAAAGTGATTGCCATTTCCAAAAACTTTCGGACCCAGAGCTTAGGGATCTAAGGAATAGCGTCAACCGAATAAGGCGGCACAGAAGAAAGACATTATGCTGGAACTAAAGAAGTCTAATGGCAAAACAGCGGAGAAATTGCGGAGGAGGGGGACATATCGCAAAGCAGTGCACAGCTGACCCGAAATGCATGCTGTGCGAAGGAAAGGAGGGCGTCGAAAACCGACATATAACTGGCAGTAGCAGATGCCCAGTGTTCAGGAAAGCGCTAAATACAAAGTCCAAATGAGATTGATTCAAATCAATATCAACAAGTGTGAGGCGGCGCAACACCTCTTCTCACAGACCATCTGAGAGAAGAGAATTGACATTACCACTATTTGCGGACCCCAGGGTGATGGTGCCTGGGCTAGGGACCAGAACGGTAAAACAGCGATATGAGCTTGCGCGGGAAGGCCATTCAGGAAGTTATGCAATTCCTGGAAGCTGGTCTCAGGAAAGCCAAGTTACGCGGGATTCACGTCTACAGCTTTTACGCTCCTCCTAGCGCAACACGTGCGCACTACGAGAAGATGTTGCGCCACTTGGTGCTGGACACAAGGAGTCATACCCCGAAAACCATAGCGAGTGACTTCAGTGCTTGGGACTGGGAGTATGGTAGCTGAAGGACAAACGAAATCCATATCCTGCTCGAATCATTTGCAGAGTTGGATTTTGTACCTACCAATGTAGGGAACTCATTTACATTCACAGGGAGAGGCCTGGGCTCTATCGTCGACCTCACGTACGTGAGCACAGTATTGGCAAAGGTAACCACCTGGTATATCAATGAGCATTACACCAACAATGACCCCCAGGCGATCTTTATTAAAGTCAATGGTGGATGCCGGGCTGGTCGACGAAATGGCATCGAAGATCACGCGATGGGTGACCGAGGCATGTGACGCTACTATGCCTGAAGGCGATATTTTGCAAGCAAACAGTACAACTATCGGTGGAATAGCGAATTCGCGGAGCTAAGGTCGGCATCCCATCGAGCAAGAAGGCAGTTCCAGCGATTTAGCAGAAGACTCGATCACGAGGAGCACGAACGGGATTATAGAACTTTGCGTGGAAGAATAAAGGAGACCATTCGTAGGTACAAAAGAGATTGCTTTAGGCGACTGTATGCTGATGCCAACATAAACCCCTGGAGCACAGCTCACAGGGTGGTTATGAAGAAGTTGCAGGGGCAAAGATCGCCCCAGGTGACCTTGAGACGGTTTCTACGAAAAATTAAAGCCACACTCTTTTCTCACCATACGGAAAGTAGGTATCAAACGGAAGCCCAATTCGAGGTGGATGTACTACCTCGCGTCACCGAGGAGTAACTTTCAGAGTGTGCAGCAGGATTGGCGATGACGGACTAAGCCTGGCGGAAGAAAAGATGGAGGCAATCCTGATTACAAATCGCCGGAGAAGAAATACGATTAGTCTGTGGGTCGGAAGCCATATGATTGTTTCAAAGCCGACCATCAAATACTTTGGCGTGACTCCAGACGCAAGGTTGAGTTTCAAAGGGCATATATCGTACGACTGTGAAAAAGCTGCAAAGGTCATCACGGCCCCTGCCAGGATGATAACTGGGGTCGTGTGGTCCATATTGTTGTACGCGCCGCCTGTGTGGTCGGAGGCTTTGGACAACGTATAAAACTGGAGGAAGATGAATTCTGCCTATCGTTTGATTGCGATGAGGGTTTGCGGCGCATTTCGAATTATTTCGGATAATACTGTGTTCGTAATCGCAGGGATGGTCCTTATTGACCTATTAGCAAGAGAGATGCGATGCCTGTACGGGTGGAAGCAGGCATATCCATCAGAAACAGAAGCAAATCACCGGCGAACGTCAAGAGAGAAGTCACATGGACTCTGGCATCGATGGTGGGACGAGTTGTCGAAGGGTCGGCGGAGATACAAGCTGATTCCTGATATTAGAGAGTGGCGTGACCGACAACACGGAGCATGTGCTGTTTGAGTGCTCGAAATTCTGGGAGGGGAAGCCTGAGCGACGCCCTGGGAGTTGACATGAGCCCCTAAAACTAAATTGGAGCAATGCTTAGCTCGGAGGCAAACTGGACTTCGGTCATCCACAATTATACGGATATAAAGCTAGCTCCTGAGAGCTGCTGAAGGAGGCAAAAAGATGGAAGACTGCAGAGCTGAAAACATGAACGCCTACGGAAGGCAAACTTGCCCCGGAAAGTAATACCTAAATGGTGATCTCGTGGAGCAATGGTAGGAGAGAGCTGGGGGTGCTTTCTTAATGGATGCGAATCCCGCACTATATCCACGCTAGTTTTGACACACGGGTGAGCTGGAGTTGATGTGTTTTTCTAAGATTTTTTAATATACAACGGAGAAACAAGAAAAAAAACTATACTAAGCGGATTACCCTGCACGGAAATGTGTTATGGCTCAGAATTTTTTTCTTCTTCAATAACAGGATTGGCTTTTCTGATTTGATTTTCTTGTTCTGTCGGTCATAAGCTTTGTCTCGGTAGAATTATTCGCAATCAGAGTGTCGGAATGTTTAATGCTGCCGGTATTTAGGGCAATAAGTCCTGTCCTGGTGCTCATCTATTTGCTTCGAAAATCTTATTCAGGCATTCCCCAGCCGAGGGCTCTGGCATTAGATTTAGAATTCTCCCTACCGTGTTTCTAATCTCGTCCTCCAAGGCGGCGAGTCTATTCCGAAAAGCTTGCATAGATTCGTTCGATGTGGGGTAAATGTTAAAAAACGTCACTTCCGCACAACGAACCCAAACGAAGTCGTTTTCGCGACACGCACTCGCAAGTTAACCGTATCTATCGGCATACCACGATGGTGTGCTCTCCCGCATTAGTGAGACAATCCAGATCCCTTATTTCAAGGGTGTACGAGGGTTCTGGCTGGAAACTACTAGTTTCGAGCCTAGAATGTTCTAGACTGTCTTGCAGAGCGTATTCTTCGTATCGGTCTTCCACCTAAGCTTGACAGGTATATCGCCGGTTCAAATCCGCCGGATAGATTTAACATCTACCCCAGCGTTTTCTATTATAGTTTGGTGTTGTTGCGGACTTCTCAAAGATCTTCCGTGAAAGGTCCCCTCGTTCAGGTTAATGAGAATGGCCTCTGACCGTGGTTTGCTCCTTTCGTACTTATTGTTGATGTTACCGTAGTCGACTTTGACTTTGCTAATGTGGGGCCACTGCTTTGTTACCACCTCGCGGAATTTTTCTTGCTACGTCCTCGTCTGCAAATCCACGCTGTTTTCCTCTCACCTCCTTTGTAGATTATCTGTTCCCTTCTGGCGGGCTGAGGGCACTGCGTTTTACGTAACTAGGAGCTGCACTAGCGATGTGCTTTTCCTTCAGCTCTTCTTTGGCTGTCTTCCAGGATTTTCGCTGGTGTGCGATAAGTTTCAGCAGTTGTTCCATCTCCATTATGCTATTTCGCCATTGTCGTTGTAGCCGCTCACGTCAGTTCACACCAGGAGGAGGTGTGAGCCGACTTGAAACGAGGGCAAAAGAGCCCTAGTAGGGTTTTAATAAGAGGTAAAAAATTGAAAAATTTGTGTGCCAATTTGCTTAATGGCTACTATGGTTAGATACTATGTAGAAAAATAGAAAATATTCTTAAATCACTTGCAAAGTCCCCCTTAAAATCGGTTTACTGTCTGTCTGTCCGTCTGTCTTTTTTTTTCGGCGTTGGTAGGTGGAAAGGTTCAAAACCTACTGCTGGCTCCTGTCACGCAGTTATGTGAGGCTTCTACTTACTAAAACCACCTCCTTCTCATTCCACTCTCCCCACAGAACTCCCAAAAAGTATTGCGTCGCGGGGCTGGATCAGCTTTTAACTGCTGCTCATTATAGTTCTCTCCCTAAGCGGTTGGTGAATAGCCTAAGTTGTTGGTGAATAGGTTGCAGTTCCCTTACCTCACGGAACTCTCAAAAAGTGTTGCGTCGCGGGGCTGTATTAGCTTTTAACTGCGGCTCATTATGGTTCTCTCCCTTCCTTGTTTTCGTCGTAGTTCTTGCTGCCTAACCTGTTGGTGAATAGCTTGCAGTTCCCCTACAACCTGATTCCAAGCATCCGTTGACTCCAGTATGAACTCCACAATGTTTTCGGGTGTCAAACGCCTGTCTGCGACCGCTTCCATTCTTGTTCGGTGCGCGGTGAACCTGGGGCAATCAAATATGACATGCTCCGCATTCTCAGCCACGTTACCACACCTTGGGCAGCATGGTGACTCATCTCGCCATCTTTGATTTTCACGGTTGTGTTCTTTCTACTCTTGTTAATGAGAACTACTTCTGTTTTATGTTCAGCATGCCCGTCTGTCTGTCTGTCTGTCCGGCACACGCATTCTCCTCGGAGACGGTTCGGTTCGGTCAATCGCTATTGACACCGAATTTGATAGAAAGAGGGGACTGTGAATGCTCATCCATACAGTGAGTTACATCCTTTTACGTTGAATTTAAGGAGGGGTCCCCATACATGCAAAAGGGGGGTGTACATTTTTTTTTCATGAAATACAGCCATGTAGGGTATCAAATTAAAGGTCTCGATTAGTAGCCGGTCTTAGTTTTGACATTTGTTGGAAAGGTGGGGAGTGCGGGGGGTTAAAAGTGATCATTTCTTTAAGGGGGCCATTCTCCGAAACTACCAAACCGAAAAATTTGAAGAAAATCAGTAGGTTGCCACTATATGGTGCCTGGGCTCTGAAATACCTTCCATACCGATATCTGTTCAAATAAAGTTAGTAATAGTATATTACTATAATTTCTTGTAATTGGCTAGAAGCCCCCTCCCTTAAGTTCATCCTAGCAACACGCATGTTGTAGTGCTGTAGGCTATAATGTAGAATATGATCTTACCAAGTTTGGTGGAAATCGCACTATTACTAACAAAGTTATAATACGTCAAAATTGTTGCTTTTTTGAAAATTGAAGACTATGAGTGTCAATATCACCCGACAGTGGATACTCCCACATAATATATGGATATATTACGTGCTATGTACTGAGAAATACACAAAACCTTTCGAACCTGAAGCGTCCAGCTTCCGGTTTCCCGACTTGTTAGGTTTTATACTTCAATCTCCTATTCCCAAAACTGCGACCCATTAGGTCATGGCTGTAATGGTACCAAAGATAAACACTTCCTAGATAAACACTTCCGATTTGTTCGCTATTTGCATATTGGCACCTTAATTTTTATTATGCAGGTTAAAATCTCAATATTGTTTCTATCAATCAATACGTCAGTAATTGTACTAAATGCATTAGACCATTTAGTGCCGCCATTGTTACGTACTATTGACAATGTATCTATGAACCTTGAATTTTCAATACAAACTCCTTTTTGGAATTTTTTCAGTTATTTCTTTTGCTGTGTTTATTTAAACGTAACATTAACATTCAAAATCGATATAAAACACTTTTAACTCTCATTCAGCTGCGTGCCTGCAACTACCTTGCTGAAGAAAGTGAATGGGGCCGAATTTCGTTTCAGATACATTTCAAACGCATAAGATACTCCGTACGAGTACACATTTGACCGCCGCGGAATGCAATAGGGTCCCTCTTTGCATCTTAAATTTTAAGAAAAAATAACATTGTTGGTTATCGTAAGAAATGTTACGGTATTTCGGGGTCTACCCGAGTAACCTCACTTTCCACATTTTGCACTGTGGATGTTTATGTTTGTCCGGCCGTTACGGCCATTACGTGCCAGTCATTCAAATGCCCATCATCCACCACAAGAGTTATGGGATAATGACAGTCAACACTAATTTTTCACTCTATTTGTTATTATTAAAACTGAAAAAATAACTCTTTTACGGCCATTCTGAATGCGGTTATTGTTGGCCGCGAGATATTTCCTAAAGAATGCTAGCGTGGAATTTTAAACAATGGCGGTTTGGGGGTTTCTTTTTGTAGTAATACGTTTTGTGTTTTGTTTAAATTAGTTTTTGTTTAAAGACTTGGAAAGGTTAAATTAAAAATTATGAAAGAGATCTTAGCGGCTGTAACTCTTGCTTTCTTTGTGAGGTTTCTAAATTACCAAGAAATGAATCTGCTTACGAAGTCTATTGACCCGGTTGCATCGACTAGTCAGACATTGAAGATATCCTTGTAATTACTAGTTACATCTTGAATAACTGAGCAGTTGCAATTCCCTTGGTATCTTATAATTATATTCATATTATTTATACATAATTATGAGGTACGCACCACTAGCATTGTATCTTTTATTTATCGACTGATTAAAATTCAATTACTGAAGTTTAGGTCCCTAAATTTTAAGTATCTAACAGTTTGCAAGTGCGAACATAAGATTGTAGATAGCCAACACTTTCAAAAAGGAATAAAATGAGCTTTTATTAAAGTGGCTGCCTTGAGCATATCATCAAGCATTATAACAAATTAAACTGTTTGCTAGCCATGCCATGAACCTTTTAAGATTCATCTTGAAATACAAATTAAGCCTAACAGCCTTTTGGGTAGCACTTCAATTACCTATGCAGATCTTTTTTAAAAGAAAAAGTTATTGTTCATTAGTTTTTGTTAGGATTATATTTGTGGTTTTGCGGGTCATAGACAAATTATAATATTTTCAAAGACTACTTGTAAGCAATTTGTTAAAACATAAATTCCAGAAATAATGCGCGAAAATAAGACTTTCAGGAAACACTAACTTTGGCGCAGACAGTTCTAAACACTATCGAAAACAGAGGATGAAAAAGCCACTGTATTCCGAATAGATATCTAAATATTTCAATCTAGTCACTGCTGGAATCTCTTAATTTGATTTTAGGGAAATGTACATGATGGATATAATGCTAGGATATATTCAATAGAAAGATCAGCCCCTGGCTTAGGATCCATTAGTTCATAAAATGGCTTGAGGCTCTCTTTTCCATTCAAACTCCAAAGGGCGGTAAATCTGAAAGGAGGAGGTCAAACCCCAAAAAGGAACCGGGGAAGCATGGACCAAACTTGGAGAAGGAGAAATGCCACACGCAAAGGAATATTTAGCCCCCCCCCCCCTAAAAAAAGGGTAATGTACTCCAAACTACCGAAACCGTCCAAGCTTCATTAGGGTCGTGGCGAGGAGAAGTGTTCAAAAGCGAACACCACCTTCCCCTCTCCCACTCATTCAAACCACTCGAGCATGGAGCCATACTATTGCCAACACACGTCCGTCCATGTACTTTGTAGACGCCGTGCAAAGTGGCATCACACCACCCGCCCAGGAGGCGCCATTAATATATCGAAACCCGATTTCCTTGGATTTACTAGGAAATCAAAAGAATTCCTGTAGAAGTTTAACGTAATGGTTGGTATTCTGACTTCCATCAATGGTTGTTAGGAGTTGAGTTGAACATCAAGTCCATCATTGGTCGGGCCCACAGATAAGAGCTCGAGCTATACCTTGACAAAGGCACATAATGCTCCTATACAAATTCATTTTGCGCTATAAGTACAAATCTAGTTTTCCCAGCTTCAACCTTTTCAGTGGTACAGCCTATCTTATCGTCGAGAAATTCCTGTCTAGTCAATAATTCCCACATGCCATCAGCTTCAAATCACTGAAAATCAACCCCCTTTTCCTTAAAACCCAATTGTTTCGGTCTTCGTTGCTCCCATCTACTGTCCGGACCAGTGGGCTTCATAACCAAGAGCACAAGGTGAAACCTGGTACCTAATAATAGGTGAAGATCTCAATGCCAGGCACCAGTCTTGGTCTGATGCACGGTCGACCCAGTCCCACTTTAGCCCAGCCCTTCCCGCCTTAAATAAAGGCCACTATCACTCATATCTGAATAATTTCATCATTAGCAGTAACATTACTGTTAATTCCTATCTTAACATATATCATTTCCTGGAAACCGTCCCTAGCATTAGTGACTATGATGCTGTAATCCTCGATATTAAACTTGCTGGAAGAACAATCCGTCCCGCCCCACCCTCAGTTCCAGATTATGAGAAGGCGAACTGGAAGCTCATTAACCGAATCCTTAAGTCCAAACTTGATCCACTACTGCTCCCATGGTATTAAACGACATCATCGACCGAGCAGTTTGCTAGTACACTAAAGTAATTCAGAATGGATTCCAAGTCGTCCGCTCAGCTACTACAATCTCACCTCTCCGCCCGAAGATCTCCTCGATGATATCAAATTCAAAGAGACCCTCTCGCGGAGACTATTTAGGGATTGATTTTCTCCGCAGTCCTCTCGCCTCAGTGAAGAAATCCGCAAACATGACGGTCAATCAGCCAACGAATTTTAACCTTATATACCGACTACCTCGACGAACGCCTGGCCAACATCGAATTGACACGTTCGGGGAAATCAGGGAAACTTGTCCTCGCCTGGGCAAAACAACCCAACAAAACCCCAATCTTGCCCCCAAACCATCTTCCTACCAGAAAATGCTAGCATCTTAGCAAAGCAATTTCTGCAAACACACCATTGCACATTACACATCCGCGACCAGGTTTTCGAAACCCAGGTCAACGAATCAATTTCCCGATTTCAATCGATCCCAACTTTCGACCGCACCCAAACTACACAAAACCTCTTCACCTATCCCCTCAATCACCCGAATCGCCCGAAGAACATCTCATCCATCCATTTTGTCACACCGAACATGGTCAAGGCATCAATGGTGGCGCTGGAAGACAAAAAATCAGTAGGTCCTGACAAAACGTCGTTCATAGTCCTAAAAAAATGTATTCCAAGCCTTTCAACCTTACTTGCCTCAATTATCAACCACTGCCTCCTTAACTCCCATTTTCCCACGGATTGAAAAAGTGTTCGGATAACTTCCATTCCAAGAAGAATAAAAACCCTCTTAATGCTGATAGCTACAAGTCCATCTTCATCCTTTCGTCCTCCAGCATGATCTTCGAGCGGACTCTCAAGTACATTATCGATGAGCACTGTCACTCCAGTTGCGCACTTCCCAAATTCCAGTTCGCAAACCAAGCTAATCACTTGGTCGAGCACACACTTCTTGTCTTTGAAACGGATTTTCTTCTCGGTATTGACCAGAAAACTCCAACCAGACTGTTTTTCAGATCTAAAAAACGCTTGTGTATGGCAATATAGTCTCACTTTTAAGCTTTCTGAAGTTCTCAAATTCCATCCGCAACTCTATAAGCTAAGGATTAGCTTTCTGGGTGGGCAGAAATCCCAGTCCCAGTCAACATCCAACAACACCTTTCATCCCCATACATACATACATTTGTCCAATAGGCATTCTCCAAGATTCAGTCCTTTCAGCCAACTTGTTCTCCCTGTTCCCTGCTGACCTACCTAAACCGAGTCCTGATTCGCGGATTACCTAATGCTTTACACATTTATTAACCTTTTTCCCTTGGCGAAACTGGTCTGAATTGCTATTTGAACGAGCTTTATAAATAGAGATTATCCCTTAATCCCCAAAAGTGTGAAACGATTATTTTTGGCAGCAACATGAAGATTACACCAAAAATAAGGGGGTCCTTTCGTTCAGAGTCCATGACATACCTATCCCCACTATGAACGAAGTCACCTATCTAGGGGTGACCATGGACTCCCGTCTTTCTCACGTACCCCATATTTCCAAGGCACTGAACCGTGCAAATGGTACCTGCAAACCCGTGTATCCGATCCTAAAATACAACGCCCCAACGCCATAAGAAATGTAGCTCCTCTGTTACATATAGCTTAGCAGACCTCTCCTTACATTCGGCTTCATCTTCTGGTCCGATAGTTCATCGTCCCAAATAGTGAGGCCCCGTCTGAGAAGAGACCATTCCAAATATATCTCCAGCCAAATCCTATACGATTTTTCACAAAGTCTAAAAACTTGGGAGGTCACCACTGAGGCAATATTACCCTTAGGCAGTCGAGGTACGTCGCGGGACATGAAAGTGCTGGGGGTTTAACGTGAGTACCTGCCGTGTAGGCATAATCCCACGGTCCTCTTCGGACACGGATTGATTTTGTGACCACAATCAGAGCCCCGCCACGCAAGCACAGCGGTCCTGGTTTATACTGAGTGCCGGCTCAGCATTTATACCAGTGGATGCGAGGCCTATCTAACACCTCTACCGCAACTAAGGGGTACGGCACCCGAGTTGTACAGCGCAACTCCACGCTTGAGCTGCGAGGAGCTCTGCCCGCGATGTAGGCATAACCACAACCACCATGAAACTTCCATTAGGGGGCCAACCGCAAATAACCGGGCCGAGAACACATCCTCCAGGAATTCTTCTGGAGCAAATGCTCTCAGAGGGCCGTCCCGGTTCCCATGGTACCAGATAACCTCCGGTGAGGCTTCGTGGCCGAAGCCACTTCAGATGAGTCCCTTGCAGAATCGGGTCTGATCGCCCTCCTCGAGTCCGTGGGGACGGAACTCCCGAACGGGTTAACTGGAATCAGCCCGAGACGTCGCGGGACACGAAAAGGAACTTGGAGAGTCCCCAGACTGACATAATTATCGATGCGGTAAAAGACGATCATGGAAACCTCTTCGCCAAAGAAGGCCATGCGGGCGAAAGTTCCGGATAGTTCTTCGCTTACGGTCCCAATTTTGACAAAAGGGGAAGAGCCTGCAGCTCGTAAAGCCGAAGAATGGACATAGATGGGCGGCAAAAGCGACAGAAGGAGAAAAAGAAGATTGGTCCGAAAATAATCATTAATAATAATTGTTGGCCAAACATTCCATATTGGATCAGGGCCTTGAAATTTGTTAGAGCACTCCATTCAACACCGTAACGGTACATTACAGTACACTGTAGGAGGCAATGTGGTCAGCATTTTGTTCGCCCGAGATTATTACCCTGATTTGACTCAGGTACTCATTCACAGCTGAGCTCACTGTCACCAGTGAGATTTGACAGTCTTGCGCTCTAACCAGTCAGCTATCCGGACATTCGGACAAATAATTATTATTTCCAAGAAAGGAGATATTTCCTACGCTGATATTTTTCGGGAAGTCAAAGCCGATCCGGAATTGACAAACCTGGGCTGCAGTGAGTCGTATCAGGCGTACGCAAATGGGGGATCTGATGCTGGAGCTAAAAAAATCTAACCAGAAAACAGTGGATAGTTTTCTTCGTGAGGTGGAAAAGGTGCTAGGTGGGAAGCAGACGTGACAGCTCGGAAGCAACAAATAGTGATCGAGTGCAAAGACCTAGACGATGTCACGTCATCAGAGGATATCTGTGCTACACTAAGGGAGCAATTCAATCTTAGCGACCTAAATGACAGTGCCATCAAAAGGATGAAGAGGTACGCAGACCGCTATTATTAGCTTACCAGGAATTAAACTGATTGCACCGGGCAAGGTAAAGTTGGGTCGTGAGTCGACTTAGGGAGCGAATATCTCTGAAAAGATGCTTCAGATGCCTCGATTCCGGTCAGTTTGCAGCAGCATGTACTAGCGAGTACGATAAGTCGAAAAGGTGCAAGAAGTATGGTGAAGAGGGCCACCTTATCAAAGACTGCACTCCACGTCCGGAATGCATGTTGTGTAAAGGGATCAGTGGCGTGTTTGCTTCATTTTGCCGCCCTGCTACTATTGACTGCAGATTCTTTGTCGAACTGTTCCGCTTGGTAGTAGTTTCGGGAAGATTTCTTTTTCGATTTTTCTTCTATCGGTGCCTTAAGCTTAGGTGACTAGATCTTACATTCCTCACATCCCTCTGTTTTTAAAATAATTATTATTTTTAAGAAATAGGTAACAATAGTATATAGATTCGAAAAATGATCAATAAAAAACAATCTTTTAAATAACAAAAATAACTTAAATCTAATGGCCACTGTGGGCTCTCAAAGTTTTCGAATAACAATTTACAGGCAGAGAAGAGAAACATTAAGAAATGAAAATCTAATTTTACAATAAGTTGTCGGAAAATGGTCAAAAACCCAACAGAAATCACTTGGCCTTAGTGGTAAATAAAGGAGCCCCCACTGTCAAATTCGGGGGTATTCTATCCTTTTGTCCGTGGCCCGTCTATGGATATGATACATAACCGGATCACCGGCAAGAATCAAGGATTAGACCATTCCTGTCAAGATACACGAACGCTTCGGGAGGAACGAAACCTGTCGTGAGAGTTTTCTCGAAATACCCATCATTTGGGTAGAACGGCTGCGAAACCCAAGGGTTCTCACCATGCGAAACAGATCGCACTATATGATTCCGAATCAATCTGACGATAACTGTGTCGATTCTTGGCACAGGAGCAGCTGCATACATCACTTCATTAGTTACATAGTGCTCATAGTTTGACGAAGCAGTCCTATTAAGCCCCGTGCAAGCATGCAGATATTTCCTTTCAAAGATCCTTATTTTCTCCATTTGGCTAGCACTCAAATTAAACCAGATAGCACACCCGTAGGTGAGCACCGGTCTAACCAAAGTAATATAGCAAATAATCTTAACCTTCCGGCTAAGATGTGGAGCATAAAAGAGTCTTCGAAGAGACATGAATGCCTTGCGAGCGCTCTCTAGCGCGACTTTAACGTGCTCGTTAAATTGGGGGAATGCGCTCAGAACTATCCTCTTTCGCGACAATGTGGAAATCTCTCCAATTCCTTTTCAAGTTCCTACTGGTATACGCTAAGGAATTTCGAAACAGAATCGTTTCACACTTTTGCGCATTGATTTTCATCCGCCAACTGTTCGTGAAGAACTTAATATCATTGAACATCTTCTGAAGTTCAACTTGCACCTCAGTTACCTTCTTGTGCGCCGTGTAGGCTATCAGATCGTCAGCAAAGGCAACCAACGACCTTTTAGGAGATTTATTAAAATCGAAAGAGTTGAGTAATTCGCCGGCAAATACCGCAAAAAGTGTAGGCGCAGTCACTGTCCCTTGCTGTAATCCATTCAGAACATGAAATTTTCTGCTAGTAGTGAGATTTCCGTCCGTAATGACAAAGCACTTGCCATACAGCATACTACACATCATCGCTACGAGGTGGCTGGGAAACTCATTCTTCAGGAGCCTGAAAATCAGTCCATCCAACCAGACGGTATCAAAGGCTTTCTCCATGTCTATAAGGCAAGCGCCTACGCACTCACCATTGTTACTCCGCTAGCAAATATCAGACGTTACCTTCGTTATTGCATGTATTGTCGAATGTCCAGATCGAAATCCGAATTGGGCGTTCGGCAATAATTCCTTCTTCTTGATATGCCCGTTCAAGGCTTTCAATAGCAAAACCTCAAACACCTTGCTGATGTTAGGCAGCAAACTGATTGGGCGGTAGCTTTGAGGGCTGGATGAATCCTTCCCTCTCTCTAAAATCGGGAATATTCGGGCTTCCTTCCATTGTCCTGGAAAGAAGGAATTGTTCAATAAATTATTGAACAAAATGCAATAATTACGAATGGCAATGTCTGGTAAATGCCTGAGGACCACGTTGGGAATGCCATCCATACCGGATGATCTCTTATTGTTTACTCTTCTGAATATGGAAGTTAACTCTACACATGAGACAAAGTAATCAAGCAGATTATCGCTCGGTATGAGATCAGCCTGCAACGCAGAGCTAAATTGGAGAAGTGTGGTGCCGTTCAGGCTATATTTGAAATTGTGGACATCTCGTTGCACAATTTCCGAAAGTCGCGTTGGCTCTAAGTCCGTTCTGGGCCGATGCACCGATTCAAAGTGCTCCCCTATAAGTTCGAATTTCAGAGCATCATCCATCACAATGTAATTGCCTTGCGCATCAGCAGTTACACTATTCGTGTCTATACCAGAGTTAATAAGGTGTTGTATCTCGCTGCCACCGACTTTAATTCTCGGCACAGTTATTCGTGACTTCTTCCGGAATAACGTATTTATCTTAGTAAACATGGAATTTGGATCGCTTGGTGAAATACCCTTTAACTTCTCCCGCCATTGGAAGTTCACTTCATTTACGTAATGTTGACGGATAAGATCCCGCGCGATCTTTAGAAGTGATTTGAACTCAACCAATATGGGATGATGATAGTCCCCATATCTCTGATAGATTTTGTTGACGCGAGTGAGCAGAAGGCTTTTCACTTTTTTCAACCGTTTTATGGCTGCAGTTTCATATCCTTCCATATTATTGCGAGGTTTAATCTTAGGGACGACTTGTTCAATTGTTTCCAGCGTCAAATTCTCCAGCTTGAGAAGATACTGAAGTGTTTCCTCATTGCTCAAGTTCCTGTCAGCTGGTGCAATTGTACTATCGTTTTCCCCATCAAGATGTGGGCAGTCCTCTCGATATCCCCGAATACACCTCTCTTGGAATATCTTCCAATTTGTTTGTTTAAAGTTCAGCCTGTGGACACCACTGTCCATCGGCATCACATCCCTCTGCCGCCAGTATTGTTTGTTCAGTTTTATATACAGCTTTTCCCTTGTTTTGGGTTTCTTTTATATTTATTTGTTTGTATCTTTATTTCAGGTTCCTGCTCAAGACAGGGAATTTAGCATGAAGTTTCAGGTAAGGGTATCTCTTTATTATTACTATTGGAGCTAGAGCCCAACTTTTAATACGCGTCAACATTGCTTGAAAACGTAGCATCATACTCTAGGCAGGCGCTGATACTGACTATAAAAATGATATTTTTAAAAAAAGAGTGGATCTTCCAGGAATTCTGGTGACCTACTTGCAACTCAAGCTCAGATCAACCTACATAACATACAAGGAAGGTGAATTGCTCATGTAGGTTAAATTTGGGTATTGCCATCAGTCATGTTAAAAAGAAGAGTGAATGGTATGAAATGGAATTGGTTTGACAAATTCCCATGAATCCTACTAAATCCATGTCTGTTTATAGGGCAATCGTAAAGAAAAGTAGAACTTCAAACTCAACGCGTGCCACCTAGGAATCCCATTGCTCTCTTTACATTTCCCATCATTGGGGCTTAGATCTGCCTATAAAAAGCCAAATCTTTGACAAATAAAACTTGTTGACATCTAACTTTCTTATGGAACATTTTACTTTCATAACGTTATCTTCGCTTCGTCTGTGCGAATCACTTGGAACGGCTAGAAATGCGTAACGCCATGTTATCTGCTAGAGTTGACAGAGAAACACAGTCACAACGTTCACGCACTCCAATCCCATTAAGATTCAAGCGCTAACTCTTATGGCTTTAGAGTCACTTACTTTTCACGGAAAAAAGCATGACAAATAGCTAGAAGTCACCATTATGCATCTCGGCCCAGCTTTACGTATTCGAAACGTGCAAGAGATATGAGTGTATCAATTGCAAAACCATTTTTATGGGTATTTGTCGCACGAAATGGTCCGTCTATTTGCCAAAAGTGTGTAATGTTACTTTTGTTGATTTTTACGATCACTTTCTCTGCTTTGCATCGATTGCGATTATGAAATTTCAATTATCGGTACACCGCCCATTTAAAAGATTGTTTTATTATACCACATGGTTATAGATACAGATTGTGTGCTTTCACGGATAATCCGGATAAGGTGGTTCCGTTTTAAAAGTAACAATTTCGCGATATTGATAGCCTAGAGACGCGATTCAATAATTTCTTTGTTATGCATTGGCCTACAAATATGCATAGTCGTCCAAATATCAAACTTTTCGAAAACTATCCAAAATTAAATATTTTTTTGCTGAATATCTTTCATATTTAACTGAGCTCAAAATGGTATCAAGTTTGAGAAAGCAGGAACGGAGAGTCACTATAGTCTGACTATATGTGTAACTAAGCACTTCTTGGAAGAGGCGGCGTAAGTCTCTGTTACTGCTAATTATAGGTACTATTGAAAGGGCATTGTCTTTCTTTTAGTTAAACTTCTCAAGAATATATTCCCAAAAAATATCGAAGTCCGTGTTCACTCCCATTTTAGATCTACTTGACCGATTTGTTTCAAATTTGGTATACATTCTTCAGATAAAATGCTTCCCCCTAACGATGAAATTAACTTTTTTCTTTTCTTAAAAGAAATCCTAGGAAGAGTGCCTTTTTGACGTTTAAACTCCCCCCCCTTAAATCAAAACAGCAAATCCATACAGCGATAGTGACTCCCCATTTAAGTGCTGACAACGAGTTAAAAACAAATTTTCAACTGGTACTTTTGGTCCAAGGATCTCTTTTGTGCAAAACAAAACTTTATTAAAATCGGTTTACGGTCTGGCCGCCCGTCCGTAGGTCTGTCTGGCAATCTTTGTTTTATTAATGGAAGGTGGAAAGCTTCAAGAGCTACCGCTGGCTCCTGCCAGATGGTTATATGGACCTCTTACCCACTAAAAACAACTCCTTCTCCTTCCACTCTTCCCGCTAGACTCCCATATGGCATTACGTCGCCGGGATGGATCAGGTTTTATCCTGCACTCGTGTTCACGTACGTACTCCTCTGATGTTCATTCTTACGGTCGACTTCTTCCTGCCTAAGCTTCTTATGGGTGGCTGTTAGTACCTTTTGGACTTTAAACCATATCGCCTTTGACTTCAACATACAATGCATGATATTTTCAGCTTCTAAGTGCTCCCCGGTTGCAGATTCCAACCAGCCGCCTGAGCTACGAATCGTGGGTAGTGAAATAAAATGTATTCTGTGTCCTCCGCAATATTCGGACATTTTGAGCAATATGGCGAATCGTCATCCCCAAATCGATAGAGATATGCTCAGTAGCTTCTATGTCCGCTCAAAAACTGATTAGCTTCTTCAAATATTTAGAAAATGCTCCTTTTTAAGCTTTTGTGTAAAACTGCGCTTTAAGCGACCAAACCTTCCGTTCTTCGCAGCCTCGTTGCTACTTTTGATTGTGGAGTTCACCGTACACCAGTTTCCCTTCGACTTCAACATTTCCATCACGATGTTCTGCGGGCTTAGGCTGATTTTCAGGGCTCCTTCTCTCTTAGTAAAATCGTGGACAGTGGAATATAACATGCTCCGGGTTCTCAGGTGTGCAACCACATTCAGGACAAAAGGAAGAATCATCCAGACTGAATTGGTGCAGATACTTCCTGGAATCAAAATGTCCTGAGACAAATTGCGTCAGATGGTAGTTAATCCGCCGGGTCGTCGTTGGATCCACTCCTCAATACAAGCCCTCTGCGAGTCACCGTTGCTGCCACTTCTCCAGCGACTCTCGCTTTGCCGCCTTTCGGTATTCTGCATACTTTTCAAGAGTGTTTATTTTCCCTTTTTCGTACGAAGATGTCTATCGGGATCATTCAGGCAATAGCATACGCTGCGTCGCCTGATATTGTTCTGAAGGCGCTCCACACCCTTAGGGCCCTCAGCGGTAAGTCATATTTACCCTCCTCTGACTACTCTCACACGCTAGTGCTTCCTCCCAAACTGCTGCCGCGAATAATAGTGTGGAGCGAACCACTCCGGCCACAAATCATTTGCGACTGTATCTTGGGCCTCCAACATTAGGCATCATCCAGGTGTCACTTGAAATTAATTTTAGCATCAATCATCAACACTAGGTATTTGATAACCGCTTTCGAGGTGATGATGTGACCACCAACAACCGTATTAACCGTATTCCTCTTCCTACGGTTGCTAATCAAGACCGCCTCCATCTTTTGCTCCGCAAGTTCAAGCTGAACCATTTCCAGTCACGCTTTTATGGCGCTAATGGTTTCGTTAGCGTAAATTTTAACGTCTTCAGGTTGTTTCGCGACAACAACCACAGCTATATCATCTGCGAAACCGATTATCGTGGCCTTCTTTGACAAGGACAAGGACCTTATTGTACATCACATTCCACAGGAGAGGACCCAACACTAAGCCCTGTGATACTCCTGCGGTAACGGTGTACTTCTTGGAAGCATCGTCCGTATCGTACCAAATTGTCTCCGAGAGGTAACTGTCGAGGAGCTTAGTCAAATAACTAGAGACACGCGTTTTAGCCAGTGAGCTTTTTATCCACTCGCAGGTAGCGGAATTGAACGCACTTTTACGTCCACCGTCACCACGACACAGCATTTATTAGACGACATCGCGTCTCGCGCCACCTTCAAAACAACGTCTACGGGGCCGATCGTTGAGTGGGCTTGTCGAAATCCAATTGCTTTGATAGTCCATACATATATTCAATGACAGGGAGCAGTCTATTTCAAATGATCCTTTCGAGCATCTCTTCTACCGTGTAGATAAGGCAAATCGGGCGGTATGATCATGGCCATCCTGGCTTATTGGGCTTCGGGAGCAAAACTGTCCGTCTATTTGTCTGTCTGTCCGTCCATCACACGCATTGTTCTCTGAGATGGTTGTAGTGATTCACACCAAATTTGCTGGAAAAGTGGGAACTGTGAACGCTCACGCATACAGTGAGTCACATAATTCTACATCGAATTTAAGGGTGGGGAGTTAGGAGGGGTTCCCGATACATGCAAAAGAGGGAAGTAAATTTTTTTTCATCAAAAGCCTCGTTTAATACTTTCCGAAGGCGGTCTTAGTTTTGACATTTGCTGGAAAAGTACGGAGTGCAGGGGGTCGAAAGTGATCGTTTCTTTAACAGATCCATTCTCAGAAACTACCCAACCCAAAAATCTGCAAATAAATATGGCGCTGACGTTGCCACCATGCATCCCGTTTTGGCTTCATTAATGTCCAGCCCGAGATCTCACGCCGCCTGTTCTATCTGGATGAAGGTAGACATAATGACATAATGTCAAGATCGTCAACGTAGGCCAGTAATTGGGTGGACTTGAAGAGGATGGTGCCTCTCGCATTTACGTCTGCATCGCGAATCACCTTCTCCAGGCCCAGGTTGAAGAGGGCGTGATAGGGCACTGCCTTTTCTTACACCGTTGTTGATGTTGAATGGTCGCGAGAGTGACCCTGCTGTTTTTATCTAGCCTCCCACATTGGTCAGAGTCAACTTATCTGTTTCATCGGGATATCGAATTCTCTCATGGCTGTGTACAGTTTTATCTTAGCTAGATCATAGGCGGCCTTAAAATTGATGAAAACATGGTGTATATTTTAACATTTTTTCCATCGCTGAAAGAAAATCTGATCTGTTGCTGATTTACCTGGAGTGAAGTCTCTTTGGTATAGGCCAATGATGTTCTGGGCGTATGGGGCTATTTGACCTAACAAGATAGCGGGGAATACCTTATAGATAGTACTCAGCAACGTGATGCCCCTATAATTGCTGCACTGCGTGATATCCCCCTTTTTATGTGAGGGACAGATAAACCCTCGCTGTCTGTCGTCAGAAATTGATTCGCTGTTCCACACCGTGAGTATGATGAACCGTTTAGTGTAGTTGGTCGCCTCTATATTTACCCAGTTCGGTTGTTATTTCATCGGCTCCTGACGACTTATGGTTTTTAAGCCGATGGACTGCTCATCTTCAGTCGGCGGGACCTCCATTTTGCCGATATCTTGGTTGTTGAGCAGCTCATCAGTACTCAATCCAACGCTCCAATATGCTCATTCTGTCGGAAATCAGATTTCCCGCTTTGTCTCGGCAGGATGAGCATCGAGGTGTATAAGGCTTCATCCTGCTGACTTGTTGGTAAAATTTGCGCGCCTGGTGTGGTTGATCTCTGTACTTTTTGAGTTCACAGACCTGTTGGTTCTGCGAGGCTTCTTTTTTCCGTATATGAAGTCGCCTCTCCATTCGACATAGTTCGTAGTCTCTGTTCGTGACCTCTTTGAGAATGCAACATTACTCGGTATGCGGCATCCATTTCTGCCTTGTAGGTGTTATGGATTATACTTTATTGTGGATGGTTTCAATATTTACTCTCAGCTGATTGTCAGAAGGGATTCTGGTGATGTTATTCAAGCCCGGAGCACAATGCCAACGAAATAGTGATCTGGATCTGTATCCTTCCCCCCATGTTGTGAAATTGATCAAGGCTCAAAGGTGGAAACTGAATCTGTTTAAACTGAATCTGTCTGAAGAGTACCACGTATATTTGTGGACCACTTTCCGCGCAAACCAGGTACTTCCAACAATCATTTCGTGTGACTCTGCTAATTGAATAATCCGCAGTTCATTATCATTCCATTATCATTGGTATCCTTATGTAAGCCATGGGAGTCGACGTATCGCTTGAATACGGGCTTCGTCCTTCTTGGCTGGTAACATCTCAGAGTTTGATATCGTATTTCGAACCTACTTCGATGGTTCGTTTTCCTGCTTCGTAGAAGATATTCTTCTCCGACCCTGCAATCTCCTCTGTAGGGGCGTGAACGTTTATGCGGCTTATATGCAACACGAGAGTGCATAGTGTTTCGCTTATGTTTTCAAAGCCGATAACAGTTGGTTTCATTTTTTGGTTGACTAAGAAGTCTACTCCAAGCACATGGTTTACTGGATGGCAGCATAATATTTCGTATAGTGGCTCTATTCTAGGTAACTGGTCGCTGTCCAACGCATCTCTTCCAACGTTGTTACATCAGCCCTATATTGGGATAGGCTTTTGACTAGCTGCTGGGCAGCATTCGATCTGTACAGGGAGCGCACGTTCCATGATAAAATGCGCGAATCGTTATTCCGTTATCGTTGCGGGTTCGTCGTTGTGTGGTCAATCCAGTCTGACGCTCGTTTTGTGCCTTCGTGGCGTCGGTTTTCCATTTAGGGTTTTCACCCTTACTCAACTCCTAACTTGGAGGACAAGCTGGTACAATTTGTCGGACTGTTAGGCGCGGAAGACTCGCCTTCATCCCTCTCCGTCTACAGTTTTCCATTAAGGAAGAACTCCTAGCGAACATTACGTAGGGGTGGAAAAACGGTTTGGCAGTAGAGCTGTTGGTGTTGGTTCAGCTGGCGTTTCCCAGGTTTTATTCTCTCTTTGACCGCAGCTACTTCAGTACTAGCGTTACATCAATGTTCTCTCTCAGCTAGAGTAAGTTGAAAGTGATCGCCACTGTGACTCAAAACTGATCATTTCATTCTTAAAGAAGGTCAACAACTTTATTGTTTGTTATGCCATTCAAGGAACCCACTATCTCAGGTTGACGGCCGAGTGGATCGCCTTAGAACTGCAAGACGTAGAAATGTGGATGAGCAAAACAAGTTTCTCTGAAAATGGTGAAGGGAGTTGAGGCCTCGAGAGCGGCCAATGATGGCCCGTAAGTGTAGTCGATGCGTTATGCCCCACATAGCGAACTTATATAATAAATGTGGAGCAACTGATGTGAATGGGTCCTCCGTGCCATACAATCTTTCTATAGCAGTCTTTTGAAGAGTTTGTCAATTCTATCGGTCGTGAGCTTCGCATAGGTGAAGTTAAGAGCTTTTCATACAACCATCTAGTGTATTAAGTCATCGCTGCTTTTACTACTTTACCTATTTTAGGATAGGCCAAAATCTGGTAATTAATAATTGCCATCGTGTAAGTTTCTCTGCGATAGAGAGCTTTAGTCTAACGGCAAAGGGGTGATCGTATCTGGGAATGTTTTCCAGCTCTTGATCTAAGGGTTTGATGGAATCAGCATTGAAAAATTGCAAGCGTGTGTCACCCGAAGAATTAGAAGGGGCTAAGGTCTTTTCCACTCTGCATAATTACCATGTCTCCCCAGGAAGTAGGACTTGAACTGAAACCCCCACCAGTGAGGAATTAGTTAGTTTTTAACTGAAGATTGTTCAAGATTTTAAAGTCGTTGTCCTGAGGGTTGGGAGAAAGTAATAGGATTATAATTTGTTTTTGACAGTAGGTCTCATTTCAGAGGGTTAATCAGTTACTGGACAGTGGTACTTTGTGTGTGAGAGATAACGAAGGCTGATTTGAATACGGAAATGTTTGACTCCATTGTTTCATCAAGAGGAGTAATTTTGCACTGTCAATTATTGGGAGCCGACGTGAATAATATTGCCTGTTGCTGCAGTAGTTCGTTCGATGCGCATGTTGTCGACCTGCACGAATTTTCGAGACAATCGCACTCCTTCTGTATTGTTCTGCGCCAAGTGCCCTGATGGTCGTTATTAAAACAGTGTGGCGTTACTTCCGGCCTCTCTTCCCTTGAAGTGATGAATTTTCCCAGTATGACAGTTGGGCACAGATTAAAAGACCCTTAATAAGGTGGAGTACTCTCTCTCATGCGATTATTTTATAGAAAAATTTAAAATCCTATATTTTGGAAAATATACCTGCCATTGGGTATCTTCTAGTTTTTATTAAAAAATATTGATTAGAAATATTTATAAAAAACTATGATATTTTGCACATGGGAAATTATTGCGAAATTCCAAATATGTGTGATATCTATATTTAGTTGGGGAGTTTCTATTTGATCCAAAAGCGCAAAAGTCTCCAGCAAAGACAGAATTTTTTGGCATTTTTTACATTCCATTGCAATACTACCAAGTGTGCTCGAAAAATCCCTATATTCATATGTTTACTCCATAAATTATCTGAAATCCCAAAACTCATATCCAAATATCTTTTGTGCACTGAATTTAAATTTCATGAAATAATCTTCTCAACTCCTCAATTTCTTTTTTGCACTTCGCATAAACAAACTCAAATTATGTATGTACCCACGCATGTAGTCCCAATCGCTACCGGCATAAACTTCCACCAATCTTTCAGGTAAGCAAGCCTAATCGCTGATGTAGATCTCCGGTCAGGTCCGCTTCGTATCGAAAATCCATGCGGGTCTCATTTATGCCCAAGAAGTAACAACACCGCAAAGATCCCTCTGAACCAGACTTTTACATTAGCAATTCCAGCCGTCGGACAACCTTCAAGTGAGAGTGAAATTTCCTTCTAGCACCAGAGGCGTTGTCAATCTTCCGAGACGCACTACCTACCTTGAATCTTGTATCTTCCACCGGCAATTATTATCTGCGGTCGCGAGATTTTCCACATACCATCGGCGCGATCAGCGATCTACCAGGTGAGCAGGTGAGACGGAATTGTGGGAATTGTTGATGAACTGCGCAATGTTTGCTCAGAAGAAGGTATCCACCGATAGAGCGATGAACAATTAATGTTATGTTAATCTCGACCGTACCCGGCTCCATTTTAATGACAATTTGTGGAGTCCATAAACATCAATTTCACCTGGCTATAATCGGCAATGGTGGTAATCATGGATTCAAAAAAGCATTGGGTGGTTCAGAAAAAGTGCAAATATGTGTCCATACGTAAATAGACAAGGTGCCGATCTTGTGTAATGTCGGCGACAACGGAACTGTTTAGGTATTTATCTATTCCAAGCGTTTTCTCCGTAAACCTTTATGCGTACAGAGATTTTATGTATTTGTTTGATTTACCAATGGAGAATTTGATTTGTTACGGGCTCATGTGATTAGCATGGAACTCACCGAATGCTGGATAGGCAGCCAGGTCTGAACCAACAGCTAATTGCGGAGAAATTCTGAGGCATGCAGAGACGATGAAATCGGTAATAATGCAAGCGGAAAGATATTTGTTTTCGTAGGTCCAAAATTCACTGGGAAAACATGGAGCTGAAAAGGGTTGTTGATGTTTACCGGGTACCTAGCACATAAGTTATAGAAGATTTGTGGTCCGTAGAAGGTCTTTGAACTACATTAGCTTATGTAATTTCAATATATATGTATGCACAAGTCGTAATTTATTTGATTAAGAATCTGCCTCTCAGCATAGATTGAAGATTGCATAACGTGCGGTTGGTGATTTCTAATCGAGGATGGCACTTATTGGGTTGGCTCTCTTAATATCTATCGTGGTTGATATTCAACTCCAAACTATAATTACGGTAGATAATCAGCGGTCGGTGGTTTTTGATTGATGAACTTTTTCGAAGCTGATGGGTAACTAAGATGCATGCACTGCCTCCAAAAATTCTCCTCAGCTCATTATTTCCATACCAAACCGACATGTTGTGTTTACTGTATATATGGACTACGACTAAAGCTACAGAAGTTAGTGTTTCCTTTAATATCCACTGAAAAAACTTGATTCTAAAAGAATTTGTTAAGAATAGGGCGCAAAAACACAGAGCACTAGAAGTAACCTCATTTTAATTGAGAGATTTGTCTATATCGACTGTATTCATCAGGAGTTTATTATGAATTCATTAGAGTTGACTCAACAACCGCCCACTCTACATGCCTATTTGAGCTAGAAAGAAAAGCACCTAGGATCCTATTCCAAACGAAATGCGAAATTCGATGAATGCGTTTACGCACAGAGTATTGGACTCCCGCAGCATTACGCCATCAGACAACCAACTAAACACCTTCCTGTCATCAGGGAACTAGCCTGGAACCGTTTAACACATTACTTCGGGCTAGCCCTCCCACACTCTCGGCTTTGGAAGCCTTCAAGTCAGCTAATTCCTTTCGTTTTCGGATTGGAGGAAGGGAATTGTCAGTTTAGGGAGCCCCTTCCGGTCCCTCCGCCGGTCAAGGCAAATCTTCTTCGCAATAAGGAAAGCCCGAATACGGGGATCACTCCCGCCATCGCCATTACAGCCGGTGTTGAGGCAATTCAATAAGTGGACACCACTCGCAAAGCTCCTCGTCTCTGCACTTGAGCAAGGCGCTTACGATGCACCTCTTTCTCAAATGCATCAGCCCATACCTCCACGCCATAGAGCAGAAGAGATTGCGTTGCTCCCATAAGAAGACGTCTCCTGGTAAATATAGGACCCCCAATATTCGCCATTGCACACTCAAGACTGTCCGTCAAAACGAACGGCAGGTCTGTGTTATGATTTTGGTAAGTAGCAATAGAAAAGTACTACCCCTACGCTATGTACTTCAACCATGCACCTTGGTACTTTTTTCAGTGTTCTTTTTTCTATTCTGAAAAGGTTATGATTTCCAAACCTATTTCGTACGGCTCCTCGGAACCCTCAGCGCCAGTTGGTTTCGAATGTTCCGAGAGATAAACTGCTCGACGTTCTGGTTCTTCTGGCTTCTGCCTCTGTTTCAACTGTTTTAATGTCCCACTCGATCTATTGTTTGTTTTTCTGGTTCGACGTGTTGTCCCGAACACATGCCGTGGCTCCTTCTTTCCACTTACCAGTGAATTTTATCCGAGTGAGGGATGTCGGGCCCGATACTGGGTTAAAGGGATGGCTGTCCTTGGACGAGGTCCGGTCTTCGACTGATTAGGCGTCGGCCCTACTTTTGAAGAGGCTGGCAATTGTTTGGATCTTGATCTTGACCGATCGTTTAGCTATAGTGCCCGATTCCTATTTGGGGACTGCCGTAGATGACTACCTGAGAGCAGCTCCTTCTGCTGGAATCCCTGGTGTGACTCATACCGACTGGAATGACTAAAATTCAATAAATCCTACGGAACTGACTGACTCAAAATATAGTAACTTTTTGATATTTCAGTGAAACACTTCAAATTGCTTCCGAAAATTTATTCTACATGAGCAATGAAAAATTCTTCTTATTATCTTCTACTAAATTTTCATTCCCTGGGAATAGTTCGCAGTATTATTCCAACCACGATTCTGGGAAATAAACCTTCTTTGTGGTTAAGGGATTGACTAATTGCTAGTGTCCTATACCCTCCGACCGATGAGCTCAAGGGGTCCATTGGACGAAAGCGCAACAACTACCCTCGGCTCAAGGTCAACTGCGGTTACTACGCCTTTCTTAACATAAAGTCTCAGCCATAAACCCAGCAGAACTTTATCCCTAAAGAATACTAAAGAATCCTAGGAACAGACGGATTGGACAAAGTTCAATGAACTCCTTGGCGACAAACTTGAGCTCCCTAGGCGACTACGGACTCCTTTGGCGATAGCAGATCAACTGAAAACTCTGAATCGCACACTTTTTGAGTGCTTTGAAGAGGCTTATTCTATTTCCCGAGGCCAACGTGGTAAAACCGCTCCATGGTGAAACCGAGAATTGCAGACACTCATTGCAAGAAGAATTGCAAGAACAATAAAGATGAAGACTGATCAGAGGCTCGTAAAACGTTCGAAACGAGAGCATACTATGAGGAAATGGAAAGTGAGAGGGAGACTTGGCTATACAGAGTCCTTAACAAGGATGAGTCGACCAAGTTGGACTCTCTTAGAAAACCGGATGGTACTTTCATGAACTCCAGAATTGAGTCTGTACAGACTCTCTTGGAAGTACATCACCCGGGAGAACAGGTCTCAAAAGTGGGATGAAGAGAATTGGCGGTTTCTGCAAACCCTTCAACACGAAGGTCTTGCAAGGGACACTGCGAGAGCGGTTGTTACCGATGAAAAAAAAGAGCTGCTATACTATCATTTGAACACTTCAAAGCACCTAGCATGGAAGGCATCTACCCAGCCGTTGATAAAAGAGGGTATAGAGCACTTAGAACAACTTATAAAAAATATTTTTCGAGGATGTCTTGCTTTGGGCAGGCACGGAAGGCACGTCCTTCCTCTTGGCAGAAGGTGAAGGTAGTCTTCATACCTAAGCCTGGGAAAGATGACTATTCAAATCGAATGCACTTCTGACAAATCAGCTTAATATCATTTTTGCTAATATCTCTGGGGTGATGCTCTCGCGAGAAGGCGCTTAGGTCGCACCCACTAAATGGAAACCAGCATGCTTACCAACGTGGATGGAAAGTCCTCTGAGTCTGCTCTTCATTCTTTGGTTTCAAAGATAGAGGATGCAACTCTGAAGGGTGAGTACGCGATGGGGTATTCGTGGACATTGAAGGGTCTTTTGACTGTGCGCCCTTCCAAAAGCTCTGTGATGCTGCCAGAGAGCATGGTGTTGACGAAACTCTAATAAAGTGGATCTATTATATGCTTAGAGATTGCTGTGTGCTGAAGTGGGTGTTGATCGCTTCCTAACAACAGAAGTGACGAAAGGCTGCCCTCAAGGAAGTGTGCTATTGCCACTTCTGTGGAGTATGCTGAACAACTCACTAGTATGCGAACTGCAAAATCTGACAATACACGTTGAAACTTATACGGATGACGTGGCTGTTGGTCGATATCTCGAAATGGTGTGTAGAAATACACAACGCGTCGTTGATTTGGCTAACAATTGGTGACCCAGGCATGAACTTTCAGTAAATCTAAATAAAACTACAATGGTTTTATTTACAAAAAGGAGGAAACTGAACTCTCCGAAGAAGTGAAATATCTGGGAGTTATTCTAGACAAGAAGAACAAACATGTAAAGATTAAGGCGAAACGAGCTCTCGCAGCTTATGGGCTGTGTAGGCGGACCTTTGCCTCGACATGGGGACTTAAGCCTCATCTAGAAACGTAGACATAGGTTGCCATCGCTTATGCATCTGTAGTGTGGTGGATTAAGGTGAAACAAAAGAGTTTTCGCTGTAAACTAGCCACACTGCAAAGAACTGTGTGTCTGGGTATCACCGGTGCCATGAGGACCACATCCAGCGCAGCTTTGAATACATTACTCAATTTTCAGCCCTTGGATTTGTTTATTCAGAGCACTGCAATAAGGGCAGTTTATAGACTAATTCGATTAGATCTATGTGAGATCAATGGACGTGGGGGGCACAGAGCAATGGAAAAGTTATTCGGAGAACTGAATCTAGTTTTCGCAATGCTTTCCTATTCCCAGATCGCCATACATCTGTTTGGTAGAAGATATGATGTTATCTTGAAACGAAGAGAAAGCTGGAAAGAACCAGAAGAATACATGACAGGATATACTGACGTCTTTTACACCGATGGCTCAAAACGTAAAATGGTTCTGGAGCAGGAGTCTATTCTAGAATAAAAACGGGAAGTAGGCTTTCCCTTTGGGACAATACACAACGGTCTTTCAGCCTGAACTGTATGCGATCCTCAGGGCAACAACTTGTATGCGACAGTCAAGCTGAATTGAGGGCGTTGAGTAGTAATTTGATCACTTCAAAAATCGTACAGGAATGATTGAACTGATTGATATGTGTTTTTAGATTCAATACGGTGGAATTACTCTGGGTACCCGGTCGTGGAGACGTGGAGGGACATGAAATCTCAGATGCCTTAGCAAAAGAGACTTCAACTGTCCCCATGCCCAGACTGGAACCAGCAATTGGGGTGTCAGTAGCATTGGCGAATGCTACTATCAAAAACTGAGAACAAGCTTCCCATAATGACAGGTGGCGAAGCCTTAATGTTGCTAGACAGACCAAACTTTTCCTGTCAGAACAAAACAAACATACTGCAAAGTTTATCCTGTCGAAAAGCAGGAGACTTGCAGAAGTATTGTGGGCATTCTGAATGGCCATAATTCACTAGCTGGGCATATGTTCACAATAGGAATTGTCCAAGATGATACATGTCCATCCTGTAATGAGGAAGTGGAATCCACGAAACATTTTCTATGTGGGTGTCCCGCCTATGGACGCAGTGCTAATTTGCTCCAATTGCAGTGGCTAGCATCACATCCACTAACGGAAATCCTGCAAATCCGGAATATTCCATTAGACGAAATCAAGTGCAATGGACCACTAAGGTCTGAGTACTCAGAGGCTTTGCCTCTCCCCACCTCAAATACACCCACACACATCGCTAAAGAAGGTCAAGATTGAAAGAGTACAGGATCTAAGGTAGGCACTTTCCCTATAGGCCTATGAAAACTGGCTGTGATTGGTTTCTGGAATTTTCGCACGCTTCTCGACAACGGTAGTGTGAGTCCTCAAAATGCCCGCTTCCTCCAACTCGAGCGCGAATTGCAACGATATAAGCTGGACATTCTGAGCCCAAGTGAAATAAGATGGTAGGACTCTGGAGAGTATTCTTCTCCCTCTTGTCACAACGCGCTTTTATACTATGCAAAACCAAGTGGTAGCAGACGCGACTCCAGAGTTGGATTGCTTCTGATTTCTAAAGTAAAGCGCCCTCTTTTGACCTGGGAGCCGGTTTACAACAGGCTTCTAACTGGAAAATTCGGGTCCAGGTTAAGGAGCATCACCATTGTACAATGCTAGGCACCAACGGTGACTACCGATATAGTGAAGAAGGATACTTTCTACAATCCATTAAACGCAGCTCAGGGGAGTCATCCTAAGGTTGACATTGTTTGTGATCGTGATGGGTGATCTAAATGCCAAGCTGGGATCTGACAGCAACTTGTTGGGCATGTGATGTAACGGTAATGGTGGAAGGTTTGTGGATTTCTGCAACTTCTACCGCCTTGTCATCGGTGGCATATTATTCGAGCGCAGAGCCTGCTAAAAGGTCATTTGGGTTTCAACTGAACTACGCCCTACGAACAACCAATCGACCACTTTGCGATGAGAAGTAGATTTCGGAGATGTCTGCTGGATCGCGTAACAAGAGAGGTGCTGACATCAGCATCAGCTTCAGCTTTGGTGTAACTCAATTCAAGTAGGATTTTAGTTGAGTTCCATGCGATTCGGCATTGCCAACTTCGTATTCTGTAGATGAATTTATGATTCCGTCTAGCACAGCCGTGAAAAAATTTTAAGAGGATTTAGAGACTTGCGAAACTAAGCTAAATTGCTTCCACCCCTGAGGCTTGGGGGTACATATTAAAAGATTTCCAGGCTCGAATAAGCTTTTCCACTATTGAAAATCGCTTAAGTTCATAACTGTCTATTGGGTATTATTGGGAACAAGTGATTTCATCACCATCAACGGCGGAGCAATCGGTACCCGGCCTAGGCCTGCCTTAATAGCTCCAAACATTCCGGTTTTGCGCCGAGGTTCACCAATTTGATATCCCTAAAAGCTGCCTGGCATCCCGGCCTACGCCATCGTGCCATCTCAGATAGAGTTTTCCTCGTCTCCTTTTTCTACCATAGATATTGTCCTTATAGACTTTTCGGATGGGATCATCCTCAGCCATACTTATTAAGTGACCCACCCATCATAACCTATTAAGCTGGATTTTATCCATAACCAGACGGTCATGGTATCGCTCAGAGATTTCGTTGTTATGTAGACTACAGAATCGTCTATCCTCATGTAGGGGGCCAAAAATTCTTCGGAAGATTCTTCTCTCGAACTTGGCCAAGAGTTCGCAATTTTTCTTGCTAAGAACCCAAGTCTCCGAGGAATACATGAAGACTGGCAAGATCATTGTTTTGTACAGTAAGAGCTATGACAATATGATGAGCCGTTTCGAGCGGAACAGTTTTTGCAACCTGAAATAGGCTCTGTTGGCTGCCAACAACCCTGCGCGGATTTCATCGTCATAGGTGTTATCGATAGGAGAAATTTTCGACGGTCTCAAAGTTGTAATCTCCTATCGTTATTCTTCTCGTTTGACCAGTGCCGTTTGATGTTGTTCTTTAGTTCGTTTTTGGTGCTGACGCTGCCACCAGAGATTTTGTCTTGCCTTCACTGATGTGCAGTCCAAGATCTTGCGCCGCCTGCTCGATCTGGATGAAAGAAGTTTGTACGTCTCGGGTCGTTCTTCCCATGATGTCGATATCGTCAGCATAAGCCAGTAGTTGGGTGAAATTAATAGGGATCATACCTATTGCATTTACCTCAGCATCACGAATCACTTTTTCGAGGGCCAGGTTCAAGAGGACGCATAATAGGGCATCCCCTTGTTGTAGACCGTTGTTGATGTCAAATGATCTTGAGAGTGATCTTGCTGTTTTATCTGGCCTCGCACATTGGTCAGGGTCAGCCTAGTCGGTCTTATCAATTTCGTCGGGATACCGAAATCTCTCATGGCCGTGTACAGATTTACCCTGGCTATGCTATCATAGGCGGCTTTAAAGTCGATGAAAAGATGGGGCAACTGATGTCCATATTCCAACAATTTCTCCATCGCTTGCCGCAGAGAGAAAATCTGATCTGTTACTGATTTGCCTGGAGTGAAGCCTCTTTGATATGAGCCAATGATGTTCTGGGCATATGGGGCGTCCCTACTTGGCTGTTAAAATCCCGAAGTATGATTTTGATATCATATCTGGAACAGGCTTCGAGGGTTCGTTCTTCTGCCTCGTAGAAGGCATCCTTCTCCGATGCTGCAGTCTCCTCTATATTTTTAAATTTGCCTTGCATGCGCAGAGTGCATAGCCGTCCCCTTATGTTTTGAAAGCCGATAAAAGCAGGTTTCATTTTTTGGCTGGCTAAGAAGCCTACTCCTAGCACGAGGTTTACTGGATGGCCGCTATAATATATGGTGCAATGACTCTTCTCCGGGAAACGGGTCCCTGTCCAATGCATCTTCTGTAACGCTGTTACATCAGCGCTATATTGAGGCAGGGTATCGGCTAGCTGCTTACAACACCATATGTGTACAAAGAGCGCATGTTCCATGAAATACGCAAATCGTTGTTCCGTTGTTGTTGCCGGGTCGTCGTTGTATTATCAGCCCAGTCCGAGGCTCCTGTCGTGGCTTCGTAGTAAGTTGTTTTCCGTGTAGGGTTGTCAGCCCTACCCAACCCCCCAGCCTGGAGGACCATTTGTTACAATTTGTCCCGTTTTCAGGCGCAAGTAATGTTGATAATCTTTAGTTGGCCCTTGAATAGTAAAAATACATATTTTCTCTCTGGGCGAGTTCTGCCTCGGCTCCCAAGATTCAGGGTAATTTTGAAGCTGAACAGTTAAATAACCCCAAAGACCATATTGGCGTTGTTGCGGAAAATCCTAGTAACTCGTCTATACTCTAAGCAATTTAGTCACTGAGTTTCTACGAGGATGGCGATAAATCACTTTAAATTAATTACCCCTTGTTCCAAATGCACAAGCAATAAATGCTGAATATCAAATTATAGCCGCCAATTAAAATAAATTAAAAACAAAATCATAGACAGACATGCCGCAGAACCAGTCAGCTAACTACTCTCGTTAATTCACTAAAGATGCGTAATGGATTGCAATTACACATCCGATTACAGTTTCCTGAAAAACTTTCAGTTTGAAAGTCGGACAATGACAGCCATGAATGCTTTTTAACTGGATCTAATCATTTAACACTTCACTGGCGTGCAAGTATTCCGGCTCCAACTTGGATTTCTTACATTTTTGCTGAATACTCGCCTACCTTTCCGCCTATCATCTTAATGAACGAGGAGATAGGTGTGAAATTAAATTATCTGTGGTTGGAATAGTTGTAAGATGGAGTTAATTGAAGTAGTAGTTCTGCAGTTGAGGAAAAGTAGTTTGCCGTGTAATTTGGAGAAACTGCAAATTTTCTATGCGACAAATACTTCTTTTCAATGGTTTTGACCCCTAAGTCATACATAATTTTCACTTATTCCATCGTGTTTGACAAAGGTTCGAGAATCCCGAAAGGTAACCTAGGTTCATTTACTTTAGTATAGCTGTAGCTCAAACAGTTAGATGAACTGTTCCTTTTGAACCCATGCAGCCATTTCTGGTATCCCCCATACGAAACTATTTGAGATCGTAATTAATATTTTCATACCTAATTTACGTGGACTTGATGCCAGGGGTTAGACTCCAGGTCCATAGCTCCTTTCGTTAATATTTTCATTGATTTTGACAGTTATTTAGTAAGTGCACCTTTAGAAACTGACTTGCCATCACGTGGTCCTTTAAAAAGCTAGTCTTACCCCTCCAGACTCAGATCAGTCCGCCTGACAGTCAGTATGATTCCGTGATAGTACTAGGGTGTATCCAATATAAAGGGGACTGATCGAGGCGGTCCGTAGGCTCATAGAGCAGAATCGATGAATATCCCAATTCGAAATTGTTGTCAAAGTCAACAGAAGTTATGGACGTGTCCAGATGGCTCGGAATTTTGAAGTCTCTGCTAGATGAGTGCCACGTTTCTTATCAGGTGACGACAAACAATTGGAAGTTTCTCAGCGGCTGTTCGGACGACTCCAGAAAGAGAGAGACGCGTTTTTGGATAGAATCATCACCTGTAACAAAACTTAGGTGCAACCTTTTGAACCCGAGTCAAACCAGGCCAGTAGGAAGTGGAGGAAGAGCGGTGAGAGGGCACCAGTGAAGGCCAAGGCGAGATTGTCAGCTAGTAAGGTAGTGGAAACTATCTTTTTTTGATTCAAAATATGTTATTCGTCTCGATTTTCTCCTTGTTCGACGCACAGTATTACTGTGAAATGATGGATGCCGCGAAATTGGCATTTCGGGGAAAAAGGAAAACGAAATCCGTCTTCATGACAGCGACAGGTTTTACGTAGCCAAAACAAAACAAAAATTGGATCTCTTTGGCTCGAAAACCTTAGAACTCCCTAGGATCTCTATTTTTTTTGGACCACTAAGAGTAGCGCTTGGAGGAAAGCGGCAACGGATGTGTTCGTGTGCCAGTGACTTCAAGAACGTCCAAAGAAATTTTATGGTGACGGGATTTAAAAACTCCCAATTCGGCGGGATAAATGCATTTCTCATTTCAGGAGAGTATGCAAGAAAATAAATCACTTTTATTTCGTCTGAGATGTGTGTCGTTTTTCGGTCTTATTTTATAATGAAAAAAAAGACACTACTTATGGTCCAGCTTAATTTTATTACCTAATTGATTTGACCTGTGGAGATTTCAATTGGAGTTGTGAACTGTCATCATGGAAAGTGAATTTTGATAGACATATATTCATAGGTGGACCTAAATTCACACAAAGCGTAGCTGCATTCCATACCACATGTTCACAATCCCCAAATTTCCATTTTTCTGATACTGGGACATCAGGAGCTCTCCTGCGTACCTTTGCATGAACTGTGGAAAATGGTCAGCCACACTAGGTCTTTGAGAAACTTAACCGAGTATCATAATCTGGAGGGGTTTCCCCTATGCTGCGTGCAACCCAAGGACTGGTGTCCCAATGTTGCCTAGATGGTTTTCTTGTGTTTTCACTTTTTTTCCCAGCAGAAAAGGGATGCATTCGAAAGATGGGTCTTGGATACATCTACTTATTTGTTTCTCATTTCCTAGGAGAGCAAACATCTCTTTCCACCATTCATTCCATTAAGATCCATTCCCATTAATTCGAAATGAATCTTTAAGAAAGTTCTGAACTCGGTTCCTGCTGGGATTTGGGGTGCTTTAAATAACTCTGCAATGTCTGTTGTTATGACAGATGCTGCCACGTGCTTGCAACCACGTGGGCGCACACCAATGCTCTGCATTTCATATGTGGCACTAACACCAGCCCTTATGCGCGGAATTTTGCTCGCGCCACTCCCGTCGCGGCCGAGTGTGTGCAAGACTTTCCTGTCTCCATAAAATTTCAATGAATGTACTGGGAGTTGAATCTCCTATGTATAGTCTTCTTGACTACTCCTTTTGACGAGATTCAAAAGTCAACGTCGGCGAAATAGTCTCCAAATCGGTCTTCTATAAGGAGTTTGTCAAAGAAGTACAGTAAGCCTTAAACGTACAAAAAGATAGCAATCAGAACGAATAGCATGTTCAGGGGACATAAATATGCTTAGTCTTCTAGGTTCTTATCGCTTCGTAGCGTCTCTTAGCAGCTACGTCTTTAGGACTTGAAATACAGCCAGGAGAATGGAATTATTCAGATATTCTTTTTTACTCTTCGCACGACGAGAGCCTGAAAAATGCCAATGTTTGGGGACCATCGGTTACTGAGCTTTTGGAAATTTCTAAAAAATCCTTAATAGTATTTATTCCTGATAACGCTCGTTTCTTTGCCTCACGTGCTCATAGCATTGTAAAGGAATTTTCAGACGACTGTGCACCGCCGATATGAGTACCACCTTCTTCAATAGCATACTTGGAGCATTTGAAGTAAAATACCTCCGATGCCGACCCCGCTTGTGAACGGAATAAAGGCTAAAGAAAAAGAAGAAGCTTAATTGGATCCGAGAAAACGTGGCCAGTGCCACTGAAGGTTGAAACCATGCAAACTTATTTCTGATCGAGTCACATCATCCAAGTCAGAAAATCGTGGATATAATTATTTTTTATCAGGGATTCACTGACGGAGCTACAATGAGTTTCTTTGAACGATTAATTGTAACAATTGCTGGCGCCACAATCCGAATGGAGCAAGGCCTTGATAGGCGTATTAAAGCAACTCTTTTACGACCGGAACGATGCATTCTGAGGCAATTGCTTACTTTGATTTGAATGTGGTACTCATTCATAGCTGAGTCGACTGTCATCCGACATCCAACCACGATATAAATTTCTCTGCCACCAGTGAGGTTTATACCGCGTCCTCTCACCACTTAGCTATCGGGACACAAAAATGAAGAATGTTATGAAAATAATAAGACGTCAGAAAAGTGTCGTCTCACCCTTCCTTTGTTCCTATCATGGACGTTATTACGTGCAGCGTTCTATATAGATTATCTTTTCCTAGCAGTTTTTGTTTAACGATTGAGGTGTCCTAAATTTGCGTCCACTTGATGTGGGACCGGACCAAATAGAGAGCAGTTTAGTCCCACGGTTTTTGGTCTACCAACTCCTCTTTTCGGGCTTAACCCCCAAGTATGGACAAATCAAACAGACCAAAACACCTGCTTTGGTCAGGTTGCTCCCAGGGCAGAGGGGAGGCAACGACTACTGAGTTGCCTATACCTTGGTACGAAGCAGCCCTCCTAGCGCCTCACAAAGAAGCTCATCTCGTGTTGTCGAAAATTGTGATGATTCGGTTTCCCACTAAATCTGAATAAAAGGATTCTTTGACAAGCGCCCTCAATTGAGCAGGCACTATGGCTGTGGGTGGCAGCGACATGCCCAGAACTAAGAGATTTAAGTGTCTCAGATCAATGCTATAAGCCAATGGTGAACTGCATTAGACATCAGCACTGCTTGAATTAAGTCAGCGTCGTTTAGATCAAGACACGAACACCTAAAATTAAACCACAGAGATAGGCCCTTCCCAAGTCAAAATCATGCGCGGGCTTTACACCTCTACCTCTCTTGCCGGACAGAGAGCGACAACTTGCGTCAGAAACAGCTGGATTTCCCAAAATGGCCGGACTTTTCCTCTATTATTGAGCGCCAAGAACTCTTAGGGCGACCCATTCGTCTGCCATCTTGATTCAGTGGGTCTCGCTGCATGGCGTAGTTTGCAATGCAATTGCCGCCCCTTCTTGATATATGACTTATCCACCGCCATTCCCTTCCGATCACAACCCGTACGTGTGACAGGCCTATGCGCCGACCCGGAGTTTTTTGTTAGAAGTAGTATCAGGCCAGTACACTCCGATAATCCCTCCCACGAACGCTTGAAGCTTTTAAGTGACAGTGGGGGTCACTTTTCATGTATTACTTCCTTATAGCAATGGAAAAGCACTTGCGTAGAGCAGTCTCAACTTGATTTTAGTGTTGAGATAACTGCATTTATATATTTCAAATAAAGGAACGAAAGCAGATTTAGCGCTGCTAATGCTTCGAGGAACATCTAGTTCGGTACCATCGCCCATTAATGCAGATAGGCAGAATGCGATGATCTGTCAAGCTGAGAACCCACTGATGAAGGGAACAAGTGGTTCCCGAAATATCGGTATTTGCAACAGTGATGAAGGGAACAAGTGGTTCCCGAAATATCGCGCATATGCAAGAATAAATATCCACACCAACGAAAAAGAAACAACAAGTTTTTATTATTTCAATTGAGAACCTTGGTTTTAATGGTGTTTATCTTCAGCCCAATTCTACTTGTCTTTCCTTTTTAATCCAGAGCCATTTGGCCAAGATCCATGGCTCGATGAGAGAGCGAACAGATATCATCAGGGTCGTTGAGGTGTTTGGCGAATGTTGTCATAGTCCAGATTTTCTTCCACGTCTTACGGCCAATAACAAGAAGAAATAAGATTCCGCTTTGCACCTAAAAATCCTCGGTTAAGCACGCAGCATTTTGCGCCATCATGCCACTTTGATAATAATTATTGGTTCTTCCGGAGTGTTCTTCCTTCGTAGATCATGCCAGATATACTCCTCGCTCACACTATCAAAAGATCGAAATCGACGAAGAGCAGGTAAAGCGAAGATCTAAATTCCGTCCACTGCTCCGGAATGATCCGTAGGGTATTGATTTGGTCAATGCAGGAAAATATTTAGCGGTAACCAGTAAGCTCTCTGTCGATCGTGTTTTCCAGATGTTCTTCGATGCATTTCTAGATTATTTTAGCTACTATCTTTGCGACGGCAAAGAGCACGCAGGTACCCCTACAATTGTCACACTCAAAACGGATGACCTTTGCATTATTAACGATCATCCTCCTTCCGCTCTCTGGGAGAGTTCTCGGATTGCCAGAATTTCCATACAAGTAAAAATGGGAAGTCTGCAGAAAGTGGAGGAACGGCCCTATATAACTGAGCGGGGAGACCGTCGAGCCCAACAGCTTCACCTCCTTTAGTGCGTTGATGGAAGCGGAAATTTTTCTTCTAGAAGAAGTCCGTATCCGTATGTTTCGGTGACCAACTATTTCATTCACAAGAGAAGGAATATTACCGGATGTGATACGATTAAGAACCGTGGTGAAGTGTTTCTCCCACCATTTCAAATGGCGTCGGCAGCTAACGTGCTTCACAGGACAATCGAAAGATTTGCAACCAGATGCAAATTCTTTCGTATAGGATTCTATGGCATCATGCACTATCTTGACCATAGCAATAACAAACTGTCTTTTTTCATGTTAAATATACCGGGCTTGAAGTCAGAGCACGTCACGGCCGCGATAACATGCAGCAGTTGATGGAGCCTTCAACCCCTTCCGCTCATCGATCCGCTTCCACAATTCCTTTGCAGTCAGCCATATCTTGTGACGCTTTTTCGGCACGTGGTCAGCAACCTGCGTAGCATCCGGAAAAAGAGCGTTTTTTATGGCAGCCCAATGCTCATCAATATTCTCTGACTGGTTCTTAATGTACCTACGGTTGATTAGCAAGTCAGCTCATTCACTTTCGACCTACAACGGTCGATGTTGAACTTGGGGAGGGTCGCAGCTCTCCAACCCTGCGAGAAATGGCGAACGCAATACGCAAACGAAAGTGAGCGATCATCAGATGGGTAACCAGGATAGCCCTCTGACAACATATGTTCTAGAAAAATGTTTGGAGGCAATTTTCTCGGTTATTTGCAGTTGGCTTCCTTGTTGGAACTTCATAGTGGTTGTGTCCATACAGCGAGCAGAGCTCCTTGTGGCCTCAGGCATGGAGTTGCGCTTTACAACTCCGGCGCGTACCCCTTAGTGTCGGCAGAGGTGTCAGATATACCCCGAGCCACTGGTATGAATGTTGAGCCTGCACTCTGTATAAATCAGTACCGCTGTGTCAGTCATAGCGGGGAGATATGGAGAAAGTGATTATTCTAAGGACCCTCGATACCATTGCCGAGAAGCGTGCTCACCGGACGCGCTGGCTTCCACCGGAAAAAGTGCGCTGGTGCGAGGCTGGTGAAAAAGCGGGACTTCCCTGTCGAGCAGGATCCCGCAGATTGAACGGTCTACTACTGTAGTATATGATGTTTTGTTGTTTCAAAATAGAAGGTTCTAGAAGCTTGCGCATATTCCAGAAATATCATAACCATATTCCGATTTTGGTAGCCAAAGCCTTAGCCGTGTGTGTTTGACGTTTTGGTTTCAGTAAAGTTTCGAAATTTTCACGTTGCCAGTCCACGAATTTGTATCACACTGGTCGCCTTATATGACAAGCAAGGAAGGCTTTATCCCAAAATCACACGACTCACTATCAGAATATGTATGGCAAATTAAATCCTTTTGATGCTTGAAGACTTAAACCCAAGTCTATGCAGCTGTTTAAGAGCCAAAAAGGGAGAGCTAGATCCTGTACTGAAGCTGGTGAATCCCATCCGTAGAGCTCTGTCAGCAACTAGGTGCTAGAATATCCCGACGATGCCTGCTTGCATGCCTCTGTGCTTTCCAGGTTCGGGAATATCAGGACGACCGTTGGATATTTTGGTCTCTCTTGTGGTGTTTTACTCACGATCACAAATAAGGTTTGCAGCCAAAACAGTAACTTGGTCCATGGATAGGAAAACCGCAAGTTGTTATATACCTGGGAGAAAATGAAACAAAACAATATAATAGTCTCATCATGCGCGAAACCAGAAAACTCAGACCTAGGGATGAACGAGGGATGGAGGATTCACAATCGATGACATCCACACCGGAAACTATCACCTACCCTCTGATTATGTTGAGGAAGATTTCTTGCCCCTTCCTCCTAGTTTGGTATATCGAGGCTTGATGGATTCCAAAATGTCCCTTTGCTTTTGTTTACGACAACCGAGTTTCTATACGGGTAGATGGAATTGTAGCTGGGATTTGATCCCCAAATTTGGCTTCCGCTCGAGTGCGTCTTTGTATTCCATATCAGTTTCCCAGGCCAGTTCAACATGCGTTTCAAATTTATAATAAATTTGATCCTTCGAAAATTTGCGGAGTTCAGTCATCGTTACTATCACAGCTAACAGTGAAGGTTCCATCTGCACATATGTCTTTAACAAGAAACCAAGCTTGTCCTGTGCGGTGTAAATGAGACATGCTAAGAAGCTTTGGTTTAGCAATATGTATACCATCTAGTCTGGTATTACAAATTTTTCGTAGTTCTTCTCCCGTTCGTGCGGCTATCATCACCCAGGGATCCTTGGAGGTAATCACGGTCTGTTCTCACCGGGGAGAACGTGATCTAAGATGTTAAGTGTACTCCAGCATCTGAGATAACGATTCCATTGGTTTAAGTATGGTGGTTCATCAATATAAAGTTATGTATTTCGGAAACCAGTTTTCTCATATTTGAGCCTAGGATTTTAATATTTTTCAGATTAAGAGACCCCAGGGGAGCGAGATAAGGTAAGGGTTTCCTAGAATTTGAAAATGGATCCTGATAACGAACAGAACTCCCCTAAAAGCGGCTAGAAAAACTCTCGCAATCATGCATCAACCGCTATTCACATTAGGTTATACGGAAATTCTATCCGAATACGCTTGTTTCCTTCTAATTTCTAGGATAAATCTGCTCTAAATACTGGAATAGGAGACCAATCTTCGGATTTATGCCATTTGTATTCCACTTCGAAAAATTGTTACGGATTTAGGCCATGGATATACCAGGGTATTTTTTTTCAATCTCTAGGTTAAACAATGGGTACGAAGGGTTTTAAAAACTTCTAAGAAACGCATTTCAGTAAAACACCAAGAGCCCTGTTTTTCAACACTGCCCCCATATTGGAAACTCCTGAATAATGCAAGTAGCATAAAAGAAAAAGTGGAAGAAAAGGACTCGATGATTTTTCTGTACCCGTCTCGTTCTGCAGGACTTTAAATATTATTCCTGAAAAAAAATCTGGACTAATATTTAGATTGGATTGGAATAACAGCAAATGTTTATTTGGTTTAGGTTTTTGAATATATAGAGGTTCAACCGGAATAAATTTACTTTTTACCCTTAATACAGAGGTAATACTTTTTCAGCTGATATTTGGACGAAAACAAAAGGAGAAGATGGAAAGGACCTTTGGAATTATACACATACAATAAGTTTTTCTGTCCACCTTAAAGCCTACTGGCGTTTCAACTCCTACTCAGCAGTAAATTCTAGAGAAAGTATATAAATATAAACCCTCGGCATTAAACAAAATAAATATTAAACTTCAAATAAGAGGACTTATTATCTCCCCGGGCGGATCCTATCGAAAATACTTCTGAGGAATCCCCCTTCCCTTTACCGACTACGGACGGAGTAGCTATCTATCAAATCCATGCTTGGCTTCGATAAAACTACACCAGAAAACTCGACTTCCTCGTCCTTGATGAAACCAATCAGAACTATCAAAATCCCCATCCAAGAACATTTATTTAAATATTTAGATAACTTATTCAACCCCTTCCAGCAAGCATCGTCTTATCTGCCGCTCTGACTTATCTGACGAATACAAGCCATGACAAATGATTGGTTCGTCGCATCAAGACGTCAAGCAATCCTTTTTTCTCGAAATATCCATCCTTTCTCGGGAAATATGTTGTATGTGGTAACGATTTGATCCTAGTAGAGCGTGTCTCACATTCTTGTTTGTGCTTTGTATCTGGATCCACTGTACTTGGGTATGGGCAGCCCGCCTGGCAGACGGGCAGGAATAGACAAAAGAGTTGTTGGACGAAATACACGAGTGTGTGCGGTATTTTTGAATATATGCAAATTGAATCACGTCTGAAAGGATATAATATGTTGTTTCGATGATAAATAGTGTCCTTGGTTTTAGGTACGCTTCAGAATAATTTCAGAGAAATTCAAAGGATATGTGCATTTATGTATGGCATATTTTGCACTTATTAAATCTGATATTATTTAGTTTGGAAGGATAACAGATTTATGGGATAAAACATGATGAATTGGTATTGGATATTCACAGGATATTTCGGGCAGGATTAGTAGAGAACTGAAAAATGTTTACTGTTGGCAGATGGCTGGTGGATGTCGAAAAAGTCAGTCAATTTGGGTATGATTACTTAAGGATTATGTGTCCTGCAGCTTTTGTTGCGGCGCAAAAACTTTTGCTTATAAAATGAATTGTTTTCCATTTATACCCAGGGTGCGTTATTTTCTCTTTAAAATGCCAATTCCAACACTTTTTCAATCGTAGCGCTTTGATATTTGGTGGCATAGCATGAAACAAAATTGAGCTACCTTTTTCTTTGCTTTTTGGACTTTAAGGGAGTAATATTGCATGGATATTCGCTCGAACTGTGGAGCTTCCTCCGACTGATCAATTTTCGAAAATTTTAAATTGTTCATTATTTCACGGGGTAGGCCTAGATATTAACATCAGCTTCTCATGAGGCTGGTATTCGACGCAAAGGTTATTTGAATTGTCCAAAAATAAGATGACAGGACCATGATTCGCCCGAGGCATGTCATGTAAGTCACAAGAAATTTCAGACAATCAGCAATCCAGGTTCCGCTGATCTGCCCCGAGTTAGTATATGTTGCCACAAGTAAGGATCAACTTACCATCCTGGACGTATTCAGCTGTGAAGGATACAACGCTCCGTAAATATGTTGGTGGTCATATTTTGCCAGGAGATTGTTGAACGGTACTGACCTAAATTTGATATCGTTATCAGATACGATAAGCTTGAGAATCTTCCGCAATCACGTTCGATATAATCATTTTTATCGACTCCATTTCCAAAGACTAAGGTACCTGCGTTACCCCTTGCACAGGATTTGGTATACAGGAAGGAGCCGAAAAAGTCGATCGGGCGCGAAGACTTTCCTCGTAGCGGCTGAAGTTTTTACTTACGAATCCTTTCCTGACTCCCCTGACTCCATGATCGTAGGGAGCCTGTCATTATGTCGTGTGACCTCTCTTCCAGAAAGCTGCCAGACTTCCAGCGACTGTTCATCGCACACCTTCAAATCCAGAATTGAATTGAATATCTATTATTATCATCTCATAGCCTGAAGATTTCAAATGCGGAATATTTAAACATTTAGGTCCATTACTGCATTATTCTTTGTTCCAAAGCATCCACTTCGTTTAATAAATGCATCTGGTGACGAAAATCAGGCGCAAGTGGTTGGGAACTTCAACGATCTTTTTCTTCAGCCTTTTTCCCGTTCAAAAGCGGAGTCGCCTCGTCGTGATCGGTTTCGTCATTTGGCTCCATCGAATGCCTGATCTGGGTGCAATCTTCAGGCTTTTAAAGCCCCATTCAGCGTATCAAACCGCCGTTGTTTCGGCCTGCCTTTTGGTCGTTTACGATCAATTATGTCAAAATTAAATCCTTGCAATTTAAAGACTCATCCAGCGAAACAACTACCAAAATCTGATTGGTTCACTAGTCATTGAAGTCATGCGTGGTTTACGATAGCCTAAAACTCGGTACCTCTGACAACCATTCGAAATATCTTAACTGCCACCACCCCTGTCAGACACATTTACTCAACGTTCACATACATAATTCCTTTGAGTCTGAGTCAACTTCTGGATATGTAAGCAAATGCAATCTTCTTCCTTCCTTTTTACGTAAGCACCAGCACCAACGCCATACTAGCTAGCGTCAAAGTGGATCGCGAATGGTTTATTGAAGTCCAAGCTACATAGAAATCGGTCCTGAAGAGAGACTCACCTTCAATATAGCAATTGTGGAGATCGGTTCCTTAGCATGTCTATACGCCGTGCTGTCAGCGTTGCGTAATTGTCTGTACTTAGTCAGGATCCATACGGTTGGTTCCGTTACCAATGATGTGATGTAGTTCGAATTTCTTACATAAAAAACTAGCTTTTCCGCGCGTTTAATATGAAATGAGCACGCTTAACAGCAGCAAATACTCACCGAACGTCTCTATTGTGGGTAGCAGTTGTCAAAGCAAACAAACGCTTGATACTGTTGGCGAATGGCATAACTTTTTCCATCAGCTATTCGATAGTTTCCGAGTCATTGCAGAGCCTAAACCTAATTCGATAGAGCGGTCGCCCTTTAACGATTTAGTAAAATATATATGTGCCATTTGCCCCTTGGGGGCGTTTAATTTGTAAGCCATACCTACGTGCTGTCTTCTGCAATTATCTAAATGACTTTTAGCTCCCCCCATGACTTCCCGAGACGCCAGCACTCCTGCTTTACGTCGGTCATCTGGAGAAAGTATATTCCACTGTGTGGCGTAGCTCGCAATGCATTTGTCATCATCATCATCAATGGCGCAACACCCGGTATCCGGTCTAGGCCTGCCTTAATGAGGAACTGCAGACACCCCGGTTTTACGCCGAGGTCCACCAATTCGACCTCCTTAAAAGCTGTCTGGCGTCCTGACCTACGCCATCGCTCCATCTCAGCCAGGGTCTACCTCGTCTTCTTTTTCTACCATAGATATTACCCTTACAACTTTCTGGACTGGATCGTCCTCATTCATACGGATTAAATGACCCGCCCACCGCAACCTTTTGAGCCGGATTTTATACACTACCAGACGGTCATGGTATCGCTTATAAATTTCGTTGTTATGTAAGCTACGGAATCGTCCATCCTCATGTAGGGGGCCAAAAATTCTTCGGAGGATTCTTCTCTCAAATGCAGAGTTCGCACTTTTTCTTTTGCTTAGAGCCTAAGGAATACATTAGGACTGGCAAGATCATTGTCTTGTACAATAAGAGCTTTGACTCTATGGTGAGACGTTTCGAGCAGAACAATTTTTGTAAGCTGAAATAGGATCTGTTAGCTGCCAACAACCGCCGGAGAATTTCATCGTCGTAGCTATTATCGGTTGTGATTTTCGACTCTAGATACGAGAAATTATCAACGGTCTCAGAGTTGTAGTCCCCTATCTTTATTCTTCCCGTTTGACCAGTGCGGTCCGATGTTGCTGGTTGGTTGGTTTTGGTTGATGTGGAGCCCAAGATCTCGCGCCGCCTGCTCGATCTGGATGAAGGCAGTTTGTACGTCTCCGGTGGTTCTTCCCATGATGTCGATATCGTCAGCATAGGCCAGTAATTGGGTGGACTTGAAGAGGATCGTACTTCTTGCATTTACCTCAGTATCACGGATCACTTTCTCGAGGGCCAAGTTAAAGAGGACACATGATAGCGCATCCCTTGTCGTAGACCGTTGTTGATGTCGAATGGTCTTCAGAGTGATCCTGCTGCTTTTATCTGGCCTCGCACATTGGTCAGGGTCAGCCTAGTCAGTCTTATTAATTTCGTCGGGACAGTTACGTGTACAGTTTTACCCTGGCTATGCTATCATAGGCGGCTTGAAAGTCGATGAACAGATGGTGCAACTGTTGTCCATATTCCAACAGTTTTTCCATCGCTTGCGGCAGAGAGAAAATCTGATCTGTTGCTGATTTGCCTGGAGTGAAGCCTCTTTGGTATGCGCCAACGATGTTCTCGGCGTATGGGGCTACCCGGCCAAGCAAGATAGTGGAGAATATCTTTTAGATGGTACTCAGCAACGTGATACCTCTATAATTGCTGCACTATGTGATATCTCCCCCTTTATGTATGAGACAGATAATCCCTCTTTGCCAGTCGGGCATTGATTCGCTGGCCCATACTTTAAGGAGAAGTTGATGAACTGCTTGGTGTAATTGGTTGCCTCCATATTTAACTAATCAGGCTGTAATTCACCGACTCCTGACGACTTATGATTTCTAAGCCGATGAATTGCACGGACTGTTTCTCCTATATTTGTTCGTCGTCTTCAGTTGGCTGGACCCTCAACTCACCAACATTCTGGTTGTTCAGTAGTTCACCAGAATACTAAACCCATCGCTCTAATATGCCCATGCCGGAAATCAAATTTCTTTGTTTACCTCGGCAGGATGAACATTGAGGTGTATAAGGCATTCATCCTCCCCCTATACTTTTCTAATTCACAGACTTGTTGGTTCTCCCAGGCTTCCTTTTTCCGTCTGTGAAGTCGCTTCTCCGCTCGACGGAGTTCGTGATAAGTATCTCCACGTACCCGGGTTCTTTGAGAATGCAATATTACACGGTATGAAGCAGTCTTCCGTTCCGTTGCTAACTGACATTCATTGTCAAACCAGCCGTTCCGACTCTTTTGCGGCTGGGGCCAAGTATCTTTCTGGCCGTATCAATGATAACGTTCTTCAGCTCCCTTCAGGATCTCTGTTGACTGCGGTTATTGCGACATACACTTCCCTCTTATAATTGTCGCGGAGGATTGTGTTGTGGATGGCTTCAGTATTCACTCTCACCTGATTGTCAAAGGGGATTGCAGGTAGTGTCGTAATTCGAGCTCGGAGCACCATGCCAACGAGATAGTGGTCCGAGAAGGGGGGGGGGCATTCAATCAGCACTTGGTCAATTTGGTTGAAAGTGGTCCCGTCTGGAGATACCCACGTATGGTTTTGGACCGCTTTTCGCGCAAACCAGGTACTTCCAACAACAATTTCGTGCGATACTGCTAACTGAATAATCCGCAGTCCGTTTTCATTTGTATTTTCATGTAAGCTATGGGAGCCGACGTATCGCCTGAATACGGGCTTCGTCCCTACTTGACTGTTTCCAATTCCAATTTCCAAGTATGATTTTGATATCATACTTGGGACAGGCTTCGAGGGTTCGCTCAACTGTCTCATAGAAGGTATCCTTCTCCAACTCTGCAGTCTCTTCTGTAGGGGCGTGAACGTCTATAAGGATTATATTTCTAAACTTGCCTCGCAAACGCAGAGTGGATAGCCCTTTGCTTATATTTTCAAAGCCAATAACAGCAGGAATCATTTTTGGCTGCCTAAGAAACCTACCGACCTACAGCTATAACATAATATATGGTGTAGCGGCTCTTGTCCAGGAAACCGGTCCCTGTCCATCGCATCTCTTGTAACGCTGTAATATCAGCCTTGTTTTGGGGACAGGGTATCGGCTAGCTGCTCGGCAGCATTCGGTCTGTACAGGGAGCGCACGTTCCATGAGAAAATGCGCAAATCGTTAATCCGTTGTCGCTGCCGGGTTCGTCGTTTTGAAATCCAACCTGTCCGAGGCTCCTCCCCGTGGTTTCGTAACATCGGTTTTCCGTGTAGGGTTGTCAGCCCTACCCAACTTCCTACTTGGAGAACCAGTTGGTCTATTTTGTCCCGTTTTTAGGTGCGGGAGACTCGCCTTCTTCCTTCTCCGTCTGGAGTTTTTCATGAAGAAAGAACTCCCAGCGATCACCACGTGGTGTTGGAGATAGGATTTAGTAGTAGAGCTGTTGGTGTTGGATCAGTAGACGTTTCCCAGGTTTTATGCTCCATCGTGGGTAGTAATCCACGTTTTGCCCTAGGACCTATACTAACCCTTTCACCGCATGCAATAGGATCATGCCTCCGAAATATTGCTGTGGAAAACAATATAAATAATTGTCTAAGCTCTTTCTTTCCCATTTCATCAGAATTTCGACGTCTCTTTTCTAGGTATACCTGGACAAATCAGGAATCAAGTTCACAATTCTCGACATCTGAGATTAAAGAGGAATCTTAAGCATGGATTTTCCTTGCATTTGGTCATATTATCCGGACTTCAAAGTAGTGGTTAGACCTCCTTATATTCGTTCACTTCCTCTTCGCGGAGAACATATTTTTAAATCGATAATTTTGGGTTTAAGGGGCTAATCACCCTTAACTTATGTGAAATATAGCTTTATACTCGTGCGTAACAGAAGTCAACTTGCGAAGGGTTCTTTGTCAGCAACAATTTCAGAATTTCTGAAGGTTTTTAATAAATCAAGAAATATGTTCCCTTTTCTTAAATGTTACTAATTTTTAAGATTATCTGTAAACACGTTTATCCTTACAGAAGCGCAGAAGGATGGTTTTTGCACTTTTAACGACTCACAAGCCATTATTGTGAGTAAGAGGTGATCATCATCTTAAAATCCTAGTTTTCAGTTCAAGCAACGTCAGTGTGTTCTGGTGGAAATTTTCCCTGATACCAATTCATCCCCATAATCAAAATGACAGTCATTGCCTTCCTCAATGCCAACGACCTCAATCGTTACAAATGATTCTACTCCTTCTTGTTTTCAAACAATTAAATTCGGAATTTCAATTCCGCCATTCAAACGTCCTTTCACTCAGTCTTAACTAGCGAAAAACTTATCGAATAAATTATCAGAACGATGGCAGCCATGAATTCGCAATAATTGTAATGCAAAATAACACTCATTCGTTCACTTCCGCCTGCTTCTGCACAATTCCAATCCACTTGGTGGGGATGGTTTGTGTGTGAGTATTTCGTTAACATCCTTTCCAGCCATCACAGACATCTCTGATAATCATCAATTTATACAGAAGTTTTCCTTTGCGAGGAGCACCCATTAAAACGACTTTCACATGAATATTGGAACGTCAAACAGAATTCCTGATCCATTTGCTGGAATCTATTATCCTAGGATCTGTAAATGTTTGAGGGTATGAGGAGCATGGGTGTCGAAATGCTATGTGTATCTAGTGGTTCAATAAATACTGGAATCGCACAATGGAAGGCAGAGTTTACTTGATTGAGGAGGCGAAGAAATTTCTCAGGAAAATCTAGGAAATATGCGGCAACAAATTGGAAGGATATTGTTTTCAATATTTAAGCTGATTTTTATAAATCTTCGGTAGCCTGTCAGGAAACCTTCCTGAAACATCTTAATTGAATCTAATTCCTCCGATGTATCACGGACAATTTTACTCTAAAAGCGATATATATGGTGGTCACCTCTATTAAATAAGTGAATTAGGAGATCCTTCAATCAAGTTGTTTTTGGGTTGACGAAATTGGTGTTTTGCCCTGCTAAAGTTTTCGCCGAGATACGTTCGCATGCGGCAACAGTAATCGGGTCTGAAGTGTAAGGAGAATTCTTGACACTTTCGCCCCTCAACGCAACAGAACACAAAGAAGGATCTACACCAAACTAGAACAGGAAACATTTTCACCAAAGACCTTAAAGTAGAATTCATAAATAGCAAAGTTTTCATTGCATCAAGTAAAAGGGTTGGTAATTCTACTCTTCACCTCGAGAGGCGGAAATTACTAGATCTACTGCTCTAGGCATACAGAACTTTATGTCGGGCTTAGCATAAAAAGGCGGAGTTTCGGTCAATAATTTGATAATTTCAAGGATCTCTCATAGACGTCGCCAACACTCCATGACTCCACGTTGGGCTCCTTTCGGACAGAGAAAAAGGGGTGATCTAATTTTATGCTAGATGTGGTTGATACCCCAAATCATAAATCGTTGCTCTCGGCATGAATGTCCTTCCAATTGGGTTCCGGCATCGAAGGCAGAAGTGTTAAGTATACCTCATGTCGACCGGTTTGAATGTCAAAGGTTCAGCCGGCATAAACTGGATTTCTACATAATCGCGTCGAATCCGCTTAGCCAGTATCTGGACTGCATGAATTTCTACCACTACAATAATGGAATAGGGATGCAAGGCAGATGGAACGAAGACGAAGAGCACCGGTTATTTGTGGGTGACCTCCTTACAGCTTTTAGGGATATCGAATTGGTGGACCTCGGCGCAAAACCGGGATGTCTGGAGTTCCTTATTAAGGCAGGCCTAGACCGGATACCGGTTGTTGCGCCGTTGATGATGATGATGACCTCCTTATGAGAGCTTCATGGTGGTTGCAGTTTTGCCTATATCACGAATAGGCACTTTGTAGGCTCAACGTGGGCAGTTGCACTTTACAACTCAGGCTCCGTACGCCTTTGTTACACAGAGGTATTAGATAAACCTCACACCCCCTGGTATTAATATTGAGCCTGCACTCAGTATGAACCAACACCGCTACAATGGTCAGAACGGGGACCAAACTAGGGTGACTGCGAGATTATGTCTACGTCGCAGGTACTCACGGTAAACTTTCAGGACCTTCATGTAACTTCTCAATCAATCCGCATTTTGTTACAGAGCACTAGCCATTGCCAAAATTATGTAACGACCAGGACCACTTGATTTTTTATATACCTGATTTCTGATATTATAACCATTGTAGCTCATGGAGGCTCTAGAAGTCGAAGCTATATATTCCACATATCTAACTGATTTTTCCGCTGGTATTATCAAAGATAAATTTGTGCGATTTAGAGCCAATAGAAAATTGACGTTTCCTTCTGAATCTAGTTGTAATACTAACATCAAAGGAAACAAGCAGTCTTTCAATGAATGTGGTCCATACCCGACACTTAGACCCCTTGGATAACAGTGACTCAGAAACCAATTCTTCAAAGGATGCAGTTCCCCAAAAATTTATACGACAGTGAAAGTTTGACTACCGCATATTAAAAGGTCTGCCGAAGCTCTCCATTGGTGAAATTTTCGCGCTTCATGTATACACAGAGGAACTTTTTCAACTTTATCAACCTATACCTCGAGGCACCTTGACCTCAACTTGAAGGAAAGCTTTGATGTATTCACACCCACAGATTTTTCGACATGGTGCTGTCGTCTTTGAAAGGATATTTTTTTCGAGAGCAGTCACACTGGCGTATGCGTTTTAGCGCATTTAATCACGAGCCTTTCGACGCTCACGGTAAGAAGTCAGTTGAGAATGCCATGATAAGCGGCAAACATCGGTCGAAGGGTTTGCAAAATTAGTCTATGGTTCAAGCACAACCAAGAATATCCTGAACTTCGTATGTCTCATTAACATATCTCTTTTTAACCATGTCAAAGAACAAACGACGTTCGACTCTTTTATGCAGGAGACGTGTTCCTGAAGTCCAACAACATATTAACAATATAATTTTGGATTCTCTCTCCGAGGAGAGATGTAAGTAAACCCATCGAGGCAAGGACTTCGGCCACCCTTTGAGGAAGTAGAAATTCGACGCGTTTGCAAGTTGCAATTATAAAAATCGATAAAAATGTTATTTCCGTACTCTTTTTAAAGGCGTATCTTGAGCTCTGAGTTCAATCCAATCCTAGTCGAACAGATGCCAAAGCAAGTCTGATATCCATTATTGAGCAAGAGGATTGCACCTTCACACAGATACTCAGCACTCATCAATAAATTCAAGCATCAATGGTAAGATTATTTCTAACATCGTTTTGAGCGGTCTAAATTTCGTTCAATTGAGTGCGACGAAGTTCGCTGTTATCATGTCAGATTTGTAGAAAAACCCAGAAAATGTATCAAGGCATATGCTTCCGTGCCCAAACGACTAAATTAGAAAACTCCACGAGCATGCCAAAACGGTGTGAGCTCCTAACCAGGGTTAAAATTGCTTCGTGGTGATAAACATGATGACGGACCGGACCACTTGGGAAGCAACTTACTTCCTCTTTTGTAGTCCACGGACTCCTCTTTTTTGGGTTAAACCCAAGTTTCAAAAAAGGAACGAAAAAGCTGAATGACGGTTTCATCCAGGGCAAAGACAACCCATCAGACGCTGCCTCACCTCTGCCCTGGGAGCAGCGTTACCGAAAGTAACGACAGATGGTAATCGCCCCAATTAAATATAATCGCAAACACGTAATGGGTACGATTATATTCAAGTGAAGTTCGTCATAAGTGCAGAGCTAAACCAGGTCGAAGTAAGTTGAGGATGCTGGGAGTCCTGAGCTGAGTCCGCACCCACTTGATGACGGACCGGACCACTTTGGAAGCAACTTACTGCGTCTTATGAGTTGCCTCTACCCTGGACTAAACCGTCAGTCAACTTTTCGTTCTTTTTTGGAAAGTTGGGTTTAACCAAAAAAAAAGGAATCCGTGGACTACAAAAGAACTCGTGCGCTGGGTTCAATTGCTCTGCCACGATCCGAAAAGTAAAGCTGGAAGTGGGGCGGGTATATCAAAACTTTTTCGTGTCTTTGCTAGTGTTCATCAAGAAAGCGCCCTCTCACCACTCCTCTTTGTTCTTGTTGCCATACGGGACATCCAACGTTCAGCTTCCTATAGTAAAAATGATTTTGAGCAACTTGTCCAAAACTGGAATGATCACCTCATGCAACACGGTCTCAGATTGAATCAAAATAAAACTGAATTTTTGGCGGCCGATCCCCATGAAATAGGCACAATCACTGTCAGTGGCAGGGACCTGCCCAGAAATGAGCATTTAAATATCTCGGGTCAATGCGAATGGAGAGCTGTGTTATGAAATCGCTTTACGCATTAGTGCAACCTGGATGAAATGGCGTTCCACTATTGGTGTTCTTTGTAATCGACGTATCAATGAATGTCTCAAATCTAAAATTTACCGCAATGTCGCCCGTCTTGTCGCTCTCAATGGTCGACTATAAAAGACAATGAACGACGTCTTGAGTTAATAGAGACAAAGATGTTGTGTTGGACTAGTGGCGCGACACGTTTTGATTACACCTGAAATGAGGATATCCGCGATCGTTATGGGGTTGCACAAAAACTGCGGGAGAGGCGTCTTCGATAGTATAGTCACGTAATTCGCGCTAACGAGAATTCGCTTGCCAAGATTTGGCTGCACATCGAAGTCGATGGTAAGCGACCAGAAGCCCGGCCGAAACAACCATGGCTTGATATGCTGGATTAGGATTTCAAAGCGTCGCAATTGCATCCAGATCAGGCATTTCATAGAAGCAAATGGCGAAATCGATCATGACGAGCCGACCCGCTTGTGAACGGGACAAAAGGTGAAGGAAAAGAAGAGGATCGTTAATTTTAGCTCTTACGAACCCATTATCAGGCGTTGCGGTTATTTTTTCGAACGAGCTCTGTCGTCCCAATTGTGCACTCTTCACTTTTGTCGGTGGCCCACATCGCGTTATCTTTTTCTCTGTACGGTTCGCTAATAATCGCCACGTCCAATGAGCTCTTAGACAGACTGGCTCAAAAGATCGTGTACGGCCTCACAGCGGGTGAGATTTATCTGAATAAATTTAATATACCTTTTGCTTTTGGTTTCCTCTTAGAGAATGGGCATCTTTTGCTTCCTGCGGCGTGGCCCTTATCATCAAAACCGGCATCTTTACTTAGAATGCATTCAGGGTCTTTCACACAATTTCTTGCCAGGTGTCCTTTTTCACCACACCGCCTGCACCGATCAAACCTATTGTGCTTGCTTGTGCAAGATCTGTCTATATGACCGTATTCCAGACATTTAAAATATACATACTTATTTTCTTCAGAATCCTACAGATAACCCATCCGATCTTGAATTTGCTAGCTTCCAACAATTTCTTTGCCCAAACAACTGGCAAGCTTATGATTGCCGTTTCTCGTGGTCCCGTCAAGGTCCCTGCACTCCACAGTTATCCCGTGGGTTAATTGCCTTATCGTAACTTCCTCATCTAAGAACCCACCAACCAAGGTTGTGATATTTGAGCCTCCTTTCGTCTTGCGGCTTCCGAAGTTCCAGGAGCACCTATACTTTCAATAATAATTGGATCCGGACTTGGCTTCCTTCTTTTCACTTACTTTCTTGCCTTCACATTTGTCCAAACATATGATCCCCTTTTCTAGGATTTCATTTGTGGAGCCGAATTGAAGTCCAAATGTTGCACTGGCTCCATTACTGATTTTTTGGACTTCCGACTTTTCTTTGGTTTTGGAAACTTTACACTAATATCCTCCATTCTTTCTCTGCTCCTCTTTACGCCCCCTAAAAATTTTCCACTTTGAACATGTTTTAGTGGCTCGTTCTATTCTTTTGGTAGCAATAGGTACTTGCCACAAGGGGATCACTAAAGGAGTTTGCAACAGTTCTATACTCGCTGTTCATTGGTTTGTCGAACCTAACTCACTCATGGCGGGTGCCTTTAAGGTTTCGAATAACCACTTTAATATAGCGGTAAACATTATGCATCGGCCCGACGAATTCATAGATCATGTTCAGGGTATTACCAATCTCCTTCAGGCAATTTTCCACCCTGAGTGTTTTTGCACTGCATTAATTCTCTTGTCGTTCGCTGCACCGCTTCTTGCTTGCTGGCCCGGTACAGCCTTTGCCACTATCAATACCTGGTCATCCATCCGTTTTCGCGGACTTGGGGGGGAGAGCATAGCATTTTGCCACTTCGCTTAAGGGGATCCAGGTTCGTTGCCTCCTCTTTATCACTTCTTGCAGTATCGACTTGGATGATCCCATAATCAACAAGAATCAGGTCAATATCCTCTTTGTCTTTCAAAATTGATGGTATTTTGTATCCTTCGTCTATATTTTTGTTCGACTATTTTCCCAAAATTCAGGCATAGAGTCGCGTTCACGGACCACAGTCCCACGGCTGTGGCGCTAACTTTTCGTCTTCTGCTACCCCTGTGCTCCATAGGAGGTCCTATTCATCCAGCGTCCCTTCCCCTTTTTGAACTGCCCACGTTCCAGACGACACACATCCGCTGAAAGCTCCATAGGCTTTCGGTAATAGTTCCTCCTGCGCATCTGCTGAGTTGACTGGAGTAACTCAAGTGTTTCTGTCAGTTTAGCTCATGTTAGCTCCATTAAACCGCAGTTCACCAATCTCGAGGTTGTGATGAATTCCGGAACCCACAAAAACGACCACCTCAACCGACCAGTCACAACCCTATCTCGGTCGCCGCATTGCCCATGCGGGAAGGAATATGGACATCCCACTGACACGTGCGGATGGGAAGTAAGCTTACAAGACGATACAAATGGTTACTGTACCAGCTTGCATCAACTGGCTCATGGGTATATGCCTGCGAAGCAATTACTGCCAACCAGTCTTAAAGTATTAATGACTTTTGTTTTTCTGTTCTGGGTATCCTTTCCATAGCCATTTTTGTCAACCGGTGGTCGTTTTTCCCCCATCTGCTCGACCTGCACATAAATATGCCCTTGTACGCACACCTCCAAATGCATGCAAGTGCATGTTCGTACACCATCGGGAGCTCCCCTGTCCGCCCGATCGGATGCGCCTGATGTGAGATCTGGCAACTCCTCGCAGGCGTCTGTACGTCTCTCCGTCTGTCCACTTCTGCTGTTGGAAAGAATTGGAAGCCACAGTGTGGGACTTTAACCCACTAAATCCGCTTTTCTCCTGCTGCGCCCCACGGAACTGTTTGGAGACATTATATCGTGGAACGGGTTGAAGCCCCATCGGTTCACTCTTATAGTGAAAATTGTTCCCTTCCTGCCGTTTTTTCGTAAGCGCTCTAACCTTCCAAGTACCTAGCTCATGGCGCCACTAACTGCATTCACACTTCTTGGAATTCGAGAATTTGCGGAATGATCACCTCTTCTTGTAAGAATCTCGTTATCGCAGCTACAATGTTCTTTGTTTTCTCACCCGCGTAGCTCAAGTGTCCCTCCTAGGTCAATCGATAGCACTGATAACACCGAGGTATTTGATGAAAGACGTGGACGTCACCACATGCGTTTGCCCACTTGTCTATCACTCCCGATTTACTCGAAATTAGCGTAACCTATTGTCACGAAATTTGGTGAGAGATTGTGGTTTATTAGTTTCTGTATATATATCGAGTTGGTTGATTTTAGGTTGGGATTAGAGTCTCCCCATACATGAAAAAGGGGAGGTAACATTTTTTTCACAGAATGAAGTCGGGTATGATGATTAATTTTACTTCTGATATTGGGTTAAACATAAGTGTGGGCCCAAAATATGTCTCCCAAAAAGTGTAGTAGATCTCGTTCTAAGAACCTATCCAAACGAAAAATCCCGTAAGAGTGCGTCTATATGAAATCTGGGCCTCAAAATATCCCCCATTTATGCTTAAATAAAGCTAATAATAACATATTACCAAAGCCCCTCAAGTTCATCCTAGAGGTAGGCACCAGTATAAGCAATAATATAATGCATAATTTTGAAAAGTTTGGAAGAAACCCAACCATTATTAACAAAATTAGAGAAAGTCAAAGTTTTGTATTACACGAATGAATGGAAAAACGTGCGTTGTAAATTTGTCACAAAAGATGAACGTAAAAACCTTAATACCTGAAATGTCCAGCTACCGGTATTGTGACTTGCTTCTTCACCTAATTGTCTATCTTTCTAGCTTCTCGTTTTTCGACCTACCTATTTTCTAAGCGCTCCTCTGCCGTATTGCAGTTCTGTCATTGCGATAATGATCAATGCCTTACTATGACGCGAACTAGATTAATCGAGAAAACAATACGAAATTGTAGGAGAGGTCAGCCTTATTGCTTAAGGAAGCTTAGGCTTAACGAGATCCAAAAGTTTCACAATAGTGGACGTTCTTTTCGTGCGACGAATTCTATCTGCTTGCTATCTAGCATAGAACATAAATGGGAGTTGCTGACATCGTAGTTATCCTAGAGTTATGGATTCCTTCCTACTCATAAACTCCCTTGCTTTTGGTGTCTACAATAAAACTCATATAAACTCTGAGGGTGAGTGATATCTTCCGGGAGCCAACATAAATATTGGCCATACATAACTATGCTCTGTTAGAAGGAAGGATGACTTTCGAATGGGCCTCATGAACGCTACTTGCGCAAATAGGCATGTATTAACGGCAATATATTTCCGTGTCTGTAACTTCCCATCTAAAACCTTGGCACCCCCAATAACCTATATATAAGATCCTAAGTTCGAAGACGTTTCTGCCAAAGTCATAAAGCCAATATGGTCCTCATCTAGCTGCCGAAATCCGATTAAAGCTACCCAAGTATTAACTTTTTACGACCTTCGCCCATGCAACACGGGACATTTTCTTTTACAGCACAGTCGTAGATAATAGTCGTCGACTTTTGTGACCAATTTAAATGATACCTATCACATTATATACGTTTAATCCATAAAAAATCCATAAATATTCCACTCTAAAGCACCATCACCTCTCATCAGAGTAATGTTAGGTGTTATTGTGGCATTCACTGACGGCATTAACTTCAAAGCTTGGCAACATTAAAAATGACCATAACTTTCCTTGGGGACAACGTAACATATTTAAAGCAATTCCAAGCATTATTACGGGACATAAAATGTTTTCGGTGTGGATGTGTGGTGGATCGGGGATATGTAGTGTCTTCCACGTTGGTTTATGGCTTTGGAAAATAGCCTTATATATGCAACATAATCATAATAAAGGACACGTAGAATAATGGCTTCCACCAATTAAGTATAGAAAGTAAACAGTGTCCTTCGCAAGACGGTGCTATGTATCATTCTCCTTCCGAGATGATAGTGCCTGGAAGTATTACATGCTTCTGGGTACCGCGTTTAATGACTATAGCTTACTGATGACAGTAGATAAATGTAGCAGAAAACCTTCAATATAAGGAGATAAGGAGACCGAACGCAGGACTCTTTCGGGGAAAATATATGGCCAACTATTTTATAGTGGTCCTAGTTTCCTGCAGTACCGGATTTCAAATCCATTTCAGAGAAGGATTTTAATAGTGCCTTCGCTCCATATTTTTTGTCCCTTCAGTTAGCAATTGATCCAAACAATTCAAGGCGGAATATAAAGGATACAGTTCAATTAGCTTGAATATTGACAGGTATGCTGCAGAGAGTCACTAACTGAATGTAGCACCGTATCATGAGTCCTTCATTAAAGTGAAAACTTCCATGCGTGGGTCGCAGTCATATACCACTATAGTCAATCAAACCTTTACCTTTTATATAGGCCTACATCCTGGAAACATGTAAGTGTGTAAATCTACCTACTTGGAACCTTATTCAAGTGCAAACCCTACCTGTTGTTGATCCTGTATTACCCTGCTCCCGGCAAAATAACTGAAACTGTTTTGCCCCACAAAACCTTCGACCCTGCAGTGTCATCTGCGTCCAATGGAAATGTTTGCTCCCAATTCTCCCAGGCGTTCCAGCATCACATAAGCCACATTAATTGCATTTCAGATAAACAAAGAATTTACAGTCTACTTAGTACCATTGGAAAGCATCCGAAATTGCCAAGAAACATTTCATCACATTTCCCATGTGTGTATCGAAATGAGGGTCCTTTATCTGCGTTTCATTGCTGCCAGAAACTTGTGTAGTTGAGTATGTTGTATTCCGCCTACAGTCAACAAAATTTTATCTAAATGTCACAGCAATGCCGGGTTTTATGCATTCCGGAGTTAGTATCGGACCAATCGTAGGTTCATCCATCCTAGAGCAAATGCTTCATAGAAATGGTAACGATCAGAGCAAGAGAATTAGAGGAAAATGTCATCGTCTTCAGGCGGAATATTAATGAACATTTCGTGTGGGACTTTGCTGTAGGATGTTGTCTGGGTTGTGTAGGATAACAACTGTACACTGAATTCAATAAATTTTTGAACGAATCTTTGGATGGTATCCTCACCTGTACTGATGCTGCTGACCTCAAATTTCGTTGAAACTGATGCAAGAGCGCGTGATTCCAGGATGTACAAATGATTTTGTAGCCAAGAGACAATTACTTACGAAGAAGTTTTATTGTTGCAGTGGCGAAATTTACGTCGATAATTATTATTCTGTTAAGGGAAAGTCGCACCGCGTCCTTGAAGATACGTCGTTAATGCTCTAACTTTTTTTTTATGGGTGGTTGTGGAAACGTGAAAAAGTCGCTGCTGCGCCAGGTTGCAGCAGTGTGTGGGATTCTCACCCACTAAAACCACCCCCACTTTTCCACCCATCTCCTCGCGGGAGCACCGTGAAGTATTACTTCGCGAGGAGGGCTCTGGCTTACGCCATCACAAGTAAGTCACGCGCGCTTTCCGAGCTCGTTCCAGTTCCTTCAGCTTCTCCTGTATCGCAGTTACTGTTCCGCTAATCGCACTCTAGTTTGCTGCCGACCTCAGCATCTCCTCCACGAAATTACTGATAACTGCGTTGAAAGCATCGTCATAACCTCCTTCTTTCATTCACGAATCTCGGACAGTGTAACATAACATGCTCCGAGTCCTCGGGTATAGCAGCGCATTCGGAACAGTCTGGAGGCTCATCCAATTCGAAGCGATGGAAGTACTTCCTGTATCCATCGTGTCCCGTAAAGAACTGGGTTAGGTGATAATTTAATTCTCCATGCTTGCGATCAACCCATCTCTCAATACACGGGATCAGTGTATGGGTAGAGCGGCCTTTTCGGAGTTATCACACCGTTACTGCCATCTCCTGTACAGATCCTTCCTAGTGGCTTTTAGGAAGCCCACAGTCACTTCGGCCGGATTCACGCTCCTCCTTCCTCATTCGCTAGAAGATCCAAGGGAATCACTCCCGCGATGACACACACTGCCTCACCTGATATCGTTCTATATGTACTGCACACCTTCATCGCCATTGGCCGGTATGCAGCATTTACCCTTCTCTGGTTCGTTGTGTTATCCAGTGCGCCCAGATAAGAGCCGCGTATAGCAAGATGGATTTCACCACCAAGCAACCGGCGACTAGATTTTGGCTCTCCAATATTTGGCATCATCCTAGTTAGAGGTGAACTAGCCTTTGTTGCCTTCTCGCGAGCATAGTCCAAGTGCCCCTTGAAGCTCAACTTGACATCGATCATTACCCCCAGGTATTTAATGATCGATTTTGAAACGACCTCGTGATTACCAACGCGGATTTTGATACTGTTGTTTTTTCTGCGGTTTGTAATAAGGACCGCCTCCCCCCTATATTCCGCCAAGCCCAATTTCACTTGGAGCCATGCTTTAATGGCATGAGTGATTTCACTTGCATACAGTTCCACGTCCTGGTGGTCTTTCCCAATTACTACCACTGCCAAGTCGTATGCAAAACCAATCAATGTTGCCTCCCTTAGCACGCAAAGACCGAGTACTCCTTCATATATTATGTTTCACAGTAGGGGCCCCAGTGCGGATCCTTGGAGAACACCTGCTATCGCAATATATTCCTTAGGTCCGTCGTCGGTCTCGTACCAGAGAGTCAGGGTTCTCTTAATCCAACTCCAGTTGGCTGAGGTAAAGGCATTCCTAACATCCAGCGTTACCACCGCGCGGCACTTACCAGCGGCCGATACCTCCCAAGCCAGGTCCACGACCGTTGCAACCGCATCAACCGTGGACCGCGCTCTACGAAACCCATACTGCCGCTCCGATAGAGTAACCCCCTAGCTCGACGAACGGAAGCAGCCTAATGTATACTACCCTCTTCAACATCTTCCCCATAGTGTCTAAAAGACAGATAGGGCGATATGAAGAGGGTGCACCAGGTGGTTTTGGGAGCTTCTGTAGTAGAACCAACCTCTGGTTCTTCCACTGAGCGGGAAATACTCCTGCAACCATGCATGATTCAAATATACTTATGAACCATGCGGACCTGATTTTAGCAGCCAACTTCAGGGCTTTGATCGGAATTCCGTCCAATCCCGGAGTTTTATTATCCCCAATTCGTCCACAGATCTGTCGTAGTTCCTCCTAGGTCACCCCTGGGGATTGTAAAGACGTCTTGTTGAACCATTGGATGAGGTCCGCTCTCTTCTTGTTGTGCGAAAAGAATTGCGATTATTTTGAACAAGAGTCACTTATGATTTTTGTCCACGAATCTTGTTCATTACAACCTTGTAAGCAGCGCTTCACGGGTTCGTATTTGCTTCAAGGCACAACTGCTTGTAGCAATTCCGCTAACTTTCCCGTGTAGCCTTTTTAAGGCTACTTCAAAGATCGTGGTATTCTTTCTCTAACTGCTGATGTTCTGGCTTCCCTCTGGTTTTTTGGCAAAGCCTCCTCGCTCGCAGGTACGATGCTCTCAACAGCACGATTTCTTGGTTCCACCAGTAGTTTGGTTTCCTACCATGATGGAGCTTGCGTCGCGGCATTATAGAGTCGTAGGCCTCAGTTATCTGTTGACATAACTGGCTCACTTTTTCCAGCGCCATTCCCTTCGCGTCGTAACATCCTTCTAAAGCCACCAGGAATGTCTCTTCCTCGAAAGCTAAGCTCTGATGGACCACCCAGCTATCCTGGTTTTTTTCGCTTTTGATGCTCACTTGACTGCTGCCTCCCATGTGCCTGATGTCGAGAAAGATGCCCTGATGGTCACTGTGGGTATAATGCTCACTCACCCGCCGGACTATCCCGTCAACTGTACTGAGGTTGATTGACGCCTAGTTCTATGCCTCGGAAGGTTGGTATACAACGTTGGCTAGTACGATGTCCAGCTCTCCGAAGGTTTCAAGCAAGATTTGGCCCCTGGTGGATGGACTAACTACTGCTGCTTTCTGCCGTGCATAGTTCAAGTGCATCAACAACACATCGATCACCACCCCGAAGTATCTAATAATCGACCTAGTGATTACCAAACCGGCTTTTGGCAGTCTTGTTTTTCCGGCGATTAATAATAAATATTGATTTCGTCTTTTCATCCGCTAGGCTCAACTTTTCCATTTCTAACCTAGATTTCATAGCATGAATGGTTTCACCTCCACAAATTTCCACGTCTTTAGGGTGCTATCACTACCAGGTTGTGAAAATCAGTCTACGTTGTAATGCATGGAGATAGGGCACCTGCTGACACAACGTATTATTTGGGCCTGCCGCGGATCACAGGAGAAACTATTCCGAGAAGTTACTCTAGATTAACCAAACTAAGTAACTAGGGACACCCAGTTTAGCGAAGGTAGCATTAATCTGACCTCACCATCAAGCATTACTACCGCGCATTAGTTGATGTTTGGAGCATCGGCATCAAAATCAACTTTTGACTCTTTCACTGGGCGGGAACCACTCCTTCCGCCAAGGATGATTCAACTTTTCAACTTGAGGGTTTTGTTCAGGATATCAACAAATTTCAGTATCTTATTAGGTTTACAGATCTTTCGTAATTCCTCCTCGGTAATCCCGCAAATCAAGATATCCTGTCGAACCGTTCGCCGAAGTCCGTTTTCCTTTTGCCGAAGGGAAAGAATTGTAATTATTTTGAATAAGCGCCGTGAGCACATCGTTTTGAATGATTTTTTCAAACGTATCTTATTCAGCCTTGTGAACAGCGCCCCTCGGGATCATGTTTATCTTAAGGCATAATTGTCAATGGCAATTCTGTTTGCTTTCTCGTACGTCCTCTTTAAGCTACTTTGGAGGTCTCGATATTATTCCTTCAGCTCGTGACATTCCGGCATATCGTTGCTTATTAGATGAGTCTTCTCGCTTACAGACAAGATGACCTTAACACGTGGTATTCCGATTCTACCTATAGTTTAATTTTCTACTGTTATGAAAACGCAATTGCGGCATGTAACACGTCACAATTACACGTTGGCATAACTGATTCACTTTTTTCAGTGGCATTCATTTCCGGTCGCGATTTCCTTCTAAAGTCGTTAGGAATGTCTTCTCCTTAATAACCCCAGTAGCCCATTTTTTTGCCCTATTGCACCTTGGATTGTGTCCCTGTGTTACTTAACTGGCAGACCATTCCTTTCACCAACAAAGTACTGAGATATGTGAGGTCGGGGAACCTAACCCTACCACTACCACGGATTGTGGGTTGGTCAATCTCCAGCTCCGGAAAAATTTCAAGAAGGATTGGGCCCTTGGTGTTCGCCACTCGGCTACCGTCCGGTCGAGAATAGTCGGGTGGTCACTATGCAGTATGGCTTCCCTGGCCCCTACCTTCGCCGCTAGCCTAATTGAAGGTTCCTCACTCCCGTGGTTTTGGACTTGAATGAGCGCTACCATATTGTTTGCTCTACTACTGAAGGTTTAGTTTTATGATAAGTATTATTGAGAGCCACTTCCGGTTTCACGTTTTCTCATTGCCAGGATAGATATAATTTACTTATTTCGCCTCAGACGTCTATTTTCTTCCTAGTGACTGATATGGCCACCTCAAACGTAATGTTACTCGTCCTTGTCTTCTGATCATTAATCCCTGCTGGTGACAGTTTTCGCGGTAAACACACGTTAAGCTTGGCTCTATTATCTAATTTTCAAACTTCGCGCTTCCTGAGAATTGTCACCTGGTTATCGATATCGCGCAGGTTTGTCTCCACCTGATGCATTAGTTTTGGGTGAGGGAAAGTTTCACTTTTTCGTTGAATACTCTTTTTGATGAAATCGTGATCAAGAGGTTCGTCAGTAGCACGATAAGGCTAGGCTTGCTTACCGAAGGCAGGAGGTATCAGTGAGACTTGGGTGTAAAGCAACCAATTACGTTGACTGTAAGTTATCCAATTGGAACAGTTCGCACCACGCCCTGAGTTATGGTAGGTATTTTTTGATTTCCAATCTTTTTTTTTTGTGCGTACACGGTGGTGGAAAATCTTAGAAAGACACGTTCGCCGCAGCTCCGCCGCCCGAACGCCGGAACTATAGCGGGCGCATGTGGGATTCACATCCACTAAAAACCACTTCCGGTCTCTCCAGCCCCAGCCCCGCGGGACCACCATTGAGGCATTACTTCGCGGGGTAGGTTTGCTCTTAGGCACTCATCCTTCTCCTATTTGCAGCTCTCCTCCTTCTTTGTTCCTTCAGCAACTCCTCCTGCATTTGGATGATTGCGGAGCCAACCGCAATCCACTTCTCGTCGGATTCCAGCATCTACCAAGCTCTCCGGGGTCCCACTCCTGCCCAGCACCTGGTTTAAGCTCCTTCTCTCCATCGCAAATCGTGGGCAGTGAAACATCACATGCTCTGGATCCTCCGGTATGCCATCGCATCTGGGACGGCTCGGAGAATCATCCAACCCAAAGCGGTGCAGATACTGCCCGTAGCAACCATTGTGTCCCGTGAGGAACTGGGTAATGTGGTGGTTGGTCTCCCCATGTTTTCGCTCAAGCCACACCCTAATGTTGGAAATCAGCCTGTGCGTCCACCGACCTTTCGTAGACTCGTTCCATCTGCGTTGCCAGAGATCAAGCGACTCTGACCTTGCCGCATTTCTACGCTGTGCATGCCCCTCCATATGTCTTGCATTGTACAGGACACTCATTTCTTTGGCCAGAATGTCAATCGGGATCATGCCTCCCACCACCAATACTGTCTCATCTGATGTGATTCTAAAAGCACTGCAAACCCTCAAAGCCATCCGCCGGTAAACCGAGTTCACCTGCTTCCGTCTCTGAGAGTTTGCAAGCGCCTCTGTCCACGCAGGCGACGAGTAGAGCGCACCACTCCGGCTAGCACCAACCTCCGGCAATGTTTCGGTCCACCAATATTTGGCAACATTTTTGCAAGCGCTGTGGTGGCACTGGCTGCCTTTTGGCATGCATACTCTAGGTGTTCCCTAAAACTCAATTTGGTGTCAATTATTAGCCCCAGGTATTTAATAGCCGGCTTTGATACGACCGTATGTCCACCGACCTCCACTTTCACAGTGTTATTTTTTCTGCGGTTCGTTATTAAGACCGCTTCCGTTTTCGCGTCCGCCAAGGTCAGCCCGGCCTTTTCTAGCCAGGACTTTACCGCTCTCACTGTTTCCGTTGCGTAAACCTCCACATCTTCTGGGTGTTTTGCACAACCACAGCTAGGTCATCAGCAAAGCCAACAATCATAGTCCCCTCTGGGACGGGAAGAGCAAGCACCTCATTATACATGATATTTCACAACAGGGGACCAAGTACCGATCCCTGTGGTACCCCGGCCGTGACAATGTACCCTTTGGGGCCCTCATCCATCCCGCACCAGAGAGTCCTCTCTGAAAGGTAGTTTTCCACCAAATTCGCTAAGTATCCGGGGACACCTATGTCAGCAAACGCCCCTTTAATTCTATTCCTGTTGGCCGAGTTGAATGAGTTTTTCACTTCCAACGCCACCACGGCACAGCGGCCGTCAGAAATCAGTGCACCTTTTGCCAGGTTTACCACCATGTTAATTGCGTCCATCGTAGAGTGGGGGCTTCGGAAACCAAACTGGCGTTCCGACAAACCATTGCTGGCTTCGACGATGGACAGGAGTCTGTTGTAGATGACTCTCTCCATCATCTTCGCCATTGCATCCAGCAGGCAGATAGGACGATGCGACGCTGGGTTTCCAGGTGGCTTGCCAGGCTTCGGAAGCAATATTCCTTCTTTTAGGCACGCCTCGAAGATGTTGGCGAAAAAGTCGGGCCTAGTCTTCACTGCCAGTTTCAAACCTCGGTTGGGGATGCCATCCAAACCTCGGGCCTTGTTGTCACCGAACCTACCACATATTTCCCGCAGCTCCTCCACAGTTACAGGCGGTATTATGCCGTCATTTAGCTGGACAAAAATTTGCCTTCCCCTATTTTCGTGGTGAGGGAACAGAGCGGTAACAATTTGTTTCAGGAGGCGCGGACAGGTCACCTGGGGTGATTTCCGCAGCCTTTTCATCGCCACTCTGTAAGCCTCGCCCCAAGGGTTTATGTCGGCATGTCCGCACAGCTGTTTGAAGCAGTTCTTTTTGTCCTCCGAATGGGTTCCTTTAGGCGGCCACGCAATTGCTTCTGTGCCTCCTCTCGACCGTCGCCACCGGCGGCTCGCAAACTTGCGATTTCGTTGTTTCACCAGTAGTTGGGTTGCCTACTGTGGAGCAATCGCCTTCTGGGCATAGTAGCATCGCATGCTTCCGTCACCCATCGAGTGATCTGCGTGGCTTTCTCTCCAGCCGTACCATTCAGGGATATGTCGGACTTGAGCACCGCGGAAAACGTGTCTCCCTCGAAAGCTTTCACTGTCCAGCCAAGCATACCACCCGGCATTCTGCGAAAACTCTTTTTCGAGCTCGATCCGCCCTTGATCTCTATGCAGATTGCCTGGTGGTCGCTGTGAGTATAGTCCTCACTGATATGCCAAGCGATTCTACTGGCTAAAGTGGCACTCACGTATGTCAGGTCCACTATAGACCCCAGGCCCCTTCCCCGGAAAGTGTACGAAGACCCAACATTCGCCAGTACCACATCTAGCTCCGCGAATGCTTCGAGGAGAACACGTCCCCTCACATTAGTTATCTGGCTGCCCCATTCAAGAGCCCACACGCTGAAATCGCTTCCTATTATGATCGGCCAACGTCCTTTTGAATCCAAAACAAGAACGGCAAACATCCACTCATACTCGACGAGTGTAGCGCTGGGTGGAGCATAGCAGCTGTAGATGTGGATGCCCTTCACCTTCGTACTGATGAAGCCCTCCTCCGGGTGCTCCATTATTTCCTCGAAGGCTTGTTCTCCACAAGTCCATAGCGCTGCTTAGCCCGTTTGTTCTTTGACCCAAACGTTACCACCGTGGTTTCGATATGGTTCACTTAGTATGGCTACATCGATGTTTTCTCGCGGATGGTTTGCGCGAGTAGATCCTCGCCGCCTCGCAGTGGTTGAGGTTGATTTGTACCAACCTCATCTCCGATTTGTGCTAAGGGCTCTCCTGTATTCGGGGCACCTGCCGATGCCTGCAATGTGCCGATGATCCACACACTCCTTTCCTTTACACAGTAGACCTCCTCCTTCGTCGTGATTTCATCTATATCTTTGCAGATTATAGTGATCTCTGGTGAGTTCGGGGTCTGCCTTCACTTTCCTGAGAATGTCGGCATATGACACTTCGCCTTGTTTGGAAATGAAAATCACCTCCGGTCTTATCTTCCTCCGATCATTGCTTTTCCGCGGTTCTACCTTCCTCCAAGCTTCCGCATCCGCTTTTGAAGGTTCGATCCCTTTTCTCGATTCAATATTTTCACTGGCAGCTTCAGACGTACTTTTCATGAACTCCGCCTTTTTGGGAGTTGAGTCCTTTTTTCTTTTCGGGGTTTGCTGGCCTGTTGAGTCATTCAGCTTCTCGCGCAGCCTTTTCCCCGGTTTCTCCCCTTTTGTGTTTTGAACCGGCGTTACTTGAGTTGCCTGGTTCAGTTTTCCAATCGGCGACTTCCCTACTCGTTCATCCTATGCCTTGCCTTACGCCAAACGGATGCTTCTTATTATGGCCCTTATATTTTGGTGAATGTTCCTGCGCTCCTTTATAAACTCACACAGCTCCATGATCTTTTTACCGAGGGCAGTAAGGGCAGCTCCAGACTGATCATTGCCCAAAACATCGCTCGGGTGAATCGGTATCGGCGATTCTTCTTCATCGAAGACTCCCGCTATACGCTTCCCACTGGGGGTAGCGATCCTGGGGGCTTGTGCCCGTGTGGGAGGGAATTTGCGAAAAATCGAGCTCCTTCTGAACGGGTCCGTCGCTGGAGCCAGTTCAAGTTCCTCCCGTACGCTTGTAACATTAGATGTCACAGTAGTCAAGGTTCCCACTACTGAGGTACTGCGGTCGTTGGATATCGACGGCCGGAAGCCCGCTTGCTCACTCCCAAAAACCGCCGGTACTGGATTTCTGAAGCCCTGCACCGTAACTTCATTCTTCTTCTGCTCCTCCATGTTTGGTTTTATTTCTGGGTATCCTTCCCATAGCCAATTTTTATCCACGGGTGGGCGTTTACGCGTTGCGCATAAACATGCCCATACACGCACATCTCCGGATGCGTGCATGTGCATGGCCATGACACATTCGCCGAGTATTCCCTTATCCGCACGAAGGGACGCGCCTGATGGGAGATTTGGCAACTCCACACAAATCACCCTGAGTTATGGTAGATATTCTAGGTAGGTAGGTATCTATAGATAGTAGGATCAACTAGTGTAGGTTCTGGCTATCACCCGGTACTTACTTTATTGGTGTACCTTGGAAGGTTTAGCTCCTAGAGAGTTATATATTCATCACCGGAGATCTATGTATATATAGGCTCCTGGAAGTTATATTTTGCGTCAGCCTACCTCCACGGTTTGACCCCCTTTCTGACAAGATGATACAGCTTGTATCATTCCCAGGGCGAACCTTATGACTAAATGATTATCTCACAAATGCTCGAATCCAAAAAAGTATAGAGTGCAAAATCCCAAAAGCAAAGATGCAATTCCCGCCCTATTAGCAAGCTACCAGAGCTGTAATACGCCCCATGACATAAAGTCGACAGAGAGTCCCTTAGAGCGTTTATAAAGATGTCAGTCAGCTTTTCTGCAGAAAAGCTGTGCTTGGTGCTCTTTGGTGATGAATCATCTTTTTTTATACAAACTGAAAAGTTCTTTAATTTCTCAGTTTCGACCAATATCTTACGAGCATTAGAAATCGGTTCTGTCTTTGGCCGACAATTTCATCAGTTCTTCTTTATCATGTTACTTTCTGTCCTTTCTCTACTTTTAAGAGTTTATTTTTAGTCAGTGAGTTTTTTTTAGAGCCAAAGATGATGCGCAAGATACTAAAATCTGTGATAGTATCTCCAGTTTGAATATGCAAACTAAGGCTAAGATACTTTTTTAATCCAGTGGGGAATTTCATCTTAAACCTTTGAAATAATCGATTAAACGTCAGAAATTTGATACTGGTGAAAACAGAGACTAAGATACTTATCTAAGTTAATTTAAATAATTGGCCTATTGAAGAATGTAAGAAGTAAATTAGAGCAAATTAACAAATGCTTCCATAAGATACCAAATTTTCCCTGTAGAATAGCGACGAATTAACTGAAGATTGTCAAAAGTAGGTAAATAGAACGCTATCATTCTATAATACCAGCAAGTGGCTTTAATTGGCAAAAAAACTATCTTTCCGCTGTATCAATACTTTCTGTTTATATTTTGAATAAATTCATTTGTTCTCAATTCATTCTTTGCCCTCGAATTTCGGATTGAAAACCCATTTCAAATGCATTCCTCACGAAACAGAGTTGCATCAAAAGCCGTTCAAGGTGAATTTTTATGTTGTTGTGCTGAATTCCAATTTAGTCAAATCCGCGTCTTTATTAGCAAAGAAACGTCCAAATCTTACATTGGAAATTGACCGAACCCAGAGCGAAAGATAAATAAATTTCACGCCATTAACAATGCGTCCAACTGTCAGCATTTTTGGGCAAATGTTTTCATCAAACCGTCCTCATCACTATTCATCGCGAATCCATGCAAATCTTGTAAATGCTCGCGGAAAATGTAAATTCGATGCAGTTAACACCGCAATCAAACGAGTTACAAGATACCCCGAGGTAGTGGGTGTAACAGAGTTTTATTGGTGAAATGGAAAGTGAGGTGAATCAGCTCCCTGATGACGTATCCTCGGTGGATTTTCAGATTTTTGTTGGATGATCTGCTGGGCACGTATCAGATCCGGATTATTCCATGTTTCTGGTAAAAGTCGCGAAATGTCTTTTAAATCAAAAATCTCGTCTCCCAGATGAGTGCCAAATTGTCATGTCATAAAAATAGGAGTTGCGTCAGTGAAAAAGTTTTCCCGGGATTTTCCAGCCCCGTTGGGCCGGAATGTCTAGCAAGTGAGCACACGGCTTCCGCTAAGTCTTTCCAACTAAACTTTGGCAACAAACCGTACATATGAATAGCGCGCATAGGTGTGCCTGGCAAATAGGCATTTTCGCCGTTTTCGCTTTCAGGGAAACTTTCGAATAATTCAACTTCCGAAATTTTATCGCTCTTGGTACTTGGCTTTGGTGTCACGCTGCCAAGTCGCGTAAATTGCTCCGGAACTGAAATTCATTGTGCGCGGTGTCAGGTGATCAAGAAGTGCCTGCGTGAGGTGAATTTCAGAAAAGCCAAGACAACGAGGATGGCAGAAACTTTGTAATTTTCTTATCCGAATCGATTTTAAATGTTGAGTACTTAGTCGGGTTTCAAAGTGCTTGTGCACGAGCACAGTACACGGCTGGAGTGCTGAGTAGCCATCTGCAAGGTATACGGCGGTAACGAGAGCAAGCATGAAGTAGATTTATTTGCCATAAATGACACGCCCGGCGACCAAATCCACTTTTCATTTTGGATTATAAATGCTGCGAAGTTCAACCTCCTCATAAAGGTCTTTTTGGATTTCGAGCTTTGTACTGGATTAGATGATGTCAGAAAAACTGACCTTAACCTTATAATGCTGAATACTTTGCAGAAGTTTCATAAAGTTCAAAGTTGAAAGTTGATTTTTGGAAGGAGTCTAATTTCTTTACAAAGGGAAAGGCATTCGAATACAAAATGTTAACTTGTCCTTCCAATACTTTGGGACATTTGGAATACTCCGAAGGATAAATCAAAAATGGGTAGTGTACGAAAGAAATTCGAATCAAGGAAATTGTTAGCAATTATTGTCTCTCCCAACAATAATTACCTACCTGACCGTGAAGATAGGTTCAGTAAAGAAAATTCACGTAGCATTTCCCCGACGATGTTCTGTTGATTTTTAGGGAGTCTTCCAGACTCCTCCTCTCTGAGAAAAATCGTGGACAATAGAACATAACGTGCTCCGGGTCATCAGGTATGCAACCACATTCAGGACAAAAGCGAGAATCATCCAGCCTGAATTGGTGCAGATACTTCCTGTAACCATCATGTTCTGAGAGGAATTGCGACAGATGGTAGACAGATGGCCGTGTCGTCGCTGGATCCACTCCTCAATACGGGGAGTCAACTCACCGTTGCTGCCACTTCTCCAGCGACTCTTACCTTGCCGCCTTTCGGTATTCTGCATCCTTTTCTCCTACAGGGAGCGTGCCTCACTTGCCAGAATATCTATCGGGATCATTCCCGGAAAAACACACGCTGCCTCGGTTTATAGTGCTCCGAAGGCGCTGCCGTGCCAGTGGCCGTTACCCTCCTCCGATTACTCTCACACACTAGTATTTCCTCCCAAACTGGTGCTGCGTATAATAATGTGGACCGAACCACTCCGGCGACAAGTAATCTGCGACTGTATCTTGGCCTTCAATGTTAGGCATCATCCGCGCTAATGATATGCTGGTATTTGCCGCTTTCTCACAGGCATAGTCCAGGTGTCCCTTGAAATTAATTTTAGTGTCGATTATCACCCCTATGCATTTGATAACTGGTTTTGAAGTGATGATGTGAATACCAACACGAATATTAACCGTATTCCTCTTCCTACGGTTGGTAATCAAGACCCCCCCCGTATTTTGTTCCGCAAGGTCAAGCTGAACCATCTCCAGCCACGCTTTTATGGTGCTAACAGTTTCTTTAGCGTACACTTCAACGTCTTCAGGTTGTTTCGCGACGACAACCACAGCTAGATCATCTGCGTAACCGATTATCGTGGCCTCCTTTGGCAAAAGAAGGGCAAGGACCCCATTATACATAACGTTCCACAGTAGAGGACCCAACACCGAGCCCTATGGTACTCCTGCGATGACTACGTACTGGTTGGATCCCTCACTCGTGTCGTCCCAAAGTGTGGTCTCCGAAAGGTAACTATCGAGGACCTTAGTCAAATGACTAGGGACACCCGTTTTAGCCAGTGAACTTTTTGTCCACTATCAACTAGCGGAATTGAACGCATTTTCGATGCCCATCGTCACCAGGGCACAGCATTTTTTAGACGACATCGCGTCTCGAGCCAGCTTCAAAACAACATCTACGGCGTCGATCGTTGAGTAGGCTTGTTGAAATCCAAATTGTCACTTCGATAGTTCATCCTTATATTCAATGAAGTTGAACAGTCTATTGTAGATGGCTCTTTCGAGCGCCTTTCCTACCGTGTCGATGAGGCAAATCGGTCGGTATGATGGTGGGAGTCTTGGGCGTTTACTCGGCTTCGGGAGCAAAACTAGTTTTTGCCTTTTCCGCCGATCGGCGAAAACTCCTTCTAGCATGCATGTTGCAAATACGCTGATAAACCAGTTGGGCCTGGTCTTAACAACGAGTTTAAGAGCTTTATTGGGAACATCATCCAAACCGGGTGCTTTGTTATCACCCATTCGTTTATGTTTGCGCTCTCTTTTATCCGGGGGGAAGAGCGCCATCACGAGATCGAGCGGAAGATGCGGGCAGGTCAGTTGTGGTGTTCGCCCTCTCATCTTCTTTATGAACATCCTCTACGCTGTTCCCCAAGGGCTTTGGTCTGCCTCTGCGCAAAGTTGCTTGAAGTATTTTCGCTTCCTAGTCCATATAGCCTGGTTTAACCTACCTCGAAGGTTCACATATACTTGCCATTTCTCGTCAAAGCCCGGTCTTCCTCTAGATCGTTGGCAGATCATTCTAGCTCGAAAACATGCATCCCGTGACTCCGCTTTCTCTTCATTGCACCAATAATTTGAGCACCTTGTTGCGAGGACTCGCCGCCTGGGCATAGCAGCGTTGCATGCTCTCGCTATGTGTTCCATCATTTGCTCTACCTTTTCTGTAGCATCTTCTTCAAACTTTTACACGGACCAACCCTGGATTCCAGCTCCGCGGAAAATTGGCTGGTAGTCGCCATGAGTATAATGCTCAGTGACAAACCATGCCATTCTCCTCGCCAATGTGGTACTCACATATGTCAGATCAACTGTTGACAGTCCTACGAAAAGTGGAAACATTTCCCGTATTTGCAAATACCAAGTCGGGCTCCGCAAAAGCCGCGAGCAGGATACGGCCCCTGGTGTTCGTATTGCCACTGTTCCAATCCACGACCCACGTGTTGAAATCTCTCGCTATGATCTTGGGGTTTCAACTCCTTGCATCCGAGACTATCGTATCTAGCATTGCTTCGAATTCTGCTATCATCGCGCTTAATGGAGCGTAGCAACTATATATATAGATACCAGCTAATTTTGCCTTGACGAATCAAACTTCTGGACACATCATCACTTCTTGAATGGCTTGATTTTCACACGCCTATATTGTCACCTTACCAGTTACATCTACAATCCAGGCACCGCTCATATTATTGCGATAAGGCTCGCTGATTATGGCAGCTTCGATCCCTTTCCCATATATGGTCTGCGAGAGAAGGTCTTGCGCTGCCTCGCAATGGTTGATGTTGATTTGTATCAACCTCATTTCTTTACTGCATTCAAGGCTCTCCAAAACATTGGGCATCTGCTGCTGCCTGCAACGTATCGACAGTCGACACCCTTTTTCTCTTTCATCATCATCAACGGCGCAACAACCGGTATCCGGTCTAGGCCTGCCTTAATAAGGAACTCCAGACATCCCGGTTTTGCGCCGAGGTCCACCAATTCGATATCCCTAAAAACTGTCTGGCGTCCTGACCCACGCCATCGCTCCATCTTAGGCAGGGTCTGCTTCGTCTTCTTTTTCTACCATAGGTATTGCCCTTATAGACTTTCCGGGCGGGATCATCCTCATCCATACGGATTAAGTGCCCCGCCCACCGTAACCTATTGAGCCGGATTTTATCCACAACCGAACGGTCATGGTATCGCTCATAGATTTCGTCATTGTGTAGGCTACGGAATCGTCCATCCTCATGTAGGGGGCCAAAAACTCTTCGGAGCATTCTTCTCTCGAATGCGGCCAAGAGTTCGCAATTTTTCTTGCTAAGAACCCAAGTTTCCGAGGAATACATGAGGACTGGCAAGATCATAGTCTTGTACAGTAAGAGCTTTGACCCTATGGTGAGACGTTTCGAGCGGAACAGTCTTTGTAAGCTGAAATAGGCTCTGTTGGCTGACAACAACCGTGCGCGGATTTCATCATCGTAGTTGTTATCGGTTGTGATTTTCGACCCTAGATAGGAGAAATTGTCAACGGTCTCAAAGTTGTATTCTCCTATCCTTATTCTTCTTCGTGTTTGTGTTTGATCAGTGCGGTTTGATGTTGTTGGTTGATTCGTCTTCGGTGCTGACGTTGCCACCATATATTTTGTCTTGCCTTCATTGATGTGCAGCCCAAGATCTCGCGCCGCCTGCTCGATCTGGATGAAGGCAGTTTGTACATCTCGGGTCGTTCCTCCCATGATGTCGATATCGTCAGCATAGGCCAGTAGTTGGGTGGACTTGAAGAGGATCGTACCTCTTGCATTTACCTCAGCATCACGGATCACTTTCTCGAGGGCCAGGTTAAAGAGGACGCATGATAGCGCATCCCCTTGTCGTAGACCGTTGTTGATGTCGAATGGTCTTGAGAGTGATCCTGCTGCTTTTATCTGACCTCGCACATTGGTCAGGGTCAGCCTAGTCAGTCTTATTAATTTCGTCGGGATACCGAATTCTCTCATGGCCGTGTACAGTTTTACCCTGGCTATGCTATCATAGGCGGCTTTAAAGTCGATGAACAGATGGTGCAACTGTTGTCCATATTCCAACAGTTTTTCCATCGCTTGCCGCAGAGAGAAAATCTGATCTGTTGTTGATTTGCCTGGAGTGAAGCCTCTTTGGTATGGGCCAATGATGTTCTGGGCGTATGGGGCTATCCGGCCTAGTAAGATAGTGGAGAATATCTTATAGATGGTATTCAGCAACGTGATACCTCTATAATTGCTGCACTGTGTGATATCTCCCTTTTTATGTATGAGACAGATAATGCCTCGTTGCCAATCGTCAGGCATTGATTCGCTGTCCCATACCTTGAGCACAAGTTGATGAACCACTTGGTGTAACTGGTCGCCTCCATATTTAACCAATTCGGCTGTAATTCCATCGGCTCCTGGCGACTTATGATTTTTTAGCCGATGAATTGCACGGACTGTTTCTACTAAATTTGGTGGTGGCAGTATTTGTCCGTCGTCTTCAGTTGGCGGGACCTCCAACTCGCCGATGTTCTGGTTGTTCAGTAGCTCATCAAAGTACTCAACCCATCGTTCTAATATGCCCATTCTGTCGGAAATCAGATTTCCGTCTTTGTCTCGGCAGGATGAGCATCGAGGTGTATAAGGCTTCATCCTGCTGACTTGTTGGTAAAACTTCCGCGCCTAGTGCGGTTGCTTCCTGTACTTTTCTAGTTCATAGACTTGTTGATTCTCCCAGGCTTCTTTTTTCCGTCTGTGAAGTCGCTTCTCCACTCGTCGGAGTTCGTGATAAGTCTCTGCGCGTGCCCGCGTTCTTCGAGAATGCAACATTACTCGGTATGCGGCATTCTTCCATTCCGTTGCTAGCTTACATTCATCGTCAAACCAGCTGTTCCGACTCCTTTTGCGGCTGGGGCCAAGTATGTTTGTGGCCGTATCCATGATAACGTTCTTCAGGTGATTGTGAAGATCATTTGTTGATGCTTCATCTCCAGGTCCTCTGTTGACTGCGGTTATTGCGGCATCCATTTCCCTCTTATAGGTATCGTGGAGGGTTGTGTTGTGGATGGCTTCAGTGTTCACTCTCACCTGTTTGTCAGAGGGGATTCTAGGTGGTATTGTTATTCGAGCTCGGAGCACCATGCCAACGAGATAGTGATCCGAGTCTATATTGGCCCCCCTATATGTTCTGACATTCATCAAGGCTGAGAGGTGGCGGCGTTCGATCAACACGTGGTCAATTTGGTTGAAAGTGGTCCCGTCTGGAGAGGCCCACACATGTTTGTGGAGCGCTTTCCGCGCAAACCAGGTACTTCCAACAACCAGTTCGTGTGACCCTGCTAATTGAATAATCCGCAGTCCGTTATCATTTGTTTTTTCGTGTAAGCTTTGGGAGCCAACGTATCGCCTGAATACGGGCTCCTTCCCTACTTGGCTGTTAAAATCCCCAAGTATGATTTTGATATCATATCTGGGACAGGCTTCGAGGGTTCGTTCTACTGCCTCGTAGAAGGTATCCTTCTCCGACTCTGCAGTCTCCTCTGTAGGGGCTCTCTTTGCAAAGCATATATTCCGGCTCAGCCGTGCACTTCCTGAACATATGATCTGTCTTTAGTTTACCAGCCGCCAGCAATTTGAACGCTGCTTCAGCTGGTAAGCTTACAATTGCCGTTTGCGTGCCCCTTATGCCTTACTCAGTCCGCTGATTGCGAAATCTTGCAAGCCAAGTGATCCGAACTGCTTTTTTAAGGCGTCGCGGATATCCTTCTTGGTCGTGATTTCATTTATGTCCTTACATTGTATAACAATCTCCTCCCCGCACTTGCGTTTTTTCTCCTGAAGACTTTTCTACCTTGCCGAGGAAATTTTCGACCGTGTTGCCCGGAGACTTCTTTAACTCCAGCATCAAATCTCCTTTTTGGATGCATCTGAGGAACTCAAGATCGGATTTGACCTTCCTGAGGATATGGGCATAAGTCGTATCACCTTTTTTGGAGATGATAATTAATTCGGGCCGTAATCGTCTTTGATTTAGTTCTTTTTGGGGGCTTTACTTCCCCTGAGTTGATTGGAGTCGGCGCCGAAGTTTCCACGATTTTGGTAACTAGGATTACCTTCCCCTTTGTCGATGAGAGGCGTTTTTGCGTCCTGCGAGGATCCGAAAGAATTGTTCGCTCCCTCTCTACTCCTCTTTTCAAGCTTACCGCCCTTTGGATTTTGAGAGGGTGCCATCTGTGTTGCCTCTTCATTTCTGCGAGGCATTCTTTTTCGTCCTTGGCACTATTATACAGTACCCAAATGGGTCGGATCACGTTTTTGATGGCCTAGTGCACATTGTGTTTGTCCTTTATGAATTCGGACAACTCTATTATTTTTCCTCCGTGTTCTGACACTGCTCGTCTGCTTGGTTTTCCCTTTGGGCACTTCCGTATTTATTAGCCCTCCGGGAGCTTCCCTGACTTTCTTCCTTCATCAACGTTGGTTTCGGAGGAGATCGCAGGATCGTCGAGCTTCCCCTAAATAGATCACCCACGAAGTCTTGCGACATGTTCCGATCAGGTGTAGTCACCCTACTATGGGCTAATGAATTACCAGTTTGTAGGGCATCTTTTCGTGTATTTTGAACAGGCGTTCTCGGGAGTGATGTACTCCTTTTAAATACCTCTTCATCCGGGCCACTTGTAGTATTCGATGCAATGCTGGTCAAGTGATCCACCACCGAGGCACTGCAGGCGGGGGATATCGACGGCCGAAGCCTGCTTGCTCACTCCCAAAAGTCGAAGGCAGTGGGGTTTTGAGTCCCTGCACCGTAACTTTTTCTCTCCTTCTTTCTTCCATATTGGTTTCTTGTTCTGGGTGTCCTTCCCATAGCCATTTTTCTCCACGGTTGGTGTTTTTCTCCCAACTACCTGTCCTGCGCATAAATATGCCTATACACGCATACCTCGCGTCGCCTGCTCGATCTGGATGAAGGTATACTGTACATCTCGTTGTTCCTCCCATAATGTCATCGCTCCGATATGCCCATTCGGTTGGAAATCAGATTTCCCTCTTTGTCTCGAGATGAGCGCCGAGTGCTCCTGCTGACTTGTTGGTGAAACTTGAGCGCCTGGAGCCCTCGCTTTCTGTAGTTTTCGTGCTCGCAGACTTATTGTTTTCGCCAGGCTTTCTTTTCCAACTGTGAAGTCGCTTCTCCGCTCACCGGAATTCGTAGTAAGTCTGTGCGCGTGCCTTGGTTCTTTGAGGATGCAACATTACCCGGTATTCGGTTCCGTTGCTAGCTTACATTCAACGTTGAACCAGCCGTTCCGACTTTGCTTGCGACTTGGGCCACGTATCTTTGTGGCCGTATCAGTGATAACGTCCTTCACGTGGTTGTGAAAATCATTTGTTAATGTTTCGTCTCGAGGACATTTGTTAGCTGCGGTTATTGCGGCATCCGTTTCGCCTTTATAGGTGTTGTGAATGGCTTCAGTATTCACCCTCCCTTGATTATCAGAGGGGATTGTAGGTGGTGTTGTAATTCGAGCTCGAAACACTTGCCAACAAGATAGTGATTCGAGTCTACAGTGGCCCCCCTATAACATCAAGGCTGAGAGGTTGCGTCGTTCGACCAGCACGTGCTCAATTTGGTTGAAAGTTATCTCGTCTTAAGAGGCACACGTACGTATGTTTGTGGACCACTTTCCACGCAAACCAGGTACTTCCAACAACTCGCTCCAACCGATAACAGCATGCTTCCTTTTTTTGCCGACTTAGAAACCTACTCCGAGCACATGATTTACTGGATGACCGCCATAATATATGGTGTAGTGGCTCTTCTCTAGAAAACCGATCCTTGTCCAGCGCATCCGTTGCCCGGTTCGTCGTTTTAAAATCCATGAAGTCCGAGGTTTCTTGTTTGGCTGCGTAACTTCCATCTTCCCATACCTGGAAGGCCAATTGGTACAATTTGTCCCGTTTTTTTAGTGAGGGAAACTCGCCTTCATCCTTTTCCGTCCGCAGTTTCCCATTAAGAAAGATCTCCCAGCGAACACCACGTGCAAGTAGAGATAGGGTTTGGTAGTAGAGCTGTTGGTGTTGGTTCAACGGGCGTTTCCCAGGTTTTATGCTCCATCGAGGGTACCAATCCAGGTTTCGTCCTGGGACTTACAATGTCCTTTGACCGCCTACTACGGATTTCACTTTAATATAATTTGCACTCATGTCGTGTTTGCGATTATATATAAATGGAGCGATTACCACCTGTCGCCACTTTCGGTCATGCTGCTTCTAGTGCAGAAATGAGGCAGCGTTTGATGAGTTGCCTCTGTCTTGATGAAACTGTCAGTCAACTTTTTTGAAAAACTTGGGTGTTTATCCCAAAAATAAAAGTCGATGGACTACAAGAGAAGAAGTAAGTTGCTTCCCATGTGGTCCGGTCTGTCATCAAATTGATGCATACTCAGGACTCCTAGCATTCTCAACAAGAAAAATTATTTAGCAGCTTATTTTTTCCTATTATTGGAAAAATACAATGAAGCAAATGAAATATTTTAGAAAGAAAATTATCCTGACTCGCTATCTCATTTTATGTATTTTCACTCACAGATGGTTGGACTGGCATCCTCACAACAAGAACTCTTAAACGATAATGTCATTTTCAAAAAAGGACGACTGGCAGTTTCGGCCATGGCAGGGTCAGCTCAGTAGATGCTAATCAGACCAATTTGAGAGGAATCTTTTCTCTTAGGCTAAGCAGCCAATTAAAAAAGGAGATTGACTGTTTTTGAGGCTCGAGGTAACTCAATCGAAGCTGTCCCACCGCTGTCTGCCTTTGTATTAAAAGCAACGTAAGTAAAAGTGGCTTCATATTTGTAAGAGACTAATTAATATCTCACCCTCTTTCGATTGCACTGACTCCAGGGTACGGTACGGCAGTCTCTGAAGAGTTGCCTCTAATTTAAATTAAACCGTCAATCGTCCCTTTTTAAAAGCTTGGGTGCTTAGCCCAAAATAAGGGATATGCGATGGAAATAAAATAAACATTTTTCTCATCATTCTCGTCGTCAAGTAATGTATCGTTTTAGTAATGATTGAGGTAGAAAGGAGTATTAGATGAAGATCAAATCTGTCGATATTCAGTGTTGTAAGGTCCTTTCAGACGGAAGTTAAAATGGGCCGAGTTCAAAACCCAACTTTTTGGCAATGGCGTGTGAGCAATCGAAGAACCAAAAGGTTCGTCCCACCTTCCTGATGACAGACTCGAACCGTCAACATTTGTCTCTTTTCCGGTTTGTTTGGTAGCTTTGTCCTTATGGTTCCCAATGGTTAATTCAGATGGTCATTTTAGGATCCCCGGCTTTCATCTTCCTCTTACATAAACACATCAAAATCCTTCAGAGCGTATTGGGATAATGTGTGTCGGAAATGATAGTTAATAGGTCATGTTTGAAGAAATGGTGGCAACTCCATTACTAGCAGAGCTCTGCGCTGCATAGTTGAGGAGGAGTGCAAGCTTTTTGAAAGTCCTGGTGAACCAGCAGCCATAGCGTACAGGCATGGTTGATGCGCTATGCCCCATTTAAGGCATGACGGCATATCCTGCTTCTAGACAAACTAGCAAACTGAACTGAAAATGAGGTTGTGATAAAAGTCTGTGTCAATTGCAGATCATCGATCGTCCTTCAGCAATAGAGCCTTACCCGAAATGATTATTTTTAATTGAATAGATGGAAAGTAGCGTAGTGTTTCGATCTGTAGAATCTTGCGCGAAAGACAGATGGAAAATACATAGTATAACAGGAGCTTCGTCACTCATTGCAGTTCCTTTCTTTATGGCTTAATCTGAAATAGGGTATTATTTATTTGCTTTCAGAGGATCTTTTATAAGCGATTCACGGTGGGTCAGCTAACCTACCTTTTGTTCAATCTTACTTTGCTTTTCAATACAGTCTAAATACGGCGTAATTTGCCATCTTCTCGTATTCTTACTACTCAGCATGAATTGTATTTAGACCTCAAGGAAGATTTTTTTCATGTCGACAGGTCGAAAGGTCGGGATACCGCTTCTACCGTCCTCGGAAAAAGCACGTGGAGTGAATACTGTCAATCATGCCTTTGTATAATACATATACATACATTCAACTGAATTGAAAATCTTGTCATTTACCAATCCTGCACAGATAAATCTAAAAGCAGAAGGAACACCACGTGTATGTAACACAAGGTCGTTCCTCCTGTTTTCAAAGAGAGAGTATTTCAGAATTCTACAGAAGAAGAAAAAGTTGCTTCCTAACCTATAGTCGAAACAGGTAATAATATGAGGTTGGCCGGAGATCCAGTTTGCGACTAGGTCACTGAATTGTTCTTAATATAATTTCCTGCCTCCTTTGTTTTTAGCAATGGCTGAATACATCCCTTGTCGAAATAAATACCAAAATTTTGAGAGTACAGGATATTGCTGCACTGAGACAGATCAAAACCATATTTTGGTATGATTTTGATTGTAAAGAGCCAAAGAAAGGAAGGCTTCTATGCACAGAATGCTTGGTACGTTATAAGTAACAAATTGGATATGCATATGTTCCGTATTCTAAAGATATTTCTTTGGTAACAGAACAACTTCGACTTTATTCTACTGAATTTAATAGGGTTAAATTTCCTTCCAGCCTTTAGATTGTACACAATCCCTTTGTTCCTCCTTCTCGATGATTGATAACCAAATCAGATCCTGCTTTCTTTGTAGAAAATCCAACCCCCGCTGAGGCTGAAACTTACCACTTTCTATTGAACCACCCAATCACACACAAAAGCTACAGAACGGATTACCCTGATAGCCCCAAAATGTATTTATTTTTATGCAAAAATCATGTCAACAAAATACCCAAAACGGATAAAGAAATTATTAAGTATGGCATCCAGCATTGAAGGGAAATTGCAAACCAGCTGAGAGTGAAAGCTCAAAAACTTGTATTGGTGATTCTCATATCAGCCATTCCGGCAGTAAACGGAGGTCAATATCAATGGACCACAAGCCGGCCCACGAAATAATGGCTCCATGATCTCACCTCGTCACTGAATATTAATGAATTTCTTATTTCAGTGAAATAAAATCTTTTCGGGAGTTTATTGAACTGCACGAACGTACGCAAATAATTACAAAGATACGTAGACTAGCCGGAACGGTTGGTTGTAGATTAAGTGTGGGAATCTCTTTGTTTATGGACATAACTAAATAAATCAAGCTCGGAATTAGGCAAATACAGTACTGCGAGTAATTTATAAATCAAAATATGACTGTGTGAGGAATGCCGCCCTTTAATAGGAGTTGGCAATTCATCTGAAAGAGCTACTTCTTGGGAATCAGTTTTACTTAGAAGACATCATTAGTACGGGTACCAGTTAGCCCTTCAGTTGGAGGAATCAAATTTAAAATCCACCAGACAACCTGTATTTCCACATTCATTCGCTACTGTATTTTTCAATCCACGCAGTCGATTATTCAAAACGAAAGTTAGATAACGCATAAATCCATAAAAAATCATAAGTTTATGACTGCCATTTTTGCAAATGATGTAGCGGTCTAGGATTGTGCCAATAAAAGATACTATCACTTTATGACCACTCGAAAAACTAATCTCAGCTTGTCGTTTTAACATTAAAGAAACTCACGCGCCAACAATTAGACTTAAATGAAAAGAAAGAAAGAAAAGTGTGAACCTTGGAAGAAAGAAGAAATCAGAAACCACATATGACAAAAAAAACAAATAAAGATATTTTTTGAATATATGAATCTCTTTCATTTGCGTACGAATTGTGTCGGTAGGTTGCCACGGGTGGAGAAAGGTAAATAATATCTTGTAATAAATCTAAAACATTTTCTTCGATTTTTACTATCAACTGATTGTCAGAAGTTGTGATTTCTTTCAATTCGTCTGAGAAAGATAATAATTAATTTTGATTGATTGATTTATGGTTTATTGTTATTTGGGGTGGTCCTTGAAAAAAAAAGTGAAAATAAATAAAGAACCAGAATAAGTCGCCAAAAGTAAAATTGAGCTAACTTTTGAGTGAGGTTTAGGCAAATTTACCCATTTTAAGGTTTCGTGCGAAACAAAACCTTATTAAAATCGATTTAACGTCTATCCATCTGCCTATCTGCTCATCTCCCTGCCTGTTGGTTTGTCTGTCTGTCTGATTGTCAGCTCCAATGCATTACGTTTGAAGGAGGGGCTGCCTATATATGTGAAAGGGAGGGGTGTAATTTTTTTTAACAGAACATCAGGTTATGTGGAGTATCAAATGAAAGTGCCCAATTAATACTTCTCAAAACTGAGCTAGCTTTCAATATCCGCTTGGAGGTATGGGAGCCAGGACCTAAAATAGTAGTAAGTAATCAATCTCACCGTGCGTTCGGTTCAGTCATGCGTCTGAATTGTCAATGAGCCGCGCAGTCGATCTGCCCCTTGGCCAAGAGGGTTACCACTCGATAAAGGTGCGTTGACGTTCTTCACGGGCAACCACCTCTCTTGAGTCCTCGCCCTTATGGCGGTAGATAACTTTGCGCTCCTTGGCAAGAAGGGCAATGGGAATCACTCCCGCGATCACCATCACGGCCGATTCGGAGACAGTGCGATTAGCAGACACCCCTCGCAAAGCTCCCCGTTTCTCCACTTAAGCAAAGCGCTTACGATGCATCTCCTTTTCAAGGTCATCAGCCCAAACCTCCGCACAATAGAGCAAAACCGACAACGTTGCTCCCATAAGAAGTCGTCTCCTAGTAGACATATGGCCCCCAACATTCGCCATTAACCGACTAAAGGCCGAGACTCCAGCTCCCATCCTGTCCGCTGCTGTTTTGATTCGTTCAAAGAAGCTCATCTTCGAGTCGAGCATTAAACCAAGGAATTTAACCGCTCGTTTTGACTCTATAGTCAACTCGCCGAACGATATGGGATGCAGGGTCGGGATCATCCTTCTGGGAAAGATGACTATTATATGAGTATTATATCACGGCACCTTTGTCAAGCATTTCCTCGAATTCGGACAGTGTCACACTTGGAGATGCGTAACAGCTGTACACATATACCGCGTTTATAATGGCCCAGACAAAGTCACTCGCTGTCTGACTCCCAGTACATTTTATGACTTGTACACCGCATGCTCATATTGCCGCTCCACCAGTCGAATCTGTAATCCATACGCGACCATGATGGTTTCTATAGGGTTCGCTAATGATGGCAAATTCCACCTCAGATGCGTAGGTGATCTACTCGAGTAAATCCTGAGCGGCCCTGCAATATTTTTGTTGAAGTCAGCGCCTTCCTGAATTCCGGCCATTTAGCATTTTCAACAATATGCTGGTAATCGCGTCCTTCCCTTCCTTCGCACAATAAGCATTTGGAGTCCCTGTTGCACTCGTTGGCAATATGGCCTTTCTCACCACACCTTCTGCATCGATCGGACCGATCAATGCCGCTGGTGCATTTCTTCGCGGAATAACCCAACACGAGGCACTTGAAGTACCTCTTTAGAGAAATTTTCTCTCTCAGACGGCAAACAACTTATCCCATTCGACCTTTACGGGGCGCTAATAACTTCTGCGCTGCATCCACTGGTAATCGCAATGTGACCGTTTGAGTATTGGCATAGGCTTTACGCAAACTTCAAATAGACTCCCCGGCAAGTTCCTCCAACTGAACTGTTCCATCAAGGCAGTGCAAATTTTTTCTTTGGATGTCACTTCATCGAGATCCTTGTACTCTATATAGACCTCATGTTTTTGGGTCCAAACTGTGACATTCTCCCCAAGTGAGTTCTTAACTTGAGTTCAGAAGCCGTCAGTTTTTCCCAACCTGGATGTTTTCAGCTCAAACATGAGGTCACCCTTCTTGGTTCTTCCAATCTTGATGCCATTTCCGCCTAGATTTTTTTGGTCGGGTTCAGCTGTGACCTTTTCCAATATATCCGCATAGGATTAATTTCTCTTGCTGGAGATCACAATTGCTTCTATGCGAATTTGCACTTTTGCCTTTTTATTAACTACCTTGGTCCATCCACCGTTTTCATCTCCCTTGGATTCTGACGATTCGATTGCTGAAGCTCGCACTCAGAGGATCCACATCCTTTTCAAAGTTTTTGAAGGCTAACCAACCAGACCAATTGGCTTTTCTCGGGTGCGAGTATGCTTTTCCCTGATGTGTTGTTTCCCCATAGTTTAAAGAATATTGCACGGTGATCGCTGTTGGTGTAGCCCTCACTGACGCACCAGGACATACAATATCACATGTCTATAACCAAGCGAGATTGTTTACTTTACCTTCGTTGGTTAGAAGGACATCCAACTGCACAACATTTTTTAACCAACAACGCCTCCTTGCATTTGCTTAACTTGCTTACCCCACTCGTGCGCCAAAACTGTAAAATCACCGCCAATTACCTATAGAGTTCATCCCCTTGCGAGAATAAGATTTTCAAGCTATCCTCGAATTCAGATTGTGTCAGGTTTCACCCGCATAAAGTCACTCGCTGCCTGGCTCATGGTACATTGTAAGGCTTGGCGACCGCTGGTTGTGACCCAGACATTACCGTCGAGACTTCTGTTGGCCTCACTTATAATGGCAATTTCCATCTCGGATTCATTGGTTATCTGCGCAAGGAAAGTCTGAAATATCCTTCATTGATTGATGTTTATTTGAATTAGCTTTTGCAATATGGCCTTTCTACGCATCGACCAATGCTTTCGCGAGCTATCCGAATATCAGGATCTTCTTTAGTGGGTTTTATTCTACTAAACGCTATACTATTTAATCCGAAGTTTTCTGACCACCAACAGCTTCTCTGCAGCTTCCGCTCGTAATAGTATTGCGGCCGTTCGAGTACTGTCATACGCTTCTTGTAAAGTCACACTAGACTCCTCCGCAAGTTCCTTGAATTATTTCGTTGGGACAGTGCAGATTTCTCTTTTCGATGTCGCGCCCTCGAGATCCTTACACTGTCTAAGATCTCATGTTTTTGGGCGCGCACTCTGGCATTCTCTCTAGGCGAGTTTCTAGCTTGACCGCGAAAGCCATCAGTTTCGCACATGCTGGATCTTTTAAGCTTGAAGATAGACAGTTCGCTGACTCAGATCTTCTGGGTCGGAATCAACTTTAATCTTTTGAAGAGAGTAAATTGCTCTTCCTGGAGATAAGAGCCGCCTCTGGGCGAATTCATACTTTTGTTTTCCTTTTAGTTATTAGTTATATCCATTGTTATATCCATTGCTTTCGCTGCCTTAAAGTTTCGCGATACTAACTGACGTTTGCACTTGGCCCATATGCTTTCGCTCTTCTAGATTGTTCTTCCTACTTTTCAGGAATACCCTTAAGTCCTTTTATCTTGTAGGCTGCTGTTTCTCTAACGGAAGCCCGTCTTTAACCTGTACTCCTTTATTTGGTGGCGATTCGATGGCAGTGTGTCTATATATCGCTTGGGTCGTCTGTATTATGGAGGACTCCAATAGCTCTTAGCATATTTGCCATGGCTGGGGCATGTCCTTGATAAACTCGGAGAGCTCAATTAGTCTCGATTACTCTTTGGAATATATGGACTTTCCTTGTACCTTATCTTTCGCGGTTTATGACATAGGAGGAAATCTCACAGTAGACGAGTTGCCCCTCAATGAATCGTTTTCTTAGCCCTAGAGTACTTCCTGCTGCCTGCCATTCTTGAACAAACGCGGTAGTTGTTGTTATCATTTTTGTCTTCCTGCAATCTGCTTTCACCTCATTTTTCTTAGGTTATGTTACCGGTTCTGCAAGATCACGCTTCATTTGAGAACCACCTACAAATCAAATAGTTTGCAACATCAGATGCCGCAGTGGCCAAGCTGCCTACCCCCAGGGAGCTGCGGTCGAGTAATATCGGTGGCCGAGAACCCGCTTGCTCACTCCGAAAAGCCGCGGGTATTGAGGTTCCTAGCGCTTGTATCGTAAGTTTATTCCTTCTTTCATCTTCCATGGCAGTTTCGGGTATCTTTCCCAAAGCCATTTGGGTCCACACACGAGGAATGTGTAAACACTTGCCGATGCACAGTCTGAAAAGAAAATGACTGATCACTTATTTACACATCAATAGGGGTGCTCTTATACGCCAACTGGGTTTGGAGCTGTGAATCCCTACGCTTCCAGTGAATTACATTGTGCTATTTTGAACTCAAGTTAGGAATCCCCATGCTATGTATCTAGGAAAAGTTATGATTTGTGCCGCCATCAGAAGGGGCTCTAAATAAATAAGGCTTCCCTCCAAATGCATTTTAGAATGAACGTTATTTAGAGGATTGGCATAATAACTCAAAACCCAAAATGCATCCCTAAACCTTGCTCGTATAAAGTCTCTATACGACAACTATCGCTTTTTTCCAACTTTACGACTCTCACTTTTGAGGAGACATTACCATCGAGGTGGGACAGAAAGTTACAAAGTTATCATACTTAATTTTGCATAAGACTTATAAGGACTTCATTTATGTCTCCATTTTCACAATATCCCTGGTATAGCTAAATAAACCTGGAAAAAGTAATACAAAATTAATTTGCTATATCCTTGAAGCTACAACCACCAAGCGGCTGCATGCAAGTGCCAGCTGCTTCGCGATCTTTTCTTGAGAATTTTCCTCGTTTCTGCTTTCATAAAATGGCGATTCAAGCAGGTTGCAGGTCTCTTCCTTAAAAATTTTATAAATACTGCAAACGTACAATAACTCATTGACCACGAGCACTGAATACGCTCGTAATCTTGGTTAAGTAGGAGACGTTGCTATAAGTCAGTTGCATGACAAGGAAGAAGGCAACCGTTCCTGATACCCCTTCGCCCCTATTTCAGCTATAACTCCTGTGTCAGCCCCTTTTGTCTCATATCCGTTTCCTTTTATCAAAACCTATAAAATCCATCAAACACAATAGTAGACTTCCTCGGAATCAAAGCTTCCTAAAACCACAAAAACCACATTAAATATCCCCGTCTTTGCCGGTAAAGCATTCTTCCCTGCCATTCCTTAGAAATTCGATTGATCCTAATCACCTGAATGGTTCAATTTTCGCGCAACTACATTTTAACAGGCTTTCTTTGCTGACACCATCACTAAGGGTGGATTTCGGATAATTCCTCCACTCTCTCTACGACTTCCTTCTCTCCCTTCATTACACTGTGCGACTCTGTAACTTTTAGATGATAATAAAATCGCAAGGATTCAATACAGATGACGTGATCCTTAGTCAACTGTACGATATCTTAACTGGGCTTGCCGGAGATGTCTCGCAACCGAAGTTTAGCGTTGACGTACCATAGCTGGAGTTTGGAGTTGGGTTGTAAAAATATGACTGTAAAACTGAATGATGTGTTTCCTAGTGTGTCGTTTGATTCCATTTCGTACCACTCTAGCGCATACAAGGACGGGATCCTTGTTCGATATTTCCTAGAAGGGATTTTATGTCCCTCACACATATGGACAACCTAGGGATGATTCGATGAACTGATTGGGGATTTAGAGCCAGTGGTTTTAGCAAGTGGAACGTTGTGATGTAGGTGGGAGGGAGTAAGGTCAAGATATAATAGTTTGTCACTAAATATATCACAATGTAGATTACTCCTTAATATCGTATCTATTATAGAGAATTTTGATTCCAAGCTAAAGTTCAAACACTTCTGCGAAGGATCATTTTCAGTGGAGAATCTTGAACTTCAATGTTCACCAAACTTTGGAAGGTCGATGCACCATGAAAAGACACGTGGATCCTTCAGAAGGAATGAAAAATTGAAAAGTAAAAACAAAAGAAAGGGGAAGAAGCCAAAAACCGCAATATCCCAAATTAAATTAATGCACAGTCTGTGGAGTTTTTTTTTCGTTTCAATTTTCCACTCCCAGCTACTTTGGTATTTTATGGGACGACTTTAAATCTTGTCAATTTATGGATAAATCTCGGCATGTAATGGATGCTGTTAACATCAAGTGAAGCCATGGGGAGTAGAAGACAGACGAAGGCGAGACGAGACGACATTGTGATAAGAGTGTTGCTTGCAGGATGCAGTGGACGTCAGTATTGGCTTCAACGTCACACAGGGAATCAGAGGATTCAGTGGTAGTCTGCACACTTTCTCAGTGAAGGGAATGAGATGTTCGTCGTAATCCTTAATGGGATTGTGAGTCTTCTTTTGAAGAGTTTGAATAAGTATGGTGGATTACCCAAGAAATTTACTAGTGGTGGATATACTGACTTATGCTCACGTGAAGGTAAGAAAGTAGTCATTCATAGTTTCATTCGTAACTGACGTTATGTATAACAGCGCGGTAGTTGCGTTGGTGGTGTGTCAGCCCTTGGACTTCGCTGCCCTGAGTTCGAGTCCCGGCCGTCATGGATGGCGGTGTTTGACGTTGTATTTGCTATTGCATAGGATTAAGTGTGATTATAATGAAATTGAAGTACAATGTCCTTAAAAGTAAAATTGAGAAAAAATAGCAACAAGAAGAGAGTAACTGTGAATGCTCTATACTCATCAACGAAGTGAACAGAAGATATATAAGTCTCTCTACAGTCCTCGACCCTGTCTTTAGTTTATCACTTGTTGTATAAATAATTAAAAGACAATTCTATTCTAATTCAAACATCTTGCGATCAAGATGAAACCTAACGGTTTTCTCTCCCCCTTTAAACTTCGGAGTACACCTGAGGCTCTTGGTACTTTCGAATACTTTCAGAATTCAGAGCTATCCAAACAGCCTCTCAAGTTTCCAGTATATACAGGCAAGGCATCCCTTAATATCAATGAGAGGGGTATGCACTTATCGGCTCTTGGAAGACTTATTTAATATATTAGATGTTCAGGCCCCATTTTCCGTGGATCTAATCGTGGTCCGGATAAACATATTTCGATGAAAGTTAGCTACATGAAGCCACTGTAATTATATAAAAAGATTTGTCCATTATTGTCCTAAATGCACTAGAAATTTTCATGGCTTTAATAACCGTTCTTTAGTTCCAAAAGTTTGGTAGTATGCCAGGTTCAATAGGCGCTACCCACTGAGGCGTGAGTGGTTCTCTCGAAAAAGCAATTAACTTCAGACAAAAAGTGGCTTCCACTTTGAATTAAATCGCTTTTGGAGAACCTGACTTCAGGGAAACTGAAACTTTTAGGACTTTGTTGAAACAATGGTGAAGGTAAATTATCCTCTCAAGTATCTGCACTCGAGGATTAATTCAACAACCAGTCAGACCTTATCGGCAGCCAAGACTATTGAAGGGTGGATCTTGTATGACAACACCAATCGTTCAGGCTATGACTGACATGGTCTAATTTTTTCCTTAAATAAGGGCAAGTATCAGATAATATAGTCAATAATCGATCACAATCAGCACTCACGATAGCGCACTAGCTAAGGTGGGCCTGGATTTCCACGTCAATAGAAAATATCCAAAGGACGACCAAAACGGTGATACTAGCATACGTTAGATAATAGTTTGAAGCCCTTGCGACTTAACCTGGCGAACCTGACCCGGACGAGAAAATCGTGCTACCACACGGGACAAAACTAGAGAAGAATAGGAAGATTCCACCAGGATACGATAGCAAACGGTATGAAAGGCTGAGAAGAAAATGTTTCTATAATAACTTTTTCGTTACAAAGTATACATCTTAAAATATTGCACCTAAACCTTGTCGGTGAAAGCAGAAACAAAAGAGCTGCTTCCTCAATAATGTATGGAAATGAATGCCACTAGTCCTGCAAAGGTACTTTAGGATTTGAGATGAGGAGCTTATTGTCATGAAATTCAGGAACATACGATAGCCAATAGAATGAGGGAGAGTAGCCACGAATCCCAAATTGAGGTCCTATCTGGTGACGGTATCTTAATGGTCGAACTGATCATATAGTATACAGGTTGGAAGTTCAACTTTCAACAGGTGGATTGGAGTATTTGATATAAACAAAACTACAGATCCTTAACTTCATTAATGATCACACATTCATCAAAGTCAAAAAAGCATTAAACCTTGGTGGTGTCTGCTGGAGTCTGCGAGTCCTAAAGACGAGCACCAAAATCCCACTCTCAGACTTCAAGTAAACAGAGTTTGCAATGGGCATGGAAGTAGCCTCAGCTAGCTCCATTTTGGACTGGTGGTAGGGAAGCTTTCTTGGTGCTTCCTATCTCAGTCATCGAAGAAAATGAAAACACCGTTGTTGAATTAGATTTGAACAAAGTACAGCAGACGGTCAGGGACACTCCTCCACTATTTGTCGCAACCAAGATCTAGGACCAAATCAGTTAAAAACTTGAATAGATGTACAATAGTCAAGAAATTTCTAAACAGCACCGGGTGTAATTGAAGCTTGCCTCTATCTCAGTGAGACTTCAAATGCTGCTACTAGTCCAACAGCCCTTACGAATCAATTTTCCTCCAGCAACCGTACTTCATCATAGAGACATAATCGTACTTCATCTGAGAGTAGTAATAATAATTGTTAGCATTCCTTTCCCAACGTCTCACCATTGCCGACTGCCAAAGTAACGCAAGCTATACCTGCTATCATGCCGCACTCGTTTCTACGCTCACTAGTGGTTTCCTCCTATAAGCCACTTCACCAGCTAGGCAAGCTGATTCTACCTTTTTAAGGTTTTGTGTGAAACAAAACCTTATTAGAATCGAGACGGTGTCTGTCTGTCCGTCTGTCCGTCTGTCTGTCTGTCTGTCTGTCTGTCTGTCTGTCTGTCTGTCTGTCACACCCGATTTATTCGGAAACGGCTGGACCGATTCTAACGAAAATTGGTGAGAGTATGTAATCTGGTGATCCCTTTACATGCAGTAAGTGGCGCCATCTTGCGTTAAGTTTAAGGGGGGGCTCCCCGTACATGTGAATGGAGGGTGTAGTGACCGCGGCTGCGCGACGGAAGCGGAATTTCATTCGGCTCTTTCTTAATCAATTTGCTTAAACAATGCATTTAATAGTGTGCAATTGCCTTAAAGTTCGCCGCAGATTGCACATTATTCAATGTATTCAAGCGAATTGATCTTGACAGGAGGGGAATGATTTGCCGCATCCGCAGGCGCATGCGTATGTTGCCGCAACATTGCCTAGCGAGTGAGAAAGGCTATGTAGCGGGAATAGAAGCGGTGCACGAAAAGGCAGCGAGAATGTTGCTGGGAGGAGGTTTTTGGCGGGAAGAAAAAAACGGGGGAGTTTTGTTTGAGATCTAGAGGCGAGTGGTTGGAGGAGATTTGGATTGGATTTTGAGGAGTTGAGTGGAAGAAGGAGAAAAAGGCAGGAGCGAGTTTTTTTCCTTGGACGAGAGAATTTAGGAGGAGAAGGTGAATTTTGAGAAAAGAGGAGTTTTGGTTGAAGAGCTGTAGGAGCGGTTTGAAGAACGTCTTGGTGGAGGAGGAAGTTTTTTGGAGATGGAGAAGTTCTAGTGAAATTAGCGAAGGAAGGTGAAGTAATGGCAATTGATTCACAATAAAGAAGCAAAGGCAACTGGATAACTTTTCACCCGAAAGCAAAAATTGGAAAGGTAATAAAACATAATTGACTTAAGGAAGAGATCGGTGAAGCGTTTCGCTAATGGTGTGATCAGACGAGCAATATAAGTGCCTCGATTTAAGAAATCGGTGAAGTGTTTCGCTAATGGTGTGATCAGACGAACAATATAAATACATTTATCTAAGAAATCTTTGAAAAAGTTGTACCTATATTCGGAACTAAAAAAAAAGAAAGTGAAACAGAAAAGCTGTAATTAACATAGTATCTTTGAATTCGTGACATAATTTGTTGTTTTTTTCTTTTAGAACCTGTTATACCAGCCGTTAACCGAGCTCGGCGTGACGACTAGAGTAAGTAATTGGTTGGATTTTTCTTTTATTTTATTTTATTTTCTTTTTTTTTATTTTTTTTTATTTTTAAATTTTTCATTTGCCTTATTATTTCTTTTTTTTGAATTGGTATAATTGTATATTTTATTGTCAACTTTGTGTTAATAGATAATATCCTAGAATTTTTTTATAAATAATGAATTTTTCGTAATCGGAAGTAGTTTGAGGACTCCCTCTCCTTAGTTCCTTCTTACTCCCGCGGAATTCTTACAGAAGGGACATCCTCTAAAAGAATAACTGGCCGGAGGATGTCGAGGAAGGGTGGGAACCTCACCGGCCGCGCCTCGTCCAAGATCTGAGGCGGAGGGGACGGCAACCGGGAAGGTGATCCGTCGTGGATTTTCCACTACTTGATCGCGGCACTCGGGTCCGGAGACAAACGGCTCCACGCGCGCGGTCGAGCCGTTTTTTTTTATTTTTATTTTCCAATTTAGCTCGCGTTCTGGTTTTATTCGATAGGCCGTCGCGAATTCTTACGTGAAATTCGATTTTAAAATCCGGTGCGGACCCACGCACCGGTAAAGACACGTTATTTTTGGTAATGAAGCGTGAGGGATCAAAGCGCTCAAAGGACCCCCCCACATTCCCGAGCCTGGCTAGCACAGAGGCGTGCAAGAACGTGTCGACCGAGAGCTTTGATAGAGCTGCAATCTTCGTGGGCGGACCTTCACGGTCAAATTTTGCCAAATTGTTTAGTTTTTTTGGGATAGCTCCGCCCTCTAGGTCGTTATCGGCCACTCAAGGGATCGACTGGATCTCTTATCTCCATACTTATCATTACAAGGGTGTAAATTTTTTTTTCACAGAATGTAGCCGTGTAGGGTATCAAATGAAAGGTCTCAATTAGTACTTTTCGAATCTGGGTCAATATTTGATATTAGATGAAACATAGGGGAGTGAGGGTTGAAAATATGACCCACAAAAAGTGTAACAGGTCTCGTTCTCAGAACCTATCCAACCGAAAAATCTGAAAAAAATCAAAGTGATGCATCTCTACGAAATCTAGGCCTCAAAATATATCCGGTTCCGATATCTGCACAAATAAAGTTAATAATAGTATATTTCCACATTTTAGAAATTTACCCGGCACCCCCCTTATGTTCATCTCAGAAGTACAAAATTTAGCATGCGTGTAATGAAGAATATAATGCACAGTTTGGTGAAGTTTGAAGAAAATCCAACTGTTATTAACAAAGTTATAGGGGGTGAAACTATACAATTTTTTGTGAATTTCGTGCCCTCTACAACCCGCATGACGTCATCATCACATATGAATTCGTCAATACCACAACGAAATGAATTCTTATGAATTGGGTGCCAGACAATTATTTTGTTTTAGTTTTTTAGTTATTTGTCAGCCAGACATGTGTGTATGTAGGTATATAATATATGCGTGCTAATGAACTTTGCGGGTAGTGCCTAATTCAGATAGATATAAGATGTAAATCGGAAATATGGGTACGATAAATTTAGATACGTGCATATATGTGTACAGCAGGTAATAGGCAGTTTGTTTGTTTAGGGTGAGCATGATATCTATGGCTCTAATATGTACGTATGTCTCGTAGTTTGGAAAAATATGAAGGATTATGTTGGATTTATAGCTATATACGGACAGAAAAATGTGCGTTGAAATTTCTTACATAAGATGAACACAAAACCTTTATACCCGAAGCGCGAGCTTCCGGTATTCCGACTTGTTTAATGATATTCATGACTACATCATAAGCCAAACCAGCTCACCTTCGCCGCCTTTCCTGTGTGTGGAAAGTTCATAAGGGATGGCCACTGGCCTTCCCTACTTTGTCTTTCACTGAGACCACGCGCCGTTAAGTAGAGCAGTTTGGTGTTTTCCCTCCTCCTCTTCCGCATACGACTATGTCACTGAACCTGTTTCTCCATGCAACTATGCTTCATTTGTTTTCTTTTCCTGCCTTAGAGCCTTAATTTTAATTTTTCTTTTCTCATATTTAGGAGGAATAACTTGGTGACTTTGATCTACTTCGTACTTTTCTGTCACTGCAACCTCCCCTAATAACCAAGGCCGCAGAGAGAAAATCTGGACCCCGGGTAAAAACTATGTGGAAAAACGGGGCCAGGTGTAAAAATCAAGCGGATCTGGGTGAAAACTATGCACTTTTTCGGACCCCGAGGAACTCCGGTCTAAGGGCGAATCTCTCCTTTCCACCGTCTCGTCAGTTATAACCACTCCTACTCTTTCCTTTTCACATCTCACCGAAAATCGCGTTGCTGATCTTGTCCTTTCTAAATAGCAAACTGAAGTTGTTTCCCTTGCGCCGCCGATGCTTTCCTAATTTCTAAGTTTAATCATCATCATCAACGGTTGTGTGTAAGCCTGTTAAATTCAACTTTCGAAAAACTAGTTTCGTAGACTACGATGTTATGCAGCCAAGCTTTAGACACTTTAAAGCATTCTGCATAACCTGTTTCTTTGTTGTGTCCCTACCTTCCTTAAATTATTTTATACGGTAGCCAATCACTCCTTTGTGGGGTACAGCGCGTTAACCACACGTACGCGCCACCGTTCCTGAAATACCCTTTCCGCTTCCCCCACGATTTCCTTAGATCCTGATCCCCACACCCCTTCTCTACCGTTCTGCGCCAATTTCTTTTGGAGCAGCCCATTTGTTGGCCATCTTGGAAGATTAGATTCCACTACATGGCATAGTCAGAGCTGAAATTGTCGCTCCTGCTTAATGTCTGACCTATCCACTATCACCTTCGCCTCCCAATCAGAGTTCGTACTAGTACCAGGTCTGTGTGCCGACTAAGTTCTTCGTTTGAGATAGTATCAGGCCAGTGTACGCCGGTGATATAACGTAGGCGAAGGCTCACATTCCATGTGCTACTCACATAGAGTAACACAGAAAGTCTCAACTTGATCTTGGTGTTGAGATAGCTATTTTCCATTTCCATGTTTTAGACAGAGCAGCGAAAGCGGAATCAGCTCTATTATTACGTCGTGCAACATCCAATTCAATGCCAGCGTCCGCAGAAACCATGCTTTCTAAATATAAAATTTGACCGACGCCTTGGAGGTTCTTCCCATTAATGCAGATAGGGAGAGTGTGATGACCCGTTAGACTGAGAACCTTAGGTTGTACCATCATATGTGGCTCTGATAATAGCTATTAGTTTCTCCGGAATGCCTCGCATGTGTAAGGCACGCCAGGTAGACTTCCTGCTCACGCTATCGAAATAAATGAAGAGCAGATGCAACGAAGATCTAAACTCCAGGCACTGATACAAAATGATCCACAGCTCTGAAACCCTGGTGATGGACGCAACATGCAAGCGAACGTAAGCGACTTTCAGATGATGATTCCTTTCGGGGACAGTGTCTGCCGTTCTCTTTTTCAGCACATCCAGGAGACAACTCCAAAATATGCTGCTGATCAAAAAATGGTCAGTTTGATTTTCCATGTGTTATCAGTCAGTTGAAACTCAACTGACCATATGGCAGACTCTGAGCCCGAACAATGTGTCATCAATGATGAAACAGTGGCAGCTGCAGAAGTCCAAAAACCTCCCATAATTATCGTTATGGTCGCCAAGACCATGCTTCCGAGTAAGGTATTATTATTTAAGGAAAGCGAGCATCCTGAGAGCCCTCGTTGCCGAAAAGCGTGCGCACATTCCAGAAATGAACCATCGATTTTCGATAGGCACAGGTCTAACCCGCAAATTTTTATCTATTTCGGTCGTCCCTTATGGCAAGCAGGGAACAATTTCGGTGTATTCTTAAGCCGCTACCCACAGGGCACAACGGGAGACACATATCTATATGGACTACACCTGTGTGCTGCCAAATCTCCCATCATGCACGGTCATTAAGGGATGCTCGACAGATGTGTGTTGTACATGCACATGCACGCATCCGGAGATATGCGTGTATGAGCCAAAAAGCCTGCCCGTGGATAAAATTAGTTACGGGAAGGATACGCAGAAATAAAACCAAATATGGAGGAGCACAACGATAATCAATTTTCAACGACTGCAGTGCCTTAGTAATGGGAACCTTGGCTCCATTCACTGACCCGTTCAGAAGAAGCTCGATTCTTCGCAAATCCCCGTCCACACAGCAAAGCTGCCGGCGAAACTGTTGCAGTTCCGACTTCGGGAGAAGGGAGCGGATTTCTAAAGCCTGGATAACGGTGGCACCTTGAAAAACAAACGATCGAAGGAAGATATGATCGGATATTATTATCATTTCTAAACAAGGAGAAAGTTCATATGCTGACATTCTCCGGAGAGTGAAGGCATACCCCGAACGCACCAACTTAGTAGGTAATGTCAGCTGTGTTAAACGGTTCCACAAAGGAGATCTCATGTTGCAGCTCAAGAAATCCTTGGATGTAACCGCAGAGAAATTCTTGAGCCAAATCGAAAAGCTGTTAAGACTGAAAGCCGACATAAGGGCTAGCAGGCCGGGGATCACTATAATCTGCAAAGATGCAAATGAGATTACCACCAAAGAGAAGGTTTGCGAATCCTTGTAGAAGCAGTTCGGTTTTATCGGACTACAACATTCAGCGGTGAAAACACTGAGAAAAGCCTACGATGGAACACAAACCGCCATCCGCCTACCAGTAGAGACAGCTCCAAGCTGAGAACAAGAATAGGCTGGGTTAGGCTGGCACAGCTTAAGGAGCAGGTGACACTGAAACGATGCTTAAGATGCTTTGGCTTCGGTGACATTGTGACGGTATGCACCAGTCCAAATGACTGGTTGAAGCAGTGCAAGAGATGCGGAGTGCAAGGCCATATCGCATAGGACTACGGAGCTGACCCAAATTGCTTATTGTGCAAAGGGGATGAAGGGGTGGACCATCGGTACATTGCAGGCAGCAGATGCCCAGAATCTAGAAGAATCCTTAAGACAAATCGCATACGAGGTACATACAAATCAACTTCAATCACTACCAGGCGGCACAGGACCTATGCTCGCAAACCATCCGCGAAAAAAACGCGGTTGTCATTATTAGTAAGTCAATTCGAAATTACGGTTTTGGCATTTGGACCAAAGGGCGAACAAGCCAAGCTTTTCAAGAGATAATGAAGGCAATATGCCTTCCAGGAGATAATGCAGAGGGGAATCCACATCTAAGGCTACTAAGCTTCACTAAGTACTACGCTAGCCGATCGCCGAGTGCTACACATTGATCGACCATTATAGCAGGTGAATCGAACTAGAAAAACAGCTTTCGCAGAACGCCGGGGGGCTTATTCGGCTGGACGGCGAAAGTTTTGAGCAGGACACCTTGGTACGGTGAGAGAAAATGCCACCCAAATCATCACTCTGGCTGATGGAACAACGAAGTCGCAAGTTTGCGAGCCGCATGTTTCTAGACTAGGAGGCTTTAGCAGAGGCTTATGGGAAAGCTCGGTGGCGACGGTCGAGAGGAGGCACAGACAGCTTCGTGGACGCTTAAAAGAATCCATACGGAGGAGTAAAAAAACTTCTTCAAACAGTTGTGTAACCTTGAAGATATAAACCCTTGTGGTGAGGCCTACAGAGTATTAATGAAAAGGCTGCGAAGATCATCCTAGGTGACCTATCCGCGTCTCCTGAAAGTTGTTGTTACTACTCTATTTTCTCACCACGAAAATAATGGAAAAGAAACGTCATCTAGCTCAATGAGAGCATAATACCTCACTAACTGCGGAGAGCTGTAGTAGGATAGACGTCAGCAAGGCTCCAGGTTTAATGGCATCCGTAACTGAGCTTTAAAGCTGGCAGTGAAGACTAGACCCGACCTTTTCGTCGACGCATGCCTAAAAGAAAGAATATTCCCTTTCCAGTGGAAACAGCTGTTGTTGCTTCCCAAAGCAAACATTCTACCTAGAGATACAGAATGATATCGCCCTACCTGCCTGCTGGATACAATGGAGAGAGTAATCTACACTCAACAGGCTCCTACCCAACGTCGACAACTGCAAATGGCTTGTCGACCACCAGTTTGGTTTTCGACGTGCCCACTCTACAGTGGATGCAATAAGCATGGTAGTGAACTTGACAAAAGGTGTACTGGTTTCTGCCGGCTGCTGTGCCTTGTTGGCACTGGATGCCAAAAAACCCATTCAACTCTGTCAACTGAGGCAGACTTAAAGCAGCGTTGACTGACGTAGGTTTTCCTGGTATTTAGCCAATATGGTGAAAAATTACTCCTCAGAAAGATCTCTCTCGTATGGGACCGATGAGGCTCCCAAAAAATATATTGTCACAGCCGGGGTACCACAGGAATTGATACTGAGTGCCCTATTGTGGAATGTCATGTATTATGGGTACTTGCTCTTCCCGTCTCAGAGGTTACTACAGTTGTCAGCTTTGCAGATGAGCTAGCTGTAGTTGTGACAACAAAACACCTAGGGAATGTGGAGGTCCGCGTCTCGTGTCAAAGCCGTAATTGATTCCAAACTGAGGTTTAGGGAACACCTAAAGTATGCATGCTAAAAGGTAAACAGTGCCACCGCAGCCCTTGCAAAAATGTTGTCGATTGTTGGTGGGTCAAAACACTCTCAAAGGTTGATTCTTACTGGAGTGGTGCGATCAATTCTGCTTTACACGTCGTCTGTGTGGGTAGAGGGGCTTGAAAACTTTCAGAGACGAAAGCTGGTGAACTCGGTTTACTGGGTGATGACTTTGAGGGTTTGCGGTACTTTTAGAACCACATCTGGTGAGACAGCAGTGGTGGTGGTGGGCATCATCCCTGTCGACATCGAAAGAAATGAGTGTTCTGTACCGTCTAAGACTAAGAGGGGTACATGCAACGTAGGAAGGTGGCCGAATGATCTCTGGCAACGTAGATGGAATGAGTCTACGAAAGGTTGGTGGACACACGTGCTCATTCCCAAAATTAGGCTGCAGCTTGAGCAGAAATATGGGGGGCGGTGATCGCTACAGGGAGTATCTGCATCGATTTGGATCGGATGATTCAGATTCACCGAATTGTCCTAGATGCTTAGGCATACCGGAGGATCCAGAGCATGTAATGTGTCAGTGCCCAAGCTTCGCAATGGAGAGGGGGAATCTGAACCAAGCGTTGCGTGGGAGCGTGAGCCGGAAGAACTTAGTTACGGAGATGCTGAGGGCGAAGGAAAACTGGCTTTCTCTGCAATCGTGAAAATACAGAAGCAGTTGCTGAAGGAGTAAAGTCGAAAAGCGGAGAAGGATGAGTGCCTAAAGGCAATCCCACCACTCCAAGTTATATGCAAATGTTGGTCCCCTAGGGCTAGGGCTGGAAAAGCCGGGGTTGATTTTTATTGGGTGCGTTGTTAGTGGACACGTAGAGGCCTTTTTAGTAGACAAATTTAAAAAAGACATATTTCCCTGAGTTAGGCGAGAACTATGGGAGATTTGCAAGTGATTTATTGAGAATGAAATGTGTGGGGATTATAAATGAAGTAGGACGCACTTTCATTCTATGTTTAAGTAGATTCAAAATTGACACAGAAGAAATTCTCTGTATTAAGGAAAAATACTGCCCTCTTTCTATACTGTATCTCTCAATTCTTATAATTCGTGAGTGTCACAAACGATGTGGGACGCACTTTCTTCATCATAAAATAATTATCAGCTCTTTCTATTATCGACTTAATTACCCACTAATGCCTTCCACATTTACTGATACGAAGTATATTTATAGACCACATGCAGTACAATCACCTCAAGAGGCTTCAGATGTGAATTTCATGCCCATCTCATTCATAGAATTTATGCCATGTTGCAGATATTTGGCATTCACAATACCCCCAGGAATTATTCAGGTCGAAAATAGAGGTCAGATATGAGTAGTATCCAGAATAATTCACCAACTCTGCAAGGGAACATACCTGATTGACATATATATATCTGATGGAACCTGGTAACTTTCTTTTGTGTTACTTGGATTACTTCATTATTGCAAAGCTAACCCAGTTTGTTTAGATTGATTGCTTCCTTTTGATGCCTCTTCATTTAGGTGTGGGCCTTGAATTTCCTCCTCGCCCAGAATAGGAACACAATTAACTGGTAATCAATTAACAGCAGTGAATGGATCCCATCATGATTTCAAGATTTCTTTGGCCTAATCCAACGTTCGAATTTATGGTGCTGTCGGCTCCGTTCAAAATCCTTCTTAAGAAATGATACTTGCCCGCATTTTCGGTCCAGCTCGTTGTAAATATGGGTCAGTAACAAATATGGGGCAGATTACTTTTGGATTTTCCATTTGGTATTATCAGGGGTGGTTACAATGGTTACAATGTTATGTCTCGTATGTAACCATCGCTCCCATTTTATCTTCTTACTTCACTGTTCACTGTTTCCGAAAACGTATCCTGATAAGAATGCGATTTATATTTTTTTGGGCCGTCAGCTCTTGATATAAAAAGATATTTATTTTGTGATAGGATTCAAAGGGAGCCGAAGGTTTAGGAGTATATGATCCCGATCAGAGTAGATGAAATCTTTTAGTGAACGTTCGATTATCTTTTCCTGGAAATTTCATTAATCTTGGGAATGGGTCCAAGGTTGAGGATAAGATTTAAAACGTAACAAAAACTTGGCTCATAGATGCCAAAGGCCTACTCGGTCTGGAAGGAAGTGCCTTGGAGCTGAATTTAGATTTTCGAAGACAATGTGATCTTTTCAAAATATACTTAGTCCTCATTCATGTATTGTCCTAAAAATTCAAGGATACTTCTCGCACCTATCAATTGATTGCTCTAAAAACCCAAGCCCGTACTTCGTTTTCTGCCCTGTTCCTCCCTCGCCACCCCCATTGAGTGGAAACCATTTATCATGAACACCACATTTGACCAGGGCAAATAATTTTCTATTCCATTGCCGGTGGTTCCTTCTGTCTGTGTTTTTTTCAAACAAAACCCTCACAAATAGGAACATCCATCATTTCGGGTCGACCTCCGGGCTCCTATAGGTGGTAAAGTCCCCTGGCAACTCACCCACTCGACTGTCCTTTTATAGTTCTTATAAGAAAGTTGCCTGAAGCGATGCAAAGACTCTTTCCTATCACCTCATCCTTCGATCCTTCCATTATTATATCAACAAGAATTTGAAAATGGCCTCAGGTGAAAAATTTGATAAGACACAGAAATCCATCTTTGAAATGATATGATTGTTGTTCAATGGGAAGTCTAATGAGAAGTCATTGAGTTTTTCTGGTATTTCACAAGGGGATGGAAAAAGGAAAATCCATTGGATGGGTCCCGGTAATAATGAGGGTATTCTTTGAAAAATGGTTGAGTCTTCTCAGCTGTAATAATATTGAAAGTGGAAAGGAAAATAGAAGATGTCGCTTGGAGGAAATTGAATTATTACGGAAGCTAATGGAAGATTTGATGTGGCTTTAATGTCATGATACACGATTTTTCCTGGAATGCTTTGACAAATGAAATCAGGGTAAGGGAAACAGCGCGTTTCTTGGATTAAGAAACGATTTTGACTTTTCCATTGTCTTGAACTTTACTGGGAATGATAAACCCTGGCACTAGTAACTGTTTCTGCAGCCAATTGCCTTTGTGTTTACAAAAGTCATCCTTAATGACTTCCCATTTTTTACCCCAAGAATCCTTGAAGAAATAAGAACGCCGGGGTATATTGACTGTGTTCATTAATTGCTCTTCAAAAGGGTTTTCACAGGCTTTTTGCCGGTTTCGAATTTATGCGAATGCATGGAACTTTAAGTGTTTTTACACGCTATCTTTCAGCAATTTAGATAACTTATTTTAGTAGATGTTCTTAATTGTGTCGTTTAGGACCTCTGTAACCAGATTTCACGAAAAGCAGACATATTTAACTTTAACGTACGCGGTAGTTCAGGGCATCGATGGAGACTTTCACACTGCCGCCGATGCAGTGGGTTGTTCAGGTCTCCGCTGTGCCGCCACACCACTCCGTCCCCGGCTGAAACTGCACGGTTTCAGTGGAGGAACCCGGGATATGTTTCAGCCGGGTGACCTTGACGCTTCACGGATGCTTTTTTGGAGCGTCCCTTCGTTTGGCGAAAGATGTCAGTCTCGACAAGGAGACCCATTTAGGCCCGCCCCGGAGGTCGTGCTTGAAACAGTGCTCCTTTCACTCTAGGACTATTAAGGGCCCTCTTATGGTGGATGCAGCGGCCTCCTAGAAGTGTCCACCCTGATGAGAACCTACGAGCATGTCTCGAGGTCCGGTGCTAACGTTCCAGCATCCCATTGGATTGCGGATGGTATAAAGTGGTCCTGTGGCATTCGAATCCCTGGAGCTTGCCTAACTCCGAGGAAAGAGTTGACTCAAATTGCATTCCCTGGTAGCTGGGTATAAAGTGGTCCTGTGGCATTCGAACTCCAGGAGATTGCCTTGCGGCTGGTACACCAAAGCGCAGGATCCATTCTCAACAGAGAACCTCGCGACATGATTGTGCAGTAATGCCAGTCAAAAGTGTTGCTTTAGGCCACCGCATAAACCAGTCGACGATTGTGAGGCAATACTTGCAACAGTATAAATCCCGTAAGGGGCCAATGATGTCGAGGTGGATGCGATGCACTGTCAGAGTCTACGTCCTTGTTCATGGACGGCTAGAAATCTTTTCCGGTGACTAACTGGTTTGTCGCTCTGATGCCTGGGTGCGCAAGATCATGTACTGCGTGGAATACTTCCTTGCAAAAATCGGCTGGAATAAATGGCCTAGGTCTCTTGCCTGAGGTCTCGCAGAGTAAGTAGAAGTTTGAGCCCAAAATAAGAAACTCCTTGAACTTGTATTTGGAATTTGTCCTCTGAAGCTCTGCGTCGTCTTTCTCTGTCTCGGCGATTCCCGTATAATCAATCGCGGCGGGGACTGTAACCTCGGAGATTCGTGACAAATCGTCCGTACCGAGGATGTCTTTTCAGGACACGGGTTAAATATCGGAAGTAAACTGGTTAATGAAGCTCAGTTACCGACGTTAGCAAGGAGATGCTTTGTCGGGCTTTTGTTTAAGCGCGAAAGTAATTGGCTTGTGGTCTGTGAACCCAATGATCGGGGTGCCGTCTAGGGAGAAACCGAAGTATTTAATGGAGAGGTATGCATCAAGTAGCTCACGATCGTAGGCGCTTTAGTGGCGTTGAGTTGGGTTGAATTTTTTCGACAAAAGCTCAACGGTTGCCAGGTTTGGTTTACCCATTGGTGTAGAGCAGCGCCTACCGCTATGTCTGAAGCATTGACAAATACGGCTAGGGGTGCATCTGATAGAGGAAATGCCAGAAGTCTAGCATCAGCTAGCTGTTGTTTGGGCGGCCTCAGTAGACAACGCAACCTCGCAGGAGTCCTTTATTTAGGCTCTAGACAAGTAAACGTTGTGGATCGCTTAGTAGTGAGCGGCCTTGGGCCGGAAACGACGATATAAATTTAACATGCCCAAGAACCTTCGCAGATGCTTCACCCTGGATGGCAGGGGAAGTTTTTGATCGTTTCAGCCTTGTCTGGGTTTGGTTGAATTCCGTCAGGGGTGATCATGTGGCCGACAAATTTTACCTGCTTTTGTCGGAATTTGCACTTTCCAACGTTTAAAATGAGCCCGGCCTCAAGGTAAAGTGGAAAAATTCACTCGAGATGGCCCAAACGATCAGATTCGGAAGAATAAGCGATCAAAACATAATCCATGTAGACAAAACGGAAGTTTAAATTTCGTCGATCCGAGTGGATGAATGTCTGCCCTGCGTTGCAGGAGCCAAATGTCATCCTGGTGAACTGGAAGAGTTGTTTTCGGTATGTCTTCGAAAGCTACATGGATTTGGTAATACGCCCTGGCCAAATCCAAAGTTTTACAAACACAGTAATGCGCAAAGTCATGGATGAGTGAAATAGGGGTATTCGCCATATACCCTGTTTCATAAGATAATCGAACCCTTGAGAAGATCGGGGAGCCTGTAGTGTTGATGTGGGTGCTGCACTTCGTGCTCAACCGGCTAGGAGATGGCTAGGTGATGTTGCGATATTTTCGGTGGAAATCGCGATTGTCATGGTCGGCCATGTCCTCGAAAACAGTAGAGGTACCTAGCAAGCTTAGTTTTTTTGCATTGAATTGCATCCGGTGGTACATTTAGTGGCTTGAGCTCCGAATTTACGGTGGTACCAGCAAATTGTCGGGGCCGCTGAGGACTCTGCGGTCAACCGTAGTGAGCAGTAACGTTGAAGCTCACAATAAGGCATAACGATAAGACGCATGGGTCCCGACTGGTGCAGTCACATCATGAGTCACTTCTGAGCGCTGACAATTATTGCAATCACGCGTCCAATTCTTGCAATCACTTTTGACAGCTGTCCAGCCAATCTTCTGCTGCTCGTTCTTCACATGAAAACTAAGCGATTAACGTGTCATCGATGTAGGCATAGCCGAAGTCCAAACCTCTCAAAGCCTCGTCGATCAATTTTTGGGGCGCTGTAATGTAATGTCTTCTTTAGCTACCGATATGATGCTTACTTAAGTAACAGGTTCTTTTTCTAGTTTCTTTCGGGTGAATTATTTCCAGAAATTCCAGTAAGAGAACTGATTCCTCTAGTAGTTGTCCTGATGGTCTAAATTTCACATTGTGCCGTCTCTCCTTAGTATATGAAGTCGGCTGCTGGATCGCGAAGGCACTTGTGCTGAAAATCTGGAAGAAATAATGTGCTACGAAATTTGTTATGTGAGTTGGGGCTTAAGATTACACTAAAAGTCTTCTGCCGTAAGAGGCAACTGAAAAGGACAGAAAATTATGGCCTAGCAACCTGAAAATTTAGAAATTTTGTCGAGCAACAGCCTTGGATAGGGACTGACCTCACGCCAAAGACCATTAGCTGTCGAAAAAGGATTCTCTCCCTCCTCTCTTGCCACACTAAAGGCAATGTGCTTTTGTACTCTGGAAAGCGGAGTGGTAGTAGATGCGAAATCGGTGTCGGGTTATTTCTGACGGCTACAGCTAGGCACGCTCTCTTGATATGCGAACTGCTTTTTGATAGACTTTCGGTCTAGGCTAAAGAGCATCACAATTGTACCAACGGAAGTTTCTGATATAGTGGAGAAGGATGTTTACTACGAGCAGTTACATTCAGTTCAGTAGAGGTTCAGGAAGATGATATTGCGATCGTGATAAGTGATCTAAATACCAAAGTGAGCTCTGATAACACCTCCTTCGGATATGTGATAGGCAAACGCGGTTTTGAAGGCCTTGACCATAATGGTGGGAGATGGATTGGATTTCTGCGCCTTCTAGCGACTCCCCATTGGTGCGTCCAAAGCGGAGTCCGTCAGAGTTACATCTCGTCACCGATATTGTGTCATCTTAAGGTCATCCATGTGACTTTATTCGGAGGACCTTGAGAAATTCAATGGACTATAATGACATTCCTCAAACACCTCGACCTAGTTCAGGGCAACTGTTTGTTCTCTCACCGAGTTATGACCTTAACCAAATGGTTTCGAATTTCAAAAGAGAGACAAGTTGAGTTGGACCGCAGATTAACACCAAAATTCGCTGTTTGACTGGGTTGTTCTCCCTGTGTTTCTATAGGAGTACCCTGAACTCTTTCGAATAAAGAACTTGGTCGTTGCAAAGCCAATCACCCATGGGCAATATGATCGGAAGGTAGAAGTGGCAGTGGATAAGTCGCACTTTAAAGAATGGCGAAAATTTCATTGCTATCTACGCAATACAGTGAAACCCACTCTAGTTCGCCCTAACCAGCACTTGGCGCAGAAAGTAGAAGGGGAGTACGCACGTCTCAGCAAGTCCTGGAAAGAATTGAAGCGTATTATACCACACCAAAAGGTGAATAGCAACAATATATTCCCTACTCGTGAATGGACAGGAACGCTTCACCGATAATGTGTGAACTGCTTCCTGGAGGCTTACCATTTTATCGTACAATACTATCGACTAAAGTGTCGATCAGATAGTTCCTTACTTGCTAATCACCGTGGTCGACGGTGGAGAACGAGCTAATTTTTCATTAAAATGGAGGTCGAAAGATGTCTGACAGCTGCGTGTGAAGTTTGAGTTTATTCCATTTGTTTGCTAATATCAACTACAAATAGTTTGGTCCAAAATTTAAGTCTTCTCCAGGTGAAGCAATGTTCCAGCAAAAACTCCGCTGAGAGTTTTCCATCTCCTTTTTAAGAGACAGCAAACATGTTACCTTCAAATCTCGCGCTCCTTCACGAAGTTTTTATCTGGCGTCTTATATTCAAATTTCTCTTCTAGGCCTTCATCGAGTCGGCGTTTCCCTTTCAGTTGGGTTGCCCAAGTTTTGAATTACTTTAGTGGAAGGATGCGTGAAGGACTTGCAGCAAGAGAAACATGAACCTGATCTGCTTCTAACTGAACTCAGCATAACAGCCAGGGATTTACGCAATCTTCAAAGACTGGCTCGCGTGTGTATCAATGAGAACACTCCAAACGACATCCTTAGAAGTCCTTCTAGAACAGACTCTTCTCCACCACATACAAATGCAGGCAAAGAAGGCAATTTTCAGAATGTCTGGGTGTACCAGCGAAACGTAAGGATGCCTAAATCGGAGGGGGGGTGACATTCTTTCTGGACAGTACTCCGAATTACTAATACCAAAGAATAACATGACAGCCAGGTTCCTTTTCGATAAGAAGCTTGAAACACGTTGGGCAACGGGGCTAACTGGAATAACGTGGCATTGACATACGGCTCAAACATTGCTATTCTAATCGACAATCAGGCGGCTATCAAGGCAGTTAAGTCCAACCAGGAGAATTCCAAACTGGCATGGAAATCCCTTCATAAACTGGATGCACCCAGCTTGCTCAACAAAGTCTGGATACTCTGACTTCCAGGCCACATTGGGTTAAAAAGCAAGGACACCGCTATACGGAATCCGCTTTGGAATTCCTTCCAAAGCGGGTTCCGTCTAGCGGTGTCCTTGCTTTGTTGGGTGAACTTACCACGAATGGGGCAGTCTGGGACGCTTCTGGGGGGTTATAAACCCAAGCCCTCGAAAGATTGTTTAAGCCTCGCTGAAAAGTACCTCTGGATCGTAGTGGAATATTCATCGGCTATTGAAGGCTAAACTATCACCTGGGGAAGCTGAGGATATTCATGGAGAATATCTGTAAATTCGGTGACAAGTGTGGTGAAACCTCCTGTTTGGCGTTTGTGGAAAGTAGGTTGAGGCACCTGAGTCTTCTTTTTCTTCAGCCTTTGTCCCGTTCACAAGCGGGGTCGGCTCGTCGTGATCGGCTTCGCCATTTGGCTCTATCGAATGCCTGATCTGGGTGCAATCTCGAGGCTTTCAAATCCCCATCCAGCGTATCAAGCCACCGTTGCTTAGGTCTGCCTTTTGGTCGTTTACCATCGACTTCGATGTTCAGACCAATCTTTGCAAGTGAATTCTCGTTTGCACGAATTGCGTGACCATACCATCGAAGACGCCTCTCTCGCAACTTTTCCACGATCGGTGCAACCCCATAACGATCGCGGATATCCTCATTTCGGATGTGATCTAAACGTGTGACGCCACTAGTCCAACGTAGCATCTTCGTCTCCATTACCGCGAGACGCCGTTCATTGTCTTTTATGGTCGGCCAACACTCAGAACCATAGAGAGCGACTGGACGGACAACATTGCGGTAAATTTTAGATTTGAGACGTTCGTTGATACGTCGATCACAAAGGACACCAGTTGTGGAACGCCACTTCATCCAGGTTGCGTTAATGCGTGAAGCAATTTCATAACGCAGCTCTCCATTGGCTGATAGCGTTGACCCGAGGTATTTAAATCGCTCAGATCTGGGCAGATCACTGCCGCTGACAGTGATTGTGCCTGTTTCATGGGGATCGGTCGTCAAAAATTCAGTTTTGTTTAAATTCAATCTGAGACCGTGTCGCATGAGGCGATCATTCCATTTTTGAACAAGTTGCTCGAGATCATTTTTGCTATCAGATGCTAGGAAAACATCATCTGCATAAAGCAGTGTGTAGGGCGCTGGACGTTGGATATCCCGTGTGACGGTGTCCATAACAAGGACAAAGAGGAGTGGTGAGAGGGCACTTCCTTGATGAACTCCAACAGAGACACGAAGCGGTTTTGATACACCCGCCATACTTCGAACTTTACTTTTCGGATCGTGGTAGAGCAATTGAACCCAGCGCACGAGTTCTTCTGGCACGAAGTGTTGTCGTAAAGCATACCAGATGAGTTCGTGTGGTACACGGTCAAACGCTTTCTCTAGATCCAGAAAGGCAATGTAAAGAGGGCGATGCTTCTCACGGTGTTTCTCCATGAGTAACCGCGCAGCGTGTATTGCGTCAGTAGTTCCGCAGTTCTTGACAAATCCGGCTTGATTCACGGTTATTTCAACGATTTCGCGAATACGGTTGTCAAGAATGCGTTCAAAAATCTTCATGGTATGGGAAAGTAACCGGATCGGACGGTAATTTGAACATTCTGCTGGGCTACCTTTCTTTTTCCATATTGGAACAGTGGTACTTTCTTGCCAGTCAGATGGTGTTCTTCCTTCCTGAATAACCCGGTTAAAGAATTCACTGAGCCACGGTGTTGGGTCCCAGCTCTTCGCTTTCCAGAGCTCAGATGCGATGTCGTCAGGTCCTGTTGCTTTCCCCGATTTCATTTGTTTTATTGCCTCCTCGACTTCAGTTGCGCTGACTGGTGGAACTGCTCCAAATGTCGGCAATGATTGTGGAAGTGGAGGATGAGCAAATTCTTCAGTTGAAATCTGCTCGAAGTATTCTCGCCATCTATCCGTCGCGGCTCGACGATCAGTAAGCAAAGTACCGTTCTTGTCATTAACACAACAGAAGTGTTCGATATCCTGTGTGCGTTCATCACGGCTTTTAGCTAGTCGGTACAAATCTCTCTCGCCATCCCGAGTGTCCAGTTTATCGTAAAGATTTTTGAAATGGTTCGCTCGGGTGACAGCGACCGCTTTCTTTGCTTCCCGGTTGGCATTCTTATAAATTTGCCAATTAGCAGGCGTTTTATCGTCGAGAAATTTGTGGTAGAGGCGTTTCTTTTCACGGACCTTCATTTCAACATCATCATTCCAAAGCCAAGTATCTCGGTTGATGTACCGCTTACCCGGCTTGGTGACCCCGAGGGTTGCAGAGGCCGCTTTGTGGATCGTGTCTTTCATTTGGTTCCATGATTCTTCCACATTTGTAATGGTTGGCAATCGTATGAGTGAGACCGTTTCTTCGTTCTTCTCACCAAATCGCCACCATTTAATGCGCGGCGGGCCAGTGCGTTCCTCACGCCGTTTTATCGGTGGCTTAATTCGCAGGACAGCAATCAACGGCCGATGTTGAGGTGCGATGGTCTCATAGGGAACGACTTTGCAATTAGTGACAGTGGTAAAATGTTGGCGTCTTATGAGAATACAGTCGATTTGCGTTTTATTGTTCCCACTATAAAATGTGGGAAGATGAGACAATCGTTTGATGAACCATGTATTCATAAGTACAAGGTCATGGGTGTCCGCAAAATCGATTATACGCTCGCCACCTTCATTGCGCGCTCCGAACCCCTTTCCCCCATGGCACCTGTTGCCATCTGCCTTTTCACCCACATGACCATTAAGGTCGCCGGCAATGATTATGTAATCGTCAGCAGGCACGTGACAAGTCTTTTCATCGAGAAGTTCCCAGAAGGCATCTTTCTCGGCATCAGGTCGACCTGTCTGTGGTGCATACGCGGTGAAGAAGTGAATAGTGCGATCAGCTGATATAATGGTGAGCTTCATCAGCCGATCATCAAATCGTTTCGACTTGTTTAATGGCATCACGGAAACCCTCTGAGATGGCAATGCCAACACCATATTGAGTGTGTGGGTTACCAAAATAAAGAAGTTTGTAGCCATTTTTATCGCGTTCGCGTTCAATGTCGCAGCTTTTGGCACCAGACCATCGGGTTTCTTGCAGAGCGCAGATGTCAATGCACCTTTTCCGAAGGGCTCTTGCGAGTTCCTCGGTCTTTCCAGTTAAGGTACCAACATTTAGCGTGCAGACACGTATTTGTTTTGTTCGTTGTGTGCGGACTAACTTGCTTACGTCCTGACGCCGTCCATGCGTCAAGAACCCTTGCCCATTTCTCGACAGGACCGGGGCCCGTCCTGCCGCGTCGACTGAGGTGGACGCCCTAGCATTTCTCCGAGGCCTGTGACTTAATCCGATCATCATGTTTGTAACGACATTCTATGCATTTTCTTGGTCGACCTGTCGCGGGGCCTGTCACCAAGAGAGATCAGGTAGGATTTAGTATAGTAGAATAACTCCAACTATACTCTATTTATCCCTTTCCCTGATCTCAGCATTTTATTTTTGTTTTACTGAGGATAGTACAGAGTACGTTGCCGTTGAGGCACCTGAGTGAAAACTTAATATCAGATGCAACGCTGAAATACTTAAGTTAAATAAATAAAGTTCCTGTTGGTTATAAGCTTAAGTGACATACTGACATACAGGGTAATTATAATCCTGACTGTCATGCAACGTACAAAGCAACAATTTAAAATGGCGGGCGAACTCTCTACCGTTTCTATTTATGTTCTACTAAGAGCTCTTTTAGTCGAGCTGTTGGTCTTACTGATGAAGCCTAGTGAAGTTGATTCTCGAGTAAAAGTTAGAAGAGGTTTGTGTCCTCGGACTGCGAGGCATCACGTAAAACCTTGAGACTTTTCAAGTTGTTCTCAAATATAATCTGGAGACTGAATTGCACTTACTATTTCCGCGGATTCGTGTCAAATGCTAGCGAAGTGTGCTAAAAGATCAACCCTTTTCACTTTCCAGTTAACCCGTTGGGGAGTGTCGTCCCCACGCACTTGAGGAGGCCGATCGAGCCATGAGAATCGGGATGGCCCTCTCTAACCATACGTTCCCCGGGGAATTCCTGGGGGATATATCCTCGGCCCGGTTATTTCCTCCTTGTGAACTTGAGCATGGAAATACCTTATGCAACTCGGATGCTCGGCTTTAGACTTTGCAACAACTAGTATAGATGCTAAGCCTGCACTCAGTATGAATTGGTATCATTGTGCCAGTCACGGTGAGGCTTTAATTGTGTCCTCCAAATCGATCCATGTCTGAAGAGACAATGGGATTATTCCTACACGGTAGATCATGTTACACTACTGGTACCCTCTGTCCTTTTTATTAACAATTTCGTAAAGCACAATGATCGGCATACGCAAGGTCACAATTCATCGCCGAATTTGATTAAATCTGAAAACTTTAAACAAAAGAGGGAAGAATTTGAAGCTACCATGAAATTGACGGAAAGGTTTTTCATGCATATATGTCAGAATTTAATTTAAACCCTTTTATTTCTCTGACAAAAAATATCCATGCGCACCTCTCATTTATTATAAAATATACACCCTTGAGGGTAAAAATAACACTATCCTGAATCATGGGACATAGTGAAGCTACCCAAAGATACACAAAAGTAGCGACGAACCTACACGAGTTTATTATAAAAACATGAATTCCAAATCGAGACTATTTTAACAAGTGACGAAAACGTTGCATTTCTAGCTCCTTTTTTTGACCCCAATACAGAAAAAAATATTTCTGTTGAAATAGGATCAATCCTAAATATCTCAGCAAATCATCCTCAAAGTCTCCTCAAGAAACATGGAAACAAAGAACAGAAGACAACAACACCGAAATTAAAATAAACTCTTTGAGAAGCCATCTCTGACTGTAAAATTTCGCCCCCGGAGACAGTGAAATGACGAAGGTAACGGCGAAGACAAAATGAAGTGAAACACTTTCCGATCTAAAGTCCTGTCAAAACAGTTTAGCACCTTGTCCTTCTCAAGTGTTAATCCCGAATGACAAAGATAAGATTAACTTGTTTGTTGTTGTCTTTCTCATCGTCACCGTCGGTCGGTCGGTTGGCCGGTTTGGTGAAATCTCCCTTGTTTTGGGGTGTTCAAAGGCAAACTACGTTGGTTCCATCTCCGTATTGGGGCAGACTGGTCCGGTAACATAGTAGCTTCAACCCGAAATGAAAACACATAAACAAGGGTCTCGAATGTCTCTAATGGAATTTGTCTTTTGGTTTCGAAACTTCATCCCCGTTCCAGGACGAATGCGATCGGACAAATGCCCATGGACGGATGAGGATGATGTCGGGATGGGGAGAGGATTTTAGTTATCTTTCCGCTGAACGTGGGATAAAGGATAGATAGGTCTATCAATGTATTGTTCATGTCCTTGTTTTGTAATTGTCGTGTCTCTTCGCTTTGGGGATTGGATGTTGGGGATGGTTGGGTTACGCTTAATTTTTCGGTTGTATTGTTTTGTTTTCGTTTGTTGGGAAGGATGCTAACTTTAAGGATATGCTGCGCCGTTGATGTCAATTAATCTTAATGAAAGATTTCAAAGTGTTTACTTTTGCAATTACGAATGCGAGACTGGGACTTGGTTTATTAAAGTTAGTTTCCCAGAATTATTCGATTTTTTAATGGAGATATTTTGAAAAAAATTGAAGAAATTAAGACATGTTACTGGAATGAAGACAGTGCTATTGTGTCACTTTGGGCAACTAGATGGACGATAGGCATTAAGTGATTAAGTTAAGCATGCATGGGAAATTGTATATAATTCTGTCGTGTAAGAAGGATAGCATTGAGCTCGCTCTAGGAAGTTGGCTGACAGCCAGTGAGTGACAGAGGAAAAGAGGGTTTACCTACAATTGTGCGAGATTTCGGTGGAAAATTCAGGCAGGAATCGCTATAGAATTCGGATTATGAAAGCGTCATTCTAACAGGTCTAACGTTTCAAATTTTTTGAAATAATTACGTCATCATCGTAGAATGAGGTACTAGAGATGCATCGAATACTAAAGACAGAAGCTAAAAGGCACCATTCGGAAAGCCACATAAGGAGAGCATCAGACCTACCAGAATCAAGTATAGCGGTCAGTGATACAGTTTTCTGCGCAGTCGGAGAAGCAGGATCAGGGAATACCTTTCTCCAACGGAGGGGAGAGGAGGAAGGTAATTGTTAGTTCAAGGAACTCCTAGCCATCTGAGCTCTCCTTCGATCGAGTTCAACTTCCTTTGAAAAAGAGGAACCAGAAGGTGATATCCAACATGCCAGGGTTCTTCAGCATCTCTTTAACAATGTTGTCCGGAGAGAGCTTCCCTCTATTTGCGTAAAGTTGTTGAAGGACATCCTCTCACTGTTCGCCAGAAAAAAGGTAGGATCGCCGTGGTCCACCTCTCAAGCTTGTGAAAGTAAGTTTGGCAATCACCCATGGATCTAACTTACCAATATGCCCCGCACTCCATCTGCTTCTTGAGCCATTTTGCTAAGAGAGTTACCAATCACTTAATGTACGTTGCCGTTCTCCACATGGAACTAATTCCCTCGGGTATTCTCCCTTGCACTTTCAAATGGCTTTACCTTCCTTAACAAGGGGTTCAAGGGGGTTATTCCCGCGGATATCATCATAGATGGTTTGATAAGCAGATGCCACACGCAAAGTCGTCTTTCTCTGCACTTATCCAAGACAAGAGATCTGCTTGCCAAGGGTTTCAATCCGTACCTCCGCAGTGCAGAGCAGAACGGACTGCATTGCACTTATAGAAAGACGTCTCCTAGCAGATGTATGTGCCTTAAGGCAGTAATTTCAGCAGCAGCCTCTTTGATTGACTCGAAAAAGTTCATCTTTAAGTAGAACGTTAATCCAAGGGGCTCCACTTTCGCTTTTGACACTATAATGAACTCCCGATCGAATTGGGGCGCAGGGTCGGGAGCTTCCTCCTGGTCAAAATTACTACTACCGGTTTTCTAGGAACTAGACTGAAATGGTGACCCCTCATCGATCTACTCACGAGTCGTATCAATATTCCGAGTCTGTTTACGTATATTTAACAGTACGTTCGGCATTGGGTGTCGGAACATCAGCATAGCCAATCAGCTGCGGCTCTTCTGACATGAAGAATCTTAAAAGCGTTTCAAGGTTGTGTCAAACCGTGGAGGTTGCGACACTCCTTCGGCAAACCGGCAAAGGTTACATCAGGAAGGCTGCCTTAGCCGCCTGGGCGGAAAAATATTATCCCTAAGCTTTGAATCCAGGCAAAGCCACCTTTTGGACTAGATCTAGATCCTGAATTCGGGTTCCGTCCTGAACCCAGATGGCAGCGGTATCCGGTAAATTGAAACGCGATGAAGCTGGGTTTTTGATTCGGTATTATTCACTGATTGAACTACATCAGCTTTTTCTTGCGCAGCGAACTGCGCTACCAACTCATGAGCTATTGTACTCTGATGTATAATCATTTGTAGGTTGCGGATGTCCAGTTCAGCCCCAAAAATCGTGTAGAAGGTTTTCGTCAGACGCGCTACGATCTCCCTTCTAGACAAGAAACCAAAATATTCTCTCCTAGTAGTCTCTAGCTGGCCTCGCAGCAAGAGTACGCTCTTAGTTGCCTTCAGAGCAAATTCACCAGAACTCCGCCTTACTTCGTTGTCCGTATGGAAAACACTTTTGTTCCATTGTCTTCGGGTTTGACAGTATAGCAGATCTTGCTAAGGACTTCCGCAAATGTCTTGCCTTCAGTCGGTTTAATGAGCAGAGCTGATACGCCTGACTTCTAGTATCTGCCTTCAATATGGGCAGACGGTTTACTAACAACCTAGCATGTCGTTTCCTTTTGTCTTTTTTGCCTTGTTTTTCTATGCCCTATAGGCCACCGGGCTAAAGTGCCTTTCGTGCTCTTTGCCGGGCCCGCTCTGTAACGGACCATCTTCGGGACATTTAGCGCTGTCGATGCTCCCAGCGACAAGCACATTTGTTTCTGTTTTTTGCGTACTTTATGTTGCCATCCATGTCAACCAGCAGAAAGAAATGCGGTCCAGCGGTTCTTCCAGTAGCATTAGCCGATTTTTTAAGTCTGTGGTGACCTTCTTTTAGAGGAAGGTTGCAGACTGCATGCGCTTCGGAACTGCCGAGCATTTCTTTCTAACCCTTTCCCCTTTGGCTCTAGCAAGGGCAGTCAACTGCCCGTCTAACTGGCTTATGTCTAGTCTTCATCTCGCCGGTGAACATACTGTAGACTCGAAAGAAGCCGGTTCTAGTCCAAAGTTGCCTCATCGAGGGTCCTAGCCGTGATAAGCCTTCCATGTACTGGTGGACGGCAAAAATCGCCCACCTACAGCAGAAATCTCTTAAACTCGGGCGTTTGGAATAACGTCTACACGCCCACGAGAAGCATGCGCTATAAAAGCAGAGTATAGATCAGCAACAAAGGAACTCCGCAGTGCGATAAATAAAAACAAATCTTGCGGCTGGCAGAACTTATCCAACGAGGTAAGTGAGGACCTCCCCACTGGTCCTGGCTGGTCGCTTCAAATTTTCAGCAGGGAGATCCACGATGGATACTGTTGTCGTGGTCGTGGAAGTGGTTCCTCGAGCAAAGGAACACAGCACACAGTGCCCCTTATAATGTTGATGTCAGAAACGCCTTCAATTCCGTAAGACTGGCGGATATGCTAGGCACATTAGAAAGCTTGCGAATATTGGTGGATCTTCTGAAGGACCGCTCCCTGTTCTATGAAACGCCAGAGAGGAGGATGGAGATCAGGTCAAAGTAGCTTGGCATATTGATGCGACGAATAAGCGAATGAATGACTACTCATGGTTTCTGCCTTGCGCTGGAAAAAACCGAAATGGGTATTTTGGTGTGTCCCACGTGGATTGGCGTGTTGACTATAGAGTCAAAACCAGCGGTTGAATAACTTGGTTTAATGCTTGACTCGAAGATGAGCTTCTTCGAGCAAATCAAAGCAGCAGCAGACAGGGCTACATCTAGAGTCTCGATATTTAGTCGACTAATGTTGGGGGTCCTATATCTACCAGGAGACGTCTTCTTAGCAGGAGAAACGCAGTTCAGTCTGCTCTATCTTGCGGAAGTATGAACTAATAATGACAAGGAGGTGCACCGTAAGCAGCACCTTGCTCAATTGTAGAGCCGAGGAACTTTGCGAGTGACGTCCGCTTATCGCACTGTCTCAGAATCGGTCGTGATGGTGATCGCTGAAGTAATCCCGTTGTCCTCCTTGATAGGGAATGTAAAGCCGTCTACATCCGGAAAAGCGAAGATTTAAAAGCGGCGGTTGCCCGTATAGAACGTCAACGCAGACTTACCTAGTGGCAACTCTCTTGACAAAATAAGTCAAGAGGCAGATGTACTACGGGGCTCAACAATGATTTAGACCCGCGGCTGAACCGAACGCAGGGTGAGACTGATTACCTACCAAACTTTTAAGTGGGCAGGTTTTCCTGGTCACCTGCACAAGACTGGGAAGGTACGATCTCTTGGTTGTGTGATCTGCAATAGAGTGGCGGACTACGCTGAACACACCCTTTTCTCTTGTGAAAGTTGAGAGCGCTTTCGTCAGCAGCTTTATGCAGACGCAGGGAAGCTTGCCGCGGACAACATTCTCAGAGAGAAGGTGAAGAGCGCTAACAGATGGGGTCATGTTGCACATTATGTTCGGGCTCTGCGAACAAGATTGAACCTGGCCAAACGGGAGGGGGAGCAGGATGGCAAGGAGTTCTAACAACTCCCTTCCTTCTCTCCTTCCCTGTTGGTGATAGGAATTTCCTTACTGGAAGGTCGGGAGACCGGGAGGACTAGCCCGAAGTGCTGCGTCAAACGTTTCCAGGCTAGTTTTCTCATTTCTAGGAGGTTTTTGGTTGATAGTGCGACTGTCTATTGTTGCGGAAGTCCAAGTCAACTCCAAGATAAAAACTTTGGGGTAACGACGGATTCAGAACGGGAAGAAAGTCATCGACTCTTGCTGTGCATTTAACCTGATGTTAACTAACTCGCTGGCTACTGTCAAGGGGCCATTGTATAAATTGACCGATGCGCAAACTTTTCCACTTCTACCTATGTTGAGATCATTGTTTGCCAAAACCGTAGCAAACAATGCTTCACCTTTAAAGTTTCAGTTATTCAGACATCGGCAAGTTCGGGATGTTAAATGTCATCTGTAATGCCCCGAAGTCGACTCGTTTAGGTTGTGCTACAGCTAATGCGTCAGTTTCTTACGCTACCAGATAACGATGGAGTAGAGCACATGAACTCGGGAAAAGTAACATCGATGCTCGAAAAAGTTGAGACTTCCTGGGACTCATTTTGCCATCTTTTCTTTGGTTTCACTCCTGATGGTTGCGCAAGCATAAACATGGCCCCAACTTTTCACCGAAGTCACTCTCAGTAAAAAGGCAAGAAAATATATAGGTGGATGAAGAAAGGTGGCAGCAAGCCCACATATTCCGGCAAAGGCAGTATAAAGTATGTCAACACCAAAAAAAAAGAAGTGGTATCGCTGACGCAACCCCGCTCTGTTAATAACCCTGACTTTCTTCAGGATAATCCTTCCGGCGTAAAATAGACCTGATATACTCCCTTTTGACGCTTAGGAAGGCCTTCTTAAAGTCACTGAAGCATATGGACCGGATATCTAAAGTCTGCAGACTAATTCAGAGCGAAAACCATCCTGTTTCCTGTTAATTAGCTGACGAGTTGTTCTTTAAGAATCCCAGGGCTATTTCAGCTATTATATGGGAATTCCTCTGAAGATTTTAATGAATATGAGCTCCTTTTAGTGCTCGGAGTAGCGAGTCAGCACAAAGATAAACTGAGACTTCTATGATGGCTCGAAATTCAGAACCAAGGCAAGGACAGGCTCGACCAATGACGGTGCAATGAGTGACGGAATACTGGAGCTCAGAAAATGAAGCAATTCAGGCGAGGGGGAAGGAGGAGCAGCAAGTTGCTCTTTAACTGGGCTTTCGTGGTGTCCAGTAAATCTGGCCACGAAGGAGAGATGATAACTGAAAAGGCTCTCATTGATCCGAACTCTGAATCGACTTTCATAAAGGCGTTTTTTTTTTAGTTTCTCTCAAAATATCTCAACCTTGACGGATGGAGTCACTGACATCTAAGAGACAAGTTCATCGGGAATTCAAACGCTGAATGCTGAACAAAATAGATGAAAATTTTCCACTAAAATAATTTAACAAAGAAACAAATCAATTCTAACTTTCAATGGCCGCACACAGGACTTCTGGGAAATTAAAATTTCAATAATAAAATGGGAGTTCCACAGATGTGAACACCTGCACATACATGACTTCCTTGCCCCCAAGCGCTTAACCTATGTATTGTTAAAGAAAATATCTTAACAGAGAAGACACAGAATAACTTGACTTCGGTACATCCACGAAAGAATTTCACATAATAGTCCTCTGATGATGTGGGTGTAAAACTTCATCTTTACTAAGTTCCCAGAAAATCGCCAGGATTTCACTCTTAAGTGCAGAGTCTGCACGGTTAGAAAAAGGAATGAAATCGGTAAGTTGAGGATGGAAGAACAGGAAAAATAATTTCATTGACTTTAGAGCGGACTCACAAAAGGAATGGTCTCGGGAAACCTGGACATCTCTGGGAAATGCTAACTTTGCAATTTCCTATTCCGTTTTCATTTTCGTCCTTAAGTAGAAAAGAGCTCAACACTTCTGTGAACAAGATATTTAGCGTTGTCCTGGTGCTCTGTGTTGCATTCACGTTAATGCAGTTCTTTGTCGTTTTGTTATCCTTTGGCAACTACGTAATTTTTCCTTTGATATGTGGAAAGTTGTGCACGGGTTTATATAAAATTTAAGGAATTTAATGAAACATTTCAGTTTAGTGAACATTCAGCAAAATATTAAGGTGGCTGAGGAATATGACTTTATGAATTGAGTCGTCTCAAAATTTTAGTTTCTCTCCGTTGGAAAACTCATATGAGTGTGCTTTAGGTTGAGCAACATTGCAGACCATAATTCCCTCCCTCGTATGCTAACTCTCGTAGCTCATTTTTCGGAGGTGGTTTTCCGAACAAAGCAACTTCCTATCTCTAGATTGCTCACCACCTCACCACACATATTAGTCCATATCCTACTCACCCCCTTATCTTCAGACAACATTCCAAACAATATCGCCAATGGCTCAATTTTGTGTCAAATTGGGAATCATAGTGGCTCAGGGGCATTGGAAAAGTTATCCTAATTGCAATTCTATGGTGAATCTACTTCCGGTTCCCTTAACCTCTCTTAGGTAGTGTTGTCAATTTGATGTTGGCTTGAAATATGAATATTTTCAGATTCTGGCGAAAGACATTTAGTTCGGTGCTACTATTGGCAGATACATAGAATGCCGCCAGGGAAGATGTATTGAGCAACGCCTTCCTATTAATGCAGATAGGAAAAGTGCGATGACCTTTGTCGGACTGCGCATACTTCCTTCCCTAAATCTATAGCCATTTGGCTTACCCGGAAAGAGAGCGAGTAGATATCTTTAGTGAGTTAAGATATTGAAGTCCTTAAACAATTTTCAGTTTGATATGGGAACGACTCATCCTTTGGGTATGATTATATCGCATGATCCTGCGTGCTTTTGCGTAATTGAGGAAACTTTCTTCATGTTAGGCCCGTTCAGATCTATATCAATCTCCAGTGCCTTGAAAAAGATGCAACTCTATAAAGCCTTTGTAGCTTAATTTTTTCAACTGGATAACATATAGTCACCATTATCATCAATGGCGCATCAACCGGTATCCGGTCTAGGCCTGCCTTAATAAGGAAGTCCAGCCATCCAAGTTTTGGGCCGAGGTCTACCAATTCGATATCCCTAAAAGCTGTCGGGCGTACTGACCTACGCCATAGCTCTATCTCAGACGGGGTTTGCATCGTCTTCTTTTTCTACCATAGATATTGCCCTTATAAACTTTCCGGGCTGGATCATCCTCATCCATACGGATTAAGTGACCCGCTCACCGTAATCTATTGACCCGGATTTTATCCACAACCTGACGCTCATAGTATCGCTCATAGATTTCGTCGTTATGTAGGCTACGGAATCGTCCATCCTCTTCCAACTCTTCGGAGTATTCTTCTCCCGAACGCGGACAAGAGTTCGCAGTTTTTCTTTCTAAGAACCAAGGTCTCCGTGGAAATACATGAGGACTGGCAAGATCATTGTTCGTGATAAGTTCTCTTATGGGTGTTGCGGAGGGCTGTGTTGTGGATGGCTTTTGTGGAAACTCTCACCCGATTGTCAGAGGTGATCTGGGTGGCGTTGTTATTCGAGCTCGGAGCCCCATGCCAACGAGATAGTGATCCGGATCTTTATTGGCCCTCGTATATGTCCTAACATTTATCAAGGCCGAAAGGCGGCGGCGTTCGATCAGCACGTGGTCAATTTGGTTGAAAGTGGTCCCGTCTGGAAAGACCCAAATTTGTTTGTGGATCGCTTTCCGCGCGAAACAGATACTTCCCAGCCCAATAGCCATTTCGTGTGGCACTGCTGATTGAATAATCCGCAGTCCGTTATCATTTGCATTTTTACGTAAGCTATGGGAGCCAAAGTATCGCCTGAATATGGGCTCCGTTCCTACTTGGCTGCTAAAATTCCCAAGTATGATTTTGATATCATACCTGGGACAGGCTTCGAGGGTTCGTTCTACTGCCTCTTAGAAGGTATCCTTCTCCGACTCTGCAGTCTCCTCTGTAGGGGCGTGAACGTTAATGAGGCTTATGTTTCCAAATTTTCCTCTCAAACGCAGAGGGCATAGCCGTTCTTTTATGTTTTCTAAGCCGATAACAGTAGGTTTCATTTTTTGGTTGACTAAGAAACCTACTCCGTGCACATTGTGGATGGTCACTATAATATATGGTGTAGCGGCTCTTCTCCAGGAAACTGGTCCGTGTCCAACGCATCTCCTGCAATACAGTCACATCAGCCCTATATTGGGACAAGGTATCGGCTAGCTGTTTGGCAGCACGTTTGTCGTTGCCGAGCTCTTCGTTGTGTTATCCATCCAGTCCGCGGCTCCTGTTGTGGTTTCGTAACAAGTTTTTTCCCATGTGAGCCCTACCCAACCCCCAAACCTGGAGGACCAGTTGGTACAATTTGTCCAGCTTTTAAGCGCGGGAGAATGGCTTTCATCCTTCTCCGGCTACACGTTTCCATTAAAAAAGAAATCCCAACGTTCACCACGTCGAGGTACAGATAGGGTTTGGTAGTTGAGCTGTTGGTGTTGTTTCAACAGGCGTTTCCCAGGTTTTATGCTCCATCGTACCTAGGGTATATGCATCGTTAGCTGTTTCCCATTTACTGCAAAGTGGGACAGTGTGTAAGTACTTCACATACTTAATGTCGGACTCCGGCACCCAGAAGCTGTCCAACAACCAATTGATAGCCGGAAACTAGCGTTTAACAGCCCTTGCGCTCTTCCACCTTAGGTAGCCTTCTCTCTGAGAATAACAACGCAAAAATTATTTTCAATGTAGCTCCATCAGTGAGGGGCACTTCATCACCTCTCTGACAAAGTTGTCCGGGAGAGGCTTACCTGTGTTTTCAAAGCTTTCATGACAAATCCCGTTGCAACTTCTATCAGTCAAGAAAGATATGATCGAATAGATGATCTCATGTTTCTTGATAAGCAGGTGCTAAGAGCAACAGACCTTACCTTCGGCTACATTGATTTGCTTAGAAAAGCTTATCTAAGAATCAAGTGCTAGTCTAACCGTTGATTTTGACCCTATAACCTCGCAATTGGCGTAAAGATGTTTAATAAAGATGACTGTTTTGACTTTTTCTAGCGCCGCACTGGTACCATGGGCATCCATCAATCCGCATGCATTGTTCAAAGTTTGCTTTACACCTGTATAGCAATGCGTCCGGCAACAAGTGAAGCAACAATATTTGCATAACCAGCTGAGCATGACTTTTCATGCCTGTGGTGCCTTAGTCCAGTATCTTAAAAAGCGTTTCAGCGGATGGACTACTTTGCTATTGCCGGCTTGATTTCTACCCTCTTCTGTACTCCATCGTCTCAAGGAAAGGTCTTTCAGGTAATTCATCAATATTTGGAAGAGGTCATTTTGCACATGGAAATAGTTTTCTAATGAACTCATTTGATGGAAATGAAGACGTTTATAACGTCTGTTGATGGGGATCATGTAAGTTTTTCCGATTCCACCCTAAAGACGAAACACCACCCGAACTTGTAGTATATACAATGTTCTCACTAGCGGTGCCATAGTCCCTGCATTGTTGCAAGTCTTCGATTTGGGACCCACCTCCCAACATGTATGCTGTCACTCTGACAGATCACCAGGAGGTTCTAGATATGTACCGATAGTCCCAACGCCTGTAAAACTTTATGGGCTACTCATACTGATATTCAAGATATTCCCAAACCAACAAGCTGTGTCCGGATAGCTGAGTGGTTAGAGCCCAAGGCTGTAGCACGAAAGTTTGCGGATCAAATCTCACTGGTTTCAGTGGGATTTGTATCGTGACTTCGGATACCAGTCGACTCACCTTTGCATGAGTACCTGAGTCAAATCAGGATAATAAATCTCGGGCGAGCGCAATGCTAACCATATTGTTTCTACAGTGTACTGTAGTGTACCGTTACAGTCTTGAATGGAGTGCTGTAACACACTTCAAGGCTGCTCCCAACTCCACGTTCTCCTAGTTTGTCCTATTGTTCCAAGTGTTTCAAACTTTTTATCGAGAAACCTTGTTGAGTAACCTTGTTGTCATGTTGTATTAGTAATTTTGGATGTCGCCTGGAAAAAATATCAATTAACCTTAGTTTTAAGCAGTTCCTCGCATCATTGGTACTCCTGGATATTGAGAAAATCTCTCTCCTCGCCTGTATCTGTATGATCGGATGGAGACGAATTAAATCCAGATGGACTTCTTGGAATACCGTTGGGCAAGTTGACATTGCCTCAAAGACACAGACAAAAACCAGTCTTTGCAGTTTGGGTAATTGCCTGACTGTTGTGCTGAGTTCCGTTCTGTCAGCCTAAATTACCGACCCATAGGTGATCATTAGCTTTATTATTGCAGTGTATATTCAGTACAGCATTTTCAGGGTGCATCCCCATTGTTTTCCTAATATGGACCTGGTAGTCATCAGAGCCCTTGTGGCTTTTCGACGTATGGTTTCAATATGTGTCTTTCAGAGTAGTTTTTGGCCTACTGTGATTCCCAAATTGCTTTTCACCTCCATGCCAAGTAATCTAATGCCTCTCAGGTGATCAGGCTCAGGCTTCCTAGTGACTAGTACTTCTTGGGCCTTGGCTGAATTTATGCGCAGCCCCATCTTCCTGCACCAGGTACTATTGATTCGTTGACCAGTTTTGATTCTATTACATAGGGTATCCTCATATTTGCCCCTACTGGTTAAAACAGTGCCATCAGCGTAACCATGGACCTGTCTTCCAGTGTTTGCTAGCCCTTCTAAGAGTTCATCAACTAGCATGTTCGACCTTAATGGTGATAAAAGCAACTGTGGGCAACTTTGAGTAGTGTTCATGACAATAGAATTTGTACCTGTCGGTACCTCTATTTGCCTCCTCTCTAAGATTATGCCCATCCAGAATGTCAGGGTGTTTCTCACTCCGTTGTGGATAAGGGGTTCTCATATGTGGCTGTGGTTGATGCGCTATCGAACGTTCCTTCGATTTCCAAAAACGCACAGTGTTGTTTCCTTTGTTTCTATGGCATCCCGTACTATATCCGCCAACTGATACAGAGCAGTTTTGCTTATGTAGGGAATTGCGCTAGATGTTTCTGTGATTTATTCGATCCTTTGGCAGGATTCCCCGAAGCAACTCCGTTCTGGTTTCGTTACTAAACGGGATTTTGTATCTCAGCCAGTCTCCAGTTTATTTTGCTTGTTAAAGAGTTTTCGGGCTTCTGTTATTATTCTGGCTAGGTTCTTGTTCCACCAAGGTGCGCCTCTTGATTAAGTGGTTATCTATGCCGGGCAGCTGGCCTTACGTGTCACTGACGCCCCTGTTGAGGCCTTCCATCACTGTTTCCAGCTCTATTTCGCTGCTGATGTCACCGCCCAGTTATAAATGAGCCATGTTGTCACTCAGCTCTCCTGCGTCGATATCCAAGTCTATTCTCCTGAGATTCCATATCATGCTATTTGTGACCCGTAATAGAGGGCTCATCCGACACCCTGCAATTCTTGACCAAGCAGCTCATCAGAGCGCTCCAGAGAATTATTTTTAGTACCACTTACCTCGTCTTTGTCAAGAATGTCGGCGTGTTTCCTACGTTACGTAGTTCAAACTTATTACTAAGAATGAATTTGTGAAGTGAAGATTAATGACGCTGTTACCATAAATCTCACGGTGGTCGTTGGCATCGCAGCCGAGGTGAAGTGATACCTCCTTCCTCTTGCAGATGCTCACCAGTTTAATGACTAATTCCAGTGGCATTCTGGGAAGTAGTTGCAATGGTATCGTTGGATCTTGCCTTTTCAATTACCGCAAATAGTCGAGGTTTACCTGGGCTATTTTAATACTCCACTAGCGCTTGGAGCTCTTTCCGCTCGATCCTGCCCTTTCAGCCTCTATGGCTTCTACGATTCATTTGGGGACCTCGGTAGGCTTTCCAACCGATGTATTCTCCGAAGTGTCATTTCTTGGTTTCTCTCTGTGACACATGCACAGGTATGGTGCCAAATTCGTAATTTATGAAGCGGTTATGATTTTTAATTGTCTCCAGGGATCGGTTTTTGCCTTTGCCCCATCCATGCTTCTAAAACCTCACCATAATTGCATGTGGAGATTTATATTTTGAATCGCTATCTCTTTCGGAAAGTAGATGTGTCGCTGGGATATCATCCCCAGCAACTGTATACAACTCTTCCATCATGGCAATTTAGGGATTATAGTTTTAAGTCAAACCCTGCGCCCCGCAGTCTACCATTATGAGACCTGGTCGAGAACATATGCCGGTGAAGACACATCTCCATGACAACAAGGTCCTCAATTATTTCCTACTTCAGAAATATGGTCAGTTGAATGCTCTTTACAGCGTTAAGATTGCCAACGCCGAGTCTACTGACTCCTATCTTCGAATCTAACTTCTCCCGGTTGCCTGCTTAGTCTTGTAAGCTCGATTGTAGGTTGATCTCCGCTTTCTTGGCTGTGATGCTGAAGGCTTAGGGCTTTCCTAAGCCTTTTTAAGGGCCACTTCTGGCTTCAAAACCTCCTTCAGATAGCGCAGATACGATTTAGTACCAGTGCTACTGAGGCCTGCTTCTTTTCTGATACACTGGTTTAACATGTACTCTTGTTGGTCCTTGCTTTCTGTTGGTTATGGTCTTAGCAGTTGGACAATGTTGACCTTGGCTCCACTGCTTCCCAACTTCTTTCTTGTTGCGTGTAGTCACCTAGCTCTAAGTGTTCCGGAAATGTGCTTCCGCCTGGTGGGCCAGTTTGTGTGCGGTACGGTGTCCGGTTTGTTTGTTGCTAATTTTTGTCAATTTTTTTATATGCGCACTCATATGATTCTCATAAGTATGACGGTTAGGATCGACGTGCCAAAGCCCCCGTAGCACGATAGGGTCAAGCTTACTCACTGTAGTGAGCAAGCGTCAGTGGGACTCAATTCGAAAACGGTCACTTCCCCCCTGACTGCAAACTATCCCATGGTTACGGTTCACATAACATCTTGCATTAGGTGAGGTGTTTCTCAACTCCTCAATCTAGATTCTTAGCGTCTTGTTAATAGTAGGGTCACTTCGTACAGGGTGTACGCTTGGCTTCTGGAGAGCCAGATATCAACCTCTGAGAGAGAAAAGTTGGTCCCTAGAAGGCTGATGTAGAATCAGTCACTTTTTGACCCCTCTGGTGACTTGCTTTGCTCTGCTTAAATATTCCGTCTTTGGGTTTCCCAGCTCCGTATCTGTTTTCCTTGAATTATATGTTGTTCTTTGCACAGTTATTCCTGTGGTTCTGTCAGTTTATTTACAAAACCCCCTTTATGCCGGCCCCACAGTTCTCTGTGCTTCACTTGCAACCTCTGTATACAGCACCTTATGTAGTAACTGCTCATTACTGGAATATCTCCTGAGCACGAGGGCTATCCTAAAAGCAGGTTGAAGTGTGTCACAAATATCAAACAAAAAAATCCTTCAATAGATTGAAATCCATATCAATATCTTTCATTTCTTGGAACGTTGTCTTCTACAATTTTTCAGTGGCAGTTCACCCGTACGTTTGTCTGACATGTTCCAAATCATGTTTCCACTCTCCCTTCAAATAGTTGCTCCACTTTCCTGAGTAGAACGAGAAAATGGAAAATTCATTCTTGGGTATCGCTCCCTTTTCAACCTTTGCCGAGCTTGTCGTCATTGCGAGAACCATATTCCAGCCCCCGGCATATTCCTTACAACGACCCCGTGAATACCTAATTTCACTTAATGTGAATTGTTTATGCTGAATTTTAAAAAATATGCTCCTTACGAGTCCTGCTCCTTTCCGCCGTCATCCTGAACACCAAATCCAATATCAGAATGATGTAATCAAACATTTTAAAGCTTTTCTGCTCATTTGTGCCACTCCTCGGGCCCACGCAAGGCACCAAGGTATGCTCGAGGCCGCAGGGACGAGTTCATTGTGAGCATTTTCAAGGAGGAGTCCTGATTGCTTTAACTGAAAAATTGTTGCGAATGAATAATAACGTGGTTTGCTTTCATCTCAGCAGCTATTCATTCATTTATGCAGTGAAGTCAGGCATTTATTTATGGAAATTAAGTTTATGATTGCTGCCTTCTGCATGGTATACCCGAGAAGCTGCGAATCGGCTACTGTTAAGTAATCTGTTCGCACCGGGCCGACATTTTTACGGCCAATGTAAATGAACAAATTCTGAGAGCCGTGATGGTTTCCAACATGTGAATTAATTGAAATTTGAAGTGGCTGCAGAAGAATTGAGTGGGATTTTATTGGAATTTCGCTGGAAATGATTATGTTTTATTTTATGGAATAGAACTTGAGGGTACGAATAGCTTTCGGTGTTTGATATAACGAGATACCCGAAAATACAAGTGGACTTGAAATGGAATATCATAGGGAATTGCTCTTGAAAGTGAAATTAAAATGAGCCTTCTGGATAGGGATTTGTTTTATTGGAAATCTGGAGTCGAGCACGAGAGTGATGACATGCCAGTCTTATATTTGGTTCAGCTTTTTCCTAGTAATCCGTGATTTTTGACTCCATTTCATATTTTCTTGATCAAATTTTGTAGCTTCGCAACTGCATATTATTTTCGGGCCGGTATTGCCAGATATTCTGTTGGGCAGCTTAGAAGCATTGCACTCCGGAGTTATTCGTTGACAAGATGTTTTTTACAAATTTGAACCCTTTTTGAAGCTCTATTTTAGTAGATTCCACTACCTCAAAATCAGGCTTCACTTTTCAGACAATAGACAGGACAATATACAGGAAGAATCTACCTCTTCCTGTGTTGATATTTCAACTCTCAGTGAAATCTAGTCTTTTAACTAATGTTCATTTGCAGGTCATCCTTTGGTTGGATGTGCGCCCTCGCTTGAATAGATCCTTTCATTGGGTTTCATAGTCTGCTCATGCCCACAAATTTTCATTTCAATAGCAATTCCAAAAAAGTAGTTCAGGAGACAGTTTTTCTGCGTATAAGGACGATGCATGCGAGCATTATTAGCTCCTGCGTTTAAAGAGGCGAAAATAGCGATTACTTTCAGCGAAGTCCGGATCGGCTGGGTCAACTATCGACTGCAATAGCAGATATTTCTGAAAAGGTACTTTAGATGGTTGGAATTTGGGCACATTATTAGCTCCAAGATCCAACAGTCTGCTTTGCAGTCAAATAAGTAACGTCGATAGGGCATACACTGTTGCCAGCGGTCTGGTGTTCTGAAAAGCAGTCAGCACTAGACTATTGGCAAGCGGCTTAGAACCTGGGGTGTACCCTCCCCCCCCCACCCTCAGAGATCGTCAGCGATCTTTAGCGGGTCGCTCACAATACGGGGGGTGATGTCGCCGAGGTACCAAAGTTAGTAGTTCTGACCCTGTTCTGCAGTGAACCTGCATCCTAGGTCGTTGCTTTGAGAAAGGGTCGCCATGAAGACTCAACCCCGAATGACCTGCATACGTGGAAACACACTGGGAGTCCTCGGAGTCGTCGACCGCTCTCTACCGAAGTCGACGGGATAATGTGAGCCTAGCTTTGCCAAGTTGGTAGTTGAAAAGTGTATCAGGAGTCAACCCCTTCGGAATCCTGGTGAGGTAGTGTACATTGAACCGCAATTAGTAGGCCGCGTTGCCCCGAGCGAGCGCTGCTCCGTTCGTGAGTAGCGTAATCAATTAAGTTTAAGTCTGGCCTCAGTGAGCGGTAGGGGCTTTGTCTCCCACCTTTGACTATTTCGGCCTGCTCCCTTGTATACCGTGTGGTGGTGAAATTTCCATGGTGCACAAAGAGTAAGAAACCACAAAAAAAACCACGAAATATTATGAAAAGAAGAGCTAACTGCATTTGGCGCTGAAATACCCGCCTTACAAAATAACGCGGCTGCCGGTGCGGAAACGGCAACTCCAATACGATGCAGTATCCTTATTCGGGGAAAAGCCCAGCTCAAAATCGCTGGACCTAAGCAGATGGATTCAGACACGAACCGGGTGGAAGTGCAGTCGCCCGTCCTGACTAAAGCCGAAGAAGAAAGGCTTATCAGCAAATGAGCGCCAGTGGGGAAGCGTATGCAGTCGGCAACATTCCTCCAAAAGAACGGCAACAAAGGTGACAAAACGGTCTGATGGTATTGAAGGATACCGCATATCTCTCTACAGACGGCTATGGATTGCAGTGAAAGACGCGTGCGAAGCAGAAACAGCCACTCTCTCAACGGAAACATTGTAACTGCCAAACGGATGACCGATAGTCCACTGTAAAGCGAACTTGGGAAAAAGTGGAAAGAAGAAGACGTGTCTGAAGAAGACTTTATCCAAGTAATTTCCAGGGCCCCAAGAAAAAAAGAAAGGAGAAAGGGAAAGAACATGTTACGCCTTCAGAGACTCGTTTTTTGAAAGACAAAGAAGCTGCAAATTGAAGACAGGTAACAGAAAAGACAAGGAAACTAAGAAGAACTAGACGTGGTCTTTAGAAATTCGAAATCTTGACTGCCTCAAAGACAAAGCCGTGGCTGAACCCAACGCATGGCGAGATTGATTACTTCCTTATTTAACTTCTAAGTCGGTGTGGAGCGTTTCAGTATTACCTGCTCAAGATTGGAGAGGCACAATCTGCTGATTGTGTATTTTGTAATGGAGTGGCGGATGACGCCGAAGACACATTTTTCTCTCGTAAAAGTTGGAATCGCTTTTGTCAGCACCTTTATGCAGACACTGGGAGCTCTCCTCTGATAACATTGTCTGAGTGACGCTGAGGATCACTAGCAGATGGAGTCGCGTTGCGCATTACGTTCGGATTCTTCTTGATGCGACCGGTGGAGAGACCGAATGGAAAGGGTTTCCCTGAACTAACAACTCCTTTCTTCCACTCCTCACCCTTTGGTGTAAGGAATTCCTTGATTGAAGGTTCCCAAATCCGGAAGAGTGGGAGAGCTAGCCAAACGGTTCCAAGCTAATTCTCTGATAACAGGAGGTGTGTGTAAACTCATTCATCTATCCTTTGTAAAAAAAATTGTACACGAACAGTATGAAGATCTACAGCGTACACCCTACGCGTTACGAAGAGTGGAAATCAGCGAAAAGAATACGCGGAAATGAAGCCATTTAGAAAGGAGCGAAGATCCTCGACAGTGATTTGACAGGAGCGCAAATAGGTGGTGCATCTAGCCTAGCCTTCCAGTAGGGAAGTTCAAATCATTGGTGAAAGGGCTGGATCTTACTTTGCAACTACCAGAAGCAATATCTTCCGAAGGAGGGAAATGAAATGGATGATAGACATCACTTTAGTTAGTCTCATCGTTGTCAATAGTCCCTAGGTTTCGGAATAAAGCAATATTCAGAAATAAATTGGTTCCGGAAATCAGCTGTAAGATGGTTGCCGGCAAGTTTGGTCAGAGTTCAAACTGGCTTTCATTCAAATACTACCCTCGAAAGAAATGCAAATGAGAAGACTTTGCACGTGTACTGATTACCATGAACAAGAACCAAATTTTCGGCCAAACTCTGAAACCGAAAATCCAGACAGAAACCAATAAAAGCCGAAAGCGAACACTTCAGGTGACTATGTGTGGAAGCTGACTCGAACCCCTGACCGAATGACGAAATAATGGACTCCACCGCGCCCTAATTTGCTACATTGCTGTGGAAACATTCTGAACATTCTGAAGAAACTAATAGTTATTATCTGAGCGACATATTATGGCGCAAAATATCACGTGTTGCACCGTGGTTAAATCTCAGATGAATTTGAGATCCAAAATGGAGTCCGCCAGGGTTGCATCTTATGACCGATATTATCTCTTGTTGTTATCCTTGGCATTCTCAATTCTGCCTTGCTCGGAAGACGTGATGGAGTTCAATGGACGATGATATTTTTCCTCAAACGCCTCTATCACGCTGATGACATATGTTTGCTCTCTGACCGGGTCAGGCCTCTCACCCATACGCAATGTGATGGGAAGGCGGAAGTGACAGTGGAACTCACTCTCAGATGATGGCGGACGTGTAGGTCGCCCCAAGAGCACAGAGCAAAAGAGGAGGACTGTGGGCATCTCGGGAAGTCTTGGGAGAAGGTAGAGTGCATTTCAGGTAACCGCGAACGATGGCGCACTTAACACATGATAACATCATGGAGCATATGTTGAAGTCACAGGGGATATGGACTGCAGTTGAAAAGGTGTTAATAGCCATCTATGAAGGCGGCCATCCACGATCCGGCACAAAACGGTCCACAGTCCACTCGGCGGGCTGCTGGACTGAAAACACCATCCACGTGCCGGCAAGCTGGACAGCACCATCAGTTCAACTTTGGCCGTAAATGGCGTTGAGATGCGAATTTGAGATATTTTTGTGTTTGAACGTTTTCCAACAGATAGACTAGCTGCATCCCACCCGTATTCCCATCGCCGATCAAGTTTGAACTGTTCAAACGTACCTGAGAGGCCGGCCTTAAGAAGAAAAAAGTCAGTCGGAAAAAGGAACGGGATCACTGGTCAACGTGGAGGTCGCCCATCGGGAACCGAGACAACGTGAAATTGAATACTTTAATCGACTATGTGAGGAAAACGATAATGTCGAAAATTAAAGCTAAATGCTGTCTGTCGAGGTCTAGCCATACCTACATCAACACTTACTCATACATTGCTTTTTCAAACCATTCGGCGTGCGGATCTCATGCCCTGTGGGTTCACCCTTAGTTCAAAGGTGACTGCCTGATGGTTGCTGGATGTGAAGTGTTCGCAAACTGGCCAGAACATATGTCATGCCAGCGCAGTCCTGACAAAAGTCAGATCTACAATTGAACCGGACCGCCCTTTCCGATAGGTGTTTACATCGCCTTTGCTGCGCAGAACTGTATCTAACTGGGTGAATGATTCCAATAGCTGCCACGTTAGTCTCTTTGCTGCCCCACTCATTAGCCGACACATTAAGGTCACCGATTGTCACCCTTGGACTTCGTCCCCTTGCGTGGAAAACAAAATTACTTAGCAGGTCTCCAAATTAAGACAATTTGACGCTTAGTGGGACATAGCAGCTGTACGCGAATATACTGCTTATTTCTGCCTCAAGAAAGCCAGTAGCTGCCTGATCCTGGTATATTATATGGTTTGGCGACCACAGTCATTTAAAGCACCTCTTTAGTGAGATCTGCTCTCTTAGACGGCAAACAAGCCATCCAATTCGAACTCTTCCTACGCCCAGCTACTTCTGCGCTGCTTGCGCTAGTAGTCGGTTGAGTACAGTCATAAGCTTTTCTTAGATTCTTCGGATTGCTCCAACTTGAATTGTTGTTTCCAAGCAGTGCAGGGTTCTTCACTGGATGTCACCTCATCGAAATCCATGTTCTGTGTATATATCTTATGCTTTCCGGATCGTGCCGTGACATTTTCCCCAAGCATGTTTATAACACTTGGTTACGAGAGCAGTTTTTCCCATTCTAGATTTCTTCAGCTCAGACCCGAGGTCGTCTTTCTGGGTTCTTCGGGTTTTGCTAACACTTCCATCTATATCACTGTGACACTGTTCGGACTACAGGTTTCGGCTTCTTCTTAGGTGCTCTTTCTTCCTCCTGCGGCCTAGTGTAAAGCCTCCTAGCCATTCTGGTCATTTTTTTAATGGCTTGCTTCACATTGTAATTTCTTCGGATCAGGGCTCTGTTCTCGGTGAGTCTTGGCCCGATTACTCCTTTTCGAGACTCTTTCAGCTTTGTCATTCGTCTGTTTGCTTGTCACCCCCTCTTCAACAGAAGTGGTTACTTCTATTAATGCGAAATATAAAATATAAATATGAAATGATGAACTTAAGGGTAGTCCCCATACACGCAAAAGGAGGGTGTACAATACATAGCCACTTGGGGTATTAAATGAAAGGCCTCAATTAGTACTTTTTGGAGCAGGTATTTTTTTAACATTGTTTACAGCATGTCCTTAACAATTAGATATTTACTCCACAGGCTTCATATTTTAGTTACTACTAGCTGATCCTGGCTGGTTTGTTCTGCCTGTGTATCTTTGCCATTTGAAGGCCATTTAGTATTTCTGAATATGTTGTAAAAGTTGTTTGGAGTTTTGAGTAGCTCCAGCAATATGAGTTAGAAGTGACTCTGGCGGGTGGTGGCGAATTGACACTGCCAGTCAAAAAGCATATGGCAGACATTTCCTACTGAAACTTCGAAGCATGTGGTCACCGTGGTCACCCCATCTTAGAAAGTTAAGGCGCTGCAAAAGGGGAACATTTTGATATCATCATGGTAAAACTTGACCTGCCGATTCTGCCACCGGAAGGGAAGGAGGTAAAGCGATAAGGACTAGGAAAGTCCCTTCTTTTTACCCCGCTTAAAACCCATACCGGTCACTGCTCCTTGAAAGGTTGCGGTGCCTAGAAAAGAGGCTTTTTTTGAAAGATTAAAAAGCTAACCTAATAAGGTAGGGCAATCATCGTTTCGATGTGCAAGGGGAATTACAGAGGGGTTGCCCTTTGACAAATCGAACTTCACCAATGATGATATTAAATTAGGGGAAAGTCGCCGCTGCAATTTTTCAACGGGCTTTGAGAAAGAAAATCTCTGGCTTTCCCATTAATACTCTCCTTTCCGTTTTGTGGAAAGGGGTTCAAAGTCAAGGTCTAGCTTTTTGACAATTCGCGATGCCATAACTTTTTAAGGGTGGTTGTCGCAATTTCATAATGGTGTAAGAGAGAGGGAACTGCGTCCTTTCTCCTTAATGTGGGAGGGTTGAAAATTAAAACCCGTATTAATTTTTTTTCCAAAAAAGCATCTATGTATCGAAAGGCCTACCACAGCCTTAATTGGCGCCGTCCAGTTTTGGGCGCTAACTAGGGTTTCCTCTGCAAAATAGGAGTGTTCCCCCTAAGGGACTTTTTGTTGATTTAATTGATTATTTAGTCGTCCATCAAATTCTCGTATATAGGAAAATAAAGCCACCATTCCCCAGACAAAAACTGTCAACAGCCAGAAACTCCGCAAGAGAGCACCCTCCCCTCAAAAGGTGCCTTTTTTCAATCAATATCTCCAAGTTTTAATTAAATTTCAATCAGTTCAGCCCCATTTCACCGGCAGATCCCAAGACGCTGGACATCAGTGAAATTACCTTATCTAATCCCCATTATGAAAGTTGCTTCTAATGACAAGTCCAGACGATACGGTTTTCAGACAATGAATGGGTCATTCTTACTATGTCATTAAGGAAGCGTAACGAATTGGCTTAATTATGCATCTTTAATGGAAAGCGTTTTGGAGCAAAGTAATTTCGTAAATATTTTCTTTGCTCCTAATTTTCAAAGAAGTTTCTAACACTTTGAATTGGAGATGGTCTATCTCCTTCGCCCTTCGTTAGTATTGGATGCAATTAGGCACTGGATTTCGCTCTCATTAGGCTTGCTAGGGATTACGTAGATAAGAAAGGCGTTTAGACAGGATGTAGTCTGACTGGGATGAGCAGAGAATAAGGTAGTACATCATTTTGTCATCAAAGAGATTGGACTGACATTTAGGACAAGTAAGTGGCTAGACCAATTTTATATTGAACCAGAGGTTTTCATTTCTGAAGAATCGCAATTTGATAGTAGTTAGCCCCCGGAGCAGCTTGGAAAGTACTTATTTCATAATCATGTGTTTAGGAAAAAAAACGAAAGGTAAATGAAAGAAATTTCAAAATGGAAAAAAGCAGCGAGTAGAAGAAGAGGAAGGGGGCAAAAAATAAATAAACCGAATTCAAGAAAAGGGAAGTGAGAAGAAAACGGCGGAATTGGGTATTCGTCCCCATGGATGGACTCGAAATGCTCTCAAACCCCCACCTATCGTACGAAAACATGTTTTTTTCGGGTCCACCTTTTGGTCGTTTTTCCTTGACATCCACATTTACACCAATCTTAGCAAGTGGCTTTCAACTAACTCGAATTACATGTCCATACCATCGAAGACGTCTCTCTCGCAGTTTTTCCAAGATTAGTGCAAGCTTATATCTTAGATCTCCTAGTTTCAGATGAAGTCACGGCGTGCTACATCACTGATCCAACGCAACATCCGTGTCTCCATTACCACGTGGCAGCGTTCATTGTCTTTGATAGTCACCATAAAATTTATTTGTTCTCACATGCACAATGTTTCGCGCGCAAGTAGCGCGCGTATTTTCAACTGAAATGTCCAAAGTAGATCTAAGTCCCTTAGTTGTAGAAGTTCAAGAATTTAAGAAAGCATGGAGGAAGAAGCAGAAGAGAATATAAGTTATGTTCTGGATTTGGTAGCCTATTTCACATTAGACGTTGGCGTTTTAAGACTATTTCGATTCAGTTGGGTATCCCCACTTTTGAACGAGGTGTTCATGCCATCAATAGGACAAAAATGGAAGGAAATCCAAGTAGAAATATGGCTGACGTATGTTGATGCCTAATGATTGTTTTCCAGGCCAAATTGAATAACATGTTGAACACAATGTAGCCAAAGGTGAGACACTAAGTGTAGGCTTCTCAAGAAAACCCACGACTTCCATTGCAGAGAACCGGCAACAATAGGAATTACCTACACCACCGTGGCCCGAAGCTAGGGTGTACCTTCGAAAAGTTTAACGCCTTTAAAACAGAAATGAGTATGCTATTCCAGCTGAAAACAAGCTGAGGTAGCGAGGGGGTAGATAAAGCAGTATCCCTGTCGACCAAATCAACACCAAGTGGCCAAGGAAAACCTTCACGTGGTCCTTCTGGTCGTGATACAGAAAGCGAATGCTCCAAAGCCTTAAGTGATCAGATCCAAGTCTGTATCTGAAGTGGCCTCAACAGAGGTTATCTGGTAGCATGGGAACCGGGATAGCCCCCCGAATTCATATGCCTGAGAGAATTTCTAGAGCATTCACTCTTGTTCCAGTTATTTGCAGTTGGCCGGCAGTGGGGGTTTCATGGGGCTGTGTTTACATCCGCATCGCTGCTAGATTACTTCGCGCTGCAAGCGTCGAGTTACTCTCTACAACTTAGGTACCAGGCGTGGAATTGCACTGTACAACTCGTGCCAGTCTATGACCGTAGAGGACTGTCTCATTATGCCGACAGGGCAGGTACTCACCTGAAACCACCAGGTCTTGGCGGGGTTTGGCATTCACCTAAAGTATCGCTTGCTTTTGTAGAAGATGACTAAAAGGAATCAAGGTTAACAACTTGTAAATTTCGAACCTTTGGGATTATTTGGAGAAAGACATATCTTTTGGCTACGACGTCTTCTATTTACGACGATTGCAAGCTAGGTTTTTTTTTTTTAAATTTTCCTAGGGAATTTTGAGAATTGAAGCGATTGCACTTATTAAGATTGTTTATACTGCACAACTTACCATAGCTGAAAAGACTTAGTCTGTACCACTTAAATATTGATTGTATGTGAACATGAATTGATTTACACTAATAAAGCTATCTATCTATCTATCTATCTATTTACAACGGTTTTGGATTGGATTGTGGAATGTGCGAACACTTCTTAACGTCCGCTTGCTTCGACTTAAGTGAGGATCTCAGCCTTACAAGCTGTATATTCTCGATCTAAGAGAGATAATGTAGAATTCTGAGAGACAGGCGACTAGACCGAGAGAAAGTGGGATAGAGATTTTTGGGCTAACAAGCTGCGATTTTCAAATGGCCACCATGCCTCAGAGGCGGACTGATTTTTCAGCTGCAACCTTTATTTTCGAAAAATGTTTATGATTGAATTTTGTAACGCGTTGAAGTTCCTCGACAATGGTATTGTGACTTTTCACAATCAAATTTTGTGGAGAATTTTTGGGATGCAGACTGCTCATAATTGGGTTAAATGAGGTGAGATGTTCTATTCTGGTTAGACTGCCAGAAGTAAGCCCAAATGCGGTTTCGGACCGATGCTCACCGCATCGATTCTTCGCGCCATCGGACAGAATGTTAACAAGGTATCTTCTGAATGTGCGAGACAGGAAAAGCGCAGATGTCGGTCTCAAGTAAAGTTATTACTATCGGCACATCGGAGGTAAGAACAGCCGATGGTGAAATCACCTTCGATGCACTGAGCCTGGCACGAGGCTGGCGCGCGCTTCCTTTCCTTCTTATTGTTCCAATCGATGGGCGAAATCACGTCCGGCGCAGTTTCAGCTGGGGGCACAGTTATTTGGCGGCGCATCGGAGGCAAGAACCGCCACTGTATTGCCGGTGCTGAAATCGCTTCCGACGATGCAGTCACGGTTCTTGTCTTCGATGTGCCGCCTCAACAACTTCAGGTTAGTAACATATTGGGGTAGATGTGGATGATGAGCAGGTCCAGAGGTTTCCACTGTAAAGACTGAAACGATCAATGGGTAGTAGGCGAAGCCTACCATCAAGAAAATTAAGGATTAGCTTACAGAGGAACGGAGGAAAAGTAACTCATTTGATTGACAAATTGCAAGTCTTGGGCTGTATCATTAATGTAGCACTACTGGCTGATCATTAGTGATCTGTTCGAAGATTATGGGGAGGTTAGAAGGGCAAAGATAGGTCTGGCTATCGGAAAGGGAGGATTTGCACTGTTTTTCGAAACCAATTGCATATTGGCCGTTCACATTCAGTTTGCGTAGAATAGTATTGTTTGATATCCGCTATTTTTATTCATTAGAACCTGCCAGTAATTGACTGCTTAACATCATGGACGTCTCAGGTATTTCAGCCGGAGATTATTGATTTTAAAACAAAAATTCCAACATTGCGTTGCGGAATAAATAAATAATAAATAAATAATAATTCTTTCGAAGGGAAGATAACGCTAAAAGCTCCTTACTGTTAGGTCAGGTTACATGTCAGATTAGGGTAAACTCAGAACTGCCAAAAAAGGGATATAATGGATACTGATATATAAAAGGTCAAATGATCAAAGTATTTACTTTCAACATATGTGCCTTAGCTTTCCAACACCGCGTCATCTGCTTTATTAGAACCAAGATGAAAGGATTTTAGATTCCGGGCTAACCGAAAGTTACTCGGTCTATTGCTTTGATAGATACTGCGCTGTACTAGCTAGGTCAACCGCTGGAGGCGCCTTCAGCGATTCTCTCACTACGTGAGCACCAAGCGATTGTCTCCTTTTTATATCCTCTGTGTATTTCTTCTAACTACTCTGCTGTATGAAGGTTTCCTCGACAAATTATCAGAAGTCCTAACCGTATTTTTATTCTCTCTTATTTTCATTTTCTGTGATGACTTTAATATTATTATGCTCTCTTGACGTAATACACTCGGCCTTTGATTCCCTCGCAATATCTCCTTCTACACTTAATTATCTTTATTTACTTTCATAAATACCTGAAACACCCTCGAATTCATTCTATTCAACAATCACTTACATCGCACTCTAAATGTTATCCTCTCCAACCTTCCTGTGCGTTGCTCCTATTACGTCGCTCCTGAAGTTCAATATCTCCTCTTCCCCTATAATTATTATTATTATTATTTCTCGGTCATATATCCAATAGTTAGTCCCGAAAAAATCTGCCAGCGTTGAAGCCTCTTTGGAGTGCAGAAACCTGAAACCATTCTGGCCTCACATGTACGACTCCCGCAATCCCACTCAGCACTCTCTTCCCTCAGGGATCGTCAACGATCCTTCATGGGTCGTTTACGATACGGGGAGTGGCGTCCCCGAGGTGCCCGAGCAAGTAGTTCTGACCCCCTAGCTGGCATAATACTTGCGTCCTAGGTAGTAGCCTCGAGAAAGTTTCTCGGTGAAGAGCGAACTGCTAATGACCGATACACGCCGGGACACACTGGGAGTCCCCGGAGCCGTCGACAACTCCCTGTCGACGTCGATGGGGTGATGTGAGCCTAGCTCTGCCAAGGTGGTAGTTGTGGCGTGTATCGGGAGCCAGCCCCTTCGGGACCGTGGTCAGGTAGTGTGCATTGAACCGGTGTTAGTAGACCGCGTTGCCCCGAGCGAGCGCTGATCCGTCCGTGAATTCCGGGATCAGCTAAGCGTATGTCAGGCCTCAGGGAGCTGGGCTAGGGGCTGTGTCCCCGAAGGTATACCCGTTCCTGACTATTGCAGCCCGCTCCCTTGCACACGATGCGCTGGTAAACAACTCAAATGGAGCAAAAAAACGAACGAAACGAGGAGATAGTGGAAATGGAGAGTGAGCTGACTGCGTTTATTCGCAGCACGAAAATGCGCCGTTCGCCCCAGCGCCCAGCGAAGGACGCAACAAGGGCTGAAATACCCGACGAGACATCGGGACGCGCAGACAGAGAGAAAGACTCGGAAAGTGATGCAGCACCTGCAATACAGATAGGAACCCAGACCATACAGCACAGTGCTGTAATTGAGGAAAGAGGCACAGTGGACACTGTCGAAACTAATAAAATGGTTTCGAATATAAGCCGAGTGGGAGGACTGTCGATTACTCTGGCGCAAGCGGAAGAGGAAACACTTATTAAAAAATGCACGGCAGTTGTGAAGCACATGCGATCTTCGACGTTCCTTCAGAAAAACGTCGGTAAAGGGGTGAAAAACGGGCTAATGGAACTGGAAGAGTTCTTGGACAGGATTTTATACTATAGGCGAACATGGAAAGTAAGACAAAATCCGCAGGAAGCAGAAACAACCGCGCTTCCCGAGGAGAACACCACGAGTACCACACGGATCGCTGACAGCCCATTGCAGAGCGAACTTGGTAAAAAACGAAAGGAGGAAAGGACATCTGAAGGAGACTTCACTCAGATACTCTCCAGGGCTGAAAAGAAGAAGGCGGAGAGGATCAAAAGACAACAACACGTCGCGCCATCAGAAAACCCTCTGCCTAAAACTAAGGCGGACACGAAGGACGGAGTGCCAAAAGAAAAGGTGGGGAGACGAAGGAGGACTAGACCGCCAGCTTTGCTTATTAAGCCGACGGAAGGCAAGACTTTTGCGGAAGTCCTCAGCGAAATCCGTTACAAAATCAAGCCCGAAGACAACGGAGCGGAGGTGTCTTCCATACGTAAAACGAAGGGTGGTGGAGTCTTAGTCGAACTAGGCCCGAAGACTATAAATAAAGTCACGTTCTGTGAAGCAGTCAAGGGGCTTCTAGGAGAAAAAGCTTTGGTTTCCAGCCTGACACCCACGTGTGCTTTAGAAATCCGAGACCTTGACTGTCTCACGGAAAAGAACGAGGTAGAAGAGGCCATCAAACGCGAGGTAACCAATGTCCGGATTGGTATCACCTCCGCAAACTCCCGAGGCCAAAAACTCGCTGTATTGGAAGTTGCCGAGCAATACGCGAGGAAGCTTCTAAACAGCGGGAAAATAAGAATTGGTTGGGTAGTGTGTAGGATACGAATTCGGGCCACCCCAACCAAATGTTACAGATGTTTGGACTATGGGCACACATCTGCAAACTGTCGGGGACCTGACAGAAGGGCAACATGCCGTGAATGGGGTCAGGCTGGCCATAAAGCGAACAGCTGCAATGAAAAGGAAAGCTGCGTCCTATGCAGGGACCGTGGCGCGACTGATGAGAGCATTGCGCACACTGCGGGATCGGGGCGGTGTCCAGTTTTCAGAGCAGAACTGGAAAGAGCTAGGATACGGTCAACATGATTCGCATCCTACAAATCAATATGCACCGGAGTGCAACCGCTCACGAGTTGCTAGCGCAGTTCGCTGCGGAGACCAAAGCTGATTTAGTACTCATCAGTGAGCAGTACCGAAACAAGGGCCCAGTTTCATGGCACCCAGACATATCAGGTACCGCTACCATCTGGGTTCGGGACGGCACCCTCCTGGGGGTTCTTGCCCAAGGCCGAGGGGACGGCTTTGTCTGGATTCGGTGTTCAGGGATAACGTTTTTTAGTGTCTATCTTACGCCGAATGAGACGATGCCGGACTTTCGTCGGAGGCTTGAGGCTTTGGAGGACGCTATCTTAAGCACGGATGGGCGGATCCTGGCCGGAGGTAACTTCAATGCTAGGGCACTTGAAAGGGGCATGCCTCACACAGATTCCAGAGGGAAACGACTTCTGGAAATGGGGGCGAGAACAGGACTGGTAGTTCTAAACACCGAATCCACCCCAACGTTCCGTCGCCCGGGCTGCGAAGGAAGCATTCCAGACGTAACCTTCGCATCGGAATCACTGGTGTCGCTGGTGGACGGGTGGCGAGTTCTGGAAGACTTTTCGGCAAGTGACCACCAATACATTGCTTTCGAAGTGGTGGACACAAACTCTCGGTGTGCGCCACCCCAGCGATCCTTCTGTGTATGGAACGTCGCGAAAATGAACACCGGGAAGTTTGTCGAAACTCTGGGAACAGGTGGGGCCACGCTGAAGGGTACTCCTGGGGGCGGTGGCGCTGCTGCTGACACTGTCGTAAATTCAGTTATGAACCTGATAACGACGGTCTGCGGAGCCTCCATGCCCAGGAAGACATCGAGGCGCGGCAAACCTTCCATGTATTGGTGGACAGTGGAAATCGCAGAGCTCCGGAAGGAATGTCACAGGCTCCGCCGCTTAACACAACGTCTAGGCGACCGGGAGGAGGCATGTACCATAATGATGGAGTACAAATCAGCCAAAAGGAGACTCTGCAACGCAATAAACAAGAGCAAAGCTCGCTGCTGGCAAGATCTGATCGACGAGGTGAATGGGGATCCGTGGGGACTCGGTTACAAACTTGTAACCCGAAAAATCGGGGCTCTGCGGAAACCCTGTTCACTTAAGGTCGAGCAGATGGACCGCATTGTGAGGGCACTCTTCCCTGCGCACCCCGTATGGGATGGTGACGTCGGCGCGGAGAGCGCAGAAGACTGTCCACTTTTCTCTGTAAAAGAGTTGGAACAGGCAGTCCTCTCTATGAAAAACAAGAAGGCGCCAGGACCCGATGGTATTCCAGCAGAGGTGTACAAACTGGTATTCCAACACCGGCCAGACCTACTGCTCGGCGCATTCAACGCTTGCCTGAAAGAGGGCATTTTCCCTGCTCGTTGGAAAGTTGCGAGGCTTGCGCTGATCCCTAAAGGGAAAGGCGATCCCGAACTGCCGTCTTCATACCGCCCACTATGTATGCTTGATACTGCTAGACCCGCTGAAGCGATACGCGCTGCCGGAGATTTATCTCCCCGGCAGTTTGGTTTTAGGGCAGGGAGATCGACAATTGATGCTGTCATGCAGGTCGTGGACGCCGTTCGACGAGCAGAGGCACATAGCCGCCGAACTCGACGGGTGGTGCTCCTCGTAACGCTTGACGTCAGAACGCCTTCAATTCCGTAAGATGGAAAGACACTCTAGGCACACTAGACAATAGCTTCAACGTGCCGAACTATCTCTTACGGATTTTGAGGGACTATCTGAGGAACCGCTCCCTGCTCTATGAAACACTAGAGGGTCAAAGGTGGATGGAGGTCACATCGGGGGTAGCACAGGGATCCATCCTAGGGCCGGACCTCTGGAACGCTATCTATGACAGTCTGCTTAAACTCGACATGCCAGAAGAGTCGCGCCTGGTCGGCTACGCAGATGATGTCGCAGCGCTTGTTGCTGGACATGGCATGGTTTCAACCTTGCACTGGAAAAAACCGAAGTAGTCATCCTGACTAAGAAGAGAATTCCAACCCTGCGTCCCATATCGTTCGGCGAGTCGATCATCGAGTCAAAATCGGCGGTAAAATACCTCGGGTTGACTCTTGACTCAAAGATGAGCTTTTCTAAGCAAATCCAAGCAGCAGTGAACAAGGCTGCGGCTGGAGTTTCGGCGTTAAGTAGGCTAATGGCAAACATTGGGGGTCCTACGTCTAGTAGGCGACGTCTCCTGATGAGCTCAACGCAAGTACAGAGACGGGGAGCTTTACGGGTGGCGTCTGCGTACCGCACAGTCTCTGAACCGGCCGTGATGGTAATCGCGGGAGTTATCTCCGTTGCCCTTCTTGCTAGGGAGTGTCAGGCCATATACAGGCGCAAGGGAGATGAGCCAAGGGAAGTGGTTGCTCGCGAAGAACGGCAACACACTCTAGACGAGTGGTAGCTCTCTTGGCAGAATGAAACTAGAGGCAGATGGACTGCGCGGCTCACCGGCAACTTAGGTGCGTGGCTGAATCGAAAGCATGGTGAGACTGACTATTTCCTTACCCAATTTTTAAGTGGGCATGGAAATTTTCAGTCTTACCTGCACAAGATTGGAAAGGCGCGTTCTCCGGATTGTGTGTTTTGCAATGGAGTTGTGGACGATGCCCACCACACTTTTTTTTCTTGTGGAAGCTGGGATGGGGTTCGTCAGCAGCTCTATTTAAACACAGGGGATCTCTCTCCAGACAACATTGTGGAAGAGATGCTGAGGACTGCTGATAGCTGGAACCGTGTTGCCCATTACGTTCGGGCCCTTCGCACTCTCTCCCTTTCATCAAATTCGTGACTTCCTCTGCTAACTCCCCTCAAATATCTTATGATTTATAATACTTTACCACTACTTTTCCTCAGTTTATGTTCTTTCTCCTCCCCCCACGATTGAATGCTTTCCGTCCCGTATCTCTTGCCATCGACGACCTTACCACTTTCCCTGTCGAGTTTACTCATTGGTAATCTTCTCACCAATGTTGGTCCTGATCACGACGGTCTATTTAACCTACTTTGGATTAAAACAGCTCAGTTCCCTCTTCTTTCTGCCGAAAATTTTCAAGAACAGTCTAGAAGAAAGTCCTTTTCTCAGCCTGTGAAAAGAGACTCTCACCATCCCTATTCAGAAATGTAGCGATCGCACTGTTGCTGAGAATTGCCGCCCTATTTCACCCCTCTCCCCAAAATCCCTCAAAAAGTTGTGTTCCGCTATATCATCACATATGGACTGTGTCTCTCTTTCTCTACTATTAAACCACTTTGGTTCGTTGTTATTCACCTAATTGACTAGCGTTAAAGGGAAGCAAGTGTAACTCGATGTGCTACTCACTCTATTCTCTTGATCGACATTTCTTATCATATTAGAACCACACTGAAGACCTCGGAGTCACTTTGAGTCATAAACTCCGCTTCGACACGTACTGCCTCGAAGTCACGATTCGTCCTGGAAAATTGTTTTGATACCACGTTCCTGATCTTATTTTGATTTCAAATTTTTTTTTGTTCAAAAACTCGTTTCTCCATGAGGGTTAGTCCTGCTGCCTAAACTCTCTTAACCCTCCCTTCGTACAATAACACGAAACCTATCTGGGCTTATGTACCTTTCTCAAACTTTCTATGAGTCTGATGGCCTATTCGTCCCTTATGTAATCACTTGTCGCATCACATCTTGTAATACAGGCAGTGTAGACATTTTCAACGTGTCCTTCGAGGAGCCCGAAATCTATTCCCATTTTCCGATTCGAAGACTATGTCGATGTTACGACGCAGAACAGCTTGATCCTGGCTCTTCCTCCTGCAGAAATTTTGATCATAGGTTTTGCTTTGAGGACAGTATATCAATGGAGTATATCCTGTTCACTGCCCACTTAAAAAAAAAATGAATGCTATATTAAGAATTTTGAGAGAGTTGATTTTGCGACTGGCAAGGACTAATGAGTCTTTGAAAACCTGAGGCAAAGTTGGTTGGTCAACTCGAGAACTGAGGAATTCTGCTTGGTGTTTAACGATCAGGGCTTACGACCGAAATATATGAAAAAGGATTTACCTTAAGATCATGTAAGGTGGTACCTCCCCGCCTCACTATGGTAAATGAAGAAATAGATAGTTGTGACTAATTAGATTATCTCCCAGAAACTGTGTATAAAATTGCAGTCCAGTTAGGCTCAAGGGTAATAAGGATGTGCCTTTTTCAACAAAAAAAAATATCCTTATTCTTGAATGGTTCACTTACCGTAAAACAGAGTTCATTACCTGTTTGCTGAAAATTAATTTTCGTCCTTATACCTCCGCCGAAATCCCTGATCAAAAATTCCATCCTTCCGCGGAAGGTGGATAACGTTTCATTAGTAATGGATCTGTACTAAATATTTAAAATTATCCTGCGTAATGTAAACACCATTGAAATAATTCTAAAGATGAACATAACGACGAGATGAACCCTTCAGACTAATCAAGAAAGCCCTTCAATCACAGCACATACACCCGACAGGATGATGCCTATCAGGAATTCACTTTGATGTAAGGAAAACGTCAACGAAATTTTCCCGAATCCATGAAACTTTTCCAAGGCAATGTCTGGCTGTAACACTTTTCTTATAATTTTCTTTGTTAAATCTTCGCTTTTTGGCACGACCTTTTACTTCCATTAATTTTGTATGATCAAGTTGATTATTAAAATCTAAGTATCTTCTGTTAAGCTAATCTGACGAAGAGATTATCCCTCGGTTAGATGAAAGTTGATTTGGGTGGATTTTACGGGGAAAGTGTCTATGATTTCAAGCGAAATGTCCCAATAAAAATGGTATCAGTTATTGAATTAGGAATTGGGTAGACGGATCCTAATTTTTAAAAGGTTTAATCTTTGATGGTAATGTGCGGCAAATGAAAGTATTTTTGGCTCCTTTTCTGAATGACCCTTTCCTAATTGACTGGAAACCACTGTCCGGTGAATCAGTTTTGGAATACAAAATTGTGGATAATTACATATTCCAATTAGTCTAAAGAAATTTGGTTGAAGCCAAGATTAGGTTAGGTCAGGAAAATGAGGGAAATCAAATTTTGAAACAGAGAAAGGAACGTGGTTCCATTTTGTTGTCTTCTAGTATGACAATTGTCTGGCGCCTGTAGGCTCGATTTTATGAGGACGTTTCCAGAACCCTGGGAGCATGAGGAAGACCATCAAGGAGTAGTTGTTCCGAGGATCTAAAGTATTACCTGCCTGCATATTTGGTGCAGGTCTGTTCCTTATTTCTCCTTATATTGGTCAGCAGGTGCGAAAACCACCACCACGATGCAGTGCAAATTTTCCTGCCTGAGAGAGAAGGGTTTTAATCTCGCATAGTATGAAGTCAAAAAAGAGATCTAACCTAACTAATGTGGAATAAAGTGGCTTGACTTCAGGAATAGATTCGAATATTGCGACTACGCCATAATCCACATCATCCCAAGGAGGCCCACTAGGAGGAGTTCTCTGGGGTTGTACCCCCTCACTGCGACAGAGGTGTTAGAGAGCCCTAAAATTCTACGGTATGAAAACTTAACCTGTGTAAACCAGTTCCATAGGCCTGTGCTACCTATAACGGGGGTCTGACCGGTATCATCATCATCAACGGCGCAACAACCGGTATCCGGTCTAGGCCTGCCGTAATAAGGAACTCCAGACATCCCGGTTTTGCGCCGAGATCCACCAATTCGATATACCTAAAAATTGCCTGGTGTCCTGACCTATGCCATCGCTACATCTCAGGCAGGGTCTGCCTTGTTTTCTTTTTCTACCATAGATATTGCCTTTATAGACTTTCCGGTCTGGACCATCCTCATCCATACGGATTTAGTGACCCGCCCACCGCAATCTGTTGAGCCGGATTTTATCCACAATGAGACAGCTCATGTCGCTCATGGATTTCATCGTTATGAAGGCTACGGAATCGTCGGTGCCCATGCAGGGGGCCAACGAATCTTCGGAGGATTCTTCTCTCGAACGCGGCTAAGAGTTCGCAGTTTTTTTTTTTTGCTAAAAACCCAAGTCTCCGAGGAATATACGAGGATTGGCAAGATCATAGTCTTGTACAGTAAAAGCTTTGGCCCTATCGAAACAGTTTTTGTAAGCTGAAATAAGCTCTCTTGGCTGCCACCAACTATGCGCAAATTTCATCGTCCTAGCTGTAATCGGTTGTGATTTTCGACCCTAGATAGGAGAAATTTTTCAGCGGTCAAAAAGTTGTATTCTCCTATCTTCATTGTTTTCATTTCATCAGTGCGATTTGGTGTTGTTCGTTCTTTTGGTTTTGGTTTTGGCGCTGACGTTGCCACCATGTACTTCATCTTGCCTTGTGCATTCCAAGATTTCGCGCCGCCTGCTCGGTCTAGATGAATGTGGACTGTACATATCAGGTTGTTCTTCCCATGATGTCGATATCGTCAACATAGGCCAGTAGTTGGGTGGCCTTAGAGAGGATCGTACCCCTCGAATTTACCTCAGCATCACGGATCACTTTCTCCAGGGCCAGGTTAAAGAGGTCGCATGACAGGGCATCCCCTTGTCGTAGACCGTTTTTAATGTCGAATGGTCTTGAGAGTGATTCTGCTGCTTTTATCTGGCCTCACACGTTGGTCAGGGTCAGCCTAGTCAGTCTTATCAATTTCGTCAGGATACCGAATTCTCTCATGGCCCTGTACAGGTTTACCCTGGCTATGCTATCATAGGCGGCTTTAAAGTCGATGATGAAATGGTGCAACTGATGTCCAAATTCCAACAGTTTTCCCATCGATTGCCGCAGAGAGAAAATCTGATCTATTGTTGATTTGCCTGGAGTGAAGCCTCTTTGGTATGGTCCAATGATGTTTTGGGCGTATGGGGCTATTAGGCCTAGCAAGATAGGGGAGAATATCGTATAGATAGTACTCTATAATTGCTGCATTGTGTGATATCTCCCTTTTTATGTATGGGACAGATAATGCCTTTATGCCAGCCGTCAGGCATTGATTCGCTGTCCCTCACCTTAAACACAAATTGATGAAAAACGTGCTGTAATTGGCCGCCTCCATATTTAACCAATTCGGCTGTAATTCCATCGGCTCCTGGTAACTTATGATTTTTAAGCCAATGAATTGCACGGGCTGTTTCTTCAGTTAGTGAGACCTCCGACTCGCCCCCCAACCTATCGTTAAAATATCCCTGTGCTTTTCGAGTTCACAGACCTGTTGGTTCTCCTAGGCTTCCCTTTTCCGCCTGTGGAGTCGCTTCTCCGCTCGCCGGAGTTCGTGGTGAGTCTCCGCGCATGCATGCAGTATTACTCGGTATGGAGCATTCTTCCGTTCCGTTGCAAGCTTACATTTATCGTCAAACCAGCCATTCCAACACTTTTTGCGGGTGGGTTCACATATGTTTCTGACCGTATTTATGATAACGTTCTTCAGGTGATTGTGAAGATCATTTGTTGATGCTTCATCTCCAGGTCCTCTGTTGACTGCGGTTATTGCGCCATCCATTTCCCTCTTGTAGGTGTCGCGGAGGGTTGTGTTGTGGATGGCTTCAGTATTAACTCTCACCTGTTTGTCAGAGTTGATTCTGGGTGGTGTTGTTTTTCCAACTCGGAGCAGTATGCCAACGAGATAGTAATCCGAGTCTATATTGGGCCCCCTATATGTTCTGACATCCATCAAAACTGAGAGGTGTCGGAGTACGATCAACATGTGGTCAATTTGTTGAAAGTGGTCCCGTCTGTAGAGGCCCACGTATATTTTTGGACTGCTTTCCGCGCAAACCAGATTCTTCCAACAACCATTTCGTGTGACACTGCTAATTGAATGTTTCGCACTCCGTTACCATTTGTATTTTTATGTAAGCTGTGGAAGCCAACGTATCGCTTATATTTCTAGACTTGCCTCACAAACGTAGAGTGCATAGCTGTTTGCTGTTTGTTTTCAAAGCCGACAACAGCAGGTTTCATTTTTTAGCTGACTAAGAAACCTACTCCGAGCACATTGTTTACTGGATGGCCACTATAATATATGGTGTAGCGACCCTTCTCCAGCAAACCCGTCCCTGTGCAACGCATCTCCTCTAACACTAACGCCCTATATTGAGACAGGGTATCGGCTAGCTGCTCAGCAGCTTCATCTCTGTACAGGGAGCGCACGTTTCTTGAGAAACGCGCAAATCGTTATTCCTTTCTCTTTGCCGGGTTCATTGTTGTGTTGTCCGTCCAGTCCGAGGCTCCTGTTTTGGCTGGAGGACCAGTTGCTACAATTTGTCCCACTTTTAGGCGCGGAGGACTCGCCTTCATCCTTCTCTGTCTGCAGTTTTTCGTTTAGAAAGTTTAGAATCGCCATCTCCACTTCCACGTCGTGACCGCTGGGGTCACCACGTGGGAGTAGAGATGACGATTGGTAGTAGAGCTGTTGGTGTTGGCTCAGTAAGCGTTTCCCAGGTTTTATGCTCCATCGTGGGTATCAATCCACGTTTCGCCCTGGGACCTATACTACCCTTCGACTACCATGTCGTATCACCTTTTTTATAGACGACGTTCAATGCGGGTCGCAATGTCCTTTTACTTAGCAAGGTCAAACCTGTCTCATCTTTGTTTCTGCTAGACATGATCCATGCTTCTTCGGTTCCTTTTTAGGGCTGCACCTCCTTTACGTTCATTGAGGCCGACGCCATTGTTTCTTCACTTTAGGTCACTTTTCTGGCCTTTGCCGTTTCGCGTCCTGCGAGGATCCAAAAGAATCGTTCGCCCTCTCTCCACTCCTTTTTTCAAGTTGTTTTTGATATCCTGGTGCACATTGTGTTTTTAAAAGACAATGAATTCAGACAACTCTGTCATTTTCCCTCTGAGTAAGGCGAACATAAATTCATTTGATTCTCCCAGGGGCCACGAGGAACTTCCTTGATTCATACCCACCAGCGACGTTGACTTCAAGGTATTTCTTAAGATCATCGAGCTTCTAAATGGCTCATGTAGTAGCTGTAGTGTAGCTGAGGAACACCCAGTCTGTTAAGAATATTCCCGTGCCTTCGGAACAGGCATTCTCAGGAGGGTACTGAGGAGAAAAACAGAAGTTAAATATGAGGACCAATGCCGAGCCAGACACAAACATGCGTTGCATCAAATGACCTTGAAGCCTCCAAATTAAAGTGCGGAAGCTGCAATGGGCTCAGCACATTCAACGTATGAACCATACTTGGATACCTAAAAGGATATTCGAAGGAAGGACAGAAGGACGAAGACCGGTAGCTAAACCCCGAAAGCGCTGGGCAGCGCATACTTGCCCGGATTTCGAAATTGGAGGTCGGAACGGATGAATCGAAATGAAATAGTTGAAGTGAGGAGATCCTTAAAGGCAAAGCCCGAAATATCTGCGAAGCTTGGGCGACGACGATAAGATAGACAAACAGCTCTGCTACTTTTTGACTTTATTACTTTGGCGTAGCTTCGCGAATTCTTCTTCAATAAACAACAGTTGTACATAAAGAACGAAAGTAGGGACAATTGCCGTCTCGGACTCTAGACTAGAATAACAAAAGAGTATCACTACCGTGGATTCTGGATTGGTTGGAATTAACAGGTTAGGACTTTCGATATAATCATATTCAATGAGAGAAATGTCTCTTCTTATTTTGAAAAGTGGGGCTGGTTAAGGTATTTATTCTTTATTTTCTTCCCATCGGTCGAATAATTTGGCCTTGCAATTTGATAAGGGTTCATTAAATAAATATGAATTCTCGGGAAAGATGTTCACACAAAAATAGCAAGTAGGTAATGTCAGATGTTGAATTTAATGTGTGAGGCAGTGAGTATCAAATCTTTAGTCGAAATGTAAATATGGGTGATAATAGAGGAATAGTAAGTCGTCCTAATGACAGTGATACTAAATTAGATGGCCATTGCTCTGTTCACAAATATGAAATCTTTGCAATCTAAGCTTCCTGAAAGTAGATAAAGTGCAGCATCAAATGAAATTAGTGCTGGAAATGAATGAATGGATCTAAAGGATAAGAGGACCATGAAAGCATCTTTCATTTGAATTTTCCAAGAAAGAACATTAAACTTCTGTAAAAGATTCCTCATTCACCTTAATTCTTCACTATCAACTCCCAAATGTAAAGTGATAAACTGGATCAAAGCCCAATGTCAGTCGGACTAAAATACTTACCAAAGCTCCCGAACTCAGTATTTCAGTATCTATAATTAGACCCTGAAGAAGTCCAGGAGCTCTACTTGCATGCACGGTTGGTCTTTTCCGCAGAAATAGGCTTGAAGCCGTTTAAGCTACTACACGAGAAGTCATAATTAGTGAATATTCTTATTTGGGATTAATTTGTTGTATCTTTCTCTATGCACATATGCCCGAAACATTGAAGCCACCACACCTCAATTCTAGGTGAAGCAAAGAGATAAGGAACCACAATTGGACCATATATGTGTTATCTAATGTTTAAACAAGGAGTTGAGAGGTAAAACCGAAAAGAATACAAACTGCTACAACAAAAATTATTAAATTAACTTAAATAAATATTATACAACCACAAGTAGAAGTTCTACCTAGATTTCATTTGTAGTCATTCTCTTATCTCTTATCTGGTAGAACTCTTTGAATAACAATCTGATTTCTGTTTTGAGGCTTTTAATTTTGGCTGGGAAATGAACAAAATCCGTAATTTAATTTTAGAGGCGGGAGCTGGCAGGACTAGAGACTCTTCTGTATATTTTATGGAATTGCATGGGATTAAGTGGAATATTTAATACGAAGCAATAGGAAGGTAAGCTTCAATAGACTGTCGAACTGTAAGAAAGAAATGGGATTCATACACATACATTTGGAACTACCTCGTACAAAAGAGTTGGGAGAAAATAATGGATGCTTGATATATCTGTAAATTCTAAACCGATAGCCGAACACTAAAAACCAAAGTGCGTCGACATTTTTAACGTGCATATCAAAACCAAACCTTATCTTACGATAGAGAGCTACAATAAAGAAAGAGTATACCAAGGAGCCCACTAGTGAAGGGAATAACTGGCTCCCGAAATGCGGCGTTTGAAAAAAAGAAAAGCATTTAAAGCAATTGCTCTTGCTTATCCACACTATCCTGTGGAAATTTAACATCACACGACACGGAAGACCCAATTTGATTCGGAGCTTTTACTGGTACTGTAAAATAACGAGAATCATTTGGAAAAGGACGACTGACAGTTTAGAGCAAAGGCAACCTATCAGGTGCTGCCTCACCTTTGCGCTGTGAGGTGATGTTGCTCCCAGGGCAGCAGTCATGGAGTTCCTGAAGAGTTAGATCTGCCATAGATGAAGCAGTCAGTCGTCCTTTTTGAAAATTTGGTTATTGAATCTCGCAGTTCGGACAATTTGGCAACTTAGCTTCTAAAAATCCCCCACAGCGCCACCTTGTCGTAGTGGGAGAGCCTGTGTTAATTGGCTAATACCCCAAGGGTGTTCAAAAACACATAAATGTGGAAACAAAGGATTGTAACGCTCCAAGTGGTAAGAAGTCTCAGATTTCAAATCCACCCCAGGTCGTGCCCGAGGCACTGATTTTGGAGACTGCACCAGATTCATGTTCCGCCATGGTGAAATCTGTCGGAAACAGGTTCTCCAATTCAATATATGGAATTTCGGTATGTGGTAACAGATCCTTACAGCACGGAAACCGTGAACGTAGGAGGATTCCTAGCCAACGACAACGGAAGGGACTGCGAAGAAGTCGTTGCTCCGTTGATCTCCAAAGAAATCGGACGAAAGAAGGCAGAGCTTTCGGTGGACGGTGAGGACAAGCTTTTAGCCCAGTAGGATCCACACTGCATGCAGCTGACTTTTCAATTGGCGGCGACTTTCATATTAAACTACAATTATATCTACAAATATATATACGAGTTAGTTAAACCAACCTGCAGCATGCCAAAACTTCTTCCTATCTACTGCGAGAAGGCCGGCAAAGTTGCAGGTCTGTCCTTATATAATTGAAGTAATAAAAACTTGTTGTTTCTTTTCCGTTGGTGTGGGTATTTTATTCTTGCAAATTCCGATATTTCGGGAACCACTTGTTCCCTTCATCAGTGCAAACAACTTGCAAACAACTTGTTTGCACTGATGAAGGGAACAAGTGGTTCCCGAAATATCGGTATTTGCAAGAATAAAATACCCACAAGTTGCAAACAACTTGTTTGCACTGATGAAGGGAACAAGTGGTTCCCGAAATATCGGTATTTGCAAGAATAAAATACCCACACCAGCGGAAAAGAAACAATAAGTTTTTATTACTTCAATTATTTAATCGTTGGAAACACCGCATAATTTCACTCTTACTGTCCTTATATGTTCCTGGTACCAGAGCCATGGGTTCATTTTAACAGAATCTGTGGTATTCGATCAGTCAAGGGGACTAGGATCTTCTTCGATGAAAGATCCTCGGTACGCAGGGCCTGCCCACTGTGTCCAACTTGTTAGAGGCAATCATACTGAGACAATTCTGTTCCAAGGACCTAGTTGCAGCAAACTTACAATGGTTACAGGTTAATGGTAAGGGGAGAAATGTCATAATTGACTCTGCTTACTTAACCTATGATTGTTTGTATCTTTCGCTGACGCGAGAAATCAGTGATCTGGTAACGTATACAGAATCAAGTGGCCTTGAACTCTTAATAGGTTGTCATGCGAACTCTTAGTATATTTGTTGCGGCAGTAGTAAATGCAATCCTAGAGGAGAGAACCTGGTTGATTTCGTCACTTCAGCTAGTCTGATGCGGCCAAGAAGAAGTGAATTAATTGACCTAACAATCTGCACTTCAAAGTTGTTAGAGTTGATTAGTGACTGGCGAGTGCTAGACTAAGTCTCAATCTTAGATGACTTTTCCTTAAAATTTAGTGTGACTATTGTAAAAAAGAGACGGAATGTTAGGCAAATGAATTAGACAAAGCTCAATAAACTTCTCGGCGACAAAGTGGAGCCTAGACCACTAAGAACTAATTTGGCGATAGAAGATCGATTGGAAGCTTTACATCGCACACCTTTAGAGTGCTTTGAAAAGGTTTGCCTTATTTCCTGAGGGCAACGCGGTAAATCAGTTCCAAGGTGGAATCGATAATTGCAAAGACTCCTGGAAGAAACCAGACGACTTTTGAATCGTGTTGCAAAATCAATAAGAACGAAGACCGATTAAACTTCCGGAACTCATAACGTGAATATACGACGCTCGTAAAACGTTTGAAACGACGCTTTCTCAGCGTTTACTATGAGGAACTGGACGATAAAAGGAAGACTTCCAGGCTGTGCAGAACCCTTAATAAGGATGAACCCATAGAAAACCGGATGATACTTTCACGAATTCTAAAGTTGAGTATATACAGACTCTCTTGGAAGTACACCACCCAGTTGAACAGGTTTCAGAAGTAGAAGGAGGAAAGTTGACGGTTTCTGCCAACCTTTCACGAAGGTGTTGCAAAGAGAATTGGGTAGTCACCAATGAAAAGGCGAGAGTTGGCACACAATCCTTTGAACACTTGAAAGCACCTAGCATGTATGGCATCTATCCAACGATGCTAAAGGAGGGCATAGAATACTTGGAACAACTTCTAAGAAATATTTTTAGAGAATGCCTTGCTCTGGGTTTCGTGCCTTCCTCTTAGGAGAAGATAAGGTAATCTTCGTACCTAAGCCTGGGAATGGTGACTATTCAAATCCACAGAACTGGCGATAAATCAGCTTAACATCATTTTCGCTAGAATGTCGGGACAGACTGGTTGAGCGTGACATTTGCGAGAAGGGGTTTAGGTCTCACCTACTAAATGAAAACCAACATGCTTACCACCGAATCCCGTGAGTCTGCTCTTCACTTTTTTCTTTCAAAAATAGAGGACGCCACTCCGAAAGGCGAGTACGCGATGGGGTTACTCGTGAACACTGAAGGAACGTTTGGCTGTGCGCCCTTCCAAAAATCTTTCATGCCGAAAGAGGGTGATAAAATTTTAATTAAATGGATCTATGTTAAGCTAACGCAGAGATTGCAGTGTGCTGAAGTGGGTATTGATTGCTACCTAACAAGTGAAGCGGCGACAGGTTGCCCTCAAGGAGGGGTGCTATCGCCACTTTTGTGGAGTATGTTGATCGACTCACTACTATGCGAGCTACAAAATCTGCCATATCAAGCTTATGAGGACTACGTGGCTGTGCTGGTTGCTGGTCGAGATCTCGGAATGGTGTCTAGAAATACACAACGGACCGTTGATATGATTGGCAGTTAGTGCCTCAGGCATGCACTTTCATTAACCACAATAAAACTACAATGGTGTTATTTACAAAAAGGAGGAAACTGAATGGTCTTTGCCTTCCAGAGATTAGAAGTATAATACAATCCTTCAACTCCCCGAAGTAGTGAAATATCTGGGGTTTATTCTAGACAAGAAGCTTCTTTGGAACAAAGACGTAGAAACAAAGATGAAACGAGTTCTTACAGTTTATGGACTGTGTAGGCGGAGCTTTGCCTCGACATGGGGACTTAGGGCTCATGTAGGAATATATGTCGCCATCATTAAGCCGATCTTCGCTTGTGCATCCGTAGTGTTGTGAGTTAAGGTGACACACAAAAGAGTTTTCGCTGTAAACACTGCAAAAAGCTGTGTGCCTGGGTATGTCCGGTGCCATGAACATGACATCCGGCGCAGCTCCAAGTTGATTAAATCTGTAGGGAAACAATGAATGTGGGAGGCGCAGAGCGAGAAGAGTTACTGGGAGAACTGAATCCAGTTTTCTCACTGCCACCAGTAAGATTTGAACTGCGACCTTCATTATGACAACCTTGTGCTCCGCAGCTATCCGAACACCAGTGTGTGTGGGTATTCTGATGGCAATAATTCACTAGTTGGGTATATGCTCAGAATAGGAATCCTCCAATATGATACGTGTCTATCGTGTAATAAGGAAGCGGAATCCACGGAACATTTTCTATGTAAGTGCCTCGCCTATGGAGGCATCAGACATCAGATTTTTGGTGCTGATGTGCTACACCTGCAGCGGGTACCACCACATCCACTAACGAAAATACCGCGATGCATAAACCAATCCGGGATATCCCATGTGACGGGGACTCGAGTACAAAGGACCACTAAGGTCTGAGTGCTCAGAGAGTTTGCCTCTCCCCCGCCTCAAACACACGTAGGCCCAAGACAAGAATCCTGCGAGGAATTTATGGCCTCTTCAGGACACTAGACGGTGGCCTATATAACAACAGAATTTATGATCGATACCACGACCATTTGATTGTGGATAAAATCCGGCTCAATAGGTTGCGGGGAGTGGCGGATGATCCACCCCAGAGAGTCTACAAGGGCAATATCTATGGCTGAAAAATAAGCTATGGCGGACCCTGCCTGAAAGGAATGCACGACAACTTTGAAGATATCGAACTAGTAGAACTCGTCGCGAAACTTCGATGTCTGCAGTTCCTTGCTAAAGCATGCCTGGACGGGAACTAGTTGTTGGGCCGCTGATGATGATGGTAATGAATGTTCATTGCCTCCCTGTTTCTGATATTTTTAAATGACCATGTTTGGTCTATTTTATTAATTTCACGGCACTACTCAAGCATCGAAATTTCAATACTCTGAATTACAATATTTTGCAGTAGTAGTCGTTCGTGTTGGCAATGTTTATCGTCGTACCTGTATGCTACATGATAGCCGGGTCAGCCCCGAGGTTTCCACATGTGTCCCCATCATCACCATCGGTTTCGCTACTTTGCTTGGTGGTAGACCTGATCTGAATGGGGTCATAAATCTTACAAAATACCATCCAGCGTATCAAGGTATCGTTCTTTCGGCAGGTCTTTCCCCATTGACCACGATGTGCAGAATAATCTCGGTGAGTGAGTTCTCGTCAGCTCGGATTACGTGTCCGTACCATCGAATACGCCTCTCTCACAATTTTCTCACCATCAGTGCGGGTTGTAGAACGCCACTTCATCCAATTTGTGCTAATCCATGAAGCAATTCCACAGTGCCGTTCGCCTTTGGCTGATATTATTGATCCTGGTTACTTCAAAACTTACAATAATTGTGCCTTTTTCATCAACTCTATTCAGTCTCACACGGGAGTGGATGAGGCGATCATTCCACTTGTGCTCGAGATCAGTTGTCTCATAAAATGCTAGGGAAATATCATCTGCTTAGAGAAATGTGTTGGGCGCTGGATATTGGGTGTCCTGTCTGATGGTATCCATGACAGCAAAGAGGTTTGGACGAAGAGCGGTTTCCTGCTGAGCAGTGGATAGTCACGAAGCAGTATATCAACTGCCAAACATTCAAATTTACTGTTTGGATCGCGGTAGTACTATACACCTAAGCATAGGTTCTCGTGGTCAAACGCGATGCTTCTCATGGTATTTCCTCTTGAACAGTGTGCATTGGGTCAGCAGTTACGCTGTTCTTAACAAACGCGAACTGTTCATAGCTACTTGAATGACATTGGGAATATGGTTTTGAAATATGTGTTCTCAAATCTTCTCTTATCTTAACTGTTTAATGTTTCTGTTTAATTCCCTTTCCTTTTTTAGATTTTGAGGTCAAGCAGTAGTAGGCTGTAGGATAGATAGATGCTGAATACAGTCTTTTGGTAGCCAATCTGCCTTTCTCTGAAGTTGATATGTAGCTCCTCAGGAGCCAAGCCTCTCGTCTACCAAGTCCTTTAGTGGGTAGCGACTGCCATACCCTACAATTAACAGAATACTACGGATCTAGACCGAGGTGTCGAAAAACCCATGAAGTCATGCAAACTGTCCCCTTTGGATAGTTTGCAGTTGCGGGTAACTGACTGTATTCGAATGGAGAATCACTGAAACTTGATCGGCTCATTGAGTAAATCTGACCTTATCGTACTACGGGGGTCTATGGCACGGCGGCTCTCCTAACGCCCATACGTTAAACAAGCGACGACCTGTACCGCTAATAAACTGCTACATCAAACCGGGGCAAATCGCGGCAACGCTGGGAGCCTGGACTACATCCAAGAAGGCAAAATTTGGACATCAAACAATAGAGCCTAAGTCATCATTGGCCTACTACGAAGACCGGAACCAGCAACGTTTCCCGCTCGAAAGGCAGGGACGAGCAAGGGTACGTCTCAGACCAGGATATCAGACATCAGGAAGAAAACAGACCACAGTGGTACAGTAGCTGAAACCAGAAGGGACACTTAAGAAGGCTCAGAGCAGACCTAAGCCTTCAGCATCAGCATCAGCAAGAAAGCAGGGTGCAGTAGAAGTCAACGCGTTGCAGGGAAACGTTCCAGAAAAAACCCCACCCAAGCCCAAGAAGGGGGAAATCTGAGGGCGATCAGGGATGAAAGCAGGAGTCAGGCGACTGACTATGCTGTTGCGGCAAAAAACATTCGACTGGTCATATTGGCAAAAGTATTTCCAGTGCAAATGTTCCCTGGTGAGGAGCACGAATTATTTGAGGATCTCATCGTCTTGGAGATGTGCGAGGGATGGAATAAGGAGTTCATATTTACCGTCATGCACTTTCGACAAGGAATTATAGTAGTTGAGTGCGCAACGGTCGACTCCGCGGACTGGCTTAGGGCTATAGTCCCTAATCTGTCAGGATGGAAGGGAACGGAACTGTAGACATGTGCTGGAGATGATATATTATCGCTACACATGGTTTACCTTCACGAGCCGCTACATTTGAGGCGGGAAAGCTTCCACGCCCCCCCAACACTCAAATCATGCACATCCAGACACGGTTATTAAGAGTTTTTAGAAATAAGGAGTGGGTCAAAGGCAAACTGAAGGCAACAATTAAACGTCGTAAGTGCCTCATGAATTACAGATTTGGTAGCTAAGCTGTGCACATGTGCAGACGTGCACAGGGAAAAACCAAGGACGTATACTTCAGAGGGCACATTGGGTGGAAAGGATACTGGTGATATGGGATTTCTCTTCTGAAGAATTAAGAGCTAGCATCATTTTCCAAAGGAACTTCTGACTGGAGACCTAGTGGCTGCCTACGTCTCACTGGAAGGCGCGAAAAAAACTCAAGAGGGAGTCGTGGCTTCAGAATATTTCCTGGTAGACGACATCCGGATCCCAATGGACCTAGTCGTTAGACTGGTGAACTTTTGCGAAAGGAAGTTGCTACTACTCCTTCTCGGTTGCGATGACAACGTCCGCCATTAGGTCTAAAGAAACAGCGACGTTAATCAAAGAAATTAGTACCTTCTGAAATTATTCTTCAATAATAAATTAGAAATACTTAACTTAGGAAAAACTCCAACATTCGTGACCAGCGCCAGGCAAGAGGGAAGACATAACTTTGGGGAACACTCAAATGAGCGGCTTGGTCAAGAATTGTCGGATGAAGCCTCTATGTCGACATTTAGGGCATATCGAAAATAGATACAATAATAAAAATCCCTGGTGAACTGACTGGAACTCCTACGCAAGACACCTGAGTGACAACATGGCTCATCTATAAGTGAGCGGTGATATCAGAAGCGAAATAGAGAAACGGTGGTGAAAGCCTCAACAGAGTCTTCATTGACTGGCCAGTTGTCCAGCTAAGATAGTCAAATCATCAAGGGACGAACCTTATTCGAACAGGAACCTAGCTAGAACGAGAAAGGAGGTGCCAAAATTCTTAAGGCGGACGAAGTAACCCGGGGCTTGGCAGATGTACAAAAAGGCACTGACGGCGTATAGCAACGCGATCATGGAAGCAAAACGGAACAGCTTCAGCGTATTCTGTGACGGGGTAGCACAAACCATAGAAGCATCTAGGCTATATGACGCTTTAGCCAAAGACAAGGAAATATGAAATATCAGTTGAAGAAGGAAGACGGAGAATGGGGAGGTCAGGATACATCTGGTTCTCAAAACTCATTTCCCGGAGTTCTACATCACGGCCGAAAGGAGCAGTATTTTGGTTGACATCTCAACAGTGAACACAAGGAGGGAAAATGTGAATTGGATGCTAGTGAAAGAGGCATGATTGGAAGCTAGAGTATGATGGGCAGTGGGAAACTTTAAACCATTGAAATCTCCCGAGGTAGATAGATTTCTCAAGCACCACTCCAAAGGTGCCTAGAAATCATCTTAGGATCGCTCCCAAGAGTGCTAAGTGCTTCCTAAGGTCATCTGGAGGTCATCTTATCACCAGCTCTAACAGCCTATTAGTCCCCTGAATATTTTAACCAAATAGTATACAAGAGTATTCTCTCAAAAATAATAAAATTTTTTGTAGAATAGTGCGCGCCAAATTTTCAATCCATTGGGGAACTGCATCAAGAATTATTTTAGACTCCATGAATAATAATTTGTATTATGCATATGCAAGGAGTGATGCTGGACTATGAAGCATGGGCTCGGGATGCATAGCCGCAGCAAGTGTTACAGACAACGTGGGAATTCTCATAGCATTGCCTGCCAAAGCTGAGGAGTCGTTCACGGTGTAAGAATGCAGTTTGTTTTTCAGTACATTTTACGGTGAAGCTTATCCAGGTCTTCAGACGAGATTCCAACAAGAACTGGGACGGCTTGTTAGGAAAAACATTACCTGGTGTCCTATTCAAGTTTTTTGTGCGCGTGAACTCTGACAAAGTGGCAGCAATACAACGCGGACTACCATCAGTGAAGGTTTAAGTTGATTTGTACATCTCTGATTCGCTGATTGTCCAAAACATCAAGATCTCAGTTGAGCAAAATTAGGGCAAAAAATGCAGCACCAACAACGTTCGCGAAAAGAGACGATAAGAGCGCCTGCCTGGTTCTAATGAAGTTGTAACATCAAGAGACAAAGAAGGGGAAGGGGAGAGCATTATCCCACAGGTTTGGTTCCCTTCAAGCATGACAGTTTGCAGTGGCTTAAAGTTACCGCCCCAGATGACTGTGTAGTCGAGGTCCCGGAAACATCACCTTAGTAGGTAATGTGATATCAAATCACTCTTTGGGAAAACTGATATTACAAAGCAATGCCACAAATATCGCCTTTTATTTATCCCAACCACATTCGGCTGTCGATTCGGCCACTTGTACTAGAAAATACCATACAACGTATTACGTTCAACAACATCATATACACATCAGTCAACAACCGGAATTCGTTACCAACGGATAACATTACAAATGAATAACTGCAATTGATAACAAGCCAAGAATCGGCATCCCTTTATTCATATGCACCCAAAGTAATTTTCTAGCCCAACGCCAGTCCAGAGCCAGCCAAAAGATGTGGCAATTATAACAACAATAGATTTGTAAGTATCGGTAAACGACAACTGCGATGCAACATTACATTAACACAAAAGTAATATCACCTTTATTTTAGTGATACGGTGATGTTAAGTAACACACTGATATTAGGTGATGCTGTAATGCTTGGTCATGTTGTAATGTTTATGATACCGTAATTTTTGGTAATGTTAGGATGGCGCTCGGTCATGGGAATGTGATATTATGCTTTAACATTATATTATTTTTAAGATATTATATACATCACCTACCCATCTCTCCTGTGTAGTACCACCAAAGGTTACACTTTCGGCTTCGCCTATGTTAATGTTAACCATTTTCGACCTCGACGTTAGGGAGCAATTTGCAATAAAAACTGACGTTGAAGAATGGTCACCTAGACATCCCCTAACCTTCTTGTTGTTCATGATGTGCAACTTGTCCAACATAAATATCCAAAATACTTCCTTTTCTCGCATTAATGACGCTTATCCCTATAGTATCTTCTCATCAGAAGAAACAGAAAACTTCTTCCAACTTCTGCAAGTCCGTGCACTTTATTATTTCGTAACTTGTTTAAAAGTATCTTCCATGTTCTACACAATACCCCTTCCTCATATAATACTGTAAAGTGTGCACATGCATTTTTAACATTCTCCCCGTCGACACTAGTTGTATAAGTTGCCTTATCTTTTCTACTCGGAATGTATCTAAATGCACAGTTACTGCAGTTTCTGTTACTAAATTGCAAAAGTTTTAAGCTTTTCAATAACTTCCCTTTTTTGCATGAACTATACAAGAGAACCCTACGAAATATCTACAATGTCCGGGAAAGTTTCTAAAAGATATTAGCGTGGAAAAAAATTTCAATTCTATCGCTTCGCTGATATAAAATTAAGATTTTGATCTGCTGATTCCAAGCTGAAGATAGAATCGAGGTTCAAAGTTATCAGCGATTATTTTGAGTGAAAAGTCAAATTCAACTCTTCCTATTCAGTGGAAACTAACGACAAGTCTCTCCGAAATCATGCAAAGCTCCTGGAAAAAAGTGCATCCTGTCTCAACTCAAGACGATTCATCCGTCTTGAATCGCACGAACTGAATTATCTCAATTATCCTTGATAACAAAAAGGCAAACAGAAAGGCAGCAGCTCAGCTGAAAAAAGTCCTTAGTAGCTTAAAATCAACGCAACGAGTTGAGATGCTCTTCCCCCACCAAACAATCTACAAGGAAGCTTATTGTTGCTCCTATAGTTTTGTGTGCGCTTTTTTTGAAACTTTCATTAGGCGCTGGAGATGGTTCCTTGGTACCCATAATGGTAAGTGTGCAGGGATTTCTGTTGGTACTCCACTTAAAAACCCACTTTGATTCGCATCTGCACATTTGCATGGACGGTAATGCTGATGACACTAAAGCATGTCCTAAAGTACGAGCATATATAAATATATGCATGTACTGTCGTGCAGCCTCGCAAGGGCTTCCATGCACCTCATCTTTACATGATTTGTGATAGTCTAGCTGCTAATTCCCGCATCTTTTCTACAGGGTGGATAAATCATTATAGTGTAGAAAGAAAACCTCCAGCTTGGCTTATATATTCTCGTATTTCTGAATTATGGGGCATCGCATCGTGTCCTTCTTATCATTGATTACCTTTTTTCGATCCATTTTGAATGAGTCCATATTTCTATTCCACCCTTCTTTCCTAAGTGATAAGCCTATAGAATCTAGATAAGTGCGACGCCAATTAAACACGGCAAATGAGGGTTCGCACTAGGGGCAATTACTACTTGGTTGACTTCAAATCCATAGAGCCTGAAACATTTGTGATTTTATCAAAATCGAGTTCGACTAGTACTTGTCAAAAGAAAGTCCACAAACACTCCTCATTGACTACTATGATTTCAGCACCTCAAGTACTCAGTAATTTTAATCTGTAAGAGTGTATCCGTCTATGCCTTCAAGGAACATTTTGTCTACTTTCGGCCTTCCTAGTCAGCAGAACCCTAGGTCGCATAGACCCATCTACCTATGGTACAAAGGTTCAAAAACCCACTGTCGCTAGTTTTATGATCTGAGTAAGTAGTTTACCAGTCGTCTATCGGCACTGGTCCCTCAGTAGGCATTATTACAAGATTGCATATTTTTTCCTTCACGAGAAACCATCACCCTATCCAATGTTCTCATCAAAAGAGCAAAGGCAAAGTTAAAGGATGCCGAAAGGACTTCATTCAGGCGCTTATTATAGGTACTATGTTGGGCCGAAAACCACGCGGAAACAGGTTTCACCTCACTTGACATGATGAAACCCCGCACGTCATAGTAGGAGCTACTAGGCCAACATCTGGCAAAGCCTAAGATGAAAGTATTGCAATAGCATTGAATGCCAAAAGCAGCTAGGTAACTCAGTTGGGTCCCGTCAAAACACAAAATCGAAGTAGCAGACATCTGGAGGAAGTCCATGGGAACAACTGAATAAATCAATCGGGCGGCAATCAAATAATAGGCAAACTGGCTGCTATGAAAAGCGCTTCTGAAAACTAGTGGATCTCAAAAGGAGAACATAAGGGCCTGGAAAAAGGAGGCTTCAAAAGAAAGGAAAATATAAGGAAGACACTGCCAAATTCCTGGCTTTGATCGCAGAGCAACCACATGTAAAATCACAAACGGTTGATGCAGGTCCTGCATTAACATGGGGTCGAAGCTGAAGGCCGATCCAAATTGCATGCTATAAAAGAGGAAAGGGACTTTAGACCAACAACACATTGTGCCATTGTCGGTTCGTGAGTTCCGGGGTCAGCTAATCGTAGGTTAGGCCTCAGGGAACTGGGGTAGGGGCCTTATCCCCGAGGGTATACCCGTTCCTAATTATTGCGGCCTGCTCCCTTGCACATAATGCACTGGTAAATAACTTAAATGACGAACAAAAACGAATCAAACGGGGAGATAGTGGAAGTGAAAAGTGAGCTGGCTGCGTTTATTCTCAGCACGAAAATGCACCGCTCGCCCCAGAGCCCAGCGAAAGACGCAACAAGGGATGAAATACCTAACGAGACATCGGAACGCGCAAACGGAGAGAAGGACTCAGAAAGTGATGCGGCACCTGCAACCAAGACACGAACCTAAATCATACCAACCAGTGCTATAATTGTGGAAAGAGGCACAGTGGAAACTGCCGAAACTAACCAAATGGTTTCGAATGTAAGCCAAGTGGGAGGGCTGTCGACTACTCTGGCCCAAGCTGAAGAGGAAAGGCTTATTAAGAAATGCGCTTCACAGCACATGCGATCTGTGACATTCCTCCAGAAAAAAGTCAGCAAAGGGGTGGGAAGCGGGCTAATGGAACTGGAGGCGCTCTTCGACAGGATTTCATATTATAGGCGGACATGGAGAGTAAGAGAAAATCCGCAGGAACCAAAAAAAGCCGCGCCTCCGGACGGATCACAGACTGCTGTCTGTGATCCGTCCGTACGTTGGAAAGCGAACTGGGGAAAAAACGAAAGCAGGAAGGGACACTTGAAAGAGACTTCACTCAGGTACTCTCCAGGGCTCAAAAGAAGAATGCGAAGAGGAACAAGAGACAACAATACGTCGCGCCATCAGAAAAGTCTCTGCCCAAAAATTAAGGCGGACACGAAGGACGGAGCACCAAAAGAAAAGGTGGGAGACCTTAGGAGGACTAGACAGTCAGCTCTGCTTATTAAGCCGTAGGAAGGCAAGACTTTTGCTAAAGTCCTCGGTGAAATCCGTTACAAGATGAAACCCGAAGATAATGGAGCAGATGTGTCTTCCATTCGCAAAACGAAGAATCGTGGAGTTCTAGTCGAACTAAGCCCGAAGATAATAAATAAGGATAAAAAGCTTTGGTTGCTAGTCTGGAACCCACGTGAGACCATGAGAGACTATCAAACGTGAATGTTCGGAGGTAACCAATGGTAACCAGGCCAAAAAGCAATACGCGAGGAAGCTTCTAAACACCGGGAAGGTAAGAATTGGTTGGGTAGTGTGTAGGATACGAAATGTTACAGATGTTTGGATTGTGGTCACAAGTCTGCCGCCTGTCCACCTGACAGAAGAGCAACATGCCGTAAATGCGGTCAGGCAGACCATAAAGCACCTGCAATGAAAAGGAAAGCTGCATCCTATGCAGGGACCGTGGCGCGACTACTGAGAACGATGCGAGAACAGGACTGGTAGTTCTAAACACCGGATCTACCCCAACGTTCCGGCGCCCAGGTTGTGAGAGAAGCATTCCAGACGTAACCTTCGCGTCAGAATCACTGCTGTCGCTGGTGGACGGGTGGCAAGTTCTGGAAGACTTCTCGGCAAGCGACCATCGAAGGGGTGGACACAAACTCTCGGTTTGCGCCACCCCGGCGCTCTTTCTGTACATGGAAAGTGAACACAGTTCTAAACTCTTGGAAGAGGTAGGGCCACGTTGGAGGGTACTCCTGGGGGTGGTGGTGTTGTAGTCGACACTGTCGTAAATTCAGTTATGAACCTAATAACGATGGCCTGCGGAGCTTTCATGCCCAGGAGGAATTCGAGACGTGGCAAACCTTCTATGTATTGATGAACAGTGGAAATCGCAGAGCTCACGAAGGAGTGTCACAGCCTCCGCCGTTTAACTCAAGATATAAGCGACATATACCATAATGACGGAGTACAAATCAGCCAATAGGAGACTCTGCAGAGTAATAAACAAGAGTAACGCTCTTGGGGACTCGGTTGCAAACTGGTAACCCGAAAAATAAGGGCTCTGCGGAAACCCTGTTCACTTAAGACAGAGAAGATGGACCGCATTGTAAGGGCATTATTCCCTCCGCACCCCGTATGGGCGCAGAGGACTGCCCATTTTTGTCTATAAAATTGGAACAAGCAGTCCTCTGTATGAAAAGCAAGAAGGCGCCCGGACGCGATGGTATTATAGCAAAGGTATACAAACTGGTATTCCAACACCAGACCTACTGCTCGGCGCATTCAACGCTTGCCCGAAAAAGGGCACTTTCCCTACTCGTTAGAAGATGGCGAATCTTGCGCTGATCCACAAAGGGAAAAGCGACCGCGAGTTGTCGTCTTCATACCACCCACTATATATGCTTGACACTGCTGGAAACGTGCTCGAAAAGCTCATCAGAAGTAGACTCGCTGAAGCGATACGCGCTGCTGGAGATTTATCTCCCCGGCAGTTTGGTTTTAGAGCAGAGAGATCCACAGTTGATGCTGTCATGCAAGTCGTGGATGACGTTCGACAAGTGGAGGCACATAGCCGCCGAACTCAACATTCTAGGCACACTAGATAATACTTTGCACGTGCCGAACCATCGCTCTCTACTGTATGAAACTCGGCATATTGATGCGACGGGTAAGCAGATGGATGGCTACTCATGGTTTCCACCTTGCACTGGAAAAAACTGAAGTAATCATCCTGACTAAAAAGTGAATTTCGACCCTGCGCCGTTCGGCGAATCGATAATCGAGTTTAAACCAGCGGTAAAGTACCACGGGCTGACTCTTGACTCAAAGATGAGCTTTTTTGAGCAAATCAAAGCAACAGCGAACAAGGCTGCAGCTGGAGTTTCGGCGTTAAGTAGGCTAATGGCAAACATTGGGGTCCTACGTCTAGCAGGCGACGTCCCCTAATGAGTTCAACGCAGTCTGTCTTGCTCTACGGCGCAGAGGTATGAGCTGACGCTCTTGGGAAGAAGGTATGTCGTAAGGGTCCCACGCAGGTACAGAGACGGAGAGCTTTGCGGATGGCGGCTGCGTACCACACGGTTCAGACCGTGATGGTGATCTCGGGAGTGATCCCTGTTGCCCTTTTTGCTAAGGCAACGCACTCTAGACGAGTGGCAGCTCTCGTGGCAAAATGAAACTAGAGGCAGATAGACTGCGTGGCTCATCGGCAACTTAGGTGTGTGGCTGAATCGGAGCATGGAAAGACTGACTATTTTCTTACCCAATTTTTAAGTGGGCACGGAGGTTTTCAGTCTTACCTTCACAAAATTGGAAAGGTGCGATCTCCGGATTGAATGTTTTGCAATGGAGTTTTTTTTTATGGAAGGGGGATGGAATCCATCAGCAGGTCTAACTAAATACAGGGGATCTCGCTCCAAACAACATTGTCGAAGAGATGATGAGGAGTGCCGACATTATCGCTGCTAAGAAGATAGAGCTCGACCGGTGGTGGAGCCGGATGGCAAGGGGTTCCTTGAACCCCTCCCGCTGGTGGAAGGAATTCTCTGATTTGAAGGGTCCGCAAGGCGTGAGAGTTCGAGGACTAGCCCGAAGAAATGGGAAAAACGGTTCCTGGCTAGCTCTCTGACGATGGGAAGGTGTTTACCGGGAATCCCACACTGTATGCGTAAATGCATTTGTTATTACCCTGGTCAGGGAAGTCGAAGATTCAGCAGAATGCAATGATTTCAGATGTGTATACCGCATAAAGGAAGAACTTGCATGTGGTCACAAAATCGTTCCCTTGTCCTGTGAAAGACGTTAACGGTCAACTCCTCATCCACAATAACGAGCAGCTGAACAGGTGGAAAAGCACTTTATCATGGTTCTTAACCGTTTCACATTCGGTGAAGTTACGCCTCTTGCGGATGAAATGGCTAGTCACCGTAATAAAAACCAAGAGAGAGTTATCTATGAAGGCTATGATGAAAATGAGCTGTACAAGGGACCTTTAGTAAACACTCTGGAAGTCGATCAATGCTCCTACGTAGTTTTCTGAAGATTGGTCGGCCGGAATATAGCTGGATACTCATAATAGTTAGGGTGGCGAGATGGCGAGTAGAAACTGCAGGACTGTAAAAAGTTAAATTCTGTTCACAATTTAAGGGTCTGGATGGTTTGTAATGCTTTTAGGACAACATTGGCATCGAGGGCAATATAGATGTATGAGTCTAGCATGAAGTCATGAATTCATTGGCAGCGCAGATGGTATGAGTCGCCGAAGCACCAGCAAAAATTCATCTCCCATATTAGGAAACAGATAGAATTGGGTCTGGGGGAGCTAGAACCATATGTGGTTCCTCACAGAATGCGGAGGCTATTACAGACCATACCACTGGATATTAGATGATCTCTAGATGGTACTATATACGATGACTCGATTGAGAGTCCAAAGCCTGTGCTGTTTCATTGCCTAATTTTCGACAAGAATGTACGGTATGTTGATTGTTACCTGGCTTGTTAGGACGAGGTATAGAAACAGGGAAGGGTAAGGAAAACTTTAAAAGCTCGGGTGACAACGGGCTAATGACAAGGTGACACTTCAGGAAATAATACCCAAATAGCGGTAGCCCGGCGCAAAATCGAAAAGGCGAAGTTGTCTTTTAATCGGTGGAAGTCCCGCAAATACTTACCCCCGATAAGTATTCAAGCTGAATATGTGTTTTTTCATTAAAAGTCTAAATTCTGTGTCATACATCAATTTTGGACAGTTTCCTTGAGGCAAGTCAATTAGAGACTGTGGGGAGAGGAGTGAAATAATTTCTTTTCTGAACATTAAAGTTTGGATGGACGGATGTAGCGGTCCTCTTTTAAATTATTCAGTTCAATTTAAATATGTTTAACGGTCTTGTCAGGCATTGGGGTAGGGGATGAAATAAGCTTTGCCAACCATGCGCTGACCGATCCTTTGCAAGCTTCCATCTCTTGCTGCGGACTATCCATTCACAACTGAGAGTCCTATCACCTCATCTGGCAAAATCAAAGAGACGTATCTATTAGAACTGCATAGAATACAGCATTCAGGCCTAGAGCATTTGAACTATATCAGGCAGCTTGTCAAGCTCCAGCACGGTTCTGTAAAGGACCGACCTTAACACCAATTGCATGGTTCAATATCACAAATCATGCATGTGTCGTCAATTGCAAGCGAGTGCTTCGCAAATACGTCCTCAGAAGGAACACGTGCTCCTAAATACTGCGTTCACTTCACTGGATGGGTAAAGCAATATGTCGATAAAATTTCCTTCTGTCATCACTTTTTGAAATTTTCCTTCAATTCTCTGGCTCGCAATTTCCTTTATTTAGACTGCATCCATTTGTGTCCTTGACATTTTTAATAGCGTTTTCCACCTGGATTGATACTTTTTGAACTGAAGTATTGACATTTAGGTTTCCTTTCCTGTGGAAGAATATGAAGTCGTGCTCGCAAAGTTGGGGTATTTTTTCTAAAGGTATTCGTCTGCATTCTACGTTTTCTGTCCTCAACCTCATTCGTTCCTTTGTACTTAAGTTGCTGACAATCAATTCCACAGAATTATATCAAATAATTCCTAACGAAAAATTATATTACCTAGCACCAAACTGTCATCATTTAGAAATAAATTTATTGCTCACCCTGCAACTTAATACCCACTCAAATATGACTGACAACATAGATACGCTTTCTCGGGTGCAGAAACCCTCTAAGGACTCTTATCTGCCAAATGTTTGCCATTTCTTGCATATCAGACTGTTTTCTGCATGAGAAACTCCACCGAAGTACATATGAAGCTTGACGGCAACCAGTACAAGCGCTTGACACAGGAAGGATATAGAGCCCAACATTCCCGCAGGATGGGGACAACGACCAAGGATGCGCATCCATACCAGTTATTCGATTGAAATGCAAGGGACCCGACAGCGCAAAAAGCATGAAAATGAAATAAAATAAAATGGTAGAGGCAAGCCTAAGGGTTTGTTGATAGACACTAAGTATCCTGAGGGCATACTTAGACATATCCAAGTCAGTGATGTCCTCCAGGAGGATTTTCGCCTACTTAGCATTGCATTTGCTTTTGCAGCTGCTCCTCTTTGGGCTGTGTAGTGGCGGGTAGTGTTGCAAAAGCGGGAATTAGCCTTTTTTCGCACGCTAGCTGTTTTTCCAGCGCTATCAAGCCGTGTTAGGACGACAGTGGTGTCCTGAATGGGGTGGAATATAATAAGCACATTTGTTTCTGTGACGACGCCATTGTGGCAAGTTGAAAATTCATTTTGTTACGGTGTGCCTGTCACTTTGTGCTTTATGTTTGTTTCCCAGAGATGGTAATGACTAAGAGCACTTTTGTTCGAGAATTCTATTTGCACGGACATGTTTGAATTGAAAGGGTACGCTCGGGGTCTTTTGTTAGGTGTAGGGAAACGTGTCTTTTGTGGTCTGTCGTTTGGGTAGAAATGGGCTAAATGAAATGAGCCTTTGATTCATGAGGCGAAAAACTAACGTCGCGTAGTTGATAGGAACGTTTAACCACATCAAGTGGAGTTCGCAAATGATATTAGTTTTATATGAGGTTTTACATTGAGGATAATTACTTTGAGTAAATGCCATTGAAATTCTAAAAGTTTGAACCTTATGATATAAATAGTCCTTTCTATGCTAATGTGCGAATTCACGGCACATGCTAAATCCTCTGATGCAATTTTGAATAAAGGATTAAGGAATGATCACATCATTCAAGTCTTATAATGACATATTGGACCTACTAGGGAAGCTAGTTTCAATTCAAATGAAAGGACATTCCATCACTCAAAGCCGTAAAACTTGGAAAAAGTGGAGAAATGCTTTGAACACTTTGAATGTGACGAACTCCGCCATTACCCAGAATTAAGGTAGGGAGCGTAATTTTCATAATTCTCCGACCCTCAAATGATATATTCCAAGTCGTTCTTCACTCTAAACGGATTCGATCTTTCTCTCCGACGTCTGATTATCAACATTCCTTCGTTTGAAGTTTTTCTGCAGAACTGCTCGAACCCCCAGCCTGTGTGCGTGCTTTGATAGCCGCCTGGCTGAAGGTAAGTATGGCGGTGTTATGTCTCCTATAGTTCCTTTGGAGGTTAAACCCCGAACGGATATCTATGACCTATATTTCCGTCTAAAATATACCGGTATGCTCATCCATTGTTTCAAAGTGTTTTCTTCTTGGACCAGTGACTCCCTGCGCCTACTTGCTCTACTCTCCAGAACCTGTCTCCACACCAGCCAATCAGTTGGTGATTTAAGCAATAAACCACTACTACCCTCTCCCAATCCACCCACTTGCTCCAAATTTCTCACTGAAATAAAACTTCATTGTCATGCCTACGTTCGATGGTAGCAATTTGGGATACCACCGAGAAGGATGCAAATCTTCTGTCAGTTTAGGCAGCTTTCCGTCTCGGTGATGCCTTCGAAAATTGTGAAGATTCCTTTTCCACATATATCTACATGTGAAGATGAAAAGGTGAGAATCCCATAAGTAACTCCAGAGACGTTGTTGGGTATGTTCTTGTAGTCCCACTGATGCAGAAACAAGGCAATGCACCCAGGTTTTTCTCCTGCTATCTGTAAGTCATCAAAGCTATTACATGTGTTTCTGACATGCGGACTAGCGCTTATGCCAACATAATTCCCAAATATGCGTTATGTGATCAGGTCGGCGCTTCCTAGTAAATGGTACAATGGTGGTCTTCCCTGAATTGATGCGCAGCACCGGCCTCCTGTGTCAGTTACTAGTCTAATTATTCTGAATGGATTTTCTCACTTTGGAGTGCTCATATTTGCCTCCACAGGGGCAGACAATATAATCAGCGTTATCCTGGACCATTATTCCAGTATCCGCAGCTCCTCCAGAAGTTCGTTAACTACTATACTCTACAATAGCAGTGAATGTATCCCACCCTGTCTCCCCCTGCGACACACCTTAGTCTGGGAGCCTTTACTAATTTACTAATACACTAAAGGTGTCCAAAAATACATGAAGATGGCAGCAATGGATTGTAACTCGTCAAGTGGTAAAGAGCCACAAACCTCGAATTCACCCGCGACTTTGAGAAATCAGGTAGTGGAGGCCTTACCAGATCCGCAGTGAAATCTGTGGAGAGAGGCTTTCCACTTCAGTGAAAAACGTACACTCAGTGTTAACGACGCGGTCAGATAGTAACATAAAGGATAGTACAAGAACTCCTTTAATAGGAAAAACTGGAAACCTGACTGTGGCCGGCCTGTCGGAGACACTGTTGAATGATTCTTCCGGAAATGAGAGAGGAATGCTCAACGGAAGGCAACTTCAGGAGAAGGAGAGGAGATTACAAGCTTGTCTGTCAGAACCTTCTCATCCATCTTTACCAGGAAAAGCGGAAGAAATGGAAGCGGGTGTTGTTAACGCAACCCTGTCGAATTCCGGTATGCGGAAATAGATCCATCCAGCCCAGTCACCGTGAACTTTGGTGGGCTGCCAGCCGACCACAACGAAAGGCACTGTGGAAGAAGGTGTAGTTTCTTGAAAATAAGGACATGGGCATTGCTACACTACCAAGTGTGGCAATATCCAGAAAAACTGGATGTAAGAAAGCAGTACTTTTTCGGAATTTGAGGAAAAGCTTGTATCCCTGGTGAGATCCACAATGCATGCAACAGACTTTGCAGTTTGCGGAGGTTTTCGCATTAGACTATACTTATGTCTACAAACATAAATGTTAATCAAATTAACCTGCAGCATGTCAAAGCCTCTTCTTAACTACTGGCATCAATGCTGGAAAAATTGCAAGACTGTCCTTATCTATTCCTGGTTTAAGAACCATTGGATTCATTTTAACAAATTCTATAGAATTGGATCAGTAAAAGGGATCTTCTTCGATGAGAGATCCTCGAGACCAAGAGCCTGCGTCCTGATGCCAGCACCTAGTTCGGTCAACTTACAATACCAAGTAAATGGCAAGGGGAGAAACATCATAGTTGCCTCTGCATAGCTACTCAATGATTCCTCCACCGACGCAAGAACTAAGGGACCTGGTGGTGTATGCAGAATCAAGCGAGGTGACAAGCTGTTTGATTTTATCCCTTCAGCTGGTGTGATGACGGCATACGTAGGGTTACGTCCTTCGGGCCGAGAAGAAGTGAAGTATCTGATCTAACAATCTGCACTATAAAGCTGTTAGGGTTGATTTGAGACTGGTCAAAGGGTAGTATAGGTCGCAAGGCGAAACGTGGATTGGTACCCACGGTGGAGCATAAAACCTGGGAAATGACTGCTGAACCAACACCAACAGCTCTACTGCCAAACCCTATTTCCACCTCCACGTGGTGACCGCTGGGATCTCTTTCTTAACGAAAAGCTGCAGACGGAGAAGGATGAAGGTGAATCCCGCGGTTAAAAACGAAACAAATTGTACCAACTGGTCCTCCAGCTTGGAGGTTGGGTAGGGCTGATAACCCTACACCGAACATCAAAGTTACGAAGCCACAACAGGAGCCTCGGACAGGATGGATTTTAAAACGACGAACACGGCAACGACAAGGGAATAACGATTTGCGCATTTTCTCATGGGGCGTGCGCTCCCTGTACAGAGATGAAGCTGCCAATCGGCTAGCTGTTCCAGTATAGGGCTGATGTAACATCGTTACAGGAATGCATTGGACGAAGACCGGCTTGCTCGAAAAGAGTCAGTACACCATTTATTATAGCGGCCATCCAGTAAACCATCTGCTCAGAGTAGGTTTCTTACTCAGTCAAAAAATTAAACCTGCTTTGAAGACATAAGCGAACGACTATGCACTGTGCGCTTGCGGGGCAAAGTTCCTACAGAGGAGACTGCAGAGTCAGAGAAGGATACCTTCTACGAGGCTTTAGAACGAACCCTCGAAGCCTGTCCCAGATATGATGTCAGGAGTCCGTATTCAGGCGATACGTTGGCTCCCATAGCTTACATCAAAATACAAATGATAACGGACTGTGGATTAGCAGTGTCACACGGAATAGTTTTTGGAAGTACCTGGTTTGCCCGGAAATCGGCCCACCAACATAGTTCCTTATTAAGGCAGACCGAGATCGGATACCGGTTGTTGCCCCGCTGATGATGACGAGGGTCCTTATTAGCACTTTCTGCTTTGTAATCCTCCTCTGAAACAACTTCCTTGATTGAGAGACTTCTCCTTAATCACCTTTGAGTTCGAACTCGGCGTGACGTTTAGAGCCCTTCAGTTCGGCTGTATTTTTAAACTTGCCCTTAGACGATGTCGCCATGGTGTCAGCATCAGAAATCGTTTCTTCCAATTTGTCCTTTCCGTTCTTTAATGCGAGAATCAGCTTCTCATAAGCTTTGCGTCTTTGTAGTAGCAGTTTGCGAAGTACAGATTTTCAGGTGCAGTTTCTTCGAATGGACTTTACTGGTCGTGGGTTCTATCAAACTCAAACCAGTATACTTCTGCGAATCCCTACCTCTTGTCAAAGTAGTCCCTTGTTTTGCGGGTCACTCAATTCTTCTTAAAGTTTATCAGCAACTGTTCCAACTTGCTACCCAAGTTCGATTGTGCAGCCGTCAGATTCTCCGTTGTGCAAAATTTGCTGAAGCCTTCCAAATATCGGCTTACGTTTCGCAGTGATTGCTCTGAATCACATTGGGGTCACCAATGTTTTTATATTGCGATAAACGCCTTTCTTTATCGCCTACGCAACCTATTTCAGGACTAGGGACTGAAACGTTTAGAGATCGCTTAATCACAACCTAGTTCAGTATTAGGATATGAAGTCTTTAGATACTACTTAAGCCAGTGCCACTGGCAGCCTCACCAGAGGAAGAAAACGCAGGCTTCTTATGCTTTATATACAATTTTGCTTAATCCTAAAATTGCTTATTATAACATACACGCGCGAACTTTGGTAAAATTGTAATTATGCGAACTATGCGACTTTTGTCGAAAGTGTGATTTGTATGCGAACATCATCTTTTGACTTTGTCCAGCTTTGACTATTAAACTAGTTGGATAGCTCTATAATGTATGCAGCCGTCATTCGCCTGTTTCTAAAATGATCAACCTGGTGCTGCGCATTCTTCCAAAATGGAGCCATGCGAGAGGATTCCATGGCCATTAGGAAACCATTGCGCTTCTTGGCTAAGACCCTGATTACTCTCCACCCTCTGAGAAGGGCTGTTAGGGGATGTGACAGTAATCGACAAACCAGTGGCATTGCTTGACCCCACTGAAAATTAAAAAAATTCACTAAATTGAGGATCTGCGGTTCGGTCCGTACTAGATATTCTAATAGTCTCGATTCCATTGAACCCCCAGTTTAGTTTAGTTTACTGGGGGGAGCCGTAGCTCCGAGCACTCAGGACATTGTTAGGCCCATTGTACTATCCCCGTAAATCGCCTATTCAATGATTTCCCACCTACAGGGTTCGCAGGCTTTAGCGAATCTGAGAACATTTTCCAGAGTGCGGATTCTTCATTGAAGAAAACCTTGCCAAGATGTCTTCGTCTGAGATCTAAGAAGGTCGGGCAGCTGCATGAAATGTGCACGGCCGTCCCCTCCTCCTTCTCCTCACATTGGCTGCACATAGCCGAAACTACCACCCCAATCTTTTCCATATGGTATTTTAAGGAGCAATGTCCCGTGTCGGCCAAGTTTCAGCAGCACCGGATGACAACTCCACACCAACTGGCTTGATATGTCGTTGCTGTTTAGTGCTGGTAACGCCGCCTGTCAGTCGGAACAGATTCCAATGGTGCGACCTCTCCATTTTTGTCGTAAACATTCTTCTGCTGCCAATGAAATGGCATATGTCTCCGGCTGGAATATAGTCGTCATTTTTCCGAGGGGTCGGGTCAGGTCTATAATCAGATTCCCCAAAACACCCCTGCGCCAGATCCGCCCTCCATGACCCTTCCCCCCGACACCCGTCGGTGAAGATTATTAAATCTGTAATCTGAAAAGACTCATGGCCATTTTTCGACCATTCTTCCCTTTCGGTGATTACGACAGTGTATGTCTTCTCAAAGACGAATCTGGAAACCATATGATGAGTCGGAATCAGGGCTACCTGATGTTTGTCAAGGAATCTCCAGATAGACGCGTAACTGTGTGATTGGCTGCCTTTCTAGTTAGCCTCTTCGCAAAAGTGTCTCCATGATGATCGTTTATCCGATCTTCTGCTCTTCTTTAGAGCCTTCTGTGCCTCCTTATAGCGATCCCAGCTAGCGCCTGAATCACACTTCAGAGCACGATTGAGGAGCATCCTTGTCGTTCTCCTCTGTCTTGCCTAATCCGAGTTCCACTATGGTGTTTCACCCTTCTTTGGCATCTTGAGTGGACAGCTTTCTTCGAAAGATTCTCTCATGCTAGTTGTGATCATCTGGGCTGTCTTCTCAATTCCAGCAAGGGATGTGATGCGCTTCCCAGGGATCGTGACTCGGGCACTCAATTCTATTTTATCTGTCTTCCGCCGATTCCGAAATGGAGTGGGTGGAGGTGGATCCATGCCCATTGCGAAATCAACACGTCTGTGATCTGAGAGTATGATATCGTTTGATACTCTCCAATCAGAACCGCAGGAGATGCCACTGTGGTGTCGATGACCTCTCACCTGACCACGGTGAAGAAAGTGGGTTCATTACCCAAATTAAGGATCGCCAAATCGGTTCTTACTAGATACTCCAGTAGTCTCAATCCTCTTGCACTGATGTTGAAACTTCCCCAGCATATGTGGTGAGCGTTGACATCACATCCTGCTATTACCCCCATGCCTTTACTTTTGGCATATTGGATAGCGCTGATGAATGTTCCACTGGGGACGTCTTCTGCGTCATAGGGAAAATATGCAGAGCACCATAGTATCTCTTTATCGCCCTGTTGACTTTTTATGGTTAGTTTAGCCGATGTAGTGTAGCCATCACATAGGTCATTAATGACCATGCAGGAGCGAAGTCGATCGCTTCCATTGGCATACAACAGGTCAGCATGTTGGAAGTTTAGACCCCTAACTACCCCACCAACAACTCGCGGTTCTTGTAGGGGGTGTATAAATGACTTGCAGCTATTGATCCGACGACTGATAAGTGCAGTCGCCGATTTACAATGCTGCAAATTTATTTGGGAAGTGAGGCACCTCATCTACGTTTCAGATCAAGATGCCAAGGGGCACACGTCCCCTTTAATGGTTTTACGAACTGACACTTTTAACGTGAGTTTCCCTAACCGGTAGTAGAACTGGCAGCCCGATTTTGCCCGAAGCTTCTTAACCTCGGATTTGGGAACGCCGATAGTGAGAAAAGTTCCCGGGTTATCGGTTCTCTCTCCTGTTTTGCTGCCTAGCAGAATCCATGTGGAAGTGTTGAGGTTATACTGCACACCAAGCTGTTCCAGAACCTCAGCACCATTCCGCTCTTCTTCTGGAAGCCAGAGGAAGCACTTTTTTAACGATGGTTGCTCAGAGGCCCTTTTCAAGGTTAGTCGCGCACCCTCCCACACATCGTTGGGGGAGGAGCAGTACTGCCTGAGCCACTCTTTCGTGTCTTCGTCGGCAAAGCTTAGCCGTAACATTTTACGGTATACACCTACCGACTCAAAGCAAATTTTAATGCCTTGCGAGGATGCAGTCCTTACAGTTAAGAGGGGTTTCCTGCTAAGCTGCTCAGTATCGTAACCGGATGGATTAGAGTCGTCATACAGGACCCATCCATCGGCTTTGATAGCCTTAGCTGCAAATGAAGGCCTAGCCGTTGTCGGCCCAGCCCTCTTTGCTGCCTTCTGTGTCGAAGAGTTAAAATCGTCCGCTTCGGTTTCCCCTTAGTCGCAGGTGCCCCGAACGATCTTTCCCCTCAACCTTGGCACAGTTCTTAGATTGTGCGTTGCCCGGAGGCGGTTTGCCCGAAAGCTGTTTGCTGTCCGCGGACAGGTGCTTACCTCAGCAGGTGGCGCCGATCGGAGCCTGGGGTCAGTAATGCTGACAGAAGGGGCCTGCTTCGGCTCGTCCGTTAAGGACTGGTTCCCGATTAGATTGGGTTCCACCTGAGTAAGTCGAAAGTCTGAGTCTACACTCAGGTTCTCCACCGATGAGCTTAGGGTTGCCCCTTCACTCGGGGTTGGATCGTCACGATCGAAGTTTAATTGTTTGTTTAACAGGTTTATGTTTTTTTCTTTTTTTTTCATGATACACTATCATGTATTTTGGCACTAACTTCAAAAGCATGTCATTCGAAAACAAACAATCGATTTGAAAAATCCTTTCAATCGTACTTTATTCTGTTCATGATTCGTCGAAAAATACATTTACAGAACACTTAATGGACCATGGTCCTCGATTTTTCGTAGTGTGGAGCGAATGTTCCGAATCAGGTTTTGGCGGACCGATGGATCGATTTCCTTCAACTTTCTCTTGGTTCGACCAATCAAATGTTGCTCGTTTCGAGCCTCCCAGCCACCGACGTAGACCATACGCTTGAGAACTGCTCAAACATTTTCGATTGGACGTGCATGAGGTACGTTTGGGGGATTGTCCTTTTTCGGCACAAATGGTATATTTTGCTCAGTCAGCCAATTCAATGTTTTTTTTTGCATAATGACAGCTTGCAAGGTCCGGCCAAAACATTATTACGTCACGACCATGATGTTTTTCGATGAATTGCTTCAATTTCGGCAAGCATTGGCCGATATAAATGTCAGTATTGACCGCTTCTGATTTGTTTGATCGAATCAAAGGCTCTGAAACACCCTTCGATGAAATGGCTGCCCACACCAACACCTTTGGTTCAAATTTTGATTTGCCGGCATATTTAACATCATCTGCTGTTGCTTCAATGTTGTCAGTATAAAAGCCGTCGTTGCCACTCAATTCATGATGCGAGAATGTGAAGTACGATTCATCATCCAAAATTATGGATTTTCCATTCGCAAAGTGTTTGTCACGAAGTGCATGGCAGCATTTTGGTATTTTTTCGAGTTGTTGTTGTGTATATTTTGGTGCTCGTCGACGTTTACGATAAATTACGTTGTTTTTCTTCAAAATACGATGGACTGTATCTTTCGAAACACCAAATTTTAGTCCCAATTTGCGTGTTGATTGACCAACCTTGTTTTTCGCACTTGATAGCAGACTTATGACAGTTCTGGTACCTAATTTGGATGGACCACCGCATTGCTTTTTGTTTTCGGGCTCTTTACCATCGCGACAATCCTTCAGAACACGGAAAATTATTCTGCGAGAGATTGGCTTGTCTTTGAACATTTCAAGAATTTCACTAGAACTTAGTCCGCCAAACATGTTGGCGACAGATTTCCGTAAATCGAGCTTGTACGGCATTTTGAATGGATCTAACTGCACAATTTGAGTTTGACAGTTCAGTAGGAGTACAGTTAAGTGTGACCAGTGCATTGGTTTACATTTGTGTGTTTGTTTATGCAATCAAATAAACGCCTGAAGTTAGTGCCAAAATACATGATACACCCGTTAGTTGACTGCCATGGCTTCAGTTTTATCGGCGAAAGAAGGTCGATCTCGGCAGAGCCTCTTTTTGCCGAGACAAGGCGTTTACGGCCACATCTTACCCCCGGTTACCATTCAGCCCTCAGGACCGTAGCCACACTTTGGCTTGGGGTTTTGATTATCGTTTGGCTTCAGATGTGACCTCCCGTTTCCTGGAGGATCTTCCTTACTAGTGTCCCTCACCACGACAAGGTAGGGAATCGTCGAGGGAGTTGAACTCCTCAACAAATATAGTGAGGATGAAGATCGCAACCCACCTTTACTCTTAGCACACTAGAAAGCTCTTATAAATGTTCTCTCCGCTGTTGACTTTCCACGGTTAATTTGATCGTTGTGGTGCTGCCATTATCATCCAGGTGCAGCATCTGTGCAGATCCTGATAAATATTCTAAGTAGAATGTGCAACTGTGGCTTCTTGCTTTGTCTAAACTTAACCAAAGCCTGAAAAAGCTTAATCAACTACCAGTGAAATAAGAGCCTCTTTCGGGATAATCGAGAGCATAAAGGATTGCTTCCATGGGGCTTTCTGTGATGTTGTGATTAGGACCCAGGAACAATTACTCTTTCAAGCCGGACTACTGCATGCTTGCCATTGAAAATGGTGCTTTTAAAAACAACTATTCGTTTTAAAGTCCAGGTGAACTAATCAACATTAATCTCAGATATAATGTTACACTCACCGTTAATGCTTGACAACAACTCCCCAATCCACCCGTCCTGCTCAAAGCCAATCAATCTTATTGTTTACAAGCTTCGCAATTAATGGCATCTGGGATCATTACTGAATATTGTGATAGTTCCCTGCATCATGCACATCATTGCACCGTGTCAAATGAAAACTGCATATTTTCGCCATCTAACAATGTCGCCTCCGTATTCAGATGAAGTAATGACAGTAAATTCGCGGATGCGGCAATAAAATATATGGTGCAGGTTACGGCGGCCACAATGCTGTGAAAACACATATCTGCTGGATTGTTAATGATTTGACAGTGAAAACAGTGAATCAAGCCATTCCCCAGCGCTGGAATCGAGTGCATTTCAGCTGCATCTACTTGCAGGCGTCAGTTAACCACCTACATGGGAATATTGCAGCGACAACAGCACGGTGCAGTGAAAATTGCAATCAATAATATTAGCATTTGCAATTTATTCCCAGCCATGGCGTCCTCGCCTTACTTAAATGTTGTGGGAAATTTGATGGATCTTCGCCGGCTGAATAATTAAAATTCGTAATTTGTTGCTGATGATGACGGCGATAGTAACAATAATAAGCGCAGATTGCAACGTGGTGATGACATTCGCGATGATGATAGTCGGATCCAATTGAATCTATTTGCACTTGGATTTGCAAATTGAAAATTTAATTAAAGTTGAATTATTGTAATATGGTGGTTTCGGGTTGTTGGTGGGTAAATGGCGGGTAGACACAAGTGGAATTAATTGGAATAATTCGAAATAAATTAATTCTAGTTAAATATTTGATAATTTGACGATGTAACCCCGTAATCAACGGAAGCATAGACGAGGAAAACAGGAGTAGATGCTAAAGATGGATTATGACCGAAAAGATATCCGGAAGTTAATAGAAAAAAAATTGGAATCGGAATGGAAATTAAATCTGGAAATTAGAATCTAACTGGAATTCAGCTGCAGAATTCCATACTGGTCGCTGCAATTGGTCAGCGACGAGAAACCCTAACGTAATGCTTTCCCGGAGCTTCCAGGGATTATGCACTCCAATGTAACCTAATGAGCATGAGGAGGGGCATGCAAAGGCTGAGTCAGGTCAGACCACCTTCGATTGGAACACTGGCGATGCATTGCGAGATTATGACATAATATATTTTACGGACTAATCAAAGATGGTCTGCGGAATCGGAGCTATAGTTTTTTTGGAGACACCCCCGTATTTTTCAAGCAGAAGTTTTGGCAATGCTGAAGGCCTGTGGATGGCTCAGACATGACTTGAGCTTCAAGCGGAACATCGTTATTCTGACTGACACGTTTAGATCACATCCGAAATGAGGATATCTGCGATCGTTATGGGGTTGCACTGATGCGAGAGAGGCGTCTTCGATTATATGGCTACGCAATTCGTGCAAACCAGAATTCACTTGCCAAGATTAGTCTGAACATCGAAGTCGATGGTAAAAGACCAACAGGCAGTCCTAAACAACGGTGGCTTGATACGCTAGATCAGGCATTCGATAGAGCCAAATGGCGAAGCCGATCATGACGAGCCGACCCCGCTTGTGAACGGGACAAAGGCTGAAGAAAAAGAAGAAGAAGAGGTAACCTATCAAAAAGGCCAAAGTTATTCAGTGGCGACATCCTCCAAGCTGATAAGTAAATATAAAGAGGCGTTGGACAGTTTAGTCGATGTGCTCAAATTCGCCCAAGTGGGCACAGTGCACGTCCCGCTAGCGACTATAAATGGTGCTATGTACTCACTCTACTTGACAGCCGCTGACCCAAAATGGCGAAGACTAATCACTTGCGCTAAGTCAAAGAGACCTGCATCTCCTACGCACGGTATCCGACATTCGCTACAATTCACGTTGTCAAAGTTGTGGAGTAGAGGGAAAGACCCCTTGGTACTTCCTTTGCCTTCCTTAGCCAGCTCTAGCTGTGGACACTAGGTAAGCAATTCTATGGGGACCTCGAAGAGGTTTCTTGTTGAAAGATATGGGAACTGGACAAATGAAGAGACTCTAGTTGCAAGAACTTAATTTATTTTGGGAAATTGCTTCGTTTTGATAACGTCTCCAATGGAGGAAAGGGAGCATGGAAGAAGGTCTACTAGTAGCTGAGTGTGACTGGACCGAAGTCTCCAAAATGACCCACTACATTGCCGAGCCGAAGGGCGTACAAGAGTGTGTCGCCGAAACCCTCCAGAAGAGCTGCACTTAGGTGCTGGCGGACCTAAACAATTAAATTCTCCATTTATTACCATGATCAACTTAATAGTTTCACAGGCCTTTTTAAAACTTACACAGTTATTACAAATAAGCTGAACAGTCAGAATAATTTACCAGACGTTCAATTTACCCGCTGACATAATAAGTTAACTTTTAATAGAGTTTTGACCAAAGTTTGATTATCAGGATAGTTTTCAGCAATGTTAGAGCCTGTTTTGCCAGCAAAAAAGATATTTGGAAGGAACTGCCCAGTGCTGCCTAGAAATAGCTACCTGAAGAAGAAACCTTGATCCCAGTGGGATGAGTTGTCAAATTATCCGATATCAGCCGTGTGGTCTACAGAAAGACTGGTCGCTGGATAGCAATCACTTCCTGGGGCAAAAGTGAGAGCCTCCTCCTCCTATCTTAAAATTGTTGAGATGATGGTCTCTGAAGTGTTTATGTCCGCAGTTTTATAGCGATTGGTAAGTCAACCATAAACCATGTTTCCGACAATGGACCAGCCTGTTGTAAACAGCAGTAGGATGCGTTTATCTATTTGGAGTTCAATTAAATCATATAGGGGCAGCGTGTAATACTTTTATTTGATCCCTTATGGTGCGGTCATGGAATTCCGCTGAAGATGAGTTTGCGTACTTATTTCAGCCCTATGGTCTACTGAATGAGGGTTATGGAAATAAAAAACCTTAATTTTATATGATAGGAACTAGGCAAAGGAAGGCAAGTTCTGAATCTGATTCCTTTCCAACAAACAGCACCATCCTACATGCTATTACCTTTCCTTCTCGAGCATGACCAATAGCTAGCTCTATCATTAACTTATGAATTTAGTGCCAAATTTCAAAATACATTCAACACGAAACCACGAAAAGACCGAGGCTATTGATGAATGTTGGTATTCTGTTTATTCAAATCCTGCTGTTGATGGTTGAAAATTCGATATATTGGATCCTCTATCCTCTGACAAGAACTGACATTTAAGCGTCGGCTCCGTCTTTAGGAAAAGACAATTTTTGTTTTTTTTTATACAGTCGGACCTAAAAGTAACCGAATTTTTTACATAACAAATTTATTTATTATTTTTTTTTACAAAATCAAATCAGTCACCTAGAAACTCACATACTATCCAATATCTGCGATTCCCTTTTCGTTTTGATAACGTCTCCAATGGAGGAAAGGGAGCATGGAAGAAGGTCATCCCTGTTCAGAAAAGTTAATCCTGATCAAAGGGGATTACGTGTTAAAGCTAAACAGGTTGGAGGGATGCGGTAAAATTAAGTGCTAGGCGAGGTTGTATTTATTTATCAATTCTGCCTTAATAAAACAAAAACCCTTTGATCCAATGTCTCTTTTGAACTTCAGGAGAGAAAATGAAAGCCAGGAAGGCTCTGGAGGAAGGAAGAATTCGTATTAGATGGAATGGGCACCGAGAGATTAAATCTCTTTGAAGAGGTTATTTAAGTGCCTTCTGCATTGGCATTTTCCATGGGCACGTTTAGTTGCCGTTAATTGGACTAAACTTCATAGAAACATATTGACTAGGTGTATAGACAGCGTGTATTATAGTTACCCAGCAACAAAGCCTTACAGGAATGGATGAGGCAGCTCGCAGTGATCTTTGTGTGGGCAAAAAGAAGCGGCATAGATTTTTGCACGTGATCCTTTCAGATGTGTGGATGACATCTAAATACCTGTCCCAGACCAGTGGTATTCTGACCAAAGATGGTATCGGAAGCTAATGGTAGTGTGTAAGGAAGGAAGACCTTCATCCAAAACATCGTTGCATACACTGAAATATCTTTACAACGGTTTGGGAAAAACGCAGAGATCTTTTCCCTTTGTTGGAAGTGTGGGGGACGTGCAAATAAATACATTGACTTTGTAGAGCCAACCCGACCGTTGAAGCCATCGAATTATGTTATTTATGTTTTCAAAGCCGATAGCAGCAGGTTTTATTTTTTGGCTGACTAGGAAACCTATTCCGAACACATGGTTTACCGGATGACCATTGCATTATATGATGTAGTGGCTCCTCTACAGGAAACCGGTCCTTGCCCAACGCATCCCCTGCAACGCTATTACATCAGCTCTATATTGGGACAGGGTATCGACTAGCTGCTTGGCAGCTCCTTCTCTGGACGGGGAGCACACGTTCCATGAGAAAATGCGCACATTGTTATTCCGTTTACGTTGCCGGGCTCGTAGTTGTGTTATTAGTCGAGTCCGAGGCTCCCGTTCTGGCTTCATAAGAAGTTTTTTGTCCGTGTAGAGTTGTCAGTCCCACCCAACTCCCAACCTGAAGGACCAGTTGGTACAATTTGCCGCGTTTTTAGCCGCGGGAGAGTCGAATTCATCCTTCCCTGTCTGCAACTTTTCATTATGAAGGAACTTCCAGTGATCACCACGTGGAGCTGGAAACAGAATTTGGTAGTAGAACTGTTGGTATTGGTTCAGCAGGCGCTTCCAGGTTTGATGCTCCACCGTAGATACCAATCCACGTTTCCCCCTGGGGCATATACTACTCTTTGACCACCATCAATATCAGCTTAAAATATAGAACTTTCCAACGTATTGAGCATGTCCCATCCTCTAGCAGAATTGGTGTTTTAAGGTGGTGAGAATGGAAACTGGGCAGCAACCCTGTAAGCTAAATCAAAACCAAAATGGCCAAACAGAACCTTTACTTTGTTGCACAGAAAACACCGTACTCCCTTTGAATTGTTGATCGTGATGCGGTAGGTCAATATCCCAACGCAATGAATTAGAGCCATCAGATCCAAGTCCGCACGGGGGCTCAGCCAAAAAGATTTCGGCTACGAAACCTCACCAGGGGTATACTGCTACCATGGGAAGCGGGGTGTTTCTTGAACTTACATGTCTCGGGATATATCCTGGCTCATCTACATTCAGTCCGACTATCAGTGGTTGCCCCCCCCCGTGAGAGTTGCATGGGGATTGTGGTTACCTTCGGGCCTAAAACGTAAAATTGCATTTCAACTCGAATGTCGTACTTCTTAGTTTGATAAAGATTTGGGTAGATCTTGCATCTACCAGTAAGAATGCTAAGCGATGCACTCAGTATAGACTGGTACCGTTTTTGCTTGCCAAAGGTCGTTCTAATTGTCTCCACAAAGTCAATCCGTGTCTAAGTAGACCGTGGGGTTAAACCTAAATTACACATACTCACGTTAAGCCACCAGGATTTAACCTCGTAGAATCGAAGGATTTTGTTACGATCAGCTTCACATGTAGCATCACTGATCACCAGTGGCGGCTATATTCCTAAAGTCAGTCTCACTGCTTATACCTTTTCCTCACTTATAGCCACGGTGTAGTTCCTCACTCTAAAACCATATTGTTTTGGTGAGAAGTCTCCCACAGCGCTTATTGAGTCAACTAATCTTCGTTTGATTAACTTCTGAAGCAGTTTCCCCTGTGTGTCCAACATACTGCAAGGATGGTATGCTGGGTGCACCTCGTGGTTGTCTTGACCATCGCTTTGCAGTACGAGCCCCGCGGCCCTCCAGCGGGAGGGAAAAACACCTGCTGTCAAAAATGCATTGGACGCGCTAAGTAGTAAGCCAGGCTTGTGCATGAATACAAATTTCAACGCTTTAAATGGAATACCTTCCGGCCCCAGGGCTTTTTTGTCCCTTATGGACAAAATCGCCTCCCCTAGTTCCTTTACAGTTAAAACTGGACATTGTTGAATACTGCCGCTTGCATCGACAATGTCAACTTGCATGGGAAGGACAAAAAGAATACTCGCACAATTTCTTCCATCTTCACTGCTTCCATGGAATAGGGTGATCAACAAGCACCACTTATAATCGAAGTTTCATGTGTCCCTTTTCATGACACTGACTAGCTTCTGCTATCATCATCTTTTTGTCTGTTGATTTTGTGGCGTAGTTCTTTTCCGCTATCTTGAATTTTACGGATCCAATGGTTATTAAATCTTGGCTTCTTGTGTGCTGCGCAATCGCCGTAGACTTGCAATTTCAGCCGTCCTCCATTACACCGATAGCTTCCCGTGGTGCTATATCCTTTTGGACGCCTGCAAGGGTAATAAGATTCTTGGTTGAGTCCACTTGCAATTTTATTGTAGTCCTTCTGTCCGTGTCCAGGTCTTGCAGCTCTTTGGCACCTATTGAGCGCCTCTTCAAGTTTGTCAACTTCGATTTTCCATGTATAAAATGTTTACCGGATCGCTGGCCTTGAAATCCTACATCGTTGCATCGCTGGTATTAAGATTTCCGTAGCAAAGTCTCGTCAGAAATAGTGCCCTCGCAAAATTTGTATGCCTCAAGAATCTGAAAGATCAATGCCCCATTGGAGACTGACGTTAAAAATTTCATCCAACTAGAATTCTTCCCTGCGTATTTTGAATTTCGTCCTCTAAGGTGCTAAGCTTGTTCCGAAAAGCGGGAATAGATTCGTTTATCGTAAAATAGAAGCTGGAAAAGTCACTTCCGACAACGAACCCGAGCGTAGCCACCTTCTCGGTTATGGCCCCACTCTCGCAAAATGAATCTATCTCTCACCCAAATGGCAGGATTACTCAATATATCGACATACTACGGTGGTGAAGTCCCACCTCGGTACTAATCCCTGAGGAGTGATAAGTTAGCTCTTCTTTCCTGTACCCTCCGCACCATCAAATCGTGATTAGTGCACTCGTATGCATGTTCGCTTGCAGGACGTGGATAATTTTGTTTAACTTTTAATTTTTTCCGACTCTTCTTTGAAAGCCTGAACCTGCCCGGAATCGGGAACATAAGCGAGTCTTCTTTCTGTGGACCCCAATTTTTGCAAACAGCCCAGGTATGCCACATTTGTAACACTTGTAAGAACTTGTAAAGTGTTTTTGCCCTGCTCCTTGGAAACCTCGGCTATTTGACTGTAGGCTCCTAATCCTGCAGATGATCCACTGAATCTTTATTTTGTAGCAATGAAGATGCTATCTTTTCGGGAACGTTGATAATGACTATTTTTTGTTCCCTGGAGTTGACAGATGATAAAGTTGGAGACCTTGAGGTTCTTCACATTTCGGTAATCCCTTTTTATCGCTTCCTTTCACTTCTTTATTCCAGAGGCAATCCAGATCCCTTATTTCATGGGTGCTCATAGGTTCTGGGCTGGAAACCACTGCGTGCATAGGATACCCTGAACTGTATTCTAAAACCGTCACCCACAAGTTTGACAAATATACCGCTGGCTCCAGTCCGCCGGGTTGATTTAATGTCTACCTAAACATCTTCTGGTTTGACGTTGTCAAATTCTCGAAGAACTGCGAAAGACCCCCCTTTGTGCGACTTGTCGGAAAGGGCCGCTGAGGGTTGTTTGTCCGTTTTATTTTCCTTTGGTGCTTTCCTCGTAGTTGCCCTCGACTTTGGTGCAATGGAGTCACTGCCGAATATTTTATTTGTAGGTACATGTAAGGGAGAAAACATCCCCTGGTAATGACTTTTATTCACGCTGTTTCACAGGGTCTAGGTGATACCGTATCTACTCAGTTGCTTGACGATACCTTTAGTTTTTGCAAAAAAAATATGTTCTTTTTGGACCAAAAACTGGGAGACAATTTCTTCCCAATTAGTCCAGTCCGTGATCAAGTAGATGGGGACTCAATACCTGCTCAATCCTTAAACAAAATATCCTGCTAGTATAGTAGTTTCCGAAGGAAATCTATTGGAACAAATTAAATAACTTCTGCTGACAAGGAACATAATTTTAGCGGTTTTCCCATTCGTGGTTGGCTTGCAATACCTCGGGCTATCCCTAGCTATCAATGAAAACAGTCTAGCCACTTACAAAGAGCGTATCCTGCTGTAAAACAACTTCAAACTGGTACTATAACCATCACATTGTTTAGACATGGGACGTGAGGGATCATGCATAATTTGAATGGAATTTCGAATGGCCACAATCGTCCTTACATTCAATAAACGCTTGATGGTCCACTGAAAAGTGCACACGACAGTGGAACTGCGGTGATTCTTATGTAAATCTGGCTGCAATAGGTGCATTAAGTGCAAGTAGCTTCCCCTCTGATAAAGGACTTCCAACCGACTAGTATGTGGGTGTGCAGTCCAAGTCATCAGAATATTTATTTGAACTGTTCAGACGTGAAAACATCTCAATGAAATGCCCACCATGTAAATAGGTTGGGGTTGGCTCACAAAACTGATGGAAGCCATATTCAGGATCTTGGAAGGTTGGGGACCACAAATGCTTTCCTCTGATGGTTGCAAACAAAGTTTGACTAAAACTTGGCTAATTTTAGAGAATGCCAATCTTTGAAAGGAATTTTGTTTCAAATTCAAGGAAAATTGGTAGAACCATTCAAGGCTACCTAAATGAGTGATTTCAACCCACTTGCTGGCGGTAGTCTAGCCTAATTAAGGCGTCCGAATTCAAAGCGAACTAATTCTATGAATCTTACGTTGTTTGCCTGTCGAATGTGAAGTTCAGTTTGAGGGGCGATTGTGTTTCGGATGGGCGATTCGAAAGGGATGTTTTCCGAGAAAAAAGGAGAAGAAGTCAGTTAAAACCCGAAAGAAAATGTTGGTGTTTAAGGCAGAAATAAATAAGCCAGTTTTTCCTTAGAAGTAGTACTGAATCCGCTTGGCAATCAGGGAATGGTGTCGAATTTCTGGGTTTGACTAGAGAAAATCATTTCCTGACGAATATCTCTGAAACCATTTACCATCTGCTTATGGCAGACAGCCTAATTACATAATTTTCTTGACATCCTTAACGACAACGATGATAAATGAACAAAACAACAGAACTGACATTTGCATGACAAAAACATTAACGACCTTATCATACCATATCAAGCCTCCCAAGTACTCTAATTAAAACAATCTCAAGAGGCTAAACCACTAGCCTAGCCCCTCTCACGCCACATCTGCAAACATTTGCTATTAGGCTTTTCCTGATTCTGTCTCCAATAAATCTCAAAAAATATGTTCTCCTTCAGTCGTAGTGTAGTGAATTGTATCACACCCACAGCGAGGAGATTAATGTCCTTGTTTTGGGCCCATAAAACACTTATGCTACCCAACATTATCAGAAATTTCATTAATCAAATGGTTTAGGACCAACTTATACATACATTTCCGGGGACTAGTTCAGGCAGTTAGACTACCTTGACGTTGAGATAGTCCTCCCTGGGGACTCATCTTGTGTCCTCCTGCCTTGCCCACCGGCACGATATCCTCCAGGGTGAGGTATTGACTACTCGGCCCGACCACTGCAGAAATCCACTTGTATTTCTATCTTCATGATGGAACTAATCTCTTTTGATCTTTAGACTTGCCGCCTGCTTGCATAGTGCGAATCCCTTTTGAGTGAGTGGCTTCAGGCTGTAGGACACAAAAGGACATGCAGATAGCAAACAGAAAGGGAAACTTCATGTTGTCACGTGACAACCGTAAATTAATTAAATGCTGGAAAAGGTGCTCAGGCCTGTCTTTTCGACTCAACATGAGAATTTTCACGAAAAATTTGTTGACAATTTTCATGCATTTTCATTGCTTTGCTGGGAGATTTGTGGTTTGTGTTAAATAGAAATTTGTTGAAGAAAATTAGAAAATTTACGCTGGAAAACTTTTCAGGTTAGGCTGGACGTGACTTTACAATTATCTTTAGTCTTGAAGAGAGATTAGATAGCAGATTAGTTACGCTTAGGTGGGAGTTATTTACGGCAGGGACCTGACTAAACTCAAAACTGAATACGTTTTGCTCAGAGGCGGAAAATTCTCAATTACGATAATTTAGAAAAATTGAATTCGATTAATTAATTAATCCTGTCAGGGAATTAGCAATTTTTCTAGCAAGAATCAAACAAGAATGGACCAAAAATGGAGGCATGCGGAACCACCGCTGAGTACAAAAGGGAGATGAGGCTCAAAAAAGAAGAATTTAAGAGGTTTGACTTACTCTATTACTTAGGTAGGACCTCGGCCAGAAGAGAACAACTGATGGTAATCTATACGACCGGTACTTCTCCCAAGGTAAGGAGTGCCTATTGAAGCTGAAAGCACCAGAAAGGCTTGCAACAAGGTCGTGAGCCGAGCAGTTGGATTTAAACTCACGGTGGCTCCTCACAATGAAGAGATGTAAAGATCTGAAGATACAGACAAACTTTCATTGAAAATTCCAGAAATGGGAGAGGACATGTGATTTGTATGTCTTCTAGGATATTTCAAGGGTCGTTGGGACTTCAATTGCCAATCCTAGGAAAACTGTCAATAATAGGAGAATTCGTGGGAGGAATGGAAGAGCTATGTATGGAACACGGATCGGAAACGTCAACAATGCCTCGGATAGCGATTGACCTCACGGCAACGATCTTTGGCAATCGTAAACGGATTATGATTATGATAGTCCTCAGAATGCTCGCTTTCTCCAACCTGAGCAGGGATTCCAGCTGGACATTCTAGGCGGTGCTCAGAGGTGGCGGCGAGGAAGATGGGGCGGCAACCCTATCGGCCAAACCAAAACCAAGTGGCCGAGGAGAATCTCCATAGTGGTGGCACCGGGAGACGCTGTAATCACTTTGGTTTGCCGGCCGTGATTCAGTAGGCGAATGCTCTAAAGGCCTAATTAGGGCGATCAGACCCGAGTCTGCACGGGGACTCATCTGAAGTGGCAAATTGGTCACGAAACCTTACCAGGGGTATACTGGCACCATGGGAACCGGGAAAGCCCCTGGACTCACATACTTCGGGTGAACTCCTGTTGTACGTGAGGACAGCTCGGTTATTTGCGGTTGGCCCCCCTAGTGGGAGTTTCAAGGTGGTTGTGGTTATGCTCAAGCGAGAAGAGACCTTCGGGCCTCGGCGTGGTGTTGCGTATTAACACGGGTGCCGTACTCCATAGTTCGGTAGAGATTTAGGTAATTCTTGCACCCACCAGTATGAATGCTAAGCCATGCACTTGGTATAGACTGGTACCGTTGTTGCTTGTCTCAGCGGGGCTCTGATTGTGGTCACAAAATCAATCCGTGTCTGAAGAGGACCGTAGGATTAAGTCTCACGACAGATGCCTACGTAAAACACCATGGGCTTCACTGGACATTCTGGGCCTAAGCGAAATAAGATCTGGAGAGTACTTCTCTCTTTCTTGTAGCAATGTGCTTCCAAGCTATGGAAAGCCAAGTGGTAGTAGACGCGAGTCCTGTTTTGGCATTGTCCTTCGAGGCCGAAGTGAACTTGATGAAATGCTTCAGGAAAACGAGAAAATCCGCTACTGTCATCCAGCCGCTCTCATTTGCATATCCCACAGATTCCAGCGATGAATTTTCCCTGAAAATGAATTTCATGTTTTTGCGAGGAAACAAAAAAAAGGTAGAAAGGTATTACCCCCCATGCTCACCTGCTTGGTCCCATGCTCACCTGCAGTAAAAGAACCAATATTGGTCCATTTCTGTGCACTATCTGACCCCAAGTTTTACGTCCTGGTTCATAGACAGCTTTTTCCGGTGACTAGTCGGTTCGTAGCCTCGATGCCTGGGTGCGCGAGATCATGTACAGCGTGGAAAACTTCTTAGGAACATTCGGCCGGAATAAATAACCTGGGTTCCTTGTCTGAGGTCTCGAAGAGTGAGTAGGAGTTTAAGCCGAAGGTCGGAAACTCCTTGATCTTGGCGTTTATGCTCTGTTTTGGAAGGCTAGGAGCCGGTTTCTGACAGACTTCTGGCTGCAAGATTCTGGTCCAGGTTCAGGAGCATCACAATTATACGATGCTACGCACCAACGAGGACTTCCGATATAGTGAAAAAGGATACTTTCTGCCAGCAATTAAGCGCAGCTCAGGGAAGGCTTTCTAAAGGCGATCGTGATGGTAGATCTGAATTCCAAGAGGGATCTGAAAACATCTTGGTTGGACATGTGATTGGAAAATACGGTCTTGGCGACTGGCTCGGTAATGGTGGGAGTTTCGTGGATTTCAACAACTTCCATCGGATCGCCATTGGTGGCAAATTGTTCGGTCACTGAGCCTGCTATAAGATCAGTTGGGTTTCAATTAACCGACACCGTATGTGCAATCAGATCGGCCATTTCCTGATCAGCAGTAGATTTAGGGGCTATCTGTAGATTTAGGAGCTGTCTTTTGACATTGGCGTCGGACGGGACCACCATCTGATGGTTAATTACGTTCGCTTACATGCAGCATCCGCCAGTTCTCGCAGGGTAAGAGAGCTGCGACCCCCTAATTTCAACATCGACCGCTTGTATGATCTAGCTATCGTTTGACAGTGGAAGAACTATCCTACTGTTCGGACGAAAAATACACTGAGTAACCCGCCTGAGAATATCGATGAGCATTGAGCCGAAATCAAAAATGCTCTTTTCTCCGGTATAAAGCAAGTCGTCGACCAAGTCTCGAAAAGGCGGCATAACACCTGAGTGACTGCGGAATTGTGGAAATGGAAACCGAGCAGGTTGGAGGCTCTATTGACCACTGCGAGTGATGTGGCGTTACCCGCCCAAAATTTCAAGAAATCCGCAGCGTAGTGTATGCCGTGACAAGAGAGACTTTCTATTGTGTTGGTCAGGGAACGTAAGATGCCGCAGAATGCAATGACGTCAGAAGTGTATACCGAATGAGGAAAGAGCTTGCAGGTGTTGGCGCAAATCTTTCGATGGTTCTATGAAGGGCGTTAACGGTTGACTTCTCATCCATGATGACAATCAACTGTGGAAAGAACACTTCACCACTGTTGTTAACCTTATCACAACCGGTGAGCTCCTTCCTCTTGTAATGAAATGTCAAGTCACTGTAACATGAGGATACGGATTATTCCTCCAAGCAGAAGGGAAATTATTGTATATCAAGCACCAATGCACTTAAACGGAGTAAAGCCACTGAGTTTGGCGATCTCCCCGCGGAGCTCTTTATTGATGCACCTACAGTTACCGCGAATCTGTTACTTCCACTCGTACAAAAATCTTGGGATACCGAAACCTTTCCCAGAGAGTGGAAGAAGGAGATGATCGTTAAGATCCCAAAGAAGGGACCTCTTTTGAGTGTAACGCTTGGAGGGTTATCTGCGTAGCCCTTCCCGTCCCAAAGATACTGGCTAAAATAATCATGAAACGCATGGAAGAACATCTTGAAAGCTTGATCAACAGAGAACAGATTGATTTCCGCTCCGGATTCTTCTGCATTCACCACATGACATCTTACGGAGCATTTTAGAACAGTGCCCGGAATTTAGATATTCGCTGTACCTGCTTTTCATTGATTTCGAAAAAGCCTTCGATAACGAGGACAGTGTATCTGGGGTGCTCTAGATAGGAGGGGAATTCCGGAAAAACTAATAGGTATTATCAGAGCGATGTCGCAAAATGTCATGTGCTGCATAGAGGTAAAATCTCGGAGAATGTTGATGTCGAAAGTGGAGTTCGGAGGGGTGCATCCTGTCACCAATTTATTTCTTCTTGTTGTCGATGATATTCTTCACGCTGCCTTGTACGGAGGACTAGGAAGAATTTAATGGACATTGGCGTCTTTCCTCAAAAACCTCCACTACGATGTTTGCTCTCCACCTCATGGAGTAGCACAAGGAAAGTGAACTCGACCATTAGCCAAAACCCTCAAGGCTTCGTCAATATCTGTCTACGTCGAGTCATGGGAATGCCATGGTCTAATACTATCTCAAACGAAGAGCTTATTCGACGTGAAAGTCTGGCATTCGTGCGCACGGATGACGGAAGTAGCAGTGGATGAGTCACACATTAAGGAGGGGCGAAAATTGCACAGCAGGCTACGCTATCCACTCTCCCAAGATGACCGACGAGTGGTTTGGCGCAAAAAAGTAGAGGACTAGTGCAAATGTATTGGGAAGTCGTGAGGGGTGCTGAAGGTCATGCAGGTAACCGCGAACGATGGCGCAAGTGTGGTTGGCGCGCTGCACCCTACCAAAGGGTGAATGGCAATCATATATTGGTTTTTTACAGATAAAATGCGGGATTTCACAATGAAGTGATGTTAGTTGCAATTTCGCGTGTCAAACTGCCGCCAGGTAGCTACCTGAATAATAGAGTATAAACAGTCCTTCATTAGGTCAAGGCGTCATCTCAGTTTTACAAGTTATCTTGCTTGTAGAGAATTAAAAAGGAGAAAAACATGGAGGTGGGTGAAAAACGCCCACCTTTCTCAACGCAGCGGAGGCAACCAGAAACATTTGGAGGGCATTCGAAGTAAACGAAGGTAGTTTGAAAAATTTCGGACGACATGAGCCGTCAAAGCCACGAGGACATCCAGTACCCTCGATCGACAACGACGAGCTGCGGTTACACATTCCGATAATTTGCCGGCATTTGCACCAGCGAATATTGAACGACAAACATCACAGTTCAGCACAATGGCTAGATAGCGTTGGACTTCAAAACACATGCCAAAACCGAGCCTTCATTCGAGAGAGGTAATGGTGACTTTCAGCCGTAGTTATCCACTATTCTTAAGATACCATGATACTCTTCGGGTTGTGAAATTGATGCTCAAGGTGTGGGACAGTGAATCGACGGCGGGTGACTGCCGAGGCATCATCTGCTCCATACCCAAAAAGGGAGTTATCGCACAGTCCATCAATTATAGAGGTACCATGTTGCTGAGTACCATCTATAAGATACTCTCCGTAATCTTGTCCAGAGCATCATCGGCCCATATCAAAGAGGCTTCACTCCAGGCAAATCAGCGACACATCAGAATTTTCTCTGTGCGGCAAGCGATGGCAAAACTGTTGGAATATGGCCACCAGTTGCACCATCTTTTCGTCGACTTCAAGCCTGCCTGATTGACTAAGATGATCCTGACGAATGTGCGAGGCCAGGTAAAGTTAGCACGGTCACTGTCCGAACCATTCAAGCTACATGATCCAAATGGGTGCGGTTGATTCAGCCTTGGCAGCATCTATGGCAGGAAAAGAAGATTTAGCAGACCCTGCCTCGGATGGAGCGATAGCATATGCTCTGACGACAAACAACTATTAGGTTCATTGAATCGGTGGACCTTGGAGCAGAATGGGATGAGTGGGGGTTTTTACTGAGGCGAGCTTATGCCGAACAGTGGTTGTTGCGTCGTCGATGGTGATGAAATGTAGATGGCCTTGAGCGTCAGTTTTTCTTCTAATGTCTTTATTTGGCCAACCATTTGGTATCGTTGAATCGCCATGCCCTTTTGTTGGATAGGCAGTGCTGGATTAACGCAGTCTTGTCCTTGCTTTTTCTTCAAGTCAAGCTTGTTAATATCAATCCTGTTACTTAATAGCTAACGACGACTAAGCAGTCGTCCCGACACACGTTGGTTCACATGGCCAGAGTGTCTTTTCTCTGCAAGGGATTATATAAACTACGGATTAAGGGATCGACTTTTCTCTCTTGGAATATTTCCCGCAACATTGGCTGATACAAGCATCAGTTAAGGTGAATCCTTTTCTAGCTGATGACCCAGAATTAGGATAAGTCAGTGCCTCCACTTCTCCACATACTTTTCAGAGATCCTGAAAATTCTTCTTGTACATGCTTTCGAGTTGTATCTATTTGTTTCGAACTAATTAGGTTTCATTGACTCTGATAATTGAATCGAAGCATGAAGGGCATTTACTTACTTTCATACTCCATGTCCTTGGTATTCGGCCCATTCATGGCCTACAAATGATCACCGCCTATCAACCGTGGTGTAGATTGTTAAAAACTACATAAAGTTGTTATTGTCCTGTTCGTTTCCCTCAAATTCCCGTCAACAGAAATTCGTAATTCCTCTGTCCTGTATTTGCATCCTCATCAACAAATTAACATTTTCTCCGTTAAATTATTTATAAGAATTTTTCGCGTTATACTGCCGCCCTACCCTTGATTACTTCTCTACTTGGTAAACATATTTAATAAGATTTTGGTTTCGATGACATTGAATTGTTGAGTGCTATTGTTGGCAACTGGATGTACAGTTTCGATATTGCAAGCAGAATAGTTTTGCTTGGGAGAGGAATATCCATCATTGGCGGCTGGTTGATGAGTATGCGGGGAAGTATCTAAAAGAACTTGTTGTGAAAGGTTGTATTATAGAAGTTAAGTATTCGGACGCCATGTCATGCTCATTGTAGAACTTCGGTAGCAAAACGGACCAGATATCTCAGCGAGACATGCTTTGGTATGTAGTTTACAAAGAAAATTGCAAGCCGTTTTTATTACCAGCCCCATATTGAAGCTCAGCTGTCGGTCGTACTTAAATAGCTACAAATTTGTTCAGAATATTTTAGTAACAAAGTTATCCTTCCTTCCCTTAACTACTCAACCAAGCAATATTAACATTGTGTAAGCTTTTCGCCCCTCCTTTATTGAACAACAATTTTGACTCTATTCCTCGCGACTGCATCATTTCATTCTACATCCGAGAAACACTTGGAGTACTTCACTGAAGACGTGTGCTACCGCAGATTGCAGTTATTTGTATTCGGTTCCTCCCTCGTCCTCACTATGCACTTAGAGCTGAATGAAAACTGTTGAGTGTATGTCACGTCACGTTACCCATCAGAATTGCGGTTGAATTGCGGGAAAACTCCCATAAAAGATGAAACTCTAAACATTTTCTCCAGCGCAGTGGACGAGCTTAACAACGACAAAGATGAAAATTTTCAATAAGGGAGTGAAATCTGTCTTTTCATTCAAGGAGACTACTTCAGGTATGCTAAAAGTAGATGGAAAAGTCAGGATAAGTAAGTAGCATTCAGGAAAGTCAGAGTTCTCTGCACAATTCGTTACTTTGAGTTCTTTATGGGTCTTCGATGCGCTTTGCTAAGTTGCCTCGTGAATTTTGCATATCTGACTTTTCCTTGGGAAATTGTTCACAATGTATCAAGGAAAGAAAATCTTTGTGTACTGCCGGGAAAATTGTAGAACTCTGAATATGCTAAGTTATCCTTCTGAACTCGTTTTAAATTTTCATCGCACTTCAACTTTAATTTTTCTTCGCAGTTTGAGGAACTGATTCACGTTCGGATTCATATGACCTGACTCTTCAAAAATTCACAAGATGTACGGAGAGTCCGGAAAATTGCTTCACGTATTCCAGTCCCGTCCTCACCTGGTCCCTCTGCGTCAGGAATCTTTTCCACTCCACCAGCTCCACCTACATTTCCTCGTAATTCTTGTTCCGGATTAATTATATTCGCAGAATTTTCTTAATTAAAATTTTTCTTTGGAGTTACATCACGTTTTTTTCCTTCCACGATATTTGGCATAAACACGGAGGTTCTCTAAAATTAATGTTGGCAATAGGTTGGAAATAGAGCGGAATAGAAAGGCTAACAACGACACGAAGGACCTGTGCCCTTGAGGCTGCCGAGCATCCGTGCCATTTACCGATCAGCAAGTGAAGGTGAAAGGGTTGACCCGTATCTTTCGCCTGCACATCCGCACCGTCCTGTCATCAAAACGTACGTAGGGTGAATATTTTTCTTTTCATCAAATCCCCCCCCCCTCCTTTCCTCTAATGTTTAGGTATTCGCTTATGCTTCCTACTATCTTTTCTGTGTGGAAATGACCTTGTTTCCCTTTTAATGACGCGCCCATGACGCGATGTTGGCAGCGTGGCGACGGAAGGCAGGAGGCCTAAATGAGCGCGTCTCAGCCGCCATGTTTAACTTTTATCTACCTCCCGTCTATCATATCGTTTATTCCTTGCCAAGACCATTAATTTAAATGAACGCTTTAGTTACTGCTACGAGGGAGTGGCGGAGGTACGACTATAAAGCGATTTCGTTACGATTTACGACTGTTAAATTTTGTTATGAAAAGATGGCTTATCCTGTTTTTAAGTACTTGGTGGATCCTTGGGAGTTTCGGGAGGGCCCTGAATTGGTTTGAGATGTCGAACAGTTTTTAAGAAGGGGATGGTATGAAAAAACAGTTTTTAAGATGGGGCTGGAGGAAAAAACTGGAGTAAGGCGGGAAATTAATATGGCCCGGTGGTAAGTAAACCCAAACCCATTTTGAAGTCAACATCAGACTTCTCAGTCTCATTTTACGGTATGTGCTCATTAGCTTCCATCCATATTTGCACTCGTATGTTGTTTGCTTCCATTTAGCTTTTCGAGCGCACCTCATGAAAAGCCAACCCCGAATTTTAATTACAAAGCAGTTGAACAGGAATCCCAGCGCAATTATATTTTTCAGGTTTAAATATATGAACCTGAAAACTCTGCGTCACGTCGAAGCTTTCAAGCAAATATTCTTTGTAATGCGTCCAAAAGGAACAGAGTACTTCTATGTCAGACAAGTATCCACATCCCATTTTACAACTTCTAAATGGGCGCGAACCTTAACATCATCCCCCAAAAGTATCTCTCTCCACCGAGTGAATATAAAATTACACTAAATCTCTTGAAAAAGATTTGGTTTGTCGGTCTGCCTCCACTTCCATGTCTCCTCCCAACCTTGACCATGCAATTTTCCCAAACTTGCCGAATTTATGTGTCCTGTACCGGCAGCAACCGGTCGTTATTTTCGAAAATTTTGATGAATTTTATATTCAAGAACACAAGAGCCAACGTAATGAAATTATTTATGGATTAATTTCAGTAAACAGAGACAGTTAAAAGTTTTTGTCATTTCAACGAGAAGAAGATTAAGACTTAGTGAAAGAAAGTACAAGGACTAGGACGAAATGAATTTCAAGAGACGAATAAATGTTCTAATTAATCCTTAGAGAATAGGCGGAAGGAAATGATGCTGTGAAGCGTCTTATCTGTCGTTTGGAGATGAAAACGGAGTGATAACATTGAATGAGTCGTTAATTTTAAAATAGGATATTAAATCGGAATTGTTTTGAAATTCCATTTATTTTAGATTGCTAATTGGCATGTACAGAAGTGAAATGATTTTCTTAAATTAATAACTTGTAATATTGCTTTCACTACTATTGCGTTTCTTGTGAACTTCACCATTGACTTCTTAACTTGAGATGAAATCAGAGAGAGCAGGGAGACCATCACAACTGGTGCCAACTGATCAGGTATCAAGATTGATTTAAAAAAAGTTTATTTCTGAAACTATCCCTGTTGCATCTAGGACACTAACCTACCTGACTACGTCAGGCCAGGTCCATTCTATATTGGAGTACAACCCCTTGGTTCAAACGTCTCAACTACCCTAGTATCTCTCCTTCCCATCTCCCTCTTTTTCGCCTGAAAAATGGTTTGTTCAACTTGCGCTCGCTCTGCAGTTTGACCTCAATTATGCTTCTGAGAGACATTTGACACCCTTCCATCGAAAGTTAATAGCGATGGCGCTCTCAGAAGAAAAATGTGTGGCAGTCATCATCCACCAGATCCTCGCAATAAATGCAGTGGCGCTTGCAGTACATCTCTTTACTGAAGTAGTCAGACCATACCTGAGAACCGTGAAAAAGGACGGACAAAACTACACTCATCAGTAAACGATACCTACCTCAGACATTGGAAATCAGCCGGTAAATCGCAACCATTCTAGCCGCGATTTTCTGGGCTATTACAAATCTGCTCGAAAAAGTCTGCTTTCGTGTCTATCATGATTCCGAGAAATTCCACCACCTGCTTCGGAAAGACAATACCTACCTCAACTTGAAAAGGGAAGACTGCAGCAAAACTCTCCGTGGTCAGGACGATGATTTCGGTTTTCTCCAGAGCTAAGGAGAATCCATTCTCAGTGATCTATTATCACTCCTTGTGTGCGCTGAGTTTGTTCGAGCCTGCATGTGGTGCGTATCCGACCTGAAGCGATTCATCAGGCATCACCACTTGTAGCCGGCTATCATACAAGGCGCTCCAAAAGTCCGGACCAAGAATAGATCCCAGAACTGCCCCAATGTGACCTTAATTTTTCGTTGTCCTTGCCGGATTTCATAAAACAAGGTGCGGTCCTTTAAAGATGGTAATTCCTTAATATCCAAAAAAGTATGAAATATAGAAACGCTTTTCCAGCGTCTCAAGTATGTGGTATTACCTTGCAGTATTGAAGGAGTTTCTACCGTCTAGCGTCACAAGAAGTATCACTCATTGACAGTGGCGACTGTGACCACGTCCTCAATTCCATCAATTGTGGATTAGACCTAAAACCATATTGTTTTGAGAGGAAATCTCAGTCTCAGCACCTATTCCCTCAGTCAATCTTGACTTGATGAACATCTCCGTGCTGCGTCCAAAATACAAAAAGGACGGTAAGGTATAAGGTGCCATAGGATCAAGTTTACCCTTGCTTGTCAACACGAGTATCACAATCTTCCAGCGAGATGGAAAAACATCCGCTGTCAAGCATGCGTTGAATGTGCTGAGTAGCAAGTCCAACGTATTTTTGGATACACGCTTCAGCACTTCGCCCTGAATGGCGTTCGATCCTGCTGCTTTTTGCCCTTTTGAGCAGTATCATTCCATTAATATATTAATTCCTTTACAATGAAGAGGGCACATTCTTCAGTATTCGCCCTCTCTTTGACAGCGTTAGCGCACGTTAGGTGGACAAGAGAAAGTTTCTGTATGATTTCTTCCATCTCCACTGCTTACATGGAACAGGCTGATCAAGAGGCACCGAGTTTTTTTGATAAACAGCATATACCCATATCCATGGCTCACCATTAGCTGGCTTATATTTACCTCTCTTGAAAGAGCTTCGACAAATTTTCCAACGTCCCGATGTCTTCTCCGATAGGTGTTATTATTATTATTCTGTTAAGGGAAAGTCGCACCGCGTCCTTTGAACTATTGTGCCCCTTTTACTGGTTATAGTGTACCTGTAGATCATAGTATCTCAAGCTGGCCTGTAACCGTTAGGAACTTTAGTATGTTCCCCACTTCCAGAAGTTTCAGCTTTGCATCTGGTATTAAGTGTTCTCCCAGATGTATCGACCTACTTTGCACAAGTGCCGGACACTGTCCCAGGACGTGTATAGAGGTTTCGTCTTCCTCCTCACAGAACCTGCAGGCAGTGTCCGTAGATATCCGTAGCTTCCCTAGGTGATAGTTCAGCCGACAATGACCAGTGAGAATTCCCACTATGATTCGGAGGTTCTTTTTGTGAGGTTTAAGCAATCCTTTGTACGCATGGGTTCGTATCCCCCAATAAGCACCCTTGACTGCTCCATCCCTGGTAGGCCCGCTCAGTATAGTTCCCTCAACCGTTTCTCTTCGTTTCTTAGATTCATAGCCATGAAACCGTTTCCGATTCCACAGAAGGGTTCTGGCCCATATAAAGGCATCCCTGCTCCCTTCTTGGCTAGTTCATCCGCTGCCTCATTGCCTTCCACAACCCAGCATGGCCTGGAACCCAAAGTATCCAGACCTTGTTGGACGAGCCGAGTGTATTCAGTCTCTCAAGGCATTCCCATAACAGTTTAGAGTTCACCTGGTTGGACCTAAGTGCCTTGATCGCTGCTTGGCTATCGGTGAGAATAGCTATGTTCTGCCCCCTGTAGTTCCTTTTTCAGATTAAAGGAGGCCCATTTGTTTATGGCGTAAATTTCCGCTTGGAATATGCTAGTGTACCTGCCCATTGGCTCAAAGTACATTTTCCTTGGACCAATGCCACCGGCACCCCCTCCCTCTGCTGTGAGGGATCCGTCAGTGTACCAAGCAATCAGTTGCTGGTTTAAGCCGTATGTCGCAGCCACGCTCTCCCAGTGTGCCTTGTTACTCCAACGTGTTTCAAACTTCTTATCGAAGTGAAACCTCGTTGCTATGTTATCCCTTGGTATCAGTAATTCGGGATACCGCCTAGAAAGGATATCAATCTTCCTTCGATTTAGGCAGCTCCCCGCCTCACTCATACTACCGGCCATCCTGAATATTGATCTCCTTGTCTGCATCTGTATGTGCAGATGGAGAGGGGTTAATCCCAAAAGGACCTCCAGGGATGCGTTGGGCATGTCCTCATTGCCCCACTGAAACACACGCAAGCCAGCCTTTGAGCTTATGTAATTCCCTGGCTTGTGTGCTGAGTTGGGTTCTTTCTGCCCAGATTACCGCTCCATAGGTAATCATTGGCCTTACTATTGCAGTATATATCCAAAGTAGTATCTTCGGGCTGCAACCCCATTTTTTTCCTGCTATGGCTCTGCAAGTCATCAGAGCCCTCGCGGCTTTTCGACAAGTGTTTCCGACATGTGTCTTCCACAGTAATTTTTGGTCTAGCGTGATTCCCAAATATTTGACCTCTGTTTCTCGTTTCACCTCCATATCATGTAATGTTATGGCTTTCAGGTGATCCAGCTTACGCCTCCAAGTGAATGGTACTACGGTGGTTTTGGTTGGGCTAATCCGCAGTCCCACCTTCCTGCACCAGGCACTAGTAACCCTTAATCCAGTTTGGATTCTATCACATTGAGTATCTTCATATTTGCCTCTACAGATTAGAACAATGTCGTCCGCGTAGCCCTGGACTTGTATTCCAGTATTAGTTAACACGTCCAGGAGTTCATCCACTACCATACTCCACATCAGCGGCGATAGTACTCCACCCTGTGGACAGCCTTGAGTGGTGTTCATGATAATAGAATTTGTACCTGTTTGTACCTCTATTTGTCTGCTTTCTAGCATTTTGACCATCCGGACTTCCAGGGTGTTTCCCACTCCTTTGCGGCTCAGGGCATCCTGTATCTCTGTGTGCGATGTATTGTCGAATGCTCCTTCGATATCCAAAAACGCGCACAGTGCAATTTCTTTTGTTTCTATGGCGTCCCGTAGTACCTCTGTCAGCTGATACAGAGCAGTTTCAGTTGACCGTCCTGCCCGGTAAGCGTGTTGACAGTGATGTAAGGGATTACGCTTTAGAATGTTAGTTCTAATATAGTTGTCTATGACCTTCTCCACCGTTTTGAGTACGAACGATGTTACGCAGATTGGTCTGCAAGATTTAGGGTGAAAAGGATCCTTTTTACCCGCTTTCGGAGTAAAGACCACTTTTGCCCGTCTCCATGCCCTTGGTATGTAACTCAGTGCTATGCTCCCCCTTACTACCCTCAGAAGAGACTCTACGATAATTCATAGACCTGTCTGGATAAGTGCTGGGAAAATGCCATCTACTCCGGGAGATTTCATTGGTTGAAAGGTTCCCACTGCCCATCTTAGCCTAGCTTCTGGCTAGCCGATAGGTGTTAGCCGGACATCAGATCATTGCCAGAAGCCGTTTGTCATTTTGAAAGAAATGTACCCTCCCCATGGCAGAACACTAAGGACTTCGTAGCAAAGGTGACGTAAGCGATAGTGACCCCGCAAAAAGGACGTCAGAATATCGGAGTTCTACCGATTTTTAGGATGGTAAATCCTGTCTTAGTGGCACCTCCAAAATTTGTGTACTTTGAGAATCTAGTTGAGCTATGCCCCATTCAAGGGCTCTGGCGTCAAAGTCTCTTCCGACTAGAAGTCTTCTTTCCGCGTTTCGAATTTCGTCCTCCAAAAAGACGAGTGTTTCTCCAAAAGCAAAGACAGATTCGCAATGTGTAAGGTAAACGCTGAAAAAATGTCAAAATCCAAGCGATACCATCTCCTCGACTATGAGCGCATATTCGCAACCATGCCAGATATATTGGTTTACCACGATGATGATTTGCTACCGCCGCACTACCCGCTCTTCTTTCTCGCACCATCTGTCCATCAAGTAGTGAGCAGTTGCACCCCTATACATGTTTGCTTGCTGAAGGTGGATCATGGTCACTGAATTTTCGCTTTCTGTGACTTTTATTTGAAGATGCGGCATTACCCAGAAACGGGAACATGAGCAACAGCTTGCTTCTGCGGACCGTAAACCGCAACCTTGCAAATAGCATTTTTTCGATTCGCCTGGCTTCGATTTGTGGCTGGTTTCGCCGCACTTGTAACACAAAGTGCTTCTGTCCTACGTTGCAAATCCATGGTCTAGGCTTTCGTGCCTAGAATGCACTGGACTTCCTCGTGAAACGTAATCTTCCTGATAGCCTTCGGTTCGAATCTACCAGATAGATTTAATATCTACTCTTGATTCTTCTGGTTTGACGTTGTTGTGGACTTCTTGACCAACCTCCGCTAAAAATGTCCCTTCAGTTAGATGCGAATGGCCTCTCACAGTGTTTTGTCCTTCTCTTTTTCTTTGGCGCTAATGTTGTCGCTATAGTTGCTGTCGATTTTACTATGGTGAAGGCATTTTCGTCGCCGTTCAATTTACGTTGTTGTTTCTGAATTTTCTCCATATTTCGACGCTACTTCGTCTGGATGTGTCCGGATTGCTCAACGCTTAGAATCCTAGACTATCGTATGAAAGGTCGCCGTTCAAATCTCATTGATGGCAGTGGGTACTGGCACGAGTATTTTCAGATTATTGGAAGCACCAGCGAGTTTGCGGAACCCAGTAAGATTTAAGCCAAACATTATAAGAGCCCATCTTTACTTCTTGGAAAGCTCTAAGAGGAAACCTTCTCGCAATACGCAACACCCTGCTAGCAGGGATGACGGTGAGTCAGAGCCTTACTTGAAGGTTATGTAGTCCTAGTCCTGTGAGATTATCGAATGGGTAATTATTGAGTATAAAAGCAGTTGGAACGATAACGCCACTGATGCTCCAGAAACAACAATAAAGAGTCGTGACGTGGCTTTCAGAAATTTACTGATTTGCAGAAATTTCGGGTATATACCGCCCTCTTGGATATGTGCGCACGTGGTTTTCATACCGAAAGCGAGCAGGTGCAGATATAGGTCTGCGAAGCACTTTCGGCTAGTCAGTCGCTCCTCTTTCCTAGGGCGCGTCCAGGACATCCAATTGTAGGCAATTATGAAAGCACAAATTCAGAGAAACCATCAGTATGTTTAAACGGTTACTCCACTAGAGGCAAGATGCCCTGGTTGTCTACCTGCCATTATCATCATCATCATCATCATCAACGGCGCAACAACCGGTATCCGGTCTAGGCCTGCCTTAATAAGGAACTCCAGACATCCCGGTTTTGCGCCGAGGTCCACCAATTCGATATCCCTAAAAGCTGTCTGGCGTCCTGGCCCACGCCATCGCTCCATCTTAGGCAGGGTCTGCCTCGTCTTCTTTTCCTACCATAGATATTGCCCTTATAGACTTTCCGGGTGGGATCATCTTCATCCATACGGATTAAGTGACCCGCCCACCGTAACCTATTGAGCCGGATTTTATCCACAACCGGACGGTCATGGTATCGCTCATAGATTTCGTCATTGTGTAGGCTACGGAATCGTCCATCCTCATGTAGGGGGCCAAAAATTCTTCGGAGGATTCTTCTCTCGAACGCGGCCAAGAGTTCGCAATTTTTCTTGCTAAGAACCCAAGTTTCCGAGGAATACATGAGGACTGGCAAGATCATAGTCTTGTACAGTAAGAGCTTTGACCCTATGGTGAGACGTTTCGAGCGGAACAGTCTTTGTAAGCTGAAGTAGGCTCTGTTGGCTGACAACAACCGTGCGCGGATTTCATCATCGTAGTTGTTATCGGTTGTGATTTTCGACCCTAGATAGGAGAAATTGTCAACGGTCTCAAAGTTGTATTCCCCTATCCTTATTCTTGTTCGTGTTTGTGTTTGACCAGTGCGGTTTGATGTTGTTGGTTGATTCGTCTTCGGTGCTGACGTTGCCACCATGTATTTTGTCTTGCCTTCATTGATGTGCAGCCCAAGATCTCGCGCCGCCTGCTCAATCTGGATGAAGGCAGTTTGAACGTCTCGGGTGGTTCTTCCCATGATGTCGATATCGTCAGCATAGGCCAGTAGTTGGGTGGACTTGAAGAGGATCGTACCTCTTGCATTCACCTCAGCATCACGGATCACGGATTACTTTCTCGAGGGCCAGGTTAAAGAGGACGCATGATAGCGCATCCCCTTGTCGTAGACCGTTGTTGATGTCGAATGGTCTTGAGAGTGATCCTGCTGCTTTTATCTGGCCTCGCACATTGGTCAGGGTCAGCCTAGTCAGTCTTATTAATTTCGTCGGGATACCGAATTCTCTCATGGCCGTGTACAGTTTTACCGTGGCTATGCTATCATAGGCGGCTTTAAAGTCGATGAACAGATGGTGCAACTGTTGTCCATATTCCAACAGTTTTTCCATCGCCTGCCGCAGAGAGAAAATCTGATCTGTTGCTGATTTGCCTGGAGTGAAGCCTCTTTGGTATGGGCCAATGATGTTCTGGGCGTATGGGGCTATCCGGCCTAGCAAGATAGTGGAGAATATCTTATAGATGGTACTCAGCAACGTGATACCTCTATAATTGCTGCACTGTGTGATATCTCCCTTTTTATGTATGAGACAGATTATGCCTCGTTGCCAATCGTCAGGCATTGATTCGCTGTCCCATACCTTGAGCACAAGTTGATGAACCACTTGGTGTAACTGGTCGCCTCGATATTTAACCAATTCGGCTGTAATTCCATCGGCTCCTGGCGACTTATGATTTTTTAGCCGATGAATTGCACGGACTGTTTCTCCTAAACTTGGTGGTGGCAGTATTTGTCCGTCGTCTTCAGTTGGCGGGACCTCCAACTCGCCGATGTTCTGGTTGTTCAGTAGCTCATCAAAGTACTCAACCCATCGCTCTAATATGCCCATTCTGTCGGAAATCAGATTTCCCTCTTTGTCTCGGCAGGATGAGCATCGAGGTGTATAAGGCTTCATCCTGCTGACTTGTTGGTAAAACTTCCGCGCCTGGTGCGGTTGCTCCCTGTACTTTTCTAGTTCACAGACTTGTTGGTTCTCCCAGGCTTCCTTTTTCCGTCTGTGAAGTCGCTTCTCCGCTCGACGGAGTTCGTGATAAGTCTCTGCACGTGCCCGCGTTCTTTGAGAATGCAACATTACTCGGTATGCGGCATTCTTCCGTTCCGTTGCTAGCTTACATTCATCGTCAAACCAGCCGTTCCGACTCCTTTTGCGGCTGGGGCCAAGTATATTTGTGGCCGTATCCATGATAACGTTCTTCAGGTGGTTGTGAAGATCATTAGTTGATGCTTCATCTCCAGGTCCTCTATTGACTGCGGTTATTGCGGCATCCATTTCCCTCTTATAGGTGTCGCGGAGGGTTGTGTTGTGGATGGCTTCAGTGTTCACTCTCACCTGATTGTCAGAGGGGATTCTAGGTGGTATTGTTATTCGAGCTCGGAGCACCATGCCAACGAGATAGTGATCCGGGTCTATATTGGCCCCCCTATATGTTCTGACATTCATCAAGGCTGAGAGGTGGCGGCGTTCGATCAACACGTGGTCAATTTGGTTGAAAGTGGTCCCGTCTGGAGAGGCCCACGTATGTTTGTGGACCGCTTTCCGCGCAAACCAGGTACTTCCAACAAACATTTCGTGTGACCCTGCTAATTGAATAGTCCGCAGTCCGTTATCATTTGTTTTTTCGTGTAAGCTATGGGAGCCAACGTATCGCCTGAATACGGGCTCCTTCCCTACTTGGCTGTTAAAATCCCCAAGTATGATTTTGATATCATATCTGGGACAGGCTTCGAGGGTTCTTTCTACTGCCTCGTAGAAGGTATCCTTCTCCGACTCTGCAGTCTCCTCTGTAGGGGCGTGAACGTTTATGAGGCTTATATTTCTAAACTTGCCTCGCAAGCGCAGAGTGCATAGCCGTTCGCTTATACTTTCAAAGCCGATAACAGCAGGTTTCATTTTTTGGCTGACTAAGAAACCTACTCCGAGCACATGGTTTACTGGATGGCCGCTATAATATGGCTCTTCTCCAGGAAACCGGTCCCTGTCCATCGCATCTCTTGTAACGCTGTTACATCAGTCCTATATTGGGACAGGGTATCGGCTAGCTGCTTATCAGCTTCATCTCTGTACAGGGAGCGCACGTTCCATGAGAAAATGCGCAAATCGTTGTTCCTTTGTCGTTGCCGGGTCCGTCGTTTTAACATCCGTCCTATCCGAGGCTCCTGTTGTGGCTTCGTAACAGGTTGTTTTCCGTGTAGGGTTGTCAGCCCTACCCAACCCCCAACCTGGAGGACCAGTTGGTACAATTTGTCCCGTTTTTAGGCGTTGTCTTACGCATTGGATAGTATCAATTCTATGAACCAGAATAATCCAGTATATTCTGGGAGGTAGTCATTCGACCAAAGCTATGAACAGAGAACGCCGCAAATTCGCGGTGTCTATCTGCTCGATAGTGAGAGATGAAATTCTATGGATATTTCTGTCGTATGCCCTGCATTATGAGTGAATTCATGGAATGTAGCCTGCCAGATGCCCACTCGAGACAAACCCAACCAGAACGGAGCTGATGTTATTTACCACCAGTACAGAATTACCTGAATCCACCTACACGACTAAATGGACAAAGATTGAAATTTCACCCAAAGTAAAATATCTGTCTGTGATCCTAGATCGAAAGTTAAAATAAAACACGGAGCTAAGGGTTAAGATGGTTGATATAGCGTTATACGCCTTCAGAACAGGCCCGTAGCATTCACGATGGAAAGCAGCTCTCCCACCCTACAGCTAGTAACCTCTCTGCGATCCACAAAAAGTAGTTTACCCTGCGTCCATAGCCTGACTCTAGCCTGAGCTAGGCAATCGCAGTGAAAATGACTCAGGGTTTACTCCTCATCTCTGCAGCTTCGGCAATGGAAATTGTATGGCATGCTAAGCCTGGCGGCATGGTCCCCTATGTGTCAGTGACCCGTCCAGACCGCCATCATCTTGTATGCGTTTGCACGCATCTGGCACTGAAGATTTCCTGATCGGGTTTTGATACAATCGGGACCAAATCCTTCTTGACTTGGCACAGATTGTAAGCCTTCGCCATCCAAGGCTCGCGGCTGCTAAGATTCCGCCCTTGATAGTCGCCAGCGGGACGCCAACTGTACCCGCCGAAGGACTGCCAAGAGCAAAGTCACGCCTGGCTAGTTCTTCAGCCCTCTCATTCCCCTCTATGTTCCTATGACTGAAGACCCAGCGGAGGGTGACCTTGAGCATGCCGCCCAGACTGTCCAGCGCGTCTCTGCGCTACCCCACCAGCCAGGAAGTCAAGTGGTTGCTTTCTAGATCCGACTGGATTATCTTGGTACTTAGCATGGATATAATCCAATGCCCTCCACCATGCAAGTGGCTCCTTGCAACGTAGATTTCGCAGTTCGTGGCTCGTCGGCCAGCTGTTACTGCTTACTTTTCTCCAGAGATTGCTTAGCATCCGAGTTCTTGCCCACTCTGCTCCGCTTGCGCTTTTGTTTGACCTCGTCTTGAGATTGATTGCGTTTGAGAGCGGTGGGCTTCGCCTTCTGCTCGTCTGCCAGGCATTTACTGTTATATTCCTTAACATGCCATTCGGCGAGGTCCTTTTCATCCCACTTGTCGACAGTACTGGCCTCCCTATTCTTAGCAATCTTACAGAGAATATACATGGCTTTCTGGTGCTGGCCCTTCAGCAGGACACCAAAGGACCTTCGCTTCTTAGCCGGTTTGCGGTGGCCGACGTTCTTGTCGGTCTTTACTATTGAGGGATCCACCGACGTCGATGGTTTCGAGTTAGAAATACTATATCTGTAACTCGCTACACCCAACTTGATGGCACTGTATTCCAGGCTGGAAACTTTTACTTCGATTGCCGCCTCGCTCCGGAAAGTCGCTGGACTTGGTTTCAGCGCAGCAGTGCTACGGCTGGCACCGATTGCCTGCTCTCGACGACTACTGTCTCCTAGCTAGATGCCAGCAGCTCATTCATTGCGGATGTGCCTGGCATCGCCACCTCTGCTTCTATCGTCGCTTTGTTTGTTTTTTTAATAATTGAGTCTATGTCTTGGTCCCGCGAGTAATCCGGGAAAAATGTCCACCGTGGCTAGCCCGGCCACCAATTTAAGGATCTTATTTGAAAATAAAGGTGCCCAAGGTATTCAGAGTTCGCATACTAAGGACTAAGCTCCCCATTGGCCTCGCTCTCGGCGTATGTTGTTTCACCTTGACTTCGGGTCCTATTAGCACCTTCTTCGGTGTATGGAAGGCGATCTCCGGGCTCTTGCCTCGGCTCATATCCTCGCCAGATCCACTTACTTCTAACGCATAACCAAAAGGCAAACAGATCCTCATCAGTTGAATGGGTCTACTCCCAACCCGGGGCTTCACACTCTTGGCCTCTTCGAAGACGGTTTCCAGCAGCCACCGCGAGGAGGTCGTTTAAGGACTTGTCGAATTATGCACTTTCAACCTGAAGCATAATCACACCAGGCCGCCATGTTGTCCCTAGCTACTGGATCCAGGCCAAGCCATCCCCTCGGCGTTGAGCCTGAAGGCAAAATAAGCCTCCGTCCGAAACATAGATAGCAACAGTGTACAATATGTCGAGATGTCTAGAAGCTGAGACTTTATTCAAATACTGTGATGAGCACGTAGCAACTCGAGAGCGGTTGCACTCCAGTGTACGTCGATTAATAGATTCGCTGCAATCTAAACCCTTTCTATTTCCAAAGAACGCATTTCGCGTTTTGGTTGAAAGTTTTCGCTTTCCGATATACCTGCTGATATTTTTGGCATGCTTCGCTCCCTTCAGTTGTCTGGTAGGCTGCAAACACGTGCCTATAGTCTAAATAACTACAACATTTGACGGTGGCTACTGGTATTCGTATCCTATATATTATCCAACCAAGTCTCATTTTCTCGTTCTAAAGAAATTTCTTCCCATATTTCATTGCAACTTTCACCTCCCTGGCCTCAAGAATTCACTGAAGTGATGCCTATCCGAGGATTTCTCATTTTCGAAGAGCATTTAGGCTCAAGATTCGACCATCCCACAGAACGTGCAATTGTAGGTTGCTCTCGGACCTAATTTGGCGAGGACCCAACTTCTCTGTGAATAAGGTCCCTTTCAAATCTGCCTTCCTCTTTTCGCCTTTTCCCCACTTCGCTCTGCAACAGACAATCTACGGTCCATTTGGCGCTTACTGGATTGTCAGTGGGAAGTCCGCTGGCTTCTGGTTTTCACACGCCTCCTGTTGCTGTCTATGTCCGTCTGTAGAAGGAAATTTGGTTCAAGAGCTCTGACAGTTCCATCAGTTCCTTTTTCACGGCTTTACTGACATTTTTCTGGAGTAGTTTTGCCATGGCGGCTGAAATACAGCACACACAAGCTTACCTTTCAAATGATTACGGTCATCTAGGATTAGTAGCGGTCTTTTTTTAAATGGCAGCCAAGAAACTGAATCAATCGCGACAAGACCAGAAAACAATGAGATCTCCCTCACAGGGCTGCTGTACACTGAGACTGCTTATTTTATAACATTGTAATGTCTCACTATGACTTAGGTTGGACCTGTAATTTGTGGTTCAAGAAGGGTCTAAACTGACTCATAGATAACAGTAGACTCCACCGCACAGGACTCATAGATAACAGTAGACTCCACCTCACAGCTTACAAAAGGGCTTAATATATATTGACTGCAATTTGGTTTTACCCGCTATTTTTGATAAGACCGAAGGCTTGTCAGTTGATAAAACTGAAGCGAGTTGCCACACCCTCATTGTCAAATGGGCTAGGTCAATTTTTCACAACTGTCGCATCTTTAGAAACCAGTAATTATCGAAAAGTTAAAGCATTTCCTGCTACGACAATGTCCTTAGCTGAATAAATTTCAAATCCTTCATTTTTTCTTTGGAATATATTCCAGGGCCACACGAAAAAAACGAATATATCCAACGAGTGATAAAAAAACTGCTATATCTGACCACCAGTTTCACTCTCAACGTCCTTTTTCCCTCTGCTGTTCCAAGGACCCACAATTCCCAGCAGTGCAGGGTCAGGAAACGCTAAAATATGTACCACCAAACTCAGTACAACTCGGCACTTAGCATATTCATCATAAAATTGCCTTGTTTGCAATTAGACTTATCGGCCTGCCTCCGGGCTCAGTCAGCTCAGCTATTTGTCGCATTGGGAATTAATGTTGTGTGACTACAATTAGACCATTTAAATTTGTGTTCATCAGACCAGACCAGGGTGTGACGAGCTAATGATTTCAATAATGTGCCATGGCAACATTCGTTGCGATGCATCGTCCTGGGAGCGATGCGATATGGTGGCTGATGTTCATGTGTAGTAATTATTTTAATTATGCAAATGGTAATTGGGTTTTGGAAGCTTCGGTGAGGAATTTTCCATTGAAACCGAGTTGGTGGTATGTGCTTGTTTCCGGATTCAAATGGATCTGAGTGTGATGCCCTCATTCCGTAGTCTATTCCTCGGGAATTGCTTTCTTTGCCAGGTAATGTGCTTGACGACACTTTCGTAAGTCCCATCAGCATCAGTTGTTATCGGCCCCCATCCTCAATGCTCTCACCTTGCACTGAAAATCCATGACAATATACGCTTCCTTGGTATGACACCTTCTCCGAAACTTCCACACATGCATATGTCACTTCCAGAGGTGATTATAACGTTTAAGCTAACCACAATGCATGCAGGGGAATCGAATAGATGGTTCCATGAAAGCCTGGCGCTACCATCGTTCTGCCGAACCGAAATGGTGCCATTACGTTGCATACTAATGGGAAAACTTGGTCATACTGTGCACAACATTGCATCGGTGCAGCCCAGAAGCTTGCAGTGCAATAACTCGGTTCGATACAGCCCGCTCCTTCCTTCGTTAACGCTTCTTCTGAATTATCTGGCGCACAGTGCTACGCGTTAATGGTGTCAGGTAACAATGGGGTGAAGATTATCTCCTATATGGTCTCATAGTCGCATTCTAATCGCCTTATCGACCCAGCTAAAACTGCAGCCAGCAATCCAAGGACCTAATGGCCACGTACCGTCCTTTTCCGGTAAATTGCGAAACTTTGGAAGTGTTTGTTGATTGAGCAAGTTCCCAACTCAGGCCTTTGATGTCTTACAGAGTCAATACCAGAGAAAACAAATGATTCGCAGTACCATTTCCCATTCACAGAAGACACCAAACGACCCATTTCGCTCCAATGCTGCCGCATCCTTTTCCAGCTCCAGACAGTAGTGAACGTCGTAAATCAAAGATTCTCCAACTCTCGCCAAACCGGCGAAATTCAAATGTCATCATCATTATCATCATTGCTTCCCCCGTAAACATTAAATCACGAGCTTAATATAATCTCAATGATATATTTCTCGGTGAGCCTGATGCCATCGCCGAAACTTATCGAAGGAGCAAAAACAGCAACAGTGACTTCCCCGACCCCGTCCTTTTCAATTTCACCGTCTTTTTCCAAACCTTTCAATTTAGTGGCGGCTGAACGATGAGAACTCATGAAAACAACAAAATAATTCGCTGGAAAAGTTGAAAACCATGTTCCCTTAACGGATGGAACATTTCTCCATTCGAATCCGTTCCGAATCCTTGAGTGAGTAGGTATCAATCTCTGACAAAGGCTGTCATTTTGATTTCATCATTACTCTTATATCTGCGTCTTTTTATATCATTTTCATCTCTGTTTTGGCGCGCACAGAAGGAGGTCGGATCTGATTCCAGGAATCTGGCTGGATGCTTGATTGAGAATGGATACGTTTTAGAGATGATTTTTTCTACCATGGAATTGGGGAAGCAAGACTGCTTGCTTCTATCGTTCAATCACTTAAATTTCATTAAGGACTCATTTTGATGATATATGAGGGAGGAAACGTCGCCGTCTGTCTAGCCTTCGTGCCAATAGGCAAATATCTTTTATTTGTTTTGATTCGCAATTTATCATTGCTCCTTGTTTCAAATTTTCTTTGATTGAATGTTTATGGTAGATTTGGATTCAAGGTTTCAGTGATGAACCCATTCGCTCCTCATACCTTCTCTGATTGTCACTTTTGCCTTCCTTAGATGTTCTTTTACTCTGGTGAATACTAATATTTTGATTTGGTGTATGTAAATTTGTTTAGGCTCGAGGTAGTTCGTATAGTCGATTTCGCTCCTTTCGTCCTGCGAAATATAGTGTCATGCACAACCTTATTTTTGGTTTAATTGAGATATTTTGCTTTAGGCGGTTTACGTTATTTGTGACTCCTAAGCAGAGGCACGACAATCTTTTCTGGTTCTCTGGATCTTTAGTTTGTTTACTTATCACGTGTCATGTGTCCTTCCTTTAATTTAACCAATATATTTACTTAGCGGCGAAATTGGAGTAAGCTTCAAGCGTCTTGTACTTCCGTTCTTCGCACTTCCTGGACCCTCAGAAGCACAAATATTTTGTAATGAAAAAATGAAATCGGGATTGGCCAAAAAACAATCCTGAGTAGTCGAAAACGACCAAGAAGGGATTACTCCCCCCTCCGGCCACTTAAGATGGTCGTCTGACCATCGCCAACTCCATTCTGTTATTGGCGCTTTTGAATGAGCATCTTAACACTGAGCCAACAACAAATAATTAATGTCAAGAAGGTAAGCTTCTAGTCCAACCGCGATAACAGAACTCTTCTTCCTTCATCAGCCGGTCTCAATCGGGATCGGGATAATTAAAATCGGTTTACTGTCTGTCTATCTGTCTTTTTTTCCGGAGGTGTAAATTTTCCATATATATGGAAACACATTCTCTAGCGTTTGCAATTTTTACCCCTAAAACTACCCCTTAACTTCCGTCCTCTTCCCCGTAGAACTACCACAAAATATCTCGTCGAGGGATGGACATGGCTCTAGCCTCTCCCATCGCCCATGGATTGCATTCGCAACTGCGCCTTTCTCGCCTCCTATGCCTCTCTTAATCTGCCCTAAATCCGCCCTACCATGTCGTTCACTGCATTCCAGCTCCCCTGGCATGCAACAATTTTCACAATTATAGCTTCCGGTGCTACTGTTCCTCCCAATGTCTCCCCTAGACTCTTCCCTTTCTGGAAGAAAACATGCTCCAGGTCCTCCGGAAATATCGTCACAGCTGGTACAGTTCCCTCCCCATTCTGATATGGGCAGTTTTATCCTCCGCGAGTGCAAGACCTGCGTCTTTCGGCTACTTCTTTAGAACAGTGATTGCTTCCGATGAATATAATCTCACATCCGCCAGATCTTTTCCCACAACAATCATCGCTATGCCATCGGCCTAACCGATTATTGTGGCCGCGCTGTCATTAACTGTGTCGTACCAGAGCCTATGTCTATTAAGTAGCTGTCGATTAGCGTTCTTAAGTAACTGGGTATACTAATCGCCGCCAATGACCTGCTTATAAAGTTCCAACTGGCAGAGTTGCGCATATTTTACACGTCAAGGATAATCATAGCACAATACTTGCTAGTGCCACCCCTTCCGTGCATCGCATTTTCAGCTAATCCAGTGACCAGTTTGATAGCGTCAATGGTTGATCTGGCTTTACGGAAGCCGAATTGTCGGTCTGGTAAGCCTCCCAGACTTTCTACAGCTAGAAGCAATCTGTTGTAGATTATTCGCTCCAACGTTTTCCCCATATTGTCCAAATGAAATATAGGCCTGTAGGAAAATGGTTCACCGGAGGCTTACCAGGTTTAGGCAACAACACTAACCTTTATTTTTTCCATGTTTCAGGAAGCATGCTTCAAACAACTCTACGAATATGTCTGGCCTCGACTTAAGGGCCACCTTAAGGGTTTGTTCGTAAATCTCGAGTACTTCTTTCGTCGTTACTGGGTGTATTATAGCCACATCTAAAGATGTATGTAGACTGTGACCTCTTACGCTCCCCCGGGGGAAAAAACCCTGACCGATTTTCGGTAGGAGATCGTGACATGTAATTTACGTAGCTACCTGACCTCTTCATCTCCCCATCACAACCCTACATCCACCTCTGCGCAGAGTTGCTTGAAGCAGTTTACTGCGCTGTATAGCCAGTTTCAAGTTTCTTCCGGCTTTCTTGTAAGCTCACTGTTTCGGATCTTGGTCAATCCTACCCATTACTCTCTGAGGCGCTCGTCTGGTCCGATGGCACGCTGACCGGGTAAAGTATAAGATCTCGGCATCGATGAGTCGCATGCCTGCGCCATACACTCTGTGAAATGGAGGGCTCTTTCTGAGGCTGTACTTTGTATAGTGTCCTATCTATGTAGTAGTATCTATGAATGTGTGCTTGTCAATCGCTTTCGCAGAGCAACCTGACGTTCTCTTCAACAGATTTCCAACCGCTTCACTTGCTCTTCAGGTCGAAGACTATTGCCTGATGATCACTATGGGTGTACTGTTTCCTGATGTTCCATCCATTCCATTCCATATCGCGAGCTAGTGAAGGACTAACAAAAGTTAGGTACACAACCGAACCAGACCTCCCTTTCCGGTAAGTATTAACCTGACCATCGTTAGCCAATATGATATCTAACTGTGCGAAAGCCTCCAAGAGACATCGCCCTCATGCATTCGTCAGTGAACTTCCCCATTCTGTGGCCTATGCAATGAACTCATCTGCGACGACTTTTAGTTTCCGTCCTTTTGCATCCAGAACCAATCTGTCCACCATGTCCTCGAATACGGCCAACCTCAGGCTTGGAGGAGCATACCAGATGTAGACGTATATTCCATCTATATTTGCCCATACGCACCCACTAGTGGATTGCCTTATACATTCCTGCTTGGCTTCGTCACCGCATGCCAACAAGGCCACCCCACCTGTTGGATCAAGGGTTTCTATAGCGTTCGCTTGTTATAGGCACTTGCGCCTCTGATTCATGGGTGGTCTGCGAGAGCAGATCTTGCGCCACCCTACAGTGGTCGGGGTTGCTTTGGAATAAACTCATTTTCTTGCTGCATTTAGTGCCTTTTTGAACTCCGGACACTTGCCGCTTCCGGGTATATGCCCGCTGTTCAAGCCCTCCTTTTCATCACACAACATGCATTTGGGATCCTTATTACAATCCCGAGCAATGTGACCTGTTTCACTACAGCGGGGTGTCCGTATGAATCCAATACTGACCTTCACGACATCTAGTAGCTTCCGCGCTGCTTCTGCTAGTATACTCCTTTCTAAGGCTTAGAATGGATGCCTCCTGCCGGTCGTATAGCTTGAAGTGCTCCACTAAAGCAGTGCAGATTTCCGCCTTCGAAGTGACTTCATCTTCGCCCTTGCACTATATAGCGATCTCATGATTTCGAACATACACGGCAGCACTTTCCCCAAGTAAATTTTGGACTTGGCTGCGGAAGCTATCGGCTTTCCTTTCTTCTTATTTCCGCACATTTTTTGGCATTAACGGGATTCTTGGTGCTCAGGTCATTTTTCACCTTAGATATTGGGGGATCATAAACATTGAATTTCTCCTAAACGGATCCGGCTCTCGATACTGAGAAGCCTCTCCTAACTCTTTACGCTCGGATGCGATTGGTGTCTCTGCGGATTTTAACGACCAACGTTCGCCCTTGGGACTATGCTTCTGCTCGATGTGCTAGGTTTCAGCACCTCCTTGTCTAAGCTACTTGTAAGATGCCACGGTGACCACGCTGTGCACCACCGAGGCACTGCAGTCGAGGGATATCGACAACCGGGAGCCTGCTTGCCCACTCCCAAAAGCCGTCGATACTAGGGTTCCGAACCCTTGCACCGTAAGTTTATACCCTCTCTTCGTCCATATTGGTTTATTATTCTGCGTAACCTTCCCATAACCATTTTTATCCACGGGGAGCCGTTTTTCTCTCACCTACTCGACCTTAGTCGTCAGGTCCTGCGGAATCCAAAACTTCCAAGCCTGTTGCTCTTGCAACCCATTTTCCAAAGCATGATTGGTTCGCTTGTACCCCAACCCATCGCATACCTGCAGATCAGGGAGTTTGTTGGAATTCTCCCCAAAGCGGTCGATCAAATGCAAATAGTCCGCAGGCCGAAAATGTGACGAATCAAAATCTACATCTGCGCCATTTCCGTTTCTCTCTAAACCACCCAGCTATGCTTGTGAAAGATAGAAATCCGGCGCCAGATATTGTGAGCTGTTTTGTTTTGGTGATGAACGAGAATCCTTGAAGATTCAATGCTTATCTGCCAGTCTACCGTGAAGTTTTGATCGGTTCATCGGCCATTTGAGCGAAGCGTGGTGAGTTATCACTTCGAACATTTTGCCTTCTGGGTACGCTCAAAATTTGCACACTGCTTCCACCGCTGCGAAACATTCCTGTTCAGTGACAGTGTAGTTTTGCTTACGTTGAGTAAGCTTCCTGGGCAAGTACGCTATTTGAATTTCATCGCCCTTCTGCACCTTCTGTATTTGCACCGCTCCCATGCCATATTGACTTGCGTCACATTGGATGGCGAAGGATTTTGAGAAGTCGGGGTTGTGCAAGACCGGAGCTCGTTTCCAGTCACTGGTGGATTGTGCCAAGTTCAAGGCATATCAACTAAAGCTGGACAGACACCTGCCGACTGAATCGGCAAATGACGCAGCGTATTGTCACTTTATCATCTGACGGCAGCTTCGTGCTGCGTCAGCCGGTAAAGTAATTGTTATTTTTTTCGTGCCCCCCATATCCCCTTCTGAATCCTTTTAGTGAAGACTCTTACAGTTCTTTATTCCATCTAGGGCCTGGGTATTAAACTAAATATTCCAGTCTAGGATGAGGAACATCTTAATAGTAGAGTTTTATGCACCAACCGAAACTTCTGATGCAAAGAAGTAGGAGGCTATAGATGAGGAACACAACTCAGGACAGTTGGTTATCAGCTGACTGCCACGAGTTATCTTCTGAATGTGCTAAACAAAAGAGGCGTTGACGTCGGTTTCGAAAGGGATCAACGTGTTGCTTTCGCTGCTCTGGGGTTTCCTCCGTTGTGTCTACAGTTTTTTTGAATTTTTTCGAAGACGCCCATCTTTGTTTACTTAGTCATTCATCCGCTGACTCACCGCGTCACCATTCCCAATGTGTACTGAAATTACTCGATCATGCGTACGATGATCACCGCAACGTTATCCTCGCATCCAAAAGGACACGATTCATCAGGCATCTCGAGTTTTAGCAGATTATCATATGAGGCGTTCCAAAGTCAGAACCAAGGGTAAATCCCTGAACTGCCCCCGATGTGACCGTCATTCTACACTGTTCTTCACAGGTCTTATAGAGCAGGGTCGCAGTCCTTTAAATGGTCCCCCAATATTTGTAATAGTCTAGGCAATCTTAAGGAAACGCTTTAACAGCGCCTTAAGCATGTCGCTCTACCTCGCAAAATTGAAGGCGCTTCCTAAATCTTGTGTCGTAAGGAGCACCAATTGTCGACAGCCGCAACTGTAAGCCTCAGCCAGTCTCACCACTTGGACTATTTCTTCAATCGCGTCATTTGTGCTTTGACTTACAGGAAACCCATATTCTTTTGTTAAGAAGTCTCCCGCAGAACGTATTGCGTTATCAGTATTGGCTTGATGAATTCAAGAATTTTCCCGGTGTGTCTAACAAACAAAGAGGATTCTTCCAACGAAAAGCAAAAACACCCGCTATTAAACATGGATTGAATGCGGTGGGGTAATCATGAATATATGTAAGTTTTAGCATGTTGAGAATACCATTCGGTCCTTGTTCTTTTATGTTATTCATGGGTAAGACCGCCTCAATTCCTTCACAGTGAAAAACAGACGGGAATTCCTCAGTACTTCGTCTCTCATCGACTACATCAGCTCATATTGAGTGGATAGGAAAAAGTACCTGTACGATTTGTCCATCATCATTATTTCCATGAAGCAAGGTGGTACCAAACTTCTAATCGAGTTCCCATAGTCCCTGCTAATGTCATTGACAAGCCCCTATCAGCGTGTATTTTGCCAGTTGAATTCTCGGTGAAGTTCCTTTTTCCCTCTATTGTTTTCTGTGGATCAATAGGTGACCTTACCCTGGCCTCTTGCGTGTTGTGCAATCCACCACAATCTGGACCAGTTCCCACAGAGACTTGCACTAACGATTAAGTTGGAGTTCTTCTATACCCGTGTTGGTTTTCTGACTCGGTTATCTCTCTTGGGAGGATTTCGTTCAGTTTGCTAATGTCGACTTTGCTGATATTCCACCTGTTAAATGTTGCCAGACATCAGAAATTTAAGAGAAGCCGTTTTTCAGTGGTGACCACTGGCCGTGAAATCTTCCAGTTCCATCCATCGCAGGACATCACATCACATCACTGACAGTTAAGCCTCCGTACCAAACATTATGTCAGGGACAGTGCCTTTTCAAGTAGGCAATCGGTTGCGCAGAGTGTCCTAGTGTTACTAATATTTCCAGTAGCCAGTAGTACCTAGGAATATTGTTAAGATCTGCCTCTTGCGTGGGTGTTGGTGTTAAAGTCTTCTCCAATTAGAACTTTCCATTCCGTCTTTTGAATTTTGGCCTCCACGACACCGGGTCTGTTCCGAAAAGCAGGCGTAGATTTATTCTGTTTGAGTTAAACACTAGAAAAGTTACTTCCGCAGAATGAACCCAAACAACGCCATCTTATGGTCCCCCTATATTCCCAAACTCTTAAGTTGACCATGTCTCTCACCCAGATGTCAACAATACCGATGGCATACCACGATCGTGAATACCTTTCTCAGTGCTGCTCACTGAGGAAGAGTAATTCAGCTCTTTTTTCATGCAGCATCTGCATGTTCAGATCGTGCGCAATTGCACTTCCACGCATATTCGCTTGCAAAATATGGGGAATGGTACTTTTCTTTTCACTTGTTGCAACTCTTCTTGGAAAACCTGGCACCACTCGGAACCATGAACATGAGCTACATCGTCTTCCAATAGTAAGGGATCCTTGTAAAGAACACAGCATTTTTTCGATCTGCAAGGCTTTGCTGCCCGAGTTTGGTACACTTGAGCCAGAAACAGCTTCTGTCCTGCTCTTTGCAAGCCCCGACTATGTGCCCGCAGGCCCAGTAGTTAAACGAGCGGGTCGAAGCTACCCTTCGTCATATTCTGCAGATGATCTACCCGATCTTTGCTTGTATATAGCTCTCGTCTGATTCAAGGAACCCATCTAAGTAATTCCTGTTCATCCCTTCCTCCCCTTCTTTTTGATTGCGGGATTTTCGCCTTTTTTTCGATACAGCTTGGTTAGCACTTCGCAGAATGCTTTTCTGTTGCATCCTTAACGTCAGTGTATTGTGTCTTCCGTCGTCACCTTTTATTAGTTGTCTGTTTCTCTTCCGGCGGGCTGAAGCGCCCATGTTCTGCGCAGCTAGGGGCTGTCCTGGCAGTATGCTTTTTCCTCAGTTCCGTTTGGACAGTCTTTCAGAAAATTTGCTGATATGTAATAAATCCCAGGAGTTCCCCTATCTCCAGTAAGCCATTTTTGACATCCAGAAAGATGTTTCGATGTGCAGTGCACCTCGCACTTCTTGGGCAACCTTTCTTATTCTGTCCTTTCCATTCGGATGGGGTCAACCTTCTTTGGTGAGGTAACTTCTTTTTCTGACTGATTGTCGAGTTAGTCAATCCTTTCTTTTGACAAAGTAGTGTCAAGTAACTCGGAACTTGGTATCTCTTTTTGTGGACTTTGATAGAGTCTTTCCTATCTAGTCGCCAGAATTATTACCTTCCACTGCTATTCCCCCTTTCACCACTAGCCGTCGGATCAGGAGCTAGTTAGGGGTTCATCTCAACTGCGTTTGCCCTGTCGCTATTATCGGGACGAAGGCCGATGTAACGTTAGTTTGAAAACCTTCTCCACCAGATGCCACTCTGGTGTAGTAAATCTTGCAAATCGTCCGGCAAATCATAAGTCAATGCAAATTATCGTTATTGCCACTCAAGATAGTTGCCCACGAGGGTGACTCTTGGATATCCTGGGTTACCAATTGGGAGGTCTTGATTCGCAAATAAACAAAAATCGTTGCCATCAAGCACTTTTGCTCTATTGGTTTGAACCCATTTGGCTCCATGATCTTTTGCAATATCACAAATGTCTTACCAAAGGAACAGCATCATAAAATGTTCAAATATTGGAATCCCATTGCTTAATTCCAAGGTTTATCCATGTCGGATTTCCAAAGCCTTGTTCAGTTTCCCTTTGCCCATTCCCTTTCCCATTTTAAGGATATCCTGATATTACTTTTTTCCAGCATGGGACCAAAATGCATACCATGTGCATACTTCCTCTTTTTCTCGGCCAAGGTGCGAAGCGTAGCGGCTTAAAGGGAAATTTTTCATCCTAATTCCAAGTCCCGGTAACAATGAAGGATACATTGCTGTACACAAACACAAGCTCGTAATTAATTTTCAAAAGGACACCATCCGATAATTTACGATGCAATTTAAAACACATTTAACGGCTCCTCCTCGATTGTTATTCCGACAAGGACGAAATCTGCTACAACATACAGACAATGTAGGCACACAAGCAATCTTAGTACAATTTTTGGGAGGACTAGACCCACAAAAACTTTAAAAAAAATTACGCTCCTTCAAACTCACGATGACCCGCATGTTTCCTTTTGGTATGTTCTATTTGCAGTGACACATTCCCCAGTCCGTGTCCTTCGTAATTACCCATGGGCTCCCTTTTTCCCAATTCTTCCCTGCTAAACAGATTATTTACCTTGGGAAGCTTTCAAAACATCATCTGAACCCATAAAAACATCAACACCCGCCCAAGGTAAACAAAACAACCCAAGCACAGTAATTTCCGTAACTTTAACGTAAAATTTGTAAATTTTATGGAGCAACATTTCCAGCAAGGATAATAAGGGTCACTTGTTTTAGTGTAATTAAAGAAAACTTGGCAGTTTACCTCGCCGAGGTAAATACCTGAAATGGAAAACATAATATTTGTTTTGCCAAAGTCCTTTGGTAAATTCTGTCTGATAATGTTGCAGTTGAAAAACAGGACTTGAAGGAAGGGACAGGACACATTTCGGGGAGAGTAATTAGTTAGTTTTTGTGCAACTTTTTATGCCTCGAAATTTTTTTATTCCGGCTACAGGTGCTTCGAAGTAAGCTGTGAGTTGTCAGACATCACTCGGTAGCAGTACTTAAGATCCTTTTATATTTTTTCCCCCAATCTGATCTACGAAGGACAGTAGACAGCACTTTCTATAGTAATTACCAGTAAATTGTTATCCCAGGCAATCCTATAAAAATAGCTTGCCAAAGTCATGTTAAACAAAATGTCAATTCCATTGAGTTCCGCCACTTTTGAAACTACAGAAGGGCCGAACTTCGCCGGAAGGACGCCACTGATGGAGACCACTTGCCCTCTCACCTTCACCAAGCCTTTTTTCGGGGGTATTTTCGTTTTTCACGAAATGCCATTTATTTTTACACTCAATTAAATTCCAAACAAATGACTTCATTACTTTATCGTCATCGTAATCGGTGCCGTTGTCGCTATGGGGAAGGGACCATAAACACTTCTGAAACGATGTCCCTTCACGCTCCGCCAACATAAGAACCCACCACCGGCAAGGAAAACAACAAACATTATACGTCCATGTAGGTCCTTAGTATGTGGCTATTTGCAATTTAGCTGGACGTCGGTTCATCTGTCTGTTCATCCGCAGGATGCATGTAGTGCCGGTTACAAGCGGAGTTTAAGTGCTTTTATTGCTGAAAATGGCAGAATCTCCGGATTGGTAGGGAATATGCAACGTGAAACTCTTGCACTTCTAGGACATGGATGAATGAATGGATGCGTTTTTTATTGCTTAATTGAGTTATTCACTCGAATGATTCCATCTGAATGCTGTATCTAAATTCCGCAATTTCCCCAATTCAGTGTAGCTTGCGGAATCAGCGAAACTTTTTTTGGCTCATTGAGTATGATTCGGAGGCGAGCAAAAGTAACTCTTGATATACTTCGTATTTGCACTAATGGTAAATTCAGAGAAAGATCTTTGATGGTTATTTATTTATTTATTGTAACTCTCCAATGATTGAGAGAGTATGAAGGAATTATACAAATATCTCGGATGATAATCCACTGGGATTGGTGGGTTGTGATGAAGGATAGGTGGCTCCCAAACGGTTTCTTCCGGAACCCAAAGTGAGAAACGAAATATTTCTGGTTTCCAGTATTTAGAACACCAAATCTATTTCCGCGAGAACCTCGAACAAAATATCGCCCCTGTGTAAGTAGTTCGACTTCTCCAACCCTTAACCTGCGGGTTGAAATCACCCCACTATGATTTTCGGATTTCGTCTTATTGCATTCGAGATCAGCATACCTAGTATTTCCTCGAATTACGCTTTCGTCGCCTAGTGTAACGTCGCAACTATATACTTAGATACCAGCTATTCTTTCGAGGAAGAGGGTCGGGTTCGATCGTTGACCTGACATTTGTTAGGACTTAACTGGTGAGGGAGATGGCTTGGCAAGTGAGTGAGCACTACACCCACAGTGACCACCAGGCCATCTTCCTCTGCATTGGGAACCGGGGAACCAGTTGACGATGCTCCGGAGGTGGAAAGGCTAAGCCGGTAGGCTGGTCTATTGGAGCGTTCGACGAGGAGACATTCCTGGTCGCATTGGAGGGAGCCCATGATCCGGATGGAGCAGCGGTGGAAAGGGTCACACAGCTGTCTCAGCGTGTAACCGAAGCATGCGACGCTACGATGCCACGACGACGTTTGCATGACGGCAAGAGGCCAAACTACTGGTGGAACACGGAGATCGCTGCCTTGAGATCCTCTTGTCTCCGAGCGAGAAGGCTTTCCCACTGGACAAGGGGAAGGCCGGAGCACCAGGAGCGTGAGGAGGAATACAGGAATCTGCGAAGCAACCTTAAGAAGGTCATTCGGAGAAGCAAGCAGGAATGCTACCAGAAGCTCTGCATGGAGGCTAATACGAATCCGTGAGGTACAGCCTACCAAGTTGTAATGAAGAAGATCCACGGGCGAAAATCACCTCAAGTGACATGCCCACGGCTCTTGTTGCAAATAATTGCAACTCTTTTCCCGCAGCAGGAGCAGGACGAAAGAGAACCCCAACTGGCAGCTCAGCAGGACGTCTTCTCGATCCCTGATGTTACCGAAGAGGAACTTTGGGAAATCTTCAGACGTATTGGGGACAGCAAGACTCCGGGATTGGACGGAATTCCGAACAGGGCTCTGAAGGTGGCGGTCAAGGCCAGACCAAGGTGGTTCGCAAGCACATTCGAATCGTGCATGGCGGAAGGAGTGTTTCCCGCCCAGTGGAAGAGGCAGAAGCTGGTCTTGCGACCGAAGCCCCGAAAACCACCCGGCGTGCCCTCCTCATATCGCCCTATTTGTCTCATAGACACCATGGGGAAGATGTTGGAGAGGGTGATATACAACAGGCTGCTCCCGTTCATTGAGCTTGCGGGTGGTCTTTCAGAGCGGCAATATGGGTTTCGGCGAGCCCATTCTACGGTCGATGCAGTAGCAAAGGTCGTAGAATTGGCTCGAAATGCAATGGCTATGGGCAAATGCTGTGCTCTGGTGACTGTGGACGTCAAAAATGCTTTTAACTGAGCCAACTGGGGCTGGATTAGGGGCGCTTTGGCCAAACTGGGTGTTCCTAGCTACTTGGCTCGACTCATCGAGAGTTGCTTTTCGGACAGATTTCTCTGGTACGAGACGGACGACGGGCCGAAGGAGTACATTGTGACAGCAGGTGTGCCTCAAGGTTCTGCATTGGGACCGCTGCTGTGGAACATAATGTACGATGGAGTGCTTGGCCTTCGCGTGCCGGAGGAGACAACGCTGATTGGTTTTGCAGACGACCTGGCGGTAGTTGCAATTGCAAAGCATCCCGAGGACGTGGAGCTTTATGCAAATGAAGCCATTCATATCATCAAGTCATGGTTACGAATGGCCAAGCTGGACCTGGCGGACGAAAAGACGGAGGCGGTCCTCATTACCAACCGTAGGAAGAACATCCATACCATCCAGGTTGGTAATCGTGAGGTCGTCTCAAAATCGGTTGTCAAATACCTGGGGGTGATGATCGATGCCAAGCTGAGTTTCAAGGGACACTTGGATTATGCGCGAGAGAAGGCAGCAAATGCCAGCTCATCCCTTGCAAAGATGATGCCTAACGTGGGAGGGCCGAAGTATAGTCGCAGGCTATTCATCGCGGGAGTGGTGATGTCGATCCTGCTACACGCGGCCCCTGTCTGGGCGGGAGCGTTGAACCACGTTGTCAACCGGAGGAAGATAATTTCGGCATACCGGTCAATTGCGCTAAGGGGGTGCAGCGCATTTAGGACGGCGTCGACAGAGGGAGTATGTGTCATCGCAGGAATGATCCCTATAGATCTTCTAGCGGGCGAGGCACACTGGCTCTACGAAAAACAGAAGGCAAATCCAGCCGAGGTGAATGAGGATTTCCGAAAAGCCATCAGGAGGGAGTTTTGTGGCAAGTGGCAACAACGATGGGATAATTCCGACAAGGGCCGGTGGACCCATACATTGATCCCGTGTATCGAAAAATGGGTCAACCGAAAGCACGGAGAATTGAATTACTACCTGACACAGTTCCTTACGGGACACGGTGGCTATAGGAAGTACTTTCATCGCTTCGAGTTGGACGAGTCTCCCAACTGTCCTGATGCGGTGCTACACCCGAGGACCCGGAGCACGTTATGTTCCATTGTCCCAGATTTCTGCAGCAGAAAATAAGATTGAACAGCATCTTAGCAGCGGACATCGAACCCTCCAACCTGGTGGAAGAGATGCTGAAGTCGGAGGAAATTTGGATGGCGGTAAATGAGGCAGTAGCCGTGGTGCAGACAAAACTCCTGGAGTTGGATCGAGCTCGGAAGGCGGTGCGACGGAGACGTGACATGGACGAGCTGGTATAGCGAACCAGAGCCTCCCCCGCGAAGTAATACGTCCCGCGGGGAGGGGCGGAAGAGTGGGGGTGGCTTTAGTGGGTGCGAATCCCACACACTGCTGAAACCTGGCGCAGCAGCGTCTTTCTAAGATTTCCACCTCCATCCATAAAAAAAAAAAGATACCAGCTATACCGCTGGCGGATGCACGTTCTGAAAACTCCATCACTTCTTGGATGGCTTAATTTCTAATCGTCCATGTTATCGTCATACCAATTACATCTGTAGCCTAGGCAGCACTCCTATTTTGGCGATAAGGTTCGCTGAAAACCGCCACTTCAAATCCATTCTCATAGATGAGTTGTGAAAATAGGCCTTTCGCTGCCTTGCAACGGTTTAGGTTATTTGGTATCAACGTCATTTCTTCAGTGCATCTAAGGCACTTCTAGCCGTCTGCTAGTGCTTGCGTCATGCCGACATTCGATACCCTTCCTCCCCTTGCAAAGCTTACATGGCCAAATTCAAGGCATCTAAACCAGACCTTGAAGGATACCTACTCTCTGCTCTGAGTCGGCAAACGACTCAACCTGTTTTTACTTTATCAACCACCAGCGGTTTGAACGCTACTTCAACCGGTAAGCTTTTAGTTGCCGTTTTCGTACCTCCATATGCCTTCCTAAGCTCTTTGATTGCAACTCTTGCAAACCGAGTGTTCCGAAGTGTTTTCTAGAGCTCCGCGGATAGCCTTCTTTATCAGTTTCTTTACATTATATCACAATTTTCAACTTTTTGGTCCGTACTTGTGTCTCTTCCCCTAAAGACTTCTTCACATTGCGGTCTTACCTGGAGTCTTCGTTAGCTTCAGCATCAAATCTACCATTTGGAAACGTCTGACTCAGCTGACGCTTTCTTCACGGTCCATCAGTCCCGGATCGGATTTGACATTCCTGAGGTTACCGGCGTATCTCATATCAACTTTTTTAAAGAAGATAATCAATTCGCCCCGTTATCTTCTTTTACATGTCACGATTTTCTTTCTGCCAACTTTGGTCCATGCTTCCCCAGTTCTTTTTTGGGACATTACCTCCCTTGAATCAATTGAAGCGGCGCCGCTTTTTTCACAATTTTCATCACTTTATAGGACTTCACCTTTTCCGGCGAGAGTCTATTGAATTTTCGCGTCCTGCGTAGATTCAAAAGAATTGTTTGCCCCCTCTCTACTCCTCTTTTCAAGTTTACCGCCCATTGGATTTTGTGGAGATGGAACTTGTGTTGCTCTAGCGACGTCTGCTTTCTTTGAGGCATTTTTATCGTCCTTGACGCTGTTGTACAGAACAGAATAGTTCTGCCTATGTTTTTGATGGCCTGACGCATATTGTGTTTGTACTCTATTAATTCTGACAACTCTGTTATTTTCCCTTCGAATAGGTCAAGTGATGATTCGTCCGTATTATCAGTCACTTCTCCTCTGTATAGTTTTCCCACTGTGTCACTTCAGTATTTATTAGTCTTCGAGGAGCTTCCCTGTTTCCCATCCTTCACCGACGAGCATTAACTCCACCCCATAGTGAGCTGACAAAATCCCAGTCTGTGAAGCATCTTTCCGTGTGTTTTAAATAAGCGTCCTCAGGACTGATGTACTCCTTTTTCTCTAGGCGGCTTGCAGTATAAGATCCAACGGTGGTCAAGTAATGCACCACCGAGGCGCTGCAGTCGAGGGACATGAATGACCGGGAGCCTGCTCATCCACTCGTAGAAGCTGCCGGTACTCGGGGCACGACGCTATAAGTTTTTGCACGGCAAGATATATCCTCCTTTCTTCCTCAATATTGGTTTCGTGTTCTAGGTCTCCTTCCCACAGCCATTTTTAGCCACCGACGATTCTTTTCGTCCTATCTACCTAACCTGCGCATTATCATCATCAGGGGCCCAACTGCTGGTATCCGGTGTAGCCATGCCTAAATAAGGAACTCAAGACGTACCGGTTTGCCGTCTAGGTCCAACAATTCGATACCCCTGACAGCTATCTGGTGTCCTGGCTCACGCTCCATCCGAGGCAAAATCTGCCACGTTTCCTTTTACACCATAGATAGTCTATAAGGCTTTCCGGGCTGGATCATCCCCACACATACGGATTAGGTGACCTGCCCACCGCAACCTATTGAGCCGGATTTCATCCCCAACTAGGCGGTTGTGTCTGCCATAAATTTCGCCGTGATATAGGCTACGGAATCAACGATCATCTTATAGGTACCAAAAATTCTTTGGTGAATTCTTCTCTCGAACGCAGCCAGCAGTATCCAATTTTTCTTGCTAAGAATCCAGATCTCCGAGGAATAGATGTGAACTGGTAATATCGTTGTCTTGTACAGTGTGGAGATTGACCCTATGGTGAGATGTTCCGGGCGGAACAGTTTTTGTAAACTGAAATAATGTTGGGCGGTTAGTTCTTTGGCTTTTGGTACTGACATGACCACCTTGAGTTGCTAATGGAAAATGTTGTGTTATGCGCACTCTCCCCTGGTTAGAAAACTCAAAGCAAAATTCCTCTTGAAGGTTAGCTTGCATGTGGCCTAATCCGCTTTCCAAAGGTATGGCGTAGGGCTTCGCTGTCCAAAATTGAGATTCAGACTTCAAGGTGAGGCAGAGTACATTGAGGGGTAGGACTGCAGATTGTACTTCTTACTAAGCGTCTGCCATCATCTAGTAGAATTGTATGGTAGGATGGGGCCGGGTACATCCAAAGAACCAAGAGTGAAATTACTGTAACCTTTCCTTGATGGTAATTAGCATCAGTTCAGTTTTGATTGTAATTGATTGCACTTATGCCGAGTGAAAATCTAGCAGCCGACATGCACACATTTCCTGATGTGCACTCCATGACTTCACTTATAACCGAAAGGAACTTCCCTGACACTTATATATCCAAGTCGTCGGCATACGCAACGAAAGCACCAGAGCAATGTGCCACCCTTGGACATCTTTTTACTCCCAGTCCTGGTCCAAACGCTATCTTCCAGGTCAAATAGGGTTACCCTTGTTCTTGGAAAGGATACTATCCAACGCGTAAGACACCCTTCCAATTGTATTCTGGTTAGAGTGTCCATTATGCTTTTGGCATTAACAAGGGCTCTGTCTAGTATGCCTTCCAGGCCCGGAGCTGTCACCTATTTTGCTGCAGATCTCCAAAATTTCGTATGTGGTTACTGCGGGATTTTCTGTCACATTCAGAGATCTATGAAATGTGGCAGTGCCCCTTCCTTGTTGAGAGAATAACCCCTGGATGATTTTCAATAGGAGAGGCGGGCACATAATCTGTGTGGGTGACCGGCCTCTGAGCTGTTCTATCATAATTCTATAGGCGTCCTCCACCCTCTTGCTTCGCTAAATTACAAGCTTGAATTTTTTGCAGGCTTCCTTGCAATATGCTCTTTTTGTCTCTGATCACTGCTAATTACCGCCCTTTGAATCGCTCGCCTGGCACAGTGGCAGGTGGACCGAGAGCTGGCTAATTCGCTATTCCACCGGTAGTTGATTTTCTAATGGGGATGAGCATCTCCTAGACATGAGCGCGTCATATGCCTTGACATGCATTGTATTACATGGAGAGCTCTCTTCCTGAGGTTATTTGTCTTAATAGGCTGCTCTAACCACATTTCCAACAAGCTTCCCATATCCAATGCTTTTAAGGACTAGCCTGGTGTCCTTTTTAGGTTTGGGTATGCTGTTTGCCTGGCATGTGGCTCTTAGTTCAAAGATGATTGCCTGGTGATCACTTTGGTGGAGTTCTCACTAATGTGCCAGAACATACCACACATCACTACAGGGCTGACAATGGTCAGGTCTATGATTGAGGAAGACCCTATTTGAGAAAGAGGCTTGCATTACCTCCTATGGCCAAAACTATATCCGACTGGGTAAAAGCCTCTAATAGACTTGGGATTCTTACGCTACTCTCCCTGCTTCTCCACTCCCAAGGGCTGAAGTTATCGGCAATCACCTTAGGATTTTGTCCCCTTACGTATAGAACAAGTTTGTCTAGCATCTTTTCAAATTCAAGCAACGGGAGACTAGGTGGAGGTGGCAACTGCACATCCATACCGCTTATTTGAACCCACATGAAAACACTGGATGACTGACTCATGGAGCATTATGTACCTTGGAGACCGGACGCCAATATCGCCGTTCGATCAGTCGAGTCTGTAACCCATACACCACCGTCACGGTTTCCGTAGGGTTTACTTATGGTGACAATTTCCATATGAGTTTCATAAGTCGCCTGCTTTTGTTAGGGTCACTTAGTCCCTGCAATGATTGAGGTTTATTTGAATAGACCTCATTTTTTGATTGTAGTTAACACCGTCCTGAATTCCGGCCATTTAACACTTCTGGCAATATGCCGGTCATCCCTTCCTTCTTTTCCTTCGCACAATAGGGATTCGGGCCCCATATTACACTCCTTAGCAATATGACCTTACCCTTCACACCTTCTGTGTCGATTAGAACGATTAGTGCCGCTGTTGCATGCCTTTGTAAAATACCAAAATATGAGGCACTCAAAGCGCCTTTTTAGTGGAACCTGCTCTCGCAGATGCAGACAACCCATCCGTGCGAAATTTTCCGGCTGACATTAATTTTTGCCCTGCTTTCACTGGTTGTCACCTTGTATCCTTTCAGTTCTGATGTATTCTTCTTTCAGTTCTTCCAACTTAAGTTGTTCTTTCAACGCAGTGCATATTTCTTCTGTGGATGTCACTTCGTCAAGATCCTTGCACTGTGTGTAAGTCTCATGGTTTTGGGCCCGTGTTGTGACATTCTCACCAAGTGAGTTCTTCACTTGAGTGCAAAGGCGTCGGTTTTGCTCATGCTGATTTTTTTCAGCTCAGACATGAGATCGCCTTTCTGAGTCCTTCGAATCTTGCTGACATTGCCAATTTAGAATCACCGCGTACGAAAAATTGCCCTTAGTGGAGATAACAATTGCCTCTGTGCGAATGCGCGCTTTTACTTAAGCGCCCGCTGATTGCCTAGAAGGTTACCGTCTTTCTCCTTAACTCTTTTCTTTGGTGACAAGTCGCTAACACTATGGTTCGGTGTCACTTGGGTCGTATTTGACCCTGTTGGAATGGTAGGTTTCGGCTTTTGTTTGGGACCTCTTCTCACCTACCGCGACCTATTATAGAGGATCCTAATGTCTCTCACCATGTTTTTGATAGCTTAGTGGACGTTGTGCTTGTCTTTGAAAAACTCGGGCAGGTCAACTATTTTAGTTCCAAGCTACATGAAAAGTAGTTCCTCCAGGTAAAGGCTTTGTTCCCTCTGAGCCTTGGCCGAATTACTCCGTCTAAACACACCTTCATCCGTAACATTTAACATGCTTTCCTGCGTTTTTGCCGTCTTTGGCAATAGTGGAGAACAAAGAATTACGAAGCTTCTCTTGAGTGGGTCAATTTCTGGATTTTGAATCGCGTCCTGACGTGGTCCTTCTTGGACAAATGCGGTGGGTGTCGCAACCTGCTTAGTCGGGCAGCAATCTCTTTTCAACCCATTATTTTTTTCCTTCCTTTTTGGTGTTCTCTGCAACGTCTTGCTTCACTTAACAACCTCCTTCTCCGAATTTAAAACACTTGTAGCAAGTTGTCCACCACCAAGGCACTGCGCCTGAAGGATATCGGCGGCCAGGAGCCCGCTTGCTCACTCCTAAAAGCTGTCTGTACTAGCGTTCTGGCCCCAGCACGTTACGTTTCCTCCTTCTCTCTTCTTTCATGTTGGTTCTATTTTCTGAGTATCGTTCCCAAAGCCATATTGGTTCATGCTCCAGAGATGAGCGAACACTACCCCATACACAGTCAGAAAAGAAAAGTACATGAACGCATATTTACACATCAATAGGTACACCCCTATCCGCCACCTGAAGTCGCATCTGATCTGACAATTCTGCACAGGACCATCTGTCTGTCTCTCACACGTATTTTCCTCAGAAACATTTATATTGATCGATACCAAATTTGATAGGAAGGTAGGAACTGTCAACGCCCACGCATACCAGGGGGAGGGGGTGTCAAATTTTTCATCGAATACAGCCATGTGGGGTATGAAATGAAAGGTTTCGATTATTACTTTTCAAACCTGGTGTCAGTTCTGACACAAAATGCATAAGGGGGGGACGGGACCTGAAAATTGGTGATTTTGTTTCATAGACTCATTCTCAGCACTAACCCACCCGCAAAATGTGTTACTGCCTCCAGATAAGAAGAGAACGTCAAGGAATAGAATAAAATTCATTTGTCAGTACTGCTGAAAAGTCATCCCAATTGAAAGCCATTACCAATGCTTCACTCATTCCCTTTCCAATTGTTTTCAAGGAAACTGAAAGCTCAATTTTACTCATGTCATCCTCAACCGCTCCGGAACCAAAAACATTGTTTTTAACTAACAACTGATTCCCATGAGTTAGAAAGGTTCTGCCAACAATGACATGTGTTTCTGTTATTCCATACACCGTCAGCTTTTCCTAGTATATCAACACAATCGTCTTTTATCCGTTTTTCTATAAACTCACTGCGTCGCAGCTCATCATGCATAGTAATTACCTTTTTCGATCTTTCACGGAATACATCATCATACATAATGAAAGAAAATTATTCCCTCATGTCACTCAACCTGTCGTTCATGTCTGTCGTCCTTGTTGATTTGCACTTTGTGTGCGTGCCGTTAAAAGCCGACCTGCCCCTGTCAAACGCGTGGCGAAGTGGTGCTTCTGATCAAACCTTTCAATCCTCCTTTGTGATGGCTGGAAACAAATCACTGCTGCAGGATGACTATGACCTCAAAGCGTCGGTTGTAAAGGGTGTGAAAAGGCATTTACGTTTGTGCCGAGGAATAATAAAGAAAAGTCGTTTTTGCACGTTTTGCAAGTCATGGTGGAAGATGTACTGATACTGCGCTCAAAGGTTTTTAATTCTCTGGAATCAGCTCAACTGAAAAAAGGAGTAATTGGGTGAGTGCTTTCATAAAGTGATACAGTTTGAAAGGGAACGATTCAGACTCGATGAATGGGAGGTACGCAACTTCTGGCTTGAATCAAAGGCCTTAATCGACGTAAAGATGTTATACTGTCAAGAAAAGATTTAGTTTTGGTGTAAGACAGATATAAGCCTAATGCCTGCGAAGTTCAATTCTCTCACATAATTTCCGTCCCCTTAAAAAAATCGTTTTCAATCCTTTCCTTCCGCTGCTTCAACACTGGAAAATCCCCCATCTAAACAAAGCCTCAAAACCATTATCAAAGACAGGCTAAGATAAAAACCTCCAGATCCATTACATAGCAACAATCTTTCACACAATCATCCCCTGGAGCCTACCATTTTCCTTCCGTCACAAAGAATTGGATGAATATGTGAAAAAGTGTCCCCGGGGTGAAAGCCTTACAAATATTTTTCTGATAATCATCTGTCATTAGCATACGCAGTTCGTCTAAGAATTTTCTGTGCACGATGAATATTAAGAATCCTCCCTCAAATCACTCGAAGCTTCCACCCCCTGCGTAGAACAAAAAGGAATGCCAGTCATTTTTCACATAAACGTATGTACATCAGAAGTTGGCCGCAAGGAACAAGCTTACAGGGAATGGGATGGCGGCAATGTTCGAAACAATCCAGCCCAGGAATTTTCAAAATACCATATTCAACCCCCGGAGGGTGTTAAAACAATGCCTAATATCTAAAGATGTTACAAGAGAGCGTATCGTAGCATAAAGGAGCGCACGATAAGTAAAATGGTATTAACGTCAACAATATTGAGTTGATGTATTTGTGTTTGTGTGTGGGTATTAAATGAAGGAAGAGCTTATTCCTTAAGGAATAATCCCTGCCATGGAATTCATAATGTGTCAGGAGGTTGTGTAAACTTTGACTCCATATTTTCACCAGAAACTTCGCCTTTTTAATCTGTCCCGTGTCACGGAGATGGAGGTTTTCCTTGTTCTAAAATTAGCCAAAAATGTGGTAAAATATTAATGTGAAAAGAAAAACCGAGCTCCGAATTCCTTTCTCGTAAATTCCCTCAAAAATATGTATTTAATGGAAGCATATGGACAAGTTCAAACTCTGCATTTGGTACCCAATGTGGATCAGGATACTTTAAATTGGACACAATCTCAGCTCCATACAAAATTGAAAAACCGTTCTCGGGTAGGGGATGGATATCAGTGGCCGCTCCGAGGAGACCAATTAGCGCTGCGGTGCGCCGTTTTGATACTACAAACTCCTAAGACGTGACTGCTGTTATGAGCGCAGGGAGGCAGAGTCTTCAGAGCCAACCCGTAGCATTCACCAAGGAAGACAGCTCTTCCACCCTGCAACTACAAATCTCTCTAAGATCCCCAAAGAATGGTTTATCCAGTGTTAGTAGTCTGACTGTGACTAGGGATGGGCAATCGGAGCGAAAGTGCATGAGGGTTTCCCTACATTCTCCTCAGCCTAGGCAATGCAAATTGTAGAGTATGCCGATCCTGGTGGCATGGTCGCCCTATGGGGCAGTACCCCGTGCAAACCGTCGTAATTTTCAATGCATTTCAACGCATCTGGCACAGGAGCTCTCGTGATCGGACCATGTTATAAGCGGGCCAAATTCTCCTTGACTTGGCACAGCTCGTAAGCCTTGACAATCTAAGGCCCGCGGCTGCTAGGTAGTGCGGGTAGACTCCACCTCTGACAGCCGCCAGCGAAACACCGACTGTATTAACCGAAGGAACCTCGCCTTGCCAATCCGTCAGCCCGCTCATAACCCCCTATGCTCCTATGCTCGGGAACCCAGAGGGGAGTGACCTTGAGTATGCCGCCCAGACGGTTTAGCACATCTCTGCACTGCCCCACTAGCCTTAAAGATGTCATTGCTGAATACAAGGCCTTAATGGCCGCTTGGATGTCGGTCAGAATGGCTATGTTACGGTTGGGGCTTGAATCTCGCTCCAACCATCGACAGACTTCCAATATCGCCAGTACTTTCGCTTGGAATACACTGGCGTAACCTGGCGGATCATACGACTAAGATACACTGTGTGTATTCGAGAAAACCCCCCCCGTCGACTCCACAGACCATCTCTGATCCATCGGTAAAGAATACTGAGTCGGGTTTCTCGTGAAGTTCAGTTTGCGTGTGGCATAGTCCATGGGGAATGCTCAGATTTCCCAAGGTACTTCGTCTAGGGTGTTGATGTGGCCGTAGGCCTTCGCTGCCTAGCATCCGGACTCACGTAGTGTAACGGCACTGCACGCAGGAAAGTATTTAATGTCCAGGTCTAGGCAAAGGAGATGCAGGAGTATTTTGAAAGCATCTCGTGGGCAGGAATGCAGAGCTCCAGTAGCACCTGCACACGCGGTTCTTTGAATCCTGTTAAGCTTCTTCCTATTGTATTTTTTGCTCAAAGCCTGCCACCATACAATAGAGCCGTACGTTAGGCTCGGACGCACTACCGCGTTGTACATCCAGAGAAACATCCTCGGCCGGAGACCCCTTTTCTCTGCAAAGGTTCTCTTGCAGGCTATACAGGCCTTCTTAACCCTCAGTTCTATGTTTAACCTCCAATTTAGTTTTGGATCCAGGATTACACCCAGATACTTAACATTAGAGGAAAGAACCAATCTTTGTTCATTCAGCCGTGATAGATGGAATTCAGGTATGCCCGCATCTTGCGCCCTACAAGCACACCTTTCGCAACGCTCCTTCCATGATGTCGCTCATAATGGACGGAAACATCCCTGATATTAACATCATCAAGTCGTAGGCATGCGCCACCAACTTCACCCCGCTGCTGTCCAATGTTCGTAAAATTTCTTCCATTACTATTAACCGGAGCACCGGTGAGATGCCGCGACCCTGGGGCGTGTCTTTGTTCACAGCTCTGGTCAAGCGGTTGCCTCCCAAATCCGACTAGATTATCCTGGTACTTAGTATGGATATAATCCAATGCGTAAGATACCTCTCCAATCCAATATCTTTCAAAGCTCTTTAAAAGCTCCCTCTATATGCAAGAGAGAAAGGCGTTCTCTCCATAATCAACCGTAAGTGAATGTCCAGGACGCGCTCTAGGGTCTTCAGCACGAAAGAGGTCGGGCTGATTAGTCGAAAATCCTTCGCGGACTCATGACCGCGCCTGCCCGCTTTCGGTATGAAAACCACTTGCACGCGTCTCCAGGACTGTGGTCCGTATACCAAAGAGATGCAGCTCCGGTGAATCTCAACAAGCCACCCCTTTTTCTGCTACTTCTGTAGCATGACTGGCATTACGCCATCTAGAGCCGGAGATTTATATGCGGAGAAGCTGTTTATAGCCCAGCCGATCTTATCCTCGGTAATTACCGATTTGATTGTGTCGCACAGCTGGGGTAGCCGCAAATCCTCCAAGGAAGGTTCTGATTCACAGTCCTCTTCGCTGCCGGGAAAGTGTGTTTGAACCAGCAGCTCCAGGGTTTTGCTAGAAGATTCGATCCAGGAGCCTTCCGACTTTTTAAGAAAGGATGGGCTCTTATGTTCCTTGGAGAGAATCTTACTGAGATCTTCATTCCACCATGGTGGCAGTGTCTTTTTACTGTACTTAGTAGCATACGAAGCTTTAAAGGCGGTATCGAGTGCCTTTTCCAGAGCGGAGCTGATCGGTCGTGAGCCATGTAAGCCAAGGAAATATACACGTTCTCCCCGCCTGCTCCACCTTGACTACAATTAGGTCGATAGGACTTCCTCGCGAGAATACATGCTCTAGGTCTGTCCTGATCAGCGTCTCCTGTGCTGTGGAATAAATTAAAATCTTTGCTTTGGAGCCCTTTGAGGGTTCGGTCGCCTGCGAGCCAGCGCTCCTGTATTAGTGCGATGTCGATGTCTTCCTCCTAGAGGAAGACAGTAGATTAGCTGAGGCGCGCTTCGAGTGCTGCAGATTTATCCGCGATACCCTCAGCATGATCTGCTTGTGTGGGGGGTTTGTCAGTCCCCGTCGGACCGTCGATCGTCATCTCCTCCAACAGCTCGTTCGCGGCGTCGATTGAATCGTCGTCCGGTTTTGCGGAGCGGAACACTTTTACCTTTGCCCTCCTGACTCCGAGCTATACTTTATAGTCGACCTTTTTCAGTGCCTCCAAGCGCTCTTCGTTTATACGGAGTAGTAAAGGATGCCTGTTTGTCTGAGGTTCCTCCTCCTTGATAACAACCTAGTCGTCCATGGGAATCCTGGGGTTTTGAAGGCGCAGGAATTGGACGAGCTTGTCCTTATCCATTCGGATCTTCGGCAACCAGATGCGAGCGACCGGTCTCCTGGGAATCTCGTCGTAAGGAATGACCTTTAACTTTACGCCCTCCCAGACGTCGCTGATCTTAGCAACGCACGAACCGCGAAAGTCCCTACAGAACTGGGCCACGCAAGTTATAACGTGGAACCCACGGACCACCTGAGAGGAATCAAAGCAGGGGATGAACCCCGCGTGTTTGCCTTCGGTGTCCAGATGTTCAAAGACCGCCCCCGACAGTCTGGCTTCAACACTGATCTTCACCTCCAGCGCTAGTTTGCCGCTATCAGAATCACCACCCGCCAGGGCCACATGTGAGTGGCTCCTGGCCACGGCGCTGAAGGGTTTCGCAATTCGTGCCCGTCGGCTGACTGTTGCTGCGCAATTTTCTTCAAATGTTGCTTAGCGTTTGAGCTCTGTCCCACTCTATTCCGCTTCTGACTTTGCTCTACCTCGTCTTGAGATCGATTGCATTGCAGAGCGATGGGCCTCGCCTTCTGCCCCTCTACCAGGCGTTTGCTATTGTATTCCTCAACAATCGTCGGGTATTTGGCGAGGGCTTTTTTATCTCACTCGTCGAGAGTATTGGCCTCCTTATTCTTAGCAATCTTGCTGAGAATATGCATGGCCTTCTGGTACTGGCTCTTGAGCAGGACACCAGTAGACCTTCGCTTCTTAGTCGGTTTCCGGCGACCGACGTTCTTGTCGGTTTTCATTTTTGAGGAATCCCCCGACGTTGAATGTTTCGGGTTAGGAGTACTATGTCTGGTACTCGCTACATCCACTTTAACGGCAGTGTATTACAGGCTGGAAGCCACTAGTCTATCTGCCTCCTCGCTCCGGGAGGCCCCTGCGGTTGGTTTCAGCACAGGATTGTTACGGCTGCACCGAGTGTGCTGCTCTCGACGCTACTGTCTCCTGGCTGGATACCAACAGCTCGTCCTCCGATGATGCGCTTGGCATCACCCCCTCTTCTGCTGTCGTCATTTTTTGTTTTTTAAAAATTGAGTCCATGTCTTCGTCCCACGAGTAGTTTGGGAAGAATGTTCACCCCGGCCACCAAGGTAAGGGTCTTATTTGAAACTGAAGGTGCCCAAGATATTCAGAGTTCGCATACTAAATACAAAGCTCCCTATTGGCCACGCAGGCCTCGGCATATGCTGTTCCACCTTGGCTTGGGGTCCTATTAGCACCTTCTCCAGGGCAGGGAGGACGATAGTCCACCTTTCTGCGTTCGCCTACTTCACGGAACACTGTCACTGAGCTCCTTCAACGTAAGATATGCCTTAATTCTGCGTAGAATGGAACGGAATCGGTCGAAACTCTTTGGCTGTCGGCTCGTCTTACCCCAATGATGACCAATGCTTTGCTAGGAGATACTTCCTGTTCTATTGTGCCTGCTGATATAAAGCTGGATCATAAACGCGTTCTCCTGCATATTTTCATGTTATTTGACCTGGCTGTGAAGAAACCTTCCGAAGGCGGGTCTCATCCTGGTCCCTTCTGTGGAGCAGCATAGTTGGGGATGTTTAAGCTGTCATCTACCTGTCTATCTATCTAAATGTCACACCTACTTTTTTCAAAAACACTTCGAAATTTGGTTGGCAGACGAGAATTATGAATCTCTTCCCATGCATTGAGTAATATCGTTTAGTTTAAGAGGGGCGGGTTTATCATACATGAAAAAGGATCGCGTAACATTTCTTTTTCGCTGGATATAGTCATGTGGGGTATCAAATAAATAGTCTTTATTATCACTTTCCAAATCAGGTATCAGTTCTAGTTCTAGCATTTGATGCAAAAGCAGGGAGTAGAGGGTTGCAAAGTGATCATTTCTTTCACATACTCATTATCAGAAGGTGTCCAACCCAAAAATCGAAAAAAAACTGAAGGAACCTGAAGGAAACATACCTTTCCCCCCCTCCCCCCTTTAAGAGCATCCTTTGAAACAATGGCCGCAGAAGGAAGAATCTCGCAGGTCGTCCTTTCCCTAGAAGTGACATTCAATAATCACGTCTATATCTTCATGCAGTCAACGAGGCATACACGTATTTTTTCGGCCAAATTCTAACTTTTAGAACTAGTCCTAATCCTCCTAAGAAAGCAAAACTTCTTTCCAAATTAACCTAGTCCATCCCTCCTTGATTAGCAAGCTATCTTGATCACTACACATAACTCAAACATCAAATTTTCAAATATTTTAATTAAAAGCGAATGGAGCGTTTAAAACGTGACAGGACTTAATCCTGGAAATGGCACAATTTACTGATATGTATACGCCAATATGTACATATGTACGAGTGTATACCTAATAATTTGACGTCTGCCATTCCAGATTAGGAGAACATACATTCAAAGTGTCCTTGTGTTGCTAGAAACCGGGAATTAAACCTTCCAGATATGATCCGCATTATGACAATATCCGTATATCCTTGTACGTACGTATGTGCAGTACATCCCTGTAAGAATGATATGTGCACAATACAAACCAACTGACTGTGGTAGGGTTTAAGCTCTGACCTCCTTAAGGCGGAACGTATTTCCAAGAAGGAAACGTTATGAGTTTTCATCGTTGGCATTTAATGAGATTTTCATAGTGTTTAGCAGGATGTTGATAAAGAGATAATAGAGCTTAGTGGAGGCACCATCAATCTGGGTATGATGGCAAAAGACATTATCAAATGTGCTAACTAGTGTGCTGGATTATCGTGGTAACTACATTTTGGAGAAAATGTTTCCTTTAGAAATGGAGGTGTTTTCTTGATCTGTTCACGTGTTCGCACTTGGGTTGGGTGCAAATCATTCCGTATTCCATAAGAGCTTCGATCTAAATTTATTTTCAATCCCATATAGTAGTCATTTTCTACTCTTGTCAAGCCTCACCTTTGCTCCTTTTTCTTGTTCGATAAATAAACGCAACGGCGCAGCTGCATTGGGATCTAGGAAATATATTCAGTTCTCCAAAGTAAGTAAAAATAATGCAATATATCCTGCAATATCCTTTATGAATACACAGTTCAATATCAACCATTGCTTCAACTGCAGCATTGTATATGAACAGTTGAGAAATTGAGGCAACATCCAGATTCCATACGGCATAAACGAGCAACTGATTACTTGGTACACTGGAGAGGGAGCAGGTGCTGGGTTCATCAGTCCAAGCAAAACATACTTTGAACCAATAGCTAATCACATTAGCATATTCCAGGCGAAAATATACGCCATAAGCCGATATGCCTCCTTCAAACTTGAAAGGAACTACAAGAGGCAAAACAAAGCACTTAGGTCTTACCGGGTAAACTCCCAACTGGTAATGGGAATGCTTTGAGAGACTGAACATGCTCGGTTCGCTCAATAAGGTCTGGATACTCTGGGTTCTAGAACATATTGGGCTAAAAGACAATGAAGCAGCGAACAAGCTGATCAGGAAGGGAACAGGAGCACCTCTATATGGATCAGAACCCTTCTTAGTGTTCGGAAACAGGTTTATGACTATTATATTGAAAAATTAAGAAGAACTGCCAAGGGACCTAGTTATTCTAGGCGAACCTACCAGTAATAGAGCAGTCCAGGCTGCTCCTGGGGCATACGAATCCAAGCGCTCAAAGGACTGTTTAAATCTCACCAAAAAGACCCTACGGATTGTAATGGGAATGGTAATGGCCACTGCGGATCAAACTATCATCTGGGAAAGCAAGGGATATCTATGGACAATGCTTGCAGTTCATATGACTCCATTTATTGTTCGTATTATTTCTCCGAGCTGTTTCCCTTTCATAACAACCGGTGTGTACTTTCCATGTCCTGGTCCAGCTTCACTCTTCGAAGAGCTTTTCGATATACTGTCTGATATCCTGAAGTATCATTCATTCGCTGTGGGAACTTCAATCTTCCAATCATTGAAAAAGAAATTTACTCAATCATACTTAGATCTTTTGGTGTTTATGAACTCCTGCTCGGCTACTCAATTCAATGTCTACCGGAGTCAGAACAATCGGATCCGTGACCTGACTTTTATGAATATTCCTCACAACCGTTTCCTTCTGTTTCCTAGATGCCCATCATCAGCCTCTTGAAGTTAAGTTCGAAGTTGAGTTGGAAAATGTATCATGCAACTCTGTGGAAAACACCAGCTTCGATTGTTACTCCATCATTCAGGTACTACCTAAGACGAGGCAGACCCTGCCTGAGATGGAGCGACAGCTTTTAAGGATATTGAATTGGTGGACCTCGGCGCAAAACCGGGATGTCCGGAGTTCCTTATTAAGGCAGGCCTAGACCCGATACCGGTTGTTGCGCCGTTGATGATGATGATGATGATCTTCACCGAGACCATTTTTCTTTAAATTATCTTTCTTTCCCTTCGACCTAGGACTTTGCCGACATACATAGATGATGCTTCGACAGCCATCAAATTTTCCATTCCTCTTCCAAATTTTTGCATTGTCGAATTTCTTTTCTTATTGGTAGTTCTGACGTTAATGGCGGTTGTAATCCTGTCTTACACTTGCTTTACTCTTACTATTATGTTCAACAAGAGGTTAGCCGTAAGTATCTTTCCGGACAGGAGGAAGAAGGCTGGTAAAATCCCTTTGCACAAATAAGGTGAAGTTATACTGGTCGGAAACTACCACTTAATATCCATTCTCTTCTCCAAGATTTCCATGAAGTATGCAAAAGACTGCCTCTCGTGTCGTTTGGGACACTTTATTGTGAAGAAAAAGCAAGAATTTCAATCGAAGCGCTCAAATATCTCTAACTTTGTCAAAAACAGCATATACTGAATTCTCGAAAGCATTTGGTACCGTCAACCATTCTATATTGCTCAACAAAGGTAAGGTTTTCATTCAACTGTTCTGTCCTGGTTGCGATCATACCTAATGGGCAGGTTACGTACATTCTCCTTTAATGGCTTTGTCACGACCTACTGTCTTTCTTTTATTTTGGATCCCCAAGACTCCATTCTAGGCCCGTTCCTATTTTGATTCTTCTCTTTATAAATGACCTTCCTTACTCACTCAATCCCTGCTCTGCCGTTGATACCCCTAGGAAACTAAGTTGCATTCGATCAAACCTCGGCGCCTTATCTTTGTGGTGCGCTCAGATTATGTTGGGACTGAATATGAGCAAATACTATACGTTATGTTATTCATTGAAAACTTTCCTTCCCATACCTAATTAATGCCTTAGTAATCAACCTTTAACAACAATTGAGTCTGACAAGAATCTCTGGGTGACGTTTGGCAGCGGGTTTGGTTTTAACCTTCAATATATCGATATCCTCAACCAAGTCTCCGGCTTCGCCCACCGTTCGCAGGTATCCATTCCTCGGTTATCGCTTTTACTTCTTTTGTCCGCAATATTCTTGAGTATACTTCTATGATATGGTCCCCCCTACCACGATTGTGAATGCCATACAATACAGTCAGTTCAAAGAAAGTTTACTTGTTCTCTGTTCTTCAAAAGGAACTTTCCCTGCTCATCTTATCTAGGTTGCTTGGTTTTTCTTAATATGGTATCTTTTCAAAACTGAGGAACTTTGCTAGATGCTTGCATCCTATTCAAGCTTTGGATTGACGTGGTCGTTAATCGCGTCATAAAGTTCACGCCCTCAGTGCTTTCTAGGTAACTCTTGCTTTCAAGGGAGCTTATTTAAAAAAACTGTTATGGCTCCATTGTGAAATTCCTTTATTACATACAATATATCATTGGAGATTTTATTGTCTATTGTATTGTACCATTTCCAAGAAGAAGTGGCTGAAAAGATACTTTCTTGTGGTATCGCAAGGAATCCGCTTTTTCCATTAGAAGTGGTAACCAGGATTAACAAAAAATCTAAGACGTAAACTCGTTACAGCAGACACAGGGTAGGTAGCTACATAGGTACCGGTGGCCAGTGCAAGTTTCAATACCTCAAACACCTAAAACCATCCCTGGTATGAGAAAAGCAAGTGAGAGGACAGAATCCAGCCGATTTAGATGTTAGGAGCCAGCCCGCATTCATGATGAATAGCAACTCCCCACCCTGCAATTAACTCCACTTGTACTTCTTAAAGAATTGTTTCCCTAGTGTCGGCCTGGCTGGACCTATACTTGGGTGTTTCTTCCTCCTCTCTGTAGCTTCGCCAATTCGAATTATGGGGTATTCCAAGTTTAGCACATAGAACCCTATGGGGCAGCACTAGCGGTATGCAAAATAAGCCCTCCAAGGAACTGGAGGAGTGTGTCGCCCAGATTATTTAGCGCGCACTCCCCTGCTCTATTAGCTTGAAGAATGTCGCCACTGAGAACAGTGCCTTCTTGTTGACTGTTAGACTGGCTATGTTATGCTTCCAGTATCGCCAGTTCTTCCGGTTGGAATACACTAGCGAATGCTGCAAGACTGTATGACCGACTACACGGTCTGTGATGTCAGTGAAGAATACTACCTCAGCCCTCCACCCTACCCTATAAAACTGACACCAAAATTCCTCTTGAAGCTTTGTTTGCATCCACTGAGGTACTTCGTTTTGACTGTTACTATACCCTTCGTGCTGTCGCTGTCCAACATTCCGAATCACATAGTTTGGCACACACTGCACGCTACAGCGTATTTAATGTGGATGAGCAGGGGGATGAAGAGTACATTCAGGTCATCTACCAGCCGGTACTGTAGAGTCCTATTGGCACCCGTCCACATGGTTACTGCTGCTAAACGCCTCCCATCGTACTATAGAACCGTATATGAGGATGGGGTGACCAACAGCTGTACACATCCAGAGGACTATCCTTGACGGAAGACTCCATTTCCTTACAAGGGTCCTCTTGCAAGCACAAAAGGCTATACAGGCTCTCATAACCCTCAGTTCTTCTGTTTAGTCTTCAATTGAACTTAGGATCTACCATCACAGCCGTAAACTTTATATTGAAGGGAAGTGCTAATCTGTTCATGTGTTATATAGTTGCGTAAGGTGAAATTCGGGTACTCTTTTCTTGATGTTAAACGGCATCAGCTCCTTTCCCACGCGCCCTCCATGATTTGAGTTATAATGGAGGGAAACATCCTTGATACCGGTATCACTAAGTCGTCACCACAATCTTGTTCCCCTTTCTGCTTAATATGCGTAGAATTTCATCCATCACTATCTACCAGAGCATCGAAGGGAAGGAATTTCTCTACTCACAACAGTCAAGTGACTACCACCCAGATCAGATTGGATTAGCCTGGTTCCTGACATGGATTCGATCGAATGTGTCAAACACGCTTCCGATGTTATTCTGGTTACGGCTTCCTTGATGGCCTTTGTATTATTGTTGATGTCGAGGTCGCATTCAATTTTCAATACGAAATAAATGAGACCGATCGGGCGAAAGCCTTTCGGGACCTCATGGTCCCGCCTGCAGAGTGGAAGATCCTGCAATGATATTCAGTATGATTTTTTGTTGGTTATGGATGGAGGTGAACGTCTTAAAAAGCATTGCAGTGTCAGGTTCCCTTACTGTGTGGAATTCTCAACGACTGAAACCAACCCCGTCCGGATGTGTTATGTATATATGATAGAACGCTTGGCTGTTGCAGCGGAAGGTCACGGTTGAAATCTAACTGGTGGTAGAGAGACGGGTTTTTGTGACTGGACATCGGATATCAATTGACTCAGCTGTGAGTGAGTACCTAACTAAAATCATTGCCTACTACAGCGTACTGTAGTGTACCATTAAAGTCTTCAATAAAGTCCTCTAACACTCTTGAAGGTCCTGATCCAATTGGATTGCTGTACCAACGTTTATTATTATAAAATCACCCCCACTTTGTTGAGAATGAGCTGCATTCAAGGATTCGTCCCATGTGCATTACCGTCGATCATGTGCCTCTGACCTTGGGGTGTTCCTCCGTAGAAGATGAAATCTCACCACTCTAACTAAACAGCAGCAATCAGACTCCAATATTCGGCAATATTGTTACAAGTATCAAGATATTACAGGCTGATTTTTGGCACGCACACTGTAGGTCTCCTTAAAACCTATTTTAAAATCGTCATTCCCAGACATTTTATAGTCAGCTTAGAGAATACTTCCACATGGAAGTGTTCATCTTTCTACGGTTCGCGATCAATTGTCCCATTAGTCAAGGTTACACTAGCATTTTCAAGACTTTGCTGTATTAATAATCTCTGTCGCAGTCATGTGGCTACTTTGCTGTCACAGCAACAACAAAGCCATCCGCAAAGCCAACAACCTTTACTGCGACAGGAAATTCAAGCCCGAGAGACTGTCTGGATCCCGAACGAATCTTAGGCCTCGAATTGGCGCGACTCAGGACTTCCTCCGGAGTATTTTGAATTTTCGAATGTTACGAGGAAGTGAGGAGGTGGCGAGACTTTTTGTCTGCCATAATCGCCATTTCAGTGAGGGTTTCACCATTTTGGCGACAGAACCCGGAGGTGTGGTTCTCCAGTTAGAGGCGCAGTTTTCTTTGACAGACTTCAAGATGGACACCACTAAATTGAACCACGCTTTAGTCGGCCTGGACGAAGTGTCACCCACGTTGGTCGCCGACGTGCTGAACTTCTCTATACCCAACTGAAGGAGCCTATTGGTATGTGAGACAGTTAAGCTGATTCACTTGCTGACAGATTTCACGCTTGGTGGCCGCACTACCAGTCAGCTACTTCGGCAAATGAAGCGGCTGGGTGGAGACGTGGTTGGCTCTGAGCTTCTGAAATTCTTGTAGCTTTAACGGCTGCTGGAGGGCACAGTTTTTCCCTCAACAGCTGAAATTAGCGGCAGCAAACTTCACCCTCATCACAACTTACGGCCGCAAGCAAGGAGACGTGAGTCTTAGCTTGCGTAGGACCTCTTCGTGGCGTTTTATTTTGACTTACATCAATGTCTCCATATTAGGCACGGACTTCCTGTATTATTATAGGCTGGTAGTAGTTATGCAGGGACCTACGCTGGCAGATCCTATAACTAGCTACGTTGTCAGGGAAAATTTCAACTTGCGCACTCAGCACTCTTTCTATAATTTTTGAAGACGTTGCCGACCCACGCATTCGTGCACTTCTTCAAAAATACCGCAACATCACTGCTGAGCGTAGTCTCTCTGAGCCAGTTGAACATAATGTTCAAAACTCCATCAATACTACTGACCCCCCCCCCCCCCCCAATCTTCTCGCAGGTTTGCCATCCCAGAAGCTCGGAAAGCGTTTGAACAGCTAGTTAAGCAAGATATATGCAGACCTTCCAACAGCAGTTGATCGTCTCCACAGCATTTGGTCCCACAGCTCAACAGCGAATAATGACCTTGCGGAGATTATAGCCACCTGAATGCTCAGACGATTCCGGATGACGTTCTGGTTGCATCTTCCACCGAGTTCACGCGTTTGTACATCTCGAGTGCATTCAACGTCTCCTAATGGCCTAATTCTCAACGTTGCAAATGCAAATTTCCCAAGCAGCAGGTGAAATTTCTAGGCCGTTTCATCACCCCTGACAGGTTACAACCCGACCCAGACAAGATGCAAGCGATTACGAACTTCCCGCTGCCAAAGGTGGTCAAAGAACTTCGAAGGTCTGGATTTAAGGCTTCCATGATGACGATTCTCAAGACCATTCGACATCAACAACGGTCTACGACAAGGGGATGCCCTATCATGCGTTCTCTTTAACCTGGTCCTCGAGAAAGTGATCCGTGATGCTGGTTTAAATGCAAGAGGTACGATCCTCTTTAAGTCCACCCAACTACTGGCAATCTAAGGCAGCTTTTGACAGTACCTCGGTGCTGTCGAAAGAAAATTGATGACCCAATATCAGGTTTTGTTCCACTAGGGAAGGGGCTTTGTTTTACATCGCTTTCGTGCTCCTTAATCCGTTGTTGTATCGTCCCGCTGGTGTCCCTTATGTAGACTTTTTTGCATTAGCAAGGAATTTCATATATTCCTGGGGTGTGCAGTGCCGGCTTTTTGTCCTTCGGGATGTTTAAAAGTTTCTTGTATATGCTAAAGATCTACCGTAATGTCCGAAGCCACAAACCTCACCGCCAAGCATTACTTAACACCTTCCTGTCTGGTGCTAAGGCCAAACATTCGCGAGATGTTGTGTGATGTTCAGGAACCATCAAATATTTTGAATCCGCCAAGTAACCGTTGAAAAACGCTACACTTTGGGCATTCTCTCAACAAGATGCACCCCTGGTCGCGTTCGTTGATGCTTCTGACATCGGAGTAGGCGCTGCAATTTACCACAGCATGAATCAATGGTGGCAACTGTTGGGTTTCTTCTTAAAATAGTGGAATCCCGCCCAACGGCATTACAGTCCCTATAATAGTGAATTACTAGTCGCGTATTTGAACATCAAGGACTTCCATTTTACCCTTAAAGGTAGGCTCTTCACTGTGTTTACGGACCATCAGCCTTCAACTTTTACCTGAAGGCAAAACCCCGACAAAGCATCCCCTCGTGAATTTCAGCACAGCCACTTTACATCGGACATTCAACTTGTGTCCGGTAAAGACAATTTAGTTGTTGATGCTTTTTCTCGGATCTCTGAGTTCAGCAGTTGATTTGTCGGCATTCGCCTTGGTGAAGGAGGATGGCGCAGTCCTTAAGAGCATGCAGCCGGAATCCAAACGCATGCATCCTCAACAAAAAAAAAACAAAAAATAAACTCCAAATACATGTTTAAGGATTTCCCCATCTTCGAATCATGTTCCTCTATCTACTGCGAGATTCCCGCGGCTGCAAGTATTGCTTCACGGTCACTGATCGGTTTAGGCGATGGACTGAGGCAATTTCTCTAAGGGACATTACAACACACTCATGTGCTGAGTCCCTCGAGAGTGGATTCCGCGCTTTGGTGCTCCAGCCGTAATCATCATAGACCAGGCAATGCAATCCGAATCGACTCTTTTTTTTAGAGCTCGAGAGTCTCTTGGATTCAAACACCAGCGAACAACCACACTCCCTTCGCAGTCTATAGTTGCGTCTGCTACGGGAGGCCGTTCTCAGATTCAAACCTCCTCCGACATCTTGTCAGGCCCGGCTAGCGATCCACATCCCCTGGGGAGCTTGAAGTCTCCACCCATGTTCTGATGAGGACTGATGCCACTCGGAGGCCGCTGCAGTAACCGTACATGGGTCCCTATAAGGTTCTCGAGCGTGTGGAGCGCCTGTTCAGTTTGGACGTCGATGGCAAGCATCTGTCCTGTTTCTGTCTCTAATCCTTGACAATATACTTCGATTTCGCATAGACTTGTCTAAATTTAACATCGAATATTATTTGGTTATCAAACCGCATTCTGAATCTTCCTTCAAAGCAGTAGATAATCCAATCTATTAACTGAGTCTGGTGAAACCATGTGTCCACCGATGATCCAAAGGGGCTTTGGAGGTATTTTTTTAACATATTAAGGACCAACAATAAACTCTCTACAAAATGCAAGCATTCATGGGGTAATTAGCCCTAAAAAGGATTTTTATATGTTTGATTAGAGATCCAAATATAAAGAAAGGATCACGAGGATTTATTTTATCGTAACTGATCAAATGATGCGATATAAACCTGTTTTATGTGAACTGTTCATACCCACCCACCTACCCTCTTCCGAAACGAAAAGGTCAAAGCCTACATTGTCGTTATTTATAGCGCTACTGCTCCTCCTGTTCATGCATTTACACTTCCAAGTTATTGCTAGCACCAAGGACTAAGTCTCAGGCTTTAAATTTCCTGTAATTATGCATACGCATACACAATTCGCATAAAATATCTTAAATTAATGGTAATGGTCGGCTATTAATAGCTAGCTTTGTTGAGCACCTTCTGGGCTATAATTTTCAGTTAGTCCTTGATTTTATTCTGGCGCAAATGCAGCGTTCTAGAGAGCCAAGCATGGAATAAAATTGCACCTTTTTATAATGCAAGAAGATTGCAGTTTTTCTTGTGCTTTTCCAGAAAAATAGCGGCTTAATTGTCATATCACACACTCATGGTTGACCCTTTCCATTATACTATTAATCATCGCAAACAGTGATATTTCACAGGCTTTAGAAATTATTTTTAAAAAGATAATGAATATGTGGTTTGTAGCATTGAACTTTTTAGTTGTCCTGTGTTTTATTGAAACGAAAAGATTGCTTTTTGATTAGGAGCAACCCTATTGTTTTTGTTTACAGATATCGATATTTCGGGAGCCAGTTGCTCCCTTCCTCAGTGCTTCCAATCTAAGTCAAAGAAGCCTTGGCCAATATTTTTTATTTGAGAAATTTGCGGGATAATTAAATTGAGCTGAAGAGCTCAGAGGGAGCGTTCCCAGATTCGTGTTCATCCTATTTTCCTCCGGTTGTCGGGAGATTTCTAGACTTTCTAGGATGTCTGATGACCGTATTCATCTAACCATGTGTGGTATTTCGAAGCTATCTATGGTTCCTGCTAACCATACGCTTGACTAATGACAATTTTATTTCGCTCTCTGTTCGTCCTTTCTTCAATGCAACCATCACGCGTGATATATCGGACCCGACCGCATTTGCCCGGGGTGGAAGGGCCCACTTTTGGGCGTTCCTCCCCTTAGAGCACTCGCATGGTGACAGTCCGGCGCCGTATGACCGGCCTGCTTTCAGTTTTTGCACAGTAGAATCCACGCAAAGCGGACCAAAGTGCGCTTTTATCGCCTCTACAGGGGTCGAGATAGTCGATCTTAAAGAAGATTCAAATATGATAAGCCACACGTTCATTCCACGGACCTCTTGCTTTGCCTCCGTTATAGCGAAGGGCTTAATTGACAGCGCGCCGGAAGAAGGATCTGCTGATTGGAGCTTCCTAATTCAATGAAATCAGGAAGTACTTGCCGACGGACTTAGAGATCATGGTTTGGCTATATCTAAAATCTAGTGTGGCAAAGGTTGCCAGCGCTGTTGCGATTGTTAATCAGATTGTGGAAACGATAGGTTTTTTTCTGGGCTGGGGTTGGTAAATGCATTTACGCACAAGGTGTTGAACTCTCGCAACGGTACGTCGTCGAACTCCAACTAAACACCCCTACCGTCAGAGAGTTAGCCTGGAACTATTTGTCACATTACTTCGGGCTAGTCTTCGAACTCTCCCGCCTTGCGAAGCCTTCAAATCAGAAAATTCCTTTCACCAACGGGAGGGGAGAGGAGGGCATTGTCAGTTCAAGGACCCCCTGACATCCAGCTTCTCCACCCGTTGAGGTCTATCTTCTTTGCAACGAAAAGACCCCGAACGTAATGGGCACCACAGCTCCACCTGTCAGCACTCCTCAGCCAGTCCTCGCTAATGTTGTCAGGAGAGAAATCTCGTGTGTTTAAATAGAACTGTTGACGAATCTCATTCCACTGCAAAACATACAATCCGGAGATCGTACTTTTCCAATCTTGCGCTCGTCAAATGATATGGGACGTAGGGTCGGAATTATTTTTTTAGTCAGGAAGACTACTTCGGTAGTCGGCAACAAGCGCAGCAACATTATCTGCATAACCCAGGTGCGACTCTTCTGGCATGTCATCATAGGTAATGTTCCAGAGGTCCGGCCATAGGATGGATCCCTGCACTACTCCCGACGTGATGTCCATCCTCCTTTGACCCTCTAGCTTTTCATAGAGCAGGGAGCGGTTCCTCAGATAGTCCCTCAATATACGTAAGAGATAGTTCAGCACGTGGAAAGTATTGTCTAGTGTACCTAGAATGTCTTTCCATCTTACAGAATTAAAGACGTGACTGACTATCGAAGAGTACCATCCGTCCACGACTTCCATGACAGCATCAACTGTGAACCTCCCTGCTCTAAAACCGAAATGATGTGGTGATAAGTCTCCGGCGAGAATACTTTTCGGGCACTTGTCCAGCAATGCCAAGCATAGAAAGTGGGTGGTATGAAGGCGCCAACTCAGGGTCCTAGGCCATATATTCCGGCCGCTTTTCACAAGGAAGTATCCCATGCGATACACGATCCAGTGCGTCCAGGCATTCGCACAACGAATCGGCTTGTCACTAATAAATATTTCTAAGCATGTAAGGAAAGAAGTAGACTCATTTTCTCGGTCTACAGAGCGTTTTCCCACGATCCTCATCGACATTATTAGCCTCTTGCAAGATTCGTATGGCAAGTATTGCCTCACAATCATCGATAGTTTCACGCGGTGGCCTGTAGCAATACCTCTGACTGACATTTCGGCGCAATCGTGCACCGAGACACTTCGTCGTGAATGGATCGCACGCTTTGGGGTTTCAGACCGAAGTCATTACTGACCTGGGAATGCAATTCAAGTCTACCCTGTTCTCCGAGTTGGGCAATCTCCTGGGCTTCAAACGCCATCGGACGACTGCGTACCACCCGCAATTCAATGGGGTGCTGGAACGCTGGCATAGGACACGGAAGGCTGCTATAATGACCCATGATGAATCTTCTTGGTCGCAAGTTCTGCCTTTCGTTTTACTTGGCCTACGTAGAGCCCATGTTTGCCGCCAGCTCCGCCGAGTTAGCGTACGGGGAGAATTCAAGACTCCCCAGCGATTCCTATGTTCGATACAAGGTCAGCCCTTTCCACCACTGGGCTTTTGCTTCTGCTTCGAGACACCGTGAGAAGATCAAAGATAAAACCATCCCCGCCATTCCCTCATTCTTCGACAAAGGCTAACATCCCCAGACACCTGGATGTCTGCACACAAGTCTTGCTTCGCGTGAATGCTTCCCGGAAATCCTTCCAATCACTATATCAACGGCAGGCCCAAGAACGTCTCCGTCTCCAGGTTAAAACCTTTTGTCTCCGGGCCTGAAGTTTCGGGGAAAAAGGGTCGACGTACCGTAAGATTTGATCTGCGTTCCCAAAGTTGGCGGGCCAGGAGTCGACTTTGTCGCTGAAACCCAGTATCAGCTGGGGGTGGGGTAGTGTGAAGGCCTGAGCTGATTAACGAGGATTTGTCCTAGCTCCGCACCAGAACAATATAATTCACCACGAAGTGGTTCGTCTACCTGTTGTGGCAGGGTGACAGTCACGAGGCTCGCGGAGCAATCGGTGAAATTGAGTCTACAATGAGTTGCCAAAAAGAAAAAGTCGAATTAAGTTTTTGAATAACGAAAATAAATGAAATGTCGTTGGAAATTAGTAAATGTTCAAAATTACCTAATGTGTTTAACTACAATTAGCATAGTTTAATCACAGCAGAATGCGCTTTTGTAGGAGGCGAGATCGTTGGTCTTGAAGGAGGAGTTAAATATGATAAGCCACTTAGCACTTAGCACCCAACTTTAAAAAAATGTAAGGCAATGACAGCTTTACGGTTTCTTACCAGGGCAGTGGCAAATCATCAGACGCTGCCTCACCTCTAGAATGGATCTAGAATGTTCTGCGAGCTCTGGGACCACGATTGGAGGAATTTTCGCTGTTGCTTAGATGTCGTTGGCTGCTGCTAGGCACCGATTTAGTACAGACGGCAAGAACGCTTAGTTTGTGACTGGAGTGGTTGCGATGCTTGGTGTGTCTCTGGTTGCTGGCGCTGCCGCTGTTTCTGAACAGGTTCTGGAAACGATGGCAATTGCTTTCGGGATCGATCTCCCAAAAGTTTTCCGGATCGCTGCCTCACGGGAGGCTATCGTTACTTGCACCGAACCATCTGTTTCAGGGGACTTGTCCAGGTGTATTTTAGTACGTTATGTTAACCGGCTCGCGGTCTGTACTCGACTGGCTAACCAAATAAAGAGAAGACTTATTTGCAGGAATACATAATCAAAGTATCAAAAAATTCGAGCCTTTCTAGTCTTTACTGCATTTGAACACCATAACGTAATGGGATATTAGGTCAAATATACTATCTTCACTAGCAATTAAACATGACGTTGAAGAAAGTGGGCTCAGATACTATTCGTCTCTGCTAGTTCTTTATACAAACTGCACCGAACCCACATTGGGCGCCAATCGGTTATTGTAGTTGTTTCGTTAATTAATAATTATTGGCATATTTCAACCAACTTTCAGGCAAGATACATACTTAGTCTATTTTAGGTATTTGTGCTATTCGTCCTCAACCACTCGCCAACCTTATATGTGAGTTCACTTTTGTGGAGCTCCATAGTCCCACATGTCCGCGTGACCAACCCTCAGTCTACAAAGGTCGTGAATATTTTTACAGGACCAATTTTTTATATATTTGCAAATCTAATTCTATCTGATTTTCGTGGAAACAACACCAACCTTTTTTTGACCTCAGTAGGGTTACAACATCCGGTACCAGATAGTGTGCGGCTGGTTCCCTGGAGGTCGAATTGTTAGTAAAGCGAAGGGACGAAATCGACTAAGCGAGGCTGAGTTTTCAGGAGTGAGGGAGGCTGCGACATAGACTTGCAGTGTGTTTAGAAGAACTGTGCAGTATCTTTAGATTGATTTTTAAGAAGTTTCAAAATGAAAGTGGGTAAAGCATTTCGGAATCCGGGACCGACTAATCTTATGGCTGAATGGGGATGTACAGCGCTGTAAAAGTCTTGCTCCATGCCAGCGAAAAAAAATGTTTCGCGGTAGAAGTAATCAGAAGTTGAGCTGCTAATAGATAACACATATCCAATGGCTACGTTGCTCCAGAAAGATAGAAGTACGAAGTGGGCTAAATACTGTTTTCCATCTATTCTGAAAAGCACATGGAAGTTCTCCAAGCGAAGACTGTAAAATAATATTTTTTTGCGCCAAATCTCTAGTATTTCCCTGTGATATGCTTCCTCCTACCAGAGGCTAATATATGTATGTTATGTAAGGGAATAAATTTCTGTATCCTGTTTCGTATCCTTTTTATTTGCCTGGACAGAAAGTAAAAAAAACTTTCACGTCGGCCATTTCCATTCTAACATTTCATTCTGACAACACTATGACCTGTAGGGCAACCGAAGGAAAGCAAACAAACAAACAAGGAAGGTGTTTATGGGACACGCTGACTAAGAGGGTGTCTGAATTTGACGAAGGGAAATCCTAGAAATTGGTCGTTGGTCGTTTGGAGTAGTAACGAAGGGATGATATTCGATTCGGTGATATTTTTTATTGAGATGTCGCGCTTATCGCATGTCCCTATCATAGTCAATTTCTACTTTAAGTTCAAGGACAAATATTGCCGGAAGCGTGTGCATCAGATAGGAAGGATCAATTGAAGTAAAGAGGGAAGGGAAGCAGGACAGGGACCAGGAAAGTAAAATACTAAAATACTTTTTTTTAGTAATATAAATAAACTTATTTATCTACATTTTAAGGGGTTTCGTACATCGTGGTGTCATGGAATTTTTGGGAGAAAATTGGCCACGTCTAATAACTTTAAGGGACATCCATTGAGATAACAAGCACGGACATATCGTATATAATATATTTGGATGTTATGATCAAAGTTGGACATTTGTTTTCTTGCCAATAAGCAAGAAGTTGTAATGTCAAGATATTTTAGGGTTCATGATGACTTTTATTTCCTTGAGTGGGCGATAAATAATCAGGGATAGGTATAACCAACAATTTATTGAACTCATAAATTGCACTTTATTAGGGAGATAAACGAGATTGGCGCTTGGGAAAATTCTCGTCGCCCCTGTCTTCAAGATACTTAATTTCTTATTTGATTTTTAGATTATGCAGTCTTAAATTTCAGATACTTTGCAAGGGTTAAGCCTACACTATTAACGGTCAATATTACTATAATCAGGAGAAAGAATATTTTATTCTGGATAAATTGTTAATGTTTCTCAGTTTAGGATCTCAGATAGTATTTTTCTTTATAGCTAAGTTGGTTTGGTTGATTGAAAGCTGCTTGATCACTACTAAATTTGACTATCAAAGGCTCCCCTATTCTATGCCTAACTTGGATTATTTATTATTTAGGGAACAATAGGCATGAAAATCGATACCCACAACAGCGAGACAAACACAAGACAAATACGGACACCCAGACGACTGGTATTCGAACCCAGAGTAGCGAGATTGAAAGACTGACACTCTACCCCCTAAACCATCACGCCGTCATTTTTATGGCATTGTCTAGTGTCCCTACTGGATATCGGCAATTATAAAATTCCTTGCAATTGCCCTCCTGGATCTTTTGGGTTTTCTGGGAGGCTGATAAGGGTCCAGGTGAGGGCAATGTCCCAATGTGTTCTCCGTCGAAACCTAAGGTGAAATGTTTAAGCCGAAGGAGTACTGGATTTCGTTTTATTGATAGCGTCTGAAACGAATGATGAAAACGCGGTTGTTTGACGCGTCAAATACGCTTCAAATTAACAGGCCTACAACCTGCCCATAAAGAATCATCTTATTCATGGCTCGGCGACGAACTTTGGGTTGGAGGGGAACTACATTCAATGACGATTTCGTCGAAGGATTATAGAATAATATTCATATAAAACCTAGAAGGTTCACTCTGTCTTCAAAATGTTTGTGCGGTGGGGGAAAGGCGAAATCTCTGAACAATCAGGCCCTAGCGGTCCATTGTACTCAACTCCACCGTCTAACGGAATATCCCGGATTCGTTTATTTATCCCAAGATTTCCATTAGTGGATATGATGCTACAACTAAAGCACATCAGCACCAAAGATAGATTTCCCCACCTCATTACAAGAGGAGCACTCATTATTTTGTGCCATTCGTATTTTGAACATACATATGTATGTCTACTTAGCGTATGTCTACAATACTCCTGCAAGTTTTCCTCCTTTTCGTCAGGATAAACTTCCCGGTATCCTTGTTAAGTTCTGACAGGAAAAGTTTGGTCTGTCTAGCAGCATTTAGTTTCTGCTACCTGTCATTATGGGAAGCTTGTTTCCAGTTTATGAAGACAGTCTAAACCAATACTACTGACACCTCAATTGTTAGTTTCGGTTTCGGCAGGGGAGGATTGACCCCTCTTTTGCTTTCGTTTCCCTCTACATCCCAGTGACTATGCACCCAATGGTTTCGGCTTTCCTGAACGATTTTTGGGGGGATCAAAGGATTGCAGATTGCAATGTATCTGCCCTTCCATCGCTCGTCAATCGCCCTTATGGTCGCAAATACTTCAGCTTGAAAAACCGTTGCATATTGTCCCAAAGGAAAAGTCCACTTTTCGTTTTTGCTTGAGAGGTAGACTCCGGCTCCAGAGCCCTGTTCTGTTTTTGAGCCATCGGTGTAAAAGACTTCCATATATCCCGCCAAGCATTCCTCTCCGACTTTCCAGTTCTTCCCACATTTCAAGGCAACTGCAAATTTTCTACCAAAGAGATGTTGCGGACCCGAAAATCAGAAGGCATTGTAAGAACTGGATTCAGGTCTGCGAGTAAATCTTCCAATGCTCTGTGCCTCCCACGTCCATTGTTTCTCCATAGATCTAAACGAACTAGTCTATGAACTGCTCTTTTTGCAGTGCTTTGAATAAACATTTCCAGGGGCTGCAAATTGAGAAATGCATTTAGAGCTGCCCCTGATGTCATGCTTATGGCACCGGTAATAACCAGTTTCAGACACAATTCGTTGCAGTGTGATTAATTTACAGTGAAGGCTCATTAGTTTCACGTCGATGGGCTACACAGCCCATAATCACCGAGAGCTCGTTTCGTTTTTACCTCTGCATGTTTTATTCCAAAAAGCTTCTTATCTAGAATAACTCCCGCTTCTTCGAAAATTGAAGGGTTGTACCCCTCAACTCTGGATGGCAGAGACCATTCAGTTTCCTACTTTCTGTAAATAAGACCATCGTGTTTTTATTTGAATGTACTGAAACTCCATGGCGGTGGCACCACCTGGCAATGAAATCAATGGTGCGTTGTGTATTTCTACACGCCGTTTGGAGACCCCGATCAACAGCAAGCACAGGCCTCGTCATCAGCATAAGTTTGAATGTGTATTGATAAATTTTTCAGTTCGCATAGTACTGAGTCGATCAGCATTCGCCACAGAAGTGCCGATAGCATATCTCCTTGGGAGCAGTCTTTCGTTGCTTCTGTTGTTATGTAGCGATCGACATCCATTTCAGCACACAGCGATCTATGTATTAGCATAACATAGATCCACTTAACTAAAGTATGTATCATCGACACCATGCACTCTGGAGGCATCACAGAGTTTCTTAAAGGTCAAACGTCCCTTCAATGTCCAAGAACACCCCAACGCGTATTCATCTTTCAGAATTGTAGCCTCTATCTTTGAAACAAAAAATTACACGCAGACTCACGAAACTTTTCAGGCTGGTAACCATGTTGGTTTTCATTTAGTGGGCGTGACTTAAGTGCTTTCCCACGATTATGACACTCAACCCGTATCTTCAAACCGTTTCAGCAAGAACGACGTCACGTTTCTAAAGAAGTCCCTCCCGCCCCGGGATTTGCGGATGTAGGCCCTGGTGGGGCACAACAAAGAATTACCCGCTACAAATTTGTTGGTCTTATGCTTTTTGCGCGCATTACCGCTGGTAGATTAGTATAGTGCGTCCAGTGTGGGTCTCACCGGAGTTACCATTTTGTCCCCACCTTCCGTCGAAAATTCCACTTCTTTGTGTCCAGTTTCTCTGAATACTACCTAACTTCACCTTTTTCTGCAGTGCCTTCTTCTGCCGCGGCTTGGAGCCTCCCCAGGTTCACGATGCCCGGTCCGCTTGGCTCCATTTCCACATACCGGCGTTAAACCACAGGCGTCCACATCAACTGTCTTGCTGGTAAGGGCGAAGAAGAAGGTTCTGCGAGGCAGAATTGACCCTAAAGTCCCCCACCCATAGTGGCTGACCTTCCTTTCTACCGAACCTTCCTCTTCAATTTATGGGTAGATTTGGACTTTAGTATCGCGGACGGGTAGGCCGTAGTCAGATTTCTGGTTTCTCTCAAGTTTAGAGTGGCCGCATTTTCTTTTCTGGCTAGATTCGCCAAAGGCACTAAATGCAAGCTTTTCATTGAGTCGGAAAGCATGCCTTCTACAGATTTCTTCATAGGAGGACATGAATTCGATAAGGCCTCCAAATCCGCGCTTCGGCTGCGACGTGATTGCTCATGAATCCCAAGTCTGTGACTTCTTTCAACTCGGAGAGTTAAAATCTTTAGCGTCCATATTCATATTTAGAGACCCTTGGTGTAGTAGTAAACTACTATTTTCCTACAGCCTTTCCCGCTACGACAAGCTGGTGTCCGAGGGGAAGTAGAAACCTGTTTAATAAAATGTATTAAATAGTGAGCTACACAGGCGATATAAACATACTGGCTTGATGCAAATCCTACGCAAGTAAACCTAGGTGAAAACTGATGAAGCGGGAAAGACAGTTAATCCGTTAAACGTTCCATTACGAAAGCCCCGCCCCGGTCAACTGTTATCACATACCATTAATAATTCTGAACACGCCGCTGATAACCACATTCGCAACACTTTACACTGCTAAATGTAGATAGTGTTTTTTAGGCTGCCTGTGAAACAAAACCTTGTTAGGATCGATTCAATGGCTATCTGTCCATCTGTTTGTCTGTTCTTCTTTTTTCGGAGGCGGAAATTTTTGGAAAAAACTGGTGCTCATGTTCCAACGTGTGGGATTTTTACTCACTAAAACCACCCCGTAACCTTCGCCCTCTTCCCCGCCGAACCACCTCAAAGTATTACGTCTCGGGGTGGATGTAGCTCTAGCTTCTCTCTTCGTCCATCGATTACATTCGCAACCTTGTCTGTTTTGGCTCGTCTGCCTCTCTCAATTAGATTTTTCGATGCTACTGTGCCTCCCAATGTCTTCTCTAGATGCTTCCTTTCTAGGCCAATGGAAGAAAATTTGCTCCGGGTCTTCCAGAATACCATACTGGGACAGTTGAGGGCGGGGCGAGGCCCACCGCTTTGTTATCTCCCAGCCCACCGTAAATCTCCTACTTCTTTCGTTACTGGATGTATTACAGTCACATTTAACGATGTCAGCTGAATATATTCGCTTGCGCTCTCCTGAGGACACAAAAACTGAACAGTTTTCAGTAGGAGATCGGGACATGTAACTTGCGGAGCTGCCTAACCTCTGAATCTCCCCTGCCCATGTGCCTATATCCACCTCTGCGTAGAGTTGTTTAAAGCAATCCCTCTTGTTTAGCTGTATTGCTAGCTTGGAGTTTCTTTGAGCTCCCTTGTAAGTTCGCTGCCTCACCTCCTGATGAATCCTACCCATTGCTCTCTGGGCCACTCGTCTGGCCCGATGACGCATCGACCGAAGAGTTGACAATTCACTATTCCACCAGCAGTTGGGCTTTCTATGAGGAAACTATAACGTCTCGGTATCGATGAGTCACATGCCGACGCGATACATGCTCTTTGAATGATTGTGCCTGGTATTGTGTCCTGGTCCAACCACACATCTATGACCGCTTGGCTTGCTCTTCAGGTCAAAGACTATTCACTGACACGTTCACTGACTCCTGTATAGCTTGGGCCCCGAATGCCCACAAAGCCGCCCCACCTTTAAAATCGGCTACCTACACATTATTGTTAGGGTTTCTATAGGATTCGTTTATTATAGCCACTTTGATCCTCTGATTCGTGGGTGGTCATCGAGAACAGGTGTTTAACGACAATACAGTGATTGAGGTTCATTTGGATCAACTTCAATTTCCCACTGCATTTAGCACCCTTTTTCAACCGCTGTCCAGGCCCTTCTTTTCATCACACAATATGCATGCATTTTGCCATTTCCTATCAATATGACCTGTTTCCCCACAACATCTGCATCGGTCAGACCAATCAACCGACATACGCTCACCAAATGTCAGGGCCATTTTTCACTCTCTTAGTGTGCCTGCGTAGAACTACCCATACTTGGATCCTCGTTCTCTTCTTCTTCTTTTTCGGCTTTTTTTGGTTCAACCTTACCCCAACCGTCGTGTAACTTTTGGCCAGACATGGGCTTCCTTAGCGGAGCTAGTGTTTTAGGCGCTATTTTGCCGCTTACCAGGGTTTTAGGCCCGTTCCTTAAAGCAAGTAAAAAGGCGTTTTGTTTTTTGGGAACCTCTTTCTTTTCTGCTTATCCACGAGTACGTCACATACGTTGACTGCGTTACCGTCAAAAAAATAATTTTAACACTCTCCTTCGGTTCTTTCGCATCTTCCCGCGGTTTGTTATATAGGATCCTGATGGGTCTCACTATTTGCTTGATTCCTTGGTGCATTTTGTGTTTATCTATTTAAATTCCGACAATTTTCGATTCAAGTAAAAGGCTGGATGGTTGCTCCAGGGCGGACTTCTGTTCTACAGCCTTCATTCTTCTTTCCGTAAATTCGGGACATTCTGAGCCAGATCCTTTTCTGCCTTGCATAATGTAGGAGATCTCATTCCTAAAGAGCCTCCCATAGCACCTTATGCGGTTGGGCTTCGGCTTTTGACGCCGACTGTTCTATCTTGGGAACATCCCTCTGCGCTTCTGTTATGGGTATTCTAGCAAGCAATGTGCTCGGTCCAAACCGCTCCATGTTTAAGCCCGTAGCGACACGGTGGCCAAGCCTTCCATTCCCAAAAGCTGCCGGTATTGGGGTTTCCCAGGCAGAGGTTTTTAAATAGCATCCTCTATAATTGCTATATGGGTAGGCATTTGCGAATAGTTTGGGTATTCTCAAATGATCGAACTTAATTATCTAATCGCTGAAACTTACCATCCACATCCCCTAATCTGGATAATAGGAAAGTGGGATAAATTATCTTTCGAATTTTAGCTCAGTTTCCAGTTTTTGCTTCCCTTCCTGCTTCATCCTAAAATTCATATATGTATTCTCGCATATATACACGCATCAGGAAATAACTGAACATTCATATTTCGATGCTGCTCCCCCACTACACATTAGTATTCAGGACAACAAAACTAGCAGGAATATTCCGAAAATTACTTTACTATGAATTTCATTTGGTTACCTAGTTTGGCTCACTTACCCAAATATGATGTCTTTATAAACACGAATATTATGATGGTACGTGCGATGTATAGGAGGGTGGTTTACAGCGCAAGCATCCTTATATGAAGGAAAAAAAATGAAATTTTAACAGGACTAAGTACGATGAAGATCGTAAATGGAATTTCCAATAGAAGCAATAGGCGCAGGCATAGATATGTATGTTACCTGGACTCGAAAATTTTTGACGTAAAACGACGGGGCACAATATTTCCACAACTTTCTGCAATATATGCTGCCTGTGAACATCTTTCTAGGCCGTCGCAATAAGTTTTCTGGAGGGTTATACGCTCTCTGAATAATTTTTTTCTCGAGACTCCTTAGAGCATTATAGGCACAGGTGGGTGGCTAAGTAATCCAACAGAGAAGCACTGTGTCAGAAGAATATCGAAAATCAAAAAGCTGTTGGTTTACTGCCAAAAGCCAGGGATACTAGATCGCGAAAGCGCTTGAGCTCAAGCATGCCCGAATCGAGTCCACTTAAAACCACACCCCAGTCCCTTCAGCTCCTGGACTGCGGGAACATCACTTAAGTTTTCCTTCACAGAGTGGGTTTGACTTAAGGTACCCAGGTCTCTCGTTCTTTTCTTTTCCCTTGTTTCCTTCAGCAGCTCCTTCTGTACTTTTACAATTGCAGAGGGAACTGTAAGCCAGTGTCCTTCTGACCTCAGTGTCTTCGCAACTATTCTTTCTGGATTCACGCTCCTCTCCAGCGTTTGATTCAAGTTGTTTCTGGCCATTGTAAATTTTTATGAGAGAAACAACACGTGTTGTGCATCCTTGCGGTGGCTAGCATATACAAATTATTCGGCAAATCATCCTATGTAAAGTGTAATATTTTAGTGTTTGGAATGAACCTGCGAACCACCAAAGAGTTGTCGCATATCCGTTGCCAGATATCATGTAACTCTGACCTTGACGCATTCCTGCTTGCTACCTACCCTCACATCTTGCATAGTACTGGGGACAAATCCGCCACCACCACCAGTGCCATCTCATATGACATGATCGCTGCAAACCCTCAGAGTCATCAGCAAGTAAACTAAATTCACCTAGTTCCTTGCCTGTAAACTTCCAATTGGCTTCGCTTGCCATTGTATTCATCAGGCAGATCGCAGGATTTGATGGTGGATCTCCAGGCAGCTTATTAGATTTGGGGACAACACCAACCCATTTGGCAGAGAATATTTCTTCTTTCAGGCATGCCTTGAAAATATTGGCGGAGAGGTCGAACCTAGTCTTCATTGCCCCGTTGAAAGCTCTGTTAACCATGCCATCCAAACCTGGGAACTTATTATCACCGTTTCTATCATATATATCTCGAAGTTTCTTCTCGTTTACTGGGGGTGCCGCGTATTCGTTGATCTGGACCACCTTCTGTTTCTTGTTTTTGGGTGGTTAGTAAGCAGAATGGCAATGTTGTGGCGCGGCAGGATCTGCGGCATTCGAAATTTATTTCGAATGTTGCGGATGCGGACGGGTAGATGGCAAACTCTCCACTCACTCATTTTCCGAACGCACCGGGGGAGTGGAGAATTAGCGGCGAAAAATATGCCGTTGGTTGGGACAGTAAGGACCGCATGGAAATAAGTCGGTCTCTTGTGTTCCAACCGCGGCGGTGTAAGCAGATGTGTCTTCTTGATCGGTTTCGGTGCTTTGTTTTAATTAAACTTATGTAAATCCTAAAAAAGGCTAAAATATTAAATTAAATTAAAGCAACTTGCAAGTGGAAGTCCGTTTGAACCTTCTGGCGCAGGATAATATAAAGAAGAGACACAACAGTGGTGACCCCGATACTAGAGCCCGTCTAGGAAAACGCACAAGCGCCGCCGCCACACTCATCGCCACCATCAAGACGAAAAGGCCACCAAGGGCAGGAAATAGCTGCGATTCATCAACATCTTTTCTACGCACAATACAACTGTGCTACGAGCCGACGACGTAAACAACGTCGCATAGCAAACCTTCCGCACTCTACGACGGGCATAGGCAGGCACTTCGCATAAGCGCATACATCCCCGTCCGTCTACGGGTCCAGTCAGCCAGTTGTCCAGCAACAGCAGCACAAACATCAGCAGGCAATTATACCCAACAACAGCAGCAAACGGCCGTCCCTAGCACCGCCAACGCCGCAGCTACAGCCCGACGAATTCGAACCAGCGCCGCCGTCGAGGACAGCTAGTAATATCAATTTCAAATTTATTTAATTATTTCCGAGTTATCACAATCTTGGCAGATGCCGGATTTTACCTAATACTAGCACTAAGTGCCAAGCATTTAGGCTCGGACGATCCTACCTACTTAAAAACTAAAGGGGCACTGGTGGTGGTGGCCGGTGGTAGGTCAGTGGGAGAATCCGTCGAGTACTCCCCGCAACATCGAGCACGTATGCAGAATGGTGTACTTCTGCATGGTTTGAACCAGACTGTGCGAAAGTCCCAGGACATCAAGGGAAGCCGTCAGGGATTTAGGTACAATACTTGTAGCTGACAATATTATGGGAACTACAACCACCCGCTCGAGACGCCAAATTTCTTTGATTTCCCGAGCCAATGGCTCATAGTTCACCTTCTTCTCCACGTATTTCCGTTCAATGTTGCTATTATGGGGGATAGCAACATCAATAATATACGCGGAGCGACCCGTCTTGTCAACTAACAGTACGAAAGGGCTGGTTGTGTGCGGTATGGCGATCAGTCAGAACTTGCCGGTCCCAATACATGCTGTAAGCAGAACTATCAAGTACTGCTTGCGGCTCATATCGGTAAACCGGACATGTTCCCATGATCAGCCCATGCTTATATGCAAGGTTTTGATGGATAACCTTACATACAGCATTATGCCTGGTGATGTATTGCACCGGTGCCATAACAGTACAGCCAGAAATGAGATGGTCCAACGTCTCTAACGCCGAACCACACATTCTGCACTGGTCGTTCTCCACTCGTTCTTTCATGATGAGCTTTTTATAAGCTCGGGTGGCAACCACGCCATCCTGAATGGCACACATAAACCCCTCCGTCTCAGCAAAGAGCTCCCCAGCACACAGCCATCTGTTCGACAGATGCAAATCGACAAATGGCTGCCAAAGACAATTCACATGTTTACCGTGCATTGCCTTCGACTTCCATTCATCGATCCGCTCTTGGTCCGACTTCACCCCACTCAGAGGATTGAAAGATCAATCCTTCAAGTTAAGTGGAGTCAGTCCACAGTCTGCCTTACAGACAGCCGCATGCAAGGGACTCGCCTGCTCTTTGCTGTAAAAATAAGCGCGCAGCGAGTCGACTTGGCGATGATGTTGTGCCGCCACGTCAACCACGCCTCTACCTCCGATGTCACGAGGCAGGTTCATCCGCTCCACGGCAGACTTTGGGTGATGCATTCGGAATTTGGACATAGTTGTCCGTATCCGCCGCTGGACGTTTTCCAGATCGGTCTTCGTCCACGGCAATATTCCGAATGCATAAGCCAGTGAAGGGATGGCGAATACATTCAACGCGCTTATTTTATTCTTCCCCGAGAGATGCGATTTCAGCACCAGCTTTACACGTCGCAAGAATTCGGACAGCAGAGCTTCTTTCAGATCACCAACTCGAGCATGGGTTCCTTGCAGAATTCCTAGGTACTTGTAGAAGTCTGTCTCGGTCATAGCTTCGATGTGGAGGTCACCAATGCTATGTCCGGCATGTGGCTCGTGATGACCTTTGCGGATGGCTTGGATTCGACATTTGTCTAATCCAAACTCCATCCGAATTATTATTATATCAAGTGAAATTATTATATCTGCGCTGGAGAGCGTCCGCTTCGGTCGTCGTTTTTTCTCGGTTCGTGCGTGCATTTGTGGGTACGGCCTGCCGTGTCGGTGTAAATTTCACCGCGTTTCAGTATAAACTCACCGCGTCTGCATCACAAACTCGTACTTTTCGGTAAGAAAAATGTCGTTTGACAATAAAGACGCGGCAGGCCCATCGGACCCACAAGTGACCGCCCTCGCCGTACGCGTTCCTCCGTTTTGGCGGCGGAACCCCGAACTGTGGTTCGTGCATTTGGAAGCGCAGTTCCAAATGTCCGGCATCACATCGGACGCGACCCGCTTCAACTACGCGGTGGTCGGCCTGGACGAAGAGTCCATACTTCTGGTGTCCGACGTAGTGAAGTCGGCATCGTACTCGCAGCTCAAGAGCGAGTTGATCAGGCGCCTGTCGGCAAGCGAGTCGGCAAAATTAGATCACTTGCTGGCGGGTTTAACGTTGGGTGATCGAACTCCCAGCCAATTGCTTCGTGAAATGAGGCAATTGGGTGGGAGCAAGATCGGCGACGATCTGATCAAGTCGCTCTGGCTGCGTCGGCTCCCGGAGGGCACCCAGGCGATCCTAGCCTGCGTCTCCGGTTCCTTGGAGGAACTAGCAGCGACGGCCGACCAGGTACAGGAGGTGTACGTTCGCCCAACCATAGCGGCCGTTCAACCACAGTCGGATGCGGTGAGCGACTTACGGCGCGAGATAGCGGCTTTAACTGCCAGCGTGGCCGAGATGCGGGCGACGTTGGACGCTCAGCGTTCGAGTGCCAGGTCGCGAGCTCGCTCACGGTCTGCCACACGAAAAGGGCGTTCGGGTAGCAGGTCGTCAAGACAGCCTGCGGACCAAGGTATTTGCTGGTATTATCGTAACTTCGGAGATAAAGCGACAAGATGTACGCTACCTTGCAAATTCGCGCCTACCGCAAAAAACTAGGTCCGCGGGGGGTCTTGGCGACGGCCACCCAGAGCGCAGCGCCACGTCGCCTAACTATTTTCGACCCCCTCAACAGGCGCAACTACCTCGTCGACACGGGTGCGGAGGTTTCGGTTCTTCCCGTACCCCAGCATCATCGACTATATCTACAACCCCTCAAACTGGCGGCAGCAAATTCCTCCCGCATCAATACATACGGGTACAGGCAAGTGGACGTGAGTCTTGGCTTGCGTAGGACGTTTCCGTGGCGTTTCATCCTGGCGGATGTCAGCTTCCCCATATTAGGCGCAGACTTCTTGTGTCACTATGGGTTGCTGGTGGACTTGCAAAATAAGTCCCTTATAGACCCCACAACCAACCTTAATTCGTCGGGCCTATTGGTATCTCACGCTAACAATAACCTTTCCGTCCTTTTGGAAGACATTACCGATTCTCGTGTTCGGACACTCCTCCAAAAGTTCAGCCAGATAACTACCGAGTATAGTCTCTCGAAACCAGTGAAGCACAATGTGCAGCACCACATAAATACTACTGGTTCCCCGATTTTCTCAAAGGTGCGTCCTCTACCACCCCAGAAACTGTCTATCGCGCGGAAATAATTTGAACAACTTGTTCAACAGGGTATCTGCAGGCCCTCAAACAGCTGTTGGTCTTCCCCTTTACATATGGTCCCTAAGCCAAATGGCGAATGGCATCCCTGTGGGGATTACAGAAGGCTAAATGCACAGACTGTTCCTGACCGATATCCGATTCCACTCATCCACGACTTTGCGCATCACCTCGCGAATTGCCGCATATTTTCGACCTTGGACTTAGCCAAGGCCTACCACAAATCCCAGTAGCTCCTGAAGACATCCCAAAGACGGCAATATGCACACCCTTTGGACTTTTCGAGTTCACCCGAATGACTTTCGGATTGTGCAATGCGGCGCAAACCTTTCAAAGGTTCATCCACTCAGTCCTGCGAAACCTTGATTTCTGTTTCGTCTATTTGGATGATGTTTTGGTCGCTTCTTCCACTGAGTCTGAGCACTTAGCCCATCTCGAGTGCATTTTTCAACGTCTCCTTGAGGCCGGTTTAGTCCTAAACGTTGAGAAATGCAAATTCCTTCAAAAACAGGTGAGATTCCTCGGCCACTCCATTTCCCCTGAAGGAATACAGCCCGACCCAGACAAGGTGCAAGCAATTACAAGCTTCCCGCGTCCAAAAACAGTGAGGGAGTTGAGGAGGTTCTTGGGCATGCTAAACTTTTATCGTCGTTTCCTGCCCAAGGCCGCCCATCACCAGTCCATTTTGAACGCGTACTTGTCTGGCCCCAAAACAAAAGACACACGAGAGATTGTGTGGTCTGAAGAGGCTGTCTGCGCGTTCAATAAATCCAGACAGCAACTGGCTGATGCTACACTCTTGGCATTTCCTCTACAAGATGCACCCCTAGCCGTTTTTGTTGATGCCTCTGACATCGCAGTAGGTGCTGCCCTTCACCAAAAGGTGGACCAAGTTTGGCAGCCGTTGAGCTTCTTCTCGAAGCAGTTGAATCCCGCTCAACGGAACTACAGCACCTACGATCGCGAACTGCTCGCCGCATACCTGTCCATCAAGTACTTCCGTTTCTCCCTAGAAGGCAGGCCGTTCACAGTGTTCACGGACCATAAGCCTCTCACGTTTGCTTTGAAACAGAAGCCCGACAAAGCGTCCCCTCGTCAGCTTCGACACCTGAGCTTCATAAGCCAGTTCACGTCAGACATCCAGCACGTGTCCGGGAAGGACAACATTGTTGCTGACGCTTTGTCTCGTGTCTCCGAACTTAACATCCCCGCCTCACTCGATTTCTCGGCTATTGCCAAGGCGCAGGTGGATGACGCAGCACTTCAGAGCCTCAAGTCCAACCCCAAATACAAATTTCGGGAGTTGCCCATCTTCGGCTCAAACCTCTCGCTCTGCTGCGAAGACGCGGAAAAGGGACCTCGGCCATACATTCCGGCCACATTTCGCAAGGAAGTGTTCCACGCAGTTCACGACTTGGCGCACCCCGGCATCAGGACAACAAACCGGTTAGTCACCGGAAAATACTTCTGGCCCTCCATGAACAAGGATATCAATTCCTGGGCCAGAGAGTGCATCGCATGCCAGAAGTGTAAAGTCTCCAGGCATGTAACGAAAGAAGTGGGCTCATTCCCCCGCACTACCAAGCGTTTCCACACCATACACCTCGACATAATAGGGCCTTTGCGAGGCTCGCACGATTACAAGTATTGCCTCACAATCATCGACAGGTTCACGCGGTGGCCTGAGGCAATACCTCTGAAAGACATTACGGCGCAATCTTGTGCCGAAGCCCTCTGCCGAGAGTGGATACCTCGCTTTGGCGTCCCTGCAGTGGTCATCACTGACCAGGGAATGCAATTTGAGTCCACCTTTTTCTCGGAGTTAGGCAAACTCCTGGGTTTTAAACGCCAGCGGACTACTGCATACCACCCGCAATCCAATGGGATGCTGGAACGTTGGCACCGGACGCTGAAAGCCGCCATTATGGCACGCGACGACCCGTCCTGGACTCAAGTCTTGCCTCTCGTCCTACTCGGCCTTCGTACAACCCGCCGAGAGGAATTTGCTGCCAGCCCCGCGGAGCTGGTATACGGGGAGAACCCAAGACTCGCAAGCGATCCGGTCTTCGACAAGAGATCGGGTCTCACGGAGTCGGGGTTGATGCGTCTGCTGAGGGACAATCTCCGACGCATCAAAGCGCCACCACCCACTCGACACTCGTCCATACCTGCTTGTTCGCCCAAGGAACTGGACACATGCACGCACGTGCCGATCAGGACGGATGCCGTCCGGAAGCCGCTGCAGCCTCCATATGAGGGCCCGTACCGCGTTCTCGAGAGGGGAGAGCATTTCTTCCAGCTCGAGATCGGTGGTCACAAAAAGGCGGTCTCTTTATCCAGGCTGAAACCCGTGTGCGCCCCGAAGCAGCGTCGTGTCCGCTTTGTGGATTAACGGCGAACGAAGTTCGGGGATCCGTCGCCGAAACCCCCTAGGTTTCGTCTGGGGGCGGAGTGATGTGGCGCGGCAGGATCTGCGGCATTCGAAATTTATTTCGAATGTTGCGGATGCGGACGGGTAGATGGCGAACTCTCCACTCACTCATTTTCCGAACGCACCGGGGGAGTGGAGAATTAGCGGCGAAAAATATGCCGTTGGTTGGGACAGTAAGGACCGCATGGAAATAAGTCGGTCTCTTGTGTTCCAACCGCGGCGGTGTAAGCAGATGTGTCTTCTTGATCGGTTTCGGTGCTTTGTTTTAATTAAACTTATGTAAATCCTAAAAAAGGCTAAAAATATTAAATTAAATTAAAGCAACTTGCAAGTGGAAGTCCGTTTGAACCTTCTGGCGCAGGATAATAAAAAGAAGAGACACAACAATGTTTCTTTCATCTTTGCAGCCTTCTCATTGACACCCTGTAGAGACACTTTCGCACTGTTTGAAACAGACCCTTTTGCTTATAAAAATCGTTTTTTTAAGCGACCCCGCTGTAATCTATATTCCTTCTGTCGACCGTCCTTTTTAGATTCCCTTCTAAGCCTGTAATAAAGCCTCTTTATCTGGAACCATACGGCTCATAAACTTGCTATTTCGTTGTTCCACCAGTAGTTGAGTTGCCTATTAAGCAACCGCCTTCTAGACTTAGTAGAATCACAAGGTGCCGTCACGCATTGTTGGTAGCTGATCTTCTTGCGCACCGTACCATTTAGAGATATATCGGACCGACAACCCACACGGCGCTATTTTAGAGCTTGGATGATTATTAGCATGATTTGCATCTTACTAATCAATATGCACTATAACTAATAACTCAACCACTCATGAGTTACTAGCCCAGTTCGCTGCAGCGATTTAGGCTGATCTATTTCTGTTCAGTGAAAAGTACCGAAACAAGGATATATCAGGTACCGCTACCACCTGGTTTCGGGATAGAAGGGATGGCTTTGTCTGGACTCTGCGGTTAGGGGTAACTTTTTCAGTATCTATGTAACACCGAATGAGACGATGGCGGACATTCGGCTCAGGCTTGACCCTTTAGAGGAAGCTACGCTGGGCGGAGTCGGGAATTACTTCAATGCTAGGGGATTTGAATGGGGGATGTCTCACCCCAACTCCAAAGCAAAACGAATTCTCGGAATGGTAACAAGAACAGGACCCGTAGTTTTATACACCGGATCTGCCGAATAAAAATCATCCAAAAGAGACTTGGCAGCATAATAAACAGGAGCAAAACTCGTTGCTGGCAATACCTGGTCGACGAGGTGAAAGAAAACCCGTGGTGACTAAGCTACAAACTGGTAACTAGGCGTATTCAATACTTTTCTCAAAGAAGGCATTTTATTTCTCGTTGGAAGGCGAGGCTTGCGCTGATCAACAAAGGGAAAGGTGACCCTGAGCTGCCGTCTGTATATCAATCACTTTGTATATTTGACACGCCGGCGAAGTGCTCGAAAGGTTAATCAGAAGTAGACTCGCTGAACCAGCATGTGCTTCTGGAGACTTATCCCCACGGTAATTCGGTTTTAGAGTAGGGAGACCGTAGTGGATGCTGTCATACAAGCCGTGGATGCAATTCACCGAGCCGAGTTACACAGCCGCCGTGCTCATTGATTATTGCTCCTCGTTACGCTTGATGTCAGAAATGCCTGCCCCAGACAATAGTTTTCACGTGCCGAACTATCATTCACGGATATTGAGGGTTTATCTGAAGAACTGATCTCTGTTCTGTGGGCCCAAGAGAATCAGAGGATAATGGTGAACACGTCGGGGATAGCGCGCGGCGCTTGTTGCTGGGTGCACTATCAAATCGGCGAAAAACAGCCTATTGAGGCAATGGGATGAACTGTAAAAAAACGAAATTAGCCGTCCTGACTAAAAAGAGAATTATTACTTCCTTACAGGGATCCCGAATGAGCATAGAGGAATTCAGTCTTACCTGCACACAAGATAGGCACAATCTCCTGATGGTGTGTTTTGCAATCATGTTATGGACGACACATTTTCTTCTTATGGAAGGTGAGATGGAATTCGTCAGCAACTTTATCTCCCTTCAGACAACATTGTCGAGGAGCGTTGATCGGTGGATCCATGTTGCGCATTACGTGCGGGTTCTTCTTGTTACAAAGAAGATAGGGCTCGACCGGTAAGAGACCCGCATTACAAGGCGTTCCTTAAACTAATAATTGTTAATTGTTAATTGTTTCTCTCCCCTCCCGTTGCTGAACGAAATTCCTGGATTTGAAGGCTCCCCAAGGCGGAATAGCTCGGGGACTAGCTCGAAATAATGTGACAAACGGCTCTGGGCTAGGTCTCTCTAGATAAGGATGTGTTTAATTGCTAGTCCGATGGCGCGTGTCCAACACGCTGTGCCTAAGCGCAATCACCTACCCTACCCCAAAATAAAAACCTAACTACAGAGTCCACTGAAAATGTATGAAGTCTCAACATTCGCGAGTACCACGTCTAACTCCGCGAATGGTTCTTACAGGACACATCCTCTGATATTCACGGCCTAGTTACCCCATTCAAGAACCCATGCATTAAAATCACCTACTATGATTATTGGCTCACGCCCCCACGTAACATATAATGATGCATGGAGCATAACAGCTGTATATGTGAACTCCTTTCACTTTCGCTCTGATGATTCCGTCCTACGATTACCCCATTATTTCCTGCCTTGTTTTTGTAAGCCTATAGAGCTGCTTGGCCTGTTTGATCTTTGACGCATTGTTACCACCGTGATTTTCTTACGACTCACAAATTACGGCCGCAACGGTTGGGGCCTGGCAAGGGTTGAGGTTAATTTGTATCAACTTCATCTGCAATTTACGTTAAATGTTCTTCTGTATTCCGGGCACCTGCATGCAATGCGGCGATGGTCCACATCCTCCTTCCCTTTACACAGTAAACAATTTATTCTAACTCCGTATCCCTTGCTGATATGGCATCGCATCCTTTGCATAACCTCGAACTGTCTTTCCCACCTTCGCAATGTGACTCAATTCAGGGCATTTAGAGCACCGCTTCAGTGCCACCTGCTCCCTAATCCAGCAGATAAATTAGCCTATTCTTACTCTCCCTACTTCAAATAATTCAAGTGCTGCCTTCACTGGTAGGCCAATGATGGTGGCTTGTGTTCTACAAAACTTTTTCCGCTGATTGTTCAAGTCTAATTAAGTCAAATTATGCCTGTAAGGCCTCACAAACCTTCCCCTTTTTGGTGACCTCACCTATATCGTTGCAGGCTATATAAATTTCCGGTTTCCTGTTCTCTGTACTTCCCGGTTTAGCAAGGATTTCTTACTTTCTTGAGCTTGAATATAAGGTCTTCCTTTCAGGACCGTCTAATGTAGCTAACGTTACCTCCCAAATTAGTGAGGTTTTGGTGTACCGTCACTCTCCGGGGAAAGTCAGCGTTTAGAGAAGGTGATAATAACCTCCGGTTGTATCAGGTCTCTCCTTTCCGAGGTACCACTTTTCTTTAGGTTTTCACATCCTCCATGTAAGGTCCACTTCCTCTCTCTGAAATTGGGGTTACGTGACTTTGGCCAGCAGATTCATCCATTTTCTCCTCCGGCTCTATTTTTTGGCAGGTGAGCCTATTAATCTCTTCGGAGTTTACAGCCATGTTGATTCGTTCAACTGTCCGCGCAGCATCTTCCTCGGCTTCTCTTCTCTCGAGTTTTGAGTCATTATCGCCTGGATTACTTTTCGCCCAATGCCTTCATTCTTCCCTGGTCCTGGTCCTTGCTGTAACTCAACAATCAATACCTTTATATTTTGATGAATATTCAAGCGTTCCGTGATGAATTCCTAGAGTTTGAAGATTTTGCGACCCAGTATGATAAAAGCAGCTCCTGACTGGTCACTACACTACAGGCTCGCTCCTCACTGGGGGTATCACTTCCAATCGCGAGGCATATGCCCGTTAGGTTGGTCATCTATGAAAATCGAACTATTTCTGAATGAGTCTGTCAATGGAACCAGTTCTACTCCCTCCTCTATGCTTGTAACATTCGATGACACAGTAGCCACGGTTCCAATACGAGGGCACTGCGGTCATAGAATATCAACGATCCAGAGCCCGCTTCCCCCGTTTTGAAAGTCCTTTAAAGTTTCTAACACCTGAGACGTCAATAATATTGTTAACTCTTTAAATTTCGTAAAAGTAACTTTACGCATCCTATTTTTAGCTCATCTCAAAGCCTCAATATTGCTCCAATGAATACAGTTGGCTTCCAAGTAAATATGCCTCCAATATCCCTAAACTTCACACATGGGAGAATCCATCTATTTCAGGTTGAATTTCCTCGAAACATTCCTCAAGCACACGCGAATCCATATATTTATCTAGTTTGCATTTTCCCAGGAAAGATGATTTCCATACACGAGCCTTTTCCAAACGCTTGAACGTGCAGTTTCTGTGCGAATTCGTCTGTGCAGTCAACCTTCACATCCCGCCCACCTTCTACAAAAAACTGAATACACGTAAACGTCAGGGAAAAGCCATGGATTTCCTTTCTCACGGAAACTAAAAGGTAAAATAAATTGGAACTAATTTAAAAGCACTTAAAACTTTGGGCGGTGGATGCTTTTCATTTTCTCGGGTGCGGCTCTGAACGGGAAATGCTCCCCTTTTCTGTGGGTGAACCTGTGACGTGAAAGGGTTCGGAGGAAAAGTATTAATTAGGCCTTTCAATGAGTCACGAGTATGATGACATGTTGCTCGATTTCAAGTGAAAAATATGCATCTGCGAGTATTAACACACAACTTCCCTGGTGTGCTCCGATCTCAAATGAACTCGCTTGGTCCTGCCAACTTTTCCGATTAACCTTTCATCCCTGATCCCATACCATGGACTTGATTTGTAATGGCAAATGCAACCGAAGCCTTTCTTCGACAAGTTCCAATTTCAATTCCTTGCATTAATGCCGGCGACTTCATATATGTTCAACATGGCAGTCACCTGCACAGGTTGGATCTGCTCCCTATGCAAAAGGCTCCTTCAATAAAAGTCGAATGCGGAAACCATCTCAACTTTTCACTTTAGACTTTTCCAGGAGTCATTGGAATCTCAAAAACGAGTTTCCTTCCTTCGAACACGAAGGGGGTAAGCTTGACTCAAGCATGATACCTTCCCCAGAGCTACCTTCCGTCAAGTGAAAATGTAATAAAAAATCGTAACGGAAAGGACTTATTCGAAAAAAAGGAAGAAACGTTACAACATAAAGTTGAAAATTGCTCAGAAGAAAACTTTTATTGAATTTAAATTCTCCATAAAAGTGCACCCAATATTGTTACGCGTCGTCCTTTTTCCCTATTCCGGATTGAATGAATGTAAGGATAAATACACAAATTGCAAATTGTCGCAGTTGCGCTGTACTCGTTGGGTCTAGTCAGTTTATTTATTCGCCTGGGTTGCGCGTATTTCATAGCTTCCCGGTGACAGGGTGTGTGGGTACTTGGCACAATATGCTTTCGATCCGGATGCGACACCGCACAATTTTTATTGAATTGAAAACTCACAAATTCGTATCCTTTTGTATTCAATTGCTGCATACGATAAATTCAACGGAAAGAAAGATACGTGGATGAATCGGTGTAAATTGATAGTGTGTGGAAAGTAGTAGTTCGGGAGACATTGTAGGGAATGGGACGTTAAAGTTTCCTTATTCTGAGCTATTGATAGAGTGGGGATAGTCTACTCCTACGCAGAATATAGTATTTTTCATGGAAGTTACTAATAGAGTGTTTGGCGGAATTCTTTAGGTTGACGTTCGGCACCTTCCATGAAACTTGAACGGGAGATCAGGTTCCTCTACCACTATCCACCGCTGCAGTTACCTGAGAGCATTGGCATAAGCCGCAGCAATGTAACTATTGCTATCTGCTATCGCAGGCCCAATCTTAGTGTCCAAATTCCATACACATGCAAGAAGGTCCGAAGCGAGCCTTTAGTATTTCCCACTGTGATCCTCGTGATTGACTTCCTGATATTCACAAAAGGTCTCTTTGTCCACCCCAATCCCATCGCCTAGAATCCTTCCCAAATAAATCGTGCATTGCCAGATAATTCCTATATTACCAAACAATACCTATATATTTTTGAACTATCTGTAGTTGATCTCGTGTAAGAATGCTTTGTTCTCGACTTTTTCTTTGAACTATATTCCGGCAAACAGGAAGGGCTAAAACCTGTCCAGTACAATGAATATGGAAATCTTGCATGTACTCGACATAACCTGGAGCTGATTGTGGTACCTTGCCTAGGCTAGCTTAGGCTTCTCGCCATCGAAATCAGATTTTCCAGTCCAATTGACTTCTTTCTATCTTGCTTCCACCGCGCCCACGGCTCTCAACTCGATAACATATTGACACACTCAGGCCTGATAGCTGGAACTCACGTACCACCACTTTCGCGGGATAGTTTTAAACATACCACGGAGATGGGGACATTGCCTCCATTTAAACTAATGATGAAAGCTCGGTCCCTTCTTTGATTGATACCTAGAAATGGCATTTGTTTGAATTGATGCGTAGATGGCTGTATTGATCACATCTGTGCGAAGCTGGGGACGTCCAAATTTGGTCAAACAAATTCATCAGGGACGTATAGTTGAATCTAAAACACAAAATCAGCGGTTATGAATTCTAGATCATCTGCTAAAGATGTTCGACCATTTGTCCTCGTCGCGCATCAATGTTGCCTTTACAGGACGATGCATTTGCTCCGCCATTCCGTTTGATAATGGATGGTAAGTTACTGAATAAGTTGGAACCTAATAACATTGTTGATTTCCGAAGAGTCGCGTCACTTGATATGATGCTACTCCTTCGGGTACTATGAAATGGGATACCCAATTTCTCAAAAAAGTTGGTGGCGCACAAACCAAGAGGAATCGCTTCTGGCCATCGCCAGGAAAGGTTAACCGTCGAGAGTAGATATCTGCAGGTGTCCAGAAGCGGGATTAAATGATTCTAAGTGAATATGTTGGAATGGGAAATTTTAACGAATCTATTCTGACGTACCTTAAACCTTACTAGTATGATACGCTAGAGGGGCCTTTATCCTCTATTTGATGTCGCTTTTCGTACCGGACAAGACGGGCCTTCTTCTGATTGCTTCCCTTGTGACATGCCCACTGGAATGAGAGGGATTATCGAAGGTATGGTATCGAGCTTCCGCGTCCCTTAGCTCCCTGAAGAAGAAACTGATTGGGCTCCAACTCAGCGTCTGAAGAATCGATGGCAGCAGAAAAGGGGACCTTTGGGCGTGTGTGTATTTAACTTGTTGCCCGCTTACTTCTGCAGGTCAAATGCTTTGCTAATGTTATGTAATCAGGGCGATGATAACTTTTGCAGCTGTAGCGGCGCCTATGCCCCTATACGTTCGCTTATAAGTGGATGAAACTTCCGTAAAAGTCGATGACGCTGAAAAACTTTCGCAGCTCACACAGCTTGTCAGACTTCCTGATATTAACGATCGCTTCGACACGGTTTTGAAATGGGGTAACTCCAGTATTTGATTTGCCCTAGGAACTCCCCGAGCTTCGTTATCTGACATTTAGCAACATTTATCACTTCAATATGATCCGTAGATCCAGCCAGAGTCACTCATAAGATTTGGAGAGATTTAATTTATCGTCAATGTAGCATTTTGCAAAGTTAAATCCTATCTATGGAATGTCTGGCTTTTATTGTGCAACCCGTCATAAGTCATAATGGGGAATTCCTGTAACTCAAAGGGTGTTTGCAATTATGTGAACGTCATAATCGTACACTGGGATTTGATTCTTACAACCATGATTCTGGTCATGCGTGATAAAGGTAGCTTCTCTACCCACCGATAATGCGTTGTGGGTATGCGGAATAGGCGACCTGTCTGGTACTCTACTAGATTTTAAAAATGGTAGTCACCCCACACTCACCAGCCTGCGCTGAACCCGGACGTTTCGAAAATGGAGCTAGTATCGACGTTTTGGGTTGTGCTTTAAGGCTATCGAGTTCTCGGAGTTAATCCATGTGTTCGCATAGCGTATCTTAATCGGACGATCCACTAATGACTAACAACTTCTGGATTCTAAGCAACAATTTCCTGAAAGACATATGTTTCAACATTTTCTCAGGATGAAAATTCTCCGAACACTGTAGCATTCTTTAAAAAAATCTTCTTCCAGAAAGTGCTGTATTTTCATTTAGGCCTTCAGAGTTCCACACTTATTGGAGGATTGTTAAAAATGTTAATGACATTGAAGTACCTGCTGGCCTAGGTGGCAGAATCTACGTCAAAATACTTCATTACCGAGTGCAATCTTAGATACTGAAAGGCTGAATTTCACTTGGGCCAGGTACTCTTTCCAGACTTGCAGAATTTTGATGGCGGCTTATGACGAAATATCGGCGTATTTGTTTTCGGTTACAAAGCCTCTACCGGATCATCATCATCATCAACGACGCAACAACCCGTACCCGGTTTAGGCCTGCCTTAATAAGGAACTCCAGACACCCCGGTTTGGGCTGAGGTCCACCAATTCGATATCCCTAAAAGGCGACCTGACATAAGCCGTCACTCTATCTCAGGCAGGATGCTTTGTCTTCCTTTTCTACCATAGATATTGCCCTTATAGACTTTCCGGGCTGGATCATCCTCATTCATAGAGATTAAGTGATCCGCCCACCGCAACCTGTTGAGCAGGGTTTTATCCACAACAAGACGGTCGTGATTTCATCGTTGTGTAGGCTATGGAATTGCCAATGTCCTCATGTAGGGGGCCAAAAATTCTTCGGAGGATTCATCTCTAAAACGCGACCAAGGGTTCGCTGTTTTTTTGCTAAGAACCAAAATCTCGGAAGAATACATAAAGAGCGGCAAGATCGTAGTTTTGTAATAATAACAGCTTTTACCCTATGGTGAGACATTTCGAACGAAACAGTTTTTGTAAGCTGAAATAGGCTCTGTTGGTATCTAATAACCGTACGCGGATTTCATCGGTTGTGATTTTCGACCCTAGATAGGAGAAATTTTCAACGTATGGTTTTCTTTTGACCAGTGCGATTCGATGTTGTTTGTTCTTTTGGTTTTGACACTGACGTTGCCACCATGTACTTCGTCTTGCCTTCATTAATGTGCAGCTCGAAATCTCACGCCACCTGCTCGATCGATGTACAGTACATCTTGGGTTGTTCCTCCCATAATATCAATATCGTCAGCGTAGTTGAGCGGATTTGAAGAGGATGGTGCCTCCAGAATTTACGTCCACATCGCGAATCACTTTCTCCAGGGCCGGATTGAAGACGACGAATGATAGGGCATCCCCTTGTCTTAGACCGTTGTTGATGTCGAATGGTCTCGGGAGTGCTGCTTTTACTGCTTTTATGTGGCCTAGTCGGTTTTATCAATTTCGTCGGGATACCGAATTCTCTCATGGTCGTGTACAGTTTTATCCTAGCTAAACTGTTATAGGCGGCTTTAAAGTCGATGAAAAGATGGTGCAACTGATACTCATATTCCAACAGTTTTTCCATCGCTTGCCGCAAAGATAAAATCTGATCGGTTGCTAATTTGCCTGGAGTGAAACCTCTTTGGTATGGGCCAATAATGTTCTGGGCGTATGGGGCTATCCGATCTAGCAAGATAGCTGAGAATATCTTATAGATGGTACTCAGGCATTGATTGGCTGTCCCATACCTTGAGCACCAGATGAACCACTTGGTGTAATTGGTCGCCTCCATATTTAATTAATTCGGCTGTAATTTCATCGGCTCCTGGCGACTTATGATTTTTAAGCCTTTAGATTGCACGGACTGTTTGACCTATGCTTGGTGGTGGCAGCATTTATCCGTCGTCTTCAATTGCCGGGACCTCCGACTAGCCGATATTTTGGTTGTTGACAAGTTTATCAAAATACTCAACCCATCGCTTCAATATGCCCATTCTGTCGGAAATCATATTTCCCTCTTTGTCTCGGCAGGAAGAGCATCGAGGTGTATAAGGCTTCATCGTGCTGACTTGTTGGTAAAATTTTCGCGCCTGGTATAGTGCTTCCACTTTTCGAGTTCACAGACCTGCTGGTTCTCCCAGGTTCCTTTTTCCTTCTGTTAAGTAGCTTCTCCATTCGATTGAGTTTTTGGCTATCGGCTATTTGCCCCTTATATGTGTTACGGAAGGCTGTGTTGTGAACGGCTTCAGTATTCATTGGCGTTGTAATTCGAGCCTGAAGCACTATACCAACGAGATAGTGATCCGAGTCTATATTGGCCCCCCTATTTGTTCTGACATTCATCAAGGCTGAAAGGTGGCGGCGTTCAGTCTCTCTGTCGGATCGGCATTGTTAATTGACATTTTAAACACTGATCATGATGGAGTCAGCAGTCATGGAGCGGTCGGCTGAGGAGTAGGATGGACGTTTACAAACAACAGAACTGCATTTGATTTAATCATTTTGTCTCTCATCTCCCTTATAGTCGGTTTTGAAACCATCTAAAATCTGGGGTTAGGTATAATAGTTATCCCCATTCTAGTCACGCTGAGTCTACATATCGGCATGAACGGTTTTTTTTATTTATAATTCCATGTGTTTTGCAACTTTGAAATCCATTAGATCATTTGCAATAGCAAGTCGAGGCTCAAATTTCACTGGTGCCAGAGGGATTAGTATCGGTTACTAGTCGACTCAACAGTGAATGAGTACCTGATCTTGATCCAACTGGATTTTCGTACCAACGTTTATTATTATTAGAGCTGTAATCACCGTTAACTCCTATTAAACTTTAAAGGCGAGCCATCCATCTACCCATATATTTTATAAAAAACACTAATTGAAATTTAAAGGACCTCCCGCACGGACCTATTCAATGTCACTTCCGTCTCCCGATCATAGTGCGTATGAATGCGAGGACTGTGCGCCGGCCAAGTTCTTCATTTGAAATAGTGTCAGTCCAACGATGATAAGAGGCACACGGTGTTGACAAAGGCTTGGAACTTTTGGTAGGTATCCACTAGTATTGTCACAGACCGCAGCCGAACATAGTAGCCATAGTAGAGCTAACCTTTGTGCAACCGTAGTGTCTAAATTCCATACAAATGTAGATCGACTCGAAGGCAACCTATACTATTCTGTTCTGTAACCCTTATAATTTAATTAATGGTATTCACAATACGGAGTTTTTTTCTTGCGAAAGAGAGCCTATACGCCTACCTTCTGTGTCCCGACTTGACTTGCTACAGCTTAACATTGGGCAAATTCGAGCAAGCAGAAGCGGAGAAAGTTTATATCTTCCCGGATTACATGGTTCATGATCAATCAACTCCATTAGAGAAGTACAGTTTTTAACGTTTACCTTCGTATCGAGGAAGGTCAAACTATTGGTGAGCAGCGACACCAATGCGAAGTATACGCTATCGGGCAGCTCCAAAATCAACGGATGACATTAGTCTCATTTTAGGTTTATAATTAACACATACTTATCGATGTGTAACAGACAAGAACTGCGATAGTTAGAGACAAGGTCCTTGATATCACCTTACTAATCCTGAATTTAACTTTCAGTGTGAAGAGCTGGAGAGTGTCTGAGTAGAGATCCTTCTGTACACGTCTCCTACCTTTTCAGAGACCTCAAGAGAATCGGCTGTGGGAAGTTTGGTCAAGGTATGAAAAACAAATTGTCGGGTGCTCTCAATGGTAACATTGGTACGACAGATGATGAAAGATGGGGGCACTGCAAGTATTAACCTTAATCTTAACCTTTAAAGTCTCATACCCTCCAAAATACAAACGAGGATCTGCCAGGAAGGTCTTCATCTGTTACAACACAGGTTCTGGCAGTCGTACAAGGATTACTCGGGGAGATACAAGTCGTCCATCAAAACAGTCAGAAAGTGATGCTTATCGGACTATAGCCAGACCATTGAAAGCACCAGCGGGTTTGCGTGTCGCAGTTAGATTTCAGTTAAGGAATATAGGAGCCCATCCATTTTTAAAAAGTCTGAAGGCTCCTGGACGAAATTTTCTCGTGAAACCCTGGAGCTGGTTGTCCATACACACTTTCATTCCAAATTACCAAATCGTTAATTATCAAAGATTACATCTAGCTTTACTTCTCCGGACAGACTCAATTATGGGACCGCCAGCGCCGGCTTCCGGCCAATGAAAAATGAGTTGAAAAAAGGAATGGGTACTAGAGATCCGCTTAAGGACGACCGTGGAGAGGACGCCCCTTTCCAAATCCGAACACGCCTACCTCACGCAACATCACACTACAAACAATATACCCTAGCTGCCATCCTGACTGTAGAAAAAGCATTTAACAACGTTAGTTTGAACGCCCTAAAGGAGGATCTGAGTAGAGTAGGGTCTAAGGGATGTCTTCCCGATTAGAGAGCATCCATGCAATGAACAAGAATAATGCAATCTGATCTAGGAGGTAGCCTCTTGACCGAAGCTGTAAGAAAAGTTATACCTTAGGGTGGAGCCACCTCTCTGGTTCTCTGGTTGAAAATGGTGGTTAAAATTTTACGGATATTGAACTGGAGGAGGATAAAGGGACTTGGTGATATGTTGCCCTTCGCTATTAGTGAAGTTATAAAGGCTCGTTGGGAAAGATGTAGATGTAGGCTGTAAGATGTGCGCTAAGCTTAAGTAATGCCAAAACCGATTTGAAGCTATCTACCGTCAATGCAGGTGTAAATTGGCACCACCACCCGCGGCTAAATGATGAAGTTTGGTACTTTCCTTCAATTTAAGTATCCAGGTGTGGTCCTCGATGCTACATCAGATTAGGTATTAAAAATAGAAATGAAATTAAGAAGACGCCTGTATAACTTTTGATGCCTGCAAGGACATCTTTGTAAGGAAATTCTATTTTCGACCGAGGATAGTTTTCTGCCATGGTTCATCTCATCCTAACGTATAAGTGACTGGTGTGTAGTGGCTGGCGCTGAGTAAGGAATACAGAAGAACCAAACTTAATAGAATTCATTGTACCCTACGGGCGCTACCAACGAATGTTCTCCACCAGATTCTTCCACTTTCCCTACACATTCAGCACTGTCAGCCTACATGAGCACAGAAGTTGGAGAGCGAAGCTTTACGGCCATATTAAGATCCTAGAAGAAGCACGTCTACGACTCTGTCACACGCAAGTCGAACTTCACGAGAATTTTTGTTGTAGACTTTCCCACCAGGGCAGAGTTGAAGACCGGCGGCATATTACAGGTTATGACACAGCATTTTTCACCTACAGTTTAAAAATGGTATATAAAGTTTGCGCGTGAGATTTCTCGTACGGTGGCCCAGGTTACCCCAGTATATTCCAAGCGGAAGTACGACGGACTTAGCAGCCACGGACTTCTAATGGCGAAGGGTCAGCACTTATCCAGAGTCAATTAGGATTTGGCCCACCTATAGCAAAATCTGATCACAAGAGCTCTTGTGCCCGTATGGGCACCTGCATAGAGGGGACCATGCTCGGCATACTCAACAGCTCGTATTGCCGAAGATGCGGAGAAAACTTAAAACCCCCCAGGCACTTTCTTTGCGATTACCCAGCTGTAGTTAGAGCCAGCCTACGGGCATAAGGTAACCCATTTTTTGAAAACCACAGAGAGATCTCTAGCTGCAAGGTGGGAGAGCCGGCTGGACTCTACCTCGTTTCTCTTGTTACAGCAGTCATGGTCATAGGAGTTTGCGGAAAGAAAGTGGCGCATCACAACGTCAACTGAGCTTTTCGGAGCGGCCGCAACCGCAACAACTATAAGTCCAACCATGAAGAGCCAATTCCTATACAGAGCATAGAGAGGCTACTTCCAGGTGGTACAGGCAAGGCCTGAATCTGGCATATTTTCATCTAGGATTCTTATATGCTACTGCTTTTGACTGTCCAGGTTGATCAGAATCATACGCAGTTCAATATCAACAAGCTTTGCATAATGCAGGATTCAAAAGTGGAGTTAGTATTTCCGTCCTGGAATTGCGCCTCAGAGTTTTCACATGTCGCCATCTTGCAGACCAAGATCGTGTGGATATGCGTTGCCTAGTAATGCCATAAGGATGCACTCTTTCGACTACATGGTCCTCAATATACTATCAGTGATGGTTCTTCGATAACGGCCCAAGCAACAATTTCAACGAATTTTCGTCCCGATGACGACAATTAATTAATTTTTGGGTAACTTCAATGCCCTACAAGGGTAGCGATGTGTATATCTTCCTTAACCAGTTTTCAGATTCCACTTAGATACTTCAGTATGTTGACCTGGATGCGGTACTTTATCGCCCCGAATAGATCCATCTGGTACACTATAAAACAATTTCCAGAAAACTATCAACTTCTGAAGGAAAAGGACGAAAATGTCGATATGTTTGTAAAAGCATTCAGAACTGAAAACAATTGTGCAAGGTTAATGTACCATGCACGTGCGTATCCTGCTGTATGTATGGTAATTGACTGCTAGGGAAATTCTTTGTTTAATGGCTATGGATAATGTGCTATTCCAAAGCTGATAACGGTCGGACTGCTTTGTTCGTCCAAGGGCTGGTGTCTTCAGAAAAAATCATAATTATGATAATTGATATTGAGGAGACAATGCTCTCTTTACCAAGGTGAAAGTCCTGATTTCGTATCAAAGCACGTTTCCTTAAAGCAGTTTTCATTGTAAGCAACTCATTGTTCAGCGTAACCTTCGTGAAGACAAAACAAAACTATGAAGCCCATGATAGAAAGAACACAAAGCAAGTTTCAAAGAAATTTCGTCCCTTTCAACACCTTCTCCCCCAAGTAAACAATATCCAATACCAGGGATCCTTTTGTTGCATGACACGAACTCAATAAACTGAACTTCTAAGCGCAGAATATGGTGCAAACCCTAATGGGGTTTATATCCCCGTGAGGCGAACGAAAATATCCTTCTTATGGTGAATTTTTAAGGACAACTTAAAACGCATATGGAAATGCAATGTCGCATGTGTTGCACTTTGCATATCGTTTATGTGTCGTAAATGTTAAGGATAATGTGGTGTAAATATTTTTCAGTACATTAGCGTAAAAGCAGATAATCGCTTCAGAAATTTTTATGGCGTTAATTGACGGAGGATGAAAATGGAGTTGTTGGCGTGACTGATGTGTTTATTCCATTGATGTCAGTCGTGATAGTGCTTGATGTTTTGTGTTAGATAATCTATAAATCTCAACAATAACATTATTGCAAATGGTGGAGGTAATTTTAATATTAGAAGAGATTATGGGAAAAAGATTTTGTTTTGCTTTTTTAATTAAGTTTGTTGTTTGTTGTTCTTGTCTTGTCAATAATAGTAGGATTTCCATCAAGCTTTCCAGAATACTACTTCATATTACAAACTATGTTAATACAATTTTACGTATCTAATCATAATTTTTTTCAGATTTTTCGTTTGGGTGGTTTCTAAGAATGAGTCCTTCAAATAGTTGACCCTTTCGGACCCCGGGCTCCTGCCATTTGTCCCAACTTCAAAACTAATATCTGCCTCAGAAAGTGCTCCTCGAGACCTTTCATTTGGCACCCCACATAGCTATATTAAATGAAAAATCAATTGCACCCCTCTTTTAGGTGTGTGGACAACGTGGAACAATGTGATTCCCCGCATATATAGGGGTTCCGAGTTCCATCCTTTCTACCGAATTTCATCTCAATAGGTTCTGAGAAAAGCGCATGCGACAGACAGTCAGACAGACATATATAGCACCAGCGGCTGTTGAGAGCGAGCAAACGTGCTCGCGACCGTCTACATCTCTTAATCGCAGTGCCTCGATTATGGATCACTTGGCCCCGTAGCATCTAATGCTACAAATCGTTTAGATTTGAAGAAACAGGGGTTCAATTGAAGCAATTCAGCAGGCGCTAACAGAAGGAAGGCACACTAGTAGATCCGAAGAACGGAACTAAAAGTATGGAAAGGTGGACGCCAGAGTCCTTAGTGGGATCATCAGTAACCGAAGCGAAACCTAAGGTAACCAAAAATGATGTATTGACCAGGGTCACTCGCATAAAAGCGAAGAAGAAATAGAAGGTGCGAATTCATTCAGAAGCAATTATTACCTCCAGCAAGGACAATCTGTCCTAGACATAGTTGACCGCCACCTAAAAGATCTAGGCGAAATTGGCAGCTAGGCTTAAATTGACGGCTTTCGCAACCAAGTTAAGAGCCCACTTAGCATACCCCACTGCCTTGAAAGATGAAGGCTGGAGGAACCGGATGAAGAATTCATTGTAGGTCAGAGGAAAGCCTATAGTAGTACTCTAACGGCCACGATTCTATTACCAGTAGCACAGAAGATATTTTTAGCAGGAAAACTTCGAATCGGATGGACTGCCTGCGTCTGAGAGAAGAAATTTAATTTCGTAGCTGCTTCAAGTGCATCATGTTGAGATCACTATTCCGGTCTGATCGATGTCATATTGCTAAGCCCAAATACCCATTGTGCGAAGAAAATGAGAGATATGATAACCGGAAGTAGTAAATGCCTGGAATTTAGAAAGGCGTTGACAGCAAAGAAAACATGACATTTATTCAACCGAACCTCAATCATTGCGGAATCACTCAGGGTTTACTTGAGCAGACCTCCATGTCTGAGGAGAAAGTCGCACGGGTCACAAACTTCATTGGCGAAATGCCGAAAAAGACATCAGGCTGCTCCGCAAAAGCACTGGATGGGCAGACCTTCATGAAAGTATGGCTGGACCAACCTATTTAGGCTAGCGGCCCCACGGAAAAAGCTATCCATATCATACAACGCATCTCCAACGCATGTCATCCGTCCATGCCTAGGAGATGCGCATTCTCCAGCTGTGCGCCAATTCCTGGTGGAATAGTGAACTGACCAGCCTTAGATCTGCCACTGGACCATACGAGCAAAGGAGTATGGATACAAGAAAATTCGGAAAATTTCAAGCTAGTCATCCAGCGGGGTAAACGGAAATGCTTTAAGGGGCTGAGCTCCTCCCCTCTCTGAGGGAGAGCCGATAGAGTTGTAATGCGACGATTCAGAGGCCGGTCATCTCCGAGGATCACGTGTCCTACCCTCTTGTTGATAATTGTCCAAGGGGTATTCCACCAACAAGAAAGGGACGCTAGCATCTTTCAAAGATCTCTGAATGTGACGGCAATTCTGTCAGTAACCACATACGAACTACAACAAAGCTCCGGGCCTGGACGGAATTCCAAATAAGACCCTTATGCTTGCCATGAAATCTAGACCGGAAATGTTCACCGAGTTCATCGAATCGTGCATGTTCGAAGGGATATTCCCTGCAGCATGGTACTGTTGCCTAAGACTGGCAAACCTCCGAGTAAGCCATCGTCCTATAGTTTTCTAGACACTATGGAGAAAATGTTGGAGCAGATAATCTTTAATAGATTGCTCCCGGTCGTTGAGAGCCAAGGTGACCTGTCAGATCGACAGTATGGGTTTCATAAAGCCAAATCGACCATTGATGTCATCAAATTGATTACTGACTTGGCCGAAAATGCAATTCTTAAAAATATTGAATGTAAAAAATACATTTAATTCAACCAATTGGAGCAGAAGAGAGCAAAAGTTCCTGGCGACGATTGGTGTTCGCACCTATCTCGCTGCCATTATGGGCAGCTATTTTTGAAAACGGACACTGATAATGGCCCACAGGAATATGTTGTCTCCGCGAGTGTCATGTACAACGATGTTCTTAATTTTTCAGTCCCGGAGGACGACACACAGGTTGTGGTTGCAAAGCATCTCGAATGTGCTGAGTTGTATTCATGCGAAACAATCAGTGCTGTTAAGGGTTTGGTTAGCAAGCGGAAGACGAAAGTTGTTCTCATCACCAAGCGCTGCAAGAGAAATCTCGCTCCCATTAGAATTAGAGTCTTAGAGTCTTAGAGTCTTATCATCACTTCCAAGCCAGCCAGTAAATTCTTGGCACTTCTGATAAATGCTAAGAACACTTTCAAGTAGTACGTGAAGTTTATTTGCGAAAAGGCATTCATCGTTAATATGGCTCCGGCAAGAACGATGACCGCGTGCAGGAAGGCCGCGACATCCTTGCAGGCAGCTTGTAACCAGGGTGGTGAGTTTTATCTTGCTGTATGTTATCCCAGTTTGGCACACATAAAGTGAGTGCGATCTACAGAAAAACAGCACTAAGGGTATATACCGCCTTCCGGACCGCCTCGGATACCGCGTCTGTCGTCTGAGGAATGGTACCGATTGACATGTTGGCAGATGAGATGACAAGCACATATAATATCAAATTCATCTCTATTTTATCGAAAGCGATAAACCCGAAAAATAGAGATTGCAGATGGCAACGGCGATGAGACCACTCCAAAAGGACACCCAGGTTGACCCCTGACACCAGGAAGTGGCTGGAGAGAAAACAAAGAGAGATCAATTATAATCTCACCCAGTTTTTCACCGGTCACGCGATCCATGATCATAATGATCCAAAGTAAAATACGAAAAGCGGAAAAGATAAAGAAGGTGTAGTTACGATCGCTGCGCATAGAGGAAGGGAGACCAACCTAAAGTAAGCTAACTTCGCCCATTTCAGTGGAGGTGGACTGAAGCGCTGTTGGACCTATACGGAAAACTTTCGTTACTTTTTCTAATTTTAAGACAACTTTGTCCTTGTGGTTCTTCAAAGCCAACCCACATGGTCCTTTTAGTAGCTCTGATATATAAATTTTATTTATTTTCAATCGTTTTTAACTCAACATTCTTCGTTTGTTGATTCTACAATAGTAAGACTTCAAAATCAGCCAGCTTAAATATTTACCGTCAAATTTTCTTATACACCCTTTTACTATCTAGATAAGGTAATAAAACATGTGGAGAAATCGGTGGTGGTTAGCTTTTGGCCAGACTGTATGGGCTGAAAGTAAATAATATGCAAATCAGTATCTAAAGAAGGCCTTCTTACGATTACCTATCTTGTCGTGGTAAGGGGGTTAATTAGGCCCTAATTCTTGGGAAGCCAGGAACTACCTTTAAACTAGGTACTGAACAAAAAACCCTAGCCCATGGTGATATGCCACTCATGCTGATGGGTCAATGGCACGAGGAGTAAATGCCGTCGCAATTGGGGTTCTCTGGGTTCTGGGTGGTTTTCTAGAGTAAGGTGTTGCATGTCTACTGTGGTCACAAACTGTTGAACCCAAACTCTACAGGCAAATCCACCGACGTAACCATTTCCGAAACGGGGGGCTAGCTATATTCAGCAAGAAGTCGTCTGGATCTCGGATACGAAAGAGAGCTGTGGAAGGAAGGAAGGAATGGGAACCTATTTAACCACATAGGCGACCATATTTCCTGCCGAATACCGGAGTTGATAACGAAATTCCGAACGAAGTGAAAAGGGGAAGGTTGAAATAAAAGACTATGCCGGCTGGTGATTTCTAACTCCCTTCAGATGGCGTATGAGTGAAAACGTCCTGGAGGTAGGGACTAGTAGATCTACAAGAAAGCATAAACCACCCTGAAAATGAACCTGGTGATGAAATGAACCCGGAACCCGGAAGAAATGATGAGAACGAAAAAACGAAAGAGGGAGCAAATATCAATTCTGTCTGAGGTGTAGACTTGTGACTCTTTCACTAAGCCTCAATTCTCGCACAGCTGTTTAGTCAGAAGAGTTGTAATGATCGTGAGTGTTAATTAAAGTGGCCATAATAATTAACGGTCTGTCAAAAAATCCATAATTCCTCTCCGTATGTGCGAAATCGAAGATCGAAGTGCAGTTAGTCTCGCTCGAATCAATGTATCACTAACCAACGGTATATTTCCTTGTGGCCACTTGCCACCGCCTCTAATCGTGGTTCCCTGGAAACCCAAACCCCGAAAAGCCCGAGGGTCACGGCGATAAAAGTATGGTATGCACCACACTTCATCTAAAGAACTCTCTTTCATATCAGAAAATAAAATTGAACAATTAAAAAGGATCGTGATAATCCAAAGAATGAATCAAAGAATGCAGAATGTACCAACTGCTTCTAACTCTACCCAAATTGCATCTCTCCTCTCCTTCCGTCCTGACGAAGAAGAAAGGAGAAGTTGCCACTCAACCAACAGTTAGTGAGGGCCCCACGAACTCAGACAAAAAAACCTTTGAGGGTATAGCCGGAAAAGCGAAGGAATGAAGACCCCCCCCTCTATCGAGCCTCGGGGTCCATGAATTTGCTAACTTTATTTGTTGCTTGGAAAATATCATGAATTTTCCATTTTTAAATTCAAGCGAGATCCCAAAATATCATATTAGGGACGCATAAAGCATTTGGTTGCCGTTATAGAAAGGGAAGTGTCCAGAGGGGCAACCAACATCTCCGAGTTTGACTAGCACCGAAGCATGCAAGCACGTGTTGACGAACTACTTCAGCATAGTTGCACTCAGATGCTGGCAGACCTATACAATCACTTTTCACCACTTCTTCTATTTTTGAGACTGTTCGCTGTTGACCTTTGTCAGACTTTTGTTAATAACTTGTGGGTTGGCTGCCATTCTCAAGTTAGCGAAACTAGGGAGGTAGTACAGACGCTGACGCTGGAGAGAGAACGTAATTAGTTTTAAACGTCATGGGGACGATGTACCCTTTGTGCTAGGAAAGCCTGATGGTTGGACATGATACTAATGCAGGAACTGGAAGGTTACCGGACTCAGGAGAATGGGAAATAAGTTTATATATGACATATTTTCCGACAAGCCGCAAACATTCATATTCACCAAATTTGAAATTCAAAAATGACCACTTTCTTTACAATGTTTTACTGGAATGGAAGAGTTGAGTACCGAAATCAGTATACTATTAGATATAATTATAATGCATGACAGGGGCACCGAAAATTTATAATCCAGAAATTGTTTGTTACAACCCAAGTAATACCAACGGGAGGTGCTACAAGCGGGACTTGTCAATTGGAATAGGAGACAGAAAGAAGATCAGCACTTGGTATCCAAATAACTGCAGGCTGACAAAAAAGGGCCAGCATACAAAGCGCAGCCTTGCGGTATCGAAGAGGACAGGATCGCGGGAGAAATATAACCGAAGAATTACCCAAATGGGATTTATTCAGGTGATCCTATATAGAAGTGGAAAGGCTACTTCCTGGAAGGCACTTTCAGGTAGTCCCCTTGTGAGACGAACATATATATGAGGAGCAAAGTACAGTTGGATGAAACACGTCTAAAGAAAACGCCGAATAGACTTGTCTAGAAACTCACAAATTTAATCATGGTATTGAATGGGATGAAATAGGCGGCAAACTCATTTGAGCCATATTAATCAACCGATCCAGATGGATTCACCTCCCTCCCCCCCATTCTCTTGCAGCGGCATTCTATCTTAAAAATAACATTTAAGTAAAACCTACGCAGCTAATATTGCAATAAGCTAAATACCGACTGCTTTCTAGGAAGGTTAGGCCGAGATCAAACCTAGGCTAAGTTTAAAAAGCCAATAAGCCACATCACCTACCTTCCACCTTGGCAACTACATGTCGGGGGTATACAGATGTATCTAAACCAAATGACAGTACTGAAATCGAGATATATCAAAACAATATGAGAGACGACCTGCTGCAATAATTCGCGTCGTTCGCCACCCCTTCAAAAATCAGTGAGGAAATCGTGCCTACCTAATTTTGTGTAGGCAAGACTGAAAACTTCCATGCTTACTTAAAAGCATGTTAAGGAATTAATCAATCTAACCATGTTTTCAGTTTACCCCTCTGCTTAATTTTCCACGTAGTCCATCCTTTTTTCGATTCGTTTTCGCAAAAGAGTTGTCAATCGTTTGGTGTATTACGCCATTCTTCATGAACAACTATTTCACTTAAGTTCCCTTTCTTGCAGTTGTATACCATTTTGGGTTCGTCAACAAGGAAGGCAGGGATCACTTCTGAATTCACTGTCAGAGCCGGCTCGAGGATGTTAGATGAACGCAACCCACAAAGCTTCCTGTCTCAGCGGTTGCGGAAGGCGTTCACCATATGTACACGTCCAGGGCAAGCGAACGTCAATCCAAACTGATTAGCCGATTCCTTTGACTATAGTCGTTTCGTAGATTGCCACCGGACGTGAGGTCTTGATTCTCCGTTTCGCCAAAATGACTTCTTCAGTTTTTTCCAGCGCAAGGCTGAATACATGAGCAGTCATTCATCCGCTCATTCGTGGTATCATTATTCTAAGTCTGTTTCGCACCAACAGTCCACCCAGAAACACGTGGTGCATCATCATCTACTAAATCGACCAGGTACGACAAATAGAGTCTTAATAGATTATTGGAAGAAGCGTTCCAAAGATACTGCCCTAGGGTGGATCTCTGTGCTATTTGCGACCTGACTTCCATTATCCTCTAGCCCTCCAGTGTTCCATAGAGTAGCGAACTGTCTCTTAGATAATCCTCCAATACCCGCAAGAGGTAGCCCAGCACAAAGAGACTATTTTCTATGTGCCTAGCATATCTGCGCTTTTTACGAAATCGACATCGAGTTTTCCGAGCGTCGGGATCGACGGCTGTACGCCTCAATTCGTTGAACCTCATTCACGACCTCCATAACAACATCCACTGTGGACCGCCCTTCTCCAAAACCTAACTGCCTTGAGGATAAGCTCCCGGCAGCGAGTATTACTCCAGAGAGTCTTATATAATAGTTTATATTAGCTTTTCGGGCTATGCCAAGCATATAGAGTCTTCGGTATGTAGACAGCAGATCAGGGTCGCCTTTGGCTTTGTTGATCAGCACAAACCTCGTTACCTTCTAGCAGCAAGAAAAATGCCGCCCCCCCCTTTAAGATAAGCGTTGAATGCGGCGAGGAGTCTCTGCTTATTTCAAGCACATTGGCGAATCTCCCAGCGTTTGCTATGTTCCACCAGCTAGAACATAGTCAGGCTGGCACATGCCAATAGATGAAGTCATCCATTTCACACTCGATGTATTGATGGTCGCTTGTCCAACTGTCGTCTATAACTCGCCACGCCACTGACGTCGAGGCATGTTGCAATTCTGTCGTAATGGTTAAGTCGCGAATGCTTCTTTCGCAGCCTAGGCACCGGAATTCTGGCATGAACCCCGCTTAAAACTACTAGCTCTATTCTCAACGCCATTTCGAGGAATTCTTTTCTTCCGAAGTCTGTATCAGGCATGCACAAATCAATTTCCCTGACACTAAAGTCACCCCCAATTTCTGCTTCTTAATGCCCAAACAGGCCTATTTTACCCCTGACAGGCACGACATTTAGGGAAGTCCTTAGTGAAATCCGCTACAGGATGAAACTCAAAAACAGCGGAGCAGAGGTGTCTTTCATACGGAAAACGAGGAGTAGCGGAGTTCTCTACGAACTAGGCCCAAAGACGACTAACAAAAGGGCGAAGCGGTCAAGGGATTATTTGGGGAGAAGGCTCTTGTTTGCAGCCTGGAGCCCATATTCTCTCTAGAAATCCGAGATCTTGAATGCCTCACAGAAAAGATCGAAGTGGAGGAAGCGATAAAGCGTGAATGTCCAGAGGTAACCAATGCTCGGGTAGGTCAAAAGCTCGCCGTGGTGGAAGTCCCCAAGCAATCTTCGAGGAAACTCCTTAGCAGCGGGAGGTGCATGAGTAGTATGCAGGGTGCGAATGCAGATAGTCCCCACCAAGTGCCACAGTTGTCTAGGCTATGAACAGACGTCAGCAGCTTGCAAGGGACCGGACAGGAAGACAGCATTCCGGAGATGCAGCCAAGTGAGTCATCAAGCGAAGACCTGCAATGAAAGCGGGAGCTGCATTCTCTGCAGGGATCGTGGCGCGTCTGGCAAGAGCGTCCCACACACTGCGGGCTCGGGACGGTATCCAATCTTCAGGGCGCAATTGGAAAGGGCTAGGGTGCAAACGGCATGATCCGCATTTTTAACATGCTCCGTAGTCCAACCGCTCACCAGCTACTAGCTCAGTTCGCTGCAGAAGTAAACGCTGATCTAGTGCCAATTAGCGAGCAATACCGAAACAAGGATCCGGCCTGGGTTCGGGATGACGGTCGACTTCGTGTTCTTGCCGAAAGCCGAGGAAACGGGTTTGTCCGGATCCGGTGTTTAGGGATAACGTTTTTTACCTTTGGATTGACGCCGAACAAGACGATGCCGGACTTTCGCTGCCGGCTTGATGCTGTGGAGGAGGCCGTTTTGAGCACGGAAGGACGAATCGTGGTAGGCGGTGATTTTAATGCCAGGCCATAGAATGAGGTATGGCTCAGTCAGACTCCAGGTGGAAACGGATTCTGGAAATGGCGGCAAGAACCGGGCTCATAGTTTTAAACACCGAATCCACGCCAACGTTTTAGCACCCAGGCTGTGAAGGAAGCAGTCCTGGCATCACTTTTGCGTCGGAATCTCTGGCATCATCGGTGGACGGATGATGGGTGTTAGAAGACTTCTCGGCAAGTGATCACCAATACATCGCGTTCGAAGTGGTTGACGGTACTTGCCGGCGAGCATAAACGCAACAATCCCCCTGCCTGTGGAATGTCGCAGGCAGTGCCGCGATGGAGGGCGCTCCGGTAGGTAAAAGTGTCACAGCTGACACCGTCGTAAATTCAGTGATGAACCTGATTATGACGGCGTATGAGGCTTCCATACCGGAGAGGCCCCAGGCGCGACAAGCTTTCTATGTACTGGTGGACGGCAGAAATTGCCGACCTACAGAGGGAGCGTCATAAGCTCCGCCGTCTAGCACAACGTTTCCACGCCAATGAAGAGGCATGCGCCATAAAGGTACAATATAGATCAGCAAAAAGAAACTCCGCAGCGCTATCAAAACAGCAAAGCTCGCGGCTGGGTCAACGAGGTGGTTGAGAACCCGTGGTGACTTGCATACTAAGTACTGACCAGATGGACCGCATTATGCGGGCATTGTTCCCCAGACATCCTGTACGGGTTCATGTCAATAGCCCGGAAAGCGTCGAGAAATGCCCCATTTTCACAATGAAAGAGCTCGAAGAAGCGGTTCTCACTGTGAAAAACAAGAAGGCGCCAGGTCCTGATGGCATCCCGGCGGAAGTTTACAGACTGGTGTTCCGGCAACGGCCTGACTTGCTGCTTCAGGCGCTAAACACTCGCTTGAAGGAGGACATTTTTCCTTGTCGCTGGAAGGTGGCCAGACTCGCGCTGATCATCAAGGACAAAGGAAACCCGGAGCTCCCGTCTGCATTCCGACCGCTGCGTATCCTTGGCACGGCCGAGAAAATACTCGAGAAGCTTTTCAGGAGTAGACTCGCTGAAGCAATCCGCGCTGCCGGGGACTTATCCCTAAGGCAGTTCGGGTTCAAAACAGGAAGATCCACAGTGGCTGCTATTATGGAGGTCATAGATGCGGTTCATCGAGCCGAGGCACACAGCCGCCGGTCTCGCCAGATAATGCCCCTCATAACGCTTGATGTCAGAAATGCCTTCAATTCCGTAAGATGGACAGATATGCTAGGCACATTTGAAAACTAATTTCACGTGCCAAGCTATCTCTTGCGGATATTGAGCGATTATCTTGAAGACTGCTCCCTGTTCTATGAGATAGAAATCACGTCGGTAGTAGCACAGTGATCCATCCTAGGGCCAGACCTATGGAACGCTTCTTATGATAGTCTACTGAGGCTCGATATGCCGGAAGAATCGCGTCTGGTCGCGACGTTGCGGCACTTGTTACCGAACGTAGTGTTGAACAGGCGCAAAGCAGAGCTATTGACGCCACTAGTAAGCAGATGTATGGCTGCACGCGGTTTCAGCCTTGCGCTGGAAAAAACCGAAGTAGTGATCTTGACCAGAAAGAGAATCCCAACCCGGCGTCCCATATCGATCAGCGAGTTGAGTATAGAATCAAAACCAGCGGTTAAATAACTTGGTTTAATGCTCGACTCGAAGATGAGTTTCTTCAAACCAGCTGTGATGGTGATCGCGGGATAATCCCCGTTGCCCTCCTTGCCAAGGAGCGCAAAGCTATCTACTGCCGTAAGGGGGAGAACTTAAGGGAGGTGGTTGCCCGTGAAGAACGTCAACGCACCCTTACTGAGTGGCAACTTTCTTGGCAAAATCAGCCAAGGGGCGGATGGACTGCGCGGCTCATCAACAATTTAAACCCGTGGTTGAACCGAACGCACGGTGAGATTGATTACTTCCTTACCCAACTTCTAAGTGGGCATGGAAGTTTTCAGTCAGATTATAAAGGCGCGGTCTCCTGATTGTGTGTTTTGTAATGTAGTGGCAGACGATTAAACTCGACCAGTGGAGGGATCGGACTGTAAGGGGTTCCCTGAACTGACAACTCCCTTACTCCCTTTCCGTTAATGAAAGGAATTCCGTGACTTGAAGGCTCCCAAAGTCGGGAGAGCGGGAGGGCTAGCCCGAAGTAATGTGTCAAACGGTTCCAGGCTAGTTCTCTGATGACAGGGAGGTGTTTAGTCGGTAATCCGGCAGCGTACTGCTCCGGGAGTCCAAAACTCTGTGCGTAAACGCATTCACCTACCCTACTACCAAAAAAAAAATACCCCTGACAGTTTGTAGTCATGTGTCCATAGTTTAAACCTCCGTGAAACTTGGGAAGGGGTTTTCTCCGTTTTCACATCTTACATACAATCCCACCAATTCTGATTTTCTCCCTTAGAAAAATCTCCCTCACGCCTTATTCGGCAAATTCAATCACAGTTCTGCAGAAGTAACGCCTATTCGGCCATTAATTACTTCTGGATGTTCATGCTTGATGACCTACTTCAATTCGGCCTTTTCTGTAATGCAAATAAGATTTCCGATTGGCAAAGAACACATGGGTTCTAGGCTATAAACCAGAGCCTTTTCTTTCAATATCTTTTTCGCCGCCTCACAAAACGTCCCCTTATCGGTTGTGCTAGGACTTAACTCAACGAGAATTCCGTGGCTCCGCGTTTTTCGTATAGAAACCACTTTCACTTCACTGGGGTGGATTTATAGTGGACCTCGCTGAGAATTTCCTTACAGGTCTTGCATTCCGTCGTATTAATGAGTAGAGCTGACTTTCAGGTTCTCCTTCCTTTCATCTTTCTTTTCCTTACTTGAGAAATAAAGAAGAGCCCGCTCATATGCACTTAATATATTATGTCCTTAGCCTAAAGACAAAAAGAGGAGTTTTAGGGACTATTGGTGAAGAACGCAATAAGCCATATCCATCCATTCTAAGGAGGTATTTCAAATGGTGTAACTAAGTCAGTAGTATCAGCCATTACATAATGCTTGTTTTCACCCAACTACCCTTTGAAATGTCTAGATTTTTTAGGCTAGGCAAATGGAAGTAGGACATACGCTTTCCACTTTCAAATACGTTAAAGATCCTGGTATTTCACTCAAGTTCGGGTCCTTAAATTTGACGAGTTCGGCCCTTAAATCTGATTAGCGGGAGATCCTTATATGTCAAGTTATGGACTCTCGTGGACTCCATAACTTCTGGCAATGGTTCTCTACTATTTAAATGAAATCTACCCTTATTTAGGAGTGAATTATTTATACCAACTTAAGATGATATCTCAATGCCAATTACCTCTTCCATTGGGTTGTCATCCGAAAGATTACTTCCAAATATTTATTGGTTTAACACTTGCACTTAGACTGTAAATTACGAACAATTCAACTTCTACGGCTCTGAATCCGCATCCCCCCAAAGGCAAACACACAGCGTGGAATACAAATGAGGTTATCCTACATGGAAACCCAATAGAAAGCCACGAGCGGTACCAAGAACAAATCAAAATGATATCTTACCAAAAAGGGGCACTGGCCTGTAAGCATAACGAGCTGCCTGATCCGGTGCTCATTTCTCGAAAATCGGGCAAAATACTCCACAATTCCAATTCAAGTCCTATTTGTTGATTATGCAAATCGACTGCCAGATCATGTCCTGCGGCCATGCACAGACAACTTTCCATTAATCTTTCCTCCGTTCTGTACTCTCCTACTAAGCAGCTGAAATTAGCATAACGCAATCCTTGAATATGACGAAAAACCTCAAGGTATCATCAATTAATGCAGTATATCTGTCAGAAATAATTTTCTCTGCATTTCAATCCATCTGGGTCGTAAGGACACCATGGAAATCAATAAAGGTTGAGTGTTCAATTCAATCCCGAAAGGGGCGTGCTATCCTAAATAACTTAAATTGACTGTAGACCACATGACAAGTGAACAGGACGAATCGACTGAAATCGATGCATTTGAACGTTACCAACGTATCTTTAAATATCAACTACAAGTAGGAAGCACTAGATATAAGTGGCGGTGAGTGCCGATGAATCCGTGGCTTCCGTGGAGGAAGACAGAGAATAATTAATGGAATTCCCTCTGAACAGACAACCGGAATATCTAGGTCAGGCTAAATTGATTTCGACATCCATTATCCTTGTGCATATATTACTTAGCTGTTCGGAGCTCATACTCGGTTCTACACTGCTTAACTCGTCCGGAGTAGCGTGTGAATGCTTGCGGCTGTATTTATTATCTAATTGAATCAGAGGTAATGCGAGCCAATGAAGGTGATATTCTGGAAATCCAAGAGGAATTCGAACCGATTTCGGGATAAATTAGTTTCCGAGCTTGAGGCCTAAGGTCCTTATTCAAGTTCTTGTCGGATAATCGAGAATTATACTGGACTTTAGTGAGGCTTTCAAGTGGAAAAGCGCTTTAAATGTCGTCATTTCGTGCAACGTCAGTAGTAGCCACATTAAAGCTTAAATACTATAAAAGGGTGAGCGTCCTTTTTATACATAGCTTGAAGGCATACCGAGAAGAAGAAGACAAAAAAATTACAAGTTCTTGCAAAAAAACAAAAATCTAGGTCTCAAAAACTGTCGCACTAAAACTTACCAATATCCTTCTTGTGAGCCTTCTTTCCACGATCTCCGTAACTTTCAGCGCTATATGCCTTGTGCATAGTATTAAACTTCAATGAAAATCCCCATTAAAAATCCTGAAAAGTACACTTTTATCAGCATCCTTTTCTGAACTTTCACCAGCTCTTCCCGGCACCATCCAACTGCGAAAAAACAGCGCAAAAAAAAAATTCATTCATTGGAAGCAAATCCGCCAAGGGCTACTGGGCAGGACCTCGTAGATCAGACTAGGACGAAGTGAAGAGAGCTGGAAAACATGAAGAAAATAATAATTTCAAAACTGTGTAATGACTTGCTAAGAAACTATGTCAGAATTCACGGAAGTATCCGGAACTTCTAATGGGATCAAAATTCAGGACGCGTTGAGCAGGAAAATAAATACTTGAAAGCAAGAGTTCAGGAGAACAAGTAGGACAGCGGAAAGACGGAAATGAAGGAGAAAAACTAACTTTACCGAAAAGAAGAAAAAAAACACGCATCAATGTAGAGACGAATCCGTTCCTTGAAAACTTTAACACCTGAACCTGAGCTGACAACTCAATTTTAAACTTTGCTCAACCGTTACCGAGGATTTTCATCGTAGCCCCCACCACAAAGCGCTGAGACTTTGCCGTGACATTTTTGCTTTTTATCCATGATGTCCTGTCGGGGACGGCATTCGGAACTACTTGTGAAAGTTTCTCTCTTTGGTGAAAAGTGAAATCAGTACCAGTTTTGGGATAATTAAGCATTGGTTAGGAGTGCCTAGTTGAAAAAGGAGATTCAGGATGCTGCGAAATTGGTCGAAAGCCTTTGTAAAATGTGAGTGTTTTGTGGGCGACAAACTGAAAGTTCAAATTGGTTTGAATTAGCTTGAATGGTTCCAGGTGAGGATAATCTGCTGTGGAATATAAATTCAATATAGTGATTAAACCAAATTCCTTGATAGGTGAAATGATTCCCCCTCAAATTATGATTATTTGCAGTCATGGGTCGTTACAGTTCAACAATGATGTCCTTCAATATCAGGTTTATTTCTAGAAGGCTTTAAAGAGCAAAATCATTTTAAGCCACTGGGGTCATTATATATTGACGATTTCAACTGGGTCATCGCGGTAACTATCACTGTAATCTCCAAAGTTTAAGAATTTGTCAACACTCTGGGGAATAGACTTCTTAACGCTGATGACTTCAATGCTAGGGACACGCATTGCAGATCCGGTATGATTACTCCTGAAACACGGTAGTTATGTGACGCGCTAGCCCGGGACCCTAGACAAGACATCGTCGCCTCTGGATGGTAGACTTATTGCCTAACAATCCGATGAAAAATCGTGGACCTCAATGATTTTACTGAAATGTGAAGCATGAGCTAGCTGATAACGAGACAGCCGTGGCATGTTCTTTTTTGCAGACCACTCGCTTGTCATTATGGGACTTCCGAAGCTACTTTCGAAGCATGTCGATTACTAGGTCAACCGACCTACTACAGTGAGAACTGCTGATGACTATGTGATGTCGAAAAGAAGTGACGTTTGCGAAACACTTAGAAAAGATATCCCTCCCCCATTTCTGTAAATGTCCGGCTAAAATACTCCCCTTAGAGCGTCTAGGACTCTGACCCGGAACCGTGTGTCAAACGGTACCTCAGTTCAGGCCTATTCCGTATAGGAGCAAAACACCGTGAATTCAGGGAGCCTCAGCTACCCTGGCACCTCTCCTATCCATCTCCCTCTTTTTCGCCTTAAAAATCCCTTGATTGTAACGTACCTCTCGGCTCCACGTGTCCTCGCTCTGCAGCGTTCCCTCAATTATGATGTCCGAGAATACTCGACACCCTCCCATTGAAAAGTGATGACGATGGTACTCCCGCCTTCTGCAGAAGAAAAAGTATGGCAGGTATCATCCATCACATCCTTGCAATAAATGCATTCGACCCTGATTTCCCGATTGTGTTCAGGTAAGATTGAAAATACCCGCGTCCGCTGAGCAGTTGGGTTAGGTAATAGTCAACATCTCCGTGCTTTCGATTAAACCACGAACGCACGTTTTTCATAGGATACCCCATCCATCTACCTTTCGATTCTCTTTCGCAAGATTGCTGCTATACGCAGAAAGTACGGGCTCCCTCTCTACACAAGCAACAGCTTCCTCATTTCCCTCACCTTTTCTGAGGTATATGAACCTTCGCCCTGCAGCATGGAGAGCAATCGGAATAACTCCCGCTATCATCATGACAGCAGCCAGATCCCCTCGTTTTTTTTTCTCACTGAGGCAGTCAACCCATACTTCGAAGCCGTAAACGAAGACGGACTGAACCGCGCTCATCAGCAAGCGACACCTGCTGGATAAGGGACCTCCGACGTTGCACATCAACCGGCAAATGGTAAACATTCCAGCCGCAGCCTTGTCGACGATGTTGCAAATCCGCTGAATCTTATCAGCAGGTATTTCACCGCCGGCTTCGAGAAGACCATGGTTCCACCAACTCGAATAGACAGGACTATGGGAACCCCCTCCTTGGTCAGCACAATGACCTCCGTTTTCTCCATCCGTATACTCGCCGCATCACCATTCCCATTGTGCGCTGAAGTTGCTGCGTGCGCAACGTCATCCGCGTACCCGACCAGATGCCATTTATGAAACATCCCAAGTCGTAGAAGACTACCGTATAAGGCGTTCCAAAGATCCAGACAAAGGATGGAAACCTGAACCACCCCTGATGTTACCTTTATTCTGCGCTATCCTTCTCGGATCTCGTAGAGTATGGCACGGTTCTTTAAATAGTCCCACGACATCCGAATTAGGTAGCCTGGAGTATGGATACAATTTTCCAGTGCCTTGACCATGCGGCGTCACCTCGCAGAATTGAAAGCGTTTCCTACGTCTAAGGTCACACGAAGCAGGGAAATTGCTGTTTTGTAGGGAGCTGATAATCTGTCGTAATATGAAGGTCGCGTGGTTAAAGGTGATTAAAGGGGATAGAAATCTGTGGGCTAGCAACCCGCCACTTTCGAAACTTTACTGCTACCGTGGATAGGGGCGGACCTTAGAGCTACGAACCCTGGCTATAAAAAAACAGGCTAACATATAATCGGTTTCTGGAATATGCCCATGCTCCTCGATAACGGTATCGAGAGTCCCTAGAATGATGGGCATTCTAATGTAAATAAGATGGTGACTCTAGAAAGTATTCCTTGGGCTTTCCTACACTGGAAAGCCAAGTGGTGGCAGACGCGAAACTATTTTCGGGTTGCTACTAACGGCTATGACATGGGAACCGGTTTCTGATAGGCTTCTGATTCCGATCCACGTTGAAGAACATCACAATTGTACAATGCTACGCACCAACGGAGACTTCCGATATAGTAGAAAAGGATGCTTATTACGAGCAGTTACACGTAGTGCAGTAGAGGTATCCTAAAGGTGATGGGTAAACACGGATGTTGGCGGCTGTAACAACTACACCGTCTGCTCATTGGTATTGAAGCACAGAGACTGCCATAAGGTTAGTTAGGTTTCAACGAACCGACATTGCACGACCAATCAGACCGACGAATTCGTGATCAGCAGTAGATTTAGGATTTGTCTCTTGAATATGCATACCAAGAGAGACGCAGATATTCGCCTCGAAAGAGACCACCATCTGGTGGTGGCTTACGATCGTATACCATGTATACCGCATCACGAAAGAGCTTGAATGTGGTCGCAAACCTCCTGTGTAGGACGTCAACGGTCGACTTCTCATTCACGATGACGAACTACTGAAGGCACGTGAAAAACATTTCACTACGGTTCTTAACGTATCATACTTGGTGAAGTTCCACCCCTTGTGGATGAAATGCTTAGTGACCGTAACATGCAAATACGGACTATTCCTCCAAGCAGCACGAACCATCTCGGCCATCAATGCAACTTAACGAAGTAAATCCGCTAGACTCGACGGTCCCCGCCTAAGTTATTTCTTGCTGCACTTACAGTTACCGCAGCTCTGCTTCTTCCACTCGTACGGAAATCTTGGGAATCCGTGACATTTGCCAGAGAGTGGAAGAATTGGATGATCATTAAAATTCCAAAGACGAGCACCCGTTTTCAATATGACAGTTGTGGGAGTATCTGTTTGCTCCCTGCCGTCGCAAGGACAATAACTAAACTTATCCTGTAGCGCATTAAAGAACACTTCGAAAGCTAGATCGATAAGGAGGAGGCTGGTTTCCGCTCCAGATCCTCCTGTATCGACAACATCAATACCCTGCTGATCATCGCGCGGATCACGCGCGCTCAAAACGTCTCAAAGAATTTTGAGGTTATTTCTTCTTGTTGTCGGTGACGTTTTTCATGCTGTCTTAACCGGAGGACACCCCCCATCCCCATCTGCATTAATGGGTAGAGTATTGAAGGCGTCGATGAAGTTGAATATCTTGGAAGAGTGGTTTTTGGTGACACCGAGCTAAATGTTGCCTAACGCAATAACCGCGCCAGATCCGCTTTTGATGCCTTGTCTAAAATCTAGAAATGTAGTTATCTCAACTCAACAGTACGATGAAGCTGGGAGTGTTCTGTGCTAGTGGTGTTTCTGTCCTGCTATAGGTGTGAAAGTAAACTTCACTGTTACTCAAAAGCTCCAAGCATTCGCGAAAACCTGTCTGCCACGTTGACCTGATACTATCTCAAACAGAGAAGTTGGGAGGTGCACAGGCCTGGCACCCGTACGCGTTTTGAGCGGAAGTCGGCGGTGACAGTGCATAGGTCACACATTACTGGCCCGTCATGCAGTGAAATCTACTCTACCCTATCAAAGGATAAATAGCAAATATTGACTTTGCTCCAATAAATTGGAATGTAAGCGTCTCATTGACAAATATTTAGGTCCGGGGTAAACATTCCTTCTATTACTAGGGCAGGAATGATGCCATCTGTTCCCGTAAACTTGCTCCAATGATACTACTTTGCATCCCAGAATTCAGTCTATCAGTTGATGCTTGGAGATGAGATTTTGGATGCTGCCTGGGAAGTGCACTTCAAGCAAATTTGTACTGTGTACTTCCCGCTCTGTACTCGACCGGGATCCGCTTCAACCTTGAGATTGCCTAAAGAGAGTTAGTTTCTTCGCAAAAACGTCTCCATGATGATCGTTTAGCTGATCTTATCCTTTTCTTTCGAGCAGTAAAGATGGTAGTTGTTGACATCCCATCCTGCTATTAATTCCATGCCTTTACTTTTGTAACACTAAGTTGTTCAGGAGCTCCAGCACCATTAGGGTCTGCCTCTGGAGGCCAGAGAATGCACTTTTTGAACGATGCCAGTTCAGCTATCTTTTTAAGGTTCAGTCATGGACCCTTCAGCACCGTCTGAGTCACTCGTTCATGTTCATTGCGAGGATGCAGTCCTTGTACCTTGGAAAAGTTTCTTTCTAAGCTGTTCGCACTGCTCGATGTTGGATGAATTGGTGTCATCATGCAAGACCCACTCATCGGTTTCGATAACCTTAGCTGTCACACCTTCAGCTTCACGCATTTTCCTTACTGAGCTCCCTCATCATGACAAGGTAGGTAATCGTCGCGAGAGTAATGGATATAATAAAACGACACTGGTCTGAAACTCACTGCACAGTCACATAGGGGGAATCTTTGCACTATTGTAATTTCGTAGTAGAAGCCAGTGATATAGAAGTTCCTTGCAACCGCTGCCTACGCGAACCTACTGAACAGCTCGCTCTAGATTATGGAGAAATAGCAAACCTCCAGGTCATCTTTGCATTTAGATGCAGAATCAACGCCGTGTTGTCCATTGTGGGATCCCGGCCTAATCACCACGTCAGACCCCCGACCGAAGTAAGGAGGAATTACCCCATTTCCCTTTTTATCAAGGTTTTTTCTCAATAATCGAACGCAGGCAAAGGAAATACCACCAAATGCCCATGGCTTTCGAACACTTCGACTCAACGACGAATACGTGGAGTTGCAGGCAGGCTTGTCGAAAAAAAGATAGGAGAGTGATGATTCCCTCAGATTCAGAGTTTTCTCAAGGAATTTCTCTCTGCGATCCTTGAACAACTTTTATCTGAAATTTTGGAAAAATTGACATAGGCAGGAATTATCTGTGTATTTCCAGTTATAAAACGTCCTACTCTGAAGGACTGAAGAAATTTGTCAGGAAGAAGGTTCCGGGCGATTTCAGAATAGTAACATAGGATATGCTAGACCACGTCCTACATTGAGAGCAAATACCAGGGTCGTAAGGAAAAAAATCGTGGCCGGGGTGAAAACTCTGCGGAAAATCGGGGCCCCCAAAAACACCACGGAACACTCTCTTCCCAGCTTTTGTCATCTGTCCTGATTATTATCTAAGAAAAAGAAGATTGTATCAATGGCATACTGCTCAGTTAAAATGTATATTTTTATTCACGAAAGATTTTTTCTATGTGTGACAGATTTAGTGCTAAGAAACTGTCAGTCAGTATCCTCTGAATGATGTACTTCTTACAACATTTAGCGGAAAATGCTCAGTACGAAAAGTGTGTTCAACTTCCCTTTAATATCATAATGCCATCTTACAATCCAGGTTTGCTACTTTTAGACTTTTGGACAAGTTTGACCTACAGGCTCTTCAGGATTAATTGCGCTATTTTCAGATTCTTCTCCTCCACTAAGACTCAATTTTGTCTACAACCAAACCATGACTCGGTCACTACTACATAAAATGTCTCGCCAGCCTTTCCAAACTAATTAATGACTATGTAAAACTTTCCCAAACTGACTGTCATTCCCGAGAAGAATTACTTCGTTCCTGGTCTGATGAAGGCACAATAGGAACCAGCTGAAAGCACCTCCAACCACCACCTTCTGCCATTAATTCCAAATCATTTATAATTAAAATCACGTTCCCAATTTTCATCCGACACTAACATAAACTTTTACCACATAGTATCAGGAAAACTTTATTAGCGACGGAGCAGGATATTTTCTTAGAGGTTTTTCCCGTGAAACACTCAACCGCGGAAATTCCACTACAGCGCTTGGGAAGTGGAGCGACTGCCAACTCTATCAGCGCGACTTGCTGTTAATTCGGGAAGCGTTGCGAGTACATAAGGTTTCTGGAAGGGCTGAAGACATCAAATAGAGTTCAGCTAATGTTCTGGCAGAAGAGGCTGATGCTATCGATGTGACTGATTTACTAATTGACTTAATTTCGATTACCTCGCCACACCTTAACCAATCTTTTCAGCAGTGAATTTAGACTCAGCGCAGCTCCTTGTTCGTTTTCCGACGAGTTAATCGGCGGATGATATTGAGTTTTGTAGCGGATATTAGAGGAGCTAGGCACAAATGTCTGCAGTGTTAGAAGACGTGACTGGAAAGAACAATTTTGACATGGTAGAACCATTAACTTGAGGCTCACAGTGGAGGCGAAGGTGATGTCAGATACAGGCGTGAGAACACCTCTCTTAATTTCGCAACAACTCTTAAGAAAAGGAAATACTTGCTTTATCAATAATACAATGATTATGCAAAAATATATTTTACTCCTAGCGTGACACTCTAAAACCCTGAACGATTTAGGGAGTTTTCAATACGAATTTGCAACTCCTGTGGCCACAAATAGCATTTTTTCTGCTTCTGGAATAACTTTTACCATCGTTAGCTTCCCGTGGTTAAGGGCATTCAACCCATTTTCATACCTATTATATTATGGCAAATTCCTCGTCAATTTATCGCACTCTGGGTGCTATTCGCAAGGAGCTGAAATCTATTCGCTCCAAGCTTTTGCACTGCCATGGGTACTGTGGTATGACGTTCCACGCGAAATCGTTGGGGATTCCCTCTGTGTTCGCGCAAAATTTACACCGAAAGTTACCTATTATCGCAATGCGTGCTGCGGTACTATGCTATCTAAAACGACTTTAGCGTCGATTCAACATGCAGTTTCAAAATCACCATCTAATCTGCTTCCTCAAGCTGCTGCATCAAGCGCCAGCGTAGCCTCGGCTTCTGAGACGTTGTTACCCTGGCTCTGCTAATATCCTACTGGCAACTGCGGCAAACAATACTGGCGCCATACCTAAATCGCCCCAGTCGACTAATCCCCACCATTGTCTGCCACGCACTCTTCCAGTGCGTCCATAAAAGGTCGCATCAGCCGGACGATGTCCGCAAGCCAACTTACCGCCTTCCATGCGAAGGACATCTTTCCTACTCAGCATCGGCATTATGCAGCTCAGACGATTATCCTACTGTCGCTGTATCAACATAACATCACCGCATGCTTCCTCCTACGCATCATCGACGCCAGCCACACCTGCGGTCGTCCCGATCTCTAGTCCCCCCCCCCACCGAGCGGCCCCCTTCTGAACGTTTCCTCGCCATCGAAACCACTGTTCGTGACGAGGCTAGCGTACTCCATCACTTCCGAAACTCAGCTCAACTCGTTCACCTCTCTTATGTGTGAAACTGACGAAGGATGGCTCTCCTGATCGAGTGATAGGTTCCTTCAAAGTTACGTATCCCCATGAGATCGATGCTGTCGTCCAATCTTCCTTTTGGCCACAAAGAGCCTTGGTTAAGCCTTACCAGAGAACTGAACTTCGTGAAAATCTTCCAAGTGCCTCGTGGAACTTAAATAATTTTCACAACCAAGCTCTCGGGTTTAAAGCTGTCTACATCAGTATTTCAGCATAATGTCATCTGCATTTCTGAAACCTGGTTGGATGACAGGATTTTAGGTTCGGAGCTCCTCGAAGGTTACTCTGTCTTCCGTTGTGACAGAGACTGCACTGCGCTTGGCAACACAACCGGCAGAGGTGCCTGTGAATGGGTGTTTGTGGTGGAGAAGGCGCTATAGCCTCTGAGCATTCAGGCCGTGGCCCATTGTACTCGACTCCTTCGTCTAACAGAATATCCCGATTCGTTAACGTATCGCATGATTTCCGTTAGTAGATGTGATGCTACGCGTTGTAACTGGAGAAGATCGGCACTGAAGATCAGATGTCTGATGCATTCACATAGAAAATGCTCCCTGGAATCATTTTCCTCACTGCAGGAGGGACGCGTATCATCCTGAATAATTCGTATTCTATTCCTATTCGCCTGTCATTGTGGGAAGCTTGTTCTCAGGTTTTGAAAACAGCTTTAACCAATGCCACTGATACTCTAATTGCTGGTTCTGGTTCTAACATGGGGGAGATTGGACCCTCTTTTGGTAAAGCATCCGAGATTTCATTTCCCTCTACGCCACAGTGACCAGGTACTCAGAGTAGTTCCACCGTATTGAATCCCGAAAGAAAGCTCAAAAGGTTTCTGCATCTCTCATCACAATGGAATGAAGCCTCGTTAGCACTGCAGATTACGATGCGCTTGCCCTTCAACCGCTCATGAGTCACCCAGCTTGCGGCCTTAGGATCGCATGTACTTCGGCTTGAAAAACCGTCGAATATTGTCCCAAAAGAAAAGCCCACATCTGGTTTTTATTGGAGGTGTATACTTCGGCTCTAGAGCCCGCGTCTGTTTCTGCGCCATCGGTGTGGAAGACTGTCGCGATGACCTACCTACAATTCTGTCACCGTACGAGTCATTCCGCCAAACGTATGCTCCATTACCATATTCTGTGTATATTTTCCCTGCCACAGCCCCCTTCTTTGTACGAGGATTTCTTCCGCAGATTATCAAACTTCACTTTCTTCCATCCTCTGTGGCGACTTCAATCTTCCTATGCTCTCCTGGCCTACTACCCCAGCCTTCTCTCCTTCCTTAATGACTCTACCAACACTTCCCTTCCTTTATACACTTTCATATGCACCTGTGTCGCCCTCGAATTTAGCCTATCTAGAAACCACCTACATCGCACTCTTAATCATGTCCTCTCTAATTTTTTTGTTCGTTGCCTTTCCTAATCCCTTCATGCTCCCTTTTACGTTGCTATCGACGCCCACCATTCTGTCGAGTTTGGGGTCAGATATCCCGACTCCACTCCCCTGTCGCGTGCAAGCTTACCAAGTTTAACTTTCGTAAGGCGAACTTCGAGGGTCTGAATTCAGCCCTCGCGTCAATCAACGGGGTTTCCCTCATCTCTCCATTAACAACCACTCCACACCTTTGATACCACTATATCTGATTTTCGTCCCTGTTACGTCATCCTCCTCTCCTAAGTACTTGTGCTCTTACCCTGCCTCGTTCACCACTGAAGTCCACAAAAAACTTCTTTAAAAACACACTGCGAGGAAGAAGTCTCTGTCCTCTAGAGCTCACGCTGACTTAGTGTTTCTTTCAAAACTCTGCGTTCCTCGATCAAATCCTTAATAGGTAAGTCCACGAATATCTTAGCAGTGTAGTGCGGAAATCTCAAACCTTTCTAGTCCCGCATTTACAATTCCTGCTATCCTGCCCAGTTATCCCAGTTGAGACCAGTTCGTCACATACTTGCTGAATTGTTTCAGTGTATTGACGAACGTTAGGTCGATGATATTGTTGGAGGCTTGGCTATTAGAGTTGAGTGGGAGAGACTAAAACATGGATTGGAGGGCTGCATTTATAAGTTTCTAGTTGACTTTCGCCAAGTCAGGGACTGGAGGTAGTGCGTATGGCGCTCTCGAAGAGTTGGATGTCGAGGATTATGGCATCATGTTTGTTGATGTCTGCGACGGATTAAAGGAAAGGTAAAGTGATCGGGTTAGGGATGGAAATAATATTATTACTGATGAGGAAATGATGCAGGTAGAGTGGGTGAACCTTGTGGAGTGGAGTGGAGAGGGCTGAAATGCTAAAGGTTGATGATGGGGTGCTAGTTGTTGAGAAATTAGTGGAGAGGTTCGGGTTCGCCCGTGCATCGAACTCAAAGACTAATCGCGCCAATAGATGAATTGCTACGAGGACAGTGGAAGACGGGGTTAGGGATGAAATGAGGATAATTTCTATAGAATTGAAAGTGTCGGGGGATGGGAAAAGCTGTGAGGACAGAAGTTTCTCAGAACCGAGAATGGTCGTGCCACCCTACGTGCTGCGTCTTTGCCGGTTGGATTGGGGTCTGTGCACCCTGAGACGGGGAAGTTGTATGGAAATATCGAAGTATTCGGCTTCTGGTTTTTTGGGAAGAAAGGATGAAGCTAGTTCTTATACAGCGATCGGTGGACCATTAGCCATCTCATCGGAGTCGAAGACATGTGGGACTCGGGCGTCGGAATCGATGGGAGGGTTGTGGCCGATCTTGTGGCATTTCTTGCGCATCACGACGGTGAAGGTGATCCGGGTTATTTTTGATTTTTGTTTATTTCCGCCAAACAGAATCTGCGAGTGTCAGCATTGTTATTTTATTGTTCTTATTCTTTGTTGACTGGAAAAGTTTACAACCGACTGGGACTGACTCTCTTCTGTACCCCGCGGAATATTCGTTAAGGCATACTTCGCTAGAAAGCCACTTTGCCCTTTTGATAGGACCTGCTTACTGACATTCGGTCATCTGCTGTCAATCATTCTAAGTTTCACCCTACTAGTGTGCAATTTTGGTGTCCTGTTACACATATTTTCCGCAAGGTAATTGTCGTTACAATATTCAATAACTTCTACTACTCCTTAGATCATACTCGCTGAAAGATTCTCCCCTATTGGCCTGAAATGTATGGCTTAATTTTCAATAATTGGGGCTAAAATTTTACTAGAGCCACTGGAACGTAATACTTTGCCGGGAAGAATATATTTTGAAGTGTCCTGTGTCGTCGGAAAAAAACTAATCCATCATATAACCAAAAGGTTCCCTAGGAGCGAGCAGTCAAACCTGAATAATTGTCAACACGCAATCTTGCCCTTTTTCCTATAATATTTCGTCTAAAAATAAAGCGGAACTTCTACAATTCGTGCTTCACCCGCTGAAATTCATGTTCTCAGTTCCATGGACTATTGATGCAGGTTGTAATCGTAAGCTGGATCGTTGCATTATTCGTTACGATTGACATGAGTTGGTGCCCAGCTCGAACAGGAGAGCAAGGTGGCTTATTTTGAAGAGTGAAGTAGCTCTCGTTTTGGTCAGTTCGTGGCTACGATCTCACGATCTTTTCAGGGGCTAATTATGCAGCATACCATCCTGCAAACATACGACGAAATAGAAGAAAAAGTGTCGCTGGCTTAGACTTCCCATTGAGCCATTTATTCGGTATCATCATATCATTCTAAGAATCCTTTCTTTATGGGTGGAGGTGGAAATCTCAAAAAGATGCTGCTTCACCAGGTGAACCAACGTGAACTATTTCTTCGCGGCGAGGGCTCTGGTTTACACAAGCAGGACTAAGCAACGTGCCCGTCGCGCTTTCCTGGTTCAATCCAGTTCCTCCAGTTTTCTCTGTATTGCAGTTATTGTTGCGTTTATCGCACTCTAATTTGCTTCCGACTGCAGCATTTCCTTCACGAAATTATCTGGTCCGGTAATTACATTGAGGGCATTGGTTAACCTCCTTCTCTTAATTACGAATCTTGTACAATGGAATATAATATGCTCTGGGTCGTCTGGAGTAACGACGCAATCAGCACAGTTTGGGGACTCATCCAATCCGGCGTGAAGCAAGTACTTCCTGCATCCACTGCGACTTGCAAGGAACTCTGTTAGATGGGAACACGGGATCACCGTCTGGGTCCAGCGGCTTTTTTTCTGAATTATCCAACCGTTACAGCCATCTTTTGTACAGCTCCTTCCGAATAAGTTTTCGGAAGCCCGCAGTCACTTTGAATGGATTCGCTCTCCTTCCCCAGTAGTATGCATCATTCATCCCCGCGATGACATGCACTACCTCACCAGATACTTTCCTATATGCACTGCACACCCTCAGTGCAATGGGCCGTCATGCCGAACTTATCTTTCTTTGATTTACCGTGTTGCCCAGTGGTCCAGCCCAGATTGGAACTGAGTATAGCAGGATAGATTTCACCACTCCTGTGATAAGTAGCCAGCCACTAGATTTTGATCATGAAATATAAAGTACCATCCTTGCTAGAGATGACTCTTCGCACACAGTCCAGGTGCCTCTTGAAGCAGATATCTAACGATCGATTTTGAAACGACCTCGTGATTACCAAGCCAGATTTTGACAGTGTTGTTTTTCCTGCGATTGATAATAAATACCCATCCATTCTATCATCCGCCAGGTCCAATACGGAGCTCAATCTATGATCCGGGATTAAAATTTAACCAGTCAGTTTGAGATTGCATTAGCTCTTATCAAGTTAGTGCATCCATAAATCCATCTATTCAATCAGCTCTATCTTTCTGAAGCGTAATTCTGTTGCGTACCTAATGACAAGCCAAAGGTCAACCTAAATTCCATGAAAAATTCCTACAGTTTAAGTTGTTAATCAATCCTTGCAGGCAATTTTCCAACCCAAACTTCAATATTACCCAATCAAATTAACATACCCCGTTTCGAGTAGATTTTCAGCTAGCGAAGCACAATTTTTCCTGTTCAGCAGATTACAAGGAAATTGGAGCAAGGACAAACCGACATGGGCTCCACACTTATGCCTATCAAACTACCCAAGAGCAAACATCTACCATCCAATTAATATTCCTGAAGCAATACCAAAATTCTCTATGCCAGGAACAAATCACATTGGCGTCTGAATTTTCATAACCCATTTATACCCTCACATAGACAACTAAGTAACTAAGCAGCTCCCAGCCAGCTATAAAAGCTAACATTGACTTGCACGATAAGTAATGGAGGTCACGCATTGCAGAATTGGTAGTCCTAACAAGAGTTTTCCCCAACAGGGATAATGGCAGCGGTGTTTGTGTTTAGCTTTATCCCAATATCAGCTCTTCTGTTCCTCGACCGAAGCATGTCAATGTAGAAAGTTTGTTCTGGCATTTTTTCACCGTGTTCCGGTCGTATATACTGAATACATACCATTTTCCCGCAGGACATCATAGGAATTCAGGACACTTTGCTTCGTCATGACCTATCCCATGTCGGAAGCAACTGCCAGGGTAGGATGAGATTATTATAAAACGCATGGCCTCTCTACCTTTGGAGGTTTTTGAACAGGGGACAGGGGAAGGAGGATGGATTTGAGCGCAGGAATAAAATTCAAATTGAGGACTACAAGGACGAATATTAGAGGATGTGAAAAAGAAACTGGCTTTGAGTTGTAAGGTATGATTGAGGACGACTTCTGTCTATGATAGAAGCTGAAACATTACTCAGAATTAGGGATTTCAAACCAAAGCTCTAGCTTCATATAATTCCGCTCCATGGAGCTAGTAAGGTTTCAATACCGGAAAATGGAATACAGAAACAATTGTATTCCTTGCCAAGCAACGCTACTTTAGATTTCTTCAAGCACCTCATGATGTTTAGGAAATTTTCTTTAAAAAAAAGCAAAAGGACAAAAACATCACCAAACCAACCATGGCTACCCTCGGTTTATGAATAATGTACAACAATATTCGGGATGAATGCAAGAAGGACGACGACAGAGATGAGCATGAAGTCAACAATCAAGAAAAGGATTCTCTTGGGATCATCTCAGGGATATGTTATATGGCTCCTAAGAAAGCTGGGACTGAATTAGGGTCATGAGGTGCTGTTGCTGTTTTGAAGGGCGGGAACAGAAAAATATTTTTAGCCGATTGTAGGGGATGGACAAAGTGCTGTGGTCCTGGTTAGCTCATAGCAGGATATAAATATTTCATTCATTTTTCATCACTATTTATCTTATTGAATTTTAGTGGAATAATTCTTTGGAAATTTTTCAAAATTGAATGGAAATATTTGTGCTGGTATTTTGTGATTGAAGCTTTTCAGAACGGAAATATTTTGCAATTTTTGTATTGCAGGCCCGCGGGCCACATGCCAATAGTTTCTCTCTTCTTGGGAATTCTCGTGTATAACGAGAGGTTACAGAAGCTGATAATCAGGATAAACGGGTATCATTTTAATCGATGGGAGCAAAAATCAAGCAACGTGATGCATTGCCTGCTGAACCCTTTTTGGGGGTGTGTCAATGCATTAACAATTTTCCAGATTTACTGTTTGAGAAAGGCTACCATCTCCATTCATTTGATTCCATGATCTGGAGGAAATCCAAAGGATAACTGACACCCAACGGAAAAAATTGATCAAAATAGAAAAAATAAGGGCGTCTCCCTGCAAATTGTTACACAAAAAGCGTAGTTAAGACAGATTTAAGGCCACATCGCTGAGAACCCAACAAGCTTGAACTGAGTTTCTTGAAGACCATAAGAAACTCCTGGCGCAGAACCCACCAAATTATATGGATATTTCCGGGAAAATGAATTTGCGCTAATGAATTAACCAGTCAGATTCATGCGACGTTAATTGCCCAGGAAGGTTCTATCAGTGTGTCCGGATGGAGTGTGGTTTGAGCGGTGGTCTATCATAGCGGAAGGTCTTGGTTCAAATCTCACTAGGGTCAGAGGAATTTGTTAGCGTGACTGGATTTCAGATACCAATCTACTCAACTGTGAGTGAGTAACTGGCTCAAATCAAGGTAGTAACCTCGGGCAAGCGCAATGCTAACCACATTACCTCCGACAGTATATCGTAGTGTGCCGTCATGATTTTGAATGAATGTCTTTAACACGCTTCAGGACCATGATCCATTGATCCATGGATTACCACACTAAAGATAGTTATTCTTGAAGGTCAATCAGGAAATTTTTTTGGGTTTCGGAGGACACCCCTGAGGTGGGAGGGTTGGGAAAATCCTACACCAGAAAGGAAGGAACTTCGAGAGCGGCAATTCCGAGGATCGAGGCCCAGCAGATAGACCAATTAACATCAGGGGAATGGAATACGATAGAGTTAGAGATGAAGCAGTACCAGAAGAACAAGTGACGCACAAGGGAGGTGCATGAACCCATTCGTAGGCAATGCGATTGCCCTAGCACTCCTCAGGGAATGCTAGGCCAATTATGGAAGCCTGGCTGCAGGCACTCCATAAGAAAATCACCCCTCTTGGGGTCCAGGTTATCGGCCATGTCCAATCCACCGGTGCCGGAAGCCCCTTGGTTTCAGGGAGATAATAAACACTACCAACGACAAGGAAAATTTCCTTCGGTACCACAACCTGTGTATTTTCAATGCTTCGCTTGAATATAAACAAGTCGGGAAACCAGAAGCTGACGCTTGAGGTATAAAAGATTTTGTTTATTTTCTTTTATAAAAAAATTTAAGTGAACGCTTGTCCTATTAGTACCTAGCACGTAATATATGCACATAATCTGTGAGAACATCAACTTTCGCGTGATACTGACATTCAAAATCTAGTGCGATTTCCACCAAACTTGGTAGAATCATGCTATATGTTATGTGATTTCGCTCCGTGGAGTTAGTAAGGTTGCAATACCGCAAAATTAAATACAGAAATGATTGTATACGTCGAGAAGCGACGCAACTTTAAATTTCGCGAAGCATCTAGAAGTTGTTTAGGAAATTTTCTTTAAAAAACAAAAGGAAAGAAAACCGCACTAAACCCACCTTGGCTACCATCAGTTTATGAATAGAAAAATGCATGCGCCAGACAGACAAACTGTGCCGAATTGCCATTACTCCACTGCCTCCAACCTGCTTGACTTTACCACCTTTGTTGCTAAATATCTAAATTCACGACAAGAAATGCATACCATTTACACTGATTTCGCTAAAACCTTCGACACTGTAAATCACAAGATATTTACTTCTATCCAAACTCTCGTTTCTAAGCGTTTCCATACCACTTGTTTTATGGCTTGCCTCTTACCTTTCCAACCGATCCTACCGAGTCTCTTTTGACGGCTGCACTGTCCGCTCCTTTTCCTCCTCTTCTAGCGTCCCAGAGGGATTATGGGCCCTTTGTTATTTTTTATCAACGTTCCCCTCTCCTTATTTGTTCCTCTTTGCTCTATGCCGACGACCTTAAGCTGTTTGCCGCTATATCGTCACCTAAGGACTGCGTTTCCCTTCAATCTAACCTAGTCACTCTGGTTCCTTGGTGTTCGACTAATGTTTTAACGCTAAACGTCAGAAAATGTCGCTCTATGTCCTACTCCCAAAGATCCTCACCCACTTCTTTCTACTAGTCTCTTAACGGACATTCCTTATCTTGCTTAAATTACACTCATGACCTCGGAGTCACTTTTCACAATAAACTCCACTTTGACACCCATTGCCTCGAAGTCACCAATCGAGCAGCAAAATTGTCAGGCTTTATACCTCGCTCCTCCTCTGATTTTGACTCCATTCAAGCCTCCTTAGCTCTCTTCCATTGCCTCGTGAGGAATACCCTCGAGTACCGCTTCGTGATCTGGTCACCTTCCCATAACTGTGATTATCTTGTCCTTGAAAATGTGCAACGTAAATTTACCCATTCCCTCTTCTTTAAGAAAGGCTTCGCTCCTGTGGACTACCTTTTCCGCCTCCGCTTTCTGAACCTTCCCTTCCTAAAACAGCGTAGATTCTATTTGGATTTATGCACCTTTTTTAAACTTTCCTCGGGTCTGGTGGCTGCTCCGTCGCTAACGACATCACCTGCCGTTCTGCGTCTTATAACACAAGTAACGCAGACATTTTCAATGTGCCCTTCGTGCAGCTCGAAGTCTACTTCCATTCCCTGATTCCTAGGCTTTGCCAAAATTACAACGCACAACAGCTTGATCTTTTTAGCTTCTCTACTTTAAGTAGTTTTACGCATAGGATAAGATTATTGCTTTCTCCTCCTCCTGAGGGCAATCAGTAATTGGAGTTCACTCTGTTTGATGCCCGCTAAATAAATAAATAAATAAAAACACGCGACCCCAGTAAAGGCGACCTTTTGGGAGTGAGTAAGTGAGCTCGTCGTTGATATGCCTCGATCACAGTGCGTCGATGGTGGACAACTTGGCTACCGTCGCATATAATGTTACAAATAATTTTGAGGGGAAGGTATTCAAGCGTAGGACCACCTTACCGGGAACACCGGTAACAAGACCAAACAAATATTAATTGAAGGCAGATCGTTGGACGAAGAAAACGGTGATAACGGTGATATGTCCAAGATGCGCGACAGCAGAGCCCTGATCCGGAGGAATTATCCTTCACCTAGCTTGGGATCAAAATAGTTGAGTTGTCTCTCTTCCCCATGGGGAAGTGCTTATATGATCGTGATGGGACAGAACAGATCACGTGTCCTACCCTCTAGCTGAAAATCATCTAGGAGTTATTCCCCCAACAAAAGGAGGGCGCCGACATACTCCAGGCACCTCTAAATGTGACGGCAATTCAGCCAGTCACCAGAGACGAGCTGTTGGAGATCTGCGGTAGAATAGGAGACAATAAAGCGCTGGACCTAGATGGAGTACCGAATAAGGCCCTTAAGCTTCCCGTGGAATCAAGACCGCTGGGTTGCTCGAAGCGTGAATGCTTGAGGGCATACTTCCAACGGCATGGAAGCAGCAGAAGTTAATACTTCTGCCTAAGTCTGGTAAACCTCCAGGTGAACCATCCTCATAGAAACCCACATATCTTCTGTGGGGAAAATGTTAGAGCGAGTAATCTATAATAGATTTCTCCTGGCTGTTGAGAGCCAAAGCAGCCTTTCAAATCAGCAGTATGGGTAGCGCATCAAGAGAATCGAGATACAGTGCACTCCATGATCGCATCTATCCAAAACAAACTGCGGAAGGCAGAGAAGAGAGAAAAAGCTAAAATGAACTGACTCCGCTTAATGTAATGTAATACCTTATGGTGGTTCCGCGGGCAGGGAGGGAGTCGGGGGTGGTTGTAGTGGGTAAAACTCCCATACTGACGAGTGTGCCCAGACTAGTGCCTTTTGAAGATTTTCACCTCCTCAAAAAAAAAGAGGAAAACCGACAGACCTTTACTCACAGCTCAATAGCTACCCGCAGTAACGGACGCTCTGGTATGACACCGAAGGAGTACGTTGTCGCCGTGGGTGTCGCACAGAGCTCCGTACATGGTTCACTACTGTTGAACATCATGTACAATGAAGTACTTCCGGTTCCGGAGGAGGCTACCGTGGTAGGCTATGCCGACGGTATAACATTGGTTGTGGTCGCAAAGCATCTCGAAGAAGCTGAGTTATACTCTTGCGAAGCAATTAACACCTGATTAGGGGGCGCTGAACTGGCACTTGCGGGGGAAAACGGAAATGGTCTTCATCGCAAAGCACCAGAATCGGCAATTAAATCGTCACTTCTAAACCGACCATCAAATACTTTGGAGTGATGATAGATACGAAGTTAAGTTTTAAACAACACGTACAATATGCAAATACATGGCAGGAGCACTCGAAAAAGAGCCGGTTGACATACTGGCTGATCCCTACTATCAAGAAGTGGCTGCAGAGGCAACATAGGGAGATTCATTATAATCTCACCCAGTTTCTGACAGGGTATGGGAAATAGCGCCAGACCTCTACAGGTTCAAATTGGACAATTAGTTTTAGTGAGTAAAAATCCCATACTCTGTCGTGCGAAGGCCAGAGTCTTTTGAAGATTCCCCCCGCTTTACAAAAAAAAACAGATAGACAGACAGATAGGTAGACAGACAGAAATGGTCATGTGGTCTCTCTAAAAACCAAATTGGATTTCGAAAGAAAAGATCTACGACCGATGCAGTTTACCTAGTGGCTAACATAGCTAAAGCCGCCCTCGAAGAGGACAAATGTTGTGCAGTGAAAACGCTTGACGTGAAGGAATGCCTTCAATTCCACCAGATGGACCAAAATCCTAGAGGCACTAACTAAATTCGGAGGGCCCAAGTACCTACCGCTAATTATTGGCGACTTTTTAATTGAGAAGCTTCTATGCTGCGATTCAGATGAAGAAGTTAAATCATACCAAACAGCATGCGGAATTCCACAATGATCCGTCCTAGGGTAGCTCTTGTGGATAACTATGCATAACGGAGTGCTGACGTTAGATCTCCCTACCAGCGTGGCCGTGCCGTGCCGTTGAATTTTCACCAATGAAACAGTTTACGACATTAAGTCCTGGCTGGAGAATGCAAGCCTATCGCTCGTAGAACATAACACGAAAGTGGTCCTTATCACTAAGCAAAGGAAGAGTGCATCCATGAAAATCAAAGTTGGGACACAGATAATACATTCACAGACTTCACTCAAGTGTTTAGGCGTAATGACCGACCAACGGTTAAGTTTCAAATTGCATGTGGAGAGTGGAACAACTGGGCATATAACACGGGAACACTACTAGCGAGGATGTTAGCGAATGTGGATCTCCAAGGCCTAGTCGTCGCCTCTTTGTTTCAATGGTGATCAACTCGATCCTACTGTATGCAGCCCCATTGTGAGCAGATACCCTGGAAAAGGAAGTAAATAGATGACAAAATAGAAGCTGCATATCGCTTAACTGCACTACAATATCCGGGGAAGCGTCCTGCATGATAGCAGGGATGATCCCAATTGACATTCTGGTTAGAGAAAGACAATGACTTTATGATCGAACGTATCTTACCGGAGAACTTTTTACCTGCCACCCTCAGTCCGCGCGGAGTACAGCTATCCCCGAGGGGCAGCAAAGGTGGAACGAGTCAGAGAAAGTCCACACAGAAGGACACACAGAATTATAAGAGATATTCGGAGCTGAATCGAGGGCCCCCACCGCGAAGCAGATTTTGAAAGTTCAGAAACTCTTGAATCACTATCTAGCGGAAAAGGTAAATACTCCAGAATCTGGGTCTCATAAGTATGGGGTTGAAAAAGTAATGTGCATATTTCGAGCCATTGCGAGGGTTGGAGCTGTACAATACTCGCCGACATGTATGACAGTATACATCTTTTGTGATTTTCCATTACAAAAATACATATATTACGATCATAACCACCGCGTTTGCTCAGTCAAGTTACACCGAACTTGTCTCAGGAACTCCGCTACCCTGTGATGATCTACGGTTTGAGCAGAATGTTTGTGACGTCGTGAGAGGGTTAGCTTGACACATTTCCTTTATTTGAAAATGTACTCCATTCCATATTAGTTAACGTCATCTACATCCAAAATATAACAGCGGCCCGTTGTCTTTTTCATTAACAAGTAAGTTTATGGTGTTTTCCCAAAGGCGTAATTACGTTTCTGGCTTATAATCACAGCGTCTATGCACAAGACGTTAAACCATTGACTTTGCGTCTAACGTCATAAAAAGTTAACGCCATTTCTGGTTAAGCCCCCTTTAGTTTAAAGGTAATATATCTTCAACACAAATCCCCTTATAATGTTAATGAGTTCCTTTTTCTTTTCCATTGAAAAATATATTTCTGGAATATAAATCAGAACATACCCGCGAAACAACCGTAATTGGTAGGTAAATAGTGAGGGCAATTAATTCAATTAAAATTACATTTAAGCCGTTATTTTCAGACTCCTCATCCACCATCCATCAAGAGCATATCAACTATCTCCAAAAACATGATGGAATCCATTCCCCACCACAAACGCATCCCTCAAACGAATCGCGGTCCAATATTAACAGAACCAATCTCTTTCACTGATTTTCATCCCTGAAAAGATTTCTCCCATAATTTAGTGTTAAAACCCGGAAAACAGATTACATTTCCATGAAATAATTTCCTCACGATTAACGTAAGAGGAGTGAAGTGAACATAAGGATACAATTTCCAAATAATCGGCGTACGTTCGCCTTTCCATATCAGGATTTAAACAAAATAGTAATCAGGCGCTTTCATACGTGCGCATCAACTCATGCAAATGGTACTCATTGTTCTGCAGCCTCATAAGGAGTACCAATAATGATCCTTGCTGATGCTTTTCACCGGATATTTTGCTCCACTTGGGATGAAAAACTGATAAAAAATCCGTTGGCGTTTTGTCGGGGATGGAAAAACTAGTAAGGATTTTTCTGCCATTATTGAAAATGGAGCAGAAAAATTTATAAAATAGCTCACGGATGACGTAAGGGGTGAACGCAGTTCCGGGTGGTTGTGGAATGTTGAAATTGAAATTGTTGAATTCCTTTTGTTGTTAATCATGGTTATTGTGTTGGATGTTTTCGCTTCCGTGACGAAACACAATATTGTGGAATAAATTTCAGTTCAGAGATAAATCAGACGTTATTTAATGCACCCCGCCCCCCACTCCGTGCGTAGCTTAAAACAGAATTGCTCTGACAAGTGGGTTTTATGGTGGCTCCACAGCTGATTAAGCAAAAGTGCCATCACCCCTCCCGCGTATATGACCACCCCCGGAATAAAGATAAAGTTTACTCTGTTTAACGTGGTAACATACCAAATCTCCCTCCCAAACCCTTCACTAAGGTGTGTTTGTTCACCATTTATGTTGAAGCTAACCAATACCCTCCTGCTCCTCTTTCGAATATTATCAACCAACCCAGCAGCAGGTGCTCGATTCGTTCAGAGAGGTTTGGATAGTGGGTACTTTGTTTTGACTCCCCAAACTCCAAATACGGTGACTGCCATGGAAAAGGCAAGGGGAGCAGAATGCAGCTGCCTTTGAGATTCCCAAAGAATTGTTTACCTAAGCTCTGCAGCCTGGCTCTAACTAGAGTTGGTAGTCACAAAGGACGTGTCTGCAGATTTCCCTTCCCCTTCGCAGCTTTGCTAATACTGAATGTAGGCTATGCGAATCTGGTGGCATTGTACCCTACAGGCCAGTCCCCTAAGCAAACTGCCATCGTCCTGTGTGCATTTGACCAACACTAAAACTCTCGCTATTTAGGCTTGTTGCAGGAGGACCAGATCACCCTTGGTTTAGCGCAAGCGGTGAACCTTCATCATCTGAAGGCAACTGCTGTTAAATAGATTGAGTAGATTTCACTCTTCACAGCCGCCAATAGGATACCGTCTACGCCTTTTAGGGTACTGCCAAGAACCGAGACTCATTTGACCAATCCGACAGCCTGCAAATGCTCCTCTATTTTCGCCTAGACGAGAAACCCAGCGAAGGGCGACCTTCAGTGTATCGCTCAAACTGCCCAGCACCCTTATGTCCTCCTGATGTCCCCATTGAGTACAAAGTCTCAATGGCAGCTTGACTGTTAGTCAGAATAATAACGTTGTGTGTGAATCTCGGATCATCCCTGAAATATCGAAACGCTTCTAATATATCTAGTACCTCTGCTTGTAACACAGGCGAATCCCGGAAAACCCCACGGCCCGGCCGCACTGTGCATAGCCGAGAATACTCCCTCACTCGGCTGCAGACAATTCTCACTCCTTCAATAACTACTTCTTCGTTATATTCTAGCAACCTATCGCTGGTTTTACACACTGCATTGGTTGAAAAGACCATCACAAAGTTTCTAATGAAGCTCGACTTGCATGCGTAGCAGCCCACAGTTCTCGTGATACCACGTTTAGGATGTTATTATGACCATAGAGCTTAATTTTTTTAATATTCGAATTCCCATTTTCTGACCGCATTGTACGATACAACCTATTTAATAGGCTCCTCGGCCGAAGGTCTTCTTACAAGCGTAGAAAGCTACACAGGACTTCATAGCCCTTAGTCTGCGCAGTGTCCAATTTAAGGTAGGCTCCAGGATCTTACCCAGATGCTTTATATTACAGGAAAGCAGCTGGAATCCGGAAACCATTGTCTTAGTGACAAGTGGCATCAGCTGCGTTTTTGTTGGATTTATGCCAATTGTACTCACAGGAACACCTTTCTTAATGCGCTCTTCATCTCTGACGCCAATATCACCAAGTCATCAGATTATACGACCACCTTCACCCCGCTCCTGTCTAGCATCCGTAGAATTTCATCTATCAATATCAACCAGAAAACCGAAGAGATAGAGCCACCTTGGGACGTCAATCTACTTCCACCTCCGGTCAAATGGCTACTTTTCAGTTCAAATTGAATTATCTTACTTCTTAGCATGGATACTAAGCATTGCGTACGATCTCACTAACCCTCCTTGTTGACTCTGGTGCTCATGTGGTTGAATGCTGCCTTTATATCCTGAAAGGCAAACAGTCCAACGTCCCCCGTGAAACACTGTCTGTGCCTATTTTTCTTTGAGGTGGCGGTGCCAAGATTTGGAGAAGGATGCCGTGTCTACGATCGCCTCTAAGTGGATATGCAGGGCGCACTGGGACTTTCAACACGAAAACTGTGAGACATATTGGCCGAATGTCCGTTGCGCTTTCAGGAAGAAAACCACACGCTCATATCCCCAGGATTGCGGTACATATCGAAACGAAATACATCTCTGATAAATCCCTACGAACCATAACATAACCCTTTTTATTGCTTCTGAATAATGACTGGCATTATGGCGTCAAGAGCCGGATAAGCTCTTCCTAGCCTCGCTGACAATCAGTTCGTGAACCTCGTTGGGCAGGGGCTGCGCAACTTCCGAGCAGAGTTCTAACCCACTGCTCTCCTCGCTGGTGCTTCTTGAGTAGCCAGAACCTCTGCCTGATAGTTTTGATGGGGGGAGATTGGGACTTATCTTCTTTAGATGTTCAAGAATCCCGTGGCCGGCTTCATAAGGTGGAATGATCTTCTTTCCACCATGCTGGCAATATCTGTGCTATATTTTGCAAAGAACGAGACTCCAAGGGCGAATTCAATACCGTTCACCAGAGCTTGGTTCTTTGGCCCCAGTTCGTCTGTTCTAGTAATGTTACCTGTGAGATCATCAATCATCAATTTTTGATCTTAATGACTTGACTAATCTTCCTCCAATTGTACCTCCTATAGCCCTTGAAAGGATAAGAAATTTCTACTGTGACCTATTACCTACGGGGAAAGTGGAAGATTGAGCTACCGCTGCTGCCACACACCGATCAGTTTCTGTTAATACCAAAATCAGAGAGTGCTTTCCTAATCGCAATGGTAGGCATCAGGTGTTGTAATTCTTCTGGTGGGATTAATCGGTCGCGAAGCAGGTAATCCGACGACATATACATATTCTCCGTTCACACTTACTCCAGTTCGATCACGGTTAGGTTGCAGGAGTTCAAGTCTGGATACAGAAAAGCGAACATGAGCTTCCTTACGAGGATACATGGTTTAGACCTGCCCCAATTAGTGTCTCTGAGGCAATGAAATTAATTGGATTATTTGCTTGCTTGTTGGCATTGACTGGGTCCAAGTCTTCATACATTTTTACGAAATGAAATATTTTGATTTTCGGCTTCATGAGCTTCACGCCTTCTCAGGGATCACTGGCCCTAGCGACATACAAATCAAGAAAGTCCCTGCAGAACTGTTCCTCGTATGTTATTTTGCTATATCGCAGGTTTTTTTTTGGAGTAGAGTACGTGAACGCTTTCATACGTATGCGGTATGCGGTCCGCCATGAGACTACAGTCAGAGAGCTAGCCTGAAACCGTTTTACACATTACTTTGGGGTGGCCTCCTCGCTCTCCAGGGCCAGAGAGCCTTAAGGGTAGGGAATTCCTTTCGCCAAGGTGAGGAGATAGGGGGAAGGCAGTTGCTAATTCAGGGAACCCCTTGCCATCCATTCCTTCCATGGGTCGAGCACAATCTTCTTCGCAACAAGAAGAGCCCAAACGTAATGCGCAAGACGATTTCATCCACAGCGCTTCTCAGCATCTCTCTGACAATGTTGTCCCAAGAGAACTCCCTGCATAAAACTGCTCACGAAAGCTATCCCACCTTCCACAAGGGAATAAAGTATGATCGATGTAGTCCACCACTCCATTGCGGAGCATACAATCAGTTGATCGTACCTTTCCAATCTTGTGCAGCCAAGACTGAAAACCTCCATGCCCTGTTAGAAATTGGGTAAGGAAATAGTCATCCTCACTATGCTTCCGCAACCCTGTCCATTGCTGCTGCGGGAAGCAAAAATGCCTTGCTTCAGGCAAGCGTTAAACACCCCGAGCAGAAAGTCTGGCCGTTGGTGGAACACCAGTTCCCAGACTTCTGTCGGGATACTGTCAGCAATTGGCGCTTTCATTTATTTCATGGTGAGAACTTTCATTGTGAAAAGGGACAGTCCTCGACGCTCTCCGCACTGTTGACATCAACCTGTGCGGGATGTCTGGGGAATAATGCCCGTACAATGTGGTCCATTTGGTCGGTACTTAGTATACGGAATTTCAGTAGAACCGCGATTTTCCGCATGACAAGTTCATAGGCAAGTCACCACGGGTCGTTGACTACGTTCTGACAATCGCCAGCTTTGCTTTAATTTATCGCACTGCAAAGTTTCGTGTTTACTGATCTATACTGTGCGAACTTTTTGGTCGGAACGGTCCACGAGTACATAGAAGACCCGATAGGTTGTCGTTATCAGATTCATCGCTGAATTTACGACAGTGTCTCATCATTACCACCTTGGTGCTTAATATTAAAGTAACTTGCTACCAGAATTCGCCGCTCCGTGCCCAAAAACGGCGTCCTTCAGTGCATCAAGCCAGCGCCGAAAGTCTAGCATCATCTCATTCTGCGTTAGGTAAACGCCAAAAAACCTTATCCGATTTCATCCTTCGCAGTGAACTGCGTTGGCAACTTGAGAGCTGTTGCATTCCAGTGCATGTTAATTTGTAGGATGCGGATTATACTAGTTGCGCCCTAGCCCTAGTGTGCGACGCCTTTGCCAGACGCGCCACGATCCTTGCAGCGAATGCAATTTTGGATTTCGTTACAAGTTTTCGCTTGCTGACCTACCTGACAGCATCTGCGGAATGCTATCCTCCTATTTCCTGGCCTAATTCAACGTGGATTTCGTCATTCTTCCTTTTCCGTATGAAAGAAGCTACTGCTCCATTGTCTTCGGGTTTGGTCTTTTAGCGAATTTCACTGAGGACAAATGTCTTCCCTTTCGTCTGCTCGGTGAGCAGAGCCGACAGTCTAACCCTTCCTCGTTTCTTCGTCTTTTCTGATACTGGTTTCCTATTTGGAGCTTGTCTTTGGACAGACGAGTCTCGAAAGCCGTCGTGTGTTCTTCTCTTTTGTTCTTCTTTGCATTCTTTTCCTGGGACCTTCAAATGCGTCTTCATTGTTCCACTTTTTTCTAGTTCGCTTCGCAGTGGGCGATCCGTTTTGGCCTCACAACGTTCTCAGCGGAATGTGCGGCTGTTTCCGTTGTTCACCCGTCTTCCGCTGTCGTCAATGTTCACCTGTAGAAGGAGATCCGGTCAAATAATTCCTCTAGGAAGTTTTTGACGTTTTTGCTGCCGTTCTTCTGGAGGAACTTTGCCGAACGCATACGTTTCACCACTGCCGTGCATTTTCTGTTGAGCTTTTCCTTCTCAGTTTTAGCTAGGATGGTCGACTGTACTTCCACTCGGTTCATATCCGAATCCACCTGCTCAGGTGTAGCGATTTTGACTGGGGTTTTTTACAGAACAGGGACACTACAGCATATTGAAATTGCCGTTCCCGCACCGGCAGCCGCGTTATTTTGTAAGACTTCCTTGGGTGCCCCTGTGTCATATCGAGTGTTTCAGCCCTCGCAACCTCTTTCGCTGATGATGATATTTCGTCGAGTTTTTTGTCTTTGTTCTCCAGGTGAATCTCATCCGCGCATCGTATGCAGGGGAGTGGGCCCAATAGTCAGGTACGGGTGTACCTTCTTGGACAAAGTTCCTACCCCAGTTTCCTCAGGCATGACCTACGCTTAGCTGATACTGGAACTAACGCACAGATCAGCCCTCTTTCGAGACAATGCAGTCTATTACTAATACCGAATCGACCCTGGCCGCGAAGGGGCCGGCTCCTGATATACTTTGGCAGAGCTAGGCTCGCTTCACCCCATGGATGACGGCAGTGTGCTACCTACGGCTGAGGGGGCGTTAACGCCGGATAGCTGCTAGCCGAGTTACCATTCGCCAGAACCACCTATAAGTGGCTCATCGTCGTATCGTTGAAGGCTTTCGCAATGCGCTCCGTCAGTCGACCGTTTCTGCTTCGATGTCGGCAGAGGTTGCTTGCCTTCCGAGCCCTTGCAAACACTGGTCATCTTGCTTTCCTGCTCGACCTTATCCTAAGGTCGATTACACTTTCAGTTGGTAGGTTTCGCCTTCTGCTCGTATTTCAAGTGTTTGTTATTATATTCCCCAGCAATCGACTCTTATTTAACGAGTCGAAAATATTAACCTTCTTACTCGTCGCGATCTCGTTTAAAATATGGATGGCCTTCTGATACTGGCTCTTGAGCCGAATTCCAGCAGACTTTCCTTTCTTTACTGACTTCCGGCTGTTGGTATCCTTGACAGTCCTCGTTCTTTGGGGGACACCCGACGTAGATGGAAAAAATACTATGGCTGGTGCTCGCTATGTCCAGTGGATTCTACGTTGGAAACTACTAGTCCGTTTGTCACCTCGTTCCCGGAGATCCCTGCTGCTGGTTTCAGCACCTTTGATATTACCCTCGACAGCTATTGTTGCATAGCTGGATGGCAGTACTTCGTGACTGACATCAACACTTCCTCTTTTATTGTGGTCCGATTTTAAATTTTTTTTTAATTTGAATCTATATCTTGGCTAGCGCAGTCCCCAGGCTAAGACACTTACCCTGAATTTCAAAATCCACATACTACAGACTCAGCTTCCCCTTGATCGTGCAGCGCTCGGCGGCATGCGTCATTCTAATTAGGTTTGAGGTCATGTTAGCATCTGTTCCAGTATCATATTAGCATCTTTCCAGTGTTTCGCTTGTCCCTAAAATATGACTTGCAGGCTAACAAATTGTCAGATTTTTATCCCATTTATTGTGCTTTAAAATAACCTGGGACTAATCTAACTTAGATCTTAGTTTCCATTACAATCGAAGTCAAAAGCGCATATTGAACGCGGAATGAACTTCAAGTCTTCAAATTCCGTCCTCTTTCTGCACTTTGTCCCTCGTAAATATTACGTGGTCCTATCCTTGCTGAATTGTTCTCCTCCATAACATCAGCGGAGCCAAGCGAAGAAGCTTCAAAAATCATCCTTCGTTTATCCCGCCCTCTATAAAAAGGATCAACTAAATAAAATTTCCCAAGAAATATTCCAGATACTTTTAATATCTGATAATGTTGCACAGGTTAACTCGCCCGCTCCATTCAAATATTATCCTTATAAGAAGTTAAGTAAAAGTTTCAATCCTGGTCACTAAAAAAGTGTTCCTGTGCAGTTGCTGATCAAGATTATGTGCATAAATAAAGTCTACTGAAAGGAGAGTGCAGATATAAAGTGACTCCTTAAGCTTTATGTACCAAACTTTTCGGATAGTGTCCGATAAAAGATTTCACGAGGATTTTAAGTTGTCGATGGGCAGACAAAAGCGTGTTCATGGAGTACCCATGAAATTTATATAAAATGCAAACAGAGAGTGTACCCGCTTAACTTGAAGATGGAGTTCCTGAAGTTGAGTTGAGCTTAGATATATTTTCACAGAACAATTGTATCTTTTTTCTGAATATGCTAAACGTTTTTAACCGGCACTGATTTCCATCACTACACTTGATCTATAGTGTGCTCTCTCCAGATCCTTATGATTCTACGCAATTGGCTTCCTGTCTTTTTATGAATCAATACTTTCGCAAGACTTCCAGTTCCCAAATTGGAAATATGTTAAGTGGGTCCACCCACCGTCACCACTGAATGAATAAAATCTTGAATTTCTTATTCGAAATAAAACTGAATTGGGTATTTCCTGGTAAAGAAAATGTTATTTGAAATGCATGAAGACATTAGTTCGTTTTCACCGGAAAAACATCAAAGAAACTAAACTTCTGAACTACGCCGTGCCATAGTTGGAAAATTGGTGCTACCCCCACAGACAGAAAAAAGTGAAATGGTTTGGGAATCTTTTCACGTTTCTCCGAATAAAGTGTAACTTTTCACCGAATACACTCACTCGTCCTTTATTTTTATGTTTGGGAATTTTATTGAAGTTGGAATTCTGTTTGAATTTTCAGATTCTTCCAGGATTTCTTTTTGAAATTGGTTGTATTTTTTAAATTGGGTGGTTTTATTTTTGGAAGTTTCTTGGTAGATTTGGAATCACGTTCCGCTAGATACAGGTTTGCAAGTGTAGTGTATCCTGCTGATTTCTAAGTGGGTTTTCAACGAAGCTATGTATACCAGAATAGACATGTAGGCTTTTCGTTTCATCTTCCAAAAATGATCCTATTTTTATCATCCTGTTTTGCTGTGAAATAGTAAACACTAGGTAGTGAAAAAATGCCATTTCTAGTTACCAAGGTATCCAACGTTTCTACAAAAATGGAACTTTGAAAGAAAGCAGACGAATTTGGAGTGAATTTAATCCTTGGAGGATCCTTTAAAAAATGGCCTTTTTTGTCACAATCATAGGTGGCTTTCCTTTTACCGTTCTTCAGTTCATTAGATTTCTTCCTTAAATGCAGTATACGGCCCGGCCCATATTCTACAGAGAATCTGCCAGAACAATTTTGAAAATAGTCCTGGGACGAGGAAATACACTGTATAAGTTGAGGGATAGTCTCATATTAGCCTTACGAAAGGTATATCTCCAAAATTGACTTATCTTTAGAGCCTGGTGCATTTGGACCAGTACCAGAGTGGACCTGTCTGTGAATGTCTGGGAAATCGTGAAACATCATGACAGCGAACGCGAAGTTATCATGGTGAGTTGAAAACCTGAACGGCTCCACTGCGCTTGTGGAACCGGAAAACTCAGCTCCTAACTTAATTGTCGGATGGAAGATCCACCACGGATCGCCCCTTTATTCGGTAGTTCTTTTCCTTCAAGTGCCAATAAGATTGAGGGTCTCCCCCTTGCGTCAACATCCACAGGCCATAATTTGTGAGGTCAGAAAGGTATTAGAAGGAAACTTAGACCGAAATGTCTTTCCAAAAGTGCAATTAATGCCATTAAGAAGGTGATCCAAGCAGTGAAACTGGCTCAGGTACGCAGTCGCTGCTGTCAACGAATGGTACCCCCTACTGGTATTGCCGAAAAGGGGAAATAATCGAAATTTGTATTTGGAGATGTCTCTGAGGCTCTGAAGCACTGCATCATCCTTCTGTGCCTCGGCGATTGCCGAAAAATCGACCGTAGCAGTGATCTTAAGCTCTTAAACGCGTGGCAAAGCGTCTGCAACTACATTATCTTTGCCAAAAACGTGCTGAATGTCCGAAGAAAACTGGTTTATCAAGCTCAGGTGCTGGAGTTGGCGATGGGACGCTTTGACGGGCTTCTCTTGTGGTCCGTGAACACTGTGAACGGCCTACTTTTTAGGGAGCATCGAAAGTAATTTATTGCCATGCACGCGGCTAATAGCCGATCTTAGGTGCTGTAGTTCTATTAAGCTGTATTCAATTTCTTGGAAAAGAAGCTCAACGGCTGCCAGATCTGGTTCACCTTTTGATGAATGCATTGACAAATACGGCTAAGGGTGCATCTGTTTGAGGAAATGACAGGAGTATAGCGTCAGCTAGCTGTCTAGCTCAAAAGCCTAAACGGCCTCCGTAAATCACGCAATAACACGTGAGTCTTTGGTCTTCGGGTCTAGGCAAGTAGGTAGGTAGGTCGCTCGATGTTGTGCGACTTTTGGCAAGATACGACGGAAGAAGTTTAATATGCCCAAAAACCTTTGCAGATCCTTGACCGTTATATATTGTGGGAAGTCGGTAATAGCCTGAACCTTATCTGGATCTGGTTGAATTCCCTCAAGGGAAATCATGTGGCCTAATAAATTCACCTACTTTTGAAGGAATTTACACTTAACTTTGTAATCTGCTGGAAGAATGGTGTAAGCACACTAGCTGGGATTGGTGGTATGGTCTGAACTTTGAGGTTGAGGTTATTGTTATTTGTTTGAACAAAATTACTTGCAGTAGTGGAGCTCGCTGGACTGGGCATGGAAAGAGCAGCCGTACTTAAGGGCAAGGAATTTGATGTTGAAACTGGTGCTGCCTCTTGGTTCAATGTAGCTTCAGCAACAAATGCAATCACATTAATTCCTGGTACTGTGGTTTTCTCGGAAGGACTGAGGATCAGATTTGTAGTATCTGGGTTCTGTACCGTTGGATTGGTTTCGTCGTCCGAGGTCATCAATTGTGGTGCTACTTAGTTTGCTGAAATAACACACTACTATTCATATTAATCCTTTCACATTCACAATCAATCCAATTTCCAAAAACATCAATATTTATATTTCCAAAACAAAAAGTTATTCAATCGACATTCAACTTTTTTCTTCTTGTCACCACAAACTAATCCTCTTTGGTTGCTCTTCCGACCTCGTGGTCGTCAACTCGCTACCAACAGGTAGGTGAGCCACTCAGGCGGATGAATTTCGCTTGTGGATGAATTACGCTACTCTGGTACCGCCACCACAGTACTCCTTGAGACCGTAGACGCAAGAAACGCTTTCAATTCCGTGTGGTGGTGCCACATGCTTGAGGCACCAGAAAGTCGTTTCCGTACTCCAGGCTACCTGTTGCGGATATTGAAGGTCTATTCAAAGGATCGTACCCTACTCTACGAGACCCAGGAGGGACAGCGCAGAATGGAGGTGACAGCGGGTCGGATGTGGGATCTATCCTTAGTCCGGACCTTCGGAAAGCCTTATACGAAAGACTTTTACAACTCGAGATGCGTGAAGAATCACATCTGGCTGAATACGCGGATGACGTTCCGGCACTGGTTATCGCACCCACGGTTGAGCAAACTCAGCGCACACTTTGAATGTTGATGCGGCGAGTAAGCGATTGGATGACTGAACATGGATTCTTCCTAGCTCTGGAAAAAGCCAAAGTCGTTGTTTTGACCAAAGAGATGCTTCCCACAGTCCTCCATCTTCAGTTGGTGAAACCATGGTCTTGTCAAAGCTGGTGGTGAAATCCTCGGCATAATCATAGGCACGAACATGAGCTTCTTCGAGCAGATTCCCCACACTGCAAACAAGGCTGCGGTTTGCATGTTTTCGACTTGTTAGCTAATGTCCAATGTCGGATCTGTGGTAGTAGCTTAATCAATAGTACGGTGAAGTTGACTATTACCCAACCCAACTGCTTAGCGGACATGAGTATTTTCAATCTTACTTGCACACAATGGGGAAATTGCGGACATCCGACTGCTTTTATTACTAGGATATGATGGAAGATGCCTGCCACACCTTTTTCTTGTGCAGAAAGTGGTAGCGCCATCACCATCACCCCTCGATGCAAGGTTGTCTTGCATTCCCAGACATCATATCTGAGACCAGGCTACAGAGCGAGAAGTCGGGCGGTACGTTACACTGAAGGCATTTTTAAGGCGACGAAGAGGAAGACGGATAGAAGAGATACCAGGCTAACTGAGGCTCCTTGAATCCACGAGGATTTGCTCCTATACTGAATAGGCCTGGTTCGAGGTAATGTGTCAAACGGCTCCGGGCTAGAATCCTAGATATTTCAGGGGATGTTTTAGAAGGTAGTTTGTGTGTGAGGAGACCTAACTGATCTATTTATCCAGTAAACCAGAAACAAAATTTCAAGCTACAATATGCCATATTAAGCTTTTCAAGCTTGCGTGTTAAACAAGATCAGCTTACTGTCTGTCTGTCGGTCCACCTATCTATATTTTCGAGGTAAAGGTAAAAATCTTTAAAATACATTTGCCTGGACAGGCTAGTGTGCGGGACTTTACCCATTAAAACCTCCAACTCGTACATCGCGGGGCAGTTAGCTCATTCTCTTTATTATTATATTTCTTCTATATGGAGCATCCATAACTTCATTTTTCTGGTCTCCTCTATTTTACGCAGTTTGTTCTAGATAGATCCGATTATGCTATTGATCTTGTGGTGATGAACGACGAGGAGGAGATCTACGCTTATGTAGATAATATTATGATTGCATAGAAGGATGAAAAGCAACGCCTCAAACACCTCAAAATCGTATTCAAAAACCTCCAGAAGTATATCGTCGTCGAGAATCCTTCAAAGTGCGAGTTTGGTCAGGACAAAGTGTTCTTCCTCGGTAACATCTTCCTCACTCCATCAAAAAATAAGGTATAATAATAAGGTGGAATGCAAGATGGCGAAGCAACTACGCCAGTTCGTCGGTATACTCACCTTTTAGGAAATGCAAACCCCACTGTGCGAGGATTTTAGCTCCCTTTAGACCCACGTGCTGGCGCTCGTTTTTATCTCATGTGCAACACGTCCGACCGGGCGATGGAATAGAAAAATGTTAACTCCTGGCAATCGCTAGGTTTTTCATCACGCAAACTTAGGCCTGCAGAGCAAAATGACAGCACATTCGACCGCGAAGGCATGGTTGAACCCCATGAATTTACAATGTTCATCCGCCACTAGTCGCTCACATTCACCTTCAAGCCAAAACACGAAAAGGCTTGACCCCGTCAAGCTTGGCATCTCGACTACGTAGGCCAGTTCAAGATGGCTATTCAACATGTCCCTAGCAGAGGTAGCATCGTTGCTGACACTTTTTCAAGCCTCGAAATCATGAGAGTTTCAATCGAATATGAGGCGTGACCATCGAAGTCCATTGTAATGCTTCCACCGGAAGAGATCCACTTATCATCACGCCCAAATTCACGTACGTGTGCGGACTGTCACATCGATTAGTACGCAACACCGCCGAGAAGACTACAGAGTGGTTCTTCTCGCCCAACGACCCAATCGAAGAAGTTGCTTTCGGCCAAGAACTTTGTCGATATTTTAAAATGTTGCGACCAGCACCTGACATCGAAGATTTGAATACGGTTACTGCTGGCACGGAAAACCAAAATCTCCCACCCAATGTATAGCGACGTGGCTCTCAACGAAGCCAGTTTCACGTAGCACAGACTATGGTTCCACCATTGGCAGAGGGGTACTGTGGCGATGAACGATATCTGTTGTCACAACTGGCATTTTCTGGACCCTCCCTCCTCCAGTGGTCGTACATCCCCGCAATCTCATACTAATCCTTCTACCATGCTAGAATTCTGTGGATCTGATTTTCTGCTACCAGCACCTGAACTTCTTCTAGAGTTTCCTCTAGGTTCCTCCTTTTTCCCCATCAATCTTAAAGAGCGGAGGAATACGTGCTCTGGGAACTCTGAGACTCCACAACAGTTTGGGCAATCACGTAACGTGCCCACTTTAAACTACAATTAATCCCATGGTGCCGTCTCTGCAACGACTCCTTGATGGTGAAGATCAACGTGTATCTCCACGGACTCATTCCCGACCATCCCCATTGCTTTTTACATGCCCGAGAGCTGTGCATCTCTACCTTTTTACACTCGCCTGTGATAAAAAAGTGATTGGCTTAACATTGTATTTGCTTGTCTTCTAATCTGCCAAGATGTTAACCGGTATCACATCTAGGATTACGAACGTTACATCATTTGAGACAGTTCTAAAGACAGAACTGCCTTGACGAACACTCCACTCAGTTCATGGGCATTACATGAGATATACTATGCCTTTCCTCAAGCTGGACCTGCATTAAGCAAGATCGAACCCACAAGCAACTTAGAAGGATACCGTCGCCATCCTACACTTTCACCATCATTTCTGACAGAGCCAGACTAGCTATGAATGCTATGTCTGTAGCGTAACCCACCACCATAGTACTCTCTGAAACCATAAGAATAAGTACATCTTTATACATGATGTTCTATAGCGGTGGGCTAAGTTTGAAGTCCTTTGAGACACTCGCGGGGACAACTTGTTCCTGGAATCCGCCTCCGAAGTCTTATCGGAACTGCTTTTCATATAAAGAGCTATCCACAATTATAGTGAGATAGGCGAGAATACCAATCTTTACTACGGATTTCCGTATTAGGTTTCGGTTAACCGAATTGGGGGACACCACCACGTAATATTTGCTGGTACTACCCTTTCCACATCGCGCTGAAAGCTGTTTCTGCTCCTCTCTTGCTAGAGAAATAATCTCTGGATGATTTTCAACAAGAGGGTAGGCCGCATCAACTACCTATAAGATGACCGACCTCAACATGTTTCTATAGGCTTTTTCCTACGGTTTCGGTAGCAGACTGATCGAAGGTTGGCCAATTTACCATTCCACCAGTAATGGAGCCTTCTGCTAGGGAACATGCATCTACTAGGCATGTGCGCGTCGAATGCTTTGATTTATCCACGCTTCTATGAAGGTCTGCTCATCCAAAATATTCCCGTTTTTGATCATGGTGGTTCTCTACCCTGTGGCTCCTCTCGTAGTTCAAACCAGATGTCTGGTAATCACTGTGGGTCCTCGCCGACGCACTAGGACATTCAGCACGCCAGTGTACGGCTGATAAACGTCAGGTTTATATCTGGGCAAGACTCCCTATTCCGGAAGGTGTTTACCCCACCTTCGTTTGTCAGAACTATTTTCAAGTGCGCAAAAACTTCTCTCATGCTGTGCTACTTGAACTTGCTTCTTTGCTACCCCACGTGGACGCCCAAATGTTGCAAGCACTGGCATTCAGGTTGGGAGTAGGGCTGACAACCCTACATGAATTGTTGATTTAATTGAGGGAAACGCTCTTTGATAAAGGCCGATAAAGTTTTGGTCGTATCCAGTCTACCAAGATAGCGGAGAATTCTTTCCCGCCGGGGGTGCTATTTGCTTTCTGATTGATTTATTTATCATAATTTAGCAATGCGTTAATGAAGATAATACATAACAAAGATGAGCCTCGAAAACTGGTTGACCATCATCTGTCTATTATGAGAAAGCAAGCATCCCAATTTCCGTTATTTAGTTTTCAGATTCGCCTAATTGCACTGATCAAAAGCGAGTGAAAATTGCACACCTATGCATAATGCCACCGACTATCAATTTACATAACTCGCGATAATTGAAACACTTAATTGCATTATCATTTCTCAGCTTTGATGTCAGCGTCCTAACCATCGGGATCCAGCAGGAGACTTCAACCGCAATTTGCATTCGTCCATAGAATATAATGAAGTTATATCCTGGGGTTCTGTGCTTTCATTTATGCTTGATAAATATGCAATTAAGGAAGAATTGTGCAGCAATTTGAAAAGTGGGAATACAGTTTAGCCATTTTCTTTGAAGGTGGTAGCAGATTTCTCCTTAGTGCGGTTTAAAGTTATTGTCGTTTAGATTAAATTTTTGCTTCAAGAAATTAAAGGGTTTGATCTTAGAAAATTTTGGTCTTTGGCTTGATTATGAAAGCAATTTTGAGGCCACATGCATTCACCCTGATTAACTTTTAGGTCCATCTTCAGGCGAAACTTAATCTCTAGAAACTGTAACAAGACAATTTCTTGACGATCTTAAGCCCTATTGGAGAAGAGGGATGGAATTATTGTCCATCATTCAGGTGAGCACTTGAAGCTTTTTTGTTCACTATCTGGGCGTCGTCTATTTGTATGTTCATAGCTCCTAGTGTGCATGCATGAGGCATGTGGCACTATTCATTTTATATGATGTGATTTGGCCTAAGAGTATGATAAACTTACCCGAAACTTTGACCACTACAACTTCATTAATAATGGTGGGATTTGCACCAAAGTTTCCAGTATCGCATCAAAGATAAATTTAAAGGGAGTTTATAGTAAATTTATAAGACATAATAATATTTTATTATTTACTTTATTTGAACGAATCCCGGGGGTGAGGAAAAGGTTGTGAAGAAAGAAGATATAGAGGATAGATTAAATGATCATCCAAGTTGACTATGGTCAACCACAAGCGCGGAGTTATCCCAAAATTCAAAAGAAAAAGTGATAGAATTTGGCCTTGCAGATCCACTGAAGAGTACCGTCGACCGCGCTTGCAAACAAATGTGCCAAGAAGGCCCAGGAATATACAAGATCCTTTTGACACTTCAGTCTGTTACATGTACAAATTTAAAGGGTGTACATAGTGCGATAGGATCGCACCCGCATTGGAACACATATATATCCGTAGCAATGGAACAATGAAAACTGGAACGGGTAAATTATTGAAGAAAAAAAATTTATTGACAATTGCGATATATTTCGGCAGCAAGAAGAATCTATTCCTTGGAAATAATTGCCATTTTATGCAAACCTCCCTCACAATTCTTTCTTTACTGCTGGGTAACTTCAAATCAGTACCGGACAATAATTCGGAGTCCCCTTTGATATTTATACGGTATGCTTTGGGTGGTTTTCCAAGGCAGGGATTTAAAGATCCACGGATTATCCACTGACGGGCGACAGGCCTAATACAGGATAGTTGGGTACTGACTCGAGGAAAGACAGCTCATAATTAAGAGACCGCTGATACTAGACAATATTTTAATGCCTTATTGCGATCTTTTTTCAGATTTTTCAGTTAAGTGGCTTTGAGGATGGGTCCTTGACTTCACTGTGCACATTTCAACCCTCAATTTTCCTTTTTGTGGAGCCTTTTTCCCGTTCACAAGCGAGGCTTTCAAATCCCTCTCCTCCCCCCGTTTTAAGTGAATCAAGCCACTATTATTTCGGCCAGCTTTTTGGTCACTTACAATCGACTTCACGTTTCAACAAATATCAAATGTCATTTGATGGCCCAAGGGACAATAGGTGATCAAAAATGCACACAACCCTTTTACATGTACGGAGAGTCTTTCGATAAACTAAAATTCCTTAAGGTATTGAAGTCTTCCTTTACATAATTTCTTTTCCTCAGTTCTCAGATACTGAATGGATCGCTTCCTGCAAAGTTAAAAGTTACACCATTAGTGTTAACGGCTGTTAAAGAGCTTCTTCCTTATTCATTGGGATCGAATACTTTAGGAAGTTTGAAGGTATGGCCTTTGCACAATGGCTCTATTTGAAAAATTCTCGCCGTGTTGCGCGCCCCCACCCGGAGCACCTCACGTGCAAAACAGATCACAGACAGCCCCTTGTTCACCCAGGTACTCTCCGGGGCTAAAAAGAAGGATTGTGCCAGCAATACGCCGGGTGAGAAAAACCTCTGTCCAAAACTAATGCGGACTCGAATGAAGGAGCATCAATAGAAAAGGCTGAAAGTCGAAGGAGAACTAGACCGCCAGCTCTGCTTATTAAACCGATGGAAGACAAGACCTTACGGAAGTCCTAGGCGAAATGCATTTTCGGATCAAGCCCAAATCTAACGGAACAGAAGTGTCTTCGATTCAGAACACGAAATGAGGTAGAATCCACGTCTAAAGAGGCCCGAAGACAACAAAGAAAGGTTAGCCGGTCAAAAGGTTACTGGGAGAGAAAGATTTGGATTCTAGCCTAGACCCTATGTACTCTCTATAAATTTGAAATCTTGACTGCCTCACAGAAAAAAAAGGGAGAAGTAGCCATCGAGCGCGAACGGCTGGAGGTTACCAATGCCAGAATTGGTATCACCTTTGTGAACCCGCTAGGCCAAAAACTCGCTGTGGTGAAAGTTGCCAAGCAATACGCTAGTAAACTTCTTAACGGAGGGAAAATCAGAAATGGTTTGGTAATATGTTTGACAGGAATTCGGGCGCCCCCGCCAAATGTGGCAGTGGTTTGGATTATGAACTTTCGTCTGCCGGAGTCCTGACAGAAGCACAACATGCCGCAGATACGGCCATGTAGGCCGTCAAGAGAAAATCCGCAAAAGGCGAATATGCGAGTGTGACCCATTATATCAAAACCTTGAACTCATCAGTGAACAGAACCGAAACAAAAACCCAGCTTCATTTCACCCCGAAATATTAGCGCTGTCATCTGGGTTCGGGACGACACCCTCCTTAAGTTTCTTTCCCAAGGCTGAGGGAACGGTTTTGTGCGGATTCGATGTTTAGGAGCAACGTTTTTCAACGTCTATCTAATACCGAATGAGACGCTGCAAGATTTTCAACGAAAGCTCGTTGGTCTACAGTACACTATCTTGGGCAAGGAGGAGCGGATCCTGTTTGTTGGTGACTTCAACGCCAGGGCATCTGGATAGTGCATGCCTCACTCAGACTCCAGAGGGAAACAAATTCTTGAAATTATAGCAAAAACAGGACTCGTATTTTTGAACGCCGGATCCACTCCAACGTTCTGGCGCCAAGCTGCGAGGGGACATTCCCGACGTAACCTTTGCCTGGGAATCACTGCTCACCGGTGGAGTTGGAAGTCTTCTCGGCAAGTGACCAGCAATTTATTGTCTTCGAAATGGTTAATGCACCACCCCGGCGCTCTTTCTGTGCGTGGGGCGTGTCAAATGTGGACACCGGGGGATTTGTAGAAGTTCTTGGAGTATATGGGGCAACGCAGGGTAGCATTCCTGGAGTAATGACGCTGCAGCTGACACTGTCGTAAATTCGGTTATAAACCTTATAACGACAGCCGACGTTTACAAAGCTCGATACTCTATGAGACGCTAGAGGGTGAGAGGAGGATGGAGGTCACGTAGGGAGTAGCGCAGAGATCTATCCTAGGACCAAACCTCTGGAATGCTTCCTACGTGCCAAAAGAGTCGCGCCTGGTCGGCTAAGTAGACGACGTTGCAGCACTTGTCAGAGGACTCACTGTCCAGCAGGCCAGGTGAACGTTGATGCGACGTGTAAGCGGGTGGATAACTGTTCATGGTTTCAACTTTGCACAGGAAAAATCGGAAGTTGCCATCCTGACTAAAAAGAGAATCCCGACCCTGCATTCCGTATCGATTGATGACGAGTTAAGTATCTTAGACCAACACTTGACTTTAAAAATAAGCTTTTCCGAGCAAATCAAAGTAGCAGCGAGGAAGATTGCAGTTAAAGTTTAGGCCTTAAGTCGACTAATGGAAAACCTTGTGGGCCCTACAGGCGACATCTTCTGATGAGTACAATGCTAGCTGCTCTTGACAAGCAGGTATCTCGTAAGCACCTTCCACAAGTACAGACGCGAGGAGCGTTACTGGTGAAGCCTATCTAGCGCATTGTCGCTGAACTGGCTGTGATGGTAATCGCCCTTCTTGCTAAGAAGCATACAAGCGGAAGGGAAGTGATTTGCCCTGAAAAACGGCAACTTGCGTTACTAAGTAGCAACAATCTTAGGAAAATGAGACAAACGGGAGGTAAACTGCGCGGCTGATTGGCTGAATTGTAAGCATGATGGGAGGCACTGTTTTCTCGTCCAACTCTGTGAGCTAAGTGAGCATTCAGGTTTTCAGTCTGTGGATGGTGGGACGGTATTCATCAAAAACTTTATTTAAACACGGGGGATCTCTCTCCAGACGTATCAGGATGCAACCCTGGCATTTAAATTGAAGGGATGTTTTTTTAAAAAAAATATAAATAAAAGACCAAATATTTTCAATTTTTTTACGTAGTCATTTTTTTTGCTTCAGGGAGATTTGTTTTAACTACTTTTTGAAGATGATATCGCTTAAATGTTGGCCTTTGGACTTGATGGACAAATTGGTCCTTTTTTCGGCGTTTTGCATCACTTTGGCCAACGTTTCAGGCGTAATGGCGGCGATTTCGTTTCGCATGTTGTCCTTAAGTTGAGCCAGAGTCTCAGGCTTTCCAACGTATACTTTGGATTTTAAATAGCCCCACAAATAAAAGTCCGGTGGCGTTAAATCTGGAGAGCGCGGTGGCCAGTCAAAATCACCATTTGTCGATATTATGCGACCAGGAAACAATGGGCGCAATAAATCCATTGTAGCACGAGATGTATGGCATGTGGCGCCATCTGGTTGGAACCAGAAGTCCTCCAGATCATTTTCACGAACAATCGGCATCATAAAATCGGTTATCATAGCTCGATAACGGTCGCCATTGACGGTTTCGGTAGCACCAGCACCATTTTCAAAAAAGTGCGGCCCAATGATCCTTGTTGCACAAATGCCGCACCAAACTGTGACTTTTTGTTCGTAAAGAGGCTTTTCATGAATTATTTGTGGGTTTTCAGTGGCATAGAATCGACAATTCTGTTTATTTACACCTCCAGACAATGAGAAATGTGCCTCATCCGACATAATGATTTTTTGCCAAAAGTCACTTTGATTTCGAGCCATTTCCACAACCCATTTGCCATAATTGACACGACGCACATAGTCGGCTGGGTTTAATTTGTGTGCCATTTGAATTTTGTACGGAAATAACTTCAATTCCTTAGAACGGCGTTTGGTCGAAGTTGTTGGAGTGGTATCAACACTGGCTTGAACGAGCGCGATGTTTTCATCGGAGCGTGATGTGCGCATTCTGGACGCGTGGCTTGCATCATTAAGATTGCCGTGATCAATAAACTTCGCGTAAAAACGTCGTATGGTAACGTCAGTCGGTGCAGTTTTCACTTTCTTTATTTTTCGATATTCACGTTGTGTTTGCACAATTGAGAAGTTATTTTGAATGTATAGCTGTACAATTTCAGCACGTTCTTTTGGAGTGTATCTGTCCATGGCGAAAAATCTCCTAAGACTGACGTTTGTAACGCGGTATTTGATTAGTCGATTTGACAGTTCTGTCAAAAGTTATAGTGCTGCCAGATGCCTTCAATTTAAACTATATGTCTGTACTATATGTCACTCTGCTGTAAGTGTAGTAGTGTACTTTGGTAAAATAGTTACAGTCGCTATAGTGAAACCTATTATGGCAAGATCCTTTTGGTTCAAAGCCACAATTTTTAAATAAAGGACTTAAGAAAGTTTTCAAACCTGAGGTTGGTATTACCAGCCTCCTTGCCATCTGTTTTAATGTAATCACATATAAAACAACGAAATTGATGGTGTTAATTATAAAAATTTGAGTTTGGAAATTATATATGGTTGTTGACTATCGAACCTCCCTATGAGTAAGGACAAAATCAGAGAATCAACATTTCAACTTTTTCATCCTTTGCTCTTCTCTTGGATTTCCACCTAAAAGAAGAATTCAATCTCCTTCCTATAGCCCATAACAGGATAACTTCCATTTGAATGCGGAAAGTTGGCAGAACACTACCTTCATTACTTTGCCATCCAGAAAAGCGAGTGCTTTGCTCGTAACGAGAGTCAGATTCATTCAGTCTGGGAGCATCCTTTTCCTCATTAGTACCCCCATCACACGGCACGCTACACTAATAGTGTTACTTTCGTCCGTACTAAAGAACAATTCCTACTTTAACTCCGGCTGAAAAGTCAAAAGCTTCCACAGGATGAGCAGAACTAGTGGTGTTGATGGCTCGGGGCTTAGGATACTTAAGAACATCATAGAGAGGTTGCACACAAAAGCCCTTGGGAAGATCCAGCCACTGTACACAAGATAAACTATCAGCCGGTCAGAGTGATGATTGCCATTCACGTTTCTCTTTACCAAGGATAATCCTAAAATCCTGCTTAGGGTTAAAGCAATAAATTTCTGTTGATTCAGCTCTAAGGATAATCATTCAACGTTTTGTTTTCCCGGGCGATGGTATGTCTTTCCGCTCTTCATTCGTGCATATGAGCGTTCGTGTTTCGATTGTGGTCCTTCCACTGCGTTGCGGAAAGACTGTACGCAAGCTTCAGGATGAAGTAGGTTCATTTCGTGAATCCTTATTGTGGGATTTCCTGAAGAGTTCGATCATCCTCTGGATGTTCTGGGTAATAAATTCCATTCGGGCAACGTTTGTTTCTGGCTGACTTGCTGCTTTGTTTATGATGGGGAATTATTCGGGACGTTCAGGAAGGCAGTCAGTATGAAATATGTCAGGTGATATACGTAAGTGTACATGTCGAGATGATACCTACCTTTCTGGTGTTCTTTTCGGATGTCGCAGAGGGGAGCCAATGGATGAAGGTTTTGTGGAGATACCGATAGAACTATAAAGTCCCTAGCCCGACAGAAGACACCAAACTATTCAACCCGATCCACAATCAAATACAAACCAACTGACTGAAGTAAGTCCTGCACAGGATAGTCAGAAAATAAATCCTTTTTATCTGAACTGTTGTATCCTTTCATTATTTCAAAATAAACTGCCATATCTTCGTAGCTTCATAATTTAGCAATTGGAATTTATACTGCCCTATCAGACCCTCTCCAGACCACTCCTAAGGATTCCAAACGAGCTGGACGAAGCAAATTCCATCAAAAATTTCCCACAGACCACCCCTCAATAATAAGCGATTCCTTAGACTGTAACATCTTTTTTCCAATGCGGCGAACATAGAGCGACACACTCTGGAGCTCGGTACCCTAAAAGGATTGAAAATGAAAAGGATCCAAGTTCCTCCACGTAGACACCCGAACACAGGCAATTGCGGTGCGGTATTCCAATGCGGAAACAATTTCAAGAATTTTCCTTTTGTGCACTGGCAGCATGATATATGTACATAAGGATAACCCACATGCACAACCAGGACATAGACAGTACCGAATCTAAAACACAGCAAAGACTGCGAAAAGATTCTTTTCAACAATTCAACGGAATTTTCAAGCAATTTGCGAACAGGAAATTTAATGTTGTAGTTTGTTGAGAGGATAATCCTTTTTAGGGCAAACGGCACGGTTCCTTCATATATTTATAGCCCCGTCATGTTCGCAGGACTCTAGAGGTGGGGGGTGATAGCGGTTCTAATATTTTGCCGACTATGGAACAAAGATAGAGTTTGGGGTTGGAGGTGGTGTATTTATTTGTTGATTTCTTGTTGTTTGATTTTCATGACCTTGTGCAGGATATAGCGATGGAAGAAAAGTTTAATACATATTTCGAAACTAGCCGGCGGCAATGAACAATAATTTCCCAGATTTTTGATTTATTGCCTTTATATTAATGTTTTTCTTGGAAGAAGTATTCCCATGGGGAAGGAGCAAGCAACTTTTCCGAGTTTCTTGCTGGCGCATTTTTGGTTGCTATGTTGGACTGAATCGGGTTTGGGGGAATTGAATTTGGAATAGAAAACTGAAAAATTTATCCAATCCGCCATGTGCTTATCAAAATTTAATGTTAATTAATGGAATTTTCGCTGAAATTTGGAGGAACTGATAGGGTTCACAGGATTATTCATTTTGTAGCATTTGCTGTTTTATTATATACGTTGAAATCACTTCTTAAAGTACATGGAAAAGACAACTTTTTTTCCTGAGTTATGCATCTGTGGAGTTTCACGAAAGTTCAACATGAATCCTTGCCAAGTAGATATCTTCGAACACGGAGGAGAACCAACTTTCCAATTATAATCTCAGCACAAATACTAATGATACAGCTCCTAATTAAGGTAATCCAACTCGAATTTATGCCATGTTCGTAGGGCTGTCCTGATCATGGAACCTCTGATAAAGCTTTGTAGTCGAAGTGAGTCCAGATAGGTCACCTGATCATCCTCTTCAAGAACAGAACAAAAGAGGTGCGTTCATTGGATTTACAGACGGTAGTAAGATAGTAAGGGTACTTCATATGAATGCTTTTCAGAATCCATTCCTTCGTTCGCTCGGGTGGACATAGAGGCGATACTTCCAGCTAAAGTAAACTAGGACAATCTTATGATAAATTCTTCAGACTAATCTCCTGGCATTCAACGAAACGATAAAGCTGTATGGGCTCAGCTTTACATTCCCTTTTTTAGCGGACGAGTTTTCGGTATAGAAAGGACCGTTGGAAAAGCACAAGAATTGAAGCAACGTATGGCATACTGGATAACCAAAGTCATCACTGGAGTACCAGATGGCGACCAAAGAGCCAAACTCAAAATTTATCCGTACTGATATCATGAAGCGTCTTTCAACTGGGTACATATATTAAGTAATTCATCGTGTGATCAAGCTCTTAACACCTACTACAATATCTTCTCTGATCTCCTCTCCTGTTATGTCCCTTCTTCCCCTCCCTGCCTACGTTCGTACCAAACTTGTTTCACAACGGAACTTGATATTAACATTCGCTTGAAACATACACTGCGGAAGAAGTTTCGGGCTTCTAAAAATGACGCCGACCTTGCTCACTTTAAGGCTATACGATCTACTGTGAAGTCAATGGTCAGAAAAGCGCGTAAAAGGTACCTTTTGGGCGTCGAAGCCGCCCTTGCCCGCACTAACTTAAAACCCTTTTAGTCTCCCGCAAGCAACTCTCGTAATCCAACTACAACAAAAGTCTAGACGAATGCTACTTTCCCCGTCTCTGGAAAGAGGCCCTTATCATTCCTATCCTCAAGAGCGGACACCCTTCCCTTACTGTGAACTACCGCCCTATTTCTCTTCTCTCCTCTTGCTCCAAAATCCTAGAAAGATACGTCAACGACTGGTTGACCGCGCACTTCGGTCACCTCATTGTCAAAGAGCAGCATGGTTTCGTGAAACATAGATCAACGGCTTCAAATCTTCTGGTCTTTACCAACTTTGTTGCTAAACACTTGAATTCACGACAGGAGGTACATGCTGTTTATACTGATTTCTCCAAAGCCTTTGACACCGTTGACCATAACATTCTCCTCTCTAAACTTTCTTCGCCAGACTTCCCTCCCTCAGTTATCTCCTGGCTTTCCTCCTATCTCTCATACCGTTCCTGCAAAGTTTCTTTTCATGGTCACTCATCTGGTTCCTTCTCACCTTGCTCTGGTGCTCCGCAAGGCTCTATACTTGGCCCCCTACTCTTCCTGTTGTTTATCAATGGCCTCGCCTCCATCCTCACCTGTCCGTATTTGCTTTACGCAGACGACCTTAAATTGTTTGCCTCTGTTTCGTCTCTATTGGACTGTGCTCTCTTACAATCCAACCTTGATAATTTAGCCCGTTGGTGTTCGGTCAACAAGCTAACACTGAATGTCAACAAATGCCACTGGATCCATCATTCTTTTCCTATTCTCTCAATGGTCAACCCCTTTCACTACTGACCTCCTTCAAAGACCTGGGTGTAATATTCAACGATAAACTTCGTTTCAATTCCCACTTCGTTAACATTATCAATAGAGCTTCCAAGATGTCTGGTTGGTTGGTTGTCTGGTGGACTTTACCTCAATCCAGTCCTCCTTAACACTCTTCAATTCCCTTGTCAGAAACATCCTTGAATATTGCTGTGTAGTCAGGTCCCCCTGCCGCATCCGTGACGGCCGCGCTCTTGAAGCTGTACAACGCAAATTCACCCGGTCCCTCTTTTATAAAAAGAACCTTCCACGGGTTGATTACCCGTCACGACTCCGCACCCTCAATCTCCCCTCCCTACAGCAACGCCGTATCTTCCTTGATATGTGTACTCTTTTCAAACTCTGCAATGTTTTGATGGACTGCTCCGCCAACTCGGATATTACTTTCCGTATCGCCTCGTCTCATAACACACGTAATGCGGACATTTTTGATGTGCCCTTCGCCGAGCTCGAGATTTACTTTCACTCTCCGATCCCGAGATTTTGCCGGTCCTACAATACCCTACAGCTTGGTTCCTTTGACTCTATGTCCCTCTCTAGCTTTAAGCGCAAAATATGCCATTTACTTGCTCCTCCCTCTGAGGACAATATGTAATAAGAAATTTGCTTTCTGTGTATTGTCCTCATTAAATAAATAAATAAATAAAAAAAAAAAAAACATACCCAGCCTTCCCCTGAACTGTGCTAAAATTCATGCTGAACTGGTATGGGAATGGCAGTAAAACTTCGAAACCTTAGCTGCCAAAAATAAGATAACGTTGAAAAGGACTTTGGAGTATAAAAATGTAAATGGCGTTAAGATGGACTAAAAGGGACCCCGTTAGTCCAAAAATTTTAATTAATAATATATTAGCCATTCGGCTTACGGCCCACTCCCATCTTTCGACCAATTTGTTGATCCTTCTCCGATGAAAATTGGCCCGCTTGGTGTCAACGAAGTTGTTGAGTTAGTATTTGACGCCCTCTTCTTTGTAAAAGGTAATGCTTCTCATTTGGCTCAACCCAAAATCTGAGAGAAATGGAAATCTATTGCCTGAGTATGATAGATGCTGAGAAACCAAACGACTTTCAAGAATGGTTGGTCATCTTCACTCCATTTGGTTTGGTTTGGTTGCGGAGATTCCATCCGTCTGAACACTCATCCATGATTTCGCGCATTCGCTGACAAACTGCCGTATTTTCAAGACCTTGGATCTGGCCAAGGCGTATCAGCGAATCCCTGCTGCCCGAAGACATATCGAAAATAACTATCTGCAGACCTTTCGAACTCTTCGAGTTCACCCGGATGACATTTCTGTGTAACGCTGCGCAGACATTTCAGAGATTCATCCACTCTGTCCTGCGAACTTAAACTTCTACACCGTTTACATGGATGATGTTTTGGTCGCCTCTTCTTTCGAATTTGAATATTTGGACCATCTCGAGTGCATTTTTCAACGTCTCCTTGAGGCCGGACTCGTTCTAAACGTTGAAAAATGCGAATTCCTACGAAAGCAGGTGACATTTCCCGGCCACATTATTACCCCTGACAGAATTCAACTAGACCCAGACAAGATTGAAGCGATAAAAAACTTTCCCTTGCCAACCACAGTGACGGACCCGCGGTGGTTCTTGGGCATGTTAAACTTCTATCGTCGTTTCTTGCTCAAGGGCGCCCATCACAAAGCGATCCTCGACGCTTACTTGTGTGGGCCCAAAACATAAAATTCCCGCGAGGTTGCGTGGTCTACTGAGGCCGTCCAGGCGATTGAAACGATCAAACAACAGCTTGTTGATGCTACACCATTGGCATTTCCTCGGCCAGATGCACCCTTAGTTGTATTCGTCGATGCCTCAGAAATAACGGTAGATGCCGCTCTTCACCAGATAGTGCATCAAACTTGCTTACAGTTGAGCTTCATTTCGGAACACCTCAACGCAGCTCAACATAACTCGTCCAAGATCGTGAACTGCTCGCCGCGAACCTCTCCAGCAAATACTTCCGTTCCTCCTTTGTTGACTGCACCCTTTCAAACTCGACGTTTGGGGCGGACCCAAATGAGTCCCCTTGTCGAGGCTAAACCCCTTCTCCGAACCAGTGGATGCTCCAAAAACGCGGATGGGAAGCGTCAGCTTCGCCCGGTAACCCTATTGGTGGGATCACGTCCCGGATTCCTCCGCTGAACCCGCGTAGTTTCAGTTGGAGGCGGAGTGATGTGGTGACACATCAGAGGCATGACCCACGACTGCATTGCCGTGTTGTACTGCCGCTGCCACGGGTGGCGACCTGGCACGAAACCTAGCACACAAACCTCCTTCGCCCTCGATTGAACCCGCGGCGTAAGCCATCAAAAAAATAAAGGGTTGTACATTTGATAGCAAACGATTACAGAGCGCTAGGAAACGTGAATTGCCATTTCCAAACCCCTTTGACAACTTCTACAACATAGGACTTAGCATTTACGTGAAGCAATATGAATACACCTTGTCGATCGGGCCCCTTCAATCGAATTGTTTCATTTACGCGGTGGAGCTGGGCAATGTAGAGCTTCATTTGCAAAGCTGCTTGTTTCTTTCAATCACTTACAAATGAACTCGACCCTTGAGAGTGATCCTGCTACTTTTATCTGGCTTCACACATTAGTCAGGGTCAGCCTAGTCAGTCTTATCAATTTCGTCGGGATACCGAATTCTCTCATGGCCGTGTACAGTTTCACCCTGGCTATGCTATCATAGACGGCTTCAAAGTCGCTGAAAAGGTGGTGCAACTGATGTCCATATTCCAACAGTTTTTCCATCGCTTGCTGCACAGAGAAAGTCTGATCTGTTGCTAATTTGCCTGGAGTGAAGCCTCTTTGGTATGGGCCAATGATGTTCTGGGCGTATGAGGCTATCTGGCCTAGCAAGATAGCGGAGAATATCTTATAGACGGTATTCAGCGACGTGATACCTGCATAACTGCTGCTCTGTGTCATATCTCCCTTTTTATGTATGAGACAAATAATGCCTCGTTGCCAGTCGTCAGGCATTGATTCGCAGTCCTTTACCTTGGGCACAAGTTGATGAACCACTTAGTGTAACTGGTCGCCTCCATGTTTAACTAATTCAGCTGTAATTTCATCGGCTCCTGGCGACTTATGATTTTTTAGCTGATGAATAGCACGGACTGTTTCTTCTATACTTGGTGGTGGCAGTATTTGTCCGTCGTCTTCAGTTGGCGGGACCTCCAACTCGCCGATGTTCTGGTTGTTCAGTAGCTCATGAAAGTACTCAACCTGTCGTTCCAATATGCCCATTCCGTCGGAAATCAGATTTCCCTCTTTGTCAGAATGAGCATCGAGGTGTATAAGGCTTCATCCTGCTAACTTGTTGGTAAAACTTCCGCGCCTGGTGCGGTTGCTCCCGGTACTTTTCAAGTTCACAGACCTGTTGGTTCTCCCAGGGTTCCTTGTTCCGTCTGTGAAGTCGCTTCTTCGCTCGACGGAGTTCGTGATAAGTCTCTGCGCGTGCCCGCATTCTTTGAGAATGAAACATGACTCGGTACGCACCATTCTTTCGTTTCTTAGCTAGCTTACACTCATGGTCAAACCGTTCTGACTCCTTTTGCGGCTGGGGCCAAGTATGTTTGTGGCCGTATCAATGATAACGTTCTTCAGGTGATTGTGAGGATCATTTGTTGATGCTTCATCTCCAAGTATGATTTTGGTATCATATCTGGGACAGGCTTCATGTTATGGTAGCAATAAAGTTTCGCAATTTTCAGGCGGCTAGTTCCCAAATTCTATCTCTTTTAGTCGCCTCTTATGATCAACAGGGAAGACTTTGAGTGCTTTCTTAAGTACCAACTCAAGAGATACCTCCTGCCTGTACTCTTAAGCTACCCGAGTCTTTTTCACCCTTGGATAACTTACGTTCCCTAGAGGAATTCTCGCCTTGAAATCAGACTTCCACTGCATTCGCTTTGTTAACTTGGCTTGTGAAGTCTTATGTTGTTCCTTAAGTCTCTTAGGACCCCCGTTCGCTTTAAGGTCGTTTTCAGATGCCGGTTTGCCGCCACGGTGTGATCCCGCCAATGAGGGTCGCCGGGCGAATCTGACATCTGCATGTTTTGTGCCATTGAGTTGGGTCTTTCTCCTAACTCGATTACCTCTAACTGAAACGTGCTTTTTCTCATCTATGCTCTTGTTTGTCGTTCTCCATCAGTTATGGTCCTCACGGTGGATCATTGTTCGACTGGGCGCTACTGTCTTACCGTCAAGCCTCCTGTTTGTTTGACATATCTAGTTTGAGTTCAGTATGCAGTCGTGCGTGTTTGTTATTTTACCTTTTTTCTATTCTTAGCTTCGTTGTTATTCATCTTGCTGCTATGAGTTTGTGGATCGACATATAGCTCTCTAAAACATGGTAATGTCAAACTTACTCACTGGATTTGGCAGATATAAGCATGGTTCCATTCGAATACATGCAATTTTTTATAGTAAACTGTCTAAGAAGCGCGGAGTTGTGCACATTTTTCAACTCCCCGGTCTATATTTTCGTTAGAATACGGTCCTCTCATACAAAATGTAGCTTATCACATGGTCTTGCTAAATAAGGTGCTAAGGTTTGCGAAAAACAATATGCGCTTGAACTTGCCCTGCAGTTATACTATCAAGATGCATCTAGCATCTTCTTGGTAAAGTGAATTTGACTTTTTTGACCATAGCTCCTCCTACACTCATTATTTTACCTCAGATGGTACAGGGTGCGGCAGCATAACTTCCTTTTTTCAAAACTCAATAAAAACTATTGTATGCATCGGAAAATATTTATTTATTTTTTATAATGTAGGTACATGTCTAAAGTTTTTATTTACATTGTTTTGAAGATCAAATCTGTTAGGTGACGTCCCCCATTTGTCGTTTGTCATGACTCTTGTTAGCATAGCAGGTGTTATGTTGGCAATTTCTTCTTAGATGTTGGTCTTCAAATCTTGTAGGGTTTTTGGACGGTTCACATAAACACGGGATTTCAAAAAACCCCATAGAAAAAAATCACAAGGGGACAGATCGGGAGAGCGTGCTGGCCATTACAAATCGCCTCTAATTGAGATAAGGCGCTCTAGAAAGTGTTCCCTGAAAACAGCCATCGATGCTCTTGAAGTGTGTGCTGTTGCACCGTCTTGTTGGAACCAAGTGTCCCCCAAATCCAAATTTTCTAGCCGTGGGAAAAAAAATTCTGTAGCATGTTTACATACCGGTCCGAATTCACTGTCACTGTAACCTCATTTTCCTCAAAAACCAGGGACCAATAATTCCAGCTGAGGAAATTGCACACCACACTGTGACTTTGGGTGAATGCAAAGACTTTTGATGCAATTCTCGAGGGTTGGTGTCAGCCCAGTAGCGCATGTTTTGTTTGTTAACCGACCCACACGACGAAATGCACGCTGTTTTGCAATAACCGAACATCCGCTTGAAAAGTAAATCTCAACGGCAAAGGCACGCTCCTCACTATTCCAACGCATGATGGCGACTGAACCGTGTCGGAACAAAACTTTACAGTATCCCCTCTTGAACGAGACCATTAGCGCTCCGCTATGACATCAAGTAACTGAGTGGCGCGCATTTTAAAAAAGGAAGTTATGCTGCCGCACACTGTATATGGCGGTTAGAAATAGTTGCAGACTATAAACCTCGGAAACTGAGTTGCCTGTGCTGGGTGGGAACTTCACAAAGTTTGCTTCGTATTTCATTTCCCATCCTACAATACTGTACCTCCTGTCGTGTGTTAATTAAGGTCATTGTGACAGTGCACTAGTACTTGAAATGTGACTTACTTTATTATCATGTGGCTAAATGTATGTCTTGTAGAAAATAACCTTTTCAGAGCAAAATATCTTAGAGGTTTTTTGGTTCGAATGGTACTTAACAACGCCCAATAGAGATTCCTAACTTCCGCTTCCTGGCTAGTCTTTTCGGATCCAGAGTTACTAATCCTCTTGAGATGTATACGTAGAGATGGTACTTATCAAAGAATATACGGCATAAGTACGCAGGAATAACTCGGGTTAGGATCTCATGTGTCCATTGAAGAATACAAACGACTTGATCGGGGACTGAAAAGTCGAGCACCGATGACTGTCGTATTTTTCTTATCGGACAGAATTCAGCTACAGTACCGCGGGGCAAGTAACTATTAAGTGATGATCTCATTCGAATACCGCATACAATTTCCCGTTGATCGCGATGTGATAGGACAAGGAGCAGTGTTTGTAAGGACTGGAAAGGCAATCAACCTCTGTAGACAAAGGAGCAGTCATTGACATAACAGGTTCAGCAAAGCCCTTCATCGGATAACAAACTAAAGCCAAATGTGTCGACCATCGTTGAGGCCAGGGTGTTGATGATGATTATCGAGAACCTCCTGGACAGCAAGGAGGGATAGAGGGTATGTAACCCTTGTTTTGATTCTTTCCACGTGGTCCTTGGATATCACCGATTCTTTTTCTTTCATGGGTCGTTAAGGTCACCAAGGAAAGGCTTGGAAAGGCTTGATGCTTAAAATTACTCTATATAACGAAATTCCCACAGACCTACTGTCCCCAACGGGTTGCTATGATGCGCATTCAAAAGGAAAAGCTCGTCCAATCGCCGCTACTTCACATGACCTCTATGGACGACTGTGTAGTGATCAGAGAGAAGGAGCCCTGTGGGAACAGCCAAACCTTTCCTATCCTGCATAAATGGAGAGTGCCAGGAGGAACTGGAACAGGTGGACTGCGGAGTAGGGTTAAGAGTTAGGCACGAAAAGATCAAAATGTTGTACTCCGCGAAAACAGAGGACGAATTGAGCTCACTCGAGGTTGCCAATGAGCTGTCAGGGGAAATGAAGACCAACGGTCTGACGGGAGCCCACAATATCCCCATGCAAGCATTACTCCTGGTCTGCCTAGGCTGACCTTCATTCGGGACGAAGGCATCAAAATCCCATTAATAGAGGAGTCGTGGATCGGAGGAAGCGGAACCATCAAAAGGCTTCTGAGCAAATAATACAATTTATTCCACAGCACAGGGGGCACCGATTGGGAGAGTCCTTGAGCAAGTATCCTTACCAGGAGTAGCCTGCACGTGTTTATGTGTGTAAACCTGAGTTCTAGCGACTTAACTGTGGTAAAACGAGAGCAGGTATGAGCGGAAAATGTATATATTTCTTTGGCCAACCTCACTCACAACCCTTCAGCTTCTTCAGAAGAATTACAGCATTTAGCAATTTAGGAGCTACCAATGATAATGGTTGAGTGGCTGTTATCCTACAAACAGTATATAACTTTAGCTGCCTTCCTGGATATAGAGTACCAAAGTCATCAATGGGGGTCTAACCTCAATAAGATCTTACGCAGTGGATAGTATTTATGCTGAGGAACAAGATAATCCAATTTAATCTGGGAGGTATCTCCTTGACTAGAGCTATGAGTAGAGCGACTCCCAGGATGGCTTTCCAGTGGCATGGTTGGTAGTGATAGATGAAATTCTATGGATTCAGGACAAGAATGAGGTGACAGTGGAGGCAAATGCCAAAGAGTTGGTGGTATTGGCACCAGGGATGCTTAGATCTGTTATGAGTGAGATTACAGAGAATACGTTACTCAATGAAAACAAAAGGTACTCGATGCAATTTACCACCAAGACAAGGTTAGCCAAATTCTATTCCCGGCGGCTAAATGGACAAAGATTTTCATTTTTTCCAAGTATGTCATCCTGGATCCAAATTGGGAAGTAAAGAATACAGAACTTAGGCTTAAAAAGGCCTTTTGCGCCTCCAATTAGGCCTTCATGAGGAAATAGGACTCCATCTATAGAGGTTTAAAATGGAAAAGAACTCAATTGGAGACATCCTGAAAGTCTACAACTAAAAGCGCCATTAATGTGCATGTATTACCAAAAACATCCCTCATGCACCCCCAAACCTATTGAATCTTGCATGCATACTTTCGAATATTTTCCTATTCACGTGGAAAATTATCAAATCGTTCTTAATTTCTTTAATTGAAAGGTGGGAAATCATCCCTCTTGCATTCAAAGGAAGTAGTTCCTTTCAAAGTACATTCTCAACAATATTCTCATAGTCCTTGAAAGGATGCTTCCAGAAAGTAATCTATGAAAATAAGACCCTGTTTACTGAACCACGCCATTCACTTACTATAAAAACCAATAGTCCATTCCTAAGGGGATTAGTACTTGCGGAATCCAAATGATAGTCCTTGTCTCCACATACGCCCCACGCTCAGTTACATTCCCACCATGTTGGCTTATTTTCTGTGAAAATTAAACGAACAAATCTAATATTCATCGCAGAATTGCTAACGCCAACAACCCGACTTATTGGAATAGGGGATGAATAGCACTTACCATAGTGTTGGTCAAGGAGATATCGATTCGTATCGTTTCAGATATCACCACCATCTGACATACTTCCGCACATACACAAGTACAAAGCTTGAAGGACACGCGGACAGGAAGGAAATGGATGTGATGAACAACACAAAAAAATGAGACAAGGATCCCAACATTCCGGGAACTATCGTGGCCGTGGATCAATGTAAACCTCTTTCACGCTCGAGTTAGTTTCGTCTTAATGGCATCATTATCGACACCACTTAGCTAAAACAATAGTCCTTTCTGCACTGATGTCTTGAGGGCACGTCGTCCTTCTGCCTAGCCAACCGGGTAAGTGGGAAGTGGTCAAGACTCAAGCAGGGTTGCGTATATATGCCTTCACGTAGATATGTACATTGTTTTCGCCTCTATAGTACAACAATACAGAAGTTGGGCCCACTTCAAACGGATTGGGTTCAAGGTGGAAGCAATCATGCGAAAACTAAAATGGAAATAGTAAGAAATTGAATGATGGAAAAAGGATTTGATGATAGGAATCTGAACAGGCTGAGATATAAATAGCTTTTATCTCTTATTTATGCATAAATCTAGGATCGAATTCGTTACGGGACAAATTGGTTCAACGACGAGGATTATTAAATGGCACTTCAATTCGATACAACAATGAAAAGGTCTCAAGGAGTTCGAACAGTTCAAAGTATGAAAATTAACAATCCATCTATTTGACAGATTACCGTAAATCGAAATAGATTTAGAGTTGGCTTTTCAAAATGGAAGAAAAGCTTCATATTTTTAGCTCCATTCTTATTAGGTGGTCAAAGGGTAGTATAGATCCCAGGGCGAAACGTGTATTGGTACCCACGATGGAGCCTAAAACATGCGAAACGGCTACTGAGCGAACACCAACCGCTCTATTGTCATACCCTATTTCCACCTTCACATGATGACTACTGGGAGCTCTTTCTCAATGAAGACCTGCACACAGAAAAGGATGAAAGCGAATATCCTCCGCCTAAAAACGGGAAAAATTGTACCAACTGGTCCTCCAGACTGGGGGATGGATAGAGCCGACAACTTGTTATGAAGCTACAAAAGGAGTCTCGAACTGGATTGACTACACAACGACGAACACGAAACAACACGACAACGAAACCAGAATAACGATTTACGTATTTTCTCAAGAAACGTGCACTCCCTCCATAAAGAGATGGAGCTGTCTAGCAGCTAGCCGGTACCCTATCCCAGTATAAGGCTGATGTAACGGCATTGCAGGAGATGCGTTGGGCAGGGACCGGTTTCCTGAAAAAGAGTCGCTACACCATATATTATGGTGGCCATCCAATAACCCATGTGCTCCTAGTCAGCCAAAAAATGAAAATTGCTGTTATCGGCTATGCACTCTGCGCTTGGGCGCTTGGGAGGCAAGTTAAGAAATACAAGTTTCACACTTACAGACGACACTGTAGAGTCTACGAGGCACGAGAATGAAGCCTCGAAGCCGGTCCCAGGTGTGGTAATTTTAACAGACAAGCAGGGACTTGTACAAGCAAATCAATGATAACGGACTGCGGATTATTCAATTATTAGTGACACACAAAATGGTTGTTGGAAATACTAGGTTTGCGCCGAAAGCGGTCCATAAACAACCATGGGCCTCTCCAGACGAACCACTTTCATACAAATTGACCACGTGTTGATTGAACGCCGCCGCCTTTCAGGCTTGACGATCGCCAGAACATAAAGGGGGGGGGGGGGGCAATATAGGCTCCAACAACTATCTCGTTAGCATGGTGCGCCGAGTTCGAATAAGAACATCACCCAGAACCCCCTTTGACAATCAGGTGAGAGTCAACACTGAAGCCCTTCGTAACGCATACAAAGGGAAAGTGGATGTTGCAATATCTGCAGTCAACAGAGTTCTTGGAGATGAAGCATCGACAAATGATCTTCGCAATCACCTGAAGAACATTATCATTGGTACGGTCCCAATCCCAAAAAAAACCGAACGGCTGGTTCGACAACGAATGTAGGCTAGTAGCGGAACGGAAGAATGTCGCTTACCGAGAAATGTTGCATCCTCAAAGAACGCGAGCACGCGCAGAGACTTATCAGGAACTCCGTCGCGCGGAGAAGCGACTTCACAGACGGAAAAAAGAAGCCTGGGAGAACCAACAGGTCTCTGAACTCGAAAAGTACAGGAAGCAAAGGCTCGTTAGAAAGAAACTTAACCCGGAAAGGAAAAGGGACTACAGGCTTACCTGTCAGAAACTCCTCCTCCGCCTGTACCCGGAAAAACGGAAGAAAGGGAAAGGGAAGCTGGTAATGTGGGCACAACTGATCTTACGCGGTATGTGAAAACAGATACATGCTGCCCAAAGAAGGCGAGAGAAAGACGGAATGAGGACAAGTGTGGCGATATCCAGAGAAATCGGACGCAAAAAAGCGGAACTTTCAGCGGAAGGTGAAAACAAGCTGGTAACCACGGTGAGATCCATACTGAACGCAGCAGACTTTTCAGTTAGCGGCGCTTTTCATATTAGACTGCACTTATGGCTACAAACATAAGAGTTAGTAAAATCAACCTGCAGCATGCCAAAGCTTCTTCCTATCTATCAGTCAAGGGACTAGGATCTTCTTCGATGAAACATCCTCGAAATCGAGGGCCTGCGTTCTGATGTCAACATTGTTAGAGGCAACCACGCTGAGACAATTCTGTTCCCAGGAGTTTATTGGGGTAAACTTACAATACCAGGCTAATGGTAAGAGGAGAAACGTCATAGCTGCATCTTCTTACTTACATAGGGTAACTATGATTCCTTGTGCCCTCCGCCAACGTAAGAATTAAGGGATCTGGTAGTGTATGCAGAATCAAGTGGCCTTGAACTTTTAATAGGTTGTGATGCGAACGCTCAGTATATTTGTTGGGGCAGTAGCAAATGCAATTCTAGAGGAGAAAACATAGGATGCGCCCCTACGTTCGTGGGGCTGTGGCGCGGCAGGATTCGCAGCATTCTAAATTTATTTCGAATGTTGCGAATGCGAACAAATAGATGGCGCGGAACTCTCCACTTTTTAGAACTCGCCACGGGAGTGGAGGACTAGCGGTGAGAAAGTGCCGTTGGTTGGGACAGGAAAAGACTGCATGGAAATAAGCCGGTCTCCTCTGTCTCAACCACCAAGAAGTATACGCGTTTTCTCACGCGGCCGATTAATTAAAATAACTTTCAACCTTCACCGTGTAACTAAATAAAATTCAATTAAAATTAGTGACTAGCTAAATTCGGTGTATCGTTTTATTTAAATCGAGAAAATAAGCAGACTTAGAACTAAATTAAAATTGTGTAGCAATTGATCCCAACTATAACTAAGCAGACAACGTGAAACTTTGTTCTGCCTAGCATTAACCGTAAAAGTTCAGGAAGGATATTTTGGAAATCACGACCAAAAGGCCAAGAAGAAGTAAAGTAATTGACCTAACAATCTGCACTTCAAAGTTGTTATAGTTGATTACAAACTGGTAAGTGCTAGATGAAGTCTCACTCTCAGATCATGATTACTTAGAATTTAGTCTAACTATTGCAGGGGAACAGCTTGTAATTACAAAGACGGAAGACTAGGAAAGCGGATTGGACGAAGATCAATGAACTTCTTAGCGGCAAAGTTGGGCTCCCTAGGCGACTAACAGTCGATAGAAGAGCAAATGAAAACTCTGAATCGCACTTTTAGAGTGCTTTTAAGAGGCTTCTCCTATTTCCAGAGGCCAACGTGGTAAAACTGTTCCATGGTGGAACCGAGAACCGCAGAGACTCAGAAAATCAACCAGACGGCTTCTAGACCGTGCTTGCAAAAGCAATGAAGATGAACTTTCGGAACAATCCAGGATCCAATAATGCAATGGTCAATCTAGCAAAGGTGGCAATTGCTAGTATAAGGTAGCATCATATAATAAAATCACTAAGTAAACTGAATGGTTCCCCATATATATTCAGCTAATAATCAGAGACTAATTCGTGGATAGAGCGCTCCTCTATAACACCATAGTAACCGGCGGAGTGCCTCAAGGATCAAGGCTGGGCTCACTACTCTGGAACGTGTATGACAGTGTGCTACGAATCAAACTCCCGCGAGAAGCAACCATTATTGGTTATGCTGACGACATTGGAATTGTCGTAGTAGACAACCATCTGGACGATGCTGTCTGGACATGTGAGCCATCGGTCAGACCAGACCCGGATTTACTGGCATCACATGGATTAGAATTAGGGGAACACAAAACTGTAAGAAATTCCAGGATTCCGTTCGGGACAGCATGTAAGAGAGTTTAAGTCCATCATCAAATACTTCGATGTTAGAATGGATCATCGACTGACTTTCAAGAGACACTTGAGCTACGCGGGTGAGAAAGCAATGAACGTTGTAGCTGCGTTAACTGGAATTATGGCCAATAATAATGTAGGACCCAATCCACCGAGGAGGATGTTGCTCGCCAAAGTGCGTTCATCCATTTTGCTGTACGCGAGGTGTGTTCTTCCATTTTGCTTTATGCAGTACGAAGGTCCTTAATGTTCAGACGTATAGGAGCATATCGTCTGAGCTCGTTAACGCATACCGAACAACGTCAAACGAAGCAGTTTTTGTAGTCCCGGAAATGGTGCCCATTAATATTTTAGCTGAGCAGATGAGTAGATTATACAACTGGAAAGCACGCAGTGAGCATAATGACGAAGTCGACAGCGAGAGAGAAGATAGAGAATTCACAAAGTGAGGGTGTACCAGGAACGTTGGAATAATTCTCACAAAGGGGGATAAACGCATAGGCTGATTCTGAACACCCAACTTTGAATTACACTTAGCCACTATAACGATTCAGTTTCTGACTGGATACGGAGGATATCGCAGGTATTTACATCGTTTTGGACATGACGATTCTCCCTTCTATCCTGAATGTCCAAACGAATACGAGGATCCGAAGCACATACTCTTCGTGTGCCCAAAATTTGCTAAACTTTTCTTGATGAGACCCTCACAAGTAGAGACCAGCAATGCGCTTCCCTAGAAGTGTGAAATTCAGTTAATGGTATGATAAGTTGTATTCAGGAGAAGCACCGAAGGTTTTAGCGCTTACGAAAAACGGCAGGAAATGAACAATTCTCACAACCTTTTACCGTAGAAGTGAGCCGGTGACGCTTTAACCCGCTTCACTATATAATGTCCTTAGCTATAATAGTTCCGTGGGGCATAGCGGATGAGGAGAGGCACTTATACCAGGTTAAAGTTCCACTCTGTGGCTTTCGATGCTTCCCACCTCTATAAAAGAATAAACAAGGCAGATGGACAGGCAGACACTACACCAATTTTAATCAGGTTGTATTTTCAACAAAGCTTTAAAGGGCTACTTTAAAAATTTGGAGGAAGTTCTACTCATCCTTATGGCTCCTGCGATCTTCCCATTTCCGTTTCGTCCCAACAAACTGTACAAATAATGCGACATTAGTTTTAACCTAGTATGCTGGAGACGTTGATATTACACTCGCCGCAAGTATTTGTCAAGAAATGTGGGTAGTTTTCCCTGCATATCGGCAACAAAGCAACTAACCTTTCCCTGTAATGGGATTCATATTCATTATATAGTGAGCTACCAGCACATTTCCTGCCAATACATAGAACGTCTGTACATAAGCAGATGTGCATTATATGATAATATGCAACCGTGAAAAATGTCCTGGCATTTATAAAAGCTCAACTCATTAAATCTTAACGTTCAGCTCCTCCAGGGAGAAGTGGACAAGAGTGAACTGACCTGCACTTCCCTGCATAAACTGGCACCTCCACTGCTATTTATAACGTCCCCTATACGGATATGGACATCCATAGTGCATTGTGTCCAGGTCGAATATGTGCATATATGTTTATCCAAGCCTCTAATGCGCGCACCGTAATCTAGATGTAAAAACGTACACCAAGGATGTGAACGACCAGGACTGTGGTCGAGGCTATATGCTGACATTCAGTTGTGTAGAGCGATAAGGACTGTGTTGTCAAGCGAGGTTGGTAGACTTTTCTGAAAGTGATAGTGATGTAGGGCCAAATTCCTATAATTCAACTAAGTAAGAAATATGCGATAAATTCATCACCGGAATGACGCATATGTATTCAGACTTCGTGACTTTTCAAACTTTCAAAACTTAATATAAATCTGCAACATCTGTCACCGGAACCAAGCGAGAGTAGCTTAACCAGCTACAAATGAAGAAGATATGAGCACAGCGTCCATAGGGACACAACTGGATATAACAAATATTCAAACTTAAAAGTGAATGAGCAAGAGTGTCATTAACTCCTAAGAAATGTTAATTTGGGATACTCTTAGTAAGAGGGCTACGAATTAAACCGAAAGTAGAGCATAGATCAATTAGAATTAAAATTCTGTCTGACACGAGTATCTGATTTAGAAATTTAAGAAAAAATAAAAAATAGGACGCAAAAGGACAGGGAGCAGGAATTTCTGCGGCTTTTTGAGAAAAACCGTAACGTGGTTACTCCGCCGCAAAAGCTAACTAGTGTGATTTAAAATGGACGCAAGTAAAGCTTAAGCCTACCTCAGAGCAACGTCCAGTCTGGACGAGTGCTCTTCACGCTCGAGAACATTATAGTAGCTGTCATGACGTGGTTTCAGGAGCCCCCGGTTCGTATCGATCCGCCCCAGAGTGGGTGTAGACTTCGAGGTCCTTAGGGGTGTTTACCCCTAACTGTGTGGCGTAACGGAGGCGGCTTAAATTTGACAACGGCATCCTGTCGGAGGCGCAAGAATCCACTCTCTTGAAGACCGTCTTTCTTGTCGAGGACCATATCGCCGTGGGTCGTAGGTTCTTTTCATATACCAGATCAGCCGGGCTGGCAACAAACTCTTCAGTGCCGACTGTAAGGAGGCCAAACAAAACGAAAGAGGTCGTCCCATGACTTTTCGAAACTAATAAGCGTTCTGAGCTCCGAAAAAAGAGGAGATTCGAACTGTATTTCCAGGTCGGTGATTATTACGGCTGAAACACCAAAGTGCAGAATTCTGCCGTTACAAATATAATATCTGAAATAATTCTGGCACGCATCAAAGAATATCTAGAAAGCTTGATCGGTAGAAAGCAAGCTGGTTTCCGCACCCGATCATCCTGCGTTGACTACATCAACACCCTACGGATCATTTTGGAACTGTGAGCAAAGTTTAGATTTTCGCTGCACCTACTCCTCATCGACTTTAAGCTTTCGATAACGTGAACGGGGAGTGTGTCTGGCGTGCTCTACCCAAGAGAGCTTTTGGGAGAAACCAATAACTATTGTCAGAGTGATGTCACTCATCATGCTGAATGTGCGAAATTTCAGGTCCTGCATTGAGGTAAAATCTCAGAGAATTTTGAAATCCACCAGGATTGCATTTTATCACCGATATTATTTCTTTTTATGATCTTCTTCAAACACCTTAACTATGCTGACGACACATGTTTGCTCTATCATCGGGCCGAATCGACCGCCACTGTTATTCAAGTGGCTGACCTGATACTCTGACAAACGGAGAACTAGGTCCCGGCACCCGTACGCGATGTGATCGGAAGTGGCAGTGGATAGGTTACATATTAAGGACAGCATACACTTTCCAAGATGGCCGCGAGAGGGTCATCCCAAAATACTTGGCACACGACAGTAGAGGAGAGGTGCAGTCAGCTCGGGAAGTTCTGGGGGGAACTGTAGCATATTTCAGGTAACCACGAGCGATGGCAGTATCCTTCGGTCCCGGGGCCACGCATCGACTAAAATTTTGTAAAATGATATTTGAAGGGTGAAGTTTATAAAAGAACTGCCCCGCATTCTTGAGCTTGTCTAGCACAGAAGCGTGCAAGCGCGTACCAACGAGATAATTCAGTGCAGCTAATATTTGCGGGCTGACCTTTGGGGTCAATTTCGCCAACTGTTTTATGTTTTTGGGGGAAGCTCTCTTGGTTGGTCAACTCGGATGGTGTTTGTCTATCGCCTAATCCCATTTAGTCATTACATATTACGTCCAACGTGGAGCCCGAGCCCTAAGTATCGATGAAGATCATCATTTCATCGATACTTAAAGTTGGGATAACCGCCAGCCGGTACCCTCTCGGTTGAGCTCAGCCGACTAAAATAGTCACTCCGCTATGTCCAAGCCCTTAAGTTATTACAGAATTGTGTGTGTCCTAGATGAAATCGCAGTTTATTTTCATAAGATAAATCTGAAAATTGACCGACTGATAGACCTGTTGACCACAAAAACGAAGGGTACATTTCCCCTCCTCAACTTGTGTGGTGTTTTAAAACAAAAATATTCTAGGGTCGGCTAAGAACCGAATTTAACTATTTCAACATACACCGCATATCGCATTTGGCAAAGTAGAAGAAATGAACATCTGTTTTTTTTTTTGGGTAGGGTAAGTGAATGCATTTACGAACAGAGCGTTGGACTCCCGCAACTAAACTATCAACTAAACACCTCCCTATCGACAGAAATCTACCCTGGAACCATTTGTCACATTACTTCGGGCTACTCCGCAAATTCCCCCGCTTTGCGAAGCCTTCCAATGAGGGAATTCCTTTCACCAATGGAGGGGGGAGAGAAGGAAGACAACTGTCAGTTCAGGGAACCCCCTGCCATCTGATTTCTTCTCCGGTCGAGTTCTATCTCCTTTGCAACGAGAAGGACCCGAACGTAATGCGGAACAAGGCTCACCTGTCGGCACTTCTCAGCATCTACTCGACAATGTTGCCTGGAGAGAGATCCCCTGTGTTTACATAGACCCTAATGAATCCCATCCTACCTTCCACAAGAAAAAAAGTGAGATGGGTGTCGTCCACAACTCCATTACAAAACTCACAATCCAGAGATCGTGCCTTTCCAATCTTGTGCAAATAAGACTGAAAGCCTCCATGCCCATTTAAGAACCGGGCAAGGAAATGGTCAGTCTCACCATGCTTCCGATTCAGCCACGCACCTAAGTTGCCAATGAGCCGCGCAGTCCATCTGCCTCTAGTTTAATTTTGCTAAGAGAGCTGCCACTCGTCTAGGGTACGTTGCCGTTGTTCACAAGCATCCACCTCCCTTGCGCTTGTATATGGCTTGATGCTCCGAGCGATCACCCCCGCGATCACCATCACAGCGGTTCAGAGATAGTGCGGTACGCAGATCCCAGGGAGTGGTTCCTCAATATCCATAATAGGGAGTTCGTCACGTGGAAAGTATTGTCTAGTGTGCCTACAATGTCTTTCCCTTTTATAGAATTAAAGGCGTTTCTGAGGCCAAGCATCAAGCGCCTCCGCTAGTCGAACGGCTTCCACGGCTTACATAACAGCATCAACTGTGGATCTCCCTGCTCTAAAATCGAACTGCTGTGGAAATAAATCTCCGGCTACGCGTGTCGAGTGTATTTCTGACAAAGCTTTTCGGGTACTTTTACAGCAGTGTCAAGCATACATAGTAGGTGGTATGAAGACGGCAACTCGGTGTCGTCAGCGCACCTTCCAACGAGCAGGGAAAAGGCCCTCTTTCAGGCTAACGTTGAACACGCCGAGCAGTAGATCTGGCCGGTGTTGGAATACCAGTTTGCACACCTCTGCTGGAATACCCTCCGGTCCTGGTGACTTCTTGTTTTTCATAGAGAGGGCTGCCTGTTCCAATTCTTTTATAGAGAAAAGTGGACAGTCCTCCGTCACCTGCGACCAGGATCTACCCATCCGTGCGTAAGATAGCGTCCTCCAAAGCATCAAACCTGCGTCGAAAGTCCAATATCGTTTCATTCGGCATAAAGTAGTCACTGCAAAACGTTATCCCTCAACACCAAGTCCAGACAAAGCCGTCCCCTCGGCCTTGAGTAAGAGCCCAAAAAGGGTGCCGTAACGAGCCCGTATGGTAGCGATACCTGATATGTCAGGGTGCCATGGAACTGGGTCATTCCATCGGTACTGCTCACTGATGAGTACTAAATCAGCTTTGGTCTACGCAGCGAACTGCGCTAGCAACTCGTGAGCGGTTGCACTCCGGTGCATATTGATTTGTTGGATGCGAATCATGTCGACCGCGTCTTAGCTCTTTCCAATTCTGCTCTGAAGACTGGACACCACCCCGAGCCCGCAGTGTGCGCAACGTTCTCATCAGTCGCGCCACGGTCCCTCCATAGGACGCAGCTTTCCTTTTCATTGCAGATGTTCGCGACAGGTTGTAGACAAATGTAACATTTGGTTGACACGGTTCGGATTCGTATCCTATACACAACCCAACCAATTCTGATTTTCCCGCTGTTTAGAAGCTTCCTCACGTATTGCTCGGCAACTTTCACCACTGCAAGTTTTTGGACTCTGGAGTTCGTAGAGGTGATACCAATCCGAACATTGGTTACTTCAGGACATTCTCGTTTGATGGCCTCTTCTACTTCGTTCTTTTCAGTGAGGCAGTCAAGGCTTCGAATTTCTAGAGAACACGTGAATTCCAGGCTGGAAACCAAAGCTTTCTCTCCCAGAAGCCCCTTGACTGCTTCACAGAATGTAACTTTTTTTATTGTCGTCGTGCCTAGTCCGACTAGGACTCCACCAAACCCGTTGACCAAAAAAAAAAACGAAGGGTACACGTGTCCTTCTCAATTTGTATTGGCAAACTAGGAGACGAACACCTGATTGTCCCTTGCAGTCTAGCTACCCCCAGAGCAGTGTTGAATTAGTACCCGAATAGTTGCTTTTGCGTTGGACAAAACCGTAGTTCATTTTCATAATCAAAATCCTAGCAGTTATTATTCCCTCTCTACTATGAGATCCCGCAGGCTTTTATCACGATACAGTTCCTGACTGCGTTATGCAATGTTTCTAGCACAACCGACTCTTGGATCGTCCCAGAGCTGCATAACGAAGTCAATAAAGGATACGTAAATTTCCCAGGAAATCTAAGCATGAGTTGGAATAAACAGGCAATAAACGGTAGCGATGGTACATGGCGCTTATTGACACTCTAGGGGTTTACTGCAGTCATACCTGTCATGAGCTAAACTCAAAACCCCCATAATATTCTGGTGTAGCGTTCCTACATTTGCTTGTGCTGCTACCTCATGCGACAACCCTTTTCGTAACCGTCAAAAGCACGGTGCCAGGAACAGAAAGCCCTAAGCACTTGCCGCTTGCCATACACATACTTTAGCAACATGTACTAAATGTAATTCTTCTCGTTAACCATAACATCGTCCTTTGCAGCATGTACGAACAAACGAACAAATGGCATCTAATATTCCGGTTGGTCTTAGCCAGATTTGTGAAACCCGAGCTGCATATATATCACACGCGGTGAGCAAGCAAACGTTGGCCAACTTGGGTCAGGCCAGAGCCTCCAGAATGTTTTCACTGGAAGCCAGGCACACACGTTGGACTTCTACAAACGTTGCCGGGGGTTAGTTTCCATAAAAAAGCATTACCATTATGCAGCCCCCACGGCAAGGTCCGTCCAGCAGGAACTGAAAATGGAAAGTACATGACATTATAAATATTGGTCGTCCAGCAGTCTTTCAGCGTGTCAGGAGCCTCTCCATGACCATATTTCACTTGCACATGTCTTATGCTGGTATTTTTTTGCAATTTGTTAATTATATTGCACACTCGTTGCCGTGGAAGTAATTGTCGACATGAGAATTTCCATGGAGTTGTTCTCGTTACGCCTTTGATCAAGATTAAATGTTTCCGTTTTGTTTTCGGTTTCATTGAGTTTGCATTTTTACAATGCCGTGAGGTGGACTGCCTTGCACGCAACTCCTGCCAGCTTGAGTTGTATCCTTCATCAGGAAAAAGGACCTTGTTTTGGTCTATACATCACTTCACTGCAACAATGTCAAACATTTTGATCCCTTTGATCCTTGCAAAATAGAAGGCTCATTATCACGCACAAATCGGTCCATAATCAATTATAAACCACCACAAACTTCCAGCATGCTGAAACACTCCTGGATTCCGACCCATTTCCCCGGAGACATAATGAAGCCAATAAATACACTCTCCACCAGTTTAATCATTTCAGAGAACCTGACCCTCTGATAAGCTAACAGAATAAATCACCCAGCATCCATTTGATAGTATCCTTGGGGCATTTCAGCCGTGACAGACACCGCAACCATAACAAGGATGTTGCTGAGAAGCATTTTCTACTCTACTTAAGCTTTCCGACCGAAATGCTTAAAACCTCTTGTCCTGATAACTTGTTGCGGTTCGCATGTACAAACGGGAAGCAATCTTGAGAAATGGGAAGTAATGCTGCACACATACAATGTGTAGTTGGTTTCATTGTCTGTCGGTCTGTCCCTTTGTGTCTATCTATCTAACTGGCCAACATGTTCCTTGTCCGAAGCGAATTGAATTCTGAATACACAAACATTTGTACTAGTTAAGTCCTGGTTCCAGGGAAGAAAGGACGGGGCCAGGAGTTACATTTCTACATTTCGATTTCGTTCCAAACAGGACGAGAGCAAAGCATCTCTTAAATTGTAAGAGGGACGACAATTACGACTATTGAAATCTCCCTACAATGTCTGAGCCCTTCGAGATCCTGGAGGATAGGATTGATTTTATTCTTCTGCAGATGACCTGGCATCAAGGACTGCCATCAAGAAGAGAATCACAGGGAAATCAATGGAAAAGAATTGGAATTGTGTTCAAGGGTCAAGTAGATTGTCTGGTCATTTATTTGTCTGCGAGAAGTTGTCAAAGAAGCTGATAGCCATAGCTGGGAAGAAGCAATGGAATGAACCTAAACAGGGACTTGTCCAGCAGTGGCAAGAGGACAGTAAATACACATATCCCATGACTCTCTCTCTTTAATTAAGTTAAACTTGCAATACAAATCAGACGAATTTGCCAAGATTTAAAGTATCAGATAAGTACCAACTGATGAGTTACCTAGGGTTGCTTGTCCCGTAAATTCAGGGCGATTTTGTCGTCGTTGCAGTTGTAAATTGCGTGGTGTTCTTACCTTCCCCCTTTTCAAACTACAAACAATCCCCAAATTAATCGAGACCCAACTCACTAACTTGTTTGCATCAATTACGTCCTCATAACCTATCTGATTTCCTTGACATACCTTGGATGCATCTAATCATATTGTAACCCTCCAAACTCAGGAACATTTTCCTGATTATATTTTCCGGCGCTCAGAAAATACATCAATCATGGAAGAAGAGATAAGTAAGCTTTTACGTTGCAGGGCGTAGGAAATCCACCTACCGATATCCAGCGAATTTTTTGTTGAGAACGCTGGGAGTCCTGACCAGTCCGGACCACTTGAAAAGCAACTTACTTCCCCTCTTGAGGTCCACGGATCCAAGTTTATCAAAAAAGTTCACTGACGGTTTCGTCCAGGGCAGAGAGAGCTCATCAGACGCTGCCTCACCTTTGCGAATTATGTTGAAGTGAAATCCGTCGTAAGTTCAGACTTAAGCCAGGCCCAAGTCAGTTTTTTGTTGAAGATGATGGGAGTCCTGGGTCGGCATCCACTTGATGGTGAACCGGACAACCGGGGAGTCTAACGCATTTCAACGGTGGAAATCTATCGTGGAATGACAAAAGAGTCAAGATGAGTTAAAATCTGGATCCAGACATTCAAAGATGGATTGAACGAAATTGCCACTGACACAATTCTTGAGCGGAGACTCAGGTCATCGTGCTTACCTACATCGATTCACCATAATGCCTAAGATGCGTTAATATGGTTGAAAATGTGGAGCATGCTATGTTTGATTGCCCCAAGTTCGCTGCCCACTGGATCAGAGCCACAGTTGTGCCAAGCAATGCTTTGGAGCAGTCCCTCGGGCAGGATGGAAAGAAAATGATGTATAATAATTTTAGTAAGTTAAAAACTCACATAACTGCATGGCTGAAATCATCAGTAGATTTCACAACTTTTCGCTTTCCAATGATAAAAAAAAGACAGACTGACAAATAGATATTGAATCGCTCAAAATAAGGCAGGTTTTTTCAAATATGAGAACGTCTTGCAGTGACAGAGAGGATGCACTGTAGATTGAAAAAAACTTTTCCGGACTATCTTCATTTAAACTTATGGACCGACCTACTCTTGTCGCTCTCCGCGGTTTTGCCAAATCCGGGTTCCACCATTGTTTTACCCTCTTTTGAGGTAATAAGTAGGCAGCCCTCTTCGAAAGGTTCTCTCACACTAGGTTTGATATTTATTATGGGATGGTTGCCAAATTCTAGGATTGGCTTTGATGGGCATCCTAGGGGTTGTTACTGACACTATAAACGCTGGTTTATGTGCCGCCCAATTCGCCATACTCATTACGAAATAAAGAGGCTGAAGGAATGAAAATCTGGAACGGCGAGTGAAGTGGAGCGGATGCTTCCTAAAAAAGAGCTTGATGTCAAGGAATGCAGCATCACGGTCACTAATGCCGAGAACTCTTTCTAAGAAATGATAGATATTAGGATGGGGGCTAACTAATGATGAATTAGTCCAGATACAAATGATAATGAGCTCTATGGAAACTGGGGAGGGCTGAGCTAAAGTGGGACAGGTTATTCTTCGATGGGCGCTTGTTAGAAAATTTTAGAATCTTTCTCAATTCTAGTTCGACCATGCATGAAGCCAAGCCGGGTGCCTGCCGTTCAGATCTCCATTTATTATTAGGTACCAAGTTTTATCTTGTACCCTTGGTTGGGAGAGGCACTCCGAGTAGGCATCGAGGGATTGGTCGGGACAGTAACTGATGACAATGAAGACTGGAGATGATAGGGTTTCAAGAGAGTAAAGTGAGTGAAGCTGTTGACGGGTCGAAAATTTCTCAACGACCACTACCGGTGGGGCGAGCGATGGGATAGTCAGTACGGAAAAATTTGGTTTCGAACAGGAACAGAGAGAGGAGGAATAGAGGAATAGAGTCGATGTTTGACTCGCTGGTCGTAATACCCATTGATGAACATCAAGACACCAACCATCGTGTTCATCATCTGCGGAATTCTTCTTTCCCTTGGCAGGATGAGAATCGAGGTGTATAAGGTTTCACCTTGTTGACTTGTTGGTGAAAGTTCCGCGTCTGGTGCGATTGCTCGCTGTACTTTTCGAGTTCACAGATTTGTTGGTTCTCCCAGACTTCCTTCCTCCGTCTGTTAAGTCGCTTCTCCGTTCGCCGGAGTCTCAGCTGTTCCAACTTTTCTTGCGGCTGGAGCCAAGTATGTTTGTGGCCGTATTTATGATAACGTTCTTCAGGTGATTGTGAAGATCATTTGTTGATGCTTCATCTCCAGGATCTCTGTTGACTGCGGTTATTGCGGCATCTATTTCCCTCTTATAGGTGTTACGGAGGGCTGTGTTATGGATGGCTTCAATATTAACTCTCCACTGATTGTCAGAGGGGATTCTGGGTGGTGTTGTTATTCGAGCTCGGAGCACCATGCCAACGAGATAGCAATCCAAGGCTATATTGGCACCCCTATATGTTCTGATATTCATCAAGGTTGAGAGGTGGCGTCGTTCGATTACACGTAGTTAATTTGGTTGAAAGTGGTCCCGTCTCGAGAGGCCCACGTTTGTTTGTGGACCGCTTTCCACGCGAACCAGGTACTTCCAACAACCATTTCGTGTGACACTGCTAATTGAATAATCCGCAGTCAACGTATCGCCGGAATACGGGCTCCGTCCCTACTTGGCTGTTAAAATCCTCAAGTATGATGATATCATATCTGGAACAGGCTTCGAGGGTTCGGTCTACTGCCTCGTAGAAGGTATCCTTCTCCGACTCTGCAGTCTCTTCTGTCACGTGAGCGTTTATGAGGCTTATATTTCTAAATTTTCCTCGTAAACCCAGTGCACATAGCTTTTCGCTTATATTTTCAAAGCCGATAACAGCAGGTTTCATTTTTTGGCTGACTAACAAACCTATTCCAAGCACATGGTTTACGCTATAATATATGGTGTAGTGACTCTTCTCCAGGAAACCGGCCCCTGTCCAATGCATCTCCTGCAACGCTATTGCATCAGCCCTATATTGGGACAGGGTATCGGCTAGCTGCTTGATAGCTCCCTCTGTACAGGGAGCGCATGTTCCAAGAGAAAACGCGCAAAATGTTATTCCGTTGTTCGTGTTTCGTCGTTAGTTGGTTGTCCTATAAACACCGAGTCGATAAAGAATTGCTCTTTGCAACCCCCTGATCCGACGCGCAACTCTTCTGCTCCTCGGACGGAATGTTGTTGGTCTCGGGGTGCGCATTGACCCTTCCACTAATAATGGATGCTACGAATTTGTAGAGGATTGGTAAGCAAGTAATCGGTCTTGTTTCGGCGGAGTTCTCTACCGTGGGGATAAGGTAGGCAATCCCCGCTGTGAGGAAAGGTGAAAATCCTCCGGCCGACTCATTACCTGATTTATACTCTGTGCCAACGGACATGAATATTTGTTAACTTTTTGTAGCAGAATTTCTGCACCGGGTCCAGTAATGGGCCCCTCAAGTTCTTCGAGCTCTTAATGGCTCATCGAACCCCTTTTTTCAGTAACAACCGCAAAATTCATGCCCGACAAAGCGACATGGTGGGTGCCTTTGGCGGTAGTCCACTCAGTATACTCAGCATACTGAGCGGCTGACCCCCAACGTCAACCCCAATATTCTTTCGCTTCCTTCACGGAAAACTGTACTGTCTGGACGCTCTGTTGGGATTCGTTGAGTGATCTGAAAAATCTTCGCTAGTTCTTTGCGTACATTGCATTCTGGACACGTCTGGAGTAACTTTCGCCATTTCCTCTGCATATGACAGAAAGTTTCTGCTTTAGTGTGTCCAGTATTTCAACTACGGGTGTCTCACTGTGGATGACATAATCCCGGTAAACCCTCTGCACTTATTTCTTCATCCGTCTGCGAACATTGCCAGAGCCAGGCAAGCCCTGCCTTAATGAATCGTACCGACGTTTCAGGCGAATTTTCCATGGTGCATCTCTTTGGTCATTCGTGTAATCTGAAGACAGCAACTGCACCACAATACACAAGTGATTGTAGTTGCAGCAGCGACATATCAGCCCACAGCCGAGCTGCAATCTCATCATTGATTTGAAAGAATTCCCGGAGTTGCTGGAGAAGCATTGAGCCTGGGAATACGTAATCTATGCAAAGAATCTATTTCCGAGAATTCGAGACACGCTCTTCAGAATTCGTCACGAATCTCCGCGGAGACCTCAGCTGGATGGTGAAAAAGAGGCGAGGCGAGTACGGAAACTGTTGCGGCGTGGTGTCACCATGGTCACCAGTTTCCGAGATGATCTCAATTGAATACGCTCCCTAATGATGACTGAGATTGTATCGTTGCAAATAATAAAGCGGTATTGGTATCCGACTCGCTTCACAGTCATGTGCGTGAATTACTGCAAACGCTCGACGAATCTCTGGTGCAAGGAGGGGCGGTAAGATGTTGTACTTGTCCCCGCCGTTATTTCGTAATAAGAGCTGATGATGAAGAGATTGATTTCCTCAGTCCACCTCTTCCGCTGCCTACGTGAACCTGCTGAAGTGGCCGAGGTGGCGAAGCAGCTGCTGCAGGTGAACCAATGTTCCTGGTCATCATAGGGCCTAGACGTCGAACCGAACAGCCCAACCCAATCAAGTGACCAGACAACTCCCGCCGGTTATCCGCACCAGACCTCAAGTTTCTCCTCCTTCTCATTAGATGGATTTGCATTTTATACCTAACTGCCAGGTGTGGCGATAGCCTCCTCAGTGAGTGATCTGCAAGGCTGCAAAGTTCCTGCACTTTCCTCACCTAGCGCTTGAGACGCTGCGGTGGCGTACAGCCATTCAGAATGAAGTTTCTCCACTTTCCTGCCCCTGAGACTTCAATAATTTAAAAAAATGATTCAACTCTTGTTGGAAGTTTTTAAGGGCGATATCTCCGAGAGCTTTTCTCAGTCAATCAGGCTAGTGTCACCCGACATGCACTGACGAACAGCCTGCATTTCCGCGCGTCCTTATGTCCACAGAATACTATTGTTTTCTAAAATGTCTTGTCCCATTTGTAAAATTATACTTCTTAGCGATGGACTTATCTACAAACAAAGCACTGAGGTCGAGGGATATCAGTAACCGAAGGATCATTTAGACACCTGCCAAAAGGCAGGTAGCTGGATTACGAGGCTCTCTCCATATCTCCATCCGCATCACCTGAGAAAGGATTGTATGAGAGACTTGATAACCCCTCACAGGACGGATAATTATAGCAACAAGAAAGTAGATTAAATAATTTGCGATAGCAACAGCCAGGAGAGGAAGGTGGCATTTAGATTTCAACGCTGCACGCTTTATGAATACACTGGATTTTCGCATATATGGCAAACGGAGTAACTTATGAAAAACTTTACCATTATCGAAAACGGAGGAAACATTCTTTTTTCCCAAATTCGAAAGCTACACTGATTTCAGTGCCTCAAGGTCGTCCGTTATTAATTCCCACCCACAACCATTTTCAGTGATCAAACAAAATATCAAGTTCAAACTTTAAATTTCAATTCGCATTAGTAATCTGCAAATTAAATCAACAGACTTTATTAAGTAATAAATTTCGAAATTGTTTCAAGCAATAAAATTAAAACAAGATTCGTCCGCCATAAAAACCCACATACACACGCACACTTCCAAGTGCAAGAAAAATCTTTTTATTTCTTCTTGGATAAGCGCATATCGCTGCCCCTAAAACTGGGGCAAATTTACGTAGTCCCCGTCAGGAAGACAGTTGTAATCTCCTGGCCTCGCTCAAGCACTTGTATCCAGCGAATATTATCCTGGCAACATTATGGGTATTCATTAATTTCACTTGTTTACCAGATGTATCTAATTTTTATGACTGTTCAGAATGAATTTATTTGTCTCGTATCTTGTTATGCGCTGCAAAGATGTGAAAATTTCAATAGGGACGGTGTGAGCACGAGGATTCATACTACATTCTTATACATGGAGGGATGGAAACAGATGAAATGATTGAATAAGGGAATGGATCCGAAGGGCCAACATCTACTTTTATGACGAAAGGTCGAATTTATTCAGCTTTTATAGCCTCGAGCGAGAGGATGTTTCTAATTTTGCGAACACGAACTGGAAAAAGCTATAAAAAAGATAAAAATTTGTTTTATTGCCGGAAAAGGTAATCGATAAATTCATTGGCACAAGGACTAGATATGTATAAGTATGTTTTGCGGAAGATACAGAATGGTTGTTGGGTATATTGTCTGGACGGAATCTTAAAGCCATTTCGGAATCAGTCTGGAACAAGATAGAGATCCGGATATAGTGCTCTTGTGTTTATGATGTTACTTTCAGCTTCGAAGTCAAAACAAAACATAGGTTTCTGCGTTGCCTTGAATAAACTTTTATAGTGGAAAATTTTTCAGCAGGAACGTTTCCTCGAGATTAAGGATCGTAACTTGATAGAATTTGATTGGAGTTCGGAATCAGATTGCCATTGTTGGACTGCACTTGTTCATCAATAACTGTTTTGTGATCCTCCATATAAAAACCCTTCCAATATGGACGTTAAATTCACTTCCAGCTATTTTAGGATTCAACAAATAATAATAAAAGGAAAGACAGGGTTATGAGTATCGTGTGATCCAAACGGAGCAAAGTGCAAGAGCGTGCAGCTTATAAAGCGACAAACAGAGTGAAGCTGAGGCGTCTTTCTTATTTATGGTAATAATCTGGAAGAACAAATTTTACAGTCAAAAACTCTTCGAAAATGTGGCCGACAAATATCCAAAACGATATCCATGTCTTTCTTTATTGGGAGTTTGGGCCCTGGCAAACATTTATTTTCCAATATGGTTGTCAAGGTCAGCGGGCCGAGAAGAGTTTTTGATCACTTCAGAATCGGTAGCTCTATCTTTAGTTGCATTGCATAGTATGGTCGTCTTTCCAATATTGCCCTGATGTGAAACCTTTAGTTCTATGATCGATGCCATGGATATGTTAGAATGGTTTTTATGCAACTAACAGCTCCTCATGGACATCTCCAGTAGTTGCCTGTAACGAAAGTCAAGGCGAACCAGGACACAATGGAGAGGACGCTAGTCGAATCCATCCCCCAACTGGGGCTCACTATTGTACATTGAATATCCCGGAAGCAAGTCAAGACCTACCTTGGTACTGATCACTGGTCAGTCTTATCTTGGCCATTTTTCCACAAATTGAGGCTTTGGAAAGTATACACGGTCTCCGACGATAACCGTTATGGACTCGTGCCTAGGCTCATGTCCTTTATAAAACAATGTCCTTTCCCCTTGCCTTCTCTTCCTTGTCTATATGTAAAACACATTGAAAGGTCTATACACGCCCATATCCTGCAGACAATGCATACAAAAGTGATGTCATCCCATCCTGATCTTGCTTAGATATCTACTCCTGAATAATAACCATGGTCAGTTTTCAGTTTTTGTTCTTATCAACTCGAAGGTATCCGTGTGAACTGGACGAATCCGAAGGGTGTGCATATTGCAATCTTCGGAATATCTCCTGAAGCTACAAAGTACGCCTTGGCTAAGTCCGTGAAAACACGGCAGTTAGCAAGGTTGTGCGCAAGGTCGTGGATGCGTGGTATGGGATAGCGATCTGGAATGGTCTGAGCATTCAGACGTCGGTAATTGCCACATGGTCTCCATTCACCATTGGACTTTGGGACCATGTGTAATGGAGAAGACCAGCAGCTATTTGGTGGTCTACAAATGCATTGCTTTAAAAGTGCGTCAAATTCTTCTTAGCAACAGCGAGCTTCTGGGATGGTAATGAACGCATCTTCAACAAGATATGAGAGCCAGCCGTGCGGATGTGGTGCTGAACATCATACTTAGCGCGCCAATGCGAGGCTAGTTCTTCAAAAATGATTGGAAGACTGACAAGTTTTCCTAAAGGGCTGAGCGAGGTTACGGGGTCTATAAGAGATGAATTCTGTAGATCCACTAGCATTCTATAGTATCCTAAAAAGTCTGCGCCTAATATGAGACTGCTGATATCCGCGACAATAAAACGCCATGAAGACGTTCGTCGAAGTCCTAGACTTACGTCTACCTGCCTATAGCCCTAAGTGTGTATGGTAGAAGAGTTTGCTGCTGCTAGTTTGAGTTGTTGCAGAATCAGTTTGTGATTCCACGATACCGAGAGAATTGAGACGTCACCTGTGTCGACCATGTAATGGCGCTTGCTCAAGGGATCATATATTGTTAGGCGGCGTTAAGCTCCGTTCTAGGTAGCCACCGTGAGAGCTCCCAACGAGTTCAGTTTTTTAAAGCGGAGAATGTGCAGAGGCTGGTACACTTCTTTACCTTATTGGCAAAAATGCGGTACCAGCAAATTGCAGGACTACTCGATCGCCCATTTCGGTCGGTCGACCGCGAACGAGTTCGGGACCTACCTGCCGAACGCAAAGCTCCTACTGTTGCCGCCGGTTTAGAGACGGTAGCCGCGCCGAAGTTCGAAATCTTGGGTGCTCTCCGGGAGTCGTTACAACCACATCGCCTGCAGAAGCTCAACTCCGATTTTATCCTCGCCCAACTGCTCTATCTCATGGAGCAGTTGACTCGGGAAGCAATCGATGATGAGGGTGTCCTTCAATTTTGAGTAAGAATACTCCTGAAACACGTCGGCGATGAATCCAATCCTCGTTCAGGCCGACAAGCGCGCGATTAAATCGCGTGGCGTCAGAAGTGATGCTCGCAAGCGCAAACTGCGCCTCTAATTGTCGGAATCAGGCCTCCGAGTTGTCTCGCTAAAATCGTGGCACCCGTACCACCACTGCGGCTATGGGGGATGCGGAAGTGCTGGAGGGGCTTGCCACGCTGTTATCGACATTGTAAATCTGCCGAATTTACGTGGGAAAACCGAAGAGCGGAAAACATGAAAGCTTAACCACAACCGAAGCGGAACTCACCTCCGGAGGAACTACTGGAGCCCAAATGCTGATTACAGGATACGGAAAACCAATAGAGCGTCAAACACCAAAGTCTGTCCAACTTCGTTTCTGTTTACTTTAAAAAACTTTCCGCCGTATCCTGTGGCTTAGCGTTTTCCACTTTACGAAGAATGATAATAATAATTTAACCAATTCAATAATGTCACCATTATCACCAACGGCGCAACAACCGGTATCCGGTCTAGGCCTATCTTAATGAGGAACTCCTCACATCCTGACACCCCGATTTAGCGCCAAAATCTACCAACTCCATATCCCTAAAAGCTCGCTGGCGTCCTGACCTACGGCATCGCTCCATCTCAGGCAGGGTCTGCCTCGTCTTCTTTTCCTACCGTAGATATAGCCCTTATAGACTTTCCGGGTGGGATCATCTTCATCCATACGGATTAAGTGACCCGCCCACCGTAACCTATTGAGCCGGATTTTATCCACAACCGGACGGTCGTTGTATCGCTCATAGATTTCGTCATTGTGTAGGCTACGGAATCGTCCATCCTCATGTAGGGGCCAAAAATTCTTCGGAGGATTCTTCTCTCGAACGCGGCCAAGAGTTCGCAATTTTTCTTGCTAAGAACCCAAGTTTCCAAGGAACTCCATGAGGACTGGCAAGATCATTGTCTTGTATAGTAAGAGCTTTGACCCTATGGTGACAAGTTTCGAGCGAAACAGTTTTTCTGTGCTGAAATAGGCTCTCTTGGAGCCAACAACCGTGCGTGGATTTCATCATCGTAGCTATTATCGGTTGTGATTTTCAACTCTAGATAAGAGAAAATTACAACGATCTCAAAGCTGTAGTCTTTATTGTTTTCGTTTGACCAGTACAAATCAATGTTGTTTCTTGTTTGTTCTTTGGCCCTGACGTTTCCACCATGTACTCCACCTTGCCTTCATTAATGTGGAGCCCAAGATCTCGCACCGCCTGCTCGATCTGGATGAAGGTTGACTGGACATCTCAGGTTGTTCTTCCCATAATGTCTATATCGCCAGCGTAAACCAGTAGTTGGATGGACTTGAAGAGGATGGTGTCACATGCATTGACATCTACATCGCGAATCACTTTCTCCAGAGCCAGGTGATAGAGCCTCCCATTGTCTTAGACCGTTGTTGATGTTGAATGGTCTCGAGAATGATCCAGCTGATTTTACTTTGCCTCGCACATTGGATAGGGTCAGCCTAGTCAGTCTTATCAATTTCATAGGGATATCGAATTTTCTCATGGCCGTGTATAGTTTTACCCTAGCTATGTAGTCATAGGCGGCCTTGAAGTCGATGAAAAAATAATGCTACTTGCACCATATTCCAGCAGTTTTTCCATCGCTTACCGCAGAGAGAAAATCTGATCTGTTGCTGTTTTGCCTGGAGTGAAGTTTGTTTGATATGGCCCAATGATGTTCTGGGCGTATGGGGTTATCCAGCTTAACACGTATCGGACAGACGATGTCTCGTCACCAGTCGTCAGGCATCGATTCGCTATCCAACACCTTGATTAGTTAGTGTAGTTAGTCACATTTAACCAGCTCGCCTGTAAATCTATCGGCTCCTGACGACTTATGATTTTTAAGCCGATGAATTGCACGGATTGTTTCTTCCATGCTTGGTGGAGGCAATATTTGTCCGTCGTCTTCAGTTGACGGGACCTCCAACTCGCTGATAATTTGGATTCTGCAGTACTCTAACTCTCACTGATTGTCAGAGAGGATTCTGGGCGGTGCTGTTTTTCTAGCCATTGGCCCCCCTATATATTCTGACATTCGGTAAGGCTGGAAGGTGGCGGCATTCAATCAACGCTTAGTCAATTTGGTTGAAAATGGTCCCGCCTGGAGAGGCCCATGTATGTTTGTGGACCGCTTTCCGCTCAAACCAGATACTTCCTCGTGTGGCAATGCTAATTGAATAATCGACAGTCCGTTATCATTGGTATTCTCTGGAAACCAACGTATCCCGTGAGTATGGGCTTCATCCTTACTTGGCTGTTAAAATCTCCAAGTATGATTTAGATATCATACCTGGGACAAGGTTTGGGGGGTTTGTTTTACTGCCTCATAGAAAGTGTGTTTCTCAGACTTCAGTCTCCTCTGTAGGGGCGTGAACGTAAGTGAGGCTTATATTTCTAAATTTGCCTCGCAAACGAAGAGTGCATAACCGCTCGTTTACCTATTTAAAGGTGATAACAGTAGGTTTCATTTTTTGACTGACTAAGAAAGCTACCCCAAGTGCATGGTTTACTGGACGGCACTTTTAATATATAGCACAGTCGCTCTTCTTCAGAAAGCCGGTCCCTATCCAGCGCATCTCTTGTGACGTAGTTATATCGGTGCTATATTGGGACAGGGTATCGGCTAGCTGCTGGGCATCATTCGACCTGCAAAGGGAGGGTCCATTTCATGAGAAAATGCGCAAATCGTTTCTCCGTTTGCGTTGCCGGTTTCGTCGTTGTGTTGTCAATCCAGTCCGAGGCTTCTTTGTGGCTTCGTAACAAGTTGCTCCACGTGTAGGGTTGTCAGCCCTACTCAACCCCCAATCTTGAGAACCATCCTCAAATCCAAACTCAGAGCTCTTTTGCATTTAGCCTTACGCGGTACTAGGGTCGTTCAGAAGAAATCTGCCCGCTTTCGCTAGACATCTGCAAGCTGGACGCTTCAGATATGAAACGTTTCGTGTATTTCTTTTATGAAACATGTAATGTTCGCTTATTTTATGTTAGAATATCCACATTCAGGTGCAGTAGATATTCGAAGTCTTGAATTTGCAAAGAAGCAAAGAACTTTGAGCTATTTCAATTTTGTTAGTAATAATGCGATTTCCACCAAACTGGTGCTAGGATGAACTAAAGGGGAGCTTTGCAGCCAATTACTAAAAATTATAGTAATATACTATTATTAACTTTATATAAACAGATATCGGTATGGAGGATATTTCGGAGCCTAGGCACCATATAGTGACAGCTTCTTTTTTTTCAGATTTTTGGATTGGGTAGTTTCTGAGAATGGGTCCGTTAAAGAAATGATCACTTTCGACCCTCCACACTCCCAACTTTGCCAATAAATGTCAAAACTAAGACCGGCTACGGAAAGTACTAATCGAGGCCTTCCATTTGATACCCCACATGACTATATTTGATAAAAAGAAAATATGACCTCCCTTTTGCATGTATGAGAACCCCCTCTTAAATTTGATGTATAATTATGTAACTCACTGTATACGTGAGTGCTCACAGTTGCCACCTTTCGACTCAATTTGGTGTGAATCGCTACAACCATCTTTGACAAAAAAACGTGTGATGGACAGACAGACAGATAGACGAACGGACAGTTTTTCACGGGGCACGAAGGATATCGCCAATATCTGCACAGGTTTAAACTGGAGACTTCACCCGACTATCAAAATTGCGATGCCATTCCAGAGGACCCAGAGCATGTATTCTTCCACTGCCCGAGATTTGTGGAAGAAAGGAGAATTCTAGAGGAGCCTCTAGGAGAGGTGTGGGTACCAGAAAATCTTGTGACGAAAATGGTCACGTCAAGAGGTTTGACATGCGGTCAACTCCATAATCGCATCTATCCAAAACAAACTGCGAAAGGCAGAGGGAAGAAGAAAAACGCAGTAACATACGCCGCGTATAGAAGAAAGGTGACCAAGCTGGAGTGAGCTGACTCCGCCCCGCGATGTAATACCTTATGGTGGTTCCGCGAGGCACAGGGGCAGGTTTTAATGGGTAAAAATCCCACATACTAGTTTGTCTAGACCAATGTCATTTGAAGATTTTTACCTCCTCAAAAAAAAAAGACAGATCGACAGACAGACAGTAAACCGATTTAAATAAGGTTTTGTTTCACACAAAATATTCATCAAATACAACCCCTGGACAAAGATGACACTCGCCCAAATTTTCATGAATTCCGAGATAACCTTTCCAAGTATGTTTTTCTTTGGAAATGGTGATTCAGTCGAGATCTACCAACTTATTGTCGTTTTTTACGGTGGTCTGATGTGAGCTTTTTTGTGAGTTGTGTCTTTCTTATTTGTGACAAATTTTCCCCTCTACTTTCTACCAGGATCAAAATTTATGTATTTTCGATTTTTAATCTTTGCCTTCATTTTTGCCTGTGATGAGTTAGAAGTAACTCTTTTATTTCCATTTGTCTACATCACTTTACTGAGGCTTCTCCAAAGTTAAGCAAGGAAAATGCGAGAAGTAAGGTCATATGTGGTGGAAGACCTGTTTATGCAATAAAAACTAATGGTATCTCCCTAATCACACATCGAAAATGATCCTATTTCTATAAAACCACGCCTTATAACCCTGAGCAAGTATAACCTTATAACCCTGTTCAGAATCGAATTAAATCATCACAATTCCATTTAATTATTGCTAATTAAAAAAACATATCCACAAACCGAATAAAAAATTACCACAATCAACTTTCGAATGAATTATTTTAATGAATTGATATCAATTAAGCTTCATAAAAATTAAATTGCCACAAGGGTCTCCGAATTATTAATTAACCCAGTCAATAAATTCGGCCCCGTTCAGTTTTACATTATGTTCGTTACTGGAGGTCTTCCAGAAACAGAGAAAGTAATGGAGTGTCAGTAAAGGATGAAATGATAAATCGTGATTTCCAACATAAATTTTATGTTTCCATGAAAAATATTATTTTAATTTTTATTGATCTATAGTTGTCGATGCAGAGAGGAGAACGATTAAAATTCCATTTTTTAAATTTAAAAATCATTTTTGACAAAGTCAATATGAAAATCTCCTGGAAAATTTAATTGTCCGGTTAAGGACAGCACAATCGTCAGTAACAAAAACGGAACTTGAAATTTTTGATTCTCAGATTTGAAAGGGTGTATAAATATGATATAAACACCAGATACCAGTATTTCCCAATACTTCAATTTCGCCGATGTTACCAGTGATATTTTGACAAAACTGGGGCGATCGTCAAAAATCGCATCTCAAATTTTATTTCTTTTCTTGACCCAAATTTTTAGAAAATTCCAAAATTCGACTCAATGCATTCTTAGAAATTGCGAATACACATATAAAACCTTTCCTAGCCTAGCCTAACCTAGCTAGCTTCCTCAAACTGGCAGATTTTAAATTTGGGAATGAGCACTTTTCAAATTGTCCAGTCCAATGTTGTCAAAAAGGCATAGAATTACGAAGTTAAAGACACTCTGACAAGCAAAATTTTTCAACAGTTTTAACTTGGTCTCGACTGAGGAGGTCGTCGAAATTTTCACATCATCGTTCCTAGCGAGTAATAAAGAATTAAAAAATGGGAAACCATGTGAAATGTGAGGACTGAATGTGACAATTGTTTGGACAAGCCCGCTGCCATATGATGAATTTTCAAATTTAGGCTGACTGATGTCAATTTGGCCTCCGGACAGCCATACATTTAGAATTCGCTGCCTACCCTGCTGAGCTGGTGTACGGGAAGAAACTTCGACTTCCTGCTGACCTGGTCCCTGACAGGAAAGACAACCTTAAAGAGATCGGAGACATCTACTTTGAGACGCCGTTCCCACATTAAAGCACTTCTCCCACCTCGTAATACACAGCCAGCGCTCCACAGCCCTAGCAAGCACGAAGTTTGTAGCAGCGTTCTGATGAGGACTGATGCCCTCCGGAAGCTGTTGCAGCCACCATACGAGAAGCCCCTATAAGATCTTCGAACGAGAGAAAGAGAGAATCTCTTTGGAGAAGTTCTCTTTCTTCCTGGAATCAAACGGACCGAAAAAATGCAGCACGAAACCGGTTAGAAAGAGCCTGACTACTTTACATTGAGTAATCGTGTGAGGTAGGCCACGCCTGTATAGTGATGACACATAAAAAGTTTTGAATTAATATACAATACAATTATGACATGGAAAAGTTTTTAAATTCAATTTGCATTAAAAAATGTAAAATTAATTAATTAAATTAATTAGTTTAGTAGTTGCTACAACCGTCTCACAAATAATCATCATCATCAACGGCGCAACAACCGGTATCCGGTCTAGGCCCGCCTTAATAAGGAACTCCAGACATCCCGGTTTTGCGCCGAGGTTCACCAATTCGATATCCCTAAAAGCTGTCTGGCGTCCTGACCTACGCCATCGCTCCATCTTAGGCAGGGTTTGCCTCGTCTTCTTTTTCTACCATAGATATTGCCCTTATAGACTTTCCGAGTGAGATCATCCTCATCCATACGGATTAAGTGACCCGCCCACCGTAACCTATTGAGCCGGATTTTATCCACAAATCACACTCATTAATTGCCATAACGACTTGTTGAAAGGTGTATAAATTGTGTAGAAACATGAAAAAGTATGTTTTTTAGATTCTACCCATTTATTCAACAAACACCGAGAAGGTCGAGAGAAAGAGTGTGTAAAAGAGTCGGATGGCGTCGAATTTATATCCTTGCCGATCCATATTGTGACGTTACTTTGTTGAGCATATCAGCTGTTGAAAGGCGTTGCCATGTTGGTGCTGTCATGTCCATGTCGCTACACTGCTCCCTCCTGAGTAGTTTTGACGGTTAACGGCTGGAAAACTACGTATCGAATATTACTCGCCTCTCACTCGCTGGTTTCGCTCTTGGTCCTACATACGTTTTGGGAACCAAACTTATTGGTCGTTGGGCTGCTTCCGTTGGATCAGATGTTACTTCGAAATAGGCAGGTTTTAGTCGCTCGACGCTGATATTTGTTGCTTTGCCCTGAATTTCCATTTTAAAAACGTTGTCGGAAAGTCTTTCTTACACCTTATATTCACTCGATCAATCCGCACGAACACGTGTGAGCATGTAGAAAGATCCTTGTGGACGAACACCTTCCTTCTATCATGTCGAGAGATTGGCGTTGCACGAACTTGCGTCATATGGTGACGAAATTTCTCAACGAAAAATTTCGGATCGGGAGGCATTTCCTCGTCAAGAAAGAACTCTCCAAGAATGCGAATCATTGTCCCATAGACTAGCTCAGCAGCTGTTGCGCCAATATCCTCCTTAACGCTTGTACGAAGACCAAGCAAAACCGTTGGCAAAACTTCGACCCATTCACGGTTGTTGTGGCACATAATAGCTGCTTTCATCGTCGATGCCATCGCTCAATCAATCCGTTAGAAGCAGGATGGTATGCAGTGGTTCGAATCTTTTTGCAACCCACTAAGTGTGTTAGCGACTGGAAGATCAAGGATTCGAACTGGGATCCTTGGTCCGATGTTAGTATAGTAGGTGCTCCAAATCGTAAAATTCAGTTGGTGTAGAATGCGTCTGCGATAACATCTGCCGTAATTGATCGTATCGGAACCGCTTCAGGCCATCTCGTAAATCTATCGATCATAGTCAATACATACGAGTGACCTTGTGATTACGTTAGCGGTCCGACAATATCGATATGTACGTGACTGAATCTCGTGTCCGGCATATCGATTTGGCCATGCGATGGTTTTGCATGTCGTCCAATTTTACTTCGTTGACACGCTAGACATGTTCGTGCCCACTCGAGAATGTCCTTGCACATACTAGGCCAGACATATTTTCGGCAAATCAGCTTCTTCGTGACGCGTCCGCTTGGATGAGATAGTCGGTGAGTAATCTCAAATATTCTCCTCCTGAGAAGTATTGGGATATACGGCCGTATTTGGGAAGTTGACACGTCGCAGTACAACATTGTATCCTTGTCGTCAACTCGCAACTTTTTCAAATCCAAGGTCGTTTCAGAACGCAGTAGATATTGGAGTTCCTCATCGTTTCGTTGCGCTGTAGCTAATTCTTCGGGCGTTATGGCAACCGGCAATGTAACAGCACTAATTCGGGACAAGGCATCTGCTGTAACGTTTTCCTCGCCAGTGACGTATATGATATTGGTCCAGAATTGGCCGATATAGTCCAGTTGCCTTAATTGCCGTGGACTAGCTTTATCGGCTTTCTGTTGGAAGGCAAACGTTATCGGCTTATGATCGGTTTTGATTAATAACTGACGACCTTCGACCATGTAGCGAAAAAACTTGACTGCACTGTAGATTGCTTGGAGTTCTCGATCGTAAGTGCTGTACCTACGTTGTGTATCGGAGAACTTCTTCGAAAAGAAACCGAGCGGTTCCCGAACATCGTTGTTCCACTGTTCGAGAACTGCTCCCATAGCCGTGTCCGATGCGTCTGATTTGATGGCCAATGGTGCATTCTCAATGGGATGTCGTAGTAACGCAGCGTTGGCAATTTGCTGTTTGCACTTTTCAAATGAGACATCTGCTCGTGGATTCCATTCGATTTTGCGTTTATCCTGTTTCCTTGCACCAATGAGATACTCGTGGAGATGTGCTTGAATTTCGGCTGCATTCTGCAACGATTTTCTATAGAAATTAACAGCTCCTAGAAATCGTCGCAAATCGGCAATTGTTGACGGTTTTCCGAAATTCAAAATGGTTTCCACTCGTCCTGGAAGGGGCTTGATGCCATTTTCGCTCACCAAATATCCTAAATATTCGGCAGAAGATGTTCCAAAGCTGCATTTATCGACATTGATGGATAATCCGTATTCACGGAGTCGATTAAATATCGTCAATAAGTGCTTCCGATGCTCCTCGTTCGATTTAGAAGCGATAAGAATGTCATCGATGTATGCATAGCAAAAGTCCAATCCGCGGAGTGCATGATCAATGTACCGCTGGAAAGTTTGTGCGGCATTACGTAGACCGAACGTCATTACTCGGAACTCAAAAAGCCCAAAAGGAGTAATGACAGCTGTTTTGGGAATGTCCTCGGGTGCTACAGGAATCTGGTGGTATGCTCTCGTCAGATCAATCGTGGAAAATACCTTGCATCCACTCAGTTTGTGCGCAAAGTCACTAATGTGAGCGATGGGGTACTTATCTGGGACGGTGATAGCGTTCAAACGCCGATAATCTCCACATGGTCTCCATTGTCCGTTTTTCTTCCGTACCAAGTGTAACGGGCTCGCCCATGGGCTACTCGATGGTTGGCAAACTCCCTGTTGTAGCATGTAGTCAAATTCGGCCTTTGCTTCGCGCAGTTTTTCGGGCGTTAATCGTCTGGGTCGGTCAAAAATAGGCGGTCCTTTAGTCAGGATATGGTGGTAGATATCATGAGCCATCACTTTCGCTCGGTCAGATGGAATTATGATGTCGACAAAATCTCTCAGAATGCCATGATAACTTTCGCTAGACTTCAGTGTTGTCATACCACAAATTATGGTGCCGGTGAGCTTTGCGATGCAGGATAAATTGGTCTTTTCGTCGATTATCTTCCTCCTGCGTAGGTTCACTAATAAGCCATAATGGTGCAGCAAATCGACAGCGATTATTGGTTGTCGAACATCCGCTAAAACGAACCTCCAGGTAAACGGTCGTCGTAAGCCGAGGTCGAGCGTTATGATGCAATGTCCATATGTGTTGATCGGCGTATTGTTGGCGGCATAAAGCTGAAATTGCATTGGCGTGTGCTGATTTTTGTCTTTAGGCAAAACTGAAATATCAGCACCGGTATCCACCAGTAAATGCATGCCGCTTTTCCGATCGAGTACTAATAATCGGCTGGGTTTACTGTGGAGAGGGGTCGTCCTCGACCGCCGAAATTCGGGACGACGAATTTAGTTTTCCGAAGTCGCGGAATTATTTTGCCACTTACATGGCGGTCGGCAATTACGCGCTTGTTTCCCAAACCGTTGATGAAAGAAGCAAAACCCTCGATTCCGTGAACCCGATCTTTGCCTTCTGGTGCTCCGTTGTTTGGATCGGGACCGGTTGCGTGTCGTGATTTCCAGTCGGTCAATTGGGCTCAATATTTGCTCCAAGATATCATTTTCCGTGGATGCCTTCTGAACGGTGGAAATGCAAGGTAGTTGTTGCATCTCGATCATTAAATCCGCCATTTTCGCCAATTTATCGACGTCTGCTTCATTAGAAATCGCTAACACCATTCGAATATTTTCGGGCAATTGCTCAAGTAGCAACGATCTTAGCATGGCGTCAGTTACCTGCTCTCCGCCAGTGTTTCGCGAGTCCTGCAGGTAATGCGATGGTCTCTTTCCTTCCAAATTCTTCCCTTGGAAAAGTCGTCGCAGCTTGGATTCGGCGGACTCTGCAAATGCTGCCAATATCCTCTCCTTCACGGCTTCGTACTTATTTGTTGCCGGAGGATTGCGTGCTATCGAGATCACATGCGGAAGGATTTCCGGCTCGGCAAATTGTATCACGTACTTAAATCTTGTTTCGTCCGACGTGATGTGGTTAGTGTGGAACGCAGCCTCTACCTGCTCAAACCAAAATGCCGGGTCGGGTCGATAAAATGACGGAAATTTTTGTATGCGTGCCGCTTCCACGAATACGCCTGCTGGTCAATTAGCTATCGGCGGCCGGAAATCACTCTGAAGGGATGTTTTCGGCGTCTCTGGCGATTTGGATTCAGTGGCCATTTTGAAACTCGCGCTTGGTGTCGATTAAACGTATGGAAATTTAATATCACTGCACTTTTTATTTTAACTCTAATCGTCGGGGTCACCAATGTAGAAACATGAAAAAGTATGTTTTTTAGGTTCTACCCATTTATTCAACAAACACCGAGAAGGTCGAGAGAAAGAGTGTGTAAAAGAGTCGGATGGCGTCGAATTTATATCCTTGCCGATCCATATAGTGACGTTACTTTGTTGAGCATATCAGCTGTTGAAAGGCGTTGCCATGTTGGTATTGTCATGTCCATGTCGCTACAATTGATCCATTGTAACGCCATCTAGGGGGAAGTTGCAACAACGTAGACAGCATTGGCATTCCCATGCCAATATAGAGTTCACCTGGTGGGACCTGAGTGCGTTGATAACCGCCTTGCTCGATTATGAACGGAACATTTTCCCTCTTATAGGTCCTTTAGTCACACCTACCTGTGACGCTTCCCCCTGACCAATGACCCTTGCACCCCTCCCTTTGTGATGAGAGACCCGCTAATATACGAGGCAATCAGTAACGGCTTTAAGCAACTGCTTCTGTGACTGTAATTCTCCCCAAGTCCCCTTGGGTACTCCATTCAGTTTCAAATTTTTTATCAAAATGAAACCACATTGGCATGATATCCATCAGGCATCAGTAATTTGGAAAGACCGCATCGAAAAATTTTCTTTTCTATTTAGGAAGCTCTCCACCTCGCTCACATTCCCGCTTTGCTTCAATCTGTATCTGCAGAGCAAAACAGAAGTCAATTCTGGAAGAATTTCCGAATCGCCGTTGGGCATGTTCTAATAGCCCCAGTTTGGGACGCAGCCCCATTTTTACCTGCTATGGATCTATAAATTGCCTAAGATTTTATATCTTGATGTATTTTCGACGTGCATCTTCCCGAATAACTTTTGTTCACGGTGATGGGTTATTTCTGACGGCGGCCGCAAGGGGCGCTCTCTTGCCTTGATTCGGGCCCAAGTTAAGGAGTATCATAATGGTACAGTGCTATGCACCAACGAAAACTTCCGATCTCGTGGAGAACGTTGCTTTCTGGGAGGAATTATACGCAGTTCAGGAGATGCTTTCTAAAAGTGACACAGTCATCGTCATGGGGTGATCTGAATGGTATAGCGGCCTGTGACAACACTCTACTCGGACATGTGATGGAAAAACAGGGTTTTGCCGACCGAACCGATAATAGTGGAGGTCGTTGCCGCAGTACACCGCATCATCAAAGAACTTGCATGTGGTCGCAAAGTTGTCAATAGTCCTGTGATAGGCATTAACGGTCGACATCTCATCCACTATGAAGAACACCTGACGGGGTGAAGGGAACACTTCACTATAGCTCTTAATCGTGTTGTATCCGCTGAAGTTTCGCCTCCTGTGGATGAAATGACTAATCACTCTCCAAGCAGAAGAGATGTGACCTCAATCACCAAAGCACTCAAACGGCTTGAGGGTCTCCCCGCAGAGTAATTTATCTCTGTACCTGCAGTCACTGCTGATCCACTGCTTCGGAAATCTTGGGAATCTGGGACCTTTCCCAGTGAGTGGAAGAAGACGATGATCTTTGAAATACCAAAGAAAGGCACCCGTTTTCAGTGTGACAATTGGAGGGATATCGCCATGTTACCTGCCTTGCCGAAACAGTAGCTAAAATAATCCTGGAGCGCATCAAAGAACATCTCGCTAGTTTAAGCAACAGCAACAGAACGCAGGCTGGTTTCCGCTTAGTATCTTTCTTCCGTGACTACATCAATATCCTATGGATCACCGTACCGTGTGCGGAATTTAAATCTTCGCTTTAGCTCCTCTTCATCGATGTCGAGAAAGCTTTCGACAGCGTGAACAGGGAGTTTATCTGACATGCTCTACACAGGAGTGCCACTCCGGAGAAACTGATAGGTAATATCAGTGACAAATGTCATGTGCTCCATCGAGGTAAAATCTCCGAGGAATTTGGGGTCCAAAGCGAAGTCCGACAGGGTTTTGCTTGTTGCTGATGATGTTCTTCATCCTGCCTTGCCCAAAGGGCGTGGAGGAGTAGCACATGGAAAGTGACTCGTGGAGGGCGTGGAGGAGTAGCACATGGAAGTTACTCGAAAGCTCCAGGCTTTCATGAACATCTGTCTGCAACGTTTCATCGAAGTACGCTTACCTGATACTATTTTAAACAAAGTTGGTACATAGACATATCACCCACGGATGATGTGATGACTAAGCGTAAGTGGCAGTGGATAGGTCAGATATTAAGGAAAGGTAACAATTGTTTTAATGGCTACCACATGAAGTGAAACCTCGTGAAGTCCTGGGTTAGTGCATTTGTCGGGGGATTCAAAATTCTTGGGGGGGATATTTTGTGCAGCAACAAGTTTTTCGTCCCGGTTACAAGTTAGTCAACACCCATAAAACCCACTTTCATGTTCATTTTCCCCATATGGTTTTTCTTCTCTCTGCTCTAAGCTTGCGAAGGATATTTACGATAAAATGTGTGCTCTCAGAAGCAAAAAGGATCTGTCTCAATGAATCTTGCTTGCAAACAACGCCCCCACTGCTGAGGCATATATTCCATAGATATCAAATGCCAGAGGGCCGTCTACGCAGTCTGGAAATTTAACGGCTGAAGAGTTTTGAAGTCATTAATCATAAAAGCTTGCTCCATTTCCCTTTTTATCCCAGGTTATATTGAACAACTGATCCGTTAAAGTTGAAAATGAAATAAACGCAACATATATCATTTATTCTCTCAAATATATATTTAAAAGCACCTTCTCATATCCATGTGTCTAGATTAAAATCCCACAAAAGAAACTTTCGACCGAGTGCAGATAAAAACTTCCCACCTTTCGGAATACCGTGATGTTACATTGCAATCAAGGAGAAGAAAGGATAAGAGCACGTCCTGGCTTCTTGGAAACTTTGAAACTTTTATGTCAACCACGACATCTTCAATTTACTGAATGTTTTCCATTCTCTGATAAGAGGTCGTCAGTCACACGCAAGACGATTTACTGCTTTTAGAAAGTAAATGCCAGAAGCTCTGTGAAAGGGGAAAATGAGTAAGTGAAGATGTATGGAAAAGTTCAAGGACTAATATCACCATGGAAGAGTAAAAGGTCTGCTGGTGCACTCTGAGTTGTCTGGTCTTGTTTGGTTTTGGTTCGTAATTATGCTGAATTTTTGAGGAATATAAAATTCGGCACTCTTGCTCTGAAGATGTCCTAATGGAGCACATTCAAAACCCTTTGAGGCATGAATTCGGGAGCAACTTATCAAAAGTCTGGAAATAATTTTGAAAATTATCTGTGAAATACTTTTTAAACCCTGCGGTCGCAGCCATCCCCTATCGCCTAAAAAATCCTTCATTGCACGAAAATCCTTGCCGCAACATATTATGTTTCGATCTTCGTCTCATAGAACTTCTTGACGGAGAGTGAATGGCTGCAACAGTGTAAGGCTCTTTATTTCCTTATCCCATCCTGGCATTTCTGCTGCTTCAGTTCACTTGTATGCCAAGCATGTTTCCAGCTTTTGCGCTTGTAAAATCGCAAAACGTATCCCAAAAGTGTCCTGCTGTCGAATTAGGATATCGGAAAAGACATCCTTGTGACTTGAACATGTCTCGCCTTGAACAATATAAAGACACACATGGATACGTAGTTTGGTTGAAAGAAAATCCTACCGATTATCACGTCCACATTTTAAGGACACTAAAATCTGTGGCACTGGCCGTCGTTGTATAGATAGTCTAAGTGCATGGGAAGTACGGGTGGGAATTAGGTGACAATCCATGAAATATGAATATCAACGGAAAGATATTGGACATAAAGTCGATGTCTAGTCATGTGCATGGTCCCAGACGAACTCCATTGCATTCATGGTTGATAGGTACTGCATTAGGTCCCTATCAGAAACGTATAAAGTCGCACATTCCCCTATGTCGTTATGGAGGAAGATAAAAGGAACACAAAGCATTCTCCATCGTAATAAGAAAATCTCGAATTTAGAGAATACGTACACTTCGAGGGTAAACTCTCTTAGCTCACAGCCACTGCCATCACTTTAGATCCCAAACGGTGAAACCCTCCGTCGAGAATCTGCGACCTTTCCCTCCATCTATTTCTAATTTCCAGAAATTTGCATTTGAACGCAACCAGAGGTAAAATCGGAAAGACGTTTCCAAAACACACCAAAGCCACAACAATCACAGACAAAGGCACTAAACTGCGTACAACATTTACGGTAAGTGACAGCCATTTGTAGACACAGCACATAAGGACGAGTATTTTCAGTGTTCAAAGAGAGAAATGTTTGGAATTTTCAACTAATGTCTCCAATATTGGTTGTCAATAAAGCCAATTTCTGCTATTTGGTGATTCAAATAACACCCGATAATGTTAGATGTACGAAACCTTGCATGCGCTTTGTACAATTCAGTCAAAGGATCTCATTGAAATCATCGAAAAGGATAGGAATACATCGGTATATAAAATGAAGTACAAGACCAGAATTCTCTGTACAGGGTGACAAAGTGTTGCTGCATAAATGCTATGTAATTCAGTTCAAGGATTACTAGACGCTTGAGCCCACATCCCCCCATGAACACTCTCCACTTTTCCATTCACTGTAAGTTCGCCCAGTACAGTTCTGCGAGCCGTTCCTTTTCTTTTTCTTGCGTAGCAGCCATGAATCCATTTTCGACTCAATAGAATGGCTCTGACCCATATAGAGGCATCACTCCTCCTTCCCTGGCCAGCTCGTCCACTGTATCATTGCTTTCTAAACCAATGCGACCTAGAACCCAGGGTACCCAGAGCTAATTGAGCAAGTCGATCACGTTCAGTCTATTAAGGCATTGCCATACCAGTTTGAAATTCACCAGGTAGGACTTAAATGCCTTAATAACCGCTTGGCTGTCAATTAAAATTGTAATGTTCTGTCCCCTGTAGCTCCTTTTTAGGTTGAACGAGGCAGATCTATCTACGGCGTATATTTCTGCCTGGAACATGCGGGTATGCTTACCTATCCGTTCAGAGTACGTTTCCCTTGGACCAACGATCCCAGCGCCTGCTTCCTCTGCCGTAAAGGATCCATTAGTGTACCAGCTAATTAGTTACTGGTTCAAGCCGTATGTTATTGCCACGCTTTCCCAGTTTGCTAGCCTGTTTCAAACTTCCACACCAAGTCAAACCTCGTTGTCATGTTATCCTTCGGTATCAGTCTTTCGAGATGCCGCCTAGAAAAAATATAAATCTTCTTTCGAATAAGGCAGCTAACTGCCTCACTCGTACTCCCGGATGTTCTGCAAATCGCCTTCACAATTCTGTTGTATACCCGATACGGAATTTTTGCGGTCTATCCCCATTTTTTCCCTGCTATTAGTCTGCAAGTCATCAAAGTCCTTGTGGCTCTTCCACATTTGTCTTCAACATGTGTCTTCCGAAGTAGTTTTTGGTGCATTTTCTAGTAAACGGTACAATATTGGCTTTGGCTGCATTTATGCGCAGCTCGGCCTTCCTGCACCTGCTACTAGTGATTCATAGTTCAGTTTAGATGCTGTCACATAAGGTATCCTCACATTTGCCCCAACGGAGTAAAACAATGTCATCCGCGTAAACCAGTATTCCAGTGTCCATTAGCTTTTCTAGAAGTCGACAATAGCGATGATAGTACCCCGCCCTGTTTTTTTATATTTGTAAGGATGGAAGAGGAAAACTTAGAAATACACTGCCGCGCCAGGTTGCAGTGTGTGGGATTCTCTCCCACTAAAACCATCCCACTTTCTCCTTCTTCCTTCCCCGCGGGACCCTCGCAAAGCATTACTCCGCAAGAAGGACTACGCTTTAAGCGACCAAAGCATTCTTTGCGTCTTCCTTGTGCGCTCCGCTTTTCCAAGTTCATCCTGTATACTTTGGATTTCGGAGTGCACCGTACACCAGTTTGCCTACAAATTCAACATTTCCCCGACAATGTTCTGCGGGCTTATGCTGATTTTGGCAGAATCTTTCAGGCTCCCCCTCTCTGCGTAAATTCGTAGACAGTGTAACATAACATGCTCCGAGTCCTCAGGTGTTCAACCACATTCAGGACAAAAAAAAAATTATCCAACCAGAGTTTGTATAGATATTTCCTGTAACCACCCTGCCCTGGCCGAATTTGCGTCAAATGGTAATTAAATCTTGCCGTGTCGTCACTGGATCCACTCCACTGCGAGTCATCCCACCGTTGCTGCCACTTTTCCAGCGTCACTTGGCAGAATGTCTATCGAGACCATTCCCGCAATAACAGACGCTGCGTCGCCTGATATTGATCTAAAGTCGCTGCAGACCCTTAGCGCCTTTAAGCGGTAAGTTTACCCTCCTCCGATTACTCACAGACGCTAGTGTTTCCTCCCAAACTAGTGCCGCGTATAGCAGTGTAGAATGAACCACTCCAGCTACAAGTAATCTACGACGGTACTTCTTCAACGTCTTCAGATTGTTAAGCGACGACAACCATGACTAGATCATCTGCGAAACCGAAATCTCGTGGCCTTCTTTGATATAGAAAGGACAAGGACCCCATTGTATATCATGTTCCACAGGAGAGGGCTCAGCACTGAATCATGTGGTGCTCCTGCCGTGACGGTGTAGTCGTTAGTCGAATAACTAGGAACACTCATTTTAGCCAGTGAGCTTTTTATTCACTCCCACCTGGCTGAATTGAAAGCAGGTTTGACATCCGACGCCACCACGGCACAGCATTAATTAGACAACATCGCGTCTCGAACCAGCTTCAAAACACCGTCTATGGCGTCGATCGTTGAGTGGCCTTGTCGAAATCCAATTGTCGCTCCGAAAGATAGTCCATCCTTATATTCTATGACAAGAAGAAGTCTACTGTAGATCGAGCATCTTTTTTACTGTGTCGATAAGGCAAATCGGGCGGTTTGATGAGGAATGTCTCGGTTACTTACTCGGCTTCGGGACCATAACTAGCTTTTGCCTTCCACCGAGCGGAGAAAACTCCTTCTACCATTCATTCAGATACGCTGATGCACCAGTCGGGTCTGGTCTTAACAACGAGCTTAAGAGCTCTATTTGGGACAGCATCCAGGCCGAGAGCTTTGTTATCAGAAATTCTCCGGCAAAGTTGCGTAAGTTCCTCCTCAGTTACCGCAGATATGGTTTAGACATCCAATGCTTGCTTATGTTTTTGCGCTCCCTTTATCAAGGGGAAGAACCATCACGGTATCGAGCAGAAGATGCGGGCAGGTCACTGGTGGTGTTAGCCCTCTTATCTTCTTCATAACCTCCCTGTACGTTGTTCCCCAGAGGCTTTGGTCTGCCTCTGCGCAAAGTTTGTCGAAACACTCTCGCTTGCTGGTCCATATAGCCTGCTTAAGCCTACCTCGAAGGTTCACATATACTTGCCGTTTTTCGTCGAACTCTGGTTTTCCTCAAGATTATTAGCAGATCCTTCTAGCTTGAAAACGGTTGCGGACTGCAACTCCGCTATCTCTTCATTGCACCAATAGTTTAAGCGCCTTTTTGCGAGGACACGCCGCCTCGGCATAGCAGCATCGCATGCTCCCATTATGTATCCCATCATTTGCTCTACCTTTTCTGAAGCCGCACCACCAGGATTGTAGCCTCCCAATAGCATCTCTAGAATGCATCCTCTCAGACTTTTCCACGGACCAGCTCTGGTTTCCATCTCCACGGAAACGCACATCGCACGTGGCCTATATTCGATCTCTCGGTCAAGTCTCCTTGCCTATGTGGCACTAGCATATGTAAGATCGACTACTGAGCCCGACGTTATCCCACAAAAACTGGACATATTTCCCGTATTTGCAAGCACCAAGTCTGGCTCCGCGAAAGTCTCGAGCCTCGAGCCTCTAGAAACTCCATTTTTTCTTGAATGGCTTGACTCCCACACGCCCATATTGCCGCAGATGGTCTGCGAGAGTAGATCTTGCACTGCTTCGCAGTAGTTGACGTTGATTTGTATCAACCTTATTTCCTTACTACATCAAGGCTGTCCTAAACATTGGGCATCTGCTGCCTGCAACGTACCGACAGTCGATTCCCTTTTTCCTCTTGCAAAGCATACATTAAGTCTCAGCCTTACGCTTTCTGAACATATGACCTTCTCTTCCACGTTTTCTGCATCTTTTTGACCTATCACTGGTGCATTTCGCCGCTATGTGGTCAAATTCAAGACATCTAAAGCAGCGCTTGAATGTCTGCTTCATCAGCCGCCAGCAGTTTGAACGATGCTTCAACTGGTAAGTTTATAGTTGCCGTTTGCGTGCCTCCGCATGCTTTCTTCAAGCCTCTGATTCCGGAATCTTGCGAACCAAGTGGTTCGGACCGCTTTACTAAAGCCTCGTGGATATCCTCCTTTGTCATCAATGGCTTTACATTGTATCACAATCTCCTCCTTTCTGACACATACTTGCGTCTCTTCCGCAAAGTACTTCTCCACCTTGCCGAGGAAATTTTCACCCGTTTTGCCCGGAGACTTCTTCAGCTCCATCATCAAATCGGGGGGAATGGGTTCTGAGAAGCAGATGTACCCTGCGCTCCTGATTTTCGGATAATGTCCCATCTTCCTTCTTCAGACAGACAAATGCCTTGTCTTTAACCATAGCTTTGTATAGTCTAGATGCTACTGTGGTTTGATGAATCCCTTCACAGAATTTCCTGAAGCCGTTTCGTTTTGCTTGTCAGTGCTCTTTTGTACGGTTTGTTTCATCCAGTTCCTGTTCCACCAGGGTATATCCCTTGATGACTTGACTATCTTACCCTACCAGATAGCCTTATACGAGTGTGCGCCAATAACTGAGGCTTTCTCCCATTGTTTCCAATTTCATTTCGCTCCTAATATCATCAATCACCTGTGGATGTTGTCTATCTATTCCCTTCATCGAGCATTTCTAACCTGCACCCGGTACACCAAAGGTCCTTTAGCCACCACTGTTCCAAAGTTAATTTTGGAGCCCGCCCTTGCAATTACTTCCAAGTACAGATTTGCAGGATGGAGGCTTATCTGGATTATTCTATAGTTAGCCATTGACTCCGTTAGTACTTCGACCTCTTCTCCAATGTCGGAGTATTATGCTCCTCCTTCGCCACTTCGGCACTTCTTTGCATTTTGTTGTCTAATTGAGCCTTAAAAGATCTGGGCCAAGGTCGTCCAGCTTCTCTTCTTCTGCGAGTAGTAGATCCACTTGCTTGTTCGCTCCCGCCCTCCGAAGTATCTTCTCTTTCTATGAGGATAAAGTAGTTACGATATTTATCATAATTGCCTTGAAGGATCGGTCATCTCCCCCGATCGTAACGACTTTGCTTTCGCCTCCTTCTTTCTCTTTTCTTCTTTTCATAACCGGGTGTGGAGATACATGTTTATGTAATGAGAAGCTTCCTCAACCGCTACTGCTATGTGAAGGTAGGGTATATCCATCCTGTCAATTTAGGGACTATAGTCCTAAGCCAATCAGGTGTGTCTTCCGTCGCGACCAGGTCACAAGCGTATGCCAGTGAGCACGAACTCTTTATTCCATCCTTCGCACATCTCTACGACGATGATATCGTCAATTATATCCTGCCCCTCGCGAGTGGGTATTTGCTCCAACAATACAGGTCTTCCTTCAGATAACGCAGATATCACTTATCATTTGCAGATATCACTTATCATTTCAACTTCTCAGTCCAGATCCGTCCTGTTTTGTTAATAGTATTCTGACGTCATACAAGGTGTTCAGATACATCTGTAGTACTCAAAGTGCGCTCAGCTAATCTGCTTGTCTTCCTCCTAGAAGAGCTGCGCCAGAAGTACTACAATATTTAACGAGCACCATAGCAACAAAGAATTCCAACCTGTTGATAGGCTGCGACGCCAATGCAAGGCATAAGCTATGGGACAGCTTGGAAATCAACAAGTGAGGTGAGTCATTTTTTGATTTTCTTATTATTACAAACCCGTCGGTGTGTATCAGGGGCAGTACACCAACCTTCCATTTTCCCAGCGGTGAACTATGGCGGCTGGGTAGGAGGTCCTTGATATCTCCCCTTCTAACCGACAATGGGATTCTTACGGTGGATAACTGGATAGTGTCTGATCAGCGATCCTTCTCCGATCACAATTTGATACCCTCTAAGTCTCGTGCCCTGCTAAATACAGCAAGAAGACACTTCCACCGTTGTGGAATGAAAATCTCTCCAGCTTCAGGAAGCTAACCAGGAGAATCTTCAACATCGGCTGCAGCCCTACAAAGACTACCTGAGAAAGTACAAGTCGGAAATCAAGACTGCCAAGAGGCGTCTTTGTTGGACTATTGTCAGAACATCAAAAGCATCATTCGCGAGGCTCAGTAAGGTTCTGTCCAAGGAACATAGGAGCCCATCCTTTCTTAAAAAGTCGAACGGATTCTTCTGGTGAAACCTTGGAGCTGCAGGTTCAGAGACATTTTTCTGCCAGTGAGGAAGACTATGAGTTAGAGCCTTGCTTGGAGGGTTTGCGAGCGCCCCAACCGTGCGAGACTTTAAAATCGGCTAGGCTATACACAGTTTTTCCGCATATAAATCTCCGGATTTAGATGACATAATGCCAGTCATGCTACAGAAGCAGCAGGAAAGGGCTGCGCCATGGCTCGTTGAGTTTTAAAGGAGCTGTATCTCTTTAGGATACATACCACAGTCCTGGAGCCGCACACGAAAAGTTTATATATCGAAAGCGGCTTGGCGCGGCTAGAGGGCCACGGAGGAATTTCGAACAATCAGCTTTACCTCTTTCGTATTGAAGACCCTAGAGCGCGTCCTGGAGATCCACTTAAGGTCGATTACGGAGAGAACGCCTTTCTCTAAATACTAGCATGACTACCCCAAAGGCAAATCTATAGGAAGCACCCTCCACAAGGTAATCTGAGAGGCACTCACTTAACCAGAGCTGTGAACAGAGGCATGCCCCAGAGTGGCGCCATCTCTCCAGTGTCCTAGTTAATATTGGATATTGGATAGCAGCGGGATGAAAGTACTAGCGTATGCCGACGACTTAATGATAGGGAGTTTGTTGTTGCGAAAAGTGTGCTTGTAGGTCGCAAGATGCCGCATAAGCCCAACTAAAACGAAACTGATGCTATTCACCACCAAGGCAAGAGTACCTGAATTGCATCTACCACGGCTGAGTGAACAAAGATTGGCTCTTTCTTCCAATGTAAAGTATCTCGGTGTAACCCTGGATCTAAAGCTAAATTCGAGATTGAACATAGGACTGCCGGTTAAGAAGGTCTGTATAGCCTCCTATGCCTGCAACATAACCTTTGCAAAGAAATGGGGTTTCCAGTTGAGAAAGGTTTTCTGGATGTACGCAGCTGTGGTGCATCCAATCCTAACGTACGGCTCTATTGTATGGTGACAGGCTTTGCGCAAAAAATATAATAGAACGAAGTTTAATAGGATTCAAGGAACCACGCGTATAGGTGCTACTGGGGCTCTGCAGTCTTTCCCAGCAGATGCTCGCAATGTACTCCTGCATCTCCTCCCCTTAGACGTCCACAAAAAGTACTTTGTAGTGTGCAGCGCCGTCAGACTACGTGAGTCCGGTTGCGGGTCAGTGAAGCCCTACGGACAGAGTAATATCCTATCCTGGAAATCTGGGCATTCCCCATGGACTATACCATACGTAAGCTGAAATGCATGAGAAACTTTGATAAGATAGTCTGTGGAGTCGGTGGGGGGGGGGGTTTTCTCGAATAGACACTATGTATCCGCGTTATATGGTCTCCTAGGCTTCGCCAGTGTATTCCAAGCGGAATTATTGGCAATACTTACAGTCACTCGATGGGTGGAGCATGATCCGAGCCCCAAGCGTAACACAGCCGTTCTTACCGACCGCCAAGCGGCCATTTCTCATCGACGACATCCTCCAGACGGGTGGGGCAGCGGAGAATCGCGCTGAACAGTCTGGGCGCACGCTCAAGAACACCCTCCTCTGGGTTCCTGGTCATAGGAACGCGGAGTGACGGATTGGCCAGACGGGGGTCTGGTCTTGGCAATCTTTCGGCGTCAGTCACTTTCTCTGCGATTGGCCAGCTATAGCTAAAGTCAAGTTACGGACACTACGGAAACCATTCTTTGGGGACCTCAGAGAGATTTCTAGCTGCAGGATGCTAGAGCTGCTATGGACTGGCTCTGAAGATCTGGGCTGACTGGAGTGTGCTTCCCTGCTCTCATAATAGCAATTACGGTCTTAGGTGTTTCTGGCATCGAAATGGCGCACCACAGCGCTAATTGGGCCCCTCAGAGCGGCCACTAATGCTTACCTACCTACCTACCTAGATTGGCTCCCAGAAGGCTGTATTCTGAATCAGTCTATCCTTCAGTCCACTGGTTGACCCTTAAAGCCAAGTAACGGACACTAGTTAAATCATTTTAGGAAGGGGAAAGAAAGGCATATAAAAGGAAACAGAGAGGCAGGAACAGAAAAAAAGAGGACTTGATGGTGCTTCGATTGAGAGGTTTAATTTGAACATGTAAAATAGCGGAGAATGGGAAGAGTGAGGTTATATCCTCTCCCACTAAAAACTTAAATTTGAAATAAAACCATTCCAGAGTTAACTCAGAATCACCCAGTATCCATAAACTACTACGCAAAAACCAGTCTACCATCATCCTTTTTATCCGACCTTTGAAGCGGTCTGCATGGATTTAAACATCCTGTGAGATGCCGGTAAGACCTGATTTTCATCGTTTTCTACATACGCTTTTCTCGGTTACACTCTCTTTGATTTATCAATCTGACTTCGACTATATCCTGCCAATATTTTACTTGTTATCATTTCGTTGGAGTCGGAGCTCGGATACATCCACATATTTCGTCCTGGCGTGAGTGAAGCTGCCAGCCGTGCAGACGATTGCGTTGCTGCTTGACAACCATTACTTCCGAATATCCTCCTTCACTACTGATTTTATGGCGGTAGTGTTCCAGGATATGGAGGAAGGGTGAAAGGATATCGATAGCTGAAATTTTTTTGTACACATGGTCCATAGGGAGAAGGATGAAAAATTGCCGAAAATGATTAGGCCATCATTAGTGTCCGTGCTCATTAGAACGTTGGGAGAGATTCAAATTAGGGTACAAAAAGGACCCTTTTGTCTTTTGGAGGATACTCCATATGTGCGGAATTAGATGACCTAGATTTTGGGGTTGTACTCTCTGAAAAATTTGATTGTACGTTTATTACTCCCTCTAATGAGCTCACAATCAGATATTGTCGATACTAAACATCCCGTGTATCTTTCGGCATCCCTACTCCTATAATCCCTCCTGCCGTCGTACCTTTAATAATTCAGTGATTGAAAATGATGAACGACTCCACTAAAAACAGCAATTGGCTGACTATAGAAAACTTATTGGGTCGTTTGTGTGTAAGACATCCTTGCGATGGTACGTACAACAACGTAGGAAAAAAGCTTGAAAGAGGATAGTTATTTTGCCAAGGAAACGATTCCTGACAAAGCTGAATGGAGCCTTTGTGTCCGCACAGCATGAGTCTACTGATAAGCATGAAGAATTCAAAGGAATCCAAAGGTTATAATAAATGATGCACTTTGCTAACACCCCATTGAGAACAGGCGGAAGGAAAATAGTGAGGAAAGTAGAGGCTCACTGATAAGTTATTTAGGAAGTGATTGACGGTTTAAACGGACTTGCTTTGTCGGAGGAGAAAAGGAGTGAAAATTACGGGAAGAATCTTTCATGAGGTTTATATGAGTGTATTTGAAGCTTGGAAAGTTTGGTCGGAGACTTCATTAAAAGCTGGTGGCTGAAAAGATAAATCAACGGTCAAGTCTTCAAATTAAATAGATAGTTTTCGGACCTTTCACTTGACTGACTACAAGAGCAGTCTCATGTCAACAGGTAGCAGGACATCAAACGTCTTCCAAATAAACTCAGTTCATGGATATTATTTTCAGATCCCCCAAAATTAAATTATCATCAACTCCAATTTTCCAACCCTGAACTGACTTGATAATCAGTTCTCGTATCTTTTACTACAATATTCAATTCAATAATCCCTCCACCCCTCCATTGATCCGCAAAATAAGAATCCACCCTCTAATGACTGTTTTCCGTCACTAACCTTTCCCCAAACCGTACAAGAGTACCACGTCCGAACTCCTTCCTGCACGTCCGCAGCAGACTACATTGTACCTTGATTGATGTCACCCATAAAAAGTGATACCTCGATTAAAGATATCAGTTTGAATAAGCCGCTCCGTCGATGTCACCGTACGTATCTGTTTGGGTACAACCAACTAAATGGATAAATAGCGGACAGATATCCAGAAAACCGTGGCGCGGGTAGGAACATTTAGGGAGACGTAAAAGTATATCTCGCAATATTTAGGGTTGCTTTGTAGAATCCACACATCTGATCCTACACCCTTACATATGTTGGAAGCATCCTGTAACCCGAGTATATTGAAAACGTGACATTTTCGGGGAACATTAGAATCTACTTTTTCGCCGGATACAAGGTTGGGTGAGAAACGGATGAGTCGCTCTAGCGGCAAAGTTACAACGCTTACATTTTTTGCATTAAAGGACCAAGGACTAGGGTACGTGTATGGCACCGACTGCACGTAGCAATTTATTTGGATACTAACAAGACGTAATATGTGCGACAACGAATGATGAAAGCTGCTCAAATTTTGTGTATTTTTTCCTTAGCTCTGGGTTTACGTATCTGAGTGCCATCCATCCGTTGGTATCAACATATGTTCCCCCACTTCGTATTCGTGTTTATTCGCTAATATGTTCAGCCTTGTCTGCATATTATGTATGGACAGACTGATCGTAATTTCATGATTAGGACGTCTCGGTCCTCATCCCTTTGCTTTTATGAATTATTGCGATACCGGTCGAAGCTTGGCAGGACCGAAGATTTATGAGGTGTACGTGTCAGTAAAAAGATACTACAAAGACGGGAGATTTTTATGACGATTGTAATTAGGATTTGCTGGGATGTGATCGAAAAAGGGTAAGTTATGCGACTTCAAGGAAAATAGTTGAGAGCCATCAGGAACCAGACAGATATTGAAATAGGGTCCCTATAGAAAATGAAGCTTTCTGTGAACGCCATATTCCGAAACCAAGCTGGACGACCCTGGTTAAAACCAAAATCTATCCAAATTTAAACCGGTTAGAATAAGAAATCGTAGAAAGACGCTACTGCGCCAGATTGCAGCCATCTGGGTAGCTTTCTCCAACAAAACCACCCATATCTCCTTGGGACCATTGTGAAGAGGAGGGCTCGAACTTATACAAGAGTGATCAAACTACGCGTCAATCGCGTCTTCTGGGCTTGATTTAGTTCCCGAAGCTGGTTTTGAATCGCGGTCATTGCGGCGGTTACCGCGCTCCAATTTTATTCCGACTTAAACATAATCTCCCCGAGATTATTGAGTCCGATCTTTGTGTTGAAGGCGTCGTTCAACCTTGGCCATTGAAACATAACATGCTAAACATTCAGAACAGTCGGGAGACTCGTCGATTCCGAAGTGATGCAAATACGTCCTATAACCACCGTGAATCGCAAGGAACTGTGTCAAGTAGCAATTCAGTTGGCCGTGTCTTCACTCCTAGTGGTCTGTTTCGAAATTATCCCACCTTTACTGACCTGGGCTTTTCAGCAATTCGCAATCACTTCAGATGGATTCGATCTCCTCTGGTGGAAACAGTGCAGCTAATTCGCGATAACACAAATTCTAATTTTCTCACTAGATGATATCCTATACGCACAGCATATCCTCATCGTAATTGGCGGGTAAACCAAGCACACCCTCCTCCGCTTCACAATAGAGTCCAATGCTCCCTCCAGGCAGGGATGATATATATTTTAGCAGGATTGATTTTACCACCCCTGCGATACGCGATATAAGGCATTATACTTGCTAGAGATTAGCTAGCCTTTCCTGTCGACTCCCATGGACTTGGCACTTTGCCCCTTGAAGCTGAATTTGGCAGCGATCATTGTCCCCCAGGAGTCCAATAATCCATTTTGATACGACTTCATGATTACCAACCCCAATTTTGACAGTTTTGTTTTTCACGCATAAAGTCCAGCTTAACCTTTCGTAACCATGATTTGTTGGCTTAAGTGGCTACACTTCCATAAAGTTCATCGGGTACACCGCATTTACAACCATCACCAGGTCGTATGCGAAACAAAAACGTTGCCTCCTCTGACGCAGGGAAGTCATTTAATTGAGGAGACATTATGTGTCCCCAACAAGGGTTTCAATAGGGAACCTTGAGATCATTTGTTGTTATAAAGTATCTTTCACCCCGTCGTCTGTCTCATACCAAAGGGACCTCTCCTGGAGGTTACTATTTAAGGACCGAGCTAAGTAACCAATGGAACCTAGTTTAGCCAAACTGCCGTTAATCCAACCGCAGTTCGCCGGCATTCCTAGCAATCCTAACCAATAGCCAACACGTCAAATAAATATTCGGCCATTTCTTTCGCATTGACCGTAGAGCGAGCTCACCGAAACCCACACTATCATTCTGACAGATCATTCGATAAGACGATGAACAGAAGCAGGAGAGCACCAATTGAGGATGTGGTCCGTTGTGGATCTTCCCTCGCGATCGCGGGGTTCCGATCCACTTATTTTACAGCTCCACGAGCAATCGAGACGTTTTTGTTTGTTTCGTTTCACTTGCCTTATAGCTCGCGTCTTGGTTTTGAATTTTTCAGGATCTGGTGACAGCCCGCGCTTCAATTAAATAAATTAAAGGACACGTGAAGTTTTGTTAAATGACACGTGCTGGGGGATCAAAGCGGTCAAAGGAACCATAGCCATAGCAGCATGTCTTAAGGGGACTAGGTTAGAAAAGCAAATTACCTTTAATCATCAGCCCGTGGAAATTTGCTACTGGTCTTCCAGATAATTATGCGACCGCCAATTTTCGCTTTGCATTTATTTTCCTATGGTTTACCTTCACGTCCGCTTCCATATTCTGCTCCACTTGGTTAAAAATAGAATTTGGGAATCAAAACTTGCCACTCTTACTGTCATCCATGAATAGATTTCTATAATTCTACGTGCCGCATTGTGAAGACCACGGTCAAGCCAACTAGGAAGTATTAAAAGCTAAGACCTCTTACCGCCCGCTCCCCACTCCCACCAGCGTTACAAAATAGCCTCTGGGTTCATCTATCTCAGTTCTCCTCAAGCCAGCTCTTTTCAGCCAGTATTTATTGTCTACGTAGTGTAGATACCCGCACCTACGCAGTTACAACCACGACCAGGGCATCTTCACTGCCGACTCTCGTGGATTCTTCTGACATCGAAACAGGAAAGCTCTATAGCGCTCAATATTTTGCACAAACTATAGTACCCAAGTTATGACAATGTATCCTCTGGTCCATCATCCATCTTACATTAAATAGTCTCGTGCCCTGTTAAATACAGGAAGAAGACGCTGCCACTGTGGTGGAATGAAGATCTGTTCGGCGTAAGGAAACTGAGCGAGGATATCTCCAACATCTGCTACAGACACAAATATTGACATCCATGGAAAGGCTATCTGAGAAAATAAAAATCGATCAGCAGGACTGCCAAAAGGCGGTCCTGGAGAGATATCGTCGGAACATTGAAAACACCTGGGGATCTGCAAGGCTCAATAATATTCTGTCCAAAGAAACAAAAGAGCTCATCCTTTCTTAAAAAGTCGGAAGGGTCTTAGACGGACTGTAAGTCAGAGCTTTTGTTGCAAGGTATGCAGCCACCCCAGCCGTGCGAGACTATCAAACCGGTAGTTACCGAAGATAATAATCGGTTGGGCCATATAGAGCTTCTTCGCATATAAAAAGCTAGGCCAAAATGGCATAATGCCAGTCACAACACTGAAGCAGCAAAAAAGGAGATTTACCGGAGTTGTACCTCTTTCGGATACATATCATAGACTTTTAGGCGCAGTGGTTTTCATACCGAAAGCGGATAGAGGCGGCCATGAGTCTGTGAAGGAGTTTCGACCATTCAGCCTCAGCTCTTTCGTCCTGAAGACTCCCCTTAAATTGGAGAATATAGAACTGCGGGTTAGGAATGCCTGTAAAGCCTTTTATGCCTGCAAGAGGACCTTTGCAAAAAATGGGGTCTTCTTCAAGGATGGTTCTCTAGATGTACACAGTTGTGATATGTCCCATCCAAACGTACGATTCTATTGTATAGTGCCAGGATTTGAGCAAACAACACAATAGAATGAACCATAACAGGATACAAAGAATCGCCCGTGCAGATGCTACCGGGGTTCTGCGATTCTGCCAGCCAGATGGCCTTAATACACTCCCACTCCTCCTCCACTTAAACCTCCACATTAAAACTGTTATAGCGTGCAGTGCTGTGAGACTACGTGTAGCAAAGCCCTACGGCCATAGTAACATCCTAAACGAAGCACCTCGAAAACTCCGGGCATTCCCCACGAGCTACGCCACACTCAAACTGAACTTCACGAGAAATTTTGCTGTGGGCTTTGCATCCAGAGTGGAAGACTGGCAGCATTTTGCAAGGTTCTGACACAGTATTATTCACCGACGTTTTCACAATATATCCGAGTCGTGCGGTCGCCCAGGTTTCGCCAGTGTATTCCAAGCGGAAATTCTGGCGATGCAGGAAGCCTGCCGATGGCCGGGGTATAATCCGATCCTCAATCGTAACATGGACATTCTGACCGACTGCCAAGCGTCCATTAAGTTGTGGTTCTCGACAGCGACATCGTCCAGGCTGGTGGGGCAGTACCGAAATGCGCTGAATATTCGGGGCGGCACGCTGAAGGTTACCCTGCTCTGGGTTGCCAGTAATAGGAACATAAAAGGGAATGAACAGGCTGACAGAGTGCTCTTAGCAGCTCTTCGACAGCTACAATTTGTTTTCCACTGGCGACTATCAGAAGTGGAATCTATTCGTACTACTTAGCTGCCGCGGACCTCAAATGGCGAAGGCTAAGAACCAGGGCCAAGTCAGGGAGGATTTCGCCCACCTATAACAAAACCGATCGCAAGAGCTCTTATGTCAGACACGTGCAAATGCAAGATCACAGCGGGCTGTACGGGGTACTGGTCCATAAGGAGCAATTCGCCAGACTCGGCATGCTCTACAATACGCAATGCCGAAACTGTGGAGAAGAGGTGAAAACCCACAGGCGCTTCATTTACGTGTGCCCAGCTCTAACTATAGCCAGACTACGAACACTAAGTGGATATCAGAGAGATATGTAGCCGTAGGATCTTTCGTGTATGCTATGGCCTGGCTCTGAGGATTTGAACCGGCTGGACACAGCCTTCTTGCTCTCTTATTGATCATGGTCTTAGGAACTTGAGGCATCAAAACAGCGCACAATGCACTTGGCGAAACTTTCCGAAAATTGGTTAGGCCTTGTCTTGACTGGCAGCTTCAAAACTTTGGTGGGAATGTCATCTAAACCTGAAACCTAATTTTTGCTGATCCTTTCGGATATTGACTATAACACTCATGCGATGGCTCTATAGTGGTGAAAGCTGTTTATTCGGGAATTGTAGACACTTTAACTTCAGTGATCCTTGCGTTCGCAGAAACCATATCTCAGTGTTCTATGTTGGTCTCCCAGCACGGATTTTTGAAGCAATTCTTCCCCATATCCATGCTCATAACATTGTTAAACTTGTTCGCAAGCCGGTAGCCAGGCGTTGCACTGAATACCGTATGAACTCAAACTGTTTGATTGGAGCCGGAGGTTGTTGATCGACTTTTGCTATTGCATCCTCCATAGGGGACATTTAGTTTAGGAAGGATTTAACTGAGTTGAGGAACTCTCTCTTAAGACCAGCCCAATTTCAGAGTATCATATTCTTTGTGTGCTGTTTCATGGAACCCAAACAAGTAACCTGGTTATATTTAATCTAAACTTTTGTAATTATCTCCCCTCAATGGATGAGCTCAAAGTACTATGCGCTCTCTATACCTCTGTCCTTGTCTGAGTGAGCCTTAATACTCACGTTGAACTACATCAGTACGTTCATACTGCGCGGATTTTTTTTCCTCCCCCCAGGAAATCACGTCTCCATAGCCACCTCAAACGCGTCATTAAACCTCTTTCTGCCATCAATGAAGCTTAGGCGCTGGAACGTAGTATGCTCTGGATTCTTCGGTGTTGCGTCATACTGGAGATAACCGGGAAGCTCAATTCTCCGCTACTTCCTGAAAGGATGCTATTAGTGTATGGTTCCTGTGACTTTTTCGGAACTATCCCAGCGTTGTTGCCATCTCCTGTAGTTTTTTGCTAATAGCTTTTTGAAGATCTGCAGTCTTTTCATTCTTTGAAGAAATCAACACAGAGTACTGCATTTTTTTGGGTGGTGTAGGTGAATGCATTTACGCACAGAGTGTAGCGAACTAAACACCTCCCCATCGTCTGAGAGCTAGCCTGGAACCGTTTGTCACATTACTTCGGGCTAGTCCCCGAACTCTCACGCCTTGCGGAGCATTTAAATCAGGGAATTCCTTTCACCAGAAGGACTCGAATGTAATGGGAAACACGGCTCCACCTGTGAACACTTCTCAGCACCCCCTCGACAATGTTGTCTGGAGAGAAATCCCCTGCGTTTCAATAGAGCTGCTGACGAATCCCACAAGAAAAAAAAAAGTACCATGGGCGTCCGTGGGACATAGTTCGGCACGTGGAAAGTATTGTCTAGTGTGCCTAGAATGTCTCTCCCTTTTATGGAATTAAAGGCGTTTCTGACGTCAAGCGTTACGTCAAGCGCCGAGTAGTACTGGCCGGTGTTGGAATACCAGTTTGTATACCTCTGCTGGAACATCGTCGGGTCGTGGCCCTTTCTTGCTTTTCATAAAGAGGGGTGCCTGTTTCAACTCTTTTATAGAGAAACGTGGACAGTCCTCTGCGTTCTCCGTGCCGACGTCATCATCCCATACGGGGTGCGCAGGCAATAGTGCTCGTACAATGCGGCCCCTATGCTTGACCTTAAGTAAACAGGGTTTCTACAGAGCCCCGATTTGTCGGGTTACCAGTTTGTAGCCGAGTCCCCACGGGACCCTATTTACCTCGTCGAGGTCGCCAGCAGCGAGTTTTGCTCTTGTTTATTGCGCTGCGGAGTTTCCTTTTGGGTGATTTATACTCCATAATTATGGTCGATGACTCCTCCCGGTCGCTTAGAAGTTGTGTTAAGCGGTGGAACCTGTGACACCTCTTCCGGAGCTCTGCAATTTCCACTGTCCACCAATGCATAGAAGGTTTGCCACATCTCAATGCCCTCCTGGGCGTGGATGCCCCGCAGACCGTCGTTATCAGGTTCATAACTAAATTTACGACAGTCTCGGCTGCAGCGCCACTACTCGCAGGAGTGCCCTCAAACGCGGCCTCACCTGTTCCAAGAGTTTTGACAAACCTCCCGGTGTTCACTTTCGCAACATTCCATGCACTAAAAAGCGCCGGGGAGGCGCACACCGAGAGTTTGTGTCCACCACTTCGAAGGCAATGTATTGATGGTCACTTACCGAGAAGTCTTCCAAAACTCGTCACCCGTCCATCAGCGGCACCAGTGATTCCCACGCGAAGATTGCATCTAGAATGCCCCCCTCACTGCCTGGGCCTCAGAACGTTGGGGTGGATCCGGTGTTTAGAATTGCCAGTCCTGTTCTCGCCGCCATTTCCAGAATTCGTTTCCCTCTGCAGTTTGTATGAGGCATGCCCCATTCAAGTGCCCTGGCATTGAAGTCACCCCGACCAGGATCCGGTTGCATTCCGGTGCATATTGATTTGTAGGATGCGAATAATGTTGACCGCGTCCTACTTCTTTCCAATTCTGCTCTGAGGACTGGACACCGCCCCGAGCCCGCAAAGTGTGCAACGTTCTCATCAGACGCCCTCTTCTGTCAATTCCCCGACAGGTTGCAGATGTGTGCCCATAATCATAACATCTGCAACATTTGGTTGGGGCGGCTCGGATTCGTATTCTACACACTACCCAAGCAATTTAGATTTTCCTCGCGTATTGCTCGGCAATTTCCACCACAGCAAGTTTTTGGCATCGGGTGTTCGCCGAGGTGATACCAATACGGCGTAATTTAAAGCAGAGTTTTTTTTTTTTAAAAAGTGGCGTGTTGTTGTCTCTTGTCCCTCTTCGTCTTCTTCTTTTAAGCCCTGGACAGTACCTGACTGAAGTCTCCTCCAGATGTCCCTTCTTCCTTTCATTTTTTCCCCAGTTCGCTCTGCAATGGGCTGTCTGCGATCCGTTTGGTACTCGTACTGTTCTCATCGGGAGGTGCGATTTTTTTCTGCTTCCCGTGGATTTTCTCTTACTCTCCATGTCGACCTATAATATGAAATTCTGCCCAGGAGCTCCTCCAGCTCCATTAGCTCGTTCTTCACCCTTTTATTGACATTTTTCTGGAGGAACGTCACAGATCGCATGCGATTCACAAGTGCTAAGCATTTTTCAATAAGCCTTTCTTCTTCAGCTTGCGCAAGAGTAATCGACAGCGCTCCCAGTCGGCTTATATTTAAAACCATTTGGTTAGTTTCTTCAGTTTCCACTGGTGTCTCGGTTCCCTTCTCCATTGCAGCTGCCGCATGACTCCTCCGTATGCGTATTCCGCTGTCTCGTCGGGTATTTCAGCGCTTTTTGCGTCCTTCGCTGGGCGCTGAGGCCAGCGACGCATTTTCATGTGGCGTATAAATGCAACCAGCTCACTCTCCATTTCCACTATCTTCTCGCTTGTTTTGTTTTTGTTTGCCATTTAAGTTTTTCACCAGCTCATTATGTACAAGGAAGCGGGCCACAATAGTCAGGAACGGGTATGCCCTTGGGGACAAAGCCTCTACCCCAGTTCCCTGAGGCCTGACCTGCGACTAGCTGATCTCGGAACTCGGATCAACGCTCGCTCGGCGCAAAGCGGTCTACTAATACCGGCTCAATGTACATTACCCAATGATTGTCCCGAAGGGGCTGGCAACTGATACATGCAACAACTACCACCTTGGCAGAGCTACGTTCACATCACCCCATCGACGTCGACAAGGAGTTGCCGACAGCTCCGAGGACCCCCAGTATGTCCCGGCGTATATCGGTCATTATCAGTTCGCTCTTCACGGCGAAACTTTTTCGAAGCTACTACCTAGGACGCAGGTATTATGCCAGGTAGGGGGTCAGAGCTACTTCTCTCCTTTCTAAATTTGGCATCAGTGAATTGCGATTTATCGTAAATAAGCGAAAGGGTCTTCTTTGTCCAAAGGAAGATGCATGCCCGAACAAAGAAAGTTGCGCTCCAAAACTTCACATTCAATAACGAAAGTGACACCCTTAGAGGACTTTATAACATTAGACCTAAGTGTTCTTCATTCATCGTTTGCACTCTCATCCTTTCACTCGGTTTTCTCTGTGTTGATCCGAAATCATCTACCAAAAGCGACCCTTCACTATTCACATGCAGTAATATGCTTGATCCACTTCAACCCAGACAGAAAATTGCAGTTTTTCAACTGACAATCGATTAAAGCAAATCAACTAAGCCCAATAAAAAGCTGATGAGAAAAGCCAATTACATTCGTTTTCCAAGTGAATGGGCATTAACTAAACGAAGAACCACAAAGGACAGTAAGAAGTTTCATCCAATCCACAAGGCTAACGAAGTGGTTGCGCTGCCATGATTAAAGTGGAAGACTCCTCTGCCACTAAAAAGGATGAACACCGGTTACTATTGTTCTCAGTGTCAGCTGGGATATATATACTTGCATATTTCTTAATATAGATGGTTAAGACTTAAAGACTGTACCCTCTCAACTGCTTAATATGCTTCCTTCATAACTCTAGCTAACTTTCATCCCTCAGACTCTCAGGAACCACAACCGTTCAACTGGAATCATCAGCAGTGTCTCGTCCTCCCTTCGACATAATGTTCAACGCTAACAAATGCAATTACTCAGCGTTTTCTCTGGGTTAAATGAAAGGAATAAATTAATTTTGAGATCCCTTTCTTCTTTGATATTTCAAGGAGCTTTTCTCACCTAATTTTCATGCAAGGAAGGAAACTTACAGAAAGTCTTACAAGAGTTTCTTTTCACCCAGATTTCCATTCACTCCAGTTCGCTGGTTATTGACTTTCTTATGCACGTTTATAAAGTTTGATTAGTACCTTCGGAATTTACCCACTAAAAGGTTTAAATTGCGTAATTCTGCTCCAATTATGCAATAAATCAAGGAATAAAAGATGGAGATGGAAATAACCCATATGTGAAGTTGAGATAACTCCTTAACCTGAATGAATTCGATTGATATTCAATCCATCTAAGATCTCTACAACACGCACTTTATATTATTTATTAATGTAAGATATCCACTTATAATTTACGGCAAAAAGGGAAAAAAGTCGGCTGGCATACCACTCTGAAGTTTCAAAACTTCTTACCTCCGCAGACTTGTAATAGCGTCTTAAAACTAAATTAGTCTGTTTACAGCGCTATAAGCAAGTGATAATATGCCCTTTGAGGACCATCCCAGGGAAAAACCTCTAGTGCACCTTTACAAAAGAAACAGGGCACATACTTCAAGTACAGCTTGAAGGAAAACTTCAACCCCAACCCAGACGGAACGCCATCCCTTCACTAGTGAAGTTTTTCAAGTGAAATTCCCATGAAAGATTCCGTGCTGCAAGTCGAAGGCAAGACTAACAAAGAAGTTTAGCAAACAATGAACAGAATCCTCGAAAGAATAACAAACTTAAACGTTCCAATAGGTACATCTATGGAGTGAGCACTAGAATGGGGGGATGAAAACAATGTTGAATAAACCAGAGCATTTCTCAAGGAATCTTCCAATAAGGTTGGACACGTTTGCGTTTTAGTTGAATAGGGAAAATTGGGATAAAAAGGGATGTTTGGAAAGCAAAATGGAAGTTTAATTGTGCATAAAATTTGCCTATGATAGGCGTCGTCTTTCCCAATCTGCAATTTTCATCACTTCAATTCTATTAGAAATGTTAAAGATTTATCAGTAACAGATTGGCAAACTTATCAGCAACAAAAAAGAAACCATTCGACCCCATCTGTCAGCAGAAAAAAGCAGAAAGCAACAGGTAAGTGCTAAAAGTTTCAGATGCCAGTGCCCTTTTTGCTTCCAGTGCCTCAAAGCCCAAAAAGAAGAAAATTCCTCCATTTTCGGCATATGATGCTACCGCTGCAGACCTACTCAAAGCGCTGAAGTACATGGGCAGAAGCCGAACGTAAAAAACACAAGAGGTGATAGAGCCCCCATTTTTGCGGAGTCCACAGGTGCCGCAGGTCATCATCATCATCAACGGCGCAACAACCGGTATCCGGTCTAGGTCTGCCTTAATAAGGAACTCCAGACATCCCGGTTTTGCGCCGAGGTCCACCAATTCGATATCCCTAATAGCTGTCTGGTGTCCTGACCTACGCCATCGCTCCATCTTAGGCAAGGTCTGCCTCGTCTTCTTCTTTTACCATAGATATTGCCCTTATAGACTTTCCGGGTGGGATCATCCTCATCCATACGGATTAAGTGACCCGCCCACCGTAACCTATTGAGTCGGATTTTATCCACAACCGGACGGTCATGGTATCGCTCATAGATTTCGTCATTGTGTAGGCTACGGAATCGTCCATCCTCATGTAAGGGGCCAAAAATTCTTCGGAGGATTCTTCTCTCGAACGCGGCCAAGAGTTCGCAATTTTTCTTGTTAAGAACCCAAGTTTCCGAGGAATACATGAGGACTGGCAAAATCATAGTCTTGTACAGTAAGAGCTTTGACCCTATGGTGAGACGTATCGAGCGGAGCAGTTTTTGTAAACTGAAATAGGCTCTGTTGGCTGACAATAACCGTGCGCGGATTTCATCATCGTAGCTGTTATCGGTTGTGATTTTCGACCCTAGATAGGAGAAATTGTCAACGGCCTCAAAGTTGTATTCTCCTATTCTTATTCTTCTTCGTGTTTAACCAGTGCGGTTTGATGTTGTTGGTTGGTTGGTTTTCGATGCTGACGTTGCCACCATATATTTTGTCTTGCCTTCATTGATGTGCAGCCCAAGATCTCGCGCCGCCTGCTTGATCTGGATGAAGGCAGTTTGTACATCTCGGGTGGTTCTTCCCATGACGTCGATATCGTCAGCATAGGCCAGTAGTTGGGTGGACTTAAAGAGGATCGTACCTCTTGCATTTACATCAGCATCACGGATCACTTTCTCCAGGGCCAGGTTAAAGAGAACATTGGTCAGGGTCAGCCTAGTCAGTCTTATTAATTTCGTCGGGATACCGAATTCTCTCATGGCCGTGTACAGTTTTACCCTGGCTATGCTATCATAGGCGACTTTAAAGTCGATGAATAGGTGGTGCAACTGTTGTCCATATTCCAACAGTTTTTCCATCGCTTATCGCACAGAGAAAATCTGATCTGTTGCTGATTTGCCTGGAGTGAAGCCTCTTTGTTCTGGGCGTATGGGGCTATCCGGCCTAGCAAGATAGCGGAGGATATCTTATAGATGGTATTCAGCAATGTGATATCTCTATAATTGCTGCACTGTGTGATATCTCCCTTTTTATGTATGAGGCAGATAATGCCTCGTTGCCAATCGTCAGGCATTGATTCGCTGCCCCATACCAATGAGCACAAATTGATCAACCACTTGGTGTAACTGGTCGCCTCCATATTTAACCAATTCGGCTGTAATTCCATCGGCTCCTGGCGACTTATGATTTTTAGGCCGATGAATTGCACGGACTGTTTTTCCTAAACTTGGTGGTGGCAGTATTTGTCCGTCGTCTTCAGTTGGCGAGACCTTTAACTCGCCGATATTCTGGTTGTTCAGTAGCTCATGAAAGTAGTCAACCCATCGCTCCAATATGTCCATTCTGTCGCAAATCAGATTTCCCTGTTTTGAAGCGTAAAAAGCTTCATCCTGTAGACTTGTTGGTAAAACTTCCGCGCCTGGTGCGGTTGCTCCCTGTACTTTTCTAGTTCGCAGACTTGTTGGTTCTCCCAGGCTTCCTTTTTCCGTCTGTGAAGTCACTTCTCCGCTCGACTGAGTTCGTGATAAGTCTCTGCGCGTGCCCGCGTTCTTTGAGAATGCAACATTACTCGGTATGCGGCATTCTTCCGTTCCGTTGCTAGCTTACATTTATCGTCAAACCAGCCGTTCCGACTCCTTTTGCGGCTGAGGCCAAGTATGTTTGTGGCCGTATCCATAATAACGTTCTTCAGGTGATTGTGAAGATCATTTCTTGATGCTTCATCTCCAGGTCCTCTGTTGACTGCGGTTATTGCGGCATCCATTTCCCTCTTGTAGGTGTCGCGGAGGGTTGAGTTGTGGATGGCTTCAGTGTTCGCTCTCACCTGATTGTCAGAGGGGATTCTAGGTGGTATTGTTATTCGAGCTCAGAGCACCATGCTAACGAGATAGTGATCTGAGTCTATATTGGCCCCCCTATATGTTCTGACATTCATCAAGGCTGAGGGGTGGCGGCGTTCGATCAAGACGTGGTCAATTTGGTTGAAACTGGTCCCGTCTGGAGAGGCCCACGTATGTTTGTGGACCGCTTTCCGCGCAAACCAGGTACTTCCAACAACCATTTCGTGTGACCCTGCTAATTGAATAATCCGCAGTCCGTTATCATTGGTATCCCTATGTGAGCTATGGGAGCCAACGTATCGCCTGAATACAGGCTCCTTCCCTACTTGGCTGTTAAAATCCCCAAGTATGATTTTGATATCATATCTGGGACAGGCTTCGAGGGTTCGTTATACTGCCTCGTAGAAGGTACCAACAGGTGCCACGCCAAAATTGTTCTTTCACCAAGGAACAAGCTTTTAACGCCACAACAAGGGCCCCTCCATTCCTTAGGACTGAGTCCATAATTATCCGTGGTCTACAGAGGAAAATTGATCCCTGAGAAATTATAGGGGGAGCCACCTCAGAGCATCCATTTCTGAAAGTTCCCTTAGTTACAAATTTGTGACCAGGAATGGCAGAATCCCTCGCACCCTAGTAAATTTCAGTCTCGTTTTTTTGCAGCGAACTTTGAGCCGGTTTTCAAGGTGAAGTACATCCTTCACCAAACGATTTTTCTCGAAAAAGTGAAATCAGGAGAGCAAGTGCAATGTTACAACCGCTTAAACTTCAGGGATATCGCCCAAAATTACTTGACAGTACACAGATGCCTTAAATGGACAAAGAGCCATCCGCGTGGGGAATGCTCACTACCCACGACGGAAGTTCAGCGTTGCTGAATCCTTTGCGAAGATGGAACGCATAAAAAAACATCTTGAAGGTTTGATCGATCGAGAGCAGGCTGGTTTTCGCGCCGGATCTCTCTGCATTGAAAACATCAAAACTCTGCAGATCATTTTGGAACACTGCATGTAGTTTAGTTTTTCTCTTTGGACAGCGTGAACAGGGAGTGTATCTGGAGCGCTGTACGCAGGAGTGGCATTCCGGAGAAACTAATAGCTATTATCAGAGCAACATATGATGCTGCACCGAGGCAAAATCTCGCCTGATTTTGAGGTCTAAAGCGGAGTCCGCCAGGTTCGCATCTTGTTACCAATATTATTTCTTCTTGTTATCGGTGACGTTCTTCATGCTGCCTTGTCCGGAGGTCGTGGAGGAGTTCAATGGACAACGACATCTTTCCTCAAACGCTTCGACTACGCTGATGACATCTGCTTGCTCTCGTACCGGGTAATGGACCTTGACCAAATGGCTCTGGATTTTTAAAGAGTGGCAAGTAGCGTTAGACTGATGATAAACACCAACAAAACCTAGGTTCTTAGTCTGTCATTAATGGACGGAGCATGGAAAGCGTCGATCAATTTGTATATTTAGAAAGCGTGATTTCTCCGAATGGTTGCACCGAAATGGATGCTCCCCGACGCATTGGCAACGCTAGTTCTGTTCTCGTCGCCCTGTCTAAAATCTCGAAATGCAGTCATTTCAACGCCAAGATCAAGTTGGGAGTGTTCTGTCTTAGTGTTCTTTCTGTGTTGCTATATGGGAGTAGCACATGGAAAGTACTGCAGAACTCCACTGTTCCGCAAAGGCTCCAAGCCTTTTACATTACCTGCCTGCGTCATGTCGTCGAAGTACTCTGGCCTGACACTATCTCAAACGAAGAAAACTCCGTCGGCACACAGGCCTGCACTCGTACATACTGTGATCGGAAAACGGAAGGGGAAGTGGACAGATCACACATTAAACAGGGGCGACAATTGCATTACATTCTACGCCATGCAATGGAATCCATTCTCCCAAGATGGCCAACGGGTGGTTCGCCACAAGGGCAAACACTGGACGCTGTTACATGAGGACAGTCACTACTATTGGAGCTTCTGTAGAGGAGACAATTGGCCTTCTCTGCGCAATCTCTGGCATAATATCTTACCCCTCCGCACTTTTGACATACGTCGGTTCTGCTATGTAGGTTGATGAAGTTTTTCGCTAAATGTCCAAACTCTAGACATTTCTTAGCGATATTTCTTCACAGAGTGGACAGGCAATCCAACCGACTTGTATTTTACTTACTTAGGTGACCTTTTCGCTGCGTCGCATAACTCAGCCTCAGTGGTGATCTCGTGCAGATCCTTACACCGATCGTAACAAAGTTTCTACTTCTTTTACTTCTGTCTTTTTATCCAACAATGTTCCGATGTGTTGGTGGAGATTATCCGTCTAATTTTCGTTGCGATTAAATACCAGTAATAATTTGTCTTTATATGTTCAAAAATCAAAAGAGGGACGAAGATGGCTACGGTTTAGTACCAGGGCGGGTGCAACTGATCAGACGCTGCCCTGGGAGCAGCGTGACCGAAGCAGCTTGTAGGTATTATACGCTCCCCGTCTTCGTCTCTCTTCTAATTTTTCAACTTTAAGTGTTAAAGCCAGAAAGAGATGTTCGTTCACCATAAAGAGTGGGAGCAAGTTGCACTCCATTTGGAACAGTCCGACATGAAGTGGATGCGGACATAGGACTCCTCAATCTCTGGAACAAATTGTCTAGCTCCCGCCAAGCTTATGACCAAACTGTGCAAGCCGTTTCGGTCAGCCTGCTCCCTCATCAGACGCTGCCTCACCTCTGTCCTGGTAGGAAACCGTAGGGGTCTTCGTTCCTCTTTTAATTTTAAAGAATAGGAGTAAGTTGCTTTCTATTTGGTCCCGTCCGATATCAAGTAGATGCGGACTCAGGACGAACAATCCTTAAACAAAAATCGTTCAGAGAAGAATCCGCTTTTGCTGTCCGTAAAATCTTCGAATAGGTAAGTTCAATTTTGCTAGCAATAACGAGGTCAGGCCCTCTTTTCAAGCCTATTCTTGTTTTCAACCCTTGTCCAAGTTGGTTCATCCAATTTTTTGCGCTGCGGCAACGACTTTTCTTGAGTTGGCCTTTGAGGACCCTTGCTTTTCTTATGCTTCAAAGCCTCTTCAGTGACCTCCCGGTTGGATTCGCGGTGCCCTGACAAAAGCTTATTATTCTGAGACCCCTTTCCTACCCCTTTGTCATTATTGAGGAGGAGAGTTACTCTTGTTGTTTGGGTTGCGGATTCTGTCGTATCCCGATTATGCTTCCCTGTTTCCAGCTTCTCTCTCGCTTTGGTATAAGTAGCAATTCTAGCCTTTAATTGCTCCTTTATCACTCCGTGCACATTATGACGGGGATTAACAAACTCCATTAGTTCTCGGATCTTCGTTCCTAGCTCTGTAAAAGCATTCGCCCTGGTATTCGAAACCACTCTATCGCCTATAAGGGCGTCGTTTTCATCAGTATTTTGTGAAAAAGATTCTCCATTAACCATTCTGGTAGTGGACAGCGGATTCGAAGCTGCGACTTCTTCGGACATCAGAACGCTGAGTTTCGAACATTCTTCACTTACATTCCATAATACAGCCTCATATCAACTCTACAGATAATCACTTAAACAAGTCTGCGATCCGACAAACAGTGAATTAAATAAATAATCCTTGCTGAAAAAATCACTGTCTCTCTGTCTGCCTGTCACACCTACTTCACTCAGAAATGGTTGGACTGATTGACACCAAATTTGGGAACTGCATACCATAAGTTACGGCGTTCTACGTGGATGTTGAGGGGAAGAACTTCTCTATACATCCAAAAGGGGGTGTATTTTTTATAGTTATGTGGGGTACCAAATGGAGATTATGCTGTGAAAACCAGGCATTTCACTAGTCTGTTCGTCCTATAAATTGCTGACGAACATTTTGGAGAATAGAGTAGACCATACGGCAAAAGACTCATTGATTAGTACCAGGGCGGTTTCAGGCCAGGTCGCTCCACAACCGACCAACTTGTTACCGTTAAACTAATCCTGCAAAAGTACAGAGAACATAACATTGACGTGCACCAAATCTTTGTCGACTTCATACCACAGTATAAATCATGGAGCATTGTAAAACAGAATGCTGCAATTTGGTACACCAGCTAAACTAGTACGAGTTTCGAAGATGACTATAACCAACTCCATCTCACAGGTTAGAATCCAGAACAGGTTGACTGATCCTTTTTGAAACACGTACTGGTTTGAAGCAGGGCCTGGCACCGATGCTCTTCAACCTAGCACTCGAGTACGCTATCTGACCAATGAATACCATCACTAGCAGGACACTACTCATTAAGTCGACACAATTGTTTGATGACATCAACATCGTGTCCCGAAAATTCACCGACGCCGAGAAGCTTCTGTATACTCTTGACACTATTGCGAAAGAAGTTGCAATGTAAGATGCAATCAAGAAGTAGGATGCCAGCTCCTTCGAGCATCAACTTAGGGACCTCGACATGGAAATCGTAAACAGTTTTATATATCTGGGTAGCAGCCTGTCAAAGGACGTCAATGAGACTGATGAGGTGAAGCGGCGGATACAGCTAGCGAATAAGATTTTATTTTTGGTCCTTCACATAGTGAAATCGAGGCTCGAAAAGTACGAAACTTCGCGTATACAAGACCATCATACGACCAGCGCTATGCTATTGGTGCGAAAGCTGGGCCCTAATCCAAGCCTCCGAAAATTAGATAAACACATTCGAAAGAAAAGCCCTTGGGCGTATTTTCCGAGCTGTTCCCGACCGTTATGGATGGCGTGAGGAAGATGGAAAGCACGGTGGGAGAGCATAATATATCCCGGAGTTTTCCGGAAATTGAATCTAGTTTTATCTGAAAAAGCAGCACACAAGGGGAGGGAGGAAAGACAGATTAAGGTTTGCTGCAATATAACTTCAGAACAGGTTGTATCATAATCAATCCGTCTTAGCTTTTCAACTTTCATGAGGAAGATCCCAATGATAAAGTAAAAACCTAATATTAATAACTCAATAAGTATCATCTTTCATTAAATTTCAGGAATCATATTTTTTTAAAATGTAATTTGGGACGGACACCGTTTACCATTGCATACCCTCTTTGCCCTAACACTTCATGCAGATCTCTTGGGTCCAAAAAAGCCCACACTCGCACCAAATTTCTTCCTTATTATAGCAAAGGTGTGAATGTTGCCTTCTACTTCAACTACCTCTGAATATTCTCCCATAGCATGAAAAAGTCAGACCAGCAGTTCCAAAAACGAACCAGGGAACCATCTTCCACTTTCTGATAAATATTGAATTCAACTCACGCCCCTTCACTCCAGGCTAACTTGTCTCCCGAGAATACTAAAGCCTCATGCAAACAGTGAAAACTTCTTTCCACATAATTCTTAACTTAGCCAGGTTTCCTCCTCATGAAGCATGGCAAGGAAATGACTTACATGTACACACACTCATATAGACGACTATGCAGTGAAACGTGCCGCACATCATCCTGTAAGGATTGCTCAGTTGAAGTTAGGAAAATTCTCTGAGACTGGCCTGAAAATTGTCTTGCGTTCATGCCGCATAGCTGCCAGTATTGGAAAAAGCAATAGCTTCCAGCCACAACAAACAACGCCTGCCTGCTTGTCATGATGACGTCCTGACGCCTGTTCCAACGCTTCCTTCATATTTGGCTAAATTCAAAACGGTGCTCGTTTGCTGGTAATGGACGAAATGATGTAAATATTCCGACCTGGGCTATGGAAGGAAGGAATGCGGTTTAACATGGCTGAGATAGGCTGAAAAGCAACGAAATGACAGGAACATAAACTCGCACATGTTCAAGGATTGCTCCAAGGTAATTACCGTAATGAAATCAAAATAATATACGCGATAATGATGACTTTGTTTATGACGAGATGGAAGTAACTGGAGTAAACAGTGATAAAAGCCTGAGCAAATTTTATGAGGCATGACTGGCTGTCTTACCCAGGCTAAGGATTTCCTTTGGTTGGTGATGGGTTATCCGGCTTTGGAGCGAAACGGAGAATTATGATAGCTTTGAGTTTGGGGGTACTGCCATGGTGATGGGGTAGTAGAATTGGAATTGCAGACATTTGAAAACGATATCTTATTCCTTTAATAGCATGGAATTGGCAATTCAACATTCAAATTCAAATTTCTGGCAGAAACTGGCAAACAAACGCGAAACTACTGATGATATATCCATATTATAGCCTGAGGTCATCTTCCTCTCCCTCTGAAGAGATTACCATATTACCTGATAATTTTTTGTAGAATGTAAAGCTGAAAGGTAGCAGACTGAAGGCACCCAAAATTTAAGATTGGCTTCCTTCGTATGGAACTTATGGATGCCCTACTCCCTCCTTTGTAGTGGATAAGACACTGATTGCTCAATGCAAACATCTACCACCAGCACTGGGATTCGAACCTGGGCCACGAGGTAGAAAAGTTAACGTCCAATCAGATTCCTTGATTCCGTTGAGTTTCCACAAGAGATTCTACAATGAAGTTCCGGGAGGCTAATGCTTCATCAAATGCACTAGAGGATTCCATACTGATACAAAAGAACTTGTATGGTTGTCGGCTACTACGGGATTTCGTCAAGAGAGAGTCAATAAATGCAAATATGGTTTTGACAATATTATCTGGTCAGCTTTATAATGAGCGAACCCTTCAGTGTCTCCATCACCGTCAGCCAAAAGCCACAAATGAAATTTAAAAACAGTTCCCAAAAACATATTTCGAATTCATAGAAATAGATCCACAAATTGTCATATACTAATTAGTTTAGTTTACTCGGGGGAGCCGCATCTCCGAGCACTCAGGCCATTACCAGGCCCATTGTATTATACCCGTAAATTGCCTATTCAATGGTTTCCCACCTACGGTGTTCGCAGGCTTTAGCGAATCTGAGAACATTCTCCAGAGGCAGAGAGTGTGCAGATTCTTCATCGAAGAAAACCTTGCCAAGGTGTATTCGTCTGAGATCTGAGGATGCCGGGCAGCTGCATCAAAAGTGCAGGGCCGTCTCCTCCTCCTCCTCACATTGGCTGCACGTAACCAAAACCACTACCCCAATCTTTTCCATATGGTAGTTTAAGGAGCAGTGTCCCTTTAAAAGCCCTACTAGGATTTTCATGTCCCACTTCTTAAAGAACATAAAAAATGCCGCTCTAGTGGCCCTAGGCTCCTCCACAAGGAATTTCGCCTGCCGGCAAGAGTTCAAATTTCTCCACTCGACTGCGTGAGTCCTTGCAATTTCACCCTTCAGAGTAGACTTGACAGTAGATGGGCGGATTCCAAGAGCTGGTTCTGGCCCCACCATTGTGGATCCGGACCCTCGGCGAGCCAGTCTGTCAGCCTCCTTATTGCCAGCCCCGGCACCCACATCAGGACTGTTTCGCTCAGTCAGTTAAGTTTCAACAGCACCTGATGACAACTCTACATCAACTGGCTTGATTTGTCGTTGCTATTTAGTGCTGATAATGCCGCCCGACTGTTGGAACAGATTCGAATGGTGCAACCCCTCTATTTTTGTCGCAGGCATTCTTCTGCTGCCAATGAAATGGCATATATCTCCGCCTGGAATATGGTCGTTATTTTTCCGGAGGGTCGGGCCAGTTCTATAATCGGATTCTCCGAGAACACCCCTGCGCCCGATCCACCCTCCATGACTGACCCGTCAGTGAAGATTATTAAGTCTGTAATCTGAAAAGACTCATGGCCATTTGTCGACCATAATTCTCTTTCGGTGATTACGATAGTGAATTTCTTTTCAAAGACGAATCTGGAAACCATATGATCGGTCGGCAACAGAACTACCGGATGTTTGTTAAGGAATTTCCAGATAGACCCATGACCGTTTGACTGGCCGCCTTTCCACGCTCCAATGGTATCGAGCCTATATGCGTAATTGGCTGCTTTCCGTTTCACCTTCAAGTGAATAGAGGGTAAATTTAGAATAGCTTCAAGTGCCGCAGTCGGCGTAGTACTCATTGCTCCAATAATACCTAGGCAAAGTCTCTGAATTTGCGTTAGCAGCTTCCTGCTGTTAGCAAAGTTCAGTGTTAGCCACCAGACGATGCATGCATACATCAAAATGAGTTTTATTATGGATGTATACATACAGTATATCCATTTTGGTGAAAGTCCCTAGGTCTAACCTATTGCATTCCTATAGCACCAGAGCAATCTGGATATGGTGCTTCCACATTAACTTGGAGTCGAATTGTAGTCCTAAGTACTTGACTGCTTATGTCAGCTGAATTTCCGTCCCTGCTAAGGTGGGTAGCGTACAGTTGCCTCACCTGACGTTCCTAGTGAACATAACTAGTCCAGTTTTCCGAGCGTTCACCGTGAATCCATTGCGGAGGCACCAACTGTGGATTTCATGCAGAGATGCATTCAAGCGGTCACATACTGTGTCCGCAAACTTGCCGGTAATTATTATGGCTAGGTCGTCCGAAAATACTTGGACGAAGACTTTTTTGTCTTCCAGGAGCTACAGCAGGCTATCCATTATCAAGAGCCATAACAGTGGAGAGAAAACGGTCCAGTCTATCGGTTGAGGGCTGTATGTACCTGTTGGCCCCGAGATTAGATTTTGGATGCTGCCTGGCAAGTGCACTTCAAGCAAATGGTTTGCCCTTTCTTCATTGCTTTCGGTGTACCTCCCGTTCTGTAAACGTAAATAACCCAGTTTTGGTTACGTGCTTTAACCAGAATCCGCTTCAGCTTTGAGGTTGCTTCAAGAGAGTTAGTCTCTCGCAAAAGCGTCTCCATGATTATCGTTTAGCCGTTCTTATGCTCTTCTTTAAAGTATTCTGTGCCCTTGAGCATCCTTGTCGTTCTCTTCTGTTTTGCTAAATCCGAGTTCCACCATGGTGTTTTATCCTTCTTTGGCATCTTGAGTAGACAGCTTCTCTCATGCTAGTTGTGATCATCTGGGTTGTCTCTGGGTTCTCAATTCCAACAATGGATTCTATTTTATACATCACCCAATCTGTCTTCTTCGGATTCCAAAATGGAGTGGGTGGAGGTGGATCCATGCCCATTACGAAATCAATGCGTCTGTGATCCGAGAATGTGATATCGTTGGATACTCTCCACTCTCCGATCAGAACCGCGATGTCAGGAGATGCCACCGTGATATCGATGACCTCTCACCTGACTACATTGAAGAAAGTGGATTCATTACCCAAATTAAGGATCTGCAAATCGATTCCTACTAAATACTCCAGTAGTCTCGATCCTCTTACATTGATGTTCGAACTTCTCCAACATATGTGGTGAGCGTTGACATCACACCCTGCTATTACCCCCTTGCCTCCACTTTGGGCATATTGGATAGCTCTAATGAATGTTCCACTGGAAATGTCTTCTGCGTCATAGGGAAAATATGCAGAGCACCATAGCATCTCTTTATCTCCCTGTTGACTTTTTATGGTGAGCTTAGCCGATGTGGTGTCGCTATCACATAGGTCGTTAACCAAATTAGCCTGGAAGTCTTTTGAGACTACCATGCAAGTGCGGGGTCGATCGCTTCCATTGGCATACAACAGGTCAGCATGTTGGAAGTTTAGGCCCCTGACTACCCCATCAGCAACCCATGGTTCCATCGATAGCCTTGGCTGCAAATGAAGGCCTAGCCGTTGCCGGCCGAGCCCTCTTTGCTGTCTTTTGTGTCAAAGAGTTAGGATCGTCTTAGGACCGCTGCCGCTTCGCTTTCCCCTCAGCCACAGGTGTCCCAAACGCCCCTTTCCCCCAACCTTGGCAGAGCTCCTCGGTTGTGCGTTGCCCTGAGGCGGTTTGCCAGAAGGCAGTTTGCCCGAAGGCGGTTTGCCCGGAGGCGGTTTGCCCAGAGGCGGTTTGCCCAGAGGCGGTTTGCCCGAAGGCTGTTTGCTGTCCGTGGATAGGTGCTTACCCATGGGCAAGACCTTAGCCTCAGCAGGTGGCGCCGATTGGAGCCTGGGGTCAGGAGTGCTGACAGAAGGGGCCTGCTTCGGCTCGTAATTGGATTGGTTCCTACCTGAGTAAGTGGAGAATCTGAGTCTAGACTCAGGTGCTCCATGGTGAGCTTAGGGTTGTCCCTTCACTCGGGGTTGGATCGTCACGATCGAGGTTTAATTGTGTTTGCTTAACAAGTTTAGGTTTTTGTTTTTTCATAATTGGCTACCATGGTCTCAGTTTTATGGGGCAAAGTAGGTCGATCTAATATATTACTGCAACCCTGTCAGTCCTCGTTTTCGGATCCATGTACGAAATGGGCTTCGTGGAAACAATGAGCCTCTCTAATATAATGTATCAATGGAACTTACAATGCATCCTAAAAGAATTGGTGGGGTCCTGTGGTGGTTATAATCTACCTATCAAAAGGCAGGAATATTTCCTACTTCTAAGTATTTCACCCCAGCAACATTCTTCCAGACGCATTATTCCACTTTATACAAATGCCGGACTTTGTTCCAAAATATATATGGGGGTCTGCAGATAATAACATATTTATTCTCCACGTAGTACTTTTGCTGGCAGTATTCGTATTCACACCATGATCGTCTAGTATAGTTTCCTCAACAGTTTCTCGTCCCACCTTACTGACATAATTGTGAACCCCTCCTCGATTTCGCAGAATTCTGGTCGTAATTTTTGCTCCTGGCCAACAAATCAGCTGAAGTTGGCTGATAAAATCAGACCCAATTGGTTCATAACCACATTCGCACCGTGCACGGTGAAAGGAACGTGTAGAAGAGGAACCACCTGACGTACCCTCTTGATATCGGCCTATTTGTATTTTCGACACTATAGGGAAGATGTTGTAAAGGCTAGTATACAGGAGGCTGCTTCCGTTCGTTGAGCTAATTTGTTATCTATCGAAATGGCAGTATCGCGTTCTGCGGTCGATACAATCGCAACGGTCATGAATCTGGGTCGGGAGGCATCAACCGCTGGCAACTGCTGCCCGTTGGTGACGCCGGATGTCAGGAATACCTCTAATTCAGCCAAACGGCGGTTGGATGGAAGACACCCTAGTTAAACTGGGTGTCCTTGGTTACTTACCTCGGATAATCTATAGTTACTTCTCAGAGAGACTTGTTTGGTGGGAGATGGATGTCGGGTGCAAAGAATATATATGGGCCAGCGGTGTTCTCCAGGGCGCCTGCCGTGGAAGATTACGTATTACGTCGAGTGCCAAAGGAGGCAATGTTGATTGGTTTCGCAAACGATCAAGCCGTTGTAGTGGCTGCGAAACGCCCCGATGTCGTAGAACTTTATGGAAATAAAACCGGTCATGCTATTAAAACATGGTTATAAATGGTTAAACTTTGCCTGGCGGTCGAAGAAACTGAGGCAATTCTTACCATCAATCACAGAGAAAACAATGCAAAACAATCCAGGCCAGAAATCACATGGTCGTTTCAAAATCGTTCATTATATACCTGGAGGTAATAACCGATGCCAAGTTCAGCCTTAAAGGGCACTGGGATTATGCGGGGGCAAAAGCAACAAAGGATAGGCCATTTCTAGCAAAGATGATGTCAAATATTGGAGGACCCTGGATCTTATCTCAGGCGGTAAGATCGCAGGGGTTGTCAAATCCATCCTGCTTTACGCGGTTTCTTTTGGGTTGGTGCACTGGATAGCACGGTGAACCAGAACTAAGTTAATTCGGCATACCGGCCAACCGCGCTGAAGCTGTACAGCCCAAATAGGAGAGTATCGGGTCAGATGGTCAAAGGGTAGGATAGGTCCCAGGGCAAAACGTGCATTGGTATCCATGATGGAGCATAAAAGCTGGGAAACGCCTGCTGAACCAACACCAACAGCTCTACTACCAAACCCTATCTCCATCTCCACGTGGTGACCGCTGAGAGCTCCACTCTGCGCTTGCGAGGCAAATTCAGAAATATAAGCCTCATTAACATACACGCTCCTACAGAGTAGATTGCAGAGTCGGAGAAGGATACCTTCTACGAGGCAGTCGAACGAACCCTCGAAGCCTGTCCCAAGTAGGATATCAAATTCAAACTTGGAGATTTCAACAGTCAAGTAGGGACGGAGCCCGTATTCAGGTGATACGTCGGCTCCCAAAGCTTATATACAATGATAACGGACTGCTGATTATCCAATTAGAAGCATCGCACGAAATGGTTCCTGGAAATACCTGGTTTGCGCGGAAAGCGGTCCACAAATATACGTGGGCCTCTCCAGACGGGACCACTTTCAAGCAAATTGAACACGTGCTGATTGATCGTCGGCACCTTTCAGTCTTGATGAATGTCAAAAGGGCCAATAGAGACTCGGATCGCTATCTCGTTGGCATAGCGCTCCGGGCTCGAATTACAACACCAACTACAATCCCCTCTGACAAACAGGTGAAAAGCAATACTGAAGCGATTCACAACAAAACCCTCAGTAACACCTATAAGGGGGAAATGGATGCCGTAATAATCGCGGCTAACAGATGCACTAGAAATGAAGCATCAACAAATGATCTTCAGAACCATACCTTGCATACCGAGTAATGTTCCATTCTCAATAAACGCGGGCATGCCTACCTACTAAGAACTCCGTCGAACGGAGAAGCGACTTCACAAATCGCAGAAAGAAGCCTGGGAGAACCAACAGATCTGTGAGATTGAAAGGTGCAGGGAACATCCGCACCAGGCGCGGAAGTTTTACCAACAAGTTAGCAGGATAAAGCCCTCGATGCTCATCCTGCCGGGACAAAGAGGGAAATCTGATTTCCGACGGAATGCGCATATTGGAGCCATGAGTTCAATAGTTTGATGAACTGCTCAACAAGCAGAATATTTGCGAGTTGTAGGTCCCGCCAACTGAAGACGAGGGACAAATACTGCCACCACCAAGTATAGAATAAACAGTCCGTACAATTTCTCGGCTTAAAAATCATAAGGTCGGATGGCGCCATACGCCCAGAACACCATTGGCCCATACCAAGGAGGCTTCACTCCAAGCAAATCAGCAGCAGATCAGATTTTCTCTCTGCTGCAAACGATGGAAAAACTGTTGGAATATGGACATTAGTTGCACCATCTATTCATCGACTTTAAAGCCGCCTATTATAGCATAACCAGGGTAGAACTGTACACGGCCATGACCAATGTGCGAGGCCAGATAAAAGCAAGCAAGACCATTCAACATCAACAAGGGTCTACGACACAGGGATGCCCTATCATGCGTCCTCTTTAACCTGGCCCTGGAAGAAGTGATCCGTGAGGCTGAGGTAAATGCATAGGGTATGATCCTCTTTAAGTGCACCCAACTACTGGCCTATGCAGACGAAATCGACATCATCCAGATCGAGGAAGCGACGCGAGATCTTGGGCTGCACATTAATGAAGGAATGACAAAATATATGGTGGCAACGTCAGCACCAAAAACCAACCAACCAACAACATCGAACCGCACTGGTCAAATAGGAAGAATAAAGATAGGAGATTACAACTTTGAGACCATTGATAATTTTCCCCATCTGGAGTGGAAAATCACAACCGATAACAACTACGATGATAAAATCCGCGCACGGTTGTAGTCAGCAAAACCTATTTCAGATTTGAAAAACCGTTCCGATCAAGACGTCTCACCATAGTTTCAAAGGTTTTACGGTACAAGACTATGATCTTGCCAGTCCTCATGTATACCTCGGAGACTTGGGTCCTTAAATTGCAAACTCTTAGCCACGTTCGAGAGAAGAAACCTCCGAAGAATTTTTGGCCGCTTATATCAGGATGGGCAGTCTACAGAACGACGAAATAGCGATACCATGACCATCTTATTGTGGATAAAATCCGGCTCAAAAGGATGCGTTAGGCGGGTCTCTTAATTCGTGTGTATGAGGATGATCCAACCCGAAAAGTCTACAAGGGCAATATTGATGACAGACCCTGCCGGAGATGGAACGATAGTGTAGGCCAGGATGCCAGGCAGCTTCTGGGGATATTGAATTGGTGGACCTCAGCGCCAAACTGGAATGCCTGGAGTTACTTATGAAGGCGGGCCTTAGACCGGATACCGGTTGTTGCGCCGTTGATGATGATGAGGCTTGAATCTTCTAGCGAATAAGGCAGACAGTCTCTACCACAGAAGTAGGGCGAATTCGCCCGATGTAACTGGTGACTTCCGAAAAACCACTTGGAAGGAGTTGTATGGAAGATGGTAGCAATGGTGCTGGTCTCTTGTATTGAGAGATGGGTGGAGCGAAAGCAAAGAGAATTAAATTAACACTTAACATAGTTCGTTACGGAGCATGGTGGATACAGGAAGTATTTGCAGCTCTTCAGACTGGACGAGTTGACAGACTTCGCTGATTACGGCGTTTTACCCGAGACCCCAGAGTATGTTATGTTCCATTGTCCGAGATTCGCGATTGAAAGAGGGAAGTTAAACGACGCCCTCAACACGGTTATCGGTCCCCATAATCTCGTGCTGGAAATGCTGAGTTCGGAAACAAATTGCAGTGTGGTAAACGTAATAATAACTGCGATGCAGCTTTTCGTGTAGAAGAACTTAATCGGGCCTAGAAAGCACGAGCGTGACTTAATCATGCTGGTGTATACCAGATCCCTCCTTGCGAAGTAATACTTCACGGTGGTCCCGCGATGACATGGGCGGAGAAGTCTGGGGGTTGGGGGTGGTTCTAGTGGGTGGGAATCCCAAATACTGGTGCAGCAGATTTCAACCTCAATCCTTCAAAAAATCAGATGGAAGGGCTTCGGAAAATACCCAGAAGGTTACCTTGCTGGAATTAGGTAAAAATGCCGCGCAGTTAACTCTACCTTAAAGAGGTTTCAGGCAAAGCTTAATAGGACAAAACGTGCTCAATTAAAGCGCAAACAGTGGGAAACATAGTCGCTTAGAGTGTAGCTCTATTTAAAAAGAAAGATAAAGTGGGGTAGCTTCCCTGAGTATGAATCTCGTACCATATAACAACCTTCGGCACTAGTGTCTCTCTAAGACCTTCACATCTAGCCATAAAAATAGATGTTTTGACACATTTGCGGTCAGGCTTACGGTAATCCAATTTTGGTAATGTATTGCTTTATGCTGCGCTTCTTAGTTTTCCTTCGCAACGTATTCAAGCAAGATCTCAGAACGCCATGAGTAGAGTTGGCCTACAACTCGGGTGCATGTTCCTGTAGAACATGTCATGTGAGCAAATATGGCAGCAAACTCTCAAGTCTTTCCCAAGAAACTTAAAGACCAAATGAGTGCTCGATACCTAGGACACATTGCCGTCATTTTGGTCACCTAGAAAGGGAGTCCCACAAAAGGTAAGCTTCGAATTTTGGGTCGCGGGTATTTGAAAGGCAGCTCGATGGTTTCGAGAAAGCACTAATAACTTGAAAGTTTATCTTTCTCCAGCCGACAAAATATTCCTGCCTAAAACCTAAAAAAAATTAGGGATCTCCACAATGTTTTATCACCTTTTTAATCACCAAAATTTAACTAAGTCTAAACTAAAACTAAGCTTTCCTGAAAATTACCCTTTTCCAGAGGTAGCCCTTGTAACTTCCCCATAAAAAAGCAGAAGATCTGGAACATGGAGCCTTTAGGGTCAGAAATGATAAATCTAATAACTGGGAACCTATAAGCTCCTAATTATTAACGGATTTTTTACTAAAAGACTCGACTATATTGTCAAAAGCCCAAGCCAAAAACACGTGCAGATATCACCGGATTATATTCTTCCCAAAAAAACCAACTAAACTGAACAATGATACCTACTTGATCCTAATTCCCAGTACTTACGTCGAATCATCCTTGGCTCACCTAGGATTTGCATTAAACCCGAACTCATCCGAAATTCAAACAGTTGAAGCTAATAATATATCCATAAGCCGCAAACAGTGAAACCTCTTGCACATCCTGTTTCCACACCCCCATGTCGCCTTCACGAAGGATTAACACAAACATGAAATATGATTATTGGCAAACACGAGGCAGCCTTTTTTCGGTTGATTAAATTAAAAAAGATTACAGCTCCCTCGAGGAAATTTCATTTTGTTACCGAAGAAGTTCCTCTTTCTTTTACATCATCCTTCTTATCTTCCTCAGGGTCCTTTTTACCATTCTTCTGCTCTTCACTTTCGGCTGTCTTCCACAACATTGATTTAATTCATTGTCTGACATTGAAATTGGATTATAACTTGGCAACTGGCATCAGGTTGGGTAGGCTTAAGTAGCGCTTAATCCCATTAGGACTTACTGGAGTTCATGTCCTGAACGAGCGAGTTCACGCACATCCTCCCACATAAACATAGCCAAAGTGAAATCCCGACAGCCAACTTGTACTCATTCAGGATGGAATTCAGGTGTTCCGAAAGTCTAATCAAATTTTCGATATTAATTTTATCTTGTGGCCGTATTTAATGGGAACACCAACTAAGATAACTTTTATTCATCCCCAATTCATCGTCGGATTTGGATCCCTTGTTCTCTCTTCCTGGTTGCGAGTTATCCTTCTAACCATTTGGCGGAGTGTTGGTAGTATCCTCCCGAGGCAACGTAATAAGTGCACATATTTGAGTATTTGTTCACCTGAGATACTATGGTAAGGAATTTTTCTTAAGGGGTCAGCAGGCGTCGTAAAATACAGGATTGATGTTGATGGTCTTCCTGCCGATTCCAAGGACTCAGTTCTGGGTAAACACTATCCGAGTTGCAGAAATATTTACCTACTCCAAGATGCCAGCAAAATTGAAGCGAATTGCTGAAATACATATTTAGGGAGGCGTTAATTGATTTTAGATATTGGAGTCCTTCGCTGCACAATTTTCCCCGAAAACATAGAAATCCGCCCTCGAAATTTCATTAAAATAAAAGCTTCTGCCGGAATTGTAAATTTTCGAGCTATTTTCCGGAGAATGTTAAATCAAAGCGTGAACCCAGCGCTGGCACCTACAAATGCAAACTTCAAAATAAAAGGACCCCGTCAAGTTTGCTCGGGAAGTAAACAAGGAGGCGGGGAATCCCCTACCTTAAATCCGCAAGACTATATGTAAGACACTAGCTAAGCAACAACACGAAAAAAACAGTATGGGAACGTATTTAATTAAATTTTCAACAAATACAAAATAAACTTGATGTGTTCCTTTGCAGAGCGCGTGTGAGTCCTGGTCCCCGGGCCGTGATCTATAGTTCGCGCTCCTGTTCAGCGGATGCTTCTCGGAAAATGTGCTCATCGTTGTCCTAGTCATCGTTGAGTAGATCGTTGTCGACAACGTTATTATTCCAACAAAATGTTCCACCGTCATGTGGGAAATCACGTTAAGATGTCTTTAATTAAATTGCTTAGTGTAAGGAGCGAAAACAACGCCGCCAGGGAGTGTATGTAACTTAGTAGGTGGTTGGAACTTCTTGTTGGTTTCATGATTCCTTTGTGAAATTATTACAGAAATAGAGACGAGCAGCTTCTTGGAACGTTAGGTTGCTGCCGTTAACAAAAAAGTTATCGCAGTTGATTGACTATGATTATTGGGAAGGGTGAAAGGAAGTTTTTTAAAAAATGGTATCTGGAGAACGAAGCCGGAGTGAAATTCTTCCTTTTTATGGGTGAAGCCAAAATTCTTCAAAGGTTTCATAACTTTCCTCCGGTCTCATTCCCGTAGGGCCGTGATGTAGTATCCTGGGAGGAGAACTCTGGCTTACTCAAACCATGACTCCGTTGCCCCTGCCTCGCTTCCCTGGCACGTTCTAGGTTCTACGACTTGCCCCGAAACTATCCTCCCCTTAGTTCATGGCGCTGGCCAGTTTTCCGGTACAGACAGCCGCTGAATATTAGAAGCCGAGGTTGGACCACCCTCCTTGTGAATAACCATAACTTGATATGAATTATTTCTCCAGGAGGTATCCGGCAGGTTTTGCCGAAACTCATCATCGTCATCTCCTCTGAAACGTAAGGGATTACAACTTTTCAAAACTACTAAAAAGGAAAATGCAGAAATCTTCTTGATAGTCTGCTGTAGGGAACGCGAGATATCGTACAAAATCTTCTGCCAGGAAGGGAATGGGAAACAGTATACGACCCCGTGTCCTTCAAATGACTAAAAATACAAAATAGTCGGATATTCCCAGACGAAAAGGTACTTCAGCCCTTTCCGTCCACCTTTTATTCTATCTCTCGCTCCTTAGGTATAATAGCGGACATCTCCTTCAGAGGCCAACACCAGTATCAAAATGGCAAATATCAAAGAGTTGAACATCATCGACAAGCAGTATCTGATTGGTAACAACCTGGAGAACTAGCAAACAAACATCGAGGTTACATCGCACGGCAACCATCCACGTTTCTGAAAGACTCCAGGCCTCGTTTCTTGAAAGTGGTATCGACGTTTAACATCTACTGCATACATTCGAACTAAAGTATATACGACCTTGTCGTCTGTACCCTTGATCTCAGAATCGTCCAAGAGGTTTCTGACGTCCTGTTGGACCAACCAACTACTAAAAGATAGTTGCGACAGAAAGCGACCATTCTCGCTGGGTAAGCTCCTTAACGAGTGATAGGTTGGCAACAAGAAGACCTTCTAACAGATGTGCGCTCGCATGAACTACCATCACCGATGACAATCTACCAGTTCAATATTCATTGATTCAAAAGTTGATGAGCAGACACTAGCCCGTTTTCACAGCAGCAATATGACTTAGTATGGCCTAACTGATCTCCATGACAAGCAGGCTACCGTCAATGAGCAGCAGTAACGAAGGCAGCCAAATCTTGGGGATCCAGCTCCTATGGGGGGTGCTGCTATATATGGTCAAATTCGTGATTTGCAAGGGCGCAAGTGAAGAACGCTATGGGCATTCAACCAGGAGAACCACTGAAGCCATCTTTGACCCAAACGATGGAGGTTAGCGCTACTATTTCTGCAAAAAATGGCCTACGACTCCACGACCTCACCACGTACATTGGACTGAAGGGGGAGTAGCTCGAGCATGAAATTCTCACTCTCCATGCAGTTTCACTAATTATTATGCTCGACACATATACCGAAGTGTTCAACATGGACCTGCGATGTCCCAACTCCAGGCAGTTCGCCATCGCAAATATCCAATAAGTCACCATAAGTGCAACTCTTCTGTTTCAGCACGACCTCCTCGTCGACATTCGAAGTAAGAACGTAGTCGACACGTTCACTGGTCCGGCCTTGTATTGTACAACAGTCCGCGGGTAACTTGCCTATGTACCGAAGGAGTTCTTTATTCGAAATTGACAATTGTTGACGCAGGCTTGGAGCTTTTGAGAGACAGTGGGGGTCACTCTCCATATGCTACTCCTGTATAGCAATACACAAGGAAGACTATCACACAACAGTCTCAACTTGATCTTGGTGTTAAACGTTTCCAAATTTGAGATAAAGCAGCGAAGGCGGATCTAGAACTGTTAATGCACTAAACGACATCCAGTTCCATGCCACCATCAAGGTGTTTGAGGAAAGATGCTATTGTCCATTGGAGCCCTCTGCATCCATTCAAGAAGAAATAATATTGGGGACCAGATGCAACTACCACTTTCAATCAAGCTTTCGAGATATTACTTGGCGTGATCCAGGGTTATTCTAGCTATTATCTTTGCAACGGCGGGGAGCACTCAGGTACCTCTCCCACTGTGGCATTCAAAATGGGTTGCCTTTTTCAGAATTTTAATGATCAACATTTTCTTCCAATCTCTGAGAAAGAACCCGGATTCCTAGAATTTCTGTATAAGTGGAAATAGCAGATCTGCAGAAGCCAAGGAGCGACGATGGACAACCCTACGGGAAGACCGTCAAGCCAAGCGGCTTTACTCCGGTTGAGTGCATGTAAATGGTTTCTTTTCTATTTGAAGGAGCAGCCGCTATCACATGTTACGGTGACTTGCTATTTCATTCATAGCATAACCTTCCATTCCTCCAAGAAGCGGCGGAAGGAACTCGCTAAAGAAGGCGAGCGACCATTAGATAGTGATTCAATTCGATGCCAATGTCAGCGCCTCTCTTGTTACGCACATCCAGGGAGCAACTTCTAAATCTGCTGCTGCTCGGAAAGTGGTCAATCTGACTGCTCGTACTGTGTCATCACTTGAAACCCAATTGGCCTTATGACAAGTTCAGCGCTCAAACGATGTACCACCAATTGCAAAGCGGTGGAAGCTGCAGATATCTAGATTATACTCCAGGGTCCTACCATCGCTTAGGTGAGTGGGAGTGTGGAAGTTTTACTCGCTAAAACCGCCTCTCGCCAAGCTACGACTACTATTTCCCCATCCAGCAGCTTTCTTTGTATATTTAAGTTTCTTTTTTATTGGGGAAAGACCCTGAACTCCACCCTAGCACTTTGGTTGGCTTCACTGAGGAACTGGCTATTCCTCAATACCTTATATCAGTCGTCTCATTAGCAATATAAGTAAATTTTCCGACTTCGTTATTTTCGTGTGATCGTAGTTGATGGCTATGTTTCATTGCTTGGTCTTTGATGACTTCACTAACCAATTGTGCTTTCAGTTCCCTATGCAGATCCTCATTACAAATGAACCATGGAGCGTCTACTATGCTTCTAATCATTTTATTTTGGAACGTTTCTATGACCTTCACGTTTGATTCTTTAGCACAACCGCATAGCTAAATGCCATACGTCCATATGGGTCTGAGGATCTGCTTATAAATTAGCAGCCCGTTGTCGATGGTCAGCTGGGAATTCCTTCCCAATAACTAGTACATCTATCTGTCTCTGGCCTTCTTTGTTAGGATGTATCTCTTCCAACTGGCCTAAGCTTCACAAACGGCTGGTATGTCGTCAGACTTTCGCTCGCTGACATTTACGAAACCACAGTCGTACGTCAGGATAGATATTTGGCCAATAATTATTAATAATTTCGTAAGTAGTTCGACTACTGGGTGAGCCCAGCGATGGTATGTGACAAAAACGGTTTTGCGACCAGTTACGGGAACAAATGGTCTGATTACCTCCGTAGATGTGTCGCATTCAGCTGCAACTACTTTGAAATTTGGCAAAAAGAGCCATGTAGCTTGGAATCCTGGGGTTGTTGGACCGCTAGAAGCTTAACGTCGATGTCCGGTAGACTGGAACAACGATTCTGAAGGGCCAAAACCAATGGTTTATGATCCATTTTCACCACCTAATCTTACTAGTAAACCGATGTTTGGGCAAGAGGCGTCAGCGACACAAAACTGTCAACTAAAAGTGCGACGAAGTTCTAAATCGAGTGCCAGAGTTTCCTGACCGTATATTTTATGTTGAAATGATTTCGGAAGTCAGTTAGGGTTACATGCTTCAAAGATATGAAGGCGGAATGACTCACGACACCGACGCACAGCAACTTCGATCATATTATGATAGTAACACCAAGAAGGGTGTTTAGCTTTTCGCGATGACGTTTACTTACGTGACCTAGAAGAACTCCGGCTGTGTAATCTACCGCACTGGAGTTTATCAAGCGCTTCCTAATGTACACCGAATCCTCCCTAATACCGCTTTGAAAAGACGATGATGACACAGAAAAAGCCACACCGATCTGCACTTCCGAAAGCCTCCTCGGATCTAAGAAACACTAGTAATTGCCTGCACGTTGCTAGGTAATCTCCAAAGCCACAACGTTTTCAAGAAGTTATCAGTCATTCGGTCAGCAACCTTTATGCATAAGACTCGTACGAGCTGGAAGGGCTTTTGCTCTCCTAGTTCCCTATCTTCGAACACTGCAAACGCAGTTTTGATCCGGGCCTTGAGCACACTATATTTTTCCTCGACAGGTGGTGGCTCAGTTATGTGTGCCACCTGTGCCAGGATTTCTGGGTCCAATTCGCTAACCGCTTGTCAAACTTGAGATCGTATTTTGTGACCTTAAAAATTCGGAATTGGCTATCAGTCGAGGGAAGCATAATGCCGGTTAATTCTTTCTAAATGCTAGTATTTTAAAAGATACAAGGGAAGAGCAGTTCATCTTCAGGACAGATAGAGACTCGAGGCTACCGCCGGGACGAAATATGATCCTGTGAGGAGTTACCAAATCTCCCATCAGGTGCGACCCCAGCTGGCTGATAGGGGCATACCTATTGATTTGTAAATATGTGTTCATGCTTTTTTCTTTTCTGGCTATGCGTGGGCTAATGTTTGCTCATCTCAACAAATGGAACTAAAAGTTCAGAAGGGCCCAAAGTGCCCAATGCAGGAATGCCGGCTAGTGAAGCGAAACTGAAGGAAAATAAGAACGGTGGTTGGAATAAGGTCGTGAACAAAAAAAGAAACAGGAAATCAAAGGTGCGAATTCGCCCGGAGGCAATTGTAATCTCCAGCAGAGGACATCTAACGTACGCGGAGATACTGAAGAAGGTGAAATCTGACCCCGACCTAAAAGACATAGGCGGAAGTGTCAGCAAAATCCGAAGGACCCAGAAGGGAGATCTCATATTTGAGCTTAGAAAATCCAGCGTGGGAAAAACCGACGGCTTTCGTAACCAAGTTATAAACTCCCTTGGGGAGAATGTCGCGGTTCGTTCCCAAAAATGTGAGGTCTACATACAGTACAAGGATTTCGATAAGGTAACATCCAGAGAAGAGATCTGCACTGCCTTGACGCAACAATTCAAGTTGGAGGAATTCAGGGAAGAATCTATCGTGAGCCTAAGAAAAGCTTATGGTGGTACTCAAACGGCCACAGTAAAACTGCCAGTGGAGTCAGCGGAAAACTTGTTGGCCGTGGAGAAGGTTCGGATTGGATGGGTCGTCGAAGGTGTGGGAAAAAAGGACATATTGCTAAGGAGTGCAATAGGGACCCCAAATGCATTTTGTGCGAAGGAAAAGAGGGAAGTGATAACCGGCATATTGCCCCAAGCGGTAAATGCCCAGAACTTAGGAAGCCGTGCAGCGAAAAAATGAGGTCAATACAAATAAACCTCAATCATTGCAGGGTCGCACAAGATTTGCTTGCGTAGACCACTTACGAATCTGCGATGGAGATTGCTATCATTAGTGAACCGTACAGAAATCTTGACGGTGGTGTATGGGTCACAGATTCGACTGGTGGAGCGCCGATAACGCAAGGAGCGGTGCTTATTAGAAGCGTTCGCCCAGTTGAATGTAGCTCTGGTCAACGAAGGTGATGTAAACACTTATCGGAAAGGGGGAATCAGTTTTATAATAGTTGTAGATCTGGCTTTTGCCAGCCCTGCATTAGCACGTGACATGTGCTGGCAAGTTAGCAAGGACTTCACATACAGTGACCACGGGGCAATCACTTTTGAACTAAGGACGGAGCCACAAGGCCACCCAAGAAGCGGAGATCCAAAAGAACACCAGGATGGTCTTCAAAAGCAATTGACGAGCATACATTCATAGAGGTGTGGCTAGACTTTCCTAGCAAAGCAGGCACCTCCACGGATAGAACTCTCCATGTCACACAGAGCATATCTAAAGCATGTGACGCATCGGTGCCTAGGAGATGCTTATTCCCCACTAAAAGACCCAATTATTGGTGGAATAGTGAACTTGCCAGCCTTCGATCGATTTGACACAAAGCCAGACGAACGGCTCACAGCGGAATAGGTAGGATCGATCAAGGGCAAAAAGAGCATGCCTATAGGGAAGCTTGCAAGAACCTCAAGCTTGCCATCCAGCGGAGTAAGAGGGAATGTTTTAAGGAGCTCTGTTTGGAAGCGGACATAAATCCGTGGGGTAGCGCCTTCAAAAATCGTGACAGGGCGATTCAGAGGCCGATCATTTCCGCAGATCACGTACCTTATGCTCTTGTTAAAAATAATCCAGGGGTTATTTCCCCAGCAAGAGGGTGGTACTGATACCTTCTAACGTCCCCTGAATGTGACGCCGATCCCACCAGTCACCAGGGACGCGCTGCTGGAGATCTGCAGTCGAATAGGCGACAGCAAAACCCCGGGTTTAGACGGCATACCGAATAAGGCTTTCAAACTCGCCGTCAAATGTAGACCGATTATATTCGCGGAGCTGTTCGAAACGTGTATGTCCGAGGGTATCTTTCCTGCACCATGGAAGCTGCAGAAGCTGGTGCTGCTACCCAAGGCTAGCAAACCTCCAAGGGAACCGTCCTCCTATAGACCCATATATCTTCTAGACACTATGGGGTAAATGAGTGAGGAATGCATTCAACTCGACCAATTGGAACCTTATACGAAAGTATCTGGCGATGATTGGTGTTCCCACCTACCTCGCCGCTATTATCAACAGCTACTTGCAAGAGCGGACACTCTTGTATAATACCGTTGATGGATCCAAGAAGTACGTTGTCTCCGCGGGTGTCCCACAGGGCTCTCTACTGGGCCCACTACTTTTTTTTTTTGTGCGTACACGGAAGTGGAAAATCTTAGAAAGGCACGTCCGCCGCAACTCCACCGCCCGAACGGCGGAACTACAGCGGGCGCGTGTGGGATTCCACTAAAAACCACCCCCGGTCTTTCCAGCCCCAGCCCCGTGGGACCACCATTGAGGTATTACTTCGCGGGGTAGGCTTGCTCTTAGGCACTCATCCTTCTCCTATTTGCAGCTTTCCTCCTTCTTTGTTCCTTCAGCAACTCCTCCTGCATTTGGATGATTGCGGAGCTAACCGCAAGCCACTTCTCCTCGGACTCCAGCATCTTAGTAAACAAGCTCTCCGGGGTCCCGCTCCTGCCCAGCACCTGGTTTAAGCTCCTTCTCTCCATCGCAAATCGTGGGCAGTGAAACATCACATGCTCTGGATCCTCCGGTATGCCATCGCATCTGGGACAGTTCGGAAAATCATCCAACCCAAAGCGGTGCAGATACTGCCTGTAGCAACCACCGTGTCCCGTGAGGAACTGGGTAATGTGGTAGTTGGTCTCCTCGTGTTTTCGCTCAAGCCACACCCTAATGTTGGGATTGAGCCTGTGCGTCCACCGACCTTTCGTAGACTCGTCCCATCTGCGTTGCCAGAGATCAAGCGACTCTGACCTTGCGGCACTTCTACACTGTGCATGCCCCTCCATATGTCTTGCATTGTACAGGACACTCATTTCTTTGGCTCATCTGATGTGGTTCTAAAAGCACTGCAAACCCTCAAAGTCATCCGCCGGTAAACCGAGTTCACCTGCTTCCATCTCTGAGAGTTTGCAAGCGCCTCTGCCCACACAGGCGACGAGTAGAGCAGGATGGAGCGCACCACTCCGGCTAGCACCAACTTCCGGCAATGTTTCGGCCCACCAATATTTGGCAACATTTTTGCAAGTGCCGTGGTGGCACCGGCTCCCTTTTGGCATGCATACTTTAGATGTTCCCTAAAACTCAATTTGGTGTCAATTATTACCCCCAGGTATTTGATAGCCGGCTTTGATACGACCGTATGTCCACCGACCTCCACTTTTACAGTGTTATTTTTCCTGCGTTTCGTTATTAAGACCGCTTCCGTTTTCGCGTCCGCCAAGGTCAGCCCGGCCTTTTCTAGCCAGGACTTTACCGCTCTCACTGTTTCTATTGCGTAAACCTCCACATCTTCTGGGTGTTTTGCTGCAACAACCACAGCTAGGTCATCAGCAAAGCCGACAATCGTAGTCCCCTCTGGGACGGGAAGAGCAAGCACCCCATTATACATGATATTCCGCAACAGGCGACCAAGTACCGATTCCTGTGGTACCCCGGCTGTGACAATGTACTCTTTGGGGCCCTCATCCGTCCCGTACCAGAGAGTCCTCTCTGAGAGGTAGTTTTCCACCAAATTCGCTAAGTATCCGGGGACACCTATGTCAGCCAACGCCCCTTTAATTCTATTCCAGTTGGCCGAGTTGAATGCGTTTTTGACATCCAACGCCACCACGGCACAGCAGCCGCCAGAAATCAGTGCACCTTTTGCCAGGTTTACCACCATGCCAATTGCGTTCACCGTAGAATGGGCGCGTCGGAAACCAAACTGGCGTTAAGACAAACCATTGCTGGCTTCGACGATGGGCAGGAGTCTGTTGTAGATGACTCTCTCCATCATCTTCCCCATTGTATCCAACAGGCAGATAGGACGGTACAACGCTGGGTTTCCAGGTGGCTTGCCAGGCTTCGGAAGCAACACCAACTTTTGTTTTTTCCACTGGGCAGGGAATATTCCTTCTTTTAGGCACGCCTCGAAGGTGTTGGCGAAAAGGTCGGGCCTAGTCTTCACTGCCAGTTTCAAAGCTCGGTTGGGGATGCCATCTAACCCTGGGGCCTTGTTGTCACCGAACCTACCACATATTTCTCGCAGCTCCTCCACAGTTACAAGCGGTATTATGTCGTCATTTAGCTGGACAAAAATTTGCCTTTCCCTATTTTCGTGGTGAGGGAACAGAGCGGTAGCAATCTGTTTCAGGAGGCGCGGACAGGTCACCTGGGGTGATTTCCGCAGCCTTTTCATCACCACTCTGTAAGCCTCGCCCCAAGGGTTTATGTCGGCATGGTCGCACAGCTGTTTGAAGCAGTTCTTTTTGCTCCTCCGAATGGCTTCCTTTAGGCGACCACGCAATTGCTTGTGTGCCTCCTCTCGACCATCGCCACCGGGTTTTCCTCTGAGCCTCTGGCAAAGCCTCCTTGCCCGAAAACATGCGGCTCGCAAACTTGCGATTTCATTGTTCCACCAGTAGTTGGGTTGCCTACTGGGGAGCAATCGCCTTCTGGACATAGTAGCATCGCATGCTTCCGTCACCCATCGAGTGATTTGGGTGGCTTTCTCTCCAGCCGTACCATTCAGGGATATGTCGGATTTGAGCACCGCGGAAAACGTGTCCCCCTCGAAAGCTTTCACTGTCCAGCCAAGCATACCACCCGGCATTCTACGAAAACTCTTTTTCCAGCTCGAGCCGTCCTTGATCTCTATGCAGATTGCCTGGTGGTCGCTGTGAGTATAGTCCTCACTGACATGCCAAGCGATTCCACTGGCTAAAGTGGCACTCACGTATGTCAGGTCCACTATAGACCCCAGGCCCCTTCCCCGGAAAGTGTACGAAGACCCAACATTCGCCAGTACCACGTCCAGCTCCGCGAATGCTTCGAGGAGAACACGTCCCCTGACGTTAGTTATCCGGCTGCCCCATTCAAGAGCCCACGCATTGAAATCGCGCTCGGTGGAGCACAGCAGCTGTAGATGTGGATGCCCTTCACCTTCGCTCTGATGAAGCCCTCCTCCGGGTGCTCCATTATTTCCTGGAAGGCTTGTTCTCCACAAGCCCACAGCGCTGTTTGGCCCGTTTGGTCTTTGACCCAAACCTGCTGCTGCCCGCAATGTGCCGATGGTCCACACCCTCCTTTCCTTTGCACAGTAGACAATTTGGGTCAGCTCCGCAGTCCTTGCTGATGTGGCCTTCCACTCCGCATCTCCTGCATTGCTTTGACCTGTCATTTGAGTTAGTGCATGACTTCGCAATGTGACCAAAGCCAAGGCATCTAAAGCACCGTTTTAACGCCACCTGTTCCCTAAGGCGACACATAACCCAGCCTATTCTCACTCTCCCTGCTGCTAACAGTTTGAGTGCGTTCTCCACTGATAGGCTGATGATGGCGGTTTGTGTTCACCAATAGGCTTTCCTTAGCGTTTTCACCACTGACTCTTGTAGTCCGGCAAGATCGAACTGTTTCTCCAACGCTTCGCGAACCTCCTCCTTCGTCGTGATTTCATCTATATCTTTGCAGATTATAGTGATCTCCGGCCTGCTAGCTCTTATGTCGGCTTCCTGCCCTAAAGTCTTCCCGATTTGGCTTAAGAATTTGACCGCCGTTACATCCTTGGATTTTTTAAGTTCCAACATAAGATCTCCCTTCTGCGACCGTCTAATATGGCTGACGTTGTCTCCCAAATTGGTGAGTTTGGGGTCTGCCTTCACTTTCCTGAGAATGTCGGCGTATGACCCTCCGCCTCGTTTGGAAATGAAAATCACCTCCGGTCTAATCTTCCTCCGATAATTTCTTTTCCGCGGTTCTACCTTCCTCCAAGCTTCCGCATCCGCCTTTGAAGGTTCGATCCCTTTTCTCGAGGTAGCCACTGCAGTATTTTCACTGGTAGCTTCAGACGTACTTTTCATGAACTCCGCCTTTTTGGGAGTTGAGTCCTTTTTTCTTTTCGGGGTTTGCTGGCCTGTTGAGTCATTCAGCTTCTCGCGCAGCCTCTTTCCCGGTTTCTCCCCTTTTGTGTTTTGAACCGGCGTTACTTGAGTTGCCTGGTTCACTTTTCCAATCGGCGACTTCCCTACTCGTTCATCCTGGGCCTTGCCGTACGTCAAACGGATGCCACTTATCATGGCCCTTATATTTTGGTGAATGTTCCTGCGCTCCTTTATAAACTCACACAGCTCCATGATCTTTTTACCGAGCGGTAAAGGCAGCTCCAGACTGATCATTGCCCAAAACATCGCTCGGGTGAATCGGCGTCAGTGATTCTTCCTCATCGAAGACTCCCGCTATACGCTTCCCACTGGGGGTAGCGATCGTGGGGGCTTGTACCCGTGTGGGAGGGGATCTGCGAAAAATCGAGCTCCTTCTGAACGGATCCATCACTGGAGCCAGTTCAAGTTCCTCCCGTACGCTTGTAACATTAGATGCCACAGTAGCCAAGGTTCCCACTACTGAGGCACTGCGGTCGTTGGATATCGACGGCCGGGAGCCCGCTTGCTCCCTCCCAAAGCTCCGCACCGTAACTTCATTCTTCTTCTGCTCCTCCATGTTTGGTTTTATTTCTGGGTATCCTTCCCATAGCCAATTTTAATCCACGGGTGGGCGTTTACTTCCCACCTACCCGGCCTGCGCATAAACATGCCCATACACGCACACCTCCGGATGCGTGCATGTGCATGGCCATGACACATTCGCCGAGCATTCCCTTATCCGCACGAAGGGACGCGCCTGATGGGAGATTTGGCAACTCCACACAGGCAACTCCACACAGGGGGCCCACTACTGTGGAACATCATGTATAATGATGTACTTAACCTTTCGGTTCCGAAGGAGACCACGGTGGTGGGTTATGCCGATGATATAGCACTGGTTGTGGTCGCAAAGTATCTCCAGTTGTACTCAAGCGAAGCAATCAATGTTGTTAAGGCTTGGTTAGAGAGTGCTGGACTGGCACTCGCAGAGGAAAAGACGGAAGCGGTCCTCATCACCAACCGCCGCAAAAGAAATTAGAATCGGGAATCGTATCATCACTTCTAAGCTGGCCATGAAATACTTGGGGGTAATGATAGACGGGAAAATCAATTTTAAGCAGCACGTACAGCATACTTGTAAAAAAGCATCCACCACGAGTATGGCTCTCGCAAGGATGATGCCGAACGTAGGAGGACTGCGTCATACTTGCAAGCTGCTCATAACCAGGGTGGTGAGTTCTATCATGCTGTGTGCCCCAGTTTGGGAAAAAACCCTGCAGGTCTAAGCCAATGTACATAAACTGAGTACGGTTTACAGAAGAACAGCCTTAACGGTGTGTTCTGCCTTCAGGACCGTCTCAGACGATGCAGCGTTCGTCATTTCGGGAATGAGGCCGATTGATATCCTGGCAACCGAAATGATGAACATTTATAACACCAGGTCTATCTCTCCCTTATCGCAAGTGAAAAGAGCTAAAAGGGATCAAAAGAGATCCATAAGCAGGTGGCAACAGCGATGGAACGAGTCAGAAAAGGGCCATTGGACTTACAGGTTGATCCCTTCCATCGGGGAGTGGCTGGAGAGATCAGTTATAATCCCAGTTTCTCACCGGCCATGAAGGATACCGTCAATACCTGTACAGGTTTAAATTGGATACCTCACCTAATTGTCCAAACTGCGACGGGGTCGCAATGCCCTAATTTCGTGGAAGAAAGGAGGAACCTAGAGGAAACTCTAGGTTAAGTGCTATCACCGGAAAATTTTGTCCGGAGAATGGTAGCTTGCCAGGAAGACTGGGATGTGGTCATTTTCATGATTGCAGTAATCCAGGATAAATTGGGAAAAGAAGAAGTGAGGAAGGCGCCGTTACGAACCCCGCGGAAGGAGATCTAGCTCAAGTAAACTAACTCCGCCCCGTAATATAATACCTAAAGGTGGTTCCACGGGGTAGGGGGGGAGTTGGGGATGGTTTTAGTGGGTAAAAATCCCACACTCTGGCATGCCCAGGCCAGAATCTTTTAAAGATTTCCACCTATTTGAAAAAAAAAGACGAAGTATGATGGCTATTTCGAAGTTAGCTGATGACAACACCAAATCCGCTGAATGATCAGCAGGGTAGAAAGACTCCATCCTATTCCGAGCCTCGGTAAACCCAGAAGGTCCATATTTATGGCCACTTTTATCAATAGTTACTTTCTATTATCTACATTTAAGGACCCCACCACTGTTTTTTACTTCTAACTAACTCCTCTTTCAAAACTTGTCCCTACTTTTAAGAAAAACTTTCTTCTCTTTGCTGTCATGCAAGTGGAACGTTGCATTTGCACAACTTCATTTATCAAACTTACTCTTGTTCGGTTGCAAAATTTTTAATCCACCCTTTGGATACAAAAACGCTATATTTGGCCAATTAGTGTAATCCTTCAGCGTCCCTAAAAGCGCTCCTTCTCTCTGGAAACATCCAATTACTATTCAACTAGACCATATTTCTGCGAAAGTGATAACACGTGTCCTTCATCATTTTGTCATAACCCACTTATTAACTATAATAACATTTTCATAATCCTGCCATTTATTCAGTGGACCGAAAATTGAATATATGAAATCCTTTCAGCTTTGTCGGCGTATCCTGCAACACACAAAAGTATTCTTGGTCAAAGAATATGCTCCAGTTTCGTGTAACGTTAGCTTACGTACAAGAAACAATCTACTTTACAAATGTTATCCTTCTTGCTTTCCCCACTCTCCTTTGTTCCTGTTATTAACGGCTGAAAGTACAAAACGTAAAATAGAGCCACTACTCCATGTTCCCCCCGCCATCCGCTTCAAGATTCCATTTCAAGGGAAGAGGAAAAGTCAAGACACAGACAATCCGTTATGACATAAGTATTTTCCTTCTTTTCTGACTGGTGCTCCTCTGATTTCCGGGCTTCCTTATCCTTTCCTTTACCTACGTACAATTTTGACTAGAACCGTGTACTTCACAATAGCGTACACTCCTGGCTCCTTCTGCCCCGAACTTGTGATTCTCGCCAGTCTTCATTCCATGCATTCTTCTTGTACCCAAGTTAGCTTAAGTGTAGTAAGCAAACAGGATTACATTTGATGATTCTATTCCCTCATGCAAAAGATAATGCAACTCGTTTTGCTACAGGACTCGGAACTCCTTGCATACCCGTAAGGATATGTTGCGCTTTTGTATGACGGAAATATTGCGTCTAAAAGCAGTGCCAAGGGAAAGAAGACATTCTCGCCTTTCATCCCCGCAGATACTATTGTAAGTTTCGTAAAGGATTTCTCGTCAAGTCAGCGGGCGTCTCCCCAAACTACCACCTCAACATTGTTGGGGTCTTCCTTCGTTTTGCTTGATACATTTGAATATGATAATTCATTTGAGTTCTGCTTCGTTTGTGGCTGCATGCAAACCCGGGACTGCATTATTTGAAAGGATGTGGTGATGACAGAATCAAATCTTCATTTTCTGAAGAAAAATTTAGCGAGCATGGAAAATATGAAGACATGAGCGTGCTCATAAGAAAACCTCCTTTCCAAGTTTCCAAGCAGAAGTTGATTGAAACTTTTATCCTTCAATTATTCCCAACTTTTTTCGTTAAATCCATGAAAAGTTTTGTACAATGTGTTCCGTCCTGGATCACAAAGGAGCATACGAGAAGAGAACGTTCCACTTTATCTGCCACTAAACGATTTCCAGATAGTATCATATCTTATCTAAAGTGCCTCGAATACGTTGGGGTTGATCTCGTAACGCATCATTAATCCTTTTTATTAGCAACGCTTCAGACTAAGCTACTTGGGTTGTTGCTTGGCTGTTGTAACGACTGGAGATGATGATGATGTTATTGCTCCTGTTGTACAACACAAGTTTGGCATGTTCATTACAACATTTTTACACGAATTTACGATGTTGTCCTTTCCTGGCATAATATAAGGAACTGCTTGGCTTGAGGAGCGATTTTTGAACGAATAATGTCGGTGTTGTTTGAACAAACTTTTCGGAAGGGGATTAAGTATTTTTTCTATCTCCAAGTTCATAAAAGTGGTATTTACGCAATTGAAATAGATAGGGTACTGAACTCTCATATGAAAGAGTGGTATCAAGCAATGTCCTTTGGAATCCTGCAATAAAAGCTTCAATATCTCACTCTAACAAATAACCAAAACGTAGTTCCTATTACTCATACCTCTCCAAGTGGTAAGGAGTCGAATCTTCTTCCGATTTTAAGCAAACAACTCGAGCCTGAAGCGACTACTTTAGAGGCCTCACCAGGTTCATGTTCCCCCACGGAGAAATCTGTCGAAGACATGCTCTCCACTTAAGTGGCAACCTTGCACCCAGTGTCTACAACGCGGCCCGCCAGCAAAGAGAGTACAGCAACTTGATTTCTTTGATGAGAGGAACTCTTCCCTTGATGAGAGGAACTGTAAGTCTGACTACTGTCGATAAGACTGTTAACTAATTCTTTTAGAAAACGGGAGGGGGAGGCTCGGCCGCAAAGAAGAGGGGACTACAGGCTAAATCTTCCCTGTCAGAACTTTCCCCTCTGCACCTACCTTGAAAAGTGAAAGAAAGAGAACCTGACGCTGTGGACACAACTGGTCTTATACAAGTATGTGGAAACGGATCCATAAAGACCGGACACCGTAAACCTGGTAAGGCTACCAGTCGACGGCAGCAAAAGGTATTGCGAAAGAAAGCGAAACTCCTTCGGAATGTGAACATGGACATTGCTACACCACAAAGTATGGCAATATCCGTTCTCACGGCTTCGAAAGCCTTCAAATCAGAGAATTCGTTTCACCAACGGGAGGAGAGAAGAGGAAGGGAGTTGTTAGAGAAGCCCTTTCAATCTGCTCCCTCCGCTGTTCGAGCTCATCCTTCTTAACAACAAGAAGAGCCTGAACGTAACAACTCCATTTTCCAGCGCATCTCGATTTCTCTCTGATAATGCTGTCTTTACTAGAGAGAGCACCCCTGTAGCTGTAAGCTACTGACGAAAGCCGTCCCATCTTCCACAATCACAACGCCTTCCCAATCTTGTGCAAGTAATCTGCCTCGAGGTTCATTTTGCAACGTGAATTCCCACTCTTGACGTTGACGTTCATCACGGGCAACCACCGCTCTTAAATTTTCGCGCTTGTGGCTGTATATAGCTTTACGTTCCCTAACAAGGAGGGTAATGAAGATCACTCCCGAGATCATCACTATAGCCGATTCTGAGACAGTGCGATAAGCAAACGCCACTCGTAAAGCTCGCGGCCTTAGAACGATGCACTTCCCTGTCAGAGTCATTACCCATACTTCCGCGGCATAGAGCAGAACGAACTACGTTCCTCCAGCAAGAAGACGTCTCCTGGTAGATATAGGGTCCCCCATATTCGCTTTTAGCCGACTCAAAGCCGAGAATCCAGTTGCTGCTCTGTCCGCCACTACTTTGATTTGCTGGAAGAAGCCTATTTTCGAGCATTACACTAAGGTATTTAGGCACTGGTTTTGACTCTATAATCAACACGCCGATCGATTTGGGACGGAGGGTGGGGATTCTCTTTCTGGTCAAGGAGACTACTTCCAGCGCAAGGCTGAAATCATGAACAGACGTCCATCCGCTTACCCATCGCAATAAATATGCCAAGTCCGCTTTGCGCCTGTTCAACAGTGGGTCCAGCAAAATGTGCCGCAACGTCGTCTGCATAACCTACCAAAAGCTACTCTTCTGGCATTTCGAGTGTTGGCAGACTATCGTTAGAAGCGTTCCAGAGGTCCGGTCCTAGGAGGAATCCCTATGCTGCTGCCAATGTGATCTGCATCCTGCTGTCATCATTCACCATGGATCTCCCTGTTCTGAAGCGTGGATCTCTTCGGCAGTGCGTACGACTTCAGCGACTCTACTCCCGATGAGCTTTTCGGCCACTTCCCCGATCGTGTCAAGGATCCACAGCTGTCAGTATGCAGTAAGCACAACAGCTCAGGGTCTCTTTTTCCTTTGCTAATTAGTGGGAGTCTCGCCTACTTCCAACGACAAGGAGAAATTGCCTCCTTTCGGCAAGCGTTGAACGTCTCAAGCAGCAAATCTGGCCGTTTGCGAAATACGAGTTTGTAAACTTCCGCCGGACTATTATCAGACCCAGGCGCCTTGTTGTTTTCACAGTGAGAACTGCTTCTGTAAGTTCCCTAATTGGGAAAGGGAGCAATTCTCTACGCTTTCCGCTCAATCGGCATCAATCCATACGGGTGTCTGGGAAATAATTCCCGTACAATGAGGTCAATCTGGTCGGTACTTAGCATGAAGGGTTTCCGCAGAGTCCCAATTTTGCGGGTTGCAGGTTTATAGCCAAGTCACCACGAGTCCTCATCTACCGCGCTGACTGGTTTCTGCCAACCGCGAGCTTTGCTTTTATTAATCGCACTGCCGAGCCTCCTTTTTGCTTATCTATACTGTGCCTTTATGGCGTACGTCTCCTCGCTGCCGTGTAAACGTTGTGTCAAACAGCGGAGCTATTGACACTCCTTCCACAGGCTGCCATTCACCAGTACAAAAGGCTTGCCACAACTGGGGCCACTTCGGGGCATGGAAGCATCACACGCTGTCGACATCAGGTTCATCACGGAATTTACGACACTGTGAGCTGTAACGCTACCACCCCCGGGAGGAATTTCCACCATTCCTCATTGCAGGGATTAAATACTCTGTCCCTAAGAAAGCCACGGGCAGTTTTTACGCCGTGGATGATGATGATGCATCATTCAGTGGCCGAGGCTAAACTTTGTTCATGGGACCATCGAATCACTGGATAAATACTACTGTATAATACTACGCTATCCGCAGCATTCCAAGCTATTCTAAATCTGTCTCGTATCTTTTTAGATATCAAATGGAAAGGGGGGTGATAGATGAATGCGTTTACGCAATACACAACGGTACGTCGTCGGACTACCAACTAAACCACCTCTTCATCGTAAGAGAGCTAGCCTGGAACCATTTATCATGTTTGCCCCCGAACTCTCTCATCTTCCGGAGCCTTCAAATCAGAGAATTCCTTTAACCAAATGGGAGGGGAGAGAAGGAACGGAGCTGTTAGTTCAAGAGACTCCCTGCCATCCGACCCCTCCACCGGTCGAGCACTATCTTCTTCCCAGCGAGAAGAACCCGAACATAATGCGCAAAACGACCTTCCTGCCAGCGCTCCTCAGCATCTCCTCGATGATGTTATCTGGAGAGAGATCTTCTGTGTTTAAATAGAGCTGCCGACGAAGCCCATCCCACCGTCCATAAGAGAAAAAACGGTATGGTGGGCGTCGCCCACAACTCCATTGCAAAACACGCAATCAGGAAATCGTGCCCTTCCAATTATGCAGGTAAGACTGAAAACTTCCATGCCCACTTAGGAGCTGGGTAAGGAAATAGTCAGTCTCACCACGTTTCCGTTTCAGCCACGCACCTAAATTGCCAATGAGTCGCGCAGTCCATCTGCCTCTAGTTTAATTTTGCTAAGAGACCTGCCACTCGTCTAGAGTACGTTGTCGTTGTTCTCGAGCATCCACTCTTCTAGTGTGTGTTGCCGTTCTTCAGGAGCAACCACCTCCCTTGACTCTTCTCCATTGCGTTTATATATGGCTTTACGCTCCTTGATTTTGACTCGATTATCGACTCACCGATCGATATTGGATTCAGGGTCGGAATTCTCTTTTTAGTCAGGATGACTACTTAGATTTTTTCCCAGTGCAAGGTTGAAACCATGAGTAGATCTATCCGTTTACCCGTCACATCAATATGCCGAGTCTGCTTTGCACCTATTCGACAGTGAGTCCAGTAACAAGCGCCGCGATATCATCTACATAACCAACAAGGCGTGACTCTTTTGGTATATCGGGTCTAAGTAGACTATTATGGAAAGCGTTCCAGAGGTCTGGCCCTAGGATGGATCCCAGTGCTACCCTCGAATTGGCCCCCAATCCTCCTCTCCTCTCCTCCGCAGTGTCAAACATTCAAAGTGGTCGGTATGAAGACAGCAACTCAAGATCCCCTTCCCCTTTACTGATCAGTGAAAACTTCACTACCTTCCAACGAGAACGGAAAATCCCCTCTTTCAAGCAACCGTTGAATGCACCGAGCAGTAGGTCTAGCCGATGTTGCATCACCACTTTGTACACTTCTGCTGGGATGCCATCGGGTCCTGGCGCCTTCTTGTTTCTTGTTTCATAGAGGGGACTGCCTCTTGCAACTCTTTTATAAAAACAATTGTGCAGTCCTCGTCGCTCTTTATAGTGCCATCATCATCCCGTATAGGGTACGAAACGAATAGTGTCACTCATCTGTTTGGCCTTAAATGAACAGGGTTTCGACAGAACCCCTTTTTCCGTTTACCGGTTTGTAACCGAGTCCCGGCAGGTTCCCAATCACCTCGTCGACCAATTTCTACCAACTGCGAGCTTTTCTCATGTTTATTATAAGGGCGGCCCGTACTCATATCCTACAGATCACCCAGCCAATTCTGATTTTTCCGCTGTTAAGAAGCTTCCTTGCGTATTGCTTCACAACTTTTGACCTCGAGAGTTCGCAGATAGTCAAGGCCGTGGATTCCTAGCTAGAAACCAAAGTTTTATCTCCCAGTAAACTCTTGACTGCTTCATTGAATGTACCTTTATCTGTTGTCCTCGAGAATAATTCGACGGTGACTTCACCACCCTTCGTTCTCCGAATGGAAGAGACTTCTGCTCTGCCATCTTCGGGCTTCATCCTATAACGAATTTCGCTGAGGACTTCCGCAAAAGTCTTGCCTCACGTTGGATGAACTAGCAGAGCTGGTAGTTTAGTCCTCCTTGGTCTTCCCGGCTTTTCTTTCGGTGCTGCCTACTTCGAAACTGACTTAATTTTAAACCGAGGTTTTTCTGATGGCGCAGCGTGTTGTTGCGCCTGCCCTTCTTCGCTTTCTTTTTTTGAGCCCTGGAGAGTGCCTGATTGAAGTCTCCGTCAGGTGCCCCTTCCCCGTTCGTTTTTTCTCCAGTTCGCTCTGCAGCGGGCTGGCTGCAATCCGTTTGGCGTTTGCAGTATTCTCAACGGGAGAGGAGGAGGTACGGTTCTTTTGCCTTTTCGCACATCTTCTGGTACACTCATTGTCCGCGTATAATACGAGATTCTGACCCAGCGTTTCTCCAGCTCCATCAGTCCGGTTTTCACCCCTGAAATTTTTCTGGAGGAACGCTACAGCCGCATGCGCTTCACAACTGTCGCGCATTTAATGATTAACCTTTCCTCTTTGGCAATCCCAATAGTCCCCACTCGGCTTATATTCGAGGCCAATTGGTCGATTTCAATAGTTTCCACTATGCTTCTTTCCGCGAAAACAGCATTGCATGGCACGATCTGGGTTGCCGTCTCCGTCGCAGGTGCTGTATCCTCTGGGAGCCTTCTTCTCTGTTTGCGCATCCTGATGTCTCGTCGCGTATTTTAGGGTATTCCCTGGGAAGAACCTCCTCCTTCACTTTCGTGCTGCATATGAACGCTGTCAACTCATTCCCCATTCCCACTATCTCTTCATTCATATTGATTTTATTCGCAATTTAAGTTTTTACCAGCGGATCGTGTGCGAAGGAGCGGGCCACAATAGTCAGGAACGAGTATACCCTCGGGGGCAAAGCCAGTACTACAATTCCCTGGGGCCCGACCTACGCTTAGCTGATCCCGAAGTCGCGGCTGGATCAGCGTTCGTTCGGCACAACGCGGTCTACTAATACCGGTTCAATGCACATTACCTAACCAGGGTCACGAAGGGGTTGCCTCCTGATACATGCCACAATTACCGCCTTTGCAGAGCTAGGCTGACGTCACTACATCGACATCGATAAGAAATTGTCCATGGCTCCGGGTTTACCAGCGTGCTCGGGCGTGTATCGGTCGCATTTCGCTCTTCCCCGAGAAACTTTCTCAGGGCTACTAACTAGGACACAGTGATTATGCCAACTAGGGGTCAGAACTACCTGCTCGGACACCTGGGGGATGCCACCCCCCTAATGCGACCCAATTAAGGATTACTGACGACCCCTGAGGTAAGTTTGATACCTTTGGCAAGGGAAAAGCTGACAAATCCCTGGATTCGACTCTTAATAAACTAAACGGACGAATTATGCTTACAGGATAGATCATATCATGCCAGCCTCACAGATTAGCACGCCGAAGGTTATGGGGTTAAGTCCTTTACTTTCAAGCATTCTCTAAAGAGTTCATGCGGCCCAATTGGGGAATGTGAATTTTTATGAGCAGTTGAAAGTCTTTCTTTCGGGCTCCTTAAAGAGCCATTTTTATTGTATGGTGGGGGAGTGGCCTGGGATACATGTAGCCATTGTGAGGAAACGGAGACCCTGCACTTCATATGCAGGACCCCGTCCTCCTCAAACTTCAAGCGAAGATACCTCGGAACGGTTCTCTTCAACGAAAAATCTATGCATTCTCAGCATTTGCCGGATGTTCTAGAATTTGCGAACACGGCAGACGAGAGCTGTTGAATAGATGGTTTTTGGGAATAGTACGCTGTGTCTCATTGCTTGAAGCTGCATCCAAACCAAATAACTAACTTGACGTCACCGATTTCTACGTGCTCCCATGATAGCCACACAGGTCTACTTGAAAAGGACATCAAGGACTACTGCACACGTGCATTGCGTACACACAGTTCGTCAGTAAGGTGGCTTTTCCTGCGGATCTTTCCCAGTTTCCGCGCTGATATGACTGCCCACATGGCAAGTATCTTATCTAGCACACACCCTTTTCCGACTTCTACGAATGACCATACTGATTGTATTACCACCCTCTGTACATTACACAACTGCCGAAGACGTGGTAGCTTCGTTCTCTTCAAAACTGTAATGACTCCTTTCAAAATAGAAACCTAGAATAAAACTTGGTGATGTGACAAAATGGCCAAAAGTGCATTTGAGAAATTCCACCCCATGAGCACTGAAGAAAAAACTTTTTCCTATTTTCCTCCCGTTGAGCGAACATCCTGAATTACTTTCAAGTTTTGCAATCGTGGAAGTCGAGAAAATTTGAATGGCTTGAACGAATCTTATGTCGTTCTGGACATGCATCCAACGAAAAATGTCCTCGAATGTCCTGCATCCTCTTATAATTTGGTATTTTGTATAACAAGTTGAGCAAATATTTTCCGGGTGACTGAGGCGACGCACAAGTGGAGCAGAATGAGAGCAGAATGACCGGAAATGCAATTGAATCCCAACTTTTCGCTATGACCCAGCTCTGGGTAACTCCCTGAATATGACTTGAGTACTTGGGAAAAGTTGAAATTATTGTTTGTCTACAGTTGCGAGAAGATGCTGTAACAATTTCTTTGGGGAAGTTCCATTGTGTTCAAATAAGTTCGTTAATTTGCATGGCATGGCATGCTGGACCACTGCCCGTTGGGGTGTACAATTTGCTCTTGCATACTAAGGAGGAGGGGAGGAGGAAAAGCCCAGACGTGGAAACTATAATGTACAAGATAAGGAAAATAATGATAGCTCCAAGCTACTGTGCAAGAGAATCCGAAAGTTGAGGCATAGTTTCCACGATGGTTATTTGGGGCCTGAAAGTTAGGAAGCTCAGGTAACGTCTCTCCAATTTTGTATTCTCTATGGTTTCTAGCTAAGAGTCCTTCCGTGTAGGGTAATCCCCTAGAAGTTCTTAATGCTCAAGTAGGTGGCCTTCTTCTGCGTTACTTTCCCAAAAATAAGATATGGAAACAACAGAAATCTTCAACAAACCGTCGTTTGAACCTACCCTTAAAATCTACATTTTCAAAACAAGGAAGTGAAATCAAGGTCCTTCAACAATACCCAATGCACTCCTGCCAAACAGCTAACAGAACGAGTAAACATTTCCAGAGCCGAGGCAAAGGAAAGGAACAATTGAATTGAAAGAACGGACGGAGAGTGTCTTGATATCATCCCCTCCCTGGTTTAATTACCGTAAAAGGCTAAGCGTTCAGCAATTCCAGGACTTTTGGGTCAAAGTTAAGTTTTCTTCGTTTAGTTTACTAGCTTGGCTTGACTCCCGATGACTTTGTTATCAAAGTTTATCCAACAAATTTGTTTAGTTTCAAGATTTGCATAATTTCTCCCTATCGGCTCCTTGGATAGTGCAGTGAACGTTAGGCACACAAACTTATGTACCCTTAGATATGTATTGAAGTACTGCGACTAGGCAGTGCTGCTTCTCGTTGTCCTTTTTAACTGAAACAATATCTTAAGTTGCTGATACCTTATCTGCAGTCTTTGTAGGTTAATTGCTTTCAATTATATAATGCGGAAGGATCAAATAGTCGGTCGCCGTGATAAAATGGAGAATCACCTTTCACTGGGATTCAGTAATTTATTTCTTGCACCTTTTGCAGTTAAGCAAGGGGTGAATAAGTTTGTGGTTCTTCCTATTCAAAGTTACTCTGGCTACCTTGTTAAAAGTTTTAATTGCCGATAAGTTAAACGATGGTGAGCTGGGGAAGGGGAGACTTTATTTACGGGAACTTGCGAGTTGATTGTTTCGTTCATCCCATAATCGTCTGTTTAGGGGTATTTAATTTAATGGTTATTCAGTCAATATTTCTCTAGTTGAGGGATTTCAGGGAAGCTTATCCCATAATACCTTATCTAGGGCAAGGTAAGGAAAAACTGGTAACGACTTCATCGGTGAATTTGTGGGTACACACTCCGTTAAAACGAAATTTCAGAGTAGCGCATGATGGGGGCAACGACATATTGAAATTGAGAAAACGACTTTCATCAGGGACTAAGGGCAAAGATATCAAACCAACCCTCGGCAATATTCGAAATTTTTACAAAGGATCGAGTGGTACGATCATGCCCTGTATTTTTCTTCCGCTTCTTTAGAATTTGTCGCACTTTTCCACTATTTAACAAATTTTCCACATTTTATCGGTCATAGGTTTGATCTGGGTAGAATTCAGAGGTTCCTAAATCAGCATCAACGGTATCAAGCTTTTACTGCTCCAATCGGTGTTGGGACTGCATCCAATCGACATCGATGTTTAGACCCATCTAAGGCTAAAGCCAGAGCGGTCTCTTCACCGAAAATGTCTCTCTTACAACTCCTCGACTTTCGGTGCAACCCCATGTCGACCGTCAATGTCCTTATTCCGAAAATGGTTACTGTACATTAGTGGACAGAAAGCTTCAAAATTTTGATGACACAATGTCTCTATGAAAGCGAGAAAAAAAGCTACCAGAAGGAAAGGTGAAAACATGAAATGAAACGGTTGAAATTTGCACTAGATAGTGAAGCCGCCTGGGAGGCGGACTGATTTGTCTCTTGCTCTCATAATATTTGATTGAATTCCGGAATAAGTAAAGGGTCCTCGATCACGACACAGCTTCCGACAATAGTCGCTAATCCAAGCTTCAGTGAGAATTTTAGCAATATAGTAAGACTTCTCTCTCTCTTACGATTTTTCTTCTGGAAGCCCGACGGAACTAACTGCGAGTCTATTATCGAACTGATGCTAGTTACATCCGCTAGCCACGTAAGATTCGGGTTCAGAACAAAGAGCATCTCAATATTATACTATTACGCACTGACAGAGACTTGTGACTCAGAGAAAAAAGAGGCTTTCTATAGGTAACTCAAGGCAATGATCAATGCGAAGGTAGATTTTGACAATACTCTGCTCGAACATCTCTGGTAAGAAAACACGGCTAATAGAACCGTACTGACGATACCGCTTTCAGTAGTTTCCACTGCCTCGTCTGCTTTTGGCTAGATCTTGACTGGTTCTAGGAATCTAACTAGCGCTGCAATGTGCAGATTTGATGCTATGACTTCTTAAGACTCTGACTGTGGGAAGGAGAAGGAAAGCGGGGAATTTAGCCTTATCTTAAGAGCTAACCAATTGCCTTCGTGAGACGTCTTTGAGGTATCCCTAGCCTGGCCCGGCAATCACAAAAGAAGTATCTAAAAACCACTATCTACTCTCCAAAACTTTGACAATATCGATGCTAGGACATGCCGATAGTGCCCCCTAAAGGCCAAACTGCCGTAATCCTGTATACATTTGCCCGTGCTCCTAATTAGAAAGCGCATCACGAAATTTCGCTTGTAGCTCCTCTCGCGTGTGGTGTAGTCCCTAGGTTACGTCCAGAGTTCCCGTGGTACTTAATCTAGAATTCTACTACTACTAGGGCTTTACTATCCAACAATCGAACACATATACTCTGACAGCACTCCACTATAAAGTGTGTTTAATAGACCAGGCAGCAGTAGTGTAGGACTTAAGCGCATTCATCGGGCAGAACGACACATGCAGTGCACTTCCTGCTAGTAGTTTGAGGTAGCGGCAAGGAAGACCGGGCAGCAGCCCTGGTGACCAGACCGAAACCAGGTGGCCGAGAAAACTCTCACTTGGTGGCATCGGGAAACGCTGTACTCACTTTGGCTTGCCGGTCGTAATGCAGTAGACGAATGCTCCGAAAGCTTAATTAGGGCGATCAGATCCAAGTCTGCACAGGGACTCATCTGAAGTGCCAATTGGTTACGAAACCCTACCAGGGGTATACAGGTACCATGGGAACCTGGATAGCCGTTTGAATTTATATGTCTCAGAAGAATTCCTGGTTCATGTACTTTCAGCTAGGTTGAAGCAGCTGGTCCACTAGTTGGAGTTTCATGGGGGTTGTGGTTACGTCCAAACGGGCTTCAAACATGGAGTTGTGTTTCAACTTGAATGCCGTACTCCTTAGTTCCGAGGAAGTTGGACAGATCTTGCATCCACCAGTTGCTTGTCACAGTCGGGCTTTTAGTTAAATCAACGCTCACGCTAAACTATAATACCAAGCACATAACTGTATTTCCTATTAAGTGCCTGCCACCACACAATAGAACTGTACGTCAGACTGGATTGGAACTCTGGTTTTCACTTCCGAAGAGAAATTCTTGAGTGCAGATCCCATTTTCTCATGAACGACTTCTGCAAGCGTAAAAAGCTATACAGGCCTGCTGAATCCTAACTTCGATGGTTATTCTCCAATTTAACTTCAATTTTAAGATTACAACCAGATACTTGAAGAGAAATACCAATCTTTATCCAAATTTCACTGCTGGGCTCTAAGAAGTGGAATTTAAACAACCTTGCCTTAATAGTGGATAACATCGGCTCCTTTTTGTTTGGATTTATGCCGTATCCACCCACACAAACTCTAGTTCTTCACATGTTATAATTCTTTTGGCGGAACTGATTTCCAAGCCAGCTAACCCAGTGAAATATACACGCTTTCCGCTCCTGACTGCTTTGATTTTGCTGGAACTGCCGTCTGAGGACCTTTAACGATGTGTCTCTTGAGCTGTTGAATAAATTGCAATATTTGCTTGGGAGCCCTTTGATAATTCGTCCATTTCGGATCCAGTGCTCCTAAATTAATTGGATATATATGTTTTCGTCTCGGAGGAAGACCAGCAGCACATGTCGACTACTGCGCAGTATGGCCAAATTACGCAGAGGGTCTGCCACTCCCCACCAAATTGTCGACCATCATTTCCTTAAAATGCTCGCCGGCCGCATCTACTGGATTCACGAGAAAAACACTTTTCCAGTGCATCCAGAGAAAGTTGCCTGTTCCTCAGATCTTAATCACTATCTAGTCATCATGAAGTTGCTGGGATTTTGATGGCCCAAGAATATGTCCCAATAGGTCAGTGGATAGGGCACTTCAACCCCGTGTAACATCTGGTAAAGTTCCACTTCTTATGGAAGATTCCGTTCACCTGCAAAAACTATTCCTTCTCATTTACAGCAAATGAAAACAAGACATCCGACACTGTCTATTGTTACACTAAAGAAAATTTTGAATTTGAGAAGGTTTCAATTACCCACATAACCCACATATTCAAGGAATTTCGTTATAGGAGGACCGGCTTCTCTATTTAGCGCAAGTGTTGTGAATTCGCCCTCTGAATTTAGTAGCTATCAAGAATAAGTAGATTCTCTACCTTTTCCAATCGTCAGCGGAAAGTATACTATGTTCTCCGAATGATTGTCAAGAGTGGAGCCTTTTCTGGCTTGCGCGTATACTTATTCATTTTCCTTTGTGTTCCTATGACCTGAAACCCAGAAGAGGGTGACTTTAAGCATGTCGTTCAGACTCTGGTACCTCTGCATTCCACTACAAGCTTTTAGGATGACGACACTGAATGTAAAGCCTTAATTACTTGGGGCCGAGTCATGGGCCAGTCATCGACAGACCTGCAGCGCCATTACCTTCGTTCAGAATACGCAGGCATATCCTATATTTTAAATATATATAATATATAATAATAATATATAAATATATATAATAATGTGGGATTTTTATCCAGTAATATCATCCCCGACTCCCCTCCCTGCCTCCTAAATTTAACTAGGTCCCCTTTCATCTACGTACAACGTTCGTAACCTGCCCCATTTCCTCACCTCTTCTGCCTCTTGTAGTTTACCTTCGACCGCTGCGGCTACTGAGCTGATCGTATCCTAATTCTCCTGCACCCTAGCATTCTCCGGACAAAACTTTCCGGTGTTAGCATTTCACTTAGAGTTTCTACTTGGTGTCCCGTTTCTTCCATAAATCTCGAGCATTGGATGAATACATCCTCTGAGTTTTTTAGCACCCCATCCCAGTTTGTGGAATCAGGTGAGACGTTCAATTTAAGCTTGTGCAAGTGCTGAAACAAGAACAAGAAACGACAAGAAACTGGCTAAGATTATAATTGACCCCTCGACGCTTTCTCTCCAAACCCTCCACAATGACAGCGATCAACCTATTTAGTGATCCTATCGCTTTTGCAATCTACTTGTAGGTCTCTCTCTTTCGGAAGTACCCTGGAGAATGGTACGACTATACGTATCCCAGAAAACTCCCGCTTCGACTCTACAGACCAGCACAGTTAAAGAACACTATGTCATAACTTCCTAACACATCGCAAGTCTTCCACTCTGCGGTAGTTGGAAAGATCTCTCGAAGTTCGGATCTGACAGAGACCGTTCTTATTGTCCAGAATTCTAAAAACACTTCGTCTTCTATAGCTTCACTTTCATTACACAGAACACCGTTCCAATCCTATTCTAGTTATAGCTTCCATGATAACTTTGGTACTCATGTCGTCGAAGGCTCCCTCCATATCAAAGAAAGCAGCTAAGGAATGTTGCTTACAATATAATGATCGTGCGAATTACCTTGTAAAAAGCACAGCTTTTTTGGCTTTGAGGTAGGCATTCTTCAAATTGGAATAGTGCGACCGTTCCATAATCGTACCTAAGTAGATATCTCCACAAGCCATGCACAACCATTTCTTACTGTTTCTGGATCTTGATTGGGTTTATCCTATCTAGACCTAGGGAAGTTGTTTCTTCACAGCACATGTTAGCCCTCAATTGAGATCTGACGCGTCAAATATTGATGATCGCCCGGGTCAGTTTCCTAGGATTGGACAGGCCTTTACTCCACCACGAGTGCTAATTTGTTTTCAGGTCTTTGTCAGAAGTCTATACCCCTTCTACGAGTCATCCGGCGACCTACCCGTCGAACTACTCTAGGATAGATCATTCTATTGCAAAACATAGCCAGCACAGAAGGCCCTTCCTTAAGGTGTGATTTTTTCGCTGTTACTTCCACCATCGCTCAGTACCTCATCCGTTTACCGACCGCACCTCATCGTTCGAGATTGTGTCAGTTCTGAGGACAGCAATGACGAGGTGGAGGCAGATGCTAACGAAGGAGTGTAGCCTTCTGCTGAGAGGTGTACATTCTTTTAGGCTTGTGTTAATAGTAAAGACCAAGAAACAATTACCTCCTTCCTTGATTTCCAAATTACAAATCGCAGTTTATCAACAGGGTCGCTTTCTTCGCTGTCCTGATGGGTGTTGGATGTTGTAATTCTTCTCGTGGAACTAACCATTCATGAGCTAGGACATACCCGCTCTCTGCAGCTACTTACTCCACTCTCTCCAATGGTCAAGTCGGTGGAACTCAAGTCCTAATAAAGAAAAATACAGACTCTTCCTGGAAAGGACAGATGCTCTAGGCCCGCCCCGATCAATATCTCTTGTGTTTTGGAATACCGTCAATATTTGCTTTGGAGTGTTTTGATGATTTAGACTTCTTCGACTTAGAGCTCATGTATTAGTGTGGAATCCAGCAGGCTGAGCGTACTTCAGCAGCTGGAAATGAATTTATATGCGCAACCTTCGAGGTGGTCTGCTTGCCTAAAGGGATCGTCCATCCCCGTCGGACCGTGGATCTTCATTTCCTCCAACTGCTCGTTGCCAGCATCAACTGAGTCGTCCATGTGGCTGTGGTGTTTTGAAGGCACAGAGGTTGGACAAGCTTATCTTTATCCCGTGTAGATCTTTATCAACCAATTGCGAGTAACAGGACTCTCTTTGTCGTATAAAATAATCTTGAGTTTCAAACTCTGACAGACGTTGCTAATTTTAACGACGATAGCTGACTAGCGGCGACAACCTGTCCTCAACGCTGCTTCACGCATCCAATGCCACCTATAAATGACTCCTGGTTACATCGCTGGAGTGTTTTGCAGTGCGCACTCCGTCAATCAATTGTTGCTGCTTCTCTGTGTGCAAAGGATGCTGTGCCGTAAATTTGGCAACTATACCCTTCCTGCTCTATTGATTGACCTTATCATGAGATCGAGAATTGGAATTGGAATCTGAAGGACCTGCCGATGTGAAAAGGCTCCACTTCCTTGACAATTCCCGAAAAGAAGAATGTAGCTTCCCCCGTGCGAAAAACAATACTAGTCCGCGTCAAGAAGGCAGTAATTATGAAATATTTTGCAGGAGGCGGCAGTCTTTCGATGGTCCTGAGAAAAACGCTAAGATTTTATGATTGCCCACGATGACGAACAGCTTTAAGGGTAGACCTCACCTCGATTCTCGACCATATAACATCTGATAAAGTTCAACTTCTTGTGGATGAAATGGAAAGTCATTGTAACATGCAGATACAGACTACTCCCCAGACGGAAGTGGAATTATCTCAGTCGTGAATAATGTAAGATGGACCAAGGAAGCTGGGCTCCACAGTTTCCAAGCAGAACTGTTCATCGGGGCTTTTTTAGTCACTATGTGGGGTTATCGTCAAAACTTCGAAGAACGGCACTGGCGTTGAATGCGGCAATTGGAAAAGTATTTTCGTACTCCCCGTCATCTTTCATCTCGACGGAGAGCAGGCTGGATTCCTCCTGCACCCACCACGCCAATATAATCTGAATTGCTTTGGAACATTGTTCGAAATTCAAATCTCTGCTTCAATAATTCATCAATTTTGAAAAGGCTTTCCACAGCGTGAACAGAAAATTCACCTGGAGTGCTCAGCACAGGAGGAGAATTGCCGGGAAACTGTTTGCAAAGCAAGATGTGATGGCGCAAAGTATCATGTGGCGTATTGAGGTAAAGTTTCAAAGGAATTCCAAGAGGTAATTTGAACTCCGGTGCGAAAAACTGAATCCTGCCCCCGACAATATTCCTTCTTGTTATCGCTGATATTCTTCTTGCTACCTTGTCCTGGGGGTGGGAGGGTTTCAGTGGATTATGGCATATTTCATCAAATACCTCGACCATGCTGACGACATCTGATTGCTCTGTGATAGTCATGGACCTTAGCCAAATGGTTCTGGATTAAAAAAATGTTGGACTTCAGATTAACACTAATAAAACCAAGGTTCGCGGTCTGACTGATCATCGAACTTCATAGTGTAACAGCTTGATGTTATCCGAAGCATTAGTGCTAAATCCACTTTCTCTGTTCTGTATAGTATTTGGAAATGTTCCACATCAATATTCTTTCTGTGTTGTTATAAGGGAGCAACACATGGAGGGTGACCAGCACTGCCACAGCTCCTATCTCCGCTGTGGCAAATATCGATAGTCGTATTGATTCGAAGGCAAAATTGGCAGTGGATAGGTCCCACTTTGACAAAGGGCAATAACTCCAGGGCTGGCTGTATTCTGCAACGGAATCATCTATCTTAGAGGAGGGGATGAGTAGACCGCCTTATAAACACATGGCCCAGAACAGTTAAGAATTGTAGGCTACTGGGGAAGACCCACCTGAAGCATATTTTGGCACACCAATTGATTTAAAAGACTACTTCTCATCGGCAAACGAATAAGGAAAGAATACCAATACAAAAGGAAGAGCAGATGATGTCTTACACTCTACAGAGAAGTGAACAGGAGGGACCATATTTAAGATGGATTCAAGGTCTTGGCCATTTATCTAAACTATCGATTCCGAATTATACCTAATCATCCATAATCAGCTTTTCGAATGCGGATAAAAGTAATGAACTCTGCTAGCGTGTCAATCACCCATTTACGCCCACTCTAACGCGACATGTGAACAAGGCTTTCTGGATCAGTATCAGCAACCCCCCTCCATTACCAAAATATTGGCCCCAAAGTCCATTAAGATACCGAATCGTAAAAAAGTTCCCATTCTCGGTATTGCGAGTACGTGCAGTTTAGCACGTCTGCTGTCACCCCCACCATCTTTTCTGTTCATTTATTGGGAAAGCATCGTTGTTCCCTGGGAAATGGGAAAACATCAAAAAAGAGAAAGCATTAATTGTCTTCAATGTTTTAATTATTTCGCTTGTTTGAAATTCCAATAGACCATTTGCAATTATTTCTATTTTCATTCTGCCTACAATAGGAGAGCTCAAGGATTTCAATTCGCACCCATGACCTTCGAATATTTACATTTACATTGAAATAGGACGCGATGGGAGATTTCCATCGATTCGTTAAAAGCCTCCCTAACATTTACGATCCTCATAGTGACGAGAATGTTCTCCTTTTGTGAAGGACATTCATCATTTACAGCTTCTATTAATTTTTAGATGCACCATTCAGGCATTTATTGAAAGGTGTTATGCTTTGTCAGCGTACGTTCTGCTGATGTATCACCAGCACAGGATGCTTTTATTAAAGATTTTTTTGTTTTATTTTACTATCAGAGAGGTGGGAGTTATGGTGGAACTCATTCGTAATATTGGAAGTTATTTTCGTAGAGGGAAACCGGTACAAATCGGACAAGCACTAAAAATGGGATTTTTTTAGAAACGGGATGTCCTTATAATATGTGTATGCCTGCTAACTGATCCTTCGTGGAACAAAGTCTTTTCATTAATGCTCTTAGCTTTCCATTTTTAGTTTGACTAAGGTCGGACTTCAGTTCCATTCTTATTACAATATTGATGTGTCAGCGATAATTTGGGGTCTAAAAGTCCTTGCAAACTCCTCTCCGTAACCTTTGAACTTCATCTGAAATTTCGTCCTTTTAATGAAATTTGAAACAATTTTTATTAGAAAAATTGAAAGCAACACACAAAAGGGTTGGATTTCGTTGTCACTTTCATTTTTCTCTACAAGGACCTGAGGTTAGCTCAATTCACCGATTCCACCTCCGCTTGCCCTAACTGGCCGTCAAAAAAATAACACGCACACCAAGTCATAAAATCGTTACAACAATAAATTACGAGTCCTGATCTCTCTCTTTTTTTTACGAGGCATTAATGCCATTCGAAGGACGACAACAAAATGCGAAATGTCATATCACCAGAAGCATTAGAAATGCTGAGCTAGTGTCTATTAGCTCATTATTGTGTTACCGTTACGACACCCCTAAACGGAAATGATGTTAATATGCTACCAAGTCAAGATGGTGGGAAAATTAACTGGAATCTAGGAGAATGAAGGTGACAAATTTGAACGAAGGAATAAGGACGGTGAGAATATAAAACCTCTTAATTCTCCTGGTAAATATTATAGCGTGAAAATGGGGTGGCATGTGATATCGGTGGTCCTTAATAATGTCAGGTAATGAGGCCCGCTTTCATTATTACCTTTTAAAAAGAGGGAAATGTGAACTATGCAGGTAACTTTTCAAATTTCGTCACATGATAGGTCCTTGTAATAATAATTGGCTTCTCACAACACCTACTTTGAGTGACCACACCCAACCCCAATTAGCTATTACTCTTAGTAGCATTTTCATTGTAAAGAGGTATATCAAAATTCTAAAACACGCGCCTTAATATGTTAGTGGAAATAGGATGATCATCACGTCAGTCATCCACTCCTCCGGAATCCAAAACTTCCAAGCCTGTTGTTCCAGCAGTTCAGCTCCTGAAGCATGATTGCTTCGCTTGTATACCAATCCATCGCATGCATCCAGATCAGGAAGTTTTTTGGGATTTCTCCCTAAATGTGGTGGTTCAAAATCCACGTCTGCATTGTTCCCATTTCTCTCCAAAGCTGGATGCTCCGCTGGTGAATACATTCGAGGTAGAGAATCCGGAATCATCCCTTCCTGTGTATGATGATGAACGCAAATCCTTGAAGCTTCAATGCCCATATGGCCAATCTACCGTGAAGGTCTAACTCGTTCATCAGCTATTTCAGCGAAGCGTGGTCAGTTACCATTTCGAATGTTGTGCCTTGAATATACGCACGGAATTTGCGCACTACTTCCACTGCTGCCAGACACTCCTGCTCAGTGACAGTGTAGTTCCGCCAAGGCTGAGTAAGCTTCTTCGACATATACGCTATAGGAACTTCATCTCCCTCCTCTGTCTTCTGTATCAGCACCGCTCATAGTATAGGAGCGGTTGACTTGCATCACAATATATGGCGAAAAGTTTGGAGAAGTCGGAGCTATGCAAGACCGAAGCCGAAGAGAGACTCGTTTTCAGAGCGTCAAAGGCTGAAATAGCTTCCTCAGACAAGCCAATTTAACGCTTCTTCTGCAAAATATCTGTCAACGATGCAGTCAGCCAAGCGTAATTTGGCGCAAATCGCTAATATCACCCACACATTCCAAGAAACCGCCGTAGTTGTTTGACGATTTTCGGCCGCGGAAAATCTTTGATGGCGTGCCGTTGATGCGCCCCAAGTATCGAACCTCCTTCATGACAAATTTACCCTTCCGGATGTTCAATGTTAGGCCAGCGCGTCTCATACAGAGGGTCACTTCACTTAAGAACAGCAAGTGCTGGTCGAAGGTCTCTGCGATGAGTAGCAAGTCATCTGGATAGGGAAAAACCGGATGGCGTAAGTGGGCAGGGATATCGCTGCATGGTTTGACGCGCATTGCAGAGTCCAAACGGCATGACCACGCACTGATAGAGTGTTCACCCTGCAACGGTAAAGGCAGCCTTATCCTTGGACGCCGCATCCAAAGGAATTTGACAGAATGCATCCTTCAGATCTAGACTCGTAACAAATCTAGCCTTCGGGAGTCGATGAGAGGTAAAGAAGGAACGTCCTTCACGGTGACGCTGTTCACCTTACACGCATCAAAGCAAAGCCCCACTTTACCAGGTTTCACGACAAGGGTAACTGGCGAAGACCAGGCGCTTTTCGATTCCTTGATGACTGGTAAAGCCAGCATCCGATCAATCTATTTGTAGAGGAGGTTTTCGATTGCGGGAGAGACTGAGAAGTATCTCTGTATAATCGGTTTATTATTCCCGACATCGATGGCGTGTGTCGTTAGACTTCTACGTCCTAAGCCCTCCAACTCGAAAGACGGAAAACTGCCAACGGCAGCTTCGAGTCTTGCTCGCTGGTGTGTCGTCAACTGGGTTGGTTGACGTATTCGACATTTTCTGTCGAACATACGGAGGGTGCAAAAAGTCCTGTGCAACTCCGAACTTGCGCACAAAATCATTAACAAGGTAAAGATTTTGGGTTAACGACGAGATTGGGAGGAACGTCATCGATTCCCTCCGATCACGAAAGGTGCTGTCAACCGACACTCTGCCCGGTGTTGAGTGGCTCGTCCCGTTGACTGTTCTGAAATCGATGCGTAGTCTCTCCGAAGCAAAGCAGCTTACTGTGGCTCCGGTATCAATCAGTCCCGAAATGCACTCACCCAAGACTGCGACATCCACATACAGGCGAATATCACTACTGGGCCGATTTATGAGAACGGCAAAGTAGTAGAGACGACAGTTGCGCATTATTAGAGTTATTAGAGTTGAGCGCTTAGGCTTTCTCGTCGCCATCTCTACTACTCCGAATATCCGTTCTTTGGCCGCTTGGTATTATTGCAGCCTTACGTGCAACGTCCTCAGAACCGAAAGGATCGGTTTTCTCTGCGCAGTCACGTGCGTCCTATGCAGAAACGCCCTGATGACTAGGGCTGGGTTCTCGAACTCGACATTTTGGACATAAGCGCTTACCTCCAATCTGCCGATAATTCCAGCAGATCAAATCAGAACCACTATCTGAACCATTTGTCTGAAGATTTCCTTAGATGCACTTCATGTAAACACCCTCTTCAGATTCAGCAGAATAGCTGCACAATTGGTTAGAGAGCCGGCTTGAGAGACGCTACTGTAAAATTTTGCTCTGTTGCACTAACATACGCAGCTCGCGAACTGTGCTAGCCGGAAAATAGAGAAGTTCCCTTCGAACGTCGGGTCTCAATCCACGACGTAGCGTAGTCTTCTGGTAAGAAATTTCTGAACCTATTAGATAGCGAACGGGCAGCTTTATAGTAACTGTCGAAATCTTCCGATAAACCTCGCGTGTTGTCTCTCATCAGTTCAAGGATATTCCAGTCATCTAAAGAATCATTAAACTGCTGGCGAGGAGCCTCACGAAAAGTGGTCCACTCAATTCGTCCGATAGACTGGTGGTAGTCCCAATACCAATCTGCTGCTCTGTCTCTAAATAGGGTGTGTACATAAATACACAGCAAGTCGGAACCCCACTGTAAGGTTCTGTTGGTCAAGGCCTCCACGCGGAAGGGGAACCGGTTGATAGGCAGAGATGCACTGATGCCATCAAAAACCAGATCCCAGAATGCCATGATGGTGTAGACGTGATCCGCTGAGAACGTATTAAGCGGCAAATCGTCATCGTCCGAATCGTTAAAATCGTATATAGTCGAATCCAGATCTGTCGTCATGTCCGTGAAAGTTCTCGGATCCGTCGTCAATTCTGCGGTCATGCCTGTAAAAATTGTTTGTCTTCCATCCATCTGTCTGCCTCCTATACGCGCGACACGAGTTGAAGCAGACTGATGGTGTGGCGCCTGATGCTCTGAGCGCGTATTTGTATTCGAGCTTCGAAGCGCAGACGATCGATCTCGAACCATTCCTTCGACTCGTGAAGTGACATAGTCGCCGGTCGCCCTAGCATCCTGCGTGGTAGGATCACCCCAGCCCACAAGATCTCTCCTCGTGGACTCATGCCACCGTCAGTGCTTTGTGCTAGCAGGTCAAGCTCAACAGAGCTCCACTGACCTGGAGGTGATGCTTTGGAGTCGGGAATGGAGGAATATATTTGTAAAATCTTAGGGCGGATATCCCCGTTAATATTGGTAATTTGGAGAAAAGGAGAGAAATTCGTGGCCGCTATACTTAGGGGTGGATATAGGTTAGAAGTTCTGGGGCGGGAACGTTGATGAAGGATGACCCTCTTTAATTTAAAGTAGCCATTTCTTCCCTTGTTCCGATTAGGTTATGATTTAAAAAGTGTAATGAGACTATCGGAAACAGTATGATCAACGACCATCTTGAGTCGCCGAAGACGACTTGGAGATAAAAGCTATCACAAAACCTAAAAGATATTGGCTAAGTGACCATCAAGGTTTGCCCGCAAATATTGAAACTCTATCAAAGTGATCGATTGACACGTTCTTGCACGCCTTTGTGCTAGCCTGGCTTGGGAACGTGAGGGTGTCCTTTGAGCGCTATGATCCCTCACGTGCCATTTTCCTCCAAATAATAGCCCGAGGATATCAAGGATGGAAGGAAACCCCAGGGGCAGCACCTCATTGAAAATCTGAGGCAAATGAAACAGTAATTGAGGCTGTGACCCGTCGAGGACTTCTCCCCCTCGATCGCGGCATTCTGGTCCGGAAGCTTATGGCTACACGCGCGCGGTCGAGCCGTATTTTATTTTCCTGGTTTATCTCGCCTGTTCCCTTGTTGGTTGAGATATTTGGTGCGGACCCACGCATCGGTATAGATACATTGATTTTATAAAAATGCACGTCAGGGATCATAGCGCACAAAGGACTACTTTGATGAACTACTGAAAAACCAGAACATCGGCGAGTTGGACGTCCCGCCAACTGAAGACAACGGCCAAATACTGCCACCACCAAGAGTAGAAGAAACAGTCCGTGCAATTCATCGACTTAAAAATCATAAGTCGCCAGCAGCCGATGTAATTAGTTAAATATGGAGGCGACAAGTTACAGCAAGTGATTCATCAACTTATGGTCAAGGTATGGGACAGCGAATCAATGCCTGACGATTGGCAACGAGGCATTATCGGTCTCATACATAAAAAGGGAGATATCACACAGTGCAGCAATTATAGAGGTATCACGCTGCTGAGTACCATCTACAAGATATTCTCCACTATCTTGCTAGGCCGGATAGCCCCATACGCCCAGAACATCATTGGCCCATACCAAAGAGGCTTCACTCCAGGCAAATCAGCAACAGATCAGATTATCTCTGTGTGGCAAGCGATGGAAAACTGTTGGAATATGGGCATCAGTTGCACCATCTTTTCATCGAGTTTAAGACCGGTTATGATAGCATAGCCAGGGAAAAACTGTACACTGCCATGGGAGAATTCGGTACCCCAACGAAATTAATAAGACTGATTAGGCTGACAATAAAAGTGTGCAAGGCCAGATAAAAGCAGCAGGATCACTCTCAAGACCATTCAACATCAATAACGGTCTAATGCAAGGGGATGCCCTATCATGGGTCCTCTTAAACCTGCATCTTATCAAGAAAAATTGCGAACTTTTGGTCGCGTTCGAGAGAAGAATCCTCCGAAAAATTTTGGGTCCCCTACATAAGGATGGACGATTATGTAGCCTACACAACCACGCAACCTATGAGCTCGATAGGTGCGGTGGGCGGGTCACTTAATTCATATGGATGAGGATGATCCAGCCCGGTTAGTCTATAAGAGCAATATCTATGGTAGAAAAAGAAGACGAGGCAGATCCTGCCTGAGATGGAGCGATGGTGGAAGTCAGGACGCCAGACAGTTTTTAGGGATATCGCATTGGTGGACCTCGGCGCAAACCCAGAATGTCTGTAGTTCCTTATTAAGGCAGACCTAGACTGGATACCGGTTGTTGCGCTGTTGATGATATTGATCAAGGAGATGCATCTAGGGCACGCAAGGTAAGTGACCATCAAATAATGGTCTCTTTTGAAGCAAATATCAGTACCTCCCTTGTTATGTATACCCAAAACACAACTCCTAAATCGATACTGCCCTTGTGGTAGGTTCTGGATTCCAAGATGGCATTTATAACAGAGTAAAATACAGCGAAGGATGCGCCACACTTTGATTGCGGCCAAGGGATGCGCATTGAAAGCCCTGACAGGACAAGCATCTGGAATTTGCACTATTCCCAGATAACAGCAAGAGACCGTAATTCTACTGACAAAATGATATCGAGATGTAATGGAAAGCTTAGTGACCACTACCACAAAGTTCATTGGTTACACTCACTGAGAAGTGGATCTCGCGTAGATTTGGAGCCAGGAAGAGCTGAAGTATAAGGTGGTGAAGCAAAGGGTCTCAGCTATCCTCGCTCCTTCCGGAATTCACCATGTAAGCTCAACCTTGCTGATAGTGCTTCCAGAGGCATGCAACCGCAGAAGCTTATGAATAATGATCTGAGCTAAAGTCCTCCTTATTTAATATGGGGGAATTCCCAATGACCCTATTTCCTTGAGCTCAAACTTCTTTGGATTATGTCGCAGTGGATAAACTGCGTCAGCGGAATTCATTACCCGTTTCTCGTCGTTGAAGGGGCCTGTAAATAGTGCTGACAGTTGACGTTTAAAGGCCAGATAAGGAGGGCCAGATAAGAGGACTTCCAGTAGAAAAGCCGCATTAGTTGAGCATAGGCATACAAAATCTCCACAGAACTTAAGCGACTTCTTACGCCTCAAACACCGATTCGTTATAACCAGAGACATCATATCATCCTGGGGATTCAAGGAAAATATAACATTCCGGCATTGAAGCAACGGATAAAGAAGTTGCTCGAAGAATGTGTGAAATGCATCCTATCCAGAGGGCGGGTGATCGCTTCCAGGACCGCTAACCTTCCTGTAGAACGGATATTGTCAGATTTCGTGTTTAGGAACATTGGCACTGACCTATGCGTCTACCATCTGCAAAAACGAACATGGAAGAATTTGCAGAATGTAGAATAAGAAAGGCAGAAGCAAGGGTTATTGTCACCACAACAGGAAATCTTCGTCAACAGGTCCTGGCAGCAAAAGATAAAGGAATTGGGGGCGACATACATATTATTCAACATACGACTAACGCATCTTATTATCTCTCCAAAGTAGGAAGTATCCAGACAGCTCTTCCGCCAATTTCCTGAAATATGCATATCAGATCGATTCGATCCTTCCAGTAATTTCCATATTCCTTAAAGCATAAGATATGCAAAATTCAACTCATCCTACTCTTCCTGAATAATTTATCAGCATTTCAAAATACCAGTTTACTTTTGCGCCACCATCTCGCTTTCCATTAAATTCAAAGTCCTTTAAATTCCGGAGTCTGGCTATTTATATTCAAATTAATGTCCTTGTTGTAGCCAGCATAAAATTACAATAATTATTGTAATTAGCAACACGTTGCAACCATAAAGAAGTTTATCAGTCATTGCAAAAGTTTATTTCAGTCCAGGGAATTTCGTGTCCAATTTTATTGGAATACGAAATTTAATAAAAGATAATTTCCTGGCGTTATCTGCGGACGGTTGGTGGTGGGGGCTGACGTGGTTGGGGGCTCAAACAGTTTGTGTTTCGGTTGTAGATAAATTTTGTTTTATAGAAATATGGCAAAATGAGCAGATTCTGGAGATTGTTTGAATATTCATTTGGTGTATCTTGAGTATTCCTCAAAGTGATATTTCAAAATCTGGGAACTTTCAGACTGGCCTGGATTCTTTAAGTTAGGATAAAATAAATTCCATCTATATTCATCAAAAGAGTGAACGGATTGGGACTATACTCAGCACAGCTTCACCAAAAGGCTTCGTAGGCTATCCGAATATATTTGCTTTGTTTAAAGGCTCCCAAATACGCATCTATTTGATATACACTTGCATCGTTTTAGGCAAAGTATCTACCTTCTTTTTCCAGATCCTGTCCTGGTTGAAGAGATAGAACGCTAACCCTTCAAGCTCGTTGCCTGAGTTCGACTCCCAATAGCCATGGGTATTTGTGTTCGTCCTAGCGTTCCGAAACCCAGTTGGAAGAAACGTATTTTTACGCCGAATTATGAAGTACCTCAGCTCAGCTTTAGGTTTCGCCCTAAGTCTCCAGGTCCACAAGCTATCCAGTTAAACCTTGCGTATATGATTTTCGACAGGACTTAACTTACAGCATATGTGTGGTACGCTTGGTGTCGGCGTTGGGAAATTGAACAAGTCCTCCTTGGCACTGGTGGTGAGCATTCAACCTCTGAGGTCCGTGACTGCTAACTAGTTTGAATAGATTCCACCCTTGACAGTCGCTAACAGGTAGGAGACTGCACCCACCGAAGGACTGCCAAGAACAGAACCCCTGTGTTCCGGCTCGCCTCATTCCTCAACCATCGACAGGCTTCCAGTATCGCTAGTACTTCCATTAGGAATACACTGGCAAAACCTGGGAGACGAACGATTCACTGTATGAATCCGAGAAATCTCCCGCAACGCTTTGAAACACGCCGCCAGCCTTCCACCCTGCCCTGGTTGAAAAGTTTCTCGTGAAGTTCGGCTTACGTATGGCGCAGTCCGTGGGGAATGCCCAGAGTACCCAAGATCTTCATTTAGGTTGTTACTATGGGCGTAAGGCTTCCTTTCCCAGCATCTGGGCTCAGGTAGTAAGACAACACTGCACCACTGGACGTACTTAATGTGGAGGTCTAGGGGAAGGAAGTGAGGCAATCTGCTGGGCAGGACTGCAGAGCCCAAGTAGCACCCATTCATACACGTGGGTCTTTGAATCCCATTAGCTTCGTTCTGTCGATCTTTTTGCTCAAAGCCTCTACCATACAATGGCGAAGGTCCCTTTGCAGTAAAGAATATGCAAGCCTCCTTACCCCGGAATTCTTTGTTCAATCTCCAATTTAGCTTCACATCCAAGATTATACCCAGATACTTAACGTTCGCAAAAGAAAACCAATCTTTGTTCATTCAGCCGTGGGAGGTGGAATTTAGGTACACTCATCTTGGTGGTGAATAACATCAGTTCTAGTGAATTACACACTTTTCCCAACGCTCCTTCCATTATGTCACTAATAATGGGTGGAAACATCCCTGACACCAATATCACCAAGTCGCCAGCATACGCCAAAACCTTCGCCCCACTTCTGTCGAGTATGCGTAAAAAAAATTTCGTCCATCAATATCAGCCAAACCACCAGCACACCAGCTTACAGCTCCGGTCAATTGGCTACCTCCCAGATTCTCCTGGTTCTTAACATGGATATGATCCAATGCGTAAGATAACCCTCCAACCTAATACGGTTAAAACTTCCTTGATGCCGTTTGTACTAACGCTGTTAAATGCTCCCTTTGTATTCAGAAAGGCAGCCAGAGTATACCGCTTGTACTTGCCGAAAATGTTTCGTCAACTCGTGGCCGCACGTGCCCGCTTCCAGTACGAAAACCATGCGTGCCCGTCTCCAAGACTGTTGCACATACTCCAAAGAGATACAGTTCCGGTAAATCTCGACAAACCACTTCACAAACTTTTCTGGGTGGTGTGTTGTGTGAGTATCCTATCCTGGTTTCACCAAGAAAGAAGAAAGAAAAGATGGGTTTTTATGTTCCTTGAACAGAATCTTACTGAACCTCGCAGATTCGCTAGTACTTTCAATGTTCCGGCAATAGTCCAACCAGGACCGCCGGTTGGTAGCCTTGATGGCCAACTTGTACTTCTTCAGGCAGTCATTGTATGTTGTTAATAGTTGTACCTGTAATAGGTGTTGAAGATCTCCCTGGTCAGCTGGACATATCTCTAGTATACCATGGGAGCATCGGCCTCTGGCTGTATTTAGCAAAGCACGAGATTTTAAAGACAGTTTCGACTACCTTTTCCAGGGCGCCGACCTTTGACTCAAGTTTATCTGTTGTGCCAATCTTACCAATTTGTGTCCCGGAGAGTTTGTTCTTGATAGCTTGACCACACTTCATCCAGTCAATCCTCCTCAAATTTCTGAAAGGCTTAGAGATCTCTACGGCGATATCTAGACCGAAAAGTATCCAATTGTGATCTGAGAAGGATACCTGGTCAGGCAATCTCCACTTCTCCACCATAAGAATCCCATTGTCAGTTAGTTGGGTGATATCAAGAATAACTCACCTCTTCCGTTGATTTCAGAACTTCCCCAAAACATAGTATCAACAGGTTGGCCTCCTTGATTGCAATGGTGAACGTTAAATGTTGTAATTCTTCTAACGGAGCTGATGGGTCATGAGCCATAATCCCAGGAAATACACACACTCTCCACTCCCGCCTGCTCCATTTTGACCACGACTAAGCCGCTGGAACTCAGATCCGGACAACGAAAAGCGTACAGGCACTTCTTGGGAGGGCACATAGTCTAGGTCTGTCCCAATGAGCACCACTTACGCTGTGGAATAAGTTATAATATTTGCTTTGGAACCCTTTGATGGTTCGGTTGCCAGCGATTCAGAATTCCTGTATTAGTTCGACGTCGAAGTCTTCCTCTAGGAGGAAAGCAAGCGGATTAGCCAAGGAGCACATCGAGTGCAGCAGATTTATCTATGTTACCGTTAGTATGATCTGCTTGCGTAGAGGGTACGCCAGTCCCCGTCAAATTGTCAATCCTCATCTCCTCCAACAACTCGTCGTCAACGAAGGGGAACACTTTCACTTTTCCGTTCCTTACTCCACTTTGTAGGCTACCTTCTCCAGTGCCTCTAGGTACTCTTCGTTTATACGGAGCAGAAAAGTCTGGCTGTTCGCCGGGGTTTCCTGCTCCCTGATTACTACCCAGTCGCCCATGGAAATCCTGCGGTTTTGAAGGCACAGGGATTGAACGAGATTGTTCTTATCCGCATGGATCTTCAACAATCAGATGCGAGTGACTGGTCTCCTAGGGATCCCGTCGTTGGGGATGACTTTGAGCTTTACGCCCTCCCAGGCATCGCTGAGTTTTGTGAAGCACGAACTGAGAATTGGCCCTTGCATGCTATAACGTCGAACCCACAACCCACCATCACAGCAGAAGATGAATCCCATGTGTTCGCCTTTGTCGTCCAGCAGATTCTCGAAGACCATTTCCAACAGCCTAGCCTCAACACCGGCCAACACTTCCGAGACTAGTTTGCGGCCAGCGGAATTGCCATCGGCCAGCGCCAGAAGTAAGGGCGAGGATTCGCTTACTGTCACAGCATATGCAGGGTAGCGCCATGCCTACGGATTACATGGTCCAATTTGTTTTCCAAATCGACTTGCTCGTAATCACATAAAGTGGGGAATATCCATCACACTCTAGTTAGTACTTTGAGATTGCAAAGGGAGCGCTCATCATGGAAGGAGAATTGAGCCAAGCCTCTTTAAAAGTAGATATCATTCTAGTAGGAGCGGTCAATTATTTTATGAAAACTATTGAACTCTCACCAATCGAATTTTTTTCGAACCTCAGGAATACATAGCGACGCCATATCCTGGTGGTCATTATGCACCAATGACACAACCTGAGACGATGCTACCCAATTCAGTGTTGGCTAAATCACAATCGTTAATCAATTGCTGGCGATTTCAAAGTATGAGCCACGCAGTAAAGATACCGAATAGAGCTCCTTAGAGCATTCCCTCTTGCTTCATTGGATGGCGAGCGTGAGGGTTTTTCCTTTAGGCGCGCTCTTTTTACCCTTGGTCGATTCCATCTACCGCCCTCTGAGCCGCTCTTCTGGCTCGGTGACGAAGGCTGACCAGTTCAGTATTCCAGCAGTTTCTTCTACTGGGAAATGAGAGGTGCTCGGTGCTAGACATGGACGCATCACATGCTTTGGCGATGCATTGGGTCACATGGGCCGCTCTTTCCACATGCTTTAATCGGTTAGTCTAGGAAGAAATCTACGAAGGTCTGCTCATCCAGAGCTTTAGCAGACTAGCTTTTCTCGGTTTTGGGCATGATGGGATTTCTGCCCGGTGACTCGACATATAGCCCAAAGAAGATTGCCTGGTGATCACTGTGGGTGTAGTCCTCGCTGATGCTCCAGAACATTTCACGTACCAGTGCAAAGCTGACAAAAGTTAGGTCTACGATTGAAGCAGACCCCTTCTTTCTAAAAGCTTTTGTTGATCAGAATTATATCCAACTGTGCAAAAGCGTCTAATAGGCTGCGGCCTCTTCCTTTTGTCTGTCTGCTACCCCACAGCAGCACTACGAACCCTGTAAATATACCATGTTTATTTTTTCCCACACAAAGCCGCAAGCTGTCTGACTTCTTTTACATTGTACGGTCTGTCGACCGCATGCTCAAATCGCCGCTCCACCAGTCGAATCTGTAACCCATATGCCACCGTGACGGTCTCTATAGGGTTCTCTAATGATGGCAATTTCCACCTCGGATTCGTAAGTGGTCTGCTCGAGTAAATCCTGAGCATCCCTGTAATTATTGAGGTTTATTTGAATAAACCTCATTTTTTCATTGAAGTCAGCGCCTCCCTAAATTCCTGGCATTTAACACTTCCGGCATAATTAGGTAATCCTGCCCCCCCCCCTTCCTTCGCACAATAAGCATTTGGGGTCCATATTGCACTCCTTGGCAATGTGCCCTTCTGCATCGATCGGATCGATTAATGCTACTGGTGCTTGGCTTCGTGAAATTACCAAACGCGAGGCAGTTGAAGCACCTCTTTAGAGAAATCTGCTCGGTCAGATGGCAAACAACCCATTCGATTCGAACTTTCTCGGCCGCCAATAACTTTTGCGCTGCGTCCACTGGTAATCGCAATGTGGCCGTTTGAATAGCACCATATGCTTTCCGGAAACTCACAATAGACTCCTCGGCAAGTTTCCCCAACTGGCACGGTTCCATCAAGGCAGTGCAAATTTTCCTTCGAATGTCACTTCATCCTTGCCGTACTGTGGCATTCCCCCCAAGTGAGGTCTTAACTTGAATTCGGAAGCCAACAGTTTTTCCCAAGCTGAATTTTTTCAGTACAAATATTAGGTTACCCTTCTGGGTCCTTCGAATCTTGCCGACGTTTGGGGTCCGCTTTCAGTATCTCCGCGTAGGACAAATTTCCCCCAAAATTGGAGATCACAATTGCTGCTGGGCAAATTCTCGCTTTTATCTTCTTCTTTGCCATTTTATTAGCTACCTTGGTCCATCCACCGTTTTCATTTAACTTGGATTTCGCCGATTCGATTGCCGGAGCTCGCACTTAAGGACCTGCTTTCTCTCTTCTGCGCTTTTAGTTTTTTTTTCGGAACTATTTGTATGACCTTTTTCCTCTTAGTTAATCACTGATTTCCCAGAGGATCCACATCAATCCAATACGATTAGTTCTCACTTGGGTCACCTTTGACACCGTTGGGGCAGCAGATTTGGACTAGTCCTTGGAGTTTCGTTCCTCCTGCTGCGATCGCTTGTAGAGCATTCTAATAGCTCTCCCCATTTTTTTATGGCTTGGTACACGTTGTGCTTGTCGGACAGCTCAACTAATTTTCCACCAAGCTGTGTGAAGGGTAATTCCTCTGTCCGTCACATTTGGCATTCATTGACCTTCCTCCGTTTTATCTTATATAATGTTTGGGATTGGCGGAGATCTAAAAGTTAACCAACTTCTTCCGAATGGGTCCCTCTTCATATCCTGGAGTACCTCCTGCTTTAGCTCCTTTTGAATATTTGCGGTCGGTGTTGTCGTGGTTTTGTCATCCAGCGATCCGCTGTCAACTCATCTTTCTTCAATTTTGTTGCTGGTGTTCTCGGTAGAGTGGTACTTCGCTTGAACAGCGCCTTTTTGCATGCCTGGGGAGAAGTCAGATGATGAACCATGAGGCATTTCGGCCGATGACTTCAACAACAGCAGTAGTTACCTTTGCAGGACGAGTAACAACCAAAGATACAACCATATTGCCGAACGCTATCAAGCCAGTTTCGCGTGATTTATCATGATTTCATCACTCGCAAGGAAGCACTGTGGCGAATGCCACCATCGGTTGATACACCAGGATTCCGTGCCACACGTCGACGTTTCCGAACGCTCCCTCCTCCTCAGAGATCTTGTATTTATCCGCTATATAAAAGGGGCTCCAGAAATTAGGTCGAGGGAGGAAACAGACTTGAACTTGGTCCTGTAGGTCACAACTTTATCCCCCCAAAGTTGTAATACCTGTCTTCCCGCACGGATGTGTGCAGAAGAGGCAAGTTGGTTTTAATAGATGTGAAACCCACCCAATCTGAAACAAAAGCGTATTTCTAAGATTCCCACAGATTTCCTTGAAAACAAACTTCACGACCCTGCACGGTTCCTCTTTGTATTATTTTTTTTTTTTTGCACCAAGATAACAACATTTTGATAATAATCAAGTAGTGTATGTGGATCGAATAGAACTCTAGGGGATACGTGAACCTTCACGGTATCTTCAGGAGGAAGGAATCAAAGTTCTGCCAGTCTGCTGGGATCGGGTATGTGAGTGTCAGTGACCGTCCCGAGGAGTCCACTTAGCTATTGGGTGCCGTTTCAATGCCACAAGTTCCTACGGCCATGACTGTCGCGGGGATCGTAGAGGTGGCACCTAGACTAGATCTTGACATCCAGTCTGTAGAGTGTGCGAAGGATAGAAGCTTTGCCACTCTTAAAGCAGAGATTTCTTGAGGATCTCCGAAAAAATGTTCGGCAATTGTCCGCAGCCTGACTCTAGCTAGAGGTAGGCAGTTGCAAAGGAAGTACCTAAAGGGCTCTCTCTCCTCCCAACAATTTTAACAATTCAAATGCGTACCGAGTCTGACAGCATCATCCCCTAGTACCCGATGCAAACTGCCGGAATCCTGTACACACCCGTGAGCTCTCGCGATGAGGTTTTGTTGTAAGAGAGCTATATCCTCCCTTATTTAGCGCAGATGATTAGCCTTTGCTGTCTGAAATGAGCCACTGTTAAAAAGCGTGAATAGATTCTATCCTTCAGTGTCGCGAGTGAGACAACGGAGACTGTGCCCATTGAGGAACGGTCGTGAGTGGATAAATAATACACGATATTCTCAAAAATCAAAAGCGAATTACATCAAGACGCAAAAACAAAAATGAGTCCCATTTATATCAAGTACAATCCCGCAAAAAGGCCTTAAACATCTCCCTAATGGTAAACGAATAACTGCTCAAAGAAAGTTCTCTACAGGCAACCCCATGCATAGGAGCAGGAGATGCATTGTCTGTCTAGCTTCGATGCGCCAAATTCTGAAAGGATTATGGACTATGTACGCAAAGAGCACCTACGGATTCCGAAGATTGTCCAAGATCCTTCAAATTCCTTAAATAGAAAAAACAACCTAGGATAATATATCTTCTTACGTCGTTGGGCTCAAATTGGATAGACGAAGAAAAACCCTCATCATTACATTATATTCCTCAACATGTTTTCAGCTCCTTTTAAAAAATTGATATCTCAACCCAAATTCGCACAAGCATCTGTAAAATGAGCATCATCATTGCGGTGAATCATTCAGACATTCCATTCATTTCAAGGCATAATTTTCTCCCAAATATCATCTCCACAGAATCCTTTCACCGAAAAAACTCCAACTGAAATATGATGACCGTGTTAAATTCACACAAGTGAAGGTCAAACCAAGCATCCTTCGTATTTTTCTTCTCGATAGATCCACATAAATCTGTGCGGAAAACTGTCCAACGAGTATCAGATTGAGTTGACCGAAAAGGACTAAAACTGCTGTAACGACACGACCGTCAAGTGAAAACAGGGATGCGCGCCTGGGTACGTGTAGCCCGACAAGTAATGTGTCATCCATTCTGGGTTGGAAATTCCTCATAAGAATATTGAGACAAATAAAGCTAACGGAAAATGACAGGACGCAGTGATTGGAAACCGACAAGAAAGGCATTCTGGATACGTTCAGGGTGGATGGACGGAATAGATGAAGGATAAGGTTACGAAAAGGGTCATCAATCAATGCAAAAAGGATACGTAGTCCAAATTGATTCGAAGTCACGGAATAGAATTTCGATTTCGAGGTTTTCCACTTTGGTAGCAAAAAATATCTAAACAAATCTGTAACTTTAAGGAGCGTTCAGGCGCTTAGCAGGACTTATCCGATATTCAAATTGCCAGACCTTGATGAAGATGTATCTGAGTAAGCAGCGAGGACAAACCAAAACAAAAAGCGTCTCTACAACCACGTTCCAAGGAGCTGGTCTAACCCAGCCCTCATAGATTTCCTCCGTGCTTACGCTGGATCTGTGTATCCTTCTAATCCATATCATTGTGAAAATGTAAATAAAAGATTCGAACCTTTTTCCGAAACGATTCACAAGATTTCAATACAAACTTGTGCCGTGCCTCTGCAAAGGATACCCCGACCAAAGGATTACAGAATAACTCAGATGTTACACATTTTATAGAATTCCGATATGTTGGCCGTCGCGCATTTCCAGGACGACGAAGAAAAAACCTAGAAATAACTCGAGGCGAAAATGCGTTGCAAGCATCCATACGGCGGAGGTCCTTTCGCCAATGACCTTTCAACAAATTTCTTGTAAATGGCATCCCGAATCATTCTACAATCAGAATTGAGTATGTACGAGTAGTTAAGGAAGGAAGTATTGAATAAAAATCTTTTCAAACTCTATCGGGTTTATGTTTCGAGAGTCATTCGCATCAATAGTTTATGCAAGGACATGAAAAACGGATATCCCAGAATGTATAATATGCAATAAAAAAAAGTTGTTGAAGTGTGGAATGGGCGCTCGTATGGTCTCCAGCAAGGAGAAGTGGTTTTAGGAGTGAAATAAATTGATTGTTTGATATGGGAACAAATGGGAGGGAAGAGAATTTATTGGGATCGTTTTGTGGATATGTTGAAAGGCGTTGATGGGCTAGAAAGATATGCTACCTCGAGTGGTTTTTGTGGTACGTGCTTCGACACTTGAGTTTTTCGTTTTTGTTTCGCAGAGAGGCGGTTTGGAATTCACGAAATTAACGCCTCCTTCGCCAATCCAGCCCCAAGTTGTTGGAACGATTCTCACTCAACATCCTTGTTGGAGAAATTATTACTTCTACAAAGCACTGTCAGATATAGCACCAGGAGCTTATATAACTAGCATGGCTTCTGAGCACCCCGTTCAAAATGTTGATCTTGTTTTTCTTCAACCTTTGTTCCGTTCACAAGCAGGGTCCGCTCGTCGTGATCGGTCTCGCCGTTTGACCCAATCAAATGCCTGATCTGGATGTAATCTCGAGGCTTTTAAATCCCCATCCAGTGTATCAAGCCACCGTTGTGTTGGCCAGCCTTTTAGTCGTTTACCATCGATGTTCAGACCAATCTTGGCAAGTGAATTCTCGTTGGCGCATATTACGTGACTATACCATCGAAGACGCCCCTCCCGCAGTTTTCCACGATCAGTCCAACTCCATATCGATCGCGGATATCCTCATTTCGGACATGATCAAAACGTGTGACGCCACTAGTCCAACGCAACATCTTCGACTCCATTACCGCAAGGCGCCGTTCATTGTCCTTTATAGTCGGGCAACACTCAGAACCGTAGAGAGCGACAGGATGGACGACATTGCGATAAATTTGAGATTTGAGACGTTCGTTGATACGTCGATCACAAGGAACACCAGTTGTGGAACGCCACTTCAACCAGGTTGCGTTAATGCGCCAAGCAATTTCATAGCGCAGTTCTCCATTTGCTGATAGCATTGACCCGAGCGAGACCGTGTTGCATGAGGCGATCATTCCATTTTTGGACAAGTTACTCGAGATTATTTTGGTTATTAGATGCTAGAAAAACATCATCTGCATAAAGCAGTGTATATGTCGTCAGGTCCTGTGGCTTTCCCCGATTGTGGCAATGATTGTGGAATTAGAGGATGAGCAAATTATTCAGTTGAAATCTGCTCGAGGTATTCTCGCCATCTGTCCGTGGCGGCTCTACGGTTGGTAAGCAAAGTACCGCTCTTGTCATTAACGTAACAGCATTTTTATAAATTTGCCAATTGGCCGGTGTTTTATCGTCGAGAAACTTGTGGTGGGGGGGGGGTTTCCTTTCCACGGACTTTCATTTCAACACCGTCATTCCAAAGCCAAGTATCTCGCTTTGTGGAACGTGTCTTTCATTTGATTCAACGATTCTTCCACATTCGTAATGGTTGGTAGTCGCGCAAGTGAGATAATTTCTTCTTTCTTCTCACGAAATCGCCACCATTTAATCCGCCATGGGCCAGTGCGTTCCACACGCTGCTTTATCGGTGGGCTTAATTCGCAGGACGGCAATCAACGTCCGATGTTGAGGTTCTCTCATAGGCTTTGCAATCAGTGACAGTAGTAAAATGTCGGCGTCTTATGAGAATATGGTCGATTTGCGTTTTACTGTTCCCACTATACAATTGATCAACCATGTATTCATAAGTACAAGGTCATAGGTGTCCGCAAAATCGATTATACGCTCGCCACCCTCATTGCGCGCTCCAAACCCCTTTCCTCAGTGGCACCTGTTACCATATGCCTTTTAACCCACATAACCACTAACGATGATAAAGTCGTCAGCAGGCACATGACAAGTCTTTTCATGGAGAAGTTGCCAGAAGGCATCCTTCACGGCATCAGGTCAATCATACTGTGAAGCGTACACGGTGAAAAAGTGACAACTGTCATCAGATGATATAATGGTGAGCTTCATTAGCTGTTCATCAAATCAGTCGACTTCTTTAATGGCAGCACAGAAACCCTCAGAGATGGCAATGCCAAAACCATATTGAGTGTGTGGACTACCAAAATAGAGAAGTTTGTAACCATTTTTACGGCGATCGCGTATCAATGTGGAAGCTTTTGGCGCCAGACCATCGGGTTTCTTGCGGAACGCTTGGGACCAGCATACTATGTTAATAGCATGGCGGAGTTCCCATTCAAAATGTTGATGATAAAATGATAAAGGCTCTTACCCCGCAGAAAAGATGCTCAGGAAGCTCCGCTGTGGAGAATCTACTACAGCTGACCGCCCGTTTCTCGTCCAATCTCCTGTTTTCCTCGGGAAGATAACGAAGGCCTAAAGTTTTAACGTCGTTAACCAAATAAGGTTTTAGCTCTGCATTGTGATTTTACAACCAGCAAGGAATGATGTACCTATCCGACCATAGTGTGGCGGAACGAGCAAGCTGCGTGTCGGACTCACGCAAGTGAGAATCGTGGCGGCCATGTCAGTTGGAGTTCCAGACAAGCCGGAGGAGAGGGGTGACCTCTCTCTATTTAATTTATATTATAATTTAAATTAAGAAAAGAGAAGATTAATATTACAAATGGTAATATTTATTTATCCCTTAATTGATGACAGTCTGTGTAAAGTGCCTCGCGATAACTCAAGCCAGGTGGCTCAGCTGCAGCAGATGGTGGCAGTATTAACAGCCAGCGTCTCTAACTATGCAGAGGCCGCCGGTGTTTTGCGTTCGGGGGGTCAAGGTCGAGGTCAAGGCTAGGTCAAGGTCTAGATCTGCCCTCCGAAATCGGCGATCGGTTAGTGGCTCGTTGGACCTTCGGCAAATATCGGGGCATGCTGGTACCATCGTAGGCTCGCTGAAAAGGCTAAAAGATGTTCCAGCCGCTGCAGTTTTTCGCCAAACAAATCAGACTTGCCGAGGGCTCTGGCGACTGCTACCCGAAATGCAGCACCACGTTACCTCACAATCCACGATCCCTTAAGCCGGCCCAACTACAGGCTCTGAAGTTTCCGTTCTTCCCCTATCAAGCGAGCATAGTTTAGCACCGCAATCGTTAAAACTCGCTGCAGCAAATTCTTCATCGATCCGCACATATGACTACAGGCAGCTAAATTTGAGTTTAGGACTTCGACGAGCGTCTTCTTGGCGCTTCATTATCGCGGACATCAGCATACCTATCTTCGGCGCGTATTTCTTGTGACACTATGGATTGCTATTGGATATACATGACATGTCCCTCATTGACCCCACAACTTGCCTTAGGTCATCAGGAAAAATTTCATCCTGCTCACCCAGCACTCTTTCCATCGTTTTTGAAAGCAATGCCGACATACGTATTCGCGCACTTCTTCAATAACTGCCTAGCATACTCTCTGAACCTGTTAAGCATGACGTTCAGCACCACATCAACACTATGGGCTCTTTTTCGCTAAGGTGCGTCCATTACCACCGCAGAAGCTCGCCATTGCACGGAAAGAGTTCGAAGAACTTCTTAAACAGGGTATTTGCAGAACTTCAGATAGTTGTTGATCTTCGCCATTTCATATGGTCACTAAATTCAATGGCGAATGGAAACCTTGTGACGACTATAGACGTCTAAATGCTCAGACAATTCCAGATCGTTACCCAATCCAATTCATCCACGGTTTTGCGCACTTAATTGCAAACTGCCGTATTTTCTGGACCTTGGGCTAAATCAAGGTATACCATCAGATCCCTGTAGGTCCCGAAGACGGAAACGGCAATATGCACACCTTATGGACCACATGGCTTTCTCAACTTTTGCCTTTAGATCATGGAGTGCTGTCTCCGCGGATTTGTCGTCCTAGTAGGCATGTTAACTAGAGTGAAGAGACCACCTAGGGATATACACATCCCTTATGAACAAATCTACTAGTCCTTCCAGTCCTTTTAGCAGAAAGGAAGTTAAACTGATCGGTCGGAAGCTTCTTGCGTCCATGGAGGTAGCTTACCCTGGTTTGGTAATAAATATCACCTTCACATCGCGCCAGCTGCTTCGAATATAAGTATGTGCTAGGCAAGCACGGTATATATTCCGAATGTGTAGACCCAGGGTATCCAATTACTCTATTACTAGAGCAAAAATGATGCCATCAGGACCTGCAGACTTGTATCTTTGTAACGAGTTAAATGCCGATTTCACACCAGTGAAACTACTTCGCATACTAAGGTCCAATTTTCCGGTTGAAGGCTGTATCACTCGGCCCCGAGGTAAGATTTTGGCTGCTGCCTGGAAAATGGATTTCAAGCAAATAGTTCTTCATTGCTTTCTCTGCACTTTGCACTTTGTAAATGTAGATAACCCAACTGCTGAGTACGTTCTTCAACAAGCATCCGCTTCAGCTTTGAGGTTACCTCAAGATAGTTGGTCTCTTGGCAAAAGGGCCTCCGTAATGATTGCTTGACCAACCTTATGCCCTTATTTAGAGCTTTTTGAGTCTTATTGTGTCAAAACCAGCCAGCGGCCGAATCAGCTTTAGCGCTCGGTTGAGGGGACCCTTGTCATTCTCCTCTGTTTCACCAAATCCGAGTTCTACCACCGCGTTTTACACTTCTTTCGCATCATGAGTGGACAGCTCTCTTCGAAAACTTCTCTCATACTAGTTGTTATCATCTAGGCTGTTTTCTCAATTCCAGCAGTGGATTTGAACCGTTTACCAGGGATCGTGGCTCGGGTACTCGGGTCTATCGTTCAATCTGTCTTCCGCAAATTCCGAAATGGAGTGGGTGGAGGTGGATTCACTCCCATTACAAAATCAATATACCAGTGATCCGAGAGCGTGATATAGTTTGATACTCTCCACTCTCCGACAAGAGCCGCAATGCCAAGGAATACCACCGTAATGTCGATGACCTTTTGCCTGACCACGTTGAAGCTAGTTCATTACCCAAATTGAGGATCTGCAATTCGATTCCTGCCAGATACTCCAGTAATCTCGACCCTCTTGCATTAACGTTGGAACTTCTCCAGCATTAACATCAGATCCTGCTATTATTCCCATGCCTTTACTTTTGACATATTGGTTAGCTTTAATGAATGTTCAACTGTGAACTTCGTCTATGCCATAAGGGAAATAGGGAGAGCACCATAGAATCTCCTTATCTTCCTGTTGGATTCACAAAGATCGTTAACTAAGATAAGTTTGAAGTCTTTTGAAAGCACCATACAGGATCGGTTCCTATTACTTCCATTGGCATACAATACAGCAGCATGTCGAAAGTTTAAGCCCTAATTTCAACACCAACCATCTATGGTTCGTTTATGGGGTATATATATCTAGTACATATTTTGCATCTATTGATCCGACGACTGATAAGTGCAATCGCCGCTTGTAAAGCGGCAAATTTATCTGAGAGGGTCACTTTATCTACGATTCAAATGAAGGTACTGTGGGCTACACATACTTTTGGATGTTTTTGGTAGCCAACGCTTGTAATGTGATGGTCCCTAGTCCTTAGTAGAGTCGGCAGCCCGTTTGTTTGCGAACCTTCTTAATATCTGGTTCAGGAACGCCGACGGTGGAAAAGTTCCCGGCCTATCGGCTCTTCCCCCCGCTTTGCTGCCTGATAGCATCACGATGGAAGTGTTTGTGGTTCCAGGTGGGTGGTTTGTGGTTCCAGGACCTCAGCATCATTATGCTCCTCTTCTGGAAGCCAGAAAAAGTACTTTTTAAACGATCGTAGTTCGGAAACTCTCTTCAGGGACAGTCGTGCACCCTCCCATATATTGTTGAAGGAGGAGCAGAAATATCTGAGCCACTCGTTTGTGCTTTCGGCGGCAAAGTTTATTCATAATGTGTGTATTCGATGCATTCCTTGCAGCAGGGAGGAGTTTCCTACTAAGCTCTTCCCACTACTCTGTATCGTAACCAGATGGATTGGTGTCATCTTACAGGATCCATCCATCGGCCTTGATAGCCTTGACTGCAAATGAAGGCTCGGCCGTTGCTGGCCAAGTCCTCTTTGCAACCATTAGAGCCGAAGAGTTGGGATCGTCAGAAGGCGGTTTGTCCAAAGGCTTTTTCCCCGGAAGCATGGTTTTTTCCAAAGGCCGTTTGCCCGGAGGCTATTTGCTGCCCAAAGAAAAATGCTTACCACTGGGCAAGGCTTTAGCCACAGCAGGTCGCGCGATTGGAGCACGAAACTAGGAATGCTGACAGAAGGGGACTGATTCGGAATCTGCGTTTAGACTCAGTTTCCCCATCAATGAGCTCAGGGTTGCCCCTTCGATCTAAGTTGGATCGTCTTAATCGAAGTGCTGTTGTTTCCTTTCGTTGTTTAAGTTTTTAATTTTTTCATAGTTGGTTGCCATAGCCTTTGTTTTACCGGGGAAAATATGTAGTTCTCGGCAGAGTCCCTTTGTGCCAAGACAAGGCTAGTTGTTCGCGACTACATTTTAACTCCTATGACCATACAGGGTAGTCACCTCTTGGCTTAGAGTTTTGATTACCGCTTAGCTTCAGGTGTCACCTCTGGTTTCCCGGAGGATCCTCCTTACTGAGCTCAATCACCACAACAGGGTAGGTAATCGTCGATAGAGGATGTACTATGCCTAGTACTCAATGCGCTTGTTTAAACGACAGTAGTTTCTGGGCTGGAAAACGACAGTTCGTTTTCATGTCATTTTCTGGTATCCACCTTCCATTGACTTTGATGCTGCGGTTGGCACTCAACTAAATGGCTAACCAAGTAGTTCGTCCTCCAATTGTGCATATGGTATCTTTTTCTTTGATACAGCCAGACTTTGTCCGGGAAAGAAACTTACAACTCGAATCCTACAACCGAAATGGAGATCTTAACCAAAGTTGATTACGTATTCGCAGCCAGCATATTTAAGATTCAGCTCTTCATTTGCAAGGTATCCTTTGCAACGTATCCTTTTTCGAGGAAGAAAATCCTCGAATTGTTGCTCAGTTGATCTTTCCGACAACTCCACTTACCCCTAAAGCAGAACCAAAAGCCAAGTGGATCTACATCACTCAGACAAACTCCCTGTCAACCCCACCCAACTCAGTCCTTCTCTGCTAAAAGACAGTTCCTCTCGGCTAACACGAAGAAATTGTTAGAGGACTTGTCTGTTTACATAGCCCCAATCTGAAGAGCGGTCGAACGTGGCCGCCTGTTTTGATGGTTGCCAACAAGGCTTTTGCATGCAAAAGCATTGAATGATGACAAACCTCCTGGTCAGTAACCTGGAACAGAGGTATGACCAAAAGTTATACCGAATACGCCTGAAAAGTCACGAAAACCTACTAACTTTCCTAAAAATCCAAAGATCTTAAATCCAAATTAAATCCAAACAGATACTACCATCTATCAACATTGATTGCATATCAATAATTCTTTTCCTCTCCGTTAACGTACACATAAAAACCCGACTCGGAAGGAACAAAAACTGCCTCACAAAATCTGAACAAGTTTCAGACATCAAGTCGCAATATCAATCCACAAAAATAACCATTAGTTCTCATATTTCCAGGATATCTCGAATTGTCAATGTCATTCTCATGACAATCGAACATTATCATCGTCGTATTTTTTCCAGCTAGTTTTTCGTACATTCGGAGACATATTGTCCTTGCTCCGGAGCTAAATACCTATCGAGGAATAATGTGAAATATGAGAAAAGGAAATACTATATGGCATTATCCTGTCAAATTGACTTGAAGTTATTTTTGTATCCGGAGGCAATGAACAAGTTTGGATAGATGAGCTGGGGCAGAAGTGAATAAATAATTTGTTATGAAACTTTCTGCTTTGCGACGGGGTCCTTCTCCGGTGACGACTTTGATAGGTGAAAATCTCGGAGTAAAAGGAAATGAATTATGAATTGGGAGTTGAAATGAAGTTGTTTTTCTGGGAAAATGTATAAATTGGGTCAACGTCGACAGGCTACCTCAACGGGGGTAGGGCCTTAATGGATCCACTTGGAAAAGTATCCTGTCTCTGTCTGGAGTCAATTTGGTCTGAATATAAGTGTCCGTAAAATATTAAACCCTGGTTCCTAACATTGCATTACAAAAAGGACTCCAAAATCGTTACCACTTATCTCGTGGGAACATGAGCGTCCCTAGGTCACTCCCACTAGACCCCCACATTTACTAACCTCCGGGGTCCATATCGCCTATTCTGTCTTCCTTGTGTATTGTGTGCCAAGCAAAATTAACGAGAAGGAAAATTATTTCCCTTGAACAAAGTCTCACCATTATACATGTCATGTCGCCACCGTCAGATTGACGCAATAAAGAACCTCATTACAGTTGCCTCAGTGTCCGTTGGACAATGTAGTTCGGATTGTTGGTGTCAGTATCGTCGGGGCTGCTGTTGCTTTCCCGCTATGACATTAACATATTCATTGTTCATTATCCTTGCGACGTGCACCGGCGACATATTGAAGCAACTGCTGCATTGTTTTGTGACGTCCAACAACGACACGAATCACGAAAGCAATTTACGAGTGTCAATCCTTTTTGAACTTTGCAGGCTTCCTGGTTGTGGTGGAAGTACATGCAAAGTTCTAAAATGATGCGTATCTGCTTTGAATGCATGTGCAGCACTAGCACCAGGATGGGAAGGGATTATGCAGGATATAATGTGCGGTAGTGGGCGAACGTATTAGTAATCTAAATTTGCACTCTATATTCCACGAACTTTATCCATGAATCTTTCAAAAGGAGCCCGAGGCCGTTAAATTGAATGGAAAGTGTTTAATTCAGCGTAAATCGAGAGCCTGTTTTGTAAATTGAAGGACACGCAATACCGGTGTGTCTTAGAAGCAATGTCAATCAATTGTCTTTCACGAGCTTATTTTAGAGTTACATTTCAAATAGGTGCACGTATGAGACTTCAGCACTTATTTTGGTGACTCTATGAGAGCTTATTGGAATAAAAAAAACCTAACACAACAGGCTGATTCCGTTTTCAGCTGAAAGTATACTCCTTCAATTAGAGGAAGGGTGTTTCGGCAGGAGTCCCAGTTTGATCAAGCCATCCGGAATTCTTTAGGATGAAAGTGCCAGCCGAGTTCCAATTTCCCACTTTCCTAGATTAGTGCAGAAGGATGCGAAGTCGAAACCCCATGTAAGATCGAAGGCCTTCGAATTCTGACAATTGTTGATTTTCCATCTTCGGGTCACAGCAGTGGCTACTTGATGTCGGACCTATCCAAATGGAGAGCAGCTCACTCCTAATTTTTATTATCCACGAACTCCTCTTTTCAGGCTAAGCATCCAAGTATCAAAAAACATTCCGATTTAAGCATTCGCCCATTAAGGGTTTAGGCTGATATTCGGAGAGTCTTCCCGACTACTGCTCTCTAAACGAAATCGTCGCCAGTAAAACATGAGATGTCTGGACCATGAGGGAAGTATCAACACTGGGAGCAAAAGTGGAATCATCCAACTTGAATCGTTCCAGGTACTCCTTGTAAGCACCTCCAGTTCATCTCGCCATGTCAGCACTGAATCTACTCGTCATTGCAAATAACCAACTCATGGATCCAGCACCCTCTCATCAAGTCATCGCACCTTTGCTATCATTTTCTGCCATCTCACTTTTCGGTATTCTGTATCTTTGGCAGCGTGCCTTACGCGAGAATGTCCATCGGAACTAGTCCATCGGCACTAGCCCCACAACAGGGTAGACCGAATTGTTCAGTCCCAAGTAATCTTCGACTATATCTCGAGCCTCCAATGTTAGATATCTGCTAGTATTTGTTTAAGGGGGCGGAGAAGTAGGGTAGATGAAGACCTTTATGTCGTATTGGACTTCCTCCCCCCTCTCCGCGTCCTCCCCGGCAAAAGAAGACTAGCCTTGAACCGTGTGTCATGCCAATTCGGGCTAGCTCGCCCACCTTGAGTATCTTAAACTCAGGTGATTCCCTTCATCAATGGGAAGAAAGAGGAGGAAGGGAACCGTTAATTTAAGGAATCGCTTGCCATCCCGTCCCTCCATCGGCCGAGTCCTATCTTCTTTACAGCAGGGAAAACCCGGACTTAATACGCAACACGGCTTCACCTATCAGCACTTCTTAGTATGTCACCGGCAAAGCAGGGAAAAGCAAGGAAAAAGGTATGATCGGCGTCGCCCACGATCCTACTGAGAAACACACAACCAAGGAATCATGCTTTCCTAATCTTGTGCAGATAACACTGAAACCCTCCGTGTCCACTTAAGAGTTGGGTAAGGAAATTGTTAAACTCACCTCGCTTCCGATTCAGCCACATACCTAAGTTGACATTCAGTCGCGTGGCCGGCTCTTGTCTCATTTTACCAAAAGAGTTGCCACTCATTTACCTCATACTTTACCGTTCCACACGAGCAGCCACCTTTCTCAAGTCTTCATCTTTGCGCTTGTATTTGGCTTCACACTTCTTAACAAGAAGAGCGGAGACAGTACGATACGACGAAACCATCACCGGTCTTTCATTCGCTTACCCGTCGCATCAATATACCTAATCTGCTTTGTGCCTACTTAATAGTGTGCCCAGCAGCAAGTACCGCAATATGATCTGCATAACAGACCAGGTACGACTCTTCTGGCATGTCGTGTCTTAGCATACTATCGTAAGGTTAGAATGGATCCCCGCGCTTCCTCTCTTACAGAATTAAAAGTATTTCTGACATCAAGCGCTACAGCGAGCACCACCCGTCGAGTTCGGGGGTTGTGTGTTTCCGCTTGATGACCCGGACCCACGACTTGTATGGTAGCATCCATTGTGGATCTCCCTTCTCGGAAACCGAACTTTCTTTAGGATAAATCTCCCGCAGCGCGTATCGCTTCGGTGAGTCTACTTCTGAGGAGCTTTTCGAGCACTTGTCCGGGAGTGTCAAACATACATAGTGGGCGGTATGAAGAGGGCAACTCCGGGTCGCCTTTCCCTTTCCTGATCAGCGGAAGCCTCGCCACCTTCCAACGAGCAGGGAAAATGCCCCCTTTCAGGCAAGCATTGAATCCGGCGAGCAGTAGGTCTGTTCGGTGTTGGAATACCAGTTTGTATACTTCTGCAGAGATACCATCGGGTCCTCATATTGTGCTTCGTCGCATTTGGTGGGGCAAAGCAACCATACATGTAAATGCCAGCTATTTTTGGCCAGACGGATCCAGCTTCCAGAAACTCCATTATTTCTCACATGGCTTCATTACTACACTTCTATATTGCAGCCTTGCCTTTTTAAGGTTTTGTGTGAAACAAAACCTTATTAGAATGGTGACGGTGTCTGTCTGTCCGTCTGTCCGTCTGTCTGTCTGTCTGTCTGTCTGTCTGTCTGTCTGTCTGTCTGTCTGTCACACCCGATTTATTCGGAAACGGCTAGACCGATTGTTACGAAAATTGGTGAGAGTATGTAATCTGGTGATCCCTTTACATGCAGTAAGTGGCGCCATCTTACGTTAAGTTTAAGGGGGGCTCTCCGTACATGTGAATGGAGGGTGCAAATTTTTTTTTCACAGAATGTAGCCAAGTAGGGTATCAAATGAAAGGTCTCAACTAGTACTTTTCGAATCTGGTCCAATATTTGATATTAGATGAAACATAGGGGAGTAAGGGTTGAAAATATGACCCACAAAAAGTGTAACAGGTCTCGTTCTCAGAACCTATCCAACCGAAAAATCTGGAAAAAATCACAGTGGTGCATCTGTACGAAATCTAGGCCTCAAAATATATCCGGTTCCGATATCTGCACAAATAAAGTTAATAATAATATATTTCCACATTTTAGAAATTTACCCGGCAGCCCCCCTTATGTTCATCCCAGAAATACAAAATTTGGCATGAGTGTAACGAAGAATATAATGCACAGTTTGGTCAAGTTTGAAGAAAATCCAACTATTATTAACAAAGTTATAGGGGGTGAAACTTTACAATTTTTTGTGAATTTCGTGCACTTTACAACCCGCATGACGTCATCATCACATATCAATTCGTCAATTCCACAACGAAATGAATTCTTATGAATTGGGTCGCAGACAATTATTTTGTTTTAGTTTTTTAGTTATTTGTCAACCAGACATGTGTATATGTAAGTATATAATATATGCGTGCTAATGAACTTTGCGGCTAGTGCCTAATTCAGATAGATATAAGACGTAAATCGGAAATATGGGTACGATAAATTTAGATACGTGCATATATGTGTACAGCAGGTAATAGGCAGTTTGTTTGTTTAGGGTGAGCGTGATATCTATGGCTCTAATATGTACGTATGTCTCGTAGTTTGGAAAAATATGAAGGATTATGTTGGATTTGTAGCTATATACGGACAGAGAAATGTGCGTCTCTTACATAAGATGAACACAAAACCTTTATACCCGAAGCGCGAGCTTCCGGTATTCCGACTTGTTTAACTTTGGCTCAGCCTCCGCTCGCTACTATTGCGATAAAGCTCACAGCTTATGGCCACTTTGACTCCCTATTCATAGATGGTCTCTGAGAGTGGTCCTGCGCTGCCTCGCAATGGTTGAAATTTTATTTTTCCATTTCATCCAAGTGGGTAACTGTTGCTGCCTACGGCATGTCCTTCGTCCTCACCATGCGAAACATACATTCAGTGTCAGCTTTTCGCTTCTTGAATATGTGAACTTCTTCTCCGTACTTTCTGCAACTTTTTGTCTGGTCGCAGTCACCCGTTCATATTACCATTTGTAGGACTCCATATACCGCGAAAGTCCTCAGCGATATCTGTTATAGGATCAAGCTCGAAGTATCTTCCAATTGGAAAACGAAAGGTGTTGGAGTCCTGGGCAAATTAGAGCCAAGGACAACTGATTAAGGTACATTCTGTGAAGCGACCAAAGAGTTACTGAGAGAGAACGCTATAGTTTCTAGTCTAGAATCCACGTCCTCTCTGGAAATCCGAGACCTTGATTGCCTCACAGAAAAGGAAAAGGTAAAAGAGGCAATCAAACGTGATTATCTGGAGGTAACCAATTTCCGGATTGGTATCACCTTCGCGAACTCCCGAAACCAATAACTCGTTGTGGTAGAAGTTGAAAAGCAATCCACGGAGAAGCTCCTAACCAGCGGGAAAATTAAAATTTATTGGATAACATATAGGATACGAATCTAGGGTGCCCCAACCAAATGTTACACATATTTGGATTATGCTCAACCTGCCGGCGACCTGACAGGAGGGCATGCCCCAACCAAGCTCTAAAAGGCATCAAATTCTCGAAATGGCGGCGATAACAAAACTTGTAGTCTTAAACACCGAATCCACCCCAACGTTCCCATGCCCAGGCTGCAAGGGAAACATTCCCGATATAACCTTGGCATCGAAATCACTCGTATCGCAGGTGAACGGAAGGCGAGTTCTAGAAGACTTCTTGACAACCGACCATCAATACAAACTCTTTCTGTGCTTGGAACGTTGCGAAGGTAAACACCAGGAGATTTGTCGAAATTGTTGGAGCAGATGGGACCGGGAGCAGGGAGTACATACGGCGGTAGTGGTACTGCAGCTGATACTGTCGTAAGTCCAATTATATACCTGATACCGTCGGCCTGGAAAGTTGCTATATTCAAGAGGGTATCCAGACATTGTAAGCCTTCTATGTATTCGTGGACGCCGGAAATTGGAAATCTCTGGAAAGAGTGTTGTAAACCCCATCGATTGACACAAGGTCTAAACAGAAGGAGACTTGTAACATAATGGCAGATCAAGCAAAAAGAGACCCCAGAGCGCAATAACCAAGAGCAGAGCTCGCAGCTGGCAGGATCTATCGACTCGGTTACAAATTGTTAACCGGTAAAATCGGTGCTTTCAGGAAAACTTGTTCACTTAAGGCCGAACAGATGGACCGCATTATACGGGCACTATTCCCTGCGCACTCCGTACAGAATGATCACGGCGGATTGTATCAGCAGAGGTGTACAAACCGGCACTTCAATTATCGGCGTGACCTACTGCTCGGTGCATCCCACACTTGCCTGAAAGAAGGTATTTCCCTCCTAGTTGGAAGGTGGCGGGGCTTGCGCTCCAACATTGAACGGAAGCACGCGGAGAAAAAGGTGAACTATGAGCCGCTTGCTCGGAAAATCAAAGAAATTTGGCATCTCGAGCAGGTAGTTACAGCTCCCATAATATTGTCAGCTACAAATATTGTACCTAAACTCTTCGCGGCCTCCCTTGATGTCCTGAGACTCCCACACAGTCTGGTTCAAGCCATGCAAAAGTACATCATTCTGCATTCGAACACGTAGTTCGATGTTGCGGGGAGTTCTCGACGGATTCTCCCACTAACCTACCACCGACCACCGCCACCAACGCCCCTTTATCTTTTAAGTAGCTACGATGGCTCGAGCCTAGTATTAGGTAAAATCTGCCATCTGCCAAAATTGCGACTCGAAGAAAATATAAGTCATAGAAGGGTCCCACCTTATCCGTGGGTTCATCTAAGGGTTCTAATACCGCAGAGCCTATCCATATACGGAGAGACATCTTCCAAGGGGATTCATTGGGTCCCCTCCGGTTTTGCATAGCACTGAACCCCCTTTCACCGCTACTGAATAATACTACAGGACTCGGTTTTGCAAAAAAATATGGCCTACGTGCAATATGCGAGCTGACACACTTGATGTACTTAAATGGTATCAGACTGTATGATGGTACTGGTGACCACCTTAGAAGGCCGTGGCAAATAGTGCACATATTTGGCCGTGATATTCGAATAGAATTTGGATTAGGTAAATGTCAAATGCAAGTCATCCTCAAAGGTCATCACAAGCATTGATGACCTCCTACCATCTCTTAGGGATATTGCAGGATTATATGAGGGACGTCGATGGTAACGCAGAGATCCTTCTTCAAGCCGGTCCTCTGGAACGCATCTTATGATAATCTGCTTAGATTCAACATGCTAGAAGAGCCGCGCATGGTCGGTTATGTAAATGATGTCACGGCGCTTGTTGCTGGACGCACTAGCAAACTTGGCATATCGAAACGACGGTTGAGTGGATGGATGACTACTGATGGTTTCAACCTTGCACTGGAAAAAACCGAAGTAGTCATCGTGACTAAAAAGAGAATTTCGACCCCGCGTTCCAAATCGATCGGCAAGCGATAATTTAGTCAAAACTAACGGTAAAGTACCTTTGATTGACTCTTGACTCAAAGATAACCTTTTTCAAGCAAATCAAAGCAGTAGCGGCGTCTACTGATGAGTCAGTCTCTCCTGCTCTATGTGGTGGTATGAACTGACGCTCTTGGCAAGGAGATGTATCGTAAGCATCTCGCGCAAGTACAGAGATGGTAAGCCTTGAGGGTGGCGTCTGCATACCGCACTGTTTCTGAACCGACCGTGATGTTGGTCCCGGAGGTGATCCCCGTTGCGTGATTGCTCATGAAGAACGGAAACGTACACTAGATTAGTGGCAACTCTCTTGGCAAAATGAGACTAGAGGCAGATGGACTGCGCGGCTCATTGACAACTTGGGTGACTCAATCAGAAGCAGACTCATACTGACTATTTCCTTACCCAGCCCTAAGTAGACATGGAAGTTGAAAGGCACGATCTCCTGATGTGTATTTTGCGATGGAATTGTGGACGATACCCATCACATGGGCTCTATTTAAACACTGAGGATCTCTCTCCAGATAACATTGTCGGGAGATGCTGAGGAGCGCTGACAAGTGGAGCCATCTTGCACATTACATTCGGCTTCTTCTTGCTGCAAAGAAGATAGAGCTCGACCGGATGAGGGGTCGGATGGTAGGGGGTTCCTTGAACTAACAGTTCCCTTCCTCTTCTACCCTCCCGTTAGTGAAAGGAATACCCTGACATGAAGGCTCCAAAAGGCGGGAGAGCTCGGAGGCTAACCCAAAGTAATGCTACTAACAGCTGCAGGCTAGGTCCCTGGCAATAAGGCGGGACAATGCATTCACCTACTATACTCCAGTAAAATTCCTTACAGATCTGCTTGACGATAAAGTCGACGATTTCTTGCTCCTCCCGAGAGAATATTTGCTCTGCAAATGATTTGAATGAAATCTTCAGGCGTATACTCTTCACTGCACTAACCCCCGACCTACTCGAAGTTTCCTCCTTCTTGGATATGGGCTTAAGTTTCTTACGATCATTAACTTCTTATGGGCTGATCACTGCTGCTCGCCTCTTCGTCGTTTCTGCTGCTGAAGGTGTATCCTGAGCTTTCTGGTAGGCTTTTTCGGCTAACCTACGATACCAGAAACTTGATTCCTCCTTCCCGCTTTCTCCATTTAGGGCTTCACTGATCGTATCATAGTTCCTAGCAATCTTATTAAAGAAATCTGGGGGTTTAAATTTAGGGCGACTGGTATCAACTAAGACATGAAGCCATGAAGGAGTAATTTGACCTTCTAAAGTCAAATCATTCTCATTTCTGAATAGACAGAAGTTGTATTGAAAAACCATACAAATTATTGGTGACTTTCACAACTTCGCCATTTTCCTCAAAATGAATTTCTTCCTTCAATTGGATTCTCTTCGGTAAATAACTGACTCTTCGTCAATAGACATTGTTGACAACGTATCAGCGACTTTTGAGAGAAAAAACTTTCTGGAAAATTAATTTATCCCGAAATATTCTTAAAAGGAAAAACATCTGTGAGGCATTATCTTAATTTCAATTGTTTCTTTGTAAGTAATTGAAAAAAAAAATTGTTTAGGAGCATTGATGCCGCTCCTACGATGCGAAGAAGCTAAGTCAGGTCTAGACAGAAAATTCCTTTATCTCGAACGAAGCAGAAAGAAGAAATCCAATTCCAATTCGTCCGTCATTGGATTACTTGGCAAAGGAAAAAATTGTCTTTAACGTTCTTTCTGATAATGTATTCAACTGAACTAGAGCGTAAAGACTTTTGTGTGCAGATGCTAACTTATAAAGCTGCTGTTTGTCCGCGTGGCCCCTCATATCGCTTCACTTCTGATTATATAGCGCCTTGTCCCTTGTCCCTTGTAGGAGCATAAGGACATACTCCAGCCTTGGCTGATCCTTGAAATTGTATTCGGGAGAAAAATCGATTCGCTCTCCTTCATTTTGGCCCAATACACTAAGCACCATTATCAACGAGTCATTGAGTGCCTTACCGCTATTATCCTTGCTCACTTTACAAATATCCTTGAGGTTGCTGCTGATGATGATGACGATGACTGCGATATGGTGATGACGGGACTTTGGCCCATACATTCCTTGTGTACGCAAGCCGTTTCCAGAGAACATCCTGTAATACTAATACATATGTATGTGTGTTCCGATCCATCAATGCTATGCATGATAGCGCAAAATGTATATCCTGAATCATGCCAAGCATATTCCGAAATATGTTAAAATTATTTTATTGTCGGATAACAGAACGGGAAACATAATCCGGAATTGAAAAATACCATTTCGCTTTGCGTATTGGAGCCGGACGAAGGGAAAGGATAAGAGCATACTCAGGCGAAAAAAGAATATTTCATATTCTAGTCTTCATCCACTTATCCAATGGGGGACAGCATGAGTATCTTTCTAGGATGAACGCAGAACATGGCACAAAGCGGAGTAACTTCGGGTCTGTTCCGGACTATTTCAAGCCACGGGGAGTCTATTGAAAGTGTCGCGTGTGGAAGAATTGTTTCAAAAAAGGATCAATTCGGAAAAATGCCAAGGAGCCTTGTCGAGAGACATAGTTAACGGAACGGACAAGTTTTTAGCTTCTTTTCAAGACCTTCAGAAGAGTGCTCGACTGAAATTTGGAGCTGATTTTAAGGACGCTGTTTCAGATGATTGCCTAGGCAATAGCAGAACATACCAAATTAGAAAGGAATTTTTCAACCCAAACTGCAAACAGTTCTCCGAACAAAAGGCTAAGCAAGTCCTTTGCCCAATTCCTGATACTCTGTCCAAATTGGCTTCATATTCCACTACAGCTAGAATCCCCTCTCCTTCACCCGAGGTCGCCAGGATACGACCGAACGTTTGATGAATTTTGGAAAGAAAAACTGCTAAAGTCAGCATATATCAATCAGATTTTCGAAGGACATGTCCAGCTCTTGAAATGATTTAAACTAATGCCTGGGCCACTCATGAGTTACGAATTCTCCATTTTGATATTTCCCTTCTTCCGAGAATCCTGCATATCAATGATAAATAACTAGGAGCAAGGATATCTAGAAAATTTATGCTAAGCTTTTAATGGTGCCGGATAAAAGAGTAGTCCGACGGAAATAGAGCTTATCAGTGTGATGGATAAATATGTTGCAAGGATATACGTAAATATAATTCTTATTATAGGGAATGAGTGGAATTTTCTGCTGAGATTGGTCAAGGAGTTTTGTTGAGTTCAGCGGGAGAGGATTTGCAGCTGAAGTGGTTTACATTAAGCCATCCCACTTGAAGTTTAGATACAAAATCTGTCATCTTGGACTGTAATCTGGGCTTATTTTCATGGTATTTCTATACAAATATTTCCAAGTTGTAGTTCCGATGAAATTGACTTTCCGTGTGCTTATCCAATGCGCCCCCATAGTTTTGGTGACGTGAACGTTACCGGTGGTGTCTACGCAAATGGCCTCATAACACCTAGGCCCCCACGGGGACCAGATAAACACTGTAACTCTTCTTTGCGGTAGTTATCAGGAATTCATTCAAGGTATTCCCTACTTATCGTCAAAGGCGACTAAAACGGACAGAAATTTGTGGGCTACCAAGAGATTTCGAAACATTTTTGCTAGAGGACTCTAATAAGGACGGACTTTTTGGTTACGTTCCTCGGCTACCATACTAGGACATGTGTTGGTTTTTCGAATGTACGTATATTCCTGGACAATATTATGGAGGATCCCCAGAGTGTTCGCTGTCTCCAATTTGAGCGCGAGCTCCAAGGTTACATGCAGGACCTTCCGGGGTTTAGTGAAACTAAATTGCGGGACACTGGAGAGGACTCTTCTCCCTCTTACGGCACTACACCATCACGTTTCTATGGAAAGCTGAACGCACTCCAGGGAAGGCTTTCTCGAAGTGACATTGCGATTGTGGCGGGTGATCAAAATGCCAGGATGGGCTCGCTTCGTCTTTGGTAGCACATTGTTAGAGCACAGAGCCTATCATATGGTCAGTTAGACTTCAGTATTATTATCATCATGGCCGCAGCATCCTGTATTTGGTCTAGACCTGCCTTAGTACGGAACTCCTGATATCCAGGTTTTACGCCGAAGTCCGCCAATTCGATATCCCTGAGAGTCCTGACCTATGCCATCGCTCCATCTCAGGCAAGATAATCTTCCACGTTTTTATGATTTTGTGTAAAACAAGACCTTAATAAATTCGGCTTACTGTATGTCAGTCTGTCTATCTGCCTTTTTTTTGAGGGGGTGAAAATCTTCAAAAGACCCTGGTCTGGGCACACCAATGTGTGAGATTTCTACATACTAAAACCACCCCCGACTCCCTCCCTGCCCCGCGGAACCACGATAAACTATTACATCACGGGGTGGAGTCAGCTCACTCTAGCTTAGTAATCTTTCTTCTATACGTGGCGTACGTGACCGTGATTTTCTCCTCACCTCTGTTTTTCACAGTTTGTTTTGGGTAGATGCGATCTTGGAGTTGACCGCATTCCAATTCTTTTGTTGTGCTACCATTTTCGGCACCAGGTTTTCTGGTACCAGCACCTTTCCTAGAGTCTCCTCTAGATTGCACCTCTCTTCCAAAAATCAGACGGACAGTGAAAGAATGCATGCTCTGGGTCCTCTGGGGCTCCATCGCAACTTAGACAGTCAGGTGAGGTTCCCAATTTAAACCTGTGCAGGTATTGGCGATAGCCTCCGTGCCCCGTAAGAAACTACCCATTCCAGAGATGACGAATGCTGCATCATCTGAGACAGTCCTGAAAGCAGAGCATACCCTCAGGACTGTCCTCCTGTTGACTAAACTCAGCGTTCCCTGTCATCCGCAATGCTTGAGCATGATTGAGGTCACCACCCTGGCTATAAGCAACCTAGAGGCATGTCATGGGCCCTCCCGCGTTCGGCATCATACTGCACCTTCCTATCTATCACCACCCCCAAATATCTGATAGTCGGCTTAGAAGTGATGATATGATTATAATTCACCCGTAATTTCTCTTCAGGCGCTTAGCGATGAGGATCGCTTCCGTTTTTTCCTCCGCAAGTGTCAGACCTGAGTACTACTCAGCATCTTCGAGACTCTTTGCGACAACAACCAGCGCTATGTGGACAGCGTAACCCACCACTGTGGTTTCCCTCGGAAGGGGAAGGTTAAGTACATCGTCGTACATACGGAGCCCTGCGTAACACCCGCGAACAAAACGTACTCCTGCGGTCGGTCATCGGTGTCATACCAGAGGATCCTTTCATTTAAATAGCTATCGACGATAGCAGCATGAGAGGCGGGAATACCAACCTTCGCTAGGGATTTCCGTATTAGATCCCATTTTTCACATCCACGGTTACTATCACGTAATATTTGCTGGTACTACCCTTTCCGTGGATTGCATCTTCGGCCAAGCCAGTACCCAATTTGATGCATCAATGGTTGATCTAGCTTTAGGAAACCCATGCTGCCGATTTGAAAGGCCGCCTTGGCTCTCACCAACGGGGGGTAATCTATTATAGATATCCCCCTCTAACATTCTCCCCTCAGTGCCCAAAAGTCTGTATGAGGATGGTTCGCCTGGAGGTTTACCAGGCTTAAGCAGAAGTACCAACTTCTGCCGCTTCCATCCCACTGGAAATATCCCCTCGGACATGCACACTTCGAACAACTCAGCAAACATGCCTGGTCTGGATTTTACGGCAAACTAAAGGGCCTTTTTTCGGTATGCCATCCAGGTCCAGCGCTTTATCGTCTCTGGTATCTGGTAGAAGTGGCGTCACATTCGAAGGTGGTTGGAATGTGTCGGTGCTCTCCTCTTGCTGGGGGAATAATCCCTGGATGACTTTCAGCATGAGGGTAGGGCATGCGATCAGTGGAGATGAGCGGACACTGAGTCGTCCCTTCACGATTCTATAAGCACTCCCCACGGCTTTACGTCCGCTTCTGAGCAAAGCTCCTTAAAACAATTTCTCTTGCTTCGCTGTATGGCGAGCTTGAGGGTTTTGCGAGCTGCCTTATAGGCGCACCCCTTCTTCCCTGCTCGACTCTACCTACCATCCTCTGAGCCACTCTTCTGACTCGGTGGCAGGCTGATAGTTTGGTCTTCTACTGGGGAATGAGCACCCCCTAGGCATGGACGCGTCACATGTTTTAGCGATGCATTGGGCCACATGGACGGCTCTTTCCGTAGAGGCGCCTGTTTCATCAGGTTGATTTAACCAAACCTCTACGAAGATCTGCTCAGCCAAAGGTTTGCAGACCAGCCTGAAATTTTTCTCGGTTTCGGGCATGATGGGTCTTTGCCATGTGGCTGGACACATGTCTCAAAGAAGATTGCCCGGTGATCGCTTTGGGTGTAGCGTTCACTGACACACCAGGACATACCACGCGTCAGCGCAGGGCTGACAAAGGTCAGGTCTACAACCGAACCTGACCCCCTTTTCTGAAAAGTGTTGACAGCAAGAGAAATTCCAGAAATTCAACCGAAAGCGCGCTTTCATCGAGCAGGTTGAGTCGACGGAGAGCAACAGCGAAGCTACTGGCGCAAAGCGAGAGTTCGTTTTTGGCGTGCGGGCTGCGTCGACGACGAGTAATCATGGGGCACCACATATCTGTAAAAGTCTATAGAAAATTGCCTCCTCTCCTTGCTTGTGGCTCGCTAATGGAAGGAAAATCATTCCAGAACTCAATTCGAAGCCTAAAAGGCAAGAGGTCTAACTTCGATCTCTCATGAAGTAGATTGCAGTCCCACATCGATGGCCGCGGATTCAATGATTGGTGCCGCTGAATCTCTTAAATGGCCGTCGTTATTTGGAGATACGGTGTTTTTTTAGTTCTTCTGAGTTGAATTAGCATTTGAGATTCATGGATTCACACGAGAGCTGTCAATTATCTCCGGTACCAGTACTCCTTAGAACTGAAAAGTATGAGTCTATCAAGAGGGGAATTATGAAGAGATTCCCAAAGGTAGGAGAGCTTACCAATGGATAAAACACAGAAGATAAAAGGTCTTCTCATTATTTGTAATGTTGCCGCGTTATCAATACAATTCTCAAAATGCTGTCCAAATCGGAACATTGGCACCAGGATTCCACTTTCTGTAATGACAAGGTTACAGTCGTACCAATGAATTAAGTACAATCGAGACTCTGTGCGGGGATGGGATCTTTTGTTAATACCATGATATCCAAATCGGAAAGTCCAGGTGCAGCTTAGGGTCGCCCCTTTACTCGGGATTGAATCGTCACGATCGAGGGTTAATTGGCGGCCATGTCTACAGATTTATTGTGGAAAGTAAGTCAATCTCGACAAAGCTCGTTTCTGCCGAGATAAGGCCAGTTGAAACTTTGGGTCACCTGATACCCAGAGTTCACCACATCTTAACCAGAGACCATTCAACCCTCGGCACGGTGGTCACACCTTGGCTTGGGGTTTTGATTACCGCTTGGCTTCAGGTGTCGCCTCTTGTTCCCTAGAGGATCTTCCTTATTTCGCTATCTCACCACGACAAGGTTAGTAAGTTACTAATAACACATTCTTTAAAAGCAAACAAATTGAATTGAAAGGATAAAATCTTTAGCACCAAGTTAAGGATTACGCACGACTTATGAGTATACTATAAACAAGTCGGAAAACCGGAAGCTAGACGCTTCAGGTATGAAAGGTTTTGTGTATTTCTTTTATAAAGAGATTTGAGTGTGCATTTGTCTCATTAGCATGTAGCACGTAAAATATGCATATATTATGTGAAAATAGTCACTTTCAAGTGATATTGACATTCATAGTCTTGAATTTGCAGAGGAGCCACGGTTTTGACCTAGTATAACTTTGTTAGTAATAGTGCGATTTTCAGGATCATGCTCTATACTATAGCCTACATTGCTGCAAAATTTTGTGATTCTAGGGTGAACTTAAGGGAAGTTTCCTGTCAATTACTAAAAATGATAGTAATATACTATTATTAACTTTATTTGAACAGGTATCGGAATGGAGGGTATTTCGGAGCCTAGGCACCATATAGTAGCAGCCACCTGATTTTTTTCAGATTTTTCGGTTTGGTAGTTCCTGAGAATGGGTTCGTTAAAAAAACGACCACTTTCAACCCCCCACACTCCCCACCTTTTCAACAAAAGTCAAAACTAAGACCGACTTCGAAAAGTACTAACCGAGACCTTTAGTTTGATACCCCACATGACTATATTTGATGAAAAAAAAAGTGTACATCCCCCTTTTGCATGTATGGGGACCCCCCCCTTAAATTCGTCGAAAAAGCATGTAACTCACTATATGCGTGAGTGTTCACAGTTCCCACCTTTCTACTAAATTTGGTGTCAATCGCTATAACCGTCTCCGAGAAAAATGCGTGTGACAGACAGACAGACAGACAGCCTCTTGCTTCGCTGGATGGCGAGCTTGAGGGTTTTGCGGGCTGCTTTATAGGCGCACTCTTTTTGCCCCTGATCGACTCTACCTACCGCCCTCTGAGCCGCTCTTCTGGCTCGGTGGCAGGCTGATCGAAGGCCGGTCAGTTCATTATCCCACCAGTAGTTTGGTCTTCTACTGAGGAATGAACACCTTCTACGCATGGACGCGTCACACGCTTTGGCAATGCATTGAGCCAGATGGACGGCTCTTTCCGTAGAGATGCCTGCTTTATCAGGCTGATCTAACCACTCCTCTATGAAGGTCTCCTCATCCAAAGATTTTGCAGACCAGCCTGAAATCTTTCCGGGCATGATAGCTCTTTACCCTGAGGTTCGACACATATCTCAAAGAAGATTGCCTGGTGATCGCTGCGGGTGTAGCGTTCGCTGACGCACTAGGACCACGTGCCAGCGTAGGGCTGACAAAGGTCAGGTATTATATATATATAATATTTCCAGCGGTATGGAAGCGGCAGAAGTTAGTACTTCTGCCTAAGCCTGGTAAACCTCCAGGTGAACCATCCTCATACCGACCCATATGTCTTTTCGACACTGTGGACAAAATGTTAGAGCGGGTAATCTATAATAGATTACTCCCGGTAGTTGAGAGCCAAGGCGGCCTTTCAGATCGGCAGTATGGGTTCCGTAAAGCCAGATCAACCATTGATGCCATCAAATTGGTTACTGGCTTGGCCGAAGATGCAATCCACGGAAAGGGTGGTACCAGCAAATATTGCGTGGTGGTAACCCTGGACGTGAAAAATGCATTCAATTCGGCCAATTGGAATCTAATTCGGAAATCCCTAGCGAAGATTGGTATTCCCGCCTATCTCGCCGCAATTGTCGATAGTTATTTAACTGAAAGGAGGCTCTGGTACGACACTGATTACGGGCCGCAGGAGTACGTCGTTTCCGCGGGTGTCCCACAGGGCTCCGTATTGGGGCTACTACTGTGGAACATCATGTACAACGATGTATCTTCCCCTTCCGGAGGAAGCCACAGTGGTGGGTTACGCTGACGACATTGCACTGGTTGTTGTCGCAAAGCATCTCGAAGATGCTGAGTTATACTCAAGCGAAGCAATCAGTGCTGTTAAAAGTTGGCTAAAGAGCTCAGGTCTGACACTGGCGGAGGAAAAAACAGAAGCGGTCCTCAAAACGAAGCGCCGGAGGAAAAACTACGCCTGTATAAGAATCGGGAATCATATCATCACTTCCAAGCCGACCATCAAATACTTGGGGGTAGTGATAGACAGGATGCTCAGTTATAAGCAACACATGCAGTATGTTTGCGATAGATCGTCCACTGCCAGTATGGCCCTGGCGAGGATGATGCTGAACGTGAAAGGGCCACGGCATACCTCTAAGTTCCTTATAGCCAGGGTGGTGATCTCAATCATGCTCTAGGCAACCCCAGTTTGGAGGGAAGCGTTGCGGATGTCAGGGAACGCTACCAAACTGAGTTCAGTCTACCGGAGGACACCCCTGAGCGTATGCTCTGCCTTCAGGACTGTCTCAGATGACTCAGAATTAGTCATCTCTGGAATGATGCCAATTTACATCTTGGCAGATGAGATGATGAATATATACAATGCGAAGTCAATCTCTTCCTCACCGCGGACGAAGAAGACTGAGAGGGAGAGATCCATAAATAGATGACAAGAGCAGTGGGAACGCTCGGGATAGGGTCGGTGGACTCATAGACTCATTCCTGCTATCAAGGAATGGTTGGAGAGACGACACGCTGAGATTGATTATAATCTCACCCAGTTTCTCACGGGACATGGAGGATATCTCCAATACCTTCACAGGTTTAAATAGGAGACCTCACCGGACTGTCCAAATTGTGATGGAGTCCCAGAGGACCCAGAGCATGTATTCTTCCACTGCCCGAGATTTGTGGAAAAAAGGAGGAATCTAGTGGAGACTCTAGAAGAGGTGCTGGTACCAGAAAATCTGGTGCTGAAAATGCTAGCAGATCAAGAGAATTGAGATGAGGTCAACTCCATGATCGCATCTATTCAAGATAAATTGCGAAAGGCAGAGGAAAGGAGAAAAACGCGGTCACGTGCGCCGCGTGTAGAAGAAATGGGATTAAGATAGAGTGAGCTGACTCCACCCCGTGATGTTTTACCTTATGGTTGTTCCGCGGGGCAGGAAGGGAGTTGGGGGTGGTTTTTGTGGGTTAAATTCCCACACGCTGGTGTGTCCAGACCAGTGTCTTTTGAAGATTTCCACCTCCTCAAAAAAAAATGGCAGCCAGTAAACCTATTTTAATAAGGTTTTAAAAATGAGACGAAATGTATGACCCAAAGAAGAGAAAAGGCAATAGTTGCAGGGAGAGAATATACTTATGATTTCGGTAGATCAGCAGGATCATGATTTCAAAGGTTGAGATAAGTTTGTTATTGTCCCTAGAATATAATCTCCTAAAGGACTGTAGCTGATCCTGCCGTTCAAGTTGTTTACAAGTGGCGCCCAACGTGGGTCTTGGAAACAAACGTTGAGTGTTATGGTCTACCAACCTTTTTATCTAGGATCATCTTCCTTGAACAAGCAAATCCAATAAGCATAAAATTAGTCTGGAACCACTCCAAAGCCCATCATGTTATCCTTTTGTTGTCAAAACAATCTCCAATAACAATTATGCATTTGAATTGCTAGACAAGGAGGAAAAACCAAATTAGCGATACCTGAAATTCGCCTTGTTTGCTTCATTCAACTCCCGTCATTAGCAAATAACAATGCAGGAGGATTTAATCTGCTCCTGTTCTTTCCACTTTATAGTAAATTTTAATGACTTGATTTTAACTCTCCTTAAAGGAACAATACAAAGTGGCCAGGACTTGAAAAGAGCCAGGCGAGGAGACGAGGACGGGACGTGTTCGTTTCTCCTGCCATAGTTCTCGCCAGGCTCAATTTTCTTTGTATTACATGGAAAAGGATATTTCAGGCGAGGAGTTTTCAGCATACTTTGTTGCAAATGAAATCATTACAAAGCAGAAGTGAGTGGTACAAATGAAGAACGAACGGAACACAATGGGATTGATGGAAAATAATGGTCTTTCTGTCTTGTTCGCGAAAATTTCGTATTGTTCCATTCATGTTTAATTTTGTATATCATTTAGTCCTTAATACTGTTGGGAAAGGATCCGCGTGGTAGTTTTGTGACTAGGAGCTGGCGCCAAAAGCAAAGCAAAACGTTGACCTGCTGAAACAATCAATTATTAATGAAGACTTTTAAGGCGAAATGTGTACTTAACTAAAAACATCCCTTCCATGAAGTAGGAGTAATACCTTCACGTTTAAGAGCTTTTGAGTTCGATAGCCGATAACGAATTTTGGGCATTCCAACATTTTCTAGACTATTTTGCATACACATTTCGCATTGAATCAAAATTAAATCAATGCGTCATCATAACAAAATCAAAAGAGGCTTTCCATGGAATTGATTGCAGTTTTAACAATGGACTCCCAAACATTCCGGGTATTTCGGCGAATACACATTCGTATATTCAACATTCCCAAAATTAATAATGTATAGACTTAAATAATAGGAAAACCACCAAAGGATTTGTTAGGCCCAATGATTTTCCGTATCAATAATTGATTGATTGATTGGTAAAAATATGAGAAAAATTTGGATGCTTTGATGCAAATTCTAGTATAAACCGCTCACCTGGAAGTGGTCGTCATCGTTGGTTGGATATTTTTTCTTTAAGTATTTGCTGATAACGGAAGCCAGCGTAATTTAAAGTATTACCCCCAGTGGGGACAATGTAGGATACGCAAAGGAAGAAACTCTGACTCTTAAGCCCCACCTGATGCGGTGACCAAAAGGGTGAAAAGATCATGGAGCTCCACGAATTTTGTTAGGAACGCATCAGATTGACGTACGGCAGAACCCAAGATGAAAGAAACTAAAGGTGTCCTGCGAGTGAACCAGTGAATACAAGCGGAACCCACTAAAAACACGAGAGAAGAGAGTCCGCCGAAGAGACTGCGTGCATGGTTGAACGAATCAAGAAGACAGCCAACCCCAAAGAAACAAGTCGGGATACCGGAAGCTGGATGCTTCAGGCATGAAGGTTTTGTATTCATCTTATGACGGCGCAGTGGAGACGCGAACCACGCACTGCATCACCGGCAATTACCCGCTTTCATAGATTACCAGATCTAGGAAAAATGACCTTAGGTAACGTTCCGGTAAGTCTATTAAGGAGAACCCCACGACCATCAACTCTGGTTATACCGCCATCGTTGTACGCGCCTCAACCAAACCAGAGATAGATCGTCACTGTCGGTGTAATCACGGCGATAACTTCAAAGACGCCAGCGCTTGTTTGTAAAATTAAGTAATATTGCAATAAAAGCGCATCACAACTGGTGTTCTTTGTGATCGACGTATCAGCGAACGTCTTAAATCTAAAATTTACCACAAAGTCGTCCGTCGGCCGCTCTCTATAGTTCTGAGTGTTGGCCGACTATAAAAGGCAATGAACGGCGTCTTGCGGTAATAGGGACGAAGATGTTGCGTTGGACTAGTGGCGTGACACGTTTTGATCACATCCAAAAGGAGGACATATAACTGCGACAGAGGGGCCTTTTATGGTATGGTCACGTAATTCGCGCCAGCGAGAATTCACTTACCAAGATTGGTCTAAACATCGAAGTCGATGGTAAGCACCCAAAAGGCCGGCCGAAACAACGGTGGTTTGATTCTCTGAATGGGGATTTAAAAGCCTCGAAATCGCATCCAGATTAGGCATTTGATAGAGCCAATCGATCAAGACGATTCGAGTCCGCTTGTGGACGGGACAAAAGCTGGAGAAAAAGAAGAATACAGTAAAAGCGCATCCGATGCAAAAGCCGGTGTGCCATTTTTTTAGGCCAGATTCCGCTTCAATCTTCGCCCAAGTCGCTTTCGGTAGTTGTGTTACCACAGTGCTTGCATTACTACACTGCTTGCATTGCTTTGGCAGGGACATCATTGTGTTTCTTTTTTCCTCTCTGTCCAGGCTACTTTTCCGTTCCGTTCCTGTGCTCCACCGTCCCTCCGTTCACTCCACTCGATTGGCGTCACCCCTATTTTTCACAGGAGAAGAAAGCGACATCGGCTAAGACGATGCTCCCTGTAGCAGTTGTCGCAGTTAAGGTGGCCCTCTTTTGGCGGCGAAATCCGGCGGCGGGGTTCCGCCAATTGGAAGCACAATTTGCGCTCGTGGGCATCACAATGGATGCCACGCGCTTATCGATCTTGACGGGAAAACCATGTCGCGGATATTTTGGAGGACTACTCCTACTCCTGTTTGAAAGAATAGCTCATATGTCGGCTATCGCTGAATGAGGAGGGTAAGCTGAATCACTTACTGAATGAGCTCGCACTGAGCGACCGTCCCCTCAGTCAGCTGCTTCAAGAAATGAGGCAGCTGGGTTGGGATAAGATCGGCTCAAAGCTATTAAAATCGTTTTGGTTGCAGCAACTTGCGACGAGCGCCCACGCTACCTTAACCTGCTCGGACTCGAGCTCGCCGGAGGTGCTTTCCGCCACCGCTGACAAAATCCACAAGGTATACACCGCCCTGTTTTCGCCGAAGTATCCAGGGACACACAATAAGAGGTCGGCGACCTAAAACAAACGGTGGCTTCTCTAACGGCTGCAGTTTCAAAATTGACAGCGAGGGGTAAATCACGATCGCAGCCAAAGCCTGCTTCTTCGACGTGAAGATAGTCGCACTCCGGGGCCCTCAGCGCGCTCCGCAATTTGCCGATACCACCGTCAATTTGGAGACAAAGCAACTAAATGTACCATCTGCACTTTTAACCAAAAAACAAAATATGCTCGCTGGGTGTCTCGGTGGTGGCTACCCTAAGGGCAGTACCGTGTCGCCGATCCCCTAATCCGACGTTGCTTTTTCGTCTACATGGGCGCGGAGATGCCAGTTTTCCCCGTACCCCGTCCAAACACACCTTCATTGTCCAGGAACACCCCACCACGTATTCAGTCAATGTCAGTCTGAAGTTCATTGGGTTTGGATAGTCATCATTCCCAGGCTTCAGTATGAAGACTAATTTTACCTTCTGCATGAGTTAAGCATGAAGCCCTGAGCAAGGCACCCTCGAAAAATATTACAAGGAAGTCGCCCTAAGTGCTCTATATCTCCCTTAACATCGCTGTATATATGCCATCCATGTCAAAAAAGACAGTATATCAGCTCTTACTTTAGCAGTGATCTAAATCACCCTACAGCCCTGTGTGGAGTTGCCAAATCTCCCATCAGGCGCGTCCCTTCGTGCGGATAAGGGAATGCTCGGCGAATGTGTCATGCACGCATCCGGAGATGTGCGTGTATGGGCATGTTTATGGGCAGGCCGGGTAGGTGGGAAGTAAACGCCCACCCGTGGATAAAAATTGGCTATGGGAAGGATACCCAGAAATAAAACCAAACATGGAGGAGCAGAAGAAGAATGAAGTTACGGTGCAGGGCTTCGGAAACCCAGTGCCGGCGGTTTTTGGGAGTGAGCAAGCGGGCTCCCGGCCGTCGATATTCAACGACCGCAGTGCCTCAGTAGTGGGAACCTTGGCTACTGTGGCATCTAATGTTACAAGCGTACGGGAGGAACTTGAACTGGCTCCAGTGATGGATCCGTTCAGAAGGAGCTCGATTTTTCGCAAATCCCCTCCCACACGGGCACAAGCCCCCACAATCGCTACCCCCAGTGGGAAGCATATAGCGGGAGTCTTCGATGAGGAAGAATCACTGACGCCGATTCACCCGAACGATGTTTTGGGCAATGATCAGTCTGGAGCTGCCTTTACTGCCCTCGGTAAAAAGATCATGGAGCTGTGTGAGTTTATCAAGGAGCGCAGGAACATTCACCAAAATATAAGGGCCATGATAAGAGGCATCCGTTTGACGTACGGCAAGGCCCAGGATGAACGAGTAGGGAAATCGCCGATTGGAAAAGTGAACCAGGCAACTCAAGTAACGCCGGTTCAAAACACAAAAGGGGAGAAACCGGGAAAGAGGCTGCGCGAGAAGCTGAATGACTCAACAGGCCAGCAAACCCCGAAAAGAAAAAAGGGCTCAACTCCCAAAAAGGCGGAGTTCATGAAAAGTACGTCTGAAGCTACCAGTGAAAATACTGCAGTGGCTACCTCGAGAAAAGGGATCGAACCATCAAAGGCGGATGCGGAAGCTTCGAGGAAGGTAGAACCGCGGAAAAGAAATTATCGGAGGAAGATTAGACCGGAGGTGATTTTCATTTCCAAACGCGGCGAAGGGTCATACGACGACATTCTCAGGAAAGTGAAGGCAGACCCCGAACTCACCAATTTGGGAGACAACGTCAGCCGTATTAGACGGTCGCAGAAGGGAGATCTTATGTTGGAACTTAAGAAATCCAAGGATGTAACCGCGGACAAATTCTTAAGCCAAATCGGGAAGACTTTAGGGCAGGAAGCCGACATAAGAGCTAGCAGGCCGGAGATCACTATAATCTGCAAAGATATAGATGAAATCACGACGAAGGAGGAGGTTCGCGAAGCGTTGGAGAAACAGTTCGATCTTGCCGGACTACAAGAGTCAGTGGTGAAAACGCTAAAGAAAGCCTATGGGGGAACACAAACCGCCATCATCAGCCTACCAGTGGTGAACGCACTCAAACTGTTAGCGGCAGGGAGAGTGAGAATAGGCTGGGTTATGTGTCGCCTTAGGGAACAGGTGGCGTTAAAACGGTGCTTTAGATGTCTTGGCTTTGGTCACATTGCGAAGTCATGCACTAACCCAAATGACAGGTCAAAGCAATGCAGGAGATGCGGAGTGGAAGGCCACATCAGCAAGGACTGCGGAGCGAACCCAAATTGTCTACTGTATAAAGGAAAGGAGGGTGTGGACCATCGGCATATTGCGGGCAGCAGCAAGTGCCCGGAATACAGGAGAGCCCTTAGCACAAATCGCAGATGAGGTTGATACAAATCAATCTCAACCACTGCGAGGCGGCGCAGGATCTACTCGCGCAAACCATCCGCGACAAAAACATCGATGTGGCCATACTAAGTGAACCATACCGAAACCGCGGTGGTAGCGTTTGGGTCAAAGACCAAACGGGCCAAGCAGCGCTGTGGACTTGTGGAGAACAAGCCTTCCAGGAAATAATGGAGCACCCGGAGGAGGGCTTCATCAGAGCGAAGGTGAAGGGCATCCACATCTACAGCTGCTATGCTCCACCCAGCGCTACACTCGTCGAGTATGAGCGGATGCTTGCTGCTCTTGTTTTGGATGCAAGAGGACGTTGGCCGATCATAATAGGAGGCGATTTCAATGCGTGGGCTCTTGAATGGGGCAGCCGAATAACTAATGCCAGGGGACGTGTTCTCCTCGAAGCATTCGCGGAGCTGGACGTGGTACTGGCGAATGTTGGGTCTTCGTACACTTTCCGGGGAAGGGGCCTGGGGTCTATAGTGGACCTGACATACGTGAGTGCCACTTTAGCCAGTAGAATCGCTTGGCATGTCAGTGAGGACTATACTCACAGCGACCACCAGGCAATCTGCATAGAGATCAAGGGCGGATCGAGCTCGAAAAAGAGTTTTCGCAGAATGCCGGGTGGTATGCTTGGCTGGACAGTGAAAGCTTTCGAGGGGGACACGTTTTCCGCGGTACTCAAATCCGACATTTCCCTGAATGGTACGGCTGGAGAGAAAGCCACCCAGATCACTCGATGGGTGACGGAAGCATGCGATGGAACAACGAAATCGCAAGTTTGCGAGCCGCATGTTTTCGGGCAAGGAGGCTTTGCCAGAAGCTCAGGGGAAAACCGGGTGGCAACGGTCGAGAGGAGGCACACAAGCAATTGCGTGGCCGCCTAAAGGAAGCCATTCGGAGGAGCAAAAAGAACTGCTTCAAACAGCTGTGCGACCATGCCAACATAAACCCTTGGGGCGAGGCTTACAGAGTGGTGATGAAAAGGCTGCGGAAATCACCCCAGGTGATCTGTCCGCGCCTCCTGAAACAGATTGTTACCACTTTGTTCCCTCACCACGAAAATAGGGGAAGGCAAAGTTTTCTCCAGCTAAATGACGACTGTGGAGGAGCTGCGGGAAATATGTGGTAGGTTCGGTGACAACAAGGCCCCAGGGTTGGATGGCATCCCCAACCGAGCTTTGAAACTGGCAGTGAAGACTAGGCCCGACCTTTTCGCCAACACCTTCGATGCGTGCTTAAAAGAAGGAATATTCCCTGCCCAGTGGAAAAAGCAAAAGTTGATGTTGCTTCCGAAGCCTGGCAAGCCACCTGGAAACCCAGCGTCATACCGTCCTATCTGCCTGTTGGATACAATGGCAAAGATGATGGAGAGAGTCATCTACAACAGACTCCTGCCCATCGTCGAAGCCAGCAATGGTTTGTCGGAACGCCAGTTTGGTTTCCGACGCGCCCACTCTACGGTGGACGCTATTAACATGGTGGTAAACCTGGCAAAAGGTGCACTGATTTCTGGCGGCTGCTGTGGCGTGGTGGCGTTGGATGTCAAATACGCATTCAACTCGGCCAACTGGAATAGAATTAAACGGGCATTGGCTGACATAGGTGTCCCCGGATGCTTAGCGAATTTGGTGGAAAACTACCTCTCAGAGAGTACATTATCACAGCCGGGGTACCACAGGGATCGGTACTTGGTTCCCTGTTGTGGAATATCATGTATAATGGGGTGCTTGCTCTTCCCGTCCCAGAGGGGACTACGATTGTCGGCTTTGCTGATGACCTAGCTGTGGTTGTTGCAGCAAAACACCCAGAAGATGTCGAGGTTTACGCAACAGAAACAGTGAGAGCGGTAAAGTCCTGGCTAGAAAAGGCCGGGCTGACCTTGGCGGACGCGAAAACGGAAGCGGTCTTAATAACGAAACGCAGGAAAAATAACACTGTAAAAGTGGAGGTCGGTGGACATACGATCGCATCAAAGCCGGCTATCAAATACCTGGGGGTAATAATTGACACCAAATTGAGTTTTAGGGAACACCTAGAGTATGCATGCCAAAAGACAGCCAGTGCCACCACGGCACTTGCAAAAATGTTGCCAAATATTGGTGGGCCGAAACATTGCCGGAGGTTGGTGCTAGCCGGAGTGGTGCGCTCCATCCTGCTCTACTCGTCGCCTGCGTGGGCAGAGGCGCTTGCAAACTCTCAGAGACGGAAGCAGGTGAACTCGGTTTACCGGCGGATGGCTTTGAGGGTTTGCAGTGCTTCTAGAACCACATCAGATGAGGCATGATCCCGGTTGACATTCTGGCCAAAGAAATGAGTGTCCTGTACAATGCAAGACATATGGAGGGGCATGCACAGCGTAGAAGTGCGGCAAGGTCAGAGTCGCTTGATCTCTGGCAACGCAGATGGGACGAGTCTGCGAAAGGTCGGTGGACGCACAGGCTCATTCCCAACATTAGGGTGTGGCTTGAGCGAAAACATGGGGAGACCAACTACCACATTACCCAGTTCCTCACGGGATACGGTGGTTGCTACAGGCAGTATCTGCACCGCTTTGGGTTGGATGATTCTCCGAACTGTCCCAGATGCGATGGCATACCGGAGGATCCAGAGCATGTGATGTTTCACTGCCCACGATTTGCGATGGAGAGAAGGAGCTTAAACCAGGTGCTGGGCAGGAGCCGGACCCCGGAGAGCTTGGTTACTGAGATGCTGGAGTCCGAGGAGAAGTGGCTTGCGGTTGGCTCCGCAATCATCCAAATGCAGGAGGAGTTGCTGAAGGAACAAAGAAGGAGGAAAGCTGCAAATAGGAGAAGGATAAGTGCCTAAGAGCAAACCTACCCCGCCAAGTAATACCTCAATGGTGGTCCCGTGGGGCTGGGGCTGGAGAGACCGGGGGTGGTTTTTAGTGGGTGTGAATCCCACACGCGCCCGCTGTAGTTTCGCCGTTCGGGCGGCGGAGCTGCGGCGGACGTGTCTTTCTAAGATTTTCCACCTCCGTGTACGCACAAAAAAAAAAATCGCCCTACAGCACATACGTATTGAAGGGGTTGCAGGAATGGTCATCTCTCTCCCTTCTATTTCTCTTACCAGTTCTCCCTGATAGTGTAGTTCCAAGAACGCCTGTACTGATTCCGGTTTAGAGTTCGTGAAAGTACCATCCGAATCCAACTTGGCCAACTCATCCCTTTTAAGGACTCCGCACAGCCTTCAAGTTTTCTTTATGCCTTCCAATCTCGAGTCTCGCTTCGAACACTTAGCGACCCTCTTATAGTCACCCTGTGAGTTCTAAGAGTTTATTCAGTCTGCATTCTTATTGGCTTTACAAGCACGGCTCAGAAATAACCGGGTTGATTTTCTGAGTTTTTCCGGTTCGCGTTTCCACCAAGGAACCGATTTACCACTTTTGCCCCCGAAAAATAGGATAAGCCTCTGCATAGAACTCCAAAAGTGTGCAATTCAGAGCTTCCAAGTTATCCTCCAACGTCAAAGGAGACCTTAGTCGCTTAGGGAACTGCACTTTATTATCAAGAAGTTCGCTGAATTTTGTTCAATTCGTTTTCCTCGGATTCCGTTCTTATATTACTGACTGTTCGTCCCCAAAAATCAAATTGAATTCTAACTACCGGTAACTGACAGTGAGACTTCGTCTATCACCCGCCAGTCTGTAATTTTCTCGGTTCCACGAACGTAGGGGCGCACCCTACGTTTGCAGTCATGACACCAGCTGAATTAATGAAATTAAATAGCTTCTCTCCTTTTGGATTGCATTTGCTACTGCCCCAACAAATATATTAAGTGGTCGTATTGCAACCTATTAAGAGTTCGAGATTCTGCATACGTTTCCTAGATCCCTTAGTTCTTGCGTCGGTGGAGTACACAAAGAATCATAGGGTAAACAAACATTAACCAGATGTTGTAAGTTGCCGGAACTAGGTACTGGGAATAGAACTATCTCCTGTTGCCTCTAACCGCCTTGACATCAGGATATAAGCTCTCGGTCTTATGAGTCTTTCATCGTAAAAGATCCTGGCCCCCTTTACTAACCCAATGCCACATATTCTATTAAATCGAACCCATGGCTTTTTCACCAGAAATGTAGGGGTAGTCCCACATCAGCCTTGCTGCCAGCAGATAGGAGCAGGAGGCTTTGGCATGCTGCAAGTTAATTTGACCAATCGGCGAATGCCACGGTCGGCGTGTGACCAGGTTTCCCTCACACCATGCTGCCGGAGACTTTGTCCCCTCCTATTTGATTTCTCTGAGAATAGCTGGAATTGGAGGTAGAGCAGTTCCCATGTTATCATCCATGAAAGGTCCCATCTCATTACGTAGAGCATTCGTCAGTTCTCCAATCAACACCTTCGCTGGTTTGCGGTGTCCGGTTTACATAGATCCGATCACACAAACTGGCATCAAGTAAGTTCAAACCACTTCTCTGGCTTCCCTTGCTTCCGCCTGCTTCGTAAATGGTAGAATCACTAATAGGTAGGAAATACACTTAGTACTGATGAATGTTGGAGCCTCATACACTTTCAGAGGAAGAGGCTTGGGGTCTTTAATGGAGCTGACCTGAACTGCTTGAAAAGTTAATAAGGATCATACTTGCAGAAACCACCAGGGAATGTACATGGAGATCAAGGGAAATGGGTTCCTGCGACTCACAAAGTTGCAATTTCCTTGTTCTATCAGTACTGGGTAGCAGTCGGCATAGTAGCATCGCATGCTTCCGTCATCCATTGGGTGATCTGGGTGGAAATCACTGGTCGGTCGTTTTTAAGACGGTTATCAAATACCGGAGGGTGATGATTAGTTGCAAACTGAACTTTAGGGAGCAAGTAAAACATACATATCATGCCACTCATGCAGTTATAAAAATATTGCCGAAAGTTGGCGGTTGGTGGATGACTTCGGTTTACCGGTAGATGACTGTAAAGGTTTGTAATGCTCTTAGAATTACACCAGATGAAGTAGTAGTCGTGGTCGAGGGCATGATAAGAGATGTTTTCTTATTTCCACTTCTTAACGGTATTTCTTCTATTCCGACTGACAGGCAAAATCCTCCCTAATCCATAGCTTGGTGGCCACACCACAGAGTCATAACAGGGCTCAATACCCACGAGTTATGATTGACCAAACGCTCAACTTCAAGCCATATCTTGAAAGTTTAGCAACGAAGGCTTTTAGAGTTACTACATTGGCGAAAATGTTGCCGAATATAGGTGGCCTTAGATAAGGCCGCCAACTCGTTATCTCGAGAGTTGTTGGCTCCACTTAGCTTTATCCGGCTCTTGTCTCAGCATTAAACCTAGAAGCAAATGGAAGAAAATTGCAGCTCCATAATGATTAAGTGCATCGCGAACGTCGGTCGTACACCTACAGTACAACATCAGACGAAACAGAATGTGTAATAGTAGGCATTGCCCCGGTCGACATCTTGATGAACAGGGTTTCGACGCCTCCGTGACCCAACATACGGAATCAACGAGTCCTGGACCTATCGTTGGCAATTAGCGCGGAGTGAAAGCTCTTGGAGTGGTAAAGAGTTGGAATGATTTATATAAGCGACGCTGGACACATAGAAACACCAGATGTTTCAAAATGGATTATACGGGGGTGACTACCCCCCATTTAACCCGATGGAGGACCATGTTGATGGAAGTGGAAATTATCGTCTGAGCGCTGTTGTCACCCGAGAATAATGTCAACCACAAGTCAGCCTCTGAAACAACTTGTAGGGCTATGGAAAAATTAATGAAAGTAATCAACAATATTTCTGAGGAGGAAGAAGCTACGGTGAAAAGTGGTGAATAACAGCGCCAGCTCGTAACTGTTCCTTCCCCGCGATCATTAGCTAGGAGACACTTTGTACCAATCCCGGAAATTCCTTTAAGTGCAGAATTTTTCCTTCCAAATGGTTGTACTTGCTTATGTTTCTCTGCGTTGCAGGTTTGGCTCACATGCCGCAGTAGATGCGTCTATTTTGAAACACGACTTCAATACGGAAAACGAGAGAAAAAAAGGGAATACACTTATGATGCGAGGACCATAGGCCATATACCGACCATCAAGTGTAGGAGACTGAAAATTCTTGTTGCTGCTACGAGTTGGGAGCGGATGATATGCTCAAGATTCGGTATCGAGGCTAATCTCGAAAAGCGCAACGTAGTTTGCGCCTTAACAAAATTTAATTTATTATTGCGCTAGTTAAGAAAGCAGAAGGTGCCGCCAAATAACAACGATTACCAGACCAGACTCCTGATACCTAAAAGATTATCCGAAGGGAGAACAGAAGAACAAAGACCGAGAAGAATTTGGGATTCCGAAATTGGAGGTTGGAGGAAGAAAATCCTGAAAACCAAGTCCCGAAATGACACTGAGCCAGATGTCACCCAACGCACACAGGGCTAGATCCGCCTTCGCTATTTTGTCTAATATCTTGAAAATCTGTTACGTCATCTCCACCATCAAGTTGAAATGGTTCCGCGCCAATATTATCTCTCTAGGGTTATATGAGAGCAGCATATGGAAAATGATCACCACTGTTACTCGAAAATCCGTACCGAACCTTCATTAGCACCTATTTCGTGCCATGGGAGTACTCTCTCCCGATACCAGAAGAGAAGTTACTTAGGAAACGAAAGTTACAGTGGATAGGTCATACTTCAAGAAATTGTCAGAACTCTATTGGTGGCTACGCCATATGATGGAATGCACTACCATAGACTGACTGACGAGGGGGTTACCCTAGAAACAAATGACGCACATTTCAGCGATCTGGCAAGGAAGACACTTAGGCATAGCTTCATAGCAACCTGACAAAGAAATCATGATAGCAAGGAGGATAGCACTGTGCTAATAAACTTTCTAGTCGAAAACAAGATGAAAATCTTAGTGATGTTTCGCCTACTTGCGTTTCAGATTTACGTCCTCTGTCATGGAAGCCAAAGAATGAAGGGCAGGCTCCTATCAAAACGTAGGCAGAGCAAAAGATATTTTCTGGAAGTCGCTTTTGGTTTTTACACTTTTAAGTGTTTAGGTGTGATTAGCCCTAGTCTTACGAGTGAAGCTTATCCCCATCTGCGGCCGGGGGTTATTTTTCCTTGAGTCAGATTGCTGTGGATCTTGAAACACCTGATGGTGCAACAATGCGAATATCGTCATAGTGCCTTCTCTTGCAATCGACTGAGAGCCCTCCTACGTTTACATTGTCCGGTCCACTTGAATCTGAAGGAGAACTTCTTGATAGGCAAAATTTAGCCTACAGCCCCTCCTCATTTGTGACTAAAGACCCCTTCGCCATAGCGTGGTTGTAAACATCTACAGACACTTCCTTAAAGTTGCATTTTGCATTTGGTAAAAAACATATAGCTACTATTTCCTATATTCTGCAAGACCCCAACAGTAAACCCCCGGAGAAATTCAAATGTAACCACTCATCTCCGCCACAGGACACTTTTTTAGGGGGTATTATATGACCTCTGAAGGAAATAAATATAAACATGAATTCGAACGAAAAATCTAGGTTCATATGAGACACATCTGCACTGAAACGGTCCAAGCGCTCTAACACAAATAGAAGATCCTTAATCCGTAACCACCTATGGTAGTGGAGGAATCTAATAGAAACAAACCTCAATAATGGTGGCAAAATATTTATGATACCAATAAATTCTCCTCCATGCAACAACAACGGCAACATGATAAAATTACTTAATGGACAAATAGATTGCCCATAGCCCAATAAATGCTTTTTTTCTCGCCTTCCTGGTCTACATTACACCACTTAACGGCTACGAATATGGCAACAGGAGCTCCACTTGTCTGTTACCTTTCCAGCTTACTTACATAAATGAGCAATTTACACATGATATACAACAGGTTGAATAGGAATTGCTAAATTGTGTGTTTTATAATGATAAATTGGAATAGTTTCATGGTACTTTCCTTGGACTATTTGCTGAGATGGAGAAGAGGTTTATTTATGCAATCAATTATCTTTATGTGTTATTTAGTGCCCTTCCAGAATATGGGGCCATATATCTTTCTATTCAAATTGGTCAGAAGTGAAGCATAGGTCAAACCGTAAGGATTATGTCCTTGTTTAATTCAATTATTTGTGTCCTGTAAATAAAAAGAAAGAAGAGAAAGGAGAAAGTTTTGAGCTAACTATCCCATTCACAGAGAACTCCTGTTATGCACTGTGCATATCCTTGTAATTTAGTCCAATATAGCTCCCTCAGCAGTTCCTCTTCGTTCCTCAATAACAGGGTCATGAATCCCTTTTTCATTTCTCAAAAGAGTTCCGTAATAGCATTCCCGCTTCCTACCTGTCCGACTCTTCAACTGGAGATATTCTTGATATCCTCTCTCCAGCTAGAGCTGGGCAACCGCGAAAAAAGGGCCTGAGGGCTTCTCCCCCTTCTCCGTAGCTTTGGCAATGCTAATTTAAGTGTATACCGAGTCTGGTGGCATAGTCCCCTATAGGTCAGTGACACACGCGCAAACGTATGCGCGTCTGCCACAAGAACTCTAGCGAAAGGGTCTTGTTCCAGGCGGGCGAAGTCATCCTTGACTTGGCGCATTTGGTACGGGTGGATTCCACCCTTAGAAATTGCCAGTGATATATAGACTGTGTCCACCAAAGGACTGCCAAAAACCGCCAAAAACCAGCCCCGCTAAAAACCGCCTCATTCCCCTCTATGCTCGTATCATCGGCCACCCAGTGAAGTGTACCCTTGAGTGTGCCGCTCAGACTGTTCAGCGCGTTCGTACAGTGTCCCGCCAGCATGAAAGATGCCCCCACTGAATACATGTCCTTAATAGCCGCTTAGTTGTCGGTCAGAATATGGGCTCAAGTCAGTATTTAAGTTTGGAAAACACTGAAGCTGAGGGACCATACGACTCGGCTACACTGTAAGCATCCATGAAAATCATCTCCGATCCGTCGATAAAAAATTTTGTGTCATAGCCTTGCAACACGTCACTGGTCTTCCACTTTGCCCTGGTGGAAAGTCTACTACGAAGTCCCTTGCGAATTACAGTCTTTGCGTGGCATAGTCCATGGCGTGTTCGGAAGGAAATTTGTCTAGAATGTCACTATGACCAACACCCTGTCTCACGTAGTCTGACAACACTGCAAGCTACAGCGTATTTAATGTGAAGGTCAACGGGGAGGAAGTGTATAAGTACATTTAGAGCATCTGCCGGACAGGACTACAGAGCCTCGAAGCATCTACAAACGCGGTTTTTTGAAACTTATTAAGCTTCGTCCAGTTGTACTTTTTACTCAGTGCCACACAACAAAACCATACGTTAGGATGGGACATACGACGACTATGTACATCCACTGGCCGGAGACTCCATTTCTTTACAAAGGTCCTCTTGCAGGTGTAGGAAGCTATAGTGTCCTTCTTAACCCTCAGTTCTATGTTCGATATCCAATTTAACTTCGGATCCCGGATTACACCCAGATACTTTACATTGGAGGAAAGAAGTACTTTTTTCTTCATTTAGTCGTAGGAGGTGGCATTCAGGCACTCTTGTCTTGGTGGTGAGTAGCATCAGCTCGGCTTTGATTGGCACTAATAACATACGCCACCCCTTCCTTCCGGTTTTGTTTAGAATGCGTAGAATTTCGTCCACCTCTATCGACCAAAGACACGGAGAGAAGCCGCCACTCGGGGGCATACCTTTGTTCACAGCTACCTCCCAGATCAGGCTGGATTATCCAATGCGTAAGATGCCCATCCAATCCTAACCCTCCCCCCCCCCTGATGGCATTGGTACTAATGTTATTGAATTCTCCTTCAATATCCAGCAAAGCAGCTAGAGTATATTGCTTGTACTGTAGTGATCACTGAACCATGGTATTATAGTAACATCATGGAGAGCGGTTTCTGCGGATTTGCCTTTGAGCTAGGCGCGCAAAGACTCAAAGAAGGGCGTTCCCTCTATAATCGTCCTTAAGTGAATATCCAGGACCCGCTATAGAGTCTTCAGTCCGAAAGATGTGAGTCTGATTACTCGAAAGTGCCAACTTCGGTATGAAAACCGCACGCGCAAGTCTCCAAGCGTTTGGTACATATTTCAAAGAGATATAGCTCTGGTAAACCTGGACAGGCCGCGGTTCAACTGTTCCTTACTTTGCCTCGAACATAATTTACATTATAAAGATTTATTTGTGGAGAAGCTATTTATAACCCGCGGAGTTCATCATCGGTGATTACTGGTTTGAGAGTCTCACACGCCTGAGACTGCATACCCTCCAAGCAACGCTCTGATTCGCAGTCCCCCTTGGTGGCGAAGGAGTGCTTCTGGACCAGCAGATCCAGTATTTCACCAGAAGATTTCGTCCACGAATTTTCCGACTTTTCCTGTTCCTCGGAAAGAATCTTACTGAGTCTCGCAGATTCGCTCTTAATTTCAAAAGCCCAACCAGGACCGGCTCTTAGCAGCCTTGCTGGCCGAATTGTGCTTCTCCAGGCAGTCCTTGCATAATAATAATAATAATCGTTGGTGCAGCAATCCGTTTGGATCACGGCCTTGAAGTGTGTTAGAGTACTTCATTCAAACTGTATGGATACACTACAGGATTACAGTACCCTATAGAAGGCAATGTGGTCAGTATTGCGCTCACGCGAGATAATTACCCTGATTTGACTCAGGAACTCACTGATAGCTGAGTCGACTGGTATCTAACGTCAAATCACGATATTAATTCCACTGCCGCCAGTGAGATTTGAACCGCGACCTTCCGTACGACAGCCTTGTGCTCTAACTACTCTGCTATACGGACACGTCCTTGTATAGCTGTTAATATTTGTGCCTGCAGCAGATGATGAAAATCTCCCAGGTCAGCTTCTTGAGGTTGGACAGATCTTCATTCCACCATGGTGGCAATATCTTCTCACTCTATTGAGCATGACACAAAACTTTAAATGCATATTCGACTGCCTTTTCCTGATCCCTAATCTTGAATTCAGTTCGTCTCTCGTGCCAGATGGTCTGTTCTTGATAACTAAACCAAACTGCCTTCAGTCGATTTTCCTGGGGTCCCTGAAAGGGCTGGAGGCCTCTGCAGCCAGATGTCGACTGATAAGTATCCCACTATAATCTGAAAAGGATCTCTGATCAGACATTCTCCCATGCTGCACCCCATGAATTACATTAACGATGAAATCAAGGACCTCTTCCCAAGCGTCACAATTGGTGTATTGTCCCTGTAGATTTGTATTAAGAATAGAATCAAGACATGACTCGCTCATTTCGTTGATTTTCGAGCCGCTCCAAAGGGTGTGCCTGCCAGTAACTTCATAGCCCATGGTAGGTTAGACTTCTTTACTGCGAAACATTGCATTTCTTCTGGCGGAGCTAACCGCTCGGGAGACATGTAAGCCGAGGAAATCTACACATTCTTGTAGTATTGCTATGGATCCTTTTGATGGTTCGGTCTCTTCCGATGCTGTAGGAAAAAAGCCAGTATATTAGCTGAGCCACACTTCGAGTACTGCAGATTTATTTGCGCTGCTCCCAACATGCTCTGCTTGCATAGACGTTTCGTCAGTCCCCTTCCGACCATCGACCTTTGTCCCCTCGTCCTGCTTGACAGTCAGAATGAATCCTAGGATTTTAAAGGCATAAGGATTGGGCGAGCTTATCCTTATCCATGCTTATCTTTAGCAACCGGATGTGAGCGACCAATCTCCTGCAGATCTCGTCGTAGGGGATGACTTTAAACATTACGCCTACCCAGACATTGCTTAGCTTAGCGGCGCACGAACCGAGAAAGTCCTTAGAGATTTTCTCGATGACCATCCCCCATAGCCTGCTCTCAACACTGGTCCACACCTCCGGCACCAGTCTGCCTCAAGCGGAATTACCACCCGCCAGCGTCCTACGTCACGTCATGGCGACGTCGCTGCAGGGTTTCGCACTTTGTGCTGTGTGTGTTATTGTTCGCTCTCGTCTTAAGATCGATTGCGTTTGTAGGCAGTAGACTGGCTTACCAAGCGTTTGTTATTATATTCTGCGAAAATCGTCTGGTATTAAGGGAAGTCTTTTTCATACCACTCATCGAAAGTACCGGCCTCCTTATTGTTTGTAATCCGGCTCAGAATATATATGTCCTTCTGGTGCAGACTTTTGAGCAAGACACGGCCCTCTGCTTTTCTACTAGTTTGTGGTGACGACATTCCTGTCAACCCTTGCTTATAGGATGACCACCGACGTCGACGGTTTTGGGTTAGGAGTACTATGGTTGAAAACCGCTATATCCAGCTCGATAACAACGGTTTCCAAGTTGAAAACCACTAGTTTGTCTACCGCCTTGCTCTCCGAAGTCCCTGTTCTTGGTTTCCCCCTGGCATCAGTATTTCTCCTTCTTTTATCATTAGCTTCATAGTTTTTGTTGAATTGGAACCCGTATCTTAGCCGCGCGAGTAGTCTGGGAAAAAATGACCGCCCTAGCTAACCCAACCCCAGGGCCCAGACATTCAGAGTTAGGTTCACACCAAGCTCCCCATTCCCCAGGGAGTATGCTGTTCCACCTTGGCTTGGCGTCATGTTAGTACCTTTTCCAAAGCAGAGAGGACGATCCTCGTGCTGTTGCTTTGAATAATCCCCCACAAGATCCGCTTGCCATTAACATATTGCATATTCAACTTTTGCGGGGATATAATTGATTGATAGTAACCAAAAATTACCTTTTTTGTTTCTTTTACAGTTTAGCGCCGAACGTGGGTAAGAATAAAAATAATTTTCAAGAAGTACAAAGAAATTTAATTTACGTATATCGGAGGACATAGTATGAAGGCGAACCAGACCATTACAATCCAATACATAATTCAAATCGTCCTATTCATAACAAAGGAAGGGATCTTATCTTCCGTTCATTAAAGATATACACGTATTTGTATGTGGTGGTTTAGCACTGAGTGTCACGAATGGTTCATTCGATTTTTTAGGTCCCACGATGACGGTCGTTGTGTCCAGCCAGTAGATAACTAACATATATCAGCCGATCGTCGTATTCGATCACTAGAAACATGAATATTCATTCTATTGACTTTTGAAATATGGTGCCCAATGTGGGGGATGAACCCCATAAGAAAATGTCATCGACATTGTTTAATAAAAATTTAAATAACTCAGCACGAACAAATCTGCCCCAGGTTAATATCTGGACTTATTCAGTGGCACATCTTTCTGCTCGTCCTTACTAGGAAATGATTGTGTATAATTTCAAATATGCAAGTAGGGTGGGGGTAGTATTCTCCGCTATTTCAACCAAAACATCCCTTGCCTTCCAAATTCTCTGATGCTCTTCCTTAACAAATGGACATATGTCCCTTCCTAGCAGAGCCGGCAACTTTCTAAAAAGGCTAACTTCCATTCGGTCTCACATCATTCCCAGGCCACATCTCGCATCTACAAACAGATTCCAACCTATTACAAATCGACCCCGAAGTTACAACATAACAACAACAAGAACAAACAAAAGCTAAATACCCTGAAAATAGCAATAGCAAATATGTAGATTTTAAGCGATTCCATTACGTGCAAGGCTAAATCCGAAATGAGCTCATTAAAATTCTCTATCTTTCCTTCATCATGGCGGAGAGTATGTGGGTCCCTGCGGACGGTGGACGTATAGGATTCGTTTGTTCTGTGTGAAACCAAAGAACTGTACGGAGTCAAGTAAGCCGTGTATAAACTAGCACAACTAAGCGGTCAGAATAGTCGAACCATTCATTGGTAAATATACGAAATGAGGAAAATTTCCTCCGAATTTTCCTACTATCCGCTTCGATTTTTAGTTAGAACAGCGGCAGATAGACGAACGAGGAAAGTAGCAGCAATAGGCAATCGTATAGAAGAGAAGTACAGATGGTCAGTGAATTACAAAAGTTTGTTACTTTAGGGAGCTCGGTTTTGGGTTTACATGGAACTGGATGATGAAGGAATCGAAACTTCATTTCAAAATAGTAACGGAGACGTCCTGTATATAGAGAGATTTTTTGGGAAACAGCGGTGATATTTTAAATAAAAGCGCAGATGGGGAAAGATTAAAAGATAAGATACGAAGAGGCAAAATTAAAGCGAACTCCAACGGAGAATATATCGTATTCAATTTCGTTAAAAAAGATGATAGCCTCCGATAAAAACCCTCGCAGAAACACATGGGCGTTCACCACAGCCGACACGGTAGTATGGACCCCGGTCCTGTCAAAGATACCCTTACTGCGTCCCCAAACTTGCTCATAATTATATCAGCCAAATCGTTCACAAATGCTTGTGCGAAGACCTTTGTGTCCTCCAGGAGCCATAACAGAGTGTCTACAATCGGGAGCCATAGCGGATGTGAGAGAACCCCTCCCAGTAGACAGTTCCTAAAACATCTTGCCTTAATAGACTTCTGTCTGACCCGTATGTGGATCTGACTGATTGACAGCGGACAGCGAATCGATTCGGTGCTTTCTTGCCATGTCAAAATTCGGCACAAATGAAGTATAACTGAAGGCACCTTCGATATCCATATGTACTCCAAAGGTTTCTTGTTCGAACATCGAACATCGACTTCTCAATTTTTGCGGTAAGCTCATGGAGTGCTACCTCCATGGATCTGCCTCTCAGGTTGCCTATAGCGAAGTGGTATACATCTCTCATGAAACAATCTGCTGGCCTTTTTAGCCAGTCGGAAGGTTTTTGCGTCCATATAGGTAGGTTTACCCGGTTTCGTAATAAATATCACTTTCACATGGCACCAGCTCTGCTAGCGCTTTAGTTTCGATCAATAGACCTGTAAGAAATTTTCAAAACCATATGTTTGGAGCACAGAACCGCAGGCAAATTCATGGTCATAGGCAACCACCTGACTGCAAAACGCCTGAAAATACAGAGTGTAAAACAAGGAGATTCCTTATTAACTCAGAGTCGACGACAGAAGTCTTTCCATAAACCTAGATGACGCAGAGATTGGAACCAACATTTCCTCGTACTTTTCGTAACCAAATCATTAGCAATCAAAACTTATGGATCACGACAGGGGAATCAGCATTCTTACGTCCATGTGTCACCCAGAAGTCGCTATTGGCGACATATCTACGCATAATAAAAACCCCCTTTTACGCTTTTCCTTCAAAAATTTGAAGAAACCACTCTGTCCAAGGACCAACTGTAACCTCTTCAGACATCAAACGTAGTGCAATGCATAATCAGCTTCCATCGACTTCAGAACCTGCAAAGAAGCTGATAGGACCCAAACTCAAGGCAAGAAAGACGGAACTCTGAACGTTGCTCAATCTGCCCATTGAAAAGACGAAAGGGAAGTCCAATTGCACAAGTTCGAATACGGAAACAATTCCGCAAAAGGCATATCAATAACTATAAGACCTCATTCGGCGCGCCTGATGAGAGGTCTGACAACTCTTCACAGTTCAGTCTGTCTGCCACATGCACTTTTCTCAGAAGTGGTTATACCGATTTACACGAAATTTGGTGAGAAGGTGGGAACTATGAACGCCCATACATCTAGGAAGTTTCATAATTCTACGCTGAGTTTAAGGGAGGACGGAACCTCATACAAGAAAAGGGGGATCAAATTTTTTTTTAATCGAATATAGTCACGTAAGGTATCAAACAAAAGGTCTCCATCAGTACTTCTGGAAGCCAGGCTTAGTTTTTACATTTGTTGCAAAAGAGGAGAATGCGGACGGTAATGTGATGATTTCTTAACAGACCGATTCTCAGAAACTATCCAACCTGAACCATCTAGCTTGCGGTTTCCCAACTTGTTGTAGAATGGTCTCCTTTCCTTAGCTTTTTCGTCGAAGGTTGTGTAAAAAATTCAAACACAGCAACAACGTCAAAGCGTTAACTTGCTCCCTTGCTCTTTAAGACCGCTACCGCTGACAGAATAGTCTGCTACATCCATTGTGAGTCCTCTCAGCTAGTTCCGACTTTCTGTCAGAGATTCTGCCCCCTTCGTTCGTCATAGTTCTCTGAGAATTGTTTCATTTTCTAGAACAACAAAGTTCATGTCCTTATTCTCAAGAAGCGTCGCCTGCATTCATGCTTTCCTAGTTTCCTTTTGTAGTGTTTACTCTTAAAGGTGCGGGTGAACATTCTCAGAAGCAAGATTTTCTTGAAGCCCTCCCTTCCCTCTTCCCTCAATTTTTTTCGGCTACGCATTCTTTCGTTTTCTAAAAGAATTGGGCAGCATTTGAGCAATCTGCAGTGGAGCTTCCAGATATTTTCTGTAGGAGAGTTGATGTACTCTATTTTCTGGCTTCTCCTTTCGAACATTCCTTTCACACATTTTTCTCTGGATTAACACGAACTTTATAGGAAAGCTTGCCTTCTAGTGTGCCAAAACAAGGGAGAAAACTTTACCGAAACCCAGATTTTGCGAAGTAGAGAAAAGCGGAAAAGGCGTTCACTAACTCAGATCGGGTTAAATAAAGCCTAGAACTGACGTGAAAATCCTTCAATCTTCAAACAAAATTTCAATTGGATCAAGCTTGAACTATGGCGGTTTTACGTTCAATATAATTCAGAACTACGTCTTCTTTGTGATTATATAGACATAAGGGAGCGATTACCTCCTGTAACCACTTTCGGCCACATTGGTCGTAGAGCAGGGGTAACGCAGCTTCTAATGAGTTGAATCATTTTACCTTCCCGAACACAGCTGATCTTCGGCTCATCTGTCTCCACCATGGAAACTTTGGAACCACTGATGATACCCCCATTCAGTTAGAACGTTTCACCGTAAACTAAATGATTTTTTTCTGCTTTTATGTTGAGGATGTCGCAGTTCATTCAAAAATAAGTCTAGGAATTGCCCCTGCCTTAGTAATGTCTTTCGATTGCGCTTCCTAAATCCGACTGGGTCAGCAGATGGTATAAAGTCGCCTTAAACGGGTCAACGTCGCAACATGGGAAAACCGAAAAACTTCTGCCAAACCCAATATTTGGATGTGATCCTAGACACGAAGATAAACTGAAACACACAATATGAGTATGTAATTCACAAAGGCAAGGGAACACTATTCACCATAAAAGGAACAATAGGTAAGCCATGGTGATTGAAATCACGCATGGTGTATTGAATATACCAACTTGAGATGAAGTTTGTGTAATGATTAATGAAACCATCCTTGCTTCACAGATTTGCTTGCTTCTACATTATGGGCGCCCTGTCCACCCTTGCTAAAAGGACCCTGCCGAAATTATCACCCTTCAACCTCATAGTCAAAGGAGAGGCGCGGCTTTCAATAGACAATCTTCAACTGAAGGATACGTGGCCGCGTGAGGCATGCACACATGGCATGATCACAACGTAATCATACCCTGAACCCTGGAGATGGGAGGGATTTTACATCACTCAAATATTGTTACGATTACAACGTCAATACTGCGATATTAAAGATTATATATAATCATTTGAGTGATAACTATCTGAAGATGACGGATGGTCAACGGAATGTCCTTTGGGAACCATGTGAGACTGGCATATCAACAAAAACATAGTCTGTTAATAGGAGACATCAGTGAGCCATAAGCTTTACAAATTAACACTACAAGATGTCAGGCGTAGAATGAGTAAATTGATGTGCCTCGCAACCAGTCACTATCCTCTACGGAAGCACCTGTAGATAATCCGGATTTACACAAAATAGGGACCCAAAATGCAGACTATGCATTAAAGAGGACGAAACAGGATCCCACACCTAGCCTGGAGAGTTAGATCTTCAGAGCCAATCCGCAGCATTCGCAAAGGATAGCAGTTCCCCATCCATCCTAGAACTAACGATCTCTTTGTGGTCCTGAAAAAGTTGTTTACTGATCGTTCACAGCTTGACTCTAGCTGGAGCTAAACAACCGCAAAGCAAATACTTGAGGGTTTCTCCCTCCTTTCTACAGTTACGGTAGTGCAATTGTAGAGTATCTTGAATCAAACAGCATGGACCCCTGTAGGCCAATGGCTCGTGAAGAATGGCGTAGCCCTGTACCCGTTTACACGTCCAAATTCTTGCGATTGCATCTTGCTATAGGGTGACCAACTCCTTGTTGACTTGGCGCAGGTGGTGAGCCTTCGCACCGACTCCACCGACCATCTTTGATCGATTGGTAAAGAACATTGTGGCATACCCGTGCTATATGCTAGCAGTTTTTCAATATGCCCCGGTTAAAAAGTCCATAGCAAGGTTCCTCATGAAGCTTGACTTGCGTGTATCGTAGACCATTAGGAAAGCCCAGAGTTCCCGAGATATTTCTTCTAAGATGTTTCTACAGTGTGCTCACTACAGATATTTAATGTGGACATTCAGGGGAAAATGTATAGGAGTACATTGAGGGTATCTATCGGGCAGGACTACAAAGTCCCAGTGGCAACTGCACACAGAGTTTTTTAATCCTATTATTGTTTTATTCTATAGTACTTCGTGCTCAGCGCCTGCCACCACACAATAGAGCAATAGCTAGGATGGGACGAACCACAACTGTGTACATCCCGAAAACCTTCCTTGACTGAAGAACCATTTCCTTACAAAAATTTTCTTTATAAGCTCCGATTAGGGTGAATTTATGCCTTACACTAATCACCAAGGAAAACATCCTTGACACTTTAACAGTTGTCTCAAAACGAAATAAAGCTTCTCCAAATTTTAGTCTTAATCCATGAAAGAATTAAATGAGAGAACAAAACCCATAAATTTTAATTTACTTTATCTGAACATTTACGTTTTAGAAATAAAAACAAAATTTAAAACATATTTTAAACGTAAGCGAGGCTGACTTGGTAAGAATTCAGTTGTGTTCACCGCCGCGGTTGGAGACAGAAGACCGGCTTATTTCCATGCGGTCCTTACTGTCCCAACCAACGGCATTTTCTCACCGCTAATTCTCCACTCCCTCGGCGCGTTCTAAAATGAGTGGAAAGTTCTGCGCCATCTACCCGTCCGCATCCGCAACATTCGGAATAAATTTCAAATGCTGCGGATACTGCCGCGCCACATCACCAATATCAACCGGCTGTAAAGTATCCGTAGATCAAGTCAACTGGCTACCTCAAAGATCAAATTTGATAATCCTGGTTCTTAATGTGGCGCGGCAGGATTCGCGGCATTCGAAATTTATTTCGAATGTTGCGAATGCGAGCGGACGGATGACGCCACCGGCGCTCTCCACTCAGTTTAGACCTCGCCACAGGAGTGGAGAGCAGAATGCCATGACTTGACGGCAGGACGTAAAAGAAAAGAATAGAGAGTCTGCTGTCTTCGAGATTCGCTATTGCGGCGATTAATATTAATTTAATTTCATGTTGTATATATCATAATTAAGTGCTAAATATAATTTAATATCATGAAAGGATAAAGTATTTAGCCTTAAATTAGCATGGATACTATTCAATCCGTAAGCCACCTCTCAAATCCTATTCTGGATAGAGCGTCCTTTAAGGTTTAGTTGAATTCACCTTCTATATCCAGGAAGCAAGCTAGGTATATTGTTTGTAGTATAGCGTCCGCTCATCCACACTAATTACCTCGTAAAGAGTGGTTTCTGTAGATTTGCCTTTGAAGTAGGCTTGCTGAGACTTGAAGAAGGGCATTTTCGCTATGATTGTGCTTGTCCAGGACGCATTCTAGGGTCTCAAACACGAAGGAGGAGATGCTTTCACAGTCTTATAGCCACACTTGCCCGCTTTCAGTATGAAAACCATGCACACGTTTCCCCAGGACTGCGGCACGTATTCGAAAGAAATGCAGCTCTGGCAAATCTCTACAAGCCGCAAAGCAATCCTTTTTTGCTGTTTCTGGAGCATGACTGGCATCATGCCCTATGGTACGAGAGATTTATCTCAGGATAAACTTTTTATATAATCGCCACTTTTAATACCGATTTGATAATCTCACAAGATTAACGCCACATACCCTCCAAGCAGGCGTTGACGCACAATCTTCTCTTCGGTGGTGGGGAAGTGCATATTGGCCTGCAGCTCAAGGGTCTCACCAAAAAATTCTGTCCAGTAGGTTCCGACTTCTTAAGAAAAGATGAGCGCTTGCGTTTCTTGGCCAGAACCTTACTGGGTCTCACAGACTCGCCGATGTTTTTAAAATCTGACAAACGTCTAGCCAGAATCGCTCCCTGGCAATCTTGATGTATCTTCAGGCAGCCCTATTATGGCTGCCAGTATTTGTGCCTGTAGCAGATGTTGAAGGCCTCTCTAATTAATTTCCTAAGGATGAAAAGTCACCACTTCTTTTTGCGGGGTCCCGACTTTTAACCTCCGTTATCTGTCATGTCAATATTAAAGAATCGGTCACCAGAGAGTTTGTTCTTCAAAACTAGACCAAATTTCCTCCAGTACTGACCACACCTCCCCAGCCCCGTACGCGATGATAACGCCGGCGCAGAAAACCTAGGCTGCCCACTTTTCTCTATGAAAGAGTTGGAAGAGGCAGTTCTTTCTATGAAAAACAAGATGGCGCCAGAACCCGATGGTATCCCAGCAGGGGTATACAAACTGGTGCTCCAACATCGGCCAGACCTACTGCTCGGCGCATTGAACGCTTGCCTGAACGAGGGCATTTTCCCCTCTCGTTGAAAGGTCGCGAGACCTGAACTGATCAGCAAAAGGGAACGTCTTCATACCGACCACTTTGTATACTTAACAATACCGGGAAAGTGCTGAAAAAGCTCATCAGAAGTAAACTCGCTGAAAGGATACGACAGTTCCGCTTTAGAGCAAGGAGATCTACAGTTTATGCTATCATGCAAGTCGTCGAGGTGGTTCATCAAGAGCAGGTACACAGCCGCCGAACTCGAAGGGCGATGCTCTTCGTTACGCTTGACATCAGAAAGCCTTTAATGGAAAGACTTTCTAGGCACACTAAACAATACTTTCCACATGCCGAGCTACTTCTTATGGATATTGAGGGATTATCCCAGTAACCGCTCCTTGCTCTATGAGACGCTAGAGAGGCAGAGGAGGATGGAGGGCAAAGCTAAAATAGAGGGATCCATCCTAGGACCGGCCCTCTGGAACGCTTCCTACGTTTGTTTGCTTAGATTTGACACGCCAGGAGAGTCACACCTGGACGGCTATGCAGGCGGTGTTGCGGCACTTATTGCCGGACATAGTGCCGAACAGGCTTAGCATATTGATGCGACGGGTAAGCGGATGGATGACTCCTCATGGTTTCAGTCTTGCACTGGAAAAAACCGAAATAGTCATTCTGACTAAAAAGGGGATCCCGACCCCATATCCCATAACAATCAGCAAGTTGATAAACCAACAGTTAAATACCTTGAACTAACTCTTGACTCAAAGATGTGCTTTTTCGAGCAAAGCAAAACCCCAGTAGACAAGGCGGCACCTGGGGTTTCAGCCTCTGGTAAGCAAATGGCAACCATTGAGGGTCCTGTCGAGATGGCTCAGTGGTTAGAGTGCTGGGCTGTCGCAGCGGAAGGTCGCCGTTCAAATCAAATTGATGGCGGAGAGATTTGTCATCGTGACTGGATGTCGGATACCAGTCGACTCAGCTGAGCCAAAACCAGGATAATATCCTTGGGCGAGCACAACGCTGACCACATTTCCTCCTTCAGAGTAATGTAATCCTGTAGAGTATCGTTACGGTTTTGAATGAAGTACTCTAACTCGATTCAAGGCATTAATCCAACTGGATTATCGCGCAACGATTATTATGACTATTATTATTGGGTCCAGCAGGCGACGTCTCCTGATGACAACGCAGTCTGGTCTACTCTATGGCGTTTACGTAACTGATCGTGATGATGATCGCGTGAGTCATCCCCGTTGCCCTTCTTGCCAAGGAAGGTAAAGCCATATACAAGCGTAAGGGAGAAGAACCAAAGGAGGTAGTTGCTCGTGAAGAACGGCAACGTACCCTAGATGATTGGCTACTCTCTTGGTGAAATGAGGCTAGAAGTAAGTGGACTGTATGGCTCATTAACAACTTAGGCGCGTGACTGAATCGGGGGCATGGTGAGACTGGCTATTTCCTTCCCCTGCTCCTAAGTGGGGATGGAGGTTTTCACTCTTACCTACAGAAGATTGGAAAGGCATGATTTCCTGATTGCGTGTTCTGCAATGGAGAGGCGGACGATGCCGAACATACCTATTTCTCTTGTGAAAGGTGGGACGGCTTTCGTCATCAGCTTTACGCAGATACAAGTGTGCTCCCACCCGACAAAATTATCAGAGAGATGATGAGTAACACTGATAAGTGCGGCCGTGTTGCGCATTACGTTCGGGTTCTTCTCACTGCAAAGAAGATAGAACTCGACTGATGGAGGGGCTGGGTGGAAGGGAGTTCCTTGAACTAATAGTTCCCTTCCTCCTCTCCCCTTCCGTTAGTGAAAGGAATTCCTTGATTTGAAAGATTGTCCCACTTTCCGGCCATTTTCTCAACTCCTCTCTTCAACCCGTATACTGTTTGAAAGAACTAATTCTCCTTTATACAAATGATCAAGAATTAAGTTCCTTTTCTCGAAATTTACAAAATTAATGGGGATACGATACGTTTAAAGTTTTTCCAAAGATTGCCCCATATTCTAGCTTGGCTCGGTTAAGGCGGGAGAGTTTGGGGCTAGCCCAACGTAATGTGACAAACGGCTCCAGTTTAGCTCTCTGACGATAGGGAGGTGTTTAGTTAGCAGTCCGAAAGGCGTACCGTTGCAAGTCTCAAACATTCTGTGCGTAAAAGCATTCACCTACACTACTCCACAAACAAAAAGAAAATCTTCCATTCGATCCTGCAGAGGTCTCTGAAAGAGAAAGAAAATCTTCCATTGGATCGTCCAGGGGTCTCTGAGAGGGTTGGAGATCTTACAGTGAACTTTAAACTGAAAGATATGCGACCGTGATATGGAAAGGACCTCTGATCCGACACTCTCCAGTTCTCCGTCCTGAAAGTTATATTGCCGGTTAGTAGGGTGATACCAAGGAACTCCTTCCAACCATCATAGTTCTCTGAGTTTAGGAAATGGAAGGTTGATATGAGCTTTGTAAACCGAATGTACCGGATATATCCCCGTCCTCGCTCGTTCCATTTTGAGTACGGGTAGGTTACTGGAGTTCTGGTCTGCAAACACTTAAAAACAGCTTCTTAGGCGCCGATACTTGGTATAAGTCTGTTTTGATCAGTAGTCCCTGTGCTTGTGGAATAAATTGATAGTTCAGATGTTCTGGCTTCTTTTCAGTGCCGAATAAATCTTTCGCCTTTTATTAAAGACTTCCGTGGAGAGGAGCAATCTAATGAATCTAAACTAGTTTTTTGGACCTGAAAAATTGGTGATCGTATGCCATCAAGTGGAAACCACTGGCTACCTGGAAGGGATCAAAGCAGGGGATGTATCCCCCCTGTTGCTCCTTGCTGTCCAGGAGATGCTCGATAATTATCTCCGACATCCTGGTCGCAACACTAGTCCACACCTCCTGGATATACCTATACTATACCATCTTCCCCCATCGTCGTCCGTTTTTTGTTGGTGTTTGTTCAGTCAATGTCTCAGTCTGACGAGAAATTCGGGGAAAATATCCCCCCTGGCTAGACAAGAGGTCCTTATTGGCCACGGAGCCCACGGTGTATGCTGTTCTACCTTAACTTGAGTCCTTTTAGAACGGTCCCCAAGCTGTTACTTCGGTCCATTCCTCGTCAAATCCAGTTGGCCCCAAAACTGAAGCAACTGCCCATTCGAAGAAGGTTTCCAGCGGCCTAGCGGGAGGAAGTCGTGGGGAGTCTTGTCGAATTTGGCAATGTTAACCTTAAGCATAATCAAACTAGATAGTGACGGCCTGGATGGAACTCTTCAAATAAATGAATTCGGGTATGGTGAGCCACTAGGCTACAGTATGGGGCAACATAACCAAATTCTACGCAAAGCGCTCCAATCGACCGAACTTATTTCATTACATACTTTAATTCCATTCTAATACACGAGAGACTAAAGAATTTCTGTATGCTGAGAGATAGAGCTCTAAAGGATGTAGGGATTTATGTCAGCTTATTGAAATAGGATATTCAGTTGGAATTCCTCCAGGTAAAGACTAAAGGTGGGAATCGCTCTACCTCAGTTTAAGACAGAGATGTGAAGTGAAAAGCGTATTTTCAAAGAGCTTAGTCCTAACTAGGACAGGCGAACAAACCGTACCATGGAGTCGAAGAGAGACGATCAGCCTTTGGTTTCCATTCTATAGGTTACGGGTTCTGTTTTGATCCTTCTTATATTGTAACTGAAGCTTGTATGGTACAATCAATAAGGACCCACATATTCACACCTACATGTCCTGGTTGTAAAGTGCATTTAAGACAAATCTGATGAAAATCTTCAAGACTTGGGATTAGTCAACTCAAATATGTGTCAACAGCCCTTAGTCGCACTCCTGCTGCTATTCATTAAGCATGCAATTCCCTGAAAAGCAAATCGGGTTCATCTAATGCAAATTGAACACTTCAGCATCTAATGCTTGTACGAGGCTTAATTTCTTTATGGAATTGCACGAGAGAGAAGTATCTGAGGGATTCGTTTTCAACTAGGAGATTTAATTTAGGAGACTTCGATCCACTCTCGCGCAGGGCGAAGGAATGAATTGTTTAGAGGCCGAGTTTGAAACAAGTGTGTTCGGTTTATCTGAAACTGAAATCGTCCTTAGATATTGGTGTAACTGCAATAGTGCCACGGTAAGATTAGAGAGTGTAAGAAGGTTGAAGTCTTAATCGAATTTGATAAGACACAACCTGAAAGAGCCTCATGGTCTTATGGAAGCGATGGCACTAGCCCACCTCTGAGAATTTGAAGAGTATCAACTCCCAAAGAAAGCGGATAGACGAGGGAGCATCAAGACTGCAAGGCAGACCCAACAAGCGAAAGAGGTTGGAATTATCACAGCAAATGATTTGATCAAATTACAGAGAGAAAATTATTCTATCAATTTCGGTCCTGAGTAAAATGTTATTCTCCACTCATCCAATCCCTTGGGCATTCAATATTCATGAGAATCTACTGACACGATTCCAATACTGATAGAATCAGTCAAATCTATTTCTGTTCACTTTACACATATCCTGTGCCGAACAGGCACTATCCATATGCAAAGGATGTTCGTGTCGATGTCAGTGATTTGCATTTTCTCCAATTTCGTTATCCTTGGATACACTGAAATTGATAATACAGTTGAACGCATTGCTTTCCCAAGTTTGCATATGAATAATGGACTGGAAAGACATAATATTGGATTTGCTCTTTTCAATTTCGCAGGACCTATTTTATATTCATTGGGAAAATAAATGGAGCAAGGTGGCCAGGCACTTTGTGGAAAATAATGGTCCTAGTCTGCTCAGTGAATAGATGGATTGAATTCGCTTCGTTACATCGAATATTAATTTCTATATAGAACTCTGGAATCACTCGAAGTTGAGTCCTTTCAGAGACATAACTGGCATGTATCCAGATGACCTAATTTCAGCCCCCTTGTCCGGAAGAAATGGGGACAAAGTGCCGATGCAGACGTATTGGTCACAGGAGTGTTTTATTATGTAGAATCTTCATTTCAGTATTGTTTTATTACACACATTTTTTTTGTCCTGTTATAAGATAAAATAAATACTGGAAAGGATATGGCGGCCTCATAAAATCGTCTGACGGTGATTGCTTGCAATCGTGTTCTGATTGCTCTTCTGCCATTCCGAAGTGGAAGGCTAATTAAGGACTGCTATCTGCCGAAATCCTTGCCGTTATTGGAGCATATCACGAGAACTACCCCCTGCATGGTACGAGGATATAAGACGATTTTATGTCTGATTGATTCAAATGTATACTCGTATGGTCTAAGATTACGCCCCATCCAGGCTGTGGTTCGAAGTTATTACATGGGGTTTTATGCTGTTTATTCAGGACTCTCTTAATGGGAATCGCACAAGCTGACGCTTTATGTGTTTTCCTCTGTGCCAATAAACTGTAGTAGTTATGTCAAAAGGATTTGGAACTCCCAATGGGATTGAAAAGGACAGTTCGGAATTTACATCGACGCTTAGAGGGAATGATGAAGATACAAATAAGGACAGAAAAAGTTGGATCCATTACAAGATGCGAACCACTTTTTTCCAGGTAATAAACGACCTAGGACATATACCACAACTAATAGAGCCGTCTTTAAAAGCCTCAAGGGTAGCGACCAAATACCTACAAAATTTTCGAGGGCAGAACTGTTTCCATGAATAGCAATTATCGCGCATGGTCCAGCGCTAATGTAACGTACGCGACCACAGTTCCACCCCGCTGATCATATCTTCCATTGAAAGAAAACTTCTCGGCAAAATAACTCCCGGGTATAGGGAAATATAACTCGTCCAAAACAAGGTCAAACGAAAATTTAGAACAAGATGGGGACTACGCTGTCATATAGAAGTCTGATAGGTTCAAGCAGCGCAGAAAATGTGGAACTGAAGGGGATTTAATTTTTTGGGGAGTAAGATAGGTGAATACGTTTACGCATAGGGTGTTGGACTTCCGCAACCGTACGCTATCGGACTACCAACTAAACAACTCACGCTCACGCTCACGCTCACGCTCACGCTCACGCTCACGCTCTCCCGGCTTTGGGAGCCTTCAAGTCGGGAGGGGAAGGGGGGGGGGAGTTATTAGTTCAGGGAACCCTTATCACCTGATCCCTCCGCCGGTCAAGTTCAATCTTCTTCGCAATAAGAACAGCCCGAACATAATGGGCAACACGATTCCAGCTGCCAGCGCTCTTCAGCATCTCTCTGACAATATTGTCTGGAAAGAGCTCCCCAGTGTCTACACAAAGCTGCTGACGAAAGCCGTTCCACCTTTCACAAGAGAAAAGGTGAGTTCAACGTCGTCCGCCACTCCATTCCAGAATACGCAATCAGGAGATCGCGTTCGCGAAGTTGCGTTCTGTTCAACCAGGGGTCTAAATTGTCGATGAGTCGCTCAGTCCATCTGCCCCTTAGCTCATTTTGCCAAGAAAATCGCCACTCGGTAAGGGTGCGTTGACGTTCTTCACGGGCAACCACCTCTCTTAAACTCTCGCCCTTACGGCGGTAGATAGCTTTGCGCTGCTTGGCAAGGAAGCAACGGGGATCACTCCCGCGATCACCATCACAGCCGGTTCGGAGACGGTGTAATAAGCAGACGCCACTCGCAACGCTCCCCGCTTCTACACTTGAGCAAAGCACTTACATGACACCTTCTTGTCAAGGACATCAGCCCATACCTCTGCACTATGGAGCAGAACCGACTGCGTTGCTCCCATAAGAAGACCTCTCCTAGTAGATATAGGGCCCCCAACATTCGCCATTAGCCGACTCAAGGCCGCGGTTCCAGCTGCAGCCCTGTTCGCTGCTGCTTTAATTTACTCGAAGAAGCTCATCTTCGAATCGAACATTAAACCAAAGTACATAACCGCTGGTTTTGACTCTATAGTTAACTCACCGAACGGTTTGCAACGCAGGGTCGGGATTCTCCTTCTGCTCAAGATGACTACTTCGGTTTTTCCAGCGCAAGGTTGAAACAGTGAGCCAAGTCTGCTTTGCACCTGTTCAACAGTGCATCCGGGAACAAGTGTCGCAACGTCGATTGCATAACCGACCAGGCGCGACTCTTGGGGCATATCGAGTCTAAACAAACTATCATAGGAAGCGTTCCACAGGTCCGGACCTAGGATGCATCCCTGTGCTACTCCCGACGTGAATTCCATCCTCCTTTGGCCCTCTAACGTTTCATAGAGTAGGGAGCGATCTTTCAGATAATCCCTCAAAATCCGCAAGAGATAGCTTGGCACGTGGAATGAGTTTTCTAATGTGCTAAGCATATCTGTCCATCTTACGGAATTGAAGGCATTTCTGACATCAACCGTTATGAAGAGCACTATCCGTCGAGATCGGCGGCTGTGTGCCTCGGCTCGATGAACCGCATCTACGACCTCTATAATAGCCTCCACTGTGGATCTTCCTGTTCTAAACCCGAACTGTCTTGGGGATAGGTCCGCGGTGGCGTGGGTCGCTTCAGCGAGTCTACCCCTGATGAGCTTTTCGAGCACCTTCGCGGCTGTGTCCAGCATACCCAGAGGTCGGTATGCAGACGGCAACTCCGGGTCTCCTTTATCCTTGCTGATCAGCGCGAGTCTGGCCACTTCCCAACGACAAGGGAAAATACCCTCCTTCAAGCAAGGGTTGAACGCCTCAAGCAGCAGTTCTGGCCGTTGATGCTGCACCAGTTTGTAAACTTCCGCGGGGATGTCATCAGGACCTGGCTCCTTCTTGTTTTTCATAGTAAGAACCGCTTCTTCAAGCTCTCTCATTGTGAAAAGGGGGCAATCTTCGACGCTTTCCGGGCTATTGACATCAACCCGAACAGGATGTCTGGGGAACAATGCCTGTACAATGCGGTCCATCTGGTCCATCACTGAATTTACGACGGTGTCAGCTGCGACGCTACCACTCCCACGGGTTTGCTTGTTCCAAGAGCTTCGACGAACATCCCGATGTCGATGTACTAGTGATCACTTGTGGAAAAGTATTCTAGGACTCGCCACCCGTCCACCGATGATGCCAGAGATCCCGACACAAAAGCGGTGTCAGGAATGCTTCCTTCACAGCCTGGGCGCCGAAACGTTGGCGTGGATCCGGTGTTTAAAACTACGAGCCAGATTCTCGCCGCCATTTCCAGAAAACGTTTCCCTTTGGAGTCTAACTGAGGCATGCCCATTCAAGGGCCCTGCATTAATATCACCGCCTACCAGGATTCGTCCTCGGTACTCTAAACGGCGTCCTCCAGAGCATAAAGCTGACGCCGAAAGTCCGGAATCGCCTCATTCGGTGTCAGGTAAACGCTAAAAAACGTTACCCCTAAACACCGGATCCAGACAAACCCATTTCCTCGGCCTTCGGCAAGAACACGAAGTCGAACGTCGTCCCGAGCGCAGATGGCAGCGGTCAAGATGCCATGAGGGCGGGTCCTTGTTTTGGTATTGCTCGCTAATTAGCACTAAATCACCATTTACTTCCACAGCGAACCGTGCTAGCAACTGGTGAGCGGTTGCTCTCCGGTGCATGTTATTTGTAAAATACGGATCATGCATGCCATGCACCCTAGCCCTTTCCAATTCCGCCCTGAAGATTGGACACCGTCCCGAGCCCGCAGTGTACGACGCTCTCACGAGACGCGCCACGATCCCTGCAGAGCACGCCACTCTCGCTTTCATTGCAGGTCTTCGCTTGATGATCTAATTGGCTACATTTCCGCCATACTGTCCTCCTGTCCGGTCCCTTCCAACGCTGACGACGTGAGTCGATAGTCCAAACACCTGTAGCGGATAGTCCCCGCAATCGTACCCTGCATACTACTCATCCAATTTTGATTCTCCCGCTGCTAAAGAGTTTCCTCGCATATTGCTTGGGGACTTCCACCACGGCGAGGTTTTGGCCTCGAGCATTCACAGAGGTGATATCTACCCAGACATTGGTTACCTCTGGACATTCACGCTTTATCGCCATCTCCACTTCGACCTTTCTGTGAGGCAGTGAAGATGCCGGATTTCTAGAGAGCACATGGGTTCTAGGTTGAAAACAAGAGCCTTCTCTTCTAAAAACCCTTTGATCGCTTCGCAGAACGTACTCTTGCTAGTTGTCTTTGGGCCCAGTTTGACGAGAACTCCGCCATTCCTCGTTTTCCGTATGGAGGACACCTCTGCTCCATTGCCTTCGGGTCTCATCCTGTAGTGGATTTCACTAAGGACTTCCGCAAATGTCTTGCCTTCCGTCGGCTTAATGAGCAGATGCCCGCGTGTTGGATTCCGGATCCCGCAGAAACCGTTCACCTCAATCGACTAGCTACAACCTTACCCGGGTCGCCGTATCGCCCATGCGAAGAGAAACATGGACGTCCCACGGACACGTAAGGCTGGAAAGGCTAAGCTAAGCTCATGGGAGCTTAGCATTTAAAAAAGGTGAACGAGTCTGTAAAGGGAGTAATCTGGCCAAGACTCACCGAGAACAAAACCAGAAGATGTGGCGCGGCAGGATTCGCTGCATTCGAAATTTATTTCGAATGTTGCGAATGCGAACAAATAGATGGCGCGGAACTTTCCACTTTGCAGAGCTCGCCACCTGCGAATCCTGCCGCGCCACAGAACTATCTTCTATGCAGCTTGGGGCTAAGATAGTTGAGATGCCCGAATTCATCAAGGACAAGCACAACGTACACCAAGTCCAAGTGGGAATGCCGGTTGGCGACGCAAAACCGAAGGAAAATAAAAACGGTGGTTGGACTAAGATCGTAAATAAAAAACGGAACAAGAAACCAAAGGTACGAATTCGCCCGGAGGAAATTGTAATCTCCAGCAGAAGAAATCTATCGTATGCGGAGATACTGGAAAAGGTGAAATCTGACCCTGGCCTGAAATACCTAGCCCGAATGTTAGCAAAATCCGGAGGACCCAAAATAGGGATTTAATGTTTGAGCTGAGAAAACCCTGCATGGGAAAAACTGACGATTTTCGTAACCAAGTTGTAAATTAATGTCGCGGTTCGTTCTCGAAAACATAAGATCTATATACAGTGCAAGGGTCGCGATAAGGTAATACCCAGAGAATAGATCTGCACTGCCTTAAGAGGTGCTTCAAATCGCCATTGTTTGGACACTTTTCGAAGGCATGCACTAGCGGCATCGATCGGTCTGATCAATGCCGAAGGTGTGGGAGAGAAAGGGCATGTTGCCAAGGAGTGCAATAGGGACCCCAAATGTATTTTGTACGAATAAAAGAAGGGACGGGATAACCGACATATTACCGGAAGTGGTAAATGCCCGGAATACAGTGAAAAAAATAAGGTTAATACAAATAAACCTCAATCATTGCCGGGTCGTATAGAATCTACTTGTGCAGGCCACTTACCAATCCGCGATGGAGATTGTTACCATTAGGGAACCGTACCGAAACCTTGACGGTGGTGTATGGGTCACAGATTCGACTGTTAGAGCGGCGATATGGGCGTAGAGTCGTCAAGCCATACAATATGGCATGGGTCAGGCGGCTAGTGGCGGTGCTAATTAAAACATCCTTTCAGTTCGATGTAGTTCTGGCCAATGAAGGTGATGTAAACATTTATCAGAAAGGGGGATCTGGTTCAATTGTAGATCTTACTTTTGTCAGCCCTGCGCTGGCATGTAACATGTCCTGGCAGGTTAGCGAGGACTTCACGTACATCGACCACGAGGCAATCACCTTTGAACTAAGGGCGGAGCCACAGGGCAGGAGACCGCACCCTGGAACCCTAAATCCAAAGAACATCAGCATGGTCTGCAAAAGCAATGGATGAACAAACATTCACATAGGTGCGGTAGACCTACCTAGCAAAGCAAGCAACTCCACGGATAGAGTTCTCCATGTCACACAAAGCATCTCTAAAGCACGTCGATGCCTAAGAGATGCTCATTCCCGACTAGAAGGCCCAATTGTTTGTGGAATAGTGAACTTCCCAGCATTCGATCAATTTGCTACCGAGCCAGATGAACGGCTCAGAGGACAATAGGTAGAATCGATTAAGGGTAAAAGGAGCATACCTATAGGGAAACCCGCAACAACCTCAACCTCACCATCCGGAAGCGGACATAAATCCGGGGAGTAGCGCCTATAAAATCGTGGCAGGACAATTCAGAGGTCTTTCACCTACTCAAATTACATGACCTATGCTCTTGCTGAAAATAATCCAGGGGTTATTTTCTCAGTAATATGAGGGAACTGACAACTTTCAGTGCCCCCTGAATGTGACGCCACTTCCACCAGTCACCAGGAACGCGCTGCTGCAGATCCACAATCGAATAAGCGACAGCAAAGCCGCGGGTCTGAATAGCATACCGAATAAGGCCCTAAAACTCGCCGTCAAATTTAGACCGGATATGTTCGCGGAGTTGTACGAAACGTGTATATCCGAGGGTATCTTTCCTGCACCACGGAAGCGGCAAAAGCTAGTGCTGCTCCCTAAGACTGGCAAACCTCCAACGAAACCGGTCAATTCAAGGGGTTGTAGCAGCAATATTGTGTGCTGGTGACTCTGGATGTGACGAATGCATGCAACTCGGCCAATTGGAACCTTATACGAAAATTTCTGGCGATGATTGGTGTTCTCACCTACTTCGCTGCTATTGTCGGTAGCTACTTGCAAGAGCCGACGTTCTGGTATAATACCGATGATGGACCCAAAAAGTACGTTGTCTCCGCCGGTGTCCCACAGAGCTCTGTACTGGGCCCACTACTGTGGAACATCATGTACAATGGATGTACTTAACCTTCCAGCTCCGGAAGGATCACGGTGGTGGGTTACGCCGCCGTCATAGCACTAGTTGTGGTCGCAAACCATCTCGAAGATGTTGAGTTGTACTCAAGCGAAGCAATCGGTATTGTTAAGGCTTGGTGTAGGGCTAACACTCGTGGAGGAAAAGACGGAAACTGTCCTCATCACCAAGCGCCGCAAGAGAAATTATCCCTGTATTAGAATTATCATAGGAATCATATCATCACTTCCAAGCCGGCCATCAAATACTGGGGAGTGATGATAGACGGAAAGCTCAATTTTAAGCAGCACATAGGGCATCCTTTCGAAAAGGCATCCACCACGAGTATGGCTCTGACAAGGATGATGTCGAACGTAGGAAGACCGCGCCATACTTGAAGGCTGCTCATAGCCAGGGTGGTGAATTCTATCTTGTTGTATGCAGTCCCAGTTTGGGAAAAGCGTTGCATGTTTTAGGTAATGCACATAAACTGAGCGCGGTTCACAAAATAATAACGTTAAAGGTGTATTCTGCATTCAGTACCGTCTCAGATGATCCAGTGTTCGTCATCTCGGGAATGATGCCAATTGACATCCTGGTAACCGAGATGATGAACATAGATAACACCATGTCCATCTCTCCTTTATCGCAAGTGAAAAACGCCGAAGAGAGAGATCCAAAAGCAAATATCAGCAGCGGTAAGAACAGGGTCGTTGGGCTTGCAGGTTGATCCCTTCCATCGGGGAGTGGTTAGAGAGAAAGCATGGGGAGATCAGTTATAATCTCCCCCAGTTTCTCATCGTACAGGTTTAAATTGAACACCTCACCTAATTGTCCGAACTGCGACGGGGTCCCACGGGACCGAGCACAAGTATTCTTCCAATGTCCTAGGATCGTGGATGAAAAGAGGCATCTAAAAAGACAGTCAGACTGGCAGACAGACAGACAAACGGACAGACAGATATCGATTCGAATCTAGTGAAGTTTTATTTGACACAAAATAGTTTTGCTTTCACGTACGTCCTCTCGCGGGGGTGGCTATACCCTACAGGTAGTCGCTACCCTCTAAGAACATGGGTTCAACTCCTGAGACAACCTCACCCATGCTTTTATTTCAACTGTTTAATTAAACTGTAAACTTGAAAAACAGCAATAGTAAAATTCATACATGAACCATTCACGTTGCATCCAAGTCAACCCCAACTTGCATCCCCTATTGCATTTCGACTCCCTTTCTTATCCTCATAATTCTTCGTTCGTTCGCAAACTTATCCTTAGTCTGTCTTTCTGCACCTCTTAATATTCAGATTAAAACTTACTTAAAAGCCACGAATGACAACGACTCCAGTGTTAAGATTGAGTTTCGTCCTATTTTCGGTTTACGTAAACTACCCTCGACTTTAATAGATTCCTTTATATTTAGTTACCGTATTTCGTCGGTAGATTCAGGCATGTTAGCAGAAACTTTGGAAACTTGAAAACTCCCAAGAAAATTTAAATGTAGCCTTGCCGTCTCTGTTCGGCTGAATATAGTTTTCCTCCGATCCTTTTTGTAGTTAATTCGAATGAAACGTTCGGCAAAACGTAAAAGGAATGGAACTTTACGCTGTAGGCCGAACTATGGAGCGTGGAATAGTTGTTCGGTGCTGGGAAAAGTTAAATTAGGTTGCAGTTGGGTGGTGGATGTGAGTGGGGAGGTTAGGATGCAGGAGAGGGATGTTGGTGGGCTTTAATACTGCTCCTGAACACGATTTGAGTTGGTAGAGAACTGGAAAAGGACATGTTTTCAAAACCTTCAATGCATTCATAATGGAACGAATATTTTGAAGGAGCAGCTGAGCAGCTCAGAGTAGGGTGGGACCTTTCTCCCATATGGGATCCAAATCTAGCAGGATATCTTCTAGTAAATATTCCAGCAGCATCATCAAAACACAGCCTAAAAGTATCTAGTGCGATGCGGTATGCACCCATTCCCATATATCCTTCTCTACCCGTAAACCCTCCCTCCCCTCTCCCTGATCCCTTTTCCTTCAACAAATCTCATTTAACCATTCTAGTAATTTCGGCAGTAACGGCTTTGATGCCTTCGCCTGTGCCTGTGCAGCCAACACAATCTATTGCAACTTTCCCCATGATCCCAAATAATATGAACTTGTCCTTATGAACTTGTAATGCCCCATCCGCAATTTAACCCATTCTCGGCGTTTTCTGCATTGCATCGCACCCTCTGCCTTCCAAACTTTAGTTATATTGCGGCTAGACGAATTTAACAGTTGGTTAAGTAAAACTTCCTTCCTGAGCACAGTGGGTACGGCAGCAGCAATCCGGCTGTCATGCTTGTATCTGTGCGGGGATGCTGGCAGGACCGAAGCAAGGATTCCGCTGGTGGATGGGGTAGAACGTCAGTGGGGTTCCGTGAAATAATTTGAAATAAAGTTTTAATGAAAGTTGAGGATTTTTCATTCTTTTTCTCATTATTTTCCCGCTACGAGCTATGGATGAATTTGAATATTAAGCAAAGTGAAATTATTATTAGGGAAAGGCAGATTTGGGGGTGGTTAATGAGATCTGAGAGCGTTTTGTTGGATTTATGTGCTCCTTTCGCTGGTAAATATTTGTTTTGTTAGAATAATTTATGCCGTGACTTAATAGTAACCGAGAAGAAGGGTTTGAAGAGAGAATACAGACTCTACTCTTCTCTTCTCATCCTTACATATTGTTCTACATAGTTTAGCGAAGCCAAAGAAACATAGCGCAGAAGAATGTAACTCTTCTCATGACCTCATTATCTGCTGCTCTAGAGAAAGTGCTCAGAAGACCCCAACCCAAAGTGAAACCGCATACGTGAGGACTGTGTGGCCAATAGGCAGCTTGGTCTTTAGTATTCGAACTCTAAATACCTTTGGCACTTTCAGTTTTAAACAGGACCCTTACCCTGGTCACCGGGCTTGCCAGGGAGGATATTTTTCCCGGGCTACTCGTCTCTTCCAATTTAATAAAAATAAAAAAACCGTTGATAGAAGAAGAAGAGGCGGTGATGCCAGACACCATTGTGCTGAAACCAATAACAGAGGAGTCTTGATTGACCAGAAAAGAAAATCTTAAAAAAAGTGACCTATTCACGACAATATGTGGAATTTCTAACTGTTAAAATCAACCCCTATTCTCCCTTGCTCAATAAATTTTGAGTGATCATGAATCCATGCTTGGAGTACTCCAAGATATTATCGTAGCTGGGGAAGTTATCTAAAGTTTCCGATTTAATCCTATTGGTCGTGCCTTCAGGATTGCCTCTGATAAAGCAGTCTATCATCGCGGTAAGAGTGCTGATCCGAAAACTGAAGATCATTTTTTTTTTGAGGATGCTGGGAGTCCTGATTTCGCATCCACTTGATGACGGACCGAACCACTTAGGAAAATCATACTCCAAGCATGAAGCTGCGTACAGCAAAATTGACCTGGAAGTTTTAGATGGTTACACTTGAAATATATCGTATTATAGCTTCTCTATATTCATCATCATCCCTGGAGTTAGTTGAATAACGGCATCTTGTTGTTGGTTCCCAGATTTTGGGTAAAATAACGAAGGAGGATCTAGCACCCTAGATCATGACTAAAAGCTCACGCCATCGGGGCTGGTTATTGGCTGGCCAAATCCACCTTGATTTGGCGCATGTGATGGGCCTCCACCATCAGAAGTTAGTGACTGTAAAGCGGTGCAAGTATCATAGATTCCACCTCTGACAATCGCCAACAGGATGCTGACTGTATCCACCGAAAAACTGCTAAGAGTACGGCCCCGCCAGTCCATCAGCTTGGTATTCTACTCTTTGTTCCTATGAGCGCGAGTGACTTTGTCTCATCAACCTAAAAGATATGGTCACCTGCCTGTCGATTACAATGGCTATGTTATGCTTTGGGTTCGGATGATACTCAGGCGTCTTTGGGCTTGGTTTGCGAGGGATGTAGCCCTTTAGGAATGCCCACAGATCCCGAAGTACTTCGTCAAGGATGTTCCCGTAGGCGTAGACCAGGTGCAGGAGTACTGTTACTTTTTTCATGCAGAATTGTAGAGCCCCAGTAGCACCTGTACATGCAACGTTTGAATCCCAGTTAGCTTGCTTCTATGGTATTTCTTGCCTGGAGCGCGTAGTCACATAATAGAACCATACGTTGGGTTGGTGCTAACCACAGCTACGTACACCCAGAGAAGCATTGGCGTCCGAGGAGCACATTTTTTTACAAAGGCCCTTTTCCAGGCATGAAAAGCTATTCATTCCTTCTAACTTTCAGTTCTATACTTAGACTCTAATTTAATTTTGGATCCAGGATCGCTTCCAAACACTTTGCATTGAAGAAAAGAGTCAACCTTTGTTAATTTAGTCACGAGTGGTGGAATTCGGGTACCCTTATCTTCGTGATAAATACCATCATAAATACCAATGCAACCACTATGATCTCACTCATAACGGAAGGACACATCCCTGACACCAATATCATCAAGTCGGCAGCGAGGAATCCACTACCGTGAGTATGACGCGAACCAGCCATAGTACTTTCAACCAGAAATCAGCGACATCGGAGAACCAGTCAGAAGTAAGGGATTCTTGTCAGCCCCCTGCTAAGAAGCGAAGATGAAACAGCGGCCGCACATCAACCTTCCATTTTCCCAACTCGGAGAACTATGACGAATCCTTGATATTACATTGTTAATCAACAATGATATTTTTAGGATGGAGAGCTACAGAGTGTCTGACCAGAGATCCTTCTTTGACCACAGTTGGAAACATTTCAGTCTAGATCTCACCGCAAATGTCTGCAGCCGTTTCAGAAACCCCAGGAGGATCGACTGGAAGCAGTTTGGTCAAGTTGCCAAAAAGAAATTCACCGATGGGCAAATTGGTAAGACTCGCTTGAAAGTCGAAGTGGAGTTGAAGACGGGAGCTCGGAGAAAGGCATTCGAAACCGGCTTTAAAGTCTCGTACTATGCTAAATACAGCAAAAATAACCTGCCACCGTGGTGCAATGAAGATCCATCCAGCCCCAGGAAGCTGACCAGCCAGATCTTAAACATCTGCAATAGGTGAAAATATTAACAGCCGTACAAAAACTGCCTGAAGAAATGCAAGTCAGCCATCAAGACTGCCAAGAGACGTCCTGATTGGACTATTGTTCGAATATTGAAAGTACCAGCAAATCTGTGAGGCTCAATAAGATTCCGTCCAAGAAACTTAGGAGCCCATCCTTTCTTAAAAAGTCGAAAGGCTCTTGAAAGGAATCTTCTGGTGAAACTCCGGAGCTGCTGGTTCAGACACACTTCCCCGCCAGCAAGGAGGACTGTGGATCCTTGTTTATAAAGTATGTTGTCTCAGTCGTATAAGACTATCAAAAATCAGTAATTACCCAGACGAAATTCGACTAGACTATGAACAACTTCTCTGCATATAAATCTTTGGGCTCAGATAGCATAATGCTAGCCATGTTACAGAAACAGCAAAAAAGGGTTGTGTCATGGCTTGTCGAGAGTTACCGGAGCTATGATTTCTTTGGCATATGTACCAAAGTCTTGGAATTGCGCACGCGTGATTTTCATACAGAAAGCAGGCAGGCGCGGTCATGAGTCTGCGGGGGACTTTCGATCTTCCGTGTTGAAATTGAACATAGAACTGAGGGTTAAGAAGGTCTGTATAACCTACTATGCCTGCAAGAGGTCATTTGCAAGTAAATGTTGTCTCCAGCCGAGGATGATTCTCTGGATGTACACAGCCATGATATGTCCCACCTTAACGCATGGTTCTGTTGTATGGTGGCAGCCGCAGAACAAAAACTACAAAAGAACGAAGTTTAATAAATTGAAAGAATTGCCTGTGCAGGTGCGGCCGAAGTTTTGCAGTCCCGCCTGGCGATTAAATTTGCTGTAGCGTGCAGTCCTGTCAGCAGTCCGAATGCTGGACAGCAAGGCCCTATGACCATAGTTTTGTTTTTTTTGGGGGGGGGGGGGTGGAGTAGGGTGATGGAGTGGAGTGTTGGACTCCTTCAACAGTGCGTCATCGGACTATCAAACACCTCTCTGTCTTCAAAGAGCTAGCCTGGAATCGTTTGACACATTACTTCGGGTCAGCCCACCCGCTTTCCCGGCTTTGGGAGCCTTCAAATAAGGGAATTCCTTTCACCACCGGGACGGGATAGGAGGAAGGGAGCTCTTAGTTCAGGGATCCCGTTGCCATCCGGTCTGTCCGCCGGTCAAACTCAATCTTCTTCGTAATAAGAAGAGTCCGAACATAATGCGCAACACGACTCTATCTGCCAGCGCTCTTCAGCATCTCTCTGACAATGTTGTCTGGGAGGAACAAAGCTGCTGAAAAAAGTGGGTTCAGCATCATCTGCCACTGTATTGCTAAACACACACAGAAAATCGCGCCTTCCCACTCACTCACTGCAAGTAAAACTGAAAAGCTCCAAGCACACTTAGAAGTTGAGTGTTCAACGGTCCTATTTTGAGCGCCCTATCTATTTATTGGCCTCTCGGATTTTTTGTCTGTAATGAAAGATAAGGTAGGAGAACACTACCCTGCCTATAAGTAGCCTACAAGTAAACAGCCCGTAGCAAGTAATCATGTACGTGTCTACGAAATGAGGAAAGGCCTAGTCTATGAGCTTCAACTCCTCCTTCAAGCAGAATATCTCAGACTGAATGAAGTATCGCAAGATTTCGGCGAGCGGATGTAATGTTGCCCGCTGCAGCTGGAGTATATCATTACAGAATGGGCACTATCATTTCGTAGAATCCCTATTATGAACGCACTTCCAGCTAGTGAATCACGGCCAATCAAAATGCCCATTATACTTTTGCGCGTCTGCCAGCTTCGACAAAATAAACTTTGCAGTATGTTTGTTTGCATCTGACAGGAAACGATTGGTGTCTCCAGCGACGTTAAGGCTCTAGCACTTGTCATTAGTCCCCAGTTTTTGATAGCGGCCTTTACCAATGCTACTAACACCTCAATTACTGGTTCCATTTCCACCATGGAGGAAATTGAACCCTGTTTTGCTAATGCATCTGAAATTTCATTTCCTTCTACATCAAAGTGACCAAGTACCCATAGTACTTCCACTAAATTGAGTCTAGAAGCACATTCCTGAACGATTTTTGACATGATCAAAGGTCCTTTCAATGCCATCAATTCAACTTGACTATCGCTTGCGATGTGCTTGCCCTTCAACCGTGTTAATCACCCAGCTCGCTGCCCTTAGGGTTGCATACCCTTCAGCCTGAAAGAGCATGCTAACCTAATGGAATAAACTACTTCTCGTATTTATTCGAAAAGTAAGCTCCTGCTCCAGAACCCTGGTCTGCTTTTGAGCGACCTTGTTGGTCCTAAATTTCTTTGCCTTTCAGGATAACTTTACACCAAACAGATGTACGGCAATTTGCGAATCAGAAGGCATTGCGAAAACTCAGCGTAAAACGAAACCTTATTAAAATCGGTTTACTATCTGTCTGTATGTCTGTCCATTCGTCTACCTGTCTATTTTTTATGGATGGAGGTGAAAATCTTACGACAAGGACCCCATTATACATCACGTTCCACCGGAGAAAACCCAACAGTGAGCCATGTGGCACTCCTGCTGTGACAATGTAATGCTTGGATACCTCATCCGTATCATACCGAAATGTCCTTTCAGAGAAGTAACTCTCGAGGAGCTTAGTCAAAAAGCTAGGGACACCCGTTTTAGCTGGGGAGCTTTTTATCTAGTCCCAACTGACCAAATTGAGCACATTTTAACGTCCAACGTCACCACGGCACGACATGATGGATGTCTTGGTTGCTTATTAGGCTTCAGGAACATGAGTAGTTTCTGTCTCTTCCATCGCGTGGGGAAAACTCCTTCTACCATGAATGTTTTCAAATATGCTGGTAAACTAGCAAATCTCTGGAAGTTCCTCCTCAGTTACCACAGGTATAGTTTAGAGATCCAATGTTTATTTATGTTTTTTACGCTCCCCTTTATCCGGGGGCCATCACGAGCAGAAGATGCGGGTAGGATAGTTGTGTTGTTCGCCTCTCATTTTTTCATGGCCCTGTACGCTGTTCCCCTGGAGCTTTGGCTCTGCGCAAAATTACTGAAAGCATTCTCACTTTCTGGCCCTTATAGCCCACTTAAACTTATAACGAAGGTTCGCATAGGTTTCTCGTCGAAGTTTGATCTTCCTCTAAATCGTTGGCAGATCCTTCTAGCTCGAAAACATACAGCCCGCAACTCGTGATCTCTTCATGATTCGACCCCCCCCCCCCCTCTTTTGCGAGGACTCGCAGCCTTGGCATGGCAGCGACGCATGCTCCCATCATTTGCTCTACTTTTCTGAAGCCTTACCACCAGGATTACGGCCTCCCAATAGCATCTCTATGACTGCATCCTCTTCAAACTTTTCCAAGGATCAACACTGATTTCTAGCTTCGCGGGAAAGCACATTGCCGCAATGGCCCATATTCGATCTAGAGAAAAATTCCCTGGTTGCTATAAGTATAATACTCACTGACAAACCAGGCCTCGTCAATGTAGTACTGACATATATCAGATCAACTATTGAGCCTAGCCCATCCCCACGAAAAGTGGATACATTTCCCGTATCCACAAGCATCAAGTCTTGTTCCGCGAAAGCCTTGAGCAAGATACGGCCCCTGGTGTTCGTAGTGTGACCGCGCCAATCCGCAGACTACGCGTTGAAAGCACCCGCTATGATCTCGAAGTTTCAACTCCTTGCATTCGAAACCAGCATACTTAGTATTTCCTCGTTACCGTTGCACGTGGTAGAGAATAGCAACCATATATGTCGATGGTATTTTTGCCCTAACGAATCCAACTTCTGTAAACTTCTTGGATGGCTTGATTTTGACACGCCCATATTGCGTCTTGCCATTTACATCTGGAGCTCAGGCACCACCCTTATTGTTGCGATAAGATTCGCTGATTATGGCAGCTTCGATTTTCTTCTTATAGATGGCCTGCCAGAGTAGGTCTTGTACTGCCTCGCAGTAGTTGGGGTTGAATTGTATCAAACTCATTTAGTCATTGCATCCAAGGCTCTCCTAAATACTGGGCATTTACTCCTGCCTGCAATGCGCCGAAGTCGATGCCTTTTTTACCCTTCATTCTGTACTCCCTAAACATATAACATTATCCCCTTGTTACAGTCACCGGTGCATTTCGCCGCTATGTGGCCAAAGGCATCTCCAATCTATTTTTACTTTTCCGGACGCCTGCAGTTTGAACGCTGCTTCAGCTGGTAAGCTTATAGTTGCCGTTTGTGTGCCTCCATATGCCTTCCTCAGTCTTCTGATTACGGAATCTTATAAAACAAATGGTCCAAAATGCTTTTCTTAAGCCTCGCGAATATCTTGCTTGGTCGTGATTTCATCAATGCCTTACATTGTATCACAATCTCTTGCTTTCTGGCCCACACTTGTACCTCTTCCGCTAAGGACTTCTTCACTTTGCCCAGGAAATATTTAGCTATTTTGCCCGGAGATTTCTTCAGTTCCAGCATCAAATCTCCTTTTTGGGAGCGTCTGATTGGGCTAACGCTTCCTCCAAAATCGATCAGCTCCGGACCTTCCTGAGTTTATCGGCGTATATCATATCACCTTTTTTCAAGATGATAATCAATTTGGGTCGAAACTTCTTTTATGTATCGCACTTTCCACTCCGCCACCTTGGTTCATCTCCCTGACCAGCTGAATTCGGACAACTCTATTGCTTTTCCTCCGACTAGGGCGAACTGAGCACTTCCGTATTTATTAGCCTTCCGAAAACTTCCCTGATTTCCTTCCCTCACCAACGTTGACTTCGGAAGAGATCACAGGATCGCCGAACTTCTCCTAAATGAATCAAGTACCAGATCCCGCGACTTCTCCCGACCATGTGTAGTCACCCCACTATGAGCGGATGGATGACCAGTCTGTGAAGCATCTTTGCCTGTTTTTGGAGCAGGCACTCTCCAGAGTTATTTACTCCTTTTAAATGCCTCTTTCTCCAAACTACTTGTAGTATTCGATGCAGTGGCAAAGAAATCCCTGCAGTCGAGGGATATTGACAGCCGGAAGCCTGCTTGCCTACTCCCAGAAGTCGCCGATACTGGGGTCCCGAGTCCCTGCGCCGTAGGCTTTTTTCTCCTCTCTTTCTCCAAATAGGTTTCTTATTCTGACGGGTAGATGATTTTTCCCACCTATCCTGCCTGCGGGATTCCCATTATCCACAGCTGATGGGAGATCTAACAACTCGGCACACGCCTATCTGTCTGTCTGTCGATCACACCTATTATCTCAGAGACGGTTACTCCAATTGCGAAATTGATGCGAAATGGAAAAGTATGACCTATGAATAACCTTACATGCAGTGAGTAACACAGTCCCACGTTGAGTTTAAAGAGGGTCCTCATTCGTGTGTGGCGGAGCAAGCAACTTGCATGTTGAAAGCATGCAAACGCGAATCACGGTGGTCATGACATCGAAAAACAATTTTGACAAACACAAAATGAACACAGACACCAATGACGAGTGGGATTCGAACTCAGAGTAGCGAGATTGAGAGACTGACGTTCTATTCCCTCGACCATCGCGCCGTCAACGGCATAGGTATGACCCGATATTACTCGCGGTCTTGACGAATGCTAGGAAATACTTCTCCCGTCACAACCTTGACTGACCTACTTTCCACATTAGACATCTCTAATTCAGCCCCTATTCCAGACAGTTTTTCAGGGCATTCTTTCAGTACTTATTAATATTTCGAATTCTGCATTCAAATATTTTCAATACCCCGAGTTTTATAGAAATTCTAATCCTCCTTATTCCTGTCAACTGCTTGCAACAATAACTCCAAATTATCCAATCTCAGAAAAGTGATCCTTAACGTTGTCTCTGTATAAGGAGTTAGTGAAATCAATTTATTTCCAATACACTTTTCCACTGCATTACTTCCCTCCGGAATCCCTGCGATCATCTCCTATACTTCCTCCACCAATTTCACTGGCAAATTCAACGCTCGTTCGCTCTTTCAGAAGGAACTAATCCTGAATATGGCCAAAACTTTTCAATTCAATTGAATTCACAAAACGTGAGTCGAAGAAGAAAAGGCATGAAAATTAGGCCCCAATGCCATTTACGGGGAAAACTTCTTGATTTGCGATAACGTCCGAAAATGGTCATAACACGAAAGTGGGTTTGCGACGGAGAGAAAAAGTATTCGTCAATATGCCAGGAAGTTTCCCGGTTTCCGTACTTTCACCGCTCTCGTTTCAGACACTTTCACCAGGACCCATCGATATCCGAGGACAATGCTGACTGAAACTTGATATTCTGTTCAAGCGTTTGCTATAAAAATAAAGTGCGTAGTCTGGGAGCTTAGTCGGTTCCTGGAAGCAAAAAATACGAAGGATTGTGGAACCGCTGGTGACTGCCAAGGTGTGGACAATCCAGGATACAGGTGGGATGTTTTTCCTTCTTGAAGAGTAGAGCGCTCTGAAAAAGAACAATAAATGTAACGTTCCGATCAGAACAAGGGAAGTGTGACTTGGCTGGAAAAACTTTATGGAAATTTAATCCGTTCATGGCTTTGATTGATGTGCTCCATACCCCATTTCGGACACATGGTCTATATGCAAGGATATGAGCAGGAACGCTGGCGTAAATTTTATGGGCATTGAAAGACATAAACCCTCTTCCCGATTTGGTTCATTAGTTTTGATATATGATTTTATCTTATGACTCTTATGCTTGTGAAACAAGTCGGAGAAAGGACCAAGTAAAAGGCATGGCCAAGGAGCATGGTGGAAAGCCGAAGGATGGAGTATTGTAGGTGCACATTCAGGCGAATATTATTTGAAAAGTTTACCTATTTGTTCTTGGTATGACTTGGAATATAAACAAGTTTGGCAATAATTTCAAATACATGCATATGGTATAACTGCTTGGAGGAAACCTTGAGGAATCGATATGTGGATGGAACGAAGAAGTTCTGTCAGATGGTTCCAACCTGAATTTTCAGATTTAATAGCAGGAGTTGTTTGTGAGAGACATTCATAACGTTTATTAGGAATTGAAAGATATTCTACGCATTTATGTCCTGAAAACCATATCGTTGAAATGGCTTTTATGACGTCGTATGCAGGAATCTATTCGAGGAGGTAATTTCTGATGACTTGCCAAATAAGGGCAGACATCAGGTGAAAGAAGAGAAGAAGCTGGACGACCTTGACCTAGATTTTCTAGGGCTTAAGTCGAACATCGAAACACAAAGAAATGCCATTTCGGAGGAGGAGGATAATACTGCGACATTGAAGAAGAGCTCCAAGCACCAACGAAGCCAATAGCCAGCACCGAAGTAGCCCAGGTAAACCTCCACGATGCAAAAACTATGCCTGCAGTAATTACAATGGCCAAGTTCCAAGGTTAACATTAGAATAATGGTTGCTCATGAACCCTGGGTGTACCGAAGAAAGATTCGCAGGATGAAGCATCAGAATACTTCCCAGGAGACGACAGCCGGATCCCACTAGAATTAGTCGTTAGACTGACGAAATTCTACGAGAGGAAAGTGCTACTACTTCTTGCCGGTTGCAGTTCCAACGCCCACCATGAGGTCTACAGAAGCCGCGACATTAATCGAAGAGGTTCTGTAATTCATCCTCACACCAACCATGACCAGGACCAAGCAGAGATACTGGACATAACTCTAGGAAATATCTTATGAGTAGTGCGGTTATGATGAGCTTTCTATGCAAGATTCTGGGAAATTCTAACGTAGATAGAATAATAAAGAATCCCAGGATAACAGACGGGGGCTCCTACACAAGACACCTAAGTGAAAACATTGCTCACCTATAGGTTAGCGGTGATGTTAGAAACGAGATAGAGCTAGAAACAGTAGTGGAAGGCCTCAATAGAACCGTCGTTGACGCATATAAGGCTAGCTGTCCGGCTAAGACTGTCAAACCATTAAGGGACGTATCCTGGAGGAGAAGGAAGCTAGCTAGAATGAAAAAGGAGGTGCGAAAACTTTTCAACCGGGCGAAACAAATCGGGAGCTGACGGATGCACAAAAGGGCGCTGACGACGTATAGCACTGACAACGGGGAAGCAAAACAAAACAGCTTCAGGGAATTCTATGAAGGGATAGAACAAACCACAGAAGCATCGAGGGTATATAAAGCTATCGCCAAAGACAAAACAATATATTCTGTCTGTCTGAAAAAGCAGACATGTACAAGGGCCATGGGGTTGCTTTAACAAAATCTATGGTATTGGGTTAGTAAAGGGAGCTAGGTTCTTCTATGATGAAAGGTCCAGAAAACCGAAAACTTGTTTCATGATCACAAAATTTTTAGAAACAATCATACTGGAAAAATTCTGGTGGCTACAGCCTAGCAGTGATCATCTTACAATACCAGGTTGATGGTAGAAAGACGTCTTATTTTTGTACCTCTATGTCCCTCCATCGACGCAAAACTAAAGGATCTGATCACATATGCGAAGCCAAAAGGTCTAGGTTGTGATGTATATGCTCAACATATTTGCTGAGAAAGTATCAAATGTAATCCTACGGGAGACAAGCTATTTGATTTCAGCCCTTTAAATGGTCTCAACACTGCGAGACAATCCCAGCAGACCTCAATCAACCAGACAACTTCTGAATCCTATCTGGAATAGCGATAAGAGTTAAGGAGCTAAAGGAGAGTAGGAGATGGGTGTTTGTGAATATTGAAAGGACTTTATGCTGGTACTATTACTGTCTGGGCAACGACCTGCAAAAGAACTGAGTGAAAAGATTTTGAATCAATACTATCATCCAAAGGTTAACTGACATTGCTTCATACATCAGCGGAACTGGCATACTGGCATACTGGCATTTTGTGCGATCGACGCATCGACACACTCCTCAAGCACTAAAATTTACCGCAGTATCTCCTTGTCGCCCTCAGTTCTTAATGCGACTCGTCTATAAAAGGCAATGAATGCCGCGCGGGAATGGAGACAAACATATTGCGTTGTACCAGTCTGTTATCTGCGATCTATATGAGATTGAATTGATTGTGAAAACCTTACGAAAGTGACAGAAACATCAAAAACGATGAGGATCGACCACAGAGGCTACCGAAATCAGGATATCATTGATACATCAGAGGGTGTTTGGAGACGATTTCGACGGAGCAGTCTATTTGTAGCCAAGAAAGCGGAATCCACGGAGCACTTCCTATCTGAGCCCACCTCTAATGGATTTCAAATACTGACGTACTTTAGTTGTTACGCGTAATATAATATCCACTAACGGAAATCCTGCTTCGCGTAACCGAATCCAGGATATATTTTTTTTTTTGGGAGTAGGGTAGGTGAATGCGTTTACGCACAGAGTGTTGTACTCCCGCAACAGCACGCTGGCGGACTACCAACTAAACACCTTCCTGTCATCAAAGAACTAGCCTGGAACCGTTTGACACATTATTTCGGGCTAGCCCTCCCGCTCTCCCGGCTTTGGGAGCCTTCAAGTCAGGGAATTCCTTTCACCAACGGGAGGGGAGGAGAGGAAGGGAGTTGTTGTTAGCTCAGGGAACCCCTTACCGTCCGATCCCTCCGCCGGTCGAGTTCAATCTTCTTCTTAGTAAGTAGTAAGTAGTAATCAATCTCAATTTAATCGCTGGTTTTGACTCTATAGTCAACTCGCCGATCGATATGGGACGGAAGGTCGGGATTCTCCTTCTGGTCAGGATGACGGTTTTTTCCAGCGCAAGGTTGAAACCGTAAGCAGTCATCCATCCGCTTACCCGTCGCATCAATATGCCAAGTCTGCTTTGCGCCTGTTCAACAGCGCGTCCGGCAACAAGTGCTGCAACGTCGTCTGCATAACCGACCAGGCGCGACTCTTCGGGCATATCGAGTCTAAGCAGACTATCGTAGGAAGCGTTCCAGAGGTCCGGTTCTTGGATGGATCCCTGCGCTACTCCCGACGTGATTTCCATCCTCCTCTGGCGGCCCTCTAGCGTCTCATAGAACAGGGAGCGGTCTTTGAGATAATCCCTCAATATCCGCAAGAGATAGCTTGGCACGTAAAATGAGTTCTCTAGTATGCCTAGCATATCTGTCCATCTTACGGAATTAAAGACATTTCTGATATCAAGCGTTATGAGGAGCACTATCCGTCGAGAGCGGCGGCTCGATTAAACGCATCTACGACCTCCATCACAGCATCCACTGTAGATTTCCCTGTTCTAAACCCGAACTGCCTTGCGGATAAGTCCCCGGCAGCACGGATCGCTTCAGCGAGTCTACCCCTGATGAGCTTCTCGAGCACTTTTCCGGCCGTGTCAAGCGTACACAACGGTCGGTATGCAGACGGGAGCTCCGGGTCTCCTTTACCCTTACTGATCAACGCGAGTCTGGCCACTTTCCAGCGACAAGGAAAAATGCCCTCCTTCAAGCACGCGTTGAACACTTCGAGCAGTAATTCTGGCCTTTGGCAGAACACCAATTTGTAAACTTCCGCCGGGATGCCGTCAGGACCTGGTGCCTTCCTGTTTTTCATAGTGAGAACCGCTTCTTCGAGTTCTCCCATTGTGAAAAGGGGGCAATCCACGACGCTTTCCGCGCTATTTACATCAACCCGTACAGGGTGTCTGGGGAACAATGCCCGCACAATGCGGTCCATCTGGTCGGTGCTCAATATGCAGGGCTTCCGCAGAGCCCCGATTTTCCGAGTGACAAGCTTATAGCCAAGTCCCCACGGGTCATCATTCACCTCATTAACAAAATTTTGCCAGCCGCGAACTTTGCTTTTATTTGTAGCGCTGCGGAGTCTCCTTTTTGCTGATCTATATTGTGCCTATTTTGTTAGGTATAAACAATAAGTACAATAGACCACTACGGCCCGTTTTTCCAGAGGCTATGTCTCTACTACATACCGTAGACATCGACTTGTAAACCTTTTTAAATATTGTGTAGTTCCCCCATTACAAGCAACAACCCTTTTACACTCCTCACATGTTGTTTGCTATGCGCATCAATATGCTTAGCAAAGGTGGGATAGATGAGAGGAAATCGACGAAACTGGACAAAAATGTATACTCAGAGCAAGAAAGGGAGACACGCAGGAAGATTACTTTGATTTTTGATGATTTTTGGGACTGAGTAAGCGGATTTTCTGCTGACAGTAATCCCGTGACCATAATGTTAGGCGAAATTGAAGGGGGAGGACTTAAATTATTTTCAGGCCTACTTAAAAGAAATCCCATATTCATAAGGTAAAGATTTTTCGCGAGACTCGGGAATCACAATAGGTAGACCCCGATTCAAAGGGCCGCACAGAATCAATGTTACTCTAGCTATAGGGGCAAATAAATAGGCTACCTGTGTTTATCAAGGTACGGTGACAGGCTGACCAAAACCTCTTAATAATCTCGGGCGAGCGCAATGCTGAACACATTGCCTCCTACAGTACTTGTAGTATACCGTTACAGTCTTGAATGAAGTGCTCTAAAACACTTCAAGGCCCTGGTCCAATTGGAGGCCAACGATTATTATTAATGCACTGCAGCCAGGTGAAGCCACTAGCCTCACTGTGGGGCTGTTCTTTGCAGCCACTGCAGCGTTACTTATCGATAAATCCTGAAAATCTGAGATCTTTAAATTGTCAAGATTCCGAAAAAAACCATCCTTCTTGAATTAGTAGGGGACAATTTGCATGCTTCCTGCTGTCATAAAAACAACCCAGGAACACATCAAAGAACACCCTTTCCCCCAGGACCAAGACATGGACTCAATTAACAAAAAAACTAAAACGACGATAGAAGAGGAGGCGATGATGCCAGGCGCATCATCGGAGGACGAGCTGCTGGCCTCCAGCCAGGAGACAGTGGCCGTCGAGAGCAGCCAGCCGTAGCACCGTTGTGCTGAAACCAACCGCAGAGACCTCCCGGAGCGAAGCATCAGACGGACTAGTGGCTTCCAGCCTGGAACCCACTGCCATCAGGCTGGGTGTAGCGAGTACCAGACATAGTACTCCTGACCCGAAGCCCTCAGCGTCGGGGGATCCCTCGAAAGCGAAAACCGACAAGAATGTCGGTCGCCGGAAACCGGCTAAGAAGCGAAGGTCCACGGGTGTCCTGCTCAAGAGCCAGTACCAGAAGGCCATGCATATTCTCGGCAAGATTGCCAAGAATAAGGAGGCCGGTACTGTCGACGAGCGGGATGAAAAAGACCTCGCTAAATACCAGGCGATTGTTGATGAATACAACAGCAAACGCCGGGCTAACGAGCAGAAAGCGAAGCCCATCGCTCTAAAACGCAACCGATCTCAAGACGAGGTCGAACAAGATAAGAAGCGGAGCAGAGTGGGCATGAGCGCAGACGCCAAGCAACATACGGAGGAAACTGTACAGCAACCGTCAGCCGGCGGGCCACGTACTGCGAAGCCCTTCAGCAATGTGGCCAGGAGTCACTTACGTGTGGCGCTGGCGGATGGCAATTCTGCTAGCGGCAAACTAACGTTGGAGGTGTGGACCAGTGTTGAGGCTAGGCTGTCGGGTATGGTCTATGAACATCTCGTGGAGACCAGAGGCAAACACCCGGGACTCACTCCCCACTTTGATTCATCTCATGTGGTCCGTGGGTTCCACGTAATAGCTTGCATGGACCAGTTCTCTAAGGACTTTCTCGGCTCGTGCGTCGCTAAGATCAGCGACGCTTGGGAGGGCGTTAAGCTCAAGATTATCCCTTGCGACGAGATTCCCAGGAGACCGGTCGCTCGCATCTGGTTGCCGAAAATCCGCATGGAGAAGGACAACCTCGTCCATTTCCTGCGCCTTCACAACCCCGGGATTCCCATGGACGACTGGGTTGTTATAAAGGAGGAGGAACCTCAGATAAACAGCCAGCCCGTACTACTCCGCATAAACGAGGAGTGCCTGGAGGCACTGAAAAAGGCTGATTATAAAGTGTGGTTCGGAGTCAGGAATGCCAAAGTAAAAGTGTTCCGCTCTGCAAAACCGGACGACGACCCTGACCCAATCGACGCCGCCAACGAGCTGTTGGAGGAGATGACGATCGAAGGTCCGACGGTGGCTGACAAACCCCTACCCAAGCAGATCATGCTGAGGGTAACGCAGATAAATCTGCAGCACTCGAAGTGTGCCTCGGCTAATCTGCTCGTCTTCCTCTTAGAGGACGACATCGACATCGCATTAATACAGGAGCCCTGGGTCGGAAGCGACCGAACCACAGCACAGGAGACGCTGATCAGGCTAAACCTAGAGCATGTATTCTTGCGAGGAAGAGTCTGCACGCTTTCCTGTGCCCGGACCTGAGTTCCAGTGACCTAGTTGTGGTCAAGCTGGAGCAGGTGGGGGCAGAGAACGTGTATATTTCCTCGGCGTACATGGCTCACGACCGATCAGCTCCGCCAGAAGAATTACAACATCTGACGAACACCATAACAGCAAAGAAAACCAACCTGCTGATAGGCTGCGACGCAAATGCAAGGCATACGCTTTGAGGCAGCTCCGAAATCAACGAAAGAGGTGAGTCATTCTTTGATTTTATTATTGCTTCAAATTTATCGGTGTGTAACAGGGGCAGTACACCAACCTTTCATTTCCCCTGCTCGGAGAACTGTGACGGTTGGGAAGAAGTCCTTGATATCACCCTAATAACCGAGGGGGGAGAGGCGGGATTCTTAGGGTGGAGGACTGGAGAGTGTCTGACCAGAGATCGTTCTCTGACCACAGTTGGATACTCTTCAGTCTAGGTCTCGCCGCAGAGGTCTCCAAGCCCTTTAGAGACCCCAGGAGGATCGACTTGAGAAAGTTTGGTCAGGTAATTAAGAACAAACTCTCCGGTGCGCAAATTGGTAGGATTGGCACGACAGACGAACTGGAGTCAAAGGTCGGGGCTCTGGAGAAGGCTTTTGATGCCGCCTTCAAAGTCTCGTGCCCTGCCAAGTACAGCAAAAAGACCCTGCCACCGTGGTGGAACGAAGATCTCTCTAGTCTCAGGAAGCTGACCAGAGAAATCTTCAACATCTGCTACAGGCAAAAATACTGGCAGCCATACAAGGACTGCCTAAAGAAGTACAAGTCGGCCATCAGGACCGCCAAGAGGCGGTCTTGGCAAGACTATTGTCAGAACATTGAAAGCACTAGTGAATCCGCCAGGCTCAATAAGATTCTGTCCAAGGAACATAAGAGTCCATCCTTCCTTAAAAAGTCGGAAGGCTCCTGGACGGAATCTTCTAGTGAAACCTTGGAGCTGCTGGTGCAAACGCACTTTCCCTCCAGCGAGGAGGACTGTGAGTCAAAACCTCACTTGGACGGTTGGCGGCAACCCCTTGCGCCGCTCCAACCCTGCGAGACTATCAAATCGGTAATTACCGGGGATAGGATCGGCTGGGCTATAAACAGCTTCTCCGCATACAAATCTCCAGGCCCAGGTGGCATAATGCCAATCATGCTACAGAAGCAGCAGGAAAGGGTTGTGCCGTGGCTTGTTGAGATTTACCGGAGCTGCATCAGTTTAGGATACGTACCGCAGTCCTGGAGGCGCGCACGAGTGGTTTTCATACCGAAAGTGGGCAGGCGAGGTCATGAGTCCGCGAAGGACTTTCGGCCAATCAGCCTGACCTCTTTCGTGCTGAAGACCCTAGAACGCGTCCTGGACATTCACTTAAGGACGATTATAGAGAGAACGCCTTTCTCTAAGTCCCAGCATGCCTACCTCAAAGGAAAATCCACAGAAACCGCCCTCCACGAAGTAATTGGCACGGTTGAGCGGTCGCTGCAGTACAAGCAGTATACCCTTGCTGCTTTCTTAGATAAAGAAAGGAGCTTTCAACAACGTCAGTACCAACGCCATCAAGGAAGCCTTGACCGGTATTGGATTGGAGGGGTATATCACGCATTGGATTATATCCGTGCTGAGTACCAGGATAATCCAGTCCGATCTGGGAGGCAACCACTTGACCAGAGCGGTGAATAGAGGCACGTCCCAGGGTGGTGCTATTTCATCGGTGCTCTGGTTAATAGTAATGGACAAAATTTTACGTACATTGGACAGCAGCGGGGTGAAGGTGGTGGCGTATGCCGACGACTTGGTGATATTAGTATCAGGGATGATTCTATCCATTATGAGCGACATCATGGAAAGAGCGTTGCGAAAGGTATGCCTGTGGGCCGCAAGATGCGGACTCAGCATAAACCCAACCAAAACGCAACTGATGCTATTCACCACCAAGACAAGGATACCTGAATTCCATCTACCACAGCTGAATGAACAAAGATTGGTTCTTTCCTCTAATGTAAAGTATCTGGGTGTAATCCTGGATCCTAAGCTAAATTGGAGGTTGAACATAGAACTGAGGGTTAAGAAGGCCTGTATAGCCTTCTATGCCTGTAAGAGAACCTTTGCCAAGAAATGGAGTCTCCGGCCGAGGATGGTTCTCTGGATGTACACCGCTGTAGTGCGTCCGACCCTAACGTACGGATTTATTGTATGGTGGCACGCTTTGAAGAAGAAATACAATAGAACGAAGCTTAATAGGATTCAAAGAACCGCGTGTGCAAGTGCTACGGGGGCTCTGCAGTCCTGCCCGGCAGATGCTCTCAATGTACCCCTGCATCTCCTCCCCCTAAACCTCCACATCAAATATGTTGCAGCGTGCAGTGCCGTCAGACTACGTGAGTCCGGATGCTGGGCAGCGAAGTCCTACGGCCACAGCAACATTCTAGATGAAATACCTAGAGAAATCTGGGCATCCCCCACGGACTATGTCACACGCAAGCTGAACTTCACGAGAAACTTTGCTGTGGACCTTCCAACCAGGGCAAAGTGGAAGACCGGCGGCGTGTTGCAAGACTATGACACGGTATTCTTTACGGACGGATCAAAGATGGCCTATGGAGTCAGCGCGGGGGTTTTCTCGAATACACACGGTGTATCCAAGTCGTATGGTCTCCGAGGTTTCACCAGTGTATTCCAGGCGGAAGTACTGGCGATATTGGAAGTCTGTCGATGGCTGGAGCGTGGCAGCCGCGGGCCTAAGATGGCGAAGGTTTACAAGCTGTGCCAAATCAAGGAGAATTTGGCCCGCTTATAACATAGCCCGATCACGAGAGCTCCTGTGCCAGACGCGTGCAAATGCATTCAAGATTACGGCGGTCTGCACGGGGCACTGGCCCAGAGGGGACCATGCCGCTAGGCTCGGCTTACCCTACAACTCGCATTGCCGAAGCTGCGGAGAAGGAAGGGAAACCCTCATGCACTTTCTCTGCGATTGCCCAGCTCTGGCTCGAGTCAGGCTGCGGACACTGGGTAAACCATTCTTTGGGGAGCTCAGTGAGATTTCTAGCTGCAGGGTCGGAGAGCTGCTTTCCTTCGTGAATGCTACGGGCTGGGTCTGAAGATCCGAGCCAGCTGGACTCTGCTTCCCTGTTCCTATAACAACAGTCACGGTCTTAGGAGTTTGTGGCATCAAAACGGCGCACCAAAGCGCTAATTGGGCTCCTCGAAGCGGCCACTGATACCTACCATACCTACCCATACTGGGCCACTCGACTTATTAACATAGAGACTTGAATTGCAGTTGATTGTCGATTGCGGCCGATTTAGAGAGTCCAAGCACGTTCCTGTAGATAGCCTACCGACGAGATGAATCGACAACTACTGTTACCCCAATATCACCTCCTCGCAGTCGTTGAAATATCTAATCAGGGATGAATGCTCTTCCCATGACGATGACGGGAGGCCATTTTAAGTCAACGAAACTATATTTGCAATCAGCGCAGGGTTTTGCCACCCAGACCTCCGTATACACATAGTCGATGAAGCGGGTAAACTCCTCTGACGTCAGCTCCTCTGCGGCTTCCTGCTGCGGCTTCCTGCTGCGGCTTATCTTCTGATGCGTATTTGGATTGAATCCCTCACATACCTGCAGATCAAGGAATTTGAAATTATTTTCATGATGTAGACAATTAACTGACAATAGGCCATTTAAAGACTAGACTAAATCTAGATCCTCTGTGTCTTTAAATCTAGGTCCTCGGTGTCCTTAACTCTCTACAAAGCATTTACCTCTGCTGGCGACTACTTCGAAATAATAAAATCTAACGCAGCAGGTTGGGTGCCTTTTTGATGTGCAACGATGAACGAGAATTCCTGAACCTGGCCAGTCTACCGTGCAGGTCGGACTGGTTTACCTACCATTTGAGTGAAGCGAACTTTGTTATCAATTCAACCATTGCTGCTTCATCACAGGCTCAAAGCTTGCGCATTTCTTCCACCGCTGCAAGGCATTCTGACTCGGTGATACTGTAGTTTCACTAAACCTGAGTAAGCTTTCTCGACATGTAGGCTACAAATACTTAATACCCCTTCTCAATTTTTTGCGTCAGAACCACTTCAATGCCATTCCAAATTGGTGTTAGTTATAACAATGTTAGGTAAAAGGTTTGCTGAAAAAAAAACCCCGCCTTTAGGCCCAAGGAAGCAAATGTTTCTTTCAAAGTGTGTCTGTCAATGACGCAATCGACAACGTAGAACTTGGTATAAACCACTGGTACTACCCACATACTCACCAAGGACTACCGTAGTAGGGTAGGTCCTCAGTACTAGGGAGTCGGAGATTGAGCATCATCAGCAACGCAAAAATTCTTCAAAGGTTTCTCCTCTGGGACGCGACATGGAGACTAGCAAAATCGTCGTCTTGCAGAGTAGCAACTTTGACCCCATGGTGAAACGTTTGGAGCAGTAGAACAGTTGTTGTAGACTGAAATAGGCTCTTTTGGTTACCCGCTACCGGGCGGGGATTTCTTCATCATAGTTTTTCGGCACCAAATAGAATAAATTTCGGACGGTTTCAAAATGGTAGTCTTCTACTGTTATTGTTTTCAATTAACCAAAGGTGGTTGAAGTGGTGGAGAGATTGAGAGCCTGAATCTCGCTGCTCTGGGTTGGAATCCCAATCGGCATGAGTGTCTGTGTTTGCCTCGCTGCTGTCAGTTTATCATTTTCACAGCGTTAAATCTGGTGATAGTGATAATGAACAGGAAACACTTATGATATTTGATGTTGATGGTTCCTCCCCCTTCTCCCCAAAGTGGCGATTTTGTCAGCATATTATTGCATTTCGTTTGAGTTGGATAGGAGGCAATGTGGTCAGCATTGCGCCCGAGATTATTTCCCTGATTTGACTCAGGTACTCATTCAAAGCTGAGTCGACTGGTATCCGATGTCAAATCAAGATACAAATTCTACTGCCACCAGTGAGATTTGAACCGCGACCTTACATACGACAGCCTTGTGCTCTAACCACTCAGCTATCCCTTTTGCCTTTGCTACTCTAAATAGATCAAATGGAGTTTTTGGCCCAGGACCCGTGAACGAGAACTTAGTCGACGTTCGTTTCTGCAAGAAAAATCATATTCGCACACCTCAATTGTTGAAGATTAATCTGCACGGTCTTTGGCAACGCTGCTTTCGACAGGATAGATTGAAGTTCTCGCTAAAAAGCCCGCTCAATATCTTTCTTTCCAACATCAACGGTGCTACTAGTTTATAATCCACCTTTTTCAGTGCTCTTGGGCACTCCTCATAATTACGAATAAGGAAAGGGATACTATTTTCCAGAGACTCCTCTTCTTTAACTCTAACGATAGGCCTTTGGACATCTCGTCGGGCAGGATTATTTTAATCTGTAATCTACTCCAACCATCTGAACCTAATGGAAGCGAGATGGTGAGACTCTGGAAAATAATGCTGTCTTCGTTGGTGACCGTAACAACAACGTTCAAAGGTATATAGGTTTCCCAAACTTTCACCGCCTCGTCATCGATGACACACTGTTCGAGCAAAGGAGCTGTCACAAAATCAGTTTTGTTTCGACTGACAGCCAGCAGATATCTAATCGGATTAACTGTATTGCCATCAGGAATAGATTCAGGAACTGTCTTCAATAGTGTAGGGACATCAGCCTCGACAGGAACCATGATTTCATGGTCTCTTACGCTCGCTTGCGTGTTGTTACTCTACCTGCTCGGAAGGGAACAAAGTATCAGCCCCCTCAAATTTAGTCTCTACGATCCGAAACATGATCGGCTAAGGATAAGCAACTAGAGTAACAGGAAATCTGTTTAATTAACATATCGATGACGTCAAGACCTTTAGCATCAACCCTCTTACCTGACTAATCGATATCCTTCGTCTGTATACCATTCATCCGAAACTAATAGAATTTTTAGCGACAGTCATGGAAGAGTTGCATTTTACTTTATGGGCGCCCAGATCTTAAGGTAACAATACTTCGAAGCCAATTGATACATACATGATGAGCCATTTTCCAAAGAGATTTGTTAAGCCCCATTTCATGAGAACTAAATGATGCTAAAGGGGATGATTAGGCATTCAAATATAAGGTGCGTGCTAAGTACAAGCTGACGCACTTGATGTGCTTAGAGGACATCAAGTTGAATGCTAATACTGATGACTATCTTAGAGGTCTGTTGCTTAGAGTCAACATGTTCAACCGTGATATTCGAATAGAATTTAGCTTAAAGAAGTATGAAATACAAGCTGTCCGCAGTGATCATCACTAGTCACATACCGGGCATTGATAAACTCTATATCCAAGCTGCTAGCTACAAGCATCCAGAAAATCTGGAAGGAACCAACGCCATGAACGCAGACCAACTTTTAAAACGTGCGGCTGCGGATAGGAGGAACTATGTCCAATATCTATGGTAGAAAAAGAAGACGAGGATGACCCTGCCTGAGATGGAACGATGGAGTAGGTCAGGACGTCAGACAGCTTTTAGGGATATCGAATTGGTGAACCTCGGCACAAAACCGGGATGCCTGGAGTCCCTTATTAAGGCAGCCCTAGAGGGATACCGGTTGTTACGCCGTTGATGATGATGTCCAAATTCCAAATGCACCATCCGAATTCGACGTGAAACAGGCGACTCTACCTCGAATCATCTAAGCCATAATATCATCGCCAAGTCGACTTGAGGTCCTTACTACTACACTTAATTTAAGGATCTACACTTAAATTTAAGGATCAATCTTTCAGTTTTTTAGGTAGGGAGAAGTCGAACCAGGAAAGGATCGATAAGTTGAAGTCGAAGACGATGCATGGTAAAAATTCGAATTGTCTCCGGCACCCGAGTATCGATGTCCATTTGTCAAACAAATAGTTCTGTGCCGAGGAACTTTTTGCTGAAACGGAACAATCTGTGTGCACATCCAGGATGACATGGTCGCCATCCGTGCCTATAGAGAGCCCACAATGAATGAGCGGCCCAAGAAGTGCAGAATGTGTCGTTCGGCGTTAGGAACCCCAGGACATCGGATTTCTATCTGCTCTATGATGGTGTCGGTGCAATTCCTGGACAGACGTAACGTTATATGTAAAGTAATTCATCTTGACCCAACAAACATGGGCTTATCACGGAAACATGCCCCTTTGTCAATACGAACAACAGCCTGTACTCGATTGTTCTGCTTACGGCATGTTTTTTAGCTGATCGCCATATTCTACATAACAAAACTTACTATACGTTCGCAGCAAAGAATCTTTAGGCAGTCTTCGCAGATATTCTTGGCCTCCTCAGGTGGTAACTTAGCCTACAATTATTCGTGGATGTTCACACTATCTTTCTTCTTGGTAAAATTTGAACAAAACTGCTAGCACCTTCATACATTGGAACGCTCTATTCTTGGTAAGTTTGCCCAGTATAATTTGCTCAACACAGGAAGGGACGTTAATGGTATCTTCCTCAGTGACTGAAAGGAGGGGATGATCGTTAGATTCTAAAGAAGGGCACCCACCTTGCCTGCGACAACTGGAGGGGTATTGGTATACTTCATTCAGTCTCCAAAATTCTAGCACTTTAACCTTTCTGTCTAAAATTTGCAAATGCAAGCATGTTATTTCAGCACCAACATCAAGTTGACATTGTTCTACGCTAATATCCTGTCTTTGCCATATGGGAGCGGCATATAGAAAATAATCACAACTAACTCCGCCATGCTATTAACATACTATGCTGGTCCCAAGCCCAGGTAAAGGAGGAGGGTTTGAGGCAACGTACTCTGAACTATCCTCAGTAAAACAAAAATAAAATGCTGAGATCAGGGAAAGAGATAAGTAGAGTATAGTTGGAGTTATTCTACTATGCTAAATCCTACCTGATCTCTCTTGGTGACAGGCCCCGCGACAGGTCGACCAAGAGAATGCATACAATGTCGTTACAAATATGATGATCGGAGCCGACCCTGCTTGCGAGCGGGACAAAGACTGAAGAAAAAAAGAAAAAGAAGAACCACAACTCTTACTCGAAAGGGTCAAACTTTCATCAACCCATGCCTGCTTCGTGTGATTAGAGTACTCTGAAAAATGGCAGCAGTATCCCAGGATAGCCGACTGATAGATTGCTTTAGAACGAAAAGATGCAGAACACTTGGCCAAGAGTGCACACTTCTTGGAAAATCGTGAGTTAAATCGAAGGGCATTACCAGGAACGGCCCATTGCAACACATAAGTGTGGTTGACGCACTGTGCACCAAATAGTGGTTATAGTTGGCATATATATTCGAAATATCCCAACTCACAACGGCGGAGACCTCCATCGGAATAGGTCTTCGCACGTGATTATTTGGCTGTCCTGGATCCAATGGACAAATTAAATAGTGAAAGGGAGTCTGTAGTTACTCTGAGGCTAGAATGGACCTGAGTACATCCCCAAGGCTTTGCCTCTAGGTTGTTCCAGGCCTCCTGAGTCCGCCAAAGTTACCTGTAGGCTTTACTTCACCTCGTTAGATCTGACTCGACACTCAGCAGTTTCTAACTACATACATTATAATGGTCGCACAGGAACTTTTTTGGCGTTTGGATTTTAAGTATTTCCATCTGCCGTACCAAACCATGTCGCCACTTCACAGAGTGCAGGTGCAGGTGCAGGTTTCCTTTTGACAATCCCATGGGTTTCTCTGGTTTGGTTGCTTTGTGCAAATCAGTATTTTGGGTATTCTGGATAGAAGCTTGGTGTGCTAAGGCTAGCATTCTGCGTTACTGTTTCGAAAGCTGCCGACTCCTGGCTGAAGCAAACCGTTCCTCCTCTGAAGCTCGCTCTGGTATCACCCTCCCTGCTAACGACGACCTTTGAATTTTTTTCTATATTCTGATTTGACTTTATGTTCTGGTCCCACGAGTGATCCCACTATCAGGAGGGTTTTCTTCTTAGCCTAGTTTCGGCATCCACTCTAATAATCAAGCCTGCTGCCACGAACATGGTATGCCTAACTGATACGTAGATGGCAAGTATTCAGAGGTAAATGCGGCCCGTGGTGTAATACTTTTCTTTAGCTCCATCATTGAGGCTAATCAGGTTTTTCATCAAAAATGCTCTCCGCAAAAATGAAGTGTCACCAAACTGTCAGATTCCTAACCCCATTCTATATACAGATAGTGAGACCTGGTGCCAAATTTCAACCATCTAGTACAGAAGAGAATAAGATAGTTAAGCCAGAATCTAATACTCTCGAGACTCATAGGCCTGCAATATCCTCCATTTTAATTTTGATCCGATAATTACTTACACAAATTATTTACGAGTTATACCGAGCCAACACTCAAGTAGCATTCCCAAATGTATATTTGAAAACAGATACCATCTTATTTTAGTACGGCACTTTGCTCCCTTTATTCAGACTTCATTTCGCCAATTAGCTTATGAATAATTCAGGAGCCAAGTTTATGTGGGCTGCTCCTTTACGCTCCACTATAAACATATGTACATATGGAAGTGTGCTTATGTATGCATAATGTCCTTCGGAAAATCGAAATCGCTTCACTGTTCCCATTTCGCATATTTGCTCCTTGAATCCAATTCAAAACACTTTATTATTATTATAAACTTGCGAATGACTGGGGCGAGGGTTTCGGCATGGAAGTGCATCGTTTGCATTTCAAATTAAGGGTGGCTTGGCACGGGTTCGGGATGCTCACTAACTTGGCTTTAATGTTATTAAGATGCAGGAATTAAGGGAATGTGTTTACAACGTTGCATTAAGAGGAATGAAGGCTCTTACAAGGAGTCAATATATTAATGAGCTAATAATCAGGAGTTTGCGGATGAGGTTCATTAAAATGATTTCTAATATAAGCAGTACAAAGGACGTTCCTAAAAGGATCTTCATGAACAGAAGAAGATGAAGATTCCCAGCTAGAATTCACGTAATTAACCTCAATTGGCTCTGATTTAATTAAATATTAACCCGTAGAATCAGGAATGACCATTGAAGGTACCCAGCTTCATAAGACTAGGATCAAGACATGTTATCTATAAAACTTGCTGGCTCCCGCCAATAAAGGAGGCACGTTTAAAGCCATGCATCTAGTACCATCCTCAGCAAAATAAAATCGCATTGCTAAGCCCAGACAATTAGAGGAACTCTACTAAGCTAAATCTTGGGGATTCACTATCTGGGGAAATGGCCACAAGACTAAGGAATATTTTGAGACAATTGAAACATATTCCCCTTAATGTTGATTTGATTTAAAGAAAAGGGAATCTGGTGTATAGGTCGCTGGTTTTTTTGGTTGCAGGGCAGCTGAACTTGTTAACGACCACAGTGTTGAAATCACACACTGGTATACCATCGGACTATCAACTAAACCCTCGAACATCCTGAAAGTTACAATTATTAACATTTCTCTTTCTTCAAAATACTGAGACTTGCACAATCCTTGCCCTCTGCCAGTTCTTCAAATTTTTCTTTAGTCAACGACTTCGTCAGGATGTCACCTAGCGTCTCCTTTATTGAACAACGATGGATCTCGATAATCTTCTTCTCTAGCAGATCCCTCATCACCTGGTGGTGACAGACATCAATGTGTTTATAGATCCGGAACCTAAAATATGTTGTTTACAACCTTCATTGTTCTCGAACATGGTGTTTGGCTTTCGCAATATGACTTCCAGTTAAACACCTCCCCATTGACAAAGAACTAGCCTGGAAAGTTTTTAACACATTTCTTAGGGCTAACCCTCTACCCTTCCCAACACCTGCCGCCTGACGAACCAGCTGCGCTCAATTTTCTTTGAAAAAGGAAGAACCCGAACATAATGTACACTGTGGCTCCTTCTGTCAGCATCTCTCCGAGAATGTTGCCAGGAGAGAGCTCCCTTACACCTGCGTAAAACTGTTAACGATTCCCATACCATCTTCCGAACAGAAAAAAAAGTGTGATCGACGTCGTGCACCACTCTATTGCAAAATACACAGTCAAGGCGCAATGCCTTCCAGGTAAGCATGAAGACCCCCAGCCGCACTGCTTCCCATTCAGCCGCGGACCTAACTTGCCGATAGGCCGCGGAGTCCAATTGCCTCTTAACTCAATTTGCCAACCACCTCCCTTGAGTCTTCCCCCACGAGCCTTCTCCCTTGCGTTTGTATATGGCTTTACTTTTTTTAGCAAAATGACCAGCGGGAATCACTTCCGCGATCACCGTTCCAGCCAATTCCACCCGCTAAGCTGCTTATCTCTGAAATTAGGTAAGCCGCTTATAATGCACCGCCTTCCCAGAAACATTAGCCCATACCTCCGCGTTGTAGAGCAGGACGGATTTCAGTGCACTCATCATAAGACCCCACCTGCTAAATGTAGGGCATTAACTGACTTAAGGCCACAATTCCAGCGGTAGCCATATCCGCCGTTGCTTTGATTTGCCAGAAAAGGCTCACCTTTACGTTGAACATCAATGTAAGGCACTTAAACGGTGGATGCGACTCTGTTGTCAACTTGGGATTAAGATGGGACGCAAGGTCGAGATTCTCTTTTTAGTAAAAATGACTACTTCGGTTTTTTCATGAACAAAGTTGAGACCATCAGCAGTCTGCTTTGCATTTGTCCATCGTCATCTGCATAATCGACCAAGGACTAAGTGTGACTCTTGTGATATGTCGAGTTTTAGCTGACTATCATAAGAAGTCCAGCTGTAGGATAGACAACTGTGCTATCCCCTACGTGATCTTGAATTTTTTACTGTGTCTAGCATGTCTTGCCGTCTTACTGAGTTAAAGGCATTTCTGACATCAACCGTTCCTTGGAGCACTGGAAGCACATGGAAGGCTATGTGCCTCAGCTCGATTGAACTCATCTACATATGACCTCGATGATAGCATCCTCCGTGGACCTCTCAGCTTTAAAATCGAACTACATTGCAGATAAATGCCCGACAGCACTTATCACTTTGTCGCTTTTCGAGCCCTTTCCCGCCCTTGTGGAGAATATAAAATGATCGATAACCCAGAATCACTGCAAGTTTCGCCGTTTTTCAAGGACGACGGCGGAATACCAGTTTATATACCACTGCCGGGAAATAATTAGGTTCTGACTCTTCTTTGTTTTTCATGGAGAAGACTGCCTCTTTCAGTCCTTTCAAGGAGAAAAGTGGGCAATTCCCAACGCCCACCAATCTGTTGTCTTCACTCCTTACGGGACGTATACGGAATAATACTCGTAGAGTGTGCTCCATCTGTTGGGCAGGGTTTACGCAGAACCCTGATATTTCAGATAACAAGTTTTTAACCGGGCCTCCACGGATCCCCATTCGCCTTGCCGATTAGTTCCTGTTAGCGACGAGCTTTGCTTTTTTTTATCGTACAGAGTCTCCTTTTTGTTGTTCTGTACTCTGCCATTGGGGTACATGTCTCCTCCCAGGCATTTAAACGTTGTCCAAAACAGTGGGGCGTATGGCAGTCCTTCCGTAGCACGGTAATTTTTTCAACTACTAATGCATAGAAGGATAGTCAAGGGCTTGGCGTCCTGGACATGGAAGTTCACAACTAAATTTAAGACAATGTCAGATCCAATGGCAACACCTCTCGAAATATCCTCCAGCTCGCACGAAACTTACAACGGGAATGCTTCTTTCATAGCCTGTTCGCGTAGAGAACGCGTCCTTCGCCAGAAAGTTACCGTGGATCCACCATTGAATCTAATGGACCCTGTACCTTCCCCTCTGGAGCCTGAATGAGTCATGCCCCATCAAATGCTTTGAAGTCACCAACCCAGATCCGTCCCTCCGCGCCTAACGCTGCGTCCTCAAGGACACCAAGCCTGTGTCCGAAATCCAGCATCCTGTCATACGGCGTTACATAAGCACCTAAAAGTGGTATCGCTAAACACCGCCAACCTTGGCCAAGAACCCGAAATCAGACGCTGTCCTAAGCCCGGATGATAGTAGTCGCTGATAAGCCGAAATACCATAAAGCTGGGTTCTTGCTCCGGTGTTGTTCATTGGTCAGCTTATATCTCTGCAGCATTAACAACTCGTGTGCGGTTGCATTCCGCTGCATGCTAGACCTTCCGGACACCGTCCCGAGTATGCAAAATATACAACATTCTCAAAGGATGAGCCACGATCCCTGCGGAGAACACAACTCACCTTTCCGTTGCGGTCGCGTTTGTGGCATACTGCCCTTCAATCAGAACCCCAGCATGTTGCACATGTGGGTCTATAGTCTCAGTATCTAATAGGGTAGGGTATCTAATGATAGGAGCTACCTAAATTCGTTCCCTACATACTACCCAACCAGTTTGGTTTTCCTACTGTTAACAAATATCCTCGCGCATTGCTCGGCGACTTCCACGACAGCAGGTTTTTTATCATCATCAACAGTGCAACAACCGGTGTCCGGTCTAAGCCTGCTTTAATAAAGAACTCCAGACATTTCGGTTTTGCGCCGAGGTCCACCAAGCTGCCTGGCGTCCTGGCCTACGCCAATGTTTCATCTCAGGCAGGATCTGCCACGCCTTCTTTTTCTACCATAAATATTGCCTTTGTAGACGGGCTGGATTATCCTCATCCACACGGATTAAGTCACCCGCCCAACACAACCTATTGAACCGGATTTTATCCACAACCGAACTGTCATGGAATCGCAGCAAGCTTTTGCTCTCGAGAATTGGCAGACGTGATACATAACCGAACAGTGCATACCTCTGGATATTCACTCTTGATGGGGTCTTCTGCCTTGGTCTTGTAACATAGACTCTAGGCTAAAAATCCAAAACCTTCTTTCCCAACACCTTTTGACCGCTCTACAAAGGACTCCGCCACCATGTCTTCGGGCTTAATTTTATATTGGATCCTGCTGAGAGCTTCCTCAATGGTCTGGCCTTCAGTCAGTTTAATGAATCGGCAATCCAATCCTCCTTTGTTTACTTACCTTTTCCATTGGTTCTCCACCATTTGTATCCGGTTTGGCTTTAGTCAGAGAGTTTTCAAATGGAGCAATTGTTCTTTTCCCTTTCCTTCTTTTTTTGAGCCTTAGAGACTACACGAGTAAATTTCCTTCAAATGCATCGTCCACTTTTCACATTTTCCCCAGTTCGATTTGCAACGGACTATTTGTGGTCCGCTTGGTGCTTATGGTACTCTTAGCAGCTAGTGCAGTTGCTTTTCGAGCATCTTCTGTTGCTGTCCGTGTCCGTCTGTAGAAAGAAATATGGTCCAGGATTTTTTGCAGCTCCATCAGTCCGCTTTTCAAGTCTTTTCTGACACTTTTTCTGGAAGGATGATGCAGACCTCAACTCTCGTGCATTTCCTAATAAGTGATTCCTTTTCAGCTCTCGCAAGTCCAGGCGACTACCCTGCCACCCGGCTTATATCCAAAGCCATCTCTCCAGTTTTATAAATTTTCTTTGGGCTTCTTTGAGGAACAGAGGCATTTCATTGTACTATGGTTGCCGTGCCCACCACATTACTTTACCAGAGTTCCTCCATATTTGACCATGCGGTTCCCAATTGCTCGCCAGATGTTTCAGATCTTGATACCCCTTTGGCTACGCGTTATAGTGACCGACACATTTTCATACTATACCCAAACAGAGGCAACTCTTTCACCTTCTCTACTATCTCTCCAGTTTTATTAATTTTATTCCCCAGGGAAATAATACAAGCACATTATGCTGAAGGGAGCGGGCTGTAATAATCCGGAAGGGGTGTGTCAAATCCCCTACCCCAGTTCCCTGAAGCCTTATCCACGCTTGACTGATCCCAGAACTGACGGACGAATCAAGGCTCAGTCGAGTCGACACGAGCTTCTAACACCACTTCAATGCAACCCACACGACTAGAGTTCTGAAGGGGCTAGCCTCTGATACACGTCACAACTACCACCTTGGCAAGCTAAACTCTCATCACCCCATCCACCCGGGAAAAGCTGTCCACGCTTCCGAGGAGTCCCAGAGTACCCCAACATGCATGGATCACCAGCGGTTCGCTCGTCGCCAAAGATCATTCGCAAGACTACTTCCCTGGACATAGGTATAATGTCAGATATGGGATCAGAACCACTTAATTGGACGCCGCGGGAACAGCCCTCTCCGTGAATTACCCTTCTTAGCTATTAAATGAGATTAAATACCCGCAATTGCTAAGCACTTTGTTAGTACCAACTTCTTCAAAATTTTACTCAACTCTCTTTATCACTTCCTACCAAACCCACTATCTTATCTGCAATAATTGTTTAGAACAACGCATGGTTCGAATATGATTAAAACTTTCCGACTAAAGTCTTCCAGACTTCTTGCTCCTTCACCCCATTGGAAAAAGTTTTGTGCAAATGATGATGACGATGATGATGACCAAGGTCCAGTTACGAAGCCAGAAAGCCAAGAGCCAGTATAGGGTCCTGGAATGGACAACAACGTTCATGTCCCATGCCCAACTATTACAATATATTATCGTAGTTGGGAGTCATAAAGTTTCGTTCGAGACAATTGCCTTGGATTGTCGAAGCAGAAGAATATAATATTCTGAAGTTTTGCCTAAGTTGGCTGTTTGTTGCTGACTTTTGTGGAAAAGATTCGTTTTTGCATTTCATGCTGAAAGATTCCTCTGCGTCGTAGTGGGAGATAGAGGTTCCACTTAAGTTTCTTCAAATAAATTAGTCCGGGGTCAAGTTAAATATTTCAGTTTGAAAACTGTGTCTCGAAAGTTGTGGCAACTTTGAGTCTGTCTGAGCCCCTTTCAGAGAGAATAACATTGTATTTCTCATATGCAGCAGTAAAATCGAGGCTTATTAAAACTTGGCGAAAACACTGATGCTACAGGTCACAGCCCTGTGTGAGATTCACGCCCACTGAAACCATCTCCACTTCCTCCTTCCGCGAAACCTGCACTTGCTTTTAGCGCGAACAAGAGATCCACTTTCTGAGATGTTAGTCTTCAGCTGACATTTCCGTCAAGGCCTTTTAGGTAGGCATCAGCTTTGGCCTTTTTTTGGTATCTCAACAAATAACGGATTCCTCGCTCTGGAGATAACAGCTGCTTCTAGTCGAATTCGCACCTTTAGTTTCTACTTCCCTTTTTTATTTACGACGGTCCATCCACCGTTTTCACTCCGCTTGGGTTCCCGCCTTTCAAACTTTTAGTTCCGTTTTCTGGTAGGACCAGAATGCCTACTGATTCCCTAGGGATTTACCCTTTTTTTTCGTACTGTTTTATTTGGCCATAGAAAAATGGTGTTGCAATTGGTGTCACTTAGATCGCCTGTGACACTATTAGGGCAGCAGTTTTCAGCTTTTCCCTGGGGCCCCCTACTTCCACCTGCGGCCTGTTGTTATAAAGGACCTTAACGACTCATGCCATATTTTTTATGGCTTGATGCATATTGTCATTGCTTTTAATAAACTGGGACAACTCGATTCAAGCTGCATAAAGGTTAATTCCTTCGGACCCTTTTCAGCTTTATGTTGAATTTTCAATTTGGCAAGCTCTCCCTGACTGCGACCATTTCGTGGACCTGGATTATTTCCGGCGGCGGCCCCTTTTGAACAAATGCGGTGGAAGTGGAGGTTTAAAAAAACCTTCGTCGACCAACGATCTCTTTCCACTCCATCATTCTTTCCCTTCTTTACTAGTATCCTTGTGCTTCTTTTGAACACCTTCTTCTCCAAATTTAAATAACTTGTTATCCAGCACCGGGGCACTACACCTCGAGGAATGTCAACGATCAGGAGCCCAAAAGCCGAAGGTATTGAAGTTCCGTTGTCCTTCACCGTAAATTTCCTCCTTCTCTCGTCTTCCATTGCGGTTTTGTGTTCTGAGTTTCCTTTCGATAGGCATTTGGTCCATACACCTGTGATAAGCAAACACATACAGCACGTACAATCTGAAACAAAAATACAAGAACACATCTTTACACACCAATAGGTGTGCCCCTATCAGCCACCTGGAGTTACCCCTGTTGAAAAGTCCAGCAACTTTTGACAGATGTATCTGTCTGTGATCAAACACACCCGATTAATTTAGAGACGATTATACATATTAGTAGGAGATTTGGTGAAAGGGTTATCATGTCACGTTGAATTTAAGGCCCCCTCTCCCTAATGAGCAATTTAGGCCATATTACTCTTTTAGGTATCACTGTTTTCTTTATATTAATCCCGATCCATACTTCTGCAGTTCCTTTTTGGAGCTTCACCTCCTCGACATGCGTTGTGACCGATGGCTGTGACTTTGGCTATTTTGTTCAGTTTTCCTTTCTTCAGTGAGTACCTTTTACCCTTTAGCGTTTTGGTCCAAAAAAGCTCGACAAGTACCAAGGCGTGCTAATACCCCTGAAGGTTTGCAGAAAAGGCGTACCACCTTCTGCACTTTGTTCACAAAAAACTAAACTTGTCGGGTTCTCTGGCGTCGACTACCGGAAAAACAGCACCACCTCGCCTCTCAATTTATAACCTCTTGAACCGGCGCCGCTACCTAATCGATACAGGCATCGAAGTCTCAGTTCTCCCCTCATCCCGGAATCATATACCAACACCGCACCGCTCTCGTGGCATAAATTTCCTGGTCGCACATATAACTGCAGCAGGTAGACATGAGTCCCGGACTTCATCAAGCGCTTTTTCGGCGTTTCATTATCATGGATATCAGCACACCCTTTCTTAGGAGCAGCCTTCCTCTGCCACTAGGAATTGCTACTTGCTCTGCGCAAAATAATCCCTAATTGGCCTCACAACCTCCGTTAGGTCATCTAGAAGAATCTCAACATGGTCGCCCAACATTCTTTCGATCGTGTTTGAGGACATTGCCGATCCACGAACTCGCACACTTCTTCAAAAATACAGCAACACCACCAAGCGGAGTCTCTTCGTCCCTGTTAAACATGATGTTTACAATTACTTCAACACCACTGGCTCCACTGTCTTTTATAAGGTACATCCATTACCCCCGGAGAAGCTCGTAATTGCGCAGAAAGAGTTGTAAGCGCTACTTAAGCAGGGTATTTGCAGGCCTCCAGGCTGCTGTTGGTCTCCGGCACTTTATATGTTCCCTAAACCCGAATGGCGAATGGAGACCATGTGGCAATTACAAGTATCTCGATGCCCAGACGATTCCAAACTGAAAACCCATTCAACTCATCCACAATTTTGCGCACTCAATCGCAAATTGCCATATTTTTGCAACCTTGTATAATACTTATGCAAGCATATCACTAAACTTCTGTGGACATTCCAAAAACAGCAAAACGCACATCTTTCGGACTCTTCGAATTCAATAGAATGACTTTTGAACTGTGAGATTCCTTGGCCACCTAATTACCCCTGAAAGCGTCCAACCTGTGCACGCGATTTTAAGCTTTGCGCTTCCGGAAACAGTTAGAGATCTGGGACGGTTGTTGGGCATGTTAACATAAACTTCTACCGTTCTTTCTCGCCCGAGGCTGTCCACCACCAATCAATCCTTAACGCTTACTTGTCTAGGCCGAAGACCAAACACTCCGGCCTGATTGCGGTGTTCAAACGTTTAAAACCACCAAGCAACAGCTGTCTGTAGAAGCTTTACTTCTGACTTTCCCTCAGCAAAATGCAACCTAAGCCGTATTTATCGATGCCCTAGACATCGCCGTAGGTACCACCTCCCCCCGGAGTGTTTACCAAATCTAACAGCGGTTGAGCTCCTAAACTAACTAAATTACAGCACTTACGATCATGAGTTATTAGCCGCATTCCTCACAATTACATACTTCCGATATTCCCATGAAGACAGGTCGTTCACAGTGCTTACACCATAAGCCCCTCACCTTTGCTTTGACTGGCAAAGCGCCCCTCGATAACTTCGGCACCTCAGCCTTATCAGTCAGTACACTTCCGGCAATCACCACGTGTCTGGAAAAGGTAACGTAGTTGCTGACGCTTTATCACAGAGGTCAAGATCTCAGCCACCGTTAACTTTCCAGCAATCGTGGAGGCCCAGAAGGATGACGTAGTTCCTTACAGCCTTAGAACTAACTCCAAATACTCCTTTAGAGAGTTTTCTATCTTCGGCCCAGCGTACATTCACTGAGAGGATTCAGACAATGAACCAAGGCCATATATTCTGATCGATGTCCGAAAGGAAGTATTTCACGCCGCTCAGGACTAGAGCACTCAGGCATCGAAAAAACGAATCGGTTAACTACCTCAAACACTGCCTCACAATCATCGGTATCTTGAGGTGATGCCTATGAAACATATTTCTGTACAATTCTGTGCCGAGGCCCTCTGGAAATAATGGATTCCACGCTTCAATGTGCTAGCAGTTATAATCACCGACCAGGGAATACAGTTTGACTCCTCCCTCTTCTCCGAGTTAGGGAAACTGTTCGGCTTCAAATGTCGCCCGACAACAGCATATCGCCCACAATCCAATTGGATGTTTGAAAGATGATACATGACGCTGAAGGCTGCTATAAAGGCCAAAGACAACCTTTCTTGGTCGCAAGTCAATAGGGCAGTCAATCGCGAAGAATTTGTTGCAAGTCCCGTGGAGCTGGTATACGGGAGTAACCCGACCCTCCCCAGCGACCCTGTCCCCATCATGAGGTCATGTCTCAACTCCTCCCAATTACTGCGTCTGCTCAAGGAGCAGTGAGGAAACTGAAGCCACTACCACCCACGCAAAAAACGTGGCTGATCTACCCAGGGCCTCGACTCCTACTCGCATGTCCCGGAGGCCGATGCAGCCACCACACAAGGGCTTCTTTGAAGTTCTCGAGCGAACCTTCCCCCCCCCCCCCCCCCACAAAACACACACATTGTTTCTGCCTAGCCGTCGGAAGCACACCTAATAGGAGTCTAAAGCCTTAACTCCCGGAAGAAATCACAACCATGAAGAGGGGCGCACTACATGTCTATTTTGACTTGCCACAGACGGGCTGAGGAAGACATTACAGTCAAAGAGGGTTCTGCTTTCCTTCTCCCAAATGCCCCAGGCATCGGTATTACGAACCCCTGCACCGTAAGTCCCGTTGTCCTTTCTTCTACTTCATTGGTTTATTGTTCTGGGTACTCTCCCCCCAACCATTTTGATCCATGGGTGGATATTTTCCTCCCATCCACCCAACCATACACGCACAGTTCCCGATACTTAGATGTGCATATGCATACGCATCCCCCAAGCATTCCCTTATCCCGACGAAGAGACATACCTGATGGAATGAATCTAACATTTCGCATATATCTCCAGACGTCCCGGTCCTTGTGTCACACGCACTTTGTTCGGAATAGGTTAGACCTAATAATGCCGAATTGAGTGGAATCTTAGAACCGTGAACCTCAATGCAGGCAGTTTTCCCCACTATTTAACTTGAATTTTGCTAACTTTTTTCGAAGTCAAGTGCAAGTTGCTGGAAATAGTCAATTACCCAAACTTTTTAAGGAATAAATTTGTGCGTCATCCTGGAACTACTTTAGCTTTCCTTTGTGCCAGTTCTACAGACGCTTCCTCCATTTTCATCAAATTCGTCACCTTTGGAAGTGACTGAACTCCCTTAGGAAGTTCGACAAGTCCGACTAATTTACAATCCAACATTGTTTATGCTCAATCAGTAAAGAACACCACAAGAAGAAGCACAGGTAAGCTAGGTAAACTATACTAAGAAAGTTTGGCTAATTACCGACCAAACTGAATGGGATGGTAATTGCTTTCTACAAAGAGCTTCTGAAAACTATTAGGTTTTCACTAACAAATAAGTTCTTCTAAGTTTCTCGTACCGTTTGAGTGCTGAAACCCTAAGTGTAACCTTTAAGACTACACCGTGTCTCTTGGATGCACTCACTTAAGCAAACGCAACTACTAACCTTTACTTCCTCTCACGAGCCCAGTAAAAACAATGAAAATTCATCCCCCAAAAAAATGTGATAGGTGACAAACTCATGTGTGTGATACGGGGACGAACAACAAGTTGAATTAATCTAACCCCTATCCTAGCCCGCTTCTACTATCATCACCATCTCCCTATCCCTACCCTTGCTAATATCCTAGATTGCTCTAAGCCTGTCCCATTCTTGGCGGTTGTGGCAAAATGAAAAGTATTTTGCAGTCATGGCACGTTTGGGATTAATTTCGTCACCCTCAGGTGAAGGGAATTTACACGAGATGCTTTTCGCCTTTTTAGATACCTTTTTGTTATCCTTTTCAACGAACACATATCTCTTTTCCATCCTGACGAGTAGTATGAAGTCCCACACATATGTGCATGCTGGACGATTATTATCCAGACAAATAGAAGCTTCAAGGACTACCTACAGTTTGCTGGTGCGATGTTAAGTTGTCTAGTTTCTAAATGCCACCCCAGGAACTGGTTTGATTCATGCTATCTTGGGATGAAATTTACTTTTTGGTTATGTTGATGTGATCTAAAGATAGTGGCATATGTTAAGTGGGACCACGGAGACTCAGAAAAGGACCACGATGATAAATGATGAAAGAAGTGGAAGAATCAAAGCTAGGCCTTCCTTTCCTTTTCTAATCGTTTGATTTGGGACCTGTTTGAGTACAGGCAGGAAATACAATCGAAGAAATTGGTGTGCCTTCAACCCCACTTCTGAAGACTAACGAAAAGAAGGAGAACAGAAATTAAGGATTTTAAAACATGGCTCCCTATCCAATGGTACCAAATTAATTTAGGAAGAAATTGTGGAGAAACAGAACCCAAAAGGGGGCCAATTTTATTACAGGTGCCATGACAATAAATACTACGGATAAAGGCTGATATCATAAGTCGTTGTGGAATTTGAAGAAGGGGTCTCTTGGTTACCCCTTTCAGCAACAACGCTTTGGTTTCCAGTGTTGACCCGTCTTCCAATAGAATGTATAGGTTTCCCGGCTAGAAAACCTTTTCCGCTGAAAAGATCTCGCAGAATACCGTGGCCGGTTTTTAGACATACCAGTGTCCTCATTTTTTAAGGTTTTATTGAAAACGAAATAAAGAAGGTGTTATAGTAAGAGCCTGCCATGTCCATCAGTCAACATTTATCTCTTTGTTGTTTATTGTGCTCAGTTGCGTCTCTTCTCTACCCCAACAAGATTAGCTGAATCTGTAACGGCGCATTAGCCCTGGGTGACGCAAGTCACGAAGAAAAGCCATTTGCTCCATCGGTGAATACAAAGTCATCTAATGACAAAGTTCGAGTTTTGGATTTGGTGAATATGCATGTCCTGCGCCTTCCAGAAGGTATGTCATATTCCAACTTATCTTCTACGTTTCCTAATCCAGGAATGCACCCATTGATTAGCCAATGTTCCTGGAACAGTACTAGGTCCAGACCCTCAGCTTTGAATATCCGTCTGATTTTCGTCGTTGCAACTCTACTATGGTGAAGGTTTATCTGGATTACGTTCTTGAAGGTTAGCTGCAATTACCAAAAATATTCTTTCCAGGCCTTATCCTCCCGAACTTTTAAGCTTCCGATGTTGATTCATAACGCAAGGACCTCTTTTAAGACTGCGGTTTGGAAAATAGCTTCTGTTGACCATCAGTATCTAAGAGGTCCATATTCGTGATCCAGGCCAGACATGACCTTTAGCCAATCCTTAACATAGCTACAAGTGAACTGAGTCCAGATAGAGTTTTTACGTATTCGCTTTATATGTTATCCAGCACTCAACTCGTCTTCCAGGTACTTTTCTAGCACTAAGGATATCTTCAAAGGGGCTACCGATTCCCTATAGATTGTAGGTGGTTTTGATCCACCGAATCTTGCCTAGGGTGCGTTTTCGCTTCTTGGTCATTTGAAGAAGATTTTGGTATCGTGAACCGGAGAATTCTAAGCTTCCCTTTTTCACTAGATTCAGATTTTAATTGTCAGTTGCACTAATCCGGTGGTCGGTATTGCCTTCCGAAATAGCATTCGAACACCGCATGGCATGCGAACTCTCCTCTCGGATTTTCTCACCGGTTATTGATAAAGGACATTTATACACTCACCAGCTCACCCATCGAAAAAATATTTTCTAGGAGGATCAATGCTTACAATCGATATTCTAGGAATCTTTGAGTTCTAACGACGCAATGGAGACAGATTAGCAGCAGTCGCCATTGCAGCCGTCGGATTTAAGAAACAGGCAAATTGTCAAGGCTTTGTGCAAGCCGCAAGCAGATCAAATCGAATTTTGACGCAAATGGGATATGGCTTAGTCGTATCAATCCTAGACCCGTAAATTATCCAGGAACTGGCAGACGTACCCCTTGCTCCTTCGGCAATCCGAAAGTATGAACCCCTGAAGGCTCACCAATTCAACGAAGAGCCAACTGTGTACATTGAATCATGGACTTAAAACTGTACGATCAAAGGTCGTAGTATCCCCTACGACAGGTACGACGTACCCTGGCAAGGCAATCAGGGAAGACAAGCTCTTGTCAATCATTAGCAGCCTCTCAAAAGCGGTAAAACCCTAGTCACCTGGCTGTAGATCTGCGTGGACTTTTCCAAAACAACGTCAATCTGGTGCGGCATTACTACACGTTTGATAATCAAGCGCAATAATGCAGTTGCCTCTCGTCCTACCAGCAAACCGAACAGAGTTACATCTAACTCCGTCAGCAGAGGTTAGTACCACGTTACCAGCGGAAAATCATCGCATATAGAATTTCTCATTGATTTGGGATTTGTTATTTGGCTACTACTGAGATCTTTACTTTAACGAAGGCAGTACAGTCAACATCTCACCAATTTATACCTTCAACTCACATGTTTTAACCCTCCGACTTTACCCCTGTCGGTCTAATATGTAGGAGAGCCATTATTAACGCACATTTTCTGGCTAGTTTCCGCTTTTAGAGCGCTCGCGTAGGCTCATTAGCGGTCATCTAAAGCAGCAATTCAGCAGAATGTCGTATGGCGCTCATCCAGCCATGGGGCAAACCGATCTACCTCCTTCCAAAGGCAGAGGGTTCATGATGAGTTTCGGATAAACGCAGACACTTAAGCGCCTGCACTACCGCTAACCAATATCCACTGGCAATAGTTAAGGACCCCCTTTGAAAGATCAGTGGCCAAGTTTTCTCAGTCGTAAATCTTCGTGAAGCATTCTACCTGGTCTTAATCGCCAAGGGATACATCGTAAAGATGCCTATCGCGACCCCTATTCGACGTCTACGAATTTACTCGATCACCAATAGTCCAATGTAACGACTATTAGCTCTCCAACGCACAATAGCCTATTTTTTAATGAGATGCTAGCTGGATGACATACTCATCTTCTCTGTTCAAGATTCTCTATCAAGCGAAACTTCACCTAAACCTCGATAAACACATCCTCGGTACGAGCCTAAACGAATGCCTAGACTGCATTTTCCCGAGGATAGAATCAAACTTTCAGCTTACAAGATCCAGACTATTGAAATTTCCCCGAACCCTGATTCTTAAGGTTCGCCATTTACTTAAATCCTTAAATTAAGTAGATGACCTACTTAAAGGTATGCCAGCCAAGTCGAAGAAAGCTCGTTCAGCGTTGATGATGGGAACAGAGGCAGCATTTCAAGGAAGCTAGTGACCGTTTTCCGCAATAGCCACGACCTTGTTCTCGCTACTAAATGTTGCAAATCGTCTCACTGGAGAGGATGGACCTCATCCAAAAGACAACGGTTGAGGAAGAGAGGCTACTCAAAAAGTGCGGGGGGGGGGGGGGGGGGGGAAATGAGGCTGCTACCATCGTCCAGCGAAATATCTCGATGCATGCTGAAAATGGGATAATGGAGATGGAGGAATTGCTGGACTCTACTGGACACCAGAATTTCAACATCCTAAGCGGAATAGGAACCTCAATGTCTCCACTAAAGCAAAGTCTAAGTCGACTACAACAATTACAATGAAAAAGAGAAGGGGCAAACAACGGTCAGGGGCCATTCTTATCAAGCCTAACAAAGCAAGATCTTTCGCGGAAGTTCTTAAAGAGGCGACAACAGCACCAAACCAGAAGACGCTGTAGTAGATGTTAATCCTATCTGGCGGACTCGAACCAGTGTTGAGCTTAGGTTGGGGACCGATAAGAGCATAGAATCTATGTGTACCCTTGAAGTAAGCGATCTGGATTTTCTCACAAATATGGAAGACGTGAAGGAAGCGATAAAAAGGGGTTACCCAAATGTGAGAAACCTTAAGGTTGGAGTTACGTCTTTCAACTCCAGAGTACGAAAATTGACTATTGTCACTGTCCCTGAGAAGACAGCGACCCAACTTCTCCATTGCGGGAAAAATAAAGACCGGACGGATCATTTACCGAATAAGACGAAGGGCGGTTCCAACCCGCTGTTTTAAATGCTGGGTATTCCAACATATAGCAGGGGCTTGCAAGGGCCAGGGCAGGCGCGGCTTATGTTACAAGTGTGGCGAACCAGCTACAAAGCGGAGATGTGGCCCATGTTCTCGGTTCCGGACGGTGCTAGGTCTTCAAAGAAGAATTACAGACAGCGAAAAGCCAAACATCATGATCCACATCCTACTAGCAAACATGCATAGGAGTGCAAATGCTCACGACCTGATGGGGTAGTTAGTGCAAGAAAGAAAAGCTGACTTGTTGCTTCTCAGCGAACAGTACCAAGATAGGAGCTCACCATTGTGGTATGCCGATATATCTGCTGTCATCTGGGTGAGAGGCTCTATTTACTTACGAATTGGACCCATGGTCGAAGAGATGGCTTCGTTTGGGTTCATTATGCGGAAATGGCATTTTTCAGCGTTTACTTCACACCGAACAAATCTATGCAAGTTTTTCATAAACTGAAAGACAAGATTAGAAACACGAAAGGGAAAACTCTAGTCAGAAGAGACTTTAACGACTGAACTGAATTTTGAGGCACATGTGGTAAATTTTGGAGATCGTTTACTGCGGAGGCCTTAGTATCAGCGGTCCAACGATGAACGGTACTGGTAGATTTCACGGCCAGTGATTATCAGTACATTTCCTTCGACGTGACAAACGGCCCTCCCCAATGTTCTGTCTTTCGTCAAACGCTTACCGGGTGGAACATCGGGAAAATCCAAAAATTTGTCGAAGCTCTCGAAATTAACAGGCAGAAAGCACCCTGCTGGCGGGGACTAAACAACGATGTTAACAGAGACCCATGGGGCTTTGGGTGAAAGCTGGTCACTAAAAAACTCGGAGCCCATCGGTGATCCTGTTCTATGGAAGAAGTGAAGATGGAAGAAATTTTGCAGGCTCGTTTTCCTGTCCGTCCCATCCGAACTGACACTGTTTATGAAGAAGTGAGTACTGAGCAATGCCCACTCTTCACTGCAAAGGAACTAGAGGAGGCGGTCCTGTCCATGGAGGACAAAAAGTACCGGGACCGGACGGTATTCCTAGCGAGGTGTTGAAACTCGTACAACACAACCTGGATTTGCTGCTCGGCGCATTCAACGCATGTTTGACAGAGGGTGTTTTCCCCTCCCGTTGAAAGCTTGCAAGATTTATGCTGATAAGCAAGAACAAAGTGATACGTCAGCGTAATGTCTGCTCAGTATGTTGGAGATAGCTTAGAAGCTGCTTGAGAAGCTCATCAAGCTACGACTGACTGACGCAACATGTGCTGCGGGAGACTACTCGCCAACATAATATGGTTTTAGAGCGGGGCGACCCATAATTGATGCCCTTGAGGACCACTATCGACGAGTGGTGCTCCTCCATAGACGCAAGAAACTCTGCGAGACCCGTGAAGGACACCGCAGAACGCAGGTAACTTCGAGGACAGCTCAGGGATCTATCCTTGGTCCAGACCTTCGAAATGCTCAAGATACCCGTTGCGAATACGCGAATTATGGTTACCCCACGCATCATTGAACAAGCTCAGCGCTCACTGGGAATGGTGACGCAAGAAGTAAGCAAATAAATGGCTGGACATAAACTCTCCTTAGCTCTGAAGAAGACTGAAGTCTGTGCTGACCAAGATGGCGGTTTCCATAGAGCCTGTCACCTTATTCATCTGCCAAAGATGGGAGTGCCAGCGCCATTACCTCTCGATTGAAGGGCATCCTCGGACACCGTAACAGAGGCCATCCTACAGAGCGAGGACACGTGAAGTCGAGCGACGCGACCCCAATACCCAACCAACAATCTTCAATAATAACTGAGGCTCTATTCGCACAATTCACCATCGCTTTCTGCTCGCTGCTGTCTTTTACCTAGAACCAGGACGCACGATTTGAATCAGCAGCGTTCACTGAGCTCACCAAACTCCTGGGTGCTAATCGGATACGGGGGACCATAAACCACCCGCAATCGAATAGCATTGTCAAGAGGTTTCAGTACACATTAAAAACGACTCTCAGATTCGATAGCTATGTACCATGGTCAGCACTATTGCCAACGGTTCTCCTCGGCCTTTGAATTACACCCAAGGAGGATTGACAGACCTCCTCATCCGAAACGCTTTTCGGTACTACACGCTGCAGAGACTCGTTCCTTAACGGCCAACTGGGATGCATATTCCGGTTCGTCGTCCAACTAAAGACGTCGTTTGTATATTGAATTAGTTCGAGGATCAGATTTTTCAGTGTTTATAATAAGAGGGGATATAGCTGGGATATCCACCAACATGCAAAAAGAGACTCCAAACATCTAGCCTACATTAAAACACGTAATGGGTATAAATTGAGGGGTGGAATTCTCATAACAAATTCTCCTAAAAAACGCTATGACATCCATCTAATCAAAGAAAACTTTTCTCCCATAAATACCCAATGATATGGACAGTTTTGGGCACTCAAATCTACTAAAACTCTAAATTGCAGGACGTTTGAAACTTTGTGAGGGCTTCAAGGCAATTTGCGAAATAACCATAGCAGCTACATGAGCTATCACTCGAAACAGAATCGAAAAGCGTTCGTGATACCTTCATCAAACTCCAAGGCTACACAGAACATAACCCGCCAACTCCTTCAAAACACCAAAACCTAATCGTACACCATTTAAAAGGCCCCACAGGTAAATGTGGTCCTATTGCATCCTCATCCTTTCAAAAAATGTCCAACCCTCAACCATCGTCCTCACACATGTCGTCACTTTTCTGTCTCGTCCTCATATATCCTTGTCACATGTTTTCCCGTTTAACCGAGAAAATTTATGAAGAACTATAAATCTGTTTTGTGTAGCTAAATTGAAGTTTTTGTCAGAGGACATCATTCACCATCGCATGGATCGACTAGTCGAACTGACGCTGGGCGCAATTACGTTTCCGAGCACTTTCCTTCAATTATACACCAGCATTGATTGCTCTCCAACGTATGAAAGCTGTCTCCTCGGAAAGGATGTTGCTGTATCATATTCAGAGAAATTTCAAGGATGCCCGTTTCAGCTCAGTGCATGGGGGATGCTGGTTTGATAAACGTGTGCAGTGTTTAACATGTACAGGGAGGGGGTAAGTTGTTATGGCTGGAGATGGATTTACAGATCAGATAGCAAGGATTCGATGGGTTACTTGCAAATCTCTCATGGATCAGTACATGAGGATGGCTCGTTTGGATCTGATTACCATCTGTAATTTCGGTAGTTGTGACGAGACACTCTCTGGGGATTCTGCTCTTCTTGCTAGGATTCAGACTGTCAAGCCTCCATCATATTTCGGTTTTTGAATAGATGTCTAGACACTTCTTTGTGGCTAATCGAGATGCGTTTGGCAATGTCCTTTCTGGAGCTTGTGCACACTTGTATATCCTTATATGTCGCATGAACATGATGTATGATATCAGTTTTAGCCTTGCGTCTGGTATTAAATGCATTCACCTATTTTGAACAAGTGTCAGACATTGTCCTAGAATATGTACGGAGGTTTTATCGCCCTTCCCAAAGAATCTGCATTGAGTGTTCAGAAATATCCCTAGCCTCCCCAGTTGGCAGTTTAGCCTGGAGTGACCAGTGAATATTCCCACGATAATTCAAAGGCTCTTCTTGGGGAGGTCCAAACAATCCTGTAAGTACTTTGGTTCATATGTCCCCATTAGCAGTCTGGGCTGCTCCATTCCTAGTAAGTTCACCCGCATAACTTCCCTAACCATTCCTCTTCTTTCGTTATTGTCATGGCCCTGAACTCCTTCCTGATTCCGAAGAGGGGTTTTGGTTTGTTTAGTGACGCTTTTGCTCTCTTACTGGCTGCCCAATTGCCTTTTAATCCAAAGTGCCCAAATCTTATTGTCAAAGCCAAACTTATTAAATTTTCAGTTAGAGTTCACCTGTTTGGGCCTAAGTGCCTTAGTAGTTGCCTAGCTGTCAGTTAGAATCGCAATATTCTGTCTCCTAGAATAAGATTGGAGATTAATGTAGACACGTCTACCTATGTCGTATGTTTCTATTTGAAATACTATACACTGGTCTGGTCCCATTGAAGTATGTTTTCCTTGGACCACCCGCCGCTTCCACTACAGGGGACGCTTTAGTACACAAAGTAATCAATTACTGGTTCAAGCCGTACACCCTTGAAACTCTCTCTCAGTCTGCCCTGGTAGGTAGGACCGCTGGACGCATCGAGTTGTGACACGGAATTCGGTTGTACGCCAGCCGCCACGGTACCTCCGCGTCAGTGATGGAGTCGCATATTCAATGTAGGGATTCTCAGCGCATCAGACTCTCTTTTCGACTTTCAGATGAAAGGCGAAGCGTAAAAGAAAGTAACGTCGAAGTCTGAGGTCGGGACTAAATTCAGCTATGCCATACGTACTAATGTATCAACGAGCCGTTTACTGCTGTGAGTTCGTATGGGGACTTTCCGCATCTTTGACTAGCGTTCATGAGTGGAATGACGCAAATGTCAGCAGCTGTATCGGGAAGGATGTTGCAAAGGAGCCTGAGGTTCATCGACCCTGCACTGGGGAAGATGCTAACAGGATCCCAAGCCAAGGTGGAAGAGCATACGCCAAGAACTGCGTGGCCTATGGGGAGCTTGATCTTTGGTATGCGAACTCTGAATACCCTGGGCACCTTCAGTTTCAAATAAGACCCTTATCCTGGTGACCATGCTAACCAGGGTGGACTTTCTTCCCTGATCAATCGTGGGACCAAGTCATGGACTTAATTAATAAAAATAAAAAACCGATAATAGAAGTCAGGAGACAGTAGCCGTCGAGAGCAGAACATTCCAGTCCTAGCGCGGCTGTGCTGGAACCAACCGCAGGAACCTCCCGAAGTGAGGCGGTAGACGAACTAATGGTCTCCAGCTTGGAATCCATCGCCGTCAAGCTGGGTGGAGCAAGTACCAGCCATAGTACTCCTAATTCAAAATCGTCAACGTCGGGGCCCCTCAAAAGAAAAGACCGACAAGAATGTTGGTCACCAGAAACCAGCTAAGACGTGAAAGTCACTGGAGTCCTGCTCGAGAGCCAATATCAGAAAATCATGCATGCAGAAACATTGCTAAGAATAAGGAGGCCGGTACTGTCGACGACCGGGATGAAAAGGACCTCGTTAAATACCAAGCGATTGATGAGGAATATAATAGCAAACGCCTGGTTGATGAGCAAAACGCGAAGCCCATCAATCTCAAACGCAATAGATCTCAAGACGAGGTCGAGCAGAAACATACGCGGAGCAGAGTGTGCAATAGCTCGGGCGTTAAACAACGCCTGTATACAAGTAAACATCAACAGCGAGCCGACGAGTTACGAACTGCCAAACCCTTCAGAGATGTGGCCAGGAGTCACTTACGTGTGGCACTTGGAAATGGCAATTCCGCCAACCACAAACTAGCACCGGAGGCCGTATAAACAGAGAATGCCTGGAGGCACTGGAAAAGGTAGACTACGAAGTGCCGTTCGAAGTTAGGAACGCAAAGGTGAAAGTCTTCCACTCTTCAAAACCGGAGGTCGGCCTGGAAATAAGGATCGATGTTCCGACGGGGTCTGACGAACCCCCCATGGAAGCAGATCATGCTGAGGGTAGTGCAGATAAATCTGTAGCACTCGGAGTGCGTCTCAGCTAATCTGTTTGTCTTTCTCTTAGAAGAAGGCATCGAATCGCACTGGTAGAGGAGACCTAGATCGGATGCGCCTGAAGCATCAAAGGGTTCCAAAGCAAATATTATAATTTACGCCTACAGCACAGGAAACGCTCAGGACAGACTTAAAGAATGTAGGAAGAGACTGCACGCTTTTCTGTGTCGGGAGCTGAATTCCACCGACCTAGTCGTGATCAAACTGGAGCAAAAGGGGGAGAAAACGTGTATATTTCCTCGCCTTACGTGGCTCAAGACTGAATCAGCTCCTTCGAAATAACCGCAACATTTACGAACACTATAGCTGCAAAGAAAGTCAAAACAACGCCAACGCAAGGTATATGCTTTGGGGCAGCTCGGAAAGCAACGAAAGCGGGTAGTCATTCTTTAATTTCATTATTAATACACATCTATCCGTGTGTAACAGGGGCATCACAAAAACCTTCCATTTTCTCAGGTCCTTGATATCACCCTACTAATCGACAATGGAAAGCTTACAGTGGAGAACTGAAAAGTGTCTGACCAGAGATCCTTCTCAGATCATAGTTAGATGCTTTTCAGCCTAGATTTCCCCGCAGAGGTCTCCAAACCTTTCAGGAAGGTCGACTGGGGGAAATTTGGTCAAGTTCTCAGGAGCGAACTCTCCGAAGCGTAAATTAACAAGATTAGCACGACAGACGAATTGAAGTCAAAAGTCGAGGCTTTGGAAAAGGCATTCTATACCGCCCTTAAAGTCTCGTGCCCTGCTAAATACAGCGTGAAAATATTGCCACCATGGTGGAATGAAGATCTGTCCAGCCTCAGGAAGCTGACCAGGGGGAGCTTAAACGTTTGGTGGACGTATAAATATTGGCATCCATTCAAGAACCACCCGAAGGAGTACAAGTCAGCCATCAACACTGCTAAGAGGTGGTGCTGGTTGGCCTATTGTTGCAACATTGAAAGTAGCAACGAATCTACAAGGCAGATTCTGTCCAAGGAACAAAGGAACCCATAATAATAATAATAATCGTTGGCGCAACAATCTATATTGGATCAGGGCCTTGAAGTGTGTTAGAGCACTTCATTCAAGACCGTAACGGTACACTAGGAGGCAATGTGGTCAGCATTGCGCTCGCCCGAGATTATTACCCTGATTTGACTCAGGTACTCATTCACAGCTGAGTCGACTGGTATCCGACGTCAAATCACGATGCAAATTCCACTGCCACCAGTGAGATTTGAACCGCGACCTTCCGTATGACAGCCTAGTGCTCTAACCACTGAGCTATCCGGAACCCATCCTTTCTTAAAAAGTCGGAATACTGCTAGGCAGAATCTTCTGGTGAAACCTTGAAACTGCTGGTTCAGACGCACTTTTCAGCCAGCGAGGAGGACTATGAGTCCAACCCTTGCTTGAAGGGAACGCACCCGCTCCAACCTTGCGAGACTACTAAATCGGTAATTACCGAGGATAAGATCGGCTGGACCATAAACAGCTTCTCCGCACATAAATCTCCAGGCCCAGATGGAATAATGCCAGTCAGGATGCAGAAGCAGCAGGAAAGGATTGTGCCATGGCTTATCGGGATTTAGCGGAGCAGCACCTCTTTGGGATACATACAACACTCTTGAAAGCGCGCACGAGTAGTTTTCATACCGAAAGCTGGCAGGCACGGCCATAAGTCCGCGAAGTGCTTTCGACTGATCATGCTAACTTCTTTCGTGCTGAAGACCCAATAGTGCATTCCGCACATCTACTTAAGAACAACTGTGGAGAGAACCTCTTTCTCTAAGTCTCAGCATATTCACCTCAAAGGCAGATCCACAGCTAGGCGCCCTCCACGAGGTAATTGGTACTGTCAGCTGCCTTCTTGCACGAAATTTTACGAACATTGGTCAGGGGCCAGATGAAGGTAGTGGGGTATGCCAACGACTTGGTGATATTAGTGTCAGGGATGTTTGCCTTCATTACGTTTGACATCATCGAAGGAGCGCTGGAAAAGGTGTGCTTATGGGTTGCATGATGCGGACTGCTCTTCATCACCAAAACAGGGGTACCCGAATTCCAACAAACGCGAATAAACAATGATTGGCTCTTTCCTCCAACGTAAAATATCTGGGTTTAATCCAAAGCTAAATTGGAAATTGAATATGGAACTGCGGGTTAAGAAGGCTTGCATAGCCTTCTAAGAAATGGGGTCTTCGGCCGAGGATGGTTCTCTGGATGATGCGTCCCATTCTAATGTTTGAAAATTCAACGAACTACGTGTGCGGGCGCCAATGAGGCTCTGCAGTTCTGCCCGGCATATGCTCTCAATGTACTCCTGTACCTTCGCCCCCTAGACCTCCACAATAAATACATTGTAGCGTGCAGTGCCGGCAAACTACGTGAGTCCGGATGTTGAACAATGAAGCCCTAAGGCCATAGTAACATCCTAGACGAAGTACCTCGGAAAATCTGGGCATTCCCCACGGATTATACCATACGCAAACTGAACTTCACGAGAAACTTTGCTGTGGACTTTCTAACCAGGCAGCGTGGAAGACCGACGGCGTGTTGCAAGGCTATGACACAGTATTCTTAACCGACGCATCAAAAGGTGGTGTGTGAAGTCGATGCGGAGGTTTTCTCGAATATACACAGTGTATTCGAATAGTATGATCTCCCAAGATTCGCTAGTGTATTCCAAGCGGAAGTACCTGCGATACTGGAAGCTTTTCGATGGCTTGAGCTTGCTCCGAGCCCCAAGTCTAATATAGCCATTCTGACCGACAGCCAAGTGGCCATTAAGGCTTTGTACTCGGTGGCAATATCCTCCAGGCTGGTGGGGCAGTGCGGAAACGCGCTGAGCAATCTGGGCGGCACGCTGGAGGTTACCCTCCTCTGGATTCCCGGTCATATGAACATATAAGGGAACGAGCGGGCTGACCCACTGGCCAGACGGGGCTCTGCTCTTGGCAATCCTTCGGCGGGTACAGTCTGTGTCCCGCTGGCGAGTGTCAAGGGCGGGATCTACTCACACTACTCTGCAACCACGGACCTCAGATACCGAAGACTCACCATCAGCTGTCAAGTCAGCTGAGCTCCTGTGCCAGACGCGCACAAATGTATACCAGATTACGGTGGTCTGCACGGCTAGCTAAAGTCCGGCTACGGACACTAGATACCTCAGGACCTCAGATAGATTTCTAACTGCGAGGTGGAAGAGCTGCTTTCTTTCGTGAATACGGCCTGCCCTGAAGACCTGAGCCGGCTGGACTCTGCCTTCTTGCTCTCATAATAACAGTCTCGGTCTTAGGAGTCTGTGGTATCAAAAGGTATACCACAGCTCTAATTGGGCTCCTCGGAGCAGCCACTAATTCGTACCAACTGACCCCCTACATCTTTTTGGGTAACTAAAAAAGAAGCTTCATCAGCAAATTGACAATCAGGTACCCCCTTCCTTAGATTTACTTCCAAGAAACAATTATTCCTGTTCTCTGACGAAGGATCCTGATGTGAACTTATCTAGAAGTTATGTGATTCCCTTCTGGTTTTCTTCTCTTTAAGGAGATCATAGGTTTATGACCGCCGATATAGGAAGTATCAAGTCGTATATTGATATACACTGAGCAGAAGTAGTAGTAAGTCCTGCTCCCTAAGAGTATCCGAACAGGAATACTCAGAAAAGCAGGAGTCGTTAAATGTGCCAACATATCCTACACTGAGACTGGCTCAACTTTACCTAATATTGAGCAAAAGCCGTTCACCAAAGAAAATAATTTGTAACCTTATATAGCTTCCCCCACCCCCAAATAAACTCTCATGTCACGTAAATGACTCTAAGTCACTTCCTCCTTTCATCAGCGTCGCCATTAAGATGAATAAATACATGAAACCACGAGCTCCTATTTACATTTACTCAGCCCCATGAATTTCATATTCCTTAAAATTCAGTGTGAGAAATACCGAATGGTTGCAGCCCGCATGACACAGGACTACATCGGAAAGTGTCTGCGAACACGTCTCCATCGAGCATCCCAAGGATACACAGTAACAGACACACTGTGTCAAATTATTTAATGAAAGTTTTGTCTAGCTTAAGTACAAGGATGACATTAACGAGACGACACACAATTCACTTTACATAAATTGCGTTTGGAGAAGCCCAGGACCGTGCCAGAGTGCCAAGTACCACCGTCTCCATCTTATGCAGCCAAGAAAAGGAAACATAAATGATATGGTACGTCATTGCGGATGTGATAGTGTTTATGTGTTAACTAACGACATAATGGAAGGGAAGTGGAAGCATTGCTTGAGGAATTTCGGGTGCAGTGACATACACTTGGTGCTGGAGACAGCGGAGCAGCCATGTCAGGAGTATGCTACTTTTAAAAGGACTCAACTCATCATATGTTGAGGACGAATTATGCAAATTAGAAGATCATGAAGACGTTATGGGCAAACTTTATGTGTCTGATGTCATTAGTGAGTTGAATCCTTCAGGGACATTTTCTGAGAGCCAAGATATAGAGTTTTACGGTATTAGTAATGGAAAGTTTATGAAAGAAGTAATGAGCACCAGAGAACGCCAAATAACTTAGTCCTCAATTCACAGTTGGCTACGACCTGATTTATAGAATAGCTATGTCTGTCCTAAATCATCTTCAATAGAATACCATTCAAACTTAAGGATATCTCATGCATTTTACAAACTAACATAGATAGCGTCTATTCAGGAACTTGAGACAAACTTTTGAGACGGGCTGGGAATGCTTTCGTAGCGGAAAGAACATGTTTCCGGCCCAAAAAACATAAAAAAGAAATACATCCACTTAATACTAAACCAACTAAGTTATTTTTCTACCCTGGCACTAATCACTAATACCTTTGAGGGATACTCGAGACACCCAACTCCCATCTTGCGATGGGACGTTTTAATGAGATACCCATTGCCTCCAAAACAAGAAAGGTGTTGCTCAATTCAATATTTTGGGACAATATCGAGACCCCAAAGATAGGCGTAGACGTAGATTTGATGAGAGAGGGTGGTTCCCTCCGATTTCATCTCTAAAGCCCCAAAAGAGATCTTGATGTCTGACGCATCGTTGAAGGACGGGCTTTTGGCATCCAGGGAAGGGAGTACTGACAATTCCACCGTGCGCGAACCAACAGCAGGGACCTCCGGGAACGAGACGGCAGACGAACTAGCGGCTTGCATCCCGGAAAAAATTGCCGTGGAAGTGGACCTAGCGAGTACCAACCACAGTACTTAGGGTCCCCTAGGAACGAGGACTCACAAAAATGCCAACTGCCGAAGTCCTGCTCAAAACCGAACATCAGAAGGCCATCTATGTCCTGAACAAGATTGCGGGTAATAAGGAGGAATATAACAACAAACGTTTAAAAAACTAGCGAAAGGCGAAACTTCTCAGAATGAGGTCGAACTGAATAGCAAGAGGAACAGGATTCGTAAGGGCTAGGACGTCATGGAACCTCTGCAAACAGCTAAACAACAGCGGTCGACGGAGCACGCATTGTGAAAACCTTTGGCGACGTGACTAAGAGCCACTTACGGGAGGCACAGGCTGATAGTGACAAACTGGCGGCGAAGGTAGGCTGCGGGACTAGTCATCCGTCACCTTCTTGACGGTAAATGAGAATAGGGGGATGTATCACCTGATTCAATTCTTCTCAGATGGTCCGCGGGTACCATAGCTTGCATGACCCAGTGCTCCAGGGATTTTCTCTGATCGTGCGGCGCTAATATCAGAAACAATTCGGAGGAATAGTGCCATAAGATTCCCAGAAAACCGGTTGCTCGCATCTGCATGGATCAAGGAGAAAGAATTTCAGAAGGGGTGGAAAGTTTATGTAGGAGGAAGGGGTGGTGCCTCCTCTTCAAACCCGGTCAAAACTCGATTGGCCCATCGCCCTTAACCTGTTAAAGCCATTCAAAGTGAGGTTCCTTTTATATCAGCATGGCTAAGTTGAATTTTCAAGCCTATCCCGTGAAGAGGACAGAATGGGGTGGATATGTAGAAGGAAGAGAAAGAGTCTCTTTTTCTAACCCCGTTAAAGATCTGCGACAGTCACCATCCCTTTAAACAATAAGGTTTAATTTTGAGCCCTATTCCCGCAGTGGTAAAGGATGTCCTCCCTCTCAAATTCTCCCCGCTTAATGGCGATATTTCGATATCATCATGGTAAAGTCGGGTGTGCTAACCATACCCCTGGAAAATAATAGTGTAAAGAGAATATATAGACGGAAAAAATGCCCGGCCTTTCCACTTCTGTTAAAATTGCGGCACTCTGAAAAAGGGCTATTTTCGAATCATAAATAAGCTGGTGTAGAAATTATCGCCCAAATGTGCACAGAGGAGGCCACCCCCTTGCCCCTCTGCACCTCCTGATAACAATATACAAATTGCACAAATTGTTTGACAGTGTATGGACCCTATCAGAGGAAAAGAAGGCGAACGGTCTGACAGAGACTGATGCACAAATAGGTTATGCTAAGCGGGTCGCATATAGCGTCTTAGCTAACCTGTTAGTCTTTCTCCGACAGAAAGATATTGATACGCATTGCGGGAGCTTTGGATCGAAAGAGGCCAAATCATTAGAAAAGTCCAGTGCAAATATTACAATCTATTAAGTAGCACAAGAGATGCTAATCAGAGCAGGCCTAAAGCATGCACTTCTTTCTCTGCCTAGACCAGAGTTCCAGCGACATAATCGTAAAAAAAATAAGACAAGAAGAAATGGAGAACGTGCATTCCCCTCGGCTTACTTGGCTCACCAGCGATCGACACTATCAAAAGAACTACAACATCTGACGTCCATCATCGCAGCGAGGAGGCTCAACCTGTTGATAGGCTTCGATGCCAACGCGGAAAAGTAATGAGCCATATTGTCACTAAGGTGTCATGTGTAGGAATCCCAGTCTGTTCTCCTGGGATTCCACCTCCCTGCGCGGTCCTGCCCTTTAAGCTTCTATGACCACCCTGGTTTCCTTCGGGGACCTCGTTAGGATTTCCACCCGATGTGTCCTCCGTGTTTCTTTCTATGCAATTACGACATTTCATTACCTTCAGGGATCGGTCATCTACCCCGATCCCAAGGAGGTTACCTTTGCCCTCCTTTCTTGCTTCTAAAAACACTCCATAACCGCGTGTGGAAATCCATGTTTTGAGTGATGAGGAGGCGCAGAAGCTTGCCCGTCTCAATCGCTGCGGCTTTGGGATGGTAAATCGTCACCATGTGTGGCACTGGTATGAAATCCCCACCACATATCGATAGTTCCGTTTCCTTTTATCCTGGCTGTTCAGGAACTATAGTCCTAAGCCAGTCCGCCTTCGCACCGTCTACCAATATAAAACCTCGTCGAAAGCGTATGCCGGTAAATACAAGTTCCTTATTCCATCCCTCACACATCTCCATGACGATGAGGTCTTCAATTATTTCCTACTCCTTACGAATGGGTATTTGCTGCCGAAATACTTTCGGCAATATGTCCAGTCGAATGCTTTTTACCGCATTAGCACATTTAAGGGCGGGTCTCCTTATTCCTGCCTACATACTTGTCGCCCCGAGATTTCCCCTTTCTTGGGTACGGATTTAGGTTTCTAGGGAGCATTTTCGTCTCGCGGGTTGATTTCCTCTACTCCCCGTTTTCTTGGCTCTGATACTAAAGACTTAGGTCTGCCCTGAGCCTTTTTAAAGGCTTTCTCGAGTTTTAGGCCTTTTTTTCAGATAGCGCCGATACAATTTATCACCTGCGTCACTGTGGACTATCTCCTTCTTGACTTCTGATATCCTGACCTGAGACGTACCCTTGTTCGTCCCTGCCTTTTGAGCGGCGACCTTTGTTGGTTGCGGTCTTCGCAGTAGACTAATGTTGACCTTGGCTCCCCTGTGTGACCTCCCAACTTCTTTCTTCTTGAGTATAGTCACCTGGCTCTCAATGTTGCGCAGATTTGCCTCTGCCTGATGGGACAATTAGTATTTTTTGTATCTTTATTGTTTGTACTCATACTCGTGGGATTCAAGAGTATTGGGGTTGGGAGATCCGCCGTGTCATAGCCCCCCGTAGCACGGTAAGATCAAGCTTCCTGAACGAAGCGACCAGGTATTAGTGAGGCTGCATTAGAATACAGTCAGTTGCCCCCAACTTCGAACTATTCAATGGCCACGGTTCGCATAACACCTTGGAGGAGGTGTTTTTCGAATCTTCGGTCTAGATCTATAGCGTTTTGTTAATAGTAGGCCCACCAACCGTCTTGAAGACGATAGGCTTAGCTCCGGGGGAGCCACTTATCAATCCCAAAGAAAGATTGGTTGGTTCCCAGAAGACTGTATATTCCGCATCATTCTATCCTGCAGCCCACTGTTTGACCCCATATTTTCGGAAAACCCAGGCGGAGATATATGCCATTTTCTCGAATATCGCTGGTAATCGGCTCTACAATAATGGAGCCACAACTATAATTTGGCACCAGGCAATTCATTGTTATATCTGTTCTGAACGAAGACTATTGTTTTTAAATAGAACGCATTAACCAAACTGTAGAATTGAAAGGATACCATCATCGAGTTGACGTTAAGCAATTGAAGAGTCAATGGATCGCAACTTTCTTCGGTTCCCCGAAGGCCGACCTACTCACGCCAACCACCGTTCCTAGAACTTTCCCACAAAAACTATTCTAACATTGCAACAGAATAAACATCAAACATAAACAATTGTGACTGATGAAAATTGATTAGATTTCCATCTAACAATCGAGCGCTTAACAGCTCCCGACAACTTACCAACAAGGGCCATATGCCATCTAAAACAACACTTCAAGCCATTTTTACTAAAAGCCATGCCGTCAAACCAATACATCACCAGCAAAAATTTGCCGAAAACTGGTAGATTCCAACATGAACCCCTGCAAAAAAAATTATTCCGCTAGAAAGCAGGAATAAAACTCCAAAAAAAATCATAGAATCTGCCGAAATCAGCCCGAAAGAGAATAAAACACACCAGGGTCCATCATATTTAGTTCACAACGTCCGCTGAAAAAAACAATGTCCATTTCAGCCTCCAACTATTTTCTATCCACCCTTCGCTGCACAACTAACTATGCACAATTTGCAATTCGGCAATGTGTCCAGCCTCGTTAGTTTACATTGTCCCTTCGCAGCCCCTTTCACTATTGATTACACAGAAAGCATATGTCAACGCAGTGGGTGGACAAGAATCGGCTCAACATTTTATATATCATTCGCTTCACTGGAAGAACGAAAATTGCATTAAACTAACAATTTCCTTGGACTCTTTCAGAAAAATTCGAGCATCCAAAATTCCGTACCGAAATTTTTCAAGAACTTCAGAGGAAAGGTCAGACATTGATTGGGGTTTAGAGTCCAAAATAACACCTAACTATGTAGTTGGAAACATTCATGCAGTCAAGAGAAACTTCGAGTCGGGACTGCACGGGTAGTATTCAAAATTATTCCAGGACCATGTGCTGAAAGTGTCTCCCCGAAAACATATAGCGTACGAGGCGGGGTACCCCTGCTTTAGGGGATGGACCTATGTCCCAAAAACGGACTTCGATACAAAGTGCAAAATTAAGCTCTAAATGAAAATCGTTAGAATATGGCAGGACAATGTGAACAAACACGAAAGTTAGAATGACCTTTGTTGTCGAAAAGCCTGGACTTAAAAACCGCAGATTTGATTCCATATAAAAGCAACGAATCATTTTTACCAATTTATTATCTCCACATTCTCTTCTAAAGCTAACCAATTAACAACAAAATAAAATATACACGTCATACACGACAATCAAGCCTAAGGATAATAGTTTTTCTCGTGTCGTATCTTGCTGCGTCGTCCCAGGGGTCTCAAGTCCCGCGGTATATAATACCCGTAATGATCATCCAGCCGTCTCTTGAAAGGATTAACGCCCAACTCGAAGAATCTTCGTTTCGCTTCCAAAGGTCGTGTGTTATTATCAATTTTATATATTTTCTCCCACGTGTAGGTTTCAGGTACCAAACGATGTCGCGGACGATTCGCCATCAAATGCTTGAAAACTCGCTCCAGGAAAGCCCGTCGTTTGTCGTCTTCAATGTCAGCAACTTTCTGTTCGGCTTTGCCCAGATATGGTTTCATGTTGACGCCAACACGTTCTTCCGGCACGTTTGCGTAAAAGTGAATCAAATTCTTCAGAACGTCTTCGTTAAATCCAATGCACTTTCCGCTTTCATCAACTTCTTCGAATAGTTTCGTCTGACTTAATCCCCAGCAATAATTTACTTTGGGATTGTTGTAGACACAGTCGGAGTGGACGGTGGTGGTGTTCAGCTGGTAGACGTAAAATGACCAATATTGTCCGTTGGTAATGACTGTTTGGGTAGATAGCGGGTAGGTAATGTCGTTGTAAGTGGAAAATCCTTGGTAGCACGCTTGGCCAAGCAACCAACCGAAACTCGACTGAATTCCGTGTGCATGGAGTAGATCGTTGGTGTCTGGCCCTACGTCAGGGTTCTTAAGGAGATAGTCACGACATTGATAGGATAGTAATCCGAATTCATGCGGGCTGCCCGGCCAGAAACCTGTAAAATAAACAAAAAGGTAAAATCAATGTAAAATTTATTTTTTTTAATTTGTTGAAATGCGCTTGAACTCCTTCCAGAACTTCCCGAGACGTCCGCACTCCTTCTCTACTTTTCTGAGGCAAGTGCTCTTAATAATAATCGTTTCCGCAGAAATGTATTTAGAATCAGGGCCTTGAAGTGCGTTAGAGCACTTCATTCAAGACCGTAACAGTACACTATATACTGTAGGAAGCAAAGTGGTTAGCATTCCACTCGCCCGAGATTATCACCCTGATTTGACTCAGCTGAGTCGACCGGCATCCGACATCCAGCGACGATAACATCCCTCTGCCACCAGTGAGATTTGAACCGCGATTTTCCGCTACGACAGCCCAGGGCTCTAACCACCATCCATTTTGGGGCCGTGGGTTCCACTCCATGGCTTAGCCAGCAATAGAATTCCCACCTTTCCTTAATGTGTGACCTATCTATTGTCACTTCCGCTTTCTCATAAATTGTTCCAAGGGTAACTGCCTTGTGTGCCGACGAAATTCTTTGTTCGAAATAGTATCAGGCCAGCGTATCTCGATACCACGTTGCACTAAGGCTTAGAGCTTTTGAGTAACGGTGGTGGTCTTTTTCCATGTGATAATCCCATCAGGTGGCGCCGCATCGAAGGCGATACGTCGGTCGCCGCCGCCACCGTCGCTGCCGAAGTGCAAATTTTGTTGCGGCGCATGAATCTAGGCTTCATCCGTAGCAGCAGCTACTGTGAAACATTTTTTTCAATTATCGACGAGCGCCGCCACATCGTGTCCGAGATATCCTCGATTTCGCGAGCAGCTCCTGCCCAAATGTCAGCTGAGTGCATTTCGTGCTCGAGAAGTCAGTGACCACATTCGAAATTGGAAGTGGGATCAAGGGTTTGGCACGGGCACGCAAGTCCACTGCTCCAAGCGCAAACTTCAAATATCTTCGAAGGTTCTCGTCCAAACACCGAGGACTTTCGCAGATAAGGAGACGGCCCATCAACTTCATTTCAACTATAACCACAAGAACCACACTTTTCAACATTTAAGATACAATCATTTTGCTTGTTCTTATTAATTTGTCCAATTAATCGTTGAAAGTGTAGTATCGCCACAAGAAGAGAAAGGTTCCGAAATGAGGATATCCACGATCGTTATGGGGTTGCACCGATCGTGGAAAAATTGCGAGAGAGGCGTCTTCGATGGTATGGTCATGTAATTCGTGCTGACGAGAATTCACTTGCCAATATGGGTCTGAACATCGAAGTTGATGGGAAACGACCAAAATGCAAGGCGTGGCTTGATACGCTGGAAAGGGATTTAAAATCGAGGCTTTTAAATCCCCTTCCAGCGTATCACCCAGATCAGGCATTCGAAAGAACTAAATGGCGAAACCGATCACGACGAGCCGACCCCGCTTGTGAACGGGGCAAAGGCTGAAGGAAAAAAGAAGAAGAGAAAGGTTTCGCTTCGGTCTCCATTTGGTCATTCTCTGAGTGGCAACGGTGATTTTGAGTTGCGTCGGGAGGGGTGAGTTCACTCCTTTTCCTTTCTTTCTCCACTTTAGTCGACTGGTTCCGCTTCTGCTTCACTCACTAACGCCTCATGTCTCTTGAAGACCGTGAAACCGTGGGAGGCGCAATCCCCCTGTGGCAGCGCAATTTCCACCCGCATGCGCTTGCTAATCACGCACTTATCGGTCTCCACGAAGAGACCATCGGGCTAGTCGCGGACGTGTTGAAGGACGGTCCGTGCGATCGGCTAAAGGAGCAGCTCATACGCTAGCTATCATTGAGTGAGGAAACGAAACTGAATCCCTTGTTGAACGAGCTGACACCGGGTGACCGTACCCCCAGCCAGCTGCTTCGAGAAATTAGGCAGGTGGATGGAAATAAGGTCGGCTCAGAGCTTTTGAAAATGCTCTGACTGCAGCGGCTTCCGGAGGGCGCCCACGCCATTTTGACATGGGCGACTCAGAGTCCCTGGAAGTGCTGTTCGCCACGACTGAGAAAGTCCGCGAGGTGTACGCGCGTCCCGTTGTCGCGGAAATGACCAGACACACGTCGGGAAGTTGAAGATCTGAAGTCAATGGTGACTGGCGGACGGAAGCTTACATCGACTGTAGGTACTTTGCGTTTGGAAGGTAGATCTCGATCGCAGTAACGGTCGGGGTCGCTTCCCGGAAAGGGTGTTCGGGTAATCATACGCCGGAACCCTCATCGGCCCCGACAATTTGCTACTACCACCGTGAATTAGGAGCTCAAAAGACTTAATGTACCACCGGATGCAATTTCAATACAACAAAAAACTAGGCTCGCTGGGTACGTCGGTGGCTGCTACCTGAAGCGCAGTACCACGTCGCCTTACAGTTTTCGACTCTCTAAACAGGCGTTGCTTTCTGGTCTACACGGACTGCGCTGAACGTTTTCGTGGCGATTCATTTTGGCAGACATTAGCATCCCCATTTTAGACACAGACTTCCTGTGCCACTATGAGCTATTAGTGGCCGTAAGCCTTAATAGACCCCATAACCTCTTTAAAGTCTTAAGAAAAAATGTTCACCTGCGCAAGCGACACTCTTCCCATTGTTTTCTAGGACATTGCCGACCATTGCATTTGCGCATTCCTCCGAAAGTATCGGAACATTACTGCTGAAAGTAGTTTCTCCCAACCGGTTAAACAGGACCACATCAACCCTACCGACTCCCCGATTTGCTCAAAGATGTGTCCCCTATCACCCCAGAACCTAGCTGTTGCAAAGAAAGAGCTAAATGATCTCATGAAACAGGGTATTTGTAGACCTTCCAATAACTGTTGGGCATCTCCATTGCATATGGTCAGTAAGCCAAACGGCGAATGGAGGCCTTCAGGGTATTACAGGCCGACCGATATCCTATTTAAGTCATCTATGACTACGCATTAATTAACTAAATGCCGCGTTTTCACGGTCAAGGCGTACTACCAAATCCCTGTTGCTCCCGAAGATATATCAAGAAGGGCTATCTGCACACCATTCGGACTCTTTGAGTCCACCAGAATGGCATTTGGCTTATACAACAACATCCACTCTGTCCTACGAAACTTAAGCTTCTGTTTCGTTTACATGCATGATGTTTTGTTCGCCTCTTCTTCCGAATTTAAGCATTTGGACCATCTCGAGTGCATTTTTCAACGTCCCCTTCAGGCCTCAAATTCCTACAAAAGCAGGTGAAATTTCACGGCCACACGAACGGAATTCATCCAGATCTAGACAAGGTTGAAGCGATAAAAAACTTTCTTCTGCCAATCACTGTAAAGAACCTGCGAAGGTTCTTGGGCATATTAAACTTCTAAAGTCGTTTTTGCCCAAGGCCGCTCACCAACAAGCGATCGTCAACGCTTACTTGTTTGGGCCCAAAACCAAGGACTCCCGCGAGATTGCGTGGTCTACTGAGGGCGTCCAGGCATTTGAAACAATCAAATGACAGCTTGTTTTCCTGGGCCAGATGCACCCCTAGCTGTGTTCGTCGATGCCTAAGTCACAGTGGTATGCGCCGCTCTCCCCAAGAAGGTGAATCAAACCTGGCAACCGTTGAGTTTCTTTTTGAAACAACTCAACCCAGCTCAATATAACTACAGCACACACGATCATGAGCTACTTGCCGCGTACCTCTCCATTACATACTGCCGCTTCTCCCTTCTTCTAAACTGTTCCAACATCCAACACGTGTCTGTGAGGTCATCGTGCCTGTGGTCAGAAGAGCATCCAAAGCGGCCGGGATGCGCAATATCGTGCATTAAGCGAAACACTTCTTTTCGAAAACCGGTCAACATATATGACCTAGTTCCCTTTTCGGAGATCTTGCAGCAGATAGAGGAAGGTGAGCCGAAGATAAGGAACTCCTTGAACTTGTACTTGGAGGTCAATTGGAGACTCTGAAGAACTGCGCAATCCTTCTAGGAGACAGCGATTGCCAAAAAAATCGACTCCGACTGGGATGTTGATCTCAGAGATCCGGGACAAAGCATTAGCGATCAAATTGTCTTTTCATGTTGAATATCTGATTTAACTGGCTGAGGAAGGCTAAGTGCCGAAGTTTGGCGATTGGACGCTTTGTTGGACTTTTGTCGTAAGGCAAAAGTTAGAGGCTAAGTCTGCGAACAAGGTGAACCGCTTGCTTTTGAGGGTGACACGGGAGTACTTGATACCGAGATATGAGGCTGATAATTCACCATTCTGTTGAGGGGAATTCAATTGTTTTGAAAAGAAATCAAACAACCGCTAGCTTTGAGTCACCGTCTAGTGAAGTGCAGCGCTTACTATGCTCATGTTGGGGGAATGCCGAAAGTGTAGTCTTATCAGCTGCTGCTTGGTGGTTTCAAACACTTGGATGGCTTCTAGAGACCACACAACCTCCCGCGATTCTTTGGTTTTTGGATTAAACAGGAAGGGATTAAGTAGAGCCTAGTGATGAGCAACTTTAGGCAGGAAACGACGGTAGTAGTTTGCCTTGCCCAAGAACTTTCTAAGGTCTTTGACTGTCTTGGGTACTGAAAAGCCCGCGATCGTTTGGCCTTAAGGTTATAACGTATAATAGGCGTATTCACTCGGTTCACTCAGCGCTTCTACACAGACATCATTGGCCCTTTGCAAGATCAGTACGGATACAAGTATAGCCTCACAATCATCGACAGCTTTACGAGGTGGCCTACCTCTGATTGACATTGCAGCACAATCATGCACCAAGGCCCTCTGTCGAGAATACATCCGACGCTTTGGGGTAACAGCCGTAATCATCGGATAGGCAAACTCCTTAGTTTTATACATTACAGGACCACGGCATACCATCCGCAGTTCAATGGGATGCTGGAACGTTGGCACCGGACACTAAAGGCCGCCTTAATGGCTCGTGACAATCCGTCGTGGTCGCAGTCCTTGTCTGTCGTCCTCCTCGGCCTTACCACAGCTTACCAAGAGGAGTTCATCGCCACCCCGCGGAGATGGTGTACGGGGAAAATCTGCAACTCCACCCTCCTATGCGGATATAAGAGCACGGTTAAACGACTCCATGCCCGCTGCGCCTGCTCAGGAACGCGGTTGCAAAACTACACCTTCCCAACACACGACGCCCGAAGTCGACCCCCCATGGACCTCGAGACATGCCCACAGTTCCTCATTAGGGTGGATGTTCCTCGGAGGCCGCTGCACCCAGCATACGAAGGACCCCTTAAAGCCGTCGAGCGACGGAAGCACTCCTTCAAGCAAACCCAAATGGATCTCCTCCTTGTCGAGACTGAAGGCATTCGTCGAACAGGGGACGCTCCAAACAAGTGCCCGCGAAGCAGGCAGCAGATTCACCCGATTACCCCATCGGCGGGATCACGTCCCGGGTTCCTCCGCTGAACCCGCACGCCTTCAGCTGGGGACGGAGTGATGTGGTGGCACATCGGAAGCATGAAGCACGACTGCATTGCCGATGGTGAATTCGTCTCCGTCGACACTCTACTGCCACCGACACGGCTGGCGGTCTGGCATAAGGCCGGAACTTCCTTCCTTCTGATTCGAACCGCGGGCGTGAGCGGACCAGGCATCTACATCTTAAACTGGGCATCTACCTCTAAAACGTGTTGCAAGATGCTGACATAGTATTCTTCACCTACGGATCAGAGATGGCCCCTGGATTCGATGCGATGGTTTTCTCGAATTCCCACATACACCAAGCGAAGTACTGACGATACAGGAAGCTTGTCGATGGCTGGGACACCATCTGAGCCCCAAGCGTAATATAGCAATTCTGAGCGATAGCCAAGGGGCCGTTAGGGCTGTATACTCCTTGGCGACATTCTATTGGCTGGTGGGACAGAGCAAGCACCCGCAGGGCAGTCCAGGCGTCATGCTCAAAGTAACTCTGTCACCAGACTCCGGATACTCTACAATTCGCATTGCCGAAACTACAGAGAAGATCAAGAAATTCCCAAGCACTCACTTCCTTTGCGACTACGCAGCTTTAGCTAGAGCCGGGCTACGGACACTGGGTAAACCATCACCGCCAGGTTCGTAAACCTCAGAGGGGAAGCTGCCTTCCTTTGTAAATGCTACGGCCTTGCCCCGAAGATCTGAGTAGGCTGGATTCTGCCCCTTTGCTCTTACCACAACAGTCATAGCCTTAGGAGTTTGTGGCATCAAAGCGCTAATTGGGCCGGTCGCACCGGCTACTGCTACCTCAACCAGCTCAGTCATCGCAATTTTCAGCTAAAAAAGTTTACATTCTACAAATAACGACAAGCCAAACACTTACCTGGAATGGTCGTCCCATGTCGATGTGTGGTAGCGAAGCCCACCGTCCTGGCGTCGTATTTATAAAGTGGAACCTTCTCCAACGTTTCCCGGCCCTCCTCCTGCATGGGTCGAATCGGTCTGAGTGGCGTCCTATGCCTCACAGCCAAGTAGGGCCGCCCAATGTATTGCACAGCTCTGTCGACAGGATCATTGACGAATTCTTTTTGCCATTCAACGCCATCACGCATTCGTTTCACAGATTCTGGCGGATCCACACCACCCACAAACCAAAACGCTTCGTGCCGCGGATCCAGATCAACCTCAGTCTCGCTGAGATGAGCGCAGTCATCCCGCAAAGCCATCAAAAGGAGGCGGTTGATTTGTGTGACGATTTCGGAGCCCAGAAGGCGATCAAGTTCGGCTGGAGGGGTGTCGTCTGGAAGTTCGCTTTTCCGCTGCCTGAAACGGAAGTGGAGCAACTGAGACTGCCAAAGCAGCGAAACTTCTCTGGCACGTAACCTACCTAAAGCAAAGTGTTGCAAACCCAACAGCATCCTCAATGCTTCCCTGAAGACTCTTTGCGAAGGAATCAACACTCTCGCCGGCCGCATCGTAGAAATCCGGCAGTTTCTGGACGTTCTCGAACAACGTCCGGGTGTAGTGTTGGGACAGCGGCAGACAATTGTAGGGAACCCGCTCATCGCCCAGCATTATCGTCCGGAATCCATAGTAGCGCGGCATATTCACTTTAATCAGTTTGCCCTCAACCGTGGTCACATTTTTCACTTGCTCGTGCCATGTCTGGGCCGCACGTTTCTTCCTTGCTTTGAACGACAAGTCTTGGATGGGCGGGTATTCCGGCTTTTCGGTGTATTCATCGCTCAAATTGGCTGCTGGCCGGGTCGACAGCGCCCGAGGGGAGTTTCCGACCGATGCGCGGAGAAGTTTTAACTCACGCAACTTCAGCATTTTGTCGTAATTAAGCAAGCACAGCCAATAAGAAGTGAGAAATGTTCCGTGTTTACATCGAGGAAGTATTGTGGTTATGTAAAATGACTAAATGTCAAAAGCAATTTGACATTTATTAGCGCCATCTGCACGTGAAACGCGAGCTAGACGGAAAGATAAAGAAAGGGGAAACCCACATTCAATTGTGAATTCAAATTAATTTTCTGAAAATCCATCCCAAACGAATCAGCTTCTTTTGCTCTTTCTTTTAACCCTTTACCGCATACGATGCCATATATAGCTTTTCAAATTCATTACCTTTTTTTACCCGAAATCTTCGCTGCAAGTGACTCAAATGGCACCCACAAAATAAGATGCATCCTTGCCTCTAAAATTTCATCCTTTTGGTTTGCTATGTGTCTTCGCATTATCTGCCTCATACATAAAAAGGGAGATATCACACAGTGCAGCAACTACAGAGGTATCACGTTGCTGAATACCATCTATAAGATATTCTCCACTATCTTGCTAGGCCGGATAGCCCCAAACGCCCAGAATATCATTGGCCCATACCAAGAGGCTTCACTCCAGGCAAATTAGCAACAGATCAGATTTTCTCTCTGCGGCAAGCGATGCAAAAAATGTTGGAATATGGACACCAGTTGTACTATCTATTCATCGACTTTAAAGTTGCCTATGATAGCATAGCCAGGGTAAAACTGTACACGGCCATGAGAGAATTCGGTATCCCGACGAAATTAGTAAGACTGACTAGGCTAACCCTGACCAATGTGCGAGGCCAGATAAAAGCAGCAGGATCACTTTCGAGACCATTCGACATCAACAACGGTCTACGATAAGGGGATACCCTATTATGCGTCCTCTTTAACCTGGCCCTCCGCCAGTCCGTATGGATGAGGATGATCCCAGCCGGAAAGTCTATAAGGGCAATATCTATGGTAGAAAAAGAAGACGAGGCCCACCCTGCCTAAGATGGAGCGGTGGCGTAGGCCAGGATGACAGACAGCTTTTAGGGATACCGAATTTGTGGACCTCGGCGCAAAACCGGGATGTCTGGAGTTCCTTATTAAGGCAAGCCTAGACCGGATACCGGTTGTTGCGCCATTGATGATGATGATGTGTCTTCGTGTCATTCCTGGGTCAGTATAAGACGTGTTATAAATGTTTGAAAAGTGGTAATTTCAAAAATATTTAAATTGAGAAATAAGTATAAAAGAAACAAAATTGTTTCTTCTCTTCAAGTTTTACAGAAGCAAAATTTTTTATAAAATTGCTGATTATGGGGATGGACGATTCCGTAGCCAACGAAATCGACTCACCGGGTCACTTAATCCCCATGGATGAGGATGATCCAGCTCAAAAAGTCTATAAGGGCAATATCTATGGCAGAGAAAGATGTTACGTCGATATAATTTTCCTGGCCGCTTTTGAGGTTTGAATATTCAAATTTAAATCAACAAGTTTTTTGCTAATGCTGGGAGTACTGGGTCCGCATCCACTTAATGACAGACCGGACCACTTGGAAAGTAACTTCATCTTTTGTAGTCCTTTGACCTCTCTTTTTTGGGTTAAAAACCCAAGTTTTCCAAGGAAAAAGTTGACTGATGGTTTCTTTCAGGACAGAGACAACTCATTAGACGCTGCCTCACCTCTGCCCTGCGAGCAGTGTGAAAGTAACGACAGAAAAAACAACATTTTTATTAACCTATTTCTCTAACAAGCTAAATTAACCTAACTTATCACTAGTGAAGTATTCTATGAAATTTAACAACACATTTTGGAGGAAAAGTTGAAAAAACTTTCACTCATTACATTTTATATAAAAACGGGAAAGCGTGGGAAGGAAGTAGGAATTGGAATGGGATGGGGAGCATGCGGACGGAGTTTAGGAAAGAAAGCTAGGAGTGGCGCTGAGGATGGGTGGGTTTTGAAAATTGGGATGAGGAGTAGTTACCGGAGTAGAAGATTACTCTACCGTCGGGGTCGAACAGGAGGTTTCGGGTCTGGAGCGATAGGAGGCTTTGAGAGAACAGATGAGTTCGTAGAAGATTTTCTTCGGTGATCTCAATATGCATGGCCCGGGAGATTGTTGAAGAATTTCAGGGCATGACGGGTTAGGACAGCGTCGATGCGGGGCGTTTGACAGGAATCATAAAGGATCTGGTTGGAGATGTATTTGGAGCGGTCTTCGTTTTTGTAGGTGTTGGAACAGTGGCGTAAAATTCTGCGTTCTTTGAGGCGGAGTCGTTCGATTTGGATAGGGGAACTGCCGGACCACAAGATGGAACCGAACATGAGGAGAGGACGGATAAGCTGCTTGTAAGCTGTATTTCAGGATTGGATAAAGGGATTTGAAGGCACCAGTTGCACGGCTCAGTGCTTTCGTGACATCTGGGAGGTAGGATTAACGGGAACTCATTGAGACCCCAAGGTGACTTCCTTTACGGTTGGGATTGCGGCGCTGTGGATTTCAGAGATAGGGTTCATATGACGCTCTTTATTTTCGGGGTCATCTTTGCGCTACCGCAAAATACGATAGGCTCGCATTTCTACGATTCAGGAATAGTTTTCAGCGGGTGAAGTACCGGTAGAGCTCATCCAAATAGGAAATCAGGCGGGCTTCGCCGGCCGGGATGTTTCTGGTGGAGGTGTACAGGATGAGGTCATCCGCGAAATGGAGGATTCGGATTGGATTTGGGTGTGAAGTAGGTTTAGGTAGGACTACAGTGAACAGGGAGAAGAGGTTAGCGGTGAAGACTGACCCCTGAAGGATGCCAGCCAGACTTGAATAGGAAGAAGAGAGGTGTTCTTGGAGTTAGACTTAGGGTTTCCGCCCGTCAAGAAAAAAGTTTGCAGAAGTGCGGATGGAAATGGAGGACTTCAGAAAGCTGATAAGGGAGTCCGTATATCCACACGGAGTTGAAAGCCTTGTTTATATCAAGGAGACAGGCTATGGTTCAAGCGATACCTCGTTCGAACGGCAAGGCGGCCCGGCTTCAGGAAATGCAAGAACTTTCACCCAACGATGTCGGAAACGCAAGATATAGCGAAAAAACGACGGCCCGAGGGACCCACCAAAATCGAGGAAAATTGAAAATTTCCTCGACCCCCGGGTCGTGGAAATTGGCAAAAATGCAAAATCGACTGATTTCTTCGAGCGATACCTCGTTCGAACGGGGAGGCGGCCCGGATTCAGGAAATGCAAGAATTTTCACTCTACGATGTCGGAAACGCAAAATATAGCGGAAAAACGACGGCCAGAGGGACTCACCAAAATCGAGGAAAATTGAAAATTTCCACGACCCCCGGGTCGTAAAAATTGGCAAAAATTCAAAATCGACGGATTTCTTCGAGCGATACCCCGTTCGAACGGGGAGGCGAACCGGATTCAGGAAATGCAAGAATTTTCACTCTACGATGTCGGAAAAGCAATATATAGCGGAAAAAACGACGGCCCGAGGGACTCACCAAAATCGAGAAAAATTGAAAATTTCGACGACCCCCGAGTCGTAAAAATTGGCGGCCTGGATTCCGGAAACGCAAGAATTTTCACTCTACGATGTCGGAAACGCAAGATATAGCGGAACAACGACGGCCCGAGGGATCCACCAAAATCGAGGAAAATTGAAAATTTCCACGACCCCCGGGTCGTAAAAATTGGCAAAAATGCAAAATCGACGGATTTCTTCGAGCGATACCTCGTTGGAACGGGGAGGCGGCCCGAATTCAGGAAATGCACGAATTTTCACTCTACGATGTCGGAAACGCAAGGTATAGCGGAAAAACGACGGCCCGAGGCACTCACCAAAATCGCTCGAGACGCCAAATTTCTTTGAATTCCCGAGCCAATGGCTCATAGTTCACCTTCTTCTCCTTGTATTTCCGTTCAATGTTGCTATTATGGGGGATAGCAACATCAATAATATACGCGGAGCGACCCGTCTTGTCAACTAACGGTACGTCAGGCTTGTTGTGTGCGGTATGGCGATCAGTCAGAACTTGCCGGTCCCAATACATGCTGTAAGCAGAACTATCAAGTACTGCTTGCGGCTCATATCGGTAAACCGGACATGTTCCCGTGATCAGCCCAGGTTTTGATGGATAACCTTACATATAGCATTATGCCTGGTGATGTATTGCACCGGTACCATAACAGTACAGCCAGAAATGAGATGGTCCACACATTCTGCACTGGTCGTTCTCCACCCGTTCTTTCATGATGAGCTTTTTATAGGCTCGGGTGACGAGCACGCCATCCTGAATGGCACACATGAACCCCTCCGTCTCAGCAAAGAGCTCCCCAGCACACAGCCATCTGTTCGACAGATGCAAATCGACAAATGGCTGCCAAAGACAATTCACGTGTTCACCGTGCATTGCCTTCGACTTCCATTCATCGATCCGCTCTTGGTCCGACTTCACCCCACTCAGAGGATTGAAAGATCGATCCTTCAAGTTAAGTGGAGTCAGTCCACAGTCTGCCTTACAGACAGCCGCATGCAAGGGGCTCGTGTGCTCTTTGCTGTAAAAATAAGCGCGCAGCGAGTCGACTTGGCGATGATGTTGTGCCGCCACGTCAACCATGCCCCTACCTCCGATGTCACGAGGCAGGTTTATCCGCTCCACGGCAGACTTTGGGTGGTGCATTCGGAATTTGGACATTGTTGTCCGTATCCGCCGCTGGACGTTTTCCAGGTCGGTCTTCGTCCACGGCAATATTCCGAATGCATAAGCCAGTGAAGGGATAGCGAATACATTCAACGCGCTTATTTTATTCTTCCCCGAGAGATGCGATTTCAGCACCAGCTCTACACGTCGCAGGAATTCGGACAGCAGAGCTTCCTTCAGATCACCAACTCGAGCATGGGTTCCTTGCAGAATTCCTAGGTACTTGTAGAAGTCTGTCTCGGTCATAGCTTCAATGTGGAGGTCACCAATGCTATGTCCGGCATGCGGCTCGTGACGACCTTTGCGGGTGGCTTGAATTCGACACTTGTATCCATCCGAATATCACGGCTGAACATGTCTATTATTCGCAACAGACTTCTAAGATGGTTGTCAGTACCAGCATACAGCTTGATGTCATCTAGGTACATCAAGTGTGTCAGTTCGCACTTAGCATTATTATGGAAAACATGGGGTGTCTTATCATTTTTACCTGCACTGTATTCTTAGCAAACATTCTTCTGTAACCAAGAAACAGAACTTATTCCTTGGCGACCCTGAGAGATCGAATTTATTACAATGGGAAAGGTTTTACTAAACATATTCGCACACACCATTTGCATACTCGACACAACCCCCAACCGCATTGCCCCTGTCACGAGAGCACTACAAAAAGGCGGATCGACCCACCTTGGATCTGATCGTCATTTTGCTGATCGCAAAACGAAAATAATCGTATTTTCGTTTTAATTTTTGTTCGTTCTCTCCGTACTCGCGCTTTCGTTCATAACGTTCGAGTGTCGTGTCTGGTCTTGACCAGTAGATGTCCTTCGATTGTCAAAAATCATTTTTATCCAATCCAACGACCAATTTTAAGCCAAGAGTCCGCGCGCATTCCGGATAAGAATTTTCTTTGACATTTCGCGAGAGTCGTCGTCACAGAAGAAACAACAACAATCCTTCCGTACTGCATTGCATCCGATCCAGAGTTGTCTCGCTCCAACAGCAACCGCGCTATGGCACAAGCGTCGCCTGATTGTGTACGTTGAAAAGGGAAGGAACTAGTCTTAACGGCAAGCGAAGCCGACCACGAGCCACACACACAGCCACACTGCGTCTCGGCCCAGCGACAGAAAGGGAAGACAACGTGTGCCATCGGTAACGGGTTACCGGCTGTGCGGTGAAGTGAGCACGATGTAGATGTGTGGAGAGGAAAAAACGAGCGAGAGACGAATTTAGACGAGTTTTGTGTTGTGTTTAGAATTTTCGGTGGACAGGTAGCCAACTGGCAGTCAGGCGGCCGGTCAAGTTAATCGAATTGCGGGACTGGGAACTCACAGGACATCTGACGGGAAGGAAACGCCAGGCAGAGCCACGCAGCAGGGACAGGAGTAGCCGCGGCAACGATCAGCAGTAGCCCAAGGACCTCAAGTTAGAGCCTCCGCCCCGGCGAACAGAATCACCCGCGACTGCCGCTCGCATTCGCGCCAGCCCGAGCCGGGACGCAACTGATAGCAGGAGCTGTCCGGCCGACATCCATCCAACCCCGGCAGCGGCAGGGATCGTCTTTTTGTACCCGTCGCAACGGTCCGGCCGAAAAGCAGCGAAGCGTCGACAATGGACGGTTTGGTTATGTTTCTGTCAAACGTCGCGTAGGAAACAGTTGTTTACAGGTGAGTACCCTTCCCGGCTGTGATCGGAGCTGGCGGAGGCTCCTATGGGGGCCAGCCCATCCGCGGATTGTTTGCTATACTCCCATCCTGTGTCAGCCCTTTTCTGGTAAAACCAGAATTTCGCCGGCCGGTCAATTGCTTCATCCAGCGGACGGTCCGTTATTTGGCGCCCAATTCACTTGTCTCTTGTTTTGTGCGGGGTAGGGTCCGGAAGGGACACTTGGGGCGAGTTTCTCCTATAGCGGACGAGCTGACGTTCAGATATTTCTGGAGGTAAATGTTTGTGCATCGACTGTGCTTTGCGAACGATTACGATCCTTGTGGAACGGTGAACGTGACGTGGTGAGTGCTATGATGGACTTAATGGATGAAGCCCCGTTATTAGGTCGGGCAGGAGGTTAACAGCGCCTGGTTCGTTACTGAGTTTCCTTCTACTCCATGAAATATTCGAGGGGCATTGCCTAGAAATTTCTAGTAGAGCCCTAGTTGGGATCCAATCAGAACAGTCTACAATGTTAGCTCATCCCGATGCCCATCGATGAAGCGAGTTCTTTTACATTTGTCCAGGGTCCAGCGATAGTGAATAGGATCGTCATCATCAACGGCGTAACAACCGGTATCCGGCCTAGGCTTGCCTTAATAAGGAACTCTAGATATGTCGGTTTTGTGTCGAGGTCCAATTCGATATTCTTAAAAGCTGTCTGGCGTCCTGGCCTACGCCACCGACCTGTCAATGTCTTCTGCGGCATTCATTCAGGCTTGGTCGCTTCGCAGGTTTCTCCTTTCCCGGAGAGAATGTCGGCGAACTTATCTCATTCAATTTAAGGAGGTCCTGCAAATTTCCGTCCACCACTCTCCGATAAACTTGCTTTATATAAAGCAGGAACTGCATGATCTGAGAACCAAGGCCAACTCTATGCTTATCTAGGTACACCCTTTTGCAAAAGAGAGCCAAATATTGGTCTAATATGCGAGATGACCTTTGACATTTGATTCATCATCATCAACAGCGCAACAACTGGTATCCGGTCTAGGCCTACCTTAATAAGGAACTCCAGACACCCCGGTTTTGACCGTAGATCCCCAAAAGGCGTCTGGTGGAAGAAGTTACTCCCGAAACGATTAATTTTCTTTTTCTTCAGCCTTTTTCCCGTTCACAAGGGGGGCCGGCTCGTCGTGATCGGTTTCGCCATTTGGCTCTATCGAATGCCTGATCTGGGTGCAATCTTGAGGCTTTTAAATCCCCATCCAGCGTATCAAGCCAATGTTGTTTCAGCCTGCCTTTTGGTCGTTCACCATCGACTTCGATGTTCAGACCAATCTTGACAACTGAATTCTCGTTAGCACGAATTATTATTATTCTGTTAAGGGAAAGTCGCACCGCGTCCTTGAAGAACTATTGTGCCCCTTTTACTGGTTATAGTGTACCAGTTGATCATAGTATCTCAAGCAAGCCTATAACCGTCAGGAACCTTATTTCCAGATCTTTCAACTTTGCATCTGGTATTAAGTGTTCTCCCAGATGTATCGACCTACTTTGTACAAGTGCCGGACACTGTCCCAGGACGTGCATAGAGGTTTCGTCCTCCTCCTCACAAAACCTGCAGGCAGTGTCCGTGGATATCTCTAGCTTCCCTAGGTGATAGTTCAGCCGACAATGACCAGTGAGAATTCCCACTATGATTCGGAGGTTCTTTTTGGTGCGGTTTAAGCAATCCTTTGTACGTATGGGTTCGTATCCCTCAATAAGCACCCTGGACTGCTCCATCCCTGGAAGGCCCGCTCAATATAGTTCTCTCAACCGTTTCTCTTCGTTTCTTAGATTCATAGCCGATTCCACAGAAGGGTTCTGGCCCGTGTAAAGGCATCCCTGCTCCCTTCTTGGCTAGTTCATCCGCTGCCTCATTGTATCCAGACCTTGTTGGACGAGCCGAGTGTATTCAGTCTCTCAAGGTATTCCCATACCAGTTTAGAGTTCACCTGGTTGGACCTAAGTGCCTTGATCGCTGCTTGGCTATCGGTGAGAATAGCTAGCTTCTTATCGAAGTGAAACCTCGTTGTCATGTTGTCCCTCGGTATCAGTAATTCGGGATACCGCCTAGAAAGGATATCAATCTTCCTTCAATTTAGGCAGCTCCCCGCCTCACTCATACTACCGGCCATCCTGAATATTGATCTCCTTGCCTGCATCTGTATGTGCAGATGGAGAGGGATTAATCCCAAAAGGACCTCCAGGGATGCCGTTGGGCATGTCCTCATTGCCCCACTGATATACACGCAAGCCAGCCTTTTGAGCTTATGTTAGCACGAATTACATGACCATACTATCGAAGACGCCTCTCGCAACTTTTCCACGATCGGTGCAACCCCATAACGATCGCGGATATCCTCATTTCGGATGTTAAGTCCTTGAGGGTTTTACGAGAGCACCTGTCTGGAAGACTTAATCCCACGGTATTCTTAGAACACGGATTGCTTTTGTGACCACAATCAAAGCTCCGCTGAGACAAGAATTATTTAGAATAAAGTGTAAAAACAATTTTTTTGAGTAAATTTTTTTTTATTTTTCAACATAATTTCCTTGGAGCTCTATACACTTGGTCAATCGTTTTTCAAGTTTCTTTAATCCTTCAGAAAAGTGTGTTTTCGAAAGTTCCTCAAAACAAGCACTTACAGAGACAATGACGTCTTCGTTGTCCGTAAATCTCTGTCCCCCGAGTCATTTTTTCAAGTTTGGAAATAAGAAAAAGTCAAGGCTAAATCTAGTGAATACGGTGGTTGTTCGACTTATTGAAATTTTAATTCTTCAATTTTAGCCATTGAAACGAAGCACGCGTGAACTCGGGCGTTGTCGTGATGAAAAAGATTTTTTTTTTTCGCCAAATGTGGTAGTTTTTTTTTTTAATTTCTTCTTTCAGCTGCCCTAATAATGATGCATAATACTCACCAGTAATTGTTTTACCCTTTTCTAAGTAGTCAATAAGGATAATTCCACGGACATCTCAAAAAACTGGAGCCATAACCTTACCAGCTGACTTTACGGTCTTCGCCTTTTTTGGAGCTGGTTCACCCGTGCCGATCCACTATTTTGACTGTTTCTTCGTCTCAGGAATGTAGTGGTGTATCCATGTTTCATCCACAGTCACAAACCGACGAAAAAATTCCTCAGGATTCCGACTTATGCGCGCTAAAAGAGCCTCAGAGGTGACCACTCTATTTCGTTTATTCTCAGCTGAGAGCAAACGCGTCACCCATCTTGCTGATAGCTTTCTCATGCCTAATTTTTCATGTATAATTGAAAAAACTGTATCTATTGATATCCTTGTGGCCACAGCTAACTCGCGCACTTTTAATCTTCTATCCTTCAACAACATATCGTGGATTTTATTGATGATTTCGGGAGTAGTCACTTCTACGGGCCTTCCTAAACGTGGTTCGCCACTTGTTGATTTACGACCACGCTTAAATTCATTTACCCAATTATGAACTGTTGCTAAGGCGGGGGCAGATGTGCTATGAACCGAGTCTAATTCATTTTTTATCTCATATGGAATTAAGCCCTTTAAATGAAAATGTTTTATTACCGCTCTGAACTCGTTTTTTTCCATTTTTTTTTTTTTTTTTGACAACCATTTTTTTTTTTTTTCAATTGATTATAAAAACACATAAACTCAGAAGATGTGGACTGTTACTGCACAATATATCTAGTCGGAAGTGGCGCTGACTAAAAACAGATGATTTAGGGCGATTCGGGCGCCATCAGTTGGTCATTCTAAGAACTTATTGAACTACCCTTGTACCAGTCTATACCAAGTGCATGGCTTAGCATTCATACTAGTGGATGCAAGACCTACCTAAATCTCTACCGAACTAAGGAGTACAGCACTCGCGTTAAAACGCAATACCACGCCGAGGCCCGAAGGTCTCTCCTCGCTTGAGCATAACCACAACCCCCATGAAACTCCCACTAGGGGGCCTACCGCAAATAGCGCGAGCTGTACTCACAACGGGAGTTCACCCGAAGTATGAGAGTTCAGGAGCTATCCCGGTTCGCATGGCACCAGTATACCCCTGGTAAGGTTTCGTGACCAATTTGCCACTTCAGATGAGTCCCCGTGCAGACTCGGGTCTGATTGCCCTGATTAGACCTTTGAAGCATTCGCCTAATACATCACGGCCGGCAAGCCAAAGTGAGTACAGCGTCTCCCGGTGCCGCCGCTATGGAGGTTCTCCTCGGTCACTTGGTTTTGGTTTGGCCGATGTCGCGTCTTCCTCACCGCCACCTCTGAGCACTTCATTTCGGATGTGATCTAAACGAGTGACGCCACTAGTTCAACGTAACATTTTCATCTCCTTTACGGCAAGACGTCGTTCATTATCTTTTTAAGGTGGCCAACACTCAGAACCATAGAGAGCGACAGGACGAACGACATTGCGGTAAATTTTAGATTTAAGATGGTCGTTAATATGTCGATCACAGAGAACACCAGTTGTGGAACGCCACTTCATCTCCATTGGCTGATAACGTTGACCCGAGGTATTTAAATCGCTCAGTTCTGGGCAGATCACTGCCGCTAACAGTGATTGTGCCTGTTTTATGGGGATCGGTCGTCAAAAATTCAGTTTTGTTTAGATTCAATCTGAGACCGTGTTGCATGAGGCGATCATTCCATTTTTGCACAAGTTGCTCGAGATCATTTTTGTTATCAGATGCTAGGAAAACATCATCTGCATAAAGCAGTGTGTAGGGCGCTGGATGTTGGATATCCCGTGTGACAGTGACCATAACAACAACAAAGAGGAGTGGTGAGAGGACGCCTCCTTGATGAACACCAACGGAGACACGAAGCGGTTTTGATACACCCGCCATACTTCCAACTTTACTTTTCGGATCGTGATAGAGCAATTGAGCCCAGCGCACGAGTTCTTCTGGCACTAAGTGTTGTCGTAGAGCATTCCAGATGGGTTCGTGTGGCACACGGTCAAACGCTTTCTTCAGATCCAGAAACGCAATGTAAAGAGGCCGATGCTTCTCACGATGTTTCTCCATGAGTGACCGCGCAGCGTGTATTGCGTCAGTAGTTCCGCAATCCCAAAATGATTGATGAAATCCAGGATATGGCTTTAAGTGATCAACGAATCAAAGGGCGAGAAATAGTTGAACGCACAGGTAGGATACAGTTCTTTGGACTTTGGGCGTGAAAAAAATTTCCACAGGATGACTCCCGCGTTTGCTTTCAGTAAAAAATAAACGCACACTCAAACCATGACGAGGCAATGAAAGTTCCAAAAATTTATATATCTTTTAATGTTACTGTTGTCAAAGGGCCCAGAATAGATACTTATGGAACGGCGCAGGAGGGGGAGAAGGAGCGGGAAGTGCAGCCGTCAAAAGAGACGCGGCAGGTTGGAAAGGTAAGAGGAAAGCCATAGAACATGGTGTGGGAACGCTTAGAGACGAGGGTTTGGATAGAAGTATCTTGTGATTTACAGTGTCGAAGGCTTTAGCGAAGTCAGTGTAAATGGTATGTACTCCTTGCCGTGAATTTAGACATTTGGCGACAAAGTTCGTAAAGTCAAACAGGTTGTAGGCAGTGGACCTGCGAACTTTCACTATGTGGTGGCCAAAGTGGGCGGACAACCAGTCGCTGACATATCTTTCCAGGATTTCAGGACAGGAGGTGATTGGGACGGTAATTCTCGGCAAGCGTACGATTGTGTATGGGGATGATGAGAACCTCTTTCCACAAACCGGGAAAATGATTCTCTTCGAGGCTTTTGTTGAAAATAAGAGATAGAGGAAGGGAGATGGACTTACAAGTTTTGAGCAAAAAGAGGTTTGGAAGACCATCGTAGCCATTGGCATCAAGTTTGCCAATGAGGTACTCGACAAGGAGGGGGGTAAGAAGGGGAATGGTAGGCGATGCGGGGCAGGCTACATCAACTATCCGAAGAGATTCGGGGGAAGGATGGGGAACATAGATTGAGGAAAAGTATCGGCAGAGTAAATCACAAGATAGTTGGGGGAAGTTAGCTGAGGAGCCAGAAATTTATTGGAAGGAGGGGATTGAGGGCAGGACAGCGGGAGTTGTTGTGAATGTGGGATTTGCAAGGTTTGAGGTCTCCGCGCTTTAGTGAGTCTTGAACAATGATTTTGGGACTTACGTATTAAGGATTTGACCGAGGAACGTATACATTTGAAAAAAACTAAGCGAGCTTAGGGGGAGGGGGCATAAAGGGATTGAAAAAGGCAACGCACAGGAAGGTTAGAGAAGACAGGCCAAGAGTGCGATCTAAGTGGTTTCTAAAAAGGTTAACCAGGTGTACATGAAAGTGGATAGATGAAGGGAAGGGTGGGTGGAGTTTTTAGGGAGGGAGGGAAGACCAGGAGAGCATGGGAAGATTAAAGTCGCCACAGAGGATGAAAGGAAGTGAGGGAAACAAAACGATTAAGACGTCTGATAATCTGTCGAAGAAATCCTCGTACAGAGAAGGCGGGCTGAGGCAGGTAAAATATACACACGATATGATAAACAGGCATACGTTTAGCGGAATGACTCGTATGGTGACAGAATCGTATCGTAATCGAGGAAAAAATGATTTCGGCACGGAGAGGGGACTTAACATCTATTAGGGCAACTCCGCCAATTGTCTTGCCAGGTGCAGCGCAGTCTCTGTCACAACGAAAGACAGAGTAACCTTCGAACAGCTCGGAATCTGAAATCCTGTCGTCCAGCCCGGTTTTAGAAATGCAAATGACATGATGTTGGAACGCTAAAGCAGACAGTTTGAAATCCGACAGCTTGGTCCTTAGATCTCTTACATTTTGATAAAAAAGTGTAAAGTTGTCGGAATCATTTAAGTTCGGCGAGGCAGGCTGGCGGGCCGGAAATTTTCACGAAGCTTAGTCCTCTGATAAGGCTTGACGAAGACCCCTTGTGATCAGAAGGAAGATTGTATATAAAGGGGTAAACACCTGATAACTGCTTCGGTCACGCTGCTCCCAAGTCAGAAGTAATCCAGCGTCTGAGAAATTGCGGCTGCCCTGGATGAAACCGCAAGTCGTCTATATTTTTTTTTACAAATTTGAGTACCACCAAAAAGCCAGTGGTTCGAAGACCAGAAACAATGGGACAATTGGTTCGGTCCGTCAATAAGTTTATGATGGATTCAGGAGTTCTCATATCATCCATTAAAAAGCTTATAAAATTAACTCACTTGAAAAATCATTGCATCTGCCACTGATCAGTGTTTCTCTCTTCTTTCAGGTGAACTAGCATATCGAAAAAAGCCGTATCTAATGCTGTGATAAAAAGTGCTTTCCTAACTAATCTCAATCAAGAACATACACAGATCGTGCCACAACATCGAAATGGAAACAATGCAAGTTCGTATTTTTTAATTTCTTCAACCAAAAGTAAATAACCAGAACCACGAGAACAACACAAATATGCGGCGTATGGGATACTGTTGATAGGTAAAGGGCTTCGCTTTCGCTTCTAATCTCTTCCGATACAGTTTTCACTCGACAATTTGCTGCATGTTGCAATCACAATAACAACTAGCACTCGTTAGATGAAACGTTACAAATTGGTAGGGCTTAAAACGGATTCAGGCTCATAGACACACACGACTACTTTTATTTAAGCTAAAAGTTCGCAATTGTTGTTACTGTTCAGTTTAACATATTAAGGCATCACATATCGCCACGAAATGTTCTCTTCTGATATAAAAATTATATCAGTTACCAGCAAAAGCAAGGACGGCGGCTGCAATCGTGAAGTATTGTCATCATCATCACCATCGTCACTTGTCGATTTGAAGCAAATCAAGAGTCAATTCTCCTCGATAAATGAACAAAAATTCGGCGGCAGTAATACCAGTGGCAAGTTTAGTAATTACACTCATCACAATCGGTACGGTAGTCACCATAGCAAACACAGCGGTGGTAATAATAAGCACAGTAGCGGTAGTAAACATCTGAAGAAGGCTAACAAGTTTAATATTGCGAGTTGCGAGAAGATAATATTGAACAACAACAACAACAACGCCAGCAAGAACCAGAATATATCCCAGAACAAAATCAAGTCCCTCAGTACTAACAATAATAACAGTATCAGTATCAATAACAATATTTTAGACAATAACAATATTAATATTAACAATAAATTCAAACTGACGCCGCCCCGAACAAAAGCCTCGCTCACGAAGATTAACGAGTATCTAATTAGCTGTTCCGCGAGACAAACGGAAAAGGAGGAGCAAGATTCAATGGTTATGAATAACACACCAAAGACAACTCAAACTCTTACATCAGTGGCCACATCATCATCCGCCCCGCCTCCCACATCGCCAGCTTCATATACTTTAGACTTTCTGCACTCAGTAGGCGTACAAATGACTGCGGGCACGAATCGCGCTTACCTACCCTCAGCGTCGCCGTCACGGCATACCAGCCAATTCGTTAATTCCAGCTCACATCGATGCGGTGGTGGCTACAGTAATCAGGAGGACACTGCGCCCTCGGTGACAAGCGCCACCGCAGGAGCCCCCAATATAAACGGTAGCCATCCGAAATCAAATTACAAAGACTATATTAGTTTCAACTCATCTGGCTCGTTGAGTGCAAACCCTCGGAACGCTTCCCTTTCCATACCGACTAGTCCTTCATTTTCATATCGGAATGCTTACGGATATCAAGCCCCCCATAACTACCCGAACCATGGTAATCGCAGCTATAATGCTCATATACAGTACCATTCGATGGGAGGCGGAAGCGGCATTAATAGCGGACATACTTTCAACGGCTACAACCGGAATCAAGTGCAGAAAAAGAGCTGGGGAGGACTGAACCAGCTGAACTTGAAAAAGTGCTGCAATATGAATATGAACAAGTACGGAAGCGTCTCGACAAGTAACTTAGGTAGTCCACAAACTTTACCACGCACTCGAAATCAACAGAACCTACGGAATCTCACATATGTTCACACCGACTCAGGCCGAATAATTGGCAATAGCAGATCACCCACCCCTAGCCCGAAATCGGAAAGTCCGTCCCTTTATAAGGCACCGCAAAATCTACAAGACTGCAACGCTGCCATTATGCAATCCAATGGATCAGCAGATCAAGGAAATAGTTTGATTGCGACGTCGGCTCCGTCAATTGATATGAACAACACAAACGGTGCTATGAATGGTTACGAATCAGACTCGTCGCATTCAAGCTATCGACATAACGAATTTGCCTACAGACCGACAGCGAAGGCGATGACAGTTTCTCCAAATTTCCAATTGGGGGAAATGCCTCCACTTATCAATTTGTCGGCTCTCTCAGAAGATGGTCTTAAAAACCACGCTCACTACTATGGTTCGCATCAGAACCTAACATTCTGGAATTCAGCTGTAAATTCTACCTACAGTCCGCATAGTCTATACAGCACGAGCGGATCAGGATCTTCAGAAGGTGGCAGTCAGTATTTGGGCGAAGGAAACTTTTCACAAAAGCGGAGGTAGTGGTTCCCCCTTTTTCTTCCACAATTTCATGCTTTACATTGACTTCTGCATTACAGCCAGTCACATAATCGATCGTATCGGGGGCGTCGTAATATCTATCCGAATTTTCGGGCTCATACATTTCACGAAAACATGTTTACGCCTCCTGATCGATTCTTAGCCCGTGCCCACCTGGTTGAAATTAAAGAAAGTCCTGAGACTCTTCTGAATGGTACAAAATGGGATCAATTGTCACAAGCGATCTGGGATAAATTCATGATGTCACAGCAGCGTGAAGAGACGTACAGACGGAAAATGTACTTGTGGCGGTATTTATATGTAACTATAAAAGTGAGTGTTATTTTGGTAGCGTCACTAGGGACTCAACGAAATGAATTTCTTTTCAGAAAGCACATCCGCGCTATGGCCTTTATTTAGTGGGTTCAACTATATCCGGATTTGGTGCTGATACATCCGACGTTGATATGTGCCTCGTATCGCGAACAAATACGGGAATGGATGCTCGCATGGAATCCGTGTTAAATTTGAATCGATTGAAGGACTATTTAGAATCCACAGGTAAAGTTGGTTTGTTGCCGTTCGAATCATTAGATCATTCTGTTTTGCATTGTGCAGGCGTTTTCGAACAATTCAATTTGATTGAAGCAAAAGTGCCCATCCTAAGGTTTCGCGATTCCATGCACAATTTGGAGGTTGACTTGAACTTTAACAATTGTGTAGGCATTCGTAATACGCACCTGTTACATTGCTATGCGCAGCGTAAGTTTATAGATTACCTCAAGGATTGCAAATTGATATAATTTATTATTTGTGTTCGTCTTTTCAGTGGATTGGCGATTGCGTCCCTTGGTTCTGGTAGCCAAACTATGGGCCCAGTGTCACAATATAAACAACGCCAAAAATATGACAATATCGAGCTACTCACTAGCCTTGATGGTTATTCATTTCTTACAGTATGCTGTAGATCCACCCGTTTTGCCGTGTTTACATGAGATGTATCCGGAGAAATTTCATATATTGGTGAGTTGAGAAGTTTTCAAATTTTTATTTGCGGTTTTGTTGGTCCAGTCAATTGTTCCTAAAAGTTCGCATGCTACAGGGGCGTAAATTCGCTCTGGTGCGATAGAACCTAAGTTGGGGGGACTGGGAATGGGTTTTAATAAGCTCTTAGGATGGAGATGTACATCGAGTTACATCCTGAAATGTGAAGGCAGTATTATATCTCCAAATGAGAAAACGACCGGAAATTGACACTGCAGGTCTGCAAATGGGGAGCAGTGACTGTCAGCACTAACTTGGGACTCATTCCAATCAAGCTCTTATTCTTGTTTTCCTCAGCAACAGTTTGTAATCACTAAATCTTGATTGTGGATGGTTAAACGATCATCCTTAGTAGCCAAAGACAACCAAGAGGGGAGAGCTAACCCATAAACCTGCAAATATTGAAGCTCCATCGAAGCGCTCCGTCATGTTTGGGAGATTCTTTGGAAACTTAGGTTCACATGTCTTGCGGCACGTGGGTCCGCACCGGATTCTGAAAAATAGAAAAAAAGTGCCCAAACACGGGGATTCCCGTGAACCTATCGAAATAAATAGCACGCAAGCTAAATTTGGAAATGAAAAAAATAAAAGAAAAAGGACGGCTCGACCGCGTGCGTGGAGCCGTAAAACTCTGGACCCGAATGCCGCGATCGAAAAGGAGGATCCACGACCGATCACATCCTTGATCAATGTCTCCCCTGCCTCAGATGTATTGTGAGACGTGACCTTTGAGGTTTCCAACTTACCTTGACATTGGAGGATATCTATTTTTAACAGTTTTGCGGTGTTAAAGAGGAGTAGGGAAAAAGGAGGTCCTCAAATTAAAAGGGAAATCAATTCGGATTCATTCTCATATGTAATTCAAAAATGAGGAGAAGATTTAATTCTGAGCAGTAAATAAAATAAGAATAGAAACTTAAAAATAAAAATAAGGACAAGAATAAAAAAGAAAAAGCCAAGCCCGGTTGTGAAAGGAGGAGGGATGGATAGCTTTAGCCTGAATGGTTGTACACTATCGGAGCGTCCCAAGGGCTAGGTGAGGAAAGTGCAGGAAGCTATCACCACACCTGGCAGTTAGGTATAAAATGCACTACTAAAAACGGCACGGCGTCGAAACCGCTAATCGTGTGGTGGTTCGACGTCTAGACGCCATGATAAGCAGGAGCATTGCTCCGCCTGCTGCTACTGAATCTGAATGAATCTCTTAATCATCCGCTCCTACTATGAAATAACGGCGGGGGTGGATACAACATCTTACCACCCCTTGTTGCAACAGAGGTTCGTCCAGCGTTTCAGTATTCGCCGAAGTACACTTCTCCGCTGTCCGGCAAGAATGTCCACTGAGTTTCGGACGAATTCTAAAGAGCGTGTGTAGAATTTTCGGAAAAGGATCCTTTGCATAGGCCAACTGCGAGAATTCTATCTCAAATCAATGATAAGATTGCATCTTGAATGTGTGCTGATATATCGCTGCTGTAACTACAAGCACTTGTGTATTGTGGTGCAGTTACGGTTGTCAGATTGCAGGGTCAGAAGATTCGCTTTCTTGTTTTGGTTTGAGTGACCGAAGAGATCCACCATGGAAAATTCGTCTGAAACGTCGGCGTGACTCACTAAGGCAGGCCATTGCTAGGTTAACTCAATTCAGCTCTGGCAATGCCAGCAGGCGAGTGAAGAATAAAGTGCAGAGGGTTTAGTGGAACTGTACCATTCCCAGTGAGCCATCGGTAGTTGAAATTCTGGACACACTAAAGTAGAAACTTACTGCCATATCGAGTGGGTTACGACGGTATGGCGAAATCACTCAAGACGTGTCCAGAATACGCGAGAAACTAGCAGAGCTTTTTCAGATCTCTTAACGAATCCCAACAGAGCGTCCAGACAGTACAGTTTTCGGTAACGAAAACAAAAGAATACCGAGGTGGACCTTGGTGGTTACCCGCCCGGCATGCTGAGTGGATCACCGCCGAAGGCAACCGTCATGCCACAACGTCTGGAATGAATTTTGCGGATGCTACCGAAGAGAAAGTTCGACGAGCTTTAAACAGTTCGAAGAACTTCTGGTACGTAAAGTTTACCAGTATACATGGTCGGTTGGCAGGCAGCATAAATCAGGACATCTACCTTATTCCTAAGAAGGACACGGTACGGGACTCCGCAGATACAAGACCGATTACTTGCTTACCAAGCCTCTATAAATTCATAACGTCCATTATTAGCGGAATGGGCAATGCACTCCTCGAGACCAACAACATTCTGTCCGAGGAACAGAAGGGCTGCCGAGTCGGATCAAGGAGTGCTAAGAGCAACTCATTATCGACTCGGTAGTTGTAGGAAAAGCAACTAGAGGCCAAGGAAACCTCTTTAGTTGCTATATCGATTATGCCAAGGCTTTCGCCAGCGTATGCTGTATGCGGGCTAATCGATGTTCTACGTCTGTATCGCATTGATCTCAAAATAAATAAAATTTTTTACGATATTCATGGAAGAGTGGCATACCACCTTGTCAGTGCCTTCATCTGAGTGTGCCAATTCCTCAGAGCCTATCTATATACGGAGAGGCGATTCCTCAGAGCCTATCTATAACTTAAACTACTTAGTGCGTCCTGACATAAAGAACTAAGAAAACACAATCTTTTCTTTCGCGGTAAACATGCACGATCGACGTTCGCGGGAAAACTCCGAAATAATTTCACTCTTTCGTCGGTGTACTAGCATCGATGCCTCCGCATGTGTGAAATGAGACTTCGCGCGGAAGAAACACGCATTCATCCATCGGTCAATCGCAGCCGCAGCAATAACACACCCGACAATTTCAGATCAAAACGTCAAATTGAAGTTGCCCATCCGAAACTCCAACGCTGACTAATTTCCCACCAATCTGATGTTCCCCACAAAAAAGGATTGTGACTTATCAGATTTTCCCTCCAGCCTCACTTGACGCAGAAGAACAGCAGCACACTAAAATCGTGTATCGTAAAGTTCGGATTCGTGAGAAATGTGATTGCGATTGCTTGCACTTTGCTATCCTTTCAACATCGTTTGGACTCCTCCGATCCAGTGCCACTTCGAACATTGAAGCTCCCGCCATGTCCGAGGTTCCTGGTATGAGGATCAAAATCCGCCGATGTCGGAGCAATAACAACTCTCATGAAGAAAAGGAGAGCATCCTCTGGGCGTAAAACGCTTATGAATAAGAAATAGAACTGTCCTATAGCCAAGCCAGAGGGTATTAAATACTTTTTCTTATCTAACTCTTAAATTTCTCGCTTTCTAGTAAATATATGGGAATGTATTCCTTTTCTTTGTTCACGTTTAATGTAAAAATACAACTTATGCACGGTATTGGGTATTCTTCAACAAGTTTTGAAAATTCCAACGTTTATATATAATGAATTCACCGCCACTTCGAGACACACCATCAACTCCAGTCCAGCTGTTTCGATCCGCCGGTTCCGGTAATTTTCGTTCCCGGTTCATGTCGGGCTCAGCTCAGCAGCAACGTACATATTGTGTTGGAGTGTGCAGGTCATGCTCCTGCCTGCACCCAATAATGTGCAATATGAGGAAGTTTATGAGAATCAACGAACGGTTGGCCCGGTCAATTCTGGTTTGCACTATTGGACATTTCTAAAAAAATAGAATTTAAAATTGTTTAATTGAAATTGAACTATGAAATTTAAGGGAAAGTGACCAGTTGTTGTTTTGTTTTAAAAAAATAAGCCAAAATTAATTAATTGCAATATTAAGTGCTTTACTTAAACAAAGGATGGAATGGAAATTGTGGAATAAAGAGGGAAAACTAAACGGGTAGAAAAATGTGAGGATAAAGGTACTATTACATATTATTGAATTGAATGGAATACCGCTCCTGTCGCTAACTCGCGGACACTGCACACCCTTGTGGGCTTTATTGACATTGTTATTCCGCTCGCTTGGTGTTCACATCCTTTTAATTTGTCTGTTCACTAACACCATAATTGCTAAGCAAACATTTGTAATCTTTACCTCGGTTAGCGAAGATAGAGACGTATCGAAGAAAAGGTCAAGCCAGATTTTCCGTTCTTGTGGATAGTGATAGTATGTTGTTAATCCTGCTGCGCCACATCACTCCGCCCCCAGATGAAACCTGGGGCTCTCAGCGACCGAACTCGGAACTAAATTCTCCATCATTCCGCGGAGCGAGCGCGACGTTGTTTTGGGGCGCACACCGGCTTCAGCCTGGATAGGGAGACCGCCTTTTTGCGTCCTCCGATCTCGAGTTGGAAGAAATGCTCAAGAACACGGTACGGGCCTTCATATGGAAGTTGCAGCGGCTTCCGGACGGCATCCGTCCTGATCAGGACGTGCGTGCACGTGTCTTGTTCCTTTGGCGCACAGACAGGTGCGGACGAGTGTCGGATGGAAGGTGTGGCTTTGATGCGTCGAAGATTGTCCCTCAGCAGACGCACCAATCCCGACTCTGTGAGATCTCTTGTCGAAGACCGGGTCACTTGGGAGCCTTGGGTTCTCCCTGTAGACCAGCTCTGTGGGGCTGGCAGCAAATCCCTCTCGGCGGGTTGTTCGTAGACCGAGTTGGACGAGAGGCAAGACTTGAGTCCAGGACGGATCGTCGCGTGCCATATTGGCGGCTTTCAGCGTCCGGTGCCAACATTCTAGCATCCCATTAGATTGCGGGTGGTATGCCGTAGTCCGCTGGCATTTGGACTCAAATTGCATTCCCTGGTCAGTGATGACCACTGCAGGGACGCCAAAGCGAAGGATCCACTCTCGACAGAGAGCTTCGGCACAAGATTGCGCCGTAATGTCCTTCAGAGGTATTGCCTCAGTGCACCGCGTAAACCTGTCGATGATTGTGAGGCAATACTTGAAACCGTGCGAGGTATATAGTGTGGAACGGCTTGGTAGTGCGTGGGAATGAGCCCACTTCTTTCCTTTTATGACTGGTCGCTTTACACTTCACTTACAGTAGTTGACATCCTTGTTCATGGAGGACCAGAACTATTTCTCGGTGACTAGCCGATTTGTTGTCCTGATGCCTGGATGCGCTAAGTCGTAACCCGCTTGGAACACTTCCTTGCGAAAGCTAGCTGGAATGTATGGCCGGGGCCCCTTTTCCGAAACTTCGCAGCAGAGAGAGAGTTTCGAGCCGAAGATGGGCAGCTCCCGAAATTTTTTATTTGGGATTGGATTTGAGGCTCTGAAGTACTACGTCATCCTCCTGCGCCTTGGGGATAGTGGAGAAGTTGAGTGCGGCGGGGATGTTAACCTTGGAGACACGTGACAAAGCGTCATCAACTATGTTGTCCTTGCCGGACACGTGCTGGATGTCTGACGTAAACTGGCTTATAAAGCTCAGGTGTCGAAGCTAACCGGGGAACGCTTTGTCGGGCTTTTGTTTCAAAGTATACGTGAGAGGCTTATGGTCCGTGAACACTGTGAACGGCCTGCCTTCTAGGGAGAAGCGGAAGTATTTGATACACAAGTACGCGGCGAGCAGTTCTCAATCATAGGTACTGTAGTTCCGTTGAGCGGGGTTCAACTGCTTAGAGAAGAAACTCAACGCCTGCCAGACCTGATTCACTTTTTGGTGAAGAGCAGCACCTATTGCGATGTCAGAGGCATCAACAAAAACAGCTAGAGGTGCATCTTGTAGAGGAAATGCCAAGAGTGCCCAAGAACATCCTCAACTCCTTCACTATCTTCGGACCCGGGGAGCTTGTAATTGCTTGCACCTTATCTGGGTCGGGCTGAATTCCTTCAGGAACTTGCATTTCTCAACGTTTAGGAATAACCCGATCTCAAAGAGACGTTGAAAAATGCACTCGAGATGGGCTAAGTGTTCAGACTCAGTCGCTGTGATACGGGCCTTTGAATGTTGCCTTCAGCCCTCGCCCTTCGGTTCGGTTGGGCATGGAGAGGGTCCGCGGGTTTTTTTAAACTATATATATACCTTAAGATATCTCTTTCGTACACTTCAAACAACAATTTGATTATAATCCGTTAATGTTTTACTTCCAGCTAATGTCAAATGATTTTGGTTTCGTCGATATGAACGAAGAAATTGAGCCGTATGCATCTCAGAACACACAAACGCTGGGCGAACTATTTCTACAGTTTCTCGAGTATTACAGCAATTTCGAGTAAGTTCACTGCTAGCAATATTTTCAGCAACACCAATCACTAATCCAAGCATTCCATGAAGCTATTCCCAGTATGCAATATCAATACGGACAGGGACCGTACTGCCAATAGAGATTTGTCGCCAAGCGAAAACCTCAAAGAACGACATACGCCAATGGAAGGAATTATGCATTGAAGGTGAGCTCGTGTTTTCTCTGTGCAACCCCAAGCCAATTTGATTTTGACTTTTACAGAACCATTTGATCTCACCAACACTGCCCGCTCCGTTTATGATTGTGAAACATTTGAACGTATCAAAGCCGTCTTCATAGCATCGTGGAAAATTCTACAGGAAACCATGGACTTGAATGCAATCTTTTCACCTATTGTCACCGCAAGTCTAAATCAAGTGCCATTGAACATAACAACAACAATATCATGAGGTATCAGACATCAATTTCCTTCTACCGTTTACATGTTTTACTCGTCGTGTTCTATGTCTATCGTACGTGCGTACTTTTACGGCTGTGCATCAACAGAGTTCAACTAAGATCCAGTGTGAATTTAGGATTTCCCCTAAGGGGAGTGCGTAGGATAAGACTTTTTGAGTAGTATTTGTTCTACTGTCTAGGATTTATAAGGTAGGGGTGAAGCTTGTCCATGCCTATTATGTGAATAAGTAAGAGAAGCAATAATGCAAGCTTCACAGTAATCGTGATTGTCGTAAAACACTTAAAAGAATTCAGTAATTAACCAAGCATTGGATTTGACGAAAAACATAAAATGAAAGACTGATTGCTTCCGAAATGTGAACAGACATTATGAGGAATTTAGTCACATTTGTAGTTACTTAAGCGTAAGTAAGAATCTCGCTAGCTCTAAGCCGTTGGTCCTCTGAATCTGACTAGGATCACCAACCAATGGGGCTGAAATGGGCATTTAGCAACGAATTTAGATCTGAACGTCTTGCGCTTATTCCAAGTGCAGGCAAAAGTGTTCACTTTTCATCTGAAATGCGTCCAAATACTCTTATTTTTTAGCTAGAAACAAAAATCCCACTCGTCAAGTATTTAATCCTAACTTATGACCATATATTTATTATTATTAAATTGTTCGCTCATTGAAATGAAAACGATAAAAAAAGCTATTCACGAGAGAAAGTGCCTATCGAATCTCTTTCTCGACTAGCGGGAAAGCTGAAATTAGAAAGAATCTCGCGTATTATATTCTAATAACACAACAAAACAACTTTTGGCTGTGATATAGATTGTAAGATGAAAAACAAACTATTCTTGTATGTGCAGAGCGCGTTTGAATGGAATCATATCGCAGAAATGACTTATGTATGCGTTATACCTATATGTTGAAGGGATTTGCTGATTGTATTATATTTATGAAATAATAAGGAAAAAATGTTTAGTTTTGTATTTGTTTTGATTATCCTTTCCCCATCCTCGAACGAGTTGTGTGTTGTTTTGTGAGTCAAATGTCTAGAAAACCTTCGCATGGTGTTGGATACGGATCGATTTAGTTGTATCTTTCGTTTACGAATACTTTGACGTCTGTAATTATCCAGATTATTTGAAAGAATCCAAGACATCCTGAAGTTGTCTACACTCAAGGAGTGAGCCAGGTCACCTAATTTAGAAATTAACGAAGACCCCGACGATACTGCCAGAGACCAAGTGCTAGGCCGTAACGTTGACTGTCGACACGCGCTGGCATTCTGTCCTACCAAAATCAAGTTATTATTTTAGATAATCAGTTTCATCGGTTGTGGGGAGATGGAACCAAGATGCGAGTTCTATTTCTGCGGTGACGTTGTTCTTCAACGGCATAACAGGGCAAGTCGGCGCTTGGGCTCCAAGATAGATTTCCCCTTGCCATCTCGATCTTTCGATTGCCTCATTGTTGAACAATTTCAGCAGCTTTTTACTGGCCTCGTTCCTTCCACCATTTACGTGGCTTTTCCACTGGGCGATGCCGTCCGAGTGTGCCTTTGAATACCCTGTTAGGTATTCGCTTGTCGTGCATCCGTTCAACGTGATCGCCCAACTGCAAATTTCGTAGTGCTACCACCACCGATGCTGTTGGGTCATCATAGAGCTGGTACAACTCATGGTTGTATCTTATTCGCCAGTCAGAGCTCCATCTCTTACCGATCTAAGTATTCGATGTATAACTTAGCGTTCGAAAGTCTCGATAGACTTCTCTAACGCCTGCATTAGAGTCCACGCTTCACAGCCGTACAGTAGCACAGGTCGTATTATGGTCTTGTAAATTCGGAGCTTATTTTTCCTGTGCACCCTTTTAATTTTCATTATCCGCAGGACTGAGTAGTATGATTTGTTGGCCATCACTGGACTTCATCCTTTTCATTACCATCCTTCACTACGTTTATAAAGTTGTCCACGGTTTCAAAATTAAAGTCACCCATTGTCAGGTTTTGTCTTATTAGGGCCTGTCTTCTAGATTGGGTCATGTATTTTGTTTTCTTTTCATTAATTCTTAGGTCGACTTCTTGGGTTGCTTCATTTAGTTGTAGTAATACTTCCTTGGCGTCTGGAATTGAACGTGCCATGATGTTTATGTCGTCAGCGAATTTCCACTACTTGCGACGATTTATAGAGCAATGTTCCCATAATACCTAACCCCAGTTTGCGGATAACATATTCAAGGGCTAGGTTTAAAGCATGGAGGCAAGTCCATCTCCTTGCTTTAATCCGCAGTTCGTTTCGAAGTATTACGTTTGCCTGTTTTAGTAGGCGAAACCCTCGCATGATACGATATAGTGCTTCTCGTTTGATGCTATCATACGCTTGAAGAATGTCGACGAAAAGCTAATACACATCGGTATTGAACTCATAGCACTTTTCCCGTCGTTGCTTGACCGTGAAAATTTGGTCCATCGTGGATGGTCCTTTTCGAAAGCCACATTGGTATTTACCAATTAATTTGCCTCTATATGGCTCCAACCTAGCTTGGATGATTTTCGTCACGATCTTGTAGGACGTGTTACGCACGTGAAATGCTTGTTTAGTTGTCACAGGTAAGTTTGTCTCCTTTTTAAGGGTTTGTGTAAAACAACGTCTGTCTTTTTTTTGAGGAGGTGGACATCTTCAAAATAGACTGGTTTGGACACACCAGCGTGTGGGATTTTACCTAATAAAACCACCCCCGCCTCCCTCCCTGCCCCGCGGAACCACCAAAAGGTATTACATCACGGGGCGGAATCAGCTTTCTCTTCTATACGCGGGGCAATCCTCTTGATGTGCTACCATTTTCGATACTAGATTTTCTGGTACCAGCACCTCTCCTAGAGTCTCCTCTAGATTCCTCCTTTCTTCCATATATCTCGGACAGTGGAAGAATACATGCTCTGGGTCCTTTGAGACTCCATCGCAATTTGGACAGTCGGGTGAGGTCTACAATTTAAACCTGTGCAGGTATTGGCGATATCCTCCGTGCCCCGTGAGAAACTGGGTGAGATTATAATTAACCTCACGGTGTCATCTCTCCAACCACTCCTTGATGGCAGAAATGAGCGTGTGAGCCCACGACCCTCTTCCGAGCGTCCCCATCACTCTTGCCATCTATTTATGGATCTCTCCCTCTCAGCGTTTTTCGTCTGCAATTAGGGAGAGATTTGCCTCGCATTGTATATGTTCGCCATCTCATCTGCCAAGATGTCAATTGGCATCTTTCCAGCGATGACGAATGCTGCATCATCTGAGGCAGCCTTGAAGGCAGAGCATACCCTCAGGGCTGTCCTCCTGTACACTGCACTCAGCCTGTTAGTGTTAACTGACATCCGCAACGCCTCCCTCCAAACTGGGGTCGCATAGAGCATGATTGGGATCACCACCCTAGCTGTAAGCAGCCTAGAGGTATGCTGTGAGACTCCCACGTTCGGCATCATCTTTGCTAGGGCCATACTTACAGTTGATGATTTATCGCCAACATACTGCTCGTGTTGTTTATAGCTGAGCTGTCCTGAGTCCTGCCTATCACCACCCCCAAGTATTTGATGGTCAGCTTGGAACTTCTTCTCCGGGGCTTCGCACTATTACTAACAAAATTATAACAGGTCAAATTGCCGTTTCTGTGCAAATTTAATACTTTGAATGTCATTATCACGCGAAAGTAGATATTCTCACATAATATATGCATATATTACGTGCTAGATTGGGGAGGGGGATAAATGCACACTCAAGTGACTTTAAAAAAGAAATACACAAAACCTTTCATACCTGAAGCGCCGAGGTTCCGGTTTCACGACTTGTTTGTGTGTTACGCTCTTGTGCCGTTGTCAGGTAACTTTTCATGAAAATGAGTTTATGGAGGAGATTATCAGGCGAATTCCTCTTCTCTGTAATATTGTAGTTCAGCTGGAATACCATTGAATCCCAGGTCCTTGTTCAGTTTTCGGTCGCAAGGGTTGCTTTCACCCCTTCAATAGGAGGAGGTTCGACTGGTAACACACACGTTTATAACATCCGGGTTCGTCAAAGCTATGCTTTTCGCTGGGACTTCCACTGGATTGAGCCACTTCTCAAAATATTCCATCCATCTTTCCTTGATATCGTCGGGATTATCTAGGATGTTTCCTTGGTCATCCTTACAGAGACTTCGAAATCTTCCACCGCGCCGTAAGCGTTTAATTTTCGCTATTTTTTCCTGCACGTCCGGCTTGCTATTCACCTAAGCTCGTTATAAGTTTCTTATTTCCCCTTATGGGTCGTTCTATGTATTTACAGTAAGCTTCGTTCTTTATGTTCATTCTTCTTTTTCTTAAGGTTTTGTCCCGTTCACAAGCGGGGTCGGCTCTTCGTGTCGGTTCTGCCATTTTGTTTTATCAAAAGCCTGATTTGGATGCAATTGCGAGGCTTTCAAATCCCCATCCAGCGTATCAAGCCACCGTTTTTGCGGCCAACCCTATGGTCGCTCATCATCGACTTCGATGTTCAGACCAATCTTGGCTAGTGAATTCTTGTTAGCGCGGATTACGTGACCATATCAGCAATTTTTCCACGATTGGTGCAACCCCATATTAATCGCGAATATCCTCATTTTGGATATGATCAAAGCTTACACCACAAGCCGCTGTTCATCATCTTTTATAGTCGGCCAACACTCAGAAGCATAGAGAGCGGACGATACTCCGGTAAATTTTAGATTTGAGACGTTCGTTAATACGTCGATACAAAGAACACCAGTTGTGGAACACCATTTCATGTTTGTGATGCACAAAAAGGTGAGTCGAATCAAAAGAGTCGACGAAACCGAACCAATTCAATTGAAGTATCAAACATGAGCACTGCATATATAAGCATGCTGCACATCCAGCTCGGTGGGATATGCAAGATGAGTTCATGCGACTGATAACAAAATAGGCGAATCGTCATAGAAAAGTCGACATTATCGAAACGCTTCAATTGAATGTTTAAATTGGGTGGCCAGGCCTTGACCACTTGAAAGGTCAAAATCAACAAGTTGACGTGCCAACACATAACATTCATGCTTCAATAGAAAAATTGCCTTCCAATTCGCTTGCCCCTCTCCATTGCGAATTTTGGGCAGTAGAACATCAGATGATGTGCATCCTCCAGTATACCACTCCATCTAGGACAATTCGGTGAATCATCCAACGCAGAGCGGTGCAAATACTGCCTGTAACAGTTAATGTTTTCGCTCAAGCCACACCCTAATGTTGAAGATGAGTCTATGCGCCCACCGCCACGGATCATTCGACTCCGCCCTTGTCGCATTCCTGCGTTCTATGTGCCCCTCTATATGTTATACTTCATGCCCTCATTGATGTGAAACCCAAAATCTTGTGCCGCCTGATCGATCTGGGTAAAGGCGCTACCGAAAACTATCTCGGGCAGGTGAAGCGAAGATCTAAACTCCGCGCCCTGTTCCAAAATGATTCGTGGGGTGTTGATATGTCAATGCAGGAGGATGGGGGGCAGAAACCTGTCTGATCTCTGTCGATCAAGCTTTCAAGATGTTCCTTCATGCTTTCCAGGATTATTTCAGCCATATCTTTGCAACGGTAGAGGACACGCAAATACCCCTCCAATTGTCTCACTCAAAACCGGATGCCCTTCTTTGGAATCTCACGATCATCCCTTTCTTCCGCTCTTTGGGAAAGAATTCTCAGTGTGGAGTGTACGAGCGGAAGTAGTAGATCGGGAGTAACTGCAAGCGCAGCGATAAATAACTTTGCGGGGAGACCCTCAAGGTCAGCGGCTTTGCTCCGTTTGAGTCAATGTATTCAAAGGCTGCTTGGAGGAAGGGAACAAATGGTTCCCGAAATATCAGTATTTGCAAAATAAAATTCAACACTAGCGAATAGGCAAAACAAGTTTTTATCATTTTAAATAATTGAATCGTTAGAAATACCGTGAAATTACACTCAGATTGGAGGAACAGTTCGTATCCACATTTTACGATAACTTGAAGTGTTCTTTCCACCTCTTCAGTTGCTCGTCATCGTGGATGACAAGCCGGCAGTTTACTTTCTTCACAGGACCAATTCATATGTCATATGCCAATTCTTTCGCTATGGCACATATATTTCTGATATCTTTGCATTCTGCAGCATCTCTTCCGTGGTAAATTCCCTTTTGTCACGGCGTACATTACGTTGAATTTCTCGGGATTTCGCAAGATATCGGAGCTCGAGCGTGTCACGCTCGTCATCACTCCTAGCGGTCAATAGAGCCTTCAACTCCTACTGTTCATCGATCGGCTATCTTGATTTCGCAGTCAGCAGATCTTAGGACGCCCCTTTTATACGCGACCGACTACCTGCGTAGCACCCGAAAAAGAGCATTTTTAATGGCGGAATGGCACTATACAATTGTGGTGTAATTTAACCTGGACCGGAATCTTGTAGTTAGACGTTGTCAGAAACCGGCACCCAGATAGAAAGAGCTCATTTTGTGGTAGCCGTAAAAAACAACCCAACATCGGATTACCGTCTGTTACCACTCGGTTTTCCAGAGTACAAAAACACATTATCGCAAGAGGGAGATGGGTGCTATCTAGAGTCCAAGCATCTAACTTCATTAAGGCCCAAAATGTTCAGCTTATATCATCATCATCCAGAAATTCCTACTCCTTTTAGTGGCCTCTTACGACAAGAAGCAAATAATAATAATAATAGCGAAATAATCCGCGCCAGGTTGAACATTGGGCAGCCCCTTGACATTGCACAATCAACCCCAATTTGTCTCTCTCTAAAATGCCTCCGTGCCTTTCCCCAGAGAACACCCTACCTCCCTCCCCCCCGGATCTTCTCTTCGGATCTTTGAGGAATCACTCGATGGGACTTTCATCAGTTCAATGATTTATTGTCCTGGAGTATCGCTAGAGACTTCCAAGGCACCTGAGCTGGTTTTGGGAATTATAATTGGCATTCAATTGACAAATTTTGTCTCTTGAATTACGCCATTAGTGTAGGAAGCTAGTGTGGAATTGAGAGACAAGCTGCAATATTACAGAACTTTCTTTGAATGAATGTTTCTCTGCATAATTGGGCTCATGCTTACACTGTTTTTGTCATCAATTTATCTTGTTTTATCGCTTAAGTCACATTCATTGCTGATATCCTATTTTGAGACTTTATTGGATTGCCTTGAAAACAATGGCATGCATGCGTCATGTCATGATTATTCTGTGCTTACTTTTAGGGCGTAAACAGAAATGCAATTTTCAAAAAGGGTTCTTATCTGTGTTATCGGCCAGATGCAGTTGAAAACAAGTGACAAATATTTTATGCACTGTTTGCAGAATTTTTTACGTGATAAGCTATTTTTCAGTCTGCCCTCTGCTTTTTAAAAAGAAAAACCACTTCATTCATTCAATGCTTTATCTCAAAGGATGAATAATATTCCGAAGCAGCTTCCAACTTGAAAAATATTTTCACTTTCAGAATAACATAATTCTTTTTTCCTTTAGCGCCGGAGTTGGACTGTCTAGATCGGATTGTCATTTTTCTCGATCATAGGCTCAGTCCGGGTGGATCAATAAATCACCATTTACCGTATCAGGCCATTGCTGATTCGGTCGGCCTTTGTTTCAATAACCATCAACTTGGATCTGCACAGCCCCTTCGCGTATGTCTTCATTTCAAACGTGACTATATCATGTCATATGTTCTCGGCTACCGTCAGCACTGAGAACCATAGAGGACGTCAGGTAGAATGACATTCTTTGATACGCTGATCGCAAAGAATGCCAGTTGCGGAACGCCTTAGTAAGGAACTCCAGACACCTCGGTTTTGCGCACAGGTCCACCAATTCGATATCCCTAAAGGCTGTCTGGCATCCTGACCTACGCCATCGCTCCATCTCAGGCAGGGTCTGCCTCGTCTGCTTTTTGTACCATAGATACTGTCCTAATAGACTTTCCGGGCTGGGTCATCCCCATCCATAATGGTTAGGTGACTCGCCCATGGTAAGAACAAAAAGGAGTGACAAGAGGACGTTTCTTTGTTGAACACCGACAGATACGAAGGGATTTTGACATACTTCCCAGCAAAGCAATTTAGCCCAATGGACGAGTTCCTCTAGCATTACCTTAGTGTACACCAGATGCATCTGTATAGCACACAATGAAGCAGCTTTTCTAAGTCAAGGAATGTGCGGTGAAGAGCATTATGTTCCGCACAGTATTCTTTCATGAGTAACCGAAAAGAAGTATTGCATCGGTAGTTCGACAATTCTTGACACGCTGGGATGACTTTTTTTCAGAGTTCCTGCAACTACAAGAAATCCAGATACACACTCTAGTTGAAGAGAGGAAATCAATGGTGGAGAAGTATGAACTCCCTCTTAAGTGTCGGCGAGACGGAGCCTTCCTTGGCATTGTGTAGCCCGACGCTCCTATAATATTTTTCGACCCCAGATAGGCGAAATTATCAACGATCTCAAAGTTGTAGTCCCCTATCTTCATTGTTATCATTTGGACAGCGCCATTCGTTGCTGTTACTTCTTTGTTTGGCGCTGACGTTGCCACCTTACACATCTGGTTTTCGAATACTTGGTACTGGGAGTTAGTATTTGTTCCGGAAATTATGTACAGCATAGATAACCCCGGGTCGCGTGGTTCTACCCTTCGCCCGTAACTTACCCGAGGTTTATTCTTACTTAGATGCGGGCTTGGATTTCTTTGGAGCATTCCCATCGTGTGGTCTGATCTCCGCTGTTTACCCCTTTTCTTCGGGTTTGATGTTGAAGACCTAGCTTTATTTGGGGCCTTCTTGAGGCATTTTCCGGTTTCAGACCTTCCTCTAGATAGTGCAGATACCGCTTAGCTCCTGCACTGCTGAGGTCCCTTTACTTTCTGACGTCTGATTGATTTACTTCAGATGTATTTTTGCTGGTCCTGCTTTCGGAACATTGGTCTTTGCTGCTACGGACTACATGGCAGTCCATTTATAGTGCCTAGGTTCATGCGGCTTTCGGAAAGTCAAATGCTTGAAAAGGGAATCTAGTATATACGAAGCCTAGTCGGGAAATACTTGGAATGACCGTTGTCCTGTCTCTTTGACATCTCAAAACGAAGCTAGGTGTTGAAATCGAAACATATTTGGTAGTGTTCTGACCAATTTCCGCAATTTCAATTTCCGCAAAAATGAACACCGACGGCGAACAGGTTTTTATTCGATAGACCGCACTCTACCTGGGTTGTCGAAAAGAGATACCATAATCTTTCAGATCTTACCTTGTGTGCATGTCCTACATAAGAAACGCACGTACACCGTGGTGGCGGGATATCGTTCGGGTCTGCCCAAATTGTCAATCAAACTCCGTGTAGGAGAAGGAGCCTCCAAAATTGAATAAGGCGTCCTTTCCAGGGATTTGGGTTTATTTTGAATGAATGGCGCCTAAGGTGGGGTGTCATTTATTTTCTCCACTGTATATCTGTGGAAGATAGCCAATAGTCTTTCAAAGTTTTTTTCGGCTAGGCACCGCGTACACTTGTTGCCCCTTCAAACACGCGGACTTACGTCAAACCGTCAAGTACAGAACAGATAGAAGCAATCTTCCAACAATGCTTCGGTCCGTCAATATTCGGCGACATTTCTTCAAATAGCATGCCCGCCTGCGTCTTCATCTCCATAGGCCTGCACATCCTCTGGGTGTTTTGCTATAATAGCTACGGTCAAGTCATCTATCATACAAAGCCGACAATTCTAACCTCATAAGGACGGTAAGAGCAAGCACTCCATTATAAACGATATTTCATAGCCCTGAAATTTCCCCGCTGTGGTGATTTGTTTGGGCCCCTCATCCGCCAGGTTCTAGATTCACCAAATATCCAGGAACACCTACGTCAACCAATGCCCTTTTAGTTCGGTTCCATTTGGGGGAGTTGTATGCGTTTCTGTAAACCAATGCCAACATGGCAGCCGGCAGAACTCAATGCGTCTTCAGCTAGATTCACTATCAACGTTTTTTAAAAAAAATGAAGACGGCTTTACAGTCTCTTATCCTCACTTCTGCCCTGGTTTGCCGATGTTAAACGGTCCATAATATAATTCGCAGAACATGACATGGCTATGAATTATGGGCCAAAGTTTGTCCAGAGTTCACTAGAAAAAGAGGGAGTAAGTTGCTCCCTATTTGCTCCGGTCCGACATCAAGTGGATGCGAACCTAGGATCCTTCAATCCTCAAACAAAACACCAAGCTTTCTGCATCCACCATATAGTAGTCATGTCAAAATCCATACGCGCTTTCGATGTGCATGAAGTGGGGGAGTGGCAAAACCTCTGAGCCTCTGCACTCTGGATAATCGTCAGTTGTAGATGGTATGATGCTGGGTCTCCAGACGGCTTATTACGTTCGGCAAACAGCACCAACTTCCGCTTCTTTTAGGCACCGAGCTTACCCTAAGCCCCTGGTAAAGCCTCCTCGCCCGGAAATATGTGGATTGCAAACTTGTTATTTCATTCTTCCATTAGTAGTCGCCTTCTGGGCATAGTAGCATCGCATACTTTCGTCACCCATTGGGTGTTCTGGGTGGCTTTCTCTCTGATCAATCTGCATGGATTGCCTGATGGTACTCTTCTGTCCTACCTTTGAAGGTGTATGAAGTCCCAACATTCGCAAGTGCCACGTCTAGCTCTGGTACTATTGTTGATTGCAGTGGTGCCGATGGCTCACTTCCTTCTCTGGTTTGCATAATGTCCAATTTGTTTCAGTGCCACAGTCCTTGCTGATTTGGCTTCCGTTCATCATCTCCTGCATTACTTCAACTTGTGATTCGAGCTGGTGCTATGTGGCTAACATTTTCTTCGAAATTCGGAAGTTATTAATCTGTCTGCACTCACTTGAGGTTTTCAGCGTAAAACCTTGCAGATGATGAAAATTTCCAGTTTTCTCCTCTTCCAGTCTCTCCTTTTCCGAGATGCCACCTTTCTTCAGGCTTCCACATCCTCCTTGTAGGTTTACTTTCAGTTCTCCAGAATTGTGGTTACGTAAGTCTTACCGTCGTTTCGGAGACAGCATGTTGGATCAGGAAGCCTCTGCTCGTGTGAGTGGTTATCTGCGATCAATCGAGCTTCTTTTGAACAGCCTCATAGATAGGACCGGTTTACCTCTCTCTTGTACTTGTAACTTTTGTAGCTTAGGTTACCACTATTGAGGCACTGCGGTCGCTTGATATCGATAACCAGAAGCACGAGTGCCACCACCAATAATTCCCGGTACTGGGTTCTAGAAGTCACCGCAACATACGTAACTAACCCTCGTCCTTTCCTCCATGTTCGGTTTTACTTCTGGGTATTCTTCTCATAACCAATTTTTATCCGAGCTTGTTCAGTCTCTTAAGGCATTCCCATACCAGTTTGGAACTCAACTGGTGCTATTTAAGTGCCTTAATAGCCGCCAGGTTGTTGGCTAGAATAGCAATATCAATAGCATTCGAGGTTGAATATGTTAGTATGCTCACCCATTGGCTCAAAGTACTTTTCCCTTTGACTAACGACCCCAGCGCCCGCTACCTCTGCTGTAAGGGATTCGCCAGTGTTGCTGGTTTAATCCCTTTGTCAATGTCACGCTTCAATTTAGGCAGCTCTCCCCCTCGCTGGTACTCCCAGACATTCTGAAGATCGCCCTTCCTTTCTGGATATGTATGCATGATGCAGTGGAGTCAATCTCAGAAGGAATTCTAGGGAAGCCATTGGATGTCTCCTCATTGTTCCACGGATACACACGCAAGCCAGCTTTTGAAGTTTATATAACTCTTTAGCTGTTGTGCTGAGTTCAGTTCTATCTGCACATATTGTAGTCCCATAGATAATCTTTGGCCTTACTATTGCAGTGCAACATTTTCTGAAAGCATCCTCATTTTTTCCTGCTATGAATCTGTAAGTCGTCAGAGTTCTTATAGCTTTCCAACATATGCTTTCCACATGTGCCTTCTTGAGTAGTTCTTGGTTTAGTGTGATTCCCAAATATTTGATCTTTGTTACTGGTTTCACCTCAATGCCATGTAATCTACTGGGTCCGAAGTGATCAAGCTTGAGTTGAGTTCCTTAACTTCCATACTCTACATTAACGGTAGTAATACTACACTTTGTGAACAATCTTAAATAGCGTTTATGACAATGGTATATGTAGCTATCGGTACTTTTCTAACATTCTGTTCATCCAGGAAGTCAAGATGTTTATCACTCCCTTGCGGATCAAGGTATCACGGAATAAAGATCCTTTCCCATCTTCCTGTCTTCATCATTCTCAGTAGATGTCCCATCTTTCTTCTTCAAACAGGTAGAAGATATTGCCTTTTCTTTGGTTTATTCTACCCCATCTCAAGATTCCTTGAAGCTGTTTCATTTTGCTTCCTTCATCGCGTTGCAATTTGTCGTCAGTGCTCTTTTATATCTCCACCGATCCCGAGTTTTTTTTGCAGGGTCGAAGAGATTCCGGAACTCTTCTCTCATCCTGTTTTACGTCTTGTGATAACTAGCAGACCTCATATGCATTAATGACTACTCTGTTGAGTCCTTTTACCACTGTTTCTAGCTCTATTTCGCTTCTGATATCACCGCTCCTCCGTCGATGAGCTATCTTGTCACTCAGGTATCGTATGTCCGAGTCCTAACCTATTCTCGTAGGAATCCTCATTATTCTATCTACTTCCACTGATTATTCTTCGATCTGATATAGGGGGCTCATCCGACATTCTCCAATTCATGAAAGTGTTTCCTAGAGTTATGTCTTAATACCTCTTACCTGATGCTGGTCACGAATGTTCGCGTGTTGCCTATGTGAAGTATTTCTAACTTATTGCTAAGGATAAACTCAAGAAGGATTCACCTCTTCGATATGTACTGTTGCTTCTCCCAAATCTCATGATGGGTATTGGTATTACAGCCGAGGAGAAATGGTAGCGCCTTCCTCTCTCAGAACTTCGCCAGTCTAACGATTAATTCCACTGGGATCCGGCTGTCGTCTGCTGGGAAGTATGGCGATGTTACGACTGTCTCTTCCCTTGCCTTCTAGTGTGACTTGAATCGCCACGAGGTGTCCAGTTAGAAACTCTGAAGGACATATATATTTTAAGTTTCACTTAAGAATGATGCAGACTTTTGATTTTTTATAAGTGGAATCCCAAATTACTGCAGATGCAGCTTTTGCATAGTGGAGGTTTACTTGTGCTATTTATTACTGGCCATTGGCTCCATTAGCACTTCGAGCTCTTTACCAACATCGGAGTATCATTCTCATCCCTCGGTATGGCACTTCTGTGGGTATCACTCTCCTACTTGAGCTCTAGAAGGTCTAGGTCGCCCAGCTTCTTCTCAATTCCATTTCCCTGTTTGGTCCTATCCTTTCAGGCTCTGTAGCGATTTCTTCTGGGATCTCCGTAGACTTTCCTCCACCTGATGTGTCCTTCGAAGTATCCTTTCTTGTTTTCTTCCTGTGCATGTACACAAATATGCTGTGAAATCTATGATGCCAGTTACGACGTATGGTTATTTCAAAGAAACCGTTATCTTCTCCGGTCGTGAGGAGTTTGCCTTTTCCCTCCTTTTTGCTTTTAAAAACTCTCCATAATCGTCTGTGGAGATCCATGTTTTGAGTGATGAGGAGGCGCAGAAGCTTCTTCATTTTAATCGCCGGGATTTTGGGAAGATTAACCTTCACCATGTGTGACCTTGGGATATCATTCCCAGTACATGTCGACAGTTCCGTGCCCTTCCATCCTGGCCTTTTGGAGACTATAGCCCTAAGCCAGTTCGCCGATGAAGACCTCAATTATTTCGTGCTCTTCCGAGTGAGTATTTACTCCGGAAATACTTTCGATGGCATGGGCAGTCGAATGATCTTTACCTCATTAGTGTAGCTAATGGCGGATCTTCTGGCTTCTACCTTGACGCCTGAACCTCTCGGGATTAACCTGCTATTTGTTCAGGCTTGAGTTTGTGTCCGGATAGCTGCGTGGTTAGAGCACAAGGCTATCATATGAAAGGTTCGAATCTCACTGGTGGCAGTGAGATTTGTATCGTGATTTGACGTCGGATACCAGTCGACTCAGCTGTGAATGAGTACTTGGGTCAAATTAGAGTAATAATCTCGGGCGAGCGCAATGCTGACCGCATTGCCTCCTAGTGTACCGTTGCGGTCTTAAATGAAGTGCTCTAACACACTTCAAGGCCCTGATCCAATATGGATTGTTGCGCCAACGATTATTATTATTATTGAGTTGGTTGGGAGCATTTCCCGACTCACTTTCTTGTCTCCGATATGAGGTCTGTCCTGAGCCTCCTTAAGGGCCTGTTCTGGTTTCAGGCCTTCCTTCAGATAACGCAGACACCATTTTGTACCTTTGCCACTGTGGCCTGTCTCCATGCTGACGTCTGCTGGTCCTTTGTTGTCGTTGAAAACAATACCTTATTAAAATCGGTTTACTGACTGTCTGCCTGTCTGTTTTCTTATGGACAGGCAGACAGACACAAGGTGGAAAGGTGCAGAGTCTACTGCTAGTTCCTCCTATGCAGTTATATGAGACTTCTACTCACTAAAACCACATTCTTGCCCTTCCCCTCGTCCCATGTGACTGCTAAAGCATTGCATCGCGGGGCTAGATTAGTTCTTAACTGTGGCTCATTATGGTTTTCTCCCTTTTCTGTTTTCTTCGTTGCCTAAGCTGTTGATGAAGAGTTCTCCTACTTCTTTACAACTTGGCTCCAAGCCTCTGTTGACACCAGCATGAATTCCACATTATTTTCTGGCGTTAAGTGCTTGTATGCAACCGCCTCCAATCTAGTTGGGTGCGTGGAAAACCTGGGGCAATCAAATAGAACATGCTCCGCATTCACTTCCAAATTATTATTATATATCTTGGGCAACTTAGTGACTCGTCGTGGCCAAATCGATACAGTATGCCTAACGATCAGTTTGTGTCTCGTCCCATCTCTTTTACCTTTTTGCTATAGATTCCCGCCGTGTTAGTTGCCGTCGAAATACGTTACAATCCCCGATTGCATACATTTTCCCGTTGAGATGCCGACCTTCATTCCCTAGGGTATTTACAGGGATTATCCCTGCTAGCCCATATGCTGCTTGTCCTGATGTTTTCCGATAAGCACTGCATACCCGGAGTACACTTAGCCGATACGCCATTCCTAGTTTTCTGAAATTTAATTGGGTTTCCAGAACAGTTGCCTACATTGGAGCTGCGTAAGGTAGCATGGTACTATAATAACTACCCTTGAAATAAGAGGACGTCGACTTTGTCTCGGTCCACCAATGTTCGGTAGTATCCTCGAGATAGTTATAGCGATGGAAGATGCTTTATTTGCTGCGCACTCAATGTGTGAAGTTGAGCCTATGTCAATTGTTACTCCATCAATCTGTCTATTTGTCTGTATGCCTCTCTGTCGTTTGTTAGAAATGGTATTACCACTGACGGGGGGAGGTAATGCACTTAAGAGGGGAGTGCAATTTTTTTCCACCGAATATAGCCATGCGGGGTATCAAATGGAAGATCCTAATTAGTACTTTTCGAAGCAGATATTAGTGTTGACATTGATTGCAAAGGGAAGGGGTCCGAAAGGAGCCAATCACTTTAAGGATCCATTCTCAGATACTATCCAACCCAAAACCTAGATAATGCTCAAATAAAGTTAATAACATTATATTATTCATCATCATCAACGACGCAACAAACGGTATCCGGTCTAGGCCTGTCTTAATAAGGAACTCCAGAGATTTCGCTTTTTTGCGCCGAGGTCCACCAATTCAATATCCCTAAAAGCAGTCTGGCGTCCTGAACTACGCCATCGCTCCATCTCAGGCAGGGTCTGCCTCGTCTTCTTTTTCTACCATAGATATTGTCCTTATAGACTTTCCTGGCTGGATCATCCTCATCCATACGGATTAAGTGACCCGCCCACCGTAACTTATTGAGCCGGATTTTGTCCACAAGCTAAGGGTCATGGTATCGCTTATAGATTTCGTCGTTATGTAGGCTACGGAATCGATCAAAGATTCTTCGGAGGATTCTTCTCTCTAATGCGGCCAAGAGTTCCAAATTTGCTTAGAACCCAAGCCTCCGAGGAATACATAAAGACTGGCAAGATCGTTGTCTTGTACAGTAAGAGCTTTGACCCTATGGTGAGACGTTTCGAGCGGAACAGTTTTTGTAAGCTGAAATAGGCTCTGTTGGCTGCCAACAACCATGCGCGGATTTCATCGTCGTAGCTGTTATCGGTTGTGATTTTCGACTCTAGAGAGGAGAAATTATCAACGGTCTCAAGGTTGTAGTCTCCTATCTTTATTCTTCCCGTTTGTCAGTTCTTTGGTTTTTGGTGCTGACATTGCCACCATATATTTTGTCTTGCCTTCATTGATGTGCAGCTCAAGATCTCGAGCCGCCTGCTCGATCTGGACGAAAGCAGTTTGTACGTCTCGGGTAGTTCCTCCTATGATGTCGATATCGTCAGCATAGGTCAGTAATAGGGTGAACTTAAAGAGGATCGCACCCTTCGCATTTACTTCAGTATTACGGATCACTTTCTCCAGGGCCAGGTTAAAGAGGACGCATGATAGGGCATCCCGTTGTCTTAGACCGTTGTTGATGTCGAATGGTCTTGAGAGTGATCCTGCTGCTTTTATCTGGCCTCGCACATTGGTCAGGGTCAGCCTAGTCAGTCTTATTAATTTCGTCGGGATACCGAATTCTCTCATGGCCGTGTACAGTTTTACCCTGGCTATGCTATCATAGGCGGCTTTAAAGTCGATGAATCGATGGTGCAACTGTTGTCCATATTTCAACAGTTTTTCCATCGCTTGCCGCAGAGAGAAAATCTGATCTGCTGCTGATTTGCCTGGAGTGAAACCTCTTTGGTATGGACCAAAGATGTTTTGGGCGTATGGGGTTACCCGGCCTTGCAAGATTGCGGCGAATGTGTTATAGATGGTACTCAGCAACGTGATACCTCTATAATTGCTGCACTGTGTGATATCTCCCTTTTTATGTATGAGCCAGATAATGCCTCGTTGCCAATCGTCAAGCATTGATTCGCTGTCCCATACCTTGAGCACAAGTTGATGAACCATTTGGTGTAACTGGGGGCCTCCATATTTAACCAATTCGACTCTAATTCCTTCGGTTCCTGGCGTCTTATGATTTTTTAGCTGAAGAATTGCGCGGACTGTTTCTCCTAAACTTGGTGGTGACAGTATTTATCCGTCGTTTTCAGTTGGCGGAACCTCCAACTCGCCGATATTCTGGTTGTTCAGTAGCTCATCGAAGTACTCAACCCATCGCTCCAATATGCCCATTCTGTCGGAAATTAGATTTTCCTCTTTGTCTCGGCAGGATGAGCATCGAGGTGTATAAGGCTTCATCCTACTAACTTGTTGGTAAAACTTCCCCGCCTGGTGTGGTTGCTCCCTGTACTTTTCTAGGTCACAGACTTGTTGGTTCTCCCAGGCTTCCTTTTTCCATCTGTGAAGTCGCTTCTCCGCTCGACGGAGTTCGTGATAAGTCTCTGCGCGTGCCCGTGTCCTTTGAGAATACAACATTACTCGGTATGCGGCATTCTTCCGTTCCGTTGCTAGCTTACATTCATCGTCGAACCAGCGGTTCCGACTCCTTTTGCGGCTGGGGCCCAGTATGTTGGTGGCCGTATCAATGATACCTTTTTGCAGGTGGTTGTGAAGATCATTTGTTGATGCTTCATCTCCAGGACCTCTGTTGACTACGGTTATTGCGGCATCCATTTACCTCTTATAGGTGTCGCGGAGGGTTGTATTGTGGATGGCGTCAGTATTCACCCTCACCTTAACTGCCAGAGGGGATTGTAGGTGGTGTCGTAGTTCGAGCTCGGAGCACTATGCCAACGAGATAGTGATCCGAGTCTATGTTGGCCCAGCTATATATTCTGACATTCATCAAGGCTGAAAGGTGGCGGCGTTCGATCAACACGTGGTCAATTTAGTTCCCGTCTGGAGAGGCCCACGTATGTCTGTGGACCGCATTCCGCGCAAGCCAGGTACTTCCAACAACCATTTCGTGTCACACTGCTAATTTATCATTTGTATTTTGATGTAAGCTATGGGAGCCAACGTATCGCCTGAATACGGGCTCCTTCTCTACTTGGCTGTTAAAATCCCCAAGTATGATTTTGATATCATATGTGGGCAGGCTTCGAGGGTTCGTTCTACTGCCTCGTAGAAGGTATTCTTCTCCGACTCTGCGGTCTCCTCTGTAGAGACGTGAACGTTAATGAGGCTTATATTTGTAAATTTGCCTCGCAAGCGCAGAGTGCATAGCCGTTCGCTTATGTTTTCAAAACCGATAACAGCAGGTTTCATTTTTTTGGTTGACTAAGAAACCCACTCCGAGCACATGGTTTACTGGATGGCCGCTCTTATATAATGTAGCAAGTCTTCTCCAGGAAACCGGTCCCTGTCCAACGCATATCCTGCAATGCTGTTATATCAGCCCTATATTGGGACAGAGTATCGGCTAGCTGCTTGGCAGCTCCATCTCTGTACAGGGAGCGCACATTCCATGAGAAAATGCGCAAATCGTTGTTCCGTTTTCGTTGCCGGGTTCGTCATTGTAAAATCCATTCAGTCCGAGGCTCCTGTTGTGGTTTCGTAACGAGTCTTTTTCCGTGTAGGGTTGTCAGCCGTACTCAACCCCCAACCTGGAGGACCAGTTGCAACAATTTGTCCCGTTTTTAGGCACAGGAGACTCGCCTTCATCCTTCTCCGTCTGCAGCTTTTCATTAAGAAAGAGCTCCCAGCGGTCACCATGTGGAGGTGGAGATAGGGTTTGGTAGTAGAGCTGTTGGTGTTGGTTCAGCAGGCATTTCCCAGGTTTTATGCTCCATCGTAGGTCCAATTCACGTTTTGCCCTGGGACCTATACCACCCTTTGACCACCAGATGGAACCATCGTATGACGAAATATTCTTACATAAAAAATCAACGAAACCTTTTATATGTGAAGTGCCGAGCTTCCGGTTTCCGACTTGTTTTGTATTTTCTATGATAGGTGTGCTCATTTGAATCCTACGAGTGCGGTGAGCGTTGGGAGGTCCGCCGTGCTACAGGTCGCCGTAGCACGGTAAGGTCAAGCTTATTTACAAATACGACCAGGTATCAGTCAAGCTCAGTTTGAATGCAGTCAGTAACCCCCGACTACAAAACAATCCAATGGATACGGTTTGCATAACACCCTGGATTTGGGGAACTGCTTTTCGTATCCTCAGTCTAGATCCGTAGGGTTTTGTTAATAATAGAGTCATCGCGTACGGGGTGTGGGTATAACCATATGGCCGTGGTAGACGAGAGGCTTGGCTTTTGGAAGGGCATATATCAAGTCATCCCCCTAGAGAGTCAGTCTAGCCTATCTGCCATACATGCACGAAGGGACGCGTTTGATTCGGCAATTCAACACAGGCCCGTAGAACAATGTATTGAATTGTTAGCGCCCGGATAGGTATACTCGGTATCAGTCTACCTTGAAGTCTCAGAAACTAGAGATAGGAATTGGGACTATGAAACTGATGTAAATATGGTAGAAAAGAGGGAAGGGATGTGAACAATAGGAGGCAGTGCCCATACCAGTTGGAAACCAGCGATCTTTCCTTTTCCAAATGGGTTTAGCAGGAGGAAGTGTGAGGACGTAATTCAATTTGTTGTTAACTTACAGAAATCAATTCATATTTTCTCGAATTAACCACATCACTTTTGTCACATTCTAGACACGGAGTATACCCCAATGTGTATTTCAAGCTACATTCAGATGATGTTCGAAAAGAGAAGGTCAATTACTTTATTCCCTACGCCCAGTCCAGAGTACAAGAAGCATCACCGCAAACACAAGTCAAAGTTGAGAACAAACGAGAACAAAGAACTAGATCCCATGAATCCTAGCAAAATTGCACGAAACCGGATCAGAAGAAATTGTACAACTTTTTTTAGAACAATCCTTTTTTCGTTTGTTACTAAGTTATTTCGTTTGCAAGAATATTTAGTATTAGCACAAGAGTATTTGGCATCAGTATAGTACTTGATTCTTCTTCATAAGTTTTATATTCAATTACAAATGAAAAATCCACCAAAAAAAATTAATAAACGAAAATATCTAATAAAAAAATAATAAAAAAATTAACACTCAAAAAAATGACAATAACAAAAATAAAATAAAAAAAATGTTAATTGTGTGTAATTGAATATGAACTGAATCCTGTCGCGAGCACGTCATTGTAGTGTTGATTCTCAATTTTATATATTTTTTATTAAACAATTTAAAATAAAATCCAACTAAAAACACAATCGATGCAGAAAAAGAATAAAATGGAAAATTAAAAACAGCCTGGATGCCAAATATGAACTTGTTTCTCAAGCTTCGTTTAATGCTTATAACATAATATACGATGCCCCAAAAATATTAAAATAAAATAAAAGAAAAAAACTAATAAAAAATAAAAAAATAACTTAAAAAAAAATTACTCAAGCTTAAAAGATATCAACAGCAGAAAAAATCAAAATAAGCAATAAAAATTTCATTCCCAGAATGCATAGAATTAAGATGCAAACTTATTTATTATATTATTTATTACTGTTAAGATTGTAAAAGCAAAAAAATTCGCAGATTAAGAGAAATGGCAAAATGGAAAAAAGATGATCTGTGTCCAAACCTTTACATCTAAAAATGCAGAAAAAAATCTATTTGTTGATATGTATTTTTGTACGGCAACTTTTCCACTGCGTCCTCTTTTAGGACGGCAGAACGGTCCATTTTAGAACATCCTTTTTCGCTGCGTAAGCTCTGTCCTGAGAGTTTCCGCATTGCATTTATTTTCTATCGTTTTCCATGGAATCAGCAGAGCTGATGTAAAACAGTATCTGATGGAATATTTCGTTGGAATGGATAAATTTTCGAAAATTACTAGCGCAAAGTTTAAAAAAAAAGAATGTCTGCCGTTACGGGTTTTACAGGACGATTCCATCAGATCCGTTTAAAGAGCAAAAAAATGTTAAATTCCGTACAAAAGTGTCCTTAAAAATCGTTGATGTAATGTTATAAATTTCTGTCCCAAATTTCAATCCACCAATCAATAAATTTCAAATTTAAATTTTGTAGATATTCAGGTTCAGGTTCATAGTGCACTGCAGGGACTAAATTGTGAATATTGTATTGTAATCATCTAAATTCGAGTAGAATCAAATTGTTCCTAATCGTCCAAGAAGGTAATGAGGTGTAAAGTACAAAAAGATTGTAAAAAGATGTGCAGATCGCGACTGTGAGAAGTCCGTTACAAATAACGTTTACAATGGCTAAATCAAATCTTGCGTAGAGTTCATCAACGGTCAGATATTTCATCTTTTTTATTTTGATAGAGCTTAAAGTGTTAATAGATCCTTTTTCTTTTTGTTAAGCAAATGCCCTTCCTGCTTCATGCTTTCTCCCTATTGCTCAATTATCGACGGTTATTGTGGTTGAGAAAAATTCAAAACTACTCGAACATTATCTGCACATCTTTCTATCTAACCAACAAGTTGTAATCGAAAATTAATGTATTTAAATAAATTTGCCGAAATAAAAATAAATTATAAATAACGTCCAAAAGGAAATTTTTTTTTTGATTTTCCTGCATTATTAAAATAGGCAAGGTATATATTTCAAGTGGCAACAAAACGGTATTTTGATAAGGTTTTGTTTGAAACTAAACCTTATTAGAATCAATTCAATAAATCCTAACCTTCAAAAGACACGTGTACAAATTTGACAGCTGTTTGACTATTAGTTTGTGGAATAGAGCATTTTAGGTGAAGTAACTTTTGTTAGTTTGAAGAAAATGCATAAAAAGGAATTTCGTATGTTAGTAAAGCATTGCTTATTGCTTGATAAACATTATTCGGACTTTGCATCAACCGTTGGGAAGTGGTTTGCTAATTTTAAGCGAGACGAAATTAGCGTCGAGAACGATGCACCCAGCGAACGCACCAAAGAGGCTCTTATCGACGAAAACATGAAAAAAGTCCACAAAATAAATTTGGATGACAGCAAAGTGATTTGTTGATGAAGATACTAATAATGATAATGGTTGGTGCAACAATTCAATTGGATCAGGGCCTCGAAAAGTGTGAGGGCACTTCACTCAAGACCGTAACGGTACATTACAGGATTACAGTACCCTATATGAGATAATGTGATCAGTATTGCGCTCGTCCGAGATTATAACTCTGATTTAGCTCAGGTACTCATTCACAGTTGAGTCGACTGGTATCCAACGTCAAATCATGATACCAATTTCACCGCCGCCAGTGAGATTTGAACCTATGCTCTAACCACTCAGCTAACCGGACACAATCAAAGGAATGTGTTGGACATATCGTACACGAGTGTTTGAGTATGCGAAAGCTCTGTTCAAAGTGGGTGCCGCGCGAGCTAACAATCTACCAAAACCAACAACGACTTGACGATTCTGGGCAGTGTTCCTCCATAAAAAAAACACGAATTTATGCGTTAATATGTAACAGTGGACGAAACATGGCTCAATTATTTCAAACCAGGATCAAAACGATCGTCATCTGAGTGGACTGCACGTGGTGAACTGACTCCAAAGCGTGGCAAGACGCAAGGCTATGGCATCAGTATTTTGGAATGCGTTATAATATTCATCGACTATCTTGAGAACGGAAAAACTATCAATATGAACTTAAGGGGAGTTTCTAGATAAATTTCTAAAATATAGTTATATGCAATCATTAATTTTAAGGGTCAAAGGGTAGTATAGGTCCCAGGGCGAAACGTGGATTGGTACCCATGATGGAGCATAAAACCTGAGAAATGCCTGCTAAACCAACACCAACAGCTCTACTACCAAACCCTATCTCCACCTCCACGTGGTGACCGCTGAGAGCTCTTTCTTAACGAAAAGCTGCAGACGGAGAAGGATGGAGGCGAGTCTCCCGCGTCTAAAAACGGGACAAATTGTACCAACTGATCTTCCAGGTTGGGGGTTGAGTAGGGCTGACAACCCTACACGGAAAAAAACTTGTTACGAAACCACAACAGGAGCCTCGGACTGGGCGGATTATACAACGGCGAACCCGAACGACAACGGAATAATGATTTGCGCATTTTCTCATGGAACGTGCGCTCCCTGTACAGAGATGAAGCTGAAAAGCAGCTAGCCGATACCCTGTCCCAACATAGGGCTGATGTAACAGCGTTACAGGAGATGCGTTGGACCGGTTTCCTGGAGAAGAGCCGCTACACCATATATTATAGCGATAATCCAGTAAACCATGTGCTCGGAGTAGGTTTCGTAGTCAGCCAAAAAATGAAACCTGCTGTTATCGGCTTTGAAAACATAAGCGAAAGGCTATGCACTCTGCGTTTGCGAGGCAAGTTTAGAAATATAAGGCTCATTAATGTTCACGCCCCTCCAGAGGAGACTGCAGAGTCGGATTAGGATACCTTCTACGAGACAGTAGAACGAACCCTCCAAGCCTGTCCCAGATATGATATTATAATCATACTTGGGGATTTTAACAGCCAAGTAGGGAAGGAGCCCGTATTCAGGCGATACGTTGGCTCCCATAGCTGATACGAAAAAACAAATGATAATGGACTGCGGACTATTCAATTAGCAGGGTCACACGAAATGGTTGTTGGAAATACCTAGTTTGCGCAGAAAGCGGTCCACAAACATACGTGGGCCTCTCCAGACCGGACCACTTTCAACCAAATTGACCGCGTGTTGATCGAACGCCGCCACCTCTCAGCCTTGATGAATGTCAGAACATATAGGGGGCCAATATAGACTCGGTGCATGGTGGCATGGTGCTCCGAGCTCGAATAACAATACCACCTAGAATCCCCTCTGACAATCAGGTGAGAGTGAACACTGAAGCCATCCACAGCACAGCCCTCCGCAATACCTATAAGAGGGAAATGGATGCTGCAATAACTGTAGTCAACAAAAGACCTGGAGATGAAGCATCAACAAATGATCTTCACAATCACCTGAATAACGTTATCATGGATACGGTCACAAACATACTTGGCCCCAGCCGCAAAAGGAGTCGGAACGGCTGGTTTGACGATGAATGTAAGGTAGCAATGGAACGGAAGAATGCCGCATACCTAGTAACGTGGTATTCTCAAAGAACGCGGGCGCGCGCAGAAGCTTATCACGAACTCCCTCGAGCGGAGAAGCGACTTCATAGACGGAAAAAGGAAGCCTGGGAGAACCAACAAGTCTGTGAACTAGTCTGTGAAGTTAGCAGGATGAAGCCTTATACACCTCGATGCTCATCCTGCCGAGACAAAGAGGGAAATCTGATTTCCAACAGAATGGGCATATTAGAGCGATGGGTTGACTACTTTGATGAGCTATTTAACAACCAGAACATCGGCGAGTTGGAGGTCCCGCCAACTGAAGATGACGAACAAATACTGCCACCACCAAGTTTAGGAGAAACAGTCCGTGCAATTCATCGGCTAAAAAACCATAAGTCGCCAAGAGCCGATGGAATTACAGCCGAATTGGTTAAATATGGAAATATGGAGGCGACCAGTTATACCAAGTGCTTCATCAACTTGTGCTCAAGGTATGGGACAGTGAATCAATGCCTGACGACTGGCAACGAGGCATTTTCTGTCTCATACATAAAAAGGGAGATATCACACAGTGCAGCAATTATAGATGTATCACGTTGCTGAGTACCATCTATAAGATATTCTCCGCTATCTTGCTACGCCGGATAGCCCCTTACGCCAAGAACATCATTGGTCCATACCAACGAGGCTTCACTTCAGGCAAATCAGTAACAGACCGGTATTCCGACGAAATTAATAAGACTGACTAGGCTGACCCTAACCAATGTGCGAGGATAGATAAAAGCAGCAGGATCATTCTCAAGACCATTCGACATCAACAACGGTCTACGACAAGGGGATGCTCTATCATGCGTGCTCTTTAACCTGGCCCTGGAGAAAGTGATTCGTGATGCTGATGTAAATGCAAGAGGTACGATCCTCTTTATGTCCACCCAACTACTGGCCTATGCTGACGATATCGACATCATGGGAACAACCACCCGAGACGTACAAACTGCCTTCACCCAGATCGAGCAGGCGGCGCGAGATCTAGGGCTGCACATCAATGAAGGCAAGACAAAATATGTGGTGGCAACGTCAGCACCGAAGACGAATCAAGAAACAAAACAACAAACAAACAACATCAAACCGCACTGGCAAGCACGAAGAAGAATAAGGATAGGAGAATACAACTTTGAGACCGTTGACAATTTCTCCTATCTAGGGTCGAAAATCACAACCGATAACAGCTACGATGATGGGGGGTCACCATGTTTGACCCCATGTACAAGACTATGATCTTGCCAGTCCTTATGTATTCCTCGGAAACTTGGGTTCTTAGCAAAAACAAATTGCGAACTCTTGGCCTCGTTCGAGAGAAGAATTCTCCGAAGAATTTTTGGCCCCTTACATGAAGATGGACGATTCCGTAGCCTACACAATGACGAAATCTATGAGCGATACCATGACCGTCCGGTTGTGGATAAAATCCGGCTCAATAGGTTACGGTGGGCGGGTCACTTAATCCGTATGGATGAGGATGAACCCACCCGGAAAGTCTATAAGGGCAATATCTATGGTAGAAAAAGAAGACGAGGCAGACCCTGCCTAAGATGGAGCAATGGCGTAGGTCAGGACGCCAGACAGCTTTTAGGGATATCGAATTGGTGGACCTCGGTGCAAAACTGGGATGTCTGGAGTTCCTTATTAAGGTAGGCCTAGACCGGATACCGGTTGTTGCGCCGTTGATGATGAAGTGGTAAGAAGTCACAGACTTCGAATCCACCGTCGACTCGGAGAAATCAGGTCGTGGCCGAGGCACGGATTTTGGAGGCTTCACCTAATTCTTGTTCCCCTACAGACAAATCTGTGGAATACGGGCTCTCCACTTCAGTGGAAACCTACACCCGGTGTCTACGACGCGGTCAGCCGAAAAGGATAGTACAGCATCTCCTTTAATGAGAAGAACTGGAAATCTGACTTCGGCCAGTCGGTCGGTGACACTGTTACCTAACTCTTCCAAAATACGGGGGAGGAAGGCTCAGCAGAAGGGAACTTCAGCCGCAAAGGAGAAGGGACTACAGGCTTGCTTGTCAGAACCTTCTCCTCCGCCTGTACCCGGAAAAACAGAAGAAAGGGAAGCTGCTAATGTGGACGCAACTGGTGTAACGCCGGTATGTGAAAATAGATCCATGCAGTCCGGACTCCGTGAATCTGGGAGGGCTTCTAGCCGATGACAACGGAAGGCATTGCGAAAGAAGGCGAAGTTTCTTGCGAATGAGGACATGGACGTTGCTACACCACTAAGTGTGGCGATATCCAGAGAAATCGAACGCAAGAAAGCGGAAGTTTCTGTGGAAGGTAAGGCAAGCTGGTAACCCCGGTGAGATCCACACTGAACGCAGCAGACTTTTCAGTTAGCGGCGGTTTTGGTATTAGACTGCACTTATGGCTACAAACATAAGAGTTAGTCAAATCAACCTGCAGCATGCCAAACCTTCTTCCTATCTGGCGGCAAAGTTCCAGAACTGTCCTTATATATTCCTGGTTCAAGAGCCATGGGTTCGTTTCAACATAATCTGTGGCATTGGATCAGTCAAAAGGACCAAGATCTTCTTCGATGGAAGATTCTCGAGACCGAGGACCTGTGATATCAAAATTGTTAGAGGCAACCATGCTGAGACAATTCTGTTCACAGGACCTTGTTGCGGTCAACTTACAATACCAGGTTAATGGTAAGAGGAGAAACGTTATAGTTGCCTCTGCCTACTTACCCTATGATTCTTTGTGCCTTCCGCCGACGCAAGAATTAACGGATCTAGTAATGTATGCAGAATCAAGTGGCCTTGAACTTTTAATAGGTTGTGATGCGAACGCTCAGCATATTTGTTGGGGCAGTAGCAAATGCAATCCTAGAGGAGAGAAGCTGTTTGATTTTATCACTTCAGCTGGTCTGATGATGGGCCAAGAAGAAGTGAAGTAATTGACCTAACAATCTGCACTTTAAAGTTGTTAGAGTTGATTAGAAACTTGCGAGTACTAGATGAAGTCTCACTCTCAGATCACCGTTACTTAGAATTTAGTCTAACTATATTATTAACGAACAGCCTGTAATACAAAGACGGAATCCTATGAAAACGGATTGGACAAAATTCAATGAACTTCTTGGCGACGAAGTTGAGCTCCCTGGGCGACTAAGGACTCCCTTGGCGATAGAAGATCAATTGAAAACTCTGAATAGCACACTTTCAGAGTGCTTTGAAGAGACTTGTCTTATTTCCCGAGGCCAAAGTGGTAAAACGGTTCTATGGTGGAACCGAGAACTGGAGAGACTCAAGAAATCAACCAGACGACTTTTAGATCGTGCTTGCAAAAGCAAGAAAGATGAGGACTAAACTTCCGGAACTCAGGGCGAGAATATAAGAGGCTCGTAAAATGTTCGACATGAGACTCTTTTGGAGCGTACTGAGAGGAACTGGAAGGTGAAAGGGAGACTTCTAGGTTGTGCGGAGTCCTTAATAAGGATAAGTCGGCCAAGTTGGACTTTCTTAGAAAACCGGATGGTACTTTTACGAACTCCAGAGTTGAGTCTATACAGAATCTCTTGCAAGTACACCACTCGGGAGAACAGGTCTCAGAAGTGGGAAGAAGAGAATTGGTGGTTTCTGCAAACCCTTAAACACGAAGGTGTTGCAAGGGGAATTGGGACACTGCGAGAGCGGTTGTTACCAATGAAAAAGCGAGAGCTGCTTTACTATCATTTGAACACTTCAAAGCACCTTGTATGGATGGCATTTACCCAGCGATGCTAAAGGAGGATATAGAGCACTTAGAGCAACTTCTAAGAAATATTTTTCAAGGATGTCTTGTTCTGGGCTACGTGCCTTCCTCTTGGCAGAAGGTGAAGGCAGTTTTCATACCAAAGCCTGGGAAAGGTGACTATTCTAATACAAAGAACTTCAGACAAATCAGCCTAACATCAATTTCGCTGAAATGTCTATAGAGACTGGTTGAGCGTCACATTCGCGAGAAGGCGCTAAAGTCGCACCCACTAAAAGAAATCCAACATGCTTACCAACGTGGAAAATCCTGTGAGTCTGGTCTTCATTCTTTGGTTTCAAAGATAGAGGATGCAACTCTGAATGGTGAGTACGCGATGGGGGTGTTCGTGGACATTGAAGGGGCTTTTAACTGTGCGCCCTTCCAAAAGCTCTGTGATGCCGCCAGAGATCATGGTGTTGACGAAACTCTAATAAAGTGGATCTACGCTATGCTAACGCAGAGATTATTGTGTGCTGAGGTGGGTGTTGGTCGCTACTTAACAACGGAAGCGACGAAAGGTTGCCCTCAAGGAGGTGTACTATCGCCACTTCTGTAAAATATGCTGATCAACTCACTTCCATGGAAACTGCAAACTCTAGCAATACACGTTCAATTTTATGCGGATGACGTGGCTGTTGGTCTCGGAATGGTGTGTAGAAATACACAACGCGCGGTTGATTTGACTGGCAGTTGGTATCTCAGGCATGGATTTACAATAAACCCAAATAAAATCACAATGGTATTATTTACAAAAAGGAGGAAACTGAATGCTCTTTGCCTTGCAGAGATGAAGGGTACAACCCTTCAACTCTCCGAAGAAGTGAAATACCTGGGAGTCATTCTAGACAAGAAACTTCTTTGATGAAACGAGCTTTCACAGCTTATGGGCTGTGTAGGCGGACCCTTGCCTCGACATGGGGACTTAGGCCTCAGGTAGTAATGTGGATATATGTTGCTATCATTACAAAAAAGGACGTGGGGGGCACAAAGCATTGGAAGAGTCATTGGGAGAACTGAATCTAGTTTTCGCGATGCCTTCTGATTCACAGATCCCCATACATCTGTTTGGTAGAAGATATGATGTTATCTTGAAACGGAGAGAAAACTGGAACGAACCAGAAGCATGCAGGATATACTGACGTTTTCTACACCGATGGCTCAAAGACAGAAAATGGTTCTGGAGCAGGAGTCTACCTCTTGAATAAAAACGAGAAGTGGGCTTTTTCTTTGGGACAATACACAACGGTCTTTCAGGCTGAAGTGTGTGGCGCGGCAGGATCTGCAGCATTCGAAATTTATTTCGGATGTTGCGGATGCGGACGGGTAGATGGCGCTGAACTCAGAAACTCACTCGTTTTCAGAACGCACCAGGGGAGTGGAGAACCAGCGGTAAAAAAATGCCGTTGGTTGGGACAGTAAGGACCGCATGGAAATAAGTCGGTCTCTTCTGTTTCCAACCGCGGCGCTATACACTTCGGTTCGCTCGTGACTTAAATTCAAAATAAATAAATACTTAATACTCATCTTTGGAAGTTAAATATATTGAATTTCAAAACTCAAGTATAAATAAATTCACTAAAAAGTAATACTTAAGTGGTGACCCCGATAAAAAAAGAAAAGTGACAAATTGTCCGCCATCGCCGCCATTGGTGAAGTTCTATTAACGACAAAATTCGTCCGAGCAACACGGCAGAAATAGAACTTCCAAACACTGAGAAATCCATCAAAAGTATCAGTAGACCTTACGGCAAGCGATTTTCACACGTTCGCATCTACAGTTGAGTGTCGAGTGCCGTTGTAAACATCGCGAAAACGTGTCGCATCTCCACATCCCGAGTCGGAGCAGAGACAAGAAAAAAACGCGAGAAAACTTTCTCTACACAGTGTACTGCGCGACCCACGACGGACCCTCACCAGAAGTAGATTTTCACGCGACTTCCCGTACGCGCGCCCTCCTGCACAATACCTTTCACGCACCGGACCAGCCATCATTGCCACGACCTTCCGACAATCTTTGCAGGAAATACTATCCGCGCTTCAAAAGTGTTCCCAATGTGTGTGGGCGGATTAATGACGTAAAAATAATAAATCCGGAAAATCAGAATTGGGCAGAGTCCAGCCCGCGAGCAGGTTCAGAGCAATTTGGCGCTGCAGCGTTCGGAAAGGATAAGTAGAACAACCGCCCGGTTTCCTCGCAGTCAGTGGCCGCGTCATTGCCGTCGTCATTTTGGTGAGCACATTTTCCTTGAGAATTTAGGAGTAGTACATCGAGCAACCGTGATCACGAACGGCAGAGTTTTCCCTACTCGATCTCATACAGGCGAAAAAAAAAAGCGAACGCAGTGGACATCGCAAGAAGAAGTAGATAGAAAAGAACGCGCCGCGCCCAATCCAATCAAAATTCGTTGCTCCGTGTTTTGAGAAACATTAAAACTTGAGATAAACGAACCACAAATGATGGAATTGAATGCAGACCAAGTGTGAATTAGGTGGAAAAAGAATTTGGCGACGAGTCGATAGTGGTTTGGTGTAGTTTGTCACGACAACGATCAACAACAGCAGCAAACGGACGTCCCCAGCACCGCCAACGCCGCAGCTACAGCCCGACGAATTTGAACCAGCGCCGCCGTCGAGGAGGACCCCAGCTCGGCTTGAAATTATTATATATATTATTATCTCATTATCTCATATTATCTCATCTCTGTAATCATTTTATATCCAAATTCAATTGTAGCATTAGTTGTGCACTATTCGCACTAAGTGTTCATTATATTAAAAAGTTGAAAAGTGATAATAAAATTAAAGCCGCTGCAAGAGACGGCGTTGAGGTGTTTAGCATCGCGAGTTCTCCGTTTTCTTGGTGTTTTTGGTCTGCGCTGGAGAGCGTCCGCTTCGGTCGTCGTTTTTCTCGGTTCGTGCGTGCATTTGTGGGTACGGCCTGCCGTGTCGGTGTAAATTTCACCGCGTTTCAGTATAAACTCACCGCGTCTGCATCACAATCTCGTACTTCTCGGTAGGAAAAATGTCGTTTGACAATAAAGACGCGGCAGGCCCATCGGACCCACAAGTGACCGCCCTCGCCGTACGCGTTCCTCCGTTTTGGCGGCGGAACCCCGAGCTGTGGTTCGTGCATTTGGAAGCGCAGTTCCAAATGTCCGGCATCACATCGGACGCGACCCGTTTCAACTACGCGGTGGTCGGCCTGGACGAAGAGTCCATACTTCTGGTGTCCGACGTAGTGAAGTCGGCATCGTACGTGCAGCTCAAGAGCGAGTTGATCAGGCGCCTGTCGGCAAGCGAGTCGGCAAAATTAGATCACTTGCTGGCGGGTTTAACGTTGGGTGATCGAACTCCCAGCCAATTGCTTCGTGAAATGAGGCAATTGGGTGGGAGCAAGATTGGCGACGACCTGCGATCCTAAAGGCTGCAACCTGGATGATTGACGAGCAGTTGAAGGGCAGGCGCATCGCAATCTGTAGCGATGGTCAAACTGCATTGAGGGTGTTTAGTAGTACTTTGATCACTTCAAAAATAGTTCATGAATGTAGAAATCGATTGAATTCTGTTTCCAGATTCAATATGGTGGATTTACTCTGGGTACCTGGCCATGCCCGGACCGAGACCAGCAATTGGGGTGTCAGTAGCATTGGTTGATGCTGCTATAAAAAACTGGGAGCAAGCTTCCCATAATGACAGGTGTCCTGTCAGAACCAAACAAACATACTGCAAAGTTTATCCAGTCGAAAAGCAGGAGAACTTGCAGAAGTATGGTGGGCATTCTGACTGGCCATAACTCACTAGCTGGGCATATGTTCAGAATAGGAATTATCCAAAATGATACGTGTCCATCCTGTAATGAGGAAGCGGAATCCACGGAACATTTTCTATGTGAGTGCCCCGCTTACGGACCCATCAGACATCAGATTGTTGGTGCTGATGTGCTCCAACTGCAGCGGATAGCATCACATCCACTAACGGAAATCCTGCGATATATAAACGAATCTGGGATATTCTGTTAGACGGAGGAATCGAGTACAATGGACTACTAAAGTCTGAGTGCTCAGAGGCTTTGCCTCTCCCCCACCTCAAACACACACGCACCCATGTGGACTTTGCGGAACCACGGTGAGACGAGTTACGATCAGACTCAGTTCTTTACCGGACACGGTGGATACAGGAATTACTTACTATAGGTTCGATTTAGATGAATCGTACGATTGTCCTACGTCTGGAGGTACAGCCGAAAATGCAGAATACGTCTTCTTTGCCTGCCCAAGATTCAAAAGCTCAAGGAGAAAGCTTGAAACAGGAAAGAAAGGTACATGGTGCAATCAAATGCAGCATGGGACGCGGTAGTTGCAACGTTGGAACGGATCCACCAGCAGCTAAATGCAGCAGAAGCGCTGTGGAGACATAGGAGAGAAGCTATTGCAATTAACACCACGCAAAGCGGTAGCAGCTCGTTTAGAGTGAACAACTAAGAACTGAACAACTCGCGAAGTAATACCAGAACGATGGTCCCATGGGAGAGTACTGAGAAAATATGGGATTTTTTAGTCGGAAAGAGTCCGGCATGCGTGTCCTAGATTTCAGATGCATGTCCATGATGGATTTTCCCCAAGCAAAAGAAATGGTTAAATATGGAGGCGATCAGTTACACCAAGTGGTTCATCAACTTGCGCTCAAGGTATGGGACAGCGAATCAATGCCTGACGATTGGCAACGAGGCATTATCTGTCTCTTACATAAAAAGGGGGATATCACACAGTGCAGCAATTATAGAGGTATTACGTTGCTGAATACCATCTATAAGATATTCTCCGCTATCTTGCTAGGCCGGATAGCCCCATACGCCCAGAACATCATTGGCCCATACCAAAGAGGCTTCACTCCAGGCAAATCAGCAACAGATCAGATTTTCTCTGTGAGGCAAGCGATGGAAAAACTGTTGGTATATGGACAACAGTTGCACCATCTGTTCATCGACTTTAAAGCCGCCTATGATAGCATAGCCAGGGTAAAAGTGTACACGGCCATGAGAGAATTCGGTATCCCGACGAAATTAATAAGACTGATTAGGCTGACCCTGACCAATGTGCGAGGCCAGATAAAAGCAGCAGGATCACTCTCAAGACCATTCGACATCAACCACGGTCTACGACAAGGGGATGCTCTATCATGCGTCCTCTTTAACCTGGCCCTCGAGAAAGTGATCCGTGATGCTGATGTAAATGCAAAAGGTACGATCCTCTTCATGTCCACCCAACTACTGGCCTATGTTGACGATATCAACATCATGGGAAGAACCACCCGAGATGTACAAACTGCCTTCATCCTGATCGAGCAGGCGGCGCGAGATCTAGGGCTGCACATCAATGAAGATAAGACAGAATATATGGTGGCAACGTCAGCATCGAGGACGAACCAACCAACATCATCAAACCGCACTGGTCAAACAGCAAGAATAAGGATAGGAGAATACAACTTTGAGACCGTTGAAAATTTCTCCTATCTTGGGTCGAAAATCACAACCGATAACAGCTACGATGATGAAATCCGTGCACGGTTGTTGTCAGCCAACAGAGCCTTTTTCAGCTTACAAAGATTGTTCCGCTCGAAACGTCTGACCATAGGGTCAAAGCTCTTACTGTACAAGACTATGATCTTGCCAGTCCTCATGTATTCCTCGGAAACTTGGGTTCTTAGCAAAAACAAATTGCGAACTCTTGGCCGCGTTCGAGAGAAGAATCCTCCGAAGAATTTTTGGCCCCCTACATGAGGATGGACGATTCCGTAGCCTACACAATGACGAAATCTATGAGTGATACCATGACGTCCGGTTGTGGATAAAATCCGGCTCAATAGGTTGCAGTGGGCGGGTCACTTAATCCGTATGGATGAGGATGATCCAGCCCGGAAAGGGCAATATCTATGGTAGAAAAAGAAGACGAGGCAGACCCTGCCTAAGATGGAGCGATGGCGTAGGTCAGGACGCCAGACAGCTTTTAGGGATATCGAATTGGTGGACCTCGGCGCAAAACTGGGATGTCTGGAGTTCCTTATTAAGGTAGGCCTAGACCGGATACTGGTTGTTGCGCCGTTGATGATGATGATGATGATTTCTTTGACATAAAAACTTGAAAAGATAGATTTTGTCTCTAGATAGAGAGACAGGCATTAAGATGATTTTCACAAGATTTTCTTTTATACAAAACCTTAAAATTGTACGAGTAAATGGAATGGTCTAAGTTGTGGCCTCATATCAAGTTGGTTGAGTTGGTTGACGATTGTGGTGGGGTGTGCATATTAACGCCTGCAATATGCACTTTTCAGATTAGTGATTTTCGAGGCTTGGGTGAATGTGGTTCGTGGGAGTCTGGACTTTCAGTCGCCGTGTGCATTGTGCTGGTATTCGCTGCTAGAAGCAGGAGTTCTCAATAGTTCGCCTACATAGTTAGGAACCCAAAACTTGAGTTGTTATAGATTTTTTGGAAGTTGGAACAAAGATTATCGTGGGTTTCCTGTGCCCAGGACTCTTGTGCGCGTATAACATCATGAGAATATTCGATTTATCTACAGAAATTCTGATGGGCATTTTGCGCTCTTTAAGAATTGAAGACCAAATTTCTGTCGCCGGCGTTTGCACTCGTTTTGCTAAACTCATTTGTCCCCTAATTGAAAAACAAGTGGTTAGGGTTGAAACGGTTCTACAAAGTCTCCCCTCAGGGATAACCCAGTTTCTCTCCGTGTGTGGGAAGTCTATAAAACATATTGTATTTGCGGACGATTCCACTTTGGAGTGGTTTGATCTTTTTGCTAAATATTGTTCTCACCTGGAGGAGGTGGAAGTCGTCAAGGTCAATGATGGCTATTATTGGAAAAAGCTTAGTGAATTCTTTAAGAACTGTGCGAAATTGCTTGTTGTTAAAGTGGCCTATTGCTGTTTGGACGAAGATACGCAACTCATCGTTTTCCGGAGTTTACCGCAAGTCCGCAACCTTGTTGGTTTGAAGTTATTTTTCTGCGACCATATCAATCCGGAGTACTTCAAAAATATGTTGGAGGCTAATGAAAAGCTTAAAGAGATCTACATAACTGGATGTCTTTCATTAGTAGATGAGATTGTTTTCCATGCATTGGGGAATAATGAGAATATTGAACGGATATCGCTTGACATAGAGTTCTTCGCAGAATCTGAAGTTTTCCCTGAATTTCCCAAATTGAAACATATCACAATTCTCCCTTCATCTTCTGGTTTCAGTCACGATTCCGCTGTAACAGACTCTCTTAACAAATTTTTTGGCGACCATTCGGCCACCTTGGAATCGATGGATCTTGGATTTTGGAATTTCACCGACGTCACTGAGTGGCCAACTTTTGAAAGGTTAACCAAACTAGCGATAACCAATGCTGTTCACCTTGAGGACGATCTACTGAGAAAAATAGGTGAAGCCTGTAAACTTTTGGAGGAAGCAGATTTGATGCAATCTACGGACAATGTAACTGGTGAGGGTCTGTTAAGATTTATCGGGGTCTCAAAAAATCTGACATATCTGAAACTGTGGGCTTTTGAGCCGTACGACGAGGAATTGCTCATGAGAATTTATAAAATCAAACGCACTATGCGCAGCGTACTAACTATCGCGTGCAATAATTCTAAGTGGAAGGAGATGTTAAGAAGCCAAGTATGTTATAAATTACGCACCAATGTTGTACCAAATTAAATAATTTTTCTTTTACAGGACGCTCAATACAGTGACTTGAGAACATACCTGACGGTGATCTCATCAGATCTTGTATTATGGAACTAATGGAAAAGTAATGTTCATTTTGTAATATTTTATAAAAAGAATAAAGGTCAATCAATCAATTGTACTTCTCCAGTTAGCACACCTGAAAATTTCAAACTGTTTCATTATATACAAACTCCACTAAGCACTAATCTGACCACTGACAACTTTTCCTGTCAGGGAATTGTAGCTCCACCTTCGGTACCTGTTCCGGTGGAAGCGCCAAACTTGGCTCCGCGCAAGTCCCGGTCTTGGACGATCTCATACCGCCGAAGAAAAGTTATCTGGTCTTCATCATCATCGTCAACGGCGCAACAATCAATATCCGGTCTAGGCCTGCATTAATAAGAAAATCCAGACATCCCGGTTTTGCGCCGAGGTCCACCAATTCGATATTCCTAAAAGCTGTCTGGCATCTTGACCTACGCCATCACTCCATTTTAGGCAGGGTCTGTCTTGTCTTCTTTTTCTACCATAGATATTGTCCTTACAGACTTTCCGGGCTGGATCATCCTGCTCCATACGAATTAAGTGACCTGTCCACCGCAACCTAATGAGCCGGATTTTATCCACAACCAGACGGTCATGGTATCGCTCATAGATTTCATCATTTTGTAGGCTACGGAATCGTCCATCCTCATGTAGGGGGCCAAAAATTCTTCAGAGAATTTTTCTCTCGAACGCGGCCAACAGTTCGCAATTCTTCTTGCTAAGAACCCAAGTTTCCGAGGAATACATGAGTACTGGCAAGATCATTGTCTTGTACAGTAAGAGCTTTGACCCTATGGTGAGACGTTTCGAGCGGAACAGTTTTCGTAAGCTGAAATAGGCTCTGTTGGCTGACAACAACCGTGCGCGGATTTCATCATCGTAGCTGTTATCGGTTGTGGTTTTCGACCCTAGATAGGAGAAATGATCAACGGTCTCAAAGTTGTATTCTCCTATTCTTATTCTTCCCGTTTGACCAGTGCGGTTTGATGTTGTTGGTTGATTCGTCTTCGGTGCTGACTTTGCCACCATATATTTTCTCTTGTCTTCATTGGTGCGCAGCCCAAGATCTCGCTCCGCCTGCTCGATCTGGATGAAGGCAGTTTGTACGTCTTGGGTCGTTCTTCCCATGATATCGATATCGTCAGCATAGGCCTGTAGTTGGGTGGACTTAAAGAGGATCGTACCTCTTGCATTTAGCTTAGCATGACGAATCATTTTCTCGAGGGCCAGGTTAAAGAGGACGCATGATAGAGCATCCCCTTTTCGTAGACCGTTGTTGATGTCGAATAGTTTTGAGAGTGATCTCAAATGGTCTTGAGAGTGATCTTGCTGTTTTTATCCGGCCTCGCACATTGGTCAGGGTCAGCCTAGTTAGTCTTATTAATTTCGTCGGGAAACCGAATTCCCTCATGGCCGTGAACAGTTTTACCCTGGGTATGCTATCATAGGCGGCTTTCAAGTCGATGAACAGATGGTGCAACTGTTGTCCATATTCCAACAGTTTTTCCATCGCTTGCCTCACAGAGAAAATCTGATCTGTTGCTGATTTACCTGGAGTGAAGCCTCTTTGGTATGGGCCAATGATGTTCTGAGCGTATGGGGCTATCCGGCCTAGCAAGATAGCGCAGAATATCTTATAGATGGTACTCAGCAACGTGATACATCTATAATTGCTGCACTGTGTGATATCTCCTTTTTATGTATAAGACAGATAATGCCTCATTGCCAATCGTTAGGCATTGATTCGCTGTCCCATATCTTGAGCACAAGTTGATGAACCACTTGGTAAAACTGGTCGCCTCCATATTTAACTAATTCGGCTGTAATTCCATCGGCTCCTGGCAACTTATGATTTTTCAGCCGATGATTTGCACGGACTGTTTCTCCTAAACTTGGTGGTGGCAGTATTTGTCCATCGTCTTCAGTTGGCGGGACCTCCAACTCGCCGATGTTCTGGTTGTTCAGTAGCTCATCAAAGTACTCAACCCATCGCTCTAATATGCCCATTCTGTCGGAAATCAGATTTCCCTTTTTGTCTAGGCAGGATGAGCATTAAGGTGTATAAGGCTTCATCCTGCTGACTTGTTGGTAAAACTTCTGCGCCTGGTGGGGTTGCTGCCTGTATTTTTCTAGTTCACAGACTTTTGGTTCTCCCAGGCTTCCTTTTTCCGTCTATGAAGTTGCTTCTCCGCTCAACGGAGTTCGTGATAAGTCTCTGCGCGCGTCCGCGTTCTTTGAGAATACCACGTTACTAGGTATGCGGCATTCTTCCGTTCCATTGCTACCTTACATTCATCGTCAAACCAGCCGTTCCGACTCCTTTTGCGGCTGGGGCCAAGTATGTTTGTGGCCGTATCGATGATAACGTTCTTCAGGTGATTGTGAAGATCATTTGTTGATGCTTCATCTCCAGGTCCTCTGTCGACTGCGGTTATTGCAGCATCCATTTCCCTCTTATAGGTATTGCGGAGGGCTGTGCTGTGGATGGTTTCAGTGTTAACTCTCACCTGATTGTCAGAGGGGATTCTGGGTGGTGTTGTTACTCGAGCTCGGAACACCATGCCAGCGATATAGTGATCCGAGTCTATATTGGCCCCCCTACATGTTGTGACATTCATCAAGGCTGAGGGATGGCGGCGTTCGATCAACACGTGGCCAATTTGGTTGAAAGTGGTCCGGTCTGGAGAGGCCCACGTATGTTTGTGGACCGCTTTCCGCGCAAACCAAGTACTTCGAACAACCATTTCGTGTGACACCGCTAATTGAATAATCCGCAGTCCGTTATCATTTGTTTTTTCGTGTAAGCTATGGGAGCCAACGTATCGCCTGAATACTGGTTCCTTCCCTACTTGGCTGTTAAAGTCCCCAAGTATGATTTTTATATCATATCTGGGACAGGCTTCGAGGGTTCGTTCTACTGCCTCGTAGAAGGTATCCTTCTCCGACTCTGCAGTCTCCTCTGGAGGGGCGTGAACGTTAATGAGGCTTATATTTCTAAACTTGCCTCGCAAGCGCAGAGTGCATAGCCGTTCGCTTATGTTTTCAAAGCCGATAACAGCAGGTTTCATTTTTTGGCTGACTAAGAAACCTAATCCGAGCACATGGTTTACTGGATGATCGCTATAATAGATGGTGTAGCGACTCTTCTCCAGGAAACCGGTCCCTGTCCATCGCATCTCTTGTAACGCTGTTATATCAAGCCTATATTGGGACAGGGTATCGGCTAGGTGCTCATCAGCTTTATCTCTGTACAGGGAGCGCACGTTCCATGAGAAAATGCGTAAATCGTAAATATATTTTGAAAAACATAAGAATTATTGATTTTGGTAGTGAAATCCCCCCAATTCCTGTAGCTTCCTGTTCCGATGAGGCAGTTCCCTGTGAATTCTTTGCGGTTGATTAATTCCTCCTAACCCACAGCTTGCATATAAAGCGCAAGGCCGTTTCTTCCTTCTCTTCACCTTAGCAGAATACAGTCAATCCAGTTTTCATGCCGATTTTTTCACAAGCATTTACGCTTACCGGCAAGGCTCGAAATTTTCTTTGCGCGTGAATCCTTCCACTTAACCATTGTGGAGCTAGACCCTTGGCGAGCAGCCTATCAACTTCCTCAGCACCAGCTATGCAGATTGCGCTCACACTCAGGGATGTTTTGTTTAGTCAGTCAAGTTTCAGAAGTAACTGGCTTGATATGTAGTTGCTGTTTAGTGTTGATAACGATGCCCACTGCCACAATAGATTGGAATGAGCAATCCCGTCATTTTGCCACAAACATTCTTCTGGTTTTTCTGGTCTCTGTTCTTCACAGGTATACATAGACGGGCCTGGGATTGCGGCACAAAAGTTCCTTCGCTGCCTGGGCGACGGAACATTGTCGTTCCACGTTAACCTAAACACCAAATCCAGACAAAGGCACTCCCTCGGTCTTAGGCTAAACGGGGATTACTCGAGATACCATGTGCAACCAAGTGCGTTACTCGGCAACTTCCAACACAGCGAGTTCACAGGAGTGATGCCTATTCAGACATTGGTTACCTTTGGGTATTCAAACTCTATGGCTTCCTTCACTGTTCGGATTTTTAGAGAGCACACCTCCTCGATAGCCCCTTGAGCGCTTTATTGATTGCTGTGAGTGATGGCGGGCGCGACGCGTTTTGATACCGAACAAAATTCCGAAAAAATCAGCGCTATTTACGTCGTGACACGCGAAAATTCGATGATTTCAGAAGTGTATACTGCATCAGGAAAGAACTTGAATATGGTCGCAACGTTCGACTTCTCGCCCACAATGACGAACAACTGATGAGGTGGAAAGAACAGTTCACCACGGTTCTTAACCGTCTCACATCAACTGAAGTTCCTCCTTTTGTGGATGAAATGGCTAATCACCATAACATGCGGCTCCGGAATGTTCCTCCACGCAGAAGAGAAATCATTTCCGCAATTAATGCACTCAAACGGAGTAAAGCTTGATGGTCTCCACGCTGCTGCTTCAACTTATACGGAAATCTTGGGTTTCCAAGACCTCTCCAAAGAGTGGAAGAAGGGCTTGATGGTCTCCACGCTGCTGCTTCTATTTATACGGAAATCTTGGGTTTCCTCTTGGATAGTGTCCAAATAGTGAAAGAAGGGGATGATCATTAAGATTTCAAAGAAGGGCACCCGTTTTGAGTGTGAAAATTGAAGGGGTATCTGCGTGCTCCTGCCATCGCAAAGATAATGGCTAAAATAATCCTGAAATGCAGGAAAGAATATCTCGAAAGCTTGATCGACAGAGAGTTTCGGATCTTCCTGCATTGACCACATGAACACCCATTTTGAAGCAGTGCGCGGACTTTAGATCTTCGCTGCATCAGCTCTTCCTCGATTCCGCGAAGAAGTGAAGTCGCCCAGGGTTACATCCTGTCACCGATATTAGTTCTTCTTGTTATCGGTGGCGTTCTTCACACTGCCTTATCCGGACAATGGACGATGACATCTTTCCTCAAACACCTCTACTACGCTGATGACGTCTGTTTCCTCCCTCGTTGGGTTATGAACCTTTGGCGAAATGGCTTTGGAAAGAGAGTCAACTAAAGTTGGGCTGAAGACAAACCCCAAATCCCTATCTCAAACGATGAGCTTGGTCGGCGCACAGCCCCGTCACTCGCACTCACTGTGATCGGAAAGCGAAGAGGGCAGTGGATAGATTATACAGTAAGATGAAGCTATGCCATCCAGTGGAATCCACCTTTCCAAGATGGCTGACGAGTGGGTCGTCCCAACCAAAACTAAGTGGCCGAGGAGAACATCAATAGTAGTGGCATCTGGAGACGCTGTATCATATTGGTTTGCCGGCCATGATGCAGTAGACGAATGCTCTAAGGGCGTAATAAAGGCGATCAGACCCGAGTCTCCTCGGGGACAATAGGTCACGAAACCTTACCAGGGATATACCTGCACCATGGGAACCGGGATAGCCCTGAATTCACATACTTCAGGAGAATTCCTGTCGTATTTGCGTTCAGCTCGGTTATTTTGGTTGCCTCCCTAGTGGGAGCTTCATGGGGATGTGGTTATGTTCGAGTGAACAGAGAGCTTCGGGCCTCGACGTGATGTTGTGCTTCCACACGGGAGCAGTACTTCTTAGTTCGGTAGAGATTTAGGTAGGTCTTGCATCCAGTGTGAATGCTGAGCCATGCAATTGGTATAGACTACCTTTGTAGTTTGTCACAGTGGAGCTCTGATTGTGGTTACAAAATCAATTCGTGTCTTAAAAAGAGGAGGGGATTAAGTCCCCGGGACAGGTACCCACATAAAACCATAGAGACGAGCCACATAATAATTTCCAGTGAATTATGACTAAAATACGTTTTGTTTATAAAAACTGATCTAATTTTTTCGGTTGAATTTAAAATTTTATAAGTAAGCATGGCCCATAGGATGATTCTCATATTTCTTAGAATTGATCTGAGTGAAGTTAGGCCGTTTTTTCAGTGAAATCTTGATATTTTATCGGTTCATGAGAAGTTTGTTGTTAATTGAGGGGCTTTCACAGTTGCTCCAATTAATGCATTTTTCTGGTCAGTACTGTACGAAGTGTGAGTCGTTCCGATCTGTAAGGAGTTGTGGTATCCGCTCCCTGGATCTTAATTCTATACAAAGCACAGGCTATTACCCATTGCTAAGGGGGTCGACTTCCAACAGTTCGTTTATTAAGTAAAAAACCTAGAACCTGCTGGAAATTCGACAAAGCATAACCAGGGGTGTTGTCTTTCCAGAGACCTCGCTAGAGAAGGCCATCATGGAGAACCTGAATGATGACTGTTTATTAAACATCTTTAACTATTTAGGACTTAATGACAAAATTTCTGTCACTTGCGCTTGCCGTCGGTTCGCTGATGTCATTTGCCAACTGATTGGTAAAGAAGTTGTTGATCTTACAAGGTCCCTGGAACGCAGTTCTCCAGCAGATTTAACTCAGTTTCTCTCCATATGCGGAAGGTTTATACGACGTGTTAAAATCGATCCTGTTTGTATTTCAAACCTCTTAGATCTCCCACCAATTCCGGATTGCTCCGCTCCTTTTGTTAAACATTGTTTTTCTTCTAGTCTAGAGGAGGTGGAAATCGTGTCAGTATGTTATGATTTTGTGTGGGACAAGCTGGAATCATTCCTGGAAAACTGTACGAATTTACGTGTTGTTACCTTGAGACGTTTCTCTCCAAGGGAAGAAAGGCGATTCAACTCACTCCACGACATAGAGTCTTTGTGTATCTGGGGAAGCCCTATCAGTGGACAGTGTTTACTGGGTTCCACCAACCTCGTTGACTTGAGCTTAGCCTTCTGCCTCAAAATTAATCCCAGATATTTTAAGTACGTTCTGGAAAATAATAAAAATTTGAAAAGGCTCAATATACGAAGATGCATTTCTTTAAAAAATAGTAATATTGGCCAAACATTGGGCAAACATCAGAATATTGAACGAATCTCGATTGATATAACGTTCTTCGAAGTTTCCAGCGTCTTACCCGAAATCCCCAGTTTAAAGCAAATTGCAATTTTTGACGACTACTCTCTTTGGTCTCAATACAATCCTCCCAGAGCAGATCTATTCAAATCTGTTCTCAAGCAAGTATCCGACGATCATCTTCACACCCTAAAATCATTGGAACTCCATTCCTGGGATTTTTCACTCATTACAGATTGGCCTCCTTTCCAAAGTTTGGCCAACCTAAAATTAATCAATGCCAGAGGCCTAACTGATGGCCTTCTGAAAGAAATAGGTGAAACCTGCAGGCTTTTGGAGAGAGCAGATTTGAGGGCATCTATGAACCATGTAACTGATGAGGGCTTATTAGATTTTGTCAGGGCTTCAACAAATCTGAGTTATCTAAACCTCGGATGTAATGCGCGGTACAGTCAGAAGTTTATCTTCAAAATTGGTGAGGTCAGACGTGATATGGACATTACAGATCCATTGTCTATTGCGTATAATAGGTGGATGTTCCCAGAGGACTGGGTAAATTACAAATTACATACTTAATCGGATGAACCAATTTAAATTTGTTTCTGTTCGATAGGTAACGCAGGATGATGATCCGAGAAAGTCACTAAGGTTGATCTCATCTGAAAACCCAAACGATCTGGACTGGGATTGTATGAGGTTAGATTATTTTGGCTAGCATGCTGGCATTGTCCTGTCTATTAACATTGTAAAGATAAAATCAACAAAAATAAAATAGAGAAACCGTAGTTGATTGATCATTTTATGGGCGCGTTATAGGGACTGGAGATATGTGGTAGTTTGAGTTCCGCTAAAAGCATGTCAGGTGCAATGCCACAACTCCATTTAACTTATGGTGGGGATGAACGCCCAAAAAACGGGCCACTATATCCCACAACAACTCAATCTCATTATCCCAACTTTCCCTCATTCACTAGGTTGTCTCTATTCCGGCGTCAAATTGGGAACGTCGTGCAACCTCACAAGACGTCGTTGATGCTTTATTCACCGCCAATCGAACACAACTAGCCGCACAGACCTTAATCTATCAACCGTTCAGAGATATCCGACAATTTTTTTTTCTCCCTCGGCGATTACCTACCTTGTCGTGGTGAGGGAGCTCAGTAAGGAAGATCCTCCAGGAAACGGGAGGTGACACCTGAAGCCAAGCGGTAATCAAAACCCCAAGCCAAGGTGTGACTACCGTGCCGAGGGCTGAATGGTCACAAGGGTTATGATGTGACCATAAACGGTGAACTCTGGGTACCAGGCGACCCCCAGTTTCAATTATCCTTGTCTCGGCAAAAAGGGGCTCTGCCGAGATCGACTTACTTTCCCTGGAAAAATTGGGTTATTTACGTTTACAGAATGGAAAGTACACAGAAAGCGATGAAGAAACTGCAAATCATTTGCTTGAAGTACACTTCCCAGGCAGCACCCAAAACCTAATCTCGGGGCCAATAGGTGCATACAGCCCTCAACCGAGACACTGGAATCTGGCATGCAAAGTAGTATCACTGGAGCGAGTGAAATGGGCATTTAATTCGTTCCATAGATACAAGTCTGCAGATCCGGATGGCATCATCCCTGCGCTAGTAATAGAAGGAATGGAAGCCCTGGGTCTACACATTCGGAATATATATCGTGCATGCCTAGCACACGCTTATATTCCAATTAAATGGCGGGATGTGAAGGTGTTGTTCATTCCCAAACCAGGAAAACCACCTATACAGACGCAAAAAGCTTTCGACCGATCAGCCTAACGTCCTTTCTGCTAAAAGGACTAGAAAGACTAGTAAATCGGTTCATAAGGGATACACACATTCCTAAGTGGCCACTTCACCATACGCAACAACTCCATGAACTTACGGCAAAAATTGAAAAGGCGACGTCCGAAAAAGAATACGCCTTAGGAACATTCATGGACATCGAAGGTGCCTTCAATTATGCCTCATTTGCGGCAATTTGTGATGCGGCAACACAGCATGGAATCGAACCGCTGCTAATCAGTTGGATCCTTCACATGCTAGTGTGGAGAAAAATCCACATATCGGTCGGCCAGAAGTCTATTGAAGCAGGATGTCTTAGGGGCTGCCCACAGGGAGGGGTTCTCTCTCCACTTTTATGGCTCTTGGTGATGGATACCCTGCTGTGGCAAATTTGCGGACACAGTATGTGACCGCTTGAATGCAACTCTGCATGTAATCCACAGCTGTTGCCTCCGCAATGGACTCACGGTGAACGCTAGGAAGACTGGACTAGTTATGTTCACTTCAGGTGAACAACGTCAGGTGGGGCAGCTTTACGCTACCGATGATGCCTACCGATCATATGGTTTCCAGATTCGTCTTTGAAAAGACTTACACTGTCGTAATCACCGAAAGAGAAGAATGGTCGACAAGTGGCCATGAGTCTTTTCAGATTACAGACCTAATAATCTTCACCGACGGGTCAGTCACGAAGGATGGATCGGGTGCAGGTGTGTTCTCGGAGAATCCGATTATAGAACTGGCCGACCCCTCGGAAAAATGACGACCATATTCCAGGCGGAGATATATGCCATTTCATTGGCAACAGAAGAATATCTGCGACAAAAATGGAGGGGTCGCACCATTCGAATCTGTTCCGACAGTCGGGCGGCATTATCAGCACTAAATGGCAACAACATATCAAGCCAGTTGCTGTGGAGTTGTCATCAGGTGCTGCTGAAACTTGGTCGACTGAACGAAACATTCCTGATGTGGGTGCCGGGGCACTCTAACATCGCCGATAATGAGGAGGCTAATAGACTAGCTCGCCGAGGGTCTGGATTCATAATGGTGGGGCCAGAACCAGCTCTTGGAATCCGACCATCTACTGTCAAATCTACTCTGAAGGGTGAAATTGCAAGGATTCACGCAACCGAGTGGAGAAATTTGGACTCTTGCCGGCAAGCGAAAATCCTTGTGAAAGAGCCTAGGGCCACTAGAGCGGCATTTTTGTTGTCCCTTAAGAAGTGGGACATGAAAACACTAGTAGGGTTTTGACGGGACACTGCCCCTTAAACTACCATATGGAAAAGATTGGGGTAGTGGTTTCGGCTGTGTGCAGCCAATGTGAGGAGGAGGAGGAGACAGCCCTGCACTTTTTATGCAGCTGCCCGGCATCCTCAGATCTCAGACGAAGACACCTTGGCAAGGTTTTCCTCAATGAAGAATCTACACACTCTCTGCCTCTTGAGAATGTTCTCAGATTCGCTAAAGCCTGCGAACACCGTAGGCGGGAAGCCATTGAATAGGCAACTTACGGAGATAGTACAATGGGCCTAATAACGGCCTGAGTGCTCGGAGCTGCGGCTCTCCCCAGTTAACTAAACTAAACTAACTATCCGACAATTTGGCGAGTAGTCCCCAAAAATCATGCAGATATTCCATACAATGATGAACCTAATGGCGCCCAACCATTCATCATTGAGAGAACATCAACTCTATAGTCAGACGGTCTCATGGATACGAGTTCGAATTATTCCTCGACGCTTTCTATGCTGTCGAGCGAAGGCTACCTCTTAAAAGGTGAGGTAAACAAGGAAGTTGTCGCTTGTGAAGAGAGACCCTGAACTCTCTGTGCGTCTCAGCAATCTTTGAAAGGAGAATCGAAAGGTTGATAGACAGCGCATCGGATCGAAAATGTGCGGTCATGGTTCAATCGAAAGCACGGTGAGGTTGACTATTAGCTGGGTATTTTCAATCTTACCTGCAGACAATCGGGGAATCACGGTGGTCCCACTGTATTTATTGCAAGGACGTGATGGATGATGCCTGTCACACCTTTTTCTTCTGCAGAAGTTGGGAACGCCATTGCCATTACCTTTCGATGGAAGGTTGACTGTTCTGTGCTAGTGTTCTTTCTGCATTGGTGTATGGGAGTAGGATATGAAATGTAAACTCCAAACTCCGCCATACTGTTAAGATAGTAAGGGAGGAGGGTTTGAGGCAACATACTTTGTACTATCCTCAGTAAAGCAGAAATAAAATGCTGCTATCAGGGAAAGAGTTGAATAGAGTATAGTTGAAGTTATTCCACAATGCTAAATCCTACCTGATCTCTCTTAGTAACAGGTCCCGCGACAGGCCGACCAAGAAAATGCATCCAATGTCGTTAGAAACAAGATGATCGGATTGAGTCGGAAGCCTCGGAAAAATGCTAGGGCGTCCACTTCAGTCGACACGGCAGGACGGATCCCGGTCCTGTTGAGAAATGGGCAAGGGTTCTTGACGCATGGACGGGGTCAGGACGTAAGCAAGTTAGTCCGAACAAAGTAAATACGTGTCTGCACGCTAAAATGTTGGCACCCTAACTGGAAAGACCGAGGAGCTCGCAAGAGCCCTTCGGAAAAGACGCATAGATATTTGCGCTCTGCAAGAAACCCGATAGTCTGATGCAAAAAGCCGCGACATTGAACGCGAACGCGGAAAAAGTAGCTACAAACACACACTCAATTCAGTGTTGGAATTGCCATCTCAGAGGGTTTCACCAAGCCGGGTAAGCGGTGCATCAACTGATATACTTGACTTTGGAATGATGATGTTGAAATGAAGATCCGTGAAAAGAAACGCCTCTTCCACAAATTTCTCGAAGATAAAACGCCTGCTAACTGGCAAATTTATAAGAATGCCAACCGAAAAGCAAAAAGAGCGGTCGCTGTTACCCGAGCGAACCATTACAAAAATCCTTACGATAAACTGGACAGTCGGGACAGCCGTAACGAACGTACACTTCTGTTGCATTAATGACAAGAATGGTACTTTGTTTACCAACCGTCGAGCCGCAACGGATAGATGGCGAGAATACTTCGAGCAGATTTCAACTGGAGAATTTCCTCATCCTCCTCTTCCACAATCATTGCCGACATTCAGAGCAATTCCACCTGACAGCCGAGGTGGCCGAGTGGCCGAGGTGAACCTTCATAGTGGTGGCACTGGGAGACGCTGTATCGCATTGGTTTGCCGGCCGTGATGCAGTAGGCAAATGCTCTAAAGGACTAATTAGGGCGATCAGACCCGAGTCTGCACGGCGACTCATCTGAAGTGGCAATAGTCATAAAACCTTACCTTACCTGAATTCACAGACTTCAGGTGAACTCCTGTTGTATGTGCGTTCAGCTCGGTTGTTTGCGGTTGGCCCCTAGTGGGAGCTTCATGGGGGTTGTGGTTGCGTTCAAGCGAACAGAGACCTTCGGGTCTCAGCATAGTGTTGCGTTTCAACACCGGTGTCGTACTCCCGGTGACGTAACTGTCGGCGAAACTGAAGTCGAGGAGGCAATAAAACGAATGAAATCGGCGAAAGCCACAGGACCTGACGATATCGCATCTGAGCTTTGAAAAGCGAAGAGGTGGGACCCAACACTGTGGCACAATGAATTCTTTAATCGGATTATTCAGGAAGGTAGAACACCATCTGACTGGCAAGAAAGTATCACCGTTCTATTATGGAAAAAGAAGTCTTGAGGAAAGCTGAAGCGCATTTCAGATAATCATGAGCGATGGGTAAATTGCATAACCACCAGGGACGATAGACCTAGGCGTCATATGGTTTGGACGAACCAACTCAACAAATTTATCGCCGGCGCCTATTACCGTGTCACGGATTTAGAACGCAATCCATCAGGGTACAGACATCGACTACATGACGCATTCATAACCCGATTTCCGGAGCTGAGTCATGTCCCGGAACAGAACATCGTCAACCAGTACCGGGTGATAGTGAATAACAATCGAATTGCCCTACCAACTAGGCAACAAATCTTCCAAGAGGTTTCACTTGAGCTTGGTCTGGAGTCATCAAATTACCGGACTAGTCAAAGGAGTAACACAAATATTCCACGTGTAAGGCATTCCATGAACCCAGTAGTCAGGAGAAGCTTAGTAACTGGGGATGTCGATCCAATTTATAATGAGGCTTTGACCGCATTTCAGGTGGCATTCGCAGAATATGCTGAGATTCTCCCAGACGCTAGACCAAAGATCCCAAAACTAAAGTTTACTTCGGCAACTACTAAAATCATTGCTGCCGTTGATAGCCTGATCCACGTTGCAGCTGCCACGGTTATTCGTCTCCATTATCACTAACTTAGAGCGAATAACAGAGGTATGGCAGGAGGACTTTACCGTTCTAGGTATTTCAGTATTGGCTGTGTCACGCAAGCACTTCTTGTAAATCCATCACCAAGAGTGCACAGATGCCTTACGAACATCATTTGGAAACTACCATCTGTCCAATGATATGTCAATCGAAGAAATCCTTGAGGCGCTGAAGCAGAAACTTGCGGTATGCTCCAATCGCATCCGTAGGTATCAAAAAGCTTTCAGCAACAGACGACAACGCCTTGTTCTTCCAAGACCAACGGGGATTCAATAAAAATCTCACCAATCCAGTTAGGGAAAGTAACCCCGATCTGGCTCAGGCAGAAGACTTCTGGAGAAGTGTTTGGAGCCGTGTCCAGTCATTGCAATTTAGAAGCGTCGTGGCTCCCACACCTTTATGCGTTCATGCGAGGCTCTCTCCGAAGTGACCATGCCTGATATAAATGAAGCTGACGTAGAAGCAGCCCTTGAAAAGGAGGGTAATTGGAAGGCGCCAGGAGTTGACAAGATTCACAACTTCTGGCTGAAGCGGTCGAAGAGCACTCACAGGATATTGGCAAGTCGTTTTAATCAGATGATTGCCGATCCTGATTTAGTTCCGTCACTTTTCACCAAGGGGATAACTTTCCTCATCCCCAAGGAACAGGTTGCCCGTCAAAATGTCGACCAATTACTTGTCTTCCTACCATCTACAAAGTCTTCACTTCAGTTTTGTGCGCGAACATCTCAAAACATCTTAATGTTCATAAATTGATAGCTGAGGAGCAAAAAGGCTCCCGAAGCTGTAAAGAAGAGCTTATAATCGATAGGGTCGCTGTCAAGCAGTGCACTGCAGGATAGACTGATGCGGAACATAGCTCCCTGAGGCGAACCTATTTCTCTCTAATGATGAGTTGTCTCTCCTCTGGGACGGTGTGTGCCTTTTCAGGGGCCAAGCCTCTCGTCTACCAAAACCGTTAGTGAGTGGTAATAGCCACACCCTGTACGAGGTGACCCTACTATTAACAAAACGCTACGAATCTAGACTGGGGAGTCGAAAAACACCTCCCCCAATCCAGGGTGTCATGCGAACCGTGCCCATTGGATAGTTTGCAGTCGGGGGTAACTGACTGTATTCGAATGGAGCCTCACTGATACCTGGTCGCCTCAGTGAGTAAGTTAGACCTTACCGTGCTACGGGGGGCTATGACACGGCGGACCTCTTAACCCCCATACTCTTGGGAATCAAATGAGTACAAAACTAGAAAAGAAAACAAAAACCAAAAAAGCGGGGCCCCGTACCGCACCAAAACTGGTTAATCAGGCGGAGGCACGTCTCCGAATTACTGAAAGCCAGGTGACTACACCCAAGAAGGGAGAAGTTGGGACGTCAAGCAGTGGATCCAAGGTGAGGTGCGTGGACTACAGCCAACGAACACCACTGCTCAAAGAGCAGGGACCAGCAAAAGCACGTCTGAGATAAACATAACGACGTCAGGAAGGAGACAGGTCTCAGTGGCGCCGGGGTTAAATGGTACCTGCGCTATCTGAAGGAAGGCCTGAAACCAGAAGAGGCCCTTAACAAGGCTCAGGACAGACCGAAGCCATCTCTACTGGAGCCGAGAAAGTGGGAAGCAGCAGAGATCAGCCCGCATGAAGGGAATGCTCCCAAAAAATCCAGACCTGAACCCACGGGAGGAGAAAACCCGGGCAGGTCAGGGGTGAAGGCAGGACTCAGGAAACCCGGCATTAGCTATGCTAGTGCGGTCAAGGGCATTCGACTGGCCATACTGCCAAAAAGGTTTCCCGAGCAAATACTCACTCGGGAGGAACAGGAAATCATTGAGGAACTTGTCGTCAAGCAGATGATCAAGGGTTGGACGTCGAAACTGGTGTTCACCGGGATACGCTTTCGACCAGGCCTTATACTGGTGGACTGATTGCCAGGCTGGGAAGGGGTAGAACTGTCAACATGTGCTGGGGATGATATACCAGGAGCCCACATGGTGACAGTTTTTCTGCCAAAGGCCGCGGCAATAGAAACAGAAGACCTTATGAGACTCCTAATTGCTCAAAATGAAGATCTCCATACTCGACTATGGAGAGTCTTCAGAAGCAAAGTGGAGGCAAAAGGTAAATTCCGCACGATCGGGGTAGATAAACGATCCCTGGAGGCAATTGAACGTCGGAGTTGTCATATCAACTACCGATTTGGCAACATACCCGTGCATGTGCACAAGGAAAAGCCAAGGAAAGAGACCTCGGAGGAGGCATCGGGTGGAAAACTTACCGAGGTCCCTGAAGAAGTCGCGGAAGCCATAGAGGCGGAAAGAACTGGATCAACCAGGAAAATAGACCTGCTGCCCACTGAAGAGCAGAAGCTGGACGACCTAGACCTAGGACTCCTAGGGCTCGGGGTGGACAACGACGCGCAGGAAAGCGCCATGTCGGAGGAGGAGGGTGACACTCCGACAGTGGAGAAGAGCTCCAAACAATAACGGAGCCAATGGCCAGCACTAGGATAGCCCAGATAAACCTCCACCATGCGAGAGCTACATCTGCAGTGATTGCAAGGGCAAATTCCAAGGAGAACATTGGAATAGTTCTGGCTCAGGAGCCCTGGGTGTACCGGGGGCAGATTCGCGGTCTGCAAGGGGGAGACATGAGGGTAATTTGGGACTCCTCTTGTGAAAAACCAAGAGCTTGCATAATTCTCAAACGTAATTTAAAATACATATGTCTTTCAGAGTTCTTAACCGGGGACCTTGTGGCTATCCAAGTCTCATTGGAAGCCGGGAGGAGCAGTTGTAGCATCGGGATACTTCCCAGGAGACGACAGCCGGGCTCTACCGGAACAAGTCGCAAAGCTGACGGAGAATTGCGAGGAGAGGGCGTTACCACTTCTTTTCGGCTGCGATGCCAACGCCCACCACGAAGTGTGGGGAAGCAGCGACACTAATCGTAGAGGTGAGTACCTTCTCGAATTTATTCTTAGTAATAAGTTAGAAATATACAACGTAGGGAACACTCCAACATTTGTGACCAGCACCAGACAAGAGGTACTAGATATAACTCTAGGAAATACCCTAATGAACAGAATGGTCAGGAATTGGAGGGTGTCGGATGAACCCTCAATGTCTGATCACAGGATAATCAGATTCGACATTGAGGGTAACTCCGAAATAAAAAGAATAATAAGGAATCCCAAGAGAACGGATTGGGAATCCTACACAACGCACTTGAGCAGCAATATTGCCCACCTTCAAGGGGGCGGTGACATCAGGAGCGAACTGGAATTAGAAACGGTGGTGGAAGACCTCAACACAATCGTCATTGACGCATATGAGGCCAGCTGTCCGGTCAAGACAGTCAAGTCATCAAGGGATGTACCATGGTGGAACAGGAACCTAGCCAGAATGAGAACGGAGGTACGAAAACTCTTTAACTGGGCAAAACAAACCGGGGACTGGCGGAGGTATAAAAATGCACTGACTGCGTATAGCAACGCGATCAGGGAAGCAAAACGGAACAGCTTTAGGGAATTCTGTGAAGGGATTGAACAGATCATAGAAGCAACCAGGCTGTACAAGGCTGTAGCCAAAGACGGGGGAATATCCTCTGTCTGCTTGAAAAAGGAAAATGGGACATTCACCGAGAATGAGGAGGACAGGATACACCTGCTTCCCAGAACTCATTTCCCGGGGTCCTACCCCTCGGCGGCAGGCGACAACAATCTGCCTGACACCCCAACAACGAATAAAAGGGGAAGGAAAGAGAGCTGGAAACTAGCAAAAGAGGTATGCTCAGAAGCTCGGCTAAGATGAGCAGTGGGAACTTTTCAACCAATGAAATCTCCCGGAGTAGATGGCATTTTCCCAGCACTTATCCAGAGAGGCCTAGGAATTATTTTAGAGTCTCTTCTGAAAGTGGTAAGGGGGAGCATAGCACTGGGTTACATACCAAGGGCATGGAGACGGGCAAAAGTGGTCTTTATTCCGAAAGCGGGTAAAAAGGATCCTTTTCACCCTAAATTTTTCAGACCAATCTGCCTAACATCGTTCATACTCAAAACGGTGGAGAAGGTCATAGACAACTATATTAGAACTAACGTTCTAAAACGTAATCCCCTACATCACTGTCAACACGCTTACCGGGCAGGACGGTCAACTGAAACTGCTCTGTATCAGCTGACAGAGGTGCTACGGGACGCCATAGAAACAAAAGAAATTGCACTGTGCGCGTTTTGGATATCAAAGGAGCATTCGACAATACATCGCACACAGAGATACAGGATGCCGTGAGCCGCAAAGGAGTGGGAAACACCCTGGCACTCTGGATGGGCAAAATGCTAGAAAGCAGACAAATAGAGGTACAAACAGGTACCAATTCTATTATCACGAACACCACTCAAGGCTGTCCACAGGGTGGAGTACTATCGCCGCTGATGTGGAGTATGGTAGTGGATGAACTCCTGGACGTGTTAACTAATACTGGAATACAAGTCCAGGGCTACGCAGACGACATTTTTCTAATCTGTAGGGGCAAATATGAAGATACCCTATGTGATAGAATCCAAACTGGATTAAGGGTTACTAGTGCCTGGTGCAGGAAGGTGGGACTGCGGATCAACCCAACCAAAACCACCATAGTACCATTCACTAGGAGGCGTAAGCTGGATCACCTGAAAGCCATAACATTACATGATATGGAGGTGAAACGAAAAACAGAGGTCAAATATTTGCGAATCACGCTAGACCAAAAATTACTCTGGAAGACACATGTCGGAAACACTTGTCGGAAAGCCACGAGGGCTCTGATGACTTGCAGATCCATAGCAGGAAAAAAATGGGGTTGTAGCCTGAAGATACTATGATACAATAGTAAGGCCAATGATTACCTATGGAGCGGTAATCTGGGCAGAAAGAACCGAACTCAGCACACAAGCCAGGGAATTACATAAACTCCAAAGGCTGGCTTGCGTGTGTATCAGTGGGGCAATGAGGACCTGCCCAACGGCATCCCTGGAGGTCCTTCTGGGATTAACCCCTCTCCATCTGCACATACAGATGCAGGCAAGGAGATCAATATTCAGGATGGCCGGGAATATGAGCGAGGCGGGGAGCTGCCTAAATCGAAGGAAGATTGATATCCTTTCTAGGCGGTATCCCGAATTACTGATACCGAGGGACAACATGACAACGAGGTTTCACTTCGATAAGAAGTTTGAAACACGTTGGAGTAACAAGGCAAACTGGGAGAGCGTGGCTGCGACATACGGCTTAAACCAGCAATTGATTACTTGGTACACTGGCGGATTCCTCACAGCAGAGGGAGCGGGTGCCGGTGTCATTGGTCCAAGGAAAATGTACTTTGAGCCAATGGGCAGGTACACTAGCATATTCCAGGCGGAAATTTACGCCATAGACAAATGTGCCTCCTTTAATCTGCAAAGGAACTACAGGGGGCAAAACATAGCTATTCTCACCGATAGCCAAGCAGCGATCAAGGCACTTGGGTCCAACCAGGTGAACTCTAAACTGCTATGGGAATGCCTTGAGAGACTGAATACATTCGGCTCGTCCAACAAGGTCTGGATACTTTGGGTTCCAGGCCATGCTGGGTTGGAAGGCAACGAGGCAGCGGATGAACTTGCCAAGAAGGGAGCAGGGATGCCTTTACACGGGCCAGAACCCTTCTGTGGAATCGGAAACGGTTTCATGGCTATGAATCTAAGAAACGAAGAGAAACGGTTGAGGGAACTATATTGGGCGGGCCTACCAGGGATGGAGCAGTCCAGGGTGCTTATAGGGGGATACGAACCCATGCGTACAAAGGATTGCTTAAACATCACCAAAAAGAACCTCCGAATCATAGTAGGAATTCTCACTGGTCATTGTTGGCTGAACTATCACCTAGGGAAGCTAGGGATATCTACGGACACTGCCTTCAGGTTCTGTGAGGAGGAGGACGAAACCTCTATACACGTCCTGGGACAGTGTCCGGCACTTGTGCAAAGTAGGTCAATACATCTGGGAGAACACTTAATACCAGATGTAAAGCTCAAACTTCTGGAAGTAGGGAACATACTAAAGTTCCTAACGGTTACAGGGCTGCTTGAGATACTATGATCAGCAGGTACACTATAACCAGTAAAAGGGGCACAATAGTTCTTCAAGGACGCGGTGCGACTTTCCCTTAACAGAATAATAATAATAGGGTCGCTGCAAAGCAGGCTGTCCACCAAAAACGAAATATCTCGACAACCTACATCAATTATAAACCAGCCTTTAACTTCATATCGCCTTCGTGGTTACTGCAAGTGTTACACTTGTACAACATCAACCCGAATGTCGTTCTTCTCCTTAGGACAGTGATGAAAAATTGGAGCACGAAGCTATCGGTATCCTCACAAGCATCAGGAGAGATACCAATCAGACGTGGCATTTTCCAAGGCGACTCTCTAAGCCCACTGTGGTTCTGTTTGGTTTTGAATCCACTATCCCATCTTCTGCATGAAAGCAAATATGAGATCCAAGGCAAACATGGACGATTGGAGACTACAAAAGATCGAAGTAGTCTAAATTTCAGCCACGAGGTTAGTCCCGCAGAACTTACATAAAGCGCTGAAAACGCTCGATCTAAGGGTCGGGCTATACATGGAGATGCCAAAAGCGGTTATCCTTGCAACCTGTGCTATAGTCCGAAGAGTCCTGTCCGGTAACAATCTGACCTAGTGGATTTCAGTCTTGATCCGCACTGTCTTCGATTCAAGATCCATGTCTCTGTAGTGTAGAACCACCGCGTCATTGGCTGAAGTGTTTGCGACAATCGGGATGTAGGAATACATTTTCGCATCATCGCTGTGATGCGGGACTTTGGATGTTGCCTTCAGCCCATCCTTAGGTTGGTCGCCCCTCGGTCCGGTTGGGCGGGAAGAGGGTCCGTGGGTCAACCAATCAAATCCCAAAAAACGAGGAACAGCTTCGAGGCTAATGGAGGAGGAGCTACGAAAAATCCGAGAATGATGGGATCACGCATGGTGGTGACACATTCAACGCCACTGATTACATAGTAGTTCGGAAGGATATATAAGAAACTAAGTCCATAGATTGCATAGGCACCGACAAACTGTCGTGGCTTCTATATTTTAGATTAGGGAGAATTTACAATAGAAGTAACAAAGTCCTTTGTTGAAGAAGCATGTTGAGCGTACATAGAAAGGTTTGCCCTTTTTCGGCGTAAAGTTTAAATTCGCGCGTGTTGCAATCTGTATTTCTTAGATTTCGGGTCGTGACCTACTCGTTGATTTTCATCTTTCTTAGAATCGATCTGAGTGAATTTAGGCCGTGCAATCTTGATATGGTATCGTTTCTTGAGAAGTTTGTTCTTGATTGGGAGTCATCCATAGTTGCTGCCATTTTTTGCAGTTTTCCAGTCAGTATGAGTTGCGAGTGTTTCCGATTTGTAAGGAGCTGAGGTGTCCAGTCCCTATATCTTAATTCTATACAAGACACAGACTGAACAGTTCCCGCTTTTAAACTTTTTTTTACGTTCTAAACTATAAGCAAGTGCTCGTTGCTGAGAGATCTGAATTTCAACAGTTCGTCCATTGAGTAAACTCTGAAACTTCTGAATGAAAATTGGACAAAGCATGACCAAAGTTATTCTCTTTCCAGAGACCTCGCGAGAGTAGACTATCATGAAGAAGCTGAGTGATAACTGTTTACTGCACATCTTTAACTACTTAGGACTTCTTGACAAAATTTCCGTGGCCTGTGTTTCCCATCGTTTCGCTGGTGTCATTTATCAACTGATTGGAAAAGAAGTTGTTGATCTTTCAAGGATGGAAGAACGCACCCCTCGAGCGGATTTAACTCAGTTTCTCTCCATTTTGGGGAAGTTTATAAGGCGTGTTAAAATACATCCCAACTATAGTTCCCACCCTCCATTTCCCCATTATTGCTTCTCTACTTTTGTGAAACATTGTTCTTCCTCTAACCTGGAGGAGGTAGACATCTCGTGGGGATGTGATCGCTTTGAATGCGGAATGTTGGATTCATTCTTGGAAAACTGTACGAAATTACGTGTTGCTACACTGAGATGGTTTCGTCCAAACGAAGAGAGGCAATTCAGGCCACTTCACGGCGTACGGTCCTTGTATATCAATGGGAGTCCCATCAGTGGACTGTGTTTACTGGGTGCCCGCAATCTTGTTGATTTGAGCTTACCCTTCTGCTCCCAAATCGATCCGAAATATGCTAAATGCATTCTGGAAAACAATAAAAAGTTGAAAAGGCTCAATATACGAAGCTGTGATTCGTTAACAAGCATTACTATTGGCCAGGCACTGGGGAAACATCAGAATATTGAACGGATATCGGTTGATATAAGGTTCTTCGAATTTCCCATTGTGTTACCTGAACTCCCCCATTTGAAGCAAATCGCAATTTTCAACGACGATTCTTTTCAGTCTCAACACAATCCGGTCATAATTGATTATCTTTACAAAAATCTTTTGAAGCAATTATGCCACAACCATTCACGTGCTCTGGAATCGTTGGAACTCCATTCCTGGGATTTGTCGTTCATGACAGATTGGCCTCCTTTCCAAAGTTTGACCAACCTAAAATTGATCAATGCCAGATACCTAACTGATGGTCTTCTGAAAAAAATAAGCGAAACCTGCAGTCTTTTGGAGAGAGCAGATTTGAGGGAATCTGTGAACCATGTAACTGATGAGGGCTTACTAGATTTTGTCAGGGCTTCAACAAATCTGAGTTATCTAAACCTCGGATGTAATGCGCGGTACAGTCAGAAGTTTATCTTCAAAATTGGTGAGGTCAGACGTTATATGGGCATTACAGATCCACTGACCATCGTATACAATAGGTGGATGTTCCTCCAGGAGAGGGTAAGTTACAAATTATTCGTATGGATTGAGATGAACCAATTGAAATCTGTTTATCTTCAACAGTTAACTCAACATGATGACCCGACAAAGTTACTAAGGTTGATCTCGTCTCCACGTCCAAACTATTTGAACTGTTGAAAGCAGTGTTGCTATTGTATAATTTTTACAAATAATAAACACAAATATACTTCTTGACGCGTTTCTAATATCGTCTGGTTACGGAAAAAATCGTGTTTGTCAACTCTCCAACGAGAAGCGAGTCTAGGCACTACAGCACACGTGACTAATACAGCGTACTGATACGTGCTACGAAGCAGCCTCATGTGAACCTAATATCAGAGGAGGTAACTACTCGCCTAGGACTGAAACGCCTCAGAAAAAGCTTAAATGTCAGCGGAGTCAGTGTCAAAAAGATACCTGTCCATCCTGGACGCTATTGTTATGAAAAGGGTCACATCGCCTCAGTCTTCTCGACTTATGGACCCAGCGGTTGCCCGATACCTAGAAATATTCGTAAAGCGGATTCAACATTTTAAGAACTGGCTTAGAGCGACCTCTTAATAGGCGCCGAATTCTACCCTGAGCTCCTCTCTGTGGGCGAAATTAAATTTGCCAAAAGGCTGTAGGTACTACAAAAGACACTATTCGACCGGATCATTACCGGCAGGGTCGGGACCCCCGAAGACTCGGATGCGAATCAACAGCAGGCCTACCACCAGACGCGCACATTGACGGCTACTGAATGCCGCTGCAAGCCACAATAGAGAATAATGTAGTAGGTTTCGTAGTACGTTCTCATCATCAACGGCGCAACAACCGGTATCCGGTCTAGGTCTGCCTTAATAGGGAACTCCAGACATTGCGCCAAGGTCCATCAATTCAATATCCCTAAAAGTTATTTGGCGTACTGGCCTACGCCATCGCTCCATCTCAGGCAAGATTTGCCTCGTCTTTTCTTTCTACCATATATATTGCCTCATCCATATGGATTAAGTAACCCGCCCACCGTAACCTATTGAGCCGGATTTTATCCACAACTTGACGGTCGTAGTATCGCTCATACATTTCGTCCTTTTGTAGGCTACTGAATCGTCCATCCTCATGTAGGGGGCCAAACATTCTTCGGAGAATTTTTCTCTCGAACGCGGCCAAGAGTTCGCAATTGTTCTTGCTAAGAATCCAAATTTCCGAGGAATGCATGGGGACTGGCAAGATCATTGTCTTGTACAGTAAGAGCTTAGACAAATGTACCTCCTTTAATCTGCAAAGGAACTACGGGGGGCAGAACATAGCTATTCTCACCGATAGCCAAGCAGAGATCAAGGCACTCAGGTCCAACCAGGTGAACTGGTACGGGAATGGCTTGAGAGACTGAATACACTCGGCTCGTCAAACAAGGTCTGGATACTTTGGGTTCCAGGCCATGCTGGGTTGGAAGGCAACGAGGCAGCGGACGAACTAGCCAAGAAGGGAGCAGGGACGCCGTTACACGGGCCGGAGCCCTTCTGTGGAATCGAAAACGGTTTCATGGCTATGAATCTAAGAAATGAAGAGAAACGGTTGAGGGAACTATATTGGGCGAGCCTACCAAGGATGGAGCAGTCCAGGGTGCTTATTGGGGGATACGAACCCATGCGCATAAAGGATTGCTTGAACCTCATCAAAAAGAACTTCCGAATCATAGTGGGAATTCTCACTGGTCATTGTCGGCTGAACTATCACCTAGGGAAGCTAGGGATATCTGCGGAAACTGCCTGCAGGTTTTGTGGGGAGGAGGACGAAACCTCTATACACGTCCTGGGACAGTGTCCGGCACTTGTGCAAAGTAGGTCGAGACATCTGGGAGAACACTTAATACCAGATGTAAAGCTGAAACTTCTGGAAGTAGAGAACATACTAAAGTTCCCAACGGATACAGGCCTGCTTGAGATACTATGATCAACAGGTACACTGTAACCAGTGAAAGGGGCACAATAGTTCTTCAAGGACGCGGTGCGACTTTCCCTTAACAGAATAATAATAATAAGAGCTTTGACCCTATGGTGAGACGTTTCGACCGAAACAGTTTTTTAAGCTGACATAGGCTTCGCAGTCAAAGCGTAGTATAGGTTCCAGGGCGAAACGTGGATTGGTATCCACGATGGAGCTTAAAACCTGGGAAACGCCTTCTGTACCAACACCAACAGCTCTACTACCAAACCCTATCTCCACCTCCACGTGATGATCGCTGGAAGTTCTTTCTTCATAAAAAACCGCAGACGGAGAGGGATGAAGGCGAGTCTCTCGCACCTAAAAACGGGACAAACTGTACCAACTGGTCCTCCAGGTTGGGCGTTGGATAGGGCTGACAACTCTACACGGAAAACCGATGTTACGAAGCCACGGAAGGAGCCTCGGACAGGATAGATTTCAAAACGACGACTCCGGCAATGATAACGGATTAATGATTTGTGCATTTTTCATGGAATGTGCGCCCCCTGCACAGACTGAATGCTGCTCAGCAGCTAGCCGATACCCTGTCCCAATATAAAGCTGATATAACAGCGTTACAGGAGGTGAATTGGACAGGGACCGGTTTCCTGGAGATGAGCCGCTACACCATATATTATAGTGGCCATCCAGTAAACCATGTGCTCGGAGTAGGTTTCTTAGTCAGCCAAAAAAAGAAACCTGCTGTTATCGGCTTTGAAAACATAAGCGAACGGCTATGCACTCTGCACTTGCGAGGCAAGTTTAGAAATATAAGCCTCATAAACGTTCACGCCCCTACAGAGGAGACTGCAGAGTCGGAGAAGGATACCTTCTACGAGGCGGTAGAACGAACCCTCGAACCCTGTCCCAGATATGATATCAAAATCATACTTGGGGATTTTAACAGCCATGTAAGAAAGGAGCCCATATTCAGGCGATCCGTTTGCTCCCATAGCTAACACGAAAAAAGAAATAATAACGGACTGCGGACTATTCAATTAGCAGGGTCACACGGAATGGTTGTTGGAAGTACCTGGTTTGCGCGGAAAGCGGTCCACAAACATACGTGGGCCTCCCCAGATGGGGCCACTTTCAACCAAATTGACCACGTGTTGATCGAACGCCGCCATCTCTCAGCCTTGATGAATGTCAGAACATATAGGGGGCCAATATAGACTGGGATCACTATCTCGTTGGCATGGTGCTCCGAGCTCGAATAACAATACCACCTAGAATCCCCTCTGACAATCAGGTGAAAGTTAACACTGAAGCCATCCACAACACAGCCCTCCGTGACACCTATAAGAGGGAAATGGATGCCGCAATAACCGCAGTCAATAGAGGACCTGGAGATGAAGCATCAACAAATGATCTTCATAACCACCTGAAGAACGTTATCATGGATACCGCCACAAACATACTTGGCCCCAGCCGCAAAAGGAGTCGGAACGGCTGGTTGGACGATGAATGTAAGCTAGCAACGGAACGGAAGAATGCCGCATACCGAGTACTGTTGTATTCTCAAATAACGCGGGCACGCGCAGAGACTTATCACGAACTCCGTTGAGCGGAGAAGCGACTTCATAGACGGAAAAAGGAAGCCTGGGAGAACCAACAAGTCTGTGAACTAGAAAAGTACAGGGAGCAACCGCACCAGGCGCGCAAGTTTTACCAACAAGTTAGCAGGATGAAGCCTTATACACCTCGATGCTCATCCTGCCGAGACAAAGAGAGAAATCTGATTTCCGACAGAATGGACATATTGGAGCGATGGGTTGAGTACTTTGACGAGCTACTGAACAACCAGAACATCGGCGAATTGGTGGTCCCGCCAACTGACGACGACGGACAAATACTGCCACCACCAAGTTTAGGAGAAACAGTCCGTGCAATTCATCGGTTAAAAAATCATAAGTCGCCAGGAGCCGATAGAATTACAGCCGAATTGGTTAAATATGGAGGCGACTAGCTACACCAAGTGGCTCATCAACTTGTGCTCAAGGTATGGGACAGCGAATCAATGCCTGACGATTGGCAACGAGGCATTATCTGTCTCATACACAAGAAGGGAGATATCACACAGTGCAGCAATTATAGAGGTACCACGTTGCTGAGTACCATCTATAAGATATTCTCCGCTATCTTGCTAGGCCAGATAGCCACATACGTCTAGAACATCATTGGCCCATACCAAAGAGGCTTCACTCCAGGCAAATCGACTTTCAAGCAACCTATGACAATATAGCCAGGGTAAAATTGTACATGGCCATGAGAGAATCCGGTATCCCGACGAAATTGATAACACTGACTAGGCTCACCCTGACCCTGACTCTCAAGGCCATTCGACATCAACAACGGTCAACAACAAGGGGATGCCCTATCATGCGTCCTCTTTAACTTGGCCCTCGAGAAAGTGATCCGTGGTCCTGATGTAAATCCAAGAGGTACAATCCCCTTTAAGTCTACCGAACTACTGGTCTATGCTGACGATATCGATATCATGGGAAGAACTACCCGAGACGTACAAACTGCCTTCAACCAGATCGAGCAGGCGGCGATTGGCGCGAGATCTTGGGCTGCACATCAATGAAGGCAAGACAAAATATATGGTGGCAACGTCAGCACCAAAGACGAACCAACCAACAATATCAAACCGCACTGGTCAAACAGGAAGAATAAAGATAGGAGAATACAACTTTGAGACCGTTGACAATTTCTCCTATCTAGGGTCGCAACCGATAACAGCTACGATGGTGAAATCCGCGCACGGTTGTTATCAGCCAACAGAGCCTATTTCAGCTTACTAAAACTGTTCCACTCGAAACGTCTCACAATAGGGTCAAAGCTCTTACTATACAAGACAATGATCTTGTCAGTTCTCATGTATTCCTCGGAGACTTGGGTTCTTAGCAAGAAGAATTGCGAACTCCTGGCCGCGTTCGAGAGAAGAATCCTCTGAAGAATTTTTGGCCCCCTACATGAGGATGGACGATTCCGTAGCCTACGTAACGACGAAATCTATGAGCGATACCATGACCGTCGTGGATAAAATCCGGCTCAATATGTTACGATGGGCGGGTCACTTAATCCGTATGGGTGATGATGATCCTACCCGGAAAGTCTATAAGGGCAATATCTATGGTAGAAAAAGAAGACGAAGCAGACCCTGCCTAAGATGGAGCGATGGCGTAGGCCTGGACGCTAGACACCTTGTAGAGATATCGAATTGGTGGTCCTCGGCGCAAAACCGGGATGTCTGGAGTTCCTTATTAAGGCAAGCCTGGACCGGATACCGGTTGTTGCGCCGTTGATGATGATGATGATGATTGGTGATCATCAAGAAAGCACCCTCTCACCACTCCTCTTTGTTCTTGTTATGGACGCCGTCACACGGGACATCCAAGGAAGTGACCTGCCCAGAACTGAGCGATTTAAATAGCTCAGGTCAACGCTGTCAGCCAATGGAGAACTGCGATATGATATTGCTTCATGCATTAACGCAACCTGGATGAAGTGGCGTTGCACAAGTGGTGTCCTCTGTGTCAACGAAAGTCTCAAATCTAAAATTTACCGCAATGTCGTCTGTCTTGTCGCTCTTTATGGTTCTGAGTCTTCGCCGACTATAAAAGACAATGAGCCGCGTCTTGCGCTAATTGAGACGAAGATGTTGCATTGGACTAGTGGCGTGACACGTTTTGATCACATCCGAATGAGGATATCTGCGATCGACATGGGGTTTCACTGATCGTGGAAAAATTGCGAGAGAGGGGTCTTCGATGGTATGGTCACGTAATTCGCGCTAACGAGAATTCTAACTAAATATTCTGTTAAACAATTTGGGTGTCCTGGCTATGATTCACTACTACTATTTAAATTGACGTCACACATATTTTTTCAAAGTGATTTTCGTCACAATACTTTCAATTGAAATTTTTGTTCATTATTTTACTTTGTAAAGGAATGCGCTGTGTTTATTAGAACTGATCTAATTTTTTCCGATGAATGACCAGCCTGTTGACTTTCATCTTTTTTAGAATCGATCTGAGTGGACTTAGGCCGTTTATCCAGTAGAATCTTGATATGTTATCGCCACATCATTAGTTTGCTCTTGATTGAGGTGGATACAGATTTGCTCCTGTTTTTGCACTTCTCTAGTCAGTATTGTACGACCCTTCAATGGCTCTGATTTGTTGGGAGCTAAGGTGCCTACTTTTTTATCTTAACTCAATATATAACTCAGGCGAAACAGCTTTTTTGTGTTCTAAACTATAAGCAAGTGCTTGCTGCTAGGAGGTGTGACTTTCGACAGTTCGTCCATTGAGTAAAGAATCAAGGCATGACCACAGTTGTTCCTCTTCTAGAGACCCTTCGAGCGAAGATCATCATGGAGAACCTGAGTGATGACTGTTTGTTGATCATCTTTGACTACTTAGAACCTATTGACAAAATTTCCGTCGCCTGCAGTTGACCAGACATTGCGGAAACACCAGAATATTGAACGAATATCGATCGATATAAGGTTCTTCATATCGCTCCGTTCGGTTCCCAGTGTGTTATCTGAACTCCCCAATTTAAAAGCAATCGCAATTTTTGACGACTTCTGTTTTCGGCCTCAACGCAATCGTTACAAATTTCTTTTCAAAAACTTGTGCGACAGCCATTCACGTACTCTGAAATCGTTGGAACTCCATTCCTGGAACTTTTCACGCATTAGAGATTGGCCTCCTTTCCAAAGTTTAACCAACCTAAAATTAATCCGGGCCCTACGCCTAACTGACGGCCTTCTGAAAAAAATAGGCAAAACGTGCAGGCTTTTGAAGGAAGCGCATTTGCAGGATTCTATGATTCTTGTAACTGATGAAGGCTTATTAGATTTTATCAGGGCTTCGAAAAAACTGAGTTATCTAGATATGGGAAGTAATGTGTCGTACAGTGAGGAGCTAATCTTGAGAATTGGTGAAATCAGACGTGATATGGGCATTACAGCTCCACTGACTATCGCATATAATAGGTGGATGTTTCCCGAGGACGGGGTAAGTGACAAATTATTCGTATGCATTGAGATGAATCAATTTCAATCTGTTTATCTTCAATAGTTAATTCAATATGGTGGCTCGACGAAGTTACTAAGGTTGATCCCGTCTCAGCCCTCAAACTATTTGACTTGGTGGCAATGTTCCAATTGAAATATTTTTGACCAAGAATAAACATGGTCGTGTTGCTTCGTACTATTTTCGTTTGCATGTTTCATTGTTAGTAGGCAAAGGCAAAGGATATCAGCGAATCGGAGGTAGAAGAGATGGGCTCAATTAGTCATGATAACGGTGCGGTCTGAAAAATGGATTGCAACCCCATATCTATCGCGGATTTCCTAATGCCATGTTACGTCATTGGTCCAACGCGACACTTTTGTCTTCATTACCGCGAGGCGGGGTTTATTGTCTTTGGTAGTCGTTGAAGCGTCCATTACAAAGGACCCAGGTTGTGGAACGCCACTTCATGCAAGTTGCGCTGATGCTTGAAGTAATTTCATTGTTGGACGTGGGATGTCCTGTGTGATAGTATCCATAATATGCTGTTGCAAAGTGGCCCTTTGTAGCAGCATGTAGTAGTGAGCACAATAGGTCGAGGAGGTGCAGGAAGTGTGGAGAAGGGGCCTGCACTGGGTAGGGTAGGTAGGAATTGGTGGCCGCTCCGAGGAGCCCAATTAGGACTGTGGTGCGCCGTTTTGGTGTCACAAACTTCTAAAACCGTGACTGCTGTTATAATAGCAAAGGGACAGAGTCCACCCGACTCATATCTTCAGAGCCTGCCCGTAGCATTCACGAAGGAAGGCAGCTCTCCCACCCTGCAGCTAGAAATCTCTCTGAGTTCCTCAAAGAAGGGTTTAGCCAATGGCCGTAGCCTGACTCTAGCTAGAGCTAGGCAATGACAAAGGAAGTGCCTGAGGATTTCTCCTTTTCTCCGCAGCTTCGACAATACGAATTGTAGGGTATGCCGAGCCTGGCGGTGTGGCCCTCTACGGGGCAGTGCCCCGTGCATACCACCGTAATCTTGTATGCATTGGCATGCGTCTGGCATAGTGAGCCAAATTTGTCTTGACTTAGCACAGGTTGTGAGCCTTCGCCATCTGGATCCGTGACTACTAAGTAGTGCGAGTAGATTCCACTCTTGACGCTGAAGGACTACCAAGAGCAGAACCCCGTCTGGTCAATTCGTCAGTCGTTCATTCCCCTCTATGTTCCTATGACCAGGAACCCAGAGAAAGGTGACTTTCACTCTGCTTTGGTTGGAAAGTGCAAGCAACATTTCTCGTGAAGTTCAGCTTGTATGTGGGATAGTCCGTGGGGTGTTCCCAGATTTCCCGAGGTATTTCGTCTAGAATGTTACGATAGTGATCGCTAACTTTTAAATGGAGAAACTTTGGAAAAATGAAACAATTCAAATTTTATGAAAGAAACGAATAATTAAGCGTGTCACATATAACGACAATGAAATCTACTTTATTAATAAAGCACAACCAAAACCCGTCCACACTGATCGACTGGAGCTCGAAGAAGAAGGCAGCCTCGTGGTCAGATCTAGTGGTGCAACCTCATCATTAGATCCAACGAATTTTCCTTCGCTGAATCAGGAGCTTTGAGACCGCGTCGCTCTAGCACTCCGCTGCAGGCAAACTTACGCAGCGGCAGATTTTATTACACACTCCAATCTGAAACTGTGTGAGTCTCGCAATGGACCAGAAATATTTCGCAGTAACTAACCTGTTCGTCATCCGGACGCCTGGGTGGGCCAGACAGAAACCGTGGTTATATACTCGCTTCCGGAACGCGGCCAGATTGTATAGCCTTGGTCCCTTTTCTGAGGTCTCGCAGTAAAATGTAGAGATCAAACCGAAAATGAGGAACTCCCTGAAAGTGTACTTGGAGTTACTCCTCAGGCCGTGAAGAACTAAATCGATTGTGGCGGGATCTTGACCCCCTCAATGCGTGAGCAAGCGTCAGCAGCCACATTGTCTTTTTCAGATACCTGCTGGATTTCGGAGGTGAACTGGCTTATGAAGCTTAGATGCTTGAGTTAACGAGGAGACACTTTGTCGGGTTTGTGTTTTAAGGCAAATGTAAAAGGCTTGTGGTCCGTGAACACTGTGAACGACCTGCCTTCTAGGAAATAGCGAAAGTATTTTATTGCGAGGTACGTGGCTAACAAATCACGACCGTCGGTACTATAGTTCCGTTAGGTAGGGTTCAACTGTTTCCAGAAGAAGCTTAACGGCTGCCCGCTTTGGTTCACCTTTTGGTGAAGAGCAGAATCTATGGCGATGTCTGAGGCATCGGCGAAAACAGCTACGGGTGCATTTTATGGAGGAAATGCCAGAAACGAGTCGTCCATCGGCTGCGGCTTGGTTGACTCAAATGCCAAATCAGTCGGGTGTTTTTGATTTTCGAACCGGGCAGATAGTTGTTAAGGATCGATTGATGGGGGGTGGCCGTGGGCAGGAAAAGACGATAGAAGTTTAGCATGTCCAAGCACCTTTTCAGATCCTTAACAGTTTTAGGAAGCGGGAAGCTCGCGATTGCTTGCAACTTATCCGGGTCCGATTGGATGCCATTAGGGGTTATATTGTGGCTGAGAAACCTGTGGTTGGGAGGAATTTGCACTTTTTAACGTTGAGAACAAGACCGGTCTCAAGGAGACGTTGAAAAAGCATGTGAAGTGCGCTATATACTCAGATTCTGAAGCGGAGTCGACCAGAACATCATCCATGTAAACGAAACACAAGTTTAGGTTTCGTAGAACATAGTGGATGAATCTCTGAGTCATCTTAGAGAACTCGGAGAGTCTGAAAGGTGTGCAAATTGCCGTTTTCGGAATGTCGTGGAAGGCCTTGACTAGATCCAAAGTAGAAAGTGATCACTACTATAGTTAGAACCAATCTTTGTCCATTCAACCGTGGTTGGTATAATTCAGGAACTCTTGTCTTCCTTTTGATTGGGTTTATGTCGATCTGGCGTCTTACGGCCCACAGGCACACCTTTCGCAGGGCTCCTTCCGTGATGTCACTCATAATGGAAGGAAACATCTCTCACACTAATATCACCAAGGCATCAACATACGGTACGACCTGCTGTTCAATATTCGCAAAATTTCGTCCATCACTATTGAGAGAGAGCAGAGCACCAATTGCCCTGGAGATTCACGATACATATTGTGCAAGGGGAAAAAGAGCATCGACGACCGGCAGGTTCCAGTTGGTGGCAGGTGTCCGACATATAGAAGGAAGCTGAATCGTAGGGCTAAATGTGGTTGATTCAAATCAACCTCAACTATTGTGAGGCAGTTGAAGATTAGCACTCGCAAACCAGTCGAAAGTCAAATGTGGACGTGGCGGTGATCTGCGAACCTTTATCGAAATTACGGTAGTGCTACGTGGGTGAATGATTCATCTGCAAATGCAGCTATTTATTGTATTTACCAGAGAGAGACTTCGCCCATATTAACAGGTAGTGAAACGTCTAGTTATAAGCGTGTTTTTTGTGACAGCTTCCCTACGATGCTCCTCCTCCCCAACTAGGCTTCCATCACGAGTTTCTTTGCAAGGAGGGAGAAGATGTATGCAGCGATCGATGGGCCAGATATTTGAACGCTCTGGTGAAAATGTTTCGAGGAAGTCTAAAGGTTGCTGTCCATTGTCCAGAAGAGAAAGAGATCGATGGCTGGGAAGATCGCCAAAAGCGCCGAGTAATTTGAGGCGGTCAAAGGGTAGTATAGGTCCCAGAGCGAAACGTGGATTGGTACCCACGATGGAGCATAAAACCTGGGAAACGCGTGCTGAACCAACACCAGCAGTTCTACTAGCAAACCCTATCTAAACCTTCACGTGGTGTTCGCTGGGAGTTCTTTCTTAATGAAACACTGCAGACGGAGAAGGATGAAGGTGTGTCTCCCGCACTTAAAAATGGGACAAAATGTACCAACTAGTCCTCTATGTTGGGTGTTTGGTAGGGCTGATAACTCTGCATGGAAAACAACTTTTTAGGAAGCCACGGAAGGAGCCTCGGACAGGATGGATTTCAAAACGACGAACTCGGCTACGACAACGGAATAACGATTTGCGCATTTTCTCATGGAACGTGCGCTCTCTGTACAGACCGAATGCTACTCAGCAGCTTGCCGATACCCTGTCCCAATATAAGGCTGATACAACAGCGTTGCAAGAGATGGATAGAAAGAAGACTCTACTGTTACCCGAAAGCTCCAAGCTTTGGTCAATACTTGTCTGTGTCGTATCATCGGAATGCGTTGGCCAGACACTATCTCAAATGGACAACTTGGTCGGCACACAGACCTGAAACTTGTATGCACTGTGATCGGAAGATGGAAGTGGCAGTGGATAGGTCACACTTTAACGGGGGAGGGGACCATTGCATTGCAGGCTACGCCATGCAGTGTAATCTACTCTCCCAAGGTGGCCGACGAGTGGGTGGAACAGTGGAGGAGGCGTGCGAGTATCTCGGGAAGTCGTGTGGGAGTTGAAGCATTTTTAAAGTAAGCGCGAACGATGGCGAGTAGGTGTGGTTGACGCGCTATACCCCACCAAGGAGTGAATGGCAGCCAGATATAAATGAGGCAATACTAGTGGTGGCGGGCATGATCCCTGTCGACATTTTGGTGAAAGAAATGAGTGTACTATACCATGCAAGACGTATGGATGGACACACAGAACGCAGGAGTGCGGAAAAGTCAGAGTCAGATGATTCAATCGTCGGGCAGGTGAGTGAGCTCGGACAATTTAGTTGCGGAGATGCTGAGGTCGAGGAAGAACTGGCTTACGGTTTCCTCTGCGATTGTGAAAGTACAGGAGGAGTTGCTGAAAGAGCAAAGACAGGGGAAAGCCGAAAGGAGCAATAGGACGAATGCCTAAAGGCAAGCCCACCACGTGAAGTAATACCTAAATGAGTGTTGCTCGGGGTTGCAGTTGCAGAGACCGGGGATGATTTTTAGGTGGTAGTAGAGCCTCCGATATTTGTGCGGCTGAGCTGGAGCAAACGTGTCTTTCTAAGATTTCCACCTTCGTGTACGCCAGGAAAAAAATGTCTAGCCTATTGTTGAGAATACGTGTAAATTCAAGGAGGTACCCACCTCATCGATTGGTGTGGCTGCTTCCCCAGATCTTACTATGCGCGTTGGCGTCTCAACCGAGAAGAAGGGCACCTTCCTCTAGCAGAACTTCACCAGTCTAACGATTAATCCCGGTGGGATTCGGATGTCGTCTCCTGAGAAGCAGTCCGATGTCACTCTCGTGTCCACCCGCCAGCTTCCAAGGAAACTTTGACAGCCACGATGTCCCTAGTCAGGAATTCTGGAAAACATGCATACATATTTAAAATTGGATTTAAGAACGATGCAAGCTCTTAGTTTTTCGCAAGAGGAATCCCAAATTACCTGGCTACTTCCCCTTTGCAGACCCCGAATCTGGCCCCAGTACGGCTTGATGACTTAAACAACTACATGCAGCGAAAATATATTAACTTTGAAATACGATCATGTAACGTTTTAAAATATTTTATTTTTTTCTTATTATTTTCATATATATGTATATATATTTCTAAAATTTGATTTGGTTTCCATAGTTTTCTTGTATGATCTACCATCCTATTATTTCCATTTGCGAAATTCACTTGCGTGTTGCATTAGTTCATTGAATTTTTCATTTATTTTGCCTCTATGTATCGTACGAGTGCTTTGTGTATAAAAAATAAATCATCTAATCATCAATAGAACATTATTCGAGAGTTTCTTTCACATTCACATCTATTCATGTTTCGCCAGGACTTCCGACGGATTAAAGCTAAATACTCGGCATTCACTTCATGATTTATTATTTTTTTTTTTTGTTTGCGTTTTTCCGAAAGTAAAGGAACATTCTACGTAGCTAAGTAAACTTAGCGGGAAAATAACAGTGTTCTGGTTCGATTTCAATTGTATGTTCGTTTGGTTGTTTGCTATTTGTCGTCTGATTTATTCAAGTTTACAGGTTGGCCTCCAGGTTGAAGAGTAAGCGTTGGGGCAGGCTCTCTACGTAGCAATTGATAGGAAAAGGGACAGTGAAATGGTAGAGGGAGGAAGGCAAGCCCGTGTAGTATAAAATTATTGGAAAATCCTGTTCTTGCGTACGAGATAGCATAAATTACAACAAATAATCGTGGGCTACGTTAGAAAATACTTAAATTAAATCACATTGTTCGACAAATAAATTGTTCTGTGTTTGTCTTAGTTTACTTCTGTTTAAAGTCTACATAAATTAACTTAAAAACTATGAAGTTGTAGGTTTTTCGTTTCAATACAGTTCGTTTTACGGAATGCGCTTCGAATCGAAGACTTGTTGGTTGCGGAATGGTCGCTAGTCAGCCTGGGGTTGTTATAGAAACTAATTCAAGATAAGCCGCGTGAGGAGTTAAAAAAAGCTGACCCTGTGAAAGCTTAAATAAATTCAAATATTTGATTTGATGAGGAAAACATTGGGCCGATAAAAAGGATTGAAAAACAATCCGAAGCGCGAAGTCCGTAAAACGAAAACAATATCCGTCAAAACATTAATGAGAAATAAATAAGAATCGAAGAGAACAAAACCATCTCGAGGAAAGGCAGAAATATGCTTTCTATGCATTTTTATTATTATTATCTTTGTTTTTTCTTTAATTTTATCTTTTTTCTCTAATATTACTTTCACAAATTAATCGTATCTAAATCTTGACAAGGCGCACGAGGACTTATATCACCACCATTCGAACTGCCTGGCATTGGTACCGTTGAATTCTGATGATAATTACTTTTATATGACGGCTCCACGGGGGTGTGATGTTGCTTATTTTTACTACCCAAACCCAGTGGAAATGCAAATTCTTGCGGTAACTTTCGCATAATTTTTCCCGATGTTATCAGTCGACCGAAACCTTCTTGATGTGCAAAAGCATAGCCGGATCGTAGCGAGCGTCGTGCTCGGCGAGCGGACGGTGTTCGGAGAACATCGGTACTTTGTCGTGAACGAATTTGTGCTGCTCGCTGTTTCAGACGGATCTGAAATTATATTTTTGTTTCGTAAGTATTATTCGCTACATACGTTTGAACAGATGAGACACACTTACCTTGTCCGAAAGGCTTGGTTTCACATCGAAGAAGTAGAATCTTGATGCTAATACTGGTACCATCAGAACAATTACAGTTATGACGGTTGTGAACCAAAATGTTGCTTCCTTCATAGCTTGCGTCAATGAACCAACATACGGGCCGCCAATTACGTAATTATAAAAATAATCTAGAAAAAAATACCACAGCAAACTTCCCCAAATCATAATGTGATTGAATATTGTCCAATACGATGTATCGAGGGCAATCTGTAATGAACGGAGAAGAGTTCACGTTAGAATAATTGACGAATGGCTTTGGAAAATATATGTGGAGAGGATCGAAATGACAATCAACGAAAATATCAAAGTTATATAACAACAGAGCGAATCTTTATTTAAGATACTTGATAACTTGATAACAGATGACTCGAATGTCGCTAAATAGCTGTGTACACATTAAAGAAGAAGTCCTCAAGGATCGTTTATGACACGGAGGGAGACGTCCCCTAGGTGCAGCAGTTCTAACTATCGAACTGGCATTACACCTGCGAGTAGTAATCTTGAGGGAATTTCCCAGAGTGAATCACCAATGACCGACAAATATCGGGACATATTTCGATTCTCCGGAGCCAACTTTTTGTCGACGTCGATGGGACCCTAGCTTTGGCAAGGTGACACTTCTTTTTAAGGAGGTGGACATCTTCAAAAGACTCCGGCCTGGGTGCATCAGAGTGTGGGATTTTTACCCACTAAAACCACCTGCAATTCCCCCCTAAGCCGTGAAACTACCATTAGGTATTACTTCACGGGGCGGAGTTAGCTTACTTTAATTATGTCTCCTTCCGTCTACCCGCGGGGTCCCTAGCCGCGCCTTCCTCACTTCTTCTGCTTTTCGCAGTTTATTCAGGATTGCTGCGATCATGCAGGTGATCGCATCTCAATCCTCTTAGTAAGCTACCATTCTCCGGACAAATTTTTCCGGTGATAGCACTTCATCTACAGTTTCCTCCAGGTTCCTCCTTTCTTCCACGAACCTAGGACATTGGAAGAATACGTGTGCTGGGTCCTCTGGGACCCCGTTGCAGTTTGGACAATCAGTTGAAGTGTTCAATTTAAACCTGTACAGGTATTGACGGTATCCTCCATGGCCGGTGAGAAACTGGATGAAATTATAATTGATCTTCCCATGCTTTCTCTTCAGTCATTCCCCGATGGGAGGAATCATCCTGTAAGTTCAACGGCCCTTTTCTGACTAATTGACATCTGCTTATGGATCTTTCCTCTTCGTTTTTTCTTCATCTGCGATAAAGGATGCGAAATGAACCTGCTCTACGCTCTATGTGCTTCTTAAAATTGAGTTTTCCGTCTATCATCACTCCTAAGTATTTGATGGCCGGCTTGGAAGTGATGATATGATCTCAATTCTAATACAGGTGTGATTTCTCTTCCGGCGCTTAGTGATGAGGACCACTTCTGTCTTTTCCTCTGCGAGTGTCAGGCCAGCACTCTCTAACCAATCCTTTGCAGCACTGATTGCTTCACTTGAGTAATACTCAGCATCTTCGAGATGCTTTGTGAATACAACCAGTGCTATGTCGTCGGCGTAACCCACCACCGTGGCTTCCTCCGAACCCGGAAGATTAAGTACACCGTTATACTGGTGTTCCCCAGTAGTGGGCTCAGTACAAAGCCCTGTGGGACACCCGCGGAGACAATGTACTCTGTATCCGCGGGTGTCCCATTGGTATTATACCAGAGCGTCGTACTGTCGATCTGAAAGGCTTCCTCGGGAGTAATCTATTATAAATCACCCGCTCCAATATTTTTTCCCATAGTGTCTAGAAGACATATGGGCCTATAGGAAGACAGCTCACCTGGAGGTTTGCCAGCCTTAGGCAGCAGTACCAGCTCCTGCCGCCTCTATGTTGCAGGAAAGATATCCTCGGTCATGCACGCTTCAAAAAACTCCGTGAACATATTCGGTTTACATTTGATGGCAAGCTTGAGGGCCTTATCCAATATGGCCTCCAGACCCGGGGCTTTGATGTCGCCTATTCGACCGCAGATCTCCAGCAGCTCGTCCCTGGTGACCGGTAGAACCGGCGTCACATTCAGCGAGCGCTGGAAGGTGAATTATTTTCAACAAGAGCCCTATGCTCTGGGATCTACGGAGATGAATGGCCTCTGAATCGTCCTGTCACGATTTTATAGGCGCTACCACACGCTTCCGAACAGAGAATATTTTACTCTTTTACTTCTAAATGGCGAGTTTGAGGTTTTTGCAGGCTTCTTTATAGGCGTGCTTCTTTTGCCCTTGATCGATCTTACCTATTGCCCCCGGAGCCGTTCGCTTGGCTCGGTGGCAAATCGATCAAGGTTGGCTCGTAGTTTTAAGCACAGGATCCACGCCAATGTTCGGGCGACCAGGATGCTTAGCTTCGGGTGGTGAATTCTGGAAGACTCCTCGGCAATCTACCATCAAAACATTGCTTTCAAAGTAGTTAACGCTACTTCTCGTACATCAGTCCGGCGTTCTTCCTACTCATGGAACGTCGCGAGCTGAACGCCGCAAGATTCGTCGAAGACATTCCGTAAGTTTGTGTCAAGCTTCCATGCCTAGGAGGGCGCCCAGACTTGGCAAACCTTCTATGTATTATTCAACGGCAAAAATTGTTGAGTTCCGAAGAAGTGTCTTAAGCCCCACCGTTTCACACCGCGGTTAAACGACCGGGAGAAAATATTTAACACAATGACAGAGTACAATGCTCACTGCAAGACCGAGTAAACGAGGTGAATGGGAAATTGTGAGGATTCGGTTATAAACTGGTAACCCGAAAAATCGGAGATCGGCCAAAACCCTGTTTATTTAATGGACCACACTGACATTATTCCGTGTACATTCGGTACGGGTTGATAACAGCAATAAAGGAGGCGCCGAGGATTGTCCACTTTTCTCCATAAAAAAGAAGGCGCCAGGACCCGACGCAGCGTTTGCCTATCGTGCCGTCTCTGAACCAGCCCTGATGGTGATCTCAGGAATAATTCCCATTGCACTTCTTGCTAAAGCTATGTACAAGCGTAAAGGGAAAAACTCGAGAGTGGTGGTTGCTCGTGAAGAAATGCAAAACTCACTAAATTAGGGGCAACACTCTAGGCAAAACAAGTCAAACAGCAGATGGACCGCACGGCTCATTGACAATATAGACTGAATGGTAGCAGCTTCTTGAGGAGGATGCCGATCACACCATCTTTTCTTGTGAGAGGTGGGCTAGGATTCGTTAACAATTTTATGCAGACATAGAGGAGCTCTCTCCAGACAACCTTGCCCAGATAGATAGATACTGAGGAGCGCTATCCGATTGAGCCATGTTCCGCATTAAGTTCGGACTCTTCTTGTTGCGAAGAAGATAGAGCTCGACCGATGGATTGGTCGGATGGCATTGAGTTCCTCGAACTAACAATTCTCTTACTCCTCTTTTCTTTCGTTGATGAAAAGTATTCCCTCCTACCTAAGGTGGGAGGAGAACTGGAGAGCGTCTGGCCATAGATCGTCCTCAGATCACAGTTGGATACTTTTCAGTCTAAATCTCATTTTAGAGGTCTCCAACCATTCCAGAGACCTGAGCTAGATCGACTGGAAGTATGGTTAAGTTATAAAGAATAAACTGTGCGGGGCGTTGAGTTGGCAACATTCGCATGACAGATGAACTGAAGTCAAAGGTCAAGGTTTTGGAAAAGGCATTTGAAATCGTCTTCAAAGTCTCGGGCCCTACAAAATACAACAAAAGGACCGTGTCTTACCTCAGGATGATCTTCAACATCTATTACAGCAAAAATACTGGCAACTATAGAAAGAGTGCCTGAAGAGATACTAGTCGACCATTAAGACTGCCAAGAAGCAGTCCTCGCTGAACTATTTATTGTTAGAACATTGAAAGCACTAGCTGTTGGCAAAGGAACATAGGAATTCATTTTTTCCTAAAAAGTTGGAAGGCTCCTGGGCGGAATCATCTGGTGAGAATTGTTTGTCAGAGCCTAATTTGGAAGGTACGCACAGCCAGTCATGCGAGATTATAAAATCGGTAATTACCAAGGATAAAATCGGCTGGACTATAAACAGCTTCTCCGTATATAAATACGTACACACTCTTGGAGACATGCGTGCGAAGTTTTTAAACCAAAAGCGAGCAGACGTGGGCATGAGCTGAAGGACTTTCGACCAATTAACCTCATCTCTTTCTTGTTGAAGGCCCTAGGACGTGTCCTGGACATTCGCTTAAAGATGATCATGGAGAGAATGCCCTTCCCCAAGTCTCAGCACGCCGTTCCTTAATGCTGCGCTGTACCATGCCACCTATACCCACCAATTTTCATAATTAAGTTTTCTTTTAGGAACTATCACGCACTTTTCAAAATAGATACTAACAATTCCAGATAATACGTACGGTGAGAAGCAGCCCCAAGCGCACCAAAATCAGGATTCAATCAAGTGAGGACGACGTCCAACAACAGGGCCGGAATCATCCATGCCATCCGACTTCAATAGAACCTGCAAATTTCTTTTGCTGCCGTGGCAACAGTTAAAACTACCGACCGTAGACGGTAGTCTCCGTCTAAATTAAATGTAATTCTAAAACTGAGTAATCTCCCATTAAAATCCAAATACCTTATCGGTGGCGATTTCAAATCGAGGCACCTGGGGCGACAAAGTAGTCAATCTAAATGGGGGTACTCTACTAGTACTTCCGCAATTGGGGCATTACGATAAATGACGCGAAAACGCAATTGTATAATTTCAGGGGACAATCTAGATCCTTAGGTTCTAGAAGTATCCATAAGAATGTTAAACGCTTGAAAATTAAAGTCGGGAACACAATAATAAGAAGTTCGCAAACGATGAAATACTTGGAAGTTAATTTCGCGCACTTCTCAAGTTTAATCCAAACCCTTATAGCGTGTAGAACACAACAAACTATAGAGGGTTGGCTCACCTAGAGGTTTACCAGCATTAGCCAGCAGTACTAACTTCTGACACTTCCACATTGTAGAAAATATGCCTTCGGATTTGCACGCTTCAAATGACGAGCTTAAGGGACGTCTTCGGTATTCTGTCTAGGCCCGAGATTTTGTTATTGCCTATTCTGTTGCAGATCTTCAAAAATTGTTCTGTTGTTAGTGTAAAGTGCTGCCAAGTGGTGGAAAGGAGGACGGGACATCAACCCTGTCGTTTGCGCCAAAACCAAGTGGCCGAGGAGAACCTTGACGTGATGGCAGCGGGACACGCTGTACTCACTATAGTTCGCTTGCCGTGATGCAGTAGGCAAATGTTCCAAACACCTGATCAGGGCGATCAGATCCGAGTCTGCACGAGGGACTCATTTGAAGTGGCAATAGGCCACGAAACCTGATACCATGAGAAGCGAGATGGCCCCTGATTTCACATGTCTCAAGGGAATGTTTGCCTCATGTGCGTTCAGCTCGATTGTAAGGGTTAATCCCCTAGTGGGATTTTCATAGGGGTTATTGTTACGTTCAAGCGAACAGAGACCTTCGGGTATTGCGACGTGGTATTGCGTTTCCACACGGGTGCCGTACTCCTTAGTTCGGTAGAGATTTAGGTAGGTCTAGCATCCACCAGTATGAATAAACTGAGTTATGCACTCAGTATACTCTGATACCGTTTTGTTCGTCTCGGCGGGGCTCTGATTGTGGTCAGAAAATCAATTCGTGTGTTAAGAAGATCGTGGGGTTAAGTCAAGTCGACAAGTACTCACGGAAATCCGCAGAGACATAACTGTTATTACTGCAGGAATTGCCACCACATTCAAGGAGTTTGAAAGATGCCAGCGTTCTTCTCTTGCTGGCTGAATAACGCCTGAATGATCCCCAATAAGAGGATAAGGAACGTGGTCTGTGGAGATGGCCAACCTTTGAGTCATCCAATCACAATTTTATAGACGCTCCTGCATCGATGTATATCCGTCTCCGAGCAGAGCTTCTTAAAACATTACCTAACCATGACTATCCAGCATGCGATTTTTGGGAGCTTCCTTATATTCACGCTGTTTTTGCACCTGGTCGATCCTACCCCCTCCCTCTGTGCCGTTCGTCTGATTGAAAGGTGATCAGTTCATAATTCCACCAGTAGCTAAGTCTTCCACTGAGAAATGTGCACATTTTAGGCCTGAACACGTCATATGCTGTGGTGATGCAGGACGGTGTAGTCCTGCTCATTAATACTGCAGGCCAATTATCCAAAACCCAGCCCAAATTCCAACCTAACTAGGTTTCCATCAATTGGAATCTCATTAACCAGTAACCCGTAAACAAACTGTTAATCGTCATCCTCCCTACCTCCATATCTCCTATCAAAATGAAATCAGTTGTTCGAAAGTATACGTAATTACTCAAGAGATGTTGCCATCAAAACATACCTAGAAGACACCTAAACTACCAGAGAATAATCACCCTCATCTTGTATCCCATCTGGGAGAAAACCGTCCTGCGACATCAACTCTACCACCACAGATACTTCCTGCAGTTTAACCATCTTAAATCCCAAATTTGTAAAAGGCACATCATCCGATTTCGATAGATTTTCCCCTAGATGCAACATGTAGGCATATCCCTACCAACTACGGCACACATGTCCCGCCTAGTGAAACCTCGAATAACCAGTTCATTTCCACAGAAAGGCCCCCCTAAAGAACAAGCTGTTAACTGAGATCTGCCTTACCACTCACCCAACTACGCTCCACAATCCCGACCCTACCACTGACGTAACCGACCCCCAACTCCTGCTCAACTTGACAGCTACCCGGCCCCTCTCTCTAGATTTCCTGCTTACAACACCGGACACAAGTCTGCTCCCCATTCAAGCCCTTTGCTCCCATAACAATTAGAAATCAATCAGTCCCGGCCAGATACCAATCATCAACCTGAAGGAGTTAGCTGGGACCCTTAGCTCCTTCCTATTCTAGTTTTGAACCTACAATTTTGGTAGCCTATTTCCTCATTCCTTGGAAATATCCCCTTCCTAATAAAACAACACGCGCCCTCGAATTGTTTTAGGACATCCTAGATCGATAACCGAAAAAATCGTGGGAGAGGCTTCTGGTATGGTCATGTAATTCACACTGACAAACAAAAAAAATGGCGAATTCGATCAGGACGAGCTGACCCCGCTTCTGGCCAAGAAAAGGGCTGAAGAAGAAGAAGAAAATATGGGAAATTTTATCAATGATATAATTCACTCATTTATATGAAAACGTAGTCACCCTAAACACAAAATTGACGTTAAGGCATCAACCCTTTCGCTAATTTCAAATCATTAAAATTTTATGATTTCGTAGAGTCAGGATATTTTGAAAATTTTATTTGATGGTCTTAATTAAATTTAAACAATGGTCGGACGTTTTATTTTAAATTTGAAATCAGCAAATCGCAACATTTGTGAATTTTTCCGTGTGGGAAAGCATGTACATCCGAACTACCGCCAGGGCCGATTTTTTCGGCGACAAAGTTCAAATCCTTCCAGCTTGCATCACGCTGATTATCATTTCTTCTTTTGGTATGCAGTTGGTGGCGCTTTCGGCTATATCTTGGCAGATTTTCCGGAATTTATCAAAAAGTTCAAGACGCCGGTTAAAGCCATAACTCCAAATGGACGACGAGAACGCTTCAATTTTATTTCCGATGTCTCTGATATAGCTGCCCCCGCTGTGGTATACGTGGAGATACGGGACACAAGTCGTTTCAACCACGTCACTGGTCAACATGTCGCCGTATCGGCTGGCTCAGGATTCATTGTGAAAAATGATGGATTGATTGTGACCAATGCGCATGTGATCCTTCAGAAAATGTCCAAGAAAAATCCTCTGAACATTGTAGTAAAGCTGCATGATGGCCGGGTATTGGAGGCTAAAGTCGAAAATGTGGACAAGGATACCGACTTGGCTACGCTAAGGATTGGAGCGAAGAACTTGCCTACCATCAAGTTGGGTCGATCAGTTAATATTATGCCTGGTGAGTGGGTCCTGGCGTTAGGTAGCCCCCTTGCACTAAGTAGCTCGATAACTTGTGGCGTTGTAAGCGCGCATCGGAGATCGGAGGAGGTAGGATTGCAAAAGGGTAAAATGGTATATATTCAAATTGATGCATCAATAAACAACGGGAACTCTGGTGGACCACTGATGAATTTGGAAGGTGAAGCTGTTGGCGTCAACTCAATGAACATTGTTCCTGGGATAAGTTTCGCCACGCCTATCGACGAAGTTCAAAGGTTTTTAAAGGATTCAGAAGACGAATCCAAACGTATGCACGTCTGCAAAGAAATGGAGGATATCCGATTCCTGGGAATAGTTATGTTAACCTTGACGTCTGATATCCTAGAAGAGTTGATCCGGAATGATCTTAATATTTCACGTAGAGTTAAATTTGGTGTTTTAACGCAGAGAGTGGTACCTAATTCCCCAGCCGAAAAAGCGGGCCTGATGCCAGGCGACGTAATAACCCACTGCAACGGTAAAGAGGTGAAGATCATTAATGACGTTTTCGAATCCCTCAAGGAGAAGGACTATAAGTTAGTTCTGACGGTCTATCGGGGCATGAACCAGTTGAAAATTACCGCATATCCTGAAGAATGAAGAGCCAAATGAATCTTGGAAGATATCAAGAAACAAAATGCAATAGTATTCCAGAAGGAAAAAATAATACATTCACCTTCATGAAGCTGCTCTAAATTTAGAAATGCGTTTTTAAAGTTTTTCGGATGTAATACTTTGTAGTGTCATTAAAACTTGATTAGCGGGGAAAAAACTTTCAACCCCTTTCAAACTCACAAAGTCTTCCTTCATTTACGAAAAGTGAAAAGTTACAACTCTATTTTCACTTCGGGATGTGCTCAGTTTTACCGGAACACAGTTGAAAGCTCGGTTCAGCATTAGGGCATAAACAAAGTAGGACCACAAGGCATACGCAAGCAAGGAGTACGCTCGTGTTAGGTAGTAGCCTTGAGAAAGTTTCTTAGTCAAGAGTGAACTGGAGTGACTTGGAGCTGTCGAGAGTATGTGAGTATGTGAGTGAGAGCGTTGAACATATATTGTGCACGAGGCGGTTCCTGGTCTCGAGGGCGGAATTGTAAATTTTTGAATGCAGTTAATGCAACCCGTGTCTTAAAAATCAACATGCAACTGAGTGCAATCGCTTCCGAGTTGCTAACAGAGTTCTCTATGGAGGTAAAAGCTAAGCCAATGCTCATCAGCGAAAATCTCGACTAAGTACTTCTGCCGTTTGAGTTCGGGACGGTACCCGATTTTGGGTAACGCTCAAAGGGGGATAGCTAAGCTAGGCCTATATTTGGTGTAATGGGAGAACGTGTCTATCTACATCGAGTGAGACGATGCCGGACTGAGACAATGGCGGACGCAGCTTTGATGACGGAAGGATACTAGACACTCGCTTCACATTCCTCACAGCATTGAACAATGAGGGCGGACACTATGACAACTATGACTACGGGTGCGCTAACAACAGGAAAGTAAACGGAACTCTTCCCAATTCAGCTTACTGTCTCGCGCCCACCACTCCTACCCGTCGAGGGACATAAATGTAATATTGAAATTAAATTTACCACAATGAATTACTACATAGGCATAAAGGAGCGCGGATTCAAGGTTGGAGGGGCCTTTAATGGAGCATTCTAGCGCGTAACCGGCGAAGGTACGTCCTCCCCGACGCGATCTTTGAATCCGATTCACTGTTGTTATCGGTAGAAATTTGGTGAGTTGTTGAAGACTTCATGGAAAGGGACCATCAATACATCGCATTCGGAGTAGTTGGCGCTATCTTTTGGCGTACACCTCCCGGGCGTACTTATTATGCATGGAAAATAATAAAGATTGGATTTGCAAAGCTTTTGGGAGAGGCAGAGCCGCATTGAAGATTTTTCGAGAGATGGATAAACCTATCAACGGGAGTCTGTGTGGATTTCAGGCCCCGGAGGGCACCCAACAGTAGCAATCCTTCTATGTATTAATGGAAATTGCCAACCTGTAAAAGGAGGGTTATATGCTCCTCCAGATCGGGTAAAAGGAGACTCCGCTGGGCGATAAATAAAAGCAAAGGTTGCTTCTCGAACGAGCTAACCGACAAGATGAATGGGGCTCCATGGGTACTTGCATATAAACTTGTTACCCGAAAAACTGGAGTTCTGCAGAAACCCTGCCCCTTAATGTCGAATAAATTGATCGTATTATTCCCTACGCATCCTGTTTGGGTTGATCTCAATAATGAGAAAGCCTCAGAGCATTTACCACGAAAGTGCTGGCTGTTCTATGCCAGAGGAGGATGGAGATCACGTCGAGGATAATACAGGGGTCAATTCTCTGGGAAGGTTGCGGTTCAAATCTCACTGGTGCAAGTAGAATTTGTATCGTGATTTGACGTCGGATACCAGTCGACTCAGCTGTGAATGAGTACCTGAGTCAAATCAGGGTAATAATCTCGGGCGAGCGCAATGCTGACCACATTGCCTTCTACAGTATACTGTAGTGTACCGTTACGGTCATGAATGAAGTGCCCTAATACACTTCAAGGCCCTGATCCAATATGGATAGTTGTGCCAACGATTATTATTATATTATTATTATATTTAAGAGTCTCCGCGACGACATTAAAGAAATTAAGCGACGTAATGTTCGGCTGATGAGGATCATCATCATTTCTTTGCTACCTACGCACCACAGAAAGGTCAGAATCTGATGACGAGAAAAACGCCTTCTGGGAACAATGTGATACAAACATTCTGTCCATGGAATAGAACTGCAACCATTCTATGGAGATCGGATGAAACGTCGGCTGGCGAAACACCAGGAGTGCAGCACCCTCAGAAGCATTACCGAAGAGAAGATAATATGGACTATTAATAGTTTCTCGTCATACAAGTATCCTGGGTATAAAGAGGTTTCGCTATCACTTTTCAAAGCAAATACAAACAGTAGTCCCGTCGTTAAAGAAGAACTTTGCAAGCTGTATTCGACTTAGTTATGTGCCACAAACTTGAAGAAGAATACTAGTTGTCTTCATCTTAAACGCGGGTGAAAAAAACACCTATTCGTGAAGAATTCGAGACCTAAAATCGTTATCTTTTTGTACTAAGAACCTTCAAATACTCCGTAGAATGATCCTAGATGAATAAGCGGGAAGGCCCGCGGAAGCACTTGAGATGACAAAGTCTCATCTACCCAAGCTATCCTATCTTCGCTTCCTATCTTAGTCTTATTCTAAAACAAAAGGAAATGCACACTTACTTGGGCAGTGTTATCCAATATAAGTATAGTCGCCACAACTGATCCTAATGTCATGTGATCACTTAACATATATCCATCCGGAGAGACTCCATCTTTGTAGGTTCCTAAAGCCGATATTAAAGCAACAAAAAGTTAATAAATCCAACAAAATAGAAAGAAATCTACTCACCATATGGTATCAAAAACAATACCATCGAACTAAATATTCCATGCAATACACTACGAATAAATTCTTGCGTATTAAACAGGGCATTGGTTAACCCAGGCGTATATAACTTCGGATATTCTAAACTATGTTTATCAGAAACATCTTGCTCAAATATGCCAAGCGCAAGCACTGGTAACGATGTATAAAATAAATTATAAACAGATATAAACATCTCATCGAATACAGTCTGGAATGGAAGAGAAATTTGCTGGTAGGATCACGGACTCATCGAGGAGAGCACTGTTTGACACTTACCTGGGCGCTGAAACCGCAGAAAAAGGCAAACCAAAAATGGCATAGTGTAAAGGCAAAATTTTTATAAAAGAAATATCGCAGAAATTTACACATTCGATAATATGACCATCGTCCATGAACTAGAAGCAATCGTTCGAGATATCGAAATTGTGCTATCGAATAATCGCTAGCTAGGACGGCTTGCATTCCTTCTTGTCCTGAAATTCCGACTCCGATATGTGCAGCTGTAATATAGGAAGCAAGGATGCATATATCAATGTCAAGATTTTTAAGAGGTAGGAAATTGCTATTTCAGAATTCAAAAGGGTTTGTAGGTTTTCTGGGTACGAACTCGAAAAAGAGGAGTCAAACAAAGTCACTCACCTTTTATCATAGAAACATCGTTTGCTCCATCACCTATTGCTAATGTCACCGCACTCTTGGCACGTTTTATTAATTCTACAACTAAAGCCTTTTGAAGTGGTGTTACTCTACAACATATCACTGCTTTGCATTGTGAAGCAATATCTAAAAATCTGAAATACAAAAATATGTGTTAGTTGGGGTTGAAATATATTGGTCTAGTCAAATAGCCCCAAAGGAACAAGGTAGTTTTTCTTCCTTCCTTGAGTTTTAGGTCCTGTGTTATTGCTGTTTTTCATCAACATTATCCATTCTTACTTCTCACTTATTCTTGCTTGGTACGAATATATGCCGACGACTTCAAAATTCATAATAGCCCTTATGGTAAGTCGGCCCATATGATAGAGCGTCAGCCCCTCGGTTTCGTGCCGCGAGTGGGAGAGTCACTTGGATAACATTGAAAGCAGGGGAAGGTGATCAAATTGAAGTAAATATCTTTATGCCAACGGAAGAACTAAATCCTATTCTCGCATATTGGTCTCGAACCATCTCCACAATGGTGGACACAGCGGCGACTTTGGCATTACGCGAATCATTGTTAAGTTTTGTTTGAAGGGTGAAGTCGCAAATATTCACGGAGAGAAATGAAAAAAACTAGAACTCATGCCGTGAAAATCGTTGTAAAAGAAATTCAGGTCTCTAGGTCCCATAGCCGCTGGCAGAACCTGGTCAACGAGGTTAATGAGGACCCTTGGGCACTTGACTATAAGCTTGTTACCTGGAAAATCGGGGTTCTGGCGGAAGCTCTGCATACTGAATACCGACCAGATGGACCGCATTGTACGGGCATTATTTCCCAGAGATCCTGTACGGGTTGATGACAATAGCGCGGAAAGCATCGGGAATTGCCCCCTTTTCACAATGAGAGAGCTCGAAGAAGCGGTTCTCACTATGAAAACCAGGAAGGCACCAGGTCCTGATGGTATCCCGGCGTCTACAAATTGGTGTTCCGCCAACGGCCAGACTTGCTACTTGAGGTGTTCAACACTTGCTTGAAGGAGGGCATTTTTCCTTGTCGCTCGAAGGAAAAAGGAGACTCAGAGCTCCCGCCTGCATACCGACCGCTGTGTATGCTCGACACAATCAAGAAAGTGCTCGAGAAGCTCATCATTAGTAGAATCACTGAAGCGATCCGCGCTGCCGGGGACTTATCCTCAAGGCAGTTCGGGTTCAGAACAGGGAGATCCACAGTGGATGCTATTACGGAAGTCGTAGATACGGTTCATGGAGCCGGGGCACACAGCCGCTCGATGGATAGTGCTCCTCACAACGCTTGATGTTAGATATGCCTTCAATTCCGTAAGATGGATAGATATGCTAGGCACATTAGAAAATGCATTTCACGTGCCAAGCTACCTCTTGCGGAGATTGAGGGATTATCTGTAAGACCGCCCCCTGCTCTATGAGACGCTAGAGGACCAGAGGAGAATGAAAATCACGTCGAGGAACACAGGGATCCATCGTAGGGCCGGACCTCTGGAACACTTCCTACGATAGTTTGTTAAGACTCGATATGCCCGAAGAGTCGCGCCTGATCGGTTATACAGACGACACTGCGGCATTTGTTGCCGGACGCACTGTTGAACGCGAAAATAAATTTCGAATGCTGCGAATCCTGCCGCGCCACAGTACTCTTGTGTTATGCTATTGCTGCTGTTATCAACAACCAGATACATGGTTCTCACCAGCTGATTTATTTTGCGCTTCCCCGTGGTGGCGCTATTAACTCGGATCCGAGATTAGGTAGTCATATGGTCTGACGACTCTCAGAAACAAAAACTATCCAAGAACCCATGACACTGCCTAGAAGTGGATAAAGTAAACGGTAATTGAATCGGCATGGAAAGCCGGATTATTTTTTATTTCCTGTAAATGCGAACGAACAAGTGTACAAGCTACTCCAAAAACATCACGTAATGGCGTCAGCATTTGAGCACTTCGGAAAACGAAATGGATTATAAACAGAAATCACGATTAAGAAGCGAAAGGGATATTCACTTTACCTTGGTGCATTACCTGGCCGCCGTAGCAAATAATGCTACAACTGGTAAGGGAAGGAAAACAAACGAAGGTCCCTTCAGCCCAAGTGGTAAAATGCTCCGCTCCCCGACAGGATTGATACATTGCTAGTGAAAATAATTAGGGAGTGAAAATCCTTTGAGAAGTTAAATAACACTCTAAATACGTTCTTCGATTTCGCTGATTCGAAGCACAAATCCCCCGTTACATCTAGGTAGCAGTCCGAAACCTTTAGGACTTCTGCTGAAAAACCAGAAGCGAGCTGTGTTCAATGCAAGGATGGAGGGCCATTTGAATCTCCCGGGTCACCTTGGGATTGGCATTGAAATTACGGATGAAGAAACTCAAATAAGCCTAATTTGGAAAGGCAAGGGGAACAACAGAGAAGTGAGGAAGGATGTCGACGCAAGGTTGCGAACAACGAAAACGTACAAAAGCGCCAAAGGATCAGCGTCTGTAAGGAGAACATGTTCTGAAGTCGAATTCTGATTGTCAATAGATAATTGAAAAGGCGAAAAAAAACTGTTAATGGAAGAAACAGTGTCCAGACGCGATTGATATTTAAAGTAAGGACGGTGATCAAGTTCGCTTGCATGTTGCGTCTGCCATTTCTTGCAGAGTTGGAGAGCTGCGAGAAGAATCACGTTAAATGACAGATACACTAAATAATCCGCCGCAGAATATCGATGAGCAGCTTAATGCCACCAATAGTGCTATTTTCTCAGGTGTCACGCAGGTCGTTGACCATGTTCCGAAGTCATAAGATCTGGCGGAGTCGTGGAAGTGGATCGATAAACGGAAGGAATTGAAGATTCTATTGACCTCGCTGGTGGGCGTGACGCACTCGAACTCCAATACCGTGCAAAATGCCGAAATGTTCAGCTTAGTGTGAGACATCTCAAAAGGGAATTTGGTATTGCGCTTGTCAGGGAAACGGAAGATATCGCAGAATGCAATGCAGAAGTGTATACTGCATCACGAAAGAGCTCGCAGGTGGCCGCAAATCTTTCGATGGTCCTGCGAAGGACATCGACGGTCGGCTTCACATCCACGATGATGAGTAACTGAAGAGGTGGAAAAAACACTTCACGACGGTTCTTAATCGTATCATTTCTGCCATCTATGTACTCAATCGGAGTGAAACCGCTGTGCTTGACTGTCTCCCGGCTGAGTTATTCATCGTTGCACCTGCACCGTTATTACAAATCTTAGAATTCCTCAACCACCTCAAGTACACTGCTCACATCTATGTGCTCTCTCACCGGGTCATGGACCTTGGACAAAAGCCTCTACATTTGGAAAGAGAGATAGATAGAGTCTGATGGGTCATCGTGTGGATTAATGGGCAGAGCATCGAAAGCGTTGATCAATGTATATTTCTAGGAAGCGTGGTCTCTTTTGACAGATATTAACAGCGCTAGATTTGCTTTCGATGTCTTGTCTAAAATCTGGAAGTGCAGTTATGTCAGCACCAAGAATAAATTGAGATTGTTCTGTACTACTCTTCTTTCTGTGTTGCTATATGGAAGTAGAACATGGAAGGTGACCCCCACTGTCACTCGAAAGCTGCAAGTCTTTGTCAACACCTGTCTGCGTTGTATCATCCGAGTACGATGGCCTGATATTATTTCAAATGAAAAACTTGGTCGACGTATACGATGGCGGAAGTGGCAGTGGATAGGTCAAGATGGCCGACGAGTGGCGCAGAAGTAGTGCGGGCATCTCTGGTAGTTCCGGGCGGAACTGAAGTGCGTTTCAACGAACCGCGAGCGATAGCCCGTAGGTGTGGTTGACTCGTTATACCCCACAAAGAGGTAGATGGTATCACTTAATGCACTTTCTGATCTGGCATAGTGGCATGGCGATCCCCTTTTTGTCTTCAATGACTAATACCAAAATTGAGTACGAGGATCTAGGGCACGTATTCTTTGTGTATCTAAGATCTGGAGATGGATACCTCTTACGAGTAGACACGATTATTCTGTGAATTCTCGAATTTTAAGAATATGCCCTGAAAGGGGCGAGATAAGTATAAAGACGAACCGAAACATCTATTATGAGGAAGATTTAAATCCCGACAACGAGATCGAGAAGCTGATGATAAACCAACACAGCCATCGCGGCGCACAGTTCCGTACTCTGAGAATATCCACGAATGTTGTAGTTTTGGTTTTTCTTGCAACGAACTGTTTTTATTTCTCTGAAAACAAAACCTTTCTTGCAGCATTCAAGAAGCTTACCACAAGCTTAAACAAAACCAACCGTTTGGACAGCAACTTCGAATTCACAGCTCGAAATAATGAAGATGTTGGACTTCAGTATAATTTCACACGGAAACTATGTTGAAAAACATGTCGAAATTTGCGAAAGAAAAATTGAATAATTAGAATAGGGACTTTCTGAGCCATGTATGAGGCACGTCTACGAAATTATATATATTCATTTAAATTATATATATACATTTATACATATATCAGCTATTTTTCAACATAGTCGTCATCAATTTTGATGCAGATGGTAAACAAATGCTTCGAGCGTTGGCCATGTGAGGTTTGGAATTGTCGTGCAGTAGGCAGATTCTCTTTATCAGCATGCACCACCTTTTATTTATTTTTTTTGAAAATCTCGCAGTATCTTGTCATGTTAGTGGTCTCCCCCTGAGCCAGATATTCACTTGAAATGACGCCTTTTTGGTCCTAAATCAGATTGTTGTTTTGAAGGTTTTTGGCGGAGGATCGAAAGTTGTTACGCCACTGTTGACTCTTTTCTGGTTTTAGTCGTGTATTGGGCAGCCCTCATAGATAGTCTTTATCTTTTTTAAAGTTTCACGGCGCAGATTTCTCAGTTGGCGAAAGATTGGGGAGAGAGGAGACTACGCGACAGTGTTTCCAAAATTTCGAAAAACCATTCCCTATGGCCCTGAGAACCCCAATTCACTAACTTTTTGAACGTACCTCGTAATGAGGAAAGTGTCTTTAATAATTTAGGTTAAGCGGTTGGTTATAAACCCTCCTAAGGTAGGATAGAAGTATAATATCAAGCATTACCTTACATGCCATTACCCATTTTGTGTATATCTACTTTCGATTGTTTTTTCGGGGCTGTTATGAGCCTAGGTCGCCTATTTTCCATATCATAGAGATCTATGTACGTTCAGTTTGGGGACGTGTTGACTAGAGATACTCTTTCATAATCTTAAATAGACTATATTATACTAAATATTCCATAATCAAATAACTTACCGATTTTCCAATTCAGGCGTTAAACAATAAACTAAGGAATGTCCATTTATTACTATCGCGAAACCTGAATTATCTTCTAAATCATTCGAATGTGAATTATCCTTGCTGTTCTTCTCTGATCCCTCGAACAACTGATTGCATTCCGCACTATTGGAATAGGAGAAACAAATTAAATTTCAACTTCAAATAATGTTATTAGTGCAAAAACAAATGGATTTCGTTTTGTCAGTGAAAGCCAATGTTAGGAGCGCAAAAAAATAAACAAAATGATCTGAATTGAATTCTTCCAACATTTTTCTATTGAATAAACTTAAAACTAGGATGTAATCGTTGGGGGAGAATGCATTACAGGACTATCAATAAGTCAAAATATACATCGAACCCAATAAAATTTGAGTCATGAGGACATCATTGTGTGGTAATTAAATCCATTTTCGTTTGAGTATCTCATGATCCAAATTTTATATCCTAAACTTTATGAAATAGTATTGAAAAGGATGGCGAGGTTCAACAAAACTCTGAAAATGTTTGTTTGTTTACTCGCAAACAAAAACGATAAATGTATGTAAAAGTTGGATTTAATTCCACATGCAAACACATTTAATGAGGACCTCTACTAAGAAAATTGTTTCTAATCCATTAAAAAAATTGTAATATTTCAAAAATTTAGTTAAAAGCCCGAATGAACCAAAAGATGAAGAACACGTAAGGACACAACAGACAGCCAAATGAGATGAAATGAAAAGGTAGACATGCACGGGATCCCACTTAGAATATCTTCTACCAATGACAACAGATACTAAGAAGCATTGTTTCGAGTTATTTCTGTTTGTTTTGTGTTAACAATGGATATAAATGTAAATCGTTTATCAATGAAAGAATGTAGAAATACTAAACGAATAAATTGTAACTTTCTATTAACATTATCTTTTTTTTGGTGGCGAATCAAGCAGACGTAATAGAGGGAATCTTCGTTGACACAAATATCTTGACCATAAGAGACAGGTAGAAAAAAAAAACATTTTTAATTTTGATATAAATCAAACAAAACAAAATATGAACAATTTTCAAAGTGTATAAAAAAATTGTCTTATTCTTTCACACTTACTCTGACTAAGCAGGCGTGTTTCGTAAGCTTTCTGTAATTGTTTCTGGTTCTTTATTAATTTTTTGTATGTTTGAGTTTATTTTGTATGGACAAGTACACGTTTTCAGAGATTTTTTTTTTTGTAAAACTTCTTCATATTTTTCGTTTAATTCTTGCTCCGAAAAAGCACGCAATAGTTTCCTATAACCTGGCAGACTTAATGGGCGAAATAACCCGCTTACAGATAAAGCTGACACACAAGAAATGCTTAAATCTTGCAACCTATCATTGTTGGAAATAGAAACTTTTTTCTTAAACCATAAATACGCGATAGAACAACTTGGCTTTTTAACATTGAATCTTAAACATAGATGAAGTGATGGCCTTATTGGTTGAGTCTCAGCCTCCCGATCTCGTTGTTCCGGGTTGGAATCCCGGTTCGTTATAGCCTTTTGGTGTTGTTCGGCTGCTGCAAGCTTATCAGTTGTACAGCATTAAGTGTGGTGTTAATGAAACTGAAGCACTGACTCATTTTAACTATGTCAATAATAGTAGGATTCCCATCAAACTTTCCAGTGTTGAGCTCTAGTTATTGCAAATATTGATTCAAATTCTGCTACTTATAGAGAATCCTAGATTGCAGGTATGTACTACGATTAATTTTAATTGACCAGATATTGGAATGGTGGGTATTTTGAGACTTAGATTCGACTTAGTAGTTTCTGAAAATAAGTTCTTGAAATAAGTGAAATCTTTGTAATCCCTCCACTCCCCTCTAAGACCCGTTTCGGGAAGTACTAATCGACACATTTCTTTTGATATTCCCCATGAAGTTACAAAAGTTTACATCATCGTTTTGCATATGAGGGACTTCTTCATAAACCCAACATAGAACAGTATCATTCCACCATGGGGATTCACAATTGCAACCTTGTGTGAGAGACAGGCAGATGCACAGATAAAGACAGCTAATCAATTTTAATGAGGTTTTGGTTTCCACAAAACTTTGATTTCAATATTTAAATTGCTGTCAACCGTGTTTGAATAGTAAATTGAAGGGTTTTCGTATACTAGAAATAATAGTACTTAAATTTTCACGGAGAATATTCTGCCACGTACTCTTGATGTTTAGAGGATGTCAAGACTATTTCAAAATAGGACTCTGTTCACATCAAGCCAATTTTATATAGAGTGCGACACTTGAACTGATGCATTATTATGCATAAAGAGAGCTTAACCACAACAAAGCGTCTTAAAAAAGATAAAGAATTGTCGGACGAAATTACGTGATAAATTGAATAGCAGCGAATCATCCATGAAAATCTATGAAAAGGAAGCATCTTATCTCTCTCTTCATTTTACTCTAACCCTAGCCTCGCTTGGCTGCGAGATCAATGACTTACGATCGCATACGACTTTCAGTAGTGAAAAATGTACGGAGTTACTTTCCTAGTGGAGAATGCAACATTTTATCATCCAAAATGATTTGGATCGAAGAAAAAAATTCGTCAAAGGTTAGTTCTATATTCGAGTACAACATCGTCAAAAGGATCCACGCCTCATTGACGTCGTATAGCATCGAAATCCTGCTAGGGAAATTCAACCTGAAACTTGGAAGGAAGGAGGCTTATAGAGGAATGAATAGAGGGCACGGCCTGCATGACACTATCAACAAGAACGACCTGCATCAACAAGACCATCATTGATGTTTCTTATATCATGGCATTCATAAATGTACTTAGGTGTCACAAGACGGTGTCACGATCTGTGTCAATTTAGTCCAGTACTTCGTTAGGGCAAAGTTTCAAACGTAGTCAGACAAATAAAAGCCAGTCTCCTAAGTATATAAAAGGTGCGTTTCAAAATTATAAGTTCACTGTAAAAGTCGCATTATTTCCAAAATTGCAGACTATTTTGGCTTTATTAGTGTTTCACAATTATAAGGTCACTGACAGGATACCCTATACGGATAACCGATGTTGCGAAGCCACCAAAGGAGTCTCGGACAGGATGGATTTTACAACGACGAACCCGGCAACGACAACGGATTAATAATTTGCGCATTTTCTCATGGAACGTGCGCTCTCTGTACAGACTGAATGCTGCTGAGCAGCTAGCCGATACCGTGTCCCAATAAAGGGTTGATGTAACAGCGTTGCAATAGATGCGATGGACAGGGACCGGTTTCCTGGAGAAGAGTAGCTATACCATATATTATAGTGGCCATCCAGTAAACCATGTGCACGGAGTAAGTTTCTTAGTCATCAAAAAAATGAAACCTGCTGTTATCGGCTTTGAAAACATAAGGGAACGACTATGCACTGTGCGTTTGCGAGGCAAGTTTAGAAATATAAGCCTCATAAACGTTCACGCCCCTAAAGAGGAGACTGCAGAGTCGGAGAAGGATACCTTCTACGAGGCAGTTAAGCAGACTCTCGAAGTCTGTCTCAAGTATAATATCAAAATCATACTTGGAGATTTCAACAGTCAAGTAGGGAGGGAGCCCGTATTCTGGCGATACGTTGGCTCCCATAGCTTACATAGGGATACCAATGATAACGGACTGCGCATTATTTAGTTAGCAGTATCGCACGAAATGGTTGTTGGAAGTACCAGCCCTCCGCGACACCTATAAGAGAGAAATGGATGCCACAATAACCGCAGTCAACAGAGATCCTGGAGATGAAGCATCAACAAATGATCTTCACAACCACCTGAAGAACGTTATCATTGATATGGCCACAAACATACTTGGCCCCAGCCGCAAAAAATGTCGGAACGACTGGTTTGACGATGAATGTAAGCTAGCAACGGAACGGAAGAATGTCGCATACCGAGTAATGTTGTATTCTTAAAGAACACGGGCACGCGAACTCCGTTGAGCGGAGAAGCGAGTTCGCAGACGGAAAAAGGAAGCCTGGGAGAACCAACAAGTCTGTGAACTCGAAAAGTACAGGGAGCAACCGTATCAGGCACGGAAGTTTTACCAACAAGTCAGCAGGGTCAAGCCTCGATGCTCATCCTGCCGAGACAGAGAGGGAAATCTGATTTCCGACAACATGGGCATATTGGAGCGATGGGTTGAGTACTTTGATGAGCTACTGGATAATCGAAACATCGGCAAGTTGGAGGTCCCGCCAACTGAAAATGACGGACAAATACTGCCACCATCAAGTATAGGAGAAAGAGTCCGTGCAATTCATCTGCTTAAAAATCATAAGTCGCCAGGAGCCGATGGAATTAAATTAAATATATAGGCGACTAGTGACACCAAGTGGTTCATCAACTTGGGCTCAAGGTATGGGACAGCGAATCAATGCCTGACGATTGGTAACGAGGCATTGTCTGTCTCATACATAAAAAGGGAGATATCACACAGTGCAGCAATTAAGAAGAAGAACGACCCGAGACGTACAAACTGCCTTCATCCAAATCGAGCAGGCGGCGCGAGGTCTTGGGTTGCACATCAATCAATGAAGGCGAGACAAAGTATTTGATGGTAACGTCAGCACCAAAAACTAACCAACCAACAACATCAAACCGTACTGGTCAAACGGGAATAATAAGATAGGAATAGGAGACCACCACTTTGAGACCGTTGATAATTTCTCCTATCTAGGGTCGAAAGTCACAACCGATAACAGCTACGACGATGAAATCCGCGCACGGTTGTTGGCAGTCAACAGAGCCTATTTCAGCTTACACAAACTGTTCCGCTCGAAACGTCTCACCATAGGGTCAAAGCTCTTACTGTACAAGACTATGATCTTGCCAGTCCTCATGTATTCCTCGGAAACTTCGGTTCTTAGCAAGAAAAATTGCAAACTCTTGGCCGCGTTCGAGAGAAGAATCCTCTGAAGAATTTTTCGTCCCCTACATGAGGATGGACGATTTTCCGTAGCCTACATAACGAGGAAATCTGTGAGCGATACCATGATCGTCAAGTTGTGGATAAAATCCGGCTCAATAGGTTGCGGTGGGCGGGTCACTTAATCCGTACTGATGAGGATGATCCAACCCGAAAAATTTTGATGCTTTACTTGCCATTATCATCGCCGCTTTTCTTGCCATTTTGCTATGTTTTGAGCTTAAAACTGTCGACAAAGAAAAGCCATTTCGTTCAACATTATCGCGTAAACGAAGCAATCTAACAGAAAAGAGCACATCGACGGGGACATGTCATCTTCCTGCAGGACAATGCACCTCATAACAGCTTCGTGAATGTCCAAGCAATATTTAACGAGACTATATCGACAAATTGGCTGATAGGTGGGAGTAGGTCATAAACAATGAGGGCGAATTTATATTAGATTAAATTCTTTGTTGTAATTATTGTTTTTTTTTTCCAATATCATTGATGATGAAAATTAGTTGTTGATATAACCCTTTTCGTTGCATGTGGCTCCCCAAATAGATTTTTTATTAATGGGAATGGGCGACCCACTTACTACACTGCATAGCGTAGCCAGCAATGAATTTGGCGCCCCTCCTTAATGTGTAGGCTATTTTCTAATCAGTATGTATATGGATGTCTGATCCGTAGTAGTTCTTCTTTCGAACTTGTCTCAGGTCGAAACCTATCATAGGTTGTAATTGATGAAAGATTGGATGCTTCGAGTGAATGTTGCTATTACTGTCAGAACTTCAGGGCAGAACCGTCCTCGTCTGATCTAGTGATGCTTCTGAATTGTCTGCATTGACTGGTCCTGAACAGAAATTGTTTCTATTTAAGCAATCTCCTGCCTCTCCAACTAATACAATAATAGAACCTATTTCGATGAGGATGAACTCCCGTATTCCGTTGCCATATAATATTTCATAATAAGCGTTTCCAACGTTCAATATAATCCAGTTTTTTCATGAATATGTTACCTATACGTAAAAGGATCATATCAACATGCGATGTGTAGACAGTATGTGGATCATTCGAGATAGTGAAGATGAACAAGTGACTTACAACATTTCTTTGTGTTGACTGTAAAGAATGATCAATCATTCCGAAATTTACAACCGCTCCAACTTAATCTAGAAGTTAAATAACACTCGGATAACTGGTGCGGAAACGAATCGTGACGATATCATGAAAATATAATGGACCTCGAATATGTAGGAAACGTGAATTTTGAATAGTACCAATTGGGAGGTATAGATACTCTCGAATAATACTTATCTAGCGATACACGGTATATCAAAATTACTTGGGGGACGAGCTCTGTACATAAATATTCAATCGACTGATTTTGTTAAAAACTATCTACCAGAAACTCGGGGCTCGAGAATTACGGGAATTTCTACTAATAACTATCTACGATTAATATATAAATCAATTAGATATAAATAGTAGAGATAATGTACGTTTAGAAAAAGGAGCTACATTCATAGGTAGTGCATAAACCCTTTCCTTTGTCTAGTTAAATATTTGCTGGGGTTTTCGCTTAAGGAATTATTTGAAAATGTATCATTAGCAATAACAAGTAGTGTACATATGTAAAGGAAAATTAAAAACGACTTTGGAAAAAAGATCGAAAAGAAAAAAAAAAGAAACAGAAAATAAGGATACAAATTTGTATAGCAATAAGATTACTCTCAATTGGAAAATATACTCGTCTATGAACCGAAGAGCATATTTCCCTCCTATTGGATAAAATAAAAACAAAGAGAACAAAAGAAACAAAATACTTCATAGAAGAGAAAACGAAATATTTTTTTTGGCAGATCTAGTTTTGCGTTAAAGGTCCCTCTACCTGTCTGGTTCGCCCTTATTTTGTTTAATCGAGTCCCACCTAAATGTTACTACAGATATAGCTGGCGGTGCTGGATGATTTCGACCAGTTTGCACGGGTGTCGATGATCCTAAATTGGCCCCATTTGACGTCGTTGTATTGTGATCTTTACCTGAAATTAAACGGGCAAGGGGTATGGGGGATTTTGTGAATTAAAAATGATAGCTTTGTTATAAATTATCACGAAATATTTTACGGAAAGAGAAAGTAGTTTTTGAGCAACCTAAGCTACAGAAAACAAAAGACATGCATAGAAACTTACTTATAGGATGAAATGTATTTATAATCTTAATAGATTCCTTAAATTTCCGCAGCTGCTTTTCAACCTCTTCAAATGTACTCCCATCTACAACAAATACATCGGCTAAATCGTCAGTAAGTAACTGGCACGAATATCCTATATTTATTGCTGTTTCTGTAAACAATATTAAGTAATTTGTTTTAGATATTGTTGCAGTCAAACTAAAGAGAAGCCAATGACTAACTTACCTTGCTTATCACCTGTTAGCACCCATATTTTAATACCAGCTGTCTGTAAACTAGCAATCGTTTGCGGTACACCATCCTGTAGTTTATCCTCAATTGCTGTTACACCTACTAATTGCATATTACATTCGATTTCTTCATAGATAGCACCAAGTTTATCTTCACGGCCATTGACCGATAAGGCGGCTTCCTGTTGTTTTTCACGCCACGCAAGAAAGAATTCTTCATCGAGATGACGCTCAGCTAAGACTAGAGTTCGTAAACCTTCTCCGGCAAATTTCTGAAAGTGTTTGTAAAGATTTGTTGAAAATTCACCCAAAAGATTCAATTCCAATCTTAACTCTCATTCTAAATAATGCCAAATTTACTTACGTTTAAGTGTTCCTGTGTTCGAGCTTTAAGATCATGTTGACTAGAACTTAATCTATCATAGATTACGTTATCCGCTCCCTTACAATACAGAATAATTTTATTATTCCGCTTTAGAATTACTGACATTCGCTTTCGTACATTATTAAAATCTAAAATGCTAAGTAGTTCATATTCCTGAAAAATAGATAAAATGTTTATCAAGTTAAGTGCTTGAAGGGGTACAACGTCTTAGTCGACTTACCTCTGTGCGACCCATAACATCTATTGTAATACTATTTGGTGTACGTGATTTGAATACGAAACCGAAGTTTCTTGCAGCTGATACCAGCGCAGATTCATCAGGACTTTGCGCTTGATATTCTAACCTGTAAAAGATATTGAAGGAAAATTTAAGTTTATAAAAGCATTAAAAATCTTAACGAAATGAAAACCAATAAAACAAAATAAGAGATCTGAGTGAAATTATGCGGTGTTTCCAACGATTAATTATCTGAAATAATAAAAAACTTGTTGTTTTTTTTTCGTTGGTGTGGATATTTATTCTTGCAAATACCGATATTTCGGGAACCACTTGTTCACTTCATCAGTGCTAACAAGTTTGCTCATCTGTAGACAAAACAATCCTTAATTCAGTATAGAAATCAAACTTTATCAAGAAAGATGCAGCAAAATGTCAACAGCTCCTGACGATCTCCGCAAATATTCAGATTCATGGAATTGAGCAACATAATTAAGTAGGTACGTGCAAATTATCATATAATCACCAGCGGTTTCTGAGCCCCCGTTGAAGCAATCGTTTCATCATAGAAAATAAAATAGAACCTTCAACGTCTAGGACTCTAAACTGGAACCGGAACCACAATACTTCAGGCCAGGCCTATCCAGTATAGGAGTTGAATCACCTGGGTTCAGGGAGACTCAGATAGCTCCTTTCCGTCTTAAGAATGCCTTGGTGTAACGTACCACTCGGCTCTGCAGCATGATCTCAATTATTCAAACATTCTAGCTGCAGCCATGTCTGCAGTGTTGTGAATCTGCTTGAAAAGCTCAACTTCTTGTCTATTATAATATGATGTTAAGGTATTTCACCGCCGGCTTCTTCAAAAACATGGTTTCACCAATCTGAATAGGATGGACTGTCGGAACCTCAATAATTTCGGTTTTCTCCAGAGCTAGGACGGATCAATGTGCAGCCATCCATCTGTTTACTTCCCGCATCACAGTTCCCAGTATGTGCTGAGCTTCCTCAATCGTGCTTTCGATAACCAGCACTGCAACATCATTATCGCTTCCGACCAGATATGATTCATCAGACATCTCAAGTCATTGAAGACTATCGTAGAAGGCGTTCTAAAAGTCCGAGGCAAGGATAAATCTCTGAGCCGCTCCCGATGGGACCTTCATTCTGCATTGTCTTCACAGAGTCTCACAGAGCAGGGCACATTCTTTTAAATAGTCCCTCAATATCCGCAATAGGTGGTCTGGAGTATGGAAACGATTTTCCAGTCCCTTGAGCATGCGTCAATACTTCGCAGAATTGAAGACGTTTCTTACGTCTAGGGTCGCAAGGAGCACCACTCGCCAAAAGTTGAGGAAAAATCGCCCACTGTCAAATATGCGTTGAATGCAAGTTCAATGCTGGTACTTTTTTGTCCCGCCTCCTCTAGTTCATTTGCAGTGAAGAGTGTACTTTACTATAGTACTCACTCCCTCATTGACAGCATCAACTCGGATGAGATTAACAGCAAAAATGACTACACAATTCCATCCACTTTCGCTGCTTCCATGGAACAGAGTGACCGATGAGCACTGGGTTTTTTGAACATATTGCTTGGCAAGTGCTTGCAAGTGAAACCGCTCATCTCTTCCAAAATTTGAGCGATTTTGGCAATTAAAGAAGCCGAGAATGGTAATTCTAAATTATCCTATCTAACCTAACTCAAAGAAAGGATGACACAGGTCGTTTCATCGTAGAACTATCTTTCGCTAAACAACTTGAGTTGTTAGGAGGTCTAGGAACATGACTTACAACACATTCGTCGCTTCAGAACACTATAGCAGCAAAACATTAAATTCATGGACGAATACCAGCAGCTTTGAAATTTTCGAGCACATCCCTCCTTCCGACTGTATGAACTGATATCCATCAAGTACCTACCCAACAAGGTGAGATACGACCTTCCAAGGAAAACCGATTTTCATTATCATCACCTAGGAGACTACTATATTGGCCTCTACATAGCTGGTAATCGGAATTGCCGTTATCTTCTTTTGGAAGGACTACAGAACAAGTCGGAAAATAAGAACTTTCGATCCAGAATCCCCTAACAATTAACGGAAATCAACGAGCGGAGCGAACGTCGAGCCAACACGTTCGGTTCCAGCCAAGAAAATCTACTATCATGACTTCAATTTACATCCAAAAGTATAGTGATATTTTGCAAGAGGAACTTGACAAGTCATCAATTGTGTATTGGCACAGATACCAATGTACAAGAAACATACTCTAGGTATAAGCACTTAGAGTGGACGAATATAGATGTCGCTTAGTCTGTCGGTGGATAAACGCATCCACCACAACATTATTGACCGCGATGTGATATTTTCTGTTAAAATTGCTTGCATACAGTCGTCGTTTCCCTCGCTTGGTACGCCTTGAACTCCCTTGTGTTGCTAACGATTGCAGACGAAATCACCTCCACGCTATTGTGCTGAATAGACTTGGAAGAGTACAACCCCAGACAGTATCATTTTAATCATGAACATTTCACTCGATAAATCAACCGGGAAACCAGGGGACGAGGACATTTTGCGGTAACGTACCAACAACAACAAGGACTCTAGACAACGGAACAGGCTGCTCCTGGTCGTAAAACGACCGAATCTCATGCAGAACTTTTGGGGCGATTTTGAGGCAAACATTGACCATTCATATTTCATTATGGATTATTATCAAGGCCTATTGCTAACTGACTGGCGAATCACAACTCCAAATGCAGTCCTTAGATACAGGCAGAGTCAGTCGGGGAAGCTAATTTCCATCGGCATAACCATTTAACGGAAAAAATCAACAAGATAAGACAAAACCTGTCGACAAATAAGCTCCTAGTGGACAAAATTAAAACATTACATCTATTAAACAAGACGGGAAACCGGAAGCTGGACGCTTCAGGTATGAAAGGTTTTGTTTGCTTTTTGTGGAGTATATTTGAGTGTAGAACTATCCCATTTGTATGTAGCCCGTTATGTATATGCATTTAGCATGTCTTTCCACCCACTTTAGTGTGATATTGATATTTAGTTGCAGTAAATTTATGCGGTAAAGTCAACCTTGAGTTACTGTAACTTTGTTACAGATAGATGGCGAGAATACTTCGAGCAGATTTCAACTGAAGAATTTACTCATCCTCCACTTCCACAATCATTGCCGACATTTGGAGCAGTTCCACCAGTCAGCGCAACTGAAGTCGAGGAGGCAATAAAACGAATGAAATCGGGGAAAGCAACAGGACCTGACGACATCGCATCTGAGCTCTGGAAAGCGAAGAGCTGGGACCCAACACTGTGGCTCAATGAATTCTTTAACCGGGTTATTCAGGAAGGAAGAACACCATCTGACTGGCAAGAAAGTACCACTGTTCCAATATGGAAAAAGAAAGGTAGGCCAGCAGAATGTTCAAATTACCGTCCGATCCGGTTACTTTCCCATACCATGAAGATTTTTGAACGCATTCTTGACAACCGTATTCGCGAAATCGTTGAAATAACCGTGAATCAAGCCGGATTTGTCAAGAACTGCGGAGCTACTGACGCAATACACGCTGCGCGGTTACTCATGGAGAAACACCGTGAGAAGCATCGCCCTCTTTACATTGCCTTTCTGAATCTAGAGAAAGCGTTTGACCGTGTACCACACGAACTCATCTGGTATGCTTTACGACAACACTTCGTGCCAGAAGAACTCGTGCGCTGGGTTCAATTGCTCTACCACGATCCGAAAAGTAAAGTTCGAAGTATGGCGGGTGTATCAAAACCGCTTCGTGTCTCTGTTGGAGTTCATCAAGGAAGTGCCCTCTCACCACTTATTATGGACACCGTCACACGGGATATCCAACGTCCAGCGCCCTACACACTGCTTTATGCAGATGATGTTTTCCTAGCATCTGATAGCAAAAATGATCTCGAGCAACTTGTCCAAAAATGGAATGATCGCCTCATGCAACACGGTCTCAGATTGAATTTAAACAAAACTGAATTTTTGACGACCGATCCCCATGAAACAGGCACAATCACTGTCAGCGGCAGTGATCTGCCCAGAACTGAGCGATTTAAATACCTCGAGTCAACGCTATCAGCCAATGGAGAGCTGCGTTATGAAATTGCTTCACGCATTAACGCAACCTGGATGAAGTGGCGTTCCACAACTGGTGTCCTTTGTGATCGACGTATCAACGAACGTCTCAAATCTAAAATTTACCGCAATGTCGTCCGTCCAGTCGCTCTCTATGGTTCTGAGTGTTGGCCGACCATAAAAGACAATGAACGGCGTCTTGCGATAATGGAGACGAAGATGCTACGTTGGACTAGTGGCGTCACACGTTTAGATCACATCCGAAATGAGGATATCCGCGATCGTTATGGGATTGCACCGATCGTGGAAAAGTTGCGAGAGAGGCGTCTTCGATGGTATGGTCACGCAATTCGTGCAAACGAGAATTCACTTGCAAAGATTGGTCTGAACATCGAAGTCGATGGTAAACGTCCAAAAGGCAGACCTAAGCAACGGTGGCTTGATACGCTGGATGGGGATTTGAAAGCCTCGAGATTGCACCCAGATCAGGCATTCGATAGAGCCAAATGGCGAAGCCGATCACGACGAGCCGACCCCGCTTGTGAACGGGACAAAGGCTGAAGAAAAAGAAGAAGAATACCGAAAATTATTTCATTATCGTTGGGCAGGATCAAGATCTCGCCTCAACGCTCACAGAATAGCTGAGGAACATTCTTGGCATACAAAGGTAGAGGATACTAACGCATCAGCCAACACGGCAAATTCAATAGTGAAGTTACTAAGCACAGAAATGTCTAAGTTCAATACGGATTACGGGCTTGTTCGCCCTAAACGCCCGACTAAACTCTTTAGTTTCGCGTAGGCCATCGGTGCGTAAAGGGACGCACTTCAACAGGTAGATTTTAGGGTGTAAATCTCGACGAGACACCGCAATGTAGACACTAGATAATAAGAAGTATATATTTGCACAAAAAATTGATTTAGTTTTTTTTTATTTTTCTTACCTTCCATTTGAATATTCTGGCATCACTGTATGACATAACGATAACAAACGAAAAAAATTGTGTGCATGTTCTTGATCCGATTTCACAGCGTCCAGTAATGTTTGATCGTACCATCGAAATTCTGGCTCATACTCTGGATTAAACGAGAAATCAACAGGTTCAGTCGCCTAAAAATATAATCACAGTTGAAAAATATTGAGTATTAGTCGTTAATAAAATTCTTTTTAAATTTTAAAATGCATGTTTAGTAGGTACATATGATTCATCTGAATTTATAAGCGTGACATTAAGCTTTGTAGTGTGCACATAAGCTTGTTATCTTAAAAGCGATATTACGAAAATAAGGGCATAGTTGGAATGTAGGCTGCGCGCAAATAAATTGTTTCCTTTGATTTTGAAAGGTTTGTTTTAGTAAGAAGGTATAGGAAATTTTATTAACAGAAAAGGCAGAAAATTTTAAGCTACATTTTAAACAAATTGCATTTGTATTAGATAAAAGAATATATTTGCGACTGCAGATTTAGAAATTGCTTAATGAAGATAAGATAGATTTTCAAGGTGAACAAAGTGGGTTGTTCTGTCTAAGAGTCACATGCTGGGCGCGATAAAAGAGAAAGGGGCAGCATTTCTTTTAAATTGCCAGTTCTACCTCCATCAACCCCCCTATTTGTGAGTTGTTTGATAGTAACGAGAAATTTCTTCGAGTTAATTTTATAAGGGTTTAACTAAAATAAACTCCAGAGTTTCAAGCGAGCTCTCATTCTAGGTGTCATTTCAGTATTTCACGATTACCGTAGAATTGGGAGTTATACGTTAAAGCAGTCGCTGAATTGATAAGGTCAACTGTAGAACTAGTAAGGTAATCTGAAAAAAAAAAACAACTGACTAGATCTTGCGTTATAGATCCTGCTGGCAAGGTAACTACTTGCAAGGCTTATATCAGTATGCTAGCGGGTTTCACTGCAAAAAAGGGGTAAACTGGACTCTGTTAAAGACCCACAGTATTTGATTTAGTTTATTTAGGGCCGTGGTTTTTGCGCAATGGGGACCCTTATGTTTGATTCTGTTGGAGCCGGTTAATCGCAGGAACAGCAGGTATATTTGCAGCCATTAACACCATTCCGAAAGGCGTCAGCTCATTTGACGAAGATGACTCCATCAGGTTTTGATTTGGAAGAGAAAAGTGTCGTATAGTGATAATGCTGATACAATATTGTAGGAGTTGTAAAATTGAAAGAAATACAAGGAAGCCGATGGGCTGCAGTGAAACAGATCAAGGACGAAGTCAATGGGCATGTTTACTATACAAGACTTGTTAACACCTTTTTATTGGATGTAAGATCTGATCTTAGGGGATCAGTTTCAAGTTTCTCTCCATCATCTTTGATAAATCTTAGCTGCTTTATACACGAGCATGCAAACATATATTGTGCGACATCAAAGCAGGCGATACAGATTATATTTCATGCAAAAATTATTCACATCCACCAGTAAGCTTTCAACTTCTGGCAAAAGCATTAGAACAACATTTCCGACATCAACCCTCCGTAACTACGTTTACATCATGTTGGCATCTTCCTTGCAATTATATCCATTCACATAATTATCCATTTATTGTAATGATAACATAGACTTTATATCAATATCAAGTTAATCATGCATGCATACGTGCACTTCTTGCTGTTGCTGATTTCCATTCGACAATTTTGTTGTGTATGAGTTGGTAATGGTGGAGGTGGTGATGTTGTTCTTTTTGTGGTTGTTCTTGCTGTCGCTTATCAGAGCTGTTGGTGTTGTTGCTGGAATAGTGTTTGCAGAAAAGCAACTAAAAGTGTTGGTATGATTCTGAAATTGATTTTGTTTCAAATTCGAATTTGATTTTTGGTTTTGATTTTGATTCTGAATCGATTTCTTCCTCAATACAGGATTGTTTATATGTTGCGATTTGCAATGTTGATGATGAAGATTTAAAATGTGTTCTTCATAAGTTACACGTTTTTTATTATTGCCCGAGCACGAGGACACTACGATTGTTGTTTTTGGTGTAGGAGTTGTACTATTATTAGTAGCAGTAGTGGGAGTAGTATTAACAGTAGTAGTAGGAGAAGTAGTGGTAGTAGCAGTAGTAGTAGGAGAAGTCGCTGTGATCCGTTCGTCAGATATACTATGTCTAACAATTGGCGATGTTACATTTCTGTTGGTTTTTCTTTGCTACAAGTAAAATGTACACAAACAAATTATGCGAAGAAAATAATAAAAATTAAAAATGTGAAAAGGTGGCAAAGGTGTAAGTTGTAATTTTGTAGATACAATGCAATGAAGACACAATGAATTTGGTGAGAAACAAAAATGAGAGTGGACTAACTATGAACACTTTTCAAAACGTCTCAATTATATCCATCCTCGGCTTTTGAAAAAAAAGTTAACTATTGAGTTGTGGAAAAAGAAATGACGCTTAAACATATCTTGTGTTGCCCTTCTCCCAAGCCCAGGCAAAGGAGGAGACTTGATTCAACGTACTCTGTACTAACCTCAGTAAAACGAAAATAAAATGCTGAGATCAGGGAAAGAGAGGCGACGTGCCGCGGTCCTGTTGAGAAATGGGTAAGGGTTCTTGATGCATGGACAGCGTCAGGACGTAAGCAAGTTAGTTCGAACAAAACAAACAAAACAAATACGTGTCTGCACGCTAAATAGTGGTTGGACCCGATGGTCTGGTGCCAAAAGCTGCGACAATTAACGCGAACGCGGTAAAAATGGCTACAAACTTCTCTATTTTGGTAACCCACACACTCAATATGGTGTTGGCATTGCCATTTCATAGGGTTTCCGTGATGCCATTAAAGAAGTCGAACGATTTGATGATCGGCTGATGAAGCTCACCATTATATCAGCTGATCGCACTTTTCACTTCTTCACAGCGAACGCACCACAGACAGGTCGACCTGATGCCAAGAAAGATGCCTTCTGCCAACTTCTCGATGTGTCATTTTATACGACGATTATATAATCATTGCCGGCGACCTTAATGGCAGACGGTAACAGGTGCCATGGGGGAAAGGGGTTCGGAGCGCGCAATGAGGGTGGCGAGCGTATAATCGATTTTGCGGACACTCATGACCTTGTACTTATGAATACATGGTTCATCAAACGATTGTCCCATCTTCCTACATTTTATAGTGGGAACAGTAAAACGCAAATCGATTATATTCTCATAAGACGCCGACATTTTACCACCGTCACTGATTGCAAAGTTGTTCCCTATGAGACCATCGCACCTCAACATTGACCGTTGATTGCCGTCTTGCGAATTAAGCCACCGATAAAACCGCGTGAAGAATGCACTGGCTGGCGGCGCATCAAATGATGGCGATTTGGTGAGAAGAAAGACGAAACGACCTCCCTCATACGATTACCGACCATTACGAATGTGGAAGAATCGTGGAACCAAATGAAAGACACGATCCACAAAGCGGCCTCTGCAACCCTCGGGGTCACCAAGCCGGGTAAGCGGTACATCAACCGAGATACTTGGCTTTGAAATGATGATTTTGAAATGAAGGTCCGTGAAAAAAAAAACCCCTCTACCTTAAATATCTCGACGATAAAACGCCTGTTAATTGGCAAATTTATAAGAATGCCAACCGGGAAGCAAAGAAAGCGGTCGCTGTCACCCGAGCGAACCATTACCAACATCTTTACGATAAACTGGACACTCGGGATGGCGAGAGAGATCTGTATCGACTTGCAAAAAGCCGTAACGAACGTACACAGGATATCGAACACTTCTGTTGTGTTAATGACAAGAACGGTACTTTGCTTACCGACCGTCGAGCCGCGAAAGAAGATGGTGAGAATATTTCGAGCAGATTTCAACTGAAGAATTAGTTCATCCACCACTTCCACAATCATTACCGACATTTGTAGCAGTTCCACTTGTCAACGCAACTAGTGCCGTCCCCACGCACTCGAGGAGCAAGTTCAGATCCGAGTTTGCAAGGGACTCATCTGAAGTGGCTCTTGCCACGAAGCCTCACTGGAGGTTATCTGGTACCATGGGAACCGGGATGGCGCTCTGAGAGCATATACTCGGGTGTCGTACCCCTTAGCTGTGGCAGAGGTGTTAGATAGGTCTTGCATCCACTGGTATGAATACTGAGCCTGCACTCAATATAAACCTGCACCGCTGTGCCAGTCATGGCGGGGCTCTGATTGTGGTCTCCGAATCAATCCGTATCCGAAGACAACCGTGGGATTATGCCCACATGACCGGTACTCAGGTTAAACCCCCAGGACTTTCATGTCAGCGCAACTGAAATCAAGGAAGCATTACGAATGAAATCGGGAAAACCAACAGCTCTAGAAAGCGAAGAGCTGCGACCCAACACTGTGGCTTAGTGAATTCTTTAATCAGGTTATTCAGGAAGGAAGAACATCATCTAACTGGCAAGAAAGTATCAGACTTCCAATATGGAAAAAGAAAGGTAGTCCAGTAGAATTCCTAGCGTCTAACAGCATAAATGATCTCGAGCAACTTGTCCAAAAATGGAATGATCGCCTCATGAAACACGGTCTCAGATTGAATTTAAACAAAACTGAATTTTTAACGACCGATCCCCATGAAACAGGCACAGTCACTGTCAGCGGCAGTGATCTGCCCAGAACTGAGCGATTTAAATACCCCGGGTCAACGCTATCAGCCAACGGAGAAGTACCCTATGAAATTGCTTCGCGCATTAACGCAACCTGGATGAAGTGGCGTTCCACAACTGGTGTTCTTTGTGATCGACGTATCAACAACGTCTTAAGTCGAAAATTTACCACAATGTGGTACGTCTTGTCACCCTCTATGGCTCTGAGTGTTGGCCAACTATAAAAGACAATGAACGGGTCTTGCGGTAATGGAGACGAAGATGTTTCGTTGGATTAGTGGTGTGACACATTTTGATCACATCCGAAATGAGGATATCCGCGATCGTTATGGGGTTGCACCGATCGTGGAAAAGTTGCGTCTTCGATGGAATGGTCACGCAATTCGTGCTAAGAAGAATTCACTCGCTAAGACGTCGATGGATAACGATCAAAAGGCAGGCCTAAACAACGGATTTAAAAGCCTCGAGATTGTACCCAGATCAGGCATTCGATAGAGCCAAATGGCGAAACCGATCACGACGAGCCGACCCCGCTTGTGAACGGGACAAAGGCTGAAGAAAAAGAAGAAGAAGAATCTGTGCTACAAGTGTCTCTTTGACAGTGTTGTGATCGTACGTTTCCATCTCAACTTATAGCGCGTTAAAGATGGAGTCCACCAAGCAAGAAATTCGTCATATTTTACGTTTTTACTACCTGAGAGGTAAAAATGCAACGAAGGCGTCCGAAAAAAATTGTAAAGTTTATGGGCCCGATATTGTAAAGATTCGCACAGCACAGCGTTGGTTCGATTGATTTCGGTCTGGTGTAGTGGATGTCGAAGATACACTACTGGTGTACTGGTGGGCCAATCGTCGTAGAAATCGCTAAAATCGTCGAAATCATCCAAGTAGACCGGCATGTGAGCATTCACTCGATTGGCCAGGAACCGGATATAGACCATTCAACCGTTTGGAACCATTTGCAGAAGAGTGGATTCCCAAAAAAAGCTGGATGTTTGGGTGCCACACGAGTTGACGCAAAAAAATCTCTTGGACGCCTGGGATGCACTGCTGAAACGGAACGAATTAGACCCATTTTTGAAACGGATGGTGACTGGTGATGAAAAGTGAATCACGTACGACAACCTCAAGTGAAAAAGATCGTGGTCGAAACGCGGCGGGTCGGCCCAAACTATCGCCAAGCCCGGATTCACGGCTGTGTGTTTGGTGAGATTGGAAGGGGATCATCCACTATGAGCTGCTCAACTATGGCTAGACCCTCAATTTGATTCTCTACTGGAAGCAACTCGACCGTTTGATACAGGCGATTGAGCAGAAGCGGCCAGAATTGGTCAATAGGAATTGTGCTGTGTTCCACCAGGACACACTTCGCTGATGATCTGCCAGAAGCTACGGGAGCTCGGATAGGATGTCCTATCGCATCCACCGTATAGTGCGGATCTGGCACCAAGTGATTACCATCTCTTCCGGTCCATGCAAAATGCTCTTGGTGCTATTAAATTGGCCTCAAGAGAGGCTTGCGAAAACTGGGATTTATGAGAGGGGGATATGAAGTTGCCTTCTAGATGGCAATGGGATTGCGAACATATTTGACTTAAATCGAATAATTCTAAGTACGTTAAATAAAGCGTCAAATTTTGATTACAAATACGACATTTTTTTCCCCCAAACCAATATTTCCTTCAAAGCCACACACTATGTGAATTGATCATCGCTTACGAAAGGTCAAACAATCTAAACGTGATTGAAATCTGATTCGCATCTAAACATGATTTTTTGTCCGTTACAACTAGTTTTTAATAAATTCTTATTCATTTAATATTGACGTCTAGCATTGCGCTCTGGATCAGTGGAGCTACTTATCATTGAAGTAAACAACATTGATTGAAAGTGAAAGGAAGTGGTTAATGAACAAACAAAGATAACAAATGTGCATGATCAAGGTGAGCTAAACCAAATATTAACGATTCCAATAGTACATGATAATCATCTAATCTAGGTGATAAACAAATCTAAAAGGATCAAATATGAATACAAAATTGACAAATTTCAATTTCAGAATATTTCCATACTTACGTCTGTTATCTCCACAACTTCACCCGTTCGTAAATCAATAACATCACCATACGCCCGCCCATTTATACTACACTTATTAAATGTCATTATATTTTGTGTTAATGTACCAGTTTTATCCGAAAATATATATTGTATTTGTCCCAATTCCTCATTTAGAGTGGTAGTACGTGCCTTAGCATGCGTTTTAGTCTTTTCGTAGTACATTTTATCATCCCAATTTATGAGAAATGATTGGGCGAATCGTATGACCTGAAAGAGTAGATCGGATTAGAAGTAAATCAACAAATTTAACAGAAATATAAATAATCGAAAATCACACTTACCTCTACTGAAACGTAGAGAGATATTGGCACAACTGTATTTAAAACGATAGCATAGGAAAAAAATACTAGAAAACCGATTACAGTAGGTCCTAGTATTGTGCCATTTGGAATTATACTTTCCCATGGCAAATAGGCCTAGAAATATGAATAAATATTAGGAATTTAAATTATTGACAATTGAATTCAAAAAGGATATTGGGTGCAAGCATTACCTGAAAATATTGTCCAACTAGACCTTCCCAGATCGCACACGCCAGAGTACAAAACGCACATACGGATAACAGAAAAAATACTATCTGTAAAGTGGGAAAAAAAGAAGCGTTAAGAACTTTTGTCTGTACGAAATTAGATTCAGAACTTATCCCTAATGCTTAAGTTTCAAGAAAGGTAAAGTATGCTTCTTTTAGAAAAGACTAAAGTTATCGAATATTGAATGAATCTTGCATGATTGCAGTTCATTTTGATCGTCTTAACAAGAATGCGGGCAGCAAGGGGGGATTCGGCTCCCGGTGCATTGCTTGAATTGGTATGGTGGAAGAAAAATATTGCACATATTCGACGTTCTTCATATACGTGAGCGTAAAGAACTCCGCTTATCTTTTTGCTGCTGTTGATGATACTTGGAATGGGGAAACATATACAAGAAAACCATCTAGGCGTTATCGATAAACGCGCCAGTTAGCTACCTCGTATCTAACCTGCGTATATGCAATGACATTCCGTGCCGCCTATATTTACTCTTCCTCTATATAGTCTTCTTTGTGGGAGTTTATGGATACCACTCCAAAACTATTTTTGTTCTTTGACACGAAACCAATCATCATGCAGGGAGAGTAAGTTGCTCCCCATCAATCCTCAAACAAAACAGATAATGCAACATTGGAACTACAAGGGGGATGACTCAACTACCTCTATGTAGTTTGACGTAGTTGGAAGTTATTGTGATGAAATTCGACAAATTTTCTATTGGCCAATTAATGCTTTAATTTTCTACTTGTTCACAGTAGAGTCAAAAACAGTTCTCTAACCAACACGAATTATCTTATAGTCGCTCCCACTCTAGGTTTGGCGATTGCTTGTGATAATTTACCTTTCCCTATCCATGTTTCTTGCTGTTTTCTTTTGTCGTACATGTCGTAGTTTCATTCCATTTTAGTAGTGAACGACAAATCGAGATTAAATTTATTATGTATTTTCATAAAAGTTAATTAAATCCGAGTATTTATTTCCTTATTCTCCAACATGTCTCCTTTTAGTTCAATCGACACTTCTCGCATCCATTCATCTATATTTCTATATAGATACGGAAGGAATGCGAAAAGCACCCAATCACAGACGAAAATGGCCAGAGAAAGTACACCCCAAACAAGAAAAGAACGTGAAAGAAGAGATGAATAAGAAGGCCTAGGACATAGAAAACCTAGCACCGCTCGTTTCTGGGAGTCTGTGTGCGAGCCCGCAGCCATCGATATTCAAAAGTCGCAGCGCCTCGCTCTACCTGGTAACCAATCTTCACGAGCCGCTTCATAACGACGGAAAACTGACAACCCCTTCAACTCCCCCCTCCCCTTTTGTGTGTTATAGGTTTTCCATGCCAATTGGATGGAGCATATTTCACCGTAAGTGCTCTAAATTCTCCTCACCTGCCTGGTATTGAACTCAACCCAGGTCCTTGGATACGCTGTATGCCAACGAATTTTCAAGATCACACCTAATTATCTTACTCCACTCGCTCGATTGATAGACGAATGAGGCCACTCCAAAGCATCAATACTGTCAAATTCAAAAGTATGGACTTGCAACCTGATATCTGTGAACAAGTTGCCTTGTTCCTTGCCACCACGAAGCTCCTTACACCACCAGAGGGACCTTAAACTTTGGCTAATACAAACGACATCAGACACATATTTAAAGAATATTTCGACGAATTTTACCTTTTTGATCAGAAGGAATTTGAAACTATTTGCTCCTAAATTCAGAGCGACCATTTTCACTACCTTGTCCAAAGAAGTAAAGGTTGGATATATAAATACATATAAAATGTCCCCACTACTAACTTAGCTAAAATCTCAGATACTATTGTCAGTGCAGTTGCCATTGATCCTTAATTGAGGAATGGAGTGCCAGCCACGTTTGCAGACCATGGTTGTCGGATTGAAGAAATTTGCACTCTTCCTCCACTGTTCTGAGGCAACCCACTAATCGACCATCCTGAGAAAGTACACTTTATTGCATCCACGATGGAGTTTTCGCCTTTTTTAATGTCTGTTGTATCCATTGTTACTTCCTCCTTCTCATCAACACATCCTTGGATATATGACTCATAAAACGAAAACGTTCTTCATTCGAAATTATGTAGTACCCTCCACATCCGGAGTGGAAAACGTCACCGATAACAAGAAAAAATCATATCAATGACAATGATGGAGCCCTGGACTGCAAATTTTTCTGAGATTCTACATCCGTGTGACACGTGACATTTTCCGTCATTATATCTTCTTTTTCTTCAGCCTTTGTCCCGTTCACAAGCCGGGTCGGCTCGTCATGATCGGTTTCACCATTCGGCTCTATCAAATACCTGATCTGGATGCAATCTCGAAGCTTTTAAATCCCCATCCAGCGTATCAAGCCACCGTTGTTTCGGCCTGCCTTTTGGTCGTCTACCATCGACTTCGATGTTCAGACCAATATTGGCAAGTGAATTCTCGTTAACGCGAATTGCAGATGTGGTGGGAAAGCGCTTCTTTGATGAACACCATACAGTGCCACCGGAGGGAATGAAGTGTTTCCTGAGTTCCATTGTCTAACCAAACTTAACCCTAGATTGTCCAGCCTACAGCCCTTGCTCAAGTTGACGAAAGCCAGTTTTGGCCCTCGATCTCATTATCGAGGAAGGGCCCACATTCCAGAAACACACGTTTCCGTATGTAATAGCCGAAGCTCGTAACCAATAAGTCCCTTCTTATCCGAGGAGTGAATAATGTTTCGTTTGCAAGAAAGTTTCAGAATATGCAGGTTGACAGCCGACAAATTTCTATCCTTTTTAGTCGCGTTTTATAAGAAACAGGAGGCATTTTGAGCGAATTCGCAATCCCCAGCCCCAAAGAAGAGGCCTTACTTCAGTAGGGTATACCATGTATTGAATTAGCACGGCCATATCATCTGCACAGAGGAGAAACAGGACAAGGTTCTCAAAAAAATAATTTGAAATTTCTGCAAGCAATCGGTCCTAATCTAAGTGACACAAAATAGGCGAACATTGTGACTTCATAGAATATTGTTCTTACAATACTAACTAACCACCACCTAACGAACAAAATACCTTTATCCTGTTAGGTGAGGAACAATGAAAGGAATATCCATAAATTTAAAAAGGTGCTTCTCGAAAACATATCTTGCTGATGTGCCATTGATTAGATGTGCATTAAGTAAATCGTTTTAAGGACCAATTGAGGAGCTTCAATCTAACCTCGTACTGGTACAACAATCTCCATATTGACAGTCAAGAAAACCCTACCTAGATCAGCGAGGGCTGATCTTGACCAATTTCAATTGAGACGATATTTTCGCCACAACTCGCACTTGTCTCAAATGGACCTTCACATCCAAAATAAGCATCTAGCGTGTAACGGATGCTGGGGACAGGGAGTCTAAGAGGACCAACCAAGATGTCCGAACATTCCGTTGGAAGCCATTTGAATATTCCACCGGGAGACTTTCGAGTGTTCCGCCGGGAGGCATTCTCGCAGCAAAGCCTGTATATTTGGCTGGTCCGTTGAGACTTGTGAGGACGAAAAAACGACGATGGAGAACAGGGATACTTATCTCAATACGTAACCGAGGCATGCGATGTTATTATACCGAACTGGCTTTCTAGCTGAAACCCAACTTAGGAGCCGTTAACTGTATCGTACCTCCGAATAAAGAGATTTTGTCGAAGGAGAAGAAGGAGATCGGATCACTAGGAGATGAAGAAGAAATACCAGCATTTCCAAAGCAACTTCCGAAAGTGGCCCATACAGATGATGCAAGCGGACGAAATACTACCGGAAACTAGTGAAGATGAACCCGTACCAACAAAGGTGTTATGAATAAATTACATCCCATCCCAAGTGACTTGTTCATTGCACGAAAGCTATAATTTTTGGGAAGGTATTCAGGATATTGACAGCGCAGGCAATAAGGTAAGTTCCCTTCTTTTCTACGAATTCCATTCTTTTCAAAGATTATATATTAAAGGATTTTTTATTTAGTTTTTTTTCCATCCATCCTCCATATTCTCCTCCTCGCATATTCTCTTGAAACTTGTCCCTAAAATCACAACAAAGTTTCAAGCTTCGATAGCGAATTTCCAACTTATAATTTGATGATAGGCGTTTTGCTTCTATTCATAATAAAGTAAAGGACAGAGAACTATTGCGATAGTACGCTCTCAACTTATCAACAAAATTCGATTTTCTCACTACTTAAATTAAACTTATCGACATAACGCAGTGCCTCCTCGAAGAGGGAGATGGTCTAGCAGGTGTTATCATGAGACCAACTTCCTGCACTTTGCAAATAGAGGAGTTGGCATCAGAAAGCGCTCCTGCAGAAAGGCAGATTGACCGGTCCGATGGGACTATTGAGGAAGTTACCCGAAAGGAACGATGTTGGAAAAGGTCGAAAACTTGCCTCAGCATATAAACGATGCGTGCAACGCTACTATGCCGTTATAAAAATATTGATAAGAATTAATAAAGAAATCAAGACGTTGAAGTTGCCCTGCTTTCAAGCAAAAAGACTTCTAAAGGCCTTGCCTAGCTCTATTATTAGAAGCTAAGGGAAAATCACACGAATTGTCAGTCACCTTAGCGAGGTATACGAATGAGTAAATGAAAATACTACAGAGAACTGTAGACAACAAGAAGGGCCCGAAATTGGATGAATTCAGAACAAAGCTCTCAAGTTAGCTGTTAAAGTCGGGGCCATCTTGTCTATGTTATTTTTGCATAATGGAGAGTTTGTTCTCCGTCCAGTGACGGATGCCAGAGTATAAATCGTAAAACGTCGGTATGATCAAATTCTCAAGTTAACGAGAGTAAACTGCTGACATTGGAAGCATTACATTGATGCCGTCTTTGAGAGCAACAAACAAGGGCCTAGAAAGAATAACGACACATGGCAACAGCTAAAACCATCTCACGTGAGAATTGGATTGTGGATTCAAGGTAGTTGGCAGTAGGCAGTATGGTAACTGTGGATGGCATCTTGAAATATTGCCAGCAATTTTCGTTCCCTCTGGGTTTACAATAAGTGGAAGTTCCTTGCAGTTTCTGTTTAATCATCTCAATTGACAAGGACTCATTCCTATATTTCGTGGAAAACTAAGGAGCATAGGATTTTTTAAAGACATTCCAAGAAGATACGGACATACGCTTTGTCCTTTCTGCCACCTTATCGACAAAATTCGATTTTCTCACTACTTAAATTAAACTTATTTCCTAGTTCAACAAATGCAACAGAAACTTACCCCAATTATAATAAAGTTTAATAACCTATCAATACTAGTACTTTTAAATTGCGTTTTCCCCGAGTTTTGCATTAGTTTTGTATCTTTTCCAGCAAATATAACAACACCATAGCACCATTGTGTATTTCGTAGAATGCATCCACGTAACAGAATTTTATCGTTGTCCAACGAGAATCGTGCCCCATTCCATATAAGAGTTCCTGTAAGGAAAGAGAAAAAGCGAAATGAAGCAATTAGTAAACAATCCATGGTGGATGAAAATGAATTTTCTGCTGTGATTAACAGAAAAAATAGATATTTAACATGCAAATTTGACGGAACCTGCGGATTGAATTTAAGTGCTGACTCGGAAGAGCTTGCTGAAATCAACGACGCAACAAGTGGTACTCGTATGGGGCCCTATCGAATAAGATAGCCTTTTTGGATTTAAGTTTACAACAAGATGGGAAACCCGAAGCTGGACACTTCAGGTATGAAAGGTGTTGTGTATCTCTTGCGCATTTGCCCCATTAGTGCGCAGCACGTAATAAATGCATATATTATGTGAGAGCATCCATTTTCGGGTGATATTGACATTGATAGTCTTGAAATTGCAAAGATGCGAAAACTTGGCAGGATCATGGTTTCTCTAGGATGAACTTAAGGGGGGTTTTGTAGCCAATTACTAAAAATTATAATAATATGCTATTATTAACTTTATTTGAACAGATATCAATATGGTATGTATTTCGGACCCTAGGAACCATCGATTGGGTAGTTTCTGAGAATGGGTCCGCTAAGAAATCTTCACTTTCGACCCCTCCCACTCCCCGCCTTTCCAACAAATTCAAAACTAAGACCGGCATCGAAAAATATTAATCAATATCTTTCATTTGACACCCAACATGACTACATTTGTTAAAAAAAAATACACCCCCCTTTTGCATGTATGGAGACCCCCCCCCCCCCCTAAATTCGACGTAAAAGGATGTAACTCACTGTATGCGTGAGTGTTTACAGTTCCCATCTTTCCACCAAATTTGGTGTCAATCGCTACAACAGTCTTCGAGAAAAATGTGCATGACGGATGGACAGACAGACCCTTCCGGAGGAAGCCACGGTGGTGGGCTACGCCGACGATATAGCGCTGGTTGTGGTCGCAAAGCACCTCGACGATGCTGAGATATACTCATGCGAAGCAATCAATGCTGTTAAGGGTTGACTAGAGAGTTCTGATCTGACACTTGCAGAGGAAAAAAACGGAAGCGCCGTAAAAGATATTTTGCCCGTATTCGAATTGGGAATCATATCATCACTTCTAAGCCTGCCATCAAATACTTGGGAATGATGATAGATTGGAAGCTTAGCTATAAGCAACACTAGCAGTATGTTTACGACAAAGCATCCATTGCAAGTGTGGCCTTGGCAATTATGATGCCGAACGTGGGAGGGCCACGGCATACTTCCAGGTTGCTTATAGCTAGGGTAGTGTGTTCGGGAAAGGCATTGCAGGTTGTATTCAACGCTAACAAACTGAGTTTAGTCTACAGAAAAACAACCCTAAGGGTGTGCTCGGCATTCAGGACTGTCTCAGATGATATAGCATTCGTCATCTTTGGAAAAATGTCCATTGACATCTTGGCAGATGAAATGACGAATATATATAATGCGAAGTCTATCTCTCCTTTATCACAGGCGAAGAATGTCGAAAGGGAGAGATGTCTACATAGATGGCAACAGCGTTGGAAACTCTCTTGAAAGGGACGGTGGACACACAGGTTCATCTCTGCCATCAAGGAGTGGTTGGAGAGACGGCATGATGAGATTGATTATAATCTTACTCAGCTCCTCACTGGGCATGAAGGATAGCGCCAGTACCTGTTCAGGTTTAAACTAGATACCTCACCCGATTGTCCAAACTGCGATGGAATTCCAGAAGATCCAGAGCATGTATTCTCCCACTGTCCAAAGTTTGTGGAGGAAAGAAAGGACCTAGAGGAGACTCTAGAAGATGTGCTCGTACTAGAGAATCTGGTGCGAAGAATGTTAGCATGCTAGGAAGACTGGGATGCGATCAACTCCATGGTCGTATCTATCCAGAACAAACTGCGAAAGGCAGAGGAGACTCGAAAAGCGCGGTTACGTATGCCGCGTAGAGACGAAAGGGGTACGCCACACGGTACTCAAGAAACGAATGCTCAACTTCTGGTGGAATGCCGAAGTCGAAGAACTTCGTAAAGTTTGCCTTAAAGCCAGAAGACACAGCCAACGTAGCAGAAATTGGCCTAACTCCGATATAAGAAGGCGAGGAAAGAATTGCAAGCAGCCATCTCTAGAAGTAAAACTGAATATTTTAAGAGGTTATGCAAGAAAGCGGACTTCGACCCATGGGGAGGTGCATACAAGGCAGTTATGGCATCAATTAAAGGTAAATGCTCACTGCCGACCACCAACCCTGATTTGCTGCGGGATATGATTAGCACTCTCAAGTGAACCGAACCTACCCACTGTCCAGATAGATCCCGGTGAAATTCTCGAGGTAACCACTGAAGAATTCCTGGAAGCCGCGAAGAAGGTTGCCGAAAATAAAGCCCCAGGTTTAGACGGTATTCTGAGTAAAGCACTGACAGTGGCCGTCGAAACAGTTACAAGGTGGTTCGCTGAAACATTTACGACGTGCCTCATAGATGGGATTTTCCTGGAAGAGTGGAGGAAACAGAAGCTTGTGCTTATCCCGAACCCAAATAAACCTTTGGGTGATCCTTCGTCTTATAGGCCTATATGCCTGCTAAACGGCATCGGCAAACTTTTCGAACGAGTCATCTTCAATAGGCTTGTACCAACCATAGAAAAGGAGGGTAGTCTCTCAGACAGGCAGTTCGGATTCCGAAAGGGATGTCAATGCTATCAGCACGATAACGAAAATTGCGAAAAAAGCAATGGAGGCCAATAAATCTTTAATACGGCAAATTGGAGCAAAATAATTGCGGCTTTAGCGAAATTAGGCGTTCCTAAATACCTGGTGGACATAGTCATGGAATTTCTCCTGGAGAGGATATTGTGTTACGATTCAGACGATGGACCTAACACGTATACAACAACTTGCGGGGTTCCACAAGGATCAGTCCTCGGTTCTCTCCTGTAGATAATAATTTATGACGGAATTTTAAAGTTGCAACTACCCAAAGGAGTGACAATCATTGGCTTCGCAGATGATATCGGAGCGACTATCGTGGCACAAGATATTGATGAGATTGAGGTACGCACAAACGAGGCAATTTTTTAAATCAGGTCTTGGCTAGGGGAAGATAGTTTTACACTCGCGGAGCATACGCAACGAAGTAGTTTTGTTTACCAAGCGAAGGAAGCAAATGTCGATAAAGATGAGGACTGGTGAACACATCATACAGTCGCAGCCAACGACTGAAAGACTGAAATTGAAGTTCAATTTTGAAAATTTAGCAACCAAAGCTTCCGGAGTGGCTACATTGTTAGCAAAAATGTTACCAAATATAGGTGGCACTAGGCAAAGCTTTTGACTCCTGATCTCGAGTGTCAGCTCCATCTTGCTTTATGCGGCTCAAGTCTGGGCACTGTCTTTGAAGTTGGAAGAAGGAAAATCGCTGTTCCATACCGAGTGTGTGCATTGCTTACCGTACTACATCAGACGAGGCAGCTTGTGTGATAGCAGACATGATCCCCATCGATAACTTGGCGAACGAGAGCGACGTCTCTATGACCCATCATATACAATCGGCGAGTCCCATACTTATCGTTGGTAATTGGCATCTTGGAATCGCAAAAAAGATGGGATCATTCACTTAAAGGACGCTGGACATACAGAAATATTCCAGATGTCTCTAAATGGATCAAACGAAGGCATGGTGAGGTTAGTTACCACCTAACTCAATTCCTAAGCGGACACGGAGGGTACTGTGCTTACCTTTATCGCTTCGGGTGTGACGACTCCCCATATTGCCCGAGATGCGTGATGATTCCGGAGGATGCGACCGCGGATCGCCGCATACAGAGCGGAGGCAGAAATTGACTCCGGGGCACTGCTGAGGAGGGAGGAGCTTCGGAAGAAAGTTTCAAATAACGACAGGAGCCACCGTTCATTACTGATCCTGCCCCGCAAAGTAACACCGAAATGGCAGTCCCGCGGGGTAAGCGAAGGAGGAGGAGGTGGTTTTAGTGAGTAAAAGTCTCACATAACAGTATGGTAGGAGCCATCGGTGGGTTTCGAGCTTTCCACCACACCAAAAAAGACAGTCAGAGGTTTTGTTTTACCCAAAACCTTAAAAAATGATGTGAGAAACTCAAGAAGGATAGTTTTCCGGCATAGCGAACATATCTCACTTTCTGGGAGAACGATTATTGCCAACCGTCCACCCCGAATTGTTGAGGTAACTGGGTGACGGATCATGTTTCCTTCTTCATTGAAAAGAATCTAAGGAATTTTGTCAATGCTTCTCTTCCCATTCTTATAAATTATCTTTCAATGCGCGATTTAGATCGAATAATTCACCAAAATTATATTTTCCAGATAAAAGATAGACATCTTGGGCTATTTATGTTGCATCTTGAAGTTGACATTTGACATAAACCCTGTTGGGCACAGCACGTCAAATACACCAATGCGCCATTGTTGAGGTTTTTTCGGCGTCCGCAGGGCTTTCTGAAAAGCTTGCACTCCCCCTCCACTGTTCTGCATCATGTAATTCTAGGACGATTCCCTCGGGGGCAATTTTGAGAGCGAATATAATTGCAAGATAGAGTTTACAACGCATGAGCAATTCTGTTCAGCCTCAGCCCCTTTCGGACCCACTTGAATTGCAATGGGAACTACATGGAGAATTTTAAAATCCTTCAACGTTTAAGACAAAAATTAAAGCTTTTCGCGTGTTGATGATTAAAAGTACCTTTCAAGGTCGAGGTCAATTCAAATGACATCCACACTCTATTTTTCTGTAAACGCCAAACGTAATCAAATGACAAAAGAACCATAAAATATTCTTACCTTCAAATTTATTTAATAAATTATTCGGTCGTTCACAAATAATTTCACCGTTGAATTTCCACAGTAAATCATCTCGTTGACCCATCTCAGCAGTTTCCGGCAAACATTGTTTACATTTTAAATTCGTCTCACCATCTAGCTCGGCCGTTTCGATGAAACATAGACCATTTGGTTCACTTGTTGATAGTAGTAAAATGTCGGCAGCAACAAATTGATTATTATCCATACGAATAACGTCACCGACCTGCGTACCGAAAGTGATAATAAAAATTGAATGAATGTAGTAATGGAGTATAATTAACAGATTTATAAGTGCGATAGCACTAAATTGAGGTAGAATTTAAATGTGGAATTGGAGAGGATTGATGGCTTTATCAACATTTTGTGGAAGAATGTGAGGCATTTATAGATTTTCAAGGAAATTCCGCACAACCCACAAAGCTGAGTAGGCATAGACCGATATTTACATGCTTAATTTGGAGGAGATTAATGGTTCATCTTAATTAAATGAAGAGATACAAAAAATTCTGGTCCCTGATAACATGCAGTAAAAAGGCTGTTCCTTTGGCTCAGTTATCATATAGACTAATTTGTTACTCAATATTTCAGGATTCAATATACGAATTGATCAATCAGAAGAATTTGCACCGATCAAGAGAACAACTGGTTCCCGAAATACGGTGTACGCTGAACAAAAAGTTTTCCACCTTAAAAGGAGAACATTTTCAATGTTTATCTAGTCTTTTGGATAAGTACAAAATATACAGTCCAGTGGACCAGAAAAATGATTAGAGCCGTTTGCTTTGGAGATCGAATCTAGGCTCAGTCAGGAGTGATTCTAATTTCAGAACGGAGATAAAAAATTTTGCACCCTTAGAAGCGGACAGTTACTCAGAGTGTGCGATGTCCACGTAAATTTGGGTTTTGTGGTGGACAAGGACAATACTTTCCACTACTTCAGTCATGCGATTGGGGAGCGACGTCCCTACGTACTCGAGGAGGGCGAACAGACCCGAGTCCGCAAGAGAGTCATCTGAAGTGGCTTTTGCCAGTAAGTCTCATCGGAGCTTACGCTCAGTTTATATCAGTACCGCTGTGCTAGCCACGGCGGGGCTCTGATTATGGTATTCGAAGAGGACCGTGGGATTATGCAGACACGACAGGTATACACGTTAAACCCCCAGGACCATCATATCTACTTTACTGCAGCCAATTACTTCCGCTTTATGGTATCTATCTCAGTAAGTAAAGGTAGAGGACCATCCAGTTTTACGTCAATTTTTTTTACTGTGTCTGAACTATGCACTCATGTGTCATAAATGAAAAATTTAGTTATTCTTAAGCAAGAATACTGTTCAGGCTATTTGCACCACCCTATCTATATAGTATGGTGATTTCAAAAGCAAGCAAAAGAGGAGGGTTTTAGGCAACATATCTATCAAAAATTTATAGTGATTCAAAGAAAGTTCAGCTTAAGGCTCAGAATATCTGGAATAACTACACCATCCTGGCTAGTCTTACCACTCTGACAAGCATGTTAAGAGAACATACCAGGTCACTTCCATCCCGATTGGAGTTTGCTTGAGGGCTCAAACACTAGTCATTAAAAACAACGCTCCAAATAAACACTATTTTCTTCAACTTCTGGCTCATCAAAGCGTTTACTCCAACGGTAGATAAAGACGCAACAATGAAGATAATTTTAGTAGCCACGTGGAGCGGCTTTATGGTTCGCTGCACCAGCATGAAATTAAAATATTACTTAGTGAATTCAACGTCAAACTCGGTAATACATCGGTTGTTAGGTCGACATGCTTCGTACTGCTTCGAATATATAAAAGCACTTGAGCACTTAAGGGGTTTGGTAGTTGAATGCATTTACGTACAGTATTAGACTCCCGCAACGGTACGTCGTCGAACTACCAACTAAACATCTCCCCATCGTCAGAGAGCTAGCCAGGAATCGTTACATTACTTCAGGTTAGCCCCAGAACTCTCCCACCTTGGGGAGCCTTCAAATCAGAGAATTTCTTTCACCAACAGAGGGGAGAGGAGGAAGGGAACTGCCAGTTCAAGGAACCCCATGGCATCTGGCTCCTCCACCGGTCGGCCTCTATCTTCTTTGCAATGAGAAGGACCCGAATGTAATGTGCAACACGGCGCCAACTGTTAGCGCTCCTCAGCATCTCCTCGACAATGCTGTCGAGAGGAGATCCCCTCTGTTAAAATAGAGCTACTGACGAATCCCACCTCACCGTCCACAAAAAAAGGTGTGATGGGTGCCGTCCACAACTCCATTGCAAAACACACTATCCGCAGCTCGTCCCTTTCTAATTTTGTGCAGCTAAGACTGAAAACCTCCATGTCCACTTAAGAACTGGGTAAGGAAGTAGTCAGTCTCACCATGCTTCCAATTCAGCTACCTAAGTTGTCAATGAGCCATGCCAAGAGAGTTGCCACTCATGTAGGGTGCATTACCGTTTTTCACTAGCAACCTTGGCTCTTACCCTTGCGCTTGTATATGGCTTTACGCTCCTTAGAAAGAAGGGCAACAGGGATCACTCCGCGGTCGCCATCACGGACGGTTCAGAGACAGTGCGATACGCAGACGCCACCCCGAAAGCTCCCTGTATCTGTACTTGCGCGAGACACTTACGATATATCTCCTTGCTAAAAGCGTCAGCCCACACCTTTACGACTGCATTCAACTCATCAAGAGACGTCGCCTGCTAGACGTAGAACCCCCAATATTTGTCATTAGTCTACTTAGCGCCGAAACTCCGGCTGCAGCCTTGTTACGCTGCTTCTTTGATTTGCTCAAAAAAGCTCATCTTTGAGTCAAGAGTCAACCGTTTACCGTACTTTACCGTTGGTTTTGACTCGATTATCGACTCGCCGAACGATATGGGACGCATGGTCGAAATTCTCTTTTTAGTCAGGATGACTACTTCGTTTTTTTTTTCCAGTGCAAAGTTGAAACCATGGGTAGTCATCCATCCGCTTATCCGTTGCATTAATATGCCAAGTCTGTTCTGTGCCTGTTCGACAGTATGTGTCCAGCAACAAGCGCAGCGACATCATCTGCATAACCGACCAGACGCGACTCTTCTGGCATGTCGAGTTTAAGTAGACTATCATAGGAAGCGTTTCAGAGATCCGGCCCTAGGATAGATCCCTACGCTACCCCCGACGTGACCTTCATCCTCATCTGATCCTCTAGCGTTTCATAGAGCAGATAGTCCCTCAATATCCATAAGAGATAGTTCGGCACGTGGAAAGTACTTTCTATTGTGCTTAGAATGTCTTTCCATCTTACGGAATAAAAGGCGTTTCTGACATCAAGCGTTACGAGGAGCACTATCCATCGAGCTCGTCGGCTATGTGCCTCCACTCGACGAATGGCATCCACGACTTGCATGACAGCATCAACTGTGGATCTCCCTGTTCCAAAATATAGTTGCTTACATGTGAGAAGAGGGAACCTTTTGACGAGAGTCTGCGGAGTATTTTTAATAACTTTGTGACGAAGAACATCAGATGCGCATTTGACTAACTAGCCTCTGCACAGACGAGGATGGCAGCACAATTGGTGGGAGTGAAATGGTAAACGTATTACTTCTTGGAACCCCTAGACCGCTCCCGCTTGGGTTTTCGTCAAACTTTTCAAAATTATACATTATATGATTACTTATAGCCGCACCGTACCGTACCGTTTGTACTTCTAGCATGCACTTAAGGGGGGTGTTCGATTAAATTTTTAAAATATGGTAATATACTATTTATAACTTTATTTAAACAGATATCGAAAGGGAATGTATTTTCAGGCCTAGATTTCGTATTGATATACCAGTGCGATTATTTTCAAATTTTTCGATTGGATAGGTTCCAAGGATGAGGCCTGTTACAATTTTTGAGGAACGCATTTTGAGCCCTCACTTCCCTATGTTTCACCTGATATCCAAAGTATCATCCGTTTCGAAAAGTACTAATTGAGTCCTTTCATTTGATACCATATTCTATGAAAAAATATACACTCCCCTTTCAAATATATAGGGAGCCCCTCTTAAACACAGTGCAAAATGAATGTAAAGGAATTCACAGACCACGCGATCTCACCAAATTTCGTGACAATTGGTTTAGCTATTTCCAAGTAAATAGGATATTATAGACAGACAGACAAAATCGATTATAATAAGTTTTGGTTTCACACAAAACTTTAAAAAGCGGCTAACTGGTGTGCGGAGACTACAGAGGTATCACGCTACTATGAACTTCCAGAGAGCCTTATGCTGAAAACCTAATTGGCAAATAGTAAGGCGGCTCAGGCTCAAGTACGTTTTCAAAATACGCTGACTTATTTGTCACACAAAAAGGGTTAAAAGACAGTCAAAAAACTCAACATTAACTTCAAAAGGAAGCTATTATTTAAGTCCGATCAGATAGTAGCCCACGCTGGCGACATTAGTATTTTGTCCCGACCTTTTCTCGGTGTGAAAGAGACGCTGGCAGGTCTTGATATGACAGCAAATGAAATCACACTTAAGGTAAATGCAAACAAAACGAAGGTTATGATGTGGACCAGAAGAAGGACGCGATTTCGACAGAAGATTATTATGGATACCCAGGAAGACGAAGCTGTTCATCTACAGGGTCATCAGACCTAAGCATACAATGGAACTCGTTTGAAATGGCTGCGATTCGGGATTCCTACCCCTTGGTTATGGCAGAGATGTTAGATAGACCTCGCATCCACTGGTGGAAATGCTGAGTCTGCACTCAGTATAAATCTGTATCATGGTGCTAGTTACGACGGGACTCTGATTGTGATCTCCAAATCAATCTGTATACGAAGAGGATAATGGGATTATATTCACACGGCAAGTATTCACGCCGAACCCTTTGGACCTTCATCAAACCTGTGCCACTTTGCCACGGAACTTAACTCAGGCAACAATAAAAATACTGAATGGCTTTGCATATTAGGACCTAGATAGATAGGACGTAAATATTGGTAACAGTTAGTTATGCTAATTCTGTGATGAGCCAGGAGTATTGATCAAGATAGAATGACAAGACTGCAGTAGACTTGCTATATACAGCATATGGGTGACAGCAGAATACAAAATAGGGTACTCAAGGGGAAAATTGAAGAAAGGCAAGTTAAAATGCCGAGGAAAAGCTAGGAAGCCGCAGTCGACGTCGATGATGAAACACTATTAGGCGTAAGAAATTAAAGGAACCCGCGGTCCCTGGACCCAGATAGCTGGAGGCAATTATTGAAGGAAACCAAAGTCCGAAATAGGGTGCAGTGCCGCAAAAAGGAAATATCATACCTCCATCCTCTGGTAAATGTGTTTAGAAGATTTTCAATCCTTTTAGAAGTAGGTTATTCTTCGCCATCACGACGAAAAACTAGCGCCATTCAATGTACCTCTCAGAGCAGGAACTAAATGATGGTACCAAGTTGCAAGGACATCATTCTAATACCGGGCGCTTTTATCTCGCTCGGTAATGAAATGGTAGAACCTTGTAAATTTAGCAAGGAGCAAGTACACGAAAACATATGGATCATTATAAGAGGTTTTCAGTTGGCACATGAGGAGGCCTAAAGGCGTTGAGTGGAAAAATGAACTAGATGACAAAAGTGACGGCTACTCAAGTGACAGAAATGAAATTGGAGCAGCTAGAATCTAAAAACACTGCAGGAAGCATTGAACGAATCTATTGGACAACAAACTCAAAAAGAAAAACAAAAGAGCTACAATTACAAAAAAAATTGGCTGAAAATGTTCGCCAAGGGTCAACCGCCTTAGAATCTCGGAAGGGGAATGGACTTCAAAAGGAGAACCTGGGGACAAGATAGCCTCGAAGAACCAATAGAATACGACCGACATGATCATTCTCGCCGAACGAGGGGAAAAGGAGGAGGTAACTTATGTGTCCATTTTGCAAAAAGTTAATGCAGTTCCATACATCGTCAACCTTAGAGGAAACGTCAGCCTTATTAGGAGATCTTATGTTGAAAGTCCGGTAGGTAACCATCCTCATATTACGTGAAGCAGAAGATGTCCGGTTCTGAAGGTTTTTGGACCCTGGGATAGATAAATGTAGAAATTTGAATGGGGGCCGCAAAATTTTTGCGAGTTCCGGGGTCTTCATGACCCTGGCTGTCAGTGCCAGTTTTTAGTGTCAATTATGAAACTTTATCCAATTCAATGGAGGAATATGACCAAATTTCGTTTTCAAATCAGAAGTTTTGCGACGAACGAGTGAATTACTTTATCTATGGTGAAAAAGAGTGAAAAATGATGGTATGGGTGGTTAGCGTTCTATGCTTCATCAGGTATGGGCGGATATAAATTCATCTCCAATTAAAATTGTAATTTTAATCAATAGAGTTTATACGCATGCTAGCAGTTTACTCACCTGTACACCTGACCATTTTTCATTAACTAGTTTTCCATTTCGAAAAGTTTTTGATTTTCTATTATTCACTTGAGAATCGGACACATGACGTTGCTGCGGAAGAAAAAAAGAAAAATATATGAATCGATAGTGAATGGGAATAAATTAGTTTTAATTCAACCAAATGATTTCATTGGAAGACATTTATGTACATATCAAACTAAATAAGAACTGGCAATCTTTATGACTCTGAGTTGCGCAGAAGGACCTACAGAGCAACTTTAAATTTTTTGTTAGATTGATTCAAAATTCTCTAATTCTAGTCCTTTTTCTCAATTGTATTATTCACGGATGTATAATGTTTTTGGGGAGTGTGGTTTGAAATGGACAGTGATTAGTGGTTTGGAGGAATGCGAGGACAGTAGGCTCGGCGAGATTTTAACGTTGATAAAGGGCAAATATCGAAATCAAGACAAGAAATGTTGGCTTTTCAATTCTGAGATAATCGAAATTTAGCCAAAACGAGTTACCAATTATCAGAAACCTCTATTGCTTGCTTATCTCCTGTTCACTCCTTTGGGGAGTATAGGGCATCCACACAGTCAGATTATGCTTCAGTCTCATTGTCATCACACTTAATGCTGTGCAATTATTATGCTCACAGTGACGAAAACAAACTTCAACGACGACTGGAACCCGAATCCAGGGCAAAGAGATCGTCAGGCCAGTACCCGAACCCTCCTTTGCTACCATAAATCTCATAAAAGAGTCTTCCATTGGGATTAAAAAATAATTCTTCAATGAAGGGATCACAGAATAACCATGTGACCGTACTTTTTTGTTTAGGGCTTGAGGGGTCCTAAGTCCCCATCCATTGATGTCGCACCGGCCCAAACAAAGAGTCACCGACTCTCACTTTTTTGGTCCAGGGAGCCGCCTTTTCGGGCTCATCATCGAAATATAAAAAATCAAGAGGCAATGAAGACAGCTTACGGTTTCGTCCCAGGGTAGAGGCAACTCCTCAGACGCTGCCCCACTGTCTGTCCACTCCTTTATATAATTGACTTTCTCACTAACGCCAAGGCCCAGACATAAGACAGGTAGAGCAAAATCGAGCTAAAAACTCCTGAGATAAGAGACCACAATTTTGCCCTGGACCAGGTATATTTGGCAACTTAGTTACCAGCGATGTAATAACTCCAGGTGAATTTGTTACTTGTTTGAAATTGAGTTTCTGGTCAAATATGACATTCATATATTTGGGCATTGGTTGCGAATATATGCTTTGCCCGCTAATCCTGATCTTTATGGAGGTTTTTTTTCTTCAGTTCGTTATTAGAACTAACTTAGTTTTATGCCCTGTCAGCGCAAGACCAGGGTTCCGAAGGCAGGATCTCAATGTCCTTAATACGTTGTGCCTGCAAAGCGAAAAATGGTCACCCCTTTAGGGTCAAAATGTATTCATATATTATTATTTACAGAAGATAATCGAGGACCTAGCCTTGTGGGACCCTGGTCTCGCACGTTTTAGGTCCAGCGCCTGAATCATATCACAACAACCTCACCAGGAGGAATTCAGTAGTGATACGCATCAAATATTTAGGAGCGCCTTATTGCACTTAAGTTATTTTGCTCCAACTCGCAGAATTAAGGGTAAGTAAGAGGGGCCAACAAATCAAGATTTGTTGGCCCCCATTGTCATTAACACCCTGATTACATTGACATTCGGAATCTAAACTATATAAACTTCCTCCTTTTCTGTGTTCGATCTATGCCTGTTGTAAATTATCCTTGGCCTTATTTGGCTCCAGAATTAGCGCTAGGTTCATTTGAAAGAAGGAAGTGGGCTTTCAAGCACATTGTAAACTTTTGAACGAACTAATTTCAATTTGGCTTGGTGGGCACGAACGGAGCATTAGTTGGGATGCCATCTAAATTTGGGGTAATCTTCTTCACAGGTTCAAGGACAGGAATTTCGTCGGGGTTTACGAGTAGTTGGTAGGATTTCTTCACTTCGAACTTGTGGCAAAAAAGTGGTAATAATACCCTGCAGGAAATGAGAGTTGGGATTGACGGTGAGAGTTTACCCTGGTTTAGTGGCTTGAACACTTTGTAAGCACCAAACCCCCCCCCCCCCACACATAGGTCTAATTTCGCTCTCTTGCATAGCCTCTTGAGGTGACCAGGTTTACTTTTCGAAATGAGAGTGCAAATCTTTAATTCGGACCGGAGTTCGGATCCCACTGCATTGGCTACATCTGGTTTAAGACAGACTGGGGGGAGGGGGGTTGTTTGTTATTTGTTGGATGCAGTGCGACGTGGCACAGAAGCGTCACCTGCTTTTTAAGGTTTTGTGTGAAACAAAACCTTATTAGAATCGATTCGATGTCTGTCTGTCCGTCTGTCTGTCTGTCTGTCCGTCTGTCTGTCTGTCTGTCTGCCTGTCTGTCACAGCCGATTTATTCAGAAACGGCTGAACCGATTGTCACGAAAATTGGTAGGAGTATGTGATCTGCCGTTCCCTTTACATGCAGCAACTGACGCCATTTTGTGTTAAGTTTAAGGGGGGCTCCCCATACATGTGAAAGGAGGGTGCAAATTTTTTTTTCATAAAATGTAGCCATGTGGGGTATCAAATGAAAGGTCTCAATTAGTACTTTTCGAAACTGGTTCAATATTTGATATTGGGTGAAACATAGGGGAGTGACGGCTCAAAATATGACCCCCAAAAAGTGTAACAGGTCTCGTTCTCAGAACCTATCCAACCGAAAAATTTGAAAAAAATCTCAGTAGTGCATCTCTACGAAATCTAGGCCTCAAAATATATCTGGTTCCGATATCTGCACAAATAAAGTTAATAATAGTATATTTCCATATTTTAGAAATTTACCCGGCACCCCCCTTATGTTAATTCCAGAAGTACAAAATTTGGCATACGTGTAAAGAAGAACATAGTGCACAGTCTGGTTAAGTTTGAAGCAAATCGAACTATTATTAACAAAGTTATAGGAGGTGAAACTTCACAATTTTTTGTGAATTTCGTGCACTTTACAACCTTGTTGACGTCATCATCACATATCAATTCGTCAATACCACAACGAAATGAGTTGTTATGAATTGGGTCGCAGAGAATTATTTTGTTTTAGTTTTTTAGTTATCTGTCAACCAGACATGTGTGAATGTAGGTATATAATATATGTGTGCTAATGAACTTTGCGGGTAGTGCCTAATTCAAATAGATATAAGAAGTAAATCGGAAATATGGGTACAATCAATTTATATACGTGCCTATATGTGTGCAGTATTCGAAAATAGGCAGTTTGTTTGTTTAGGGTGAGCGTAACATCTACGGCTGTAATATGTACGTATGTCTCGTAATTTTGAAGCTGTATACGGGTAGAAAAATATGCGTTGAAATTTCTTAGATGAGATGAACACAAAACCTTTATACCCGAAGCACGAGCTTCCGGTATTCCGAATTGTTTATCTTATCAAATAGTGGTGCCAGCTTTTCTCTCCTACTCACTAGTACTTTCGGAGATTTTAGTTTTGACATCAGTTGCAAAGTGGATGTGTGACCAGGTTAGAAGTTTACCTAATTTCTTAAATATATCTACAATAAGAAAATTATTAAAAATATACTTACAATATCATCGTATGCGTCCTTTACTGCCGTCAATGCCAATACACCAATTAGAGGTATAGCCGTTGTTATTGGCGTTAACGATGAAATTGCTGGTATGAGTTGTAATACCAATAAACATAGAAAGTAGAAATTGGCAAGACGTTGAAATTGTTCCAGTAGATTCAATGGTAGAAATGTTAATAACGAATATTTGGACGTTTTAATGTAATTATTCTGAAATGAAGAAAAAAGAATAAAATTATTTATCTTTGATAATTTGTAGGAATTTTAAAAAATGAATATTCATAAGGATATACGGTAAACATCCAGAACTCCATGTTTAGTGAAGCATCACGTCGAAGTAACCAATGTAGTCAAGCGAGTTGTCTGATACTATTATGTGGACTTTTGCAGCAAACTTAACGCCTCTTGTGTATATAAGGATACACTAAATATTAAGTGTTAAACATAATATTGTAATAACTTGATGAAATTTGGGATAGCCAAATGACCACCTGAGTTAACCAAGATCGACTACGAGGGCGGAGCTATTCTAAACCCTAAAGAAAGTGGTGAAATTGACCCGTAGCTTGATATGCAAACGGATGAAGCCGGGGTGAGTCGCTGGACTGACTTCAAAAACGTAAACCCCCAAAGCTAGATGGTTAAGAAAAAAGATCGTAGATCCATATTCCCCACAGGGACTTTCCAGAAAATCACCAACCGGACGAAATCTTTTATGGTTTCGAAACGCCAAGGAAAAGCCACCCTGTAATAGTAGATAGAGTCACATTCGAGAATGGCAGAATTAGCCTGGATGGTCTCAAATTCTTCTTCAACTAGGAGCTTAAAAAGCATTTGGAACATCAAAAAGACTTACTTACGAGGGTGAAAGTAATCTTTGACAGTTCCGAGAATACAATTAGTTTTCTCCATAACTCTAAAGTCAAATCGCTTCATATAAAACCCTTCATACCACAAAACTTCGTTTACCGATTTGAAATTATCAAAAAGAGTGCCCCTCCTCTTCCCGGAGAATAAGATACTCAGGGATGCCCTCTCCGATGTCAAGCTAATCAGGGACTCACACCTAAATAACAGTAGCCCTAGGAACCCACAAGAATACATACCTTCCACCACTGTGAAACTAGCTTTTTTCATATTGTCTTCGGGTAGACTCTCGAAACCCATTAAATGGTACAAGTGCAGGCCGCTGGCCACACCATAAAAATCTGCGTGTATAATAATGAAGCTTAAGATGCGGTTAAGAGGACAAAAGTCTTGCCTATTTTACAAGAGCTTAAAATGACAAATTCGAGATTGGTTCAGCTAGCGGCTATTCAAAACATCACCATAGGAGAAGCCAGTAACACTTTCTACAACTCTTTCAAAGACCTTAACCCGGACAAATATCTTCACTCCCACTTCCCGCTCCTCGGGACCGTCGCACGGAAACATCTGAAGAACTCTTAAGGGGGTCATCCCGAGTGAAGGCCGTTTTTTTTGCCTTTCTTTGAAAAATTATTTTGGAGGACTGGATAAAGATAGAAACGTGATTTTTTCATCATATATTTATTGATATCTCTAGTATATGTGATAAATTTTTCAGCTTGATATCGTAGCTAGTTTTTCGAATACGTGTCAATTTATGCGCCCACCTCCAAAAAAAGGTGTTTTTCTGCTGCCACGCTGGAGGGCGCTGTGTTCATCTCAAGAAAAAAAACTAACCGGCATTTTAATGTGGACAATATTGTACGGTCCGCAAACTAGGATAATTAGAAAATATTAAAAGGTAAATTTTTGGTGGGCTTTTAAACTTAATTTTTTGGTTTTTGGTTTTTTTTTACGGCTTTTTTTATGAATAAAAAAAAAACGACCCATCCGATTGCAATTATCCTAGTTTGTGGACCGTAGAAATATGTATTAAAGAAGTCGTGAAAATTTCAAAGAATTTGGTTTGATAGATTTTGAGCTACGGTGGCAGCCGATTTTCAAGATGCAGTTTCGAGAAAAACGCATTTGAAAATTTAAATGTCATTATCAACAGTAAAATTTTAACTCAGCATTAATCTGCTATACCTGGTCCATAGAGAGTACCCTCTAGTTTTTCAAAAAAGTCTTGTAACGCCGATTGTTGCTCTCTGGTTTCAATTCTGGCTCTTTTAGAGAGATCAGTCGATCGTCGTTCGGACCGCCAAATTGGCGCTTCATTTAGGCGGTCGGCATAAACCTGACATATGTGACCAACTTGACATCCCATTGTCACTAGGATTTTGAGAATGCCATTGAATCCTTCATTGAAAATAATTACAGCCAGAAAAGTGGCTATTTCTACATCCTTGGCCCCAGAATGAAGGTGTTTAGGAGCGAAAGTCCAGATCAATGCATTTAACGATTCATTGTTATTCTGGGTTTCTGCTCCTAAACATCTGTTCAAGAGATCATCTCGTGAGAAACCTCCGTACATTGGTTTGATGACTGTTTGAACTTCTTCAGTCAAAGGTGCCTTCTCGTAGTGCAAACTATCCGGTTCTCCTTTAGCTTTGCGCCATTTGCACCAACTGTCCTCGCCTGCTGGACAATTTTGATGCTGGGGATTTTCGTCTGTAGAACATTTATGGAAGAAAGTTTCCCAAATTTCTTGCTTCATTCCTTCTATCGAATTTGCGTGTCGACGAATAGCTATCCCAAAAAATGTAGTGAGGTCGTTAATAACCTTATCAGTAAGTTTTCCAGCCCCTTTCCACCAATGCCTTTGTGATTCTTCTTTGCATTTCTAAGCCGCGTTCCCATTCTTTTCTCAACAAGTCCTACGCATTCCTTTTTTACTACTACGTATATTTTATTATTTGCAGAAATTTGCAGAATTACCGGAGAAAACTCCAGCAAAATCCAATATACAATATCCAAAACTTGTCGCAATTGGAACATCCATGTTCATGCTTGCTAAAAGTTTCTTTGCTGATGTTGATGCGAAATCCTTTTTCTTCTCTGATAAGTATCGATAGCCATGAAATACTCGTTTTTTAGTGCGAGCATGACGTTGAACGTTAAAGCCCCTCCCTTCGTACGATCCATTTAAAAAAATCACTGAACGCACAAACAGCACAATACTTAGAACCAAATATAACTGAGTATAGCTTGAAATCCTTTCAGTGATCACTCTAGACTGGATTATCCTTTTTATTCCAAACAACAAGTAAGTTTAGACAATTGATTGGTTTTCCATCTTTTCATATTTATACCTGTGTTCGAAATTATAAGGCTCAGGTAAAAAACTAACAGGTAAAAAAAGATTCGATGCTTTTTCTCATCGAGTACTCTAGCCGCGACTGCAAACTCCTTGCCTGTTTAACACTGTAATTTCTGAATGACTCGGAATATCGGAAAATCCCTTTGCCCACATATTCTCCACTATATATAGATACAATTCATGCAAAAAAAAAAAATCGATTTCTCCAACCCGACACACGGGATGACCCCCTTAAGCCGATGCCAGCCAAGTGTCTTTTTTTTCAAGTCGTAGCAATAAAATTACCCAAAAAGCACAATGCAAGGCAGGGTAAGCCCAACAGCCCCACCCAAGCTACAGGTTCTATTCCAGTCTTTATCGTCTCTGAATATAAAAAAATGGAATCACAAATCCTTAAGACCCCCAAAGAGCTGGCAAATATCTCACAAAGCTAAGATATTCTAGACGCTTATGATAGTTTCAAAAGTACTGTGGACAATCTAAACACCAACAGTAACTTGCACTTGATCAAGCTGGCAAATGGTCCGGATCCTGCCAAAAAATAAGCCGTCTCCATAGAACTTTTCAAGACTTAAAAAGGGGATCAGAAGCAAGGGAATGTGTTTTTCCCACTAGGTGATGCGATGGCGTAGTTTGTTTGAGTAATTTACAAGTATGGAGAAAGCCTATAGTGATAACAATCTTCTCCTCACCCATCCTAAAAGCCACATTGGTGGCCTGAAGGACGGCAAAAAGTTCCACCGCCAAAATCGAACTAATATACATGGAAAAACGTTAGGTTTGTGTCCCATCCGGACCAACCACCCCACAGGCAGACCCACCCACGCATGAACGCAGCATCAGAGGCAAGGACCAGAAAATCCTTGATTTGAGGCCCTCCACCGCTCTGCAACTCGCAGCCGGCCACCTCTGGCAGAACCCCCAGCTCCACCAATACGACAGGATAATCTGAATCTTATTAGAGGTTGGGAATTATAGTGTCAAGCCAGTTGCGAAACAAGTTACAGATCGAGGAGAGACCATTTGCAGAATCCGGATTCTGAACCACCAAATGATAGGTATTGGGATTCCTTTCCTTTAATTGATAGAGTCCTTTGGCTGCCAGGAGGGACCTTCTGAATCGGAGAGGCAGCCGTTTGGCCAAAGCAAAAATCTAGTGCAATGAAGTGGTTCTCGTCAGACGCAAGCCTCTTCCCAGGATATAAGCAGATATTGAGTTGTACTTGTTTTCAAAATATTTTGGCGGATTCATAGCGGACGTAGCGGCATATTCTATAATGAGCCTTACCACAAATCTATACAGATTGATGGCCTTAAGGACTGTGAGACCCCAAGAAAAACCAGTTCAAAAATTAATCAACCCACCTGTCTTTACGGTTTTAGGAATAATGGAGTTCAAGTGGTCTCTGACCGAACTCGCCCTCATTATCTCCCCGTCTAAAAAGGTGAGGGATTTGAGATGGGTAAGGGTAAGATTATTAATTTTAATGAGCAGGGGTGTTACCCTACTTTTCTTAAAGGATATAGATTGAGATTTGGTTATATTGATTGGTAAGCCCAATTTTCAGGATTCATCAATAAACACTTTTACCTGCCCTTGCAAACATTTGGAAGTCGACAACCAATCGTCTTCAGTGGTCAAAATGAGGAAATCTTCCGCATATTGGAAAATTTCAATGCTATCAGCGCATTTATTATGCAGGGTTGTTGTATAGACGTTAAACAACATTGGACTTAAACGCATCATTGGGGAATGCCATTTCCAACTTGAACGCTGTCTAGCCCTAGTAGTAGGCGCCGATTGGCCATTATCCTTGACACCTATAAAATAATCTCAGCGGGAAAGCGGAAATGTGGCATTGTGTTGCTAATGGTAGCCAAAACAACCTTATCACAGGCGCTCTTCACATCCAGCACCACATCCAACACCTGCTGACTTTTACATTTTGCTATCGAAATGTGTAAAAGGATATCATTGATGCAAGCAAACAGTCCTGGATCTAACCCTGAATCGCCTATACGCGATTTGTTTCCATTTAACCAACCAACCAGATGTTTGGACCTAGCATTAAGATCCCCAGTGATGAGTATATTGTTATACTTCTCACCAAAAGTGAGGTGCTTACCAAAGGCCGTGTTCAACTCCCTGTTAGAGAAGACACGATCACGAAATTAGAAGTGAGATTGAGAGCTAGACAATATCATAATTTGAGACCTAGTTGACTTGATGGAAACGAATAACTGTCTTCCCTAAACCTTGCTATTAGTTTAAAACCCGAAATAAACTTTGAGAGGGGAGAATGGTTAATAGATAACTTTCTTGCAACTTGTTGATGTGGCCCGATCTACCACACTTAAAGCATTGCGACACCCTTAGATTGAAGTAGGAGACCTCGACTCTCATGTTAGCGAAAAAGATATGATCAGGTAAGTTGTCCCCCTGGGAAAGTTACCCTCACAGTGGTCGAAGGTACTCTATCACCACCCGACTAACGACTTCTGCGAGTTTGTTTCTCAGCATTTGCAATCGCCTGTATATCATAACAGAGGGGGATGTTTCTAATCACCCCACATCTGTAAACGCATCTGAAAGGTATAAAGGCTCTGAAGCCCAAGGAAGTCAAACGATCATCCCGAAACAGCTTAGTAGCATTAACAGGATCCTTGAAGAGGACTTTCACAGTCCTCAAGCTGGCTCGTACAGAGCAGTAAGCAGTTTGATTTCATGATATAATCCTAATTCTTTCCACTAAGCCCGGATAACGTTTCCTCTAGGTTACGAGATCATACAAGAGCGAAGCTTCCGCTTTATTAGTAGGAGCCTAGTCCACCAAATTTTGGGGAGCAAAATTTGGAGCTGCCACCAGAGCAGGTTCCGAAGGAATTCCCTAACAGGAAACGTTAACAGTGTTCAGGCTAGTGGTAAGTACATAAATTTCGGAGGAATTAATGGTAGTAACTTTGTTAGTTTTTGGGGGGTTGACAAAAAACCTTATCCGCCACAACAGAGTTCGCCACAACAGTCGTTGGCCGGAAGCGAGCCTTTTTAAGGTAGTGTCAGGATGAATTTCCATTTGTGCAGACGTTAGGCTCGGATCAGTAGGCTTTCTAGTTTTTGGGCTGTTTGCTACCGGTTTGGCTTTGACCATCTTTTTTTCTCTTAGGATTTCTTAGAAATCCACCCGGAGTCTTTTCAGGCGGAAGATCAGGCGGGTGCTCAGTGAAAAGCAAAACCAAGGCAGACTAGAATCAGATTACCTACAGTTATCGGGGCAAAGTCCCAAAAGCCGTTACACTGACGGTAGAATCTACCGCAAAAAAAAAACCGCGGTTAACGGCACTTCACCACGCCAAAGGGATTTCACAACCGAAAAAACTACACGAGAAAAACAAACAGGACTTCCCACCAAAGCACGGAACAACCCATGCGAGTACACCCCAACATGCCCCAAAAGAGAGACCCACAAAACGAACAACGGAAAAAAGCCAAACAAACGCGAAAAAGCGCAGATCACAAGACAGAAGCAGTGTTGATAACAAGCCGGAAAACCTTGGAATACTTCGGGTTGGAAGCCAAACCATAGGGAGGCGGTTGAATACTTAGATGTGATGCTCGACAATAGACTTAAATTCAAAGCGCATGTAGATTACATCATCATCATCAACGGCGCAACAACCGGTATCCGGTCTAGGCCTGCCTTAATAAGGAACTCCAGACATCCCGGTTTTGCACCGAGGTCCACCAATTCGATATCCCTAAAAGCTGTTTCGCGTCCTGACTTACGCCATCGCTCCATCTTAGGCAGGGTCTGCTCGTCTTCTTGTTCTACCATAGATATTGCCCTTATAGACTTTCCGGGTAGGATCACCCTCATCCATACGGATTAAGTGACCCACCCAACGTAACCTATTGAGCCGGATTTTATCCACAACCGGACGGTCATGATATCGCTCATAGATTTCCTCGTTATGTAGGCTACGGAACCGTCCATCTTTATGTAGGGGACCAAAAATTCTTCGGAAGATTCTTCTCTCAAACGCGGCCAAGAGCTCGCAATTCTTCTTGCTAAGAACATTGTCTTGTACAGTAAGAACTTTGACCCTATGATGAGACGTTTCGAGCGGAACAGTCTTTGTAAGCTGAAATAGGCTCTGTAGATTACGTCGAAAAGAAAGCAGCACTGGTGAAGGCAGCACCCCCGCGAAAGCTGACAAATATTGACGACCCAAATACGTCAGTGGAGCGTTGTTACCTCGAGTCGTTAGTCTAGTCGTGCTCTATGTCGCTCCTGTATGGGCTGGCTGCAGCATTAACAACTACGGAAAACAGTAGAAGCATATTACGCTGATTTGTTTCTTCCGGACGATATCAGATGACACGGCGTTAGTTATAGCCGGGCTGTTGCCGGTAGACATTTTGACTGAAGAGATGTCACTATCTACATTAGAAGGACGACAACCCAAAAAACTGTGCAATTGATCAAGAGCGATGGGATAGCTCAACGAAAAGCCGATAGACGTATAAGATGATTCCGATTATCCGTATATGGATCAATTGCCACCGCAGTTTCTATCTGGTCACAGGGCGTACCGCAAATATCTACACAGGTTCGGGTATGACGACTCGCCAGAATGCCTAACCTGCCCAGACGAGGAAGAAGACGCACAGCATGCCCTATTTTATTGCAGTCGCTTTGCGGCATGGAGGACCAATATTCCGTGAATGGTGGAGCGCATGCTTCAGCCGGAAGACAAATGGCAGTAATTGGTGACATCCGCAACTACTGTGGAAAAAGAGCTCTGTATAGCGGAAAGGGAAAGGCGAGTGGCAGTCTTACAGGAATGACAGCATAATTACTAGCCGGCACTATGAAGTAACATCTAACGACAGTTCCGCGGGGTGAGCGATTGAAGGATACACGGATGTAGTTTAGTACGTAGGCGCGGATTTACGTCAACGAATCCTGCACGTCAGCGGTTTGTGCTGATATCTTTAGAAAGTTCCACATTCTGGCTTAGCCGAAAAAAAGCGTCAGGAACCCAGGAAGGTGAATAGACATTTTTATTTTTATAAGACGTTTCGCTGATCTTATCCTTACAGTGCAAAACTGCCTACTGACAATGGAACGTGCAAACAAAAATAGTTCAAAGTCACAGGATCTTGTAATTGATGTTTATTCTTTGTTAAAAATATGACAAGAACAACACTGCCTTTCAACAGTCCAAATAGTTTGGATGTTCAGACGAAATCACCCTTATTAGCTTCCTCGGATCCACATGCTGAGTTAACTGTCAAAGGCAAACACAGTTAAATTTGTTAATCTCCCTGCATAGGGATAATTTGTAACTTACCCTCTCCTCTGGGAACATGCATCTAAGATTACTATTATACGCGATAGTCAGCGGATCTCTAATGCCCATATCATGTCTCATTTCGGCAATTTTCAAGATTAACTTCTGACTGTACGACACATTACTTCCAATATCTAGATAACTCAGATTTTTTGAAGTCTTAATAAAATCTAACAAGCCCTCATCAGTTACATCATCCATCCACTTTCTTCAGGAGCTTGCAGCTTTCACCTATTTTTTTCAGACCGTCAGTTAGGCGTCTGGAGTTGATTAATTTTAGGTTGGTCAAACTTTGGAAAGAAGGCCAATCTGTAATGAGTGAAAAATCCCAGGAATGGAGTTCCAATGACTCTAGAGTACATGAATGGTTGTCGCACAATTGTTTGAAAATAGATTTGTAATGATAATCTACCAAAGGGGGGTTGTATTCAAACAAAATACAGTCGTCGTTGAAAATTGCGATTTTCTTTAAATTGGGGAGTTCAGGTAGCACACTGGAATCTTCGAAGAACCTTATATCAATCGAAATCTGTTCAATATTCTTATGCTTCTCCAATGCCTGGCCAATATTATTGCTTTTTAACGAATAGCATCTCCTTAGATTGAGCTTTTTCAACTTTTTATTTTTTTCCAGAATATATTCAAAATATTTCGGATTAATTTGGAAGCAGGAGGGTAAGTTCAAATCAACAAGATTGGAGGCACCCAGTAAACACCGTCCACTGATAGGACTTGCCGAGATACACAAAGACTCTATGCTGCGGAATAAGCCTAATGGCTTCTCTTCTCTTGGACGAAAAGGTCTCAAGGTAACAACACGTAAACTGGCACAGCTTTCCAAGAAAGATATCAACTTGTCCCACAGTCGATTAGAAGGGACTCCCACGATTTCTACTTCCTCTAGGTTTGAAGAAAAGCAATCCGGAATTGGAGGAAAATTCCAAGGTTTGAACCTGGAAGCAGAAATAAGACCCATTTTAACACGCCTTATAAACTTTCCGCATGTGCAGAGGAACTGAATTAAATCTGATATAGAGCTGCGTCTCCCAGGCCTTGTAAGATCAACAACTTCTTTCCCAATCAGTCGACAAATGACACCAGCGAAACGGTAACAAGTGCAGGCGGCGGAAATTTTGTCAATAGGTTCTAAGTAGTTAAAGATGTGCAATAAGCAGTCATCATTCAGGTCCTCCATGATGGTCTACGCTCGTGAGGTATCTATAGAGGAAACAACTGTGGTCATGCCTTGTTTAGCTTCTAACAAGTTTAAGAATTCTTTACTTAATGGACGAACTGTTGAAAATCACACTTCAGAGTAGCAACTACTACCTTATAAATTCGAACACAACAAAAAATTAAACGCGGCAACTGAGCAACTTGAGTTTTATATAGAATTGAGATTCGGGGGCGGACAACTCAGCTCCCAACAAATTGGAACCATTGGCACGTCGCACAATACTCACAAGAGAAGTCAAAAAATAGAAGTAAATGTGCATGCACCTCCAGCAAGAGCAAACTTCTCACAAACCGATAAAATATCAAGATTCCAGAAAATAAGGGCCAATATCGATTCTAAGAAAAACCTAAATCAACAGGCAGGTCATGATTACCCCTAGAGCTTATTTGTAATATTTATATCAGCTAAAATGGCCGCTTTCTTAAGAAAGTACGCCAGTAAAACCGAAAACCATAGTTCAATGGAAAGTATCACGTTAGTTACACGTTCACACCGATCGTGAAAAATCGACAGGGTTTGATGGACTCCCTATGGAAGCAGATCATGCTTATGGTAGTGCCGATAATCAGCTGGTTTTTCTTCCAGAGAAAGATATCGACGTCACATTAATACTGGAGCTCTGGGTCGGAAAAGGCCGAAACATCAAAGACCTTCAAAGTAAATCATCATCATCAACGGCGCAACAACCGGTATCTGGTCTAGGCCTGCCTTAAAAAGGAACTCCAGACATCCCGGCTTTGCGCCGAGGTCCACCAACTCGATATCCCTAAAATCTGTCTGGCGTCCTGACCTACGCCATCGCTCCATCTCAGGCAGGGTCTGCCTCGTCTTCTTTTTCTACCATAGATATTGCCCTTATAGATTTTCCGGGCTGGATTATCATCACCCATACGGATTAAGTGACCCGCCCACCGTAACCTATTGAGCCGGATTTTATCCACAACCGGACGGTCATGGTATCGCTCATAGATTTCGTCGTTATGTAGGCTACGGAATCGTCCGTCCTCATGTAGGGGGCCAAAAATTCTTGGGAGGATTCTTCTTTCGAGCGCGGCCAAGAGTTCGCAGTTCTTCTTGCCAAGAACCCAAGTCTTCGAGGAATACATGAGAACTGACAAGATCATTGTCTTGTATAACAAGAGCTTTGACCCTATGGTGAGACGTTTCGAGCGGAACAGTTTCTGGAAGCTGAAATAAGCTCTGTTGGCTGACAACCGTGCGCGGATTTCATCATCGTAGCTGTTATCGGTTGTGATTTTCGACCCTAGAGAGGAGAAATTATCAACGGTCTCAAAGTTGTACTCTCCTATCTTTATCCTTCCGGTTTGACCTTGCGGTTTGATGTTGTTGGTTGGTTGGTTTTTGGTGCTGACATTGCCACCATATATTTTGTCTTGCCTTCATTGATGTGTAGCCCGAAATCTTGTGCCGCCTTCTCCATCTGAATGAAGGCAGTTTGTACGTCTCGGGTCGTTTTTCCCATGATGTCGATATCGTCCATGCGTCAGAAACCCTTGCCCATTTCTCGACAGGACCAGGGCTCGTCCTGCCGCGTCGACTGAAGTGGACGCCCTAGCATTTTTCCGAGGCTCGTTACTCGATCCGATCATCTTGTTTCTAATGACATTGGATGCATTTTCTTGGTCGGCCTGTCGCGAGACCTCTCATCAGCAGAAATAAGGTAGGATTTAGCATAGTGGAATAACTCCAACTATACTCTATTCATCTCTTTCCCTGATCAGCATTTTATTTTTGTTTTACTGAGGGTAGTACAAAGTACGTTGCCTCAAACCCTCCTCCCTTACTATGTTAATAGTATGGCGGAGTTAGGAGTTCGCTTTCCTACTCCCATACACCAACGCAGAAAGAACACTAGCACAGAACAGCCAACCTTCCATCGAAAGGTAATGGCAATGGCGTTCCCAACTTCTGCAGAAGAAAAAGGTGTGACAGGCATCATCCATCACGTCCTTGCAATAAATACAGTCGGACCACTGTGATTCCCCGATTCTCCGCAGGTAAAATTGAAAACACCCAGCTAATAGTCAACCTCACCGTGCTTTCGATTGAACCACGACCACACATCTTTGATCCGATGCGCGGTCTATCAACCTTTCGATTCTCCTTTCAAAGATTGCTCCACGCGCAGAGAGTTCAGGGTCTCTCTTTACAAGTGACAGCTTCCTTATTTACCTCACCCTTTAAAGAGGTATATAAGCCTCCGCTCGAGAGCATGGAGAGCGTCGAGGAATAATTCGAGCTCGTGTCCATGAGACCGTCTGATTATAGAGTTGATGTTCTCTCAATGATGAATGGTTGGGAGCCATTAGGTTCATCATTGTATGGAATATCAGCATGAGTTATGGAGACTACTCGCCAAACTGCCGGATATCTCTGAACGGTTGATAGATTAAGGTCTGTGCGACTAGTGGCGTTAGATTGCCGGTGAGTAAGGCATCGACGATTGACAGGGACTGTAAGAGCAGGCCATTATTTTCTACCCGCCTTGTGAGGTTGCAAGACGCTGCCAATTTCACGCCGGAATCGGGACATCGGAGTGAATGAGGGCCTTGCTATCACACGAAGTTGGAATACTGAGATTGAGCTATTATCGGATTTAGTGGCCCGTTTTTGGACGTTCATTCCGCCATAAGTTAAGTGAAGCTGTGGCATTGTACCTGACATGCTCTTCGCGGAGCTCAAATTACCATATATCTCCAGTCCCTACAGCACGCCCATAAAATGACAAATTTACTACGGATTTTCTAATAGACAGGACAATGACAGCATGCTAGCAAAAAATGGGTCTAAGCTCACACAACTGATGTTTATTCTCCGCCAAAAATATTACAATAGAAACATTGCCTGTCAACAGTAGTCCAGATCGTTTGGGTTTTCAGATGAGATCAACCTTAGTGACTTTCTCGGATCATCATCCTGCGTCACCTGTCGAACAGAAACAAATTTAAATTGGTTCATCCGAGTAAGTATGTAATTTGTAATTTACCCAGTCCTCTGGGAACATCCACCTATTATACGCGATAGTCAATGGATCTGTAATGTCCATATCACGTCTAATTTCACCAATTCTCAAGATTAACCTCTGACTGTACCACATATTACTTCCGATGTCCAGGTAACTCAGATTTTTTGAGGTCCTGACAAAATCTAATAAGCCCTCATCAGTTACATGGTTCACAGATGCCCTCAAATCTGCTCTCTCCAAAAGCCTGCAGGTTTCACCTATTTTTTTCAGAAGGCCATCAGTTAGGCCTCTGGCATTGATTAATTTTAAGTTGGTCAAACTTTGGAAAGGAGGCCAATCTGTAATGAGTGTAAAATCCCAGGAATGGAGTTCCAACGATTCTTGGGTACGGAAATGGTCGTTGCACATTTTTTTCAGAACAGATTTGAAAAGATCTGCTCTGGGGGGATTGTATTGAGACCAAAGAGAGTAGTTGTTGAAAATTGCGATTTGCTTTAAATTGGGGAGTTCGGGTAAGACGCTGGGAACTTCGAAGAACGTTAGATCAATCAATATCCGTTCAATATTCTGATGTTTGCCTAATGCTTGGCCAATATTAGTGTTTTTTAAAGAAATGCATCTTCGCATATTGAGCCTTTTCAAATTTTTATTATTTTCCAGAATGTACTTAAAATATCTGGGATTAATTTTGGAGCAGAAGGCTAAACTCAAGTCAACGAGGTTAGTGGCCCTCAGTAAACACTGTCCACTGATAGGGCTTCCCCAGATACACAAAGATTCTATGCCGTGAAGTGAGTTCAATCGCCTTTCTTCCCCTGGAGAGAAACGTCTCAAGGTAACAACACGTAAATTCGTACAGTTTTCCAGGAATGATTCCATTTTGTCACACACAAAATCATAAGAGACTGACACGACTTCCACCTCCTCTAGACTAGAAGAAAAACAATGTTTAACAAAAGGAGCAGAGCAATCCGGAATCGGAGGGAGATCTAAGAGGCTCGAAATACAAACAGGATCCATTTTAACACGTTTTATAAACTTTCCGCATATGGAGAGAAACTGAGTTAAATCTGCTGGAGCGCTGCGTTGTTGGACCCTTGTAAGATCTACAACTTCTTTACAAATCAATTGGCAAATGACACCAGCGAATCGACGGCAAGTGCAAGCGACAGAAATGTTGTCAATAAGTCCTAAATTGTCAAAGATGTTTAATAAACAGTCATCATTCAGGTTCTCCATGATAGTCTACGCTGACGAGGTCCCTAGAAAGGGAATAACTATGGGCTGTGGTTTGGGGATTCTTCACTTAATGGACGAAATGTTGGAACCCGCGTCTCTAATAACGAGTACGACCTTCTAGTTTAGAACAAAAAAAATTCAAGCAGGAAAAGGATTCAAAACTACTGGCATGTCGTACAGTACTGACAAGCAAAGTGCAAGAAGTGGGACTAACTGTGAGGCGATAACATATCAAAATTCCACTGAAAAACGGCCTATGTCTGCTCAGATCGATTGCAAGAAAGACGACAATCAGCAAGTGGGTCATCATTACCTACGAAATCTTAAATTCAACTTAAATTCAATACTAGGACAGGGTTCTGATAAGGTCTAACTTTTTACTGGTAGTCGCTAAGTATATCCCTGATTGCCCTGTATGCCAGTTTTCAGGTTGATGTCTTTGTTGGTATATCTTTAAGAGCTTACTAACGAACTCGGCTGCAAAATTTATTTTCATGGTCACTCATATGGTTCCTTCTTTCCTTCCTCTGGTGTTCCCCAAGGCTCTACACTTGGCCCCCTACTCTTCCTGTTTTTTATCAATGACCTCGCCTCCATCCTCACCTGTCCGTATTTGTTTTACGCAGACGACCTTAAATTGGTTGCCTCTGTTTCGTCTCCGTTAGACTGTGCTCTCTTACAGTCCAACCTTGATAATCTAGCCCATTGGTGTTCGGTCAACAAGCTGACACTGAATGTCAACAAATGTCACTGGATGCGCTATTCGCTTAAACCCTCCCCATCATCCTTTTCCTATTCTCTCAGTAGACAACCTCTTTCACTACTGACCTCCTTCAAAGACCTGGGTGTAATATTCGACGATAAACTTCGTTTCAATTCCCACTTCGTTGTCATCATCAATAGAGCTTCCAAGATGTCTGGTTTTATCCTACGTTCCTCCTCCGACTTTAATTCAATCCAGGCCTCCTTAACACTCTTCAATTCCTTTGTCAGAAACATCGTTGAATATTGCTGTGTAGTCTGGTCACCCTGCCGCATCCGTGACTGCCGCGCTCTTGAAGCTGTACAACGCAAATTCACCCGGACCCTCTTTTACAAAAAGAACCTTCCACGGGTTGATTATCCGTCACGACTCCGCACCCTCAATCTCCCCTCCTTACAGGAACACCGTATCTTCCTTGATATGTGTACTCTTTTCAAACTCTGCAATGGTCTGATGGACTGCTCCGCCAACTCGGATATTACTTTCTGTATCGCCTCGTCTCATAACACACGTAATGCAGACATTTTTCATGTACCCTTCGCCGGGCTCGAGATTTACTTTCACTCTCCGATCCCGAGGTTTTGCCGGTCCTACAATGCCCTACAGCTTGGGTCCTTTGACTCTATGTCCCTTTCTAGCTTTAAGCGTAACATATGCCATTTACTTGCTCCTTCCTCTGAGGACAATATGTGATAAGAAATTTGCTTTCTGTGTATTGTCCTCATTAAATAAATAAATAAATTAAAAGGATAGCACTCCGACAGTGAAGAAGAGTTCCAAACATTAATGAGGTCAATGGCCAGCACTAAGATAGCCCAGGTAAATCTCCACCATACAAGAGCTGCATATGTAGTGATTGCAGGGATCACTTCCAGGATCACATTGGAATAGTGCTGGCTCAAGAACCCTAGGTGTGCCGGGGAAGATTTGTGGTTTGCAAGGAAGAAATTTGGGATTCTTTCATCTTCAAGCTGTCCAAGTCTCATTGGAAATCGGAGGGAGAAATCGGGAGGCAGTTGTGTCATCAGGATTCAATTCCCAGAAGCTCTACGACAAGAAAGCACTACCATTTATCCTCGGCTGCGATTAGTAAGGAATCCCAGGAGGGTAAATTAGGGCTTCTATACAAGGCACCTCAGCAACAACGTGGCTCATCTGCAAAGGGGCGCTGATATCAGGAGCAAATTGGAACTAGAAACGGTGGTGGAAGACCTCATTAGCGTCGTCATTAATGTATATCAGATCAGCTGTCCGGTTGACACAGTTAAGTCATCAAGGATATAGCCTGGTGGAAGAGGAACCTAGTCAGAATGAGAACAGAGATCCGAAAGTCCTCTAACCAGGCAAACCAAACCGGAGACTGTCCGAGATGCAAAAATGCACTGACTGCGTGTAGCAACGTGATCAAGGAAGTAAAACGGAACAGATTCAGGGAATTCTGTGAGGGGATCAAACAAACCACAGAGGCAGCCAGGTCATATAAAACAATAGCCACAAATATCGCAATATCTTCTATCTGTCCGAAGAAGGAAGATGATAGAGAAAATGAGAGAGCAGAGTAGATCTGCTTCTCAGAGATCATTTCACGGGGTCCCACCTCACGACAGAAAGTGACCGCATTCTGGGGACACTGCCCAACAACGAACAGAAGGGAAAAAAGGAGAATCAGAAACAAGCAAAAGAGATGTATTCGGAAGCTAAGATGGGAACCTTTGAACCACTGAAGTCACCCAGAGTAGATGGCATTTTCCCAGCATTACTCCAGCGAGGCATATAAATCATCAAAGAGTTTCTTTTAAGGCTGTTAAGAAGCATACCAAGGGCATGGAGGCGGTCAAGAGCCATCCTAAATATTTCAGACCACTCTGTCTGACATCATCCGTACTCAAAACGGTGGAGAAGGCTATAGACAACTATATAAGAACTAACGTTCTAACGCGCAATCCCCGACATCAGTGTCAACAGGCTTATTAGGCAAAACTGTTCTATATCAGCTGACGAATGTATTACGGGATACCGAGATGCCTTGATCCGCAAAGGAGTATGAAAAACCCTGGCTTCCTGGATTGGCAGAATATTAGAAAGTAGCGAAATAGCAGAACCGACAGGTACAAATTCAATTGTCACAGAAAGGTTGCCAACAGAGTGGGGAACTATTACCGCTCATGAGGAGTATGGTAGTGAAGGAACTCCTAGAAGAGTTAACAAATATTGAAATACGAGTCCCGGAGGTGCGCTGACGTCATTCCTTTAATTTGTAGGGACAAATACCCTCTGGGATAGAATCCTAATTGGACTAAGAATTACTAGTGCCTACTAGTAACCTAGCCTTACTAGTGGAGGAAGCCGCAGCTTCGTATCAAACCAACTAAAGCCAACATAGTACCGTTCACTAACCTTGATCACCTGAGAGCCATTCAGTTACACGGCATGGAGGCGAAACGAGAAGCAGAGGTCAAATATTTGTGAATTACACCAATTCAAAAAATGACTTCGGAAAACGGAGCTAAAAATACATACCGGGAAGCTACGAGGGCTCTGATGGCTTGTAGGTCTATAGCAGGAAAAAATAGGTTTGCATACACCATATACACTGCAATAGTAAGGCTTATGGGGCGGCAATCTACGCAGAAAGAACTGAATTCAGCACAACAGCCAGGGAGTTACACAAACTCCAAAAACTGGTTTGCATGTGTATCAGTGGGGTAATGGGGACATGCCCAATGGTATCCCTAGATGCTTCTGGAATTCACTCCTCTCCATCTGCATATGCAGATTCAGGCAAGGAGGAGTATCAGTAAGGCGGAGAGCTGCCTAAATCGGATAAAAATTGATATTCTTTCGACTGAATTTCGTACTACCGCCGGAGATGGAGAGCAACAGAAGATGTGCGAAAAGTAGAAGCAAGTAGAAGCAAGCAAGAGGTACGTTCTATGAAGCGGCTAAGGGGCTACTGGGAGAGAAAGCTCTGGTTTCTAACCTGCTCTCAAGAAATCTGCGATCTTGATTGTCCTACAGAAAAGAACGAAGTAGAAGAGGCCCTCAAGCGCGAACAGCTAGAGGTAACGAACGCCCGGTTTGGTAAGACCTCTATGAATTTTTGAGCCTAATCGTTGTAATGGAAGTTGCCAACCAATACACGAGGAAACTTTTTAACAGCGAAAAACTCAGGAATGGTTGGGTATTACGCAGGATATGAGTTCGGGCCGCCTGCCCCAATTGCTTCAGATGCTTAGGTTATGGGTACATGTCTGTAACCTATCGGGGACCTGTCAGGAAAGCTGATGCGGCCAGGTAGGTTATAAAGTGAACAACTGCAACGAAAAGAAAAGCTGCGCTCTATGCAGGGATCGTAGGGCGTCTGATTAGAGCGTTACATACACTGCGAGGTCGGGATGTTATTCAGTCTTCAGAGCAGAACTGGAAAGAGCTAGGACGCAGTTAACATGCTTTGCATCCTATAGATGAATATGCACCATTTTCCAACCGCTTATGAGTTGCTCGCGCAGATCGCTGAGGAGATAAAAGCTGATCTAGTGCTCATCAACAAACAGTACCCAAACAAGGACCTAGCTTCATGGCACCCCGACATATCAGGTACCATTCACCTTAGCATTCTTTCCCAAAGCCAAGAGGTTCAGTGTTTAGGGATAACATTTTTCAGTATCTCTCCAACACCGAACGAGACGATGCCGGACTTACGACGCAGGCTTGATGCTGAAGACGCTATCTTGGACACGGAGGAGCGAATCCTGGTCGGAGGTGACTTCAATGTCAGGACAGTTGGATGCCCCGAGTGAAATGAATTCTCGAAATGGCCCGTAGTTTTAAACACCGGGTCCACCCAATATTCCGGCGCCCAGGTAGCGAGGGAAGCGTTCCCAACGTAACTTTTGCGTCGGAATCACAGGGGTTGGGTGGCGAGTTTTGGAAGAATTCTCGTCAAGCGACCATCAATACATCGCGTTCGAAGTGCTCGGTGTGCTCTCTAGGTATGCGCTAATCCGCCGTTCTTTCTATGTGTGGAATGTCGCGAAAGTTCACATCGGGAGATTTATCGAAGCTCTTGGAGCAAGTGGGGTCGCGCTGGAGGGCTCTCTGGGGGTTGGTGGCATTGCTGCTGACACTTTCGAAAATTCAGTTTTGGACTTGATAACGACAGCCTGCAGAGCTTCCATGCCCAGGAGAAAATTAAGACGGGACAAGCTTCCTATAACGCAAATTGACGAGCTTCAGAAGGAGTATCACAAACTCCGCTGTACAACGTTTAAATGACCGTGTGGTGACATTCACCACACCGATAGGCAAAAGTAGACTCCGCTGCGCGATAAATAGAAGCAAAGATCTTTGCTAACTGGTCCTGGCCAATAAGATGAATGCGGACTTAAGTACCAACTGGTCACCCAAAAAATCGAAAATTTGAGGAAAGGCTGTTCACTTAAGGCCGAGCAGAAGGACCGTATTGTAGGGGCACTATTCGAAGCGTATCCCGTACGAGTTTATGACAGCGTTGAAGGCGCCGAGAACTGCCCACTTTTCTCTGTAAAAGAGTCGGAAGAGGCAGTCCTCTCTATGAAAATGAAGAAGGCGTCACGACCCGATGGTATCCAGGGAGAGGTATACAAACTAGTGGTCCAACATCGGCCAGACCTACTGTTCGGCGAATTCAACGTTTGCCTGAATAAGAGTACTTTTCCTTGAGACTTGCACTAATCAGCAAGGGGAAAGATGACCCTGAGCTGTCGTCTATATACCGACCACCTTATATGCTTGACACGCCGGGAAAGTAAGTACTGGAAAAGCTCATCAGAAGTAGATTCGCTGAAGCGATACGTGCTACTGAAGACTTACCCCTACGGCAGTTTGATTTTCAGAGCAGTGAGATCCACGGTGGATGCTGTCACGCAAGTCGTAGATGCGGTTCATTGAGCGGAAGCACACAGCCACCAAGCTCGACGGATGATAATCCTCGTGATAATTGATGTCAAAAATGCCTTCAATTCCGTAAGATGGAAAGATATTCTAGGCACCCTAGACAATACTTTCCACGTGCGCGAACTATCTCTTACAGATATTGAGACATTATTTGAGAAACCACTTCCAGCTCTATGAGATGCTAGAGGACCAAAGGAGAATAGAGGTCACGTCCGGGGTAATGCAGGTATCCATCCTAACCCCGGACCTCTGTAGCGCTTCCTTTTATAGTCTGCTAAGACTCGATATGCCAGAGGAATCACACCTGGAAAGTTATGCAGAAAACGTTGTGGTGCTTGTTGCCGGACGCACTGTTGAATAGGCGCAAATCAAACTTGGCATATTGATGAGACGGGTAAGCGGATAGATAACTGCTCATAGTTTCAGTTTCGTAGTGGAAAAAACTGAAGTAGTCATCACGACTAACAAGGTAATCCTGAGCCGAAATACCGAGTGAAAACCAACGATTAAGTACCGCTCGACCCAAAGATGAACTTTTTCGAGTGCATCAAAGCAGCAGCGGATAAGGTTGCAGTCCGCTAATGGTAAGCATTTGAGCTCCTGCGTCTAGCAAGCGACACCTTCTAATGAGTACAAGGCAGTCTGTCTACTCTACGGCGCAGAAGTAGGGAGTGATGCTCTTGGCAAGGAGGTATATTTTAAGCGCTTTGCACAAATACAGAGACGGGGAGCTTGACGGGTGGCGTCTGCTTACGACATTGTCTCTAAACCGGCCGTGGTAGTAGTTACGGGAGTAATTTCCTTTGCTCTTCTCGCTAAGGAGCGTAAGGCCATATAAAAGCGTAAGGGAGAGAGTCGAGCGCTGGAGCCCACTCCTGAGGGTGACGGCACTGCAGCTGACACTGTCGTAAATTCAGTTATGAACCTACTAACGATGGCCTGTGGAGCTTTCATGCTCAGTAGGGCATCCAGACGCGGCAAGTTCTGGAAGGAGTGTCACTATCCACTTTACCCAACGTCTAAACGACCAGGAGGAGGTATGTACCACATTCACAGAGTACAGATCAGCCAAAAGGATACTCCGTAGCAACCCGAAAAATCGGGGCCTTGCGAAAACCCTGTTCACTATTCCCTGCGCACTCCGTACGGGTTGATGACAGTAGTGCGGAGAGCACGGAGGACTATCCACTTTTATCTATAAAAGAGTTGGAAGAGACAGTCCCCTCTATGAGAAACAAGAAGGCGCCAGGACCCAGATGGCATCCCAGCAGAGGTATACAAACTGATGCTGCAGCATCCACCAAACCTACTACTCAGCCTATTCAACGCCTAGATGAAAGAGGGCATTTTCCTTTCTCGTTGGAAGGTGGCGAGGCTTGCGTAAATCGAAAGTCGACCCGGAGTTGCCTTCTTCATATTGACCACATTGTATGCTTGACTCTGTTGGCAAAGTTATCGAAAAGCTAATCAGAAATAGACTCGCTGAAGAGATACGTGCTGCCGGAAACTTATTCCCACGGCAGTTCGGCTTTAGAGCAAGGAGATCCACAGTTGATGCTATCATACAAGTCACATTCACCGATCTCGACGCATGGTGCTCCTCGTAAAGCTTGACGTCAGAAACGCTTTTAATTCCATAGAATCGAAAGACATTCTAGGTACACTAGACAATACTTTCCACGTACAGAACTATCTCTTATAGATATTGAGGGATTATCTGCGGAACCGCTCCATGCTCTATGACAGGCTAGAGTGTCAGAAGAGGATGGAGGTCACTTCGGGAGTAACGCAGGGATCCATCCTAGGGCCGGACCTCTGGAACGCTTCGTATGATAGACTGCTTAGAAGAGTCGCGTCTGGTCGATTATGCAGATGATTTCGTGGTGCTTGTTGCTGGATGCATTGTCGAACAGGCGCAAAGCGGACTTGGTATATTGATGCGAAAGGTAAGGGGGTGGATGACTGCTCATGGTTTCAACCTTGCACTGGAAAAAACTGAAGTGGTCATCCCAAAAAGACAATTCCGTCGCTGTGTCCCATATCGATTGGCGAGTCGATAATCGAGTCAAAACCAACGGTAAAGTACCTGGGATAGACTCTTAAACCAAAAATTAGTTTTTTCGAGCCAATCAGAGCACCAGCGAACAAGGCTATTGACTAATCGCAAATATTGGGAGTTTTACGTCTAGGAGACAACGTCTTCTAATGAGTTCAATGCAGTCTATTCTGCTCTACGGCGCAGAGGTATGGGCTGACGCTCTTGGCAAGGAGATATATCATTAGCGTCTTGCACAAGTACAGACAGGGCAAGTTTTGTGAGTGGCATCTGCCCACTGCACTGTCTTTGAGCTAGCCGTGATGGTGATCACGGGAATGATGGATGGAATTCGTCAACAATTTTATTTAAACGAGGAGAGCTTTCTTCAGATAACATTGTTGGTGAGATGCTGAGGAACGTTGACAGGTTCGAGTCGTTCTCGTTGCAAAGAAGATAGGGCTCCACTGGTGGAGGGGCCCAATGACAGAGTTTCTTAAATTGACAGTTCCCTCCCGTTGATAAAAGCAATTTCCTAATTTGAAGTCTCCCCAAGGCGGCAGAGCTTGGTGCTAGCTCTAAGTAATGTGACAAACGGTTCCAGATTAGTTCTCTGACAATGGGGAGGTGCTTATGTGGTATTCCGGTGGCATACATTTGCGGGAGTCCAATACTTTCCGCCGTATTCACCTACCTTACAGCTTCATCTAGATAGATGGATTGGTCTTCTATAAAAAACATCTTTTGGTAATTGTAACCAACAAAAAACTAAAAGGACTCATTCTAACAGTCAATATATAACGTCCCTTTCACCTAAACACAAACACTTAAATGAGAGTCCAAATAGAATCATAAAGGTGTGCCCAGTTTCTTCGAATTGACGAGCACTTTACTGCTCCCACAAGCATTAACAAAGTCATTATCCCTGATAGCTAGGAAATACAATATCAAATTACGAGCTCTCAATTAATGAAACCAATCCAAATTTTGTCAATATTTTTTCATTTGGCCCACAGCTTTCTCTGCATCCATAACGAAAAATCCACTCTGTCATGAATTTTTAATATAGAGCGGAATAAACATTTCCTATTCCAAGTCAGATACCCTTCAACCCCTAGAAGTTTTTCTCATTTATATGTGTCACAGCGATGAGTCCTAGTTCAACAAATTCATAAAGTTTGTTTACTTGCAGGGAAAACATCTTAGAAAAATATCTTCTCGCTGAAAGAAGGTCAAGAAACTGTGCAGAGCTTTAAGGCTTTATGACACATACTTTTCCAGGACGAAAGTAGTAACTCCTTCAAGACTCATCCAATTCAAGGAAGAGTCTCTGAGAGTAAATAAGAATTCCAGGAATAGAAAGTGAACTTTATTCCGAAAAACCTTCTTTGTATCTTTAGGTGCGCATTCCAAGGATATTGCAGTCTTGGATCTTCGAGGTCGTAATATACTTCAGAAATATTGAAGGTATACGAAGGAAGTTTGAAGCTGCAACACAAATACTGTAGAGGTGGTTCAATAAAAATGTCCTAGCAAATAGGAAACTGGTAGACCCAGATCGACGACTATGCACAGGAAGGACTTGCTCTAAAAATAACATCTATTACTGCAGGATATGTAGATGAATTGCTCCAAATGAGGTAACAATTAGCATTTGTGAATAATTCAACTTTCATCGATGTCCTTTACGTAAAAGCCATTAGGTGAACTGTGAGTATGTCAGAAAGCATTTGGAAGGGCCGGGGAAGCTATATTTATGGGTTTATCGGATTTCTTATGTGGAAGCAATGATTTTTCGCTATTAATACTCTTTTATGTTGGTTCCAGCAATGGGAGGAAGGACACAAATTATCCATGTAGAAGTTTTGATGGTATATTTGGAATTAATCATCAGTTATTGTGTGAAACATAATAAATGGATTTATTGCCGTTGGCATCAAATGGAAAGTCTCCCACGTAAATTTTAAAAATAAAATAGAACGCGCAATAAAGAATCAAATACAGTAGCTTCTATATTACGTAATCGTAACCATGACCCAGAATACGCTACTTCAAGAACGTTCCAAGAATGCGTATTCATCGGAGTAAGATTGATGTCTATCTTTGAGTACCATTGATAGTCGACCAACCACGATATCACATGACAATTCCCCATTTCTCAGCTTCGCTGATAAGCCTCTTGTTTCTTCCTATTTCAAGAACCGATTGATTGACGAGTCGAAGAAACAGCCTGGGGATCCCGGCATTGGAGAAAATGTTAATAGGACCCCAAGCCGAAGCGGAACAGCATACGCCGAGGGCTGCGTGGCTAGTGAGGAGCTTGTGAAAGGCATTCACTGCGAACTCTGAATACCTTCGGTACCTTCATTTTCAAATAAGATCCTTATCCTGGTGACCGGGCTAGTCAGGGTTGGCCGGACTAGCCAGAGTGGACATTCTTCCCGGACTACTCATAGGACCATGACATGGACTCAGTTACTTAAAAAAAAAGACCGACGATAGAAGAAGTGGTGATGCTAGGCGCATCATCGTAGGATGAGCTGCTGGCATTCAGCTAGGAGACAGTAGCCGTCGAGAGCAGCACATTCGGTGCCAGCCGTAGCAACGCAGTGCTGAAACCAACCAACCAAGGACAAGTCGGAGCGAGGCGATAGACGGGCTAGTGGTTTCCAGCCTGGAATCCACTGCGTCAAGCTGCATGTAGCGGGTACCAGACATAGTACTCCTTACCCGAAACCCTCAACGTCGAAGGATCCCTCAAAAGTAAAGGTCGACAAGAATGTCAGTCAGCGCAAACCGGCTAAGAAGAGATGGTTCTCTGGTGTCCTGCCCAATAATCAGCACCAGAAAGCCGAAAGGAGGCCGGTACTGTCGACGAGTGGGATGAAAAGGACCTCGCTACATAAAAGGGAATTGTTGAGGCATATGACAGCAAATGCCTGGCAGACGACCAGAAGGCAAATCCCACCGCTCTGAAACGCAATCGATCTAAGACGAGGTCGAACAAAAACAGAAGCAGAGCAGAGTGCGCAAAAGCTAGGATGCTAAACAACCTCTGGAGAAAAGTATGCAGCAACAGCCAGCCGACGGGCCACGAACTGCGAAATCCCTTACGCGTGGCGCGGGTAGATGGCAATTCCGCCAGTGGCAAACTAGCGCCGGAGGTGTGAATCAATGTTGAGACTAGGCTATCGGAGGTGGTCACTGAGCATCTCCTGGAAGCCAAAAGCGAGCACAGGGGGTAAATCCTCTGCTTTGATTCCTCTCAGGTAGTCCATGAATTCCACGTTATAGCTTGCGACGACCCATTCTCCACGGACTTTCTCGGTTCGTGCGTCGCTAAGATCTACAACGCCTGGGAGGGGGTAAAGCTCAATGTCATTCCCTACGACGAAATTCCCAGGAGACCGGTCGCTCGCATCTGGTTGTCGAAGATTTCCATGGATAAGGATAAGCTCAGGACAAACCCTACGCTAAATGGACAGTTATCAAGAAGGCGGAACCCCAGACAAACAACTAACCTTTTATCCACCGTATAAACGAAGATTTCCTGGAGGCACTGGAAAAGGTCCACAATAAAGCGCAGTTCGTAGTCAGGAACGCAAAAGTGAAAGTCTTCCACTCTCCAAAATCGGACGACGACCTGAATCCAATCGACAGCACCAACGAGGAGATGAGGATCCGACGGGGACTGACGAACCCCCCACGCAAGCAGATCATGCTGAGGGTAACGCAGATCAATCTGCAGCACTCGAAGTGCGCCTCGGCTAATCAGCTTGTCGTCCTCTCAGAGGAAGACATCGACATCGCACAAATGGAGAAGCCTTGGGTCGGGGGCAACTGAACCATCAAAAGGCTCCAAAGCAAATATTATAGATCAAGAACTAAGCTCATTTTTGCGGAATTCACAATATTCACGGAGATATAAGCGTTTAAAGTTTTTCCCAAAATTCCTCCAAAAATCAGCAATTTTCCTGCCACTCAGACCCCCACATATTAATTTATTCCACAGCACAGAAGACTCTGATCAGGACAAACCTAGAACATGTATCCTCGCGAGAAAGAGTCTGCATGCTTTTCTGTGTCCGGACCTGAGTTCCAGGGACCTAGTCGTGGTCAAACTGGAGCAGAGAATGTGTATACTTCCTCGGCTTACATGACTTACGATCCGTCAGTTCCGCCAGAAGAACTACAACATTTGACGAGCACCATAGCAACAAAGAACCCTCCAGCCTCAAGAAGCTGACTAGGCAAATCTTCAAGATCTGCTATAGGCATAATTACTGGCAGCCATACAAGGACTGCCTGAAGAAGTACAAATCGACCATCAAAACTGCGAAGAGGCGGTCTTGGTTGTTAGACTATTATCAGAATATCGAAAGCACCAGCTAATCCGCGAGGCTCAGTAATATTCCGTCCAAGGAACATAGGAACGCATCCTTTTTTAAAAATCAGAAGTCTTCTGGAAGGAATCTTCTGGTGAAACCCTGGTTCAGATGCATTTTCCCGGTAGCGAGGAGGACTGTGAGTTAAAACCATGCTTGGAGTATTTGCGGTCATCCCAGCCGTGCGAAACTATCAAATTGGTAATTACTGATGGCATAATGCCATTCATCGTACAGAAGCAGTAGGAAAGGGTTGTACCATGACTTGTCGAGATTTACCGGAGTTGTATCTCTTTGGGCTACGTACCACACTCCTGGCGATCCGCACGAGTGGGTTTCATACTGAATGCGGGCAGGGACACCGTGAGTCTGCGAAGGACTTTCAACCAATCAGTCTCACCCCTTTGGTGTTGAAGAGCCTAGAGTGCGTCCAGTATTGGATTGGAGGAGTATCTTGCGCATTGGATAATATTCATGCTAAGGAGCAGGATAATCCAGTCGGATCTGGGAGGCAACCACTTGATCAGAGCTGTAAACAGAGGCACGCCCCAGGGAGACGCCATTTCTCTGGTGCTCTGGTTAATAGTGATGGGCGAAATTTTATGAATATTGGACAGCAGCGGGGTGACGTATCCCGACGACTTGGTGATATTAGTGTCAGGGATGTTTTCGTCTATTATGAACGACAATATGGAAGGAGCGTTGCGAAAGGTGTGCCTGTAGCTCGGCATAAACACAACCAAAACGGAACTGATGTGATTCACCACCAAGACAAGGGTACCTGAATTCCACCTAGCGCGACAGAATAAACAAATATTGATTCTTTCCTCCAATGTAAAGTATCTGAGTGTAATCCTGGATCCAAAATTAAATTGGAGATTGAACATAGAACTGAGGGTTAAGAAGGCATGTATAGCCTTCAATACCCGCAAGAGAACAGGATTCAAAGAGCCGCGTTTACAGGTGCTATCGGAGCTCTGTAGTCCTCCCCGTAGACCTCCACATTAAATACGTTGTAGTGTGCTGTGCCGTCAGACTACGTGAGTTTGGATGTTAAACAACGGGGCCCTACGACCACAGTAACACTCTAGACCACGGACTATGCCACACGCAAGTTGGAGTTCACGAGAAACTTTGCTGTGGACTTTTCAACCAGAGCAAAGTGGAAGACTGGCAGAATTTTGCAAGGTTATGACACAGTATTCTTTACCGATGGATCAAAGATGGTCTGGAATCGGTGGGGGGGGGGGGGAGGTTCTCAAGTATACAAAGTGATCCAAGTCGTGTGGTCTCCGAAGTTCCGCTAGTGTATTCCAAGCGGAAGTAATGGTGATACTGGAAGCCTGTCGATGGCTGGAGCATGGTCCGAGCCCCAAGCGCAACATAGCCATTCTGATACACAGCCAGGCGGCCATTAAGGCCTTGTACTCAACGGCGACGGGTTGTGCAGAAACGTGCTGAACAGTTTGGGCGGCACGCGCAAGGTCACCCTCCTCTGGGTTACCAGGCATATGGACATAGTGGGGAATGAGCAGACTGACGGATTGGTCAGGTGGGGCTCTGCTCTTGGCGGGTATCTCGGGAGTCTACTTGCACTACTTAGCAGCCGCAGGCCTTAGATAGCGAAGGCTTACCACCTGTGCCAAGTCAAGGAGACTTTTGCCCGCTTATAACAGCCTCAGGCATTTCCTCTACGATTGGATAATTCTAGCTGGAGTCAGGCTGAGGACACTATGTAAACCATTTTTTGAGGGCCTCACAGAGATGGCAGGGTGGGTGAACTGCTCTCCTTTGTGAATGCTACGAACTGAACTCTGCCTCCCTACTCTCATAATAGCAGTCACGGTCTTAGGAGTTTGTGGCGTCAAAACGGCGCACCACAGCATTAATTGGGCTCTTCGGAGCGGCCACTGGTACCTACTTACGAACCCTGCTCGCGCTCTGGATTTATTCTCTTATTTTACCGTTCCTTCGAGGCTGATCGCAGTAAGTGATTGGCAAAAAAGGTCATTGGACTTATACAGTGAGTTCCAATGTTCAGGAGCAGATTCAGGGACATGGTAAAATTAACTGTCACTTGACACAATTTTTGATATAGTGGTTCCAGGAAATATCTAGCCAGGATCTATCTAAATTCTAATATGTTAAACATGATGTACGGCATCTTATCCTGTTAAATTTTCCAATTTTCACACATAACTAAGGAGGTAAATACTTACAGCATATTTGAACTGTGCATTGAACTCTCTATCGTTTGCTCGTATTCTGCGTTCATTCTCTGTAAAAAAAATAACAAAAAAATCCATGAGTTAATCTGACAGAACCTTCCATCCTCAAAAGTCTATGAGGAATCTAAATCTGTTACCAGAAAAATAGTATGAACTCCTCCGACTTTTGGTCGGTGCACGTCTCGAAGACTCTGGCATACCATGGTGTTGAGCTAACGCATCGCGATTGTTAGGTGCGCGACTTTTCCCACGACAGCCCGACTTGCCCTGCCACACTCCTAACTTTCCCAGCACCGACCAAAAGGATGCTCTAAATCGTCCTCCACTTTGTGGCAAATCCGTATGTGAATTCAGTCCGATTTGCTCCGCAAAACTTTCTGTACTTTCCGCTAAATTTGTCCTTTCACTCAGCGGTTGAGTCTCTTTATCACATGACAATTGGTTATAGGTAAGGTTCAAATCAACGATTACATCCCGATTCCCGCTACTACCACTGCTACCAACAGGATTGTGGTCTGCACTATTCAATGAAGTCCTATCTACGTGATAATATACATTTGGTTCGGAGAATTGTTGTTGTATGGTTTCATTACTTTGATTCAAAGCAGCTAAACTGTAGAGGCTTCCACCACAATGTTCGCGGTCATTTCGTCCTCGCGATGAATGTCCTGCGGATTTTGTGGTGTTGTTATTGTTGTGATGGTGATGGTGGTGATGCCAGAAACGTTTTCGTTTCGCCGCTACCGAGGATGCGGATGATGATGGTTTGGGGTTGATGCAGTCATCATCGGAGGATTCACTTCGAACTCCAAGCACTTCTAGTTCGAGTGAATCGGGTGGCTTATTTCCACTTGGCATTTCACTAATTCTCACACAATAGGAGAGAATAGGATTCGATTATCACTTGATACGCTTTTTCGACATTTTCGAGTTTTTATTTTGATTATTCTTTTAATAAATTATTTTCTTGTGCAGTTTATGCGAAATTATTCGATTGGTGACGATGCATCGCTGGGGGACATGTTTTATTTTCAGTGAAATCATCCAGAAGGGTTAACAGAAGACTGTAGATCTGCTAACTTTTTGTTGGAGATATACTAAAAAGAGCAGTGGCTAATACTATCCAAACTCTACTTCTTGCAACTTATCACTGTGACCTCAGTTGAGAGAGCACTGTTGCAGTCCTTAATTTAGGACAGCGAAAAGATGACCTGTCTCGGCAGTTTGAAACTGTACGTACTGATCCAGCCGAAATTATATGGAGGGGAAGACATCTGCATCAAGAACTGCTGTACAGATGTATGACCAGGCACCGGCGAAGGTTGAGAATGCCAAAGGGAAAGCCCCGTGGAGCCCTCCCTGGAAACCTTTGTGTGTATGAACAATAGATGACAACATTCATAGCTACAGATGCTCAGCATGGAAGAGCGGGGATCCGAAGCGCTATTTGTAGCTAAGGAACCGAATTGATCAAATTTGAGCCTTACAGCTGGAGAAACAACAACCAAATCTCCGATTAGGTCCGTCTCTTCGTGCGGATAAGGCCTGATGCGTTAGAGGCATGCACATGCACGCATCAGGAGATGGCCGCGCATAGGCATGCTTATACGCATGCCGGGTAGGGTGGAAACAAAACGCCCATCTATAGATAAAAATTGGTTATGGGAAGGACATCCAGAAATAAAACCAAACATGGAGGACGAGAAGAAAAATAAAGCTACCATGAGGGCTTTCGAAAGGGACAAGTGGAGTTTTTTTCAATAACCCGCGTGGGATCGAGGTATTCAATAGGTCCCTCTCCCATATTCCCGAGCCTCGCTAGCATAGAGGCATGCAAGCGTATGTCGAGGGAACACTTCGATAGAGTTTCAATATTTGCGGGCGGACCTACACAGACAACTTTCCCAACTTTCTTTTTTTTTAGGTTTTGAGATTGCACTCACCTCTTAGTCGTCTCCGGGAACTCTGGGTAGTCCCTTGGCCATCGACCAATCCCGTGAAGTCATTAAAAATTTTAAGGTTTTCAGAATAGTTGAACGAAGAGGCTGCCATTTCACATAACGGTATGGAAAGGCTCTCCTCAGAAACTCGGACGGCAATAGCTTATAGCATATAGCTAGAAAGGCCAGTAGATCCAGGGATTTCTTGAAGGCAAACACCTATGAGCTATCAAGTCTCAAAGAGAAGAACAAGAAACGACCAGCTCTTGAGGTATACTACCAAAGAAGGAATGGAAAACTCTACCCGACAAAGTGGAATGGGAAAATGCTTAAGAGCACTTGTTTCTTGGGGAGAAAGGCCTGAAATCTAAACTTGGAAAATGAAGTCAAGTGCACGTTGAGCCTAGCCGGTAACAAGGTTGAGAAAGCTATTGTACCTTTATCCGATGCACGAAAACGAAGTTGAGAGCCGGAATAGGCTTTCATCACTGATTTATTCATAGGAACTAAACAAATTCATTTCAGAAACTCGCTCATATTTCTCTATTTCTTTTTTTCTCTCTTTCTCCCCAAGTCTTCATTTCTCTCTCTATTTTCCTCTCTCTCTCTTTCTCTTTATTTCTCACTCTGTTTCGCTATTTCTTTCTCTTTATTGCGCAACTCCCCAAAAGAGTGGAGCAGATGAGGAGGAAGGCTGGGGCTGCCAGTGAAACTCACGTAGCCGCGATTCCGGGTAAAGGGAGTTGATTTCTCAAAGAGGATGTGGAAGCCTGGAGGGAGGTGACACCTCAAAAAAAGGGAACAAGATGACATTCATAGGAGAATGAAGGCAGACTCAGAACTCACCAAATTGGGAGAAGCGCTCCCAGAAAGAGGACCTTATGTTGGGGTCCATGAAAATTGGAATATCTTTAATACATGGGGGGGCGGGCAGGCTTAGTAGATTGGAGATGACAATAGTCTGCAGTCTTCAAGGAGAAAGACGGGATCACCACGAAAGAGGATGTTCCCGATGCTTTGGAAAGACAATTCGACCTAATCAGAGCAGAAGTGCCGATGGTGAAAATGTACAGGAAAACTTAGAGTGGAGCGCAAACTGTCATATTGCGAAGTCATGCACCAGTTCAAATGACAGGTCGAAGAAATGTAGGAGACGTGGGAAGGAAGGCCCTATCAGCAAACACTGAGGAGCTGATCCAAATTACTTCCTTTACAAAGGAGGGTGTGGAACATCAGCACATTGTAAGCAGCAGTAGATGTCCGGAATACAACAGAGTCCTCAACGCAAATCGCAAATGAGGTCCGTCCTCGAGAAAAACATAATTAGTGAGCCATATCGAGATCTTGATGGTGGCATTTGGGTCAGAGACCAAACGACTACGCAGCGCCCCGCCCTTGCGGAAAACAAGCTTTCCACAAAATAATGGAGCATTCGCAGATTAGCCAGAGCAAAAATGAAAGGAATCCACATATAACCATTCTATGCTCCACACAACGCTAAACGTCGAGTCTGATCAGATGCTGAGCGCTCTGCTTCTGGACGCAAGAGGACATTGGCCCAAAATCATAGTGGGGAATTTTAATGCGTGGGCTCTTGAATGGGACAGCCGAATGAGGAATGTGAGACGTGTTTTCCCCAAAACATTCACTTAGCTAGACGTGATACTCGCGAATGTCGGGACCTCATATACTTCCAGAGAAAGGGACCTGGGATCTATAGTGGATCTGGCATACATGAGTGCCGCTTCAATCGCTTGGCAAATCATTGAGGACTATACTCACAGGGCGAAACGGGCTCGAAAAAAACTCTCGCACAATGCCGGGTGATGTCCCGGGCGGACGGCGAAAACTTTTGAAGAGAAACACATTTTCCGCGGCACTCAAACCCGACATATCGCTAAAGGATACAGCCAGAGAAAAAGTCACAAAATCACCCGATAGGTAACAAAAGCGTCCGATGCCTAGAAGGCGGCTGCTTCCTCGTAGGCAAATCGACTACTGGTGGAACAATGAATTCACAGGTATGCGAGTGCATATTTCCGGGCAAGGAGCCATTACCAGAGGTTCAGAAAGAAGTCCGGTAGAGACGATCAAGAGGAGACGCACAAATATCTCCGTGGCCGCTTAAAAGAGGCCATTCCGAGAAGTAATAGAACTGCTTCAAACAATTGTGCGACAATTCCGAATAAACTATCGGAGTGGTGTCTACCTGGTGTTAATGAAAATCCTGAGAAGATCACCTCAAAAACCTGTAGTAGGATCGACGACAGCAAAGCACCCGCTTTGGATGGCATCCTAAATAGAACTTTGAAGCTGGCAGTGAAGATTAGATCCGACCTCGTCGCTAACACCTTCGAGATGTGCCTAAAACAAGAGATATTACCTGCTCAGTGAAAGAAGCAATAAAAAAATTGGTGTTGTCCAAACCCAATAAGTCAGATCCAATATTATGCATCCCGACCTGCCTGTTGGATGCAATGGAGACGGCCATTTACAAGAAACGGCTATCCACCATGAAAAGCAACAATGGCTTGTCGGAGCGCCAGAATAGTTTTTGCCCTGTCTACTTTACAGTAAATTGATATCAAAAATGGATCCAATTTCGCCGACTGGACACGAATTAAAGGGGCGTTGGCTGACATAGATGTTCCCGAATATTTAGCGAGTCTGGTCGAAAACTACCTGAGGACCTGAAAAAGTACTTTGGGGACACCATATACCACAGGACTCTGTATTGGGTCCATGCTGTGGAATGTCATTTTTAATGGGGTACTTCATCATCATCAACGGCGCAACAACCGGTATCCCGTCTAGGCTTATAATAATCGTTGGCACAACAATTCATATCGGATCAGGGCCTTGAAGTGTGTTAGAGCACTTCATTCAAGACCGTAACGGTACACAACAACACACTGTAGGAGGCAATATGGTCAGCATTACGCTCGCCCGAGATTATTACCCTGATTTGACTCAGGTACTCATTCACAGCTGAGTCGACTGGTATCCGACGTCAAATCATGATACAAATTCCACTGCCGCCAGTGAGATTTGAACCGCGACCTTCCGTACGACAGCCTTGTGCTTTAACCACTCAGCTATCCGGACACATTTAATGGGATACTTGCTCTTCCTATCTCAGAAGGGGCTGTAGTTGTTACAACAAAGTAGGAGGATGGATATGGAGGTCTACGCGCCCGAAGCAGTGAGGGCGGTGAAGTCCTAGCTGGCGGATGAGAAAACAGAAGCGGTCTTAATAACGAACTGTAGAAAGAAGAACACTGTGAAAGTGGAAGTTGGTGGACACGCCATCGCCTCGAAGCCAGGTATCAAATACTTGAGGCTAATGATTGATGCTAAGCTGCTTCGCGGGTCACATGTGAGGGCGGAGATGTTTACAAACTCTCAGGGAAGAAAGCAAGTGAATTCGGATTATGGGCTGATGATTCTTAGGGTTTCCAGCGCTTTTAGAATCATAACAGATGAGGAAGTATTGGCGGTGATGGGTACGGTGTCACTCGACATTCTGGCGAAAGAAATGAGTGTGCGGTACCATGCAAAAATGCTCTAAGGTGGTGGCAAGGCAGACGGGCAGCAACCCTGTCGTCCGGATCAAAACCAAGTGCCCGAAGATAACTTCCATGGTAACACCGGGATACGCTGTACTCACTATGGTTTGCTGGCCGCGAATGCTCCAAAGATCTAATCAGGGCGATCAGACGCGAGTCTGCAAAGGGACTCATCTGAAGTGACAATAGGTCACAAGACCTTACCAGGGGTATACTGGTACCATGGAAATCGGGATAGCCCCTGAATTCACATGTCTCAGGAAAATTCCTGTCTCATATACGTTCAGCTCGGCTAAAGCGATTGGTGCCCCTTAGGTTCAAGCGAATAGAGACCTTCGGGCCTCGACGTAGTCTTGCGTTTCAACACGGGTGCTGTAGTCCTTAGTTCGGTCGCATGCATCAGTATGAATAAACTGATCCGTCAATTCAGTATAGACTGGCACCGTGGTGCTTGTCTCAGCGGGGCTCTGATTGTGGTTACAAAATCAATCCGCGTCTTTAAGAAGACCGTGCGGTTAAGTCTACGAGACAGATACTCACGTAAAACCACAGGAACTGTACCACGCAAGACGTATGGGGGGACATACAGAATGCAGCAGAAATGTGGCAAGATCAGAAACATATGACCTCTGACAACACAAAAGAGCAAGTCTACAAAGGGTCGCTGGTTACACATGCTCATCTTCAATATTAGGGTGCGGCTTGAGTGGAAACATGGGGAGACCAATTACCACATTACCCAATTCCTTACCGGACATGGTGGTTGCTACAGACGGTATTTGCACCGCTGAGTTAGATGATTCACCGAACTTCCGTAGATGCGGTGCCATACCGCTTCAGTATCTAAGTACCGACCTCTGGGTTGAAAGAACATAGGCTTCGATGTTGAATTTAAAGAGGCGACGAAACTTACGTAAAAGAATTGACTGCAAAAAATTAGCAACATGTGGGGTTTGAAATGGAAAACGCTTTTCAAGCAAGCTTTTGACCTGTCTGGCACAGTGCCAGATTAATCTCTCATTCAGCTAGTTCATCCTTTGCATCCCAGCATTGGTAGTGCTGCTACTTTTTTGTCGACCCTTCCTCAATTTCGAAATGGTTATTTACGCTGAACCTTTTTTAACATTTTTTTACTACTTTCATTGACTGCAGACCAATTCGTAACGAGGATGAAAACTCCAACTCGTAGCAATAATAATGTTCAATCTTGTGTAAAAATTTCCATTACATCCACCCCATTTAATCAATCAATATATCCACCACCTACCCTAAATATACACTTAAGGCAAGTTTCTGATGAAAATCCTCTCTGACGAACTCATTTCACGGCAACCAGCCACTAATTAAGGGATACAGCACAATGAAATTCAATACCACGTCTCCATCATCATGGCCGAACCCTCCCTTTTGCTGTTCTCGTCATCGTCACCTTTGTCGCGAAAGGCGCTCACGAAAATAGCAAGCACAAATTGATACTCGTCACATAAAATATCAAATTCCATTAAAAAGACCAACAAGTGAAATGATCAATTTACGTCTTTCAGGCTTTCATTATCCATTCACGGTCTCCATGAAAAAAAGAAGAAAACTCGGACCTCTTCCAAGTCACGCCGTGAAATTGGCTTCAACTCATTTTCCAAAGCTGGGATCATTTTAGATGGCACCCTTCGTTGAAAGTTGCCTCTAAAGACTCCATAAATTCGTAATTTGATAGCGTAATTTTATATAAAACTCACATTATTCATTGCAATCTCTTCGTTACGCAGATTGAGGCAACTTGTTGGGTTACAAAGTAGTTGGTAATGTGCCGGGAGTTGGGGAGGGTTGGGATTTAAAAATGGGTCATGACATTCATCCGGTGCTGGAAGTGCGTGTGGGCATTTTGGATTGATAAAGCGAAAAGAGGAAGAGGAACTTGACCATGAAAATGGGAAAATGAGCTCATGGAATTTATCTGAATTTATTGTTAAATCTATTTTAGGAGTGAGAAATGAGGGAGAATGTGGCGATAATAAAGAGTAAATGGATTGAGAGATAAATAGCGATACAACATTTGGGGCAGTGGTGATTCTTTTTATGATTCGAGATGGAAGTGCTCCAAAAAAGGAGTTGCGCTGAGTCGCAGAAATACAGGAAATTCATATCCACTAAAAACAACCCCAGTCTAATTTTTTGCCCGACCCCCTGAGACCGGTGTGAACTTAGATTTCCTGCTAGATCTAAAGCAGCACACGTTCATGCTTCACGTACGTTACGACCTACTCTCTATTCCTCCACTAACTTCACCATGTATTGGGTCCAAGCGAAAGTCGGTTCACCTACTAACGAGGATCCGCTTGCCTGCTTTTAGGGGCAGCACCAGTTCCTGGAGGAATGTCCTCACTATATTGTTAAAGACACTAAAAGGACCCCAAGCCAAAATGGAATAGCATACGCTGAAAACTTCACTGACAGAAAGAAGTTTGGTCTTAAGTGCGCGGTCTGCGAATACTTTAGGAACCTTGGGTTTCACTTCTGGCCTAGCCTAGTCTAGGACTGGTTAGCAAAAGTGGTCTTCTTTCTGGGAGGCAAGTATGCAACTGACCGTTAAACAAAAGTCGAAGTTAGCAAAGGAAAAATTTATGCTAAGTGCATCATCAGAGGATGAACTGCTTGCCCCCAATCGAGATTTCATGACTGTGCCCCCATGCTCAAACCAATGTCGGTGAGAGCTGCCAAAAGTGAAGCGAGAGATGATTTGATGGTTTTTAGCTTGGATACCACTATTGCCAAAATTTCCGTAGCAACTATCAGCAACTACCATCGACATCGGAAGTTCTTGAAGAAAATGGGAGAGGACGTCAGGGACGATGACCAGGGACCACGAAACAAATTAACAACAAAAGTACCGGAAGGTCATCTACATTCTCAGCAAAATTACAAAAAATAATGAGGCCCGTACTGCTAACGAGAGGAATGAAACGGATCAGTTTAAGTACCAGGCAATCATTAATTTACAACAAAGAAAAACGTCTGCCAAATCAGTAGAAGCGATAGCCCACTGCCGCCAAGTGTAATCAATCTCTGGAGGGGGTCAAGTACGCAAGCAAAAGAAACAAGGTTTGCAAGAGTACCAAAGCCTAGTAATTTCTTCGACAAACATAAAGCTACAACAACAGCAAATTCAGTAACACATGCTGGTCGAAGCCCTTCAGGGAGGTGGTCAGGAACCCCTTACAGATAACGAACGGCAGCTCTAATAATGAAGAATTTAAATATTTTGAAAGCCAAACTGTCGAAAATGGAACGCCTCCTTGATAGCGTCTAGGAGCAGAGAAAGCCTACCTCAGGTGGTAGGATAGAACTAAAACCTCAACTTAGTCAGAACAGACATTTGACTGCTAAAATTCCACATTGACAAGGGAAAGCTGATCCAACTGCTACGCTTTCAAAACCTGAAGTTCCCTTTAAACGACGAAAGGGCCCCAAAAAAATGTGACGTTGTCAGACACGATAATTGAAGACGGGCAATACTGAGGGCAGTGTAGGCAGTCCACCTAGACCTCACAAACTGTGCCTCATCAAACGTGTTTTTTCTCAGCGAAGAGAACATCGACGCTGATACAATAGCTTTGAATGGAAGGTATGTCTAAATATAAAAGGGTTCAAAGGCAAACACTGCGAGCACAGCAGCCACCACTAGCCAGCATGATAGATCGGAAAAGGACTGAGGACACTTGATGTTAATTATGCAAAAAGTAAGGGAGTGTGAACAGCACGTTGCAGGTGATGTTAGATGTTCGCCTTATAGGGAGGAGTTGTACAAAACAGGTAAAGGAGGTTGGTTCAAATCAATCTCAACCACTGCGAGACGGCTCAAAACCTACCCTCACAAACCATCCGAAAGTCGAATGCAGGCGAGGCGGTAATTCGTGAACCGTAACGAAATTACGATAACACTAGTTGGGCGAGTAATACCTCTGGCAATGCCGCGATACGGGCATGCAAAAGAGAAGCCATATATGAAGCAAAAGCATTTATGGGAATCAGTTCTTTCAGGACAAAAATCGAGGACATATTTACAACTACAGTTACTATGCTTCTAGTATAATAATAGCAGAATATGAAGAGATGTTGAGACAATTTGATGATGAACATTAGAAACCGTGGCCCTCAAATAATTGTCCGCGTTTTCAGTGCAAGAGCCTTAAAAGAGGGAAGACAAACGACGGTCTCCAGGGGCCTAATTCCACCTTAAACCTTTGAGAAGCTGAACATCGCACTGGTCAACGTTGGATGCATGCCCATTTTCTGAGCTAACTATCGGTTGGCGACCTTATATACTTGAGTATTTCGTTTTAACGAGGATGACCGCCAAGTCATCTCTTCCGACGTTGGAAATGCAGGGAGCGACAACCAAAGGCGTTCTGGAAGCAAAAAACAATAGGATCTTTGACTGGTCTGCCAGGACTTCCAAAGAGGAGACATTCCGGTCTTAAAAGGAAGTGATGATCTAAAGGCCAGGAAAATCTTGGGTCAGCTGTGTCAGCGTGTAATTGTGCATGCGACGCTTCAATTCCTCGACGGTGTTTGTATAACAACAGGAAAGTGAACTGCTGGTGAAACCACATACTCTTGACATTTAGATAATCTGTGAGCGGGGAACCTCTGTTAAAGGGCAAGAGAAAAGCCGGAACATCGGGAGCTTCGTAGTAACCTTAAGAAAATCGCTAGCAAACGGGATTGCTGCTGCAAGCTATGACTTACATGAGAGCCTGTGGCTCACTACCTACAAACCTGCCTGGACAAAAATCAGTCCAAATGTCATGCTCGCAATCGTTGTTCCAAACCATTACAACTCTTTTTTCACAACAAGATAGTGGGCTTCAGTTAACGGTTCAACAAGACCTTTTCTCGATCTTTGGGATTACTGATGAAGCTTCGAGATTGGAAGGAAGGAAGGAAGAACCGAGTGGCTTATCAGCCAGTAGGAGAGGCAGAAATTGATTTCGCCACCGATGCCCTAAAAGCCACCCAACGTGCAGTCTTCATATCGCCCTGTCAACTTTTTAGACATGATAGAAATGAATTTGGAGAGTGATATACAATTGGCTTCTTCTGTTCATTGAGCTAGTGACAGTATAGCTTTCGGCAAAACCGTTCCTTCGTTTCCGACTTGGCAGCGATGACCATTGGCAAAACTGCACGGTAGTGACACTAGATGGCAGCAACATTTTTAATTTGCCTGAATTGGGTAGGATTAAGGTCACTCTGACAAAATTGCCAATGTCAATCGAGAGTTACTTCTCTGAGAGACACTTTTTTGGTACGATACGGACAGGAGAGTATCTTATGACAGCAAGTATTCCTCAAAAGACAGCAGGTGTTTCTGAAGATCCCCTGATGTCAATGATGTATATGATTGGGTATTTGACTGGTTTTTCAGAAGACCTGGTAGTGTTTACAGTTGGGAAATACCACAAGGGCATGGAACTGTATGGGAATGAAAACATTCACATCATCAAATCATGGTTACGAATGTGCAAACTGTACTTGAAGGAACAAATGACGGTCTTTATTGCCAATTGTAGAAAAACAAAACCAGCACTATATTTTCAATCGATCCTCAGAAGCTTGGGGGTCGAGATGGATGCCAAACTAAGCTTCAAGAGGTATTTTGACTATACCCAAGAGGAGCCAGCAAAGGCTTATGCATCCCCAACAGTGGGCAACGCTGGGAATCGGAGGAGAGGGGAGTTCGGCATATCGGTAATTGCACTGTGAGTGTGTAATATAGTAGGAGTAGCTGTATACTGATGAAGAAGGTAAGTTGCTCCCGAAATATATATTTACATTGAAAAATAAAAATTGTAGTTTGGAGGAAGCTACTAGTCTATCAATTTTTGTGCAACATATTTAGGACAAGATCGGTTGGGGCAATGTGTGTCCTTCCGGCAAAGAAGAGAGAGAGAGAGGAAAGAAATCGAAGAATCGTCCAAATCAACTATGAATTTATGAGAAGTCACTAGGAAGAAACTGTACAGGAGGTGTCATTAATGGCTTGATAATTCCGACAAGATCCTTTGGAGCCAATCCCATGTATTAGAAATGTTCAACTTTTCTCTCACCAAGCAGTGATGATCCAATTGATCACGGAGTCTGAAAGCTCTCTCCGAACATGATCGAAATTTGGGTCCCTGCCCGCCCTCAATACCTTCTTCATAGCCTTTAGTACTGATTAAGCATCATATTGGCAAATTTTTGTCATTCACTTGTTGCAGTGGAAAAAAGATGGATACTATTTTTAACAAAAGCTTCACCTACAAGCTCGTTTTTCCTGTTTAGAGTTATGTAAGAATGAAGACCGAACTCATAATTTCACCACTTATGCCTCAATAGGCCCCTTCTGACCTTCTGGCCTCAACACTCCCTCTGAAGCTTTTTTTTGGTTGCAATAGGCTCCCTGGGCCTTCTCCTGGACACGGAGGTGTAAAAGTTTTAGAAAAGCATACCTTCTTCAACTGGAAAACCTACATGGGGCGTATGTACGATTCTCAAACTCAGTCCTCTTTTTCTCTTCACGGAAGTACCATTTAGATATTACTTCGTGTGGTGGGTTGGATGCACGTTTGCCAAGCAAGAGTTGAGGCTGTTCAACAATTATAGTAATGCCTTCTTCAATAGCTTCCTTAGAATTTTTGAAGTTGCGGTAGACTAGATAAATAAGGTAGTTTTCCACTGGTTTGAACATCTTTCCATAAATATATTCAGGGCATAAGTTTGCCTTCACTGTCTTAGTTTAACGTAGCTTTGGCTTCTTGGGCAATGGACTAACACATATTCTGGGTCCTTTGTTATGCTGGCCCATCTTAGACAATTTAGAGAATCATTCAATTGAAAGCGGTATATGCACCATTTTAGAAGCCTCCGAGGTCTATGAGGTACTTAATGAAGTAGTAGTTTATTTACTAGACTTCGCTGAGACGTTGAGGATATCACACTCATCTCCAATTCCAAATGGAATTGGGAATTTATAGCTCCTGTTACAGGATGACAGGACTGAGTATAAATCTAATCAAGACTGCCATAGTATTACTTACTTAAAAGCTATTAGATTGCAAGGCATAGAAGTTACAGGGCAACCAGGGGGAAACATATTTGAAAATTACATTAGACTAAAGGTCACTCTGGAAGACGCATGTAGGAAAGCTACGAAAGTTTGGAGAGAGCGGTAATCAATACAGACAGAACCAAATTTTGGTCAGTCAAAGACTGGCATATATAGATATCACCGATGCAACACTGGGGCGATGAGAACATGACCAACAGCATCCCTACTCTGTTTTTTTTGTTTTTCGTTCGAAAACGGCGGCTTCTTAGAAAGAGGCGTCCGCTTCAGATTAATCGCGCGAATGTCAAAACTATGCACCACCCCGGGTCTCTATAGCCCCACACCCGCAGGATCATCTTTTAGGTTTTACTTCACGGAGCGGGTTTGTCTTAAGACACTCGTGCTTCTGCTCTTTTTAGATTTTCTCTTTCTCAGTTCCTTCAACAGCTCGTTCTATACTTTTACGATTGCGGAAGAAACCGTAGGCCGGTTCTCCTTCGATATCAGAATCTCCGCAACTACCTATTTATTCTTCGTTATCGGGCTCCTTCCCCATGCCTGGTTTAGATTCCTACTTTGTATCGCGAAATACTCCGAAACTTCCACTATGCAACCGCGTCTAGGATAATTCGGCGAATTATCCATCGTAAAGCGATGCAGATACTGCATGTAGCAAACAACGTGTCGCGTGAGGGACTGGGTAATATGGTAAGTGGACTCCCCGTATTTCCATTCAAGCCATACCTTAATTTTGGGAATGGGCCTCTGAATCCAGTAACGCTTCGTAAATTCGTCCCATCTGGATTTGCAGAGATCATACGACTCTGACCTTGCCGCATTCCTGTGTTCTGCGTGCCCCTTCATAATTATTTCCTGATATAGCACAGAATGTGTACTGGGAACATGCCCGGCCCTACCAATACTACCTCATTACATTTGATTCTAGAAGTGCTGCGAACTTTCAGAACCGCCAGCCGATAAAACGAATTCACCTGCTCCCTTCTCTGAGAGTCTAAAAGTGCCTCCATTTACTTAGGTGACGCGTAAAGTAGAATGGATCACATCACTTCGGATAGAAGCGCCCTGCGACAATGTTTCCGCCCGTATGCTCACCGAATTCCACTTTCATAGTGTTTTTCGTTCTACAGTTTATTATTAAGACCACTTCCGGTTTTTCATCCGTCAAGGGTTCCTTCAACCCAGGATTTTGTCGCTCACATTGTCTCCGACGCGTAGACAACAGAAGCAGATCATCCGTAAAGCCGACAATCGCAGCTTCTTTTAGAATGGGGAGAACAAGCACGCCATTATACATCACATTTCAAAGTGGGGGACCCAGTACTGAGGTCGAACCCCCTACCTATGATAACCTACTTTTTGAAGTCTTTATCCGTCCTATACCAACAATTTCATTCTGAGAGATAGTTCTCGACCAGACTCGCCAAATATCCAGAAACACCTGCGTTAGCTGGTTCCAGTTGACGGAATTGAATGCATTTTCAACGCTCAATGACAACACGAAAAAGAAATCGCCAGAACTCAGTGGGTTTTTTACTAGATTTACCATCACGCCTATTGAATCCACCGTAGAGTTGGCGCGCCGAAATCCATACTGGTGCTCCGACAACCATTGCCGCTTGCGACAATGGGTAGGAATCTATTGTAGATGACTCTCTTCATAATGCTCCCCATGGTAACAGATAGGCAGATCGACCGCTGTGTTTTCCACTGAATAGGGGATATTCCTTCTTTTAAAAACGCTTCGAAGGTGTTAGTTAAAAGGACTTCACTGCAAGTTCTAAGGATCTGTTAGAGTGTGGATTTGTTTTCATCGCGCCTGGCATATATTTCCCGGAGCTCCTCTTCGGTTAGTATAGGTATCAGGGACTTGTTGAGTTGGTCCATCGTTTGCCTTCCGCCGTAGATTGCTTGGTGGTCACTGTGAGTATAGTCCTCACTGATTTGCATCCTCTCCATAGCTTCGAGCTCTCATTCGAACTGGTGCAGGCTTTCGCAATGCGATCGAAGCTAAGGCATCTAAAATACCGCTTCAGTGCCACCTGGTCCCTAAGCCGACACATAACCCAGTCTACTCTTACTCTTCCTGCTTCCTACAATTTGAGTATTGCCTACGCCGGTAGGTCCATAACAGCGGTTTGTGTTCCACCGTTGACTTTCCTTAGGGACATCCCTGGCAGACCTTCTGGGTTTGAGTCCTTTCCTTTGAGATGCAGGCAGGGAAGATTGTCCAGAGAGGGATATCATGTTGATGAGGTTTCGTTCCGATACGTCATTGAAACACGATGGGTTCAGGTCCAACCACTGAACTCTAAACTGATACGATTAATGCCTTAATAAATGAAATACATTTGATTTGTACAATAAGGTCTGGATACTCTGGGTTTTCTCTGAATTAAGGCCCCTCTACAGTCTCAGGAAACATTTTTTGGTTTGCATTTACCCACAGAATGTTGGACTCCCACAACGATACGCCGTCGGACCACCAACTAAACACTTCTCCATCGTCAGAGAACTAGTCTGGAACCGTCTGTCACATTACTTCGGACTAGCCTCCGAGCTCTCCCGCCTTGCAAAGCCTTCAAATTAGGGAATTCATTTCACCAAACAGAAAGAGGGAGGATAGTACCCTTCATCCTCAGTCAGTCAGAGAGAAACGATTGAGGGAAGTATACTGGGCGAACTTACAAAAAATAGGACAGTTCATGGGGAAATATGAACAAGGGTTTCTGGATTGTTTAAACTTCACTAAGAAAAGGCTTAGGATCGTAATGGGAAGACTCATGGGTCACACTAGGCTTAACTAACACCTGAGGAAATTGGGGATATTTGCTGCGGACATTGTGTGCAAATTCTATAAGGAGAGTGATAAAACCTTAATACTGACAATTGTGCAAAGCCCTTTAGGATGTATTATAATTTCCCTTGAGACTATCAATATTATTAAGCATGAATTGGTGCGTCTACCAATACCACTTGTTCCATTTGCGTTGCCAGTGATTTCGTCCTTGAAGCGAGTGTATTTCTTCTGTATAACGCAAGTAAACTGATTAGGATTATGCCTGCTACAACCAATGCTTCATAATGTCTCTCTTCCACCTTGGGTACCCTATGATACTATGTATCAATGCAGAGCTCTTGCTAGTATTCTGATAGCTTTTGATCTCGTTATTCAAAAGTGCACTCAAGAAGCATCTCAATCATTCACTTTGCTGAAAAAATTTCCGTCTTCTACAAGTCCTTCTCCGCAAATTGTCCACTGACCATCATAAATGGCTCTCGTAAATTGAGAATCCTTGTTGAGTGGTCTACGTACTGCGTTTCCACTGGGTCACAATTTCTAATCAACTTTCCATGTTGCAAACGACAAATGTCTATTACCGATATCTATTTTTTCCTGCCTCGAAGCCTTTCTAGATATCCCAGAGGATAACATAATAGAGCCAGGTACGCTGCAATCGAATGCACTACGTAACTCAATTTCTATCTCCATTAGAGACAACCGGATGGAGAGGCATTGCGGCTCGAATCTCTTGCCCACTCGAACTCCCAAGTCCTTTACCCGATGAAAGACGACAACATAATTGCACAATTATGCAAAGTGCCCTGAAGTTTTCTCCCGAATTGAAGTTCGCTCCATCAACCAAATAACCCCCACAAATTCGACCTAATTTTTCACAGAAATGGGAAACGTACAGCTCAATTTTCTCCGCGGTGTTCTACATTTGTAATGCAGATGGCCCGAATCCTGCGGGTTTTCATACATTAAAGGATCAGAAGGATCCACTTCAAAAATATTTGCGGGTATTTATTATATTTACCAATTCGGTTTGCAATCAATTTAGACGTGAATTTGTTCACAAATCTAGGAACACCCCCTGTGTTTACCAAGAGCTCCACAGCACTTTTCCTGACTACTTAAGCGTAGATGGAATGAGCTGGGACAGATACGATGAGAAAGAGTGTCCCAGGCGTAAGGTGCATGCCACAAATACAAATGGTCCATGGCACCATGCACTTTTGTGCATTTCTGCATCTACTTCTACGTGACAAACCGGGGAACAAGCATATGTGATGAAACATGGCCGAGAAAAACACATACGACCTGTGTATGTTGAAAGCATGGCATGAAGCGTGTTTATGGCCATATCGGCTCCATGACTGGTTTCATGATTGCCATTTTCCATCAGAATGGAAAATGAAATGTTGAATGATGTAATTGTGAGCCATTCATTAGGCAAGTTACTTAAAGATACCAGGTCTACGCCAGGTACGTGTTTAGATACTTGTAACTCAGTAGATGCTCATAAGTAGGGGTGATCAGAAAATCAGGTTATTCTGCACATGAGCAAGTTGCAATGGAATGGAGTATCCACGTGCTCGAAACTGGGGGTATTTATATTAGTAAACGATATATGGTGCATGCAGATACAAAACATAATCTCAGATGACTTAGCGGACCGCATGCTTTTACTCAATTTACGTAAAGACCTAGAGATAGGGACTAGTAAATTGTTTATGACAAAACATTGGATGAGATGCATTTCGGAAACAAAATTTGTTTTTATAGAATATTTTGGGAAATGTAACATTCACATTTGTAGAATGTTTGGAGAAGCACACACCAAAAATAACTTTTGTCTCATTTTAAATGCACGAATACAACGGGAGCAAGTGTTCAGGGGCAAGCCAAAGATGTTAGCCACAAGCTATTAATGTGGCTCTCTTCCGCGTAATGAATTATTATTTGTTTTCAAAAGAAAACAAAGTGTTTATGTTGATGGTGTAAGGGATGCTTCCCGGAAAGTATCTGAAGTAGCATTTATTAAATAAGCCATTTATAAATAAATAACATTAGCCAGGGATAAAAACCCAGGGCCTTTGAGAGATGGGGTGAAAGAATAGCTGCGGCAAACTGACTTGACAATCGCAGCTAACTCACTGAGGTAGCGAACTACAAATGATTGACTACAGAAAACTTTATACTTCTTGGAGTGACTATACAGGCTAGAAGGCGTAGACAGGTCAACGATTAGCCCATTTCTAAATGCTTTCCCTACTAGTCCAGGGCGAAAATTCGTTCTTACAATGTCTGCCTGTGGGATCACAGCGTTTAAAGTAGGTGAAACGGAGAACTCCTGGTGCAGCATCATCCGTAATGCGACCCTGATTCTTGGTACTTTGGTAAATCTTCAGAGAGTTCAATTCTTAATTCTATGTTCCTGCAAAATACTCCCTCTTTAAGGCCTTGTCACGTTCTAAGGAAGCGTAATCACCAAGACTTTTCAACGGGGTTCAGGGAAAAATTAAACCCTACTGTCGTGGCATCAAAATAGTAAAGATGTCCGAAACATCACCTTAATGGGTAATGTGATACCACATCACTTCTTCTGGGAAGTGATATTACAGCGCTAAATAAATAAGAATAATAACAATAGCGAAGCATTTTCAGATCTCTCAACGAAACCCAACAGACCGTCCAGACAGTGCAGTTTTCGGTAACGGAAACGAAAGAATAACGAGGTGGACTTTGAGGGTTATGCGCCCAGCATGTTGAATGGATCCCCGCCGAAGGCACCCACTTGGCATGAATTTGGCGGATGTTACCGAAGAGGAAGTGGAAGTGGAGGGGCCCTGGTCTGGATCGGGTGCTGAATTTCTGGTATAAGAAATTTACCAGCGTACACAGTCGGTTGGCACACAGCATAAACCAGATCATGAGGCGGCCGGAGGAATTTTCACCCTTCCTCACTGCGGGGATTACCTACTTTATCCCTAAGAAGGGAGACCGATCACTTGCCTACCACCATTTTACAAATTCATAACGTTTATTATTAGTGGAAGGGTCAATGCGCACCTCGAGACCAACAACATTCTGTCCGAGGAGCAGAAGGGCTGCCGAGTTGAGTCAAAGGGTTGCAAAGAGCAGCTCATTATCGACTCGGTAATTGTAGGACAAGCAACTAGAGGCCAAAGAAACCTCAAGGCTTTCGATACCGTTCCGCATACCTGGCTAATCGATGTCCTACATCTGTATCGTATTGATCCCAAACTAATAAAGTATAAGTATATCAGTGCCTTCGTCTGAGGATGCTAATACCTCATCCGTATACGGAGGGGCATCTTCCAAGGAATTCGGTGAGTCCCCTTTGATTTTGTATGGCACTGAACCCCCTTTCATGGTTACTGCATGATGCTAGAGGGCATGGTTTTGCGATTAAATATGGCCTACGTTCTAAATGTGAACTGACACACTTGATTTACTTAGATGACATCAAGCTGAATGCTGGTACTGACGACCATCTTAGAAGTCTGTTGCGAATAGTAGAAATGTTCAGCGGTGATATTCGGATGGAACTTGGGTTAGACAAGTGTCGAATTCAAGCCATCTGCAAACCATCCGCGCTGGACATACCATTGGGGACCTCCACATTGAAGCTATGAGCGAGACAGACTTCTACAAGTATCTAGGAATTCTGCAAGGAACCCATGCTCGAGTTGGTGATCTGAAGGATGCTCTGCTGTCCCAGATGAAACCTAAGGGTTTCAGCGACTGAACCCGGAACTGCGTTTCCCATCAATCGGCGAAGCGAACGCGATACGCATGCAGGTGCGGATGTGTGACGGGTGGGAGGTTTAGGTTTAAGGCGGTGGAGGTCGTCTCTCAGCAAACGAGGCAATCCAGAGTCTGTGAGACCCGATCTCTTGTCGAAGACCGGGTTACTTGAAATCCTTTGGTTCTCCCCGTATACCAGTTCCGCGGGGCTGCCAGCAAATTCCTCTCGGCGGGTTGTTCGGAGGCCAAGTAGGACGAGAGGCAAGACTTGAGTCCAGGACGGATCGTCGCAGGCCATAATGACGGATTTCAACGTTCGGTACCAACGCTCTAGCATCCCACTGGATTGCGGGTGATATGCAGTAGTCCGCTGGCGTTTGAATCCCAGGAGTTTGCCTAACTCTGAAAAAAAGGTGGACTCAAAATGCATTCCCTGATCAGTGATAATCACTGCAGGGACACCAAAGCGGAGGATCCACCCTCAACAGAGAGCTTCGGCACAAGATTGCGCCGAAATGTTCTTCAGAGGTATTGCTTCAGATCACCGCGTAAACCTATCGATGATTGTGAGGCAATACTTGAAACCGTACGAGCCTCGCAAAGGGCCTACGATGTCGAGGTGTATTGTGTGGAATCCCTTGGTAGTGCGTGGGAATGAGCCCACTTCTTTTCTTACATTCCTGGTAACCTTACACTTCTGGCATGCGATGCATTTTCTGGCCCAGGAGTTGATGTCCTTATTCGTATTTTTCGATGACTATCCCAATTGTCACCCTGATGCCTGGATGCGCTAAGTCGTGAACTGCGTGGAACACTTCCTTGCGAAAGATGACCGAACTGTACGGCCGGGGTCCCTTTTCTGAGAGAGAGGTTCGAGCCGAAGATGAGAAACTCCCGAAATTTGTATTTGGGATTGGATTTGAGGCTCTGAAGCACTGCGTCATCCACCTGCGCCTTGGCGATAGTCGAGAAGTCGAATGAGGCGGGCATGGTGGGGTTTTCGCAGTACAGAGTGGATAAATCTCAACGGTTTGCATCGCGTTCCACAATCCAAAATTGATCCTAGTGAACTCCAAGAGTCCGAAAGGTGTGCATATTTTTGCTTTAGGAACGTCAAAAATACATAAATAAAAAGGACTAGCCAGCTCGCAAGGATCCGCTACCAAAGTTTGTTAATACGTGGTCTCCCGGGAAGCCCGGGTCTGCTGCATTCACCCCATCCATCAGACTGAGGTCTGATATATTTTCCAAAAACTTGAGAATTTCGTATTAAATTTTCTCTTCAATCGGCAATCAGTCAGCAAGTAGATACAGACTTAAGATTAGTTCCAAAATCCTAGTTTGCTCAGCTTAGACTAGAAACGGAAAACATTTGACTTGCCTTTTCATCCATCTATGAATTGAGGCACAAGACTGGAAGAACCTTACTTTTCTTCAATTAAATTTCAGAGACATACTTAGCGCGGTAGTATATTCCTATACCCTTAAAAAAGATCCGGTTAGTTGGGTTCGAAACTTTACTGTTACCCAAATGTAACCATCGTCTCGGATAGGGACAGACCTCACGGTTATCATCTTTGGCCACTGATTGACTATGATTATTTCTTCTTCTGACTCTTCGACAACGGTAGCGAGAGCCTTCAAACTGCTCTGTTTCTCTTACTCGAACGGGAATTCCAACGATATAAGCTGTATTGTATTGTATTCTGGAAATCCACGTCCAGTACGGATCCGAATGCGGCGTCAGGTTGTTTCTGATGACTATCTGAGGCTTCCGATATAATGGAAAAGGATGCTTTCTACGAGCAATTACACCCAGTTCAGGATAAAGGTGATTTTATCATCGTGACGGATGATCTAAATGCCACGATTGGCTCTGATAACCCCTTGCTCGGGTATGCGATCGAAGAACATGGTCTTGGCGACTGCAACAATAATGGTGGGACGTTTGAGGATATCTGCATCTTCCACCGCATCGATCACAGAGCCTGAAGTCTTTTAATTGACCGACATCGTACGAGCAATCAAATTTACCACTTTGCGATCAGCGGTAGATTTAGGAGTTGCCTACTGGATGTGCGTATCAAAAGAGACGCTGACAACCAACCCAAAAGGGATCGTCATTTAATCGTTGCTTGTCTTAGCTTGTGTTGCTTGTGCCACTTCGAATACGAATACGGACTCCAGGAAGACGAGTAGTCATCGCAGGCGTCAATGCGCTCAAATGAAGTAAAGCCGCTGGACTTGACGGGCTCCACGAAGGGTTATTTATCGCTGAACTTGCAGTTTCTGAGAGTGAGAAGGGGATGATCGTTGACTATTTTCAATGTAACGATGGGAGAGAGGGGGTATCTGCGTGCACTTTGTCGTCGCAAAGGTAATAGCTAAAATAATCCTGGAAAGCAACATAAATATATTGAAAACTTGATCGACAGAGACCAGGTTGGTTTGCTGTCCGTATCCTCCACACCACACCAACACCCTAGGGATCATTTTGGAACAGTGCGCGGAGATTAGATCTTCGCTACACCTGCCCTACTATGATATCCTTCCTCAAAAACCTCGATTACCCTAATATCTATTTGCTCTCTCACCGGGCCATGGACCTTCGGCAGATGGCTCTGGATTCGGAAAGAGTGGCAGGAAGAGTTGGACTAAAGATAAACACGAACAAAACCAAAGCTCTCAGTCTGGCGGATCATCAAGCACTCCCTATCAGCATTCATTGGCAGAGCATCGGAGGCGTCGATCAATTTGAATATCTAGAAAGCGGCGTCTTTGCCGATATTGTCACCGAACTAGATATTCCCCGACGCATTTACAACACTAGACCCGCTTTCGCTGTTTTGCCTAAATTTTGCAAATGCAGTTATCTTAACACCAAGATCAAGTGAAGACTGTTCCGTCCAGTGTTCTTTATGTGATGCTATGTGTTGGAGAGGCATATGGAAAGTGACCACACTTGTCACTCGAGGGCTCCAAGTGTTCGCCTACGCCTGTCTGCTTCAAATTATTATTACAAATGAAGAACTTGGTAGGCGTACAGGCCTGTCACCTGATCGGAAGGCGGAAATTGCAATAGATAGGTCATGCGTTAAGGGGGAGCGTCAATTTGTCCTAAAACAAGCGATGCGTAGGTCTCCCCAAGAACACGGAGAACAATAGAGGAGGTGACATAAGCCTCCTATTAGTGCGACAATGACACACACACCGCTCCTGATAATTCAGTCCCAAGAATTTTTGGTTGGAGGATTTAATAAGCGTGTGACAATGCTTTGACCCCCGGTCGAATAGACTTCTTTTTCTTCTTTGCGCTGTAGTCATCGAGTCTTCTCGGTTCAATAGCTCGTCAGTTCCTTATACCCAATAATGAAACACTGACCACATCGACTGAGGCCTTACAGCATTTTCTCGGTTTTCCGGCCAGTCTGGAGCAGATTTTCCCCTCCGAATACCCTAGTGGATACTAGAGACCTCCTCTTCGAGATCATCGAGCTTTCTGAACGCTTTTTTAGTTCCGAGAAGGGAGCGCGATAAAATGTTGATGTCATCCGCGTACGTTACAACTTGCATTGACATAAAGGCACCGTACAATTGATATCAACAGCGAGCATTGGGACCAGCCCGTCCCCATACTTGAGACTGTTCCATGTTAAAAATAGACCAGTCAGATTGTTTCCAATTGGCACCTGCAAAGTTGAGCCCACCATAGTTGCTTTCTGAGATAAACTAGCTTTACTGAGAGCATAACTTTGTACAATAAGTTGCGATCTATGCTACCTTATGCTTGTTTGAAGTTGACGAATATTTTGTAGGCGTCGACGTTGTCTTTCCGACACCTCTCAAGCAGTTGTTTTACGGTGATTTATTGTTTAACGTTCCTCTTTGAAGCCGCCGATGTCTTTTTCGCGTAGGGCTGTTGTTTCCAGAATTTTGATGAGTACTTTGTAAGCCTAACAAAGTAGTGGAATGCTTCGTGGATTCGTTTTGAAGTCTATCGATATTGTGTCTCGTAATGGGGTTGGAAATCCTCAAGCAACATTTCCACGTCGTTGTAGTGTAGTGAAACAACCAAACCAACCAGTAGAAAAGGAGGCTTTCCATGGTAGATAATCTGAATGGCAAAACTCAAATCCCGGAATTCCTCGTGAAAAAAAGCGTGTGTGATCCTGGAGAAGCAGCAAAGTAATTGTTCCATTATGAAAATGGTTCTTGTTCTAGTTTTAATGCTATTGCTGACATTATAGACAACTAGATGTCCGGATCAGAAATTGAGTAGAATCTGGAGTGATCAGCTCTGAGTGCCATTTGGATTACCTTGTGTGGCCAAAAGTTTGCTATCCAGAGATCAAGAAAAACAGATTTTTTAGACAGTTTGGTTCTCGTGTTCGAGTATGAAGCCGCCTTCGTTAAGGAAGGGGCTGCGATATCAAGTAGGAAATGATAGAAGATTGGAAACTGGTAAAAATTCGTTGTAGTTCTGTAAATCAAGCTTGCAGTCGGATCATTAAGATTGAAAATATTCTGGAATTGGTTTCCCTGTCAATTTTGATCCTGAATTTAATAATTGATTGGTAGACAGCTAAGGGAAGGCGATGTGAAGGATCTGATAATGAGTGTTTCCAATGTAGAATGAAGGAGTCGGTACTCCTACTAATCTGGGCTAATCTCTTTCAGAAGTATATTCAAAAGATACTTGCATTCATGGAAAATCTCCTATAGAGTTATTGATATAGAAAACACTCTCTCTCTCTCTCAACACTAAACCCCTCCACAACATGCAAAATATCAAACACATAAAAACTCCAAAATACCAAAACACCTTCACAAATTACACCAAAATCCTCTGAATCCTGCAAACTAGATATATGAAAAGTAAAACAACGAACAACAGTTGGTATGTGTAAATAAAAATGGTGTGTAAATCGGTGGGTGGTCAGGTCAAAGGTTATTTGAAAGGTTACAAGGTATCCCGCATCATAACAATAAGACAATTGTCTCGTCATCGAAATTCCTAGCTGATTGGGGGAGGCAAATCCAAGGCTAGCAGGGAGTAACAGATGCCAAGTCGTGGGAGTGAATAGAAATTAGGAATGAATTTGACTTTTCATGGTATCCTTACGAGGAGTGTACATATGTTTGCATCTCTGTCGCCTCTCACTGACACAAGGCTTGAATATCTAAACAGAAAAACTTTGCCAGGCAATGACATCAGCATCAACGAAATATGATAGGAAGATTTCGAAGGATGTGTGCTTCACAAATTCCTGCAGTAACTTCGCTCTATGTGTCGAGGCAAGTGAATAATGACAATATCCTCATAGGATGGAAATGTTAGTCCTATTGATTTTTCTCAAGATATGTATGCGGTTTTTCTCCTGTGAAGAAGTAGAAATTGACAAAGAATTTCCTATCTCCCAAGGAATAATGTAAGGAATCTTGAGCTCAATTTGAATACCTTGAGTTTGACGAATTCTTTAAGATTTCCATCTAATTTCCAGCCAAGTTACGACAATGTTTAGATGTCGTTATGTAGATGTAAAACAGGTGCTCAGCTCAGCAGCTTTTCCCCGTGCCTAATAAATATAAATGAGGTTGATAACCGATAAATGTTAGATAAAGGTTGGAGGTATAACCGTGACAGTTAGGTTACTAGAAGTGGGCTCTCGAAACCACTTCATATCGTTTGGAATCTGAAATGGAAATTTTGTTGCTGCTGTTATTATGGCATCGGATTGAATTATGTGCACGATAGTCAAGTTGTAACTAATCAATCATTAAAAGATACTCATATTTGCAAATTTAGGAACTTCTCCTGGAGAATATAAAATGAAACATCGTCGTGGGACTATAAGGCTGACTGTGTGATGATCGAGTTGATTAAGCGTTAGTTTCTCAATCTCGTCGTCACGGATTTGAATCCCAGTTCACCATGGGTGCTTCTGTTAGGCCTTTTAATTGATCTGGTCTTATAGGTTTATCATCTGTATAGCATTGAGAAGTGAAAATCTTCCTAAAGAACTACCACTGTCTGTCAACATCAAAGAAATGAGACTTTGGTGCCTTAGAAACATATCTCGAAATCTCAATTTTCTCACCAAACTATTCGGAGAGGGGGTTAGAAAATAGATAAGGTTAAAATAAATGGGGGAGGAGCAGGAAGGGGGGCGCACGTAGTTTCAACTTTAACATTCTCTACGAAGTAGTTCCAAACACTCTATTGTACTAAGGCTTAGTATGGATCCCTCTCTCAATCGTAAATTCTGGGCAATAAAACATCGAAATCTCCCGGTATGCTACCGCCACCGAGACAATTTGGTGAATCTCCTAGCCCGGTCCGCTGACTTAGAGACGGCCGTATGTTCACCCACTTTACAGTTCGCTGTCAAGACTGCTTCCATTTCCATTCCCGTCCCAGGTGAAACCTAACCACAGGTAAGCAATCTGGCAAGCACAGCCACTCCATTATAAGTGACATTCTGTAAAAAAGGAGCCAGTACCGAGTCCTATAATACTCCTGCTGTGACGATGTACTCTTTGGGGCCCTTAGTTGGGCTCTATTTGGCGGAATTGAGTGTATTTTTGACATCAAAGGCTAACATGGCACAGCTTCCACTAGAATTCAACGCGTCTCTAAACAGATTTCCACTGAGCAGGCAATATTCCTTCTTTTAGGCACGCCTAGAAGGTTTTGGCAAATGGGTCGTCCGTAACCAGCTTCGAAATTTTGTTATGAACTTGAGACCTTATTATCGACAATCCTTAAGCATATTTCTGGCTGTCTCTCGATGGTACCTGGAGGTATCATGCACCCGTTGACTTCTGATATCGTTTCCTTTCCAGTGCTTTGGTAGTGAGGAAACAGAGTGGCAACAATTTCCTTCAGAAGGCACGAGCAGGTCACCTGTGGTGATCATTGCAGCCCCTTTAGTTATCATCCTATAAGCAACCCCTCCAAGGATTTCTGCTGGCGTCTCCGCACAGTTGTTTGGAGCGCAGCCCCACAATTGCCTCCCTCCTAAATTTTCCTCTAAACCTCTGGTTAAGCCACCTTGTCCGAAAAAATGCGGCTCTGATGAACTATTTAAGAAACAAATGACTTTTGACCACTATAAAGAAGAGACTAGTCACCGCTGTTGGAGATTGGAATAGATTTTAGACCTCCAAATTGTTTTCTGCAAAGCCAGATCAACCGTTAACTCCATAAAATTGGTTAACGCCTCAGCTGGCAATGCAATACGTGGAATGGATATTGCCAGCGAGTATTCCTTTGTGGTTACAGACAATTTCGAGTATTGAGTTGTGTATGCCTCCTGGTCACTCTTTATGGAATATATGGCACCCACACAATCTCTTCATTTTTTCAGTGGCACCCGGCTTCAATTTCATTATCAGCACAATCGATTAATACAAGGATACACGTATACAAGGATACAAGCAGCAATAAGGAATAGCATTCGGGCTCGAAGCGAGCAACGAGGCCAAGAGGCTGCCACTTTATCCCATTAACCACTGAGTTGTCAAGGGTTATACTCATCCGAAATAATCACTTCAACAAAAGAGTGGTTACCAAATGCTGAGCTAGTATTTGAATAGGATAAAACGGATGTGGTGCTTGTAACGAACGATCGCGATCGTTCATCAGGGCAGGTAGCCACATCATTCTATCAAGCACTTTATAGTGCTAATACACGCTAGGCTGCACTATAAGCAGCATTTAAAACATACGTCAATTAAGGCATCCAACGCTCAAAAGACAAATCCTATTTTGGAAGAATCCTCCTCGACGATAACCTTGTCATGGTGAGGGAGCTGAGCAAGGAAGATCTTCAACGGAACCTGAGGTAAAACCTGAAGCTACCTAAGCAGTAATCAGAACTCCTAGACGAGGTGTGACTACCGTGCTGAACCCTGAATGATCACAAATGGCAAGATGTGGCGATAAATGGTGAACTGTGAATTCCTTGCGGCCCTCAGTTTCAACTAACCTTGCCTCTGGAGAGCTCTGCCGAGATCGACTCACTTTCTCCGATAAAACAAACGCCAGCTAACTATGAAAAATCTAAACACACTAAACAAAAACCTGAATTAAATTTTGACCGCCATGATCCAACCATAAGTGAAGAAGCAACCCTGGGCTCATGAATGGAGAACCTAAGTCTAGACTCAAATTCTCAACTTATTCAATTGGAACCTAGTCTTTAACAAACCAGCTGAAGTAGGCTCCTCCTGCTAGCACTCCTGACCCCGGGCTTTCGTCGACGCGACTTACTGCAGCAAAAGTATTACCTGCGTGTAAGCATCAGTTTTTACGCAGAAAACAGCCTATGGCGAGAACCGCCTTCTGGTGAAATAATGCCTCTGTACAAACCGCTCCCGGGGAAACCACAACCCTCGGGTTGTGGCAAGATTGAGGGGAATGGAGTGGGGCATCTGGGCAAACTGAAACGGCAGCGGTCCTCAGACGATCTCAATTCTTCAGTTTAATGGGCACCAAAGAAGACTTGGTCGGCCAAGGCTAAGTTTTCAATTCATCCGGTTACGAAACTGTTCCTGAAAGGACTTGAATCGGTAGATGTATACCGTAAAATGTTACGGCTAAACTCTGCCGAGGAAAGCACGAACGAGTGATCAGGCAGTACTGCTCCTCCCTCAACGATGTGACCAACCCGAAAGAGGGTGTCTGAGCTGTCATGGTTCAAAAAGTACTTTCTGGCTTCCGGAGTGTAATGGGGCTGAGATCCTGGAGCAAATTTATATCCCGAATAACCTTATCGCCTCCACCTGGTTGCCACTAGACAGTAAAGCAGAAGACAGTACCGATAGACTTGAAACTTTGCTTACTATAGGCAGCATCAACCAGATATTAAGAAGAATTGGGAAAAAGCAGGCTTCCTGCTTGCGGCCGCCAAGTTACAAGAGTCAACTTCTAAGACCACTCAAGAAGACGTGCAGACCACGAGATCGTCATCTGAAATGTAGATGAGGTGTCATGTTTCCCAAATAAATTTGTACAATTGTAGAGGGGTCATTGCGTTAATCAGTTAACGGATGAATAACTGCAAGACATTTATATATGTTACCTTATATAAGGACCATAGGTTGTCGCTGGAGAAGTCTGTGGCCTAAACTTCCGAGATGCTGAACTATTGCATACCAATGGAAGTGATAGATTCCGCTCCTGTATGATGGTTTTGAAAGACCTCCAGGCTATTTCGATCAATGATCTAAATTATGGCGACACCGCAGCGGGCAAATTAACCATAAAAAGTCAACAGGGAGATAAGGAGATTCTTTGACATTGAAGTTGAAAAGGATCCTGATCAAAGAATGTAGTCAATAGCTGGGTTATCCACGTTGATAGCGCGGAAGGTACAAGAAAAGCGTTGAAGAACTGGCAGACCATTTGCTTTCCAGACAGCATCCAATCTCAACTCTGGGCCGAGAGACTGGACTCTGGCATTCAAAGTATTATAGTATCACTCGAGGCAGTAAAATTGGCATTTAACTCGTTTCATAGATATGGGGTTGCACCGATCACGCAAAAATGTAATTCGGGCAAACGAGAGTTCCATTGCTAAGATTGGTTGCATCATCAAAGGCAATGAGAAACGATCCAAAAGGTCGGCCGAAACGACGATGGCTTAATACATTGGGTGATGATTTGGAAGCCTCGTGACTGCAACCAAAATAGGCCTTGAACAGACGACACGCTTATATTTCTATTAGCTGACGCAATGTGAAGCGTGGAATTCATCCTCTGTTAATCAGTTGAACCTTTCAAATACTAGAGTGAAGAAAGATTCATATATTGAAGCAGGACAACTTAGGGGCTGCCCACAGACAGGAGTCATCTCTCCTCTGGGATGGTTCCTGCTAATGGGCACCAACTGTACGTTACCTACTTTTGTTAGGGGCTAAAATTCAGCTGGTAGAGATCATCATACATTTGGGAATATTTGGAAATACCTTAGCAAACATCACGTGCGTTTCAAGATTCGCCTTTGAAAAGGCGTACTTCGCCGTAGTCAAAAGAGAATAGTGGTCTACGGATGGCTACAAACCCTTTAAGATCTAATAATCTTCACCGACGGATCAGTCATGAAAGGTGGCTCGGGCGCGGGGGTGTTTTTGGAATATCCGACAATGAAACTGACCCAACCAGAAATGAAGGGGTCGCACCATTTAAATCTGTTCCAACAGTCACTCAGCGCTATCAGCACTAAATAGCAACGACATATCAAGCCAGTTGGTGTGGATTGCCACTAGTTACTGGTGAAACTTGGCCGACTGAAGAAAACATTCCTGATGTGAGTACCAGGGTACTCAAACATCGCTGGTTATGAGGAAACTGACAGGCTGGCTCGCCAAGAGTCTAGATCCACAATGAGCAAGCTGAGTCTACTTTGGAGGGTGAAATTCTAAGGATTCACAGAGCTGAATGGAACAAAATTTGAACTTCTGCCGACAGGCGAAAATTTTTGTGAATGAATCCGAAGCCGATAGGACGGCATTTTTGGTGTCCCTAAAGAAATGGAACATGAAAACCTTAGTAGGGTTTTAACGGAACACTGCTCCTTAAGCTACCATATAGAAAAGGGGTGGTCGCCTCGGCCATATGCAGCCAATATGAGAAGACGGAGCTGATCCTTGATATGAATTTGCCCGTCCTCCTCAGATCTCGAACGAAAATACCTCGGTGAGGCTTTCTTCAATGAAGAATCTGCACACTCTCTGCCTCCGGAGGATGTTCTTAAAGTAAAGGGTGTGCAAGGCACAATCGGAAAGCCACTGAATAGGCGATTTTAGGGTATAGTATAATGGGCCTCAGGAAAGCAGAAAAGCGAGGAAGGCGCAGTTGAGAACGCAATCAATGGGTGAAAGGCCGCTATCCTGCGATATGCTCTTTGGCGATTTTTCGGGGAATAGGACAGCAAGTGGTTTCAGAGAGCGAAAATTCATCTCTCTCCCCGAAAAACTGTCGAGGAAGGATGCGGTAGGAGGGAGAGGCAAGAGAAAATAAAGACAAAAGGAGGAAGATGAGGGAAACAAAAGTGCATAAAGATAACAGGGAGGGAGAGAAGAGAAAAGGGAGATAAAAGAAAGTGGAAAGATAAGGACAAAGAGAAAATAAGAAAAGCGAAACAAGAAAAAAGAGAGGAGGAAAAAGAGAGATAAAAAAGATGGAAAAGAATAGTGAAGAAGACAACAAGAAGAAAAAAAGGGGAGGGAGAGAGTAAAGCAAACATAGAGGGTAAGGAAAGAGCGAGGGAAGGAAAGCGAGAGAGAAGGAAAAAGAGAGGGAGAGAAGGATAAACAGGGGGCGGAACGAGAGGGAAGGAAAGGAAGAGACAAACAGAAGAGGAAATGGAAGCAGGCCCGAAATAAGATCTTAAGATGAAAATATTATTTATTATTTTTAATGAACAATAAGCAAAGTTACTTATTGCCGTCAACAACTGAATGAAGAGAAGTTTAAGGGACTAAGCTGCTGTACGTTATAACTTCGACAAAGTTGGTACACAGAAATAGATCTCGAGCCCGGCGAAGGCCATGTTGAAAATGTCTGCGTTGGGGTGGACCCTAGGTGGCCGCTAGAGGCGGAGTAGTCTATCAGACACGAGGAAAAATTGAAAAATGTGAATGAATCCAAATAGGTTCTACGCTGTTGTAGGAAGAGAAGGTTCAGGAAGCGGAGGCGGGAGGAGTAGTTCACACGAGGAGGTTTTTTCCTAAAGAAGGGGGGACGCGTGAATTTACGTTGCATCTTTTGGAGGCTAAAATAACCACAGTTACGGAAGGGTGACCAGATCACTTAGCATTACTCGAGGGTAATTCTCACAAGAGAGTAGAAGAGAGTTAAGGAGGGATGGAGTGAAAATCGAGGGGCGAAGTATTGAACGTGACAATTTTGCAACTCCATTGGTGATTTCGATGCAGGGGATTTCGAAGCAAATCTTATTGCCGTAAGTGACTCCGAGATCATGAGTGTAGTTCTGACATGATAAAGAATATTTGTGAAGAGAATAGGAAAAGGAAATGGGTGTGGATTTGCGTGAGCAGCAAATAGAGTGACACTTTCTGATGTTTAGTGATAAACCATTAGCCGAGCATCAGTGAAAAAAGTAGAAAAAGGAAGTGGGTAAGGATTTGTGCGAGCAGCACATAGAGCGACGCTTTCTGACGTTTAGTACTACGTTTAGTAACCATTGACAGAGCACCAACGAACCTGAGTGTCTAGGTTCGATTGAAGGAAGTCACAGAGTATAGGCAACAATGTAGCGAAAAGCGGCGTAAGGTTACCAGCATAGAGCACATAGGGCAAGTAAGGATGGGGGGGGAGGGCTGGAGAAGGTCGTTGAGAAAGAATAAAAATAATCAAGGGACCAGAATAGATTCCTGTGGGTTGCCGAGGGAGGGGGAAGGAACGGGATGTGCAGCTATCAGAAGAGACGCGGCAGGATTGATTGGAAAGGTAAGGGACAAGCCAGGAAATAAGTGATACGGGAACACTGAGAGAGGAGAATTTGAACAGAAGTATCTTGTGATTTGCAGTGTCGAAGGCTCCAGCAAAGTCAGTGTAGATAGTACGCACTTCCCGCCGTGAATTTAGACATTTGGCCACAAAGTTGGTGAAGTCGAGGCAGTGGACAAATGGCCTAATCTTTCATGTTAGGTGTATCAGTGGGTGCAAACACCTTCAAAAGAAAAAAAACCGAACATAGATCTCAAGGAGCCCTTCCGAACAGTTTGGGCGAATCTCGAGTAAAGAGCCGGAAGCATCTTTCTGAAAAGTCCAAATACAGAATAATTCTAGTAAGGCAGTTCTTCCAGAGCTTCCAATTGAGTATTTTCTCTTCCAAGGACATTAAGTAAAAGATCTATATTCTAAGCAATCTGCATCTGAATTGAACCAAATACATTTTTAGGTCGTTGCTCGTTGTCGAATATGAAGCTAGCGTCATAATTCAGCTTACTATCGATTTTAAGGATATTCTAGTAGAGAAAGTCATTACCAACAGACAAAAGACCCGAACAAAGCAACAATGCTTAGCATAAATCATTGTCTCGACGGTGCGCATTTCAATCAACTCCTTCAATAGAATATGGTCACGAGAGGGAACGCCAGCAGTCTATGGAAGTTGTGGACAATAGTGGGAGAATTAATGAGAAAGAATACTGAATCAACACTGCCCTCGTCAACACAATCGGTGTTGCTTTCCAGGAATCCATTCATGGTCGCGTTTCATAGATGTGTCTGGGAATACTTTCACAGTACTACGGGGGGATATTCTGTAGAAATAGTTTTGGGTTGGTCAAAACAGTTAAGACCGATGCAGACATGTTCAGCGAATTACATCAATAATAACCTTGATAAGTAATGACGGCAGCCGGCTTTTTGAAAGAGGCACAAAAAAGGAGTGAGGTAGGTCCTGGGATCCGCAATAACTCCACATCTGCTAGTATATTTCCGAAATGCATTACTTTTCCTCTTAGTCTCCTTCCAATTGCGCTTTGGGACAAAAAAAACAAAATATGAAATGTTAACAAGCTTTTAGTCGTGCTGTTCTCAGGCTCCTTAAGCAAATTCTTTTACCCAACCTTCAGACCAGCTTAATGTTGCCAAAGTTTGTTTACTCTGCTTTTATTTGGACATAAAATGGGTAATGCCTGTAATGAAGCAAAATTTTAAAATATGCTCCCGTAACGTAGGCAGGAATAAGTCACTTATACTTTGTGGATAGCTACCTACAGCCTGGGTTACTTCATGGTACCGCATTCCATGTTGGTTAAACGACCCTTGCTTCGAGGAAGTGGTTTGAGATGGTAAATAGACTGAATCGCTGAATTGAGTTCAAAATCAGGACTATAATGGCGAAATCTCTACTCAACCCCCCACTTATAATCAGCTTCATCCTTGACCTAATCAGATACAACTAGTTTTTCGTTGAGATGCGAGTTTCGAATCAAAATCTACTCACAAAGTCCTAGAATATTCGAAGCGCACGCTGTTGGCACGGAAGTGGTTCAACTGATGGAAATCTAATTTTCGATTCCGAACTCTAGGGAAGTGTGTTCAGCACGCTTCATGCCACATTGGGCGCCTATTGCCCATGAGATTCATATCCATTATTACCATTTTTGAGTACTTCATTTAACAATTATCGAACTCCAAATTATATCTCCTCAATATTGAAAAGGGAAATCAACTTTTCTAACTCAACGTGAACCACTTACATATTCCTCCCCCGAATTTTCCTTATGAAATTAACTTCAGGCCTTAACTTCCCGTAAAACATAAAAATTGAATTTATCGTCACCCCTGGTCCTCCCCTATTCCCTTTCGAGGATATAAAGTACGTTTGCACCCAGCAGCAAACTCGTGTTGAACAGCATGGCATAGCGTGAACGAGAACACAACACGACCAAGTTTTCTAGGAATAGACGAAAAGCAGTGGGAGAGCCGAGGTTTCGAGAGGTTTCCCTTTCTGCCGAGCGAAGAAGGTCGCGGTCACAATTAATGTTCTACGATAATCTTACATGCAAGGCGAGGACGACAGTATGACAATGGCAGGGACAAAAAGAAAAGTTTGTCCGACCCTAGGAATATTGTTTTAGTCTGGTCAACGTTCGGAAAGCTGGCGACAACGAGGGATAGTCGCGGCCCAGCTGAAGAAACGGGGGGATAGCGTGGAGCACCACTGAAGGCTCCTTCTGGATGATTTCATTCGAGTAAGCGACTCCCTGCGTTGTAAATGGAAAATCGATAGTGCGACTCGCCGACAATAGCAAGCAATTTCCAATGTTCCGCTGAGCTGTCCGAACGGATTACGTGGTCCATTGCGGATACTCGATATCGCCCAGCAATGACACTGCGAGTTGCACCAATTTGCACTGCCTAATTAATTCTGTTGATGTCGTTGTTCGTTTCATGGCAAACTCACTCAAACATTACATAAGACGTTGCACTTCGAGAGCGTTGGAACATTGAACTAAAAAAAAAAACACCAGAATGAGTCATCGATTTCGGCCCGTCGTCATCGAAAGGTGAATGTTTTGGACACATCCACGTCCGCCGCCCGGCACTTGGGGTCCATTCAAAGCGGAAAATTCGCCGCTCGCATCGACACCCGCACTACGTCCAACCGCGAAAATCCCGCTTCCAAGCTTGCCACTAAACTCACTCGCTATCGACCTACTGCACGGTGACCGCTTAATCGTTTTTCCACCTAGTTTCCACCTTTACGCTTTCACTCCAACGGAATTCGGTCGTAGCCGAAATCAATACAATTTTCCTTCTAACCCCCAAGCGGCTCAGCTGAGTTGCGTGAAAATCTCTGTTTTTCTTACACGACAAGGAAAACTTTCACACACGTACTTTAGCCGAACGATAACGCGACAATGGGGACAAGTGGACCGGATTTTCACGCGACCTATGACGATAGCATGGAAAATTGTTCACATAAGGTCACAGGGATTGAAGATTTTCGCGAATTTTCACGAGATCGCGGCAAGCAAGGCAGCATGCACTCTGTGTGTTTTCATCGCTTTCGTCCACCAACCGAACTAACGAGGGTGAAAGACGACAGTTTGACAGTGGAAATTACTGCAACCCGAAGGAGAAAACCGCCCACAACCCCCCAGAGTCCACAATAAATGTCATGCTTTTCTCCTCAATAGCAAGGGAAGTGAATGATGATGTGGTTGGAACATGCTTGCGCCAACTGCATGGGAACTGTGTTGTCGCTGTTCAACGATGGGATTTGGATTCTGAATGGCGAGTAACATTTTCTTGAAAAGCTCTGCGAGGAAAATTGCTCTTAAATAAAGCGCTACCATCGTGTATTAGTTGGGGGCTGAAATCTTCACCAAAAAGAAAGAAATCATTTTTAGCATTGCCAATAAAATTTGCTCAGTCAGTTGCAATTTTCATCCCTTACACCACTGTAGCGGCCAAGGGCAAGTATGATGGGATGATGGTACGTCATGTGCAGCTTCGCGGAAACGGGCTTCCATTCCAACTGCGGGGACAACCGACAAGGAATTAAAACCCATCAGAATAATAGCAAGTGAGCATCAATCGAAGTGATGATCCTTGTGCTACTACCAGAACGATGCTGTCAGAGTAGAGATCCTCGACACCGACCTCACTGACCATGACGCAGTCCGGGATGATGGAACGGATAGTGTGTGTCGATACCATTTTGCTCAAAACTGAATCTAAAGATATTTCCGTCAGTTTATCATCTCGTTAAATACATTAAGCATACCCAGCTTTCCAAAAAAATGCTTCTCTGCATTTTATTTCTTTTATTATTGTTGCTATGCTATTGCTGGCATTATGGTTAACTATATGGCCGGTGAAGACATTAGATAGTCGAGTTAATGGGTCATTTAAGGTTGAGAGGTGCTGAAATGATAATAATAATCGTTGGCGTAGCATTCCAATGGGTTCTAGGCTTTGGAGCGTGTTAGATCTCTCCACTGACACTACAATAGGAGAGAATGTAGCCAGCCAGTATTGCACTAATTGAATTTCTATCCCGGATGACTCTATGCGGGTGAGCTGGAAAATGTAAATGGTAGGAATGGATAAGCATAAATTTTCTTTGTTAAGAGGTTTATTGTACTGACGTCCCATTGCTCCAACGCAAAAGGTTTCATATGATGATGATATGGTCGGCAATACATTCCAGGAGGAAACAAATCTTTAACAAAGCAAATCAGATGAAATTATTGTATTTTTGAGGTCATTTCCGATCTATTCAGAAAGCATAGTTTTAATTGCTGACTTATAGCCAACTATGCGGTCAATTAAAGTTGCCAGGTTAGGCTAAAATATGTCCGTACTGACTGTTACATTTTTATAGTCCTTAATCTGAGTGTTAACCAGGAATCGATTTTCCAAGTTATTTTGGAGCGATCGATACCGGAAATCATAATCTCCATTTCATTAGCATTTCAAATCGCAGGTGCGGTACTATTTCCTTAACAGGGGATAACTTCTTAACGAGGTACACCTACGCCAAAAGTAAGTCGAAGAACTGCTTGTGCGGGGCATTTTCAAAACATCAAATAGCTCCTGCTTCAGCACCATCTCCCTCCGCCGAATGAAGACGATACCTTTACAGACGCTGCAGGCAGCTAAATAAATTTCCAGAGCAAACAAAAAACTGACACCGCCCATGCGGCTGCACTAGCTTCAGCGCCATTGACATCGAACAAGATGATGCCAAGAAGAAAATTGCCCCCATCACATTGTTTGGCTTCTTTAAATACACCAGGACACCTTTCAGACTCGCAAAGGTGCCACATTCACCATTTTTCTGGGCCTAGACTTCATTTTCTATGACATGGATAACATCCTGGCAACGTCCAGAACGCCTGAGAAATACAGGGGCCACCAAGAGAAGGTGTCCGCCTAGCTGTGGCAATATGGTCGCTCAATGGAATCAAGCAGTGCACTGCAGAATAGATTGACGCGGAATATAGCTCCCTGAGGCCAACCTATCTTTCTTTGATGGTGAGCTGTCTCCCCTCTAGAGCGATGTGTGGCTTTTCAGGGGCCAAGCCTCTCGTTTACCAAGACCGTTAGTTAGTGGTGATAACCACACCCTGTACGAGGTGAGCCTGCTATTAACAAAAACAAAACAACGTCTCTCCCAATCCACGGTATCATGCGAACCGTGCCCATTGGATAGTTTGCAGTCGGGGGTAACTGACTGTAATCGAACGAAGCCTCACTGTTACCTGGTCACCTCAGTGAGTAAGTTAGACTTCAAAGCGCTACGAGGAGCTATGGCACGGCGGATCTCCTAACTCCTATACTCGTGGGAATCACATGAGTACCAGTAATAAAGTAAAAAAAACTATAGCCAATAAAGCGGGACCCTGTACCGCACACAAACTGGTTAACCAGGAGGAGGCACATCTCCGAAATACTGAAAGCCAGGTGATTACACCCAAGAAGGAAGAAGTTGGGACGTCAAGAAGTGGATACAAGGTCAAGATTGGTATACTGCGAGGATAACAACCAACAAACACCACTGTTCAAAAACTAGGGACTAGCAAAAGTGCGTCTGATATCAGACGTCAGAAAGGGGACGGGCCTCAGTGGCGCAGGTGCTAAATAGTACCTGCGCTACCTGAAGGAAAGCCTGAAACCGGAATAGGCCCTTGAGAAGGCTCAGGACAGACCTAAGCCATCCATATCGGAGCCAAGAAAGCAGGGAGCAACAGAGCTTAGTACGCATGAAGGAAATGTTCCCAAAAAATCCAAACCTGAATCCAAGGGGGGAGAAAGCCCGGGCAGGTCAGGAGTGAAGGCAGGAATCAGGAAGCCCGCCATTAGCTATACATTCGACTGACTATACTGAAAAAAATGTTTCCCAAGCAAATACTCACTCGTGAGGAGCAGGATACCATCGAAGACTTTGTCGTCAGGCAGATGTGCTAGGAATGGACTGCGAAACTTGCATTCACCGGGATACGCTTTCGACCAGGTCATAAACTGGTGGACTGCGCGGACCTTTGTGTCCTCCAGGACAGCCATGGCAAGGTGTCCATAGCTAGGAGCCATAACAGAGGACAGAGAACCCTTCCCTGTGGGCAACCCCTAAGACACCCTGCCTCAAATGACTTTTGTCCGACCAATATGTGGATTTTTCTCCACTCTAGCATGTGAAGGATCCAAATGATTAAAAGCGGATCGATTCCATGCTGTTTTGCTTGTTACAAATCGCCGCGATTGACAAATAATTTAAGGCGCCTTCAATGCCCATAAATACGCCTAAGGCGTATTCTTTATCGGACATCGCCTTCTCAATTTTTGCTATTAGTACATAGAGTGCTGTCTCCGTGGATTTGCCTTTCTGGTGGGTGTGTTGCCTACAGGGAAGTGGCTACCTAGGGATATATGTATCTCTTATTAAACGATCTATTAATCTTTTCATTCCTTTTAGCGAAAAGGAAGTTAGACAGATCGGCCGAAATTTTTTTTCGTCAGTGTATGCGGATTTCCCTGGTTTGGGAATAAATATTACCTTCACATCACCTCAGCTGGTTAGAATATAACCGTGTGCTAAGCAAGCACGGTATATATTCCGAATGTGTAGACCCAGGGCATCAATTGCCTCTATTACTAGAGTAGGAATAATGCATCCGAACTCGCAAACTTGTATCTAGCGAGCGTTAAATGCCCATTTTATTTTTTCCAGTGAAATTACTTTGCGTGCCAGAGTCCGATCTTCCGGTTAAGAGCTGTATGTATCTGTCGGCCCCGAGATGAGATTTTGGATGCTACCTGGGAAGTGCACTTCAAGCAAATGGTTTGTCGTTTCTGCATTGATTTCTGTGTACCTCTCGGTCTGTAAACGTATGATAAATAACCCAACTGCTGGCTACGTTCTTTGATAAGGATCCGCTCTAGCTATGAGATTGCCTCAAGAGAGTTGGTCTCTTCGCAAAAAGTCTCCATGATGATCGTCTGACCGACCTTACTCTCTTCTTTAGAGCTTTTTGGGCCTCTTTGTACCGAATCTAACCAGCGGCTGAATCAGACTTTAGAGCTCGGTTGAGAAGCTCCCTTGTTTCACCAAATCCGAATTCCACCATGGTGTTTTACCCTTCTTTGGCATGAGTGGAGAACTCTCTTCGAAAGCTTCTCCCATGCTGGTTGTGGTCATTGGGGTTACTTTCTCAATTCCAGCTATGGATTTGATGCGTCTCCCAGACATCGTAACTCGGGTACTTAGTTCTGTTTTGTATTTCACCCAATCTGTGTTACGTGAATTCCGAAATGGAATGAGTGAAGGTGAATCCATGCCTATTACGAAATCAATGTGCATGTGATCTCCACTATCCGACAAGAGACGCAATGTCAGGGTATGTCAGCGTGATGTCAATAACCACTTGCTTAACCACGTCGATGAAAGCAGGCTCATTACCCAAATTGAGGATCTGCAATTCGATTCCTACCAAATACTCCAGTAATCTCGGTCCCCTTCGCATTGATTTTGGAAGTTCCCCAGCATATATGTTAGGCGTTAACATCCTGTTACTATTCCCATGCCTCAATTTGACCACTATGGTGTATACATAGGTCGTTAACCATGATAGCCTGAAAGTCTTTTGAAACTTCCATGCAGGAGCGGGGTCTATCACTTCCATTGGCATACTGACTAGTTGTTGCATGCCGGAAGTTTAAGCCCCTAATTTCCTCACCAAAAACCCATAGATCTTGAATGAGGTATATATTCAGACGTAACAAATCAACTCACTTTGAATATGAGAGTGGTAAATCGAGAATTAGGTTCTGCGTGAGATGTAAGGACCTCAATCTGAACTTCAAGTATACGTCGAAGATGAAAGATACAATCTTTGACATATCTTCAAGCCACTTTCCTCGTCGTTTTCCATGGTTTATTTGGAATTCATTGATTTCCAGGTCCTTGATAGAAATATTTTGAATGTCAAAAACAAGCAGAAGGTTAAGGGACGTAATTCAGATAGTGACAATAAATAACAATAAGGCATCACGAAAAATGCTTGCATCACTCCCATTTTGAACAATTTAGGGCTCGCCTTACTTCGCTTTAATTTGTTGATCCAAAATCTCAAAGTTTCGTAGGAAGCGTAGAGGTCATTCGACGTTGAAGTAACCCTTCATACCCCCTTTTTTCCTTCGAAACCTTTTTTCTCTCTTCCAACTTTCAGCCTTTTTCCTCTTTTCTAATTTTCAGATTAAATACAGACCAAATTCTTGTCAGATACTTACTCAAATGAGATAGAAAATATCAGGAAAAAGTCCTGTCAAATAGGATATAAATTTGGGGATACAGGACTTGTGGAAAATCAGCGAAAAATGGAGGAATCCTTTGGAATTAAATTGAAATGAAATTGCGAGGTTGAAGGTATATCTTGTAAGTATGAGAATCAAGCTACTTACTGAGCTACCCTCATATGAAGCTTATCTTTATTCAGTTTTCCAAATCTACGAAATTTTCCCCAATCCCTTAATACTGATTTTCTGCTTGCTTCAAAATTATCCGTGCCACAAATTTGAGTCCTTTCTTCATTCCACTTACCATTCTCAAATACGGCAGCCCAGATACTTCAGCCCAAACGGTGGGATTTCATCGGTCACGACATACATATGATGTGGAAAACGAACGAACAAACTTTCGATGACGACATCGGGGAAAATTTTTCGTTTGTAGCGGTTCAGAGTGGATTTTCTTCCGCATCGCATGACTAGGAATACCATGCAAAGTTTCACCGATGGGCGCCAAATTCAAAAACACCGACACGTTGCCTTGCGTAGGTACAATAGCCAGAAAGATAGAATTTCTGTACAAGTTCTGCGTATTGGGGACTATCCGGTTCAAAGCTTTAAGCGAGTATGTCCCCAGAGACGTGAGCAGAACAAAAGATTGTTTTCCGTTTTTCCCAACTGCAACTGAAAAGACAATCTTCATGTGTGGGAGGACAGTGATATAAGCCGCGATGATATGTGATAATGACCTTGTTTATGCCACCCATACGTGCTCCGTCGAGGCAGATACACGTACGCTTTTGCTAATACTGCTTGGAGCGGCGGTTGGCCGGGTTATTTCGACTGGCACGGTATCAACAACCAGATTTTTGTCGTTGTCTTTCAGCATTTCAGGTGCAATGAAAATGCAAGTTGTGCTGGATTGCGGAAAGCTGCATGTCGAAATGGATTGTGTTCTGTGACAAGATACTCGCAGGGCCTTGGCGCACTTACAGATGTACTCAGCAGACAATAGGAAATTGTGTAAAAGCGAGCAATTGTTGGATGGAAACAACGAGCGCCTGGGGGTGTTAGGAAATGCTTAAGTGGGTGAGCTGTAACGCTCAGGCGACTGACAATTTAGCAAAAACTGGAAACTTTACTTCAGAATGCAGGCAATGAAAATCTCTTTGTTTGCCATGATGAATCGGAAGATGGATAGGACCTTTATGGCTCTGTAGTGACTCTCAGTCTCTCCACTCGAGTCATTCATACAAAGCGAGGAAAATGACCACTTACTATCACGGCCTGTGTGAAAATTTCATCAACGAAATTGTTGATTTGCTCGATAAGCTAATAGCCATGACCTAGTCATGTTCTATTGTAGTTCAGGACGCTTCGTACAAGGGCAATGAATACTTTCATTAAAGCTGAAAATCATTGTCACCGTGGCGCGGACTGTAATGAATGGTCACATCTATCACGAAATTCAGTTGAGAAGTTGGGGCTCGTTATTATTTTATTTATTCAGGGCCCACGATTTATTTCTATATATAATTTGAAAATACTTTTTTTTTGTGAATACGGAACTGGGTCCTTAGCACTTCGGTTGTCATTATGCAAAATTTACGCCTGCAGCACCTTACAGCAAACCTTGAGAGATCATACATCCCCGTTTCGCCTCAGCTGGTACAGAGGGGTTGCTCAATCTGCGCAGACCGATCGTGGGATATTTCTATCTTTTCCTCGTTATGCGTTTTGATTTCGAATCTCATTCGTCGTGCACCTGTCTTCTCCAAGAGGTCAGCCCCCGGGACGAAAGGCTTTCTTGGGCCTGCTATCTACGTCAAGCCTACAGAAGTGTTCCCCTCTGCTTAAAACTTTATATGGGTCATATGGTTGTTGCAGGGGCTTCCGGAAAACATCCACGAGCACCGAGATGTGTGTGCAGACATCCAGGTTCTTGTGGCTTTTTTGGGGTAGAGTAGGTGAATGCGTTTACTCAAAAGAGTGTTGGACTCTCGGATCGGTACGTCGTCGGACTACCAACTAGACACCTCCCCATCGTCAGAGAGCCAGTCTGGAACCGTTTGTCACGTTACTTCGGACTAATCCCCGAACTCTACTACCTCGCGGAGCCTCCAAATCAGGGAACTCTTTTTACCAACGAAAGGGGAGAAGAGGAAGGGAACTGTCAGTTCAAGGATCCGCCTGCCATCCGGCTCCTTCACCGGTCAAACTCTATCTTTTTAGCAACGAGAAGGACCCGAACGTAATGGGCAACACAGTTCCACCTATCAACACTCCCCCGTATCTCCTCGTTGTTGTGTGGAGCGAGATCCCCTATGTTTAAATAGAGCTTCTGACAAATCCCATCCCACCTTCCACAAGAAAAAAAAGTGTGATGGGCATCGTCCACAACTCCATTGTAAAACACACAAACTGGAGATCGCGTCTTTCAGGTAAGACTGAAAACCTCCATACCCACTTAAAAACTGGCTAAGGAAATAGTCAGTCTCACCATGCTTCCGATTCAGCCACGCACCTAAGTTGCCGATAAGCCGCGCAGTCCATCTGCCTCTAATTTCATTTTGCCAAGAGAGTTGCCACTCGTCTAGGGTGCGTTGCCGTTCTTCACGAACAACCAACCCCCCCTGCGCTTGTATATGGGTTGACGCTCCTTAGAATTCCCGCGATCACCATCACGGCCGGTTCAGAGACAGTGCGGTACGCAGACGCCACACGCAAAGTTCCCCGTCTCTGTACTTGCGCAAGATGCTTACGATAAACCTCCTCGCCCAAAGCGTCAGCAGATACCTCTGCGCCGTAGGACAGGACAGACTGCGTTGAGCTCATCAGGAGACGTCGCCTGATAGATATAGGACCCCCAATATTTGCCATTGGCCTACTCAACGCCAAAACTCCAGCTGCAGCCTTGTTCACTACTGCTTTGATTTGCTCAAAAAAAGCTCATTTTTTAGTCAAGAGTCAGCCCGAGGTATTTTACCGTTGGTTTAGACTCGATAATCGACTTGCCGAACGATAAGGGACGCAGCTCTCTTGGCATGTCCAGTTTAAGTAGACTATCATAGGTAGTCTTCCAGAGGTCCGGTCCTCCGTGCTACCCCCGACGTGCCCTCGATCCTCCTCTGACCCCCTAGCGTTTCATAGGGCAGGGAGCGGTTCCTCAGATAGTCCCTCAATATCCATAAGAGATAGTTCGGCACGTGGAAAGTATTGTCTAGTGTGCCTAGAATGTCTTTCCATCTGACGGAATTAAAGGGGTTCTGACGTCAAGCGTTACGAGGAGCACTACCCGTCGAGTTCGGCGGCTATGTGCCTCCGCTCATCGAACGGCATCCACGACTTGCACGACAACATCAACTGTAGATCTCCCTACTCTAAAAGCGAACTACCGTGGAGGTAAATCTCCGGCAGCGCGAATCACTTCAAAGAGTCCACTTCTGATGAGCTTTGCGAGCACTTTTCCTGCAATGTCAAGTATACAAAGTGGGCGGTATGAAGATGGCAACTCAGGATCGCCTTTCACTTTGCTCATCAGCGCAAGCCTCGTCACCTTCCAACGAGTAGGGAAAATGCCCTCTTTCAGGCAAGTGTTGAATACGCCTAGTAGGTCTGGTCGGTGTTGGAATACAAGTTAGTATATCTCTGCTGGAATACCATCGGGTCCTGGCGCCTTCTTGCTTTTCATAGAGAGAACTGCCTGTTCTTGCTCTTTTATAGAGAAAAGTGGAGAGTCCTGCGCGTTCTCTGCGTCGACGTCATCATCCCATACGGGGCGCGCAAGGAATAGTGCCCGTACAATGCGATACATCTGCTTGACCTTAAGTGAACAGGATTTCCGCAACGCCGCGATTTTTCCGGTTACCAGTTTGTAAATGAGTCCCCCATTCACCTCGTCGACCAGATCCTGCCAGCAGCGACCTTCGCTCTTGTTTACTGCGCTGCGCAGTCTCTTTTTGAGGATTTTTATTCCGTCATTGTGGTACATGCCTCCTTCCAGTCGCATAGATGTTGTGTTAAGTAGCGGAGCGTGTGACATTCCTTTCGGAGCTCTGCAAATTCCACCGTTTACCAATGCATAGAAAGCGCCACCGCCCCCAGGAGTACTCTCCAGTGCGGCCCCACCTGTTCCAAGAGTTTCGACAAACCTCCCTGTGTTCACTTTCACAATGTTTCATGCAAAGAAAGAGCGCCGGGGTGACGCACACCGAGAGTTTGTGTCACCATTTCGAAGGCAATGTATTGATGATCGCTTATCGAGATGTCTTCCAGAACTCGCCACCCGTCTACCAGCGACACCTGTGATTCCGACGCGAAGGTTACGTCTGGAATGCTTCCCTCGCAGCCTGGACGCCGGGTCGTTGGGGTGAATCCGGTGTTTAGAACTATCAATCCACCTATCTGCACCTAAGATAGCGTCCCCTAAAGCGTCAAGCCTGCGTCGAAAGTTCGGCATCGTCTCATTCGGCATAAGGTAGACACTGAAAAATATTATCCCTGAACACCGAACCCAGACAAAGCCGTCCCCTCGCCCTTGTGTAAGAACCCTAAGAAGGGTGCCGTCCTGAACCCATATGGCAGCGTGCCATGAAACTGGGTCTTTCTATCGGTACTGCTCACTGACGAGTACTAAATCAACTTTGGTCTCCGCAGCGAACTGCGCTCGTAATTCAGCGGTTGCACTCCTATTAATTTGTAGGATACAAATCATGTTGACGTCCTAGCTCTTTCCAATTCTGCTCTGAAGCCTGGCCACCGCCCCATACGAAGTTATTCCGGGTCGCTTCAAGGGTACTTGATTCAGAATAGTAGAGAGGGAGTGCGAGCGTCTCGGGAAGTCGTGAGGGACTGAAGCGCATTTCAGCTAACCACGAGTGATGCGCGTAGCTGTTGTTGACGCGCTATACCCCACCATGGGGTAAGTAGCACCCAGGCAGTGGCAGGGATTTGACCAAGCGTTGGATATATTCGGCCGGATTTTTTCTCCATTATTCGAAAAGATGTTCCAGTAAGTATTTTTTTCGAAATGGGAACTTTGCGAAGCCTACCATTGGTATAAACTGGCAGGTTCTCCAGGCGAGGATTGTAGAGAAGTTCTGTTCAATTATCCGAATCTATTTAAAACATCTCTCGCACTGCAATATTATTGAGAACCTGCCGGATTATATCTATGATACCGGAGCACCAGGATCGTGAGGGGGAATACGGGGATCTGCGAAGCAACCTTAAGAAGGCCATACGGAGAAGCAAATGGGAATGCTACTAGAAGTTCTGAATGGAGGCTAATACGAATCCCTGAGGTAGAGCCTATCAAGTTGTAGTGAACAAGATCCGCGGCCAAAAATCACCTCAAGTGACATGCCCACGGCACTTGTTGCAAATAATTACAACTCTTTTCCCGCAGCAGGAGCAGGATGAAAGTCAACCCCAACTGACAGCTTAGCAGGACGTGTTCTCGATCCCTGGTGTTACCGAAGAAGAACTTCGGAAAATTTGCGGACGTACTGGGGATAGCAAGGCTCCGGGATTGGATGCAATTCCGAACAAAGCTCTGAATGTGGCGATCAAGGCCAGACCAAGGTGGTTCGCAAGCACATTTGAATCGTGCATGGCGGAAGGAGTTGTTACCGAAGCCTCAAAAACCGACCGGCGTGCCCTCTTCATATTGCCCTATTTATATCTTAGACACCATGGGGTGATATACAACAGGCTGCTCCCGTTCATCGAGCTTGCGGGTGGTCTTTCAAAGCGGCAATATGGGTTTCGGCGAGTCCCTTCTACGGTCGATGCAGTAGCAAAGGTCGTGGAATTGGCTCGAAATGCAATGGTTATGGGCAAATGCCGGGCTCTGGTGATGCTGGACTTCAAAAATGCTTCCAACTCAGCCAACTGGGGCTGGATTAAAGGCGCTTTGGCCAAACTGTGTGTTCCTAGTTACTTGGCTCGGCTAATCGGGAGTTACCTTTCGGACAGACTTCTCTGGTACGAGACGGACGACGGGCCTAAGAAGTACATTGTGACAGCAGGTGTGCCTCAAGGTTCTGTATTGGGACCACTGCTGTGGAACATAATGTATCATACGACGGAGTGCTTGGCCTACGCGTGCCGGAGGAGGCAACGCTGATTGGTTTTGCCGCCGACCTGGCGGTAGTTGCAATTGCAAAGTAACCCGAAGATGTTGAGCTTTATGCAAATGAAGCCATTTCTGCCATCAAGTCATGGTTACGAATGGCTAAGCTAGACCTGCCGGGCGAAAAGACGGAGGCGGTGCTCATTACCAACCGCAGGAAGAACAACACGGTTAATATCGGGGTTGGTAATCGTGAGGTCGTCTCAAAATCAATTTTCAAATACCTAGGGGTAATGATCGATGGCAAGCTGAGTTTCAAGGGACACTTGGATTAAGCGCGGGAGAAGGCAGCAAATGCCAGCTCATCCCTTGCAAGGATGAAGCCTAACGTGGGAGGGCCGAAGTATAGTTGCAAGCTACTCATCGCGGAAGCGGTGAAGTCGATCCTGTTATATGCGGCCCCTGCCTGGGCGTGAGCGTTCAACCACGCTGTAAACCGGAGGAAGATAAGTTCGGCATACCAGCCAATTGCGTTAAAGGTGTGCAGCGCATTTAGGATGGCGTCGACGGAGGCAGTGTGTGTCATCGCGGGAATGATCCCTATAGATCTTCTAGCAAGCGAGGCATATTGGCTCTACGAAAAATGGAAGTCAAATCCAGCCGAGGTGAATGCGGATTTCCAAAAAGTCATCAGGAGAGAATTGTGTGGTAAGTGGCAACAACGGTAGGGTAACCCCGACAAGGGCCGGTGGACCCATACATTGATCCCATGTATCGAGAAATTGGTCGATCGAAACACAGAGAAATTAATTACCACCTGAGACAGCTCCTTACAGGACACGGTGGCTATAGGAAGTACTTGCATTGCTTCAAGTTGGATGAGTCTCCCAACTGTCCTGAATGCGATGCTACACCCGAGGACCCGGAGCACGTTATGTTCCATTGTCAGAGATTTTTGCAGCAGAAAAGGAAGTTGAACAGCATCTTGGGGGGCGGACATCGAGCCCTCCAACCTGGTGGAAGAGATGCTGAAGTCGGAGGAAAGCTGGATAGTGGTAAATGAGGCAGTAGTCGTGGTGCGCGACGGAGACGCGACATGGACGTGCTGGTGTAGCGAACCAGAGCCTCCCCCATGAAGTAATACTTCACGGTGGTCCCGCGGGGAGGGGCTGAAGAGTGGGGATGGTTTTAGTGGGTGCGAATCCCACAAATTGCTGCAACCTGGCGCAGCAGCGTCTTTCTAAGATTTCCTCCATTCATAAAAAAAAAATTCCCAAGGATGTATATGAATGTGATACCGACGGAGGTGTTGAGAAGGAGGCAGTGAGTAGGTCACATATTAACAAAGTGCGAAGCTGCATTTGGAGGCTCTCCTGCCCCGTCAAGCTCATTTTCCCAGTAAACGCGGTGAGTGGGTCACCCTAAAACCACATGACGATGAGCAATATCTAATATTTGTGAAATGCCAGTAAAAAGTGAAGGATATGAGTAAGAACCAGTAGCATTACCGGTTGTTGAGCCATGAAACTGTTCTTTTAAAATGCAATTCAATCTACTTAAACTCTAATTTCATTACCTAATCACAATCAAATCCAAAGCAACTGAACCAGAATACGCAACTAAGACCCTTCTAATTGCATCTTTAAATCACAGTCATTAAAGAAAACAATCTGTTATTGTTTTCCCACTAGTTCAGTATAGCTTTGTTATAAAGACGGTCCATTTTAATTGTTCATCGGAATAGAAACAATGAACAATCTCCATCCGATTAATATAGATTAATGCTAATTGTTCTAAAGGCAAAACAGATTCTTGTTTTTTTTTCCAGAGTCTTCGTGACGATTCGAAAACCTAAATAGAAACCACAAAAAAAGAATACAAAATAAGATACTCACGTGTTTCTTGCTGTGGACTTGTTTTTCTTCCCATGATGAGATTTAACAACAACAATAGTAATAAGCGTAATTTGCGATGACGTATGTCCCGTTGTAACAATGGTGATGATTGGTTAAATTATTTAGATTGTAGTGAATTTATTGTATTTTATTTTTCGATATCTTATCCGTTTTATAGTGGCGAAAAAAAAAATAATAAATTTATTTTTAAGGGCACTTGTTTAAGACACACTTTTTTCACTTTAGATAAATTTTATAGGTCCGCGTTTGGTCCTTCTCAGCGCGTCTTATTCGCTATTTGTTAACATTTGCGTTAATTAAATTCATTTAAAAGGAAAATGCTTCGTAACGAATACTCTATTTGTTGAATATTAGTAATCACTTAGGCCACAACTTTGGCTGTATCTTCGATTTTATCTTTATCTTTTACTTTGTAAATTTGCAAGAATTTATCGCTACTATGCTATGCCTATGTGTAAACTTTATTTTCCGTAAAAAAGATACTTATCCGATAATAAATTCCAACGATTTGAATTGACTAATTAAGCACTTTATAATTTGATATTCTTTGTTTTGATATTTCATAGGAATCAGATATTTTCCTTTACTTCGTTCTGGATTTGATAAAGAGTTTAAAAGATTTCAAATTATGAATAAAGTGATTTCTTGCTTTAAATTTGATGTCAGGTAGATATTTCAGTATTGGAATGTTATAAGTAGTTTTAGGTTGACAGGATACCGTTTCAGTAGATATTAGAGCTGACGGGATTAGGCAACTTAAATCCGGGCGGTCGAGGTTTTAGTGGCGGAGCTCTCCGTTTTAGATCAATTGATGGAGCCCAGCGATTTGTCCAAATGTAACCCATGAGAATAGGTACACGCCAGATGGCTCCTGTAATGCAAAAGAAATGAAAATTATTATAAGATAGGGAATTTCAAAGCAAAGTTGAGAAACATAAAACAATAATGAACCTAAGATCAATTTTTTTTCCAGATAAAGATTTCTTGATGATGCCGACAAGAATCGAGGAAATGGCGAATAAGTTATTTGATTTTATCACAGTTTATCGTCAGCCTTTCGACTTTGTGCTCAGTTGCCCTGTAAAACGTGGGGTTTCATGGCATGAAAACTTTTTTTGTTTCTTTAGTTCCTGGTGCTAAGCAGCCAAGTTGCCTGTGAAATCTACTTAATTATACGCAGCATTTCCCCGTGTGGTCTTTTTCTTTTTCGTCAGCGTTAGTCCCGTTCACAAGCGGGGTCCAAGGGTAGTATAGGTCCCAAGGCGAAACGTGGATTGGTACCCACGATGGAGCATAAACCCTGGGGAACGCCTGCTGAACCAACACCAACAGCTTTACTACCAAACACTATCTCCACCTCCACGTGGGGACCGCTGGGAGCTCTTTCTTAACGAAAAGCTGCAGACGGAGAAGGATGAAGGCGAATCTCCTGCGCCTAAAAACGGGACAAATTCTACCAACTACAGAGGAGACTGCAGAGTCGGAGAAGGATACCTTCTACGATGTAGTAGAACGAACCCTCGAAGTCTGCCCCCGATATTATATCAAAATCATACTTGGGGATTTTAACAACCAAGTAGGGAAGGAGCCCGTATTCAGGCGATACATTGGCTCTCATAGCTTACATCAAAATACAAATCATAACGGACTGCGGATTATTCAATTAGCAGAGTCATACGAAATGGTTGTTGGAAGTACCTGGTTTGCGCGAAAAGCGGTCTATAAACATACGTCGACATCTCCAGACGGGACCACTTTCAACAAAATTGACAACGTGTTGATCAAACGCCGGCACCTCTCAGCCTTGATGAATGTCAAAACATACGAGCGGGGACCTATAAGTTCCGGGAATTACGCTGTGGTAGGGAGGGAGAGTGGAGGAACCTATTGTTTGACAACATGTCCGTTAGTGTTACGCCACCTGCGTCAGTGTGCGAAGTTGTGTCACTGTGAGTGCATCGGTTCGCCTGCGAGATTTTTTTTAGTAAAACAACTTTTTACATTTCGGCGAAAACGTAATGGCAAATTGTCGAGAACAACGCGCGGCTGTGAAATTTTGTTTCCTGTTGGGGAAATCGGCCGCGGAAACAATTGTAATACTGCTTATGAGGATGCTACCTTGAATAAAACCAAAGTTTTCGATTGGTTTTCACGTTTTAAAAACGGAGAAATGTCTACTGAAGACCAACTTCGTTCAGGACGTCCCTCAACATCAAGAACTGATAAAAATGTAGACAAAATCAATGCCCTCGTTCGTGAAGACAGTCGCCGAACCATTGATCAACTCTTTGAGATGTCGGGAAAGTCATGGAGTTCAATTCAGAGAATTTTATCCGAAGATTTACACATGAGAAGGGTTGTAGCCAGATTCGTCCCGCGCTTTCTCACAGATGAGCCAAGGGAGCGTCGACTTCAGGCATGTTTTGAGCTTCAAAATCAGCTCCCTCTTCGAGCGAATTTTTTTCGAAGGTGATTACTGGTGATGAATCGTGGTGCTATGGATACGATTCAAAAGGAATAAGAAAGGAACGGCAAAACGCGTGTGGAGCAGGTCAAACAAAAATCGCTGGAAGGCTTAAAGGACATCCCGATGAGTGAATTAAAAAAATGTTTTGAACAATGGAAGAATCGTTTGGAGAAGTGCGTTGTAGTCAAAGGCGAATACTTTGAAGGTGATCAAAATTTGCAGTAAAAATATTGAGAAATAAAGAAGTTATAACAAAATTTCCGTTTTTTTTTTGGGTCCTGCCTCGTATAGGGGGGCCAATACAGGGTCGGATCACTATCTCGTTGGCATGGTGCTCCGCGCTCGGATAACAACACCACCCAGAATTCCCTCTGACAATCAAGTGAGAGTTAACACTCAAGCCATCCACAACACAGCCCTCCGCAACACCTATAAGAGGGAAATGTATGCCACAATAACCGAAGTCAACAGAGATCCTGGAGATGAAGCATCAACAGATGATCCTCACAATCACTTGAAGAACGTTCTCATAAATACGGCCACAAACAAACTTGGCTCCAGCTGCAAAAAGAGTCGGAACGGCTATTTTGACGATGAATATAAAACGAAACGGAAGAATGCCGCATACCGAGTTATGTTGCATTCTCAAAGGACGCGGACACGCGCGAAGACTTATCACAAACCCCGTCGAGCGGAGAAGCGACTTCACAGACGAAAAGAAGAAGCCTGAGAGAACCGACAAGTCTGTGAACTAGAAAAGTACAGGGAGCAACCGCACCAAGCGCGGAAGTTTTACTAACAAGTCAGCAGGATGAAGCCTTACACACCTCGATGTTCATCCTGCCGAGACAAAGAGGGAAATCTGATTTCCGACAGAATAGACATATTGGAGCGATGGGTTGAGTACTTTGATGAACTACTGAACGACCAGAACATCGGCAAGTTGGAGATCCCGCCAACTGAAAACTACGGACAAATACTGCCACCACCAAGTATAGAAGAAACAGTCCGTGCAATTTATCGGCTTAAAAATAGCCCCATACACCCAGAACATCATTGGCCCATACCAAAGAGGCTTTACTCCAGGCAAATCAGCAACAGATCAATCAGATTTTCTCTTTGCGGCAAGCGATGGAAAAACTATTGGAATATGGACAACAGTTGCATCATCTATTCGTCGACTTTAAAGCCACCTATGATAGCACAGCCAGGGTAAAAATGTACACGATAATGAGAGAATTCGGTATCCTGAAGAAATTGATAAGACTGACTAGGCTGACCCTGACCAATGTGCGAGGCCAGATAAAAGCCGCAGGATCACTCTCAAAGCCATTCGACATCAACAGTGGTCTACGACAAGGGGATGCCCTATCATGTGTCCTCTTTAACCTGGCCCTCGAGAAAGTGATGCGTGATGCAGAGGCAAATGCGAGGAGTATAATTCTCTTTAAGTCCACCCAACTACTGGCCTATGCTGACAATATCGACATCATGAGAAGAACGACCCGAGACGTACAAACTGCCTTCATCCAGATCAAGCAGGCGGCGCGAGATCTTGGGCTGCACATCAAGGAAGGCAAGACAAAATATATGGTGGCAACGTCAGCGCCAAAAACCAAAGAACGGACATTTTCGAATCGTACAGGTCAAACGGGAAGGATAAAGATAGGAGACTACAACTTTAAGACCGTTGATAATTTATCCTACCTAGGGTCGAAAATCACAACCAACAACAGCTACAATGATGAAATCCCCGCACGGTTGTTGGCTGGCAACAGAGCTTATTTCAGCTTACAAAAAATGTTCCACGCAAAACGTCTCACCATAGGGTCAAAGCTCTTACTATACAGGACAATAATCTTGCCAGTCATCATGTATTCCTCGGAAACTTGGGTTCTTAGCAAGAAAAATTGTGAACTCTTGGCCGCATTCGAGAGAAGAATCCTCCGAAGGAGTTTTGGCCCTCTACATGAGGATGGACGATTCCGTAGCCTACATAACGACGAAATCTATGAGTGATACCATGACCGTCAAGTTCTGGAAAAAAGCCGGCTCAATAGGTTACGGTAGGCGGGTCACATAATCCGTATGGATGAGATGATCCAGCCCGGAAAGTCTATAAGGGCAATATCTATGGTAGAGAAAGAAGACGAGATAGACCCTGCCTGAGTTGGAACGATGGCGTAGATTAGGGCGCCAGACAGCTTTTAGGGATATCGAATCGGTGGACCTCGGGGCAAAACCGGGATGTCTGGAGTTCCTGATTAAGGCAAGCCTAGACCGGATACTGGTTGTAGCGCCGTTGATGATGATGATTTCCTCCTTTCCTACTATATAGCATATTTTAACCTTTCCATCATCCCACTTTCAATTTCTCATACTGCCTTCCGGCTTAAGATTTTTCAAAATAAACGTTACAAAATAAATTTCAATTTTGGTTTAAATTAAAATCAGTTGATGATCAATACTGCTTTTTCCTGCCTATTTATCATTACAATACTATTCACTTCCCATTTCTAGCCAGGAATAAAGTTCATTTTTACCCAGCGGATTGATGACGGTAATGGAGAAATATTTATTTTTGTACTGCTCTTACATCGATAGGATGCAAAGCTTATCTAATCAACAAAGCTACAGCGGCTTTATTTTTGCGTGTGTTCCAACTTTATCTGGCATAACGCGAACGCAAAAAGATGCCGTTGATGAATAACTTAAATAAGTAATGTCCCTTGTCATGGAACTTTGAGAATTACTTATTGTATCGAAAGTAAACTCGTGTATGCCTAAAGGTAAAGTCCTATACCGTATGAAAGGAGCTACTACAGGACCCCCACCAATCGAATTACGACAAGGAAAAGAGCATCGTCCAATCACCATAAAATCATTAGAGAATTAGAAGAAAAACCCGTTTTCTACTTAGCAGCAGACAAAGGAAATGCAGTGGTCATCATGGACAAGGAAGCATAGAACGACTTAATACGCAAAACAATTAGCAAAAGGTAAATTTCCGGAAAGACCCTCTGCCAGACTCCGTTAAAATATTTGAAAAAGCTCTGGCTGAATGCAAACCGATTATTAAGGAAGCAGCCGAATTAAGGATGCCTAATCCATCTCCGCCCAGAATCAAATGTCTCCCCAAAATACATAAAGAAGGCGACGAGGTCAGAGAGATAATAGCGGCAACGAATTCAGCGACCCAAAATATTGCGAAGAGGCTCTTGGAAGGTGTCAAAAGGTTAGGCCTAAAAATAGGAAAAAAAACAGTGGGAAACGACAGGGAAGTCATTGCCAGACTCAACGAGGCCGTGGGAAATACAAAGTGATGAAATACTAGTATCTTTCGACGTAAAAGCGATGTTTCCAAGAGCACCGATGAAGGAAGCCCTACACTGATTCGAGGAATGGATCACGACACACGAAAACTCATCCGAATGGAGGAAGAAGGCTGAACTGTTTAAGAAACTGGTCTTCACGTGCATCATATTTCACATTCAGGAATAAATTTGATAAAACAATCTCTGGGGCAGCAATGGGCAACTCCCCCCTCGAATCAACTCGAGGAAGCCGGGGCACTCCCCAGATTCTGGATCAGATACGTGGACGATATATTAGCAATTATCAAAAAGGAAGAAGCAGGAACAATCCTCGAGAAACTAAACCGGACACACAGGAACATCGAGTTCACCATGGAATGGATTGAAAAGGAAGGGGACAATCCGATGAAAAGTCGTCCTTCCATCGGATTGTCGGGGATTCAGCCGCCAGCAAGGACACGTGAATTTTGATTTAGTGACATATGAGGGATCAAAGCGCTCAAAGGAAGCCCCTCCCCCAAAATGGGATGGGCTGAATAGCATTTCAACGAATGCGGGACCTACTGGAGTGTGTCGTCTCACAGGATGTGGACACTTTTGCAGTCGTCATTAACATCAGCATCGTCACGCCCTATTTTGAAAGACAAGGAAGATTTTCTCGTGAGAGCACATAAATATATATTTTTATAAGTATTATATAGGGTCTACAAATAAGTTCTGTCGGTTTTCACAATAGATGGCGTAGCTTGTTTTTTATTCCATTGAACCACATTTCCAAACATTCATCGGAAAGCTACTGTCAATAGGCACAAACGTCAGTATAAATTATTTAATTGAAATGTAAACAACAATACTTTTTTCATCAACGAAAATGGCCAATTTTGTACCAAATAGTGTGTTTTTGCGGGGAGTTCTACTTCATTATTTCATTCTGAAGAAAAAAGCAACCGAAAGTCATCGCATTTTGGTGGAAGTTTATGGTGACCATGTTCTATCTGAGCGAACATGTCAGAGGTGGTTTGGACGGTTTAAAAGTGGCGATTTTGACTTGGAAGACGAAGAGCGCGCCGGACGGCCAACAATTTTTGAAGATGAAGAATTAGAGGCATTGCTCGACCAAGATCCATCGCAAACGCAAGAAGAATTTGGAAAAACACTTGGAGTCACTCAGCAAGCCATTTCCCACCGTTTAAAAGCAATGGGAATGGTCCGAAAGGTCAGAAATTGGGTTCCGTATGAACTGAAGCCAAGAGACGCTGAACGCCGTTTTTTCACGTCCGAACAACTGCTCCAACGACAAGAAAGGAAGGGTTTTCTGCATCGAATAGTTACTGGCGATGAAAAGTGGATCCATTACGATAATCTCAAGCGTCGGGCAACGTGGGGATACCCCGGCCATGCCTCATCGACGGCCAAAGCGAATATTCATGGTGAGAAGATCATGCTGTGTATATGGTGGAACCAGCTGGGTGTGGTATACTATGAGCTGCTAAAACCGAACGAAACGGTTACGGAAAACCTCTACCGACGTCAAATGATGCGTTTGAGCCGCGAACTCAAGAAAAAACGGCCGCAATACCAGCAAAGGCATGATAAAGTTATTTTGCAACATAACAATGCTCGTCCACATGTTGCACAGCCCGTTAAAAAATATCTAGAAACGTTGAAATGGGAAGTCCTACCCCACCCGCTGCACTCTCCAGACATTGCTCCTTCTGATTACTATTTGTTCCGGTCGATGCAGCATGGCCTGGCTGACCAGCACTTCTCCAATTACGACGAACTCAAAAAATGGCTCGATGAGTGGAAAGCGGCCAAGCCGGCCAATTTTTGGCGCGATGGTATCTATGAATTGCCTGAAAGATGGAAGAAAGTTGTGGCTAGCGATGGGCAATACTTTGAACAATCAATGTATAACCAATTTTTCACAATAAAGCTTCAAATTTAACAAAAAAACCGACAGAACTTATTTGTAGGCCCTATAGGTATCTTCTTCGGGGTACATAGGTATCAACAAAACCTTCCACGAGTCGTCGCCATACTAAGCTAAGCCTCTTTTATCGTGTAGTGTACAAACTAATCCCGGATCACTTTTGCTTAGCCTTCACTTTCGAAGGTGCAATTTTCAGCAGTAAATATCTTTTATGCTCCCAACAACGAATAAAAGGGGAAGAAAGCAGATCTGGAAACTAGCAAAAGAGGTGTGCCTAAAAGCTAGGGTAAGGAAATAGCACTGTGTGCTTTTTTAGATATAGAAGGAGCATTCGACAACAAATCGCACACAGAGATACAAAATGCCCTGGGCCCAAGGAAGTGGAAAACATCCTGGCTTCCGGGACACTAGACCGTAGGCAAATAGAAGTACCGACAAGTACAAATTCTATTGTCATGAATACTACTCAAGGTTGTCCACAGGGCGGGGTTCTATCGCTATTTATGTGGAGTATAGTAGTGGATAAACTCCTGGACGTGTTAACAAATACTGGAATATAGGTCCAGGGTTACGCGGACGACATTGTTGTAATTTTCAGGGGCAAATATGAGGATACCCTATGTTATAGAATCCAAACTCCTAGTGCCTGGTGCAGGAAGGTGGGACTACGTATAAATTCAGTCAAAACCACCATAATATCATTCACTAGGAGACATAAGCTTCATAACCTGAGAGCCATAAGGTTACATGACATGAAAGTGAAATGAGACAAAGGGGTCGAATATTTGGGAATCACGCTAGACCAAAAGTTACTCTGGAACACATGTCGGAATGCCACGAGGGCTCCGATCATTTGCAGATCCATAGCAGGAAAAAATTGGGGTTGCAGCCTGAAGATACTTCTTTGGATATACACTGCAATAGTAAGGCCAATGATTACCTATGGGGCGGTAATCTGAGCGGAAAAAACTGAACTCAGCACAAAAGCCAGGGAGTCACACAAACTCCAAAGACTGACTTGCGTGTGTATCAGTGGGGCAATAAGGACATGCTCAACGGCATCCCTGGAGATCCTTCTGGGATTAACCCCTCTGCATCTGCACATACAGATGCAGGCAAGGAGGGCAATATTCAGGATGGCCGAGAGTATCAGTGAAACGGGGAGCTGCCTAAAGTGAAGGAAGATTGATATTCTTTCTAGGCGGTATCCCAAATTATTGATACCAAGGGATAACATGTCAACAAGGCGTGGCTGTGACATACAGCTTAAACCAGCAACTAATTACTTGGTACACTGACGGATCTCTCACAGCAGAGGGAGCGGGTGCCGGTGTCATTGGTCCAAAGAAAATATACTTAGAACCAATGGGTAGGTACACTAGCATATTTCAGGTGGAAATATACGCCATAGACAGAGGTGCCCCCTTTAATCTCCAAAGAAACTACAAGGGGCCAAGCAGCAGTGATGAAGGCACTTAAATCCAACCAGGTGAACTCTAAACTGGTATGGGAATGCCTTAAGAGACTGAATGCGCTTAGCTCGTCCAACAAGGTCTGGATACTCTGGGTTCCAGACTATGTTGGGTTGGAAGGCAATGAGGCAGCAGACGAACTAGCCAAGAAGGGAGCAGGGACGCCTTAACACGGGCCATTCCTAACGGTTATAGGCTTGCTTGTGCACTATAACCAGCAAAAGGGGCACAATAGTTCTTTAAGGACGCGGCGCGACTTTCCTTTTATAGAATAACAATAATCATTAATGCCTAGGATTCACAAGTCCTCAGACCTTATTATGGTGTGGTCTTCTAAGAGGACACCACAGTCAAGTCCTAGTCATCTCTGCGATGTAGGTTAAATGATGTATGTTCACATGTTCTGTAGCGAACCTAGTGACATAGATTATTGAAATTTTGTTCAAGTTTGGAGGGATGGGAATACCTGTTAGAGTTTGTTCAACCTCTATTTTTCGACCCAATCCCACTACATTAGAATTTTCCCACAAAATTCAATTTCCAATCCACATCGACACCTAGGTAAAGAACAATATGAATCGCTAGGAAGCAATCTAAGAAACACATAAAAATCAGACAATCGACTCCCTACTAATGGTTCCATTACGTGACAAACCACAATTCAATCGAAATTTAACACTTAACCCCTTCCGTACAACTTACTCCTCTTCTTATCTTCTTCGGACTCCTGCAAGTTGGATAACAACGCACAATCAATTACGAGCAAATTGGAATAGTGGAGCCGTAGAAGTTGGCTCAATTCGACACATCAGAAAGGTCTCGAATCGCCATGTCATACGGCCCAATAGCTCTGGTCTGCTGGACTACTTCGGGCCGCCTTAATAGCCGCCGTTTTGAGCGTCAGCAATAATTTTTTTGCAATGACATAATATCGTATAATGGCTAACCACCCATCCAAGTTAATTGCTAGATTGCGTTTGGAAACGATGGATTGCATTGATCACGATGCGATGTGGAAGCCAGCGAGCAGGCAACAAGCCAGCTAGCTCAGACCAACCTTGCTGGGGAGTCTGAAGGGGAATCAAGAGGAGAATCGAACGTAATCATATTGAAATTTAATATGCTTTCCAGCAACCGACAATTGTGGTTGATTGCGATGATTGGTAAATCTTAAAAAGCGTTCATTAAAGCGGAGATTCAGCGGAGTTCAATTGAATGGCAGGGGCCGATTGTATAACAAACATAACTAATTGCGGACTTACAACATTGCTCTGTAATTGAAGGAGCATAATCTGGACTTGCGTGTTTCAATGTTAACCTCATTAGGCCCAATGGATGGAGTCTAAGTAAAGACCAGATCTGAAGAGATACCGCTCCCTGGATTTCACGTGGGACTCTTTTTGTGTCCTAATTTGGGCTCATAAAGTTCACAATCATTTCCTTCCTTAATATAAAAACATAAAGGTCGCCATAGGACATTCAGAATCAGAAATGGAGTCGAGAAATCCTGCCGCCCTTAATGTTCCTTAATACAAAACACGATAACGATGACGAACACTAGAATGATAAAATGAATAGGCAGAAATTTGGTCACTTAGTCAGACCATGCATACATTTATTGCTATTCACCCCCCAAGTGTGATTCCTCCATTGCGGCTTTGTTACGATTGTTGAATTGTATTCTTTTTCGGAGACCTATTGGGGTCAGAGCTTGGTTAAACTACGAATTGCTTCTCCATTCTTAATATAGAAATGAGCGATTATATGCTGATTTGCGAATACAATTGGGTCCGCGTTTAATACCGTGTGGATCTTAGAAATAGTCCTTAGAAGCTTTGGAGTGAGTTAAAGGTGCCAATTATTTATAAAGAATTGGATTACTAGGTCAATGTACTCAAGCAGCGGCCTACATGCATACGATTAAATAGGAAATTAAATCCTTTGGGAAGTAGCGTAAATGCGATAATATTTGCAGATTAAGCCAAGAATTTCCACGTACATAAATTATAGCTCATTGAGGAGACTTTAACGAAGAATGTCCATTGATCGAAACGCCCTCCTTTATAATTCTTGTGGGAAAAAATCTTTACAGATTTAAGAAACAAACAAATCTTATATCTTACATTAAAGATTAAATTACAATCGACGTAAGAGAGGAACAAAACGACCTTTGCAGGATTCAAGGCCTTCTATCTCCTCCGTGCTATTATTAGAGAGACATGAGTGGGCCAGCTATGCCAATCGCTTTCTACAGAACCTCAAACTATTCAGGTCTTCTAATTACCTCGATTCATCTTTTTCGTTGTCCAATCTACAATTCTGATAAGCAGATAACTTACCTGATAAAATGAATCTTCCCAACTACTTCCAAATTACCCAAGAAGGCCCTTTAATTTATTGTTACTGGCGCTTGACGATTCTTTGGCCGTGTATTTGCTCCTTTTGCTTTATTTTTAAAAGAGACCTCACATTCATCGCGTATATCTAAGCTCATTGATGTACCATTTGTTATATCCTTTTGCGTGGTGCTCAGAGGTGGCAGGAAGGAAGACGGGGGCAACCCTGTCGGCTGAACCAAAACCAAGTGGCCGAGGAAAACCTTCACGTGGTGGCACCGGGAAACGCTGTATCGCATTGGCTTGCCGACCGTGATGCAGTAGGCGAATGCTCCAAGGCTTAATTAGAGCGATCAGACCCGAGTCTGTACGGGGACTCATCTGAAACCTTACCAGGGGTATACTGATACCATGGGAACCGGGGTAGCCCCTAAACTCATATACTTCGGGAGAATTTCTGTCGTATATGAGTACAGCTCGGTTGTTTGCGGTTGGCCCCCTAGTGGGAGCCTCATGGGGGCTGTGGTGATGCTCAAGCGAGAAGAGACCTTCGGGCCTCGGCGTGGTGTTGTGTTCGTTCCTTAGTTCGGTAGAGATTTAGGTAGGTCTTAGATCCACCAGTATGAATGCTAAGCCATGCACTTGGTATAGACTGGTACCGTTGTTGCTTGTCACAGCGGGGCTCTGATTGTGGTCACAAAATCAATCCGTGTCTTAAGAAGACTGTAGGATTAAGTCTCCATGACAGGTGCCTACGTTAAACACCCAAGGACTTAACTGTTCTTTTGCGTCTTTCCCAGATAATAACTTGATTTGACTCGGATTCGCAAATGTGGGTTCAGCGCATATGATTGCACGCTTTAAGATTTTGTTGTCTTCTTTTCACGTGGCACTGCTGCAAAGGATTACTTCACGGAAAGCACTGCGATTTAAGGGAACAAGCCTTCCACTATGCGCACCCTCTTGGACGTTCCAATTTTCCATGTTTCGCCTGAATCTTTTTGACTACGGAATTAACTGCGCACGAGTTTGCCACCGACTTCAGTATTCCCCGATGTTTTTTTGACGGCTTATACTGATTTTATGAGGGTTTTCCAGGGTCCTTCTCTCTCAACAAATTCGTGGATACTAGGACATGACATACTCCTGGTCCTCGGGTGTGCAACCACATTCAGGGGAGACATTTCCTATAACCACCATCCCCTGACAGGAGTATGGTCAGGTTGTAGTTGTCGCTATTTTTGTGCCGCTTTCTTATAGGCATAGTCTAGGGGCTCCTTCAAATAAATCTTCGCATCAATCATCACCCCCAGATAATTGGCTTTGGAGTAACGATTTGGTTATCAGGACTGCCCCTATCGTTTGTTCCGCAAAGTTCAGCTTAACCTATCCACTACCTATAATATCCAGTCGCGCTTTTTTTACGCTGATGGTTTCATTAGCAAATGCTTCTACATCTTACATCGCGACGACAACCGCAATCCACAGATGAGAACCCAATACTGAGCCATGTGATACTCCTACTGCGACAATGTATAGCTTCGCCTCCTCATCCATATCATACCAGAATGTTTTTTCTGAAAGGTAACTTTCGAGGAGTTTAGTCAAATAACTAGGAACACCCGTTTTAACCAAGAAACTTTTTATCCATTCCCAGCTGGCTAAATAGAGCGCGTTTTTTGACGTCCAATTTTACCAAAGCTGTCAAAGGGTAGTATAGACCCCAGGACGAAACATGGATTGGTACCCACGATGGAACATAAAACCTGGGAAGTGCCAAAAATTCTACTACCAAACCCTATCTCCACCTCCTCTCTGAGAGAGGAGCTCTTTCTTAACAAAAAGCTGGGAGCTCTTTCTTAACGAAAAGCTGCAGACGGAGAAGGATGAAGACTCCCTGTACAGAGATAAAGCTGCCAAGCAGCTAGCCTCAAGGGTTGTCAGCAACCTTTAACGGATCGTTTACGATACGGTGTGTGACGTCCCCGAGGTGCCCGAGTAATTAGTTCTGACTCCCTAGCTGGTAGTATACCTGCGACCTAGGTAGTAGCCACGAGAAAGCTTCTCGGCGAAGAGCGAACCGCGAACCGACAGCTCTCTGTCGACGTCGATGGGGTTATGTAAGCCTAGCTTTGCCAAAGTGGTAGCTGTGACGTGTATCAGGTGCCAACCCCTTCCGGACCCTGGTCAGGTAGTGTGCATTGAACCGGTGTTAGTAGACCGAGTTGCCCCCAGCGAGCGTTGATTCGTCCGTGAATTCCGGGATCAGTTGAGCGTAAGTCAAGCCTCAGGGAACAGGGGTAGGGACTGTGTTCCCGAGGGTACATCTGTTTCTGACTATTGCGGCCCGCTCTCTTGCACACGATGCGCTGGTGAGTTTTCCATGGAGAATACACATATACCAATAAAAAAAGGACGAAATTCAGGGAGGAAGGAAAAGCTGAGTGCGTTTGGGCGCAGCACAAAAAAGCGTCGTTCACCGCATCGATTAGCGAAAGAGGCAGCGAGGGTTGACATACGCGATGTGACACCCGGGCGCCCAAATAAAAAGGAAGCCTTATCAAGTGGTGCGACTGACCGTGTAGGGATGGCAACTCCAATACCTTGGAGTACTCCTGTTCCGAAAAAAGCCCAGTCAGAATCGCTAGCCCTGACCAAATGGATTCGCACACAAATCGAGTGCAAGTGCAGTCGACCGTCCTAGCTAGAACCCAGCTCATCAGGAAATGCACAGCAGTGGTGAAGCGTATGCGGTCGAAAACGTCCTCCCAGAGGAATGTCAGCAAAGGCATCAAAAACGGACTGATGGATTTGGAGGAACTATTGAACCGCATCTCCTTCTATAGGCGAACGTGGAGAGCAATGGAAGACAATTGGAGAGCAGAAAAGGCCGCACTCCCCGCTGAAAAAGCTGCTTGCGTCAAACGAACCACAGATAGCCTACTGCAAAGCGAACTCAGGAGAAAGCGGAAAGAGGCTGACGTGCCTGAAGGAGACTTTATCAAAGCAGTTTTCAGGGCTCGAAAAAAGAAGGGGAAGAAAGAAAAAACAAAACAACTGACTACTGACAGAGACACGTCTTTCCAAAGACAAGGAGGCTGCAAACAAAAGCCAGGAGCAGAAAAGACGAGGAAACGAAGGACTAGACCGTCGGCTCTGCTCATTAAGCCGACGGGCAAGACATTTGCGGAAGTCCTTAGTGGAATCCGCTACAGGATGAAACCCGAAGACAACGGAGCAGAGGTGTCTTCTATACGAAAAACGAGGAGTGACCAAGTCCTCGTCGAACTGGGCCCGAAAACGACTAGCAAGAGTACGTTCTGCGAAGCGGTCAAGAGGTTATTGGGGGAGAAGGCTCTTATTTCTAGCCTAGAGCCCACCTGCTCTCTAGGAATCCGAGATCATGACTGCCTCACAGGAAAGGTCGAAGTGGAGGAGGCGATAAAGCGTGAATGTCCATAGGTAACCAATGCCCGGGTAGGTATCACCTCTGTAAATGCTCCAGGCTAAAAACTCGCCGCAGCTGACATCGCCGTAAATTCAGTGATGAACCTAATAACGACGGCGTATCAAGCTTCCGTGCCCCGGAGTGACCACAGCCGCGACAAGCCTTCTATGTACTGATGGGCGGCAGAAACTCCCGACCTACGGAGCTCCCGTCTGCATACCGACTAGTATGTATGCTTGACATAGCGGGAAAAATGCTCGAGAAGCTCATCCAAAGTAGACCCGTTGAAGCGATCCGCGCTGCCGGGGACTTATCCCTAAGGCAGTTCGGGTTCAGAACAGGGAGATCCATGCTATTATGGAGGTCGTAGATGCAGTTCATCGAGCCGAGGCACCCAGCCCCTTCTATGGCTACTGAATGATGCTAGCAGGTACGGCTTTGCTTCACTTGACAATATTACTATGTACGAGATGACACACTTGATATATTTATATAACATTAATTTGTGTGCTGGTACTGATAGCCATCTCAGAAGTCTTTTGCAAATAGTAGACAAATTTAGGAGTGATATTCGGATGGAATTTGGTTTAGACAAATGTCAAATCCAAGCCATACGCACAGGTAATCACGAACCGCATCTCGGACATAACACTGGTTACCTCTCTATCAAAACTATGACAAACTTCTACTTCTCTAATACCTATGAATTCTGCCAGAAACCTACGCTCAAGTTGGTCATTTTGAGGATGCTTTCCTGTCCGGATTGGGGTGAAGCTAGTGCTAAAATTGCATCTCAAAATGAGCGCATTGAATTTCTTCACTATAACTTTACTGACACTTACATTCGGTATATTGTCACGAATAAAGGCCGATCTGGAAAACGTCTAGCGATGAATGTATCATGCAAGTTCCACCGGGGAGCGAACCAACTTGCCTCTCAGCATAGGAGGCAGGGGCGTGGTTGTCGCCAAGTCGACTCGCTACAGACTTTTTTTTAGACCAAGCAATAGACGAATCCCTTACATGCAGCTGATTGTAAGGCAAGTTTTGGGCTAACTCCACTTAACTTGGAGGATCGATCTTCCAATCCTCTGAGTGGGGTGAAGTTAGACTAAGAGCGTGTCAATGAATGGAAGTCGAAGATAGTAGATGATAAACACGTCAATTGTGTCTGGCTGTCAATTGTCTATTGTCGTACTAGGCAGCTCTTTGCTGAGACGGAGGGATTTACGTGTCGCATTTAGGATGAAAGAGCACATGGAGAACAACTAGTAAAGAATGTGTGGTTCGACATTAGAGATTTTGCACCATCTCATGGCTGCACTACTATGGCACCGGTGCAATAAACGGACAGACGTAATGCTGAATGTAAGGTGATCTATTAAAATCTTGCATGCAAGCATGGACTGATCACGGGAACATGTCCGGTTTACTGAAAAGAACGGCACGCAGTACTCAACAGTTCTATTTACAGCATAGATACCAGGGCGAAACGTGGATTGGTACCCACGATTGAGCATAAAACCTGGAAAACGTCTGCTCAACCAACATCAACAGCTCTACTACCAAACCCCATTTCCACCTCCACCTGGCGATCGCTTTGAGTGACCGGTTTCCTGGAGAAGAGGCAGTAAAACATGTGCTCAGAGTGCTATTATCGGTTTTGAAAATATAAGCGAAAGGCTATGCACTTCGCGTTTGTGAGGAAATTTAAGAAATATAAGCCTCATTAACGTTCACACCCCTACAGACGAGACTGCAGAGTCGGAGAAGGATACCTTCTACGAGGCAGTTGAGTGGGCCTTCGACGCCTGTCCCAAGTATGATATCAAAATCAGATTTAAAGATTTCGACAATCTAGTAGGGGCGGAGCCCGTATTCAGGCGACACGTTCGCTCCGATAACTTACATAGGGATACCAATGATAATGGACTTGGAATTATTCAATTAGTAATGTTACCTGAAATGGTTGTTGGAAGTGCCTGGTTTGCGCGGGAAGCGGTCCTCAAACATACGTGAGCCTCTTCAGACGAGACCACTTTCAACCAAATTGACCACGTGCTCATCGAACGTCGGCACCTCTCAGCCTTGATGAATATTAAAACATATAAGAGGACCAATATAGACTCGGATCACTATCTCGTTGGCATGGTGCTCCGAGCTCGAATAAAGATACTACCTAGAGTCGTCTCTGACAATCACGTGAGAGGTAGCACTGAAGCGATCCACAACACAGCCCTCTGCAACACCTATAAGAGGGAAATGGATGCCGCAATAACCGCAATCAACAGAGATCCTGGAGATGAAGCATCAACAAATGATCTTCAGAATCACCTGAAGAACGTTATCATAAACACGGCCACAAACATACTTCTGCCATTGCCTTACTTTTTGATATTTCTTCATCAAAATTTTACACAATATTCTTCGAATATCATATCTTCATGGTCCATGGGTTTTCATAAGCAGATTTAAACTGTGTCGTCAAAAAAATCACAAAGTTGTGCCAGTTTTTGCACGAATTAACGCTGCCGAAATATCGATATATGCGATCAAATATACTAGGGTTGTCCCTAATTAAAAAATAATCTAGTATGGTTTCTGCCAACGATGATACCGACCTAGATGTTGTTCGACGCATTAACAGCATTAGATCCGCTGAGGGCAAGGCAACGAGCCTAAAATCTAGAAATGCAATTAACTCAACACCAAGATCAAGTTGAGACTGTTTTATGCTATTGCTCTTTCTGTGTTACTATATGGGAGTAGCACATGGGAAGTGACCCCCACTGTCAATCGAAAGCTCCAAGCCTTTGTCTACACTTGTTTGCGTCCTATCATCAGCGTATGATGGTGGATGCCATTTCAAAGGAAGAACCTGGTCGCCGCACATCGTCTTACCCGAGATAGCTGACAAGTGAATTGCCTCAAAAGCACTTTGCGCAGAACAGTAGAGGAGAAGTGCAATCATCTCGGGAAGTTCTGGGGGGAGCTGAAGTGGATTTCAGTAAACCGTGAATGCTGTCGCGTAGGTGTGGTTGACGCGCAATACTCCAACAAGGGCTAAATGGGAACCATATACAATCGCGGCCAATGAAATGTGGACAAGCTATAAAAGTTCAATAAAAGGGTTTTATGGAAACACAGGTACTTCAATTTGCAGGTAGTAAATTTTTTAGCGTAAATAGATGCGACCTTGAAGGTTTTAGATTAGTAATGTGTTTGTGGTGTGACGCGACAGACAACAGTTAAAAAAATGGAAAGGATATCGAATATGAAGAAAATGAGTGAAGTTGCAAAGGGAAGATTTTGGTGTTGCGAGCCGAATCGTTAAGCTTGCGGGAAATTTCGGCTAGGATAGGCTAAGATGAGTCTGCAGTAGAAACTTTTTTAAAATAAAATGCTGAGACTGGGTCTACTGAGCGAAAAGTAGGATCAGGAGCCCACAAAAGGACTTCTGGAAGTGAAAATCGACTCTTAAAGAGGATCAGTCTTTGAGGCCGCTTCAAGACGGCTGAGGACGTAAGAAGGCATTTTGTTGGACTTGGAGGAACACCAATTTCTACAAGGACTGAACGACGAAGGCTCCAACAGACTGGGATATGTGCACACCGGCCCGCTAAGAAACCGCGCTTGACCGCTAAGATAAAACGGAAACGCCTTGAGTGGACTAAGGAACACAAAAGCTAGACTGTTAATGATTGGAAGAATGTGATCTTCTCAGATGAAACGAAATTCAACATTTCTCAGAATCATGGAAAGCAGTATGTGCGCAGAAGGACCGAAGAGCATTATAGCGACGAGTGTATTCTACAAACATCAAGACATCCAGTGAGCAAAATGATTTGGTGATGCTTTTCGAATCACTAAATTGGACGATTGGCTATGCTTGAAGGGATGATCAAGGCTGTTGATTATAGAAACATTCTGGAAGAAAATTTAGTACCTATCCTCGAAGAGCATTTTTCGCATGTGACTATTTGCCATCCCATCCCATCAGGTTGTTCACTTAGCAAGATCTCCGAGTTGACCCATACTTATTACTTCAATCCTTTTTCTTGAAAGCCTTAATAATAGTGATACTTTCTATAATACTATTCCTTCTGTAGTTTGTATCTTTTAAATCTTTACAATCTCCAATGATATTTACCAGGTGGCGTTAGAAGAGAGAAAGGAAGTACACCGATATTTGGATGTATGACCACCATAGCTACGATAGCTTAGCCGTTCAGTCTTAGACTGTCAACCTTGGGTTCCTCTCGGAGAGATTGATTACTTACAGCATCTTCATATCATCACCCATCATCAATCATCGGCTTATTACTGATATCATAGCTGTAGTGAGTATATACTAAGAACGTTCAAATTGTAGAATCTCTAACTTACAATAAGTAAAATTATCTAAACCAGAATCTATTGTGTTGATAGAAACGATCAAGAAAACACCTTCCTGGAATGTTTACAGTAAATTTCACTACTAAAAGCATTCTTTGCATTTCTGACCAATGTTTATTTTTGCTGCATATCAAGATTTCAAATCGAATTGCACAGTGAAAATAAGATTCGATCCAGACAAGTTACTAATTAATTAAGATATATTCCTGTTTACACAAAAGATTGGTCATACGTTAAATACCATTTCATTTGCTTCGTATCTGGAATTGTAAATATTTTCTCGTATGTACAAAGATGATTTTCATTTACGCGTATGTGTAAATGAAATTTTTTGATGATTTTTATCTGTCATCGGTGAATAAGATATCCAGGAATTTCTGTTAATTGCGAGGTATAAAGTGAGGTGTAATTGTTGACTTTAGATTGGGGTTTTGCTATTACCGCATTTTGCTTTATATAATCATTTTAGTTTTCATTTACTATTACTAATTCGCACAAAGCTCTGGTTCGATATTTTAGATGTATCTTTGACCTTGCATTTAGCGATGGAATATTTATTCTTCCTCTAGTAAACAACTTGCTGTTATTCTTATTTCCTACTATATTTAGATATTACGATCTGACGTGATTTGCAGTTCATGGAATCACATACTTGCTACTCGCGGGGCTACTCTTAAAGTATCTAGATTCAATGATCTCTTAAAATCTCGCTGTGCCTTGAAAGAAAGACATTAATTCCTGTTTTTCGAAGTCATCAAGAAGCATCGGAGGGAGGGGATATGACAAATTATCAGATTTGGATGCCTCTCCGCAATACCACCAACGCGAATTGCATTACGTACATCATGACATCCCCTTTCATTCATTTGCGTATTGGTAACCGTACCTTCCTAGCCTCCACCGCCCCTCCCAGCTTGTGCTATATGAACTATCCTATCATGGAGTGGAAAAGATTCTAATCCCCTTCGTATTAAAGCTTTTTCCGCATCAGATTTCCGGGTCCCACTGACTTAATTGGAATTTCTTCTGGACTACTCCTTTCGTCCACAGATTTCAGACCGTGGAAGAATACGTACTCTGGATTCTCTGAGACTCCATTGCAATTTCGGCAAGGGGAGTGTCCGATTTAATCCTGTAGAGATACCCACGATATCCTCCTTGCACTCCACGAAACTGGGTAAGATTATAATGGATTTCTGCATACTTTTTCTGCCACCATTCCTTGATGCCAGGCATCAATCTGTAGATCCACCGATTCTATTTTGAGTATTCTCATCGTTAGTGATCAATTTATAGATCCCTCACTTCCCGCGCTTTGTATTATGGTTTTGTGTAAAACAAAAGCTTATTAAAATCGATTCACTGTCTGTCTGTCACACGCACTTTTCTCCAAAACGGCTAAACCGATCCGAACGAAATTTGGTGTTGGGTAAATTGCAAAGTGCGTGAGTAAGGAGTCAAAATGTACGTGCTTAAAGTGAGGCAGGACTCATCTTCGGAAGGTGTCCCATTCCGATATCTGAACACCAGTTGTGGATCGGCACTTCATCCAGGTTGCGTTAATGCGTGAAACAATTTCAAAACGCAGTTCTCCATTGGCTGGTAGTATTGACCCGAGATATTTAAATCGCTCAGTTCTGGGTAGGCCACTGTCGCTCACAGAACTGAGCGATTTAAATATCTTGAATCAATTCTATCAACCAATGGAGATCTGCGTTATGCGCTTCACATAGGGAATCATAAAATCTTTTATACCTGAAGCGTCAAGCTTCCCGTTTCCTAACTTATCTTAGATGATGAAGAGATTGAACGTTTTGTTATATATTCTGTCAATCCTGAGACGATGTAGAGCAAAATCGAACTCTACATCCTTCTGCTGCGGGCATCCTATATTGGATATTATTCTTACGACTATGTTTGCACTGAATGCTTTCTCGCGAAAATATTGCAGGCGCTAGGCAAAATTGAGCCATGTGTCTATCATCAGTCCCACGTATTTGATGATAATGCTACATCGTCGGCGCCACCCACTAATCTGGCCCTTTCAAGAAGCTGAAAACTACATCTGTAATTTGCAGTAAGGGGCTCAGTGCAGAGGCTTTCGGCACACCAGAGACAACCTACTCAATGGATCCATTATCAGCGTCACAGTAGTCTCCAAATAGCCATCGACAATGAGATAACCACCAATTCCAATCGAAGCTAGGGCCCTCTAAATTAGTCTCCTATTAAATCAAGGGTAACCACCACGCAATATTTGCTGGTACTACCTTTCCTGCCATTGCCATGTGACCTCTCTGTTGCTAAGGAAATAAATTTGCAAGATATTCGACCACTTGCCTTGTAGTGACCTATATATAGATGTGCGCCTCGCCCCCTGAGCAGAGTCGCTTAACGACTTCCCTCTTACTTCATTGGATAGCTAGTTTAACTTCCATATATCTTTTTTCTCCTCGCTGGTCCGGCCTACCCTCTAGTACCACCCACCATGATCGTTTCCCTTTCAGCTAGTATGACGATATTACGCCCTGGTTTTAACTTTAGTTTCATTCCTGACTTTCACTGAGGCGCTTCTTGGTTCCCTGTACAATCTTTGTTTTTGTCCGTACTCTTTTCTTTGACGGTAAGCTGGTGACCATTTTATTAAATGTCAATTGCTTCATCTAGGACACTAACGAGCAGCATGATGCGATATTTTTTCTTCCTCCCTGGCCTAATGTAGAGATCACTAGTATTACCCACCACATGGATAGTTTGGTGCACGTTCTGTATGTCCTTGATAAACTCAGGCAGTTCCCCTATTTTAACGCCACACTGGATGAAGGTCCTGGGGGTTTAACGTGAGTATCTGCCGTATAGGCATAATCCCATGGTCCTCTTTGGACACGGATTGATTTGTGGCTGACACAGCGGTGCTCGTTTATACTGACTGCAGGTAGAACATTTATACCAATGGATGCGAAACCTTTCTAACACCTCTGCCACAAATAAGGGCCCGAGTTGTACAACGCAACGTCACGCTTCGGCCTATAACAAACGCGTAATATGGGCAATACGACAACTACCACGAAACTCCCACAAGAGGACTAACCACAAATAACCGGATCAAGAGCACATCCTCCAAGAGTTCTCCTGAAGCATATGCTATTCCGGTTCCTATGGTACCAGATAACGTCCGGTGAGACTTTATGAAAAGAGTCACTTCAGATGGGTCCCATTGCAGAGTGGGGTCTGATCGACCTCTTCAGCACTTGGAGACGACGCTCCCAACGGCTTTACTGGCGTCAGCCCGGTGTGGGAAACCGCAACGAAATTTTTCTACCAGTCTGCTACTACTTTGGGTACAACACAAGACATAACACATCGTAAGACAGCACTAACACAAAATACACAGGACTGGTGGCCTCCACCACGGTAACGGCGGCCATTCGTCGAGATGAAGCAGCGTTGACTAAAATCGTTCACAATATGAACGCACATATCGTCTAGATTACGGATGTCAAACTACGGCGGACACAAAAATCGGACACGAAATCAGCCCTCTGAATTTGCCCTACGCAGAACACACCACGTTTCGCGAGAAGTCAAATTCATTTAGATTACTATGCCCCGTCGGAAGGAAACCCATTTCAAGCCCGAAGTCCACCACGTAACTCCTCTAGCAGCCCCACATGTCATGTACTCATATGTGCACCAATGAGATGTTACGCTTGAAACTAGCAACCTTTTGACCGCAAGCAGTCCTAACCCCATCACCTGATCGCCACTAACTAAATCAATTTGCAGGAAAGATACGCCCCCCACCCCTGATCCTCTAGGCGATAGCATGCCGAACTGCCTCTAGATCAAGATAAGGAACAGCCAACAATACCTACATGATGTCGGTTGAAACGGTGCGGCATACAGAAAGACACGATAAGAACGCCATTCACTGACAGTTTTCCGCCCTGCTGCTGTTCCGTTTAACGAGAATGAGGGGATTATCCCCATAAGCAACGCATTCAACCACCGAACTAAGCTCATCCAACAGTTCGTTCATCATTAAATTCCATATAAATGAAATGCGTTAGATCCCTGTCGGCAACCGCCCTTCACATTAACCCTCACACGTTCATTAACACCTTGGGCAAATGTTTTCCCATAATGGAGCTCTCCCACAAGCAGCTATGCTCACAAAGTTTTAGCAATACAGATACCCAACTCAAGTAATCAAATGCCCCTTTAAAATCTGCGAAGATTCCAGGGACGTATTTGTCAGCACAATGGACAACAAAGTCTTTCGCATGCATTAAGGCGTCGTCCCATCCCAAGACCTTGCCAAAGGGAAAAGAGATATGGCCCTGTACGACCGAGAGTTACTCTTATCTTTCTCTGGTGACATCAGAAGAACAACACCCCAATGCAATTCTCTAAAATGCAGGGAAATAAGTCTCCTGTAGACAGTGATACAGACATTTGACATGAGATGGGATGGCCAGCCAGATGGTTTCGCTATCCCCTCCAAGCCAGGAGACTTCCGATAACTGAACCTCGTCATACTCGTCCCTTTCTTTCAGGGTTATCACCAGGAGATACCGAAGGATTGGATCTCGAAAATAGGTCACCTAGAAAGGCAAAAATACTATCACGCCATGTTAGCCTAGGCACTTCGTTCACCTTGATGCCGACAATGTTGATACTTTCTTCCCCTTTTGTATATCTGGAAGATCCCTCCCCAAGAGTCATCGTTATGCTCACCGACGGAGCGCCTTCAGTCGTCTTCAAGGGCAGGAAAGCTGCCCAACAGAATTGTCAAACAAGCAACAAACACTACAGGCTCTACTGAGAAGATATAGGTTAAAAAGTTACCAAAAATCTACGGTCGAGGCAGTATAACTTTTTTTACGGGAGCAGTCCATAACTAATGCAAATCATGGAAGTGACACGGAGAGAAAAGGATGATTGGCACAGTAAACGAATGGTTCTGACTTGTAAGAAATACACAAGAAAGACAAGGTCAACTGAAATATTGGTACTTATATAGGCCGATCTTGCTGACGAGAACTTTGCAGGAATATCTACAGAATCAGACCTTAGTCCAAGTTACTCATGAAAGACACCAGGAAGTGAAAGCCATATCTGTAATTGGTCCGTATTTACAGTTTTATTCCTTTAATCAAAGGCATCTGATGATAACAATCGAGCCGAGCCTAGCTCATCAGCGTTATTGAACCACGACTAAGCAGAGAAGAATGAACGTGGAGCTCCCCGCCTAAAAATGGACAAACTGTACCGAATGGTCTTCTAGGTTGGGATTAGGTAAGGTTGACAAGACTACACTGAAAAGAATTGTTATTAAGCCACAAAAGAAACCCCAGATTGGATGTATATCACAGCGTTACAAGAGATGACTCGCTTTCCTGGAGAAGAGCCACTACACCATAGATTATAGCGGTTATTCGGTAAATCATTTGCCCGGAGTAGGTATCCTGCTATAAGATGTCTCCCCCAAACTTACTAGACCGGATAGCCCCATATGACCACAACATTACTGGCCCACACCACTCCAAGAAAATTCGCAACAAATTAAATTTTCTGTCGGCAAGTAGCGGGGACAAGTGATGGGAAAACCGCTGGAATAGAGCTATCAGTTGTACTATCTTTTCATCGACTAGGCCGCCTATAATAGTATAGCTGGATAAAACTTTATACGGTCATGAGAAAGTTCGGTATCCCAAATAAATTGGTAAGACCAACTAGGCTTACCCAGATCAATGTGACCAGATAAGACAAGGGGATACCACCATGCATCCTTTTTAACTTGGGCCTAGAAAAATTGCACCATGCTTTTCAAGTCCATCTAACTACTGGCCAATGCTAACGATATCGGCATCATGGAGAGAACAACCCCGGATGCAAAATTTGCTTTTATCCAAATCAGGTCGTCTGCTTTGCTGTGCAAAATCTTGCGCTAGACATGAAGGCAAGACGAAATACACGACGCCAGCATACCAAAAAAGCAACAGCATCAAATTGGATTAGGTGATACCATGATATTCAGGTTGTTGATAAAATCTGGCTCAATAGATTACGGTGGGCGTATCACTTAATTGGTATGGATGAGGATGATCCCACCCGGAAGGGCAATATCCATGGTAGAAAAAGAAGATGAGGCAGACCCTGCCTGAGACGGAGGTCAGGACGCCAGACAGCTTTTAGGGATATCGAATTGGTGGAGCTCGGCGCAAAACCGGGGTGTCTGGAGTTTCTTATTAAGGCAGGCCTAGACCGGATACCGGTTGTTGCGCCGTTGATGAGCGATACCATAACCGTAGTTGTGGATAAAATCTGACTCAATAGGTTGCGGTGGGCGGGTCACTTAATCCGTATGGATGAGGATTATCCAACCTGAAAAGTGTATAAGGGCAATATCTATTGTAGAAAAAGAAGACGGGGCAAATCCTGCCTGAGATGGAACAATGGATGGCGTAGGCCAGGATGCCACACAGCTTTTAGGGATATTGAATTGGTGGACCTCGGCGCAAAACCGGGATGTCTGGAGTTCCTTATTAAGGCAGGCCTAGACCAGATACCGGTTGTTGCATCGTTGATGATGAAGTATTCGACGTAGAACTTTGCATTCCAATGTGTCGATGGGTTTCTCTAACGCCTGCGGTAAAATCCACGCTTCACAGCCCTACAGTAGCACAGATCGTATTATGGTCTTGCAAATTCGGAGCTTATTTTTACTCTGCAATCTTAAACTTATCCGTAGGACTGAGTAGTATGATTTGTTGGCCATCATCATTCGTCGCTGAACTTCGTCCTTTTCATTACAATCCTTCGCTATGTTTACTCGTAGGTACACAAAGTTGTCCACGTTTCCAAAATTAAAGTCGCCTTGATTAGGTCATGAATTTTGGCTTCTCCTTTGATACATAAAATTAACAGCTTTAACATCCTTGACATTTATACCGCAACCTTATAGTCTAATACTGTGAATAAGCCAACAAGTAGGCGTTTTACAGGTATTTTTAGAATCACTCCAAAGATGAAGGCACGCTAATTACAATTTAGAATCGTCGGCCAGAAGGTGAGTTCCATATGCGGAAGGAAAATGGTTCTCTGAGCAGAGTTGAGTGACTTCAGTTTTACCTGAAAAAGTCGCTTTCGTGTGTGACGAAATATCTGGATGCGTCGACTTGATACTGCGCCTTCTCCCAAGAAGGAAGTTCAGTTAAAGTTCAGTCTCTCAGCAAATTGTAAGGGACACAAACTATCACCATTACATCTAGGATGTATAATTTCAAAAAACAGGGAATTTTGACACGCAGTTAATCGAGAAAAAGTGCGTTGATGCGAAGAACAAATCTGTGATTAAGTGAAGAATCTACAAGGTCCAGGATACAAGCAAAGACTTGGAACGTATCAATCGCTCCGACCAAGGAAGCCAGCGTTAAGAAGTCTGCTAGGCTTACTACTAGATACTGCTATCCATCCAGAATATAGCAGAGCTTATAAGTAGGCAAAAGCTTGTCGTCACTTCCTACCGCCCCTCGCAATAAATGAGTGCTGACTATCATGTAGTCGAAAGTAACGACTTCCTTCAATTCCGCACGATAGACCAAGATACGTTGAGATGTTGCAAATATACGCATGTTGCTTACAGAAAATATTGCTGATATTAAATTAGCGAGGAGAACGCTGATAAGCAAGAATTCATTCCCTCGACGAATCCCTATGATAGGTTAGTGATGTATGTGATATTACAAAACTGATATCACCTTCATGTGCATTTACACATCACCAAACGTCAAATCATCTAGCATCACAACATCATTTAACATTACAACATCACTTAACATTACAACATCTCTTAGTATCAAAACATCACCACATCACCAAAGTGATGATAATATTACAGTTGTGATAAGTAAAGTTTTGTAATATTCGTACCGATGTGATACCACATTGCAAAACATTACCAACCATCATCTTTTTTCGTAGTACAAGTGGTAATGGCGATTGTCCAGGGCGAAGCTGATGCCGAGTATCGCTTGCGAATCTTTATTTTTTTATTAATTGAGGACACAGAAAACAAATTCCTTATTACATAATGTCCTCAGAAGGAGAAGCAATCGAATGGCTTATTTTGCGCATAAAACTAGAGAAGGAAATAGAGTTATGAGACGAAGCGATACGAAAAGTAATATCCGATTTGGCGAAGCAGCCCATCAGACAATTGCAGAGTTTGAGAAGAGTATACATATCAAGGAAGATACGGCGTTGCTGTAGAGAGGGAAGATTGAGGGTGCGGAGTCGTGACGGATAATCAACCCGTGGAAAGTTCTTTTTGCAAAAGAGGGCCCGGGTGAATTTGCGTTGTACAACTTCAAAAGCGCGGCAGTCACGAATACGGAAGGGGATCCAGACTACACGGCAATATTCAAGGATGTTTCTGACAAAGGAATAGAATAGTGTTAAGGAGGACTGAATTATGGTAAAGTTGGAGGAGGAACGTAGGGTAAAACCAAACATTTTGGAAGCTCTATTGATGATGTCAACGAAGTGCGAATTCAAACGAATATTACACCCAGGTCTTTGAAGGAGGTCAGTAGTGAAAGGGGTTGTCCACTGAGAGAATAAGAAAAGGATGTTGGGGAGGGTTTAAGCGAATAGCACATTCAGTGTCAGCTTGTTGACCGAACACCAACGGACTAAATTATTAAGATTGGACTGTAAGAGAGCACAGTCCAGCGGAGACGCAACAGAGGCAAACAATTTAAGGTCGTCTGCGTAAAGCAAATACGCGCAGATAAGGATGGAGGCGAGGTCATTGATAAAAAAAAGGAATAGTAGCGGGCCAAATATAGAGCCTTGGGGAACACCAGAGGAAGGAGAGAAGGAACGAGATGTAACCATGAAAAGAAACTTAGCAGGAACGGTATGAGAGATAGGAGGAAAGCCAGAAGATGACTCAGGGAGAGAAGTCTAGTAATGAAAGTTTAGAGAGGAGAATGTTATGGTCAACGGTATCAAAGGCTTTGGAGAAATCGGTATAAATAGCATGTACCTCTTGTGAATTAAAGCATTTAGCAACAAAGCTGGTAAAGACCAGAACGTTTGAAGCCATAGATCTATGTTTCACGAAACCATGTTGCTCTTAGACAATGAAGTGACCGAAATGTGCGGTCAACCAGTCGTTGACGTATCCTTCCAGAATTTTGAAGCCAGAGGAGGGAAGAACAAGTCGAGAAACCGGAAGCTAGACGCTTCAGGTATGAAAGGTTTTGTGTATTTCTTTTATAAAGAGATTTGAGTGCGCATTTGTCCCATTAGTATGTAGCACGTAATATATGCATATATTATGTGAAAATATTCATTTTCAAATGATATTGACATTCATAGTCATAGTGAATTTGCATAGAAGCAACAGCTTTGACCTAGTATAACTTTGTTAGTAATAGTGCGATTTTCACCAAATTTGGCAGGATCATGCTCTATGTTATAGCTTACATTGCTGATTTCGTGATTCTAGGGTGAACTTAAGGGGGGTTTTCCTGTCAATTACTAAAAATTATATTATTAACTTTATTTGAACAGCTATCGGTATGCAGGGTATTTCGGAGTCTAGGCACCATATTGTGGTAGCCCCCTGATTTTTTGGAGATTTTTCGGTTGGGTAGTTTCTGTGAATGGGTTCGTTAAAGAAATGATCACTTTCAACCCCCCGCACTCTCCACCTTTCCAACAAATGTCAAAACTAAGACCGGCATCGAAAAGTAATAACCTAGACTTTTAATTTGATATCCCACATGACTATATTTGAGGAAAAAAAAATTAACACCTTCCTTTTGCATGTATGTGGACCTTAAATTCCTTAAATTCGACGTAAAAGGACGTGACTCACTATATGCGTGAACGTTCACAGTTCCCACCTTCCTATCAAAATTTGGTGTCAATCGCTGCAACCGTCTCCAAGAAAAATGCGTGTGACGGACGGACAGACAGGCAGGCAGACAGAGGATGTGAACTACACAAGTCGAAATTTCTGTAGTGGTAGAAGAGGAAATTATTGATGCAACAAGGAAATTCCAGATGGAATCCCGAATATCGCCCTAAAAGTGGTAACCAGGTCAGCAAAAGTTTTTACGGAATGCCTTAGAGAAGGAGAATTCCCCGAGCAATGGAAGCTGCAAAAGTTGATACTTATTCCGAAGCCAGGTGAACCATTGGGGGACCCCTCCTCATATCGACCGATATGTTTGGTCAATACTATTGGTAAACTATTTGAACGAGTATTAGCCTATCTGACAAACAATTCGGATTTCGTAAGGGGAGATTAACCGTCGATGCAATCAACATGGTGATTGGCTTGGCTCGCGCTGTAATACAAGTGACACTCGATGTAAAAAATACATTCCACACTGCAAAGTGGACGAAAATCGTAGAGGCTCTAACCAAACTACAGGCTCCGAAGTACATTCTACGCATCGTTGTTGCATTTCTTCTTGGAAGAAGATTATATTAGGACTCGGACGATGGACAGAAATTATTCCCAATGACGTGCGGCGTACCACAGGGGTCTGTCTTAGATCTCTTACTGTGGTTAATTATGTTCAATGGAGTGCTGACGCTACGCCTTCCTAACGGCGTGACAACTATTGGCTTTGCGGACGATATCGAGGTAACAATAGTGGCAAAATGCAAATGAAGCGATATGGGAGATCAATTCCTGGTTGAAAAAGTTCGGTCTATCACTTGCTGAACATAAATCGGAACTAGTGCTAATCAGCAAAAGAATGAAAAATACGTAGTTAGTTCTATGCTACTCTATGCAACTGTTCTGGAAAACAAATCAAACTGCGGAAAACTAGAAATGGCGTATCGACTAAGTGCACTCCGGATATGCAGTGCTTATCGAACAACATCAGGAGAAGCAGCATATGTACTGGCAGGGATAATCCCCATAGACATCTTGGCGGATGGAGGTCGGCGTCTCTACGACAAAGTCTATGCAATCGAGGAGTCTATTGTACTTCGACAGCAACTGACATGACGGGAATCCATCGCAAAATGGGAAAAGAGATGGAACGAGGCACAAACTGGCCGTTGGACCTACCGTATCATTCCACACATTCGAAGATGGATTGAAAGGAGCCACGGGGAACTAAACTACGAGCTAACACAGGTTTTAAGAGGACATGGAGGTTATCGGGCTTATCTATATCGATTTAGACACGGCGAGTCACCATGCTGCCCAAGATGTAGTAACGTGGCTGAGAATGCGGAGCATGTTGTGTTTGAGTGCCCAAGGTTTACAGCACACCGAACTAGGCTGGAGGCGATCGCAGACAGGCGCTTAACACCTGGAAATATAATGGAGTTTATGTTGGAATCAACGGAGGCTTGGAATCAAGTGGTAATTGAGCTGCAAATGATTCATCAACAACTAAGGCATGAAGAACTGCGAAGAAAGCAAGAAAGGGAGCGAACAATAATGCGCCGTAGTTAGGAACTGATCCAGCCACGCGATGCAATGCTTATAGCAGTCCCGTGGGGAGAGTGAAAGAAGAAGGAGGTGGTTTTAGTGAGTAGGAGCCTCACATAACTGCATGGCAGGAGCCAGCAGTAGGTTTTGAACCTTTCCACCTTCCAACGATGGAGAAAAAAGACAGACAGACGGACAGACAGTAAACCGATTTTAATAAGGTTTTTTGTTTACACAAAGCCTTAAAAATGGGGCGATAGTTCACACCAAGAGAAGGGCCTCCGCTCTTGAGGAAAAGGATGATAAGGGCCCCTCTCAAGAAATGGTATGGGTAATATCAGCGGCCGAGTGTTACTATTTGATTATGGTAATAGCATCACATGTAGCGTTAGAACAACGAAAAGTGATGTTTATGTGATATCACATCACATTACTTACTGAAGTGATATTTCATGCATCTCTATTAGAAAGTCTTATATGATGATGGTCTTAACTCGAAATACTTGAGGAGTAACAGCTAGTTTGAGTTCCGGATAACGTGAATGTTCATAGATAAATGATATGTTCTTCCAAGGTCTAAAAGGAGTAGTGATTCCTGTAGGGATTTCTTTGATCCCAGCTAAGGTTCGGTTGGTGGTGAAGAGATAAATTTTTCGAGAATATTTGAAGCTTTGAAGATAAAAGTGCGCTACAATGAATCTGGGTGTTACTCATCAAGAACGGCGAAAGGTGGCTCAAGGAAAACATAGTAAGACACCCCACTACCAGGCAACTTAGCTTTTCCAGCCACTTAGATTAAAGAACCTCTATTCCTGAAGAACCCAATTTTTCGTTCCCAATTCCTTTTATTTTGACGCCATTCATGTGTCCAAGACGATCCGACCTTCTCCTATATTCCCCGACACACTTCTTCACAAATTTCAGTCATACTCAATGAATATTAAAGGAAATATTGTGCAACTGAGTAAATCTCATGCATTTTGATAATTTCTGTATTTCCGTTTGTTTGTTTTCAACTTGAGCGAGGTCTGTCTGGAAACAACTCAGACGCTATTTTTGAAAATATGTCTGACGCGAAAATAGCTCCATTGCTTTCTCATAAAATATCTGCCGCTCAGATGCATGTTTTCTCGATGAATACCTCAGATATCGTAAAGAACTTGAAGTGACACTGGCTTTTCGGCCCGACACTATGGTGGTATTTGTATATTGGAAATATTCTTGACTTGGAAAATGCGTTTTGTGAATTGTTAATAAAAATATAAAAATAGAAATCATGCATTGAAAAGGTGTGAACAGCTATGAGTGTGTTGCCGAGAGTGTGCTTGGAAGTTAATTTTTTAGTGTTTTAAGCGAGGAAAGCGCACGATTATGTGTTTTATTGGGTATAAAAATGCATTTTTGAGGTGTTTATGGTTAAAAATGCATGGACAAGTTGGAAAAATTCCTGAATGACTAGGTGATCCAATGCATTCAAGCGTGAGGTGGAAATCGGCCAGATTATCGTGGACTTACCTTAGTCACAACTCCATCCGATAGTTAAGAGAAAATTTATCGCGTAACCACCTTTTTCGCACTGACACAGGATACTTGCGACTATTGACACTGTTCAGACGAAACAACGCACCCGTATCCATCAGCCGTCATAGCACAAACTGGCACTCAATTTCCACAACATCATTAATTTAAACATCCCAACCGGAATGAGCGGGTGAAATTTACCCAAAAAACCATGTTGGCCTTTCCTATTTGCCCTTATTAACTCCGATAAAGTTTTCGCTTTTAATTACAATTACAATTGGTCGCTTAGATATGCTTTTCTGTTTTCTGGCTCCAACTTTAACAACTCCTGAGAAATTCATTATTCCCGGAAAAATCATGCATAAATGCATGTGAATTAGGCGCTTCCATGGAAAATTCGATTTTTAATCATGAAAATTATATGATGTGCCCATTTACATGTCGTGGTTCTTCCACTTCCATATGTAATGTTCCAACTATTTTCTCATAGCCCCCATGCATGCCTATCACGGCACCGTTCTGTGGGAGGAAGGAGCCAACCGAAACAGATTATGTACTAAATGAACAATCGAAAACTTTCACACCAGCGGTCTAATTGAATCTGTTAGTGAAAACACTTCTTCAGCAGTTGAGCGGGAGTAATTGAATAATAAATGTCGACCATCATTAATTCAGATGTTTGAATGCCTTGTCTGCCAATGGATATGGCTTAATATTGTGGGATTTTGTGGACACAAAACTTAATTGAATAGGATTCATGCGCTGCGATTAGTAAAACTCAGATAAATTGATGAAGTTCGTCTTATAGAGAAAACTATTATCTTTTATTTAGTCCAGGGATTCACCATACGTACCGGGGAGAACAATTGCTGTCAATTTGCTTGCAATAAATTTTCAAATATGAATCAATCAAATGGGAGGGGACATAGATGAGGAGACATATCATGGTCTGCAAGAGACAGCCGACCAGAACCGAGCCCGATCCAATCATTGCCAAAAATCTCAACATCACATTAACATCACAACATCATCACATCATTACCCAGTAAAGAAGTGATGATGATATTACTTTTCTCACTGACGACGTTCCCGAACCCGATGCTAACAAGGTCCGGGAAAAATCGGGCTGCCGGCTCTACTACGGGCTAGGGACCATCACGTTACAAGTGTCGGCTCCTAAAACCATTGAAGGGGACGTGCAGCCCTCGGCATCTTCATCTGAAACGTAGACGAGGTGCCACATTTCTCAAATAAATTTGTTGTATGCAAATGGAAGTGATCGACCCCGCTCCTGTATGGTAGTCTCAAAAGACTTCCATGCTAAACTAACCATAAAAAGTCAATAGGGAGATACTATGGTGCTCCGTATATTTTCCCTATGGCGCAAAAGACGTTCCCAGTGGAACATTCATCAAAGTTATCCAATATACCAAAAGTAGAGACATGGGGAAGTTCGAACATCAACGCAAGAGGATTGAGACTCCTTAATTTGGGTAATGAATCCGCTTTCTTTAACGTGGTCAGGCAAGAGGTCATCGACATAACGGTGGGATTTTCTGACATCGCGGCTCTGATCGGAGAGTGGAGAGTATCAAACGATATCACATTCTCGGAACACAGACGTATTGATTTTGTAATGGGTATGGATCCACCTCCACCCACTCCATTTCGGAATCCGAGGAAGACAGATTGGGTGATGTATAAAATAGAATTGAGCGCCCGAGTCACGATCCCTGGGAAGCGCATCAAATCCATTGCTGGAATTGAGAAGACAACCCAGATGATCACAGCTAGCAAGATGCCAAAGAAGGATACAATACCATGGTGGAACTCGGATTTGGCAAAACAGAGGAAAACAACAAGGATGCTCCTCAATCGTGTTCTGAAGTGTGATTCAGGCGCTAGCTGGAATCGCTATAAAGAGGCATAGAAGGCTGTAAAGAAGAGCATAAGATCGGCTAAGCGATAATCATGGGGACGCTTTTGCGAAGAGACTAACTCTCTTGAAGCAACCTCAAAGCTGAAGCGGATTCTGGTTAAAGAACGTAGCCAGAAACTGGGTTATTTACGTTTACAGAACGGGAAGTACACAGAAAGCGATGAAGAAATAATCTTGCCAGCCCTTATGTATTCCTCGGAGACTTGGGTTCTTAGCAAAAAAACTGCGAACTCTTGGCCGCGTTCGAGAAAAGAATCTTCCGAAGAGCTTTTGGCCCCCTACATGAGGAAGGACAATTACGTAGCCTACATAACGACCAAATCTATGAGCGATGCCACGACCGTCTGGTTGTGAATAAAATCCCGCTCAACAGGTTGCGGTGGGCGGGTCATTTAATCCGAATGAATGAGGCTGATCCAGCCCGGAAAGTCGACAAGGGCAATATCTATGGTAGGAAAAGAAGACGAGGCAGACCCTGCCTGAGATGGAGCGATGGCCTAGGTCAGGACGCCAGACAGCTTTTAGGGATATCGGCACAAAACCGGAGTGTCTGGAGTTCCTTATTAACGCAGGCCTAGACCGGATACCGGTTGTTGCGCCATTGATGATGGTGATGATTTAGTGTCCGGTGCCAATGTTCCAGCATCCCATTAGACTGCGGATTATATGCAGTAATCCTGTGACGTTTGATACCAAGGAGTTTGCCTAACTCCGAGAAAAGAGTAGACTCAAACTGCATTCCCGTGATGATTACGACTGGTATATCAAAGCGCGAGATTCACTTTCGACAGACGGCCTCGACCTCGGCCATTATGGATTTTTCCATAATGTCAGACTTCAGGCCACCGCGTAAACCTGTCGATGATTGTGAGACAACACTTGTATCCGTGCGAGTCTCGAAAAGAGCCAATGATATCGAGGTGCATGGTGTGGAAACGCTTGGCTTACCTAGGGAATACACCTACTTCCTTTCTTACGTGCTTGTTGATTTTGCGATGCACTGTCTGGTTCAAGAGTTTACATCCTTGTTCATAGATGACCACAATAATTTTCCAGTGACTAACCGGTTGGTTGTCCTGATGGCTGGGTGCGCAAAATCGTCCACTGCGTGAAATACTTTCTTGCAAAAATCGACCGAAATAAATGGCCTCTGTCCCTTGTAAATAGGAGTTTGAGCCGAAGATAGGAAACTCCTTGAAATTGAATTTTTGCACCTCGGCGATTGCCATATAATCGACCGCGCATCGAGCATCTGCAACGACGTTATCTTTTTCAGTCACGTGTTGAATGTCAGAAGTAAACAGGCTGATGAAGCTCGGTTGCCGAAGTTGGCGAGGGGACACTTTATCAGGTTTTTGTTTGAACGCGAAAGTAAAGGTCTTGAGGTCCGGTGACGGTCGGCTCTCAAGGGACAAGCGGAAGTATTTGATGGAGAGGTACGCAAACGATCGTAGGCGCTGTAGTTACGTTGAGCTGGGTTGAGTTGTTTCGAAAAGAGGCTCAACGGTTGCTAGGTTGAATTCGTTGATGGAGAGCGGCGCCTACCGCTGTGCCTGAGGCATCGACGAATACAATTAGGGATGCGTCTGGCTGAGGAAATTCCAGTAGTGTAGCATCAACAAGTTGTTGTTTGACCGCTTCAAATGGCTGAACGGCCTCAGTAGAACCGGAACCTCGCGGGAGTCTTTCATTTTGGGCACAGACAAGTAAGCGTTGAGGATCGCTTAGTGATGAGCGGCCTTGGACAAGAAACGACGATAGAAGTTTAACATGCCCAAAAATCTTCGCAGATTTTTCACCATAGTTGGCAGTTAAAATTTTTTATCGCTTCAACCATGTCTGGGTCTGCTTTAATTCGGCTAGGGTAATCATGTGGTCGAAAAATGTCACCTGCGTCTGTTGGAATGTGTATTTTTCAATATTTAGAACCCGGGCTTAAAGAGATGTTGAAAAATGCACTCGAGATGGTCCAAGTGCTCAGATTCGGAAGAAAAAACGACCAAAATAGAAACAAAAAACTAAGTTTCATAGGACAGGTTGGATGAATCTTTGAAATATCTGCGCAGCGTTGCACAGGCTAAAAGTCATCCTGGTGAATTCGAAGAGTCCGAAAGGGGTGTAGATAGCCGTTCTCAGTATGTCTTCGGGAGCAGGGGGGGTTTGATGATGCGCCTTGGCCAGATCCAAGGTCGAATACGGTCCAAGGTGAAAATACGGTAGTTTGTCAGCGAATAAGAAATCATGGATGAGTGAAATAGGGTGTCGGTCGCGAATTGTCTGAGCATTCAGACGCCTGTAATCTCCGTAAGGCCTGCATTCGCCGTTTGGCTTAGGGACCAATTGAAGTGGAGATGACTAACAGCTTTTGGAAAGTCTGCAAATACCCTGTTTCAGATCGTCAAATTCTTTGTTGGCAACAGCTAACTTCTGAGGTGATAGAGGACGCACGTTTGAGAAGATCAGAGAGCCAGTAGTATTGATGTGATTCTACAAAACTTGCCTCCGATGTGCCGCCACAAATGCGTTCAAAAATCTTCATGGTATGGGATAGCAACCGTATCGGACGGTAATTTGAACATTTTGCTGGACTTCATTTCATTTCATTACATATTGAAATCTTGGTTCTTTCTTGTCAGCCAGATAAGTTTGTTACCTTCCCCAATTACACGATTTAAAAATGAGCAATGAATTTTCAAATATGAGTCGATAGACTAGGACGAGACATATCATGAAGACTGTAAGAAAGAGCTCCATTTAAAACTAAAGAAAAAAAATAATTTAAATAATCGGAGAGTACCTTTCAGGTCTTAGAAATTAGGTAAAATAAACCTAGGCAAAGCGCCTGGATTCCACAAAACACGCCAATCAACTAACCAACATCTTCAGTTTAAAATTAACTTTGGGGATACAAATCGTCTAAGGTGTTTCAAAAATGGGGCCACGTCCAAAAGGCCTATCAAATAGAAATGGGTATTGGATATTTTTGATTAAAGAATAATATCGCATTACTCTCATCAAGCGCTATCCAAACATCACATTATAACATCGCGACATCACCACATCACCACCTAGTAAATAATTGATGATGATATGACTATTGTGATAATTAATGTTTTGTAACATCCAAGTTGGTGTAATATCATACTACAAAACATCACTAAGCATTGCTGTGTAATACTGTAATATATAGTCAGAAACATCACACCGTTCTTCTTAGTGCAAGTGGCGTAATAGCCGTCGAAAGCCTATGCCGAATAAGGCTCGCGAATTTGTGTCATGATTCTTTATACTCTTCGATAGCTTTGACGTGCAAAAATGAATTCGAGTTTGTTTGTGATAACTTTAAACTGTAGCGATCTTTGCAATTGCGAGCAAAGCAGTAGAGAATGCACATACTTCTAAGTGATAATAAACACTCGCCCATAGGTGAAAATGTCTTACCATAGTATGTGATATCTTTTACTTTTTTTCTTCTTTTGCATGAAACGATCATTCATTCTTTCTTACCTAATTGGCGCTGCTGCATATGCAGTGATAAATGCAGTACAAATATCACTTTAGTCATTAGTGATATTTGATAATATTGGCTGCGGAATGTAATTGTGACATTGGTAATATAACACTAAATGTGGGGCTAGGACAATGAAAGGTGGCTTTTGTGATATCACTTTGTAATATTACTTTTCCCAAGAACTGATGTGATATCACATCACCAACCAACCAACTTTCTGAATACAGATGCATATATGCAGCAAGAAAGTTAGACTATTCTCCTAATGGCCTAATCAATTTACGGGAAAAGGCGAAAAAACAACTACGTAGAAGGATTTGCACCAACCTTCCCAGTATGATATTATAGTTTACAATACTTCAAAATTTTATAATTGATGATGACGATAAAATGAACTGAAGAGGAATTTCTAGTCGGTTTACGGAGAAAATAGCAATATACCATTATTGACTTTATTTCAGAAGATATCGTTATGGAAAATATTGTGCCCCCCGTGATTCGATTCGATTGGGTACTTTCTAACATACTCCTCTTAAAACAAGTGACCTTTTTCTGACCCGCGTGCTTTAGGAAAGGTTCTGATACCAGAAAATCTGGTGCGGAGATTGCTATTATGTTAGGAGGATTGGACTGTGATCAACTCCATGATTGCATCTATCCAAAGCAAACTGTAAAATGCAGGTTAGGTCAAGATAGGTTAAGGACGCGCGTAGATCGAGCTAGAGCGAACTAGCTCCGCTCCGGTATGTAATGGTGATTCCATGGGGCAAGAAGAATCGAGAGTGGTTCTAGTCCACTCAATTACGTTAACGCACACTATTTTCTGGCACGACGATGAGGATAACGATAATAGATTCAAAACCGACAATATTACTGTCGGACCACAACAGCTGCTGTGTAGAGTTTCCAGAAGTCTCAGTTGGCGCATTCCTTGACATGGGTAAGCAAATAATCGGCGGATTCATATTCGTATTTGCATCTGGAGCTGTGCTTCCACAGGGATATTTACTCGCAGGAGGTTTTTTTTGTTGCTTCCTACACTATAGTGTAAATACCTTTGACACATGGGCAAGTGAAAGTCGGAGCTATAGCACACAAATATGGAATTCACAATTACTAAAAAGTACCATCCCACGAGACCACTCTTTAGGTGTTACTTCAGGGGGTCGATCTGCCTTTAGACCCTTATGCTTCCAGTAAGCCCCAAATTTGTTCGTCCTTGATCAGTTAGTTCTACAAACAATGACAATTACAATTGAGGGAGTAATTGAAACCCAGTTTTCTTTCGGGTTGAACACCTCCCCAATTATAGCCTCTAAATTCATGTTTGTCTTCAGAAATTTGCTGAATCCCTCATACAATGTCATCCATTCAAGATGATTTTTGGAATGATCTAATCCAAACCGATGTTGATACTATCGTGACAAACCCTGTGTTTTCTGAGGAACTGGGTAATATACAATATGGTAGTTGATTTCCTCCGCCCGAATCATTCCCTTATGTTAGAAATTAAATAAACTCTTCACCCCCATTCGCAAAGCGGAAAATCCTAACCTTATCTAAATCGGAAATCACGAGCAATGGAGTGCACACCCCACACCACATTTCAGAGCAGAGGGCCTAGTGCCGAGCGTTATGGTGCCCTCGCTGCGGTGATTTGCTTTTCGAGGGCCCTATTCAGCCCATCATCCAGAGCGTCGTCTCCGAGAGGTAATTTTCGACTGAACTTGCCAAGTACCCAGCAACAACTATTTTAGCCAATGCACCTTTATTTCCAGTCGGCAAAGTTGACTACATTTTTGAGATTTAGCATCAACACGGCATAATACAAAAAATTCATAATTTATAATTCCAGATTCAACGGCGTGCTTATTGCATCCTCAATTTTACGTACCATTCGCAGTCCTATGGGATGCTTGAAATATGACGCTGAAGATCACCATAATGGTCTAAGACGGCTCTTCTTGGCCGTAAGCTCTGCCACTCTCCTACTTGCCTTCCGGATAGCCAATCTCCAGGAATTTGTCACAAATCTCGAAGAGTGAGTATACAGAGAGAAACTGGACCCCGTCACCGACCCTGTACTCGATGAGCCTGAACACCACCCGCCAACCACGTGAAAAATGTGGTCGACGTGCCCAGACATCTCAAATCGGAGGCGAGAGCCTCTTCGATCAAGGTCCGCACCATTTTAGCCTCGACGTTGGGGGCACGCTCAAGGAAGTCTTCCTGGTCCGGCCAAAGAATTCTTCTTGCAAGAAACCGCAGAATACGAAGTCACTGTGAACAAGACACAACGGCAAAAATAACTTTAAGTCTACGACTCATTTTTAAGCCATCTTTTTTCTTGACAGGAGGAAGAAGAATCTCAGGCTTTGATTTCACGAAGTGTCATTTTGGCATCCTCAATTTTCAAGGGGAGATTACGAGAGATCTGTGGATCTATGAAATTTCAACTAGACCTCTGAAGCTAGCTTCTAAGGCCAGTCCCAATTGTCTTTTATCGGGACAAATCACGTGGAGCATTATAAACGACGGAAAGTTCGACCATCCCTTTCCAGGGGGCAGTATCTGTCCCTTAAAAAACATTTTACTACCAATTCAGCTGATTTCCGGGGTGGCTTAGACGAGGTTGTCCCGATGTCAGACTGGGTTCAAAGGACCTCTGGATTAATTTGTTTTTAACAGAAATGGCGCCCTGTAAACCCGGTGAAATTATTTATTTATTAAACGGACAATAAACAGAAAACTAAAGCGCGAAAAGGACTCCACGGGACCAAACTGTAGTGCATTATAAATCCGACATTGTCTCAGGATCGGGGAATGGAAATAGACTTCGAGCTCCGCGAAAAGCACACAGAAAATGTCAACGATACGCGTGTTATATGACGCGTTACGAAGAACGATATCAACAGAGGCGGAGCAGTCCATTAGGCCGATAGAGAGTTTGAAGAGGGTGCAAAGATTCTACGTTGTTGAAGGTAAGAGAGACGAGACGTACGAAGACGGGCGGGATGTCAACACGGGGGAGGTTCATCTTGAAGAAGAGTGAGCGGGTGAATTTGCGCTGTATCTTCTCTAGGGCACAACAATTACGGAACAATACTGAAGGATATTTCTCACGAGGGAGTTAAAAAGCATTATGGAGGGTTGGACCGAGGTGAAATCAGTGCAGAAACGCAGTATGAAACCTGATATTTTGGAAGCACTGTTGATGATATCGAAGTAGTGGCTGTTAAAACGGAGTTTATCGTCGAAGGTTATGCCCAGATTGAGGATAGAGTTCAGATAGGATGAAAAGCAATCATAAAGAGAGTAGGAGAAAGGGGTGGCAGGCGTTTCAAGCGAATGACATTTGTTGCCATTAAGAGTCAAATTATTAACTGTAAATTATTGGAGCAAAGTATCCAGATTGGCCTGCAGTGAAGCGCAATCCATTAGAGACGAAACAGAGGAAAATAGCTTGAGATCATCGACGTATAACAAGCGGGGACAAGTGAGGATAGAGCGGAGGTCGGTTAATAAAAAATAAAAGAAGTCCTAGAATGGAGCCTTGGGGCACACCAGACGGGGAGAAAAAGGACTAGAAGTGCAACTATCAAGAGAAACCCGACAGAATCGGAAGGAGACAAGCCATGTAATTAGTGATGGAGGAACTTTGAGAGAGTCGAGTTTGACCAATAGTAAATGACGTGAATTTCCTGCCGAGAGTTGAGGCATTTGGCCACAAAATTGGTGAAGTCCAGAAAATTGGAAGCAGTGGATCGACGTTTTATAAAGCGGTGCTGCTCCTTATCTATAAGATGGCCGAAGTGGGTGATCAACTAGTCATTGACGTGTACCTGGCGAGGCTCTTGGAGCAGGATGAGAACAGCGACATAGAGCGGTGATTCTCAGCAAGAGTATGGTCACCGGCTTTTTGTATGGGAAAAAGAAAGGCTTCTTTCCACAAGCTGGGAAAATGACACTCCTCGAGGCTTGTTATGCACCGAGGAGAAGTAACTGCAAAGTAAAGCACAGGATAGCTGAGCAAAGGTAGCAGTGGATCCAGAGAATTTCTTGAAAATGGGAGGGGACTGTGAGGCATTCCGGGCGTTGCGGATGTGAGACCAGACAGGCTTCAAGTTACCACGCGCCAATTCGATTTCAGCAAGTAACGTAAGTTAGCATCAGAAACAGATGTTCCAACGATCTTGAACGAATCGATACCCTTAAAAACCAGCTGATAGAACGAAAGGGGGATAGGCTAACTTTTCTTCCGAATTCTCTTGTATTGTTGTATCGTTTCCCATTGGCGACGAAATTGGAGATGATTAGAAGAATGAATATTGAAATTTTAACCACCGCACATGCCGTCACGGTATTAAGGACAGTGGGTGTTTAACAAGTGCATAATCAATTAGCCATGCGACAGGAGAGAAAAAGGGAAGGACTTTTAGGAGTGCATAATTGAAAGCTTATCCGTCGGTATCCAATATCCCTAACGCTCCAGTTACTCGTTATCAAAATGAGGTATTACTCACATTGTACCCCTTAATACACCCTACAATGGACAATTTTCCTGGAAAGGCAATGCTAGATTACTTAAAGAACTTTCGTAATTAGATGCTCCGTCCTATCCAAACTAACCAAAAGGCCCCTCCCCCCCCCCCTTGGTATTGAAAAACTTCCACCCCAGGAACATATGTACACCAGCTTTATTAACTGTAAGCAATCAGTATCATTTATTAATCGAATCGCATTACATGAAATTTTTAATTCAGAAGGACACCAGTGACCGTGAACAAAACATCCGACCAGTGGATGATTTGAATGTCACAACTCATACGCTTCACAGGCACACATCCACCGTGGAAAACCCGCCATATGTTCGGCTCCACATGCTTTAATTATGCGAAGCAGTTTAACTTGAAATCGAAATTTTCCAGCGATAAATAGAACTCATCAACTTCAGCCTGCACCCGCCGGGGGAGGCTCAAGGGACAAACATTTGTACAGAGAACTCAACAGAACTTTCTCCGTTTTTGCCTGGTTTACAGACCTACCAACCACCATAGCTCCTAGGAACACTTTTCGCTTCATTGATTTTCAAACTTTCACATATAAGAAATTTATGAATTGTAATTATCGGTTCGATATGGTGGAGGGTGGATGATGATGAATCGACGTCGAGTTACCGCAATTTAGAGTCCTTTTCCACGAGTGTCTGTGGAGGGAGGAAGCTCAGGGTTCGACCTTAGTGGTTCTAGCAAACACCCTTGTCAATGTATTGACATTTTCCGCAAATTTGTGGGAACCAAGCGGAAAAGCCGCCGTGAAATACCTAACAATTCACAATACTCGAGCGTGTGGAAAAGGTGGTGCGAATGATTTGATAGTAGAAAGGGTGACATGAGGCCCAACGCCGAACGGATTCAATGTCATATCATCCGTTGATTTACTATGAAATGGAGGTGATTCGGGGGTGCAGAGAATGGAAGCGTGCGGTTGATGGACGACCGTTGAACGGAATTATTTAGATTTATACGATGGCATTGATTTTTTTACGCTTACTACAATATTTTGTAGGGTTAGCACGGCACCTGTTAGTGGGAGGTGTATGGTAAGAAGTTAGCGAGTTAAAGACACGTTCATGGTTACTTTGCCAGTTCAAAGGCACTGGAATTGCGACACATGTTGGCAATGAATCTTTGAAGTAGGTATGACTTCATTCTAGCTATGAAATCAAGCCGTGTTAATAGGTGAGTCCATAATTAGAGGGAAAGGGACATATTTTATGCGGAAATTATAAGCCATGATATCAAACTTAACCCGCGATTCTGAGCCCAGCAGGAACTTAATCAATTGGGTTTAGTCATGCTTCAGGATCGAGTTATTAGCATTCGCTAATGGACGAAATACCATAGATTCCAAGTTGCGGGGCTGAAGAAGGAAAAGAGAGAAGACTATTCATTCCAGGGAAAATATCCGTTGTAAGACCTGATGCCCCCGAAAAGTTGACTCAATGTCAACACACAAACTTTTTCCTTATCGCAGTGAAGGAAGAACTGTCCTTGCTTCTATCGGCCAAATGTCAAGGATCCAAATAATAATCTCTACTCGTAATGAAACTTAGAAATAAAAATTGAGGAAATACAAATGTAATGGATTAGTGACCTTCTACTGCTCCTTGAAGAAAAGGGACAACGTTTCCAAGGAACTTTTTTGCTATGTCTCGTCATTATCCACCCTGGATTGTGGTCAGTTTTTGAGAAATTCAATTGCTTCTCGATAAAGATATCGATGAATCTGATCTGTGCTGCACCTACAACAGCGTGACAAACACAAAGACAAACACCGACATCCATGACAGAAGCGCTCAACGCACCGTCAACCGGAACTGAATTTTTATGATCGGGTGAGATAAAACGATACGGACATGATAAGTTTGCTGACTTACACAGCATTAGGGGTCAAGCAATGGATTGTAGGATAGACTGACGCGGAATACATGTACCTCGCTGGGAGATAAGCTGTCTCCCTTGGGGGTCCCTCCAAAAGTCAAGTCTCTCGTCCGTAGTGGATGCTGCAACCACACCCTGTACGAGGTTACCCTACTATTAACAAATCGCTACGGATCTAGATTCACGAGTCGAAAAACACCTCTCCCAATTCAAGGTGTTATAAAAATCGTGCCAATTGGATAGTTTGAAGTTGGCGGTAACTGGCTGTACTCGAACGCAGTCTCAACGATGCCCGGTCACTTCAGTGAAAAAGCTTGACCTTACCGTGTTACGGAGGCTATGAAAAGGCTGATCTCTTAACCCCCATACTCGTGGGAAGCACATGAATATGTCTACTAAAATATCTTGAAAAATCACGAAAAATAAGCGGGACTTCGTACTGCCCACAAAAAGGCGGATAAACATCTCCGCAATACTGAGAATCAAGTGACTATACCCTAAAAGAGAGAAGGTAGGTAGGAAATGAAGCAATTTCAACACTGACCTATCGCGAGGAGCGCAGCCAGCAAAGCTCCTTGCTCAGAAGGTAGCGACCAGCAAAAGTATGTCTGAGGTCAGGATATCATTCATCAGGAAGGAGGCAGACCTAAATGACGCAAGTGACAAATGGTATCAGCGGTCTGCAGTGAAACCAGGCTCTTAACAATGCTTAAGGTATCAACAATGGAACCAAGGACAAAGGGGGCAACAGACATTAGTGCACAAGAAGAGATTGCTCCCCTCTCGTGAGAAGTAGGATATTATCGAAAATCTTGCCGTCGAGCAAATGTACAAGAGATGGAATTCGTGCTCACTGGAATATTCTTTCAACCAGATCTTATACTGGTGAACTACGCGACCCTGGAAGGGAGTAAAACTGTTGACATCTACTAATGATGATATACCATAGGCACACATAGTAACATTATACCTTCTCAAAGCCGCAGCCTTAGAAACGAAGGAACTTATGGGTCTGCTTATTACTCAAAATCATCATTTCCACACACGATAATGGAGAGTCTTTAGGAAAAAGTGGACGACAAAGGCAAACTTTTCACGATCGGGATAGATGATCGATCCGTGGAAGCAAATAAATTACGCAATTATCTTATGAGCCTAGCGAAGCCACTTTGGAGGAGGCAGTGTATGGAAAGCCCGAAATGGCGGAAGTCATAGAAGCTGGAAAGGCAGGACCAAGTAAGGAAGTAGACCTGCTGTGCAATGGAGTGGAGAACCTGGACGACCTAGACCTGGATCTTCTAGGGTTCAAAGCGGACACCGATACGCAGGAAAGAGGTCCACGGGTAAAAGAGCTTCAAACATTAATGGAGCCAAGCACTTAGATAACCTAGGTAAATCCCAATCATCCAAGAGCTACATCTGCAGTGACAGGCTTTCCAAGGATCACGAACCCTTGGTGCACTGGGGGCAGATTCGTCGACTGCATGGAGGAAGTATGCAGGGAATTTGGAATTCCTCTTGCGAAAAACCAAGACTTTCCATTATCCTTAAATGAAATTTAAAATATGTTCCTTCGCTAGACTGGCGAAGTTCTGGGATATGATGACAACGTTGCGGTTACGATGACAACGTTCACCACGCAGTCAGTGGAAGCAGCGACACCAATCGAATTACCTTCCTGGCTTCATTCTTAGAAACATACAATACAGGAGAACACTCCAACATTTGTGACCAGCACTGAACAAGGGGTACTAGAGATAACTCTAGGAAATACTCTTGTGAACGAGCTGGTTATGAATTGGAAGATGTCGGATCGCAGAATAATCAATTCGATATTGAGGACAACTTCGAAGTAAAAAGAATATTAAGGAATCCAACTAGATTGGGACTCCTATTCACGACAACTGAGCAATAACATGACTCATTTACAGAGGAGTGGTGGACTCGAACTGGAATCAGCGGATGAAACTTAATATAGTCGTCATTGGCGCATATGAGGTCAGCTGCCCGGCTGAGATAGTCACGTTATCAAGAAGTGTGCTCTAGTGGAACAAAAACCTAGCCAGAATGAGAACAGAGAACCGAAATTTCTTCAACCGGGCGGAACAAACCGGGGGCCAGCCGGCGTACAAAAGCGCACTCATAACATATAACAACGCAATCAGTGAAGCAAAATGGAAAATAAATTCTGTAAAGGGATCAAACAGCCCCAGAGACATCCAGGTTTCGCAAAAGTATAGGCAAGGACAGGACAATATATTTTATCTGCCTGAAGAAGGAAGATGAGACATTTGCCAAGAATGAGGAAGACAGGGTACATCTGCTTCTCAACATTCTGCCTGATACGCAACGCCGAACAGAAGGGAAAAAAGGAGCCCTAGAGACAAGCAATAGAGGTGTGCACGGAAACTAGGGTAAGATGGCCAGTGGGGACTTTTCAACCACTCAAATCAACCGGAGGAAATGGCACTTTTTCAGCACTACTCCAAAGAGGCTCAGAAATCATATTAGGGTCTCTTCTAAGGGTGGTAAGAGGCAGCATAGCCTTGGGATATGCACCACGGGAAGCAGGAAAAACGGATCCTTTTCACCCTACATTTTTCACACCAATTTACCTTCGTTCGTACTCAAAACGGTCAAGAAAGTTATAGATAACTATATTAGAAATCCCCTACATGTCAACACGCTCACCGGGCAGGACGGTCAACCAAAATTGCCCTGCACCAGCTGACGGATGGCTCTTCGATATCGAAGGAGCATTCGATGAAACATCGCACATAGAGGTACAAGATGTCCTCATCCGCAAGCTAACTGGAAACACCCTGGTCTTCAGAGAGTAGGCAAATAGAAGTACATCTACTACTATCATGAACACTACCCAAGGATGTCTACAAGGTGGGTGATTATCACCACTTACTTGGAGTATGGTAGTTGATGGACTCTTAGGAATTCATCAAAATGGAGAGACACGCTTGAAATGTTAGAAAATCTTTTTTAAGTCACTCTTTGTAAGTAGTGAGGAGTTGTGATGGACCCCATTGTACTCCTCAAAACCTGGCGGGCGATCGAGGCGGGTCAGGGATCTATTACTAGTCCGAATCTCTGGAACACCTCATTTAATAGTCTACTGGCAAGCGATAGAGGTGCAACGATCACTTTATCACGATTCTCAGTTATAAATCCAACGAAGTAGCAAATTCTCAGCGTTTTTCGCTAGATGTCTTTTGTGAGCCATATCTGATGATGTGTATATCGTATCGGTATATACTAAACGGCGATTGAAAGACGCTATTATACTTCAAAAAAGGCTTGCTGACAGTTTTGTGTTTAATAAATCCACTTATGTGCACTGCAGCATTCCAAAGGAGGTAAAGAATCCTTCAATTTCACCAGGACCAATATACATAAAAAGTGCAGAAAGCGGGCAAAGTTTGTGGATCCAATACAGTATCAAATTCAACAGGAGAGCGGAGGTTCCAACGATTCCGTTCTACCAATATGGAGGTTGAAAATGAGGCACGCTCTGATTGGGCAATTGACGTGATTTTCGAAATAATCACAGAAACCATCAGGGCGCACTTATTCCATTGCCGAGGAACTGAAGATTAGCTAGAAAACTGGTTGGAACAATTTGCACAAAGCCCGATGTATGAGTGCCACACAAATCGGCGCAAGGGAACCTTTTTGAACCGACTTCATGCCACCACTCCTCTTTCTTCAAGTTATGAACATAGTCACACAGAATATCCAACATCCACCGCTCTACACAGTGTTCTACGTAAATGATGATTTCCTAGCGTCTGATATAAATGCTAATCTGGAGTAATTTCTCCAGAAGTGGAATGATCGTCTCTTGCAACACAGTCGCAAAAAGAATCTGAATAAACCGTTTGATGACAGATCTTAATGAAATATGCACTATCCCTACTATTGGCAGTGATCTTCCAGAGACTAATCCTGGATGACTGCTAACAATGCGAATGCGCAAGGAAATTGGTTCACGCATTAGCGCAACCTGGATGAAGTGGTGTTCCACAACTGGCGTTCTTTGTAATAGACACATCAACGGAAATCTGAAATGCAATATTTACCGTAGCAACGGCCAGCCAATCACCTTCTATGGTTCCGAAAGTTGGCCGACTACAATCACAACGAACTACGCCTCGCGGTGATGGAGAGTTCTTAAAAGGAATGAGTCGTGCAAGTTGGACGTTCTTAGAAACCCGATGGTACTTTCACGAATTCCAGACTGGAATCAGTACAGACCCTACTAGAAGAACACCATTCGGGAGACTTGATCAGAGAAGTGGAAGGGGGAGATTTGGCGGTTCCTGTAACCCCTTCAACACGTAAATATTGCAAGCTGAACTGGAACACTGCGAAAACGATTGTTGCCAACAAAAAAGTGACAGTTGTCATATCCTCCTTTGAATAGTTCAAAACACCTGGCATGGATGATATCTATCCAGCAATACTCAAGAGAGTACTTAGAACGACTGTTAAGAAATATTTTCCTAGTATATATTGCTCGGGGCTACGTGCTTACCTTTTGGCGACAGGTTAAGGTGGTCTTCATACCGAAGCCTGGCAAAGATCACTATTTAAATCCAAAGAACTTCAGCCAGATCAGCTTGACATCACTCTTGCTGAAAAGTTTGGAGAGACTTTTTCAGCGTCACATTCTTGGGAAGACGCTTAGGTTGCACTTACTAAATTAAAACCAACATGCTTCCAGCGTGAATATAAGAGGCTCGTTAGATGTTCGAAACGAGACTCCTTTAGAGCGTACTGTGAGGAACTGGAAGGCGAAACAGAGACTTCAAGGCTGTGCAGAGTCCTCAAAAGGGATGAGTCGGCCAATTTGAAAAACCCGACGGTACTTTCACGAGCTCCAGACTAGATTCAGTACAGACCCTCCTGGAAGTACATCACCCGGGACAACGGATGAGAGAAGTGGCAGGGGGAGAGTTGACGGTTCTTGCAACCCCTTCAACACGTACGTGCTACAAGCAAAACTGGAATACTGCAAAAGCGGTTGTTACCCATGAAAAGGTTAGAGCTGCCACACTGTCCTTTAAACATTTTAAAACATCTGGTATGGATGGCATCTACTCGGCAATGCTAAAGGAAAGTATGGAGCAATATTTTTCGAGGATGTCTTGCTCTGGACTACGTGCCTTCTTCTTGGCAACAGGTTAAGGTAGTTTTCATACCGAAACCTGGGGAAGATGACTAGTCTAATCCAAGGAACTTCAGATAGATCAGCATGACTTCATTCTCGCTGAAAGGTTTGAAGAGACTGGTGGAACATTACATTCGTGGAAACGCACTTAGGTCGCACCCACTTAGGGAAAACCAACATGCTTACCAGGGTGGAAAGTCATGTGAGTCTGCTCTTCATTCTTTGGTCACAAAGATAGAGGATGCAACTTTGAATGGTGATGATGATTCTTTAATTAATACGCTAACGCAGAGATTGCTGTGTACTGAAGTGGGTGTCGATCCCCACCTAACAGCAGAAGCAACGAAGGGCGGCCCCCAAAGGAGTTGTGCTATCGCCACTTCTGTGAAGTATGCTAATTGTCGATCACACACTCAAGCTTATGCTGATGACGTGGCTGTGCTCACTGTTGATTGGGATCTCGGAACGGTGTTTAGAAATATACAACGCGCCGTTGATTTGATTGACAGTTGGTGCTTCAAACAAGGACTTTCAGTTAATCCAAATAAAACCGCAATGGAATTATTCCTAAAAAGGAGAAACTGAAAAGTGAAATACCTGGAAGTCCCTCTAAATAAAAAGCTCCTTTGGAACAAACATGAAGAGGTCAAGTTTTGAAATGAGGTCTTACAGCCTATGGGCTGTGCAGACGGACCTTTGCCTTGACATGGGACTCAGGCCTCATGTGGTAATGTGGATATACCTTGCTATCATTAGACTGATTTTCGCTTATGCATGCGTAATATAATGGGTTAAGGCGAAACAAAAGAGTTTTCGCTGTAGACTAACCGGTATCATGAGCACGACATCCGGCGCAGCTCTAAATGGATTACTCAATTTGCAACCCGTGGATAAATTTATTCAAAGCACTGCAATGAGAGCAGCTTACACAGTAATTCGCTTAGATCTATAGGGATACAACGGACGTGGAGGTATAGAGCATTAGAGGAGTTATCGGCAGTACTTAATCCAGTTCCTACAATGCCTTATGATTTTTGGGTCTCCATATATTTGTTTGGTAGAAAATATGAACTTACTCTGAAATCCCAGAGGAATGCGTGGCAGGATATATGGATGTCTTCTACACTAATGGCCCAAAATAGAAGAGGGTTCTGAGGCCGGAATCTACCTCTCGAATAAAAACTTTTCCTTTGGGACAATATGCAACGGGTTTTCAAGATAAGGTATATGCAATCCTAAGGACGGCAAACTGAGTGATTGACGAGCGATTGAAGGGCAGGCGCATCACAATCTGTAGCGATAGCCAGGCTGCACTGAGGGCGTTGAAGAGTCCTTTGATCATTTCGAAAATTGTTCCAGAATGCAGAAACTCTATCTCTAGATTCAATACAGTGGAACGACTCTAGATAACTGGTCACTGTGGTGTAGAACACTCGTCTCAGATGTCAACAAAAGTTGATTTAATCTCCCCCATGCCGGGACTGGAACCACCAAATCGAGCATCAGTAGTATTGGCTAAGGCTGTATTCACAAACTGGGAACAAACTTCCTATAATGACAGATGGCAGAGCCTTAATACTGCTAGATACATCTTTTCTTGTCAGAGCCTAACATGCATACCGTAAAAGTTATCCTGCTGGAAAGCGGAAGACTGGTAGGAGTGTCGTAGGTATTCTGACAGGCCATAATTCACTAGCTGAACATATGTTCAGAATAGGAATTGTACAAAACGATACGTGTCCCTCCTGTAATGGGGAAGCAGAATCTCCCGAATGTCCCGCCTATGGGCGCATCAGACAGTTGCAACGGGTAGCATCACATCCCCTAACGAAGATCCTGCGATACATAAACGAATCGGGATGTTACGTTATACGGGGAATCAAGCACAATGGGCCTCCATGGTCTGAGTGCTCAGAGTCTATAGCGTCTCCTCCACCACAAACACACACACACTGATTTATCCAAAACTTAGAAAGGCATTTGCCTCAATACTTCTCCTTTCCGTGCTGATAAGTGTAAGCGGCACATCTGCAGCTATTGCTACTCGAAAGTTCCAAACCTTCATCAACTCATATCTACGTCATATTATCAACGTGCACTGGGCCAACATAATTTCAAACAAAGATCTACGTCGATGAACGAACTAGATACTCATGAGAAGGCGCAAGTGACATGAAAGTCCTGGGAGTTTAGCGTACCTGCCGTGTAGGCATAATCCCATGGTCCTCTTCGGACACGGATTGATTTTTTGAGCACAATCAGCGCCCCGCCATGACTAGCACAGCGGTACTGGTTTATACTGAGTGCAGGTTCAGCATTCATACCAGTGGATGCGAGGCCTATCTAACACCTCTGCCGCAACTAAGGGGTGCGGCACCCGAGTTCTACAGCGCAACTCCACGCTTGAGCTTCGAGGAGCTCCGCCCGCGATGTAGACATAACCACAACCACCATGAAACTCCCACTAAGGGGCCAATTCTCCTGGAGCATATGCTCTCAGAGGGCCATCCCGGTTCCCATGATACCAGATAACCTCCGGTGAGGCTTCGTGGCAGAGCCACTTCAGATGACTCCCTTACAGACTCTGGTCTGATCGCCCTCCTCGAATACGTGGGGACGGAACTCCCCAACGGGTTAACTGGAAGGCGCAAGTGACAGTGAATAGGTCACACATGTTAAGAAAAATCAAAAATCATTCATGCGTAGTTTTGTTTTACAGTAGAATTTGCTATCCCAGGATGGCCGATGAGTTAGTCCGCCTAGAAACTCATCATGCAGAAAAATAAAGGAGACTTATGGACTTCTTATGAAGGAAAGTGAACTATGTGCCATTTTTACCTCACGTGCGAATCAGTGCCAACCCATAAATTGAAAGCATGCATTTCTTTCTCCCAATTTTTCCAATGAAAAGTTTGAATCTTCTATCAGTTGTCTTTGTAAATTCTGATCCGAAGCAATTTGTAAAACAAATGTATGCAGAAGTGGAAGTGCGTAGGTCACACTTTGGAGAAGAGCAGTCAACACTTGCAGTGCACATTTTACAATGAAATTCGCTTCTCCAGTGAAGACTGTAAAGGAAACCAGTCAAAATCTTACCACGCTGCAGACGGAGAGGGGATACGAACTTTCCAGGAGTCCTGCCAAGGTCACGTAATAATGCATGAACCTTTGCATAGATACCAACCACAGACAATATGAAAATCATTTTATATAATTGCATACTCATGCGTAACATTTATATCTTTTCATTAGAATCTTTTTTCCCAAGCAAATAACATTAAATTCTTTTTTTTATTATTGCGGTCATTCTGTGGCTTTGTGCATTAGCAATACTTTCCTGACTGAGCATTGTTTATCAGCGCATTATGCAAAGAGACAAGAATGTGAGTGGAATACTCATTCAAAAAAAAAGTTAGACAAAAAGATATTATTCATAAACAATGCATACAAAGCTCCGCTGGATTGTTATACTTCTCACTTGGTTCCTATAATTTTCGCAATTACAGGCGGATCTAAGTTCTTCTAATAGATACTGGCCAACTTATGACGTTCTCAGTCATTAATTATGCCAAAATCGTTCCTATTTCAAACGTTTTCCCATCGCCTCCGCATAGCATTGTAAAACTTCCAAGGTCGCAGTAAATAAATATTTCACAAGATTTTATATAAAAAAATACCCACTTAATCCTTACTCTGGATTTATAATGTGTACTCAATCCACATGAGGACTTTGTATTCCACAACACTCGCGCATTCATTATTAATCAGTCGTGATTAGTGCCACCGCAGCTGCTATTGACATTGAAATATGAAAGAAATGTACACGTAGACAATATCCTTTCCAATGTAATTCCAGGTCCTGTGCATCACCTAAGTCAACATTAACATTATTGACACACTGAGGTAGCTTTACTAGTTTAGTGCAGAAATATAGTACAACATGTACTGAGGGTAGGTAGGCAAGGAGCAGGTGAAAGGAAAGGACGACAGATCCAGTCAACTCTTAAGGAGTTTAAACACATGCCATTAAGTGGCCGCGACTTCGATTCCCATGCCAACCACGTCGATGGGTAGATATAAATGTCCTTAACCGGGTGCGTTAGCAAGAGGTGAAAGGATAAATTTAGAAGATAATCATAGGAAATATTTAGGATGATTTCCTTCACGGGGTCAATTGAAATGGGTTTTAATAGTACACTAAAATGAAATTGATGAGAAAGTCATCACAGGGTAGCAAGGTTGGTGGAGTAGATGGGGCCGAGAAGGAAGTCTGATGACATCAGTAAAGGACCTCAGTAGAAATTGTACAATGCCCATAAATAAAATTGTGACCAATAATCGTAATGGTTTAATTCTCTTTATATTTAGATTCCTAGTTTTAGATGCAGATGCCTGGTCCGTTTGCGTTGCCGATTCAAAGCAGAAGCCAGCCCTGTCGCTGGCAGTCAAGGGCGAATTCACTCCGCCCCCAGCTGAAACCGCGCAGGTTCAGCGGAGGAACCCGGTTCGACGAAGGCCATCAGAATCAATAAGAAGACCCATTTGAGCCCGCCCCAAATGTCGAGCTTGAGAGAGTGCTCCCGTGTCCCAGAACTTTAAAGGGGCCCTCAGCGGCCTCCGAGAAGCGTCCATCCTAATGGGGACCTGCGAGCATGTCTCGAATTCCCTGGTGGTGTCGACCTCCGACATCGTGAGTCGGGAAAATGGAGTCGCTTAACCCTGCTCTGATATTCAGCACAGGGTCGGCAGAGAGTCGCAGAAGCTCCCCGTGCACCATCTCCGCGGGGTTGGCCGTGAACTCCTTTCGAGGAGCTGTGCGAAGGCCGAGGAGGACGAAAGGCAAGGGCCCAGAACGCGACGGATCGTCGCGATTCGATAAAGCGCCTTTAGTATCCGGGGCCTCCGTTCCAGCAGTTCATTGGACTGCCGATGATATGCACTGATCCAGTGACGTTTGAAACCAAGGAGCTTGCCTAACTCCGAGAAAAGAGTAGACTCAAACTGTATTCCCCCCTCCGTAGTGATTACGGCTAGTACACCAAAGCGCGGGATCCTTTCTCGGCAGAGGGACTCTGTACATGATTGTGTTGTAATGTCAGTCAGAGATATTGGTTGAGGCAACCGCGTAAACCTGTCGATGATTATGAGGCAATATTTGTATCCATGCGAATCTCGCAATGGGCCAATGATGTCGTGGTGGATGGTGTGGAAGCGGTTGGTCGACTGAAGGAATACGCCTACTTCCTTTTTTACGTGCTTGCTGATTTTGCACTTCTGGTATGCGATGCACTGTCTGGCCCAAAAGTTTACGTCCTTGTTCACGGACGGCCAGAAATATTTTCCTTGTCCTAATGCCTGGTTGCGTAAGATCATGTACTCCGTGAAATACTTCCTGGCAAAAATCAGCCGGATTAAATGGCCTAAGTCCCTTGTTTGAGGTCTCAGGTCTCGTAGAGTAAGTAGAATTTTGAGTCGAAGATAGGAAACTCCTTGAACTTGTATTTGGAGTTTGCCCTCAAGCTCTAGGCCTGCGTCGTCTTTCTGCGCTTCGGCGCACCTCACGGTGGGTACTGTGACCATCAAGATTCGAGATAAAACTTCTGCAACGACGTTGTCTTTTCCAGCCAAATGTTGGATGTTGGAAGTAAACTGGCTGATTAAGCTCAATTGCAGAGGAGACACTTTGGCGCGCTTTTGATTAAGGGCGAAAGTAAAGGGCTTGTGTTTCGTGAGCATGGTGAACGCCTGTCTTCAAGGAAGAAGCGGAAGTATTTGATGGAGAGATACGCGGCAAGTAGTTCACCATCGTAGTTGCTGTCAGGTTTGATTCACGTTGGGAGGAGGCGCCAACCGCTGTGTCTGAGGCATCGACGAACACAGCTGCATCTGGCCGAGGAAGTGCCAGTAGTTTGGCATCAACAAGCTATTATTTGACCGACTCAAGTGCCTGGATGGCCTCAGTAGACCACGCAACCTCGCGGGAGTCTTTGGTTTTGTGCTCAGACAAGTAAGCGTTGAGGATCGCTTGATGATGAGCAGCCTTGGGCAAGAAACGACATTAGAAGTTTAATATGCCCAAGAAGCTTCGCAGATCCTGCACCGTGGTTGGCAGGGGAACGTTTTTTTATCGATTGAACCTTGTCTGAGTCTAGTTGAATTCCGTCAGGAATAAAAATGTGGCCGAGAAATTTCACCTGCTTCTGTAGGAATTTGCATTTTTAAACGTTTAGAACGAATCTTGCAAGTGGGCACTTTCTCTTCACACTGGAAGATACCAAGGATTGCGCTGATCAGTAAAGAGAAAGACGACCCTGAGTTGCGCCTGCATACAAACCACTTTGAACACAGATACAACCGGGAAAGAATTCGCAAAGCTCAGGAGTGGACTCACTGACGCGACACGCGATGTCGGAGTTTTTTTCCAAAACAGCAGGAAGATCTACAGTAGATGCAGTCATACAAGTGCACATAGTCGCCGAGCTGAGAAGGTGGTGCTCCTCAAACACTTCATGTAAAAAATTCCGTAAGATGGAAAGACATTCGTAGCACACTAGATAGTACATCCTACGTGCGAAGACATCTATTACGGATGTTGAGGGATTCTCAGAGAAATTGCTCTATGACACGTTAAAGGATCAGAAGAGAATGGAGGTAACGTCGCCGTCCTAGGTCGGACCTCCGGAACGCTTTTTTCGGCAGCCTGCTAAAACTCGACATGCCAAAAGAGTCGCGTCAAAACCAATGGTCAAGTACCTTGGTTTGACGCTGGACTCAAAAATTGGCTTTTTGGAGCAAATCTAAAGTGTCGGCCTTAAGTCGGCTAATAGCAAACATTTGGGGTCCCAAATCTAAGCTACGTCTTCCTGAGTGCAACACAATCTGTCCTGCTCTACGGCGCAGAGGTATGGGCCCGTGGCAAATAAGTATATCGTAAGGGCCTCGCGCTTTTTCGGGTGGGTTCTGTATATCGCACTGACTCTAACCGGCCGTGATCATGATTGCGGGAGTGATTACCATTACTTTTCGTGCTAAGGAACGTAAAGCTATATACAAGCGCAAGGGAGAAGATTCAGGTTGTGAAGAACGGCAGCTTACACTAAATGAATGGCGACTTTCTTGTCAAAACGAGACAGTGATTAAATCTAAAGCATGCTGAGCCTGACTATTTCCTTACCTGATTTTAAGAGGGTATGCATTTTGTCAATTTTACTAGCAGTTTCATAATAATTGTCGATTCCCTCGACTATGTGTTTTACAATGGAGTTGCGGACCACGCCGATCACACCTATTTTTCTTGTGGAAAGTGGGATGAAATTCGTCAACAACTTTATTTAGACACAGGGGGGAACTCTCTCCAGACAACATGTACCAAGAGAGGCCGAGAAGGAATGGCAGGCGAAGCCCTGTTGCGCATTACGTTCATGGTCTTCTAATTGCAAAAAAAGGTTGAGCTTGGCCGGTGGTAGGAGGTTCCTTGAACTAGCAGTTCCTTTCCTTCTCTCCCCTTGGTTGTTGGTAGGAATTCCCAGACTTAAAGGCTCCCCAAAACGGAAGAGCTAGAGAGCTAGCCCGAAGTAATGTGAAAAAACGGTTTTAGTTTCGTTGGCAGTCTAACGGCGTCATTTTGCAGGAGTCCAACACGCATTCACCTGCCCTACCCAAAAAGAGGAATGTATATCTATTGCTGACGTATTCACGTCATTATTGGAAACACTATCCTTTGATGCAAGCCGCTACAATCCCCATGTAATAGCCGGTAACTTCAACGCATTGGTAAAAGACTGAAGAAGGACCTCACATTTGCCAGAGATAATCTCATCAAGGACTTGAAGTGGCATGTCAACGACGAGAATAAACACAACGATCATAAAGCTGTCACCCTCCGAACCTCGCATAGAAAGCTATAAAATAACAACCAAAATAATGGTGAGCTGGATAACAAACAAATTTTATCAAAACATGTTCAAAGAGGTACTTCTGGAACACACACTGCAGTGCCCATGCGATGCCTCTATACCTCAGCATAGAGTTTTCTGAATCCCAATTTCTGGTGGAATCGAGAAATTGAGGAATGGTTTTTTTTGTTGAAAAACTCAAAGTTAAAAGACGTTCCTAGTGCAGAAGAAATCAACTTGAATTCAAGGAGCTACAGGTGCAATATAAAAAAGCAAGGAAAAATTCAAGTAGCTATCTTGAAGAGCGATTCTGAACATTTCAAGCGGAACTGTACCGAAGCCGACTCTGATGCAGCAGGTGGAGTATACAGGCCGATGATGTCATCACCAAGAGGCAAACGTTCCAAATTGATTACTTGTCTTAAGTTGTTGCAGAATATGGTGAACACTCTCTTCCTAGAGGGTATGAACTATACGGGTCTTCTTGCAGTACATGTAAACTCCGTTGAAGTTCCTGTAGTAGTAGACGAGGAAGTTCTAGATGCAACAAAGCATTTGGTTGAAAGTAAGACCCCAGAGCCGAAAGGAATCCCGAATAGCGCCCTGAAGGTGGCACCCAGGACAGCAGCAGGTATATTTGCAGAAGTTTTTATGGCATGCCTTAGAGGAAGAGAATACCCCGAGCAGTGAAAGTCAGGTAAACCATTGGTTGATCCATCTCCATATAGGCCAGTATGTCTGGTTAGTACCGTTGGTAAACTATCTAAACAACATTTTGTTCAGGGAGTCCTAACTCCGCCATCCATTTGATAGTGGACCAGACCAGTTGGTAAGCCACTTGCCTCCATCGCCTCCGGGTGAGTAGAATAGAAATGAAACTAAAGAAAACTAGGAATGCGCTATCACCAGGAGAAGCAGCGCATATATTAGCAAGGGTGCTTCCCACAGACATCTTGGCGAATGAAGGCCTTTACGACAAAACGTGTGCCGTCGTAGAGTCTAGCGTATTTCGACAACAGCTGATACGGTTGCAGTCTATTGCAGAATGGCAAGCAAAGATGGGACGAATCACAAAATGGTCTTTGGACATACCGCATTATTCTGGATACTCGAAGATAGATTGGGCAAAACCAGGAGGAATTAAACTGGGAACTAATACAGTTTTTAAGGGAAAATGGAGGTTATCATGCTTGCCTACATCAGTTTGGTCACGACGGGTCACCATGCTGCCGAAGATGTGGTAACGTGGCCGAGAATCTTGTATTTGATTACCTCAGGTTTACTGCACACCGAACAAAATTGGAAGCTATCACAGTCAGGCGTTAAACACCCGAAAATATTGGAGTCATGGAGTCAACGGAGACTTGGAAGCAAGTTGGAAAGAAGCTGAAAACTATTCATAAACAGCTTAGGCAGGACGTATTCGGAAGAAAACCAAAATTACCAGTTAGAAAGGGACACAATGCTTTAGAGCAGTCCCTTGGGGAGACTGGACGGAGAAGGAAGAGGTTTTAGTGAGTAAGAATCTGATACAACTGCATGGCAGGAGCAACCAGTAGGTTTTTGAACCTTTCCTTTCCACCTTCGATGAAAAAAAAATCAGTTAAAATTTTGTTTTACACCAAACGCTAAATTGAAATTAACCAAAACAAGTCGAGAAACCTTAAGCTGAGCGCTTCAGGTATGAAAGGTTTTGTTTGCTTCTTGTATGAGTATATTTGAGTGTAGAACTATCCCGTTTGTACGTAGCCCGTTAAGAATATGCATTTAGCATATCAGATTTAGTACTTCGGGTTGTAAATTTACACGGTAAAGACAACTTTGAGCTACGGTAACTTTGTTACTAATAGTATCATTTTGATCAAACTTGGAGATAATATGCTTCATATTATATTTTATACTACTACCAACTTTTATAACTCTGGGATAAACTTAAGGGGGGTTTTATTCAATTTTCCTAAAAATATGGTAATATACTATTATTATCTTAATTTGAACAGATATCGATATGGAGAGTATTTTGAGGCCTGCGCCCCATACAGAAGCAGCTTCATGATTCAGATTTTTCGGTTGGGCAGTTTCTGGCCCATACCAAAGAGGCTTCACTCCAGGCAAATCAGCAATAGACCAGATTTTCTCTCTGCGGCAAGCGATGGAAAAACTGTTGGAATATGGACAACAGTTGTACCATCTCTTCATCGACTTTAAAGCCACCTATGATAGCATAGCCAGGGTAAAACTGTACACGGCCATGAGAGAATTCGGTATCCCGACGAAATTAATAAGACTGACTAGGCTGACCCTGACCAATGTGCGAGGCCAGATAAAGGCAGCAAGATCACTCTCAAGACCATTCGACATCAACAACGGTCTACGACAAGGGGATGTCCTATCATGCGTCCTCTTTAACCTGGCCCTCGAGAAAGTGATCCGTGATGCTGAGGTAAATGCAAAAGGTACGATCCTCTTTAAGTCCACCCAACTACTGGCCTATGCTGACGATATCGATATCATGGGAAGAACCACCCGAGACGTACAAACTGCCTTCATCCAGATCGAGCAGGTCAAACAATAGGAGAATACAACTTTGTGACCGTTGACAATTTCTCCAATCTAGGGTCGAAAATCACAGCCGATAACAGCTACGATGATGAAATCCGCGCACGGTTGTTGTCAGCCAACAGAGCCTATTTCAGCTTATAAAGGCTGTTCCGCTCGAAACGTCTCACCATAGGGTCAAAGCTCTTACTGTACAAGACAATGATCTTGCCAGTCCTCATGTATTCCTCGGAAATTTGGGTTCTTAGCAAGAAAAATTGCGAACTCTTGGTCGCGTTAGAGAGAAGAATCCCCCGAAAAATTTTTGGCCCCTACATGAGGATGGACGATTCCGTAGCCTACACAATGACGAAATCTATGAGCGATACCATGACCGTCCGGTTGTGGATAAAATCCGGCTCAATAGGTTACGGTGGACGGGTCACTTAATCCGTATGGATGAGGATGATCCCACCCGGAAAGTCTATAAGGGCAATATATATGGTAGAAAAAGAAGACGAGGCAGACCCTGCCTAAGATGGGGCGATGGCGTAGGTCAGGACGCCAGACAGCTTTTAGGGATATCGAATTGGTGGGCCTCGGCGCAAAACCGGGATGTCTGGAGTTCCTTATTAAGGCAGGCTTAGACCGGATACCGGCTGTTGCGCCGTTGATGATGATGATGAGTTTCTGAGAATGGGTTCGTTAAAAAAATCATCACTTTCCACCCCTCCCACTCCCCGCCTCTTTAACAAATCTCAAAGCTAAGACCAGCTTCGAAAAGTAATTAAGACCATTCATTTGATACCCCACATGACTATATTTGGTGAAAAAAAATTGTACACCCCCCTTTTACATGTATGGAGACCCCCCTAAATCTCAACGTAGGAGGATATCACTCACTGCATGTCTGGGGGTCTACAGGTCCCACCTTCTCACCAAATTTCGTGTCAATCGGTATAGGCGTTTCTGAAAAAAGTGCCTGTGACAGACAGACAGACAGAGTTTCTCCTTGGGAGAAGACTTTACTGCGAATCGGACGATGGGCTAAAAATATTTCCGACAACTTGCGGAGTGCCATAGGGTTCTGTCCTGGTTCCCTTGTTTTGATTAATTATGTATGATGGAGTGTTGACGCTGCGCGTACCGGACAACGTGACAACTATTGGCTTCGCCGATGATATCGGAATAACAGTGGTTGCAAAGCACCAAGACGAGATCGAGATCTATGCAAATGAAGAGATATGGGAGATCAATTCCTGGTTGAGAAATTCTGGCCATACACTTGCTGAACATAAAAAAGAAGTAGTTCTCATTAGCAAGAGAAGAAAGAACACAATTGTGAAAATCAAAGTTGGCGAAAAAACAATTAACTCCCAACCATTGCTCAAATATTTGGGAGTAATTATTCACAAAAGACTCAACTTCGAAAGACACAGTGAGTACGCCGCAACTACAGCATCTTCCATTGCTGCAACGATCTCGAGGATACTACCGAACACTGGTGAGCCAAGATTCTCTAGGGTAGTCAACTCCGTGCTACTCTACGCAGCTCCAGTTTGGACAACTGTTCTGAATAACAAAGTGAACTGCCGAAAATTGGGAATGGCGTATCGGCTAAGTGCACTCCGGGTATGCAGTGCGTATCGGACTACATCAGGAGAAGCAGCATATGTACTAGCAGGGATGCTCCCCATAGACATCTTGGCGAATGAAGGCCGGCGACTCTACGACAAAACGTATGCAGCTGGAGAGTCTAGCGCATTTCGACGCCAACTGGCACGGTGGGAGTCTATCGAAGGGTGGCAAAAGCGATGAGACGAGTCACAAACTGATCGTTGGAAATACCGCATCATTCCGGATATTCGGAGATGGTTTGAACGAAGCCATGGGGAATTAAGTCACGAGTTAACACAATTCTTAAGTGGACATGGAGGTTATCGTGCTTATTTACATCGATTTGGTCACGACGACGCCCAAGATGTGGTAACGTGGCTGAGAATCCGGAGCATGTCATATTTGATTGCTCCAGGTTCACCGCGCACTGAACGAGAATGGAAGCGGTCGCAGACAGGCGTTTAACACCGGAAAACATTGTGGAGTCAACGGATGCCTGGAACCAGGTTGTAAGGGAACTGAAAGCTATTCACGAACAGCTTACGCAGGAAGAACTACGACGAAAACAAGAAAGGAGGAGAACCATAATGAGGCGCAGTTAAAAGCTGATCCAGCCCCGTGACGCAATACTTTATAGGAGTTCCGTGGGGAGAGTGGAAGGAGAAGGAGGTGGTTTTAGTGAGTAGAAGTCTCACATAACTGCGTGGCAGGAGCCAGCAGTAGGTTTTGATCCTTTTCACTTTCTAACGCCGAAAAAAAAACAGACAGGCAGACGGACAACAGACATGGAACCGATTTTAGTAAGGTTTTGTTTTGCAAAGAAAACCTTAAAAATGTTCTAAGCAAAACTTTAAGTGTTTTCCTACTCAACCATTTTCCTTTTCAACCGGTCAGAGGGTCTTCTTCGATGATGACTCAAGAGTTCCGTATATTTGGCTTCTTATTCATTATTATTTGAATAAAGTTCGTTTTAGGCAATAGTTAGATACATGAGTATCCACATTACCTGTATTCCCACACATTTAGTATTCGTCACGTATAGACAGCATTTAAAACTTCACAAAGTGTCTTTATATGTAAATTTCTGCGTTATCTGAATATCTATAAGATTTATTGTTCAATAGAGGTTCGCAACGTGCCCGTTCCTTATCATATCTCACGTAAATATCAAACGATATCAACACCATTGCTTCCGTTGTGTGTTCAAAAAGAAAAGATAAAACATTTGATTCACAAAATCTACAGATTTGAATATTAATCATCTAAATATAACGCGAAAAGATTCATAAATCTTTGAAGTGCAAATTTGAGCATAATTAAAAATCTTATTCAAATGAAATTTTATTGCATAAATACAAAGGAAGGCACATTCATTCGCTACTTTTATTGGATTACTTGCGTTTGCGGTGGTGATTAAATATTCACGTTTCAAAGTTGAGCATGATATGGACATTTTCACGGTCAACCGTGTAATACAATCGCAACTACAGAATAGATACAGAAAGTTTGCAGTGTCATGCATTAAACTAGATAATTTTTGTGGTCGCGTGTAAACGATAGGGTGCACCTGCTGTTAATGAAGGTGGTAAATAGCGGGTGAAAGATTGGAGGTCAAAGATTTAGGAAGTAATTTTCCACAGATATTTTGGGTTATTAAAGAGGAAATGTTGTTATTTAAAAAAGAAGGTGCAGAAATTACGCGTGGGCGAAACAGATTTGGTCTACTATAACTTTGTTGATAATAGTAGGGTTTTCACCAAACTTTCCAGTTTGGCCCTCAATATTGCGGTCTATAGTCGTGGATCTTTGGTTCTAGGATGAACTTAAGGGGAGGGGGAATATGTAAGAGGTTAGATATGGTCTTCTATTTGTAGGGGGAATATCATGTGACATTAATTGCAAAGGAAATTGAGGCAGGAAGGGAACACATTTAAATCAAAGGTCCATTTTCAAAAGTACCAACCGAAGGTAGCGACTTACTAGAGAGATTATGTTTATAGCAGAAAGCAGTCATGGGGTAAATATGTTATTGACAAACAGATAGCAAAACGTTTACAAAACTAAATTAGTTGTGACTCCCCATGCGATCATGCCGCCTTCTCCCAAAACTAGTTCGATGTCACAGGACAATTGCAGGAAAATGTCTGTGAAGAGTGCCCCTCTGATTATTCGCCAAAGAACACGGGTTTTCAATTGGACAAATCTACTTAGGATCACCTTGAATCCCTAAAACCATCATAGGCAATAAAGTTCCATAGGATCATGCAAATTGCCCCGGCGACATGCTAGTCTTAATCATTTGTAACAGGCGTGGTCTGTTTAAAAAAACGTCCCACTATAATTTTCGTTGACCATACAAACAAAACTTCGGGGATGCGGATCAGTGTCCTATTGTAGGCATACCTAATGCCCATTGCAAAATTGAACACGTATTTGAGGATGAAGCAACGATTATATGACTCCTCTTTTTGCGGATATTATTAATAAGTTCTTTCCGGAAGAGAAGAAAGCATAGAAAGCATCCAAAATTGATGTTGTCACCAATGACGAAAGAACCCCAGTGATGAAGATTCGGCATATAACATTGAAATTAAGTAGTACTACCGGTGGCTTCTACGACGACTATGATGAAGAGCTATGGCAAATAGCAGCTTCCAAGTTCATCAACATGAGGTACCTGCTTATCCTTCATGTCTGATTCAAAATTTCTTGGCTCCACACTAGTATTTGGGTCTCCTCCTTTGCTTCCTGCAATGATTGATTGATTGGTATGATTCAGAAGGAAAAGTCCTGTCAGTTGAGTTGATTATTCCATGCAAAGTGCAAAGGCGGCGAACGCATTAATCGCTTCATTGGTTGAAAGAATTGGTTGCACTTCAACCCTCGAACCCGAACAACCACTCAGTGCATCAGGTCAGCCTGCCTCAACTTGTGCGGAACATTTAATTGACAAACTTTGCGATGGAGGTAACGCCTATAACTTTTATGGAATTGACGACCTGTCTGGATATGTATACGACGAACTGGACGACGACAATACGTCACTTGGATGTCAAGCATGACCACTTAATACCATCTCAGCGGATCCTGTCTATAGAATCATCGCGTCCTCCTAGCTAATTCTTGCTGGCACCGACATCTGCCCATCAATCATTTCCTCTTCCGCGTGGAAGGACTGGTTAACTCAACCTTACAGAGGGATTCCAGTATTTATACCCGCTTTTCGGAAATAGAGCAGCAGATTGATATTGGAATTATCACCGGTCCGTCAAACGAATCAAGTGGACCTGTTTTTGTGATGCTGATCACTTGCAGTTTAGGGATCCACTAAATGACTGGGATATCCTGAAACTGAAGCGAGGCCATACCGCCAAAGTTCCATGCCAGAATTTTCGACAGCACTCTTAAATCCACCAAGATGACGTTCGCCCTCCGTGTGGAATGTCGCCAGGGTGAACATCGGAAAGTTCGTCGAAGCTCTTGGAGCAGGTAGGGCCGCGCTGGGGGGCACTCCGAGGGGTGGTAGTGTCGCAGCTGACACCGTCGTAAATTCAGAGATCAATCTGATAACGACGACGTGTGAGGCTTCCATGCCCGGAGAGGCCCCAGGCGCGGCAAGCCTTCTATGGACTGGTGGACGGCAGAAATTGCCGACCTACGGAAGGAGTGTCATAAGCTCCGCCGTTTGGCACAACGTTTGCACGCCAACGAGGAGGCATGCGCCATAAACGCACAATATAGATCAGCAAAAAGGAGACTCCGCAGCGCTATAAATAAAAGCAAAGCTCGCGGCTGGCAGAATCTTGTTAATGAGGTGAATGAGGACCCGTGGGGACTTGGCTATAAGCTTGTCACCCGGAAAATCGGGGCTCTGCGGAAGCCCTGCATACTGAGCACCGACCAGATGGCCCGTATTGTGCGGGCATTGTTTCCCAGACACCCTGTGCGGGTTGATGTAAATAGCGCGGAAAGCGTAGTGGATTGCCCCCTTTTCACAATGAGAGAGCTCGAAGAAGCTGTTCTCACTATGAAAAACAGGAAGGCGCCAGGTCCTGACGGCATCCCGGCGGAAGTTTCCAAACTGATGTTCCGTCAACGGCCAGAATTGCTGCTTGAGGCGTTCACCGCTTGCTTGAAGGAGGGCGCTTGAAAGTGGCCAGATTCGCGCTGACCAACAAGAGTAAAGTAAACCCGGAGCTCCCGTCTGCATACCGACCGTTGTGTGTGCTTGACACGGCCGGAAAAGTGATCGAGAAGCTCATCAGGGGTAGACTCGCTGAAGCGATCCGTGCTGCCGGGGACTTATCCGCAAGGCAGTTCGGGTTTAGAACAGGCAAATCTACAGTGGATGCTGTTATGGAGGTCGTAGATGCGTTTAATCGAGCCGAGGCACACAGCCGCCGACCTCGACGTCTTGATGTCAGAAATGCCTTCAATTCCGTAAGATGGACAGATATGCTAGACACACTAGAGAACTCCTTTCACGTGCCAAGCTATCTCTTGCGGATATTGAGGGATTATCTGAAAGATCGCTCCCTGCTCTATGAGACACTTACGTCGGGAGTAGCACAGGGATCCATCCTAGAGCCGGACCTCTGGAACGCTTCCTACGATAGTCTGCTGAGACTCGATATGCCCGAAGAGTCGCGCCTGGTTGGATATACAGACGACGTTGCGGCACTTGTTGCCGGACGCACTGTTGAACAGACACAAAGTAGACTTGGCATATTGATGCGACGGGTAAGCGGATGGATGACTGCTCACGGTTTCAACCTTGCGCTGGAAAAAAACCGAAGTAGTCATCCTGACCAAAAGGAGAATCCCGACCCTGCGTCCCATATCGATCGGCGAGTTGACTATAGAGTCAAAACCAGCGATCAAATACCTTGGTTTAATGCTCGACTCGAAGATGAGCTTCTTCGAGCAAATCAAAGCAGCAGCGGACATGGCTGCAGCTGGAGTCGCAGCCTTGAGTCGGCTAATGGCGAATGTCGGGGGCCCTATATCAACTAGGAGATGTCTCCTCATGGGAGCAACACAGTCCGTTCTTCTCTATGGTGCGGAGGTATAGGCTGATGTCCTTGATAAGGAGGTGCATCGTAAACGCCTCGCTCAAGTGCAGAGGCGTGGAGCTTTGCGAGCGGCGTCTGCTTATCGCACCGTCTCCGAACCGGCTGTGATGGTGATTGCGGGAGTGATCTCCGTTGCCCTCCTTGCCAAGGAGCGCAAAGCTATCTATCGCCGTAAGGGCGAAAACTTAAGAGAAGTGGTTGCCCGTGAAGAACATCAACGCACCCTTAGCGAGTGGCAACTTTCTTGGCAAAATGACTTGGCTCATTGTGGGAGCAAGTGGACTGCGTGGCTCATTGACAAATTAGATCCGTGGTTGAACAGAACGCACGGTGAAATTGATTACTTCCTTACCCAATTCCTAAGTCGGCATGGAGGTTTTCAGTCTTACCTGCACAGGATTGGGAAGGCGTGATCTCCTGATCGTGTGTTCTGCAATGGAGTGGCGGATGACGCTGAACACACCTTTTTCTCTTGCGAGATGTGGGACGGCCTCTGCCAGCAGCTTTATGCAGACACATGGGAGTTCTCTCCAGACAACATTGTCAGAGAGATGCTGAAGAGTGCTGGCAGCTGGAATCGTATTGCGCATTATGTTCGGGCTCTTCTTATTACGAAGAAGATTGAACTCGACCGGCGGAGGGATCGCACGATAAGGGGTTCTCTGAACTAACTACAACTCCCCTCCCCTCCCGTTGGTGAAAGGAATTCCCTGACTTGAAGGCTCCCAAAGCCGGGAGAGCGGGAGGGCTAGCCCGAAGTAGTGTGTCAAACGGTTCCAGGCTAGTTTTTTGATGACAGGGAGGTGTTTAGTTGGTAGCCCGCCAGCGTGCTTTTGCGGGAGTCCAACACTCTGTACGTAAACGCATTCAAATCATAATTACTGCGGAACTTCAGATTGAAGGCTGCATCGCATCCCCGATTAATGGCTTTTACTGTGCTTCATTTGGAGATATTTAACCACCATCAACTAGCTGATGGTAGAATGGCAGGGCTTTCTCTCTCCTTATCAACCACCATCTGTAGTCAATTTTTATTGGTGAGCTAATCTTTTCCCTCAAAGAAATAAGAAATTGGCTTTTCTTCACTGGATGGCTTGGAAACAATGGTCCAAATTAAGAGCAAACTATTATAATTTAATTATGTAGCAACTGTAATAATTGCACAGAGATTTGAATACCATAAATACCATTGAATCGCTTTCAGATGACTAGCAATTTTCCCTCGCTCATCATCCATTAATTTTAACGCAGTAACCTTTGATATTCATTTGTGCGGAAAATACTACATACTTTTATGCAATTTTCCCTACAATTTTTCTTTGTTGAGAAAATGATTTAATACCTACTCATTACAATATTGAGGTATTCCAGCACGAAACGGATTGCATTCATGTGAATTATATTTAATGATTTTACTCCATGCAAATTTTCAAATGAATTTCTCATTAACTTCATTAATATCTGCAACTTAATGGAAAAGATGGAGATTGCTCTAAGACTTTGTGAAATTTTATTAAAGGACGGACAACGTAAGGGCCGGAAAATGGAACTTCGGCTCTGGGACATCAAAGTACTAATTGGAAATGGAAACCTTATGAAAGCCTTGAGGAGGAGGGTAGCTTCCCCATCTAAGACGCAAAATCTACAAAAATTTGACTTATGTCATTTATCTAAGCACTATTCTGACTCACCTTGAGATGTTTCTGTGAGCAATGGACTGGTGACTGTTTAAATCCCAGCTTACTTCTCAGATACGCATAGAAAAAATTACGTTGATAGCGTCCTACATTTACAATAGCAAAATGTTTTCCATCAGATACTTAGATTTCAATCTTATGAAGGTCTCTGGCATATTTCTTAACAAAACTGAACCAGAAACTGACTTTTTGTGGCTTTTATTCATTCGAAATTATTCTGAGCGGAAACTGGTTTACAGAAGAACAATCAAATTTAAATTTAACTTTCAGCGACGACGGAAAAGCAATTTTCGCCTATTGACAAATGCTTGTGGATTAAACGTAAATGGATCTTTTTTGTACGAATTTTGGATACCGGATATGCTTTTGTTTTTTGCCAAATTTACGCGTTCGCAATTGCTTTGAATCAAGTTATCACGTAACGAAATAGCTGGGGGTATTTATCAGAATAAAACAACTGAAATTAATGCGACGAGGATTAATATCTTGTTTACCAACAGATACAATGGATATTGCATTGCAGACTAGTTTTGCAAGAATGGATTCCAGGCAGATTAAACATTTGATGAAACTGATTGAAACTGCATTTCGAAAGGACCCTACAGTGAAGCAGTTTGATCGACCTGTATTGGACTACCTAGAAAGCCTAAGGAGATACGTGTGGACTATTGAAAGATCAAGGTCATCAGTCTAAAGCTTGGCAGAATCAACCTATTTGGTTACCCACAATGCAAAGAGATATTGACGTCAGCCCCAAAGATACTATGCAAAGCTGACCAATAAACTCCCATAAATTCTGTCATGTATCAAAGGAATGGAGAAAACTAATCTAATTAATGGTCCAGATTTCGGCAGAGTTTATTGTAGGCATTTCGCCGAAAAGAAATGGTCCGAAAGATAAGTCATAATAATCAAAAAATTATATGAATTCAACCAATCTTCCTCAGCAAAGAAGAAAGAATGATCACCTTTTTGGTCGATACTGGCTAATGAAATACTTCAAAAACCGCAATCAACAGATTCTCAACGCACGCAAGGGGAACAACCAGGCATATCCTTGCCAGAATTATCTGAAGTAAGAAGTGATGACGTCCACTTCAGGCATCCATCCATCGCATTGGAGGCCCAAGGTATGTTGAATCTGTCATCAGGCACGTCCCTTCGTGCAAATAAGGGAACGCTCGGCGGATGCTTTCTGGCCATTCACATGTGCATCAGAAGGTGTGCGCACATAGGCATGCTTATGAGCAGGCCGGGTAGATGCGAGTAAACGCCTACTCGTGGATAAAAATTGGATATGAACAGCCAGAAATCAAATCAGATATGGAGGATGAAAAAGGGAAGGCTTCGGAAACCCAGTACCGGCGGTTTTCGGAAGCGAACTCCGAGCCGTCAATACCCAGCAATCACAACGCCTCAGTAGTGGGAAACTTGCCTAAACGCTACAATAGATAATAGTGGAGTCGAAATAAAATGCACCCCGGATCCTTTTCGTATGAGCTCGTGGCTTGGAAGATCACCACCACGGGCAAAACTACCCCTGCTGTTGTAAAAGACGAACGTAGAAAGCAGCAGACTGGAACAGCGTTTCTTTCACTAGGAGTACGCATAAATAAACTCCGTGATTTCATCAAGGTGAGGCGAAATACTCACCAAAATATCAGGCCTCTGATAAGGGGCGTTAGGTTATCCTACATAAGAACAATAGAAGCCTAAGCATTATGTAGCAAAGTCACGTGAGAAAGGCAGATGGCACCCTCACTCCTTAGCATAAGATAGGCGAGAACTCGGGCAAACGAAGTAGAAACAGAATTAGCGAAAAACGTCGTAAACCGTTTGAGAGTCGAATGGGAAAGTAGCGCTAACCTGTGGAGCCTATCGAAATCAAACTAATGAGACGTGGGTAAAAGGCTAATCTGAAAACGCAGCGATATAAGTATGCAAAAGACAAGCCATATATGGAAAAATTTACGAGAGTCGGCTTTGTAAGGGCAAAATCCAGCGGGGTCCATATCAACAGCCATTTTGCCCCTCATAGTTCAACATTAGTTCAGCAAAGCCTCTAAGCACTAACACCCTAGTGGTCCATTATACTCGATTCCCCCGACTAACGGAATATCTCGGATTCGTTTATGTATCGCAGGATTTCCGTTCCGCTTCCTCATTACAGGTTGGACAAGCATCATCTTGAAGAATTCCTATTATGAACATATGCCCAACTAGTGAACTATGGCTCTGCCACCTGTCATTATGGGAAGCTTGTTTCCAGTTTTTGATAGCAGCAGTAGCCAATGCTACTGGCACCCCAATTTCTGGTTCCGGTAGAGAGATTGTGGAAATTGAACCCTCTTTTGCTGAAGCATCCGAGATTTCATTTCCCTCTACACCACAATGACCGGATACTCAGAGTAATTTCACCGTATTGAATCTAGAAACAGAGTTCAATCGATTTTTTAAGTGATCCAAGGATTGCTCAATGGCCATAGATTTATCCATGGGGGAACATAAATCTGGTGACGCCTCCAAAATCCGTGCCTCAGCCACGACTTGATTTCTCAAAGTCACTTGGAGAGTTACAATCTTTTGTTTTCATCTTCATATGTTTTTGGACACCCTTCGTGTAGTAGTAAACTATCACAGGCTCCCCCACCATGACAAAGTGGTGTCCGAGGGGGAGTCCTGCTTCAAACCTTCGCGGAGCTGGAGATCGCGCTAGGCAACGCTGAATGCCCATCTTCCGAAGCAGGAGACTAGACTTGATTGTCGACCTAACTTACTTAAGTGCCTCTTTGGGGAGAGGGGTGATCTATTGTATAAGTAAACACTACCCCCACAGTGACCGCCAGTCCAGCGAACCGGAATGCGCACAGAAATGGAAAAACCAGGATAGCTGGCTGGTCCACTGGGGCTTTCCAGGAAAAGACATTCTTGGCGGCCTTAGAAGGCGATCACGACCTGAAGCAAATAGCGCTGGAAAAAGTGAGCCAGCTATGTCAGCCGATAACTTAGGGGGCGACTTCATAATGCCGAGAAGGAGATTGCACCACAGTAGAAAACCAAACTGCTGTTGGAAATCCCGCTGTCGAAATTATCATGTCTGCAAGCAAGCAAGGTTTGCCAAAGGACAAGGCTGAATCAAGAACGTCGGCAGGTGAAGCAAGAATACCGCGATCTTCGAAGTACCTATAAGAAGGCCATACGGGAAAATAAGCAGAATTTCTAAAGGTAATTGTGCCTTGATGCAAATTCGAACTAGTGAGGCACAGTTCACAAGGTTGTCAGGAAAAATATTAAGGAATACAATTGCATATCCGCCACCCAATACTTCCAAGAATCAGACGCGAAATACAAGGATACTGAACCTCGCCACACGTACTCCAATCACCCAGTCCTCTGAAGGTGCAATGCAAACCACATACCTTTTCACACTGGAAGCGTTCATGCACAACCCCCCTAACCCGCTTCGGATTCATAGGACTAATCTTATCGAACACCTGGTCATTGACGATTCGTGAATGACCTCTATCTGATCATCTGAACTGATTTCCGCAAATTTTATTAAAGGAACGGTCTCAATCAACTGCTTACCGAAGGGCTTGGATCTGATCCCCAACATAGGACAAAGTGACCCAAATTAGACTGTGGTTGCTTATCTCCTAGGCAGTCTGAGTCTGCCAGCTAAGCTCGTACGCCTTTGCTACACCAATAGTAAAAATAACGTCAGTGTCACCTATACGCTTAGATCCATCAGAAGGATCATATTTTCTAGGCTTATTGTCTACAAAAAAATATTTTCCCACGAGCTTAACGCCTACACATGCAAACCAAGAAGGCTATATACAGGAGGAACAGCTCCAGCGGCAAAGGAGCACAGGATCTCATTGCACATCTTTCGGGTGGGGACGAGGTAGATAAGTGGACCCATGGCGTTAATGTATTGATGTGTCGGTTTGTCGATGTCTTCTAGATTGTTTTCTTGGGTGTGTTTCCTCATCTTATCATAGCAAGAAACGCATCCATCCTCCTCGCTTCCCAGGGGAGTAAACATTGATCTATTGCCCATAGAAAAATTTTCCACTCCATTAAGATTCATCACCATTAATCCGAAATGAATCTTTATGGAAGCTCTGCCTTTGGTTCCCGCTTGGATGTGGGAAGCCATAAACAGCTGTGCAATGTCTATAGTTATAACAGATGCTGTCACATGCTCACAGCCATGCGCTCGTAACCACGTGGGCGCACACCAATGCACCGCGTCACATACACGGCACTAACACCAACTCTTATACGCGGAATTTTGATCGCGCAACTCTCATCGCAGTCGAAGATGTGCAAGCATTTTCCGTATCCATAAAATTTCCAAGGATACGCGGAGTTGAATTTCCTGTATATAGTTTTCTTGATGCAAGCCAAGTTACCGATCTCTGGTCGGAAATCTTGCCATGGCATACAGAATATAAGCTATTTAAGTCGGAATCAAAAATAACTACCTCAGGGCGAAATAAAACACTTTCAAATAATACGCTCTAGACAGGTCGCCATCGAGCAAATCACAACTACTGAATTGTGGTACCATGGCTGATGATAGGGAATCTTAAGAAGAGTTCTATCATCAGATCTTAATTCCTCCAATTAAATGCCAGTAGAGAAAGCTTACCAGATTAAGATTGAAATCAGCTTAAAGACGGCCCAAAACAGAATAAGGTCAGCTAACCAATAACGATGGAGACGCTGTTGCAGAAGAGTTTGTTTTACTAACACTTCTGAAAAAGCGCACCTAGTAACTTGGCTTTTGTGAACGGACGAACTCGCCGGAGAAACCTCAAACTTAAAGTTGGTCATGGAAAAGAATCGTAGCCAGAAACTTAACAAACTAACAATAATAATCGTTGGCGCAACAATCCATTTGAATCAAGACCTTGGAGTATGCCAGAGCACTTCATTCAAGACCATAATGATGCACTACACGATGACAGCACCCTGTAGCAGGCATTGTGATGAGCATTGCACTCGCCGGTTATTATTACCCTGATTTGACTCAGATACTCACTCACAGCTGAGTCAACTGGTATCCGCCATCAAGACACGATACAAATCCTACTGTCACCAGTGAGATACGAACCGCGGCCTTCGGTATGACAGCCTAACTTATAGAATGAAACGGACATGGGAAGCGATGCGAAAAATGTAAACCATCTGCCCTAGGTGTACATTCCAGGCACCATACAAAACCATAACTCGGGACCGGTATTCGATCATAACCTTCAACCCTGAATCGAAACTTTGCCATTCACAATTTAACTCATGGCTTAGATGACACCATCTCCACCTGATAAAATAATAATGGCTTCACCACAGGCAGCTCGCCGGTCAAAAAGGAATATCTACGCGATAGCGGTGCTTGGAGCTAAGAAGGCAATATCCGAAAAAGAATTGGTTTTTGGTAAGACGATGTGGAAACCATTCGCTATTGATCAGTTAAATTCATCACATGGTAAAAGGAGGAAAGAAGACCTATACTGGAATCAAAAGGTAGACAACTGACGAAAGATGTTCTGGCGACTGTTGGCAGCAAGGAGCACCCTCTCCCTTGTTATAGCCTCCACGAACCAATAACTTGCAATCGGCTCTGGAGAAATAAGAAAACTGTACGAGTGGACCCAATATGCAACCTTGTGAATGAAATCCTGCAAACAATTCGCAATAGACTCTTCCGCTAGGGACGAATCAGGAACGCTAGGATTATACTCGTTATTCAGTCTATCAGGAATGGAACTTTAATTTCCCAAAGCAGTCAAATATTTGGAAGAATATCTTGACTTAAAACTATCGTGGGAGCACCAATTCCAATTGGGTCTTCCACAGAGACGCTGCAGATAGACTAAGTCCCATCGCAGCTAGAAATCAATCTTACAACCATGCATCTATTTGCAACCATTTTAATAAATGGCAAGAGACTCCAAGATTTTCCCGTTGAAAAAACCAATTATTCATAAAACTTTTAGGATACAGACAAAGTAATCTTCACTGATAGGTGAGCCAATTACGATCAAGTTCGAGGTATATCCGACTATATTCCAGGCAATGATGCTGTCGATGAAACTGTCATAGTTACACTGTTCGAATCTACTTTGGCAATCCAACGGCGTTAATAGCACTAAGTCGAGTGCTGTTTTTAACCAAACCTAATCCTAAAACCTAAATTGCAAAGTGATCCTACAACTAAAATTGACAGTTGATTGAGGATCAACCCCTAAGTTTTGTTGACCCGAGTTTAAATCACTGTTGAGTCATATGCTTTTTAATGCTGGTGAAGGTCTATCTCTTACACAATGTTATGTGCTAATAAGGTTTCGAAACGGCACAGGATTTGAGGATTCAGCAGAAAGACAAGGAATCGTCATACCTCAGAGTCAAGTTAGAAGTAATTTTGAATTAGTTCAAACGTAACAAGACGAAAACCGTCACAACTGAGTATAATAGATGCTCGCTTGAGCCCCGAAACTTCAAATAAACATGCCTTTGTTAATAATAGTTGGATTGTTCTCAAACTTCTCACAATTATGCATTACATTATTCCCTATGGGGCTATGTGGTAATATGCTATTATTAACTTTATTTGAGCAGATACCGGAATGGGATGTATTTTGAGGCCTCGATTTTGTATAGATGCATCACTGAGAACGAGACCTGCTTAACTTGATGGGGCACACATTTTGAGCCTCACTCCCCCGGGTTTCACCCAATATCCAAAATAGGACCAGTTTCAAAAATTACTGATCGAGCCCTTTCATTTGATACGCGATTATATTTGGTAGAAAAAATGTACACCTCACTTTCGCATATATGGGGAACCCCCCTTCCTCCTCATTAATCCCAATGAAAAATAATGCCACTCGCTGCATGTAAAAGGACACACAGACCACAGGTTCTCACCAAAGTTCATGACAATCGGTTCAGCCGATTTCAAGTAAATCGAGTGTGACAAACAGACAGACATTGAATCGATTTTAATAAGGTTTTGTTTCATACAAAACCTTAAAAAGTTGCTTTCTTGAGGAGCGTAAAAGTCACAGGACAGCATTATGTGTTGGCAGAACAAAACAATCCAAATGAATCCAAAGCCGATGTATTACTTAATATTTTATGAGATGGATTTTTTAACGTTTCCACTATCGCCCAGATATCAAGAGTTCCACCGAAGCTTATAGGTTGCAAAATTTCCAAATTTGGTTGCATATAAAATCAAGGAAATCCAAACTGTTGTCCATATTGTGATATTGCGGTGGATCATGCAGCATATGGCCATGACTTCCACAAGATTAGTAACATTAACCCGAATCATTCAGTGCAAAGCTTCCACTAATCCAATATGTCTTTCGATTTACATAAAATCCAAGGACATCATCAATGAAACCTTATCACTGATAAATCATTACGTCATTACCATTTTTTGGTCCCCCTAACCCACTCAGAGCTATGCGACTCTTCCACAAACGATGGAAAGAAATGGCAAACACTAATTTGCATGCCATTAGCGGAATGTAGCACAATAACCCGGGGGACTATGGCGGAAGGTTCGCTATACGTAGAAATGGCTTAAGAGTTTGCAGACAATATACTGGATGAGCATAATTTGATGCTCAGCGACCGTTATATGTATTTACCTGTTTATACTGCGAAATCAAAATGATATCAAACCTCGAACGCATTTCCATACATTTATTGGCAGCAGCACTAGCGTTCTCCATTTTTGCATTTTTATGAGTTTTGGTTTTACTAAATTCCGTGAAGTCTAATGGCAAATACTTGATTTGAGGGAATGACAGAGAAGTAATTTACTGGCTCGAAGCTTTACGTATTCGGAAAGTGAAAAAAAGATATTAATATGCGCGGCATTTACGATATACGAGTACAAAAGCAGGAACTGGATTGATGGAATGAAGCAAGAGCTGTACAGCGTCTCCCTCAATTCCTAAGCGATTTAAGGATTTCGCTTCGATCAGGTTCAAGTTGACAACCCTGCTTTGCCGCAATTATTGCATCCCTCATAACTTCTATTTGATCATGAAAAGTTCAGTGAACGTTATGCATTGATAATGGAATTCTTAGCAGGGTTCATTATAGGGCCTGAACGTTCGAAGGCTTCATTGGACCTGAAATAGTAGACCATTGTCAACTAAAAGGGCCGAGACATAAGTTTATTCGGCGCACTAACAAACGTGACAGACAACCCCTCATCATCATCAACGATGCAACAACCACTATCCAGTCTAGGCCTGCCTTAGTAAGGAATTCCAGACATCCCAGTTTTGCGCCGAGGTCCACCAATTCGATATCCCTAAAAGCTGCCTGGCGTCCTGACTTACGCCATCGCTTCATCTCAGGCAAGGTCTGCCTCGTCTTCTTTTTCTACCATAGATATTGCCCTTGTGGACTTTCCGGGCTGGATCATCCTCATCCGTACGGATTAGGTGACCCGCCCACCGTTACCTGTGGAGCCAGATTTTATCCACAATCAGACGGTCGTGATATCGCTCATAGGTTTCATCGTTATGTACGCTACGGACAGATGACTTCTGTCCATATAAAGGGTGGAGAGGTCATACCCTGCACTGAGAAGAGACTAACCAATTTAATATTGCCTGCCTAGTTAGCACTTCCCTTCCGAAAGTAAATTTTCGACGTTCTATGCTGATATTGGACGACAAGGAAGCCATTGATTTAAGCTCCTGATAAAGTTACTGCGTTAGTTCCCGGTTACGGAACAGATAAGTAGTACTCGAAGTGAGAAAAGACGAACTCAGGAGAAGATTCTCATCAATCAATCTTCGTTTTGCCCGTTCCCCTTATGAACAGCAGAGATTAGGTCGCTAAAGATAATGAAGTGACACTTGTTTGAAGCCCGCAGGATAGCTACATGCGTCTACTGAAAGGATGGAAGATCGCTGCAAGTGCAGTCTGTTTAGCTTGCTCCCTATGAAAACCACCTAGAACTTCATCTAGGTGTCAAAGATTTCCACTATGGAAAGATAAACTACGAAGGACTACCAACCGCAAAATAAGTTCCGGACAACAATCAGGAATCACCACGATAGAAACCTATACCTGACCTAAATAATAAATAAAGGAAGCTACATACTGAGATCCAGTCCAAGGGGAGAAATGACCCCGAAATGACGTTAATGATGACGCCACAAAGCCCAGGAAAATCTGAAAAGAAAACTCTTCTTAAAGCTCAGGGAAACACAGTAAAAGTCGTTCCCTAATTACCAGCATTTAGCAAATGTAGAGCAACTAACGGACAAATTAGCAGGTTAATCCAAAAATTTCGATGAAAACACTTCTTAAAAGGAAATCTGAAGGGAATCCACCCGACAATTTCAGATGTCAAAGGAGGGAGCCTGGAGGCAATAAAGGCTTTGTAAAAAGTGCATGGCAATAAACGAAAAACAACTATCAGTTTACCTCAACGAATATGAGGCCACCTCCTGGACCTTTTTTTGCAGGAGTTCGATGAAGTGTTAGAGTGGGAAGCATCACAATATAGGCCATCACAAAAATGGGAAAGTGTGCAATCTGTACAGGTGCGACATTTCCGCTTGAAGAAACCAACGCAACGCATGATATCCGGGAGCGTATTAAGGGGGTCTATATCTGCGATGGTGGTGGACTCAAGCGAACAGTCAACAATTTTTATACTAGGCTATTTTAACGCATGGCCTACCAATTTTGTTATGATTTTAATCGCTGGATATTGTGCTTAATTCATAAGTACTGCCCTGAGAAAAGCAGTTAATGCGTCAAAAAAAAAATGAGGAGCCCAATTAGCGCTTTGGTGCACCCTTTTGATGCCACAAACTCCTAAGACCGTGACTGTTGTTATGGGAACAGGGAGGCAGAGTCCAACTAGCCCGGATCTTCAGAGCCAGCCCGTAGCATTCACGAAAGAAAGCAGCTCCCCCCATCCTGCAGCTAGAAATATCCCTGAGGTCCCCAAAGAATAGTTTACCTAGTGTCCGTAGCCTGACTCTAGCCAGAGCTGGGCAATCGCAGAGAAAGTACATGAGGGTTTCCCTTCCTTCTCCGCAGCTTCTGCAATGCGAATTGTAGGGTATGCCGAGCCTAGCGGCATGAGTTAGTCGATATTTAAAAGCGAACCCGCAAGGTCGGTTATGTGTAATAAATTTAATTCAGAAACGGAAATAAAGAGTTTTAGTGATTAAAAGAACTGGATAGTGAAAGTGGAGATCACGACAGGTGCCAGAGCACTCAAACATCACTGGTCATGAGAAAGCTGACAGACAAGCTCGCCAAGGTTCTGAATCCGCAATGGTGGGGCAGAACCAGCTTTTGGCTTCCGGCCATCTATTGTCAAGTCTACTCTGAAGGGGAAATGGTGAGGATTCACGTAGCCAAATGCAGAAATTTGAACTTCTGTCGACAGGTGAAAATTTTTGTGAAGGAATCCGGGGCTGCTATAGCCCGTGGGATTTGAAAACCCTGATATGGCTTTTAACGAGACACTGCCTCTTAAACTGCCTCCTGGAAAAAATCGGAGTGGTGGTCTCGGCATACAATGCGAGGAGGAAGAAGAAACGACCTTGCACTTCGTATACAGCTACAACTGGAGCTGCTGTTAAAAAAAATTATGGGCACGTATTTTTTACAGAAATGGACTTTTGCTGCTCCGTGGTATGACACACCTCAACTGATTATCACTGAGAGAGGATGGGGCCCACATTAGACCTGCAAAAGTCGCATAAGAGCTGCATATCGTAAACTCTTTTATTTTGTCGGTTAAAGTGCTCTTTAATGGACAATATTTACTAATCGGATGATCACCAAAAGTTTACTGTTAATACGATCTTTTGTTAGCTCACACAGATTAAAAGACGGCGATCAGATCCGAAGTGCACATCACAAAACTTTAACAAGTCGGGAAATCGGAGGCTGGACGCTTCAGGTATGAAAGGCCTAGGCACCACATAGTGGCAGCCTCTTGATTTTTTCAGATTTTTCGGTTAGGTAGTTTCTGAGAATAGGACCGTTAAGGAAATGATCACTTTCGACCCTCGCACTCTCCACATTTCCAGCAAATGTCGAAACTCGGCTTCGGAAAATACTAACCGAAACACTTCATTTGATACCCCACATAATTATATTTGTTAAAAAAAAATATACAGCCCCCTTTTGCATGTATGGGGACCTCCCCTTAAATTCGGCGTAGAAGGATGTAACTTACTGTCTGCGCAAGCGTTCACAGTTTCCAATTTTCCATCAAATTTGGTGTCAATCGCTATAGCCATCTCCGAGAAGAATGCGTGTGACGGACAGACAGACGGACAGATAGTAAACCCAGCCTCTGAAACATCTTGGAGGGCGGTGAAAAAAATTAATGAAGGCGATCCACAATCTACTGAGGAGGGAGGAGCTCGGAGGAAAGTTACTACTAACGACGCAAACTACAGTTTATAACTGATCCTGCCCCGCGGCGTAATACCGAAATGGCAGTCCCGCGGGATAAGCGAAGGAGGTGGTTTTAGTGAGTAAAAGTCTCACATAACCGTATGGCAGGAAACGGCGGTAGGTTTTCAACCCTTCCACCAGTACCAGACAGTAAACCCATTTTAATAAGGTTTTGTTTTACACAAAACCTTAAAAAGGGACTTTTGTTCCCATCATCGCCTCTAAGGCGGTCGTCAAGCATCTAAGAGTGACGGATACAAGGCCAAATTTGAAGCGCCAAGTTAACATCTATGTGTGTAGTCCTGAAAGGGATGACGAGGGTCGTGATGCGTTCGTAAGCTCTCTACAGTTGGAGTAGTTGAATCCATATTGTTGTACGTAATATCATAATATAAGGGGACACTGCAGAGCATACACACGCAGAGCTATCTACAAAAGGAATATCACAAGGTTGTGTTGCGTTCTTTCGGAAACTACCCAACAAATAAATATTGCATGATGCATGGAAAGTAAAGGAAAGGAGGAAGATACGTGCCTACGATGAAAGGACTAATTCTTTCAAAGAACGGAAGGGCAGAAGCTTCTGGCCTTGGATTCTCATCCATTTAGCAAGCTTGATGGTCTAAACGAGAAGACAAGTGGGAATATCGGAGGAATGAATGAAAGAAGAAACCAAAGAAGAGAGTGCAGAAAATACTTGTATTTTAGACAGAGAAAGGTACTATAAAAATCCATGATATTGATGCTTTCAAACTAAGACGAAAAAAAACGAAGAGGGCTAGATAATTATGATGAATTCGGTGGAAAAAATAGAAATGGTACACTCTGATCACTAGAGATGCGCGAAGCATCACCCTAGTAGGTAATATGATATCACATCACATTTTGAAAAAAGTGATATGACAATGTGATATCGCAAACATCGCTTTTGATTACAAAAAAAAACAGGTATTATTATGATTGTGATGGGGTGGACGTGGAAGCTGGTGATTCCGGCAAAGTGGGGTTTACTTGTAGGGTAACTATTATGTTGCCAATTTCTTCTCTTAAAGCCAAACAAGCTCTGGGGGTTACTCATCATCATCAACGGCGCAACAACCGGTATCCGGTCTAGGCCTGCCTTAATAAGGAACTCCAGACATCCCGGTTTTGCGCCGAGGTCCACCAATTCGATATCCCTAAAAGCTGTCTGGCGTCCTGGCCCACGCCATCGCTCCATCTTAGGCAGGGTCTGCCTCGTCTTCTTTTCCTACCATAGATATTGCCCTTATAGACTTTCCGGGTGGGATCATCTTCATCCATACGGATTAAGTGACCCGCCCACCGTAACCTATTGAGCCGGATTTTATCCACAACCGGACGGTCATGGTATCACTCATAGATTTCGTCATTGTGTAGGCTACGGAATCGTCCATCCTCATGTAGGGGGCCAAAAATTCTTCGGAGGATTCTTCTCTCCAACGCGGCCAAGAGTTCGCAATTTTTCTTGCTAAGAACCCAAGTTTCCGAGGAATACATGAGGACTGGCAAGATCATAGTCTTGTACAGTAAGAGCTTTGACCCTATGGTGAGACGTTTCGAGCGGAACAGTCTTTGTAAGCTGAAGTAGGCTCTGTTGGCTGACAACAACCGTGCGCGGATTTCATCATCGTAGTTGTTATCGGTTGTGATTTTCGACCCTAGATAGGAGAAATTGTCAACGGTTTCAAAGTTGTATTCCCCTATCCTTATTCTTGTTCGTGTTTGTGTTTGACCAGTGCGGTTTGATGTTGTTGGTTGATTCGTCTTCGGTGCTGACGTTGCCACCATGTATTTTGTCTTGCCTTCATTGATGTGCAGCCCAAGATCTCGCGCCGCCTGCTCGATCTGGATGAAGGCAGTTTGAACGTCTCGGGTGGTTCTTCCCATGATGTCGATATCGTCAGCATAGGCCAGTAGTTGGGTGGACTTGAAGAGGATCGTACCTCTTGCATTCACCTCAGCATCACGGATCACCTTCTCGAGGGCCAGGTTAAAGAGGACGCATGATAGCGCATCCCCTTGTCGTAGACCGTTGTTGATGTCGAATGGTCTTGAGAGTGATCCTGCTGCTTTTATCTGGCCTCGCACATTGGTCAGGGTCAGCCTAGTCAGTCTTATTAATTTCGTCGGGATACCGAATTCTCCCATGGCCGTGTACAGTTTTACCCTGGCTATGCTATCATAGGCGGCTTTAAAGTCGATGAACAGATGGTGCAACTGGTGTCCATATTCCAACAGTTTTTCCATCGCCTGCCGCAGAGAGAAAATCTGATCTGTTGCGGATTTGCCTGGAGTGAAGCCTCTTTGGTATGGGCCAATGATGTTCTGGGCGTATGGGGCTATCCGGCCTAGCAAGATAGTGGAGAATATCTTATAGATGGTACTCAGCAACGTGATACCTCTATAATTGCTGCACTGTGTGATATCTCCCTTTTTATGTATGAGACAGATTATGCCTCGCTGCCAATCGTCAGGCATTGATTCGCTGTCCCATACCTTGAGCACAAGTTGATGAACCACTTGGTGTAACTGGTCGCCTCCATATTTAACCAATTCGGCTGTAATTCCATCGGCTCCTGGCGACTTATGATTTTTTAGCCGATGAATTGCACGGACCGTTTCTCCTAAAGTTGGTGGTGGCAGTATTTGTCCGTCGTCTTCAGTTGGCAGGACCTCCAACACGCCGATGTTCTGGTTGTTCAGTAGCTCATCAAAGTACTCAACCCATCGCTCTAATATGCCCATTCTGTCGGAAATCAGATTTCCCTCTTTGTCTCGGCAGGATAAACATCGAGGTGTATAAGGCTTCATCCTGCTGACTTGTTGGTAAAACTTCCGCGCCTGGTGCGGTTGCTCCCTGTACTTTTCTAGTTCACAGACTTGTTGGTTCTCCCAGGCTTCCTTTTTCCGTCTGTGAAGTCGCTTCTCCGCTCGACGGAGTTCGTGATAAGTCTCTGCGCGTGCCCGCGTTCTTTGAGAATGCAACATTACTCGGTATGCGGCATTCTTCCGTTCCGTTGCTAGCTTACATTCATCGTCAAACCAGCCGTTCCGACTCCTTTTGCGGCTGGGGCCAAGTATATTTGTGGCCGTATCCATGATAACGTTCTTCAGGTGGTTGTGAAGATCATTAGTTGATGTTTCATCTCCAGGTCCTCTATCTGGGGGTTACTAGATCCCGTTTTTGTTGCTTCGGCCAGGAGAGTATTATTTAAAATGTGACCGAAACGCGCAATAAAAGGAAAATTTGTGTGGTTTTCATGGAATTCAATACATTCTGACATCACGGCTCATAATTTACTTTTTTCACTATTTACGCAGCCGTAATTGCTATATATCTATCGCAACTTATGGATGTCCCTGAATCTCCTGAAATTTCTAGCATCCTATTATAGACCTTAGGTAGGAGACTTTATGAAAGCATTTTTCTAGTAGGTAACTGGTACCCAGGGCATAGCATTTCAACGAATTATTTAAATTCTTTCTCCTCTATTAATCGCAAAGGATGCATAATAAGGACTAGCTGCTGTTCCAATTTTTCGGTCCTCTTCATTGACATCGGTTTTGTGCTCGCCAAGTAATCCTGAATTCCCGGTTGCTGCTGAACAGAAACTCGAGATGATGTAGCACCAATGCATAGCGTAAGTGTTGTCTTCCACTTCCTATTAAAGAAGTCGAAGGCTCCTCTAGTTCAACTACTGCGAGTCACGCAGGTTGCCTTTCTACATTGATACTGGTCGCAGGATAGATACTTTCAAATATTCTGTTAGCTCCCTTTTGAGATAGCAGAAACAAATTTGAGAATAATTTGCGCATTTCGCTTTTACATTACTTGACATTTCTTTCAGAGAAATATTACTTTAGTAATACGGTGATGTTAGGTGATGTGGTAATGCTAGATAATGCGGTGATGCTAGGTATTGCGATAATCTTAGGTGATGAGGTAAGGCTAGGTGATGTTGTAATTTTTGGTGATGTTTTGATCGCGCTCGGGGATAGTAATGTGATATTACACTTTAAGGTGATATCACGTTTGTAATATTACATACATCACCTATCCATCTCTACGGATCACATACATATGTGGTAGCGTGTTTTCGAAGGTCTATATAGGGGACTACGGCTGAATAATTAACGTTGAGTTAATTGAGTAGGTAACGATTGAATGATACTGATCAAACTTAGTACCACAAGACTATTCGACTTGAAACAAACCGAAAATACAATACTTGAGAATTTGAACAGTTTTAATCAGAATCAAATTAAAAACTTTCAATGACTTTTATAAATACCACATTTGAAAAAGTCATACGTCTCCCATAAATGACACCTTTTCACACACTAGACCCTTGCACTGTCACTTTGAAAAGTTTCAACGCAGGAAGACATGTGGAAAAAGTGATAAAAAGGTCACATACACTATAATTTTTGCTCCGTGATGACAAGTTGTAGTTATATCAATTATCTACTTAATTACCAACAAGTCAAGTATATTCAATTCAGGCATATCAGCTAAGTGGGAATGTAATAGGTGCCACTCCGGCCGTCATTCACCTCTATTTCACAGGTGCCAAGGAGGGTACGGATCAGTCCAAGTGGATGGTTCATTTGCGTTTTTTTTAAATACACGAGAATACTTATGTTTTTACACACGTTAATCTATTATGTACATACAAGACTTTCACTTTTGAACGACATTGAAATGACCCGTTCGTTGTTTTATATTCAAACATGCTACTCTTCGGTCGTATAGACCCGAAGAGTAGATAGTATCAAGCACAAAGGAAAGGAAGGTTCACTTGCAAATTATTCCATTCATTCATAAAATATTTTCATATGGAATGCTGGGTTTTTTATGGGGTTGTTGTTGTTAAGATAGCGCTCGGCAATTAAAGGGCGGGTGAGAGGCAGCAAAAAAGATATTCATGAGAAAAACTGTTCGTGGAAATATTCCTAGTGAAAGATGAATTTCTTTTACATTTCTTGAGAGGTTTTAAATCTGCAGAAAAGCAGAGTATCCGCCGAATGCTACGTCTTCAACCCTCTCACCAGTGGCCACACTAACCCCCAAGAGTTGAAACCCTGAACCTACTTCCTCAATTTTCCCGTACTGCCTCTCCTCAAATTAAGGTTGGAACGATGTGATAAGATCACAATAAGGAATTTTCTTGCGTCGTAAGCCACGTGAATTACGTAGTCTACCGGAATTATGTACATTAAATGTATCCACACTAGGCACGCAAGTAAATTTCTATGCCAAAAAAAGTGTAATTGCTCCAACGGAACTCCAAAGAAATGAGCGACTGTGGGAAAGTGGAGTTGAACAAGTTGCGCTACCAGAAAGGAAAATTTTGTCGTTTGTCAACTTGACTCATTAACCTGCTGATACTCGGAACATAGAGTGTACTGGAAGTCGGGTTAGGGCGCCTTTCTCTCTCTCTTTCTCTACTTACATTTCCAGTATTTTAAGAACAATCATAATTTTCTAATTCGTTATTCAAAAGTGTGCCATGATTTAAGACCATTATTCCCTCATACTTACGCTCCGTGACTATTCAAGGAAGTTGTGATTGTACGTGTGTACATTTGCTTTTTTTCATTACATGAGTAGGTTATGGCTATCGGCAAGGCCAGAGGTTTTCCCAGGTTATTTTAGATACTTTGGTACGGATTTCTTGGTATTTCTGACGAAGCTCATGTTAACTTATTAAAAAGTTCATGAAACGAGCAGCCGTCCTAGTATGGAGTCGAAAATTTACTCAATTAGAACCCAATAATCAATAAAATAATTATTTCTGAAGATTTTGTAGTCAGAAAGGGATGAGTTCAAATCTACACACATGCATCTAACAGTTACTCCTCGACTTGACATAAGCAAGTGGTATCTAATTTGTTTTTAAAAATTCTCTACGGGAATGTAACATTAACCTCCCAAAAGAAGTGAAAAATATTAGGTATACCATATAAACTAACCACCAGGGGACCTCCTCACCCCCCGCCAATCCTCTCACTAAACGCAAACAACTAGGCAACAAGAACAGAGGACTACCCCCATTTTCTGTGACTCAAAAAACCTCCTGTCAAATCTCTACCTAGCCCCGTTTAGCTCGGTATTCGACAGGGACAATCATGCCTTCGTCTTGACAGTTTAACACAACAATACCTAAGTTCCTCAATCCCCTGACAATGAGAGGAACTACAGAATTAATTGCCAAATAATAAATCATAACAGAAAGGAGCCCCAAATTCAGAAAGGGTAATTTTTGGTTGTGCAGGGCAAAGCTCTAAAGACTTGAAGAATAAGGTGCACTCCGAGATACCAGCCAAGTGACCAATTTCAATGCTTCCAATCGACAAAAGCATCTTCTCCCCAAGCGAAACCGTAGGATAGCATCAAACATGTAAGATAACCATGAAGAGTCTACCAAATCAGAAAGCCTTTTACAAACTAATGAATAAAGTAAAACTGGGACTAAGGATTTTATGGTTATGCACTAAATAAGGCAGTTTGACATAAGAGAGTTGAATTCGGAGCAAATATACTCAAAAACCTGACGTTCACTCAAGTTAGTAAGTTGCTACAAATGAAACTCAAGAGAGACCTGGGTCAAATCAAGGTAGTACATATAATTTCAGATCTGCTTACAACACCAGGATGTCCGCCAAGAGGTGTAAAATGATACTCCCGGAGAAGCTGAAGGAAGTAAACGCGAGACTCCTCGAAAAAATGGAGGAACTAAAACAGAAGAAGGCCGTCATGGCCCAGCAGTTGGATTGCGAGCAGGGCATTATCAAACAATTAGAGCAGCGCTTGGCATTTCTCGAAGGGAGAATGCTGGTAGCAAAGTCGGAGCAGCAGCAACAACGTTAGCAAAAACAGGAACAGCAACAAGAACAACAACCCCAAGATAGAGGAGAGATGTGCCTGGAAGTACTAATCGAAAAAGAGGAAGGCGACCAATTCAACTTCGCGTAACGGTAGAACGCAAACAAATAAGATCAGTTTTAGTCGTTTAAGAGCCCGGCAAACTCACAGGTCCCCCCCCCCCCAACTACTCGCTCAAATAAAGGAAAAAATCCCGCGATCACTGGGTATAAAATTAATGTACCTCAGTTCCTCCGAATTTTAAAAGAAAAAGGATTGAAAACAGCCCTAAAAATTACGAGGGCCGGCAGGACCCTCATCTTTGCACAGAGCATCGAAGATCATGTGGCAATCTTGAACCTTATTAAAGAAAAGGGGCTACATGCCACAACTAGCACCCCATCAGCCTTAGGAACTTAGTCCTCGGTAATCCGCGGTCTCCACAGAGAGACAGACCCGGCTACTATAGTATAAAACCTCAATGGAGGTCAAAAGCATGTCGAACGTAGTCACGCAAGCTGATACGCTTTTCCATAGCCAGAACCCAACGCTCCCCTTTAAGGTTACAATCGGGTTTTTTTATGGCTACCTTCGAGTTCTCTCAAGCGGTCAATGAAGCATGCAAAGTAAAGTATAAATTTCGCTTGAGAAAGTCAAGCCTATCCAGGAATTGAAGTAATAAAAACTTGTTGTTTCTTTTTCGTTGGTGTGGGTATTTATTCTTGCAAATACCGATACCGATAGTTTTTATTACTTCAATTAGTTAATCGTTGGATACACCGCATAATTTCACTCTGACTATCTAGGAAGTTTGGTGCTCCAACTACCAAAACTTCGGGCACATCGCCCTCAATTACTCCATCGTGCACAAGTGCGTGAAGTGTAAAAAAAACCCATGTGCGAGGGGAATGTCCAAGACCCACAGCAACTGCGACCAGACCGGACATCCCACCAACTACCGCGGATGACCGGCGTACAAGGACATGATTGCCAGGAGGAAAGCTGACAGAGCAAAAAAAATGTTGATGCTATGAGAGCCAAACAGGCGGTGACTCAGATGTCACAAAGCTTGGCTCAACCAGGCATATTTTACGCTCAAGCAGCCAGGAATACTCTACCTAGAGCTGCAGCCCCTCAGCTTCACAAAACTTAGCAAAATCAAGCGTTTCTTTCACTCAAGCAGCTAGGAATACTCTTTCTAGAACTTCACCTCCTCAAGCTCCGCAAGGCAACAAGTTGGTCTTCATAAACTTGATCGAAACGCCCGCTTCGGCCTAAAAGAACAGGGACAATTCGTTGCTATCCAACTTATAATGAGAATGCATGGAGTTAAAAATTACGACATTTAACTCCGTGTCCTTGGTCTCACACGCCCGCACAAGAGTTGGTAGATTCTCTGAAAGCGGACTTCTTCTGTGTTGCAGAGACACGATTAAAAAGCAGCACAATGTAAATTTTACCGGTTATACATATAATATTATCCGGAACGATACCGCCCTGCTAGTCAGAAAAGACTGTGAATTTGAGGAAGCTGCCATCGGAAACCTGTAAACCTCTTCCGCGGCAGCGGTTTTGGTTAAAACTACCGACAGTAGACGCATCTTAATAGCTGCAGTCTACATCAAATGCAACTCGCCATCCGAGAACCTGAGCCAAGACTTACAAATCTTGAGCAATCTCCAGTCAAAATATAGGTACCTAATTTTTGGTGGTGACTTCAACTTGTGGCACACTTCCTGGTGCGATTTGGCAAAAAATCAAAATGGGGTTACCCTGGACCGAGAACCAAAACCCATTAAACCAGCTTGAGATGATCTTGTCCAACACATTCACAAGGCCTGAAAGTCAATCCATACTTGACTATTTCCTAATGCCCACAGAAGCTACACTTATAGGGGTTAACGTGCAAAACCTTACCGGGCATGTCTGATCACTCTGCAATTGAGCTCAAACTTTCCTTCGCCTCTCAACTGCAGAAACGAGTGCTCAACAAAATCAGATCCTTCTCCCACACTAACTAGGATAAGTTCAGATCAGAATTAGCCCCACAGTCTCGCAAAATCTAACTGACCCCTTCTCGACCTTGGACATCGCCAAGGGTTATCACCAAATCCCTGTCGCTTTCGAAGATATTAAAAAACAGCGATATTTACACCTTTTTAACTCTTCGCGCTCATACCAATGATTTTTGGCCTGTGTAATGCGGCCCAAACTTTCCAGAGATTCATCCACTTTGTACTACGAAACTTGGACTTCTGTCTCGTCTAGTGGGATGACGCTCTAGTCGCATTTTCCACCGAGTTCGAGCAATTGGCACATCTCGAGTCCATTTTTTAGCGCCTCCGTGATAATGTCCTGATTCTCGACGTTGAAAAATGCAAATTACTCCAGGTGAAATTTTTAGGTCTTTCCATGATCCCTGACGAAATTCAACCTAACCCAGACCAGGTGCAAGCGATCACCTTAGAAGGTTGTTGAACATGGTAAACTTCTACCGTAGTATCGTGCCCAAGACCACTGAACACCAAGTGTTACTTAACGCCTTCCTGCCTGATCCTAAAATCAAAGATTCGCGAGAGGTTGTGTGACATCCAGAAACCATCCAAGCGTTTAGAATCATCAAGCAACAGCTGGTAGACGCCACACTTTTGGCATTCCCTCAACAGGATGCACTCCTAGCCGTGTTCGTCAATGCCTCAGATGTCACTGTAGGCGCTGCTCTTCACTAGAAGGTGAATCAAAGCTGACAACAATTGGGTTTCTTCTCAAAATAGTTGGATCCCGCTCAACGAAATTACTGCTCCTACGATTGTGAATTACTAACCGCGTATCTGTGTATCAACTACTCCCATTTTTCCCTTGAAGATTCATCTTATTCACGGACCATATGCCTCTGATGTTAAAAGCCCGAAAAAGAGTACCCTCACCAACTTCGGCACTTAGACTACATCAGCCAGTTCACATCGGACATTCAACATATGTTCGGTAAAGACAACTTAAACATTGACGCTTTGTCCTGGATCTCCGAAATCAAGACCAGAAGGATGACGCAGTTCTTCAGAGCCTATAGCCGGATTCCAAGTACAGGTTCATTCTCGGCTCACATTCCTCTTTTCACTACGAGATCACTGAAAAGCGACCTAGGCCATATATTCCGGGCATTTTTCGTAAGGAAGTATCTCGCTCGGAGCACGATTTTACGTACGCTGGCATTCGGACAACGAACCGGCTAATCTTGAGCAAATCTTTCTACCCGTTCATTAACAAGGACATGAATTCTTGGGCCGGAGAATGCATCGCATGCTAGGTGTATTCTCTAAGTCGACAAAGCGACACCATACACCTCGAGGTTATAGACCCTTTGCAAGATTCGGCTACAAGTATTGCTTCACAAAAATTGATCGGTTTCTGCGCTGCACTGAGGCAATGCCTCTGAAGGACATAACAGCACAGTCACGTGCTGAGGTCCTCTGTCGGGAGTGGACTCCATGCTTTGCTGTTTCTGCCGTAATCATCACAGACCAGGGATTGTAATTTGAATCTACTCTCATCTCGAAGCTCGGAAAGTTCTTGGGACTCAAATACCAGCGGACAACTGCATACCAGCCGCAGTCCAATGGGATGTTGGAACGTTAATATCGGGCACTGAAGGCAACCATTATTTCGCGCGAGCCGCACTGGTCGCAGGTCCTGCTTTCCGTTCTGCTTGGCCCCTGTACAGTCGTCCTCGAAGAGTTTGCTGCCAGCCTTGCTGACCCGGTGTAGGGGGAAAGCCTACAACTCCCCAGCGACCTCGACAGGAGAACGGGCTTGGACAGATTGGACCATTGCGCCATTCCCAAATTAAAGCCACCTCCGCCATCTCATTACACGCATCCAGCGGCCCAAACCCTTAAGATACTCGAAGTTTGTACCCACGTTCTGGCGAGGGTTGATGTCATCCGAAAGCCGTTGCAGCCACCATACAAGGACTTACATATGGTTCTAGAACCTGGGTAGCACGCGTTCAATTTGGACGTCGGTGGCAAGCCCAAGACGATCTCCTTCCTTCAAGCAAGAAGATGGCACTAAAAGCAAAAGAGAACGCCGCTCTCGTGTTGACGTCCGTCAGACGATGGCGCCCAATAGTCTCGCCAAGGATTCTCTCGCCGAAACCCCTTGGTTTCAGCTAGGGGCAGAGTGCTGTGGCAGACTGATATCAAGCACTCTCTTCACAGCCTTGTTTGAGAGAAGCGATGCGCACATCTGTCGAACTCGCTATCAACTAGGCAAATGTACGGCCTAGCCGTTGGATGCGCTATCGGCAAGAAGAAGCGCGGGTAGAGTAAAAAAAAGAACGGGACTCAGCCAATCGGGTGGAATCTGGTGAAAAAGAAAGAAGTTTTATTCCCATTTTAATATACGAGTTGACGCAGTGCATTGAATGAGAAATTTCGGTTCGTCTTCTAGTTAGAAAGAAGAAAATCCAGTGATTTCCACATGCGCACGTAACTCTAGTGCAAATTGTTGAGAATCAAGTTCGGAATTTTTCATTAACATATTCTGTTTAAAAGTATAACTTAGTGTGAATCTACTATATGTACAACTATATAAGTAAAGCAGGTATCCTCATTAGAAAGTTTTTTTTTGGGAGGCGGGCTCGTCACCACCGACCACAGAATCGGTTCAAGTACTTCATAATTGATTCACCAGCAACGGACCGTCCGGGTTAAGGATTCTTTATATATTTGACTGCATAATGGTTCCATTAATACATTGCTCGTAATATAAATTCATAAAACAGGTCCAACTATTAACTTTAATTTGATGCAAACACCTCCAATTCATGTGAAAGAAGCAACCTATTGTGAATTTGTTATTTATAGCACAAATTCCACCAAACTTTCCAGTATGATGTCGTATATTTTCGGAAAAATTTTAGGTTCTAGGAATAGTTTAGGGCAGGGCAGTAAAATTTCGAAATATGGTAACATTCCATTATTAACGTTATTTGAACAGATATCGGGATGAAGAGATTTTTTGGATCTAGCTGTTGTATGCAACCACTATCATGATTTTTTTCAGATATCAATACTTGCTTTGTAAAGTACTAATTGAGACGTTTCATTTGATACCGCACATGACTATATTCGATGAAAAAATGCTACGCTCCCCCTTTAGACTCAGCGAAGGACGTTGCCATGTGTTGGGATTCATAGTTCCAAATTTTTTACCAAATTTCGCATCAAAGTTCGTGTAATAGACAAATATAATAGATAGACTAACAGCAAGCAAACCGATATTAATCAGGTTTTGTTTTCCACGAAATCTTAAAAATTCAATTCAATTCAGCGGACAGAGTATACACCCCCAACTCCTTGTAATTACTACATCAGTGTTTTGACCCCTACCCAGCAACAGTCTAGCGGGTTCCACTTCGAATTTTCAATTCTATCTTCACTCTGGCATGAACTATCAACGTTATTATAAAAGATATTGCTATCACATGCTCTATTCGCATTATCTTAGCTCCAAGTACGTATGCTACCCCCAAGTCAGTACAATTCCCCTTTATAATAATTCATTACTGTTAGACAGGTTTGTTGTCAGTTACCATTGAATGGGTAATTAAAAACGTATCAATTACTACCTTATTTGATTAGACTATCAATACAATTCAGATAATCTCGTTTTATTGAATTTTCCTATTCAACTGCTGAAAAACATGAAAAGCATTTGATTCTGGTATTGCGTGTTTATCGATGGAAACTATAAAGACGGATGCATAAAATATTAACAAACGCATTGAGTTGTTTATTGTCTAGAATGCATTGGATCCTGGTTCATTAGAGATGACTAGACATTAGCACTGTACCGGCAGAATATCACATTGACTATCAAAAAAATCCTTTGTCCGATAAAAATCATAATCAAATCTGGATGTATTAACTGTTTGCTGCTAATTGTCTATAACCTTCTGTTATTCTTCTCAATCGGACAGATAATTATGAGTTCAATTAATCTGAATCCAACTTTTATGGATACGAGTATATATGCGGGGTCGATATTACCTTGTCCATGCGTTCTAAGTCATTGAAGCAGTAAAATCGTGATTACCTGAAAGAAAGAAAAAAGATATCTATAGTACAATCTAGATATTCAAGGTGATGATATTACAATTAAATGTTAGCATTAATTAAGAGCGCATTTCTCGAATGTTTCTAAAATTGAAGCAAGAAATGTCTCCAAGGAATAGCTGAAAGCTCGTTATGAAAATAGAATGTAAGGTTGCATTGAACAAACATATTGTGGTCAACTAGCGCAAACCTTCAATACAGAAAAAGATCGCAGAATTTTGTTACGCAATTAATCTTACTGAAAAGTAACCAGATCAAATAAAATGCATTAGCACTGAAGGTCAAAGTCAATGTTTACGTAGATAAGCCGCCTATCCATAAACAGATTTTGACATAAAAGGTATCAACCTCCTATACTGAGACCGAGTACCAACAAAATTGCATCTCTTAGTGACGCTCTATGCATTATATCGAATTTATCTCTATACCTTTGCTGCCCATCCTTCCGGTCGATGTCATCCAGCTCTATATGTGGTTTGTCTATTAGAGAACAACCTAGCACACATCAAACAGCAAAGTTTTCAAATTTCAAGGCAGTTATATTCCATCACAGTGCAACCCCATAATGAGTAATTTAAGTTTAACACATTTGCCTTCCCTGGGTATAATCTCCAACAAAAGTCGAGAAAAATGTTACTTCCCTCATCTCTGGAAAGGGGCCCTTATCATCCCTATCCTTAAGAACGAAGACCCTTCTCTTGCTATTAACTACCGTCATCTCTCTCTTCTCTCCTCTCGCTCCAAAATCCAGGACGTGTATAGAGTTTTCATCACACTCCGCACAAAACCTGCAGGCAGTGTTCGTAGATATCCCTAGCTTTCCTAGGTAGTAGTTTAGCCCACAGTGATCAGTGAGAATTCCCACTATGATTCGGAGGTTGTTTTTGGTGAAGTTTAAGCAATCCTTTGTACGTACGGGTTCATCCCATACGCCACCTCTCTTTATTTCCTTGCATAACCCCATATGTCAAAACTGACGCTCACCACCCGGGGCTGAATTTGAAGTGGAGCTCTCTCGTTCAAAACCCAAAACCAAGCGTAAATCTACTAAGTTAAACTTCCACAAAGCCAATTTCGACGGTCTGAACTCAGCTTTATCGTCTTTCAACTGGGTACATATATATCGTGTGATCAAGCTCTAAACACCTTCTACAATATCCTGTCCGATCTCCTCTCCTGTTATGTCCCTTCTTCCCCTCCCTGCCTACGTTCGTACCCAACTTGGTTCACAACCGACATTCTTATTAACATTCGCTTGAAACATACACTGCGGAAGAAGTTTCGGGATTCTAAGAATTACGGCGCCCTTACTCACTTTAAGGCTATACGTTCTACTGTCCAGTCAATGGTCAGAAAAGCGCGTAAAAGGTACTTATTGAGCGTCGAAGCCGCCCTTGCCCGCGGTAACTTGAAACCATTTTAGTATCACGCTCGTAATTCTCGTAATCCCACTCAATCTCTGCTTTCTTCTATCAGTTTCGCTCGAGCCCCCCACCCTCTACATCTCTCATAATTGCAGACTGCTCCGAATCTATGGGCATTCCTCTCCTTCCTTGGTTGAGTTCCTCATCGGTAATCTTGACCCCAACGTCGAGCCTGCCCCGATGCCCTTCCTAACCTCTTCCTCCTTAACGGTAGAAAATACATTTCCATCCTCCTGAGTATAGTCTACAGCAAAAGTCCAGATGCATGCTACTTTCCCCGTCTTTGGAAAGAGGCTCTTATTATCGCTATCCTCAAGAGCGGAAATCTTTCTCTTGCTATGAACTACCGCCCCATTTCTCTACTCTCCTCTTACTTCAAAAAGCTGGAAAGATACGTCAACGACTGGTCGACCGCACATTTCGGTCACCTCTTTGCCAAAAAGCAGCACGATTTCGGGAATCATAGATCTACTGCTTTAAACCTTCTTGTCTTTATCAACTACGTTGCTAAATGCTTTAATTTACGACAGGAGGTACATGCGCTATTTATACTAATTTCTCCCAAACCTTTGACACTGTTGACCATCATATTCTTCTCTCTACTCAATTTTCCTCCCTCAATCATTTCCTGCCTTTCCTCCTATCCCTCAAACTTTTCCTGCAGAGTTTCTATTCATGGTTACTCCTTTCGTTCCTTTTCTGCTTCCTCTGGTGTTCCCCAAGGTTTTATACTTGGTCCCCTATTCTTTCTGTTTTTTATCACTGACCTCGCCTCCATTCTCACCTGCCCGTGTTTCCTATACGCAAACGACCTTAAATTTCGTCTCTGCTGGACTGTGCTCTCTTACAGTACAATCTTGATAATCTAGTCCGTTGGTGTTCGGTTAACAAGCTGACACTGAATGTCAGCAAATGCCACTGGATGTGCTATTCGCTTAAACACTTCCCAACTCCCCCTTTTCCTATTCTCTTAGTAGACAACCCATTTCACTACTGGCCACCTTCCAAGACCAGGGTATAATATTCGATGGCAAACATTGTTTTAATTCCCATTTCAAAGACATCATCAATAGAGATTCCAAAATGTTTGGTTTTATCCTGCGTTCCTCCTCCGACTTTAGCTCAGTTTAGCCTTCCTTAACACTCTTCAACTCTCTTGTCAGAAACATCCTTAAATATTGCTGTGTAGTGTGGTCCCCTTCCGCATCCGTGGTTGTCGCGTTCTTCAAGTTGCCCAAAGCAAATTTCCCGGACCTTCTTTTACAAAAAGGAGCTTCCACGGGTTCTTGATATATGTACCCTTTTCAAACTCTGTAATTGCCTTATGGACTGCTCTGCCAACCCTGATATTATTTTCCACACCGCCTCTCATAATACACGTAGTGGGGACATTTTTAAATTACCCTTCGCAGAGCTCGAGATTTACTTTCACTCCCCGATCACGAGGCTATGCCAGTCCTACAACGCACTACAGCTTGGGTCCTTGACTCTGTCGTTATCTTTAGCTTTAAGCCAAAATTAAGTCATGCTCCTCGCTCTGAGAACAAAATATAACAAGCTGGTTGGTTGGTTTCTGTATATTGTCTTAATTAAGTAAACAAATAAATTGCACGTTTAGGATAACCTTCCTAAGCAATATGACATTTGAACTTTGCCAACCGAAGCCAACCCATTTGTACCAGAAGTGTGTAATGCACTCTTCCTCAACAGGTGATGCTGACCCTTGCACCAGGACCAACCAAATTCCCGCATTCTTGATGGTACCATATTCACTGGAAGGAACTGGTTCCCGAGTCTGGCATTAAACAAAGGCATCTTACTACCAACTTATCATGACTTAAAAAGGATAGGAATTTTTCCTTTGGGTGTCCTTTCTATATGTGTCTGCCATAAACCTCTGCCAATCACACTTACGTGCTTTCGCTGTCGGTTCCTGGCAAAGTGTTTCAGCTGGTTCAACCTTGTTTCCACCAGAACTTGAGGAATTCATTGTGCCATATGGTATATTTTTTTATCATCCATGATTGATATCTGTTCTTCCAGTTTTTTTAGATCTTCAGGATGATCCTCCAACGATGTACTCGATGTACGATGTAAATAGAATGAACAGAAAAAGCTGCACGACCTATATCCTTGATTTTAATCACTTCCAAGGGATGGGCTTATCAGTGTATACCGAATAGTTCCGGGAAACTTAAATACCCTGCCAATTTCTACTGCTTTTCTCAGTACATCAGCTCCCGAATTCCAAAAAATACATCTTCCTGACTTCTCTTAGGGCATATTTACTAATCCATGGGATATTATCAATTCCACCCACGTTTCTCGTCCTGATTGGTAGTTGACAGATACACGTCAACTACTTCGTAAATCTGATGGTCACTAACCATGTAGTTTTCTAGATTCCTCCAGCAAGAACTTTGATGTCAAGTTGTCATTATAAGTAGTGTGTCGGCCTTCTGAACCTCTAGGACGACACATCTCTATAATACCATATCTATGATAATCCCAAGTAATGGTGGGTAGCCAAAAGTTCCGAGGTAGTAACTCCCCTGCGAGTTGGGGGTGGTAGAATTCTGTCAAACTATTGCCTGCTTGTCGTGAAAGCCAACCAAAGGGGATAAACATTTATGAGCTAGCAACTGTAACTGTTGAAATTAAGTATGTCTCGGAAACCATAACACCCATGCCTCGGAATCAGCATGACCTTTCGGTTACGACCTTTTTCTTTTGTCGGCGGTTTTTGACTGGATTTCGGGATGTGCAAACGCTCCTCGACGTCGACGATGGTAGCAAAACTCCTCCGAGTCCTCCCTTGCTCCAACTTCAACGAAAATTTCAGGAGAGATTTCCTAAAAAGGACATTGCCATCGTGATGGGATGGCTCAGCAACATATGAGGGGGAAAGATAGTCTTGAGAACCATAATTACAATGGTGGCTGGCAACGCAGTTCTAATCAGATACCTTAACATCAAGTCGACGTTACTCTGTTACTTTGATTGGCACCTTTCGCTGCCGAAAATCTTAAACAATGATCTAAGGCCGCGTACAGGCCAGTAATCGGTAGATATATTGATCAGAGCACGGAAGTGACAGTAGATAGGTCACACTACTACGGCAACGACTTGTAATGGAATCCACTGAGTTGGTCGCCCTAGAATAACATGATGCGGAAAAGTAGATGAGTGTAGACTGAACACGCATTTCATAGAACCAAGAACGTGATGTACACACTATGCTTCATTTAGAAGATATTATAATAATTATCGTTGGCGTGGCAATTCAATTGGATCTGCATCTTGAAGCATGTTAGAGCACTTCGTTCAAGACCGTAACGGTACAGTACAGGATTACAGAAGGTAATATGGTCAGCATTGCCCTCGCTCGCGATTATTTCGCTGATTTGATTCAGGTACTCATTCACAGCTGCCAATGCCACTAGTGAGATCTGTACCCCGATCGTCCATAGGACAGCCTAGCGTTCAAATGCTAAGCCATCCGCAGAAATTGGTCACCATATATAAACAGATCTTGACAGTTTGATAGGATGGAAACGAATGGATAGGACAGATTATATACGACGTGCCACTGGATCGAACATCAGAAAATCAGTGACAAGAAGAGGCAAATCTAAACTATTCACCTAAGCTGGACAAAGTACTACCCCAAAAGAAGAAGAAAGAATAAATTGATCATCTAGCAATACTTGCCAGGAAACAGCAGGAAGAGATTTGAAGATCCTGATGTCAGAATATAGTATAATCAAGAGACACGGTCAAACCACGAGGCAATAGATCCCAAAGAGAGATTTAACAGCACACTGGCGAAACCATTTTCTGTAGAACCTATCTAGATTCTTTCATACACTGAAAATCGGTGACTCTTCGCAGATTTCGGGAGAGTTTCTTTTTTCAAAATTATTTCGTATCAGTTTGGAGTTTGCACTATTTTGTTTGTTTGTTTAAATGTTCGTGTTGCCCCTGTAGTGTCCTGCTAAGTATTGAACCTCACGATCACTAAACAGCGGACCGTGTGACAGGCAATTTACCTATGACACCAGCGACAACGATTAATAATTATTTAAACGGTTGTCCTAAGTAACATATAGCGCACAGTATAGTCGACTAAGCTATCAAAATCTCAATTGAGTAGGATTGACACATGTAAGAGCCATTATAGATATGATACCTCGAATGGTGAGTGTTGAGTCAATATGTCCAAGTCAAACCATATAATTGATATGACACCTACAGGTTGGTGTTTTACACTATTAAATAAAGCTTGAATATTAGATCATGTCCTTTACATGAAGCTAGTTGATTTCGTACAAGTTACTGAAATGGCCTTTAAAAGGGCTAGTTAACCAATCGAACCTCCCGGATACGTTGAATCTCATGTTTTTATATTTTTGGTAATGAAACACTCTGTGACTGTTCATCTCCCTTATACGTCGGAAGGGGAAGGTTTCAAACTGCATACTAACATTGATGACGCAGGTAATGGCAGGGAGGTCGGGAAAGACTCAGACAAAGGGTAGGCTAATAAAGGCTCTAGTTTATACTCTTTTTCCCACTTGTTTCTTGTGTCACCAGCAAATGGGTTTCACCACATTAATCTTCCTGAAACTGTCAGAGTTTAGGCCAGCGGTCACTACAGCATAATATTTGGTAGTCGACAATATTGAAATTGAAGGAGGCAGTGTGAACTTCGTTGGGTATGTAGTGTGCAACGTCGATGAACTTTAGGGTATGCATGCATTTTGAGAGTCAGAGATGATTTGGCGAATTCATTTATTTTGAGCCATATGGCTGTGAGCTCAGCATTTAAGGTGAAGACAATGCTGGTTTGGATGCCAATACTGAATTTGTCAGGGAAGAACACCGCTAATAAGACACTTTTTTCTGTAGGGTTTGACGCATGCGCTCCAATGAGGTGGAAACCTTAAATGGCGAGTTGTTGAGCAAAATAATAATATTTATTTGCTGTGTGGCATTTGTTAGTGTTATAACTGTCAAAAAAATGAAGTTTTTGTTGAAAGAACCTTTGCCACCACCTGTTTTGTAGAGCCTTATTTGAAGTTATTGAACAACTTTTCGAATGCAGCGGAATATCCATTCTCAATACCAGAGTTATTTTGAATGTCACTGAATAGCTTAGGTCAATGCATTTTGGATTTAATGATTTCATTGTCAGTAATAACTATTTTCCTGAACTGTGGAGGGAATTCATTTGTCAGGGCCAAAATAACAAACAAATAGAACGTTACGTTCCTGGCTAAGATCTTCAAGGATGGGTCTGACTAGACTCCTGCACATATCCTTTCTCTCAAAAAGGAGCCAACCATGCCACCATGCCAATATGGACAATGACAAACGATCTGGGTAACGAACGTAAACGCTAACAACAAGCCTTGAAAGCAACTTCCAGGTAGACATAGTGGAACAAATTTTGGACATGATTGAATAATGGAGGTAAAACAACAAGATGTGTGGCACCAGATCTGCCGTAGGTGAAATGGCACTCGCTAACCAAGAATCTACGCAACAATTGAACAACCAATTGAAACCAACAAATGTCATATCGGGCTTAGGCGATATGCTAGAAAAGTAGAGAAATTATAGCCCTACAGCCTTATCTCCTAACAATAACATATATGAGACGGAACAACAGTGGAAACATAATCGGTAATTCACTGACATCAACGAAGATGAGACGTCAATTTTAATCCCTGAGCCTTAACTCTATAGCAATCTCTGCAAGCGAAACCGTTGTGGGTGTTTGGCAAAAGAGGATTTTTCAGGTTTGACTAAAATAATTTGATTGCTTGTAGACTCTGTACTTCGAGAGCCTTTCTCAGTGCTTTGCACTATATTGGATGTGACGCTGTAAAGAAGGGAGCAGTTGTTTTCTGAAATGGAAAATCTCCAAATAATAAAATTCCTTGAGCCAAAAACGGAACTAACTTTTTTTCTTAAAATTTGAAACATACCTAATAAAAATTACTTTAGATAAAAATCCAGAATTCCTTGAAAACGCGTAGTTTTCATCACCTACCATGGTTGAAGTACAGCGGGACAAAATGCCCGGAATGGGTGAAATATCGGTAAAGATCCATAAAATGACAGTTAAAACCTGGACTAGAAAAAAAGTTCTGAAGATTGGCATAGAAGCCTAATAGGAGTGTACCCAACTTACAAATAAGGTTTCATTTTGTACAAAAACGTGCTTTGCTGAAGTAATTACTGACAAATTTCCCTGAAAATATTTATGATAATAGTCAGAAAACGACTAAAAATATACATCAGCAGCATAGTCAGTTTTCTGAACTCAAAGTTCAGTACAAAAAGTCAAAATAAGAGAACAAAACCAAGCTCAGGACCAAAGCTGTGATAGAGCAGACGAAATTGACTATTAGAGACTAAAATTTTGAAAATGTTGGCAGTTCCGCATATATCTTAGAGCATGCCTTGGAAACGACGACAATGAAAAATACACTATCGAGTTGCGAACAAAGCATAGAATGTAGCCTCTCAACAATGAAACCAAAGGAGGTACAGAAATTAAGCCAACCCCGCTATTGCAGAACTATGTACTATGTGACCTGTGAAACTGTAAGGGTACGAATCATTTGACAGCACATTGTCAGCAAAAATAAAAGACATATTTGAGCGAAGAATGCTTGGGCCAACATAAAAAGGATTAGACTGGTCAATTCTGTACAAAGAGTTGTGTGACTTTTACGATGAACCAGCAGCTAGCGAAATTTCACAATCTACAAGGGGCTGGTCTAAATGGACGACGGAAGAATTGTCAGATACATTAGGAAAGATAAGCCCCAAGGAAATCAACCAACGATGAAACAGAAGGGGAATGGACTCACTCAGTGCAAGAAGCAAATCATTACCAGACTTCCTAAAGGACACTCAATTGTACATAATATTTTGGAGGGCTAGGTCTGGATCTGGATGAAGCGCATTTAGTGACGATGAACATTGATCCGAAAACGGAAAGCATAATATTTAGACAACTTTGGATAGGATTATTTTTATATTGTTCAAGATGCGGGGTCATCCCCAGCAGATAAGTCAGAGCATATGTTATATAATTGTCAGAAATTTAGGGCGAATAAGATGAGCTTTAACGAGGCGCTGAAACCCGACCTTCTGCATATTTGGGGAAGTCGCATCAAACATCAAACTGACATAAAGGTACCTCTGCATACTGGGACCAGTAGCAAAAGAATTACATAGGTTGGGGAACTGGTATCCGTTGCCATCAAATAGTGCGAATGACGATAAGTTTAATCCCTGAAGCCTGTGAAGGAAACGTGAATTCAGCAGTACAAGTGAGAATGCAAGGATCGAGAAAGGTGACAAACGGAAAATCTACAAAAGCAATGGTAGAACTCAATTGATATGTACATGATGTGCTTTAGATGAAAGTACTAGGGGTTGCAATGCCCTAGGAAGGTGGGATTGTTAGTTCCAATTATTTGGAGACAGTATAAATTTCGTTATGGGAAAAGTCCAAGTAATCATTGAGTTTTGGAATTGAGCTGAAGAGAGGCTACTTTTGAACTAAAACAAAACATTAAATCAAAGCCTTCTGCTTGAGGCACGAGCGCAACTGCAAGTTTCTTCAAAAGTAAATCAAATCACATTTGTACATTAAAGTGAAGACTACAGAGACAAATATGTAAAAGGCGAAAGATTTATTCAACACAGAAGAGAAGCCAGAGCAAAGCAGACTCGGCATATTGATGCGACGGGTAAGCGGATGGATGACTACTGATGGTTTCAACCTTGCACTGGAAAAAAACCGAAGTAGTCATCCTGACTAAAAAAAGAATTCCGACCCTGCGTTCCATATCGTTCGGTGAGTCGATAATCGAGTCAAAATCAGCGGTAAAGTACCTCGGGTTGACTCTTGACTCAAACATGAGCTTTTCTGAGCAAATCAAAGCAGCAGCGAACAAGGATGCGGCTGGAGTTTCGCTTCAAGTAGGCTAATGGCAAACATTGGGGGTTCTACGTCTAGTAGGCGACATCTCCAGATGAGCTCAACGCAGTCTGTCCTGCTCTACGGCGCAGAGGCATGGGCTGGCACTCTTAACAAGGAGGTATATCGTAAACGTCTCGCGCAAGTACAAAGACGGGGAGCTTTACGGGTGGCGTCTGCATACCGCACTGTCTCTGAACCGGCCGTGATGGTGATCGCGGGAGTGATCCCCGTTGCCCTTCTTGCTAGGGAGCGTCAGTATATATACAAGCGCAAGGGAGATGAGCCAAGGGAGGTGGTTGTGGGGCATGGAAGTTTTCAGTCTTACCTGCACAAGATTGGAAAGGCGCGTTCTCCGGATTGTGTGTTTTGCAATGAAGTTGTGGACGACGCCCAACACAACAGCTCTATTTAAACACAGGGGATCTCTCTCCAGACAACATTGTCGAAGAGATGCTGAGGATTGCTGACAGGTGGAACCGTGTTGCCCATTACGTTCGGGCCCTTCTCGATGCAAAGAAGATAGAACTCGACCGGTGGAGGAGCCGAATGGCAGGGGATTCCTTGAACTGACAGTTCCTTTCCTCCTCTCCCCTCCCGTTGGTGAAAGGAATTCCCTGATTTGAAGGTTCCGCAAGGCGGGAGGGTTCGGGGACTAGCCGGAAGTAATGTGACAAACAGTTCCAGGCTAGCTCTCTGACGATGGGGAGGTGTTTCGTCCGACGACGTACCGAATCGGGAGTCCAACACTGTGTGCGCAAATGCATTCACCTACCCTACCCCAAAAACAAGTCGGGAAACCGGAAGCTGGACGCTTCAGGTACGAAAGGTTTTGTGTATTTCTTAGTACGTAGCACGTAATATATCCATATATTATGTGAGAGTATCCACTTTCGGGTGATATTGACATTCATAGTCTTCAATTTTCAAAAAAGCAATAAATTTGAGGTATTATATTATAACTTTATTAGTAATAGTGCGATTTCCACCAAACTTGGTAAGATCATGCTTTATATTATAGCCTATATTACTGCAAAATTGCATGGTACTAGCATGAACTTAAGGGGGGTTTCTAACCAATTACAAAAAATTGTAGTAATATACTGTTATTAACTTTATTTAAATAGATATCGGCATGGAAGGTATTTCGGAGCCCAGGCACCATATAGTGGCAGCCTCCTGATTTTTTTTCAGATTTTTCGGTTTGGTAGTTTCTGAGAATGGCCCCCTTAAAGAAGTGATCACTTTCAACCCCCGGCACTCCCCACCCTTCCAACGAATGTCAAAACTAAGATCGGCTTTGAAAAGTACTAATCGAGACCTTTAATTTGATACCCCACATGAGTATATTTGATGAAAAAAAATTTTACACTCCCCTTTTGCATGTATGGGGACCCCCCCCTTAAATTCGACGTAAAAGGATGTAATTCACTGTATGCGTGAGCGTTCACAGTTCCCACCTTTCTACCAAATTTGGTGTCAATCGCTATAACCGTCTCCGAGAAAAATGTGTGTGACGGACAGACAGACAGACAGACAGACAGACAGACGAAGGATGTGTAAACACCTTTCAGAAAGGGGAGTCTACCTCAATCGTAGACCTAACTTTTGTCAGCCCTGCACTGGCACGTGGTATGTCTTGGTGTGTCATCAACCACTACACTCACAGCGATCACCAGGCAATCTTCTTTGGGCTATGGGTGGCATAAGATCATCATGCCCGAAACCGAGGAAGATGTCAGGCTGGTCCGCTAAAGCTCTGGATGAGCAGACCTTTACGGAGGTGTGGTTAGACCAACCTAATAAAGCAGGCGCCTCTACGGAACGAGCTGTCCATGTGGCCCAATGCATCGCCAAAGCGTGTGACGCGTCCATGCCGAGGAGGTGCTCATTCCCCAGTAGAAGACCAAACTACTGGTGGAATGCTGAACTGGCCAGCCTTCGATCAGCCTGTCATCGAGCCAGAAGAGCGGCTCAAAGAGCGGTAGGCAGAATTGATCAAGGGCAAAAAGAGCGCGCCTATAAGGAAGCCCGCAAAACATTCAAACTCGCCATCCAACGGAGCAAGAGGGAATGCTTTAAGGAGCTCTGCTTAGAAGCAGACGTAAACCCGAGGGGGAGCGCCTATAGAATCGTGATGGGGCGATTCAGAGGCCGATCATCCCCGCAGATCACGTGTCCTACACTCTTGTTAGAAATCATCCAGGGGTTATTCCCTCAGCAAGAGGAGGGCGTAGACAGCTTCCAGCGACCTCTGAACGACACGGCAATACCGCCAGTCACCAGTGACGAGCTGCTGGAGATCTGCACTAGGATAGGAGATAATAAAGCTCCGGGTCTGGATGGCGTGCCGAATAAGGCCCTTAAGCTTGCCGTGAAATCCAGACCGGACATGTTCGCTGAGTTGTTCGAAGCGTGCATGTCCGAGGGGATATTTCCTACATCATGGAAACGACAGAAGTTGGTGCTACTGCCTAAGGCTGGCAAACCACCAGGTGAGCCAACCTCTTACAGACCTATTTGTCTTTTGGACACTGTGGGCAAAATGCTAGAGCGAGTCATCTATAATAGATTACTCCCGGTTGTTGAGAGCCAGGGAGGTCTCTCAGATCGGCAGTATGGGTTCCGTAAAGCCAGATCAACCATTGATGCCATCAAAATGGTTACTGGCTTGGCCGAAAATGCAATCCACGGAAGGGGCAGTACTAGCAAATACTGCATAGTGGTGACCCTGGATGTGAGAAATGCATTCAATTCGACCAATTGGAACCTAATACGGGAATCTCTGGCGAAGATTGGTGTTCCCGCTTATCTTGCAGCTATTATCAACAGCTATTTACAAGAACGGAGGCTTTGGTATGACACCGATGACGGACCCCAAGAGTATGTTGTCTCCGCGGGTGTCCCACAGGGCTCCGTACTGGGCCCACTGCTGTGGAACATCATGTACAACGATGTTCTTAATATTCCCCTTCCGGAGGAAGCCACGGTGGTGGGCTACGCCGATGATATAGCGCTGGTTGTTGTCGCAAAGCATCTCGAAGATGCTGAGTTATACTCATGCGAAGCGATCAGTGCTGTTAAGGGTTGGCTTGAGAGTTCTGGTCTGACACTTGCGGAGGAAAAAACGGAAGCGGTCCTTATCACCAAGCGCCGTAAAAGAAATTTTGCCCGTATTCAAATTGGGAATCATATCATCACTTCTAAGCCTGCGATCAAATACTTGGGAGTGATGATAGATGGGAAGCTTAGCTATAAAGCACATGTGCAGTATGTCTATGACAAAGCATCCACTGCGAGTGTGGCCCTAGCAAGAATGATGCCAAACGTGGGAGGGCCACGGCATGCTTCCAGGTTGCTTATAGCGAGGGTAGTGAGTTCGATCCTGCTCTATGCAGCTCCAGGTTGGGGAAAGGCATTGCAGGTTACATTTAACGGTAACAAACTGAGTTCAGTCTACAGAAGAACAGCCCTAAGAGTGTGCTCGGCATTCAGGACTGTCTCAGATGATGCAGCATTCGTCATTTCTGGAATGATGCCCATTGACATCTTGGCAGACGAGATGACGAATATATATAATGCGAAGTCTACCTCTCCTTTATCGCAGACGAAGAACGCCGAAAGGGAGAGATCGTTAAATAGATGGCAAGAGCGTTGGGAATGCTCGGGAAAGGGTCGGTGGACACACAGGCTCATCCCTGCCATCAAGGAGTGGTTGGAGAGACGGCACGGTGAGATTAATTATAATCTTACTCAGTTTCTCACGGGGCATGGAGGATATCGCCAGTACCTGTTCAGGTTTAAACTGGATACCTCACCCCATTGTCCAAACTGCGATGGAGTCCCAGAGGACCCAGAGCATGTATTCTTCCACTGTCCAAGGTTTGTGGAGGAAAGGAAGAGCCTAGAGGAGACTTTAGGAGAGGTGCTCGTGCCAGAGAATCTGGTGCGAAGAATGCTAACATGTCAGGAAGACTGGGATGCGATCAACTCTATGGTCGTATCTATCCAGAGCAAACTGCGAAAGGCAGAGGAGATCAGAAAAGCGCGGTTACGTACGCCGCGTAGAGACGAAAGGGGACGAAGCTAAAATGAGCTGACTCCGCCCTGTGATGTAATACCGTACGGTGGTTCCACGGGGCTTGGAGGGAGTCGGGGGTGGTTTTAGTGGGTAAGAATCCCACACGCTGGCGTGTCCAGGCCAGTGTCTTTTGAAGATTTCCACCTCCTCAAAAAAAAAAAAAAAAAAAAAAAAAAAAGACAGACAGACAGACAGACAGACAGTAAACCGATTTTAATAAGGTTTTGTGTTTACACAAAACCTTAAAAAGCAGAGAGAAATATGTAGCCAAAATATGTACATTACAAGCAATCCGTGGGTAAGAAAGCTAAACTATCTTTAACAAGAATTGGAGCAAATATTAGATTCAAACTACCACTTCATAGCAAATGATATAAAGATATAAAGCAAATCCCCATGATGATGTCGAATATATGTACCAGGAAGCCTAACCCTTCTAATTCTATCATACATATTCAAATGTATCTATTCTAGCACTTGCGCAAAAGATAACAATTGTTATTTGCTCTACTAATAGAGTCTTTGAGAGGCTAAATTTTAGCTGATTCATTCCACTCGTTCGCTGATGTTTTGGTAATTTTCCTCAACTTCCCTTTAGCGATAATTATGTTTACTAACATTTTCCAGCATACATACATATATGTTAGTACAAATGTTATGTACAGGGGTCGGATTACACACTTCCTAAAGCTTGATTGAAACATCATAAAACTTATCGTCTTTGATGTGATTTTTTCACTTATGTACATGTGTATGCATATTGATCATTCGTTCAGTTTTTATTACTATAATTTCAGTTTTTATGATTTACATTCGAGATTATTAAATGAATAATAAAATCCTATTGAATCCATTGCAAACTGAAATGATTTTATGGACGATTTGAAGGTAAATTGCTAGCTGGCTAGCAGCTGTTTCAATAAATGTCAAGATATTAGATACAATCTATACTTGCAAAAATATAATGTATACTCATAAGGACCTAGGTTGGCATACGGAAATTATTGTTTACAAATATGAATGTATGCAATTTTCCACGAAATCAGGAAAACATCTGGATTAATGCAAATCAGATATCATAAAATCGATGAATCGCTATTTACGTACTATAATTTATGATAAACGCGGATATTATGATGATACCATGTAAAAGAAAGAAAATCAACATTTATTCGACTTTCGTTCGTCTCCTGAATTAATACTTTTCTGGAAAATTCCTTTGAAATATTCATTCTTCTCTGGAAGATTTGGAAATAATAAGAAGGAAAAACAGGAGGAAATCTTGTATGGATCAAAGATCCACTGTCAGAAGACACTTAGTGGATGATAAGATATAAGTTGATTCTTCATAAAAAGCATCGTCACACTACACAAAACCTTAAAACGATATAATAGTTGATAGTAACGGCCGCAATGACCAAAGTTCCCGTCGCAAAACACAGATCTTCGATCTTGTGGTGACGTCTATCCGATGCAAGTATAAAATAATTTTGGTCTAAATAATAGATACTCTGAGGTGGAGCGGAGGTAGACGGGCAACAACCCTGTCGACTGGATCAACAAGAAGTGGCCTAGGAGAACCTTCCCGTGGTAACATCAAGAAATGGTGAATTCACATAACTTGCTGGTCCAAGGCCCTGGGCGATCAGACCCAAGTTTGCACGGGAACTCAGCCACGAAGCCTTACCAGAGGTTACCTGGTACCGTAGAAACCGGGAGTTCATATGCCTCAGGAGATTTCCTTCCTTCTCCGTGTCATAAGAAAATCGTCGCCTTAGGCCTAAACGGCGGGAACTGACGTCGAACCATCTGGAGGTAGCTGTCTAAATAATAATACCAGAAAGGTACTAACAAGGCCCAACAAATCAGAAAAATTGACTGTTTTGTCATATCAGAAAGCACTTTTTTTCCAGAGGACTCGATAATCAGGAAAAATAGGCTGGCGAGACTGTTCTATATGAAAAGATTATAAAATAAAGCAAAAAACCCAACACACACTTTAGATGAGAAACACAAACACTAGACTGATCCTAGATGTTGTATATGATTTATTTAAGGTGTTTCAATTAGATTAGTTAGCTTAGTTTAGTAAGGGAAGCCGCAGTTCCAAGCACTCAGAACTTTGTTAGGCGCATTGTACTATCCCCGGAGATCGGTTATTCAACGGCCCCTTGCGTACGGCGTTGACAGACTTTCACAAATCTACGAACATTTTCCAGACACAGAAAAAGAGCAAACTTTTCGTTGAAAAAAAACCTTACCTAGGTATCTTCGTCTGAGGTCTGAGAAGGCTGACCAACTGCATTCGAAGTGCAGGGCCATCTCTTCCTCCTGCTCACTTTGGCTGCATATGGCCGAGACCACCACTCTGATTTTTTGCATGGGGTAGTTTAAGGAGCAATGTCCACCCTCCATGACTGACCCGTCGGTCAACATTATTAAGTTTGTAATCCCAAAAGGCATGTGGCCATTTATCGACCATTATTCTCTTTTGATCATTACGACGGAGCATGTCTTCTCAAAGAAGAATCTGGAAACCATTTAATCGGCGGACATCAGAGGTACCTGATGTTTGCCAAGAAATTTCCAGATGGACGCATGACCGTATGATTAGTTGTCCTTCCCCGTGCCACTAACTTCGAGCCTATATGCGTCGTTAGCTGCTTTCCGTTTCACCTCCAAATGACTGCGAAGTAAATTTAGGATAGCTTCGAGTGCGCGGTCGGCATAGTACTCATTGCTCCGGTAATACTTTGTCAACCAAGCCTCTAAATCTGCCATAACAAGGTGTCTATAACTAGGAGCTATAACAGAGGAGAGAGAACCCTGTGGACGACCACTAAAACATCCTGCTTCAATAGACTTCTGTCCGACCAATATGTCGATCTTCCTTCATTCTACCATGATCCATCTAGGATCCACCCTGATCGACTCCATGCTGTCTTACCGCGAATGAGGCATAATTCGGCTACGCATTCGATGTCCATCAATGAGCCTAAGGCATATTCTTCATCGGATATCACCTTTTCAACTTGCAGACTTGTATCTATGGAACGAGCTAAATCCCCTTTTCACTCGTACCAGTCAAACTACTTTGCATGCCAGAGTCCAATCTTCCAGTTGAGGCCTGTATGAGATTTTAGATGTTGCCTGGAAAGTGCACTTCAAGTAAATGGTGAGCCGTTTCTTCATCGTTCTCTGTGTACCTCCCGCTCTGTAAACGTAGATAACCTAACTGCTGGCTACGTTCTTTGACAAGGATCCGTTTTAGCTTGGAGGATGCCTCAAAAGACGTGTTTTACCCATCTTTGGCATCACGAGTAGACAGCTCTCTTCGAAAGCTCCTCTCATTCTAGTTGTGATCATCTGGGTTGTTTTCTCAATTCTAGTAACGGATTTGATTCTTCTCCCAGGGATCATAAGTCAGGTGCTCAGTTCTGTTTTGTACGTCGTCTTACGTGCCCATGTCTTATGCCCATCATGAAATCAATGCGCCTGTGATCCGAGAGCATGATATCGTTTGATACTCTTTACTCTCTTACAAGGGCCGTAATGTCAAGGGATTCCACCGCACTGTCGATGATCTCTTGCTTGATCACATTGAAGAAAGTGGGTTCATTGCCCAAATTGAGGATTTGCAATTCGGTAGGAAACCAGATACTCCAATAGTCTTGATACTGTCGCGTTGATGTTGGAACTGGAATATGATGGACGTTAACATCACATCCTACTATTATTCCCATGGCCAAGTTTCAATTTCAGAATTTGAAGAAATTAGGATTGGATACATTATGGGGCTGGCTTTGCAGGGCGTCTGTCAATGACACAGACACAGGGCGTGTAAAAGCCGGGTTGATATGAGGATGGCTTGGCACTTAATGGGATTAAATGTGTATGAGACGGAAGGTGATGCTCGCTCTTGGACATATCTCCTCGCCACTGCCCTATCAAAACTTGGGCGTTTCGGTAGCTTCCGGGGTGGTCGTTGTTAACGCGATTCACGAACTTTAACTTTTGACCGGATGTTTTGGAGCATTCGCCGGACCATGAATCTGGTTGCACTTGACACAGTAATAGGATAAATGGCAATTGGTTGCTACATGACCAACATATTAGCATTTATTGCAATACCTGATATGTTTTTCGGAAAACATCAAGTAAAATGTGACCAGCCAGGGATACAGCCGGACATATTAATTGTTTTTGTCCCAGTCGTGACGAAGGGCTTAACATTGATAACGCTGGACCGTTCTTCAGCGATTTGAGCCGAGAGACAGTTTTCGGAGGGAGGGATGTAAGTGGAGAACTTATTATTATTCGCCACCAAGATTTTCTTGGCCTTGGGTCTTCGGCGGTTTTGGTAATGAATTGGTGGGAATCGTCTAACTTAATTAACCAATTATCGGGAAGAACACCAGAAATGTTCTGTTTTATTTGTTTAAAATGATTCAAAGGTTTTCCTACACCTGGAATTCTTCAAGCTACTTCCGTTCATTTCCTTTCCTGCTTCCGTCGCTGGCAGCTGTGTCTCTGGTGATTGCTTCGTTGCGTTGTGGGTGTTAGGCTGGCTTGTGGTTGGTTAAGCACGAGCTAGTGCTCCTTTTTTTGGTGCTGCTGCTTTTGCGGGAGCCTCTGCAAAGGGTGCTTGCTTTATCCTTTTTGGTTGTTCTTGTTAAGTTCCTCACATCGTTTTAGGGTTTAGATAAATAGTAAATGCCACACCCTCTCCAGGAAGTTACTGTGAAAACTTCGTTCCTTTGGCAATCTTCCAAAGTGAGTAGTCGGACGCTGCTAATAGCTGCTGCTGCTGAGGAGACCTATTTTTGGCATGTTCTTCTTATTAGGAGGTAAATAAGAAACAGCTGTTAGATCTTATCAAGTGGCTTAAGTATTGGCTTTATTTTTGTTCACAGGGGGTGGAGCGTTTTATTGTGAGAACTAATAACATCTCACTTGAAATCTCGAGAGCTTTCTTTACATCGATTTCACTTTGCTACACTATTTTTGCTGGCAAATTAATATTAATATACTTCCTAAAATTTTAACTAGTTATTTGATCCTCAACATACCAAAATTTTCACTGGGTTTTAGACATTTGGAATTTTTCATTATCACTGGAGGATGGCCCGAAGAAGATCGTAGGATACTTCAGCAAATGGCCATCTATGATCTAAGCTCTTCGTCATACCAAAATCGACCAAGTCTGACCGTTTTTGTTGAAGACCTACACCTGCACCTGAGTTGAAAAGTTGCACTTTGCACAGATCTTAATAACTCACTGTTTTCTAGCCTAAGGATAATTTTGTTAAGGGTATGTAGACGTTTTGGTGCTATTGCTTAGTCTTCATGGAACTGGATTTGGAACACTTAAAACTTTTGTCTGAAATGCTATTATAGATGTTTTTCTAGCAGCTGATAACAAAAATGATCCCGAGCAACTTGTCCAAAAATGGAATGATCGCCTCATGCAACACGGTCTCAGATTGAATCTAAACAAAATTGAATTTTTGACAACCGATCCCCATGAAACAGGAACAATCACTGTCAGCAGCAGTGATCAACCCAGAACTGAGCGATTTAAATACCTCGGGTCAAACGCTATCAGCCAATGGAGAACTGTGTTCTTAAATTGCTTCATGCATTAACGCAACCTGGATGAAATGGCGTTCCACAACTGGTGTTCTTTGTAATCGACGTATCAACGAACGCCTCAAATCGAAAAGTTACCGCAATGTTGTCTATCCAGTCGCTCTCTATGGTTCTGAGTGTTGGCCAACAATAAAAGACAATGAACGGCGTTTTGCGGTAATGGAAACGAAGATGTTACGTTGGACTAGTGGCGTGACACGTTTTGATCACATCCAAAATGAGGATATCCGCGATCGTTATGGGGTTGCGCCGATCGTGGAAAAATTGCAAGAGGCGTTTTCGCTGGTATGGTTACGCAATTCGTGCTAACAAGAATTCACTTGCAAAGATTGGTCTGAACATCGGAGTCGATGGTAAACGACCAAAAGGCAGGCCGAAATAACAATAGCTTGATACGCTGGATGAGGATTTAAAAGCCTGGAGATTGCACCCAGATAAGGTATTCGATAGAGCCAAATGGCGAAACCGATCACGACGAGCCGACCCCGCTTGTGAACGGGACAAAGGCTGAATAAAAAAAGAAGAGGTACACTATAACCCGCAACAATAAATCCTTAAGGGCGCGGTTAGACTTTCCCCTGACAGAATAATAATAATAAATACCCAAATCGACCAAATCTGGCTGTTTTTATTGAAAATGTGCACCTGAGCCGAAAAATTCCACTCTGTACAGATTTCAATAACCGACTATTATCTAGTCTAGGAAGCTAGGTATCTAGAAGTTTTGGTGCTGTTTCTTCGTCTTCATGGAACTCTGATTTGACACACTTAACCATTTTGTCTGAAATGCCATTGTAGATGGATATTTGAACTGATTTAAAAACAGTTCAGGTGCACGACGACAGAGAAGCTGAGAATATGAAATAGGGAGTGAAGGTGAGTCCAACACGAAAGGGTACTTTTTTATAGACAAGGAATTGGTGGTCAAGGGATTGGTTTTACACATGGCAAGGCAGGGTAGGTAGGTAGGTATCAGTGGTCGCTCCGAGGAGCCCAATTAGCACTTTGGTGCGCCGTTTTGATGCCACAAACTCCTAAGACCGTGACCGGGACCGGACCGGGAGCAGGGAGGCAGAGTTCAACCGGCTCGGGTCTTCAGAGCCAGCCCGTAGCATTCACGAAGGAAAGCGGCTCTCCGATCCTGCAGCTAGAAATCTCTCTGAGCTCCCCAAAGAATGGTTTACCCAGTGTCCGCAGCTTGACTCTAGCCAGAACTGGGTAATCGCAGAGAGAGTGCATGAGGATTTCCCTTGCTTCTCCGCAGCTTCGGCAATGCGAGTTGTAGGGCACGCCGAGCCTAGCGGCATGGTCTTCTATGGGCCAGTGCCCCATGCAGATCGCCGTAATCTTGAATGCATTTGCACGCGCTCCTTCCATTATGTCGCTCATAATGGACAGAAACATCCCTGATACTAATATCACCAAGTCGTCGGCATACGCCACCACCTTCACCCCGCTGCTGTCCAATGTACGTAAACTTTTGTCCATCACTATTAACCAGAGCACGGGTAAGATGGCGCCACCCTGGGGCGTGCCTCTGTTCACAGCTCTGGTCAAGTGGTTGCTAGATCCGATTGGATTATCCTGGTACTCAGCATGGATATAATCCAATGCGTGAGATACCCTTCCAATCCAATACCGGTCAAGGCTTCCTTGATGGCGTTGGTACTGACGTTGTTAAAAGCTCCTTCTATATCCAAGAAGGCAGCAAGGGTATACTGCTTGTACAGCGACCACTCAACCGTGCCAATTACCCCGTGGAGGGCGGTTTCTGTGGATTTTCCTTTGAGGTAGGCATGCTGGGACTTAGAGAAAGGCGTTCTCTCCATAATCGCCCTTAAGTGAATGTCCAGGACGCGTTCTAGGGTCTTCAGCACGAAAGAGGTCAGGCTGATTGGTTAAAACTCCTTCGCGGACTTATGACCGCGCCTGCCCGCTTTCGGTATGAAAACCACTCGTGCGTGCCTCCAGGACTACGGTACATATCCTAAAATGATGCAGCTCCGGTAAATCTCAACAAGCCACGGCACAACCCTTTCCTGCTGCTTCTGTAGCATGACTGGCATTATGCCATCTAGGCCTGGAGATTTGTATGCGGAGAAGTTGTTTACAGCCCAGCCGATCCTATCCTCGGTAATTACCGATTTGATAGTCTCGCACAGCTGGGGTTGCCGCAAACCCTCCAAGCAAGATTCTGACTCGCAGTCCTCCTTGCTGGAGGGAAAGTGCGTTTGAACCAGCAGCTCCAAGGCTTCGCTAGAAGATTCCGTCCAGGAGCCTTCCGACTTTTTAAGGAAGGATGGGCTCTTATGTTCCTTGGAAAGAATCTTACTGCACCTCGCGGATTCATTAGTGCTTTCGATGTTCTCACAATAGTCCAGCCAAGACCGCCTCTTGGCGGTATTGTGTTAAATTAGCTAATTCTTAATTCCAACCCCCATTTTCACTCCTGATGGAACATTCCTCCCTTAAATCATGTACCTACCGCCAAGACACATATCAACATTCAATTCTCATAGCATTCAAAAACCCCGTTCTTCATGTCGGCTAAGGAAAAAAATGAATAAATTCACCTAATCGATTCACACCTGTCGGCGAATGATTACCAAGTCAAATTTCGTATTCGCGAATTACACGGTTCATTGTACGAACCTCAAAAAGTAGGAACAACAAAGAACGGAAGAACAAGTAAACAATATACATTACAACATGTTCGCGGCATTGTAAACAAAAGCGCAAAATTAAAGTGAATTCTAAAGTAGCTGATGATATCCCAGATAAAAATAGCACTCCAGCAGATACAGCGGAATAAACATCAAGAAATGGCCAAATTACTCGGACCCGGTCCTCCAATCAGCACAATTGAAATTGATTTCTCTAAATATAGGAATTGGAGGATAATTATCCGAAAGTAGACAAACTAGAGTCCTCCCTTCGGCTAAGTACTTGTCTTTATGGCAAATGCCTCTGGAAATACTGTGATCATTACACCCTCAGGGAAATCAGTTCATTGATTTTCGTCATGTGTTTCGAATCAAAGACCGCTTGGCTAACAACGTCAGGAGTTGCGGCATACGAAGCAATAGGAAAGCTATTAGTGCCTCCAACACTGTAATGTCGAAGTTAGAAATATCGAGTAATTGTTTCACGTTGCAGTTAACATTACAATGTGGCGTAAACACTCAGATACCTGTAATTGCAACTTAATCGACCAACCACTCTTGCCAAACCGAAGTCGGGGAGAATTACAAGAAAGTGAAAGGTGAAACTGGGAGATTGTTTTGCGTACCTTTTAGGGGTGGATTAGCAACCCCCGATTCAGTGGAATTCTCATAAAGCTGCAGCCACAGGTGGAGTGAAGTAGAAAACAAGCTGGTTTGGGAACGAGTCAAAATTGTCTCACTTGAATTCGCATCTCAAACTTTTCACATGTCAACCGGCAAACTTGCACGATCACCGTTGCTTACTTTCACTCGATTAAGCACTCCCCACAATAGGACTAAAAACAATTACAATTATTATCAAATTTGATGGCACTGTGGATTATATCGCACCCTCTTTGCGGTGCTATCGGATACAACTATCACTAACCGTCCTACAAAAGCGAGCGATTATCAGATGCTAACGCAAACAGGTAAGACTCCGGGAGCGGATAAATGTGCATGCATATCCAAAATTGAGTAATGAAAACCAGAAAGTATGTTTATATCCGAAAAAAACTCAAGATTCCAGCCCGAATGTGTGTGTTAATGAATGGAACGCGAAGTTACGCGAGATAAAATAGCGCAGCAACTTGATTTCGCGCGAGAGTAAATGGCTAAAAAGCAAGCACGCGTACACAAAAAAGACCACCACGAACCCTCGGACTAGTACTAAACTGCACCGAAGTACCGAGGAAGCTGACTCAATACCTAAACCGTCTTAAAACCACTTATCTAGCAAAATAGCCGTAACGACAACGCCGGAAACAAAATGAAGATACTTCACTAGTTCTAGATTCATAGAATCAAGGTATACATGACACGCTCCTATTTCCCTAAGCCACCGTGAAGTTCTGGTGAACTAATTTTACTCGCAACGCGAACCGCGAAAGTATCTACTGAAGGCATTACTTCATTCGATAAAAACCCGCCGTCGACTAACTAAGTAACTTGCGGGTCTGATGTCATTAAGTTTTCGCCGACGCCGTCGTTGTCGACAACGAAGAATAAGCCACAACACAACATGCCGTGCAACAGACAAACGAAACGAACATGGCCCGCCAGCTGGATGGCTACATAGTCAGCGGCTAGCAAGCAAGCAGGCGGATCCGACCAGTAGACTAACAAACCCCACAAGCTGACCCGAAGATTCAGTCTACTAGTACCGAGCCACCGACTATATTGGGGCTACGTTCATAGTGTGAGCCATTGTGTCTGCCATCCATCTGAACCTGTCACAAGTATCTACAACGTTTTAGATACAAACGTGCCAAGGCGATGAGGAAGCTCCTTGTTCTGAGGGTTCGTCCAAGAGTTGACTGAATGACTGACTGCCTTACTGAGTTGTGTGTTAACCGGCTGACTGTTAACTTTCAGTTGTTACCTTGTCCTCGTACACATTCCCCGTCCTTATGGCAACAAATCATAAACAATAAATTTCTGACCAGTTACTTGCGTGTACGTGGGAAATGGAATACACTCTTGCAGACATCAACACTGTCACGCACAATGTATTAACATGGAGTCGAATTCAAGTAAGATACTCTCCAGTTACGAATGAAAGGACGAAAAATCATTTACCGAGAAAATAGTCGCTGCAGGATCATGACCGAATTTTCGTTTGAAATTTGGAATGGGGGGGACCACTTTTTGATAAAAGCAATCAGCTTTAGGGGCATGAAAGTCCTGGGGGGGTTTGACGTGAGTACCTGCCGTGAAGGCATAATCCCACGGTCCTCTTCGGACACAGATTGATTTTGGGACCACAATCAGAGCCCCGCCATGCAAGCACAGCGGTCCTGGTTTATACTGAGTGCAGGCTCAGCATTCATACCAATGGATGCGAGGCCTATCTAACACCTCTGCTGCAACTAAGGGCACCCGAGTTGTACAGCGCAACTCCATGCTTAAGCTCCGAGGAGCCCTGCCCGCAATGTCGTCATAAACACAATCACCATAAAACTCCCACTAGGAGGCCAGCCGCAAATAACCGGGCCGAGAACACATCCTCCAGGAATTCTCCTGGAGCATATGCTCTCAGAGAGCCATCCCGGTTCCCATGGTAGCAGATAACCTCCGGTGAGGCTTCGTGGCAGAGCCACTTCAGATAAGTCCCTTGCAGACTCGGGTCTGATCGCCCTCCTCGAGTACGTGGGGACGGAACTCCCCAACGAGTTAACTGGAATCAGCCCGAGGCGGAGAACCGCCCATCAGCTGCAAGCGAAGCAGCGTCGAGGAGCTCCCTCCTTCGTCAGAAGGCAGCACGTGCGAACGCATTAGCGCATTTAAGTGTCCCACCCAAGGCACTGGCTAACATCGAAGATACCGTTCAATACGTGAACGTCCATGTCGTCTAGATTGCGGATGTCACTGTACGCTGGACAGACACAGAGAACATGTAACCAGTCCTCCGAGTCAGCCCCCCATAAAACACAGCCCTGACTGGAGGCAAGGTTGCGCTTGAAGAGGAACTCAAAGCTACTATACCCCGTCAGGTGGAAGTCCATCTCAAGCCCAAAGTCCACGACGGAACTTCCTCTGGCAGACACATATCTGACGTAGTTATATGTGACCCGACCTTTCCCACATTCATCCCATCTAAGCTGCCACTTAGATGTTACACTCTCGTCTAACACCTTTTTGACCGCAAGCGGCCCTAGCCTTCCAACCTGATTAACACTAACTAGATCGGTTTGCAGCAAAGGTACGCCCCTCCTGATCCTGTAGGCCGTGGCACGCCGGACTACCTCCAGATCAAGAGGAGGAACACCCAACAAGACCTGCATGGCAGCTTTAGGGGCAAGTAGATCTGGGCGGGAGGGATGGACCGAAGCAATAGCTCGGGGATCGTCCTCCCTTCACTGAAGAAGGTGCTAATAGGATCCCAAGCCAAGATGGAACAGCATACGCCGAGGGCTGCGTGGTCCATGCGGAGACCTCGCTAAATGCTAGGCGATTATTGAGGAATACAACAGCAAACCCGTGGCAGACGAGCAGAAGGCTAAACCCATCTCTCTGAAATGCAATCGATCTCAAGACGAGGTCGAGGAAGATCACAAGTGAAGCAAAGTGGCCAAGAGCTCAGATGCTAAGCAATATCTGAAGAAAAGTACGCAACAACAGTCAGCTGCCGAGCCAAGAACCCCCACGAAAGCACATCATGCTGAAGGTAACGCAAATAAATCTGCAGAACTCGAAGTGCTTTTCTTCCTCCGAAAGGAAGACATCGACATCGCGCTAATACAGTAGCCTTGGGTCGGAGGCGACCGAACCATCAAAGGGGTCGAAGGCAGAAGTGGGGGCGGGGGAGAGTACGTGAATATTTTCTCGGCTTACATGGCACACGACCCACCATTGCAACAAAGAAGATAAACCTGTTGATAGGCTGCGACGCGAATGAAACGCATACGCTTTGGGGCAACTCGGAAATCAACGACAGAAATGAGCCATTCGTTGATTTTATTATTACTTCAAACCTATCGGTGTGTAACAGGGGCAGTACACCAAACTTCCATTTTCCTAGCTCGGAAAGAGGTCCTTGATATCACCCTAACAACCGACATTGGGATTCTTAGAGTGGAGAACTGGGGAGTGTCTAACCCGAGATCCTTCTCAGATCACAGTTGGATACTTTTCAGTCTAGATCTCGCGGCGGAGCTCTCCAAACCCTTCAGGAGTATCCACTGGAGAAAGTTTGGTCAAGTAATTAAAAACAAACTCTCCGGTCCCCAAATTGATAAGACTGGCGACGACCGACGAACTGGAGTCAAAGGTCGGGGCTCTGAAAAAGGCGTTTGATACCATCTTTAAAGTATCGTGTCCTAATAAGTACAGCAAGAAGACACTACCACGGTGGTGGAATGAAGATCTCTTCAGACCCAGGAAGCTGACCAGGGAAATCATAAAACGACTGTCTAAAGAAGTACAAGTCGACCATCAAAACTGCCAAGAGGCGGTCTTGGTTGCACTATTGCCATCGAAAGCACCAGCGAATCCGCGAGGCTCAGCCAAATTCTGTGCAATGACCATAAGACCTCATCCTTTCTTGAAAAGTCTGAAGGCTGCTAGACGGAATCTTCTGGTGAAACCTTGGTTCAGACGCACTTTTCCGTCCGCGAGGAAGACTGTGAATCAGAGTCTTGCTTGGATGGTTTACGGCCGCTCCAGCCGTGCAAATCAATCAAATCGGTAATTACTGTGGATTTGATCGGCTAGGCTATAAACAGCTTCTCTACATATAATACTCCGGGCCCAGACGGCATAATGCCAATCATCCTACAGAAGCAGCAGGAAAGGATTGTGCCGTGGCTTGTTGAGATTTACTGGAGTTGCATCTCTTTACTATACGTACCATAGTGCTGGAGACGCGCACGAGTGGTTTTCATACCGAAAGCGGGACAGGTACGGCCATGACTCCGCGAAGGACTTTCGAACAATCAGCCTCACCTCTTTCTTACTGAAGACCCTAGAGCGCGTCCTGGATATCAACTTAAGAACGTCAAAGGAAAATTCACGGAAGCCGCTCTCCACGAGGAATTTGAAACGTTTGAGCGATCACTGCAGTACAAGCAGTACACCTTAGCTGCCTTCTTGGATATAGAGGGAGCTTTCAACAATGTTAGTCCCAACGCCACCAAGGAACCCATGATTAATATTGGATTGAGGGATATTTTACGCATTGGATGATATCCATGCTAAGTACCAGGATAATCCGGTCGGATCTGGGAGGCAACTTGACTTGACTTAACCACTTGACCAGAGCTGTAAACAGAGCCACACCCCCCAATTTTACGAATATTGGACAGCGGTGGGGTGAAAGTAGTGGCGTATGTCGACGACTTGATGGTATTAGTGTCAGGGATGTTTCCGCCCATTATGAGCGTCACGGAAGGAGGGTTGCCTGTGGGCCTGTGAGCCGCAAGATGTCGACTCGGCATAAACTCAACCAAAACGGAACCATTGCTATTCACCACCAAGGATACCTGAATCCCACTTACCACGGCTGAATGAACAAAGATTGGTTCTTTCCTCCAACGTAAAGTATGTGGGTATAATCCTAGGTCCAAAACTAAATTGGAGATTGCACATAGAACTGAGGGTTAAGAAAGCCTGTATAGCCTTCTATGCCTGCAAGAGAACCTTTGCAGAGAAATGGGGTCTCTGGCCGGTTGGTATAGTTCTCTGGATGTACACAGATGTGGTGCGTCCAATCCTAGCAAGAAATACAATAGGATGAAACTTAATAGGATTCAAAGAACCGCGTGTGCAAGTCCTAATGGGGCTCTGCAGTCCTGCCCGGTAGATACTCTCAATGTACTCCTGCATCAGTGCATCCGAGTGATATGGTCTTCCAGGTTTCGCCAGTGCATTCCAAGCGAAAGTACTGACGATATTGGAAGTTTGTCGATGGCTGATCCGAGCCCTTAGCGTAACATAGCCATTCTGACCGACAGCCAAGCGGCCATCAAGGCCTTGTACTCAGCGATGAAATCCTCCAGGCTGGTGGGGCAGCGTAGATACGCACTGAACAGTCTGGCCGAAATGCTCAAGGTCACCCTCCTCTGGGTTCCCAGTATAGAGGAGGATGAGCGGGCTGACGGATTGGCCAGGCGAGGCTCCGTTCTGGGCAGCCCTTCGGCCGATACAGTCGATGTCTCGCTGACGACTGTCAAGAGCGGAGTCTACTCGCACTGCTTAGTAGCCGCGAGCCTTCGAAGTGGAAGGCTTACCAGCTGTGTCAAGCCAAGGAGGATTTGGCTCGCTTATAACATAGCCCGGTCACGAGAGCTCCTATGCCAAACGCGTGCAAATGCATTCAAGATTACAGCGGTCTACACGGGGACTGGCCCATAGGAGACCATGTCGCCAAGGCTAGGTATATCCTACAATTCGCATTGCCGAAGCTGCGGAAAAGAAAGAGAATCCCTCATGCACTTCCTCTGCGATTGTCCAGCTCTGGCTAGATTCAGACTGCAGACAGTGGGTAAACCATTCTTTGGGGACCTTAGAGAGATTTCTAGCTGCAGGGTGAAAGAGCTGCTTTCCTTCGTGAATGCTGCAAATCCGAGCCGGCTTACGTGCTCTCATAACAACAGTCACGGTCTTAGAAGTTTGTGGCATCAAAACATAGCACTACAGCGCTAATTGGGCTCCTCCATTCCGTTCTTTATCTTGTCACTGTACTAAAATGAATATATCAGAGTTGAGGTAAAGTGAAACTATAATAAAGATCCTGGAAAGAGTGGCCCAACCAACCAATAGATACCTCACTAACTATTGCAGCCGCGTCAAAGATTGGCGAAATATCTATAACCAGCAAGATATTCTACAAATACCGCAAAAAACTTGAGACACCAAAGGAAGAACCTTAACCTGCTCCTCAAACAACAAGCCTATTTCCAGCTCAATACGCGAGGAAGCTTCTAAACAGCAAGAAAATCAGATGGTATGGATGTTTTGGATTATGAGCACACGTTTGCAACAGAAGGGCAAGGGTAAATGAGTTCAGTTAGGCCATAAAGCGAATACCTGCAATGAAAAGGAAAGCTGCGCCCTATGCAGGGACCGTGGTGCGTCTGATGAGGACGTTGCGCACATTCCGGGCTCGGGCGGTGTCCAGTCTTCAAAGCAGAACTGGAAAGAGCTAGAACGCGGTCAACATGGTTCGTATCCTACAAATCAATATGCACTGGAGTGCAACAGGCTACGAGTTGCTAGCGCAGTTCGCTGTGGACACCAACGCTGACTTAGTACTCATCAGTGACTCACACAGACTCCAGAGGGAAACGAATTCTGGAAATGACCTCGAGAACAGGACTGGTAATTCTAAACACCGGATTCACCCCAACGTTCCGGCGCCCAGGCAAACTGATAAACCCGAAAAATCGGGGTTCTGCGGAAACCCACTTCACTTAAGGCCGAGTAGATGCACCGCATTGTACGAGCACTATTCCCTGCGCACTCCGTATGGGAGAGAGCGCCGAGGACTGTCCACTTTTGGAACAGGCAGACCTCTCTATGAAAAGTAAGAAGATCCCAGGACCCGATGGTATTCCAGCAGAGGTATACAAACTGGTATTTCAACACCGGCCAGACCTACTGCCCGGCGCATTCAACGCTTGCCTGTCAGAGGGCATTTTCCCTGCTCGTTGGAAGATGAGGCTTACGCTGATCAGCAAAGGGAAAGGCGACCCCGAGTTGCCGTATTCATACCGCCTAGTTTGTATGCTTGACACTGCTGGAAAAGAGCTCGAAAAGCTCATCAGAAGTAGACTCGTTGAAGCGATACGCACTTCTGGAGACTTATCTCCACTGCAGTTCGGTTTTAGGTCCACAGTTGATGCTGTCATGCAAGTCGTGGATGCCGTTCGACGAGCAGAGGCACATAACCGCCGAACTCGTCGGGTGGTGCTCCTCGTAACGCTTGACATCAGAAACGCCTTTAATTCCGTAAGATGGAAAGACACTCTAGGCACACTAGACAATACTTTCCACGTGCGGAGCTATCTCTTACGGATATTGAGGGACTATCTGAGGAACCACTCCCTGCTCTATGAAACACTAGAGGGTCAGAGAAAGATGGAGGTCACGCCGGGGGTAGCACAAGGATCCATCCTGGGGCTGGACCTCTGGAAGGCTACCTATGATAGTCTACTTAAACTCAACATGTCAGAAGAGTCGCGTCTGGTCAGTTATGTAGATGATGTCGCGACGCTTGTTTCTGGATGCACTGTCGAACAGGCGCAAAGCAGACTCAGCATATTGACGCGAAGAGAAAGCGGATGGATGACTACTCATAATTTCAACCTTGCACTGGGAAAAACCGAAGTAGCCATGTTGACCAAAAAGAGAATTCCGACGATGCGTCCCATATCGTTCGGCGGTAAAGTACTATTGACTCAAGGGTGAGCTTTTTTGAGCAAATCAAATGAGAAACGAACAAGACTGCAGCTGGAGTTTCGGCGTTAAGTAGGCTAATGCGGACTTAAAACTCCTAAATCCCTAAACAAAAATTGAATATGGCAATTAATTCAAAACCAATAGATGTGAACTTTATTTCCACGAAAATCGATCCTTGAAGCTCCGGGGTGGTATAAGGTCATCTATTTAACGTGATGTTTTTTCTTTAAAAGATTTTTTTTAGTTTTTATTAATCCTTATTCTGAAAGGTAAGATACGAGTATTCTGCATACCAAAGCTTCAAATTATAACCAACCTTCATTATTCCCGATAACGCAACATACTAAGTGTAGACAATCACATATCCCAGCATGTATTTTCAAGGCACTCAATACCCCAGCTACCGAATTAATTGATCAGATTCATTTCATTATACAAAGTTAATCTACAAACAGTCCCAAAGCTCGCGGGTAATGCCGCCATGAGTTTGGCTGCTACCGAAGGTATTCACTCGCTTCGTATCTCCAGCACTTTCATTTCTCTGTCTCACTTGAAGCTGTTGCTTTTGGACTTATCCAAATCAGATACTTGTTGTTTTGGGTACGATATATCCATGACGAAACTCTATGTTATGTAAAGACAGGCAGGCACTGATGACGACAGTCCAACTCCAGTTTGTATACAATCTGGTCCGAATCCATTACAGCTGTTAATTGGGAATCATTGATAAAGATGGTCCCCAGAAGGTACTTGAAGTGATATGGTGGAATTGAGAGATTGAGATAGCCAGGACTGGAATCGGTTATTAATAAAAAAGATGCAGTTTGGGGCGGTGCTCTTTACTGGGCAAGTTTGTGGCCATGAATCGCTTTTTGTTGGTATCTAGTTATGATATCATTTTCATTCTAGAAAAGAAATCGTTCCAAATTATTCATAGTGAATGTTTGATATCACCATCGACTAGTGTGATATCACCGGGCGTGACGAATGTGACTTTAACAATTTGAAATTCTTCTTACAACTAAAAGTTCGAAATTAGACCCCATTAAAAAAGTTGCCTCCACATTTCTGCGAAACAATTTTTCCCACTATCCACTTGACCGATTTTTTCCATAAAATTTTTTGCTACAAAGCCCCATCCATAAAAAGATTCTCCAGTCATTTTCCACGCAGCAATTTTCGCTATTGTAGCTACTTTGGTGCGCACGCACTCGAATCCCAAGCTATTTGGCCCTGGCAATATGGATTTTGGAGCGGCAACTATTTAAGCTGCAAATTGCCTCAAAGACCTTGTTGTGGGCTCTTGGGGGCCTGATCTTCTATCTTGATATCATTTCGTAAATTCGAAACACCGCGGACGTTGTAAAACAAAAAGTATGCGCTCAAAGCAAGATATGGTTGTAGTGGGATTTCCCAAACGCATTAGTGTTCAGTTACTTCCGCAACTATGTGGGGCTGATATCTGGCCATGTCTATTTTTGGAAGACTTTCGGCAAGAAATGAAAATTTTAATGAATTAGTGGGTAAACAGAGGGACTACATTAAGCCGGAGGTGGCGAAAGATAGTTCAGACGATGGCAAATAAAAAACAATGAAAATTAATTAAAGTGTGAAAGATACACATGTAAATATTGTGTACCAAAAACGACAAATTAGGAACTGACGTATCAAACTTCTTGCAGCGCTTTTCTATTGAAAAAAAAAGAGGTGAACAGCTTAAGCACAAAGTGCCGAATTCCTGTTCCAGACAGACTACCGGGTAAAACAACCCCCGGATGCGTCTAGGACCCGAACCCGAAACCGTTTGACACATTACTCAGCCTAGGCCTATTCAGTGTAGGAGCAAAACACCGTGGTTCAAGAGGCTACATTGACATCCCCCCTATCCACCTCCCTCTTTTTCGTCTTACGAATCTCCTGAGTGTAACGTATCACTTGGCTCCAGATGTCCTCGCTATGCAGCATAGCCTCAATTATGGTGCCCGGAGACATTTGACACCCTTCCATCGAAAGGTGATGGTCATCCCATGATTTAATTATGTGCAGGTAAAATTGAAAATACGCGTGTTCGCTAAGGAACTTGGTTAGGTAATAGTCAATTTCACCGTGCTTTCGATTGAACCACGGCTATACATATTTGATGGGATACGCGGTTCATCTACCCTTCGATTCTCTCTCACAAGATTGCCGCCATGCGCAGAGAGTACGGGCTTCACAAGCGACGGCTTCCTAAACGTACATAAACCTCCGCTTAGCTGCATGGAGAGCGATCGGAACAACTCTCGTTATCACCATTACTGCTAACTCAGAGAGGGTACAATAAACGGACACACTTCGCAAAGCCCTTCGACGATGTAATTGCGGTAGGCTTTTCCAATACGTCTCCATACTATAAGGACGGACTGAACCGAACTCAGCAATAATCGACGCCGACCTCCGAAATTAGAGATAAAATATTCCAGCCACAGCCTTTTCTATGGTGTTCTGAATTTACTCGGAAAAGCTCATCCTTGTATCTATCATGATGCCAAGGTATTTCAGCGTCGACTTCGACAAGACTATGGTTTCACCAACCTGAATACGAAGGACTGTTGGAACCCTTTCCTACGGTTTTCTCTAGATCCAAGGAGAATCCATATTCAACCATCCATCTGCTAACTCGCCGCATCATCATTTCCAGTATGTGCTGAGCTTGCTCAACCGTACGTGTCGTAACCAGTGTAGCAACATCGTCCTTGTATCCGCCCAGATGCAATTCTTCAGGCATTTCGAGTCACAGAAGACTATCGTATAAGGCGTTCCAAAAGCCCTGCCCAAGAAAGATCGGTGTAGCCTTCATTTGGCGCTGTCCTCCCCGGGTCCCTTAGAGCAGGGCACCGTCCTTTAAATAGTCTCTCAATATCCGCATTAGGTAGCCTGGAGTGTGAAAACGAGTTTGCAGTGCCTTAAGCATGTGGCACCACTCCGCAGCATTGAAGGCGTTTGTTACGAACACCACTCGTCGACAGTGGCGACTGTGTTCCTCAGTTTGTTTCCCCACTTAAACCACTTCCTCAATCACATCAATTGTTGATTGTCCCGTTCTAAATCCATATTGTGTTGTTAAATAGTTACCCGCAGCACGTATTGCATCTGTCAGTCTCTACTTGGTCAGGGTCGCCTTTGCCCTTATTTATCAGCACAAGCCTCGCAACCTCCCAGGGTGAGTGAAAAACGCCCGCTGTTAAACACGCGTTGAATGCGCTAACTAGCAAGTTCGACTTCCAGTCATTCGGTCCTAGCGCTTTTCTGTACTTCAAGAACAAGGCCGCCTACTCTAGTTCCTTTACAGTGAAGAGTAGACATTCCTCAGTTCTCAATCTGTTATCGTTAGCGTCACAGGAAAAATAACCTGGACGATTTCTCCCATCTTCACTGCTTCCATGGGACAAGGCGATCAAAGGGCCCGAGCTTATACGCTGCCCTGTGAAAATCGGCTTAAGAATACCCTCAAAGTCTTCCCTACTTGTCGCGAGAAGCGACTAAAAGGGATAAAAATTTGTGGGCTATCAACCTGCAAATTTTGAAACTTTATTGCTACTGAAACGTCAACAACGCCACGGATAGGGAATGACCTCACGGGTATGACCTTTGACTATAACTGATTAACTGTTCCCAGCGGCGACCTTTCTGCCTGTTGATTTCGTAGCGGTGTTCTTTTTCCCCTGTCTTATATTAACGGATATAAGAATTACCTCATCTTGACCTCTTGCACGCAAAGCATCCCGCCGAAATCTGAGGCTGTTCCTTCGTAGACTCTCAGCCGTTCGTCAGTACAGAGGTAATATCGCGAGACGAAGTTTCTTTTGAGGCGCCGATGCATTGCAAACTGCAGTGGTAAGGCTCAGTTCTTCTCTCCGCGCCTGGGTCTTGTCGCTCATTTCGCTCATTTACCCCTCGTGAGAGAGTTTTGACAAATTTTCCAACGTCGATTTCCCCGATGTTCCACCCGGTAGGTGTTTGCCAGACGACAATTCATTGAAAGGAGCCATTTGTCACTTCGAACGAAATGTACTGATGATCACTGGCCGTGAAATCTTCTAGTACCTTGCATCGTTGGACCGCTGACACTAAAGACTCCGTAGCAAAGGTCACATCAAGGACAGTGGCTTTGCAACCAGGACGTCGGAATGTCGGGAGTGCTACTGATATTTAGAACAATAAGTCCTGTTTTAATAGCCATCTCCAAAATATGTGTACCTCCAGAATCTGGTTGCGGCATTCCCCATTCGAGGGTTTTGACGTTAAAGTCTCCTCCGAATAAACAAACCCATCCCCTCAACCATGGACCCTCACTCGCACCATAACCGTATCTCGCCCCAAATGGCAGCAGTACCAGATATATCGAAATTACTGCTCGCTGAGAAGCAATAATTCAACTCTTCTTTCTTGCAATATCTGCCCTATCAGGTGACAATTAGTCGCACTCTGCATGCTTGCTTGCAGGATATGGATCATGGTGCTTGGGTTTTCGCTTTTTGTAATTCTTCTTCACCACGACCCGGAACTGAGAATATGAGCCACATCTCACTACAGACCACGGTACTTGCAAAGGACACCGCATTTAAATAAAAAACCTGGAAGTCTATTCCGGTGCTGTCTTCTTCAGGATTTTATCCGTTCATAAGCGGAGTCGGCTCGTCTTGATCGATTACACAGTTTAGCTCTCTCAGATCTGCATGCGGCGTATCAAGCCAAAATTGTTTCGGCCAGCCTTTCAGATCAATCTTGGCAAGTGAGTTTCCATCCGCGCGAATTGCGTGACCATACCATGGAAGACATCTCTCTCGCAATTTTTTCAAAGTCGATACAATCCCATATCGATCACGAATATACTTCATTTAGTGAGGCGCGCCGATCACTGTCTTTTATAGTTAGCCAACATTCAGAACCATAGAGGGCGACAGGACGGACGACAGGGCGGTAAATTTTAGATTTTAAGCGTTCATTGATACGTCGATCACAAAGAACACCAGTTGTGGAACGCCACTTCTTCCAGGTTGTGGAGCCATTTCCTAATGTAGTTTTCCTAATAGCATTGACCCAAGATATATAAATCGCTCAGTCCTAGGCACGCCACTACGACGGACAGTGATAGTGTCTCCAAAAACAAGAACTAACGGTGTTCCCAGGGCAGAGGTGAGACAGCGTCTGATGAGTTGCCTCTGCCCTGGACGAAACCCTTAGTCCTTGTTTTTAAATGCTTGGATACTATGCCCCAAACCAGGGGTTCGTGGACCAAAAAACGTCGGAGTAAGTTGCTCTCCATTTGGTCCGGTCCAAAATCTAGTGGATATGAACTTAGGATCCCTCATATCCTAAACAATGATAGTGCCTATTCCATGAGGACCGACCGATAAAAACTCTGTTTTATTCAGATTAAATCTGGGAATGTGCCGCCTCATGCATGCGTTCCATTTTTGGCCAAGTTGCCCGAGATCAGCTGGGTAAAGTAGTGTATAGGGCGCTGAACGTTGGATGTCCCGTGTGGCAATGTTCACAACAAGAACAAAGCGGAGTGATGGGAGGGCGCTTCCTTGATGAACATCGACAGAGACACGACGCGGGTGTAATATGCCCGCCAAACTTTGAACTTGACTTTTCGGATAGTGGTAGAGCTATTTAACCCAGCATACGAGTTCTTCTGGTATTAGGTTTTGCTGCAGTGACACTAAATGAAACTAAGGATAACAGACGGTACTGATACCATCCAACGGGAACAAGGCTTGAAAATCTTGAATCTGTGGAGCTGACTTTAACTTCATGTGCGCTACGACAAACTGAGGAAGGCAAAATCTACTTCCCGAAATGCAACCAACAAAGCTTTTTTTCTTTTGGCGTTAAAGCCTGCCTTCCAAATTCACTTTAGAAACGGCTAATTGGTGGCTGAAGAACACATTTATTTTCGCGGTATATTCTTTACGATCCTAAATTCGATGAAGTTAGTTAGGTCTTCAGGAAGTCCTTGGCCATAAATTGGTTGTCCTGTGCGAATGAAGTCAATGTGTATCGCAGTCGCAACAAAAAACTCGGCACGACTGGTTCGAGGACGAATGAAAGCTAGCAACGGAACAGAATGATGCTGCATACCGAACAATTCTCAAAGAACGATGCGACCACGCGCAGAGATCAATTATAAACCCCGTCGAGTGGAAAAGCGACTTGGCAGACAGAAAAAGGAGGGGGAAGCTCTATAAAACTGCGAGAAGTACAGGAAGCAACCGCGCCAAGCATGGAGGTTTTACAAATAAACCAGCAGGATGAACCCTTATACACCTCGATGCTTAGCCTGCCGATAAAAATGGGGTAATCCGCAATTCCTCGGCTTAAAAATCATAAGTCGCCAGACGCTGATGGTTTCAACCGAACTGGTTAAATACGGAGACGATAAACTACTGGGAAACTGGGAAGAACGACCCGAGACAGACAAATTGCCTTCATCCAGATGGAACAGGCGGCGATTGGTGCGAGATCTTGGGCTGCACATCAATAAAGGCAAGACAAAATATATAGTGGCAACGTCAACACCAAAAACCAACCAACCGACAACATCAAACGGGGAGAATAAAGATAGGAAACTACAACTTTGAGACCGTTGATAGTTGTCCCTATCTAGGGGCAAAAATGACAACCAATAACAGCTGACGATGAAATTCACGCACGGTTGTTGGCTGCCAACAGAGCCTATTTCAGCTTACAAAAACTGTTTCGCTCGAAACGTTTCACCATAGGGTCAAAGCTGTTACTGTACAAGACAATGATCTTGCCAGCCCATAGGATAATCCAGCCCGAAAAGTCTGTAAGGGCAATATCTATGGTAGAAAAAGAAAACGAGGCAGACCCTGTCTGAGATGGAATGACGGCATACGCCAGGACGACAGGCAGCTTTTAGGGATATCGAATTGGTGGGCCTCGACCAAAACCGGGATGTCTGGAGTTCCTTATTAAGGCAGGCCTAGGCCGGATACCGATTGCTGCGCCGTTTATGATGATAATACAAAAAAGAGAGATGTCACGCAATGCAGCAATTGTAGTGGTATCACATTGCTGAGTACCATCTAGGCCGAATAATACCACACTCCCAAAACATCATCAGCTCATACAAAAGAGGCTTCACTGCAAGGGATTGGAAAACTGTTGGAATTTAGCCATCAGTTGCGGCATCTGTTTATCGACTTCAAGACCGCCTATAATAGTATAGCCAAGGTGTATACGGCCAGGAAAGAATTCGGTTTCGCCACTAAATTAATAAGAGTAACTGAGCTGACCCTGACTAATGTGCAGAACCTGATAAAAACAACAAAATCACTCTCGAAACCATTTACCATCTAGACACTCCCAGGCAAGAGAATACCCTATCATGCACCCTTTTTAAGCCAACCCTGGAAAAGTGGTCAGCGAAGCCGATGTGAATGCGACAGGCAAGAAACCAGCTGTGAACGGACTTTTTTAAAAACGCAAAAATTTTCGCAGATCAACGATAAACCCGAGGTGATACCATCGTGCCTTATTTAACATTCACTGGAGCAGATACAAGGCGGTTGTGCATATCATCTGCGAATGTCTAGCCTTAGCCTGGGCAAGAAGACAAAATCATTTTTTGCGAACGTTGTCATCCTAACGATACCTTGGATCTGTGGAAGAAGAAACTACTTATATAAGACCACCTAAGAGCGGATGGAATTATCACTTTCGGATTCGGCGAAAGGCGGTAACCACTTCTTAAATTTTCGAACTTACCATTAAAACAAACTACCTCATTCAGCATAATCGTTGTATGGTTATTCACTCTTTATTAAAATATTGGGTTCGCAAAGAAATATCTGCGGGTTTTTCTAAATGAAGCGAAGTATGGAGCGCTACTCGATAGAACATAGCCTATTTTTCAAATAAATATCTTTCAGCCGATTTACGGATTCCCTGTTTGAAGAAGTCCACTTCTTTTGAGGTGACCCAATAAGTAAGCCAATTTTCGATATTTTCACTAGAACTGAACTGCTTGTCTGCAAGGGCTAACTCCATTGATCGTGAAGTGGTAATCTGAAGGAGATATGTCTGGTGATAACGGCGGGTAGGGTATGACTTCCCAATCCTGCGTTTCTAAGTAGGTTTTAACAACAGGAGGGATCTGGCGTTGTCATTTGAATTATTAGGTTGTTGTCTGTTCACCCATTCTGGACGGTTTTCTTGAATAGCTCGTTTCAAACGCATTTCGTCTGTAGGCATCGCCAGTAATAGGTTTACCTGTTTCCAGCAACTCGTAACACACCACACCCTACCAGGGTACCAGATACAAAATATAACCTTAATACAATGAGTACCTCGGTTTGGCTGCGATGAAAAGATAATGATTCCTGGAAATGATGTTTTACTTCTATACACATCAGACCAATATCAAATACTACATTTGACAGCCTGTCAAAAATACTAGTACACAAGTGCTGTCAAAGTGTTTACCAATGAAACCACTACTAATTATGACATCAACTGGCAAGTCATGTGTGTACTTTAAACAAATAAAGAAATCATGTTTCTTTATGAAGATAGCCGAGTAACAGCTGTCAAACTAAAGGATGGTCGATAAATCCGCAATTACTTTCCTACCAACCCATCATAATATGATTAGAATAGCGCTTCGGTAAGCACATGCATTCCAATCTCGAGCAATCAATTTAAATTTGCCTCTCCTTTGGTCACTTTTCTTCATGCTCATTTACACTCCAACACCGCAAATATCGTCTCCATCTAAAATCTACATCTTACGATTCAAAAATTCCTTCACATAAACCAGGTTGGCGCAACCGCACTATCATGCGCGTAAGTATTAAGACAATGAGGTCACTGTGTTTTCTGCAAACAATCCACCAGTATCTTGTCCGACTTGTACAGCTGACTATGCTAGTCTACGGACTACGGACTAAAATAATTTATTATGATGAGCTCTTCTGGGTGTTTTCTAGTCTTTTGTTGTCTTAAGATCGTTGACATTTTGTTGTTGCTACTCATATGACGGCACCGGTAAAACATCTATTATAGATATGCACATTTTCATGCAAATGTGGAGACCCAGGTAGTGAAAACATGAATATTGACAAAAGCGAAACAGAAATGGGCAGACATGAAAGCAAAAATTGAGAGGTAGAGACTGCAAACAAAGTGAATTGTCAACCTCAGATAGGGGGGCTACCAAATGAATACACCTTTTTCCAGCTTTCAGTACATGGAAATTTGTTTCTGAATCACCGTTTGTAAAATAGGAAATGGAGCATGAAAATCTTATCGCTTCCTGGGAAATTTTCTCTTATGATGAATTTTGAGTATTGGTTCAATGGTTAATTGTTTAGTCACATTTTGTGATACAATAAATACTTCCGATACTTGTTTTCAAAAAATCGCGACTTGTTTATTATTTCCGGTGGCTATATCGAGCCGTGATTGCAGAAGGAAGTTTGCAGCTGATATCGAGAACATTTTCATCATAAATGCTTGCCTATGAAAGACCATTGAAGACGCAACGTTTCATAATGTACACTCATATCTTTTCCCAAGAAGCCCTAAGGAAGCTTTTTTGAAAACCGCGGCCAAATGAAGGGATGATACTTCAGAATTGTAGGGCAATCATCCCTTCATCATGTACTTGCCATCCCACCAGAAGCCAGTCAAACGGGTCCTGGGAGAATTCGATTTCACGTACTTCTCCCAGGAAATTGCATCGCCTAGACGTCACGGATGCCGGAAATGTCCGCTCGTATGAGACAAGCTTCTTCAGACGTAATGCAAAATCCCTATACCTCTTGCTAGATACCTTCCAGCCAAAGTTCCAACAGTCAAAGCTAAGGCGATGATCCTAGACCTAGTAAAGTTGGAAAAATTATGGTACTATAAAGTCATGCAGTGCCGCAACTGTCAACACATAAAGCATGCAGCATCTAATGACAATTTGGTTTAGCGTTGAAGTAAGTGCAACGCTCCCACGCGGTGCGGAGGAGGCGAAAGTCCACATAAAAAAGAGGAAAACCTGAGTCGCATTACCTGCAGCTCCAAAAGCACATCAGACAAGTCACTGCAGTGTCCCGTTCTTCTTCAGGTTCATGCGTGCCACACTCAACCACCACAACCCACCTATCAAACCTAAGGACTAAGACCCAAACCCCCCAAAATAATCAACCTTTCCATAAATCAACCTCAATCACCCATCCAAGCTTCCAGGAACACCGTGCGCTCCTAGAACGCATTTACCTTAGACAATCAAATACAACCCCCCACTTAGGCGTGCAACTCAACCCCTTCCTCCCTACCATCCAATTCCCTACCCACACCTACGGAGAAAAGGCTAGCCTTCTCTGACTTTTAACGTAGTATTGTTCAACGTCAACTCAGTCCTAAGTAGACACAAGGGCAATAAACCACTTATCTTCCTTAATACACACCTACGAAACATTTTCGTCCTGAATGAAACCAACTGAATTCAACGCCCAAATTGTCCATCTTAAACTGTATCACATTCCGCGCGAAGGAACCACTTACTTAGTAGCAAATCCTGTGAATGCTAACTACAGACTGGCAGATAAACTGTCGGCTATCAACCTCCATCCGTCCCATCCCCTGAACAGATTGACGAAGCTGTCAAGAAATTAACGAAAGCAACTCAGGCAATATGCAACCGACAGACCTCTGAACTGGAATAATCAGTGCGTTTTCGTGGTATTTCTAGCAAAGAGTCCGTAGGAAATAAAATTTTACACCGTCTCCGGCAACGGAAAGATACAATCCTTTCTTGATGCAACTCATATGGTCCCAAATCCAGTCGCTTTATACAGAACACTACACCGTCAAGCATTCAGCTATCTCTCTTAGCCACCAGACTTCTAGCCAACTCCGACACATAACACCCCCGCGTAGCTAAACGGCGGGTAGCTAACGTGTTCCAACCCCCTCCCTTCTCTATGCAATCAGATCTAATATGCCTTCCTAAAATCCCATCACACCACTCTCCACATATCCGACCCAACTAACAAAACGACTGTCCGTCAACATAACAAAACCAACGATCCTGAATTTTTACACTTTTGCCGATCTCGCCCCCCGAAGTGACGCTGCTACATTGCTTTCCTACCCCAGGCATTCGAATCCTTCACCCTTTACCGTTATAATAAAAACTCAACTGACTCAGATCAAATCCCAAATACTATCCTCCAAAAAGTGTCAAGTGTCAAAATCATGACACCTAGAAAAACATAGATATCAAATTGAGTCTTAAACAAGTCAGAATACCGGAAGCTGCACCCTTCGGGTATAAAGATTATCAAAATGCGAAGAAAAGCAGCAATCCCGAAGATGGCTGATCTGGCACAGCGCAAGGTGGAATTAGAATGTACCGAGCCCATAAGTCAGAATTGGCGTGTATGGAATCATAACCCTCCTAGGGCCAGCCATTTTGGGGGGCAGCCGCTGGGGCGGAAAGCAATACGTCAAACCAACCTCTTCTTCCATATCTAACCTATCTAACGAGGAATTTTATACGACCATACGTGCTTCAGCGGTCAAAGGGTAGTATAGGTACCAGGGCGAAACGTAGATTGGTACCCAAGATGGAGCATAAAACCTGGGAAACGCCTGCTGAACCAACACCAACAGCTCTACCACCAAACCCTATCTCCACCTCCACGTGGTGACCGCTGGGAGCTCTTTCTTAACGAGAAGCTGCAGACGGAGAAGGATGAAGGCGAGTCTCCCGCGCCTAAAAACGAGACAAATTGTACCAACTGGTCCTCCAGATTGGGTGTTGGGTAGAGCTGATAACCCTACATAGAAAACCCAAGTAACGAAGCGACAGAATAACACTTTGCGCATTTTCTCATGGAACGGGCGCTCCCTATACAGACCGAATGTTGCTCAGCAGCTAGCGGATACCCTATCCCAAATAATGCTGATGTAACAGTGTTGCAAGAGATACCGGTTTCCTAGAGAGAAGCCACTACACCATACATTATAGTGACCACCCAGTAAACCATGTCCTCGGAGTAAGTTTCCTAGTCGGCCAAAAAATGAAATCTGCTGTTATTGGCTTTGAAACCCTAAGCGAAAGCCTATGCACTCTGCGTTAACGTGGTCAATTCAGAAATATAAGCCTCATTAACGTTCACGCCCATACAGAGGAGACTGCAGAGTCGGAGCACATCTATGAGGCAGTAGAGCGGAACCTCGAAGCCTATCCCAAGTATGATTATAACAACCATACTTGGAAATTTTAACAGTCAGGGACGGAACCCTTATTCAGGCGATACATCGCCTCCCATAGCTTACATAAGAACACCAATGATAACGAACTGCGGATTATTCATCATCATCAACAACGGCGCAACAACCGATATCCGGTCTAGGCCTGCCTTAATAAGGAACTCCAGACATCCCGCTTTTGCGCCGAGGTCCACCAATTCGATATCCCTAAAAGCTGTCTGACGTGCTAGCCTACGCCATCGCTCCATCTTAGGCAGGGTCTGCTTCGTCTTCTTTTTCTACCATAGATATTACCCTTATACACTTTCCGGGCTGGATCATCCCCATCCATACGGATTAAGTGATCCGCCCACCGCAACCTGTTGAGCCGGATTTTATCCACAACCGGACGGTCATGGTATCGCTCATAGATTTCGTCGTTATGTAGGCTACGGAATCGTCCATCCTCATGTAGGAGGCCAAAAATTCTTCAGAGGATTCTTCTCTCGAACGCGGCCAAGAGTTCGCAATTCTTCTTGCTAAGAACCCAAGTCTCCGAGGAATACATGAGGACTGGCAAGATCATTGTCTTGTACAGTAAGAGCTTTGACCCTATGGTGAGACGTTTCGAGCGGAACAATTTTTCCAAGCTGAAATAGGCTCTGTTGGCTGCCAACAACCGTGCTAAGCAAATTTTTATCCCTACCTCAATCGCATCAAAACAGTCGTGTCAATCATTACCGGGTTCTCGATTCATCGGTATCCACATTTCATCGCTTAAATCCCCACTCATATATTGACCTTTTCCTCGTGAGTATCACCGGACCGGGCATTCTAACAGTTCCTGGCCTGAACGACCACGATGGTGTAGTAGTCAATGCCAACACCTCTGAATGCCTCTTCAAAACCCAAGCCAAATTCCCTTCTTGCAGGCGGCTGAAACTGACAATATACGCTACAACAAAGAAATCAACGAGAACCTCCAGAAGATTCTGGACAAACCGCAAGACCATCACGAGTGCTGCAACCTGTAGAAACATCCACGACGCATTTTTACTTGAAATCTTTGCAGCCCGCGTTCGCGACTCACAGCGTGTCGAAGTAGTAATTTTCGAAAAAAGTCCACGGACCAGAAAGTCGGTGGCAGGTCGCGAGCTCATTCACGGTCCGCCATCCGAAAAGGCCGATTAGGTAGCAGGTCGTCTGGACAACCTACGGACCCAGGCTTATGTTGGTACCATCGTAGATTCGGGGATAAAGCTACAAAAAACTAGGCCCGCGGGAGGTCCTGGCGAAAGCCATCCAGAACACTGCGCCACGTCGCCTCACGATCTACGACCTTCTCAGCAGGAGTAGCTACCTTGTGGATACCGGCTCAGAGGCTTCGGTTCTTCCCGTGCCCCGGCACCACCGATTAATACCACAAAATTTGAAACTCACAGCAGCGAACTCTTCACAAATAAATATCTACGGGTACAGGCGAGTGAACGATTTGGTTCATCCTAGCGGATGTCGTCTTCCCCATTTTAGGCGCAGACTTCTTGTGTCACTATGGGTTGCTAGTGGACCTGCAGAATAGGTGACTTATGGACCGCACAACAAGCCTCATTTCATCTCGACCCACTCAAATAACAGCCTTTCCTTATTTTAGGAGGACATAACCGACGCTCTTGTTCAGGCACTCCTCCAAAAGTTCAGCCAGATTGCTGAGGAACGTAGTCTCTCGAAACCAGTGAAGCACGATGTTCTGCACTATATCAACCCCACTGATTCCCCTATCTTCTCGAAGGTGCGTCCCCTACCACCCCAAAAGTTGGCTATAGCACGGAAAGAATTCGAACAACTAATTCAACAAAGTATCTACCGACCTTCAGACTGCTGCTGGTCATCACCACTCCATATGGTTCCTAAGCAAAATGGCGAATGGCGCCCCTGCGGGGACTACCGAAGGCTAAACGCCCAGACCATTCCAGACCGATACCCCATACCACTCATCCACGACTTTGCGCACCATCTCGCAAACTGACGCATCTTTTCGACCTTGCCCTTAGCCAAGGCCTATCATCAAATCTCAGTAGCTCCCGAAGATATACCAAAGATGGCAATATGGACACCCTTTGCACTCTTCGAGTTCACGCAGATAACTGTGCAACACAGCGCAAACCTTTCAAAGGTGTATCCACTCGATCTTGCGAAACCTTGATTTCTGTTTCGTATACCTGGATGATGTTCTGGTCGCTTCTTCCTCAGAGTCTGAGCATTTGGCCCATATCGACTGCATTTTCCGACGTCTCCCTGAGGCCGGAAGTGTACGCTAACGAAACCATTAGCGCCATAAAAGCGTGGCTGGAGATGGTTCAGCTTCACCTTGTGGAACAAAAAACGGAGGCGGTCTTCATTAGCAATCGTAGGAAGAGGAACACGGTTAATATTCATGTTGGTGGTCACATCATCGTTTCAAAACCGGTTATCAAAGAGAGAGAGGTGAGATGGGGTGATGATTGACGCTAAAATCAATTTCAAGGGACATCTGGACTATGCTGGTGAGAAAGCGGCAAATACCAGCGTATCATTAGAGCGGATGATGCCTAACATTGGAGGCCCAAGATACAGTCGCAGATTACTTGTGGCCGGAGTGGTTCGCTCCACACTATTATACGCGGCACCAGTTTGAGAGGAAGCACTAGTGTGTGAGAGTAAACAGAGAAAGATAAATATGACTTACCGCTTAGTGGCGCTAAGGGTGTGCAGCGTCTTCAGAACAATATCAGGAGAGGCAGCGTGTGTTATTGCGGGAATGATCCCGATAGACATTCTGGCAAATGAGACACGGTTCCTGTACGAGAAAAGGAAAATGGATCCTTCTGAAAAGCGTGCAGAATACCGAAAGGCGGCAAGGCGGGAGTCGCTGGAGAAGTGGCAGCAACGGTGGGATGACTCGCAAAGAGGTCGCTGGGCCCACACGCCGAGATTAGCTACCACCTGTCACCATCAATTCCTGTCAGGGCATAGTGGTTACAGGAAGTATATGCACCAATTTAGTCTGGATGATTCTCCCTTTTGTCCTGAATGTGGTTGCACACCTGAGGACCCGGAGCATGTTATGTTCCACTGTCCACGATTTTGCTCAGAGAGGAGGAGTCTGGAAGACTCCATGAAAATCAACCTAAGCCCGCAGAACATCGTTGGGGAAATGTTAAAGTCGGAGGGAAACTGGTGTACGGTAAACTCCACAATTAAAAGTATACAGAAGGAAAGCGGAGCACGCAAGGAAGACGCGAAGAAACGGAAGACTAGGTCGCTTAAAGCGCAGTCCACCCCGCGAAGTAATGTTTTGCCGCGGTTCCGCGGAGAAGGAAAAAGGAGAAAGTGGGGGTGGTTTTAGTGGGTGAGAATCCCACACGCTGCTGTAACCTGGCATGGTAGTGTCTTTGTAAGATTTCCACCTCCATCCATCCATTTGTTTTACACAAAACCTTAAAAAGGACATCCGTTCTTCCCCCGGAGAAAATAAATGGGCACCGTTCAATTGACTGAAGAGCATGAACTACTCAGATGATGAAGTCCTGCAAACGTATTCGCATAAAAGCATACCAAGCTAGCTAAGTTGGTCCGCACACTAGGATAGTCAAAGTAAAATGTCCGTTCTACCTGGTACTCTTCATTTTAAGTTAACGAAATGATGCAGATCAGAAAAGAGAATCACTAATAGCCACACCTCGATAAGGCTGTCAAAAAAATTTAACTTTACGGAGAAGGTTATCAATACAAATAATGGAACTGACTGCGACGTGAATGAAAGACTAAATCTGGCTAGGTTATTTGAAGGTCCTTATGGCGATAAATACGAACCTCCGCGTTCTCGGTTCACACACTAAGACAATTCATCTGTACGGAGGTAAGACTTGGCTCACCAAAAAAAAATATTAGAAACCGACTACAAACCAGAACTACAGAGAGAAACAATCTGTAAACCAATTGCTGTAAAGAATACAAATGACACTGGGTTTGACAGCAACGCCAAGGAGACCAAACGCTATACCAAAGTAAGCTTTATTCTAACAACCGGAAGGCAAAGAAAATCTTTAGATACTGCCCCAAACATTGAAGAGAACCACAGAAGAAAGCCGAAAGGCAAAGGCCCAAATTGGACAGAAGAATCAACAACGACCCTAGACAGGTACCGATATGGAGTCTTGTGGGGACTTGAAATGTGAAATATACAATAAAATCTAACCCTACGAAACAATATGACTCCAAAGAATTTAAGGATGCTTTTTGCATGATCCTGCCATTCGAATTCGTAAAAAGAATCAAAACAAACTTAATTTCATTGAAAAAAGATTCGAATGACTCACTACAGCTCCCTTGACTTTCCCAAAACAATGAGCAGCGAACCCCTTTATACGTGAGCCTCAATAACCAATCGAATTCAAACTAGTGCTAGGTCTAATCAATCAATGCAATTTATTTATTACTTCATTCATTGCATGTATCTCATAATCACATATCTCATTCCATATTCAAATTTTGATTTGATTCTACCAGAAAACGACCCCATGTATGGTGTTAGTTGAGCACGAACTTTCTAAAGGACATTTTCTGAGCCTTCCTGTCGGAGCATGTAGACATAGGCGTTGATTTATGACGTTGCTGCGTATTTTCTGGCAAAACACGCAGGAAGCCAAGTGTTCTACGAAGGGAGCAAATAAAACGATAAAATCTTTTCCGCATTTAATCTGAAATTTAGGGAAATAGTCGAGATAGTTCGCGGAAATACGAGGGAGACAGCACAAACGATGAATTACATAAGCTTTTGGGTCCACTTTTAACTCCTAGAAATGTAACCCCATCATCAACTTATGTGTAAGGATTTGTTTAGATTCAGATATTGAAGTCCGTTTTGCTAACACTTAGTGTATCCTTTTTGATTAAAAGAGCTTAAAGCGAACGTTACTTTGTCACTAAAACACTTCTCCATATTCTATTGCCGCTGAAACCTTTCCAAATGCAAACGCAATACGAATTGTCCTTCACTGAACATGAATAGCTGAAATAATCCTGAAACAGTCATAAAATGCACAAGAAAAAATACGAAATGCTAGTCTGGGATAAAAAAGGATCAAAACTCATAGTCACGATAGAAAATAGAAAATCCAATCACACTGTTGACAATATCCTAAACTACCCCAAGCCTGTAATGAAAGCCACCGAATCCCTACACAAGTACAACAGGTATGCACTTTCACTGAACCCTTGGAACTCAAGCTTTCCATTAGCATATCCTTGGCAGCCATCTAAATTTCCAACCGGAAGCCGTACTAATGGAAAAACTTTGCTTTCTGATAAGGATCATGAAAAAGTCATTGGACCAAAGTTTCAGATTTTGTTTTAATAGCTTTCGTCCTAGCACAAACATTACTACTGAAATAAGGCTTTCTTTTGTTCATATCCTGTCTCGTAATTTCGATGCGTAGTGGACGAATCCGTAATAGTTATACCGACATTACGCCATACATGGAACTAGATATGTAGATATATTGACCAAGGATCGAAAGGATATTTGAAATTGATTTTTGTTATAATAATTCCTCTAACTACTTTCGTTTCTAATCCTTCTATTACCTCCTGGACGAACCTTTAGGTCAGTGCCACACGAACGAGTTTCGACTAGAGCAATTACCAAAGGGAAGCCGACTCGAAGGTTCGCCTCATTGCTGTGAATGGGTAATGACAAGCAGAGCGGTGAGTGTCACCTGGCGGTTCTGCTCAAACAAGTTCTGAACACTATCAATCCGCTCTGTGTGACACTGACCTAACAGTTCCAGTCTGCTCCGTAATCTATAATATATGATGAAATCCTGACTCGGTAGAACTGTCAACTCCCATGACAACATTTAGTATGCCCACAAATGTGTACACATATGCCAACGTTCTCGTGTCAGATTCAAATATGCTGAAATCATAGTCACGAAAAATATTAAGTTTGCGTTGATTATGGTTTTCGAAACAAGTGAAATGTCCGCACTGCCTCCTGTCAGCGACATATATTAGAGAATGAGAAGGGCGGCCATGAAGGTCATTAATCGTTCAACTCGAGAGGTCGTAAAATCCTAGTAAGCAAATAAACGATTCCTTGAAAAAAAATGGTAGCTTGTTGTGAAAGACTTTTTGGGGGAAAAGTCCATGTTAATTAATGGAACAGTCGCCTATTGAGAAGGATATCGATAGGGTGCTTTGAGCTACAACTGGTATACTCGGAAGTTGACTTGGTTTACATATTAAGAAGCAAATAACCAGGAAATAATTAAGGATACGTCCACGATGGAATTAAGGAAGGCGCAACAGTCTGACGTTGAAATTAAGCCTCAAAAGCTTTTAGGCCATTTCTTCGTGAAACCTTGAAAATATGCAATGCTGTCAAGCATTTCGTTCGCCCGGGATTACTGCCCTGACTTGACTTATGTAAGTACTCATTCACAACTAGGTCGGCTTATATGATAGACATCCCTCCGCCTCCAGTCAGATTTGAACCGCGTTAGCGTTCTAGCTAAGCCAAAGCCTGCCAATTTTTGAGAAGTTATATGTAAAGGTTAAGGGTTACTCCTAGTAAAACATCTGAACATCATCGGGAGTATATTAACCTAGATAGATGTAAACTGGTGCTGTTAACTTCAATACAGCAAACAATCCACCTCAGGGTACGTGACCTTCACATAGGTTAAAAACTCACCCATAGCATTCGTTTCTCATACTCATCATTTCATTGCAGGCCCTTTCTCCACCCAAATGGAGAAATACGGCAACGTAAACTGTACATTCCAGGTTTTTTTTTTTTTGGGAGTAGGGTAGGTGAATGCGTTTACGCACAGGGTGTTGTACTCCCGCAACAGCACGCTGGCGGACTACCAACTAAACACCTCCCTGTCATCAGGGAACTAGCCTGGAATCGTTTGACACATTACTTCGGGCTAGCCCTCCCGCTCCCCCTCCCGCTCCTCTCTTCAAGTCAGGGAATTCCTTTCACCAACGGGAGGGGAGGGGAGGAAGGGAGTTGTTGTTAGTTCAGGGAACCCCTTACCGTCCGATCCCTCCGCCGGTCGAGTTCAATCTTCTTCGTAATAAGAAGAGCCCGAACATAATGCGCAATACGATTCCAGCTGCCAGCGCTCTTCAGCATCTCTCGCACAATGTTGTCTGGAGAGAGCTCGCCTGTGTCTGCATAAAGCTGCTGGCGGAGGCCGTCCCACCTCTCGCAAGAGAAAAAGGTGTGTTCAGCGTCATCCGCCACTCCATTGCAGAACACACAATTAGGAGATCGCGCCTTCCCAATCCTGTGCAGGTAAAACTGAAAACCTCCATGCCCACTTAGAAGTTGGGTAAGGAAGTAATCAATCTCACCGTGCGTTCTGTTCATCCATGGGTCTAATTTGTCGATGAGTCGCGCAGTCCACTTGCCCCTTGGCTCATTTTGCCAAGAAAGTTGCCACTCGCTAAGGGTGCGTTGACGTTCTTCACGGGCAACCACTTTTCTTAAGTTTTCGCCCTTACGACGATAGATAGCTTTGCGCTCCTTGGCAAGGAGGGCAACGGGGATCACTCCCGCAATCACCATCACAGCCGGTTCGGAGACGGTGAGATAAGCAGATGCCACTCGCAAAGCTCCCCGCCTCTGCAGCGCGTTTGAGCGAGGCGTTTACGATGCACCTCCTTGTCAAGGGCATCAGCCCATACCTCCGCACCATAGAGAAGAACCGACTGCGTTGCTCCCATGAGGAGACGTCTCCTAGTTGATATAGGGCCCCCAACATTCGCCATTAGCCGACCCAAGGCCGTGACTCCGGCTGCAGTTCTGTCCGCTGCTGCTTTGATTTGCTCGAAGAAGCTCATCTTCGAGTCGAGCATTAAACCACCGTATTTAATCGCTGGTTTTGACTCTATAGTCAACTTGCCGATCGATATGGGACACATGGTCGGGATTCTCCTTCTGGTCAGGATGACTACTTCGGTTTTTTCCAGCGCAAGGTTGAAACCGTCAGCAGTCATCCATCCGCCTACCCGTCGCATCAATATGCCAAGTCTGCTTTGCACCTGTTCAACAGTGCGTCCGGCAACAAGTGCCGCAACGTCGTCTGCATAACCGACCAGGCGCGACTCTTCGGGTATATCGAGTCTCAGCAGACTATCGTAGGAAGCGTTCCGGAGGTCCGGCCCTAGGATGGATCCCTGTGCTACTCCCGACGTGATTTCCATCCTCCTCTGGCCCTCTAGCGTCTCATAGAGCAGATAATCCCTCAATATCCGCAAGAGATAGCTTGGCACGTGAAAGGAGTTCTCTAGTGTGTCTAGCATATCTGTCCATCTTACGGAATTGAAGGCATTTCTGACATGAAGCGTTATGAGGAGCACTATCCGTCGAGATCGGCGGCTGTGTGCCCCGGGTCGATTAAACGTATCTACGACCTCCATAACAGCATCCACTGTAGATTTCCCTGTTCTAAACCCGAACTGCCTTGGGGATAAGTCCCCGGCAGCACGGATCGCTTCAGCGAGTCTACCCCTGATGAGTTTCTCGAGCACTTTTCCGGCCGTGTCAAGCATACACAGCGGTCGGTATACAGACGGGAGCTCCGGGTCTCCTTTACCCTTACTGATCAACGCGAGTCTGGCCACTTTCCAACGACAAGGAAAAATGCCCTCCCTCAAGCACGCGTTGAACACTTCAAGCAGCAACTCTGGCCGTTGGCGGAACACCAATTTGTAGACCTCCGCCGGGATGGCATCAGGACCTGGCGCCTTCCTGTTTTTCATAGTGAGAACAGCTTCTTCGAGCTCTCTCATTGTGAAAAGGGGGCAGTCCACAACGCTTTCCGCGCTATTTACATCAACCCGTACAGGGTGTCTGGGAAACAATGCCCGCACAATGCGGTCTATCTGGTCGGTGCTCAGTATGCAGGGCTTCCGCAGAGCCCCAATTTTCCGGGTGACAAACTTATAGCCAAGTCCCCACAGGTCCTCATTCACCTCATTAACAAGATTCTGCCAGCCGCGAGCTTTGCTTTTATTTGTAGCGCTGCGGAGTCTCCTTTTTGCTGATCTATATTGTGCCTTTATGGCACATGCCTCCTCGTTGGCGTGCAAACGTTGTGCCAAACGGCGGAGCTTATGACACTTCTTCCGTAGGTCGGCAATTTCTGCCGTCCACCAGTACATTGAAGGCTTGTCGTGCCTGGGGCCTCTCCGGGGCATGGAAGCCTCACACACCGCCGTTATCAGATTCATCACTGAATTTACGACGGTGTCAGCTGCGACACTACCTACATTCTAGGTTTGAACCAACTAAAGTGTCTGTTCATAATCGTCATAATCGTCCCCTAGCCCGATTCAGGCCTTCAAAATCCACTGCTTCCAAAAATCCCGATCCTTCGATGCCGTATTCCAATTTTCCAATTCATACACTGATAAACTATCTTCGTTCCTCCTAGCATTTTCTTGGTTTTCCCTCTAGTCTTTGCCTTCGGGCTACTCCTTGAATACCTTTTTACGTGTTCGTATATAGTCTTTGCCATGGCCATTCCCAGCCAATCGTAGCTCTTGTATCTTAATGAACACGGAAACTTCTGGCTAGTCAAATATTGCCTACAACTCATAGTTGCACCTGATTCACTATCGATCTTCATCACACGTTGTCCCGATAATGTTTCTCAGAACTCTCCTGTGGGCCTGCGTGGAGTTGCCAAGTCTCCCATTAGGTGCGCCACTTCGTGCAGATAAGGGAACTTTCGGTGAGCGTACAAATACATGTGTGTGGAAATATCTGTGTCTCACCATGTTTACACACAGACCGGATAGGTGGGAACAAAACGCCCACTCGTGGATAAATATCAGCTAAAGGAGGGATATAAAGCCAAACATGGGGGAGAGGAGTTGTTGGAAGGCTCTGGTGTAGGACAGAAAACCTCACTGTCATGCCTAAATAGTGGCAATCCTGACTACTATAGCACTAAAGTCTGTCGAAATAAAGAAATTCGATTCTTCATAGGCAGGCCTAATTAATAGAGAAGATTTCTTGATGATGAAAGAACCGCTAATGACCAATACGATAGTCCCCGGAACTATAGACAATTCTTTGCCGTTGATGTCAACGAGATGATGTAAACAAACTGCTGTTGTGACGTGCATCAAGGGCCAACCCTTCGGAATCCTGGTCGGGTAGTGCACATTGACCCAGTGTCCCCCAAGTGAGCGCTCATCTGTCCGTGAGCAGCTAAGCGGGTCAGTGGTTTTGTCACCAAGGATATACCCTTTACTGACTAAGTTGAAGCGGATACAAAAAGTGGGGCAAAATTTGGGGGGCGGGTAAAGAAGGACAAGACCGCTCAATTTTGTGAGAGTCCTATGGGAGATCCATTATAGGATCAAGACTGGAGCCCGTGGTGCGGAAGTGCCTTCCACAACTTCCATGACTGCGTTTGGGCGCAGCACGAAAATACGTCGTTCGCCGCAACCACTAGCGAATAAGAGAGCAAGAGCTGAAACACAACAAGACACCGGAATGCGCCCAGCCAAATAAAGAGAAAGGCCCGCAAAGTGATGCAGCACCGGGGAGGGAATAGCAACCTAAGTACCATGTATTGCCGCTGTTTCGGAAAGAGGCACAAAAGAAATCGCTGAAACAGTGTAAATGGCTAATCCGAGTGGGAACGTGGTCCACTGTCCTTGCGAAAGCACAAGAGGAAAGGTAGATGTAGCGCATGCGGTCTGAAGCATTCCTCCAGAAAAACGTCAGTAAAGGCATGAAAAACGAGCTGATGAAGCTGGCGAAACTTCCAGATCGCATTTCTTTCTACGCGAAACAGATCACTTGCAGCCCGTTGCAGAAAGAGCTCTAGAAAAAGCGACAGGAGGGATGCGAATCTGAAGGAGATCTCACTCAGGTGGTCTCCAGGGCTCGAAAAATTCAGGCGAAGAGGGACGAGAACCAAAAACACGCCGCGCTGTAAAAAAACTTTCCCTCTAAAGTTAGGACGGATACGAATGGTGGAGCACCAAAAGAAAAGGTGGAGATACAAAGGAGAACTGGAACGCCAGGTTATTAATCCGACAGAGGGCAAACTCTTTACAGAAGTCCTCAATGAAATCCGTGGAGTTGGCAAGTCTGCCATCAGGTACGCTACTTCATGCAGGTGCCCACTCTTAGATAAATATCGGGTAAAGAAAGCTGTGTGGAAAGCTGTAGTATAGGGCAGGAAACCTCAGGCGGGCCCAGACCATTGACATCAAACCACCGCCGTACCTCAATAGTAGGAATCCTGACTACTATAGCATCAAAACCGGTCGTAATAAACTCGTTTAAAGAAGTTCGATTCTTCATGCGAAGAGTGTATTGGGAGGAAAACGAGACGAAGAACAAAAATAAAAATGCAAACCGTTTCCTCAGAGGAGGGCAATAAGTAGTCCCCGAAACTAAGGTTTTGTTAATAATCGAGAGGAGAAAATTCTGACGCTCAACTATCCGCACTACATAAGATACAGCGACCAATCGAGATATTTATGTATCATAGTGAGTACTAAGATCATGGATCCCTGCAAATTTTTCTATGCAATACCCCCAGGGGTAGTCAGGGAACATTAACGGATCGCTTATGATACGGGGAATGAAGTTTCCGAGGTGCCGGAGCAAATAGTTCTGACACCCTAGCTGGTATTATACCCGCGTATTAGGTAGTAGCCTTGAGAAAATTTCTCGATGATGAACGGACTGCTAATGACCGATACACATCGAGAAACACTGGGAGTTCCCGGAGCCGTAGACCGCTCTTTGGCGACCTCGACGGGCTGTTGTAACCATAGCTCTGCTAAGGTGGTAGTTGTGGAATTTATTAAAGACCAGCCCTTTCGGGACCCTGGTCGGATTCATTGAACCGGTGTTAGTAGACCGTGTCACGTCAAGCGAGCGCCCAACTGCCCGTGAGTTCCGGAAGCAGCTAAGCGGTGTTAAAGGTTGCCGACGGTACACCCATGGCTGACTTTTGCGGCCGGCTCCCTTGCAATGGAGCTCGCCGCAATGACTGGCGACTAAGGCAACAAGGGCCGAAATAGGCGACAAGACACACAGCCAAATAAAGAGAAAGGCTCGCGCCAAATAAAGAGAAAAGTTCGCGGCACCGAGGCGGGGATGGCAGCCCCAGTACCATGTATTGTTGCTGTTTCGGAAAGAGGCACGAAGGAAACCGCTAAAACAGTGTAGATGGTTAAGACGAGTGGAAACGCAGTCCACTGCCCTTGCCAAAGCAAAAGAGGAAATGCTTAGAAAGAAATGCGCAGCAATTATGTAACGTATGCGATCTGAAACGTTCCTCCAAAAAAAAACCTCAACAAAAGCATGAAAAATGGACTGATGAAGCCGGAGAAACCCCCAGATCTCTTTTCCTTCTACAGGCAGATATAGAGACCAACAGAAGATCCGAAAAGCAGAAGTAACCGTGCCTCTGTTGAAAGTACCGTAAGCGCCAAACGGATCGCTTGCAACCCATTGGGTTAAGTGGTCTCCAGGGCGCAAAGGATGCAAGTGAGGAGGCACAAGAGGCAGCAACACGCAGCGCTGTCAAATCAACTGTCTGCTTAAAGTTGGGACAGACACAGGTAGTGGAGCACCAAAAGAAAAGGTGGAGAAACGAACAAATACTAGAACGCTAGCTCTGCTTATTAAGCCGACAAATTGCAAGCTCTTTGCGAAAGGATCAAGTCCGAAGATAGCGAAGTAGAAGGGTCTTCCATTCGGAAAACTAAAGCGAGTCCTCGTCGAATTAGGTCTGAAAACAACAAACAAAAATACGTTCTGTAAGGTGGTAAAGGGGCTGCTGAGAGAAAAAGCTGTGGTCTCCAGCGTACTTTCTGGAAATCCGAGATTTTGACTGCCTCACGAAGAGGCCAAAATGTTCGGAAGTAACCAATGCCCGGATTGGTATCACCTCTCCGACTTCCCGAGGACAAACACTCGGTGTAGTGAAGATTACCGAGCAATACGCGAGGAAACTTCTTAACAGCGGGAAAATTAGGATCGACTGGGTAGTATGCAGGATACAAATTCGGGTCATCACACCAAGTGTTTCAGATGGTTAGATTATGGGCACACGTCGGCAACCATCCGAGACCTGACAGGAGGGCAGCATGCGATCAACACCTGCGAATTCCTGTTATGGAAAAAAAAGAGATGCGTTTTATGCATTGATCGTGCCGCGTCTGATAAGAATGTTGCACATACTGCGGGCTCAGGGCGGTGTCCAAGCTTCAGAAAGAAACTGCTAAGAGGTAGAACGCGATTAAAATGATCCACATCCCACAGATCAATATTCACCGGAGTGCAACTGCTCATGAATTGCTATCGCAGTTCGCTGCGGAAAGAAAAGCTGATCTAGTACTCATCAGTGAGCAGCACCGGCTATCTAGGTTCGGGACGGCAACCGCCTTAAGGTTCATTCCCAAGGCCAAGAAGCGTTTATCTAACACCGAATAAATCGATGCCGGACTTTCGACACAGGACTTGGGCACAGAGGGGCGGATCCTGGTTGAGGGGGACTTCAATGCCAGGGCACTTGAATGAGGTATACCTCGCCCAGATTCCAGAGGGAAACGGAGTCTTAAACTAGCAGTGGGAACAGAACTCTTAATTTTAAGCATCACATATACGCCAACGTTCCGGCGCCCATTGTGCGAAGGAAGCATTCCCAACGTAATCTTCGCGTCGGAATCACTGATGTTGCTGGCGAGTTCTGGATTTCTCGACAAGCGACCATCAATATACCGCGTTTGAAGAGATTGATGCCACCTCTCAGTGTGTACCAGTCCGGGGCTCTTCCTTGCGTGAAACATTGCGAAGGTGAACGTCTGAAGTTCGTCAAAGTCTTGGAACAGGTGGAGTCGAACTGGAGGTCACTCTGGTGAGCCGTGACGCTGCAGCTGATACAGTCGTAAACTCGGTTATGAACCTGATAATGAAAGCCTGCAGAGATCAGGAGGGCACTGAGGACTAGTCAACTTCCATGTATTGCTGGATGGCGGAAATTTACGAGCTATGGAAGGAGTGTCAAAAACTCTACCGCTTAACACAACGTCTAAACGACTAGGAGGAGGCCTATAGCACAATGACAGAGTACAAGTCAGGCAAAAGTAAACTCTGCAATGCGATAAATCGAAGCAAAAATCACTGCTGGCAGGACCTGGTTGACGAGGTGGACCTGTAGGGATTCGGTTCTAAACTGGTAACCGAAAAATCAGAGCTCCGTCGAAATCCTGTTAAGTTAAGGTCGAGCAGATGGACCGCAATGTCCGGACATTATTTCCTACACATCAGGGATGACAGCAGCTTGGAAAGCGTCGAGGACTGCCCGTTTTTCTTTATGAAGGTTTTAAGAGGCTTAACTGAGCTGCCGTGTGCTCCTCGACCACTTTGTACATTTGATAAGGCCGGAAAAATTTTCGAAAAGTTCTCAGGAGTAGACTCGCTGAAGCGATACATGCTGCCGGAGACTTACCCCAAGGCAATTCGAGCAGCAGGATTTAGAGCAGGGAGATACACAGTGGATGCTGTCATGCAAGTGCCCACAGCCGACGAGCTCCTAGTGACATTGATGGGAAGACATTCTAGATACACTAGACAATTGATTCCATGTGCCGAGCTATCTCTCACAGATATTGGCGGATTTTCTGAGAAACCGCTCCCTGCTCTAAGAGCCGCTAGAGAGTCAAAGGCGGGTCTCTCCCTCTTCTGCGTAGTTTCGGCAATGCGAGGGGCTAGCACCGAGGGACTGCCAAGAGCAGAACCCCCCTGGCCGATATGTCAGCTCTCTCATTCTTCTCTATATTACTATGACCAGGAACCCAGGGGGGATGATTTTCAGTGTATCGCCCAGACTTTTCAGTGCGTTACAGCCCCACCCACCTGCCTAGAGGATGCCTTAATGGCTGGTTTGCTGTCGGTCAGAGTGGCTATGATACTCTTCGGGCAGGCTTCCTGTGTGGCTAATACTTGCGTATGACTTGGCTACTCTGTGTGTATCCGAGAAAACTCCTGCCCCGACTCCGCAAACTATCTTTGACTCGTCGGTGAAAAATACTGCGTCATAGGGTTGAAACACGCTGCTGGCCTTTCACTCTACCTTACTGGAAAAGTCTACAACAAAGAAGTGGGAAATGCCCAGAGTTCCCGAGGTACTTCGTCTAGGATGTTACTATAGCTGTGGGCTTCTCTGTTCAGCGTCCGGACTCACGTAGTCTGACAGCAATGCACGCTACAAAGTATTTAATGTGGAGGTATAGGGAGAAGAAGTGTAGGAGTGCATTGAAAGGGGGGACTGTAGAGCCTCAGTAGCACCTACATACGCCATTTTTTCAATCCTAATAAGCTTCGATCCATTGTGCTTTTGCTCAACGCCTAGCAAAACACAATAGAGCCATGCGTTAGGATGGGACAAAACACGACTGTGTACAAGTCCGTAAGACGTAAAAGGCTAAACAGACCTTCTTAGCTCTAGTTACATGTTGAGTCTCCAATTTTACTTAGAATCTAGGATTACATTCAGATTTTTTACATTGAAGGAAAGAACCAACCTTTGTTCATTTAGCCGCGAGAGGTGGAGTTCGGCTCTTGGTCCTGACTGGCATCAGCTTGGTTTCGGTTGGCTTTATGTCGAGCCGGCAGCTTGTAACCCACAGGCACACCTTTCCCAACGCTCCCTTCATGATTTCACTCATAATAGGAGGAAACATCCCTGACAGCAAAATCACCAAGTCGTCGGTACAGACCACAACCTTCACATCGCTCTTATCCAATATCCGTAGAATTTCATCCATCCGTATCAAACAGAATGCTAGAGAGATGACGCTATCCTGGGCGTATCTCTGCTCACAGCTCTGGCCAACTGGCTACTTCGCAGATGAGACTGGGTTATTCTAGTTCATCTAACCATGGATATTATCCGTATGAATTAGGTACCCCTCGAATCATATTCCGGGGCTTAATTAGTGGAGTTCATATTAGCGTTGTTGAATGATTTCTCTATATCTAGAAAGCCAGCTACCGTATATTGTTTTGCTGTAGTGACCACTCAATCATGATAATTACTTCGTCAAGAGCGGTGCCTGTGGATTTGCCTTGCTTGGCTAATCAACACGAAAGAGATGATGCAGCTCGGGTAAATCTTGGCTAGCCACGATACAGTCCTTTCTTGCTGTTTCTGTAGCATGACTAGTATTACGCCATCTAGGCCCGAAGATTTATATGCGTGAAGCTGTTTATATCCTCAATGATTAGCGATTTGATAATCTCACACAACTGAGACTGCTTACCCTCTAAGCAAGGCTCTAACTCTCAGTCCTCCGCGCTGGCGGAGAAGCGGGTCTGAACTAGAAGCTCCACCAGAAGATTCCGTCTAGGAGCCATCCTAGTTTTTAAGAAAGGATAGACTCCTATGTTCCTTGGCTGCGATCTTACTGACTCTTGCAGATTCCCTGGTGCTTTCATCGTTCTGACAATAGTCCAACCAGGACCACTTCTTGACAGTCTGGACAATCGACTTGTACCTCTTCAGGCAATCTTTGCATGGCTGTTAGTATTTGTGTCAGTAGTTTTCTGAGACTGGACAGATCTCCATTCCACCACGGTGGCACTATCTTCTTGTTGTGTTTAGCAGCAGCACGAGACTTTGAAGGTAGTTTCGAATGGCTTCTCCACAACCCCAGCCTTTGGCGACCCCCCATCTGCCGTCGTTACAATTTGTTCTCGGCGACTTGACCAAGTTCATCCTAGGGTTGGACACCTCTACAGTGAGATTTAGAGAACGATATTTGGTAAGAAACTCTCCAGTTCTTGACCCTAGAAATCCTTTTTTTGTTAAGGAGGTGCAAATCATCAAAAACTCTGGCCTGTGGGATCGCGGGCGGAGTTAGCTTACTTTAGGTAGGTCTCCGTTTACCTGCGGGGTTCATAACCACGCCTTCCTCACTTTTTCTGCTTTTCACAGTTTATCCTGGATTACAGCGATCATGGAATTGGATTGACGGTATCCTCCATGCCCGGTGAGAAACTGGGTAAGATTATAATCGATCTCGCCATGCTTTCTCTGCAGCCACTCCTCGATGGAAGGGATCAACCTGTAAGTCCAACGACCCTTTTCTGACTGGTCCCGTCGCTGTTGCCATCTGCTTATGGATCTCTCCCTTTCGGCTTTTTTCGCCTGCGATAAGGGAGAGATGAACCTGGTGTTATAAATGTTTATCATTTTGGTTGCCAGGATGTCAATCGGCATCATACACGACATGACGAACGCTGCATCGTCTGAGACGGTCCTGAAGGCAGAACACACCCTTAAGGCTGTTCTTCTGTAAACAGTACCCAATTTATGTGCATTGCCTAAAACCTGCAACGCTTTTCCCCAAACTGGGACTGCATACAACATGATAAAACTCACCACCCTGGCTACGACCAGCCTGTAAATATGCCGCGGTCCTCCTATGTACGTTCGGCATCCTTGCGAGAGCCATACTCGTGGTGGATGTTTACGCTCTATTTGCTGCTTCAAATTGAATTTTCCGTCTATCATCACTCAAGTATTTGATGGTCGGCTTGGAAGTGATATGATTCCCGACTCTAATGCAGGCGTAATTTCTTTTGCGGTGCTTAGTGATCGGGACCGATTCCGTCTTTTCCTCCGCGGGTGCCAGTCGAGCACTCTCTAGCCAAACCTTAACAACACTGATTGCTTCGCTTGAGTAAAACTCAGCATCCTCGAGATGCTTTACGACCACAACCAGTGCTATACCATCGGCGTAACCCACGAGGTAGGTGGGAACACCAATCACATTCCTCACATCCAGGGTCACCACCACACAATATTTGCTGGTACAACCCCTTCCGTGAATTGCATTTTCGGCCAAACCAGTAACCATTTTGATGGCATCAATGGTTGATCTGGCCTGAACCCATACTACCTATCTGAAAGGCCCCCTTGGCTCTGGACGACTGGGAGTAATCTATTAAAAATAACCCGCCCCAACATTTTCCTCCTAGGGTCTAGAAGACATATGGGTCTATAGGAGAACGGTTTCTCTGGAAGTTTGCCAGCCTTAGGCAGCAGCACCAGCTTCTGCCGCTTCCATGGTGCAGGAAAAATACCCTCGGGCATGCACGCTTCGAACAGCTCCGCGAACGTATCCGGTCTACATTTGACAGCAAGTTTGAAGGCCTTATTCGGTATACCGTCCAGACCTGGGGCTTTGTTGTTGCCTATTCGACTCCAGATCTTCAGCAGCTCGTCCCTAGTGACTGGTGGAATCAGCGTCACATTCAGGGGACGCTGGAAGGTGTTAGTACCCCCTCTTGCTGAGTTTGGTAAATAGAAGGTCGGTATACTGGCCGTGTTACATACTGATGAAAAAAGTTTTTGATTGATTGATCTTGTGTACCTGATCGATCGTGGGCCATATAAGCCGTGTACACAAATTCCGTTCCCGCCGGCTCCTGTTTGGCCACGGTTAGGTCACAGAAACTCAGATGCGGATATAGAAAAGCATGCAGACTCTTTCTGGCGGGAATAGATTGTCTAAGTCTATCCCGATCATTGTCTCTTGTGCTGCGAAATAAATTGTAATATTTGTTCCGCAGCCCTTTGGTGCTCCGGTCTCCTACGATCAAGGAGTCCTGTATTAATATGACGTCGATGTCCTTCTCTAAGAGGAAGACCAGCCGATTAGCTGAGTTGCACGTTGAGTAATACAAATTTATCTGCGCTACAACAAGCATGATCTGTTTGCGTAGGGAGTTCACCAATCCCGGTCGGACCATCGATCTTCATCTCCTCCAGCAACTCGTTGGGCCGTCGACCGGATCTAGGTTGTCGTCCGATTCCGCGGAATTCCTAACTCTGAACGACATTTTTTAATCCACTTTTCCCAGCCCCTCCAAGTATTCTCCATTTATGTGGAGCAGAATAGGTTGGTTGTTCACGGCCATCACCATACCATCCAAGACGCATTCTTTTCAGGATCGGTGTGGACGTACAAGTCACGTCATACTTTCCATTGAACTATAGTTTTCGGTTTTACTGGCGTACTTTCTTCAGAAAGCGGCCATTTTAGTTGATATAAATATTACAAATAAGTTTTGGGGTAATCATGACCAACCTGCTCATTTAGGTTTTTCTTAGAATCGATCTTGGCCCGTTTTTTTTTCTGGAATCTTGATATTTTTTGGGTTTGTGAGAAGTTTGCTCTTGCTGGAGGTGCATGCACATTTACTTCTATTTTTGGACTTTTCTTGTCAGTATTGTGCGACGTGCCAATGGTTCCAATTTGTTGGGAGCTGAGTTGTCCGCTCCCGAATCTCAATTCTATATAAAACTCAAGTTGAACAGTTGCCGCGTTTAATTTTTTGTGTTCGAAGCTATAAGGTAGTAGTTGCTACTGTGAAGTGTGATTTTCAACAGTTCGTCCATTAAGTAAAGAATTCTTAAACTTGTTGGAAACTAAACAAGGCATGACCACAGTTGTTTCCTCTATAGATACCTCACGAGCGTAGACCATCATGGAGGACCTGAATGATGACTGTTTATTGCACATCTTTAACTATTTAGGACTAACTGACAAAATGTCCATCGCCTGCGTTTGCCATCGTTTCGCTGGTGTCATTTGTCGACTGATTGGAAAAGAAGTTGTTGATCTTACAAGGGCCGAAAAATGCATCGCTCCAGCAGATTTTGCTCAGTTTCTCTCCACATGCGGAAATTTTATAAAACATGTTAAAATACACCCCAAATGCAAACGTCGCCCTTCATCCGTGAATACCTCGCCAATTCCCCACTGCTTCCTTAAACATTGCTCTCCCTCTAGCATCGAGGAGGTCCAAATCTTGCCAGTCTCTTATTTCTTTATGTGGGAGAAACTGAAATCATTCTTAGAAGACTGTACGAATTTACGTGTTGTTAGATTGAGATGCTTTTATCCAAGAAAAGAAAGGCAATTCAGCTTATTCCACGACACACAGTCCTTGCATATCTGGAGAAGTCCTATCAGCGGACGGTGTTTACTGGGTTCCTCCAATCTTGTCGATTTGAGCTTAACCTTCTGCTCCAAAATTAAACCGAAATATTTTAAAAATGTCCTTAAAAATAATAAAAAGTTAAAAAGGCTCGATATACGGAGATGCTATTCGTTAACCAACAAAAGTGTTGGTCAGGCTTTGGGGAATCATAAGAGTATTGTGCGGATATCACTTGACATAAGGTTCTTTGAAGTCTCCAGTGTGTTACCTGAACTCCCCAATTTAAAACAAATCGCAATTTTCGAAGACTGCTCTCTTCGGCCTCAACACAATCCCCCCATAGTGGATTATCCTTACAAATCCCTTTTCCAACAATTCTGTGACAACCATTCAAGTACTCTGGAATCGCTGGAACTCCATTTCTGGGATTTTTCACTCATTACAAATTGGCCTCCCTTCCAAAGTTTAACCAATCTAAAGTTAATGTTCGCCAAAAACCTAACTAAGGACCTTCTGAAAAAAGTAGGTGAAAGCTGCAAGCATTTGAAAGAAGCAGATTTATGGCATTCTATGGTTGACGTAACTAATGAGGGCTTATTAGATTTTATCAGGGCTTCAGAAAATCTGAATCGTTTAGATATCCGAGGTAATGTGTGGTACAGTCAAAACTTAATCTCTAAAATTGGTGAAATCAGACGTGATATGAGCAGTACAGGTCCGCTGACTATCTTGTATAATAGAAATCTTAGATGGATATTCCCAGAGGACAGGGTAAGTTATAAACTATTCATATGCCGCGAAATGGCCCAATTTGAATCATTTTGCCTTCTACAGGTAACTCAACATGATGAGCCGAGAAAGCTAGTATGATCGATCACATCTGTACGACCAAACTATCTGAACTTTTGAAATAAAACTTCAATTACAAAACCTTGTAACTTTGGACTATTTTTATTTGCACGTTTCATTGTCAGTAGGCAGTTTAGCATTGTAAAGGTAAAATCAGGGAAACGGGAGTAATCACAGAAAGCATGTTGGTCATGTCAGATTGATAGAAGTCACCGAAGTGATAGACAGATACTTAGGGGGTACGTCGTCGGACTACCAACTAAACACTTCCCCATCGTCAGAGAGCTAGTCTCGAATCATTTGTCACATTACTTCGGGCTAGCCCCCGAATTCTCCCTCCTTGTGGAGCCTTCAAATCAGGGAATTCCTTTCACCAACGGGAGGGGAGAGGAGAAAGGGAACTGTCAATTCAAGGAACCCGCTGCCATCCGGCTCCTCCACCGGTCGAGCTCTATCTTCTTAGCAACGGGAAGGATCCGAACGTAATGGACAACACGGCTCCACCTGTAAGCACTCCTCAGCATCTCTTCGACAATGTTGTCTGGAGAGAGATCCCCTGTCTTTAAATAGAGCTGCTAAGGAACCCCATCCCACCTTCCATAAGAAAAAAAGTATGGTAGGCGTCGTCCACAACTCCATTGCAAAACACACAATCCGGAGACCGCGCCTTTCCAATCTTGTGCAGGTAAGACTGAAAACTTCCATGTCCACTTAAAAATTGGATAAGGAAATAGTCAGTCAGTCAGATGCCGATGAGCCGCGCAGCCCATCTAGTTTCATTTTGCCAAGAGAGCTGCCACTCGTCTAGAGTGCGTTGCCGTTCTTCACGAACAACCACCTCCTTTCCGCTTGTATATGGCTGGACGCTCCTTAGTGAGAATGGCAACGGGCATCACCCCCGCGATCATCATCACGGCCAGTTCAGAAACAGTGCGGTACGCAGACGCCACCCGCAAAGCTCCCGGTCTCTGTACTTGCGCGAAACGATTACGATATACCTCCTTGCTAAGAGCGTCAGCCCATACCTCTGCGCCGTAGAGCAGGACATACTGTGTTGAACTCATCAGGAGACATCGCCTGCTAGATATAGGAACCTCAATATTTGCCATTAGCCAACTTAACGCCGAAACTCTTTTTAGTCAGGATGACTATTTCGGTTTTTTCCAGTACAAGATTGAAACCGTGAATAGTCATCCATCCGCTTACCCGTCGCATCAATATGCCAAGTCTACTTTGCGCCTGTTCGACAGTACGTCCAGCAACAAGCGCCGCGAAATCATCTGCATAGCCGACCAGGCGCGACTCTTCTGGCATGTCGACTTTCAATAGACTATCATGGGTAGCGTTCCAGAGGTCCGGCCCTAGGATGGATCCCCCCCCCCGACGTGACACCATCCTGCTTTGACCCTCTAGTGTTTCATATAGCAGGGAGCGATTCCTCAGATAGTCCCTCAATATCTGTAAGAGATAGTTCGGCACGTTGAAAGTTTTGTTTTGTGTGCCTAGAATGTCTTTCCATCTTACAGAATTAAAGGCGTTTCTGACGTCAAGCATTACGAGGAGCACCACCCGTCAAGTTCGGGGGCTATGTGCCTCCACTCGTCGAACGGCGTCCACGACTTGTATGACAGCATCAACTGTGGATCTTCCTGCCCTAAAACCAAACTGCCGGGGAGAAAAATCTCCGGCAGCGCTGGCTTGATACGCTAGATAGTAATTTCAGAGCCTCGAAACTTCAACTGGATCGAGCCTTTGAGCGAGCAAAATGGCGCGAACGATTAAAACGAGCCGACCCCGTTTGAAGTTTGAATTCTCAACCGTAACCTGGAGGAGAAAGATATATAGGAGGAAGAGAAAAGCACCTTTTTTAACCGAGTTGAAGAATCGCGGCGGTGGCCACTCCTTTAAAAATTAAGGCGCTTCAAAACCCGCGCGAATCTGATATGAGTAAAAGAGAATCTTTGCAAATCACAGCGATAATTACATTACCTGAAAGCTTATTAACGGTTAATGATTAATTGATTTTCGGCGCCGCTAGAAAGGAGAACCTTCCTCTTACACACCCTTCTTATCCTCTTTGATCCGGGCCGGGGCTGGCAAATTAAGCTTTACCACGATAGTTTCAAAATATCCCCCTTTTTTAGACGCCACAACTTTTTAAACAAGAGCAACCGCTGCGATTTTTGACCAGCTCTGGAGAGGAAGACTTTCGGGTTTTCCTGCATCACCACCAGTCACCGGTCAAATGAAAGGCAAAAAAACTAGAAACATCGGATAAGAAAAACAATAACTAAAATTATAAAGTGTCCTCACCTCAAATGGAGAGCGAATACAAAGTAGAAGAAATCTCCTTCCCAAGGAAACATTATGCCATACCCTCCTCCACAAGCTCGTGGGAGCGCTGAATAAAAATAAGCCCCTGGAGAAACTGGTTCGGAGAATACAAGCGACGATTGCTTCGTTGGAGACAACGATCCAAAGAGCCTGCTTTGCAGCAGCCACGAACGCGCAAACAGCCACAAGCGCACCAGGCACCGCAGTTCCAAGAGGTGCGGTAGTCGCACTAGGAACCCCATGCCTGCCGCCCCGAGCAACCCAGAACACCAATAGAATCATCTCCGTTATCAAAAATGTTCTGATCAAACTGATCCTCAAAAACAAAGAGGACTACACCGCGACCAAGGACTTTCTCGTGAAGAACCAGGCGAAGTTCTTCACCTATACTCTCCCCTCGGAGAAAACGCATCGGAGATAATTCATGACCTGTACCTAACTTCCGCACAAGCGATTCCTGAGGACCTAAAGGTTCAAGGCATCTTTAGCATACTCTTCAGGCGCAGCAGCAATCCAATCACACCGGCGCCTCAAACACCGATCAGCCAAAGCATCTGAGGTTTGCGGAAGTTTGCCGAGCTATCATAGTAATTTATGTTGATTTTCAGTGCGGTAATAAGCCTTATATTTGGGAATGAATGCGTGCCGTCTGCTTAATGGAACCACACTTATTTGAGGAGCAACTCGCTTCTTCGGTATAGTGCACGAAGTACTCCTTACTTGGGTATGTGTCCAATACTTTCAAAAAATTATTTACTGGCTTGGTCGGTTTCGATCGCAAAGTAATCGCGATCTCATCAGACGCTGTCTCAATGCTTCTACCCGGAGCAGCGGGACCGAAAGCGGCTACTGGTTCCAGCTAATATAACTAAATTTTTGCTTAGGAATTAATGGTCCCCCTGAAGAGACGTCTACCTTGCGATCAGAAACCGACCAAGCCAATAATAATAGATGCAAGGGTCGTCGAGTTGAACATTAACTCCTTAGTCGGTGCAGCTCGGTACGACTTCGAGCTATTACTCCTTGAACACAAATCGAAGACAATGCTCCAGTGTGAAACCAAGCTGTGCTACCAACATAGGCCCTTATTTCCCAACTTCAACCTCTTCCAAACTAGCAGATAACCAAATACCATCCGAATAACGCAACCTCTTGCTCCTACCCGCTAATGTCCTCAAATCCCCCGAGGTGCCATCGCCTCTATCGAAACCATGTCCAGCTTCCAGCCCTCTCCACCACCTTTTGCACGGAACAAACAGGTCATTTGATTGAATACGCCCTTCTATTTCTTAAAGCCGATACTATGCTCGGAATCAATTGGAAGACACCAACCAAACCCTGTCTCCTGGATAAAAATACAAACTCGTCCATAAACTGAAAAATATCCTTAAGTTCCAACCGCAACTCTGTAAGCTAATCCTTAGCATACTAAATGGGTGGCAATTCCAGGTTAACATTCAGCAGCAATTATCCTCGCTGTCCTGCTGGAATCCCGCAAGGCATCGTGCTTTCCACAACCCAATTCTCGCTATTTCAGAACAACATCAGTAAAAGCGTGAAAAACTGGAAAAACTCCTGGATCGACTTTCCTGCCACAGGTGGACATGGACAGTAGCGAAAAACACGAATAGCCGCACTTTCCGCTGAGAACACCGGAATCGCTAAGCGTATCGCAAACAGTCACCTGCAAAGCGAAACGGGGAAAAGCGGGAAGAGGAAGACGCGTCTAAAGGAGGCATCCAAGTAGTCTCCAGAACCCAAACAAGTCGGGAAACCGGAAGCTTGACGCTTTGTGTTTCCCTTTGTGAGGAGCATAACGCAGTTCTCCATTGGCTGACAGCATTGGCTGGAGATATTTAAATTGCTTAGTTCTGTCAGCGGCAGTAACCAGCCCAGAACTGAGTGATTTAAATATCCTCCTCCTATCCAATCCTCGTTGAATTAGGCCCGAAAACAACTAACAAGATTGCAAAGCGATAAAGTGGGCACTGGAAGAGAAGTCTCTGGTTTCTAGCCTGGATCCTATGTGCTCTCTTAAAATTCAAACCTTGATTGCTTCATAGAAAAGATCAAAGTGGCGGAGGCCATCAAGCGTGAATATTCTGAAGTATTTGCAATAATAAAAAACTTGTTTTTTCTTTTTCGCTAGTTGACATGGGGGCGAAGCGGGCCCAAGTGGATGTCCTTTTCGAGGCTGAATGCCTTCGACGAGTCGACGGCCACTTCGAAAGGGTGTCCGCGAAGCGTTAGATTCGCCCGGTGACCCCCATTGACGGGATCTCGCGGGCGGTTTGCTTCGCTGAACCCGTGCGGTTTCAACAGGGGGCGGAGTGCTGTGGAGGCACATCGGAAATGCGAACCTAAGTGCCAACATGAATTCGCCTCTCTCCTCAGGGCTCGTTAGAGGCCTTTCACAGGTCGCTTATGATACGGGGTGTGATGTCCCCGAGGTGCCCGAGTAAGTAGTTCTGACCCCCTAGCTGGCAGTATACCTGCCTCAAGAAAGCTTCTCGGTGATCAACTAAGCGTAGCTCAGGCCTCAGGGAACTGGTGTAGGGAGCAGATGGATTCGGACACAAAGTGGAGTGGAGTGGAAGTGCAGTCCACCTTCCGCGCTAGAGCCGAAGAGGAAAGGCTCATCAGGAAATGCGCAGCAGTGGTGAAGCGTATGCGATTGGCAACGTTCCTCCAGAGGAACGTCAAGAAAAACGTCTAAAACGGGCTCATGGAACTGGAGGAACTATTGGACCGCATCTCCTTCTATAGGCGAACGTGAGAACGCTGCTTGCGTCAAACAGACAGCAGATGGCCCACTGCAAAGCGAACTGGGGAAAAGTGGAAAGAGGACGACGTGCCCGAAGGAGACTTTATCGAAGTAGTTTCCAGGGCCCAAAAAAAGAAGGCGAAGAAGGAAAAAGAGAAACAACTGACTTCGCCGCCGAAGATAAGGAGACTGCCAACCAAAAGCTAGGAGCAGAAAAGTGGAGGAACGAAGAAGGACTAGACCGTCGGCTCTGCTCATTAAGCCGACGGAAGGCAAGACTTTGCGGAAGTCCTTAGTGAAATCCGCTACAGGATGAAACCCGAAGACAACGGAGCAGAGGTGTCTTCCATACGGAAAACGAGGAGTGGCGGAGTTCTCGTCGAACTTGGCCCAAAGATGACTAACAAGAGAACGTTTTGCGAAGCGGTCAAGGGGTTATTGGGGGAGGGGGAGGATTTATTTATTTCCAGCCTAGAACTCTAGAAATCCAGGATCTTGACTGGCTCACAGAAAAGGTCGAAGTAGAGGAGGCGCTAAAGCGTGAATATCCAGAAATAACCAATGCCCGGGTAGGTAACACCTCTGTAAATGCTCGAGGCCAAAAACTCGCCGTAGTGCAAGTCCCCGAGCTATATGCGAAGAAACTCCTTTGCAGCAGGAGAATCAAAATTGGATGGGTAATATGCCGGGTACGAATGCGGATAGTCCCCACCAAATGCTACAGGTGTCTGGACTATGAACACACGTCAGCAGCTTGCAAGTATCCGGACAGGAGGACAGCATGCCGGAGATGCGGCCAAGTGGGTCATCAAGCGAAGACCTGCAATGAAAGCGAGAGTTGCGTTCTCTGCAAGGATCGAGGCGGACTCGGAACGGTGTCCGATCTTCAGGGCGGAATTGGAGAGGGCTAGGGCGCGAACAGCATGATCCGTATTTGACAAATTAACATGCACCGGAGTGCAACCGCTCACCAGTTGCTAGCACAGTTCGCTGCGGAAGTAAATGCTGATCTAGTGTCCGATGGTTGTAGTGTCGCAGCTGACACCGTCGTAAATACAGTGATGAACCTGATAACGACGATGTGTGAGGTTTCCATGCCCCGGAGGGGCCCCAGGCACGACAAGCCTTCTATGTACTGGTGGACGGCAGAAATTTCCGACGGACGGAGGAAGTGTCATAAGCTTCGCCGTTTGGCAAAACGTTTGCACGCCATCGAGGAGGCATGTGCTATAAAGGCAGAGTATATTTCAGTAAAAGGAGACTCCGCACGCCTATAAATAAAAGCAAAGGTCCGGCTGGCAGAACCTTGTCAACAAGGTGAATGAGGACCCGTAGGGACTTAGCTATAAACTTGTTACCCGGAAAATCGGTGGGGGCCCTGCATACTAAGTACCGACCAGATGGACCGCATTGCACGGACATTGCTCCCCAAGCATCCTGTTCGGGTTGATGTCAATAGCGCGGAAAGCCTCGAGGATTGCCCCTTTTTCACACTGAGAGAGTTCGAAGAAGCGGTTATCACTTTGAAAAACGGCGGAAGTTTACAAACTGGTGTTCCACCAACGGCGAGAATTGCTGCTTGAGGCGTTCAACGCTTGCTTGAAAAAGGGTATTTTCTATCTATCGCCGAACCTCTGGAACGCTTCCTATGATAGTCAGCTGAGACTCGATATGCCCGAAAAGTCGTGCCTGGTCAGTTATGCAGACGACGTTGCGGCACTTGCTGACGAACGCAACGGCTAATGACGAATGTTGGGGGCCCTATATCTACTAGGAGACGTCTCCTTATGGGAGCAACGCAGTTGGTTCTGCTTTGTGGCACGGAGATATGGATTGATGCCCTTGACAAGCAGGTGCATCGTAAGCGCCTTGCTCAAGTGCAGAGGCAGGGAGCTTTGCGAGTGGCGTCTGCTTATCGCACCGTTTCCAAACCGGCTGGGATTGTGATCGCGGGAGTGATACCCGTTGCCCTTCTTGCCAAGGAGCGCAAAGCTATCTACCGCCGTAAGGGCGAGAACTTGAGAGAGATTGTTGCCCATGAAGAACGTCACCGCACCCTTTCCGAGCGGCAACTTTCTTGGCAAATTGACTCAGGGGGCAGATGGACTGCGCGGCACATCAACAATTTAGACCCGTGGTTGAACCGAACACACGGTGAGATTGATTACTTCCTTACCCAACTTCTAATTGGGCATGGAGGTTTTCAGTCTTACGTGCACAGGATTAGAAAGGCCCTCCCTCCCGTTGGTGACAAGTTTTCATCGGGTTTGAAGAGGGAGTACCTCCCCCTTCTCCCTTCGTAAACTTTCCACACCCTCCGGTGATGGGACTTAAAATTCGACTTTTACCAGAATCTAAATCCGCAACCAATTTCATTCCTTCTCATCTGGATGTTCCTTACGGCATGATATCATCATTATATGTATTCGAAATTTTCAGATGAATTTTTATTGACCTTATCACGAATCAACGGCAGAATATCGTCTTTTCATTCATCACAACTTAATCTTTTCTTTTGAAAACCATTTATCTCCACAAACGAGCACTTGTCCAGAACAATTCATGACAGAGGCTGAAAAACCAGACCCGCACCCGCACATTATTCTACCTAAACATCTGATTTACACAGAATCCATTTTCCCAGCTTTAGACCTAAAATAATTGACTCTGAATTTCTAAGAAATGATTGCCTCATTCCAGGGTTTTGAGCTGATTCACCGCGAGTGAGCTTTTCATTTGCTCGATTAATTATTAGATATGGCGAACATGAGTATTGCTCGCCGGCCGGCAAGTCGATTTGCTCTTAGTCATTGAAAATTCACATTCAAACGCTTGACCTAACGCTCATACGTGCATAATAATTAACATATCATCAAGTGTTGGAAAAGATTAGCACAATTTGCGTGCCAGCCTTTTTTGAATTGGTATTGATCGAAAATGGTGGATTGGAAGGTCCTCGTGGGCCAAATGCTACCAAAAATGTGGAGTTTATTTGATTGATTTATAATAGGCTGACATTTGTAGAGAATGGACATGTCTACAAATTAATATTATTAATAAAAAGAATTTAAAATTTAAATTAAATTAACTTTTATCAATAACATAAATAGGCGGACCAGACCGGCCCCCCCCCACCATAAGGCCTAGGGGCACTCGAATCAGTCATGGAGTCCGTAACGAGGAAGATCTAGACCTCAAAAGAGCCAAAGTAAAGATAGCCAACCTTGAAAGATGAAATGGCGAGCTGCCGAAGACACTCGAGGATCTTAAAAATCAAATAATATTATTGATCAAGAAAAATGAAAAGCTTACGGAGCAGCTAATGGCTGGGGAGGGGGGCACGCCGTCTCCAAAGCTAGCCAAGAACAAAGTGAAGCTTTATTCGAATACTTCTGCAGCCATGGAGGAGCTGGGCTCCCTTTCAGGGCGAACAAGTTTTCGGCAGCGAATCTGTCCGTATGGAGGACATAGAAAACAATCAAGCTGACGATACGAGAGACAGCGACAACGGTGGCGATGGAAATGTCCCAGAAGAGGGTGCTAACCAGGCTGGTTGTAGTAGTGAAGATGGAAAACTGGCTAAGTTTTTCCTCTGTTTGTAAAAAATTTAAAAAGAAAAAGAAAATTGAAGAAAAAATGTTAACTAATGTAAAGAATAGCACAAGTAGGATTAAAAATTTAAAAAATTGCCCGACCGGGACCACAAGTACCACCCGAAAGAACAAAAAGGGGAAAGGGTGCCCCCCTTAAAGTTTATGAATTAGGTGGTAAAGATTTAGCCACTCTACTTCTTGGGAGCGCGGGGTTCACGAATTTTATTATTAAAAAGACAGGGTCCGAGAGAGTCCAAGTCAAATGTAACAAAATAGCAGATTACAAGAAAGCACAGGAGATCCTCGAGCGATTCAAGGCTCCTCACTTCACCTACACTCCAAAGGAAGAGAAGGTGCAAACCTTCCTTCGCAAAGGCTTGGATGCGGAGGAAAAGCCCGATGAGGTGCTCAAAATGCTCCGGGAGACGGGAACTGAGGTTCCTTCCAGTGTCACCCTTTAATACCAGGAGATCCGTTTTGGAAAAACGAATCCTGCCGCACTTCCTCGTGCAGATAAGCCCGGAGAGCCGGGAAAACGATCTGGTCGGCATCAGGTCGCTTACTTACCAGGCCATTCGTTCTGACCGCCTACTGAAATAGCCCAGTGCCGAAAATGCCAGCGCTATGGTCACTCGGCAGTGAACTGTCAAATGACCTTGCGATGTGTAAAGTGCGGAAAAGGCCATACCGCAGCCGAATGTTCGCTGACTGAAACAGAGGGCAAAGAAAAAGCTTTCTGTGTCGGAGGGCATACGACTTCGTACTGTGGATGTCCTACATACCGCAAGGTTAAGGTCATAAGGCAGCAGGTGTCTAGATCGGCCCAAAGGATGAAGGTGCTGAACGGTACCGTCCCTTCTGCACCAATCTCGGGGATCCCATTTGCAGAGGTAGTTCGACAAGGGGGAGCTAACAAGCCCCAACAAGATGCAAATGGCGGGATGAACACCATCCTCAATCAAATATTGGCCATGTGTGAAACCATGCAGCATACGCTACACGTACACAATACAAAAATAAACGCTATAACAGAATATTTACACAAACAGCATGCCCGCTGCTAGGTCTGCAGTCACAGCGGTACCCCTGGATGGTCTCCGGATCATCGCGATTAATGTGAATTCCATCGTAGGAATCCACCGAAGAACAGAGCTCCTTGATTTCGCTGCCAGACAACAGCCTGACATTGTCTTGATTTCAGAAACCCACCTCAGCCCAAGGCATTCGATAACACTCAAGGATTTTCAATTCGTGAGGAACGATAGACGAAATTGTGATGGGGAAGGTGGTACCGGAATACTTGTGGGTCGCCATTATCGTTTCAGGCATATTAATGGGCCTGAATTTGAAACCTTTAAATGTATCGAAGTCTCTTGTATTCTGTTTTCACTGCCTAGAGAAGGGAATTTATATATTCTGTCAGTCTATGCAATGGGGAACAATCGGACCAAGTTCAAGGAGGAATTCCATTCGCTGTTTACGATACTCGAACTGAACACTGACTTGAATGCTAAGCATACCTCGTGGCTAAACGCCATAAACAATCCCAGAGGGGTATTCCTCAAATCTTGGATAGAGCAATACCAGATAGAGTATAAATGCAAATTATATGGGTCAGAGAGTCCATTTATGCATTGCTGACGCGCGCTTGAACTTTAATTTTAGGAATCCTCAATGGAAACTACAGAGTCTCCCTTACGATAGCGACCATAACGCTATTCTTATTGAAGTTCTGTTTGATGGACGAAGAGTTCGCCTTCTGCCGATGGACAGTGGTGTCCACAGGCTGAACTTTAAACAAACAGATTGGAAGAAATTCCAAAAGAGGATTATTTGGGGATATCGAGAAGAATGCCCACCCTTTTGATGGGGAAAATGATGATGATGAGTACAATTGCGACAGGTGACAGGAACTTGGGCAACGAGGAAATACTTCAGTACCTTCTTAAGCTGGAGAACTTGACGCTGGACACAATTGAACAAAGGACGACCCTAAGATTAAACCTCGGAAGGATATGAAACTGCAGCCATAAAACGGTTGAAAAAAATGAAAAGCCTTTTGTCAACTCGCGTCAACAAAATCTATCGGAGCTATGGGGACTATCATCATCGCATATTGGTTGAGTTCCAATCACTTTTAAAGATCGCGCGGGATCTTATCCGTCAATATTACATAAATGATGCGAGATATAACACCTTATTGGCTCAGGTATAGACATGAATAGTGTAACTGCTGATGCACAAGGCAAGTACATCGTGATGGACGATGCTCTGAAACTCAAACTTATAGGGGAGCACTTTGAATCGGTGCACCGGCCAAACCGGACTTAGAGCCAGCGCGACTTTCGGAAATTATAGAACGAGATGTCCACAATTTCAAATATAGCCTGAATGGGGCACCACAGTTCTCCAGTTTAGCTCTGCGTTGCAGGCTGATCTCATACCGGGCGATAATCTGCTTGATTACTTTGTCTCATTTGTGGAGTTATCATCCGGTATGGCCGGCATTCCCAACGTGGTCCTTAGGCATTTGCCAGACATTACCATTCGTAATTATTGCATTTTCTTCAATAATGTATTGAACAATTCCTTCTTTCCAGGACAATGGAAGAAAGCCCGAGTGTTCCCGATTTTGAAGAGAAGCAAGGATTCATCCAGCCCTAAGAGCTACCGCCCAATCAGTTTGCTACCTAACATCAGCACGGGGTTTGAGGTTTTGGTATTGAAAGCCTTGAACGGGCATATCAAGAAGAAGAATTTATTGTTGAATGTGCAATTCAGATTTCGATCTGGACATTCGACAATACATGCAATAACGAAGGTAACGTCTGATATTTGCTGGCGGATTAACAATGGTGAGTACGTAGGCGCTTGCCTTATAGACATGGAGAAGACCTTTGATACCAAATGGTTGGATGGACTGATGTTCAGGCTCCTGAAGAACGAGTTTCCCAGCCACCTCGTAGCGATGATGTGTAGTATGCTGTATGGCAAGTGCTTTGTCGTTACGGACGAAAATCTTACTACTAACAGAGTATTTCATGTACTGAATGGATTAGGGATTAGAGCAAGGAACAGTGACTACGCCTACACCTTTTGCAGTATTTGCCGGCGAATTACTCAACTCTTTCGAGTTTATTAAATCTCCTAAAAGGTCGTTGGTTGCCTTTGCTGATGATCTGATAGCCTACACGGCACACAAGAAGGTAACTGAGTTGCAAGTTGAACTTCAGAAGACGTTCAATGATATTAAGTCCTTCACGAACAGTTGGCGGATGAAAATCAATGCGCAAAAGTGTGAAACGATTCTGTTTCGAAATTCCTTGGCGTACGCCAGTAGGAACTTGAAAAGGAATTGTAGAAATTTCCTCATTGTCGCGAACGAGGATAGTTCTGAGCGCATTCCTCATAAGAAGTGCGTTAGGTACCTGGGTGTGCGTCTTAACGAGCGTCTCCAATTTAACGAGCACGTTAAAGTCTAGAAAGCGCTCACAAGGCATTGGTGTCTCTTCGAAGACTCTTTTATACTCCACATCTTAGCCGGAAGGTAAAGATGCCCAGGCACCATATAGTGGCAGCCTCCTGATTTTTTTCTGATTTTTCGGTTGGGTAGTTTCTGAGAATGTCCCCTTAAAGGAATGATGACTTTCAACCCCCCGCACTCGCCACCTTTCCAACAAATGTCAAAACTAAGACCGGCTTCGAAAAGTACTAACCGAGACCTTTAATTTGATACCCGACATGACTATATTTGATGAAAAAAAATTTACACCCCCCTTTCGCATGTATGGGAACCCCCTCCCCCCTTAAATTCGTCGTAAAAAGATTTAACTCACTGTACGCGTGACCGTTCACAGTTCCCAGCTTTCTACCAAATTTGGTGTCAATTGCTGTAATCGTCTCCGATAAAAATGCGTGTGACGGACAGACCGATAGACAGACAGACAGTAAACCGATTTTAATAAGGTTTTGTGTTTACACAATGATTTTGAAGATGAAAATTAAATTTGATTGATTTTTTCATATGAATTATTAGAAATTTTTATTGTTGATGAATCATGTTTCGGATTACGTCTGTTATTATGCAGATTGCCAGTTGTGGTTCGATTTACGAGAAAGCATTGAGTGATAAGGTCTATCTGACGAGTTGTAGGAAATGAACAAGCCTCGGCTTTTGTGATAATTGCAGAAGTTGACGTAATAACTAAATGAAACTTGATAGTCATCCGGTTCATGTAGATAAAAATAGACCACCCATTGACCCATTTCGCCTCACTCAGCGGAAAGACCTAAATTTCCTTCCGTAACAAGAAATTAAGATAGGACCCCATATAGTTACTGCTGCACATATTTCAACTTCGTCCATCGCTCCACCGAAATAGGATTCAATCACTCTAAAGAAAGAGATTCTCTCTAGATAACCCCCTGATATTATCGAAGTTCTAATTCAACCTTTACTTCTGATGATATCGTTCTAGCGACCACTGAAGGACCCATTTCGACAGAAATGGTCAACCTGATTGATCCTTCAATCGGAACACCCATCCACCTTAAGTCATGATAACGTGCCCATACACAAAGGGCATGTCCAAAGAGCATTTGCTATATATCCACCATTAAAGCAAAGATTAGATATTTGGCTTTTTCATTACATTTTCCCTTGACATCCTCGCCCGTGTTATGCATTATGTTCCCGGCGAGTTGTTAACCGACCGTGCAGCAAAAGAACAAAGGTGACGATGGCTGGCCGCTATGAACCTCATCAACAACATAGCTATAGCCTTCACAGGAGAACCGAATCAAAAATGAAATTTCAGAACTATCAGATAAACAGTGTACTAGTCGAAATGGGTGAAACCAAGGAGCTTAAGTTGCTAAAAGTATTGAAAGGACAAAAGGGACAGTGAAAAAGCTGGAGGACGAGGTCCTTTTTTTCTGTTCTAGCGAAAAGCCCCGAAAGCTGATTTAAATCATTTCTAACTCCAAATTGGAAAATAATCGATTGAAGAAATTTCGCGGAAAAATATAGCAAAACATCTAAGCAATCTTCCACCAGCCTAATCATCGTCCTTTCATGCACCCTACTCCCACTTGGCACTAAGAAAACCAGAAAAAACTAAAAGCAGAAAAAACATAACACTCCTTTTGTCCACATCAACCCCCGCTCCACACTAGCCCCCAAACTGCCCCTCGTCCTTTACGACGAACTCGTTAAAGCCTTACGTAGCAGACAGGATAACGAGCAAACACACACAATTCGCTCGGATACCGTTCGAACCTTATGACTCACAGGAAAAAAAAGGAAGAATTAAAAACAAGACCTTTATGTACACAACCGGCGAAATGATAAAAGTAAATTAGGATTAGTAAATTGTCCGGCGAAGAGGACATGTGACTCTGATTTTAATCGAATTGAGCTCGTTATCAAGAAGCAAACCATGCGGTGATAGTGGATTGCGCTTTTTAGGATGTCAGCGAAGGACGATTTAACGATAATTTTCTGATGAATTTTGTGATTGGTAAAATCAACGCAGAATGGATGGTAGATACTTTGGCGAGTTGCGTTGATAAGACATTTAATTAAGGTAATGGTTGCTAGGCTATCAATTTTCGTGGGTAGTTTGAGGATAATTATTGAGAGTGAAAGGAAGGCAAGCCTACACATTACGGAATACACGCGAATCACTGCTAAAAATGGCGGAAATGGACATTTAGAACTGCTTTAATTGGGGGGAAACAGACGAGTTTCAACTTTGCTCCGTTTGCAATTCTCCTTTGTAACATTTGATAAGCGGATCTGAGGCCGTCTCATGGAGCACAGAATAGAAATCAGAATATCTAAAATGAACTGCAGCTCATAGCCCATGCTTAACATAGACAAACTCATCCTCAACCTGCTGATCCCAACTTGATCTCTTCTACACACCCTTAAACTTAAATATGGCTCAACCTGAGCCAGGAACTAGTGTCTTACTCACAAAGATCCTTCCGCTATTCCTTCCAATTCTTGTTCAACTTCTGTCGAAATATCTAAGTCCTGGCTACCCTACACAACAACGGTAGAAACTCTTGTCAGTATATGTCTCGACTACGTTTCCACATTCTTGGCATATTCGAATGAGACCCATTCGAATCTCCGGAAGGATGTCAGTAGCTCCTCAGGCAAAGAGTATTGTTCGCCGTCTGATAGGCTCTTAATTTCTCCACATCGCGTTTTGATACTGCTCCTCACGCACGCTGGATCATACCCTCCCATCCAACCACCCAAAATCTCACCTTTCCATCTATTCAAGGCCTGCTCCTTCGATAATTAAATATACACCTTTATAAGACAAACGCATAACGATAAGGTGCAAGCATAACAATCAACCTAAACACGCCCTTGGTTGGTTGATCATTTCAGCATGGCGACAAAGGGTAGTATAGGTCCCAGTGCAAAACGTGGATTGGTACCCACGATGGAACATAAAACCTGGGAAACCCTATCTCCACCTCCAAGTGGTGACCGCTGGGGGCTATTTCTTAATAAAAAGCTGCAGACGGAGAAGAAGTCCACAAACAAACGTGGGCCTCTCCAGACGGGGCCACTTTCAACTAAATTGACTACTTCTTGATCGAACGCCACCTTTCCGCCTTGATGAATGTCACATATAGAGGGGCCATTATAGACTCGGATCACTATCTCGTTGGCATGGTGGTCCGGGCTCGAATAACAACACCACCCAGAATCCCCTCTGACAATCAGATGAGAGTTAACAGTAAAGCCATCCACAGCACAGCCCCCAGTAACACCTACAAGAGGGAAATGGATGCCGCAATAGCCAATGAAATCCGCGCACGGTGATTGGCTGCCAAACGAGCCTATTTCAGCTTACAATGTTTCGCTCGAAACGTCTCACCATAGGGTCAAAGCTCTTACTGTACAAGACAGTGATCTTGCCAGTCCTCGGAGAGTTCGGTTCTTAGCAAAAAAATTGACAATTCTTGGCCGCGTTCGAGAAAAGAATCCTCCGAAGAATTTTTGGCCCCCTACATGAGGATGGACAATTCCGTAACCCACACAAAGACGAAATCTAAGAGCGATACCATGACCGTCAGGTTGTGGATAAAATCCGGCTCAATAGGTTACGGTGGGCGGATCATTTAATCCGTATGGATGAGGATGATCCAGCCCGGAAAGTCAATAAGGGCCATATCTCTGGTAGAAAAAGAAGACCAGGCAGACCCTGCCTGAGATGGAACGATGGTGTAGGTCAGGACGCCAGACAGCTTTTAGGGATATCGAATTGGTGAACCTCGACGCAAAACCGGAATGTCTGGAGTTCCTTATTAAGGCAGTTGATGATGATGATGATGAATGAGGATACACCAGCATTTGGATGTGATTGTAAATGCCCGCTTGGACAAAAAAAAAAGTATAGACTGAATTGAGATCCCAAAGTGATCTCTTCAACGCATCCTGGAACTTAAATATCGCCCAGCCGAAACCAGCAACGAGTGTCTTGCTCAAGAGATCCTTCCACGATGTGTTTCACTAATGTCTGAACACACTACAATTCAATCTCTGTTCGAATGTCGTAAGTCCCGGATACCCTGCACAACAGCGGTCAATGAGTGTAGTAGATACCAGCTTAACTCACGGACAACAGTAGAAACTCTTGGAGACTTACGGCTCGACCACTGTGTGGATATATAGGGTCACGCTGCTCCCAGGGCAGAGGTGAGGCAGCGTCTGACGATTTGCCTCTACCCTGGTAAGAAACGGTAAAGCCATCATCGCTTGACACTGTGTGGAGTTGCCAAATCTCTCATCAAGCGTCTCCCTTCGTACTGATATGGGAGCACTCAGTGCTTATGCGCAGGCCGGATAGATGGGAAGTGGACGAAAATTGGCTATGGGAAGGACCCCCAGAAATCAAACCAAATATGAAGGACGAGAAAGGTAATTTTTTACGGGGCAGGACTTCGGAAACCCAGTACCGGTGGTTTTTGCGAGTAGGCAAGCGGACCCCCGGCCCCGGATATCCAGCGACCGCAGTGCCTCAGTAGTGGGAAACTTGGCTACTTTGGCATCTAAAACTACAAGAGATCTTAGTGGAGTGGAAATGAAATTACACCGGATTCTTTTCGCAGAAGCTCAAAATTTGGGAGGTCACCACTGAGGCAACATTACCCCTAGGCAGTCGAGATTCGTCGCGGAAGTCGGAACGGAATTTGGAAAGTTCCCGGACTGACATAACTATCGATGCTGTAAAAGACGATCGTGGAAGACAATAAACTACAACAGCGTTTATTTCATTGGGGGAACGCATAAATAAATGAATTCTGTGAGTTCATTAAGAAGAGGCGGAATATCCACCAAAATATCAGAGCTCTGATACGTGGCATGAAGTAATCCTATATTAGGTCGGCGGAGGAGAAAAACGCCCAAGCGTCAAGTAGCAAAGTTACACGAAGACGCAGGTGACGCCTCCTCTACATAAGGCAGGTGAGAACGCGGGCAAATTAGGTAAGGGTGGAATAAGCGAATCCCTTGATGTCCAACAAGGAGCCGAGAAAAAAAAGGCCTCTTTGCCGCAGAAAGCTGCACCAGAGAAAGTTTCAGGTAGTTTTTCGATTACGGTCCCTACTTTGAAAAAAAGGGGAAGAGCCTACAACTAGTAAGCCCGAAGAATGGACAAAGATGGACGGCAAAAAGCAGCAAAAGGAGAAAAAGAAGATTTGTCTGGAAATAATCATTATTTCCAAGAAAGGAGATATTTCCTACGCCGATAGCCTTCCAAAAGCCAAAGCCGATCCGGAATAGACAGACTTGGGCAGCAGTGTGAGGCGTACAGGCCCGCATCAGGCGTACGCAAAAGGGGGATCTGATGCTGGAGCTAAATAAATCTAGCGAGAAGACAGTGGATAGTTTTCGCAGTCAGATTGAATGACTTCAATGAAAAACTTAGGGGGTTGTAGCCCAAAGGTGTTTGCTGGTGACTTCAATACTTGGGCCCGTGAGTGGGATAGAAGAGAGAGAAATGCTAGGGGCCGCAGTCTATTAGACGTCTTTGCACAGTTGGATATAATTCTGGCCAACGAAGGTTATGTAAACGCCTTTCAGAAAGGGGAGTCTGCCTCAACTGTTAGTCCTGCATTGGCACGTAGTATGTCCTGTAAGCAAGGATTACACCCACAGCGATCACCAGGCAAACTTCTTTAGGCTATGAATGGAGTCACCGGGCAAAAGACCACCATGTCCGAAATCGAAAAATATGTTAGGCTAGTCTGCTAAAACTCTGAATGAGCAGACCTTCATAGAGATGTGGCTAGACCAACCTAATAAAGCAGGCGCCTCTACGGAAAAAGCGGTCCATGTCGCGCAATGCATCGCCAAAGCATGTAATGCATCCATGCCCAGAAGGTACTCAATCCCCAGTAGAAGACGAAACTACTGGTGGAATACTGAATAGGCCAACCTTCGACCAACCTGTCACCGCGCCAGAAGAACAGCTCAGAGGGTGGCAGGCAGAATCAGGCCTTCAAGTCAGACCAAGGGCAAGAAGAGCACGCCTATAAGGAAGCCCGCAAAGCCCTCAAGCTCGCCATCCTGCTCCGCTAAAGAGGGAATGCTTTAAGGAGCTCTGTTCGGAAGCGGACATTTCACACAAAACTTCCATCTGTTACCACTTTCGGTCATGCTGCTCCCAGGGCAGCGATCAGGCAGTGTCTGATGAGTTGCATCTGCCCTGGACAAAACCAAAAAAAAAAATATTCGCTATATCTTTACTGTAAAGCTTTTACCCGATTTATAGTTTGACAACTATTTTGACGATGGAGAATGTTTTTGTTTTCTTGTATTTTGCATTGAATTTAATGACAAACTAATGGGATAGCAAGCAGGCAACTAAGAAAAAAAGATAGTATCAGGTGATTAAATGTCAGCGAATTGATGAATTTTTTGAAGCAACCCATTTACACATATTAACAAGTGCGATAACAAATGATGATATAATGATGATTATCAGAATAATACGAAGCTATTACGGTTAGCGTTTATTTTGATTTATTACCACCTGGTATTATGTATAATTGAGGATCTGTAAATAATAGATTAATAAATGAACAATTCGAAAACCAAGAACTCGGAACTTCAGGTATCAAAAGCTTTATAGAGTTTTTATTTATAAATATTTGGGTACACGATAAGTCCACTTATACATAGTTCGTAGTGTATATACGATGCGTTTCTGAGAATGGGCCCCGGAAGTAATTGACTCCATTCAGACCCCGACACTCCTCCCCTTGCAGCTGCTTCGGAAGCCCTTCATTTGATACCCCACATGACTATACTCGATGTAAAAATCCCTCTTTTATGTGTATGGGGACCCCCTTTAGGTCCATCGTATAACAATGTAATTCACCACATATGTGGAGGTTGACAGTTCCAATTGTTTTACCAAATTTCACGTCAATAGTTGCAACCGTTTCTAAGAAAGGCAGACAGATAGATGGAAAAACAGAAGGACAGCGAGGAAGTTGTTGGCGGCCGGAAAAGTTCGGTTGGAATTATAGTCTACCGTTTAAGAGAACAGGTCTCACTAAAGAGGTACTTTAAATGCCAGCATTGGTCGATCCGATCGATGTTGAAGATGCGGGGAAACAAGCCATAGTTTCAAATAGTGTAATAGAGACCCCAAATGAAATATTGTACGAAGGAAAGGAGGAATTTGACCTTAAATAGAAATCGCCATCATAAATGGAGCTTATGGAAACCCGACAATGCCGACAATGGGGCACAGATTAAAATAATCGAGCGGCAATATAGCCAGGAAGCCAGGAGCTTTATGTGGGCGAAAATAATTCGTGGATATATGTATAAGCAGCTGCCACGCCTCATCAAGTATGACCCCATCTAAATTCAATGAAATGATCAAAAATCTCTCTCTCGACACAAGGGGACAAAATCCAAAGGTGATTGGCGCAGACTTCAAAGCTTGGGCCTTCCAGTGGGGTATGCCCAGAAGCAAATTCAAAGGAGCGCAGTCTAACAGAAGCTTTCGCTCAGTTGGATATACATAGTTCTAACCAACGAAGCTAACGTAAAAACGAAACGGTGGTCTGAGTCAATTGTAAACCTGACCTTTGTCAGCCCTGCACCAACGCATGGTATGTCCTGGTGCGTCAGCGAGGTCTTCACCCACAGCGATTACCAGGCAAACTTTTTTGAACTATGGAGAAGCCACAGGGCAGTGAACCACCGATTGCCAGGGAGCCAGGGAGTTAAACACGGTGCGGCAGCATAACTTCCTTTTTTAAAATGCGCGCCACTCAGTTAGTTGATGTCATAGCGGAGCGCTAGTAGTCTCGTTCAAGAGGGGATACTGTAAAGTTTTGTCCCGACACGGTTCAGTCGCCATCATGCGTTGGAATAGTGAGGAGCGTGCCTTTGCCGTTGAGGTTTACTTTTTAAGCGGATGTTAACAAACAAAACATGCGCTACTGGGCTGACACCAACCCTCGAGAATAGCATTCACCCAAAGTCACAGTGTGGTGTGCAATTTCCTCAGCTGGAGCTCCCTGGCTTTTTGAGGAAAACAAGGTTACAGTGACAGTGAATTCGGACCGGTATGTAAACATGCTACAGGATTTTTTTTATTCCCACGACTAGAAAATTTGGAGATGGAGGACACTTGGTTCCAACAAGACGGTGCAACAGCACACACTTCAAGAGCATCGATAGCTGTTTTGAGGGAACACTTTCCAGAGCGCCTTATCTCAATTAGAGGCGATTTGGAATGACCGGCACGCTCTCCCGATCTGTCCCCTTGTGATTTTTTTCTATGGGGTTTTTTGAAATCCCGTGTTTATGTGAACCGTCCAAGAACCCTACAAGATTTGAAGACCAACATCCAAGAAGAAATTGCCAACATAACACCTGCTATGCTAACAAGAGTCATGACAAACGCCAGAAATCGGTTTACGCAATGTATGGAGAATGGGGGACGTCACCTAACAGATTTGATCTTCAAAACAATGTAAATAAAAACTTTAGACATGTACCTACATTATAAAAAATAAATAAATATTTTCCGATGCATACAATAGTTTTTATTGAGTTTTGAAAAAAGGAACCCTGTATAATTCAAGTCAATAAAAAGTAACAACGGCGATAACCAAAAACGAGGTACTGGAGATTTGCGGTACAATAGGCAGCAGTACAACTCCAGGCCATACCGAACAGCGTCCGTAAGCTCCCCGTAAAATAGAAATGTTCGCTGAGTTGTTCGAAGCATGTATTTCCAAGGAGATATTTTTTGTATCCTGGAAATGGTAGGAGATGGTACTATAACCTAAGTTTGGTAAACCTCCTTCTTCAGACCTATGCCTTCTGGACACTATGGGAAATATGCAGAGTTTTGTCGAAGGTCGACATCATGGAAGGAGCGTTGTGAACGGTTTGCCTGTACAGCCTGTACAGCCTTCTATGCCTGCAAGATAACCTTTGCAAAGAAATGGGGTCTCCGGCCGAAGATAGTTCTCTGGATGTACACCGCTGTAGTGCGTCCGATCCTAACGTACGGCTCTATTGCATGGTAGCAGGCTTTGAGAAAAAAAAATACAATATGATGAAGCTTAATAGGATTCAAAGAATCGCGTGTGCAGGTGCTACTGTGGCTCTGCAGTCTTGTCCGGCAGATGCTCCCAATGTACTCCTGCACCTTCTCCCCCTAGACCTCCACATTACATATGTTGCAGCGTGCAATGCCGTCAGACTACGTGAGTCCGAATGCTGGGCTGCGAAGTCCTACGGCCACAGCAACATCCTAGACGAAGTATCTCGGGAAATCTGAGCATTCCCCACGGACTATGCCGCACGCAAGCTGAACCTCACAAGACACCTTGCTGTGCAAAGTGGAAGACCGGCGGCATGTTGCAAGGTTATGACTCAGTATTCATTACCGACGGATCAAAGATGGCCTGTGGAGTCGGCGCGGAGGTTTTCTCGAGTACACACAGTGTATCCAAGTCGTATGGTCTCCCAGGTTTCGCCAATGTATTCCAGGCGGAAGTACTGGCGATATTGGAAGTATGTCGATGGCTGGAACAAGATTCGAACCCCAAGCGCAACGTCGCCATTCTGACCGACAACCAAGCGGTCATCAAGGCTTTGTACTCAGCGACACCATCTTCCAGGCTGGTGGGGCAATGCAGAGACGCACTGAACCATCTGGGCGGCACGCTCAAGGTCACCCCCTCTGGGTTCCCGGGCACAGGAACATTGAGGGGAATGAGTGGGCTGACGGATTGGCTAGACGAGGCTTTGCTCTTGGCAGCCCTTCGGTGAATACAGTCGGTGAATCCACGGGCCTAAGATGGCAAAGGCTTACGAGCTGTGCCAAGTCAAGGAGAATTTGGCCCGCTTAAAACACGATCACGAGAGCGTGCATTCAAGATTACGGCGGTCTGCACGGGGTACTGGCCCATAGGGGACCATGCCGCCAAGCTCGGCATACCCTACAATTCGCATTGCCGAAGCTGCGGGGAAGGGAAACCCTCATGCAATTTCTCTGCGATTGCCCAGGCCTAGCTAGAGTCAGGCTACGGACACTGGGTAAACCATTCTTTGGGGACCTCCGAGAGATTTCTAGCTGCAGGGTAGGAGCGCTGCTTTCTTTCGTGAATGCTACGGGCTGGCTCTGAAGATCCGAGCCGGCTAGACTCTTCCTCCCTGCTCCCATAACAGTAGTCACGGTATTAAAAGTTTGTGGCATCAAAACGGCACACCACAGCGCTAATTGGGCTCCTCGGAGCGGCCACTGATACCTACCTATCTACCCTTTGTCGAGGACCAAGGAGACCTTTTAGATCGACAGTATGGGTTTTGTAGAGCTAGATCAACCATTGATGCTATCAAATGTATTACAGGTTTGACCAAAGATGCAGCCGAAAGGCATCACGAAGGCGCTGATTTATGCTCATGCGTAGCAGTCAAAGCTGTTAAGGTTTACCTAGAGAGTCCTGGTCTGACACTTGCGGAGGAAGAAATTGGAAGCGGTTCTCACCAGCAAGCAAGCATTTTAGGAATGATGTCGATTGACATCTTCGGGTGTGCCTTCACTTAACCGTCAGTTCCCACTTTTTTTTCAATAGTCCATTAAGCTAGCAAATCGAAGGAAGTCGTACTAAAGGCTAACGACTCTAGCCCTGAAAATTCACCTTAAATTTGGCATAATAAAAACAATGGCTAATTGATTTGATTGACTACAAGAAACCTCACAGTGATTTCTTCAATATCTCAAACTATTATACTTTCCGTATATCTGTGGAACTCTCAAATATCTCCCCAATTAGATCGAATTGGCGAAATGTTTGCAACTGCTCGGCTTTGTTTTTTCCACTGTCTTCCCATACGACTAAAGCAAAACCAACTGGTAAAGGCAACCACTTTGATTGATTACACGATTCTCTAAGATTTTCAATTTCCTCTTTTGTAAATTAATTGGTATTACCTTGAATGAGAGTCATCGTTGGCTTTCGCGCAGAATACACAATCGCCTCGTTGTTGATGTAAAGATCGAGTTAACTCCTGAAATCTATTTTAAGCTGTTCACGTTTCTTGCGGTGTTAAAATAGTGGCCGAAAATTAGGATTACTCATTACTTCGTTATGGATTCCATTCACGCGTTAATGTACTGTTCTGAGCTCTGCATGAAAATTACTTTTAAGGCTTAATACTAATGGGTGATGGACAATTGGCCATTGCGCAGCCCATAAATAATAAGTTGGCATAATTTTGCATGTTAATGATGTCTCTGAGTTGCTGTGAATTGATCTTGTTATAAAAAAGATCGCAATGGGTCGTTAGAGCTATCCGACCTCTGTGTATGCTGAGTGCAATTTATGGTAAAAACCAGTATCTATACAGAAAACCAGCTTAAGGCAAAAAACATCTAATCGGAAAAGATACGTTTGATACCTGATGTATTTTTTTTTTTTTTGGAGTGGGCTTTGGGAGCTTTCAAGTCAGGGAATTCCTTTCACCAACGGGAGGGGAGGGGAGGAAGGGAGTTGTTGTTAGTTCAGGGAACCCCTTACCGTCCGATCCCTCCGCCGGTCGAGTTCAATCTTCTTCGTAATAAGAAGAGCCCGAACATAATGCGCAATACAATTCCAACTGCCAGCGCTCTTCAGCATCTCTCGCACAAGGTTGTCTGGAGAGAGCTCCCCTGTGTCTGCATAAAGCTGCTGGCGGAGGCCGTCCCACCTCTCGCAAGAGAAAAAGGTTGTGTTCAGCGTCATCCGCCACTCCATTGCAGAACACACAATCAGGAGATCGCGCCTTCCCAATACTGTGCAGGTAAGACTGAAAACCTCCATGCCCACTTAGAAGTTGGGTAAGGAAGTAATCAATCTCACTGTGCGTTCTGTTCAACCATGGGTCTAATTTGTAGATGAGCCGCGCAGTCCACTTGCCCCTTGGCTCATTTTGCCAAGAAAGTTGCCACTCGCTAAGGGTGCGTTGACGCTCTTCTCTTAAGTTTTCGCCCTTACGGCGATAGATACCTTTGCGCTCCTTGACAAGGAGCAGCCGGTTCGGAGACGGTGCGATAAGCAAACGCCACTCGCAAGGCTCCCCGCCTCTGCACTTGAGCGAGGCGTTTACAATGCACCTCCTTGTCAAGGGCATCAGCCCATACGTCCGCACCATAGAGAAGAACCGACTGCGTTGCTCCCATGAGGAGACGTCTCCTAGTTGATATAGGGCCCCCAACATTCGCCATTAGCCGACTCAAGGCCGCGACTCCAGCTGCAGCCCTGTCCGCGGCTGCTTTGATTTGCTCGAAGAAGCTCATCTTCGAGTCGAGCATTAAACCAAGGTATTTAATCGCTGGTTTTGACTCTATAGTCAACTCGCCGATCGATATGGGACGCAAGGTCGGGATTCTCCTTCTGGTCAGGATCACTACTTCGGTTTTTTTCTAGCGCAAGGTTGAAACCGTGAGTAGTCATCCATCCGCTTACCCGTCGCATCAATATGCCAAGTCTGTTTTGCGCCTGTTCAACAGTGCGTCCGGCAAAAAGTGCGCCAACGTCGTCTGCATAATCGACCAGACGCGACTCTTCGGGCATATCGAGTCTCAGCAGACTATCGTAGGAAGCGTTCCAGAAGTCCGGCCCTAGGATGGATCCCTGTGCTACTCCCGACGTGATTTCCATCCTCCTCTGGCCCCCTAGCGTCTCATAGAGCAGGGAGCGGTCTTTCAGATAATCCCTCAATATCCGCAAGAGATAGCTTGGCACGTGAAAGGAGTTCTATAGTGTGCCTAGCATATCTGTCCATCTTACGGAATTGAAGGCATTTCTGACATCAAGCGTTATGAGGAGCACGGATAGTGCGAAATGCCGAAGGGAGGGATCTAGCTCAAGGAGACATCACTCTGTAATTCGCCACCAAGTAAATTTGGAAGCATCGTCTAAGAGAATGCTGAGATGTTTGATATAAGTAGATTTTTCGTAACTCCCTCTTGAAAAAAGACATATACGAGTTAAGACCCGCAGCACAATTTATGGTGGTCCATGGCATAAAATTTCTGAGTTAACAGTTAATACTATTACCTCACCTACACCCTGAGATGCCTAGGCCTTAGACGGCTATTCAGGCTATGGTGACTCTTCCCTCCTCCTCACTCAAACGAGCTTGGGATCGACCGTCTACAGGTAGAAAAAGACAGATCGAAATGTTACCTGTGGGAAGTTGCCAGTTATCCCACCATACATCCAGGTGACAGAAAGGGGCATACCTATTGATATGTAAATATGTCCACATGTAATTCGTTTTCAGAATGTGCATGGGCAAGTGTTTGCTCACCTCTGAAGCGTAAATCAAAATGGCCAAGGGAAGGATACCCAGAATATTACACAAAAATTGAACAACAGGGAAGGAGTAAACTTACGTTGGAGGGTTTTCGAAACCCCTGTACCGACGGCTTTTAGGAGCCGGCAGGTTGACCTCGACTTCAGTGCCTCAGTGGTGGGCAGCTCAGCTACCATGGCGTGCTACAAGTTACCTAGATTTGGAGAAGACGGTGTTCAAACAAAACAATTCCTTACCAAAAACAACAATAACTAAACGAAAAATGATCGACTGAAAGGAAATCGCTGGCTGATTAAGGCGGTTTCGACACCCGCACCTTTTGTCCAGGAGGAACTTTCCCAGCAGACCAAGGAATTAACCCATTCAAGAGAAGCTCCTCAATTCTTCGATCTCCAACAATTCCAAAGACGTTGAAAAATGAAAGTCAGGAAAGGAATAATCCGGCCAAGGCTTGAAGGGAACAGAGCCATGACACGGAGAAGCTACTCTTCATGCAACTTGGAGCATAAATAATTTAGCTATCTGAGTTTATCAAGGACAAGCATAACGTTCACCAAGCTGTCAGAACCATTAGGGTCATTTATAATAGGTCGCAGAAAGAGGACGTAAGCAAAAGCTGCCACCCCAACAGTGTCACATTTGACCAAAGTCACACCAAACCAGGTCATCGACCTACCATCAAACACAAGAGTGCAGGAGAAAGACGGTGAGTCTCTAGGAAATCAGTAGGCGCCTAAGAGGAAAAAAGGCATATCAGCAGTTCGGAAGAACGGTACTAACTACAACAGAGAGGAAGCCTGTGCCCCAATCGAGCGTCGGCAACTGAGACGAAACCTAGGGAACAAAAATGGTGGATGGACCATGGCCGTTAAACAAAACGAAAAATAAAACAAATGCGGATATACCCAGAGGCCATTGTTATCTCCAACAAGGGAAAACTGTCGTACAGGGAAGATAATCAAGAAGATGACAGCTGATTCCGACTAAGTGCCTATTGTGAGAAGGAAACCAGGGACGGGAAAGCCGGCATATTGCCGGAAGTGGTAAATGCCTGGAATTTAGGAAGGTGTTGTCTGGAACAAGAAAATCAGGTGTATTCAAATAAACGTCAATCATTGCAGAGTCGCTCAGGATTTAGTTGATCACGCCACATACAATTCAATACAAAGTGAGATGGAAATTGAAATTACAAACGAACCATACAGAAACCGTCACGGTATCCACGAAGGCGATGTAAACACCTTTCGTTGAGCCCTCCTCAATCGTAATCCTGGCCTTTGTCAGCCCTACACTGGCATATCCTGGTGCGTCAGCGAGAACTACGCCTACAGCGATCATCAGATAATTTTCTTTTAACTATGGGTTGAGCCACACAGTAGAACAGCAGCATGCTCGAAAGAGAGAAAGACTTCAGCTTGGTCGTGCAAAAGTTTAAATTAGCAGACCTTAATAGAGGTGTTGCTAGACCAATTTAACAAAGCAGTCGCCTCTACGGAAAGAGTTCTCCATGCGACACAATACATCGTCAAGGCCTGTGACGCGCCCATGCCTAGAAAATGCTCACCCACTAGTAGAAGACGCAACTGCTGGTGGAATAGTAAACTATAATAGATAGCTTTCGATCAGCCTTCTTTCGAACCAGTCAAACGACATATAATGAAGTCCGAAAAAAACTAAGTTAGCCATCCGACGAAGCAAGAGGGAATGTTTTAAGGAGCTCTACTCGGAGGCAAAACCGGTGGGGGAGCGCCTATAGAATTCTGGTGGGACGATTCAGAGGTCGGTCATCTCCACAGATCAGACCATCTAGTTGAAACTCATTCAGGGTTTACTCCCCCAACAAGAGAGGGACACTGACATTCTTCAGAGGTCTCTGAATGCGACGGCAATTCTCGCAATCACTAGAGACGAACTTTTGGAAATATGCAGCAGCATAGGCGACAATGAAGCTCCGAGACTAGACGGAGTACCCAATAGGGCTGTAAAGCTCACCGTGAAATCCAGACCGGACATGTTCGCGCCATTCTTCGAAGTATGCATATTCGAGGGGATATTTCCTGCACTATAGAAATGGTAAACACTGGTACTATTGCTTAATGCTGGTAAACCTCCCGAAGGGCCATCCTCTTATAAATCTATATGTCTTCTGGACACTACGGGGAAAACACTAAAGCGAGTAATCTACAATAGATTGCTTCCGGTTGTTGAGAGCTCAAGAAGCCTTGCAGACAAACAGTATGGGTTCCGCAGAGCCAGATTGGTACCATCAAATTGTTTACCAGGTTAATCGAAGATGCAATTCATAGAAAGAGTAGTTCAAACAAATATTGCATAGTAGTGACCCTGGACGAGAGAAGTACATTCAATTCGGACAATTGGGACAAAATACGAAACTGCCTAGGGGAGATTGGTATTCTCACCTAGCGAGGCTTGGTATTCTCGCCTACTTCGCTACTATCGTCGAATGCTATTTGCATGAACTAAGACTGTTATGACACTGATGACGGACGCCAGGGGTACGTTTCCTCAACGGATATCCCACAAGGCTCCATACTAGGCACACTGCTGTGGAACGTTATGTACAATAATACACTTAATCTTCCGATTCCGGAGCACACAGCACTGGTTGTGATTGCAAAGCATCTTGTTGTGGCCGCAAAGCACCCCAAAGATATGAGAAATGTACCCATTTTTTTGCCTTGCCTTAGCGATCACAAATTAAGATATTCTCCGCTATCTTGCTAGGTTGAATAGCCCCATACGCCTAGGATATCATTGGCCCATACCAAAGAGGCTTTACTACAAGCTAACCAGCACCAGGTCCGATTTTCTCTTTGCAGCAAGCGATGGAAAAACTGCTGGAATATAGACATCAGTTGCACCAACTTTTCATCGATTTTAAGGCCGCCTATGATGGCATAGCCAGAGTGAAACTGTACACGGCCATGGGAGAATTTGATATCCCGACGAAATTGATAAGACTGACTAGGCTGACTCTGACCAATGTGCAAGGCCAGATAAAAGCAGCAGAATTACTCTACAGACCATTCGACGTCAACAACGGTCTAAGACAAGGGAATGCCCTATCATGTGTCCTCTTTAACCTGGCCCTGGAAAAACTGATACGTGATGTTGAGGTAAATGCGAGAGATACCATCCTCTTCAAATCCACCCAACTACTGGCCTACACTGACGATATTGACATCATGGGAAAAACAATCCGATGTACCCCCCATGTATAGTTTGCCTTCGTCCAGATCGAGCAGGCGGCACGAGATCTTGGACTGCACATCAATGAAGACAAGACAAAATATATGGTGACAACGTCAGCGCCAAAAACCGACCAACCAAGAACATCAAATCGCATTAATCAAACGAGAATAATAAAGGTAGGAGACTACAACTGTGAGACCGTTGATAATTTCTCCTATCTAGGGTCGAAAATCACAACCGATAACAGCTACGATGATGAAATCCGCGCACGGTTGTTGTCAACCAACAGAGCCTATTTCAACTTACAAAAACTGTTCCGCTCGAAACATCTCACCATAGAGTCAAAGCTCTTACTGTACAAGACAATGATCTTGCCAGTCCTTATGTATTCCTCGGAGACTTGGGTTCTTACCAAAAAAAAAACGCGAACTCTTGGCCGCGTTCGAGAGAAGAATCCTCCGAAGAATTTTTGGCCCCCTACATGAGGATGGACGATTCCGTAGCCTACACAATGACGAAATCTATGAGGGATACCATGACCGTCCGGTTGTGGATAAAATCCGGCTCAATAGGTTGCGGTGAGCTTGGAAAGTCTATAAGCGCAATATGTATGGTGGAAAAAGAAGACGAGGCAGACCCTCCCTGAGATGAAGCGATGGCGTAGGCCAAGACGCCAGACAGCTTTTAGGGATATCAAATTGGTGGACCTCGGCACAAAACCAAGGTTTCTTGAGTTCCTTATTAAGGCAGGCCTAGACCGGATACCGATTGTTGCACTGTTGATGATGGTGATAAGTATCAGAATAATCCAGTCGGATCTGGGAGACAACTACTTGACCAGAACTATAAACAAAAGCACGTCCCACGGGTGGCGCCATCTCTCCGGTGCTCTGGTTAATAGTGATGGTCAAAATTTTACGAATATTGGACAGCGACGGGATGAAGGTAGTGTATGTATGCCGATGACTTGGTGATATTAGTGTCAGGGATGTTTCCGTCCATTATGAGCGACATCATGGAAGGAAGGTTGCGAAAGGCGTGCCTGTGCGCCGCAAGATGTCGACCCGGCATTAACCCAACCAAAACGGTACTGATGCTAGTCACCACCAAGACAAGGATACCTGAACTCCACCTACCACGGCCGAATCAATAAAGATTGGTTCTTTCCTCCAACGTAAAGTATCTGGGTGTAATTCTGGATCCAAAACTAAATTGGAGATTGAACATAGAACTGAGGATTAAGAAGGTATGTATAGCCTGCAAGGGAACCTTTGCAAAGAAAAGGGGTCTCCGGCCGAGGATGGTTCTCTGGATGTATACTGCTGTAGTGCGTCCAATTCTAACATTTGGCTCTATTGTATGGTGGCAGGCTTTAAGCAAAAAATACATTAGAACGAAGCTTAATAGGACTCGAAGAGCCGCGCTTGTAGGTGCCACTGGGTCTCTTCAATTCTGCCCGTCAGGTGCTCTCAATGTACTCCTGCATCTCCTCCCTCTAGACTTCCACATTAAATACGTTGTAGCGTATGTCCGGATGCTGGACTGCGAAGTCTTACGGTTACAGTAACATCCTAAACGAAGTACCTAGGGAAATATGGACATTTCCCACGGACTATGGCACACAAAAACTGGAGTTCACGAGAAACTTTACTGTGGACTTTCCCACCGTAGAATCAGGCAACAGACACTGGGTAAACCATTCTTTGGGGACCTCAGAGATTTCTAGCTGCAGGGTGGGAGAGCTGCTTTCCCTCATGAATGCTACGGGCTGCCTCTGTAGATCCGAGCCGGCTGGACTCTGCCTTCCTGCTCTCATAACAGCGATCACGGTCTTAGGAGTTTGTGGCATCAAAACGGCCTCCTCAGAGCTGCCATTGAGACCTACCCCAAATTTCAACTGGTGAATCTCTTTGGTCACTCGGATCAATACCACAAAAGCGTATCTTCTAACAGTGCAACCTGACAGCCGTAACTGCATCACAACACACAAGTGACTGTAGTTACAGTAGCGATATATCAGCAAATAGTCGAAACGCACTCTTTTCATTGATTTGAAATAAAATTCTCGAAGTTGTTAGAGACGCATAGAACCTGGAAATACCTGGTCTATGCAAAGGATCCATATCCGAGAATTCTATACACGCTCTTTGGATTTCGTCCCGAACCTCAGCGGAAACATCAACTGGACGATGGAGAAGAGTGCTCCGGCGAGTACTGAAACTGTTGAATGTGACGTCGTGATGCTGTTTATGTCGCCGCCTCTGCCCTATCGACTCTGGAGCCGCGATGACCTCAAGTCGAACACGCTCCCTAATTGTGTCGTTGCGAATAATGAAGAAGTGTTGGCCTGAAACCCGATGTAGAGTCGCGTGCGCGTAATGCGAGAAACACCGGACGAATCTCTGGTGCAACAAGGGACTGTAAGATGTTGTATCTGCCCCCGCCGTTGTTATCTCACAGCAGGAGCGGATGACAAAGAGGTTCCACTTCATTCGCTGCCTACGCGAACCTGCTGAAGTGGTTGCCATGCTCATTATCATGGTGCCTGAACATCAAACCGCCCACGATTAGTAGTTTCGACGCCGTGCTGTCTATTAGGAGATCCCAACCCTGTCACCAAGTCAGACGACTCCCGCCAGTTATTCACCCGGGCTTCAAATTTTTCCTTCTCAAGGTGGGTAGCACTCCTCCAGAAAAACACTAAACTTTCAGGCCTGTTCCGCCCGAAAAGAAAACCAAATCCCAACCGGACTATAAACACCGGATCTGATCCCGGTGCACTTGCACTCAAGCACCTACGAGAGGAATGCCGCAAGTGATCGCACTCTCTCCGCTGCACTCTCTCTTTGACAAGGTGCGAACTTTTGGCTCCACAAATTCCCATGCACCGAATCCAATAAGAATCCGCTCCAGGAGCCAAATTCCGGGCAACATCCCGACCTCCCCCAAATTCCAGCTGAGCCTTTCAAACTTGCATCCCCCAAACGGAAAACGGTTAAAAACGCGGATCTGACGTCTCCCCTTGGATGCTGGCTGCGCGCAACGTCAATGACGACACCGACGAGTGGAGCGAACTGCATCCAACCGTCAACATGTCCACCGCAACCATCGGCAATTGTTAAAAGAAAACTCACCTGTGGAGCGGTGTAAACCAGAAATTTTGAACTACACTTTTTGCACGATCACCAATCGAGCGCGAACCGACAAAAGAACGACGCGAAAAACAAATACTTCACCGCCAAATCGAACCGAAAACGTCCCCGTCACGACGCCATATTTGTTTACTACTGTCATCGGTCAATTGCATTTTCTCCTAATTCATATTGGATAAGTTGGGGTTGTCGGGTTGAGAAAATTTTTTGCGGGACTAAGGTAGGAATTGGGATATTTTTGAATTTTGGGATTTAGGTCGGGCAATATAGTAAATAAGCTTGAATTTATGGAATAATTGGCATTTTGAGCTTAAAGCGTGAAGGAAAGGAGACAAAAACAATTTGTTATAGAGATTTTCATGTAAAACGGTCATTTGGCAAATGTCTTTCTCTCGTAAACACTCAACGCTTCACGTAGCTGACGATCTCCAAGCAACCATTGAATTACGAAACCAACATATGAATCTGACATTTCCCGTATTTCCTCCTATAACCGACAAACGCAATCTATCGCCATCCCGTTTTAATACAAGCTGAACGAAAGAGATCACCTTCGATCTACTACCTAATCAAGTCCGCAAAATTTTGACTCATTGTCGTTTTTCATCGTGGAAAATGGCGCTAGAAGTGGTGTGTTATTCGCGTATTAAAAACACAATTATCGACACCTGATAAGCTCTTGTGAGCGTCGTAAAAATCAAGAAATTCATCACGAATTCATACCGGACAAACGTTGAGAAAGTTACAGCAAACAACTGAGAATCTTCGCGTAGAAATCTGACCCCGGCCAAGGAGCACGGCACAAAGTCACCAGCAAATAATCTACAAGTGGAGGTGCAGCGAGTGTGCTTGTCGCTGTCAGTTTGGGAAACGGGGGAACACCGGGAACGATTGGGTGGCGGCGGATCAGCGTGGCATCTCTAGGCCGTGGTCCCGACAGAGTTCTCCGGATCCAGGCCAAGCTCAGCCCCATCGGAAGGTCTCATCGCGGTCGAAACCGTCAAAATACGCACATTCCTAGTGCGTGGGGCACGCAGGCAGCGGGGCAACGAGGCCACAAATTCACGCAGTAACACGTGAGCATGAGACTCCGACAAGGTGTCGTGTTATTTTCATTTTTTCTCGTTTGACAGGCGAAGGGAAGACACTGCCGCGAACTTGACACCACCGCGACCAGGATGAGTGTGGACACGTACGGACCCAGCTCCCAGACGCTGACCTTCCTCGACACAGACGAGAATGACCTCATCGGGGCCGACACGCAGGGAACGGATTTCGATTTTCGCGACTTCGATCTGCCGTCGCAGAGCCAGACGCAAGCATCACAGATGGATCCTTTGACGGGAGCGAGTCAGGTAAGGAAGTTGCTTTTCGTTGTCTTGTGAAATTTCGCCGCTTGGACGTGCGCTGACTGAGACGCACGGAAAAGCATTTCTCGGAAACTTGGGCTACTTTCCGATAGCGTCGGCGGCTTGTTATCTTAGTGATAACAAAGCGAATTGGGTGTCGAAGTTTAGGCGTTCCAAGAGTGACGAATGGACTTACTCGAAGGCAAATGGACGGCAATTCGGTGTGTAAACTGTGATTGTGATACCAAGTTGAAAATCAGCTGTTTGTCGAGGCTAGGCATTCCGCGTTCGAGTCCAAATGGTCCTCAACAGGTCACCATCAGGCCTAGATCTTTACGATGAACTGCCAAACGCTTAATTGTTTTCGGGAACCTTTCCCTTGCTTACCCGTTTTTCGCCACTGTGAATCAGGAAAAGGTTCTTCAGCCGAACTGCACTCAAAGCAACGATTCACGTTCCCAATCTGACACACTGAAGTGTTAAATTCACGCAATTTTTCCATCAATGTTTCGTGTTCCAAGTCCAAGAATGCTAAAAGTTCACTGTGAGAAGGCAGTTAAGGTATCGCTCACAATCCTCTATAATATGGTGTAATCTAGAAAGGAACACGAAAAAGGTCGTTCCCCCAGCCAGTTTGTTCCCCTGAGACGTACATCGCAGTTTACACTCCAAACGAAATAAGCCCCAGTGTCGGGACTGCCATGGTTAACTTCCTTCCTATTCCCATCGCCGAATTGAAGGTTAAAGTTCGGTTTCTGCTAGTGGCCAACAGCAGTTGTCTATCAAGAAACAACGGGAATCTAACTGTCGTCTTCCATACGAACTTCCGCAAGTCACTTCGATGAATTGCATCTGATTGTCAACTAGATGTGGCATTGCGTCGCCGGGTGATTGAAAGCGTGTTTGTGGTGCTAGTGGACTGTCATCTCTAGATAGTGCAGGAGATTTTGCCGGCATTTTTGATGGGTGGGAGCCACCTGGATGCCCGACGCCTTGCGGTGAAGGCTGCACAGCGAATTGTAACGCAGCAAGTAGGGCTGAGATACATCCGGCGTTGACCAGTTGTAATCTTGTAGGGTAGGTGAATGATTTTACGCGCAGCGCAGTGTTGGACTCCCGCGTCGGAAAGTCGTCGTCCAACTACCAACTAAACGCCTCTCCATCGTCAGAGACCTAGTGTGCATAAAACTCATGTGAAGCATATGAGGCTGATGCTCGTTACTACGAAAGTGAGTATACCATCGAATGGTTGATCCACCTATGCTTTTGGTTGCAAAATTTCCAAAAAAAAAAATACTGAACTGGCGCGTTTCCCTACTGGATGACTTGCGATGATCGACTATCCACTGCCGCGGTCATGGCATGAAGAAAGGAACGGTAACGCACCAGCATCGACGGAGGCAATGACACTGCTGCAACGCATCACTCCGCCCCCAGAAACCGCGCGAGTTCAGCGGAAGAATCCGGGACGTGATCCCGCCAATGGTGTTACCGGGCGAGCCTGACGCTTCGTGTACGCTTTTTTTTTTTTGAAGCGACCACCGGTTCGGCGTGCTTAGAAGCTGTAGCTTCTTCCCCACCATACACACACACACACACCGGTCCGGCGAAAGCTTTCAGTCTTGACAAGGAGACCCATTTTGCTCCGCCCCGGACGTCAAGCTTAAGGGCAAAGAACAGGACTTCAAAGGAGCCATTATATGGTGGGTGCAGCGGCATCCGAAAAGCGTAAACCCTAATGAGGATATGCAAGCAAATTTTAAGGCTCCTGGGACTGCTGACTTCCGGCGTCGTATGTCGGGAAGGTGAAATCTGCTGCAGACGCGAAACCGGGTCGCTGAGTCATGTGCATGCTGGAGTCGCTTAACCCTGCTCTGATACCTAGCACAGGGTCGATGGGGTAGCCGCAGATTCTCCCCGTACACCATTTCCGCGGGGCTGGCCATGAATTTCTCTCGGTGAGCTGTGCGAAGGCTGAGGAGGACGAAAGGGAAGCACTCTGACCACGAAGGATCGTCGCGGGCCATTAAGGCGGCCTTCAGGGTCCGGTGCCAACGTTCCAGCGTAACAGTGGACTGCGGATGGTACGCAGCGGCCATGTAGCGTTTGAAACCCAGGAGCTTGCATAATTCTGAGAAAAGGGTAGACTCAAATTGCATTCACTGGTTTGTGATGATAACGGCCGGTACACCAAAGTAAAGGATCACTTCTCGACAAAGGACCTCCATATTGCTTCAGGCCACCGCATAAACCTGTCGATGCTTGTGAGACAGTACCTGTAACCGTGCGAGTCTGGCAAAGAGCCAATGATATGGAGAAGGATGGTGTGGAAACGCTTGGTTGACCGAGGGAAGAGTTTACGTCCTTGTTCATGGAGGGTCAGAAGTACTTTCCTGTTTCTAACCGGTTCGTTGTCCGGATGCCTGGGTCCGCGGGATCGTGAAAAGTGTGAAATATTTTCTTGCGAAGAGAGGTCTCGCAGAATAAGTGAGAGTTTGAGCCGAAAATAGGAAACTCTTTGAATTGAAATTTTTTTTTTGGGTAGGGTAGGTGAATGCAGTGTTAGACTCCCGGCTCGGTACGTCGTCGGACTACCAACTAAACACCTCCCCATCGTTAGAGCGCTAGCCTGGCACCGTTTGTCGCATTACGTCCCCGAGCCTTAAAATCAGAGAATTCCTTTCACCAACGGGAGGGGAGAGGAAGAAGGGAACTGTCAGTTCAAGGAAACTCCTACCATCCGGCTCCACCGGTCTAGCGTAATGGACAACGCGGCTCCACCTGTAAGCATCTCCTCGACAACGTCTGGAGAGAGATCCTCTGTGTTTAAATAGAGCTGCTGACGAACTCCATCCCACCTTCCACAAGAGAAAAAAGTGTGATGGGCGTCGTCCACAACTTCATTGCAAATCACACAATCCGGAGATCGTGCCTTTCCAATCTTATGCAGGTAAGGCTGAAAACCTCCATGCCCACTTAAAAATTAGGTAAGGAAATAGTCTCACCATGCTTCCGATTCAGCCACGCACCTAAGTTGCCGATGAGCCACGCAGTCCATCTGCCTCTACTTTCATTTTACCAAGAGAGCTGCCACTCGTCTAGAGTGCGCTGCCGTTCTTCACGACCAACAACCTCCCTTGGCTCATCTCCCTTGCACTTGTATATGTCTTAACGCTCCTTAGCAAGAATGGCAACGGAGATCACTGCTGCGATCACCATCAGGGCCGGTTCAGAGACATGAAGTACGCAGACGCCACTCGCAAAGCTCCCCGTCTCTGTACCTGCGTGATGCGTTTACGATATACCTCAGAGCGTCAGCCCATACTTTTGCGCCGTACTTAACGCCGAAACTCCAGCTGCAGCCTTGTTCACTGCTGCTTTAATTTGCTCAAAAAAGCTCATGTTTGAGTCAAGAGTCAGCCCTAGGTACTTTACCGCTGGTTTTGACTCGATTATCGGCTCACCAAACGATGTAGGACGCAGGGTCGGAATTCTCTTTTTAATCAGGATGACTGCTTCGGTTTTTCCAGTGCAAAATTGAAACCATGAGTAGTAATCCATCCACTTACCCGTTGCATCAATATGCCGAGTCTGCTTTGGCCCTGTTCGACAGTGCGTCCAGCAACAAGCGCCGCGACATCAGCTGCATAGCCGACCAGGCGCGACTCTTCTGCCATGGTCGAGTTTAAGTAGACTATCATAGGTAGCGCTCCAGAGGTCCGGCCCTAAGATGGATCCCTGTGCTACCCCCGACGTTTCAGGGAAGCGTTGAATGCGCCGAGCAATACGTCTAGCCGATGTTGGACCACCAGCTGATATATTTCTCCTAGGTTACCATCAGGTCCTGGCACCTTCTTGTTTTCCATGGAGAGCCTGCCTCTTTCAACTCTTTTATAGAGAAAAGTGGCCACCGCCGTCATAATCCCGTACGGGATGCGCAGGGAATTATTCCCGTACAGTGCGGTCTATCTGCTCGGTCTTAAGTAAGCAGAATTTCCGCAGGGCTCTGATTTTTAGGTTACCAGTTTGTAACCGAGTCCCCATGGATCCGCATTCACCTCGTCGACCAGTTCATACCAGCAGCGATCTTTGCTCCTGTTTATTGTGCTGTGAAGTCTTCTTTTGGCAGATCTGTACTGTCAGTATGGTACATGCCTCCTCCTGGTAGTTTAGACGTTGTGTCAAGCGGCAGAGTTTCTCCTTCCGGAGCTTTGTAATTTCCGCTGTCCACCAATATATAGAAGGCTTGATACATTTTGATGTCTTCCTGGGCACGTACGCTCCGCAGGCCGTCGTTATCAGGTCCATAACTAAATTTTACGATTGTGAGCTGCAGCGCCACCAGCCCCAGAAGTACTCTCCAGCGTGGCCCCACCTGCTCCAAAAGTTTCGACAGACTTCCCTTTGTTCACCTTCGCGCGTTCCATGCACAGAAGCACATCAAAAGTTTGTGTCTTCGAAGGCAATGTATTTATGGTTGCTTGCCGAGAAGTCTTCCAGAACTCGCCAGCCGTCCACCAGTGACTCCAACGCGAAGGTTACGTGGTAAGTGCTTCCCTGGCAACCTAGGCACCGAAACGTTGGGGTGAATCCAATGTTTAAAACTACAAGTCCTGTTGTCGCCGTCATTTCGAGAATTCCGCCAGAACATGAAGGCTGGATCGAAAGTCCGGCATCATCTCATTCGATGTTAGACAATGAAAACCGTTACCCCTAAACACCGAATCCAGACAAAGCGATCCTCTCGGCCTTGAGCAAGAACCCTAAGGTGCGTGCCGTCCCGAACCCACAAGGCTGCGGTACCTAACATGTCGGAGTGCCATGAAACTGGCTCGTTGTTTGGGTACTTTTCACTGATGAGCACTAGATCAGCTTTGGTGTCCACAGTGAACTGCGCTAGCAATTCGTGGGTGGTTACACTCCTGTTCATATTAATTTGTAGGATGCGGATCATATTGACCGCGTCCTAGTATGCGCAAGGTCCTCATCAGATGCGCCACGGTCCCTGCATAAGAAACAACTCTCCTTCTCGTTGCAGGTATTTGTTTTATCACCTGCCTGACAGCATTTCCGGCACGTTGTACTTTCGTCAGGTCCCCGACAAATTGCAGTTGTGTGCCTGTAATCCAAACATCTGTAACATTTGGTTAGGGCGGCCCGGATTTGTATCCTACACACTACGCAACCAATTCTGATTTTCCCGCTATTTAGAAGTTTCCTCGCGTATTGCTATGCAACTTCCACCAAAGTGAGTTTTTGGTGTCGGGAGTTCACAGAGATGATGTCAATCCGGACATTCGCGCTTGATGGCATCTTCTATCTCGTTTTTTTTTTCTGTGAGGCAGTCAACGTCTCGGATTTTTAGGCTAGAAACCATAAATTTCTCTCTTAGAAACCCCTTAACTGCTCCACAAAATCTACCTTCATTTATTGTTCTCGGGCCTAATTCGACTAGGACTCCACCACCCTTCGTTTTCCGAATGGACGACACTTCCGCTTAGCTTGATCTTATAACGGATTATCTGAGGATTTCCGCAAAGGTCTTGCCTTCCGTCGGCTTATTAGGCAGAGCTGGCGGTCTAGTCCTCCTTCGTCTCTCCACACTTTCTTTTCGTGCTTCATCCTTAGTGTCCGCCTTAATTTTAGGTAGAGTTTTTTTATGATGACGCGGGATGCTGTTCCCTTTTGTCCCTCTCGTCTTCTTCTTTTTCTTCTTCAGATGACTCTTCCTCCTTTTGTGTTTTTCCAGTTCGATCTGCAACGGGCTGTCTGCGATCTGTTTAGCGCTCGCGGTGTTATCAGCGAGAGCCGCAGTTGCTTCTGCTTTTCATGTATTTTCTGTTACTCTCCATATCCGCCTGTGGTATGAAAGTCTGTCCAGGAGCTCCTCCAGCTCCATCAGTCCATTTTTCACGCCTTTGCTGCCGTTTCTTTAGAAGAAGTCGGATTACAGCCGGACAACTTTTCTTTTTCTGCTTTTGCCACTTCTTCCTGGTTTACGAACGGCCCTTTTGTCAATGATGAATCGGCTATCGGAGAATTACCAACTTTCGCCGGCTCAGCTTTCTTCGGCAAAGGGTTTCTTTCTTTTTGGCGATTTGCTGGGTACGAAGGGGTTCACTAATTCCCCCCCCCCCCTTTTCCCCGCGTTCTCCCCTACCTTATCTTGAAGAGATGTCAAATGCACTTCTCGGATCCCCCCCCCCCCCCCCCCCCCCCCCCTTTTCCCCGCGTTCTCCCCTACCTTATCTTGAAGAGATGTCAAATGCACTTCTCGGATCTCATTGCCGAAGGCCTCAGAGCATGCGTCTACTGCCTACTGCATCATAACCAGCAAGTAATTGGGAATACAGCTTTTTCCGGCCCCACTACAAAGAGGTTCTCCGTGACCATTTGGTGTTGATTTGGATGACAGTGTTGCTGCCTCGTCTGCCTCCTCACCATCTTAGAGCATTGCGGGTATATGGACAGAAGGATGAAGGCGATTTTACTGGGCAATTTTGTCTTACTGAAATCTTCGCTTCCGTCAATTAAAAAAAAATGCTAAAATCTTGTAGGCGCGGCATAAAAACGGTTATTGATTTAATTACTTTCCCTGTAAGTCAGCTCAAATATCCGTTTATTTTGAGGCCCGTAAGCTAGTCACGAAATCGTCAGATTATCCCCTAACAGCTCTTCCCTTTTCTTTTTGTTACAGATGAACGGCTTAGGCAGACGCCTCGAGGTGCACAACAACATCTCAGCCATTACCAACGGCATAGCCGAGCTCCAATTCGAGGACGAGGATGAGGAATCAGTGATGCCTTTGAAAGAACTACCGAAACACGCTTGTAAATATTGTGGCATTCATGATCCCGGCACCGTGGTTATGTGTAACATTTGTAAAAAGTGGTTTTGTAATGGTCGCGGAAGTACATCCGGATCGCATATTGTTAATCATTTAGTTCGTGCCAAGCATCGGGAAGTAACCCTACACAATGAAGGCCCATTGGGCGAAACTGTTCTGGAATGTTATTCATGTGGTGTGAGAAATGTATTTGTTTTGGGTTTCATTCCGGCCAAAGCTGACTCCGTTGTTGTATTGTTATGTCGGTAAGTCATGGAAATCTTTTTCAGAGTCACAATCCGCTCCTCTTCAAATCTGAGCTGGTTAGTAGCCATAATTTTCACATCTTTCTTTCCCTACTTTTCCCAACTCAGCCAGCCATGTGCCGCTCAAAACTCCCTAAAGGACATGAATTGGGATCAAGAGCAATGGAAGCCGCTAATATCGGATCGATCGTTCCTAACGTGGCTCGTTAAAATCCCCACAGAACAGGAGCAGATGCGAGCCCGTCAAATCTCGGCCGCACAAATCAACAAACTCGAAGAACTGTGGAAGGACAACATCGAAGCGACGTTCCAAGATCTAGAAAAACCTGGAATCGACGCGGAACCGGCACAAGTTCTGCTTCGCTACGAAGACGGTTATCAATATCAGAAAATCTTCGGTCCATTGGTTCAGCTCGAAGCGGAGTATGATAAGAAATTGAAAGAGTCTCAGACACAGGAAAACATCGAAGTTCGCTGGGACGTGGGATTGAATAAGAAAACTATCGCCTACTTCACATTGGCGAAAACTGATGGTGATATGAAACTTATGCATGGGGACGAGTTGAAATTGCGTTATGTTGGCGAATTGCATAAACCCTGGAACGGTGTTGGACATGTTATCAAAGTCCCAGACAACTATGGCGAAGATGTAGGATTAGAACTGAAAGTAGGCCAAGGAGCGCCGATAGAATGCACATCGAACTTTGCTGTTGACTTTATCTGGAAGTGTACGTCTTTTGATCGAATGCAACTGGCGCTACGCAAATTCGCCATGGACGATAACTCTGTTTCCAATTATATTTACACAAAATTGCTAGGCCATGGCCGTCCTGATGGCACTGACGAGATAACCCTGCGTGGAAATCTACCAAAGCACTTCAGTGCTCCAAATCTACCAGATCTAAATCGTTCTCAGGTTTACGCTGTGAAACATGCAATCCAACGATCCTTGAGCTTGATCCAAGGACCTCCAGGCACGGGAAAAACAGTTACTTCTGCAACGATTGTCTATCAGCTTGTCAAACAGAATGGTGGCACCGTTCTGGTATGCGCTCCCAGCAACACAGCCGTCGATCAGCTTACCGAGAAAATCCATCGCACCAATTTGAAAGTTGTTCGTGTCTGTGCCAAGTCTCGGGAAGCCATAGACAGTCCTGTAAGTTTCCTGGCACTGCACAATCAAATCCGCAACATGGATACTAACGTTGAATTGAAAAAACTACAACAACTCAAAGATGAGACAGGCGAGCTGAGTTCAGCGGATGAGAAGCGTTATCGAGTGCTGAAAAAGGCGTCGGAACGAGAACTCCTTGAAGCCGCCGATGTGATTTGTTGTACTTGTGTAGGTGCTGGTGATCCCCGCCTGGCTCGAATCAAGTTCTCTTCTATTTTGATTGATGAAAGCATGCAGTCGACGGAGCCTGAATGTATGGTCCCTGTGGTGCTAGGCGCCCGACAGTTGATCCTTGTCGGCGATCACTGCCAGCTGGGACCCGTTGTGATGTGTAAGAAAGCTGCAAAGGCTGGATTGTCGCAAAGTTTATTCGAACGCCTGGTCGTGCTAGGGATTCGGCCATTCCGCCTTGAGGTTCAATACCGTATGCACCCAGAACTCTCGGAATTCCCTTCGAACTTCTTCTACGAAGGCAGCCTTCAAAATGGAGTGTGCGCGGATGAAAGGAAGTTGAAAGTAGATTTTCCCTGGCCACAAAATGACCGTCCAATGTTCTTCCTAGTTACTCAAGGTCAGGAGGAAATCGCCGGCTCGGGAACGTCGTACTTAAATAGAACGGAAGCCTCGAATGTGGAGAAGATCACCACGAGATTTTTGAAGGCTGGCGTGAAGCCAGAACAGATTGGCATTATTACACCGTATGAGGGACAGCGAGCGTACTTAGTTCAATATATGCAGTACCAGGGAAGTTTGCACTCAAAGTTGTATCAGGAGATTGAAATTGCGAGCGTTGATGCTTTCCAAGGACGTGAGAAGGATATTATTATCATGTCTTGTGTGAGATCGAATGAGCATCAAGGCATTGGGTTCTTGAATGATCCTAGGAGGTTGAATGTGGCATTGACACGGGCTAAGTATGGCATTATTATCGTTGGAAATCCTAAGGTTTTGTCGAAACAGCCGCTGTGGAATCATTTGCTTAGTTTTTATAAGGAGCGCAAAGTTTTGGTGGAGGGATCGCTAAATAATTTGAAAGAGTCGCTTATTCAGTTCCAGAAGCCTAAAAAGATAGTGAACACTTTGAACCCGGGCACTCATTTCATGTCCAATGTCATGTACGACGCAAAAGAGGCGATGATGCCCGGTTCGCTTTATGACAAATCCGGTGCCTTAGGCTATGCCCATCCTCCGCAACCTCCCGTCAACCAAATGGGCTACCAAGCTCGCAATATACCCCTGGAAATGTTCCATCGTGCACACCGCGACTCTATTAGTTACATTTCCCCGGAACACGCCCAAGCCGCTAATATGCCCGTACCCGTGGGCATCTTCATGAACATGAACAATATTCCGCCTCGATTCTACAATCGCCAACAGCAGGCCATTCAGGCAGTGAAACAGGGACGTCGACCAGTTAGCAAACCGACTAAAACTCAAATGTCGAGGGTACGAGGAGCTAGCCAAGTTGGCGGACCGCTTACTCAACAAGGAATGTCGCAGAATATGAGCCAGCCTGGTTTCAGCCTTTCGCAACAACCCGAACTGTCACAGGACTATGGTCAGATATCGCAAATGGAGGGGATCTTGTCACAGGATTCCACATATCAGGTGAGTGGGGGTCCCTTTTGAGTTCGAATTTAATTGAAGATGTCTCTCGTTGTGTGGACGTCCTGTTTTATGTTTTCTCTTTTTTGTTTCGCCTGCAGGGCCACGTTGGCGAGAGAATGGCTTTCGGTCTAACAAATCCAAATCAATACTCGCAGCCATACTGATAGAGGGCCCGACGCCTCAACATTTACAAAAAGTCTTCTAAAAACACTTGAACGAAGATGCTAGACTGCAAAAACTTGCAAATGGTCGTGGCTTTCAATGAAGAAGATGTTGATGATAACAGAGAAACGAGAACGAGATGAAATTTTGCAATAAAGAGCAACAAGGAAAACAATTAGCGCAAACAAAACACTACGAACAAGGAACAAACGTCAGCAGGAGCAACATCGGCAACCAAAACCAAACCATCTACTGCGAATCTCAGTATCATCACATTTATTCGACAATTAATGTTGATTGAAATTTTTAATGGGTTCAAACGTGAAAAACTGGCACCAATAAATGATTCTTGATTATAACAAACCAACAACTATCACAATTCTTCGAAATAAACCGCATTTAAAGCAAAAAAAAACATCAAAACGGATACCAATAACGATGGATGGAAGCAGTCGACACATGAAAAGCAAAAGGAAAAAGGGCAAAGGAGAATATGAACGTTGACACAACTAGCGATAAATAGAATAGAATATCGGGCGAGAAGATGACTCGAAAGTGAGGAGCAAGAAAGCTGTCACCACAGGTGAAAGGGCGACAAATTGTGGGAGATACGACGACAACCTCTACCAGCGACGATTACGCTTTCAGTTGTACATGCGCGACACCGTCCTGTAGTAGTAGTAGCTGTCTCAGAGATGCGGACGGCGTTTCCGGTATTCATCCGACGTGGAGCGAATTGAATGTCTGCACTAACTTGAGAGCAAGGAATCAGGTGAAATGTTAGGAAACTATCGAAGCCAGGACGCACCGCAGATTGTCGAATTGCTCTTCTACCATCAGCGCAACGAAAACAGTAGCGGAGAGCGACCTACTGATGCCTTACGCAGAAGACGCATTGCAAACAAGGGTCCTCTTAGTCTCCGTCTTTTCTTGCTTAAGAGCAGATATGTATACGCACAGCTTGCATTGCAGCTACGAAACGTCGTGAATGTCTGGAACGAATCGTCGTTGAAGAAGACCAGCAACTGCTTTCTCAGTCATCCCCACAAAACAAATTTAAGTTCTTTTTACATTTTTTCTTTATGAGTTTCCCCATCAGAAAAACAAAACATGAAATAATGACTCTGGAACGATTTGAAAGCCATGAAAGTGGGGGTCGTCCCCACTTCATGTTGAAAACAATGAATTTGAAATTACTTCACAAATGGAGAACAGGAAAATATCCAAATATATTTTTTTAGAAAAAACTTTTGTATGTAAGTTTTACGGCCCCGTCTTGTTTGAGATCCACAATGTAATGCGCGTGTGAACTCCGACACAAAAACACAAACAAATTCAACACATGAAATTTGAGAGCTTTATTGATATTTTTGTAGAGAGATGATCCATGAATCCTTATAACTTACTCTTATCCCTTCCGTTTTTTTTTTTCTATTTGGTAATTAGAAATGCGCTTCCGAGCACATACACACACATTCTTTGTACTATTCCGTTACACATGCGCAATAGAACAACACCAAAAATGTTACCACGTCTAAAATGCATAGAGTTTGAAAGGAAAGAAAAACAAGCCTTGCTTAGATCAAAACTCGCAGGATCAACAGATCACTATCCACAGCTGAAATGATTTTAGTTTTTCTTTTACTTTTGATCCGTTTTCCCCCTTTTTTCGTATTGTATGGAAAAGAATGTTAATAATTATTTCTCTCTTTTTTGTTGCTAAATAAAGAATTATTCGTTTTTTTTTAAAACCGTGTTTCATTTCGCTCGTGAAGGGTCCGAAGTCCATCCTTCCGGAAAGTTGCCAGTTAGTGGTCCATAGAAACTAATAACTACATGACAGCGTCTACAGCATTACAACAATTGTCAGCAATTATTTTCCAGCATAGCAACAGAGGCGTATATCCAAAGTCCGTAAATGAAAAACGAATTGTATTCCCCAGTCCTCAGCTCCAGCTTCTGAAGTTATAAATGCAAAATATTCAACTCAGTGTAGCCCCGAAGTTTGCTGGGCTAAGTAGGTATCAGTACCTGCTCCAATGAAGCCGATTAGCACTGTCCGTGGTCATGTCCGGTGTGGTAAAGCCAGGCGGCAGAGTCCAGCTGGTTCCGATCCAGCCCGCAAAGGATTGGCTGATGGTTTCTCACTCATCTACGCAGGTTCGGTGATGCGAATTGTAGGGTATGCTCAGCCCTTGGGTTGGCACAGGTGGACGGCATTCGCCATCTGAGGTCCGCAGCTGCTAAGTAGTGCGAATGGATTCCACTCCTACCCGTCACCAACGGGACACAGACTGTACCCACCGAAGGATTGCAAAGAGCAGAGCCCCGACTGGCCGATACGGCAGCCCGCTCATTCTCCTCTATGTTCCTGTCATCGGAAACCCAGAGGAGGGTGACTTTGAGCGTACCGTCCAGACTGTTCAGCGTGTTTCTGCACTCCTCCACCAGCATGGAGGATGCCGCCGCTGAATACAAGCCCGTAATGGCCGCTTAACTTTCGATCAGAATGACTATTAACGCTTGAGGCTCGCCACTGTCTGCATCCGAGAAAACTTCCGCATCGACTCCACAGGCCATCTTTGATCCGTCGGTGAAAAATACTGTGTCATAGCCTTGCAACACACTGTCCTGGCTAGAAAGTCCACAGCAAAGTTTCTCATGAAGTTCGGCTTGTGTCTGGCGTAATCCGTGGGAGACACCCAGAGTTCTCGAAGTACTTCGTCACATCAACATCCGGACTCACGTAGGCTAACAGCACTGCACGGTACAACGTATTTAATATGGATATCAAGGGGGGAGATGTAGGGGTACATTGAGAATATCCACCGGGCAGAACTGCAGTTAGGTTTCTTTGAATTCTACTAAGCTTCACTCTATAATTTTTTCCTCGGCGCCTGCCACCGCACAATAGAACCGTAGATTAGGATAGGACGTAACACGGCTGTGTAAATCCATTTCCTTGCAAAGGTCCTCTTACAAGCATAGAAGGTTATATAGGCCTTCTTAACCCTCGTTTCTATATTCAATTTCCAATTTGGTTTCGGATCCAGGATTACACCCAGATACTTTACATTGGAGGAAGGAACCAATTTTTGTTCATTTAGCCGCGAGAGATGCCATTCGGATACCCTTGTCTTGGTGGCGAATAGCATTAACTCCATTTTGTTTGGATCTATGCCGTCCACAGGCACACCTTTCCCAGTGCTCCTTCCATGGTGTCACTCATAATGAGAATTACATCCCTGACCACCTTAACACCACTCCTGTCCAATATCCGTGGAATTTCGTCCTCCACTATCAAGCAGGGCACCGGTGAGATGGCGCCACCCTGGGGCGTACCTCTGCTCACAGCTTTGGTCAAGTAGCTACCTCTCAAGTCAGACGGGATTATCCTGGTTCTTAGCATGGATATTATCCAATGCGTCAGATACCCATCCTATCCAGTACTGCTTAAATCTTCGTTGATGAAGTTGGTACTAACTTTGTCGAATGTTCCCTCTATATCCAAGAAGATAGCTAGAGTGTACTGTAGTGACCGCTCAACTGTGCCAATTACCTCGTGGAGAGCGATTTCTGTGGATCTGCCTTTGAGGAAGGCATCCCGGGGCTTAGAGCAAAGCATTTTCTCCATAATCGCCATTAAGTAGATGTCCAGGACGGGCTTTAGGGTTTTTAATATGAAAGGGATGAGGCAGGCCTGACGAGAAGGGGAATTCCCCCGGGTCCGAAGTTTTCTTGGGTGCCTGCAACAGAAATTTTAATAAAAGGGATAACAGGGGAGCCTGAAGTGAGGCCATGAATCCTCCGCGGCCGCGCCTGTCCACCTTTGGATGAAGAACACGCACGGGCGCCTCCAAAGAGATACAGTTCCGTTAAATCTCGACAAGCTATGCCACAACCCTTCCATGCTGCTACTGTAGCATAATTGGCATTAAGCCATCTGGGCCCGGAGATTTGCGTGCGGATAAGCAGTTTATAGCCCACCCAATCTTATCCTTAGTAATTACTGATTTGATAAACTCACACGACTGGGGCTGCATACTCTCTGCTCTAACTCACAGCACTCCTCGCTAGTAAGGGAGTGCATCTGAACCAGCAGTTCCAGGGTTTCGCCAGAAGATTCTGTTCAGGAGCCTTCCGAATTTCTAAGAAACGATGAACTCCCATGTTCCTTGGACAGAATCTTACTGAGTCCTGCAGATTTGCTGGTGCTTTCAATGTTCTGACAATGGTCCAACCGCCTCTTGACAATCGTGATGGCCGACTTGTATTTCTTCAGGCAGTCCTTGTGTAACCGCCAATATTTACACCTGCAGCAGATGTCGAAGATCTCCCTGGTTAGCTTCCTGAAACTGGACAGATCTTCATCCCACCACACAAACAATGTCTTCTGATAGTATTTAGCAGGGCAAGAGACTTTAAAGATGGTTTCGAATGCCTTTTCCAGTATCCCGAACTTTGACTCCAGTTCGGGAGTCGTACCAATTTCACCGGAGAGTTAGTTCTTAATAACTTGACCAAACTTCCTCCAGTCGATCTTCCTGCAGTTTCTGAAAGGGTTAAAGACCTTTGCAGCAAGATTAAGACTGAATGATGTTTTTTTTCTAGAAGGAAGACCAGCAGATTAGCTGAGGCGCACTTCGAGTGCTGTACATTTATCTGTGCCTACCTCAGCATAATCTGCTTGCGTAAGGGGTTCATCAGTCCTTGGTGGCCTAAACTGGATTCAGATCATTGAGTGGAGCAATTTCACCTTTGCCTTTCTGACTCCGAACCGCACTTTGTAATCCACCTTTTACAGCGCCTCCAGGCACTCTCCATTTATACGGAGCAGAAAATGTTGTCTTTTCGCCTGGGGTTCCTCCTCCTTGATAACTACCCATTCGTCTGTTGGAATCCTGGAGTTTAGAAGGAGCAAGGATTGAAGAGCTTGTCCTTATCCACGCGGATCTTCGGCAACCAAATGCGAGAGACCGCCAGTCCCTGGAGAATTGATCCTCGCATGCTATAACGCGTAACCCACCTAAGAGGAATCGGAGCAGGTGATGAATCTCTCTGTTTCCTTTTGTCGTCCAAGAGATGTTCGATGACCACCTCCGACAGCCTGGCCTAAACACTGGTCCACACCTCTGGCCCTAGTTGCCCTTTTGAAGGCACCCCAACAGTAATGCCCTCGATGGCTAGTGTCTCTTGACTGGATGCCAGCAGCTCGTCCTCCATATGTGTTTGTTTGAGTTCATATCCTGGTCACACCAGTAGTCCTGAAAAAATGTCCGCCCTGGTCACCAGGGTAAGGGTCTTATTTAAAACTGAAGGTAATATTCAGAGTTCGCATACTAAAATCAAGCTCCCCATTGGCTACGCAGTCTTCGGCATATGCTTTTCCACCTTGGTTTGGGGTGTTGTTAATACCTTTTCCAGTGCAGAAAGGACGATCCCTGGGCCATTGCTTCGGCTCATCCCCTGTCGGATCCCCTTGCCCTTAACACATGACCAGCACGCAAACAGATCCTCGTCAATTGAATGAGCCCACTACCAGCCACAGTTCAACATTCTCCTGAGAACAGCCTGACTCGAGTAAACAACGCCGAGGTATCAGTCGCTATGATTGTGTACCCCTCTGACTCTAGCAGCCAGAAAAGTGGAGGCTCGTTAGTGAGTACAAAAATAACATGAAGCTAGGCTGACCTGATAAGGCCTAGATATCTTCTCTGGGAGAGATTCCTGTATTTTTCTCAAGATAATTACATGCATAGTCGAAGATGGCTCTTATAGCTCCTCGGAATAATTTCAAAACTTCCCTTGTGAATAAGCCTTTTTGACCTTGTCGTAAGAAACTATTTTTTACTGACAGAATTACTATTATCTCCCTACCCAGGAAGGTGACAGTCTTCTTGCGCTCTAAGGACTGTGTATGTGTGGACTGGACTGGACTGCCGACTAATTAACGCATTTGACTGTCCCCGATTTTATTTTGCCATTGACTGCTCTAAAATATATACAATACAAAAATGCAACCTTCTAAACCGTAACATTATTATTCAGCGTTAATTTAAATACAATATAAAAAAAACATTAAAGTACATAACATCACTTTCCTCTTTCACCTAAAACAGTAACTTCTTCGGTAGCGTCGCACCCTCCATTGATTCCAGCAATTTGCGCTTTAAGCTTGGCTTCTCTTCTTGAACTTTTTGCACCAGAGACGTTGGCATTGGCAACTTACTGCCCACAGTTGGTGCTGGTTTATTCGAAAAGTACGGCATATTGAGAGCTTCTGTACAGGAACACCTATTCAGGGGGTAGATCGCTAACAACTTCTCCGCTAGTTGAATTAAATCGTCCGGGGCGGCTGTGAATATATGCTGCAATGGTGTCCCAGGGAAAACCTTAAACTGCATATAGTCCGGTAGGGATTTCAGCCCAGGCCAGGTTTCTTCGGTTGGTGTCCCAAGAGCTTGAAATATTTTCGTCAACTGATCTAAATCACTCTCGCCCGGCAAGAAAGCCACACGTAGTAATAGTTCGGCGAGAATGCATCCAACAGCCCAAATATCGACACCGGTTCCATATTGACGCGCTCCAAAGAGAAGTTCGGGCGAACGATACCATCGAGTGACTACTTGGTGGGTGTAAATTCGATTTGGAGAGCCAAAGAATTTTGCAAGACCGAAATCACCGATTTTCAGGACACCTTGGAAATTGACCAGCAAATTATTGGGCTTTAGATCGCGGTGTAATATCCAGTTGAGATGTAGATACTCGAGACCTGAAAAGGCAGAAAATATAGATAAATTTTATATTATTTTTAATATTTATTTATTTTTGAAAAAACAGAAGCGGTGAGAGCTTTCAGACAAACTCTAAACTACGAGAATTTCCTCAGGACCAAACAGGCAACTAAACGATGGAAGGAGGAAATCAGGAGCGCAAAAAGAAACTTCTGGGGAACTTACCGGAAGAAATGTCGAACCAGACCGACACCCAACAGTTCTGGCTAAAGCTCAGGGGTTTTGAAAACTTTCAGGAAGAGTCCAAGCAACTTACATCATGGGACAAAAACAAGAAACTAAAATTTCTCACAGAAATACAAGGTAACTATGGCAAAAGATCTGTCTCCCGAGATACAAGACCTTATGCTTCCTATTGCCATGCGAACTTCGACACGGACGAGCTTAACAAAGTTCTTGCTAAGCACAAGAGATAGAACGCTCCAGGGAATGACAAGATACTGTACTCTTATGTAAACTGGTTGAATGAAGAAACCAAACTTCACTTTCTGAGCGCACTGAATGGGGTTTGGAGGAATCGCCAACCACCACAAGAATGGAGGACAATCAAGATTATTCCAATACCCAAAAACCAGATTGATCTGAACAATACCATGAACTTCAGACCTATCTCCCTAATAAACATCTTCGCCAAAATTCTTAACGGTATGGTAAAGGAAAGACTATCCTTTTCCCTAAAAGCAAAAAACATACTTGCGGAACATTGCTATGTGTACAGAAAAGGGAAACAGCCAAGACGTGCTTAAACGATATATTGCTGAAAATATATGTAGCCAAGAGTGGGAGCAGAGTTGGGAAAGCGGTGTCCTTTGACATCAACAAGGTGTTCGAAAGAGTAGACCTACTCTTTCTTACAACTACGTAACATACCATCTGACATATACTTTTAGACCCTGCGCTTTCTGGAATATAGGGAACTGAAGCTGGATGAGTGGTCGTGCTCGGTAAACAATGGGTTACCCCAAGGAAGTGTTTTAAGCCTGGTGCTTTTCAATCTGTACACAATCTCTCTCCACTCCAAACTCAATGACTCAACTGACATCTACCAATACGCAGATGACTTTATCATTATTGCTATGGGTACAGGAGATGATCAGATGGATAGGCTACTTCAGTGAATCATTGAGGGTTTAACGTGAGCACCTGTCTGGACAACTTAATCCCACGGTTTTCTTAAGACACGGATTGATTTTGTGACCACAATCAGAGCCCCGCTGAAACAAGCAAAAACGGTACCAGTCTATATCAAGTGCATGGTTTAGCATTCATACTGGTGGATGCAAGACCTACCTAAATCTCTACCGACCTAAGGAGTACGGCACCCGTGTTGAAACGCAACACCACGCCGAGGCCCGAAGGTCTCTTCTCGCTTGAGCATAACCAACAACCCCCATGAAGCTCCCACTAGGGGGCCAACCGCAAATAACCGAGCTGTACTCACATACAATGGAAGTTCACCCGAAGTATGAGAATTCAGGGGCTATCTCGGTTCCCATGGTACCAGTATACCCCTGGTGAGGTTTCGTGACCAATTTGCCACTTCAGGTTTTGGTTTGCCAGACAGGGTTGCCTCACCGCCATCTCTGAGCACCGATAGGCTACTACAAAAACAGTTTGGCCTGTTTGTGAACAAATGTAACATCCTGAAACCCCCAGTGAGTAGAGGTAAGTCTAGCGATTCCATAGGCACCGCCCTGGATCAGTACCACCCGGATGGAATTTGGATCCAATTGGGGTTCTTTTGTAGAAAGCTATCACCGACAAAACAGAAGTACTCGACGTAAGATCGCGAGTTTCAGGCTGTCTTCGATAATTTTACCCTAGCCGCTGAGCAACCGCCAAGCGGATTGAGTTACGTTTCTTCTGGCCAGAGCTCCGTAAAGATGACTTCCATTGGGCTAAGCAGTGTGTATCCTGTCAAAAAGCCAAAGTACACAAGCACAATCGGGCAGATTTGGGCAACTTCACAATTCCAGGCGGCCGTTTTAATCTTATCCACGTGGACTTAATCAAGCTGCCACTTTCACAAAGTTTACAGCACTGTCTTACAATCATCGACCGCTGCAGCCGCTAGCCCCAAGCAATCCCGTTGCCGGACATAAGATCCTCCATGGTCGCCCGAGTCCTCTTCGAAGTATGGATCGTCTTTTTCGGAACGCCAACGACAAACACCTCTGATCAAGGTCCGCAGTTCGAAACCGATCTTTTCTCAAAACTTGCACGTTTCATTGTCGCCACCCGCATTCATACGACACCATACCATCCTTAGGCGCTCGGTATGGTAGAGCGCATGCACCGAACGCTGAAGGCTTTTAGACTTACGCACGACTTTGAAAGAGGACCTTCAAGCCGCACCAGCATAAATGATCGCTGGTATCTTGTTGTGAATTCCATGAGAGTTTGTCTCCACTCCTTCGTATCCGACTTTCGACGACTATTCAGAGATTTAGGATTTTTTCTTTCGCCGCGTTAATACCGTCCGAGACCCTTTGAAACCGCCTTATTCTGAACCTTATTGAGTTGTCCGTCGTATCAACGATCGTACCTTCGTTCTGGACATTAATGGCGTTATTAAGATGTTCTCGACAAACCACCTGAAACCGGTGTATCTTGAGCCCGTAGACGCACCATCACCGTCGGCCCCATTTCGACCTCCGCCAACAAGTTCAGCCACATCCGGTGCCCATTCGCCAACCTCGACTTCGATCCTGGGCCGACCGAGCCAACCAGCTCAACCTTTGACGACTACAGCCCTCAGTTCAGAGAAGATCATCGCGACTAACTGTTTCACAATTGGAGCCGCCGCAGCGCCTTTTCGAGACACGAAACACCAGTTACTCCAACACAGCCCTCATCACGGCTGCTGCGCCCTAAGTCGCATGATGACCCCAAGAGAATCACGTTTAAAGCGCTTCAATCAGCGTCAAGGTCACTGGCGAGCTGTCGCACACTGAATTTCCGCGGCCACTGCACGGCATTCGACTAACGACTCACCGCAGTCTCGCCGTTTCCTTCGTACTTTGTATTCTTTCGCCGTCATTTAAACGCAAATAAAATCCAATGTCGTATTTATTTTATTAGAGTGTGGTCGAGGTCGAAATGATACCTCGTTCCCCATCTAAATATATATAGTATTTTACTTCCCTCGTATTTCCTACCATTCCCCTCCTTACGCCTTTCCTTTTCGAGTTCCTTATTGGCAAGCTTCACGCCAATGTTGGCCTTCATTACGATGGTCTTTCAAACCTTTTTTTCCTTAAAACTGGTCAGCCCTTCCCCTCTCCATTATTTTGAACAAGGGCCTTGAAGAGAACCATTTTCCTGACCTGAGAAAAACGGCTCTACTCGTCCCATCACGCTCTTCTCGTCCTGTTCAAAAAATCTTGGAAAGATATGCCAGTGACTGATTGTCCGCCCACTTTGACCACCTCATAGTGAAAGACCAACACGACTTAAGCGTATGCCCACTACCTCCAACCTACTTGACTTCACCAAATATCTAAATTCACGGCAGGAAGTGCATACTATCTACCCTGACCTCACAAGATACTGCTGTCCAAATTCTCTTACCTTTCCAACCGATCCTGTTGCATATCCCGTTCCTCGGCCCGCCTCTATTCTGGGCCATTCAGTATTTTCATTCTTTATCAATGACCTTCCCCCCCCCCCCCTCCTTATTTGTCCCTGCTTGCTCTATGCCGACGACCTTAAGCTGTTTTCCGCTATATGGACTATTTCCGAAAGTGGTATCAAGTTTGGGATTAAATGATCGAGGGAGTGGGTAATTAGGATTTTGTTGGTAAGGTCAAGATTTTTGACACTATTCATGAAAAACGCTGTAACTCTATAAAGTTATTTTTTTTGAGAATGATGGGGTCCTAAGTCCGCATCAACGTAATGCTGGACCGGAACAAATGGGGAGCAACTTACTCCCTCTTTTTTTGGTCCACGGACCCCTCGTTTAGAGCTTTTCACCCAAATTTTACAAAAATGACAAGCGATGACGGCTTTACGGTTTCTTACCAGGGCAGAGGCAAATCGTCAGACCCTGCCTCACCTCTGCCCTGGGGGCAATGTGTTCTGCGAATTATATGAAGGAGCACTCAACATCTGCGAGCCGCTTCGGTCACGCTGCTCCCAGGGCAGAGGTGAGGTAGCGTCTGACGATTTGCCTCTGTCCTGGTAAGAAACTGTAAAGCCGTCATCGCTTGACATTTCTATAAAGATAAAAGAGTGCCCATCCGATGGGCCAATTTTTCTCTAACAAATGGTGCTATCAACCATTGAAATTTCTACGGTCGTGAATGGGTCATCCTGTATACAAGCCCACCCCATAAAAGACCCACTATATGTTAAGAAAGCTCTACATTGATCGTATGCCCAAAGTAAACCATGGAACTACCCGCAATTGGAGAACTAAAAAGTGCGAACGTAGCACTGAAATATGACGGCGCGTAACAACTAAACCTCCCAAAAATACGTTCTCAACCTCACGGAAATGCTTTCTGAAGGGAAGGCAACAAACCAAACCCCAACATTAGACAGTTTTACCTGAAGGGTAGCATACCCCCAATGGATGCGTTCCTCAGACCTTGTTGAGCGTTGACTTGAAACGCTCCATCATTTCTTTGACACTTCTTGCCTAGGAGGGGTAAGTAGAGGCTAAAGTTCTTGTAAGTGGTGTTTGTATTATAGTAGCCCTAGGAGAAAAAATAGGCAAAAAACTTTGAATAATTGTTGTTTAATTTGCATCCCTTGAGCTCTCATCTCCGCTTTTAGGGCAGAATACAATCACTACAAATGTTTTTTATGTGCACCCCACATAGCTTTTAGAAGGTAGAAAATACTCTCTATGGCTATTTCAGGGTAGCTTAAAGTTCTAAGCCTTAGTCCTCTAAGGACCAATCACTATCACCTGAAATGTTCCTGACTCCAATCAAGCTTTTATCATTCGCCCTGTCCCCTTAAGCATTTGCAGGTAACAATCAAAATATTGCAACAGGTAATTTGCCTACTTTTACCTGCGAACTGAAATTAGCCGCGGCGGACTGGAAATTCGTTTCAGTTAGTGTTCAAGTTTCTTCAAGGAAGGTACTGGCAAAAGGTGACTGGTTCACTTTAGAATATTTTCTAATTTTTTCGAGCATTATTAAACTGGATAACGGCATCATGCCCCACAAATCTCTATCACGGTAAGTGTCCAACTTTACTCCAAAGATCTTAACTGTGCATCTATGTCAACGTGACTATATTTCGTGTTCGACTTCTCACTGTGAAATAGTTCTTTGTGTAAAATTAGTGTGAAACCAAGCCTCAAACATTTTGCCATCTTCTCTACAGAAAACGAAGTACTCCACGAGTACCCACGGCGCTACCATCCACAATTTTGAAAGTAACTGAATTCCTTGCCGGAATGAAAGTCCACACAGGCACACCGACCCCCGACTATACAGGCAATATGTGCTCTGATGCCTATGCCCAAAGCCTTTTACAAGAAAATGGACGTGTAACAATGGCGTACACAAACCTGAGTATTATGCCTACGAAAATTCCAAGATTGATTGGCGACAAAGTGGAAGACATTGATTTAGGGCATAACCGATTCAAAGACTTGGGATTTTTGGCGAATTTCAGTAAGTTGCATACGTTGGTCCTGGACTGGAATACCGAACTCAAAGTAGAAACCTTCCCAGCGGTCCCGACGCTCAAAATATTGTGGTAAGTAAAGTGACATTAAATGGCTCCGAAATTCCCTAATTAAATTTTCCTCTCCTCTTTGCTAGGCTCAATCACTGCAACATCGCCGACATCGAGGAGTGGGTGGGGATGCTGAGTGCACATTGTCCAGATCTGGAGCATCTTTCAATGCTATGCAACCCGGGAGCGTGTACCGAACTGAATGGCAAAACAGAAGACGAGGAGCGAAAGTATCGCGAAAATATAATTCAAAAGTTTACAAATTTGAAGACTTTGGACGGGCGTCCGGTTGAAAATGAGCAAAAAGAATCGTGCTTATTGACGGAATCGTTCCCATCCATTTCGAATAATTGCCTGACAAATCTCTGGGAATCTTTCACTGGAATAGTAGCAAAGAAGGGAAAGGGCAAGCTTACGAAAATAGAGCGCCGAAATAGTGCGGGTCTTACTTCATCCCAGGAGTAGAGTTGACTATTAATTCTTTTATGATTAATATATATCATATTATGACTAAGATTACACTTATATTTTTGATAAGTTTTTAATGTCGTTTCCATTAAATAATTCTCGCCTGAAGTTCTGTGTTTTTGGCGTCCTCGAAACCGACGAAGCCGGATGAAGCGGCGATCTGAGCTCCGCACACTAATCTAAAATGATCCGCAGGGCGTTGATATGGTCAATACAGGAGGAAGCATGCAAATCCCCTTCCGATTGATGCACTCGGAATATTGAAGATCTCATATTCCTGGCATATTCGTATGCGGGAGAGACAGGAGGACTTACGACGGGAAGCTCCGCGAATAAACCTTCAAGCCGTCAGCGGCTCTTTCCCGGTTGAGCGCATTGATGACCGAGATGGTTTCCCGCTTGTTTGAAGGAGATCCCCTATCCAAATGCGACTAGCTATTCATCCACAAAAGGTGGATCTTCACCAGATGTTATACGGTTCGGAAACGCAGTGAAATGCTCCACCTTTTAAGCTACTCATCATCGTTGAGGGTGATGCGATAGCGAAATCGTAGTTGTTTGTGACTACTTCTGCTTTCGTGACCAGGACAATAAAGAATTCCCTTTGTGACGGCGCACACTATGCTGCACTTCTCGCGATTTTCCGCGGTACTGAAGCTCAAACATATTACATTTGCCACTTTCGCAGCGGCAATAACAGCCTTCAGTGCCCTTCGATCCACCGCCATGTCCTGTCAGCCAACCCTTTGGGATGTGACTAACAACTTCATTTGCACCGGAGCATTTTTGATGGAGGCCCAGTGTTCACTAATATCCTCCGGCGAGATATTGAAGATGTTCGTCGTCCGATTAGCAAGACGGTTTTCCTACTGCCAAACTAGAACCAGGTCCCTTAAGCGAACTGTGTTCGACCCTCGAAACTTCCCATCCCTGCAGAGAGCCGGACGCAGCACGCAAGTGAAGGCAAGGAACCAACAAATTATGCTCTCGCTTGAGACTGATATTAGCGCCTCTCTTATTTCCCACACCCAAAAGCACATTCCAAAATCCAACCATAAACCATTCGGACTCCGCGTCCGAGTCGTGATAACCGTTTCCGAAGCATAACAAAATTCGAGAGTTCCATATATCTTTATCTAGAAAGTACCACTTCTCAGGGTAGAATTGATCTTCGCCTACTCCCTGAAACGCCAAGGTTTTGAACGCCATTCAGATTATAGTGACTCTGTCCTTCCACTCTTGATATCGTGGGCCGAATGTCGCCAGCCGACTCAAATGTCAGTAAGCATCTGAGTCAATAATCCCGGACGAGCGCAATGCTGAATTATATTGCGTTCTTGCTCCATCCATTAATATGCACATTTTGAACCTCAAGGACCGTAGAAAACAGAGTCACAGCAACGCTGCTTGAATCACTTGACCGTTAGTGAGTGATGATAGTACGAGGTGACCCTACTATTAACAAAACGCTACGGATCTAAACTGGAGAGTCGAAAAACACTTCAACCAATCCAGGGTGTCATGCGAACCGTGCCCATTGGATAGTTTGCAGTCGGGGATAACTGACTATATTCTAACGGAGCCTCACTGATACCTGGTCGCCTCAGTGAGTAAGTTATTCCTTACCGTGCTAGGGGGGCTATGACATGGCGGACCTAATGGGAATCAAATGAGTGCCCGTATTAAAACAAAGAAAACTATAACCAAACAAGCGGGACCCTGTACCGCAACGGAGGCAAGTTATTTGCGGAAGTCCATAGTGAAATCCGCTATAGGATGAAACCCGAAGACTGTTGAACAGGCGGAAAGTCAGACTTGGCATATTGATGCCACGGCTAAGCGGATGGATGACTGCTCATGGTTTCATTTAGCCTTGCGCTGGAAAACCCGAAGTAGTTATTTTGACCGGAAAGAGAATCCCGACTCTGCATCGCCCATATCGATCGGCGAGTTGACTATAGAGTCAAAACCAGCGGTCAAATACCTTGGTTCAATGCTCGACTCGAAGATTAGCTTCTTCGAGCAAAGTAGCAGCGGACAGGGCAGCAGCTGGAGTCTCGACCTTGAGTCGGCTAATGGCGAATGTCGGGGGCCCTATATCTACTAGAAGACGTCTTCTTATGGGAGCAACGCAATCGGCTCTGCTCTATGGCGCGGAGGTATGGGCTGATGCCCTTGACAAGGAGGTGCATCGTAACCGGCTTGTTCAAGTGCAGAGGCGAGGAGCTTTGCGAGTGGCGTCTGCTTATCGCACCATCTCCGAACCGGCTGCGATGGTGATCGCGGGAGTGATCCCCGTTGCCCTCCTTGCCAAGGAGCGCAAAGCTATCTACTGCTGTAAAGGCGAAAACTTAAGAGAGGTGGTTGCCCGTGAAGAACCAAATGGCAACTCTTTGGCAAAATTAACCGAAGGGCAGATGGACTGCGCTCCTCATCGACAATTTAGACCCGTGGCTGAACTGAATGCACGATGAGATTGATTACTTCCTTATCCAACCTCTAAGCGAGGATGAAGGTGTTCAGTCTTACCTGCACAGGGTTGGGAAGGCACGATCTCCTGATTGTGTGTTCTGCAATGGAGTGGCGGACGACGCTGAACACACTTTTTTCTCTTTTCTCTTGCGAAAGGTGGAACGGCTTTCATCAGCAGTTTTATGCAGACACAGGAGAGCTCTCTCCAGACAACTTTGTCAGAGATGCTGAGGAGCGCTGACAGCTGGAGTCGTGTTGCGCATTTTGTTCGGGCTCTTTTTATTGCGAAGAAGATTTAACTCGACCGGCGGAGGGACCGGATGGCAACTTTCTTCCTCCCTCCCTTTCCGTTGGTGAAAGACATTCCCTGACTTGAGGGCTTGGGGTTTGGTAGCCACCAAACCCAGGAGAGCGGAAGGGCTAGCCTGAAGTAATGCGCCAAACGGTTCCAGGCTAGTTCTCTGATGACAGGGAGATGCTTAGTTGGTAGTCCAGCGTACTGTTGCGGAAGTCCAATACTTTGTGCGTAAACGCATTCATCTCCCCAATTCTTGGAGTCTTTTATTTTGGGCCTAGACAAGTAACCATAGAGGATCACTGGGTGATGAGCGGCCTTGGACAGGAAACAACGATGGAAGTTCAACATGGCAAAGAACCTTCCCGGATCCTTCACCGTGGTTGGCGGGGGAAAGTTTTTGATCGCTTAAAGCTTGTCTAGGTCTGATTGAATTTCGTCAGGGGCGATCACGTGATTGAAAAATTTCATCTGCTTTTGTAGGAATTTGTATTTGTCAACGTTTAGTACGAGCCCGGCCTCAAGGAGATGTTGAAAAATGTACTCGATATGGTCCAAATACTCAGATCCGGAAGCCTCGTGCCAGGCTCTCAGATGTTATACCGCCGGCAGTGTATTGGTGGAGGCGGTCACACTGCCGGCGGTATAATGGAGCCAGCGCAGAAGTTGTTGGCCGTGGGAAAGGTTGGGGTTGGATGGGTTGTTTGCCGATAAGGGGAACAAATCTCTTTAAAGATGTGGTTCAAATGCCTAACGTTTGGACACTGCGAAGGCATGCACAAGCGGCATCGATCGGCCCGATTGATGTTGAAGGTGTGCTGAGAAAGGATATATTTCCAAGGAGTGCAATAGAAACCCCAGATGCATTTTGTGCGAAGGAAACGAGGGACGGGATAACCGGCATATTGCCGGAAGTGGTAAATGCCCGGAATTTAGTGGCTTTATGTGGGCAAAAATAAGCGGTATATTCATAAACAGCTGCTACGCCCCACCGAGCCTCTCACTGCCTGAGTTTGAAGTCCTGTTAGACGATCTTGTCCACGACGCAAGGGAACGAGGTTCAAAGGAGATAGTCGGTGACTTTATTGTGTGGGCCATTGAAGGGGCAGCAAAGAAACTAACGCAAGGGGCGGTGCTTATTAGAAGCATTCGCCGAATTGGATGTAGTTCTGGCCAACGAAGATGATGTAAACACTTGTCGGAAAGGGGGATCTGGTTCAATTATAGATCTGACTTTTGTCAGACCTGCCCTGGCACGTGACATGCCCTGGCAAATTAGCGAGGACTTCACATACAGCGATCACCATGTAGTCACCTTTGAACTAAGGACGAAACCACAAGGCAGGAGACCCGCACCCCGGAAGCCGAAATCCAAAAAAAACACCAGGATGGTCTGCAAAAGCGATGGATGATGAGCAAACATTCATGGAGGTGTGGTTAGAGCTGCCTAGCAAAGCACTCATCTCCATGGATAGAGCTCTCCGTATCACACAAAGCATCTCTAAAGCATGTGACGCGTATGCCTAGGAGATGCTAATTCCCCAATAGAGGACCCAATTATTGGTGGAATAGTGAACTTCCCAGCCTTCGATCGATTTGCCACAAAGCCAGACGAACGGCTCAGGGGGCAATATGTAGGATCGATCAAGGGCAAAAGGAGCATGCCTATAGAGAAGCCCGCAAGAACCTCAAGCTCGCCTTCCAGCGGGGTAAGAGGGAATGCTCTAACGAGCTAGGGGTAGCGCCAATAAAATCGTGAGATGATCGACATCTTTGCAGATCACGTGCCCTAGGTTCTTGTTGAAAATAATCCAGGGGTTATTTCCCCAGCAAGAGGAGGGCACTGATACCTTCCAGCGCCCCTGAATGTGACACAGATTCCACTAGTCACCAGGGAGGAGCTGCTGGAGATCTGCGGTCGAATAGGCGATAGGTGGAACATCACGCATCATGATGTACTTAACCTTCCGGTTCCAGAGGAGGCCACGGTGATGGCTTACGCCGACGATATAGCGCTGGTTGTGGTTGCAGAGCATCTCGAGGATGCTGAGTTGTACTCAAGCGAAGCAATCAGTGTTGTTAAGGCTTGGTTAGAGAGTGCTGGACTGGCGCTCGCGGAGGAAAAGACGGAAGCGGTCCTCACCACTAAGCGCCGCAAGAGAAATTACGCCTGCATTAGAATCGGGAATCATATCATCACTTCCAAGCCGACCATCAAATACTTGGAGCGATGATAGACAGAAAACTCAATTTCAAGCAGCACATAGAGCATACTTGCGAAAAAGCATCTACCACGAGCATGGCTCTGGCAAGGATGATGCCAAACGTAAGAGGGTATTGAGTTCAATCTTGCTGTATGCAGTCCCAGTTTGAAGAAAAACGCTACATGTTTTAGGCAATGCACATAAAAAGAGTTCGGTCTGCAAAAGAATAGCCTTGTGTTCTGTCTTCAGCAACGTTGCAGATGATGCAGCGTTCGTCTTATCGGGAATGATACCAATTGTCATCCTGGCAACCGAAATGATGAACATTTATAACACCAGGTCCATCTCTCCCTTTCGCATGTGAAAAGAGCTGAAAGGAAGAGATCCATGAGCAGATGGCATCAGCGATGGAACCAGTCAGAAAAGGGTCATAGGACTTACAGATTGATCCCTTCCATCGGGAAGTAGCTTGAGAGGAAGCATGAGGAGATCAATTATAATCTCATCCAGTTTCTCACCGACCATGGAGAATACCAGGTATTGACGTAGATTTGTAAAAGTTGGTAATATACTATTAGTGAATTTATTTGGGCAGATATTGGAATGGGACATTCACCGAGGTTTAGATTTCACGTAAGTGTTTTACATGAGAGGGAGAAGTAGATTTCTCATAAATACATAAATACGACTTCAATATTTCAATTCAGTTATTATCAATCAATTATTCGCGTTAATTATGACATCAGCACATTATTTGTATGGCTTAGGATGCTGTTAATTCGCACGAAATTTGTAAGTTTGAACTGCTTTAACTCTGGCGTTAATTGCCAGATTTCCATGAAATTCGGCATGTGTATACGAAATGTGCCTCCACTCCTCCTACTCTATGCTGGTATGAAATTTGGTAGTCCTACGTTGAATTTAAGGGGGGTTTTTCAGTAAATTTCTAAAACTTGGTAATATACTATTTTTAAGTTTATTTGAGCAGATATCGAAATGGCACATATTTGAGGCCTAGATTTCATCTAAGTGTATCACCTTGATTTTTTTCGGAATTTTAATTTGGGTAGTTTCCGGAAATGAGTCCTGTCTCACTTTAAGTGTGTACATTTTAATTTCTTACTCACGTACTTTACAATTCACATCAAAACTAATATCAGTTTCAGAAAGTACTAACCGAAACCTTTCATTTGATACTCCACATGACTAAGTCAATGAAAAAAAAATTTTAATCCCCCCTTTGCCACCTAAATTTATGTCACTCGCTGTATGCGTGGGATTAGTTCCCATCTGCCCACCAAATTTCGTTCGTTAGCCGTTTGGAGAAAAGTGTGTATGACAAACAGACAGTGAATCGATTTTAATCAAGATCGGCTCATCGTGATCGGTTTCGCTATTTTATTTCATCAAATGCCTTATCAGGATATAATCGCGAGGCTTTTAAATACCCATTCAGCGTATCAACTACCATTGCTTAGGCTTGCCTTCTGGTCGCTTTCCATTCACTTTGATGTTCAGACCAATCTTGGCAAGCGAATTCTCGTTATCGTGAATTGCGTGGCCATATCATCGAAGACGCCTCTCTCGCAGTTTTTCCACGATCGGTGCAACCCCATATCGATCACGGATATTTTCATTTCGGACGCGATCAAAACGTGTCACGCCACCAGTGCAATGCAACATCTTTCTCCATTACCGCAAGACGCCGTTCATTGTCTTTTATAGTCGGCCAACACTCAGAACTATAGAGAGTGGCAGACGGACGACATTGTGGTAAATTTTAAATTTGAGACGAGCGCTGATACGTCGATCACAAAGAACACCAGTTGTGGAATGCCACTTCATCCAGGTTACGTTAATGCGTGAATCCGTTTTTTTTAAGAAAATTGTTCAAAAAAGGTTCGAGGTTATTAATACTATGCTTTTATTGATTAAATATGAAAAATACAACAAACGAATTTTGTCCGCTTTTTTGGCTCAAATACCTCTATGTGCGCCATCGCTCTTTCTCAGGCAGGGTATGCCTTGTCTTCTTTTTCTGTCTTAGATGTTGCTCTTTCCGGGCTGGATCATCTTCACCCATACGGAATAGATAACCCGTCAACCGCAACTTATTGAGCTGGATTTTATCTACAACCAGACGGTCGTGGTATCACTCATATATTTCGTCTTTATGTAGGCTACGGAATCGTTCATCCCCATATGGGTGCCAAAAATTCTTCGTAGGATTCTTCTCTCGAACGCGATGGAAGAGGGAGGTCAGCCACCCTGACTCGTTTAGCAGCCTCATTTGCCTTTTCATTGTAGACATTACCACTATGCCCACGACACCATACGATAAGAACCTCTTAAGCCGAGCTTCCCTCATTTCATCATGCGCCCGTGCGGCCAGTCGGGGTTTTGCTGGTGATGACTTTAAAGACTTGAAGGGAATCCGTGATTATGATAATTTTGTCGATTTTTCGCCACGGAAGACGGCGATGAGGAATTCTATCTTCTTCTCAAGGTATTTGGGTATAAAAATCGTTGCGGACGCATAGTCCACGACGGGTCTCACCACCTCTGTATATATTTTGGAGGCTTCTCTCGGTTGGAGACCCCAACTGGCCCCTGTCGCGGAATTGAGTACCTTTACAGCTTTTTCTGTTTGTTAGTAATGATGTCAATATGTTGTCCTAACTGCTCAAAATAATGACCTCCCTATACGGTTATGGAGAGTCTTTAGAGGTAAGGTGGAGAACAAAGGTAAAATCCTCATGAACGTTGTAGATGTCCGATCCCTTGGAAGCAATCAAACGACAGAATTACCAAATCAACTACAGTTGTGGCGAAGTACCTCTGCATATGCAGGGAAAAGCCAAGGAAGGATACTTCGAAGGAGACATCGGGTGGAAAATCTACCGAGGTCCCCAAAGGAATCTCGGAGGCCATAAAGGCTAAAAGGACATGATGAAGCAAGGCAGTAGACTGTCTTCCCAGTGAGGAAGAAAAGCTGTACGACCTAGACTTGAATTTTATAATGCTCAGAGTGAACAGCGACATGGATGAAAGCGACATGCAGGAAAGCACCATGTTGGAGGAGGAGGGTGGTACTCCAACAGTGGAAAAGAGCTCCAAACAACTGCAACCAATTAGAATATAAAGAGCAAATTCGTGGTCTGCAAGAAGAAAGCAAACAGGTAAGAGAAAAGACGACAATTTCTCTCCTTATTTTTGGCATGATCTTCATGTTGCCGTGAAACACAATATTTTGGGGAATCAAGGGATAATTTCCAACGGGTAAACTATCTATAAAGCTCGTCCAAATAGGAATTCAGACGAGTTTCGCGGAGGGAAATATATTTAGTGGACGCGTAAAAGGTCAGGACTAGGTTCAGGAAGATCAGCGATGAACAGGCAAAACGGTCGAAAGCTTTTAGTAGGTCCAGGAGGCAGACTATGGTTAGAATCTTCCAAGCGGGGTCGAATCATTCTGATCGATTTCGCCATTTGGTTCTATCCAGCGTATCAAGCCGTTGTTTCGGCCGGCCTTTTGGTCGCTTACCATCGATTTCGGCATAGCACGATAATTTAAACATTCTGCTGGACTATCGTTCTTTTTCCATATTGGAACTGTGGTATTTTCTTGCCAGTCACACGGTGTTCTACCTTCCCCAACAAAACGATTAAAGGATTCACTGAGCCATAGTGTTGGGTCCCAGTTCTTCGTTTTCCACAAATCAGATGCAATGTAGTCATATTTTTTTGCGTACAAGAAGGAAGCTGTTGACATTTAATCTAAATACATCTGTGCGGACCCTCGAGAAGGCGAAGGTAAAGGATTTTTCAATATTAATAGGCAGTTTGCGTCTGGTGTATTGGCTAGTGAAGAGCCTGTTTTCTTTGGTTTGCTCCCTGCGGTCCCCTATTAGTATGATGAGGAAATCATTCGCTACTAGAAGATCTCCACTTTGTTGGAACACTTCTCATGGCAGATGTTGAAGAGACAAGAGCAATGGCACGCCTCCTTTGGGACACTTTGTGTGTTTTGAGTCCATACAAAATCAAACTTATGCCGACTTACCTTGCAGCGTCATAAGCATATACGCCTTAATATTAGCCGGTGTCAGTACTATCTTCGGGTCCTTTATGATGATCTCCAAATCGGTGTCCATAAAGTCGAAAACCAGTGAAACATTTGACTTGTGCCCGAAGACATCCAACAAGCCAATCACGTTTTCATGCTGCAGCTCGTGCAAGAGTTTGATTTCCCTGAGCGCCGTCCGGTTGATGCCGTCCTGTGCCTCCTCACGGCTGCCGATCTTTATCTTCTTCACGGCCACGATTTTATCAGTGACCGTGTCACGAGCCTTGTAGACAGTAGCGAACTAAAAGGAAGAGCAAACAAGTGGTTTTGGTTACGATTATCTGGGAACTTTGAACCAAGTCTTTATCCAAAATTTTGGGGAAATTGATGATGGAAACTTACTTGACCTTCTCCCAGGAAGTCTATTTTTTCATAACGTGTCAGTTTTGATTCCATTTTTTTAATGACTTTTTAGAAAAACTGAAGGAAATTGCACAAGTCAGAATTCAAAATACAACCGGCATTGAAACGTCAGCCCACTTTGAATTGGACTGACTGGAGTGTTGACAACAGAACAGCCGGTCAACAGTTCCGTACTTGCTCTGTTAATTGTTTAATTTGCAATTGACTGACAATAGATGGCGTTTAAGCGTGTACCAAATAGCTGAATCAGCACCTACAGCTTGCATTTATCTATAAAAAAGGGGAATTTTATCCCAATTTATAATTTTTATAGATTAGAATATGCACCAATTAATTTTAATTAAGAGCTCGTGTTACAAAATTCCTGAATTCATTCATTCAATTCTGGCGCCCCTCATTTGACAGTTCACCCAATCACTTCCTATTGAACGTTATCATTTCCTACTTCCAACACCAGCCGCCGAGCCGACCTGCAGCGCTGCCGGGATGTGTTCTTTTTCAGCGAACGCCATTGAGATTCGCATCGGGGTGTTAATTTTTAGGTGAAAAGTAAGTGGAATTTCCGTAGCCACGCTACAAAAATAACTTTTAAATCGTGAAGAAAGCATTGGTGCCCCAGAAGATATATAAATTAAGAAGATTCCTTGTTCGACAGAGGCGCAAAATGTCGATAAAAGGTTGCTAGGTTATGACTCGAATGTCGAAAGTGTCACACGTGGTGTTTTGTATGAAGTTTCCGCGAATCCTGTCCAGTGCTAAAACCGTTTTGCATGTAAAGTCGTCAGAATGGTATTTTAATGGACTAGAGCAGACTTGGTTGTTCTCCACTGGGTGTTGCGCGGCGGAATTCAACTGGCGCCTCTCCCATATTTGAGCAAGTACAGGTGATTCGTAGACATGGTGACCGGCCGGAGGTTTGCCAGGAATCCTTCATTTAATGCGGATTTGTCGAGCAATCGGACGTTATTTTACAACTGCTGGTCGTTGAGACAATGCGAACAGAATAATGGATCCTTAAATGGTTCGTAGGAGCCCAGAAATTAGCCATCGTCGTTTTGTTTAAATGTAGGCGAGTTGAGAATTCAGTGGTTGTCGCGAAATTATTGATATTTCTTAAAATATTCTGAGCCGTTCTACTTAATTTCTGTACTTGAGCTCGCCACACGAAGAATTAAGGAAAATAATTAATGGAGGTATCAAATTTAGGCTCTTTCGTGACCACTACCGCTACGGGCAGCCAATGCTTTCTTCTCACTTTACGAATTTTTTTATCCTTAACGTATTGCATCCACTTTAATCAATCCCCTAAATCTCTTTCAGCAAAATGACCGAAGTCGAGAGTATTGAAAACTACGACGAGCAACCGGAGGCTGAGCCCCCAGTAGCTGTCTTGGACACAGTGTCCGTTCCCCAGCCAGCTGAGTTGCCCGACATCAAATTGTTCGGTCGTTGGAGCTGCGACGATGTCCAAGTCAATGATATGTCGTTGCAAGATTACATTGCCGTCAAGGAGAAATACGCAAGATATTTGCCACATTCAGCCGGACGTTATGCCGCCAAACGTTTCCGCAAGGCTCAATGCCCAATTGTCGAACGTCTCACCAATTCTTTGATGATGAAGGGACGCAACAACGGCAAGAAATTGATGGCCGTCCGCATTGTGAAACACTCGTTCGAGATCATTCACTTGCTCACAGGAGAGAATCCACTTCAGGTAAGTCTAAGAGGGTTTGGTTTGTTATCCCATTGTTTGCCAATCGTCCCATGCTAAACCGTCAGCTTTGAGTCTACGGGGCTGAAGGGTAGAATGCGGACTAGAGCGAAATTGTTTGTTTATCCGAACTTTGCAGATGATGCCCGCGAGCTCTGCGAATATATCTTACAAACAACATACTCAAAGCAAACAATTCCATTGCGAATCGAAGAATATTGCGGTTAATAATTTATTGATTCGTTCCAGGTTCTCGTAACAGCCATCATCAACTCTGGCCCACGTGAAGACTCCACACGTATCGGTCGCGCTGGTACTGTCAGACGTCAAGCCGTCGATGTTTCGCCACTCCGACGTGTTAACCAGGTAAGTCGCTCATTTTTCGGCAGTAATTATTTACAGACAACCCAGCAAACGTTATTTATGCCGCTGGTGCCATCGGTACCAAAACTCGGACTTTTCCTTGGTACAATTGGTGACGTTTTACGTCGTAATTATCCAATATAAGCCCAGGAATCTCCTCCAATGTCTTTCAGGCGTTGATGAAAGTCTACAAGAAATCGATAAAAGGGAGGTCGGCAATTTTGTTGATAAAGTCCGTACCAGAAATTAGGCACTCTCTCGGATTTGTGGTTGTGGGTTGTCCTTTTTTCTTTATAGACTTTCTAAGTTTTCCAGTATCCGAAATAATTGTCCCTTTTGAACTATCGATTCCTTTCTTCCCTCATGGAAATACATCGACATTTATTTTGCTTCGGATGATTTTGTGTAGAAGAAAATCTTTGAGGAATGACTTCAGGGACTCTCTCTGGCAAGGCCAGGATCCACAACGAATATCTGCTATTTAAAACCTTCGTGTGATACATTACGTCAGGCTAGCTCTCCGGGCTTTGGAAGCCTCCAAGTTAGGAAACCCCTTTGCCATCCGGTTCCTCCGGCGGTCGAATTAATCTTCTTCGCAATAAGAAGAGCCTGGACATAATGCGCAACACGACTCCTGTTGCCAACGCTCCTCAGCATCTCTCTGACAATGTCTGGAGAGAGCTCCCCTGTATCTGCATAAAGCTGCTGACGAAAGCCGTTCCACCTTTCATAAGAGAAAAAGGTGTGTTCAGCGTCATCCGCCACTCCATTGCAAAACACAATCAGGAGGTCGGTCCTTCCCGATCTCAATGTGCAAGTAAGATTGAAAACCTCCATACCCGCTTGGAAGTAATCAATCTCATTGTGCATTCGATTCAGCCACGGATCTAAATTGTCGATGAGCCGCGCAGTCCATCTGCCTTTTGGCTCATTTTGCCAAGAGAGTTGCCACTCGTTAAGGGTGCGTTGATGTTCTTCATCGACCACTTTCCTTACGGCTGTAGATAGCTTTACACGCTCCTTAGTAAGGAGGGCACCGGTGTTCACTCCTGCGATCACTATCACGGTCGATTTTGAGACAGTGCGATAAACAGACGCAACTCGCAAAGCTCCCCGTCCCTGCACTTGAGCAAGGCGATTACGATGCACCTCATTGTCAAGGGCATCAGCCCATACCTCCGCGCTCTAGAGCAGAACGGACTGCGTTGTTCCCATAAATAGACGTGGATGTAGGGCCCCCAACATTCGCCATTATCCGACTCAAGGCTGAGACCCCACCTGCAACCCTATCCGCTGCTGCTTTGATTTGCTCGAAGAAGCTCATATTCAAGTCGAGCATTAAACCAAGGTATTTAACCGCTGATTTTGACTCTATAGTCAACTCACCGATCGATATGGGACGCAGTGTCAGGATTCTCTTTCTGATCAAAATGACTACTTCGGTTTTTTCCAGCGCAAGGCTGAAACCGTGAACAGTCATCCATCCGCTTAACCGTTGCATCAATATGCCAAATCTGCTTTGGGCCTGTTCAACAGTGCGTCCGGCAACAAGCGCCGCAACGTCGTCTGCATAACTAGCCAGGTGCGACTCTTCGGGCATATCGAGTCTCAGCATACTATCGTAGGAAGCGTTCCAGAGGTCCGGCCCTAGGAAGATAATACGGCGTTGGAAGGATTAGCCTCGAGTTGATTCTCGCACCTACGCGACGAGTGGTCGCCGTCTTCCTTTCTTCTTCATGGACGGCCCAATGACATGGTGGAACGAAGAATAAACCCAAAACTGTGCCAATTTCACTGAACCAAGATCACCACTCCCTCTAATATTCTCTGAGGATGATTAGCAAGCCAGGATTCTATTCGGTCATAAAGGATGCGGTTACAAGTCTCCAACCAGCAGCCAATCACGGCCTCCTTGGATAGGTTCAACACCATCACGCCTCAGACAAATCGATTCCCGACTTCCCGAACATCAAAATAAAATTAGCGCACGGATCGCGGAGTCAGCACCGCATTCCTGTTCTGGGTGAAGGGGCTGCCGGAAGGTAATCTGCGCGTACAGGATCGGCAAAGGGGAATACTGGGAACGCTAGGAAAAATCATCAGTCGACTCTTGGTCGTAGAAGAAAGCAGGTCGCTTGTATCGTGAATCGCTGTTGATACGCGATAAAATTTTGTGTAAAGCTTGGTATAACGGGCAAGGATACTCACGACAAGACCTAACGTGATGCTGCCATGGATCAATCGGATATTTTTGAGTGGCAACCATCGCTCCAGACGCCTTCCGGCCAGCGAGACTGGCAAAAATATGTCCGCAACTGAAAAATTTACAAAACAGCGAACGTAGGTTCAGCATCAGAATGATTGCTGATGACTTGAGCATCCCTCAAACCCAAATTTTTGATGTGACAATTACGTCGTGATGGTTTTACGTGAGTACCTACCTTGCAGGCTTAACCCCATAGTCTACTTAAGACACGGATTGATTTTGTGACCACAATCAGGACCCCACTGTAACAAGGACAACGGTACCAGTCTACACTGAGTATATAATGCAGCAGACCTACCTAAATCTCTCCAGAACTACAAAGTACGGCACCCCAGTTGAAATGCAACTCCCACGTTTAGGCCCGCAATCACCACCCAACTCCCAGTAGGGGGGGCAACCGTTAACAACGGGACTAAAAGTACATGAATCAGCACTTCTCCTGAGGCATGTAAATTCAGAGGGATATCCTGGTTCCCATGGTACCAGTATATCCCTTCTAAGGTTTCGTAGTCGAAGCCATTTCAGATGAGCGTACATGCAGGCTCAGGTCTGAATGCCTATAGAAACCTTGGGAGCATTCGCCTACTCCATCACGACCAGCAAATCAAAATGAGTAAAGCGTTTCCCGGTGTCACGATGTGAAGATTCTCGTCTGCCACTTGGCTTTGGTTCGGCCGAAAGGGTTGCTGCCCCGTCAGCCTTTCTACCTCAGAGCCCCTGAGATGGTGATAGAAAATTCAGCCATGAGGAAAGTTTGCGCAAAGTTGATGCCTTAAGTGTTGTCAGAGTAGCAAAAGATCAATCGAAAAACCGTTTGCCAGGATCTTTTTCATGTGGTGACAAGATGTAGATGTTTGAGTACCACTCGTTAAGCAAATGGCAGTGCTCATAATGGAACATCCTTTTTTCTCCACATCCATGCAAAAATCCGTGTTCATTTGATAGGGGGGCCATCCACAAAAAGTTGGTATCACAGGGTCATCACAAAACTATGAAAACACATTGTTCGTGTCCGCCCAGCCATCGCTAACAATTAGTTTTCTGAGTAGTGGAGTATCTTGCCCAGCATAAGGGTTATGCCAGCCTCTGCGCCCTTCTCGCCCCGCTGCACTTTGTCTATTCGCAAAAATAAATGGACGGTCAAAGAGAAGAATTACGGCTCACTGCAGATGTTCCTGTAAGCCTACGAAAATTGGGAAACTCGGCGACGGCAGTGTGTAGTGCGTTTGTACTATTGTCATGCATATTTTTTTTAAAGAATCCTTTCAGAATAGACCCTGTATTTTGGGTTTTTTTTTCTGGTGGGCAATAACAATCTTTGCCACGATTAATTCAATTGAATCTGGGTTTTAACATGTGTTAGAGCGCTTAATATAAGACCGTAACGATGTCTATTACAGGACTACGGTACTCTATAGTAGGCAATATGGTCAGCATTGCGTTCACCCGGGATTATTACCCTGATTTCACTTAGGTACAATGTAATTCACAGCTGAGTCGACTGCTATTCGACCTCCAGTCACGACACAAATCTCATTGCCACCAGTGAGATTTGTACCGCGACCTTCCGTAGCGACAGCTAAGCCATCCGACAAAGAGACAATGAAGATATAAAAAGAGATCGCGGCTGCACAGCTCTGTTTACCTCCAATGAAGCTATCCTCAAGAAATTCCCCCTTTTCTCTTCAAATACACCAAGCGTACAATTCCATACAGCTTGCATTCCCTAGCGGATCTTCAAAACTTGCTTAAAAGCGGGACGTTTTCCACCAAGCCAGGATTCCTTCAATTTAAATTAACTCAAATCAATGTTGTGCTATTTCATTCGTGCATCGCAAATACGACCTAAAGTGGAGGCAATAAGTTGGATCAATCGCCTTAATCGCTACATATATGCGTTTTGATGTTCCATGTTTCACTTATTGAAATTAATCAAAATCATACGTTTTTCTTTGATAATTTGATCAATCTTAGTTACATGTTAAGTGTTAGTTTGAAAACAGCAACCCCACCAAAAAAAAACCTTGGCTATACAATTTTCATTGAATTCTGTCCAGTACTAAAACCGTTTTGTATGCACTATCATCAGAATGGTATTCAAATGGACTACAGTAAATTTTGGTTTCTCTTCCTCTGAGTTTTGCACTTAAAATATCCTTTGTGCCTCACTCATAAATGAGAAACTACAGTTGCTTACTTTTTAATTATAATTCCTGATCGTTTAAAAAAGAAAGAAGCGAGAATTGTCATAATCATTAACGGCGCAACAACTATCTATGTATCTGGTATAGGCTTGCCTAGTAAAGGACTCCAGACATCCCGATTTTGCACGACCATTTCAATATCTCTAAAAGCTGTGTGGCGTCCTGACCTACACAATCTCTTCATCTGAGGTAGGGTCTGCCCAGCTTTTGTTTTCTGCCATAGATATTGTCCTTATAAATAGTATAGCCATAAGTTCTGTCATTCTAAAAAAATCTCTGTTTCTCACGAAGTAATAAACCAAATCAATCGAAAAGTACACCATTAGAAAAGGAAAACATAAAAAAAAATATTCAAAATGGCCGCCGCTAGCAGCTATACAGGCCCGCACGATGCTGACCTTCAAACACTCCAAATCGGTGTAAGTTCGATCGCAGGCAGTCTCTCCTCTAACTTAGCCCAAAGGCTATAGTCCGGAGGATTCAAATCTGGGCTGCCTGAGACCCATTCATCCGCGATTATGAAGTCAGGAACATGCGCTGCTACCCACTGCTAAATTATCTTGGCTTTGTGAGCGGGGTCGAGTCCTGTTGGAAGTACCACGGCTTTCCAACGAATAGAGATTCACTCAATGGCTCGACTAAATCCTCTAACATCTTTTCATACACGCTCGCATTGGTTTTGACGCCGGCCTCGCAGAAATGAATATCAGTTACTCCGTGATATGAGACGCCCAGCCGACCCCGCTTGTGAGCGGGACAAAGGCTGAAGAAAAAGAAGTGATATGAGACGCCCCACCATGACAGAAGTCGAATGGTGACGACTTTGGACTCGCGGAGCATTTTCTTTGGCTTCATAACAATTGTGAGCATATACTCGATCATTTTGTCGGTTGAATTTTTCTTCGATGGTAAAAATTGTTTCATCAGAAAATAGAATTTTGCGATATTTTTTACCGGGAAATCGTTGTAGAAGAGCAGCACACCCAGTTCGTCGTATTTCCTTCAGTTTTGGCGTTAACATATGGCTAACGGACCACCGGTACGCATCGAGACCGAGATCTTCTCGTAAAATAATACGACTCATACTTCGAGTTGAAACCACCATTTCCGCCGACATTCGTTTCTGCTTGCAGAGAGGATTGCGACGAGCACGCTCACGCACAGCATGCACCACATTCGGGCGACGTACGGAGCGCGGGTTCCTCTCCCGTGGCATGTTAACCACATTAACTGTTTCGCGGTATCAAGCTAATGTCCTAAAAACGAATCGTTCGTTTATCGGCAGCTTTTCTAACAAACTATGAATCTTTTCCGGCATTCCCACATTGGTGCAACGCAATAATAGCGATTCTTTTTGCGTAGTTAGCGAACTTATCGTGTTGTCGTTCACGCGCTCCGCTCCGGTACCTGAAAGTCTGACGGAAGTGGGGTATGGTTAGGTACTCTCCGTACGCAGTGCTACCACTTTCGGCGGCCTAACATTTCTCGCTATACGCGTCGACTGACAGAACTTTGGCTATACTATGTAGACTTTCCGGACTGGATAAGCTTCGCTGTAAGGATTAAACCACCGCAACCTATTGAACAGAATTTTTCCACAACCAAACGGTATTGGTATCCCTCATAAATTTCATCGTTATATCGGCTACGGAATTTAACATCCTCTTATAGGGAGCCGAAAATTCTTCGGAGGATTCTTCTATCGAACAGAGTTTGCAATTCACAAAATCTCGGAAGAATACATGAGGGCTGGCAAGATCATTGTCTTGTACAGTAAGAGCTTTGACCCTACGGTGAGAATTTTCGAACGAAACAGTTTTTGTAAGCTGACATTTGGATCTGTTGGGTAACAAAAATCGTCCACGGATTTCCTCGTAGCTGTTATCGGTTGTGATTTCCAACCCTAGATAGGAGAAATTATCAACGATTTCAAAGTTGTATTTTCCTATCTTTATTGTTCTCTTCTGCCTAGTGCTACCATGTACTGGGTCTTCCCGTCATTAATGTGGAGTCCAAAATCTCGCGCCCCCTGTTCATATTGAATAGTCTCGAGAATGACCTTGCTGCTTTTATCTGGCCTTACACATTGGTCAGAGTAAACCTAGTCAGTTTTGTCATGGCCGTGTATAGTTTTACCTTGGCTATGCTGTCATAGGCCACTTTGAAGTCGATGAAATGTTGGTGCAACTGATGACCATATTCCAAGATTAAACGGGGACGATGGCGCGCCAACTTATCAGACGCTGCCTCACCCCCTGCCCTGGGAGCAGCGTAATCGAAGCGGTTCGCAGTTGTTATACGGTTGGTGGTAAGAGCCAATTTACGTTCTATATAATTCACACCCATGTTGTTTTATAAAAAAGGAGTACATAACACCTGCGAACCGCTTCGATCACACTGCTCCCAGGACAGAGGTGAGGTAGCGTCTGATGAGTTGCCTTTGCCCCAGTGTTCACTCTCACCTAATTGTCAGAGATGTTTCAAGGTGGTATTGCTATTCGAGCTCACGAGCACCATGCCATGTTTTTTGTAAATACTAAAAGTTCTGAACTTGTTTGCGTTCAGTTGATTGTAAAAATTCGACAGTTATAGTACTTATTACCATATATGGTGTCTTGTAGAAAATTTTATGTCCAGTACTAAAACCGTTTTGAGTGACTTATCGGCAGAATGGTATTCAAATGGACTACAGTAAATTTTGGTTTCTCTTCCTCTGAGCGTTGCACTTAATATAATTCGTGCCCCACTCATAAATGAGAAACTACAATTGATATGAGGATTAGTGTTTGCATATCCTTTTATGAGTAGCAACAGTAGCATGTCCGCAATTAGTTGATAGATATTCTTATCTTATATAACTGGGTAATCATTACATTGAGTGTCAATTCCCTTTTCCAGTGAAGTTTGATTTCTAGGAGGTAGTGAATGGGGTCTTAATAGAGTTAGTCTGGCCTGTTGAGTGGTTTAAATTATAAGCCCCCAGTATGCGCGCTTTTCCAATACTCCCTATCGGGCAAACCGAATGTCATTACATGGTTTTGCCCCGCATTGCTTCAACAGCGTCATCGCTACAACGAAAATCCCTTATAACAAAGTACTGCCGATATTGTTGTGTTTTTCACAGGTGGTTCTTGTTTCTTTTTCGACAGTAGCTTTTCCCTGTGGCCCTTTCCGTTTTATGTTTATACATTCAAGGGTCTTATTATCTTTAAACATTTGGGATTTGGGCAACAAATTTCGTAACTTGAAGTACTTTGTCAAATCAAAATTAATTTTCAATGCAGCCGTTGCTTTCCATCCGCTTCCCTAATTTTAGTAAGAAAAGATGCATCCCTTTGATGTGAGAAGGGACTAATTGGAGAGTAAATTATCTCTCTTTTATTGGTCCACAAACGACTATTAGGACCCGAAAGTCATGCTAGTCTTTTTTGAATCTTTGGGTGCTTATTCCAAAATGAAGGGTCAGTGGTCTCCAATTGCTCCGGTCCGACACCAAGTGATGCGAATTTAGATCTCTCATTTCCTTAACATAAATTTAGAAGAGCTTTTTCATCCTTCTATCCCCTAACCTCTACCGCAAAAACTGTAAGATGTATTGTAACGTTACTTTACCCGGAATATAGTTATGTCCTTAGCGCCGAATCAAATTGTCTATTTGATCATCGTGTTCCGTTATACCCTCTTTATCAGTGTTGATATATTGAGCTAGGACTTAAAATTAGGTTTTGTTGTTTTATTTTTTAATTTGCACTTTTTTTTTGTCGAATCGTCTCTGCATTATCCTTCAGAGAATCTGAAAAGGAATTGTTTAGTTTTGGTGTTTATACATAGAAGCGTTTCGATAGGAGAAAAAGCAGATTTTTGCATTGACTAATACACTCCCTATGGAAGTACAAATTTTAGGAATCAGTTTTTCCTCTCATTCTTTGGTGGACATGTCTTCAATTGCATTTGGAACAGTCCAGCTTATTACTGGTTGTTTGTCTTAAAAAATAATCGGCTATGCTTCTGGACAATATGAACGATTTGGAAAGGTTTATGTTAATCTTTGAAATTACATTTTTTTCAATGATTTTCCTTGAACCGTTCCACACAATTTTGAATTTCAATGATTTCCATCGAATTGTTATACATATTTGCAAAAACCGAAGATCTTTCTGCACAAATTGGATTATGTGATGTTATCAGAACCACCGAGCATATCTACAGGGTGAGGCAATTGAACTGCAACCAACTTCAGACTACTACAATTTCCAAACTGTTCATGACAGCGCGCTCAAATTTTGCCTCATGACAGATAAAACAATTTGCGTTTAGTGAGAAGAAAAAATGTCCGTGATTGAATTCAAAAGCGATAGTGTGATTGCTTTATATTTGGCTGTAAATTCACAAATGGCTATTTTTAGAGCCCTACAACACCTCAACGTTAATAAATCATTTGTATCTCGAATCATAGCTCGTTACAAAGATACTGGCAGCATTGCAAAATGCTATGGAGGTGGTCGGGAAAGATCCACAACATCGGCAGAAATGGTTCGAAAAGTGAAGAAGCGAATTGAACGAAATCCTCGCCACAGTGGCAGAAAAATGGCTGCTGAGCTTAACATATGCATTCGAAATGTGCAAAGAATATTGCAAAATGAGCTTAAACTGAAGCCTCTGAAGTTCCAATAAGCATACGATCTTACAACTCAACAGAAAAAAGTAAGAGTGGAACGAACTAAGGAATTGCTAGGACCGAAGTAGGTTTTTTTCTAATCAAGGCCAAATTTATGATTGAGCAGTTTGTGAACAAACAAAATGACCGAGTCTACTTGCCAGAGAGATTTTTCGAAAATTTACACCTTCGGACGGCCACCAGAAAGCAAGCAGCACAGATGGTGATGATATGGACTGTCATAACCGCCGATGGACGCTCTCCGCTCGTGTTTTTGAACCGTGGCGCCAAGATAAGTGCAACAATCTACCGCGAAACTATCTTGGAGGCAGTATTAAAACCCTGGGGAGATAAATATTTCGGTCGTAGACCGTGGACATTTCAACAAGACTGAGCACGGTCTCACAAAGCACGCCTTAATCAAGAATGTTTAAAAAACAACGTTCCACACTTCATTTTCAGCACAGAAATAATTATAGCGTTTTCTAAAGGTGCAGTTCAATTGCCTAATCCTGTAGGAAATCGAATCAAAGGGAATGTCCAGAACAGATACTGTTTTTTTTTCTTTGATAAAAAAGCAGCCAATTACACTGGACAACATAAAATTTAGAAAGCTTAAGTGTTAGGATATTTTTTTTAATGAAATGTTCTATATAAAATTTTTCAACATATTTACTCCTTTAAACAATAAGAAATAATTTGTAATCTTCCTTCCTTCATTGAATCTAATTAACTTTTCCATCTACTCTTATTTCAGGCTATCTGGCTATTGTGCACTGGCGCTCGTGAAGCCGCTTTCCGTAACATTAAAACTATTGCTGAATGCTTGGCTGATGAACTTATCAACGCTGCTAAGGTAAGAATCTTGATTACATCTAGGAAGAAACCAATCTTATTTTTCAAAATCCTAGTCAAGTATCTACGTAAAATCGACTTAAAATGTGAATGTTTAGTTTTAATTCTAACGTCCAGAAAAATGCTGCATAATGTCTTACATTTATGAACAGTTTCGCTTATGGACCAGAGTAAAGTATTCTCGGTGATATCTATCCTAGCGTACGATTTATTTAAAATTATAAGATCAGACGCACGCGAAGTATTACCGACATTTGTTGTGAACATTTGACGTGTTCTGTTGCAGGCATTCTGATCTCTGATCAATTTTGAATTGTGAGCTGACGTTTAACTCGGCTAGAAAATCCGATAGTGCCCCTTGAATGAAGGAGTCATTCCATCCATGTGGAGCACATGATCTTCGTTTTCCATTGCTTTTTATGCGTCAAGTCGTCCTCATATTGTTGTTACGTTTAGAGTAAAATCTAATATAATAGCGCTTGCAAATCGTCTACAAATTCTACGTCCAATACAAAGAAGCCATTCTGAATCGTTGAGCGACACAAAATTAGTGCTTCAGCTTGAATTGATTGAATCCACAGGAGCAAAGCCTTGAAGCGGAGCACTTCATTCAAGACCGTAACGGCACACTACAATAAACTGGAGGAGGCAATGTGGTCCGCATTGCGCTCGCCCGATATTATTACTCTGATTTGAATCACAACTGATTCGACCACCAGTGAAATATGAACCACGACTTTAGCAGCGCTCTAATCACTTCATGCTTCAATAGTATGTTGTCAAATGTCAAGACTAACCACGTGCATTTCAATGGCTTGGTATGCGCGACCTGAAAGCAACTTTACACGGTCAGTTTTTTATCAGTTTATCATATATCAATCATCAAAAATTGACATGGCAACTGATGGACCGACGGGTTTAAACGTCTTAGCAAGACGATAAAAAAAGTGTTTGCTACAACAAACGATCAGTTTGCTGTAATTTTGTCCTTCGGACTGCCATCAGGCTCATGGGAAACTAATCGTGTCGCTTTATTTAAATAGCAATTCGCATATCCCATTTATGCGCCTCATAGAATAAGAAGGTATGGAGAAAGCCTTAAAATTTTTCAAGTAACTAAAGTAGAAAACCAAAATTCGCCCATTAAAATGCTGCATAATGTCTAGAATTTATGAACAGTTTCGCTTATGGACAAAAGTAAAACATTGGTAATATCTATCCTAGCGTTTGATTCATTTAAAACTATAAGATCAGACGCACGCGAAATATTACCGACATTCAAAGAGTGACACGTCGTGCAAATTCTTCTTCTGACACTTCAATTTCCCACGCGCCATTGACAAGAATTTCACGTTTCCTGTAATTTCTAGTGCGTTGAGAACTGGGTTGGGGAAAAAATAATGTATTCGTGGTCGAACTTTAAGGCTTTATTTAACATACTTAGAATTATCCGATTTAAGTCAAGTATGCGCCGTTTTGTTCGCAAACTTGTTACCATTTAGAAGGCAACTCCATTATCCCCCTCTTATAAACCCCCCTCCTTATTTGCAAAAAACTCAGACAGCCACTTTTCGCAAGCCTCTTTTGAGGCGAACTTAGTAGCACCAAGAGCGTTTGGCATGGACCGGAAGAGATGGTAATCACTTGGTGCCAGGTCCGGACTATACGGTGGGTGCGATAGGACATCTCAGAAGCCAGAAGCCAGCTTGGTCTGGCGGGTCATCAAAGATGTGTGATGCGCTGGTTGAACAGAACACCATTCCTATTGACCAATCCTGGCCGCTTCTGGTCAATCGCCTGCTTCAAACGGTCGAGTTGCTCACAATAGAGAACCGAATTGAGGGTCTGTCCATAGTTGAGCAGCTCATAGTGGATGATTCCCTTCCAATCCCACCAAACACAGCGCATCCTTCCTGGCCATCAATCGGGGCTTGGCGATGATTTGGGCCTGCTCGCCGCGCTTCGACCACGATCTTTTTCGCTTGAGATTTTCGTACGTGATCCACTTTTCATCACGTCACCATCCGCTTCAAAAATGGGTCGAACTCGTTCCGTTTCAACAGTGCATCGCGGGCGTTGATTCGGTGCAAGGGATTTTTTTGCGTCAACTCGTGTGGCACCCAAACATCCAGTTTTTTTTTTTTTGGAATCTAACCTTCTGCAAATGGTTCCAAACGGCTTTATGGTCCTTACCCAGTTCCTGGCTAATCGAGCGAATGCTCACATGCCGGTCCACTTGGATGGTTTCGACGATTTTATCGGTTTCTACGACGATTGGCCTACCAGTACGGGGTGTATCTTCGACATCCACTACACCAGAACGAAATAGATCGAACCAACGCTGTGCTATGCGAATCGTTACAGTATTGGACTCATAAGCTTCAAAAATTTTTTTGGGCGTCTCATTGCATTTTTACCTCTCAGGTGGTAAAAATGTAAAATATGACGAATTTCTTGCTTGGTGGACTCCATCTTTGACACGCTATAATTTGAGACTGAAACGTAAGATCACAACACTGTCAAAGAGACACTTGTAGCACAGATTGTCGTCTTCAAATCGCTGCATAGTATGAACCGATGCGATAAGTATAACACAAGATATGTTTAAGTGTCGCCATCTATTGACAAAATACGACATTTCTTTTTCCCCAACCCAATACGATCCATCTTCAAGGGTTTTTCTCACAATAAGTGAGCAAGCCATTCTCAACCGTTGAGCGACACAAAATAAGTACCTCAACTTGAATTCATTGATTCACAAATGCAAGGCCTGCGCAATGCGGTACATTACATTAATCTGGAGGAGGCAATGTGGTCAGCATTGCGCTCGCCCGAGATTATTACTCTGATTTGAATCACAACTGAGTCGACTGGTATCCAACATTGAGTCATTATACAAATCTCTCTGCCACCAGTGAAGTTTGAACCACGACCTTCGCGCTCTAATCACTCCATGCTGAAAAATGTTCGTGAATAGTATGTTGACAAATGTCAAGACTAACCACGTGCATTTTAATGGCTTGGCATGAGCGGCCTTAGAGCAACTTTACACGCTCAGTTTTTTTATCAGCTTGTCATATATCATCAAAAATTGGCATGGCAACTGATGGACCGACGGGTTTAATATTAGCAAGACGATAAAAAAAAGTGTTTGCCACAACAAACGATCAGTTTGCTGTAATTTTGTCCTTCGGACTGCTATCAGGCTCATGGGAAACTAATCGTGTAAGGTAGCTTTATTTAAATAGCAATTCGCATTTTGATTTTATGCGCCTCATAGAATAAGAAGGTGTGGAAAAAGCCTTACAATTTTTCAAGTAACTAAAATAGGAAACCGAAATTCGTCCATTAAAATGCTGCATAATGTCTAGAATTTATGAACAGTTTCGCTTATGGACAAAAGTAAAACATTGGTAATATCTATCCTAGCGTTTGATTCATTTAAAACTATAAGATCGGACGCACGCGAAATATTAACGACATTCAAAGAGTGATATGTAGTGAAAGTTCTGACAATTTCTATAAATTTCCCCACACGCCATTGATAACAATTTTAGGTTTCCTGTAATTTCTAGTGCGTTGAGAACGCGAAAAATAATGTCGTATTCATGATCGAATTTTAACGCTTTATTTACTTAGAGTTATCCGATTTAAATCAAATATGCGCCGTTTTGTTCGCAAACTTGTTGCCATTTGGAAGGCAACTGCATTATCCCCCTCCCTTCCAATCCCACCAAACACACAGCAAAATGGTTCCAAACGGCTTTATTGTCCTTACCCAGTTCCTGGCTAATCGAGCGAATGCTCACATGCCGGTCCACTTAGATGATTTCGACGATTTTATCGGTTTCTACGACGATTGGCCTACCAGTACGGGGTGTATCTTCGACATCCACTACACCAGAACGAAATAGATCGAACCAACGCTGTGCTATGCCTATACCTCTCAGGTGGTAAAAATGTAAAATATGACGAATTTCTTGCTTGGTGGACTCCATCTTTGACACGCTATAATTTGAGACTGAAACGTAAGATCATAAAACTGTCAGAGAGACATCTGTAACCCAGATTCTCGTCTTCAAATCGCCGTATAGTATGACCCGATTCGATAAGTGCAACACAAGATATGTTTAAGTGTCGCTATCTATTGACAAAATACGACATTACGTTTTCCCCAACCTAATATATAATATTACCAGATGTATAAATATCAAACCACTTTTTTTAAGTTGAGAAAAAAACATATATTTTAGAAAAACGGTTAAATTTATTTCATTGGAGGTATTGACCATCGCTAGCTACACATTTTTGCGACCTTTCTGCCAATTTGTGGATGTCTTGCTAGTAAAAGCGTTGATCTTTTGAAGCGAACCATGCATCGAACCATTTTTTTTTACTTCTTCCTAAGAACCGAAGTGCTGCTCAGCAAGCGCGTGTCCCATTGATGCAAACAAGTGAAAGTCAGAAGGCGCCAAGTCTACGAGGTTAGACAATTAAGTAATAAGACTTATGGAATCAGTATACCTTATATGTAAAAATTATTCTACAACTTTGCCATCCCCTTCAAAATAATCCTCTTGGGCAGCTATACAGCGATTTCAGCGCGTTTTCCATTCTTCGTAACATTTCTGGAACGCTTCGACTGGGATGTCCGCGAGTACTCTCGTCACGGCTGCTTGGATATCCGTAATTGATTCAAAATGGGTCCCTTTGACCCCCGATTTTGTTCTAAGGAACAAAAAAAGTCACAGGGTGAACAGCGTGATATCGTTTTCCACTTGTTCCAAACAGTCTTCTGCGTCGGTAATTCGATGCTGCTTTTGCTCCTCATAAGGTTCTTTGGAACCACCTTCGCGCACAACTTTTTCATCCCGAAATCGTCTGTTAAAATTTGTCTCACTCTTTTACGGTTCATAGCCAGTTCCGGGGCCAATATTCGTACTGCTAAACGCCGATCTTTACGGATTAGGGCGCGCACACGCTCCACATTCGCGTCAGACCGCACCTCGACTGCTCTTCCGCTCCGCGCTTCATCTTCCACGCTTTCACCCCCCTCCTTAAACCCTTTATGCCATCTAAACACCTGGGCACGACTAAGAGCACTATCGCTAGGCACTTTTACAATTTTAGCATACGATTCCGAAGCTGTTTCGCCCAATCTGGCGCAAAATTTTATCACGACGCGTGGCTCTAGATTTCGGTTCTCCATTTTCGCGACGAGCACCACCAACACACTTCTACTCAACCCGACACAGCAGGCGAACTAAACAAGCTAGAGCGATGGTGAATATATTAATGGAGAGAAGAAGGGGAAGGGAATTTGAAGGTTGCAGGTTTACCATAAGCGGGGCAATAAAATCAGTCTCATTACTTATTTGTCTAACTTCGTATTGAGTAGGGCGGGTGGGGTAGAACATCCAAGGGAAGTGCGCCAACAGTATGCCTGACTGATTTCGATGTGTGCACTAGTTCGTTATGGTGCTGAAAAACTACTTTTTCGTGCTTGGTGTCCCATTCTGGCCGTTTTTCAAGTAATACATGATTCAAATTGATAATTTGATCAAACTCAAGCTGTTAGTAGCGTTGCAGTTTCATCTGTTTTTAGAAGCTCGTAATATATTACAACCTCGTGATCCCATCAAAAACAAAGCATTGTCTTCTCTCCAAAGCGATTTGGCCTTGTAGCAAATGTTGATCGTCCCCTGGATCGGTCCATAACTTTTTTCTTTTAGGATTCTGGAAATAAAACCATTTTCCATCTCCTCCCGCGGAGGGTGTATGCCAAACCAATAAGAAACAACTAACAGGGTTCTACAGCCATCTATCTATGAATAGCTACACCCATCAATGAATGGAGGGCGGGGCGTCCGTTTGATGAAATCAGCTATTCCGAGCTCAATGTTTCATCCTCATTCTGTTCTGTGATTGCAAAGGAGGAAAATTGGATTCCCGAGAATTCCTTTTGTTTGATTTGATTATCTTATATCTATAAGGAGAGCAACTTGTCTGACGTTTCTTTTTGTAAGATTTGTAAGAATGTCCTATATTCATGCCCGCAAGTGGAAGACAAATTTTGGGGATGTTAAGATGGTACTTTGCCATCTGTGAGTTCTACGGGTAGAATTTAAAGGAGTAAATTCAGAGGAGTCCTCTAGGGCTTTACTTACTATAGAAGAAGAATTAAGTTATTAAAAGAAATCCTGATATCGAATGGTACCTTCAAATACAACAATCCACACGTTATTAAATTAAAAGACAAAAGTCCATTAAAATGCTGCATAATGGCTAAAATTTATGTACAGTTTCGCTTATGGACGAGAGTAAAATTTGGTAATATCTATCCTAGCGTATGATTTGTAAACGTTCTAAGGTTATACGCACGCGAAGTATTGCCTACATCGTTTTTTCCTAAATAATTTCATTCTATTGCTTTTGTTCGGGGCTTTTTTTATTATTATTATTAAAAAGTAGTAGTCACATATTTTGGCCTCCGCCACATACTTTAAGGATTAGGATTATTAAGCAGTTGATAAATCGTTAATCATATTCCAAAATATAAACACAATTAGGAAAATGCATCACTTAATAATTTCTCCATTTCTCTGTTGCAGGGTTCATCAAACTCCTATGCTATCAAAAAGAAGGACGAATTGGAACGTGTCGCCAAATCCAACCGATAAACATTTTTTAACATTCTTTATGTTTATTGCAAACATAAAAATATATTAATTAAAAAAAAGAAACAAATCAGATGCTGTTTTCATTTATAGAATTTAAAATAATTTAGAGGATCATAGTGAGTAGCGTACTCTTGGAGTAATGAGTAGGGAAGATGCAATGTGTTTAGGTTGGAGTTTTATACATGAAGGATAGGTTAAATTGATACATAACAGCGCATTGGGTTATTATGATAAGCAACTCTAATGGCGGTCTCTAGACGTATCTACAGTCCCTGTTCATCGAATTAAGGGGGTCATCGCATGTGAAGGCGGTTTTTTTTTGCCTTTCCTTGAAAAAATATTTTGGAGGACTGGATAAAGATAGAAACGTGTTTTTTTCACCATATGTTTACTGCTATCTCTAGTATATGTGATAAATTGTTCAGCTTGATATCTTAAAAATTATAGGACAAACTGTTTCGTCCAGGGCAGAGGCAACTCGTCAGACGCTGCCTCACCTCTGCCCTGGGAGCAGCGTGACCGTGAGTGGCATCGGATGGAAAACGCTCCGTTTATATGTTTAGGAAAACACGCCAAGGGTGCGAATTATATCCAATAGAAACCGATAGTTTGAGCCTGAGCCGGCTAAAGCTAAATTATCCTAAACAATTGATATCTTAGCTAGTTTTCGGAATACGTGTCAATTTATGCACCCATCTCCAAAAAAATGTGTTTTCCTGCTACCACGCTAGAGGGCGCTGTGCTCATCTGAGGAAAAAAACTAAACGGCATTTTAATGTGGACAATATTCCACGGTCCGCAAACTAGGATAATTAGAAAATATTAAAAGGTAAATTTTTGGTGGACTTTTAAACATAATTTTTTGGATTTTGGTAGTTTTTTACAGCTTTTTTTATGAATAAAAAAAAAACGACCCGTCCGATTGCAATTATCCTAGTTTGCGGACCGTAGAAATATGTATTAAAGAAGTCGTGAAAATTTCAAAGAATTTGGTTGGATAGATTTTGAGCTATGGTGGCAGCCGATTTTCAAGATGCTGTTTCGAGAAAAACGCATTTGAAAATTTAAATGTGATTATCAACAGTAAAATTTTAACTCACCATTAATCTGCTATACCTGCTCCATAGAGAGCATGCTCCGTTTCTTCAAAAAAGTCTTGTAAGGCCGATTGTTGCTCTCTGGTTTCAATTCTGGCTCTTTTAGCAAGGTCAGTCGATCGTCGTTCGGACCGCAAAATTCACGCTTCATTACGGCGGGCAACATAAACCTGACATATGTGACCAACTTGGCATCCCATTGTTACTAGGATTTTAAGAATGCCATTAAATCCTTCATTGAAAATAACTACAGCCAGAAAAGTGGCTATTTCTACGACCTTGGCCCCAGAATGAAGGTGTTTAGGAGCGAAAGTCCAGATCAATGCATTTAACGACACATTGTTATTCCGAGTCTCTGCTCCTAAACATCTGTTCAAGAGATCATCTCGTGACAAATCTTCGTAGATTGGTTTGATGACTGTTTGAAGTTCTTCAGTCAAAGGTGCCTTCTCGTGGTGGAAACTATCCAGTTCTCCTTTAGCTTCCGCTTTGCGCCATTTGTACCAACTGTCCTCGCCTGCTGGACAATTTTGATGCTGAGGATTTTCGTCTGTAGAACATTTATGGAAGAAAGTTGCCCAAATTTCTTGCTTCATTCCTTCTATCGAATTTGCGTGTCGACGAATAGCTAGCCTAAAAAATGTAGTGAGGTCGTTAATAACCTTATCAATAAGTTTTCCAGCCCCTTTTCCACCAATGCCTTTATGATTCTTCTTTGCATTTCTAAGCCGCGTTCCCATTCTTTCTTCGACATGTCCTACGCATTCCTTTTCTACTACTACGTATATTTTATTATTTGCAGAAATACCGGAGAAAACTCCAGCAACATCCAATATACAATATACAAAACTTGTCGCAATTGGAACATCCATGTTCATGCTTGCTGAAGTTGATGCGAAGTCCTTTTTCTTCCTTTATAAGTATTGATTCCCATGAAATACTCGTTTTTTAGTGCGAGCATGACGTTGAACGTTAAAGCGATCTCCCTTCATACGATCCATTTAAAAAAGTCACTGAACACAAAAACAGCACAATACTTACAACAAAATATAACTGAGTATAGCTTGAAAGCCTTTCAGTGCTCACTCTAGACTGGATTATCTTCTTTATTCCAAACAGCAAATAAGTTTAGACAATTGATAAGTTTTCCATCTTTTTATATTTATACCTGTGTTCGAATTTATAAGGCTCAGGTAAAAAAGGCTCATCGAGTACTCTAGCCCCGGCTGCAAACTCCTTACCTGTTTAACACTGTAATTTCTGAACGACTCGGAATATCGGAAAATCCCTTTGCCCACATATTCTCCACTATATATAGATACAATTCATGCAAAAAAAAATCGATTCTTCCAACCCGACACACGGGATGACCCCCTTAAGATCACGAACGTCTTCCCAGAATTCAGTTTTTTTATCAACGATTGTTTGCGAAGTATTCGCCCAGTCGAGCTAAGTCGAGAAGATATCGGTATTTTTTCAAGCCTCCCTTTTATGCCCTGATCAGAAATAATTGCATCACCTCCAAAACCCAAAAATCGAAGCTCAAAAATGGGAAGTCGTTGGTTTTGTGATCCCGGCCACTGATGCATCGGTCGACGCCTCAACCGCCGAATATACCATACTCTCAAAGGTACAAAAACTCTGCTTTATTCTCAGGACTCGATTTTCTCGGCTGAGCTACTAGCGATTGTCCAAGCAATCAAACTATTAGGTACGGCTAAGCTAAGGGAAATTCTATACTCACTCTCTCTCTTCAAGCTAATAAGGCCCTCATCAACAGAACCTCAGTCAATTATCTAACTGCCCGGGGCCATGATGAATTTTGGCTTCCAGGGTTGCTTACATCCGCGATGGCATAGGCCACACAAGTTTCTGCGTAATACTTTGAAGTATACTATTATTCCATTCATTCTGTAGAGCCTTTTTTAGAGAACATTTCAAAGTAATGTGGTGTTTGTGTAACTGCTTTTTGAGGTAGTCCCACAAATGCTCGATTGGATTCACGTCTGGACTCTGCGGTGGGGAATGGAACTGCTTTGGAACATTATATAGTAGCCATTCACGTGGAAGTGGAAGTCGAAAACGGAATACGGTTAACATGTGGGTTGTCTCTTGAAGCCGTTGATTTCCATTTGGTGAACAGATTGGTGCTGATGATTTCTTTGCCAAGACACGGCGGGATTTGTATGCGTTGTCCAGAACGGCGTGGTTGTCACCCGTGCATATATGGTAGAAAGCGCCAGTGAAGAATATATAATAGTGCTTCAGAAACATTGAACGATAAACTTGATGTTGTATCTAAACCTCCTGAGGACCTTGCTTACAAGCATGGTCTGATCACGGGAAAATCCCTGACTTACGAGCATTAACCGCCGTAGTATTACTAACGACATCTATCGGAACTAGGAAGTATAAGCTGATCGCCGTATTTCTCACTATAAGCCAACATCCGATCGATGTCGAAGGTGTGGGGAGAAAGGACATATTGCCGCCAAGGAGTGCAATAGAGACCCCTAATGCATTTTGTGCGAAGTAAAGGAGGGACGGGATAATCGGCATATTACCGGAAGTGGTAAATGTCCGGAATCTAGGAAGGCGTTAACTGCAGTGAAAAAATGGGGTTAATACAAATAAACCTCAATCAATGCATCGCGCAAGATTTGCTTGCGCAGACCACTTACGAATCCGTGATGGAGATTGCTATCATTAGTGAACCTTTCTGTACGGTTGACGGTAGTGTATGGGACACAGATTCAGCTTGCGATCGTCAAGCCATACAATATAGCATGGGTCATGCGGCTAGTGGCTTTGTGTGGGCAAAAATAAGCGGTATATTCGTATACAACGGCTATGCCCCACCGCTGTCTGAGTTTGAAGACCTGTTAGACGATCTGGTTCACAACGCAAGGGGCGAGGTCCAAAGGTGATAACCGGTGATTTTGATGCCTGGGCCATCGAGTGAGCAGCAAAGAGACTAACGCAAGGGTGCGGTGCTTATTAGAAGCATTCGCCCAGTTGGATCGGAAAGGGGGATCTGGTTCAATTGTAGATCTGACTTGTCAGCCCTGTCCTGGCATGTGACATGTCCTGGACTGCACGTACAGCGACCACCAATCACCTTTGAACTAAGGACGAAGCCACAATGCAGGAGACACGCACCCCGGAAGCTGAAATCCAAAAGAACACCAGGATAGTCTGCAAAAGCGATAAATGGTGAGTAAACGTTCATGGAGGTGTAGTTAAACGTGCCTAACAAAGCAGGCACCTCCACGGATAGAGCTCTCCATGTCACACAAAGCATCTCTACAGCATGTGACGCGTCGATGCCTAGGAGATGCTCATTCCCCACTAGAAGACCCAATAATTGGTGAAATAGTGAAATTGTCAGCCTTCGATCGATTTGCCACAGAACCAGAAGAATGGCTCAGAGAGCAATATGTAGGAACGATCAAGGGCAAAAGGAGCATGCCTATAGAAAAGCCCACAAGAACCTTAAGCTCGCCATCCAGCGGAGTAAGAGGAAGTGTTTTCAGGAGCTCTGTTCGGAAGCGGACATAAATCCGTAGAGTAGCGCCTATAAAATCGTGACAGGGCGATTCAGAGGGCGATCATCTACGCAGATCACGTACCCTATGCTCTTGTTGAAAATAATCCACTGATTATTTTCTTATGCCCCTGAATGGGACGCCGATTCCACCAGTCACCAGAGACGAGTTGCTGGAGATCTGCCGTCGAATAGGCGACAGCAAAGCCCCGGGTCTGGACGGCACACCGAATAAGGCCCTCAAACTTGCCGTCAAATGTAGACCGAATATGTTCGCAGAGCTGTTTGAAACGTGCATGTCCGAGGGTATTTTTCCTGCACCATGGAAGCGGCAGAAGCTTTTGATGCTACCTAAGACTGCCAAACCTCCGGGGGAACCGCCATCCTATAAACCCATGTCTTCTAGACACTATGGGGAAAATGTTGGAGCTGGTCGTCGAGAGCCAAGGGGGCATTTCGGATAGACAGTATGAGTTTCGTAAAGCCAGATCAACCATTGATGCCAAATGGTTACTGGCTTGGCCGGAAATGCAATTCACGGAAGGGGTTGTACCAGCAAATATTGTGTGGTGGTGACCCTGGATGTGAGGAATGCCTTCAACTCAGCGAATTGGAATATTATCCGAGAGTCTCTGGCGACGATTGGTATCCCCACCTATCTCGCCGATATTATCGATAGCTACTTGCAAGAGCCGATGATGGACCCAAGGAGTACATTGTCTTCAGGGGTGTCCCACAGGGCTCTGTATTGATGTACTCAACCTTCTGGTTCCAGAGGAGGCCACGGTGGTGGGCTTCGCCGATGATATAGCACTGGCTGTGGTCGCAAAGCATCTTGAGGATGCTGAGTTGTACTCAAGCGAAGCACTCAGTGTTGTTAAGGCTTGGTTAGAGAGTGCTGGACTGACACTCGCGGCGGAGAAGACGGAAGCGGTCCTCATCACTAAGTGCCGAAAGAGAAATTACGCCTGCATTAGAATCGGGAATCGTATCATCACTTCCAAGCCGGCCATCATATACTTGGGGGTGATGATAGACGGAAAACTCAATTTCAAACAGCACATAGAGCATAGTTGGAAAAAAGCTTCCACCAAGAGTATGGCTCTGGTAAGGATGATGCCGTACATAGGAGGACCGCAGCATACTTTCAAGCTACTCATAGCCAGAGTGGTGAGTTCTATCTTGCTGTATGCAGTCCCAGTTTGGGGAAAAGTGCTGCATGTTTTAGGCAATGCACATAACTTGAGTACAGTCTACAGAAGAATAGCCTTAAAGTTGTGTTCTGCCTTTAGGACCGTTTCAGATGATACTGCGTTCGTCATATCGGGAATGATACCAATTCACATCCTGATAACCGAAATGATTAACATTGATAACACCAGATCCATCCCTCCCTTATCACAAGTGAAAAATTCCGAAAGGGAGAGATCCATACGCAGATGGCAACAGCAACGGGACTAGTCAGAAAACGGTCGTTAAATTTACAGGTTGATCCCTTCCATCAGGGACTGGCTTGAGACAAAATATGAGGAGATCAATTATAATTTCACCCAGTTTCTCACCGGCCATAGAGGATACCGTCAATACTTGTACAGGTTTAAATTGGACACCTCACCTAATTGTCCAAACTGCGACGGGGTCCCACAGGACCTAGTGCACGTATTCTTCCAATGCCCTAGGTTCGTGGAAGAAAGGAGGAACCTAGAAGAAATGCTATCACCGGATAATAGTAGCTTGCCAGGAGGATTGGTATGCGATCAATTCCATGATCGCAGTAACTCAGGATGAACTGTGGAAAGTAGAAGAAGTGAGGAAGGCGCGGTTGCGAATTCTGAGGGTAGACGGAAGGAAACCTAGCTAAAGTAAGTTAACATCCTCGCTTGATGTGGTGACCTAAAGGCGGTTCCACGGGGTAGGGAGCGAGTCGGGGATAGTTTTAGTCAGTACAAATCCCACACTCTCGCGTGCCCAGGCCAGAGTCTTTTAAAGATTTCCACCTCCTTAAAAAAAGACAAACAGACAGACAGTACATCGATTTAAATAAGGTTTTGTTTAACAGAAAACCTTAAAAAGGAACGTCCATGTCAAAATCCTTGGAATTAGTCGTAGTATCAGGCAAAATCCGGCTTTAGCCGATATTTTTACAAGTCTATAAAAAAAATGTATACTATGGTTTCTAGTTTTTTTTTCGTAAATCTTATTTTTTAGATTAGGTCGTAAGATGCAAGGATTGTATTTTTAGAAGATCAGATTTAATCGTAATCAAAGGGATTTTCAACTCAAAACCTATCAAATTTCAAGAAAACTCCATCAAAACCCAACCGATTCCCCGTTCAACCGAAAACGAACCGCTTCACTATCTTCCAATTGGACTTGAAACTCGCCTTGCTGGCAACCCTCTCAGTGCATTCTGTTTGACTTGTCAGTTGATTGTTTGCTTTGCGGCGTTTTGTGTTGTGCAATTCTCCTCCCTCGTCGGGCGCGCACTGAAGCGCACCATCAACGACCACCGCAACGCCGCGCTCGAGTGACGGCGAAGGCAATGCGAAAGCGAAAACGTGTACAAAACACAAAGTGATAAACCAGCGAAAAGGAAAAGCGCAAGAAAATCGAGAAAACTTATTCGTTCTTTGGGCGAACGTTGACGTGACGTCGATAGGAATCAACGGCGGGCGTACGGGCGACAGTTGACAGTACCGCGAACGTGTCGGCGGCGGTTGAATGCGATTTTCTGTTTTTCCAATTTTCCGAGGGGAATTGAACTATTACAATTTGTCCGGCGAGTTCCAATATTTCACATGGACTGGCTGCAGTTCGCGAAACGCTAAAACCTTCGCTGGACGACTTTGTGTGTGGAATTGTTAGAAAACGAATTTGTTTTGCGATTCTGTTTTTGTCCGAATTGTTTTTATCGACATTTCGCGCTATTCTGACGCGGCTGTGGGGTTTTTGTGCGTTAACGCAGCGGCTCGGTTGGGTGCCTCGCGCAGGTTGGCTCCGCTTTGTTTCTTTATGCAAACGAGGAATGGAATTCAACTGAATTACGGGGAGTGTACTGTGGAGTCGTCCAGCACACTTTGTACCTGTTTTTCTGATTATCTGTTGATGTCGGTTGTGTTTTATCATTGAGCGCCTTTAGTCGGCCAATCACCACATACCGAGCAAGTGCACACGCAATTCGAGAGCAGACAATTGAAAAGTAAAAGTGAAAGATAAAAACATCAACAAAAAGCTCGGCGGGCCTCGCAACTGTGAATCTCCCACAACAAAGCACGGCAGACACTTAGGAAACGTGTTCCGCCTTCTGGATCGGCGCACGGCTGCAGCAATAACGGGCGCAACAAAAGTACAGAAGCAACAAACGTGCCGCCCGCCAGTCATTACTCTCTGTCTGTGTTGTCTCTGGGTTCGTTTGTCATCCCGCGATCCCTTCAACCGGGCGCCAGCAGCCTCCTAGGATTCCCGCTTTTTAATATTTCGTCGGAATTGCAGGAAAGCTCCAGTGTTGTGTGTCATCAATCCACGGAATATAGACGAGACGAGTCCCTGAAAGGTATGTGCGCCTGGGGGTTGTTGCAGCGATAGCGCCGTCATCAGTTTTCCACCCCCACAGGTGGCGAGGGACGGGGACGGGCAGCCAACTACCCCGACATTCGCAGCCCAGGGAGCGGAGCCCCATCCCCAGCGTGTGATTTGAATTTGTCATTCAGTTCCAGTCTAGCCGGGCGTTGTTTTGTGTCGGCCGTCTGAGTTTGTGTTCTGTTTGTGCTCGCCGCATGCCTTCTCAGAATTACCTAAAACAGACAAGTGGCCGCGGATAGATAAGTGACTAGGAAACAACTCTAAATGCAAAGAGCTGTCGTTTTGATATTTGATGTGAGTGCATTTAACCGGACGACGACGAAGGCGGTGCAGAAATCGGGAACGGGTAAAAGGCCGACGCGCAAAGTTCACCTTACAGACGGACTCGTGAGTAACCGGGGGCGGTGGTGGCAGGGTTAGAATCCAATTAGTAGCCAGTTAGTGTAGTCTCGCAGGGGTGAGGTGTTGAGTGAAACGGCAATGGCGGCTGCAGCGACAGAAGCTGGCAACGAAAGTTGTCATGGCATGCAAATGACCAAAGAAAGCGCCATAGGCGCGGCGACCACACAGTCAACAACATCCAATACTGCGCCAAATACCAATCGGACGGTAATAACGGGAAGCGAAGAAGCGGCAACAGTCGCGACGGGAGCCACTCCATCCACCGCAAGTACAATCTCCACCGCACCGGCTGCAGATGGCAACAGCGGTGACGACGATGATGCAACCATGCAAACTGCCAGTGTATCGCCGGCGATGTCGTTTGATACTGGCGACGATGAATTTGTCGTTGCATCCACCGCGGAGACCGCAACAACAGGTAGCGATTTTGGGTCAGGGTTGACGGTTGCAGCATCGCCCACCGCAGCCACCAATGGTGGCATCATCCAACCCAGCGATCCCGATATCACCGTCGCCATGCCGCAATGGAAGAAAGAGTTGATTCAGCGTCGCAAAGCCAACATCGCTCGGACTATTGGAGCGAATCAGCTCGGGGCATGTTCTATGAAAGGTGAGTAAACAATCTAATGACTTACCCCGACTGCATCAGGTCCACGGCCTTGATGAATCATAGCCACCCATGTACCTGTCTCGTATTTACATTACTTGGAGCTCCGTGATTACCCCCTTCTTCAGCTCTTCTTGCGATACCAGCAATCTCCCTTATTTCATGCGTGTTTTTGCGAAACTTCGGTGGAAATGCAAACATTGCTCGCTCATTTGCATTTGCACAATCTAAAATGCTAACTAGCGACAGTGCCAGTGGCTGGCATAGTCTACTGACGACGGGAAAAGTGAATTGTTCAACGGATGAAAGTTGGTTCTGTTTCTGGTTCTGTTTTCGGTCGAATTTAGATGGAATTCTTGAATTGGTGTCACTTTTTAGATGGATGAGTTTCGAATTTCAAATGCGATTCGACATATAAAAACGGCAGAATTGGATGGAGATGAAAAAAGAATCAAAATATTTGTTTTAGTGAAATGTGGTACCACAGAACAGTAGCGTGATCTGATTTCTTCCTTCCTTTTTGGTGGAAAAAGATCTAAGATTTAAGGTGTCTCAAGAGATCACATTGAAAGTTTCTATAAGTCTCGATCCTGGCATAACGCAATTTCTCGCAATATGATTCCGATAAGACGACTCGATTCCAGTACTTGGCATAATGTGTAGTAGAGAGGTGGCCTACCCACTGCCACTTCCACCTTCTAACCAATAATTCAATGGATATTTGCCCGGATGACAACAAAAAATAGAAAGATGACTAACGATTTCTTCCAGGGCAGAGGCAACTCATCAGACGCTGGCTCACCTCTGCCCTGGGAGCAGCGTAACCGAAAGTGACAACTGATAATGACGACGACCCTTTTCGGTATATATTGTCGAAAGCTATAGTACTTCTATCACACAGCGTAGAAATAAGTTGGCGAAAGCTTGAGGATTCCGAGCGGCAGTGGTGATCACTTTGAAGTGTATGATGGCATTTGGCTTCTGCAAAGCAGCGCAGACATTCCTCAGATTCATCCACTCTGTCCTAAGAAACTTAAACTTCTGTTCCATCTACATGGATGACGTTTTCTTCCGAATCTGAGCCTTGGACCATCTCGAGTGCATTTTTCAACGTCTTCTTTGGGCCGGGCTCGTTCTAAATGTTGACAATGTGCAAATTCCTACAAAAGCAGGTGAAATTTCTCGACCACATGATCACTCCTAACTGAATTCAATCAGACCCAGACAAGCTTGAAGCGATCAGAAACTTTCCCCCGCCGACCATGGTGAAAGATCTGGAAAGGTCCTTGAGAATGTTAAACTTTTATCGTCGTTTCCTGCCCAAGGCCGCTCATCATCCAGCGATCCTCTACGCTTATTTGTCTGGGCCCAAAACAAAAAACTCCCGGAGTAGGGTAGGTGAATACGTTTACGCACAGCGTGTTGGACTCCCGCAACAGTATGCTGTTGGACTACCAACTAAACACCTCCCTGTCGTCAGAGAACTAGCCTGGAACCGTTCTACACATTACTTCGGGCTAGCCCTCCCGGCTTTGGGAGCCTTCAAGTCAGGGAATCTATTTCACCAACTTGAGGGGAGGAAGGAAGGGAGTTGCCATCCGGTCCCTCCGCCGGTCGAGTTTAATCTTCTTCGTAATAAGGAGAGCCTGAACATTATGCGGAACATGACTTCAGCTGCCAGCAAGCACTCTTCAGCATCCCTCTAACAATGTTCTCTGGAGAGAGCTCTTCTATGTCTGCATAAATTTGCTAACGAAAGCCCTCTCACCTTCCGCAAGAGAAAAGAGAAACAAGTCGAGAAACCGGAAGCTGGACGCTTCAGGTATGAAAGGTCAAAACCAACACATATGTATTTCTTACATAAAGACATTTAGGTGTACATTTGCCCCATATGTGAGAGTATCCACTTTCGGGTGATATTGACATTCATAGCCCTCAATTTACAAAGAAGCGACAAAACCCGATTAAGCTTTTGTTTCACACAAAACCTTAAAAAGTGTGTTCAGCGTCTTCCGCCACTCCATTGCAGAACACACAATCAGGAGATCGCGCCTTCCCAATCCTGTGCAGGTAAGACTGAACACCTCCATGTCCGCTTAGAAGTTGGGTAAGGAAGTAATCAATCACACCGTGGGTTCGGTTCAGCCTCGGGTCTAAATTGTCGATGAGGCGCGTAGTCCATCTGCCCCTTGGCTCATTATGTCAAGAGAGTTGCCACTCGGTTAGTGTGCATTGACATTCTTCAAGGGCAACCACTTTACACTTCCTGGCAAGGAGGGCAACGGAGATCTTTCCCGTGATCACCATCACGGCCGGTTCTGAGGCCGTGCGATAAGCAGACGCTACTCGCAAAGCTCCCCGTCTTTGCACTTGAGCAAGGCACTTACGAGGCACCTAGTTGTTAAGGGCATCACTCCATACCTCCGCGCCACAGAACAGAACCGATTGCGTTGCTTCCATAAAGAGACGTCTCCGAGGGCCCCCAAAACATTCCCCATTAGCTGACACAATTCCGAGAATCCAGCTGCTGTTTGATTTGCTCGAAGAAGCTCATCTTCGAGTTGAGCATTAAACCGCGGTATTCAACCGCTGGTTTTGAATGTATAGTCAACTCGCCGATGAATAGGGACGCAGGGTCGGGATTCTCTTTCTGGCCAAGATGACTACTTCGGTTTTTTCTAGCGTAAGACTAAAACCATGAGCAGTCATCTATCCGCTTACCCGTCGGATCAACATGCCAAGTCTGCTTTACACCTGTTCAATAGTGCGTCCGGCAACAAGTGTCGCAACGTTGTCTGCATAACTGACCAGGTGTGGCTTTTCGGGCATATCGAATCTCAATAGACTATTGTAACAAACGCTCCAGATGTCCGGCCCTAGGATGGATCTCTGTGCTATTCCTGACGTGATTTTCATCCTCCTCTGGCCCTCTAGCGTCTCATAGAGCAAAGAGCGGTCTTTCAGATAATCCATCAATATGCGGAAGAGGTAGCTTGCCACGTGGAATGAGTTTTCTAATGTGCCTAGCATATCTGTCCATCTTTCGGAATTGAAGGCTTTTCTGATATCAAGCGTGTTTTCTGATATCAAGCGTTATGAGGAGCACTATCCGTCAAGATCAGCGGCTGTGTGCTTCGGTTCGATGATCGACATCTGCCACCTCCACAATAGCATCCACTGTGGATCTTCCTGTTCTGAACCCGAACTGGCTTGGAGATAAGTTCCCGGCAGCGCGGATTGCTTCAACGAGTTTACTCCTGATGAACTTCTCGAGTACTTTCCCGGCCGTGTCAGGCATACACAGCGATCGGTATGCGGAAGGGAGCTTCGGGTCTCCTTTACCCTTGCTGATCTGCGCGAGTCTGATCACCTTTCAGCGACAAGGAAAAATGCCCTCCTTCAAGTAAGCTTTGAACGCCCTAAGCAGCAGGTCTCGCCGTTGGCGAAACACCAGTTTGTAAACTTCCACCGGAATGCCATCAGGACCTGGCGCCTTTTTGTTTTTCATAGTGAGAACCGCATTTTCGAGCTCTCTCATTGTGAAAAGGGGGCAATTCTTGACACTTTCCGCGCTATTGACTTCAACCTATACAGGGTGTCTAGGGAATAATGCCCGTACAATGCGCTTCATCTGGTTGGTATTTAGTATGCACGCATAGCCCTGATTTTCTGGGTGACAAGCTTATAACCAAGTCTCCACGAGTCCTCATTCACCTCGTTAACCAGGTTCTATCAGTCGCAAGCTTTGCTTTATTTATCGTGCTGCGGAGTCTCCTTTATGCTGATCTATACTGTGCCTTTATGGCACATGCTTCCTCGTTGCGGCAAACGCCGGAGCTTATGACACACCCTCCGTAGGTCAGCAGTTTCTGCTGTCCACCAGTAAATAGAGCACTTGTTGCGGCTGGGCCTCCACGGGCATAGAAGTCTCACACGCCGTCGTTATCAGGCTCATCACTGAATTTACGACGATGTCAGCTGCGATGCTACCACCCCCCGGTGCGCCCTCCAGCGCGGCTCTGCCTGCTCGAAGAGCTTCGGCAAACTTCCCGATGTGCCCCCTCGCGACATTCCACAGGCAGGGGGAGCGTCGGGTTGGTGCTCGCCGGCAAGGGGCGTCAACAACTTCGAAGGCGATGTACTGGTGATCACTTGCCGAGAAGTCTTCTAGGATTCGCCACGGAATGGAAGCGTTAAATGTTGATTCAACGACAGTTGAAAAACCCGGACATAAACTTGGATTCATTGAGAGAGAAGGGACATTGGGTGCCGCACCAGTTGGCCGAAAAAATATAACAAAAAGCGATTAGTCACTTGTGAAATGCTTCTTGAAAGATGCAAAAGAAGTCAATTTTATATCGAATAATTAGCGATTTTTTATTTATTTATTTAATAAAGAAAATTCACAGAAAACAAATTCTTTATTACATATTGTCCTCAGAGGGAGGAGCAAGTAAATGGCTTACCTAACGCTTAAAACTAGAGAAGGAGGCAGAGTCAAAGGACCCAAGCTGTAGGGCGTTGTAGGATCGTCATAACCTCGGGATCGGGGAGCGGAAGTAAATCTCGAGCTCCGCGAAGGGGTCTTTGAAGGAAGTCAGTAGTGAAAGGGGTTGTCCACTGAGAGAATAGGAAAAGGTTGTTGGGGAGGGTTTAAGCGAATAGCAGTGGCCAGTGGCATTTGCTAACATTCAGTGAACACCAACGGACCAAATTATCAAGGTTAGACAGCAAGTGAGCACAGTCCAGTAGAGACGAAACAGAGGCAAATAATTTAAGGTCATCTGCGTAAAGCAAACACGGGCAAGTGAGGATGGAGACGATGTCATTGGTAAAAAACAGGAATAATAGGGGACCAAGTATTGAGCCTTGGGGAACACTAGAGGAAGGAGAGAAAGAACGAGATGAGTTGAAAAGAAAATTTGCGCGAACGGTATGAGAGATAGGAGGAAAGCCAGGAGATGTTTGAGGGAGGGAAGTTTAGTAATGAGATTTTAGAGAGGAGAATATTATGGTCAACGGTACCAAAGGCTTTGGAGAAATCGGTATAAATAGCATGTACCTCTTGTCGTGAATTAAAGCATTTAGCAACGAAGTTGGTAAAGACTAGAAAGTTTGAAGCCGTAGATCTATGTTTTACAAAACCATGCTGCTCTTTAACGAGTTGACAAAAGTGCGCGTTCAACCAGCGGTCGATGTATCTTTCTAGGATTTTGGAGGAAGAGGAGAGAAAAGAGATGGGGCGGTAGTTCACAGCAAGAGAAGGTTGTCCGCTCTTGAGGATAGGGATGATAAGGGCGTCTTTCCAGAGATAGGGAAAGTAGCATTCTTCTAGATTTTTGTTGTAGATTATACCCAGGGGGGAGGGAAATGTGTTTTCTACAGTTAAGAAGAAAGAGGTTAGGAAATCGATTCGGGCCAGGTCCGACATTAGGGTCAAGATTACCAATGAGGAACTCAACCAAGGAGCAGTCTGCAATTAGAAGAGACGTAGAAGAAGGAGGGGTCGAGAGAGAAAACACGGAAGAGAAGTAGGTGCAGAGAAGGTCGCAGGATTGTTGTGGAGAGTTGGTAGTAGAGTCAGCAAAACTGGTAGAAGGGAGAGATTGAGTGGGATTACGAGAATCGCGAGTGTAAGATCAAAAGGGTTTCAAGTTACCGCGGGCAAGGGCGCTTCGATGGTACAATAAGTACCTTTTATGCGTTTTTTTAATCAATGACTTCACAGTAGAGCGCATGGCCTTAAAGTGAGCAAGGTCGGCGTCATTCTTAGATGAGTTGCTTAATATATGTACTCAGTTGAACGACGCTAAAGCTGAGTTCAGATCGTCAAAGTTGGCTTTGCAGAAGTTGAAGTTAGTAGATTTACGCTCGGTTTTGGAGTTTGAACGAAGGAGTTCCGCTTCAAATTCAAGCGCGGGCTGGTGGGCGTCAGTTTTGACATACGGGGATTTGCAAGGAAATAAAGAGAGATAACGCTCGGGGAGGTTGGAAAGGAAGAGGGTGCGGATCAAAGAGTTTTGGTGGTATTGAAATTCAGGGCAGTGTTCATAAAGGAAGAAAGTAGAAGGGAAAAATGGGAAAGGTGACTGGAAGGAATTGGAAGACTAGGGTGATTAGGCCAGTGGAGCATGGGTAGGTTAAAATCGCCGCAAAGGAAGAAAGAGGGGGAAGGGAATCTGACAGTAAGGAGTTCAGACAAACTGTCAAACAATTCTTCATACAGGTGATAAGGGCAAGCACAGGGGACGTATACACAAGATACGATGAACAGTGGATTCACTATGACAATCCCAACCAAAAAAAAAAAAAACAGTGAAGCCAGGTGAACCGTCAACAGCGACATCACGTTACTCTTCGGAGATTGCATCTTCGGACTATCATTTGTTCCGATCGATGCAGAGCGGTTTACATGACTAGCACTTAAAAAACTACTCAGAAGCGAAAAATCAGGAATTCTTTCGAAGGGGGATCCAAATTTTGGCCGAAAGATGGCAAAAAGTCATCGATGCAGATGGAAAATCTTTTATTTAAGCTGTAAATGTTTTTCAATAGAATTATTTTTGAATATCTAAACACATCTACTCCGCCCCCCAATACAGTAGAACACTAAGCAAGCAAGTGGTTCCTACTTCTATTGCACAAGGGATTATCATAAAGTTTATTGCGCAAGAAGAAGCAAAACCTTCAGAAATTTTAACACCTTTACGCAGGCAATTCGGGCCTGAAAGTCTCACTAAAACCCACGTGTTCGAGTAATATAAGAGTTTTTCTGAAGGATTCGAAATGGTGGAAAATCAGAGTCACAATCGGTATCCTCGAACTTCCATAACAGACGAAAACATCCCTGCATTTAGGCGGCTTTTGAAGTGTAGATTCCATCGTCAGAGAGAAACTTCAAGGGTCTCAAAGACCTCAGAATGATGGGTTTCCCGATTTCTTCTCCTGATCATAAAAACGGCTGTTTGGAAATTTGGCCCGTTATACTGAAGAAGGATGAGGTTTTCTCAGTCGTATAAGCGCCTGTGATGAGACATGCGTTTAGCAGCACAACCGAGCAAAGAGTGGCGACTAAGACATGAGGATGGATCTAGATGACGAGGTGGAACTCTGGCCCTGACTAGATAAGAACGGGAAATGTTTGTTGCAGAACCTAGTTATTTCCTAAAGTACTAGATGGATAATGAATTGGTCCCACTGGGGGTCGGACAGTTTGAGTTTTCCTCTTCTTTTAAAGCCCAGACTAGACCTATCCCTGGTGGGTCTAATAAATTTGAAACTTTGTTGTCGTTCGTTTCAACTTGCTTACAAGGCCAGACTGAAATGTAGCCATTGTATTGGAAACCCGTAATATTCCTCTAATATTCTTATCCGCTGATACTTCCAGGTGATAAAAATAAACAGCTGCACCGCTTCCAAATACACAATTGTATAAACAGATCGATTTTGCCCATGTGTCGCGACTTGGAACACTTCCCTACATTTTAGATATTCATAATATCTCGTTCTTCTTTCACGATATTTAAATTGAGTTAAGAAATGGAGGCTATAGTAAAGCTCGTGCGTATTCATTCTTCAAAATACAAATTAACAAATTCCAATCGATTCATGAGAAAGTTAGTCATGGTGGATGGCTTTCTGAGGGCAGGTCAATATCCACACAAATATGGATGAACGTTTTGAAATTTGGAAGCAAAAAAACTCCGAAGATGTAAATTCGGAAATAGATATTCGAATTTAGTTCAGAGAGAATGGAAACTGCATGACTTGAAGTTAACTCAAATCCATAAATCGTCTTCGGTCAATGACAATGAAAAGCTTTTACCCAAAACCTGGAAAAGATATCATATCTTCCCCTACGTAATCTGCTATTTAAATGACGCCTGTATAGTGTGAAAAGATACTTTCAATGCGGTCGCTATGGATTTTTTCCCTAATCGCGAATTCTCAAGATAACAAAAAACAATATTGTCCTCGTATCAGCGTTCACGGCAATAAATAAAGATGAAGTGCTGGTCCGTGACTCGAAAGAATGTGATTTGCGATGATAGCAGGCGTTAAGTAACAACACTTGGTTTCATATCTGAACAAATTGAGGTGTTAGAACGTTGGATGAAGATGATCCAACGCGACAAATTGTCATTCCGCGGAAACTTTGATCTGGAAGATGACTATCTTTGGGATTAACTTCGCCCAAATATTCTCTTACAAAAAGTGTCATCAAAATTTTAATTTCATTGTTGGAATAGCAATCGTGCAGCCTTGAGTTCTGCTATATTTAGAAGAGGAAATATATTTTGTTGGTCAAACCAATTAAGTCACCGAATAAATCCATTTGCCAGAAACCTGTGGTCGTCAAGTGTGAGAGGCTCACGCAATTATGGTCACATTACCGCAAACGATACTAGATATTCCGTTGTGTTGACATTCTGCTTATGCAGGCGTGTTATCTTAAGGTGGACAACTTTTCCAGGTTGGAGGAGTTGGAAGTGCTTATACTGACTTTAACCCCGCGATGAAAGTATTTCCATATATTCCCTTGGTTTCCTGGAATGACTATAAGCTCCAAACCTTTCCCTTCATCTTAGTCTGCAGGTTTTCTGAACTGACTATCATCTTTCTTCAGTATCTATTCATGGGAGAACTGAAGTTCATCAGCCATAAGTGTGGAGTCGACAACCAAAACCCTCGGCAGTTATCATTCTGGGTTAACAGGTTATGCCGGTAATGATTGGAACCGGTCTTATGAGTTTTATGGGCGTGTTGCACTGTCGATTTCTGTAAAATTAATTATTTGCTTTTGGTTGCATGAATATGAAAATATCAATTGCAACCTTGACGTAATAGTCCACATGTTTGATAAGTGAACAACTGTTGATAAGAGACTAGGAAACTGTTGAAGCCATTGCTATTTTCCAATCGAAGTGGTGACTGTTTTGTTCGTTTTATAGAAAATGAACCCGGTGTTCGCACAAAAGTCAGGAGGTGGATGATGTCAATGTGAATTTTATTTCGTAGGTGATGCTGACTATCATCAAATGACAGTCCTAAACTGCTCTTTCACGAAGCTAATCAATGCACATTTCTTTTGTTATTTTCTTTAATCACTTTAGTTGACAAACAATGAAGTGAGTATTCTTTTGTAGAATTTTAAGACCTACAGAAGTTGTTTAATTCAGTTGTCATGATTGGCGATTGGCATTTCGATTGTACTTTCTGAAAGCAGGAGATCTGCGCAATTTAGTTTATTAGTATCCTGATCGAAAAAATCAAAAATTGGACTGACGGTTTCGTCCAGGGCAGAGGCAACTCATCAGACGCTGCCTCATCTCTGCCCTGGGAGCAGCGTGACCGAAAGTGCCAACAGGTGGAAAGATCCTGATCTTGAGCAGCTTTTGCTCTATCGTCATTCTTTTTCTGCAGACTATTGACTTAGCGAACAGTGGCAATGATTACGGAATGTGGATCACGGACTTGAAATGACTGCCTTCAGGTGCTTCTTTCTAGTATCGTCTAATTTTGACACTGGGTGTTCTCCCACACGTTCTAGTATAGTTTAGTTTAGTGGGGGCGAGCTACACCTCCAAGCACTCAGGCCTTTTGTTAGGTCTGCGGCGTCCTTAGGTTCTTGGGAATCTGGGAACATTTTCTAGAATCAGAGATTGGGCAGGCTCTTCGTTAAAGACAACTTCGTCTGAGATCTGAGGAGACCGGGCAACTGCGTATGAAGTGCAGGGCGGACTCCTCCTCACATTGGCTGCATTTAGCCAAAACCACTACCGATTTTGTTATGTGGTAGTTTAAAGAGCAGTGTCCCATTAAAAGACTTTTCATGCCCCACTTCTTCAGGGACAACAAAAATGTCGCTCTAGCGTTACAGAGCGTTCTTTCACAAAGATTTTCGCTTGCCGGCAGGTTTTCGAATTTCTCCATTTGGTTCCGTGAATCTTTGGGATTTCACACCATTTTAGAAAAAAATTCAGTTCATTTACTATGACTGAAAAAGTAGTTTCAAATCAAAAAGTAGTCTCAAATCAATTGGTGACTGCTTCTGGAGTGAATCCTATCACACAAATCAATTACGTCTCGTGAATTTCTAGTGTTTTCTGTTTCAGATGATAAGGTTAAGACAAATGAAGCACAATCAGCTTCTACCTCAAAATCTCTCGATAATGCGTCTGAAGATTTCGCAAAGCGGTTGGGAACGGGCAAAACCGCGCCAACTTCAAGTTACAGCAATTTTATTCGTGATGATGCCCAAGCACCATCTCAATCTGTTTCTACAAATTCCAATAAGGTATTTGAACACAAATTTGTCATATTTCCCTTAGACAAACATTATTTATATCTTGGTGTTGTTTATGCGCTGCTCTGATGAAGCTCATGTAACATTATTTCTTCTGTTATAGATTTCTTGAACACAGAAGTCAAAATTATTGCCTTTGGAGACTTCAATCGTCCCAACATTAGGTTTATCGTCGATGAAAGTGATACAGGTTTTCCGGATTCCATGTTCAGAGAGACTATTTCCACTTGTCCATAGGAAATTTGTGGCCTATTTGCGGACCACTTTCAGGATAGCTTCTGCTCACCAAAATCTTCATACTCGTTAACTTCTTTGGCCGATTTTACCTCGATGTCCCTTATTAGCGAAACAGTTCTTACTCAGGAGGAAATCATCAAAGCTATTCAAGAGTTAACAGTCAATAAAGGACCCGGTCCTGACTTAGTCCCTCTATTTTCTGTGAAGCAGTGTGTTGACCAATTGCTAACTCCTCTTCCTCGTCCCGTCTTCTTGGAAATGCTCACATCTCACACCATTCCATAAAAGTGGTGATAAATGGTCAGTCGACAACTATCGAGGCATCGCTATTCTGTCAGTAATCCTCAGTGTTTGAAAAATTGGTTTGTGATAAACTCAATACTATCATCGACCCGCTTCTCAATGAACAACAACATGGGTTTCGAAAGAGCAGGTCGACTACTACTAACCTAATGATCCTAGTCTCCGACGCCCTTTGCGAAATGGAAAAGAGATGTCAAATTGCGCCACTTTGGGATATCTAGATCACTTTTTAATTGGCTCCAGTCTTACCTTCTAAATCGTACTCAGATCGTTAAATACCAAGGACGGATATCTTAAAGTGTATTTGCATCTTCTGCTTGAAACCAGCATATGAGCTACAATGTGATAGGATTGAGTCTATCCAGAAACAATTTACACTTTTCGCTTTGAGAGACCTTTATGATCCGCTTGAAGATCTAACTTTCCATCTTACAAATACAGGCTGGCTTAATCAAGAAGAATATTACTCTGCGCCTGTTTCATTTTTGACATTATTAGCGGTGCAGTTAATGTTGATGTTCTTTCCGAAAGATTTACTTTTAACGACCAACCAAGGCGCACTGGGCTTACAACTATACTTAAAGAATACCAACACCAAACTGGCTATGGTTATAACAAACTCATAAGTAGATGCTGTTGAACTTTTAACTCACTTAGTCCACTATTCTCTAGGCCTGCCTAAATTTTCCTTCAAGCATAACATAACAAAGGCCCTCTTGCCATCCTAGTCCACTTAAAATAACCCAACATAATTCTATTCCACCATTGTGGATTCAGACCTTTGGTGAGCCGGTCTTTCCGCTTCCTAGTTATCAGCGATGTTTGAGTGCGAAAGTGGTTTGCCCGGAGGCTGTTTTCTGCCCGAAGACAGAAGCTTACTTTACCCTCATTAGGTGGCGCCTAATGGTGCCCGGGATAGGGAGTGCTGACAGAGGTGACCTGCTTTGGCTCGTCCGTTGAGGACTCGAGTTGATTCCCATTTGGATAAGTGGAGAATTTGAGCCTAGTCTCAGGCTGACCATCGGTGAGCTCAAAGTTGGCCCCTCACTCAGGGTTGGATCGACACGATCGAAATTTAATTTTGGTTTTTGTTTTGTGTTAAGTTTTATGTTTTGAAGTTTATCATAGTTGGCTACCATGGCCTTTGTTTTACCGGCGAAAGTAAATCCATCTCGGCAGAGCCCCCGCTAATTGAGACTGGTGGTCATCTGGTACCTTGAGTTCACCGTTCACGACCACATCATAACCCCTGTGGCTATTCAGTCTTCAGCATAGTAGTCACACCTTAGCCGAGGACTAGACTAATCTCGGCAGAGCCCCTTTTTGCCGAGACAACGCTAGTTGAGACTGGGGTCATCTGGTTCCTTAGAGGGTTCTCTTTACTGAGCTGTCCCATTATGACAAGTCTAGCCGTTCTAAGGTCAGGCGCTTCATGGTGTGTACCAGTACACTTATTTCTTCAGACTAAATATTGTATTGACTTGTCTAAGTGATTAGATTTTTGTCTGCTATTTGTAGTCTAGCCTAAAATTGATAGACAATGGGTAGCTTCCTCCAAACTAAAATTTTTGCTACTTTGTGCTGATGAAGGGGATAAGTTGCTCCCGAAATATATATTTACATTGAAAACTAAAAATTGTATTATAGTTTGGAGGAAGCTCTTGTCTATCAATTTTTGTCTAAGTGACCTAAGAACTGAAACTGTTAAGTTTCTATGTCTTACTTTCGATTGTTTAGGCCTAGTAGGCTCTGACAAATAATGTAATTGAGCTAAAAGCTTTTTGAAAGCGTCGTAATGCAGTAAGTTGCGGTTCATTTAGAGTAAGGAGTCCGATAGCTTCTTTCGGATTAGAGAGCGGCTGCTAAAGTAGACGTAAAGATTTTCAGTGTGTGATTTTCGTGACGTGAGGGGTGATCTTCAGTCTTGGCAATAAAAAGGGTAAACTATTCACCGTTAGTTCTAATGATTTGAACTTTATTTTATTCACAACACTTTTATTCACGAAGTACTTTAGGTTTGCGAAAATGAGCGAATTTTACAAACAGCGTCTTTTATTCTAGTATCTTTCCTTCAGTCTTTTCTCAACTTACTTCGAAAATCAATGGCGCTAACAGCCACCGTTTCTACATTGGCCGAGAAAGTCGGCATTTTGCGGAAGTAGGATTAGATCACGGTCTATATCTGCCTTCCGAAAAGGGTAAAGGGTGAAACACCATGTCACCTGACAATTGGGAACCTCTTAGGCCTGCGCCACTACTTTGTCGATGAAGTCTTGGTTCTTCCCAACTGGGCTGGTGAGACTGAGAATACCACATTTCTGAGTTGATTTTCCAGAGCAATTCCCAAAATTCGCAACTCGACAAATTGTAGAGAATCTTGGGCTTTGTTCCCCTTGTGTGCCTTTGATCCCTCCTCCCCCTCAGTCAGTATTCTGAATCCTTAGTTAGCTTACAAGGATAGCACCCGCAAACAACCGGTTTAAAAGTTGGGGGGGGGGGTTTCCCGACTTCCGTGTTACCTTGATTTGGTGGACCTTCCGGCCAGTTACCAATTGAGTCCCGTACAACTTATCATTGGAACCACATATTCGTTGCGTGATGTAGACAAGGCACCACTGAAATTGGTCGGCACCTTTCAACCAGTGATAACTCCCCTGCATATAACCTTAGAGCAATAATAAAAAAATTTGCTCGCGATCGAAACGACGTCTCTAATTGAATTCCTCAGAGCGTCCACCTATTAAAAGTACAAAGTGAACGCTCTGTTCTTCGATGTCACCATTGGGGGTTCTGCTTTGGTCACTTAGTACGGCGAGGTTACTGCCATATCTGCCTCTTCGTTACCTTTAAGCGCCGCACTTCATAATTATCATAAAGACGTAATCAATGAGGACTTAGTAGCAATCTGCGTTTGATGTTCTTTTTTCGGGCTTAGCTCAGAGTTTTTGCGATCTTAAGTCCCGCACATTGGACATTTCCTATTGCGCTTTTAGGTGGGCCAGAATGAAGGTCATTGTCAAGAGAATGGCGAATAGTTTTAAACGGCTCGTTTCACAGTTTCAGCTATGTTCTGCTATACATTTGTCTTCAAAGAGGTTCAATCTCTCTCATTTTTAGTAATGATCGAAGTTGATGAACATAAAAATAGCACTGTAAAGGAGACAAAGGGTAAGTAGCAAAGTCAGATGCAGGCCAAAAAAATTGATATCATTGATGATGCTTAAACTCTCTTTGGAGAGTAAAATCTCTCCTTGATTTTTTGGCTCTTCCTGTCTTCAGAAGGTATTTAACTTGCGGAGCTATAATGAAGTTTTGATATTTCTCGGATTTTTTGAATCCGTTAAACCTTTGCCAAATGAAACCTGACACAAACTAACTGGACAAAAGTAAATTCTTTAGTATGTGCAATTTTTTATTTCTTGAGACCTTTTTGAAGCATATATTTTTCGGTATTTCTTGTCCCCTTCTGCTGCTGGATGACTTAATGGATATTTGAAGCCGATTTCTTTGCTCAAGGCTTTTTTATTTCAATCTGATCTGATCAGTTTGACTTTTTGTTATTTTGGAAACTTTGGGATCAGGTAGATTCATAACTTTTGCAGAAGTTTGGAAGCTATTTGGAAGCAATCATTTTTAGACATTTGATCTGTCTTTGGCCTTGAGTTCTGAAATTTCTTGAAATATACTCATCTATACAACGCGCACATTCTTCAATTATGAATGTTGAACACTTTATCGATGTATGCCTTGGCATTTTATACACTGCTGAGGCCTTGAGGTTAGAATTTCCTTGTAGTATATTTGGATATTTTTCTCTCTTTAGCTATTTCTATAACATTTTAAGGACACAGAGGGCACACAGGACCTTCATGAATAAACATTTCCATCTGAAGTGAATAAGCAGAGGGCTCTCTCTCACCATATAGGTTGGAAAAGACCAATCAAAGTTATGAATTCTTCCAACTTCCAAGTCGCGGGCGTTTCGCCAATGAAGTCACGGCCGTAGGTCGGTAATTGGGCTATCCACTAGATGTATGCGATTCCCTCTATTCAATCTAATTAAACAGAAAGCGAGTGGAAGGTACGAATATTTTTTCTCAGCTGTCAGACCTTAAAAGCAGATTTTTTTCAGAGGTTTCTTTTTGATCGATTTCTCCGATTTATCAGAAGATTTGCCTACAGGTAATCAGCTAATGTTTCTATAATATTTTTTGCGAAGACCCAGTCATAATTGTTGGGATGAACTTATGACCCGATCGATTATTCATGTAATCTGGAGCAGTAGTTCACATCGAATAAACTGACCTGCCAAAGAGTGAAGCTCAACATTAAAAGCAACATATTCTTCCGCTTTAATGGGAAGTTGGCCTAAAGATGGTGCACTTAGAATACTTCTAAGTATCTTAGAAACCTTCTTTGTTGACTAGGTCGATAAAATTTAACCAAGAAACAGCCTTGGGGTTTCAAGCGCTAACATAATTCATCCAAGTGGGTTTATTCCCATCACAAATGGATCAATGCAGTATCAGAGTTATAATTGCATAGGCAACCTATAAAGTAAATTAGTTTCAGCGATAGTTCTTCCAGCACTTCGGCCTTATTTCCACACTCATCTTGCCCGTTAGGTTTCTATTTCGCACAGAGTTGTTAAACGACCCAAATTCCGCAACCAAATAAGAATTTCCCATCAAATTAGTTGTCGTGGCTCCATTGCGCTAAGGCTAAGAAGAAGCCGCTGGATAGCAAGGTTCTATCTAGTGTGTAAAGTAAAATGAGATAATTCAAAGTAATCACTATAATCGTTTTATTTTTTTTTTATTTTTCTTGTGGAGAGCATAGGGTAAAAAAGGCCAGAGGTGTAACAGGAAAATATATGTATCATAAATTATAATTTGGATAAATTTTCTGTGCTTCTGGTTTAACTATTGAAGCAGCGCAGAGCTAAACACTGAATATTAGAAAACATCTGATTTGAGTAGTGCCTAATTGGTATTACCAATATATTTCAACAGTGCGATCGTTGGAGAGTAGAGCGCCGGCATCTTAATCCGGTTATCCTAGGTTTGAATCCCAATTCGCCATATATTCTTTTTAAGGTTTTGTGTAAACACAAAACCTTATTAAAATCGGTTTACTGTCTGTCTGTCTGTCCGTCACACGCATTTTTCTCGGAGACGGTTATAGCGATTGACACCAAATTTGGTAGAAAGGTGGGAACTGTGAACGCTCACGCATACAGTGAATTACATCCTTTTAGGTCGAATTTAAGGGGGGGTCCCCATACATGCAAACGGGGGGTGTAAAATTTTTTTTCATCAAATATAGTCATGTGGGGTATCAAATTAAAGGTCTCGATTAGTACTTTTCAAAACCGATCTTAGTTTTGACATTCGTTGGAAGGGTGGGAAGCGCGGGGGGTTGAAAGTGATCACTTCTTTAAGGGGGCCATTCTCAGAAACTACCAAACCGAAAAATCTGAAAAAAATCAGGAAGCTGCCGCTATATGGTGCCTGGGCTCCGAAATACCTTCCATGCCGATATCTGTTTAAATAAAGTTAATAATAGTATATTACTACAATTTTTTGTAATTGGTTAGAAATCCCCCTTAAGTTCATCCTAGGAATGAAATGAAATTTTGCAGTGATATAGGCTATAATATAGAGCATGATCTTACCAAGTTTGGTGGAAATCGCACTATTACTAACAAAGTTATAATACCTCAAATTTGTGGCTTCTTTGAAAATTGAAGATTATGAATGTCAATATCACCCGAAAGTGGATACTCTCACATAATATATGGATATATTACTTGCTACGTACTAAGAAATACACAAAACCTTTCGTACCTGAAGCGTCCAGCTTCCGGTTTCCCGACTTGTTTCATCTTTGCGCTTGTCTTGTTGCTCCAAGTTTATCACTTGCGTGGCATTAAGAGTGATAATAACGAATCTTATCCAGCCTTACTGAAAGTAAAAATGGGGGATAAGTACAATATCAACAAAGAGTTTCTGTGGATTCTCCATACACCACCAAAGGAGTGAACAGGAGGCATACCATATATTTTAGACATTACTACGTTATTGGCAATTTTTTTTATTATGGCGCGACAGATAAAATCGGCCTTTGGCCTCCAGGATAGACTTCCTCCAGCCAACTCGATCTTTCGATCGCATCCTCTAGTTGGAAAATTTCAACAGCTTTTTACCGGCCTCGTCCCTTTGCGTGGCTTTCCCACTGTGCCTTTGCATATCTTATTAGGTATTCGCTTGCCGTCCCTCCATTATACGTGACCGCCCCACTGCAATTTTCATAGTTTTACCACCACGCCGCTGGGTCGTCATAGAGTTGGTACAACTCATGGTTGTATCTAATTCGTCAGTCTTTTACCGGTCCAAGTAGTCGACATAGAACTTTATGTTCGAATGTGCCGATGAACTTTTCTAATGCCTGCGTTAGAGTCCACGCTTGACAGCCGTACAGTAGCACAGGTCATATTATGGTCTTGTAAATTCAGATCTTATTTTCCCGGTGCACTCTTTTACTTTTCATTATCCGTAGCACTGAGAACCGGGATTTGTTGGTCGTCATTATTCGTCGCTGAGTTTTGTCCTTTTCATTACCATCCTTCGCTATGTTTACTCCTAGACACATAAAGTTGTCCCCGTATTTAATATTAAAGTCGCCAATTGTCAGGTTTTGTCGTTTTGACGAGATTGGATCATGAATTTGGTTTTCTTTTCATTAATTCTTAGACCGACTTCTTGCGCTGCTTCATTTAGTTGTAGGAATTATGTCGTCGGTGAATCCCACTATTTGCGAAGATTTATTGAGCAATGTTCCCGTGGTACCTAACTCCAGTTTGCGGATAAAATATTCAAGGGCTAGCTTAAAAAGCATGTGGGCGAGTCCATCTCCTTGCTTTAGTCCACAGTTCGTTTTGAAGCATTACGTTAGCTCGCCAATCATCTTTACATGGGAATCAGTCTTAGTCAGCGTCAGTTCGGTCAGTCGTACCAGTTTTTCTGGTAGGCGGAACCCACGCATGATACGATGTAGTGCTTCTCGTTTGATGCTACCATATGCTTGAAGGAAGTCGTCGAAAAGCTGATGCACTTTTCCTGTAGTTGTTTGACCGCGAAAAGTTGGTCCATCGTGGATCGTTCTTTTCGAAAGACACATTGGTATTCACTAATTAATTTGTCTGTATATGGCTGTAAACTAGTTTTGATGATTTTCGTCAGGATCTTGTAGGACGTGTATAGCAATGAAATGCCTTTGTAGTTGTCACAGGTAAATTTGTCTCCTGTTTTGTGTACAGGACAAATTACGCTCTTGCGCCAGTCGTCAGTTAATTTTTCATTTGTACAAATTTTTCAAATAACTTTATCGAAGAGATTATCCAGATAATTTCCTTCCCATTGTAATAGTTCAGATGGAATACAATCGAATCCAGGAACCTTGTTCGCTTTTAGGCCGAATAGGGTTACTTTCACCCCTTCAATAGAAGGAGGTTGTTTATAACTTCCCGGTTCGTTAACGCTGTACTTCTTGCAGGTGTTTCCAGTGGGTTGAACAGCTTCCTAAAGTATTCCATCCATCTTCTCTTGATATCGTCGGGGTTATCTAGGATGTTTCCTTGGTTATCCTTACAGAGACTTATCTGCGGCTTATTGCCTCGTACGAAATCTTTCACCGCGCTGCATACGGCATACATTTTTATTTTTCATGTTGTTGTCAAGTTTTAATACTGTATCAATGTTGTATGTTCGGTGGTTTTCCCTGCAGTTTCCTGGCCAAAGCCAATTTAGATGAGTCCCCGTGCAAACTCGAGTCTGATCACCCAAGGGCTTGAAGCATTTGCTTACTGTATCACTGCCAGCAAGTCAATGTGAATACACCGTGTACTGATGAAACCACGTGAAGGCCTTTGGCCATTTGGTGTTGATTCAGTCGATAGGGTTGCTACCCCGTCTATCTCCAAGCCAACTCTGAGTGCCTTTCGTAAATACAGGAACGGGGTGCTTTACGGGTGGTGTCTGCCTATCGCAATGTCCCTGAACCAGCCGTGATTTTGTTCGCGGGAGAAATTACCGGAACGTCATACACAAACACCAGGGAGAAAACTCAAGTGAAGTGGATGTTTGTGAAGAACGACAAAGTACATTAGATTAGTGTCGACTCTCTTGGCAAAACGAGAAAAGAGGCAGATGGACTGTGCAGCTTATTGGCAACTTGGTACGTGGCTGAATCAAAAGGATGGATGACTATTTCCTTACCCAGCTCCTAAGTGGGTACGGAAGTTTTTAGTCTTACCTGTACAAAATTGAGAAGGCACGATCTCCTGACTGTATGGGGTAATGGTATTGTGGACGAGAACGATCATAACTTTTTTTCTTGTGGAAGATGGGATGGGATTTGTCAATAACTTTACTAAAACACAGAGGATCTATCTGCAGACAACATTGTCAGGGAGATGCTGACAGGTGGAGCATTACTTTCGAGTTCTTCTTGTTGCAGAGAAAATATACTTTAACCGATGGAGGGCACGGGTGGCTAGGGGTTCGTTGATCGAACATTAGCGAAAGGAATTCTCTGACTTAAGGGCCTCCAAGGCGGAATACCGGGAGGAGCAGCTCGAAGTAATGTAGCAAACGGTTCTAGGCTAGTTCTCTGACGACGGGGAGGTGTTTAGTTGGTAGTGCTACGTCATATCGTCGTGGGAGTCCAACACTCTGTGCGTCAACATATTGCTTTTTATTTGCAAACATTTGGAGAGGGATGCAGTGTCATGCTTCTTTGTATATGAATGAATACGAAGTTATTAATGCTCTTAGGTGAGTGCATTGAGAGGCTTTGCCTGAAACTTCATTAGGGTAGATTTCACGCACCACAAACCTGGGACTTCAATTGTCCAGATATGCAAGCATTGGCAACATCTTTTTAGTAGTCTATTTTGTTTTCTCTTGAACTTTTGTTAGGGGTTTGATCGTCTTGTTCGGATTCGCCACTTTTCTCGGTTTCGTCCCTGTGGTATTAAGCGGCTCTTAAGTTCTTTAACATATCAAACCATCACTGTTGCAGGTATTGTATCGACTTCCAATTTTTTCCAGTTGGTTAACCAGAAAACCGAAAGATATAACCTTATTTCTTGTTTTTGAAATTTTACTTTTTCATTCTTCCATTACTTTTGCTAATCGATGAACAGGTTTACAGTGCTTTCCGCTGTTATGCTTCTATTTCAGTGTGCGCTCAATTTTAATCAGGGATGCATCATTGGAATTTGCATAGTGCTGGCAAAGTTTCTGCATCCTTTCTGGGTTTTTGTTTTTATTGAGATTGAAAACGTTTATTGAAGTCAACCGAGCAATGTACTCATCCGTGAGATAGCTGGTTACATCTTCTGAATTCTAAGGCTGTATCTTTTTGGATGTTCTCAAAAATCTGTGTCACTGAAACATCATAGTGTTCGGGCTGGTCAAGTAAATTAATACCCCGATTATCAGCAAACAATCGGGACGTTAAAGTTGAACTTCTTCGTTCCTTCTTTCTCTGCTTGCTAAATTTCCGAACCCTTTAGCACCAGAGTTGATACGGCACTGCAGTCTGAGAAATTGAGACCAGTCGAAAGTTTTTTCGATTGACTTGTTGTTAATGATGAGATTGTCTTTTTGTTGATTTTCCATCCCGAGGAAAGGGTCTGTTGCAGTTTTATATTTTTTTGGTCAGCAGTTTTAAAAAATGCTCTAGGTCTTTTGGATTACTCGCTATCATCAGTTAGTCGTGAAAATTGGGACAGTAATTATTTCACGATATTTTCTTCTCGTACGAGAGTAGTCTGCAATGTTTCCGATCTCAACGTGAAGATGGTAGCACTTGTCAATAAAAACTAGGGAATGTGGTTGCGCATCTTTTGACAGATACCAAAATTTCAGCCAATTTGGACGCGCAATGTTGTTTGACAACCGTTTGAGTTAGTCGATGTGAGTGTTTTTTGTGAAAATGGATAAAAATCGAGTATCGAGCTGTCATTAAATATTTGTTTTTGAGAGACAATACGCCTAAGCAAATCAAAGATGAGTTGGACGCTGTGTGCGGGGACTCTGCACCATAATTTACCACTTTGAAATGTTGGGGAACTGAATTCAAACATGGCCGTACAAGCTTGGGAGATGAAAGACGAGAACATTCGGGACGTCCAAAAACTGCAACCACTGATGATAACATCGCTAAAGTTTAGCAAATGGTGCTAAACGACTTTCGAACTAAAGTGAGAGAGATAGCAGAGGCTATGAATATGTCTAAAGAACGTGTTTGTCATTGTTGGGTGAACATTTTCAACGCTCTTTTGACGAAATTTAGGCGTAATAAATCAGATGAAAGTTGGATATACCATCATACGCCCTAAATAAAAATATAGTGAAAACAGTGGACTGTGAATGGTGAATCCACTCCAAAAGAAGCAAAAACGGTTTGTGCGGCTGGGAAAGTGATGGCGACTATTTTTTGGGATAGTCATGGAGTTATCGTAATCGATTATCTTCAAATAGGAAAAACCATTACAGGACCATACTACGTATCATTACTCGGCAAGCTAATGACAGAAATTGTAGAAAAACGGCCATATTTGAGGCAAAAAAATTCTGTTTCACCAAGACAATGCAACGTTTTACACCTGTGTGGTTGCCATGGCGAAAATCCACGAATTACGGTTTGAACTGCTTGATTATCTTCCTGATTCACCAGATCTAGGCCCAAATGAGGGAGCCATCATCTCCGTTAACAATTATTATCCAGAGAAAGACGCCGGGTATTATTTGAACTGGTTGAAGAGATGGTAGCATCGCTGGGAGAAGTGTGTAGACTTACAAGGAGACTGTAGAAAAATAACAATAAATTTAAAGAAAAAAGTCTTGTATCATTGTTATGTCGGAAAGTTTTCAGACCACCCTCGTATATAGAAACCTTTTGGCTTGCCCGTTTTAATTTTTACAGATTCCTTTTTATTTGGCACATGTTTGTTTTGAATTGATTCCCCATACCGACTGTTCTTCGTGTAATTGTCTTTAAACATAAGGAGATATCACTTTGCGTGAAAAGTACTACAAGCGTCAGCTGACACAAGTTCTCAAGACCAAGTTTCGAGGTCCAAAGTCTCCTTCTGAATCCTTTTTAAATGTCGCTTATTTTGACGCCTTCATTTCCCATGGTAGAATCCTTTGTGATTCCGAGGTTGACTTCTAGTTTGTGCTTAGCCCTTTACCGTTTTATCTTACTCGCGGTCTCCCCTCAAAGTTACTATCCTTACTTGCGAAACCAAAGGAGAAAAAGGGATTTTTGAAATGTCTGGAACAGGCTCAGCATCTTCAAATGACAATATTTAAGATTATTGTCATGATTAATTTTTCCATTAATTTGTAAGTGCTCCTGTTAATGATGGGGCTACATTAGTATTGCTTCCCTCTGTTTTTTTTCGTGGACATCTTTCTGTCATTTGTTACAGCACATAATCCAATGTTACTTAAGATCAGAACAATTGCGCGTGCCATTCTCTTAGTTGCTGCTTTTCATCTTGACAAATTTTGTCATTGGCACTCGATCTGCATTTTTCTCTGGTTCCTTTCGAACATTCACCGCTACGTCATCAATTTACCAAAGGTTTTCTCCGTGTTACTAGTCAGAAGAATCCAATTTAACCCCATAAACATCTTGAAATGAAAATGTGACACTACAACCTTAATAGTATCTTCAGTTAATTGGTTTCTGACCCAATTTTAGTCAATGTATGCTGACACTTACCGATGCTCTTGTTGCACTCCATGTGCAGATCCAAGTGCATTCTATGTGCTACTTGATGAATCTGATACGCTACAAATACCTGCAATTTATCTCTTAGAGCCAAGATGTGTATCTACGCCAATCCTCCGTATCTCTGTGAAGAAAATATGATACTCCGCTCTACCCTACCCATCTGATTGCAACAGAATTCTAGTTCAATGCACATGCATACGAACGTCAGTCAGAAATATATAACAATTTAGAAGTAAATATGAATATAAGTGCGTCCGTATCTATATCTGCTGAAAAATTACAATAAATCACAATAATACTGATGACATCAATTTGTATCGACCGAATGGAGTACGGATATATTGCGAAAAAAATGTGCTGATATTGATTCTTTGAGGGTCTTTTATTATTTTTTGAGCCCCATTTTGCAATTGGAAGATACATGAATATCGGTTGGGAACAGTAGTTGTTGGTCTACATATAATACATACGGAATGACGTGTGTTTCACTTTTATTTATAACCAACCATTTTTATCGAGTTTAAATAGGCGCTTGCTTGGCGTAGTGTTGAAAATAACTGACAATCGATATAGAACACTTTTTTAATTGAATTAAAGTGCTTTCGCAAGTCATACATTTCATGTAATCACTTACGTTTTGATATAACGTTTAAACATGAATAGTGCATTTAGATTGAACAGTGCCGACATACATATTGTTCAATGGTCTTGTGTGTATCTCTTTCATTGAGCGCATATTTAAAATTTGTTATGGCCCCACATTAGCTTAATATTGTTTTGGTTTTATTTTTTTTTGTTTGCCCAATTTTAGAATTAAATTTTTTGCTTGATTTTATTTTAAATATGTTCCGGAAACCTGAGAGTATTTCGAAACCAAGGTACCATGTGCATGAGCAGCCATATTTTTTTCTGATTTTTGGGATGGGCAGTTTCTGAGAATAGACCTTTAACGTGCTTGACTCCTTTCGTACCCTTACATTCCTCCTCTTTGCGACCAATGTCAAAATTATTACCTGGTTCAGAAAGTACTTTTCATTCGATACCACATGATTATGTTCGGTGAAAAATGTGGCATAATGGCAGCTTCACGATTTTTTTCAGATTTTTCAGCAACTTGTGCATTAAATGTCAGAACTGAGAACAGCTTTGAATCTAATCGGTGAACAAAAATTTAGACCCCTCTTCTGTATGTATGGGGACCTACTTAAATTCTAGTCAGAACGATGTAACTGTACGTATGCGTTCACAATTCCTATCTGTCCACCAAATTTGGTGTCAGTAAGTATAACCGCTTCTGAGAAACATGCATGTGACAGACAGACAGACAGTAAACCATTTTAGGTTTTGTTTCACACAAAATCATAAGTCGGGAAACCGGAGGCTTGACGCTTCAGGTATAAAAGGTTTTGTGTTTCCCTATGTGAGGAGCATAACGCAGACCTCTATTGGCTGATAGCATTGAGCCGAGATATATAAATCGTTCAGTTTTCGACAGGTTACTGCCATTGTCAGAACTGAGCGATTTAAATATCTCGAGTCAGTGCTATCAGCCAATGGAGAATTGCTTAATAAAATTGTTCCACGCATTAACGCAATCTGAATGAAGTAGCATTCCACAACTGGTGCTCTTTGTGATCGACGTATTAGTGCACGTCTCAAATCTAAAATTTCCTGCAATGTCGTCCATCTGCCGCTCTCTATAGTTCTGAGTGTTGGCCGAATATAAAAGACAATGAATGGCGTCTTGCGGTAATGGAGACGAAGATGTTGCGTTGGACTAGTGGCGTGGCACGTTTTGATCACATCTGAAATGAGAATATCCGCGATAGATATGGGTTTGCACCGATCGTGGAAAAACTACGAGTGAGGCGTTTTCAATGGTGCAGTCACGTAATTCACACTAACGAGAATTCACTTACCTATATTGGTGTGAACATCGAAGTCAATGGTAAGCAACCAAAAAGGCCCGCTAAAAAAACGGTGGCTTAATACACTAGATGGGGATTTAAAAACCTCGCGATTACATCCTTATCAGGCATTTGATAAAATAAAATGACGAAATCAATCACGACGAGCCGACCCCGCTTATGAACGGGATAAAGGTTGAAGAAAAAGAAAAAGATGTGAGGGACGAGTGCATGACAGCTCCGTGTCATATAGCTAAAAATTCCATTGCCCTCTATTTTTTAGAAAGCGATTTAAATAAACATTTCATGGAAAGCTCTGTATTGATAATAGTCAACCTCATACGCTTCACACTCTGAGTTTAATATTATTAGCAAATGCCAAGAACTGCAAGCTGGACGCTTCAGGTACGAAAGATTTTGTGTATTTCTTAGTACGTAGCACCTAATATATGCATATGTCCACTTTCGGGTGATATTGACATTGATAGTCTTCAATTTTCAAAGAAGCAACAACTTCGACGTATTATAAACTTTGTAGTAATAGTACGATTTCCATCAAACTTGGTATGATCATGCTCTACATTATAGCCTACATCACTGCAGAATTTCGTGCCGCTAGGATGAATTTAAGGGCGGTTTCCAATTACAAAAAATTATAGTAATATACTATTATTAACTTTCTTTGAACAGATATCGGTATGAAAGGTATTTCGGAGCCAAGGCACCATATAGTGGCAGCCTCCTGATTTTTTTCAGATTTTTCGGTTTGGTAGTTTCTGAGAATGGCCCCCTTAAAGAAATGATCATCAACCCCCCGCACTCCCCACGTTTCCAAGAAATGTCAAAACTAAGGCCGGCTTCGAAAAGTACTAATCGAGACCTTTAATTTGATACCCCACTAGTCATGTGTTATGTGTCATGATGAAAAAAAATTTTACACCCCCTTTTGCATGTATGGGGACCCCCCTCTTAAATTCAACGTAAAAGGATGTAACTCACTGTATGTGTGAGCGTTCACAGTTCCCACCTTTCTACCAAATTTGGTGTCAATCGCTATAACCGTCTCCGAGAAAAATGCGTGTGACGGACAGACAGACAGACGGTAAACCGATTTTAATAAGGTTTTGTGTTTACACAAAACCTTAAAAAGGGCTAGGGAGAATTAGATTCTTTTTGAATGGAATTTTAATATTTCACTTGAATGTCAATTATTCTCGTTAATTATGACGTCAGCATCTTATTTGTATGGCTTAGGATGCTGTTAACTCACACGAAATTGATAAGTTTGAATTGATATAACTTTGACACTAATAGTTGAATTATACTATTAGTAAGTTTATTTGAGCAGATATCGGAATGGATGTCCCATTCCATTCCATTTTGAGGCCTAGATTTCATCTAAGCGCACCACCCTGATTTTTTTCGGATTTTTAGGTTGGATAGTTTCCGAAAATGAGTCCTGTCTCACCTTAAGTGCGTACATTTTGACTCCTTTCTTACGCACTTTACAATTCACGTCAAAACTAATATCAGTTTCGGAAAGTACAAATCGGATTTCATAGTTCCCATCTGTCCTCCAAATTTCGTTCGGATTGGTTTAGCCGTTTTGGAGAAAAGTGCGTGACAGACAGACAGGCAGACATTGAATCGATTTTAATAAGGTTTTGTTTTACATAAAACCTTAAAAATGAGAAAGTTCGGTCCAAGCTATGCAGGAGATGCGGAGATGGAGGTCATATAGCGAAGGTCTGCTATAAAACACTATCATGTATGTTCCTATAGAAAAGACAGGACAAATGGCATCAGCTGGCAGTAACAAATGTTTGGTATTCAGGAGAGCCTTGAATATTACGAAATCAACATGAGACTAATCACTGCGGGTAAGACCCCCTGCAGTAGACGAGAGAGCGAACGTGGTTCTAATCAGCGAGCCATACAAAATACCTGCTAATAATGCATGGATTCATGACAGGAGCAAATAGGCCGCTGTATGAGCATGCGGGGGGCGAGAAATCGAAGAGCGATTAGAGCTGCTATGCAAGACCTAGTTGGACAGTAGAAGAATTCCAGATAATGGTAGAGAATGTGAGGACAGACGTAACCATTAGAGGTCCACTGAATGTCGGCGGTGACTTCAAAAAGTTAACAACAGAATGGGATAGCCAGCATACTAACGTCAGAAGTCGTAGGCTACTGGAAACTTTTGCGTCTTTAGAATTAGGAATTAAGTTCGATCATTGACATCACTTTCGTCAGCTTTTCCTTTCTGTCTAAGATGAGGTAGTGGGTTAGCGAAGAATTCACCCACAATGAACATCAGGCGGTAGTGCTTGAAATGAAAGAGCAAAGAATCTTAAAATGACAGGTCTAAAATGGAAGGATAGCCTCTTCGATAGTGATGAACTCCACCAGTATGAACCAAGGATCAGCAGAAAAGTTGGCCAAACAGCTAATTCAGTCTATTATAAACGCATCCGATAGTACAATGCCGAGAAGTAAGAGAAGCTCACCATGGTACTGGTGTAGTCAGGAAATAAAGACCCTGAGAGCAAAATGACTGCTCGCCCGAAGAATCGTCCAACGTTTGGGGAGAAGATTGGACTTCTTATTCAAACAATGGAGGCTGTTTGAAGAAATCGATTAAAAAAAGCAACACTGCAAGCTTTAAAAACCTTTGCAATGAAGCTGACGTAAACCCCTGAGGCAGAGCCTAGAGAGTGGTGATGTCTAAAATAAAGGGGAAAAAATTACCCAAGTAATTTATCCGACAATGCTGGCATCGATAGTGAGGACACTGTTCCCACAAAGATCATACCGCGTATCACTGACGATGAATTGCTCGACGCATGCAAGAAAGCAACCCATGACCTTGTACTTATGAATACATGGTTCATTAAACAATTGTCTCATCTTCCTACATTTTATAGCGGGAACAGTAAAACACAAATCGACTATATTCTCATAAGACGCCAACATTTTACCACTGCCACTGATTGCAAAGTCTTCCCTATGAGACCATCGCAACTCAACATCGGCCACGGATTGCCGTCCTGCGAATTAAGCCACCGATTAGACAGTGTGAGGAAAGCACTGGCCCGCGGCGCATTAAATGGTGGCGATTTGGTGCGAAAAAAGAAGAAATGATCTCACTTTTGCCAACCAATACGAATGTGGAAGAATCGTGGAACCAAATGGAAGACACGATCCACAAAGGGGCCTCTGCATCCCTCGGGGTCGCCAAGCCGGGTAAGCGGTAAATCAGCCGAAATACTTGGCGTTAGAATGATGATGTTGAAATGAAGGTTCGTGAAAAGAAACGACTCTACTACAAACTGCTCGACGATAAAACACTGGCCAATTGGCAAATTTATAAGAATGCCAACCGGGAAGCAAAGACAGCGATCGCTATTACCCAAGCGGACCATTACAAAAATCTTTACGATAAACTCGACACTCGGGATGGCGAGAGAGATCTGTATCGACTTGCCAAAAGCCGTCAACTTTTGTGCGTTAATGACAAGAACGGTACTTTGCTTACCAATCGTCGAGCCGCGACGGATAGATGGCGGGAATACTTCAAGCAGATTTCAACTGAAGAATTTGTTCATCCTCCACTTCCACAACCATTGCCGACATTTGGAGCAATTCCACCTGTCAGCGCAACTGGTGCTCAGAGGTGGCGGGGAGGAAAACGGGGCGGCAACCCTGTCGGCCAAACCAAAACCAAGTGGCCGAGGAGAACCTCCATAGTGGTGGCACTGGGAGACGCTGTACTCACTTTGGTTTGCCGGCCGTGATGCAGTAGGCGAATGCTTGAAAGGCCTAATTAGGGCGATCAGACCGGAGTCTGTACGGAGATTCATCTGAAGTGGTAATTGGCCAAGAAACCTTACCAGGGGTATACTGGTATCATGGGAACCGGGATAGCTCCTGGACTCTCATACTTCGGGTGAACTCCCGTTGTATGTGAGTACAGCTCGGTTGTTTGCGGTAGGCCCCCTAGTGGGAGTTTCATGGGACCTGTGGTTATGCTCAAGCGAGAAGAGACCTTCGGGCCTCGGCGTGGTGTTGCGTTTCAACATGGGTGCCGTACTCCTTAGTTCGGCAGAGATTTAGGTATGTCTTGCATACACCAGTATGAATGCTAAGCCATGCACTTGGTATAGACTGGTACCGTTGTTGCTTGTCTCAGCGGGGCTCTGATTGTGGTCACAAAATCAATTCGTGTCTTAAGAAGACCGTGGGATTAAGTTGCAAGACAGGTGCTCACGTAAAACCCTCAAGGACTTAACTGTCAGTGGAATTGAAGTCGAGGAGCCAATAAAACGAATGAAATCAGGAAAAGCCACAGGACCTGACGACATCGCATCTGAGCTCTGGAAAACGAAGAGCTGGGATCCAACACTGTGGCTCAGTGAATTCTTTAATCGGGTTATTCAGGAAGGTGGAACACCATCTGACTGGCAAGAAAGTACCACTGTTCCAATATGGAAAAAGAAGGGTAGCCCAGCAAAATGTTCAAATTACCGTCCGAACTGGTTACTATCCCATACCATGAAGATTTTTTAACGCATTCTTGACAACCGTATTCGCGAAATCGTTGAAATAACCGTGACTCAAGCCGGAATTGTCAAGAACTGCGGAACTATTGACTCAATACACGCTGCGCGGTTACCCATGGAGCAACACCGTGAGAGCATCGCCCTCTTTACATTGCATTTCTGGATCTAGAGAAAGCATTTGACCGTGTGCCACACGAACTCATCTGGTATGCTGATGATGTTTTCTTAGATCTAATAGCAAGAATGATCTCGAGCAACTTGTCCAAAAATGGAATGATCGCCTCATGCAACACGCTCTCCGATTGAATCTGAATAAAACTGAATTTTTGACGACCGATCCCTTTAAAATAGGACAATTACTATCAGCGGCAGTGATCTGCCCAGAACTGAGCAATTTAAATACCTCGGGTCAACGCTATCAGCCAATGGAGAACTGCGTTATGAAATTGCTTCCTGCATTAACGCAACCTGGATGAAGTGGCGTTCCACAATTGGTGTTCTTTGTGATCGACGTATCAACGAACGTCTCAAATCTAAAATTTACCGCAATGTCGTCCGTCCTATCGCTCTCTATGGTTCTGAGTGTTGGCCGACTATAAGAGACAATGAACAACGTCTTGCGGTAATGGAGAAGAAGATGTTGCGTTGGACTAGTGGTGTGACACGTTTTGACCACATCTGAAATGAGGATATCCGCGATCGTTATGGGGTTGCACCGATCGTGGAAAAACTGCGAGGGAGGCGTCTTCGATGGTATGGTCATGTAATTTGCGCTAACGAGAATTCACTTGCTAAGATTGGTCTGATCATCGAAGTTGATGGTAAACGACCAAAAGACCGGTCGAAACTGCGGTGGCTTGATACGCTGGATAGGGGTTTTAAAGCATCGAGATTATATCCAGATCAGGCATTCGATACAGCTAAATGGCGGAACCGATCACGACGAGCCGACCCCGCTTTTGAACGGGACAAAGGCTGGAGAAAAAGAAGATACGGATAGAAAAATGTGCGTTGAAATTTCTTACATAAGATGAACAAAAAAACCTTTATACCCGAAGCGCGAGCTTCCGGTATTCCGACTTGTTTCTATCTCGTTTGGGTACATCCCGTCTCATATCTCCTGCAATAATCCCACCCTAAAGAAAGCATAGTCGGGTACCTCATTGGCAACCTTGACGCCTTTGCATCCGGTCCTGATCGTTATTCAGCTAAAAATCATCCACCCTTTCTTTTCTGCATAATTGTTAACAAGATCCTCGGTGGTTGTCACCCTTGTTATCTTCATACACAAAAGTGACAATTATATTTTAGCTGAGAATTACCGACCCACTTTGATCCTCTTCTCTTATTCGAAAATCTTTGAGAGATATTTTGGCGACCCTCTCCTTACTAGGATAGATAGGAGAATACTTTTTCGTTACAAGCCCCTGTGTATGTGGGGCATTGCATGCCGTCACTGTCGGTCTCTGGCAATGAGCTTTAATTCTTTGGTTTTGATGATAATCATTTTCAGTTCGATTCTGGTTGCTTCTACCACCTAATCTATAATAGTTTTGTTTGGCCAAGTTCCTCGACTTGATGAGAACCCTTACTGTTGACACTGTCAGAAGCCTTCTCGATCGATGAACAGCCGTTGGAGCTGGGATTTAAACTCTGCACATTAATTTAAATGATCTGAAAGATGGAAATATGGTTAGTGCAGGAGAATATTCAACAGCTAACGATGCATTTGGTCTAATGCGTCAGTCATGGATAACGACCACAGAGCCAGCTTTTGCCATCCACTGTTAAGTCTCTCTGAAAAGTGAAATTGAAATGATTCACGCAACTGACTGAAGAAATTGAAACTCCTGCCGGCAGGACGTGATAACCTTAGTAGGTATTTTAACGGGACGATGCTTTTTAAACTACTACATGGAAAAAATGGGGTGGTAGTCTTGGCTATTAACAGCCAATGCGAGAAGGAGGAAGAGACGGTCCTGCACTTTATATGCAGCTGCTCGGCCTGCACAGATCTCAAAGGACAATACCTCGGTAAAGTTTTCTTCGGTGCAGACTCTGGAGAATGTTCTCAGAACGCCTGCGAATACCCAAGGCCATTGATTAGACGATTTTAGGGGATAGTATAATGGGCCTTACAAAAGACCTAAGTGCTTGGAGGCGCCGCTCCCCCACTAAAATAAACTAAAATTGTCGTGATGGAACAACACTTATTTTTATTTACCAACTTCGGGCTTTTCCCGATGAGCGATGAGTTCAAACTATCCAATGGCCGACAATATTGTTTCGAATTGATCGTTCAGTTTCTTGGTAGGAGCTGGAAAATACCACATCTTCCCAATACTACGAGATTGAGGGCATAGCCTTCCTTTGACGTGGTTCTGTTTTTCTGTTCACGTCAGGATCGTAGTGAACAAATGTCCAATTAATGACATTAGTTATCATTTTTTTTCAAAAAGAATGGAAAATATGGTGAAAATACACATTTAGGTATTCCAGGTTCAACTTATTTTCAACTTTCTAAAACTCAACTAGATTGCTCAACTTTTCCTCAAGAATCAGAAATGACTGTCAGCAGTCAAACGACATGTGACTAGATGAAAAACTATACGAACACTATCTGTTGCAAAAACACACAATCATTTTTCATTATCGTTGCTGGTCTGCCTGTCAGCCTGTCCGTCTTTTTTTTTGTCGTTACGGCGGAAGGTTTGCTCCTACCATACGGTGGTGCGACAGTTTTGCTCACTAAAACCAGCTTCTTCTCCTTCGCTTACCCAAAGGGCTTGCCATTTCAGCTTGTGTTCTTATTTGCCACTTTCCTCTGAAGCTTCTTCTTCCTCAGCAGAGAGAATTAATGAAGCCATCAACAGCTTCATTAATTTTTCCACCGTCCTCCACGTTGTTCCAGAGGCTAGCATGTGGTCCACTATATTCTCGGGTGAGTTAACCCGTTGGGGAGTTCCGTCCCCACGTACTCGAGGAGGGCGATCAGACCCGAGTCTGCAAGGGACTCATCTGAAGTGGCTCTGCCACGAAGCCTCACCGGAGGTTATCTGGTACCATGGGAACCGGGATGGCTCTCTGAGAGCATATGCTTCAGGAGAATTCCTGGAGGATGTGTTCTCGCCCCGGTTATTTGCGGTTGGCCCCCCCAGTGGAAGTTTCATGGTGGTTGTCGTTATGCCTACATCGCGGGCAGAGCAGTAAGGAACCTGCCCCTATGAATTACAGTTTCTATTATAAAAGTTATGGCAATTGAACTTATTCATGATGAAATGCGAAATTTTAATGATGGCAAATAACAACAGATGCTCGCATATTCCATTTGAAATCTGCTTGCTGGAAACTGTAAAGATCCTATCGCTATTGTTGGGAAAGCTTTTGTTAAAGAAAGGAGATGAAAAGTAGCTGCAATCGGTGGTGGTTGGAAGAAAAACTTATTACATATTCTATAGGTACATCCAACAATGGTAGTGATCATTCAATTACGGAACTAGCGGACCAAAAAGTATCTTACATTGTTCTTATGAACATCATGCCTACTCAAGGACGCTTTCATATTCTCAAAACCATTGTTCAGAAGCTTCGGGCTAAGAGCAGGCCAATTTCTTTGTTGCATAACTGCATGATTTACCAAAAATCCAACACATTACCCACTTCTCATTTCATCATGCAACAATCTTTTTATTCCACATCAAATTTGGCAACGTACGTCCCCCATTTATGTGTACCTCAATTCAAAGCTTTACTTCTCTGTGTCATCTTCCAACCATTGACCGTTCCGTCCATTCACACCGCACTGGTACTGGCTATCGTGGGTGCACAACTGTTACAAATTCTAAATCCGGAGATAATTGAACGGAAGTGCGGAGCAGATGAAAAAAGACGATTTCTAGTGAGAGCGCTTCAGATACACAGTTGAGAAGTCACTTGGGGCTGCTGTGCGGCTAAAACTATCGAGCACCCAATGCAGACAATTTCATTTAATTCTAATCAAAATCTATTGTCACTTTCCTGTGCTCCCACTTATATGTGGCCTCTGGAGCGGCCGTTGGCTCCGCAATATCCCTCTTTTGATCCCTCACGAAGCAACCAGTGATGTATGGCTTTGCCGATAGGAAAGTGGCAGACTATAACTAACGAGTAATTATTGGAATCTCGCTAGCGTGACACAATTCCGTGCTATTAAGATATTTGGGCTGTTTGCAATATTTTTTCCGCACAAGATGAGAAATAACGATCAGCACCACCATTAGTATGGGTACTTTCCTATGAGCATACCATGTGAGCTCAGTATGGTTTGCAGGCATCTAATGCTGTTCACCGTTTGCCCAGCTTCACGAAGTGGTGAATGAGTCATGACTGTGGCTGATTTAATGATATCATTTAATTGAATTCGATAATTTCCGCTTTTCCGGCTCATTCTTTCGACCGAGAAACACGACATATGAACATATGATGGAATTAGGGAAACGTTGAAAGAGGAACTGAAATCATGTTCTTTTGGTTTTAGTAATTGTGGTAGTAATTAATTAACTATGATTTTTGAAAGTCATACAGTGAATGTCACGTGATATCCTGGTTTCATCATCATCAACGGCGCAACAACCGGTATCCGGTCTAGGCCTGTCTTAATAAGGAACTCCAGACACCCCGGTTTTGCGCCGAGGTCCACCAATTCGATATCCCTAAAAGCTCTCTAGCGTCCTGACCTATGCCATAGCTCCATCTCAGGCAGGGTCTGCCTCGTCTTCTTTTTCTACCATAGATATTTCCCTTATAGACTTTCCGGGCTGGACCATCCTCATCCATACCGATTAAGTGACCCGCCCATCGCAACCTGTTGAGCCGGATTTTATCCACAATCAGACGGTCGTGGTATCACTCATAGATCTCGTCGTTATATAGGCTACGGAATTGTCCATTCTCATGTAGGGGACCAAAAATTCTTCGAAGGATTCTTCTCTCGAACGCGGCCAAGAGTTCGCAGTTTTTTGCGAAGAACCTAGGTATACCAGGTGTACTCCTAATTAATTTCTGGTTTTTTTTGTGAATAAAACGCATAATTCCAATTCTGGTAATTTCTGAATACCACGCCAGTAGAATTGACTGTCTTTGGAGTTGAACCATTCAGTGAGCCATTTCCGCAAATTTCAGGAGGAGTCGAAGTGCTTCTCAGAAAGTGCGTGGCCCAATGAGGCAAAGTGGTGGTAATCCAATGGGGCAAGGTCTGGTGAGTAAGCCACATGGTTAAGCACCTCCCACTTGAGTTTTTCCAGCGTGTCGCGAACGACTTTCGACTTATGCGATGGTGCATTGTCGGGGAGCAAAATCACCTTCTCTCTTTCTTGATATTCTGGTCGATTCTTCGCAATCGCTCGGCTTAAATCTTTCATTTGTTGTTTGCAGCGAACGGCGTTCACAGTTTCACTAGGTTTCAGCAGTTCAAAGTAGATCACACCGGTCTGGTCCCACCACACACACAGCATGACCTTCCAACCGTAACGATTTGGTCGTGCCGTCGATGTCGATGCTTCACCTGGACTCACCCACGATTTGTTGCGTTTAGGGTTCTCCAAGACAATCCACTTTTCGTCGCCCGTAACAATTCGATGGAGAAAAGACTTTCTTTTGTACCAGTAAAGCATCATTTCACACGTCACTCTTCGGTTCTCCATTTGTCTCTCGGTCAGTTCATGCGGCACCCACTTTCCACCTTTCTGGATTTTTCCCATGGCTCACAGACGTTTCGAAATTGCTTGCTGTTGAACTCCCAACGCATCTGCAAGCTGTCATTGCGTTTGCGTGCTGTCTTCATCCAATAATGCTTGGAATTCGGCGTTATCAAACGATTTTCGCTTGCCGGAGCGTAAAGCGTCGTTCAGGTCGAAATCTCCATTTTTGAATTGTCGGAACCACGTTTCACATGTTCGAAGTGTTATGGCACGATCGCCATAAACTTGCATAAGTGCACAGTGGCTCTCGGACACTTTTTTTCCTTGATTGAACATGAAAAGCAATGCATGGCGCATATCCTCGAAATTCGGTACGTACGTCGACATATTTGACGCGCAAGAAAAATTTGCTGGAGGAATTTTTTGGGGAAACGTCAACGCAGTTTAGATACTCGACACCAACTAAATAAAATGACAGGTATATGTGGCCAACAGCGACATAAAACATAGAACGCCATCTATCGAGAAAAAAAACCGGAAATTAATTAGGAGTACACCTGGTACATGAGGACTGACAACATCATAATCTTGTACAGTAAGAGCTTTGACCCTATGGTCAGACGTTTCGAATGAAACAGGTTTTGTAAGCTGAAATAGGCTCTGTTGGCTGCCAACAATCGTGCGCGGATTTCATTGTCATAGCTGTTATCGGTTGTGATTTTCGACCCTAGATAGGGGAAATTTTCAACGGTCTCAAGTTGTTGTCTGCTATCTTTATTGTTTTCGTTTGACCAGTGCGATTCGATGTTGTTCGTTCTTTGGTTTTTGGCGCTGAAATTGCCACCATGTACTTGGTCTTGCTTTCGTTAATGTGCAGCCCAAGGTCTCGCGCCGCGTGCCTGATCTGTATATCTCAGGTTGTTTTTCCAATGATGTCGATACCGTCAGCATAGGTCAGTAGTTGGGTGGACTTAAAGAGGATCGTACCTCTTAAGTTCACCTCAGCATCACGGATCACTTTCTCCAGGACCAGATTAAAGAGGACGCATGATAGAGCATCCCCTTGTCGTAGACCGTTGTTGATGTCGAATGGTCTTGAGAATGATCTTGCTGCTTTTATCTGGCCTCGCACATTGGTCAGGGTCAGCGTAGTCAGTGTTATCAATTTCGTCGGGATACCGAATTCACTCAGGGCCGTGTACAGTTTTACCCTGGCTATGCTATCATAGGCGGCTTTAAAGTCGATGAAAAGATGGTGCAACTGATATCCATATTCCAACAGTTTTTCCATCGCTTGCCGCAGAGAGAAAATCTGATCTGTTGCTGATTTGCCTGGAGTGAAGCCTGTTTGGTATGGTATTGGCGCCAATGATGTTTTGGGCGTATGGGGCTATTCGGCCTAGCAAGATAGCGGAGAATATCTTATAGATGGTACTCAGCAACGTGATACCTCTATAATTGCTGCATTGCGTGATATCCCCTCTTTTATGTATGAGGCAGATAATGCCTCTTTGTCAATCGTCAGGCATTAATTCGCTGTCCCATACTTTGAGCATCAGGTGTAATTCCATCGGCTCCTGGCGACTTGTAGTTTTTAAGCCGATGAATTGCGCTGACTGTTTCTTCTATGCTTGCTGGTGGCAGCATTTGTCTGTCATCTTCTGTTGGCGGGACCTCCAACTCGCCGATATTTTGGTTGCTGAGCAGTTCATCAAAATACTCAACTCATCGCTCCAAGATGTCCATTCTGTCGGAAATCAGATTTCCCTCTTGGTCTCGGCAGGATGAGCATCGAGGTGTATAAGGCTTTATCCTGCTGACTTCTTGATAAAACTACCACGCCTGGTGCGGTTGTTCCCTGTAGTTTTCTAGTTCACAGACTTGCAGGTTCTCCCAGGCTTCCTTTCTGCGTCTGTGTAGTCGCTTCTCCACTCGACGTAGTTCGTGATAAGTCTCTCTGCGTGCCCGCGTTCTTTGAGAATGCAACGTTACTCGGTATGCAGCATTCTTCCGTTCCGTTGCTAGCTTACATTCATCGTCAAACCAGCCGTTCCGACCTTTCTTGCGACTGGGGCCAAGTATCTTTGTGGCCGTATTAATGATAACGTTCTTCAGGTGGTTGTGAAGATCATTTGATGATATTTCATCTCCAGGATCACTGTTGACTGCGGTTATTGCGGCATCCATTTCTCGCTTATAGGTGTTGCGGAGGGCTGTGTTGTGAATGGCTTCGGTATTCACTCTCACCTGATTATTAGAAGGGATTGTTGGTGGTGTCGTATTTCGAGCTCGGAGCGCTATGCCAACGAAATCGTGGTCCGAGTTTATATTGGCACTGGCATTCATCAAGGCTGAGAGGTGGTGGCGTTCAATCAGCAAAATTGGTTGAAAGTGGTCTCGTCTGGAGGGGCCCATGTATGTTTGTGGACCGGTTTCCGCGCAAACCAGGTACTCCCAACAACCGACTCTGGAGTCTCCTCTGTAGGGGCGTGAACGTTTATGAGGCTTATATTGGGTTGGGGAAAAAGAAATATCGTATTTGTGATCGAAATTTGACGCTTTATTGAACATGAACATGAATTATCCGATTTAAGTCAAATATGCGTCGTTGTGTTCGTAAACGTGTTACCATTTAGAAGGCAACTTCATTATACCTCCTTATAAAACTCCTTTTCCTTATTTGCAAAAAACTCAGACAACCAGTTTTCGTAAGCTTCTTTTGAGGCCAACTTAGTAGCACCAAGAGTGTTTTGCATGGACCGGAAGAGATGGTAATCACTTGGTGCCAGGTCCGGACTATGCGGTGGGTGCGATAGGACATCCCATCCAAGCTCCCGTAGCTTCTGGCGGGTCATCAAAGATGTGTGAGGCCGAGCGTGCTTCAAACGGTCGAGTAGAGGACCAAATTGATGGTCTGGCCACAGTTGAGCAGCTCATAGTGGATGATTCCCTTCCAATCCCACCAAACACAGCAAAACCTTCCTGGCCGTCAATCCGGGCTTGGCAATGGTTTGGGGGGGCTCGCCGCGCTTTGACCACGATGTTTTTCGCTACAGGTTGATGTACGTGATTCTCTTTTCATTACCAGTCATCATCCGCTTCAAAAATGGGTCGAATTCGTTCCATTTCAGCAGTGCATCGCAGGCGTTGATTCGGTCCACAGAGATTTTTTGCGTCAACTCGTATGGTACCCAAACATCCAGCTTTTTTTGGAATCCAATCTTCCGCAAATGGTTCCAAACGGTTTTATGGTCTATACCCAGTTCCTGGCCAATCGAGCGAATGCTCACATGCCGGTCTACTTGGATGATTTCGACGATTTTATCGGTTTCCGCGACGATTGGCCTACCAGTACGGGGTGTACCTTCGACATCCACTACACCAGAACGAAATCGATTGAACCAACGCTGTGCTATGCGAATCGTTATAGTATCGGGCCCATAAACTTCACAAATTTTTTCGGCCGCCTTCGTTGCATTTTTACCTCTCAGGTAGTAAAAACGTAAAATATGACGAATTTCTTGCTTGGTGGACTCCTCTTTGACGCGCTATGACTTGAGACTGAAACGTACACTGTCAAAGAGAGATTTGTAGCACAGATTGTCGTCTTCAAATCGCCGTATAGTACGACCCGATGCGATAAGTACAACACAAGATATGTTTAAGTGTCGCCATCTGTTGACGAAATACGACATTTCTTTTTCCCCAACCAAATATTTTTAAACTTGCCTCGCAAACGCAGAGTGCACAGCCTTTCGCTTATATTTTCAAAGCCGATATTTCATTGGCTAACTGAGAAACCTACTCCGAGCACATGGTTTACTGGATGGCCGCTATAATGTATGGTGTAGCGGCTGTTCTGCAGAAAACCGGTCCCCGTCCATCGCATCTCTTACAACTCTTGTTACATCAGCCTTATATTGGGACAGGGTATCGGCTAGCTGCTCAGCAGTATTTGGTCTGTACAGGGAGCGCACGTTGCATGAGAAAATGCGCAAATCGTTATTTCGTTGTCGTTGCAAAATCCATCCTGCCCGAGGCTCCTTCCGTGGCTTCGTAACATCGGTTTTCCGTGTAGGGTTGTCAGCCCTATCCAACCCCCAACCTGGAGGACCACTTGGCACATTTTGTTCGGTTTTTAGGCGCGGGAGACTCGCCATCATCCTGCTCCTGCAGTTTTTCATGAAGAAAGAACTCCCAGCGATCATCACGTGGAGATGGAAATAGGGTTTGGTAGTAGAGCTGTTGTGTTTCACCCTGGGACCTATAGTACCCTTTGACAGCCGAATTCTTGATTTAGTGAACCCTAAACTGAAGCTGGAAGTTCTGTATTCCAAATAGTCGCAAAGGCATAAACATATTCCCAAAAAAGAAATAATTTATTGTCGTACAATTTCGTTTAAAATTAATTAAACCAAATTTATTCCAATTTTCCATTGCTTCATCTTCAAAATGCTAAATTCATGCAGCGAATTGCAGCAGATTGAAGCCACACCACTGAGCTCCTTCATTATTCATTTGCAGCAACCATACTTTGGTGCTTCTCTGCTCCATTGTTCATCATATCCAGTGCAATTTATTTTTTTTTTCTCTATTTTATTTTTTTTTGTGATTTCACTTTTTTGCGAGGAAAATTTGAATTTTCGTGTGCGGAATCAGATGAAAGTTTTCACCTGGTCTGTTGCCATTTTGCAATTCGAGTACGGACAGGACCGATGAAAATGGGAATGGTGCATGAGAAAACAATCCACCGCACATGATTCATGCATCAAAATAATTGTTAAAATGTGGGAACTATGGAGAGTCGGCCTCAGTTGTTTGGTGAAGTTTAGTTTCATTTATTGAATTATGGTGATAAGTTTGATAAAATCGTGCCTATGTGTGGAGCGGTATCGAGTGAAATGTGTCCATATTGTTCAGTTCTTTTCTAATTTCCTGAGTGAATGTTGGAAAATGACAAAAGGTGAAATTCCTACATGCATAATACATACATATAAATTCCTGTTGAGTTTTGAATTGCATCACGACGAAGATATTAGTGAAACCGCATCTCGTACTAATATCCATGAACCGCGATTATCGTCCTATTTGCTGTTAACCCCAGAAACAGGCCTGGACTGCACATAGCCATACTCCAACCCCTTTCCTTTCTTCTTCAAACAAATAACTGCTTAGTGTTATTGGGTCATAAAGTACGAGTACAATTTACAAACCTCAGCCAGCCAATCAAGGGTTGTATTCCGTTTATGGACATTATTTTTCAATTAGTAAAATTAATTGGAAAGAAAAAATCAAATGGATATTAACATCAAAGCGAACCAACACTATTGGTTTTCATTTTTCAGTCACTTGTTTGCTTTTGGTTCTGATAGTGTAATCAATTTTCAATTCCACTTTTATCACTCAGGAGTAAATTATCTTTTGTCGCTGATAAAGTTGATTGAATTGATCAGTAGCTAAAATGTGTATGTGAATGTGTTGAAATATTTTACGTAATAGCAAAATTATAAACTGCAATCATGCTCAAACCTTGAATGTTATGATCTCTGTGAATTTGCAACATAATGTTTGCATAAATAAAAGTTAATGTTCCTCATTAGATGCTCCTTCAGAAAGTATTGAAGTTAGTAGAAAACGACCATCGGCTTGTTCAGTTAACATGCCACTCAATAAATTCTTAGAATGACTACTGTCCGTCTGTTTGATCAGAATGTTAGGGGTTTAAGAACCAAGCTGGGGGCCTTCAATTTATCCGCGCTGGCTTAGCAACACCATGCCATCTGTATCCCCGAAATCTGGCTGGACGATGCCATATTAAACTCCGAGCTCTCCGAAGGGTACTCCATTTTCCGCTGTGACAGGGACCGGGGATGCATCTTGTAAGTCCACCGGCGGTGGGGCCGTAATTGCAATAAAAGATATACTCGCCGCCGAACTCATCTTCTCCTCCTCTGGCTTTCCTTTTGATTGTGTTGCTCTTCGTGTCTCTCCGCCCAACTTCCTCCCGTTCATTGTATCTTGTGTAAATGTCCCCTGTGCTTGCCCTTCTCAGCTGTGTGAAGAATTGGTTGACAGTTTGTCTGAATTCCTTACTGTCAGATTCCCTTCCCTCCCTTTCTTCCTTTGCGAAGATTTTAACCTCCTAATGCTCCACTGGCCTAATCATCCTAGCCTTCCAATTCCTTCCAACAACCTCTCCCATTCTTCCCTTCCACTTTCTACCTTTATGAACACTTGCTCTGCTCTGAATTTCAACACAACCAAAAACTCTTTGGACCGCACTCTCGATCTCTTCCTTTTCAACCTCCCCGAGCGCCACTTCTCCTTATTTCCTTGTACATCCCCGTATGTCAAAACTGACGCTCACCACTCCGCGGTTGAATTTGAAGCGAAGCTCCCTCGTTCAAAACCCAAAGCCGCGGATAAATCTACTAAGTTCAACTTCCGCAAAGCCAATTTTGACGGTCTGAACTCAGCTTTAGCGTCTTTCAACTGGGTACATATATTAAACAACTCATCGTGTGATCAAGCTCTAAACACCTTTTACAATATCCTGTCCGATCTCCTTTCCTGTTATCTCCCTTTTTCCCCTGCCTGCTTACATTCGTATGCAACTTGGTTCACAACGGAGATTCTTAATAACATTCGCCTGAAACATGCACTGTGGAACGCTAAAAATAAGAATAACACACACATAAGGTCCGCGGTTGGTAAACATATAATAGAGCAGGGACATCATATGTCGTTGGGCCAATATCTTGAAGGAGGTGAACGACGTTAGGAGACGCGATTCCTACGAGAGTCTCCACATCTCGGAAATTCCCCCCGAAAAAAAGGTTAAACACGGACATGGGCAAAATTTTTTCCACCTTGGTGGAATTTTCAGGAAGGACTCAGAGAAGACTAGAAGCCTAATTAAAATATTATAATCACAAAAACAGCTATAAAAAACTAAAATGGCGGAAACAAATTTTTAGAAGATAAAACACTGAAGAAGGGGACAGTTGGTCCCCCAAATTCGTATTTTTTTAAATTAGATACTTTTAGTCAATAAAACCGAAAATATCTTCCAAAGAAACCTCCTTTTTGCGTTCTTGTTCAACTTGGTGCACTACGGTGACCTCGGGCTTCTAAGAATGGCGCCGCTTATGCCCATAAAATGCGCATAAAAGATACTTGTAACGTCGAAATTGTCCTTCCCTGCGGTAACTTGAAATTGTTTTGATCCCACAATCGCTATTTCCATAACATAACGCAATCTCTCCCTTCTTACACCAGTTTTGCTGATTCACTGCCGACTTCCTACAACAATCCTTCGACCTTCTCTGTTCTCACTTCTCTTCCGTGTTTTCTTACTCGACCACTGCGCCTTCTACGCCTCTTCTAGATGCAGACTGCCTCAAATCTTTGGTTATTCCCCTCTTTACGCCTTTCTTGTTTGAGTTGTTCATTGGTAATTTTACCGTCAATGTCGGACTTAGTTCCAATGGGCTTCCTGAATTCTTCCTTCTTAACTGTAAATAACACATTTCCCTCCCTCTGTGTATAATCTTCAACAAAAGCGTTTTCCCAATCTTTGGAAAGAAGCCCTTGTTATTCCAAGACCGGAGACCCTTCTCTAGCTGTGAATTACTCCATTACTCTCCTCTGACTCCAAAATTCTCGAGAGATATGTCAACGGCTGACTGATCACGCATTTCGGTCACTTCATTGTCAAAGAGCAGCATGGTTTCGTGAAACATATCTGCTGCCTCAATCCTTCTGATCTTTACCAACTAGAAGGTACATGCTAGGTATACTGATTTCTCCAAAACCTTTGACAGTGTTGACCATAATATTCTCCTCTCCAAACTGTCTATACCGAACTTCCTCCTCCCTCGCCCCTTAATCATCTCTTGGCTTCGCTTCTACTATTATTACTACTACACATGGTTATTCATCCAGTTCATTTCTTCCTTCCCCTGGTGTTCTCCAAGGCGCTATATTTGGCTTTCTACTATTCTTATATTTTATCAATGATCTTGCCTCCATCCTCACCCGCCCGTGTTCGCTTTACACAGACGGTCTTAAATTATTTGCCTCTGTTTCGTCTCCACCAGACTGTGCTCTCTTGCAGTCAAACCTAGGTCCTTTTACATTGGTGCTCAGTTAACACCAAATGTCAGCAAATGCTACAGGATGTGCTGTTCACTTAAACTTTCCTCAACATCCTTTTTCTATTCTCTTGGTGGATAACCCCTTTCACTACTGATCTCCTTTCAAGAATTGAGTGTTCAAACTTCGTTTCAATTTCCACTTCATCACATCATCAATCGAGCTTGCTGTGACTTTACCTCAATCCAGCCCTCCTTCACGGTTTTCAACTTACTTGTCAGAAACATCCTTGAATATTATTGTGTAGTCCGGTGCTCCCTTCCGTCACCGGTAAATGTCGCGCTCTTAAAGCTGTACAACGTAAATTCACCCGGACCCTCTCTTTCAAAAAGAATCTTCACCTTATGGACTATCCATCACGACTCCGCATCCTCAATCTCCCTTCCGTGCAAAAACCCCGCGTTTTCCTTGATATGTGCACCTTTTTCAAACTTTGTAATTACCTGATGGAAAATAATTTCCATAGTGCGCACATTTTTGAAGTACCCTTTGCGGAGCTCAACGTCTACTTTCATTCCCCGATCCCGAGACTATGCTGGTTCTACAATGCCTTTCAGCTTAGGTCCTCTGGCTCAGTCTTTAGTTTTAACCGTAAGTTAAGCCATTTACTCCTTCCTCTGCGGATAATATATAACTAGAAATTTACTTTCTGCGTATTGTATTTAAACAAAATAAAATAAAAAATCATCTGAGACATTTTTGAAGCCAAAGCACACTCTTAAAGCGGTCCTTCTGTAAATCGCACGGACCTTTTGAGTATTGCATGTACAACACAACATTTGGCATGCAGAAATTGTACGCCATAATACGAGCTTGCTACAAATCTTTCACCACACGAAGATTTTTGATAGCTGGTTTTGCAGCGAAGATGTGATTCTTCGTTCTGATGCCAGCGATCGTTTGTGACGTTTTATGATATGATGTCCAGTTTCAGTTTCTCCAAGTTTAGTTAGTTTAGTTTGGTGGGGGTAGCCGCAGCTCCAAGCACTCAGACCTTTCCTAGGCCCATTGTACTATCCCTGGAGATCGCCTATTCATCGGCTTCTCGCCGACGGCGTTCGCAGGCATTCGCAAATCTGAGAACATTCTCCAGAGACGCGAGAATGCGACTCTTTACTAAAGAAAACCTTACGAAGGTATTTTCGTCTGAGGTCTGAGGAGGCCGGGCAGTTGCATACGAAGTGCACGACCGTTTTTTCTTGCTATTCGCATTGGCTGCATATGGCCAAGATTACCATTCCGATTTTTTCCGTATTTAAGTAGCAGTGTCCGTAGTTTAAGGGGCAGTGTCCCGTTAAAAGCCAGCTAAGGTTTTCATATCCCACTTCTTAAGGGACAACAAAAGTGAAACTCTAGCGGCCTCGAGTTCCTTCACAAAGATTTTCGACTGCTGACAGAAGTTCAAATTTCTCCATTGGGCTGCGTGAATCCTTGCCACTTCCCCCTTCAGAGTAGACTTGACAGTGGATGGTCGGATGCCAAAAGCTGCTTCTGGTCCCACCGTTGTGGATCCACAACCTTGGTGAGCTAGTCTGTCATCTTCCTCATTACCAGCGATGTTTGAGTGCCGTAACACCTACATCAGGAATGTTTCGTTCAGTCGGCCAAGTTTCAGCAGCATCTGATGACAACTCCACACCAACTGGCTTGAAATGTCGTTACTGTTTAGTGCTGATAATGCTGCCCGACTGTCGGAACAGATTCGAATGATGCGACCCCTCCATTTTTGCCGCCAACATTCTTCTGTTGCCAATAAAACGGCATATATCTTCGCCTGGAATATGGTAGTCATTTTTCTGAGATGCCGAGTCAGTTCCATACTCGGATTTCCCGAGAACACCAACAACAACAACGTTTTCCAGGACTGACCTGTCAGTGAAGATTATTAAGTCTGTAATCCTAAAAGGTTCGTGGCCTTCCATCGACCATTCTTCAATCTTAGTGATTACGACGGAATGTGTCTTTTCGAAGACTTCAGAGCCACCTGATGTTTATCAAGATATTTCCAGATAGACACATGACCGTATGATTGGCCGCCCTTCTACGCGCCAATGGCATCAAGCCTATATGCGTCGTTAGCTGTTTTCCGTTTTACCTTAAAATGGTTTGGGGGTAAATTTAGAATAGCCTCGAGTGCACGGTCGGCGTACTACTCATTGGGTCAGTAATACTTAGGCAACCGAGCCTCTGAATCTGCATCAGCAGCTTCCTGCTGTTAACAAAGTTCAGTCTCCAGCTACCAGACGATGCACGCATACATCAAAATGGGTTTTATTATAGATGTATACATCCAATGGATCCGTTTTGTGAAAGTCCCCAGGTCTTGCCTATCGCAGTCCTACAGCATCAGAGCAATTTGCAGGATTTTTGGTAAATCTTTATTGTGGCTTAGCAGATTACTCACTTCCTCCTTTAAATGAAGTATGTGTCCGGATGGTTCAAGTGGTCAGAGGGAAAGGTCGCAATTCAATTCTCACTGGTGGCAGAGGGACAAGGCGATGAAAAAGATCCAAACTTTCATGTGCCACGAGAGGTTTCGGCAAGGTGGGGGGTCTGTCAACGACGACGGCCGCTCGGGATGTCCATCGACATCACAAACGGGGGGTCTCGGTACGAGATCGACGATTAAGTGTTCCAATGATTGAAGATGAGTGCGAGACGTAGGACCAGCCTTTATTGAAGCGTATCCAGAATTTTTGGACAGAGTGATAATAGGAAATGTGAATTTTTAGTACTGAATTAAAGCATCAGACCAGCGAGTAGCATACTAAGGAGTCTCTTCGAGACGATGTCCATTGTGTTCTTTTATCGAAAAGATGTGGTTCGCAGTAACTTTGTGCCACAAGGACATACGGTCAATAGTGTTTTACTGTGAAGTACTTAGACGGTTGTGCAACAGTGTTCCGCACGTCCGAAGAGAAATTTACAAGAATTGGTGGACTTCTTTTTGTTCCCAAGGGTTGAAAGAACAATGAAAGGAACACTCCGTAGAACACTGGAAGCGATAGAAGTAGCTGGGATGATCACACTGAAGGATATTTCAGTTGTCGACTTCCAGGACGCCTTCAATAATTAGGTGAAGGGTTCGCAATGGTACGTCGAATCAGAAGAACAATACTTTGAAAATTTAACAAATTACTTTCCAACCATCTGCTTTCGTATTAGATGGTCAAACATAGAGTCTTCAGCAACTCTCTTGCTTCAGACGGAATGACTTTCAACCCTATTTCTCGAGAGAGGATGCAGGTAATTCTTCTTACCTCTTTGAACTATTTTCATCGTGTAAAAATGAATGATCTTTAAAGGGACTAAAAAATCATGTACCATGCAACATATAAGCACTAACAGAACAGTTTTCAGGAAGGCCCTGCTTCAGCTAAGCCAAGGCAAGGGAACGTCTTTTTGAAAGAAGAAATACAACAGAATTGAAGCAAATGTGTTCATAAATCCCAATTATATAAAACTTTCTGAATCGAATGACATTTCCCCATTTTTGGGTTGATTATCATTTGATATATGCTCCTTTCTTAACCCTGCTAAAGATCCGTTGCCTTTGGCCTTTTTTTCCCAATAGGAACTAAATATATCACTATCATTAGCCAACAATCTGTAAAAGCTGATTGAAATTTATGCAACTTCCAGCATAATGCTCCACAAAAACTAGACCTTGCGTTGGTCTTACGTCGAAGCGCAAATGAACTCAATCCGATATAATCACCTTTCAAGTGGGCTTTCAATAAAACTACATATTAGATATGTGCCCGCACTCACACTGGGCCCAATTATGCGCAGCATTTTTATTAAATGTATAATATCTTTTGCGATTTCAGATACTTACCGTTTCTGCATTATCGTAGATTACAAATGTTGACATACGTCTACCAGCTTGCTATGCATTACACTCAGAGTTCATGGCTGAGATTTTTGGTGGTGTTTGCCGGATTAACAATCCAATTCATTACATCCAGCAAAAAATAAAATTACACAATACGAAAAAGTGTAATTAACAGGGAAATTATAATGTTAAATGGTGTTAAGTTGAAATGTTGATATGGTTTTTGTGTTCAATTTTATGTAACGAGGTTTTTAAACAGAGAGAGAAAGATACTTTGGTACTGGATCACTTCCTTTAGGAGCCAACTGCTAATGATGGTTGAGTGTCTTTTTTGTAATCGTTCCTGATTATCAACAATTTGTTTCTCGGCATTCAATTGCTCCTATAGCCAATATTATATTTATTCTAATAGTTGTTAGTGAAAAGAGTCAAAGAAAAAACAGGTAGCTATACATAGGCGTCATTGGTGGACACTCCGAGAAGCCCAGCAAACACCTTAGTAAAATAGAGTAGCCAGTGCGCAGAAGAAATCTGTTATAAAAAAGAGGAAACAGGAGTTATTATTCTGTTAAGCGAAAGTCGCACCGCGTCCTTAAAGAACTATTGTGCCCCTTTTACCGGTTATAGTGTACCTATTGATCATAGTATCTCAAGCAGGCCTATAACCGTCAGAACTTTAGTATGCTCCCTACTTCCAGATCTTTCAGCTTTGTATCTGGTATTAAGTGTTCTCCCAGATGCCTCGACCTACTTTGCACAAAAGCCGGACATTGTTCCAGGATGTGTATAGAGGTTTCGTCATACTCCTCAAAAAGCCTGCAGGCAGTGTCCGTAGATATCCCTAGGTTCCCTAGGTTATAGTTCAGCCGACAATAACCAATGAGAATTCCCACTGTGTTCGGAGATTCTTTTTGGTGAGGTTTAAGCAATCTTTTGTGCGCATGGATTCGTATCCCCCAATAAGCACCCTGGACTGCTCCATCCCTTGTAGGCCCGCCCAATATAGTTCCCTCAACCGTTCCTCTTCATTTCGTAGAATCATAGCCATAAAACCGTTTCTGATTCCACAGAAGGGTTCTGGCCCGGGTAAAGGCGTCCCTGCTCCCTTCTTGGCTAGTTCGTCCGCTGCCTCCCAACCCAGCATGGCCTGGAATCCAGAGTATCCAGACCTTGTTGGACAAGCCGAGTGGATTCAGTTTCTGAAGGCATTCCCATACCACTTTAGAGTTCACCTGGTTAGACCTAAGTGCCTTGATCGCTGCTTGGCTATCGGTGAGAATAGCTATGTTCTGCCTTTTGTAATTCCTTTGCAGATTAAAGAAGGCACATTCGTCTATGGTGTATATTTCCGCCTGGAATATGCTTGTGTACCTGTCTTGGTTCGAAGTACATTTTCCTTGGACCAATGACACCGGCACCCGCTCCCTCTGCTGTGGGGGATCCGTCAGTATACCAAATAACCAGTTGCTGGTTTAAGCCGTATGTCGCAGCCACGCTCTCCCACTTTGCCTTGTTACTCCCACGTATTTCAAACTTCTTATCGAAGTGAAACCTCGTTGTCATGTTATCCCTTGGTATCAGTAATTCGGGATACCGCCTAGAAAGAATATCAATCGAGATTAAAGAAGGCACATTCGTCTATGGTGTATATTTCCGCCTGGAATATGCTTGTGTACCTGTCTTGGTTCGAAGTACATTTTCCTTGGACCAATGACACCGGCACCCGCTCCCTCTGCTGTGGGGGATCCGTCAGTATACCAAATAACCAGTTGCTGGTTTAAGCCGTATGTCGCAGCCACGCTCTCCCACTTTGCCTTGTTACTCCCACGTATTTCAAACTTCTTATCGAAGTGAAACCTCGTTGTCATGTTATCCCTTGGTATCAGTAATTCGGGATACCGCCTAGAAAGAATATCAATCTTTCTTCGGTTTAGGCAGCTCCCCGCCTCACTGATACTCCCGGCCATCCTGACTATTGCCCTACTTGCCTGCATCTGTATGTGCAGATGGAGAGGGATTAATCCCAAAAGGACCTCCAGGGATGTCGTTGGGCATGTCCTCATTGCCCTACTGATACACACGCAGGCCAGTCTGTAGAGCTTATGTAAACCCTTGGCTTGTGTGCTGAGTTCGGTTCTTTCTCTCCAGATTACCGACCCATAGGTAATCATTGGCCTTACTATTGCAGTATATATCCAAAGTAGTATCTTCGGGCTGCAACTCTATTTTTTTCCTGCTATGAATCTATAAGTCATAAGGGCCATCGTGGCTTTCCGACATGTGTCTTCCAGAGTAATTTTTGGTCTAGCGTATTTCCCAAATATTTGACCTCTGTTTCTCGTTTCACCTCTATATCATGTAATGTTATGGCTCTCAGGTGATCAAGCTAACGCCTCCTAGTGAATGGTACCGCAGTCCCACTTTCCTGCACCAGGTACTAGTAACCCTTAGTCCACTTTGGATTCTATCACATAGGGTATCTGCATATTTGCCTTTACAGATTAAAACAATGCCGTCCGCGCAACCCTGGACTTGTATTCCAGTATTTGTTAACACGTCCAGGAATTCATCCACTACCATACTCCACATCAACGGCGAAAGTACCCCACCCTGTGGACAATCTTGAGTAGTGTTCATGACTATAGAATTTGCACCTGTCGGCACTTCTACTTCCCTGCTTTCTAGCATTTTGCCCATCCAGAATGCCAGGGTGTTTCCTACTCCCTTGCGACTCAGGGCGTCTTGTATCTCTGTGCGCGATCTGTTGTTGAATGCTCCTTCGATATCCAAAAACGCGCACAGTGCAATTTCTTTTGTTTCTATGGCATCCCGTAGTACCTCTGTCAGCTAATACAGAGCAGTTTCAGTTGACTGTCCTGCCCGGTAAGCGTGTTGACAGTGATATAGGGATTATGCTTTAGAATGTTAATTCTAATATAGTTGTTGATGATCTTCTCCAACGTTTTAAGTACGAACGATGTAGGGTGAAAAGGATCCTTTTTACCCGCTTTCGGAATAAAGACCACTTTTGCCCGTCTCCATGCCCTTGCTATGCATCCCAGTGCTATACTCCGCCTTACCACCCTCAGAAGGGACTCTAAGATAATTCCTAGGCCTCTCTGGATTAGTGCTACTCCGGGAGATTTCAATGGTTTAAAAGTTTCCACTTCCCACCTTAGCCTAGCTTCTGAGCATATCTCTTTTGCTAGTTTTCGGTTCTCCTTTCTTCCCCTTTTATTCGTTGTTGGGGTGTCAGGCGGAATGTTGTTGCCTGCTACCGTGGCGAAGGACCCCGGAAAATGAGTTCTGAGAAGCAGATGTACCCTGTCCTTCTTCAAACAAACAAAGGATATTCCCCCGTCTTTGGCTACAGCCTTGTACAGCCTGGTTGTTTCTGTGGTCTGTTCGATCCCTTCATAGAATTTCCTGAAGCTGTTCCGTTTTGCTTCCCTGATCGCGTTGCTATACGCAGTCAGTGCATTTTTATACCTCTGCCAGTCCCCGGTTTGTTTTGCCCGGTTGAAGAGTTTTCGTACCTCTGTTCTCATTCTGGCCAGGTTCCTGTTCCACCATGGTACATCCCTTGATAACCTAACTGTCTTAGCCGGACAGCTGGCCTCATATGCGTCAATGACGACTGTGTTGAGGTTTTCCACCACTGTTTCTAGTTCCAGTTCGCTCCTGATGTCACTGCCCCCTTGAAGGGAGTCAGACTTCTCCTTCTCCTCCAAGTCCTCGAAGGGCTTAGAATATCTTGTCTAAAATCAATAACGATCGCACGTGGGCGTGGTTAACTCAGACATAAAAATACACATCACAGCACAAGACAGATGCCAATGAAGATGCTTTATAAAGGCGTTTTGTTTCAATTGGATGCAAAGCAGGAGGAATTGTTAGTACTTCCATCTGTTGGATCTGATGGGTCCGATCTAAAATTTTACCCTCACGTTCGATTAGAAATAAAGTAACTCGTTGATATCATGTGAACGAATTAACAATTAATTCTTCCTGATTCAACCTATTTCAAGCACACGAACCTAAATTTCCAGAAGTTCCCATTGAAAAATGCTATTTTATTATCACTCCACCCCAAAAAAGTCACTAGCTTACTTCATAATAATAAAAAAACACCCAATAACACCTCTCCCCAAAAATTTGATATCATCAGTTCCACGTTAGCAAACAATAACACATCTAAAAAAACATTGTAAATATATGACTTTGAAATTCTCCTTCCATTTATTCATCGATGAATTGAATCGCAAAATTCTATTTAAAAAAAAATCAACTGACTCAGATAGATAATAATATAAAAATAAAAGTGTGACCTACCTACCTCTACGTAATTTGTACCCGGTGATCTTTTCCAATTATCAAAATGTGGGTTCTAATATTCGAAACTTTAGGAAAATTTTCGTTTAAGGGGGCAGTAACTGAGTTTTTATCAAATTTGAGTTGACATTTAATTGAAGCATGGATGTTTTTTTGGAGGGGGCGGAAACTAGAATCAATCTAGATCCTCGATACTTTCTAACCATCAATGCTTTCCTTATTTTTTTTTCGCAGATATGCCTTGCGATATCAGTGAACAAAAAGGGTTGTTTTCTAAATTATTACACTTCTTGACATCCCGCCTGCCGAGTTCATTTCGACTGCAGCATATTCTCGACTGTATTCTGCAAGTTTACAGAAGCCTTTAGCATATCTTTCAAATTACCTGTCTCAGAGGTAAGGTGCTGGGAGGTGGCGGTGAGGAAGACAGGGTTGGAAACCCTGTCGACCAAACTAAAGCCGAGTGGTCGAAGAGAACCTCCATAGTGGTGGCACCGGGAGACACTGTATCACTTTGGTTTGCTGGCAATGATGTAGGCGAATGCTCCAAAGGCCTAGTTAGCGCGATCAGACCCGTGTCTGCACGGGTACTCATTTGAAATGGAAGTAGGTCACGAAACCTTACCAAGCTTATACTGGTACCATGGGAACCGTAATAGTCCCTGAATTCACATGTTTCAGGAGAATTCCTGTTTCATGTGCTTTCAGCTCGGTTGTTGCGGTTGGCCCCTAGTGGGGGCTTTATAGGGGTTGTAGCTATGTTCAAGCGAACAGAGACCTTCGGGCCTCAAATGTGGTGTTGCGTTTCAACATGGGTGCCGTACTCTATAGTTCGTAGGGATTTAGGTAGGTCTTGCATCCCCCAGTAAGAATACTAAATCATGCACTCTGTATAGACTGGTACCGTTGTGTTTGTCTCAGCGGAGCTCTGAATGTGGTCAAAAAATCAATCCGTATCCTAAGAAGACCGTGGGATTAAGTCCACGAAACAGGTACTCACGAAAGAGCGCTGTTTATTGGCCTGAGGTGAAATCCCATTTCCCTGTCACCTGTCTCTGTTTCTGAGCGTTAGTCGACTATAAAAAACTATGAACGGTGCCGAATGAAGATGAAGATGTTGCGTTGGACCAGTGGCGTAACACGCTAGCATCGTCGACTCCACCCAGATTTGGCCTTTGATTGAGTAAAATGACGCAACCAATCAAGCCGAGCCAGTTCTGCTTCTGAATGGAACAAAGGCTGAAATAAAGAAGAAAGTGATTTGAGAATGAGATTTCGTCTAGCATCAGATAATAATAATAATCGTTGGCGTGACAATCCAATTGCATTAGGACCTTGAAGTATTTTAGAGCCTTTCATTCAAGACCATAATGGTATACTACAGGATTACAGTACCTTGTAGTAGGGAATGTGGTCAGCATTGTGTTCGCTCGAGATTATGACCTTGATTTGACTCAGGTATTCATTCACAGCTGAAGTTGATTGGTATCCGATATCATCACGCTACAAATTCGAGTGCCACTAGTGCGTTTAGACCCGGGACCTTCCGTACTACAGCCTAGTCCTCTAACCACAGCACTATCCTGACAAAATTATCTCGGCATGGTTGCCTCTAACAATTTTTGTATTGAAGAACATCCTAGCACCCTTTAGGCTTGGATATGCTGCAAATCAATGTGACTAACGTTTATGTTGCTAGACATTAGTGTAGTTTAATGTGAAAACCGCCGCTTACTGAAGAGTCTATTCCGTCCAATGTGGATCTCCTTCTCTCTTTCTGGGTTACCAGCTTGTCCCTATCTTCCGCAAGAAGTTCCGCTTTATTGAATCCGATTTCCCTGGATATTGCCACATATTGCTGATGCAGTAACGAACATGTTCTCATTCCCAAGAAACTTCACCTTCTTTCGTAGTACTTTCCGCTGTTGTCGGTTGTGAGCCGTTTCAGCTTCACGGTGTCCGGGCTATATGGATCGGTTTCAGCGGTACGTGGACCAATTGCGTTCACATCGCCAGTTTACATTTCTTCTGCTTTTCCTGTTAGAGGGGGAGGAGAAGGTTCTGACAGTTAAGATTTAGCTTGTAGTCTCCTCTCTTTTGCTACTGAAGTTTACTGCTATCAAGCCTTTCTTTCCTGTTTTCTGGGAGAGTTAGGTAACAGTGCCACCGACAAACCAGCCATAGTCAAGTTTCAAGTTCCTTTCATTATGGGAGTTGTTGTACTTTCCTTTCTGGCTGACCGCGCTACTTACGTTGGGTGCAGACTTTTCACTGAAGTGGAGAGCATGTCATCCACAGATTTCTTCGTGGGGGAACGTGAATCTAGTGTGGCTTCCAAAATCTTGGCCGGGTGGTTTCGAAGTCTGTGACTCTTTACTAATTGGAGAGTTAAAATTCGTTGCTTGCATCTTTATGTTTTGTATATCTTTAGTGTAGTAGTGAACTGCTGTGGGCTACCTCACGACGACGAGATGGTGTCCAAAGGGAGCGTTTATGATGTATGTTAGCTAAGAAAAATTACGTCGGTTTTATCCAAGAAGCACCTCAATGGATTAATAGTCGAGCTATTTAACTGGAGTAAGTTATCGAGATACTGCTCATGATTTTTGTCTTATTGTACATAACCATGAAAAGGTCCACCATACAAAGATGAAGGTGCTGAGAAAATCCTTTTTCCATTAAGTTTTGAAAAAAGTTCCTGTACTAGAAGGCTCCATTCATCTTTTTTTGTAATCGTTGCAGACTCTGCATCTTTCTCACTCTTTGAACTATATGTACAATGGTCCTCTCTGCCCTGTCGGCCATCCTGGGAGGGTGGATTTCGTGCGCCGACCAAGTTTTTCGTTTGAGATATTGTCAGGCCAGCGTACTCGGGTGATATTACGCAGACAGGTGTTGACGAAAGCTTGGAGCTTTTGAGTAATAGTTCATTTTCCATGTGCTCCTCCCATATAGCAATACAAAAAGGACACGAGCACAGACCAGTCTTAACTTGATCTTGGTGTTGAAGTAACTGCATTTCCAGAGTTTAGACAGAGCAGCGAAAACGGATCTGGTACTGTTAATGCTTCAGGCGACATCCAGTTCAGTGCCATCGTCGGCAGAAACCACGCTTCCTGGATATAAAAATTGATCGACGTCTTCGATGCTTTGCCCATTGATGCAGATAGGGAAACCAGCCCGCTCTCTGTCGATCAAGATTTCGAGATGTCCTTCGATGCGTTCCATGATTATATTAGCTATTATCTTTGCGACGGCAAGGAGCACGCATATAGGAATAGTCCGCATTCGCATGTTACGATGACTAGTCATTTCATCCACAAGAGGAGGAACCTCACCGGATGTGAGACGGTTGAGAACCATGGTGAGTGTTCTTCACGCCTCTTCAGTTGTTCATCATCGTGGATGAAAAGTCGACTGTTGACGTTCTTCACAACATCATCGAAAGATTTGCGAGCACATGCAAACTCTTTCATGATGCGATATACAGTTCTAAAATCATTGCGATCTGCGACATTTTTCGCTTCTCTGATCAGCGCAGTAGCAAGTTCCCTCTTTTCACGGCGTACACTACGCTAAATTCCTGGGATTTCGCTCTTTTTCGGAGTTCAAGCCCATCACTCGCAGCGGTCAGTAGGGTCTTCAACCCTTTCCGTTTATCGCTCCGTTTCCACGATTCCGCAGTCAGCCAGTGCCCCTTCGGCACGTGGCATCTGGGTAACACCTAAGAAAAGAGCATTTTTAATGGCAGCCCAATGTAGGTCCCCCCCTTAACTGCGTTTGATTGCTCGTAGAAAGCATCCTTCTTAATTATATCGGAAGTCCCCGTTGATGCTAAGCATTGTACAATTGTGATGTTCCTTAACCTGGATAGATATATTGCGGTTAGAAGCCTGTCTGAAACCGGCTCCCAAGTCAAGAGCGGCAGCCGTCAGAAGCAACCCGACGCCCGATTCATGTCTGCTACCATCTAACTGACAAAAGCACTGCCTCAAAAGGGAGAGAAATATTCTCCAGAGTCCCACCATTTTACTTCGTTTAAGCGCAGAATATCTAATTGATATCGCTGGAATTCCCGCGCAAGTTTAGAAAGCGACCATGCTGAGGACCCTCACTACCGTAATTGAGTAAAATGCATATATTTCAGAAATCAATCATAGTTCGTTTTCAAAACGCGTTTTCATCATCCGAGGCGTTGTTGATGTTTCGGTAGCAATAAAGTTGCAAAAATTTACAGGTTGCTAGCCCACAAATTAGGTAGGGGATCGACAAAGGGAATTATTGAAGGACCAATATCCTTTCTACAGACAAATGCAGCACAGATCTTGAAGGAGTCCTTTGACAAAAGAAACAGTTTTATCTTAGAATCATAAGTATAGTCTTTGCATGTCAGTCGCTATTCTTGAAAACGGCAGGGACGGTTTCTCATCGTAGGTTTATGGAATTGTTAGGAAAACGAAACGAATTTGAAGAAATGATTATCGGGTATTTAGAGGAAATCATGAAATGAGATATTGACAAAATATTCAGCAACTTCTTCCTCACTTCAGAGGAGTGCGACGCTCATTTGATTTGTATCAATAGAAAGGCGATTATTTTTAGTCTTATCACCCAAGGATCACTCTCTATTGCTTTATTATTTCTCCCATATAGGAAGTAAGTTCTCACTTTTACCCGACAGATACATCCTACGACTATGACAATGTGGCTACGAAACAGATTTTTTTTCCAACTCAACACATGACCCCCCTTAAGAAAGAAAAAGTTTTCTTATCACGATTATGGGAATGAGCGTACATCGAGTGTATGTAATCTTATCAGTGAAAATATTCAACGATGAAAATAAAAATTCGATAAGCCCCGAAAAATCGATAAAACTTATTTCATTTGTATGTTCAGTAAATATTTGGTGGGTAATAAAGCGTAGAATGACTACAACTTTTAGATGTGCATATCGATATGTATCAAACATGGCTGAGTAGTTGTACATATAATTTCACGTTCCGTCGGAAGAAAGATTGTTACCCTTCGTGGGTAAACTATTACCAATACCCTCTCTCGGAAATAATTTTCTGGTTACAAGTTTCTCGTAGATAGGGAATCTGAGTCAAGGGCTGAGAAAGTCAAATGGTTCTTTTTATTTTTTTATTTTTCAACAGTGACTTACTTTTTAAGATTGGTAGCGTATTTCTAGCCCAAGGCGAACTTAGCTATCTCAACTCTATTTCAATGGGTATTGTGTATTTCATATACCTGATATTTTCTTAGTTACCAAACATTAACTTCATTTTAAAAAAAAGGCCCTCGCACTTACTTAAACCTCTATGTACCCTTACCAGGCCAGGAGTGTCAAAAAGGGAAAAGATGGAGGGCTTTATATTCTGAGAAATATGGCCAAAGGGGATGTGCTACCCTGTTGGTAGAGTTGCCAAATTACTGGATTTGGATGGTCTTCCGTTTTCTCGAGAAACCTTCCCATCAAATTGAGAACATATTCTTGAAGTGGTTTCACCCTTTATTGCCGATATACTGCGGTGTTTTTGCCGACTTTTCTAGTCTTCCATTTATAAGACAGGCCGGTGCAATATCTTAGCATTCGGCGTTCAAACCCGAATTTATTCGTGGCAGGGTTGGAGCAGGTGATCCACCTAGGTGCTCCGTAACCGATGATGAGTCTTATCAGGGTCTTGTAGTGAATCAGTTTGACTTTGACATTAAAGCCTATTTTCTTGCGAGGAAGTATTTTTATGGATACTTCTAGAACCTGAGTATCTAGATTGTCTCCTAAGAGTACACAATTGCGTTTTTGCCTCATTTATTCTAATGTCCCAATAGCGGAAGCATTTGCAGAGAAGTACCAAGTATTTTTGTTGGGCGGAGGCTTGACGCGAAGCTAAGGGTGTCATTGGCATATCGGATAATGTCAGTGCCGGTTTCAGGAGTGGGGAACGTCAGCCGTGAAAATGTTATATAAGGTAATCCCTGAAATGGATCCTTGCGGTGCTCCTGATGTTACTGGCATAGGTTACGGTTGGTTTATTATTGACATTAAGTCTAGAAATAACAGTGTCGCGAAGGTAGCTCAATGCATGTTCGTGTTTATGACGGAACCCGAACTGGTGATTGGGAATTATATTTTTGAGATTACGATGCTGGACAAGTTCAGTTGTCCAGGCTCTCTCAAAAAGTTTTCCTAGGTTGGAAAGCAGGAAAATGGGTCTGAAATTGTTTGGCTCGGAGGAGGTTCCCTTCTTTCGGCTCGAAACGATTTTTGCTACTTTCCAAGTAGATGGAAAATAGTCGTTATTAATGCAGTTATTAAAACCTGCTAAACGAAATTTTAAGGAGACGATGGATAAATTTTTAATTACAAAATTGGTAATCTCTTCAGGTCCGGCTGATTTTTAAGGTTTTTTTTGCAAAACAAAATCGGTTAAATGTCTGTCCGTCTGCCTGTCACACGCCCTTTTGGTGAGAAGGTGGGAAGAGTGAACCCCTAGACATGCAGTGAGTAATATCCTTTTACGTTGAGATTTAGGGGGGGGGGGGGTCCCCATAAATGCGAAAGGGGGGTGTAACAATTTTTTTCACCAAAAATAGTTATGTTGAGTATCAAATAAAAGGTCTCGATTAGTACTTTTCGAAGCCAGTCTTAGTTTTGAGATTTGTTAGAAAGGCGGGGAGCGGGAGGGGTGGAAAGTGGTGATTTCTTTAACGGACTCATTCTCAGAAAACTCTGAAAAATCTGAAAAAAAAACATGAAGCTGCCTCTATATGATGTCCAGGCCTCAAAATACTCCGCATATCGATAAGTTAATATCCAGGGCTCCTGAGCCAGCACCATTCCAACGTTCTCCTTGGAATCTGCCCTTGCAATTACCGCAGATGCAGCTCTCGCATGGTGGAGGTTTATCTGGGCTATCTCAGTGCTGGCCATTGGCTCTGTTATTGTTTGGAGCTCTTCTCCACTGTCGGTGTATCGCCCTCTCAGTTTGTGTGAGCGAAGGGTTTAATAGTCGCCTTTGCAATTAAGAAGACGAGGAAATTCGTCGAGGAGTTCAACTGCAAACTGGTCGGAGATGCCTCGATTTCACTTGAAAACGTTATTTGGTTTCGTCAGTCAGCAGAAGGTAGTCGAGGATAGACTGACTACTCGGTCTTATCGATGTATTTGGCAAAACCATCTCAATATTGATGAGCGAAAAAGGGTCGTGAATCCATTTTAGCAAGGTTTCCCCATTTATATTCACTGCCTTGTCGCCCCAGAATGTGTGCCTTGAGTTGAAATCGCCCCCAAAGAGAGGGTATTTTGACTTTAACTGGAGATTACCGAAGATTTGCAAGTTGTGGTCCAGTTGCTCAGTTTTAGAATTACATTTAATGTAAACGGAGACTACCACGATCCATTTACCATCATCATCATCAACGGCGCAACAACCAGTATGCGGTCTAGGCCTGCCTTAATAAGGAACTCCAGATATCCTGGTTTTTGCGCCGAGGTCCACCGATTCAATATCCCTAAAAGCTGTCTGGCGTCCTAATCTATGCCATCGCTCCATCTCAGGCAGGGTCTACCTCGTCTTCTTTTTCTACCATGGATATTGCCCTTATAGACTTTCCGGCTAGATTATCCTCATCCATACGGATTAAGTGACTCACCCACCGTAACCTATTGAGCCGGATTTTATCCATAACCTGACGGTCATGGTATCGCTCATAGATTTCATCGTTATGTAGACTACGGAATCGTCCATCCTCATGTAGGGGGCCAAAAATTCTTTGGAGGATTCTTCTCTGTCTATTTACCATCGGTAGTTTTAACTATTGCCACCGCAGCAGAAGAAGTTTGCAGGTTCTCGATGGCGACCTCCTCAAAAACATAGTCTTTTCGGACTAGGAGAACGGTGCCTGAATTGTTATCGTTCCGAATAATGTTATATCCGGTGAAGTTTACGCTATGCCTGCTTTTAAGGTGAGTCTCCAAACTGCAGTAGGAGTCTACCTTCAGAGTGTCGATTAACAATTGGACGATAGCACGTTGATCGTGTGCAATCAAGGACGGGGAGTTCAATGTGATAATATTATACTTAATTCCATAAGTTAAGGATAGAAGCGAGAGCTTCAACCAATTCTCGGAAACCCTTGTTTGGTTGCTTGACGTTTGCTTGATTCACTGCTTTGGGAAGCGATTTCTTAGCAGCTTTCGCGTATGATAAGCCTGGGCTGGTCAAACTCTGTGAAAGTTTAGTAACCGTTTGCTTGACTGAAGATTTCTCAGTTGCTTTCCGGGTTTTGGTAGCTTCGCGTCTGGCTACCATCTCTTTATAAGCTGGACGCCCACGATAGCTTGCATGGTTCCTAGTTTGGCCCCAATTGTAGCAGTGTGGAACTTCTGTTGTGGGTCTTGAGCATTCCCCACGCGGATGGCTCTTTGTGCATTTAACGCATCTGTGCACTATCGAGCAATTTTGGGCGATATGCCTGAAGTTTTGGCAGTTGTAACACTGTACTTCTTCCGCTGATTTTACCTTTTCGAAAGTAATCTTTTGATGAAGGATGTACTTCACCTTCAGTTGGCTATAAAAATATCAGGTTGTGATTTGATAGGAAGCGAAGGATTCTCCCTATGGAGGGCCTCATCTTGTTTTGTCACAAAGTTTGCATCCGAGCGAATTTTCAGAAGTGTTTTTAGGGTCGCTTTTAGGTCTTTGCCCTTCAGTGATTTCAGTAGCTGGGGAACATTAATATTATATGCCGTAATTGGAGAAATTTTCTCCTTTCTGGGCTTTAAAGCACTGACACTTTCTACTTGGGGGGCATTTACACTTTTAGCACTCACCTGTTGCTGTGGCTGTTTCCACCGACAGATGAAGTTGAAAGGGGGGTAGCTCCTCGTCGACGACCTCAAGGCACATCTTTTCTGTTTCAGGTGGCTGTTTTGGCTCACTTGTGGGCTACTCCCGTGTTGGACGGGCTGATAAAGTCGCTGCTTGACGTGGATTGCGCACTGGAGAATGGGAAGCTGGCTTGGTCAGGGCAGCAGCATGCTGTCCCACGCTCATAGCGGAACAAACTGTCACCAGGATAGATTGTAGGGATTTCACTGTGTCCTTAAGTTCGCTGATCGTTTCCGTCAACAACTCGATTTGAGTACGCTGATTCTCGTTTTTTTGCACGACATCATCATAATTAGCTCGCATTTCGGCGAGTTCAGTGGATCAGATGGCATGGGTAACTCCGGCCGCACGTCATCCTCGGAAACGTTGTTAAGGCGCTGGGCATCTTTGGTGGTTTTGCCGCACTTAGGGTCGCATTTCTTCGTAGACATTACCTGGAATTGCTAAAATCTATTTTCAAAAAGTGTTTTCTTAGTTTATGAAAGAAAAGGAAATTTAATTTTGATAGTTGGTCGGCACAAAGAGCATAAAACTTTGTTGACGAGTCACAGCGTCTGGCGACAGTCTGGTGGCAGTACAAATCTCTGCTCCTAAAAGCTAGCCGTTGATAGCCACGGTGAGAATTTTCCCTGGGTAGGCAAGGGTCCAGGTAGGTGGCAGTCCACTTTCTTTGAGCCTGAAAAGATAGCATGTGCTATCCAGGGCAGTCAGATGAGTGTCCAATGATTCTAAGCGTAGAAATTAGAAATTAGATAAGAAGTTGGTGTCGGTGCCTTAGCTAACGTTATGATGAAGTATCTTCAGTTTTCAATAATATCAGTTCCTAAATTCGGACTGGTAAGGGTAGTGCACAATACAAATTAGGGTGGTATACCCAACCCTCAAATCTCTGGGAATTTTAATAGGTCGTCCTAGTTTGTAGAATGCACTGTCCTAACTTTTCGAAGGCATGAGAGCAATCTAGATCCTTCATTTGAAGTGCTTATGCACTTGTTATAGAGACTTGAAGCCGGTTCCAATTATGATAGTTTACAGATTTGCAGATACTGTGGTAGATAGCGGCAACGGCTTATTGTATTGAAAACACAATACTTCGTTAGAAAAACGTGTCAGTTTGCCGCCAGATCCACACAACAGCTTGTCAGTCAACTGCCCCGGGTTAGAATTTGAATGACTTGGATCTCATTGGTATTCTGTGATATTCAAATTGCTTTTCAGCTTTCTCATTCTCCAATTTTGCACGGAGCAACATTGCTGCTATGTTCAGATATTGATTATGCATAATGACATTTTCGATGGACTTCCCAAAATTTCCATAATTCTTGTCGATTGCTTTCCTCTTTGTCTTTGTATGATGAAGATAATTCTAAATGGCAGCAAATTATTTTTAGAATGATGCTCGCATCGATTCATGTATAAACAATGGCCAACCTTTGAAGACATGACAAATCAATGGCGACAAAAAGGAGTTGGTTAAGTTTATCAATAGCATGGGTAACAATGAATGAAAGTATCACCATCGCTATCAATGCTAATAAAAGAATTATCACCAAAATGAAATTGATAAAGCTTGAAACAAAGCGTAAACAACATTATCTCATCATAATATCTTACCTATATCTGACGATAGAGACCAGACCTAAGATTCATTAATTGCTCCTTTTTGATAAAATCAGATCAGAGAGAAGATATCGAGTCCATACATTATATCAAAGAAAAGATTGCCGATGTGGCTAGTTTACCTGAGTTTGGAATACGAGAGTAAACGCTCATCAACTCTAACTTCAAATGAAGATGCGATGAAGCTGAAAAATTTTTTTATAATTTCGACTATCGGTTATCGATAGAGCTTTTGAGAAGCTTTCTATTTCAGATAAATTTTCGCGGACACAAACCATAAATTTTTTAATTAATTCTATTGAATTTTCGGTGATATTGAAAACCAATTTTTTTCTGCAGACTATTATCGGTGATGCGATAAAAAGATAAAGTTTTCTTAAGCTTTAAATGGTACACTATACAGAGTTAGGGAAGAGTATTTTTGTTGGTAGGAGTTCACTTACTGGTAGAAGGACGTTTCGAGAAGATGATGAGGGAAGTATTTGTGGATTTTTTGGAAGAGCCATCCTGGGAGAAAATTGTGATTCTTCTTAACATGCAACGGAATCGGCAGTCAGAATCTTGTCAGAAACCCGGTCCCAGATCAAGAGAGTGCTCTTTGCGATAGCTGTCAGAAACAACTTGAAAATTAGTCCGCGTCTCCTACGACTCGGTTTTCCAGAGTACAAAATCACATTGCCACAAGAGGGAAAGGAGTACTCCAGAGTCCCACCATCTTACTTCGCTTAGGCCCAGCATATGCAGCTAAAATTGTTGGAATTCTCGCTCCAGTTGAAGAAACCTGACATTATGGGGAACTTAGCTACCGTTGTTGAGGACCGTGCGCACATTCCAGAAACCAATCATACATAGTTCGTTTTCGACAGCCAAAGGCCTTCGACGTGAAGTTTGCTCCTATCCGAAGCGTTGCCGACGTTTCGGTAGTAATAAAGCTTCGAAATTTTCTATTATTTTCTACCATTTTTGGTCGTCTTTTACGACAGGCAAGGGACACTATGAGTGTATTCTTACACCCTAACTCAGGGCACATATCGATAATCCTTCTGTAGGTGCCAAAATTCTTCAAAGGACTCTTTTTTCGAACGAAGCTAAGAGTTTGCAATTGTTATTGCTAAGAAAGTAACTACCCGAGGAATATATCAAGACTAACGAGTTCATTATCTTGTACAGTAGGAACTTTGACCCTATGGTAAGACGCTTTGTGCGGAACAGTTTTTGTTAGCTGAAACGGTTAAGGAAGTAATTTCACCCCTAAAATCATTTGCTACTGCGTTCTGTGATGATCAAGTGACAAACTAAGCTAATGTTCAGTTCTTCAATGGGGAGAATTAACTGCCGATATTTTTATAATGTGTTTCATTTGCGAAGGTCTTTTGCTTAGGTCTGAGCTACCTGATCGCTAATGATGTAAATATGGATGGGTTTATGACTAGTAGATGTTTGTCAGATACACTTGTTTGATCTGTAACCCTCACGAAGGCTAGCAGTTCTCCCCCCTGCAATTAGCGATTTCCTTGGGGTTCTCAGAGAATAGTTTACTTAGCGTCCATAGCTTGGTTCTAGCTAGAGCTGGGTAATCACAAAAGAAGTGCCTGAGGGTTTCTCCTTCTTCTCATCGCTATAATCTTGCCTGCATTTGCATGCGGCGGGCAAAACAGCTCTCGCGATCGGGTCTTGCTATAGGCCAAATCCGTGGCTTGATGCAGGTGGTGAGCCTTCGCTATCCGAAGTAGTGCAAGTAGATCCTGTTGTGTGTATCTGAGAAATCCCTCAGCCCCAACACCATAGACCATTCTTGATCCATCGATGACAAACATTGTGTCATAACTTTGAAACACGTTGCCGGTCCTTTACTCTGCCCTGATTAGAAAGTCCACAGCGAGTGAGTATGGCGTAGTCCGCTGGGAACGCCCACAGTTCCTAAGGTACTTGATCTAGCACTGCGCGCTACCACGTATTCAACGTGAAAGTCCAGGGGAGCAGGTGTAGAAGTACGTTGAGAGTATCTACAAAACAGGACTGCAGAGGCCAGGTAACATTTACACACGGGGTTCTTTGAATTCTGTTAAGCTTGATTCGATTGCACTTTTTGTTCCGCGCTTGCCACTACAGAATTGAATTGTACCCCAGGATGGGACGAATTTCGGCTGTGTACATCCAGAGAAATATTCTAGGTCGAAGACCCCATTTCCTTACAAAACTCTTCTTACAAACCTTCAGTCTCCAATTTAACTTAGCTTCAGGATCACACTCAGATATTTTATATTGGAGGAAGGAACCAATCTTTCTTCATTTAACCCTTGTCCTGGTGAAGAATAACATCTACTTCGGTTTGGATTGATTTCTCCCGCATCCCGTTCAGGAACAGGGTCAGTTCATCTTGATCGGTTGTGCCATTTTGTTCTGCCAAATGGTCTTTTCCCATAAACTTGGATTTTCAGACCAATTCTCGTTAGCTAGAGTATAGTGTTTGTACTATAGTGACCGCTCAGACTCATGATCACGCTTTCCCGCATTTGATTGAAAACCACGCCTCCGCGTCTCCAAGACTCTGATACGTATTTGAAAGAAATGTAGCTTCGGTAAATCTCTACAAGCCACTTCACAACCCTTTCTTGTTGTTTTTGTGCCGTGAGTGACATTATGCCATCTGGGTTTGGAGATTTATATGCGGAGAAGCTGTTCATAGCCTAGCCGATTTTATCCCTGATAATTACCGATTTGATCATTTCAATGACTGGGACTGCATACCATCCAAGCAAGGCTCTGTCACACAATCCTCCTTGCTGCAAAGGTAATGCATCTGAATTCGCAGCTTCATGGTTCCACTAGAAGATAGGGTAGACTCTTATCCTCTTTGGGCAACATTTTACTGAGTCCCACTGATTCGCTGGTGCTTTCAATGTTCTGACAATAGTCCAACTAGGAGCGCTTTCTGGTAGTCTTGGTGGCCATCTTGTAGCTCTTCAGGCATTTATTATATGGCTGCCAGTATTTGTGCCTGTGGAAGATGTTGAAGTCCGCCCTGACCAGTGTCCTGATGCTGGTCTTCATTCTACCATTCTTGCTCTGTTGAAGAGGGCATAAGACTTTTCAAGGCTGTTTCGAATGACTTTTTCAAAGTGCTGACCTTTGATTCCAGTTTGTCTGTCGTGCCAATGCTGTGAATTCGCGCACCGCAGAGTTTGTTTCTGATAAATTGAAAGGGCTGAAAACCAGTACATCGAGATTTATATTGAAAAGTATCCAACTAGGATCTCTAGTCAGGCAATCACTAATTCTCCACCAAGGACCTCTTCTCAATCCTCCTAGTTTTTCGAGCTGGAGAAATGGATGGTTGGTGCACTGTACCTGTTATACACCGATTGGTTTTTGATAATAATAAAATCAAAGAGAGACTTACCTCTTTCGTTGATTTCTCAGCTGTCCCAAAGCGCATGCAGTCTATCAACAAGTTGGTTGTTATAATTCTTCAGGTGGAGCTGGTTGTTCATGAGCCATCTAAACCGAGGAGATATACACGCCCTCCGCTCCTGCCTGCTTCAGTTTGGCCAGCTCTTTCTGGCGAGGATACATGGTCTAGATGAACCCCGATCAGTGTTTCTTGTACTATGGAATAAATTATGATATTTGCCTTGGAGCCCTTTGATGGTTGAGCCTCTTACGAGTCAGGGCTCTTGTATTAATGTGATGTCGATTTCTCTATCTAGGAGGAAGAATAGCAGATCAGCTGAGGCGCACTTCCCTTAGCTAGGAAAAGGTTGTGTGAGCAGGATATCTGCTTTGCCTTTTAAGGCATATCCCAGGTATTTATACCATCCTCCTCATTCGAGTGCTAAAGATTTATGTGCACTACCCTTAGAATAATCTGCTTGTGTAGAGAATTCGTAAATCCCCGTCGGGCCGTCGCGTCGACCTTCATAGCCTTCAGCTTGTTGGCGATGTCCATTGGATACCGGTCATCCTCCGGCTTTGCCGGGCGGAATACTCCGACGTTTGCCTTCCTGACTCCAAGCTGCACTTTATGCGAGCCGAAAAGTTTGGTTGTTCTGCTGGAGTTCCTCCGTTGTTCTTAGTCACGCACAAACCGAGAAAGTCCGGGGACAATGGAACTTCGCAAGCTATGGCATGGGATCTATGGACCACTTGCTAGGAGTAAAATCAGGGAATACATGACATCTGTTCCCCTTTACCGTCCACGAGGTGATCATCTCCGACAGCCTGGCTTTATCGCTAATCCCCACTTCCGACACCAACTTGCGAGTTTGCCGCTAGCGGAATTGCCATTCGCTAGCGCCGCACGTAAAAGACTCCTGGCCACTTCGCTGAAGGGTTTGGCATATCGTGCTTTTTCGGCCGGCTGTTACTATTTCCCAAAGGTTGTTTGGCATTCAAGCCCTCTTTATTTTGCTGTTCGACCTCATCTTCCTTCCTTCTACTAGTTTCCAATCGCCTGTTATTTAGCGCGTTGCTTTTCATCCCGCTCGTCGACAGATCCAGTCTCCTTATTCTTTGAAATCTCCCTCAGTATGTATAGCCTTCTGGTGTTGACTCTTGAACAGGATTCCAGTCGATCCCCGCTTAGCGCAGCGGGGTACGCTGCCTTGATACTGCATATTTTGAACAAAGAACTTGGTCGGCACACTGGCCAGTTACCCATGAGCGTTGTGATCGGAAGACGGAAAGGGCAATGGATAGATAGGAACCACATTAAGGAGGGTCGACAATTCTATTGCTGACTACACCATGCAGTGTAACCCTCTCTCCCTAGATGGCCTACTGAAGAATCGATATTTGTGAATTGATAGGTGAAACGAGGGACAATGAAGGTTAGAGAGAAGAGTCACCGTTAAAAGTTAACTATCACCAACCATTCGCCCAGAAACAATCACAAAAAGAGGTTTGAGCTACTCTTTCACTGCCTGCTCGTCGCTTCTATGAGTTGAGCCGCATTCATTTCAACACAAGCAGTCCATAAACAGACACGAAAATAGGGAGAAAGGGAGTAAGATTTGCCAAAATAGAAAGAAGTCAACTAAAGTGGTGGTAGCATTACAGGACTCTTTTTTCTCTTATACCATAGTGCACGCTTTTGCAAAGAGTTTAAGTTTAGTAGAGCATCTACGGAAGATGAACATCACGAAGCTCACTCCTCTACTTATCGGACAGAAAATAACGCAAAAAATCAAGATGTGGTCGTAGCTGATCCAATGCAATGACCAGACGTTTAGGTAGGTTCATTTATGAACTTTTATATGAAAAGCATCATGTATCTGGGTATCCAGAATGTTGACCAATGGATCAAAGAAAGAGCGACTGGACTGCGATGTTTTAGGCTCACAAAGCCCGATTTTTGTCTCGATATGTGATCATAGGTAAGACTTGGATCTGTCATTTTAATATAGAGACGGCGGTTAGTTGACAGTGCAAGACATAAGTCATCTTGGCGCAATGAAACCCTTGTTATTGATTGTTTAGAATCTATTCGGGGCAGAAAAAAAAAATTATGGGAAGTTAGCAGGCGAGGTAAATTGTAAGCTGGGGTCTTCTTTTATCAGGATAACACAATCTGCACACAAGGCGAATGTTGTGATGGTTACCATTCGTGGATCGGGCTTTAGATTGTATCCATTTGATTCTCCAAATATGATCCCCGCAAATCCTGCTGTCCAGGACGACCCACAGTCTACAGGATAGAAATTCTGCCGGATTTTCCATTGCCGTTTGGAACGATGGATGGGAATCTGTTGTGGTTGACTCATTCTCTCATCTTTCCTATTGTCAGGCCTACTTGGTAGCAGTGTCAATTTTTTTTTCATTTGAAGGCACGCTTCGAAGAGTTTCGCGAATAAGACCAGTACAGGCTTTACGATCCTTGTAGATATTTCCCATAAAGTCTCCGCGGTGGTAGGTACCCGTTCGCTCCTATAGGTACTTCTCCCTTCCCTTGTAGCCCTTCCATGAGTGCCTGATAAGGAATATCCCAGGTGTTTATACTCCTCCTCTCACGACTGTTTTCTCTTTTGTATGGCGCTTTTTAGATTGCTAGGCAGGGTATTGCACGTGTTTTTTCATTCGATATTACCAGGTTTTAGTCTGAGTCACTGATGCAGTCGCCTTGCATGTAGGCCTGCCGTATTTCGGCTGTAGTTCTGTGGTGTACTAGGAAGCACTTCCCTTCAAGACATGGGGACATCGAATGCTTTCAAACTCATTGGATAATTTGAGTGATTCTTTCCTTGGCGTTACCATCCTGCTGTATATCGGTCTCGATTACTCAGAAGAAAGCATCTTTCTCAAAAAGTTTCACGGTTTAACCAGCTCGCCATTCTGCAAAAGCTTTTATCTCCTAATCCATCTTTCCTGGACAAATCTGTCACATTTGAACAGTTGATTTCAAGTTTATATCATAGAATATTTATCTGAAGTATACTTTCTTATTTCAACTAACTAAAGAGCTGTACGCTACTTTATCATCCAGAAATATTCAAGGTGCTTGTGGGTAACTGTGTAGTTGGGTCAAGGTGATCTACACGAAATATGCACCCTCGATAAGCAAGTGTTTTCGAACTTTGAACAATGGTCACAATTGGTACAGGGTATTAACGCCTTTTTGTTTTCAAAATAAAGTCCATTCATGTTTGATGCAATTAAAACGTTAGGGACACATATTGACTGGTTATCGCGGAGATAAGGGGCCACCGAACTTATCAACAGTCGATCAAGATTTCGGGGAACGTTTATATGCACGTCTCAGATAAGGAACCGTCTCAAGTTTTGAAGCGATAGAAACCAACGAAAAAACAATTCTTTTACGAGATTGTTTTTCATCAGCAGGTCTACATGAATCGCCAAAACTGAAATCTTTTGATTGTGTAAAAGTCATTCTCATCTATGTGGAGAAAGGTCATGGTATGGGAACAGCCACAATAGTAAGCTTTCGGTACTTCAACGGATGTTTTAAAACACCTACCCCTGTCAAGGGATACGTGAGTTGGTAATAGACCTGGAGAGGAAGGGGGGTTGTTTCACTTAAAAAAAAACTTGGTCGTAGTTTCTCCACTCCTGGTTGCAGTTTCATGAGACTTCGAAGTGTATGGATGAGATACAACATGACGAATTGTTGGTCTTCAAATGCAATCAAAGCGCAGGACTACAGGAATAGAAAATGGATAAGTTAGTGTATCTACTCATTTGTCAAGCGAATACAACATCCATGGATTAGTATTTTTCTCCCCAGGCAGGCGCTTGCGGATGTCTTCCTTTTGAACTATCTTTGCTTTTATATCGTGGTCAGGAACGCCGTCATGGAGGGTATGCCTGCAGTGATTGACAAATTGATGTCCACCGAAAGGGTCACGTCAAGTTGTTCAGCTACAGGATCAGGTCGCATGACTTTCTCCCTGCTTGTTTTAGTTGCTTAGGGTTCGATCACAGGGTGGCTGACTGCCGCTTTAAGGATATGTCTCCGCTCATGTCACTTAGACTGCTGCAATTGAATTGCCCCAGGGCTACCGCCGTGATGGTGTCGCAATGTTGCAGAAACCCTGGGCAATCAATGGCTACGTCACTGCTAAGGGTCGGCAGAGGTGCCAATCGTGGGGCTTTTGGGAAGGGATTTTCCATAAGAATGTACTGTCCGCCTACCTGATCGTGTACCTGGATGAGGTGGTTCCGCATTTCCGCGGAACACAATTCATCCTAGGCATAGATGTGAATGCAATCTCCTCTTTCTGGCGCAGCAAGATTGCCCAGTGCAGATATGCACTGGGCAATCTTGCTACCATGCAATACGTAGGGGAGAGGTATTGTCCGAAACGCTGTTGAAGCACGTTGTTTGAATGTCCCGTCAAATGTTTTTACGTTTGATAGCTTCAGGGGCATCAATGATATTGACGTAAGAAAGAGATTCTAAAGTGTGCGCCGTCAATGTGATGTTGTTAACCCCCTTATTTATGTCGATCATTTAAGGCTTGCCAACAAGTAAGCTGTCTTCTGTTCAATATGCAAAAGAAAACGAAATCACGACATTGCCGGAGGTAAGGTGAACAGAGAGCTTACGCTGACGCGGCGTGATAGCGTCTATGCCTTGCTGGGTGAACTATTTCCGAGGTCCGAGCCTTTGGGATCTCCTGACGATCGCGCTGACGGGGAAAAAGAAATTCGTCCTTCGCAGTGCTGTGGGATTGAAGAGAGCATGGTTTAGATTCAGGTGTCGGAAGTCATATGACTGGGATGAAATGATTTTCGGGATGTGCATTGTGGAAGACTGCCAGGATTGTTGTGTTCCTGAAGTCACCAGAGAAGGAGCCACATCTCTTCTCCAGGCTCTGGCCAAGGTCCTGGAGAGGATGATGATTTAGCGACTGAGGGTAGAAACATCCCATCTGGTGTCTGACAGGAAGTATGGTTTCCATACCAACAGGTCTGCCAACGACGCTTTAATGCATGCCCAAAACGTTGCTGTCCATTGTGTTAACAAATACGTCTTCGGAATCTTTGCCGATTTGAACGGCACATTAGATTACTTACGTTGATCGTCTGTGTTGTCGTAACTTAGTGAATGTGGTTTCCAGGAAATAGTTCGGTGGAAAAGCTACTTCCTCGAGCAATGACTAGTACGCCGACCGTCGCACGCGAGCTATTCTAATTTTTTTTCCTAATCCATTTAGAGGTGAAACGGGAAGTAGCCAATAACGCATATAGACTCGATACTATTGGAGCGTGAAAATGCGTCGAATCACACGGTCATGCGTCTATCTATCTATCTATATTCCTCGACAAACATCTGGTAGCCCTGATTCCGACCGATCATATGGTTTCCAGATTCGTCTTTGGAAAGACATACTCCGTTGTAATCACCAAAAGAGAAGAATGGTCGAAAAATGGCAATGAGTTTTTTCAGATTACAGACTTAATAATCTTCACTGACGGGTCAGTCATGGAGGGCGGATCGGGCGCAGAGGTGTTCTCGGGGAATCCGATTAGAGAACTGGCCCAACCCCCCGGAAATTTGACGACCATGTTCCAGGCGGAGGTATATGCCATTTATCTGTTCCGACAGTCGGGCGGCATTATCAGCACTAAACAGCAACGACATATCAAGCCAGTTGGTGTGGAGTTGTCATCCAGTGCTGCTGAAACTTGGCCGACTGAACGAAACATTCCTGATGTGGGTGCCGGGGCACTCTAACATCGCTAGTAATGAGGACGCTGACAGGCTGGCTCGCCGAGGGTCTGGATCCACAATGGTGAGGCCAGAAACAGCTCTTGGAATCCTACCATCTACTGTCAAGTCTACTCTGAAGGGTGAAATTGCAAGAATTCACGCAGCCGAGTGGAGAAATTTGGACTCTTGCCGGCAGGCGAAAATCCTTGTGAAAGAGAGTAGCATTTTTGTTGTCCCTTAAGAGTGGGACATGAAAACCCTAGTAGGACTTTTAACGGGACACTACTACTTAAACAATTATATGGAAAAGATTGGGGTAGTGGTTTCGGCTGTGTGCAGCCAATGTGAGGAGGAGGAGGAGACGGCCCTGCACTTTTTATGCAGCTGCCCGGCCTCCTCAGATCTCAGGCGAAGACACCTTGGCAAGGTTTTCTTCAATGAAGAATCTGCACACTCTCTGACTCTGGAGACTTGTTTGTAACGACATTGTATGCATTTTCTTGGTCGGGATGTCCCGGCGCCTGTCAACCAAAGAGATAAGGTAGGATTTAGCACAGTGGAATAACTTCAACTATTCTCTATTTATCTCTTTCCCTGATCTCAGCATTTTATTTTTGTTTTACTGAGGATGGTACAGAGTACGTTGTCTCAAACCCTTCTCCTTTACCTGGGCTTGGAACCAGCATACTATGTTAATAGCATGGCGGAGTTTGCATACGCGGTAGTTAATAACGTTAAACCCCCTTATGTGCTTTTATACGGATGCCACCAAGTGGCCAAGGAGAACTTGCACGTGGTGGCACCGGGAAACGCTATAGCCACATTGACTTGCTGGTTGTAATGCACTAGGCGATCCGACCATAGTCTGCATGGGGGCTCATCTGAAATGACTTCGGCCACGAAGCTTCACCAGAGATTATCTGATTTATGTGCCTCAGGAGAATTCCTGGGGCCCGTGTTCTCGGCCCGATTATTTGCGGTTGGCCGCCTAGTGGGAAGTTCATGGAGACCGTGGTTCTGTACCCAACGCGGACAAAGCCCTTCAGGACTCTAGGGTGGAGTTGTGCCGCGCAACTCGGGTGTCGTACTCCTTCGTTCGGTAGAGGCTTTACGAAGATCCACTTTATAGACTGCTACTCTTGAGGTTGTCACAGTGGGGCCTGATTGTGGTCACAAAATCAAACCATGTCTTGAGACTGTTGAGTTAGGCCTACACTGCGGGAACTCACGTAAAACCATGCAACCGTAATTGTGCTTTTATACGTAGAATTAGGCGTTCAGTTACCCAGAGAGTATGCCATAATTGGAATTGATAATCAACCCTTCGAGTGTGTATGTCTCATCATCTTTCGCCCTCTCAAATATACCGAGGGTGTTTCGCATCTACGTTTTCTATTTTTTTTTCCAGTTATCTCTATTAATTTGTTTTCAATTGCGCTCAACTATTCACCACGATTCACATTCTTTATTTAACTTTCACTTAAACTATTAAGTATCTCTCTGAAGTCACGTTTGATAAAATTACTCTGAATAAGTTGGTGCAAATAACTGAGACATGTTTTCCTCCTCAAAGGTAACTTGTATCTATCTATACAAGGAAGCTTCTATTAATATCGGTTGCAGCCAGACAAGGCAGCCACCAACCTTCCACTCTATGCACTGTCTCCTATCAACGCATCTCCCATGCTCATCTATCGTTAAATTTAATTAAGGGAAATGCATCATTTGCATGTAATGCTGAATTGCTCGCCATGCCATCTGCTTCCATGATTCCGCATTATATTATAATTCATTCACATGCTCCATGGGAAGCAGTTGTTGTAAAAGTGAAAATTCATTCACACAATGGCTGAAGAAGAACAGAAAGGCAGCAAAAAAACCAGAATATTTCCTCTCCATGCTTTAGATAATGACAGTCATCCAAGCCGCACTATCGCTTCGTCTGGCTGGTGATAAACAATTTCCTAAATGGCTGTTTTAGCATTTGCCTGGAACTCGACTGGGGCAAAGCAGTTGATTTTCATATTTATCTGGTTCGAAACTAATAAAAGTAAAACAAGACAGCGTTTTGCTTAGGGGAAACAATAGGAATTCTACACAATCAACTGGTCTGACTGCTCCGCTTTGGAGAAAATCTTTGCAAATTGCTCTGAAATATGCTTGAAATTGCCCAACACTTTCTACGGCAAAGACTGAAAGTTAACGACACTAAAATTGGCGTAATGATACGTTTTTGTGCTTTATTGTCTCAGAATCAAGTCTAACAGTGTTTTGAAGAAAAAAAGATACAATATGAATGGCAAAGTAGCATTCTGTGATAGTTTTGCTTCCTCAACACTGAATGAAATTTGAGAGGATTGTGGACTCTTTATCAATTATTGGCTTTCTGTTACTCCAGCACAACTGGCAAAGCACTAAGCATTGTTATATGGTAGATTTCTTTGGATAAATAAATAATGATATCAGGGGAATAACTTTCAATTTTTTTCGTCCTTGAATTAAAAGATTGTTTGGCTGGGGTCGACTTAGACCGGAAAACTACCCCAAAAACCCAAATATTTGGCGAAATCGACCGTGAAGATCCGCCTGAAAATAATGAAACTCCCTCCACTGCTAGTCAGGTCGTGAACATTTCTGTCCCTCACGTGTCACTTTACAAAACCATGTGCCTTAAGCCAATGCGTAGGTCCGCACCTTCCTGACAAATAGCTCCAGCTCCCTTTTGGATTTATGCCAAGCCCGCATCTTGCAACAAACCGGGAGATCTTTTCCAGCTCTCCTTCCATGATGTCACTCATAGTGGAAGGAAACATCTCTGATACCAGTATCACAAAGTCGTCGGCATACACCACCACTTTCACCCCGCTGCTGTCCAATATCCATAACATCTCGTCCATCAATATTAGCCTTTGTTCACAGCTCTGGCCAAGTGGCTACCTTCCAGATCCGATTGGATTAACTTGGTTGTTAGCATGGATATTATCCAATGCGTAAGATATCCCCCCAATCCAATACTGGTCAAGACTTGATGGCGTTGGTATTAGCGTTGTTGAATGCTCTCAATATCCAGTCCTCTCCCTATATATCCAGTCCACTGCAGTGATCGTTCAAACGTGCCAATTACCTCGTGGAGAGCGACTTCTGTGGATTTGTCTTTGAGGTAGACGTGCTGGAACTTAGAGCAATTTGTTGTCTCCATAATCGTCCTGAAGTGTTTGTCCATGGTCTTCAACAAGGAAGAGGTGAGGCTGATTGGTCGAAAGTCCTTCGGGGACTTATGATCGCGCCTGTCCGTTTTCAGTATGAAAAGCACTTGTGCTCGTCTTCAAGACTGGTACGTACCCCAAAGAGATACAGCTCCCAAAAAAACTCGCCAGGCTACGGCACAACCCAGGGGAGCGAGAAAAGTGGAAGGCTGGTGTACTGCCCTTGCTACACACCGATAGATTTGTATAATAAATAAATAAAAATAATAAAATCAAAGAATAACTCCCCTCTTTCGTTGATTTCTGAGATTTCTGAGCTGCCCCTGCTGTCTTGTATTGGTGTCGCAGGCTATCAACAGATTGGCCTTCTTTGCTGCTCCAGTGTTCGTCAAATATTGTAGTTCTTCTGGCGCAGCTGATCGGTTTAGATCTATGTAAACTGAGGAAATATACACGCTTGCTGCCCACGACTAGGTCGCTGGAACTCAGGTCCGAACACAAAAAAGCATGCAGACTATTCCTCGCGAGGATATATGCTCTAGGTCTGTCTAGATCAGCATCTCTTATACTATGGAATAAACTATAGTATTTGCTTTGACGGCTTATATATTTGACGGCGCTATTCTTCGCATGATCTGCTTGCGTGGGGGGCTCGTCAGTCTCTGTCTCCTCTAACACCTCGTTGGCGGTCGTCCGGTTCCTCCTTCCAGGCGTCGCTGATCTTAGCAACGAAAGAACTGAGAAAGTCCCTATCGAATTCGCCCTTGCAAGCTATAGCGTGGAACCCACAGATGTCCTGAGAGGAATCGAAACTGAGGATGGATCTCATGTGCTCGTTTTTGGCGTCCAGAAGTTGCTCGATGACCATTTCCGACTACCTGGCTTCAATGCTGGTCCACACTTCCGACGCTAATTTGCCACTAGCGTCACACGTGACTTCTGGCCAAATCACTGAATGGTTTCGCAGTTCGTGGCTCGTTGGGTGGCTTTTGCTGCTTACTTGTCTGCAGAGGTTAGTTAGCGTCCGAGCCCTTACACCCCTTGCTCCCTTTCCTCGTCTCGATATCGATTGCGTTTGAGAATGGAGGACTTCGTCTTCCGCTCGCCTGTCAGGTGTTTGCTGTTATATTCTTCAACAATCGCCCAGTATTTGACGTGGCCCTTTTCATCCCGCTCGTCGACAGTACCGGCGTCCTCAACAGAAGAGGGTTCTGGAGCCGGAGTCTACCTCTCGAATAAAAACGTGAAGTGGGCTTTTCCTTTGGGACAATATGCCACGGTTTTTCAAGCCAAAGTTTATGCGATCCCAAGGGTGGCAAACTGGGTGATTGACGAGTGGTTGAAGGGCAGGCGCATCGCAATCTGCAGTAACAGTCAAGTTGCACTGAGGGCATTGAGCAGTCCTTTGATCACCTCGAAAATCGTTCAGGAATGCAGAAACCGTTTGAACTCTATGTCTAGACTCAATACGGTGGAACTACTCTGGGTACCTGGTCACTGTGGCATAGAGGGAAATGAAATCTCGGACGCTTTAGCGAAAGAGGGGTCAATCTCCCCTATGCCGGGACCGGAGCCAGCAATTGGGGTATCAGCAGCATTGGCTAAATCTGTTTTCAAAAACTGGGAACAAGTTTCCCATAATGACAGGTGACAGAGCTTAAATGCTGCTCGACACACCAAACTTTTCCTGCCAGAACCCAACATACGTACCGCAAAGTTTATCCTGTCGAAAAGCAGGAGGACTTGCAGGTGTATTGTGGGCATTCTGACAGGCCATAATTCACTAGCTGGGCATATGTTCAGAATAGGAATTACCGAAGATGATACGTGTCCCTCCTGTAATGAGGAAGCGGAATCCACGGAGCATTTCCTATGTGAATGCCCCGCCTATGGACGCATCAGGCATCAGATCTTTGGTGCCGATGTCCTCCAATTGCGACGGGTAGCATCACATCCACTAACGGAAATCCTGCGATACGTTAACGAATCCGGAATATTCCGTTAGACGGGGGAGGCGAGTACAATGGGCCAACACAGCCTGAGTGCTCAGAAGCTGTAGCTTCTCCCTCACCATACACACACACACACACACCGGCGTCCTCATTCCTCGCAATTTTGCCGCGCTTCTTAACCGGTTTCTACCGATATTCCTGTCAGTCCTTGCATTTTAGGGGTTCCTGAAGTAGACGGTTTCGGGTTAGGAGTACTATGGCTGGTACTCGCTATACCCAGTTCGATGACAGTGGATTCCAAGCTAGAAACCAATAATCCGTCTGTCGCCTCGCTCCGGGAGGTCCCTGTGATTGCTTTCACCACAGTAGTGCTACGACTGGTACCAACTGTACTGCCTTTGACAGCTATTGTCTCCTGGCTGGATGCCGGTAGCTCCTCCTCCAATGGTGCGTCTGGCATCACCACCTATTCTTCTTGGTTTTTTTCTGTAATTGAGTCCATATCTTGGTCCCACGAGTAGTCCGGGAAGAATGTCCAGCCTGGCTAACCCGGCCCCCAGGGTAAGGGTTTTATTTAAAACTGAAGGTGCTCAAGGTATTCAGAGTTGGCATACTAAAGATCAAGGTCCCCCCACGCAGGCCTTGACGTATGCTGTTCCGCCTGGGTTTGAGATCCTGTTAGCACCTTCTGCTTCGGCTGATCCCCCCGCCAAGTCCACTTGCTACTAATCAGGCAAACAGATCTTCGTCAGTCCACGCCCGACCCCACTCAGTCTTGCTCCGTCCGAAGACAGTTTCCAGGTTCACCGCAAAGAGGTCGTGTCTGCTTATCCAATCTTAATCTGAAGCATAATCGGATGAAGTCGCCCCAATAGCCATATTCCAACAATTTTTTTTCCTAGTCATATTTGAACAGTTTTCCATCGCTTTCCGCACAGAGAAAATTTGGAGTGAAGCCTCTTTGGTATGAGCCAATGATGTTGTGATAGAGCAGAGAATATCTTTTGGATGTTACTCAGCCACATGATAATAGTAATCGTTGGTGAAACAGGGCATTGAAGTGTGTTGGAGCATTTATTTCAAGACTGTAACGGTACACTAGAGGATTATAGTATTCTATAGGAGACAATGGGGTCAGCATTGCGCTCGCCTGAGGTTGTTACCCTGATTTGACTCAGGTGCTCATTTACAGCTGAGTCGACTGGTATCCGACGTCAAGCCAAGATACAAACTGCACTGCTTCCAGTGAGATTTAAACCGCGATTTTCCAATTGTTATAGATATTCAAAAAAAACTACCCTCCGTCTCTCCAGCCCCGACCCCGTGGGACTATCATTTAGACATTACTTCTCGGAATCTGTTTGCTTTTAGGCACTCATGCTTCTGGACCTTCCTGCCTTCTTTCTTCAGCGACTTCTTCTGTATTCTTATGATTGCAGAGTAAATCCTATGTCCTTTCTCCTTCGGGGCTAACACTCCTGCCCAGTATTTTGTTCAGATTCTTGCTCTACATTGCAAAGCTTGGGCATCATATGCTCTGGATTTTCCATTATGCCACCGCATCTTGGACAAATTGGCGAATACTCCAATCCAAAGCGAAGCTGAATTCAAGTGTTTCCTTCTATGAGAGTTGAGCCTCTGCGCAAAATGGATCGCACCACTCGGGTTAGAAGCAATGGCCGACTGTGTTTCGGCCTGCTAACATTCGCAATATTTTTGAGACATGCATACTCTGAATGTTCCCTAAAGCTCAGTCTGGTATTAGTCATCACCCCAAGGTATTTGATAGCCGGCTTCGAAATTACCGTATGCGCACCGACTTCCACTTTCATAGTATTCTTTTTTCTACGATTCGTTACTAGGTTCTCTCATCTGCTAACGTCATCTCGGCTGTTTCTAGTCAGGACCTTACCGCTCTAATTATCTTCGTCGCGTAGACCTCCACATCCTGAGCGCTTTGCCGTAACAACTACAGTGAACTGCAGTCAGGGCTGCGAAGCCTCTGGGACGGGAAGAACAAACATCCCATTATACATGACATTCCACAGTAGAGATCCAGCATCGAGACTTGAGGTACCCCGATTGCGACGATGTGCTCCTTGCGGCTTGTCTGAAAAATTATGCTCGACCAGACTGGCCAAATATCGAGGAACACCTATGTCCAATTGGCGGAGTTAAATGCATTTTTGGCATCGAGTGTCAACACGGCACAGCAGCTGCTACAACTCAGCGCATTTTTTACCAGATTCATCATTGCATCCACCCTAGAGTGGGCACGCCGAAATCCAAATTTGCAACCTGAAAAGTCATTACTGCTTTCGATGATGGCCAACAATCTGTTGTCTTCTTCATTTCATTCAATAGACGGATCGGGCGGTATAATGCTAGATTTCCAAGCGGCTTGGATATAGCAAGCGGCATCAGCTTCCGCTTTTCCCACTGAGCAGGAAATATTCCTTCTTTTAAGCACATCTCGAACGTGTTGGTGAAAGCCTTCCGTAACTGAAAGCATATGCTTTTGAATATAGTTTTACAGATACTATTTGACGATGACATTCTCGATTGTCCCTTGCTTTTCACAAGTGAGTATTGGTTTCGAATATGTTTAGCTGCTTTTTTCGCGGGACGTCGGCCATGAAATCTGCTCTCTCTCTGAGCCTCCGATGAACAGTTGATGCATCAATTTCTGTCAAAATGGCATCCTTGAGCTCTTTTTAATGTCCGATGAATTTTTGAACCGATCCCGCTAGCAGAATCTCCGCATTAGTCTGTCTTTGGCTGATGTAGTCTTTTTCGTCCTTCCATAACCCTGTTTTCAGGCAGTGACCCGGATTGCCGTCCTGCGAATTAAGCTATCGATAAAACAACGTGAGGAACGCGCTGCCCCGCCGCGCACTAAATGGTGGCGATTTCGTCGCTTTGTGTAAAACAAAACCTTATTAAAATCGTCTCTAAAATGTCTCTCCGTCTGTCTGTCCATCACACGCATTTTTCTCGGAGACGATTTAAACGATTCACAAAAAAATTTGCTGGAAAGGTGCACGCATACAGTAAGTTACAGAATTCAATGTCGAATTTAAGGGGAGATTCCCATCCATGCACGGAGAGTGTAAGTTTTGTTTTCACTAAATATAGTCCTGTGGATTATCAAATGAAAGACCTCGATTGGTACTTTCTGAAGCCGGTCTTAGTTTTGACATTTATTGGAAAGGTGGGAACTGCGAGGGGTCGAAAGTGATCATTTCTCTAACGGACCCATTCTCAGAAACTACACAACCGAAAAATCTGAAAAAAAATCAGGAAGCTGCCTGTTACTATAATTTTGAGTAATTGGTTGCAAAACCTCTCTTAAGTTCATCCTAACAACAAAGAGTTGAGAGAGCTGAGATCCTACTAAGTTTGTTGGAAATCGCACTATTACTAACAAAGTTATAATAGGTCAAAGTTGTCACTTCTTTGCAAATTCTAGACCATGACCCATCGTGGCACACTCAAATTTCGTTATATAAGAAATACACAAAACCTTTCATACCTGAAGCGTCGTGCTTTCGGTTTCCCGACTTGTTTTTAATTAATGCACTTCGAAAACTTACCACTACGAGAAACTATAATCTAACGGTGCTAATACTTTCTTCACATCTGAATTTATTCAACAAAAAATCTGTTGTCAATTCAAATTAAAATAACAGACTTACGCGAGATTAAGTAGGGTGCACTTAACTTGCCGATTTTTTTGCTCAGTACTGTACATCAAATTTCAGAATTTTATCACTATAGGAGTACATTTTGCAGAAATACGGCCCCTAGCATAACTTAAGACACGATATTGAGAAATTTCATCCAAATCTCTCTCCAATTAGCAAAGCTGTATAGTACGTCAAAGTCATTCCTTCGTATGAAGGTGGACCAGTCGTGTACCTAAAAATTTTTGCATAAGACAGATACAAATCCTTTCATACCTAAAGCGTTTATTTTCCAGTTTCCGAATTGTTTCATACTATCTGAAGTGAACATATGGGCCTTGCGTCAAATACCATTTCCAACATATTGGGTACTTTGTTCTGTTTCAGATCATCATTTTCGTACTTTGTTCGGACTTCCTATGCCACATTCTATCGAATTTCTCAGAACGTATACACAATCTTCCCATTTCAAAACATATTTGCGATCAATCTATTCATTATTCATAATAGAATTGCTATTCAATTCGCTGACACCCGTCCCTACCTGCCGTTCAAAGGCCTTCGTGGAAATGCCTCCGTCATGAAAATGTAGAGAATTTCTAACATTTCACTCGGAACAATCCGCGCACACTTTTCCAACCCCGGACAACATACTTTCACTAAATACTGCCTGCACTGCTCAACCCTCAGTAACATTGTCTCCCTTCTGGTTTCATTTTAGGGACATCAAACTCATCTACAACAACAATGGCTGGAGGAACTGCGCCGGGGACACTACTATCGCCGACATCACCTGTTCTGTCCATAGCAAAAAATTTCTGCAACGATAGCATTTCAGCAAGGGGCAATGGAGTTGCATCGAATAGCGGCCATTCGATTGGTGTAAATAATGGTGTAAATGCCAGAACACCGGACATTATTCAGCATGATGCAAGCTCGGGGGGTCATTATACGGCCTGTAGCCTGCAGCAACAACATCAACAACAGCTGCCATGCGTGGACAACAACAATTCTAGTCAAGTGGCTGTTCCAGGCCCGATTTTCGCTAAACCAAAGACTTCTTTTACTGGCGTTGGGACCGGCAGCGGCAGCGAGGGCAGTAAGTGCACTAATGGTGGAAAGGCAACAACAACAGCAACAACTCGTGGCAGTGGAACTTGTTTGACAACATCGCAACAAAACGAATCGTCGAGGCCGACATTCAGCGGCCGACAAAGCCAGAGCCAGAGCCAGCAGCAATCCGATTCCGTGGTCTCGCAAGTCTCGTCTTCGAGCTCGATTCCGTCTCAGTTACATTCCAGACTCGATGTTGAGCGTTCCGCCGGGGAGTCGTCGTCGCAGTCGCTATCGCCACCCCAACCGCAGTCGGAACCATGTAATTTCGCCGCGACCGGGACTCCGTCGTTTATCAAAAATCCATACGTGAATAAATCCACCAATAAGTTCAGCAAATACAAGAGTTCTAGTGTGAAATCGAGCGCGAATGCGAATAGTGTGCCGCCGAACGGGATTAACAATAGTGCGAAGAGTAGTAGCCCAAGCAGTGTTACCAGCGCCAGCACCAGTGGTAGCAGCAGAAAGATGGTCGCCGCCCAGGAGTTGAGCGACACCAACGACACCTTCGATGACTTCGATCCTTCCGAGGAGCTGCAGTACGGTCCAGGAATTGTATCCAAACTTCGTTGCCGCTACTTGAGCTTAGCATTGAGGCAATCCGCCGGTAAGCAGCGGCCAGCTCTAGATAATCTCAGGAGGGCCACAAGTTTGAATAACTTGCTGGACGACGATGATCGCGGCAGCAACAGCAGCTGCACCACGGCCACGGATCACACAGCCTCTTCTGCACATGTCTCGGACCGGCCTAATTCCGAAAATATGGGCAAATCGCCTGACGAGTTTGTTGCAACTTTCCAAAAGAATCTGAAGGTATCGGACAAGCAGCGATCATGGCACACGAAACGTGGGAATGATTCATTGAAACGCGCCCGATCCGTCGAGGCATTGCTGGTTTATGGCGACAAAGCCTGGGAGAACGACGGGTCCACCGTCACCTCGAACGGGATTCCGGTTCAGATGCGCTACAGCTACATGCAACCCGTGGAGCCTGCAAAATCAGACATTTCCTCGATCGGCTCGTCCACTGAAGTCACCATCGAGGACAAGATCATTAGTGTTCGCGAGCGAAGCGCTCTGAACGAGAAGCCACCCAAGAAAATATCACCGTTTATGGATGAAACCGAACGCCCACCGCCTGATGTGGTTAAGCAGACACTCAAAATCTTCGAAGCTAGTGCGAACAGACGTGGACGCGGTCTCTCTCGGAATAACAATTGCAACGGCGAGGTGGCTACCAAAGTGCGTAACTACAAGTCAATTATCTCGCAGGAGAAGCCTCCCATTATCTTCCCGAAGCCACCATTGAGCCCCAAGAAGAATTTCCGTAAGCCTAGCACTCCGCCAGGCAGCCTGGATATAGTACCGGTGAAGAGGATCAGCAACAACCAGCAGCAAACTACTGTAAATAACAGTTTTTGCAACAATGCTAACAACAAAAAATCACCCACATCTGGACAACTTGGCAGTCCAACTTCCAGCATTTCGAAGAAATTCGCCTCTGAATTGGACGCAGCCCCGATCGTTGACTCACAGCCATCGGTCACAGCTATTGGAACAACTGCTGAACCGAAAATTGGTTCGCCACCCATCCCGTCTGCTCGCACCAACATTCCCTTTAGACACAGCTCCAAAAACGAAAGTACCCCTATTCGGAGTAACTCAAATGGTGACGGCAGCCAGAGCCCACAAACACCGGACATTATTCCGCGCAAAATTTTCGAGTCCGGCCCGAATTTCGGTGCTGTTGATTCACCCGTTACACAGCTCACCAAGCAAATAGAACGTTTGAAGATCGAGTCACCAATGGTTCCCCAACCGGCTCCAGAGACACCCATGTCACCCACAGTGGGCGGTTTGTCGCCGATCGCTAAATTGCCGCAGAAGTCGAAACCGAGCTCAGAATCGGAGGAAGATGACGATGACCTGGACGGCGAGACGCCAACCAAACGCATTTCCAAGTCAGCACTCGAGAACATTTCCAAAGCAGGAACAACACAACAATTCAACTTCAGCAGTGTCAATAAGTCGTCACATATTGGTAGCAAATCGCCGTTACCAACAGCGGTAACGCCAGCCGTTAATGGCAGTAGCAATGCTACAACAACGGCATCCGCTCATCTAGCAACAATCACGGCCGCGGCCAGTGCAAAGCAAGTTGGGGTTATCCGACCGTTGATTGCTGAACCAAAACAACAACAGCAACAGCAGCCAGATAGCAGCAAGCTGAAGCAGAGTTCCCCGAATGCAACCCCTGCAACACCCGATTTCACCTCCCACACAGACGAAATCGCAACCGCAAAAGCTCGTGATAATTTAGTCATATCGAATTTAAGTCAACAACAACAGCAGCAGCAGCAACAAGTGCAACAATCCCCGGATAACATAACAAACAATCTTAGCAGTAAAACCAATAATAGTTTTAGTAACAATAACAGTAATAGTAGCATCAAGACGAGCATCGACGCGGACCCTGTACCGGCGCCATCGACAGTCTTGCAACCGCCACGACCAACCCTAACGTCACGTGAAATCGAAAAGAACTTGATCAATACGAAGAAGAATGAGGAGGCCAACTTGCTGGAGGCGGCCAATAATAGTGATAATGGTGTTAAGTGGCAATTCGCAAAGAAGAAGCCCAGAAGTGCTGGTGCAGCACAACAACAACAACAGGCAACACAGAATACAATGATATTCAATTTTAAGGATCGCAAGGAGGTGCCGGATTATATTGAAAATGATGGATTATTATTTAGGAGGAAGCGAGAATTACCAAAGGTAATGTATCTTTCATGGTTCACAGGTGTTAATATCGGAAATCGGGGTCGGAAAATCTTGAGATCTTTTTCTAGTAAGACTTCCAGGAGTTCATAGTTCAAGTTAAAGGATCTTGATAATGTTTTTGCACTCCTTAGGTCGTCTATTAATTTTTCTGTGAACTTTTAAAGGAATTTTTCAAATAGAATCTATATAACCTATAACCGTCGGGAACTTTAGTATATTTCCTACTTCAAATCTTTCAACTTTGCATCTGGTATTAAGTGTTCTCCCAAATGACCTGCTTTGCCGAAGTGCCGGACACTCTTCCAGGAGAGGTTCCATAGAGGTTTCATTACACTCCGCACAAAACCTGCAGGCAGTGTCCGTAGGTATCCCTAGCTTCCCTAGGTGGTAGTTTAGCCCACAGTGATCAGTGAGAATTCCCACTATGATTCGGAAATTCTTTTTTGGGAGGTTTAAGCAATCCTTTGTACGTATGGGTTCATCCCATACGCCACCTCTCTTTATTTCCTTACATATACCCGTACCCTGTGCTTGCCCTTCTCACTTGTATGAAGAATTGTTTGACAGTTTGTTTGAACTCCTTACCCACTGACCTAATCATTCTAGCCTTCCAATTGGTTCCAGCAACCCTTCCTATTCTTCCCTTCTACTTTCTTCCTTTATGAACACTTGCTCTGCCCTGAATTTCAATACCACCAACAACTTCTTGGTCCGCAGTCTCGATTTCTTCCTTTCTAACCTCCCCGAGCATCACCTCTCTTTATTTCCTTGCACATCCCCGTATGTCAAAAATGACGCTCACCACCTCACGGTTGAATTTGAAGCGGAGCTCCCTCGTTCAAAACCCAAAACCAAGCGTAAATCTACTAAGTTCAACTTCCGTAAAGCCAATTTTGACGGTCTAGACTCAGCTTTAGTGTCTTTCAATTGGGTACATATATTGAGCAACTCAACGTGTGATCAAGTTCTAAAAACCTTTAACAATATCTTTTCCGATCTCCTCTCCTGTTATGTCCCTTCTTCCGCTCCTTGCCTACGTTCGTATCCAACTTGGTTCACAACGGAAATTTTTATTAACATTCGCCTAAAACATACACTGCGGGAGAAGTTTCGAGCTTCTAAACATGACGGCGACCTTGCTCACTTTAAGGCTATACGTTCTACTGTGAAGCCAATGGTCAGAAAAGCACTTTAAAGATACTTATTGAGCATCGAAGCCGCCCTTGCCCGCGGTAACTTAACTGGTCATTCCTCTCCTTACGCCTTCCTTGATTGAGTTCCTCATTGGTAATCTTGACCCCAACGTCGGACCTGGCCCCGATGCGCTTCCTAACCTCTTCCTTCTTAACTGTAGAAAACTCGTTTCCCTCCCTCTAAGTATAATTTACAACAAATGTCTAGATGAATGCTACGTTCCCCATCTCTGGAAAGAGACCCTTATCATTCCTATCCTCAAGAGCGGAGACCCTTCTCTTACTGTGGACTACCCCTCCATCTCTCTTCTCTCCTCTTACCCCAAAATCCTGGAAAGATACGTCAACGACTGGTTGTAGGCGCACTTTGGTCAACTCGTTGTTAAAGAGCAGCATGGTTTCGTAAAACATAGATCTACTACTTCAAACCTTGTGGTGTCTACCAACTTCGTTGCTAAATGCGTTAATTCACGACAAGAGGTACTAATTTCTCCAAAGCCTTTGATACCGTTGACCATAACATTCTCCTCTTTAAACTTTCATTACTAGACTTCTTTCCCTCAGTCACCTCCTGGCTTTCCTGCTATCTCTCATACCATTCCTGCAAAGTTTCTTTTCACGGTTATTCATCTCGTTCCTTCTTTCCTGCCTCTGGTGTTCCCTAAGGCTCTATACTTGGCCACCTACTCTTCCTGTTTTTTATCAATGACCTCGCCTCCATCCTCACCTGCCCGTATTTGTTTTACGCAAACGACCTTAAATTCTTTGCCTCTGTTTCATCTCCGCTGGACTGTGCTCTCTTACAGTCCAATCTTGAAGTTGTACAACGCAAATTCACCCGGACCCTCTTTTAGAAAAACCTTCCATGGGTTGATTATCCGTCACGACTCCGCACCCTCAATCTCCCCACCCTAGAGCAACGCCGTATTTTCCTTGATATGTGTGTTCTTGTCAAACTCTGCAATTGTCTGATGGACTTCTCCGCCAACTCGGATATTACTTTCCGTATCGGCTCGTCTCATAACACACGTAGTGCGGACATTTTTGCTGTACCGTTCGCGGAGATCGAGAATCCCTGGTTTTAAGCGTAAAATAAGCCATTCACTTGCTCCTCCCTCTGAGGACAATATGTAATAAGTAATTTGTTTTCTGTATATTTTCCTTATTAAATAAATGGAGACTGCTCCATTCCTAATAAGCCCGCTCAGTATAGTTCCCTCAACCGTTCCTCTTCATTTTTAATGTCATAGCCATGAAACCGTTTCCGATTCCACAGAAGGGTTCTGGCCCGTGTAAAGGCGTCCCTGCCCCCTTCTTGGCTAGTCCGTCCGCTGCTTCGTTGCCTTCCAACCCAGCATGACCTGGAACCCAAGTGAAACTTCGTTGTCATGTTATCCCTTGGTATCAGTAATTCGGGATACCGCCTAGAAAGAATATCAATCTTCCTTCGGTTTAGGCAGCTCCTCGCCTCACTGATACTCCCGACCATCCTGAAGATTGCCCTCCTTGCCTGCATCTGTATGTGCAGATGAAGAGGGGTTTATCCCAGAAGGATCTCCAGGGATGCCGTTGGGCATGTTCTCATTGCCCCACTGATACACACGCAAGCCAGTCTTTGAAGTTTGTGTAATTCCCTGGCTTGTGTCCTGAGTTCGGTTCTTTCTGCACAGATTACCGTCCCATAGGTAATCATTGGCTTTACTATTGCAGTATATCTCCAAAATAGTATCTTCGGGCTGCAACCCAATTTTTTTCCTGCTATGGATCTACAAGTCATCAGAGCCCTCGTGACTTTCCGACAAATGTTTATGTGTCTTCCAGAGTAATTTTTCATCATCATCAAGGGCGCATCAACCGGTATCCGGTCTAGGCGTGCCTTAATAAGGAACTCCAGACACCCCGGCAGGGTCTGCCTCGTCTTTTTCTACCATAGATATTGACCTTATAGACTTTCCGGGCTGGATCGTCCTCGTCCATACGGATTAAGTGACCCGCCTACCGTAACCTATTGAGCCGGATTTTATCCACAACCAGACGGTCATGGTATCGCTCATAGATTTCATCGTTATGTAGGCTACGGAATTGTCCATCCTTTTGTAGGGGGCCAAAAATTCTTCGGAGGATTCTTCTTTCGAACGCGGCCAAGAGTTCGCAATTTTTTCTTTTTGCTAGGAACCTAGGTCTCCAATCCTGGCAAGATCATAGTCCTGTACAGTAAGAGTTTTGACTCTATAGTGAGTCGTTTGGAGCGAAACAGTTTTTGTAAGCTGAAATAGGCTCTGTTGGCTGACAACAACCGTGCGTGGATTTCATCGTAATAGCTGTTATCCGTTGTGATTTTCGACCCTAGATAGAAGAAATTTTCAACGGTCTCAAAGTTGTAGTCCCCTATCTTTATTCTTCCCGTTTGACCAGTGCGAATCGATGTTGTTGGTTGGTTGTTTTTTTGGTGCTGACATTACCACCATGTACTTCGTCTTACCTTCATTGATGTGCAGCCCAAGATCTCACGCCGCCTGCTCGATCTTGATGAAGGTAGATTATACATCTCGGGTTGTTGTTCCCATAATGTCAATATCGTCAGCATAGGCCAGTAGTTGGGTGAACTTGCTGCCTCTCGCATTTACGTCTGCATCGCGAATCAATTTCTTCAGGTCCAGGTTGAAGAGGACGCATGGTAGGGCATCCCCTTGTCTTAGACCATTGTTGATGTTGAATGGTCTTGAGAGTGATCCTACTGCTTTCATCTGGCCTCGCACAGTGAGCAGGGTCAGCCTAGTCAGTCTTATCAATTTCGTCGGGATACCGAATTATCTTATGGCCGTGTACAGTTTTACCCTGGCTATGCTCTCATAGGCGGCCTTAAAGTCGATAAGGAGGTGGTGCAACTGATGGCCATATTCCAACAGTTTTTCCATCGCTTGCGGCAGAGAGAAAATCTAATGTGTTGCTGATTTGCCTGGAGTGAAGCCTCTTTGGTATGAGCCAATGACTTTCTGGGCGTATGGGGCTATCCGGCCTAGCAAGATAGCGGAGAATATCTTATGGATGGTACTCAGCAATGTGACACCTCTATAATTGCTGCACTGTGTGATATCTCCCTTTATGTATGAGACAGATAATGCCTCTTTCCCAATCGTTAGGCATTGTTTCGCTGTTCCATATCTTGAGCACAAGTTGATGAACCACTTGGTGTAACTGGTCGCCTCCATATTTACTTAAAACGGCTGTAATTCCATCGGCTCCTGGAGATTTATGATTTTTAAGCCGATGAATTGCACCGACTGTTTCTCCTATACTTGGTGGTGGCAGTATTTCTCCGTCGTCTTCAGTTGGTGGAACCTCCAACTCGCCGAAGCTCTGGTTGTTCAGTAGTTCATCAAAGTACTCAATCCATGGCTCCAATATGCCCATTCTGTCGGAAATCAGATTTCCCTCTTTGTCTCGGCAAGATGAGCATCGAGGTGTATAAGGCTTCATCCTGCTGACTTGTTGGTAAAACTTCCGCGCCTGGTGCGGCTGCTCCCGGTACTTTTCTAGTTCACAAACTTGTTGGCTTCCTTTTTGCGCCTGTAAAGTCGCTTCTCCACGCAAACCAGGTACTTCCAACAACCATTTCGTGCGATACTGCTAGCTGGATAATGTGCCGTCCGTTACTATTGATATCCCTATGTAAGCTATGGGAGCCGTACTTCTCGACTGTTGAAATGTCCAAGTATGATCTTGATATCATACTTGGGACATGCTTCGGGAGTTCACTCAACTGCCCCGTAGAAGGTATCCTTCTCCGACTCTGCAGTCTCCTCTGTAGGGGCGTGAACGTTTATGAGGCTTATATTTCTAAACTTACCTCGCAAACGCAGAGTGCATAGCCTTTCGCTTGTATTTTCAAAGCCGATAACAACAGGTTTCATTTTTTGGCTGACTAAGAAACCTACTCCAAGCACATGGTTTACTGGATGGCCGGTATATTATATGGTGTAGTGGCTCTTCTTCATGAAACCGGTCCCTGTCCATCGCATCTCTTACAACTCTGTTACATCAGCCTTATATTGGGACAGGGTATCGTTCCATGAGAAATCCTCCTGTTCGAGGCTCCTTTCGTGGTTTCGTAACATCGGTTTTCCGTGTGGGGTTGTCAGCCCTACCCAACCCCCAACTTGAAAGACCAGTTGGTACATTTTGTCCCGTTTTTAAACGCGGGAGACTCGCCTTCATCCTTTTCCGGCTGCAGCTTTTCGTTAAAAGCTCCCAGCGAGCACTACGTGGAAGTGGAGATAGGATTTGGTAGTAGAGCTGTTGGTGTTGACTCAGGTTTTATGCTCCATCGTGGGTACCAATCCACGTTTCGCCCTGGGACCTATACTACCCTTTGACCGCCTTTGGCCGGATATTTTCAGTTGGTTTACATGGGGGCTCACGATTATTTCTATAGCTGATCCCTATATCATAAGAAGGAAGTAGAGGCTCTCCTTTCAACTATGGAACTTATTACTCAATCGAACTAAAGATTTCAGATGAACTTCTCAACTGTTAGTACGAACGCCTGCACTCAATGCCAATCGGATTTGCGTTCGTTTTATATGTTGGAGTTTGCATCAAATCAGTCCATCTTCGAAGAACTTCATGGTATTCTACGAACCTCATGAACAGTCATGGTTTTTGACATCTTACTAGGCCTTTTCAGAATATTAAGCTATTTAAGATTTCAAAGTTCTGTTAGCTGTAGCTGAAACGTTCATACTGTCTTGTTTTGGGTTAGTTACTTTTTCCAGATAACGTCGGTTCCCTAAGGTTTATTCATTTGCTTGATCTTTTGGTTAGAAAACTGGCAGCAGGTAACTACAACTACAATATATAGATTATGTTAAGTGGCCTAGTCAGCAGTTAAGTATTTTTTTAGGTAGCATAACATCAGGGGAACTCAAAGTGTCTTTGTCGTAGATCTCCTAAGTGACCTTAGCACATCGTATTTTACTCAGCCCTATATGTCTGTATATCTATTGTAATTATGACTTGCATTTGTCAGCACCCGTTTGATGGAATGATTTGAAGGTGATTCACTCTACTCAGAATTTTATTGCTTCATTTTAAAAATTTCTTTGAATTTCTTAGTGTAGATTTCCTATTTATTCACTATCAAAAATTCAGGATTTGTGGCTGTTTAGGTATTTCTCAACAACATCTCGTGAACTTATACATATATAAAACTTTATCAGAGTTTATTTTTGCAATACATATTAGTTTGCAACACTTCAAACGATATTACTAATTGTCGATAAGCTTATCAATGCAAGGGGAAAAAATTGTATTTCCCCCAATCGAACAATGTCGTGATATCGTATTATTCGATAAGGTCTAAAAACCAACTGGAATTCACAAAGATTTGCGATGTCTAACTGCGGCTAGTTCAGAAGCATTTCGTATTCCAAAAGATATCTTTCTTGAGATGAATTTAAAAATAAGTCGCATTCTGGGTAAAAGGGGGAATTTTACTCGTAAAAACATTGCTTGCCTAATCAGTCGTAATTTATATTTATTGATCGAAATCAACTACGATTCAAATGCGGCGTCTATGGCCAATAACTGATATTGTGTGCTACTTAGAGTGTTGTTTGTGGAAAAATGAAAAGCTCCCGCTCAAAAAAACAAAACAAAGGCGATTGTATGGAGTTTATCGTTCTTCCTGTTTCCAAGTTGCGAAAGTGACAATTTCAAATCAGTCTACGATATTGAAGTGGAGCTATCTTTCCGAAGCTGGAACTTCCGCATGTGACCATATGTTGGATTTTATCGTCTAACATTGAGTTTGCTATGAATGAATATTGGTACTGGTTGATATTGAAGAGGAAGCTGGATCTGAATCATGTTATCATAGGATAAAACACAGAATGGGTCCATGGAGGTGGTCTCTCTCTGGTTATCAATTATAAAACTCTCATAAGTAATTTTGGTGTTCTTTGTGACCCATTTGGTCCAGTTCCTGAGAAGTTGTATTGAAGCATGTTGGAAACCCGAAACTAGGCGTTTCAGGTATGAAAGATTTGGTTGATTTTTTATGTAAAGATATTTAGGTAGACGGTGCTACCATTTATAAGTAGCTCTTAGTGTACATACGTTGATACGATGATATTTCATTTTTTAGGGAGTTGTAATTTAACGCGAAAGGGGTAAAGTTTACTTACTAAAACTTTGTTAATAATAATAGCATTTCCACCAAACTTATGGATATATATAGAATGCACTCAAGGGCGGTTCTCAAATTTTCAAAATATAACATCAGCTGGTCTTAGTTTTGACATTTGTTGGAAAGTTGGGGAGGCGAAAGTGGTCATTTATTTCACGGGGCCATTTTCAGAAACTGGTCAACTGAAAATCTAAAAAAAATCAAGAGGTTGCCACTATATGGTGACTAGGCTCCGAAATACCTTCCATGCCGATATCCCTTCAAATAAAGTTAGTAATAGTATATTACTATAATTTTCAGTAATTGGCTACAGAACCCCTTAGGTTCATCCAGCAATGTAGGCTATAACATGGAGCTTGATCTTACCAAATTTGGTGGAAATTGCAATATTACTAACAAAGTTATAATATGTCAAAGTTGTCACTTCTTGGGGAATTCAAGATTTGAAATGTCAAAATCATCCGAAAGTGAATATACAATAATATGTGCTTATATATTACTCATATATATGTATATATATATTGCTCATCCTCCACTTCCACATTGCCGACATTTGGAGCAGTTCCACAAGTCAGCGCAACTGAAGTCGAGGAGGCAATAAAACAAATGAAATCGGGGAAAGCAACAGGACCTGACGACATCGCATCTGAGCTCTGGAAAGCGAAGAGCGGGGACCCAACACTGTGGCTCAGTGAATTCTTTAATCGGATTATTCAGGAAGGTAGAACACCATCTGACTGGCAAGAAAGTACCACAGTTCCAATATGGAAAAAGAAAGGTAGTCCAGCAGAATGTTCAAATTACTGTCCGATCCGGTTACTTTCCCAGACCATGAAGATTTTTGAACGCATTCTTGACAACCGTATTCGCGAAATCGTTGAAATAACCGTGAATCAAGCCGGATTTGTCAAGAACTGCGGAACTACTGACGCAATACACGCTGCGCGGCTACTCATGGAGAAACACTGTGAGAAGCATCGCCCTCTTTACATTGCCTTTCTGGATCTAGAGAAAGCTTTTGATCGTGTACCACACGAACTTATCTGGTATACTTTACGACAACACTTCGTGCCAGAAGAACTCGTGCGCTGGGTTCAATTGCTCTACCACAATCCTAAAAGTAAAGTTCGAAGTATGGCGGGTGTATCAAAACCGCTTCGTGCCTCTGTTGGAGTTCATCAAGGAAGTGCCCTCTCACCACTCCTCTTTGTCCTTGTTATGGACACCGTCACACGGGATATCCAACGTCCAGCGCCCTACACACTGCTTTATGCAGATGATGTTTTCCTAGCATCTGATAGCAAAAATGATCTCGAGCAACTTGTTCAAAAATGGAATGATCGCCTCATGCAACACGGTCTCAGATTGAATTTAAACAAAACTGAATTTTTGACGACCGATCCCCATGAAACAGGAACAATCACTGTCAGCGGCAGTGATCTGCCCAGAACTGGGCGATTTAAATACCTCGGGTCAACACTATCAGCCAATGGAGAACTGCGTTATGAAATTGCTTCACGCATTAACGCAACCTGGATGAAGTGGGGTTCCACAACTGTTCTTTGTGATCGACGTATCAACGAACGTCTCAAATCTAAAATTTACCGCAATGTCGTCCGTCCAGTCGCTTTCTATGGTTCTGAGTGTTGGGCGACTATAAAAGACAATGAACGCCGTCTTGCGGTAATGGAGACGAAGATGCTACATTGGACTAGTAGCGTCACACGTTTAGATCACATCCGAAATGAGGATATCCGCGATCGTTATGGGTTTGCACCGATTGTGGAAAAGTTGCGAGAGAGGTGTCTTCGATGGTATGGTCACGCAATTCGTGCAAACGAGAATTCACTTGCCAAGATTGGTCTGAACATCGAAGGCGATGGTAAACGACCAAAAGGCAGACCTTAACAACGGTGGCTTGATACGGGGATTTGAAAGCCTCGAGATTGCACCCAGATCAGGCATTCGATAGAGCCAAATGGCGAAACCGATCACGACGAGCCGACCCCGCTTGTGAACGGGACAAAGGCTGAACAAAAAGAAGAAGAAGACCATGATATATAGCTCGTAGTGAATATATATTGCATATATCCAATATTCAATTCGACGTTGTACTAACAATTTTTCTCGTGGGGAGTAGTAATTTCCCGCGAAAGGGAGAGATTTGACCTACTACAAATATGTTAGTAATTGTAGGATTTCCACCAAACTTTCCAGAATGATGTATCCTATTAAAGTCTATTTTGTTACATGTCTAGGATGAAGGTAAGAGTACTTCACCGTAAATTTTCAAAATATAGTAATACACTATTATTACCTTTATTTGGGCAGGTATAGTAACGGGGAGTATTTTGAGATCTAGATACGGTTTGTGCGGGCCACGATGATTTCTTCAGATATTTCAGTTGGGTAGTTTCTGTGCACAGTTCTTTGGAAAAATTGCTCCCTTTCAAATCACCACCCTCCTTCCCAATGTAAAAACTAATATCTACTCCCAGCATCCTCAACAAAAAAATCAGTTCGGCCTGGTGTAGGTTTGAACTTACGATGGATTCCACTTCAATATAATTCGCACTCATGTCGTGTTTGCGATTATATATAAATGGAGCAATTATCACCTGTCGCCACTTTCGGTCACGCTGCTTCCAGGACAGAGGTGAGACAGCGTCTGATTAATTGCCTCTGCCCTGAACGAAACCGTCAGTCAAGATTTTTTCTTTTCTTTTTGAACTTGACTATTTAACCAGCAGAGGAGCCCATGGACCCTCAACAGAGGAAGTAAGTTGCTTCCTAAGTGGTCCGGTACGCCATCAAGTAGATGCGGACTAAGGACTCCCAGCAACCTCAACAAAAAAAAACTAATATCTGCTTCAAAAAGGACTAATCGAGACCTTTCATTTGATACCCCACATGGCTATATTCATAGAAAAAAAAAATGTACAACCTCCATATGAGAGGAGGAGAGAGGATGACATGTACATAGTTAGGAAATACAGCAACAGCAGGAAACTATTGATTTGAGTAAAGAATCATTGTGTTATTCGTATGTTTTTTAAAGACTGTTATTTTTCTAAAGAACAAATGTATCAATGCTATACATTGTTTGTTCAATAACCTCCTTTCGTCTCATTTGAAGGTCACTCCATTCAAGGAAGCCCATCGGCGCGAGGTCAGGCAAGTATGCTGGGTGAAGCAGCACATCCCATCCATGTTTCAATAATTTTGAACAAGCCAGGTCACCAAAGGTGTGCCTGGTCTCGCATTGTCGTGGTGGATGGAGCACAACTCCTTTACGATTGATGAGCTCTGAGCACTTTTAGATGAGATATCCGTTCAACCACCCAATAGCCATCAATAGTTTTCCGAATTCATAGTTCGATTGGTTGATAGACGATCAAAAAAATTACACCCTTCAAATTCCATCACACTGATAGCATAAGCTTCCTTTGATGATGTTCTGCTTTTGAATGGATCTATGGCGAAGATGCACAGGGTGAACTTCCATTTTCAATATGTTTTAAAATCTCTTAAATTCAACCAAACCTCTCAAACTTTTGTAAAGAATGTAACTTAAACCGTCAACTGTCAAAAAAGCACATGAGTACTGGAGCAACGGTCCTTCCCTTCTTTAAAAAACATACAATGAAGGGGGGACCGTTGCTTCACCACCCAGCTTCGTGATGCACTCAATATACCTATTTGGCCATAAGAGGCAGACACATTTTGAATGAATATCTTCCTCTAGAATTCTCCATTTTACAAAATTGTGAGAAGGCATTGGCTGCTGCGCGCTGTGCCGCCCACGACTTCTCCTTGACAATTGCAGCTTAACTACACTAAACTAAACTTAGACCGTGTGTTTTCACTACTTTGCTATAGTAGATTCCGTCCTTTTTCATTCGGGCGTACTGTGAATTTTAAATGTGCCAAAGCGAATTGTGCAAATTTGGGGTATTTGGAGGTCCCGCCAACTGAAGATGACGGACAGATACTGCCACCACCAAGTTTAGGAGAAACAGTCCGTGCAATTCATCGGCTAAAAAGTCGTAAGTCGCCAGGAGCCGATGGAATTACAGCCGAATTGGTTAAATATGGAGGCGACCAGTTACACCAAGTGGTTCATCAACTTGTGCTCAAGGTATGGGACAGCGAATCAATGCCTGACGATTGGCAACGAGGCATTATCTGTCTCATACATAAAAAGGGAGATATCACACAGTGCCGCAATTATACAGGTACCACGTTGCTGAGTACCATCTATAAGATATTCTCGAAACGTCTCACCAAAGACAATGATCTTGTCAGTCCTCATGTATTCCTCGTTGACTTTCGAACTTTTGGCCGCGTTCGAGAGAAGAATCCTCTGAAGAATTTTTGGTCCCTAACATGAGGACGGACGATTCCGTAGCCTACATAACGACAGAATCTATGAGCGATACCATGACCGTCAAGTTGTGGATAAAATCCGACTTAATAGGTTACGGTGTACGGATCACTTAATCCATATGGATGAGGATGATCCCACCCGGAAAGTCTATAAGGGCAATATCTATGGTAAAAAGAAAAGATGAGGTAGACCCTGCCTAAGATGGAGTGATGGCGTAGGTCAGGACGCCAGACAGCTTTTAGAGATATCGAATTGATGGACCTCGGTGCAAAAACGGGATGTCTGAAATTCCTTATTAAGGCAGGCCTGGACCGGGTACCGGTTGTTGAGCCGTTGATGATGATGATGATGATGAACGCAAAGCTGATCACATTGCTTCACATTGGTCTTGATTGAAGTGGTCTAACCTCTAGAACCTCCAAGTGATGGCACCGGGAAGTGCTGTATTCACATTGACTTGCTGACGTGGTTCTAGCCACGAAGCATGACCAGAAGTTATCTGGTGCCATGGGGATCAGTATAGCCCTCCGAAGGCATATGTCTAATGATAACTCCCCCAGGGGATACGTTTTCAGCCCAATTATTTGCGATTAGCTCCTTGTAGGAGTTTCATAGGGGTTGTGATTACATCCATTTTGGGGACAGAAATCTTCAGACCTCAAGCGTGGAGTTGCATTTAGAACTCGGTTGTCATACTCCTTAGTTCGATGGATATTTAGGAAGGTCTGGCATCAGAATGAATGCTGAGCCACAGTATAGACGACTGATATCGTTTTTGCTTATCACAGTGAGGTTCTGATTATGGTCACAAAATCAATCCGTGTCTCGCGAGAACTCACGTAAAACCACTAGGGATTGGCCACCTTGAAACTGCTCGTCATGGTAGGTAAAGAGTCGTGATGCGATGTACGCTAGCGAAATCGTAGTTATTTGTGCCAGCTTTCGCATCCTGACCAGCGTAATAATAAACACTCTTTTGTGACGATGGATACCACGCTACACTTCCCGGATTTGTCGTGATACTGAGGATTGAGCGTATCGCAGTCGTCCCTACTCGCAGTGGCAATAAGTATTTTCATTACCCTACGCTCGCTGATCATATGGCACCCCGCCACCCCATAACTTCACTTGCGTTAAAGAAAGAGCTAAAGGACCAAGAAGACAGTTCTCCACTACCGAAGCTACTCAATTTCCCATCCGCCCCGATAGGAATGTGCCAACAGACCAAAGTGCTATAAGACTCATTAGCCCACGTAACCAATTAATTATAAATCCCAGATTTACCTCGATTAGAAGATAATGCAAGAGAAACGACATCGTCAATACAAAAGAAAACCGTGCAGACAGCCACAGTGGCAACCAGCTCCCAGTAACACTCCGCCTCTTCCACTTTCTGATCTTCAGACGATGATTGATGGCCACAATAAAAATTATCGCACCTTTGAAATGACAATGGGCACTTCCTCTAAATCCATTTAAATGAATAAATTAATAATGAATAGTTCCCATCAGCATCCATTAATGTTATTAGATGGATTTACAGCTCGCATTGAAGCCATCTTCATTCAAATTCAACACTTTCACTGCATGTAGCGGAGCCGATTTGAATACGAAATCAATCGTCAACTGAAAATGGAAAATCATGTTAAGTAGCATTTTCTTCAACGGAAACAGAATCAGGGGAAGGAAACCCGGCTTGGCTTATCATAAATAAAAGTATTACGCCCGAAGGTTACGTACGTAGCTCCATGGATTAATAGAGACATTCGTATTAATGGACGATATCAGCCCCCTGAATACGCGAGCAAGAATGTCATCCGTTAAATGCTTGGAAATGTGTTCAAACCACCAGCAAACATGAGTGTCAGGCGATTGAAATTCCAATGTCGATTTGAATTTGTCGCGTTTGAATTTGAAATTAATTCGTTTTGAAAACATTAAAGATGAGATTGTTATATAAGTTGCAGAGACAAAAGTGAATGTTGGAGAGATGAGGTGTGTTTTGCAAACAAATGGTTAGGGAGGCAATGTCATGTTGTAACGGACAAACATTTCAAAGTAGATTAAATTTAAATAATGTTTTGTAAGCCCATGCAAGCTGGCAAAAAATGTGTTTTGTAAACAAAAATCTCACACAAACGAGGGGGTTCATGAAATGTTTTTGATAAAACCTGGAATTTTGTATTCAGAAAAATATTTCCATCATTAATCACTTCGGTTTCATACCGTTTATATCACCACCAGGGCCTCCCATTTGAAATTTTTACCTCAGTGTATCTACTCAATCAAAAATCTCCTAAAAAAGATAAATTGCCATCAAAGTCAGCCTCATAGGCTTTTAATCGCGGTAATTATCCCTGCAAGTCGTGGTGGAAAAAATTGGAAAGGCGACTCCCAACTCTCAAAATATACCAACTTTCAATAACATTTTGCTTTAATTAATGATAGTTTGAACTATTTTGATTTCAATCGATTTGAACAAAAATTCCGCAATAACTTACCTCAAGTTTAATGAATCGAAAACAACCTTTTATTTCCTACAATTAATCAGGTCCTTGCTCAATGCCTTATGTAATTTTGAAGGAAATTTACTCCCATAGATAACAAGAAACGTTACCTTCACTCGGAGTCTTGATTGAAATTTAATGAATCATTGAAAATCAATGACATTTTTTGGGGGTTTTTTGGATATATTTGGACATGGCAATGTCTGTATTATCTGATAGATATCCAACAATTAATTCTATCTTTTTGCCTGGAACTTTCTTGTAGTCGTCAATTTAGTTGATATAAAATTTATTAGATCATTTATCATTTGATTCATGTCTTACGGATACACATATTGTGTTTACCGTGACTGCATGTCGAACTTGGTGATTCAATCTTCAGTGAATGAACACTTTTATCTATGGATTGCAAATGCGATCCCGAGGAAAAACCAATTGTAAACAGCTGTCCTAAGGATTCGATCAGGAGATCAAAATATATTTGGTTCAGTTCAAAAATCAAAGCCATGAAAAAAGAGATGAAATACGGCGTCATAACTGGCATGAATGACTTGTGGGCGTGGATAGCCGGAAATTAGATAGTCAATTCAGCTGCAAATAGTTGCGCAAGTCATGCAAAAATAAAGATTAGTGACTCCATAAAATCATGCAAAATTCGATATAAACATATGTCTAAGCTTTGAATATACGATTGTGACTAGATTTTCAGTTGATAATACCTCTATCTTGTGATGTTTGTAATTTGACGTACTGCGTAGCTGTCATTTATTCATGGAGCAATATAAATTGAAAATTTTAAAAATATACCTCAATTTAAGGACTTTCCTCAAACACCTCCACTACACAGATGACATCTATTTGCTCTCTCACCCAGTCATGAGCCAATAGCTTCGGGGAGACGGAATGAAACGCCAATAAAACCAAGATACCATTACGTTGTTGCAAATGAAATGGCCGTTTTTGTACAAAAATTTGAAACGACTGTAAAACTTACAAAAATTTATTTAATTAATCAAAATAGTTGCCAGTCGATTCAAAACACTTCTCCCAGCGCGATTCAAGAGCATTTATGCCAGTTTCGTAGAAGTCCAACGTCGGGTGTTGATAAATTCGTCGAAGGCAATTTTGACAGCATCTTCGTTCCTAAATTGTTTTTCCGCCAAAAAATGATCTAAATGCTTAAAAAAGTGGTAGTCGTTAACGAAAGGTCCGGTGAATATGGTGGATGAGACAGAGTGTCATACTGCGATTCGTTCAACTTTTGAACCGTTGTCCTGGACACATGAGCTTGTGCATCGTCGTGACCAATCTCGGCCGTTGAATACTCAATTTTTGGTGGATTTCCTCGAGTTGGGCACAGTATTTCTGTGCATTTATCGTTTCTCCAGGTACCAGGTACCAAGAAAGAATAGTGAATAACTCCAGCTCTAGACCACCAAACACTCACCATTATCTTCTTCGGATAAAGGCTCGGTTTCTGCATGTGCTTCGGTGGCTCATCAGCATCTAGCCCTTGTGCTGATCGGCGACGATTGTCGTATAATATACACTTTTCATCACATGTCACTATTCTGTGTAAAAAAGGGATCGCTTCTGTTGCGCGAGAGTAAGGAACTGCAAATTTCCATTCCATGTTTTGCTCCGTAGGGGCATGCTGAACCCATTTGTCGAGCTTTTTCACCTTTCCAAGTCATTGCAAGTGCCGGGAAACTGTCGAACAGTGTACGCCCAGTTTTTCTGCAATGTCTCTCATAGACTGACGTGTGTCGGATTCGACTAGCAAACGCAGCTCGTCGTTGTCAATCGATGGTCCTGGATGTCCACGTGGCTCACTCTGAAGGTTTACGTCGCCTGACCGGAATTTTTCGAACCATCGCCGTGTGGTTCGTTCGGTTACCGTATCAGCTCCAAATGCTCTGTTAATGTTCCTGGTCGCCCCGCTGCTTTATGATCGAGTTTGAACTCATACAGAAAAAGTATACGTTCTTGGCTCTTTTCCATCATTTCTTCCGTTTTATTCACTGTTATCCCAACGATGCTCAAAACTGAAATGACTCCTTGATTAAATGTAGGAGTATTTATACTTCAATATTCAACACCAATATCGCCAACTGGTGATGGTTTGATACATCAAAATCGCAACTCACTTCACTTAATTGCCAAAACGGCCATTTCATATGCAACAACCTAATAAGTATTATTTGTATAAATGAGGTTTTCTCGGGGGACCGAAATAGTTTCGTAATCTAAATTTAAGCTGCTATTCGCCCTGGTGGTGTTCAAAGGGTAGTATAGGTCCCAGGGCGAAACATGAATTGGTACCACGATGGAGCATAAAACCTGGGAAAATTCTGCTGAATCAACACCTACAGCTCTACCAACGAATTCTATCTCCCTATGGGAGTTCTTTCTTAACGAAAAGCTGAAGACGCCTAAAAACGGGATAAATTGTACCAATTGGTCCACCAGGTTGGGGGTTGGGTAAGGCTGACAACCCTACACGGAAAACCAACATTACGAAGCTACAGAAGGAGCCTCGGATAGGATGGACTTTACAATGGCGAACCCGGCAACGACAATGGAATAACGATTTACGCATTTTCTCATGGAATGTGCGCTCCCTGTACAGAGATGAAGCTGCCAAGCAGCTAGCCAATACCCTGTCCTAATATAGGACCGATGTAACAGCGTTGCAGGAAATGCGTTGGACAGGCACCGGTTTCCTGGAGAAAAGCCACTACACCATATATTATAGCGGCCATCCAGTAAACCATATGCTCTTAGGCCGCCAAAAAATGAAACCTGGTGTTATCGGCTTTGAAAACATAAGCGAAAGGCTATGCACTCTGCGCTTGCGATGCAAATTCCGAAATATAAGCCTCATAAAAGTTCACGCCCTACAGAGAAGACTGCAGAGTCGGAGAAGGATACCTTATACGAGGCAGTAGAGCAGGTCCTCGGAGCCTGTCCCAGGTATGATATCAAAATCATACTTCAAGATTTCAACACTCAAGAAGCGATGGAGCCCGTATTCAGGCGATACCTTGGCGGAAATCGAAAATCGGATGAAAAAGAAACTACGCCAGGTCTCAAGGCAGCAACTTTCAACACTCTTCCAGGATATGAATATAGAACCTAGGGAATGGACAAGATTAACCTACTTGGGTCGCACGCAGAACATCAAAAGGCGGCTACATAAACGTGGATTCCAGATCACCTCGACCAGCAGACGATACCTGCTTAGGACCCGGTAACAATCAATCAAGGACAAAAAAGAGTGTACGGGAAAAAGCGGCATTTATAAGATTTCCTGCCCAGACTACGACAAGATTTATGTAGGCAAAACAAAACGGCTAGTCCACAGCAGGGTATTAGAATATTTAAAGGAGGCCGAATTCGCTAAAAATAAGACACATAAGGTCCGCGGTTGCCAGACATATAATAGAGACACCATTTGTCGTTGGACAACGTCAATATTTTGAAGGAAGTGAACAACATTGGGAAGGAAATTTTTTAGAAGATAAAACACTGAAGAAGGGGGCAATTGGTCCCGGAAATACTTTCTACTTTTTAAGGTTTTATGTAAAACAAAACCTTATTAAAATCAATTCACTGTCTATCTGTCTGTCTGTCACACACACTTTTCTCCAAAATGGCTACCGATCCCACGCATACAGGGAGTGACATAAATTTGCGTGCAGTTTAAAGGGGGGCTCCTAATACATGTAAAGGGGGATGTAAACATTTTTTTCATGGAATATCGTTATGTGGGGTATCGAATGAAAGGTCTCAATTACTACTTTCCGAATTTGGTATTAGTTTTGACGTGAATTGCAAAGTACGCGAGTGAGGAATCAAAATGTACACACTTAAAGTCAGACAGGACTCCGAAAAAAATCAGGGTGCTGCGCTTAGATGAAATCTAGGCGTCAAAATATGTCCCATTTCGATATCTGCTCAAAAAAACTTACTAAGAAAGACGATCAGTCTGCAGGTTGGAAACCATATGATCATCTCAAAGCCGACCATCAAATACCTTGGCGTGACTCTCGATGCCAAGCTGAGTTTCAAAGGGCATATGTTGTACGCCTGTGAAAAAGCTGCAAAGATCACCACGGCCTTTGCCAGGATGATGCCGAACGTAGGTGGGCCAAAACAGTGTAGCAGGCTACTGATAGCTGGGGACGTGCGGTCCATATTGCTGTACGCGTCGCCTGTGTGGGCGGAGGCTTTGGATAACGTACAAAACTGGAGGAAGATAAATTCTGCCTATTGTCTGATTACACTGAGGGTATGCAGCGCATTTGGAACTGTTCGGATGATGCGGTGTTCATAATCGCAGGGATGGTCACTATTGACCTGTTAGCGAAAGAGATGCGGTGCCTGTATGCACGGAGGCAGGCGGGTCAATCAGGAACCGGAGTAGATCATCGGCGAATGGCAAGAGAGAAGTCGCATAAACTCCGGTGACGACGGTGGGACGAGTGGTCGAAGGGTCGATGGACATACAAGCTTATTCCTGATATTAGGGAATGGCTTGACCGACGACATGGGGAGGTCAACTATCACCTCACGCAGTTTCTCACTGGACACGGTGGTTGCTACTGAACGCACCTGCATCGCATCGGTGTGGATGATTCCCCGAACTATTAAAGATGCGGGATCCCAGAGGACCCGGTGTATGTACTGTTTAAGTGCCCGAGATTCCGGGAGGAGAGAAGAAGCCTAAGCGAGGCCCTGGGAGTCGACGTGAACCCCCAAAACCCCCAAAATGCTAAGTTCGGAGGCAAACTGGACTTCGGTCATCCACACAATTGTGCGGATACAAACCCAGCTCCTGAGAAAAGTATACGAAAGAAGAGCGCAAAGAAATGGAGAGTCTGCACCCTAAAGACAGTAAGGAGCTGGTGAAGGAAGCAAAGAAGCGAAAGACTACAGAGTTGGAAACATGAAGGCCTATGGAAGGCAAGCCCGCCCCGCGAAGTAATGCCTAAATGGTGGTCCCGTGGGACAAGGGCAGGAGAGAGGTGGGGATGCTTTTTTAGTGAGTGCGAATCCCACACTACATCCATGCCAGCTTTGACTTTCACACGGCAGAGCTGAAATGGATGTGTCTTTCTTAACGTGTCAGTTCATTGCAGATAATTTGCCTGAACTATCCCACTTGGTAGAAATTCCACTTGAATATCAGTGTAAACCACACATCTCAGTTTGCTGCCTTACGCACTCTTAATCTCAAATGTTAGTTAGTTGGTGGGTTGTCACTTTTGAAAATTTCAGGTTCATTCCATATGTCTTCACTTAGCCAATTACTTCATTTGGCAATCCAGCATCATAACTTTACTGTGGTCGGAAAGGAGGATTTCTGGCTACCCTTCCTTTCGTCCTTCTTTTCAAATATTTTGGGAAGTCCATAATGACAGACAGATGCCATTTTGAGTCGTTTCAGGCTCTCAAGCAAAAAATATTGTCTGCTGATAGTCTCCCGCACAGAACTTCTTGCTATGAGATAGACGTTCCGAAAGGTTTCGGAAAAAATGAGAACCTATGGTTCATGTTTATTTTGGGTATCAATGATGATTTTTCCATTGAGTTTTCCCGTCTCTGTAAACTTCACTGATAACATGGTGTGTCTCGGAAACTCTAATTCCCGAGCCCCTTCTACCTCAAAACATTCGGACATGAATGCATTTCATGGTCTCAAGAACTAGCCCCGAAATCTACGTGCATCCATGTATGTCCATGGCCACCTATCCATAAAGTCAACTTCCCCGGCGAAGGTTAAATAACTCTCCACCCAGCTTCAGCTCAAGGTAACCATACCTTCCATAATTGTAGTCATCTTAAACTAGAAGGGAGTGCTCACCTGCTCCAAATCAGTTATGGCTCTGAAAACCAAGCAGCAGCTACCAAACCGGCGTCCGGGACAAGCTCAGAAAAAAATCGACACCAAGGAAAGCATGAATTCAAAAACTTGTTGTGAAACTACAACAATAACCAGAACTACTCGTGATAATGGCGGTGGCTTTAATTTAAATTCTCTTTTAACCTTTCCTACTATAAAAAAAGTCCATAAATTAAAAAGAAACTACTTTTCACCCAGCAAGCAGCTCAGAATAGAATAAGCGCATAATTATCGTGACATGTGAAGTAACACAACATCGGGGTTTGTTGTTGTGTTTTGAATCTACCTGTTCCCTTGGTCGTCTCTCCTCGCTCGCTAAGAACTAAATCATTTCATGGCGGATTAGAAAAGGCATTAATGTCGCTTGATGATTCTTGGATGACACTATAAAAAAGTAATTCAAGATTGTACATATAAACACAAATAAAGGGAAAAAAACTAAACCGTGTGTAATTTTTTTGGTTAATTTGGACGACTTCTTAACTGGTCTCTTGAACTGACATTTTTTCTTCCGTTCAAATGTCACCATTCCCGGGGCGAGAATGCAATTAAGGGAAAAAAAACCAGACCAGAAATGAAGGACTAATGAACCTATAGAAGTGGCCGCTATATCAACCTATAGAGGTTTGTGAAGAAAGCGCTTTAGGTGCATATTATTTGCTTATATATGTATATTATAGATACAAGTATCTTTCTTGGCATTTCCGAAGAGGTACATATGCGACGTGTTGGCTATGAACCTATACGACCGGTTATTTTTTCTTGCATCAAATGGCACCAGATTTGCGTAAAAGTTGATGTTGCTCTGCAAGATTGGAAGAATCAAGTTGTTCGGCCAACGGTTATTTGTTATATTCAAGGTTAACAATGGTGCGAAAAGATACGAAGCAAGTCCAATTGCCTTATTGCAAAACCAGATTGATTTGCTTAGTGAATTGCTCAATCAAGTTGGTAATTTGCTCAGGGCAATTTTTGCTGATGCTATGATTCCCTTGTTTTCTAGTCGGAGACTCTGATTAATGCTGGGCTATTGATCTTCTTATTTATAGCCTTCATGATAAACAGGTAGTATGGATTGACTACAATTTCTGTATCTGTACATGTATATGGGGGCCTCCGATAAGAGGTCTTGCTTCTTAAGACTCAGTTTGCAGTGGCTTTCGGGCATGGATAGCTTTTGAATTTCAAGAGCCATCTGATTGGTGTTCTTGCCCGCATCACTAGTTATTGCTGACTTAACGACAAATACAAAATTTAAATAAGTCCCATAATAAAGTGTTAAATCTCACAATTATAATGTCTAATCAGGATCATCTCCTTCTCTAACTGCCAATCATGGGACATTGAGACCTCTTTCAAGATTCGGCCATTTTATCTTAATCTTCAGTACCTTTCTTTTCCCAACTTGACAAATGCATGATTCATTAATCATGATTCATTAATCAGATTTCATTAAATCTGTTCTTCTTCGTCGTTGAGGCTCTACAGCTCATTTCGGTGCTTGGCCTTCCACCTCTATCTATAGATTGTGTCCTCCAATTTCGAAACCGAAACAGTGGTACACTGTCTGTGTTCGTCAACAAAGTCCGCCTAGCGCTTTCAGGATTTTCTCCATCAGTCTTCGTCCTTCTGTTCTCCCTTGGAAGTATCCGAATGTTTTCATACGTTGAACGTGGTCAACCCTTCGCAACTTCCGAAATTTGATTATTTTGAAGACTTTAGGATCAGCAAATATTTGATGCAATTCATGATCGTTCGCTGTTGGTCGTCCTCTCGTTTAGCTCCGATTATTCTCCTCAGAATCCTCCTCTCCTGAGCTCTCAAAGACATTGACCATTTTTTTGGACATTTATGTTGGGGTCCATGTTTCACATCCGTAGCATAATACAGGTCTTATTGCCATTTTGTACACTTGCGGCTTTGCTTTCCTACGTATGCAGCTGACTCTTAAAATTGAAAGGACCGAGTAGAAGGCTTTGTTTGGGAGCTGTATTCGGGGTTTCTTCATGTCCCATCTTTCGTCAGCTACCTAAGTATGTAAAGTTATCTACATTTTCCAAGTTGGTCCCGTCGTTGGTTGGCGTCGTTTTCCTCTTTTTCGTCTTGTTTTCCTTAATTCGTAGACCAACTACGTTTGCTATTTTGTCGGGGTTTATAAAAATCTCCCTTACTGAGACTAAAGATCGCGTCACGATGTTTATATCTTCCGTATATGCAATGATTTGACAGAACTTCTAGAGCAGTGTGTTTTTTTGTGTCCACAGGGAACTTTCGTATAACCTGTCCAGTGCCAGTGATTAAACAGTAGGGGTGCCAGCCCATCTGCTTGTTTTTATGCGACGTTTGTTTCAAATGCATCTCTCAGGCTATTATTGACCTGCACTGTCGTGTGAGACATTGTCATTCTGGTAAAACTTACCGGTTTTGCTGGAATTCCCTAGTCAAGCATTACTTTGTACGGTACATTTCGGTCAATACTGTCATGCCTGAGAGAGAACAATAATATTTGATGGACGTCGGTATTGAATCCCGAACATTTTTCTAACACCTGTTTGGCGGTAAATAGCTGGTCAGTTGACGATCTTCCAGTCCGAAAACCTTATTGGTATTCACCAATTGTCGTATGTGTGGACAGTCTCATTCTTTTTTCCAGTCTTGTATTTTCGTGAACATTTTATAGGACGTACAAAGTAGTAACATACCTCTGCATTCTTGCATGTCAGCTCTTTTTTAATCTTTTAAACAAAATTACATTAACGCGGGGGATGATTCGTCCGACAAGTGTAATGATTGACATTAAGGTTCCTTTAATATTAGACCTCAGCTCCGGCTATCCTTGTGTTTGTTCCGTACTTCCAGAAAATACACCCATAAACTTGAGTAACCAAATTCGGCACTTTACCAGCTGAACATAAGTCATCTAAATGGGGAGACTTAGCCGCATGAAGGTCTTTCATTATTCTTTCTCCAAATTAAGCTCCTTCATGATTTGCCATTTCCTGTTTCTTTCTCTCTTTTATCTCATTTTAGTTTTCAGTCTAGGTTCATAATTTTTGGGATTAGACGCTTTGCTATCCAAGTGTGTACGAGATCTGATCAAAAAGTTCCAAAACTTTTCGAATTGCGTGCCTTGACGTTAACTTTGGTAGCTGGTTCGGCGTTAATTTTTTAACGGAAACCCTCCTGAGTAATCTCCATTTCGTTTTGTTGCTCTAATCTTTTCCAAACCGATTTTGTCCAGCTGTTTTATTGAAGTGTGTTCCGCCTTTTCTGGCATGGATGTGAGGAGGAGGGACAACGTGTTTGCGTTAAATTGAGCATATCCTTCACGAAAACTTTTCAAATGCTGCAGCAAGCCTTTGGTTATGAAATGATGAGTCATTCAAGGTGCCACGAGTGGTTTAAACGGTTCAAGGAAGGCAGAACATCAACAGAAGATAACCTTCGTTCATGTGGCTAAAGTGAATGCCCCTTTTAACGATTTGAGAGATGGCAGAGGGGTCATGTTAGGAGATTTTGACCCAAAAATTAGAGATGAGAAAGGTTGCAGCCAGGTTCATTTTACGATTGATGACAAAGGATTAAAAAGCGCATCGCCTGGTGATTTGTCAGCAGCTCTTGGAAATGGCCAATGCTGATGGAAACTTCTTGGAAACCATCATTACATTTGACGAGTCTTGGGGTTTATGGCTACAACCTGGAAGCCAAGGCAATCGTCCCAGTGGAAGTCAAAAAATTCAACAAGACCAAAAAAGCTCGCCAGGTGAGATCAACTCTTAAAGCAATGCTCACTGTTTTCTTCCATTTGAGGGGTGTCATCCATCATGAATTCCTTCCACAATGTGAAACAATCAGTTGTTATCGATACCTTTGAACCCTGAGAATTTTACGCCAAAGGTTTCATCGGAAGAGGTCAGAATTTTGAGCAATAGGCGAGTGGTTTTCCCGCCATGACAACGCGCCTTATCACACCGTTTTTGTCAAAAACTCGATGACAACCTTCCCCCATCACTGCTATTCTCCTGACCTGTCTCGTGTGCTTTTCACTAAAGTCCCCAATGAAAGGAGAGTGGTTTCAGACGATAGTGGAGATCAAGGAAAAAACGCTGAAACGCTGAACAGTATCCAAGAGATCCACACCATATCACATCCCCTCAGTAATAAGACACCTACATCCCTGGTTACAAGCTGCTAAAAATGTTGCCTCATCAATTAGTGACCGACGGCTGTGCCGGAACCTCATTTTGATCTTGATTCTCTATCTCCAACTCTTTATTATTAGCATCGTCAGGAACTATGTAATGTCCTAGTTCATGCATCCATCACACGTTTAGGGACCTGAGCTGTCAATGATTGGACGCCTCCGCTCCCCATTCCTATGATCCGCAGTCATTGCAAATAGCATGTCTATAGAGATTATGCCTACTTTGACAACCATTGACTTGCTGGACATTTTAAAGACGCTGCAAATCTTCAGAGTTATCAGATGATGAACAAAATTTATCTTCTTGAAAGGTGTGTTTTATCTCCTGCTGTGTTTTGGCCAGCCGACATTCGGCAACACTCTTAAAAGTATAATGGTAGCATTGTCCGCTTTAGACAAACATATTCTAGGTGCTCCGTGAAAATCAACTTGTGAATGGTTCAAGTCTTAGTGGGTTTTCGAGTACGTGCGTTATGTGGGCGACAGCAAACTAAAAAAACTCTTGAATAGTCAGAGCGAACTACCTTGAATAGTTCTTAAGGAATGTAAGGAAGGTAGAGCTTCTCATAGATATTGGAAAAGTCGATCCTTTTTTCGGCGTCATTTCGGAACTGGCTTCTTAAATTCTCTTCTCATTGGCACTATTGAAAACCTCTAGACCGGTCACCAATAACACCTTCTGTTGTAACTATCAACTGTCACATCACCATCACTAAACACAATGTCACCTACAAGGAATATTCCATTTTGAATCATCATCATCATTAGGCCCTGGCCGCCTGGATCGTTGTCCTCTAATTATCTCGACCATGTGACTGCATTGTTCAATCTTGGAAGCCCAGCAGTTGGCGTCCCTATATGTTGTGCTCTCCCACCGTGCACTCGGTCTTCCTCGTAGTCTCACTCCGTCGACACGTCGTTCGTTCATAACCCTTTTAGGCAAGAGATCGTCGCTCATTCGTTAGACATGTCCTGCCTACTGAAGGCGTTTTAGTTTAACGAATTTTGAGACTTCTAGCTCATCGTACAGTTCATATAACTCATCGTTGTACTGAATGCACCATCCATCACGGTCGCGAAATGCTTTGAAAATTCGCCGAAGCACTTTGTTCTCGAATGTGCTTAGCAAATTTTCGGAGGCTTGGAGTAGGTTTTGTATACGCGAAACTTCGTGTTTCTGTGAATATACCTTGATTTCATTACGGGAAGGATCGAGGAGAAAGTCTTATTCACTAGCTGAATCCGTCGCTTGCCCTCGTCAGTCTCATTGGCTTCCTTTGACGAATTCGTTGTTGAGGTTCCCTACGTTGATGCTCGAATGCGCTGGCGTCCTATTTGTTGATTGCATCATTGTTTTCGTTTTGTTCTCATTGATGCGTAGTCCAATCTCCTTCGCGCAGTGTCAACAGTATGCAGAAGTTCCTCTGCGTCAGTCAGTTTTCGAGACATGAATCACATCTGCGTACGCTAATAATTGTGTCGATTTAATGAGTAGCGTCCCGTCGCCAGTCCGTGTTTCCGTGTTTCAATAGGATCAGTCAACCTGTTCTGGATCCTGACCTGTGAGATGGAGTAGGTCATAGTCATCTTCATCAGTCGTACTAGTTTAGCTGGTATATCAAACTGTAGCATTATGTTGTACAGTACTTCACGATTTATACTGCCGTATGACAGCTTGAAGTCGACAAAGATATGGTACATGTCAACGTTATATTCACAGCACTTTTGCAGGGCCAGTTTAATGGTAAAAAGCTGGTCGGTTGTGGAGCGACGCGGCCTGAAATATCCTTGTTACTTGCCAATGAGTCGTTCGCCGTATGGTCTTATTCTATTCTCCAGAAATTTCATCGGTAATTTATAGGACGAACAGACTAGTGAAATGTCTCCGCAGTTTTCACAACGCAATCGCAGATGATGCTCCTACGCCAGTTGTCTAGGATCTGCTCGTCCGCCCAGATTTGCAGCAGTAGTTGTTGTATCACATGTAGTAGACCCGTTCCACCGGATTTTAACAACTCGGCTGGAATCTCATCTGCGCCAGGCGGTTTGTTTGATTTCAATAACCGCACGGCAAAGTCAACTTCTTCTGTCGGAGGATGTGTATTGGGGCTAGGATCATCAATACCGCCATCGATTTAGGCTACTTGTAGGGAGGGCGCCAGGTGTCAGATTCAGAAGCTCTTTAAAATAGGACGCCCACTGTTTCTTGATGCTGATGATGTTTCCATTTTTGTCCTTGTAGACGCTATTTCTGGGTTGGTATGCTTGTCTGGTGTTTCTATTAGCTAGGTTTTCATTAATGTTCAGCAACTGCTCGTCAAAATATTTCCGTTTCTTATATCTAATTATTTTATTCGAAATTCGCGGTAGCTCCTCATATATTTCTTTGCGCCGAATGTTGTTTTGCATTCAACGAATTGACTAGTCGCCGGCAATTGTATCCTACGACCTTCTCTGCGACTTTCTCGATGGTGCCTTTAGGTTCTCCCCAGAATCCGTACATCTGTATTGCTGATTTCGTGTAGCATAGGTAATAGTTTTTCCTCCAGGGCGGACGTATATACCTGCGTCGCAGCATCACTCACGAATTTATCAATCGCGAAGATTTTTTGGTAGGGCTGATTCCCGATTTCTGCACTGAGAAGAATCTGCACCGATATGTTGCCTTCACCAAGTGATGGTTTGAATAGCAGTTTGCTCCTCGATAGGATCGTACATCCAATAAACTGGGCGCCCAACTTTTACTAATGAGGACGCGGTCAATTTGGTTTACGGTATATGCGTCTGGTGATTGTCAGGTCTGTTTGTGAATCCCCGGTGTGGCAAGCATGTGGAGCTTACGACAAGACTTCTACTGGTAGAGAATTCACATCACTTACTTCGCTATCAATCCAATTTGTTTCCTGAACTGCCATCATGTTCAATTTGTAAATCGCAACCTGTTGAAGGAAGGCCTTGACGGCCCATGCTTTGTTCAGGGAGGGTGTATTCCAGGATACGAAAGAATAGTTCGTTAGACGTTTGCTTGGTTGTCATCGTTTATCCGTCCAATCCGAGGTGAATGTTCCAGGTTCCTTGACATGGAGTATTTTTTACATGAATTGGGATCTCAGCCCATCGCAAAACACTATTCAAGGGTGGCCTCCATTATAGCCGCTTCAGGTGACTCGAAACATGCCAAAGTTCGCACAACTACGTTGCACCTCTGGCCACGTAGTTCTTGACATCCTACTCACCTGAGACGCTTAGGTGTAACTCAGCCTTTCAGACTGCAGCTATCCTTCCCTCCTCCTGTCTCAAGCATGGCTTGGAACAGGCTACGGCGGAGTTCATTTTGAATCATCCTATCATTAATATTGCCATTAAAACATCACACAGCAAGAAAATGGCGATGTATTCTCTTCTCTGCTTCACAGTTTTGTTCGCATGTTTCTCTTGGGTGATAAAGTTGGTATAGGTTCAAGTTTAAAAAAATTAAAAGTTTAAAGTTTAAAAATTAAAAGTTCCATAGAATGGTATGATTAGGGACTTATCCAACTTCTACAGTTTCTTTCCTTTTTTAAATCCGATGAAAATATTTGAAAGGCCCCTGTACACATGATCGCAATGGAGTGTGTTATCCCCTTCCAATAAAAACCATCCTTTTTCTTCTTCTTACCGTTAGCTAACGCAATCACCGTAAACAATTGCATTGTGTATAGGTTTGCCCCTAAGCCATCACGTCACCGGTTATTCACACCCTTCACTAGGGCGGTTTCGTCCACAGCACGTGATAGATTGCCTTCATTGAGGAATTTACAGTCAGCAAGTGTTGGTCAAATTTCTCGGAATATCATGGTGTCGCACAGAGTCCTCTTCCTTCCTTAAAATCTTGGCCAAAAGAGCAGGGAATGTTCCGGATTTGCGGGAATATTTGGGGGATTGGGGACAATTTGCAGAACTGTCAAGTTCAAACCGATTCAAACAGTTCTTGTAGTATCCGCCGTGGCTCTTGATGATGATAATTCAACTCCGTATGATGTCTTTCAGTCCACCATTTGATATACGGAATTAGCTTGTCGGTTCACCGATCCTTATGCGACTAATTCCATCTTTTTTGCCACCATCTGTAGATCACCTTTCCAGCTGTCCTTTGGGGTCCTCTCGACCTCTCGATGGTGGGGAAAGATTGGGCCCGCTGATTCCATGTATACAGTGCATTTCCTTTAGGAAGATATCAATTGGCATCATACTTCCTATAATGAAGAGCATCTCCTGTGATCTAGTTCTGAAGTTACAAAATATTCTAAGTATAGTCATGCGGTGTGCTGATGTGATTCATTCATGCTAGGTTCCTACTTGACTGAATTAAAGGCATTCTTAATAGACTAAAATCGAACTAATGAAATTTGTATTGGTTCTCTGAGAGACTATCTCCATTTTCGATTAATTCAACTTTGGGTCAGCTTTAATCTTCGGCAAGATGCCAGCGTAGGTTATCTTTCCCTCTTTAGTAATAACGATTATCTGCGGTTTGAGTTTCTTTTTGTGGCTTCTTTGTCCTCATCTCTACATTGATCCTAATTTGGAGATTCTGCTTTTTGGATTCAATCATTTTCCCCAGCGTCGAAGCTAGAAAATCAGATCCGGGGACCTGACCTTTTTGATGACGGATCCTTTTGCCTTTTCGGAGTTTGTAGGGATCACGCTGACTCGATCGCATTTATCTAACCCTTTTCTGCATCCTTCCATTTTCCGATGACTTTGACAGTATCACTTAGGCCGATCGAGTGGTTTCCCCTCTTCTCGAATCCCCGACCGCTTTTTAGGTTCCAGATAAACTCGCAAAGTCCAAAGATCCTTCCTTCCACTACAGTAAGCACCGTGTTGATCTGATTACTTGATAAAAAAGTATTCACATTATTAGTTGATTGCCGTGAATCTGTGTGCAGTACGTCTGGTCCACTAAAAGCGGGGATCAACTGCTTCCCGAAATCACGTATACGGGGAAAAGCCATAGATCAATTGGCCAAAAAAAGGAAACATTCTCTTTGATTTGCACTATTCTAAAACTTCCCGTTAAAGAAGGTAAGAATTAGTGATTTGCACTGAAGAAGGGAACGCCTGGTTCCCGAAATACTGTCTATGCGGAAGTAAAATGAACTCTTGGTGAAAAATGAAAATATTTTCTTTAATTTCCTCTCATTGGCTGCTAACTGAAAGGCAAAATGGTATCGACAAATTTGTGCAAAAGTATCTAACATTCTGTCGAAAGATAATTTCACCTGTTGTTAAAGAATCTATAAAGAAAATGGTCTTACAATACACAGAGAACCAATTCTCTGTAAGCGTCCAGCGTGCAAATCTTCCGTTGAGCCTCCACCCATTAAAACACACTCAATCATTACCTCAGTCGGCTGACATCATTATTCCACTTGAGTGTTTCTCTCTATGTGGCCAAACAACCTAGATAAATCTCCAAACAATCAACATTCTGTCGCAAAACAGTTACCCATTTTCATAAATTAATAGCCTATGACCATTCTAACATGTCTGCTGGCACGACAAGATAGTCAGTTTGGTCCGTCGTCTAATTTATTACGCCCATGGTGTGGTGGACATCTGTCCACAAATCGAGCTAAAATCTTCTCCTCCCTCACGGGCCTATCTATGGTTCGGAAATCTATAGTTGAAATCAAACGCAGTCTCGTACCCTTTGTCCATCCAAATTTAGGAGGAAAACCTCTTAAGATTGTCTCGGAAGTTTCGCAATAATTTTGCCTCATTTGTAGTGCAATTTCTACAAACAAATCGACTCAATGTTGGAGACCGGCATTGAAAATGTAGCGATGAAAAACGTCCGACTTAATTGGTTTTACGGTAAATAGATGTTTGCACGGCGAATACTATGCAGTGAAGATCTTAGTATCTGAAGATGATGAATAACAGCTCGGAGAAAGATGGCTTGTATGCGTGCGTTGGTTGATGCTGGAGTGTCTCTTGACCTGCTATAGAAATAATTATTTTCTAAAGATTTTGGGACTGTCTGTCTTGCGTGTTCGATATCATTCAAATTTGAAGTGAATGAAAGCAGTTTTAACTTTGGGTATTCACCAATGAAGTATCTGTCGATGAAAAACCATTGCATAGTCTTAAAAATCGAATTGTAGAGCAGGGTGTGAAAAAAGCTTCCTAAATAGGTAGAGAAAACTGAGGAATATTTTAAATATCTTGAATTGAATCACTAGCAAATCGGGAAACCGGAAGCTGGACGTGTATTTCTTATATAAAGACATTTGAGTGGGCATTTGCTCCATTAGGATATTTCATGTAATATATGTATATATTATGTGAAGGTATCCACTTTCGGGTGATATTGGCATTCATAGTCTTGAATTTGCGAAGAAGCGACAACTTTGACCTATTATAACTTCGTTAGAAATAGTGCGATTTCCACCAAACTCAGTAGAATCATACTCTCTCTACTAAAGCCCACATTACTGCAAGATTTCGTGGTGTTGAGACGAACTTAAGGGAATCCCCCTTGCAGCCAATTATTAAAAATTATAATAATATACCATTATTAACTCTATTTGAAGGGATATTGGTATGGGGGTATTTCGGAGCCTAGGCACCATATAGGGGCAGATTCCTGATTTTTTTCAAATTTTTCAGCTGGGTAGTTTCTGAGAATGGGTCCGTTAAAGAGGTGATCACTTTCGATCCCCCTCACTTCCCACCTTTTCAACAAATGTCAAAACTAGGATCGGCTTCGGGAAGTACTAATCAGGACCTTCCATTTGATGCCTTACATGACTATAATTGATGAAAAAAATGTTAATCCCAACCTCGCTCTGGGCAGTAATGAGAGAGTAATAAGACAGAGCTCCATGTCTAAATATTTTTATTTTTGAAAATGGTCTCGACTTTAATAAAACTGGCTGTTAGACGCCGGAAGTGCTTAATACTTAGTACGTATTGCTTTACAGAAACTCCTACACCTTTGAACACCAAAACCATCCCCTAATTTCTCCGATCGCGTGAAACCACCATAAGATATTACATCATGGGGTGGAGTTAGCTCAATATAGGTAGGACTCCCGCTTTCTATTTTCCGTGCACTTCCTTCTATTTTCGATGCGCCTTCCTGCTCTCCTCTACTTCCATTAGCTGGCGTTGAATGTGACCAATCATGAAGATGATTGCACCACTATTTTCCTGGCATATTAACATTTGACGAATCAGATTTTTTGGTAGCACCAGTTAGTGTTCCCCTAATTTTCTCCTTTCTGTCACGAATCTTAGGTATGAGAAAAATCCTGCCCTCCATCACAATTTCGACAATCGAATGAAGTATCCAATTTAAACATGTAAAGGTACTGATGGTATCCACTATACTCTGTGAGAAGTTGGTGAGATTATAACTAATTTCCTCATGCTTCCTTTCCCATCACTTGTTAATGGTAGCATGTGTAACCACCGACCCTTTTGTAAGCATTCTCATCGCTGTTGCCATTTCTCTTCTTCCCTCTCTTCAGCATTTTCATCAGAATTATATTCGCCAAGTGGTATTTTTCAGAATTCAAATGCGAGCACAATTTATCTTACTACTTTCTGGTAATGAGGACCGCTTCCGTTTTGCCTCGTTGAATGCAGCGCTCTCTAGTCAAGCCTTAACAATATTGATTGCCTCGCATGTGTATCACTTATCATTCCACATAATCCACTACAATTCTCTCCTTGAACCGGAAGATTAAGTACATCATCGTACCTGATGAGGTTCCATCATATTCATGCCAGTATGAAGTCTTCTGGGTTACCCGCGGACACAACGTATTATCTGCGTCCTTCATCAATGTTATACCAAACCCTTCTATCTTCTAAATATTTGTTGACAATAACGGGATAACTAGAAAAACCCTTCATCGCCACGAGCTTCAGTATTAGGCTCAGATTATCAAATTAAATGCATTTCTCACGTGCAGGGTAACCATTGGTCATACCAGTAACCAACTTAATGGCATTAATGAATCATTTGTTTTTATAGAATCCATACTGCCGATCCTAAATTTCTCTTTGGCTCTCAAAAAGCAGGACCAGTCTATTGTAATCGCTTACTGGGGATGGCTCTCTGAGAGCCTGGGGTTATCTGCGGTTGGCTTCCTTGTGGGAGTTTCGTGGTGATTGTGCGCATATCGCGGGCAGAGCTCCTCGTGGTCTCGAATGTGGTGTTGCGCTGTACAACTCGGGCTCTGTATCCCTTTGTTGCGGCAGAGATGTTAGAAAGCCCTAGAATCCACTAGTATGAATGATGAGTCTGCACTCAGTATAAGCCAGTACCAGTCATGGCGAAACTCTGATTGTGGTCACCAAATCAGTCTGCGTTCTACGGCAGATACTCACGGGAAACCCCCGGAGCCTTCATATGGGAGTACCAGTTTCTGCCGCTTCTATAAAGGACACTTCGCACAGCATAGAAGACATATCCGGTTGACACTTCACGAATGCAGGTGATTCCTACTGCACCTCCTCGTTCGTTGAAAACCTTTTTCGACGAATGGGCATCTTCAGGGAAGTAAACAGATGATAACTTATATTCACCATGTCATTGGAATGTGGCGGGTAGTTCAAAATCTCTCACCCAAACGAGTTCAGGTGTTCCTTTGTCGGTTGGTGTCTGACATTGTTGTGCAGCAGGCAAGCTCCTTATTCATTTTTTAAAGTCTCAAAGTATCTTGCCACGTAGATGGTCTCTTCCTGAGCTAGCTATACAATCAAAATTATCTCTTTATGGTCTCGAAAGGTGAATGCCGTGTTCTTCCGGCTAAAATCGTGAGATTTTTTTTTGGTCTCAGGGGTGTAGTGGGCAATTCAAGTTTCATCTCCAGTAAAGATGGGTTAGAGAAAAGCGTCGCCTCCTAGTCTTTAGCACTGTGAAAACTCCCTGATGGTCTGCATTCCAATCAACCTATATTGTTCTGTCCGATGTTTTCGGACGTTTTTGTTATCCGAGGGTTGCGGGAACATCGCAGCGTCGATCTCGAATCTTTACGAATCGCTCGTCAGTTACAATTGACGATTTTCCCTTAATTTAATCGTCAGGCATGGTAGGACGACTGCGTCAAAACCGCAACTTGATCTTATTAAAAACCTCAACTGGAGTTTTGCCTTCACACCAAATAGGGAATGACTTCGCGAATTTCGCGTTTGACGGAAGATTGTGAAAGATGCCTCTTGACAAAATATTAATTCTTCCCTTGTGTCCCAGTTCACTGTTTCATCAGTTGTTAGGCTCTCTTCAGAGATATGTTCATCTCCTTGGCTTCAACGCGTTGCATGCTTTTGTTACATATTGCGTTTGATGAAGAGCTCTTTCCGTGGAGGTGAAGGTTTGCTTACCCATTGTTTCTGTATACCAATCTGATGTCCCTCTTGGTTTTCGGGCATGCGGGCGTCGTAACCTCTATAGTTAAAAAATGACTGCCTAGTGATAGTTCTGGGTATTTTGTTCGCTAACGTACCTGGCTTCAAGCTTATATCACCGCTTCATCATCAAATTCGTAACCCCTACTTTACAGTCAAGGTTTCTATGGGGTTCATTTACTTATAATGCCAATTCTCATTCGGATTTTTGCCAGTTGAAGTAAATCCTGAATGACTATAGAATAATTAAGCCTTTCTAAGTTCCGGTCATATGCCATCTACGGCAACCCGCAGGATAACAGGCCCTCCTTCTCTCCCCACAATATGCATTTGGGATCTCTGTGCACTCCTTGGCAATAAGCCCTTTTTGTCAACACCTTCTGCTTTGGTTGCACTGACGAACACCAATCATGCATGCCTCCACGAAGTGTCCTAATATGAGGCATTTAAAGCACTTCTATCGCCATATATCTTCTCTTAGAGGGCAGTCAACCCATCCGTGTGAAAACCACCATAGACCTTTCCCGTTCAGATCTTTATCTTGTATACAGATCTTATGTTTTTGGTGAGTATTTCCCCATTCGGTAATCAGCTTTGATCCCGTTAGATTTATTCAGCTGGAACATGACTTCCCCTTTCAGTATTTTTCGGATTCTGCTGATATTTTCGCTAAGTTGGCCAGGGCGTGATTAATTTTTCCCTTTTTCAAAATTTCCAGGTTATTGTTTCCTTTACGCATCATTTAATTTGTCGACACTCACGCTTGGAATACCCGTTTTCCACCTTCTCACTTTTAGTTTAGTTTTTGGGAACGGACAATGCAACTAGTTTCTGGGAGGGTCCGTATTTTCTTGTTTGACAATACGTTGATCAGATCGCGTTTTGTTTTACTTGCTTTGCCTGTGATACTATCGGGACAGCAGGGTTCGATTTTTCCCGTGGACCCCTTTCTTTCTCATGCGATGGTATAAAGGATCTTAATGGATTTCATCAAGTTTTTCATAGATGAGTTCACGTTGTGCTTAGCTTGAAAAGCTCGAATAGTTCAGTCATTTTTTTCCAGCCTACATAAAGAATCATTAATCCAGATCAGGGCACCGTTCCTTACGAATTCTAGTCAGATTCCTGATATACCATATTTGCACTTTCACCTGTCAAGACGAAGGCTTTCCTGAAATTTATCCTTTGCCGCTTTTATCATCTGGGGAGATCTCAGAATCGACGAGCTTCCCATTAATAGGTTCACATTCTGACTCTGGGTATCTCCTACGCTCTCTCTACTCTCTTAAACAAATTCAGAAAGTGTCGTAAACCCTTTTGCTGATTAGGCATCTCCTTTTAGCTTATTCTCCTTGGCCTATATTATGTTATTGGTGTTCTTGGGTAGTCGTTTAAGTGTGTATGAGGTGGAGGAAAAGCAAAACCTCTGAGCGGTCAGACCTTATTGGCCCATTTTACTCTATTCCCCCGTCTAATGGAATATTCCGGATTCGTTTGTATATCATAGGATTTCCATTAGTGGATGGGATGCCTCTAGTTACAGCTGGATCACATCAGCACTCCGTTAGAAAATGTTCCATTGATCTCGTATCATCTTGAAGAGGGAATTATGACAGTCAGAACTTTAGAGTTGTTTGGTTCCGACAGGAAAAATTTTGTGTCTTAAGCAGCATTAAGGCTCTTTCATCTCTCATAATGGGAAGCTTGTTACCAATTTCTGATAACATTAGCCTATGCTACTGACACCCCAATTTGCTGGTTCCGATATTGGATTGGGGAAAACTGAACCCTTTGAGACTTCACCATAATGACTCAGAGTATTTCCATTGTATTGAATTTAAAAATGGAGTTATCCGTTATATCCGTTTCTACATTTTTGAACGATTTGTGAAGTGACTGCTCAACGCACTCAATGCAGCTTGACTATCGCTACAGGTTCCGATGCGCCTGCTCTTCAACCGCTCGTCAATCACGCAGGTAGGTTGCATCTTCAGCCTGAAAAGCCGTTCCGGGAAAGCCCAGTTCTCGTTTTTATTCCAAAGGGGAAGCCGTATTCGTACTTTGTTCAAATATCAAGTACTCCGGCCTATGGATATCACCTGCTTCCTCATCACCAAAAACCTTCATTTTTAGTTTCGTGTTCTGGGTATTGAGTGACTGCCACGCTTTTTACGTTAGTTTTCTGTCATATTTCTTCTGAGAGCAGTGAGTTTCTGATTTCTGACTTTAGACTCTAGTCTTGTAATTTGAGAGTTATGTAATCGTCCTCGCCGATCTATGGTACACGTTGTCCTATTTGCAAGGGGCTGGATGACCCACATTTTCTTGGGCGTGATGGATACTGTGAGGAAATTCCTCCACAATAAGTATCCTTCTGCCGCTTTTCTTGGCGATTTCATCGAATATATCTACGGCTGCAGCGCTTGCGAACTGACGCTCTCTGATGCAATACAGGTGTGGCACCAACATCTTGTGAAACTAGTTCGTATAGCCTCTTGCATTCTGCAGCCAGCGCATAACTCCTCTTAACTACTTCATCGAGCGTAATTCCTTGGCCAATGAGGATCTCTCGCTTCATTTTTCCGCACTTACTGTCCCTGTGTGTTAATACTGATGCCTTACCTAAGTCACCCCTCGTCATACTGTCCTTGCTTCCGTCACACAATATGCTGGTGTTAATCGAACTGACTCCTCAATCATCTATGTTTTATTAATGAGTCATATTTTTCACCCGACGAAAGTAGCGCTACGCAGTCACGCAAGTCTCCCTGTTGACGGTCAACCGCCTCCGAAGCGTGTTCCTTCCAAGATCCCACCGACGTTACACCTGCCATCATTCCGGGCTCCTCTTCTACGTAATCAATCGAAACTCTTTTGAAAGTCACTTCAAAACCAAATCAACTCTTTGTATTCTGTGATAGAGATGGATGGCACGGTTTTGGGTAGGGTACCAGGCCGAGGTGTTCCCCTCCCCTCCCCTTTGTAGCATTTTATCTTATCTGTTTCCCCCTTATGTCGCTTCCTCCCTTAAAGTTTTTGCGCTCTTAATAAGGTTGTTTGATATGATCAGCTTTATAAGGTTTTCCAGATGCATCAATGCTTTCCAATCTTCCCAGATTCAGTAGCAACACAAATGCAAATAATAGGAACCATGTAAACATTAAGCCAATCATTTATTGACAAATATTCACAGTAGAAAAGTATATCTTCTTTTTCTTCTTCTATTTTTCAAATTAAATTATGATGGTGGCTGAAAGCCGGCCGCAGCTTTTCTATTCTTTATCGAACCTGAGGATCCTCAATATACTGAACACTATTGTTTGGAGCAATTGACTCATCTAACTGTTGCTCGAACTCACTGGCACTCCCAGCAAAACAGTGGTTCAAGTTTGCATTTTTTTGAGAAGTGGTGAAGATGTGAAAATATTTTCTACTGTCTTGGTACTAGGACTGACTCGCATAGCGCATATTGCGATCGAAGGTTCCGAAAGTGCATAGCATTCGCCAGCTGATTCTCCTATTCACCTCAAACGAACAATCATTAACGACATCTTGGACAGTCTGCCATTAAGTGAATGGCGGACTTAGGAATCCCTTGATACTTAAACAAAATTTTAGTTTAGCCTCTTGAACGAATAAAAGAAGCAAATACCAGTTTAGCCTTGGACGAATAAAAGAAGCAAATACCACCTTGTAACCACTTCGGTCACGCTGCTCCCAGGGCAGAGGTGAGGCAACGTCTGATGAGTTGCCTCTGCCCTGGACGAAACCGCAAGTCATAAATTTTGCAACATGACTGCTTGCCCAAGAATGAGGGTTCCATGGAACACAACCGTGAAAGCATGTTGCTTTCCAACTGGTTCGGTCCGCCATTAAGTGGATGGCGAACTTAGGAATCCCTCGATACTTAAACAAAATGACAGTTTGGGGTTCATCTAAATACAAAAACATAGTGTTTCTTGGAGAATTGATAGAAAATTTTGAGGGAATCCGCGTTCATGGTGGAATAGAAAAATTGTCACGCGGAAACTTCAATAAAATCAGGCTCCTATTTGGGGTTCGCGAGAGTAATTTCGAAGGTGTATAATCCTTATTGATGACAACTTCCTCTGCATTGCAAATGCATTGGATAGAACATCGACCTAAGTGGTGATAGTATAAAAAATACCAGCCTTAGAGTGTCTAATTGAGACAAATTTACAATAAATACAAAAAAAATCATGATTTATTTGATTATTTAAAAAAAAAATCATGATTTATTTGATTATTTAAAAAAAAATCAAAAAAATCATTCACAAACAAAAAAAAATCATGATGATGTCTCTCACGCATTCTGGTTCATCACTGGGAAAAGCTCCGTCTGAAAGACGCAGCAAGGAAAAAATATGTGTTCTGGAAACCATGCTGGTGCCATTCACTTTAGGCCCTGCGAACTTCAGTGAAGTGGTACATTTACAGCTACTCCGAGTCAGAGATCTACTGTCCTAAATTCTTCAAGAATTTTTGTTCACCGTCCAGTTTTTTGTAGATAACCGACTTTTTCAATCTTTTCTTGGGTAAAACGATTCTACGCCCTGTAACCACTTTTCACACTTCATAAGGCTTTCTTTGGATGGTTTTTGTCTTGACGTGCATCTCATCTGAAGCAACGATGGATTATCGGATTAACTTGAAGAAGAAGGTCTATGAACCTCTTAAGCCTCGTCAAGGAGAGTCTTCACTCAACTTAATCTGAAAAGCATAAGCGAATGCCATAGCACAATACTTCATAAATCATGACAGTGACCCCATCAGCGTCATCTCCATCTTTGCCGCCACACTGGAGTTGCTTGAGATAATGTAATTTACATTGTCCTCCGTTTTGTGTTTAATGTTTCATTTGTAAATATTAACAAGAGTCGTCCAACAGTGGATAGAAGCGGATAAGTTTTGAGCTCAACAATCCACTGGGCAATTTCTTGTTGTTCTTAGATTCGTTTGCTGGCCCACTTTCGGAAGTATCTGAGTCTTTTGTATTTAGGTCAGTTTTATGAGAGGCCGCTGCTTGCACCTACAATTGCCAAATGGTCGAAATGGATACTTATCAAATGCAGTTGTCAGCGATTAGTCTGTTTGGTGGACATTCTATGGCTTTTGAACAAAAGGAGGTAATCTCGTTAATCCGTCTTTTAAGTAGAGAGAAATTTGTTTAATTAGTCAGTCATCTGTAATGGAATCTTGAAAAACAGCTCGCTGAGGGCAGCGTGAATGCTCTGGTCACAATTTTAACACTTGACTTCAGTCTGACTAAATGAACTTTTCCCAAACTCCCCACATATTCAAAGTATCTAAAACATGTTGGAAACAATCTGTTACCATTCACGTCCAATCAGTTTCACTTATCACGAGCCAAAGCAAAGCGGAATGAGTTGTTCTGACAATGAAACAAAAACCCATGTGAGATTGAAAATAAATGATTTTTTGATTAACTCCGCCAGTCATCCTAAACCAGATGGATCAATCTGTCGGCGGTAGATAAAGCTAAATGGAGATATCCAATCAGCCAAGTGCCAGAGAACGTCTAATCATCTTCCACGGTAATGCAATATTAACTTTTCATTGCTGAAGAAAAAATTACATTTCAGAGAAAGTATCTCATTTTATACACACATTTCTTCCTTGTGTATCTGTCGCTCAGGCATTTTCTCAAAGGCCACGGATGGCGACTACTCCGCAGAAATTCCATTCCATTTTTTTTCTCATTTATTACTTGGAATTATTTCTAAATGAATATTGGCCACGAAAGTGAAATGTTTTGGAAATGATTTTCCGGAAGTTTATACATTGTTTGATTACAAATTACATTAGTACAAATTGTAACAATATTTTGATACGGAAACGTATTTTGCGCTGGTCGGGCCGAAAAGTGATTAGACAAAGTGAAATGCGTAATGGATGAGTTATGATTTTTTTTTTATGGCGATTGATGGTCGATTGCAATGAGTTTGGTGTTGCGAAAATTGTTCAGTGCGCATGATATGCATATTTAATTGGGTGCACATTAAATGTTGGAAAAAGTGAGCCATTCTGTTGTGGTTTTCATTAATGAAATGGCATTTTATTCGCTTGCTATATTTGCATATGGCTTTGACCTTTGGAATAAAGTGGGTTTGAAGAACTCCAAATTTCACTCGAAATGCTGAGTTTAAATCGATTATTTGGTACTTTTATGGAAAATCTAGTTATTCTTCCTTTTCTTCAGCCTTTGTTCCGTTCACAAGCGGGGTCGGGGTCGTCATGATCGGTTTCGCCATTTGACTCTATCAAATGCCTTATCTGGATGCAATTTCCCATCATGCGTATCAAGCCACCTTTCTTTCGGCCTGCCTTTTGGTCGTTTACCATCGACTTCGATTTTCAGACCAATCTTGGTAAGTGAATTCTTGTTAGCGCGAATTGCGTGACCATACCATCGAAGACGCCTCGCAATTTTTCCACGGTTGATGCAACCCCATAACGATCGGGGATATTCTCATTTCGAATGTGATCAAAACGTGTCACGCCACCAATGCAATGCAACATCTTCGCCCCCTTTACGGTAAGACGCCGTTCATTGTCTTTTATAGTCGGCCAACACTCAGAACCATAGAGGGCGACAGGACGGACGACATTGCGGTAAATTTTAGATTTGAGATGTTCCTTGATACGTCGATCACAAAGAACACCAGTTGTGGAACGTCACCTTATCCAGGTTGCGTTAATGCGTGAAGTAATTTCATAACGCAGTTCTCCATTGGCTGATAGCGTTGACCCGAGATATTTAAATCGCTCAATACTGAGCAGATCATTGCCTCTGACAGTGATTGTGCCTGTTTCATGGGGATCGGTTGTCAAAAATTCAGTTTTGTTTAGATTCAATCTGAGACCGTGTTGCATGTGGCGATCATTCCAATTTTGGGCAAGTTGCTCGAGATTATATTTGCTATTAAACGCTAAGAAAACATCATCTGCATAAAGGAGTGTATATAGCGCTGTACGTTGGATGTCCCGTGTGACGGTGTCCATAACAAGAACAAAGAGGAGCGGTGAGAGAACGCTTCCTTGATGAACACCAGCAGAGACACTAAACAGTTTTGCCTCACCTGCCACACTTCGAACTTTACTTTTCAGATGGTGGTAGAGCAATTGAACCCAGCGCACGAGTTCTTCTGGCACTAAATGTTGTTGTAGAGCATACCAGATGAGTTCGTATGGCACACGGTCAAAAACTTCCTCTAGATCCAGAAATGCAATGTAAAGAGGACGATGCTTCTCACGGTGTTTCTCCATGAGTAACCGCACAGTGTGTATCGCGTCTGTAATTCCGAAGTTTATGACAAATCCGGCTTGGTTCCCGGTTATTTCAACGATTTCGTGAATACGGTTGTCAAGAATGCGTTCAAAAATCTTCATGATATGGGAAAGTAACCAGATCGGACGGTAATTTGAACATTCTGCTGGACTTCCTTTTTTTATATTGGAACAGTGGTACTTTCTTGCCAGTCAGATAGTGTTCTACCTTCCTGAATAACCCGATTAAAGAATTTACTGAGCCACAGTGTTGGGTCTTAGCACCTCGCTTTCCAGAACTAAGATGCGATTTTGTCAGGTCCTGTGGCTTTCCTCGATTTCATTCGTTTTATTACCTTCTTGATTTCAGTTCCGCTGACGGAACTGGTTCAAATGTCGGCAATGATTGTGGAAGTAGAGGATGAGCAAATTCTTCAGTTGAAGTCTGCTCGGAGTATTCTCGCCACCTATCCGTTGCGGCTCGACGGTTGGTAAACAAAGTACCGTTCTTGTCATTAACACAACAGAAGTGTTCGATATCCTGTGTGCATTCATTTCAGCTTTTGGCAAGTCGATACCGGTCTTTCTCGCCATCCGGAGTGTCCAATTTATCGTAAAGATTTTTGTAATGGTCCGCTCAGGTGACAGCGACTGCTTTCTTTACTTCCCGGTTGGCATTCTTATAAATTTTCCAATTGGCCGGTGCTTTATCGTCGAGAAATTTATGATAGAGGCGTTTCTTTTCACGGACCTTTATTTCAGCATCGTCATTCCAAAGCCAAATATCTCGGCTGATATACCGCTTACCCGGCTTGGTGACCCCGAGGGTTGCAGAGGCCGCTTTGTGGATCGTGTCTTTCATTTGGTTCCATGATTCTTCCACATTCGTAATGATCGGCAATCGTATGAGTGAGATCGTTTCTTCTTTCTTCTCACGAAATTGGCACCAGTTAATACGCGGCGGCCAGTGCGTTCCTCACGTTGTTTTATCGGTGGCTTAATTCGCAAGACGATAATCAACGGCCTATGTTGAGGTGCGATGGTCTCATAGGGAAGGGCTTTGCAATCAGTGACATTGGTAAAATGTCGGCGTCCTATGAGAATATAGTCGATTTTGCGTTTTACTGTTCCCACTATAAAATGTAGGAAGATCGAGACAATCATTTGATGAACCATGTATTCATAAGTACAAGGTCATGGGAGTCCGGAAAATCGATTATATACTCGCCACCCTCTTCGCGCGCTCCGAACCCCTTTCCCCCATGGCACCTGTTACCATCTGCCTTTTTACCCACATGACTACATAGGTCGCCGGCAATGATGATATAGTCGTCAGCAGGCATGTGACAAGCCTTTTCATCGAGAAGTTGCCAGAAGGCATCTTTCTCGGCATCAGGTCGAGCTGTCTATGGTGCGTAGGTGGTGAAGAAGTGAATAGTACGATCCGCTGATATAATGGTGAGCTTCATCAGCCAATCATCAAATCGTTCGACTTCTTTAATAGCATCACAGAAATCCTCTGAGATGGCAATGCCAACACCGTACTGAGTGTGTGGGCTACAAAAATAGAGACATTGATAGCCCTTTTTACTACATTCGCGTTCAATGTCGCAGCTTTTGGCACCAGACCATCGGGTTTTTTGCAGAGCGCAGATATCAATGCGCCTTTTCCGAAGGGCTTTTACGAGTTCCTTGGTCTTTCCAGTTAGTGTATCAACATTTAGCGTGCAGACACGTATTTGTTTTGTTCGGACTAGCTTGCTTACGTCTTGACGCCGTCGTATCTTCTGTATTTGAGAAGAAACCTAATGGCTCCCAAGTAGAATTAATCCTTTGTTAAATGAATGCTTCATCGCAAAAAAATTGGCAAAAAGGATTGTTTGTTTCAGTATTTTTTATAAGTTTCAAAAGTTGCGCTAGATTGTTAGGGTGGTAGGATCAATTTCCTTTGATTTTAATATAAAGAATCTCGTTGAGTGGTACCTGTATTGCTGCTGCTCTGTAAAAGTTTAACATACCCCATGTTGTTATGATCCGGTATAGCTGGATCGGTTTGACATTTACTGGTAAGAGATGTCTTGGGACCACAAAAGATCCTCAAGAAGGGTCAGGATAGTCCAAAGATTTCAACAGCAGAACCGAAGAGAGGGATGCTCCCAAGAGGGCCAGGAGGCTCAGATTTACCTTATGTTAAAGCGGCCAACGGTATTCTAACCAGGTCATTTTCGTTATAAATATCCGCCCGTGAGGAGCAGGAAATAATAGAACCTTATCATTGGGCATATGTGCAGAAGATGGAATGCCGAGCTTCTGATTGGTGGTATACACTTTCGACTAGGCGACATGGTTCAGCACGGAAGCAAACAGAATTATCGACATATGCTTTGGATGACCTGTAGAGAGTGTTCAAAAGCACTTCAGAAGGGAAAGGAAAACTGTTTATAATCACTCGACCGGCTGCCATCACAACAGGCACGTATGATGTGCTTCGCAGACGAAGTAAACACTGCTTTAACTGTACACTTTTTTTCTACCTTCGCTGACATTTTCTGTTTAAGGAAAGTCCCCCTTTCCTTTTTGCTTTCCAGTTGCATATATAACAAAAAATCTGGAACGCATCAAAAAACAGATCGAAAGCTTGTTTTCGATTTGGATCCTCCTGCATTGGTCACCTTAGCAACTTTCAGATCATTTTGAAGCAACGTGCCGCTTGACCTGCTTTTCATCAATTGAAGTGGTTGTCGCCAGTATGAACACGGAGTGCATCTACATGTCTCTGTGCAGGCGAGGTATTTCAGAGAAACCTAGTAGCTATCATCAGAGGATATCTGATGACGCAAAATTTCACGTGCTACATCGTGACAAATATTCTGAGGAATTTGAAGACCAAAGCGGAATCCAACAAGGTTACATTACTATATACTATTCCTTCCTTGTTTCGGTGGCGGTCTGTTATGGACTTTAGCCAAATAACTCTGGAAAGAGAGGGAAGTATTGTTGGACTAACAATAAACATCAAAAAGAGCCAAGGTGCTCGGTCTGACTGGTCATCGTACCCTTTCTATTTTAACGGGTAGAACATCGTAGGTGTCGAACAATTTGTCTACCTTCGTAGGAACAATGCAACAACAAAGAGGTGAGTTGTCGTATAGGCCGGGTACCGGTAGATGTTTTGATGAAAAGATGGATATTGCAGTGGATAGGTCATACTTTAAAAAAGGGTGACAACTTCTTAGGTAATGCCATGCAGTAAAATCCACAATCCTGAGTGGCCCACGAGTTGGTCGTCCTAGAAACGCTTGGCACAGAATAGTAGATTAGTAGTGTAGGATTCTCAGGAAGATCTGGAAAGAGCTGAAGCAACATGTCGCAATGATAACGTGTAGGCATATTTGATACGCTATGTCTCATTTAAGGAATATTGACAGCCATATTTGGGTTACATCATTGGCCAAGTTATACTGAAGGATGAACTGCCAAATACCAACAAAATAACTGAAACTGTCAAAAGGAACAACTGACGGTTATTGCTTGGTGAGGAGGAGCTACAGTATCTCTATTTGTGTTTTGGGAACAAAATGAAGTCTTATTGCAGTACGCATTCTTTCCAATGCCTTATCTAGAAAGAAAGTCAAGAATGCTCTGAATTTCTGGTAGTGGGGGGAGATGCTCTATTTTATAGGCGAATGAAATCCGCGCACGACTGTTTCACTCGAAATGTCCCACCATAGGGTCAAAACTTTTACCGTACAAGACAATGATCTTGCCAGTCCTCATTTATTTCTCGAGACAAAAATCCTTCCAAAACTCTCATGAAGACGATTTCGTAACCAATATAACAATCAAATTTATGAGCGATACCATGACCATCTGGTTGTGGTTAAAATCCGGATCAATAGGTTACGGTGGGCCCCGTATGGATGGGGATAATCCAGCCTGGAAAGTCTATAAGGACAATATCTATGGTAGAAAAACATGGCAGACTCTGGCTCAGGTGGAGTGATGGCGTAGGGTAGAACGACAGACAGCTTTTAGGGATACCGAATTGGTCAACCTTGGTGCAAACCGGGATGACTGGAGTTCCTTACTAAGGCCGCTGATAATGATGCTGATATTCTTGTTTCTCCTAGAAGCAATAGTCATTTTTTATAGAAGCCAACTTTAGCTTTTTTGCTATGGAGTTTAATGCTGAAACGCTTTTTGGTAATTTGCTTCTCCAACTTCCGGGCGGGTCAATCACGAGATCCAATTTGCGAACATTTAAATTCAGAAATAATTCAAAACTAAATAGTTACTCATACATTTCTTCTGCTTCGGCATCAACCAAAGATCATCCGCATAAAATCACTCACTCCTTTTTTGCTTTTGCCACTCAATGGTATTCTCGCATCGACTAACACAAAAGTCTAACAAAAAGACGTTGCGTTAGTTCTCTGCGTTTCTAGGTTGTTCAACCTGTTGCATGTCTGACTATAACCCGAACTGAATCTCAGCAAAAAAGTAGGAGATAAAAGATACAACAACCAAGATCCGACGAGACTACTCACTGACATGCTTAAATTATTGTTTAGTCGTAGAAATACCGCTAGAATTTTATATAGATACAACTCCATCCTCAGCATCTACTTCATAGGCTCACTTTACCCAACAGACTCCATACTCCATAGCCGAGTAAAAGCTATTATGATGATGCCCAATGTTAATTATGATTATTGCAAATATAATCGGCCTATCATTATGTAACTTTTAGTAGCGCGACGACGAGATTTTCGTACATGTTTTCTTTTCCATTCATCTTTTTCAGCCACGCTTACTTCAACAGCAACACGATAATTGTTCTTACGTGCTTTCCCACTCAAGTGGATTCTTTCCGTTTAGACGCAAATGTTATAAAACTCTTTGTCATTCGGTCGTAATGGGGCGAGACTATTGTTCTTTTTATCAAGAAAGTGCCTGCGGAAGGAAAGAATCTACGGAGGGCTCTGAAACGAAGTTATTAACTCATTTTATCTTTCGTGGAGACGACAAAAGAACAATAGTCTCTAAACTGCTAATTTCCATATAACTGGAGAATGGATGCGAATCTAAGATGACTAATTGGTTTATTGTTGAACCGGTGGAAGGATGTCTGCCTTGCAGACCCTCGAGTGTCGCACGTTGAGGAACACATGTGGGCTAGAAAAAGCATCTTCAAGATTGATAAAACCCCGGCAAGATATTCGATCCCTAGAGCTCCCCTATCTCACCTGATTAGATACCATAATTAATAGCATCTTGAGTGTTTTGCTATCATCAGCAAATCGCAAATAACTATTTGAAACTGTTACCACTCACCAGTATCAATTTTCATTGAGATCCTCCATCTTTTTCTTGCAACTACTGGCTTTTGCTGGCATCACACAAACTCGAACTTGGGTTCGGTTACACACATGCCATGATCAGAAAAATCATCTCAACCAAGTCATGTGTTCAATCTGCTTTGATTTTCGAAATGATCAATGGTTTCGAGAGGCACAAATACTTTAGATTGGTCTGAAGGCCAACTAATGGTCAATGCTATCGTTAAAGCGCCTTATTACTAACGGTCTGCGTAATCGTCAGCAACTTGGAAAGATAATGCCAAGAAAACTGTACTTTCTTCATAGGAGCTCACGCCATTGTTGACTTTGGAAATTTAGTGGTGACAATGATAGTGACATTAGACATTACATTGTAGTCGACACTGAAATTGTTTGCAATTAAGAATGGGGAAAAATGTCAACTCTATTGTGGGCATACGTTGGGAAGTAACGCGCTCTCAAAACGAATATAACGCTGTAGCTCCATGAGTAATGTTTCAAGTTAATCACTTTACATTAGACATGGGAGTGACTTATGGCTCATTGAATAGAAGACATTATCCATTCCGGAATGAATAATTGGTCACCCACAATAAATGTTGGCTTCTTTGCGGTTAAAAGTTTTAATTTATGCGCATATTCTTGACACTGAACTATGATTAAGTTTAAGGGCAGTAAATTTACGCTGAGAACGCATGGCAAAGAAATAATTGCGTCAGGTTCAGGCTAGGGTTGACAATCGTCAAATAAATGCGGGGCGAAATGTTTTCAGAATGATTGCGTCTCCCTAGAAAGATTACTAAACTACCTCTGCATCTCAGCAGCCTTGCCGTAGACTGTTTTTATTGCCTTAACATTTCGTGGTGTAATGCCCAGGTTTGACCCCGTAATACTACCCTTCCTTTAAAGCAGAGCCGTAGAGACAAATCCGGGTTTAAGGTGAAAATTATGCAGCCCAATGAAGTGTCCATTTCGGGCCCTTGAGAAAACTTCTAATCTGGGAAATATCTTTTTCCCTCTCCCACCTATTAGGGCTACAAAGAAACACTGAACATGAAGCCGACATTCATTTTTGCTGGGAGTGTCCTCTGGACAAAAACATGTATAGCGAGTGATAAAACATGATCATCCAGTTGTGGTTATCCTTGGTGTCGTGCTTATTAGTGTGATCAGGCCTTATTTCTTTAGATATGACCGCGAAGAGGCTGTTACGTTCAAGTTCTACCAGATTACTATCACAATATTTTTCTCCCCAAAAATACTTTTTCTTCTTCTTTAGTCTCCAGTCCACTCAGCAACGGTGTAGGCTACTCTAGATTGAATTCACCACTTTTCCTGGTCGCAAACTTGGCCTGGTTGGAGTGAAAAGGCTCTCAATCACTGTTTCGATTAGTCTTTGAGTCATTCCCCATCAATTTTGATGTTGCAATCACTTTTGTCTAGTAAGTTATCGTTAGCACGGAATACATACAGGCGGCGACCCCTCTCACATGTTTTCCCAACATGGATGCAACTGCATATCAATCGCGGTTGTCCTCACTTCGCACTCATCCAACGCAACATCTTCATCTCTATTACCGCGAAGCGACATTCATTGTCTTTATTAGTTGGCGAGCAACCGGAAACATAGACGGCTACAGGGCGAAGAACATTGCGTTAGATTGTTGATGCGTCGATCACAAAGAACGCTAGTTGTGAAATGCCACTTCGAAGTTGCACTGGTGCGTAATGCAATTTCATAGCACAGTTCTTCGTTCACTGAAAGCATTGATCCTAGATACTTGAATCGGTTAGCTCTCCGCAAGTCGCTTTCACTAAAATGTATCATTGGAATCGGTCGGCAAAAATGTTGCTTTACTCAATTGCTCGACATCAGCTTTATGGTGAGACAGTAGGAAAATATCATTTGCATAAAACAGTGTGTAGAGCACTGGACGTCGGATGTCCCGGCTTGATTCACGGCAATTTAAACGATGTCGCGAATGCGTTGGTCAAGAATGCAATAAAAAAATCTTTAATTTGTTCATGTTGGACCGTCTTCCTTTTTCCATATTGGAATGCTGATGCTTCCTTGCCAGTCAGATGGTGTTCTATGCTCCCCTAGCATGACAACTATTTGGTTGGGATGTTTTCGTCTACTGGTTATTTAAAATTTGAGTCCGGGACAGAAAAAAAGCGGGTCTCGGGTGAAAATTTTGCAGGCCCTTTATTATCCCTTTTTGTCAGTGAAATTCCTACTCCAATCCCACGAAAAAATCTCGGGTCCGGGGGCCTCGTTCCACCTATGGCATACACTCGTCAGACCTGTCTCCCATTAGTAGTCACCACTCCTGTTCTGAAGTAGAATATCTCCAGGAGGATCTCTAGAGTTCACCGTCACCATCACCAACGACGCAATAAACGGCATTGGGGTTAGGCTTACCTTAAAAAAGAACTCCAAAGTAGTATCGATCATATATTTCGTCGTTATTCCATAGTGCCGGCATAATCCATCCAACTACTGGATGGACTTGAAGAGGTTGATGCCTTTTGCATGCTGCCAGGTTAAAAATGATACATGATAGGGCAATTTCTTGTCATAGACCGTTGTCGAAGGTGAAAGGTCTCCAGAGTGTTCCTACTACTTTTATCTAACCCTGCACATTAGTCAGGAGCAACCTAGTCACTCTTATCAATTTGTTTGGAATTCCGAATTCTCCACTGCTTGCCGCTGCGAAAAAAACTGATCTCTTTGGTATGGTCCAATGTTGTTCTGGGCGTATGGGGCTATCCTGCTAAACAAGATGGCAGAGTATGTCTTATAGATGGTACTCGGCAACATGCTACCTCCTTTTTTGGATGATGCTTGAAGATGGAAAATCTTAAGACACATCCGCCCCAGTTCCTCAAACGTCGGAAGTAGAGGGAGCGCGTGTGGGTTCTGCACCGCCCTTTCTTCAAGGCCAGCCCCGCGGTTGTCCTTCTGATCCTTTTTGCTTTCCTCCTTCAGCAGCTCCTGTTATATTTTGAGGATTGTGGAGGAAACCTTTCAGCCAGTTCTTCTTCGACCTCAGCATCTTCATAGTTAAATTCTCCGGATTCACGCTCCTGGCCTACGCTTGGTTCACATTCGATCTCTCCATTGCGAACCTTGGACAGGGAAACATCACACGCTCTGGCTCCTGTTGTATACCACTGCAACTAGGAAAATTCGGTGAATTATCCAACTCAAAGCGATGCATATATTGCCTATAGTAACCATCGTGTTCGTGAGGAACAGGATAATATAATAGTTGGTCTCCCATGTTTCCGCTCAAGTTACACCGTAATGCTGGAAATGGAGCTGTGCGTCCAACGACCTTTCGTAGACTCATCTTATCTACATTGTCAGAGATCATTCGGCTCCTTGCCGTACTCCTGCGTTCTGTGTGCCTCTCCATACTCATTTCTTTCGCCAGAATGTCGACAGGGATCATCCCCGCACCAATAGTTCTGCCTCGCCTGATGTGGTTCTAGAAGTATTGCAAACCCCCAAACCATCAGTCGGTAAACCAAATTCACCTGCTTCCATCTCTGAAAATTTGTAAGCTCCTCTGCTCACACAGGTGGCGAGTGAAGCAGGATGAATCGCACCACTTCGGCTAGAAGCAACCCCCGACAGTAGCAGTGAAAATTCCGTGGCTCTGACTGTCTTTTGGCGTGCATACTCTAGTTTAGTTTGGCATAAATTATCACATCCAAGTATTTGATAGCCGCCGCTAGCACGATCGTATATCCATTGACTTCCATATTCACAGTGTTTTTCCTTGTATCGTTTGTTATTAAGGCAGCTTCCGTTTTCTTGTCCATCAAGGAGCCCTGCTCTTTCTAGCCAGGACTTTACCGCTCTCACTGCTCCCTCGAATGCCTTCTTTTAAGCGGCCACGTAATTATTTTTATGTCTCCTCTCCGCCGTCGGTACCGGACTTTCTCCTAAGCCTTTTGTGAATCCAGGAAATATGCGGTTCGCAAACTTGTTATTACGTTTTTCTACGGGTTGCGGACTGGAGAGCAGTTGCCTTCTGGGCATAGTAGTATCGCATACCTCCGTCACCATTATTTGAGTGACTTTTTCCCTGGTTGCACCACCCAGGCATATGTCAGGCTTCAGCGCCGCCAAAAAGTGTCTCCTACAAAACCATTCCCCGTCCAGCCGAGCAAACTACCCAGCATTTTGTTGAAGCTCGTTTTTCGAGTTCGATCCACCCTTGATTTCCATGCAGATTGTCTTGGTTAAAGCGGCACTCACGTATGTTAGGTCCAATATTCCCTGAAAGGTGTATGAGGTCTAAACATTCACTAGTATCAAGTCGAGCTCCGCGAATGCTTCGAGCAGAATGCGTCTTTTCGCATTCGTTGTTCTACGGTCCCATCCAAAAGCCAACGCATTAAAATAAGCTGCTATGATTATCGGCCAACGTCTTCTTGCATCCAAAACCGGAGAGCTCAGCATCTGCTCATATTCAGCAAGTGTAACGCTGAATGGAGCATAGCAGCTGTAGATATGAACTCTTTTCACCTTCGCTCTGGTGAAGCCTTCCTCCGGGTACTCCATTATTTCTTGGAAGGCTTTTTCTCCACATACCCATAGCGCTGCTTGGCCATTTGATCTTTGGCCCAAATGCCAATATCGTGATTTTGATATAGCTCACTAATTATGACTATTCGGCGTTTTTTTTTTCGTGGATGGTTTGCAAGAGTAAGTCCTGCGCCGCTTGGCAGCAGTTGTGGCTGATTTATATCAATCTCATCCGCGATTTGTGTTAAGGGCTCTCCTGAATTTCGGTCGCCTGTTGCTGCCTGCAATGTACCTATAATCCACCTTCCCTTTACACAATAAGCGATTTGGATCAGCACCACAGTCCCTGCTGATAGGGCTTTCCGTACCGCATATTCTGCAATGTTTCGATCTATCATTTGCGCTTGTGCATGTCTTCACAATATGGTTGAAGCTAAGGCATCTAAAGCATCGTTTCAGTGCTGCCTGCTCCTTAAGCCAAAACATAGTCCAGCTTATTCTTACTCTCCCTACTGCTAACAATTTGAGTGCTACCTCCACTCATGGCGGTTTGCGCTCCCCCGTAGGCTTTCCTTAGCGTTTTCGCCGCTGATTCTTACCGTCCGATAAGATCAAATTGCTTTTCCAAGGCCTCGCGAACATGGTGACCTCATATGTATCTTTGCAGACTATGATGATCTCCGGCCTGCTAGCTCTTATGTCAGCTTCCTGTCAGAACGACTTTTCAATTCGAATTTGGATCAATATTTTGTCCGCGTTTACATCCTTGGATTTCTTGATCTCTAACATAAGATCTTCCTTCTGGAATCGTCTAATACATTTGACATTGTCTCCCAAACTGGTTAGTTCGCGGTCTGTCTTCACTTTCCTGAAAATGTCATCGTATGATCCCTAACCTAGTTTTGAAATGATGATCACCTCGGGTCTTATCTTCCTCCGATCTTTTCTCTTTTGATGTGCTACCTTTCTCCAGGCTTCCACCTCCCCTTTGAGAGATCCACTCCCCTTTCTCGGAGTCGCAGCTACGTGAGCTTTGTCCGCATCGTTAGACGTCCTCCTCATGTGCTCCGCAATTTTGGAAGGTGAACCCTTTTTTCTTTCCATAAATCGAAAAGATATATATATATACAACAGTGTAGCTCCTGTTTTACCCCTTTGTGGAGTAAAGGGTATCCTCAGTCTAGTTTGGCAGTCCTGACTCTAACCTAGTTTCAGTCACTACACTTACGCTTACAATAATGAGACAAGCACATAGCCGAGGACAAATATCCATGACCGCAAGGCCAATAAAATCGAGAGGTTGACTCTCGACAATTCGGCAATCACACAGTCAATCATATGTTAAGTTTTAAGCCCCGCAATGACTTGGAGTGGACAATGAGAGTAGATTGACGTAGAACACACTGTTAGCAAAGAAGGCGATCGAATTTGTAGATAATTACTTTACAAAGTAGCAGTATCCGATATCACTTAAACTCTCACAAAACAAGTACATGCTGTGAATCTGTTCCTCATCTTATCACATCTTTTCATCTCATCATGCATAATAGCCCTTCCAGACTGACACTGGGGATCTGCCTCCGGCATGCACATGCAACCACAGAAACATAGTCAAGAGTTTATTGACAACAATGTAATCCATGAATGGAATAATTGGCCTCTTACCGGTTGAAAGCGTGTAATTATCAACTACTCATCTAAACATCTTATAAAATTCCTCATGTACTCGCCCAGCAGGTATACACACGTTCTCCGGAGCCAGTCCTCAATGGTATCTGAAAAGCCTTTCTATGGCCTCTTGGAAAATGTAACACGGGGCTGAGTTGTGCTTGTATGGAGTAACTAACAGCCGGCATTTTCCGTTGATATGTAGAATTGAGGAATGTCGAGTAAAGTGGCAGTTTCAAAGATATAACACTCGTTGGGAGCTTGAATAAACGATGGACAGCTGTACTTCTGCATATGTGCTTTTATCCTTTCTGAGGCTCAATTTAGAACCATTTCAATCTGGCTTCTGTCTTACGCTTGTTATATTCGTGGATGTAGTTATGGGGTTATATCGTGTATCGATTTAATTGAAAACCGCCCTAGGAGCGGTGGAAGGTAACAGGATTACGTGGCTTGTTGCGGAAAAGGATCATATGAATGAGGGTGCAAAATTTATGAATTCATATTCACTGTGAGTCAGGACTAGAAAATGAGTCAGCTGCTTTTAATTTATTCAATTATTCGTTTCCACTAAACCGTCAGATTGTTCGCAAGCTTTGAGATTTCATTTCCTTTTCGCTTAGTTGAATTGAGGGTCTTATTTTTACAGGACCAATAGTTATATCTTTTTCGATCATATCCTTATCCATATGCACCTTCGATGTGTGAAGTATTGGTAGATCCACCCTAAACCCTTTCCACTTTTTTGTCGTGTCAGATTGAAATATTCTGTAGTATTCTTCATTGAAGATGGGACTCCTTTTAGTACTTAAGATTGTTATCAAGCTGCCGCTATTTCCTAGTCTTCGTATAGAATTGCGTATTAAACTCGTTTTACGATCTTTCTAGGAGTATCTCATACCTTTCTTCCTTATATCTGATGTTTTTATGTCTGGAAAACTAAGGTACTCCTTGATCGCGTGCCCTTTTGTAATTGGTACAAATCCATCTCCTCTCCACTGACGCTGGGTAGAGATTTATCTTGAGAGCTGATGTGTATGTGTTTATGAGGCGGGGAGAGACAACACCTCTGACAACTCATTCTAGTGATCCATTGTACTCAATTCCCTTGAAATATCCCCGAATCTAGAAAGTTCAATCGATTTCTGCTTTCCTGAATGATTTTTGAAGTGATCCAAGGACTGCACAACGCCATCAATGCAGCTTCACTATCGCTACAGATTGCGATGCGTCTGCCCTTTAATCGGTCGTTAATCAACCAGGTAGCCGCCCTTAGGATCACATACACTTCAACCTCAAAGACCGGTACATATTGTCCCCATGGAAAATCCCACTTTCTCTTTTATTGTTACGTAGCGATCAACAACCACTTCAACACACAGCGATCTGTGCGATAGCTTAGCATAGATCCATTTAATTAAAGTATCATCAACACCATGCTCTTTGGCGACACCACAGAGTTTTTACAAGGGCGCACAATCAAATACCCCTTCAATGTCCACGAACTTTCCCATTGCATACTCGCCTTTCAGAGTTGCGTCCTCTATCTTTGAAATCAAAAAGGGAAGAGCAGACTCACAGAACTTTCGCTGGTAAGCGTGTTTCTTTCCATTTAGTGAGTGCGACCTTACCGCCTTCTCACGAATGTAACGCTCAATCATGTATCTCCAGACATTTTTGCGAAAGTGATATTAAGCTGATTTGTCTGAAATTCTTTGAATTTGGATAGTCATCTTTCCCAGGTCTAGGTATGAAGACTATCTTAATCTTCCGTCAAGAGGAGGGCACGTAGCCTAGAGCAAGACAACCTCGAAAAATATTTCTTAGAAGTTGCTCTAAGTGCTCTATACCCTTCTTTAGCATCGCTAGATAGATGCCATCCATGCCAGGCGCTTTGAACCGTTCAAAGGATTGTTTAGCTCTCACATTTTCATTGGTAACAACGGCTCTCGCAGTGTCCCTATTCCCCTTGCAACACCTTTGTGTTGAAAGGTTTGTAGAAACCGTCAATTCTCTCCTTCCTGGTGCTGAGACTCCCAGGTGGTGTACTTCGATGAGAGTCTGTATAGACTCAACTCTGGAGTTCGTGAAAATTCCATCCGGTTTTCTAAGAGAGTCCAAATTGGCCGATTCCTTCTTATTAAGGACTCAGCACAGCCTGGAAGTCTCCCTTTCACCTTCCAGTTCCTCACCGTAGGCATTTCAAAACTTTTACAAGCTTCTTCCGAAAGTTTAACCAGTCTTCATTCTTACTGCTTTTCCAAGCATTATTTAGAAGTCGTCTGGTTGATTTCCTGAGTCTTTGCAATTCTCGGTTACACCATGGAACCATTTTACCGTTTTCACCTCGTGAAATAGGATAAGCCTCTTCAAAGCACTCTCTAATTCAGAGTTTCGAAATGACCTTCTGTTCCCAAAGGAGCTTCTCTACTGTAGGATTGCGTTTGCTACTGCCACAAGAAATATGGTAAGCGTTCGCAACACAACCTATTAAGGGTTCACAGCCACTTGATTCTGAATACACCACCAGAACCTTTAGTTCCTGCGTCGGCGGAGAAAACAAATCATAGGGTAAATAAGAGACAGCTAACTATGATGTTTCTCCTTTTACCATTAACCTGGTATTGGAAGTTGATCGTAACAAGGTCCTGGGAAGAGAATTGTCTCAGCATGGTTGCCTCTAACATTTTTGACATCAAAACGCAGGTTCTCGGTCTTGAGAATATTTCATCGAAGAAGATCCTAGTCCCGTTGACTGATTTTGCTAAAGTGAATCCATGGTTCTTGGGCCATTTCCATTTCCTTGCGTCCGATTTGCCTGGATATCGCCACATTTGGTGATTCAGCAGGGCCCATGTCCTCATTCTCAAGAAACTTCGCGTTCTTTGATAGTGCCTTCCATTGTCGTCGGCTGGAACCCCTCCCAGGTTCACGGTGTCCGAGCTGCGTGGATCTATTTACATATATCGGAATTAGACCTGTTTCGTCCACATCATCAGCTTCCCTTTCTTCCACTTTTCCTGCTAAAGGCGCAAGAGAAGATTCTGGCAGGCAACTCTGTAGTCCCTTTTCCTTTGCGGCTGAAGTTGCCTTCTACCGACCATTTCTCCCCCGTTTTCTGGAAGAGTTAGGCGACAGTGTCACCGATAGGCCGACAGTTGTCAAGTTTCCAGTTCCTCTCATTAAGAGAGTTGCTTTACTCTCCTTTCTCGCTGATCGCGCCGTAGACACTGGGTGCAGATTTTTTACTGAAGTGGAGAACCTGTCTTCCACAGATTTCTTCGTGCGGGCACATGAATCTGATGAGCCTCCTAAATCCACGCTTCGGCCACGACCTGATTTCTCAAAGTCGCGAGTGGATTCGAAGTGGCTGTCTTCTTACCACTTGAAGAGTTACGCTGCTAATTTCTATTGTGTGAGGCGCTCGACACACAAGTAGGTAGTTTTGTTCTACGCGCAGCCGAGGTACTTTGCAAAATGGTATCGCCGGCTAGGGTGTCAAAGATCCCGACCAACTTACCCAACTGTGTAATATAGTAGAAAACAAATATGAACCGCCAAAGCAAGATTTACGTGAAGGCAGAAATTCACGATCGAAATTTGACGTTTCCCTATGTGAATTATAACTTTACCCTCGTATTTAACAGAACTTAACGGGATTGTTGGTCTTTTACCCATCCTCCACCAGTGCTATTCATTACAAATGGGCATTTTCCCTGCTATTAATCTCGCATTTAATTTTTTATGTTTCTTCCCCCATCTTTACTTTAACTCACTTTTGGCTCTCCCTTAAGGATCGGTATATGGTGCACCGTGCAGTTGTTCGACGATATCCTCTTTGTTTTCTTCAGTTTTTTTTTGGTTAAGCTGAACTATAGTCTACCACCCTAAAATATACAGCTTTTCTGGATGCCGACCTTGTTCACTTTAAGGCTATGCGTTCCACTGTGAAGTCAACGATTAAAAAAGCGCATAGAAAGTACTTACTGAACGTCGAGAACCGCGGTAACTTTAAACCCTTCTGGTCCCATACTCGCTATTCTCGTAACCCCACTCAATCTCTCCCTTCTTCTATCAGTTTTGCTGACTCCACTACCAATTCCCCACAACAGTCCTGCGACCTTCTTTATACCTATTTCTCTTCCGTGTTTTCTCCCTCGACCACTCCACCCTCTACGCCTCTTCTAACTGCAGACTGCTCCGAATCTCTAGCCATTCCTCTCCTTCTGCCTTCCGTGGTTGAGTTTCTCATTGGTAATCTTGTCCCCCATGGTGGACCTGGCCCCGATCGAAAGTATTGTCTAGGATGCCTAGAATGTTTTTCCATTTTACGGAATTAAAGGCATTTCTAATGTCAACTGTTACGAGGATCACCACCCGTCGAGTTCAGCGGCTATGTGCCTCCGCTCGTCGAAAGGCGTCCATGACTTACATGACAGCATCAACTGTGGATCTCCCTGCTTTAAAACAAAACTGCCGGGGAGATAAATCTCCGGCAGCGCGTATCACTTCCGTGAGTCTACTTCTGATGAGCTTTTCGAGCACATTCCCAGCAGTGTCAAGCATACACAGTAGGCGATATGAAGACGGCAACTCGCGGTTGCCTTTCCCATTGTGGATCAGCGCGAGCCTCGCCACCTTCCACCGAGCAGGGAAGGTGCCCTCTTTCAGACAAGCGTCGACTGCCCCGACCAGTAGGTCTGGCCGGTGTTAGAATACCAGTTTGTATACCTCAGCTGGTATACCACCAGGTCCTGGCGTCTTCTTGCTTTTCATAGAGAAGACTGCCTGTTCCAACTTTATAGGCGCTCTCCGCGCCGACGTCATCATCCCATACGGGGTGCGCAGGGAATAGTGCCATTTCAATGTGATTCATCTGATCGGCTTTAAGCGGACAGGGTTTCCGCAGAACTCCAATTTTTCGGGTTGCGATTTCCACTGTCAAATCCATAGAAGGTTTACCGTGTCTTGATACCCTCCTGGGCATGGAGGCTCCGCAGGCCGTCGTTATCAGGTTCATAACTGAATTTACAACAGTGTCGGCTGCGGCGCGATTGCCCCCAGGAGTAGCCTCCAGCGCGAACCAACCTGTTCCAAGAGTTTCAACAAACCGGTGTTCACTTTCGCTACGTTCCATAAACACAAAGAGCGCCGAGAGTTTGTGTCCACTACTTCAAAGGCAATGTATTGGTGGTCGCTTGCCGAAAAGTCTCCCAGAACTCGCCACCCGTCCACCAGCGACACCAATGATTCCGACGCGAAGGTTACGTCTAGAATGCTTCCCTCGCAGACCGGACACCGGAACGTTGGGGAGGATCCGGTGTTTAGAACTACCAGTCCTTTTCTCGACACCATTTCCAGAATTTGTTTCCCTCTGGAGCCTGTGGTCACCCCCGACCCAGATCCGCCCATCTGTATCTAAAATAGCGTTCTCCAAGGCGTCAAACCTCCGTCGAAAGTCTGGCATCGTCTCATTCGGCGTAAGATAAATACTAAAAAACGTCATTCCTGAATACCGAATCCAGACAAAGCCGTACCAGGGTGCCATGAAACTGGGTCCTTGTTTCGGTATTGCTCACTGATCGCTACTAAATCAGCTTTAGTCTCCACAGCGAACTGCGCAAGCAGCTCGTGAGCGGTTGCACTCCGGTGCATATATCAAAGTAGTGTATAGGGCACTGGACGTTAGATGTTCAGTGTCAGTAGTATCCATAGCAAAAACAAAGAAGAGTAGTGAAAGGGCATTTCCTTGATGAACACAGATAGAGGCATAGACAGCATGGACGAGGTCCATTTTCTCAACTTTACCGTTGAAGAAGATGAGGAATTGGCTGTTTTTAGAAACAATTTGTCTTGAGTTTTCTTCAAAAATTATCGGTTAAGTAATCCTTCGGCCACCCTAATTATGTTATTATAATAAAGTAGAAGAGGGGCCACTGTGAACCCTAGTCCTTTCCATTTATGACTTATGGAGTTTCTTCAAGAATTGTAATAATTGTGGTGCTAGCAAGGGATGTCAATACCTACGACGGATGCAAGTCGCACCTTCATTAATCTGTCAGATAACCTATGTATCTTTTCATTCTCCTTGTAATTTCTGAGTACCCGGTTTGTCAATGGATCTTTTTCGCCTGGAAATGAAATTCTACGTCTCGTTAAAGAAATGGTTTATCACCATGGATGTGGTGGTGGATGCGGACTACACTATTTCATTATTTCAATTAGAGATGAATTTAATGTCTGGGTTGGAACTTCTCGGTCCTTTGAAGCCTATGTAGTTTCCGGATAGCTGTTACTTCCACTTCTTTTAAAATCCTACGAATCTGATCGGTAGCCCTTCCTAGGTATCGAACGGAGGGATGGCCAAGATTCCTACTATCGCAAAGATAGACAAAACTGTGAAAACTTAATCTGCAAAGTATAGTGGTGGACCGAGCTGAGTTGCTTAATATAGAAGAAGTTAGGGTGCATTTTTTGTTTAACTTGGTCCTATCGTCCTATTCAAAGAGGAAAGAATGCTTTGACTGATTGAGATACTTTACATAAGATACGAGATATCCACAAGCGTGAAGTACACACACGAAATGTAACCCTGAAATCTTTTCCGATAAACAATACCCTCATGTACACACCTAAAGGTCATTGTCTTGCAAAATTATACGATAGATAGCTAATGGTTGCTATTTTCCGACAAAAAACCATTTTCACATCACTTCCCATTACAATTGTTATTACTCATTAAAAACATTATCAAGATCACTTCAATTTGTCAGCCATGAATTATTCATGTTCTCTATGGAAAGTGTAATCGTCAAAGAATTTTTTAATGTTGTATAATTATCAATAAAATTTTCTGTAATATTTGCAATTCAACAATTTAGTGGCTTTGTGAGTACTTTTTGCATATTTTTGACACATTTTACTGAATGTTTTTTTTTATATCCTTTCCAGCCAAACGAGTCCGGTTTTGTTTTGCTCGGTGATCTTTCATTGGAAACATCAACAGATCCAGATGATGAATGGACAATGGGACCACCTTCACCTTGTGATGTTGAATTCGAAAATGCCAATATTATAATTGATGGAAAGTCTAGTATAAGGATTAGATCGAGAGACGTTAGTGTGAGTAGTTTTTATTGCTTATATTGTAAAAATAAGATACATTTATAGAAAAGTTCGTGAAAAGTGTTATAGATAACTATTGACAGATACTTAGCATTTTTATCAAAATATCTAAAGGCAATTTGATTCTAAAACACCAACCCCATGCATTTTATCTATATTTTTTCTTGACTGAGCGGAAATACAGGTGGATACGTATCTCAGAACAGCATCAGCCCTCATCTACATCCTCTTACACCTGCTTCGAACCTCAACAATGAATCATTTCTGATTCAGTGATATTTTGCACATGTTACCTTATTTTTGTTTTATCTTATTGTTCTGCAATTTTCATCATGGACATTATGGCATTTATCTTTTCAAAAAAACAAAATGTTATTTTTTGCAAACTCGTTTCTATATTACCCTCGCCTTTATCATGGGAATTCAATGGTGCAATGATGAATGTAACGTTGGGAAAAGAAAGATAACGAACACTGGGGGTAAATGTTTGGTGATTTTATCGAGGTTAAACAGGTGGTAGATATTAAGAGTAGTACTCGTGTTTCAACAAAGAGGTGTTACAGAATGTGATAATAGATAAAGTTTTATTCATAATTTAACTTATAACATATAAATATGTGCTTCGATATATGGTGAAATTTCTGATTATCGAAGACAATAAAGAGACTGACCCAGATAGTAATTTAAAGATTTGAACAATGTATGGATGACAGATATCGCTTCCAATCTACCTGAAAGCAATCTGAGGTAATCGCTAGTAAGATCCGTTTAAGTATGAAAGTTCAAACTATTTCGCAAATCAACAGGCAAGTGTCGGACACTGTCCCAGAACATGGTGGAGGTTTCATCGCTCTCCTCACAGGATCGACAGACAGTGTCCGTATATATCCCTAGCTTTCCCACTATGATCCGGAGACTCTTTCGGGTTAGGTTAAAACCAAAGTTTCGAGCGCTTGGGTTCGTATCCCCACTTGAGCACCCTGAACTGTTCCGCTCCTGGTAAGTTCGCCCAGTACAATTTCCTCAGCCGTTCCTTTTCCTTTTTTAGCGTAGTAGTCATGAACCCAATTTCGATTCCACAGAATGCCTCCCGGCTACGTCGTTTGCTGCTTAATTGCTAACCCAATGTGGAACCTCGAGTATCCAGACCTTATTGTACGAGCCGAGCGTGTTTAGTCTGTTAAGGCATCCCCGTACCATGGAATTCACCTGGGAGAACCTGAGTGCCTTAATAGCCACTTGACTGTCGGCAGCAAGTATCTGCCACCGATAGTTCCTTTAGAGGTTAAAGGAGGCACATCTATCTATAGCGTATGTTTCCACCTAGAATATGTTGGTAAGGTTACCCATTGGTCCAAAGAACGTTTTCCTTGGACCAATGACCCCGGCGCCTGATCCGTCAGTGTATGAAGTAGTCAGTTGCTGGTTTAAGCCGTATTTCAATGTCATACCCTCCAAGTTTGCCCTGTTGGTCCTTCTTGGCGATGGGCAGGAGACAATCCCACAAGAATCTCTATGGATGACGTTGGGCATGTTCTCATTGCCCCACTATTAAATATGCAAGCCAGTCTTTGAAATTTGTCTAACTCCCTTGCTGTCGTGTTGACTTCCGTTATGTCTACGCAAGTTACCGTCCCTTACACTACTATTGCAGTGTATGTCCAGTGCAGTATTTTCACCGTGCATTCCAATTTTTTCCCGACTATGGACCTGCAAATCATCAGAACCCTTATAGCTTTCTGACTTTTGTTTATAGAGTAGTGTTACTCCTTTCACCTTCACCTCATATAATCTAATGGTTCCGTAGTAAATGATACATATTGGCCTTAAATGGATTTATACGCAGCCACGCCTTCTTGCAACAGTTACTAGTGATTCGTAGTCTAGTTTGGATTTTGTCACACAAATATTTGTCCCAGCGTCATCAGCGTAACTCTGGGGTTGTATTCCAATGTTTGTTAGCTCTCCTTACCACTCTTAAAAGAAATTCTTAAATGATTTCTAGGCCTCTCTGGAGTAGTGCTGGGAAAATTCCTTCTATTCCAGGTGATTTCAGTGCATTAAATGTTCCCACTGCCCACCTTATGCTAGCTTCCGGGGGTACCTCTTTTGCTAGTTTCCAGTTCTCCTTTCTTCCCCTTTTGTTCGTTATTGGAGTGTCAGGCAGAATGCGGTCGCCTTCTACCGTGGGGTAGGACGCCGGGAAATGAGTTCTGGGAAGCAGATATATCCTCTCCTCCTCATCCTCAGCAAATGTCCTATCTTCCTTCTTTAGACAGACAGCTGTAGCTTTGTATACCCCCTTTACAGAATTCCTTGAAGCTGTTCCGTTTTGTTTTTCTGATGGTGTTGCTATACGCAGTCGGCCAGCCTCCGATTCGTTTTGCCCGGTTGAAGAGTTTTCGCACCTGTATTCCCATTCTGGCTAGGTTTCTGTTCCACCAGTGCACATCCCTTGATGACTTAACTGGCTTAGTCGGACAACTGGCGTCATATGCGTCAATGAAAACTTTGTTGAGGTCTTCAACCGCTATTTCTAGTTGCCAGTGAGTTTCTAGTGAGCGATGTTCTTACTCAGGTGCGTGCATTGGAGTCCCAATACGTTCTCCTGGAAATCATTATTATTCCTTTTATTTGGAAGTTACCCTCAATGATAAATGGCTAATCAGATACCCTCCAATTTTTGACAACCGGTTCATCAGATTATTCCCTAGAGTTAAGTCTAACACTTTTTGTCTAGTACTTCTTGTATTGGAGTGTTTCCTATGTTATATATCTCTAACTTACCATATTTCTGAGAATAAATTCAAAACGGTACTCATCTCTTCATTTAGTGTCGCTGCTTCCGCAGACTTCGTGATGGGGGTTAGTATCGCAGCCGAGGAGAAGTGGTAGGGCCCTCCTCTCACAGTACTTCACCAGTCTAGCGAGTAGCTCTCCTGGGATCCAAACTTCGTCTCCTGGAAAGTAGTCTGATCCCACGAATGACTCTCACTCCTCCGGCTTCCAGTAAGACTTAGGTAGCCACAACGTCTCCAATCAGAAACTCTGAAACACATATATATTTTAAATTATATTTAAGAATGATGCAAGCTCTTGGTTTTTCATAAAAGGAGTCCCAAATTACCTGAATGAATCTGCACGCGCCAACAAGGTATTAATCCGTGTAAACGCTGCCTAGAGGTGACAGCAGTCCATTTAAAAATCAACCCCGCGAAGGGTCCCAATTTTTTTTACAATCAGTTAACTAGTCCTTTAATCACTTTCGGATTCATCTCTTGGTCTGATGTTTACAAACGACATTTGGAGAGGCCCCTCAAAAGTACTGACTATGCTACTATACTGGAATGTGTAAACATGACGATATTATGAAGTCATCTAGAACCAGACCATTTACCAGACCATTCCCTTCGCAAGAACGTATTCCCCCAACTCTTCATTTCCTATAACAGTGATAACCGTGTTTGACAGAGAAGGTAGATTAGTCCTCATAGATAGTGATCTATCCCTAAGCCTATCACTCAACTCCCTACGTCCTGTGAGTTGGGGCTTAAGAAAACACTCAAAGTCTGCTCTGCTTGTTGTAAGAGGCGACTAACAGTGGTACAAATTTCTAGGCTGGCGACCTACAAATTTTGAAACTCTATTACTACCAAAACATCAACAATGCCTTGGATAGCCGTCAGGTTAGCTACGACTTTTCGCTATCGAAAACGAACTATGATTGGTTTCCGCAATGTGCGTACGATTTCCCGTATAGTGAAGAAGGATGCTTACTAGGAGCAATAACACGCTGTTCAGGGTAGGTTTCCTAGAAGTGACCTAGTGACCGTGATGGGTAATCTGAATGTCAACGTGGACTCTGACAACACCTTGCTCGGACATGTGATGGAGAAACACGGTCGGTCGATCGTAACGATAATGGTGGAAGGTTTGTGGATTTCTGCAGTTTCCACCATGTTGGCACATTGTTCGAACACAAAGCTTGCCACAAGGTCAGTAGGGTTTCAGCGACACCGTACGAGCAATCACATTGACCACTTTGCGAGCATCACTAGATTTAGGAGTTGTCTCCTGGATGTGCGCATCAAGGGAAGTACTGAGATTGGCCTCGAAAGGGGTAATCATCTGATGGTCGCTTACGTTCGCTTGGGTGTTTCTACCACCTTCCCCTCCTCACCCAAGTTCAATATCGACCACTTCTATGGTCCAGCTGTCGTTTGGCAGTGATAGAACTATCTTGCTGATCGGACGGCAGATACACTGAGCAACCGGCCTGACAATATTGGTGAGTATTGGGTCGCCATCAAAAATGCTTCATCTTCAGGTGGCCAGAGCGCATTCGGTAGGGTCGTCATAAGATCTGGCTGACTGCCTCCTCCCCCATCCTTAACCATATTCCTTGCCTCCTCTGCCACTGTTGCAGGTTTTTTTGCATTTAATTTTTTTCCAAGTTGTGTACATCACTAATATTAATATAATAAGAAATAAAATTGGTTAAGGAAGGAAGAACACCATCTGACTGGCAAGAAAGTACCACTGTTCCAACATGGAAAAAGAAAGGTAGTCCAGCAGAATGTTCAAATTACCGTCCGATCCGGTTACTTTCCCATACCATCAAGATTTTTGAACGCATTTTTGGCAACAGTATTCGCGAAATCGTTGAAATAACCGTGAATCAAACCGGATTTGTCAAAAACTGCGGAACTAATGGCGCAATAAACGCTGCGCGGTTACTCATGGAGAAACACCGTGAAAAGCATCGTCCTCTTTACATTGAATTTCTGGATCTAGAGAAAGCGTTTGACCGTGTGCCACACGAGCTCATCTGGTATTCTTTACGGCAATACTTAGTGCCAGAAGAACTCGTGTGCTGGGTTCAATTACTCTGCCACGATCCGAAAGTAAAGTTCGAATTATGGCGGGTGTATCAAAACCGCTTCGTGCCTCTGTTGGTGTTCATCAAGGAACAAAGAGGAGTGGTAAGAGAGCGCCTCTTACCACTCCTCTTTGTTCTTGTTATGGACACTGTTCCACGGGACATTCAACGTCCAGCGCCCTATTCACTGTTTTATACAGCTAATGTTTTCCTAGCATCTTATAGTGAAAATGATCTCGAGCAACTTGTCCAAAAATTGAATGATCGCCTCATGCAACACGGTCTCAAATTGAATCTAAACAAAACTGAATTTTTGACGACCGATCCCCACGAAACACACACAATCATCGTCAGCGGCAGTGATCTGCCCTGAACTGAGCGATTTAAATACCTCGGATCAACGCTATCAGCCAGTGGAGAACTGCGTTATGAAGTTGCTTCACGCATTAATGCAACCTGGATGAAGTGGCGTTCCGTAACTGGTGTTCTCTATGATCAACGTATCAACAAACGTCTCAAACCTAAAATGTACCGCAATGTCATCCATCCTGTCGTTCTCTATGGTTCTGAGTTTTGGCCGACTACAAAAGACAATAAACGGCGTCTTGCGGTAATGGAGACGAAGATGTTGCGTTGGACTAGTGGCGTGACACGTTTTGATCACATCCGAAATGAGGATATCTGCGACTGTTGTGGGGTTGCATCGATCGTAGAAAAATTACGAGAGGGGCGTGTTCCATGGTATGGTCATGTAATTCGCGTTAATGAGAATTCACTTGCCAAGATTGATCTGAACATCGAAGTCGATGGTAAAGGACCAAAAGGCAGGCCTAAACAACGGTGGTTTGATGCGCTGGATGGGGATTTTAAAGCCTCCAGATTGCACCCAGATTAGGCATTTGATAGAGCCAAATGGCGAAATCGATCACGACGAGCCGACAACGCTTGTGAACGGGACAAAAGCTGAAGAAAAAGAAGATAACGCTTTCGTAAGATGGACACATATGTTAAATTAGAAAACTCACTCCACGTGCCATGCAATTTTTTGCGGATTGGTCTAAACATCGAAGTCGATGGTAAACGACCAAAATGTCGGCTGAAACAACGGTGGCTTGATACGCTAGATGGGGGTTTCAAAACCTTGCTATTGCATCCAGATCAGGTTTTTGATAAAACAAAAAAGCGAAATCTATCATGACGAACCGACCTCGCTGGTGAACGGGACAAAGGCTAAATAAAAAGAAGAAAGATCTGAGAGTCCGCGGCCTCCTCTATGAGAGACTAGCGGGCTAGAGGATGAGAATCACATCGGGAATAGCACAGAGATCCATCCTAGGGATGGAACTGTGGAACGTTTCTTACCGTAGTCTGCTAAGACGCGACATACCAGAAGAGTGAGCCTGGTCGGTTATTCAGATGCCGCTACGGCACTTGTTGTTGGATGCATGGTTGAATAGGCGCAAAGCAGACTGCATATTCAAGCGGCGAGTAAGTGGATGAATCACTGCGCAGAGGTTTGGGCCGTTACCTCTGCGTTGTAGAGCAGAACGAACTGCATTGCTCCCATAAGAAGACGTTCTTTGCAAAGAGGTGTATCATAGGGGCCTTCACCAAGTGCAGAAATGGGGAGGTATGCAAGTAGCGGCTGCTTACCGCATTGTCTCAGAACCGGTCGTGATAGTGATCGCGGGAGTGACCCAAGCTGCCCTACTTGCTAAGGAACTTAAAACCATCTACAGCCGCAAGGACGAAAATTTAAGGGAAGTGTAAAGAGTATCAACCCCACACTACCCGTGTGACAATCCTCTTGACCAAATTAGCCAAGAGGCAGATGGAATGCGCCACTCTTCGGCAGTTCTTTTTCGTGGCTGAATCGAAAACATGGTGAGATTGACTATTTCCTTACCCAATTTCTAAGTGGGCATGAAAGTTTTCAGTCTTACCTGGATAAAATTAGGAAGACATCATCTCCTGATTGTGTTTTGCAATGGAGCGGCGGACAACACCAGACACACCTGTTTCACTTCACTTCAAAGTAGGATAGGTTTCGTTAGTAACTTTATGCTGACACAGGGGAGCTTTCTCCAGACAACGTTGCTGAGGGGCGCTGGCAAATGGACTCGTTTTGTACATTAGGCTCGGTTTCTTCTTGTTGCGAAGAGGATTGTGCTTGACCGGTGGAGACACCGGATAGCAAGGGGTTCCTTGAACTGACAACTCCCTTTCTCCTCTCCCCACATGTTGATGAAAAGGACTCTCTGATTTGAAGGTTCCATAAACCGGGAGAGCGGTAGGGCTAGCTCGAAGTAATGTATCAAATGGTTCCAGGCTAGTTTTCTGATGACGTGGAGGTGTTTAGTTGGAAAATATCCATGACTTTCATCCAAATGAGCGATAATCCCAGGTTAAAGTTTAGCTACAGTAGTTGTCATCATATATTATTCCTGCTGGAATCAAACAAGGCTCGTTTCATTCTGCTATCCTTTTCCCGCTATCTTTAGCGAGTATCCCTAATTCCGAATTGGTGGACGTCGCTTTACCGCGATTAGAAAAGGGAGAGGTTTCGCTTCCTCCTACATACCCTCCCCATCCTCTTTTCCTCACAGAGTAGGGTTGAAAATTCTAACTTTTTCACGACAATATCATGATATGATTAAATATTGAAGCAGTGAAAAGTTGGTGGAATTTCAATCAAAGATTCAAGGTTGGTATTTTCTCATGACCAAATTTAGCTTCTCTAATAACCGTAACATCGGTAACCGGTTAGTTATTGATACCGGTTTCGCCGCATAAGCCTTTTGTGGATACACGAATTAGAGTGGAATTCCTCATTCAATTTCTTTAAGTGAAATTATGTGGTGTGGTGCATGGTAAGACCACCCCAGGCATAAACAACCCATCACAAGATTAGAGGGTCGATTGTATCTGACAAATGGTACCTTCCCATCTGAATATCTTTTTATGCAAACAATTCCCGGTAAATACTTGACCACCATGGACTGTCTTCACCATTCAACTTCATTTAAAAACAACTTTGAAATTTTGCCATTTCATTTATGCATATTAATTACTAATTACAATTTGCCAGGTAATTTCCTGTGGATTCTTGTGTTTATTAAGCAATCATCAAATGTGCTAAAGTTGTTATTTCCATGGAACATGCAACATGCATATTTACATAGAAGAACAGGTGCGCCCTTCTGCTCCCCCTTCAGGGATATCAGTCGTGCATGAAGCAAGAACGATCGAATATCAGTTATTTTCTTTCGTGCAAGTCAGCGGCGGCCATTCTCTTTCCTCGAGACCACAAAAATGTCTTCTTCGCATATGCCTGCACCTATACACATTGGATAAGATACTTTCTTGCTGCGGCATGTGTTACAGTAACAGTTTTACCCAAATAACAACAACATTCACTTGGAAAAATTTTCAAAAAAAAGATTGCCCTCATCACGGCCACCTTGAAGATTTGCCAACCAATTATCCGTTGCATTTTCAGTTTCGTCTGCATTTGCCGCTAATTTATTCAGTGGATGTTAATGTTTCCTGCTTATCATTAATGCAACAATGAACACGTAATGCACGAAAATCGCGTCAGATTTGTTTGCAATTTCGTTTATTCGATGCATATCGAAGCAACCTTGTCTTGTTGTTTGCGGGAATGGCTGATAATGGGTTTTTTGAAGTTCAATGAGAAGCACCTACTGTTATTCGGATGCTGGTTACACTTGATGGTGGATTAATGAATGAGAAAGGTGGAAATATTTCAATAATTTCGAGGCTGGAATTCATGTTTTTTGCGGCATCATCCCGGGAGCTGAAAGCACCATTTTTTGCAGATGAGTAATGTTTTGAAAAAATGAGGGTGGTGTTTCGTGACCATCAGAAGAAAAGTGATGAGTGCTTGGTTGCTTCATTCTCTCAAAGTTTCGTAACATGCGCTTGTTGCAAATATGATTGGGCCATTACATGTCATTGTTGCTACACTAGGTTAAGGTGAGACCATTATGCTTTCAAATTTAGTCGAGATAAGTTTTTAGCTTAACAGAGATTCAGATGTCAGAATGCCCATAATACACCTGCAAGTCCTGCTTTTCGACAGGATAAACTTTGCAGTATGTTTGTTTGGTTCTGACAGGAAAAATTTGGTCTGCCTAGCAGCATTAAGGCTTCGCCCCCTGTCATTATGAAAAGCCTGTTCCCAGTTTTTGATAGCAGCATCAGCCAATGCTACTGACACTTCAATTGCTGGTTCTGGTACGGGCATGGGGGAAGTTTAAGCCTCTTTTACTAAGGCATCCACGATTTCATTTCCCTCTACACCACAATGATCAGGTACCCAGAGTAACTCCACTGTGTTCAATCTAGAAACAGATCTCAATCGATTTCAACATTCCTGAACGATTTTTGAAGTGATCAAGGTACTACTCAATGCCCTCAATGCAGCTTGACTACCGGTACAGATTGCGATGCGCCTGCCCTTCAACCGCTCGTCAATCATCCAGTTTGCCCTTAGGATCGCATACACTTCAGCCTGAAAAACCGTTACGTATTGTCCCAAAGGAAAAGCCCACTTCTCGTTTTTATTCGAAAGATAGACTCCTGCTCCAGAACCATTTTCTGTTTTTGAGCCATCGGTGAAAAAGACAGTATATCCTGATACGCTTTTTTCTGGTTCGTCCCAAGTTTCTTTTCGTTTCAAGATAACATCATATCTTCTACTAAACAGATGCATGGGGATCCGAGAGTCGGAGAGCATTGCGAAAACTGGATTCAGTTCTCCCAATGACTCTTCCAATGCTCTGTGCCCCCCACGTCCATTGTTTCCTCATAGTTCTAATCGAATTTGTCTATGAGCCGCTCTCATCATTCTTGTTTAGAATAACTCCCAGATATTTCACATCCTCAGAGAGTTGAAGAGTTGTACCCCTCATCTCTGGAAGGTAAAGACCATTCAGTTTCCTCCTTTTTATAAATAATACCATTGTGGTTTTATTTGGATTTACTGAAAGTCTACGCCTGAGACACCAACTGTCAATCAAATCAAAGGCGCATTGTGTATTTCCACACACCATTCCGAGATTTTGACCAACAGCCAGCACAGCCACGTCATCCGCATAAGGTTGAACGTGTATTGGCAGACTTTGCTGTTCACATAGTAGTGTGTTGATCAGCGTATTCCACAAAAGTGGCGATAGCACACCTCCTTGAGTGCAGCCTTTCGTCGCTTCCGTTGTTAGGTAACGATCAACTTCCACTTCAGCACAACACCAGCAGCAATCTCTCTTTTAGCATCCACATTATTAGAGTTTCGTTAACAAGGAAGGGTGAACAGTCAAAAGTCCCTTCACTGTCCAAGAACACCCCCATCGCGTACTTGCCTTTCAGAATTGTCCTCTATTTTTGAAACCAAAGAATGAGCATGTTGGTTTTCATTTAGTGGATGCGGCCGTTGTGCCTTCTCGCGAATATGACGCTCAACCAGCCTCTCCAGACATTTCAGCGAAAATGATGTTAAGCTGAAGTTCTTTGGATTTGAAAAGTCATCTTTCCCAGGCTTTGGTATGAAAACCACTTTCACCTTCTGCCAAGAGGAAGGCACGTAGCCCAGAGCAAGACATCCTCGAAAAATATTTCTTAGAAGTTACTCTAAGTGCTCTATACCCTCCTTTAACATCGCTGGGTAGATGCCATCCATGCCAAGTGCTTTGAAGTGCTCCAAGGATAATATAACAGCTCTCGCTTTTTCATTAGTAGCAACCGCTCTCGTAGTGTCCCAATTCCACTAGCAAAATCTTCGTATTGAAGGGTTTGCAGAAACCGCTAATTCTCTTCTTCCCACTTCTGAGATCTGTTTTCCCGGCTGATGTACTTCCAAGAGAGTCGGTATAGACTCAATTCTGGAGTTCGTGAAAGCAACATCCGGTTTTCTAAGAGAGTCCAATTTGGCCGACTCATCTTTCTTAAGGACTCTGCACACCCTAGAAGTCTCCCTTTGACCTTCCAGTTCCTCACAGTAGGCTCTAAAGCAGTCTCGTTTCGAACGTTTTACGAGCCTCTTATATTCATGCTGTGAGCTCCGGAAATTTAGAAAGTCTTTATCTTTATTGCTTTTGCAAGCACGATCTAGAAGTCGTCTGGTTGATTTCCTGAGTCTTTGCAGTTCTCGGTTCCATCATGGAAGCGTTTTACTATGTTGGCTTCGGGAAATAGGACAAGCCTCTTCAAAACACTCTAAAAGTGTGCGATTCAGAGATTCCAATTGATCTTCTAGGACAAGGAGTCCTTAGTCGCCTAGGGAGCTCAACTTGGTCGCCAAGTTCATTGAACTTTTTCCAATCCGCTTTCCTAGCATATTCGGCCCTTGTCAGATTAAATTCTAAGGATAGTGTACTCCGATGATACGATGCAAATTGGGTTTGACGAAGGCTTGGAACTTTTGAGTAACAGTGGGGTCACTTTCCATGCGCAAATAACACTAGCTCACACTTGATATTGGTGAAATAACTGCATATTCAGAATTTAGTCAAGGCTGCGAAAGCAGATCTAGCGCTATTAATGCGTCGGACAACACCCCGTTTGGCGCCATTGTTGTCAGAAACGCCAACTTCTAGATATACACATTGATGGGGACCATCGGCTAAAAGCTCTTAATATCTAAGTGCTGGACTTACTAAGGTAAGGCCAGGTAATAAATTCCCTATCAAGAGCCGGCAGTAAACTACTAATGAGCATTCAATCTTTGCAGATTGACCCCACAAAAGCAATCATTTGCAGCCTTTGTTCCCAGTTGTCCTAGAAATTGGACAGGGCTGAAAGAAAGTTTTTAAGCTGGCGACTGAGTTCCGGTAGGCTGTACTTAAAGAGTTTCTGCATCTTGTTGTTAATGACCTCACGTACATTTGAGGGTGGTATGTGAGCAGGAGTCTGCTGCTTTTTCCTTGACGGGATGCCATGGGTAGCCTGGGCATAAGAAACGCCAGAAGGTGGAACATTTCCTGTAATTTGCCGAATGTTCAGACGAACCACAGTTTTTCCTCCTGTGTTTTACGGCATTTGCCTGGTGCATGTGAAGTGACGCACTTCACGCACCTATAGGGCATGCTACAATTCACCGCAGCGTGGCCGATTCGTTAGCAGTTCTTACACTGCGTCATTTTGTTACGAACAGGCTCGAATTTAATGGGCCTGTTCAGAAGAGCTTTGACTCGGGCGAGCTTTGCCGTGTTGAAGCCTGGCTGGAAAGTGATTAACCAGAGGTCGAGCGATTGATTTTCGAAGGCAGTCATCACGTCGGTTCTTAGGTGGAACCTATGCGAGCCACGGATAACCAATTTAACCGATTTCAAGCTCTTGGGAGTGTAGGAGAAGACGCTCTTCTCCTTTCTAGCCCTGGTCTCATTGAAGTGACTGATTGAGTTCACGAGCACTTTGGTCTTGACATTTTTCTTAAGAGTATATTTATCCGGGAGCGACTCGAGGTGCTTCGAGATAATGGCGGGAAGCTCCGCTTCACTTTCACACAGAACGATGGGAGGTATTCTTACCTTCCTGTTGATACACGAGGATGCTGGGTTAGGCGTGACGGTATTGTTGTCGACGGCACTAGCACCAGCGGACTTAGAGTAGATGGAGCAGTCCGTGCACTCTCCATTTGTCCGATATGCTTGCGCAGCTGCAGGATCGTGAGGTTCTGGCGTTGGATGTGGGTCAGCATGAAATGTATTCTTGCTTCCGCATCGTTTCGGTTTATAGCGTTCATTGCCGGCTCTTCGTCTTTTTCCACGGAGCCGATGTCCTCCGTAGTATCATCTTCAGGTGGCGCGATAACGCGCTTCTTCCGCTCAACTGTCACCCAGTTAGACATCCTGGGATTGCAATTTCAGCTGAGGAGAAATAAAATAGAAAAAATAAGAAATTACCCGTCCGACTAACGTCAGTCGGTAGGATTGAGTTCAATCCCAGGTGGGTATGTAAAAACACTCTGATCGTCGCGGTTTACTGCCGACCGAAATCGGCTCTAAGAACTCTGGAATCAGTCGAGGTCTTCACACTTGTCGGCTTCGAAGAGCCACGTTTCCAAGTGACCGCTGTCCTGATTGAACTACGGAAAATAAGCACCCTCATAGATACATGCCCTTTTATAGAACCATTGTACCATTAAGGTATTGGCTTACTTACCTGCACACCCTGCCTAAGATGGAGCGATGGCGTAGTTCAGGACGCCAGAATATCGAATTCATGGACCTCGGGATGTCTGAAGTTCCTTATTAAGGCAGGCCTAGACCGGATACCAGTTGTTGCGCCGTTGATGATGATGATAAGATGAATTGACCAATTCCAGTTTTTACTCGTACCCTACTTTCCGTCCACCCAGTATAATTGATTCAGGCTAACGTATGTATGATTTATGTCAAAGTGTTTCAGATACAGGCATCAAGGTGGTAGCAGAAACTAAAACTCTGATTGAGTCAAGTCTCATTACAGTGACAAATGCTTCATTATGCTTGCGGTCATTCTAAGGCTTTCGGCTAGGAACCTGGCCTTATTTCTCTGAATATATGTATTTTGTATTTTCCCTTCATTTTGAAAGTCTAATTTCAGTCTAAGATTTACTTGTTGATTAAGGATTTCAAGGATTTCAAGTTTGTTGGTTGTCGTCCGTTGCGGCTTCTCATCTTCCTGCGTCAGCTGTTGTAATCGACAAACCCCATGTCCTTTTAAGGCTATTGGGAAGCGTACTTCTGTCAATTGTTGGGCTTCTTAGCTTCTGAGTTATGAACCACATAGTCCGTTGTTTCAGCTCTAATTTTAAGAATGAGTTGTATACTGCTTCAACGATAGTCCTTTTTTCCCGTTCGCTCGTCCCATATTGATGGGGTGCACCATATATGGGACTGTTGTCTAGTTGATTACCTCATAGTGGCTGGTTCGCTCTTTGATTTGTTGTAACATTTTTACGCTGTGTAGAGATATAGAGACAAATACCGTTGCCCCAATGTTAGTTATACTAAGCCTATTAGTATCTATAACTTGGATTGAGTTTCCTGTTCCAGTTTCTCCAAAGATCTGATTTTTAGATAGTCAGATGGAGGAGGAAGAGAAGCGCTCGCTTGGCGTTCTTGATCTTGTATCCCCGGTTCGAATTCCAGCTCCGATCATGGATACTTGTAATTGTCTAAAGAGAATAGTAGTAGTAGTAGGGCCTAACAAAGGTATGGGTACCGAAACTATTCGCTAACTCAATTCCGAATTCGCTAATGTACATACATTAAAGTGCAAGGATATGCAATTGAACCTCTTTCTAGTTTCTCTATTCATTTCAAATAACTAAGAAACTCTCATTATTTACCATAGATTCCCTGGAAACAAAAGCTTTGTACTTGACGCACTTTCCTCTGGTTGATATGTATCCTCCCAAACTAATGTTTAAAACTGTAAGAAAGTAATTGATAAAATGAGAAATTGACTGAGGCATGCCGACCCCTGCAGGCATCAATCATGGAAGTCTGCCATGCGTACAGTGTTCTATTTAATTCTCCGTCTGTCTGTAATAAGTGAATAGAAATTATTCTATGACGAGCATGCACGCACTATCATCAAGCAAATATGATGGAAGGTTGTTTCAACAAATTGTCTGTTATTTTTTAAATGCATAGTTCAGAATAATTGGAACATTCCCATCTTGATTTTTTTGCATGAGCGGTTGTTTTAGAGTACAATTGATTTTTATTATTCTGTATTATTATTTTGAAAAACTTGTCCAATTTTGATTAAGTTCTTTGAGAAGAACAGATTTTTTGCATCGTCAGACAGTGTGACATCAGTGGTAGAATTCCGTTTCAATTAAAGTTGTTGGAGTTGTTGATGCACTTTTATATTTTCACCCGCATTTTAATTGTTGCTTATAATGAGTTGCCTCTGTCCTGGACGAAACCATCATTTAACTTTTTTGACTAGGGAGTTTAACCCAAAAAGAGGAGTCCGTGGATCACAAGAGAGGAAGTAAGTTGCTTTCCAAATGATCCGGGCTGTCATCAAGTGATTGCGGACTCAGGACTCCCAGCATCCTCAATAAAAAATTGTTGGTTTTGTTCAAGAATTGGTTGAGCAATTAAATATTAACTATAATCTTCTCAGGGTACATTTCAATAAGTTCATTCCGTTTGGAAGGTGCAAGCTAATCGATGCAATGCCAAAATAAAGTTTTTCAGATTTGCATTCCCGCAGTTCTTCATCCATAATTGGAGTTATCGTCTAGTCGTGTTTGGACCACCTTTGCCTTTTGTTCTTTTTGTCGGGAGGAAACAGAATGGCAAACATTTTTTTTAAGTATGCAGGCAGGTAAGCTGCGGTTATGTTTGCCCTCGCAATCTTTATTACTACCCTAAAAACCACACTTCAAGATATCACATCGGCATCCTTGCTCAAATACCTTAAACAATTTTTGCAAATGCTTGTATGTTTCCTGTCAATTATTGCTACTGGATTTCCCTCTGAAAGTCTTATGAAATTAGAAAACATATGGCTCGTTGCATTGTAGTTGTATCGCTCCACCCAGTAGTGGGTTGCTTACTGCAGAGGAGCCACCTGCATGCTTCTGTAACCCATTGGGCTCTTTGAGCGACTTTTTCTATGGTAGTACAGTTCAGGTCTCGGACGTCGTATATTACGTATTCCCCACCCAAGCAGAATATCTGACATTGATTGATTCTGCATATAGATTGTCTTTTGGCCACCGTGAGTATATTGCTGGCTCCCATGCCTAACTACTCTCCAGGGTAACGTGCCTCAGTAAAGAGCTCATGTGTTGACATTCTTCGCTAAGATTGTCGGGCCGCGTCTTCTGGTATCTACCGACAAAGCGCGTAGCATTTGATTGCAGGTGATTACTTTACTTTCGTCCCTATTAATCACACTTTCCAGACAATCTCATCTGCGATTTGCATTACAAGATCGGGCTCCTGTCGCTGCCTGCAATGCACCGATGATTCATGCCCTGCTTATCTCTGCACAGCATCTAATTTGAATCGACTCCATTACATTTTACTCATATGACCCTGCGCTCAGCATTTTCGGCCTTGCTTGGATCTGTCATTCACATTGATACGTGCTTCCGCTATATGCTTGATACCAAAGCATTTGCAGAATCGATTCAGTACTACTTGCTCTCTAAGCTGATGCTTATACAGCTTAATTTATTCTCAATGCTGTCAACAGCTTGAGTTCTGCCTCCACTAGTAGACTAATGATTACGATCTCTGTCACGCCATTTACGGTTGCTTCGTCAAGTCCGATAATATCGAACACTACTCCAAGGTCCCGTGAATTGCCTGTGCATGGTAATCTTATCTATGTATATCTTTGCCCTCTTTAGTGATTTCTTGCTTAATAGCCCTTATGTTTACCTCCTGTCTCCTTTCTAAGAAGTTTTCAATCTGATTCAAAGATTTGTTCACGATTACATCCTGGGATTTCTTGAGCTCCAAATTAAGGTCTCCTTTCTGGGACCACCTGGAGCATTTTCAAATAATGAGCCAGACCTCGGATTTGCATTAACCATTCATTGTCGATGTATGGTGCAGCTATGTGCATTTCGCGAGCAATTACAACCTATCTCCTTGCCTATTCTACTTTCTTGGGGCTTTAGGTCTTTTGTCTTTTATGGGGTCTAGGTGTCCTGTCGATTAATTCAACCTTTCGATCAACGCCTTCCTTTGGTTTCTTTTTAGTCAAATGTACATTCTTTTTTACTAGTCCTTCTTCGTTTTTTCTGTAATCGAATACTCTTCTCAAAATCTTTAAAAATTAGTTTCGACCACTTCTATAGCACAATGGAGCCAAAGTCATTAGATTCAAAGAAGGGTAAATTTGAACTTAGAGTATGTAGTTGAAAAAATTATTTTATTATAAACACTAGCACCCCCGGGATACCACCGGATTCTGTTTTTCATAGAGAGGACTGCCTCTTTCAAATCTTATGTAGAGAAAAGTGGTTAGTCCTCGGCGCCTTCCGCGCTACTGTCATCATCCCGTACGGAATGCGTAAGGGATAGTGCCCGTACAAAGCGATCCATAAGTTCGGCCTTAAGTGAACAGGGTTTCCGCATAGCCCCGCTTCTTTCGGTTACCAGTTTGTAGCGGAATCCACACGGGTCCCTCATCACCAACCAGGTCCTGCCAGTAGCCAGCTTTTCTCTTGTTTATTGCACTGCGGATTTTCCTTTTGGCTGATCTGTACCCTGTTATTGTGGTACATGCCTCCTTCCGCTCGTTTAAACGTTGTGTCGTGCGGCGCAGTTTGTGATACTCCTTCGGGAACTCTGTAACTTCCTTCGTCTACCACTATGTAGAGGGCTTGCCGCGTTTCGATACCCTCCTGGGCATGGAAGCTCCGAAAGTTGTCATAACTGACAAGTTCATAAGTGAGTTTACGACAGTGTCAGCTGGGGCGCCACCACCCCCAGGAGTGTCCTTCAACGCGGCATAATTTGCTCCAAGAGCTTCCACAAATCTCTCGGTATTCACTTTCCCGACGTTCCACACACAGACACAGTGCTTATCTGAGGTACCCCGAAAAATTAGGTCAACCACTTCGAATATGGTGTATTGGTGGTCACGTGCCGACACCAATGATTCCGGCGCGAAGATTACGTCGGCAATACTTCCCCCGCAATCAGTGAAAGTGGATCCGGTGCTCTCGCCACTATTTCAAGCAATCGTTCCCCTCTGGAGTGTCCCATTCAAGTGCCCTGTCATTGAAGACCCCCCAACCAAAACCACCCCTCCGTGCCTAAGATAGCATTCTCCAAACCACCAGACATGTGTCGAAAGTCGACCATCGTCTCACTCGGTGATAGATAGACACTGAACAACATTACCCCTAAACGCCGAAACCAAACAAAGCCATCCCCTAAGGCGGATGCTGTCCGGAACCCAGATGGCAGCAATACGTCAGGGTGGCATGAAGCTGGGTTCTTGTTTCGGTACTCTTCACTGATAAGGACTAGCTCACAACCATTTTGACAATCTGGCATCGCCATCTTCGCATGCCCAAGGTGGACGCAGGATGAGTACCTAAAATGTTCACACCGCATCAAAATCGGCGGCGAATTTTCAGTTCTGCAGCGAGAACAGAGAAGATATTTTGGATAAGATATTTACTGGAAATGAAACTATGAATTTGAGCCTAAACAAGACTCCATGCAATTGCACTAAGAAGGCATATCATCTCAAAGAATTTTAAGGTGTCCCAGTCAGTTGGAAAACTCATGGCTATATTTTGTTTTGCTTTCACAAGAAAGCATATTATTTATTATTAACGGACAATAAATAGAGTAAACTCCAGTTATTTATTGCCCTCAGGAGGAGGAGAAAGCAAGAACTTTAACCTATGCTTAACCTTAAGAAGAAAATTTTAAAGGACCAAGCTATTGTGCGTTATAAGTCCTAGAAAGTCTAGGAATCGGGAAATGGAAATAGAGCTCGAGCTCCGTGAAGAGCACATCGCACATCTGTGTTGCGTGTATTATAAGACGCACGATGGCAAGTGATGTAATTAGAGGCAGAGCAATCCAACAGACCCGAGGAAAGTTTAAAAAATGTGCATAAATCCAGATAAGTTCTACCCTGTTCGTGGAAGGGGGAGGTACAGGAAACGGAGGCGGGGCAGTAATTCACACGAGAAGAGGGGGGAACATAGACTGAGGAAAAGTAGCGGTCACAAGATGGTTGAGGGGAGTTAGCAGAGGGGTCAGAGAATCTAGTGGACGAAGGAGATAGTTTGAGGTTTCCGCGCTCCAGTGAGTTTTCAACACTGGCCAGATATTCTTTTCTAGACTTCAGTATTAAGGATCTGACCGAAAAACGCAGAGTTTTGAAAAAAAAACGAAGTCACTATGGTTTCTAGGGAACAGGAACTTCTTCCTCGCAGTGTGTTTCTGACGGAATTTTTTGTGGACTTCAGTGGTGAACTAAACAGGGTAAAAGCGCAGGTACTTAGGAGAGTGATTCACTACAAAGAAAAAGATGCGTTGCTTTTCAACAATAACGAATCTGGGCACACCGATCATGTTGCGTTATGATTTGGAATACTGGATCACACTCGATATAGTCCAGATTTAGCTTCGAGCGATTCATATCTGTTCCCAAAAATAAAAAAAAAAGATTTTGAGAAATCTTGACGCAGACATTCAACAAAGTAGGTCACAGCACCTTAAGTTTCAATGAAGCTATTATCAAAATATATTTTGCCAAGATTTTAAAGTATCTATTCATCTTCACACAATTAATAACCGTCAAATGGCAATTTATTTTTTTTAACAAAGTTATATTTCTAATTTGATACAATATTTTTCGACCATTTTGCAAAAAGGGGAACGAGTGATTATTTTGAGTGATGTATAAAAACGTTATGCTCATCTATCCACAATTTTTGCATACGATATTCTAATGCAAATCAGATACCGGTTCGGCACGCAGATACATATCATATCGCAGATGGTTTGCCAGCACCAACCGTCAGCAAAAAACACTGCAAACAAATTCAAATTTGAAATTTTTCACTTTATCGAGATTGAAAACCGTACGCGGATTAGGTTTTTGTTGTATGACTTCAGCGTTGTGATTTCATTTCTTTTTATAATAAGTAATCAATCGACTGATTTGAATGCCAATGGGTTCCAGATTAGCCAAAATAGGTGTGTGCTTATTGCAGTAAATGGTGGTTTTAAGGTGTCCAAACATCGATAATACGCCGTTGATGAGTTACATAAACATCGACGATTTATTTTCTCTCGTTACAATGTTATGTTATCTAATATCGAATTCATTAGCCTAAATTTGGTAAATGATCAACACAATTTATCTTACAAAAATACGCTATAAACTACGTTCGAGTATCTTTTAACGTTTAAAGTTTAAGTTATCGATGGAGTGTTACATTTACAAGATTTTTCTTTTTCTTTCCAACTTTCAGTTAAGAGTACAATTCGATGATACGCTAACATCAACCTTCGAATATCCATCGGAATCATCATTTTTCGATGATCCACTAACTGATAATGCCAACATTCCGGATAATATGGGTCATATTGTCACTGCCAACACCACAGCAACCTCTACCACCGCCGTCGCCGCCAATTCTGCAACCACCGAGGAAATTATTAAAAATCCGGGCCAGAAACTGCTGGGAAGCATGTCATTAGGTAATTATAGTTAGTTTTTCAATTGATTCTACGTTTCCAATAATTTGGTTAATGATAGTAAGAGCAAATGTAGGTTTGCTTTGTTGCTAGGATTAAGTCTGTTACGTAAATAGAAGTACAAAGCGATTGTGTTCGCGGCTAGTTACTGTAGATTTCATGGTGAGCATAGAACTTTTGCTCATACTATTCGCGGGCACTATATTCAGTAATTTTGGTAGTCCCTCATGAAACCATTACAGTTGCTGTGCATTTTTGAAACATCTAAGTGTAGTAGCTGTTGCTCCATAAAAATAATATGATAATATGCGTTAAATTATATTTCATATTTATAATGCAAATAATAAAGAAACTTTCATTCAAATATATGTTAAAAATCCGTGAGTTAGTTTTCGGAATACGGAACTTCTTCTGAACTCGGGAGTCTTTGTCAAACTACTCAGTTAGAGAATTATCAGTGGGTTAGTGTGGCCCTAGCTAGACCTATCAAGTTTATAGCCTAGTTAACTCCTGGCTACCTCGTTAAAACTTTAATCAGCGTGTATCTCGTTAGATATAGTCGTGTGTAAGATAGATTCGCTAAGTCATAGGCTAGATATTGAAAAAAAGAATATAAATTCATTTCACTTTTTAATGTTTTATATAAAACAAAATTTTATTAAAATCGGTTTATTGTTTGTCTGTCTGTCTTTTATTAGTGTTATATGCATTGGTAGCTGCACATTCCACTTTGTCGTCATTACGCCTAAATACTTGAATGCAAGCTATGAATTTATGATTTTTATCTTAACTTTAATCTTTATAGACGGGCACTTTCTCCGCTTGGTGATAAGTACTACTTCCGTACTATGGTCTGCGAGCAATAGACAAACGTTCTCCACTGGACTTAATGTCGTAAACTGCCAAATTCATATAAATCTGAACCTCTTTGAGAAGGTGTGTCAATTCAATGTTGTCCAGAAGGAAGATCTAGCGACATATAATTATGGATAAGAAAGGTTGATCTAGGACGGACCTTGCCGAATCGTGCATCCTCATGTAGGGGGCCAAAAATTCTTCAGAGGATTCTTCTCCCGAACGTGGCCAAGAGTTTTTGCTAAGAACCCAAGTCTCCGAGGAATACATGAAAACTGGCAAGATCATTGTCTTGTACAGTAAGAGCTTTGACCCTATGGTGGGACGTTTCGAGCGGAACAGTTTTTGTAAGCTGAAATAGACTCTGTTGGCTGCCAACAACCGTGCGCGGATTTCATCATCGTAACTGTTATCGGTTGTGATTTTCGACCCTAGATAGAAGAAATTATCAACGGTTGAGACCATAGTTGTAGTCTCCTATCTTTATTCTTCCCGTTTGACCAGTTTGATGTTGTTGGTTGGTTGGTTTTTAATGCTGACGTTGCCACGATATTCTTTGTCTTGCCTTCATTGTTGTGCAGCCCAAGATCTCGCCCTGATTGCCGCCTGCTCTATCTGGATGAAGGCAGTTTGTACGTTTCGGGTGATTCTTCCCATGATATCGATATCGTCAGCATAGACCAGTAGTTGGGTGGACTTAAAGAGGCTCGCACCCCTTGCATTTACCTTAACATCACGGATCACATTCTCGTGGGCCAGGTTAAAGAGGACGCATGATAGGGCATCCCCTTTTTGTAGACCGTTGTTGATGTCGAATGGTCTTGAGATAATCCTGTTGCTTTTATCTTGCTTCGCACATTAGTCAGCCTAGTCAATCTTATCTATTTCGTCGGTATACCGAATTTTCTCATGGCCGTGTACATTTAGTCGATGAATAAATGGTGCAACTGATGTCCATATTCGAACAGTTTTCCCATCGCTTGTCACAAAGAGAAAATCTGATCTGCTCCTGATTTGCCTGGAGCGAAGCCTCTCTGGTATGGGCCAATGACGTTGTGGGCGTATGGAGCTATCCGGCCTAGCAAGATAGCGGAGAATATCTTTTAGATGGTACTCAGCAACGTGATACGTCTATAATTACTGCACTGTATGATATCTCCTTCTTTATTTATGAGACAGATGATGCCTCGTTGCCAATCGTCAGGCATTGATTCACTGTCCCATACCTTGAGGATTAGCTGATGAGCCACTTGGTGTAACTGGTCGCCTCCATATTTAACCAATTCGTCTGTAATTCCATCGGCTCCTGGCGACTTATGATCTTTTAGCCGATGAATTGCACGGACAGTTTTTCCTATACTTGGTGGTGGCAGTGTTTGTCCGTCGTCTTGAGTTGGCGGGACCTCCAACTTGCCGATGTTTTGGCTGTTCAGTAGTTCATCAAAGTACTCAACCCATCTCTCCAATATGCCCATTCTGTCGAAAATCAGATTCATCGGCAAACCAGCCGTTCCGACCTTTTTTGCGACTGGGGCCAAGTATGTTTGTGGCCATATTTGTGATAACGTTCTTCAGGTGATTGTGAAGATCATTTGTTGATACTTCATCCCCAGAATCTATGTCGACTGTGGTTATTGCGGCATCCATTTCCCTCTTATAAGTGTTGCGGAGGGCTGTGTTCTGGATGGCTTCAATATTCACTCTCACCTGATTGTCAGAGGGGATTGTAGGTGGTGTCACAATGCGAGCTCGTAGCACTATGCCAACGAGATAGTGTTCAGAGTCTATATTGCCGACTTTGACCGCCGAGATCAGAGTTATACAGTCGCTTAAGGTGTTCTCTTTTTTATTTTTATGGTAACCAAATGCATTTTTTCCGCGCGTGTCTGTATTGAACACATTGTTTCGCTAACTGCGTCTTCTCTCATTAAAGCGGGCCCTGCGAAACTCCTCGAGTTCCATCAAAAGTTACATATCCGTTTCTGAGAAACAGTATACCTTGGCATCGACGTGTCACATGCTTGACGTAACTTTTCACCGATCTATATAGTTTTATCATTTGCATTTCCTTGCAGAATGGCATTTCGAGTGGTGATCACTATGCTTGTTTACCATTCTTCAGCCAATGCGTTGGAAACATCAGCTATTATCCGTGGATAATGGATAGACATCTACTTCAGTGTTTGCTTCCAGGCATCCGATATTGAGTAAGGAGACAAGTACAATGAAAGCTATTGAACCACTTATTTATTAGATCACTTGAGACGGAGTGATTCTGATTTTTTGTAGTTATATATCCATAATCGAATTTCACTCACTAAAACCACTCCCTAAGTCCTGCCCTGTTTCCCGTAGTATTATCGCTACGGTTGCTCTAGCAACCCCGCTTCCCTCCTTCTGTTTCCTATAGCCTAAATTAACTGCTTCCTACGTTTAGCTGCATTTTATCCCTCCTTCTGTTTCCTATAGCCTAAATTAACTGCTTCCTACGTTTAGCTGCATTTCGATCTTTCTAGCACGAAAAACTTTTGTCAATCCGCTCCACACAATCTCTCTTCCACACTCTCCTTTTTTTGTGTAAAACAAAATCTTATTAAAATCGGTTGTCTGTCTATTTGTTTTTTATTGTTTTTTAAGGAAGTGGAAATCTTCAAAATATCTGACCTGAGCACGTCAGATTGCGGGATTTTTAGCCCCTAACATCACCTCCGCGTCCAGCACTCTCTAACCAAGCCTTAACACTGATTGCTTCGCTTGAGTACAACTCAGCATCCTCGAGATGCTTTGCGACCGCAACCAGTGCTATATCGTCGGCGTAACCCACCACCGTGGCCTGCTCCAGAACCAGAAGGTTAAGTACATCACTATACATGACGTTCCACAGTATTGGGCCCAGTACAGAGCGCTGTGGCACACCCGCGAAGACAATGTACTCCTTGGGTCCATCATCGGTAGTATACCAGAGCGTCCTCTCTTACAAATAACAATCGATAATAGTGGCAAGGTAGGTGGGTACACCAATCGAACAGATCCGTGAGCATATCCGGTTTACATTTGACGTCAAGTTTGAGGGCCTTATTCGGTACGTCTTCCAGACCCAGGGCTTTGCTGTCGCCTATTCGACTGCACATCTCTAGCAGCTCGTCCCTGGTGACTAGTGGAATCTGTGCAACATTTAGGGGCGCTGGAAGGTGCCAGTACTCTCCTCTTGCTGGGGAAATAACACCTGGATTATTTTCAACAAGAGCATAGGGCACGTGATCTGCGGAGAAGAGCGGCCTCTGAATCGCCCTGTCACGATTTTATAGACGCTAACCCATCGAACAGAATTCCTTAAAACATTCCCTCTTACTCCGCTGGATGGCGAGATTGAGATTCTTGCGGTCTTCTCTATAGACATACTCCCTTTGCCCTTGATCGATCCTACCCATTGCCCTCTGAGCTGCTCGTATGGCAAATCGATCGAAGGCTCGCAAGTTCACTATTCCACCAATAATTGGATCTTCTAGTTGAGAATGAGCTTCTCCTAGGAATCGACGCGCCACATGCTTTAGAGATGCTTTGTGTGACATGGAGAGCTCTATCCGTGGAGGTGTCTGCTTTGCTAGGCAGGTCTAACCACACCCCCATGAATGTTTATTCATCCATCGCTTTTGCAGACCATCCAGGTGTTCTTTTGGATTTCGGCGTCCTTAATTCCAAGGTGATTGCCTGGTGGTCGCTGTACGTGAAGTCCTCGCTAACTTGACAGGACATGTCACGTGTCAGGACAGGGCTGACAAAAGTTAGATCTACAGTTGAACCAGAGCTTCCTTTCCGATAAGTGTTTACATCACCTTCGTTGGCCAGCACTACATCCAACTGGGCGCATGCTTCTAATAAACACCGCTCCCTTGCGTTAGTCTCTTTGCTACCCCACTCAATGGCCCATGCATTAAAGTCGCCGGCTATTACATTTGGACCTGGTCCCCTTGCGTCGTGAACAAGATCGTCTAATAGGTCTTCAAACACAGGCAGTGTGAGGCTCGGTGGGGTCTAGCAGCTGTATACGAATATACCGCTTATTTTTGCCCACACAAAGTCATTAGCCGCCTGACCCATGCGATATTGTATGGCTTGACGATCGCACGCCCATATCGCCACTCCGTCGGTTAAATCTGTGGCCCGTCAAGATTTCTGTACGGTCCACTAATGATAGCAATCTCCGTCGCGGATTCGTAAGTGGTTTGCGCAAGCAAATCTTGTCCGACCCTACAATGATTGAGGTTTATTTTTGTTAACCTCATTTTTCCACTGCACTGATTCTCTTTAACATTTAAAAGAAGCCCACAAGAAAGTGACCCCCTTAGAATAATCCACAGGTTATTCCCTCTGTTTGTCGGTGCAAAACGATTCAAAAAGAAGAAGGAATATATCATCGACAGTTACCAACTATCGGCCATTAAAAGCCTCATAAGGAAAACAAAGAAACACTATGAAGTTCGGGCTCTGGCATCCTTTGTCAACAATATTGAAATAAAGAGAAGAATAGTGGTCACGCACTCAGCTACGTCGAAACTCAAATACCTGATGAAAAACCTAAAAATCTGCATAGTGCCACCGAGTAGGACACACTAGATTAAAACCAAACTACGACCTAGCGGAATATTTAAAGCAAAGTGTCCAGAGTGTGAGAAGAATCCTATAGGACAAACCAAAAAACTAGTTTCGCTACGCTGGGGGAGGGCACGCAAAGGAAGAAAACCAGGATTCGACAAGAAGAAATAGCAGAAACCACGTCCCCGAAATCGATAGTATCACGGCCCGTTACAGGAGAAAAACATAACATCACATAAGACAGTCTACACATATTTAAGGGAAGTAACAACAGTAGGAAACAAGATGCACAGCTTGAATCTGATGTTTACCATATTCCAGTACCAGTCATCTGATCTTCACATTTGCACATCAATATCATCGATCCACTGACCCTGTCGAAAGGGTGTCAATACTGCTTCGTGGTAATCGAGCGCTTTACCCCGGGTTCGAAACTTTCAGAATGAATGATTAGAATATTCTTCAACACGCTATAGAAGATAAAATTAACCCAATATGTCTTGTGATGATTCCAAAAATAGAAAACTTCCCAACGTTTTGCAAGTAGCCTAATAAGTCTATTTTAATATCGCTAACCTGGTAGAATGCAGTAGAACGAGAACAACGTCACAGTTAAATCCGCCGTATCAGCCTAATCCTAATGTGTCCGGATAGCTGAGTGGTTAGAGCGCAAGGCTGTCGTACGGAAGGTCGCGGTTCAAATCTCACTGGTGGCAGTGGGATTTGTATCGTGACTTGACGTCGGATGCCAGTCGACTCAGCTGTGGATGAGTACCTGAGTCAAATCAGGGTAATAATCTCGGGCGAGCGTAATGCTGACCACATTGCCTCCTGCAGTCTACTGTGGTGTACCGTTACGGTCTTGAATGAAGTGCTCTAACACACTTCAAGGCCCTGCAATATGGATTGTTGTGCCAACGATTATTATTATTATTATCAGCCTAATCCCACGGCCTTCTTCAAACACGGATTAATTTATAATCATACTGGTATAGTGGTATCAGTTTATACCGAGCGCAGACTCAGCATTCATACTGGTAGATACAAGACTTACCTGAAGCCTTTACCGAACTAAAGAGTACATACAGCACTCGAGTTGTACAGAACTTTTGATGACCGGTCTTAATGAAACAATCACTATCACTGTCAGTGGCAGTGACCTACTCGGAACTGAACAATTTAAATACCTCCGATCAGTCAATTGAGAACTGCGTTATAAAATTACTTCACGCATTAACGCAACCTGGATGAAGTGACGTTCCATAACTGGCGTTCTTTATGATAGAAATCCAAAAATTTACCGCAGTGTCGACCGCCCTGTCTGTGGTTCTGAGTGTTGGCAGACTATAAAAGACAATGCACGGCGTCTTGCGGTAATGGAGGCGAAGACATTGCATTGACTGGTGGTGTATCACGCCACGATCACATGCGAATTGAGAATATCTGCAATCGATATGGGGTTACACCGATGGTTACGCAATTTGTGCTAAGGAGAACTCACTTGCCAAAATTAGTCTGAACATCGAAGTCGATGGTAAGCGACCAAAAGGGTGATCGACACAAAGGTAGCTTGATACGCTGGTTAGTGATTTTCAAGACTCGCGATTGCATCCAGAGCCTTTGACAAAGCGAAATGATGCAATTGATCAGGACGACGCTTATAAACGAGACAAAGGCTAAAAAGAAGAGGAAGATATCACATTTTCGGATACATCCTTTAGGTGTGACTACTCTTTTATTTGGCACAAGAAATCATCATACATCGTTTGACTTGGTTGAGATTATCTCAGGTCCGGCAGTGTCTAGGTTGGACCCTTTGCATTTCGCCACTCTTCCACGTGGTTCCTCGCTTACTCGCTTATTAGGCATTTGTTTCCGGGCTTAACTTGCGTCCCAGTTCTCGAGGAGGAAACCTTTTCGGGATCCTGAAGAAGGCTAGGGCTTCTGCTTCAGGTGATTTTTGGCATGACTTTCATTCTGATCGTGCCTTATAATATTGATCGAATAATCAAGTTTGATCTCTCACAAGTGACGAGTTTTGTGAGATTATCAGACTTTTATTCTATTGCCACGATATCGGCTTGCGGTTCGGTGGTTTCCGCTTCGACGTTGAACTGCGCTGGAAAGAATCCTTCAACCCCTGTCATAAAACTCGGGGCGATTATCCTTAAAGTTTCCTGTGTCGTTCAAGACTCTCCGTTCCCATACACATCTCTTTTTTTTTGGTTTCTCATTTTGGGTGGCCTTCCCATGTTTAATGTTGCCTGCTTTATGGCATATGTTCTCGCAGTTGATCCTCTCCTGTTCCGTGCCAAATCATTGCCCAGCAGTTACCACAAGTAAGTGGGAATATGATTTGGTGACAGAGCTATCGATTGTAGTTTAGAGCGCATTTCTCCGTTTTTAGTGTCAAAATACATTACCCCTGGAACGCCTGCAGCTACCACTTAAAGTCAAACATATGTTATCTGGTGTGGCTCTTATCTCTAATCTAGGACTAAATAGAACTCAAATAGCTGTAATTTAAAAGAAGCACCACAAATGAAATCAAGTCATCGGGATCTGTGTGAAAGTTAGAGTGTCAAATATTGTGCACGCTTATGATTTCGCTAAGCAGTTATGGCGAAAGTTTAGTGATTTGATGAAAGGTCATAGCATGCTCGTCTCAAAATTCGTTCCTGCCCCCTTCAGATGCCTCAGATATTTATAATTACTTTTATCTTTCACTTTGTCAAGTGCCCTCGTTCAAAGAACTTTATCAAGATTAAGCTATTTTGGCCCAATGTGGTGGATAATTGGAGCTCATCAAAATAAGAAGTAAAAATATCGTCCCAAAAATCCAATCACTAAAAAGATGGCATCAATTAATATTCACCTAAATTTCGATATATAAATGGCTCCGCCGCTCATATTTCTAGACCCAATTCCAGTCGCAATCATTCTAATCATCGTAGCATCACGATACCAACAACAAAATGTTTCCAAACCCATGACATGTTTTTTTCACCAAATTTCTACGTGTTTTGATAAACTTAAACATTAAAAAATTTATCGAGCCATAACGAGCAAAGTGCACAGATCTCGCGATTTTTTTCGCGGTTACTTCCATTGTCCTCTCGGAGCCGAGTTTCTAGTGACTTCGCTGAGCTAGAACTGGGTGAAATTATCTACATCACGGGTCGCGGAATAGCTTGCAATTATTAAGAAAATTACAAAACGGTTTTTACACATATTCTTGGTAATATTTTTCATGTACATGGAACCGGAATCGATACGAGTATTGTACAAACATTGCGCTGCTCATTCCACCGCACCTTGATGACTCGATGCCGAACAAATATTAGAGTAGTTAAGATACTCGTATCTTTCCTGTTCCACACTAGCGTACCCTCGTATAGTTTAGATTAACTGTTTCCATGCTTCAAGTACCGGCACCAGTTTTTCTACGTTTATTCTATCGGAGCCCGTTTCTATGTAGGAAAGATACACGTTGGAGCTGCGGATCATTTTGATATGATCTCGGAACCGCATTTTGATACAGTGCACTTGCCTGCAATTTACAAGAACACTCTTCCACTCAGCTTGTTCGGTTAATATTTTTATGAATGGCGGCTATTTGTTAGCCGATTCGAGTTATTAGGTCAGAATTGATTGAAATCAAAAATTGAATTATTCTGAAGTGTTCCAGATGTGGTCTCTGAAGAGATAGATACAACATGGTTTTTAGATGGTTCTTGTAGTGGTTTTCACTGGATGAGATTGGACCCGGGATAAGTTTCTCAAGTCACGATGGTTATGTATCGTCTAATAGATATATTAGCGTACAAGATCACATTAGTTGAATAAAATGGTGATTTCACGCTTGGGGTAGTAGAGACAGTTTATTATCGATTGATTTTTCCCATCTTGTTCCGCTTCGTTGTTGATTTAGTTGCGCTTAAACAAGTTATTGAGCAACACAAATTGCGGTGTTCTATGTTGTCTACTTTTTCCCGTTTTAAGCTATGGCTTTCCGTCTCAGAACTTTCTCAAATGTTAAAGTATCAAAATTACAAATATTCTGAAAGTAAGTGACCTAATAACATACATACTTCAGAATTGGGCGGAGACAAGTATATCCACCGAGCGCAACTACTACGAATACTATTCCTCTCGGGGACAATGAACAAATCGTATAAGTTCCGATACCGATTGACCTTAATCCACTAAAACCATCTTCTCACCCACTGTCCTCCACAGAACTGTCTACGGTTCAGACGAATGTGTTATAGCCCGTTAGATTTATTTGTTCAATGAGTATTATTCCTTCCCTGTCGCCCTTTTGATAGGCGCCATATCCTTCAAAGATCTTAATGAATCCAATTTATGGTGGCACTTATTGTGTTCCACTCTTCTTGGGATTCGATGATTTGCGAAACAATCGTTCCTAGTCTTAGGACTACCTCAAGCTGCTCTCTCTTGCCAGCAAATCTTGGATACGCGTAGGATACATGTCCCAGGCGGTCGTGTTGAATTGGACATTAAGAACAAAAGGGGGAACCAAAATATTCAAAACGTTGCAAAATCCCAACACCATACCACATCAGAAATTGCCTTAAATGGTAGTGACCATCTAGATGGCTGCCCATCATCCAAAGTTGGATATTTCGAACCAATTTGTGTACTCACCTCTGTTAGCATTATTCCTGCGTTCCTGCCATGCTCTGTCTGTATATGTTCTTTCTTTCTGATGTATTTCTGGACATTACGGTCACCTCATATCTTCATATTGTGTAGCATTCAAAAATCCTCCATCAAAATATCTTTAGGTATAATATCTGCAAATACTGCTAACAACTTTTATGTTCTACAGCAGGGATGCCTATCCATGACCTTAGAGAACACCAGCTGCCACAACGTAATTCTTTCAATCCGTTATCCATGTTGTACTAAAGAAATCTTTCTGATAGGTAACGCTCCATTATCTAAGCTAAGTAATCCGGAATATACGCTTTAGTCACACGCTTTATCCAACTCCAGTTGGCCGAATTAAGGCCATTCTTGGCATCTAGGGTCACCAAACCGTAGCACTTACCAACAGCGAAGGCGTGAGCGTGGGGAGAAGGAGGCCCGCCAAAACCCACACTGCCCATATACCATCCACTAGCTCGACAAACAGGAGCGGCTTATTGTATATCACCCTCTCCATCATCTTCCAGTATCTGAAAGACAGATAAGACGATATAAAGAGGATACGTCTAGCGATTTATGAAGCTTCCTTAGCAGAACCAATCTCTACTTCTTACACTGCATGGGAAATCATGCCCGATTCAAATGTGTCTATGGTCTTAATTTAACAGCCCGGCTTAGCAATTTATTCGGAATCCAATGCCAGAGCTTTGTCAACCCCAATTCGTAGTTTTCCGTGATAACCCTGAGGGTCGAGAAGACGTCCTGTTGAACCGTTAGCTTAAGTCCACTTTCTTGGTGTTGCGGAAAAGTAATTAAGAGGCGCGGGCACATGTCTTGCAGTGATTTTTGCCCACGAATTTTGAGGTAGCGTTTAGCGGGTTCGTATCTGCCTTAAGGTACAGGTGTTTGTAGAAATTCGGCTGATTTTCGTCTCATGGTGGAACTTTCATTCCGCAGAATTGCCTCCAAATCTTTTCTCAATACACGTGGACACATTCGATTTCTTGACAGATTTTTTTGGTAACCCTCCTATACCGTTGTGCCAAATTGACCACTGCGTTGGAGACAACCACTCTTTAGACGCAAAAACCGTATTGCTCCTCTGGCATATCTCCTGTCTGCTCTACGAAAACTGACTGTTGTATATATGAGCTCCAAAATCTCTCATATTATCCTGTAAATAAATTGGGCGCTTTCGAGAATTTTTTTCACTGAGTTGGGAGAACGTGCTCTTCTAATCACGCATTATAAGTAAAAATTGAACTATTCTGGTCTTGCTTTAGCCGTAATCTTCAGAGTCATGTCTGGTGTTCTGTCTCGCCCGGGTCTTTTTTTGGCTTAACTTCCACCAAGTAACAAGCTTGCCTTTGGTCGTCTCGTTGCCCTGGGTTCAAATCCCAGTCGTCATATATTTGTGTTTATCTTGTATTTGCCTCGATGCTATGAGCTTATCACTTGCACAGCATTAAAGTGTGATAATAATGAAGCTAAAGTACACTTTCATTGAAAATTAAAGGAAAACTTTAACACATATACATATAAATGGAGCGTATACTGCCTGTCCCCATTTTCCCAGCACCCAGGACAGAGATGAGGCAGTGTCTGAATTGCCTCTACTCTAGATGAAACCACCAGTTAATTTTTATCAATAACTTGAGTGTTTAATCCAAAAAGAGGGGTCAGTGGACCACACGAAAGGAAGTAAGTTGCGTTCCCCTTCCGATCCGTCAACAAATCGATGCCTAATATTCTAGGAAAACGTGAACAGGAAACCTACTTTTGCCTTAACCAAAGCACCCTCTCTCTCACGATCGCAACGCTGTGGAAACAGTGTCGCTATTATCTTGCGTACCAAGGCTTAGCACTTGATGTGCGAGACAATCACACTGCTCAAGGGTCAGAGGTGAAGTAGCGTCTGATAAGTCTCCTCTACCCTGAATGATGTTATCAGTCTTCATTTTGCTTTGTCCTAATCGAGGGGTTTAGATGAAAAAGTGGAAGGACAGGCAACACACACCCTTTTTTTGGGTAAGATATGTGGATGATATCCTTGCCGTGGTCAAGGGACAAGATGCCACCTCCTTGTTGACAAGTCTCAACAACATCCACAAAAAGATTACTTTCACAATGGAGACGTAAGTAGACGAAAGCCTGTTTTTTGAATATCAAAATAATAAACAAGGACGGGAAGGTCTAGTTAGCTCTCCACAGAAAAATCACCCACACCCAGCGAACTATCCCGATAGCCTCTAACCATTCATGGAGTCAAAAAATCGGCCCCTTCAACTTCATGGTCTATGGAATGTACACGATCCCGCTAAGTGAGAATCACTTCGAGAAGGAGAAAAAGTACATCCTCAGCACCGCTAAGATGAGCGGCTACAGGGGAAAAGCAGTGAAGCATCTAATGAGACGAACGGATAGGCAACAGTAGAGGAGAGAACTAACGCACCTAAGCGTGCAACAACAAGAAAACTCAGAGGGCAGAAGTAGGCTCCCTTGCATCTACTTAAGGGTAACGCGTAACATTGAAAAATAAATGGAGAAAACGAACTTGGTGCCGATACCTACAAGCAAAAAACAACAACTAAGACAAAAAACTGAGTTCCCTAAAAGAATGAGAGGAGTGTACTCTACAAAATCGATTGTCCGGAATGCGAGCAGGTCTACGTTAGACATACTAGAAGACTGGCGGTCACCAAGATCAGAGAACATACAGGGGAAGCACTCGCTGTTCGTCCCTTCATCAATGGGCCGAACAGCGAGCGAAATAAAATCTTCAGTTACTTGGCTAAGCAAGGAACCATAACATCACCATTTCATTAAAAGCACCATAGATTGTTCATATTCCTATATGGACGAAGCACAAGGCATGCCCTCAGCAATAGATCCAAATGCTGATGATTTCTACAGCGTCCTCCTAGCTTCTTCGAAAGGTTGTGGAAAAGTGCGACAGGTGTGTTAAACAGAAGCTAGTAGTGATGCATGCGAGAGTTAAGCTTCTCTACTCACGCGGTCCACGGAGGCTGTGTTGGATCGATTTCAGGAGGGCATTTACCCCTTGATGGAGTATAGCGCGTCAACCACACCTATGCACCATCGTTTGCAGTTATCTGAAATGCCCTTCAGTACTCTCTCTCTCTCTCCCCCTCCCCGCATTCCTCCTCTACTGTGTACGCCAAGTGCCTTTGGGACGATCCATTCATCGGCTATTTTGGGAGAGTGGATTCCACCGCATGGCGTAGCTCGCAATGCAATTCTTGCCTCCCCTTAATGTGTGATCTATCCAGAGCCACTTTGCCTTCCGATCACAGTGCGTACTAGTGCCAGGCCTATGCAAGTTCTTCGTGTGTGATAGCACGAGAATTAGGTTAGCCTACTCCAATGATATGACGCAGACAGGTGTTCATGAAGGTTTCAGTAACAATGGTGTTCACTTTTCATGTGCTACTCCCATATAGCAACACAGAAATAACACTTGAATCGATTAGTCTCAACTTGATCTTGATGTTGAGATAACTGCATTTCCAGATTTTAGGCAAGGTAGCAAAAGCGAAACTTACATTGTTAATGCGTCGGAAAACATCCAGTTCGGTTCTGCCCATTGGTGCAGATAGAGAAAGCACGATGACCCGTCAGACTGAGAACCTTGGTTTTGTTGGTATTTATCTCCAGTCAAATTTTTCTTGCCTCTCTTTCCAAATCCAGCGCCATTTGTTTGGCCAGGATTATGACCCGGTAAGAGAGCAAACAAATGTTATCACCCTAGTCCTAAAAACCTTAACTAGGGTGATAACCTTGACTAGGGTCTTTTGAGGAAAGATGCCAAAGTCCATTGAATTCCTGCACGTCCTCCGAACCAGACAACACGAAGAACGTTACCGATAACAAGAAGAAATCATACCGCCGATAGAATGCAACCCTGGCTGACTCCGTTTTTGACCTCAAAATCCTCCGAAATTTTCAGGAATTGATTAGTTGAATTTTTTGGCCATACTGTTGCCATAAGTAGAAAAGGCTGGGCCTAGGACCTTTACATCTATCACACTTACCTACCTTAGTGGCACCACTTTTTCGGATTAGTTCGACCATGAAATTCATAAGAATGGGGGTTCTAATCCGATCGAACCCTTTTTATTTTAGGTGGAGACTTTGGCTCACTCCATTCCGTAAACTGGTATACCAATATGTGCACCTGTTGTTTAACCACAAAACGGCTTATTGGTACATACTGGCGATATTATTTATCAATGGATAGCTTGGACTGTGAGGCGTTAAAATTGATTACGGAAGAGTTCTAGAATTTGGGAGTGATTGTAGCGTAGTGGTGTTAGGCAGACAATTTTGCTGGAATTATGGGTAGTTTAGACATTAGTTTGAAGATTTGCTAGTCGATCATTACCTTTCACATTGCAGATGTGGAAACTTGATACTCTTCTGAAAGTATCCTCTCGCAAAGGTTTAAAGGGACACATCCATCCCTGTTCTCAATGCTTAATGATTCCTTAGTGACAAACCTAATTGCATTTTGAGGCCATTCGAAATTGTAGTTGGATCTTTGAAGAAAAAATGAAGGGTCCTCGGGTGTAGCACCGCATTCAGGACAGTTGGGAGACTCGTCCAACTCGAAGCGATGCAAGTATTTCCTATAGCCACCGTGTCCCGTAAGGAACTGTGTCAGGTGGTAATTCAATTCTCCGTGCTTTCGGTCGCCCCATTTCTCGATACACGGGATCATTGTATGGGTCCACCAGCCCTTGTCGGAGTTATCCCACCGTTGTTGCCACTTGCCACACACAACTCTCTCCTGATGGCTTTTCGGAAATCCGCATTCACCTCGGCTGGATTTGCCTTCCGCTTTTCGTAGAGCCAGTGTGCCTCGCTTGCTAGAAGATCTATAGGGATCATTCCCACACTGCCTCCGTCGACGCCGTCCTGAATGCGCTGCACACCCTTAGCGCAATTGGCCGGTATACCGAACTTATCTTCCTCCGGTTGACAGCGTGGTTCAACGCTGCGCCCAGACAGGGGCCGCGTATAGCAGGATCGATCTAACCACTCCCGCGATGAGTAGCCTGCGACTATACTTCGGCCCTCCCACGTTAGGCATCATCCTTGCAAGGGATGAGCTGGCATTTGCTGCCTTCTCTCGCGCATAATCCAAGTGTCCCTTGAAACTCAGCTTGGCATCGATCATCACCCCCCGGTATTTGACAACCAATTTTGAAACGACCTCACGATTACCAACCTGGATGGTAACCGTGTTGTTCTTCCTACGGTTGGTAATGAGGACCGCCTCCGTCTTTTCGTCCGCCAGGTCTAGCTTGGCCATTCGTAACCATGACTTGATGGTATGAATGGCTTCATTTGCATAAAGCTCCTCGGTATGCTTTGCAATTGCAACTACCGTCAGGTCGTCCGCAAAACCAATCAGCGTTGTCTCCTCCGGCTCGCGTAGGCCAAGCATTCCGTTGTACATTAGGTTCCACAGCAGTAGTCCCAATACAGAACCTTGAGGCACACCTGCTGTCACAATGTACTCCTTCGGCCCGTCGTCCGTCTCATACCAGAGAAGTCTGTCCGAAAGGTAACTCTCAATTAGCTGAGTCAAGTAGCTAGGAGCACCCAGTTTGGCCAAAGCGCCTTTATTCCAGCCCCAGTTGGCTGAGTTAAAGGCATTTTTGACGTCCAGCGTCACCAGAGCACACCATTTACCCATGGCCATTGCATTTCGAGCGAATTCCACGACCTTTGCTACTGCATCGACCGTAGAACGAGCTCGCCGAAACCCATATTGCCGCTCTGAAAGACCACCCGCAATCTCGATGAACGGGAGCAGCCTGTTGTATATCACCCTCTCCAACATCTTCCCCATGGTGTCTAAGAGACAAATAGGCCGATATGAAGAGGGCACGCCGGGTTGTTTTTGGGGCTTCGATAGCAACATCAGCTTCTCCCTCTTCCACTGGGCGGGAAATATTCCTTCCGCCATGCACGATTCGAATGTGCTTGCGAACCACCTTGGTCTGGCCTTGACCGCCACCTTCAGAGCCTTGTTCGGAATTCCGTCCAATCCCGGAGCCTTGCTATCCCCAGTACGTCTGCAGATTTCCCGAAGTTCCTCTTTGGTAACACCAGGGTTCGAGAAGACGCCCTGCTGAGCTGCCAGTTGGGGTTCTCTTTCATCCTGCTTCTGCTGCGGGAAAAGGGTTGTGATTATTTGCAACAAGAGCCGTGGGCATGTCACTTGAGGTGATTTTTGCCCGCGGATCTTGTTCCTTACAACCTAGTAGGCTATGATTTTTAATTTAATTCATTTGTATGTTCTCTTATGATAAACTGTCGTTTGGGTGCAGAACACAAATGCCAGCAGATGAAAACCATAGCATAACAAGAATGAGTGTCATTAACATTTCAAAATCATACCCTCCGTACTAAAAAACTATTCCTGTACTTCCAAGCAGCGAAAATTATAATGAAGTCAGTATCATCTACACAATTTGTTACAAATTTAGGTTTCATGTGTGTAAAATGGTTGAACGTGTATATTTTAGTTAATCATAGCGGAAATTCCCAATACCTCTTCATATGGTGGTAAACCCCATCTAACTTCATCGCCATCCCTGTAATCCTCGCTATCGGTTCTTAAGCCACTAATTGAGTATCTATTTTTCCAGGTAAATTACTTAATAACATTATCGATTGTGTCGATAGAAAGAAAAGTAACTCAGATGACTCGAATAGACGGCAACCGGAACGAGAGCAAAAGAAACCCAAACAGCAGCTGGCGCGTACAGTCCGAAGGCTATTAAAGATATTCAGGTGCCAATTACAATGCATTTACCCATACAGCTCTTGGCGAAGCACTAGCGTTCCTTGCCATGCACAAGAGGCAAAATGTAGATTGCCCAGCTAGCTGCTGTTTGTAGGTCTCCTCGTTCATTCCGTCTTCATTTTTTCTTCTTTTACTTTAATGACAATCACCAATTATTACGTAAAATCATGTTTTCCTGTATCATTTTCATATGTTCGTGCCGCTTCTGTCCACTCATGCGTCCATTCATACCTGCAGAGCGACCAGCTCGCCAGGCTAGATAGACCAGTCAATTAAACTTTCATTCCACTCAGAAATGGCTCCACCTCTCTTCAATTATAATGGCTTGTTAATAGCAATAATATTCTCATTTGCCTATTTCAAAACCATTTAATACGCTTTACTACGTTACACATTCGTTCATGATCGCTTAATGATGATCGCAAAGTTTTTATCACTTATTGTTAGTGAAATAGAAAGTTAAAGCGCATTTCGTTTTGTGTTCCTATAAAAAAGGAGGAAGACCGAAGCGAAATTAATTTAGTGCTAATTAGATGGTTTGCCAAACAATCGTGCGAACCAGGAGGACATTGAACTTTTTGTTTAATAAATGAAAATGTGACCCACCATATTATGAATGAATTCGGGAAACTGGTTAATGCCTTAAAATGTGGGAATCCTATTGTCGGCGCACATCGGCCAGACTAGATTCTTGAGGTAATTTGGTCTCCCAATGCTAAAGAACTCACGATTTGAATAAAATCTTTTTTATGGCTGCTTATATCAACCGGTGACCTTTTTTATAAAAATCGATAATTTTTTTCTCTCTAATTGCTTTTCTGTTTCTTTATGAGGTTATAAACACAAAACCCATGGGAATTCTAGTTGAAGGTGCCATTCTTTGATAGCGCGAGTTGGAGGTGAGTGAACCCGATGATAGTCTTCCCTTCCAACGCAAGTGGAATTCATTGCTGCCCAGAATCTCCTAATAGCGCTTCTCGACTTCATTTCCGTCCTTCATGTTAGCATCTCTTAACATGAGGTGTATTTAGAAAATAGTCTTTCTTAGTTCCTTGCAAAGTATCTATATCTTTTCTATCAATAACAGTAATCAACAACCTCCATGAATATATTCAGTATCCCTAAGATATCTTGCCTCTTTTCAGAAAAGAGCTCCACAATTTTCAATTCAGATAACTCTCCACTACCCTTTCTGCCCTTTTTTAAGGTTTTGTGTAAAACAAAACCTTATTATCGGTTTGCAGTTTGTGTATGTGGAATCTAGGACACGCATGCCGGACTCTTATCGACTAAAACCTCCCATATTTGCTCCACACTCTCCCCGCGGGACCACCGTTCTGGGATTGCTTCGCGAGGCTGTTCACTCTAAGCGAGCTGCTATCGCTTTGCCTGGCGTTATTTGCAGTAGCTTCCCTTCTACGTCTCTGCCGCGCTTCTGCTGCTTTTAGCTGCTGGTAGATCCGTTTCACCATTGCAACTACCGCGTCCCATGCCCTATTTGATTGCATCATGTACCTTATCATATTGAGCTCTATTTCAAGCTTTCTTCTTGGCCAGGCGAAGAAAACGTGTTCTGTATTTCCGGCTGCGCCTTCACACGTAGGACAATCGGGCGATTCATCGAGACCGAACCTATAGAAGAACTGAGTCACATTATAACTCATCTCACCGTGGTTCCACGTAGTCCACACAATTTTTTTTTCAGGAGGTGGAAATCTTCAAAAGACACTGGTCTGGACACACCAGTGTGTGGGATATTTACCCACTAAAACCACCCTCGACTCCCTCCCTGCCCTGCGGAACCACTATAAGGTATTATATCACGGGGCGGAGTCAGCTCATTCTAGCTTAGTCAGCTTTCTTCTATACGCGGCGCACGTGACCGCGCTTTTCTCCTCTCCTCTGCCTTTCGCAGATCGCAGATCATGTAGTTGACCGCATCCCAATTTTCCTGATGTGCTACCATTTTTGGCACCAGATTTTTTGGTACCAGCACCTCTCCTAGAGTCTCCTCTAAATTCCTACTTTCTTCCACAAATCTGGGACAGTGGAAGAATACATGCTCTGGGTCCTCTGGTACTCCATCGCAATTTGGACAGCCGGGTGCGGTCTCCAATTTAAACCTGTGCAGGTATTGGCGATATCCTCCGTGCCCCGTGAGAAACTGGGTGAGATTATAATTAATCTCACCGTGTCGTCTCTCCGACCACTCCTCGATGGCAGGAATGAGCCTGTGAGTCCACCGACCCTTTCCTGAGCATTCCCACCGCTCTTGCCATCTCCTGCCTTGCCATCGTCCTGCGATAAGGGAGAGATTGGCTTCGCATTGCATATATTCGCCATCTCATTTGCCAAGATGTCAATCGGCATCATTCCAGAGATGACGAATGCTGCATCATCTGAGACAGTCCTGAAAGCAGAGCATACCCTCAGGGCTGTCCTCCTGTAGACTGCACTCAGTTTTTTAGTATTAACTGACATCCACAACGCCTCCCTCCAAACTGGGGTCATATAGAGCATGATTGAGGTTACCACCCTGGCTCGAGGTATGCCGTGGCCCTCCCACGTTCGGCATCATCCTCGCCAGGGACATACTAGCAGTGGATGATTTATCGCAAACATACTGTACGTGTTGCTTATAGCTGAGCTTCCTGTCTATCACCGCCCCAAGTATTTGATGGTGGCTTGGAAGTGATGATATGATTCCCGATTCTAACACAGGCGTAATTTCTCTTCCGGCGCTTAATGATAAGGAACGCTTCTGTTTTTTCCTCCGCAAGTACCAGAAGACCAGAAGTGTCCGGATAGCTGAGTGGTTAGAGCGCAAGGCTGTCGTACGGAAGGTGGCGGTTCAAATCTCGCTGGTGGCAGTGGAATTTGTATCGTGATTTGACGTCGGACACCAGTCGACTCAGCTGTGAATGAGTACCTGAGTCAAATCAGGGTAATAATCTCGGGCGAGCGCAATGCTGACCACATTGCCTCCTAGTGTACCGTTACGGTCTTGAATGAAGTGCTCTAACACACTTCAAGGCCCAGATCCAACATGGATTGTTGCGCCAACGATTATTATTATATTAAGTACCAGACCAGAGCTCTCTAGCCAACTTTTAACAGCACTGATTACCTCGCTAGAGTATAACTCAGCATCTTCGAGATGCTAACAACCAGCGCTATGTCGTCAGCGTAACCCATCACTGTGGCTTTCTCCGGAAGGGGAAGATTAAGTACATCGTTGTACATGATGTTTCACAGTAGCGAGCCCAATATGGAGCCCTGCGTGACACCCGCGGAAATAACGTACTCCTGGGATCCGTCGTCAGTGTCATACCAGAGACTCCTTTCAGTTAAATAACTATCGACGATAGCAGCAAGATAGGCGGGAATACAAACCTCCGCTAGGGATTTGCGTTCTAAATTCCAATTGGCCAAATTGAATGCATTTTTCACGTCCAGGGTTACTACCACACAATATTTGCTGGTACTACCCTTTCCGTGGATTGCATCTTCGGCCAAGCCAGTAACCAATTTGATGGCATTAATGGTTGATCTGGCTTTACGGAACCCATACTGTTGATCTGAAAGCCCGCCTTGGCTCTAAACAACCGGGAGTAATCTATTATAGATTACCCGCTCTAGTATTTTCCCCACAGTGTCCAAGAGACATATGGGTAGATATGAGGATGGTTCACCTGGAAGTTTACTAGGCTTAGGCAGAAGTACTAACTTCTGCCGCTTCCATGCGGATTTCACGGCAAGCTTAAGGGCCTTATTCGGTACTCCGTCCAGGCCCGGCGCTTTATTGTCCCCTATTCTACCGCAGATCTCCAGCAGCTCCTCTCTGGTGACTAGCGGAATTGCCGTCACATTCAGAGGTGGTTGGAATGTGTCGGTGCTCTCCTCTTGCTGGGGGAATAACCGCTGGATGATTTTCAGCAAGAGGGTGGGGCACGTGTTCTACGGAGATGAACAGCCTCTGAATCGTCCCATCACGATTCTGTAAGCACTCCCCCACGGGTTTATGTCCGCTTCTGAGCAGAGCTCCTTAAAGCATTTCCTCTTGCTACGCTAGATGGCGAGCTTGAGGGTTTTGCGGGCTGCCTTATAGGCGCACTCTTTCTGCCCCTGATCGACTCTACCTACCGTCCTCTGAGCCGCTCTTCTAGCTTGCAGCAGCAGGCTGATCGAACATGGGTCAGTTCATCATTCCACCAATAGTGTGGTCTTCTACTGGGGAACGAATACCTCCTAGGCGTGGACACGTCACATGCTTTGGCGATGCATTGAGCCAAATGGATGGCTCTTTCCGTAGAGGTGCCTGCTTTATCAGGTTGATCTAACCACACCTCTATGCAGGTCTGCTCATCCAAGGATTTTGCAGACCAGCTTGAAATTTTTTTCGAGTTAGGGCATGATGGCCCTTTGCCCCTCGACGCATATCTCAAAGAAGATTGCCTGCTGATCGCTGTGGGTGTAGCGTTCGCTGACGGACCAGGACATACCACGCGCCAGCGCAGAGCTAACAAAAGTCAGGTCTACAACCAAGCCTGATCCCCGTTTTCCCCCTTCGTTAGCCAAAACTATGTCCATCTGCACAAAAGCTTCTAATAAACTGCGCCCTCTAGCATTTGATTCTCTGCTACCCCACACAAACATTGAAGTCACCGATAATCACCTTTGGACTAGTTTATCACACATTTCCTCGAATTCAGACAGTGTCAAACTTGATGGGGTGTAACAGCTGTATACATATACACCACTTATTTTCACCCACACAAAGCTACTCACTGCCTGACTTGCAGTACATTGTATGGCCTGTCGACCGCAAGCTAATATCGCCGCTCCACCAGTCGAATCTGTGACCCATATGCGACCGTGACAGTTTCTATACGGTTCACGTATGATGACAATTTCCATCTCAGATTCGAATGTGGTCTGCTCAAGTAAATCCTGAGCGACTCTGCAATGAATGAGGTTTATTTGAATAAACCTCATTTTCTCATTACAGTTTGCGCTGGCTATATGTCGGTTATCCTGTTCCTATTTTACTTCGCACAATAGGCATTTGGGGTCCCTTTTGCACTCTCTGGCAATATGGCCTTTCTCCCCACACCTTCTATGATACATCGATCGGATCGCTCAATGCTGCTGGTGCATGCCTTCGCGAAGTGCCAAACATGAGGCATTTAAAGCACCTCTTTAGTGAAGTTTGTTCTCGTAAACGGCAGACAACCCATCCAATCCGCACCCTTCCGGCAGCCAACATCCGTTCCATCCGTTTTAGTACCACCTTAGGCTTTTCATAAGCCCACAATAGAGTTCTTTCAAATTGAGTTGCTCCTTCAGAGCAGTACAAATTTCTCCTTTCGATGTCACTTCATCAAGATCCTTAAATTGTATATAGATCTCATGTTTTTGGGCACGCACTGCGGCGAGTTTTTGACTTGAGTGCGAAAGTCATCAGTTTTGTCTACGGTGGATCTTTTCAGCTCGAACATGCGATCCCCTTTCTGAGTTCTTCGGATTCTATTCACATTTCCGTTCAGATCTTTTAGGTCAAGATCAGCTTTGGCCTTTTTGAGTATCTCCGCGTAGGACAGATTGCCCTTGCTGGAGATAAACGAGTTCGCACTTTTGCTTTTCGCTTTTTTGTTGGTAACTTTAGTCCATCCATCGTTTTCGTTCGTCTTCGGCTTCGCAGCGCTGATCGAGTTTCCTACATTCGCGGTACGCTTTCCTCCTTCTGAGCTATTGGTGCTGGTTTTCAGAATGTCCTGTCCGCCTTTTTTTCTCTTAGGCGCTTGCCGATTATTTAGATCTCCCTCTTTTTCACGTACTCTTTTATTTCGCCGTGATTCGATAAAAGTACGGTTAGGCGTCACTTGGGTCACTTGTGTTACTGTCTGCACAGCGGGGTTCGGTGTATCCTTATTATTCTTTTCCTCCATCTGCGATCTATTATAGAGGACTCTAATAGCCCTAACCATATTCTTTATGGCTTGGTACACGTTGTACTTGTTCTTGATAAACGCGGACAACTCAACTATTTCTGCCCCAAGCTGAGTGAAGGGTAATTCCTCCGGATCGGGACTCTGCTCCCTATAAGTCCCGGCAGGGTTACTCCTTTTATACACATCTTCATTTTTGGCGTTTATTGACCTTGCCTGTACTTTATCCTTCATTGGCATTGGTGGAGATCTCAAAGTTGACGAGCTTCTTTTGAATGGATCTCTTCCTTGTTCTTGGAGCACCTCCTGCTGTCGCTCATCTTGAACATATGCGGTAGGTGTTATCACGGTTTTTGTTGTCCAACGATCTGCCTTCAGTTCATCTTTGTTTGATCTTGAACACCTCCTTCTTCAGATTCAAATCACTTGTAACATTATATGCCAAGGTGGCTAAGTTATCCACCACCGAGGCACTGCGCTCGAAGGATATCGATGACCGGGAGCCCGCTTGCTCACGCCCAAAAGCCGTTGGTACTGGGATTCCGAACCCCTGCACCGTAAGTTTCCTGCTTCTCTCGTCTTCCATGATGATTTTACGTTCTAGGTATCCTTCCCAGAGCCATTTTGGTCCACGCAACAGAGATGAGCAAACACTAGTCCATGCACAGTCAGAAAAGAAAAGTGCATGAACACATATTTACACATCAATAGGTATGCCCCAATCCGCCAGCTGGGGTCGCGCTTGATGGGAGATCTGACCACTCCTCACAGGTCCATCTGTCAGTCTGTCTGTCACACGCACTTTTCTCAGAAACGGCTATACCGATTGGCACGAAATTTTGTGAGAAGGTGGGAACTGTGAATGCCCAGACATGTAGTGAGTGACACCCTTCTACGTTGAGATTTAGAGAGGGTCCCCCCATACATGTGAAAGGGGGGTGTAAAATTTTTTTCACCGAATATAGTCATGTCGGGTATCAAATGAAACCTCGAATCTCGATTAGTACTTTTCGAAGCCGGTCTTAGTTTTGAGATTTGTTAGAAAGGCGTGGGGTGGGAGCGGTCGAAAGTGATCATTTATTTAACGGGGAAATACACAAAACCTTTCGTACCTGAAGCGTTCAGCTTCCGGTTCCCTTGTTTTTTTGTTTTTTCCCTAAAATTTGCAAAAAGTATTGTACTCAAAATTATTTTATTATGACGTCATCCAGTCAGATGGTTTATTAATTTTGGGGACAATGATGAGGGTGTCATGCCTACTTAGAAATCTATTTCGAGTTTGCTTATTGCCGCTGTTACTTAATTCGTAGTTCACAGTAGTGTTCTTTTGCTTTTTAATCAATACTGACTCAAAGTATCGGATGTGAGAATTTTTGGGCCACCCCACCATAACCCATAACCGTTTAGCTGTGTTGGAGTCAATCTTCGTGTAGCGCAGTCAGCAGGGTTCTCTTGCGTCCCCACATGATGTCATTGTTCCGGTGTGCTGCTTGCATGAATTTCACTCACTCGATTCGCGACATAAGCCTCCCATCGAGCTGGATGGTCGCCTAACCAAGAGAGTACAATCGTTGAATCTGTCCAGTTGTGGGTGACAGTACTAGTCCAACTGACATCTGAGGCCTTAACTTGATTCATCAGTTTGACCAACAATACTGCGCTATTGAGCTCAAGCCGTAATATGGTTTGTACAGTAAGCGATGTTACTTTCGTTTCAACCGTTAGTAATCTAGCCTTGGGCTCCTCCGAGTGTTTAAGGATCCGAAAGTTGATCACAACAGCGGTAACCGTTCTCGATGCCTCACAAAATCTATGTAATTCGATTCGGTCCTTGAGGGTAATCCCAATCCATCTTGGCACCTCAATAACTCGGAGATTTGTAATTTCATTATTCATCATTAGGTCGCCGAAAAAAAAATCCCTTTGCAGGTACGTTACTGCATTCGGAAATCGATCTTGCTCGTTCATGGACTCGTATTTGTCGGTACATTTTTGCTACATCTCATGTTAGTACGACGTGATACAAACGCCATCGCAAAAGAAGTACGATGATCGAATCTTGTATGGCTGGTCCTGTCATCAACAAGTCATTCAAGGATTTCAAAGATGCAGTTTTTGTTGATGCATTGAAGACCACTCGCATCCGAGTCGTTGTGCTGGATTCCTTGATGACTGCATAATGTAGTAGATAATATGACGGTAAACCGACTTCATCCTTTGGTATTTTCTCTATGTGTCCGCAGTCTAGGTAACCTTGCGAGCATTCGTTCTACTCTCGAAGCAATTTTCGGTTTCTGAGCATCCTCTTCTTGTGCGCTTCGTATTTCAGAATCGCAGACTTACTCGATGGTGCCAAATTTGTCCTTGTGTCAGCTTTGGATGGGAGCTGCACTTCGAATCGTCCGTTTGGTGGTCGCTTGATAGTGCGTTTTACATTCCTCTTCTTCCTTACTAAGCATCCCTTTGGGAACTACCTCTTCCTGACTCCAGAATTATTCAAGTCTTTTGTCCGAATCGTTGGTATTTACAAAACTGATGCTAATATTGTTTTCTGGTGGGGCTGCTATCGGACCAGAGAGAATCCATCCCGTCTTCGTTTTTTGTGCTGTTGGAGTTCTGTGAATAATTCCGTCCAATAGAATATCTCCGTATATATCTGCTCCAAGGAGAACATCGATTCTGCCCTTAGTTCTGTAATTTGGATCAGTTAGGTCTGCGAGGGTCAGCCCAATGTCACCACCATTACGTATCGTCGGATAAGGAAGAGGCCTCGTGATTGTATCAATGATTTTTGCGGTGGTACCTATTTGACCATTTTTTCACGGTTATTGGTACTTCCTGGTTGCACTTCCAATTCACGTTCTCGTTTCAACCCCAATAAATTTACAGCGTATTCCGTAATGAAGGAATTCTGGGAGAATTGGTCTATTAGGGTGCGCAGTTTGATGATGTCGCCATTGACATTTCGCAGCTCAATTATTGCGGTTGCCAATAGCACGGTCCACATGTTTCCCCGATTCACGAGGTTGCTCTTAGACCGGTCAGAATGGTTCGGGTTTGACTTTTTCGGAGCTTCAGACTTGTCCATTGTCGTAGGATGCAGCATAGAATGGTGTTTCTTTCCGCAAGTTTTACACGCTGCCTTTGATGTGCATTGGTACACTCGATGCGCACGCATGTAGTTGAAGCACAAGTTGCTTGCTTTAACGACTTCTCTCCGTTTGTCTATGGTGTAGCCTTGGGACGTCGGGCACTCGTATAGGCTGTGACCTGATGGTATCAACCATTTTTTTGAAGGCTTCGGCATTTACCACAGTTTTCAGCTCCAAAACTGGCCAAAAGTGACTGAGCAATAATGCGCTTGTTGTCTAATCTCTTCGTCAAGAGATCCCAAGCTGCCAAATAGTTGGGATCCGACATATTAAGATGCCTAATTTGCTGAGACGCTTCTCCCTTTACTGATGCCCGAAGATACTATAGCTTCTGCACCCCGGATAGTTTCCTGTTGTCGTGGACACGAGATTTTAAGAGGACTCTGAACGAAACCCCAGCTGAGCAACTTCCATCAAAGGTTGGAACCTTAATCCGCTCCAGCCTGACCGCATCTGGTTCTACTGACGGTAAGGTCACATCTACTGAGTCGTTGGTGCGTCCCGCTCGCTTCCTGAACTTTGACAGCCTTTTCGCAAATTCGATGCTATGCACTTCGTGTTCGGCTTCGGCTTCGTCGTATACTTCTGCAAAAACTCCTTGGTTTGAGCCAAGTTCTGTTTGGCTGAAAGATGGTTGTCTTCAAATGTCTTCCATTTTCGATGGACTACTTCTAATTTCGTTTGTACTCCTCCAGATTGTGCTTCTGGAGGACGGTCATCGCCGAATCCGTTCAACTGCTGGTTGGTATCACGCTGCCCTCACGGTCAAAAAAATGGTTGCAAAATGACGTGATATCGTTTCCTTTTCAGTTTTTGTAATTTAGTTTGAAAAGAAGTTTCAATCTTATGCTGAGAAACACTAGAACTCCTCTCAAACACCGACTTGATTTGATATCTTTATAAATAAAAACTAAAATCATATCAACATTCGGATTCAGTAATCAATAGAACTGGTTATGTATCTATTTGTGTTATCTTCGGTCGCTGCACCCGAAGATGCATAGAGATACGTAAGTATGCAATCTTAACAGTGTCCTCCTAATTCCGCATTTCATCCGTTATTATTATTACACCTAACTGGTTAAACCTGTGCCAGATTTTAGATACTTCGAGTCAGTGTATTAAAATTTGCTATTTTAGTTGCTTATTAAGGCTGCAGTTGTAGGTTTTATGGTTTTAAATCATCACGATGAGATTCAGAGCAACCAGCGCCAAGTGGATCCTACTTCCTGATTGAGAGGGCGAGCAGTTTTACGGTGCCTTGACTCCAAACCTGTAATTGACTCCCTCGTTCACCTTGAATGATTTTTATGCTCGGAATTTTTGAATGTGAAAAGTAGTCAAGCAACATCTGATGTCGAAAAATCATAAACTCGCCCCCAATCACACAGAAGTGATGACAAAAGGAAAACATTTTTATTCAAATCAATTAATAGGACACACAGACATTTTTCACAACAATTATTCATCAATGCTCATTTGAAATTCAAATTCATTTTCATTTCACCATTTCAAGATCAATACTACATTTCAGTTTCAAAAGTTTTTTCATTTCGTCAGTAGAAAACCCAAACAAAATATTGTGTTACGTACGAGTATGCTATGCAAAAAAAAAGACGTAATCAAATGCTCTCTGTTGGCTTGATCAAATTAGCAAAAGCTGAAGATAATAAAATCTTCGCTCCACAAACAAGTTTTAATGTACGATATGCAAATATTACTTTCAGATTACCAAAGTGGTCCGAACAGTATAATGTTGCCGCAGCATCTTCTCCATCAAAATAGAGCAATTCTATTGGCTGTGGAAAGGACGCAACAAGCCATAACCACTAGAACAGCTACAAATCGAACAGCTAATGATACTTCCATTAACATAATATCCTCCTCAATGATTTTATCTCGAACGTCGTCGTCGCCGTCATCCTTGGAGCCATCTGCGAGGCCATCATCAGTCTTATCTTCATCGGAAGCGACAGCGACAACAGCAACGACATTGACTTCAACTTTTTCGCCCCCTTCAGCATCCTCATCCCCAATAATTACTGCTGCCAATATTAAATTGAGACCAGTCAATGCTAAACGTTTACAGTCTGTAGTTATTTTCCCCTCGTTGTCTTTAGACTCGGATGCAACGGTTTAGTTGTTGCAGAGTACGTAGTCTAGATAGACTTGTAGATTGCTTTTTCTTTTAAAAGTCCACTTATCTCTATGTCATTATGTCTTCCCTGAAGAGAATGCAAATCGCATTTACAGCATTCCACTGCATGCGGATGTGCAAATGATATATATATACAGGACAGGCATCACCAGAATGGTAACTTTTGTATTTGTTTATTTGATGGTTTGTGCGATGTTTGCCTTTAAAACCAACGGTCAACCCCTATTCCAGCATTATGAAACCAATCGCCAAAGTATCTATAGTTTTATTGATTGTCTTATTTAATATAAAAAAAAATTAATAGATATAAGGCTTTATATTGAAAGTAGTTAGTAGTCTGATATATTGTGGAGCACTAGCTACTCCCTTTTCGCAAATTTGTGAAAGTTCTAATTGATTTTGTTATGAGACAATGATGTCATTCGAAATTTTAGAAAGGCTTTTGACTAAAATACTTTTTATTTTGCATATACCGTATTTCGGATACCAACTATTTCTTTCTTCAGAATTTTCAGAAGATGGCACCCTGGAAAAGGGAATAGTTGGTTCCCGAAATACGGATTACGTAAAATAAAAAAATATGTAAGCTAAAAAGGGAAAGTACCTCTTTTTTTCAACATTTAAACCCTATCTAACTTCAACTATGATATCTTTCGAATTTACAGATGAGTCAATCTATTTGAAAGGATTCTTTTTCTTCAGCCTTTGTCCCGTTCACAAGCGGGGTCGGCTCGTCGTGAAGGGTTTCGCTATTTAGCTCTATCAAATGCCTGATCTGGATGCAATCTCGAGGGTTTTAAATCCCCATTCAGCGTATCAAGCCACCGTTGTTTCGACCTGCCTTTTGGCCGTTTACCATCGACTTCGATGGTAAGACCAATCTTGGCAAGTGAATTCTCGTTAACACGAATTGCGTGACCATACCATCGAAGTCGCCTCTCGCGCAATTTTTCCATGATCGGTGCAACCCTATAACGATCGCGAATAGTCTCATTTCGGATGTGATCAAAACATGTGACGCCACTAGTCCAACGCATCATCTTCGTCTCCATTACCGCAAGATGTCGTTCATTGTCTTTTATAGTCGACCAACACTCAGAATCATAGAGAGCGACAGGACGGACGACTTTGCGGTAAATTTTACATTTGAAATGTCAATACATCGATCACAAAGAAATCTATTTGAAAGTATTGTCATAAGAATACACGTATAAGTAGTCTATTGCCGTGCAGTCGAAAAAATATTCTGGAGGATACCTACCCAAAGCTATAATTTCACCATTAAGTAGGTAAACAAAAAGAAGCGTTCACACTTGTCGACCTCACATGCTCAATTGACGTTCCTTCACTGATGCGATCTTCTTGTAATCGACCTCCAGTTGGAAAGAAACGTAACTTCATGCCAAGCTCGGATAGTTTTTCTCCTTAAATTTGAAATATGAGTAACAGCTAGGATGGATGCCCCACAAGGGAATTACAAACAGGAGCAGGTTTTGGAAAAAAAATGTGTCCAATTAGCTTTCCGGGTTTTCAGCTCTCAGATCATTAAAAATTCAAGCTGGACTAATTTCTGCGTTGAAACTTTTCATATAGATCAAATTGAATCGGATAATGAGTTTTCAGAGACTTGGAGGGCTATTTCATAGTAGACATCAGAAGAGTTCCTTAAAGGGTTGAGACTCCAAATAAATCCCTTGAGGTATTTGAGACTTCAAATAAGTCCTGAATATTTGAATGTGTCTCTTTTTCTCTAATTCAAAAAAATTACCTACAATTTACCTCCTACTGACCTGACATTACTTATAAAGGGTGCTTTGGCAAATATGTTTTTAATTTGTGTTGATTTTGTTGTATATCTACACCTATCTTTTTGCTAAAAAGACAAAGCCTTCATTCAAACAAAATGTTCCCCCCGGTTTCTGATGCCCTTATGCGGAAGTAACGCACGTAATCCAGATGGTTACTGAATATCACATGGTGCTATTAATAAGGTTGTCTTAGCACCCTTTCCAGTGTCTAGTCTTGTTGCCTCTACCTCTAGCCGTTTTAGTCTTTTCAAACGTTTTTTTTTTGTTAATTTGAAAGGTTTTTTCAACGCGCATCGTAACCTCTAACATGTATATTCGATGTTTCTAGCGAAGAAAGTACAGAAATTCAATTATAAACTCCGTTTCTGTCACTAGTAAATCGGTTCAATGTCTGTCTGTCCGTCACACCCATTTACTCAGAAGCAGATGACTCCTATTGACCAGAAATTTGGTGAAAATCTGGGAACTACCTTCCCTACATCAGTGGAACGGAAACGGAATTTATAATTGAATTTCCACATTGCATTTGATTGGCATTGGTTTTGGTTTCTCTCTATTTATGCAGAGAAACCATTTCTCTTTCGCTTTAACAATTCTAGATAAAAATGTTATAATCTGTAGGGGCCTAATCTTCACTGGGAGGTTGGGCGCCTGTTTCTTATGAATTTCATGCAGTGTTTCCCGATATGTATTGTTTGGTCTCCTTACGCCGATTTGATCAACGAATATCACGAACTAGTAATGAGAGTGTAAATCATTTAGTCATCATGAAAACTCGATTCCTTCTTGTGCTTTCAGACAGTCCGATATTGAAAGCGGATAAAGGAAAAGTAGAGATCAGAGGCGAGATCTCTTATGATTTTTTTGTTTTGTTGGAAGCTGAGTCTCGATACACGACGTTGAGTGTAGATTCCGATTGGAGCTGGAGCAAAAATATGCTCCACTTATAAATATTTATTTTCTTGGGAATGCGTTTACCCAAGAGTGTTGGACTCTCGCAACGGTACGCCGTCGGACTACCAAATATACTCCTCCCCATCGTCAGAAGGCTAGCCTGGAACCGTTTATCACGTTACTTTGTGTTAGTCCCCGAGTTCCGCCTTGGGAAGCCTTCAAACCAGGGAAGTCCTTTCACCAACGGAGGGGAGTTGTTAGTTCAAGAAACCCCCTGCTATCCGACCGGTTCATCGGTTGAGCTCTATCTACTTAGCAACAAGAAGAACCTGAAGGTAATGCGCAACACGGCTCCATCAATCATCGTTCCTTAGCATGTCCTCGAAAATGATGTTTGGAAGGAGATCCCTTGCGTTTAAATAAAGGTATTGACAAATCCCATCCCACCTTCCACAAGTGTGATGGGCGTCGACCACAACCTCATTGCAAAACTCACAATCAGGAGATCCTGTTTTCCCAATCTTGTCCAGGTAACTTCCCTATACACTTAGGAGCGGGTAAAAAAAATAGTTCCGATTGAGGAGCGCACCTAAGTTGCCAATGAGCCGTGCAGTCCATCTGCTTCTAGTTTCATTTTGCCAAGAGAGTTGCCATTCATATAGAGTATGTTGCTGTTCTTCACGAGAAACCACCTAGCTTGGCCCTCCTCCCTTATGCTTATATATGACTTCCATCTCCTCATCTCCGCAACTATATTCTCCGGATTCACGCCGCCACTCAGCGCTTGGTTTAGATTCCTCCTCTCCCCTGCGAAACTTTGGCAGTGAAACATCACATGCTCTAGATTTTCTGGTATGCTATCGCATATAAGACAATTCGATGAGTCGTCCAACCCAAAACAATGCAGATACTGTTTGTAACAACTACCGTTTTCCGCGAGGAACTGAGTATTATGGTAGTTGGTTTCCCCTCTCTGTTGCCGCTCAAGGCACATCTCAATGTTGGGAATGAGCCAGTGCGTGTAGCGACCTTTCATAGACTCGTCCCATCTTCGTTGCTAGAAATCTTTCGACTCTGACTTTCCCGCATGCCTACATTCTGTGCGCCCTCTATGCGTCTTGCATGGTATGTTAGTTACATCGCAGTAGTTTAACGTGAGTGCCCGTCGTGTTGACTTAACTCCACGGTCTTTTTAAGATACGAATCGATTTTGCAACCACAATCAGAGCCCCGCTGAAACAAGCAGAATCATGCCATTCTATACTGAACGCATGAGTCAGTTTATTCATACTGGTGGATGCAAAACATACCTAAATCGTCATGCCCACTCCCACCACTACTGCCTCATCTGATGTGGTCCTAAAGGCGCTGCAAACTCTCAAGGCCATAAGTCGGTAAACCTAATTCACCTGCTTCTGCCTCTGAGAGTTTGCAAGCGTCTCTGCCCACACTAGCGACGCGTAAAGCAGAATGTATGGCATCATCCCGATTAGAAGCAACGTCCGACAGCGTTTCAGCACGGTTTTGATGGCACTGGCTACCTTTTGATAAGCACACTCTAAGTATTCTCTAAAGCTCAGTTTGACATCAATCATCCGTTCCGTACCAGAGAGACCTCTCTAAGAGATAGAAACACCTAAGTCAGCCAACGATGCTTTAATCCGGTTCCAGTTGGCGAAGTTGAATGCGTTTTTGACTTCCAATGCCAACACGGCACAGCAGTCGCCGGATATCAACCCATCTTTTGCCAGATTCGCCGCCATGCTTATTATATCCACAGTTGAGTGGGCGCGCTGACAACCGTACTGGCGCTCCGACAAGCAGTTTCAATAGAACTTAGATAGCCACGAAGTCTCCAATTAGTAACTCTGAAAGACATTTATGTGCAGTAGTGGTCAAAACTTTGGAAACTTCTCTGTGAAGAGAATCGAATGCTTGTAAAATTTTCAAATGGTAACACTTTATGGGTCGGAGTGGTTTTTGGTGTCACAAAATCTGTGCCATGGAGAATCCATAAAAAACAGAAGGAAAGGAGTACGGTGGATCTTTCCAAAGGAGGTAGATGCCCAACTAACTTAACAAAATCAATGCGCAGATCCTCGATTAACGCTGCGTACACATGTTCGAAAGGAGCTTCTGAATTTTACAATGTCAAATATCGACACCAGCGGCTCAGCGTTCTTTGGGGTTGTAATATAATTGATTTTTACTTATATGGCCTAATTATAATAACTTTTAGTACAAATGGACTAATGGGATGACGTCCTGATGGCCTTGGATGTCGAAGAAAAATATGAAAGAAAAAATTTGCGGAAACTCATATTGATCGATCAGTGGCTGTTTGGGGTCGCGTTTTGTGGAGCAACGAAAGCAAACTCCCCTTTCGGGAGTTGAAAGTGATCGTTAATTTAACGGGACCATTCTCAGAAAGTACCAAACCGAAAAATTTGAAAAAAATGAAGATGCTGCCACTGTATGGTGGCAAGGCTACGAAATACCTTCCATACCGATATCTCTTCAAATAAAGTTAATAATAGTAATAGCAAAGTTAAGTAATTGGCTGCAGAATCCCTCTTAAATTCATCCTAGCACCACGATATAGGCTATAATATAGAGCTTGATCCTACAAAGTTTGGTGGAAATCGCACTATTACTAACAAAACTATAATTATAAAAGTTGCCACTTCTTTGGAAATCCAAGATTTTGAATGTCAATATCACCCGAAAGTGAATATTCTCACATAATATATGCGTATAATACCTGTTACGTACTAATGGGAAAAATTCACACTCAAATGTCTTTATAAAAGAAATACACAAAATCTTTCATATCTGAAGCGTCCAGCTTCCGGTTTCCCGACTTGTTTTACATTGTTATTGTTGTAAACTGCTTCTAATACAAAAGTCTCCAAAGTTTTGACGGGTGGAAAAAATGGCAACTTTAGTTTTTTAACCGAAAGTTTTTTGTTTTTACTTTAAATTAACAGTAATCATATTAACTTTTAAAAGGATAAAATAAAGGCCAACTATAAAAAAAAATGTTAAAAAAAAAAGAAAAAGGAAAATTTTACAAGTGTTTGTTTCATGTCAAATGAAAGTTGCCAAAGTTTTGACCACTACAGTATATATATTTTGATTTGAATTTAAGAATGATACATGCTCCAAAATTGCCTGCTTATTTCACCTTGCAGGTTACGAATCTGCCTCTGGTACACTCAGACCTCTTAAGCCACTGATATTCCGATATCATCCTTGGAAATTATCCTTGCAATTACTATAGACGCAGCTAAGGAAGGTTTACCTGAGATACAATATCTTAGCGACTCCAATCCCAATGAGAACTCTTTTCCATCGTCAGAGTATTAAGCTTCTCCTCTGATAAAGCACTTCTTTGCAACTCGCTGACCATCTTGAACCTTATAAGATTTAGGTGGAGACTGTCCGGTCTTTCCTGAATAAGTATATTCGCTCCTGTCCTCTCGGTCTATGTAATTTCCACGATTTCGTGAGAAGTCTCGGTAGATTTTCTACCCGATGTGTCGACTTCTGGAGCCCTCAAGGAAGCTCTTTGGGTATACGTTTTGAAAATGGTCAGCATATTGTAGAGAATAAATGTAATTGATTGAGTACCCGGCTTAAGCCCTTTTTTTGAAATTGGAATATGCCTCTACAATGGGGAAATACCATATGAAGATAACTGCGTAGAAAAGTGATTCCAAATTTTGGAAAGTAATATTTATTAGATGTTTTCCAGAAAAAAACGTGTTTATATTCATTTGATCCTTGTATTGCTCAAACCAAATTTAGAAATATGATCCGTTCTCAAATGTTTGGCCGAAATATCCTCGTGATCTTATCCTCAGGTTCTTAGTATCCTTATCTCAAAGCATCACTTAAAGATGCTTAACTTATAAACTAGTAAATAGTCTATTGCTCACTGCTCAACCTCCAGTAATTACAATATCCATCTTTTTCTAAATCTCATTTTAGGCTCGGCTCCCCTAGGTAGCTACATTCCAATGAAAGCTCAAATCAATACACATTTCGAATTAGGTGTAACCCGAAGCCCCGACACAGATGATGAATTCCGCAAGCACAGCAACAATACAATTGCATCGAAGACGACGACAACAACAACAAATGGAAACTCATCAGATAACGAAACGACAGCGTTATTGAAAACTACCAACGCATCATGTAATTCAAATGGTGTCGATTACATACTAAACGGTAGCTCTGGATGTAATAACGATGAACCGGAAAGTCTTCAATATCTAAAGCCTGCAACTGACGATCTTACGGTCGCTTATAGTGAGGGAACTCAAAAGACCGATTTATTATATTAAATTATTATTGCTATTATCAGTGCATTGAAGAATTGATTATTTCTAATGTAATTCGATTATTATAGTTGTGTGAGTGTTGTTTTCGTTTTGATATTTTTCTAATGATTTTAGTTTGATGAAATCTGTAAAGAAAATAAAATGATTTTTCGCCCAAAAAAAACGAAAATTACTTTGATCGGCACCAATCACACTCTTGGAAAGAAAGGAGGAAATAGACCTACAAATTTACACCCCACACAACAATTTTTCCAAAAGAAAAGATTCGGATGTAAATTCTAGATTTTGTTTTGTTGAATTATTATTGTTTATTGCGTCTAATTTGTATATAATTTTTCACACAGAAACACTGCTACGGATCAGAAGAGCATTTATCAATTGTGAATTTATGATTCAAAGAATTATGGAGGAAATCAAAATTTGTAATATTTGAAAATGTTGAAAATGTCATTCCAGGAACAAAAAAGATAAAGACGAAGTCGAAGACAAAAGACATTTATTTATCGTCACTTTGTATTGAGAAGTTCACGTTCAGTCTTGTATATAAAACGAAAGAAACACGAAACAAGTACTTTCCTAAGTTTACTCCATATGAAGCCTCTTAGAAGGGGAAGGATTTTGCTTTCAAAGTCTAGTTTGGAATTTATTTCGCTTCTACTATCGATAACTACTATTACACTACGATATGAAAGGAAATAAAACCTATAAATATTATCATTCCTAAGTAAAATTATTCCATAGAGTTATACGTAGCAATTAATTATTCTTATGATAAATACTAAACAGAAACAATGCGATCTAGACCATGTTTATTTCTGCATTTGGTTTTTTTTTTATGATACGAGCGAAAGAAATTGATATGAAAATAAAATATTATTGTCGAAGCATTTTTTCTATTTTTCACGTTAATATTCAAGCCATAAATAAATTTTAAATGAATGAGTGAGCAGGAGAGAGTTGGACGAACACAATGAAAACGTAATAAACTGTTTTAAAACGAAGCGACTATCAAGTCAAAAAACAAACCTTTGATTGTTGGAAACAGAAACATATCTCCAGAAACATTAGAAGACTTCAGTAAAATCGAATTTTCTGTCAATTTAATCGAGTTATTCAATCTAATCTCTAGTGAGGAATATAATTTGTGTTCTATTGAATAACATGAATAACATGATGTCTAACGTTCCTTATAATTTTTATACGCAACTAAAAAAATATACATAGAAAGCAGGGAGACATTCCTTCGTGGAACATAGGACACTACCTCTTTTTTCTTGTTATAATTTTTTACCCAAATTTTAAGTGAGAATATGCTTCAGTTCTATAACAACATTCCTAATCCTGTCTAAGTGGATAGTTTACAACGAACGAGACAAGAAAAATAGAAGGACGAGAATTCAGAAAGAAAGATCTAAGCTGATTATGATATCGAACACTCCTCTGGAAATCTAAAGAATGAAACAAGTGATATCTGGTGAAACTACAAACAAAATTTTAATGAATTGAACAGAATGCTAAAGGTCCTCCATAAAGTCCGCTGTAAATTGGTAAGTTACACTTTGTTTTATGCTCGTTGCTAACGGATGATGAAAAACATCGTCACCATACAAGATCCTCTCCATTGTTCTTCTCCTGTACAACGTTAAACCGTCGTGAAAAATTATCAGCTACTAATACAGACTGAGCCAAAAGTCAAATTACTCGTGAACGATAAATGAAATATGAGAAGTTAATTTGTCTTTGCAGTACTCCCGAATGCAACCTGCCTTAATAAGGAACTCAAGACATCCCGGTTTTGCACCGAGGTCCACCAATTCGATATCCCTAAAAAACTGTCTGGCGTCCTGACCTACGCTCCATCTCAGGAAGCGTCTGCCTCGTCGCCAAGAGTTCGCAATTCTTCTTGCTAAGAACCCAAGTTTCCGGGGAATAAATGAGGACTCGCAAGATCACAGTCTTGTACAGTAAGAGTACAGTAAGGTGAGACGTTTCGAGGGGAACAGTTTTTGTAAATTAAAATAGGCTCTGTTCGCTGACAACAACCGTGCGCGGATTTCATCGTCATAGCTGTTATCGGTTGTGATTTACGACGTTTCGTTGTAGTCTTCTATCCTCAGTGTTTTCGTTTGACCAGTTCGATTCGATGTTGTTCGTTCTTTTGGTTTTGGCGCTGACGTTGCCACCATATACTTCATCTTGCCTTCATTAATGTGCAGCCCAAGATCTCGCGCCGCCTGCTCGATCTGGATGAAGGTAGCCTGTACATCTAGGGTTATTCTTCCCATGATGTCGATATCGTCAGCGTAAGCGTAGTAGTTGGATGGACTTAAAGACGATGGTGCCTCTCGCATTTACATCGACATCGCGAAGCACTTTCTCCAATTCGCAATTATGTACTGGAAAATACGGACGGAAATGGTTCTGCTGAGTGACGTTCCCAGGTGCGATCATTTTAGCTAGAATCTTCGTAATCGGCCTCGTTTCATGGCGACCTCGACCAAGTAGCGCCCATCCCCTATCACCTGAGGTGCCGCTGTAACATGGAGCGTGTCATATTCCTGCTTCCCGATGATATAGAAGTAGCAGACCATCATAATTAGCTCTTAATCCTTCTGTATGGAGGCACGCTCCTTTGGCATTCGTGGTATCTAGTAGAAATGGAAAATTTTTCCTATCACTTTCCCAAATCATCAGCTTTTAGGAGCCATAGTGTATCTCCTCGCCCATGTAAAGCAGTCCCCATTCTGGTGTTTTTCGTGTCCACTTCATTGTAGTAGTCGATGACTGTTAAGGGTGTAGATATGATTAGCATGCATGTGTTGACTTACTTGATGACCTCGTCCAGTTTTTTGTAGAATTCATGCTCAAGCTGTTGCGAGTCGATGTCATTGTAGGCCTCATCATTGATCCCCAAAAGCTGCCGTTCTCATCTTACGGAAAAATGCACCTCTACTCTCAAGCTACCCTGAATTATTTGGGACTGGTCTCTTCTCTTTTGTTGTAAATCGTTTGAATGCGGCCGGAAATGTCTCGGTTGACAAATCACTGACCAATTCGAGATTCAGGGCCTTCGTCACCGTGCAAACAGACGTCTCTTCTGTAATGTTACCACAGAGGTACAAATCCATATTAGTTGCGGACAATCTCATTTCAAGCGTGTTGATAGCGAATTATGCTACTGCGGAAAATTCTAGATTTGAAACGTTCGTTTATATGTATGTTGTTCGTTGATGATTGGAGATACTTAAATCCGCTTGGTTCTCGTCAGGTCGCTGTCACTAACAGTGGTAGTGCTTGTTCCATTGGGGTTGGTTGTCAAAACATCGTTTTATTCAGTTTTTTTTTTATAGCAGCATAGAAAGGACATTAGGACCAAAGAGTTTCAACCTGTACTGGTGTTGAGATACCTGCATTACCAGATTTTGTACAAGCTTCCGAAATATACGAATTCCTTTGTCCATTCATGCAAATAGGAATGCGATGACCAATTAGAATGGGAACAACGTTGTCTGAGAAGAGCTTTCCTGTGTCTGCATAAAGCTGCAGACCAAAGGCGTCTCACCTTTTACAAAAAAAAAGTTGTGTTCGGCGCCGTCCGCCGCTCCATTGGAGAACACACAATCAGGAGACCGTGCTTTTCGAATCTTGTGGAGGTAAAACTGAAAACCTGCATATTCATTTAAAAGTTGGGTAAGGAAATAGCTAATGTCACCATGCCTTCGATTCAGCCACGAATATAAATTACCGATAAGCCGCGCAGTCCATCTGCCCCTTAGCTCATTTTGCAAAACAGTATTGGCAGTTTACGACCAAACACCTTTCGCAAGTCTTCGTCCTTACGGGTGTAGATGACTTTACGTTTTTTAGCAAGGAGGGCAACGGTGATCAGACCTGCGATCACCATCACGGCCGGTTTTCAGGCAATGCAATAAACAGACACCCACAGATCTAATCGCCTTTGCATTTGGACAAGGTGTTTCGTTGCAAGGCTTGGTGACCACTTGACCGCATCCACGACATGCTGTCCTCCTGTTCGGTTCCTGACAAATTGCAGACGTCTGTAGCACTTGGCGCACTTGCATTCATACCCTGCAATTCAATGGGTAAATTTTAAATTTTCCACTGTTAAAGAGTTTCCTCGCGTGTTGCTCGGCAACATCCACCACAGCGATTTATTGGCCTCGAGCATTACCAAAAGTAGTACCTGCCGGACATTGATTACCTCTGGATATTCACGCTTTATGGCCTCCCCCAACTTTTTTGTGAGGCAGTCAAAATCTCGGATTTCTAGAGAGCATATGGACACTAGAGTAGAGACGAGAGCCTTCTCTGTCAGTAGCCTCTTGGCCGTTTCGGAGAAAATACTCTTGGCTTCGGATCTAATTCAACAAAGACCCTTCATTTTCCGTATAGAAGGCACTTCTGTTCCACTTCCGCAATAGTCTTGCTTTCCGTCGGTTTAATAAGCGAAACCGTCTGTCAATGATTTACTTTACACAGCGTCCTTGTCTGTAGACAAACGAATGTTTGACAGCGTAGCATGTTGGTTCCTTTTGTCCTTCTTTGCTTTCTTTTTTAGACCCTGGAGACTATTTGGATGAAGTCTCCTTTAGATGCGCCTGTAATGTGCGCGATCGATTGTCGTGTTGCGCCTAAACGCAGTCTACTCTTCCTCTTTCTCTGCTATTTCATCAATTTTTTGAGTTGTTTTAATTTGATTCTCCATTGTCTATTCAAGCTCTCCGCTTTGAATTTCAAATTTTCTCTGAAATTTTACTTCAATGCATCGTATGACAATAGCTATTAATTTCCCCGCAACGTACTTCCTGCGTAGACCATTCCAGATACACTCCCTGTTGACCCTGTCCAAGGCCTTCTCAAAATCGACGAAGAATAGGCGAAACGGAGACCTAAATTCCGCATGTTGCTCTACCATGATTTGAAAGGTGTTAATGTGGTGATTACAGGAGGATGGGGAGTGAGGATCGGCTTGTTCTCTGTCGATCAAGCTTCGATGTGTTCTTTGAGGGGTTCCAGGATGATTTTAGCTATTTCTTTCTGACAGCAAGAAGCGCACAAACGCCCCTCCAATTGTCGCATCTATCCTTCAAAGTCTAACGAACACCCCTTTCTTTTACTCTCTGGGAAAGACTTCAGATTGTAAAGAATTAGGAACAATTGTAAGTAGCACCCCCGTGAAAACCGCAAGGGTTTCAAGCAATAGTTCCCAGGGAGAAAGCGGCTTAACTTTACTTGAACGCATTGATGGCAAAGATAATTTCGCTTCTGTTTGGAAGTGGAACTTTACTGGGTGTTATACGATTGAGAAGCGTAGTGAAGCTCTCTTCCATCTCTTCAGCTGTTCATCATGAGAAGATAAAAAGGCAACCGTTAATAACCCTCCTAGGGCCATCGAAAGGCTTATAAACACCTGAAACCTCTTTCGTATCACGTTGTGGAGTAGCGAAATAGTTATTATTGGCTGCATCTACTGCTTTCCTAATTAAGGCAATGGTAGAATTCCTTTTGTCACATTGTACAATACGTTGCATTTCGCACATTTTTACGCTCGCAGCGATCATCAGAGATCTCAACTCCTTATGTTCACAAATCCGCTTTCGCATATCTGCGATCAGACAGGCTTTATGACATCCTTTTTGGAACATCGCTGACAATTTGTCCGGCGCCAGAGTTAAAGGCACTTTTGATGGTCACTAATCAATATTCTCGGGCGGTTATAAAATATAATATATGAATTGTGTTGTTTGCGCAGCAAATTCTCCTAATCCTGAACAATAACCATATCGTTCGATACCATTGTCAAGAAGCGTACGCACGTTCCAGAAACAAATCAGAAACTATTAGCGTGTTAGGCCAGTCTCAGTTCTTATCTAAGACGTTGTTGTCACTTCCGTAACAAGAAAGTTCCGATATTTACAGATTTGCTAGCTCACAAATTTCTATTCCTTTTAGTTGTTTTATACGACAAGAAGGAGTTACTTTGAAGGTCTTTTTAAACCCCATATCCATGGGTGACTCTTATCTGGATGGAATCATTTTGGATGCAAACTTTACAGTTGTCTCGCGTGAGGGAGCCACCTCTCGCTCATTTACCTTCTAAACATATAGACGAGAAGTTGGATATACTCCTTCAGCTAAGGCTCGATACGTTTAGTATTTTTCCCAATTTACATCTCCTGGCATTGTACGGTATAGCATGTATTCCGAGAATAAAGCGGATAGTCCGGCAATAGTATAAATACCTGCGTTACCCTGGACGTGATCTCTGACCCACTAGCTTCTCATTAAGCAGGGAGCAGTTTCTTAGATAATCCCTTAATATTCGCAAGAGATATCTCGGCACGTGTAAAATATTGTCTAATGCGCCTAGAATATCTTTCTATTTTATGGGGTTGCAGGAATTTCTGACATCAGGCGTTACGAGCAGCACCACCCGTCAAGTCCTGCTACCGTGTGCCTCAGTTCGATGAACTACATTAATGACTTGCCTGTCAGCATCCACTGTGGATCTCCTTGCTTTAAAACCCAACTACCGTGGGGATAAGTCTCCGACAGCACGTATCGCTTCAGCAGGGTCCTGGTGCATTTTTTTTCGCCGAGAGGACTGTCTCTTTATAGAGAAAAGTGAACAGTCCTACGCCCTTTCCGCGCCGCTGTCATCATTCCATCGGTCCACCTTCTGGGCCTTAAGTGAACAGGGCTTCCGCCGAGCCCCGAGCTTTGCTCCTGTTTATTGCGCTGCGGAGTCTTCTTTTGACTAATCTGTACCATCCCATTGTGGTACATGCCTCTTTCCCGTCGTTTAAACTTTGTATTATGCGGTAGAATTTGTGATACTCACACGGAGCAATTTCCGCCGTCCACCACTATATTGAAGGCTTGCCACACATCAATGCCCTCCTGGGAAGCTCCGCAAGTTAAGTTACTATCATAACTGATTTTCCGACAGTGTCAACTACAGCGTCACCACCCCCAGGAGTGCCTTCCTGAGGCAGCTCCAAGAGCTTCAACAAATCTCCCGGTATTCACGTTCACGACGTTCCACACAGAAAGAGCGTCTATCTGATATACACCGGGAGGTCGCCTTAACCACTTCGAATATGGTGTATTGATGAGGCTTGTTGAGAAGTCTTTTAACGATACCCATAATTCTGGCGCGAAGATTAAGTTGAGGTGGATCCGATGCTTGAAACTACGAGCCCTGCTCACACCGCCATTTTGAGAATTCGTTTCCCTCTGGAGTCGGGGTAACACATGTCCCATTCAAGTGCTCTGTCATTGAAGTCACCACTGGTTTTCACGCTGTAGAGTCTTCTTTTAGCTGATCCGTTCCTTGTAAATGTGATGTGTGACTATGCGTCGTCTAAACTTTCTGCCAAACAGCGAAACTAATTATTCTCTTTTTACAGGTCGCCAGTAGAAAGTCTCCTCCTCCTCCCGTAACACTAGAACCTCCTGAAGTGTCCTCCAGCGTGGCGTTGCCTGATCTAGGAGCTTTGACAAATTTCCCGATGTTCACCTTTGCAACATTCCACGCGCAGGAAGACTGTCAGGGTGGTGCATGTCGAGAGGTAACTTCACCCATTTCGAATGCGATGCATTGATGGTCGTTCGCCGGAATAATAAGTCAACAATGCTTTCTTCGTAGTTTGGGCTGACATGGTTGCTGAAAAGCGTTATCCCTAAACACCAAATCCACACAATGCGAACTCTTTGGCGTTGGCCCCGAACATGAAGTCAAGCTCGTTCCCGAAACCAGCGACGACGACTCGTAGTAAATCGGGATACCATGTGGCTGGATCCGAGGTGTTCCGGTACTGTTCGGTCACTAGCGTTAGATCCGCTTTTTTCTCGGCAAAGCTATTCTGTTTTTAAAGTCCGCTTGGAATCCAGTTTCTCAGATTATACTGCAATCGAAGTGGAAGAAACTTTGGATCACTAGACCGGTAGCACTGTCATAAATATAGCGGAGGAAGGTGGCTTTTAAGAGGAAAATAATATTCCATTTGCTAGCAAGCAAGCGCTTAGACAGGAAGTACAGATCAATACTACACACAATGTAGGGATCCCTGAGTCACAATGTCGTCTTGTAGGAAATAACAGGAGTTCGGGTCGAAAAACAGAAGATGATATTATTGATCAAAAGTTAAATTCATCGATTGGCTACGATTCCGAGGACGAGGAATTAAATAATATATATGGGTCTCCAATGCTTGCTTAGCTATTGAATTGATAATGAACTTTCTGCTGAAGATAGGCAGATATGATGCTTAACACCATTCACATCACAGATCAATCAATTATAAACCTATTGTCTCCGTGAGCGCTCGTCCTTATGAGCCGTTTATCGAAAACATATCTTTACAGGAATGCATTCTTACAAAGTATTTTATGTTCACCTTTTTATTCTTGCCCAGCTTTTCATCTCCAAGAGTTTATTAATGCACTTTCAGGTATCCTTCGTTTGTAGTCCGCGAACTCATTCCAGCGTCTTATTGCAGTATGTATTGTGTGTCCTTAATGATTTCAACAAATTAGTAATTTTAGTTTTATTTTTTTGCAGTTTGCAGCCCAGTTCCGAAAATATCTTTATTTCTGTTTTTTATTTCTAGAGAGAGAGAAATTTAATCCTATAATATGGAAATATAGGAATCAGCGTCTCCTAAGTATATTTTTAGCGCATATGAATGATAAAAGGTAGAACTTGAGACGGGATTATGTAGCCCAGTTGAAAAAAAATATCGGATCGCTCGTAACCCACTCTTTCGTTCAAGTTTTGTTGGAAGGAATAATACTATATGCTCAGAATTTCATAAAACTTTTATATAATTTTTCTAAGAAAGTTTGAAATAAGGACACGTCCTTGAACTGACAAATGCTCAGAATATTTTCTACTTTAATTCCTATGAATTTGTTAGAGAGACATTTTGAGAGAAAAATGCTAGAGATCCTTTTTCTAAGTGATTAGAGTATTGAAAGGAAGAAGTATCCATATTGTATCATTGCATGTATACCTTAAAGGTTGGAAGTTTCAATTCCGAAACAATATCAATACATTTTTTACAAATATTTATGAATATTATGCTTAACATAGTATGGTTTTGTGATATTGGAGCAAATAAAATAAAATATCAATTCGAGAAAGTCGATGTAGATTTAATTGTCTGAATGATGAGATGATGTGGATTTGTACCATTCTCTCTAGAAGGGGGAAATTTCATCAAACAAAAAGCAGAAATGTATTTTTTATTCTATACCATGCAACAGAAAACTTTTCTACTAAATATTCTTTTTAATTATTGTGAAACACAGTTTTACAGAGCAGTAGAAATGTTTTTTGATAAGTTGTATAAGGCGAAACCAGGGGACCAAAATGCAGATGATTACAGCCCAGCAGCATTTTTGGCAGACCAAGTCAAACAAGTAACACAACAGCTAAAAAGCACTTAAGTGCAGACGCTTAAAGAATGCATATGCGTTCGAGATGCTTCTTATTGAAGTACTCAACTCCAACTCCTCCTTTGCCTTTCATATCGAATATTATCACCATTTAGTACTATAGGTCTAGAACACTAATTTCGCGCCGGTGTCGTTATTTGTTGCGTATCTCCGTCGAATGTGGTGGATATTGAAACCTCTCATGTTTTCCTGAGGTACCTGCACTCCTCTACTCACTCGTCGCCGATCTAAGGAGAGTTGATTCCATTGCATGGCATAGCCCGCAATGCAATTGTTGTCCCTTCTTAATATGTAACCTATCCACTGCCACTTCCTCGTTTGTGATAATATTAGGCCAACGTACTCCGATGATAGTAGTCCGCGTAGTCGAGGTGTTTGGGGAAAGACGTCATAGTCCGTTGAATTTCTAAACGTCCGCCGGACAAAGCAGCATGAAACCTGTAACCGATATTTTGAAGAAATACTATTGGCGATAGGATACAATCCTGGCGGACTCCTCTTTGGACTTGAAAATCCTTTTAGATTTTACCTCGGTGCAACACGTGACATTTTGCGTCATTATATGTATGTCGCTCTGATAATAGCTATTCGTTTCTCCGGAATATCCCTCCTGCGTAGAGCACTTCAGATACACTCCTTGTTCATGCTACCTAAAGCTTTCTCGAAATCGATAAAAAGCAGATGAACTGAAGATCCGCGCACTGTTCCAAAATGATCCTGAGGGTGTTGATGTGGTCAATGCAGCATGATCCGGAATGGAACCCTCCCTACTCCTTGTCGATCAAGCTTTCGATATGTGCTTTGATGCGTTCCAGAATTATTTTCATTATTATCAACGGCGAGGAGCACGCAGCATCTGGACTCAGATAATCTGGCAGCAATGAACGCTACAAACTCCACATTAAGATCTAGGGGGAGGAGGTATAGGAATACATTGAGAGCTTCTACTGAGCAGGACTGGCTGCCACCATACAGCAGAACCGTACGTTAGTATGAAAGGATTACACCCAGATACTTTACACTGAAGGAAAAAAACCAATCTTTGTTCATTTAGCCGCGGGAGAAGGAATTCGGGAACCCTTGTCTTGGTGGCGAACAGCTTCAGTTCCGTTTTGATTGGATTTATGCCAAGTCCGCATCTTGCGGCCCACAGATACACCTATCCCAACGCTCCTTCCATTATGTCATAATGAAACATCCCTGACATCAATATCATTAAGTCATCGGCATACGCCACCATCTACACCCAGCTCCTGTTGGATATGCGTAAAAATTCATTCATCACTATCAACCAGAGCTCCGGAGAAATGGCACTACCCTGAGAGGTGGTCAAGCGGCTACCTCTCACATCAGACTGGATTACCCAATGCGTTAGATACCAAACTAGACAGATCTTCAGTCCACCACGGTGGCAATATCGTGGCGACACATTTCCAACAGCTATTGGTCATCTCCATTTCAGTTGATCCCTAAATCAAACGGCGAATGGAGACCTTGCGGGGATTATAAGCATCTGAATGCTCAGACAATTCCCGATCGGTACCATATTCCACTCATCCATGACTTTGCGCATTCACTGATAAACTGCTGTGTTTTCACGACCTTGGATCTGGCCAAGGCGTATCACCAAATCCCTGTTGCTCCCGCTTGTGCAATGCTACGAAGACATTTCAGAGATTCACCCACTATGTCCTACGAAACTTAAACTTTTGTTTCGTTTACATGGATAATGTATTGGTCGCATCTTCTTCTGAACATTTAGATCACCTCGAGTACATTTTTCAACGTCTCTTTGAAGCCGGCTCCTTCTAAACGTTGAAAAATGCAAATTCCTACAGAAGCAGGTGAAATTTTTCGGCCACATGACTACCCCTGACAGAATTCAACCAGACCCAGACAAGGTTGAAGCGATAAAAAACGTTTCCCTGCCAACCACGGTGAAGGATCTGCGAAGGTTCTTAGGCATGTTGAACTTCTATCGTCGTTTCTTGCCAAAGAGCGCTCATTACCAAGCGATCCTCAACGTTTGCTTACCTTGTCCCAGAACCAGGTTGCATGGTTTACTGAGGCCGTCCAGGCGTTTGAACGGTCAAACAGCAGCTTGTTGATGCTACACTACTGGCATTTTATCGACCAGGCACCCCTAGCTGTGTTCGTCGATAACGCAAGCACGCAAGTATTGCCTCACAATCATCGACAGGTTTACGCGGTGGCCTGAAGCAATACCTCTGGCTGTCATTATGCCACAATCATGTGCCGAGGCCCTCCGTCGAGAGTGGATCCCGCGCTTTGGTATACCTGCCGTAATCATCACATACTAGGGAATGTAGTTTGAGTCTACTTTTTTCTCGAAGTTAGGCAAGTTTCTTAAGTTTAAACACTACAGAACTACTGCATACCATCCGCAGTCCACTGCGACGCTGGAACATTGGCACACTAAATGTCGGCTTAATGCTCGCGACGATCCGTCGTGGTCGCGGTCCTTGCCTTTCGTCCTCTTCGGCCTTCGCACAGCCCAGCGAGAGGAGTTCACGGCCAGCCCAGCGGAAATGGTGTGCGGATAGGGTCTGCGACTCCCCGCCGACCCGGTGCTGGACATCAGAGCAGCATGCCGGAGTTGCTGCGCCTGCTTAGGGACGCTGCCAACTTTACCTTCACGAAACACGACGACGCCGGAGGTCGACAACCCCCCGGGGGCCTCGAGACATGTTGTCCTCATTAGAGCGGACGCTTCCTGGAGGCCACTGCACCCCTCATACGAGAGTCCCTTTAAAGTCCTTCAAACTCGACGTTCGAGGCGGGATCAAATGGGTCGACTTGTCGAGGCTGAAGTTCTTCGCTGAACGCTTCAAAAAATCGCCCCCATTGGCGTAATCACGTTGACGGGCTCCTCCGCTGAATTTGCGCGGTTTCAGCTGGGGACAGAGTGATGTGGCATCACGTCGGAGGCACGGACTACGACAGCATTGCCGTGAGGAATTCGCTTCTACCGACGTGGCTGGCGGCGTGGCACGAGGCCCAGCGCGCGAACTTCCTTACTCGTGTATTTATCGCCGACGCGATTCTTTTGTAGTGAGAAAAGCAATTCATCTCTCACCAATGATTCTACCCCTCTTTACAGGATAAAGAAAGATTCGGAGTTTTCCTTGCTACCGAATGTGGAATAGTGGTTCCCTGCTATCTGGACTTCAATTTGCTGACGAAATTTGCACGCAGATAAAAGATCGGAACATGGGCCAAAGTGGATTTCGAAAGCCTTTTCTTGACCTTTGACTCCACTCTGTCATGCCGATCTTACTAATTTGCGCACCGGAAAATTTGCTTTTGATAATTTAACCAGACTTCCTCCAGTCGATCCTCCTCTCTGAAAGGGTTGAAGGCCTCTGCAGCGAGATCTAGACTGAAAAGTATCCAACTGTGATCTGAGGAAGACTTCTGGTCAGGTACGCTCCGACTCTCCACCCTAAGATTGCTTAGTAGGGTAATGTCAAGGACCTCCTCCCAACCGTCACAGTTCTCCGTGACACACCCACACATTTGTGTTAATAAAAAAATCAAAGAATGACTCAGTCAAGTGATAACCATAACGTATCGTTTATTCAAAAGTTAACTTAAACACTAAAGATGATCTTTTCCACTAAACAATTATGAAACTTGTCTATCTTCAGCTTCCTCCATTGGAACGTCGCTAGCTGTTGCTCCCCTGTCAGGAATATAATCATCTGCTCTCCTATCAGGAAGGTCTTCTGCAACAAACGGCGTCAGGGGTATATTCTCATTAGGAATAACGCGTGGAGGCACCGCGCCGGGCTTAAGGAGTAGATTCAGCGATTCAGAGTAGGACATGTTGGGCTGTTTACGAATCTTTAGTTCAGCAATTATATCGCAGTCACTTGTTTCGCCTCTATTGCGCCATTTCTCCACGAAAATCCGCTCCATTTTCAATACTTTCTGGGTTTTTGCGAAAACTTTGTAGAACTGATTCGGTGTGATATCGTAGAGCGGGTCGACAGCTGGCGGATTTGGTTCCTCTTCGAAGAAGACATTGGTGCCGATGGTGAAGTCGTAGGAACCTGGAAGACAAGGGAAAAAGAACGAGGTAAGTTTTCCAGATGGTTTTCTGGAAAGAAAACTTCGAAATTAGGATGATGTTGAGTGAACGTCTCCTTTGCAACTGGATGACGGGTTCTCAAGCATTTGGAATTTATACAGTCCCGACAGATAAAGGATTAGGTTGCAAAGACATAACTTCCGAAAGTACAATATGAACACAAGTCAAACACTTTAAACTAGGAAAGTTTACCTCGAAACAGCTTCCCGTTCACCTGCACGATTGGGTGGTTCGAATCAACCCCGATTATTTTGAAGTCCAAGTTCGGACTTTCCAGCTCCTCGGGCCCAACATACGACTCAAAATCTAAATAAACTAAATATTCCTTCTCTTCATACTCCTCATCGTCACTCATGATGCCGCAAAAAGCTTCGAATGAAAGTAAACGTGCACCACCACCACCTTTCTGTTTATATACAAAATTGACAGCGTCAGGATGACAACTTGGATGCTGTAAACAGTGGGAGACAAAAAGTGTAGGAGGATTACTTGGGATTGTACGAGTATGGTTTCTTGTAGAAATGAATTTTTATTCTTTGGGTTTTAAGGCAATTGTTAGTTGTTTTTTCGGTCTCCGTGAAATTGTAAATTTGTTTGAATTGTAATGAGCTGTGGGCTCACCCATTTTGACAAGCCACCACCCCCATCCACCTGCCAGCGGAAACGAAACACCCATAAATTCCCCCTAATCAGGCAACACAACAATTCGTTCCATTAAATGACGGACAAATTTTCTGTCTGCGCGACAGCCGTGAACGACACTCGTGTGTTGTGTTTTTCTTTTTTTGGTTGAGTGCAAAAGTTTTTCTTGGTTCCGATCAGCTCACATTGCGTACAAGTGCATGCGATTACCTGTCGCGCGTGAATCCAGTGCGTATATTTGCCAGTTGCGTAGTGCGAGTGAATTGTAATCGCCCGGAATTGCATTCACAGTGGTGACCGTCGCAATCGCGCAACACAATCGTCGCCTTGTGACCGTGAAGAGTGCAAAGGCGAACCGTTCGTGACGACCGCTAGCCGTTAAGTGTCGTGTGGTGGAATCGCAATGTCTTCGATGAATGCAATTAATCACAAATTGCAATCGCTCGAGCAGCGCTTGCTGGCCGAAACGGCATCATCACGTGATATATTCTCGACGCCGCAGCAGCCTCGGACGCCCCACCCGCAACAATGTAAGGCTCCCCATTTTTAATTCCTGATGCGCCACAGAAACCCTCGCTCCCGACCCGCAGGATATCAGTCGGGGAGCGCGTGAACGCGTTCCGCCCCAAATGCCGGTGCAGTGCCGCTCCGGGGACGAGACCACTCGTCCCGGGGTCAGTCTGATTGGAAAGTGCGGGCTGCCTGGCAAAATCGGCTGCCAAATGGTGGCCCCAACTTTTTTGTCATTTTGCGAAGTCGCAGATTTTTGACAGCTCGCCAGCCCAGTCGCCCCATTACGAAATGGGTGTTGCCAGTTGCCGGTCACTCGGCCGACCGTGTTCCACGGTGTCGCGTTCCTGGCCGCTGTGCCCGTTGGGTGTCGACGCAGTGTTTACACATGAAACTTTGATGTGTTTTTGTTGATGTTTTTCTCATGGACTTTTTGTTGATTCCGCTGAAAAACAGAAAATCGCGACAGTGATGCACGGCTCAGACGACAGTGACAGCAAAACGAGAAGTAAAAATAACGCAGAAACAAAATTCCATGTCTGCATCCGCACCCGACTCGGCGGCTGGAGCTATTTTCTGAATGCCATCGCGCCACGAGCAGGGAATATTTAGGAATCGCACATTTCTCCTGCCGCCGCCTTATCACAACGACATTCCTCCCGTTTTATGCGAAATTCCGACACCTACAAAAACGCAGGGCGACTGCTCTCGCATTAAAAAGTTGCCATGGGATGATTTCGAGCGTGCGAAATGTTTCTTTCTTCCACACGGCATTTGTGCGCCGCCTGCCATCAAGTTTTATTGTCGTCATAATTGTTTATTGCACACGATAGAGCGCTAGATTTGGATAATTGAATTCTTACTATCTTGTCGGAGCATAATTGTTTCTGGAAAGTCATAATGAGATACTCCGGAGTTGGGGCCATGGCGGCAATCTCGCCTCAGGTCCGTAGTCGGCCCGAGTGGAGTAAAAAAGCGGCGCGAATTTCGATAATGTTTATGCGAGAGACGCGCCGATGGAGTGGCATTCAAAGTACAATTTCCGGTTGGAAATTCCTCCGCATAGAGATTACCTACTTATTAATATTTTTTGCCGACAGTTTTAATAATTGCGAGAAGCTGATTTTTGTGAAACAAGGTCACGGGTGGTTGCGTTGATATTTGCGTTCTGCTGAACAATTCGAAAAATGTTTTTTTATGAGTTCAAAAGCAAATTTCGATTAAATGTTTCTTAATGATTGATGTGGCTGGTGGGAAACTCGGTTGCCGTTAATAATAAAATTGCTTGTCCTCTGCCCATTTTGTTGTTGTATTGAACGAGAAACTGCTATTGGACCAGCATCCATTCTCCTTAGATTTACAAATTAATTTGACTGCTTGCTAAAAAATGGCTGACTTCTTTCGAATTTCTTCTTTTTCGTCTCATTCTTTGCTAATTTGAAACATGATTATCGTAAGTGTGAAAATGGGATCACCGCTGTTGGTTGTCATTTACATAGTCCACATTTCCAATGGAGTCATTGATATGCTTAAAACCTCTTTCAATTGTTCTGCGCCAAACAATTTTCCGTGAATTACTGGAAATGTATCATTAATTGAATAGTATTGCTAGGAATAGAAAGGAATGGAGTCTGCCATATGCTCTTTCTGCTACAACTAATGAATTTGTCCGATATCTGAAGCGTAAGTCTGCAGGCTTCCGTCTTAAATTTTACAAGCCACTAGGGAAGGAATGCGAAGGTTACAAAGCTTCTTCTTCTCCTTTAGCCTTTATCCCGTTAACAAGCGAGGTCGGCTCGTCGTGATCGGTTGCGCCATTTTATTTTAACAAAGGCTTGAAATGGATTTAGTCGCGAGGCCTTCAAATTACCATCCAGCGTATCAAGCCACCGTTGTTTCGGTCGACCTTTTAGCCGCTTACCACTGACTTCGATGTTTATACCAATCTTCGCAAGCGAATTTTCCTTAGCGCCAACTACATGACCATACCATCGAAGACAATTCTCTTGCAATTTTTCCATGATTGATGCAACCCCATGTCGATCGCAGATATCCTCATTTCGGATGTGATCAAGTCATGCGTGCGCGCGCCACTAGTCCAACGCAACATCTTCGTCTCCATCACCGAAAAGACGCCGTTCATTGTCTTTTATAGTCGGCCAACACTCAGAATTTAAGATTTGAAAGGTTCGTTGATACATCGATCACAAAGAACGCCAGTTGTGTACCCGCACTTTATCTAGGTGGCGCTAATGCGTAAGAAATTTTATAACGCAGTTCTTCATTGGCTGATAGCATTGGCCTGAGATATTTAAATCGCTCAGTTCTGACCATGGAGATCGGTCGGCCAAAAATCCAGTTTTATTCAGATTCATTCCTAGATCGTGTTGCGTGAGGCGATCATTCCCTTTTTGGAGAAGTTGCTCGAGATCATTTTTGCTATGAGAAACCAGGCAAAACATTATCGACATAAAGCAGTGTATAGGGCGCTGGACGTCGGATGTTCCGTATGATAGTCATAACAAGAACAAGAGGAGTGGTGAGAAGGAACTTCCTTAATGAACACTGACAGAGACACGAAGCGGTTTTGATACGCCCGCAACGCTTCGAAATTTAGTTTTTGTATCTCGTAGGACAATTAATAGGGGGAATTGGTTCCAATTTCGTTGAAATCTGTTCGAAATATTCTCGCTATCTATCCGTCGCGGCTCGTTGGTATGTAAGCAAAGTACTGTCATTAACGCAACAAAAGTGCTCGATATCATGTGTGTCGGACAAGTCGATACAGATTTCTCACGCCGTCCCGACTGTTCAGTTTATCGGATAGGTGTTTGTTATGGATCGCGCACGTGACAGTGATCACATTTTTTGCTTCCCGGTTGGCATCCTTATAAATTTGTAAATTCTGTCGTTGAGAAACTTGTGGTAGAGGCATTTCTTTTCACAAAACCTCGTTGAACACCTATCCGCCTCGTTCCATGGGATTGCGCTGATTTGATACACCCGTGGGTGATTTGATCAGCAAAACGAAATAGGCCGTGGATAGGTGACGTATTAGGGAGAGGCGACAAATGGATTTCAGTGGAATCCCCTCCCCCAAAATGGCAGACAAGTTGGTCGCTCCAGGAGCACTTTGCGCAGAAAAGTGGAGGCGAAGCGCGGGCATCTCGGCAGCTCCTTGGAAAGCATTCCAACAAATTGCAACCGATGGTGCGTAGGTGTGGTTGCTGCGCTATGCTCCACCAAGGGGTAAATGGCAATCATATATATAGAGGACATTGAATAGCATCCTCAATTTCCTAAAATTTAGATAAAAAAATTAGATTCTGCAACTTCAGGCTTGTCTATGGTCTGAACCATGGACAATTCAATTGTATCACAAAACCCTTGCTCCGATACGACAATGCAATACATGATCCACAAACTCCTCTTTGCAACTTCTTTTCCTTGCAAGGATTGCATTATGTAATTTTTCCCCATAGTCTCCAAAATAATTTGAATAAATAACGCCGTAACGCGTTCGGTGATGCATCTGTGAAACTGCATCTGCTTGCGTTTTGCCAGCGCTGTCCTTGTGATTATGTTATGTAATGTAAATAACTTATTTGGGACTACTTTCCGATGAGCGAAGCAACGCCAACAAGAGAAAAAACTGTCCTTTTTTCCGGGTCACGTCAACTGAACCTCGTATCTCCAGATTTTTCGTCTTCCGGTTTTCCTTGTCCTTGTCCTTGTTGCATTTGCCGCTTTGTAATCATTTTCGATGTACGCATACAAAAGATTATAGTCAAGCTACTTCCGATGTCCATTAACCCGCAAACCAAATTAACACTGCGTAGTCTTTCTCTCAAAAGCCGCATAACCAGGACGATGCGTCGATTAACTTCAAAAGCACTGCTTATCTGAAGGCAGAAAGTTAGTAAGCAGCTGTAGCACTCAGGTGTTTATTACGCCCTTTATACTATTCCCAGAAATGACCTGTTCACAATCTGAGAACATTTTCTAGAAGCAGAGAGTGCGCAATTTCTTCATTGAAAAGAATCTTACCGATGTGTCTTCGTCTGAAATCTGAGTAACCCAGGCAGCTGCACATGAAGTGCAGGGTCGTCTTCTTCTCCTCACATTGTTGGGTTTTCATGTCCCACTTCTTAAATGACAACAGCCCCGGGTTCTTTCGCGAAGCAAGAGTTTCTCCACTCGGCTGCGTGATTCGTTGCAATTTCATCCTTCAAAATAGACTTGACTTGGCCCCATCTTTGTAGATCAGCTTCCTCATTAGCAACGATGTTTGAGTGCCCCTTCACTCATATCAGAAATGTTTCGTTTAGTAGGCCAAGTTTCAGTAGCAACTGAAAGCAACTTCACACCAACTGGTGGCTTGATATGATGTTGCTGTTTAGTGCTGCTCTATGAGTGATCCGTCGGTGAAAATTATTAGGTATGTAATCCCAAAAGACTTGTGGCCATTTATGGACCATTCTTCTCTGTTTGTGTTTACGATAAAGTATGTCTTTTCAAAGAGGGGGAGCCACCGGATGTTTGTCAAGGAATTTCTACATGGACTTGTGATCATATATGATTGGCCGAGCCTATACGGGCGTTAATTGCTTTCCGTTTCACCTCCACAAGAATGGAAGTAGGATAGTTTCGAGTGCTGCGGTTGATGCAGTATTCATTACTCCAGTAATACTTCGAAAACCGAGCCTTTGGATCTTCGCCAGCTGCTTCCTGCTGTTAGCAAAGTTCAGTCTCGACCACCAGACGATGCATGCATACATCAGAATAGGTTTTATTAGGGATGTAACACTTTGTGTAGGCACCAACTGTGGTTACATGGAGAGTTGCATTCAAGCGGTCGCAAACTGTGTCCGTAAATTTGCCAGTAACTATTACGCAAATAATTGGGGAAAGACCGTTGTGTCCTCCAGGAGCCATAGCAATCTGTCCATTACCAGAAGCCATAACAGGAGGGAAAATCGCTCCCTGTGAGCAATCCCTAATACACCCTGGCTCAATATTATGTAAAGGATCCAACTGCATATTCTTTTTGGGACATCGTCTATGCAATTTTTGCCGTCAGCTCATGGAGTGCTATTTGTCCGGATTTGCTTTTCTGGTAGGCGTGTTGATTTTGGTAAAATTGCCACTTAGGAATGCATGTATCTCTAATGAACCGATCTACTAGCCTTTCCAGTCTTTTTAGAAGAAAGATCGTTAGATTGATAAGTTGATAGTTTTTTGCGTCCGTGTTGGTGGGTTTCCCTGGTTTGGGAATGAATATTACCTCCATATCGCGCAATTTATTAAAACATAAGCATGTGCTAGACTTGCGAGGCATATATTCCGAATATGTATGTACGGCATCCATTCCCTATATTACTAGCGCTAAGAATGATGGCTCCTCCCAGCACATTTTACTCACCCGAGTTATACTACTTTGCATGCCAGATTTCAGTCTCTCAGTTGAACTCTTGATGCACCTGTCGGTCCGAGATGAGATTTTAGATGATGGGTGGGAAGTGGATTTCAAGCAAATAGTTTGCCGTTTCTTCATGGTTTTTTGTGTACTTACCGCTGTGTAAACATAGATAACACAGCCTCCGCTTATTTTTTTTTGTCAAAGATCCGCTTCAGCTTTGAGGTTGCCTCAAAATACTAAGTCTCTTCGGAAAAGCTTCCTCATGGTGATCTCATGCTCACCAGCTGAGTCTCTTTGTTCCAATTCCAGCCAGCGGCTGAATCAGACTTCAGAGCGCGATTGTTTTGTCAAATTCGAGTTCCACTATGGTGTTTTATTCTTCTTTGACGTATTGAGTGGGCAGCTCTCTCTCAAAAGCTTCTTTCATACTATTCGTGATCATCTGGGTTGTTTTTTTAATTCCAGCAATGAATTTAATGCGCCTCCCAGGGGTCGTAAATTGGGCGCTGAGTTCCGGGCGCAGGAAAAGTGAAAAATCCTAGTTTTGATGGAAAGAGACAGTATTGTTACAAGTTTTACATTTTACAGCACTCGTGGTTGTTGAAAATACTGTATAAAAATCCAGATGCAGTATCCAGCAATGTTTGAATTTGAGTGCTCCAAAATTCTTCTTTTGTTTCAATATCTGTTTGTCATACGCCCTTTTCTCAGAAACAGCTATTCTGATTCGGGACTTTTTTGCGAAATATACGTGGGCCTCTTCAGACGGGGCCACTTTCAGCGAAATAGACCACGTGCTGATCGAACGCCGTCACCTCTCAGTCTTGATTAATGTAAGAATGTATAATGGGGGGGGGGATATAGACTCGGATTCTTATCTCGTTGGCATAGTGCTCCGAGCTCGAATTACAACACCACATACAATTCCCTTTGACAATCAGGTAAAAGTGAATACTGAAGCCACTCACAACACATTCATCTATAAGGGGGGAAATGGATGCCGCAATAACCGCAGCTAACAGATGTCCTGGAGATGAAGCATCAACAAATAATCTTCACGCAAGAATAGTCGGAACGGCTGGTTCGACGATGAATGTAAGCTAGCAATGGAACGGAAGAATACTGCATTCTCAAAGAATGCGGGCACGCACAAAGACTTATCACGAACTCCGTCGAGCGGACAAGCGACTGGGAGAAACAATAAAAGTACAGGGAGCAATCGCACCAGGCACAGAAGGAGGAAGTTTTATCAACGAGTTAACAGGATGAAGCCTTATACACCTCGATGCTCATGCTGCCGAGACAAAGGGTGAAATCTAATTTCCGACAGACAAACGACGGACAAATGCTGCCACCACCAAGCAGCACCAAGCCTGGGAGAAGCACCAAGCACAGAAGAAACAGACCGTGCAATTCACCAGCTTAAAAACCATAAGCTGTCAAGAGCCGATGGAATTACATTCGAATTGGGTAAATATTGAGGCGACCAATTACACCAACTGATGCTCAAAGTATGCGACAGCGAATCAATGCCTGACGACTGGCAACGGGACATTATCTGTCCCATACATAAAAAGAGAGATATCACGCAGTGCAACAATTATAAAGGTATCATGTTGCTGAGTACCATCTATAAGATATTCTCCGCTATCTTTCTAGGCCATACCAAAGAGGCTTCATTCCAAGCAAATCAGCAGCAGATCAGATTTTCTGTTAAAATATGGACATCAGTTGCATCATCTTTTCATCGACTTTAAAGCCGCCTATGACAGCATAGCCAGGGTAAAATTTTGAGAAAATTCAAGACCATTCAACATCAACAACGGTCTAAGACAAAAATATGCTCTATCATGCGTCCTCTGTAACCTGGCCCTGGAGAAGGTGATTCGTGATGCAGATGTAAACGCGAGAGGCACCATACTCTTCAAGTTTACCTAACTACTGGCCTACGCTGATGATATTGACATCATGGGAAGAACAACCCGGGATGTACAGTCTACCTTCATCCAGATCTCGCATGCGGCGCGAGAGAAGAATCCTCTGAAGAATTACACGACTATATCCGGTGAAAAAAAATGTTGAATCCCCCCTTTGCATGTATACGGAGCCCCTTTAAACTCCACCTAAATTTATGCCGTTCGCTGTATGCATGGGATTTCATAGTTCCCATCTGTCTATCAAATTTCGTTCGCATCGTTTTAGCCGTTTTGAAGAAAAGTGTGTGTGACAGAGAGACAGACAGTGAAGCGATTTTAATAAGGTTTTGTTTTACACAAAACCTTAAAAACATAAAATTTCCGAAGAAAATATAACGAATAAGATACAGTTAATACAAGCCTGCATGTAGTGTACAGTTACAGTCTTGAATGAAGTGCTCTGACACACTTCAAGATCCTGATTCCATATGGATTGTTGCGCTAATGATTATTAACAAACGACGTGATTGAATATTAAAGTTTTATGTTTAACGTTATGGGACTGTTCTGAGCATATTTTAAATGTAACTCAATACTGTTTGACAACAAAATAATATCTCAAATTCGGTAACATATTTATTGCCTTTGCTAAAAATATACTGCAGGTTTTCAACAACCATTCTTTTGCTAATACATACCATAGTACCCAGCAAAACAGCTATGCGTATGAAGTTTTTATATTTGTGGAGGCTTTGAACATTTTTGAGTGACATCCTAATGTTGAGTGCTTCTCTGGTATCATCGCTTCTTGCTATAAAAATTTCATTCAATAATTGATAACCTGGAACAACTATAATTAATCTATCTTCAATTCAACAACAGTGAGGTATTTCCCAACTCAAATTCAAGTTATATCCACCCAACTCCTCTTTGAATTATGATAATTTTTTGACAATTTTTTCATTGAGAACTCCAAACCGCTTCCGCAATTCTTCAAAAGAGCTGCAGTGGCAAGCTTTTTGGTAGATCTGATTTCTCAAATCGAAATTAAAAGCTATCGCATTTGGGAAATGTTGACTTATTTTTGATCCTGAGACATTGATGACATTGAAGACGATTTGGTTAATCCGGGGAAAGAAATGTCTAAATCAGCAAGTGTATCGGTCGATTCAACAGTAGTCCCTTCAATGACTACCTCTTTTCTGGGTTTATTCAATGGGATTTTGATGTGTACAGTGATGGTTGAACACGAGCCTCTTGATCTCGTTACTCCGGGTCGCCATGCATTCATGAAGACTGGGATTCGAAGTCAGGGCAATGAGATTTCGAGGGCATCACGTCGGCTAACTTTTATCTTGGTCTCGTGAATTTCCTACTTCCAACTACCGTTATTTTGAATTTTGGATAATAATTAAGTTACTATATTTTGTAAATCAAATGCGTTCAATGGAAAACAAGACTTTTCACACTGAAATCTTTCCCCGTCGTTCGTCTTGTGGATATATGAAATTTTGATTTAGAAGACAATACATTGATCTATATTTTTTTCTTCTCATTATTTTACAGTGGGACAGACAACACCTACACCTCGCCGACCATTAAACTTGCCTGTTATACAGGCACAACAGACAATCGAATCCGAAACAGACAAAAAACTTAAGAAAATTATGAAACAGACAGGAATTTTAAAAATCAATGACACATCATATAAAACAGACATTAAAGACTTAGAATATCTCGGGGACTTAGGTAGCGGTACTAGTGGTCATGTAGTTAAAATGCGACACATACCTAGTGGGACAATAATAGCTGTAAAACAAATGCGACGTACCGGCAATTCTGAAGAGAATAAACGTATTCTTATGGATTTAGATGTCGTCCTCAAGTCACATGATTGCAAATATATTGTACAGTGCCTGGGATGTTTCATAACAGATCCAGATGTGTGGATTTGTATGGAGTTAATGGCGATGTGTTTCGATAAATTGTTGAAATTGATGAAAAGTCCAGTTCCTGAAGAGATTATCGGAAAAGTCACAGTAGCGGTAAGTAAATATAAAACATATAATTTAATATAAACAGATTCTAACTTGCTAATATTTTCCTCTCCTTTCAGACGGTCAAAGCACTCTCATATTTAAAAGAAAAACACGGTGTAATACATAGGGATGTGAAACCATCAAATATATTAATAGACGAACGAGGCAATATTAAGCTTTGTGATTTCGGCATTAGCGGCAGATTAGTCGATTCAAAGGCGAATACACGATCAGCTGGATGTGCTGCATATATGGCAGTAAGTATCAACTATCCACCTAGCTTTAGTTATAAATGAATGTACACAGATCTAATTCAGATTTTTCTAATTAAAAATAATTAACGTCAAATGTAGGAATGCGAACAAAGTTCTTACGTATTAAAATCCTATTTGTCTACTTGCTACTAGTAATCGACAAAAAAATTTCACAAGCAGACTATCGCTATTTTGGGTGGTATCATAGTTTCCCTTCTCCTTTAATTTTCTACTGCTAAAAAGTATACCTTTGAAGGTAAAAGAATTTCTCCTTTTGGATTGGGCTGTCACGAAAAAGTACAATGTACTGCAGAGACGAGTGGGGCTATCATTTTTACACCCCAGCAGTAAAGATGGGTAGATAACGTATGTGATATGGGCTCAAAGTGTAATGTTAGATTACCATCACCAAGCGCGAACCAAACATCACTAAACATCACCAGTTATCAAAGTGGTGATGATATAACTTTTGTGATAAGTAATCCTTTGTAATGTGATATCACATTATGAAACATCACCATTAATTAGTACAAGTGGCGACGGTGGCGCCTATCGAGTGCCGAATTGATGCCGGGTGTCGCTTGCGAATCCGTTAGTGTTATGATTCCATGTTCTCTTGCCTGGCTTTAGTCGGACTTCGGGCTAGAAAAATGATGTTGAGTGCAGATTCTTGGCTTTAAATCAATTATTTATTTGTGAACTTATCGTTTGTAATACACGTCGGCTCCTAATTGATGTACTTATGAGTTTGATCTAGATAATATTGTAGGAGTGTCCGGATAGCTGAGTGGTTAGAGCACAAGGCTGTCGTACGGAAGGTCGCGGTTCAAATCTCGCTGGTGGCAGAGGGATTTGTATCGTGATTTGACGTCGGATACCAGTCGACTCAGCTGTGAATGAGTACCTGAGTCAAATCAGGGTAATAATCTCGGGCGAGCGCAATGCTGACCACATTGTCTCCTACACCTACACCTACCTCCTACTGTAGTGTACCGTTACGGTCTTGAATGAAGTGCTCTAACACACTTCAAGGCCCTGATCCAATATGGATTGTTGTGCCAACGATTATTATTATTAATATTGTAGGAAATATATGTTAGTGTTATGATTGACGTGGAAAAATAACACTTTGGATAGCCAATTACGGCTGAGCTGCTATCCTGGCTCGAGGAAACGCGGTTTACCGTGAAAAAAAGAAAAACAATAATTTATTTCTAACAAGTCTTGAATGGAATCTACAAGCCCAGTGCGTCACCCTAGAAAATTCTACGCACAAGCAGTTGTTTGCACCGCAATGGTGGCGCATGCTTCGTATCTGGTTCAGAGCGTGGCTTAAATAGTTGCTCGCCCCGTGACGGTCGCGCGTGTTTCGTGGCCGGTTCAGTGTATGGCTTAAGCAGTTGCCTGCGTCGCGACGGTGGCAGGTATGTCGCATCCAGTTCAAACTCCACAACCAGCCCCCGCTCAGTGTTGATCGCAGGATGCGAGCAGAACGTAACGCGTTTCACTGTAGCTTGGTCCGTTGGCGTTGGTTGTGACGAGGACTGTCGATTGGTTGGGGAGTTCGGAGGCGATGGGAACTTCGATTTGTCCGTCTTAGGTAGGTCGGAGGACTCCACGAACGCTGGCTTCAACGAGTCGGTGGAGTAGGATCGTCCTTGTCCGTTGATATCGATTATGAAAACTCGATCGCTGATTCGACGCAGTACTTTGTGTGGTCCTGAATATGGCGACTCCAATGGCTTTTTTACCGTATCGACCCGTTTAAACACGTAGGTGTAGTTCTGCATATCTTTAAATATGAAGGGCTTGTGTAGAGCGACGTGTCTGCATGCAGGGATCGGTTTGGTGGCCTGAGTGAGGCGTCGCAAACTTTCTACGAACGATGGTGGATTGGCGAGGATGTGATTCTGCGTTGCAAGGAAGTCCCCCGGTACTCTGCAGTCACTTTCATTCGTGTTTCTTCAATCGCAAAAATGTTGCTATTTCTCTTGAAGCATCGTGTACGGTAGTTCTAGTCGTTCTCTCCCCCCTCCCCTATCGTTTTGATTATTAACCCACCTCCTTTACATCCTGTTTCTCAGTTCTTTTCGATCGAAACCTTCCATGCAAAACTACCTTTTTTATCGCTTCAACGCTCATGCTTTCGTCATAATGTTTTCCAATCCATCAGAGAAACCGTTGATTACAAAGAAGAACCCTGTGGGGACATGTATTATTGATGCGGAGCGCTTAGTTCTTTAGTCGCATAAAAAAGTTTAATTTATTTTTATCCGATATTATACGCCCGAAGGTTTCTGGGACAGTATTATCCATACGATTCGTTTCCAAATATTAATTAAATGTTTAGAGGTCAAATTATTTTTCTTTCTTCAATTTATTTGGCGGTTTCAATATCCCTAAAAGCTGTCTGTCGTCCTGCCCTACGCCATCGCTCCATCTGAGGCAGGGTCTATCTCGTATTCTTTTTCTACCATAGATATTGCCCTTATAGACTTTCCGCGCCGGATCATCCGTTTCAATACGGATTAAGCGATCACAAACGCTTATGTTTTCAAAGCCGATAACAACAGGTTTCATTTTGTTTTTCGTGTAGGGTTCAGCTCTACTGAACCCTCACCTGGAGAACCAGTTGGTACAATTTGTCCCGTTGTTAGGCGCGGGAGACTCGCGTTCATCCTTCTTCGTCTGTAGCTTTTCGTTGAAAAAGAACTCCCAATGTTCACCACGTGGAGGTAGAGATATGGTTTGGTAGTTGAGCTGTTGGTGTTGATTCAGCAGCATCCCCCACAAATATACATGCAAATTTGCTAAACAATGAGCTCCGCTGAAAAGTACTCAGAGCTGTCTGCAAAGATATTGGGATCTCATAATAGGAGTAGGAGGTAGGAAATAATAGTAAAATAGTTGCTGTGAAGATAAGGCGTGAGTGGAAGTTTGTTGACCTCCAGGTAATCCATCGTCTTATGGGGGTATAAATCCTTTAAGCATTTTGGGGAAAGTGCTGGAACAGGTAATATCTTGGTGGTCTATTTTCTGTAAAGCGGTCTTATTATTGAAACTTTGAAATTGACTGAAAATGTATAGATGTACGGAAAGCATCAAATTGGAGCAACTAAAACCAGAGGTGAGAAGTTCCTAGCGACGATTGATAGTCGCAGTTGCTTCGTTGCTTTTGCCGATAGCCCGGAAGAAGGGCCACTCCAAAACAACAGAACGAATTAAGAGAGTATACAGCATCATATAGCAAAACACAACTCAACCTTCTGAATATAGCATTAGTTGTGGTTCCAAAACATCTTATGAACGTCGAAGCCAGAAATTCGCGAGGTAGAAAATCCAAACAATAAATCACATAATCACACACTAATCATAAGCCGGACAATGTGGGAGTGATGATAAGTTCAACGTAAAATTTTAGGCACCTTAATTTTCTTACAAAACGTCCAGTGCAGTATGGCACAAGTGAGGATGATGCCGAAAGAAGGAGATATGTGGCATAATTATAGTTGCTTAGGCTTAAGAATAGGGGGAAAGGAAGAAGGTGATTCCCGTCGGACCTGGAATTTCCATGGGATAATAGAGTGGCCCGCATAGTTTTCAACCCTGTCCAGGAGCTTTAATCGATTTAAAATTTCTCCAAAACAATTATAAATAGAATAGTAGGTTTCGCTGACGACATTCACATCATGGAATGTGCAATATTAATCGCTAAAGATATATTCCTTACTAGTCTCCGATGTATATTACTCACAAAGTACAAACGGTTAAATGCAGTTGGTCTAAATGTTTAGATTAAGCCAAGAAAAAAATGGCAGACTTTTTGTTTTTAAATCGACATCGCCGCTTTCAGCTGTCCCCTACCTGACATTAAGAGAATGTCCGTTAACAGTCGCAGGTGTTGCTTGCCTTCTGATTGTTTCTGGCAATCTCGGCCAGCTACTCCATTCCTTTGGTGAACTACGGATGGCTGCACATTTGTTTGCATTGCATATATATGATTGCTTTTCACTCCTTGGTGGGGTATAGCAGTCAGCGACACTTACGCGCCATCGCCCGCGGTTACCTGAAATGCGCTTCAACTCCCCCACGACTTTCCGAGACGCTCGCATTCTTGGGAGAGTGGATTCTACTGCATGTCATAGCCCGCAATGCAATTGTCGCCCCTTTTTAATGTGTGACCTATCCACTGTCACTTTCGTCTTCATATCACATTCCATATGAGTGCCAGGGCTGTGCGCCGAACCATTTCTTCATTTGAGATAGTGTCCGTCCAGCATACGCGGATGATACGACGCAGGCAGGCATTGTAGCGCTTGTAGTTTTTGAGTAACACTGGAGTTCATCTTCCATCTGCTACTCCCATATAGCAACATCTAGTTCAGTGCCGCCGTCGGCAGAAACCACGCTTCCTAGATATACTATACTATAATCGCCGCTGTCGATGTTCTGGCTATTAAGGTTGGAAGAGTGTGATGACTCGCCAGACTGTGAACTTTGGTTTTGATAGTGTTTATCGTCAGGTTCAACTCTACTTGCCTCTCTTCCCAATTTCAGAGCCATTTGATCAAAGTCCATGACCCGGTGAGAGAGCAAACAGATGTCATCAGCATAGTCGAGGGGTTTGAGGAAAGGTATCATTGTCCATTGAATTCCTCAATATCCTCTGGACAAGGCAGCTTGAAGAACGTCGCCGATAAGAAGAAAAAAATAATATCGGTGACAGGATGCAGCCCTGCGGAACTCCGCTTTGGACCTTATCTTCCAAGATTTTGCCTCGGTTTACACGTGGCATTTTGCGCCATCATATATAGCTTTGATAATAGCTATTATATTTTCTCCGGAATGCCCCTCCTACGTAGAGCACCTCCAATACACTCTGTCTTCACGCTATCGAAAGCCTTTTCGAAATCGATGAAGAGCAAGTGTTCCAAAATGATCCGTAGGGTGTTGATGTGGTCGATGCCGGAGAATTCGGAGCGGAACCTAGCCTGCTCTCTGTCGATCAAGCTTTCGAGATGCTCTTTAATGCGTTTCTGGATTCCTAAGATTTTCGTACGAGTGGAAGCAGCAGATCTGCAGTAACTACAGGTGCAGTGATAAATAACTCTGCGGGGAAACTGTCAAGCCCAGCGGCTTTACTTCGTTTAAGTGCATTGATGGCCGAAATGATTTCTCTTCTGCTCGGAAGAACAGTCCGTATCCCCATATTACGGTGACTAGCAATTTCATCCGCAAGATGAGGGACCTCACCGGATGTAATACGGTGAAGGATTCTGATGTAATGTTCTTTCCACCTCTTAAATTGTTGATCATCGCGGATGAGAAGTCTACCGTTGACGTCCTTTACAGGATCATCGAAAAATTTGCGACCACATGCAAGCTCTTTCGTGATGCGGTATACAGTTCTGAAATCTTTGCGATCTGCGCATCTTCCGCTTCCCTGACCAGCGCAATAGCAAATCACGGCATTCGCTATGCTGAACTTCTCAGGTTTTCGGTCGGTATCGGTGTTCGAGCGCGTCACACCCAACATCACTCGCAGGGTCAGTAGAGCCTTCAGCCCCTTCCGTTCATCGATCCGCTTCCATGACTCCGCAGTCAGCCAGATCTTATGACGTTCTTTCGGGACATGGTCGTGGACGCCCTGTGCAGCACCCCAGAAAAGAACAGTTTTGATGGCGGGCCAATGCTTATCGATATTCTCAGGTGGGTTACTCAGTAGATTGGCCGTTCGGTCGAGCTACAGCTGGGTCGTACAAGCAGTTTGCAGCTTCCCAACCCTGCAAGAAGTGGCAAATACAACACGCAAGCGATCGTCAGCGACCATCAGATGATGATCCTTACGCACATCCAGAAGACAACTCCTAAATCTACCGTTGATCTTGAAGGGGTCGATCTGATTGCTCGTACGGCGTCGGTCAGTTGAAATCCAACGGACCTTATGGCAGGCTATGTGCTAGAACAATGTACCACCAATGACGAGGCGGTAGAAGTTGCAGAGATCCATGAACCTCCCACCATTATCGCTATCGAATACCTTCTAAAATCGCTTAAATCCAATCCTTCTGAATATTCTTTTTCTCCTTGCCAATCAGTCGCTGACAGTGAAATCACTTATTTTGGCAGCCTCGCTCAATGTGTCTTCTTAGTTTTATTGTTTGAAATGCTCATTATATTTTTGCACTGGAAAGATTTCAAAATAGAGTGATAAAAAATGTGATACCTTATTCCTAAACATTCTATTTTTCAGCCCGAACGAATAGATCCCAAAAAACCTGAATACGACATACGAGCTGATGTCTGGTCATTAGGCATAACAATAGTAGAATTAGCAACAGCATCATCGCCCTACGAAGGTTGTAAAACAGACTTTGAAGTACTTACAAAAGTTCTAGAATCAGATCCGCCATGTTTACCTAAAGATAGAGGATTTAGTAGAGAATTTAATGAATTTGTTAGCAAATGGTAAGTAAATGTCTTATTTCTCTTATTTTTCTCTAAATATTTGTTTTCAATTGTGTCTAACTTGTATCTTCTCAGTTTGAAAAAAGATCATCAATCTCGTCCTAAATATCCGGAACTTTTAGAACAATCTTTTATTAAAATCTACGAAAAGAAATTCGTAGACGTAGCAGCATGGTTTCAATCAGTTCTAGAACGAACTGGTAAAGTACCGCCACAACGCAGGTAAGGTATGCATGTGATATTCCTTTGAATAGATTACAACTCGTATTTTCCCCTTTGCCGTTATCGTTCTACAAATAAACAGAAGGTTTTCTTCTTCCATTTTGTTATTTTCTTTCTGAATTTGATTTTATCTTTTTATTATAATTTCTTTCCTTCGTAGAAATTTTCTCCTGATATGCACCGACCAAAGTGGAGACTAATTTCTTAGTGTTAGCGTAACATGAAATGTTGTAGAGTTAGAATAACCGTGATATGTTTGCCCCATTCCCTTGACATTTTTGATTTCTTTCTACTTAACTGGCAAAGAAAGGAAAGAGTTTTTGCATGTAATCTCACATTTTAAAAACATTTAGAAGTGTACTGACGTAATAAAAAGAGATAGTTTCGGTTTTATAGTGTTAGGTTGTCATTCGAATTGACAAATAAAAATTTAGTACTCGATAATGTAGTAGAAATAGATACAAATAGAGAAGGTCTCAGAGGAAATGAACCAAATTGCTAGTCACAAACCATTTTTGTTTTGATCGGACATTCCATATTTTCAAATTTCGTTATTAGACACATCTTTGAAGGAAAGGTAACCCGTTTTATTACATTTATTAGTATTAGGTTGGGGGAAAAAGAAATGTCGTATTTGTAATCGAAATTTGACGCTTCATTTCACATAATTAGAATTATCCGGTATGCGCCGTTTTGTTCGCAAACTTGTTACCATTTAGAAGGCAACTTCATTATCCCCCCTTATAAAACCTCCCCTCATTTGCAAAAAACTCAGACAGCCAGTTTTCGCAAGCCTCTTTTGAGGCCAACTTAGTAGCACCAAGAGCGTTTTGCATGGACCAGAAAAGATGGTAATCACTTGGTGCCAGGTCCAGACTATACGGCGGGTGCGATAGTAGCTTCTGGTTAATCGCTTGCTTCAAACGGTCGAGTTGCTCATAGTAGAGGACCGAATTGAGGGTCTGGCCATAGTTGAGCAGCTCATAGTGGATGATTCCCTTCCAATCCCACCAAATACACAGCAAAACCTTCCTGGTCGTCAATCCGTGCTCGGCGATGGTTTAGGCTGGCTCGCCGCGCATCGACCACGATTTTTTTCACTTGAGGTAGTCGTACGTGATCCACTTTTCATCACCAGGCACCATCCGATCCAAAAATGGGTCGAATTCGTTCAGTTTCAGCAGTGCATCGCTGGTGTTGATTCGGTCCAAGAAATTTTTTTTGCGTCAACTCGTATGGCACCCAAACATTCAGCTTTTTTTGGAATACAATCTTTTCCAAATGGTTCCAAACGGTTTTATGGTCTATACCCAGTTCCTGGTCCAATCGAGCGAATGCTCACATGCCGGTCTACTTGGATGATTTCATCAATTGGCCTACCAGTACGGGGTGTATCTTCGACATACACTATACCAGAACGAAATCGATCGAACCAACGCTGTGCTGTACGAATCGTTACAGTATCGGGCCCATAAACTTCACAAATTTTTTCGGACGCCTTCGTTGCATTTTTACCCCTCGGGTAGTAAAAACGTAAAATATGACGAATTTCTTGCTTGATGGACTCCATCTTTGACACCCTATAACTTGAGACTGAAACGTACGATCACAACACTGTCATAGAGACACTTGTAGCACAGATTGTCGTCTTCCATTCGCCTTATAGTATGACCCGATGCGATAAGTACAAGACAAAGGTCGCCATCTATTGACAAAATACATTTCTTTTTCCCCAACCCTATATTATCCCCATGTTGCAGTTGCTTAGAGTAAATCCGACACTCGAAGATACTTTTGTTAAAAAGGAAACGAATATATTTATGGCAGGACTATATATGTTAGGAAATCTTTTGGAACATTTCTCATAAAATTATTTTCAATAACAGGTTCAGGTATTGCTTTTCATACCCAGTCTCAATTCAACTCTAAAATAACGACTCTTTCCCCTTTTTCTAATCTCTAACTTTCTACGGCTAGGCTAACACCAACCAACGGTTTTTATATTAAAATTTTTACTTATTGGAGGCAAGTCCCAGTTCATCCTTGAATTTATGATGTAGGGCTTTGAATCATTATCTAATCGTCGTTGCTTGATTTACCGTTTTCGATATTTCTCTACGGTGCAAGATGCAGGATACCTTTCGACGGGGTTAAGTGAAAAAGGACTTCTCTCAATACGACACTACACACGCATTATACTCTCCATGCATACAAATATACACACCCTATAACATGATCTGATTAATCAAGCGAATCAACAAAATAATTACAGTTTGTTTTGTTGTTATTGTTACGTTTCCCCTGATTGATTTTTTTCATTTATTTGTAGGTTACTTAGTTCTTAATACCCCCCTTTTCAGTAAGTATTTTTATTACATTTTGTTTAATTTCAAATAATAATGGAATATGTTTAGTTCCTCATGTAAATAACACTAAAATGCACAATACACAAATCAAAATCATATGCACCCTCATCTACTACATAAACATGCTCGTTGTATACTCTCCTACTAACCCTTTCTGCACCGGAATGATAGTCTCGAACTCCTTTCCGCATTTTATTTATTTTTTTTGGTTCTCTTATTTTCTGTAGATAATTTAGTAACGCTTTACTAACTTTACCTGCATTGAAAATGTATGATATAAGCACTCACTTATTTGCACTGCAAGCAATGGAACAAAGTTTGAGGGGTTTTGTTGCTCATGGCAGACTATCTGAAATATTGATCGCTGCCATTTGAGTGTCAAACCAAGCTTTGATGAAATGTTCGACAATATATAAAAACTGTTCGCGCTCATTGTGTCCGATAAAGTTTATGTTTAAAAAAAAAGGAAAAAATTCTCTATAAATGAGTATTAATGCAGAGTCTTTTCGCCATTTAATGTATTTCAATTGACCACAACAGCGCCATTTTAATGATATTCTTTTTTGTGTATCCTGAACTGTGTGAAAAATTCAAAATAATTTTCAAAGTGAAAATTGTAAAATTATAACATTCACATCTGTATCAGCCGCAACTGAGCGTCACGATTTCTGCGTCTCCCTTCATATTGCAGGTAGTCCTACCAATACAACAGGTTACAGGGTACAACTTGTTGACTATAAGTTGAAAGATAAGAGTATTGCTAGACAATTTTTACTCTAAGAAAAACGGGTTTAAAAAATATTGCAATCCAAGAAAATATTTACCACGATTGGGCCAAATTTATTTTTTACAAATGAGTTGAATTTTTGGCTATTCACAGCGGTGGAATGTAATTGATCCAAAGCTGGCAGAAAGTTCTTGCAATGCACCGTAAAGCATGCTCTGAAAATCCATCTTTATGGGAACTTCTCTACGTCTCTCTCTCTCCAGTGTACACAGACTAGACAAGCTAATATCAATACGAAACGTCAAATTGCTGATGATATCACTCAGACCGATATTATGTGTAGTGAGATTTAATCAACATCTTATATCTCTGACACTATTATGGCTAAAGGAAAGTTATGAAAGTCTCAGAGATATTCGATTTCGAAATTCCAATTTGGTATGCTATTGCTAGGTCGGATAGCCCCATACATCATTGACCCATACCAAAGAGGCTTCACTCCAGGCAAATCAGCAACAAATCAGACTTTCTCTTTGCGGCAAGCGATGAAAAACTGTTGGAATATGGTCATCAGTTGCACCATCCCTTCATCGACTTTAAAGCCGCCTATGATAGCATAGCCAGGGTAAAACTGTACACGGGCATGAGAGAATTCGGTATCCCGACGAAATTGATAAGACGGACTCGGCTGACCCTGACCAATGTGCGAAGCCAGATAAAAGCAGCAGAATCACTCTCGAGATCATTCGATATCAACAACGGTCTAGGACAAGGGGATGCCCTATCATGCGTCCTCTTTAACCTGGCCCTCGAGAAAGTGATCCATGATGCGGAGGTAAATGCAAGAGGTACAATCCTCTTTAAGTCCACCCAACTACTGGTCTATGCTGACGATATCGACATCATGGGAAGATCGACCCGAGACGTACAAACTGCCTTCACTCAGATCGAGCAGGCAGCGCGAGATCTTGGGCTGCACATCAATGAAGACAAGGCAAAATATATGGTGGCCCTCGTCAGCCCCAAAAACCAACCAACCAACAACATCAAACCGGACTGGTCAAACGGGAAGAATAAAGATAAGAGACTACAACTTTGAGACCGTTGTTAATTTCTCCTATCTAGAGTCGAGAATCACAACCGATAACAGCTACGATGATAAAATCCGCGCACGGTTGTTGTCAGCCAGCAGAGCCTAGTTCAGCTTACAAAAACTGTACCGCTCGGAACGTCTTACTATAGGGTCAAAGCTCTTACTGTACAAGACAATCATCTTGCCAGCCCTCATGTATTCTTCGGAAACTTGGGCTCTTAGCAAGAAAAATTACGAACTCTTGGTCGCGTTGGAGAGAAGAATGCTCCATAGAGCCAGAGATGATTTCATAGTAATTTTATAAGATGCGGCACATCAAAGAAGAAGAAATTTTTTTATCTGGTGAAGTTTCAAACCATGGCTTATCTTCATTCACGACAAGTTCTCTACGTAATGCTACATTTGTGAGTTCCATATCTGAAAATACAGTTACAACAGTGAAATTAATACTCCGTAGTCTCTCAACTATATGTACAAATATTGAAGCGGTCGTAGCACAATCGTAATCGGAATATATGATTTGCTTCCAATGTTTATAGCAACTTGTACATATTTATATACATGTAAAACTCAGTCGTTGGAAATAGGAATTAACGGTGTCGTACAGGGCAGAGGCAACTCATCAGACGCTGCCTCACCTCTGCCCTGGGAGCAGCGTGAGGGAAAGTGGCAACAGGTGGAAAACGCTCCTTAATATATTCTCAAAAACACGACAATGTTGCGAATTATATCCAAGTTAGACCGCCAATAGTTTGAGCCTTAGCTAGACCAAAACTAGATAATAGTTTAGGATAATGAGAGATCCTAAGTCCACATCCACTTGATGTTGGACCGGACCAAATGAAGAGCAATTTATTCTCACGTTTTTTGGTCCATGGACCCCTCGTTTGGGGCATAGCACCCAAACACTCAAAAATAGGGACTAACGGTTTCGTCGAGGGCAGAGGGAAATCATCAGATGCACGCAGCATCGTGACTGAAAGTGGTAACAAGTGGAAAACGCTCCTTTATATATTCGCAAAAACACGACAAGAGTGCCAATCGTTGGTCTTATTATACTCAAAAGTATTTCTGATCTTCAAGATAAAACACGCAGTCGTTTCTTAATATACTTTGATTTTGATAGTAGTTGCAGCATAAAATCCACAATTCCAGGATTTAGTTTTATCTTTGAAGCCTATGTGTCCGGATAGCTGAGTGGTTAGAGCGCAAGGCTGTCGTACGGAAGGTCGCGGTTCAAATCTCACTGGTGGCAGTGGAATTTGTACCGTGATTTGACGTCGGATACCAGTCGACTCAGCTGTGAATGAGTACCTGAGTCAAATCAGGGTAATAATCTCGGGCGAGCGCAATGCTGACCACATTGCCTCCTAGTGTACCGTTACGGTCTTGAATGAAGTGCTCTAACATACTTCAAGGCCCTGATCCAACATGGATTGTTGCGCCAACGATTATTATTATTATTTGAAGCCTATTTCTTTAGTATCGGCAGTGCTACTTTTCTCTTGTATGAAAGCCCGTATGCTCACGGTCCAGCAGAGTAAAAAGAAATAGCAGAAGAAATATCCTCACTAACGCATCTCTGTATTCGGATAAATTTCATCTTCAAATTGAATGACATCTTACCTCTCAAAAGATTATATAGCATCTTGTACCACCTTTTTTGTCTCCTGAGCTTTATACTTTTGGATCTGTCGCTTTAATTACCCTGCTGCCGTAAATACTGGCTCGAAAAAGCGTCGTCCTTTAATCGCCTTTTGCTTTGCAAAGCCTCCAGAAGTATGTCTACGAGCTTATAATCGTCTTGCAGAAAATGTTTTGAACACACACGAGTGTTTTTGAAGTCGATCCTCCTACATTTTTTACCAAGTTTTCTCCAGTCTTCGCAAATTGTTTCATTCTTCGGAAAACGAAAGAAACTCAAAGTGCTTCCGCTTTTGCTTTTATAACAATGACAACCACCTCACCATTTTCAAACCCTCGAGAAAAAACTGTGTGATAAAACCAATCGAGATTAATTTCGCGGCCTTGGGAAAACAATAATTTTAAATACCTGCCTTTGTTCAAATCATAACATTGTCGGCCAGGGCGTTATTGTGGTACAAAGTCCACAAGTTATTTACCCACAAATCCTTTCGTTTTTGACGAATTGCTTCACGCAAACGTCTCATAACTCCCAAATTATACTCCTTACTCACTACCTTTCTAACAAAAATTCATGACGCATGTAATCGATGAAAACCGTTAGCATCGTTTGTGCGTGATTCATTTGATGAATGCTGGATTGGGCTCAGCCTTGAAAATCATGCTTTTTGCGATGTCAACGCGGCTCCTTTTTTGCAAGAAATTCAATTCTTTTGGCACCAACCGTACTGAGACGTAAATCATTAATAGAAAATGCATAAGCAATGTTCGGGGCCTCCACCATCTCTCTGATGATAACTTTGCCGTTGTTGACCAACTTGCTATTTATGTTGTCGATGTGTTCGTCGGTTTTCGATGTCGATGGCTTACCACTACGTTCATTAGGATCAGAAAAATAAACGAGCGTATCTAAACCATTTGTGCCACTAGTAAATGATTGTTTTGTTTAGAGTACAATATCTGTCCATTGAATTATGAACACTAAGAAAATATGTATGTATGTTCTTTTTCGTCGTGATCAGTTTCATCATTTTATTTTATCAAATGCCTGATCTGCAAGCAATCTCGAGGCTTTTAAATCCCCATCCAGTGTATCAAACCACCGTTGTTTCGGCCGGCTTTTTGGTGGTTTACCATCGACTTCGATGTTCAGACCAATCTTGGCAAATGAATTCTCATTGGCGCGAATTACGTGACCGTACCATCGAAGACGCCTTTCTCGCTGCAACTCCATATCAATCGCGGATATCCTCATTTCGGATGTGATGAAAACGTGTCACGCCACTAGTCCAACGCAACATCTTCGTCATTACCGCAAGGCGCCGTTCATTGTCTTTTATAGTCGGCTAACACTCAAAACCATAGAGAACGACAGGAGAGACTACATTCCGGTAAATTTTAGATTTGAGAGTTGCATTAATGCGTGAAACAGTTTCATAGCGCAGTTCTCCATTGGCTGATAGCGTTGATCCGAGGTATTTAGATCGCTCAGTTCTGGGCAGATCACTCCCGCTGACAGTGATTGTGCCTGTTTCATGGGGATCGGTCGTCAAAAAATCAGTGTTATTCAGATTCAATCTAAGATCGTGTTGCATAAGGCAATCATTCCACTTTTGGACAAGTTGCTCGAGATCGTTTTTGCTAGTATATGCTAGGAGAACATCATCTGGATAAAGTAGTGTATAGGGCTCTGGACGTTGGATGTCCCGTGTTACGGTATTCATAACAAGAGGGTGCTTCTTTGATGAACACCAACAGAGACACGAAGCGGTTTTAATACACCCGCCATACTTCGAACTTTACTTTTCGCAACATGGTAGAGCAATTGAACCCAGCATACGAGTTCTTCTGTTGTCTGTGTGTTGTGGTAGAGCATACCAGATGAGTTTGTGTGGCACATGGTCAAATGCTTTCTCTAGATCCAGAAATGCAATGTAAAGAGGGCGATGCTTCTCACGGTGTTTCTCCATGACTAACAGCACAGCAAAGTATCGTTCTTGTCATTAACTCAACAGAAGTATTCGGTATCCTGTGTGCGTTCGCTTCGGCTTTTGGCAAGTTGATACAGATCTCTCTCGCCATCCCGAGTGTACAGATTTTTGTAATGGTGCACTCGGGTGACAGCAACCGCATTTTTATAAATTTGTAAATTGGCCAGTGTTTTATCGTCAAGAAATTTGTGGTAGAGGAGTTTCTTTTCACGGACCTTCATTTCAACATCGCCATTCCAAAGCTAAGTATCTTGGTTGATGCACCACTTACCTGCCTTGGTGACCCCGAGGGTTGCAGAGGACGCTTTGTGGATCGTGTCTTTCATTTGGTTCCACGATTCGTCCACATTCGTAATGGTTGGTAATCGCGTGAGATCATTTCTTCTTTCTTACGAAATCGCCACCATTTAATCACGCTGTTTTATCGGGGACTTAATTCGCAGGATGACAATCAACGGTCCATGTTGAGGTGCGATGGTCTCATAAGGAACGGCTTTGCAATCAGTGACGGTGGTAAAATGTCGGCGTCTTATGAGAATATAGTAAACTAGCGATTTACTATTCCCACTATAAAATGTAGGAAGATGGTTTGATGAACCATGTATTCATAAGTACATGGGTGTCCGCAAGATCGATTATACGCTCGCCAGCCTCATTGCGCGCTCCAAACTCCTTCCCCCCATGGTACCTGTTGCCGTCTGCCTTGTTACCCAAAGGTCGCCGGCAACGATGATATAGTCGTCAGGCACGGGACAAGCCTTTTCATCGAGAAGTTGCCAGAAGGCATCTTTCTCGGCATCAGGTCGACCTGTCTATGTTGCGTACGCAGTGAAAAAGTGAATAGTGCGATCAGTTTATATAATGGTGAGGTTCATCAGTCGATCATCGAATCGTTCGACTTCTTTAATGGCATCATGAAAACCTTCTGAGATGGTAATGCCAACATCGTATTGAGTGTGTGGGCTACCAAAATAGAGAAGTTTATAGCCATTTTGACCGCGTTCCCGTTCAATGTCGCAGCTTTTGGCACCAGACCATCGGGTTTCTTGCAGAGCGCAAATATTAATGCGCCTTTTCCGAAGGGATCTTGCGAGTTCCCCGGTCTTTCCAGTTAGGGTACCAACATCTAGCGTGCAGACACATATTTGTTCGTTTTGTTCGGACTAACTTGCTTACGTCCTGACGCCGTCCTGTGTTGACTGAGGTGGACGCCCTAGCATTTCTCCGAAGCTTGTGACTCAATCCGATCATCATGTTTGTAACGACATTGTATGCATTTTCTTGGTCGGCCTGTCGCGGGACCTGTCACCAAGAGAGATCAGGTAGGATTTAGCATAGTGGAATAATTCCAACTATACTCTTATTTATCTCTTTCCCTGATCTCAGCACTTTATTTTTGTTTTACTGAGGATAGTACAGAGTACGTTCCCTCAAATCCTCCTCCTTTACCTGGGCTTGGGACCAGCATACTATGTTAATACCATGGTGGAGTTGTTATTTTGTCACGACGAATGATACAATTAAATTCAACGGAAGTGGACCATTTTTCCATAGCAAAAATTTTATTTTGTATCGATTATAACAATTTTAAAAATTGATCGCTTTTATCTTGTGTCCTTTCTTGTTACTCTTTTGTTAGGGGTGTGACATGAGAAATGAATCTAAATGGTATATATCTAAATGTGGAGCCAGCTGCTCTATTTAAATAGTATCTGTTTGTGATTATTGCTAGTCTATTATTTACATGCTAAATAAATAAAGTATTTATGCTTGCTTTTATATTATGTAATCGCCAATGTGAGCGTCTTAATATTGATAAAACGCTCAATGTGAATATATATCAATTGATATCTAATACAATGCAATGCTATCTCCTAATTTTATCATTCTGGACGTATTAAATATGGGACTCACTACTCCTAGCTTTCACAATAGTGGAATCAATCTTGCAATTCGCTACCACAATATCTGACATGTATTTTCGAATCCTTTTCCAGACAAACATCTCTATCGGAAATAAAGACATCATCATCCGCATCAGCATCAATAGCAACAGTTCCAACAATAACAACAATGAATAATCGTTTAGGGCAAATGAAAGCGTCGCAAATACCAAACTATCAATGCAATAATTTCAATAAGATTAGTCACCATCCGAATCAATTACAACCACAAACAACGCAACAACAGCCACAACAACAAAATATTTTAAGCAGCAGTAGTAATACGCATAGCAGTAACTTCAGTAGCAATAGTCAACCGCACCAAATCAATGCCAATAAATTCGAAACTACAATATCAAATAATCATCAATCGGCAGGAAGCAATTTGTTGCCATCATCGTTACCACAACCAATTACAAAGTCATATGCTTATCAGCCCTTGCCAAGAGATATTCCTACAACAAATGGCTATGGTCAGTCATCGCATCATAGCCTGAAAGGTATGAATGACTATAATAAGGACGAAGCAGATATTGTTAGTGAAATGAATAAAATGTATATAAAATCACCGTTTGGTCAACGTAAAAATGATTTCAAGTCAACGCAGCATGATAGTGGTAATTTTGTTTACGGTGAAAGCCCAAAGAAGCAATCGATGCTTAGTAGTTTAGGTGAGTTTTTCTTTTACTTTTCTAAATCGAATTTTACAAACTGCGGCGAGAAGTTTTATTTGTCTAGGATTATTGAAGTCTTATCTACCTTTATAGCATGGTGTTTGTACAGCGAGTAGTTTTAGGGCAGTGCTCATTTCGTTTGTGGATAATCACCATTTTGTTTGCGACTTCCTGGAGGAGATTTTCTTCAAAACTGATTATTGCCACTTATAATTCGTTGTACGGACTTTAGTAGTTGCGCATTTTAACGAAACTTAATAGCTTTCTTATAGATATTGGGGATCTTAGTTTTTTTAATTGGAAAAGAACGAAAATTTGACCTGAAAATATTTATCTACAAAGCCCTAAGTAATAATTCGAAACGTCATAGAAGCATTTTCCTTTAAATTTATCTGATAGACTTTGCTTGGAGATTAACGCCATATTCTAGCGTACGAGCGTTATAAATTTGTAGAGGGTTAGTAAGCAAGTAATCGATAGTTCGTCTCCGGGGTCCTGAAAGGTAGAAATTCTTCAGGACGACTGTTGCGTGCCAACCGACCGTGTATACAGGTAAACTTTTTATATCAAAAAGTTTACCTTTTTATACCAAAAATTCTGCACAGAAATCCAATCCAGGACTCCTCCAGTTGTTCGAGATGTTTATGGCTCGTCGAACCTCCTCTGCTGTAACATCCGCAAAATTAATGAATGGCATTGTGGCATGATGGGCGCCTTCATCGGTAATCCACTCAGCATGCTGGGTAGGTAACCGTCAAAATCCACCCCAATACTCTTTTGCTTCCTTTACTGAAAAGATATAGTACACTGTCTGGGCGCTCGGTTGGGATTTGTTGAGAGGCGAATAACTCTCATCTATCAGTTCTATGTCCTAAGTAGCTCTCCAGGTTGATGTCTCCAAATTATTCCCAGCCCACCATGAAGTATTACTTCCCGAGGAAAGCTCTGGTTCACACCAGCACGATTAAATTACGCATCCGTCGGGCTTTTCGAGCTCGGTTCAGTTCCTCCTTTTCTTGTATTGTTTCGTTTACTGTGCTCCACGTATCCACTAGATTATAGCGTCCGATAACTACGTTGGAGGTATCGTTTAACCCCCCTCTTTCATCCGTCAATCTCGGACAACGAAACATAACATACTCCAGGCTCTCACGTGTAGCGGCGCATTCGGGACAGTCAAGGCACTTGTCCAATCCACAGCGAAACAGGTACTTCTTCTGCGTACCGTATCCCGTAAGGAACTGTGTTTGGTATTAGTGGTGGAATTCTTCATGTTTTCGCTCGAACCATCTCTCAATGTACGGAATCGGTGTTAGGGTCCAGCGTCCTTTCCCGAAATTATTCCATCGTTGCTGCCATTTTCTGTATAGCTGCTTCCTAGTGGCTTTCGGGAGTCCGCATTCACATCGGGGGAATTTCTCCTTCTGTGGTAGAAAAAGTGCGCCTTATTCGCTGGGAGATCCAAGGGAATCTTTCCCGCGATTGGGCGGTATACCGAACTTACACTTCATCAGTCTATCACGTGTCTGGTGCTCTTCCCAGACAAAAGTTGAATTTCATTGACCCTGCTATAAGCAACCGCTGATTATCTTTTGGCCATTCAATATTGTTGATCATACTTGCTAGAGGTGCACTGGCGTTTGCTATCTTTTCTCGACATAGTCCAAGTGCCCCTTCAAGCTGAACATTACTTTCAGGTATCTAATGGTCGACTTTGAAATTGGTAATAAGGACCACTTTCGTCTTTCCGCCAGATTAAGTTCAACCAGTCGTAGCCATGCGTTAATGCCATGAATGGTTGCACTTCCACGTCTTTAGTAGTCTCCATCTACTACCAGCGTCAGGTCGTCTGCAAAACGTTGCCCCTGTTGGCATGCGAAACTGAAGCACTTCGTTCTATGTCGCACAGCAATATGGGACCTTGGGTACAGTTGCCGTCACAACATATTCTTTCCGAAAGGTACAATTCCAGTTGGTCGAATTAAAGGAATTTCTGACATCTAGTGTCACCACCGCACAGCACTTACCACACTTACTGTCTGCTAATTCGATGAACGGAAGTAGCCTCTTGTACATCACTCTCCAAATCTTCCCCAAAGTGTTTTAAAAAACCGATCGGGGGATATGAAGAGGGTGTACGAAGTGGTTTCAAATATGCTTATGAACTATGTGGGCCTGATTTTAGCAGCGAAATTGAAGGCTATGTTTGGAATCCTGTCCCATATCGGAGGCTAATTATCCCCAATCGATCACCCAGGGAATGGAGAAGTCGTCCTATTGAACCGTTGGCTGAATGAAGTCCGGTTTTTTTCGTGTTGTGGAAAAACGAATTGAAATTATTTTGAACAAATGTCGCGGGCACATTACGCGGAGTGGTTTTTGCCCACGAATCTTTTTCATTACAACCCCACGCGCCCCACATGTCCATATTTGCCTCAATGCATAGCTAATTCGAAGATGGTAGTATTTTTTCTCCATTTGCCGATATTCTAGCTGACTGACGTTTTCCAACGCCATTTCCTTTAGATCTCGCCCTTCTTCTGAAGCTAGCAGCAATGTCTCCTCCTAGGAAGCTCCAGTTAACCAGCCAGTTATTCTGGATTTTTTAGTTCTGTTACGCATTCGACTGTCGCCTTCTCCGTTTCTCATGTCGAAAGAGATAGCCTGAGGTAACTGTAGGTGTAGTGTTCACTCACCCGCCGCAGCATCCCTCTCGTCAACGAGGTATTGAGATAAGTCAGATCGACGATCAATCCTAGCCCTAATGTTGGCTAGTACAATGTCCAGCTCCGCGAAGGTTTCAAGTAGGATTTGGCCCCTGATGTTCCCAACTCCTTCCGCTTGCGATTCAGCTTCCTTCTATATGCCGGGCATCTGCCACTACCTGCAAGATTCCGGTCGTCCACTGCCTTTTTTCCCTCGCACAACATGCATCGTGGATCCACCCTATTCTTAACTTGTCCACGGTAATCAGTTTAACCTCTGATTTCACAGGTAAGCTAATAATAGCGGTCTGCATGCCCCCTTTCTTCATCGTTTTTATCGTACTCGCTTCCATTTCATTAAGGTTAAATTGATCCCTTATTGGAATACAAATATCTTCCGTGATGTAACCTCTAGGTGCTTGTACATGATCACTATCTCTTAATTTCGAGCTTTTACTTCTGCTTGCTCGTCTTTTCCATCTGCCCGCAAAAACTATCCACTGATTTCTCGCTGAATTTATTTAGCTTCAACATCAAATCCTCTCACTATCGCTCAAGTCTGTCTAGTCTGGATCAGCTTAGACTTTCCGAAGGATATTGACATAAGAAATATCTCCTTTGTAGGATATAATAATATGATTATAATCTGGAAAGAACTTCTTTTCTCCTTTTGCCGCTTTGTGCTGCCCAAATTTGTCCATGGCGCGGGTTTACGAATTGCCGATTCTTCCCCTTTTGTTAACGCTGGGGGCCAGTAGCTTTCCCCGAAATTTCCGCTGCTCAGTTTTCTTTCCTGAAGAGACCTTTTTCTTCTTGGCTACTTGTTGAGCACCAAGGGGTTCATCAATCCCATCTCTACTCCATTTCCCCGCACCAATTTGTAGCCATGAGCGGCATTTGCTCTCACCTCTCCATGCGCGAACATCTCTCGATGCTTTCATTTCCGAACTTTCCCTTATCCGCACGAAGGGACCCGCCTGATGGAAAATTTGGCAACTCCACACATGCTTCTTTGTGGGTTTTTGTAGGAAACGTGTGAGAATACTTTGCAGTGATATTATTACTTGCCCAACCTCATCATCATTTGTCTTACATGACCCTGAGCTTCCTAGCAAAGATAGAAAACTGATTGAACCAAGCCAATGGATAGCAATATATACTTCGTAGGGTAGCTAGGTATCAGTGGCCGCTCCGAGGAGCCCAATTAGCGCTTTGGTGCGCCGTTTTGATGCCACAAACTCCTAAGACCGTGACTGTTGTTATGGGAGTACGGAGGCAGAGTCCAGCCGACTCGGATCTTCAGAAAGCAGCTCTCCGACCCTGCAGCTCGAAATCTCTCTGAGATCACCAAAGAATGGTTTACCCAGTGTCCGTGACTCTAGACAGAACTGAAAGAAAGTACATGAGGGTTTCCCTTCCTTCTCCGCAGGTTCGGCAATGCGTGTTGTAGGGTATGCCGAGCCTGGCGGCATGGTCCCCTATGAGCCAGTGCCCCGTGCAGACCGCCGTATACTTTGTAGACGGTCTTTATTTTTCTCAACATATTTCCGGCAACTCTACCTAAAATTTGTAGACCGAAATCCTCTTTCAACTTTAGAGCTATTGGTAATATAGTATTAACTGTAAACTTTGTAAGATTATCTAACATTTTGTTAGGATCTCGGTAGCTACCTGCGAATATATGCATTTTTATATCTAAATATCTCTTCGTATCTTTATTAATTAAAACATTAAAAATAATAAACTGAAATTACAAAAATCGCAAACATACTAGTCATAATATGCATCTCACATTAAGCTCCCTTTCTCCCTCAAACTAACAAAGATCCTTCTCTCAATACTTCCAGGCCAGACGCTAATACGTAATTTAACAAATTCACCGTTCAGTCAGAAGAAAATTCAGCAACAGCCTGAGGGTTTTTGGAATGTATCGAATCCGCCGGATGGTGGAGGTGGAGGCGATTATGGAATAACTAATAGAAAACACTTTGATGTGAACAGTGGAATGTCAAGCGGTGAAAGTGCATCACCATCACCAATAGCTGCTCGCAAACGGTTTCAAACCACAGTACCAATCGTCAATGATGGCAGTTCGGAATATGCACGATTTCCAGGCAATACTAGTCCAATCGGTAAGTGGTTTATTTGATTAGTATTGATTATAAGAGGTTCGACCCACAGAAGGGTTATATCAATTGTAATAAATCGGAATACGTTTCAAATTGTATTGGATAAAATCCTTTCTTTAGTTCTTCAGCGATTTTATCACCAACAAAATCAGCTTCGCGAGAAAGAGCGTGAAAAACAACAGCAGAAACGTGAAATGAACACTAGCACAAATCCATTTGTCAATAGTTATATTCCGAAATATCACCCCGCCAACCAAATACCCTCACAACTGAACAACCAAACTACTAGTCAACAACATATTTCCGATGAGTTAGCGCAAAGTACTAGGAAGTATTCAACATCACCAACGCTACATCACAGTCAACAGATAGGAAGCCATGGAACTGAATCACTGCATCAGCAACAACAAGAGCACAATTGTAGCCCCAGCAGCAATTTCCATTCGAATATTCCTGTCTACAATAGTCAGAACTTAGCGAGTAGTCCTAAGCAATTTTACACAACAACGACTACCGTAGTGAATAGTACTAGCAAAAAATTTATGTCACCTCCCCAGACGCCAACAAACACCTATGGAGGTCACAGTGGCGGTACAAGTTCTGGTTATGGAACACAGAATGTCTACAGTAATAACCTTTATGGGCGCACTACGACGAAAAATGCCTCGAAAGAGGGTAATATAAAAGACGATCAAGGTAATATAGCGAGTAGTCTGCAATTTGGTTTCTAGTTAACTTTTCTGCTCGCTTGTATATAAGCAAGTTTCATTTCAATTAGATCACATATGCGGAGGTGGGTCCTAAGTGCATTGAATGGTTGTCAAGCGAACCTATTATTCAACCCACCGCGACATGCATATATGATGTAATTGCCAACCCTTTCAACTGCTTATCCAAACAAAATATATTCACTGATTTCTTTCGATTTTTTCTCTTTTTTTCTTTATCGCTTTTGCTGTTGTATATCATCCATCCTATTATGTTCTTCGACACGCTGTGCCCAACATATTTACCATGCACAATAAAACTAAAACGTTGCAATTCTTTTGAAACAAAATTGGAATATTTTTTCGGCCAATTAATATTTGTACAAAATAACCACTGCCTACAATCAAATCAAACCAAAAAAAACAATAACTAAAAAAAATACACAAACAAATCGACAAAATCTTCCATCTCTGGAATATAGGATGGTTCCATTCAATTACAGGTGTTGTCAAAAAACATTTTGCCTCTTATGTTAAATTACATTTAACGTCTGGAGACAAAGATCGAGGTGACAACAACCGCACATCTTGTAACAATTATTTACGAACGAATATGAATAACACAGCAACAACGACCGCAACAATACCTACTCAAGCGACGACGATAACAACTACTACAATACCGACGGCAACAACAATAAATCCTCTAATGACGACTATGACGAAAATGGCCGAAGGAGGTGAGAGAAATATATCGGTTGGTAGTAGTAATGGTAGCCAATCAAATACTTCGGTGAATGGATTAAAAATTCAATCACCAAGCCCGCATCGAGCAAATAACGGAAGCGGATTAGATAAACGACATCGCAGTCCTGATCCACCCCCACGATATAATCGTGGCCAGTCACCATTATTGTTACGAAAGAATCTATTGGAATTGGGGCAATTGCAAGGATCACCTTTACTAGCTAGAAGGTAAGTGTTTTTCTTTATTCGTAGAGCTCGACTTGTTTGTATTGAGCAGAAAGAAATTGGTGCAGCAGTGCCCTAAGGCCCAGGCATTTCATTTCATTTTAGTATCATACAATTAAATGCAAAGTTCTAGTTCCATCAGACAATATTTAGAAATGAAAATTATGTTTGTGCGATACCGAAAAAATGTATTTTTTTGTCGCGAAGTTTGTATTTTATAATACAAAATAAAACAAAAAAAAAATTTATAATAATTTTTGGCCGACCCTGATGTGGTGCCTTTGCTTTCTTATCGAAGCTTCTGAAATCGTTCTATTATTGAACTTTCGGCGATTGGAGGCAATTAAATGCATAGCTGCGTTATTTGTGATCTTCCATTCGTCCAGCAATGGTAATACCCGATAAGAGAAAACAATTTTTCTACCTCTTTTGCTTGGAGATGATTCTATTGCTGCATCTGAAATTTTTATTTCGTCTGGCATTCCGGCATTGACATCATTTAATTCCCAGAGGATGATATAAGTTGTGCACTGAGCACGGAAAACAACTTGTTACTAAGCCACAACAGGAGCCTCGGACTGAGCGGATGACACAACGACGAACCCAGCAACGACAACGGAATAACGATTTGCGCATTTTCTCATGAAAAGTGCGCACCCTGTACAGAGATGAAGCTGCTGAGCAGCTAGCCGATACCCTGTGCCAATATAAGGCTGATGTAACAGCGTTACCGGAGATGGTTTCCTGGAGAAGAGTCGCCACACCATATATTATAGTGGCCATCCAGTAAACCATGTTTCTCGGAGTAGGTTTCTTAGTTAGCCAAAAATGAAACCTGCTGTTATCGGCTTTGAACACATAAGCGTATGACTATGCACTCTGCGCTTGCGAGGCAAATTTAGAAATATAAGCCTTATTAACGTTCACGCCCCTACAGAAGAGACTGCAGAGTCGGAGACGGATACCTTCTACGAGGTAGTAGAACGAACCCTCGAAGCCTGTCCCAGATATGATATCAAAATCATACTTGGGGATTTTAACAACCAAGTAGGGAAGGAGTCCGAATTCAGGCGATACGCTGGTTCCCATAGCTTACACCAAAATACAAATGATAACGGAATGCGGATCATTCAACTGGCAGTGTCACACGAAATGGTAGTTGGAAGTACCTGGTTTGCGCGGAAAGCGGTCCACAAACATACATTGGCCTCTCCAGAGGGGACCACTTTCAACCAAATTAACCACGTGTTGATCGAACGCCGCCACTTCTCAGCCTTGATGAATGTCAGAACATATAGGGGGGCCAATATAGACTCGGATCACTATCTCGTTGGCATGGTGCTCCGAGCTCGAATAACAACACCACCCAGAATCCCCTCTGACAATCAGGTGAGAGTTAGCACTGAAGCCATCCATAACACAGCACTCCAAATTAAGAACTTTGGTTTTATTGTACGTGCCTCTCTTTCCAAATCCAAAATCATTTGGCCAATGTTCATGAAACAAACACAGGTCATCACCGTAGTGTTTAAGCGCAAAGATGCCATAGTCCATTGAACTACTCCAGCGTGAAGAAGAAATAATATCGGTGACAGAACACAAGCCAGACGGACTCTGCTTTGTATATCGAATTCTGAATCTGAGATTTTCCATCGGTGCAAGACGTGATATTTTGCGCAATCATAAGTCGCTTTGATAATAGCTAATTTCTCCTGGATGTCCCTCCTACGTAGGACACTACGCTCACCTCGCCGGGATTTCAGAAGGTATGGGAGCTCGAGCGCGTCACGCTCGCCATCTATCGCAGCGACGAAAAGAGCTTTCAGTCCCTTCCTTTCATCGATCTGTTTCTATGACTTCGCAGTCGGCTAGATCTTGTAACGTCCCTTCGGCACGTGGTCGCCGACTTGAGTAGCGCTCGAGAAAAAAAAACGTTTTTAATGGGACATCAATATTCTCATGCGGGTACCTTGAACCTGCTGTCCGATCAGCAAGAGCGCTCTTCCACTATCGAGCGAGAGCTAGATCATACCCGATGTGTTAAACTTGATGGTTCGCAGCTCTCCAACTCTGCGAAAAACGTCTAATGCAACACAAAAGCGAGCATTAGTTGGTGATCACTTTCGAGATCGCCATCAGCGCATCTCTTGTGACGCACATCCAAAAGATAATTCCTAAATCTACTCCTGATCGCAAAGTGGCGAATCTGATTGCCCGTACGGTGTCGGTCAGTTAAAGTCCAACTGACGATATTGCAAACTCTGTGTTCGAACAATGTACCACCAATGAAGAAGCAGTGGGAAGTTAAAAAAAACACAATACTTACACCATTGTCGTTCTCCAGAGTGCCACCACTTCGCTTGTCCAGCTTATATCGATGTAATTCTTGCCCGAGTTGCAGAAAGCGAGCGAAGCTCCCCATCGATACCGTTGGCAAAGAGCATATGCACTTCCCGGATATCAACCATTATCCATTTTCGATAAGTCGTAGCTGTGAGACCAGTCCTTACCCGAGGTGTTGTTGACGTTGCGGCAGCAGTAAAGTTCTGAAATTTGACACAAATGTTTATCCCTTTTAGTCACCTTGTTTCTACAACTAGACAATAATTTAAGTGTATTCTTAAACCCCAACTCACCAAACGAATTTCACCGCATTCTATTCTCCAGTAGTCCATAGGTGGATTTGGGGATATTGTCTGTTTGTTTTTAGGTGCTTTGGGGATATTGTTATGACTGACAACTTTGCCAAGACAAGGGGGATTGTTCTAAGTTCCCTTAAAGTTTCGAGATTTAGATCAAGATTAAACAAGCTATTTTGAGGTGGACGGGCGGATATTGGAAATGCCTTGGGCCTTTACATTAATTTCCTTCGGTGGAAGAGTATAAGTAAAGAGCTTGGTTTTGCTCTTCAATAGCAGATTCTCTGTCATTGCATGATCCTGTTTTACTTTTTAAGAAAATATAGTGACTGATTTTTCCTGATTTCATAAGCAGCTATTGGTTATATTAGGTTGTTGCATATGAAATGGCCGATTTGGTACTAACATTTCAAGCGTCTGTAAAGCTTACAAAAAATTATTTAATTAATCAAAATAGGTGCCAGTCGATTCAAAACACTTCTCCCAGCGAGATAGAGGAGCCAGTTTCGTAGAAACCCAATTTTCCTGCCAAAAATGATCCAAATGCTTAAAAAAGTGGTAGTCGGTTGGCGAAAGGTCCGATGAACCTTGAACCGTTGTTCTGGATATATGAGGTCGTGCATTGTCGTGAAGGAGTACCACACCATCTCTGTTGAACAATCTCGGCCGTTGAATACTCAATTTTTGGGACATTTCCTCGAGTTGGGCACAGTATTTCTATGCATTTATCGTTTCTCCAGGTGCTAAAAAAGATCACTGGATAACTCCAGCTGTAGACCACCAAACAGTCACTATTACCTTCTTCGGATGGAGGCTTGGTTTCTGCATATGCTCCGGTGGCTCATCAGCATCTAGCCATTGCGCTGATCGGCGACGATTGTCATATAATATCTACTTTTTATCACATGTCATTATTCTGTGAAAAAAGGGATCGCTTCTGTTGCCGAAGAGTAAAGGACTGCAAATTTCCATTCGAAGCGCCATGTTTTGCTCCGTAAGGGCATGCAGAACCCATTTGTCGAGCTTTTTCACCTTTTCAAGTTGTTGCAAGTGCAGAGAAATTGTCGAATAGTATCCGCCCAGTTTCTCTGCAATGTTTCTCACAGACTGACGTGTGTCGGATTCGACTAGCAAACGCAGCTGGTCGTTTTCAATCGATGATCCTGGATGAAGGTTTACGTCGCCTGACCGAAATTCTTCGAACCACCGCCGTGTGATTCGTTTGCTTACCGTATCAGCTCCAAATGCGCTGTTAATGTTCCTGTTCGCCTCCGCTGCTTTATGACCGAGTTTGAACTCATACAGAAAAAGTATACGTTTGGCTCTTGTCCATCTTTTTTTCCCTTTTATTTATTTACTATCACAACGATGGTCAAAACTGAAACGACTCCTTGATTAAATGTCTTTATACTTCATTATCCGACACCAACAGCGCCAGCTGGCGGTGGTTTGATACAGCAAAATCGCAACTAACTTCTCTTGATTGCCAAATCGGCAATTTCATGTACAGGGGTAGGTAGGTAGGTATCGGTGGCCGCTCCGAGGAGCCCAATTAGCGCTTTGGTGCGCCGTTTTGATGCCACAAACTCCTAAGACCGCGACTATTGTTATAAGAACAGGGAAGCAGAGTCCAGCCGGCTCGAATCTTCAGAGCCAGCCCGTAGCATTCACGAAGGAAAGCAGCTCTCCGACCCTGCAGCCAGAAATCTCACTGAGGTCCCCAAAGAATGGTTTACCCAGTGTCCGCAGCCTGGCTCGAGCCAGAGCTGGGCAATCGCAGAGAAAGTGCATGAGGGTTTCCCTTCCTTCTCCGCAGCTTCGGCAATGCGAGTTGTAGGGTAAACCGAGCCTAGCGGCATGGTCCCCTATGGGCCAGTGCCCCGTGCAGACCGCCGTAATCTTGAATGCATTTGCACGCGTCTGGCACAGGAGCTCTCGTGATCGGACTATGTTATAAGCGGGCCAAATTCTCCTTGGTTTGGCACAGCTTGTAAGCCTTCACCATCTCAGGCCTGCGGCTGCTAGGCAGTGCGAGTAGACTCAGCCCCCGACAGCCGCCAGCGGAACACCGACTGTATTCGCCGAGGGACTGCCAAGAGCAAAGCCTTGCCTGGCCAATCCGTCAGCTCGCTCGTTCCCCTCTATGTTCCTATGCCCGGGAACCCAGAGGAGAGTGACCTTGAGTGTGCCGCCCAGATGGTTGAGCGCCTCTCTGCACTGCCCCACCCCACCCGGGAAAATGTCGTCGTTGAGTACAAGGCCTTAGTGGCCGCTTGGCTGTCGGTCAGAATGGCTATGTTACGCTTGGGGCTCGAATCACGCTCCAGCCATCGACAGACCTCCAATATCGCCAGTACTTCCGCCTGGAATACACTGGTGAAACCTGGGAGACCATACGACTTGGATACACCGTGTGTATTCGAGAAAACCCCCGCGCCGACTCCATAGGCCATCTTTGATCCATCCGTAAAGAATACCGTGTCATAGTCTTGCAACACGCCGCCGGTCTTCCACTTTGCCCTGGTTGGAAGGTCCACAGCAAAGTTTCTCGTGAAGTTCAGCTTGCGTGTGACATAGTCCGTGGGGGATGCCCAGATTTCTCGAGGTATTTCATCTAGGATGTTGCTGTGGCCGTAGGACTTCACTGCCCAGGATCCGGACTCACGTAGTCTGACAGCACTGCACGCTGCAACATATTTGATGTGGAGGTCTAGGGGGAGGAGATGCAGGAGTACATTGAGAGCATCTGCAGGGCAGGACTGCAGAGCCCCAGTAGCACCTGCGCACGCGGTTCTTTGAATCCTATTAAACTTCGTTCTATTGTATTTCTTCTTCAAAGCCTGCCACCATACAATAGAGCCGTACGTCAAGATCGGACGCACTACAGCGGTGTACATCCAGAAAACCATCCTCGGCCGGACACCCCATTTCTTTGCAAAGGTTCTCTTGCAGGCATAGAAGGCTATACAGGCCTTCTTAACCCTCAGTTCTATGTTCAACCTCCAATTTAGCTTAGGATCCAGGATTACACCCAGATACTTTACATTAGAGGAAAGAACCAATCTTTGTTCATTCAGCCGTGGTAGATGGAATTTAGGTATCCTTGTCTTGGTGGTGAATAGCATCAGTTGCGTTTTGGTTGGGTTTATGTTGAGTCCGCATCTTGCGGCCCACAGGCATACCTTTCGCAACGCTCCTTCCATGATGTCGCTCATAATGGACAGAAACATCCCTGATACTAATATCATTTCATGTGCAACAATCTACAATTTTTGGTGACCGTAAATTCTCCGCGTGTTCTACAGTAGTTTACCTCTCTAACTAAATTAACGATTTAGTTAGAGCGGAACATGTCACCGGCTTCTATTTGTTCGGTAGTATTGCTTCCCCGTGCAATCAAGCAATTGTGATTTGCAATCCTCAGACCAATTCCTCCCACCAACTTTTATTATGGCTTGTATTTTTTAATTTAAGAAACAACTCCATTACAGTCATGGTCTGCTTTGTAATAACTGCGGCTCTGTATCAAAATATTGCGGAGATAGTAAAATTCCGCTGTTTCACCCTTTGACTCTTTTCTGTATCACTTTCAGGGGTAATATTGTTTTAAGTTAATTTTCTTTTTTCATTTTAATCCTAGGTACAATACATCATCTCCGCCACTTCCGCCTCCGCGACGTGGCTCAGAAAGTGTACCAGGCTCACCGCAACACTTTCGTACTCGTATCCACTACACGCCAGAACCACAACGTCGAATATATCGTACAATAGATCAATGAGTAGCGCTTCAAATAATGGTGATGTGATATTGGTATGGATTTAGCGATGACTAATATAAAACTCTCAGAAATCCAAAACTGCTGATTTTACCTCTACCACGATGTGTGTGCAATATCTGCTATGCTGCCGGGATACAGGTACAACCAACCGTAGCGAACAACTCGACTCAAATTCTCTTAATCATTTGCGAATTCTTCGGCAACTTAAACGGTCACTATCTACTACTATACTAAATCTATAAAATTACTACTGCTATAACATTTAGATGGAATAGAAAACAATATGCTGGGTACAAAATACGAAAGCACGAAAAAGTGGAAATGACAGAAAAAATATAGTCATAACAGATAAAAATTCGAATTTGATATTATGAGAATATGGCATAATTATTCTTGCATAAAAAAAAAGTCACAATTTTTATATAATGTGGTATTTTTAAAATGTGCTTCACTTTTGAAACTAAACGAAATTAAAAACAATAAACAACATGCAACATGTAACTTTGTATTCAACGGCACACTATTTAAACGTCTATAACCTTCGCATGTACTCCATATATCTCTCCTTAAAAATAGCGACTACAAGCGAAAAAATAATGTGAAATTGAAATCAGGTTTCCTAAATATTATCTTAAATATGTACATATATAAGAGGATCTGTATTGCATGTATCTATAAGGATAGATGAGGAAAACAAATAATTTATTTAAAGAAACGTGTTAGACGAGTGCTTAAATGCAAATAATATTCTCATTGAAAATTATATTTAGATAGCAGACAAATCTTTTCTCCCAAATCGAATGATTATTTTGCTTAAGAACTGGTTAAGGTATTTTGTTACCAACTAAACTGGAGCTTCTTTAATTTATAGTCATTATCAATTATCTACAGGAGTGTATGTATATGCATAGTGTGCATAGAGAGTTTCCTCAAAAAATCCTGATATAGCAGCTTGGAACGTTTGAGAACAGTAATCCTGATAGTTTTCTAGGCTCTGTTTAGTAAAGGTAAATTAAGTTTAATAACTTTTAAGAGAAAGATTGTATTTGCAAGATCAAACTATGAAACTGCCACCGGTATGGCAGTGCCTTTTCTTTGGATTCCTTTGTCGTCAACAAATTCAGTGAATATTTTTGACTAGGTTTCAAAATTTTGCACTAAGAACTCGCTATCATCACTGCAACCATAATTATTTGAACCCCAAAAACGGATTGATGCCTTTTTCTCAACGTTCAAAGCTGACTATTAACGAATTGGGGGATTTTGTGAAGGGATCACTGAACCCCTGTATGTTTTGTGCTTGAGAAACGAAATGCCTTCTATGTATTTATCTAAATATTGAATTTCTAGTAGATATTTTAGCGAGATCATCTGATTATATTGCGTTGCGTTAAGACTTATTAAAACACCGAAAACAAATTGAAGGCGGTGCAAACTGATACCAATGCAGTTGCTTTTGGTTTCAATTTGTTTTAAATTGTTTACTTGTCACAGGATATTGTTTCTTTCATCATTCTCTCTTCCCTTCAATATCATGTATTTAACTTATACCATAAATGTTGTTGCGCTTAATTACTTTCTCTTCCATAAACAATAACGTTTCAATACGAAATCGATAATATTCGTTTAACAGAAACCTATAACGAGCATGTAATGAATTTTCGGAATAATATGTTAGACCTTGTAACGAACCTAAAATAAAGTGCATACGTATTTATATGAAAAAAATATTTGCAATCACTATAAATGAAAGCAACAAAAATATTTATATAAATATTTACAAGACCTAAAAAAAACTATTATTTTTTAAGACTTTTATTCATTCACTTTTGAATTTGAATTGAATTTTCTCGTGTTATGAAACTTGGAAAAACGAAAAGCGAAAACACAACCGTAACTGCATGATAGTTTCCTTTCTGTTCAAACGATACAAATATTAAATAAAGTGCGAATGGATAATACCACACAGAACAGAGAACCATAGACACGCATTCACACTTAAAAACCAACACATTATATTTTAATGTAATTCGAAAAAGGAAGAATCATACAAATTCATTGCGAAAAATGACTGATTGTATATATATTAATTTTTATTATTAATTAATTTATATTAAAACAACCAATATGTATGATGAGAGGTAAAAAAGAAAAATAAAACAAAAAAAGAACTACATGCAAAGTAAAACAAACAAAAAAATTATCGTTAGCGCATTATTTAGGAGAATACATAAATTAAAAAACAAAAAAGGAAAGAAAAAGAGTTGATAATGAAAAATAAAAGGAAAAGCGTAAATAAAAAGAAATATAAAGACATGCAGAAAAAACAATAAAAGAAAAAATACGAAAAAAAACGTTCAAATAGAACAAGAACCGAATAAAAAAAAAATATAGAAAACTTGAATATTGCTGTTCTCCTTTCGGCATTGTTGCTTCTTGTGTTGGCTTAGTTATTAGTTTCCAACTGAAATTTAATCTTAAAACGTAAGGTCCACCTTGTGGCATTTGTTGCCCCCACGATGATAAAATATGCAGATAACAGCCGTTAAAAAAACCACAACATAGGCATTCAGAGAAAACAGATCAAGAATGGAAGTTATGCACCGTTATGGGGAAGTATCTACTTACAATTTCAAAACCATCATCATCAACACAACACCATATGTAACCAAATCAGCAGCGAAAAATATCACCATCATCTCCATCGTTTGGCGTTTCATTGGCAACGAGACTAGAGCAACCTGGTATAAAATACCGATTCAAGTAAGAACGCTTATTCATCCCTTAGCCTCTGTGATAAGAAGCGTTATTTTGTCGACTGTCAGGTCCCACCAAAGTATAGGGGCTTCGTCGATAGAAAGCCTGAGATATTGCCCTTATAGACTTTTCGGGTGGGGTCATCCCCATCCATACGGATTAAGTGACTCGCCCATCGTAACCTATTGAGCCGGATTTTATCCACAACCTGACGGTCATGGTATCGCTCATAGATTTCGTCATTATGTACGCTACGGAATCGTCCATCCTCATGTAGGGGGCCAAAAATTCTTCGGAGGATTCTTCTATCGAACGCGGCCAAGAGTTCGTAGTCTTTTTTGCTAAGAACCCCAATATCCGAAAGTTATATTGGGTTGGGGAAAACGAAATGTCGTATCTGTGATCGAAATTTAACGCTTTATTTAACATACTTAGAATTATCCGATTTAAGCCAAATATGCGCCGGTTTGTTCGCAAACTTCTTGCCATTTAGAAGGCAACCTCATTATCCCCCTCTTTATCTGCAAAAAAAATCAGACAAGTTTTCGCAAGCCTCTTTTGAGGCTAACTTAGCACCAAGAGCGTTTTGCATGGACCGTAAGAGATGGTAATCACTTAGTGCCAGGTCCGGACTATACGCTGGTTGCGATAGGACATCCCATCCGAACTCCCGTAGCTTTTGGCGGGTCATCAAAGATGTGTGAGGCCGAACGTTGTCCTGGTGGAACCCAACACCAATTGACCAATTCTGCGCTTCTGGTCAATCGCCTGCTTCAAACGGTCGAGTTGCTCACAGTAGAGGACCGCATTGAGGGTCTAGCCATAATTGAGCAGCTCATAGTGAATGATTCCCTTCCAATCCCACCAAACAGACAGCAAAAGCTTCCTGGCCGTCAACTCGCGTTTGGCGATGGTTTGGGCCGGCTCGCCGCGCTTCGACCACGAACTTTTTCACTTGAGGTTATCGTACGTGATCTACTTTTCATCACCAGTCACCATCCGCTTCAAAAATGGGTCGAATTCGTTCCGTTTCAGCTGTGCATGGCAGGCGTTGATTCGGTCCACGAGATTTTTTTCCGTCAACCCGTGTGGCACCCAAACATCCAGCTTTTTTTGGAATCCAATCTTTTGCAAATGGTTCCAAACGGTTTTATGGTCTATACTCAGTTCTTGGCTGGATGATTTCGACGATTTTATCGGTTCCTACGACGATTGGCCTACCAGTACGGGGTGTATCCTAGACATCCACTATACCAGAACGAAATCGATCGAACCAATGCTGTACTATGCGAATCGTTGCAGTATCGGGCCTATAAACTTCACAATTTTTTTCGGCCGCCTTCGTTGAATTTTTACCTCCCAGGTGGTAAAAACGTAAAATATGACGAATTTCTTTATTGGTGGACTCCATTTTTGACGCGCTATAACTTGAGACTGAAACGTGCGATCACAACACTGTCAAAGAGATACTTATAGCACAGATTGTCATCTTCAAATCGCCGTATAGTATGACACGATGCAATAAGTACAACACAAGATATGCTTAAGTGTCATCAATTGACAAAATACGACATTTTTTTCCCCCAACCCAATATAAGGGGAAGGTTTGGGCAAGATCATTGTCTGGTACAATAAAAGCTTTGATCCTATTCTGATACATTTCGAGCTGAAACAAGTTCTGTTGGCTGCCAACAACCGTGCGTGGGCTTCATCGTCATAACTGTTATCGGTTATGATTTTCGACCCTAGATAGGAGAAATTATCGACGGTCTCAAAGTTGTAGTCTCCTATCTTTATTCTTCTCATTTGACCAGTGCGGTTTGATATTGTTGATTGATTGGTTTTCGGTGCTGATGTTGCCACTATATATTTTGTCTTGCCTTCATTGATGTGCAGCCCAAGATCTCGCGCCAATTGCCGCCTGCTCGATCTGGATGCAGGCAGTTTGTACGTCTCGGGTGGTTTTTCCCATGATGTCGATATCGTCAGCATAGGCCAGTAGTTGGGTGGACTTAAAGAGGATCGTACCTCTTCCATTTACCTCAGCATCATGGATCAATTTCTCGAGGGCCAGGTAAAAGAGGACGCATGATAAGGCATCCCCTTGTCGTAGTTGCCCCTACGATGATAAAGTATGCGGTTTAACGGTAAAACAGTGCCAGTTAGAGATTCAATATACGTTACTTCTCGATAATAAGATGAAGCCGAAGCAAGCCCCGCGCCGCGAGTGCGGAACTCATCCTTACTTGAGGAACACTAAACCACAGCGTGTAAATTAGGCGGAACCAGCTTACACTATCGCCGGCCATGGACTGGGGTGATGTTGGCATCACCACACAACTCCTGCATTCGGCCGACAAGATGATTACCAACAAATGCCCTGCCATAATCATCGACGACGACCAGAACTCCCCTCCTGAGGACCAGCCCGAAACGGTGTAGCAAATTCCTCTATCAATTACATCCAAGGATTCCAAGACGAATTCAAACTTGCTTCAGGTAAGCCTGTCTTCAAGCGAACACAAACGGATTCGCGCTTCTCGGACACCGAGACCCCAGCAAACAAAAACCGCTTCCATCATCTGACAACGAACATTGCCCCGAAGTGACCCCCGGCAATGTTAGTTAATAATAAGAATAGAATTAGCTTTCTCTTTCCGATTTTTCTGTATGGATTCACTGGCAGGGCACTGGGCCTTGTTATCAAGAATATTGACAAAAATGCCAAATTTGAAATTACAGGCTCAAAATCCGGCTCATTTGCGCCAATATCCATAAGAAACTACTCCACCTAATCGAAATCACCAAACTGAAAGGTCATTCCTTCACGCTGAAGGAGGAGAGGAAGCAACCCTCATGCTTAGAGGAATCTCCCCTCCCAAAGATGTGGCTTCGAAAATTAAGGAGTTAATGAAGGTTACGGCTCTCCGCGTATCTAGGCTTTCCACCCCGTGGTCATAAGCCAATGACACCAATCTGAGCCTCTTTCGTGTGACCCTCAACTCTAACGCAGATGCCAACTTAGTCACTAAACAAAATATCCTACTCTATCAGCGGATTAGCTGGGAAAAACCCAGAAAAAGGGACGATACCCAATGTTTCAATTGCCAACAATTTGACCACGTTTCGTTAAACTGCGGATAAGTTCCCAAATGCGTCAAGTTAATATTAAAAAATAAGGCAATGGGAGTAATTATTCGGAAGTGTCTCGGAAAAAAGAAGAGTTGTGGCGTAGCGGGATTAGCAACATTCGAAATTTAATTGTAAATACAAATTGTAAAATAAAATGTTTTGATTAAAGTAATTGTAAATACAAGTGGTAAAATAAAATGTATTACTAAAGAGGTACGTGCCCCTCATAACTCGGTGCTGCATCATCCGAAATCAAAAAATCGGGAGAGATCGAGAATTACATACACCTCTTGTGGCCTAGGATTAGTAATGCGCTTAAAGGATTTCAAATAGCGCCTGTCCCAACAAGCAGACATGGCCAACTTAAAACGCGACTTAGGAGCGTAAAGTACTCGAAATCGAAGGAAGAAGAGAGCGGGATCTATAAAATCACATGCCCGGAATGCACCAGTATACATATATAGAAGAACATACCAAAGAAGCGGAACTAGTGACAAAAAACCCACTACGGCATGTTAAGTCTGTCGTCGCAAAACACATAGTAGACAGTGGCCATAACATTTCATGGGACAACGTGAATATTATACAAAAATACATAAAGTCCACAAACTAGATGCCGCAGAAATCTGGAAATATTTAAACAGAGTAACGCCAGGTTGTTGAACGCCGATATGGACAATTGCTTATCTAGCTTACTCCAGGTAATTAGGGTAAGTAATTAAGGGGGTATTACAATTTCACTCTACGATGGATGCAATTAACATGGTGGTAAACTTGGTAAAAGGTACACTGATTTCTGGCGGCTGCTGTGCCGTGGTGGCGCTGGATGTCAAAAATTCATTCAACTCGGCCAACTGGAATAGAGTTAAAGGGGCGTTGGCTGACATAGGTGTCCGCGGATGTTTCTCTGATACGGGACGGATGAGGGCCCCAAAGTACATTGTCCCAGCCGAGGTACCACAGGGATCGGTACTTGGTCCCCTGTAGTGGAATATCATGTATAATGGGGTGCTTGCTCTTCCCGTCCCAGAGGGAACTACGATTTTCGGCTTTGCTGATGACCTAGCTGTGGTTGTTGCAGCAAAACACCCAAGAGATGTGGAGGTTTACGCAACGGAAACAGTGAGAGCGGTAAAGTCCTGGCTAGAAAAGGCCGGGCTGACCTTGGCGGACGTGAAAACGGAAGCGGTCTTAATAACGAACCGCAGGAAAAATAACACTGTGAAAATGGAGGTCGATGGTTGTATCAAAGCCGGCTATCAAATACCTGGGGCAATAATTGACACCGAATTGAGCTTTAGGGAACACCTAGAGTATGCATGCCAAAAGCCAGCCAGTGCCACCAAAAATATTGCCAAATATTGGTGGACCGAAACATTGCCGGAGTGGTGCGCTTCATCCTGCTCTACTCGTCACCTATGTGGGCAGAGGCGCTTGCAGATGGGACGAGTCTACGAAAGGTCGGTGGACGCACAGGCTCATTCCCAACATTAGGGTGTGGCTTGAGCGAAAACATGGGGAAACCACCGCTTTGAGTTGGATGATTCTCTGAATTGTCCCAGATGCGATGGTATACCGGAGGATCCAGAGCATGTGATGTTTCACTGCCACGATTTGCAATGGAGAGAAGGAGCTTAAACCAGGTGCTGGGCAGTAGCGTGACCCCGGGGAGCTTGGTTGCGAAGATGCTGGAGTCCGAGGAGAAGTAGCTTACGGTTGGTTTCGCATATATCCAAATGCAGGAGGAGTTGCTGAAGGAGGAAAGCCGCAAAAAGGAGAAGGGCGGGTGCCTAAGAGCAAACCCACCCCGCAAAATAATGCCTCAATGGTGGTACCGCGGGGCTGGGGCTGGACAGACCGGGGGTGCTTTTTAGTGGGTGTGAATCCCATGCGCACCCGCTGTAGCTCCGGCGTTCGGGCGGCGGAGCTGCGGCGGACGTGTCTTTCTAAGATTTTCCACCTCCGTGTACGCACAAAAAAAAAAGGTTGGGATATAGAGTTAAGTGAGATAAATTATTACAAAACCAGCACTGAAGAAGGACACATTTTGTGTCCAAAATACGTATCTGCTATCTTTAAATAAATAAAATCTATAGTTAAACTAGAAATTTTTCCTTTTAATAGTTTTACTTAAAAAATCAAAGTTCTTTCATTAGATGGTCGCTTTCCCCTGGTAACGCTGGGAGGGTTTTTCAAATTTCAATTTTTCATTTTTTGGGAACACTTTCAAGTGAAAAACGCCATTTTTGCGGAAAAAATCATTTAAATAAAAAATTTTAATAAATTTGAAAAAGAACACTCCAGTGTTACTTGGTAAATTATGTACAGAAATATTGTTCATAATTTCAAAAGGATCGGTGCAGTAATTTTGATGTTATCAGGGGCACTAACTTGTGTGGGATAAACGCTTTGAAATTTTGAAGACTAAAAAATTGGAATAAAACGTTCATAAGCAAATTTAATCGGCTTAACTCACACTAAATCATCGTTGCTAAGTCCATAAAGGATGTTGCTATCATCTATGATGTCTAATCTTTTTGCTCCTGTCTACGATAAATCCTGTCTTCTTTAGTCTGTTTTTCTACTTCCGGCTCCCATTCATGGGTGCTTGGTCCCACTACAGATTCTCATGCCTTACATAAAGGCTAGTAAAGCAAAGAACCTTCATCGAAGGCATAAACTTCCTCATAAGCTGCGATCTCAACGATGACAGAGGTTCCATTCAAGTGCTTTGGTAAGATTTTCCAAAATAAGTTATTTCGAACTCTCATTATTGTTCTGCGTAAAACCTCCGACACATCGCTCCAGGAGAGCATCTTTGCCCAGAGCTGAAAATATTTTTTTTAAAAATTGTGGGTTCCTAAGTCCGCATCAACTTAATGCTGGAACGAACCAAATGGGGAGCAACTTACTCCCGCTTTTTTGGTCCACGGACCCCTCGCTTAGGGCTTAGCACCCAAACTTGGACGAAACGCGGAGCAACTTACTCCCTCTTTTTTTGGCCCAGGGACCTCTCGTTTAGGGCTTAGCACCCAAACTTTCCAAAAATTAGGCGTTGACGGCTTTACGGTTTCTTACCAGGGCAGAGGCAAATCGGTAGACACTGCCTCACCTCTGTCTTGGGAGCAGCGTGACCGAAGCGGCTCGCAGATGTTGAGTGCTCCTCTATATCATTAACATCTCAACATTTGCGAGCCGCTTCGGCCACGCTGCTGCCAGGGCAGAGATGAGGCAGTGTCTGACGATTTGCCCCTGCCGTGGTAAGAAACCGTAAAGCCGTCATCGTCTAATCTTTACCCAGATCTTGGGCTTGGCACTATACGTGTGTTTGAACGAATCCAATGCATTAGCAGCTGCAGCCTTCTGCCATTCGCACCACGAGTCCGCGCTGAGTCATGTATTCTTGAAAGGTTCCCCATTCAGAAAATTAAAAATTTGATTGTAAATTAAAAACGTAAAAGCTTAGCTTTATTAGGAGACTTCGCATTTGAAATGGTGATGTAACTCTGCTACAAGGTGTCACGAGGTCATTCCACCTTAAATTAAGGGTTTATTGTAGTAAGAAAATGGGAGGATCGATGTAAAAAAATTGTTTTTGCTTGTCGTCGTAATTACAGCACAAAGTAGCAAAATATTTCATTAAGCAAGAAAAAGACATTGGCCCATGGGGGGATCGAACCCACGACCTTCGCGTTATTAGCACGACGCTCTAACCAACTGAGCTAATGGGCCACATAGACAGGATTTGTTCAATCGTATATTCAAACATAAGTAATTAATCTTTGAAGTATTTATAATTAAAAGGAAATTCCCAGAAAAAATAAGATAAAATATTTGATTGATTTAACATGTAGCATTCAATACCCAAATGAAATTTAATTTTCATCCGTCGAAAGGCTTTCAGCTGGCTTTTGTCACATTGACATTGTTTACGTACTTCTTCCCGGTAGGAACCGAAAAGCTTCCAGAATTGATTCGGAACTAATTCTTTAGATTCTACATCTCTGGCCTCCCCGCGTATGCAACTGTATGTTTTTTATTCGGAAATAGTAGTTTTACCTGCCCAATTACCATATCCGTCGAAACAAATCAATTCGAAATGCTCATTTATTAATTATAATGGTTTAAAAATCGAAATCTTACATGCCGAGAAAGAAAACGGAATGATTGACTGACACTTCCTGCGACGTGAGCGAGAAATTTGAATCTTACCTACGCGAAAGCACTCGTTTAGTGTGTGCTGCTGGTTACGTTTAAAGTAATTAATCAATTTTTAACAGAAAATAGAGAAATGGTTACGTGAAAGGACAATCCTTCAATTTTCCTTACGTTTCGGCAGTAATGGTAATAAGTGTGTCGTGAATGTCAGCTTATTTGATGCAGGCAAAAAATGAAATTTCACACTAAATTTACTGGAAAACTATATAAGATTTCGTAAAAGTAAGCACGTCACCAAAAATTAGTGTAAATTTTTCTCTACAGACATTTCATCAAGCGCTTTGTAAAAGAGAGCAATGAAGGACAAGGGTAAAAACCCATGAAACAAAATTTTAAACGTACATTATGAAAAGTGGATAACGGGTAGTAAGTCGACAATGCATCGTCCTTTCGCATGACCTTCATGATAAAGTATCACTTTAGAAACCGTTTATAAATAGAGAAATAAATTAATAAAGTTCAAGTTTGCAAAAAACCATATTTCCAAGGACTCTGAATTCTCGGAAGATCGTTATTTTTGCCGATAAATCAAAATTCAACATATTTGACTCGTGTGGAAGGTCGTTTGTATGAAGGCCCAATGAACAGCTCAATTTAACAAATGTTCGTGCTACTGTAAAACATTGTGGTGGTCACAGTAGGAGCTTTGTATTCTGGAGGTAGGTCCCGAACTCATTCTCGGCTCGCCAACCAGAATGGGCGATCGGGTAGTAGCCCGTCGAGCACCTCAACGAGTATTGCAATTTGCTGGTATCACCGCATCTTTGCCCACAAAGCAAAGGCCTGTACCAGCCCGTGCTTGTTCACATCTTCAAAAAACTTAATTCGTAGGGAGTTCCGGCGGCGGCTACCCAAGACCCACGCCGTCTAACAATATAGAATCCCTTGAGCAAGCGCCATTACCTGGTCGACCCAGGCGCAGACGCCTCAGTTCTCCCAGCATCGCGGAATCACAAACTGATTCCGCAACAACTCAAACTAGCGGCGGCAAACTCCTCTACCATGCACACTTATGGCTACAGGCAGGTAGACGTGAATGTAGGACTTCGAGGAACGTTTTCACGGCGTTTTGTTGTTGGGGACAGCAGCAGTCCCATATTAGGCGCAAACATTCTATGCTACAATGGACTGCTACTGGATCTGGAGAATAGGTCTCTTATTGAGCCTGATAACTCACTCAGGTCTTCAGAAAAGCGCGCGACCTGCTCTACTGTCAGTCTTTCAATCATTTTTGAAAAAGTAGTCAACCCTTGCAGTCACACGCTCCTTTAAAAATACCGGAGCATTACTACCGAAAGTAGTCTCCCGCAGCCAGCTAAGCATGATGTATAGCACCTTATCCGCACTACTGCCTCTCATATCTTCTCGAAGGTGCGTGCATTACCACCCCAGAAGTTCGCTGTTGCTAAGAAAGAATACGACACACTTTTAAAGCAGGATATTTGCGAAAGAATATAACACACTTTTAAGGCACGGTATTTGCAGACCATCAAATACCTGCTGGTTTTCTCCGCTTCACATAGTCCCAAAGTCCAACGGTGAATGAAGACCATGTGGGGATTACAGACGTCTGAATGTTCAGACAATTCCAGTCCCTCATCCAAGACTTTGTGCACAACCTCGCTAACTGCCGTATTTTCACGATCTTGGACTTAGCCAAGGCGTACCATTAAATCCCTCTAACTCCAGAAGATATTTCAAAAACGGCAATATGCACACCCTTCGAGCTCACACGGATACCTCTAACTTGTTAGAGGTTCATCCAGTCTGTCCTGCGAAACTTTAACTTTTGTTTCGTATACTTGGGTGATGTTTTGGTCGCCTCCTCCTCTGAGCATTTGGAACATCTCGAATGCATTTTTCAACGTCTCCTTGAGCCCGGTCTTGTACTTAACGTTGAAAAATGCAAATTCCTTCAACAGCAGATGAAGTTTTTAGACTATAAGATTTCTTCTGAGGGAATGCAACGGGTCCAGACAAGACTTCTCACAACTTAAAACAGTCAAGGATCTGCGAAGGTTTTTGGGCATGTTAAACTTCTATCGTCATTTCTTGCCTCAAGCCGCACAACATCAAGCGATCCTCCTGCTTGTCTGAACTCAAAACCAAGGACTCACGCGCTATTGCGTGGTCCACAGACGCCGTTAAGGCAGCCAAACGACAGTTAGCCAACGCTGCACTCCTGGCATTCTCTCAACCATACGCACCCTAGCCATATTCGTCGTTGCCTCAGACATCGCAGTAGGTGCCACCCTTCAACAAACCAAATCTGGCAGTTGTTGAGCTTTTTTTCCAAGAAATTGAATGCAGCTAAATAGAACTACAGCACCTATGATCGTGACCTATCAGCCGTGTACATGAATATGAATGAAATACTTCCGAAATTCCTCAAAAGGCAGGCCGTTCACAGTGTTCACGGATCACAAGCCTCCCACCTTCGCCTTTAAGCAGAAGCAAGACGAAGCGTCCCCTCGCCAACTCCGGCCCCTAAACTTCATATGCCAGTTTACTTCGAATATCCAGGCACGTATCCGACAAGTACAAAGTAGTTGGAGACGCTCTGTCACGCGTTTCAGAGGTTAAAATAAAACCCTGCCACGATTTTTCGGCAATCGCCGAGGCACAGAAGGATGACGCAGTACTTCAGAACTTCAGGGGCAACTCCAAATCAAATTTTAGGGGTTTCCCCTTCTCCGCCTCTGTGAGACCTCTGAAAAGGGACCTAGGCCATATATTCCGGCCACTCTTCGCAAGGAAGTATTCCATGCAGTACACGATCTTGCGCACCTAGGTATTCGGGCAACGAGCCGGCTAGTCACAAGCAACTATTTCCGGCTCTCAATGAATAAGGATGTTAACTCCTGAATCAGACACAGCAGTGCGTGTCAGAAGTGTAAAGTCAACAAGGACGTACAGAAAGAGGTAGACTCATTCCCTCGGTCTACAAAGCGTTTTCACACGATCCACATCGACATCATTGATCCTTTCGAGAGAATGCACTTCGAGTCTACTCTGTTCTCGAAGTTAGGCAAACTCCTGGGCTGTTGGCTGCGTACCACCCGCAATCCAATGGGATGCTGGAACGCTTGGATAGAACACTGAAGGCCGCTATAATGGCACATGATGACTCTTTGTGGTCGCAAGTCCTGCCTTTCCTTTTACTTGGCCTCTGCACAGCTTATCGTAAAGAGTTTGCCACCAGCTCCGCCGAGTTAATATACGGGGAGAATCTGAGACCCCTGTTCGATACCGGGTCAGTATTTTCCACCACTTGGCTTTTGTGTTTGCTCCGGGATACCGTGGTCAAATTAAAGTCACCCCAGCCATTCCGTCATTTTTTGACCAGGGCTAACACCCCCAAGGGCCTGAACCCAAGAACGTCTCCGTGTCCAAGTTAAAGCCTTTTGTCCCCGGGGCTGAAATCTCGGGGAAGAAAGGTGCACGGCGCGTGAAATTTGAGCTGCGCCCCTAAAATTGATGGGCCAGGAATCGCGTTTTGTCGCTGCAACCCAGTATCAACGGGGGATGGAGTAGTGTGTAGCCGCTTAGCGGAGATTCATCCGAGTTCCACACAAAAGTTTGTTTTTGTATTATTTTGATTTCAGTGAAGTAAATGTGGCGTTTTTTAGAAATTAAAAAGCCAGTGGCGGCTGAAATATTCAGAAATGGAAAAAAATTTACTTAACGTTGCTTGCTTAGAATTCCATTAGGAATTGCTTGCCATGTATTTTATCTCGTAGTTTTGAGACACTCTGTATATTGGCAAGTTAAGAGGGGATTCCCGGAAGATCAAATCAGAAGAACATGTAACTGAACTTTGACAATTTGTTTGACATGACATATTAAATACTCATAAGAACTTGAGAGTCGGCGCTTTGCTACCCCGCATAGCACATTTTGTAATACTCTCGGTAAGCACTAGGTGAACGACAACTTATTTTAATGTCATTCTCAGTACTCTCCCCCGCCATTAGGTATTTAACTAACTCCAATTGGAACTTTGACAGTGACATTGTCTAAGTACTGCCACCGTCGATTCAAATGAATTAACCCATCATCCATTGAACTGCCATTTGTCTATCTCCCGGACGGGTGACAGCTTGCACTTGCCAATGAAACCGACGGTCGTCGTTAAGCGGGAAGCGTGTTTTGTTTTGTTGTTTGTTATTTCACAAGTAATGGAGTAGTGTAGATTTCAATGTAATCAACCCATCGATGAACTGAAGAGTTGTATTTGTTCTAAGCCTTTAAGATGCAGAGGAAGCGAGCTAATGATGAGAATGATGCCTCAACAACGCAGACAAAAAGACGGCGGCAAGCACCCGAACAGGTAAAAAAATCTAGCGCGTTTTTATTTAAAAATTGAAAGGGATCTGGAACCCAATTTGAATTGGAATTTGATGATGGTTCTTCTAGGATGTATGAATATACATAAAGTGTAATAATGCCAAGAAGAGGATGTAAATAAAACTTTGAAATGTTGGAGTTGGTTAGTCAACAAGCAGGGACAGGAATCAAGGGAGAGTTTTTCCACACTTGATGAAGAAGAGTAATTCGTGGTTAGAAAGCGAGTATTATTAGCGCCCCACTCAACTAAGGTTCTTTGTTGTTGAGTTGGGCAGTGACGAAGGCCACTCGTTAGAAGCCGTGTTCTTTTTGTTTTGTTCTCCGGGACATCGGCAAGATCACGTGAAACGAGGAAGGAAGGGAAAGTGGTAGATCGTTGCCCATAAGCTTGGCGACGATGTTGACTGTACAGTAGACTCCCGAAATAACGAACCCTCAACTAGCGAGCTAGATCAAGAAAGTTCTCAAAAATGTTCACGGTATGGAACAGCAGCGGGAAGGTATTGTCTAGCGCATTTCATCCACACCGAAAAGGGGACCCTTCGGTTTGTCACTCTCTTGATATGAAGTGATTCGGATGAATCTTAAAATACTTCAGCAATTGCCCTGTCAATGTCTTCTGCGTCATCCTCAAGCAAGGTCGCTTCACTGGGAGCATTCAACTTGAGGCCATCTTGCAAATTTTCGTCTGTCACCTCTCGATAAACTTGCTTTATAACAACTGGTGTAGGAGATATGGCAAGGAAGCAAACAAGCAAGGACTCAGGAGCTGACTTACATTGGTTACTGTTCAAAGAGAAGGAGGTTGCGGACCATCGTACATTCAACTATCATCAGGCGGCGCGCCACCTACTTTCACAAACCATCCACGAGAAAAGCACCTTTGTGGCTATAACTAGTGAGCCATATCAAAATCACGATAGTGGTCAAAGACCAAACGGGCGAGGGGACACTCGCGGAGCATAAAACCGAGGTAGTCTTGATTACCAAGCGAAGGAAGCAGGCGTCGATAAAGATCAGGATTGGTGAACACATCATACAGTCGCAGCCAACGCTTAAATGCCTAGGAGTCATGGTTGACCAAAGACTGAAATTCCAATTCCATTTTGAAAATTTAGCGACCAAAGCTTCCGGAGTGGCTACAGTGTTGGCAAGAATGTTACCAAATATCCGATTGAGTGCATTGGAAACGTTGCGACGCTTACTGTACAACATCAGACGAATCAGCTTGTGTGATGGCAGGCATGATTCTCGTCGACATCTTGGCGAACGAAGGTCGACGCCTCTATGACCCATCATATGCAATCGGCGAGTCCTATACCTATCGTCGGCAATTGGCACAAAGTGAATCTATTTTGGAATTGCAAAAAAGATGGAATGATTCACCTAAAGAAAGCTAGACACACAAATGGATCAAACGAAGGCACGGTGAGGTTGGTTACCACCTAACTCAATTCCTAAGCGGACACGGAGGGTACCGTGCATAACTTTATCACTTCGGGCGTGACCACTCCCCGTATTTCTCGACATGCGTGATGATTTCGGAGGATGCGAAAATTGGTGCCGGGGCACGTTTGGAACCCGATAATGTCATGGACCATATCTAAAGCTTCTTGTGTGTCTGTGAATGCTAGGTGGACTGCGAAAACTTTTTAAAGGAGACACAGTTTCCGCGACATATCGCTAAATGGTTCAGCCAGAGAAAAAATGACAAAATCACCCGACGGATAGCGGAAGCGTGCGATGCTACTATGCGCAGAAGGCGACTGCTCCCCCGTAGGCAAACCAACTATTGCATGTTCCAAAGCAAGGAGGTAAAGCCTCCTTAGGTATCGATGGTCGACAGGGGACGACCCAGTGGACAGTTAAAAGAGGCCATTCGGAGGAGTATAAACAACTACTTAACAGTTGTGCGACCAAGCCGATATAAACCCGTGGGTGGGGCTTACATGGCGGCAATGAAAAGGCTGCGAAAGATAATGGCCAAACTCAATGAGTGTGAAATGCCTCCAGTAACTGAGGAGGAGTTACGGGAAATATATGGTAGGATCGGTGACGATAGGGAGGATCGAGAGGGAACGCACAGACATTTCCGTGGCCGCTTAAAAGGGGCCATTCTGAGAAGTAATATTACTGCTTTAAACATGAGAAGCGTGACAATATCACCTCAAGGACTTGCCCGCGCGTAAAAGAGGTTGCCACCCTGTTTCCTCGCCAGGAGGGGTAGAACGGCGGAAGGAAAACGGTGGTCAAGCTCAACGAGTGTGTAATACCTCCGGTAACTTAGGAGGAGCTGCGAGAAACATGTAGTAAGATCGGTGGCAACAAGACCTTAGGTTTACATGGCATCCCGAACATAGCTTTGAAGCTGGCAGTGAAGACTAGGTCCGACCTTTTCGCTAACACCTTCGAGGCATGCCTAAAAGAAGAAATACTCGCTGGCCAGCGGAAAAAGCAAAAAAGGTGGTGTTCCCTCCCAAACCCAATAAGCATTATATCGGCCGATCTGCCTGCTGGATACAATGGGCAAGATGATGGAGAGAGTCATCTACAACAGACTGCTATCCACTGTCGAAAGGAACAATGGCTTGTTTTTTGGTTTTTGACGTGCCCACTTTACAGTCAATTCAATAAGCTTGGTAGTAAATCTGGCAAAAAGCTAGCTGGTTTCTGGCCGCTGATGTGCCGTGTTAGCATCGGATTTCAAAAATACATTCAACTTCGCCAACTGGAACCGAATTCAATTTATTGATATTTAGCGAGTCTGGTTGAAAACTACCTTTCACAGAAGACTCTCTGGTATGGGATGGATGAGGGCCTCAAAAAGCATATAGGAGAGCCCATATACCATAGGGCTCGAAAGGGCTACGATAATCGGCTTTGCGGATGACTTGGCTGTAGTCGTTACAACAAAGCACCCTGAGGTCAACGCGACGAAAACAGTGAGAGCGATAAAGTCCTAGCTGGCGGATGAGAAAACAGAAGCGGTCTTAATAATGAACTGCAGAAGGAAGACGTTCGGTGGACATCCGGTCTTCTCGAAGCCGGCTATCAAATACCTCGGGGTGATGATTGAAGCCAAGCTGCTTCATACGTCATATGCGTGGGCGGAGATACTTGTAAACTCTCAGGGAAGGAAGCAGGTAAATGCGGTTTATCGGTTGATGGTTCTGAGTGTTTGCAGTGCTTTTAATAGTAATGGGGGTGATGGGCTCGGTCCCAGCCGACATTCTGATGAAAGAAACGAGTATGCTGTACCATGCAAAAGATTTTCTGAGGTGGCGGCGAAGAAGACTGGGCCACAATTCTGAGAAGAACCTCGATGGTGGCATCGGGATACGCTCTATTCACTATAGTTTGCTGGCCGGGATGCAGTAGGCGAATGTTCCAAGGGCCTAATCACCTTTCTGTAAAAGAAAAGAGTCATATATTGGTATAATAAGCGAGACGACCTCCGACATTTGATTGATTTTTTTTAGAAGTCGGTTTTGGTTTTCTAAATCATTAATAGTATTGATTGATTTTCTTATGAATGGGGGCTGGGATATGTTCTGAAATTTGGGTGAAGTTTGTGTGGGAATGTTAGAACACTTTGCCGTCGTTATTCTATAGGTATTTTGTGCGTTTGCTCTTTTTAGATTTTTTTTATGTCAAGGGGTGCGCGGATCGTTTTCGATAGAAGAGGTTAGTGTTGCGTTCCCGATTCTAGAAGCATTAAATTTTGAAAAAAAAGGTTCCGTTTTAGGATTTCTAGCGGAGTAAAATGGAGAAAAACAATGACACTTGAGAAATTGTCAGTTTTGGTGTTATTTGGCGATATTTTCTTGCAATTGGATATTAGCAAGTTACTTGAGTTGAGATGAGAAAGAAGATGAGAAGTTTTCACCTTCGGCGAATCAATGTCTTGCAATTTTACTTCGCCGAAAATCCTAAAAATTTAAGAGTGGGACTTCTGACCTTCCTGAGCCCACAGAAGAGAAGTAATCTCACCACCCCACCCCCGTCTCCATTACCTCAAGATGACGTTCATTATCTTTTATAGTCGGTCAATACTCAGAACCCTAAAGGACGACAGGCTCTTATGTTCCTTGGACAGAATCTTACTGAGCCTCGCGGATTCACTTGTGATTTCGACGTTCTGGCAGTATTCCAGCCAAGACCGCCTCTTGGCGGTCCTGATGGCCGACTTGTACTTCTTCAGGCAGTCCTTGTATGGCTGCCAGTATTTTTGCCTGTAGCAGATGTTGAAGATTTCTCTGGTCAGCTTCCTGAGGTTAGAGAGATCTTCATTCCACCACGCAGCTAATTTTTTGTATTTTTGAAAGAGGGAATTCTCATTTAAATCGCTGATTTTTCTCGCACACACTGTAAATATGTTTTTCTATTATTTTTCCAGATCAAATCGCAAATTGCATTACTACATGAAGATAAAAACGAAGGAGTTCGGAGCGGCAAAATTATTAGGATACACCTAACGAATTTTATGTGCCATGGGAACCTCCAAATTGATTTCAATCCCCAGGTGAACCTTCTTATTGGTCGTAACGGGAGTGGCAAGAGTGCAATCCTGACAGCACTTATCGTTGGGCTTGGCGCGAAAGCGAGCAAAACAAGCAGAAGTGGACAATTAAAAAGTAAACTAAGGTTAATTTCTAGTGAAACGTATTTACAATATCGATTTCACACACAGATTTCATCAAAGCAGGGGAAAATAGTGCAACCATCGAAATTGAGATAGCGAATGTAGGTGTTGGCGCTTACGATAGTGATACATTTGGACAAAAGATTATAATTAAACGAAAAATCACGCCTACAAGTTCAGCTTATGAAATCAAAGATGCATACGGTCACGTTGTTTCTAAGAGTCGCGAGGACTTGATGAAAATAATGTTGTTTCACAACATCCAAACAGACAATCCTGTTTTTGTGTTGAATCAAGATGCAGCCCGGAGTTTCCTGAGAGAGTAAATTTCTATGAAAATAATTTGATATAACAAAAACAAATATTGTTTTACGTTTTCAGCATGGTACCCAAGAAAAATTACGAATTATTTTTAAAAGCTACACAAATGGAAATAATTTTGGAGAAACTCAACAAATGCGTTCAACTCTATAATAAATATAAAGCTAAGCTCACCGTTAGTACAAAAGTAAGTAGATACAAGTTTGGCTTTCTTTTTTTCTCTGGGAAATTTAACACTGAGCACTTTCAGCAATTGGAACACGCTGAAAAAGAATTAAGAGAACTTGAAGTCAAATATGAAAGACTAAAATCTGTGGAAGAGATTAAGGTAAATAAATAGTTGGGTTTTTCAGTTTTTTTTCAAAGAACAATAAATCTTATTAACAGCAATCTATCAATCTGTACAAATTACAACGCCTGTGGCTGCGCGTTACTGAACAAGAGAAAAAAATTGAGAAACTACAGAATGAAATTACAGCCAAAGAAACTGAAAGGGATAAAATCAATGACAAGATCAATAGTAATTCCAGTGATGTTAGTTTGAAAGAAAGGTTGAAGTAAGTACCGTTAGAATCAGTCGCATTTATGTGGTTTGTGCATGAAATCGTCCCCGAATCTCTGAAGCATATAAAATGATATCTGATTTTTATTCCGGTTTACCTACAAACCGCTGCCAGTGACCAGTTAAAGTTTTGTTCTTGTTTCTCAACAGTTTTTCTTCTTGATTTGCGTGGAACTTTGTTTAACTTCGTAATGTGCGGGGTAGAAAGCACTCAGTTGTTTTTAGTTATGTATTTTATTTTTCTCTAATGGAATCCCGCGTTAGAAAATAACTATGCATGCCAATTACCATATCCGTTGAAAAAAAAAACATTTCAGAACGCTAGCTGACATTTCAACGCTGTAACGCCACTGGACGAGTATTTTGTTTGTTACTTTTCAAGTAATCATATTTTAACAGAAAGGATGAAATGGTTACGTGAATGGACTTATTTGTTGCTTCTATTGGCTCTGTTCACAATTGTCTTCTTCTTTTTCTTCAGCCTTTGTCCCAAGCGGGATTGGCTCGTCGTGATCGGCCTCGCCATTTGGCCCTATCAAATGCATGATCTGGTTGCAATCGCTTTTAAATCCTGATTCAGCGTATCAAGCCACCGTTGTTTCGCTTTTCAGATTTTTACCATCGACTTCGATGTTCAGACCAATCTTGGCAAGTGAATTCTCGTTATCACGAGTCTAACGCAAGATGACGTTCATTGTCTTTTATAGTCGGCCAACAGTCAAAACCATAGAGAGCGATAGGACAGGCGACATTACGATAAATTGTACATTTCAGACGTTCGTTGATAACCTCGATCACAAAGAAAACCAGTTGTGGAACGTCACTTCATCCAGGTTGCGTTAATGGGTGAAGCAATTTCATAAAGCAGTTCTCCATTGGCTGATAGCATTGACTCGAGATAATTTAATTGCTCAGTTCTGGGCAGGTCACTGCCACTGACAGTGATTGTGCCTGTTTCATGGGGATCGGTCGTAAAAAACTTCAGTTTTATTCAGATTCAATTTGAGGCAGTGTTGCATGGGGCGATCATTCCATTTTTGTGCAAGTTGCTCGAGGTCATTTTTACTATTAGCCGCTAGGAAAAGATCATATGCATAAAGCAGTGTATAGGGCGCTGGACGTTGGATATTCCGTGTGACGGTGTCCATAATAAGAACAGAGGAAAAGTGAGAGGACGCTTCCTTGATGAACACCAACAGAGCCACGAAGCGGTTTTGATACACCCGCCACACTTCGAACTTTACTTTTCGTGGTAGAGTAATTGAACCAAGCGCACGAGTTCTTCTGGCCCTAAGTGTTGTCGTAGAGTATACCAGATGAGTTCGTGTGGCACACGGCCAAACGCTTTCTCTAAATCCAGAAATGCAATGTAAAGAGGGCGATGGTTTTCACGGTGTTTCTCCATGCGTGAACGCGCAGCGTGTATTGTGTCAATAGTTCCACAGTTCTTGACAAATCCGGCTTGATTCACGGTTATTTCAACGATTCCGCGAATGCCCGATTAAAGAATTCACTGAGCCACAGTGTTGGGACCCAGCTATTCGCTTTCCAGAGCGATGTTGTCAGGTCCTGGTGCTTACCCCAATTTCTTATTTTTTATTGCTTCCCCGACTTTAGTCCCGTTGACACGAAAGTCCTGGGGGTTTAACGTGAGTAACTGTCTCGTGGACTTAATCCCACGGTCTTTTTAAGACACGGATTGAATCAGAGCCCCGCCGCAGCAAGCTACGACGGTGCCAGTCTATACCGAGCATTCATACTGGTGGATGCAAGACCTATCAAAGTCTCTACCGAACTAAGGAGTATGGCACCCGTGTTGAAACGCAACACCACGCTGAGGCCCGAAGGTCTCTGTTCGCTTGAACCCAACTACAACCCCCATGAAGGGGCCAACCGAAAACAACCGAGTTGAAGGCACATACAACAAGAGTTCACCTGAAGTATGTGAATTCAGGGGCTATCCCGGCTCCCATGGTATCAGTATACCCCTGGTAAAGTTTCGCGACTATTGCCACTTCAGATGAGTCCCCGTGTAGACTCTGGTCTGATCGCCCTAATTGGGCCTCTAGAGCATTCGCCTACTGCATAACGGCCGACAAGCCAATCCGATACATAGTCTCCCGGTGCCACTACTTTGGAGGTTCTCCTCGGCCACTTGGTTTTGGTTCTGCCAACAGTGTTGCCGCTCCGTCTGCCTCTCCGCCAGTTGCGCTGAAAGGTGGAACTACTCCAAATGTCGGCAATGGTTGTGGAAGTAGAAGGTGAGCAAATTCTTCAGTTGAAATCTTCTCGAAATATTCCTCCCATCTATACGTCGCGGCTCGACGGTTTGTAAGCAAAGTACCGTTCTTTTTATTAACATAATAGAAGTGCTCGATATCCTGTGTGTATTCGTTTCGGGTTTTGGCAAATTGATACAGATCTCTCTCGCCATCCCGAGTGTCCAGAGTATCGTAAAGATGTTTATAATGGGACGCTCGGGTGACAGCGACTGTTTTCTTTGTTTCACGGTTGGGATTCTTATAAATTTGCAAATTGGCGAGCGTTTTATCGTCGAGAAACTTATAGTAGAGGCATTTCTTTTCACGGGCGTTCATTTGAACATCGTCATTCCAGAGCCAAGTATCTCGGTTGATGTACTGACCCCAAGGGTTGTAGAGGCCGCTTTATGGATAGTGGCCATTGTGATGATTGGCGACGATTGTCGTATAATATCTACTTTTCATCACATGTCATTATTCTGTGCAAAAAGAAATCGCTTCTGTTGCGGGAGAGATTTCCATTTGAAGCGCCATGTTTTGCTCGCTAAGGACATGCGGCACCCATTTGTCCTTTCACCTTTCCAAGTTGTTATTAGTACCGGGAAACTGTCGGAATAGTGTACGCCCAGTTTCTCTGCAATGTCTCTAACAGACTGACGTGTGTCGGATCCGACTAGCAAACGCAGCTCGTCATTATCAGTCGATGATCCTGGATGTCTACGTCGCTCACTTTGAAGGTTTACGTCGCCTGACCGGATTTTTTCGAACCACCGTCGTGTGGTTCGTTCGATTACCGTATCAGCTCCAAATGCGCTGTTAATGTTCCTGGTCGCTTCCGCTGCTTTATGACCTAGTCTGAACTCATACAGGAAAAGTATACGTTCTTGACACCAACAGCACCAACTGGTGGTGGTTTGATACAGCAAAATTGTAACTAACTTCACTTGATTGCCAGAGACATGCATATCAAATTCCTTTGCATAGTAAAAAAACAATAAGACAAAAAGACATATCAAATCGGAAAAGAATTATTGGTTCGCCCCTATAAATACCAGGAAATATTCTATTAATTATAAAACACAGAATAGGTGAATTTTCTGCACATACCCAATGTATGCATGTCATGAGTCAATTATGTAGAATGAAAATTTAACAATTTTTGTTCTTTCCAATCAGAGATTTGCAAAGAGAATGTGATGAAAAAAATTCATTGCTGCAGGGGGAGAATCGAGCACTGATCAATCTGCAAAATGCATATAAAGAAGCGAATTGTAAATACCAAGTCGAACAGCAACAACGTGTGAAACTTAGGGACCGCTGCAAGCGAATTGAAGAAGAAATAGAAACCATAAATGAGGAAATTTCTAAACGTAAAGAGTCGTAAGTTATAATTTTATTGTTCTAATAATAAACAAAACGTGCTAAATTTAGTTTGTTTCATTTCTGCAAATTTCCACAAGAGGCTCATTCATTACAATATTTAACGCTTATTAGTTAACTTTTTTCTATTTTATAGGAACTCATCCCAAATCACCCAAAAACGGCTTGAAGTAGATCAGGAAAAGAAAAGGCTGGAAGATCAACGCCAAGAAGTTGAATCTATGATTGCAACGCTAAAACAAGATCTACGGCTAAATGCACACAATAAAGAGCGACAAACGGAGGAATATGAGTCAGTGAAAATGCAGAAAAAGTCTCTTCAACATAAAATCGGTAACTTTATAAATTTCATTATTTCGAACTCTATTTGCAAAGAAAACCATTTTAGCTTCCAACGAACAAGAACTAACACGAATCGGAACATTATCAAACGATCGTCTTGAAGTTTATGGTCAACACATGAAATCATTAATTCAAATGATTGAAAAAGTTTATAATAACAGAAAATTCTCAGCTTTACCGAAAGGTCCGCTGGGACGATATTTAGAAGTACCTGATAAAAAATGGCGTGGAGTTGTAGAGCAACTTCTTGGTGGTCATCTGACGAGTTTCATTGTCAATAATGGTCAAGATCGTCAAGTTTTGGATAAAATTATAAAAACACATTTTCCTCAAAGTCGACACACTATAATTACTGCAAAATTTCGTGGCCAGGTAAGTTGAAAGTCAATGTAAAATTGGTATCATTTTTCAACGAAAATTCTTTATCATCATCATCAACGGCGCAACAACCGGTATCCGGTCTAGACTTGTCTTAATAAGGAACTTCAGACACACCAGTTTTGCGCTGAGGTCCACCAATTCAATATCCCTAAAATTTGTCTGGCATCCTACGCCATTGCTCCATCTCAGGCAGCGTCTGCCTCGTCTTCTTTTTCTACCATAGATATTGCCCTTATAGACTTTCCGGACTGGATCACCCTTATCCATACGGATTAAATGCTCACCGCAACCTGTTGAGCCAGATTTTATCCACAACTAGACCGTCGTGGGGCTAGCAATTCTTCCAAGGATTCTCCTCTCGAACGCGACCAAGAGTTCGCAATTTTTCTTGCTAAAAACCCAAGTCTCCGAGGAATACATGAGGATTGGCAAGATCATAGTCTTGTACAGTAAGAGTTTTGACCCTATGGTGAGACGTTTCGAGCGAAACAGTTTCTGTAGGCTAAAATAGGCTCTGTTTGCTGCTAACAGCGATTTCATCGTCATAGCTGTTATCGGTTGTGATTTTCGACCCTAGATAGAAGAAATTTTGAACGGTGTCAAAGTTGTAGTCTCCTATCTTTATTCTTCCCGTTTGGCCATTGCGGTTTGATGTTGGTTGGTTGGTTTCTAGTGCTGACGTTACCATCATATATTTTGTCTTGGCTTCATTGATGTGATCTCGCGCCGCCTGATCGATCTGGATGAAGGCAGTTTGTACGTACGCGGGTCGAAGCATGATAGGGCATCCACTTGCCTTAGACCGTTGTTGATATCGAATGGTCTCGAGAGTGATCCTGCTGCTTTTATCTGGCCTCGGACATTGGTCAGGGTTAGCCTGGTCAGTCTTATCAATTTCGTCGGGATATCGATTTTCTCATGGCCGTGTGCAGTTTTTTTAGGCGCCCTTAAAGGCGATGATGGTGGCGGTTCGTCCATCTGGAGGGGCAATTCTAGATGTCCGGAATCACAGCGAACACGACTAAGTTTAATTATGCCATTGTCGGCCTGGATGAGGAGTCCATCCTCCTGGTGGCCGACATCGTAAAATCGGCCTCCTACAGCGTATTGAAAAAAAAGTTGATCAAGCGCCTGTCGGTAAGTGAGTCAGCTAAGCTGGATCACTTGCTGGCAGGTTTGACGTTGGGCGGTCGAACCCCTAGCCGTTCTTGTTGATGCTCTGACATCGCAGTAGGCGCTCTTCATCAAAAGGCGAATCAAGTCTGGCAGCCGTTGACCTTCATCTCTACGCAGTTAAATCCCGCTCAACGGAACTACAGCACCTACGATCGAGAACTGTTCGCCACGTACTTGAGCATTAAGTACTTCCGCTTCTCCCTAGAAGGCAGGCTGTTCACAGTGTTCACGGACCATATGCTTTGAAACAGAAGCCTGACAAAACGTCCCCCGTCAGCTTCGACACCTGAGCTTTATAAGTCAGTTCACGTCGGACATACAGCACGTGTCTGGCAAGGACAACATAGTTGCTGACGTTTTGTCACGTGTCTCCGAGGTTAACATCCCTGCCTTACTCGACTTTTCAGCTACCGCCAAGGCGCAGCAAGATGACGCAGTACTTCAGAGTCTCAAATCCAATCCCAAATACAAACTTCGGGAGTTGCTCATCTTCGGCTCGAACCTCTCTGCTGCGAATACTCGGATAAGGGACCCCGGCCATACATTCCGGCCACCTTTCGTAAGGAAATGTTCAACGCGGTTCACGACTTAACGCATCCAGGACAACGCAAATCGGTTAGTTATCGAGAAATACTTCTGGCCCTCCATGAATAAGGACACCAACTCCTGGGCCAGAGAGTGCATCGCATGCCAGAAATGTAAGGTCATCAAGGATGTAAGAAAAGGAGTGGGCTCATTTTCCCGCACTACAATCCACATCGTAGGTCCTTTGCGAGACTCGCACTGTTTCAGGTATTGCCTCAGAATTATCGACAGGTTTACGTGGTGGCCTGGGGCAATATCTCTGAAGGACATTACGATGCAATCTTGCGTTGAAGCCCTCGGTCGAGAGCGGATCCCTCGCCTTTGCGTCCCTGCAGTGATCATCACTGACCAGGGAATGCAATTTGAGTCCACCCTTTCCTCGGAGTTTAGCAAACTCCTGGGATTTAAACGCCAGCGGACTACGGCACACCACCCGCAATCCAATGGGATGCTAGTGCGTTGGCACCGGATGCTGAAAGCCGCCATTATGGCTCGCGGCAATCCGTCCTGGACTCAGGTCTTGCCTCTTGTCCCACTTGGCCTCCGAACAACCCGCCGAGAGGAATTTGCTGCCAGCCCCCCGCGTAGCTGGTATGCGGGGAGAACCCAAAGCTCCCAAGTGATCCGGTCTTCGATAAGAGATCGGGTCTCACAGATTCGGGATTGCTGCGCCTGCTAAAAGACAACCTTCATCGCATGAAAACCACACCCCCGACACACAGCCGCACGTCCTGGTCAGGATGGATGCTGACCGGAAGCCGCTGCAGTCTCCATACCGTACCCGTATTCTCGAGCGAGGAGAGTATTTCTTCCAACTCTAGATCGGAGGACACAAAAAGACTGTCTCCTTATCCAGACTGAAGCCCGTGTGCGCTCCAAATCAACGTCGTGTTCACTTCGCAGAATGATGGCAAATGCAGTTCCGGGTTCAGTCGCTGAAACCTCTAGGTTTCATCTGGGGGCGGAGTGATGTGGCGCAGCAGAGTTAACAACATTCGAAATTTATTTCGAATATTGTTAATTCGACTGTCAGATGCCACTACCATCCTTCTCCGTCTGCATGTTTTCGTTAAGAAAGAGTTCCCAGCGATCGCTACGTGGAGGTGGAGATAGGGTTTGGTAGTAGAGCTGGTGGTGTTGTTGTCCAGCAGGCGTTTCCCAGGTTTCCAGGTCCCCATTTTAGACGCAGACTTCCTGCGTCACTATGGTAGCTATGCATGCGCTGGTAGATATGCAGTATAGATCTCTGATGGACTCCACAACTTCTCTTCGGTCGCCAGGGGAAATTTCGAACTGCTGGAACAACAACGCACTTTCTATCATTTTTGAGGATGTTGTCGTTCCACGCATTCGCGCACTCCTCCATTACTACCGAATCTAGTCTTTCTCAGCCAGTTAAGCATTATGTCCAGCAGCATGTCAACACTAATGTTTCCCCAATCTTCTCGAAAGTGAAAAGTTACTTAAGCAGGGTATATGCAGACCTTTTAAGAGCAGTTCGTCATCTCCACTCCATTTGGTCTCCAAGCCCAATGGTGGATATTATAGACGCCTGAATGCTCAGACGATTCCTGACGGGTGCCCCATTCCATTCATCCAAGTCTTTGGCAAACTGTCATTTCTCGACCTTTATCTGCCTGGCACTTAACCTACATCAGCCAGTTCACATCGGGCATTTAACGCATGTCCGGTAAAGACAATTTAGTCCCTGACATCCCAGCCGCAGTGAATTTTTCGCCAATCGGCGTAGGCCAAAAGAATAACGCAATTGTTTAGAGTCTACAAAACCGAACTTCAAATACAAGTTCAATGAGTTTTCTATTTTTGGCCCACATTCATATATTCGGGCCGCTTTTCGTAAGGAAGTGTTTAGCTCGGTGCATGCAAGTGCGCATCCTGGCATTCGGACAAGAAACGGTTAGTCTCCACCAGGTATTTCTGGCCATCCATGAACAAGGATGTGAATGCTTGAGCCGAATACCAAAGGTGTAAAGTCACTAGACATGCTAGGGAGGTGTATTCCCAACGTGCTTCTACACGGTACACCTCGATATTATAGGCTTTTGCGAGACCCGCACGGCTACAAGCATTACCTCATGACCCTGAGGCATAACAGCACAGTTATATGCTGAGGCCCTCGGTCGAAAGTGGATTCCGCGATTTAGTGTTCCCGCAGTCATCATCACAGGGAATGTAACTTAAATCTACTCTCTTCTCGGAGCTCAGAAAGCTTCTGGCATTTAAACGTCAGCGAACAACTGCATACCACCGACGGTTCAATGGGATGCTAGAACGTCGGCATCGAACGCTGAAGGTAGTCATTTTGATGAGTTATCCTAGTCGCAGGTCTTGGCTTTCCTTCTGCGTGGCCTTCTTACAGCCGTCCGCGAAGAGTTTGCTGCCTCGATTCCCCGACAACGTGGTCCTCGACAGGAGAAACGGCCCTGGAGAGGCAGAATTGGCAGAAGGAAGCGAGAGCGCCGCGTTCGTTTTGACGTGCGCGTTTTAATTAACATTTATTTGCTATGAAAATAACTAAACCAACCCTACTGATGCACTGGAGCATTATCAAAGGAAGGGAGACAACAACAAGAACGTGTGAGAATCATAACTCAGGCTTCAACCTGGACGAGTTGCAATGCCACTAATCAAAGGCAAGTTTTACTAAGCCACCTTACCGCAGACATGCGAAAATATATAGAAATACTTTGTTTGCGGAAATAGATATTATAGTCGAGACATCCTTAACCGGATGTCATAACTTATTGGTCAGCCAACTTTTGCAATTTGGGGATGTGTGCTTTCGATTGTTGTCATCTTCAATTTCTAAGTGATTTATTACAATTTCTAATTAGCTATAATCCAATGCGTTAAAGCTAGATACCTGATAATACTGAACTGCTTCCGCTTTTCCTTAGCAATACAACGTACAAGATGGGTCAGTACCAAAAATACGAGGCGCTCATCTACTTCTGGACCTCATAAAATGTTCCGATCCTGACGTTATCAATTGCCTCATCGATCAAATTAACATCGAAACAATAGTCTTGGTTGAGGATCAAAATCTTGCCGTTCAACTTACCAAAGATGAATCCCAAGTTCCAGCAAATTTACGAAAAGTCGTCCTGTTGGATCCGCTTATTGAATATTTTCCATCACCATTATATCGTGCATACTCGCTGGAACCTCGAAATCCGCGCTACATGCAAGTGAACATAGATGACAGGAAAAAGTAAAATTCGATTATTGTACAAAAGATGAGCATTTTTGAATGTTATCTCCTTTCAGGGCTTTGCGTGACGAAATTTTACGCAACAAAGAACTGCAAGAGCAGATTGATCAGAAACTGCAATCATTCCGACAAAAACTCGGAAATTTCGAAGAATATCAAAAGAAGAATCAGACACTACTACGTAAACACGAATCATCTATGAATGACATCAAGCTTCAGATTGAAGAATTGAATAACTATGAATTCCCCAGTGAGAATGAAAATGAAGTGTTGGTAAGTTACCGCAATAATTAACCCTAATTTCATAGGCAAGTAACATATCTCCTTACGTAGCGCAATGAAGTGCAAAAACTGGAAAACAGTCGCAATCTGATTCAAACCAAGCTGAAAGAAAAAGAGTCGAATTGCATGGAACTGAAACAGGCGGCCCAGGAAAAGCACCAAGCAGTTCAGAAGCAACAGGAAAAAATTAAATCGTTCGAACGTGAAGTGAATTCGTTGATGGTAAGCAACTTTAAGTGGGCCTCGCCAATTGACTCGTAGAAAACTTTTGATTCCGATTCGAATATTTTAGGAAGAGCTGAATGCAAACAAATTGGAAGTAGCAAAGAAGGGCAATTCTCTGCGTACACTTACTGCGAAATTGAGCCAGCTAGAAGAAGATATTAGTAAATTAAAGGTATAGTCGCTGGTATTCGATCAAGAACATTTTTTATCCGGTTCTTTCCCTTTAACAGACTCTTATTGCTAATGAAGAACCCCAGTTGTCAGAATACCACCAAGAAGCATCCAATAATGGTGAACGTGTCGATACGGATAAAAGCAACTCCGAATTAAACCATCTGATTAAAAGCTTAGAAGTTAAAATGAAGTCGGTAGTATCAAAATGGTCTATTGAGTTCATTGCAAACAAATATTTATAATTTCAGGCAAATTTGTTCAATCGAAGAAAATATACATGATGTGGCGGCTCTGGTAGAAGACAAGAGGTTAAAATTCCAAACGGATCAACAGCTTATGCAAACCATTTCGGACTCTTTGGTTTTGGTAAGTGATTAATCGCGTCATTACGTGTTTTGCAAGCTTTCAGGTGAAGGATAGTGCCTTAAATGCACATATGCATGGCCGCTGTAAATCTTGGTTTCATGTTTTAACTCTCGATGGTACTTTCCGAAAAGTTCACCCTGTTTTTCAGTCGTCTTGAATAAACAGTTGTGGGTGGGCTTGTAGGATATGATTGTGTTCGTACTATTGTTCAGGTGTGTAGGGCAAATTAAATAACACACGCCACGGAAACTGTTAACAACATTTATTACTAAACAATCGCCAAATACAAAGCTCGTTACGAAAATGTGCGTGTTGTCTGAAGGTTTGACTCCATTCCACTTCATCGCGCCCTGCGTTGATAACTCCACACCCCTACATCACTCCCTCCGCAGTGATGGCGTCCATCACAATGTTTTAATACATTATTTCGTCGACGATGCGAAGGGGGATATACCCGCAAGTTTGGCTGGTGTTACCTAATAGGAGGCAACATATCACGTGAGCGTATGTCGGGCGCTAGCGGTGACCGACTATGCATGGGCACGGACAACGCTGGTGACAGTGCAGCGCTCGTACGCCGGACTTCAGGCGACGGCTCCGCTGAGTGGAAATGTTGCATATCCGCTGTTGAAGAAAATGTTCCACGCCGTTTCGCTGGTGCACTATTCCTTGCTCGACCCGGATCAGCTGGCGAGGTTTGTTGCTGTATAGGCTGGGCTGGCGTAGACGGCAGCTGCGCGCGAGAAGTGACTAGTAACACGACCGGATCATGGTCTGGTGAAAAGCTGGGTCGAGGCTCCGATGTCGGAACGCGAGTTGGAGCTAAACCCGCCACACCGCCGAAAATGACACACAAGGTGACGTGGATGGGGCAACCTCAGCCTGGAGAAACGCTGGTTTTAATCACTCGGTTGAGACGTTGATTTCAACTAAATAGACTGTTGGGGTTACCCTTTGGAGAACGCGGTGCGGACCGGTGGAAGGTTGGGCCAACGATTTCCTCACTGCGTCTACTCGCACAAAAACGTGTGAACAAAAACTCAAGTCTTTGTATAAGAAAGGTGTTCTGTTGTTGCGGTGAACTCATTTCTCGCATGTGCTCCCGCAGCTTGTTGACGAAATCACACTGGTTGACGTTGTCGTTACCGTCGACGAACCATTCGCCGGCAGCAGCTGGATCCAAACCTTCGTGGCACATTATAGAAGCTTTAACGACCGATGCCAACGCTCAATTGCTCCGTTGGACGCTGGATGGTACGGGATGGTGCGAGTTCGTTTACAACCGGTCAATTTCGCCAGTGACTTGAACAAAACGGTTTCCAACTGTGCGCCTTGATCCGCGCGCCAGCAGTCGTTAGCTGGCACGCCGTAACGAAATACCCACGTTGCATAGAACGCGTTAGCCATCGACTCTGCTGACTGGTCCTTAAGGGGGCAGACCTCGGGCCAACGTGAAAACCTGTCCAACATGGCGAGGCAGTATCGGAAACCGCCCGACGCCGCAAATGATCCGATAATGTCAATATGCACCTGCTGGAAACGCTGGTCTGGCATCGCAAAAGGTTGGATGAACTTTTTGGTATGCATCGCCACCCTAGAACGCTGGCACTGCAAGCATTCGCGTGACCATTGCCGAAAGTCGCTACGCATTCTAGATCAGACGAATTTCTTCGATACTGCTCGCAAGGTGGAACGAGCGCCGGAGTGCGAATAACGATGGAAAAGATCGAAAACCCTGGCTCCGCATACTCCTAGGAACAACGGGTTGGCAGGGAAATGTCGCACCAAATAGTTGAAACTTGGATAGGAACAGCTGTCAGATCCAACGACGTTGTACCAGTACTCAGCAACTGCTGCAACTCTGAATCGCGAGATTGCTCATCCGCCAGGTCTTGGGGGTCGAAATCCGTTGCTATATAAATCTCTTCCACACGAAATAGGGCGTCTGCAACAATGTTGGTGTGTCCCGCTATGTGTTCGATTCGCGGCGCGCGGTTGCTTTATTCGACTTCTGAGTAAAAGCGCACACGAGCGGTTTGTGATCCGTCCTGAGGACAAACTGAGTACCCTGGAGTAAATGCTGGAAATGACGTATGCTAGTGTATATTGCGAGGAGTTCGCGGTCGTACGTGCCGTAGTTCCGCTCGACCTTTGACAACTGCCGCTGGAAATAAGCAAGCGGCAACCATTGCTTCAAAGGCCATACCTAAATATTTTATTTTATTGAAATTTGGATCATTTAATTTTCCTTTTCCTTGCTCCAATCATAATGCGATTAACAGCGTGTAGCTTTGCTTGCTATCGCTTCTTGTACATTGATCCCTGGCGTCAAAATAGCTGTGTCATCAATAAATACCACTATCTTATCTTCGTCACCACTTTGCTTGAAATGCTGATTAAGCACGGCTGAAAGATGGTATGTGTCCCAGGGCGAAATGTGGATTGGTACCCAAGATGGAGCATAGAACTTGGGAAACGCCTGCCGAACTAACACCAACAGCTATCCCTTCACTGGCTTATGCATCCAGAATATTGCCGTGGACGAAGACCGATGTGGATGTCCAAATTCCGAATGCATCATCCAAATTCTGCCGTGGAGCGGATGAACCTGCCTCGTGACATCGGAGGTAGGGGCGTGGTTGACGTGGCGGCACAACATCATCACTAAGTCGACTGACTCGCTGCGCGCTTATTTTTACAGCAAAGAGCAGGCGAGTCCCTTGCATGCGGCTGTCTGCAAGGCAGAATTTGGACTAACTCCACTTAAGGAAGGATCGATCTTTCAATCCTCTGAGTGGGGTGAAGTCGGACCACGAGCGTATCAATGAATGGAAGTCGAAGGCAATGCACAGTAAACACGTGAATTGTCTTTGGCAGCCATTTATCGATTTACATTTGTCGAACAGATGGCTGTGTGCTGGGCAGCTCTTTGCTGAGACGGAAGGGTTCATGCGTACCATTTAGGACGGCGTGGTCGCCACCCGAGCTTATAAAAAGCTTATTATGAAAGAACGGGCAATTATGTGGCAATTGATACACAAGAGTTCACAATATTTGTAATAATCATGAATGAGATCTTTGAACAATTTTCCACAATGACAGAAATCAATTCGTGAACGATATCAGCATTGGTGTTGAACCAATCGTTTTGATAGTCTGTGCGGTTAACACTGCTTTCGAAAGGCACTGATGCGACCATGCAAATTATAAATGTCGTTTATGCAACAACAGTGATTTTCACTGCTTTAGACTCCATGCAACACTCCCAATGCTGACTTCATGAATGACACGGGCTTTCGTTAAATGACTTCTACAACGTCGTTAAAAGTGTCCATAAATTGTAATTGGAATAGTTGTCACTGTCTGCATAAAAAATCACAACACATTTCCCCAATGAGCACCTGAACGAAGCCAGAGGAAAGAAGTCACAATTCAGACACTTCTTCTTCTTGGCCTCCGTTCGTCCAGCTCCTCTTTCTCGCCACAATTCCCTAAAAAAAACTTCTCCTTTGTTACCCGCCAGTCCACTGTTCTTTCCGAGACCCGCTCCCCATGCCCCTACTTTCGCCTTGAACTCTGTTAAGTTCATGTTGCAGCAACATGCGCGTGCGCCTACGGATGCGGCAAATCATTCCCCTCTGTCAAGATTAATTCGCCCGAATGCATTCAATAATGTGCAATCTGCGGCGAACATTAGGGTGATTGCACATTATGAAATGCATTATTTGAGCAAATTAATTCAGAAAGAGACGAATGAGATTCCGCTTCCATCGCGAAGCCGCGGTCACTACAACTATACCTGGGGATTAGTCGCACATTACAAACGCAGTACAGTACAGTTGGCGGCTAACCACAGCTCAGGCCGCAACTTCATTCAACCGTCGCGTTTGAAATTTTGTTGCGGGTGTAGTACCTACAAGTATGCACGGTTACATATTAAAATCAAAGAGCATCTAGCCGCCTACGCCGGTCAACCGTAAGTGCGTATTAGCCCTTACATATTTACCATCCGCAATTTCTAAATCAGCTAGAAGTTCACATCTACCAATCAACCAAATAAACTAACGATTTATCTTTTCTAAATTACAGTTGAAGAAATCACGGCAGCAAAGATTCAGGACACTAAAATGTCTCCTAGAACACATGGCCATTCGTGTATCACATACATTTAAAGTAAGTAATAATATCGGATTCAATGAACGATGACTATAAAATAACCATTTAAACAATTCCAGCACATTCTGAAACTACGCGATTTTGACGGCGAGCTTAGCATCGATCACGCGGAGAAAACTTTAACAATGACCATAGTTCCAAGAGACAAACATATCAAAAATGCCGTATCAAATACCAAATCTCTGTCTGGTGGCGAACGATCATTTTCAACAGTGGCATTGTTACTCTCTTTATGGTCGTGTATTGATCATCCATTTTATTTTTTAGATGAATATGACGTTTTTACGGTAAGTGTAATTCAATTTACCAGCACAGGTTTTATATGGTATTAACGGGAAGAAAAATATTATTCAGGATGAATTCAACCGGAAAGTTATAACGCAATTACTCTTAAACGAAGCAAAGAAGAAGTCACATCGGCAGTATACATTTTTATCGCCGCAGGATATGTCTTTTGTGGAGGCTTCAAATTGGATAAAAATCCACAGGTGAATATATTTTGTTTCAAATTTGATATTCTTTTCATTAAAGTTAGAAAGGGGAAGGAGGAGGTTGAATATCAAATCAATTAAAATAGGTTTATTTGAGATGGTGTATCCCTACTGTTGCTACTTCTTTACAGAGCGTTATATTTGTTTTTTTCCTGTTTGGCCCCCAATAGAGTATTTTACTTGTATTTTTTTTATAATGATCTTTGTGTGTCTTGTGTCGCCACATACGTCATCTTTGACTTCCCCTTATTCGATGATCTCTCACAACAAATTTCGCGAGAATATGCTTAACAAATCCATTGCATTATCCCCTAAGATCACGTATCCAGTGGCCTATTGCCTGCGATAAGCAAGCTTCTGCGAATTTGAACACATCTTCCAGCGGCAGGCAGTGCACAGATTCCTCGTTGAAGAAAATCTCACCGAAGTTTTGTCGACTGAGGAGACCACTGGATATGAAGTATTAAGCCGTCGTCTTCTCTTCTTCACATTCGTTCCATAAAGCCGAAACCATCATCTCAATTTTTCCATGTGGTAGTTTAAAAAGCAGTGTCCTGTTCAAAGCCTTGTTTATTTCTTAAGGAAAGGTTCTTTTAGATTTTTTTGAAAAAATACAATTACCAAATACTCCGGTACGAAACATATTTAGCGAATTGGAGTGTCTCAAATGCACCTATCTTATGCGCGAGACGTTCAGCTGCGAATTCACCCATGCGGCACCAGATGACTTTCTGTGTATCAGAAAGAATTAGAGTCGATATTATTATATACTTGTACTTGTTGGAATGCACTATAGGTGGAAACACATGTGAAAAACAACCAATACCTCACAAAGTCGCCTATCGAGGAAGCATTCTTATACGGAATATCCGAATAAGATCCTGGTGTGAGTATAATGTAGCACATTTAATAAGAAATTCACTTTGAGCGATCGTGGAAATCTATGTAGGTAGGTATCAAGGGCCGTCCCGAGGAACCCAATTAGCGTTGTGGCGCGCCGGTTTGATCCATAAACTCCTAAGACCGTAACTGCCGTTATGAGGGCAGGGAAGCAGAGTGCAGCCGACTAAGATCTCTAGAGCTAACCCAAAGCATTCACGAAGGAAAGCAGTTCTCCCGCCTTGCAGCTAGAAATCCCTCTGAGGGTTTCCCCCTCTTCTCCGCAGCTTCGGCAATGCGAATTGTAAGGTATGCCGAGCCTAGCGGCATGGTCCCCTATGGGCCAGTGGCCCGTGCAGACCGCCGTAATCTTGTAAGCATTTACACGCGTCTGGCACAGGAGCTCTTGTGATCCTCCTTGAGTTGGCACAGGTGGTAAGTCTTCGCCTTCTGAGGTCCATGGCTGCCAAGTAGTGCGAGTAGATTCCGCCCTTGACAGTCGTCAGCGGTGCACCGACTGTACCCGCCGAAGAACTGCCAAGAGTAGAGCCCCGCCTGGCCATTCCGTCAGCCCGCTGATTCGCCTCTATGTTCCTACGCCCCAGAGGAAGGTGACCTCGACCGTGCCGTCCAGACTGATCAGCTCGTTTCTGCACTGCCCCACCAGCTTGGATGTTGTCGTTGCTAAGTACAAGACTATCGAAAGACTTCCAGTATCACCAGTACTTCCACTTAGAATACGCTGGCGAAACCTGGGGGACCATACGACTCGTATACACTGTGTGTATTCCAGAAAACCCCCGTACCGACTCCACAGACCATTTTTGATCCATCGGTGAAGAATACTATGTCATAACCTTGCAACACACCGCCGATCTTCCACTTTTTCCTGGTTGGAAAGCCCACAGCAAAGTTTGTCGTGAAGTTCAGCTTGCGTGGAGAAACCCCAGATTTTCCGAAGTACTGCGTCTAGGATGTTACTGTGGCCGCAAGGTTTCGCTGTCTAGCATCCGGACTCACGTAGTCTGACGGCACTGCACGCTAGAACGTATTTAATGTGAAGGTCTAGAGGGAGGAGATGCAGGAGTACATTGAGAAATCTGGCGGGCAGGATTGCAGGGCCCCAGTAGCACCTGCACACGTGGTTCTTTGAATCCTATTAAGCTTCGTTCTATTGTGCTTTCTGCTCAAAGCCTGCCTTGCAGGCATAGAAGGTTATACAGGCCTTCTTAACCCTCAGTTCTATGTTCAATCTCCAATTTAATTTTGAATCCTGGATTACACTTAGATACTTTACATTGGAGGAAAGAATCAATCTTTGTTCACCCAGGCGTGGTAGGTGGAATTCAGGTACCCTTTACTTGGTGATGAATACCATCAGTTCCGTTTTGGTCGGATTTATGCCGAGTCCGCATCTTGCACATCTTGGCCAAAACTACTCCCCCTCCAGCGCTAGTCGGTAATTGTGGACAGAACGATACCTGCCTGCTTGGGCTTTTTGCGATGAGTTGCTAAATTGCGAGCCCAATGATGGTGGATACTGGACTCCGAGGGAATAGGTGTCAATGTGGAGGTTGAAGTCGAGAGATGTGCTGGCTTTAGGTCGTCGGTAGGCGTATTGCTGGTCACTGGTGTCCAATCATGGATATGCAAGCTTGGAGTTTTCGACTAAATGGTTGATTTCTTGATCTCTCGCTTGGGCTTCGACGACAACTTCTGGAATGAATATAGAGAGCATGTCGACGACACATGTACGTGAAATACCTTTGCTACATCGTTGTCCTTTACGAGCTTTAAAGTTACCTGGTGCTGCAGGATGTAGTTTAGTTAGGCCTGGAAGGCGTAGACCAGTGGTTGATGTCGGTAAAAACTATGAAGGAACGGTCTTTCTCAGGGCTAGATTGGGGTTCTGCGATAAGATGGAGGTTGTGGTAGGAGTGCTGTTTTATACATATGGTTGTCATGTACCTCTTGATGGGGTCTAGCGAGTCAACCACACCAACGTGTCATCAGTCGCGGTTACCTAAGATGCACTTCAGCTCACCCCGCAATTTACTGAGACATCTGCATTCCTTTTCTACTGTTCTACGCCCTTGCTGTCTTGCTGCTTCAAAATACAGTGAGCAGTCCGTTGAAAAGGTCGTTTAATGCAAATAATATGCCAGCAGCCTTCAGAATGTAACGACGGAAAAAATTGGGCATATCCTTTGAAATCGAAGCAGTTTGGCGACAGTCATTGACCTCGGAAACTTCCGGATGGCTTGGATCTTGGCCCTATATGATATATAGCGAGTTCAGCCTCTAATAGGCTAAAAATAGGTCGTGATTTCACTTTTTTAAAGAATTATTGCGTGATTTTCACAAATCTCAAAAATCTATCTTGCTTCCAGCGTGTCTGGCTTCACATTGCGCATTTCTTCTAACTTTAGCTCTGCCCAACCATTCTTTACACTTTTCAGCTCCCTCATTCGAAGTATTATCGAATATTGTTCAATGATTTTATCCTAGAAAAAGTTCAATGCAATTTCACTCTAGATCCCTTTTCTTTAAAAAAAAAGAACTCTTCCCCCTTGTGGAGTATCCTGCCCGATTCTTTTCTCGATAAGTGTACCCTCCGTAAACTCCCTAACAGACTACTTAGTCTCTACTGACATCACTTACTGTACGCCTTCGTATAGCACGCGTAATACTGAAACTTCTAAAGTGTCTGTCGCAGAGCTCGAACTTTAACATGTTTCTACTCTCCAATTCCGAGACTAGGTCCGTTAGATTTTTACTCATACTGTAGTTTCGATCGTAAGTTAAGCTTTTTCTCCTCCTTCGGGGGAGAGTCCCTAACTTGATTATCTCCGTTTATTATCCTTAAATAAATAAATGTATTTTTTATTTAATTATAACATTTTTTCCAGGATGGCCGACCCTCGCTCTTCGCAGTAAAATGTAATATAAATAGCTAACAAAAGCAACAAAGTTTAGTAACAAATAAAAACCATTTTTTGATAAAATCGGAATTATTCCTTTTATTTATTGATTCAACTATAACATTTCAAGTCATAAATTTCCCAATATAAATACACTGTAAACTTCTCACATTAATCTATCTGCCCCCTGTTGCTGAAAACGCCCCAATCGTAATATTCGATTGAACTAGGATCTCTGTCGGTGGCACCTACCAACAGAAATTGCATCTACTCGCAATAAATTAAATATTTTAGCCACATATTGCCTGTTTTCAAATAATCACGCGTGCCGGCGCTAATTTCTCTTGTACTACATACAAACTCATTTTCATCTGCACCGAAAATTAAACGATATAATACTGTTAAAACTAAAACAACTGAAAATTGCAGATACACGTGATTTCTGCTGATTTTTCCTAACTTTCATTTTTTTTTGGTTTCATGACATCGGCCCTTCCCTGAACTGTAGATTGGAATGAGGTGTTGGGTAAAGTAAGAACATAACATCACATACTAAAGTTGAGAGAAGTTCTCAGATGAGGATTTAGCCTCCATTGCTTTCGTTCTGCTTTCATTGGGGATTTTCGAGTGATTAGGTTGTCTCCTTAGAATATCGAAAATCGCGTATTAATCCCAATTCGAGCAAGATTATCGCAGGAAGGAGTTTTGAGTTGCTGAGCCTGTGCCACTTGTGATCGACTGCCAAACGTCTTCGCTCGGCTGATCATTGATTCACCTGAAAATAAATAATTGAGGTAATGAAATAATAAATGAAGATGATCTATCCGCGGCAACAAAATAATTTTAAAAGTCCGCCAAATTTCAAATTGGTAAATCAACAAATAAATCATAAACAAGCCAGAATACCATATAAGGGGGTGTGCGTTGTCTGTGAAATTTCCTATACACGTTTTTCCATTATTATAAAGCTAAAAATTCAAAATATTCTTTGATATATGCAACTCCGCCTTTCATATGAGTTCACTTTATATGGTAACGACGTCATACACACCTTAGGTTGCCATAAATTCAAGTGAAAAACAAATTTTTGATTTTTGACTCTGATAATAGTTTGATTTTTTTCAAACTTTCCAAAATGGCCTAGTGGCAGAACTCTCTACTGCAGCATGCTCTCTGCTCGGCTACTTTTGGACTCTTCGAGTTCACACGGATGACCTTCGGATTGTGCAATGCGGCGTTGAGAAATGCAAGTTCCTCCAGACACAGGTGAGATTCCTCGGCCACTTCATTCCCCCTGACGGAATACAGCCCGACCCAGATAAGGTGCAAGCTATCTCAAGCTTTCTGCGTTCGAAAACCGTGAAAGACTCTTGGGCATGCTAAACTTCTATCGTCGTTTTCTGCCCAACACCAGTCCGTTTTGAACGCGTACTTGTCTGGCCTCAAAACAAAGGACACACGAGAGATTATGTGGCCTGAAGAGGCTGTCCGCGCTTTTGACAAATCCTGACAACAACTGGCTGATGCTACACCCTTGTCATTTTCTCGACAAAACGCATCCCTAGCCGTTTTTGTTGATGCCTCTAACAAAGCAGTAGATGCTGCTCTTCACCAAAAGGTGAAGTCTGGCAGCCGTTGAGCTTTTTCTCCAGACAGTTAAACCCCGCTCACCGGAACTACAGCACCTACGATCGAGAACTGCTCGCCGCGTATTTCAGCCTTAAGTACTTCCGCTTCTCCGTAGAAGGCAGGCCGTTCACAGTGTTCACGGACCATAAGCCTCTCACATATGCTTTGAAACAACAGCCCGACAAAGCGTCCCCTCGTCAGCTTCGACACCTGAGCTTGATAAGCCAGTTCACGCCCGACATACATCCCGTGTCCGGCAAGGACAACGCAGTTGCTAACACTTTGTCACGTCTACGAGGTTTACATCCCTGCCTCACTCGACTTCTTGGCTATCGCCAAGGTGCAGGAAGATGACGCAGTACTTCAGAGCCTCATATCCACCCCCAAATATAAATTTCGGAAGTTGCCCATCTTCAGCTCGACTCTCTCTCTCTGCTGCGAATACTCGGAAAAGGGACCCCGGCCACCTTTCGCAAGGAAGTGTTCCACGCGGTTCACGACGTAGCGCATTCAGGCATTAGAACGTCAAATCGGTTAGTCACCGGAAAATACTTCTGGCCCTCCATGAATAAGGACATCAACTCCTAAGTCAGAGAGTGCATCGCATGCCAAAAGTGTAAGGTCACCAGGCATGTAGGAAACGAAGTGGGCTCATTTCCCCGCACTACCAAGCAGTTCCACAACATACACCTCGACATCGTAGGCCCATTGCGAGACTCGCACGGCTAAAGGTATTGCCTTACAATCATCGGCAAGTTTACGCGGTGGCCTGAGGCAATACCTCTGAAGGACATTACGGCGCAATCTTGTGCCGAAGCCCTCTGTCGCGAGTGGATCCCTCGCTTTGGTGTCCATTCAGTGATCATCACAGAGCAGGAAATGCAATTTGAGTCAATCCTTTTCTCGGAATTAGGCACACTCCTGGGATTTAAACGGCAGCGGACTGCATACCACCCGCAATCCAATGCTAGAGCGGTGGCACCGGACACTGAAAGCCGCCATTATGGTCCGCGACGACCCGTCCTGGACCCAGGTCTTGCCTCTTGTCCTACTTGGCCTCCAAACAACCCGCCGAGAGGAATTTGCTGCCAGCTCCGCGGAGCTTATATACGGAGAGAACCCAAGACTTCCAAGTGATCCGGTCTTCGATAAGAGATCGGGTCTCACAGATTCGAGATTGCTGCGCCTGCTGAAAGACAGCCTTCGCCACATTAAAGCCACACAACACTCGTCCGCGCCTGCCTGCGCGCTCAAGGAGCTGGACAGGTGCACGCACGTCCTGGTCAGGACAGATGTTGTCCGGAAGCCGCTGCAGCCTCCATAAGAAGGCCCGTACCGTGTTCCCGAGCGGGGAGAGCATTTCTTCCAGCTCGAGATCGGGGGACAGGAAAAGGCTGTCTCCTTATCCAGGCTGAAGCCCATTTGCGCCCCAAAATAACATCGTCTTCGCTCCGCCGTATGATGGCGAACGCAGTTCCGAGTTCAGTCGCTGAAACCCCTAGGTTTCATCTGGGAGCGAAGTGATGTGGCGCAGCGGGGTTGAACAACATTCGAAATTTATTTCGACAGTGGCCACCATCGGTGTTCTCCACCACCATCTTCGTTGGTATAGACATGAAATTTGTGTTGACGAGAACTATTGATTGATTGATTGATAACTCGGCGGGAAACGACCAAAAGGTCAACGAAAACAACAATGGCTTCATATGTTACATGCTGATTTGTAAGCTCCGCGACTCCATCCAGATTAGACCTAAGACCGAACAAAATTGTGCAACTGAGTAAGACGGGTCGACCTCACCTCTGAACGGGACAAAGGCTAAAGAAGAGTCTTGTATCAATAGTGCGCGGGCCCGGACGTAGAATTCACGCTTAGTAAGCCAGCCACCGGTGCAACCAAGGTGTCCAAAACCCCCATACATCGGCACCATTAACAGCTAGACCATTACCATTTTTGAGGAGCATGTGCTGTAATATATCTCGCTATTCCTGTGTGGACCATTTTGTCACCAGTTCTAGGGTATTTACTTTTGTGGGCGTCAAAGCAATTCCTTCCATTTAATCGCAACAACGACCGCAGTAAACACCTTACTTTCCATTGCAATTTCTACCACAAAATTATCACCTTCCGCCGATTTTACAATTTCATCCTTGCAAATAAATCCTTTGGCATGAACCCGCTGAACAGATTCCTACTTCTCAACCTGTTCGTCTTTATTTGTCCTTGCGATTGTTATGGTGAGCATTCGCTTCATGCTAAATGCCATAAACAGAAAAGAATAATAAATAAAAGTGACAAATCTCCGAAAAATGGAGACTTCATAGTCCGGACAGGATAGAGGGACAATGAAATATCGGATCCAGAGGTGGGTTAAAATTAGACTCTGCCCCTGTATCTGTCTCTGGTTCCATGGCTTCCTGTGCTGGGACCTGGGAACGAGAAATGCTTTATGAAGGTAAATAAAAGCGACACAATCACTTCCTTGTCCTTTGTGGGGAAGCATACAGAAGCGGATGTGAAATCCAGTCTACGTGTGATCATATGTTCAGCTCGAATTGTAAAAAGTCCTTTTGTATGCCAAACGCGTGCCCTATCTCCTGAGAAGAAACTTCAGTCCAGTGCATTGACTTGGTCTACTCCAGTCTAGTCTTTGTTTTCTCTTTAAGAGATGCTAGCAAGTGGTACCGTTTTATTGGGATTTGAACAGATCCCTCATCTCCCTTAAATGCTGAATATGTAATGAGATGTTCTCGTCTTGTACGTGACAGTGTAGGATTTCTTTCAGCGATTCATTCTGAACTGAATCTGATTTTGGATGGAAGGACAGCGGGCGTTTTTGTCCCGGGATTTTTGATTGAACATTTGTAAGGCAAAAATTGTCTTCAGCGCCAGAAAAATATTGAAAGCATTTACCAGTGCAAGGTCAAGGATTACAAGCAGTTCTTGGCATAGCTAAGGATTTGAAGTAGCTTCTGGACAGATGAATGTGTCATTGGAACTGGCAATCTGAAGGAAGAGGCATTTTTTGAATTCTGCTAACCAATCTAGAAAACTAATGCCTTCACACACTTTCTAATCATCGGAAAACGAAGCACAACTTAATCTATTTGTTAAGTAACATCCACTTGGTAATAACCCCTGTTCAGCTATTTCAAACTAGTAATCCAATACTCACGATACGTTCGTTCACGATAACAATTCTGCTTCATCGTCGTTATATAGTCTTCCTCGACTGAGTTCTCCAATCGCGCCAGCGATCCCTGGTACTCCGTATTAAAGTTCTCCTTCACGTAATACTGTATCCCCAAGTGGTTCGTTTGCCGACGCACAGGATACTTTCTGAAATGTAGGAAGAACCTGAATTTACATCCCCAAAAATTCAATGAATGAGCCACTTACGAAGTCTGGGCTAAGCTATAAATTGGATCTGAAGTAAGAAACGAGGACATAATCGAGATCAAGATCAGGACGAGGATCAAACCAAACGCCAAGCTCGGTTGTTGGCTTTGCTCGCGACGTGCATAGTGAGAATGGTGACCACCGCCTGTCGTTGGACGCCGACTCGTTTGAAAGCCGCCAAAGAACATGTTGAACAATTCCTCCGCCGAAATATCGGACTCGAAGCCGCGTGCGTAAGCATATTCGAAGTTGCTGTGTTCCGAGTGATGGAAATGTGTGTGATTGTAATGATTTGTTCGCAAGTCGTCGCTCTGTGACCCATACAGGTCATAGTCCTTGCGCTTCTGCACGTCTGTGAGAACAGCTACCGCGTTTCCAATTGCTTTGAATGCCTCAGCCGCACCAGGAGCCCGATTTTTATCCGGATGCAACTGCAGTGCTAGTTTCTTGTACGATTTCTTTATCTCCGAGTCAGTTGCCTCTTTCGTTACCCCCAAGACTTCGTAGTAGTCCTTGCACTTTTTGATTCTCTTCACAATTTCCAGCTGCTCAACTGTGTAGTCCACCTCCGCGTCTGATTTGCTGTCGCTGGTCGTTCTCTGTTTCTCGCTTTTCCGATGCCGGACCCCTTCACCATTGGCCTGGTTCTTTGAACTAGATGTTCCTGACATTGAGCTGACGTGTTGCAATAAGTCCTTGGCCCGCTGTGATGGGTACAGATTCTCGGCCTTTCGTAGAAATTTGTTTGCCTTTTCGTAATTTCCGGTGTTTATTGCACTAAGGGCGATGTCAATGCAACGATCTGCTTCGTCACGATTCCCTTCCATATTATACAATCAATTCCAAGCTTATAATTGGATTTGAAGGCGTTTTATTGAATATTCGTGTTTAATGGCAATGGGTCGTGTTGATAAGTCAATACGTTAAAATTTCACCAGAAATTTGTTCATTGAGCACTGGAATTCTATAGACGGGGACGACCGGCAAATTGTGAGGGAATAACCGAGCTAGGAAAATTCCAATTAAAACAAAATTAGACTCATCCCACGGCACTTTAGCACATCAATTACGATACTCACTTTTTACAATATCAGCTGATTGTAGACTGACTGGGCCTGTGCACAAGTTAATTGTGGGAACGTTCAATACTCGAATAAAGTAAACATTAATGCTACTTGCTAATTAGTATTATTTAAGCCCAGTACGATAAAACATATCCGCTGACAATATTGAAATTTTCAGAAACTTATAAGATTAAAATTAAAAAAACCTAATAAATAAAACTATGCAGCTTTTCCTACTTCAATATATTTTTATTATTAGTATATACGTGCTTCGGGAGCTACTAAGCCTCTTTTTTGGTACTTTAGCTACTAAATCTTTGGGAAATTTATCTGTTTTTAAAAAAGAAAAGTTAAAGTCAAAGATACATATGTAAGTACAAATTGTAGAAAAAAAGTACACATGCAGGTAGGGATGATGATATTATGCTTTTTGCGTTAATGACTACCAATAAGCAGAAATTAGTGGGTGGTGTGGTTTCTACAGTGCCCGACAAAAAAATGTTCGCGCTCAACACTTTTATGATTCCACCTTTTGATTTACGTCTAGACAACATTAAGTGTCGCCTAATGATGTCTCTTTTGGGATTTAAAGTTAAATATTTGTGTTATAAAAAGATTGTCATATTCAGATTTAATTTTGTATCAGTTTGCTGGGAGATTTGAAAGGAAAGAGAGAGAGGGCTCCCTTAATTTTGTGTAAAAAAAGTCAGGAAGGAAAAAGTTAAATGTCGAAGAAAGGGACTGTAATCTGGTTTTACGGGAACACGGTGATAGTAATAGGGAAATAGGGAGAAAAATCAATTGTTCTGTTGTAGAAATTTTTTTAAAAAAGTATGCCAGAGATAGTAGTCTGGGACGAAAACAGGAGAGCGGGAGGAAGCAAGTGATTACTCCCCGGGCCAAGCGATCATTACAGCGAGCATCCTTGAGAGATAGATTTGCAACAGCTCCTCAATTACGTACTGAATTGCTGGAAGAGGAAAATGTGGCAGTTAGTGTGAGAACGGTGCAGCGACGGTTGAACGAATTAGGACTCAGAGCTCGAAGACCAGCAAAAAAAGCCGATTTTAACGAAAGCTATGCTCGGTGGTCAAAGGGTAGTATAGGTCCCAGAGCGAAACGTGGATTTCAAAACGGCGAACCCGATAACGACAACGGATTAACGATATGCGCATATTCTTATGGAATGTGCGCTCCCTGTACAGACCGAATGCTGCTAAGCAGCTAGCCGATACCCTGTCCCAATATAAGGCTGATGTAACATCGTTGCAAAAGATACCATGGACAGGGACCGGTTTCCTGGAGAAGAGCTTCTACACCATATATTACAGTGGTCATCCAGTAAACCATGTGTTCGGAGTAGGTTTCTCAGTCAGCCAAAAAATGAAACCTGCTGTTATCGGCTTTGAAAATATATGCGAAAGGCTATGCACTCTGCGTTTGTGAGGCAAGTTTAGAAATATAAGCCTCATAAACGTTCACGCCCTTACAGAGGAGACTGCAGAGGCGGAGAAGGATACCGTCTACTAGGCAGTTGAGCGGACCTTCGTAACCTGTCCCAAGTATGATATCATACTTGAAGATTTGAACAGTCAAGAAGGGACGGAGCCCGTATTCAGGCAATACGTCGGCTCCCATAGCTTACATAGGGATACCAATGATAATGATGATAATGATCAGTTAGCAGTGTAGCACGAAATGGTTGTTGGAAGTACCTGGTTTGCGCGGAAAGCGGTCTAAAAACATACGTGGGCCTCTCCAAATGGGACCACTTTCAACTACCACGTGCTGATTGAACGCCGCCACCTCTCAGCCTTGATGAATGTCAGAAAATATGGGGGGGGGGCAATATAGACTCGCACCACTATCTCGTTGGCATAGTGTTCCGACCTTGAATTACGACACCACCTACAATTCCCTCTGGCAATCAGGTAAGAATGAATTCTGAGGCCATTCACAACACAGCCCTCCGCAACACTTCTAAGACCAAAATGGATGCCGCAATAACCGCAGTCAACAGAGATCTTAGAGATGAAGCATCAACAAATGATATTCACAATCCCCTGAAGAACGTTATTATTGATACGGCCACAAAGTCAGAACGGCTGGTTTGATGATGAAGGTAAGCTAGCTACGGAACGGAAGAATGCCGCATACCGAGTAATGTTGCATTCTCAAAAAGCGAAGTGACTTCACAGACGGAAAAAGGAAGCCTGGGAGAACCAACAAGTCTGTGAACTAGAAAAGTATAGGCAGCAACCGCACTAGGCGCGCAAGTTTTACCAGCATGTCAGCAGGATGAAGCCTTATACACCTCGATGCTCATCCTGCCGAGACAAAGAGGGAAATCTGATTTCCGACAGAATAGGCATTTTGGAGCGATGGGTTTGATAAACTACTGAACAATCAAAACATCGGCGAGTTAGAGGTCCCGCCAACTGAAGACGACGGACAAATACTGCCATCACCAAGTATAGAAGAAACAGTCCGTGCAATTTATCGGCTTAAAAATCATAAGTCGCCAGGAGCCGATGGAATTACAGGCGAATTGGTTAAATATGGAGACGACCAATTACATCAAGTGGTTCATCAACTTGTGCTCAAGGTATGAGACAGCGAATCAATGTCTGACGACTGGCAAAGAGGCATTATCTGTCTCATACATAAAAAGGGAGATATCACATACACATTTGTATCGTGATTTGACGTCGGACACCAGTCGACTCAGCTGTGAATGAGTACCTGAGTCAAATCAGGGTAATAATCTCGGGCGAGCGCAATACTGACCACATTGCCTCCTAGTGTACCGTTATGGTCTTGAATGAAGTGCTCTAACACACTTCAAGGCCCTGATCCAACATGGATTGTTGCGCCAACGATTATTATTATTATTATCACACAGTGCAGCAATTATAGAGATATCACGTTGCTGAGTACCATCTATAAGATATTCTCCTCTATCTTGCTAGGCCGGATAGCCCCATACGCCCAGAACATCATTGGCTCATACCAAAGAAGCTTCACTCCAGGCAAATCAGCAACAGATCAGATTTTCTCTGCGGCAAGCAATGGAAAAACAGTTGGAATATGGACACCAGTTGCACCATCATCTCATCGACTTTAAAGCCGCCTATGATAGCGTAGCCAGGGTAATACTGTACACGGCCATGAGAGAATTCGTTACTCCGACGAAATTGATAAGACTGACTAGGCTGACCCTAACCAATATGCGAGACCAGATGAAAGCAGTAGGATCACTCTCAAGACCATTCGACATCAACAACGGTCTACGCCAAGGGGATGCCCTGTCATGCGTCCTCTTTAACCTGGCCCTGGAGAAAGCGATCCGTGATGCTGAGGTAAATGCGAGGGGTACGATCCTTTTTAAGTCCACCCATATACTGGTCTATGCCGAAGATATCGACATCATGGGAAAAACGACCCGAGACGTGCAAACTGCCTTCATCCAGATCGCGAGATCTTGGGCTGCACATCAATGAAGGCAAGACAAAGTATATAGTTCTAATGTCAGCACCAAAAACCAACCAACTAATAAAATCAAACCGCACTGGTCAAATGGGAAGAATAAAGATAGGAGACTACAACTTTGAGACTGTTGATATCTAGAGTAGAAAATCACAACCGATAACAGCTATGACGATGAAATTCCCGCACGGTTGTTGGCAGCCAACAGAGCCTATGTCAGCTTACAAAAACTGTTCCGCTCGAAACGTTTCACCACAGGGTCAAAGCTCTTACTGTACAAGACAATGACTTGCCAGTCCTTATGTATTCCTCGGAGATTTGGGTTCTTAGCAAGAAAAATTGCGAACTCTTAGCCGCGTTCGAGAGAAGAATCCTCCGAAGAATTTTTGGCTCCTTACATGAGGACAGACGATTCCGTAGCCTACATAACGACGAAATCTAGGAGCAATACAACGACCGTCTCGTTGTGGATAAAATTCGGATCAACAGGTTGCGGTGGGCGGGTCACCTAATCCGTATGGATGAGGATGATCCAACCCGAAAAGTCTATGGTAGAAAAAGAAGACGAGGTAGACCCTGCCTGAGATGGAGCGATGGCGTAGACCAGAACGCCAGACAACTTTTAGGGATATCGAATTGGTGGACCTCGGCGCAAAACCGGGATGTCTAGAGTTCCTTATTAAGACATGCCTAGACCGGATACCGGTTGTTGCGCCGTTGATGATGACTATTGACTATTAAGTCTAGGCACGTGAGTAGAATCTCTGTGTCCTGACAGGGAGATAATATTTGCGATCCAAAAACCCCGGCCCTCATCTTGTTGAATTGCTAGCAATTGGGTTACCTCCAGTTCCATATATTACCTCGCGCAGTCGGTGTTCACGACCGACGAACCTGTTAGGAGAGTTTTGTTGGTTGATGCAATGCCTTACTCTCATCATAACAGAGTTGGTCACAGTTGTTGCGTCTATAACATATCATCGGATAGAAACAGTGTAGCCGAGTTGTATGGTCTTCTGCGATTCACCAATGTATTCCAATTGGCGATACCGGAGGCCTGTCGATGGCTGCAGCATGGTCCGACTCCCAAGCGTAACATAATCACTTTGACCGACAGCCAACTAGCCATTAACGCTTTGTACCCCGCAGTGACATCTTCTAGGTTGGTGGGCAGTGCAGGGATGTGCTGAACAGTCTGGCCGCACGCTGAAAGTCATTTTCTTCTGGATTTCCGGTCATAGAAGGTCCACTGGCTAGAATGTACTCGGGAAGTTGCGGAAGAGGAGACGGGAGACCCTCAGGCACTTCCTTTGCAGTCGCCCAATTCTAACTAGAGCCAGGAATCTGCTCCCCTTACCCTTCCCACAGCAGTTAATGTCTTAGGCCGGGTGCAAGATGGGACGCAGTTTGGTGAAGTGGAGTGACTTTTTGTGAAACAAGGAAATTATTACAACAGCGAATGTTTGCATGCAGGGTGACGTGACGTACCTTGAGAGCATCCGTGAGCTGCGTGAGTGTCGCCGCAAATAGTCCACCATTGTTAAATAAAAGGGACTACAGAGGTCTAGGTAATTATTGCCTAAAAAGAACTCTAGCGTCACGAAGATGAAGAAAAAGAAAATGGAAAAAATGTTCGAGACGTTGGTACCAGTCTATTGGTTATACCTAAATTAAAACTAAAAGCAAAAATTTAGGATTTAATTAAATTTATATTGTTTTTAGTTCAGTAGTTTGAGATCGTAAATGAAAAGTTTTTACAACAGTAGAAAAAAAAAGTGATCGCCCCCGGGTGGGCTCGAACCACCAACCTTTCGGTTAACAGCCGAACGCGCTAGCCGATTGCGCCACGGAGGCCGTTGTCAATTCTTCCCCTCTTCTCACACACATAACAGTTGCTTCATTCATCTCCTTCAGCATCCACCTCTTCACCTCCCTCCTCATCTTCACTCATTCCAACCAACACTTCCGTCATCGGTTCAGGATTCTCACAATATGCTTGGAACTTGCCCTGCTTCACTCCGTCCACGTAGTGGAACGAATTAAAGCAAATACGGCACATGTACACCGGGTCATGCATGTGCCGATTGCTGCCGCGCACTACGAATGTGTACTCCCGCTCGCCGCAAATACTGCACGACGGTTTGCTTGTCTCCTTCACCGACTTCAATAATGGATACGGCTTGCTGGACAGGCAGTCGCCCGGTGAGATGAGTTGGATCCACGAGAACGTCAGCAGATGCTCACAGTTGCCGAAGTGCTGGTAGACCTGCGGGAAACCAATCCGCACGAACAAGTCAAGGAACTTAGTCTCCTCCATTTTCGCGGTCTTGAACTTGGACGTGAAAGTGCCCCTCGGCCGTGTCTCTGCCCATTTCATAATCACATCTGAGTAGTCGGGATTTGCCGGGTTCCGTGTGTCGTTGTAGAACGTGTCGGTAATGAAGAAGAATCCTGGGTCCACGTCCAGCGGCGGAATATCCCGTTCTGGATTCTCACTGACATCATAAAGCGGACGCTTGCAGGCACATGAGATTTTATCCCGTAGTTCGGTTAGATATTGTTGGCCACGGACAATGAACTCCTGCGAGAACTTCGGCTTAGCATAAATTCCAACATGGTATGAGGTAAATGGATGATAGACTCGAATTGATATGAGGACATCCTCGTAGGGCTTCAGGTCTCGTTCGCCACAGTCGGAAGGGTCCAGGTTGTGCGCGTAATTGAATACGGTGGGTCCGAATGGGTTGCCGTAGAACTTTTTCTTATACATAATCAGCTCGCGCAGGGTGTTGAGGTGAAGACTTTGTTTGGGAATTTCCACGATTGGCTTGCGGAGTTGGCTTTTTATATTTTTTGGCTTGAACGGAAACACCCTCACATCGTCCGGCTGACTTAAATGTGCATCCAAGTCAACCGATTCCTGCAACTTCTGGTACGTGTCGGTGTCGTCTATTTCGAGCAGTCGCTTGATGTCCTCATCACAAGCTGGTAGCGGCAGGTTCCCTTGAAGTAATGTTTCACTTCTGAACGTATCCAAGAATTCTTTAATATTGATTATGTCGGTTGCCGGGAACTTATAAACGTTTTCCATTCCTAAGCGTGTAAAATCCGCGCGAAACACAACAGCTGACCGTTGTTGATCATCACCCGTTTGACGGGTGGATTGAAAGAAGGGTAGGTTATGACACGTTCAACTTCTCTCAGTTGAAGTCGACTTTCTCATCATCATAGCAGCTGCCTTGTGGCTGATTGTAATCTCTTTTTTGCCGATCAAATTGTGGTTCCCAACATGTTTCGGATATTTTTCTGTGATAAATCATCATCAATTACGAGACAACTAATAGGTGCAGTGAAATCTCGTCCGCCAACATGCCTTTTGGCTAGTTCTAGGAACTTGTCGACAGTGAAATTGTCCTACAATGTGTTTGGCGAGCCGGAGAGCGACACTCCACCTGTTGTTATCATGCACGGCCTCTTCGGTTCAAAGCAAAATTGGCGGAGCATATCTAAAGCACTTCAGGCTAAATCCCGACCACCTCGACAGGTATTTGTCTCTCGAGTTTATCATTGTTTAGTATATTACTTGAAACAACAATTCTATGTGAATTTCATTCAGATTATAACACTTGATGCCCGGAACCATGGCGATAGTCCGCATAGTCCCGAACACACTTATTCCCATCTTGCAGCCGATATCGCAGCTTTTTTAAAAGAGATGAATATTCCCAAAGCGATTGTCATTGGTCATAGCATGGGCGGACGTACTATGATGTATTTGGCGCTAAAATATGTGAATATGCTAAGAAAAATACACGAGCCCCAAACTAATATTCCCTCTTTTTAGCCTGAACTTGTCGATAGAGCTGTTGTAGTGGACATATCACCAAAAAATGAGGGTCGAAGCTTCACAGGAATGGCAAATATATTCGAGGCGATGCAGACAATTCAAGTTCCTCCAAATTTGAGCATGAGCCAGGGTCGGCACCAGGTAAAGGAACATCTTCAAAAGGCCGGAATTGATGCAGCAACTATTGATTTTCTACTTTTGAATCTCAGAAAGAGCGAAGAAAAGGGGTAGGTTATATTAAGCACAGTACAGCTGTTTCCTTAAAAAACAAATCGTCTTCGCAACAGCTTCTATTGGGTAGCAAACGTACCTGCACTACAAAAATACTTTGACAATATCACTCAATTTCCATTAGATGAACTAAATTCTGCGACATATGGAGGCCCCGCTTTATTTATTGCTGGTCGTAAGTCAGATTTCGTAAGGTAAGTGTCGTTGAAACAACAATTTTTGCCAGAGTACAATTTTTGAATTGCAGTGAAAATCATTTGCCTGCGATCAAGGCTTTATTTCCTAATGCCCAACTGGTGTGGCTTGATACCGGCCATTTAGTTCAACTGGAAAAACCAGCCGAATTTATATCGTTAGTATTGGATTTTATCAATACGAAGTGACTGGGATAGATCTCATTATTTTTAAAGAGAGCTTCCGTTGTAATGAAGGAAAATGTAGATATAGTGTAGCAAATTTTTTCCCAAATCATAAAGATTATATGCTAGGAGGTGCTTATTAACAATAGAAATATTAAATTATCGAATTTATTATGATAACTATGCCTTTTATTTTGTATGATATTCTATGGGGGCTTTACGTCTAAGGACTGTTTTGCAGCGTCAAGCCAAAGGTGATTGGCCTTCATTAAAAAACCAGGCAATGGTCCCTGTTAGAACTTTAGGATTGATGGATGGGTACGTAAGTTGTATAGGATCGAGATTTTTTGGCTCCATATTGTAGCCTATTTTCTTATTGTATGTTCTTGCTTAAGGGGACGTGAACCACACCCACATTTTTCAACAAACAATGCTTTTTTTTTATCGACAATATTTCATCTAAGACACGCGACTTGTAGAGTCAGTATACCTGTTTTGCGCTCGAAATTTGGAGCTGTAATATCGTTAAAAATGCCTTATAAAGATACTAGCGCAATTTAGACCATATTCCCTCCTACAGGATACTGTAATCCTGTAGTGTACCATTATAGTCTTGAATGAAGTGTTCTAACTCACCTCAAGGCCCTGATCCAATATGGATTGTTGCGCCAACGATTATTATTATTTTTTCCGAGTTATCACAATCTCGGCAGATCCCGGATTTTACCTAATACTAGCACTAAGTGCCAAGCGTTTAGGCTCGGACGATCCTACCTACTTAAATACTGCGCGCTGGGCGCTGGTGGTGGTGGCCAGTGGTAGGTTAATAGGAGAATCCGTCGAGAACTCCCCGCAACATCGAGCACGTATTCAGAATGGTATACTTCTGCATGGTTTGAACCAGACTGTTCGAAAATTCCAGGACATCAAGGAAAGCCGTGAGGGATTTAGGTACAGTACCTGTAGCTGACAATATTATGGGAACTACAACCACCCGCTCGAGACGCCAAATTTCTTTCTTTTTTCTGCACTGATCGTCCTCCACCCGTTCTTTCATGATGAGCTTTTTATAAGCTCGGGTGGCAATCATGCCGTCCTGAATGGCACACATGAACCCCTCGGTCTCAGCAAAGAGCTCCACAGCACACAGCCATCTGTTCGAGAAATGCAAATCGACAAATGGCTGCTAAAGACAATTCACGTGTTTACCGTGCATTGCCTTCGACTTCCATTCATCGATCCGCTCTTGGTCCGACTTCATCCCACTCAGAGGATTGAAAGATCTATCCTTCAAGTTAAATGGAGTCAGTCCACAGTCTGCCTTACAGACAGCCGCACGCAAGGGACTCCTCTGCTCTTTGCTGTAAAAATAAGCGCGCAGCGAGTCGACTTGGCGATGATGTTGTACCGCCACGTCAACCACGCCCCTACCTCCGATGTCACGCGGCATGTTCATCCGCTTCACGGCAAACTTTGGATGATGCATTCGGAATTTCAACATAGTTGTCCGTATCCGCCGCTGGACGTTTTCCAGATCGGTCTTCGTCCACGGCAATATTCCGAATGCATAAGCCATTGAAGGGATAGCGAATACATTCAACGCGCTTATTTTATTCTTCCCCGAGAGCTTTACATGTCGCAGACCTTCCTTCAGATCACCAACTCGAGCATGGGTTCCTTGCAGAATTCCTAGGTACTTGTAGAAGTCTGTCTCGGTCATAGCTTCGATGCGGAGGTCACCAATGCTATGTCCGGCATGCGGCTCGTGATGACCTTTGCGGATGGCTTGGATTCGACATTTGTCTAATCCAAACTCCATCCGAATATCACGGCTGAACATGTCTATTATTCGCAACAGACTTCTAAGATGGTTGTCAGTACCAGCATACAGCTTGATGTCATCTAGGTACATCAAGTGTGTCAGTTCGCACTTAGCACGTAGGCCATATTTTATTGCAAAACCATGCCCTCTAGCATCATTCAGTAGCCATGAAAGGGGGTTTAGTGCCATACAAAACCAAAGAGGACTCAATGAATCCTCCTGGAAGATGCCCCTCTGTATACGGATGGGCTCTGAGGTATTAGAATGTTGTTGGTCTCGAGGTGCGCATTGATCCTTCCACTAATAATGGACATGATGAATTTGTAGAGGGTTGGTAAGCAAGTGATCGGTCTTGTGTCTGCGGGGTCCTGCACCCTGTCCTTCTTAGGGATAAGGTAGGTAATCCTCGCAGTGAGGAAAGGTGCAAATTCCTCCGGCCGACTCATGACCTCATTTATACTGCGTGCCAACCGACTGTGTACGCTGGTAAATTTCTTATACCAGAAATTCTGCACCCGATCCAGACCTGGGCCCCTCCAGTTCTTCGAGCTGTTTATGGCTCGTCGAACTTCCTCTTCGGTAACATCCGCAAAATTCATGCCAGGTGTATTGGCATGGCGGGTGCCTTCGGCGGTGATCCACTCAGCATGCTCAGCATGCGGGTAACCCCCAAAGTCCACCCCAATACTCTTTTGCTTCCGTCACCGAGAACTGTATTGTCTGGGCGCCGCTCTGTTGGGATTCGTTGAGAGATCTGAAAAAGCTCCGCTGGTTCCTCGCGTATGTTGCATTCTGGACACGTCTGGAATAACTTTCGACATACCGTCTCTTTTGTCAATCAAACCAATAACACGAAAGCGAATCTTCTGACCGTGCAATCTGATAGCCGCAACTGCACCACAATACACAAGTGATTGTAGTTGCAGCAGCGACATATCAGCACACAGTCAAAATGCAATCTCATCATTGATTTGAGATAGAATTCTCGGAGTTGCTGGAGATACATAGAGCCTGGGAATACCTGGTCTATGCAAAGGATCCATATCCGAGAATTCTATACACGTTCTTTGGAATTCGTCCCGAACCTCAGCTGGACGGTGGAGAAGAGTGCTTCGGCGAGTACTGAAACTGTTGCCAGCAGTGCTGCGTGGTGTTGTGGATGCCGTTGCCTCTGCCCCCATCGACTCCCCAGTTTCTCCGATGACCTCAAGTCGAACACGCTCTGTAATGGTGGCCGGGATTGTGTCGCTGCGAGTAATAAAGCGGTACTGGTCTGCGACTAGCTGCACAGTCACGTGCACGAATTGCGGGAAACGCTCGACGAATATCTGGTGCAACAAGGGACGGTAAGATATTGTACCCGCCATCGCCGTAATTTAGCAGCAGATGATGAAGAGGTTCATATCTTCAGTCCATTTCATCCGCTGCCTACGCGAACCTGTTGAAGTGGTCGCCACAGATTGTGACGAAATAGCTGCAGCAGGCGGAGAAATACTCCTGGTCGTCGTGGCGCCTAGACGTCGAATCGCCCCACGATTAGCGGTTTCGACGCCGTGGTGTCCATTACGAAAGCCCGGCCCAGTCACCAAGTCAGACGACTCCCGCCGGTTATCTGTACCGGACCTTAAATTCCTTCTTCTTCTCATAGATGGATTTGCATTTTATACCTAACTGCCAGGTGTGGGGATAGCTTCCTCAGTAAGTAATCTGCAAGACTGCAAAGTTCCTGCATTTTCTTCACCTACCCCCTGAGACACTGCGGTGGCGCACAGCCATTCAGACTGAAACTATCCATCTATCCTCCTTTCGCGACCGGGCTTGGAACCGGCTTTATTATTATAAAGATATTAGACTTGCTCAAAAGCGAACTTCACGTCCAAAAAAATGAAGGGACCATAAAATTAGCACTGGTGAAAACTCACAACACTCATACTGCCCAGCCGGTGAGAAGTCGTGGTGCAACTGGCGTGAAACTGAAGCAGTTGGGACACTGACAAATTCCTCCTTCAGTAGATAATGAGGTGCAAGCTATTTTGAAGCCTATATACGAAGATTTAACATCAGAGGGTTTATTGAACCACCTCCACGAACGCGCAACCTGCGCGAAATTATTTGCGAAAAGGAAACCTGGTGTTCGGAATGTCATACAATCGGCTCTACTCGTTCGAAAAAGGGCCAAATGAGCAATTCCAAAGTGAAAGCCATGCGTGTGGTCTTTTTTGATCAAGGAATCTTTACCTCCTGCGAAAATCGTGCTGTGTCATTTGCGAAAACAAATCAAATAGATAGATCCAAACTTCCCCAGTTTATGGAAGCTCCACTAGGACCCTGCGCCGCGCCACACCGCTATGTTCGCATGGGGGCTGCAGAGAGACCATAATAGTATGAGCAATAAATTATTTTTTTATACACGCAGTACTTATTGATCACACCAACTATGTCTACGTTCCTCATTTACTATTACGAATGAAACACAAAATATTTAGGGCGGAAAACGCATTTCTATAACATTTATTTGGTGCCTAACGTTCAAACATTGTCACAATTTGTTTTATTTTTAATAAATAGCACATTTCACATTTGATGTATATTTCTTGAATTTCAAAACCTAAACATTTCAGTTTCACTATAAGTAAAAAATAAATGCCGACAAACAAACGAATGTTTTTATTTATGCAATCATTGTTTATTGCAATTGATTTAGATTTTCGACTTAGAACATTTCAAAAATATAAATTCTGCAGATAAAAACTGGGTGTTGCTATGTCATGTGCTTTTTGCATTGAAATTATTCAAATTTCTTTTGAGAAAATTTTTCTTTTCACACATAAATTATAGTAACCTGACAAGATGTTAATGGTCAGTTATTTCGTCGTATATTTGATGATTTAGGACGCTTACAAAAAATAGTCTTATAGGAGAAAATGAAGGAGATGGTCTGTATATCTAAGTTTCTTAGTTTACCAGTAATTTTTTCTTCATTTCATCTCTGCATTTCTTAGTCATTTTAAGCTACATGCGGTCCTCTTAGCTTCACAAAAATCAATTCATTTTTGCATTATATTTTCTTTAAATATTTCAAATAAATACATTTAACAAATCTTATGCAAACAAATGTGCTACGCCTAACAATTATTAAGATTTCTTCTTATTTCTTTTGGTTTTTTTTTAGTATTTACTATTTGAAATTATATTCAAAATTGTTTGATAAATATAAAAGAAACTCCCATTGTCGCAGCATTTTGTATTTGGGAAAAATATAGATATAACGATAAAATTTGTTTTCTTTTAAAGAACAGTTACACACGAGCACTAATAGTGCAAAATAGTGAGACTTTGACTACGTCAAAAGTGTAATGTTAAAATAATGACTAAGACGAAGAGTTAGTCACAAATTTGTTAAACAAGAGACGCCTAGACTGGAATGATAGAAAGCATTTAAAATATTTAAAACTGAAATCTGTTGATCCGATCAAAATGCAAGGTCGTCCAGTAATATCTACCACTGTGTCCTAGGTGGGATTAGGTTTTGTGCAACCTTGGTAGGTAATAAATGCGCAAAATTTGATCAGATCTGATCTCAGATTGAAAAATCAAATGACATATAAACGTCAAAGCTTTAGTTACTTTTATGCATTAGAATGTTCAATTTGTAACAATTACATATATGCTAGCTTTAAATTTCTTGATTTGCTTCCATATTTAGGCGATATGCACATTACAATTTCAATACAGGATATCCCCTTGTGTTCTGAGTAATCGCTTCGGGGAAGCGATTGCATATCATCAATTACAAAGTTTTCTATCCAATCGTAGTTTACTTTTATTTTGACTAGACATTTATTTTGAATATAAAAAATTGTAAGATATTTTATCTTAGTTGCTAAAGAATGTATTACGTACAGTAATTGGATGGAACTTGACAGCAGTTTCTTACTTAATATTTTCGATTTACTTTTCTTGTCATGATTTGTGACTAACTTCTATCCGAACCGTACTCTTTGTAACTAAAATACAACGACTCGATTCGACTCAGTAAATAGCAAAATAAATAGAAAGATAAAAAGGTAAAAATATTAATACTGAAGCGAATAGAAAACGAATGTATAAAATATTAACTGGAATGTGCCGTCTATGTTGTGTTTTCGTAAAATACACGTTGCCACGCAAGTACATCTTCACAATAAAAAATGATTAAAAATATTCATGACAATTGCAGTAACATCTAAAATAAGAATGAGTGAATACAACTTTGAAAATCAGATCGATACAATAAGGCAAGAAAGGTGATTTTCATTTATTTTTGCTTTCATTTTAAAAATAAATTTCTTGTCTTCCTGTAATTAGTAGTCATCATTCATCATTTTATTATTTTAGTATCTCATCGATGAGGGTTTGTGTTTGATTTGAACCTAACTCAATCAATCGAAAAATTCTTTCCGATATTGAGTTTGAGTTGTTACATTCTCGTCCGACACTTCTACTCTATGATCTCCCCAATTGATTTTAATGAATCAGGCCTCCGTCATATGCATAATCGGCTTTATTATGCATCACTAGGCGATCTTCGACGAAATAGAAGCTATCAGAGCGCGTCTCAAATGGGTTTGCTATCATTTCAGTAACTGTAAAGATTCAATATACATTTTAGTACCAATAAACATTCAATTCAGGAGATTACAAGTCAAATAAGTGGAAATAACTTACTTAGATCTGGTGGTAGGTTTGGAAATTCGTAGATGTGCTCGCATGTATTTTTTGAATAAGGAATGCAGTAGCCAAATTCAAAATCGAATGTTTTAAGTAGACGATCACGAAAGAAGTGACGTTCGATCATACGAAAACGATTAACTGGTTTAGTACCGACCGTGAACTCGACACTAAGGAAAAACACGAAAGGTTAGTTATGAACGTAAAGTCAATATAATACGTGCTGTGATCTCCTTAATTAATTATGAAAATGAAAATGTTTTATTGCAGATTGAAGAGTTATATTCGGATAAGCAAGGATGAAAATGTTCGGAAGATCATGGAAGAAAATCAAACACGTCAAGAAATACCAATATCTGTGAGGGACAAATTTTGACGATGTACGAGGTCTGATCAGGAATTTTCAAATTGCGGGCCTTCACGTTAACGTTGAGATCTCGTTCGCCGTTCATTTTTTTAGTGGGAACCATTCTAAGTAATCTCCATTTTGTTTTGTTGCTTTAACCTTCTCCAAACCGATTGTTCAGCTCTTTCAGTGAAATCTGTTTTTCGCATTCCGCATTTTTTTATAATGGATGTGAAGGAGGAACAGTGTTTTTGTGTGAAATTTTGCGTTAAATTGGGCGAGTGGTCCACGGAAACTTTTCAAATGCTGCAGGAAGCCTTTGGTGATGAAGTGATGAGTCATTCATGGTATGACGAGTGGTTTGAATCTTTCCAGGAAGGCAGAACATCAACGGAAGATGACTATCGTTCAGGAACGCCTTCAACCTCGATTAACGAATTTCAAGTGGCCAAAGTAAATGCCCTTGTGCCTTCAAGTCGTCGTTTGATGATTCAAAAGATGCAGAGGGGTGCGACATCTTATTTGGGTTATGTCAGGATATTTTGATCCAAAAATTGGAGATGAGAAGAATTGCAGCCAAGTTCATTACACAAATAACGACAGAGGACCAAAAAGCTCATCGCCTGGCGGTTTGTCAGGAGCTCTTGGAAATGGTCAATGCTAGGTGAAACTTCTTGGAAATCATCATTACATGTGACGAATATTGGGCTGTTCCCAAAACTCAAGTACCCAATGAAAGGACAGTGATTTCAGACGATAGAAGAGATCAAGCAAAAAACGTTGGAACAACTGAACAGCATCCATGAAACGGTGCTTTTTAGCTCCATGGAAGAATGGAAACACAGGTGGGAGAAGTTTATTCGCTCTCAAGGGGAGTATTTTGAAGGAGATAAACTAGAACAATTGACAACATATTGGTAATAAAGAATTATTGAGCAAATCCTGGAATTTTTTGATCAGACTTCGTACTGTGCTCCCCAGCTAATAATTTTCTGTAAACCCTCTTACAAAAATTTATAATATTGGCTATGCGGTTTTTAAAAGTACTCGGCGCTTGCCCACGAAAGAGTAGTCCGCGCACTAAATAGCAGAAGTAAGTTGCTTCTCAAATATGTGCAGCCCGCCATCAAGTAGATGGTGGGCTCTGGACAAGCTCATCCCAAAACAAAACCCTCTTACCATAATCTATCTCACTCTCTGCAGTTTCATATCCCCCAATTTAAAGGTACTCTATCCCAGACTGCGTTTTATAGAATTAGATACAATAGAGTTGCGAAAACAAGGTAAGAAAACAGGCGAAAGTATAATTTATCAAGTATATGATCCGTTTAAATGGACGAATAAAGTAGGGAGTTTTCAACGAAGTCGTAAATTAACCAAATTAGCCTCGAATTAAGACCGAAACGAGGAAGTTTTCCCAGTAGACAGAGCTGTTGCTTACAAATCATGAAAAATCGAAATATTCCTCTATATGAAGTAGGAATCCAAACATATTATAATTCCGTTAAACCAGGAAAATAGACGACGGGTGGAGGTTTGAAATCCGGTCGCCTTGCATGTTTCTGTTCGTCTTTGTACTGCCCCTCTTCCGTAAATTTATCGAAAACTGAGCTTGTGTGGATGTCCTATATTCTAAAAAGTAGGAAAGAAGAGATCTACAACAAGAATAGAGCCACAATATGGGCAGACTGATTGCAGCTGTATTCGAAGTAGGTTAATTACCTTCGATATAGCTTCAGACTACTACTGAATCCGATCTAAAATTTGACAGATCAATACCGCCCTAAAAAACCTTCAGTGAAGGGTTCGTTTTGTCTCGAAATAACAATGATATTTAACGAATACCTGGAAGCAAAATTAATACCAAAACAGAGCATGATCGTTTATTTTGTCTGAGATATGGAAGTATAAACTCTTTAAGAACAGCTACCAAACTAAAGATTCGTTGCAAGCCACGATCTTCAAACCGGCTCTGCTCTCTCAAGGCTCTACTTAAAATCAACAAGATTGACCTGAGAGATGGTTTCTGACAGGCTTCTAACTGCTAAATTTCGGACCAGTTTAAGGAGGATCACAATGCTACACAATGCCAACGGAGACATCCGATGTAGTGCAGAAGGATGCTTTTTATCAGCAAATAAACGCGCTTCAGGGGAAGCCTCCTAAAAGTGACATTGCGTGATGGGTGATCTGAATACCAACATAGGATCTGACCTTGCTCGGAGTGGGGAAGCATAGTCTTGGCGACCATAACAACTTCAACTTCCACCACTTCGTCATCGGTAGCACACTGTTCGAGCACATAATCTGTCATAAGGTCAGTTGGGTGACGCCGTACGAGCAATCATATTGACCACTTCACGACCAGCAATAGATTGAGGACTTGTCTTATGGTTGTGCGTAACAAGAAAGGCGCTAACATCGGCCTCGAAAGGGATCACCATTTGGTGGTCGCTTACTTTCGCTTGCGCGTTGTGTCCGACATTTCCCGCAGGGCTGGGGGGCTCGACAATGGGAGCGCTATCTCGCTGATTGAACGTCCGACCTACTGAGTAACCCCCCAAAAAAATGCTCTTTTCTCGAATGTTGCAAAGGTCGTCGGCCACGTCCCGAAAGGGCGTCATAAGATCTGGCTGACTGCGGAATCGTGGAAGCGAATCGATGAACGTAAGGGGTTGAAGGCTTTACTAACCGTTTCAAGTGACGTTGAGCGTGATACGTTCGAACTCCGATACCGAGCGAAATCCCGAGAAGTTCAGCAAAGAGAATTTGCTATTGCGCTGGTCAGGGAAGTGGAAGATGCCACAGAACGCAATGATTTCAGAACTGTACACTGCATCACGATGGAGCTTGCATGCGGTCGCAAATCTTTCGATGGTCCTGTGAATGACATTAACGGTCGACTTCTCATCAACGATGATGAATAACTGAAGAGGTGGGAAGAAAACTTCACCAGGGTTCTTAACCGTTCCTCCTCTTATGAGTAAATGGCTAGTCACCGTAACATGCGGATACGGACTATTCCTCCAAACAGAAGAGAAATCATTTCGGTCATCAATGCAATCAAACGGAGTAAAGTCGCTGGGCTTGGCGATTTGCCCGCAGAGTTATTTATCGCTGCGCTTGCAGTTACTGTTGATCTGCTGTTTTCACTCGTACGGAAATCTTGGGAGTCTGAGACTTTTCCCAGAGTGGTAGAGGGGGATGATCGTCTAGATCCCAAAGGAAGAAACCCGTTTTGAGTGTGACAATTGGAGGGGTATCTGCGTGCTCCTCGCCTTTGCAAAGATAATAGCTAAAAAAATTCTGGAATGCATCAAGGAACACCTCGAAAGCTTGATCGACAGAGAGCAGACTGATTTCCGCTCGGGATCCTCTTTCATTGACCACATCAATACCATACGGATCGTTTTGAAACAGTGCGCAGAATTTAGATTGCTGCACCTACTCTTCATCGACTTCAAGAAAAGTTTCGATAGCGTGAACAGGGAATGTATCTGGAGTATTTTACATAGGAGGGACATTCCGGAGAAACTGATAGCTATTATCAGAACAACATATAATGGCGCAAAATGTCATGTGCTGCACTGAGGTAAAATCTCGGAGGATTTTGAGGTCCGAAGCGGAGTCTGCCAGGGTTGCATCCTGTCATCAATATTATTTCTTCTCAATATCGGTAATGTTCTTGTATTCGATTTTTAGTGCTGATGTAACTGCAGCGGGTAGCATCACATCCACTAACGGAAATCCTGCGATACATAAACGAATCCGGGATATTCCGGGGACGGGGACGGAGAAATCGAGTACAATGGACCACTAGGTTCTGAGTGCTCAGAGGCTTTGCCTCTCTCCCACCTCAAACATACACACACACCCCAGATATCCACCGAGTGTGCCGCAATTCCAAGCAAATAGAAGATGGATTCATTAAGTCGGCAATATTGTGGTGCAATTTGGGGCCGAGAAGTGCTGTGTTCTAATGTGGTTTGGATTTTGGTGGACTTGGTTGTTGCTCGATCGAATTTGATCTGATGAAAGATGTTTCCAAACCGTTCTAAGCTGCGAGGTTGGGATAGTTAATCTCAAAAACTTTCCTGTTGAAGGTATCTAATTTAATGATTTCTTTTCAGTGAGAATCATTCTTCGGTGTTTGGGGGAGGTTCACCCGTAATTGCGAAGATGGCATGCCTTGGTGTTGGTGGTGCGCCTTATACACTGCTTTATGCAGATGATGTTTTCCTATCGCCTCATGCAACATGGTCTTAAATTGAATCTGAATAAATTGAATATTTGACGACCGATCCCCATGAAATGGGCAGAATCACTGTCAATGGCAGAGATAAGCCCGAAACTGATGCTCAATGCTATCAGCTATCCAATAGGAAACTTAGTTGTGGAATTGTTTCACGCATTAGCGTTTCACAACTGGTGTTCTTTGTAAGCGACTTATCAACGAACGTTTCAAATCTAAAATCTACCGCAGTGTCGTTCGCCCTGTCGCCCTCTATGATTTTGTGTGTTGGCCGACTAAAGACAACGAATAGCACCTTGCGGTAATGGGGTCGAAGATGCGACGTTGGACTAGTGCTTCAGTTTGGCAAACATTCAAAATCTTGTAAGAAATTGTAAAGCCGATAGTTAATCCTTGCATTGAGTGTTTTGCAAAAACTTTGATTAGGGATATTGGTCTGAAATGGCGGATGTCCGTGAAATTTTCGTTTCTTTTTGGGGACTACACGGATGATTCTCCACTCAGGTGTTACCGATTTCTGCATCCATAAAAAATTGAAATTGCACGCTCTGGCAGCAGGGTCAGTTAATTCACTTTTCGTAGTTTGACAGATTTTATTTAAAAATAGTCGTTCATTTTGTTTGTTCGGCTATTGATGCAATGCTGTGTCGCACCGATTCAGCTTACGGTGACTCCCGACAACAACAGAATGGCTTTTGCCTATGATGCCAACGTTTTCGATATTTATGTGCTTCGTACAAATGTTTATCTTAAAAGACGCAGTGACGAATGGAGATTGGGTGGATCTATTACAGCCGTAAAAAAAGAAAGATACAACAAAGGCACGAGTTGTGTGACTGTGGTGTGTGGTTATATTAGTGAAAAAATTGAGTGGTTATTTTAGTGTAAACAGAATAGCAAAAAAAGAAAAACGGCGGGGTTAGGTTAGATATAGAAGATGAAAGGAAGAACGAAGCTAGAGTCTGATTGCAGCGTATTTTATAGAACTGGCCAGGTTTATCCAGAAGGATCTATCATCTGAGGTGAGGAGACCACGGTAATCCAACTGAGGTTGGTCTTATGCCGATAGAACTTTTTGCATTGAAAGGTAATGTGATAATTCGTCTCATCCGCAACGCAGCTATCACAGACTGGCGAGGGAACCACGCCGATCTTGACCAAGAGGGCTTTCAATAAGGAAAATTTGAGTCTATTCTGTTTAGGGTCTTGACGTCACCCGGCAAACCATGGCTTGATGGGAATGTTAGGGCAGACACGAGAAAAAAACAGACCTTTATCTAAGAAAGTGAGTTCTAAATCCTCGAACGAATGGTGTTACGTGTTAGTTGCCAGACTCAGAAAAAGCATAAGGAGGGCGAGTCAGGGTGCCGGTCGTTCTTGCTTGTTTGGCAGTATCATCCACCATTTCGTTGTAAGAATTCCCGCTATGCCCAAGCGCCCAGAGATTGCGCAATTTTCCTCATTTCATGGTGGCCACAAGCAGCCAGGTAATTGACTGAGGTTTTGTTAATGAGGGCTTTAGTGGCTCGAAGGGAGTGGGTGATGATATTCAAAAGCCAACAAAATGTTCGTCCTTCTGACAGGTCAGTCATAACGTGCACACGATCAATTTGGCGGCATTCTGCCTAATACGAGATTGATCGTGTAGCCGGGTTAATAACTGTTAAATGAAATAGTTAAGATTTGCTATTGCTTTTCGCTAGTATAATATATTATCCTTGCATATACCGATATTTCGGGAACTATTTGCTCCCTTCATTATTATTTCAAATAATTTAATGGCTGGAAAACCGCAAGATTATACTTAGAACTTTTAAATGTTCATATTTATTTCAACTTCTCTTCGGCCTAAATGAGTGATTATTTTGGAAAAAAATACAACTGAACTCCCACCTGGAATGTCTAGGAAGATGGAAACCTGCCAAGTAATCATTGTTTACTTACGTCGCTCCAACAGTTTTCAGCTTCAAAAATTGTGGGGTGAATTGATATCGCACGTAGCGTCCCGCGTTCGGATCAGTTGGTTCGTCCAGGGTGAGCTCTTCCGTTGCCAGAGTCGCTTCCTCCACCGAATTTTCCGGATACTGTTCACTCGGCGGCTTGGCAATCTCAAATAGTACGGCGCCACTTTCTAGGTCACGAATTTTGAATCGGGTAAAATCAATATCATAAATATTCGCGTCCGGCGTGCATAAGTAATCATCTGTGATTTTATTGAGTCGCAGAACATCGTCTGGCGTTATGATGCATTCGGGCGATGCAGACGTGTCCAACGGTCCCTGGCCGGATTGTATTGGATTTATTTTCTTCCCGATTACACTCATTTTCCTTTCGTATAATTTTTTTTAAACCGATTCTAGCTGAAAAAGGACCTCACAATTGACACTGGGTGACGGGGGTAATCGATTCTTTGAGTGGCTCACTTGTAGCTAGCCATACACAGTTGTAATCCGAGTTGTATTCACGATTCCATTAGAATTGGAAAATTCGTTTTTTGTTTTCAGGAAGGAAAGCAGATTGCACTGAATATGCTACCTGTGGTTGAAAGGAAAAAGGACGTCCTTAGGCAGGAAAAATCCACCTCCCCTCACAGTTCCGATGACAAGACAAATGTCAAAGGACAAAAAGAATTTTCAGTTTCTGTTTGTTTTGTATAGTAAGTAGGGTTGGGTAAAGAACTTATTCAAGTAATTCCTCACAAGGGGAGAGATTTCGACTGAATGATTTTATGTTTGCGAAAAATAAATTTAGAACGTAAGCATTCCCACCTTGTACAAGTAATAATATTATAAATCATGATTTCATTGAATTTCAGACAGAAAGCAATGTCGTATCCTTGAATGAAATCGTAAACAGTATTGCCATACGCACGACAGAAAAGCCATCAAAATGTCTCCACGGTCAAAAATGAAATCGTCGCGGCCATATTGTGCGGCAATCATCGGCGTGTTTCGTTTGACTGGAATCAACTCCTGCGAATAATTGAAATTGGCTCGCCATTCGTACGATTGCACCTTGAAAAGGAGCACGGAAAGGCTTCACAGGTTGTTGGCTACCTCACCGCCCGATCGATTTCTAACCGCTCGCCAGAATACCAACGAAATCCGACAAACGGCAAAGTTCTCAGCACGCGCCGCACATCGTCGTTTCTAGTTCTCGTACGCAGGTAAGATGTAATCCAACATCCAAAAGCAAACAGAAAAGTCTCGAGCAGTAATTTCAGTACGAAAGTATTCAAACTAAATCAACTTTCCTCCACTGTATTTAATCAACCAAAGTTTTTTGATTATTAGTTTGAGAGAGAATGAAAAGTCAGTCGAGATCGCAAAAGTGCCTTAAGTAAAGTCTTTTTAGTTCTGTGTCCGAAAAGTTGAGAAGACTCGTCGCCGCCGTTCAAAGCGTAAAATGAAAACAAGTGCGGAAATGGACTCGAAGTTGTAAACGCCGCGAAAGTTCGCATTATGAATTCTTAATAGCCAAATGCAAATTTGATTTTTTTTTCTGTTCAACACTTCATTTCCTATCTCGAAAGAAAATGAAGTCCTAAAGAGAAAAGTCAGTGAAAATAATCAGTTCAGAGTTTCTTTTTGTTGTAAAAAGTATGCGACAAAGTCAAGCAAGTAGTTTTGTTCATTTTACCGTTGGTTCGTTTGTTGGCAGTAAACAGAACGTTCAAGTAACTAAATTCCAAACAATTTTGGACTAAAAAATTGAAAAAATTCTAATCCGGTGGAAACGCATCTTCAGTGATTGATTTGATAGTGCCCAAGATGAAGGTAAGGATCATCGGACATTTGACGGGAGTTACTCACGTCAAAATAGCAAATACATAAAATGAACAAGAGAATAACAAGTTAAGAACAAGTTTAAGGAAGGAAGAGCTGCAAATGAGTTTTAGCCAATGTTTTTTCACAGTAGATTCTCCAAGTCTGAGGCGAATGTGATCGGGAGGTGGCCCGCAATGGCTCCCGGTGGTCGGCGTCCGATAGCGTGTGCTTAATTGGTTCTTAGAGCATTGAATACTTGAATGGAACGATCGTGATACCGTGGCAAATCCATTGTTATTTGTAGTTTTAAAGTGGTTTATAGGCGCGGAGGAATATTCAGTGAATTGGACATAAATGGATTCCTCCAAGCCTAGCATAGTTTCTAAATGCATCTTAATATTTCCACACCTAGAATTCTTTAGATTGAGTCATAAGTTTCTTCCATTTCTAGTTTCACTATCGAAAAAAACATAACCTGTACCGAGTGGGTGAGGACGTCCGCGTTAATTGCTTTATTCCACTTTTCGCTCATTGAAAGGAGTGTATCGCGTAGAATTTTGTGGTTATCATCCTTATGAATCCGCTCAACCTAGATCACATTGCAGAGCATCTTGGTGTAAACACCTCCAGAATGGGCTTTGTCCTACCCCTTTGTTTCTCATTTGGAAGGTCTTGGTGTCAGTTTCAGTTCGCAATCATCTAATTCTGCAACGAAAACTGTGGATGACCTAGATGTCTAGTGTTAATATTCAGACTGCAAATCATAATGTTCGCTGGCAAGCAATTGTAGTTGTCGTGCGTGGAACTATCCTCTTCAAGGATGTCCTTTCATCGGTGGTGGTCCTCACCTTGACGTTCACGTCGCTTCGATTGCAATTGCTGCTTTCTAAGAATCATCTGGGAATTTTCGGAAACAAGACAAGCCTCAAGTGAAAGGCAGTTACGTCTCGATAAGGACTACCAGCCAAGTCCGCTTCTATTGTAAAAGTAGATTTATTTTACCGTCGTAGAAAAAAGACTAAATATTTGGAACCCATTGCACATCCAACGTAGTACCAAAAGGACCTTCTTTCGGTGTATTTCCGATTTTTACGATAGTCGTTGGGGCTTAGGTTGACAACATAGGAATGGCGAGCAAAGCGTCGAAAACAAAGGGTGACATATAACACTGCGCATAGTCGCGTGATGATCGTCTTTTGATTATTTTCAACGCGTTGCTCGCTGTTTCACTGTGTTCAGCCTTAGTTAGTGCTTTTAAACTTTGTGGTTATCGGAGCAAATGCATTTCTTATTTTTCTGTAATGATGCAGCCCTCAAATCAGAAAAGAAATTGATTTATGTGAATCAATTGGATATTCCAACTATTTACGAAACTTTCCCGGAGGTTTGCGCCCTCCTACTTTGTTTTAAATCAGCATCAAATCTAGCGACACTCCTGTTGCTAATTTGTGAGCTACAGTTCGGTTTCGAGGTATTGCTGTGAGTAATCACCCGATGTGCTTTTGTTGTAATTTTTTTTTAATGAAAAACTTTGATTCTGCTTGTGAAATTTGTTTATTTAATTTAGAATTTATTCCATCAAATCTAGAAAATGATATCAGCCAAGTGGCCGCCGCCACATCAGTTCTGGCCACCATACTGACCGGTTTTTGGCATTTTTCATTACACTTGCCAGAACTCTGGGCGACAAGTTCTCGCATTCCTGGTGAATATTCTCTTTAAGGGATAGATAGGCTAAGGTGAATAGATGACTTCGAAAAACCCCATAAAAAGAAGTCTGGAACGCTTAAATCGGGTGACCAGGACGGCCAAGTCAAATCACCAAAAGGAGACTTGAAGCGACCCGGAAGTGCTTCCTTCGGAATATACGTTATGGTTCGAGCAGTGTACGCCTTTCCACCGCTCTGTTAAAACCTCATGTTCTCCATTCCCAATTCATCCAATTGAGGAAGAAAAAAATTGGTAATCATGGCTCTGTTGCGTGCGCCCTCCACAGTCGTCCTTTGGCCCACGGCGTTCTCAAAGAAAAAATGGCCCGATGACGTCTCAAGCGTAAGCAGCGCACCATGTAGTAATTTTAAGCGGTCGATGCACCAGAAAGGATTATTATGTTGTGCTAAGATGGAAATGAGCCTCTTCGTTGAGATTCAAAATGGCTTGGGCGTAGGTTAGACGTGTTTGGCGGTTAACAGCTAACAACTGATGCACTGTCTGCACTTTGTAAGGGAGGATCTTCAAATCTTCCACCTAAATTCTGCGTAGGGACCGTCGGCTAATGCTCAATTGTGTGGCACATCGTCTGATCGTTGTTCCAGGTTCGTTTTCGAAATATTGGGCAACAGCAGCAATATTCTCAGCAGAACCGCTGCTTCCGGGCGGCTAGTCTTGCGAACATCTCGCATTGTCCCAGTCTCTTCAAGGCGAGTGGTCAAACGCCGTAGTGTTTGTCCAGTTGGTGTCGGACGGCCAGGAAATCTGCGACGAAATTCATGCAGTGTCAAAACAGTATCGTTGAATTGTTTGCGCAAAAAATGGAAACAAGTATTCTGCGTTCTTGCGGAGTAAACCAATTCATGGTTTGTTGATTTCTATTCTGCCTTTGTTTATTTCGCAAATGACAAAACCGAATTGACCATTTCTTCTTCTTCTTTTTCTTCAGCCTTTTTGTCCCGTTCACAAGCGGGATCTTTTCGTCGTGATCGGTTTCACCATTTGGCTCTATCAAATACCTGATCTGGTGCAATCTCGAGGCTTTTAAATCCCCATCCAGCATATCAAGCCACTGTTGTTTCGCCCTACCTTTTGGTTGTTTACCACCAACTTCGATGTTCAGACCAATCTTGGCAAGTGAATTCTCGTTAGCGCAAATCACGTGAACATACCATTGAAGATGCCTCTCTCGCAATTTTTCCACGATTAGTGCAACCCCATAACGATCGCGGATATCCTCATTTCGAATGTGATCAAAAAGTGTCTCGCCACCACTCCAACGCAAGATCTTTGTCTCCATTACCGCAAGACGTCGTTCATTGTCTTTTATAGTTGGCCAACACTCAGAACCATAGAGAGTGACAGGACGGACGACATTGCGATAAAATTTCGATTTGAGACGTTCGTTGATATGTTGATTATAAAGAACACCAGTTCACTTCATCCAGGTTGCGTTAATGCGTGAAGCAACTTCATAACGCAGTTCTTTATTGGCTGATAGCGTTGCCCGGGGTATTTAAATCGCTCATTTTTGGGCAGATCACTGCCGCTGACAGTGATTGTGCCTGTTTCATGGGGATCGGTCGTGAAAAATTCAGTTTTGTTTTTATTCAATCTGAGACCGTGTTGCATGAGGCGATCATTCCATTTTTGGACAAGTTGTTCGAGATCATTTTTGCTATTAAATGCAAGGAAAACATCATCTGTATAAAGCAGTGTATAGGGCGCTGGATGTCCCGTGTGTGACGCTGTCCATAACTAGAACAAAGAGGAGTGGTGAGAGGATACTTCCTTGATGAACACCAATAGAGACACGAAGCGATTTTGATACACCCGCCATACTTGGAACTTTACTTTTCGGAACGTGGTAGAGCAATTGAACCCAGCGCACGAGTTCTTCTGGCACTAAGTTTTGTCGTAAAGCATACCAGATGAATTCGTGTGGCACACGGTCAAACGCTGTTTCTAGATCTATGAGTAACCGTGCAGCGTGTATTGCGTCAGTAGTTCCGCAGTTTTTGACAAATCCAGCTTGATTCACGGTTATTTCAACGATTTCGCGAATACGGTTGTCAAAAATGCGCTCAAAAATTTTCATGGTATGGGAAAGTAACCGGATTGGACGGTAATTTGAACATTCTGCTGGACTTCCTTTCTTTTTCCATATTGGGACAGTGGTATTTTTTTGCCAGTCAGATGGTGCTCTTCCTTCCTGAATTACCCGATTAAAGAATTCACTGAGCCACAGTATTGTCTCCCAGCAATTATGATATAGTCGTGAGCAGGCACGTGACAATTCTTTTCATCGAGAAATTGCCAGAAGGCATCTTTTTCGGCATCAGGTCGGCCTGTCTGTGGTGTGTACGCGATGAAGAAGTGAATAGTGCGATCAGCTGATATAATGGTGAGCTTCATCAGCCGATCATCAAATCGTTCGACTTTTTTAATGGCATCACGGAAACCTCCTGAGATGGCAATGCCAACACCATATTGAGTGTGTGGGTTACCAAAATAGAGAAGTTTATAGCCATTTTTACCGCGTTCGCGTTCAATGTCGCAGCTTTTGGGACCAGACCATTGGTTTTCTTTCAGAGCGCAGATATCAATGCGCGTTTTCCGAAGGGCTCTTGCGAGTTGCTCGGTCTTTCCAGTTAGGGTACCAACATTTAGCGTGGTTTTATTCGTTTTGTTCGGACTTACCTGCTTACGTCCTGACACCGTCCATGCGGCAACAACCCTTGCCCAATTCTCGACCAGACCGGGGCCTGTCTTGCTGCTCCGACTGAGGTGCAGCATTTCTCCGAGGCTTGTGACTCAATCCGATCATAATGATATAAACGACATTGTATGCATTTTCTTGGTCGGCCTGTCGCGGGACTTGTCGCCGACTGAGTAGGATTTACCATAGTGGAATAACTCCAACTATACTCTATTTATCTCTTTCCCTACAAAAGCTAGATTAGATGTATTCTTTCAGCACCTTCAGAGCCTTTAACGATGGACATTGTTCCTCAAAACATTGGCACATGGAAAATTACTTTTGGCGCTCATTCGAAGGCTCGAATTCTCTAATTTACCTTCCGGCAATACAATCATTTTGCGAATGAATGTTCAGTTTGGAGATTTTTCTTTTCACAGAAAATAATGTTCGAAAATTGGGTATCTGTATTGTGTCATGTCATACTAGAATAGCCTAGTCGTTCAAGCTCAGGTAGTGGTAGGGGACCAGTGAGAGGTCCGCACACTAAACATCATTGAGAGTTTGTTGAGAATTCGTAAGAAACAGCACCTGAGTATCGTTTGCATTCACACTGTTTTTAGTGCAGAGGTGAGGCAATATTTGACAAATTGCCTCTGTCAATAATGAAATTATTTTTGTTCTTTTCCAGTAAACGTTTTTTCTTTTCATTTTTCCGGTGTTTTCCTCGGTTGATGATATTGAAGGTTACCTAGAACGATGACTATCTTGAAGTGGTTTGAATGTCTCGAAAACTAAGGTTTTTGACGGAACTAAATATCTGCTATAATTAAACCGATTGTCAGATGAGTACAGTTCCACCTGATTTGAAAATATTTTATTTAAATCATTAGAAATCTTGCAATCACAAGTTCTTTTTAAGGATAATAATACTTCAACCTTCTATTGAAGCCAACAGCCATTGCAATTAGCTCTAGGGCGACCTATTCGTCGGCGCAATGGGAATTGAATCTCTTTTCAATATTTGCCACTTTCGTCTTCTGTTCTCCATTTGTTATATGTCTCAAGCTTGGAGGTTTCGGGTAACACTAGCGGTCATTTTCCATGTGCTGCTCGTATACAGCATATTGATGTTATTTTTAAGATAGTTACGTTTTCATATGTTGAACAATATCACGAAAATGGATTTAGCGCTGTTAATGTAACACATCACTCAATAAGTCTCCGATTTAACTAAGAAAAACAATTTCTTATTAGAAATTTGACTTTATTGATCGACATATTCTACTTCAAGAGTGATATATTGTGTCCATCGTTTTTCTAACTTTCGATATTTTTTTGGTAAAAGAATTTGTCTGCTCACGAAATAGACTTCAGTTCGGCAATCGCTTTTTCATTTGCGTATAATTTCTTTCTTTGTTTCATCTTTTTGAGGTCCGCAAAGCCAGTAATCTTTGGATCTGTACTCTTCAGGCGGGCGGCGAAGCAACTTCAAGTGTAGTTCATTAATTTTCATCATTGTTTTGATCGACTTATGACACGGCCCATTGTTCTGGTAAAATCGTACTTTTTTCTTTTGCATACGTGGCCATTTTTTCTTTATTTCTTTCCTCAATCGATCAAATAATGCCATATAATACTCGGTATTGATAGTTTTACCAAAATACGGATGCCATAAGCTTGCGCGCCGACTGTTGCATTTTTCGTCGGTTTGTATGGCTTTCACTGGCTGCTGTCCACTAAACTGGCGATCTTTTTGATTCAGTTATGTAGTGATGAATCCATGTTTCATTCATGGTCCCATACCGACATGAAAAACCCTTTTTATTTTGTTTGAATAAATCTAAATAGTGCCTCTCTATCGGTGACGCGTTGTTGCTTTAGATGCGCTGTTAATAAATGCGGCACCCTCTTCGAAAGCAACCCACGCTTGCGCAAATTTTCGTGTAAAATGCACTACCTTCTGATATCTTTAAGTTGTTTGCTAGTTCACGCGAATTCACTTTTCGGTCTTCCGAAACGATTTTGTGGAATTCATGAACAATATATTAGGTTATTGCAAATGATATGGCCGTTTTGGTACTAAAATTTGAAACGTTACAAAACGTTACAAAAATTTATTTATTTAATCACAATAGGTGCCAGTCGATTCAAAACATTTCTCCCAGCGAGATTCAAGAGCATATATGCTAGTTTCGTAGAAGTCCAACTGTCGAGTGTTGACAAATTCGTCGAAGGCAATTTTGACAGCCTCTTCGTTCCTAAATTGTTTTTTCGCCAAAAAATGATCCAAATGCTTAGAAAAGTGGTAGTCGTTTGGCGAAAGGTTCGGTGAATATGGTGGATGAGGCAGAGTCTCATACTGCAATTCGTTCAACTTTTGAACCGTTGTTCTGGATACATGAGGTCATGCATTGCACCATCTCTGTTGACCAATCTCGGCCGTTGAATACTCAATTTTTGGTGCATTTCCTCCAGTTGGGCGCAGTATTTCTATGCATTTATCGTTTCTCCAGGTGCTAAAAAAGAACAGTGGATAGCTCCAGCTGTAGACCACCAGTCAGCATTACCTTCTTCGGATGGAGGCTCGGTTTCGGCATATGCTTCGGTGGCTCATCAGCATCTAGCCATTGTGTTGATCGGCGACGATTGTCGTATAATATCCACTTTTCATCGCATGCCACTATTTTGTGCAAAAAGGGATTGCTTCTGTTGCGAGTGAGTAAAGAACTGAAAATTTCCATTCGAAGCGTCATATTTTGCTCCGTAAGGGCATGTGGAAGCCATTTGTCGAGCTTTTTCACCTTTCCAAGTTGTTGCAAATGCCGGGAAACTGTCGAATAGTATACACCCAGTTTCTCTGGAATGTCTCTCACAGACTGAGGTGTGTCGGATTCGACAAGCAAACGAAGCTTGTCGTTGACAATCGATGGTCCTGGATGTCCACGTGGCTCACTTTGAAGGTTTACGTCGTCTGACCGGAATTTTTCAAACCACCGCCGTGTGGTTGGTTCGCTGACCGTATCAGCTCCAAATGCGCTGTTAATGTTCTTGGTCGCCTCCGCTGCTTTATGACCGAGTTTGAACTCATACAGAAAAAGTATACGTTCTTGGCACCGACACCAACAGCGCCATCTGGTGGTGGTTTGATACAGCGAAATCGTAACTAACTTCACTTGATTGTCAAATCGACCATTTCATATGCAACAACCTAATAGAATGCATTTCGAGCATGCATCCTGGAAAATACAAACATGCTGGGTAGTTATTACATGCGATGGCGTACTTTTCGTGTATGCGGACATCTCCAATTAGAAACGTACAAATTACCCATACCGTCTCTCTTATCATTTATTAGCTCCGTCTATCCGAATCCCATAAAGTTGGACAGATCTCTCTCTCAAGCTCCACTTCTTTATCCATCAATCGTAGCGCCATGCTGAATTGATACTCAGTGAATACTCATTCAATTTGTGGAAGATTCACTATTTACACGGGCGGTAGTACCCGCTGCATGGTTCATTTTCAAAATCACCACCATTTCCTAACGCTTTGGCGTTCTCATGCCTTCGAGTTTTTCCCACCTAAATATTTTGTATTACAAACATCTTATAGCTCTTACAATTAGCCGTATTATCAATGAAATCAATCGAAATATTAATTCCTTCTCAAGGTTTTATTTTTCTAACACTTATTTGCGTAGCAACATTTGCCACTTTGGAAAATAGTCTGCAATTAAATTTTCAAAGTAATTGCTGATCGGAATGAAGTAAAAAGGAGATAAGGCTTCGAAGCCTTTTTTAACTTTGAGTAATTAATCAATATGTCTCAATAGTCGTCTACGGTGTGCATCAAATCAATTGATGCCCTCGTTTTTCTAGATATTTCACCTCCTTCCTTTGTTTTCGTTGCCATCTCCAAAGAAAAAAGTCGGTGGGCAAACATTAATCTAAAAATTTGACTTTTGGTTTAGATTATTAAGTATCTCCTCTTGTTTCTCATCAACGGTTTAGTAGTCGGCAGAAAATTCTCCTCGAAAGCTATTAAGGTTTGAATATGATTTCAAGAATAAATCATAAGTTCGGAAAGTGTGACGGTACTAAACTTTGTGTATTTGATGCTCTGCTTCCTCTCTTCATCGTTTTGCAATGACATCGTTTTTTCCTATAATAGAAAACAAATATTTTCATATTTTTCATATTTTTTTCCATATATCTCCACTCTAGGATTCCTTTTAAAGTGAATTGCACAGTTTCGAAAACATACAATCAATACAAAGTGTTAATATCATTCCTTAAAATTTTTTAGCGTGCCGCGGGTGATTATTGTAGGCATTTGAATCACCTACTGCAGCCATGGAATCCGATGAGTCGAGACCGGGCTCATCGGCATCGTATTCATCAGATTCGTCCGATAATTCGGATAATTCACGGCAATCAAGTCCAGCCCGTCAGCCGTCCTCACCTGGACAGAAGTCGGCTCAAAGTTCCCGCGAAGGATCTTCATCGAGAAAGTCTCGGTCGCGTACACGATCTCATACAAAGTCCCCATCACAATCGAAATCAGCATCAAGATCTAAATCTCGCTCAAGCTCATCATCAAGCGAAAATAATGAAGAGCCGGTGAATGCGGCAGAATCAGTTGAAAATGATGAAAACAACACGGAGCTGAACCGAAATGATCGAGAAGGTTCAGCAATTTCTTCCCGCAGTAGTAGTAATGCGAGTAGTAGAAGTAATCGGGCTGCAAGTGAAGGAAATGTCTCTCGAAATCAAAGTATATCCCCAGTGAGAAAATCTAGAAGCTCACGGAATAGCAGTGCATCGAGTGCTGCGTCGAGAAATTCAAACATGAATGGGGACGATGATGAAAATAAAGAGTCGGCGCTGAATATGAGCCACGAAGATCTCAGCGACGTCAGTGATATGGACAGTGAGAGAAATGAGAAACGCAACAACAGTCGGCACAATGATCATGGTTCTGATGAGGAAGATGAAGCAGCTCCGGAAGCTAAAGAGAACGGTGAATCAGATCACGAGGATGAAGTGGATCATACATCAGCTGCCAACGATGACAAGGATAAAGAGGAAGAGACAATCATAACTGATTTGAGGCAGAAACTTGATCAGAAGAAAAATCAACTGAAGGCAATGGAAAGTAAGGAAAAGAATGGAGAAGCGAACAACAAAACAAATGGTTCAGTATCCGAAGAACTCGATGATCTGGTGAAAAAACATGATGAAGATGCTCTGGACTTCGAAGCTGAAGAGGGCGAGTGTCAAGAGATGACAAAAGAAGAGGAAAAAGCAGAAAAGGAAGCGCAGGAGAAAGAGAAGAAAGAAAAGGATGGCGAGCTTGAAGAAGGCGAGGAGTTAGAAGAGGGTGAAGTCAGCGACGAGGAGGAAAAACGCCCTGAAGAAACCGAACCGAAACCAGTATGTAGATTCTATACACGTGGTCAATGCACATGGGGAATGAGCTGTCGCTTTCTACATCCCGGCGTGACCGACAAAGGCAACTACACTATGTTCGATATGGTGCGGCCGGTGCCTGTGCCACATGGTGGAGGATTCCCAGCGGCCCACCCTTACCATGACTATAGAAATGAAAGACCCCCACTGCATCACCGCCCACCCATACATCATCATCCAGCGTACGCAGCGGCTCATCACGAAGCACGCGTAATTCCCCCGGCAGTGGTGGCAGATCAACCTGTCCCAATGGTTGAAAGTGCATGGGAACGTGGTTTGCGCACAGCAAAAGAAATGATGCGAAAAGCAAACAAACGAAAGGAACAAGACATGGATTTCGAAGATAAAAAAATGAATTTGTCATTATCGCAGGATGAATTGGAGAAGGACAACTATTATATACGCGATCGAGCTTCGCCGCCAGAAGTATGTTTAATGAGTAGTTGCGAGAGATTTGGATTATTGATTTGATTTATTTTCTAGGTTTCTCCGTCTTATGGACGTCATCCTATAGCTGTGGCTGCAGCACACTTCGAACCGGACATGTACAGTCCGCCGGGTCGAGGACGTGGCCCACCGATGATGTACGATGAAGATCCATATGGACGAACCGTACGTTATCGCGAATTGCCCCCTCACCGTATGCCGCAATATGAAGACGATCGTCGTGTGCGTCCAGCTCGTGAAGTTATCGTTCAAAGAGCAGAACCAATCGGCCGCGGGGACGAATGGAATGACCCGTGGATGCGGTCCAAGTCGCCTGGTCGTGGATTCGGTTCTGAAGGGCGAGATCGTTCTGAGAAACGTGTGAGGCGCGACCGTCGTAGCTATAGTAGTGATTCTTCATATTCAAGTTCGAGCACATCACGTTCCGGATCTAGTTCAGAATCTAGTCGATCTCCATCACCTGAGACCAGACGTAAGAGGTATAACAGCACTCACAGTTCCACACATAAATCACCAACACGTCGTCATGTGAAGAGTGTGAGATCGCGCAGTCCGAGATTGCGAAGATCACCGAGTAAGTATTTGATTTTAAGTAGTTTTCAGCACTTTATCAATGCATTACTAACAAATTCATTGCATTGTAAATTCCAAGCTGCTCATGTTGCGATGAATGAATTCAAGGAACACAAAGTGAAAAAGAATGTTGAAATAGGTATTCCATACGGTTCGAATAATTGTTTTTTCATTGATTTCTCGTTTAATAATTCCCATGAATCCACAAGACAAAGAATATCAAGATAAGATTCAAATGCCCCCGCCCCCCAATGTTCCAATGATAGTACAGCGGAACAAGAAAATTCCCACTCCTGCCATCAACACCAATTGTTTTACAATTCCCACAATTTCAGAAATCAAGTCGAAAGAGTCGAATGCATCTAATAGTATTTTGAATTACTCCCATTGGCAAGACATGTATTTATCAAATTTACTTATCCAAGGTATTCGACGTTCACCGGGGAAGAAACGTGGACGTATGTCATCATCGCCTGTATCAGAAAAACGACTGGCTTTGAGTCCAGTATCAAAACGAAAGAAGATGTCACCCATATCACGAAAGGCTTCTGTTGACAAATCGAGGAAACATCGTCGAGGAGCATCTAGTTCATCTGGTTCAGGTTGGTTTGCTTTTTCGATAAACGGTTTGGACGATATTGACTGTTAATTGTATTGTTCCTCAATAGAATCATCAGATTCAAGCGGTTCTGAGTCGGAGTCATCATATTCATCCAGTTCTGATAGTTCATCGCGTGGTAATACACCAGTGAAAAGAGCTGGGCGAACAGAAAAGATGGGTACTGAAAGGAAAGTTGTGAAGAAAGGTAAGTCTTTTTTAACGTAATTACAATTGTTGAAGTCTTCACATGGAAGTCACAAAAATATTTCTTTAAAGTTATTTAGCTGCCTCACCAGAAAGAGGACGCTTCTTTCAATCAACTCCGCTCACCAAGTGCATTTGGGTGTATAAGATGCGGGGGAGGCAAAGTCCATTGTTTATGCATCGCATGATTTCCGTTCGTGGATGTGATGCTATCCGCTGCAGTTGTACCACATCAGCATCAAAAATTTGATGACTTGTGCGTCCATAGGCGGATCACTCATATAGAAAGTTTTCCGTGGATTCCACGTCCTCATTACAGGATGAACATATGTCCATCTAGTGAATTATGGCCTGTCAGAATGCCCACAATACTTCTGCAAGTCTTCCTGCTTTTCGACAGGATAAACTTTGCGGTATGTTGGTTTGGTTCTGACAGGAAAAATTTGGTGTGTTTAGCAGCCATAAGGCTCTGCCATCTGTCAATATGGGAAGCTTGTTCTCAGTTTTTGAAAGCTGCTTTAGACAATGCCGCTTACATACCTATTGCTGGTTCCGCTCCGGGCATGGAGGAAATTGAAACTTCTTTTGCTAAATGACCGGGTACTCAGAGCAGTTTCACCTTATTGAATCTACAAAAAGAGTTCGATCGGTTTCTACATTCCTGATTGATTTTTGAAGTGATCAAAAGACTCAATGCCGCTGCCGCTACCAATTGCGATGCGCCTGCCCTTCAACCCCTCGTCAATCATCCAGATTGTTCTCCCTTTTTAAGGTTTTGTGTAAACACAAAGCCTTATTAAAATCGGTTTACTGTCTGTCTGTCTGTCTGTCTGTCCGTCACATGCATTTTTCTCGGAGACGGTTATAGCGATTGACACCAAATTTGGTAGAAAGGTAGGAACTGTGAACGCTCACGCATACAGTGAATTACATCCTTTTACGTCGAATTTAAGGGGGGGTCCCCATACATGCAAAAGGGGAGTGTAAAATTTTTTTTTATCAAATATAGTCATGTGGGGTATCAAATTAAAGGTTTCGATTAGTACTTTTCAAAGCCGATTTTAGTTTTAACATTCGTTGGAAGGGTGGGGAGCGCGGGGGGTTGAAAGTGATCACTTCTTTAAGGGGGCCATTCTCAGAAACTACCAAACCGAAAAATCTGAAAAAAATCAGTAGGCTGCCACTATATAGTGCCTGGGCTCCGAAATACCTTCCATGCCGATATCTGTTTAAATAAAGTTAATAATAGTATATTACTACAATTTTTTGTAATTGGCTAGATACCTTCCTTAAGTTTATCGTAGTACCATGAAATTTTGCAGTAGGCTATAATATAGAGCATGATCTTACCAAGTTTGGTGGAAATCGCACTATTACTAACAAAGTTATAATACCTCAAATTTGTTGCTTCTTTGAAAATTCAAGACTATGAATGTCAATATCACCCGAAAGTGGATACTCTCACATAACATATGGATATATTACGTGCTACGTACTAAGAAATACACAAAACCTTTCGTACCTGAAGCGTCCAGCTTCCGGTTTCCCGACTTGTTTTATGTGTGGAGGTGAACATCTTAAAAAGATGCTGCTGCGTCAGGTTGTAGCAGTGTGTGGGATTCTCACCCACTAAAATTAACCCCCGGAGAAGTGCCCCGCTCATATCTCCGCGGGACCACCGTGAAGTATTACTTCGCGAGTAGGACTTTGGTTTATAGCAGCATGACTATGTCACGCGTCCGTCGTGCTTTCCGGGCTCGATTTAGTTCCTGCAGCTTTTCTCGTATCGTACTTGCGGCTGCGTTTATCGCAGCATTTCCTCCACGAAATTGTGGGGTCCGACAATTACGTAGAAGGCATTGTTTAAAACCTTCTTTCAATCGCGAATTTCAGGGCAATGGGTCCCCGGACAGTTCGGGGACTCATCCAATCCGAAGCGATTCAAGTATTCTTTGTATCCGCCGTGTCCCGTAAGGAATTGTGTTAGGTGGAAATTCAACTCTTATCCCCGCGATGACATGCACAGCGTCATCTAATACTGTCCTATATGCAGTGCACAACCTCAGCGCGATTGGCCGGTATGCCGAACTTACCCTTCCTTGGTTCACTGTGTTATCCAGTGCGCACGCCTAGACAGAAGCCGCGTATAGAAGATAGATTTCACCGATAAGCAGCCGGTGACTAGGTCTTAGCCCTCCAATATTAGGCATTCTTACAAGTTCGTAGTACTGATGAACAGAACAAGTGGTTCCGGAAATATTGGTGTTTGCAAGACTGTTCCTCATCAACACCCTCTTCCATTCATCCATGATTTCACACATTACTTGATAAACTATCGTATTTTCTCGACCTTGGATCTAGCCAAAGGGTACCACCAAATCTTTGTAGTGAACTTCTCTTCTAAACAAAAGACTCTCGCGTGATTGTGTGGTCCGTAGAGATTTCCAGGCAATTGAGGCTGTGAAACAACACCTGGTTGACGCTGCACTTTTGGCATTTTGTCAGTCAGATGCCCCAGATACAGCGGTAGGGGTTGCTCTTCACCAGCGGGTGAATCAAACCTGGCAATTGTTGAGATTCTTCTCCAAACAGTTGGACCCAGCTTGACGGAACTACAGTGCCTACGATGCTGAGTTACTCGCGGCGTACCTCGCTATTACTTCCGTATCTCCATTGAGGGCAAGCCGTTTACAGTGTTCGCGGACCACAAACACCTTAAGTTCACTCTCAAACAACAGCCCGACAAAGCATCCCCTCGCCAATTGAGCTACATCAGCCAGTTCATTTCATATTTAACACATGTCTGACAAGGACAACATGGTTGCAGATGCTTCGTCACGTGTCTTCGAGGTCACAGTCTCCGCCAAAGTCGACAGAAAACGCAGAAGTTCAAAGCCTAAATACAGATTTCAAGTATGTGGATTCAAAGGGTTTCCTATCTTCGGCTCAAACTCGTCCCCATTCAGCGGGACCTCGGAAAAGGAAGTAAGGCCATTAATTCTTGCCGTTTTCGTAAGGATAATGAACCGATTAGCAACAGGAAAGTACTTCTAGTCCTCCATGAACAAGGACATAAGTTCTTGGTTAGACAGTGCATCGCATGTCAGAAGTGCAAGGTCACCAAGTATGTAACGAAAGAAGTAGGCATATTCCCTCGATCGATCAATCGCTTTCACACCATTCATGTCGACATCATTGGCCTTTTGGCAGAATCACAACGGATTCAAGTTCTGCCTCACTATCATCGCCTGAAGCAATACCTCTGACTGATATGTCATGTGCTGAGGCCTTCTGCCGAGAGTGGAATCTTTGGTGCACCAGCCGTAATTATAACAGACTAGGGAATGCAGTTCGAGTCTGCTTTTTTCTCGGTCTTAGGCAGGCTACTTGGTTTCAAACGCCATAGGACTACCGCATACCATCCACATCGCACACCCAATGGGATATTGGAGCAAAGGCACCTGAAGCTGAAAGCTGCTCGTGCCGATTCATCTGGGTCGCTTCCTTCAAAGTACTGGAGTGAAGCATTCACAAACTCAATCTCGGCGTTCGGAGCGGGCCCATCTGGGTCTCCCTATCGAGACTCAAGGCGTTTACGGGGCAACAGGTGGCATCTACAACGCAAAGCGTACGTTTCGCCAAATGCAAGTAGGTCGGAGCTACGTCGGTTACGGGAACCTGCACGGTTCAGCACACGCGTCCCACTGGATTTTGCTCTTCCCGGATACATTTGGGCTAGTGCGTGTCTAACCCACCATGCAACTTTTTTACCGCTTTATCCTCAGGATATAGGACAAACCTCTTCAAAGCATTCTAAAAGTGTTTGATTCAGAGTTTTCACTTAATCTTCTATCGCCAAAGGAATCCCTAGTCGCCTAAGGAGCTCGACTTTGTCGCCAAGAGGTTCATTGAACTTTGTCCAATTCGTTATCGTTTTTGTATTACAGACTGTTCGCATGCAATAGTCAGACCAAATTCTAAATAACGGCGAGCTGAGAGTGACACTTCATCTAGCACTTGCCAGTTTCTAATTCGAACGACTTTGAAATGCAGATTGTTAAGTTAATTATGTCACTGCTTGGCACCACCAACGTAGGGTCATTAGACCAGTTGAAATGATAAAAACAAACAGCTTCTCTCCTATGGGATTGCAATTGCTACTTCCTGGTTCTGACAGGCAAGTCTGTAATCATCTCTCCTTTGCGGCTAAAGTTTTCTTCAGCCGAGCCTTCCTCTTCCGTTTTCTGGAAGAGTTGGGTAACAGTGTCACGGACAGGGCGGCCGTAGTCAGGTTTCCAGTTCCTCCCAGTAAGGGACTTGCTGTACTATCCTTTCCGACTAATCGCGCCGTAGACACTGAGTGTAGGTTTTCCACTGAAGTGGAGAGCCTGTCTTCCATAGATTTCTCCGTGGGGGAACATGAATCTGGTTAGGCCTCCAAAATCCGTGCCACGGCCACGACTTGATTTCTCAAAATCGCGGGTGGTTCTGATGTTTGTGACTCCTTACCACTTTGGGTCAAAATCCGTTGCTTCCATTTTCATCCGTTTTGGGACACCCTTAGTGTAGTAGTAAACTACCACAGACTCTCTCACCACGACAAGGTGGTATCCGAGGGGAGGATTTTGTAGTAGATCTGATGTTGATTCGGCGTTTCCCAGGTTTTATGCTTCATCATACTCTCCACCACTCTTTGACCGCCAATTTTGTATGCCGCCTCAATAAAGTCTCCCGTCAATTCGTTCACTCACATTGCCAAATCCTTCTTTGTTTTTCGGTTCGTACTAAACCTTTTTCGATCCATATGCACCTTCATTGAAGCGAGTAAATCGTAATCTGAAGACGATTAGTCAGGGGAATGCAGAGTTGTTTCAAAAATCCAAACGAATCCAGGAGTTGCTTTGTAGTATTGGCCCAGTGAGGTCTGGAATTATCGTGCAGCATGCAGACCTGCTGCAATACGTTCTGCATCGTCATTTTCAATATTTATTAGGCCCTCATAGTATCTTGCCCCGTTTGTTGGTTTTCTCTGAACCAGATATTCAATCAAAATTATTCCTTTATTGCCCTGAAACTCGGGTACCATATTTTGTTTAGTGGACAACCTCCATAAACTTTTTAACTTCATTAAAATTTCAACTGAAGTTTTCCCTTCACAACAAGGTAACAGATGGCGACGCGGATTTCACACTTGGCGGGAAATTGGATCGATATTTTTTGCAAGATATGATCCTGGGTCAAGAGTTTTCAACATACTAACCTTGAAGGTGTGGAGTCAAAGCTGTACAACGACTTTGCTAACATGGCGAAAAAAAGTTCCTTGCGGCTGTATTACACTCACTTTCTGGACGTGCCTCGTACTTCACTTTCACGATTTCATTGAGCTTTTATGAAAGTCAAGGGTGGCTAGGAAAAGCCCCGATTGTGATTTCATAGAGAGTCCTAGCTTTGCCTGTGAAGAACTTTGTCTTTATTGATCACGAAATTTGTGGTGTGGGTGCTCCATTTTGAGGTCAGCCATAATATCCTCGAGATTAGTTTGTCATTATATCTTCGGATGATAAAGGGTTGTCTTCTTAGGTTTGGAGGGATTGTTCTTCAATCAGCGAAAAAATTGTTGGGTGTAGTACTTACAGATTAAGTACTAACTTTAACTTTTCTAGATTTCTTCATTTTTACGCAATTGGAGGGATTGATTCTGCGCTAATGATGTGTTCCCTGCATCTCCGTCGATTCACTCTGCTAGCTGCATTTGTCCTCGTGGCTGCTTGTGATTCTCATCACATTATGTACTACTTATAGATTCTGTAGAGCCTAAATTGTAGAACAATTAACAATCGGGTCCCATTGTAATCTATGAGCAACACACCCCGAATTTGATGTCGGTGCCATCAAAGCGCATCCTTAGCTTTTAGAAGTCGAAGCAAGGGTGACTTCTTGTAAGACACTGAAAGCAGTTTAGGAGAGGTATTCTAAAGATAAAGCTTTGATCGTAATGGGAGGTTTTAATAAACTAACATAAGGAATTCTAGATTTCAGCAGCTTTCATTCATTGGTGTTTGACCACGCAATGGTGGTAAGGCCAATCTTATATTAGCACGTTGCCTGCGGCGCTGTATATGCTACGGCGCTGCATATGCTACGGCGCATTTTTAAGCACTCTTTTGCTAGCAAATGATTTCTATTGACAACGTGTATAACGATATGTCCCGATTTGCCACTTTTAAAACTTTTTCATCAAACTTTAAATATCGTAAAGCGAATTTTTAATTTCCTACTTTCTTTCCAGTAGAAATGAAGAAGCGTTCACCAATCACAATGGAAATCAAAAAGTCTGCATCATCCAACGCCACATCAGCATCGTTAGACAACAATTCGTCTTCAGCGGCGTCATCCAAGAAAACTACGCGACGTGAGGAGTTACTAAAACAATTGCGAGCAGTCGAGGAGGCGATCGCTAAGAAACGATCAAAGTTGAACTGATTTATAAAATAAACTTAGTTTAGTTTTACATTTGCAAGAAGATAACATCAATTTGGAGATTTCTTTCGCTAAACGCATCGATTTTTTAGCAAAGAGTAGTCTCGAAACACTTCAAGCGATAGCCCAAAAAAATAACTTGTAACGAAAGAAAAACCTAAAAATACATATATGACCAGCTGATGAAGGTATTAGAGCGGGCGAATAAGTAATTCACGGCTCCTCATTTTCATCTTATGAACATTCATTTCTGTTTCTGAAAAGGCTGATTTTTTGTTTCTTTGTCGTAATGCCTTCATAGCCGCCTACATTGTTTCGGTTTCGGTGCCGGTGCCGACTGTTAGGATTGATGAGAAACCATGAAACACTTATTGTCTAGAGAAATGGAGAGAAATCATAAAACACTTTATGTCGCTAAAAAAGAAATTATCCCTAAGAACAGTTAAAGGTAAAATATAGAAATATATTTTCATATTATGTGTAACATTGTCTACTTATGCGTGCGCATTCGTATGTACATGAATATTGCGTCGCTATAATTAGATAGCGATTTCCCCGAATTAAGGCTTAGAGAAAAGTATCCAGAACAAACTAATCATGAAAACTCCAAGGAGCTACTAGCTCTGATTGTAGATTTAGAAAAACCGAGAAGATCGGATGGCGTAATGCAGTGAAGGATGCGATATGTATGTAAATAGACAACTGAAGAGAAAACGGAGAAAAGCGCATCCTTTGTTCGTGTATTTTCTTTCGACCAGCTATGAAATGTATATGTACATTAATAATAAGATTTATTCTAAGTTGATAACTACCCGTTTTGATATAATCTATAGTCTTTAGTTTTTTTTATTCATTTGAGAGAGAAAAGAAAGAAGAAACTATTAAACGAAAATGCATCAGTTTTTGTGTATTTCTATGCTTCACAACATGAGTACATAATTATTACATTCTGTCTAGATTTTAATACAACACAGACAAAAAATATGTTATTTATTAAATGGATTAAAAATAAAATGCTTCTTTTATTTAATTCTGTCGCGTTCTTGCTACACTGCTCCCGAATTACTCGTGTACAACCGTTTCAGCCGCAGAGTGCTCTCTATGCTGCGGTTTCGAGCAGATATTGGCTCCTTTGATAGATTTTTTCCTCTCATCTCCGTGTAATATTTTCCAGGCTGCTTCCTTCGGGTGTCCACATCATTAGTCCTGGCAGTAATTTTTTGCAAACCCATTGTTGCAATTTATAATTCATTCCCTACCAGATGAAAAATTCTTTTCATAATGTTCAAACATCACCATTATCATCAATGGCACAACAACCGGTATCCGGTCTAGGACTGCCTTAATAAGGAACTTCAGACACCCCGGTTTTGCGCTGAGGTTCACCAGTCCGATATCCTTAAAAGCTGTCTGACGTCCTGACCTACGCCGCCGCCCCATTTCAGGCGGGGTCTGTCTCGTTTTCTTTTTCTACCATAGATATTGCCCTTCTAGCCTTTCCGGGCTGGGTTATCCTCATCCATACGGATTAGGTGACCCGCCCACCGCAACCTGTTGATCCGAATTTTATCCACAACCAGGTGATCGTGGTATCGCGCATAGATTTCATTGTTATAGAGGCAGCGGGATCGTCGATCCTGATGTAGGGGGCCAAAAATTCTTCGGAGGATTCTTCTCTCGAACGAGGGCAAAAGTTCGCAACTTTTCTTGCTAAATACCCAAGTCTCCGAGGAATACATGAGGACTACCAAGATCATTGTCTTGTACAGTAAGAGTTTTGACACTATAGTGAGGCGTTTCAAGCAGAACAGCTTTTGTAAGCAGAAATAGGCTCTATTGGTTGCCAACAACCGTGTGCGGATTTCGCCTCAAAGTTGTAGTCTCCTATCTTCATTATTTTCATTTGACCAGTGCGATTCGATGTTGTTGGTTCTTTGGGTTCTTTTTGGGGTTGACGTTGCCATCTTGTACTTCGTCTTGCCTTCATTAATGTGCACCCCAAGATCTCGCGGTGATCGCCGCCTGCTCGATCTGGATGAAGGTACTTTGTATATCTCGACTTGTTCTTACCATCATGTCAATATCATCAGCGTAGGCCAGTAGTTGGGTAGACTTGAAGAGGATGGTGCTCTCGCATTTACATCTGCATCGCGAATCACTTTCTCCAGGACCAGAATAAAGAGGACGCATGATAGGGCATCCCCTTGTCTTAGACCTTTGTTGATCTTGAGTGGTCTCGAGAGTGATCCTGTTGATTTTATCTGACTTCGCTAATTGGTCAGGGTCACCTTAATCAGTCTTATCGCTTTCGTTGGGATACCGAATTCTCTCATGGCCATACACCGTGTTTTACCCTAGCTTTGCTATCATAGGCGGCTTTAAAATCGGTGAGTAGATGGTGCAACTGTTGTCCATATTTCTAGTTTTTCCATCGCTTGCCGCACAGAGAAAATCTGATCTGTTGCAGTGAAGCCTCTTTGGTATGGGCCAATGATATTCTGGGCGTATGGGGCTATCCGGCCTAGCAAGATAGCGGAGAATATCTTATAGATGGTACTCTTGCCAATCGTCAGGCATTGATTCGCTGTCCCATACCTTGAGCACAAGTTGATGAACCACTTGGTGTAACTGGTCGCCTCCATATTTAACCAATTCGGATGGAATTCCATTGGTTCCGGGCGATTTATGATTTTTAAGCCCCTGAATTGCACGGACTGTTTCTTCTATATTTGTTGTGCGCAGTATTTGTCCGTGATCTTCAGTTGGCGGGACCTCGTCGATATTCTGGTTCTTCAGAACTGCTGAACAAGTACTCAACCCATCGCTCCAATATGTCCATTCTGTCGAAAATCCGATTTCTCTCTTTGACTTGTTGGAGAAACTTGCGCGCGTGGTGCGGTTCAGGTTCTTTTTTCCGTCTGTAAAGTCGCTTCTTAGCTCGACGGAGTTCGCGATAAGTCTCTGCGTGTGCCCGTGTTCTTTGAGAATGCAACATTACTCGGTATGAGGCATTCTTTCGTTACGTTCCTAGCTTACGTTCATCGTCTAACCAACTGTCCCGACTTTTTCGCGATTGGAGCCAAGTATCTTGATGACCGTATCAATGGTAACGTTCTTCAGGTGGTTATAAAGATCATTTGTTGATGCTTCATCCGCGATCGATATGGGGTTGTATCGATCGTGGAAGGCGTTTTCGATGGTGTGGTCACGTAATTCACGCTAACGAGAATTAACTTACCAATATTGGTCTCAACATCGAAGTCAGTGGTAAGCAACCAAAAAGCCGGGCGAAACAACGGTGGCTTGATACGCTGGATGGGGATTTAAAGGCCTCGCGATTACATCCTGATCAGGCATTTGATAAAAAACAAGTCGGAATACCGGAAGCTCGCGCTTCGGGTATAAAGGTTTTGTGTTCATCTTATGGAAGAAACTTCAACGCACATTTTTCTGTCCGTATATAGCTACAAATTCAACATAATCCTTCATATTTTTCCAAACTACGAGACATACGTACATATTACAGCCATAGATATCACGCTCACCCTAAACAAACAAACTGCCTATTTCCGAATACTGTCCACATATATGCACGTATATAAATTGATCGTACCCATATTTCCGATTTACTTCTTATATCTATTTGAATTAGGCACTACCCGCAAAGTTCATTAGCACGCATATATTATATACCTACATACACACATGTCTGACAAATAACTAAAAAACTAAAACAAAATAATTCTCTGCGACCCAATTCATAAGAACTCATTTCGTTGTGGTACTGAGGAATTGATATGTGATGATGACGTCATGCAGGTTGTAGAGTGCAGGAAATTCACGAAAAATTGTAAAGTTTCACCCCCTATAACTTTGTTAATAATTGTTGGATTTTCTTCAAACTTGACCAAACTGTGCATTATATTCTTCGTTACAGGCATGCCAAATTTTGTACTTCTGGGATGAACATAAGGGGGGGTGCCGGGTAAATTTCTAAAATGTGGAAATATACTATTATTAACTTTATTTGTGTAGATATCGGAACCGGATATATTTTGAGGCCTAGATTTCGTAGAGATGCACCACTGTGATTTTTTTCAGATTTTTCGGTTGGATAGGTTCTGAGAACGAGACCTGTTACACTTTTTGTCGGTCATATTTTGAACCCTCACTCCCCTATGTTTCATCTAATATCAAATATTGAACCAGATTCGAAAAGTACTAATTGAGACCTTTCATTTGATATCCTACATGGCTACATTCTGTGAAAAAAAATTTTGCACCCTCCATTCACATGTACGGGGAGCCCCCCCTTAAACTTAACACAAGATGGCGCCACTTACTGCATGTAAAGGGATCACCAGATTACATACTCTCACCAATTTTCGTGACAATCGGTCCAGCCGTTTCCGAATAAATCGGGTGTGACAGACAGACAGACAGACAGACGGACAGACGGACAGACAGACACCGTCTCGATTCTAATAAGGTTTTGTTTCACACAAAACCTTAAAAATGGCGAAACCGATCACGAGCCGACTCCGCTTGTGAATGGGACAAAGGCTGAAGAAAAAGATGTGAGGAGCGACGAGTACATGATAGCTCTGTCTCTCGCAGTTAAAAATTTCATTGCCCTCTAGTTATTAGAAAGCGATTTAAATAAATCATTTAATGGAAAGCCCTGTATTGATAATAGTCAACCTCATACGCTTCACACTCTTATTATTATGACGTCAGCATCTTATTTGCATAGCTTTGGAAGCAGTTAATTCGCGCGAAATTGCTAAGTTTGAATTGCTATAATGTTGGCGTTAATGGCCAGATTTCCATGAAATTTGGCACGTATATACGAAATATTGCCCTCTATGCTGGTACAAAATTCGGAAGTCCTGGGATGAATTTAAGGGAGGTTTTCAGTCAATTTCTAAAAGTTAGTTATATACTATTAGTAAGTTTGTTTGAGCAGATATCGGAATGGGACATATTTTGAGGCCTAGATTTCATCTAAGCAGATCACCCTGATTTTTTTTCGGATTTATAGATTGGCTAGTTTCCAAAAATGAGTCCTGTCTCATTTTAAGTGCGTACATTTTGACTCCTTACTCACGCGCTTCACAATTCACCTTCAAACTCCACCTAAATTTATGCCACTCGCTGTATGCGTGGGATTTCATAGTTCCCATCTGTCCACCAAATTTCGTTCGGATCGGTTTAGCCGTTTTGGAGAAAAATGCGTGTGACAGACAGACATCGACTTTGATAAGGTTTTGTTTTACACAAAACCTTAAAAACTAACTAGGAAAAAAATAATTAAATTAATGTAATGAGCTCCCATCATAGTGACCATGTCTTGAAGTTATACAGGAATAATATCATTACATTTATCGCCCTTCTTCCTCATGCTACCCACGTCCTCCAACTATCAACCTATCGAAAGCGTTGTTTCCTCAAATGTTGAAGAAGTTATTAGGAGAAAGGCATTTAAATATATAGCCAAACATTTCAGAATACAGAACAGTAGGCTGGTATATTCTCACCGCCAGGCCTGCCGAAAGAGAGAGCGGAATAGAAATTTCAATAAAAAAAGGGATAACATGGGTGCTCCCTTAATTTTCACCCCAGAGTTTTCTACATACTTTCCACCCTAACTTTCCACTTTACTACGGCGATAAAGAATTTCAAGTAGCCACTCTCACAGTCGGTGAGCGGTGAGAGATAAACTACCTCTGTTCGGGTCAAGTAGGGGTTCAGCGGTGACAGTTTAACCCCAACAGTTAACTGGTCCAACGAAAGCTTTCGTTTTAAATAACTATATTTTATTTTCATCAAGGAACAATATATTTATAATGATCTGAAGTTTCTAACAACAATTTATGCCTAAAACCTGTAAGTTAATAATAATATTCTAATGATTCAGAAAGTCAAGAGATCACGGAGTAGTGACTAATTAGAATCCAATGCAAATTTAATAAAGCATTTGTTCTGAATCGTTAACACAAATTGATTATCAAATTATTGCACATCAGGAAACTATCTCGAGGGGGATAATATATATAAATTTTTACCTTGCCGGAATACATCAACAATTTCAGGTCCTTAGTAAGGAATTTGATTCTGATAATACTGGATCATATCATAGGTTCGTGTACGAATATTCTGATATGAATTTCTAATAACAGCTAAAATATGAGCGGCCGCCTCTTTATTATTTTTTGTTGGTGCAAAGCGCTGTTTCAGTAAATTAATTGTTTGCCCGCGGAAACACGGCAGCCCGGTGTCGAGCATGAGTGAGACGAGCGAAACAATTGCATCTTGATACGGCCGGATTGCCAAGAATGCATGCACGCAAAGCTCACAGAACCATTTGAATGGAGGAGCCTCCATTTTACCACCCATTATCATGACCATTTCGTCAGTGAGCTTGATGTCCGGCTCGAAACCGATGTTACCGCCTGGCGATGATTCAAACATAAAGCCAAAATCTGAAAAAAGAATTAATTGGAGGTTACAGTATCAAACGATAAGTGTGCTTGATAATCAGGACTAAAATACCATTGTAAGATTCAAAAATAATTAGATTATCTGCTTACCAATGTGGATGATGTGACCATCTTTGTCGATCATGATGTTTCCATTGTGCCGGTCCTTGATTTGGAGCAGGTAACCAATGACAGAATATGCAGCCATTGATTTCACAAAGTTGGCACGCGCTGCTTGGAATTCTTTTGATGTTTCTTCGCCATATTGATGCAAAAAGTATTCATACAGACCAGAATCGGTTTGACGGCCCAATTGATCTCTCGACTTAGCGTTTGGCACACATTCAATTACACCACACTGAAAGAATATAAAAAAGTAAATTTTCTTAATGTTTGAATCAAGAGTCTATCTCTTCTATTTATACTCGTATAATTAGAAACCTTTTCTTCTTCAATTTGTTGGACAGAATAAGCCTTTTCCTCTAATCTTTTCGGATCAATGGCCATTTTTCCTAGTTGAACAGTCTCGATCAACTGCCTGTGTCAATTCAGTCTTCCCATCTTTTACGTTTTCCTTGGACTCTAACTGTTAGGTGCGGCTGGATAAACTGGATTTGTCCATGCATTGGGTGTGCCCAGCCTAAAGATGGAAATCCTTTCCAAAGTTCATCCTTGGATTTAGTCGCTTTACTATGCATGAGCGCATTGATGACCGAGACGGTCCTGTTTTCGTTTAGGGAAATAGATGATATTTACGTGTTAGGGACTAGAAATTCTATCCACGGAAGCTGGAACTCATTCGGATGTTATAGGATTGAGAACTGTGCGGACAATTGATAAGCTCTTTTTTTCTCGTCGTTCTGCCCAGCATCAAGCCGGCGCCGGAAGTCCGGCATCGTCTCGTTCGGTGTCAGGTAAACGCTAAAAAACGTTATCCCTAAACACCGGATCCAGACTAACCTGTTCCCTCGGCCTTCGGCAACAACACGAAGTCGAACGTCGTCTCGAACCCGGATGGCAGCGGTGCCCGATAAGTCGAGATGCTATGCAGCCGGGTCCTTGTTTCGATATCGCTCGCTAATTAGCACTAAATCAGCTTTTACTTCCGCAGCGAACTGTGCTGGCAACTGGTGAGCGGTTGCACCCCGGGGCATGTTAATTTGTAAAATGCAGATCATGCCATTCACACCCTAGCCGTTTCCAATTCCGCCCTGAAAATTGGACGCCCGCAGTGGGTGCGACGCTCTCACCAAACGTGCCAGGATCCCTGCAGAAAATACAATTCTCGCTTTCATTGCAGGTTTTCGCTTGATGACCTACTTGGCCGCATTTCCGGCATGCTGTCCTCCTGTCCGGTCCCTTGCAAGCTGCATAGTGTGTGCATAGTCCAGACACCTGTAGCACTTGGCAGGGACCATCCGCATTCGTACCCTACATACTACCCGTCCAATTTTGATTCTCCAGATACTAAGGAGTTTCCTTGCATATTGCTCGGGGACTTCCACCACGGTGAGCTTTTGACGTCGAGCATTTACAGAGGTGATACCTATCGGGGCATTGGTTACCTCTGGACATTCACGCTTTATCGCATCCTCAACTTCGACCTTTTCTGTGAAGCAGTCTAGATCCCGGATTTCTAGAGAGCACATGGGCTCTAGGCTGGAAACAAGAGCCTTCTCCCTCAATAACCCCTTGACTGTTTAGCAGAACCTACTCTTGCTAGTCGTCTTTAGGCCCAGTTCGACAAGGACTCCGCCACTTCTCGTCTTCGACTTCTTCACAAAGGACTTTCGCAAATGTCCTTCGTTTCCTCGTCTTTTCTGCTTCTGGCTTTTGGTTTGCAGCTTCCTTGTCTTTGGACAGACGTGTCTCTGGCGGCGTAGTCAGTTGTTTCTTTTTTCCTTCTTCGCCTTCTTTTTTTGGGCCCTGGAAACTACTTCGATAAAGTCTCCTTCAGGCACGTCATCCTCTTTTCGCTTTTTCCCCAGTTCGCTTTGCAGTGGGCTATCTGCGGTCTGTTTGACGCAAGCAGCGTTTTCAGCGGTCTATCCCGACGAAATTGACTGGGCTGATCCTGACCAATGTGCGAGGACAGCAGGATCACAATCGAGACCATTTGACATCAACAACGGCCAAAGACAAGGAGATGTCCCATCGAGCACTCTTTTTAACCTGGTCCTGGAAAAAGTGATTAGTGATACTGGGTAAACGTGAGAGGCATCATTCTCTTTAAGTCCACTCAACTACTGGCCTATGCTGATGGTATCGACATCATGGGAAGAACTAACCGAGATGTACAAACTGCCTTTATCCATATCGAGCAGGCGGTGCGAGATTTTGGGCTGCACATGAATGAAGGCAAGACGAAATATATGGTGGCAACGTGAGGACCACAAACCGAATAACAACGTCACTTTGATAATTTCTCCTATCTAGGGTCGAAAATCACAACCGATAACAGCTACAACAATGAAATCCACGCACGATTGTTGACAGCGAACAGAACCTATTTAAGCTTACAAAAACTGTTTCGCTCGAAACGTCTCACCTTGGATCGAAGCTCTTCCTGTACAAGACAATGATCTTGCCAGTCTTCATGTATTCCTCGGAAACTTGGGTTCTTAGCAAGAAACATTGTGAACTCTTGACCGCGTTCGAGAGAAGAATTGTCCGAAGAATTTTTGGCCCCCTACATGACGGACGATTCCGTAGCCTACATAACGACAAAATATATGATATCCCTGAAAGGAATTGGTGGACCTCGGCGCAAAACGGGAATATCTGCAGTTCCTTATTAAGGCAGAGACCGGATACTAGTTGTTGCGCCATTGATGATGAATATGTCGTGCTCCCTGCTGTTGCAAAAATAATAGTTGAAATTATCTTGGAACGTTTTAAAAACGCAAGAATACATTCTGTCGCCGATACTATTCCTTCTTGTTATCGATGATGTTTTCCATGCTGCCTTTACCGGAGGACTGTGGGAACTATGTTGATGTCATCTGCCTGCTCTCTTATTGAATCAAGAACCTTGCCGACATGTTTCTGGATTGCGAAAAATAGGCAATCTGGCTGGTAATTGCAATCTTCCTATCCACATTATCGAGGATGTTGATTAATATGACGGTGGTACCGAGCTTGATGTCATTCGAATTATTCCCTTTCGCTGTTTTGTCTAAATTTGGAAATACAGATACCTCAATACTAAACTCAAGTTAAAACTGCTCTGCGCCAATATTTTTCTTCTTATTTAAAAGTTCCAAGTCTTCATTAGTATCTGTCGCAACCATGTCAAGGGTGTACTCTGGCTTGGGAAAATCTCAAACGCTGAACTAAATCGCGCCACGGGACAATTACCTGTAGATGTGCTGATTATAGGGCGACCGATGCATTGCTGGCTATGTCATGCAATGGAACCCAATTTCCCAGAGTGGATCGCACTAGAATCAGAGAAGAGCAGTAGAGGAGAAGTGTCGACTTCGTGACAAGACCGAGAGAGGAATAAAGCGTATTTAGTCGAACTGTAAGCGATGGCGCGTAGGCGTGGTGGACGCGTTCTGTTTAGGATATATTGGCCACCATATATTGTGCAGCATGTTGTTTGTTCCCAGCTTTATTCATTTGATGACCTCTTCAAATTCTATGGCGATGATCGGCGCAAATGCCTCGAATATCAATGATGCTTGTAAAAGGCCTCGCTCGTACCCATGAATTTCGAGTTTACCTAAGGCCAACGTTTGGTAATTGAGGAACCTGCGATAAAGAATTTTTTCTCAAACACCTTCGTTCGGGCATCATCATCTGAGAGCCAATTATCGCGGTTAATAAATCGATTATTGAGTTCGAGAGTTGCATAGGCCGCTCTGTGGATTGTATTTTGACCCGATTTGATGTTTTTGACGCTCGGCTGTCGTTTAAAAAATGCCATTTTATTCTTGACGGGTCAGTGTGCTCCTTGCGGTGTTTGGACAAATGTTTCATTGGCAATTAAGCGAATATTAAAGTACGTTTTCATTAGGTCTTCAGCGACGATTAGAAAACAGTGACTTCCTACGAGAATACAATTCATCAGCATATTGTTTTGATAAATACATTGTCATGAGTGTCGGCAAAATCGACGGTACGCTCGAGATCCCGCCATAAGGGCACCGAAAGGTTTGCCCCTTGCACCAGTTGTCGTTTGCTTTTCGCCGATATGAGCATTAAGACCATTCGCAGTAATGGCATAACGACGTTCCCCCTGCGTGTGGAATGTCGCGAGGGTGAACTTCGGAAAGTTCGTCGAAGCTCTTGGAGCAGGTAGGGGTGGTGGTGTCGCAGCTGACACCGTCGTAAATTCAGTGATGAATCTGATAACGACGGCGTGTGAGGCTTCCATGCCCCGGAGAGGCCTCAGGCGCGACAAGCCTTCTATGTACTGGTGGACGGCAGAAATTGCCGACCTACGGAAGGAGTGTCATAAGCTCCGCCGTTTGGCACAACGTTTGTACGCCAACGAGGAGACATGTGCCATAAATGTACAATATAGATCAGCAAAAAGGAGACTCCGCAGCGCTATAAATAAAAGCAAAGCTCGCGGCTGGCAAAATCTTATTAATGAGGTGAATGATGACCCGTGGGGACTTGGCTATAAGCTTGTCACTCGGAAAATCGGGGCTCTGCGGAAGCCCTGCATATTGAGCACCGACCAGATGGACCGCATTGTGCGGGCATTCTTGCCCAGACACCCTGTACGGGTTGATGTAAATAGCGCGCAAAGCGTCGTGGATTGCCCCCTTTTCACAATGGGAGAACTCGAAGAAGCGGTTCTCACTATGAAAAACAGGAAGGCGCCAGGTCCTGATGGCATCCCAGCGGAAGTTTACAAATTGGTGTTCCGCCAACGGCCAGAATTGCTGCTTGAAGTGTTCAACGTGTGCTTGAAAGAGGGCATTTTTCCTTGTCGCCGGAAAGTGGCCAGACTCGCGTTGATCAGTAAGGGTAAAGGAGACCCGGAGCTCCCGTCTGCATACCGACCGCTGTGTATGCTTGACACGGCCAGAAAAGTGCTCGAGAAGCTCATCAGGGGTAGACTCGTTGAAGCGATCCGTGCTGCCGGGGACTTATCCGCAAGGCAGTTCGGGTTTAGAACAGGGAAATCTACAGTGGATGCTGTTATGGAGGTCGTAGATGCGTTTAATCTAGCCGAGGCACACAGCCGCCGATCTCGACGGATAGTGCTCCTCGTCATAACGCTTGATGTCAGAAATGCCTTCAATTCCGTAAGATGGACAGATATGCTAGGCACACTAGAGAACTCCTTTCACGTGCCAACCTATCTCTTGCGGATATTGAGGGATTATCTGAAAGACCGCTCCCTGCTCTATGAGACGCTAGAGGGCCAGAGGAGGACGGAAATCACGTCGGGAGTAGCGCAGGGATCCATCCTAGGGCCGGACCTCTGGAACGCTTCCTACGATAGTCTGCTGAGACTCGATATGCTCGAAGAGTCGCGCCTGGTCGGTTATGCAGACGACGTTGCGGCACTTGTTGCCGGACGCACTGTTGAACAGGCGCAAAGCAGACTTGGCATATTGATGCGACGGATAAGCGGATGAATGACTGCTCACGGTTTCAACCTTGCGCTGGAAAAAACCGAAGTAGTCATCCTGACCAGAAGGAGAATCCCAACCTTGCGTCCCACATCGATCGGCGAGTTGACTATAGAGTCAAAACCAGCGACTAAATACCTTGACTTAATGCTCGACTCGAAGAAGAAGAGTCGCGGCCTTGAGTCGGCTAATGGCGAATGTCGGCGGCCCTAGATCAACTAGGAGACGTCTCTTCATGGGAGCAACGCAGTCCGTCCTTCTCTATGGTGCGGAGGTATGGGCTGATGCCCTTGACAAGCAGACAAAATTAGCTAAGGGGCAAGTGGACTGCGCGGCTCATCGACAAATTAGACCCATGGTTGCACAGAAAGCACGGTGAGATTGATTACTTCGTTACCCAACTTCTAAGTGGGCATGGGGGTTTTCAGTCTTACCTGCACAGGGTTGGTAAGGCGCGATCTCCTGATTGTGTGTTCTGCAATAGAGTGGTGGATGACGCTGAACACACCTTTTTCTCTTGCGAGAGGTGGGGCGGCCTCCGCCAGCAGTTTTATGCACACAGGGGAGCTCTCTCCAGACAACATTGTCAGAGAGATGCTGAAGAGCGCTGGCAGCTGGAATCGTATTGCGCATTATGTTCGGGCTCTTCTTACTACGAAGAAGATTGAACTCGACCGGCAGAGGGATCGGACGGTAAGGGGTTCCCTGAACTAACAACTCCCTTCCTCCCCTCCCCTCCAGTTGGTGAAAGGAATTCCCTGACTTGAAGGCTCCCAAAGCCGGGAGAGCGGGAGGGCTAGCCCGAAGTAATGTGTCAAACGGTTCCAGGCTAGTTCTCTGATGACAGGGAGGTGTTTAGTTGGTAGTCCGCCAGCGTGCTGTTGCGGGAGTCCAACACTCTGTGCATAAACGCATTCACCTACCCTACTCCCAAAAAAAGAAAAAAAAGTAATGGCATAATGGTAGGCGGGCACGTTACAGATCTCTGTAGAAGTCATCGTTCTTGGTACAGGGCCAATGTATATGCAAACGATAAAGAAATGAATTGTGTGGGCGCCTGAAAGGGATCTTCATCACCTCGTCATCAATCTATGGACTTCTTTGACATACCACATTGCGTGAGTAGTCTACAAAGTATAGAAGTTTATAGGCGCTTTATATCGCACCTCGTAGCACCAAACCATATCGAGCACAGAGATCTTTCAAAAGTTTCACACAAGTTCTCCGGTATGGATTAATGTAGCTCGGACTAGTTTGCTTACATACCGACGCGGCCCTTGGTACAAAAACCCTTGCTCATTTCTCACAAGACCGTGGTCTGCCCGAGCCCTAGCATATTATTTAGCTACTTCCACTGCACCTAGAAAGTTTAGAGTCTCGCCCATAACAAGATAAAAATAGAATGCTCCCAAATTCTCGAAAATTCATCAACTGAAAATGGTAGAGATGGAAAGACACAATTTCTATAATATATATAGGAGTCACGATTAATTCTTGTCGGCCTAATCTCGTCCTTCGATGGAATGAATGATTGAGTCTTGAACTTTATCATCACTTGTGGTTTCATTTTGAAGACCCATAAATCTAATGCAAAAACGTGCCTTGATTGAAAAACAAATATACTCACCCCAGGATCTGTGGCGACAACTCGATATGGAAACAGGAACAGTTCCAAATCGACTTGTTGGAAAATGTTTTTGAAAATCGTAATAACTTGTAGTGCGAGCATGTCCTGCCGTACATCATCTCCAACTTTGAAAATAGCCGCTTGCCATGCCTCAACACCCAAGGTTCCTTTCGTTTCATCAATTGAGTTCTGCAATGATACACACTCATTGACAAAAACCACCCCTAAATTCACGAAAAACTAAACTACTCACTGGATTATTAGAAACTTCCATCGCCTTGACCTCAAGCTCCGTTATACCGCAACGAAGTACTCTAAATCGTGCCAAATAAGGAGCCTTTGCAGCACTTTGCATTGGCGTTCCGCTATTGTAATCGATATCGAGCACCATAGCTTCAGGATTCGAAGGCAAATAGCAGCCTGGCTGAACTTTAATTTTGCTTAGAGCTTCCAGACATGCCTTCTTTCGTTCCGGACCCTTGGGGAATGAACGAATCTCACCCGAAACTGCGGTGATTTTCGCAAAGAAATCGAATTCACGTTCATAGAATCGTTTTGCAGCACCCGAAAACGAGTTCATTAGACATTTACGAAGCGAGTCCAGGATGTCGTAAAGCGCCGGATCTTTGTGTTGCTGATCTTCGTCCATGAACATGTTTGTCTGCATATTCCAGATAAGCTGATGAGCCACAATTTGTGATCGTTTCGAAATATTCTTAATGAATTCAGCAACGTAACCCATGCTGTCATGACGCAATGCTTGTACTAGTTGTGGAATGTATGCAAGTACGGCTTCAGCTGGATAGGACGAAAGCGTGTTTACAGCATATTGAGCAGTCAATGGATGCGAAGGGTATTGCCGCGAGAAATAGGACAATGCTTGGATAGGCCCAACTGGAGCCCATTTCAACATGTACACTAGCTCTGGAGATTCTGCAAGAAGGGTTTTTGTGGACACCAGGTACTTGAGAGCGTCTGGAATGTGAGCTGCAGCAATCGGATCAGCGCAAACCAATCTTGCCACTTCATCTTCAATAGATTCGGCGTTACGAATTCTTTGCGGAAGGAATATGGCTAGGGCTGGGTTGTGCGACCATGCCAAGCGGGTGTAGTCCCTCCAAACATTCAGTTTCAAAGGGCGAGCGCGCCACTCGGCTACTTGATCTTCACCTGATATCATCAAGTCTAAGGTTCCATTTGGATTGTACCATGTAATCAAAAATTCAATCTCAACCGCCAGAAGTTCCAATATCAAATTTCGTTTCTTCATGTAGTCCTTGTCGTAAGCATCCTTTTGGAAGGGCGATCGCTTAGATCGATTGGAACGTTTTGAAAGGGTCGACGTCGAATGCGGGATTGTGTTGTACCAACCAGCTGATCCGGTTGGCGTCGAGCGGGCAACTTCGCTTCCTGCCATGGAAGCTGTTTCAGCATTCTGACGCACCGACAAAGTTTGCGTTGATGGATTCACGTCATAGTCTCCGACTTCAGTTGCAACCAAATGTTTCTTTTCACTTCGCATAGTTTGCCAGAATTTCAGCAATATCTGAATGTCTTCGAGGAGTTCATCTTTGCTCTGTGCAGGGCAGGTTGGTGGCCCGCAGAAATAGTCCAAAGCGTTGCTGTAAATTCTCTCTCGTAAGATGTTCCGGGCCAATGATTTTGGAATGGTACTACCTTGAAGTAGAGACAATCCACACTGGAGCAGCTTGAAGCGGACACCAACTGTTGAAACGGACCGAACCTGCTTTGAATTTTTCGTGATAGGGAGGCAGCGATGTAATAGCAAGCAAAACATCTCAACTTTGTCTCGATTGCAATATTTCGCTGTGTCAACCATTTCGGATATCAATTGCAACCAAATTGAATGTGGAGCGATGAGCACAGGCTTCGCGATTAGTTTACATCCTTCGTAAGCAGCTAATGGATTGGTCAGTTCTTGTTGTTCTGAGAAGACACCCATCTTTTTCTCGAATGTTGTTTGCCAAGCTGTTACCATTTCTTGGATGAAGCACAGCTCGAGGTCTTGCCGCGCTGTAAGTACCCACTGCCAGCATTCCACTGCAGTTTCGACAGCAGATTCCGTGAATAGTTCGACTTGCGAGTTTGCTAGAAATGTGAATTGATTAGTTAAGGTTTATGATTTCTGGCCCGATGACTTACAAACAGCATGCAACAGTTTTCGATGAACTCCAGCGCAAATAATTAGATATGCAGTTGCACGCCATAGAGCCCCTCGATGTTTCGCATCGCTCTTCTCAGCACAAGCTTCCCATACTTCTGCAACCAAACGATCGGCCAAGCCTTTCTTTTCATCATCGTTTAAAACGGAAAGCAAGCCTGTAATTTCACCAGCATATTTGCTTCTCAGGCAAAGTACAGATACAAATCTCGGTGTATCGCTCTTAACGCAATTTGGCCGTTTATTGCTCGATGGAAGCGCATTGGGAAGGAATGTGTTCGTGTTGACAACCGAATCAAAAGCCAATGCCAGACCACTATGATGCGCAAGAGACGGGACTGGAATTTGGTTTGGATACTCTTGCAAATGTGATCGGGTCGATCTGGGAGCCCATTTCATCGCTTCACTGACAATACCTTGACAACGATCGGAGAAATCTTTTAGACGACTTTCTCGTGCTGGTAGGGAGTCCATCAGTTGCAATGTGTATGGAGTAGATGCCACGCGTAATGTTGGGGTCTCCTCGTTCGGATGCAGAGTTAAAGAGAAAGCCAACAGCTGGAGGATGTCAAGCATGCACCATAAAACTCGACGATTCCACAAGAGGTGCGGAAATTTGTCGACTAACTTTGCTAGGTATTGATCGGCCACTAACTGAATTTGTTTGTGAATGTGATTGAAATAGACAAGTAAAAGCATTGCTTGCGATTCCAAGACTTTCTCTCGCACCTGGTCCTCGGAGAAGAGGACGTTACGGAATTTTTCAAACACCTGATCAGCAATGCTGTAAGAGATTTCATTAATTACTAATGCATGGCCATTTGAATCACGAAAATTAGCACCATTTAATACACTGCCATATCCCTGATTTGTCCTTTTGTAAAGCTGTATCACACAAATAACTTAAAATTGGCTCCAGGCTAGGTTCATCTGCATTTTCAACTCTGTAAAAAATACGATATATACGAGACCAGGGACTGAAAGTGGCAAGAGACTTACCTGAGAGTTTCTAACCAGTACACACTTAACAAGTACGTGCATTGTGCAAAGGTTAGCTTGTTAATACAAGCCGTGACCTCAGCCGGAGGATGATCTAAAAGCAGCATAATTTGACTACGCAACTCGTTCAAACTAACCGAATCCGATTTGACAGCCGACGAATAATTCAGTTCTCGCATTTCAGATCGATGTGCCGTTTGGGAAATCAGCAGCGGAGACTTTGTTGCGATCTGTTGAACTCCATGATACCAATCAATCGGCCACAGTCGAGAATTCGTAAAACCCATGACAACACAATACAACCAAAAGTCCTTAAATAGCTTATGCAATCGCAGCTTCGGGTTCTTGATTGGTGGCAGCCGTCGGACGAGTATCGCTATAACCGGAATCAGCATACCTAGATTTCCTGCACTGGAGCTTGCTTTCTGAGCTCCTGGTGTGTTGTCGTACGACCGTTCACCTTCCAATCCAATTTGAACAAACAGTTCAAGCAATTTTCCGAGAAGGTCCAACATTTCAGTTTCTCCTTGGATGTTTGCTGCTATGTTTCCGAGGGCGTTTACTACTGCATCCGAAACATTGTGGAATTGTTTACGTTGATCTGGGTTTGTAGTGTAAGCCAGCGAGGCTGACTGCACTGTTACGCGGGAAAACATTTTCATGATTTCGTCGTAAACAGAGGGTTCACATTGTGATATGATCATGCAGCCAAGCTGATCAACAATCAAAGCATTTTGTTCGGATGGTACTTTGCAGAAACGTTGGATGAAGAATTGAAGAATATTCTGTGTTGTTTTGGGGGTGTCCTTGAGCGCTACGGCTACGTGGCCCAGCATCACAATTATATTGAGCGAAACTAAACTCGATTCTCTGAAAAATTATTTTTAAGTGGGGAAAATTCTCTCAGATTTCGTGAATGATACTCACGACTCATGTTTTTCAGCAGTGAACAGTCGATTCGAGACATTTGCAACTAATGCGGGTACACAATAAGGATCTAAAGAATGAGCTGCTCTTAGAGCTATACTCAAATTCTCAATAGCAGCATCGCGTAAAGCTTCAAATCCACACACACCGGACTTTGTTATCCCTCCTTCGGGCTTTGGTTCTTGAACGTCAACAGGACGCATTTCATTACCTTGAACGACGATCTTGAACGGTGCTAGTTCCTTGTCCTTTTTTTGCTGGGCCAAGAACTGCGCGTGTAGCTTGGCTAAAATTGGACTCGGATCCACGAGAAAATCACGAAGGTAACAGATAGATGTGCCTGCGATGTTTGGAAATTTTTGTGCAAGTTTTCCGAGACCCTAAATTGATAGAAACAAATTTGAAAAAAAAAATGATTCCAAATTTAACGCTGAGCGATTTACCTCAAGGCAAACCATCAACAAGGGCATGTGGTCTAAAACCAGCTTCTGGCTCAGCACCGAGTTTAGCTTTTGATATAGACGACCGCATAGTGTGTCAGCTTCTGTAATTTTTAAATTTATATTAGGGATCTGAAATCAACAGGAGTTGGCACTGGAACGAATAGGATAATACAAGTCTGATGCATGATAACTGTCATAATTTGAATCACATGCAATTCGGTCTATCAATAGACTTTTTACCTTTCACCAGGGTTAGACGCAAAGTTAATTATTTTACAGTTTTAGGATGTAGATAATTGGATCTTGGAAATTCAAAAATAAAAAAAAAACTGTTCTAGAACTACTGAAACAACTTTCGAACCCCAAAATTGTATGTCTCTATATTCAACGTGAATTACATGTTTATACATTTGTCATCCAGTATCGAAATGTAGATATGGTCTACCTAATGGTAAATGCGATCCTTACAACTAAGCCGATTTGAAATAGATGGAAAAATGTTAAACGATAGATGATCAATTCCGGGGAAGATCAGCCAATCAATATCCCTATAGGAAAGCGACAGTATAATCTCTAAGCAAATCAGTATGAGAGAGATATTGCTGCGAGCAATAATATAGACAAAACAAGCTGTATTGTCTCTATTCAGAAGCTCAAAGGAGGATGCTAAGGACTAATAGGAATATTTTCATAAGCAAAAAAAGGATTGTTTACACTCACAATAATATACATAGCATTCTGAGTAATAAGTCGACCCCATGACCGGTTGACGAATGGGTAGCTTCAGTCTGAATGCCTGTAATCCCGTAACATCTCAGGGGTTAGGTGAGAAAAGTTCCAAATTCGGTGGTCTTGCAGAATACTTTCTGAGGATGTTATCACTACACCTGGCAGCTAGGGATAAAATGCGCATCCATCAAATGAGGAAAAGGAAAAATTTAAATTTGGTTATGAGCATGACTCGGAATGTTGCACTGTTTTGCCACAATCTATTCCGATCACGCAAGATTGGACTTCAATTTACTCTTGTCGGATGTCAGAATTAGGAAAAAAGTTGAAAAAATTCTTCCGGTTCAGGAGCGCCCTTGTCGTTCTCCTCTGTTTCGCCAAACCAGAGTTCTACCATGGTGTTTTACTCTTCTTTGGCATTTTGAGTGAACAGCTTTCTTCGAAAGCTTCTCATGCTAGTTGTGATTATCTGGGTTGTCTTCTCAATTCCAGCAGGGATCCCAGGGATAGTGCTCAATTCTATTTTATAAGTCACCCAATTTGTCTTCCGCGGATTCCGAAATGGAGTGGGTGGAGGTGGGTCCATGCTCATAACAAAATCAATGCGTCTGTGATCAGAGAGTGTGATATCGTTTGATACTCTCCACTCTCCGACCTGACCCGCGATGTCAGGGGATGCCACCGTTATGACCTCTCGTCTGACCACGTTGAACAAAGTGGGTTCATTACCCATACTGCAAATCGGTTCCGACTAGATACTCCAGTAGTTTCGATCCTCTTGCATTGATGTTGAAACTTCCCCAGCATATTTGGTGCGCGTTGACATCACATCCTGCTATTACCCCCATGCCTCTACTTTTGGCATATTGGATAGCTCTGATGAATGTTTCACTGGGAACGTCTTCTGCGTCATAGGGGAAATATGCAGAGCACCATAGTATGTCTTTATCTCTCTGCCGACTTTTTATGGTTAGTTTAGCCGATGTGGTGTCGTCATCACATAGGTCGTTAACCAAATTAGCCACGAAGTCTTTTGAAACTACCATGCAAGAGCTGTGTCGATCACTTCCATTGGCATACAACAGGTCAGCATGTTGGAAATTTAGGCCCCTGACTACCCCACCAATAACCCACGGTTCTTGTATGAAGTATATAACCACGGCTAAGATCGAATGCGAAAACTAAGTGAAGAATGGCATTTCTCGATCATTCAAGCAGCTCCCTACAATGGTGCTGAAAGCAAAGCGTGGTTGGCGATCGTATGAAAACTATTGAATGTTTAACATTTGCACGAGCTCAGATAGGCATCTCATTGGGTTGTTGCAAAGCTGCACTGCTTTTCTATGTAGAATAAAAGTAGTTTCTCTCCAACAAAAGTAGATCTGGTGAATGATAAACTTCTACTGGCATTTTCTACCACAAGGCAATCCTTGTGATTCATGAGGAAATCAAATACTTTTAGGGTTCTAGCACATGGTCGAAGGTAATGTTTTCACAGTATTTTTAAAGCTCAAGCCGCTGTATTTGCTATCGAAAAAGCAAACACGCACTTTAGGTCGACGTTTGTCATATGCTTGGCAAAGACTTATATGCTTTCAACTTTTCGGATCTCTCTTCAAAAAGATGGCGAGGAACTACAAACCCTACTGATAGACTACGACAACCTGCATGAGTGGAGGAAGTAATAAGCTCTCAATTTACTTATTCCACTAACAGACGTTGTCATAAAACATTGTTCGCCCCACGTCAGTTTCGAACACCAATAATGTGCAGCCTCCACGAACTTACGTACCCAGGCACACAATGTAATTGGAAATTCATAACCGACCATTAATTCTGACCTAAGATTAACCAGTGCAACAAAATTTGATGTCATATCAAGTCACCAAGGCACAGATACAAGAAAGATAAACGATTCTCACACATGAACATCGATCTGCGGATCTTCTCCCTTTAGACAACGACTTTCGTTACGTCTTGCTCATAGTCTACCATTTTATTCACTTCGGACCATTACTGCCGCCACGGTAGACGAAGCTTAGATCAATGTCTTTATTAGCCGATACGGAGTAACTTTGAATATTTCTACTGATATGGGATATCATTTTGAAGCCAATTTTAGCGGAGTAAAACAAATTTCTCGGCGCAATTCATCTCCGAATAACACCATATAATCCATCTACAAATGGCATCATACAGTAATCAGTTGCCGCATCACCAGTATTTGATAACACCATTAACATTTGTACTCCTTGAGTTGCTATCAGCATTGAAGGAAGACTTCTCTGTAGTTGAAATGATATACTGAACGACGCTACGATTTCCGGCGAAATTCTTTTCGGAATCGAAAGCATCCATTAACCAAACAGACTTTCTTCATGATTTGCAACAACATGCCACCCCACCACAGTCACAGAATAAAGCGTATCATGACTAACATAGCGTCTTCATCAGGACAAAATTTACGACGGGTACACACCAGCAGTAGGGTCAAGATACCATTCACAACACTTTGCTAAGTTAGTAACCGAGATTGTGTTGAGAAGTAAAAAAACAATAAAGCCATTTTCAGAAAAATTCTATATTCATATGGTCTGATTGTCGTGTCTCCCTACGCTCCACGAGCATTCACCGATTTACCATTGTTGTTGATGAAACTAGAGAAATTAAATAAAAGACGCCGTTTTTTTCGTTGGCAACAGTTTTAAAGTTTTGGTAAAACAAAACCTTATTAAAATCGATTCACTGCCTCTCTCTGTCTGCCACACGCACTTTTTTCCAAAACGTCTAAACCGATCCAGACGAAATTTGGTGGACAGATGGGAAACTATGAAATCCTACGCGCACAGCGAGTGACATAGATTTAGTTGGAGTTTAAAGGGGGCTCCCCCATATATGCAAAGAGGGGATCTAAAAATTTTTTTCACCGGATATAGTCGTGTAGAGTATCAAATGAAAGGTCTCAATTAGTACTCTGATATTGGTTTTGGTATGAATTCCAAAGTGCGCGAGTGAGGAGTTAAAATGTAAGCACTTAGTGAGATAGGACTCATTTTCGGAAACTACTCAATCCAAAAATCTGAAAAAATCAGAAAAGTGCGCTTAGATGAAATCTAGGCCTCAAAATATGTCTCATTTCGATATCTGCTCAAATAAACTTACTAATAGTATATTACTAACTTTTAGAGATTTACTGGAAAACCCCCTTAAATTCACCCTAGGACTACCGAATTTCGCTCCAGCATAGATGACCATATTTCGCACCCACATGCCATGGAAATTTGGCTATTAACGCCAAAGTTATAACAGTTCAAACGCGCGAATTTACTGTTTCTAAAGCCGTGCAAATAAAATAATTAACGAGAATAATTGACATTCGAATGAAATATTAAAATTCCATTCATGAAGAATCTACTTCTCTCCAGCCCTTTTTTGTATCTGTTGTTGTTTAAGTTCTTCACATTTGTTAATAATATTAAACTCCGAATTTGAACCGTGCTTCTATCAAATGATTTATTTAAATCGCCTTCTTAAAAAGTAGAGGGCAATGGAATTTTTAACTATGTGACACGGAACTGTCATGAACACGTCGGTCCTCATATCTTCTTCTTCTTTAGTTTTTGTCCCGTTCACAAGCGGGGTCGGCTCGTCGTGATCAAGCATATCAAGCCACCGTTGTTTTGGTCGGCCTTTTGGTCGCTTACCATCGATTTCGATGTTCAGACCATTCTTGGCAACTGAATTCTCGTTAACGCGAATTGCGTCACCATACCATCAAAGAAGCCTTCTTCGAAGTTTCTCCATGATCGGTGCAACCCCATATCGATCGCGGGATATCCTCATTCCGGATGTAATCAAAACATGTCACGCCACCAGTACACTGCAACATCTTCGTCTTCATTACCGGAAGACGCGGTTCATTGTCTTTTATAGTCGGCCAACACTCAGAACTATAGAGAGCGGCAGACGGACGACATTGCGGTACATTTTAGATTTGAGACGTTCGCTGATAGGTCGATCACAAAGAACACCAGTTGTGGAAAGTCACTTCATCCAGGTCGAATTAACGCATGAAATAATTTCATTACATAGTTCTCCATTGGCAGATAGCATTGACCCGAAATATTAAATTCGCTCAGTTCTGGACAGGTTACTGAAACTGACAGCACTAAGCAATTTAAATATCTCGAGTCAACGCTATCAGCCAATGGAGAACTGCGGTATGCTTTTCACATAGGGAAACCAAACTTTTTTTTATATTTGAAGCGTCACGCTTCCAGTTTCCCGAATTGTTTTTAATGAAGATACTGAAGGCACTGAGGAAGTGAAATTTGACTCACTACGGGAACGATGTCTCTAAGTTAATTCCTATATCAACTGATTTTCTTGACGGATTGAAGTGGGAGTGGAGTCCACAGGAGCCTGAAAGATAACATTTACTACAATTTGTATTTTGTAAACGAAATAGATTTCTCGACTCAAAATACAAGTTATCAACCATCAGTTTGGAGGACTTTACTCCAGGCAAATCAGATTGTTTCTCTGCGACAAGCAATGGAAAAACTGTTGGAATATGGACATCAGTTGCACCACCTTTTCATCCACTTTAAAGCCGCCTATGACAGCATAACCACTGTAAAACTGTACACGGCCATGAGAGTATTCCAACGGAAATTAATAAGACTAGACTAGGCTGACCCTGACCAATGTGCGAGGCCAGATAAAAGCAGCAGGATCACTCTTAAGACCATTCAACATCAACAACGGTCTACGACAAGGGGTTGCCCTATCATGCATCCTCTTCAACCTGGCCCTGGAGAAACTGATTCGCGATGCAGATGTAAATGCGAGAGGCACCATCCTCTCCAAGTCCACCCAACTACTGGCCTACGCTGACAATATTGACATTATGGGAAAAACAACCCGAGATGTACAGTCTACCTTCATCCAGATCGGCGCGAGCTTTCGGGCTGCACAATAATGAAGGCAAGAGAAGTACATGGTGGCAACGTCAGCGTTAAAAACCAAAAGAACGAATAACATCGAATCGCACTGGTCAAACGAAAACAATAAAGATAGGAGACTACAACTTTAAGGCTGTTGAAAATTTCTCCTATCTAGGGTCGAAAATCACAACCGATAACAGCTATGACGATGAAATCCGCACACGGTTGTTGGCAGCCAACAGAACCTATTTCCGCATACAAAAACTGTTTCGCTCGAAACGTCTCACCATAGGGTCAAAGCTCTCACTGTGTAAGACTATGATCTTGCCAGTCCTTATGTATTCCGCGGAGACTTGGGTTTTTACCAAAAAAAAACTACGAACTCTTGGCCGCGCTCGAGAGAAGAATCCTCCGAAGAATTTTTGGCCCCCTACATGAGAATGGACGACTCCGTAGCATACATAACGACCAAATCTATGAGCGATGCCATGACCGTCTAGTTGTGGATAAAATCCACCTCAACAGGTTGCGGTGGGCGGGTCACTTAATCTGTATGAATGAGGATGATCCAGCCTGGAAAGTCTATAAGGGCAATATCTAGGGTAGAAAAAGAAGACGAGGCAAACCCTGCCTGAGATGGAGCGATGGCGTAGGTCAGGACGCCAGACAGCTTTTAGGGATATCGAATTGGTGGACCTCGGCGCAAAACCGGGATGTCTGGAGTTCCTTATTAAGGCAGGCCTAGACCGGATACCGGTTGTTGCGCCGTTGATGATGATAATGTTATTGAGGAAAGAGCTACAATCGCGATATTCCTTTTTTTTTGTCTGTGAATGTTGCTCTGTTGCGAAAGATTGGAGGGCTTCGGATTTTGTTAAAGTGAACATAATTCACTCAAAACAGATCGTATTGTCTTCGAGAGGAAGTTCTCGAGCGTTGCGGACATGAGGAACAAACATTAAATATTGCCCGGGGGAAGTGCAACAACAATGCGAGAAAACAATGAAGCATTAGTAGGACAGTATCCGCTTTTGATAAAGTGCGAGTGGCATTTGATTCATTTCATAACTATCGGTCTAATCGGTCACGTTTTTTTTTTTCAAATAAGTCATGTAAACTTCCCCTGAGTAGCTCTCAAGGGAAGGAGACCTTTACCCCATGTTCCTTTGCGGTTGATTAGCATTTGTTTTTTAAGGTTTTTTTTTTGCAAAGCAACACCTTATTAAAATCGGTTCGATGTCTGTCTGTCTGTCACATGCACTTTTCTTAGAAGCGGCTATACCGATTGACACGAAATTTTGTGAGAAGGTGGGAACTGTGAACGCGCAAACATGCAATGAGTGATCCTTCTACGTTGAGATTTAGGGGGAGTCCCCATACATGTAAAAGGGAGATGTAAACATTTTTTTTCACCGAATATAGTCATGTGGGATATCAAATGAAAAGTTTCGATTAGTACTTTTCGAAGCCGGTCTTAGTTTTGAGATTTGTTAGAAAGACGGGGAGTGGGAGGGATGGGAATTGATGATTTCTCAACCGAAAAATCTGAAAAAATTCATGAAGCTGCCTCTATATGGTGCCCAGGCATATCGATATCTGGGTAGTCAGCCATGCTAAATGCATATACATAACGGGCTACGTACACTCAAATATACTCACAGAAGAAGCAAACAAAACCTTTCATAAATGAAGCGCCCAGCTTCCGATTTCCCGGCTTGTTTTTTCCATTTTTTTTACCCCCACGTTCCAAGCCTGCCTAGCAAAAAAAGCCTGCGAGCACGTGTCGACGGAGCACTTTGATGGAACTTCAATATTTGCAGGCGGACCTGTTTCGTCTCAGGCCACTTGAGATGGTCTTTCTATCCAACACAACGTATTGGTGAACAACCCCTGCTTAACACTAATGGTGAGTCCCTACTTAGCATCTTAATTATGAGTAAGAAAAATCATGCTAGCTTTGATTACAGTAGATATTTCCCATGAGCCCAGCAGAAGGTGACCCTGTAACATTCCTGTAATATGGAGGAAGCATACAAACCAGGCAATAATCAAAAATATAAAAAGCAGAACAACAAATCGAACAAACTGAACTTCGTAAATGATAATTCTCTAAACGAATCTGAGGCATGCTAGCTAGTAACGGAATTGACGATGATTAATTAGTACACGTGAGTCATATATACAAAACGATAAAAATCAAGCCAACAAAGAACAAAACAAAATAAAACAGCAAAATAACAAAAATTTACGATAACTGAACCTTTCTTTAGCAAATAAGATAAACCATAAAGCAACGACGGTACATTATACTCTTCATCAACTGGAAAAATTAATTTTTAATACGCAACATATTATTCCATCTTTTCTATGAATTCAATTTTACTTTAGAAGAATTCTAGTAAAAGCAGTGAAGTCATTTGCTTACCTGTTTCATCGCGGATAGCCCAAACGAGCAGATCAACACACGCCGCATTCGCCATCACGTTCACCTTGTACTTATTCACCACCGCGATGTTTTCGTCCCGCTTCTCTCGCTCGTGATCCTGTTGCTTGTTCTGGAGCTCCGTCTGTCCAATAAGGAACAATCGCTTCACGAACTCCTGTACATCTTTCGTAAACGGTGTCGGCAAGTCGCTTTGATTCTGAAGCAACTCCCTCAATAGCGTTACCATGACTAATGTGATGGTTTCAGAGAAGCTCTTGTAGCAATAGCCCTTGATCTGGTGCAAGGAAAAAATGTCGCTTGCTTGTTCGTCCAGATGTTCCAGGATCTCTTTAGTCAGTAGTTTCTTGGCGATTGCGAAGATTGTCTGCAGGTGTTGGATGGGGAACGAGATCCTGGTCTTCTTCACGGGTGTTTCGCAGAATCGCATATTTGGGAATTGATTGAAGCTCGATCCGAATCGAGTGAAGAAATATGTGGTTGGGTCGTATGGGACCGAGTAGAACGTTTGCAGTGATGGTCTCTTGGTATTTCCGTGCATTGGATTTGGTGGTGGCTTCAGGAAGCGTGAATCAACGGAATCCTGGCTGAGACTTCCAGACATTGACCGCGGTATGATAGAGCGGAAATGACTGAAACTCGACAGGCGTTCATTTGAAGTCAACGTATTGGGGTCACGAGCTTTAACTATTGGCATGGGAGGTCGCGGGAATATCCGACAAAGAAGTGGTGGGTCATTGGTTGCGTATCTTCCCATCGCACGCCCCAGTCCAAATAGAAGAGGAACTGTTGCTTTGCATAGAATAATCGGCGGCGGGGCTTGACTGGAGTCACGACTTGATTTGATTATGTTGGTGAGAGCGTTGAGTGTCTCCACTTGATTGAGGATGATCTCATCACGTAAATCTGGGCATCCGGTCGCAATGTCGGACAGGAGTGTGTTCAGACAAAAGCTGAATTTCTCCGCAGACGGAATACCTAAAATTAGATAAAATCGCTATAGCGAGATCACAGTTCAAGGTTAGCAGAATGGATGGAAATTACGATCGATTTTATTATGCTTTGCGTCATCCACCCAAACTGCCTTCGGCAAAGACTTGGCCAAGCGCAGCAAATATGGAACAATTTCATTTTCATATTGATGTCCACTCTCGAGAAAGTACAATCCGAGTGCAATGACGGCATCCTGGGCGCGAGAGTCCAGGCAAAACACTCCCGCGGCATTTTCCTGTGGGCAATATCGGAAAAGTGTCTGCACCTAGTTGGGTGGAAAGTGAAATATTTTAGAAAACACTGAGGAAGCAAGGAAATGAAGGGTGGAAACCCGTACTTACCTTTTCCCATGGCGTAGGGTTGATTTTCGCTAGCACCCTAGCTAGACTTTGCACCGTGATCTGGAACGAAAATCTATCGGTTCCAGACATTTTCCGACGTCACTGACATTCGTCTGGGCGACTTTGCAATCGTTGGATGACAGCAATGTTGTGTCTGGTGGGAGGCGGTCGTGTTTATTGATTCCCAAAACAGCTGAGAGGGTTTCTGGTGAAAATTGTGCTAGATTAGAAGAAAAATGTGTCATTTTGATGGAGAGGGGTAACCGGAAGTTCGTTCTTCCTGACAGAAATGGCTTTTCTCGTTATGACGATTTATAAAGATGGAAAATGTCGGGAACTGTTCGGTCGCGATCATACAATCGGAATGTTGTTTAAAATAGGAGAAATGATGCCAGCGTGAGGAGCAAAAGAAGGGAAAGGAAATGTTCTTTCATGTTTCAAGGACTAGAGTGCCGGCAAAAATGATAAGAAACCCCATGTTTTTCAAGAAATCTTAAAATAATAAAACAATTCTAAGAAGCTGTGTATGTATCTCAGATAACTGGTAGTAATTACGTGGGATTTCCCAGTATAACACATCCAGTAAGTAAAGAAAGTCGAATTTCAGGTAGGAAAAAAGATAGGCGGTCAAAGGGTAGTATAGGTCCCAGGGCGAAACGTGGATTGGTACCCACGATGGAGCATAAAACCTGGGAAATGCCTGCTGAACCAACACCAACAGCTCTACTACCAAACCCTATCTCCACCTCCATGTGGGGACCGCTGAGAGCTCTTTCTTAACGAAAATCTATAGACGGAGAAGGATGAAGGCGAATCCAACCAACCAACCAACTGGTCCTCTAGGTTGGGGGTTGGGTAGGGCTGACAACCTTACACAGAAAGTAACTTGTTACGAAGCCACAACGACGAACCCGGCAACCGGAACCCAGAATAACAATTTGCTCATTTTCTCATGGAACGTGCGCTCCCTGTACAGAGATGCAGCTGCCAAGCAGCCAGCCAATACCCTGTTCCAACAGAGAATTATAATTCATGCGTTGGACAGCAACCGGTTTCCTGCAGAAGAGCTATTAGACCATATACGATAGCGGCCACCTAGTAAACCATGTGATCGGAGTAGGTTTCCTAGTCTTCGAAAAAATTAAACTGGCTTTGAAAACATAAGGGAACGTCTATGCATTCTGCATTTGCGAGGTAAATTTTGAAATATGAGCCTCATTAATGTTCACGTTCCTACAGAGAAGACTGCAAAACTGGAGAAAGATAACTTCTATGAAGCAGCAGAACGAACCCTCGTAGCCTACCCCAAGTAAAATATAAAAATCATACTTCGAGATTTTGATAGCCAAGTAGGGAAGGAGCTCGTATACACGGAGTTGTTGGAAGTACCTGATTTGAGCGAAAAGTGCCTCCAAACATACATGGATCTTTCCAGACGAGATCACTTTCAACCAAATTGACCAGGTGTTAATCGAACGCTGCCACCTCTCCGCCTTAATGAATGTCAGAACATATAGGCAGCTCGAAACAGACTCGGACCACTATCTTGTTAGCATAGTGCTTTGAGTTCGAATAGTAATACCACCTAGAATCGCCTCTGGCAATCAGGTCGGAATGAACACTGAACTCATACATGAAAAAGTCCTTTGTAACGTCTATGAGGCGAAAATGCATCCCGTAAGAATCGCAGTTAACAGAGGTCCTGGTGATGAATCAACAAATGATCTTCACAATCACCTGAAGAACGTTATCATGGACACGGCCACAAACATACTTGGCCCCAGCCGCAAAAGGAGTCGGAACGGCTGGTTTGACAATGAATGTAAGCTAGCAACGGAACGGAAGAATGCCGCATACCGAGTAATGTTGCATTCTCAAAGAACGCAGGCACGCGCAGAGACTTATCACGAACTCCGTCGAGCAGAGAAACGACTTCACAGACGGAAAAGGGATGCCTGGGAGAACCAACAAGTCTGTGAACTAGAAAAGCACAGGGAGTAACCGCACCAGGCGCGGAAGTTTTACCAACAAGTTAGCAGGATGAAGCCTTATATACCTCGATGCTCACCCTGCCGATACAAAGAGGGAAATCTGATTTCTGACAGAATGGGCATATTAGAGCGTTGGGTTTAGTACTTTGATGAGCTACTAAACAACCAGAACATTGGCGAGTTGGAGGTCCCGCAAACTGAAGACGACGGACAAATAGTGCCACCACCAAGTTTAGGAGAAACAGTCCGTGTAATTCATCGGCTAAAAATCATAAGTCGCCAGGAGCCGGAGCAGGTTAAATATGGAGGCGACCAGTTACACCAAGTGGTTCATCAACTTGTGCTCAAAGTATGGGACAGCGAATCAATGCCTGACGAGTGGCAACGAGGCATTATCTGTCTCATACATAAAAAGGGAGATATCATACAGTGCAGCAATTATAGAGGTATCACGTTGCTGAGTACCATCTATAAGATATTTTCCGCTATCTTGCTAGGCCGGATAGCCCCATACGCCCAGAACATCATTGGTCCATACCAAAGAGGCTTCACTCCAGCAGATCAGATTTTCTCTGTGCGGCAAGCGATGGAAAAACTGTTGGAATATGGACAACAGTTGCACCATCTGTTCATCGACTTTAAAGCCGCCTATGATAGCATAGCCAAGGTAAAGCTGTACACGGCCATGAGAGAATTCGGTATCCCGACGAAATTAATAAGACTGACTAGGCTGACCTTGACCAATGTGCGAGGCTAGATAAAAGTAGCAGGATCACTCTCAAGACCATTCATCAACAATCAACAATGGTCTACGACAAGGGGATGCCCTATCATGCGTCCTCTTTAACCTGGGCCTCGAGAAAGTGATCCGTGATGCTGAGGTAAATGCCAGAGGTACGATCGTCGTCAAGTCCACCCAACTACTGGTCTACGCTGACGATATCGACATCGTGGGAAGAATGACCCGAGACGTACAAACTGCCTTCATCCAGATCGAGCAGGCGGCGATTGGCGCGAGATCTTGGGCTGCACATCAATGAAGGCAAGACAAAATATATGGTGGCAACGTCAGCACCGAAGACGAATCAACCAACAACATCAAACCGCACTGGTCAAACACGAAGAAGAATAGGGATAGGAGAATAAAACTTTGAGACCGTTGACAATTTCTCCTATCTAGGGTCGGAAATCACAACCGATAACAGCTACGATGATGAAATCCGCGCACGGTTGTTGGCAGCCAACAGAACCTATTTCAGCTTACAAAAACTGTTTCGCTCGAAACGTTTCACCATAGGGTCAAAGCTCTTACTATACAAGACAATGATCTTGTCAGTCCTCATGTATTCCTCGGAAAGTTGGGTTCTTAGCAAGAAAAATTGCGAACTCTTGGCCGCGTTCGAGAGAAGAATCCTCCGAAGAATTTTTGGCCCCCTACATGAGGATGGACGATTCCGTAGCCTACACAATGACGAAATCTATGAGCGATACCATGACCGTCCAGTTGTGGATAAACTCCGGCTCAATAAGTTAAGGTGGGCGGGTTACTTAATCCGTATGGATGAGTATGATCCCACCCGGAAAGTCTATAAGGGCAATATCTATGGTAGGAAAAGAAGACGAGGCAGACCCTGCCTAAGATGAAGTGATGGCGTAGGTCAGGAGGCCAGACAGCTTTTGGGGATATCGAATTGGTGGACCTCGGCGCAAAACCGGGATGTCTGGAGTTCCTTATTAAGGCAGGCCTAGACCAGATACCGGTTGTTGCGCCGTTGATGATGATTGAAATTAGGAAAAAGTTCAAATATTTTTTTTCAAGTAGAGGGTGAGCACATATCCTTATACAAGATAAAATGAACACACTCACCCATTCCCAGTCAATCTTTTGGATTCTCGCTATTGACAGTTCAAGGATAAAACCGCCAATTGAAAAACGCCGATTATTCGAGAGCGGAGAAATGGTAGGGCGTCCACCTCAGTCGACGCGGCAGGACGGGCCCCGGTCCTGTCGAGAAATGGGCAAGGGTTCTTGACGCATGGACGACATCAGGACGTAAGCAAGTTAGTCCGAACAAAACAAATACGTGTTTGCACGCTAAATGTTGGCACCCTAACTGGAAAGACCGAGGAACTCGCAAGATCCCTTCGGAAAAGGCGCATTGATATCTGCGCTCTGCAAGAAACCCGATGGTCTGGTGGCAAAAGCTGCGACATTGAACGCGAACGCGGTAAAAATGGCTATAAACTTCTCTATTTTGGTAGCCCACACACTCAATATGGTGTTGGCATTGCCACTTCAGAGGGTTTTCGTGATGCTATTAAAGAAGTCGAACGATTCAACGATCGGGTGATGAAGCTCATCATTATATCAGCTGATCGCATTATTCACTTCTTCACCGCGTACACACCACAGACAGGTCGACCTGATGCGGAGAAAGATGCCTTCTGGCAACTTCTCGATGAAAAGACTTATCACGTGCCTGCTGACGACTATATTATTATTGCCGGCGACTTTAATGGTCATGTGGGTGAAAAGGCAGATGGTAACAGGTGCCATGGGGGAGAGGGATTCGGAGCGCGCAATGAGGGTGGCGAGCGTATAATCGATTTTGTGGACACCCGTGACCTTGTACTTATGAATACATGGTTCACCAAACGATTGTCTCATCTTCCTACATTTTACAGTGGGAACAGTGAAACGCAAATCGATTATATTCTCATAAGACGCCGACATTTTACCACCGTCACTGATTGCAAAGTCGTTCCCTATGAGACCATCGCACCTCAACATCGGCCGTTGATTGCAGAGCTGCGAATGAAACCACCGATAAAACAGCGTGAGGAACGCACTGGCTCGCGGTGCATCAAATGGTGGCGATTTGATGAGAAGAAAGAAGAAACGATCTCACTCATGCGATTGCCGACCACTACGAATGTCGAAGAATCGTGGAACCAAATGAAAGACACGTTCCACAAAGCGGCTTCTGCAACCCTCGGGGTCACCAAGCCGGGTAAGCGGTATATCAACCGAGATACTTGGCTTTGGAATGATGTTGAAATAAAGGTCCGTGAAAAGAAACGCCTCTACCACAAATTCCTCGACGATAGAACGCTACTGACCAATCGGCAAATTTATAAGAATGCCAACCGGGAAGCAAAAAAAGCGATCGTTGTCCTCCGAGAGGTCCATAACAAACATCTATCCGATAAACTGGACAGTCGGGACTGCGTGAGAAATCTGTATCGACTCGTCCGACACGAACGCACACAGGATATCGAACACTTTTGTTGTGTTAATGACAAGAACGATACCTTGTTTACTTACCAACAAACCGCGATGGATAGATGGCGAGAATACTTCGAGCAGATTTCAACTGAAGAATTTGCTCATCCTCCACTTCCACAATCATTGCCCACATTTGGACCAGTTCCACCTGTCAGTGCAACTGAAGTCGAGGAGGCTATAAAACAAATGAAGTTGGGGAAAGCAACAGGACCTGACGACATCGCATCTGAGCTCTGGAAAGCGAAGAGCTGGGACCCAACACTGTGGCTCAGTGAATTCTTTAATCGGGTTATTCAGGAAGGAAGAACACCATCTGACTGGCAAGAAAGTACCACAGTTCCAATATGGAAAAAGAAAGGTAGTCCAGCAAAATGTTCAAATTATCGTCCGATCCGATTACTTTCCCACACCATGAAGATTTTTGAACGCATTCTTGACAACCGTATACGCGAAATCGTTGAAATAACCATGAATCAAGCCGGATTTGTCAAAAATTGCGGATCTACTGACACAATACACCCTGCGCGGTTACTCATGGAGAAACACCGTGAGAAGCATTGCCTTTCTGGATCTAGAGAAAGCGTTTGACCGTGTACCACATGAACTCATCTGATATGCTTTACGACAACACTTAGTACCAGAAGAACTCGTGCGCTGGGTTCAATTTCTCTACCACGATCCGAAAAGTAAAATTCGAAGTATGTCGGGTGTATCAAAACCGCTTCGTGTCTCTGTTGGTGTTCATCAAGGAAGCGCCCTCTCACCACTCCTCTTTGTTCTTTTTATGGACACCGTCACACGGGATATCCAACGTCCAGCGCCCTACACACTGCTTTATGCAGATGATATTTTCCTAGCATCTAATAGCAAAAATGATCTCGAGCAACTTGCCGAAAAATGGAATGATCGCCTCATGCAACACGGTCTCAGATTGAATCTAAACAAAACTGAATTTTTGACGACCGATTCCCATGAAACAGGCACAATTAATGTCAGCGGCAGTGATATGCCCAGAACTGAGCGATTAAAATATCTCGGGTCAATGCTATCAGCCAATAGAAAACTGCGTTATGAAATTGCTTCACGTATTAACGCAAGTTGGATGAAGTGGCGTTCCACAACTGGTGTTCTTTGTGATCGTCGTATAAACGACCGTCTCAAATCTAAAATTTACCGCAATGTTGTCCGTCCTGTCGGTCTCTATGGTTCTGAGTGTTGGCCAACTATAAAAGACAATGAACGGCGTCTTGCGGTAATGGAGACGAAGATGTTATGTTGGACTAGTGGTGTGACACGTTTTGATCACATCCGAAATGAGGATATCTTTGATCGTTATGGGGTTGCACCGATCGTGAAAAAGTTGCGAGGGAGGCGTCTTCGATGGTATGGTCACGTAATTCGTGCTAACGACAATTCACTTGCCAAGATTGGTCTGAACATCGAAGTCGATGGTAAACGACCAAAAGGCTGGCCTAAACAACGGTGGCTTGATACCCTGGATGGGGATTTAAATGCCTCGAGATTGCACCCAGATCAGGCATTCGATAGAGCCAAATGGCGAAATGCGATCACGACGAGCCGACCCCGCTTGTGAACGGGGCAAACGCTGAAGAAAAAGAAGAAGGGTCCGGCTGAATATTTTGTACAGCTTCAAGGGCGCGACAATCAGGGATTGCGGAAGGGGGACCAGACTACCCAGTAATATTCAAGGATGTTTCTGACAAGGGAGTTGAAGAGTTTTATGGAGGACCGAATTGAGGCAAAGTCGGAGGAGTTTCGTAGGATAAAACCAGATATTTTCGAAGCTAGATTAATGATGTCAACGAAGTGGGAATTGAAACGAAGTTTGTCATCGAATATAACACTCAGGTCTTGAAAACAGGTCAGTAGTGAAAGGGGTTGTCCGGTAAGAGAATAGGAAAAGGATGTTGGGAGGATTTAAGCGAATAGCACATTCAGTGCCGTTTGCTGGTATCCAGTGCCGATTTGTTAACCGAACAGCAACAGACTAGAGTATCAAGGTTGGACTGCAAGAGGCCCAGCGGAGACGAAACAGAGACAAATAATTTAAGGTCATCTGCGTAAAGCAAATACGGGCAGGAGAGGGTGAAGGCGAGCTCTTTGATAAAAAAAACAGGAAAAGTAGGGGGCCAAGTATAAAGCCTTATGAAACACCAGAGGAAGAAGGGAAGAAACGAGTTGAGTAATTACGAAAAGAAACTCTGCAAAAACGGTATGAGAGATAGGAGGAAAGCCAGGAGATGATTGAGGGAGGGAAGTTGAGTAGAGAGTATCAAAGGCTTTGGAGAAATCAGTGTAAATAGCATGTACCTATCGGAAATTGAAGCATTTAGCAACGAAGTTGATAAAGACCAGAAGGTTTGAAGCAGTGAATCTATGTTTCACGAAACCATGCCGCTCTTTGATAATGAGGTGACCGAAGTGGGTGGTCAGCCAGCCGTTGACATATCTCGCGAGGATTTTGGAGCAAAAGGAGAGAAGAGAGATGAGACGGTAGTTCACAGCAAGAGACGGGTCTGAGCTCTTGAGGATAGGGATGATAAGGGCCTCTTTCCAGAGATCGGGAAAGTAATATTCTTCTAGACTTTTGTTGTAGATTATACACCGTGGGAGGGAAATGTGTTTCTTACAGTTAAGAAAGAAGAGGTTAAGAAGCCCATCAGGACCAGGCCCGACATTGGAGTCAAGATTACCAATGAGGAACACAACCAAGGAAGGCGTAAGGAGAGGAGTGGCTAGAGATTCGAAGCAGTCTGCAGTTAGAAGAAGCGTAGAGGGCGGAGTGGTCGAGGGAGAAAGCATGGAAGAGAAGTAAGAGCAGGGTTGTGATGGGGAGTTGGCAGTGGAGTCAGCAAAACTGATAGAAAAAGGGAGAGAGGGTGGTGCTATGGGAATAGCGAGTGCGGGGCCAAAATGGTTTCAAGTCACTACGGGCTTCGACACTCAACCAGTACCTTTTATGCGCATTTTTAATCATGGACTTCACAGTGGAGCGTATAGCCTTGAAGTGAGCAAGGTCAGTGTCATTCTTAGAAGTCCGAAACTTCTTCCGCAATGCATGTTTCAGGCGGATGCTTTTAAGGATCGCTGTTGTGAAATGAACGCAGACAAGCACGGTAAGAAGGGTTATAACACAAGAGATGATCGGACAGGATATTGTAAAAAGCGCTAAGAGCCTCATCACACGTTGAGTTGCATAATATATGATCCCAGTTGATACACGTTAAAGCTGAGTTGAGACCGTCATAGTTGGCTTTGTGAAGTTGAACTTAGTAAATCTACGCGCAATTTTGGAGTTTGAACAGGGGAGCTCCGCCTCAAATTCAAGTACGGAGTGGTTAGCGTCAATTTTGACATACAGGGATATACAAGGAAATAAAGAGAGGTGGCCCTCGGGGAGGTTGGAAAGGACTAGATCGAGTGCGTCCCAAGGAGTTGCTGGGGGTATTGAAATTCAAGGCAGAAATAGTAATCATAGAGGAAGAAAATAGAAGGGAATATTGAGAGATGTGGTTAGAAGGTTAGAATGATTGGACCATTTGCCCATGGGGAGGTTAAAATTTATGCAAAGGAAGAAGGGGGGATTGGAATCTGACAAGTTCCGAAAAACTGTCAAAGAATTCTTCGTACAGATGAGAAGGGCCAGCACAAGGGACGTATATACAAGATAAAATGAACGGGGGGGCCACGAAAAGCAACACAGTCATAAGTAGAGCCAGAGGAGGAAAAGACGAGTTCGGTGCGGAGTGTATCTTTTATTGCAGTTAGGACCCACCGCCGGGGGACTAACGTGATGCATCCCGGTCGTTGTCACTGCGGAGAGTGGCGTACCCTTCAGGGAGTTCGGAGTTTAATATGGCATCGTCCAGCCAGGTTTCGGAAATACAGATGGCATGGTGTTGTTGAGCCGGCGCGGATAAATTGAAAACCCCCAGATTGGATCTTCATATTCATCCGCTTGGTCTTTTTTCAGATCTAGAATGGTGTCTTCATCTGTGAAAAAAGTAGTCATTGAAAAACAAACAAGATATTTACGAGCGCACATATATTCATATCAAACATTTATTCTTTATCTAGGAATGAATGAATTAGTTCACTGAGTTTTTGATTTCTTTTTTGCTCCTCCATAAACTTTCGTCACATGCGTTTTCTTATGAGCCGATAGAGTGTCAGAGTCCTTGTACTTTTCATTGCAAATATCACATTTGTATTCCATTGGAATCGAACACATATGTACAGTTTTGTGATGTGTTTTCAATTCTCCCATGGTTTCGGACGTCTGCCTACAGCCAGAGGCAGCACATATGAGTGGTTTTTCCCGATAGTATGTTATGTAAAATGCCTCTCCCCAACTGTAGCTGGGACGCTTATCTTGATTCACGGGAATTGCAAGATTAGACTGTGAAGTAGTCTCTTGCTGGAATGATTTCTTGCCCGAACGCAATCGAATTGGTATAAGTTTTCTGTTGTGAGATAAACTATTCTGGCTGTTGATCCCGCAGGTGTGACTTTCGTTAGTAAGAAAGGATTCTCTACATTTTGGGCATTTTTCCGTTCTCTTTTTATTATGCACAAGGTCAATATGTTCCCGTCGATTTTCCTTCTGGTAGTATACTTTTGGACAATGGGGACAAGCATAGGGTCCTTCGTTATCCTGACTATTGGAGTGCTCTTCCAGTGAGTTCTTGTTGCCTGTGGATTCCGACATAGTATGCGATAGTTCTTCGTGTGAAATATCTTGGTGGGAGACAGAAGCGTTAGTAGCGGTTGGACCTTCATCGTTATTCGTTGCAAAACATTCTTCATCTTCAGATAAGTATTCCTCTTTCACGCTGTATTCCAGCATTGCGATATCCAGACCAGCAGATCCTTCCGTATTACCGCTGACCACAGGCAGGGTGGCTTCAATCTTTTTTTCAAGTACAACATGCTTTTCTCGGTAGTGTGTGCCAAACTCAAATAAACCTGGAAGGGATTCTCCGCATATACTACAGACAAGAGTATAATTTAGATAGTCCAAGGTGTGGATTTCACCACATTTCGATGGTTCCACTTTGATTTCGTTGAGGTCTGGTTTCCAATCGAAGTTCTCCTGCTTAATAAGTTCTGTATTAACTTCCATAACTATGATATCACTTATGAGTTTTTATCTAGGACTATTTATTTTCAAAGAGCAATCCGCGAAGGCGTCTGTCGGTTTCACAACTGTAAACAAACTAGACACAAACTAGTGACAGTCGAATTTGCTGCCAAAGTTCACCCCTACGTGTTTTGCTTTGGTTTGACTGAATGCTTTTCATTGTTACAAGATGGCGCTACGTTCCGACTTTCCAAAAGAAATCAGGGCAACACTCTTCATAGCACAGGTCTGAATTCAAAAAACTGTTTGAATAATGTGATTCTTATGTTATTTGAAAACGAAAATGGTATCGGACAATATCTAGGACGTCGACTCTGGGCTGTCGTAGCGGAAGGTCATGGTTCACATTTCACTGGTGGCAGAGGGATTTGTTATCGCAACTGGATACCGGATATCAGTCGACTCAGCTGTGAATGAGCACCTGAGTGAAATCCGTCAACCGTTACGGTCTTGAATGAAGTGCTCTAACACACTTCAAGGCCCTGATCCAATATGGATTGTTGCGCCAACGATTATTATTTCCGGTGGCCGGTGGTAGGTCAATGGATCTCAGCAAAGAGCTCCCCAGCACACTGCATTGCCTTCGACTTCCATTCATCGATCCGCTCTTGGTCCGACTTCACCCCACTCAGAAGATTGAAAGATCGATCCTTCAAGTTCAGTGGAGTCAGCCCACAGTCTGCCTTACAGACAGCCGCATGCAAGGGACTCGCCTGCTTTTTGCTGTAAAAATAAGCGCGCAACGAGTCGACTTGGCGATGATGTTGTGCCGCTACGTCGACCACGCCCCTACCGTCGATGTCACGAGGCAGGTTGATCCGCTCCACGGCAGACTTTGGATGATGCATTCGAAATTTGGACATAATTGTCCGTATCCGCCGCTGGACGTTTTCGAGATCGGTCTTCGTCCACGGCAATATTCCGAATGCATAAGCCAGTGAAGGGATAGCGAATATATTCAACGCGCTTATTTTATTCTTCCCCGAGAGATGCGATTTCAGCACCAACTTTACACGTCGCAGGAATTCGGACAGCAGAGCATTCTTCACATCACCAACTTGAGCATGGGTTCCTTGCAGAATTTCTAGGTACTTGTAGAAGTCTATCTCTGTCATAGCTTCGATGTGGAGGTCACCAATGCTATGTCCGGCATGCGGCTCGTGATGACCTTTGCGGATGGCTTGGATTCGACACTTGTCTAATCCAAACTCCATCCGAATATTACGGCTGAACATGTCTATTATTCGCAACAGACTTCTAAGATGGTTGTCAGTACCAGCATACAGCTTGACGTCATCTAAGTACATCAAATGTGTCAGTTCGCACTTAGCACGTAGGCAATACTTTATTGCAAAACCATGCCCTCTAGCATCATTCAGTAGCTATGAAAGGGGTTCAGTGCCATACAAAACCAAAGGGGACTCAACGAATCCCCCTGGAAGATGCCCCTCCGTATACGGATGGGCTCTAAGGTATTAGCACCCTCAGATGTACGCACCAATAAGGTGGTATGCCACTCTTTCATGACTGTCGCCAAAAACTTTATTAGATTCGGATCAATACGATACAGATGTAGGATGTCGATTAGCTAGGTATGCGGAACGCTATCAAAAGCCTTGGCATAATCGATATAGCAACTGAAGAAGTTTCTTTGGCCTCTAGTTGCTTATCCTACAACTACCGAGCCGATAATGAGTTGCTCTTTGCAACCCCTTGACCCAATTCGGCAACCTTGCCCCTCCGAAGACAGAATGTTGTTGGTCTCGAGGTGCGCATTGATCCTTCCACTAATAATTGACGTGATGAATTTATAGAGGGTTGGTAAGCAAGTAATTGGTCTTGTGTCTGCAGTGTCCTGCAAGGTGTTCTTCTTAGAGATAAGGTAGGTAATCCCCGCAGTGAGGAAGGATGGAAATTCCTCCGGCCGACTCATGACCTCATTTATACTGCGTGCCAACCGACTGTGTACGCTGGTAAATTTCTATTTCTATTGTTATTATTATTATCTAGGATGTCGAGATTTTTCCCAAAGTGGAGTTTCAGATTTGACCCTTTTTCCCTTGTCTAAGCCGTGAGATCTTGGCAGATATTGTAATATTTTCATCATAATATGAAAAACTGCAGGAGAAGGATGAAGGCAAATTTTCTGCGCCTAGAAGCGGGACAAATTGTACCAACTGATTTTCCAGGTTGGCGGTAGGGTAGGGCTGACAACCCTACGCAGAAAACCGATGTTACGAAGCCACGGAAAGAGCCTCGGACAGGATGGGTTTCACAACGACAAACCCGGCAACGAAAACGGAATAAGGATTTGCACATTTTCTCGTGGAATATGTGCTTCCTGTACACATCGAATGCTGCTCAGCAGCTAGTCAATACTCTGTCCCAATATAAGGCTGATGTAACAGTGTTGAAAGAGATGCGTTGGACAAGGAAAGCGAAAGGCTATGCATTCTGGATTTGCGAGGCAAGTTTAAAAATATGAGCCTCATTAACGTTTACGCCCTTATAAAGGAGACTGGATAGTCGGAGAAGGATATCTTCTACGAGGCCGACTCTAAGCATGTCCCATATCAATATCATGCTTGGAAATTTTAACTCCAAGTAGGGACGGAGCCCTTATTCAGGTGTTACGTTGGCTCCCATAGCTTACATAAGGGTACCAATGATAACGGACTGCGGGTTATTGAGTTAGCAGTATCCCACGAAATGGTTGTTGAAAGTACCTGGTTTGCGCGGAAAGCGATCTACAAATATTCATGGGCCTCTCCAGATGGGGCCATTTTCAATTAAGTTGACTACATGTTGATTGAACGCCGCCACCTCTTAAACTTGATGAATGTCAGAACATATAAGGGAGCCAATATCGGCTCGGATCACTATATCGTTGGCATAGTGTTCCGGGCTCGAATTACAACACCGTCTACAATCCGCTCTGATAATCAGATGAGAGTGAGTACTGAAGATATCCACAACAAAGCCCTCTGCAACATATATAAAAGGAAATGGATCCTGCAATAACCGCAGCTAATAGATGTTCGGGAGACAAAGCATCAACAAATGATCTTCACAACCATCTAAAGAGCGTTATCATTAATACGGCCACAAACATAATTGGTCCCAGCCGGAAGTAGCAACGGAGAGGAAGAATGCTGTATACCAAGCAATGCTGCACTCACGAAGAACGCCGACACGCGCAGAGGCTTTTCACGAACGCCGTCGAGTGGAGAAACGACTTCACAGACAGAATAAGGAAGCCTGGTAGAACCAACAGGTCTGTGAACTCGAGCAGTTCAGTGAGCCACCGTACCAGGCCCGATAATTTGCTTATCCTGCCGAGACAAAAAAGGAAAACTGATTTTCGACAGAATGGGCATATTGTAGCGATGGAAGAAACAGTCGATGCACATCATCGGCTTAAAAATCATAAGACGCCAGTAGCCGATGGAATTACAGCCAAATTGGTTAAATATGGAGACGACCAACTACACCAAGCGATTGATCACCTGATGTTGAAGGTGTGGGACAGTGACGACATACATAAGAAAGGAACATAAGAAAGGAAACATCACGCAGTGCAATTATAGAGCTATCAGGTGGCCCTGGGGAAAGTGATCTGCGATGCAGTTATTAATGCAAGGGGCATCGTCCGCTTCAAGTCCACCCAACTACTGATCGAGCAGGCGACACGAGCTCTTCGGGTACCCATCAATGAACGTAAGACGAAATATATGGTGGCAACGTCAGCACCAACAACCAAACAATTAACAATATGAAACCACACTGGTCAAATGAGAACAATAAAGATAGGAGACTTTGAAAACACAATAAAACTTTGAAAATCACAACCGATAGCAGCTATAATGATGAAATCCGCGCACGGTTGTTGGCTGCCAACAGAGCATATTTCAGCTTACAAAAACTGTTCCACTCGAAACTTTTCACCATAGGTCAAAACTCTTGCTGTGCAAGACAATAATCCTGCCAATCTTTATGTATTCCTCGGAGACCTGGGTTCTTAGCAAAAAAAAAAAAAAAATGTGAACTCTTGGCCGCGTTCGAGAGAAAAATAGCCATTGTTTTGTGTTTAAAGGGCACTTTAAACGCAACGTTAAGGATCTCAAGAACAAGAATTAATATCTACACTTGTTTTTCAATCTCAACTTTGGTACTGGGCTGCGCAACGTGCTACGATTTCTAAGATTTAAAATGCTTATCGAAAACGTTGAATGTCAAAAATCTGGGTTCGGGTTGAAAATTATTCCTCTATGTGAGGCATAGCGTGTCAATTACACACATGCGCCAGCACTATTGGTTCATGGCAATGTGTTTTAACTCCTTTACGATTTTCGAAGCATGCACTCCTCCAATGCTCCACACCACCTAGTTCTAGGGCAACCAACTAGTCGGCCATCTTAGAATAGTGGGTTCTGCTGCATGGCATAGCCCTCGATAGAGTTGTCGCATTTTTTCAGTGTTTAAGCTACCTCTTCCGTTTTCTGATCAATATGTTCACAGGTGTCTGGCACATACGTCTTCACTTTTTATTGTCTCTGACCTGAATGCCATGATTATGCAAAAATGAGTTGTTGAAAGTTTGGTGCTTCCGAGAAATAGTGGCGATCACTTTTCATGTATTATTCCTATGTAATACTAAAGACAGAACGCTGATGCGAAATAGGCTCAATTTGATGTTAGGGTTGAGATAATTGCATTTCCAACATTTTTGATAAAATAGTGAGGGCGGAATAAACGCTGTTAAGGGGGTCATCAAGTGGGAAGGCCACGGTTCGCAAACTAAGATTATTAAAAAATATTGGTGAAAGGTTGGTGCTTTGTTAAACTTTTTTTTTGTAAATTTTGGTGTTTTTTTCCGGTTTCTTTAACGTATAAAAAATCGGCCCAATTAATCGCAGTTATCCTAGTTTGCGAACCATAGAAATATAATTTCAAAGAAATTCGTTGGATAGATTTTGGGCGATGGTGGCACCCGATTTTTACTATGCAGTTTCCAGAGAAACGCATTTAAAAATTAGAATGTGATTATTAACCATAAAATCTTAGCTGATCCTTAATCTGCTATACCTAGTTCATAAACCTTCGGGTTTCTTTCCAGGCAAAGCTTTGGGTTCCATTGTCGTTTGTTAGAAGAGCTGCTAGGCGTACTTTAATTTTCATGATGTTTCGGAGCAGTGGGAGGATACTGTGAGTCAGAACCTTGCTTGGAGGATATGCAGCCCCAGTCGTGCGATATTAGCAAATTGGTAATTACCAAGGATAAAATTAGCTAGGCTTTAAACAGCTTCTACGAGCACCAGATATCCCTTATACTACTCATGCTTCAGAAGCAGCAAGACAGGGTGGCCTGTAGGGTTTTACAGGACCTGCTTCTCTTTCGAGAGCGTATTGCACTCCTGAAGACTCGTACGCATGATTTTCATACCGAAAGCCGGTAGGCTCAGCCGTAAGTGCACGAAAGACTTCCGACCAATCATCCTCAGCTCTTTCGAGTTAAAGATTTTAGAGCGTGTTCTGTAGATCCACTTGAAGGTAATTATGAACAGAACGCCCTTCTTTAAGTCTCATCTCGCAAGGTATTTAGCACGGTTGAACGATCATTACTGTACAAGCATTATACTCTAGCTGCCTTCCTCGGGGTTGTCTTAGGCATTGGATAGTGTCCATGCTAAGAACCAAAATAATCCAATCTGATCTACGAGGTAGTCACTTGACCAGAGGTATGAGTGGGGGACGTCCCAGGGTGACGTCATCTCTCCGATGATCTGGTTGATAGTGATGGATGAAATTCTACGCAATATTGACGACTTGGTGATATTGGTGTCAGGAATGTTTCCTTCTGTTACGAGTGAACTTATGGAGAGCACGTTGGGAAACAACAAAAACATCTAACAAAAACGGAGCTGATGCTATGTACCAACAAAGCCAGGGCACCCGAATCTCACATTCCACGGCTAAATTGGTCCAGGATAGGCACTTTCCTCCAAAGTAAAATATCTGGGTGTGATCCTCGATCCTGAATTAAATTGGAGACTGAACCTAGTACTGAGGATTAAGCAGGCCTGTGTAGCCTTTTACGCCTACAAAAAAAAGGAATCCTCGGCCAAGGATGGTTCTCTGGATGCCCATAGCCGCAGTTCATCCCATTCTAATGTACGGTTTTAAGTACGCTGAGCAAGAAGTATAAAAGAATTAAACTGATTAGGATTAAAAGAACTACATGTGCAGATGTTATCCACATTAAATACGTATGGAGGGGCAGTACTGTCAGACTAGTTGAGTTGGAACTTTGGGTAGCGAATATCTTCGGCCATAGAAGGAAACTGGGGATTCTCAATACATTACGTCATAAATAAGTCGATCTTCGCTGTGGGCTTTCCAACGAAGTCAGAGTGGAAGTACTCTTCACCGGCGGATCAAAAAACGCCTTTTGAGCTGGTGCGAGGAGTTTTCGAATAGTACGGTCGTATAGGATTCGCTAGTGTATTTCAGGCAAAGATTATGATAATATTGGAGGTCTGTCGACGGCTGGGACATGATCGCATTCCCAAGCGTAACGTAGTCATTCCTACAGAAGGTCAAGCGATCATTAAGGCTTTGCACTCAGTGACGGCATCCTTCAGGTTGGTGAGGCAGTGTATGGAAGCGCTGAACGGACCAAGCTCCCGGTGATATGAACATGGAGGGGAATGAGATGCCCGACGGACAGGCTAGGCGCAGCTTTGCTTCTGATAGTCCCTCAGTGGGTGCAGTCGGCGTCCTGCTAGCGATTTTCAAGGGCAAAATCTGCTCGCACTACTCAAAGCCTTTGACACACAGAAAGCGATCTATCGCAGCGATCAGAGAACGATCCAGTATTGTGAATACTTTGTAACGAGTAACTTTAGTAGCATATTTCTTATAATTTTTTTAAAAATGACTAAAAAAAAATGAAACGGGTTGACAAAATTATTTCCTTTATTGGTAAAGAATTTGTTAAGAAAAACTAGGTCCAGAAAAGAGAACAGAAGAAAAAGATAATGTTGGGTGCATGAGATAAACAGAAAATAATAGAAAATACTATCGTCTGGCTTGTGGACTGCAATCGAACGAAGATATTTTTTTCTAGTTTGTATTTCCAATTGTCTTGAGAAATTTACGAAGAATTCCACCACCTACTGCAATCTAGCATTGAAAAGTGCACAATGAATTAGAGAAAACCAATAAAAACGCGGGAATAATTTGTTTAACGCAAGTTATGGAAAAATACTTTATATACGATTTAAATTTCCAAGATGTTTCTAATTAATCATTTTCTATTAGCAACTTCGTATCTTCACTTATTGCACTGAACAGATCGCTCACCAATTCTGTAAATTTGTAAAAACAGATCACTGACCGCCGCGAACTACAGTGAATCGCTGCGACAGATTGCTTTAGGCAGATATCGCCGCTCGACGCGACATATCGCGTTCTGAAGTCGCTGACTTCAGATGGCGAAGGCTCACTTCCTCTCTCAATCTGGCTTGTGACGATCAGACCCGATCGCGAGGCCTTTTGAGCCAGACACGTACAAATATGTACGGCATATAGGGAAGGGTGCCGGCAGACTCGGTACTTCCTACAATTCGCATTGTCGAAGTTATGAAGAGGAGGGAGAAATTGTCAGGGCAATCAGATCCGAGTCTGCGAGGTACTCATCATTTTTTTTTTTTTTTTTTTTTTTTTATGGATGGAGGTGGGAATCTTAGAAAGACGCTGCTGCGCCAGGTTGCAGCAGTGTGTGGGATTCACACCCACTAAAACCACCTCCACTCTTCCGCCCCTCCCCGCGGGACCACCGTGAAGTATTACTTCGCGGGGGAGGCTCTGGTTCGCTATACCAGCTCGTCCATGTTACGTCTCCGTCGCGCCGCCTTCTGAGCTCGATCCAACTCCAGGAGTTTTGTCTGCACCACGGCTACTGCCTCATTTACCGCCATCCAGTTTTCCTCCGACTTCAACATCTCTTCCACCAGGTTGGAGGGCTCGATGTCCGCCCCTAAGATGCTGTTCAACCTCCTTTTCTGCTGCAGAAATCTGGGACAATAGAACATAACGTGCTCCGGGTCCTCGAGTGTAGCACCGCATTCAGGACAGTTGGGAGACTCGTCCAACTCGAAGCGATGCAAGTACTTCCTATAGCCACCGTGTCCCGTAAGGAACTGTGTCAGGTGGTAATTCAATTCTACGTGCTTTCGGTTGACCCATTTCTCGATGCACGGGATCAATGTATGGGTCCACCTGCCCTTGTCGGAGTTATCCTATCGTTGTTGCCACTTGCCACACAACTCTCTCCTGATGGCTTTTCGGAAATCCGCATTCACCTCGGCTGGATTTGCCTTCCGTTTTTCGTAGAGCCAGTGTGCCTCGCTCGCTAGAAGATCTATAGGGATCATTCCTGCGATAACACACACTGCCTCCGTCGACGCCGTCCTAAATGCGCTGCACACCCTTAGCGCAATTGGCCGGTATGCCGAACATATCTTCCTCCGGTTGACAGCGTGGTTCAACGCTCCCGCCCAGACAGGGGCCGCGTATAGCAGGATCGACCTCACCACTCCCGCGATGAGTAGCCTGCGACTATACTTCGGCCCTCCCACGTTAGGCATCATCCTTGCAAGGGATGAGCTGGCATTTGCTGCCTTTTCTCGCGCATAATCCAAGTGTCCCTTGAAACTCAGCTTGGCATCGATCATCACCCCCAGGTATTTGACAACCGATTTTGAGACGACCTCACGATTACCAACCCGGATGGTAACCGTGTTGTTCTTCCTACGGTTGGTAATGAGGACCGCCTCCGTCTTTTCGTCCGCCAGGTCCAGCTTGACCATTCGTAACCATGACTTGATGGTATGAATGGCTTCATTTGCATAAAGCTCCACGTCCTCGGGATGCTTTGCAATTGCAACTACCGCCAAGTCGTCCGCAAAACCAATCAGCGTTGTCTCCTCCGGCACGCGAAGGCCAAGCACTCCGTCGTACATTATGTTCCACAGCAGCGGTCCCAATACAGAACCTTGAGGCACACCTGCTGTCACAATGTACTCCTTCGGCCCGTCGTCCGTCTCGTACCAGAGAAGTCTATCCGAAAAGTAACTCTCGATGAGCCGAGCCAAGTAGCTAGGAACACCCAGTTTGGCCAAAGCGCCCTTAATCCAGCCCCAGTTGGCTGAGTTAAAAGCATTTTTGACGTCCAGCGTCACCAGAGCACAGCATTTGCCCATGGCCATCGCATTTCGAGCCAATTCCACGACCTTTGCTACTGCATCGACCGTAGAACGGGCTCGCCGAAACCCATATTGCTGAAAGGTACTCATCTGAAGGAGCTCCTGCCACGACATCTTACCCGAGTTTACCGGTACCATGGGAACCGGAATGGAAATCTGAGTGGTTATCTTCCAGGAGAATTCCTTTAGGATATATCCTCTGTCCGGTCATTTGCGGTTGTCTCCCTTGTGGGAGTTCCATGGTGGTTGTTTCCATACTGTGGGCAGAACTCTTCGTGGGCTCAAGGATGGTCCGCTGCACAACTCAGGCTAGATAGGTCCGGCATTCATTGGTTTGAGCCTGAGGCCGATTATAAACCAATGTCGCTGTGCCAGTTATGGCGGGACTCTGATCAATTCGATATGATGTAAACAATTCTCTGGGAATATCAAAAAGAACTTTAGCTGCAAAATGAGGGAGTTGCTATCCTTCGTATATGCTACGGGTTAGCTCTGAATAGCTCCCATTGCTCTCCCTGTAGTGGTTACGCCTTTGAAACTTGTGGCATCAAACGGCGTACTAATTATGCTCGTCGAACGGCCCACTATACCCTACCTACCTGTCCCAGCAAGATGAAGTCATATATACTCCCATGCTAATCCTATCGAGATGAAGAGCGAAATCTAATTTATGTCCATATGGGCGTAATTATAATCAATAATCAGTATATAGGCGGATTGGAGGTTCCGTCAAACGGAATACGACAGAAAAATGCATGAAGAAAGAATATATTCTTGCATTTTATTGTCTTAAGGATTATAAGTACAAACTGCCTTCATCCAGATCGAGCAGGCGGCAATCAGGGCGAGATCTTGGGCTGCACATTAATGAAGGCAAGACAAAATATATGGCGGCAACGTCAACACCGAGGACGAATCAACCAACAACATCAAACCGCACTGGTCAAACACGAAGAAGAATAAGGATAGGAGAATAAAACTTTGAGACCGTTGACAATTTCTCCTATCTAGGGTCGAAAATCACAACCGATAACAGCTACGATGATGAAATCCGCGCACGGTTGTTGTCAGCCAACAGAGCCTATTTCAGCTTACAAAAACTGTTCCGCTCGAAACATCTCACCATAGAGTCAAAGCTCTTACTGTACAAGACAATGATCTTGCCAGTCCTCGTGTATTCTTCGGAGACTTGGGTTTTTAGCAAGAAAAATTCCGAACTCTTGGCCGCGGTCGAGAGAAGAATCCTCCGAAGAATTTCTGGCCCCCTACATGAGGATTCCGTAGCCTACACAATGACGAAATCTATAAGCGATACCACGACCGTCCGGTTGTGGCTAAAATCCGGCTCAATAGGTTACGGTGGGCGGGTCACTTAATCCGTATGGATGAGGATGATCCAGCCCGGAAAGTCTATAAGGGGCAATATCTACGGTAGAAAAAGAAAACGAGGCAGACCCTGCCTAAGATGGAGCGATGGCGTAGGTCAGGACGCCAGACAGCTTTCGGGGATATCGAATTGGTGGACCTGGGCGCAAAACCGGGATGTCTGGAGTTCCTTATTAAGGCAGGCCTAGACCGGATACCGGTTGTTGCGCCGTTGATGATGATGATCCCCATGAAACAGGCACAATCACTGCCAGCGGCGCCCAGAACTGACCGATTCAAATACGTCGGATCAACGCTATCAGTCAATGGAGAACTGCGTTATGAAATTTCTTCATGTATTAATGCACCCTGGATGAAGTGGCGTTCTACATCTGGTGTTCTTTCTTATCGAAGTATCAAGGAACGTCTCAAATCTAAAATTTACCGCAATTTCGTCCGTCCTGTCAACCTCTACGGTTCTGAGTGTTGGCCGACTATAAAAGACAATGAACTGCGTCTTGTGGTAATGGAGACGAAGATGTTGCTTTGGACTAGTGGCATGACACGTTTTGATCACATCCGAAATGAGGATATCCGCGATCGTTATGGGGTTGCACTGAGACCGGCTGGAACAACGGTGGCTTGATACTCTGGATGGGGATTTAAAAGCCTCGAGATTGCACCCAGATCAGGCATTCGATAAAGCCAAATGGCGAAACCGATCAAAAGAAGAATATTACACTATTTATCCTTATTTATTCTTTTCTGCTTCTGGAATGATGATCTCACCCCTTAACAAAGTGTTTATTGAAAAAGTAAGATATTTACATTTATTCATTATCCTAGAAGAAATAAAAATAAAAATTCAGACTCGAATACCTTGGCTACTTCCACAAATTTCCCTTGTAGTCCCGTGTAAGCCGATGGAGGATTCCGGCTTCTTCCCTTTTCTTAGAAATACAAAATTTCATTGCGGGAGCGACAAGCAAATGCTTCGATGCATTTTCAAGTCTTCGATAGTTTTGAATTCCCGATCGCAATCACATGTGAATGAAAAATGCAAACGTGCATTTTGATGTGTTTTCAAGAGTTCCGAGGTTTCAAATTGTAGATCACAGCAAGGACATTTGAATGGCTTCACCGAAGAATGTTTGGTTGAGTGTTGCTTGAGCATTTGATAGATTTTTTGCCGGTACTTGAGTACACAATCGTGTTTTTTGTCAACAGGAACTAATTTTTCACATTTGGTACATTTCTTTTTTGGCCGGTTATCATACACAAGGTTGGTATATACCAGTCGACATTTCTTTATTTTGTGGGGACTTTCTACGTCGTGAATATGCGTTATGAAGTGTTTTTCGAATTGCTCTTGGTTAACGCAAATTTTTTGACAACATTTACACTCAATGAATTTGTGTTGATGGGTTAGATGCTTCCGTAGCGATGCATAATTTTGTAAGGGGCTACCGCATAGTTTGCAGACGAAATCGCATAGAGGTTTCTTTGCTGTGCAAGTGAAATCCGACTCAGGTTCCGATAGTTCTTTGTGCATGATATCTTGGTGGTTGCTAGCTGTGTTATCACTAGTCGAGTCGTCGTCACTGCTAATTTCGATACATTCTTCAGTTTCGGACCTCACCTTGTATTCCGATAGGAGAAAATCCAGATCTACATTTCCATTTCCTTCCTTTTCTTCACTAGGTGCTTCCACCTTAGCGTTGGCAACAGGCGAAGAAATGTTTGGTTGATTATCGTTGACGATAGGCAAAGGAGCGGTATTTTGTCCAAGTGGAGGATGCTTCCCTCGATAGTGATTGCCAAATTCGAATATATCAGGAAAGGATTCTTCACATATATTACAAACAAGAATATAATTTACATTGTCCAGGGTGTAGATTTCGCCGCATTTCAACAGTTTCACTTTGATGTCGACCTGGTCTGCATTCCAATCGAAGCTCTCCTCTTTGATGTTTTCTGTATAAACCTCAGCAACTACGGTGTCGTCGCTCATGATGCGGCTTCTTAATTAAGAATACTGAATTCCGAAGAACAACCTCACAGAACCCCCAATTCCTACAAATGTAAACAAGCTGAAATGACAGACGAGATTGTTGTCAAATAAATCATTACAGGTTATCCATTGTTTCATGTCTTGCATGAATAATCTTTATTGCTACATGATGGTACCAAAGTCGGGTTTTTAACGTTTTGGTCCTCAAAATCTTCTGAGATTTTACCACGGTGCAGCACGTGGTAAAATGTGCCATCATATGTCGCTCTGAAAATAGCTATTGGTTTTTCCGGAATGCCCCTATCGCATAGAGCACTCCAGATACACTTCCTGCTCATGTTATCGAAAGCTTTTTCGAAATCGATGAAGACCAGGTGTAGCGAAGGTCTAAACTCTCCGCACTGTTCCAAAATGATTATAAGGTGTTGATGTGGTCAATACAGGAGGAACCAACCTACTCTCTGCCGATCAAGCTTCCCAAGTGTTCTTTGATGCGTTCCGGGATTATTTTAGTCATTATCTTTGCAACAGTATGGAGCATACAGATACCCCTCCAATTGTCACACTCAAAACGAGTGCCCTTATGTGGAATATTAACGATCATTCCCTTTTTCCACCCCCTGAGAAAGGTCTCGGATTCCCAAGATTTCCGTACGAGTGGAAGCAGCATATCTACAGTAACTGTAGGTGCAGCGATAAATAACTTTGCAGGGGACTTTGAAGCTTCGCGGCTTTACTCCGTATGATTTCTCTTCTGCTTGGGGGGACGGTCCACAACAGCATGTTACGTTGACTAGCCATTTTATCCACAAGAGGAGGGACTTCATTGGATGTGATACAGTTAGGAACCGTGTGTGTTCTTTACACCTCTTTAGTTGTTCATCATCGTGGATCGTCGAAATATTTGCGATCAGATGCATGTTCTTTTGTAATGCGGTATGCAATTGCGTGGCATCTTCTGCTTCCCTAAGCAAATTCTCTCTTGCCACGGTGCACATTACCCGGCATCGAATTTTGAGTGCATCACACATGCCATCACTTGCAGTAGTCAATAGAGCTTTCAACCCCTTCCATTCATTGATCCGCTTCCACGATTCTTCTTCGGAACGTGGCCTGTCTAGCACCCGCGAAATTCGCAGGCGGATTGCTCAGTATATCTGCCGTCCGATCTGCAAGATAGCTGTTCCACTGTCGAGCGACATTTGAATCGTGCATGCGGTAGATTCTGAACTTGGGGGATCGCAGCTTCCCAACCCTGCGAGAAGTGGCGGCTCTTTCGGGGTCGATGTCAGCGATTCTCCTGTTACCCACATCCAGGAGACAAGTCCTCAATCTACTACTGATCGTGAAGAGGTCGATCTGGCTGCTCGTATGGTGTCAGTCAGTAGTTCTGACCATCTAGCTGGCATAATACCTGTGTCCTAGGTAGTAGCCTCGAGAAAGTCTCTCGGGGAAGAGCGAACTGCTAATGACCGATACATACTGGGACACACGGGGAGTCTCCGGAACCGTCGTTAACTCCTTGTCGATGTCGATGGGGTAATGTGAGCCCAGCTCTGCCAAGGTGGTAGTTGTGGCGCGTATCAGGAGCCAGCCCCTTTGGGACCCTAGTCGGGTAGTGTGCATTGAACTGGTATTAGTAAACTGCGTTGCCCTGAGCGAGCGCTGATCCGTCCGTCAGTTCTGGGATCAGCTAATCGTAAGTTAAGCCTCAGGGAACTGAGGTAGGGGCTTTGTCCCCGAGGGTATACCCATTGCGGCCCGCTCCCTTGCACACGATGCGCTGGTAAACAATTTAAATGGCGAACAAAAACAAATCAAACGAGGAGATAGTGGAAGTGGAGATTGAGCTGGCTGCGTTTATTCGCAACACGAAAACGCGCCGCTCACCTCAGCGCCCAGCGAAGGACGCAACAAGGGCTGAAATACCTGACGAGACATCGGAACAAACAGACGGAGAGAAGGACTCGCAAAGTGATGCGGCACCTGGAACGGAGACAAGAATCCACACCATATCACGCAGTGCTATAATTGCGGAAAGAGGGACTGTGGAAACTCCCGAAACTAACCAAATAATAATAATAATCGTTGGCGCAACAATCCATGTTGGATCAGGGCCTTGAAGTGTGTTAGAGCACTTCATTCAAGACCGTAACGGTACACTAGGAGGCAATGTGGTCAGCATTGCGCTAACAACTAACCAAATGGTTCCGAATATAAGTCGAGGGTTGTCGACTACTCTGGCGCAAGCTGAAGAGGAAAGGCTTATTAAGAAATGCGCGGCAGTTGTGAAGCGCATGCGATTTGCGACGTTCCGCCAGAAAAACGTCAGCAAAGGGGTGAAAAGCGGACTAAGGAAACTGGAGGAGCTCCTGGACAGGATTTCATATTATAGGCGGACATGGAGAGTACGAGAAAATCCGCAGGAAGCAGAAACAACCGCGCATTCCGACGAGAACACTACGAGTACCAAACGGATCGCTGACAGCTCATTGCAGAGCGAACTGGGGAGAAAAACGAAAGGAGGAAGGGAGATATGAAGGAGATTTTACTCAGGTACTCTCCAGGGCTCAAAAGAAGAAGGCGAAGAGGAACAAGAGACAGTACGTCGCGCCATTAGAAAAACCTCTGCCTTCAATTAAGGTGGACACGAAGGACGGAACACCAACAGAAAAGGTGGGGAGACGAAGAAGGACTAGACCGCCAGCTCTGCTTATTAAGCCGACGGAAGGCAAGACTTTTGCGGAAGTCCTAAGTGAAATCCGTTACAACATTAAACCCGAAGATAACGGAGCAGAAGTGTCTTCCATTCGTAAAACGAAGGGTGGTGGAGTTCTAGTCGAACTAGGCCCGAAGATCATAAATAAAGTTACGTCCTGTGAAGCAGTCAAGGGGCTTTTGAGAGAAAAAGCTTTGGTTTCCAGCCTGGAACCCACGTGTTTCCTGGGAATCCGAGACCTTGACTACCTCACAGAAAAGAACGAGGTAGAAGAAGCCATCAAACGCGAATGTCCGGAGGTAACCAATTCCCGGATTGGTATCACCTCTGCGAATTCCCGAGGCCGAAAACTCGCTGTGGTGGAAGTTGCCGAACAATACTCGAGGAAGCTTATAAACAGCGGGAAAATAAGAATTGGTTGGATAGTGTGTAGGATACGAATCCGGGCCGTCCCAACCAAAAGTTACAGATGTTTGGATTATGGGTACACATCTGGAACTTGTCAGCGACCTGACAGAAGGGCAACATACCGTAAATGCGGTCAGGTAGGCCATAAAGCGAACACCTGCAAAGATAAAGGAAAGCTGCGTCCTATGCAGGGACCGTGACGCAACTGATGAGAACATTGCGCACACTGCGGACTCGGGCTACAAATCAATATGCACCGAAGTGCAACCGCTGACGAGTTGCTAGCGCAGTTCGCTGTGGAAACCAAAGTTGATTTAGTACTCATCAGTGAGCAATGCTGACCACATTGCCTCCTACAGTGTACTGGAGTGTACCGTTAAAGTCTTGAATGAAGTGCTCTAACACACTTCAAGGCCCTGATCCAATTGGATTGTTGCGCCAACGATTATTATTATTATATAGTGAGCAGTACCAAAACAAGGACCCAGTTTCATGGCATCCTGACATATCAGGTGCCGCTGTCATATGGGTCCGGGACGGCATCCTCCTTAGGGTTCTTGCCCAAGGCCAAGGGGACGGCTTTGTCTGGATTCGGTGTTCAGGGATAACGTTTTTTAATATCTAGGCTGGATGCCTTGGAGGACGCTATCACAGATGGCGGATCCTGGTTAGGAGTGACTTCAAAGCTAGGGTACTTGAATGGGGTATGCCTCATACAGACTTCAGAGGGAAACAAATTTTGGAAATGGCGGCGAGAACAGGACTGGTAATTTTAAACACCGGATCCACCCCAACGTTCCGGCGCCCAGGCTGCGAGGGAAGCATTCCAGACGTAAGCTTCGCGTCGGAATCATGGTGGACGGGTGTTCTGGAAAACTTCTCGGCAAGCGATATATTGCTTTCGAAGTAGTGGACACAAACTCTCGGTGTGCGCCACGACGGCGCTCTTTCTGTGCATGAAACGTTGCGAAAGTGAACACCGGGAGGTTTGTTGAAACTCTTGGAACTCGGGTACTCCTGGGGGTGGTGATCCTGTAGCCTGTCGTAAATTCAGTTAAGAACCTGATAACGACGTGACAAACTTTTTATGTATTGGTGGACAGTGGAAATCGCAGAGCTCCAGAAGGAGTGTTGCTAAACCGCTTAACACAACGTCTAAGCGACCGGGAGGATTCATGTACCATAGTGACGGAGTGCAAATCAGCCAAAAGGAGATTCCGCAGCGCAATAAACAAGAGTAGAGCTCACTGCTGGCAGGATCTGGTCGACGAGGTGAATGGGGACCTGTGGGGACTCGCTTACAAACTGGTAACCCGAAAAATCGGGGTTCTGAGGAAACCCTGTTCACTTAAGACCGAGCAGATGGACCGCATTATAAGGGCACTATTCCATCCGCACCCCGTATGGGATGATGATGTCGGCGCGGAGAGCGCAGAAGACTGTCCACTTTTCTTTATAAAAGAGTTGGAACAGGCAATCTCCTCTGTGAAAAGCAAGAAGGCGCCAGGACCTGATAGTATTCCAGCAGAGGTATACAAACTGGTATTCCAACATCGACCAGACCTACTGCTCGGCGCATTCAATGCTTGCCTGAAAGAGGGTACTTCCCTTGCTCGTTGGAAGGTGGCGAGGCTTGCGCTGATCCACAAAGGGAAAGGAGACCCCGAGTTGTCTTCATATCGCCCATTGCTAAAAAAGTGCTCGAAAAGCTCATCAGAAGTAGACTCGCTGAAGCGATACTCGCTGTCGGAGATTTATTTCCCCGGCAGTTTGGTTTTAGAGCAAGGAGATCCACAGTTGATGCTGTCATGCAAGTCATGGATTCCGTTCGATGAGCGGAGGCACGTAGCTTCCGAACTCGACGGGTGGTGCTCCTCGTAACGCTTGACGTCGCTTTTAATTCCGTAAGATGAAAAGACATTCTAGGCACACTAGACAATACTTTCCACGTGCCGAACTATAATATCTCTTACGGATATTGAGGGATTATCTGAGGAACCGCTCCCTACTCTATGAAACACTAGAGAGTCAGAGGAGGATGAAGGTCTCGTGAGGGGCAGCACAGGGATCCATCCTAGGGCCGGAACTCTGGAACGCTACTAGGCTACTTAAACTCGACATGCCAGAAGAGTCGCGCCTGGTCGGTTATGCAGATGATGGTGCGACGCTTGTTTCTGGACGCACTGCCGAACAGGCGCAAAGCAGACTCGGTATATTCAAGCGACGAGTAAGCGGATGGATGACTCATGGTTTCAACCTTGCACTAGAAAAAACCGAAGTAGTCATCCTGACTAAAAAGAGAATTCCGACCCTGCGTCCCATATCGTTCGGCGAGTCGATTATCGAGTCAAAGCCAGCGGTAAAGTACCTCGAGCCGACTCTTCACTCAAAGATGAGCTTTTTGAGCAAATCAAAGCAGCAGCGAAGCAGCTAGACTTTCGGCATTAAGTAGGCTAATGGCAAACATTGGGGGTCTTACGTCTAGCAGGCGAAGTCTACTGATGAATTCAACGCAGTCTATCTTGCTCTACGGTGCAGAGTTATGGGATGACGCCTTGGCAAGGAGGGGGAGCTTTGCAAGTGGCCTCTGTGTACCACATTGTTTCTGATCCGGTCGTGATGGTGATCGCGGGAGTGATTCCCGTTGCCCTTCTTGCTAGGGAGCGTCAAGCCATATACAAAGGCAAAGAAGATGAGCCAAGGGAGGTTCTTGCTCGTGAAGAACTGCAACGCACTCTAAACGAGTGGCAGTTCTCTTGGCAAGATGAAACCAGAGGCAAATGGACTGTGCGTCTCATCAGCAACTTAGGTGCGTGGCTGAATTGGAAGCATGGTGATACTGACTATTTCCTTACCAAATTTTTAAGTGGACATGAAAGTTTTCAGTCTTACCTGCACACGATTGGAAAGGCGCGATCTCCGGAGTTGTGGACGACGCCCATTAAACTTTTTTTCTTGTGGAAGGTGGGATGGGGTTCGTCAGTAGTTCTATTTAAACACAGGTGATTTCTCTCCAGACAGCATTGTCGAATAAATGCTGAGAGGTGCTGACAGGTGGAGCCGTGTTGCTCATTATGTTTGGGTCCTTCTCGTTACTAAGAAGATAGAGCTTGACCAATGGAGGAGCTGGATGGCAGGGGGTTCCTTAAACTAACAGGTCCCTTCCTCCTCTCCCCTCCGGTTGGTGAAAGGAATTCCCTGATTTGAAGGCTCCGCAAGGCGGGAGAGTTCGGGGATTAGCCCGAAGTAATGTGAGAAACGGTTCCAGACTAGCTTACTGACGATGGGGAGGTGTTTAGTCGGTAGTCTGACGGCATACCGAATCTGGAGTTCAACACTGTGTGCGCAAATGCATTCACCTACCTCCAGGTCTGTTTTTCTTATTATGGGGTTGGTCTAATATACCGGATAAAGAGCACCATGGATCAAAATGTCTATGCAGATATTTTGCGGCAAGTTATCCTTCCGGATGCTAACTACGAAATGCCTATTAAATGGGTCCTGCTGGACAATGGCCCAAAATATACGTCAAAAAAATCGTTTTTGGATAATGAAAGTGTCGTCATGGAGTGTCCTGTTAAATCGTCTGACTTCAATCCAATAGACAATCTTTAGACGGACGTCAAAAAAGCTGTTTCGAGTCAAAAACCAAAAAGTAATAGTGACTTTTGAAGTGTAGTAAGAAATTTACTTTCGTTTTCCCTTTGCTACACTTATTGACTTCATTTTATCACTATATTCTGGTTTTAATCAAACTTTGAAATTCATTTTTTGCTCTTTGACAGTTCATGAAGTCAGCACTGTTATTATTTTTGCCGCCATTGTACATGCATGCTCGGAAGCAGGAGCAATGTAAGTTATGGAGTCCCGAATGAAACAATTTGAATCTTGGAATTGAACCTTTTTTTATTCGCGGTTTGAATGCAATTAATTACAATTTCGTTTGTTAATTAAAATGTTACCTCGCAGCGGAAATGCACAGGTGCGCATTTAAATCGTTCGTTCCTCAAAGGAATGTTGCGTTTTAGGTAAAAGAAAAGAGTCATATTTCGCACCAAAAATCTTTGATAATTTTGAATTTCAGCAATCATATGTGAATGAAAAATGCAAAGGTGCATTTTGATGTGTTTTCAAGAGTTCCAGAGTTTCAAATTGCGTATTACAGTCAGGACATTTAAATTTCTTTGCTGAAGAATGTTGTTTCGAGTGTCTCTTAAGCATTTGGTAGATTTTTTGTCGGTATTTGAGGACACTTTCACGATTTTTGCTAGAAGGAACTATTTTTTTACATTTGGGAGCTGTTTTCTTTACCCGGTTATCATATACAAGATTATAATATAGCTGTCGGCATTGTCTAATTCTGTTGGGATTGCTTATGTCGCAATTATGTGTTGCGAAGTGTGTTTTAAACTCCGTTTGGTTAATGCAAATTTTTTTGCAGTATACGCACTCGATGAATTTGTGTTGATGGATTAGATGCTCCCGCAGGGATTCGTCATTTTGTAATGGGCTACCACATATTTTGCAGTTGAAATCATACATGGGTTTCGATACTATGGAAGTGGAATTCGACTTAGGTTCCGATATTTCTTCCTGCATGATATTCTGGTGGTTGCTAGCAATGTTGTCATTGGTTGAGTCGTCATCACTGCTCAGTTCGATACATTCTTGAGGTTCAGGCAAGTCTTCCTCTTTCATCTTGTATTCCGATGGAAGAAAATCCAAATCTGCAGTTCCATTTCCTTCCTTTTCTTCACTAGGTTCTTCCATGTTATCGTTGTCAACAGGCGGTGGAGTGCTTGGTTCATTATCGTCGACGATAATTATAGGAGCGTTTGGTTCAATATCGTTGACGATAGGAGTGTTTAGTTGATTATCGTTGAAGATAGGCAAAGGAGGAGTATTCTGTTCGAGGGGAGGATGCTTCCCTCGATAGTGATTGCCAAATTCTAATGCATCAAGAAACGATTCTTCACATATATTACAAACAAGAATATAATTTACATTGTCCAGGGTGTAGATTTCGCCACATTTCAACAGTTTCGCTTTGATGTCGGCCTGGTCTGCATTCGAATCGAAGTTCTCCTGTTTGTTGTTTTCTGCATAAACCTCAATAACTACGGTGTCATCACTCATGCTGCGGCCTCGTAATTAAGAATTCTGACTTCCAAAGAACAACTTCACAAAACCCCAAAATCCTACTCTCTGCAAATGTAAACAAACCGAAGTGACAGCCGAGTCTGTTGTCAAATAATGCCATGACTGCATTCAAACTTGGAATGAATTCGGGTGAATGGAGGTTCCATTCATTGCGTGAATTCACTCGAGACATTGAGTGAATTTGGTATATTGTGGAACCACCATCCATCCTCATGTAGGAGGCCAAGAGTTCGCAATTCTTCTTGCTAAGAACCCAAGTCTCCGAGAAATACATGAGGACTGGCAAGATCATTGTCTTGTACAGTAAGAGCTTTGACCCTATGGTGAGACGTTTCGAGCGGAACAGTTTTTGTAAGCTGAAATGGCTCTGTTGGCTGCCAACAACCGTGGCCGGATTTCATCATCGTAGCTGTTATTGGTTGTGATTTTTCACCCTACATGGGAGAAATTATCAAAGCTCTCCTATCTTTTTCTTCCCGTTTGACCAGTGCGGTTTGATGTTGTTGGTTGGTTGGTTTTGGGTGCTGACGTTGCCACCATATACTTTGTCTTGCCTTCATTGATATGGAGCCCAAGATCTCGCGTTAATTGCCGCCTGCTCGATTTGGATGAAGGCAGTTTGTACGTCTCGAGTGGTTCTTCCCATGATGTCGATATTGTCAGCATAGATCAGGGTGGACTTAAAGAGGATCGTACCCCTTGCATTTACCTCAGCATCACGGTTGACTTTCTCGAGGGCCAGGTTAAAGAGGACGCATGATAGGATATTATAGACCGTTGTTGATGTCGAATGGTCTTGAAAGTGATCATGCTGCTTTTATCTGGACTCGGACATTGGTCAATTTCGTGGGGATACCGAATTCCCTCATGGCCGTGTATAATTTTACCCTGGCTATGCTATCATAGGCGGCCTTAAAGTCGATGAAAAAATGATGCAACTGGTGTCCATATTCCAACATTTTTTCCATCGCTTGCCGCAGAGAGAAAATCTGATCTGTTTCTGATTTGCCTAGAGTAAAGCCTCTTTGGAATGGGCCCATGATGTTCTGAGCGTATGGGGCTATCCGTCCTAGCAAGATAGCAAAGAATATCTTATAGATGGTACTCAGCAACGTGATACCTCTATAATTGCTGCACTGTGTGATATCTCCCTTCTATGTATGAGACAGATAATGCCTCGTTGCCAATCGTCAGGCATTGATTCGCTGTCCCATACCTTGAGCACAAGTTGATGAACCACTGGTGTAACTGGTCGCCTCCATATTTAACCAATTCGGCTGTAATTCCATCGGCTCCTGGCGACTTATGATCTTTTAGCCGATGAATTGCACGGACTGTTCCTCCTAAACTTGGTGGTGGCAGTATTTGTCCGTCGTCTTCAGTTGGCGGGACCTCCAACTCGCCAATGTTCTGGTTGTTCAGTAGCTCATCAAAGTACTCAACCCATCGCTCCAATATGCCCATTCTGTCGGAAATCAGATTTCCCTCTTTGTCACAGCAGGATGAACATCGAGGTGTATAAGGCTTCATCCTACTGACTTGTCGGTAAAACTTGCGTGCCTGGTGCGGTTGCTCCCTGCACTTTTCTAGTTCGCAGACTTGTTGGTTCTCCCAGGCTTCCTTTTTCCGTCTGTGAAGTCGCTTCTCCGTTCGACGGGGTTCGTGGTAAGTCTCTGCGCATGCCCGTGTGTTTTACGAATGCAGCATTACTCGGTATGCAGCATTCTTCCGTTCCGTTGCTAACTTACATTCATTGTCAAACCAGCCGTTCCGACTTTTTTTGCGGCTGGGCCCAAGTATCTTTGTGGCCGTATCAGGTGGTTGTGAAGGTAATTTGTTGATGCTTCATATTTAGGTCTCCGTTACCTGCGGTTATTGCGGCGTCCACTTCCCTCTTATAGGTGTTGCGGAGGGCTGTGTTGTGGAAGGCTTCAGTGTTAACGCTCACTTGATTGCCAGAGGGGATTCTGGGTGGTGTTCTTATTCGAGCTCGGAGCACCATGTCAACGAGATAGTGATCCGAGTCTATATTGGACCCCCTATATGTTCTGATATTCATCAAGGTTGAGAAATGGCGGCGTTCGATCAACACGTTGTCAATTTGGTTGAAAGTGGTCCACGTATGTTTGTGGACCACTTTCCACGCAAACCAGGTGCCTCCAACGACCATTTCGTGTGACACTGCTAATTCGATAATCCGCAGTCTGTTGTCATTTGTATTTTGATGTAAGCTATGGGAGCCAACGTATCGCCTGAATACGGGCTCCGCCCCTACCTGGCTGTTAAAATCCCCAAGTATGATTTTGATATCATATCTGGGATAGGCTTCGAAGGTTCGTTCTACTGCCTCGTAGAAGGTATCCTTCTCCGACTCTGCAGTCTCCTCTGTAGGGGCGTGAACGTTAATGCGGCTTATATTTTTAAATTTGCCTTGCAAGTGCAGAGTGCATAGCCGTTTGATTATGTCTTCTAGCCGATAACAGCAGGTTTCATTTTTTGGCTGACTAAGAAACCTACTTCAAACACATGGTTTACTGGATGGCTGCTATAATATATGGTGTAGTGACTCTTCTCCAGGAAACCGGTTCCTGTCCAACGCATCTGCTGTAACGCTGTTACATCAGCCCTATATTGGAACAGGGTATCGGCTAGCTGCTTGGCAACTCCATCCCTACACAGGGAGCGCATGCTCCATGAGAAAATGCGCAAATCGTTATCCGCCCAGTCCGAGGCTCCTGTTGTGGCTTCGTAACTTCGGTTGTCCGCGTAGGGTTTTCAGCCCTACCCAACCCCCAACCTGGAGGACCAGTTGGTGCAATTTGTCCCGTTTTTAGGCGCGGGAGATTCGCCTTCATCCTTCTCCGTTTGCAGCTTTTCGTTAAGAACGAGCTCCCAGCGGTCACCACGTGGAGGTGGAGATAGGGTTTGGTAGTAGAGCTGTTGGTGTTGGTTCAGCAGACGTTTCCCAGGATTTATGCTCCATCGTTGGTACCAATCCATGTTTCGCCCTGGGATCTATATTACCCTTTGACCACCATCAATTTGAATGCCCGTATGAATTATTTACTTTTTTTCTAAATAATGGTCGAAACATTTCTTAGTAAAGATGTACAGAAAAAATACTTAGTCCGTACTTATGGGCCGTATTAACTTTATGTAATTTTCCATGCGTTGAATGTGTTGGTCATTGTTTGCGTTAGTATTCGCGTCAGTTTGGTTTCTTCCCTTCAGAAACCAAGTTTCAGGTTCAAGTTTTTTATTTCCAATAGGGACTTACTCTAATACATTATTGCTTAAGTTCTAGCTTAAAATATTTAGCTTAACTAAGTTAACTTAATTGTAATGGGTGGCTATCGCAATACAATTGTTTGGCCTACCCGACCTTCTGTGTAATTTTACTTTGATTGCATTATTACAATACATCGATCTTTACAATTATTTTAAATACCTGAGTTATTTGCGCTTGCACTAAAAGCGCCAGAAGGTATTACTTAATTATTAATTATAGTTAATTTAAAAACTAAACTAAATCTAAACCTAATCTAACAATAAATACTTAAGACTACTATTTACAATAGCACATTTCTTATGCTTATCCTCGGTGTACCAGGCAAGAGGAATCATAGAGGAAAAGGATGGTGAGTTTAAGGGATTCACTCACTATTTGACAGGGCCTTAGGAAGTTGGCCAATGGGAAAGTGCTACCCTGTTGGTAGAGTTGCCGGATTAGTGCATTTCTCCCAACCTTCTTGATTCTCCAATTGTAGGAGATACCACGCAGTGCTTTAAAATCTGAACGTTTATAGAGTTGTGATGGGACAATTCAAAGGCCGGCCATCTTTGCAGATTATGTGTCTTACTCTCTTGTTGAAGGGATTATTCCCCTAGCAAGAGAGGGGCGTTGATACCATTCAGAGAGCTCTGGATGTGATGGCAATTCCGGCAGTAACCACAGATAAGCTGTTGGGGATCTGCAGCGGCATAGGTGAAAAAAAAGTTTTGGGCCGGGATGTAATACCGAATAGGGCCCTTAAGCTCGCCGTGAAATTTAAACCGGACATTTTCGCTGAGTTGTTCGAAGCGAGCCTGTCCGAGGGATATTCCCTACAGCATGGAAGCGGCAGAAGTTGGTATTGTTGCCTAAGGCTGGCAAACCTCTAGATCTGTCATTCTTCTATAATTCCATATGTCTTCTATACACTATGGAAAAAATGCAGAATCTATAATAGATTGATCCCGTTGGTTGAAAGTCAAGGGGGCCTCTCAGATCGACAGTATGAGTTCCACAAAGGCAGATTAACTATTGATACCATCCAATTGGTTACTGGTTTTATCAAAAATGCAATTCATAAAAATATTATGCAGTGGTAACCCTGAATGTGAAAAATGCATTCAATTCGGCCAATTAGGGTCGTACTATATACAGAAGTCCCTGGCAACCCTTTGGTGTTCCCACCTATCTCGCTGCTATTGTGAACAGCTACTTGCGAGAACGGGCGCTCTGGTATAACATTGATGATGGACCTCAGGAGTGCGTTATCTCTGCGGGTATCCCACAGGGCTTCGTACTGAGCCCACTATCGTGGAACATCATGTACAATGACGTTCTTAATCATCCGGTTCCGATGACATTGCACTGGTTGTGGCTGCAAACCATCTCGAAGATGCTGTTGGACTCATGCGAAGCAATCAGTTGGTTAGCGCTGGGCTGGCACTTGCGGAGGAAAAGACGGGAACGGTTTTCATCATCAAACGCCGGAAGAGATATTTAGCTCGTATTAGAATTAGGAATCATATCATTAAAGTCTCCCATCAAATACTTGGGAGTGATGATTGAAGGAAAACTGAATTTTAAGCAGCACAGAGCATACTTGCGAAAAAGCATCCACCACGAAGGACCACCGCATATTTGGTTGCTCATAGCCAGGGAGGCGAATTCCATCTTGTCTTATGTAATGGACTTAAACTCAGTATCGTCTATAGAAGAACAACCCTAAGGTAGTTTTCTGCTTTCAGGACCGTCTCAGATGATGCGGCGCTCGGCATCTCGGGAATGATGTCGATTGACATTCTGGCAGATGAGATGATGAACATATATAACGCCAGGTCTATTTTCCTTTTATCGGAGATGGAAAAACTGAAAGGGAAAGATCCTTCAATCAGGGAGAGGCTGGAGAGAAGCCATGATGAGATCAATTATAATCTCACCCAGTTTCTTACCGGTCATGGAGGTTAACGTAAATACCTGTATAGATTTAAATTGGATACCTCATATGAATGTCCAAACTGTGATGGGGTCCCTGGGGATCCAGCGCACGTTAGGGTTATGATTTTTTGACACTTTTTTCAAATTTTGAATTTCCTGTGCTTAAAGTTGATGAACTCTGTTTATTACATTTCTGGCATTATTTTTGTTCGTTTCTAAAGAAAAAAGGAACGAACAGTTTGAAGAAAATTCTTTTTGGAATTACAAAAGTGAGCGTAAATTAGTTATAAGACAAGGAAACAAATTGAATCGGGAGGGCGTATAGGTTACAGCAACAAACAAACATAGGAAATCAGGCCACTTAGCAAGGTGAGAGCAATACTTTACAAATGATAGTACTGAAGAAGATAATAGCAGTACTGATTACACTGATGCAGAAGAGTACACTCTGACGAATCAAAAGTATGTATAATTTTACAAAGTCGGCACCTCAGTTGATATTAATAGTAGGTGGTCAACAAGAAAAGCATCGAAAGTTCCTTAAAACTTAAGTGAAGAGAAAATAGCGGTTCCCAAAGCTTCACAATCAGGGATCTGGCGTTGAGTTCTGAAGAATGCAGAAAAAGTGAAGAACTAGTTTAGAGAACTTCTCGCTGAAGAGGAGCTTTGTTTGCATTTTGATAGAAAGAGAATCCAAAATAACGAAGAACTCGTGCGTTGGTTCAATTGCTCTACTACGATCCGAGAAGTAAAGTTCGAAATGAGGCGGGTGTATCAAAACCACTTCGTGTTTCTGTTGGTGTTCCTCAAGGAAGCGTCCTCTCACCAATCTTGTTATGGACACCGTCACACGGGACATCCAACGTCCAGCGCCCTATCAATTGCTTTATGCAGATGATGTTTTCTTAGCATCTAATAGCAAAAATGATCTCGAGAAACTTGTTCAAAAATGGAATGATCGCCTCATGCAACATGATCTCAGATTGAATTTCAACAAAACTGAATTTTTGACGAGCGATCCCCATGAGACAGGTACAATCATTGTCAGCGGCAGTGATCTGCTCAGAATTGAGTGATTTAAATACCTCGGGTCAACGCTATCAGCCAATGGAGAATTGCGTTATGAAATTGCTTTACACATTAACGCTTGCTGGATGAAGTAGCTTTCCACAACTGGTGTTCTTTGTGATCGACCTATCAACGAACGTCTCAAATCTAAGATTTACCGAAACATCGTGCGTCTTGTCGCTCTCGATGGTTCCAAGTGTTGGCCGACTATAAAAGACAATGAACGGCGTCTTGCAGTAATGGAGACTAAAATGTTGCGTTGGACTAGTGGCGTCACACGTTTTGATCACATCCGAAATGAGGATATCCGCGATCGATATGAGGTTGTACCGATCGTGGAAAAACTGGGAGGGGCGTCTTCGATGGAATTCACTTGCCAAGATTGGTCTGAACATCGAAGTCTATGGTAAGTGACCAATGGCCGACCAAAACAACGGTAGATTGAGATATAAAAGCCTCATGATTGCATCCAGATCAGGCATTTTATAAAATAAAATGGCGAAATCGATGAGCGACGAGCCGACCCCGCTTGTGAACGGTATAAAAGCTGAAGAAAGGGAAGAGGTGGTTTCTCTCACAAATTCTAAAAGAACTTTCCAGTTTTGGTTTGTGACAGCGTGTCAACTAACGACATTTTTATTTCTCGGCAAGCTTTGTTGGATGAAAACGGAGAGATGCGAAACTCCAAACACAATTCAGACCAAAGAATTTAGAAGTGCCTCAGTTTCGCCACTTGATGGATTTCGTGCATCAACAACAATCAGCATAAACTATCAATTTATTGAAGATTTTTTTTGGGGACTGGGGAGTCCTAAGTCCGCATCCACTTGATGCCGGACCAGACCAAATGGAGACCTTGAGAACCTGCTCCCACTCGTTATGGTCCACGGACTCCTCTTTTTGTGTTTAACACTTAAAATTGAAAGAGGGACGGAGACGGCTACAGTTTCGTACTAGGGCAGAGGCAACTCATCAGACACTGCCTCACCTCTGTTCTGGGAGCAGCGTGACCGAAGCGACTCGCAGATGCTATTCGCTCCCTTTTGTAATTCGCAAAACACGAAATCGTAGCCGTCTTCCTCATTTCAATTATTGAAGATGTTTTGTTAGAATGATTTGACGTCGGATACCAGTCGACTCAGCTATGAATGAGTACCTGAGTCAAATCAGGGTAATAATCTCGAGCGAGCGCAATGCTGACCACATTGCCCCCTAGTATACCGTTACGATCTTGAATGAAGTGCTCTAACACACTTCAAGGTCCTAATCCAACATGGATTGTTGCGCCAACGATTATTATTATTATTTGTTAGAATACGAGAATTTGCAAAGTAACTATTGGAGCATAGAAACTACACCATCATCCAGAAACTCGGATGGAGAGTTGACTTTCAGTTCCTTTTTAAGGTTTTGTGTAAAACAAAATCTTATTAAAATCGATTCACTGTCTGTCTGTCTGCCACACGCACTTTTCTCCAAAACGGCTAAACCGATCCGAACGAAATTTGGTGGACAGATGGGAACTATGAAATCGCACGCATACAGCGAGTGGCATAAATTTAGGCGGAGTTTAAAGGGGGACTGCCAATATATACAAAGCGGGATTCAAAAAATTTTTTCACCGGATATAGTGATATAGTGAATTGGAAAGTGTGCAAGTGAGGAGTCGAAATGCACGCACTTAAAGTGAGACAGGACTCATTTTCGGAAACTATCCAACCTATAAATCCGAAAAAAATCAGGGTGGTGCATTTGGATGAAATCTAGGACTAAAAATATGTCCCATTCCGGTATTTGCTCAAATAAATTTACTAATAATATATTACCAACTTTTAGAAATGGACTGAAAAGCAGTTCATCCTAGGTGTACTAAATTGCACCGACATAGAGGACAGCCTCGTGCATACACATGCCAAGTTTCATGAAAATCCAACTAATAGTGTCAAAGTTATAGCAGTTCAAACAGCATCCTAAGCCATACAAATAAGATGCTGACGTCATAATTAACGAAAATAATTGAGTTGAGTGAAATATTAAAATTACATTTAAGAAGAATCTAATTCCCCCTAGTCCTTTTTTATATCTGATGTAGGTTAAATTCTTGGTATCTGCCAATAATATTATACTCAGAGTATGAAGCGTATGAGGTTGACTATTATCAATAGAGGGCTTTCCATCAAACGATTTATTTAAACCTCTTTCTAAAAAATAGAGGGTAATGGAATTTTTAGCTATGTGGCACGGAGCTGTGGTGCACTCGTCGCCCCTCACATCTTCTTCTTTTTCTTCAGCCTTTGTCCTGTTCCCAAAGGGGCGTCGGCTCGTCGTGATCGGTTTCGTCATTTGATTTCATTAAATGCCTGATCCGGATGTAATCGTGAGGTCTTTAAATCCTTATCCAACGTATCAAGCCACCGTTGTTTCGGCGCGCTTTTTGATTGCTTACCATTGACTTCGGTGTTCGCACCAATATAGATAAGTGAATTCTCGTTAGCGTGAATTACGTGACCACACCATCGAAAATGCCTCATTCCACGATCGATCGTGGATATTCTCATTTCGGACGTGATCAAAACGTGTCACGCCACCAGTGCCGTGCAACATCTTCGTCTCCATTATCCCAAGATGTCGTTCACTGTCTTTTATAGTCGGTCAACACTCAGAACTATAGAGAGCGTCAGACGGACGACATTGCAGTAAATTTTAGATTTGAGACGTTCGTTGATACGTCGATCACAAACAACACCAGTTCATCCAGGTTGGTTTAATGCTTGAAGCAATTTCATTACGCAGATCTCCATTGGCTGATAGCGTTGACCCGAGGTATTTAAATCGCTCAGCTCTGTGCAGGTTACTGCCATTAGCAGAACTGAGCGATTTGAACATCTCGAGTCAATGCTATCAGCCAATGGAGAACTGCGTTATGCTCCTCACATAGGGAAACACAAAACCTTTTATACCTGAAGCGTCAAACTTCCGGTTTCCCGACTTGTTGAACTCTATGAAGGGTATAATTACTATCAGAAGCAAAAAAATGGCCATTAACCAGATGGAAAAAGCTGCCATCTCCCTATGGTGCCAAGTGGAATTCACGAGCAACATTTGCAATGATTGCTTATTTTCTCTTTCCAAAGTGGAGAAATCCTCCCAAACTTTCTTGTGACTTCTTAGCAACTCCCTGGGCAAAGGCAGGATTTTCAAATGAGCACCATTCAGAGGGCACATACGATGACAAGATGTCGAACACCAATTGAATACTGTAGGATTACGACAGGGAACGTTCCAGGATGCATGTATGTCGTCGACCATCTGAGAAAGCAGGAAACAGATGTTAGGCTTCGATTAATAAAGCCAGTCAAAAACTGCTGTTTTTTTTCAAGTTGGAAGACGCCCAAGACCGTGACGAGTGGAGCCCAATCCCTTAGAGGGTCATGGGGTCATTTTCAGTGTGATGGAAGAAGAGTAGGACAACATTTTAGTTAAGGAAACAAAGAAATTGACAAACACAAAATGTTGTTTAAAAATTAGATTTACTTTTTTACTCTGAACATGTACAGATTTATCAATTTCATCTATTTTTTCTAGAACCCCAATGATGGCCCAATTAATTCCTTGAAAAAGTCTTCATTGCAATAAATAATCTCGTATTTCAGAGCAAGACTAATATCTATCATCGGAAACTACATTTTCTCTTTATCTAGTTTGAAACGAATTAAGTCGCTAAGATTCCGTTTTCACTACTGCACCCACAACATTCCGCTCATGTATCTTCCTGTGAGCCGATAGAGTACTCAAACTCGAGTACTTTTTCTCGCAAATATCGCAATTGTATTCTATCGTGGTCAAGTGTACGTTATGATGTATTTTCAAGTTTTTCACGGTTGTAAACTTTCGATCGCAGTCAGGACATTCGAACAGCTTCTTCGGAAAGTGTTTGGCCGAATGTCTCTTGAGTGAGGAGCTCGTGTAAAACATATCCCCGCAAACATTGCATTCATAGTCCTTCTGGTTGTTATGTCGCTTCATATGCACTGTAAGACTGGATTGCAAAGTGAAGGTCTTATCGCAAACCTGGCATTGATAGGGCTTTTCCCCTGTATGCTGGCGCATATGCACAACTTTTCGACTGTGGTAGATGAACTGTTGGCCGCAGATTTCACAGCTATGCTGTCCGGGCAATGCATGGGTCAACATGTGATTTCGAAGCTTTTCTTCAGTGAGAAATAGTTTTCCACATTCTGGACATTTTTCAGGTTTTCTGTAGTTATGCATCAGACCGATGTGCTCCTGTCGCGTTTTCTTGCGTCGATATAGCTTTGGACAATGGGGACAAGCGTATGGTCGCTCTTTGTCATGAGTGTTGGAATGTTCCTCGAACTCCTGTGGGGTGGCACACATCTTCTCGCAGTATTTACATTTAACGCATTTGTGTTTATTGATTAGATGCCTTCGGACCGATCTCTTGTTCCGACATTGTCGGCCACATAGGTCACAGATGAACTCAGACATAGGTTTCTTCACCAATTTTAATAGTTCGTCGTACGAGATGTCTTGCTGGTTATTGTCTGTGTTGCTATCGGTGGGGTCTTCGTCATTGTTCGATTCGATGTCCTCTTCAGTATCAGATAAATATTCCTCTTTCACGGTGTATTCTGATAGTGTAAAATCCAGGCCTGCACTTCCACTCTCGCCAGTGGCTTCTTCTACATTATTGCTGACAACAGCCGGAGAAATGTTGGTCTTGGGTTGAATGGTAACATGTTTCTCTCGATAGTGATTGCCAAACTGCAATGTATCTGGAAATGATTCCCCACAAACACTACAGACAAGAATGTAATTTTGATAGTCCAAAGTATGGATTTCACCACAATTCACTGGTTTCACTTTGACATCGACGGGGTCTGGATTCCAATCAATCTTCTCTTGCTTGATGTTTTCTGGGCACACCTCCATCGTCGTGCTGTCATTCATGGTCCGATCCTTCACTTATTTCTACTAGATTTTGTCGAAGGATCTGCCAGAGCCTCTGATTGATAGAACTCACAAACGTAAACAAACTCTGGGAGTGACAGACTTGTTTGTTGTCAAACAACAATCGCAGTCCCTCTATCGTTACATGGATTGTTTGACAGCTTTTCGTTGTCGCAGGATGGCGCTGTGGGTTTGATATAACCATCATTTCCGTAGCCTACATAACGACGAAAGCTGTGAGCGATACCATGACCGTCAGGTTGTGGATAAAATCCGGCTCAATAGGTTATGGGGGGCGGGTTACTTAATCCGTATGGATGAGGATGACCCTGCCTGAGATGGAGCGATGGCGTAGGTCTGGACGCCAGACAGCTTTTAGGAATATCGAATTGGTGGACCTCGGCGCAAAACCGGGATGTCTGGAGTTCCTTATTAAGGCGGGCCTAGACCGGATACCGGTTGTTGCGCCGTTGATGATGAAAAAGTCATTTACGTTAGGAAATGTTAGATTTTCTTCATCTGAATTACCGGTTTATGTGATCCTGAATAAAAAGAAGAGTTCTTAGTGGGGCGGTAGCTAAATGGTATCTATACTATCTCAAAGAAGGAAGGAAGAAACCAGAAGGAGCCCTTGAAAATGCTCAGGACAGGTCTAACTCTTCAGCGCCAGAACCAGGAAAGCGGGGAGCCGCGGCAATGAGCCCGTAAGAGGAGAATTATTCCAAAAAACCCAAACCCGAGCCCAAGAGAGGGGAAATCTCGGGGCGGTCAAGGGTAAAAGCAGGAGCAAGGAGACCCACCGTTAACTATGCTAATGCGGCCAAGAGCATTCGACTAGCCATACTACCATGTTCACCGACATACTCTATCTTCCTAAACCCGAGACGGAGAAGCTGCTACGCTTCCTCATCACTCAAAACATATATCCCTACACATAGTTGTAGGGATATATATTCAAGGAGGAAGGCAAAGGCAAACTTCTCACGATCGGGGTAGACAACCGATTCCTGGATGCAATTGAACGTCGTAACTGCCTCATCAATTACAGATTTCGTGGCAAATTTGTGCACGTGAACAGGGAAAAACCAAGGAAGTTTACTTCGTAGAACACTGAAAAGGCAGGACCGAGCAGGGAAGTGGAAATGCTGCCCAAAGAAGGGAAGAAGCTGGACGACGATACCTTATACCTTCTGTGGCTCAAGTTGGACAGTGAAATACAAGAAAGTGTCATGTCGAAGGGGGAGGACAATACTCCGACATTGGAGAAGAGCCGATGGCCAGCAGTTAATAACTCCGGATAAAGTTCCACGATGCAAAAGTTGCATCATCGGTTGGGAAGCCTATCAAAGTCCCGAAGGAATCGCGGAGGCCTATAGGGCAGAACCGAGCAGGGAAGTGAACCTGCTGCCCAAAAGAGAGAAGAAGCTCGACGACCTTAAGCTAGACCTAGGGCTCAAGTCGGATAGCGAAACGAAAGGAAATGTCATGTCAGAGAAAGAGGACAATATTTCGACATTGGAGAATAGTTCCAAGCACTAACGGAGCCGATGGCCACCACTAAAATAGCCCAGGTAAACCTTCAGAATGCAAAAGCTTCATATGCATTAATTACAAGGGCAGGTTCCAAGGATAACAACAATAGTGCTGGCTCAAGGACCGTGGGCGTACCGGGCCAGATTCGCGGTTTGCAAGGAGAAAGCATGTAGATAATTTGGGACTCGTCTTGTGAAAAACTAAGAGCTTGCATCATCCTCAAAGGAAACTTAAAATACATATGTCTTTCAAAATTTCTAACTGCAGACATCGTGGCTGTTCAAGTCTCACTGGAAGCCGGGGGAACAACTCGAGAGTCACGACACTTACCAGGAGACGACACCCGGATCCCACCGAAATTAATCATCAGACTGGCGAAGTTCTGCGAGAGGAAAGTCCTACCATTCTTCCCGACTGCGATGCCAACATGCCATCATGGGTCTGGGGAAACATCGACATTAATCGAAGAGGTGAGTAGCTTCTTGAGTTCATCCTTAGTTATAAGTTAGAAATACAAAATGTATGGAACACGCTAACATTCATGACCAGCACCAAGCAAAGGTACAAGACATAACTCTAGGGAACACTCTGATGAGCGGCTTGATCAAGGATTTGAGGGTGTCGGATCAGCATTCTTTGTCGGATCACAGAATAATCAGATTTGACATTGGAGGCATAATAATAAGGAATCCGAAGAGAACAGACTGGGACTCCGACACAAGACACCTGAGTGACAACATGGCTCATCTACAGGTGAACGGTGGCATCAGGGGCGAAATAGGTACAGAAACAGTGGCCTTAACAGACCCATCATTGACGCATATGAGGCCAGGTGTTCGGCTAAGACAGTCAAGTCATCAAGGGATATACCCTGGTGGAATAGGAAGCTAGCCAGGATGAGAAAGGAGGTGCGAAAACTCTTCAATCGGGCGAAACAAACGTGGGAATGGCAGAGGTTTAAAAGACAACACTGATGACGTATAGCAACGCGATCCGGGCAGCAAAACGAAACAGCTTCAGGGAATTCTGTGAAGAGATACAGCAAACCACAGAAGCATCTAGACTATATAAACCCATAGCGAAAAACAAGGCAATATCTTCTGTCTGCCTGAAGATGGGAAATTTACCAAAAATGAGGAGGACACGGTACTGTCCTGTTTCTCAGAACGCATTTCTGGGGTCCTACGCTACGGCAGAAGGCAACATTCTGCCTAACACCCCAACAACGGACAGAAGAGGAAAAGGTGGTTTGGAAATTAGTAAAAGAGAGGTCTAGAAATTAACTTAGTATCTCTGCTGGCTCGCTTGGGGATAGTACTACTGCTACGTACCAAAAGTGTCTGGAGCTTTTGTTAGAATTTATTTTGTCTACATACGTTCATCGAATTGCCTCTACGTTTCCGCAGTTAACCAGGTCTTCTGATTTCTATTGTCTTTTTTAGACATGGCCGACAATTTCACCGCAGCAGAGATAAAGGTACGTTTGATTTCGACCCAGTCCTCATCATAGAGTCGTTTGTGCAGCAAAAAGTTTTCCCATTGTTGGAAGTTAGCTAGATCGTGGAGACGGCCCGTATTGAATTTGAGGAAGAGATTGTTACTCATGAGAAAGGTAGGAGGGTTAGTTGGATGGAGTGCAAGGTGGTTAGCCTACTGCCATTTGTGTTCACGCCAGTGTGTTCTGTCGGAACAAGGACCCAGCTTCATGGCATTTCGGCTTATCGGGTACCGCTACCATCTGGGTTCGGTACGACGTTCGACTTCGTGTTCTTGCCCAAGACCAAGCGAATGGGTTTGTCTGGCTTGATGCTCTGGACAACGCCGTTTCGGGCACGAAAGTTCGAATCCTGGTAGGCGGTGATTTTAAAGCTAGGGCCCTTGGATGGGGCATGATTCAGTCAGAGTCTAGAGGAAAACGGATTCTGAAAATGGCGACGAGAACCGGGCTCGTAGTTTTAAACACCGGATCTACGCCAACGTTTTGGCGTCCAGACATCACTTTCGGAACTTCTGGCGCCATCGGTGGACGGGTGGCGAGTCCTGGAAGACTTCTCCGCAAGTGATCACCAGTGTATAGCGTTCAAAGTGGTCGACGCTACTTGCTGGCGTGCACCAACCCGGCGTTCCTCCTGCGTGTGGAATGTCGCGAGGGTGAACATCGGAAAGTTCGTCCAAGCTCTTAAAACAGGCAGAGTCGCGCTGGAGAGTGCTTTCGAGGGGTCGTAGCGTTGTAGCTGACACTGTCGTAAACTTAGTGGTGAATCTGATAACGATAGCATATGTGGCATATCTCAGAACTGGACGTGATGATGATCGCGAGAGTGACCTCCGTTGCCCTTCTTGCCAAGGAGCGTAAAGCTATCTACAGCCGCAAGGGCGAAAACTTAAGAGAGGTGGTTACCCGTTAAGAACGTCAGCGTACCCATATCGAGTGACAACTCTCGGCAAAATGAGCAAAGAGGCAGATGGACTGCGAGGCTCGTGGTTGTTTGGTTCACGATGAGATTGATTACTTCCTTATCCAACTTCTAAGTGGGCATGGAGGTTTTCATTCTTATCTGCATGAGATTGGGAAGGCGCGATCTCCTGATTGCGTTTTCTGGCTGAAGTGGCGGACGACGCTGAACATGTGAAAGGTGGAACAGCTATCACCAGCAGCTTTATGTAGACACAGGAGAGCTTTCTCCAGACAACATTGCCAGAGAGATGCTGAGGAACGTTGGCAGCTAGAGTCGTGTTGCGCATTATGTTCGGGCTTTTCTTATTGCGAAGAAAATTGATGGCATTTAGTTCCCTGAACTAACAACTCTCTTCCTCCCCTCCCGTTGTTGAAAGGAATTCCCTGACTTGAAGGCCCCGATACCTGGGAGAGCAGGAGGTGTAATGTGTCAAACGGGTCTAGGCTAGTTTTCTGATGACCGGGAGGTATTTAGTTGGTAGTCCGATGGCGTAGTATATCGGATGTCCAATACTCTGTGCGTAACAAAAATTGTTGTGCCAAGAATGATGCTTGGCTTTTAAGTCCAAGTATGAGGGAATCTTATTTGTTTCGAGTTACCGGGAGGGTTTTGAGGTGTTGTATTAGTTTGAATATGTCATCTGGATCTAGGGATTGGTAGGAACAGTAGAGGCTACCAGGGAATATAATGAAGGCTTGGGTGATCGACACGATTTATACAGAAAGTGGTATAGTTTGGAATGGAGAATTGGAGTCTGGAATACAGTTGACTTTCGTTAAGGAAGAGAATGTTGGCTAGGTGAGTGTTGATTGGCGAGGCAGAGGAAGGAGATGGAGGCTAGCTTCATAGGTATGAATAGGGAATTATAGGTGAGAAGGAAGGAGTTGAGTTGGGCGGCTTATTGAATTTTACTGTCCAAGGCAAATGCATTCTAGGAGTGTAGCATTTTTCTTGCAATGGAGAAGTAGGTGGGCAGTTGAGGTTTGAGCATTGCAGAGTTCATTATTTAAGTGAATTTAGGCTTAGGTTTAGTGGGTGGGTCGGAAACTGGTTTAGTGGGTTGAAGAGAGGAGAATTTGACGATGAATGGGTAGTTGCGGTAACTTGGAGCCGCAGTTAATATAGCTGTGGTCGCCTTCTTATTTTTGGGAATTCACACAGGCCATGCGGGGCGTTGCATTTAACGAAACAATATGGCAAATTGCAGTTAGATCCTGCATTCTTTGACAGTTAGGCAATGCGTGATTTCACGGTATTACACTTCTTCAAATTTTACTACGCAGTGGAAAATCGCCTTAGCTTTGGCGAGAATCGATTGTTAGAATTTTGGTAAGACGATAGAGGTGTTGGGGCTTTGATTTACGTCTGGAGGTCCTCCTCTCGTACGGACCGACACTTGTGGCATTGGTGATGCCTAGGCGAACGAGCTCATCTAAAATTTCCTGGAAGGAGTATGCGAAGTCAAGTCATCTCAGAATGATCATATGTGTTAGGTGATTACCCTTTTTCAGAATTGATTTGGTCGTATTCCATCTGTGTTAAGCCAGCCACGTGGGTTGGGTCGGGCTAAAATTAACTTGGTTATAAGGTTTTTAGTTATTGTGGGCTCAACGGATTATAGCTTCCGGCGTGATTGTTGCTGGCTGCTCTCGCTGCCGTGGAATAGGCGATAGCTGATGTTGGCTCGTTGCAATATGGTAGGTTGCTATCTGCTTGTAAGACTGGGTGAAAACTGCTGGCGATGTTATTGTTTGGTGTTTGGGCTCTCTAGCATGTCGGGATTTTGAATGAAAATTAGAGCCATGAGCCGTGCATTCTGCCTTTACAACTTCTTATTTGCTGCCGTGAGTTTGTCTAATCGTTTTTCCAGGATTGGTGCTATATTAGCTTCGTTAAATGCATCTCGCACCCTCTCAGCGCCGTTTTTGCAGGCTTCAACCCCGAGAACGGCCATTCGAACTACACATAGACTGAGCCTCAGATTCTGTCTCTCAAGCGGGATAGACTTTTACTGAAAAAGATGCAACTTCTGCGAGGCACAGACCTGGTTTTGTCACGTGATTTCAGCGACATTCTACGTATAAGTCGTGAAAATCTTACTGTCCTGCATTCAGTACTTTGGGAAATAATGAGAAATTTTCAGGTGTGCCATCTTTTTTGCGGGCACTGTATCAACCTCTCATTTGTTTGACAGCAAACTTGGATCTGTCATTGTTTTGATTTGTTTACAACCGTGCACTGTATCAGATGTAGGTTCCTGTGTTCGTTTAGATTTGAAGGTTAATACTAGCGTGAGCGCTATCGTAATTATGGAATACGATGGAGAACAGACTCAGGGCTGGTCTACAGAGTCGGTCGACATCAAAGTGAAACCAGTGAAGTGTGGCGAAGTATTCACTGTGGACCATCAAAATTACATTCTGATCTGCAGCCTTTGCGAAGAACCCTTCCAGGATACGTTGCAATTTGGTAGTCACTATCAAGAGAAGCATGTTCCTCAGGAGCTAGAATCGAATTACCCCCCAACTTTGGATAGTAAGACTGAAGAAGACCAATCTGAATTAAAAGAAAACACGACCCTGGACTTTACAATCAAGGAGTGCAGTATCAAAGAAGAATACGTCGAAGAAACCCACGATGAAGTTGCTACCACCAGCAACATAGCCTGCAACCAAGAGGAAGATGTATCATACGAGAAACTATATAAATTGGTAAAGAAAAGCGACGTGAATTTATGTTGTGACCTATGTGACCATCAAACCCCCGATGAAAAGTCGCTTCGAAGTCATCTAACTATTAGGCACAATCAAGTCACATGCGATTACTGTGATGAAATGTTTGCCAGCCAGGAAGAGCTCGAAGAGCACACCAGCAGCCACGATAAGGACCAGCCATATGGGTGCACCTATTGCCTAAAATCATACCGCAGTAAACGAGGCAGACAATCGCATGTCAGCCTTTCGCACAAGAATGAACAGCATCCAAAGTGTGCAGAATGCGGAAAGTCCTTCCTTACAAAGGGAAGACTTCAGATTCACTCACAGAAACATTCGACGCCTGAACTGCTCACCTGCGAGATCTGCCGTAAACATTTTACAGACGCAAGCGAAAAATATGACCATATATGCATCGATACAGACGAAAAACCATTTAAATTCCTAGAGACCAGCCAACCTTGCATTGCAGAAGTTTCAACGAATTCAAGCCAGCACGACGAACAGGACAGATTTCAGTGTGTCGTTTGTGAGAAGAAATTTCGTTCCAAATGCAAGTTGGTACTCCATTTGACCACGCATTATGCAGGAAAACAGCTCGAATGTCCCGATTGTAGCCAGAAATTCTATCGCTGCAAAGATTTCCAAATACATTACAAAGCCCACTTGAGGAAGAAGCAATTCGAATGTGCGTTTTGTGCCAGGATATTCAAACATCCCGGGGCCCTGACAAATCACCAGAAAACACACACCATGCCCGCTAGTGAGGAACTATTTCCATGTGAATTGTGCGGCAAAAGTTTCAATATCAGAAATAGTCTTGTGGTGCATATTAGACGGAATCATTCTAAAAAGGATTACGAATGTACGGTTTGCGGGAATACTTTTTACACAAGTTACTCACTGAAAATACATTCAGTGACGCATTTCACCGACAGACCGCTGCAATGTCCGGATTGCGACCATAAATTTCCAACTTTGAATAGTCTAAGGATGCATTTTAGGAAGCATTTGAACATGGAGAGGCATACCAAAAGTGAAGTTTGTTAGAAAGTGCTTTTACATCCCAATCGCCTATTAGATCATAGGAAGACGCCTGAAGTGGAGCTGATGGTGCACGAACGAGGCTTGAATTGAAAGGACTCAACAGTTTAAATTATAATGCACAGAAATAAAGAAAAGTTTACGTAAATAAATAATTATTCATAATATGGAATATTTATATTTAAAGTTTTCAATACGTTAGTCGTTGCTGACTACTTCATTCTGATCTTTTGTTTTTCGTCACATTTAATAAAGGAGCTAGGGCTTCGGTACTGATACTAGTTTGGTTGATAATTCTACTGTTCATCCAGCTCCTCCATCGGTCGAGCTCTATCTTCTTAGTAACGAGAAGGACCCGAAAGTAATGTGCAACATGGCTCCTCCTATCAGCACTCCTTAGCATCTCTTCGACAATGTTTTCTGGAGAGAGATCCCCGTGTTTAAATAGAGCTGCTGACGAGCCCCATCCCACCTTCCACAAGAAAAAAAATTGTGGTGGGCGTCGTCCACAACTCCATTGAAAAACACACAATCCGAGATGCGTCTTTTCAATCTTGTGCAGGTAAGACTGGAAACTTCCATGCCCACTTAAAAATTGGGTAAGGAAATAGTCAGTCTCACCATGTTTCCGATTCAGCCACGTATCTAAGTTGCCGATGAACCGCGCAGTCCATCTGCCTCTAGTTTCATTTCGCCAAGAGAACTGCCACTCATCTAGAGTGCGTCGCCGTTCTTCACGAGCAACCACCTCCCTTGCGCTTGTATATGGCTTGACGCTCCTTAGCAAAAAGAGCAACGGGGATCACTCCCGCGATCACCATCACGGCCGGTTCAGAGACGCAAAGCTCCTCGTCTCTGTACTTCCGCGAGACGTTTACGATATACCTCCTTGCTAAGAGCGTCACCTCTGCGCCGTAGTGCCGGACAGATTGCGTTGAACTCATCAGAAAACATCGCCTGCTAGACGTAGGATCCCCTATGTTTGCCATTAGCATACTTAACGTCAAAACTCCAGCTGCAGCCTTGTTGGCCGCTGCTTTGATGTACTCAAAAAAGCGCATTTTTGAGTCAAGAGTCAACCCGAGGTACTTTACCGCTGGTTTTGACTCGATTATCAACTCGCCGAACGGTATGGGACGGAGGGTCGGAATTCTCTTTTTAGTCAGGTTGACTACTTCGGTTTTTTTCCAGTGCAAGGTTGAAACCATGAGCAGTCATCCATCCGCTTACCCGTCGCATCAATATGCCGAGTCTGTTTTGCGTCTGTTCGACAGTGCGTCCAGCAACAAGCGCCGCGACATCATCTGCATAGCCGACCAGGCTCTTCTGTCATGTCGAGTTTAAGTAGACTGTCATAGGTAGCGTTCCAGAGGTCCGGCCCTAGGATGAATCTCTGTGCGGCCTCCGACGTGACATCCATCCACCTTTGACTCTCTAGTGTTTCATAGAGCAGGATGCAGTTCCTCAGATAGTCCCTCAATATCCGTAAGAGACAGTTCGGCACATTCAAAGTATTGTCTAATGTGCTGAGAATGTTGTTCCATCTTATGGAATTAAAGGCTTTTCTGACGTCAAGCGTTATGAGGAGCACCACCCGTCGAGTTTGGCAGCTATGTGCCTCCGCTCGTCGAACGGCATCCATGACTTGTCTGACAGCATCAACCGTGGATCACAGCGAGTCTGCTTCTGATGAGCTTTTCGAGCACTTTTCCAGCAATGTCAAGCATACATTGTGGACGGTATCAAGGCGGCAATTCGGTGTCGCCTTTCCCTTTGTGGATCAACGCAAGCCTCGCCATCTTCCAACGAGCAGGAAAAGTGCCCTCTTTCAGGCAAGCGTTGAATACGCCGAGCAGTAGGTCGGGCCGGTGTTGGAATACCAGTTTGTATACCTCAACTGGAATACCATCAGGTCCTGGCGCCTTTTTGCTTTTCATAGAGAGGACTGCCTGTTCCAACTCTTTTGTAGAGAAGAGTGGACAGTCCTTTGCGCGCTCCGCATCGATGTCATCATCCCATACGGGGTGCGCAGGGAATAGTGCCTTTGCAATGCGGTCCAAGTCTTAAGTGAACACAGTTTTCGCCCCCATTTTTCAGGTTACCAGGCTCCGCAGGCCGTTGTTACCAGGTTCATAACTGAATTTACGACAATGTCAGCTGCGGCAGCACCGCTCCCAGGAGTACCACCCAGCGCGGCCTCACATGTACCAAAAGTTTCGACAAACCTCCCGGTGTTCACCTTCGCGAGGTTCCATGCACAGACAGATCGCCGCGGTTCGAATTGGATGGGTTGTTTGCCGACTAAGGGAGCAGATCTCTTTAAAGAGGTGCTTCAAATGCCTAATGTTTGGACACTTCGCGAAGGCATGCACTAACTGCATCGAGCGGTCTGATTGATGATGAATGTGTGGGGAGAAAGGACATATTGCCAAGGAGTGCAATAGAAACCCCAAAGGCATTTTGTGGGAAGGAAAAGAGGGACGGGATAACCGGCATATTGCCGGAAGTGGTAAATGCCCGGAATTTAGGAAGCGTTAACTGCAGCGAAAAAATGACGTTAATACAAATAAACCTCAATCATTGCAGGTTCGCAGAAGATTTGCATGCGCAAACCAGTTACGAATCCGCAGTGGAGGTTCCTTTCATTAGTGAACCGTACAGATATCTATACGGTGGTGTATGAGTAACAGATTCGACTGCGACTGCGAAACGGCGATATGGGCGTGTGGTCGTTAACCCATACAATATAGCATGGGTCAGGCGGCTAGTGGCTTTGTGTGGGCAAAAATAAGCGGTATATTCGTATATACATGCTACGCTCTACCGAGCCTCACACTGCCTGAGTTTGAAGACCTGTTAGACGATCTTGTTCACGACGCAAGGGGTCGAGGTCCAAAGGTGATAGCCGGTGACTTTAATGCGTGGGCTATCGAGTGGGGCAGCAAAGAGACTAACGCAAGGGGGCGGTGCTTATTAGAAGCATTCGTCCAGTTGGACGAACTAACCCCTTCCAGCGTCTTTTCAATGTGACGCCGATTCCACCAGTCACCAGGGACGAGCTGCTGGAGATCTGCAGTTGAAAAGGTGACAGCAAAGACCCGGGTCTTGACGGCATACCGAATAAGGCCCTCAAACTTGCCGTCAAATGTAGATCAGATGTGCTCGTGGAGTTGTTCGAAACCTGCATGTCCGAGGGTATCGAGGGTAAACCGCCAGGTGAACCGTCCTCCTATAGAGCCATATGTCTTCTAGACATTATGGGGAAAATGGTGGAGCGAGTTATTTATAATAGATTATTCCCAGCCGTTGAGAGCCAAGGGTGCCTTTTAGATAGGCAGTATAGGTTCCGTAAAGCCAGATCAACCATTGATGCCATCAAAATGTTTACTGGCTTGACCGAAAATGCAATTTACGGAAGGGGTTGTACCAGCAAATATTGTGTGGTGGTGACCCGGGATGTGGCCAATTGGAACCTTATACGAAAGTCTCTGGCGACGATTGATGTTCCCACTTATCTCGACGCTATTATCGATAGCTACTTGCAAGAGCGGACACTCTGGTATAATACCGACGATGGACCCAAGGAGTACGCGGGTGTCCCATAGGTGCCAAGGTGGTAGTTGTTGTGTGTATCAGGAGCCAGCACCTTCGGGACCCTGGTTGGGAAGTGTGCATTGAACCGGTGTTTTTAGACCGTGTTGCCCCGAGCGAGCGCTGATATGTCCGCGAATTCCGGGATCAGCTAAGTGTAGATCAGGCCTCAGGGAACTGGGGTAGGCGCTGTGTCCCCGGGGGTATACCCGTTTCTGACTATTGCGGCCCGCTCCCTTGCACACGATGGGCTGGTTACTTTTTCATGGGGAATATTCATAAACTTATAAAAAACTCGACGAAACAACAGGGAAGGAGGAAGAACTGAGTGCGTTTGGGCGGAGCACAAAAATGCGTCGTTCACCGCAGCGATCAGCGAAAGAGGCAGCGATGTGACACCGGGGCGCCCAAATAAAGAAGAAGCTTCATCAAGTGGCGCGACTGACCGCGCGGAGATGGCAACTCCAATACCTTGCAGTACCCCTGTGTCGGAAGTAAATTCAGTCAGAATCGCTAGTCCTGAGCAGATGGTTTCGGACACAAACCGGGTGGAAGTGCAGTCGACCGTCCTCGCAAGAGCCGAAGAGGATAGGCTCATGAGGAAATGCGCAGCAGTGGTGAAGCGTATGCGGTCCGCAACGTTCCTCCAGAGGAAGGTCAGGAAAGGCGTCAAAAACGGGCTGATGGAACTGGAGGAACTACTGGATCGCATCTCCTTCTATAGGCGAACGTGGAGAGCAGCGGAAGACAATTGGAGAGCAGAAACAGCCGCACTCCCCGCTGAGAACGCTGCTTGCACCAAACGGACCGCAGATAGCCCACTGCAAAGCAAACTGGGGAAAAAGTGGAAAGAGGACAACGTGCCCGAAGGAGACTTTATCGAAGTAGTTTCCAGTGCCCGAAAAAAAAAGACGAAGAAGGAAAAAAAGAAACAACTGACTCCGCCGCCAGAGACACGTCTGTCCGAAAACAAGGAGGCTGCCAAACAAAAACCAGCAGCAGAGAAGACAAGGAAGCGAAGAAGGACAAGACCGTCGGCTCTGCTCATTAAGCCGACAGAAGGCAAGACATTTGCGGAAGTCCTTAGTGAAATCCGCTACAGGATGGAACCCATAGACAACGGAGCAGAGGTGTCTTCCATACGGAAAACGAGGTGTGGCGGAGTTCTCGTCGTACTGGGCCCAAAGACGACTAACAAGAGTACGTTCTGCGAAGCGGTCAAGGGACTATTGGGATAGTCCCCACCAAGTGCTACAGGTGTCTGCATTATGGACATATGTCAGCAGCTTGCAAGGGTCCGGACAGGAGGACAGCATGTCGGAGATGCGGCCAAGTGGGTCATCAAGCGAAGACCTGCAAGGAAAGCGAGAGTTGCGTTCTCTGCAGGGATCGTGGGGCGGCCGGTGAGAGCGTGGCACACACTGCGGGCTCGGGACGGTGAAAGAAAAAAAGGGGGCGCTGGATGCACTCCGGGGGGTGGTAGTGTCGCAGCTGATATCGTCGTAAATTCACTGATGAACCTGATAACGACGGCGTGTGAGGCTTTTATGCCCCGGAGGGGCCCCAGGCGCGACAAGCTTTCTATGAACTGGTGGACGGGAGAAATTCCCGTCCTACGGAAGGAGTGTCATAAGCTCCGTTGTTTGACACAACGTTTGCACGCCAACGAGGAGGCATGTGCCATAAAGCAATGCTCGCGGCTGGCAGAACCTTGTTAACGAGGTGAATGAGGACCCGTGGGGACTTGGCTATAAGCTTGTCACTCGGAAAACTGGGGCTCTGCCGAAGCCCTGCATACTGAGCACCGACCAGATGGACCGCATTGTGCGGGCATTGTTCCACAGACACCCTGTACGGGTTTATGTAAATAGGGCGGAAAGCGTCGAGGATTGCCCCCCTTTTCACAATGGGAGAGCTCGAAAAAACCGTTCTCGCTATGAAAAACAGGAAGGCTATGATGGCATCCCGACGGAAGTTTACAAACTGGTGTTCCGCCAACGGCCAGAATTGCTGCCTGAAGCGTTCAACGCTTGCTTGAAGGAGGGCATTTCTTCTTGTCGCTGGAAACTTGCCAGACTCGCGTTGATCAGTAAGGGTAAAGGAGACCCGGAGCTCAAAGATCCCACGCCCTGGCGTGCCCAGGCCAATGTCTGACTGACACCGAATCGATTCTGAGAATGTTTTGTTTCAGACGAAATATTAAAAAGAAAAAGAGAAGAACTAATTTTTACGTGATCTTTTCATAACCCGTTGGGGAGTACCGTCCCCGTGTACTTGAAAGGAGCGATCAGGCCTAAGTGTACAGTTGGACTTATTTGAAGTGATTAAGTCCCACTGGAGGTAGTCTGGTGTTATGGCAAGGAGGATGGGTCCTTGAGAGGATATGCTCTAGGAGAATTCCTGAAAGATGTGCTCTCGGGTCGGTTATTTATGCTTGGACCTCTTGTAAAAATTTCATGGTGGTTGGGGTTGTGCGTGAATCACAGGTAGAGCTCCTTATAAAATCAAGCGCGGGCGGAACCGCGCTGTACAGCTCGGGTGCCGTAATCCTTAGTCGCAGTAGCGGCGTAAGGTAGGCCACAGTGCCGCTGTGCTAGTCACGGCGGGGCTCTGAATTTGGTCCCCAAATCAACGTATATTCAATGTCTACGCGGCATGCACTCACATTCAGTCGCCAGGATTACAAATTACGATTTACTAACTCTTATCTATGGAATTTTGTTCTCGATTCGTTTTGCTTACGGCCAAACTGTCTCGAATGAATTATTGATTTGAGAAATATAATTTTATGAATAAATGAGGAACTAACCTTGTTGGCTCCAAGCGTAATTTGCATCTCAGTAACTAGTTCAAAGAAATGACCACTTCCTCTCGCCTCCTCCGAATATTGTACATCAAATCAAATCAATTTATCTCTTACACGAGCTCCGGGAACCACCACCAATCAACGGATTTTGGGAAACAGACATAAAAGCTTCAATCAAGGGCGGGAAAAATAGCTACCCTTTCTGCAACGCGGAGCGACATCTGTTGGGAAGAAGGCTTGCATCTAAAAATAACTCCGAGTTCTGAGTACATCAAACGTCATTTGTGCAATCCGCCACTTTGTTTTCATACACTCTGCACCCTTGAAAGTCTGTTTTTCCAGCTTAACGCATGATTGTCATCCACGATGAGTATCTCAGGGATAGAATTCATCAAGGCGGAGACTGTCGAAATCAAAGAAGAAAGCAATTTGCCTCCCGCTGCCGACGACGATGCGCAAAACGCCGGCTACGATACGCTGGACGTGCGAGCGAATAACACCAAGTGCGGCGAAGTGTTTCTTATGGATACGGATAAATTCCTCCTGATATGCAGCTTCTGTGACGAACTCTACGCGAGCATGCATGATTTCGGCGAGCATATTCGCGAGAAACATCTGAATGTCACGGTCCACGACGAGGATGTGTTGGAAGTTAAGGGGGAAGATATTGCTCCAGCTTCCGAGCCTGCAGTAGAACCTGTAGAGGTGTCTGTTCCTGACGTTAGTGAACTGGAGCCAGAGATATCGATGCAGGATGGCGAAGGTGAAGCGATTGAGGAGATGAGAGATGATAGCGAAGGTGATGATGAGTACAACCCCACCGAATCGGATGCATCCAAGGATTCAGATCCGGAAGCGAGCGGTTCAGACTATGAACCGAAAAGGAGGTCGAGGACGAGGCAGAACCGCGAACCAGACCCTAGTTTATTTTGTGACAAATGCAACCGACAGTACAAAAGTTCCATAACATTCAATCGACACTGTAAGACCGTACATGACCAGAACAGAGAAGATAAAAAACCGGAAAACTTCAAGTGCCGCTACTGTGACAAAGAATTCGCCACCGAGGAGGAGCTGAGCGAACATAAAAACACTCACGACCGCTTCCGTCCGTTCCAGTGTCCGCAGTGCCCCAAATCCTTCACATCGAGCAACCATCGGCAGAAACACATCAACATGCACATGGGCTACCGTCCCTACAAGTGCACGAAATGTCCAAGTGCCTTCGGGACGGAGTGCAACCTTCGCCAGCATATGCTCACGCACGCAGTGGCTGGACCACTGAGTTGTGAGATCTGCGGCAAACAGTTCATCCACCAGAGCCGCAAAGATGTCCACATGCGGTCGCATACAGGCGAAAAACCGTTCCAATGTGAGCAATGCGGACGCAAGTTCATCATCCGAAGTCGCCTGACCGAGCATATGAAACGCCACAACAACACGAGGAATCACGGATGCGAGATTTGCGGGAAGAAGTTCTACACAAATGTTATGCTCAAGCACCACCAAGTGGCACACTCAAACGACCGCCCGTTTGCCTGCACGGATTGCGGCAAGACCTTCCCGCGGAAAATCTCACTGAAAATGCACCGAAAAATCCATTCGGATGTGAAGCAATATTCATGTAACATTTGTGGGAAGGAGTTCAGACAATATGCGGGTCTGTACGCGCATCGGAAGTCGCACGGGGAGAAGAAGGGCCTTCCGCAGACCAATATCGCTGTGAGTGATAAATACACGCCCCCAACGCATTTGCTTATTGTTCATAATGAGGACTCACGTGAAGGTGGGGTGTGTTGTGCTTAGAATTTTGTTGGAAAACTTTAGTAATTGATTTTGATACGATTTGCAGGCGAGAGCTAGAATTGACCTCGAACGGAGCCTTTAGTACTCGAAAACTGGCCAAAAACCAAACCCCACCAGGTAAGAATGGGGAATGAATTCAAGGAGTTGACAGTGATTTTGGTCTTACTGTTGGGGTTCTATTTTGCAGCCCAAGGTGCTACTACATGTACAACGTTAAAGCTTCCGCGGCGCGCTATATCTTGCGGAATGAAAGCTGCTGTATACCGTGCGGTCAGGATGCCAAATTTTGTAATGTAAGAATTGTTATCGTTGATGTGTATATAGTAGGCTAGATTTATTTCTGTTAGGAATTGTATTAAAATATAAAGTACTACTAGGGCTAAGCCGTAAATATGCGAGTATACATCGAGCCTTTGCAACTAGATTTCTGTTCCCTCATGAAAATAAGGGAAGGCGGTTGTCCAGCCAAATACCTCCAGTAAATGTGGAGGAGCTGCGGGTAATATGTGGTAGGATCGGTGACATCAAGGCCCCAGGTTTGGATGGCATCCCCAACCGAGCTTTGAAACTGGCAGGAAAGACTAGGTCCGACCTTTTCGCCAACACCTGCGAGGCGTGTCAAAAAGAAGGAATATTCTATATCCAGTGGAAAAGGCAAAAGTTGGTGTTGCTTTCCAAACCCAACAAGCCACCTGGAGATCCAGCATCATATCGTCCTATCTGCCTGCTGGATACAATGGGAAAGATGATGGAGAGAATCATCTACAACAGACTCGTACCCATCGTTGAAAATCACAATGGCTTGTCGGAGCGCCAGTTTGGTTTGCGGCGTGCCGACTATACGGTGGATGCCATAAAAATGGTGAAGTGAACCTGGCAAAAGGCGCACTGAGTTCTGGCGCCTGCTGTGCCATGCTGGCCCTGGATGTCAAAAACGCATTCAACTCGGCCAACTGGAACAGAATTAAAGGAGCGTTGGCTGACATAGGCGTTCCCGGGGCTTTTTCTTCAGCCTTTGTCCCGTTAACAAGCGGAGTCGGCTCGTCGTGATAGGTTTCGCCATTTGGCTCTATCAAATGCCTGATGTTGCTGCAATCTCGAAGCTTTTAAATCCCCATCCAGCGTATCAAGCCACCGTTATTTCGGCCTGCCTTTTGGTCGTTTACCATTCACTTCGACGTTCAGATCAATCTGGGCAAGTGAATTCTCGTTAGCACGAATTGCGTAACCATACCGTCGAAGACGCCTCTCTGGCAATTTTTCCACGATCAGTGCAATTCCATAACGATCGCGGATATCCTCATTTCGGATGTGATCTAAACGTGTGACGCCACCAGTCCAACGTAGCATCTTCGTCTCCATTACCGCAAGACGCCGTTCATTGCCTTTTATGGTCGGTCAACACTCAGAACCATAGAGAGCGACTGGACGGACGACATTGCGGTAAATTTTCGATTTGAGACGTTCGTTGATACGTCGATCACAAAGAACGCCACTTCATCCAGGTTGCGTTAATGCGTGAAGCACTTTCATAACGCAGTTCTCCATTGGTTGATAGCATTGACCCGAAGTATTTAAATCGGTCAGTTCTGGGCAGGTCACTGCCGCTGATTGTACCTGTTTCATGGAAAACGGTCGTCAAAAATTCAGTTTGTCCTCACTAAAAACTCCAAACGTTACATGAGCTGTTTCCTCCTGGTTGACTGTACCAGCAAGCACCCAACCAAAGACAGCATTGTGAAGCATTGGTAAGTTGTCGGCTAGCTTAATGTGGCCGACTGATAACAGCTGGTGGTAGAATTCTGCTCCTAGCAGTACATGGATTCTTTGTGGGCGATTGAAATCCGGATCGGCCAGTGGGAAGTCTTCAGGTATACTCCATGAAGAAATGTCTAATAATTTAGTTGGTTGCATGGACACAATATGAGGCAATATGAAGGCTTCAAGTCGAATGGAGAAGTTGGTTATTCGGAAGTTTTATGTTAATACGATCGTGGACCTCCCTTTTGCCTTCGCCCATGCCTTCAATGCATAGGGTTGACCTTGATGGTGAAACTCCTAGATTTTTCGAAAGCATCTCAGTCACAAAATTTCCCTGGGAGCCGGAGTCCAGGTTGCTCTGCATTCCACCGTTTGCCCATTATTAGCCATTACTTTGATTTTGGCAGCACCCAGCAAAACGGAACCTTGATGGTTCAGGTGATTTAAGGCCAGCAGCGTAGTTGATGATTGTTTTGGATTGTTAACAAGCTTGTTTTTATCCATGAAAATTATGGATGATGTCAAAGTGCTTTGATGAGTTTCAGTCGGATGTTGTTTTACTGCTGTTGGTTACCGCTTTGTTAACATTATCATTTGTATTTCCACCCAGATGGACCAATGTGTTATGCTTCCGTTCACATCTCATGCAATTACGTGAAATTCACATACTGGCCTTGTGTCCCGATTTTAGACAATTAACACACAACTTATGTTTTTGAACAAATTGCAGTCTGTTTTACTGCCAACATTTGTAGAAACTGTTTGCACCAGAACAGCTGATGATCTGTGGATTTACACATTACACACTTGCAATCGCCTTTTTTGTTTTGCCACCACTGAAGACAATGATTTTGCCTTTGCTTGCTTGTCTTTCTGACCGATTGATTCAAGAGACTGAAAGCGATTTTCCAAAAACTTCAAAAATGACCCAATGGTTTGGATTTCTTTCGGGTTTGTTAGTGACTGTTCGTAGAGAATGTGGCTCTGGCGATCCAGTTTTTTTACTAATAATTGTGCAGGAAAGATATCCTCGAATATGCACGTTTCGAACAGCTCCGCGAACATATCCGGTCTACACTTGACGGCAAGTTTGAGGGCCTTATTCGGTATGCCGTCAAGACCCGGGGCTTTCCTGTCGCCTATTTGACAGCAGATCCCCGGAAGATCGTCCCTGGTGACTGGTGGAATCAGCGTTACATTCAGGAGGCGCTGGAAGGTATCAGTACGTCTTGTCACGATTTTATAGGTGCTACCACACGGATTTATGTCCGCTTCCAAACAGCGCCCCTTAAAACATTCTCTCTTACTCCGCTGGATGGCGAGCTTGAGGTTCTTGCGAGCTCCTATCTATTGCCCTCTGAGCCGTTCGTCTGGCTGGATCGAAGGCTAGCAAGTTCACTATTCCACCAATAATTGGGTCTTCTGGTGGGGAATGAGCATCACCTAGGCATCGTCACGTTATATACTTTAGAGATGCTCTGTGTGACATGGAGAGCTCTATCCGTGGACGTGCCTGCTTTGCTAAGCAAGGCTAGCCACACCTCCATGAATGTTTGCTTATTCATCGCTTTTGCAGACCATCCTGGTGTTCTTTTGGATTTCGGCTTCCGGGGTGCGGGTCTCCTGCCCTTGGGCTTCATCCCATAGTTCAAAGGTGATTGCCTGGTGGTCGCTCTACGTGAAGTCCTCCCTAACATGCCAGGACATCTCACGTGCTAACGCAGGGCTGACAAAAGTCAGATCTACAATTGAATCAGTTCCGCCTTTACGATAAGTGTTTATGTCGCTTTCGTTGGTAAGAACTACATCTAACTAGGCGAATGTCCCCTTGCGTTAGTCTCTTTGCTACCCCACTCGATAGCCTACGCATTAAAGTCACCGGCTATCCCCTTTGGACCTCGTCACCTTGCGTCGTGAACAAGATCATCTAACAGGTCTTCAAACTCAGGCAGTGTGAGGCCCGGTGGGGCATAACAGCTATATACGAATATATCGCTTATTTTTGGCCACACAAAGCCACTAGCCGCCTGACGCATGCTATATATCGATCGGACCGATCGATGCCGCTAGTACATGCCTTCGCGAAGTGTCCAAACATTAGGCATTTGAAACACCTTCTTAAAGAGATCTGTTCCCTTAGTCGGCAAACAACCCATCCAATCTGAACCTTCCCCACGGCCAACAACTTCTGCGCTGACTCCACTGGCAGTCGTATTGTGGCGGTTTGAGTATCGTAGCTTTGTTTAGGTTCACGATAGATTCTTCGCTGAATTCCTCCAACTTGAATTGTTGCTTCAAGGCAGTGTAGATCTCTTCTCTGGATGTTACCTCGTCGAGGTCCTTGCACTGTATATAGATCTCATGTTTTTGGGAACAAACCGCGACATTCTCCCCAAGTGATTTTATAACTTGATTACGAAAGCCGTCAGTTTTCCTCACGCTGGATTTTCTTAGCTCAAACATGAGATCCCCTTTCTGGGTACTCCGGATTTTGCTGCCATTTCCGCCTAGGTCTTTTAGGTCGGGGACAGATTTCACCTTTTTCAGTATCTCCGCATACGTTAGATGTCCTCTGCTGGAGATTACAATTGCCTCCGGCGAATTCGCACCTTTGGTTTCTTGTTTCTTTTTTTATTCACGACCTTACTCCAGCCATCGTTCTTATTTTCTTTCAGTTTCGCTTCGCTAGCCGGCTTTCCTACTTTGGGTCCTTCCGAACTTTTAGTTTCGTTTGTTGTACTGGTCAAAACCCCTTTTTTCCTTTTTGGGACCTGTTGATTCCCCAAAGCTTCCCCCTCTTTGTCTCGCACTCTCTTGAGCAAAGGTCAATGACTTTGTGCTTTGGTTGGGTCGCCTGTGACACTGTTGAGGCTGGGATGTCCGGCTTTTCCTTAGGCTTTCTTATTTCTTCTTGTGACCTACTGTAAAGCACCCTGATGGTTCTCACCATGTTCTTAATGGCTTGGTGCACGTCGTGGGACTTGTCACCAAGAGGGGTAAGGTAGGATTTAGCGAAGTGGAATAACTTCAACTATACTTTATTTATCCCTTTCTCTGATCTCAGCATTTTATTTTTGTTTTACTGAGAAGACTTTTAATTTATTGTAATGTAATGAAAACATAATTTGTATCGTCGCAAAGTTCGATTGTGTCCTCGTATACATCCATTTTAGTTAGTACAATGCAATCTATTCACCGCAATAATGTAGGACTAAAAGAAAAATTGGAAAAAATAACGCTTTGGATTCAGGAAATTAACACTTCGATGGAAACAGAAATATTGAACAGAATATAAGTGAAGGATTTACTTCCAAACAATTCACAAGCAATTGAAGAAATAGAATTAAGAGTAATGAAGGTCGTGACCATACTTAAATTGTGATACTAATAATTGAATCTATAAGAAATAAGCAATCAGCCATATTAATTGTAAGACATTTCATTCTAGTTTAGATTAGTCAAATTAGTTTCGCCATTACTGGGATATATTTCTTGAGATTATTATTAAGTGCAGGAAACATTGTACGTTGTTCCTAAAGTTTCTATTAGAAAAGTCAGCTGTTATTGGATTAATTCTCTGAGCTTTTACTTTAAGTTTGCCATTACAAAAAAGAAGAAAACGGAAATAGATATTATTGAAGAGTAAAATTGTGTTTTAATTGAGGCTTGGTTAATCCATCAGTTTATTTAGTGTTAAGATGCGCCGATTATAACAATTGAATTGTAAAGTACAAAATAAGCTCCTTGAAACCATGATATCAAACTAAGTACTGAGGAAGATAATACTAGAAAAGAGGTGAAAGGCCTGGGGGTTTAACGTGAGTACGTGCTGTGTAGACATAATCTCACGGTCCTCTTCGGACACGGATTGATTTGGGGACCACAGCGGTACTGGTTTATACTGATTGCAGGCTTAGCATTCATACAAGTGGATGCAAGGCCTATCTAACTCTGGAATCTGAGCAATCGTCCCTTGCCTCCACTCTTTGAGGAAGATATCGGATTCCATGGGTTTTTGTATAAGTGGGAGCAGCACTTCTGCAGAAACAGTGAATAGTTCCGTACGGAGACCGTCAAGCCCAGGGGTTATATTCTGAGCGCATTGATGGCAAAGATAAGTTCTTTTTTATTTGCATCCGCATGTTAAGGTGACTTTAATCCAAGAGAGATGGAACATTATCACACGTTATACGGTTGAGAATCGCAGTGAGGAGTGTGGAGGAGGAGCTGACCGTTAACATCCCAAATCTGACCACCGAAGGCTTTACGACCACCTGCGGGTTCTTTCAAAATGTGGTGTGCGGGTTTGAAATCGTTGCTATTTGCAGCAACTTTTGTTTCTCTGACCAGCATAATAATAAATTTTTTTTCATCGTGCCGCAAAATATCCGAAGCTTTCCGAGATTACTCAACGTCTCGGAACACAAGCGCATCATGTTGGTTACCACTCAAAGCGACGATTCTGTAGTCGGGCAGAGCTTGTGACATCGCTTCTGGACGTAGCCGACGACCCGCTGGATAATGTAAGCGGTCGGTGTTGAGCTTAAGGGACTGAAGCTCTCCACTCCTGCGAGAAGTAGCGTACGAAATCCGCAAGCGACCATTTGATAGTTGACTATCCTTTTCGAGATCGATGTCAGCGTCCCTTTTGTTACACCCTAAATCTGCTACTGATTACAATGTGGTCAATCTGATTGTTTGTATATTGTTTTGTTGCTGTTGAAAAATGGCTGACCCGTGCTTGAGCAATTCGCCATCAATGGCGGTACGGTGGAAGTCGCAGAAATCCTCAAACCTGTCACCATTACCGTCCGCTAGGCTGTCCCGTCAATAGCCTTGCCAGGGTTTTATTATCCTGCTTTTTTAAGGATAATAAAATAGCCAATCTAGAAGCTCCGGGGTTTCACAAGGACTTTTGCTGTCAGCAGGAATTGATGTTTCTCCATTCGATTGCCTGAATCCTTAGAATTTCACCCTTCAGACTTTACAACGCTGGCTCTGGCCCATCCATTGTGGATCCTGACCCTTGGCCAGCCAGCCTGTCAGCCTCCTCATTACCACCGATGTTCGAGTGTTCCGACACTCAAGCGGTAGAACGATTCCTTGGTGGAACCGAGAACTGCAAAAACTCGGGAAATTAACCAGGCGACTTCTGAAACGTGCGTGTAAAACTAATAAGAATGAAGACTGGTTCCGGCACTCACAGCTTGAATATAAAAGGCTTGTTTAGTCTTCGAAACGAGATTTCCTTTAGAGCGTACTGTGAAGAACTGAAAGGCGAAAGAGAGACTTCAAGGCTGTGTAGAGTCCTTAAAAGGGAAAATTCGGCCAAGACTCTCTTAGATCGATCTTATCTCGATGGTAATTTCATGAACTCCAGACTGAAATCAGTACAGGCCCTCTTGGAAGTACGCCATCCGGAAGAACTGGTGAGAGAAGGGGAAAGGGGAGAGTTGGCGGTTCCTGCAACTCTTTCAACATGTAAGTGTTGCTTTGTGAACTGAAACACCGGGAAAGCCGTTGTTACCAATATATCACCGGTGCCATGAGCACCACATCCGGCGCAACTTTGAATGCATTACTCAATTTGCAGCCCTTGGATTTGTTTATTCTGAACACTGCAATGAGAGCAGCTCATAGACTAATTCGATTAAATCTATGGGGAAACAACGGACTGCGGGTATTGAATCCAAATGCTACAATGCCTTCCGATTCTCTGGTCCCCATACATCTGTTTGGTAGAAGATATGAAGCTATCCTGAAACGTAGAGAGAACTGGGAAGTCCTAGAGGAATGCGTAGCGGGATATACGGAAGTCTTCTGCACCGATGACTCAAAAACTCTGGAGCCGGAGTCTACCTCTCGAATAAAAACGAGAAGTGGGCTTTGGGACAATATGCAACAGTTTTTCAAGCCGAAGTATATGTGTTCCTAAGGACAACAAACTGAGTGATTGACGAGCGGTTGAAGGGCAGGCGCAACGCAATCGTTCATCAATCACCTCGAAATCGTTCAGGAATGCAGAAACCATTTGAATTCTATCTTCAGATTCAATACGGTGGAACTACTTTAGGTACCTGATCACAATGGTGTAGAGAGAAATGAAATTTCGGATACTTTAGCAAAAGAGGTTCAATCTCTCCCATTCCAGGACCGGAACCAACAATAGGAGTATTAGTTGAAAAGCAGGAGTATTATAGGCATTCTGATAGGTCATGTGTTCAGAATGCTACCCAGCTATCGGAACAAGTTCGAATGGTGTGACCACGGCCAGTAGCCAATAATTTCACCTGTAATATGGTCACCATTTTAGCAAGAAATCGGTCAAGTTGAACATCCTTGAGCCCCATCTGTCTTCAGTGAATGACTCGTCGGTAAAGATTATTAAGTTTGTATTCACAAAATAGTCGTGACCATGTATCGACCATTATTCTCTCTTAGTGATTACGATGGAGTATGTCTTCTAAAAGACAAATCTGGAAACCACATGATCGGTGGGCATTAGAATCAGCTGATGTTTACCAGATGGATGATGATTGGTCGCCTTTCTACGCGCCAGTGCTACCGGTTTCACCTATAAATGAATGGGCAGTAGATTTAGGATAGCTTCGAGTGCTACCTTTGAATCCTTGCCTAAAGTTTTCTGCTGTCAGCAAAGGTCAATTTCGCTCACCAGACGATGCATGCATTCATCAATGTGGGCTTTATCATGGATGTGTACATTCAATGAATCTGTTGTAATGAAAGTCTCCAGGTCTTGCTTATCGCAGTCCCACAGCACCAGAACAAACTATAGAATTTCTGATACGAAACCGTCAGCCAACTTTGTTGTTTTTTGAAAACTTAGGTGTTTAACCCAAAAAACAGGAGTCCGTGGACTTCAAAAGAGGAAGTAAGTTGCTTTCCAAGTGGAAGTGGACTCAGGACTCCTAGCATAATCAACAAAAAATTTCTGATATTGTTCCTGGATATGATGCTTCTACGTTAGTTTGGAATCGAGAAGAGGGTAGGGTGTACCTGCCCCATCCAACCTTTCCAAAGAACATAGCCCAGTCTTCCCCGTCAGTCCGTTACGGTGGCACCAACTTTTGATTATCTGCAGAACTGCAGCTTCTTGGTGACATACTATGCCCGCAAACTACCCGATAATTATTACGACTATATTGCCGTAAATGCTTGCGGAAACACCCTGGTGTTCTGCAGGAGCCATAGCAAGGTGTGTATTACTATAAGCCACAATAGAGGAGAGAGAACCTCTTCTTATGGATAGCCCGTAATCTGAGCGCGCAATGCACCTTGAGCAAATATAAGCAGAGCGGGAAGCGAGGTTATATTTATGGGCAAGATGGACTTCTGAAATGAGATTTTTTTCCACTTTTTTATAATAAAAAGTTTTGGTTTGGTCTTGGCAAATCCCTAATTGGTTCATAATTTCTTGCACCATATTCTGCTGAGGTCGTACCATGATTCATTTATTGTCTCTGCTTATTAAGAAATCCTCCCCGATTACAGGAAAAATTGGATTTGTCTGGTTTTGAGGAGCAGATTTAGGATCGATGACGTAGCTGATGCATTACTGTGGGAGATGTTAGGATTTTTCATAAACTTGTTGTTGCTGCTGCAGATGTGATTTCCGCTTTATGTATATTCTCGGGATAGCCCCTTTACGTAGCGTCTGTGACTCACCGCAATTCCTGCATCCTTTGTCATACAAATTCACAATATCTCCTTACTGTTGAACTTATGCCTTTCGAACTGCCTACCAGTAGGCAAAATATATGTAGTTTCCCTTCTTGCACCTTTAATTTCAGAGATCGTGCTTTGGCGAGCAGGATTCCATGAAGAATGTTATTACCCAGGGCCATAGAGAGAAAATCCTTGGCTTGAGAGTTACTCTGGGTCCACGAAATAATGCCGGGTCTGATGAGAATCAACTCCTTCTCCTAAAAGTACACCATATATGTATCTTCTGCGTTCGGCATCATCCTCGGCTAGGCTAAACTGTCGCTGGGTGCTTTGGAACAAATATACTGCATGAGTTAACTCGCACATATTGGCTAATTTAAAGGAGACACAAAGCCCCAATAAAAAGGACTCACAACATGTTTTTTTAAATAATTTCTTCGTATATTTTTCCATTTCATCACAAACAAATAACAGAATGTTATTCACATATACATAAAATATTGTTGCGTTCATATCTATGCGAGACGTTCGTAAATGTTAAACATGGCATTAATGTACTTATAAAATTCCATAGAGCTTAAAACTACTTAAATCTAGGATTCTCAATAAATTATTACAGTTAGAGCAATGAAATTTAGTCGTTTTTTCCTTTGAATAAAACTGGATGAGTGTAACAGATGAAAATAGGGCCTGGGATGGCAAGAGATGTAGATGCGAGTTACGAATAATGGTTCCGGTATTTGTGGTGACTTCTTAGAAAATACATTAGGATTGTGTCGTGTTTTTTTTGTTAGTACCAATGGGTCATTTTATGACTGACGAGTTCCTTATATTATAATACTGTTAATCAATTTGAAATTTGTGACTTCAATGAGATCTAAAATACACCTAATCACAAAGAATTAAAGTTGGCAAAACCAATGGTAAGTGGATTACAAGGGGTAGTGTTGGGGAGAATGTTTAAGAGAAAGATATTATCTCTGTGCCGTTAAGTGTTTCATATATGAAGGCGTTTTCATTCCCAAATTGCAAGACATGTCTTTGTCAAGATGGATAGGACACTTGCCTCGTTGTTTAGTGAACAATGTGAATCGAACCTATTTTGTAGGAAATCAACTTCAAATTTCTCGATTAGCTCTTTTCAAATTTACTCAATATGCCGGAGAACAGTAGGATAAAGATGACGCAACTGATGAGAAACCGTGACAGCATATAGTGCTCTTGGCAAACCAACTATAGCGACGTACTGGGAATGTACTTCGAAACAGTTATACTGTATGCAATCACTTATCCTTTGTGTAATATACATGAACAAGATAGTTATATCATCATATCATTATGGATGATAAAAAGGATGCGTTTGAAAGCTCGGTGAAAAGTATTTGTTCCAAATTCTTTTATATTGCTCCAAACATCCAAAAGGATAGACATATATAGTCAAAAAGGCGAAAAAGAACTTTCGCCAGATAAGAGTTCTGTCAGTAGATGGGCCAGCAAATGTGAGGAGACAGACAATTTTGACGAAGACACTTCTTCTTTTTCTTCAGCCTTTGTCCCGTTCACAAGCGGGGTCGGCTTGTCGTGATCGGCTTCGCCATTTGGCTCTATCGAATGCCTGATCTGGGTGCAATCTCGAGGCTTTCAAATCCCCATCCAGCGTATCAAGCCACCGTTGCTTAGGTCTGCCTTTTGGTAGTTTTCCATCGACTTCGATGTTCAGACCAATCTTGGCAAGTGAATTCTCGTTTGCACGAATTGCGCAGACCATACCATCGAAGACGCCTCTCTCGCAACTTTTCCACGATCGGTGCAACCCCATAACGATCGCGGATATCCTCATTTCCGATGTGATCTAAACGTGTGACGCCACTAGTCCAACGCAGCATCTTCGTCTCCATTACCGCAAGACGCCTTTCATTGTCTTTTATGGTCGGCCAACACTCAGAACCATAGAGAGCGACTGGACGGACGACATTGCGGTAAATTTTAGATTTGAGACGTTCGTTGATACGTCGATCACAAAGGACACCAGTTGTGGAACGCCACTTCATCCAGGTTGCGTTAATGCGTGAAGGAATTTCATAACACAGTTCTCCATTGGCTGATAGCGTTGATCCGAGGTATTTAAATCGCTCAGTTCTGGGCAGATCACTGCCGCTGACAGTGATTGTGTCTGTTTCATGGGGATCGGTCGTTAAAAACTCAGTTTTGTTTAAATTCAATCTGAGACCGTGTTGCATGAGGCGATCATTCCATTGACGAAGACACTACTAGGGACTAAAGCAAACGACAAAAAAATCGCCAGAAGAGACATACAATACAGTGCGCGCAATTCCTATAGACGCCCTATAAAATTTTATTTTAAAACGCTATAATTCCAAGGTCAAAGGGTAGTATAGGTCCCAGGGCGAAAAGTAGATTGGTACCCACGATGGAGCATAAAACCTGGGAAACGCCTGCTGAACCAACACCAACAGCTCTACTACCAAACCCTATCTCCACCTTCACGTGGTGACCGCTGGGAGCTCTTTCTTAACGAAAAGCTGCAGACGGAGAAGAATGAAGGCGAGTCTCCCGCGTCTAAAAACGGGACAAATTGCAGCAACTGGTTCTCCAGGTTGGGGTTGGGTAGGGCTGACAACCCTACACGGAAAACAACTTGTTACGAAGCCGCAACGGGAGCCTCGGACTGGACGGATTACACAACGACGAATCCGGCAACGACAAAGGAAAAACGACTTGCAAATTTTCTCATAGAACGTGCGCTCCCTGTACAGAGTTGAAGCAGCCTAGCAGCTAGCCGATACCCTGTCCCAATATAGGGATGATGTAACAGTGTTGCAGGAGATGCGTTGGACATATATTATTGCGGCCATCCAGTAAACCATGTGCTCGAAGTAGGTTTCTTAGTCAGCTAAAAAATGTGATCTGCTGTTATCGGCTTTGAAAACATAAGCGAACGGGTATGCATTCTGCACTTGTGAGGCAAATTTAGAAATATAAGCCTCATTAACTTTCACGCCCCTACAGAGGAGACTGCAGAGTCGGAGAAGGATACCTTCTACGATGCATTAGAACGAACCTTCGAAGCCTGTCTCAGATAATAATAATAATCGTTGGCGCAACAATCCATATTGGATCAGGGCCTTGAAGTGTGTTAGAGCACTTCATTCAAGACCTTAACGGTACACCACAGTAGACTGTAGGAGGTAATGTGGTCAGCATTGCGCATCGTTGGCTCCCATAGCTTACATCATAATACAAATGATAACGGACTGCAGATTATTCAATTAGTAGTGTCACACGAAATGGTTGTTGGAAGTACCTGGTTTGCGCGGAAAGTGGTACAGAAACATATGTGGTCCTCTCCAGGTGGGACCACTTTCAACCAAATTGACCACGTGTTGATCGAACGCCGCCACCTCTCAGCCTTGATAAATGTCAGAACATATAGGGATCCAATATAGATTCGGATCACTATCTTGTTGGCATGGTGCTTCGAGCTCGAATAACAACACCCACCCAGAATCCCCTTTGACAATCAGGTGACAGTTAAAATTGAAGTCATCCACAACACAGCCCTCTGCAAGACCTATAATGGATGCCGCAATAACCGCAGTCAATAGAGATCCTGGACATGAAGCATCAACAAATAATCTTCACAATCATCTGAAGAACGTTATCATAAATACGGCCACAAACATACTTTTGCCCCAACCCCAGAGTCGGAACGGCTGGTTTGACTATGAATGTAATCTAGCAACGGAACGGAAGAATGCCGCATATCGAGTAATGTTGCATTCTCAAAGAACACGGGCACGCACAGAGACTTAGCACGAATTCCAGTGAGCGGAGAAGCGACTTCACAGACGGAAAAAGGAAGCCTGGGAGAACCAACAAGTCTGTGAACTAGAAAAGTACAGGGAGCAACCGCACCAGGCGCGCAAGTTTTACCAACAAGTCAGCAGGATGAAGCCTTACACACCTCGATGCTCATCCTGCCGACACAAAGAGGAAAATCTGATTTCCGACAGAATGGGCATATTGGAGCGATGGGTTGAGTACTTTGATGAACTACTGAACAACCAGAACAGCGGCGAGTTGGAGGTCCCGCCAACTGAAGACGACGGACAAATACTGTCATCACCAAGTATAGAATGAGCAGTCAGCGCAATTCATCGGCTTAAAAATTATAAGTCGCCAGGAGCCGATGGAATTACAGCCGAATTGGTTAAATATGGAGGCGACCAATTACACCAAGTGGTTTATCAACTTATGCTCAAGATGTGGGATAGCGAATCAATGCCTGGCGACTGGCAAAGGGGGATATCACGCAGTGTAGCAATTATAGAGGTATCACGTTGCTGAGTACCATCGATAAGATATTCTCCACTACCTTGCTAGGCCAGATAGCCCAACATCAAACCGCACTGGTCACTGGGAAGAATAAAGATAGGACACTACAACTTTGAGACCGTTGATAATTTCTCATATCTAGGGTCGAAAATCACAACCGATAACAGCTACAACAATGAAATCCGCGCACGGTTGTTGGCAGCCAAACAGCCTATTTCAGCTTACAAAAACTGTTTCGCTCGAAACGTCTCCCCATAGGGTCAAAGCTCTTACTGTACAAGACTATGATCTTGCCAGTCCTCATGTATTCCGCGGAAACTTGGGTTCTTAGCAAGAAAAATTGCGAACTCTTGGGCGCGTTCGAGAGAAGAATCCTCCGAAGAATATTTGGCCCCCTACATCAGGATGGACGATTCCGTAGCCTACACAATGACGAAATCTATGAGCAATACCATGACCGTCAGGTTGTGGATAAAATTCGACTCAATAGGTTACGGTGGGCGGGTCACTTAATCCGTATGGATGAGGATGATCCAGCCAGGAATGTCTATAAGGTCAATATCTATGGTAGAAAAAGAAGACGAGGCAGACCCTGCCTGATATGGAGCGATGGCCTAGGTCAGGACGCCAGACAGCGTTTAGGGTTATCGAATGTTTGGAGTTCCTTATTAAGGCAAGCCTAGACCGGATATCGGTTGTTGCGCCGTTCATGATGAAGAGAGGGGAAAATGAACTGCAGCAAAATAAAGAGAGAAAGAAAACAAGAGAGGGGGGTGAAAGAGAGAGAGAGGAGGAGGAAATAGAGAGGGAGGAGGGGGAAAGAGAGAGAGGAGGCGAAAGAGATAGAGAGGAGGGGAAAGAGATAGAGAGGAGGGGGAAAGAGAGAGAGGAGGCGAAAGAGATAGAGAGGAGGGGAAAGAGATAGAGAGGAGGGGGAAAGAGAGAGGGAGGAAGGAGAAAGAGAGAGAGAGAGAGGAGGGAGAAAGAGAGAGAGAGAGAGAGGAGGGAGAAAGAGAGAGAGAGGAGGGAGAGAGATAGAGAGAGAGGAGGGAGAAAGAGAGAGAGAGGAGGGAGAAAGAGAGAGGAGGGAGAAAGAGAGAGAGAGGAGGGAGAAAGAGAGGGAGAGAGGAGGGAGAAAGAAAGAGAGAGAGGAGGGAGAAAGAGAGAGAGAGAGGAGGGAGAAAGAGAGAGAGAGGAGGGATAAAGAGAGAGAGAGGAGGGAGAAAGAGAGAGATAGAGGAGGGAGAAAGAGAGAGAGAGGAGGGAGAAAGAGAGAAGAGGGAGAAAGAGAGAGAGAAAGAGAGAGAGAGGAGGGAGAAAGAGAGAGAGAGAGGAGGGAGAAAGAGAGAGAGAGAAGAGCAAGAAAGAGAGAAGAGGGAGAAAGAGAGAGAGAGAGGAGGGAGAAAGAGAGAGAGAGAGGAGGGAGAAAGAGAGAGAGAGGAGGGAGAAAGAGAGAGAGAGAGAGGAGGGAGAAAGAGAGAGAGAGAGAGAGGAGGGAGAAAGAGAGAGATAGAGAGAGGAGGGAGAAAGAGAGAGAGGAGGGAGAAAGAGAGAGAGGAGGGAGAAAGAGAGAGAGAGGAGGGAGAAAGAGAGAGAGAGAGAGAGGAGGGAGAAAGAGAGAGAGAGAGAGAGGAGGGAGAAAGAGAGAGAGAGGAGGGAGAAAGAGAGAGAGAGAGAGAGAGGAGGGAGAAAGAGAGAGGAGGGAGAAAGAGAGAGGAGGGAGAAAGGGAGAGAGAGAGAGATGATGGAGATGGATGGGAAAAGGGAAGTTAGGGCGGAGCGGGAAGGGCAGAGAGACGAATATACGTCAACTGTGGAGAGGAGAATGAAAGAAAGATAAATGAGGACTGAGACAAAGAATGGAAGACAGTAGGGAGAAGTGGTAGGAGATTGGGAAAGGGAATCTCGAAAAAAATTTAAAAAAAAATAGATGTCACGGAAACTCGTTAGAATGTAAATACAATTGAGAGACTGAATACACTCGGCTCGTCCAACAAGGTCTGGATACTTTGGGTTCCAGGCCATGCTGGGTTTGAAGGCAACGAGGCAGCGGACGAACTAGGCAAAAAGTGAGCAGGGACGCCTTTACACGGGTCAGAACCCTTCTGTGGAATCGGAAACGGTTTCATGGCTATGACTAAGAAATGAACAGGAACGGTTGAGGGAACTATACTGGGCGGGTCTACCAGGGATGGAGCAATCCAGGGTGATTATTGGGGGATACGAACCCATGCGCACAAAGGATTGTTTAAACCTCATCAAAAAGAATGTGAAGGAACTAGCAAATGCTGACCCTAAACCAAATAATTTTACCACAAATTACAGGCGACAAACCTTAAAAAAGAGATTGAGAGGTGACTATGACAAGATTCCCTATCTATCTAGTAGAGAGCCAAAACGATCACAAACATTTGAGACAGAATTATTCCACATAGCGCACGATTTAAAACATCGTAAGGTAATATCCACTACACTTATTCGTAACTTTAAAACTTACGCAATTAAAAACGACAATAAAAGTAACGACATAACATTCTCACTTACATTTACACTGGTTCAGTTTTTATCAGAGTCGATTCAAATGTCTCTGAGTTTACATTATGAACAACATCAGTTACGGTTTTCGTTAGTATGTAGCTTCGATTATCTGAATTTTCGTCCAATTGAACATTGTTTGTGTGATCGAAATGATTGTGGGATTCATCCAGAAGTTGGCCGGTATCGTTTTTATGATTTGCATGATTTGCAAACTCAGCTCTATCCGGAAGTGCTTCCGTTTTAATCTCACAATTCTCCGGTATGCCTGGTTCTTGTGCGAGTGGAAAATGCTGTTCCCGACTTGTTAATTCTTTTTGGTTTATACTCAAGAGATTTGCAATTGTATAGGAATCCGAAGCAGGAGAGATCGTTGAGTAGTTTTTACGGTAGTTAAAATTGTCTGTTGTGACATTTTCATTTGCAACACGGACCACGCGGTGATTTTGCATGTCATCCCCTGAGTCCCTTGAGTCTTTGTGATTATCAACCGTTTGATTTGCAAAAGCGGGAACGGTTGTAATTGTATGATTCACAGTAGAATGGTCGCAAAAGTCTTTGGCTATTGTAATATCATTCGTTGTACGGTGCTTATCAGCTACATAGCTCGAGTTGTCGGGCAAATCAATAAGAAATTCTTCAGTTTTTATCTCCTGCACACAGAAATTATCGTTCGGACCATACTTTACTTGCGAGTGATCTTCAGTTTCCGTATCTGCGGGAAAATTCGAGTTATTTACAACTGAATGAACCATAACCGTGAAAGAACCGTCGGATATGCTATCAATATCATTTTCTTGTTTGATGCTATCTACTTGACTATATTCGTTTAATTGACTGTGCCCGATTGCATTATTCAATTCATTATCACAATTTTCGCTAGGCAGAAAATGATTCTCGTATTTTATCTCACAAGCTTCGACTTTTCTGTCACTACTTCGTAGATTTGTCGTACCTACCTTAGTTCTACTATGCTTTTTCATGTGCCTATTTAGATTATCCTTTCGTTTGAACAATGACGGACAAAATGTACATTGGAATGGTCGCACGTCTGTGTGGGTAATCATATGACTTTTCAGCTTATTCGATTGACTAAATATTTTTGAACACAATTCACATTTCAATTCGACTTTCTTAACATGAGTCTTCATGTGGTTGCTTAAAGCCTCTTGGAGGCTGAACTCTTTCTTACAAATACTACATTGGAATGGTTTCATTTCAACAGTTTCTGTTTTAATTGGCACCGCGGCGGCGCCTTGGGTACTGGCCTTCTCTGTGCGATGCTTCTGTTCGATGTGTCGATCTAAGCTCTCCTTGCGCGGGAAGCCGGCATGGCAGGTCTCACAGCTAAACAAACGCAAATGGGTGTTCATATGAGCCTTTAATTTGTCCTTAAACTTAAACGCTTTATCGCAGATGTTGCACTTAAAAACTTTATCGCCTTGCAGGTGTACGGATTTCATATGAGACGTTAGGTTGTCCTTTCGCTTGAAACGCGACTGGCATAGGTTGCATTCGAAGGGGCGTTCGTCACTATGCGAAGTCATGTGAGCTTTGAGCTTATCACGTCGTTTGAAGGCCATTCCGCAAGTATCACAGCTAAATGGACGATCCTCGGAATGTGTTCGTCTATGCGACATATAGTCGTGGTGAGTAGCGAAAGTCTTAGGACATCTTTCGCACTTAAATTCTAGTTTCCCTGTTTCTTCGTTTTTTACCATGTGAGTCCTTAGGTGAGCATTTAGAAGCGGACGATATTCAAATTTCTGATTGCAGTGCGAGCATTGCAGGCGGGGAAGTAAATGCTTTTCAGAATGGGTCCAGATGCATTCAAATTCTGTGGATCATTCATGTCAGACATAAATCATCTGAAATAATCTGGAAAACAATCCCACTTACCTTGATTACATAGAATACAAACATTCCCATTTGTATGATAATCAATAACATGCGTTCTGAGTAAGTCTCGACTACGAAATCCTGCAGGACATGCTGAACACACCAGAAAGCCTCCATTTTCTACTTCAATCTTTCCACTTTCCTCCTCCTTACTTTCTCCATTTACAGTTTCCAGTTTGCTCTTAACATAAACCTTTTGTTGAACGATCGTATTCAACTCAATCTGGAGAGCATCATCAGATATTTCTTCGTCCGCTGTTTCAATTTGTAGGAAATTCATAACCGAGTCGGTTATTTCAAGTACATTTTCGGAAACGGGTTCCGTCTCGTTCCAATGTTTCATCTGATTCTCGTTGTATTGTATCGCAGTTTGTGCATAAACGGAGTCGAAATCGAAATCAGCTAAATTGAGGATGTGGTTTGTCTCTTGAAGTTGGTACAGAATAGTTTCTGAACATTCACAGCGTAGTTTGAAGGCGTAGGCTCTTTTGACATCATTTAGGCAAGTGGTGCAGATTTGTTCGGGAAAGCCTTCTGTTCGGAATAGCTGAAAAAGGTAGGGATTGTAACAAGTAGCAGATTAGTGGAATTCGATAGCTAAAAACTTGGAAAATTGAGAACATGAATGACTCTGAAATATTTCCGGATGAATATCGGTGCGCTTCAGCTCCCCCCACGATTTCCTGAGATCCCTGCACTTCTTCTCTATTGTTTTGCGCCAAGTGCCCATGGGACTTCCCGCTCGTCGGCAATCTTGGGAGAGTGGATTCCACTGCATGGCGTAAACAGCAATGCAATTGTCACCCCTCCTTAATTTGTGACCTATTCAATGCTACCTTCGCGTTCCGATCACAGTGTGTACGAGTGCGAGGCCTGGGCGCCGACTAAGTTCTTCGTTTGAAATAGTGTCAGGCCAGGACGCTCCGAAGACACAACGTAGACAGCTTGGAGCTTTTGAGTAACAGCGGAGTTCACTTTCCATGTGCTACTCCTATATAGCAACTTGATCTTGGTGTTGAGATAACTGCATTTCCGGTTTTGAGACAGGGTACCGAATGCGGATCTAGCGCAGTTAATGCGTCGGCCAACTTTTAGTTCGGAGACGCGGTCGGCAGAGACCATGCTTCGTAGGTATACAAATTAATCAACGCTTTCGATGCTCTCCCCATTAATGCAGATAGGGAGAGTGCGATGACTTGACCCGGTGAGAAAGCAAACAGATGTCATCAGCATAGTCGAGGTGTTTGAAGAAAGATCCCATCGTTCCTCATGTCGCCCGAGCGGCCCCCAATTGAAGTTCCCCTCGCCGCTAAAACAGCTGTTCGTGTCAAGGCTAGCGTACTCCACCACGTCCGACGAAATTCTGGCCTATATCAGAAGCAAAACCAACTCAACTTTGTCACCTCTTTCATGTGTGAAGTTGACGAAGGATGGCTCTCCTGATCGAGTGATAGCTTCCTTCAAAGTGACATATCCCCACGACATCTATGCTATCGACCAATCTTCCTTTTGGGCACAGGGGGTCTTCGTCAAGCCTTATCAGAGGACCAAGCTTCGTGAAAATTTCCCGCCCGCCTGCCTCGCCGAACTTGAATTATTCCGACAACTATACACTCTTTTACCAAAATGTAAGGGGTCTAAGGACCAAGCTGTCGGATTTCAAACTGTCTGCCTTAGCATTCCAACATCATGTCATCTGCATTTCTGAAACCTGGCTGGATGACAGGATTTTAGATTCTGAGCTCCTCGAAGGTTACCCTGTCTTTCGTTGTGACAGGGATTGCGCTGCGCTTGGTAAGACAACTGGCGGAGGAGCCCTAATATCTGTTACGTCCCTTCTCCGTGCCGTGTCTTTCCACCAAACGTATGCCCATTTATCATATCGTGTGTATATTTTCCCTGCATAAGCCCACCTTCTCTGTACGAGGATTTCATCGACAGATTATCAAGGGTCCTAACCGTTTTGTTTCCCTCATTTCCTTTCATACTCTGTGGCGACTTTAATCTTTCTATGCTCTCCTGGCCTTCCCTCCCTCCCTAATAACTCGACTCACCCTTCCCTTCCTCTATCCACTTTCATGTACACCTGTGGAGCCCTACAGTTTAACCTTTCTAGAAACCACTTAGATCGCACTCTTGACCTTGTCTTCTCTAACCTTTCTATACGTTGACTTTCCCAATCCCTTCATTCTCCGTCTTACGTTGCACCTGACGCCCATCATCCTGCTCTCGAGTTCGATGTTCAGATATCCCGACTTCACTCTCCGGTCGCTCGCAAGCCTACCAAGTTCAACTTTCGTAAGGCGAACTTCGAAGGTCTGAACTCAGCCCTGGCGTCAATCAACTGGTTCCCTCTCTCCACTTAAGTCTGACCAAGCACTCAACACTTTCTATACCATTTTATCTGATCTTTTTCCTTGTTACGTTCCCTCCTCTCCTAAGTGCTTACGCTCTTACCCGGTCTGGTTCACCACTGAAGTTCACAAAAAACTACGTCAAAAAGAAACTGCGAGGAAGAAGTTCCTGTCTTCTAGAAACGATGCTGACTTAGTTTTGTTTAATTGATCGTAGAAAGCATCCTTCTCACATATATGGGAATTCTTCGTTGGTGCGTAACATTGAACAATTGTGATATTCCTAAACCTGGACCGAAATCTTGCAGTTAGAAGTCTGTCAGAAACCGCCTCCCAGGTCAAGGGAACGCGCCTTGTTGCAGCCGTTAGAAGCAAGCCGACACCGGATTCGCAACTGCTACCACCTGGCTTTCCAGAGTACAAAAGCACAGTGTCATTAGTGTGGCAAGCGGGAGAGAAGTAGTCTCCAGAGTCCCACCATCCTGCTTTGCTTAGGCCCAGAATGTTCAGTTTATATCGCTGAAATTCCCGCTCAAGTTGGTGAAAGTGAGCATTCTGGAGACCCTCGCTACTGTTGTCGCAGGTGAACTTGAGTTTGGGACTTCGACGAGCGTTTTCTTGGCGCTTCATTATCGTGGACCTTTAGGTCATCAGGAAAAATCTCATCCTGCTCACCTAGCATTCTTTCCATCGTTTTTGAAGACGTTACTGATACACGTATTCGCGCACTTCTACAAAAATACCGCAACATCATTAGCGAGCGTAGTCTCTCTGAGCCTGTCCACATCAACATTACTGTCTCTCCATTTTTATCTAATGTGCGTCCATTAGTATTGCAGAAGAAAAGTTCGAAGAACTTCTCAAGCAGGGTATTTGCAGACCGTTGTTGGTCTTCGCCACTTCACATGGTCCCTAAATTCAATAGCGAATGGAGACCTTGCGGCGACTACAGACGTCTAAATATTCAGACGATTGCAGACCAATATCCCACATCCCACCCCCATTTTGTGCACTTTATCGCAAATTGCTTTGGACTTAATCAAGTAGTCCCTGTAGCTCTCGAAGATATTCCGAAGCGGCAATATGCACACCTTTCGGACTCTTCGAGTTCACTAGGACGGCTTTTGGACTATGCAACGCGGCGCAAACCTTTCAGAGATCCATTCACTCTGCCCTGCGAAACCTTAACTTTTGTTTCGTATATTTGGATGATGTTCTGGTCGCGTCTTCATCTGAGGCCGACCATTTAGAACATCTCAAGTGTATTTTTCAACATATTCTTGAGTCCGAGCTAGTACTTAACGTAATCGCAGGTGAGATGCCGCGGCCATCTGATTACCCCTGAGGACATCCAGCCGGAACCAGTCAAGGTGCAAGCGATTTCGAGCTTCCCGCTTCCAAAAACTGTTAACAATCTGAGAAGTTTCTTGGGCATATTAAACTTCTATCGTCTTTTTTGTCCAAGCCTGCCCACCATCACCCGATTCTTAACGCCTTCTTGTTTGGGCTAGAAACCAAAGACCCTCGTCTAATTGTGTGATTCCCAGAGGCGGCTCCAACAGCTGGTGGATGCTACACTGGCATTACCTCAGCAAGATGCACCCCTAGCCATATTCGTCGATGTCTCAAACATTGCCGTCGGTGCTGCTCTTCACCAAAAAGCAAATCAAATCTGGGAGCCGTTGAGCCTTTTCTCCAAACAGCTCAATCCCGCTCAACGAAATTGCAGCAACTATGATCGTGAGTTACTCGCCGTCTACCTCCCAATTAAATACTTCCGATATTGCCGTGAAGGCAGGTCGTTCACATTGTTCATGGACCAAAAGCCACTCACTTTTGCTTTAAAACAAAGCCCCGACAAAGCGTTCTCTCGCCAACTTCGACACTTAGCTCTATCAGCCAGTTCACTCCCGACATTTAACACGAGTCTGGAAAGGATGACGTAGTTTTGACACTTTGTTTCGTGTTGCAGAGGTCAAGATCCCTGTCATTGTCGATTTACCGGCAATCGCCGAGACGCAGAAGGACGACTTAGTTCTTCTGAGCTTGAGGACCAACTCCAAACACACATTTGGGGAGTTCCTATCTTCGGCTCAACATCCAGTATATACTGTGAGATCTCAGAGAAGGGACCAAGGCTACATATTCCGGCTGATTTCCGGAAAGAAGTATTTCAGCCCGTCCACGATCTGGCACATCCAGCCATTCGGACATCGAATCGGCTAGAAGTGTAAAACTACAAAGCATGTGAGGAAATAAGTAGGAGTGTTCTCTCATTTCACAAAGCGTTTAGACACAATTCCCACGGAGCTGGTATATGCGGAGAACCTGAGACTCCCCAGCGACCCTGTTCTTGACATCAGGGGGGGACTCAACGCTACCGGTTTGTTGCGTCTGCTCAAGGAAGAAATGCCAAAGCTGAAACCGCCACCACTCGCCAACCACGCGAAAACCGTGGCTAATGTGCCCAGGGTATCGAATCCTTTAAGCATGTTCTAATTAGGACGGATGCTCATCGGAAGTCGCCTTATGAAAGCCTTTTCGAAGTTCTCGAGCGAGGCCGACATAGTTATAGCCTCAACGTCGGGGGCACTGTCAAACAGGTTTTCTTGGCTCCACTAAAGCCTTGTGTACAGTAAAAAAAACCAGGGCGAAAGGCGCGCGTCCGTTTTGACTTGCGGCAGCCAAGTTGAGGGAGCCGTGCGCCTGTCTCGCTGAGACCCCCGTTGGTTTCAGCAAAGTTACGTATTTCACGTGAATTCATGTGTGACATCATTATCATATAATCATCACATGCCGTCCTTGGTATAAACGTCATTTTCTTGTAGGGAGGAGTTTAGTGCCATAAAATGTAATTCAAGAAATACTGAAAGAGGGGTATACCGAAAAATAAAGTAGAAATACTTCTTATTTGATCAAAACAGTGAACAGTGCTGAGTGTGGAAAAGTAAGGGTGAATTGACCAGACCCATGCTATTTTAACCATATTGGAAAGGAGTTCATTAAGGCAAGTGATTGTAATTAAATTGAATCACTCTCTGGACACACCATTTTTCAAAATGTGATGATAAGCGTATCCATCCTCTGTAGATATTATAATTACCCACTTGCTGTTCAGTTAGGGAGTTATTGAAAAATCCCACTCTCTAAAAATCATTAGGAGAGTCCTTATTTCACCTTTACACCTTCAAAATAAAGTCCAAGGATCAGAATGAAACTCTGAGCCTCAAAGGTTTAGCTTTTACCAAATCACTAATTAAAAGCTCTCAAAACTCTAAATTCGGGCCTGAATGCTGAATGGTTGAATAGAAAGGTTTTAACAGAAATTTTGCCAGAAATTCCCATAATTTTAGGGGGATTTCCAAAAACTGCATTTTTGTGAGTGGACCTCAGAAAAGAGAGTTTGTAGAAAAGATTTCCTCAAAATGTTCTCTTTCTTAAGACTAGAACCGTTTATGATCGTTTGGAAAATACATCTGGGGGTTTTCCTAGCACCCAATGAAGAAAGGTAATTAGGACAGGCCGGGATTACCGATTACTCGTCCTTTTGTTCTTAAAAGTTTAATTATTGCCATATTTTCTAAACATGGGTCAAGAGTATCTATAAAAACACTAGACCTGGCCATTAAGAGTTAGTGTCATTCCGTGTATTGCTTGCAGAAATACTTAAACTACAAAATGTTGAAATATCTGGGATTATTAGTTTTGAAATTTGTAGCAATTTTTTCTGCTCCCTATACTGGGGTAATATCGTCGAATTTGAATCCAGGAACGACCGGTTGCCCTGCAGGATCGGTTTGTGTTAGTTTCCATTTATGCAGAGATGATACAGTTCTTAAGGACGGCTCCGGCTTACTGGAGTCTCGAGTGGACTATGACGATGGTGCCGCCGAATGCATAAACTTCCTGGAGATATGCTGCAGACTTTATGACTCCGCACCTAAACAACCTGCCCCAACTATACCCAGCACTGAAGTTAAAAGCGAACCAAAGAAATTATACGAGACTTGTGGAACCGGAATTGTGGACGAGATCAGCCTCAAAATCACAGCAGACAGAGATAGTGAAACAACATTTGGTGAATTCCCATGGATGGTGGCTATTGTGGCGGAACAAATGATCGAAAAACGAATGGAGCTCAATATTTATCAATGCGGCGGTTCACTTATCCATCCAGAAGTTGTTTTGACTGCAGCCCATTGTGTTTTCGATAAAAGTTCAACGATTTTGAAAGTGCGAGCCGGTGAGTGGGATACTCAGAGCAATGAAGAGCCTTTTCCGCATCAAGATCGATTCGTATCATTGATTGTAATCAATGAGGGGTTCAACAAGGACACGCTGTTCAACGATATAGCCCTTCTGATAATGGCGTCACCGTTCAAGTTGGCTGAAAACGTTCGAACGGTGTGCCTGCCTCCGCCTACGTATGCCTTGAGCAGCAATTTGAATTGCGTTGCTACTGGTTGGGGTAAGGATAGATATGGGAAAGTCGGAAAGTTCTCTACCGTTTTGAAGAAAGTGGACCTTCCGCTGGTTGCTTCCGATGTATGTGAAGCTAATTTGAGGAGCACTCGACTTGGTCCGTATTTCGAATTGCATGACTCATTTCTGTGCGCTGGAGGCGAGGCGGGGAAGGATACGTGCAAAGGAGATGGTGGATCGCCTTTAGTTTGTGCGATGGTGGAGCAGCCCGAACGCTATTATCAGGTTGGAGTTGTCGCCTGGGGAATAGGATGCGGTGATGATATTCCGGCTGTTTATGCGAGCACGGTGAAGACACGCGAGTGGATTGATGAACAATTTAGTCGATACGCGCTTGACAATAAATATTATTTGAAATGAAATCCATTGTTTGTATTTTTTTCACTTTTCATTTTGTATAATTTGATGCAGGTATGGCCAAAATTCGATTCAAAATGATTGATCTCGTGGATTCCTTCCACAAGCTCACTTGCCCATCTTCCAAGTTTCGGCTTCTTTGCTCTTCTGTTTCAGTGGGCATGTTACCTCTGTACTTGCCGAGACCTTTTACGTAGCCGTTTTGGGCACGGGAACCGCTACTCGCACCGGCAATAAGCGGCTTCAATGATTGTTCACTCTTCGTTCCGCTTCTAGTTTCCGAAGTCAATAGCCTGGCCTTGTCAGAAGTGGTTGATAACCTGGCATACATTGGGGAAAGATACGATACGCTTTTGATGGCCGTCCAGTGGTAATTAATATCCTTTAATGAATAGATCCACCTCCGAGGCTTCGTTTTAAGTATGGCCGGTTTATGGGTCCTATAATTCGGACTCACGGATTATAAAAAGGGGTATTTACACTTGCTTCTAGTGTAGAGGTTTCTAGCTTGGAAGTTGCTCTCCATTTAGTTTGGCCCTACATTAAGTGGTTGCGGACTTAGGATCCCTCAAATCCCACCTCCGAAGCACTATTGATGTTTTTGGCATAAAAAAATCAATATTTTTACTACAGGAGAGTCAATACTTCAGTGGGTTATCTACTAATTCATTTTAATAGTGAATACTAGTAGTCTGGGTAAGGTAAATCCTTCTTATTTCCTGAAATGCGTAGGTGCTATATAGCGGTTCAGATAGCAGTAACTCGTTTCCCTTCCTCTGCCAAAAAGGCTGGGGACTGTCTATGGCGTACTGCTGATCCAAAGGTACTCAAAGTTGTCTGAATATTATTGTGGACTCTAACAGATTCGGGCGCAGCAGGGTTAGCAACATTCGTTAACATTCTGTTAATTCTACTGACAGATGCCACCACCGGTGTTCTCCGTGGCGAAGTAGGCCTTTGCCAACTATTTTGACAGAATATTAAATAATTTGAGTCAGTTCACAACCGTTTCCGTACTGGAAGACATAATTGACTCTCATGTTCGGGCCTCCTCCTCCTCCAAAAATTCAGTCAGATTACTACCGAATGTACTCTACCACCCCAGAAGCTGGCTATTGCACGGAAAGAATTCGAACAACTTATGCAACAGGGTATTTGCAGACCTTCAGACAGCTGTTGGTCTTCCCCACTCCATCTGATCCCTAAGCCGAATGGCGCCCCTGTGGAGATTATAGAAAGCTAAACGGACAGACTGTTCCTGACCGATATACCATTCAACTCATCCACCACTTTGCGCATCGTCTCGCAAACTGCCGCATCTTTTTGATCTTGGATTTAACCAAGGCGTATCACCAAATCCCTGTAGCTCGGAAAGACATTCCCAAGACGGCAATATGCACACCCTTCTGACTCTTCCGGTTCATGTGGATGAGTTTTGGGTTGTGCAAACCTTTCAAAAGTTCATTCACTCGGTCCTGCGAAACCTCGATTTCTGTTTCGTATATTTGGATGATGTTTTGGTCGCTCCTTCCTCAGAGTCTGAGCACTTAGCCCATCTCGCATTTTTCAACGTCTCCTTGAGGCCGGTTTAGTTCTAAACGTTGATAAATGCAAGTTTCTTCAAACACAGATGAGAATACAACCCAACCCAAACAAGGTGCAAGCGATCACAAGCTTCCCGAGGCCGAAAACTGTGAAGGAGTTGTGGAGGTTTTTGGGCATGCTAAACTTCTATCGTCATTTCGTGCCCAAGGCTGCTCAACACCAGTCTGTTTTGAACGCGTACTTGTCTGGCCCCAAAACAAAAGATACACGAGAGGTTGTGGGGTCTGAAGAAGCTGTCCGCGCGTTTGACAAATCCAGACAACTGGCTGATGTTACACTCTTGGCATTTCCTGGACAAGATGCACCTCTAGCCGTTTTTGTTGATGCCTCTGACATCGCAGTAGGTACTGCTCTTCACCAAAAGGTGAATCAAGTTTGACAGCCGTTGAGCTTCTTCTCTCAACAGTTGTACTCCGCTCAACGGAACTATAGCACCTACGATCGAGAACTACTCGCTGCGTATTTAAGCATTAAGTACTTCTGCTTCTCCCTAGAAGGTAGGCTGTTCATAATGTTGACGGACCATAAGCCTCTCACATATGCTTTGAAATAAAAGCCCGACAAAGCGTCCCCTCGTCAGCTTCGACACCTGAGCTTTATAAGTCAGGTCACGTCCGACACACAACACGTGTCCGGCAAGGAAAACATAGTTGCTGACGCTTTGTCACGTGTCTCCGAGGTAACGATCCCCGCCTCACTCCATTTCTCGGCTATCGCCAAGGCGCAAGAGGATGACGCAGTGCTTCAGAGCCTCAAATCCAAATTTCGGGAGTTGCCCATCTTCGGCTCGAACCTCCCTCTCTGCTGCGAGTACTCGGCCATACATTCCGGCCACCTTTCGTAAGAAAGTGTTCCACGCGGTTAGCGTATCTAGGCATCAGGACGACAAATCGGTTAGTCACCGAAAAATACTTCTGGCTCTCCATGAATAAGGATGTCAACTCCTGGACCACAAAGATTGTAACAGCTCGGTACCGACTTTTTCACCAATTGCTTCATTTCAGGCAACAGTTGGCTTGACGCACGGTCACCGCGTGCGTTAGTTCTTTCAGTGACTATGTTTAGCCGCCTCACTCACTGACAGCCGATTTATGAGCTGCTCGTTTAGTCTTTTGTAACGACGGAGAAAAACTCAATTGTCTCCTCATTTACTCCGACCAGCGCATGATGTGATGATCAAAGCGAATTGACTGGAGGAACTATGCTTTCGATCCCCTACCCCAAACCGGCGGCACTCGCAACAGCCACGGCAGTTCTCGAGAGACTTGACTTTATTCTGGTGGACGACGTGAGCAGAAGCGAACAACCCAGAAGATATCAAAAACCCGCAAGCGGAACGAATGCAGGGAAGAGCAGAACGAAAGAGCGGCGAAAAAAAATGATCTTGCCACGTTCTCTTTTTTTAAAAATATTTATGTTGTGTATGTGTGTGGAAGAGAAGGAGTTAGTACCGGCTCGTGCGGCCTGACCTGTTTTACTTGAATAATACCACGATAACACTAAAAGGAAAATGAACTCTAAAGGGCCATTATTCTTAAATTAACTGAACACATTTTTCTTTCCGGGAATGTTCGCTTGATCCTGGCACTGTGGCAGTCGTCGGCGGAATTGTCGGCCTGCTGCTGTTGTTGCAAGCGGCAAGCAGCAAGCGGTGTCGTCGGCTTTTCTTTGGAGACTGACTTGAGGGCCTAGATTAGGTTTTCGCTCTATGTCTGCGAATATGGAATGACAGAGCGCTCACATTCGGCTGCTGTCTGCTGCACGGTTTGCCTGATCAGCTCCTGTCCTTCGATCGGCGTTCGGGATACTACTTTGGATATATACTGCAATAGTAAGGCCAATGATTACCTATGGAGCGGTAATTTGGGCAGAAAGAATCGAAGTCAGCATACAAGCCAGGGAAGTACACAAATTCCAAAGACTGAGCCGCGTGTGTGTTAGTGGGGCAATGAGGACATGCCCAACGACATCCTTGGAGGTCCTTATGGGATTAACACCTCTTCATCTGCACATACAGATGCAGCCAAGGAGGGCAATATTCAGGATGACCGGGAGTATAAGTGCGCCTCACTGCTACCTAAATGGAAGGAAGTTTGATATTCTTTCTAGGCGGTATCCTGAGTTACTAATACCAAAGGGATAACATGACAACGATGTTTCACTTCGATAAGAAGTTTGAAATACATTGGAGTAACAAAGCATACTGGGAGATTGTGGCTGCGACATACGGCTTAAACTAGCAACTGATTACTTGGTACACTGACGAATTCCTCACAGCAGAGGGAGCGGGTGCCGTTATCATTGGTCCAAGAAAAATGTACTTTGAGCCACTGGGCAGGTACACTAACATATTCCAGGAGGAAATATACGCCATAGACAAATGTGCCTCCTTTAATCTCCAAAGGAACTACAGGGGGCAGAACATAGCTATTCTCACCGATAGCCAAGCAGCGATGAAAGCACTTAGGTCCAACTAGGTGAATTCGAAACTGGTGTGGGAATGCTTTGGGAGACTGAATACACTCGGCTCGTCCAACAAGGTCTGGATACTTTGGGTTCCAGGCCATGTTGGGTTGGAAGGCAACGAGGCAGCGGACGAACTAGCCAAGAAGGGAGCAGGGACGCCTTTACACGGGCCAGAACCCTTCTGTGGAATCGGAAACTGGTTCATGGCTATGACATTAAAAAATGAAGAGGAACGGTAGAGGGAACTATATTGGACGGGCCTACCAGGAATGAACCAATCCAGGGTGCTTATACAAATTGATATAAATCAACCTCAACTATTACGAGGCGGCGCAGGATCTACTCTCGCAAACCATCCGCGAGAAAAACATCGATGTGGCCATAATAAGTGAACCATATCGAAACCACAGTGGTAGAGTTTGGGTCAAAGATCAAACGGGCCAAGCAGCGCTATGGGCTTGTGGAAAACAAGCCTTCGAGAAAATAATGCAGCACCCGGAGGAGGGCGAATGTTGGGGCTACGTACACTTTCCGGGGAAGGGGCCTGGGGTCTATAGCGGAGCTGACATAGATGAGTGCCACTTTAGCCAGTAGAGTCGCTTGGCATGTCAGTGAGAACTATACTCACAGCGATCACCAGGCAATCTGCATAGAAATCAAGGGCGGATCAAGCTCGAAAAAGAGTTCTCGCAGAATGCCGTCTGGTATGCTCGGCTGGACAGCGAAACCTTTCCGCGGTGTTCAAACCCGACATATCCCTGAATGGTACGGCTAGAGAAAAAACCACCTAAATCACCCGATGGGTGAGGAAAGCATGCGATTTTACTATGCCCAGAAGGCGATTGCTCCCCAGTACTACTGGCGGAACAACGAAATTGCAAGTTTGCGAGCTGCATGTTTCCGGGCAAGGAAGATTTGCCAGAGGCGCAGGGGAAAGCCTGGTGACGACGGTCGAGAGGAGGCACACAGGCAATTGCGTGGCCGCCTAAAAGAAACCTTTCGGAGGAGCGAAAAGAGCGAGGCTTACAAAGTGGTAATAAAAAGGCTGCAGAGATCACCCCAGGTGACCTATTCGCGACTCCTGAAGCAGATTGTTACCACTCTGTTCCCTCACCACGACAATAAGGGAAGGCAAACGGTTGTCCAGCTAAATGAGGGCATAATACCTCCAGTAACTGTGGAGGAGCTGCGGCTGCTGTGCCGTGTTGGCGCTGGACGTCAAAAACGCATTCAACTCGACCAACTGGAACAGATTTAATGGGGCGTTGGCTGACGTAGGCGTCCCCGGATATTTAGCGAATTTGGTGAAAAACTCCCTCTCAGAGAGGACTCTCCGGTACGGAACGGGTGAGGACCCCAAAGAATATATTGTCACAGCCGGGGCACCACAGGGATCGGTACTTGGTCCCCTGTTGTGGAATATCATGTATAATGGGGTGCTTGTTCTTCCCGTCCCAGAGGGGACTACGATTTTCGGTTTTGCTGATGACCTAGCTGTAGTTGTTGCAGAAAAAAACACTCAGAAGATTTGGAGGTCCACGCGACGGAAACAGTGAGAGCGGTAAAGACCTGGCTGACCTTGGCGGACGCGAAAACGGAAGCGGTCTTATTAACGAACCGTATGGAAAAATAACACTGTGAAAGTGGAGGTCGATGGACATACGGTCGTATCGAAGCCAACTATCAAATACCTGGGGGTGAGTCCTAGGGGGTTTTACGTGAGCATCTGTCTCGTGGACGTAATCCGTCTTCTTAAGACACGGATTGATTTTGTGACCACAATCAGAGCCCCGCTGTGACAAGAAACAACGGCATCAGTCCATACCAAGTGCATGGCTTAGCATTCATACTGGTGGATGCAAGACCTATCTAAATCTCTATCGAACTAAGGAGTACGGCACCCGTGTTGCAACGCAACACCACGCTGAGATCCGAAGGTCTCTGCTCGCTTGAACGCAACCACAACCCCCATGAAGTTCTCACTAGTGGGCCAACCGCAAACAACCGAGCTGAACGCACATACAACAGGAATTCTTCTGAAGTCCAGGGACTATCCCGGTTCCTATCACATCAGAACTCTAGATTTCTTATTGCTCCCTAACCCTCTCCCGGGAAGCGTCGGTCCTTCCATTTATCTAGGGTTCCCTAGAGCAGGACCACCATATCATCTGGCCTCCCATGAAGATCGCTCGTTGCGTAGATGTCCGAATCAGCTGATCCTTTCCCGTCCATTACTCGTGCGTTAGCTTTTTGCGAGGCTTATCAGGTTGTTGGGCATTTTAGCTTCTTTGGGATTGAAATTCTCGGTGATATCACTCCCCCTCGAGACTCCACATCTCTATTAGAGTATTGTTGGTTCCTGAGTCAAGGCACGTGATAAAAGCTGTGTCCTGACAGGGAGATCATCTGTCAAAACCAAGAACTCCGGCCCACATTTGGCGGAACTGCTAGCATTCGGGTTAGTTCCAGCACGCGCCGTCCTGTTCCATATATTATCTCGCGCAGTTGGTGTTCACGACTGACAAAGCTGTTTGGGAAAGGTTGGTTAGTTGACAACCTTGGTGACCATGTTGGTGTCAAAGGGATGCAACGCTGGACTATCACCGTAACAGAGTTGGCGCCCAACGTGGGGTCGCAGTTGTTGCGTACGCAACACCTACCAAGGAGTGAATTCAATCCAAGTTTGGTAGCGAAAAGCCAAGATCTAAACGTCATTTTCACTGCAGTTTACATGAATCTCATGGGTTGCCATGAGTGTCCTTTCATGACAAGTAGAAAATTTAGCGGAGAGTCCGCAACTATCATTGGGAACTATTTTGCAATCCAATTGGAGTAGTAAATTCCGCGCTATGTGACACAAACTGTCTATCGTTTTATTGCTGTTACCAAATTTGCATCATAAATTGGATTATTTGCTCCGTTCTGTTGGCGCCAAGACCAGAAACTTCTCCAAATTCCGCTACCCAAGGCAAAAGGGAAGATTCCTGGAGGCAGAATGTGTACGTGACAAAATGTTCTCCCGCACAAAGGAGGTCCATTCCACGCAGGATCTCCGTGCAGGCTCCGTGGGCGCTTAAAATAGATTGCACACTTCCGCGAAGGACAGGTGCCTGCACCCACATCACCTGACACCGAGGCCAGATGTTGGCGGCGAGCTTAAAGTCCTTCCCACACTGAACGGGGCCCAAACCCGCCACGGCATCTATAAATAACTCGCAGAAAACTCACCATTATATCCGTGAACATGTTGACGAAGTCCGCCAAAGGCGTCCCGGCCGCAAACGGCTCCTGGCTCTCCTCGAAAAGCGGCAGAACAGGTCGCCCCCGGCGTAAACACGTCCGACAAATTTCGCCCAGTTCCATTCCAACGTGAAATTCCCACTTGACCGCCGTCCCGGCTGCGACTTCACGACCGTTGCAACGTTCCACGGGCGGAAACACGTAGTTTGGCGCGGTGACGAGTGTGAACGAAACGCCCGTAATTTCACGACGATTGCGAGTTGCTTCACTCGAAATTTTTTGTTTACGATTATCTCAAATCGCCGCAAAACCGCGGATCTCCGGATCTCCGTCGCACGTTCGCCCTGTCAAAGTGAAAAGTCAACGGAGTGCTTTTGCGCGGAGGCTGGAGCTTCGCGAAGAATCCGCGTGATGATGCTTTGGCGCTTGTGTGTTTCGAGGGTGGAATGGTTGTGAGATTGGGGTGGATTCGTGGAAGCTTGTTCGTTACGACCGTTGGATATTTGAAAACTGGTTTCGAATTGTAGTAATGCCTATGAAGCGGAAAGAATGCTCGTAGAATAGATCATTTCTTTTGGAGTGTCTTTGGAACCAAGAATGAAAAATGTCTGGGATGATAAGTTACTTTTAACAAAAAATACGCTTTGATAATTGAAAGAGAAAAATGACACACAACTTCTTAGATTAAACATTCCAACAAACTCTCGGTTATTTTGGGAAAAACTGCGCTGAAAGTTACAGAAATATTTTAATAATTTTTGATTTTGCGGATAAATTGTAGATAAAGTTAATTTGCATAAGTTCAATTGAATGGGATGTACTTGCGGTTAAGAAACAGGTGAGCGCGGAGATGGTCGGCAGACGGGCAGCCTGCTTTTCCCTTGAACTAGCTCCGTGCTCATATCTGTGGACAGATATTTTTGCGGTGCTGCACTGATGAAGCGTAGTTCCACTGGATCAGCATGGGTAAAAGTTGAATTTTCAACCCCATTCTCAGAGAGGGTGGTGAGTTTATGGTGGGGGAGAGGAGAGGTCATACCCCTTTAATTCAGATGAAAACAAGGGCTTGTCACCCTCCCCTTCTTCTTAAAATGTCATAGTCCCTCAAAGTCGAATTTTTGTTATATGATCATGTTTTAAAGTTCACCATAACAGGTCAATCGGCAGAAATCAGCGTCACTTAGACTCAAGACATCTTTTCCCTTAGAAAACAAAATTCCACCCTCTTTCGTAAGCTGAAGGAGGGGCTGGATAGAAACAAGTCTCTGAAACAACTGTTCAGGGGACTATAGGCAGTAATTGTTTCCTTAGAAACAATGATCCAAAAACCTTCCCCGATGTCGCAGTGTTTTTGCTACGTACGCGACAACTGTGGCCCTACGTTGGGCGTTAACTTTGTTGCGATGAGAGTCCAGCGTGTAATCACCTTGCCACCAACACAACGTCGCATCACCACAGACCGTCGGATTGATACCACTGAACATTTCAATCCCAAAGCAGCTATACTGCAAAACGGCCTAATAAGGGAGGAGACATAAATCAGTTGTTGCATACGTAACGGAGTTAGCGCCCAACGTGGACCCCGAAAGATGGCATTACCGCTATTTTCGGGGTTTACACCCACCGGGCTTGTTAGTATTAGAATCAGAGCTTCCTAAATGAGCTTAGGAGGATTTTGTTCATCAGGTGAACATCCTCTTGTAAGTGGTTGATTCTTAAGCCAAGGCACGTGACAAAATCTCTGTGTCCTGACAGGCAGATAATATTGGAAAATCAAGAACCCCGGCCCTCATCTCACCGTACTGGTAGCATTCGGGTTAGCTCCAGCACGTGCCGTACGGTTTCATATATCTCGGTGGGTGTTCACAACTAGCAAACCTGTTAGGGGAGTTTGGTTGGTTGACTGTGTTGGTGTCAAGCTGATGCCACGCTAGACTCTCGCCGTAATATTATCAATAGCTATGAACACAAGCATCGAAGATGGATACCACGCCCTCCGTACAGACCAGTTCAGCCACCCACGTCCAAGGGGCAGCAATATCTACCAACGTTTCGGATGAAGTAGGTAAGTATCAAATCGTTGTCGTAGAGTCCGCCGAGAGTTTCAAATCCAGCCAGGCAATCATCTCTGATTCCATTACCAAAGACCTTCTAGTCAAAAGGTCAATTAACTGCAATCACCAGGTCCTCCTCAAAAAGAAGGAGGACTACACTGTGCTTAAGAACCTTTTTGTGAAATATATGGCAAAGTTTTTTATTTGCCCCTCAGAACGCCCAAAACGGGCCTCTCCTAATCGAATGCCGTCCTTCAATCGGGTATCAGTGTTCCTCGCCAATGCACTTCACAGTGGCGGTCCAATCACAGGGGCTCTTTAAACATCGATCAACCAAAGAATCCCATTTTCCATCGCTGGCCTCCCGTGGCTAAATGTATTTATACTCATTTTCTTATCTATTATGGCAACTTCCTCGCCGATTCATTCCACACTGTGTGTCACTTGCAAGGAGCCAGAATCTGTTTGCTCCAAATCTTTCGACTGCAATGGGCATTGTAGTATGATTTTTTAAGGAAGGTCTCCTCTGCGTTCCTAGACATTCATAAAAAAGTTTCTGAGAACATTACTTATCGTTGTAACGCTTGCTGCGGTACCACACTAACTGATACGATTGCGATTTTTGCATCAGCACGCGGCGAATTTAACTTCGAATCAACGAGCAGTCTCAAAGTTACTTTTGCAATTTGCTTCCTCAAGCTGCGGCTTCTTTGGGCGCCAGCGTATCCTCGGCTTCTGAGAAGCCGATCGATGCCATGCCTAAGTCATCTTTTCTTTGTCTGCCACGTATTGTTCCAGTACGTCTATTAAATATCGCATCAGCCCGAAGATGTCCCCAATCTAAATTAACAACCGTCCTCCATCCGGGGGATGAGTTCCCTACACGGCATCAGCTGTACTATGCAGCTCTGACGACCGTTCTAATGTCACCGCCATGGAGTTGACCGCACGCCAACATGAATAATTTTCACTTAACGCTGTTTTACCAAAATGTAAGAGGTCGAAGGACCAGGCTATCGTGTTCCAAGTTATCTGCCTTCGCATTCATCATCGCGCCATCTGCTTTTCTGAAATCTGCTTGAACAGGTTTTTAGATTTCGAGCTTCTTGAAGGTTACTCTGCCTTTCGTTATAACAGAGACTCCGTTCCTCGACCAAATCTTTACTACTACGGAAACCTCAAACCTCTCTGCTCTCACATTCCAACTCCTGCAGTCCCATCCAGCGATTTCCTCCGTCCATTAAATATCCGGACTCCTCTGCTAACTCACTCCCCCAACTATCTTGTCATTTAGTCTGTCCGTAATTTTCCTCAATCTATGTTTCCTCTCCTCTCCCCTCTTACCACCTGCTTGTGGATGTAGCCTGTCCCACAGCGCCTACCATTTCTCAACTTACTCCTATCCTTGTCGAGTAACTCACGCAAACTTGACACTAATATCGGCCGTGGTTACGATGGTCGTTCGGAACTCTTTTTGCTCAAAACTGGTAGGTCCATCCCACTCTCCTGGTCTGTGGAAGGAGGCTGCCACCATTCCAGTTCACAAAAGTGGAGTTCCACAGGGGTCAATTCTGGTTAGTTTATTATTTGTATTTTTTATCAACGACCTTCTCCCACTCCTTACTTGTCTTTCGCTGCCGAACATCTTAAATTGTTTTCGGCTATATCGTCGTCAATAGAGTGTGTCTCTTTTCAATCAAACCTAAAGTGTCACTATATGCTACTCGCTTGAATCTTCATCCACTTCCTTCTCGTATTCTCTTAACGGATATCAGTCTTTATTAAGTTCCCCGCTACATATCTTTTCCTACTCGCCAATGCCCTCAAATCCCCCGAGGTGATCATAGTTTCTACCAAAACCATTTTCTACTTCATGTACATCGTCTTCGTTTTTTTTTGCTCCGAACAACCTCTTCATCATTAGATTAGGGAGGACTTAAACGCCAGATAAACCTCCTGGTTCGACTACTATATCGACCACAGTACATCTAATAATAAGAACCCATACTCAATGGACCGGACTTGCGTATGTATTGGGGAACACGTCACATGTAGATGCTGCTAAACGTTGTGGGCCTATGATTTATGCGGATAAGATTTTCCAATACATTCGCAAGGCCGGTCCATTGAATGTGGGTACTGCTTATTAGATATATTATGCTGTCGACAACAGTGGTTGCTAGCAGACAACAAGTTGCACGAAATACCGTCCGTTTTAGCCCGATACTACCTACCTACAATATAAGGAACTGGCACTCATAGCTTGCAGGACATTTCGTACAAACAAACAAACATGTTAAGAGGAAACTGTGTAGAAATAGATAATCTCCCCAGTACTGCTTCCTTAAGGACGAAATCCTCGATTTCGATAACTCAATCCAAGAAAGAATCCTTACCATATATACCACCTACACAACCAGTCCTCCAGGGAAGGTTACAGGGAATCTGGTTAGTCAACTCGCAACTTGGCAAAACTATCTACTTATACCAGCGCAACTAAGTCACGCTTTCCGAGCTCGTTCCAATTCCTTCAGCTTCTTCGGTATTGCAGTTACTGTTCCGCTTTCCGCACTCCAGTTTGCTGCGGTCCTCAGCACCTCCTCCACGAAATTATGGGGTCCGATAACTGCGTTGAGGGCATCGTTTAATTTCCTTCTTTCATTCGCGAATCTCAGACAATCGAACATAATATTCTCCAGGTCCCCGAACAACCTGGGGTCTCATTCTATCTGAAGCGTACTCCCTGTATCAACCGTGTCTCGTAAGGAACTGCGGTAATTTAATTCGCCCTGCTTGCGCTCGACCCATCTCTCAACACACAAGATCAGTGTATGAGTCCAGCGGCCTTTCTTGGAGTTATCCCAACATTGTTGCTATCTCCTGTGCAGCTCCTTCCTAGTGGCTTTAAGGAAGCCCGCGGTCACTTTGGCCGAATTCACCTTCCTTCTTCGGTAGAGACAGTGTACCTCATTCGCCAGAAGATCCAAGGGAATCATTTCCACGATGACACGCACTGCCCCACCCGGTACCGTTCTATATGCACTGCACACCCTCAGCGCGATTGGCAGGTATGGCAAATTTACCCTTCTCTGGTTCGCTGTGTTGTTCAGTGCGCACGGCCAGATAGGAGCCGCATATAGCAGGATGGATTTCACCACCCCTGTGATAAGCAGCCGGCGACTAGATTTGGGCCCCCAATATTTGACATCATCCTTGCTAGAGATGAACAAGCCTTTGTTGCCTTTGCGCGAGCATAGACCAAATACCCCTCGAAGCTCAACTTCCCCCCAGGTATCTAATGATCGATTTTGAAACGACCTCGTGATTACCAACGCGGATTTTGACAGTGTAGTTTTTCCTGCGATTAGTAATAGGGATCGCCTCCATCTTATTTTCCGCCAGGTTCAATTTTACCATTTGGAGCCATGCTTTGATAGCATGTATGGTTTCACTTGCATACAGTTCCGAGCCTGGTGGTCTTTCACAATTACTACCACTCGAGTCACCTGCAAAACCAATCAATGTTGCCTCCCTTGGCACGCGAAGGCCGAGTACTCTGCCATTCATTATGTTCGACAGCAGGGGCCCCAGTACGGAGCCTTGGGGAACACCTGTCGTCACAATATATTCCGGTCCATCGTCCGTCACGTACCAAAGAAGTCCCTCCGAAAGGCAACTCTCGATTGTCCGAGTAAAGTAACCAGGGACACCCGGTTTAGCCAGGGGGCTCTTAATGCAACCCCAGTTGGTTGAGTTAAAGGCACTCATAAAATCCAGCGTTACCACCGTGGACCGCGCTTTACGAAACTCATATTGGCGCTCCGATAGACCACCCGCTATCTCGGCGAGCGGAAGCAGCCTGTTGTATATCACCCTCTCCAACATCTTCCCCATAGTGTCTAAAAGACAGATAGGGCGATATGAAGAGGGTGCACTAGATGGTTTTTGGGGCTTCGGTAGCAGAACCAACCTCTGCCTCTTCCACTGAGCGGGAAAGACTCCTTCAACCATGCATGATTCAAATGTGCTTATGAACCATGCGGGCTTGATTTTAGCAGCCAACTTTAAAGCTTTGTTCGGAATCCCGTCCAATTCCGAAGCCTTATTGTCTCCAATTCGTCCGCAGATCTCCCGTAGTTCCTTTTCGGTCACCCCGGGGATTGTGAAGACGTCCGGTTGAACCATTAGATGATGTACGCTTTCTTCCTATTGTGGGAAAAGGATTGTGATTATTTTAAACAAGAGTCGCGGACACGTTACTGGGGTGATTTTTGTCCACGAATCTTGTTCATTGCAACCTTGTAAGCAGTTCCCCGCCGGTTCGTATTTGCTTCAAGGCACAACCGCTTGTAGGAATTCCTTTTACTTTCGTGTATAGCCTTCTTAAGGCTATTTCGAAGATCACTATATTCCCCGACTACTGATGTTCTGGCTTCCCTCTGGTCCTTTGGCAAAGCCTCCTCGCTCGCAGAAACGATGTTCTCAATAGCGTGATTTCTTGGTTCCACCAGTAGTTTGGTTTCCTACTGTGATGGAACTTGCGTCGCAGCATTCTAGAGCCGCAGCTCGCAGTTATCCGTTGACATAAGTGGCTCACTTTTTCCAGCGCCGTTCCCTTTGGGCCGTAACCTGCTTCTAAAGCTGCCAGGAATGTTTCTTCCTCAAAAGCTCCAGTGGACCACTCAGCCATCCTGGTTTTTCCGCTTTTGATGCTCACTTGACTGTCGCCTTCCCAGTTCCTGATGTCCAGAAAGATGACCTTATGGTCACTGTGGGTACAGTGCTCACCCACCCGCTAGACTAGACTTAGGTTAGAGGTTATATTGACGATTGAGTCTAGTCCTCTGCCTCGAAAGGTGGGCACGCATCCAACGTTGGCGAGTACGATGTCCAGCCCCGCGAGCAAGATTTGGCCTCTGGTGTTCGTCACTCGACTTCCCCAGTCTAAAGCCCACGCGTTGAAATCGCCGGCAATGATTTTGAGGCTGTGGTCTCTACTGACCAACACCAAGCCGTCTAGCATCTCCTCATATTGCGGTAATGTTGCACTAGGAGGAGCATGGCAGCTGTAGATATGGATGCCGTTGACTTTCGCCCGTACAAAGCCGGCTCCCGGGAATGCCATCGTTTCTTGAATGGCTTGCCGTTCACATGTCCATATCGCCGCGTTTTCCGATAAGTCTTTCACCCATGTAGCACTAACATAATTTCGGTACAGTTCACATACTACCGCCACGTCCACATTCGACGCTCGAATGACTTGCGAGAGCAAGTCTTGAGCTGCCTCGCAATGGTTGAGGTTGATTTGTATCAACCTCATTTAGTCTGACGATTCAGCTCCCTTCTATATGCCTGCAACGTCCCGGTCATCTACTCCCGTTCTCGCTTTGCACAACATGCATCGTGGATCTCAAGTGCAGTCTTTGGTAAGGTGGCCCTTTTCACCACACTTTCTGCACCTTCTCGAGTATGATACTCCATCGTCCTAATATAGGACAACTTAATACCTCGTATAAGAGCCCTGATATTTTGGTCTATATTCCGCCTCTCTTTAATGAACTCAAAGGATTCATTTATGCGTTCCCCCAATGAAACAAACCCTGTTGCAGTTTGCTGCCTTCCACAATCGCATTTTACAGCAACGATAGTTCGGGGTCAGTTCGGGGATTCTCCAAGTTCCTTTCCTTTCCTTTCAGTGGCGTTCTCCCAAGTTTTGAGTTTTTTCGAAGAGCACCCGGTGTAGATCTCATTTCCACTCCACTGAGATCTCTTGTACAATTAGATGCTAAAGTAGCCAAGCTTCCCACTACTCAGGCACTGTGGTCGCTGGATATCGACGGCCAGGAGCCCGTTTGCCCACTTTCAAAAACTGCCGGTATTGGTTTTCCGAAGCCCTGCGCCGTAAAAAAACTACCCTTCTCGTCCTGCGCGTAGGCATGCCCATGCACGCACATCTGCTGATGCGTACATATGCATGCCATAGTGCATGCACCGAACGTTCCCTTATCCGCACAGAGGGACGCGACTGATGGGAGATTTGGCAACTCTATACAGGTCAGCAGACTGGTAGCTTGCGCTTCCCTTGTGATAGCTCCGTGATCATGTCTGTGGGCAGATATTTTTCCGGAGTTGCACTTATCATGCGTAGTCCCATTGGATCAGTATGGGTAGAAATTGAATTTTCAACCTCGTTCTTGGAGAGGGTGAGTAGTTTATGGTGGGAAATGGGAGAGGTCATCCCTCTTTAATTCAGATGAAAGCCAGCGGTGGTCACTCTCCCCTCTCCTTAAAATGTTGTGGTCCCTCAAAGTAGAGGTTTTTTATATCATCAAGTTAAAGTTCATCATAATAGGCCAATCCGCTGAAATCAGCGTTGCCTAGACTCAACAGATCTCCTCCTTAAGGAAACAAAATTCTACCCTATTCCGTAGGCTGGAGGAGGGGCTGGACAAAAGCACAAGTCTCTGGAATAACTGTTCCGGGGACTACAGGTAACGATTGCTTCTTTAGAGATAAAGATCGAAAAACCTTCCTTGATGTCGCAGTCCACCGAAAAATTCAATCCCAAAGGAACGACACTGCTCCTAATAAGGGGGGGGGGGCACAATCAGTGATTGCGTATGTAACAAAGTTGGCGCCCAATGTGGGGCCTGGAAGGTGGCATCTTTTGGGGTTTACACTCACCGGGCTTGATAGTATTAGAATCAGAGCTTCCTTCGCTTGCGAAAACTCTGATGCCTAAACGAGATTAGGAGGACTTTGTTCATCAGATGAACATCCTCTTGTAAGTTCAAACTTGACACTCAAAATAGGGTTCCTCCCATTATAATGGAAACGGCAGGAGCAAACTCTTAGGTTGGGGTGGGTCGCCGCAGGGTCACCATATCAACTGACCCTCCCATGAAGAGGGAAGGACGACATGGGCCACTCGACGCATAGATTTCAGATTTCAGACACCCTGATTTTGCGCCGAGGTCCACCAATTGGATGTCCCTTAAAGGTGTCTGGCGTACTGACCTACGTCGTCGCTCCTTCTCAGGCAAGGTCTGTCTCGTCTTCTTTTTCTACCATAGATATTACCCTTATAGACTGTCCAGGCTGGATCATACTTATTCATACGAATTAAGTGATCCACCCACCGCAACCTGTTGAGCCGGATTTTATCCACAACCAGACGGTCGTGGTATCGCTCATAGATTTCATTTTTATGTAGGCTGTATCCCCCATCCTCATGTAGGGGGCCAAAAAATCTTCGAAGGAGTCTAGTTTCCTATCGTCGTTCACTTTCTTAAAAATCTTGGTGTTGTTCTAAGATAAATGGTGTGCTTGCTCTATTATATGTCTGGCAACCGCGGGCTTTATGTGTGGGTTGTCCCTACTTTTTGCGGATTCGGCCTTCCATATGTGTTTTGACACCCTGGTGTGGACTAGCCACTTTGTCTGCCCAATAAAAGTCATGTCTGGGCAGGAAAACTTCGCTTTTTCTTATCTTCGACTGATTGTATTCGCCGTAGCCTGTCTCAAGCCATGGTTGAGAAAAGGGACGGAGAGGTAGCTGTAGCCTGAATGGCTGAGTTACACCTAAGGTGAGTAGGGTGTCGTGAATTACGTAGCCAGGCCTGCAATATAGTTGTGTGAACTCTGACATGTTTCGAGCCACCTGAAACCGATATCACCGAGACCACCCCTGGATAGAGTTTTGCGGTGGGCTGGCTCATCAACATGCACGCGCGGACTGAAGTCAAGGAAGACGTAGTGAAAGATGAGCTTTATGCACGGCTGGAGGCATTGTTTGACTCACTCCCAACAAACGGTCTCAAAATACTATTGGGGGGATTTAATGCGAAAATCGGAAGCGAAAACGACTAATTCACTTTGCCAGCAGTAGGAATCTTGTCGTAAGCTCCACATGCTTCCCGCACCGACGCATTCACAATCAGACCTGGAAATCACCAGACGCATATACAATTGACCACGTTCTCATTGGTAAAAGATGGGCGTCCAGGGTATTGGATGTACGATCCTATCGAGGAGCAAACTGCGATTCAGACCATCACTTAGTGAAGCCAATATATCAGTGCAGAATCTCCTCAGTGTCCCCATCGGGAATCAGCTCTACCAAAATCTTCGCGCTTAACTAGTACGACTGACGAAGATGACTATGACCAATTCCATCTCACAGGTCAGGATCCAGGACAGGTTGACTGATTCTTTTGAAATGCGTACTGGTTTGAAGCAGGGCGACGAATTAGCCCCGACGCTCTTCAACCACTCGAATACGTTATCCGAGCAATGGATACCAACACCAGCGGGACACTACTCATTAAGTCGACACAATTGTTAGCATACGCAGATATCATGAACATCATGTCTCGAAAACTGACCGACGCAGAGGAACTTCTGCATATTCTTGACACTGCTGCGAAAAAAGTTGCACTGAGGATTAATGAGGGCAAAACGAAAATAATGATGCAATCATGAAGCAGGACTAGCTCATTCGAGTATCAACGTAGGGGACCTTGAACCTGAAATCGAAGCATGTGGACAGAAACACGAAGTTCCGTGTATACCAACATACGACCAGTGCTATGCTATGGGTGCGAAACTTGAATCCTAACCCAAGCCTCTGAAAATTTGCTAAGCTCCTCTATCCTGTGTGAAGTGGCAGGTGCAACATGCAAGCGAAAGTAAGTACTATCAGATGGTGATCCCTTTTGAGGCCGATGTCAGCGCCTCTCTTGTTATGCACATCCAGGAGGCAACTCCTAAATCTACTGCTGATCGCGAAGTGGTCGATGTGATTGCTCGTACGGTGTTCATCATTTGAAACCCAACTAACCCTATGGCAGGCTCTATACTTGAACAATGTCTTACCAATGACGAGGCGGCCATTACACATCCAAGCAAGATGTTGTCAGATCTCACCTTGGTATACAGATCACCTATCATGATCACAATGTCACCTACGGGACTCCTCTCCTTTGGTGCATAGCACTGTACAATTGTGATGCTCCTTAACCTGGCCAGGGGCTCTGCGGAAACCCTGTTCACTTAAGGCCGAGCAGATGGACCGCATTGTGAGGGCACTCTTCCCTGCACACCCTGTATGGGATGGTGACGTCGGCGCGGAGAGCGCAAGGGACTGTCCACTTTTCTCTGTAAAAGAGTTGGAACAGGCAGTCCTCTCTATGAAAAATAAGAAGGCGCCAGGACCCGATGGTATTCCAGCAGAGGTGTACAAACTGTATTACAACACCGGCCAGACCTACTACTCGGCGCATTCAACGCTTGCCTGAAAGAGGGCATTTTCCCTGCTCGTTGGAAAGTTGCGAGGCTTCCGCTGATCCCTAAAGGGAAAGGCGATCCCGAACTGCCGTGTTCATACCGCCCACTCTGTATGCTTGATACTGCTGGGAAATTGCTCGAAAAGCTCATCAGAAATAGACTCGCTGAAGCGATACGCGCTGCCGGAGATTTATCTCCCCGGCAGTTTGGTTTTAGGGCAGGGAGATCGACAATTGATGCAGTCACGCAGGTCGTGGACGCCGTTCGACGAGCAGAGGCACATAGCCGCCGAACTCGACGGGTGGTGCTCCTCGAAACGCTTGACGTCAGAAACGCCTTCAATTCCGTAAGATGGAAAGACATTCTAGGCACACTAGAGAATGCCTTCAATGTGCCGAACTATCTCTTACGGATATTGAGGGACTATCTGAGGAACCGCTCCCTGCTCTATGAAACATTAGAGGGTCAAAGGTGGATGGAGGTCACGTCGGGGGTTGCACAGGGATCCATCCTAGGGCCGGATCTCTGGAACGCTACCTATGACAGTCTACTTAAACTCGACATGCCAGAAGAGTCGCGCCTGGTCGGCTACGCAGATGATGTCACAGCGCTTGTTGCTGTTGCTGGACGCACTGTCGAACAGGCGCAAAGCAGACTCGGCATATTGATGCGACGGGTAAGCGGATGGATGACTACTCATGGTTTCAACCTTGCACTGGAAAAAACCGAAGTAGTCATCCTGACTAAGAAGAGAATTCCGACCCTGCGTCCCATATCGTTCGGCGAGTTGATAATCGAGTCAAAATCAGCGGTAAAGTACCTCGGGTTGACTCTTGACTCAAAGATGAGCTTTTCTGAGCAAATCCAAGCAGCAGCAAACAAGGCTGCGGCTGGAGTTTCGGCGTTAAGTAGGCTAATGGCAAACATTGGGGGTCCTACGTCTAGTAGGCGACGTCTCCTGATGAGCTCAACGCAGTCTGCCCTGCTCTACGGTGCAGAGGTATTGGCTGGCGCTCTTAACAAGAAGGTATATCGTAGACGCCTCGCGCAAGTACAGAGACGGGGAGCTTTATGGGTGGCGTCTGCGTACCGCACAGTCTCTGAACCGGCCGTGATGGTGATCGCGGGAGTTATCCCCATTGCCCTTCTTGCTAGGGAGCGTCAGGCCATATACAAGCGCAAGGGAGATGAGCCAAGGGAGGTGGTTGCTCGCGAAGAACGGCAACACACTCTAGACCAGTGGCAGCTCTCTTGGCAAAATGAAACTAGAGGCAGATGGACTGCGCGGCTCATCGGCAACTTAGGTGCATGGCTGAATCGGAAGCATGGTGAGACTGACTATTTCCTTACCCAATTTTTAAGTGGGCATGGAAAATGTCCGGATAGCTGAGTGGTTAGAGCGCAAGGCTGTCGTACGGAAGGTCGCGGTTCAAATCTCACTGGTGGCAGTGGAATTTGTATCGTGATTTGACGTCGGATACCAGTCGACTCAGCTGTGAATGAGTACCTGAGTCAAATCAGGGTAATAATCTCGGGCGAGCGCAATGCTGACCACATTGCCTCCTAGTGTACCGTTACGGTCTTGAATGAAGTGCTCTAACACACTTCAAGGCCCTGATCCAACATGGATTGTTGCGCCAACGATTATTATTATTATTATGGAAATTTTTAGTCTTACCTGCACAAGATTGGAAAGGCGCGTTCTCCGCATTGTGTGCTTTGCAATGAAGTTGTGGACGATGCCCACCACACTTTTTTTTCTTGTGGAAGGTGGGATGGGGTTCGTCAGCAGCTTTATTTAAACATAGGGGATCTCTCTCCAGACAACATTGTGGAAGAGATGCTGAGGACTGCTGACAGCTGGAACCGTGTTGCCCATTACGTTCGGGCCCTTCTCGTTGCTAAGAAGATAGAACTCGAACGGTGGAGGAGCCGGATGGCAGGGGGTTCCTTGAACTGACAGCTCCCTTCTTCCTCTTCCCTCCCGTTGGTGAAAGGAATTCCCTGATTTGAAGGCTCCGCAAGGCGGGAGAGTTCGGGGGCTGGCCCGAAGTAATGTGACAAACGGTTCCAGGCTAGCTCTCTGACGATGGGGAGGTGTTTAGTTGGTAGTCCGACGACGTACCGAATCGGGAGTCCAACACTGTGTGCCTAAATGCATTCACCTACCCTACCCCAAAAAAAAAAAAACCTGGCCAGGAATCTTGCAGTCAGAACTCTGGTCAAAAAGGAGGCGGCGACAGTGGAATCGCGACTGCTATCACTTGAATTTCCAGAGTATAAAAGCACATTGCCGCCAGAGGGAGAGTAGTATTCTCCAGAGTCCCACCATTTTACTTCGCCTAGGTCCAAAATGTCCAGCTTATAGCGTTGGAATTCCTGCTCGAGTTGAAGAATGCGAAAATTCTGGGGGTCCTCGATACCGTTGTCGATAGTAAAAGGCCTTCGACGCGGGGTCAGCCCCTATCGGAGGTGCTGTCGGCGTTTTGGTAGTAGTAAAGTTTCGAAGTTTTCACATTGCTAGCCTGTCAGGACAAGCAAGGGAGACTTTGAGTGTAGTCTCAAGCCCCGGCTCACAGGGTAAATTTTTGTAACAGAACAAATTGTGGGGAGGGGGCTGGGGCGCTAAGATGAATGTAAGGAGAAAGGACGGAAATATCCCTCTTCATTTCGGTGTAAATTTCATGTTTCCTTGAAACTCATCTGCTTTACATTTCTGGGATTGTAGAAAGTGTCGGTAAAGCTCGTTTATTTTGGGGACCCACGCTACTGTTGTCGGGGAGCATACGCACATTCCAGAGACCAGTAATAGTTCGTTTTAGATGCCAAATGTCCAGGCCTCGAGGCTAGTCCTTATCCGAGGCGCAGTAGACGTTTCTGCAGTAACAAAGTTTAAAGCCCACAAATTTCTATCCCTTTTAGTCACCTCTTACAACAAACAAGGAAGTCCTTGAGCGTATTCTTAAGCCCAACTAAAAGAGCAGACGTCCTTAACAGACGCCCCTTTAACACTCCAACGACGTCCGCAGCATCATTACCACGAATTGTGATGTCTCCATCAACCGCGGATGACGCTTTGGGGCTTTTGTCCTTCTAAATTTAGATCACGGATTTCGTCGAATCCTTCATATTAGCGGGGACATCAGCGCTCAAAGTATCCCAAAAGAATTTTTCATTTTCCATTAATTTTCGTAAGTTTTCGACCCCAAAACTTGGTTCAACTGGCTCTTCCTTTCCTCTAAACTAGTGATTACTAATTTCAGGGAGACGAAGGACTTCCTTCTGTTTCAATAGTATTTTGCTAATTAAGGAAGATGGACCCTGCGGCTTGGTCCGAGTTTTCCGTTCTGTCCTATTGCTTGTCATCCTTGGATTTTTTGTGCTCTCTGTCGATTATTTCGTGTTAAATCCTTCCTTCCCTGCTGGCTTGACAGATTCTTCTTCCTCATTTTAACTTCACTTATACTTAATGCTGAGTGAATTTTCGAGATGCCATCAGCATTTTCTTCATTTCCACTACATTATTCCTTTTTTTCAGCCAATTATCGTCTACGTCACGAATGTCTCCCCCAACTGCGGAAGAATTGAAATGAAAGCCGTCAAAAACAAAAATCCTTCACCCCTTCACCAGGCATCAATTCAAATCCGTGCCACCCACCCTCCGATCAAGTTCACTCATTTCATTATTAACGAGGGGACGCTGAAGCATCCACGGATGGCAAAAAAAGCGTTTAGCACTCAATTTTCTCAATTCAAGTACAAAACGCGCAAATATCCTTCCATGTTTATTTGCATAGTTTCACCATTGTAAGGGTGCGCAGGGACCAAAAAATCCGAAAGTAATGAACCCAACCGAACCCTTCCCATCCCACATCTAACCGCGAATCGCCGAGCCCCAGGAGAGTCGCAAAAGGGATGAAATGGCGAAGGAAGGATTTCCAATTAAAACGCGCAAAATGTCAAAACAAGGATCCGTTTCAGCGTAAAAGTCTGATCGACGAAACAAAAGAATGACTTTCTCAAGTGCCAGACTCTCAACGTCGACGGTATTCACGGGGTAAAAAAATCACCGCGAGAAGGATGTACATAAGAGGGTTAGTGTGCTCTCGGCAAAGGACCAAAATGAATAGAGGACTCAGTGAACAATGGCGGCCTGATATCCTCGTATATGTGCATGTGCTATGTGGGGTGCGCTAAGTAATCAAGGGAAGGATGTTGACTGCTGATGATGAAATTTCACTTTCATTCGAGCACCCTTAAATTCGGGATAGGGAGACAGAGTCACAACGGAGGGTAGTCACCGAAATGGAGAATAAAATGGTGGACGTCGCCTTGTAATGCTGGAAAGCATCAATTCGAGATTTGTTGTAGATGATTCTGTTGAGTTTCTGAGCTTGAGAATGAACTGCTTCAATCGGGGACTACAAGGAGGCTTAATTGGGATAGATCGCACTTTGCCAAAAATGTTTGGCTATAAATTTGGGACTTTCCAGGATCAGGCTCCATTTTTTCGGAAAGTCTAGCCCCAATGAGCGAAAAGTCGGCCTTCATCGAAAGTTTTGGGCCCAAGGTTGATAAGGGTTGAAAAATATTTAGCACCTTGAGGCTGAAGCTTCTTTCGATTTTGTCAGGTTTGAGGGGCTTACATTTTCTTTACGCACTACTCCTTGCAGGCCGACTTTGAACTCATATGTCCCTGCATATGTGCAAGTTCAATCGAAGCTCAGGCAGCCTCTTATTTTCCGTAAATGCCCCGTCGCGAACGTTACCATTGCTCACCCCTCGCTTCACTTCCACATAAGCACATCCTTATGTAAGCGCAGATATGGCTGAATGACGACAGGACTTCATTGCTCTGTGGTTATTTCTAAGCGTTATATTGCTCCTCTCCGTTTCTATGCAATTGGATAGGGTGACGACAGGATTCAGCCTCACCACTCGAGACTCTTTAGGGTGAACAAGAAAATATTTCCTTCACATCACGTTCCCTAGAAAAGCGGGAGGGTCGGGGGCTGGAATTTTTCAATAGCAACCAACCTTGATGTCAGTGTAAACGAGGAGACGATTACTCGGTGGACTGTTGTCCTTACAGACTAAGGATGTGAAGCAATTAGGGGCCGATGTCTCTATTTTATTACAGTTGTGAAGGCGAACGGAGATTTATCCCAGATAATTGAAAGGGAGCGTGGACAACGGATTAGAGAACGCGCCTTGAATAGCCACATATCGAAAGAGGACTTGAGCTTCGGAGGGTGAACCGGTTTAATATTTATGCATCGATGATAGGCAGACGGCGTTCATCTTTTCATTAATTCACTATTTATCTATCTTCTGATACCATGGTCCTGGGGATTGAGATTTAATGGCGCCGGGTGATACGGTGAAAGTGATAGCAGGGATTTGTAAAGAGAGAACTGGGATAATATTGCGTGGATGAAGTAACTGGAATTCAAAGTCTGCTACTTCTAAGAAAGGATATTCTTTTGGAGTTTTTATCCTTCCATTGTCTCTTGAGGCCAGTAGCCTTCATGAATTACCCAAATACGGATCTTCTAACTTTCCATCAAGAAGTTCACTATGATAACCACATTCCTATCTACACTAGGAGAGGGACTCATGTGTTTGTGGTAAAAGGAAACCAAAGGACACCTATTTGTCGAGAAGAAACATGGGTTGTTTAGTTTTGGAGTGACTCAGGGGGTTGCGGGTACTACAGGATAGCTGGATTTTGGAAGCCCGCTTTAGGAAAGGCAGCTCTTGTGGGTGACACCCAGATTATGACCTTCCATGTCCTCCAATTTGAATCGAACCGGTCCGACTCTTTTGAAAACTTTTGTTTTAACGGACTTTGCCTGCTCTAACTCCTTCCAGGTAGTCTGTGGATACCACGTCACTGCATGCAAGGACCAATTTTCCAGGCACTTTCGCGGTTCGTGCTGTGCTAAGATCAGCGCCTGAGAAGTCGCTAAGCTCAAAGTCATCCTATATGATGAGATTCCCTGGTTCCTTGGTCGTATTCGTATGAATAATAACAAGCTCGTCCAATCCTTGCGCCTTTAAGACCTCACCGACCCTATGGACGACTGGATGGTTCTAAAGGAGGAGGAATCCAGGTGAATCGCCCACCTTCTCTGCTCCGCATAAAAAGAGAGTGCCTAGAGGCACTGGAAAAGGTGGGTGGTGAAAGTATACCGCTCGTGAAACCCGACGATGGCCTAGATTTACTAGACGCTACCAACGAGTTGTTGAAGGAGATGAAGATCAACAGTCCCACGGGGAACCACGAACACCCTTCTGCGAGCAGATCATGTAGATAAGTCTGCATCACTTGAAGTGGGTCTTAGTTAATCTGCTGATCTCCCCAAAAGGGGAAGACATCGATATCGCACTAATACAGGAGGTCCGGATCGGAGGACGCACGCTTCGGTATGTCCAGACGTAAGTTCTAACGATCTAATCGCAGTCATACTAGAGCAGGCGAGAGCGGAGAACGCATATATCGTCTTGGATTACATGGCTCACAGCCAATTAGCTTCATCGGAAGAACTATAATATTTGACGTCCACTATCGCTGCAAAGAAGGCCAATATCTTAATAGCGCCAATGCTAGGTATACCCTTTTTGGCGGGTGAGCCTCTCTTTGATTTTATTATTAACACAAAACGTAGCCGGGGCAGCACACCAACGTTTCATTCCCCTGACTTGGAGAAATGTGACGGTTGGAAGGAGGTCCTTGATATTACCCTACTAATCGATAGTATAACTTTCAAGGCGAAGAACTGGAGAGTGTTTGACGAGAGATCCTTCTCAGTTCACGGTTGGATACTTTTCAGTTCAAATCTCACTGTAGAGACCCCAATAGGATCGACTGAGGGAAGGTTGGTCAAGAATAAATGCCCCGGTGCACAAATTGGTAACATCGGTAAGACTAAATATAGCAAGTAGTCACCCTGGTGGAATCAAGATCTGTTCAGCCTCAGCATGGCTGGGTAAAGTGCAAGTCGGCCATCAAAACTGCCAAGAAGCCGCCCTAGTTGGACTATTGTCAGAAACCATCAGCGAATCTGTCGGACTCAGTAAATTCTGGCCCTTGGCGTTCATCTTTTTTTAAAAAGTCATAAGGCTCCTGGGCGGATTTTTCTGGTCAGATCCACTTCCTTACCATCGAGAGGACTGTGAGTTGGAGCCTTGCTTGGAGGATATGCAGCCACAGTCGTGTGAGATTATCAAATCGGTAATTATCGTGGATAAAATCGGGTGGTTATAGCTCAGAATTTCTTCGTATATAAATCTCGGGCCCAATGACATAATGCAGAATGGCTGCTTCTAGAAAAGAGGCAGCTGGGTAGAGATAAGATCGATTCAGAGCTACTAAAATCCTTGTAGTTACAGTGGCTCCTGAACGGCACCCACGTCACCTTGGCCTGTGCGGACTTGGGATTGCTGGAGGTGTTGTCCACCATGATCGACAAAGTCCACGGGGTGTACGCACGCCTCGTGGTCGCAGAGGTGTCCAGAGACACGCGTCGGAGATTGAGGATCTGAAGACAATGGTGACGACACTTGCAGCCGCAGTTTTCAAGCTTGCGGCGACTGTAGGTACTTTGCGTTCGGGAGGTAGATCTGGATCGCCATCACGGTCGAGGTCACCTTCGCGAAAAGAGCGTTCAGGTAGTCGCACTTCGGGACTCTCATCGGACACGACAATTTGTTGGTACCATTGTAATGGTATGGGTGCGTTGAAGTTCTTCAAGGGCAAAAACCTCTCCTAAATCTTCGCCCTTGTGTCCGTAGATGGTTTCACGTTCCATTACGACTGGTACTGAGATAGTGCGACCACTCGCAAAACCAAGTCCCTGTATTTGGACCAGGCGCTTATGATACATCTTCTTGCTAAAGGCATCAGCCTATACCTCCGTGCCTTAGAGCAGAATGGGCTGTGTTGTTCCCATAACGAGACGTCTTCTGGTAGATATTGAGCCCACAGCATTCATCATTAGCCGGATCAAGGCCGAGACACCAGCTGCAGCCTTGTCCGCTATGTATTTAATTTTCTTGAGAAAGCTCATCTTCGAGTCGAGCATTAAAGCATTAAGGTAGGTATTTAACCGTTGGGTTTGACTCTATATGGTAGGGGTTCTCTTTCTGGTCAAGATGGCTACTTTCGTTTTTTCCAGCGCAAGGCTGAAAATATCCGCTTACTCGTCGCATCAAGTGCCGCAACGTCGAATGCATAACAAACTAAGTGCGACTCTTCTAGCATGTCGAGTCTAAGCAGACTATCTTAGCAAGTGCTGCAGAGGTGCGGCCCTAGGATAGATCCCTATGCTACTCCCGAGGTGATCTCTATCCCCTCTCTGGCACTCCAGCCTCTCATAGAGCAAGGAGCGGGCTCTCAGATAATTTATCATTATCCGCAAGAGATAGCTTGCACATAGAATGAATTTTCTAACCTGCCTAATATACCTGTCCGTGTTACGGAATTGAAGGCTTTTCTGACATGAAGCGTTATCAGGAGCACTATCTGCCTTGTTCTGAACCAGGACTGTTTTGGGAATAAGTCCCCGGCAGCATGGGTTGCTTTAGAGGGTCTACTCCTGATGCCCTATTCAAGCACTTTCCCGGCGTGTCAAACATATATGGTGGCCGGTATGCAGAGGGCAGTTGAGGGTCTCTTTTTCCTTTGCTGATTAGCGCGAGCTTCACCATCTTCCAACGACAGATACATAATTGTTGGTTTAAAGTGACTGCTTGTCGGGTTGAATAAACCCCATGCTCTTAAGATACGGACCACAACCAGAGCTTCGCTGTGACAAGCAACAGCGATACTACTCTACAGTAAGTGCCTGACACAGCATTCATACTAGTAGATGCAAGACCTACCTAAATCTCTACCGAGCTAAGGAGAATGGCACCCGATTTGAAAAGAAAATTAACGTTTCTTGCTCGAAGGTCTCTTTGCCTGCTTGCACAACTGGCAGTACATAAACCAAGCATTCTCCTGAGACATGTAAATTCAGAGGACTGTCCCGGTTTCCATAGTAGCAGTATACATCTTCGTTTCGAGGTCGAAGTCACTTTAGATGAGCCTCCGTATAGGCTAGCGTCTGACCGCCTATATAAGCCTTGCAGCATTCGCCTACTGAATCACGACCAGCAGGTCATAGGGAGTACAGCTTTTCACGGTGTCACTCTCCTCAGCCACTAACTTGGTTTTGGGTCCACCGACAGGTTTGCTGTCCAGTCTTCCTCACAGCCACTTCAGATTACTGTCTCAGCAAAAAGGAAAATCTAGCTCTTCGAGGAACACCAATTTGTAAATTTTCGCCGGGATTCCATCAGGACCTGGCATCTTCATTATTTTTATGGTGCAAGCTGCTTCTTCGAACTCTTTCGTGGTAAAAAGGGTGCAGTTCTCAACACCTTCTGTGCTGTGGACATCATCCTGTGTCGGATATCTGGGAAATAATGCCCGTACAATGCGGGCCGTTTGGTTGGTACTTTGTATGGAGGGTTTCTGCAGAGCCCCGATTCTCCCGGTGACAAGTCCATAGTCAAGTCCCCATGGATCCTCATTTACCTTGATGACTAGGGTCCGCCAGCCGCGAGCATTGTTTTTATTTAACTCGCTGCGGATTTTTTTGTTTTGCTTACTGTACTCTGCTTTGCGGCGCATGCCTCTCGCAGGCGTGTAAATGTTGTGCCAAACGGTGGAGCTTATGACACTCCTTCTGCCGTTCACTAGTACGTAGAAGGCTTGTCACGCTGGGGCCCCTTCGGGGCATGGAAGCTTCATAGACTGTCGTTATTAAGTTCATCACTAAATTTACGAAAGAGTCAGCTGTAACACTAACAACCGCCGAAGCGCCCTCCAGCGCGACTATGCTTGTTCCAAAAGCTACGACGAATCTCCAGATGTTGACTCTCGAGACTTTCCATCCGCGGGTGGAGCCCACCGAGAAATAGCATAAACCACTCCAAAGTTTTCTGGAACTCATTACCCGACCACAGAAGTTACGTGAGGGAACCTTTCTTCGCAGCCTGGACGCGGAACATTGGCGTGAATCCGGTGTTTAAAACTGCGGGCCCGGTTCTTGCCTCGATTTCCAGGATCGGTTCCCTTTGGAGTCTCGATTTGGTATACCAAACTAAAAGTCCCTAGCAATGAAGTGGTTTCCTACCAAGATTCGCCCCTCCGTGTTCAAAATGGCATCCTACAGGGGATCAAGCCTGCGTTGAAAATCCAGCATTGTTTCATTCTTTGTTAGGTAAACGCTAAAAAACGTTATCCCTGAACAGCGAATCCAGGCAAAGCTATTTTCTCGGCCTTGGGCTAGATCTTGAACCTTGATAGCAACGGAACCCGATAAGTTTAGATGCCATGAAACCAGGTCCCTGTTCTGATATTACTCGATGATTAGCACTACATCAGCTTTTACCTTTAATTTGTAGGATGCGGGTCATGTTATTCGTGTCTCAGCCCTTTATAGTTCCACCCTGAATTCTGGACCGCGCCCCGAATCAGCAGTGTGTGAAAAGTTTTCTCCGGACGCGCCATGATCCCTGCAAATAACCCCCCGACTGAACGAAACATTTCTGATGTTAGTGCCAGAGAACTCGAACGTGACTGAAAATGAGGAGGCAGCCAGCCTGGAACGACAAGGATTTCGCCCCGGACTGATTGGACCAACTCTAGCATTTAGCCTTAAGAGCGGCGATTTCGCTGTCTCTTAATAAGAAGAATGTGCAACCAAAGTGAGGAAGAGGAGGGAATGGCCCCCAATTTATATGAAGCTGCTCAGTCTCCTCCGACTTTAGACGAATACACCTCGAAGAGGTTTTCTTTCCCAAAGAATCTGGGGCATCTCAACCTCTGGAAAACGTTGTCAGATTTGCGAAGGACTGCGAACGTCGTAGGCAGGATGCCGTTGAACAGGTGATTCCAGGGGAAAGTACAATGGGAGTACTAAGAGCTGCGGTGCTTTCAACCTGCTCTAACCTAGTCTGCGCAAGGAGCCGAAAGATTACTATCGAGTTTTTAAGCTCTCACTTTATAAGCAAGGAAACCAGTGTCATCAGCGTCTAATTGACGCATTTGTATCCTATCAAATGGTGCTCCTTCAATGTATCTAAAGTTTCACCTCTTTTCGGAATCATTTGAAAGTTTCCTTGAAGGATTTAGAACTTTTTTGGGCTTCTGAACCATAGTAAGTCGCTCTTCTGCTTTAATCCAGCGGTGAAGCCTTAAGGGTATATAATCAAGCTTAAGTAGTGTGTGCCAAGAACTACGAATATTTTGCGTCCGTGTAGTTTGATGCATCCATCATAGCCACTACTGGTACATATTTCAAGCATTTTTCACTAAGATTCCTAGCCATGAGTGCCAATTGGGGATGAAAAGTAAAGTCCTCATTTGTTTTGTTTAGATATTAGGTAGGGTGTGTTGAGCTCTAAGGAAGATTCCCGCTGGATTCCCAAGAGAACTTGAAGGAATCCGCAAGTAACGTGGGGACTTGCACTTACATTCGTTTACGTTTCAAACTCACCAAGTTTCCAAGGACTCAACAAAACAAGTTCCCCATCACTTGGAACATAAAAAAAAACTTTGTACCAAGTTTTTTAAGTGTTGTCTTCCCATCATTGAGCTTCATCAGCACGAAGCTGCTCTCATCAGAGTCCTTCCAAACTAGCGTTAAACAAATACAAGTCAGCACCCAAAGCAACCAACCAATTGAAGTCGAGGAGTACGTTCAAAAGGAGTCCGGAAAACAAAAAAAAAAACAAATCCGAGAAATTCACGAGACCACTTCTGAATGCTTCAAATAATATGAACAAACAATCACCGTAGAGAACAAGAGCAAGCAAACCATTTCAAAAGGATATCCTCGCATCCCATACTATTCTCAACTCAACAACTCGACAAGGAGGGAAACGAGTGAGCGAGTTAAAAAGAAGAGAATACTACATCATAGCACTTGGATTGTAAACAGGATATGCTGGAGAGGAGCTTGTATGCTATTCCAAATCGTAACCGTGGAATTAAAATACTACAAGCAGCAGACAACGCAACAAAAAACTAAAACTCAGCTGAAAAAAGGAAGATAAAACGATGATAAAAGAAAGGAAAGAAAGAACGGGAATCGTAACAACCCTCGGAAGAGCTAGAAATGATCCTTGAGCGGCAAATAGATGCAAGGATGCAAACATGAAGATACTCTCAATTCAATTCAGCATTTTTTTTCCCTTGACTCGTACTCAATTCCTCACTCATACGCAAATTGGCATAGGATGTACTTGGGCGTGCTCTGCAAATCGTTTCCTCGATAATTGCATGAGGTCCTGTCAACAATGTTCCAAGTCAGCTTCTATTGGGCGCATGTATGGATCGGGGCGCAATGTGTTCGGTAAGAAAGTTAGTGCCAGATGCATCGTATTCAGGGCCAGGGTACTGGGGTGTCCTTTGGATGGTTAAATGTTTCTAAATGAAGGTCCTTTGTTAACGACACCAATTACAAGCTCGTATTAGTGAGAGACAGATGGGTGGTCAACAATCGTGCTTAGGGATGATGTCCTTGCATTCTTTCGGTGTGAAGGCAACATGGTCCAGTGAGCTCACTTCAGAGAAAGCCATGTCAGCCTAACCTCTGTGTCCAAGTTGTAATTTCGTTGTTATTCGATTCCTTGCAGCACATCCTAGAATATCCTTTTCTGAAAGCATCCTACTACATATCGCATTGCTCACTATTGATCCCAGTAAATTGTTCCTGTAAAGTCACTAGCAAAGTTAACCGTTACACATAACATTCTGCAAAGGACAAAAAGGATCAGGAACGAAAACGATAAAGGACATTTTCATTTCAACAGTTTGTCTATACAAATATAATCAAAAGGATTTGAAGGAATCGAAAACCCTTTTGCAATCGTCCCAATCCAAATCCTCGGCATTTTCTCATTTCGCAAAGGACAACAAAACCGAACTTTGAGGAGTCCTGATTTCAGTGTGTCCTGATTTTCCTTCGATACAGAATTGTTACAAATTGCATTTGAAATAAGGACATGCAAGTGCGTTGTACGTTCTGTTTTCGGAATGCACAACAGATAAAGAAGGTCCGGAATCGACATGTAATATTGAAACACAGATGGACCTTACAGATAGGCTCTAAGCGGTTTTCAGCCGGAGGATATACAAAAGGATTTTCAATTTCGTAATCATCATTTTGTCAGTTATTTCGTTTGGGCTACAACTCAATTGTCTGAGTTTTTTGAAGATTTGGCCGAAGAAAATGATAGGATTGAAGGGATTAGACATGTTTACATGCCGGAGTGATCCTGGAAGGCACATTTATGGAAACTGATTGAGCAAAATGTTTACGTCGGCAGACAATGTTTGAAGTCAAGATGTAGGATAAGTTGTTTTGGGTTTCAGGCGGTGAAGTCTTTTCTTGTTTTTTTGGGCAATAATGGATGGTATTCCGTGCTTCCTGAGTAATTTTCTTGGGAGCAAATAAGGATATTTTCTACATTGAAGGCTAATTTTGTTCTTTTTCCTTGTAGCGAGTATTCAAATTTTGATGAAACTTGGGCCTAGCATGGGTGGCTCTGAATTGAAGGAACTCTTCGTTCTAGTCAGTCCCAACCTTGTAGTCCTTGTTTAAATATTACCTATTAGTATTTGAAACATTTAGGTCCTTCTGCATTTGGGTAGGGTGGGTGAATGCGTATCGTACTGATTGTTGGCCCTCGTCGGACTACCAAATAAATACCTCCCCGTCATTAGAGGACTACCCTAGAATCCTACATTACTTCAAGCTAGCCCGCCTGCTCTTGCGCCTTTTACTGAAGCGCCAACACAGCGTCGACAAAACAAAGGACGATAAGTGGGAAATTGTTAGTTCAAAGAATCGCCTGACATCCTTGGTTGAGAATACCAAAGTAATGTAAAATGCAGTTTCATTTGCCAAAGCTTCATTGCATCTCTCTGGCAATGTTGTCCTAAGAGAACTTCCATGTTTATGCATAGGGCCTTATCCCATCTTTCACGAGAAAAAAGGTTGTGATCGGCGACATCTAGGACGCCATTGCAAAACATATAGCTTGTGCCTTACCGATCTTGTATAAGGCTGAAAAGCTCCATTCCCGATTAGAAATTGGGTCGTGAAAAACTAAATCATTGGTTCAGCTATCGCAGCTGCGAGCCTTCTTTCCGAAACAGGACCACTGTAGAGTCCTGGAGTTGGCGTCTCTGCACGGGCAGGTGCATCACTTTATCAAACTTAACTTGTATGTGCATCCTGGAGTTCCACCAGGTGTTTTAGTCATTAATACCTCTTTCGCTAGGTGTTGCTCTCAAATACTTCCTTGTTATCTCTATGGTTCGTGATCTCGGGAATAAAGCCCCTAATCTAGTTCTATAAGGGTAAGCTACGGTTAGCTCCTCCCGGAATTCATAGAGTGCCGTGGACTACTAATGCCTGTTTAATATAGGTTATTAAAGGAGGGAGGAGCATCTGAAGGAGAGAAGAAGGCGAGGAGGGAACGACTTCTGCCTGAATTCAAGGCGGATGCGATGGGTAGAACACCAAAAAAAGGTGAGGAGCCGAAGGCGGATTAGACCGCCAACTCTGCTTATTAAGCTGACGAAAGGCACGATCTTTGCGGAAGTCCTAAGCGAAATTCGTTATAGTATCGAGTCTGATAATAGTGGAGGACAGGTGTCATCCATTTGGAAGCGGGAAGGGTAGTGGAGTCCCCGTTGAATTAGGCCTGAGGGTAATACGTTCTATGAAGCACTCAAGGGGCTATTGGGAGAGAAAACTTTGGTTTCCAGCCTAAAACCCACGTACTCTTCGAAAGTCCGAGATCTTGACTGGAAAATCAGAATTGATTGGGTAATATGTAGGATACGAATTCGGGCCACCCTAACCAAATGTTACAGGTGTTTAGATTATGGGCACACGTCTGCAACCTGCCGGGGACCTGATAGGAGGGCAACCTGTCCCCGATGCAGCCTGGCAGGGCAGAAAGTGAATACTTGGAATGAAAAGGAGAGTTTAGTTCTATGCAGGGATTGTGGTGCGTCTAATGAGAGCGTTGCACACACTGCTGACTCGTGGTAGTATCCAGTCCTCAGAGCAGAACTGGGAAGAGCTAGGACCTGGTTAACATGATCTGCATTCTACAAATGAATATGCACCGGATTGCAACCGCTCATGAGTTGCTAGCTCAAGATGCTGTGGAAATCAAAGAGAATTAAGTGCCGTGTGAAAGAACCCAGCTTCATGGCATTCCGACGTATCAGGTACCGCTGCCATCTGGGCTCGGGACGGAACCCACCTTAGGATTCATGCCCAAGGCCGAGGGGAGGGCTTTGCCTGGATTCGGTGTTGAGGGGGAAAGTTTTTTGGTGTCTATCAAACACCGAATAAAACAGTCTTCATGCTCTAGAGGACGCTAACTTGGGCACAGAAGGACAGATCCTGGCCGGGGGTGACTTCAGTCACAGACCATTCCTCACTCCGACGAGAGGGCACTCCCAAGCTTGGCGGCGCTGCAGCTAACACTGTCGTAAATTCAGTTTGGAAATTGATAACGAGATTCTATGGAGTTTCCATGCCCAGGAGGGCAGCGAGACAAGGCAAACCTTTTATGTATTGGTGGATGGTGGAAGAAGTGTTAAAAACTCCGCTGCATGAGGCAACGTTTAAACGATCAGGAAAAGACACGTACCACAATGAGAGAGTGCAGATCAGCCAAAAGGAAACTTCGCGACGCAATAAACAGGAGTAGAGCTCACTGCTGACAGGACCTAGTCGACGAGGCGAATGAGGTCCCGTGGGAACTCGGCTACAAACTGGTAACCTGAAAAATCGGGACCCTGCGGAAATCGTGTTCATTTAAGGCCAGGCAGATGGACTGTTTTGTACGGGCATTATTCCCTGTGTATCCTGTACGCGATGATGCCGGCAGCTCGGACGGGGGCAAGGAAAGCCACTTTTCTCTGTAAAAAGTCTGAAGGGGCAGTTCTCTCTAAGAAAAACAAGAAAGCGCCATAACCTGATGGTATCCCGATAGAGGTTTACAAACTGTTGTTAGAACATTTGCCAGATCTACTGATCGGCACGTTCATCGTTTACCTGAAAGAAGGCATTTTCCCTTCTCGTTGGAAGGTGGCGAGATCTGCGCTGATTAGCAAAAGGAAAGGCGACCCTGTGCTGCCATCTTCATACCGTTCATTTACTGCCGGTAAAGTGCTTGCAAAGCCCTTTGGAAGTTGACTCACTGAAGCGATACATGCTGCCGGGGACTGACTCCCATAGCGGGGAGATCTACAGTTTATGCTGCTATGAAAGTCGTACATGCCGTTCATCGAGCGGAGGAACACAGCCTCTTAACTCGACGGGTGGTGCTCCTTGTAACCCTTAACACCAGAAATGTCTTTAATTCCGTAAGATGGAGAGACATTCTAGACAATACTTTTCACGTCCGAGCTATCTTTTATGGGATACTGAGGGATATCTGAGGAACCGCTTCTTGCTCTATGAAACGCTAAAGGATTAGAGGAGGATGGAGGTCACGTCTGAGGTAGCGCAGGGATTCGTCCTAGGGCCGTAATTTTGGAATGTTCCCTACGATGAGCTGCTTAGATTCGACATGCCAGAAGAGTCGGTTGTGCAGATCAGGTTGCGCTGCTTCTTGCTGGATGCATTATCCAACAGGTGCAAACGGGTAGGCGGATGGATGGTTGCTAATGGTTTGTACTGGAAAAAAACCGAAGTAACCATCTTGACCAAAAAGAGAATCCCGGCCCTACGTACCACGTCGATCGGCGAGTCGATAATGAAGTCAAATCCAACGGTTAAGTATTTCGGACTGACTCTTGACTCAAAAAGGAACTTTTTCGAGCAGCAGCTTGAGTTTTCGCTTTAAGTCGACTAATGGCAAATACTGAGGGTCCTACGTCTAGCAGGCGACGTGACCACCAACAAGTTGGTAATCAAGCCCGCTTCTGTCTTTTGTTCCGCAAGGTCAAGCTGAGCCATCTCAAGCCACACTTTTATGGCGTTGATGGTTTTGTTAGTGTAGCGAGAGGTAACTTTCGAGGAGCTTCGTAAAATAACTAGGGACACACGTATTAATCAATGAGCTTTACATCCAGTCACAGCTGACTGAATTGAATGCATTTTTGACGTCCAATGTCAGGTCAGTTATGGTGTTCGCCTTCTAATCTTTTTCATAACAATTCTGTACACTGTTCCCAGGGTTTTGTCTGCCTATGCGCATTCTCGCTTGATGGTCCGTGTAGCCATGCTTAAGTCTACCTTGAAGGTTGGCGTATACTACGGTCCGTAGGGGCCATGGGCTCCCAATACCATCTCTGTGAATGCATCGACTTTAAATGTTTCCACAGACCAGCGTTGCGTGGCCTATTTTTGATCTGAATGAAAATTGCTTGGTGGTCGTTATGAGTATAGTGCTTCCTGATGAATCAGACCGTTCTTTCCACCAATATGGTACTTACATATATCAGATTGACTACTGGACCCGAGCCTGTCCCTTGAAAAGTGGCCATATTTCCGGTGTTTGCAAGTCTAGCTTCGCAAACGTCTCGAACAAAATACGGTCCCTGGTGTTCGTAGTTTGACTACCCTAATTTACATCTTATGCATTGAAATCACCAGCTATGATTTTGGGGTTTCGACTTCTTGGATCCGAAACTAGCATACCCAGCATTGCCTCGTATTGTGGGATCGTCGCGGTTGGTGGGATATAGCAACTGTATACTATATGTAAACTGCAGCTATTTTTGTCCTGACGAATCCACCTTCTCCATCGCTTTTTGGGGAGCCTGATTTCTAAACGCCGATATTGCCGCCTTGCCGGTTACGTTTGTAGTTCCTTATTATTGTGATAAGGTTCACTGATTATGGTCACTTCGACACGGTTCTCATAGATGGTCTGTGTTTTGGGTTGCTTCGCAAGGGTTGCGGTTGATTTGTGTCAACTTCATTTCTTCATTTCATCCAAGGTTGTCTTAAATACTGGGCATTTGCTGCCGCTTGCGATGTGCCGACAGCCGAAGCTCTTTTTTCCCTTGCAAAGCATATATTCAGGGTCAGCTTTCTACTATATGGTTTCCTCCTCCATTATATGATCAAATTGAAAGTAGCGCTTGAGGGACACCTGCTCTTTGATTTGGCAAACGACTCATCCTGCTTTAACTTTACCAGCTGTCAGCAGTTTTTACGCCGCTTCAATCGGGAAGCTTATAGTTGCCTCTGATTGCAGAAACAGACTGGTCTGAACTGTTTTTCTAGGGCCTCGCGGATGTTCTCTTTCATAGTGATTTCATCAATGTCTTCACATTGTAACATAATCTCCTGTTTTTATCTCAGACTTGTGCCTCTTCCTCTAGATACTTCTTCACTTTGCCGAAAAAAATTTCAGCCGCTTTACCCCTCCTTTTAGTTTCAAAATCAAAGCTTTTTTTTGGGGACGTCTGATTCGGCTGACGCTTTTTCCAAGGTCCGTCAGCTCCGGATTGGATTTGATCCTCCTGAGAATATCGGTCTATGTCATATTACCTTTCTCCGAGATGATGATCACTTCGGGTCGAAATCTTCTTTTCCGTACCATATTATTCTTTCCGCCGACGTTTGACCATGCTTCCCCTGCGGCTTTACCTCCCTTTCTTTAATTAAAGCGGGCGCCGTTGTTTCCGCGTCTTCGGTGTTGGCCTTCCTCTTCATCGATGTGAGGCCTTTTTGCCTGTTCGCGGTCGCCGAGGATCCAGAAGAATTATTCGCCCCCTCTTTACCCTTCCTTTCAAGTTTACCGCTCTTTGAACTTTGAGGGGGAGTCACTTGTGTTGCCTGAGTGATGCTTCCTTTCTTCGAGGTGGTTTTATCGTCCTTGGCAGTGTTGTACAGAACACGAATGGCTCTGACCATGTTTTTGATGGTCTGGTGCACATTGTTTTTGTCCTTCAGGAATTCGGATAACTCTATTACTTTTCCTCCGAGTAGGGCGAACCATGATTCGTCCGTGTTCAGGCACTGTTCCTCTGATTGATTCTTCTCCTGTGCACATACTCATTTATTGGCTTCCCAGGAGCTTCCCTGATTTCCATCCTTCAGCGACGTTGACTTCGGGGGAGATGCGGTACCGTCGAGCTGCTCCTAAATGGATCAGGCGCTAGTTCCTGCGAGACCTTCCGACCAGGTGTAGTCAAGTCACTATGGGTTTACCAATGCCTAGTTTTGACGGATATTTCCGTGCCTTTGGAAGAGGCTTTTACGGAAGTAATGTACCCCTTTTAAACGCCTCTTTCTCCAGATTACTTGTCGTATTAGATGTAACGGTAGCCAATAAATTCACCACTACTGCAGTCGAGGGATAAGTGGAGTGGGGCATAAACATAAAATATATTCAAGTACATGTTCATAGGCATCCGCCGAGCATTCCCACATCCGCATGAAGGGACGCGCCTGATGGGAGATCTGATAACTCTGCACAAGATTCAATGTCCGTTCATTCGTTTGTTTGCCTGTCTGTCTGTCACAGTTACTTGGAAGCGGCTGAAGGTATTGTCACAAAATTTGGGGACAAAATTCTAGTCCCTTTACATCCAGCGAGTGGCATCATTTTGTGTTGGGTTTAAGGGGGGGGGGGTTTCCCAAAGCGGGGTGTAAATTTTTTTACAGAATATGGTCGTGTGGGGCATCAAATAAGAGGCCTTGATTAGTGTTTTTCGAAAGTGATCTTATTTCTGATAGAGGGTGAATCATATGGAGTAAGGACTCAAAATGTGCGCCTCGAGAAGTATATCAGAGTCTATCTTCTTTATGATATTTTTATATTCCATGGTGGGTATAGTGCGTCACCTACTCCTGTTCATGGTTCTCTGAAATGCGCTATAGCTTCCCCTCAAATGAAAGAAGGTTACATAAAAAAGATGCATTTCCAGATTGCCTCCAATTCAAATTCACCCTTAATTTTAGTTTCGTTTCATACTAGGTAGACGTTCGCTATTCATCAATAATATTACGTACTTCAAAGACCAGGTTATTATCAATGGCCTGCCATTCACCTAACCCAGCTATTCACATTTCTGAGCACCAGCGGAACCTTGTAATCCTTCGTTTAATTTTAATTCGCCCTCAAGACAGAAGAACTATAATTAGAAACGCTCAATCACTGTAAAAACAACAAAACTTTGCAAGGATATAAATTATCAGGAAAATGATATCCTTGAAGTTGAAACCTCAATAATTAAAGGCTTTTAAAAGTTTTCATGTAGTTTAGTCAAGTGAAAAGTTAAGAAGTTCTTAAGAAGCAAATCGAGGGTGGGAAGAGAAGTGGAGAAATCAAAAGAAGATAAGATAATCTGGTTTGGTGGAAAGTTTTGAGTCAACGGAAGAGTTTGGACACTTAGAAGGTTTCATGTTTGCTGGTTTTTTTTCGTGGCTGGAAGGAATAGTTTCGGCCACAATGTGTTAATTGGTGGTTGCAAGTTTCGTTGTCATAATAAGATTAAAGCTCTTGATCCGGGTATGCATTATGTTAATAAGAATTCTGTACGATTTTATCTGGGATGTCTGGACTAGTTTGGCGATGATAATAAAGGGGTTGGTTTGGTTTTAATTTTGAAGCCTGTCAATGAGCGAACTGTCAGGATAATTTTGAGAAAGAAGAGGAAATTCTAAGATTGCACATGGACACTTTTGCACTTTTATTTTGGAACATTAATCCTTTTTTCTTCTTCTATTCTTCCTCCTTCTGAACAATTGGTTACTGCGTATACGGGGGTGTAACTGGTTCAAATGTCAAATCCGTTCACAAGAAGTTCCTTCTATATGGGCAGTAGCATCTGCTGCTGCCCTCAGTAGGGACAGTCAACATCCTGAACCAAAGTAACCGGGGACAGATGAACAAATCAAAAGGGCGGCAAATCCCCAAGAGAAAAAGAAATTCAACCCCCAAGAAAGTAAAATAGGCTTGGAGAGCGACTGAAACGCTTGCGAAATATATACAGCCGCAGTGCTTGGCAAAAGGAGTGTACTCTAGATTGAAAATGCGAATGCCTGGAGAAAGGGCATACCTAAGAAAAGGAGAGATAGGAGGAGGATAGGACCACAGGTCATTATTTCTAAACGAGCTGAAAGGACATATACCGACTTGTTCAGAAGAGCGAAGCCAGATCGAGAACTCGCCAATTTGGGCTAAATAACCCCGGGAAGGACACCTTCAGTCGGAGCTAAAAAAGTCAAAGGATCTAACCGCGGACAAATTCCTAAACCAAATTAGAATGTCCTTAGGACGCGAGGCAGATATAAGAGCTACCAGGCAGGAGACCACTATATAGTGTAAGAACATGAATTATGTTACTATGAATGACGAGGTTTGTGACGCCTTGAAAAAGGAGCTCGATTTGATTGGGCTTCAGCGATTAGCGTTGAAAATGCTACGAAAAGTCTACAGAGATGTACAGATTGCTATTATTAGCCTATTAGTGGATGCTTGTTGGATGGAAACAACTCTTATTTCCGAATTAAGTTGACTCAAGTTGAGTCGACTCCGTTTCTGAACCGGACAAAGGTTGAAAAAGAAGAAGACTACCATGTCTCAGTTGGTAGCCCCGGATGACCACCAGTTAACCTGGTGGTGAACTGATGATGATGATGATTGGCAAAAGATTCGGAGTAGGTTGCACATGAGCTGATAGCACTTTGTCACTTTACTAGACCAGAGTGATATCTCGTGGAAACGACGTTCAGGTTAACGTTACAGCAGCCTACATCTGGATAATAATCTTGGCAGGGCTGCAAGTAGGTTTAAAGTTATGACGCCATTAAGTTGGCAGTGCAGACTCAGTTGATATGGACTCTTCACTAGCGCCAGAACTCTTGTCCATTTCTCGCTAGGACCGGGGCCCGTCCTGCCGCGTCGACTGAGGTGAACGCCCTAGCATTTCTCCGAGGGTTGTTACTCGATCCGTTCACGTCGTTTCTAACGACATTGGATTCACTTTCTTGGCTCGCCTGTCGTATAGGATTTAGCATCTTTCCCTGATTTCGTCATTTTATTTTTGTTTTACTGAGGCAAATACAAAGTACGTTGCCTCAAACCCTCTTCTTTTACCTGGGCTTGGGGCCAGCATGCTATGTTATTAGCATGGGGACATGCACGACATGGGGACGACTAGACCAACTGAAAATGAAAAGGATAAGTTTTCGGGCATTAAGGATTCGAGATTGATCATACTTGGTCTCATGCGTTTCGCCTGATATAGATTAATTTGGGGACTATTGAAGTTTAGTGCAGTCCTAACCCTTATCCTATATCCAGTAAGCAGATGCTTAAAAAAATAGAGTAGCCCGTAACTGCTGAGCTGCATAGCGAAGACCCTTCAAGTCTGTTTTGTCCCCCTGTTTTGAGGCCTGTCAGTGGCCCTTGGTCTAGTTTCATGTAGAACGTAGACAAGAAAGTCTACTTCCGCTCTGGGTACCTTTGGCTGCTAAACATGATCCTAGTTAGGAGCTTGTTTTTAGATAGCGTGCACAATCTAGTTCTGTCGTCCAATCTATTCCGCAATAAAAGCAGAGAAAAATGGCAAACTCCGAACTGCGTGACACCCCTTTGTCGGGAAAAAAGGGTGACGAACCCTTCAATCCGGATAGGGTGGACCTCATCCGAAAGACAACGGTTGAGCAAGAAAGGCTACTCAAGAAGTGTTACCGAAGGATTAAGGTTGCTATTAACGTCTAGCGAAACATTTCCATGGGTGTCAAAAATGGTATAACGGATATGGAAGAACTACTGGACCTTATAACCCTCTAGCCAAGTTTCTGGAAGATAACCGAAGAAGAGCTAAGGAAAAATCCATCACTAGCGTAGTTCTAGTTGCACAAAACGTAATGCCCTCACCCCACTTGAGGAGGAAAAAACTGTTAATGAAAGGAGACGAGGCGAAAACAGCGTGTCGACTACGACGACAACATCATCGCCAAGAAAAACAGAAGGGATACACCACGTTCGGAGGCCATTCTCATCAAGCCGGACGAGGGGAATCTTTAAAGGAAATCCTTCGGGGAGCCCACAACAACCCCAAACTAGAAGACGCTGGGGTTACATTTATTCGAAGGACTCGACTGAGAGGGCTCGGATCGGCGGGATACTTGTCGAGCTTGAGTCGAAGACCGACAAGAAAGGTGCATTCTGCGAGACTGTCTAGAGCATTCCAGTCAGGAAAGCAATGTTTTCCGAGTTAGAACCTATGTGTGCCCTTAGAATAAGGGATCTGGATTGTCGCACTAACGTGGACGGGTTGGAGGAAGCGATAAAAGGGTATTACCCAGATGTAAGCAGCTTTAAAGTGAAAGTTACGTCTGTTAATCCAGAGGACAAAAATTGAGCGTTGTCACTGTCCCTGAGAAGACAACGCATTTTGTTTTACAAGTGTGGCAAACCTGGGTACAAAGCGAAGACTTGCGAGTTCTTTGCAAGGACTGCGGTCTACAGAAAGAAGATGCGGCTTATGTTCCCGATTCCGGGTGCAAATGCATAAGGGTGCAACTGTTCACGACCTGATGGGGCAGATGATGCAAGACAGAAGAGTTGACTTGTAGGTTTTTATCAAGCAGTCCTGAGTTAGGAGCCCACCATTGTGTATGCCGATATATCTGGCACTGCTGTCATGTGGGTGAGAGATATGGTTAACTTCCGAGTATGGTTACATTTTCTAGAGGATGGCTTCGTTTGTGTTTGTCGAGCGGAAGAGACTCTTTTCAGCGTTAACCTTACACCAAAATAACCGTACCACGTCACAATTACGGTGGAGGCCAAACAGCGCTATGGGCTTGTGGAGTCATTTCAGGAAATGATGCAATATTCAGTAGGGGGATTCATAAGACGGAGAACGAAAGGAGTTCAAATATAAAGCCACGGTGCTCCTTCCAGTGTTATACTTGCCGAATTTGAGAAGATACTTGGTGCTCTAGCGATGTGGATTTCAACGCGTGGTCTCTCTCGATGGAACCATCGATCAACGAATATCACGGAAAGTATTCCGCTTTACATTTTCTCAGAGATGAATTCCACTCGTGCATGTTTGGGCCTCATACAATTTCCGAGAAAGAGGCCTGGATGGGATGCTAGTATGCACAGAAGACGACTGGGACAACGAAATCGTAGCACTGTGGAGACCCTGTAGCGATGGTCGAGAGTAGATCTACAGGCATTGTGAGACTACTTAAAAGAGGTAATTTAAAGAAGCTAAAGAAACTGTTTCAAAACAGACATGCAAGAAGGGTGAGGTTTATAGACTGAAAATGAACAAGCTACGAGGACAAAGATCATTAGATGTGCTTTCTCAAAGAAATTGCTGTCAATCTGTTTCATCACCCTCAAGGCAAACGATGGCTCGGCTCAATGAGTGGGCAGTACCTCTACTTGCCGAGAAAGAACTGTAGGAATTGTGTGGTGGCATCGGTGACAATAAAGGCCCGAGTTTGGATGGTATTTCCAAAAAAGTTTTGAAGCCGAAATTAACGAAGAACTATTCACACACAGTGGAATAAGCAACCCGATAAGTCACCTGGCAACTCAGAGGCCCCGCCCGTTGTATGCAATAGAAAAGATAATGGAGAGAGTCATCTACAACAGACCTAGACAACGATTGTCAAGAGTTGTTGGGGCACCGGTATGGTTCGGCGCGTCTGATCTAATAACCAGGCAAGCGATATGGGGAATTCCGGCGGGTATTGTGCCATGACGGGTATCAAAAATACGTCAAACTCATACATGTTTGCTGAACCTGGTGTTCTTAGATACATGGAGAGTTGGATGGAGTATTGAGGGACGGTTGGGGTTCTCCTCTGTTATGGAATGTTAAAGTGCCAATCAGGGAGTGCATATATTTTCCGTTCCAGAAGAGACCATGATTGTAGGTTTTGCGGATGATTTGGTTGTTACGCCAAGAAGATGTGGAGGTCCACATGGTCGAGATAGTGAGGACGGTGAAGTTCTGGCCGGAGAGCTCTGGGCTTTTACTGGCTAATGAGAAAATGGAAGCAATTTTGATAAAGAACTGTAGCAAGAAAACATTTCTGGACATATTGTCCTATCTTAAATGGTTAAACAATACTTGGCGGTGATAACTGATGTCAACCCAAGCTTTAGGGAACAACCAGTTCAAGGCTAAAACAAACCAAGCGGACACGGCACTTAGGGCACCCACTTTCAAATCACATGACATGATGGTGGTAGGGGGGAGGGGTTCTCATTGTAGGAGGCATTCTCTGGAGAATGTGCTGTTCCATGCAGGAATACTGCAAGCACAAAGTCACATGATACTTGGTAGTCTGATGGAACGAGTCGTCGAGTAGCCTGTGATCGTATAACTTCATTTCTAGCATTAAGGAATGGCTTCAACGGAAACAGGGAAATACCAACTACCATGTTATCAAGTGCCTCAAGGTTCACGGTAGTTGATACAAATATATCTGCTTTACGAGGATTTTCCGAATTTTTGTGGATGCAATAGATTCACTGTTCGAGATTCGCGATCAAGTGAGTGGATTTGAACCAGGTGCTGGCGACGATCGTGATCTCGATGAGTATAATTGAGGATATGCTCAGATCGAAGGAGAACTGATGTGCATTTGCCTCCGTAATTGTGAACATACATTACGGGCGGCTGTAAGGGGAAAGGGGGAGAAGGGGCAGAAACACAAGGACCTAAAGGTAATTTCCCCTCTCCAAGTAAATTCCTTATTAGATATTGTCCTCAGAGGGAGGAGCAAGTGAATGGCTTATTTTTCGCTGACAACTAGAGAAGGAAATAGAGTCAAAGGACCCAAGCTGTAGGGCGTTGTAGGACCGGCGTAGCCTCGGAATCGGAGAGTGGAAGTAAATCTCGAGCTCTGCCAAAAGTATATCAAAAGTGTTCGCACTACGTGTGTTATGAGACGAGGCGATACGGAAAGTAATATCCGAGTTGACAAAGCAGTCCATCAGACAATTGTAGAGTTTGAAAAGAGTACACATATCAAGGAAAATACGCCGTTGCTGTAGGAAGAGGAGATTGAAGGTACGGAGTTGTGACGGATAATCAACCCGTGGAAGGTTCTTTTTGCAAAACGGAGTCCGGGTGATTTTACTTTGTATAACTTTAAGAAAGCGGCAGTCACGAATGCGGAAGGGGGACCAGACTCCCCAGCAGTATTCAAGGATGTTTCTGACAAGGGAATTGAAGAGTGTTAAGGAGGGCTGGATTGAGGTAAAGTTGGAGGAGGAACGTGGGATAAGACCAGACATTTTGGAAGCTCTATTGATGATGTCAACGAAGTGGGAATTGAAACGAAGTTTGTCGTCGAATATTACACCCAGCTCTTTGAAAGAGGCCAGTGGAAGCGGTTGTCCATTGAGAGAATAGGAAAAGGATGTTGGGGAAGGTTTAAGCGAAAACACATCCAGTGGCATTTGTTGACATTTAGTGTTAGCTTGTTGACCGAACACCAACGGACTAAATTATCAAGGTTGGACTGTAAGAGAGCATAGTCCAACGGGGACGAAACAGAGGCAAATAATTTAAGGCAAGGTCATTGATGAAAAACAGGAAGAGTAGTGGACCAAGTATAGAGCCTTGGGGAATACCAGAGGAAGGAGAGAAGGAGCGAGATTAGTAACCATGAAAAGAAACTTTGCAGCAACGGTATGAGAGATAGGAGGAAAGCCAGGAGATGACTGAGGGGGGGGGGGGAAGTCTAGTAATGAAAATTTAGAGAGGAGAATGCTCTGGCTGACGGTATCAAAGGCTTTGCAGAAATTGGTATAAATAGTATGTACCTCCTGTCGTGAATTCAAGCATTTAGCAACATAGTCGGTGAAGACCAGAAGATTTGAAACCATAGATCTACGTTTCACGAAACCATGTTGCTCTTTGACAATGAGGTGACCGAAGTGAGCGGTCAACCAGCCGTTGACGTATCTTCGGAGGCTTTTGGAGCAAGAGGAGAGAAGAGAAATGGGGCGGTAGCTTACAGCAAGAGAAGGGTCTCCGCTGTTGGGGATAGGGACGATAAGCGACTCTTTCCAGAGACGGGGAAAGTAGCATTCGTCCAGACTTTTATTGTAGATTATACTTAGGGGAAGGGAAATGTGTTTTCTACAGTTAAAGAGGAAGAGGTTAGGAAGCGAATCCGACATTGGGGTCAAGATTACCAATGAGGAATTCAACCAAGGAAGGCGCAAGGAAAGGAATGACCAGAGATTCGGAGCAGTCTGCAGTTATGACAGGTGTAGAGGGTGGAGGGTTCGAGGGAGAAAACACGGAAGAGAAGTAGGTGCACAGAGGGTCGCAGGATTGTTGTCGGGGGTTGGTAGTAGAGTCAGGGGCTCTAGCTCCAATGGGGCCTGGATATGTCTTTCCAAGGTACCTGTTTGAAAAATAAAAAAAATAACATAACATAAATTCTAACAGGCTGAACTGGAAGAATGGCTGAACAAACCGTCTTCGACCGCTTGTGATGTTAAGCGTCGTTGGCAGTGGATAGTATTTAGATGGAGGACCAATTGAGAATATTTTATTTTACAGTGTTTTTTGTGACTTGGAACGAAATAGTTATATGAGGGAGGTTATACAAAGGTGCGAAGATAAGAATAATGAACAAAAACCATAAATAAAGCAACTACAAAATTTTACTAACTTGAAGCATTGAGCTTCCAGTTTCCAACTTGTGAATTTTTAGGAAGAGTCTTTATTATTGAAAATCTATAGTAAATAAAATTGAAAATTGGGAGCCAAAGAAACAGAGAAGAATTGTACTTCGTCTGAATACCCCTTTGTATAATCAACTGTAAATGTAGGAGTAAGAGGAGTAAGAGAGGGGACTACTGAAAGTTTCAAATCGTAAACTTGTCCGTACCGAAATATAAGACAATGCAGGAGCAAAAAGGAAAAAAAAAATAATAAAAATGTAAGTCACAAAAAGTCGTACAGAAAAAGGATAATTGAAAACATCTCAATGTAGCACACATATTACTTGGGCGAGCATTGAGCATTACCAGGAATTTTCTATACGTTGATTCCCTTCGCCTTTTGTCTTTGCTCCTTTTTAACGAGAACGAAAATGATACCAATGGAAAGCAAGGATGAGCTTACCGTAAAGGCTTCTCATTTTCTAATTACTGTCTGTTCCATGATTAATTTTTTTCTGGGACTTTTTTGCCAATGTTTTGAGTTCATTCCATTCTTTGGTTCGACTTGTCTCTATTCGAGATATTGGACTAATACGAGGATTTTTATTTGTCGTTTGTTTTGTTTGAACGAAAGGTAGCGAGGGAGCTTTATCGAGAATAGAATTCCGATTCCATAGAAAAGGTCCTTGAAAATTTTCACTATAAGCAACTTTATTTCTTTCTTAAGCTCTTCAAAGTAAGGATAATGGATATAGACCATTGCAGAGACTCTATTATTGTAGATAGAATTAAATTCGGGCTTTACCTCCAAAAAACTTGGAAACTGGGTGAGACTAGTATTATATAGCATGTGTAGTTTAAATTTCGGAAGGGGCGTCGCAAGGTCTGGCTGATTATAATCATGGAAGCGTGACCAGTTGGCATTCCTACTATGCTATTCTTGGTAGGCTCGTAAAGTAGAGTTCTCCCTTTGTAGTCATAGCCTCTTTTTTGCGACGCTGTAGAGTCTTTAGCCCGTGTAGCGGCGTCTCTGCTCTTTTCTTGGGTAGCTCATCCGCTACTTCATTCTCTTCTGGCTCAATGTGGCCTCGAACCCAGGGTATCCTGACCTTATTGGGCAAGCCGAGCGTGTTTAGTCTGTTAAAGCATTCTCACATCAGTTTAGAAATCACCTGTTCGAACCTAAGCGCCTTAATGCTTTAATAGCCGCTTGGCTGTCGGTTAGAATACGAATGTTCTGCCTCCAGCAGTTCCTTTAGAGATCGTAGGAGGAACATCTGTCTATGGCGTAAATTTCGGTTTCAAATATGCTATGCATTGCTACGCCGTTTTTTTTACACCAATGACACTGGTGCCGTTCACTCTGCCCAGAGAGACCTGTCAGTGTGTCAGGCAATCCTTTTAAGCCTTTTAAGCCATTAAAGCCGTACGTCACTGCTACGCTCTCCGATGTGTTTCAATTTTGTTGCTGTGGCTCCGATGTGTTTCAATTTTTTTATCTTCGTAAGATCGCCTTCCTTGCTTGTATCCGTACGTGCAGATTTTGATGAGTCAATCCCAGCAAGACCTCTAGGGATATCGTTGGGCATGTCCTCGTTGTCCTATTTATATACACGTAAGCCAGTCTTTGAGGTTTGTGACACTCCCTGCTTACTATGCTGAGTTCCACTCTGTCTGCCCAGATTACCGCCCCAATTAGTAATCATTGCCTTTACCAGTGCAGTATTGTCGAGATGTGCCCCCATTTTTTCCCTGTTATAGAGTGTTAGCCTTCAGAATCCATGCAGCTTTCCTACATTTATTTCTAACCAGTGTCTTCCAGAATAGTTTTTGGCCTAGTGTGACTCCCAAATATTTGACCCATGTCACTAGTTTCAATTTCATGCCATCTAACCTCCTCAGGTGGTCAAATTGCCTTCCTGCACGAGATACTGATTATTGTTAGTTTGGATTCTACCACAACCAAACAAAGATCACTTTTATCTACCTCCAAGCACTTGGTATATATGCCAAGGCTATGCCCTTTACCATTCTGAGGAGAGATCCTAGGATGGTCTCTAAGCCTCTCTGGAATAGTGTTGGGACTACTGCCCATCTTACCTTAGTTTCCGAGCATGCCTCTTTTGCTAGTTTCCAGCTCTCCTTTGTTCCCTTTTTTTTGTTGCTAGGGTGTTGTGTAGAATGTTGCCGTCTTTCGCCCTGAGGAAGAATCCAGAGAAATGAGTTCTGAGAAGAAGACATACTCCTCCCTCATTCTCGGTAAATGTTCTATTTTCCTTCTTCAGACAGAGAGAAGATATTGCCTTGACTATAGCTTTGTATAGCATGGATGCTTCTGTGGTGTGTTCTATCCCTTCACAGGATTCGCTTAAGCTGTTTCATTTTACTTCCCTAATGGCGTTGCTATGTGTTGCCACTGCCTTTTTTTATCTCTGCCAGTTTTCGGTTTGCTTGGTCCGGTTGGGGAGTTTTCGGATCTTCGCCCTCATTCTGGCTGGGTTCCTGTTCCACTAGGGCACATCCTTTGACGATGTGACCTGACTATCTTAGCCGGATTGCTGGCCTCATATGTGTTGATGGCGGCCTTAAGGTCTTCGACCACTATTTCTAGTTCCAATTCGCTCCTGGAATCACAGACTCTCTGGAGATGCGCCATGGAATTGCTTGGGTGCTTTGCATGGGAATCGTAATCTGTTTCCCTGGGATTTATTTCTACTCGTTTTACTTCGGTGTAGCCCTCACCGACCGACCGATTTTCAAAATTTCTTCCCAACTACCAGTGAGACGTGGACAGTATTGAGGCCTCCAGTGACGAACTCTGAAACTCATATATATTTTAAGTTTTGGTTGAGAATGATGCAACCTCTTGGTTCCCAAGTTAATTGCATGCTCTCTCCTTACAGATCGCGAATCTGACCCCGGTATGCGTAGAGCTCTTGAGCTAGCCTTGCTCAATGTTTTCTGGGAACCCCTGCAATTACTGCAGATGTAGGTATTGCATGGTGACGGTTTGCTTGGGCTATCTTAGTGCAGGCTTTTGGATCCATTAATTATTGAAGCGTTTCTTCAGGGTCGGAGTCCTTCTTTGACATGGTACTTCCGTTGTGCTGCTTGACTCGAGTCGTAGAAGGGGTGCATTGTCTAGCTTCTCCTCTTCTTTGGGCAGCAGGTCCACTTCCCTGCTGGGTGCTGCCCTTTCAACCTCCATGGCTTTCGTGATTCCTTCGGTGATCTTGGTGGGCTTTCCACCTGGTGTACCCTCTGTAGAATTTCTCTTTTGGTTTCTCACTGTGCACATGCATAGGTTTGGTTCAAAATCTGTAATTGATGTGGCAGTTACGGAGTTTAATTCGAGAGTTTGCCGCGTTTCCCCTTCGCATGCCGGGGATTTTCTCCTTCTTGGGTTTAGGTTTAAGTCTCTAGGGAACATTCCCTGTTGTAGACTGATCTCTACTGCTTCCCGCTTTCTTGTTCCCATAGTTGAAGGCTTAGGTCTGTCCTGAACCTTCCTGATTTTAACTCCTCGTTTAGCTCCCGCTCCATAGAGGGCTGTCCCCTTCCTGACCTCAAACGTTTTTTTACCAGCTGCTGAAAAAGCAGAGACCTTTGTTAGGGCAATCTTCCCAATACGCCAATGTTGACCTTGGCTCCACTGCTTGGCTTCCCAACTTCTCCTTTCTTGTGTGTAGTCACCTGACTCTTCGTATTGTGGAGATGTACCTACGCAAAGATGGACCAGTCGCGTCTCTTTGTGGGGGGGGGGGGCGGATGCGAGAATGCTCGGAGATTCGTTTGTATGGGCATACTTACGTGAAGACTTGCGAAGTAGGAATAAAAAACCCGCCCGTGGAAGGAAATTGGCTTGGAGAAGGACACCTAGAAATGAAACCAAACATAGAGGAGAAGAAAGGGAATAAAGATACGGTGCAGGGCTTCGAAGATATCCAACGAGCGCAGTGCTCCTCTGCAGCCTCTGAATTGAAAGTGCTACCCCCAGTGGAAGGTATGTAGCGGGGGTATACGGTGAGGAAGAAACCTTGACGCTATACTACCCGAGCGATGTTGGAGGAAGTGATCAATCGGGAGCACTAGGTATAAAGATCATGGAACTTCGTGAATTCATCAAGGAGCGATAGAATATTCACTAGAATATAAAAGAAATGAATGAGACATCCAATTGGCGTACGGCAAGGCTCAAGATGAAACAGGGGTAAAAGCGTCAAGCGAAAAAGTGAGTCAACGACTAAAATATTGCTTCTTCTAAAATATGTAAACTCAGGAAGAGGCTGTACGAACGGATGAACGAATCAACAGCCCAGCAAACCCCGAACAGAAAAAAGGGAAGTACACCAAAAAAAGGTGGAACAATTGAGGAAAATGGCTACAGCTGCGGCGAAATTCACGTAGTCACAATTCTAGGAAAATGGAGTGGATTTCCCAAGGCGGAGAAACCTCATACGTTGCCATTCTAATGAAAATTAAGGCGAAGCCCCCAACCCATCCATTTCGAAGGAAATCTCAGCCCACTAGATGGTCTCAGAAAGAAGACTTCACGTTGGAGCTCAAGAAATTCAATGATGTAACCGCGGACAAATTCTTAAGTCAAATCGGAAAGTCGTTATGACAGAAAGGTAATATAAGGGCTAGCTGGAGGACTGGAGGTCGTTATAGTCTGGAAGTATATGGACGAAATCACCACGAAAGAGGAAGTTTGTGAGACCTTCGAAAAGTTACTGGCTCTTGTCAGACTTTAAAAATCAGCGGCGAAAACGATAAGGCAAGTCTACGGTGTAACGCATCATTAGCCTACAAATGGGGTCAAGCAACGTTATTGGCTTGCCGAATACAAGCCTTCTAGGAAATAATTGAGTGCTCGGAGGAACTCTGGTTCTAGATGCAAGAAGATGTTGGCCGATAGTAGGTGATTTTAATGCGCTTTTCGGTGGGCAGCGGGGCAACGAATGTGAAAGGACTTGTTCTACTTGAAGCATTAGCGGAGAAAGCCGTGGTACTCGCGAGTGTTGGGACTTCATACACTATCCCGCGTTTCAAGTCACCGTTATTTAGGCTGGCCTTTTGGTCGCTTACCATCGACTTTGATGTTCAGACCATAGCTTCGAAGACACCCTTCTCTCGCAATTTTTTAACGATCGACCCCGTATTGATCGCGGATATCGTTATTTCCGATGTAACCAAAGCGCGTCACTAGTCCAATACAAATCTGCGCTCCATTACCGTAAGACTCCGGTTATTGTCTTTTATAGACGGCCAGTACTCAGAACTATTGAGGGCGTGTGCGGATATACCAATTTAAACCCTGGGGGTGAGGCTTAAAGGGTGGTAATGAAAATCGCTTCAGGTTACCTGGCCACACCTCCTGAAGGAGATTATTACCACTCTGTTTCTTCACCACGGAAGTGGCGGAAGGCAAATGGTTCTCCGGTTCAACGGGGCAAGGGGCATAATACCTCCAGTAACTACGGAGGAGTGGCGGGAAATATGTGGTGGAGTCGGCAACAACTAGGCCCCAGGATTTAATGTCATTCCTAGCTGCCCTTTGAAGTTGGCAGTGAAGACTATTGTCAACCTTTTCTCTAACACCTCCGAGGTGAGCTTGAAACAAGAAATATTCCCTGCTCAGCAGAAAAAGCTGTGTTGCTTCCTAAAACCAAAAAGCCATCTAAAAACCCTGCATCATAACGTCCAATTTGTTTGTCAGATACTATGGGGAAGATGATTGAGAGAGTCGTCTACAATAGACTCCTACCTATTTCGAAAGCATTAATGGCTTTCCTGAGCGCCAGTATGAGATTCGGCACTATGGTGCATATGATAAACGTAGTCGTGAATCTGGCAAAATTTGCGCTAGTTCCTGGTGGCTGCTGTACCGTGTTCACATTGGCCAACTGGAACCGAATTAAAGGGGCGTTGGCTGACTTAGGTGTTCCCGGGTATTTAGCGACTCAGGGGGAAAATTGCCTTTAAGAGAGGATTTTCTGGTACAGGACGGTGATTGCCCCAAGGAGTACATCGTCACAGCGGGGGTACCACAGGCTTATACAATGGGGTATTTGCTTTTCCCGTCCGGGAAGAGGCTACGATTGTTGACTTTTCGAATGATCTAGTTCTGACTGTTAAAGCAAAGCACGTATAGGGTGCGACGGTTACAGTGAGCCCCCCTCACTGTAAAGTCCTGCCTTGAAAAAGCTAGGCTGACCTGACTTTATAACAAACCGTAGAAAATAGTATATTGTGAATGTGGAAGTCGGTGGATATATGGTCATGTCAAAGGCGGGTATCAAATACTTGATGGTAATAATGGATGCCAAACTGACCTTCAGGGGACACCTAGAGTATGCATGCCAAAAGGCAGTTAGTGCCACCGGGGTAGTTGTAAAAATGTTGCCGAATATTGCCGGGACAAAAAACGGTTGGGGATTGCTTCTAGCCGGAGTGGTGTGATCCATTGTGTGGGCGTTTGCAAACTCCCAGAGACCGTTGCGGGTGAATTTGGTTTACTGGCCGATAGCTTTGAAGGTTTGCAGTGCTTTTAGAACCACATCAGATGCGACAGTACTGGTGGTGGCGGGCATGACCTCTATTGATATTCTGACGTAGGAATGAGTGTGCTGTGGCCATACCAAATGTATGGAGAGGAACACAGATCGCAGGAATGCAGCAAGGTCGGAGTCGAATGATCTCTGACAAAGCAGATGGAATGAGTCTGAAGAGTCGATAGACGCCCAGGCTCATCCTAATATTAGGGTGTGGCTTAGGTGGAAACACGCGAAGACCGACTACCACGTTACGCAGGTCGTTACGCATTCAGCTTGGCGGTTACTGCAGGCAGTACCTATATTGCTTATGATTGGATGGTTCTGGATGATGATATCGGAGGACGTGATGTTTCACTGCTTAATGTTTGCAATAGGGGGGATCTGAACCAAGCATTGGGCAGGAGGGTGAGTCTGTAGAATATAGTTGCCGAGATGATAAAGTAGAAGGAGAATTGGCTTATTTTTCTCACGGTAGTAGTTAGCAGCGATCAAGGAAAGAAGGAGGAAAACAGAAAGGAGCAGAAGGACGAGTGCCTATTTGCTATACCTGAGAAGTAATTATAAATGGTGGTCCCCCACATACGCCTCCGGGTCCCGGGTCAAAAAATATCAAGAAAAGTTGTTACCGTCACACGCAGCCTTTGCGGCATTCTGGGTAGTCAATGGAACTAATTTGGCAGACGTAGAGGTTGGTATAAATGAGCTTAATCTGATTAGTTGCTTCTATCAACATCACCTCCTTCGTTTGTTAACAGATTTTTATTGAGTTCCAATTTCGACGTGTCGGGGAAGGGAATTTAGTAGATGTATTCAGGACATGCACTCCCAGTTAATTACTATGAAGTTAAGCTAGCACTTGACTTCGGGCACTGTTGCTGAAACGACTGGCAGATCTAGGGAGTTATTTGCTACCGAGTCCCCGTTTGTTGGAAATCTGAGTATCTTTGAGAGGGAGGAGATAATCCTCTATAAAAATGCCTCGTTTTTTATATTGTTCCTTACAAAACGGATTTCTACGTGAAAAGAGGGTAATACAATAAAATCTTGAAGGATCGTTTCACTCTTCGAACTCGACCTCAAATTAATTCTCCTGCCTTCAATTAGAAAACCATCTAAAGTCCCCATCTTTCAACGAGGAGACCATTTATTTAAATAATTTAATACTCGCTCAACCATTTAACGTGACATCCTTCAAAATCCATTCACCAAACAGAAACTCCCCCGAGATACTATTGTTCTCTGTCTTTCGAGCATTACCAATTCAACTCAGCATTTCAGATACTTTTTCCTTAATTAGGCAGATTTTTAACAAATATAAAAGCTAAAGGGTCCTCAATTCAAACTGCATAGTATCCTCATCATCATCATCATCATAGTGCCTACTCGGCTTCGTCCTGTCGAGGAGCATAAAACTGCTGCGGTCACCACCATTCACCCACAGCTTGAAATAGGTTGACAAATAGGAAATAGGCACTCATATAAGGAGTAAATACAAACCGATTCAAGAATATTGAAATGGTAGCGGTTGCATGACTGAATGGGGTTGAAGATGTGGATGGGTCGTGTTAAGCTCCTCCTTAAAAGCGAAAACCATCATCTCAGATTGATGACAAACTGGGAGGGTGAGGATCACGAAAAAATCGTGCAAAAAGTTCATTCATGCATTAAACTCCGGAGTTGGGCTCTATTCATTCGGGAGTGCATCGCGGAACAACAGGGGTAGTCATATCATCCCCTTTCCACTGCGATTGTAATCATTGTGGTGATGTCGTGTCGTTTCAATTAAAGGGTGGAAAGCATGGCTTTTATTGGAATTCTTTGCATTCGTTATCCTCGTGAGCATCCTTGAAGGGAGCTTTGTGTAACGTTTGCCGGGGTGAACTAAGAGGGTTAGGAGGATGTGGGGTAGTTAGACCTCTTCCTAGATAATTGCTTTCAATAGTAGTATCTGTTAAACAAAATTTGTTTGAACCTGAATTGGCAAAAGCAGTAAATGCTTCATTTTTGAAACAAGATTCTGAGCATATACAGAGGACACATTTTCAGCCTCGAGGAACACTCTTTCGTGTGAAACCATATGGGGGTTATTAGTTCCGCAGGAGTTACAACTCAAAACAAGCCCCAATCCGTTTGTAAAGCGGATTCATATCTGCACATGAAAAAATGAAATGCTTACAAAATTTACAAAGAATATGCAAGCTCCTGTGAACCTGTCGACGACAACAGCATCCACGCTGGCAGGAACAACCAAAGTCTCGAGAACGCTCTCATTGAAAATCTGCATTTCAAAAGAAAATCAGAAAAAACTCCGATTTCTCTTCAAAGCTCTCTTCCCATCCCCCCTGGGCCTTTCTCTTTTTTTTCATTTCGCTACTATAGATTTCGCTCCTTTATCGTGAATGGATTCGCAAAAGGAATCATCTTGTATGAGGGTAGGATTGGTTGCAAAGATAAAAAATATTATGAAATCGCTAAGAGAGGAGCAGAGAGAAGGACTTGAATGTGATGCTGGGATGACATTTTATGCAAGTCTATTGAGGATGCACCGGAGATAGAGACCTACTGTAGATTTTATATGGTAAAATGAGTTCGTAAAGAATCTGTTGAGTACTGGTATATGTTGACACTGCTAGGGTAAAATACCTGCATGATCCGGAAATAGAAAGTTCCTTTGGTGGTTGGTTAGCCAGGAGAGCACATCAGTTTGTCACCATCTAAACCCTTCTACTATGTTACTCAGTAATGTAGTACCCACCTTGAGATGTGATGCTGAAGGAATGATTGGTCCACATAGGATTTTGGATCCTTTTTTGGGCTAAGCATCTGGTCATCTAGCCAACGTTGATTATAAAAGAAACTGCAATTATCTTCATATAGGCGGGGTAAGGCTATGTTTCAGGTTAAGTGCCCATAGGGAGGCCAGTCGTTACATGACCTTCCCATGTCGCTCGCTGCAAACTAGTTCCTGACAGGTTCAGAATGTGCTAGGTCAGACTTAGGCTAGGCTCATCTGGATTACAAAGAGCTACTTGGTTGCCGGTTATGATTTTGGGGCAGGCAAAACTGTCGAATGGATGAACTTAAGCAATAGGTTGAGGGTAGTCCTTCTTACACCGTAAAAGGTACTAGTGGGACCACAAGCGGTGGAACAATCTATGCTGAAGGCTATAGGGGAGGTTGGTGAAGAGTAAGCCGACTTTGAATACCTTAGGTACTTTAAGTTGTATTTAACCGGTTATCCTGGTTGCTGTGCCAAAGGAAAAGTTAAGGGGAATGGAGGCTGCAGCAAACTTACAAAATAACCAAGTAATTTCAAAACTAAAGTAACTTTATACCCAACTGATGACTCCTCTTTTTTGTAAGGAGGTGGAAATCTTCAAAAGACTCTGGCCTGGACATGCCAAAGTACTAAAACCACCCCCGACTCACTCCCTGCTCGTTGGAATCACCATAAGGTATTACATCACGGGGCGGAGTTAGCTTACTTTAGCTACTTCTCTTATCTTCTGTACGCGAAATTCATAACCACGCTTTCCCCTGCTTCACCTAATCCGTTTTTTCTTCCGGAAGTGCCAGTACAGCGTTCTCTAAGCAGGCCTTAACAGCAATGATTACTTCGCAAGAGTATAACTCAGCATAATCTAGATGATTTGCGACCACCACCATGTGCTATATCATCGACATAACCTACCACCGTGGCCTCTTCCGAAACGGGAAGGGTAAGTACATCATTGTACATGATGTTCCACAGTAGTGGGCCAAGTATGGAGCCTTGTGCGACACCTGCGGAGACAAGGTACTCCTTGGGTCCATCATCTGTATCATACCAGAGCGTCCGTTCTCGCAGGTAGCTATCAACAATAGTTACGAGATAGGTGAGAACACCAATCGTGGCACTTTCGTATAAGGTTCTAATTGGCCGAATTAAATGCGTTCTTCACGTCTAGGATCATCACCACGCAATATTTCCTGATATTGCCCCTTCCGTGAATTGCATTTTCGGCCCAGCCAATAATAATTTTGATGGCATCAACAGTTGACCTGGCTTTACAGAACCTATACTGTCGATCTGAAAGGCCTCCCTGGCTCTCGACGATCGCGAGTAATCTGTTGTAAATTACCGGCTCCAACATTTTCCCAATAGCGTCTAGAAGACATATGGGTCTATAAGAGGATGGTTCACCAGGAGGTTTATTAACCTTAGGCAACAGTTCCGGAGTTTTGTTATTACCTATTCCGCTGCATATCTCCAACAGCTCGTCCGTGGTCACTGCAGAAATTGCCACTACATTTAAAGATCTCTGAAGTAAGTCAGTGCCCGTCTCTTGCTGGGCAAATAACCCCTAGACAATTTTCAACGAGGTCTATGGGGGGCATTGTCCCACGGATTAACATCCGTTTTTGAGCAGAGCTCTTTAAGCATTCCGCCTTGTTCTGCTGAATGGCAAGGGGGTTACATTGTAACCATGCTCCTTTTGTCCCTGAAAACTCGCAGTGCTGACAAAGCTCAGGTTTAATATTGAGGAAGACCCCCTTTACGAAAGGTGGTTGCATCATCTTCTTTGGCCATAACTAAATCCTCTAATAGACTTCGGCTCCTTGCGCTTGCATATTTCTTTTCTGGATGTCACTTCATCAAGATCCTTGTACTGTATGTAGATCTCATGTTTTTGGGCCCGAATTGTGACATTTTCTCCAAGCGTTCAATTGCGTGCGAAAGCCTTCGGTTTCGTTTTTTACCTTCCGTGCCTCTAGTTCCGTGCTTCGGAACTGCTTGAGAACTTTTTTTTTCTCTTAGGCGCGTGCTGATTCCCCGGACTCTTTTCTTTGCTGGCAGATCGCTAACACTACAGTTAGGTGTCACTTGGGTTGTCCGTCACACTGTTGGAATAGCAGGTTCCGGCTTTTCCTTGCGACCTCTTTCCTTATCCTGCGACCTATTACAGAGGACCCTAATAGTTCTCACCATGTTTTTAATAGCTTGGTGCATTGTGTGCTCGTCCTTGATGAACTTGAGCAGCTCAATTATTTTTGCTTCAAGCTGCGTGAAAGGTAGTTCCTCCGGGTCAGGGCTTTGTTCTCTATGCGTCTTTGCCCGATTACTCCTTCTGAACGCACCCGAAGCATTTAATCTGCTTTCCTGCGTTTTATGTTGGTATTGGTGCAGATCGAAGAATTAAGGAGTTTCTCCTGAATGGGTCAATTTCTTGGTTTCGGAGTACCTTCTGTGTTCGTTCATCTTGGACAAATGCGGTGGGTGTCGAAATCGCCTTAGTCGGGCAGCGATCTCCTTTCGACCCATGATCCCTTTGTAATTGGCGTTCTTGGAAAGATCTTGCTTCGCTTGAATACTTCCTTCTCCAACTTTAAATCACTTGTAGCACTAGATGTCACGGTGACCAAGTTGTCCACCACCAAGACACTGCGGTCGAGGGATATCGACGGTCGGGAGCCCGCTTGTTCACTTCCTAAAGCCTTTCTTCTTTCATGTTGGTTTTATTTTCTGGGTTTCCTTTCCATTAGCCATTTTGAGATGAGCAAACACCAGCCCATACATAGTCAGAAAAGAAAAATACATTAACACATATTGACGCTTCTGATGGGAGATCTAGCCACTCCTCACCGGACTAGGACTCCTCTTAAACACAACGCTATTCCCTGCATATATGAAGCTTATAGGTCTTAAGTTTCCACTGATTTTCGTCTCAGTAGATTCAGGCGTTTCTACGCAAAGTAAGTGTCATAGATGGGCAAAAAGACAGACGGGCAATGCTGCTGAGGAAGTGTCCTGGCAGGACACCAGAAAATTTCCCTTGAAGGGGCGCGACATCCTGAGGAGAACGGTAGGGAGTCTGTATATATTGCTTGAAGACATTGATAAATCTACGAATGGGAAGGACAACCGGGAGTCCCTAGAAAAGAGTTCCGGTCGCTTGGGTTTCAATAGTTCGCCATCAAGGTATCCTTCAGACGCTGTTTTAGATACCACGAGTTCGAGAACATAGCGACAAAATACACCGGTGACTGTTACAGGCTAAAAGGTGCAAAAAATGTGGAAGAGCAGCCCATACATTCAAGAAGGGCAGAGCTGGTTCTAAATATATGTTTTGCAAGGGAAAAGGTAGTCAGATAGCCGCTGGGTGACACACATCGAGAACATACCGCTCTTCACAAGGTAATTGGCACAGTTGAGGGGTCAGTGCAGTACAAGAAGTATACTCTAGCTGCCTTCCTGGATAAAGAGGGAGCAAGTTAGTACCAACGTACCAACGCCATCGAGAAGGTCTTGGCCAATATAGGATTGGTGAGGTATCTTACGCATTTGATAATATTCATGCTAAGAACCAAGATAATATAGTCGGGTTTGGGAGGTAGCCACTTGACCAGAACTGTGAACTGAGGCACGCCTCAGGGTGGCACCATCTCTCGGGTGCTCCGTTTAATAGTGATAGACGAAATTTTACGGATTCTGGATAGGAGTGGGATGAAGGTGGCGCCGTATGTCGACGAACTGGTTTTACTAGCATCAGGGATATTTCCTTCCATTATGAGTGACATAATGGAAATAGCGTTGGTAAAGATGTGCCTGTGGGCAGCAAGACGTGACCTTGGCATACATCCAACCAACGGAGCTGATGATATTCATCACCAAAGCAAGGGTACCCGAATTCCACCTGTATAGTCTCTTATTCCTGCCGGACGAGGATGGATCTCTGGATGTACAAAGCTGCGGTGCGTCGAGCCTATGTGGCAGGTTTAAAGCAAAAAATTCAATACAGCAAAGTTTTAAAGGATTCAAAAACCCCGTGTACAGGTGCTACCCGGACACTCTCGTCCTGCCCAACAGATGCTCTCAATGTACTCATACACCTCCTCCCCTTAGACGTCTACATTAAATACGTTGCACCGTGCAGTGCTGTGCCAAGTCAATCGCGAGAGCTTTTGTGTCAGATGCGTGCAAATGCATACAAGATTACGGCGGTCTAAACGGAGCATTGGTCGATAGGAGAACACGTCGACGGACTCGGCGTAGCCTACAACTGGGAGAAAGGGGGGGGGGGGGGTGGAGGAACCCGTCCTTTGCGGTTGTCCAGCTCTAGCTAGAGGACACTAGGCAAACCATACTTTGAGGACCTCAGAGAAATCTTTAGTTTCAGGGTGGGAGAGCTGCTTTCCTTCGTGAATACTACAGCAGTCAAGGTTTTACGAGTTTGTGGCATCAAAATGGCGCACCACAGAGATAATTGGGGTCCTCAGAGCGGCGATTGATACCTACTTATCCAATCCTACTTTCGAGGAGGATACCGAAGTTTCCATAGTCAACAACCCTGATTCAAAAAACAGCAGTGTTTCCTGGACTAAAAATCTAAATATCAAGGCGGTAATATGTGTGAATGGAGAGCCTCATAGCTGCCATGCTTTACCTATCGCTACACTTGCCAAGTATGAGCAGATGCTGAGCCCTTTGGTTCTGGACACGAGAAGGCGTTAGCCGAGAACCATAACAACCATAGTGAAGATTTTGACGTGTGAGCTCTTGTATGGGGCAGCCGAACAATAAATTTGAAGGGACGTATTTTGCTTGAAGCCCGTGGAGCTAGACGTTGTAGTCGCGAATATCGGGGCCTTATACACTTTTAGAGGAGGGAGCTTGGGGTCAATAGTGGACTTGATTTACGTGAACACTCTTTTAGTTAGAAGAGTTGCTTGGCAAGTCACTGAGGATTATACTCACAGGAATCACCAGGCAATTAAGGACGAATCGAGCTCGAAAAAGAACTCTTGTAGAATGCTGACGGGGTGCTTTTGAGTTGTCACCTTTTTTTCGCGGCGTTCAAGTCCCACATATGCTCGAATGGTACGGCCAGGGAAAAGGTCATCTAAATTATCCGATAGGTGACAGAAGTATGCGATGTTACAATGTTCAGAAGGTGTGTCCTTCCCAGTAGGCAACCTAACTCCTAGTGGTGGAACGAAATCGTAACTTTGCGAGCCACAAAGGAGGAGACTTTACCAGAAGCTAAGGGGAAAGCCCGGTAGCGACGATCGATAGGAGATACACAGAAAGTTGCTAGGGCGCTGAAAAGAGGTAATTTGGCGAAGTAAAAGGAGCTATCTCAGCCATGAGGCCATACCAATATAAACCCTTGGGGAGGGATCTAAACGGTGGTGAAAAGACTGCGAAAATTACTCTGCTCGCGCCCCCGGAAGCAGACTGTTGCCACACTAGACCGGTGGTCTAGCTTAACGAGTGCGTAGTATGTAAAGTAACAAACGAGCTCTTCGAGAAATATTTGGTAGGATCGGTGACAATAAGGTCCCAGGTTTGGATAGCATCCCTAACAAAGCTTTAAAGGGACATGTTTAAAGGAAGGAATATTTCCCGTTCAGTGGAGAGAGCAAAAGATGGTGTTGGTCGGTTTCCAAACCCAACAATCTTCTAGGAGATCCAACATCATGTCGTCCGATCTGCCTGTTGGATACAACGAGAAATATGACGGTGGGAGTCATCTACAACAGACCCTTATCCTATGTCGAAAGCAATGCCCTGCCGGAGCGCCAGTATAGGTATTGGCGCGCCCACTCTACGGTGAATGCAATAAAAATGGTGGTGAATCTGGTAATATCTATTACCGAAGTAGTGTCGTGTTGATATTGGATGTCGAAAATTCATTTAATTCCACCAACTGGAACTCAATAAAACGGGGGAGTTGGCTGGTGTTGGAGGTGTTCCCGGATATTTCGCGGATCTGGTCGAAAATTACTTCTCCGAGAGGACTCTCTGATACGAGATGGATGAGGTCCCCCAAGAGTACGTTGCCACATAGGGGTGATCATAGAGCCCAGCACAGGGTCCCTTGTTGTAGAATGTTATGTATAATGGGGTGCTTGCTCTTCCTATCCGGGAAGAGGCCACCAGTATCGTCTCCGCGGATGACTAGGCTGTGGTTGTTACATCAAGGTACTCAGAGGAAGTGGAAGTCTAAGCAACGGAGATAGTGAGGGCGGTAAAGTCCTGGTTAGAAAGAATCGGACTGACTCTAGAGGATGAGAAAATGGAAGCGGGTTTAATAACGAACCGTAAAAAGATGAACACTGTGGAAGTGGGTGTCGGTGGATCTACGGTCGTTTTTTCAGTACTTAGGGCTTCCTTCTTTATTTCCCCTGTTGGAGGGGTATCACAATTGGTTCTTGTAACAGATCCGAAGATCGGTAGTCAGTTTGCCCAGGTCTGAGGAGTTTATCCTATCCCTTTAGGTTGCTCTGTTCAATTACCATTCTAGGTGCACCGGATGCGGGCAGTGGTGTACTACGACTCGAAGATGATTGTCTCCTGGCTAGAAGGCAACAGTTTTTCGTTTGATGATTCTTCATCTCATCACTTCTGCTATTGTTCGTTTGTTATTTAACATTTTTTAGATTATTTCTTTTTTCCGTTGTCCAAATTCGGGTTGATATTTTTGTCCCACTAGCAAACTAGGAAAGGAGTTTCCTTGCCAGTAGAACTGGAATATCAGGGAAAGGACCCTAGTTGAACCCAAGGTTCCCCAAGTAGTCTAATGGTCAAGCGTACTTCTACGGTGGCCGCTTGGTAATATAGTCATAGGAGTATGTTGCCCCACCTTTGGCTTAGGGCCAAATTTATCACCATTCACTATGGAGAATCATGAGCTTATCCTGATTCAGGATATCGGCGATCAACTGAGATAGGTTCTGAAAGCATCAATTTAAATCAAATTTCCTCAAACCAGCGCACTTCTTTTTTAATTTCCTGGTGTATACTCCATTCTTTCTATCACTGTACCCAAGGACTTTCCAACGAACCATCCAGAACACAGTGTCCTCATAGATAAAAGTAGATTCATCCCAGAAAGAAATTTAAGCAAAATAATAAAAGAGGTCTTGAAGCGCATTCATCCCTATCGCCATCGTTGTCATCATCATCGTCGTCCTTGCAGTCATCATCAACATCATCAGGATCTCATTTAATAGCAGCCGTACAAGATAGTGAGGGTAGTATGTATGCAAGGCTGTACATATTCCACTTTGTAAAGTCGAAAGAAAGGAGTGAGAATGCCTGCATGCTTGCCTAGTTTGCTACTTGTTATAATCTAGAAGATTGTCATGTTGCCTCTACGTTTCCACTCCTCATCCTTCCAATTCTTTGCACTCACTACTCAGGCAAGCGAAAAAAAAAATTGTTTCAAAAGAATCCTTTTCTCAAGCGCACAGTGACATCCTACAAATGAGATATTCGTCGAACAGGATACCAAACAATATGATTCCCTTTTTCCCGTATGCTTTGCACGTACTTTTTTCATTTAGTCCTTTTTGCATATAGACCGGTATGATTCCCTCCTCCCACTTCTCCTGATAGGCAGGAACAAGGACTACTGCAAACTTATATAAATGACAACGAGTCAACTCATAGATTGCATGCTGATTACTTGCAAAAGATTATTAAGTCGGGGTTGAAATTAGAAGAGTTCTTCGCTTTTTTCACGAGTACTGCGAAATACTGCACCCGGCGAATAATTGGAATGGAATGGAAATTGCAAGATTGCGGAAAATAGGATGTCTTAGCGATGAGATCCGGGGGTGTGGTGGGTATGTGATGAGACTGCGACCCCCTTTCGCATGAATGTAGATAGATACGTCCGTAGAGTGCACTTGCATAGCGAATGATGCAAGTAGAAATCACGAAGCCATTGAATTGGAGGTCCTCCCTTGTCCCTGTTCTCTGCAATACTATCAAGGACTTTTGTTACTAATCTTCGTTATTGGAGACGTTAAGGGCTCTCTTGAAAACTGCGTGGTGTAGTTGACGTCAGGATGGAATCACTTGAGTAGCACTTGAAGTGAAATTAAATTTTAGCATGTGGGAATTGGGAGAGAGACACATTGTAATAAAAAGATATGGTCAATCGTCCTTAATTTAATTAAGTAATTCAACTGTGCCTACTTAAATTTAGTAGTAATAAATATACGCAAATGTAACCGAAAGAGACGATAAAATTTATATGTTCCTCATCGTGGCTCATCAGCAATTACTAGCAAGAAACATGAAGATGAATAGTTGCAGATATAAAGGCCCTGGGAGTTCTGTTCCAGAGAAAGGTCGCAGCAGGAAGCATAAGGTATCTCTCAACGAGACGACAATCAAAAAGGGCATTAGAGTACTTTTGGAAGACCCTTGGCCTGGATATCTGGTAATATCAACCCGTCTACCGGAAATGGGCAACTAACGAATAGTTCAGGTGTATCGAAATATTAGAGCTGACTGGGATGGCTTCCAAAATTAAAACTTCTCTAGTGAAGCTTCCTACAGTGGATGTTTTCAGCATTTGGAGTGGGATCTCCAGCAATGGATGTCGGACATTGTGGGTTGGAATTTCTTGATTCGAAGCAGTACAGGAGGGTCACTGGCCCGCATGGTACCATGTAAGGTTCCAAAGTAAGTAAGTAGATCCCAAGCCAAAGCTGAAATAAAGTATGCCTATAAGTACGTAACCAAAATGGTGCTTGCTCATTGGTGTGCGAACTCCGAATACTTCGAATTTAACTAAACTATTTACGCTGGTATGCCCATACTGTCGGGGCGGGTATTCATTTCCGATTTATATACTTCAAGCCGGGAGTTAATAGTTATTGAAATAGGCATACGGAGCGCCTACCATAGCATCTTAGTACAATTTTCGTTTTTTGGAATGGGGTAGGTGAAAGCATTTACCCACAGGGTGTTGGACTCCCGCAACGGTACGTCGCGGACTACTAACTAAACAGCCTCCCATTGCTAGCCTGGAACCGTTTGTCACATTACTTCGGGCTAGGCCCCGAACTCTCCCGCCTTGCGGAGCCTTCACGTCAGAGAATTTCTTTCACCGATGGGAGGGAAGAGGAGGAAGGGAACTGTCAGTTCAAGGAACCCCCTGCAATCTGGCTTCTCCACCGGTCGCGCTCTATCTTCTTTGCAACGACAAGGACCCGAACGTAATACGCAACGCGGCTCCACTTGTCAGCGCTCCTCAGCATCTTCTCGACAATATTTTCTGGAGACAGATTCTCTGTGTTTAAATAGGAGCTGCTGAAGAAATCCATCCAAACTTCCACAAGAAAAAAAAAGTGTAATGGGTGTCGTCCAAAACTCCATTGTAAAACACACAATCCGGAGATTGTACCTTGCCAATCTTGTGCAGGTAAGACTGAAAACCTCCATGCCCACTTAAGAACTGGGTAAGGAAATAGTCAGTCTCAACATGCTTCCGAATCAGCCACGCACCTAAGTTGCCAATGAGCTGTGCAGTCAGTCTGCCTCTAGTTTCGTTTTGCCCCGAGAGTTGCTACTCATCTAGTGTGCGTCGCCGTTCTTTATGAGCAACCACCCCCTTGGCTTTTCTCCCTGGTGCTTGTATGTGGCTTGACGTTCTTTAGCAAGAACTCACGTCATCACCATCACGGCCGATTCAGAGATACTGCGGCATTCAGACGTCACCCGCAAAGCTCCTCCTCTCTGTACTTGCGTTTACGATATACTTCCTTGCCAAGGGCGTGACTATACCTATGGACCGTAGAGCAGAACAGACTGCTTTGCACTCATCAGAAAACATCGCCTACTAGACCAAAGCTGCTTTGATTTGTTCAAAAAAGTTCATCTTTGAGTCAATAATCAGCCTGAGGTACTTTACCTCTGGTTTCGACTAGATTGTCGACTCGCCGAACGATATGGGACTCAGCGTCGGGATTTTCTCTTTAGTCAAGATGATTACTCCAGTTTTTTTCAGTGCAAGTTTGAAATCATAGGCGGCCATCTATCCGCTTACCGGTTGCATCAATATGACAAGCCTGCTTTGCAGCAGCTCGACAGTATATCCAACAACAAGCGCCGCGACATCATCTGCATAACTGATCAGGCGCGACTCTTCTGGCATGTCGACTTTAAGTAAACTATCATCAGTACCGTTTCAGAGATCCGGCCCTAGGATGGTTTCCTACGCTATCTCCGACGTGACCTCCATCCTCCCATGACCCTATAGCGTTTCATAGAGCAGGGAGTGGTTCCTTGGATAGTTCCTCAATATCAGTAAGAGATAGTTCGGCACGTGGAAAGTATTGTCTAGTGTGCCTAGAATCACTTTCCATCTTACGGAATTTAAGGCGTTCTTGACGTCAAGCGTTACAAGGGGCCGTCGAGTTCGGCCGCTATGTACCTCCGCTCGTCGAACAGCATCCACGACGATGAGTCTCCGGTAGCGTGTATTACTTCAGCGAATTTACTTCCGATAAGCTTTTCGAGCACTTTTCTAGCGGTGTCAAGCATACCTTTCTCTTTGCTTATCGATGCAAGCCTCGCCAACTATCAACGAGAAGGGAAAAGGCCCTCTTTCAGGGAAGCATTGAATGCTCCGAGAACTAGGTCTGGCCGATGTTGGAATACCAGTTTGTATACTTCTGCTGGAATACCATTGATTCCTGTCGCCTTCTTGCTTTGAATAGAGAAGACTGCCTGTTCCAATTCTTTTATAGAGAATAGTGGACAGTCCTTATCGCCCTCCGCGCAGACATCCTCATCCCGTACGGGGTGCACAGGGAATAGTGCCCGTACAATACGATCCATCTGCTCGGCCTTAAGTGAAAAAGGTTTCCGCAGAGCCCCAATTTTTCGGGTTACCAGTTTGTAACCGAGTCCTCATGGGTCCCCATTCACCTCGTCAACCAGATTCTGCCAGCAGCGAACTTGATCCTGTTTATTGCGCTCGAAAGTCTCATTTTGGCTGGTCTGTACTCTGTCAATATGGTATATGCCTTCTCCCGATCACTTAGACGTTGTGTTAAGCCGCAGAGTCTGTGGCGCTCTTTCCGGAACTCCACAATTTCCATCGTCGACCAATAGGAAGAAGGTTTGCCACGTCTCGATGCCCCTCAGGGTATGGAAGCTCTGCAGGTCGTTGTTATCAGGTTAATAACTGAATTTACAACAATGTCGGCTGCAGCGCCGCCACCTGCAGAAGTACCCTCCAGAGCTACCCCACCTGTTCCAAAAGTTTCAAGAAAGCTCCCGGTATTCACTTCCGCAACGTTCACGGAAAGAGTAGGGTGGCGCACAACGAGAGTTTGTGTCCACCACTTTGAAGGCAATGTATTGATTGTCGCTTGTGGAGCAGTCTTCGAGAACTCACCACCCGTTCACCAACGACACCAGTGGCTCCGTCACTGTCTGCAATGCTTCCCTAGAAACCCGGGCATCGGAACGTTGGGGTGGATCCGTTGTTTAAAACTACCAGTCCTGTGCTCGCCGCCATTTCGAGAATTCGTTTCTCTCTGGAGTCTGAGTGGGGCATGCCCCATTCAAGTGCCCTGGCATTGAAGTCACCCGCGACCAGGATCCGCCCATCCGTGCCTAAGATAGCATCCTCCAAAGCATCAAGCCTGTGTCGAAAGTACGGCATCGTCTCATTCGGCGTAAGGCAGACACTGGAAAACATTATCCCTGAACACCGAATCCAGACAAAGTCGTCCTCTCGGCCTTGGGCAAGAACGCTAAGGAGGGTGCCGTCCTGAACTCGGAAGGTAGCGGTACCTGATATGTCAGGGTGTCATGAAGCTGGGTCCTTTTTTCGGTACTGCGCTAGCAACTCGTGAGCGGTTGCACTCTGGTGTAAATTGATTTGTAAATGCGAATTATGTTGAGCACGTTCTCGCTCTTTCCAGTTCTGCTCGGAAGACTGGACACCGTCCCGAACCTGCAGTTTGCGTAACGTTCTCATCAGACGCAACCAGCTTTCTTTTTCATTGCAGGTATCCGCTTTACGGCCTGCCTGCCCGCATTTGCGGCATGTTGCTCTTTTTCTTCAAGTCTCCGAGAGGTTGCAGACGTGTGCCCATAATTCAAACATCTGTAACATTTGGTTAGGGTCGCCCGGATTTGTATCCCACTCACTACCCAACCAATTCTAATTTTCCTGCTGTTTAGAAGCTTCTTCGCGTATTGCTCCGTAACTTTCACCACCGCGAGTTTTTGGCATCGTGAGTTTGGTGAGGTGATTCCAATTCGGACATTGGTTACCTCCGGACATTCACGTTTGATGGACTCTTCAACCTCGTTCTTTTCTGTGAGGCAGTAATGGTCTTGTATTTCCAGAGAACATGTGAGTTCCAGGCTGAAAACCAAAGTTTTCTCTCCCAGAAGCGCTTTGACTGCTTCACAGAACATAACTATATTTGGTGTTCTCAGGTCTAGTTCAACTAGGATTCCTCCACCATTCGTTTTGCGAATGGAAGACACTTTTGCTCCGCTATCTTGGGGTTTGATCTTGTAATTGATTTCACTGAGGACTTCCGCAAAAGTTTTGCCGTCCGTCGGCTTAATAAACAGAGCTGGTGGTCTAGTCCTCCTTCGTCTCTCCGCCGTTTTTTTGGCGCTCCGTCCTTCGTGTCCGCTTTAATTTTAAATGGGGGTTTTTCTGATCATACGGTGTGTTTTTGTCTCTTGTACCTCTTCGCCTTCCTCTTTTGTGCCATGGAGAGTACCTGAGTAAAGTCTCCGTCAGATGCCCCTTCCTCCTTTCGTTTTTTACCAAGTTCGCTCTGCAATGGACTGTCTGCGATCCGTTTGGCGCTCGCAGTGTTCTCATCGGGAGGCACGGTTGTTTCTGCTAGCCGCGGATTTTCTCTTACTCTCCATGTTCTGTTTGTAGTCGCCTATAATAAGAAATTCTGTCCCGGAGCTCCTTCCGCTCCATCACCCCGTTTTCATTCTTTGGTGACGTTTTCCTGGAGGAACGTCGCAGATTGCATGCGCTTCACAACTGCCGCACTACGTGGTACTGTCTAAGTTTCCGTCTCCCTCCTTCGATTTGTCTGTATTCGCCATTTAAGTTTTTTACCAATGCATCGTGTGAAAGGAAGCGGGTCGCAATAGTCAGGAACTAGTCAGCTCCTACCCCAATTCCCTGAGGCCTGACCTACGATTAGCTGGTCGCGGAATTCACGGACGGATCAGTGCCCGCTCGGGGCAACGCGGTCTACTAATATCGGTTCAATGCACACTACCCGACCAGGGTTCCGAAGGGGCACGTATCACTTGCTATGTTGCGATTCAGAAGAACCAGAGGTCAATCTTTTACGATTCGACTATCCCATGAGCTTCAGAAGTATTATATCATAATTTGCTAAGGCCATCCGTGTTGCTAAAGTCAGTGATACCTCCTCCTGGTTTATAGCTCCGCCAGACAAGTTCTCTAGAAGTTCTATCGTCAGGATTAGTTTACCGAAAGTCAATATTGATTGAGAAAGTTTTAGCCAATATTTGTGCCTTTGGCCTCGTCTTCAAACTTCCCTTGTTTAGGGGTCGCAAGCCAATTATTCTTACCTCAACTTACCTTTTTTTATTCATATTAACGAGAACGCAAAGCATGGCGATAACTTTAATTCCGTCAAATACGTAGATAATTTACTGGAACACATATCAATTGGGGAGGACGTTCCGATGAGATCACCAACTCTCCCTGCCAAAAGCAGCGCTATTCATGTTCTTATATATTAGCTTAGCGCTCGAAATATTCTACGGCGGATCTATTGGATTTTCTAGCAAAAAGGTATATCGACTCTTGATCAGGATAAATGGGTCAAAGGTTCAATCGCTAAAAGGCTGGGTTATTTTATAATTTTCTCTATGCAACAAGTCAACTCTATGAATTTTGGCGAGGTAGCACTCAGTTATAACTAGATTCATACGGGGAGGCTATGTAGCGCATTCACTGAACTTTCTTTCTTCAAAAAGTAACAAGAAAATTTCACGGCTCTCGTGGACTGAAAACTGATCCAATTTCCGAAAATTGACTAAGCAGACCTTGAATATCTGTGACAAGCACAAATTTGGCCTTAAAATTGATGAAAACTCCATTGAGACTGTCGAGAGGACCTATCAATATTGCCAAGAGGAAGTTCTGGTTAGATTTCTGTCAACCGAACGAAAACATTATTGAGATGGCCAGATTTAATATTAATCTTCATCCCGGAAGCTGGCAGGTGAAGCTAGAGTTCCATGATTAATTTCAGACCGATCGAATCGGTGGAGGTTGTCATACTAAGAAGCTTGCAACACTTTTTATATATACGGCCTTTGGTGGGGTATAGGTCGTCAACCACACCTACGCGCAGTCATTAATTGAATTAATTGAAATGAGCTTCAGCTCCCCCACGATTTTCTGAGACGCTTGTACTCCTCTTCTACTGTTCTGCCCTTGGGGTGACCTATCCGTCAACCATCTTGGGAGAGTGGATTTGAATGCATGGAGGAGCCAGCAATGCAATTGTCACTTTCCATAATGTGTGAGCTATCCACTGCCGATCTAGTTCCTCCTTTGTAATAGTATCAGGCCAGCGTACTCCGATGATACGACGTAGGGAAGTATACTCCCATATAGCCACACAAGGAACACTAGCATAAAACAGTCTCTACATTTCCAGATTTTAAACAAAGCAGAGAAAACGGATCCTGCGCTGTTAATGCGTCGACAGCACTCAGTTCTATTCCACCGTCGGCAGGAACCATGCTTCCTAGATATACAAATTGACTGGTGTCTTCGATGCTCTGCCTATTAATGAAAATAGGAAGAGTACGATGACTTGCCTGGCTGAGAACTTTGGTTTTGTAGGTATTTATCTTCAGCCAATCTCGACTTGCCCACTATTGGCCAAGGTCCATGACCCAGTAAGAGAGCAAATAGGTGCCATTATCGTAGTCGAGATGTTTGAGGAAACATATCATCTTCTGTTGAACTCCTCCACGTTGCCCTCACAGGGCACCATGAAGAACGTCACCGATAACTAGAAGAAATAATATCAATGACAGGATGCTTCAATTCAGTTTGATTATTACAGGTGAACACGCTGTAATTCAAGAATGGAATTTAGGCAAAACAGATCAAGTAAAATTCAGTAAATTTTTTGGCAGAAAGGGTGAAAGGGTGGTTTCATTGGGGGCTAACGATCTCTACCACCCGAGGTTAAATCGGGAAAAAACAGTGCATTAACTGTCTGGCTTCAGATTCAGATTCAGATTCAGGTTGTAAAAACAATGGGATTGAAGACTTGTAGGAAGGTCAAATGAGAAACTGGAAGAGAACTTGCTGTGATTTTTCGGCAATCGATGTGGCGCGAAGGATGACTTAGTTCTTCAGAGCTTACAGCCGGACTCCAAATACAAGTTGAAAGAGTTCCCTATCTTCGGCTCACCTTCCTCTATTTCCTGCGGAATCCTCGAAAAGGGACCTATACCATATATTCTGGGCGCTTTTCTTAAGGAAGTGTTCAGTTCGTCGCACGATCTTGCGCACCTGGCATTGGGACAATGAGCCGACTAGTCTCCAGAAAATATTTCTGGCCGTCTATGTGCAAAGATCTAAACTTTTGGGGCAGGAGTGCATCGCATGTTAAAAGTCTAAGGTCTCTAGGCATGCTAGTAAAGAAGTAGGTGTATTCCCTGAGTCAACAATGTGTTTCCGCACCATACATCTCGACATTGTAGATCCTTTGCGAGACTCGCACGGCTATAAGGATTACCTCAGGATTATTGATCGGTTTACGCGGTAGCCTGAGGTAATATCTCTGAAGAACATTACAAAACAGATATCTTCTGAGGCCCTCTGTCATAACAGACAGGGAATGCAAGTTGAATCTATTCTCTCCTCGGACCTCGGAAAACTCCTGAGATTTAAACGCCAATGGACAATCGCATACCGGCCGGAGTCAAAGGGGATGCTACAACGTTGGTATCGAAAGCTGAAGGCAGTCATTATGGCGCAGTAGCAGGTCTTTCTTTTCATTCTTCTTGGCCTCTGTACAGGAGTCCGTAAAGAGTTTGCTGCTAACCCTGCTGACCCCCGGCGGCCTGCTATGGCAGATTGTTGCGCTTGCTATGGCAGTGAGTTTGAAGTTTATTCCAACGTTACGGTGAGCTGATGCCACCCGGAAGCCGCTGTAGCTACCATACGGGGATCCCTGTAAGATCTTTGAGTGTGGGGAACACGCGTTTAGTTTGGACGTCGTTGGCAAGCCCAACACGATCTCCTTACACAAGCTGAAGCTTTTCTTTTAGGAGACAAAGGGTGCTGAGCGGCGTGGTCGTTTTGACGTTCGCCAGTTGACCAGCCTGCAGACAGCTTATAAAAGTACCGGTGCAGGTGAAGAACCGTAATCTGCTGTTGGCTCAGTCAATATAGTCACTAGTCACACGAGGAGCTATATGCGAGTACTTCGGCGGCAGACATAAGTGCTTCGGCAACCAATTAGTTCTAAAGCGTTGAAGAAATCTGGAAGACATTCAAAAGGATATCAAGAGTTTTCAATTGTTATGTATTCTTACAATTTTCAATTAAGGTGTAACTGAGAATGGACCACAAACAACTTTCGATCTTTTCTGTAAATAGTCGGATAGATGGTTTTGCTCTCCGAAGAGATATGGATGTAGGATTGATATATGTGCTAACCTACTAATCTCACCCAAAACCTCTCATATAAATCCCAATTGACTTCATTATCTTCCTGTTGTCTATCCAACCACAGATTGCTTATCCAACGTTCAACAATCTCATTTTCAGGCATATTTCACTTCATCTCATTATTGCTAATGACAGCCACCTAAATTAGATAACTCTTGAAGATCCTTCCATCAGCATTTCATATTTTGCGCTACCAACAACCACATTAACTAGAAAAGGAACCGCTCCAAGACAAAAAAAATAGGAATGGAAAAACAACCCACAAGAAGTAGTCCTTGTAGTCCTTGCTTATGCTGACCTGTGCGACATTTCCACATCCTGACATAGCTCAAACACGAAAACAGGACAACACGGCAAAGCATAACAAAACACCAGGAGGATAGGCAGTGTCGTCTCTTTTCTTATTTTCCTATTTTCTTATAACCCAAGCAAAAGGACGAGGCGAAGCGCAGTCTGCAAATGGGCACACAAACCGTCGCATCCTGTCGTTGTCATCTCGCCTTAGCAAGAGACAAACGCAAAGCAAGGGGGTGGTGGTAAACGTACTGCAGAACGGTAGGTCGTCTTCCTCAAATACATCCTAGATTCCCGCTGAGTCACCGACTCGAAGTACAGGACGTAAAAGGACGCGCAATGGCGACAACGCTACGGCGACAGTTCTACAAGATGAGGATATAAATGAAAGTCGTTGGCAATTTCAACCCTCGCCTGTTTTGATGTTTGCTCGTTTGGCTGCACTCATCTGACTTGTGTGAGTGGATGTAGGTCCTGCAGCCTGGAAGGAGGGTGGTGATTTTTGTGTAATGTATTTGCAAGATGTCTCTCCTGGTGGTAATATGTCAGCTGATAACAACATGGGTGGGGCCTAATGTTTACCCTTGCGGCGAGAATTCTGCTGATGATGATGTTGTTGCCGCGGCATATGAGTGTGGTGTGGTAGGAGACATTGCCGGAAGGATAACACTGGAAAGGATGAGACGCGATGTGTTTTGCAGGCGTCTCTGTTTGTCAGACGATTACTTACTGGACAACAATGATAAGAGCGAGATTTGTCTGCTAGCCCCGATGTTGACTTATCAGAAGCGATAAACACATTGGAAGTGTTAATAATCATCAAGGATAGTATTATCTTTCTATTAAGGATACCTCCTAGAAGGCACAACTCATATGCTAGATGTCAATTTTACTGATTTTTGCAAGAGTGAGTATACAATTTTTAAAAAAAAGGAAAAAAAAGGACGACCGGAAGTGGTGTAAGCCGACCAGCTCTATATACACAGTCGTGTGAATAAGCAATATTACAAGCTATTACCACTGTCTTACAGGATAGACTGACACTTATAGTTAATAAAAAAGGCGAGAAAAACAGGATGACGATGTCACTAGGTAACTCGCTTTGAGGATATGAGTTTCACTTCCAAGATGGAAGTGTCTTACTTTTGAAAATTGTTGGCATCACTAATTTTTCTTTCATTAATTGGTGATCATTTTCAAAAAAGGATACTACCTTCACTCCTGATTAGAACCTATTAGAACCTATCTATCGTTGTCATTTTTTAAACAAGGTAGTTGTAAAATGTCAAGGAGGCTTAGTCAAAGTCAAAATCGACATAGGAATGCCTTATAAAATCCAGCATTCCAAAAGCTTGATTGGTGACATTAAGGCAGCGGCTGTCAATACTGAACTTAACGTCAAAGGTTATACCAAGGTCTTGGCTGGAGCTCTGAAATTCTAGGAATCTCAAAGAATAGGAAGAGGAACTGGATGAGAATAAACAACTAGCATTTGCTGACATTTACTGCTAGCTTACTGTCTAGCCTCACGGGTGGCAGGTGGATTCACACATCGTTACTGGATGTTGGATACCAGTCGACTCAGCAGTGAATGAGTCCCTGTGTCAAATCAGGAGAGTAACACAATACGTAGCCTTCAAAAGAAGCGATAGAGTATCCGTTAAAAAACAGTAGGGAGATACGGTAATATTGAATAAGGCTAGATTGGAAGGGAGTAATATGTGAATATGTAGGAGGCAGATGACTACTAGGCTGGTAGCAGTGAACTGGCGTTTCATAGAACCGAGGTGTGGCATATCGTTCAAAGATTTTGGAACTGAGGAGAGGAGCGAAATAGCGAGTTAGTTCCCAGACGAATATGATCATAAGAAATAAGGGCCCCTTTTTACAAGGTAGGAAAGTGAAGACCTTCGACGCTTCTGTTTACAAATATTCCAAGAGAAGAGGAAAGAGGATAAGAATAATAAGAATACCATTGAGACTGGGTCAAAATTTGACGACAGTTGTAGCTTGGCGAGAGGTGGTTTTAGTGGGTAAAAATCCCGCACTCTCAAAAACGTAAGATTTCCTCTTATTTAAAAAAAAAATTTGACAAGAATCGGAGGAGTGACAGAGGAATGAATAAGAACGAAAGAAGTATAATGGATGAAAGACGTTAAAGGAGGTAGAAGGCGATAGTTGTCAGCAGTAAGATCACACCTTCGACAATAGCCTTTCGGAAGTTAATATAGGCTTTCTCACAAAATGAATTTAGGTGCAGGATAATGCACATCAGGAACACTGTAAGGAGGAGCATGTGAGCTGGGTGGGTTGGAGAGGACAATTTAAATAACCTGTGGTCGTGTTGAACTGGAAAGCAGCAGAGGTGATTAAGGAGGAATCAGGAAAGGATTTCCAACGCAAAAGATGACGTGAGAGAGTCTTCGCAACATCATTGAAGAAAGTTGCATAATGTCATCATCGACTGACGAAAATCAGTATCGCTTTACCGATCAGTTTATTATCTTTTACGCCCCACAGATAGGTCGACCCCATAAAAAAACCGATTGGCACAAAAGCCTACCTGTATCTGTCACCGACTATATTATCAAGGAAAACCTTACTATTTATGGTTGCCCTTGACATCTAAATTGTCATAGCCATCGTTGTTAGTTCGCAGAAATGTGCTCCAGCGCTTTTCACTTCTTCTTATCAATTACGTCGAGATACTGAATTCTCTCATGGCCGTGTACAGTTTTATCCTGGCTATGCTATCATCGGCGGCTTTTAAGTTGATGAATAGATGGTGCAACTGGTGTCCATATTCCAACAGTTTTTCCATCGCTTGCCGCAGAGACAAAATCTGATCTGTTGCTGATTTGCCTGGAGTGAAGCCTCTTTGGTATGGGCCAATGATGTTCTGGGCGTATGGGGCTATCCGGCCTGGCAAGATAGAGGAGATTATATTATAGATGGTACTCAACAACGTTGCTGGACGCACTGTCGAACAGGCGCAAAGCAGACTCGGCATATTGATGCGACGGGTAAGCGGATGGATGACTACTCATGGTTTCAACCTTGCACTGGAAAAAACCGAAGTAATCATCCTGACTAAAAAGAGAATTCCGACCCTGCGTCCCATATCGTTCGGCGAGTCGATAATCGAGTCAAAATTAGCGGTAAAGTACCTCGGATTGACTCTTGACTCAAAGATGAGCTTTTTTGAGCAAATCCAAGCAGCAGCGAACAAGGCTGCGGCTGGAGTTTCGGCGTTAAGTAGGCTAATGGCAAACATTGGGGGTCCTACGTCTAGTAGGCGACGTCTCCTGATGAGCTCAACGCAGTCTGTCCTGCTCTACGGCGCAGAGTTATGGGCTGGCGCTCTTAACAAGGAGGTATATCGTAGACGCCTCGCGCAAGTACAGAGACGGGGAGCTTTACGGGTGGCGTCTGCGTACCGCACAGTCTCTGAACCGGCCGTGATGGTGATCGCGGGAGTTATCCCCGTTTCCCTTCTTGCTAGGGAGCGTCAGGCCATATACAAGCGCAAGGGAGATGAGCCAAGGGAGGTGGTTGCTCGCGAAGAACGGCAACACACTCTAGACGAGTGGCAGCTCTCTTGGCAAAATGGAACTAGAGGCAGATGGACTGCGCGGCTCATCGGCAACTTAGGTGCGTGGCTGAATCGGAAGCATGGTGAGACTGACTATTTCCTTATCCAATTTTTAAGTGGGCATGGAAGTTTTCAGTCTTACCTGCACAAGATTGGAAAGGCGCGTTCTCCGGATTGTGTGTTTTGCAATGGAGTTGTGGGCGATGCCCACCACACTTTTTTTTCTTGTGGAAGGTAGGATGGGGTTCGTCAGCAGCTCTATTTAAACACAGGGGATCTCTCTCCAGACAACATTGTGGAAGAGATGCTGAGGACTGCTGACAGGTGGAAGCGTGTTGCCCATTACGTTCGGGCCAACGACGTACCGAATCGGGAGTCAAACACTGTGTGCGTAAATGCATTCACCTACCCTACCCCCCCAAAAAAAACAACGTGATACCTCTACAAGTGCTACACTGTGTGATATCTCCTTTTTTTTGTATGAGACAGATAATGCCTGCTTGCCAATCGTCAGGCATTGAGCACAAGTTGATGAACCACTTGGTGTAATTGGTCACCTCCATATTTAACCAATTCGGCTGTAATTCCATCGGCTCCTGGCAACTTATGATTTTTAGCCGATGAATTGCACGGACTGTTTCTCCTATACTTGGTGGTGGCAGTATTTGTCCATTGTCTTCAGTTGGCGGGACCTCCAACTCGCCGATGTTCTGGTTGTTCAGTAGCTCATCAAAGTACTCAACCCATCGCTTCAATATGCCCATTTTGTGGGAAATCAGATTTCCCTCTTTGTCTCGGCAGGATGAGCATCGAGGTGTATGTGACCTCATGCTGCTGACTTGTTGGTTAAACTTGCGCGCCTGGTGCGGTTGCTCTCTGTTCTTTTCGAGTTCACAGGTCTGTTGGTTCTCCCAGGCTTCCTTCTTCCGTCTGTCAAGTTGCTTCTCCGTTCGACGGAGTTCTTTGTAGGTATCTGCGCGTGCCCGCGTTCTTTGAGAATGCAACATTACCCGGTATGCGGCATTCTCCTGTTTCGTTGCTGGCTTACATTCATCGTCAAACCAGCCGTTCCGAATTTTCTTGCGACTGGTGTCAAGTATGTTTGGGGTCGTATCAATGATAACGTTCTTCAGGTGATTGTGAAGATGATTGGTTGATGCTTCATCTCCAGAACATCTGTTGACTCCAGTTATTCCGGCATCTAATTTCCGCTTATAGGTGTTACAGAGGGCTGTGCTGTAAATGGCCGCAGTATTCCCTCTCACCGGATTGTCAGAGGAGATTGTAGCTTGGGTTGTAATTCTAGCGCGGAGCATTATGCCAAAGAGGTAGCGATCCGAGTCTATATTGGCCTCCTATATGTTCTTACATTCATCAAGGCTGAGAGGTGGCGGCGTTCAATCAGCACGTGGTCAGTTTGGTTGAAAGTGATCCCGTCTGGAGAGACCCACATATGTTTGTGGACCACTTTCCGCGTAAACCGGGAACTTCCAAAAACTACTTTGTGCGATACTGCTAAGTGAATAACCGGCAGCCCGTTATCATTGGTATCCTTATCTAAGCTATGGGAGCCGACGTATTGCTTGAATACGGGCTCCGTCCCTAATTGACTGTTGAAATCTCCAAGTATGATTTTGATATCTTACTTGGGGCAGGCTTCCAGGGTTAGCTCAACTGCCTCGTAGAAGGTATCCTTCTCCGATTCTGCAGTCTTCTCAGTAGGGTCGCGAACGTTTTTGGGGCTTATATTTCTAAACTTATCTTGCATACGTAGAGGGCATAGTCTTTCGCTTATATTTTCAAAGTTGATAACAGCAGGTTTCATTTTTTGACTGACTAAGAAACCTACTCCGAGCACATGGTTTACTAGATGGCGGCTATAATATATGGTGAAGTGACTCTTCTTCAAGAAACTGGTCCCTGTCCAATGCATTTCCTATAACACTGTTACATCAGCCCTATATTCGGACAGGGTATCGGCTAATTGCTTGGCAGCTCCATCTATGTAAAGGGAGCGTACGTTCCATGCGAAAATGCGCAAATCTTGAGTCCGTTTTTGTTGCCGGGTTCCTCGTTGTAAAGTCCATCCTGTCCGTGGGTCCTTCTGTGGCTTCGTAACGTTGGTTTTCCGTATAGGGTTGTCAGCCCTACCCAGTCCCCACCCTGGATGACCAGTTGGTACAATTTTTCTCGGTGTTAGGCTCGGGGAGACCCGTCTTCATCCTTCTCCGTCTGCAGCTTTTCGCTAAGAAAGAACTCTCAGCGATCAGCACGTGGAGGTGGAGATATTGTTTGTTAGTAGAGTTATTGGTGTTGGTTCAGCAGGCGTTTCCTAGGTTTTATGCTCCATCGCGTGTACCAATCCACGTTTCGCCCTGGGACCTATACTAACCTTTAACACTGACGTCGAAAGTTTCGGGTTAGGAGTGCTATGTCTAGTATTCGCTACACCCAGTTTGACGGCAGTGGATTCCAGGCTGGAAACCACTAGTCCGTTTGCCGCCTTACTCCGGGAGGTCCCTGTGGTTGGTTTCAGCACAGCGGTGCTTCGGCTGGCACCGAGTATACTCCGTTCGACGGTTACTGTCTCCTGGCTGGGTGCCAGCAGCTCGTCCTCCGATGATGCGCCTGGTATCCCCCCTTCTCTTTCAATCGTCGGTTTATTTATTTTTAAAATTGAGTCCATGTCTTGATCCCACGGGTAGTCCGGGAAGAATGTCCACATTGGCTAGCCCGACCACCAGGGTAAGGTCTTATTTGAAAGTGAAATTGCCCAAGGTGTTCAAAATTCGCATACTAAAGACCAAGCTCCCCATTGGGCACTCAGGGCAGAGGTGAGGCAGCGTCTGATGAGTTGCCTCTGCCCTCGACGAAGCCATCAGTCAAGATTTGTTATGTAAAGACTGCTCGAAACACTAACGGACTGCCACTATGATTTAGGAAGAACTCGCCTCCTGCTCGCCCAATCTTACAGTCGAGAGGAGTGACAAACCCGATCTTGATCCCTCTACTAGACAGGACTAGCGCTGCAGGCGAAATACATGAGATGTCATTTCAAAAATGCGCGGAAAAATGATGCATCACAAATAAATTGCTTTCGCAGCCTATTCTCTACTTAACGTCCTTCAAAAAATATCTATTTGGACATGAGTAAAAAAAGGAAAACCAAAAAATATTTCACGCTACCTAATTTGGTTCTGTTAAACTTTCCATAGCCTGTTGAGCAAACACCGTGATACCATTGCATAACCAATCGAATTTTTTTTCCATAAAAAGGATAGCATCTTATCTTTCCCTCACAGATATCTCCATCATATCTTTCACCTAAAATTCGTTCTACCAAATTTATATTATTTTGCTTGATGAAGCATGAAGGATGATTTCAACACATTGATAATACCTCGGCCCGGAACAAACCCTCTGAGGGTAACAGGATCGATAGTAATAATCATAAGGGTCTTCCCGTATTTTTTTCACGGAATTATTTCTTCAGTTTGGCAATCAGAATTCTGACTAAATTCATTGAATTTCGTTTTTCTTCTGAGAATTTTTGCAAGGAATCAGACCAAGATAATTAAATCATGTCCTGTTCGAAATGAAGCACGTGTTGAGTTTCCATTTTTTTATGCGAATGAAATATTTAATTAATGAATTATTTCAGAAACTGACTCCTGCAATGGGAACTATTTGGAAATCCTTTTGTAAATAATTGATTTTTGCATTTTTTGCTAATTCCAGGATACTTTAATCTTCCCTTTACAATTTATTCTAAATTTACAAAAAGAATCCCCGACAAGGACAACCATGTCGCAGTTCAACCCCTGAAGTGTCGTTTCAAACTAATAATTTGGCAATGTGCATCTCAAGGATAATGAAGAATCACAGATGTAATTAGATGCAATTCGCTCCAGAATAAAATCCTTTGAATTTAATCGCACATATCATCAGCAATGTTTTATTAAATATTGGAATACCCAGGGGTGATTTCTGAAACTCGGCGCCTTTTGCTCCTGCCCTTGAGTAATCAATAGGGATGAAACCTTCGACAGCTGCATTAGCACGCATTGACTCTGTTGGCAATGTTTAAGGTGGGAACGATATTAAATTGTTCCTCATATCTAAACAGTACAAACAACCCTAATATATGCAAGGAGGACATAATCCCGGTAAACAAGGATTATGTATATGTCGACATTTTTCAAGTGCTCTTCAGTAATGGCGTCAACAGCACGAAGTGCTTATGTGTACAATGCCTTGTATGGACCAAAGCGGTGACTAGCCAGAGGAAAAATAAGGGAGCGTTTGTCAATATTATATGACGGCCAATAGGGTGACATCGCCAAAGAGATAAGCACATGCCAGCCATTTTCGAAATCAAAGATTGTTCAGTGGTTAGAAATGAAGTTTTTAATTGTCTCTAGAATTATCCTTCATCTCAGCGTGAGTTGTTTAGCATATGAAAGATAGCGCTTCGAAGTTAGCATTAATTATGGTGGTAGATAGAATACTACAATCATCCTTCTATCAAATATTGGATGTACTAAAGGCAAACAATGAAGAGGTTTGAGAAGTCCTTTTTCTTTACAGGATTCGACATTCACTGCCGGACATTGGCCCTATCTCAGCAATAATGTTCTGATTCTAAAAGAGACTCCTTTTCTAATGACTTATATTGCAGTAGATCGGCACAAAAGGTCATCAACGTTGTTGAAGGAAGGAAATCAGGGAAGCTCCCGGAAGGCTAGTAAATACAGAAATGCCCCGTGGGGAAAACCAAAAAGATGAGCAGTGTCAGAATACGGACAAATCATAGTTTGCTCTAGTCGGAGGAAAAATTCATAAAGGACAAACACAATGAGAACCAGGTGACCAAGGACGAAAAAATGCCTCGTAGAAACCAAGCGTCATCCAGGCAACACAAGTGACACCCCCTCAAAATCCAAAGAGCGGTAAGCTTGAAAAAAGAGTAGAGAGGGCGCGAACGATTATTTCGGATCCCCGCAGGACTCGAAGAGGCAAAAAGGCCTCTCACCGGCAAAGGGGAGGGCAAACAAAGTTAATAAAATCGTGGAAACTGCGACGCTGACTCCAATGGACCCAAGGAAGGTAGAGCCCCAAAAAGGAACCAAGGAAATATGGACCAAGGTTGGCGGAAAGAAAAATCCGACACTTAAAAGAAGATTACGGCCCGAATCAATTATCATCTCCAAAAAAGGTGATATGACTTATGCTGACATCCTCAGGAAGGTCAAATCCGACCCTGAGCTGATGGATCTTGGAGTAAATGTCAGCCGAATCAGATGCTCCCAAACAGGAGATTTGATACTGGAGCTGAAGAAGTCTCCGGGCAAAACGGTTGAAAATCTCCTCGGCAAGGTGAAGGTTTTTAGGAGAAGAAGCACCAGTACGGGCTAGAAAGCAGCGGATTGTTATACAATGTAAGGACATTGATGAAATCATGACGAAGGGCGCCCTAAAAAAGGCAGTTCGGACCACTTGGTTTGCAAGATTCAGCAATCAGAGGACTGAGAAAGGCATACGGAGGCACGTAAACGGAAACTATAAGCTTACCAGCCGAAGCAGCGTTCAAACTGCTGATAAAGTAATAATAGGTTCGGTCGCTTGCCGACTCAGGGAGCAGGTGTCTCTCAAGCGCTGCTTTAGATATCTTATCCATGTAGTGGAAACGGGATACCGGGATGCACATGAAACTTGCAGGGATATGCATGACAGAGGGATTCGTGCCTTTATTTTTTAATTGGAAAGTTTTACAAAGGAACTAGAGCGGTGGCAGGGGGGAATTCCTTGTCTCCCTTTTTAAGTTACATATCCAAGGGGGTGGGGGCGGGGTGGTGTGTTGACAATGACCTATGTTGCAAAGACATGCTCCAAAAAAGTTAGGAGAAAGTTACGTAGATGGCATTTTTACGATAGTCTATAAAGAGAAAGTGCAGCAGACGCTGGAGGTCTAAGACACACCGCGAACGATCCGGGAAAGTTCGAACCATTCCCATTCATACGAAATGGCTCTTTTCTATGCAATGATTGTGCTCCGTACTCCTCTGTGTTGAAAGATTTATGAAAAAAAAGGGGTATATCGTCAACAATATAGTGAAGAACGGCTTGCAGAAAGGCTCGTGAGGAAATAGTTGAAATTCCAAGAAATACGGCCACTGGCATACCTCGTCAACAACTTGTAAGGGAAAAGAAGAATAGGGTCACTTACTATGCGGCTTCATCGAAGCTTTGAAAACTATGAAAGGGTTGAATATCGACATGGTGTCATGAAGTAGGATGCACCAACTCAAATCAGATCAGGATACATCAAAGACCTCAAATTAAAGCGTGTCCAGATTGCGAGCGGAGCTATATAGGACAAACGAAAAGACTGGTTTCAGTACACTGGGGAGAGAAGGACAAGCAAAAGGAAGTGTCACAAGGGACAATGTATATGTCTTTAGGGAATGCGGAAATTGTAGGAAGTTAGACGCACCGAAGCTTCGGAGAAAAGTGGCCGATGCTTGTAATATGTTGATCCTATGGCCGTAGTAGAGGCGCAAGCCCGTGGGTCCCTCAAGATTCTCTTCTCGTTCATAAACACCGGTAGTAAGCAGAATTCCTGGAATATCTCTCTAGGTTTGCTACTAAGCAACATTTAAATAGAGGAGGTGTTGAGGTTATTCTGAACACTAAGCTGTTCCATAGCCACAGCAACATTACCTTCTCTTGAAGCCTGGGAAAGCTCTTTTTCAACGCAGACATCTCAAAGACCTTCTTTGCAGCTAGTCGCGCACTCTCCTACAGGTCATTGAGGGAGGAGCAGGACTGTCTGAGCCAATCGTTCAGCTAAGTTTAGCCGCAACATTTTACAATACACGGGTTCCGATAATCAGAAAGCTTCAGGACAATGTAGGTAATCATTAAGGAAGAGTCTTTGGTGGTACATACCATTCTATTATTGCTTTGCCCTCAAATTTAGTTTGAGAGTTCATACTGATGTCGCAACCATTAATGTGAACATCATCGGTTCACGGTTACTTTTGGCAGGTTTGTAAGCGTACAGTTCCTCTTCCGTGGAGGGAGGGAGGGTGCTATCCAACGTGTCACCTTGTTTTGAACAAATCCAGAATATTCAGTCAATACTGCTGAAATTCTCATTGAAGTTAAAGAAAGCGCCGCCTGATGAGGCTAGTTTTTGCCCACGGATAAGCACCTGTCATCGGACAGAAAACAGCCTCTGGGCAAACCGTTTTCCGGCAAACCACCACAAGGCAAAACACAATCCTCGCGTTGCTCCAATGTTAAAGGGAAAGGATCGTCTGGGGCAACTGCAGCTAAGGGCAAACCAAAGTGACAGCGCTCTTCTGACGATCCCAACTTTTTGGCTCAAATAGCTGGATCAGCAACGACCAAGTTTTCATTTGCAGGCAAGGCTATCGAAGGGGTCTTGTAATGACGACACCAATCCATCCGGCTACGATACCGAGCAGTGCGAATAGCTTAGGAGGAAACGCTACCTAGATGTAAGGATTGCATTTCCCCAAGGGAATAAGCTTCGCTTTAAGTCGATAGGTGTACACCGTAAAATTTTTCAAGCAAACTTTACCGACGAAAGCACTGGGAAAAAAGAAAAGGAACGTAATGGCACTGAGGTCCTGGAACAACTTGATGTCCAGAAAATCTCAACATGTCCGCTAGGCTTCTGGCTCCACTCCGGAGGACTACCATATTACAAGTGCCGGCTCTTAAAGTCATCGAAGGAGATGGCCCACGCCATCTTCATTTGAATCGTCGATGAGGTTCCATATCACTAAAAGAAATATCCAGCATTGTAAAGCGGCAACTGCACTTATCAGCAATCAGATCAATAGCTGCAGGATATGTATATACATCATACAAGAACCATCGCGAGGACATAAGGAGCTCAAACTGCCGACTTGCTAACTTGTTGTATGCCTATGGAAGTGATAGACCCCGCTTTGCATGGTGGTTTCAAAGATTCTAGGCTGTCTTGGCTAACGATCTATATGATGTAAAACTGACCATAAAAATTCAGCAGGGAGATAAAGAGGGTCTATGGTGCTCTGCTTATTTCCGTTGTTACATAGAAGAGGAGTTCGCCCTTCAGTGCTAACCAATATGCCAGAAGTAAAGGCATGGGGATAACAGCAGGATGTGATGTTAGCGCCCATCATATATGGTGGGGAAATACCGACATCAACGCGAAAAGATAGAGACTACTGAATTATCTGCTAGGAATCGAACTGCAGATCTTCAATTTGGGTAATGAACTCATTTTCTTCAACGTGGTGAGGCAAGAGTTCATCGACATCGCGGTTGCATTCCCTGAAATTGCGACCCTTGTTGGAGAGTAGAGAGTATTAAAAAATATTACGCTCTCGGATTACAGGCGAATTGACTACGAAATGGGCACGAATCCACCTCCAATCACTCTATTTCGGAATCCAAGTAAGACAAATTGAGTGACCTAAAAACAGAACTGAGCCCCGGGTTAGGATCCCTGGGAGACGTATAAAATCTATTGCTATTGAGAAAATAATTGAGATGATCACAACAAGCATGAGCGAAACTATCGACGAGGGCTGTCTATTGAAGATGCCAAAGAAAATTAAAACCAAATAGTGGAACTTGGATTTGGTAATCAGAGGAGAAGGACAAGGGTGTTCCTCAACGCAGCTCAAAAATCTTATCCAACGTTGGGTGGAATTGGTACAAAGAGGCTCAAAAAGTTCTAAAGAAGATGATAAGGTTGGCTAAACAGTCATCATGGAGACGCTTTTGCGAAGAAACCAACTCTCTTGAGGCAACCTCAAAGCTGGCACGGATCCTTGTCAACCAACATAACCAGCAGCTGGGTTATCTACATTTACAGAAGGGGAGGTACACAGAAAACGATGAAGAAGGGGAAACCATTTGCTTGAAGTGAAGTTCCCCGGTGGCATCAAATCTTAACTCAGGGTCGGCAGGTGCATATACCTGCGAATCCGGATGGCAGTATTCCTGCTCTAGTTGTAAAGGGAATGGATGCTCTGGGTCTACATATTCGGAATATATACCGTGCTTGCTTAACACGCGATTATATTTCAATTAACAGGCCGAAAAAACCAGGGAAATGCACCTATACGGACAAAAAAAGCTTCCGACCGGTCAGTCTAACTTTTTTTTGTTAAAAGGACTGGAAAGACTAGTAAATTGGGTCATAAGAAAGGCCTACACCCCTAGGTGTCAATTTCACTGTAGGCAACATTCCAACTAGAAAGGCAAAACCACACGTCTGTTATGGCTCCTGGCTATGGACACCTTGGAATGGATTCTGGAGGGCACAAAAGTCTTCGCACTAGCATTTAAGGACGATCTATCCGTAATATGGTAGTTATCGGTAATTTTGCGAGGAAGAGTATGTGACAGCTTGCATGTAATGTACAGTTGGTGCCTTCGCTACGGACTCATGGTGAACGTTAGGAATACTCGACTAGTGGACAAGGAACGTCAGATGGGACAGCTTTAGGCTATCTACCTTAGTACAAATCCAGATGGTACAACCATTCAAGTATTTAGGAGTACATCTTGACTCCAAGTTAACGCGGAAACCCCATATCCAGAAACATTATCAGAAATCCTGTAGATTGCTCTGTTGCTTCAGGACTGCGGTTGGTAAGACCTGTGGACTTTCACCAAAACGGATTCCATGGAGGTATATATTCATAATAAAACTCATGCACCGTCTGTTGGCCAAGATTGAACTTTACTAATACTAATTCAGGGACCCGGTTGTCTAAGTGTTATTGGCGCGGTAGGTAGTACCCCGCCCGCGGCACTTGAAACTATCATCAATCTGTCCCTTATTCATTTGGATCTGAAATGAAAGCAGCTAACGACGCATATAGGCTTGACACATCGCCTAGTGGTCATGTGTCCAGGTGGAAATTCCTTCTCAAACATCAGGTAGCTCTGATGTCCGCCGATCATATGGTTTCCAGATTTGTCTTCGAAGAGGCATAGTCCGTCGAAATCACAAAAGGGGGCGATAAATGGCTACGAGTCTTTTGGAATTACAGACCTGATAATTTTCACCGTCAGGTCAGTCATGGAGGGCGGATCGGGCGCAGGAGTGCTCTGGGGAAATTCGGTTATGGAATTGGTCCGAAATCGTGAGATCGCACCATTGAAATTTGTTCCGATAGCCATAATGGTGGGGTCAGAACTAGCCTTTGGCATCCGGCCATCCACTGTCAAGTCCACTCTGAAGATGGAGAATGCAAGGATTCAGGCCGGTGAATGGAGAAATTAGAACTTCTGCAGAAGGCAAAAATCTTTGTGAAGGAATCCGGGGCTACTAGGGGGCATTTTTGTTGACCCTTAAGAAGTGGGACATGAAAATCCTAGTAGGGCCTTAGACTACCACTTGGAAAAAAATTGGAATGGTGGTCTCGACCAAATGCAGTCAATGTGAGGAGGACGAAGAGACGGCCCTGCACTTCGTGTGCAGCTGCCTGGCGTCATCTCATCTCAGACGAAGATACCTTGTTTAGGTTGCCTTCAATGAAGAGTAGGCGCATTCTCTGTCTCTGGAGAATGGTCTCAGATTCGCGAAAGCCTGTGAACGCCCTTGGCTAGAGGTCGTTGAATAGGCGATCTCCGGGGATACATAGTACAATGAGCTTAATAAAGGCCTGAGTGCTTAGAGCTATGGCTCCCGTCACTAAACTGAACTAAGGTAAATTTGCAGAAATTTCAAAAGAGTTTCGGGAGAACTTAAAATCCGCTGCTAATGACGAAAATGACCATACCTTGGGAGAGCGGGTTTGATGCTGGCACTCCATATTTTTGGCAGAAAGCTTTGAACTTGCTTCTTAGTTTTAGGTATTTCGTTCCGAAGGTTTCTAAGGGATTCTGTCATTTATCTTAAATTTTATATTCCTCTTTGTCAGCTCCTTATTTTGTATTACTAAAACGTTGACCCTAATGGAACCTCTTAGTCATTGGCCTCCAGATTTTTTTTGGTATTTAGTCCTATTTGAAGTCAAGTCCTTCTTGGTGGTGCAAAATATTTTGGTTGGTCAAGATTTTGCGTCACCAGAAATTGAGATACTTTCTAGGCTAGGTTGTTGATGAGGCTCCTTTTGACAGGCATTTCCATGCGTAAGTGCAATATTTTGTTAAGGATCGCGGGATCTATTCATCGAGAATTTGTTTCTACCAATCCGTATACTCCACTTAGCTCACTTCTTCCATACTTGCACCACTGAAATCCAACAAAAAGTTGCTGCCAAAATGAATTTATTATTCATCATTTTGCCGTTCATCCTTTCAAGCGACACTCAGCATTCGTTTCACTAATGACCAATTATCCTAAAATGCTTCTGGATGGATTTTCGTCGCAATAGTACGTAGTAAGTTTGCCTGGGACACTTTTGAAATAGTTCATGCAAGTAAGTTTCCTCCAAGTTTAGTTTGTCCCTGATAAAGGCTGTTACTGGTGCAGCTGCTGACTGGACATTTTCCCTCTATCAGGAACCTGAAAAGGATTAACGACTACGACGAATTACCAGGCATTATTCGCTCCACTGAAGTTGAAGGAGAGGTCAAGAAGTCTAAAAATGATGACAGGAAAGTTCCATGGCGCTTTTCTGAATAGCAAAACTATGTAAATATTGGTGCAGCTGGAGCGGCACAAGGATGCAAGTGGCATTGGAAGGACAACTTTACTCTTGAAATTGCTTTGATTATATGATATTCGAAGTGTTTTGCGTCGTTAAAATGTTTTCAATTCAGGGAAATTCACCAACAAATGCACCACCATCTCCAGCGGACAAGGGGTAAATAGGAATAATTCATGAAATCCAAAGAAGTTTTGCCATCCCAATGTTATCCTTGCTGTTGCCGTGAAAAATGCTTTTCGACTCCTTCGAGTCCTCCCCCGATATCAGTCCTTCCTGTTCACATGTTTCCTGTTAATTACAACTTAAACAAAGCCACACATAAACCATTAAAAGTTTGCGTTGCCATTGCCGAGTTGCGGTGGTGGTTGCTGGTCCGTTTCGACTCTGAGTATTTGCGTTGTGGAAACGCTTTCGTCCTTTTTTGGACAATTAAATAAGTCAACAACAAGGCAAACGTTCAGCGCTAAAAGCTACAAAATTAAGAAGTTCTTTTTTCACGAATCCCATTGCCTTTTTGGACGAGAGGCAGGACGATTTCGGATAGTGTATTTCGGGGATGAAAAACAAAAGCGAGTATCATCTATAAGGGTGGATACGACTTTACTTGGCAAATCGGCAGAAAGGTTCTGTTAAGGAAACGAGCAGTCAGAGGTGCGGAAGAATTCAAACAAAGACGTCTGAATTGGCAAAATGGATAAGGACCAGATGGCGAGGGGTGTCAAGGAGAGCCGAATTCCCTCCTTGAAAAACTTGCATAAAATATTGGCTGAATGTTCGTTTTTGTTTCCCGTTGGGCCTCGTGCTGCCAGGTTTTTCGCTCGTTATTGCAGCTTCCAGTCGTTTCTTCTAGAATGAATGTCTACGGACAAGTATCTTCTGAACTTTCTGTTTTCTTTAGAAGAATGTTTTGGGTATTATCCGTGCTCCCATTGTAGCGCTATTGGTGACGGTTGCTGGCACTTTTTATTTTCATTTCGTCAATCCTAAATACCAATGTCGACATTTTCCTGAACTTTTGTGATATCGAACGTGGAGGTATTTGTTCGAGTTTCGGTTTTATAGGTTCTCGAGAAGGAATCAAATATTGTCTTCCCGGCTTTTATTGGGAATTGAGCCATGTCAGCAAGAAAGTTTATAGGAACGAAGATTTTCAGGATGAGTTCGGCTCGTGGATGATCATAGATGATGATGCTGATGGAAGCATGATGAACGAAAACAGAAATTTTATTTATTTTCGGGACTTGTGCTATGGATTCTACGAGTCCTGCTGGGTGTTTTTTGAGATATTTTCTGAGCAGATATAGACTGAATGATAGCTATTCATTTTGTGAGTTGAATTTGGAATTGTTCCAAAAGGTAAGTTTTATGGGGAATGGAGTAAGGCTTTCTAGAACGTCCTGGCGTTGACTTTTGTCTACCAGAAGATTCGGATCTGTTAAATGCAGGTAGATGGTCACCCTTGTCTCATGGCTACCAGCTCTGGATACCATGGCTGTCTCAGCTCTCAGCCGCACCTAAGAGCTCGGCGCCCGGGTTGAACAGTGCCGTTTCACGCTTGGGTACAACCACGCGCAGGGCCAACTGCAAATAATCGGGCCTGGAAAGAATTCTCATGGGACATATGCTCTTAAAGAGCCATCCTGGTTCCCATGATACCGGATAACATCAAGTTGAGGCTTCGTGGCAAAAGGCACTTCAGATCAGGCCTTTAGAGACTCAGGTCTGATTGCCCTTCTCGAGGACGTGGGGAAGGCACCCCCGATGGGTTCACTAGAATCAGCTCGGTGCCGAGAACTGCAACTAAACCTTTCTACCAGTCAATTACCGCTCTACTTAATCAAACGTAGCACGTCACTAGACAACCCTTACGTAAAACCTACGAGACTGGTGACGGTCTACCGCAGCCACTATGGTCATTCACCCATCATACTGCAGATAAAGCAGGGTCGATGAAGTCCCTACTTCATTTGAAAAAAGATACCGTTCATCATGGATACGCTGGGCAGACACAGAGACCATGAAACCAGTCCTCAGAATCTTTCCCACGCAGGACATAATTACTGGAGGCAACGTTCTGGGAGAAGAGAAACTCATTCAAGGTACTATGCCCCGTCAGGAGGAAGCCCATCTCAATCCCAAAGTCCAAGACAGAACTTCTTCTGACAGACAGGCGCTTTTAACGTTCTCGTATGTGACTCGACTTGATCAGCCCTAACTAAATCAATTTGCAGCAAAGGTACCCCCTCCTGATCCTTTAGACTATGGCACGGCGGACTACCTCCAGATCAAGATGAGGAACACCCAACAAAAACTGCATGGCTTCGGTCGAAACCGTGCGACACACAGGACCGCACACTAACAATACTAATCGGTGACAAACGTAGAGCAGTCGCCTGCCTTGCACTTCCATCGCAAACTTGTGCAACACTTATATGAATCTAGCAGCTTTCTGCTTAGACCCCATACATACCTGAGCTCAATCAGGTGCGGTCCAAGCGCATACGTTCCGCGATTGTGACTCCTAAGTATGTCACTTTCTGCTGTTTCCCTCAACAAGAATGAGGAGATCATCCGCAACGCATTCAATTAAGCTTACCCAGTAGTTCATCCATCATCAGGTTTCATATAAATGGATCTGGGGGCAGTCACGCTCCACATTGGTTTACACATGCTCACTGACACGAACGCTTTCCAACCGTGGAAGTAGTTCTTCAACAGAGTTGATTCCTGGCAGCCCACGAAGTTTCGACAAAACAGATGACCAACTCAGGTAATCAAGAGCGCCTTTCAAATCTACGAAGATTCCAAGAACGTACATATCTACTAACCCAACGGTCAACAAAGTTTTTCACATGCACTAAGGCGTCGTCGGTAAACCTGCCAGTTCGAAGGGAATACTGCCTATCCGACGCCAGATGGGATGTTTTCAGCCTGAGTTGCTTGACCATAATCGTCCCCAACACCCTGCCAAGACTCGGGAGAAGAGATACGGCTCTGTACTACCCAGGATTACTCTTATCCTTCTCAACTGACTTTAGCAGCATAAACACCGTGGCAGTCTTCTAGAATGCAGGGAAATGACCATCCCATAAATAACCCTCAAACGGACACTGGACACGAAATGGGATGGCCTGCCAGGTAGCTTTCCACATTTCACTAGTCATCCCATCCCGACCAAGAGAGTTTCGAGACCTGAGCCTCGCTTTGTTCTCCTGGATTTCATAACACCTCAGGGCAGGAATGTCTTTTTCCGTTTCAGCGCGACCGTCCGAAAGCTTGGATCTCGATGTTATATCAACATAAGTTCTCCGTTCACTTTGATGTGGGAATGTCGCAATTTCGTCTCCCTTTTCATATCCGATAGACCCTTCCTCAAGGGTTATGACTATGATCGCCGATAAAACGCACAAACAAACTCTTTATACGACGAATGGGAGGGCCTAAATTGGTCAACATCAACAAGAGGATTGATAACACTTTGACGACCCGTCCTAAAGCGACGGATTTCTCTCTGCTTATTGTGGAGAACATTCGCTCACCATGTCACATGCTTTCGAGCTCTCCGTGCATCCTTCGTCAGCATGTCGTCATTGACAATAGACATCCATTCGTTCAACGATGCCACTTTTTCATTCGTAGACAAAAGCGCATACTCAGAGAGGAGAGAGCGGCCGTCTAGCTCCCTCATCTAAGCAACATATTTCAACCACGTCTATTCTAACGAGTCCACGTAAGTGGGGATCAACATTAACATTTACACCTCTATTGACCAGCACCACCTAATTAGGAGTGTGGTCACTCATGTTGCATTCATCCAACAAATTTCATGACTGGACAAAATTCACTGACGCCCCTGGGATTCTCGAACGTATAAACATTTGGCCGGACATTCAGGGAGAACAAATCGTGCTTAAAAAATCAGCTACATATAGCACCGTGGTAAGATATGTTCTGGGCAATCTTACTGTGCCTCATAGGAGAGACCGCTTTGCGTCCATGCCCAAGATGAATGGTGTTCCTTGAAGACGCGGAAGTACCTCATTCAGGAAGGGGATGTATTGTTCCACGACGCCTGTGGATCATGTTTGCACAAAATCACCGTTACAGAGGCCCTACTTTTTAGTGAGACCCTCAATACACAAGCAGTCTAGATGACAGTGGCTGCTTTGGCCGACCTCATTCCAGTGAGCACCCGCATGTCTGTCGGCAAGCCTTTGACGCAGCCATTGATTACCCAGCAGTGTTAGTGCCATGGGACTTAGTGATGCGCATTAACCCTAGCCACCTTTGCGGTTTAGATAGGGGACAACATCGACTGTAGCATATGCCCTACCGGAAGTCTCCGGAGCACACTATACAAAGAACGAGCGCAGACATCGCCCTTAGCACGGCAGTCAGCCACACGATGATCAAACCCAAGATACCTCAAACAAACAAGAAGTAGGTCATGCGATCATTTGACGTACACCCTTTTGGTGGTCTGCTTTACGGAGGTACATTACTGCAGCTTCCACTGACTCATCGTTGGCCACATATTGTTGGAGGGCAGAGTTTGCTTTGGAGCCTGTTCTGATCATGCTTCAGGTTAAGGTCGCATAATTCGGCAAGTCGTCACATGACCTGAATGATACACTAATGATGAAAACTTCCATGTCAGATTCGTAGATGGTCTACTCAAGTAAATCCTGGGCGATTAACTTCATTTTTTCATTGCTTGGTTCCCTCATGCTCACGAAGCTTCGTCACCTGTAGGAAAGGATGCCAGTACATCATTGTTAGGGTTTTTATAGGGTGGTTATAATAATATAGCCATTTGCACCTCCGATCCGTGGGTGGTCTGCGAGAGCAGGTTTTGAGTGACCCTATAGTGATTGAGGTTGATTTGGATTAACCCCATTTTCCCACTGTATTTAGCGTCTTCTTGAACTCAGGTCACTTGCCGCTTCCGGCAATCTACCCGCGATGAGGATTAGCTTTCACCGCTCCTAGTATGTCTACGTAGAATAAACTACCTGTACTCGAAATGATGATCGCCCGGGATCTCCTTCTTCTCTTTAGTTTTTTTTTTGGCCCAACCTGGACATTGGCTCCCTTGACCGCGCTAGTGTTTTAGGTACTACTTTCCTGCCTTAAGTCCTTTCCTCAAAGTGGGCTAATTTACTGGTTTCCTGGATGTTCGACTTCCATTTTCCTAGCCCTCTATTTTCCCTGCCCATCCACGAGTATACAGTTGAGTGTCCCTTGCCTTGACTGTCTTACCGTCGAAGGAGTAATTTTAGTGTTTTCCTTTAATTCTTTTGCATCATCCCTTCATTTGTTGTACAGAACTCTGATGACTCTCACTAAATGCTTGATTGCTTGGTGCAAGTTGTGCTTATCTTTGATAAATTTTTGCTCCAAGGAAAATAGGAAATGACTCTTCCAGGTTGGACCTCTGTTCCACAGCCTATTTGCCCTGAGTGGTTTCCATTTTTCTTTCCGGTCATTTTGGGATGTTAACGAGGCTTCTATGGTCGTGATATTTTAGCGCCTTTGATATTGGAAGAGATCTCATAATCGATGAGGTTCTCTGAAACGGATCCTGCTCTCCCTTAACCCATTACGCTCGTATGTGATTGAGGCCACTACAGTTTGTGACCCCCGCCGTTCTCTCCTGGGCGCATCCTCCTGCGCTTTTATTATGGGTGTTCTAGGGAGTGACATCATCATCATCCACGCCTCAACAACCAGTATCCGGTCTAGACCTGCCTTAATAAGGAACTCCAGACATCCTGGTTTTGCGCCGAGGTCCACCAATTCGTTATCCCTAAAAGTTGTCTGGCGTCCTGACCTACGCCATCGCTCTGGCTCAGACAGGGTCTGCCTAAGCTACTTGTAGCATTAGATGCCACGGTGGTCAAGTTGTTCATCAGCCAGGCACTGCAGCGATATTGACGATCGGAAGTCTGCTTGCCCACTCCCAAAAGCCGTCGGTACTGGGATTTTGAGTCCCTGCGTAAGTTTACACCTTTTCTCTGCGGCCCTATTTGTTCAGTATTCTGGGCGTCCTTCACATATCGATTTTTGCTTACGGGTGGGCGTTTTCCTCCCACCTACCCGACCAGCACATGCACACCTCCGTATGCGTACAAGGATCTACCGAACATCCCCTTAACCGCACGAAGGGACACCTCTGAACGGAGATCAGACAACTCCTCATAGGAGGATACAAAATTTAGTGGCATCTTTTGCGTGCAGTGAGTAACACCGTTGGGTCTACGGGAGGGTGTGTTTTATTTTTTCACCGAATATAGTCACGAGGGGTATAAAATGTAGTAGTATTTTCCAAAGCTGGTCTTATTTTGCACATTTGACACCTCGTCTTTTCTGAGGTATAGAAGCCTCCGCTCGGAGATGATACGATAGGCGGACACAATTCGCAGAGTCCCTTGTGTTTGTAATTGTGCTAGTTCCCTACGGTACATTTTCTTACTGAGGGGATCGACCCATACTTCGAAACCGGACTGAACCGCGCTCATCAGTAAGCGATGCCTGCCAGATAATGGACCATCGACATTGGATTCTTGCAAGACGCAAATATTCTGGCCAGAGTCTTGTCTGCGGTGTTGCGAATCTGCTCGAAGAAGTTCATCTTCGTATCTATCATGATCCCATTGTATTTCGTGCTCAGCCATTCAGTTCTACCGTGCGTGCGGTAACCAGTGCGACAATACCATATGAGTCGTAGAAGACTGTCGAATCAAGAGCGAGTAGCCCTCGATGTCACCTTCATTCGACGCTGTCCTTCCCGAGTGTCGTAGAGTAGGACAAGGTCCTTCAAGTAGACTCTCAACATTCACAATAGGTAGCCTGGAGTATGGAAACGATTTTGCAGTGTCTCGAGCATGCTACACGACCTTGCAGAACTCACCGACAATGGCGACTGTGTGCCTTAGCCAGTTTTATCGCTTGAACCACCTCCTCAATGGCATCAATTGTGGATCGTCCCCTCTGAAATTTGGTGGGTAGTCTCCCGCAGCACGTATTGCGTCGTGGCTTGATGAGCTTCTCAAGTAGCGTTGTGTACAACGTACTGAGCGAACGGTATGCTGACTGCGCTTCTGGGTCGCCTTTGCTTCTGCTTTTCAGCAACCTTCCAGCGGGAGGAAAAACACCCGCTGTCAAACATATGTTGAATAAGTTGAGTAACAAGTTCGGCTTGTATTTACATATAAGTTTCAACACCTCACTGGGAATACCATCTGTTCCTGGTGCTTTTTTGTCATTCGTGGACAGGATTGCGCCCTCTAGTTCCTTTGCAGGGAAGAGTGGGTATTATTCAGTGCTTACTCCTCCATCGACAGCGTCAGTTCTGATGGGGTGGACAGGAAAAAGTGTCTGCACGATTTCTTCCATTTTCGCTGCTTACATAGATGCATAGGGTGATCAATGGGCACCGAGTTTTTCGGTAACCAGCTTATATCCGAGGTGCCACGTCGTTGATTAGTTGCAGCCAGCAGCGTCCCTTCTGCCTGTTCCTTTTCCCCGCTCTTATACTCTGCGCAACTAGCGTCACCTAGTCTTGGCTTCTTGCACGCTGAGCAATCTGCCGAAGTCAGAGGCAGTTCCTTCGTTGGTTTCGAATTTCAGCCCTCCACCGCACACGGGTAATTTCCCGGGACGCAATTTCTTTTCGGGAGCTGATGCATTACAAGATGCTCTGATAAGGTTGATTGTTGAATCAACTACCGATTCAGCGATTCTTTTGTCTGCGCCTGGGTCTTTTCGCTGATTTGTGAGCTTCGGAAAATTTTGCAGAGTCGATTTCCCCGGCATTACACCCGATGGGTATTTTGGGGAACAGCGGTTTGTCACTTCGAAGGAAATGTACTGATGATCACTGGCCGTGAAGTCGTCCAGTACCTCCATCGTTGGACTACTGACACTAAGAACTTCGTAGCAAAAATTACGTCAAAGATAGTGCCCTCGCTACCAGGGCGTCGGAATGTCGGTGTGCAACCGATATTTGGAACAATAAGTCCTGTCCTGGCAGCCATCTCTAAAATCTGTATACCTCGAGAATCTGGTTGAAGGATACTTTATTCGAGGGCACTGGCATTAAAGTCTCCACCGACTTGAATTCTCCCTTCCATATTTCTAATCTCGTGCTTCAAGGTGGCGAGCCTATTTTGAAAAGCTTAGATTCGTTCGATGTGAAGTAAACGCTGAAAAATGTCACTTCCGCACAACGAACCCAAACGAAGCCATTTTCTAGACCATGGGCCCGCACTCGCAGGTTAATCGTATTTCTCACCCAGATAGCGGTAGTGCCAGATATATCGGTATACCACAATGGTGAACTCCTATTTGAATACTGTTCGCTGAGAAGCAGCAAGTTAGCTCTTCTTTCATCTACCATCTGCCCATCAGGTCGTGAGCAGTTGCCCGTCTATGCATGTTTGCTTGCATAATGAGGGTCATGGTGTTTGACTTTTCACTTTTTGTAACTCTTTTTTGAAGACCTTGTAACGTCCAGAACCGGGGACATGGGTCCCATCTTCTTTTTGCAGACCGCAGTCCTTGCAAAGGACACAGCAGCTTGTGAACGACAAGTCTTTGCTTTGTGTCTGGGCTCGCCATATTTGTAATATAAAATACTTCTGCCCTACCCCTTGGAAACTCCTGCTATTACAGCACTTAAAACAGAGCGTTGGAACTGCCCTTCGCTTTATTCTGCTAATTATCCACCCGATCTTTTTTCCCTCCGATGGAGGGCTCGCTGTCTTCTCGGGGAGAGTGGCAATGACCAATTTTTGTCCTCTGGAGTTAACAGACATAACTCTTACCTTAAGGTTACTCACATTCAGGTAATCTCTTTTTATCGTCTCATCCATTTCTTCCGTATTAGTGAGGCAATCTAGATCTCTTATTTGAAGGGTGCATATGGGTTCTAGGCTGGAGAGCACTGGTATGGTACCTAGAATGTTCTACACTGTCTCGCAGAATGTACTTTTCCTATCGGTTTTCGACCCAAGCTCAACAAGTATATCGCCGGTTTGATTCCGTCGAATAGGTTTGACTTCTACCCCAGCGTCTTCTGGTTTGAGGTTGTTCCAGACTTTTTGAAGAACTTCCGCGAAAGATCTTCCTCCGTTCGGCTTGATGAGAATGGCCTCTGATTCTTCTTTCTTCTTTGGGGCTGATGTTGCCGTCGTAGTAGACATTGACTTTGCTACCGGGGAAACCACTGCTGTCGCTATTCAATCTAGGTTATTGTCGCTAAGTTTTCCCCTTTTTTGACGATGCTTGGTCCACTTGGGTACCAGCTCGCGGAATTTTTCTTGCTTCGTCCTCTTCGGTTGAGCCACGCTGTTTTCTCCTCGCCTCCTTTTATTGATTATTTGTTCCTCTCCTTGGCGGACTAGGGGCACTGCGTTATGTGCAACTAGGGGTTGAACTGCCGATGTGTTTTTTCCTCAGGTCCTCTTCGGCTGTCATCTAGGAGTTTCGCTGGTGTGCAATAAAGTCCAGCAGATCTTTCATCTCCTTTGATGCATTTTTGACATCCATAGAGATGTTTCGCTGGACGGTGGTAGCAGCGTTCATTTTCTGTAGGACCACCCCGCACTTCTTGAGTAGTCTCTTTTCCTCTACTCTTGTGTTTCGGAAGAGGTCCATCCAATCCGGAGAGATGACTTGCATTTCCGTCTGGTTGGGGAGTTTGCCACCCTTTTTTCCCGACAAAAGAGTGTTACGCAGTTAAGAGTTTAATATCTTTCTCCGGGCCCCTTTTCCGTCTCTCCATTTTGGCCAGCAGTACCATTAGCCTCTAGGATGTCACTCCCTTTTTCATTTCCGGTCACTTTCACCGTTGGGACAGTGGGCTTTTCTGCTTTTTCCGTAGATGACCGTCTTAACTTCGCGCTTATTGCAAAGGCATTTATAGTGAAGCTTCCCCTTTTTGCCAGTAGCGGTGAGCGTTGTGTATTGTTGGTGTTTGCTTTTGAAAATTTCGGCTATAGGCAGTTGGGTCATCATCTTTGTTGTTGCTGTTGTTGTTATTGGTGTTACTGTCATTTTAATTTGGCACCCAGGTGCAAATCGCTATCTCTGCTAGAACGTTCAGTCGACTTAAATGATCGCCGTGTTTGTTATTCGGGAGGTCACGCTTAGTTGACACAAATCTTTATGGAAGTTTGTGTTGAGAGCCGGGATCTGGCGCTAGTCAGGAGTCCATCTCAACTAAGTCTGCACTGCCAACTTAATGCTGTCATAGCTTTAAACTTGCAGCCCTGGTATGGTTTGGTGGGAATAGTGCTATTACTAACAAAGTTATAACATGCGCAATGCTTTCCTTCCACCATACAAATAGCGTCCGGAGATGCACCTCTTGTATGCAGTCTTCTTGGAAGTGGTAAACGCAAGTGGAACAGCTCTGAAATTAAAGGTTCTCCCCCAGAAATACACAAAACCTTTGACATTAGAAGCGCTGAGCTTTTTTATTCAACCTGCTGCTCTTGTGGTGTTTGAAGCCATTGCCTTATCCTTATCCATTATACAGCAATAAAGCAAGGATATTGTGGTCTCTTAATAGTCGAATTTTTGGATCAATTGCAGTCCGATTTTGTGACAAAACTGAAAATGATACTTCCGTACTCGCCCAAAGAGCAAAGCAGCCTCAGCAATCAGAAAGGAAGATTTCACAATGAAATGAAAGAATGACAAATGTATTTGCAAAAGGATGTCAAAACCATTGAAATTCTCTTACGAAAATGCATTTGCATTTGGTCCCAATGGACATGTCGATTGCCCACTGTTTCCCGAAACATTTCAGCAAAGCAACACAACTTCCTAAAACGTGTCATATACAAGATACTCATAATGGATTTCGCACACGTAAAGCACATAACATTCGACATTGTCCACATGAAATTCGGTTGGGTTTTACCTTTACTTTGACTTGTGCCCGCTTCGTCCTTTATACACAAAGGCTTTCATATATACAAGGATATACAGCAATGTACGATATCAGGACACTACCTCGCCCGAGGGTGACATTTTCCGAATGAACTCCGATAGAATTTACCACACTGGAGGGCAGGGTATGGGCTCGGCCTCCTCTTAATACACCCTGAGTGTAGGGATTGTCGCATCGCCCGAGAGATATATCTGTACCAGGCAAAGAGGACATCAGAGGACAACCAATACGTTTGCAATCCCTAACACACAGAGGAGTAGGAAAATGTCATGCTGCGAAGATATGGAGAAGTCTCATTCTCTGCCGGAGTGAACTTTATCCCTCTTTAAGGGTTGGTGGTTGGTTGGTCGTTCATGTGTCCGTGAATCTTGCTGCCGGCATGAAATATATGGACATATGCACATACATACGTTGGTAAATAGAAGATAAAGAGGTTAGGGGAGGAACTTGTTCAAAAGTGACAACGAGGACGAGGTTAGCCAAGCAGGCGACTAAGGCAGGAATGTTAAGCTAAGCCTCGATAGCAGTGTCCCTATGTTGTCACGTTCAGATTTCTCTTTGTCGTCCTTTTTGCTCGCAGCTCGCTGCTGCAGAGCTGGGTACTCGGTACGCTTGAAAAGGATTTTCATGCCACAAGGTGTATATAAGGGACTTTACTTTGTGTGATGGTTTTTTGTTCTATGTCGTCCTGCGAGAAGGGCGACCTAATAAGTTTGCTGTTATATGCGCCACTATATAAGGTAGAGTCCTTAGTAATTCGCAATGTGTGCACACCTCGACAGCTGAATCATAATGTGAGATGTTGATGTCCTTGTGCCTCTTGTGTGAAATCATTGGGGTGGAAATCCTTGTACCCTTCGACACCCTCCACATTTCCGGGTCTTTTATGTCGGGGGGTAGACCAGTGTTTATTTGTATTCCACTAGACGCCAGGGAAAGTGCAGTGACAACGACGCAATATCCTAAGAGGACACATAGGATGTATTGCCATCTTAAAACCACCCCGTTATCCCTCCCCCGTTCTTTCGTATTCACAAAGGCTATCTAAATATTTCACAAGGCATCGATGATGATATCAAATGCCAATATGATAGCATTTCTTCCTCGTTCAGATTCGATTGGTCCCAAAGGGGGTGAACACATACTACACCAGAACGTGGTGCCACTTGGCGTGCTGAAATCGGTGACTATCAATACCGCCAGGATACGAGGGTGCTAGATTGAAAATGAGAAAATGGAGGAGTTGCCATAGTTACCGCTCCTCTTTCCTTTGGATAGTCACGCTCAAGACTGTTGCGAGTTCTGCTGATCCCGAATGAAGACTGAAAATGACGCTAGCAATGAGCCGGGGGTGGGGGAGGATGTATGAGTAATAGCGTATGAAAGCGAACTGCGGTGTTTGCGACAGTTTTGAGGAGATGTGTTTTCATCATGTCTCCACTAATTTTGTCCGCAGTGATGCTTTACGGATATTTGTGAATAAATGCAACAACGAATCCTTGGAAATTGGACGATGCGAAGGGGCAACAACAAGGTCCTGGAAAGCAGAAGATTATGCTAATGAGCATTTTGGGATAATTTGATTTTATCCGCACTTTGAAAGTGGAAGAATTCAATTACTTACTTTTTTCTTGGATAATTGTATCTTGTGAATGCTCCTCAAGGGAATGTATAATTAATTCGAATCGTTTTTAGAGTTTTCCTAGGCTATGGGTAGATGAAGATGCAAGGATATGCTTGTGACAAATATGATTTCGTATGAAGATGTAATCAACCTAATTGAATTGATGTAAGTTGGTTAGGGAAATTGGTTATATTTCATGAAAGGAAAAATGAAGAAATGATCCTTGCATGCCTTTCCTACTGAATAACTGTTCAAGATTTAAATTTTGACACAAAGATACGATACGAGATGTTATTGTTGGTTGCTAATAAAACTTTCGCTCTTTTAATGAAGGTAGCGCCAATTCTACAAATTTCTCACTTGGTGGGACCATTTCACTCAGGAGTTGATGTTACTTGTCAGACCTAGAAAGCATGAATAAAATTGAACAAGTTTTTTCTTCAATTATTAGAGGTAATTTATTTTATTCAGCAAGTACCATATTTCGTGAACCGGCTATTAGCTTCCTCGGTGTGACCTCGAACTGAAGAAGTGAATAGTCAAGTATTTCGAGAACCAGTTAAGGAAGACTCCCAACATAGAACATTCAATACTATCCAACGGACGACAAAGAAACTGCAAACAAGTCGGAAAACCAGAAGCTCGGCGCTTCAGGTATGAAAGGTTCTGTTTGCTTCTTTGAGTATATTTCAGTGCAGATGCAGTGTAGTATGTCACCATATGGACCAAAATGGCTATGGAAAGGATACCCAGAACATAAAACCACCATGGAAGACGATAGAAGGAGGAAACTTACGGGGCAAGGGCTCGGAACCCCAGTACCGGCGGCTTTTGGGAGTGAGCAAGCGGGCTCCCGGTCGTCGATATCCCTCGACCGCAGTGCCTCGATGGTGGACAACTTGGCCATCTTGGCATATGTAGCTACAAGTGATTTGGATTTGGAGAAGGAGGTGTTCAAGCGAAGTACAACCTTACCGAGAACACCAGAAACAAGACGAAACCAAGATGAACTGAAGGCAGATCGTTGGACGACAAAAACCGTGATAACACCCATCACATATGCTCAAGATGCGTGACAGCAGGAGGTGCTCCAGGAACAAGGAAGGGATCTATTCAAAAGAAGCTCGTCAACTTTGAGATCTCCACCAATGCCAAAGACGATGAATGATAAGGTACAGGCAAGGTCAATAAACGCCAAAAGTGAAGGAGCGTATAAAAGGAGTAACCCTGTCAGTGCTTATAGGGAGTAGAGCCCCGATTCGGAGGAATTACCCTTCACCCAGCTTGGGGCAAAAATAGTTGAACTGTCCGAGTTTATCAAGGACAAGCACAGCGTGCACCAAGCCATAAAGAATATGGTTAGGGCTACTGGAGTCCTCTATAATAGATCAGAGATGGAGGAAAAGAATACTAAGAATACGCCGAACCCCGCTGTGCCAAAAGTATCACAAGCGACTCAACTGACGCCTAACCGTTCTACCATCGAATCACGGCGAAATAAACGAGTGCGTCAAAAAGAGGGGGATCCTCTGAATAATCAGTAGGCGCCTAAGAGGAAAAAAGGCGGACACGACATTCTGAAAACCACCACAACAGCTAAGAAGGAGGAAGGCGTACAACGAATGTAGGAAACTCGACCAGCGTTGCGAAGCCCAAGACGAACGAAAATGATGGATGGACTAAAGTTACCAACAAAAAAGCGCAAAGAAATGCAAATGTGCAAACTCGTCCAGATGCGTTCCAGTAAGAGCAATCTGTTCTGCGCTAGTCAAAAAGGTCAAAGCTGATCCCGACCTAAAAGATCTGAGCGGAAATTTGAATAGAATCCAAAGAATTCAGAAAGGGGATCTCATGTTCGAGCTGAAAAGATCCAGCGTAGGCAAAACTGTGACTTACGCACTCAAGTCAAAAACTCACTTGGGGAGAATGCCGCAGTGACGATGAAGTGACACCGAAAGGAGAAATTTGTACTGCTCTGAAGGAGCAATTCAAGTTGGAAGAACTTACCCAGGAGTCTGTTGTGGGCTTACGAAAAGCCTATGGTGGTACTCAAACGGCCACAATACGAGTACCAGAGGAGATAGCGCAGATGTTGTTGGCTGCCGGAAGGGTTCGGATTGGATGGGTTGTCCGCCGTTTAAGAGAACAAACTTCACTAAAGAGGTGCTTAAAATGCCTCATGTTTGGCACTTCGCGAAGGCATGCACCAGCAGCATTGAGCGATCCGATCGATGTAGAAGGTGTGGGGAGAAAGGTCATATTGCCAGAGAGTGCAATAGGGACCCCAAATGCCTAATGTGTGAAGTAAAAAAAGGACAGGATAACCGGCATATTGCCGGAAGTGGTAACTGTCCGGAATTTAGGAAGGCGCTCACTGCAATGAGAAAATGAGGTTTATTCAAATAAACCTCAATCATTGCAGGGTCGCTCAGGATTTACGTTCGAATCTGAGATGGAAATTGTCATCATAAGTGGACCGTGACGCTTTCTAGTCACGGTGACATATGGGTCACAGATTCGACTGGTGGAGCGGCGATATGGGCTTGCCATACAAAGTCCTGCAAATCAGTCAGCCAGTGGCTTTGTGTGGCTTTGTGAAAATTAGTGGTGTATATGTATACAGCTGCTACGCCCCACCAAGTTTGACACTGTCTGAATTCTTCTTGTCTTGATAGTCTTGTTCTCGACGCAAGGGGCCGAAGTCCAAAGGTGATTACTTGTGATTTCAATGCTTGGGTGCTAGAGGGGGTAGCAGAGAATCAAATGGTAGGGGGCGCAGTTTATTAGAAACTTTTGCGCGGATGGATATAGTTTTGGCTAACGAAGATGGTGCGTCAGGGAGCGCTACACCCACAGCGATCATCTGGCAATCTTCTTTGAGACACGTATCGAGCCACAGGGCAAAGAACCCGAAACCGAAAAAGATATCAGGCTGGTTTGCAAAATCTTTGGATGAGTAGACCTTCATAGAGGTGTGGTTAGATCAACCTGATAAAGCAGGCCTCTACGGAAAGAGCCGTCCATCTGGCTCAATGCATCGCCAAAGTATATGATGCGTTCATGCCTAGGAAGTGCTCATTCCCTAGTACAAGACCAAACTACTGGGGGAATGATGAACTGACCGGCCTTCGATCAGCCTGCCACCGAGCCAGAAGAGCGGAGGACGGCAGGTAGAGTCGATCAGGCGCAGAAAGAGTGCGCCTATAAGCTCGCCATCCATCGAAGCAAGAGAAAATGCTTTAAGGAGCTCTACTCAGAAGCGGACGTAAATCCGTGGGGGAGAGTTTATCGAATCGTGATGGGACGATTTAAAGGCCGTTCATCTGCGCAGATCACGTGTCCCACCCTCTTGCTAAAAATTATCCAGGGGTTATTCCCCCAGCAAGAGGAGAGCACCGACACATTCCAACCACCTCTGAATGTGACGGCAATTCCGCTAGTCACCAGTGACGAGCTGCTGGAAATCTACGGTAGAAGTTGGTACTTCTGCCTAAGCTTGGTAAACCTCCTGGTGAACCATCCTCATACCGCCCCATATGTCTTTTAGACATTGTAGGGAAAATGTTAAAGCGGGTAATCTATAATAGATTACTCCCGGTTGTTGAGGGCCAAGGAGGCCTTTCAGACCGGCAGTATGGGTTCCGTAAAGCCAGATCAACTATCGATGCCATGGTTACTGATGGTTACTGGCTTGGCCGAAGATGCAATCCACGGAAAGGGTAGTGCCAGCAAATATTGCGTGGTAGTAACCCTCGCCGTGAAAAATGCATTCAATTCGGCCTATTGAAATCTAATACGTAAATCCCTAGCGAAGGTTGGTATTCCCGCCTATCTCGCTGCTCTCGTATGACACTGATAACGGACCCCTGGAGTACGCGGAACACCTGCGGAACATCGTGTACAACGATGTACTTAAGCTTGCTGGGTTACGCTGAAGATATAGCGCTGGTTGTTATCGCAAAGCATCTCGAAGATGCTGAGTTGTACTCACGCGAAGCAATCAGTGCTGTTAAAAGTTGGCTAGAGAGCTTTGGTCTGACGCTTGCGGAGGAAAAACCAGAAGCGGTCCTTATCACTAAGAGCCGGAGGAGAAATTACGTCTGTATTAGAATCGGGAATCATATTATCACTTCCAAGCCAGCCAAGGTGGTGATAAACAGGAAGCTTAGCTATAAGCAACACGTACAGTATGTTTGCGATAAATCATCCACTGTTAGGATGGCCCTCGCGAGGATGATGCTGAACGTGGGAGGGCCATAGCATACCTTTAGGTTGCTTATAACCCGGGTAGTGGCTTCAATCATGCTCTATGCGACCCCAGTTTGGAGGAAGGCGTTGCGGATATCAGTTAACACTAACAAACTGAGTCTACAGGAGGACAGCCCTGAAGGTATGCTCTGCCTTCAGGACTGTCTCAGATGATGCAGCATTCGTCATCTCTGGAATGATGCCGATTGACATCTTGGCAGATGAGATGGCGAATATATACCATGCGAAGCCAATCTCTCCCTTATTGCAGACGAAGAACGCTGAGAGGGCGAGATTCATGAATAGATGGCAAGATCGTTGGGAGCGCTCGGGAAAGGGTCGGTGGACTCACAGACTCATTTCTGCCATCAAAGAGTGGTTGGAGAGACGACACGATGAGATTACCGTTACAGTTACAGTTTTTCACATAAAAGCGGACAGGGGAAATGCGATTGTAATCATGGACAAGAAAGAGAACGATGAAACAGTAATGGAAAAGTTGAACAATGGTAAATTCTATGAGCTAAGGGGAGAGACCACCTATCAGAATCGATTAAGAGATGCCAAGGTGACCTATCCACTCTCCCAAAGATCAAGTGTCTACCTAAAATCGACAAACCTGGAAATAAAATGAGGAGATTATCCGCGCAACTTAGAAACTAGCGAAATGACATGAAAGGCAGGGAAGAGTTCATCGAACAGATTCCAGAAAACCTAACGGAAATACCAAACGATGAAATGTTAGTTTCCTTTGATGTGAAAGCTCTGTTTCCTAGCGACCCTGTAAAGGAGGTGCTCTGCTATCCGGAAGAAACCCTTCTGAAAAGAGACGGTTCGCCTGAGTCGAGCAAGGAGATTCGCCAATACATAAAACCGGCCTACCTATGTATGAGCGAAATCTATTTCACTTTCAGGGGTAGGTTCTACAAAACGACCTCAGGAGTTGCAATGAGTAACTCCCACTCACCACTATTCGGCGAAATCTTCATGGAAAAAATGGAAGAGAGGACCGAAAATACATGTGCTCCTTTTTGGGTAAGATATGTGGATGATGTCCTTGCCGTGGTCAAGGGACAAGACGTAACCTCCATGTTGGCAAATATTAACAACATCTACAGAAAGATTACCTTCACAATGGAGACGGAAGTGGACTACAGCCTGCCTTTTTTTGGATGTTAAAATACTAAACAGGAAAGGGAAGGTTGAGTTTAACATCCACAGAAAACCACCCACACCCAACGGATCATCCCGATTACCTCTAACCATTCATGGGGTCGAAAAATGCCCCCCCCCCTCCTCAACTCTATGATCCATCGATTGTACACGTTCACACTAAATGAGGAACACTTCGAGAAGGAGAAAGAATACATCCTCAGCGTGACTAAGATGAATGGCTACAATGAAAAAACAGTGAAGCATCTAATGAGACGAAGGAAAAGGCAACTGAAGAGGGCGGAACTAACGCACCTAAGGAGACAACACCAGGAAAACTCAGAGGACAGAAATAAAGTGCATTTACTCAAGGGCAACTCGTAACATTAAAAAATTAATGGAGAAAGCAAACCTGGTGCCGATACCTACAAGTAGGAAACAACAGCTAAGACAAAAACTGGGTTGCCTAAAAGAATCCCCTCGGATATTTCCCAATTATTTTCATTGCCTGCAATTTGGTCTATGCTTTGGATGTGCTAAAACGGCGTAATTTACTTTCCATTTCTAAAACTGTCGGAAAGTCATCGTCTGAGGTTGTTCTTGAATGCAATAAACACAAGACAAAACCAGACATTCCAAGCCGTCGAGAGATTCTACAGCCCATTTTGAGCCTTGGTCTTCCGGATAGTCTTCCTAAACCATCTCGATCCCTCGGTCGCGTCCTCTAATTTCGAAATTCGGGCAGTGTGGTCGTTGTCGAGATTCTACAGCCCATTTCGAGCCTTGGTCTTCATCCTCTAACCATATCGATTGACCGGTGGCGTTCTTCAAGGTGGGGCTGGGAGTAGGCATATCCAACTGACGCGAATCTGTTTGCCTGCTGGCTATATATTAGAGGGAAGTAAATCTGATGGGAGGATGAGCCGAAACAACAGCCCGGGATCGTCTTCCTTGTACTGGAGAAGGTGCTTACAGGACCCCAAACCAAGGTGTAACAGCTTACGTCGAGGGGTGCATAGCCAATGGGTTGGTTGGTCTTTAGTATGTGAACTCTGGATACATTGGGCACCTTAAGTTTCAAATAAGGAGGTGGTTGGGCTAGCCAGGGTCGACATTCTACCCGGACTAATTGCGGGACCAAGTTATGAAGTCAATTAAGAAAAAAACAAACAAGAAACTCACTACAGCAGAGGTGGTAATTCGAGGACTTGGAGTCCACTACGACGTCGACATCGCACTAGTACAGGGTCTCTGGATCGGAAGTGAGCGAAACATCAAATGGCTTCAAAGCCAATATTAAAAAAATTTATTCCTCAGTACAAGAGACGCAGACCAGGGCAGACCTAGGGCATGGGGGATTGTCTGCGTCCTTTTCTGTGTCCGGACCTGAGTTCCAGCGAATTAGCCGCGATCAAACTGGAGTATGCGGGGCAGGGAACTTGTATATTTCCTTGACTTACTTGGTTCACAACCAATCATCTCCGCCAGAAAAGTTGCAATGTTTGACGACCACCATAGAAGAAAAGAAGGCCAACCTGTGTATAGGCTGCGATGCCAATGCAAGGCATACGCTTTGGGGCAGTTCAGAAATCAACGAAAGACGTGAGTCATTCTTTCATTTTATTTTTAATACAAATCTGTCAGTGAGTACCAAGGGTAGTACACCAACCTTCCATTTTCCCAGCTCGGAGAATGGTTGAGAAATATCACCCTACTCAACGACAATTGGTTTCTTAGAGTGGAGAACTGGAGAGTGTTTGACTAAAGACCTTTCTCAGATCATAGTTGGATACTTTCCACTCTAGATTTCACTGCAGAGGTCTCCGAACCTTTTAGAGGTCCCAGGAGGATCGACTGGAGGAAGTTTTATCAGTAGCAAACTATCTGGTGCAAAAATTGGTAAGATTGGCATCACAGACAAAGTGGAAGTGATGAAACTCTGGAGAGACGCATTTCCCCGGCAGCGAGGAGGACTGTTAGTCAGGGTATTGCTTGGAGGGTATGTAGTCATCCCAGCCGTGCAAGACATTAAATCATGCGGACGCGTAGCCAAGAGTCTGCAAGGACTTTCGACAATCAGCTTCACTTTTGTGTTGAAGGCCTCTCCTGGATATCCACTTAGGGATAATTATGGAGACAATGCGTTTCTCTAAGTCCCAGCATGCGCACCTCAAGGGCAAATCTACAGAAACCACTCTCCACGAGGTAATTGGCGATTAAGAAGACCTGTATAGCCTTTTATGCCTCCAGACAACATGAGTGCGGGTGCTGGACAGCGAAGCCCTACAGCTATAATAACATCCTAGACGAAGTACCTCGGGAAATCTGGACATTCCCCTGGAAGTTGAACTTCGCAAGAAACTTTCCTGTGAACTTTCCAACCAGGGCAGAATGAACGTTCGGAGGGTGTTGCACGACAGTGGCTGTATTCTTCACCGACTGATTAAGCCTGGTCCGTGGAGCCGTTGCGGAAATTTTCCCGAATACACATAGTGTATCATAGTCGTACGGTCTCGCCGGTTTTGCCTGTGTATTTCAAGCGGAAGTACTAGCGATACTGGAAGTCTCTCGATGGCTGGGACATGATTTGAGACCCAAGCGTAACATAACCATTGTGACTAACAACCAAGCGGCCATTAAGATCTTGTATTCAGCGGGGTGCGGAGACGCGTAGGATGATGTGGGCGGCACCCTCCTCAAGGTTACCCTCCTTTGGTTTCCCGGTCATAGCAGCGTAGAGGGGAATGAACAGGCGGACGGACAGGCCAGGTGGTGCTCTGCTCTCGGCAGTTCTTCAGTGGACACAGTCCATGGCCTGGGATTAGGAGGGTTAAGGGAGCGGTCGGGGACCGCAGATGGCGAAGGATCACCACCTATGCCTCAAAGAAGATTTGACACTGCTATAACAAGCTTTTATGTCAGATGCGCATAAATGCACACAAGATTATGGCGGTCTGTACGGGGCACTTGTCTGTAGGGCCCCATGCAGCCAGACTTGACATACCCCGCAATTCGCATTGCTGAGGCTACGGAGAAGAGGGAGGAACCCTTAAGCACTTCCTTCGTTATTGTCCAGCTTTAGCTTTGGATATCAAGTAAACCATTCTTTTAGCACCTCAGAGAGATATCTAAATGGGTGGGGGGTTGCTTTAGTTCGTCAATGCTATGGGCTGATTCTGAAAATCTGACCCGGCTGGACTCGGCCCCTTGCTCTTACCACAGCGGTCATGGTCTTAGGAGTTTGTGGTATCAAAAGGTTGCACCACAGCGCTAATTGGGCTCTTCGGAGCGGCTATCTACCTGCCTACTTACCTACCCATGCATTCGAATAAATCAAACAGACGATAGTGCTTGGGGTGATCACCATGCAATCTTGTGTCCCATCGGGACCTAAAATGAGCATGAGTGTTTTGGTACCTACAAAACATGTGAAAATCGCCACAACGATTTTTCGAAAATCCTGGGATTTTTAAATAATTCGTGGGAAAAACTTAAGGTCCGCGGTGATGACAACCAAGTCTTTTCTAAAAAGGGAAGAGGGAGAGACACTTCTTGAATGATTTCTGGGGTCGTCAACATATAAATTCAGCCTCAAAAAATGAATGAAAGGATTCTATATTTGCCCCTTAAATACAAAAGGAGATGATTTGATCAAGAACTGATTTAAGCAGGGTCCTAGTGAGAAAATCAGAATCGGAGGAGTCGTGGATGACCTTGTTTTTCTACAGGCTTCAGGTGACTCTTTGCAATTCCAGGCGATAATATGCAGAAATACCCCTTAGCTGGGTGAGAAATCGTCTGGAAGAATTGGTTGTGGTGTCCATAAAATGAGTGCGCTCTTTATGGTGTGTCATCACCAGGAAGCTGGGTTCGATTTGATTAGACTCGTCATAGTCCTGACCATAGATAGATTCCAAATCCAGTAATCCAGTAATCCAGTAAGCTCGGTGGCTTGAAGAGTTTTCAAAAGATTTGAAATTCACAATGAAGGTTAGATGGTCCTTCTGACTAACATTTTGAAAATCCTTTTGATTCCTTATAAGCAGAGAGAGAGAGAGAGAGAAAGAACTAAATCTGTGTATAAATTGTATACCGACCCCCTTTCCCTACTTCCACTGGGTGTACCATATTCCCTGTTATTTCATTGCCCTCAATCAAAAGGACACGCCACGGAAATCTCTGATTAATAAAGACCGACTACTTAATTTAATGTGCATAACACTTAACACAAAGTCACCATTTCTAAGGGGAATACATAGAGCGCCATGATACTTCCTTTTCGATTCCATACGCTATTCTTCCTCCTTCCTTCTTGTGTACAATCCATCAGGAAAAGGAAATTAGCCATAAGGCCGATATCAAGGGGGACGGCTGTCATATTCCGTTGGTAATGAAAAAGCATAAAGCATTTATCCTCTCGCGATCGTCATAAATGCCGAAGGATTGTTCTCCTTGAATGTTGCACGGTAACCTCTTATAAGCCGAAGATTATGTGAAGGATAATTGCCGGCGGCAATATCGGATTTCAAAAAGGGCATGGAGACTAGCCGTAGCTAATATCGATATCACTGGCTCCTTTTCAATGTACTCATGGGCATTTCTTTACAAATGATTGTTCAAGGAGTGACGAGATGAAGGTGGACACAACAGTGAATAGGCTTTTCATAGAATTTTGAACGCTTGCCTTCCTTGTAAAGTATCTGAGCACATATTCGCGTATGTGTATGAATATGCCCATCTGTATCTACAAATGTACGTAGATATGTGTCCTTAGATTGACGTGCCCTTTTAGGGAATGGTTTTACAATTGGGTCAAATGGGTTTTCTAACCATGTTACGGTTTGAATCTTTTCCTTCTGATATCGTGGTGGCAAAGAATTAATTTGGTGGTCGGTGGAGTCATAATTTACGTATCTTAGTAGGCGATTAGATTCGTTTTCCACGTCAAGGTTAACTCTCTTTAATTAAAACTTCAGGGTGTAGACTAAGGGCAAGCAAATGCTTGTACGATCCACTCTCTACAGGTAATTGTAGCTAAGCCATGGCTTAGGAATTATTGGGATATTGGCGATACCCTCTGTTGACCTCGGTTGAGTAATGACATACCTTTTAGTGACAAAGAAGAATTCAGTATATTGTGAATTTCGGTCTAGGTAGGTGGAGGGGGCCTTCGTGTTAGTTCAGCATTATTGGCTAAGGCCAATATTCAAAACAGTATACCTTTTTAGAGGTGACTTTCATCCTTTCCTTTAACGGGATTTTCTCGTCTAGTACGTGTTTGCCACTTTTCTCGGTCATAAGTGTGGGCCAGGTGGGAGGGTCTCAAAATCACCACCTGGTTTGTCAAGCCATTTTGATAAAGTGACTTAATTGTCTTGATGATAGCTACTAATTCCTTGGGAGCGAAATTGAAATTTGATAAATGCCTTTCTGTCTTTACATGCATATGCATCAATCTAATGTGGATGTCTTTTGTAATTGCTGCCGCAAGTATCACTGGCGAATCAAGTGACACCTGACCATTGTGTCATCGACCTGTCACTAAACAACAGAGTGTTTCAAAAAGATGTCCATCCATTAGGGAATCAGCAGGCTTGGCACATACGATCCGGTTGACCTCTTAGTTACGCTTGACTTGAACCAACCAACGGCCGAAACGTCGGGTTGGCTTGCCAGTTTGGACTATATAGGCGGTTGGGTAACTGACAAACGATTAGGTCGTCCGGTTGGAGGTTATAATTGTTCACACATAAAAATATCTCATCTTTACGTCTCAACGCCTCCCGCGGCCAAAGTTGAATTGATGAAGGTCCTGGCATGTTTAACGTGAGTATTTGCCATGTAGGCATAATTCCACGGTCCTCTTTGGGCATCACACAATCAGAGTCCCGCCATAACTGGCATAGTGGTACTGATTTATACTTAGTGCAGGCTCAGCATTCATACCAGTAGATGCGAGCCCTAGCTAACATCTCTGTTGCAACTAAGGGGTACGGCGCCTGAGTTGTACAGCGCAACTCCACGCTTGAAATCAAAAAGAGCTCTGCCCGCGATATGGGCACAACCACAGCCACCATGAAACTCCCACAAGGAGGTCAACCGCAAATACCCGGACCAAGTGCACACCTCCAGGGATACTCCTGGAACATATGCTCTGAGAGGGCCTTTTCGGCTCCCATGATACCCGATAACCTCTAGTGAGGGTTTGCAGGAAGAGCCACTTCAGATGAGTCGCTTGCAGAATCGGGTTTGGGTGCGGGTTTGGTCGCCCTCTTCGAGTATGTGGAGAAGAGTTGAGCTGATTGTGCCATTTGGCTTGCGCGTACGTGTATATCCAGTTTTCAATCCAATAAGTGTGGGCGTGGACTATTCAGGCGTAACTGACAGGTTTGTCGTTTAAGGCTTAAGAGGATAAAAGACACATCAGCACTTCCGAAGTTCGGATAAGAGAAAGTCTTTACCCCAACTGCGAGAGTCGGCAATCGATGCAATCCAAGGGGAATGATTGATCAAGTTCGGCAAAGAAGAAAGCAGCTGGGAAATTGGATGTAGTTTTTTGTTTGGGATATGGGATCCTAAGTCCACATTTACTTGATGTTGAACCGGACCAGATGGAGAATAACTTACTCTCACTTTTTTGGTTTACGGACCGCCCGTTTTGGGTATAGCACCCAAGTATTCAAAAAACCTTCGGTCACGCTGCTCCTAGTGCAGAGGCGAGGCAACGTCTGGTTAGTTGCCTCTGCCCTGGACAAAACGGTTAGTTATTCTTTCTATTTTTCAGATGTGGTATTTGCTACCGCGGGAACAGACTTCATCAAAGAGGTTCTTTAAGTGCCTCATGTTCGGATATTTCGCGAAGGAATGCAATAGCGGCATTGATCAGTCATTGACCAGTCTGACCGTCGAGAAAGACCACATTATTCAGAAATGCAACTGGGACCCGAAGTACCTATTGTGTGAACGTAAGTAGGGACGGGATAACCACATTGCGGACAGTCATAAATGCTCGCAATTTAGAAGAGCGTAGACTGCAATGAAAAACTGAGGTTTATTCAAGTCAACCTCATTACAAAATCACCCGGATTTACTTGAGTAGACCAACTACGAATCTGTAATGGAAATCCCCATAATGAGTCAATTCTATAGAAGCTGGTATAGATTGGAATGGTAGAACAGCGATATGGGGGTGCGGTCGCCAAGCTACAGAATACGCGTTAGCGAGGACTATATCCACACCGATCAACAAGCAATTATCTTAGAGCTATGGACAAAATGACATGGCAGAGAAACAGCATACCTAGAGCGAAGAGGGACATCAGGCTGGTCTATAAAAGCATTGGATGAGCAAATCTTTGTGGAAGTGTGATTAGTCCAACCTACAAAGGCATGCGCTCCAAGGAAAGAGCTCACCATATAGCATAATTTATCCCCAAAGTATGTGACGCTTTCATGTCTAGGAGATGCACATTCCCCAGTAAATGACTCAACCGTTGATGGAACTGTGGACTGGCGTACTTTTGATTAGCCTACTACCGAGCTTGACGACCAGCTCAAATACCAGGTAGGATTGATAAAGTGTTAAAAGAGCATAACTATACTGAATCCCACAATAACCTCAAGCCTGTAGGGGGATGTAAACCTGCGCATATAAAATTGTGATCAGACAGCTCAGACGCTGCTGTTGTTGTGTCATCTTGTTGGAAATCATCGGGGGGCTATTCCCCAAGCAAGAAAAGGGAACCGACATCTTTCAGAGATCTCTGATTATGACGGGAATTCTCGCAGAGAGAGGTTGTTGAGGATCTACAGCAGAGTAGGCGATAAAAAATCTCCGTCCCTAGACGGGAATCCGAATAGGGCCCTTAAGTTCGCCATGAAATCTAGACCGGATATGTTCACTGAGTTATTCGAAGGGTGCATATTCGAGGGGATATTTCTTGTAGCGTGGAAGTGGCAGAAATTGGTACTGCCGCATAAAGCTGGCAAACCTTCAGGTGAATCATACTCCTATAGATCCGTATGTCTTCTAGGCACTTTAGCGAAAATGTAAGACTGGATAATTTATATGAGAATCTTTCCTGGTTGTTAAAAATCAAAGAGGTCTTTCAGATCGGCAGTATGACTTTTGCAAACCAGATCAACCATTGAAGCCATCAAATTGGTTACTCACTCCGCCCAAAATGGAATTCACGGGAAGGGCAAATATTGTGTGGTGGTGACCTCGGACGAGGGGACTGCATTCAATTCGGTTAATTGGCATTTTATTGCCCCGGGCGATGATTGGTGTTCCCTCTTATCTCGTTGCTGTTATTGGTAGTTATTGAGCAGAAAGAAGGCTTTGGTATGACACCGATGTTGGACGGCAGAAGTACGTTGTGCTTATGAGTATTCCACAGGGTTCGTATTGGAACATCATGTGCAATGGTGTACCTAAACTTCAAGCCACATGACTCACCCCATGGCGCGATGATATAGCATGATATAGCAGCGGTGAACTTCTCTTGCTAGGCTGCACGGTATGCAGTAGTCCTATGTCGTTTGAAGCCAAAGAGCTTGCTTAATTCTGTGAAAAGAGTAGATTTAGTATTCCCTGGTCCGTGATGATTACGGATGGTACACCAAAGCGCGGAATCCATTCTCGAAAGAGGGCCTCGGCACATGATTGTGCCGTAATGTCAGTCAGAGGTATTGCCTTAGGCCACCGTGTAAACCGGTCCATGCTTTGGGTAAGAGACGACAATAGAAGTTTAACATGGCCAAGAACCTTCGTAAATCCCTTCCCCGTGGTTGGTAGGGGGAAGTTCTTCATCGTCTCAACTTTATCTGGGTTAGGTTAGATACCGTCAGGGGTTATTAAGTCGCCAAGAAATTTCACTTGCTTCTGTAGGACTCTCCATTTTTCAATGTTTAGGATGAGCCCGACCTCAAGGGGACGTTGAAAAATGCACTCGAGATGTTCCAAGTGTTTAGATTCTGAAGAGACAGCGACCAAAACATCATCCATGTAGGCGAAATAAAAGTTCAAGTTTCGCAAGACAGAGGGGATAAACCTCTGGAAAGTCTGCGCAGCGTTGAACAAGCCGAAAGTCATCCTGGTGCGCATCTGCACGTCAGGAGGAGGAGCCATCTTCGGAATGTCCTCGGGAGCGACACGGATTTTGCGATGCGCCTTAGCTTAGGAACCAACCAAGGTTGTAAAACCACGGCAGTTCGTATGCGATTGCGCAAAATCATGGATGAGTGGAATGCGATATCGATCTAAAACTAACAGAGCATTCAGACGCCTATAATCTCGACATAGCCGCTATTCGCCGTTTAGCTTAGGAACCAAATGAAGTGGGGACGACCAACAGCTGAATGTGAAAATCCCAGTTTCTTATACAGTTTAGCTTTGTTCATCCATTCGGATGAGTTTCCGTGTATCGTGATCCATTCCTCGAACAAGTGTAGAGCTTCCTTCATCGGTACTTGGAGCAGCGCTTTTACGTCGAAGGATACTAATATTTCATGCCTCGTCGAGTCTGGCAATGACTTCTCTGCCGTTTCCCACTGCTCGTTTTCCTATTTTTAGGCCTAAACTTTTGACTTCTTACAAGAGCCATTTCGCAATATTTTGGGTCGGTGAATTCGTTGCTGCGTATGTAATGTAATAATGTTGCGGGGTCTATTAAACCCTTGTTCATGTGTGCAGATCCACCTGCAACCTATAGTGACACAGGAAGTCTGCGCCTAATATGGGGATGCTAATGTCTGCTAGAATGAAACGCCTCGAAAACGTTCGGCGCAGTCCGAGTTGCGGAATTGGAGTGTTCGGAAGAGGTACAGGGAAAACCGACATATCAGCACCCATGCCGACCAGGAAGCAACGTCTGCTTAGGGGGTCGAAGATTGTAAGGTGGCGTAGTACTGCGCTTGTTATAGATGTCACCGAGGTACCCAGTGAGCCTAGTTTTTTGGTTGCGATCGAGATCTACCTTCCAAACGGAAAGTATCAACTGTCGCTGCGAGCTTTGTGACCGCCTCGGCCAGTGCCATCATCATCGACTTAAGCTCCCACAGTTCCTGAGTTGTGCCTCGGAAAACTTCCGCGACTACGGGACCCGCGTACACCTCGTGTAGCGATCCCAAGTCCGCGCAGGCCAAGATGGCACGGCTGCTCTCTGGGAGTCGTTCTAACGTGAGGGACTTAAGCAGTTCTGAACCAACTGCCTCATTTCACGAAGCAACTGCCTGAGGGTACGCAAGTGATTCAGCTTTGCTTCCTCACTTACTGAAAGGCATCAAATTTGCTGCTCGTTAAGGCGGACGAGCGTGTACTCCTCAAGTACGTCTCTAACAAGCTCAACGGTCTCCTCTTCGAAACCTGGCGGCCAGATTACGTCGCCAAAAGGGACGCAGCTAAAAGCGACCATCGCTAGCGGCAGTGTCGCGCCTTCCGCGGTTTTCTCCTCGTTCTACTGTTTCAGGGGAGAGCGGAGAAAAAGAAGAGAAGAGACGACCCACCGGAGTAGAGAACGGCTGTGGCCCAAATTGACGCAGGTTTGTGTGCTGATGAAACAATTTCCGCCGCCACCAAGTTTTTATGCCCAAAACTAAGGTTTCTGGAGGACGCTCAATGTTATTGTTCCAAGATCTTTCCAATTAGATATCCTGGAAACTATGAATTACTAAGGATAACCGATAGTCCTTGCAATTATATTCCAATGCGCGGATAGCGGGGGGGGGGGGTTCAGTTTTGGATTTCCTAATGATGTAATTTTCATATTTTTTAATATGTGAATGTAGAAAATATTGATTTCCCGAGTGGTTTCGTAACTTGGTCTGATTCTAGTCAGGTACCTACTTCGAATTATTTGCTATCCTCCTAGGAAAACTGGTTGTATATGTACAGAAGCATAGTTCCTCCCAAACCAATTACCCTAAGTGAAAGATAGTAACCTCCAGAAGGCAGTAGAAATGAAAACGAAAGTTGAAAAAACTTGTCTTGGGGCTCGTCACTATTCGATATCAGTGAAGCAAGAGGATATCTACCCAAAAAACGCGCCAGATGAACGTCAAATAACAACAATAGTTGAAAACCCACTCAACAGAGCACAGAACAGAAAAGAAATTAGGGCATCGGCTCACAGATATGAATTCCCAAAAAAAACATTCCACCGAGCGCGAAAAATCTAACATTTGCCTTCAGGATATCTTTTGTGCAATGATCTCACGTTTCTCTCCTTTTACTGTTCCAAACAATATCTGCTCGCCCAGAAACGAAGTGGAAACCATCAAGCAGACAAACAGATAAACGGACAGGACCTACATGGAAACAAACTGAATTTGCCTAGAGGCCGTTCCAAACAATCATTTGTGCATTCGAAGAGCCTAATTGTTCGCTCCTGTGCCACAGGACCTAATACACACAATCACATTAGGGTGGATGCTGGGAATCTGCTGTACTTGACTGACGTGGTATATGGGATCCTTTTTTCCTGGAAGCGATGTAGGTTTGTCTATTCATTTCTACTTTGGGAGGTTTTTTACTGCTGGGTCCTTGGTGCCGAGCATGGGTGCACCTTGAGCCTTAAGGGACTGATATTTTAGCGTTTTTTTTCGGAGCCGTGATCGGTTTGTAATCTCGCGCAGAAAATCAATTTTGTGAAATTTTTTGGAAAAACAAATAGAATTGCAATTGCTGAGGCGAAATCGCAAAGGTGAATGTTATTATCCTTTTTTGAACAAAAAAGCCTCAAGGGCTGTTTTGGCAAAAATATTGTATTTTCTCTTTTGAAACATTTGAGTGTGTTTTAACTGAGATGATCTCATAGTTTAGATACAAATCTCATCGATGGCGGGTAGATGGGCTGTACCAAGGGAGATACGCAAATTTCAAGTACAAATAAAAGATTTCATGATGTAGGTATGGTTATTATTGGAGTTAGCTCAGTAACTCCACGTTTTTCTTCTCATAATCAAGTAATTTATTTTTTGAAGTCTTCTACAAATTTATGGTGTTCACGTCAAGCGAAACCTCCAGAGTTGGTCGGCTAAAATCCGCTCAGCTCAATTATCCTGCCCTAGAGTCACTTAAACTTGGTAGTGATACTTTGCCCGAGCTAATTGATTTTCTAAGTTGGGCGAAATTGTAGACATTTTATTATACTTTGTAAAAGATTCGAACTCTAACCTGGAAGGGTTACCCAACATGGCCTGGAGCCCAGAGTATCCCGAGCTTATTGTGGAAGTCGAGCGTATTCAGTCTCCAGTTTAGAGTTCACCTGATTGGACCTAACTGTATCGATAGCTGCTTGCCTGTCAGTCAGAATAGCAATATTCTGCCCCCTGTAGTTCCTTTGAAAGCAGGCACATCTGTCCATTGCGTATATTTCCGCCTGGAATATGCTATTGTGCTTACCCATTGGTTCCAAGTACATTTTCCTTGGACCAATGACCTCGGCACTCGCTCCCTCTGCTGTAAGGGATCCGTCAGTGTGTAGCTGCTGGTTTAAGCCATATGTAACGAGGGATCCGCGGAGCAAAGAGACGTGGGAGTAGGTTGCTCTCCATTTGGTCCCGTCCAAACAACAAGTGGTTGTGGACTTAGGATCCCTCACTTATCCTAACCAATTTATATGTAACTGCCACGCTCTCGCTATGGCAACTTCGACGTTTGATTGCCTCCAGGGATCGGTCATCTACCCCGATCGTGGGAAAGTTATCCTTGCCTTCCACTTTGCTTCTGAAGACTCTCCACAATCGTCTATGAAGATCTTCATTGTGAGTGATTAGGAGGCCCAGAAGATCTTCAGCCTCTATTGCTGCGGCTTTCGAAGAAACACTATCACCATGGGTGCTCTTGGTATATCATCCCCAGCAAATATCAGTTTTGCTACTTCTCAGCCTGGCAATTTAGGAACTATAGTTCTAAGCTACTCCGCAATGTATGAGAATGTGACCTGGTCGAAAGCGTATCTGCTTGGCGATAAGGTTTTCAATAGTTTCCTGCTCCTCCCAAGTGAGTATTTGCTCGGGAAACGTTTTTGGCAGTATAGCCAATCAAATGCCCTCAATCGCACTAGCATAGCTCATAGCGAGGTTCCTGATTCCTACCTTCACCCCGGACCTACCCGGGTTTTCTTTTAGGTTCAGGATTAAGTTTTTTGGGAGTATTTCCTTCATGTGGGCAAATCTCCACTGCTCCCTGCTTTTTTGGCTCCGACAAGGATGGCTTACGTCTGTCTTGAGTTTTCTTAAGGACCTCCTCTGGCTTCAGGTTTTCTTTCAGATAACGCAAGTATCATTTACTACCTGCGCTACTGAGACCTGTCTCCTTCCTGACGTCTGATGTGTTGATCTTAGACGTGCTTTTGCTTGTCCCTGGTCTTTGAGCAGTAATCTTTGTTGGTTGTTGTCTTCGCAGTATGCCAATGTTGTTCTTGAATCCACTGCGTGACATTCTAACTTTTCCCTTTTTGGGTGTAATCACCTGGTTCTTAGTATTTCGGAGATGTGCCTTCGCCTAGTTAGTTTGCGTGCGTACGGAGTGCCGCTTGTTTGGTTGTAGTTCTTTTTGTTTTTATACGTGTACTCATTTGGTTATGGGAGTTAGAAAGTCCGCCGTGCCATATTCCCCCTTATCACGGTAAGGTCAAACTTACTCATTGAGGCGATCAGGTATCAGTGAGGCTCCTTTCGAATATATTCAGTTACCCCCAACTGCAAACTATACATTAGGATTATTGGAGGTGTTTTTCGACTTGTCAGTCTAGATCCGGAGCGTTTTCTTAATAGTAGGGCCATTGTAGAGGGTTTGTCTATCACCACTCACTAACGGTCTTGGCAGACGAGAGGCTTGGCCCCTCGAAAATAGACAGCTCATTCAAGTGCATTACCTCCCTACAGAGTCCTATCACTCTACCGTCGGACCTTGAAGTGAGTTAGTCTTACTGAACGGAGCTGGGTGCCATGCTGAAATATCGTCCCACGTCCTCGAGGTGGGCAGCCGGCTCGAGGGACTCATCTAAGGTATTTTTTCCACCGGACCTTACTAGAGACTATCTATTATTATAGAAACCTGAATGCAACTCCGAAAGCATGACATTCGGGCAGCTCTAAATGCATCACTCAATATGTAGTCCTTGCAATGAGATCAGAGCTCATAGACTAATTGTTTAGGTGTATGGGGCGGCAATGGACGTGAGGCATAGAGCATTGGGAGAGTCATTGGGAGAACTGGACCTGGTTTTTGTATTGCTTTCTGATTCTCGGACCTCATTTATTTATTTGGTAGAAATGTGAAGTTATGCTGAAAGGCAGATAAAACTGCGACGACCAATATATTGACTTCTTCTACACTGAAGGGCCAAAAACGGAACAGGGCTCTAAGGCTCTAGAGTAGGAGTCTATCTTTCGAAGAAAAACGAAAAGGAAGATTTTTTCCAGAGATAATATCTAATGGTCTTTTGTGGTGAAATGTATGCGATCTTAAAAGCAGCAACCTGGATGATTGACCAGCATTCACAGGACAGGCGCATCTAAATCTAAAGTGGTCGTTGACGTTTGGTGGAACTATTCCAGGTACTTGGGCACTGTGGTCTAGAGGAAAATGAAATCTCTCTGTCTTAGCAAAGGTTATACGGAAGATGGCGGTTCAAGTCTCACTGGCGGTAGTGCGATTTGTATCATGACTGGCTGTCGGATACCAGTCAACTTAGCTATGAAAGAGTGCCTGAGGGAAATCAGGGTAATAATCACGGACAAGCACAATGCTGACGGTGGTCAAAGGGTAGTATAGGTCCCAGGGCGGAACGTGGATTGGAACCCACGATGGAGCATAAAACCTGGGAAACGCCTGCTGAACCAACATCAACAGCTCTACCACCAAACCCTATTTCCACTTCCACGTAGTGACCGCTGGGAGCTCTTTCTTAACGAAAAGCTGCAGACGGAGAAGGATGAAGCAGAATCTCCCGCGCCTAAAAACGGGACAAAGTGTACCAACTGGTCCTCCAGGTTGGGAGTTGGGTAGGGCTGACAACCCTACACGGAAAACAACTTGTTACGAAGCCACAACAGGAGCCTGGGACTGGACAGATAACACAACGGCGAACCAGGCAACGACAAAGGAATAACGATTTGCGCATTTTCTCATGGAACGTGCGCTCCTCGTACAGAGGTGGAGCTGCCAAGCAGCTAGCCGATACCCTGTTCCAATACAGAGTTGATGCAACAGCGTTACAGGAGATGCGTTGGACAGGGACCGGTTTTCTGGAGAAGAGTCATTACACCATACATTATAGTGGCCATCCAGTAAACTATGTGCCCGAAGTAGGTTTCTTAGTCAGCCAAAAAATGAAACCTGCTGTTATCGGCTTTGAAAACATAAGCGAACGGCTATGCAATCTGCGCTTGCGAGGTAAATTTAGAAATATAAACCTCATTAAGGGTTCACGCCCCTACAGAGGGTAATATAGACTCGGATCACTATCTCGTTGGCATGGTGCTCCGAACTCGAATAACAACACCACCCAGAACCCCTTCTGACAATCAGGTGAGAGTTAACGTTGAAGCCATCCACAATACAGCCCTCCGCAACACCTATAAGAGGGAAATGGATGCCGCGATAACCACAGTCAACAGAGATCCGGGAGATGAAGCATCAACAAATGATCTTCACAATCATCTGAAGAACGTCATCATAAATACGGCCACAAACATACTTGGCTCCAGCTGCAAAAAGAGTCGGAACGGCTGGTTTAATGATGAATGTAAGCTAGCAACGAAGCGGAGGAATGCCGCATACCGAGTAATGCTGCATTCTCAAAGAATGCGCGGAGACTTATCAAGAACTCCGATGAGCGGAGAAGCCTGGGAGAACTAAGAGGTCTGTGAACTCAAAAAGTACAGGGAACAACCGCACCAGGCGCGGAATTTTGTCCAACAAGTCAGCAGGATGAAGCCTTACACACCTCGACGCTCATCCTGCCCAAACAAAGAGGGAAATCTGATTTCCGACAGAATGGTCATATTGCAGCGATGGGCTGAGTACTTTGATGAACTGCTGAACAACCAGATATAAGATATTCTCCGCTATCTTGCTAGGCCGGATAGCCCCATACGCCCAGAACATCATTGGCCCATACTGAGGGGGTTTCACTCCAGGCAAATCATCAGCAGATCAGATTTTCTCTCTGTGCCAAGCGATGGAAAAACTGTTGGAATATGGACAACAGTTGCACCATCTGTTCGTCGACTTTAAAGCCGCCTATGATAGCATCGCCAAGGTAAAACTGTACACGGCCATGAGAGAATTCGGTATCCCGACGAAATTGATAAGACTGACTAGGCTGACCCTGACCAATGTGCGAGGCCAGATAAAAGCAGCAGGATCACTCTCAAGACCATTTGACATCAATAACGGTCTACGACAAGGGGATGCCCTATCATGTGTCCACTTTAATCTAGCTCTAGAGAGTGATCCGTGATGCTGAGGTAAACGCGAGGGGTACGATCCTCTTTAAGTCCACCAGCCCATGCTGTCGATATCGACATCATGGGACGAATGACCCGAGACGTATAAACTGCCTTCATCCAGATCGAGCAAGCGGCAATCAGGGCGAGATCCTGGGCTGGACATCAATGAAGGCAAACTAAAGTATATGATGGCAGCGTCAGCACCAAAAACTAACCAACCAACAACATGAAATCGCACTCGTCAAATGGGAAGAATAAAGACAGGAGCATACAATTTTGAGACCATCCATAATTTTTCCTATCTAGGGTCGAAAATCACAATCGATAACAGGTACGATGATGAAATCTACGCACGGTTGTTGTCAGTCAACAGAGCCTATTTCCGCTTACAAAAACTGTTCCGCGCGATACGTCTCACCATAGGGTCAAAGCTCTTACTGTACAAGGCAATGATCTTGCTAGTCCTTATGTATTTCTCGGAGACTTGGGTTCTTAGCAGGAAGAATTGCGAACTCTTGGCCACGTTCGAGAGAAGAATCCTCCGAAGAATTGTTGGCCCCCTACATGAGGATGGACGATTTCGTAGCCTACATAACGACGAAATCTATGAGCGATACCATGACCGTCCGATTGTGGGTAAAATCCGACTCAATATGTTACGGTGGGCGGGTCACTTAATCCGTATGGATGAGGATGATCCAGCCCGGAAAGTCTTTAAGGGCAATATTTCTGGTAGAAAAAGAAGACGAAGCAAACCCTGCCTGAGATGGAGCGATGGCGTGGGTCAGGACGCCAGACAGCTCTAAGGGATATCGAATTGGTGGATCTCGGCGCAAAACCGGGATGTCTAGAGTTCCCTATTAAAGCAGGCCTAGACCGAATACTGGTTGTTGCGCCGTTGATGATGATGATGATTGTTCCTGATTGATTAAGCATACGACTAGGATTGCAGTGTTGAACGCATGTTCGATTAGTCATGGATTAGACATTTCAGGTTTTATTCAGGACTAAAAAAGTTCCCAAGCTACTCCGGACGTCACTTTAATTAATCTGGTCCTTACTGGCTCCTGAGGTAAACCTTTAATGAGCGAATGCGATAGCTTAGCTTCTCCAACTTCCTAAGTACTCGTTGAAAGTGACCGTGTGCCGAACTGGCATCTTATTCTATTTAATCATCAGTATTGCTTGTAGATGGTCTCATCCTTAAACAGTATTGCTTCTGTGGAAGATTCGGAAGAGGCTGTTGATCGGAATTTAACAAGGTCCTTTGTTAATATACGTAATGGTGATATAACTCTGTTCTTAATTCATAGAGGACCATGCCTTAATCAAAAAGATACATGTGGATGTGGACTTAGGATCCCGCATATCCTAAACAATCATCTAGCTTTAGCCTAGCCTAGGATCAACTTACTGACGGTTTAACTTGGATATAATTCGAACCTTTGTCGTGTTTTTGCGATCATATAAAGAAGCGTTTCCACCTTTTCCCACTTTCGGTCACGCTGCTCCGAGAGCAGAGGTCAGGCAGCGTCTGATGAGTGGTCTCTGCCCTGAACGAAATCGTTAGTCCTTTTTTAAGATCCTGAGATTTGAAGAAAATCGATAAATATAAAGTTCCAGGTGGCAATTGTAGCCTTTTGGATAGCTTAATCCTTTACAGAGACAGATTTTGGTTAGGAGCTGGCATTATCTGCTCGCAAAACTTTAACAACATGTCATCATAAAGAGGGGCGAACTTCAAGGATACTCCGCCTTTAACGAACTTTTCTCAACTAATTTGGGGTAGGAAAAACAGTTAATGCAAGACTCTCACGAAAGGACCATCGTTGACTATTAGCGACGAAAGGACGAGGAGGATTTAATTTCTGGAAAGCTTCCTCGGTTTGCGTCGCATACCCACTGGTTTAGAGTGGAATCCTTATTCAAGTGGCAGAGAGAGAGGGAGGGATTGAGCAGTCCTGTGAGTGTAACCTTAATGACCAACTTAAGGGAGGGGGGGGGGGGAATTAGGTGCTTTGCTGAAGTGTTTGTCATCTAATCTCGGTGTATCTAATTCCTATTCCCACTTACTTCTTAAGATCCTTGCGTTCAGACTGTACTGGGGTTTTCTAATTTTTTAATCGAGTTTCGGACTGTCTTTATGGTTTCGCAAATTTTTTGTCAGCATTATGTTCAATAGCCACAGCTTCCAGTTGGCTTTAACAAGTCACGGGCTAATAGTAAATGGGGAGCAAATTGGTATCTGTCAAGGATATCTTTGGCATTTTATAAGCATATTCTACCTGCACAGATACGGTTTTATCTCCTGAAATTGGTTTGTTAGTCCCAAAACGAAAGAGATTCCTCAGACTCAATTAAATCCATACACATTACTCTGTAATGAATCCCGAAACATTACAATGCCCTTCGCAATTTACATCCAATTAAGTCCATTCTGCAGCAAGGAAACACTATTCCCATGCAAGCGGCTACAAACTGGACACTACAAAGATAGTTTCACTCAATACGCTCCATTATTATTTACTCTAAAGCCTAGTTAACTGATTTTGCATAGCTTTTGGCTTCCAGTTGGCTTTACCAGTCTGACTCTGCATCTCTGCTGGCGGCTGGTATCCTGCCTATCCTTCCTCCCTTCCCTGACGTTGCGTCATCCGCTCTCCGCAAATTTGTTATTTGCCAACCACACGTTGAACGAGTGTGTTAATAACCGAAGCCCTGAAACATATATTTACTCATGTACACCCCCACACCTCATGTCCTGGAAGGGGTGTTCGTATGCATGGATCCTTAATGTTGTTGATGAGGAAATATAGAGCTTCGAGCTTCATTTTATATCCGATTCCATTACTGTGGGATGCTGTGTTGCGGATATTGAATTAGGACTCGGAATATTATTCACAAAGTCATTTAACTCGAGTCTGACCTTAGGGATTTTGATGTGGAGGACAGGATGCGATGGATGATAGGTGAAGTTGCGATTGTTTGGGGTACATGATGGGGAATTAAGGCAGAGACAGTTTAAGTGTAACAAGGTTGGGCTCATGGAAAGGGCAGGAATCTGGTAATCATGGTTTTTGGATGGGGAACGCTCAGGTAGTTGGAGCAAACCTTAGTTCTATGCTGATTATTGTAGATTGAATAGACCCAATTGGAAGTTTTGGTCCAGAATTCTCCAAACCAGATAGGGAAATTATTAACAACCTTATTGAACATAGATGATAGCACCTTAAGGATTTTTCTGGCATAGCGGGGAGCGGAAGATCGGAGAACTGATAAATACTGAATGCACCTATTAGATTCGTTGGAGCTATTCTTCCCAAATCAAATATTGAATTGACAAAGTAACGTGTAACCCGTTTCGAAAAAGAGCCTTGGGAGCGCGTTAGAGGAAGGAGAGTGGAAGCAGGTTAAGAACCTTATCTATGGCGGTTAAGCCGAAAGCAAATTGCTGTTCTGTAATGTCAAGATTCTCTGTGAAAACTTGGGAAAGCAGTAGAACGAATCCATGCCGGAACTGAAAAATCGAAGGAGAAGAAAGGTGTGTTCAGATTGCTATTTCTATCAAGGAGAAAGCTCCTGTTTGTATCCTGAAAAAGGTCAAAGGTGATCCTGGTCTGAAATACCTGGGATGAAATTTATTTAGGTTTAGCGAAACTCGGAAGGAAAACTTCTGTTGAAGCTGAAGCTTAGAAGGCCATACGATTTCAGAAAGTAATCATTCAATCGCAATATCGGCAGCCAGCAGAAGTATCGCGAACAACCGATTAACAATCAAGAGAATACTATGACGTCATGATATCGTTGATTGAGAAACTTTGGAATCAAATTGGGAACTGAACCTCAACATTTTGGAGGCATCAGATGACCCGGATTCACAAGGATATACTGCTGAGAATTATCTGTATCTCCTAGAAGCAATAAGAGATGGCTTCATCAGGTTCATGTTGGAACGAGCAAATAAATTAGCCGAAAATCCTGTTGATCACCGCAACGCAAAGCCGCCTATAAAGCTACCGAAACTGAGCATATCCCGTTTTGATGGGACTGGGAGAAATCACCTCAGTTCGCTGATCTATTCGACCGGATTGTCAGATGATATTTTATTTTAAGCAAAGTTTTCGGGTAGAGCAGAGAACAGACATTTTTCAGCAACCAACGAGAATTATCGAGTTCCAACCCTGTGCGCTGACCATATTATCAGGCCAGCGGTACTCCGTTGATACGATGGAGACAGTTGTTCACGAATGTTTGGAGCGTGTGAGTAAGAGTGGGGGTCGCTTTTCATGTGCTACTCCCATATAGCAACACAGAAAGAAGAGTAGCACGGAACAGTCTCAACTTCATCCTGGTGTCGAGTTAACTGTATTTAGAGGTTTTAGGGAGGCAATAAGGCCGATCTAGTGATGCTAATGCGTCAGGCAACATCCAATTCGGTGCTATCGTCGATAGTAACCACGCTTCTTAGATATACAAATTGATCGAAACCTTCGATGCCCTGTCCATTAAAGCAGGTAGACAGAGTGCGATGACCCGTCAGACTGAGAACCTTGGGTTTGTTGGTGTTTACCTTCAGTCCGACCCTACCTGCCTCTCTTTCCAAATTCAGAGCTATTTAAGCAAGGTCCATAACCCAGCGAGAGCAAGCAGGTGTCATCAGCTTAGCCGGGGTGTTTGATGGAAGATGTCATAGTTCATTGAACTCCTTCACGTTTTCTGGATAAGGCAGCATGAGGAAAGTCACCGATAACATGGAGAAATAAAATCGGTGGCAAAATGTAAGCCTGGCGCATTCCGTTTTGGACCTCAAAATCCTCTGAGATTTTACTTATATGCAGAACGTGACATTAGGCAACTTCATATACCTCTGTGGTTATAGTAGGAATGTTCCTCCTGCGTAGAGCACGCCAGATATACTTTCTGTTCACGCTGTCGAAAGCTTTCTTAAAATCAATGAACAGCAGGCGAAGCGGATATTTAAACCTCGTGCATTGCTGTAAGATGGTCCGCCGGGTGTTGATGTGGTCAATGCGGGAGCGAAATTAAGTTTCTTTTCTGTGAATCAGGCTTTCCAGATATTCTTTAATGCATTCAAGGATTATTTTAACAATTATCTTTGCGGCGGTAGGGAGTAAATTCAAAACGGGTGCCCTTTTTTGGAATCTTAACGATCATCCGCTTCTTCCACTCTCTGGGAAAGGTGTTGGATTTCCAAGATTTCCGTACTAGTGGAAAAAGCAGATCTGCAGTAATTGCAGGTGCGGGGATAAATAACTCTGGGGGAGACCATCAAGCCCAGCAGCTTTATTCCATTTGCGAGGATTGATGGCGAAAATGATTTCTATTCTACTTGGAGGAACAGCCCGCAGCTGTATGTTAGGGTGACTAGCCATTTTATCCACAAGAGGAGGAACCTCCCAGCATGTAATACGGTTATGGAGCCTTGGTCGGCCCACAGGCTTGGCACTCGTATGCTTTGACATAGGAAGGCGAAAGTGGCAGTAGATAGGTCGCCCATTAAGGAGGGGCGTCAATCGCATTGCGGGCTATGCCATCTACTGCATGCAATGCTCAACTCTCCCAAGATGGCTGACAAGTGGTTCACCCCAGAAGCACTTGGCGCAGAACATTAGAGGAGGAGTGCGAGCGTCTCGGGAAGTCGCGGAAGGAGCTGAAGCGTATTTCAGGTAACCGCGAGCGATGGCGTGGTCGACGTGATATACCAAACCAAGGGGTGAAGGCTACCAGATATGCAAAGACTGAATCGGAATTTACCCTGGCCTGTTCCTTACGTTGTGTTCCTCACTCGTTCCTTCTTTCGGCTATCCTACTTCTGACTGCAGTGCATATCTCTTAGATTTGAACATTATGTTCCATCATGTTTTCAGGTATTGTAGCTTCTTATGCGACTCTTTGAACCGAGAATCTCGGGTAACGCAATATCCACGAGTGTGTCCGTATCTTGCGAAATGGAAGGCATTTTTCACGTTGAGTCATATCATTGCACAGCATTTGTCCTCTTCGAGAGCGGCGAATTGGTTCTTAGGGAGAACACCTGAATGCAGTCAATATGGCCCTTCCTCGAGACATGCAATAACATTTCTGTAAAGATATTTGGTGCTATATTCATTGCTACCTTAAGAGTTTTGTTGGAGATACTATCCAGGAGCCTCATTTTTTGTTATTTTCTTTGCAGCGTCTAAGACCTCTTCCTTACTTACCATTGAAACTTCAACAGGATTAAGCAAGGTTAGCGGTGTACACATTTTGTGCGAAAATGTTAGTCACTATCTCATGTAGTACCCTAGGGCAAGTACTCGGTGGAGAGCGTTTGCCATTGATTTTGGGTATTACTGTTTTATAGATCTTTCTGTCTGTCTGAGAATGTGCACCAATATCGTTGACTTTACGGACCCCTACGCGAAGAACCAGAAACGACAACTGAGGGGACCTCTGCAGCTCCCACAAGAAGAGTTAATTGCAACAGTGATAACACTGATACCTGGGCACTTAGCTGTACCCAGAAATTAGGACAAAAAAGGTGCAGATACTGCCATTAGCAGAAGCTGTTCGAAATCCTGACGAGCTCTTTGTGAAGCAATATGATTTCAAATCCGGAAAATTAACCCTGAAAGGAGGTGACGGTAAAGTGGCCTACTTAAAGAAACTCATCTCCGGATGTCGATATTTTGTTTTCATCCTCATTGCATGGATATTGGAGGTTCTCCTTTACTTAACTTTTATAGATGGTGAAACGAGAGAACAAAGCTCGAGCCATCTAATATGACCGGAGAGGGGGTACAATGGCAATATTTCTTAAGGATGCTCTTCAAAAAATTATCATAAAGTCAACCAAACTGTAGTGCCTCGAAGAAAACTTCAACGAATTCTTTAAAACCAAGGCTGCAAGTGAAGGCTTGACATTGGTTTAAACAAGAAGGGAAAGGCACAATCATCATCATCATCAACCGCCCAACAACCGGTATCCGGTCTAGGCCTGCCTTAATAAGGAACTCCAAACATCCCGGTTTTGAGCGGAGGTCCACCGATTCGATATTCCTAAAAGCTCTATGGCGTCCTGACCTACGCCATCACTCCATCTTAGGCAGGGTCTGCCTCGTCTTCTTTTTCTACCATAGATATTGCCCTTATAGACTTTTCGGGTTGTGGACAATAGTCCTAGAAAATGGAACCATTGCGAAGTTATGAGATATCTAATCCAAGGTAGAGGGTTTAGCTGGAGGGGGAGATTTTGTGGGCAGTAAGTTTGTGGACGGAGCCTGTCACACCAGTCAGGTGAAACCAAGCACACTCCCTTTCTGAAAGTGCGCAATTCTTCCTTTTTTCGTTTAATGGTGAGAACCGCTTCCATTTAATCCTGAGTTGGTCCAGCGACTTCTTGGCAGACTTTGTTATCACTGATTGTTTCCCATGAGTATGTGGTCCCGCGGGTGGATGACGCCCTCGCCGCTCTCCGTGGCTTTCCTAGAACTCGCCACGAGAGTGGAGAGCCAGCGGTGGAGGATTCAATCCAAGTAGTGCCAATTTTAAGTACTAGAAGCGTACTTATAACAGTTCCCCTGTTTTTCTGATAAAATAATGATCCATCATAAGAAAGATTCTCTACGAGTTGGTACCCGATATTTTAGAATCTGCCCTAGCCGAACCTCCATAAAGGCCCCATACGGTACCGTCGTGCTTGGTAAATAGGTTGGCATGTAATATAAAGAATTACGCATTTAAAATAATGGTTGGTATGCAGTTGTCTAGATCTTTACCAACTATTTTGAATGGAGAAAATCAAATGGGTTTGAAAAATTAAAGGTGAAAACGATCTTTTCGGCTTTCTGGTTTTCTTTCCTTTTTTCTTCCACTGTCTGCTATGGGGTTTTAGCTAGGATCTTATTTTCCACAATCATGGGGAAGGCCACCAGTAAAGCTAGTTTTGAGAGCTAGGTGTACCACGAAGGGGTATTGGACCTTTGTCCTGATACTGGCTAAGACTTTGTGTCATTAAAGTGGGTCTCTTGATAAGGTCACCATCTCAATAGCTAACCTTGGTTCAGATTTAACTGGGTTGTCTTAGTATCGGCCATTTGCTTTATTAATGACTGGAATCCTCCCTACCCCTCTCGAATGCCAAGGTATTATTCTTCTTCTCTGTCGTGGCAGTTGTTGTTCGTGATTTGAACTTTAAGAAATCCAGGTTGGGATCGCCCAGCTTCTTCTCCTCTAGAGGAAGCAGGTTTACCTCTTTGCCCGCCGTCTCTCTTGTCGAGGACTAGATTGCAGGGAGTCGCAGGACCGATCCTCACATCAGCTCCATAGGACTGGCAGCAAACTCTTCGCACACGGCTGGGTGGAAGCTAAGTGCCATAATCGCTGTCTTCAGCGTCCGATGCCTACGTTCAAGCATCCTATTCTACTGCGGGTGGTATGCGGTTGTCCGCTAGAGTTTTCTGAGCTCTGAAAAAAGAGTGGATTCGAATTGCATTTCCTGGTGTGTGATGATTATGGCGGGAACACCAAAAACGAGCAACCTACTTTCGATAGAGAGTCTTAGCACATGACTGTGCTGCCACCGATTAATGAACGTGAGGCAACACTTGTACATAGCGGTGCGAGTCTCGTAGAGGGTCTACAATGTCGCCCTTTGTTGACTTAGCTAATACACTTAAATTCTTCTTAGCACGCCTAGGAACCTTGCACCTTTGGTGTACTAACAACTCTTTGACCCAAGAATTGACGTCCTTGTTCATGGACGGCCAGTAATACGTGCTCGAGACTAGCCGGTTCGTTTTCCGCATGTCGGGGTGCACAAGATCGTGCGCCGAGCGAAATACTTTCCTACATTATGAGGCCGGAATATATGTATGGTCTAGATCCGTCTTTGGACGTCTTGCTGAAGATAGAGGCATGGAGAACTCCTTAAACTTGTATTTGGAGGCTGTAAAGGACTGCGTCATCCTTCTTGGCCACAGCGATTGCCGAAACATCGACGGCGGTTGGTATGTTGATCTCGGAGATCCGAGACAAAGCTTCAGTGGCGAAGTTTTCTTTACCGGGCACTTGTTGAATGTTCGATGTAGACTGGCTGATATAGGTTAAGTGGCAAGATTGGCGAGGGGACGCTTTGTTGGGCATCTACCTTAGGGCTTAAAGGCTTATGGTCCGCGAACACGGTGAACGGCCTGCCTTCAAGGGAAAATAAAAAAATACTTGATGCTCGCTGCTAGCTTCGCTGTTTTGAAGAGGAACCCAACGGTTGCCAGCTCTGGTGAAGAGCACCGCCTACTACGATGTCTGATGTATCGACGAACATGGCTAGGGGTGCGTCCTGTTGAGGCAATACCAAAAGTATAGCATCTACTAGCTGTTGCTTGGTTGTTTCAAACGCTTGAACTGCTTCAACACAACCTCCCGCGATTCTTTGGTTTTAGGACCGGACAGGATGTCGTTAAGTACATCTTGGTGGTGACCGGCTTTGGGAAGGAAACGACGGTAGAAGTTCACTATACCCAAGAATCTCCTAAGGTCTTTGACTACACTTTGTATTGTTGTATGTCGTTAGAGGATATGGAGTGGATTAAATATTTTATTTTCGAAGTTAAGAATTAGCATTCGAGATGTGGGAAAGGTTTGGACTCGGTGGAAAATGCGATCAGAATGTAAATCAAGCAGACGAAACAGAAGTCAAAGTTTCGTAGTACAGAGTGGATGACGCTCTGGAAGGTTTGCCCCACATTGCACAGGCCGAAGTTGTGGAAAGTCCCAATCCTTGCGGCTTAGGGAAGATAGACTGCTCTCAGCCTATCATCCTGTTTTCCTCAAGTTTGGTAATTCAGGGACGTTGGTTCTGACCTATTGCGCCATTTCTTCCGTTGCGCAGTTTACCATTATCAGACCTAGTGGAAACCGTATGTGGGTGAACAAAAAGTAAATTTTTCGACTAATTCCTGGCCCTCACGAGCCAGTTCTGGTTCCGGAAATGACCTGGACAGAATATTCAGTCAAAAATTTTTGATTGTGTTGGGGTACCAAACGGTGGTTTTCCTGGGTAATAGCTTCGCCCCTAACCTACTTGAGTTTTGCTCCCTCTTAGATTTCTTGAGAGCATTGCCCTCTTTTCTTCTCTCACGTTCTTCGGTTCTGCAGTTGAAGGCTTAGGTTCATCTTGCCTTCATTGGCTGACTTCTCTCTCCTTGAGTGTTGCCACTTGGCTACTAGTGCTGTGGAGATGCATCCACCCGTTGCACCCTTTTGCGCACGGTATGTGATCGTCCTTGCTTGTTATGTTCGTTATTGCTATTTTTGTTTGGAGTAGTATTCATTCTATTCCCAGAAGCGTGGGCATCAAGAGGTCCACGGCGAGGCGACCAAGTGTTAGTGAAGCTCAGTTTATCAAGTACGGTTTGCACAACACCCGGGATTGTTGATGATATTTCGACTCCCTTCTTCGGATACGTACCGTTTTGTCGCCAGCACATTCATCTCGAAAAGGATGTAGCTATGTTGGTCCACGGGTTGAGGGTAGAATGGGAAAGTTGAATATTAATCCTCGGAGAGGTACCCATCGGCTACTCTGAGTTCCATAGCTTCTGCTATGGGCAAATCTTGAGCGCCCTATTCTAGTTGAGGTTCACTTTCCTTCAGCAGTTAGTATCCTTCTAAATTTTGGATATTTGCCACATCTAGCAGGGTACTCTTTATCCTGACCCAAATTTCAATCCCATATACTTTCTGTCGCTGGTAACATCACGCCACTTTGATTATCTGGTGCAAGTAGGTGATACTGGGACATGTCCTCGGAAGCCTTTTTAAACAGCGAGCAACCTATCATGCAGTTTTCTTAAATCGAGGAGCTTGAAGGTTGGCTCTTGTCGTACCCTCATAGCCAGCATGTAGTCGTTAATGTATGCATTCCTAAAGTACACAATAGACGCTTCCTCTTAACTCTGCAGTGAACTGAAACCTTTGGTGCTACGAAAACTCAGCTTGAAGCCTTTCAACTTCCCCATTGAAGGATTCCCTAAGAGTCAATGTTCATCTAGAGTAACCGAAATTGTCATACGGTGTATGTTAGGAATATCTTCCAATAATAGACGTGATTGGCATGAAGGTCGCCTATTTTTCAGCATGGTCTGCCCAGGAACCTTCCAGCTCCTTGATTCGTATTAAATGTTGTTGATGTAGTGAATGTTATTCGTAAGATATAGAAGGTCAACATGACCAAAAAGGAATCTCGGATTTTGGACGAGGGCGACGCTGAAGCGTGCAAAATGGGGTAACTGAAATCAGAATACGGAGATAAAACTGTAAAACCTCAAGACCTTCTGGACTGAACTACAGAAAATGCAGTCAGTGCAAGGAAGATATTGCATTCCCGATTAATTCTCTATAGAACACTTGAATACTATTTTGTTAGAACAAGGGTTATCATACAAAAGCATTTTGCCTGCAGACAACATGCTCAGCTGGACTGGAGCCCATTCAAGCATTCAAGGATTTTTTTCTCTGCCAATTCTCTTGTACTTCAGTCCGTAAGCGATTTATTTGAAAACGACAGGGAAGTGCATCAATATATCCTCTTTTCCGCCATTGCATCACCTAACAACCACTAGACTTTTCATTTACAAAAGGTCTATCTCTCTTCATTCTACCCATCCAGATCCCAGGCATATGTACATCTCTATATGAAGGACTCCGCACCCTTATTACATAGCATTACGTATATCCTGTATACGAGAGGATATAGCACGTATAAAAGGTAATTGAATGAAGCCGTCGAGAAGGGTCCGCGTTGTCATAGCAACGGCACTTTACGTGTCGAAGTCTGGTGTTGGCTGCCATATTTGCTCGTCGCCACCCTTGTATACTTATGCCGTTGACTATGGAACTATAGTCAAACATTTATATATGATTCCCCCTTGTCGGCAGTACGTGTCCTCCGATAGGTTCTTCTTTTCTCATTCCCTTATCAAATGCCACGGTCGCTCGTCGACATCATCATCATCTCGACCCCAATCCCCCAGGACTCTTATCATTTTCATTCTCGTCCTTTTACGTTGCTATTGGGATTTTTGTTGTTGCCATTGCCTTTCTGGTGATGCTGTCGCCATCGTCATTCTCAGTTTTCGTCCTCGTTTTCATTTCACCCACTTTGCGAATCTTTTAGGTACATAGATTGGATAGAGTTGAGTTGTTGGACGGGAATGCAGTGATGGTGAGAAGTAATGTGCAGAGAATATGCCGAAGATGTTCAGAACTAGTTGGGATAACTTAGTTGAGTTTTTTAGGGGGTGGTTGGGAGAAAATTTCAAGGAGGCTATCCAGGAGGCATTTCAAGTTAGAACCCCATTGTAGGTATCCTTTTTTAGAAGCAGCGTCGCTTTTCAAGACAAAGTCTTGTGTCAACCCTTCGAGTCTAATTTGTCCCGAACTTAGAACATCCCTCAATAATAGGCTTTGCCAGTGTCCATCCACTTCATAAAAACACTGTCATTTCCCACCAACCCTGCATAGAAATACTGGCAAAAGTAGAATATTCTGTTCCTGACAGCATTTCACAAGAGTGAAATGCCAGGACAAAAGCAAAAAGATATGTACACCATCGAGGCGAAAAATTCACAGACTCCACTCAATGATGAACGAAAAACACAGCCACCCCCTGGCAATTTACAGAATACCCATCTAATACCGTTAGCATTTTTTTCTACCAATTCGCATTTTTTCTCGTTAGCTATATTTCCTTCTTACCGCTCGTCGTCGTCGTAACCTTCACCCCTCAATGGTTTCTATTATGCTTCAGTAAAGTTGTGAAAAAAGGGATGATTTTGAGGCTTTTTTTCGGTGATACTCTCCGTCTATATCGTTTGCTGTACGGGTATATTCCGGAGCTTACAAGGCGACCCTTTGCCATTTTGTTCACTTTTTGAATCACCAACCACCTCTCTGTATGCGCTGTATGTGTCAGCTCTCGGATGTGCCACGTCTCCCTCCGCCACCCTGTCGTATCCTTGGTATTAAAGAGGAAAAAGTGAACGATTTTTTTTTTTCTGGGGTCGGATCCTTTTGGGGGATGTATGGTTTTTTTCTTGTCCTGTCACTCTAATGGATCGTGGTGTTCGAAATACGCTAAAACCTACACATTGCTTAGTGTAGAGAGTGGCTTGGCGCTCTCTCAAAGCAACGGGTAGCGTATTAGCATCTGTAAGAGGGTGTCAGTCAGTGGAGCCGGGGTGGTACTATAAAAGTCTAACAGAGGAAGAAGTGAGAAGGCCGAATGGGTGGTATGCTGGGAGATGGTCTAATGGTGAGTTGGTATGTCTAAAAGTTCTGCGGCTGATGGATAGATGAAGAGCCGCCGGGTCAGGGGATCCTGGGGATTTAGGGTGAAAGCCAGTGAGCGTGTGTATATAGGTGTAAGGTAGATGCTTGAAGCGATGATAGCTATGTGTGGTCTACAATTTACTTCACTTTAGCGGATTTTGTCACACCGCACGTACTATGTTTTTAGGGAATGTTCATGGCTGTGTTTTTCGTAGGATCATTGGGGGGTTTCGGGGTGGTATTGATTTTTGAAATGTTTGGAAAAGACTGTATCGAACTCGTATCTCCAAAAAATGGGGATGTGTGGATTTCGCTGGTTTCTGCAGATTTCGCACAGGTTCTTTTCTTCAATAGATTATCCTTTTCCTAGAAATCAAGTGTGTTATCTGAAAATAAGAGCTCCATCCTAGATCCTCGTTGTCAAAGGGAATTTCCGTTTTGACGACTTTGTGCCGCATTTCAACCAGAAGTTGTTTCGTGTTAGTCTTTTTTGACAACAGCTATTCATTTGTTCATGGAAACAGTGCTACTGAAGGATACTAGCCATTTTTTTAACTACTTTCATCAATTCGTTGAAACTTCAGAACATATGGATGTATAAACCACACCGTTTGTGTGGAAGCTACAAAAATTTTGGATAAAAATCGGGGCCTTGTCTGATTTTTTTAACGAAATTTCTTAAAAATTTGAATTTTTGGAATTTGCTTGATGACAGAGAGGGGGTGCGGATGCCCCCCAGGACCAGAATATTCTCGGGGGCTGAAATAGAGATTTAAAAAAAATTGGATTTATGTCATTATACAGAGAGGGCCTAGTCTCCCCAAGCTAGGATTTTTGCTCTACGGGCGTCCTCATGTATGAATATTTCGTAAAAGTATGCGAAAGGATATTGGTCAATCTATTCGGGATATTCTACTACTCAAGTAGCGCGACAAGGTCTAAACTCGATGCTGTAAGAAGGAAAGGAGGGATTAGAATAGGTGTTAACTGGAAATTGATTTCAATCGGCAATCGTCCAAGATTTGCTTTGCCAGACCACTTTTGACGTCAATCCTGCAGGGACCTTTTCAGTATTGTAAAAATTGGATGACCAAAATCTGAAAACCACTAGAATAGTGAACTGTCTAGCCTTAAGGTTAGTGAAACTTATGAAGAAGGAGAAATTAAGCCAATAAAGGAGCTTGAAGCTAGCTGTGCAATGAACTAAGGGTGATGCCAAGGTGCGAATATGAGTTTATGGTAGCTTTCTAAAAGTTTGTAATAGGGCAACATAAAAGACGTACTGTCCCGCTGATCACGTACGCTAACCACTTGCTGAACATCATTTAGAGTTTATTTCTCCAACAAAGGAGGAATTACGACCTCCATCAGAAACTTTTTTGGAAAGGGTAGGCGAATATGAACGCGCGGTACGAAGTCGAACTACCAACACAAAACACCTGACCGTTTGCCACTATACTTCAGGCTAGTTCTCCCATTGTCATACCTTAGAGTGCCTTAAAAACAGGGAGCTGATGAAAGACCAACGGGAGGAGGGAGAAAGAAGGAAATTCTTAAGCCGAAGAACCCGTTGACATCCGGCCCCTCCACCGATCGAGTTTTATCTTCTTTGCAACAAGAAGAACCTGAACGTATGGTGTATCGCTCAATACTCCTCAAAATCTCTCTGACAATATTTTTTGTAGGATGCTCTCCTGTGGTTCATAAAGTTGTGGACGAACCCCATTTGATCTCATTACAAAATACTCAGTCCAGAGTGCCTTCCCAATCTTGAGTATATTAGACTGAAAACCTCCGTACTCGCTTAAAAGATGGGTAAGGCAGTAGTTCGTACGTAGTCGAACCATGTTTTCGATTCAGCTACGTAGCTCAGCTGTCAATGAACTACGCAGTCCATCTGCCACTTGATTCGTCTTGCGAACCGGGATGTGACTCATATAGCGCGTGCTAATATTCTTCATGAGCAACCACCTCAGTTGAGTCTTCTCCATTGCGCTTGCACTTGGTTCTACGTTCCCTAGCAAGAACGGCAACCACTTCCGCTGTGACTATCACAGCCGGTTCAGAGACATTGTGATAGACAGACACCACTCGTAAAGCTTTCTGTCTCTGTACTTGGGTACATTCCTCTTTGCTAAGAACATCAGTCCTCACCCTTGCGTTGCACTTATTAGAAGACGTCGCCTGCTAGGTGTAGAACTTCCAATGTTTGCCATTAGCCGACTTAAGGACGAAACTCTAACTGTAGCATATACCTCTGCTGCTTTGATTTGTTTAGAAAGGCTAATTTTTGCACGGAGCGTTAAACCAAGGCACTTACCCTTTGGTTTTGACCTAATTACCGATTCGTTGATTGACATGGATTTCCTTTTTAGTAAGGATTCCTACTAAAGTTATCCCAGTGTAAGGTTGAAACCATGAGAAACCATCCTCAAGTCTGCGTTGTGCCTGTTGGACATTGTGTCCGATAACAAGTGTCGCCACATCATCTGCATAACCTAGTAGGCACGACTATTTTGGAATTTTGAGTTTTAGTCGACTATCGTAGGAAGCGTTCCAGGGGTCCAGCTCTAGAATGTATCTCTGCATTACTCCTCACGTGATCTCCATCCTCTTCTGACCTTCTTCCGTCTCGTAGAGCAGGGAGCGGTTTCTCAAATAATTCCTTAACAATCTGTAGGTGAAGCCGGGCACGTGGAATGAATGGTATTTCTGATAGCAACCGTTATGAGGGGCACTGCTTGTTGAAATCAGCGGCTGTGTGCTTCAGCTGATAAACAGCATCCGCGACTTGCATTACGGCATCCACCGTCGATTTCCTTGCTCTAAAATCGAATTGTTTTGTCCCTAAGTACTTGCCGTCCCCACGTACTCGAGGAGGGCGATCAGACCCGAGTCTGCAAGGGACTCATCTTAAGTGGCTCTGCCACGAAGCCTCATCGGAGGTTATCTGGTACCATGGGAATCGGGACGGCCCTCTGAGAGCATATGCTCCAGGAGAATTCCTGGAGGATGTGTTCTCGGCCCGGTTATTTGCGGTTGGTCTCTCAGTGGGAGTTTCATGGTGGTTATGGTTATGCCTATATCGTGAGCAGACCTCCTCGGAGCTCAAGCGTGGAGTTGCGCTGTACAATTCGGGTGCCGTACCACTTAGTTGCGGCAGAGGTATTAGATAGGGCTTGCATCCACTAGTATGAAAGCTGAGCCTGCACTCAGTATAAGTAGCGCTGTGATAGTCATGGCGGGGCTCTGATTGTGGTCTCAAAATCAATCCGTGTCCGAAGAGGACCGTGGGATTATGCCTACACGGTAGGTGTTCACGTTGAATGGAGTCTAAGCAGGAGAGCTGATAGATCGATATATCCCCCTATATTATATGAGCTTCGGCAGAGGGCAAGGCATTGTTAGCGTGCTTTCCCGTTTGTCGCACGGTTTCGACTCGCACTATGCAGCTTTTGTTGGATGTTCCTTCCCTTGATCTAGAAGTGGTCCGGCGTACCACAGTCCACAAATCAGCAGGGGGGTATCTTTGCTGCAAACTGATTTAGTTAGTGGATTAGGACCGCTTGGGCTCTAAATGTTGATAGACAAGGTTGGGTCACATATGAATGCGTTAAAAGTGTGTCTGCCAAAGGAAGTTCTGTCGTGGACTTTAGGCTTGAAATAGGCGTCCTTGTGATGAGACATAATAGGTTGAATGAGTTTCTCAGTTTCTCTTTTCTCGGAACCTTGCCTCCAGTGAGGTTTTTGGAGCAGATTCAGAGGACTGGTTACATGTTCTCTGTGTCTTTCAAGCGTACTGTGACATTTACAATCTAAACGACATGGGTGTTCATGTAATGAATGGTATCTTCCATTTTAGCCATTGTATTGTAAGCAGAGTGGTAGCTGACTGGTGAAAGGTTTTTGGTGCAGCTGTCCGCACCGAGTTAATTCCAGTTACCCAGTTGGGGAGTGCGCCCCCACATACTCGAGGTGGGCGATCAAACCCAACTCTGCAAAGGACTCATCTGAAGCGGTTCTTGCCACGAAGTCTTACCGAATTCTCACAAGAATCCTTAGAGGATGGGCTATCTTCTGTGCGTTCTATGCTGCTGTCATTAACCCATACGAGATGTAAGGGGAATTACGGTGGTACACTATGGTCCACCTGTTTGTCATTAGTTCAACAGGGTTTTCCCATAGCCTCGATTTTTGATTAACCATTTTGTAACCGAGTCCCCTCTGATCCCAATTCACCTCGTCATAGGTTCTACCAGTAGCGAGTTTTAGTTTTGTTTATTGCTCTGTGGAGTCTTCGTTTTAGTACATTTGGACTTTATCATTATGATGCATGCTTCCTCCCAGTCGTTTAAACGTTGGGTCAACCGGCGGAGTTTTTGACGCACGTTTCGCAGCTCGGCAAAATCCGCTATCCATCAATGCATAGAAGGTTTGCCACGACTGCGTGTCCTCCTGGGCATGGCAGCCCCGGGGGCTGTTGTTATCAAGTTCATAAGTGAATTCACGACAGTGTCAACTGCAGCGCCACACCCCCGGAGTATGTTCCAGCGGTGCTGCTTCAAGAGCTTCGACGCATCTCCCGATGTTCACCTTCGCGGCATTCTACGCGCAGGGAGAGCGCTGCGCTATCATCAGAAGCGAGAGATAGCGCCAATCATTTTAAATGCAATGTATGAACTACGCTTCCTTCACAGCGTGGAACTTCGAGCTACGTCACCATTTGGAACATCCGTTTCCCTCTGGAACCAGGATGAAGCATGCCACACTCAAGTATTCTGGCATCGAGATCGGCACTGAGATGCCATGAAGCTGGGTCCTTGTTCCTGTGCTATTCACTCATGAGCACTAGATTAGTTTTTTGAAGTGGACTACTCAAGAAACTGATGAACGGATGTACTTTTGCATTTTCCATTTTGATATCTAGAATCCGGATCCTGTTCATGGGCCCGATCCCGCAGTGTATGCAACGCTTTTACCAGACGCGCCATGATCCCTGCAGGGAACGCAACTCTTTTTTTCATTGTTGGTATTTGCTTTGTGACCTACCTGGCCAAATCTACGGAGTGCTGTCCTCCTGTCGGATTCCCGGTATATTGGAGACTCTAAACATCTGTAATGCTTGGCGGGGACTGCTCGAAGTCGTATCCTACATACTACCCAACCGATACCTATCTGGCTACTTTTTACTGCTGGATATTCATGCTTAATGGACTCTTCTACTTAGGTCATTTCTGTGAGACAGTCGAAATCTCGGATTTTCAGAGAACACGTGGGTTCTAGGCTAGAAAATAGAGCTTTCTCTTTCTGTAATTTCTTCATGTCTTTAAAGAGCGTACCCTTGTTTGTTGTCTTTAAGCCTAATTCGACGAGAACCCCTCCTCCCTTCGATTTCCATAAGGAGGACACTTCTGCTACACTGACTTCAGACTTGATCTTACAGGGGATTCTGCTGAAGATGGCAGCCTAGTCCTTTCCTTTTGGTTGTTGTCCTTTTGTTCGCCTTTTTAAGCAGATAGTTTTCTAATGACGAGGGGTGTTTTTTCCTCTTGTCTGTTTAGACTTTACGGACCTCTAAGTGGAAACTGCGGTTGCTTTTCTTTTCGTGCATTTTCTGTTGCTTGTTCTGATGTCCGCCTGCGAAAGGACCCAAAGTTCCTCCAACTCCATCAGTCCGTCTTCCACACTTTTGCTGACTTTTTCTGAAAGAAGCTTGTATACACAGCACTGCGTCCAAGCGTAGCTTACTTTTTTCCTGTCCCCATTATCTCTTCAGTTTTATAATTTTTGTTTCCATGAAATTGTACCAGAACATTGTGTGCAAGGGAGCAGGCCACAATAGACAGGAACAGGTTCACCTACGAAACAAATCCCCCACCGCCTTCCCTGAGGTCTGGCCAACGTTTAACTGATTCCGGAATTCACAGATAAATTAGCGCTGGTTTGGGGTGACGCGGTCTACTTATACCGATTCAATGCTCACTATCCGTCCAGGCTCCGGAACAAGCAGGACACAAAAGCCTATGATGCGTCCATGCTAAATAGATACCCAGTAGAAGATTCAATTATTGGTGGATCAATCAAGTGGCTAACCTTCGCTCAAACTGCTATCAAGCGAGATGAGTGACTAGAGAGTGCCAGATAGAACCGAAATAGAGGAGAGAAAATTTTCAATATTTCTATTTAAAGGTGGACGCTTACTTGGGGAGGAGTGCCTGTAAAATTGTGGGGAGAGGACTTAGACATCGTTCGCCTCCGTATATCACATACCTTTTTATAAAAGTTATGCAAGGACTATTTCCTTATCAAGGACATCGGGACATTATATCAATTCCCGTCGTAATCAGAGATGAGATATTGAAAATCTGCAGCGGAATAGAAGAAAATAAAGCTCCAGGCTTGGAGTCGTGACGAATATGGGAGTTAATCTCGGGGTGAAGTCTTCGCTAAGTTGTTCCTAGCGAATTCTGGTAATTGGTGTTGATTCCCAAAATTTGTAAACCGGAGCGGATAATCTTCAATAAATTGCTCCCGGTTTTTGAAGTAGACAAGTAGACAGTAGTGTAGATTCTGAAAACGTGGGTTAACCATTCAATATGGCTTATCGGAGCCTAAAATATAGGTCCCTAGCGACGATTGGTGCTCTCACCTGTTTCGCTTCTATTATCGACAGTCACTTACAAGGATGCTGATTTTAGCTGGTAAAAATCTTACAGAGGAGCGTCTATAGCCCAGTGTCTTTTGAAAATGTCTGAAACAAAAGGCAGCTTATTAGCTTTAGGTAGCAGTATCAGTTTCTGCTTTTATTCACTGGGCGAGAAGTGTGATTTTTTTTAGTCATGCCCTAAAGTTTTCATCAAAAGTGTGCCTTAATCTGAACGGTCAGCTTCAAACCTTTGTTGGGAGTGTCATCAAAACTTGGAAACATTCTTTCGGCGAGCCTGCTACAAATTTCTCGTACCTTCGTATCGGCGCAGTCCAATGAGGGCGCGATATCTCCAGCCACAACAGAGAGTGGAAATACCGGGCATTCTTTGGACTGCGCCACACTTTGCTTTACGCGATTTTCGTTGGTGGAGAAAAAGGCTATCCTCCTTTGGGGCGCTTTCTCTCACAGGTCATAGAGTCATCTGAATCTCGCAACTTCAGGAGTCGTTTGTTTTTTATGTGGAGCACCTTTGTCATTTAGGGGTTTGTGTTTCGATTGATTCACTCAACAGTTCGCGCAACTTCTTGCAAGTTTCTTCTGTTACAATTTCGTGCCTTCAAGAGGTGCTTCCTGCGTCACTTGATTCATCTCCTCATTCACACCCTTTTCAACTTTTGGTCCTCTTCACACTTCTTCTCATGGCCAAACTCTTCATTGATATTTTCAAAGCCAACTGTACAGCAGACCATATGGAAAAAAAGGGGGTCCGGCTTTCCTAAGGTCCTAAGTTATCGCGGACTATCCCCTACGGAAGCTCAACACATCAGGTGACTGTATGAGGCTAAAAATGATTTACTCATATGACTTTCAAATCTGCAGATATTTCTTTTTTCTGCTGTTATTCTTGCTTTATATATGTATTATGTGACCGGGTTACATTATATACATCGACCTCGGTATACTTCCATACTGTATGGTCCTTCAATACACCCCATCGGGACTATCGATCCAATTTCTATTTTCAGACATTCACCCCCTAGATTTCCCTATCCTAATTGCATATCATATCTAAACATATTTGATTACTCGAAACTCCATATCCAGGATCGACAGTACTTACAACAGCTTAAGTGAAACTTCATACGCATATCATATGAACATTATCCTGCGTAACTACGGTGGAAATCGGTTTTTGAAAAGCATGAACAATCCCCTCTTGGATAGCACCCCGAAAAGTGAGATTAGTTTTATATAAAGCGTGGCATCGTCCCTTGATTCCCTTTGGCAACAGATAGCGATGGTATTAATAAAGCAAAATGGAACATAAAGGGATGTCTGTAATTCAGTTTGTGAATTTGGTAAAAGGGAATTGTAGAGCACTTACATGCGTTTTTTATGGATTTACATATGTCGTAACATATAGCTGTATTTCCATGTATTCGTATCTATGCATTTGGGTATTTGGGGTTTATAGATAGGATCTAAGAGCAGGCGGCAATCACGATATATCCTTTTTAACGAACCCTTGGGAATTCGTACAAAAAAAACGGTTCGAATATTTTGCCAAATGCGTCAACTGTCGAAAGATTCAGTATTTAATTTATTTACTTTATTCATTGGAAGTAGTTCGTACTTGGATCCCTGCACCATCTCAATGAGGGTAGGATGCAGCTTTGGATGAAGTTACAGTTTTGCTGAGAAGCAGAATTACATTAAAACTGTTTCCATGAGATATAGTGCTTCCACTTCAAATTAACAATATTCCAGATGAAATTAACAATTTTCCAAATCAATTTCACTGCTTTCTCAGATGTGATGAGATAGGCGCGGAAGGGGGGATTTCTCCCGTTATCAGAGCTTTCTCGGGGGCCTGGAGTATAGATTTCAATGAGAAAAAGATATAATTGCCATCCCATACTCGTATAATTATCCTTACGAGCCCCGTTTTTTTCGCATAATTTTCACCTGGGACTCGGGATTTTGTTCAACGGCCCGGGGCTTTCTACATAAAATTCACATCTTTTCCACTCAAATTCACAACTTTTCAAATGAAATTAATATTTTTCCAATTAAAATTTACAAGATCAAATTATTATATTATCTAAAGCAAAAAGTATGTTCAGGTACTTTGGTGTGACAGTCGAAGTTTATGAAGTTTAGGCTAACATCTATTATCATTTAAATGTATTTGATTGCTGAGTTGGAAGTGATGACCTGCCTCTTGGTCCTGATGTAAACGCCGTTTCCTTATGACTGTGATTTTAACTTCTGCTTGCGCGGGAAAAACACATTTCCCGGATGCGTACTTTGTGTGATACCTAAGCCTCCATTTTGTCAGATAATTTTTGACAAACGCAGCTAATTAGGTGATGGAAAGATCCCCCTCCCCTCAGGTTTATCTCGAACAGATCTATCTCAACTTAACACCTAGCCTAAGGAATCTACTTTGGATATACCGTTGAGGCGCAGTGAATTGCTGTCTTCACTCCTGCTTCAAGTCAGAAACGGTTCTTCCTTGTGCATACCTTCTTGAGAGAGCAAGCCCTGGACAATCTTCAGGAGAAGATTAGCACATATGATGGATGACCTTTAAATCTACCCATTAATACTCTGTGCACGCTTTCCCACGGGCTTATATTTTCTCTAAGTACAATCGTGCCTCTATACAGCCGGTATTCCCTGATATTCGACAATTATCTAGTAAAGGGGAGGACCAGGAACCAAATTCCAAGCTACGCTTTCATAGTTTGGGGACCATGTTTGATATTTTAATAAAATTTTCGATGAAAGTAGGGGTGGGATCAGGTGCAGGGTGTAGGATGAGATATATGCAGGAAAGAAGTGAGGACTATAGGCAGGCATTGGTGCTAAGGATGAGTAGTTGAAAATTGGATCTTTCTGGGAGCAATTATCGGAATAGAAAACTACCCTATATTAGCGGTCGAAGAGATAGTAATAAAAGGAATTGACGGAAAAGGTTCTCTTCAAGATTCATGTGGCGTTCGTTAGTGGCGTCGATGCGGAGAGTTTGGTGGGAATCATATCGTTGCTATTTACCACTTATGCATGTGCATGTGCATGCGGACTTCCCGAGAACTCTACCCTCCTTTACTGATCTGCGTCAATTACGTCCGGAGCGACCCACTTGTCGGCCATCTTGGGAGATTGGTTCCCACTACCAGTAATGAAATTGTCGCCCCTTTATAATATGTGACCTACCCCCTGCCACTTCCGCTTTGCGATCATATGCCCACGGGTAACTGGTCTATGCCCCGATCAAGTTCTTTGCTCAAAATAGTATCAGACCAACGAACCCCGATGATATCTCCCAGACAAGTGTTCACGGAGGCTTGGAGCGTTTAAGTAACAGAGTGTTACTCCCAAATAGCAACATAGAAAGAACATCAGCACAGAACAGTCTTAACTTCATTTTGGTATTGAGACAACTTCATTTCCAGATTTCAGACAAGGCAGCGAAGGCGGATCTAGCATTGTTACTGCGTTCGGCGACATCTAGTTCGTTGCCACCGTCGGCAGAAAAAACGCTTCCGGGATATACAAAGTGATCGATGCTTTCCAATAATGCAGATAGACAGAAAGGGGAGAGTGCTTTGACCCGTCAGACTGAGAACCTTGGTTTTGTTGGTGTTTTTCATTAGTCTAAATTTACTTGTCTCTCTTTCTAAATCAGAGGCATTTCGTCAAGGTCCATTAGTTTCTCTGGAATACTCCTCCTGAGTAGAGAACAATAGATGCATTCCCTGTCGAAAACTGTCACGAAATCAATGAAGAGCAGGTGAAGTGAAGACCTAAAATCTGTGCACTGTTCCAAAATGATCCGAAGGATGTTGATGTGGTCAACGTAGAAGGATCCGAAGCGGAAACCAGCTTGCTCTCTGTCGATCAAGTTCTCGAGATGTTCTCTAATGGTGTTATTTAAGCATTATATAAGCTATTATCTTTGCGACGGCGGGGATCACGCAGACAACCCTTCTATTGATGCAATCAAGACTGGTGCCCTTCTTTGGATTCTTAACAATATTTGGGTTAAAACTTGACCTAATGCAGTCTGAGAAATGTTTTTGATTCCCAGGATTTCCGTATGAGTGATAGTAACGGATCTTCAGAAACTATCAGTGGAGTGATGACTAACTCTGCGGAGTGACCGTCAAGCTCAACGACCTGAATCCTTAAACGTTTGGTGACGTTTCACTACTCATCGATATTCTCAGGCGAGTTAATTAGGGGATCTGCTTTTCAATCAGCAAGATAATACTCCCACTGTCGAGCAACACCTGGATTATATAAGCGGGCGATGTTGAACTTAGGGCAAGTTTCCAATCCCGCGAGATATGGTGGCGAAGGCAAGCGACCGTTAAATGTTGATCTAAACCATTTTTATTATGCACATACAGAATACAATAAAACAAATAATTTGGTTGCCAGTCAGTTGAAAATCAACTGACATTATGACAAACTTGTTGCGAGAGCCACAGAAATCCGCAAACCACTCACCATTATCCTTATGGTAATCAAAACCGTGTTTCCCATCACATGTCCGAGCATCGTGTTGTCAAAGCCCACCTTGGCATTCAGATCCCCCGTTCCGATCACAAGGTCATCCTTAGGCAGCCTTCCCTGAACCGTAATTGTTCATAGAAAGCATCCTTTTCCACTATATCGGAAGTCTCCGTTGATGCGTAGCACTGCACAATTGTGATACTCCTTAGCCCTGAACTTGCAGTGAAGATCCTGTTAGAGACCCGGCCCAAGTCAAGGGAATGCGTCTTTCGGTAGCCGTTAGAAACAACCCGGGACTGAACTAGGTTTGCTTCCACTTTGCTTTCAAAATGACATGGCGGTAAGGAAGAAAGAAGTGTTCTCCAGAGTCCCACAATCTCACTTCACTTAGGCCTAGAACGTCCAGTTTATATATGCATAGTCGTAGTGCGTTTTTGATATACCATGAATAGGGAAAATAGGCATTGATCCTTGGGACTACAGTCCGTCTAGAAAACTAAGGATTGCCCTAGAGAGGTACAGATGGAATAGTAGTGCGTAGGCAGCCTATGCTTTTGGTCTTCTGGTTGATAATCAGAATGTCCGTTTTATGGGGCTGAAGTCGTACTGGAAGTTGGGAAATGTGAAACAGAAGTCACAGTGGTCTTCCCTTAATGGCCCGTTTAAAGATTTTAGCGGAGAAAGAAAGGATGGCCATAGGGTTGTAACTTTCGGGATTAAAATCATTTAAATTTTTTTTTTATACAAGGAAGAGTGCTTGTCCCATCAATGGGAAATGGTCGTTGAGGGGCCTATGGTTGGTAATTGAAGAAAGGAAGGGGTGGAATTTTGGAGGGTGCCTACCGATTTTGTATTTAGAGGTTCCGGTGATCCGGGTACCTGAGTGCATTGGTGACGAAATTTTGTGTGAGTTGAATGTGGTATCGTTTGGAGCAGGGAAACTGATTCACTAACCTAGGTTTCGAAGCTTTGATAGCGAAGTAGTGGATTTAGAGGGTAGTTTGCTGGGATATACTATTTTATGGGTGATTTTTAAAGGTCAAATTGCGGTTTGTTGGGTGTTTTAATCTCCTCGAACGTATTAGGCTTAAACTCGAGGTAGAAGAGGGTTTTGTGCAGACAGACGATATACTAGGGTAAAGCTTATTGGCGGATTAACCTATCAAAGTTGTTGATTTCTTCAATAAGGTGAGGGAAGGTCCGAGGTTCTTTTTATATTTTGCTTTTGTACTCTGGAAAGCCAAGTGGTAGACGACGCGAATCGGGTATCCGGTCGCTTCTGAAGGTTACCGCAAAATGCGCTCTCTTGACCTGGGAACCGGTTTCTGGCAGACTTCTAACTTTAAGACTCCGGTCCAGGTTAAGGAGCATCACAATTGTAGAATGCGGAATTGTAGAAACGGAGACTACCGATATAGTGGAGAAGGATGATTTCTTCGAGCAATTAAACGCAGTTCAGCAGAGGCTTCCTAAAGGTGACATTGCGATCGTGATGGGTGACCTAAATGTCAGGGTGGAATCTGACCACCTTGGTCAGATATGTGATGGGGAAACATGGTTTTGGCGAACGTAAGGGTAATGGTGGGAGGTTCGTGGATGTTTGCAACTTCCACCGCCTCGTCACTGGTGGCACATGGTTCGAGCATAAAGCATGCCATAAAGTCAACTGGTTTTCAACTGATCGACGCCAAACGAGCAATCAGATCGAAAACTTCGTCATCAGCAGTAGATTTTGTCTGTTGGATGTGCGCGACGAGAGAAGCGCTGACATCCGCCTCGAAAGGGATCACCGACTGGTTACTTTTACTTACGTGTGGTATCCGCCTCTCCCACAAGGTTGGAGAGCTACAACCCCCTAAGTTCAACATCGACCGCTTGTATGACCCATCTGCCGCTCGACAGTGGGAGAGCTATCTTGATGATCAAACGGCAGATATACTGAATAATCTGCCTGAGAATATCGATGAGCATTGGGGCGCCATTAAAAGTGGTACACAGGTCGTCGGACACGTCGCGAAAACGCGTCATAAGTTCCGGCTGACTGTGTAGTTGTGGAAAAGGACCAATTAAGGGAAGTGGTCGAAGGCTTTATTTACCGCTGCGAGTAGTCGCGGGCCTGATGCGCTCGAACTCTGATATCGAGCGAAATCCCGAAGTTCAGCGTAGTGTACCCTATGACAAAGGAGAATTCGCTATTGTACTGGTCAGGGAAGCGGAAGATGCCGCAGATTGCAATCATTTCAGGAATATATACAGCATTATGAAAGAGCTTACATGTGGTCGCAAATCTTTCGATGGTCCTGTGAAGGACGTTAACGGTAGACTGCTCATCAACAGTGTTGAACAACTGAAGAGGTGGAAAGAAAATTTCACCACGGTTCTTTACAGTATCATATCCCCTCTTGTGGGTGAAATGACTAGGCGCAATAACGTTCGGATACGGAATTTTCCTCCAAGCAGAAGAGAAATTATCATCAAGAAAAATTATTATCAAAGAACATCTTGAAAGCTTGATCGAGGGAGAGTAGACTAGTTCCCACTTGTGATCCTCCTACATTAACCGCATCAGCACCCTACGGATTATTTTGGAACAATGCGCGGAGTTTTGATCTTCACTACACTTGCTCTTCATCAAAATCGAGAGAGTTTTCTATAAAACCTCGGAGGATTTCGATTTCCAAAGCAGAGTCCGCCAGCGTTGCATCTTGTCACCGATATTATTTCTTCTTGTTATCGGTGACGTTCTTCATGCTGCCTTGTCCGGAGGACGTGGAGAAGTTCAATGGACAGTGACATCTCTCCTCTAATACCTCGACTACGCTGATGACATCTATTTACTCTCTCATTGGATCATGAACCTTGGCCAAATGGCTCTGGATTTTGAAAGAGGGCAAGTAGAGTTGGACTGAAGATAAACACAAACAAAATAAGGTTCTCAGTCTGACGGGTCAACAGAATCTCCCTATCTGCATTAATGGGTAGAGCATTGAAAGCGTTGATAAATTTGTATATCTAGGAAGTGTGGTTTCTGCTGACGGTAGCACTGGTAGAACTAGATGTTGTTCGACGTACTAACCGCGCTAAATCCGCTTTCGAAGACCTGTCTAAAATCAACATCAAGATCAAGGTGATACTATTCTATGCTGGTGTTCTTTCTATGTTGTTATATGGGAGTGGAACATAGAAAGTGAACCCAACTGTCACTTAAAACCTACAAATTTTCGTCAATACATGTCTGCGTTGTGTCATCGGAGTGTGTTGGCCTGACACTATCTCAAACGAAGAACTTGGTCGGTGCACAGATCTGACACTCGTACGCACTTTGATCGACGGAAGTGGCTGTGGACGGATCACACATTAGGGAGAGGCAACAATTACTCTGCGCGCTATGCCTTCCAGTGAAATTTACTCTCCCAAGGTGGCCGACGAGTGTGTCGCCTCAAGAGTACTTAGCGAAGAACAGTAGAGGAGGAGTACGAGCGTCTCGGGAAGTTGTGGGGTAGCGGAAGCACATTTGAGGTAATCGCGAACGATGGCAGGCAGATGAGGTTGACGCGCTATACTCCACCAAGGGGTGAATGAATTTCTAGTGATTGCATCAAGTTTTCTGAGTGAAGGATACCGAAAGACGTTTGAAAGTCGGATTAATAATGGGACGGTTCGATGTTCGAGTGGTTTGGATGGAGGCGGGATTAGAGAGTGGTGCCTACTTCTAAGCTTTTCTCTTTGCCACGACCTTAACGAAACTTGGACAATTCTTGTAGTTTGCGGGGACGCATTTCCGCGTATTGTCCGGTGTTTTGGAGTAGCAGCAGTAGGTCTAGTGGCATTACCCAAACACGCTAGAGGTATTATAAAGGCCTTGCAGTGAATGAAATGATATCTGTCAGCTTCTGTGTAGTAGGATCTGAAAGTGTGAAAGAGTTTTGTGAATTTTGCCGAACACTCAGTTAGCTCGCGATGTTCCACGGGTTTAGGAAATTTGCTAATTATTCCAGAGTTTCTGGAGACTTGAAGGAAAAGACTACATCTTTCTGTTTTTTAATACTATAGCCAGTGCACTGGGGGGTAACGAAGAATCTTGTAAGTTTCGTCGATTACATGAAGCAATGAATAGTTTATCCATGGAAAAACCTTGCTAGGGTTAATATACAGTATCTTATTTACGAATTTTCAATAAACATTCGTTCAAGAGCAAAGTAGGACCAAGGCGAACATCGGGAACAAATGGACGAACCCAGTAAATAATGAGAGTTTGACGCGGTTTAGTTTCACCTGTTGAAGGGCCATGTCCAAATTGAAATAAAAAAATTTAGCGCCTGGAGAGTAGCGGTCAACACTGTACGATGATCCCATAATGTTGTTTGCAGAAATTTACGGGAACTAAAATTCAGTAAAGTTGGCTGACGGTTTCATCCAGGGTAAAGGCAACACATCAGATGCTACCTCACCTCTGCTCTGACAACAGCGTGACCGAAAGTAATCTGGACGAAACCGTCTGTCAACTTTGATAAACTTCCGAGCTAAACCCAAAAAAGAAAGGTCCGTGGACCACAAGAGAGGAAGGAAGTTGCTTCCCAAGTGGTCGGGTCCATCATCAAGTAGATGCGGAGTCAGGACGCCCTGCATCCCAAAAAAAATGAGAATTCAGCTTAATATACCATGAATAGCAAACAATTCCTGACCTCCTGAGGCGATTTCGAAAGTTTCCTAGTGACCTGCAGGCAAGTTCTTGAAAACTTAACCTTGCTCAAATGGCATCCGCTAATTATCCAACTGAACTATTTCCGCAATAAACCACGACTTACATTCTCAAAGCGTCGAAATTTTCACCAAATCCATTACATTCCTGACGCACTATCCAACCGCACAAAGGCTCCTCTTCAAAAGCCAGCCTGCTCAGCGCTAAATGTATGCACATTCAAAAAATGCACCCACTTGCAATTAACTCGCAACTATTTCATTATTTCTGCAACTGAGAGTAGCCACCAGACCCTCGGAAGCCACCAGGATCCGCAGTACAGACACACGTTCGTCCAGTTCAGGAGCATGTGGCTGTGCAATTGGCGATTTTTCCCGCAATAGAGAAAAGGATGCGAGCTGGAAAATAGAAAATATCCGAAAAATGCTCCTTTTTCCCCGCACGGCGGGCGAAACTTTTCAAAGGGAGCTGGGTGAAAAATAAATAAATAAAGAGCTCATAAACCACAAAATGGTGCCCGGATTGGCACTTGTAACTGTCGAAAGCGACGAATTGAAATCTCGGCTGCATAATTGTGCATGCATAACAAAGTGCAGTACGACGGGAGGGGGGGGGGGGGGGAGGTGGCCAGACTAGTTTCGGAGTTATTGCAGCTGAAGGACTCCAAGTTGAGCCGGCTCATGATGAAGCCGAGGATGTTTATGATGAGGCCGACGGATGCCACCTGTGTGCATTCCCGAGCACTCATGCGGAGAAAGGATGCAACAACTCGGGATGCACCAGCTCAGGATATGCGGCCGAAAGCTGACGCTTCGCCCACTCTCATCGTCCGTACAAAGTCCCAGGGAAAGGATCCACCAGTTTATTTTTTCTCTGGTTAATTTTTGAAATGTGTGTTCATGGCCTCGTGTTTGCATTCCAAGTTGTTACTATAGCCGAGTTGCAGCTCGGAATGCAACACGCAAAAAAGGACCATAAAATGGGAAAAATCAAAAATGCATTTTATTGTTAATTGCGCCAGACTTTTTCCTGCTTTTCCATTTTTATTCTGTTATTTATTTTTTTAAATAAACATTTTTCCGGCCATTGATACCCCTTTCCGCCGTCCACTTGCTCTTGTAATTGCTCCTTACCGGGGGTGGGCGGAAAAAAAAGTTTTCGGGGGTTGGCAGGAGAACGCTTGTAACGGTTTGAAGGGCTTTTCAGTTCGCGTCGGTTGGCGGGCAAACGGCGGGCACAAGTTGCCAGCAACCAGGTGTATGCGAAATGTAACGGAAAAACGCTTCAAAGTTTAATTATCGAAAGGTGATTGTGCAAATCAATTTATTGCTGCTTTTTATGTTTCGAGCAATCTGCGTCGAATAAAAATGGGAGCCCGGCACTTTCATGGGAGAAAGAGGAAAGCCTGAAAACTGAAACAAACAAAGGACTCGGAGAAAATGTGTTGGGAGAAAGTTTGGGGGTGAAAGTGGTTGCAGGTGCAGTGGATGGAGCATAGGAAACCGGTGAAATGAACCTTTTGTTATTTCAATTAATTTGGCCAAGTGGTTGTGAATAAAGTTTTTAATGACGGAGAAAAATACGGTAATAAATTTCAAGGGTTTACTGATGGTAATGGACGATGGAGCATGGTTTGTTATTTTAGAGTTCTAAAGAGTTTATTAATGAAATTCTGGGAAAAAGCTAGTTGGAGATTCTGAGATATGCGGGGTTGATCAGTATGTGGGGTTAGTTCCTGGCGGTTTAACATGAGTGCCCGCCCAATCGAAGTATCCCTACGGAATTCTTAAGACGCGGATTGATTTGCTGACCCCAATCAGAGCCCCCCTTATGACTGGCAAATCGGTACGAATTTATACAGGGTCAGTGTTCATACTGGTGGATGCAAGGCCTACCTAAAGCTTCTACCGAACTAAGGAATGCGGCACCCGAGTTGTACAACGCCGCTCCATGATTGAGACCACAAAGTGCTCCGTCTGCGATGTGGGTATAACCATAACCACAGTGAAACTCCCACAAATAGCCGCGCCGAGAACACATGTACCAGGAATTCACCTGAAGCGTATGAGCTCGATGGGCTCTTTTGGTTCCCATGTTCTCAGATAACCTCTGGCGAGGCTTTGTAGTCAAAGTTTTTTTTATATGAGCCCTCGTACAGAGTCGGGTTCGAGCGCCGAAGGCCTTGAAGCACTCATCTACTGCGTCATGGTCAGCAAGTCAACGTTTCCCGGTGCCACTTTGTGGTGGTTCTACTTGGCCGTTTGGTTTTGACTCGGCTAACAGAATTGCTGCCCTAGTTGCCTCCTCGCCACCTTGCAGCATCAGTATGTAGTATGGGGGTCAAACAGTGCACTGCACGATAGACTGCCGCGGAACATAGCTCCCTGAGGTCAACCTATCTGTCTCTGAGGATGAGCTGTCTCTCTTCTGAGGTGGTGCGTGGCTTTTCAGGGGCTAAGCCTGTCGTCTACCGAGACCGTTAGTGAGTGGTGATAGCCACACCCTGTACGATGTGACCATACTATTAACAAAACGCTACGGATCTAGACTGGGGAGTCAAAAAATACCTCCTCCAATCAAGGGTGTTATCCGAGTCGTGCCCCTTGGATAGTTTGCAGTCGGGGGTAACTGACTGCATTTCAAAGGAGCCTCACTGATACCTGGTCGCCTCAGTGAGTAAGTTAGACCTTACCGTGCTACGGGGGGCTATGGCACGGCGGACCTCCTAACCTCCATACTCATGGGAACCAAATGAGGACAAACAAAAAAAAGAAAAGGAAAACCAGCAAAGCGGGGCCCTGGTTAATCAAGCAGAGGCACATCTCCGAATTACTGAGAGCCAGGTGATTACACCCAAGAAGGGAGAGGTTGGGACGTCAAGCAGTGGATCCAAGATTAACTTTGGTATACTACGTAGACAACAACCAACGAACGCCACTGTTCAAAGAGCAGGCGCCAGCAAAAGCACGTCTAAGATAAATATAACGGACGTCAGGAAGGAGACAGGTCTCAGTGGCGCCGGTGTTAAATGGTACCTGCGCTATCGGAAGGAAGGCCTGAAACCAGAAGAGGCCCTTAAGAAGGCTTAGGGCAGACCTAGGCCATCTCTACCGGAACCGAAAAGCAGGGAGCAGTAGAGATCAGCCCGCATGAAGGGAATGCTCTCAAAAAATCCAAACCTGAACCCAAGGGGGGAGAAAACCCGGGCAGGTCAGGAGTGGAGGCAGGACTCAGGAAGCCCCCCATTAGCTATGCTAGTGCGGTCAAGGGCATTCGACTGGCCATACTGCCAAAAATGTTTCCCGAACAAATACTCACTTGTAGGGAGCAGGAAATCATTGAGGACCTTGTCATCAGGTAGATGATCAAGGGATGGACTTCGAAAGTTGTGTTCACCAGGATACGCTTTCGACCAGGCCTTATACTGGTGGACTGCGTGACAGAGGACACTGCACAATGGATTAGAACTATAGTTAATAGATTGGCAGGCTGAGAAGGGGTGGAACTGTCAAAATGTGCTGGGGATGATATACCAGGAACCCACATGGTAATAGTTTTTCTCCCAAAACCTCGATAATAGAAACGGAAGACCTTATGGGCCTCCTAATCGGCTAGAATGAAGATCTCCATACCCGACTATGGAGAGTCTTTAGAAGCAAGATGGAGGGAAAGGGTAAACTCCGATCGCGGTAGATGACCGATTCCTGGAGGCAATAAAACGTCAGAGTTGCCATATAAACTACCGATTTGGCAACATACCCGTGCATGTGCACAAGGAAAAGCCAAGGAAAGAGACCTCGGAGGAGGCATCGGGTGGAAAACATACCGAGGTCCCCGAAGAAGTCTCAAAAGCCATAGAGGCCGAAAGGACTGCATCAACCAGGGAAGTAGACCTGCTGCCCAGTGAAAAGCAGAAGCTGGACGACCAAGACCTAGGGCTCAGGGTGGACAGTGATGCGCAAGAAAGCGCCATGTCGGAGGAGGAGTTGATGATACTGCGACAGTAGAGAAGAGCTCTAAACAATAACGGAGCCAATGGTCAGCACCAAGATAGCCCAGATAAACCTCCACCATGCGAAAGCTGCATCTGCTGTAATTACAAGGGCAAGTTCTAAGGAGAACATTGGAATGGTGCTGGCTCCGTAGCCCTGGGTGTACTCGAGGCAGATTCGCAGTCTGCAAGGAGGAAGCATGCAGGTAATTTGGGACTCCTCTTGTGAAAAACCAAGAGTTTGCATAATTCTTAAATGTAATTTAAAATACATATGTCTTTCAGAGTTCTTAACCGGGTACCTTGTGATTATCCAAGTCTCATTGGACACTCATCATAGAGGTGAGTACCTTCTTGAATTTATTCTTAGCAATAAGTTAGAAATACATAACTTAGGGAACACTCCAACTTTTGTGACCAGCACTGGATAGGAGGTACTAGACATAATTCTAGGAACACTCTAATGAACGGAATGGTCAGGAATTAGAGGGTGTCCTTTGAACCCTCTATGTCTGATCACAGGATAACCAGATTCGACATTGAGTGTAACTCCGAAATAGAAAGAATAATAAGGAATCCCAGGAGAACGGATTGGGAATCCTTCGTAACGCAATTGAGCAACAACGTTGCCCATCTTCAAGGGGGCGGTGACATCAGGAGCGAACTGGAACTAGAAACAGTGGTGGAAAATCTCAACACAGTCGTCATTGACGCATATGAGGCCAGCTGTCCGGCTAAGACAGTTAAGTCATCAAGGGATGTAACATGGTGGAACAGGAACCTGGTCAGAATGAGAACAGAGGCGCGAAAACTCTTCAACCGGGCAAAACAAACCGAGGACTGGCAGAGGTACAAAGATGCACTGACTGCGTATAGCAACGTGATCAGAGAAGCGAAACGGAAAAGTTTCAGGGAATTCTTTGAAGGGATCGAACAGGTCACAGAAGCAACCAGGCTGTACAAGGCTGTAGCCAAAGACGGGGGAGTATCCTCTGTCTGTTTGAAAAAGGGAGATGGGACATTTACCGAGAATGAGGATGATAGGGTACACCTGCTTCTCAGAACTCATTTCCCGGGGTCCTACCCCACGGTGGCAGGCGACAACATTCTGCGTAAGTCGAGGCATCTTTTTTTTTTTTATGGATGGAGGTGGAAATCTTAGAAAGACGCTGATGCGCCAGGTTGCAGCAGTGTGTGGGATTCACACCCACTAAAACCACCCCCACTCTTCCGCCCCTCCCCGCGGGACCACCGTGAAGTATTACTTCGCGGGGGAGGCTCTGGTTCGCTATACCAGCTCGTCCATGTCACGTCTCTGTCGCGCCGCCTTCCGAGCTCGATCCAACTCCAGGAGTTTTGTCTGCACCACGGCTACTGCCTCATTTACCGCCATCCAGTTTTCCTTCGACTTCAACATCTCTTCCACCAGGTTGGAGGTCTCGATGTCCGTCCCTAAGATGCTGTTCAACCTCCTTTTCTGCTGCAGAAATCTGGGACAATGGAACATAACGTGCTCCGGGTCCTCGAGTGTAGCACCGCATTCAGGACAGTCGGGAGACTCGTCCAACTCGAAGCGATGCAAGTACTTCCTATAGCCACCGTGTCCCGTAAGGAACTGTGTCAGGTGGTAATTCAATTCTCCGTGCTTTCGGTCCACCCATTTCTCAATATACGGGATCAATGTATGGGTCCACCGGCCCTTGTCGGAGTTATCCCATCGTTGTTGCCACTTGCCACACAACTCTCTCCTGATGGCTTTTCGGAAATTTGCATTCACCTCGGCTGGATTTGTCTTCCGTTTTTCGTAGAACCAGTGTGCCTCACCCGCAAGAAGATCTATAGGGATCATTCCTGCGATGACACACACTGCCTCCGTCGACGCCGTCCTAAATGCACTGCACACCCTTAGCGCAATTGGCCGGTATGCCGAACTTATCTTCCTCCGGTTAACAGCGTGGTTCAACGCTCCTGCCCAGACAGGGGCCGCGTATAGCAGGATCGACCTCACCACTCCCGCGATGATTAGCCTGCGACTATACTTCGGCCCTCCCACGTTAGGCATCATCCTTGCAAGGGATGAGCTGGCATTTGCTGCCTTCTCTCGCGCATAATCCAAGTGTCCCTTGAAACTCAGCTTGGCATCGATCATCACCCCCAGGTGTTTGACAACCGATTTTGAGACGACCTCACGATTACCAACCTGGATGGTAACCGTGTTGTTCTTCCTACGGTTGGTAATGAGGACCGCCTCCGTCTTTTCGTCCGCCAGGTCCAGCTTGGCCATTCGTAACCATGACTTGATGGTATGAATGGCTTCATTTGCATAAAGCTCCACGTCCTCGGGATGCTTTGCAATTGCAACTACCGCCAAGTCGTCCGCAAAACCAATCAGCGTTGTCTCCTCCGGCACGCGAAGGCCAAGCACTCCGTCGTACATTATGTTCCACAGTAGCGGTCCCAACACAGAACCTTGAGGCACACCTGCTGTCACAATGTACTCCTTCGGCCCGTCGTCCGTCTCGTACCAGAGAAGTCTGTCTGAAAAGTAACTCTCGATGAGCCGAGCCAAGTAGCTAGGAACACCCAGTTTGGCCAAAGCGCCTTAATCCAGCCCCCGTTGGCTGAGTTAAAAGCATTTTTGACGTCCAGCGTCACCAGAGCACAGCATTTGCCCATGGCCATTGCATTTCGAGCCAATTCCACGACCTTTGCTACTGCATCGACCGTAGAACGGGCTCGCCGAAACCCATATTGCCGCTCTGAAAGACCACCCGCAAGCTCGATGAACGGGAGCAGCCTGTTGTATATCACCCTCTCCAACATCTTCCCCATGGTGTCTAAGAGACAAATAGGGCGATATGAAGAGGGCACGCCGGGTGGTTTTCGGGGCTTCGGTAGCAAGACCAGCTTCTGCCTCTTCCACTGGGCGGGAAACACTACTTCCGCCATGCACGATTCGAATGTGCTTGCGAACCACCTTGGTCTGGCCTTGACCGCCACCTTCAGAGCCCTGTTCGGAATTCCGTCCAATCCTGGAACCTTGCTGTTCCCAATACGTCTGCAGATTTCCCAAAGTTCCTCTTCGGTAACATCAGGGATCGATAAGACGTCCTGCTGAGCTGCCAGTTGGGGTTCTCTTTCGTCCTACTCCTCCTGCGGGAAAAGAGTTGTAATTATTTGCAACAAGAGCCGTGGGCATGTCACCTGAGGTGATTTTCGCCCGCGGATCTTCTTCATTACAACTTGGTAGGCTGTACCCCACGGATTCGTATTAGCCTCCATGCAGAGCTTCTGGTAGCATTCCCGCTTGCTTCTCCGTATGGCCTTCTTAAGGTTGCTTCGCAGATCCCTGTATTCCTCCTTATCCTCCGGGTGTTCCGGCCTTTCTCTTCTCCTATGGGAAAGTCTCCTCGCTCGGAGACAAGAGGACCTCAAGGCAGCGATCTCCGTGTTCCACCAGTAGTTTGGCCTCTTGCCGTGGTGCAAACGTCGTCGTGGCATCGTAGCGTCGCATGCTTCGGTTGCACACTGAGACAGCTGTGTGACCCTTTCCACCGCTGTTCCATCCGGATCATGGGCTCTCTGCAATGCCGCCAGGAATGTCTCCTCGTCGAAAGCTCCGATAGACCAGCAAACCGCCTTAGCCTTTCCACCTCCAGAGCGTCGTTGACTGCTTCCCCGGTTCCCAATGCAGAGGAAGATGGCCTGGTGGTCACTATGGGTGTAGTGCTCACTCACTTGCCAAGCCATCCCCCTCACCAGTGAAGTGCTAACAAATGTCAGGTCAACGATCGAACCCGACCCTCTTCCTCGAAAGGTGGGCACGCATCCAACGTTGGCCAGCACGATGTCCAGCTCCGCAAATGACTCCAACAGAATTTGACCTCTGGTGTTCGTCGATTGGCTTCCCCACTCCAGGGCCCACGCGTTGAAATCGCCCGCAATGATTTTAGGGCTGCGGTCTCTAGCATCCAACACCAGACTGTCTAACATCTCTTCATATTGTGCTAAGGTTGCACTAGGAGGAGCGTAGCAGCTGTAAATGTGGACACTGTTGACCTTCGTCCTTATAAAACCGGCTGCCCGGGGGGGGGGGGGGGCATGACTTCCTGAATGGCCTGTCTTCCGCACGCCCAGGTTGCGGCGTTGCCAGACGCATCCACCGCCCAAGTCGCACCGCCGTAGTTTCTGTACGGCTCGCAAATAACCGCGACATCGACATTCGACTCTCGAATGGTTTGCGAGAGCAGGTCCTGAGCTGCCTCACAGTGATTGAGATTGATTTGAATCAATCTCATTTGCCTGTGCGGTTCGAGGTCGAGGCATCTGGGAGAACACTTAATACCAGATGCATAGCTGAAAGATCTGGAAGTAGAGAACATACTAAAGTTCCTGATGGTTATAGGCCTGCTTGGGATACTATGATCAATAGGTACACTATAACCAGTAAAAAGGGCACAATAGTTCTTTAAGGACGCGGTGCGACTTTCCCTTAACAGAATAATAATAATGCAGTATAAAAAATTAGTAGTTTTTGAATTGTCTGTCACCATCTTGCCAATATCCTGTAAATCATAGTGCGTCAGTTACACTTACGAGCATCGTTTCCAGTTCGCTGAGATGTGTTTCAGCTCCCTTCAGGTTTTCCCGATAAGCCTATATCCTTCCTCCACTGTTCTGTATCACGTGTTATTGGAGCGATCCACCCGTCGGCCACTCTAGGATGGTGGTTTCTATTGTATGATTCCACTGTATATACTGACCATGTAGTCAGTGATGGAGTTATCCTGTTTTTTTAAAATGTGGCGTATCCACTGCCACTCCTGCGTCTGCCTATTCGACGACGTAGCTCTCCGTTCAAGAATATGTCAAGCCAGTAGCGGCTAGACGCACATAAAAACAGCACAGAGTGACCATCGGCGCGGAACAACCTCAACTTGATTTTGGTTTTGAGGTATCCGCATTTCCAGGTTTATTCAGGTCTCACCATTATCAAAAGGATTTTTTTTTATTTATTAAACGTGTGCCTCGTTTAGAAGAAGGGTGGGCTGCATTTAGTCAAGATGGAGTCGAAAGGCACCATCTGCCGCATCAAACCATCTTTCCTTCGGTCGGCCTTTTGGTCGTTTCCAGTTCCAGTTTCCCACATGACCGTGAGGCGAAGACGCTTCTTTCATAGTTTTTCCAGGAATGAGTGTAATTCCATATTGATCGCAGATGCTCTCATTCGGATGTGATCATAACGTGTTACATCTCTGATTCATCGCAACATCGCAACATCGCATGTTGTGCATAGCCTTCATGAGCTTAAAGACTACTTGGTGCTGCAGTATGTAGTTTAGTGGACGTACTTTTTTAGACGAGGTCTTGTCCGATCGTTCCTGGGTTTCGTAGATCACTAGTCGATGGTCGGCAAAAATTCTGAAAAAGCGGTCAGAAAGCATTGAAAATGCTGACTGGCAGCGAAAACAGTGAGCAGCTTTCGATCGTAGGCACTAACACATTTCCCAGTGCTCGACAGTTTCCTGGGGAGGAGACTTAGAAAATATCAGGTACCACGGGTAAATTCTTGCTCAAGGGAGCCACCGATGGCAAGAATGATTGGCGACTTGCCACTTCGAAATGCAGCTCGATTTCAGGCGCCCACATTAGGCGATAATTCTTATCCTTTATAGCAGATAGCCCTTTGAGGAGCCCGTTCAATGGAGTTAATATATCAGCAGCCCTCGGAATAAAGCGACGGTAAAAATTAATCATGCCTACAAACCGACGGAGTTCAGTGGCTGTCTCTAGCCGAAGAAAATCCTCGATGGGTTGGACTTTGCGCGAAGGAGGTCTGATACTCTCTAAAGGGACGATGTAGCCGGGGGATCCCACTTAGCTCCCACCCAGGATGTATTTATCTGAGTTAATGCGTAGTTTCGCGGGGCGCAGGGTGGAAAGAAGTTATCACAAATGTTGACCGTGTCCGTCTGAAGTGAACATGTCGCTCAAGTTGAGCCCCGTGAAACGATCCCGCAAAAGGTGATCCATGGTCATTGCAGCGACTAGGCTGTGTTTCAAAGGCCGATTAATGAAGTCAAAGAGATCGAATGGAATCTATCATAAAAGAGACTTTGCATTCACCTTTTGCAGTAAATCTTCAATGATGGGGAGCGGGTAATGGTCTGTTGTGCGTGTTAGAACCTATAGTAGTCGGTAATTCACCAGGTGTCATCTGCCTTTGAGATAAGATCATGATGCATTCCCAGGTTTAGATGTGAGTTAGCTAGGTTATGTGAAAGGCACATTTTCTTAAATTCTTCTAGGAGAGCTGCATAATAACGTTCGAGTTCCCTAGAGCTTCTGAGACGGCGAAAATGTTCCGGACGGAAGTAGCTTCCACGTCGCCGTATGAGGCAGGGCTGGTGAATAAATCTCGTACTTTCTTACTCCTAATGTCGAAGAGGAGTCTGTGTTAGATATGGCGAAGATTACACATTGCACGTCTGCGACCGTGAACTGCTAGGGGTACGAACGTCGCACGCTCAAATTCAACGTCATTGCGCGTACCGAACGTCATTGGTGATACAAACAAGACCCTGCATTTCTGTTCTGCGTGCCATACGATTGGTGACCAGCACGACTGTGGATTCGCTGGTGGAGAGTTGGGCGGCTCCCTAGTCGGCTACATAACTTCGGTTTCAAACTCTTTGGCCACAGAGGTCATGTGGGCTGTGTTGAGCCGAAGTATTGTCAATTCTTTCGTCATAGGGTTTCTGACTGCTGAAGAAGCGGATGATGGGTGAAGTTGCCGCTTGGCAATGGTAGGGACGAACGACTTCGAGAAAACGAGCCTCTCTGCGAGTATTGACTGCTCATCCAGATTGGAGGCCTTGAGCACCTTCAATAATCTACTCACGTTGGGGGGCAGCACGTCAGCCACGTGACTGGCAGTTAGCCGTTGCTGATTGTTGGTTCTGCTGGCGCTGCGAAAGCTGTCTGTCGTTAAGCTGAAACGTAGTATATTGTCTTTGTAACTGCCAGTCTGACGAACCCGTGAGGCGATTGAGTATTGCTACCTTCGAAAGAGTGTATCCGTTGCTCTCTGGCCTATTCAAGAGAACGCCTCATCCTAGATGATATCAGGACGACAAGGTTGCGCTTGCTCCCATACGACTGAGTGTGGTCAACGTTAAACGATGCTTCCACCTTCAAGAACTACACACCAGGGTTAATCTTCCAAAAATCCCGAAGATGTTAGCACGATGGCGCCTTGATGTTAACTTGACGCTTCTTCACCTCAGTGCTTCGGAGCCGTTATATATTTTGTCTACTTGAAATAGGTCAAATTTTGTGCCAACAAAACGCAATTTGCGAGAAGTTTTGCTTTAATGTTTTAATTGGAAGAAAAAAGGAGAATTGCAACAAACATACGAGTACGGGTTTCGACGCTTTAAAAATTGTAATTTTGACGTTGAAATACGGAACGCACTGGGCAGTTGAAAAACTTTCAAGACACCGAAATGGACGGACGTTTTCTCAAATGTGAATAGCTGCTTCAACGGCAAAAACGAAAGGGCTTTGTGCACAGTATCATTACTGGTGACAAAAAATGGATTCGCTGGAAGTTGATAGTTTTTTTTTTTTTTTATTGGGGTAGGGTAGGTGAATGCACTTACGCACAGAGTGTTGGACCTCCGCAAAAGTTTCCCTTAGGACTACCAACTAAACATCTCCCCATCGTCAGATAACTAGCCTGGAACCGTCTGTCACATTACTTCGGGCTAACCCTGAACTCTCCCGACTTGCGGAGCCTTCAAATCAGGGAATTTCATTAACCAACGGGAGGCTAGACGAGGAAGGGAACTGTCAGTGCAAGGAACCCCCTGCTATCCGCCTCCTCCACCGGCCGAGCTTCATCTTTTTTGCAACTCGAACTCGAACGTAATGCGCAACCCGGCTCCACCTGTCAGCGCTCCTCAGCATCTCCTCGACAAAGTTGTCTGGACAGAGGTCCCCTGTATTTAAATAGAGCTGCTGATGAATCCCGTCCCACCTTCCACAAGAAGTTTCATTTTGGCAACAGGGTTGCCATTCATCTAGGGTGCGTTACCGTTCTTCACAAGCAACCATCTCCCTTGGCTCTTCTCCCTTGCGCTTTTATATGGCTTTAGCTTTTTTAGCAAGGAGCGAAACGGGGATCACTCCCGAGATCACCATTACGGCCGGGTCAGAGACAGTGCGGTACACAGATGCCACCTGCAAAGCTCACCGTCTTTGTTCTTGGGCGAAACGCTTACGATATACCTCCTTGCCAAGAGCGTCAGACCATAGCTCTGCGGCGTAGAGCAGAACTCATCAGGAGACGTTACCTGCTGAACGTAGGACTCCCAATGTTTGCCATTAGCCGACTTAAGGCCGAAATTCCAGCTCGGCGGCTATGTGCCTCTGATAGACGAACGGCATCTACGACTTACATGACAGCATAAACTGTGGATATCCCTGCTCTAAAATCGAACTGCCATGGAGATAATTCTCCATCAGCGGGTACTGCTTCAGCGAGTCTAATTCTGATAAGCTTTTCGAGCACTTTCCGAGCAGTGTCAAACATAGAAAGTGGGCGGTATGAAGATGGCATCTCAGGGTCGTCTTCCCCTTTGTTGATCAGCGCAAGCCTCGCCACCTTCCAATAAGAAGGGAAAATGCCTTCTTTCAGGCAAGCGTTGAATGCGCCAAGCAGTAGGTCTGGCCAATGTTTGAACACCAGTTTGTATACTTCTGCTGGGATACCATCCTGGTCCTGGCGTCTCCTTGTGTTTCATAGAGGGGACTGCCTGTTCCAACTTTTTTACTGAGAAAAGTGGGCGGTCCTGAGCGCTCTCCGCGCCGACGTCATCATCCCATGCGGGGAATAGTGCCCGTACAATGCAAAGCATCGGCTCTGCCTTAAGTGAACAGGGGTTCCGCAGAGCCCCGATTTTCCGGGTTACCACTTTGTAATCGAGTCCCCATGGGTTCCCATTCCCCTCCTCGACCAGATCCTGCCACCAGCGAGCGTTGCTCCTGTTTATTGCAGCGGAGTCTTCTTTTGGCTGATCTGTACTCTGTCATTATGCAAGATGCATCCATGAATATCCCGGTCGTTTGGACATTGTGTCAACCCGTGAAGCCTGTGACACTACTAATTTAATTTCCGCCGACGACCTATACATAGAAGCCACGTCTCGATGTCCTCCTGGAGATGCAAGCTCCGCAGGTCGTCGACCCAGAGTTTGTGTCAACTACTTCGAACGCAATGTATTGAGGTCGTTTGCCTATCTAGTGGCATGAAACTGGGTCCTTGTTTCGATACTGCGCATTGATGAGCAATAAATCAGGTTTGGTTTCCGCAGCGAACTGCGCCAGCAATTCGTGACTGGTTTCACTCCGGTGCACATTGATTTGTAGGAAGCGCATCATGTTGACCGCGTCCTAGCTCTTTCCAGTTCTGTTCTGTAGACTGGACACCGCCGCGAGCCCACAGTGTACGCAACGTTCTTATCAAACGCGCAACGATCCCTGCATAGGACGCAAATTTCCTTTTCGTTTCAGGTGACCTGTCTGACCGTATTTGCGGCATGTTGCTCTTCTGTCAGGTCCTAGACAAGTAGTAGACGTGTGCCCATAATCCCTACATCTGTAACATTTGCTTGGGGCGGCCCGGATTCGTATCCTACTCATTTACCCAACCAATTCTGATTTTCCCGCTTTTAAAAGCTTCCTCGCATATTGCTCGGCAATTTCCACTACCTGGATTCCAGGCAAGAAACTAAAGTTTTTTCTCCAAGAAGCCTCTTGACTGCTTCATAGAACGTACCTTTATTTATTTTTCTCGCCGTAATTCGCCCAAGACTCCACCGCCCTTCGTTTTTCGAATGGAAGACACTTCTGCTCTGCTATCTTCGGGCTTGATCTTGTAATGAATTTCACTGAGGACTTCCGCAAAAGTTTCGCCTTCCGTGAATTTAATAAGCAGAGCGGGGGTCTAGTCCTCTTTCGTCTCTTCGCCTTTTCTTTTATTGCTCCACCCTTTGTGTCCGCCTTAATTTTAAGCAGAGGTCTTGTTTCTTTGACCCTTGGAGAGCACCTGAGTCAAGTCTCCTTCAGATGCCCCTTCCCCCTTTCGTTTTTTCCCAGTTTACTCTGCAACGGGCTGTCTTCGATCTGTTTAGCGTTCGCGACGTTCTTGCCGGGAGGCGCGGTTATTTTTGCTTTCCGCGGGTTTGCTCTTACTGTCTTACTGCGAGTCTTCTTCTCGATGCTCAGCGACACATTTTCGTGCTCCGTATAAACGCGGCCAACTCATTCTCCATTCCCATTATCTCTACGTTCGTATTGTTTGTATTCGCCATTTAAGTTTTTACCAGCGCCTCATGTGCAAGGGAGCAGGGCGCAATAGTCAGTAATCCCAGTTCCCTGAGGCCTGGCCTACGGTTAGCTGATCCTGAAACTTACGGATGGATTAGCGCACACTCGGGGCAACGCGGTCTACTAATGCCGGTTCAATGCACATTATTTGACCAGGGCCCCGAAGGTGATGGCTCTTGATACACGCTACAACATCCACCTTGGTATGGCTAGGCTCGCATCACCTCATTGGCGTCGAGAAGGTGTAGTCGACTGCTTCGGGGGCTTCCAGTATGCCCTGGCGTGTATCGATCATTAGGAGTTCGCTTTTGCACCAAGAAACGTTCTCGTAGCTACTTCCTAGGACGTAGATATTATGCCAACAAAGGGGTCAGTTAGGAATTTGAAGTCCAGAACAGTGACCACAACCATGCTGCCTTGTCCGGAGGAAGAGGAGGGCTTCATTGGACCATGATACCATTCTTCAGACACCTCGACAGCATTGACGACATCTGTTCGTTATCTTGGCTAAATGGCTTTAGATTTCGGTTGGTTGATGTTTATAAATATCAAGTTGAGATTATTTCGCACCAACGTTCTCTGTGTGCTGTTATATGGGAGCACCATATGTAAACTTGACGTCCAAGCCTTGAATAACATGTCCGTCACATTTGTTATCGGTGCACTCTGCCCCGACACAATTTCATACAATGAGTTTCCTCCACGTATGGGGAAGGTACCGGTACTGATTAGAAAGCGGAAGTGATAGTGGATAGGCTACACTTTATGAAAGGGTAACTACTCCATTAATGGCTATGCCCTGCAGCAACTATCCCAGACTGGCCGACAATTGGGTGGAACTAAGAACGCAGCGGCAAAGAACAGTAGAGGAGTCTCCAAAAATAACACAAAAGCACATAATCAATACCCGAAAAGGCTTTCATCTTAAAAAAATACTTTAATCAATGCCATTCCTTCCAAATTATCAATAATTGGATTCATCTAAAGCAAAAACTTCGCCGAATGCATTAGATGCTCAATTTTCACTCAAGTTTCAATTTCACTCAAAGAAAATTTCCCCCGTCCGTGTAAGTTTATCTACTCAAACGTAGATGTCACCACATGTCATTTAGACGTAGTCGGTAAGTTTTGTGTACGGAGTTTTGGTTTATTTTGATAATTTCGTGAATAGCTTATGAGTGAGGCTTCCTTTTCGTTTGGAATTAATGTTAATTTTTGGTCCTGGAACCTTTTTCGCGTTTGTGCGGGGAAAGAGATTCTACGCTTTTGGGAGAAAATGGCAAAGTCGCAAATTAACGAGTGCTTCCCATAAGTAGCTTTGACAATTAGTGTATTAACGAACAAAAGTGTTCATACCTAGTCACAGATGAAAATGAATTTGTTCTGAAATGAGAGGAGATAAGATCGAACTCCGGTAACCCATTTGATATTATATGATTTATAATTGAATGAATACTCCTGGAAATTTATGTAGCATCAATGATTGTTGTTATTCTTTGTTGTTTTGCTTGTTTGTTGTTTGTTTGTTATATATACAAATATATGTAACTATTTCCAATAAACCCACCCGGCAAGATCTGAGGTAATTCCTCATGTGACAATATTGTTGTCACATATTGGAAGTATTTGTAATTCTCGTATTGGAACAGTTTTCCTACTATCATAAAGGGAACAGAAGACAGGGGCCAAGGGATAGACGACAGAGGACAGAGAACAGAGGATAGAAGACAGGGGACAGGTGCCAGGAGAGAGAACAAGGTCCAGAGGATAGGGAATAGGGGACATAGGACAGAAGACAGGGAGCAGGAGAGAGAACATGGGCAGGGACAGAGGACAGTAGTCAGAGGAGAGAGGACAGGGGACAGAGGACAGAGGACATTGGACATTGGACAAAGGGCAGAGCGCAGAGGACAGAGGAAAGAAGACAGAGAACAGAGGACAAAGGGCAGAGGACAGAGAACAGTTGACAGAGGACAGGGGGTAGTTTTGTTTTTGGAGTAGGGTAGGTGAATGCGTTTACGCAGAGAGTATTGAACTCCAACAAGAGTAGTCCGTCTGACTGCCAACTAAACACCTCCCTGTCATCAGAGGACTAACCTGGAACCGTTTGATACATTACTTCGGGCTAGTCCTCCCACTCTCCTGGGTTTGGCAGGGGAGTCCTTTCACCAACGGGAGTGGAAGGGGAAGGGAGTTCTTAGTTCAAGAAACCCCTTGCCATCCGGTCCCTCCACTGGTAGAGTTTAATCTTCTTCGCAATAAGAAGAGCTCGAACATAATGCGCAACATGACTTCAGCTGACAGCACTCTTCAGTATCTCTCTGACAATGTTGTCTGAAGAGAGCTCCCTTGTGTCTGCATGAAGACGCTGACGAAAGTCGTCCCAACTTTCGCAAGAGAAAAGCAAAGAGGGCAACGGGGATCACTCCTGCGATCACCATCACGGCCGGTTTTGAGGCAGCGCACTCCGCTCGCATAGCTCCCTGTGCCTGCACTTGAGCAAGGCGCTTACAATGCACCTCAAGGGGATCGGCTCATATGAACCTCCGCGTCATAGAGCAGAACCGACTGCGTTGTTCCCATAAAGAGACGTCTCCTAGTAGACATAGGGCACCCAACATTCGCTATTAGCCGACTCATGGCCGAGATTCCAGTTGCAGCCCTATCCGCTGCTGCTTTGATTTGTTCGAAGAAGCTCATCTTCGATTAGAATAATGTATTTAACCACTGGTTTTGACTCTATAGTCATCTCGCCAATCGATATGGAGCGCAGGGTCGGGACTCTCTTTCTGGTTAAGATAACCAGATCGGTTTTTTCAGCGCAAGGCTGAAACCGTGACTCTTGGGGCGTGACTCTTCGGGCATATCGAGTTTCAACAGACTATCGTAGGAAGCGTTTCAGAGGTCCGGCTCTAGGATGGATACCTGTGCTACTCCCGACGTGATTCCCATCCTCCCTCTATTGTCTTATAGAGCAGCAGTAATATCCGCAAGAGATAGCTTGGCACGTGGAACGAGTTTTCCAATGTGCTTACGGAATTGAAGGCATTTTTGACATCAAGCGTAATGGGGAGCACTATCCGTCAAGATCGGCGGCTGTGTGCAGAATCCACTGCGGATCTCCCTGTTCTGAACTCTCATTGTGAAAAGGGGGGCAATCATCCACGCTTTCCGCGCTATTGACATCAACCCGTACAGGATGTCTGGGGAGTAATGCCCGTAAAATGCGGTCGGTACTTAGTATGCGTGGCTTCCACAGACTCCCGATTCAACAGTCTGCTCTCTGTTGATCCAGCTTTCGAGGTGTTCGTTGATTAGTTACTGGATTGCTTTATTTACTATCTTTGACACGGCAGAGAGTATGTAAGTGCCCTTCAATTGTCGCACTGAAGACGGGATCCATTCTTTGGAATCTGAACGATCATCCCCTTCGACTCTCTGGGAAAGATTTCCGATTCTCAGGATTTCCGTAAGAGTGAAAGTAGCAGATCTGGTGGCGGTATACATTCATGAACTCATTGCGGTCTGTTACAGCTTCCGCTTCTCTTCTTTGAATTCCCAGGGATTTCGCACAGTATCGGAACTCGGGGTCGTTACGCCTGCCATAGCTCGTAGCGGTAAATACAGCCTTGACTCCATTCCGTTCATCGACCTGTTTCCACGATTCCACAGTGAGTGAGATTTTGTGAGGTCCCTTCGGGACGTGGCTGACGACCTAGCTGGTACTTGAGAAAACAGTATTCTTTAAGGCAGCCCAATGCTCAGCAACTTTCTCCGACGGGTTACTGAGAGTATCTGCCATGCTAACAGCAAGATAGCTCCCCCCCGGTCGAGCCACGGGTAGATCGTAAAAGTAGTTGATGCTGAAGCTGGGAGATCGCAACCCTCCAAGCACTGCGAAAAGTGGCGGCGCAAGCACATTGCCCCTAGGGTAGCAAAAGGGAGAGGAGTACTCTCCAGAGTCTTACCACCTTGCTTCGCTTAGGCCCAGAATATCCAGCTTATATTGTTGGAATTCACTTCTGAGTTGGGAAAAGCGAGCATTTTGAGGACACTGGAATTCGCGACACATTTCTATCCTATATTCTGGAGCCCCAACCTACAGGGCGCAGAAGTGAGAGCTTGAATCAATTCTCGAAAACCATTACCAGGTTGCTTGGCGTCCTGTTGAACCGCTGCTTTGGGAGGAGACTTTCTAACGGTTTGCATGTATGGCACGCCTGGGCTGGTGAAACACAGTGACAGTTGAGTCACCGTTTGATTGACTGAAGATTGACAGCTCCCCGTCTAATTACCATTTCTTTATCAGCTATTTTGGTCGATATACCCGAAGTTCTGGCAGTTACAACACTCGAGAGTATTCTTTTGATGAAGAGTGTAGTCCGCCTTGAGAACTTCACCTAGCTATAGGGAGGCTCAAAGTTGGCTATAAAAGAATTAGAATGGGATTTGATAGGAAACGAGGGAATTCCACCGTGTCCTAGTCATAAAATTTCCATCCGAGCGGACTTTCAGAATTTGGAGCTCTGAGGTGAATTCTGCCATATTTTGTCTGGGATAAGTTTTGGCTGTGGAGACCACCGATATGGATGAGCTGTGTCCTTATACTAGCGTTAAGTCCTGACTCTCTGATGACTGAAAATAATGTGAACTCCGCAAAAATGATGGTTTTACCACTCTCCGTGTTTTTAGGGTCGCCTTCAAATCGAGGAGCAGTGTCTTTGGATTTGTCTTTGACGTAGGCGTGCTGGGACTCAGAGAAGGGCGTCCTCTCCATATAGGTGTCCAGAATGGGTGGTGGTGGCTGATTGGTCAAAAGTCCTTCGCGGACGGCCACGTTTACCTGGTTTTGGTATGAACACCACGTGCGCGCGTCTCCAAGAGTGTGTTATGCATCCCAAGACAAAGAAAGCTCCGATAAATCTCGACAAAGTACGGAACAATTCTTTTTTGTTGTTTCTGTAGTATGACTGGTATTATGACATCTGGGTGCAGAGACTTATATGCGCAGAAGCTTTCTATAAGCCTGCCGAGGAAGAGGTTAGGAAGCGCATCGAGGCCAGGTCCGACATTGGGGTAAAGATTATCAATGAGGAACTCAACCGAGGAAGGCGTAAGGAGAGGAATGCCCAGAGATTCGGAACAGTCTGCAGTTATGAGAGGTGTAGAGGATGGAGGGCTCGAGGGAGAAAACACTGAAGAGAAGTAGGTGCAGAGAACGTCGCAGGATTGTTGTGGAGAGTTGGCAGTGGAGTCAGTAAAACTGATGGAAGAAGGGAGAGATTGAGTGGTATTTCGAGAATTGCGAGCGTGAGCTTTAAGTTACCGCGGGCAAGGGCGGCTTCGACGCTCAATAAGTACATTTTATGCGCGTTTTTAATCATTGGCATAGCCTTAAAGTGAGCAAGGTCGGTGTCATTCTTAGGAGCCCGAAACTTCTTCCGCAGTGCATGTTTCAGGCGTATGTTAATAATATTTTCCGTTGTGAACTAATTTGGGGCAAACGTAGGCAGCGAGGGGAAGAAGGGACATAACAGGAGAGGAGATTGGACAGGATATTGTAAAAGGTGTTTAGAGCTTGATCACACGTTGAGTTGCTTAATATATGTACCGAGTTGAAATACACTGCAGCTGAGTTCAGCTGAGTCAGTTTTGACATATGGTGTTGGAGCTTCCTCGTTCAAAACCCAACCCCGTATGTCAAAACTGACGCTCGCCACCCCCCACTTGAATTTGAAACGGAGCTCCCTCGTTCAAAACCCCAAACCAAGCGTAAATCTACTGTGCAAGGAAATAAAGAGAAGTGGCGCTCGGAGTGGTTGGAAAGGAAGAAATCGAGAGTGCGGCCCAAGGAGTTTTTGGCCGTATTGAAATTGAGGGCAGAGCAAGTGTTAATAAAGTAGAAGGGATGTATGGGAGAGGTTGTTGGAACGAATTGGAAGGCTAGGATGATTTGGCCAGTGGAGCATGGAGAGGTTAAAATCTGCGCAAAGGAGGAAAGCGAGGGAAGGAGTTCAGACAAACTGTCAAATAATTCTTCATACAGGTGAGAAGGGCAAGCACAGGGGATATATACACAAGATATAATGAACGGGAGGGAGTTGGTCGAGGAGACACAAAGAGCAACACATTCAAAAGGAAAACCAGAGGAGAAGAAGACAAATTCGGCGAAGAGTATATCTTTTATTGCAATTAACACCCATCGCGGTGGACTTTCGACATGCATCCCGGTCCCTGTCACAGCGGAAAGTGGAGTACCCTTCGGGGAGCTCGGAGTTTAATATGGCATCGTCTAGCCAGGTTTCCGAGATACAGATAGCATGGTGTTGCTGAGCCAGTCCGGATAAATTGAAGCTTAGCTCTTAAACCCTTAAGGTTCTGATAAAACAGACGGGCAGTAAACATGGATCCAGTTACATAGCTCGGCGAAGCAGGCGGGTTGCCCTGAAATTTACTCGCGAATTAGGGTGCTTGTATGGCTTGATGAATACACCTTCAGGCCAGAAACTTCGTCAACTTCGTGTGGATACCTTGGAAGATGCAATCACCCGGTCGGTGTTTTTGTCTTTTGTCAGTTTGGACAGAGGAGAAAGTAAACCAACTTTGCTCTTTATATACTCCAGAACATCGTCCGTAGAAGTTGCGAACGCTAGCCTGGAGATAAAGAGTTGTTTAGGTGGGTACGCCACTTTTAACTTGGGGCCACTGGTATGGGTGGATAAAGCGCCAGGATATATGGCAGCGACGGGAAGTGAAGCTTCGTTGGCGACAGGAACTATGAGTGATAGTCGACTTTGTCCTCTTCAGGCAGTCCTTGTATAGCTTCCAGCAGTTTTGCTTGTTACAGATGTTGAAGACCTCCATGGTCAGCTTCCAGAGGGTGCACAGATTTGCATTCTACCACGGTGGCAATGCCTTCCTGTTGTGTTTAGCGGGGCACGAAACTTAGAAGGCGGTTTTGAATGCCTTTTCCAGAGCCCCTAGCCCCAGTTCATCTATCGGGTCAATGTTGCTCTTGATACCTTGACCTAACTTCCTCCTGTCGATCCTCCTGGGGTTCTGAAAGGGCTAATGGGCTAGATACCTTTACAGTGAAATTTACCCTGAAAAGTATTCAACTGTGACCTAAGAATGATCTCTGGTCACACGTTTTCCACCGTGAAAGTCCCATGTCGATTAGTAGGGTAATATCAAGGACGTCTTTCTAACCGTCCCAGTTATCTGAGCTGAGAAAATGGAAGGCTGGTGTACTTTTCCTGTTATACACCGATAGAATTATAATAATCAATGAATTCCTTGCATTGGCGTCGCAGCCTATCGATAGGTTGACTTTCTTTGCAGCTTTGATGGATGTCAAATGTTATAGTTCTTCTAGCGTAGCTGATCGGTCCTGAGCCAGATACGCTGAGGAAATATACACGTCCTCCGCTCCCGCCTGCTCCAGTTTGATCACAACTAGGTCGTTGGAACTTAGGTCCGGGCACAAATTGCTTTGGAGCAATTTGATGGTTCGCTCGCCTTCGATCAAGGGCTCCTGTGCTAGTGTGACGTCGATGTTTTCCTCTGGGAGCTCCGTTTATACGGAGCAGAGAAGGTTGGCTGTTCAACTGGGGTTCCTTCTCCTTGATAACTGCCTAGTCGTCAATGGGAATCCTAGGGTTTCGAAGGCGCAGGCATTGAACGATCTTATCCATCCGGGTTTTCGCCAACCAGATGCGAGCGGCCTCCTAGGGATCTCGTCGTAGGGTATCACTTTTAGCTTTACGCTCCTCCAGGCCCCGTAGAGACACGAACCAAGAAAGTCCTTGGAGAATTGATCCTCGTATGCTATGATATGGAATCCATGGCCCAGTTGGAAGGAATTAAAGTGGGGGTGCACCCGTCCTATTCTACTCTGCCGGTTAGGAAATGTTTAATGACCTGTCCTCAACACTGGTCAACATTTCCCGTGCCTGTTTGTTACTAGCAGAATTACAGAGTCTGCTTGGTGTCCGAGCCCCTTTGTTTTGGTTTTTGAGCTCATCTTAGGATCGATTCCGCTTCAAAGCGGATGACTTCGCTTGCTGTTACTTTTCCGAGGTTACTGTATACTTTGGCAATCATTTGGTATTTGGTGAAGTTCATCTCAACCAGCTTGTTGACAGTACTAACCTCCTTATTCTGTGCAATCATGCTCAGAATATGTATGGTTGTCTGCTACTGGCTTTTGAGTGGAACTCCAGTGTTCCTCCACTTCTTTGCTGGCTTTCGGTGGCTGACGTTCTTGTCAACCGTTGCTTTAGGGGGGACCTTCGACGTCGACGATTTCAGGTTAGGAGTACTGGGGCTTCTACTCGCAACGCCCAGTTTGACGACAGTGGTTTCTAAAACAGAAGTCTCGAAGTCAGAAGCTGCGGTCTCGTTCCTGGAAATCCCCGCTATTGGTTTCTGCGCAGCGGTGCTACGACTGGCTCCGACCCTACTACCCTCGAGAGCTACTGCTTCCTGGCTGAATTCCAGCAGCCTTCCCTCTGACAATGTGCGTGGCATCACCGTCTCTTCTTCCTCTTCTATTCGTTTTTTTTTTGTTTTTGTTTGTTCAGTCCATGTTTCGGTCCCACGGTCGGTCCGGGAAAAATGCTCACCCTGGCTAGCTCCGCGGTAAGGGTAGGGTTTTACTTGAAACTGAAGATTCGCAAGGTATTCAAAGTTCGTATATAAAAGTCAAGGACCCCATTGACTACGCAGTCCTTGGGCCATGCTTTTCTTCCTTGGCTTGGGGTTCTGTTAACACCTTCTTCAGTGCTGGGAGGACGATCCGCTTGCTCCTAACACATGATTAGGAGACAAACAGATCCTCGTCAGTTGGATGAGCCTATTCCCAGCGGAACAATACGCACTCTAGGCCCATCAGAAGGCACTTTTCAACGGGGACCGTGAGGAGGGCATGAGAGGACTTCCCGAATTAGGCAACCTTAACCTGAAGCATAATTATACTACCCGCAACCTATCGGGTTTGCACTCCTGGCACCGTCACAGTTAACTTTTAAGTGCGATTTTTATATGACGAGATAATCGGAGACATTTAGCTGTGATGACCCGAAGTCAAAAAATGTGATCCTTGATTCATGAGGGGGCGGGGGGGTTATATTGGTTCATTGGAAAAGGCTATGCCTGGTATTTCTCCCGGACTTTTCAGGGATTTTTTAAAGCTACTTTTCCTTGTTTTTTATCGTAATTAACCATGTTTTAAAATTTCCGGATAATGAATGTGTACACATGCCGATGCTCCTGCATGTGGAAGCGCAGCTCCATATACGGAGAAAGAAAGCAGAAACCCGAAAAATACCAAGTATCCGAGCCCAGGGCATAAAAATTTTATTCGGTCAATTAATTGATGATTGGAGTTTTCAATTGGAAGCGATTTCGCGTATACACTTCACAGGAAAAACTTGTTGGCGGCGGAGCCCGTCCACCCTCGCATTGACCCTTATGGCCTTTTATTCATGCGTGCTCATTCGTAAGTAGATGAGTTTTTCCTCCCTCGTGTTTTTTTTCATCGCGAACATTTTATTATTTGAATTGTGAATCCAATTGTTGATACTTTTCCCATAGTTTTTAATTATTTCAACTGGGCATATTCTGTGGCGGAGGCCTTTTTTGTGGGGTCTCCGGCTCTCGACTGTTTTCGCGCTTAATTAATTACGAAAATCTCGGAATATTGAAATTATTAACAGTTGCAATTGAATGAGAGGGTGTTTAATTAATGGCTGCAATGGGATGCTGGTAGAGTAATTATTGTAAATGCGACGTATTGAAAGTGCTTGAAGGATGATTGCAGATTGTCGAGGAAGGAATTTTTTTAATTAACGAGTTTGATTGCGGCTGTTCTGGGTGATGTTGTTGTCGAGAGCGGTTTTAAGTGATTGCAATTAGGAATAGATGAAGACTTGGCCCTGATGTTCCAGAGAAACCTCAGAACAGATTATATTGCAATTAGGTTTCGAGCTACCACCACTCAGCCCAGTAGCTCTAACAATGACCATTACAACTTTCGGCTCTGATGCTGATCATATTTCACATCCATTTGCCCTGAACCGACCAGAAACCCCAAACGAACAAGTGGGTTGGGATGAATAAGTGGTTTCTCAACCTTCCTCCCAATTCAACTTAAAGGATAACCTCCAACAAGCTCTTCTTGCCTCCCATCTCAGGAAATTCGGTCTTCACCGTGTCTGCAATGATACTGAGTGGACTAGCCAGTGGCAGTGCTTTCCCGTACAAATCGTTAATCAGCCACGACGCAAACAAAACGATGGAGAGACTTCTTTATTGGCTTCCACGAAACAACGCGCTGATGGTCATAATGAACAATTTACAAGAAGCGCTGCCACATTTGAGTCACTTCAGGTAGATAGTGCCTTGGCTAACTAGGTGACTAATGGCCGTAATTTAGCCTAATGTGAGAATAAATTAAATGGGATGGGGGATCGGTTCTAATAAATAAAATTGATAGGGGCCATGTTGGGTGACTTGAATGGGAACCAGAGAAATGAATTTTAAAGGAAGATTTGTGTAAGTGGGTGGCCTGTTAATGAGCTGATTGTTCATTGCGCTGCCATTCTGGAGAGAGATCTATTTCACTCCAATTTCAACTAGCACAGAATTCTGATCCGGGGATTATATTGCATTTCCCTTCACATTTCGCTCATACTTGCTGACCTAGACATGGAGTAAGAAACTTTAATTTAATTTAATTATTTTCCTTGCTTACCAAAATCAACATCCCCTTAAACGGTCCTTAACTTTTAAGGGTTAATTAGGCTGTACTGCCTTAGTATTGTGGCATCTAACATTACAAGTGAGGGAGTATAATTAGTTCCATCGATCGCCCGTTCAGAAGAAGCCCCATTCTTTGCAGACCTCTACCCATATGGGTACAAGCCATATGCGATTGGAAACAATACCCCCAGTGGGGAGTATGCAGCCGGAGGACAGGCACGGATTATCTTCCAAATAAGTGGAGCGGGAGAGAAGATCGGCTGAAGCTCTCGGCAAAACTCACGTGGGCGCAATTGGAAAAAGGGAATAGATCTCTCAAGGATGGTGAGAAACCCTGAAGAAAGGTGGCACTTTGGGGAAAGAGACATTGGAGGAAGCAAAAATGGGATGCTATCATCATTTCCAAACGTTTTCAAGGGTCATACGTTAATATTCTCAGGAGAGTGAAGGCAGACCCCGAACTCACCGATTTGGGAGATAATGTTAGCCGCATTAGACGGTCACAGAAAGGAAACCTTTTTTTGGTGGAACTCAAGAAATCCAAGGGTGTAACCGCCGACGAACTCTCAAACCAAATTGGAAAGCCCTTAAGACAGGAAACCGAAATAAGGACTAGCAGACCGGAAAACGCGGGAGTTTACAAGCATAGAGATGAGGCTTTGGAAAGCCGATTGTTTTTTAGGGAAAGTCGCACCGCGTCCTTAAAGAACTATTGTGTCCTTTTTACTGGTTATAATGTACCTATTGATCATAGTATCTCAAGCAGGCCTATAACCATTAGGAACTTCAGTATGTTCCTTACTTCCAGATCTTTCAGCTTTGCATCTGGTATTAAGTGTTCTCCCAGATGCCTCGACCTACTTTCAATAAGTGCCGGACACTGTTCCAGGACGTGTATAGAGGTTTCGTCATACTCCTCACAAAACCTGCAGACAGTGTCCGTAGATATCCCTAGCTTCCCTAGGTGATAGTTCAGCCGACAATGACTAGTAAGAATTCCCACTGTGATTCGGAGGTTCTTTTTGGTGAGGTTTAAACAATCCTTTGTTCGCATGGGATCGTATCCCCCAATAAGCACCCTGGACTGCTCCCTCCCTGGTAGGCCCGCCGAGTATAATTCCCTCAACCGTCCCTCTTCATTTCTTAGAGTTATAGCTATGAAACCGTTTCCGATTCTGCCCGTGTAAAGGCGTCCCTGATCCGCTCTTGGCTACTTCGCTCGCTGCCTCGTTGCCTTCCAAATCAGCATGGCCTGGAATCCAAAGTATCCAGACCTTGTTGAACGAGCCGAGAGTACTCAGTCTCTCAAGGCATTTCCACATCAGTTTAGAGTTCACGTGGTTGGACCTAAGTGCCTTGATCGCTACTTGGCTATCGGTGAGAATAGCTATGTTCTGCCTCCTGTAGTTCCTTTACAGATTAAAGGAGCCACATTTGTCTATGGCGTATATTTCCGTCTGGAATATGCTAGTGTACCTGTCCATTGGCTCAAAGTACAATTTCCTTAGACCAATGATCCCCGCTCCCTCTGCTGTGAGTCCGCTGTACCTCTTTTGCTAGTTTTCAGTTCTCCTTTCTTGACCTTTTATTCGTTGTTGGGGTGTCAGGTAGAATGTTGTTGCTTGCCACCGTGGGGTAGGACCTCGGGAAATCAGTTGTGAGAAGCAGGTGTACTCTGTCCTCTTCATTCTCGGTAAATGCCCCATCTTCCTTCTTCAAGCAGACAGAGGATATTCCTCCGTCTTTGACCACAGCTTTGTAAAGCCTGGTTGCTTCAGTGATGTGTTTGATCCCTTCACAGAATTCCCTGAAGCTGTTCCATTTTGTTTCTCTGGTCGCGTTGCTATACGCAGTCAGTGCATTTTTGTACCTCTGCCAGTCCCCGGTTTGTTTTGCTCGGTTGAAGAGTTTTCGTGCCTCTGTTCTCATTCTGGCCAGGTTCCTGTTCCACCATGATACATCCCTTGATGACTTAACTGTCTTAGCCGGACCGCTGGCCTCATATGCGTCAATGACGACTGTATCGAGGTTTTCCATCACTGTTTCTAGTATCAGTTCGTTCAAGATGTCACCGCCCTCTTGAAGACGGGCCATGTTGTTGCTCAAGTGCGTTACGTAGGATTCCCAATCCGTTCTCCTGTGATTCCTTATTATTCTTTCTATTTCGGAGTTACCATCAACGTCGACTCTGATCATTCTGTGATCAGACATATAGGGCTCATCCGACACCCTTAAACTCCTGACCATTCTGTTCATTAGAGTATTTCCTAGAGTTATGTTTAGTACCTCCTGTCTATGCTGGTCACAAATGTTGGAGTGCTCCCTAACTTATATATTTCTAACTTATTGCTAAGAATAAATTCAAGAAGGTACTCACCTATACGATTGGTGTCGCTGCTTCCCCAGACTTCGTGGTAGGCGTTGGCATCGCAGCCGAGGAGAAGTGGTAACGCCCTCTTCTCACAATACTTCACTAGTTTTGCGACTTGTTCCGACGGAGCCCGGGCTTCGTCTCCTGGGAAGTATCCCGATGCAACGACCTTATCAGACATCAAAGTCAGCGGTGAAACCTTTCAGGCAAACTTACGATGAAACACATCCTTCATTGGAGGCAACAGCGAAAGTAAGAATAGGATGGATTATTTGTGGGCTCAAGGAGTAGATGGCATTGAGGCGATGCTATAGATGCCTTGACTTTGGTCACATAGTGTAGGCATGCAACAGTTCGAATAACATGTCGATATAATACTAGAGGTGTGGGACGCAGAGTCTTATCAAGAAGGATTGTGGAGCTGACCTAAATTGCTTACTGCGAAAAGGAAGAAGGGCGGCCCATCGATACATTGCAGGCAAGCTGGGGGTGCCTGGAATACAGGAGAGCCCTTAACACAAATCGCAGATGTGATTGTCTAACCTCAACTACTGTCAGACGGCGCAGGGCCTATTCTTGCAAACCATCCACGAGAAAGACACCGATATGGCCATAATTAGTGAGCCATACTGAAATGCCCTGCCCTGTTGGCGGTAAAGAATACACTCAAAGAGGTAACTAAAAGGGAATAAAATTTGTGGGCTAGTAATCTGCAAATTTTGAAACTATATTGCTGCCGAAACGTCAACAACGCCTTGGATAGGGACTGACCTGACGGCAATAACCTTCCGGTATCGAAAACAGACCGTGCTTTCTTCGCACGCTTCTAGACGACGGCAGCAAGGGTCCTCAGAGTGCTCGCTTTCTCGAACTGGAGCGGGAATTCCAGCGATATAAACTGGACATTTTCTGCCTAAGTAAAGTTACATGGTGAGACTCCTCCTCTCCCTCTTGCGGCAATGTGCTTTTTCATTCTGAAAAGTGGTAGCAGACGCAAATCTGGTGTCGGGTTGCTTTTGGCGGCTACGGTAGGATGCGCTCTCTTGATCTGGTTTCTGACAGACTTCTAATTGCAAAATTTCGGTCCAGGTAAAGGAGCATCACTATTCTACAATGCTAGGTACTAACGGAGACTTCCGATGTAGTGGAGAGGGATGCTATGAACAATTAAACGCAGTTCAGGGGAAGCTTCCTAAAAGTGACATTGTCATCGTGATGGGTGATCTGGATGCCGACAACACCTTGCTCGCGCATGTGATGGGAAAGCATGGTCTTGGTGATCGTAACGGTGATGGTGAGAGGTTCGTGGATTTCTACAACTTCCGCCGCCTTGTCATTGGTGCTACACTGTTCGAGCAGAGAGCCTGCCATAAGTTGAGTTTCAACTGACCATACGAGCAATCAGATCGACCACTTCGCGATCAGCAGTAGATTTGGGAGTTGTCTTCTGGATGTGCTTAATAAGAGAGACGTTGACATAGGTCTCGAAAGACATCATCATTTATTAATCACTTATGTTCGCTTGCGTGTTGTGTCCCCCACATCTCGCAGGGTTGGGTAGATGCGACCCCAAAGATCAACATCAACCGTTTGTACGACCCAGCTTGACAGTGGGGGAGTTATCTTGCTGATCGAGCAGCACATCTACTGAGTAACGCTCCTGAGAATATCGATGAGCATTGGGCCGCCATAAAAAATGCTCTTTCCTCGCCGCACAAGTCGCCGGCCACGTCCCGAAAGGGCATAATAAAATCTGGTTAACTTCGGAGTCGTGGAAGCCGATCGATGAACGGAAGGTGTTGAAGGTTCTACTGATCGCTCTTCATCGATTTTGAGAACGCTTTCGATAGTGCGAGCAGGGAGTGTATCTGGAGTGCTCTACATAGGAGGGGTATTCCGGAGAAACTAATAGTTATTATCATTGCTGCACCTAGGTAAAATCTCGGAGGATTTTGAGGTTCAAAACGGAGTCCGCCAGGGTTGCATCCTGTCACCGATATTATAATATTTCTTCTTGTTGTCGGTGACGTTCTTCATGCTGTGCTGTCCGGAGGCCGTGAAGGAATTGAATGTCCGATGACATCTTTCCTCAAACACCTAGACTACATTGGTGACATCTGTTTGCTCTCTGATCGGGTCATGGACCTTGGCCAAATGGCTCTGGGTTTGGATTGAAAAGTAGGTGGAGTTGGGCTGAAGATAAAGATCAACAAAACCAAGGTTCTCAGTCTAACGGGTCATCGCGCCCTCTCTATCTGAATTAATGGCCACAGTATCGAAAGCGTCGATAAATTTTTATATTTAGGAAGCGTGGTTTCTGCCGACGGCCGCATTGAATTAGATGTTGCCCGACGCATTAACAGCGCGAGACCTGCTGTCGATGCCCTGTTTAAAATCTGGAAATGCAGTTATCTTAACACCAACATCAAATATAGATGGTTCTGTGCTAGTGTTCTCTATTTGTTTCTATATGGGAGTGGAACATGTAACTTGGTTGGAACACAGGCTTGGCACTCGTATGCCATGTGATTGGAACACGGAAGTGGCAGTGGATAGGTCACATACTAAGGAGGGGCAACAATTGCGTTGCGGACTTCGCCATGCAGTGGAGTCCACTCTCCTAAGGTGGCCGATGAGTTTGTTTGCCTTAAGTGCACTTGGCGCAGAACAGTTGAGGAGTGCGAGTGTCATAGGAAATCGTGCGGGAGCTGATGCGCATTTCAGGTGGTTGACGCCCTATACCCCACCAAGGGAAAGGCATATTGAAATCCCGTTGGTGGTATTTGGGTCGAAGACCAAACGGGCCAAGCAGCGTTTTAGGCTTGCAGAGAACAAGCCTCTCAGAAAATAATGGAACATGCCGAGGATGGATTCATCAGAGCAAAAATGAAAGGAATCCCCATATATAGCTGCTATGCTCTACCCAGGGTTACACTTGGTGAGTATGAGCAGATGCTAAGTACTGTGGTTCTGGACCCTAGAGGATGTTGGCTGAAAATCATACATGGGGATTTTAACGTGTGGGTTCTTGATTGGGACAGGCGAGCAGCGGATGTAAGAGTTCGTGTTCTATTCGAAGGATTAAGGAAGCTAGGCGTGGTACTCACGAAAATCGGGGGCTCATACACTTTCTGAGGAAGGGGTCTGGGATCTATAATGGACCAGATATATGTGAGTGACACTTTAGCCAGTAGAGTTGCTTGGCAAGTCAGTGAGGAGTATACTCACAGTGACCACCAAGCAATCTACATGGAAATCGAGGGCGAATCGTGCTCGCAAAAGATCTGTCGCAGAATGTTAGGTCGATTGTCCAGATAAATGGCGAAAGTTTTATATCCTTTGATGGCACGGCCAGAGAAATGGTCTTCTAATCACGCAATGGGTGGAAGAATTTGCGATGCTATTGTGTCTAGAGGACGATTGCTCCCTAGTAGGTAGCCCAACTTCTGCTACAACAGCGAAATCGCAACTTTGTGAGCCGCATGTTTTCCGGCGAAGAGGCTTAACCAGACACTAAGGAGAAAGCATGGAAGCAATATTCGGGGGAGGCATACAGACAACTCATTTGGAGGGGTAAAAGCAGCTGCTTTAAAAAGCGGTGCGGCCATGACGATATAAACCCTTGGGGTGGGGCTCTATATGGTGATATTGAACAGGTTGCAAAAATCACTTCAGGTGACTTGCCTGTGCCTTCCGAAAAGGTTATTGCCACTCTGTTTCCTGACTCCAGAACTGCGAAGAACAAAGGGCGATTCAGCTCAACGAGTGCGTAATATTTCCAGAAATCGACGAACAGCTGCGGGAAATATGTGCTGGGATTGGCGACAACAATGTCCCAGGTTTGAATGAAATTCCTAACGGAGCTTTGAAGCTGATAGTAAAGATTAGGCCGGACCTAACAGCTTCGAGGCGTGCTTAAAAAAGCACAATAAGTCGCTTGGATATCCAACATCATATCTCGTATTTGCGGGGAAGATGATGGAGATAGGCATCTACAACTGGTTGCTGTATAGGTTTCGGCGCGCCAACTCTACAGTGGTGAATCTGGTGAAAGACGTGCTGAGTTCTGCTGGCTGCTGTGCCGTGTTGGCAGTGGATGTCAAAATTGCATTTTACCCCGCAAGCTGAAATTTGAATCTTTGGCGAGTCTGGTCGAGAATTATCTGTCAAGGAGGACTCCCTGATACCGGATGGATAAGGGCTCCAAAAAGCACGTCGTCATTGCAATGGTACCACATGGCTCTGTGCTGAGATTTGCTGCTGTGGAATGTCGTGTATAACCGGATGCTTGCTCTTCTCGTTTCGATTGTCGACTTTGTTTTTGCGAATGTTCCAAGGCCTTGCGGGATCAGACTTGAGTCTGGATAGTTACTCATCTGAAGTGGGTTCGGCCATGAATTCTCACTAGAGATTATTTGGTACCATGGGAAACAGGATAGCACTACGAGTTCATATGTCTCAGGAGAATTCTTGGTAGGCCCTTTAATGGGAGTTTTATGTTGGTTACAATTATGCCTACACGACCTTCAGAGTCCTTCGTGGGGTATAAAATAACGATCAACACCCTAACGATGTTGGGTTTGATAAAACGGATGGAGGAGAAGGAACGAGATGAGTAATCATGAGAAGGAACTTTGCAGGTAATTCACAGTAAGAGAAGGGTCTTCGCTCTTGAGGATAAGGATGATAAGGGCCTCTTTTCATAGATGGGGAAAGTAGCATTCTTCTAGACTTTTGTTGTAGATCATATTCAGGGGGAGGAAAATGTGTTTTCTACAGTTAAGAAGGAAGAGGTTAGGAAGCCCATCGGGGCCAGGGCTGACATTGGGGTCAAGATTACCAACGAGGAACTCAACCACGGAGGGCGTAAGGAGAGGAATAGACAGAGATAAGGAGCAGTCTGTAGTTAGAAAAGGGGTAGAGGGTGGAGGGGTCGAGGGAGAAAACACGGAAGAGAAGTAGGTGCAGACAAGATTCCAGGATTGTCAAGGGGAGTTGTCAGTGGAGTCAGCAAAACTAATAGAAGAAGGGAGAGATTGAGTGGGATTACGAGAATTGCGAGTGTGAGACCAAAAGGGTTTCAACGAGCTTCGACGCTCAATAGGTACCTTTTATGCGTTTTTTTAATCATTAACTTCGCAATAGAGTGCATGGCCTTAAAGTGAGCAAGGTCGGCGTCATTCTTAGAAGTCCGAAACTTTGTAATGAGACGCTCGGAAAACATCGCCTCCATACAACAGTGTGTAAGACGCTGAGCTCTGGTTCTTCCAGCTTACAGAGTCCATGAAAAGAGCATAGAGAAGTAATGAGAGAGTGCTTTCCTGATGATCACCGGCTATGGTTTTGATATATCTATAGCGAGGGAACCTAAGCAATAGCTCAGATCCTCGGAGAATGTAATGTGCTATCTGTCTTTGAGACGAGGTGGAGCGGCATGATCCACTGACAGAACAATAGCGGAATGATACTCTGCTCCTGTAAATGACGAAATTACTCCTTGGTGCCTTTGAGGTGGGAGCTGACAAGCCTCCTTGGGTGGTTAAAAATTGGTGGGGCGGTTGTGTGAATTTTACAATGCATTGGCAGTCTTGAACGCAAGATGGCGGTGTTCTGTGAAGAGTAATTCCTCTGGGAGATCCCTGTAATAAATTCCAAATTATCTCTCCTCTCCCGGGAGGGGTGTGCTCGTGCTAAATCGGGAACCACCTCACTACTTTAATTCCATGTCTTTTCTATCGAATTGATTGGGGTTGAGAAGGAGTTGAATAAAAGACTTTCAATAACTTTCTGACAACTCATCAGCTACACCTGTTAACTCACAAAAGTACTTTTACCTCTCATCTAATAAGTTCACACTTAGTCAGATTCCATCTTTCAAGTTCTTCTTTTTGTACAATTCACATCCTTACCCTGGTGGACAAAAATTAGCATATAAATCGTCACTAAATCCAGATAGGACCGAAATTCAGTAGCGGATCCATTAATTTTGTCGCTTGAGTACGAGAAAATTCCTCCCATTTAAAATTCCTTTCGACACCCGAACATGGTTTGATCTTCTTGAGGTCATTCCTTATTGTAACCATTTCATAGCCAGTTTTTTACCTTGATTTGCTTTGCACCTGAACTTCTGTTCGATAGTGTGGAAAATAAAGGAGCGAAATGGTAACATAAATTCTCAACGCGAAGTGATATATTTTTTGAAGATGCGGCTTAAGGGTGGGTTATATGCCCGTTTCAGAAGAAGAGAGTCCAAGATTAAAGTCCCTCACAAGGGAATGGTCTTGGCTTTCCTTCAAGGGAACTTTCTCCACAGAAAGATACTTTATCTTTTCCTATATTTGGAAGTCTCATAAATAGTCACTTTCTCAACAGTTTCCTCCAAATCCTCAACATGAAATCCCACCTTAAACCTCCAACTATCCATGAATCTCACAATCTCATGCGACAAGATCCCGTCCACATTTCATGGCTTACAAATTTCAGTAGACATTCAACCTGGACTTAAACTGCATCGGGAGTCCTACTGACAACCCCATAAAATTTGTGACCCTGATTTTCTATTCAGTGACAACATATTTGTCTTAGAAGAGTCACCCAAATTCGGAGATAAATATTTTGTGACATTATTTCAAGCGGTGTCAGTCTTATTAGTGTCTCTCCTCGGGGACGACTCCAATAGGGCCTGGACTAAATTTCGGCTGATTCTCACGCAAATCACTCGGCCGCCCAAAAAAGGGATGTGTTAGTCAAGAATCTTTTCCGATTGTTTGTTCTGGGAAGACTCAGAATGGAACAATTTTCACGGATTTGGTGTGTTGTTCGGTCCAGGACAATTGGATATAATTTTAGAGAGCTGTCGACAGTAACATGGCTAACAATTTTCTTTAGCATGAGAATCAATTAAATTTTGAATTTTGGAAACAATTCGATTGTCTTTTTGAGTTTATGGAGTTGACTGGGTTGTTGGCGGTGCATGAAAGAAGTCACCAATCAAATTGACACTTAACACCGTCAAAAAATACCAGGCTATCAGGAGGTATTGGTCAGGGAAATTACTTGATGGCAGGAGAATCCAAGGTAGTAGAAAAGGAGTTCCTATGGTTGTTGTACTCAAATCTAATGGGAAATTAAGGGTGCTATAATTGGAAAATTTGTGGAAGATTACCTAAAAGAGTTTAACCTAAAGATTTACAACTGATTTCACCTTTGACAAAACTGTAAAAACAGGATGTTAATTGGTTGAACAGGTTGAACAAAGCTGGCATCTACTGTTGGATACTTGGAAAGGTCATTAGATAAGCGGAGATATATCACTAAGCCTGTAGGGGGTTGTGAGATCTCCAATCAGTCGCGTTCCTGGGGTGGTGCAGATGGGAATACGTATTGACGTTTATTATATTCGCAATCACTTGTGGCTGGGCGTATATGAACAGATGCTGGCCCATTAGTGGATCAACATGAATGAAGCCAACCATTTAAGTTAGTCTTCAATTAATCCTATTTTTCTTCTTTTCCTTCAGCCTTTGTGCCTTTCACAAGCGGCTCGGCTCGTCGTGATCGGTTTCGCCATTTGGCTCCATCGAATGCCTGATCTGAGTACAATCTCGAGGCTTTTAAATCCCCATCCAGTGTATCAAGCCACCGTTGTTTCGGCCGGCCTTTTGGTCGTTTACCATCAACTTCGATGTTCAGACCAATCTTGGCAAGTGAATTCTCGTTAGCACGAATTGCGTGACCATACCATTGAAGACGTCTCTCTTGCAATTTTTCCACGATCGATGCAACCCCATAACGATCGCGGATATACTCATTTCGGATGTGATCAAAACGTGTCATGCCACTAGCCCTATGCAACATCTTCGTCTCCATTACCGGAAGACGTGGTTTATTGTCTTTTATAGTCGGCCAACACTCCAACAGAACCATAGATAGCGACAGGACGGATGATATTGGGTAAATTTTAGATTTAAGAGGTTCGTTGAAACGTCGGTCACAAAGAACACCAGTTGGGTCATGCCTATTAAAACCGGAAAATTGGCAGGGGATAAAGTATTGAGGACACCCAGACGTAGCTTCACGCTAAATACCTCCGTTTCCAACCGGATGCTCGTCACCAATCAGAATCACCCTCTCAAAAATGAAGAGTAGTCATCTCTTCAATACATCGTGAAGATCAGAATGGGAACCTCTTTGCCTTTGCCTACCTTGACATCGGGAGCGAGAAATAGTGAAATGTTGGAGACGGCACTCTGCTAGAATGCTCCGTTTCCAACCTGCCGGGCACAGAAGTAGGAACGTTTTATTTATCTTCTTTCTTCCTTATTTGGTTTCCGAAAAATTACTGAATTCGAAGTATTGGGGACAGCCAGACATAATACTTCACTAAAGTCCTCCGTTTCCAACCAGACTATTAGTTTCTTCTGCAATGCAAGAGAGAAAGGAGCGGTAACCGCGTGTCGAAAGTGGGGAAAAGAATTGTCAATCACACCAAGGCAACGACTGCACAACCTTTCAGGCTTCAGCCGACACCGCCCGTATTCCAGAGACTTAAGGGATGCCCCTTATGAGACCTACAGCTTCAAATACAACACAAACTAAGGTCAAGGCAAGACAGTGTCCAGTGTCTGGACGCATCTCCAGTGACACTTGGAAGACTTTCCCTTTTGGAGTCTACACTCCAACCTTAAGATAATAACATACACTCAAGTATGACAAGAGTTTCGTAGTTACCTTCTTAGAACGGGTAGGTAACATTGGCCGCTCCGGGGAGCCCAATTAGCGTTGTGGTTCGCTGTTTAGATGCCACAAACTTATAAGGCAACGACTACTGTGGTAAGAGTGAAAGGGCAGCCTGCTCAGATCTTTAGAACCAGCACATAGCAGCGACATGGTCCCCTGTAAAACAGTAGCTCATGTAGATCGTCGTAATGTTGTATGCATTTGCACGCTTCTAGCACAGCTCTTGCATTTGGGTCTTTTTACAGAGGGACAGTTTTCTAATTGACTTGCCGTCTTATCTACTTTAGGTTAGCGGGTGTTAAGTAGTGCGTGTAGATTCCGCTCCAGTCAGTCGCCAGTGGGATGCAGACTGTGTGGAATTGCCAATCCACTCTGTCAGCCCGTTTATTCCCCCTTGTGTGTCTATAACGAGCAACCTAGAGTAGGGTGACTTTGAACGTGCCGCTCAGACTGTTCAGCGTATTCCTTCACTACCCCACCAGCCTGGATGCCATTGGGTACGAAGTCTTGATGGCTGCTTGGTTGTCAGTCAGAGTGGCTGTGTTACGCTTGGGGCTTGGATAATGCCGCTGCCATTGGCAGGCTTCCAATATCGTCAGTATTTCTATCTGGAATAAATTGGTGTAGCTTGGGAGACTTTACGATTCAGTGACGCTGGGTGTATTCGAGAGAACTCCTGCAATGCGTCGACAGATCATTTTTGATCCGTTGGAATCTGTCGCATAACTTGTCGCCGGTCCTCCACTCTGTCCTGGATGGAAAGTCCACAGCAAAGTCGTCTCGGACGTTACTATTGTCGTAGGGCTCTGCTGTCCAATATCCGCATTCCGTAGTCTGGCAGTACTGCACGCTATGACGGATTTAATTTTTAGGTAAAGAGGGAGGACGTGTAGGAGCACGCTGAGTACATCTATATGGTTGCCCTTAACCCTCTGGTGGAGTATAGCGGGTCAACCATACCAATGCACAAGCGTTCGCGGTTGCCTGAAATGTCTTCAGGTCCCCTCACGACTTCCAGAGACGCTCACACCCCATCTCTCCTATTCTGCGCCAAGTGGCCTTGGGGCGACACACTCTTCAGCTATATTGACAGAGTGGATTCCACTGCATGGCGTAGCCAGCAATACAATTGTTGCCCCTCCTTAATGCGTGACCTATCCGCTGGCACTTTTGTCTTCCAATCACGGTGCGTACGACTAACAAGCCTGTGCATAGACCAAGTTCTTTGTGTATGATAGTATGTGGCTAGCGTACTTCGATGAAACGACGCAAGCAGGTATTGACAAAAGCTTCCGGGTAACAGTGGAGTTCACGTTCCATACGTTGATTCCATATAGCAACACAGAACAGTCCCAATTTGATCTTGCTGTTGCGATAACTGCATTTCCAGATTTTTGACAGTGTAGCGAAAGCGGATCTAGCGTTGCTAGTGTGTCGGGGGCATAAAGTTCGGTGCCACCGTCGGCAGAAACCACCCTTTCTAGATATACAAATGTCATTAGCGTAGTTGACGTATTTGAGGAAAGATGTCATCGTTCACTGAATTCCTCCACGTCCTCTGGACAAGGCAGAATGAAAAACGTCAACGATATGATGCAAACTCCGGACTTTGGAGCACAAAATCCTTTAAGATTTTACCTCGTTGCATGTCAATTTGGCGCCATCATATGTCGTTCTGAAAATAGCTATTAGCTTCTCTGGAATGCACCTCTTGCGAGCACTGCAGATGCATTCCCTGTTCACACTATCGAAAGTTCTCTCGAAATCAATGAAGAGAAGGTGCAATGAAGATCTAAACTGCGCGCACTATTCCAAAATGGTCCGTGGGGTGTTGATATAATCAATGTAGGAAGATCCAGAGCGGAAACCAGTCCGCTCCTGTCGATTAAGCTTTCGCGATGTCCTTTGAAGTGTTCCAGGATTATTTTAGCTATTATCTTTGCGATGACAGGAAGCACGGAGATATCCTTCCAATTGTCACACACAAAGCGGGCCCCCTTCTTTGGGATCTTGACGATCATCCCCTTCTTCCACTCTCTTGGAAAGGTCATGGATTCCCAAGATTTTCGTACGATTGGAAATTGCAAATATGTTGTAACTCCATAGGTTTAGCGATAATTAACTCTGCGGGGAGACCGTGAAGCCCGGCATTACTCAGATTGAGTTCATTGCACTGTCGAATGAGAGCTGGGCCGTACAGGATGTCAGTGTTGAATTTAGGTTGTCGCAGTTCCCCAACCCTACTAGAAGTAATACACAGGCGAAAGGATGATGATTCTTTTCATGGCCGATGCCCCTTGTCCCTTGTTACGCACATCCAAAAAACAACTGCTAAATCTAGTGCTGAAGTGGTCGATTTGATTTTTCGTACGGTGTCGGTCAGTTGAAACCCAACTGACCTTATGGTATGTTCTGTACTCGACGAGTTAGTGGAAGTTGCAGAAAATCACGAGCCTTCCACCATTGCCGAGCAGGGGCTATATACCTCTGGAAAAGCGAGGGAAATAAAGCAGTTGTCGCTTGTGAAGAGAGAACTCGTTCTCTCTGTGTTGAGCAGCAATCCTGGGAAAGAGAATCGAGAGTTAGATGGACCGCGCATCTCATAAAGGACGTGCGGTAGTGAATCATTCGAAAGCACGGTGGGGTTGACTATTTCCTAACCCAGCTGCTTAGCGGACACGGGTCTTTTCAATCTTACCCTCACACAATCCGGAAATTACGGTTGCTCGACTGCATTTATTGCAAGTATGTGATGGATGATGCCTGCCACACCTTTTTCTTCTGCAGAAGGTGGGAGCACCACCGGCATTACCTTTCGATGGAAGGATGTCTTGCGGAATTGGACACGTGGAGCCGAATGGCGGTTTTGCTCCTATACTAAATAGCCCTGGCCTTAGGTAATGTCTCAATAAGTTCCGGGTCAGAGCTTTTGGGGCTCCAGGCGGTGTTCTAGCCGGGAGCTTGTCTGAGACAGGAGTCCGGGACTGTGTGCATAAATGCATTTCACCTCCCTACCTAAAAAAATCTTGCTCAGAATATGTATGACCTGCTCGTAAAGGTCCTTGAGCAGGACTCTAGTAGATCTCCGCTTTTTTGCTGGCTTCCCGTGGCCGACCTTTTTGCCTACCCTGACTTTTAGCGGGATTTTCGACGTCCACGAGTTCAAGTTAGGAGTGCTACCGCAGGTAATCGCTACGGTCAGTTCGAAGACAGTGGTTTTCAAGTTGGAGACCCTTTCCCCCGGAGGTCCCTTTTGATAGTTTCAGCATAGCGATGCTACGGCTCGCACCAACTGTACTAGTGTCATTAACGGTTACTGGCTTCAACAGCTCCTCCTCTGTGTGTGTCATCACCACCTCTTCTTTCTCTATTGCCCGTTTTTAAGGTTTTGTTGTTTGAGGTGGAGCGATGATATAGGCTAGATGACCGAACAGTTATTACGGATATCTAATTGGTAGACCTCTGTGAAAAATCAGAGTGTCTGGAGTTTCCTATTAAAGCTGGGCCAGATCAGACATCTGTTATTGCGCCGTTGATAATGATGATGATATTTTGGAACGCTATATTCAGTGATGTGGTACATAAGAACTACAAACACAGGAGTCCCATCTTAAAAGCTAAGTTTTCAGAAACAGGGCCAGAAACTTATTTGGAAACCTGTACAGAAATGAAGGATTATTACATCGAAATAGGAAAGTGTGACAAGATGCTGTATTTGCTGAACAATCAGGCAATGTTACAAGTATCTTAAAACCCAGCTTCCATGTACCATCCATTCGACAAAGAAACTGATACTCGACCTGAACTTGAATCAATGAAGCTATAGACCAGTAGTACCAGACAAAATCTAACTTTCATTCAGTGTTGAACCAGAAGCCATTCTGCATAAACCGGTAGAAGTAGCCAATTAAAATTCAACCAGCAACAGAGGTCTTAACATACATCGTAGTCGCCACTGAGGCCAACTATCAAATGTGATCTATCTTGTAAGACGCCGATTGGGAAAAAAATCAACCAGGAAAAAAGTGAAAAGGTAGCAATGACTGACGACGACAACGTAAACAACAAACAACATACAACAAGCGACGATGACTATGAATTCCAAAAGAAGCCAGTGGCTTCCCTCAACACTGAAGTCTCTAAAACCCTTCCCCAAACGTCGAGGTGAGGAAGGATGATCTCTTTACGAGATCTTCCAGCCAGGGGTCATCGCTTTATGGACAATTTCGTGTTCGTGTTTGTTGTTGCTGCTGTTATTTGTTATATTGCTGTGTTTCGTTATGTTTTGCTCACCGCACTTTGTAACAAATCGCTTAAATCATGTATCATGTAAGTTGGATGTTTTTGGAGTTTTTTTCTCCGTGCGTTTACCGCCGCCTTTTTACCTGCTCAGGTAAGAGGCAACTAGCTTCATTCATCTGGCGCTCATTCATACACATATGTAAGCCGACGGTCTTCATGGCAGAATTCATTCATGAAATATTGTGGAATTGGATTTCTATTTTATGAAAATTGACGGAGCTAATTTCATTCAGATCAGGGATTTCTATTTGACTATTGTCGATTCAGTAAGTTCGCGGAAAGATACTTTGCCTATGCGTAATTGATGCATGGAGTGAGTGCTAAGTAGGCGTCCTTTGGGGCTAAGTAAGGTTTCTTTATTTACAATCCATACTAGTACTTCGCTTTCTTGACGCAGCTAATAGATAGTTTTAGGAAGGACCTCACTTACCACCAGATCCATCGAGGACCATTTCTGCAAAAGCCCAGAGCAGAGGTCCACCTGCACAGCGCATTGGCCGTGAGAGCTTGTTCGATCTTTACATCTACATATTTGTTCCACAGAAGCTTCAATCTTCTTATCTAGAATGACATCCACATTTTTCCCTTCTTCGGGAAGTCGGATGATTGTAGCCCTCCTCCTTTTTGAGGTTTTGTTGGAAACACGAGTTTATTAAAATCGGTTTACTGTTTGCCTGTTTCCTTTTTTTTGAGGAGGTGGAAATTTTCAAAAGACACTGGCCTGAACATCCCCGCTTGTGGGATTTTTACCCACTAAAACCACCCGCGATTCTCCCAGGCCCATTGGAACCACCATAAGGTATTACATCACGAGTCGGAGCCAGCTCACTTTAGCTTGGCCACCTTTCGCCTCTATGCGGTGTATGTAGCCGCGCTTTTTTCGTCTCCGCTGCCTTTCGCAGTTTCCTTTGCAGAGAGATGCGACCATGGGGTTGATTGCATCTCAGTCTTACTGACATGCAAACAGCACCTCTCCTAGAGTCTCCTATAGGTTCTTCCATTCTACCACTAATATTCCCAAGCATTCCCAACGTGCTTGCCATCTATTTAGCCTTGCCTGGCCTTTCGGGGTTCGCGATAAAGGAGAGGCATCATTCCCGAGGTGAGAAATTTTACTTCATCTGAGACAGGTCTGCATGCAGAGCACACCTTTAGGGCTGTTTTTCTGTAGACTGTATTCAGTTTGTTAGCGTCTGCAATGCCTTTCCCCAAAATGGAACTCCATAGAGCAGGATCACTACCCCAGCTGTAAGCAACCTCAAAGCATAACGTGACCCTCCCACGTTTGGCATCATTCTTGCCAGGGCAGGGCAGTACCAGGGAATACGGTTATAATTTCTTTTACGGCAATTGGTGATGAGCACCGCTCCCGGTTTTTTCTTCCGAAGCGTCAGACCAGAAATCTCTAATAATAATAATAATCGTTGACGCAAGAATCCCATTGGATCAGGGCCTTGATATGTGTTAGTGCACTTCATTCGAGACCGTAAAGGAACACTACAGCATTACAGTACCCTATTGGAGGCAATGTGGTCAACATTGCGCTCGCCCGAGATTATTGCCCTGATTTGACTCAGATACTCATTCACAGCTGAGTCGACTGGTATCCGCCGGCAATCACGATACAAATCCACTGTGAGATTTGAACCGCGACGTTCCGTACGACAGTCTTGTGCTCTAACCACTCAGTTATCCGGACACAGAACTCTCCAACGAAGCATCTTCGAGATCCCTTGTGACTACAACCAGCACTATATTGTCGTTGGAACCGGAAAGTTAAGAACATCGTTGTACATGATGTCCTACACCAGTGGGTCCAGTACGGAGGCCTGTGTGACACCCGCAGAGACAACGTAATCCTTGGGTCCGCCATCGGTGTCATATCAGAGCCTCCGTTATTGTAAATAGCTCTGGACAATAGCTGCGAGATAAGCGGAAATGTCATATCTTCACCCGAAATTCCCATATTAAGTTCCAATTCCAACATTTCTCACGTCCAGGGTCACCACCACGCAATATTTGCTGGTACTACCCTTTTTAAGTAACAATTTTGATGACATCAATGGTTGATCTGCCTTTACAGAACCCATGCTATCGATCTGAGAGGCTTCCCTGGTTCTCAACAGTCGGGAGTAATCTATTGTAGATTACTCGCTCGAGCATTTTTCCTACAATGTCCAAAAGTCATATAGGTTTGTGGGATGTTGGCTCACCGGGAGGTTTACCAGCCTTTGGTAGTAGTACTAACTTCTGACACTTCCATGCTGTAGCAAATATTCCCTCGGATATGTACGCTTCAAACAACTCAGTGAACATGTCTGGTCTGGATTTCAAGTTTTAGGGGCCTATTTGGTACGCTATTCAGACCCGGAGCTTTGTTATTTCTTATTCTACCGCAGATCTCTAGCAGCTTGTCACTGATGACAGGTCACATTCAGAGGTTGCTGGAAGCTGTGAGAACTCTTTTCTTGCTAGGTGAATAACCTCTGGATTTTTAACAAGAGGGTATGGCACGTGATGTGCGGAGTTAAACAGTCTCTGAATCGCCTCATCAGGATTCTCATCCTGCTCCGTTTTGTGGGCTTCTTTATAGGCGCGCTGTGTTTGCCCTTGGTTGATTCTGCCTACCTACCTCTGAGTCGCACTTCTGGCTTGATGACAGGCTGGCCAGTCCACTATTCAACATTAGCTTGGTCTTCTACTGGGGAATGAGCACCTCTTAGGCATGGGCGTGTCACATGCTTTGACGTTATAAGCTTTTGCAGATCAGCCCGACATCTTTCTCGGTTTTGGGTATGATGGTTCTGCCCATATTTTAACGAAGATTGCCTGGTGATCGCTGTGGGTCTAGTCTTCTTTGTTGCACCAGAACCTACCACGCAGGGCTGACTAACGTTAGGTCTACGTTTGAGGCAGATCCCCCTTTCTGAGAAGTGTTATAATCTTCGTTGGCCCACTTGTATTTGTCTATCTGGTACCTTAATCAAGGGCCCAAGTATTGAAGTCCCGAATATCGGCACATTTTATCGAAAGGTTTTATCGAAAACATATTACTTCTTGGAAGTCGAAGCCCTGGCTTGCACAATAGAAATTTTGAGAGTTATCGACATTGATGTCTAGTCTAACCATATAAGTACGGCTCATCCAATCTTCGAAGTTGATACTCTAGACTGATACAGGAGGACTCATTAGCCGCTGCTCAGCCTTCAAAATCAAAATTCTTGGCGGACACCTTTAGATTGAGGCCATCTCTAATCCAAATTTCTTGGAAAGAGAAACAAAAACAAAAGCCGTTCTTTTTAGAAGCATTGAAGTGTGATACATAGACGCCGATGCATTGACGATAAGGTCTCCAATGATGATAGCTCAGCTTTCCCAGAGGTAGTTTGGCTAGAAAGATTCCGTCATGTACTCTGCAGGAATGTACAAAATGAGGAAGTTTACCTTTTTTCGGAAACATTGAAAACATTTAAAGGTCTCTCCCTTGAGCTTGTTTTTGAGGAAAGGGTAAAATTTTTAGACCGCCACTATAAGGATAAGGACTGAAATGGATCAGGTTATTATATCCCATGCTTTGAAATTTTCGTGAAATTGCCGATGGACGATTTCGTTCCAGGACGTTCCAGGTTTCCTTTTCATAACTTTTGTCATGTGCGTTATAAAGTGTGTCTAATCTGGCGGCACGGTTCTCTATAGCGTATATTCTTATAAACTGTTCGGCTTTTGTCGTGACAGGACCAATTTCTTTAGAGAAAGTAGATTTCACTCCTCACCATACCAGGCGACTCCAAGACAGTTCGTCCAGACACTTGTGCTTCTTTATTTCCCTGTGTCCAGGAACTCAATGGAGAGCGACTTTGAATGAACCGCCAGACTGTTCATTGGCTCCTGCATTGCATCATTCACTTGAAAGAAACCACAGATGACTATGAAATTTTAATAATGGCTTCCCTTTCGGTCAAATTATATTCTGTTAAGGAATTAAATCGCACCTCATACGCTCCCTTCAGGGGGACCTTTAACGGGTCGCTTACGATACGGGGTATGACGTCCCCGAGAGGCCCGAGTAAGTAGTTCTGACCCTTTAGCTGGCAGTATACCTGCGTCCTAGGTAGTAGCCTCGAGAAAGCTTTTCGATGAAGAGCGAACCGCGAATTACTGGTATACGACACACACTGGGAGTCTCCAGAGCCGTCGGTAACTCTCTGTTTACGTCCAGAAATCCAAGATCTTCACTGCCTCACAGAAAAGGTAAGAAGTAGTGGAGGCGATAAAGCGTGAATGTCCAGAGGTAACCAATGCCCGGGTAAGCATCACCTCTGTAAATGCTCGAGGCCAAAAACTCGTCGTGGTGGAAGCCCCCGAGCAATATGCGAGGAAACTCCTTAGCAGTGGGAGAATCTAAATTGGATGGGTAGTATGCAGGGTGCGAATGCGGATAGTCCCCACCAAATGCTACAGGTGTTGGACTATGGCCACACGTCAGCAGCTTACAGGGAACCGGACAGGAGGTCAGCATGCCGGAGATGCGGCCAAGTGGGTCATCAAACGAAGACCTGCAATGAAATTAACATACGCCGGAGGGCAACCGTTCACCAGTTGCTAGCACAGTTCGCTGCGGAAGTAAATGCTGATCTAGTGCTGATTAGCGAGCAATACCGAAACAAGGACCCGTCCTCATGGCCATCTGGGTTCGGGATGACTTTCGAATTCATGTTCTTGTCGTAGGCCGGGTGCGGGTTTGTCTGGATCCGGTCTTTAGCAATAATGTTTTTTAGCGTTTACCTGACTGTTCAACGCTTGCTTGAAGGAGGGTAGTCCTTGTCGCTGGAAAGTGGGCAGACTCGCGTTGATCAGCAAGGGTAAAGGAGACCGTCTGCATATCGACCGCTGTGTATGCTTGAGACGGCCGGACAAGTGTTCGAAAAGCTCATCAGGAGTAGACACCCTTAAGCGATCCAAGGGAATTCGGGTTCAGAACACGGAGATCTACAGTGGATGCTATTATGGAGGTCGTAGATGCGGTCCATCGAGCCGAGCCACACAGGCGCCGGTCTCGACGAATAGTGTTCCTCATAACGCTTGATTTCAGAAATGCCTTCAATTCCGTAAGATGGACAGATATGCTAGGTACATTGGAAAACTCATTTCACGTGCCAAGCTATCTCTTGTGGATATTGAGGGATTATCTGAAAGACCGCTCCCTGTTCTATGAGACGCTAGAGGGCCAAAGGAGGATGGAAATCACGTTGGGAGTAGTCCAATGATCCATCCTGGGGCCGAACCTCTGCATCGCTTCCTATCATAGTCTGTTGAGACTCGATATGCCCGAAGAGTCACGCCTGGTCGGTTATGCAGACGACGTTGCGGCACTTGTTACTCGACGCACTGTTAAACAGGCGCAAAGCAGACTTGGCATATTGATGCGATGGGTAAGCGGATGGATGACTGCTCACGGTTAGAGCCTTGCGCTGGAAAAAACCGAAATAGTCATCTTCACTAGAAGGAGAATCTCGACCCTGTGTCCCCTATCGATTGTCGAGTTGACTATAGAGTCAAGACCAACGGTTTAATGCTCGACTCGAAGATGAGCTTCTTTGAGCAAATCAAAGCAGCAGCGGACAGGGCTGCAGGTGAAGTCGCGGCCTTCAGTCGGCTAATGGCGAATACTGGGGGTCCTATATTTACTGGGAGACTCCTCCTTATGGGAGAAACGCAGTGCTCTATGGTGCGGAGGTATGGGCTGATGCCCTTGACAAGGAGGTGCATCGTAAACGCCATGCTTAAGTGCAGAGGCGGGGAGCTTTGCGTGTGGCGTCTGTTTATCACACCGTTTCCGAACCGGCTGTGATTGTGTTCGCGGGAGTGATCCTCATTGCTTCCTCACCATGGAGCGCAAAGCTATCTACCGCCGTAAGGGCGAGAACTTAAGAGGAGGTGGTTGCCCGTGAAGAAGGTCAATGCACCTTTACCGAGTGGCAACTTTCTTGGCAAAATGGGCCAAGTGGCAGATGGACTGCGCGGCTCATCGACAAATTAGACCCGTGGTTAGAAGGCGCGATCTCCTGAGTGTGTGTTCTGCAATGGAGTGGCGGACGACGCTGAGCACACCTTTTTTTCTTGCGAGAGATGGAACAGCTTTTGTCAGCAGCTTTATGCAGACACAGGGGGACCTCTCTTCGGACAACATTGTCAGCGAGATGCGCTGTTCGGGCTCTTCTTATTGCGAAAAAGATTGAACTCGACCGGCGGAGGGATCGGACGGTAAGCGGTTCCCTGAACTCCCCTCTGCTCCCGTTGGTGAAAGAAATTCCCTGACTTGAAGGCTCCCAAAGTCGGGGGAGCGGGAGGGCTAGCTCGAAGTAATGTGTCAAAGGGTTCCAGGCTAGTTCTCTGATTACAGGGAGGTGTTTAGTTGGTAGTCCCACAGCGTGCTGTTGCGGGAGTCCAACACTCTGTGCGTAAACGTATTCACCTACCCTACTTCCAAAAAAAACACCCCATACACTGAACAGTCAGCCATATCGTCAGTATCTACCTAGAAGATGGTGGGATTCCCTGGAAGACTATACTATACCTCCTGAATGGCCTGTCTTCGGCACACCCAGATTGCGACGTTGCCAGACGCATCCACCGCCCAAGCCGCACTGTCGTGGTTTCTGTACATCCACATTCGACTCTCGAATGGTTTGCGAGAGCAGGTCCTGAGCTGCCTCACAGTGATTGAGATTGATTTGTATCAATCTCATTTGCCTGTGCGATTCAGCTCCCTCCTATATGCCGGTCATCTGCTACTTCCCGCAACATGTCGGTCGTCCACACCCTATTTCCCACTAAACAGCATACACCGTGGATCTCCTGCAACTTCTCGGCTTATCATGCTGGCTAGTGCATGCCGCTGCAAAATGGCCGAAATCGAGGCATCCGAAGCATCTCTTTAGAGATATTTGCTCCCTGAGCCTGCACAAGACCTAACCTATTCTAACCTTGCCCGCGGTAATCAACTTAATAGCTGATTCCGCCGGCAGACTAATAATAGCGGTCTGTGTGCCGCCATATGCCTTCTTCGTCCTTCTTATGGCATTCTGGTCTATATCGCTAAGGTTGAATTGCTGCTTTAGCGCAGCACAGATGTCCTCTCGTGAGGTGATCTCATGTAGGTCCTTGCATTCAACCACTATCTCCTGTTTCCGAGCTCTAACCTCCGCTTCCTCTCCTAATACCTTTGCCACCTTGTCACGGAAGTTATCGGCCGACTTGTCGGCGGATCTACTTAGTCCCAGCATCAGATCCCCTCTCTGCGTTCGCCTGATATGATTACACTATCTCCCAAATCCATCAGTTCCGGGTCTGATTTCACTTTTCGGAGGATGTCGGCATAGGACATATTTTCCTTCTTGGAAATAATTATTATTTCCGGACGGAGCTTCTTTTTGTCCTTTTTCCTCTTGTTAATCACCTTAATCCATTGTTCGGGCCTCCGAGCGTTGGTTTCTTCCACTTTCGCAGGTGTTGTGGCTGTAGTCGTGAAATTACCGACTTTCGCGGGTACTTTCGTCGGCTCCGCCTTCTTTAGTCAAAAGGCTTTTTTCTTCTTCGGGACTTGCTGCGCTCCTAGAGGCTCACTGGTACCGTCTCTAGTCCGTTTCCCACCTGTCTTATCTTGGGGAGGCGTCACCTGTGTTTCTCTTGTGACCTTGCCACCTGACGCCTGGGAATTGTTTTCTTCGAATGCCTTGATATAAGACTATTTACTGCCTCTTATCAAGGCTCGAATATTTTGATGGATATTCCGCCCTTCCTTGATGAACTCGCACAGTACATTTATTCGTTCTCCGAGTGTAACGAACGCCATTCCGGTATGTTCCCGTTTACTCTCGCGCCTTGAACCACAAGGAATGATGTCGATCAAGCGACTATTCATGTTTCTTTCAGAGTTCCGCGACGAATCTCGGCTACCAAAGGGAACCATTGGTATCGGTGATGATCTCCCAAGCTTCGAACTCCTTCTAAAAGGATCCGGTGTGGACCTAATTTCCGCTCCATCATTATCTCTTGTAGCATAAGATGCCACAGTAGCCAAGTTTCCCACTACTGAGGCACTGCGGTCGTTGAATATCGACGGCCGGGAGATCGCTTGCTCACTCCTAAAAACCGCCAGCACTGGATTTCCGAGGCCCTGCACCGTAAAAAAACTTCCGTTCTCCTCCTCCATATTTGGTTTATTTTCTTGGTAACCTTCCCATAGCCAATTTTTATCCACGGGTGGTTCCCATCGGTCCACGTTTTGTTCCCATCTACCCGGCCTGTGCATAAACATGCGCATAGGCGCACATCTCCTGATGCGTACATGTGCATGCTTATAACACATCCGCCGAGCGTTCCCTTATCCGTACGAAGGGACGCGCCTGATGGGAGATTTGGTAACTCCACACAGGATGGAGTTTAGCCTTTCTTCGATCCTTATTTATTGCTACGTAAATTATTTTTTACAGCGCAATCGAATGCATTTCAATTAGCAGTAAACGTTTCCACGGTGTCTTATGGAAACTTTGTTATGCTATTTATTTGAAAATCACACGCTTTCATAGAAAGTCTTTCTATCGTAATTTTCCGTGATTGCAAAAGACACAAATTTTCAATTTTGAGGACGTCTACATAAAAATTATTTCTTCGAAACTAGTTAACCTTAAGTACAAATTAAATGGAAATTTACAAGGTACCTTGAGGCATCTTAATATTTAGACAATCTATTTAAAATTTATTCTCTAATAGTCCGGCCCCTGAATCTAAGTAACAGATAATTTGCGAGAAAGGTAAAGATTTGCCCTTAAGACCGAAATTAAAGAAAAGATCCCACAGCACTCCAGCTATCCTTCAAGAAATATTTTCCCATAATACCTAATTCGGTACTGCGGCCACAAATATTTATCTATTCCATCGATACAGATAAAAACAACCAAATTAAAATCAATTATGTGATATTCATTGGATTCGTTGTGGTTGCCCCACACGTTTCGGATTTAATAGAAAAAGACACATTTCGACCACCCAGTCAAATATTTCATTCATTTTTATCTTCCAAATGGTCCATAATTATCTCTCGTTAATTGTTATTGACCATTTGAAAATTCAATTTTCGAGGTAAGGAAAGACACAAATCGTTTTCTTTCCTGTGAATTCAAATTAACCTCTAATCATTGACACGCCATGAATTAATCGAAGCAGATTGTTTTCATGTTTGTCGGATGCTACTCATTAGCCTAGAAAGCGTTTTCGATGGGAAACTGTTGGGAAAGTCATAATTTAATACCAAAAAACCTTCAAAAAACGATAGATTTAGAGACAATTAACAGTAACAGTTAATTTATCCAAATTTGAATTTTTATAATTTCCGCAGATTTTGAAGATTTTAAATATGCAGCACCGTGTGAGGCTAAGATGTTCGATAAATCGGTTGATCTGCATTTTCTTACGGCGATCACGTCTTGGATTGGCCTCGTGTTAACTAAGTGGTGGCTCATCTTGTACTCAATGGCATCGAGCCCATTGGAGGTTACAAAATGTACTTTTCTGCTCATCCTTCGGACTGCTGCCTTGTCAACATAGCTCCTGCATTCCAACTATATTCGGATCGTACACAAAAGGAAACAAATGGCTCCCGAAATACCGTATCTGTTTTCAAAATAAACATTTTCGTCTACCCTGGATAGTTCTCGTTTTGGGGTGCTCATTTTCCGGGGACGGAAATTTGAGACAGTGCAACCAGCCTTTACTTTTATGCCCTACCAGAGTTCATTTAAGTGAAAAGGGAAGATCGTGAGCGAGCTCGCGACCTGGCGCCCGAACGCTGAACATCCAGCTGCGGCCGATAAGGTGCACGAGGTGCATGCGCGTCCAACAATAGCGGCCGTTCAGCAGCCTTCTGACGAAGTTGGCAAGCTGAAGCGTGAAATAGCCGCGCTAGTGGCCAATATGGTGGAAATGAATGCGATTCGGTCCCAAAAACTTCCTGCATCCTTTCTTGTAAGTCCATCCGCCCTGCCATTGTTATACCCTCCTGTCTCGATATCTGTTTGAACGTTGTCCCCGTTTTGGCAGCCAAGGTTGCTGGCATTTTTGTTCCAGTTTAGACGCCGTCGACTGTAGATTCTTCCTGACATGCAGGCTTACTTGAAAAACAGTTTTGCGTTCACTAAGAATTTGGGATACGTCGAGCTTTTGGCATGTATCCCAAACACAGTCTCGTTTTCTATTGTGGCGGAGCGAGTAATTTCCGTGATGAACGCCCTCAATTCTGAACGCCCTGGAAAGAGTCCCTTGCGTGAAGGACCCAATCGGGAATCAAATTGTTGCTGTCTGCTCGCCTGGTGGCTTTGTAAGGATTCACTCGTAAGGAGTTGCTTTCCCGTCTACCGGGAAAACTCGTGGATTTGGATTAATCGAGGGCTTTGTGCTACGCCCTAGAGCATGGGAAAGTGAAGGTGAAAAAAGAAGCGAGTGGCTGATGCATAACAAATTTCTTCCCGTTCGTCCCATTGCTTTAGACTGGCGTCATTTGTGACTAAATTGTCTTGGCCGCCGCTGTAGTTGGTATGGATAGTTGTTGCGGTATCCTGTCCAACGATTTTCCACTTCGTCAGCGTTCAAACGGGAAGAAGTCAAGTGTGTCCGCAGCCTATAGTTGAGTTTTGATATCACAACCTGTATGAACCAAGAAAGGACATTGAAGTCGCTAGTAAGTCGCGAAAAAAAAGCGTCGTCGTCGAATCGGGATCAATTAGAGAGGTGCCAGGTGGGTAAAAGACCGGTCAATTAGTCAAATGGCAGTTTACGTCCTTGGAGGCTTAACGTTGTACCTCGTAAGGTTTCGTGATCGAAGTCATTTCAGATGAGTCCCCGTGAAGGTTCGTGTCTGATGGCCCTAATTAAACCTTGGAGCGTTCATCTACTGCATCACGGCCATGAAGCCAAACTGAGTACGGCGATTCCCAGTGTCACCAAGTGGAGATCCTCCTCGATCACTTGGTTTTGGTCTAGCTAATAGGGGCGTCTCAATGGGGGTGGTGACGAAGAACCACCTCAGAACACCAACCAGGTGAACAAGTGCACCTCGCTTCGATGGTGAGATATTCCACGGACGTGCAAAGTGCCCATGGAAAGTGAAATTGTTGGCGGAGTGTCGACTCTAACTCAAGTGGTCAACCGGTAACGACCGGAGACAATTCGCGAAAAAATCTGCCTTACTAGAAATTTCGGAAGCAAGTTGAAAATTGCTTAACCATTAACCATTAAGATATATTTGTATAATAACTTGTAAAATCTATTTGCAAAACTGAAAAGAAAACGCCGGAAGAAACCATGCAGGACTCGTTTCCCCCATTCTTTCCAGCCCTTGCTTCTCTTGTGGGTCGCTTGTCTCTGCGGGTTTTTTTCACTTGGTCATGCCATGAATGTCCATATGAAAAAGGGAGGCAGGTTGTGGCAGTTCGGATGCAATCGTTTTGAAGAAGGAGCTTGGCACCGTAGTCCCGCCGGTTCGAGGTCCAGTTTGCTTTAGCCACTTTCACAATTGTCGCCTCCCGATTTAACCAAGCGCTCGTCGGGCTAGATGAAGAGACAATTAAGTTTATCCCGACGTGTTCGAGGTCTGCTCCTAAAAAGGCTGAAGGAGCAGCTCATTAAACGCCAGTCAGAGAATGAGATGGTTAAACTTGATCACTTACTGACAGAGCTAATGCTAGGTAGCCATTCGTAGATTCAATGTGCCAAGCTAACTGCTATGCTTCGTGAAACAGTTGGGTGGTGATAAAGTTGGCACTGAGCTGCAAAAGTCTTTTTGGTTACCAGGACTTCTGGAAAGAACACATGCATTCTCCCATGTCGGGATACGGGGTTTCTGGACATGTTGGCCACCTATCGCCAACAAAATCCACGAGGTTCACCTACGATCCATGGTTCGCGTGCCATCGCGTAACACGACAAACCAAGTGGCTGGGCTGCAGCAGACGGTCACAGCGCTAACAACCACCGTTTTGTAAATTGGCAGAGCCGGTGTTCCACGTTTTCTGGAAAGGTCGATCAGGTAATAGGTCGTCAGGACCTTCGACAAGTGCTGAGACGTGTTGGTACCACCAAAGTTTCGCGAAAAAGGCCATACAAAGTAGGAGACGGTACGCGAACTTTTGCGCCGATTACCCGAGATGTCATCTGACAATGTATGACCCCTTGAACTGGCGCATTACCTTTTGACATAGGGGTTGAGGTCTCCGCTCTCTCCACATCTAATCATAGATTAACACCGTAAACCTTTATACTCGCGCCAACAAGTTCTTCGTCGATTTAAGAATCTGGGACTTCGACGAGCATTATCCTGACGCTTTATTATAGCGTATACAAGCAGTTCCACTTTTGGCGCAGGTTTCCTATGCCACTATGGATTGTTAGTAGATCTACACAGTAGGTCGCGCATTCAACCCGCAACCTCCCGCAAGTTCGCAGAACTCCAGGCAGCCGTTGGTTTTCGCCACTTTACATGGTCCCTAAGCTCAATGGCGAATGAAAGAGACCTTGTGACAATTACTGACATCTAAATGCTCAAATGATGCCAGACTGACTCGTTCCATTCATCCACAAAGTTACAAAGACATTCGGAAAACAGCAATATGGACACCATTTGGACACTTTGAATGTACTAGGATGGCTTTTAGACTGTGAAATGTGATGCTGCGAAGCCTCCAATTTTGTTTTGCTCACTCGGATGATGATCTGGTCAAGTTTCCTTTTGATTACTAACATTTAGAACGCCTAGAGTGCATTTATCAACGCCCCTTTGATGCCGATCTAGTACTCAACGTTGAGAAATGCAAATTCTTACAACCACAGTTGAGATTCCTCCGTTACCTTATAGCCCTTGAGACATTCAAACGGATCCAGTCAAGGTGCAATTGAATTAAAATTTCCCGCTTTTCAAAGGAGTTAAGGATCTGAGAAGGTACTTCGGCATGGTGAACTTGTACGGTCTTTCCTTGCCTAATGCGGCTCACCATCAATCGTATGATTGTCAGAGGCCGTCTAGGCATTTGGGACCACCAAGCGATCGCTGGTGGAGGCTGTATTTCTGGCATTTTTTCCACAAGATTCCCAAAAGGTTAACCAAGTCTGGCAGAAGCTGATATTCTTTTTCAAGCAGTTGAATTTCTCCCAACGGAACTACACATCCTATGATGGTCAGCTATTGGGCACATAACTAGCAGTTTTCCCAGTATTCCCTTAAAGGGAGGTCATAAAAATCACTTACTTTTTGTTTGAAACAGAAGTCCGACAAAGCGCCCACTCGCCAACTTCGGCACCTGAGCTTCGTCAGTCAGTGCATTTCCGACATTCAACATATGTCCAGAAAACATAATGAAGTTTCCGAAGCTTTGACATGGCTATCAGCGGTCGTAGGAGGATGGCGCAGTTTTTTAGAGCCTCAGGACCAACTCCAAATACATATTAAAGGAGTTTCCTATTTTCGATTCAGCGTGCAGTACATACTGCGAGACCTCACACAAGGGCCCAATGTCACATATTTTGGCTGATTATTGCAAGGAAGTATTTCACCCCGTTAATGATCTAGCGCGCCTAGTCATTTGGACAATGAATCGATTAGTCACCGCATAGTATTTCTAGCCGCAGTAATTTTTGGGCTGAATAGTCCATCGCATGCCAGAAAGGCAAAACTATAAAACAAGTGAACAAAAAGGTCGATGTTTTCCCTTAGTCCACTAAACGCTTCCTTTTCGACTTAATTGGTGCTTCACGTGGTTCACACGGTGCCAGGTATCTGAGAGGATACCTCTGAAAGACATTTCTACACAATCTTGTGTCGAGTTGGTCTCTTGAGAGTCGAATCTACGCTTCGTTGTGCCGATAGTTTGATAATCTCCTTGGGTCCAAACGCAACTGGACAACCGCCTACCATGCGCAATCCAATAGGGAGTTTGAAAGATGGCACACAAAACTGACAGTCGCTATAATGACCCAAGACAACGTTTGCGATGTGCGCAGGGGTCTCGACTCCAGCACGTACGTCCTAATTAGGATGGACTCCTCCCGCAGACCACTGCAGTCACTTTGTCAGGGTCCGTTTAGGATTTTCGAGCGAGGCTCACACGATTGTAACCTCGACGTAACCTCCGGCCTGGCTAAAGCTTTTTTTCCCGGAAGAAAACGATACCAGGAAGAGAGGCGCGCAATGCGTCATTTAGATTGGCAGCCGCTAATCTGAGAGAGCCATGTATGTGGTTCCGGATTGAAATCCCTGTGGTTGGAGTTTGGTGTAGAGTGCTGTGGCGCAGCAAGTAATTTGCACGATGTCAATGCGTTCATCGTGTGAACGCTTCGGAAAGAGGTGTTTGGCCATGATTTGAAAGGAAAAAAATATTAGGTTGTTGCAAATGAAATGTCGGATTTTTCAATGAAGTGAAGTTAGTTATGATTTTAATGTTTAAAACTGCCGCACGGTGACTCTGGTGGTATGGGATAATTGAGTATAAATAGTCGTTCGTTCGATCAAGGAGTCATTTCAGTTTCAATCGTCATTGAAGTTCCAAGTAAAACTCGAAGAAAAAAGCATGGAAGGGGGTCAAAAACGTCTACTTTTTCTATATGAATTTAAACTTGGTCACAACGCAGCGGAGGCAACCAGAAACATTTGCAGAGCATTTGAAGCTGACGCAGCAAACGAACGAACGACACAGCGGTGGTTCGAAAAATTCCGATCAGGCGACATGACCCTCCAAAGTGAACCTCGTGGACACCCAGGACCATCGATCGACAACGACGAGTTGCGTTTGATAGTGGAATCTGATCCCCGATCGTCGATTCGTGACATTGCAGAGAAAATAGGCGTACACCATTCGACAGTATCTCGGCACTTACAACAGCTTGGAAAGGTGAAGAAGCTTGATAAGTGGGTTCCGCATGAACTCAACGAGCAAAACATGGCACTGCGAATGGAAATATCCAGTTCTCTACTCAACCGCAACAGGAACAATCCCTTTTTGCGCAGAATAGTGACATGCGATGAAAAGTGGATATTCTACGACAACCGTCGCAGATCAGCGCAATGGCTAGATGCCGATCAGCCTCCACAACACATGCCAAAACCGAGCCTTCACCCGAAGAAGGTAATGGTAACTGTTTGGTGGTCTGCATCTGGAATTATTCATTATTCGTTTTTGGAGCGTGGTGAAACAATTAATGCAGAGAAATATTGTGCCCAACTTGATGAAATGCACGAGAAATTACGTGTTCAGCGGCCTAGATTGGTCAACAGAGATGGAGTGATACTGCTCCATGATAACGCCCGACCTCATGTTTCCAGAATGACGGTTCAAAAATTAAATGAATTACGATATGAGACTCTTCCTCATCCACCATATTCACCCGACCTCTCGCCAACCGACTACCACTTTTTTAAGCATTTGGATCACTTTTTGGCGGGGAAACAATTCAGCAATGAAGTAGCTGTCAAAAGTGCCTTTGAAGAATTTCTTAGCTCTAGAAACCCAGACTTTTACGAAACTGGAATAAATGCCCTTGTATCTCGTTGGGAGAAGTGCATTGAAGCTGCTGGTTCTTATTTTGACTAATAAAATTAATTTTCATAAAAGTTATAGTTTTTTGAAATTTTACTCAAATATCCGACATTTCATTTGCAACAACCTAATAATAACCAGTGTTTCAAGTGGCTTGACGAAGAAGAAGGTGAGACTTATTGGTATATGGGCTTTACCGCCGGTTTGATCTCGCCCCGGCTTGCCTAGAGGGAGTTTAATTTGTTACTGTTCCAGAAAACGAATACGCTGCTGTAAGACTCTACTCTGTGTATCTATTTCACCGTATTCAATGTCGCGACCAAATTTGAAAGCTTTTTTACCGGTTTTATTGTTTAGAGTAATTCAGTAAGGTGACACTGTGATCGTGATGGGTGATCTTAATGCCAAGGTCGGCTTTGACAACACCTTGCTTGGATATGTGATGGAGGAACACGGTCTTGGTAAACATAACAATAATGGTGTGGGTTTGTGGATTTCTGGAACTTATGCCGCTTCGTCATTGGTGGCGTATTGTTCGAGTGCAGAGCCTGCCATAAGGTTAGTTGGGTTACAAATGACCGACATCGTGCGAGCAATTAAATCGACCATTCCAAGTAGCTCTAGGTGTTGTCTGTGCATGTGCATAACCAGAAAGGCACTATCATCGGCATCGAAAGGGATCACCATCTGATGGTCATTTGCAGATTTGGGGAACTGGGACCCCCCAAATTTAACGTCGACCGCCCGGTAGTGGGAACGCTAGCTTGCTGATCGGATTGCAGATATACTGAGTAATCCGCTGAACATTGGGCGCTATCAAAAATGCTGTTCCTTGGGGTACTGCGTAGGTGGTCGGCCACTTCCCGCACGAGCATGATAAGATGTGGCTATCTGCGGAATCGTGAAAACCGATGGATGAACCGAAGAGGTTGAAGGTACGGAGCGAAATCTCGAGAGGTTCACCGTAGCGTACGCTGTGACAAAAGGGGATTTACTATTGCCCTGGACACCGAAGCGGAAGATACCGCAATGATTTCAAGAATGTATACCGCATCACGAAATAGCTTGCATCTGATTACAAATCTTTTGATGGTCCTGTGAAGAATGATTGACATCTCATCGAAGATGACAAGCAACTGAAGAGGTCGAAAGCACACTTTACCACGGTTCTTAACCCTATCATATCCGGTGAGGCTCATCCTCTTGTGGATGAAATGGTTGGTCAACGTAACATGCGGATACGGACTTCTCCTCCAAGTAGGAGAGAAATCATTTCGAACATCAACCGTTCAAACGGAGTAAAGCCGCTGGGCTTCACAGTCTTCCCTGGTTATTTATCGTTGCACCTGGTGTTACTGCAGATCTGCTACTTCCACTCCTGCGGAAATCTTGGGAATCCGAGACCTTTCCCAGAGAGTGGAAGAAGGGGTTGATTGTTAAGTGTAAAAATTTCACGGATATCTGCGTGCAAAAATAATAGTTAAAATATTTATTCCGGAATTCCGGAAAAACTAATAGTTAGCATCAAAGCGACATATCACGTATTGCACCGAGGAAAAATCCCAGAAGACTTTAAAATCCAAAGCGGAGTCCGTCAGGGTTGCATCTTGTTGCCGATATTATTTCTTTTTTGTTATAGGTGACCTTCTCCTCGCTGTCTTGTCCGAAGGATGTGGGGAAACTCAATGGACGATGTCAGCTTTCCTCATACACTTCGACCACTTTGGCCAAATGGTTCTGGTTTTGGAAAGAGGGGCAGGTAGGGTGGGAATGAAGATAAAAACCTACAAAACTAAGGTTCTTAGTCTAATACAGGGCAGAGCATTGAAAGCGATCAATTTGTATATCTAGGATCCAAGGTCACTGTCGGCGGTGGCATCGAACTGGATCTTTCCCGACCCCAATCTGAACACCAAGATCAAGTTGAGATTGCTCTGCGCTTGTGGCCTTTCTTGGTTGTTATATGGGAGTAAATGGAAAGTAACACCCCAGCTAAATTTTTAAAATAGGAGAAGTTTCTGTATATTTTCTGTTAATATTCGGCAAGGGAAGTATATAGTCCTCAATACTGGTTATTGGGAGTGCATATATATGCCAAATATACACATATAAATCTAGATTTAATCATCAAAAGCAATCGCCCACCGATTTTCAGTCATTATCCTTAAGTTCACTTCCAAACTGGGGGGGGGGATGAACTATGCAATCAATTAAGTTGATTAGAAACTATCATAAAACTTAACGCGTAATCATTTTTACAACGTGGGAGCCCTAAAGGACTAATTGATCTGCGCCTACTTATGGTGGAAAATACAAAAAATGTGAATAGGCTACGCAATCACTTTAATGAAGTCCCAGAGGAGCATATAAATGGAAATGAAGTATCATTAGAGGCTTCATTAATTAAAATAATACAACGAGGTCGTAGGCTGAGGTCCTTAAAAGGAGTTCGTTGCAAGAATCATTGACTTTTCTGAAACTGAACTAAGAATATTCTTGCAGAATAGTAGCATATGAGCGACTTCTTGTGCCTACGAAGAAAGACATACATATGTGCCCTAATCGGTAATCAAGATTCTCTTTCACTTAATTATGTTAATCACGGAATCCGCTAAAGGTTTTCGAACCCAATCTTATCAGTTCCATGTAGAATAGATCTGGTTCTAGTTTACATTTTTCTTTTCCACAGGAGCCTCCCTTTACGATGACTGCGTGTGGCTTTCCAGGAAATCTGGTGAAACACAGATTTGAAAAGTAATCGTGTTAACGTGTGAATTTATAATCGTTCCTTGAAATTAGAAAAATAGTGTAGGGGAGAAGTAGACAAAATAGGAGAATATTTCTTGGAGAAGAGAGAAAAATAATTTTGTTTTTTTTTGTAAAGTGTGAGGCATGTTTAGGATGGATGGATTTGGATAGGACTTCTGCAGGTTTTCATTTCATTTATTTACTCAATAGTGACTTACAACTAGACAATGATTACTTAATGCTAGCTTAATAACGGCTAATAGATCTTAACGCTATCAAACGGGTGACTATTACATAGTTTGGCCAACCCGACCTTCTCTGTGATTTACTTTACTTTGTATATTTTTCTTTATATACATGAATCTTGATAATTTTTGTTACGATCTTGGCTTTTCAAAAAACTGCGCCCGCATTAAAGGCGCGAGAAGGTGACATTTTACTTACTTAACCTAGTTACATATAACTTAACCTAACTTATTTTAACTTAACCTAACTTAATCTAACATAATTAATCCTTAACTAATATTTACAATAAGCACATTACAATTTCCTGTGCTTATCCTCTATCCACCCCTACCAGGCAAGGAGTTTCAAAAAGGGTTAAGATTTTGGGTCTCAGAGATGAACTCACGATTTGGCAGGGCCTTAAGAATGTGGTTTTACCCTGTTGGTAGAGATGCCGAATTAATGGGTTGGGGTGGTCCTCCGTTCTTTCGAAGAACCTTTCCATTATTGTGAGAACGAGTTCTCGAAGTGGTTTGACTTTGGCTCGCCTATACACTTCGGCGTTTTTGCCGATCTTTTTTGTTTTCCAGTTGTAAGACAAGCCTGTGCAATGTCTAAGGATTCGGCGTTCGAATGACTCGCATTTGGCCATTGCTTGGTTGGAGCAAGAGATCCAAGTTGGTGCTCCGTAACAGATAACGGGTCTTATAAAGGCCTTATACAGGGTCAGTTTGGTTTTGGTGCTGAGACCTACTGTCTTGCGAAGAAGATAGTAGATGCTACTGACTGCTGCGCGTGTCTTGCTGATAGCGAGCTGAAGGTGGAGTTTGAACTTGAGGAGTTCATGCAGGGTTACTCCCAAGTATTTGATCGAAGTAGATCTGCTCACTGTGGTGTTCCCGATTCTCATTTTCAAGCGTTTAGCTTTGCTATGGATGCCTCTAGAACCTAAGTATCTAGATTTTCTTCTAAAGGTGCAGATTTGCGTTTTTCCCTCATTAATCTTGATTCCGCAACTACGGTAGTACCTGCAGAGATTTACAATGTATTTCTCAACCGCTTTGGCTGCCCTGTTGGGGTGGAGGTTCGAAGCGAAGATAAGCGTGTCATCGGCGAATTGGATCAGTTCAACGCCGTTATCGGGGATGGTCCAGAAATGGATCCTTGCGGTACACCCGACGTTACCGGCAAGAGATCGGAGAATTCATTCCCCACGCTGACATAAAAGTGCCTATTTTCGAAGAAACTTAACGCAAGTCTAATTATCGGGACAGGAAAGTCATTATCTATTAATTTGTATATAAGTCCGTTTACCCACACGGAGTCGAAGGCCTTTTCTAAATCTAACGCACATGCTACTGTGGGTTTGTTATTGACGTTAAGTCTTGAGACGACAGTGTCGTGTAGGTAGCTTAGCGCGTGCTGGGTTCCGTGTTTAGAGCGGAATCCGAGCTGGTGGTCAGGGATAACTTTGTTGAGATTACAATGCTGGACTAGCCCAATTGTCCATGCTTTCTCAAACAGTTTGCCAAGGTTGGATAGTAGGGAAATGGGCCTGAAATTGTTTGGCTCGTTGGAGGTTCCTTTTTTCCGGATCGCAATAATTTTTGCGACTTTCCACGTGGTTGGAAAGTAGCCGTTATTAATACAGTTGTTGAAAACTGCTAATAAAAACTTCAGTGAGGCTCTGGGGAGGTTCTTTATGACAAAGTTCGGGATTTCGTCAGGTCCGGCTGATCTTTTACCGTTGAGGTTTCTGGTTAAGTCGGTGAGTTGAGGTAAACTCAGAAAATGTTGTGATTCCGATGGGTTGACTAAGGTGTTTGTTGTGGTGAATTTAGTTAGCTTCTTGGAGTTCTCAGAGACGAAGGCCTTGATTGTTGAATCAACAATCGACAATATAGCCGGGTTGTTTTGAGGCGGAGGGGAATTGAGCTGAGTCTCAAAAGATTCCGCGAGAACTTGCGCTTTCCTAGCGTCACTGCAGATGTGCTCCCCGCTCTTGGAAAGAGCGATATTGCGGGACTTATGTTTGCCGGTTAGCCTGTTGATATGCTGAAACATATCTGGGCCGGGCTTAATATCTGCTAGTTTCCTTGTCAGTTCTTTGCTGCGGAAATTCGCGACTGTTTGCCGAATTATTGTACTCAGACAATTAATCCGGGAAAGCAATGCTTTATACTCAGCCTTAACTTTATTTCCGTGTTTGTGGAAAATCCGTTTGAGTTTCCTACGCCATATTTGCCTGACTTTCATGTGGGGCATGATATCGTGAGGGACTGAGTTATATTGTAACTCGTCGACTTTGAAAAGCCTTGTGTTTTTGCGTGTAGCAGTATTAATGGCATCTGTGGCCAAGGTGATGGCTTCGTCGATCTCCATGTCTGATAGATTGCGGTCAGTTGCGAGTTTTTTCAAGTTCAGCCTTGGTGCAAGGTCTGCCTTGAATTTGTCCCAATCAGTGTGGGCGAAGGACCTTACGGTGGTCGTCACTCGCTTTCGCAGTTGCGAGGACGAGGACAGTTTAAGTTGTACTGCGAAATGGTCAGACATGCCTGGTAGAGTAGTGCACGATATCACTTGAAAGTTGGTTGATTGGCTACTGGGTCTTGTCGGAGTATCTGGCAAGACCAAATCGACATAGGCTGGCGAGTAAGGGTCTTGGATCCATTTAAGCAGGGTTTCCCCATTTTTATTGATTGCCGTATCGCCCCAGGAGGTGTGCCTAGAGTTGAAGTCGCCACCGAAAATGAGGTACTTGTATTTTAACTGGAGATTGCCCAAGATCTTAAGATCTTGTCCCAGTTGCTCATTTAGACAGTTGCATTTGATGTAGACGGAAACTACCAAAATCCGTCTACCATCAGTGGTTTTTACTATTGCCGCCGCAGCGGAAGAGGTAAGCAGGCTTCGTATAACAACTTCATAGTCAAATTCATAGTCTTTTCTGACTAAAAGGGCAGCGCCAGTGTTGTTGTCGTTCCGGATAATATTATACCCGGTGAATTGCACGTTATGCCTGCTATTGAGGTGAGTTTCTGAAACGCAGTATAAGTCTGCTTTCAGACTGTCGATCAACACTTGGGCAGTGGCACGTTGGGCGTGTGAGATCAGGGACGCGGAGTTAAAGGTGACGATATTTAACTCCATAGGTTCATTAAAAGTTTTATTGCAGCGAATTGCCGCTGCTCGTTGGTGGAGGTCGTCGCGAGGGATTGCACCAATTCGCGGAAGGTGTTTGGTGCGGGGGTGGGAGCAGGTTGTGCTGCCACTCTTGGTGCAGAGTTCCTGGCAGCTTGTGCGTACGATACGCTGGGTCTGGCCAAGCTTTGTGACAGTTGTGTCACTGCGTGCTTGGCTCGGGAGCTTTCATTCGCTCTTCTTTGATTGGCAGCTTCCTTCCTGGCTACCATTTCTTTATAAGCTGGGCACACACGAAGTGGTTTTGATACACCCGCCATACTTCGAATTTTACTTTTCGGATCGTGGTAGAGCAATTGAACCCAGCGCACGAGTTGTTCTGGCACTAAGTGTTGTCGTAAAGCATGGTACACGGTCAAACGCTTTCTCTAGAGGCAGAAATGCAATGTAAAGAGGGCAATGCTTCTCACGGTGTTTCTCCACGATTGACCGCGCAGCGTATACTGCGTCAATAGTTCCACATTTTTTGACAAATCCGGCTGAAGAATGCCTTAAAAAATCTTCATGGTATGGGAAAGCAACCGGATCGGACGGTAATTTGAACGTTCTGCTGGATTACCTTTTTGCCAGTCAGATGGTGTTCTGCCTTCATGAATAACCCGATTAAAGAATTCAATGGGCCAAAGTGTTGGGTCCCAGCTCTTCGCTTTCTAGAGCTCAGATGCGACGACTGATCCAATACCGCAGATTTGGTTCAAACGACCCAATGACTCTTGGACCAGAAATATATAACGACAGTCCTACAGTTTCGCCAGTAGATAGGTGGACGTTTTGGTATGCTGCAGTTTAATTTGGCTAACCTTTAGGTTTGTAGACAGAAGCGTGGTCTAATATAAAAACCGCCGCTAACCGAAAAGTTTGCTGCATTCAGCATGGATCTCACTGGGGTTATTAGCTTGTTTTCATCTTTCGGTGAAAGTTCCGCTTTCTTGCGTCCGACTTTTCTGGGTACCGTGACACTTGGTGGTGTAACAAAACCCATGTCCTCATTCTCAAGAAACTTCGCCTTCTTTCGCAGTAAATTCTATTGTCGTCGGCTGGGAGTTTTTCCAGATCCAGGGTGTCCGGGTTTCATGGATCTGTTTTCACATATCGGAATTAGACCATTGCTTCCCTCTCTTCCGCTTCTTTTGGTAGAGGCGGAGGAGAACGTTCTGACAGGCGTGCATGTAGCCCTTCTCTTGTGGGGTTGAAGTGTCCCTCTGCCGAGCCTTCCCTTCTCGTTTTTTGGAAGAGTTTGGCAACAGTGTCACCGACAGGACGGCCGTGGTCAGGTTTCCAGTTCCTCTCCTAAGCAAGTTGCTGTACTATCCTGTTTGGCTGACCGCGCCGTAGACACGGGGTGCAGGTTTTTCACTAAAGTAGAGAGCCTGTCTACCATAGATTTCTCCGTGAGGAACATGAAGAGGCTTCTGAAATCCCTGGCTCTGCCACGACCTGATTTCTCAAACTCGCGGGAAGATTTGAAGGTTTTGGAGACTTACAATCCTTTGCTTCCATCTTTATGTCTTTTTGGGCACCCTTAGTGTAAAAATAAACTACCACAGCCTTCCATACCATGACCAGATGGTGCCCGAGATGGAGTGATCCACATGGTAGTTAGTACGACTTAAGACCAAAGAAATCAATGGTGGGTGCTGTCATAGAGGTCGTGTATGTGGTTTATCGAACTGAGGCGTATAGCCATCGATCTCATGAGTAATTCTCTTTTCAACGCTCGATTTTACAAACGCTTTTACTTCCGTATGATGAGATTATATGTTAGAATCTTTAATTTTATTTGATGTGCTTGGCTACTTCTTTCGGATATTGAGTGATTTTTTAAGAAACCGCTCTATGCTCTTTGAGACGTTGTGTGGTCAAAGGTGCGGAAAAAATCATATCGGATCTCTGAAACGAATAGATGCGCTGGGAAAAATCGAAGTAATTAACTTAACTAAAAATCCGGACTTTGTAGCAATCTCCCGGACGATCATAGAGGCCAAGCAAAGGTTAAGTATCTTCCATTGACCCTCGACTCGAGGGAGAGGTTTCTCGAGCAAATCAAAACAGCAGCGGAGAAGGCAGCACAAGGAGTCGGTTATTTACAAATTTTGGAAGCCCTAACTGTGGCGATAGCCCTATCATGAGCTCGTTGTGGTTCGTTCTGCTCTAGGGTGCGGAGGTATGGGCTAAATTTCTTGGCAGGGAGGAGTATCGTAAGCGCCTTTCCCAAGTACAGAGAGGGGGAGCTAAACAGGTATCGTCTGGCTATGGTACTGGCTGAAGGGAGACTGTATGAAATTCGCCGCCTTCCTTGCTAAAGAAAGTAAGACCATCTATTAGCGTAAAGGAGGGGGCTCAAAGGAGGCGGTTACTTATGAGGACTGACAACATTCACTGAATGAGTGGCAACTCTCTTGGAAAACGAGTCGGAAGCCAAAGGACCGTGACTGGGCGTGAATATGGTGAAGTCTATTACATCCTTCTCCAGTTTTCAAGGGGTATTGAGGTTTTTAGCGTTACCTGCACAATATTGATAAGGTAAGATCTCCTGACTGGGTGTTCAGCATCGGAATTGTGGATCACGCTGATTACACATTTTTCTTAAAGAAGGTAGGATGACCAGGAGTTGTCCCCGGACAACGTTGTTAAAGAAATGTCGTGGTCCGGTGGGGGACCAGAAAAGCGGGATCCTTTCTCCCTTATTTGGAAAAGGAGTTCCTGGATTTGTAGGCTTCCTAAGGCGCAAGAGCGGGAAGGCTAGTCTCAAATAATTTGTTAAGTGGTGCCAGGTTAGTATTTTGATTATAGAAAGCTATTTACTTTATAGTCCAACGGTCTACCCTTACAGGACCCCTACCTAAAAATGGTTTCTCCTGACAACTTCTTCTCCTTAAAAGTGTAGTTCGTTTCGTCATCGAGTAGCGCTAATTCTTCATCTGAACAGTTCATGCTGTACCTTCGGCACGAAGTTGGGGATGCTCATGACATCGCAGACGTAACCCATTTGCTCAACGTCATTGTCTGCTAATTGCATCAGGATGTGTAGTATGGGGGATGAAAAATTCACTTCGGACAACATGGTTAGGAAAAACCAGCACAGAATTTTGTCCATAAGAATCTCCCGGCCTTCAAAACCAACAGACCATAAAGCTTGCTCTTCCCAACATCCGGACTCCTGACAAGATCGAGGATTCTAATAAGTCCTTTGCTAGTCGGGTGTACTGTAACTGTCAAAGGGTTTAACTGTCCTTTTACACATTCCTTTGCAATATTGCAACTGGGAAGCCTCTTTTCATTCTTTACCGAATCTAGGCCGGACCGTCACTTGAGGCCAAAGTTTTCTTCCTCATTTGGTTTAACTTCACCCATAGTTACCCTATCTTCAGTTTTCCTCCAAGCACTAGAACTTCTTAGTCGCAACTGCTTCATGGTAGCAACTAAAACGGTATATGTATCAGGGAAATGACAATTTTACACCTTCTTAGGCCGTTTTCATTATTCTAACGCTCGCATTGCATACTTAATCAGGAAGGAAAGTACGTAAAGTGTGTGTTGGAGATGCTAGAAGTGAGTTAATGAGGTGACTCGGGCCAACAAGATCGACTCAAAACACACAGTGTCCACCGAATGTGATCAGCCGTAGAACGTTGCTGAAGGTATAGAATCTGATCTTGATGATCAGATAAAGTTAATTTAAATTACTGGCGCGAGATCCTGAAATGGTTGATTATGCGAGAATGGTCATCTAGTCTCTGGCCTAGGGCTGGTGAAGCACCTGAAAAAGATATTTGATTCTATGGGTTAGCTGAAATTTAAATGAGATACATGGAAATGAGTTGAAGATAGGAAAGATTGAACTAAACTCGGAATTTCTAGGTCTTCTTAAGATCTTCAGCACAAATTTCCTCCAATAATCGATTGTTGGGCTGTTTTCATATTGCAAACACTCTCGCGATAATCCTTAATCCTATTTCACACTTGAATCGCAAGTACTCCTTAATAACACATTCACTTTCGCCTGTGAAGCAAAAAAGTCCTTTCCAATTTCATCTCTAATATGTGCCAGTCTTCCACTTTAAATTTCACTCATCTTACAGAGCTTGAATACATAGTTCCGCTGAGCCCACCAAACAACGTTCCAAAGTATACCCTTGAGTACTTGTGAGGTGTCTAGCCTACACGACGTAAAAAATTTCTACAAAGGATATTCCCAAAAGTGGCGAAAACTACACTCACATTAGCTGGTAGACTCCTTGTTTCTATCATCATGAGAAGTTGATTATCTCCCACGTAAAGGACTGTCGGTGAGCCGCCAACATCCATATACAAAGTCAAAGGAAGAAGAACTCTCTGACGACTCCAGAGTGTGCTCCTTAAACACTTCGTAGGTGCCAAAATTTTCACTAGAAAGTTCAGTGTCTCGCCTTGTAAAGCCGACGAAATCAAATGAAAGAGAAGGGAGGGAACGTACCTCAGAAGTCTTCAGTCACAGGAGATTAGATGATGCATATATATGAGTGTTTCTGGGACAACGTGGCATTTCGTTGTAAGGACGAATTCGAAATATCCAAAAAAAGGAATTCTATTTGTTGAAAGAACTGTTGCTCTTTAAGTAACGCGATGGGGATGTCTCAAAGATGTTGCTCCTCTTCAGCATTACATGAATGCATACCTCGTCCTGTTTCCCTTCAGAACTCGAATGTCTCTGCTGTCTCCGACCGTATATTGGACGAATGCATCCTTTCAACTTACCTCCAAATAAAAGCATAAAAATCTTCTGTATCTTTTTTCTCTCACTATTCTCATCATTTCCTTTCTAGTGGCATTTAGCGGTTTTTCCACTTCTAGGCTTTCTGAGGATATCACTCACCGTTTGCCACATATGGGGCGCACCTTTTGCTCGTTACACGTATTATTGGCGGCAATGGTGTTTGTTGTTTTCGGAAACTTTTTATACTCCAACATCAAAGGATTTTGTATAGTGTTAAGTGGATTACGTGGAGAAAGGATTATGAACAACAGGAACGCTAGTAACATTTGTATACAAAGCAAAACCGCCGGAAGGGTGAGATGAGAATCGTGCCAGGTGAAGAGTTGGGGTGAGGATGTGAGGTTGGGGAGGTTTCTGTTTAGTTTGTACATTATATGAAGTGTTTGTTGGGAAATGAAAGCTCTTGAACGTGCTATATGGGAAAATTGGTGTTTAAGTTCACTTTTTGGTGAATTTTCGGGTCCTTGTTGTAGACTGTTAACTATGATTTTGTGAAAAAGTAACTGCGGATGAAAAATTCATATTTTTGAGGCTTAGCTTCCTTGCGAACCTTCATCGACAAAGTTTTGTTGCTCTTTTGCCTAGACACCTTCACTCTGTGCGGAGTTGTTTTTCAGGTTCTCCTAATAAAAATGTAGAACTCATTTATTTCGGTGGCCTGACGCTTCCTTTCTCAGCGTTTGTTACAATATTATCCGCGAAGTGTTTACACTTGGATAGGTGTCAAGATTTAAGAATTCATGTTAGGAAGATCAGGCAGAAAAGGGATGTAAGCCTGCGGTTTTGCCCGACATAAACAATTCCGCGCTCCTTATTTATACTCATTCATCTTCATATTCAAATCTAGATTTTGGTAACCCCGGTGGTTAGAAAAGCGAAGTGCAGAGGGCGGACTTATAGTTATGATTTTCTTCACTTTGAAGATAGGTCCTTCATGTCAAAATATGCCCAACTTTTATCCGTATCTGGGAATGGATACGTATCGTCCGTTTGCTACCACAATTCCCAGTTCATCGACCCGATCACAACCTCTAGATTCCTATGTCTGGAAAGGGATGAGAGCCGAGTGAATTTTCGAAACTGTTTATCTACTTTACACTGTCCTCAACCAAGTTGGCGAATCTTATCATAAATTTTAGGGTTTCGATGTTTGTCTAATTATCAGTCGAAGTAGCTCTGCTTTCTTAAAGAGACGGACTAAACCTAAACCGTAGAGAAGCATTCGGTTTTATCAGTATCCCCTCCCGGAAAAGGTGTATTTTGAAAGATTGTGCGGTTCGCATTTTTTTTTGTATGTGGTTTCTATTGACCCATAATTAAAGCCATCGGTGTCTGCTCGTCGTAAGGTTTACTAGGTACTTTCAGGACTCCGCGTGAAGCATGCTGTCATCCTCCACTATTCCGCCCTGGTGCTTAGGGGTGGCGGCGAGGAAGACGGGGCGGTAACCCTATCGGCCAAACAAAAACCAAGTGGCCGAGGAGAACCTCCATAGTGGTGGCACCGGGAGACGCTGTAATCACTTTGGTTTGCCGGCCGTGATAGTAATAGGCGAATGCTCCAAAGGCCTAATCAGGGCGATCAGACCCGAGTCTGCACGGGGACTCATCTGAAGTGGCAAATTGGTCACGAAACCTTACCAGGGGTATACTGGTACCATGGGAACCGGGAAAGCCCTTGGACTCACATACTTCGGGTGAACTCCTGTTGTATGTAAGGACAGCTCGGTTATTTGCGGTTGGCCGCCTAGTGGGAGTTTCATGGTGGTTGTGGTTGTGCTCAAGCGAGAAGAGACCTTCGTCCCTCGACGTTGTGTTGCGTATCAACATGGGTGCCGTACTCCATAGTCCGTTAGAGATTTAGGTAATTCTTGCATCCACCAGTATGAATGCTAAGCCATGCACTTGGTATAGACTGGTACCGTTGTTGCTTGTCTCAGCGGGGCTCTGATTGTGGTCACGAAACCAATCCGTGTCTTAAGAAGACCGTAGGATTAAGTCTCACGACAGGTGCCTACGTTAAACACCATGGGCTTCACTATTCCGCCCTATATATCTCTCAACGACCCGTTTGTTGGTCATCCTGGATTGCAATGAATAGTCAGCAATGAAGTTGTTGTCTCTTCTCAATGAGAGAGAGAGAGTATGCCACACTCTGTCACTTTTACTGATCAACACGTGCACGAGTATCTGACCCGTATCCCAAAGAACTTCGTTATATACTTTTGTCTTAAGCCAGACTACCCCGATAACACGCCGCAGCCATGAACTAAAGAAAACTCGGAGCGTTCCATTCATCGTGGCGATTGCTTTCTATGTGTTACTTCCATATAGAAACTCAGAGATAATTTTGGCCATGTATGCAATAGGAAGATGTTATTCTTAGTCCGACCCTGCTTGCCTCCTTCTACGAATACAGAGCCCTTTGACCAAGATTCATTACTCACTGAGGGAGCAAACAGATGCCGTCATTCTAGCTGAGGCATTTGAAGAAAGCTTAGGTTATCCATTAAGCCTCTCGGCGTCCTCCATCTAAAGCAGCAAGATAAACGTCACCGAAAGTGAGAAGAACAAGTATCGATAACAAGATGGAACCCTGCGGAGCTCCTCTTCAACAGCAAATTCCATTGGGATTTTACCTCGGTGCACCTTGTGCCATTTGGCACGGTTGTCCTGATAATAGCAACCAGTCTCTTCAGAATATCCCCCCTACATAGAGCATTTCAGGTACATTTCCATTGACGCTGCCTAGAGCGCTCTTGAAATCGATGAAAAGCAGGTGGAGCATTGATCTAAACTCCAAAGGGTGCACTGCTGGCAGCCTCATGACTGATCGGAGGTCTACAACCGCTAGCTCACGATACGGGAGGTGAAATCGCGAATGTGTCGAAATAAGTAATTCAGACCCCTAGGTAGTACTCTTGACAGACTCTCGGTGAGAAGAATAATTTATATACGTCGGAATACACAGGGAGTCCCCGGAGCCATTGAAATCCTGCTGTCGATGTCAATGGGGTGATGTGAGCCTAGCTCTGTCAAGGTATTTCCTGACTATTGCAACTCGCTCCCTTGCGCACAATGTGCTGGCAAGATTTCCACAGAGACGAAAAGCAATAAAATTCAGAAAATGGATCTAATAACAAGGAGGCAGGAAGAGTTGACTGCGCTTGGGTGCAGTATGAAAATGCGTGGTTCACACAGCGCCTTGTGAAAGTGGCAGCAAGAGTTGAAACACCCGACGAGATATCACAATGTCCAAATAAAGAGAAAGTTGGATGCGATGCTGGGACGCCACCTCCATTCCCTGCAGTATTCCTAGTCTAAAAAAACCTGAGAAAATGGCAAGACTTGAGCAGATGGATTCGGACGTAAGTCGAGAGGTATTACAGTGGACTGTCCTTCCTAGAGTCGAGGAGGAAGGGCTTATTAGAAGGTGCAACCTTCCCCAGTAAAATGGCAGCACAGGCGTGAAAACAGGCCAATCGAATTGGAAGAGCAAATAGACATGGACCGTACTTCTGCTGAGCACACCCTGAAATCCAAACGGACTGCCTACGATCCGCTTGGTTTTTACGGTGTGCTCTACTGCAAAGTAGACCAGAAAGAGGAAAACGTGTCTGATGGAGATTTTATCCAAGGAGTCTCTAGGGCCCAAAAAAAAGAAGAACAAAAGGAAACCACACGTCGTCTGAAAACCGTCGGTCAAGAAAGACTCGATCGTTGGCTCTCCTCGTTAAACCAGCGAAAGTCAAGACTGCGGAAGTAGCCAGCGACATGCCCAGTAAGATTAACCCCGAAGACAAGGGAGCAGAAATGTCTTCCATACGGAAAACGGAGGGTGGCGTCGACTTTGTTCAATCAGGTTATCGCAGGTGCTTAGACTGTGGGCACACGTCTGCAACTTGCGTGAGATCCGACTGGAAGACAACATGCCCTAGATGCGAGCAGGTCGGTCTAAAAGCGAAGACTTACAATAAAGAAGGGAATTGTATGGATTGTGTCTGCGGACATGGGCTGGTGTCCAGTATTCAAGGCAGAACTGTAGAGAGCTAGCTTGATTCGTCTACTACAGAATAACATGCACCGGAGCGCAACCGCTCTTGAGTTGCTAGTGTAGTTCGCTGGAAATGGCGGCGAGAAGCGAGCTTCGAAGGAAGCATCCCTGACGTTACCCTTGCATCGGAATCACTGGCGTTGTCGGTGGACGAGTGGTGAGTTCTGGAATATTTCTCTGCAAGTGATTACCAACAAATCGCGTGCAATGTGGTTGACTCTTTTTGTCAACGTACACTAGCCCTGCGGCCTCCCTGTGCGAGCAAAGTCGCGAAGGGGAACATCGGGAGACTTGCCGAAACTCTTGGAAAGGACAGGGTCGCGCTTCAGGGCACTTTGGAGACTTTTGATCCGCAGAAGAAGTACCATAGACTCCGTCATTTGGTACAACATTTACACGTCTGAGAGAAGACACGCACCACGATGGCAAAGTGGAGATCAGCTAAAAGGAAAATTTGTAGGGCGATAAGGAAAAGCAAATCTCACTGCTGGTAAGTCCTAGTCAACGAGGAGCGGATGGATATCCGCAGGAGCTTGGTTATACTTGTAACCCGGAAAATCAGGACTCCACGGAAAAGCTGCACACTTAATATCAACCAAATAGACCGGATTGTATGAGCATAATGACATAATGTCCTAATCATCTCCATAGTAAGCGGAGTAGATGTAAAGTACTGCCCTCTTGACCAAGAAGAAGCTTTAAGAGGCAGTTCTCATTATCAAGAATGAGACATCGGCTAGACCTGTTGCTCGAAGGATTCAAAGCTGGTCTGAAGGTGTAAATTTTTCGTTGCCACTAAATGATGGCGGGGCATGCGCCGATCGTAAAAGGCAAATGAGACCCTGAGCTGACGTATGCATACCGACCTACCTACCACCTTTAAGCGAAATCGATCTGATAATAAGTTTTAACAGCAAATCAAAAGGAGCGGAGTGTGCGAGGCTTTGGGCGCCAAGTATGCTCTGAAACTGTAAAGGAGCAACGGTCGGCCGACAAGGCAGAAATCCTGGAGATGCTCATCGAGCATTTCGGGGAAAAGTCGGATGTGGTTACTGCTTTGATTCTTCCCAGGGTGTCCGTGGGTTCCATGTGATATCATGCGAGGATTGATTCGCCCGGGAATTCCTCGGTTTGTGTAACACTAAAATCTACGACGTCTGGGAGGGCGTAAAGCCCAAGGTCATCCCATACGATGAGATTCTCAGCAGACACATCTGTCTCCCACATTTGGTTGAGATCCGCATGGATAAAGACAAGCTCGTTCAATCCTCGCGTCTTCAAAAGAGGACAGTTTCTGACGAGAGATCCGTTCAGGATCAGAGTTTGATGCTTTTCAGTCTAGATCTTGCTGAAGAGGCATCTGACCCTTTCAAAGATCCCAACAAGATCGAGTGGGAAGTTGGGTTACGTTATCAAGAGCAAACCCTCCGGTGTGTGAATCGGCAGCTTTGGCACGACAGATGAGCCACAGTCAAAGGTCGGGGCTCAGAGAAAGTATTCGACACTACTTTCAAAGTCTCGGGCTCTATTGAATATGAAGGTATCAGCACTGTGTTGGAATGAAGATCTGGCTAGCCTCACGAAGCTGACCAGCTATTAGGAATGCCAGGAAGCGATCCTGGTTGGGATATTGTCAGAATATTGAAAGCAGCAGCGAATCTGATTCCTGCTTCCGAACCTTTTCTAAAAAGTCGGAAGAATTCTACCCTGGATCTTCTGGTGAAACCCTGGAGCTGCTAATTCAGAAGCACTTTCCCACCACCAAGAGGGAATGTAAGTCGGAGCCTTGTTTGGAAGATATGCAGCTCCAGTCATGTGAGGCTAATAGATCGGTAATTGCCGGGGATCAAATTGGTAGTATCCTTCGATACTCTGGGTACCTCCGGCATACTACGTCACACGTAAGCCGGGCTTCACGATAAATTTTGCTGTGGACTTTTCAACGAGAGCAAACTGAAGAAACGACGACATGTGGGGAGGTGTGGGTACGGGGGTTTTCTTGGATACACACAACGTAGTCGAGTTGGATACACACAACGTAGTACGATTTCCAAGAATTCGCCAGTGTGATCCAAGCAGAGGTGCTGACGATACTGAAACTCTGTCGGTGGCTGGGACATGATCCAAGCCCTAAAGCTTTGCAATCAGTGGCGACATATTTTAGGTTGGTGGGGCAGTATAGGATACGCTAAAGCATCCTTTACTTGTGCGACAGCAAGGATCAATGCAAGTATTGGTTATTTTGATCTTAGGCCTTTTCGGTTTGAGCTATAACTCCGACAAAATCATCAAAACAAACACAATTATGTTCATAACTTACCCCACACTGCCGACAAAACTGACAAAATTATTGCAAGAAAAAAACTCCCTCCCTTAACTCCGTCATCAGTATCCTAGTTTGTCCGTGACAATGTCATATTACAGAAGCAACCGCCAAGTGTAGTTTTCTGTCTTCTCTATTTTAATTTCATGTGACACAACTTTTACTATCTCAACTTTAACTAGAAGTTTAATAGCTCTCCAACCAGGACCCGCTTCATCCTCTGGAGACCACGTCCCAACAGTAACACATTCGAATAAATTAAAGGTGAGTTAATTTTCATATCCAATGGCAGTTTCGTGGCTTCTGAAACCTCTTATCCACCTTGTAACTTGATCCTTCTAGACATCCAGGTACTGGTCGGTGACATCTCACAGTCGGTACCGCCAGGACTTAAGTGCCAACGGTGAATAGAGGAGTATCTAAATTGCACTGATTTCGTGGCAATAAAACTAAGGACTTGGTATTAATTTTAATTTGTTGACAATTAAAAGTTTGAGGTAATTTCTCTTGGATATGGTAATTGTCACCAGGGGTTGTTTGCAATCATTTTGGCATTAGGGTAGGGAGGGAATAGCACATGGCATTATTGTTGCATGACTGGGTTAATAAATGTGTATGTTAAACTTCGTAATGGCATCTTTTAAATGGATTTGAGAGCTCGTGAACATTTTCAACCCTTGTACGAGGGATACCAGACTTGTACGAACATATATGGTGTTGTCAAACCTGGATTTAGAGGATTGGGAGATTTGAAATTAGTAATAAACCGTCGGCAGTTCCACATTTCCTTTGCCGTTATCAACCGTCTTTCATAGTATGGTTGTTTGATCTTCCTTTTTCACTAAAGTACTACAGTACCCCATTCGGAATCGTGATGCTGTGATGTACTGTTTCGTTGACACAAACTAGATCGTGACTATTGTGGGAAGGACAAAGGCAACAGAATCTAGCGGGGTCAGATCTCCAGAGCCAACCCGTAGCGCTCATAAAGAATTGCGACTCTATCGTCCTCCTTTAGGTCCCCAAAGAACTTTTTACCTGGTATCCAAAGACTGGCCCTAGCTTGAGCTGGAAAGTGCTTCCGAATCGTGCTTCGTATAACTCAGCGAACATGTGCGGTCTGGATTTCAAGGCAAAGTTAAAGGCCTTATTCAATACTCCTTCCAGGCCCGGGGCTTTACTACAGCGAATCCTCTCTGGTGATTGGCGGAATTACCGCTGGAAGCTGTCGGTGCCCCTTTCTTCCAGTGCGAACACCAACTGGATGATTTTCAACATGAGAGTAGGGCACATAATCTGCGGAGACGAGGGTACTTTAAAGCATCTTATCACGATCTTAGTCGTGTGGGGTATAAAATGAATGGCCTCGATTAGTACCTCTTGGAATCGATAATGGTTTTGACATTGGTTGAAAAGGAGTGCGAAAGTGTGGGAAGGGTCAGTCACTTCATGCTCTTCTTGGGAGCTGTTTCAAATAATGGCGCGAAATGTCACGTGCTGCACCGAGGTAAAATCTTGAGGCTTTTAAGGTCCAAAGCGGAGTCCGTGAGGGTTGCATCCTGTCGTCGATATTATTTCTTCTTGATATCAGTGACGTTCTTCAAGCTGTCGTGTTCGGGGCACATGGAGAAATTGAATGGAGAATATATGTAGATATCTTTCCTCAAACACCTCGAGTACGCTGATGACATCTGTTTTCTTTCTCACTAGGTCATGGACCTTGGCTAAATGGTTCTGGATTTGCAAAAAGGCAGAAGAATACAATATTTTTATGTCACCAGAAATTGAAACTTTTCAGAACGCGGAAGGTAGCTAGAGTCGGTTCTTTGACAGAGGAGGAGTAGGACGATTCAAGGGCAAGCTTGCATCGTACGGGTATAGTTTAGTAGGATAGGAGGTATTCGAATTTGGCTCTTACATAGTTTGGTTAAAACCATAAAGAAATACACCATTCCGTAAACCTGTCTTTAGAGAGGTTTAAACAATATTGCAAGCACTTGGGTTCGTATACCTCCATAAGCATCCCAGACTGCTCCATTCTTCCCTCTCCTCCAATCATAAACCCCTTTCCGAATCCATAAAAGGGTTCTGGTCTAGACAGGCCTTCCTTCTCCTTTGCTTGCAGGCTCATACGCGGCCTCAATGCCATACAATCCAATATGGCCTGGACCCTGGAAATGAATTAATCGCTGGCTATCGGTCAGTATAATGATCTTGTTCGGTTGCAAGGCACAGCTAGCATCGTCCTCCTGTGCAAGGTTTTATTAATTCTGAATCCAGTTTGGATATCACATAGTGTGTCCTCATGTTTGCTCGTACAGGTTAATACAATATCGTCTGCGTAACTCTGAGCATATGTTCTAGAATTTATTAGCTCTCCTAGAAGTTCAATTATTAGCGGGGATGGTACCCCACACTGTGGATGACTTTGAGTAGTCTTCTTTAGGTTTCGTCCTGTTCAGAAGCACGGTCGACTTGGTCGGGTTTGCGATTTTGCTCGGTCCAGGGCCTGATCTGGATAGAGTCACCATCCAGCGTATCAAGGCATCGATGTTTCGGTCGGCCCTTTGGTCATTTATCTTCGAATTCGTAATTTTTCTAGAGATCGGTGTAATCCCATATCGACCGTGGATATCCATATTTCAGATATGGTTGTCATAGCCATAGAGGGTGAAAGGGCGGATTTGAGACGTTTGTTGATATGTCGATCAGAAAGAACGCCAGCTGTGGAACGCCACTTCATTCACGTTGCGCTAATGCGTGAATCAATTTCACAATACAGCTCACCATTCGATGATAGCATTGATCCGAGATATTTAAATTGCTCAGTTCTAGGCAGGTCACTGGAAGCTACTTATCTATAAAATGCCTCCATTTCTCCCTTGATGTCAGGCCGTTCACAATGTTCAAGGACTACGAGTCTCTCACATTCACGCTTCAACAAAAGCTCGTCGAAGCGTCTCCTCGTCAATATCGGCAGCTGAACTTCATCAGTCAGTTCACATCCGACATCGAACATGTGCGTGGGAAAGATAACATAGTTGCAGACGCTTTCGCAGGTATCTCCGGCGATCGATTATACGGCAATCGCCCAGACCCAGAAGGGCAACGCAGCGCTTGATCGTCTGAGGAGAAACTCTAAATACAAGTTCAAGGAGTTTCCTCTCTTCGATTGAAACCCCTACATATTCTCCGAGACCTTGGAAAAGGGAGCTAGGCTCGGAATCTTCGATAGGTTTACGCGGTGGCCTGAAGCAGTACCTTTGATTGACATTACTGCGCAATCATGTGCTGAGGCCCTCTGTCGAGAATGGATCCCGCGCTTTGGTGTACCAGCCGTAATTATCATGGACTAGGGAATACAGTTTGAGTCTATCTTTTTCTCGGAATTAGGCAAGCTCCTCGGTTTCAAACGCTTCCCGACCATTGCCTACCATCCGTGGTCCAATGGGATGCCTTAATGGTTCGCGACGATCCGTCGTAGTCGCACAATCCTTCTCTTTCGTCTTCCTCGGTCTTGGCACAGCCAACTGAAGGAATTTACAGCCAGTATCGCAAAGATATTGTCTTTGTCAAGAATGAAGCCATTCGTCGAACCAGTGGACACTCGAACAAAGCTTTCATGGAGCGTCAGGTTCACCCGGTCCCACGTAGTTTCAGCCGGGGGTGGAGTGATGTGGCGGCGTAGCTGAGACACGAACCACATACAACATTAGTGTCAACCCCTTCTTTTTTCTGGCGGAATTCGGGTGTCGGCCTCTGGGGAAATAGCTTGATACCATAACTGCCTCCTGAGTTTTCCGCCTGTTTTTAATTAAACTTGGACAGCGAAGAGGCCTTCAGTCCCAAATCGCCCGCATATTTACTCCATGAAGACCATGAATCTGCCCCCGCACACAGGGGGTTGTTGACCTAGTACTGTTCCAATATTGTCCTTGCAGTTACTGCAGATGCAGCTTTTGCATAGTGAAGGTGTACCTGGCCTGTTTTCGTGCTAGCCATTGGCTTCATTAATACTTTTAGTTCTTCTCCGATGACGGATTGTTATCCCTCCCCTTCCACATTACACCTTTCTGTGTCTCACTATCCGCCTTGGCCGTCCTCTTGTACTCAAGGAAGCTGATCGAACCCCGGGTCTGCAATGGGACGAATCTGAACTGAGTTTTGCCACGAACCCTCACCGCTTTATGAGAACCGGAACGGTCTTGTAGGAGTTCCATAAAGTCATGGTTGGGACCATATCACTCACAGAGCTCCGTGTGGAGTCAAGCGTGGAGTTGCGTTTTTCAATTCTGGAGCTGTATTCCTTAGTTGCGGCAGAGGTGTTAGTTACGCCTTGCATCCACAAGTATAAATGCTGAGCCTGCACTCGGTATAAACCAGTACCATTGTGCAACTCACGCTCGACCTTTGATTGTGATTTCCAATGTAATTCATGCCCAAAAAGGACTGAGGGGCACGGCAGGTACTCACGCTAACTCCTCAGGATCATCATGTTCGTTTTGTACCCTAGAGGATCCAGGTCTATGTCCTCAGTGGACAGCAGGTCCACTTGGACTCGATCTAGTCTTTCGGCCTCTATGGCGATTCCTTCGGGGACCTCGGTAGTATCTTTTCTCGATTTCTTCCCTTGCGTATGCATAGGAATGTTGTCTATTTTCTTTCAAGGATCGGTCATTTATCCTAATTGTGACGAATTTATTCTTGCCTTCCACCTTGGTTCTAAGAAATCTCCAAAGCCGTATGTGGAATTCCTTATTCTGAAAAATCGCCAGGCCCAGAAGATCCCCGATGTTCATCGCTGCGGCTTTCAGAAGTTAGGCTGTCACCATGTGTGTCCCTTGTATATCAACCCCATCAGATGTCGAGAAATCGGCTTTCTTCTAGGCTGGCAATTAAAGGGGTGTAGTCCTAACTCATTCCATCGTGTCGTCTGTCCCGCAGCCTACCAGTATAAGAGCTGGTCAAAATTATATACCAGTGAACATGAGCTCCGCACTCCATCCCTGGCACATATGCATGACCACTGGGCCTTCGAAGATTTCGAGTGAATATTTACCCGAAATTGATTTCGGGAGTATGGCCAGTCAAATGTCCTAACATAGCTAAGGGCGGACCTCCTGGCTCCTCCTTTCACCCTTGACCTAGCCCGAATTTGTTATTGCTTTTCGTTGTTCTCTGCCTTTTTTAATTTTTTTTACTCATTTAATTCCTACAAGTATGATATTTAGCAGGTCCGCCGTGCCTTAGCCCTCTGCAGTCCAGCAAGGAAAAGCTGAAGCGACCAAATGTCAGTGAGGCTTCTTTTGAATATAGTCAGTTACTTCCGACCGGAAACTATTCAATGGGCACGGTTCGCGTAACAACCTGGATTGGGGGAGGTGTTTTTCGACTCCTCGGTATAGATCCGTCGCAGTGTATCCTACAGCCGCCGGGACTGGGTCTAGTTCTTGATTTAGGGGCTTAGGGCACCCAAGGGCATACCTTCGTCCACTTTCTGGTATTTTTGCCAAATCAGCGATGGTGGTAGCTCGCCAATATGAATGAGATCTTGAGATTCAAGAAATATTCTCGACGCACTTGGTTTTAGGATGTAGCTCTGACGTATCGCTGACCTTGGCGGGTGGAGTCTTCGTCTGGAGCTCTGACGTTTCGTTTATGGTGTGGCAGCTGTTTGACGAAATGACACGGTGCGCTTTGGTGTACTTGCGGTAGTGGTTACAGACCCGAGAATGCAATTTCAGTCTACCCTTTTTTGGAGTTAGGCAAGCTCCTGGGTTTCAAGCGCCACACGACCACTGCATAACATCCACATTGGTGTAATTTCGTCCTGGGGTCCTTCACTGAACCCGTGTGGTTTAAGCTGAGGGCGAAGTTATGTGGCGGTGTAATGGGGACGCGAACCGCACACTGCATTACCATCCCACTGAACGCACCCACCGTCGAACAAAGAAGTGTTAACGTTTTCTTTCCGACTAATTCTGGTGGAATTCACGTGTCGCCTTCTGGGAAGTAGCCTGATGCTACCACTGCCTCCTGAGTTTCCCCTCCTGTTTGTAATGTGTTTTAGACAGCGAAGAGGTCCTCAGTCAGAAATTCTGAAAGACATACGTATAATTAAACTGGCTTGAAGACTAATCTTAGCTCTTAAGGAATCCCAAATTGCTTGCCCATTTTCTGCTTGAAACCACGAATCTGCCCCCGAACACGCAGGGTTCTTGAGCCATCACTATTCCAATATTGCCCTTGCAGTTATTCCAATTGCAGCTTTCACATAGTCGAGGTTTATCTGGGCTTTGAGTACTGGTCATTGGCATCATTAATGGTTTTAGAGTTTTTCTTCAATGACGGAGTATTGTCCTTCTCCTCCTTCATGGCACCTTCCTGTGTCTCACTGTCTGCCTTGTGAAGGAGCGCCTTGTACTCAGGGAACGCAATCACGCCTGAGTTTACAATGGGACTAATTTGAAGTGGGAACCGGAATGGCCTTTCGGAAGCATATGCTTTAGAGGAATTTCTGGAGAATGTGTTCTCGGTCTGGTTATTTGCCGTTGGCTCCATTGTAGGAGTTTCATGTGGTTATGGTTGGGACCATATCATGGGCGTGGAGTCGCGTTGTTGAACTCTGGCAGCAGAGGAGGGATAGGCCTCTCATCCGTTGATATGGAGGCTGAGCCTGCAATCAGTATAAACTGGTACCGCTGTGGCAGTTACGGTCGACCTTTGATTGCCATTTCCAAATCAATTCGTGCCCAAAGAGGACTTTGGGACTATGCCTGCACGACAGGTACTCAAATTGAGCCCCCAGGACTTGTCAGGACATGTCTGTCTTGAACCCTAGAAAATCTAGGGCTATGTCGTCCAGCTTCTCCGCCTCAGTGGGCAGCAGGTCCATTTCCTTACTTGATTTTGCCCGCCTCTGTGGTAATTCCTTCGGGTAGGCTTTCAATCCGATGGATCCTTCGTAGTATCTTTGCTCCATTTCTTCTTAAGCATATGCACAAGGATGTTGCCCATTTTCCTTCAAGGATCGATTATTTCCCCCAATTGTGAGGAATTTGTTTTTGCCCTCTACCTCGCTTCTAAGAACTCTTTAGAATCGTGCGGGAAGATCTTTATTCTGAACACTTCAGATCAGGCCCAGAAGATCATTGATGTCCAACGCCACGAAGACTGTCACCATGTATGCCCCTGGTATATCATCGCCAGCAGATGCCGAGAAGTCTGCTCCCGTCCACACTGGGAAATTAGAGGCTGTAGTCCTAAGTAATTCCGTCGTGTCGTCGGTCGCGCTGCCTACCAGTATAAGAGCTGGTCGAAAGCATATACCAGTGAACATGGGTTCTGCACTTCAGTCCTCACACATCTGCATGACTACAAGGTCTTCGATTTTTCTGTTCTCCACGAGTGAGTATTTGCCGGGAAATAATTTTGGATGTGTCCGCAGTCGGGTGCCCTTTGTCGGATAGGCGTAATCAACGGCGGATCACCTGGTTCCTTCTTTCGCCCCTGACCTTGTTTGTTATTGTTTGTGTGGTTTGTCTTTTTTAATTTTGAAGTATGGGGTTTAAGAGGTCCGCCTTGGCATAGTCCCCCGTAGTCCAGCCAAGTAAAGCTTTATCACTGAGGCGACCAGGTATCAGTGAAGCTCCGTTTGAACACTGTCAGGTACTTTCGACTGGAAACTATCCAATGAACACCGTTCATGTAGCAACCTGGGTTGGGGAGGTGTTTTTCGATTTCTCGGTCTAGATTCGTCGCACTGTATGGGCCAGTCTGCTGGGACTGGCTTGAGTTCTTGACTTAGGTGCTTAGGGCACCCAAGGGCATATCTTCGTCCATTTTCTGATATTTTTGCTGAATCAGCGATGGTAGTAGCTCGCCAATATGAATGAAACCTACAGATTCAAGAAATATTCTCGACGTATTTAGTTTCAGGATGTTTCAGGCTGTCTCACACCTCATGTTGCAGCGTTGGCCCCCATGGCAGCACTTTCTGCTGTTCAATGATACGATCGGCTACCTTGGCGGGTAAGGCCTTTATCTGGAGTTTTGTCGTATCGCTGACGGGTGGGGGTCTTCGTTTGGAGTCCTGACATATCGCTCATGGTGTGCCAGCTGTTTGACGAAATGACACGGTGATTGGGTCCTGAATCTATTTTTCGTTGAGTTTTGAAGCTGGCAGCGGAAATGATATATTTTTTTGTTGTGGATACCAAAGACCAAATTTCGCTGTTCTCGGAGGGTACGATGGATTTTTATTTCCCCTCAGGAGAGGATTCAAAGGTAAACTGGCAACGTGTGGTTAAACTTCAAGGGTCGCGTATTATACGAGGCATTTGAGCTTGCTTTAATCTTCAGTGATATCATGTACTCGGAACGGGGCATCTTCAGCTCGGGTTATTTTGGTAAGCATTCTTCCGAGAAGGGTTGCTTGAAAAACAAGGGTGGTTTGAAAGCTATGGTGAAGGCCAACGTCATAGATGCGCTCCTTGTTAGGCCTGGTATCTTCGATGTTGTTCTTTTTGAGGGCGACGAGCGGCGATAGCGGGGTGTTGAGAAGCGTCTTGAACTTAGAGGAGACTGTACTGAGGGATGATTTCGTTAGAGTTTTCGGCAAGAAGTTGCCTCGCGCGCCACTTTGGAAGACTTTTCATAACGCGTTGGGTCGATTTTGCGAAAATTGGGACATCTGAAAAATCGAGTTTCAAGTTGCTACCAGTTCAGAGTCACCAATTGTAGGGGTATGGTCTTCACTCGAGGGAAAATTTCTATCATGAAGAGAATAGGATTGGCTTCTGCTTTCATGTTTCCCAGAGTTATACTAGGACCATCATAACTTCCTTTCCTGATAACCAACTTTAGAAATTAATGGCTCAGTTTGGCCTTCAACAATGCTCCTTTCTGCAGTGCATTGGTGAAGATAAGCTTACTGTAGATGCCTATCGGTCCATATTAGTGTCTCATCTCAAAATTAGTTTCCAAATTGGGGAAAAACTGCGTTGCTGGGATCCTAAGAAAGATACAGAGGCTCTATCTGCTCCAATAAACTTAACCCAAAAATACATTGAACAGAAACGTAATTGAAAACGACATCCAAATTGGGTGTTGGTATCTTTCAAGAATTTCCCATCTGAGTCGTAACTCGCCTGAAAATCATTCTTCCATAATAGGTGTTAGGTTAATGCCTCAATTTCTTTTACACGAAAACCACAACGATTCCGAGTATCTGCAACTGTTAGCACCCAGATGCGGTTTCTTGCACATAAATTGAGACCTTGCTGGCACCAAATCTTGCAGCATCGTGTCAACTGGAATTCGACAGGCCGTTATCGTAACACTTTACTCCATATTCTGGCAAATGTCTTGGCTTTTTTTCCAGGGACCAATTTACCTCTGAAATGGTGGTGATTGTAATTGAAGTGAGCAATTGTCGCAGTTGTGCCAATGGTTTGTCCACAGAACGAATTATGTTGTAAAATGTATGTCTAGTGACTGGCATACATTGGTACGTGCATCCTGGCCGCGGTAAGTTACGATAATCACCGCAATTGAGATCTTAGCGACTGAGGGACCTTATAAAGCGACAGAATGATGACCATTTTCGGATGGGATTAAACACGACGTGCGGAGAAGCAAATAGTGGATTTATTGAGGGGAGTTAATACTTTTGGAGCCGATTAGATACTTGGAACTGAGCAGGTCTAGAAATGTGCATATTCCAGTAGAAGGCGAGGGCTGAAATGCAAGCGAATGGAGGGTTCATTCAGGGCCGAAATTTCGTCCCCAGATCGTAGCTCCTCTTGGGCAGCTTAGCCCACTTCCATTTGGGAGATGGCGGTTAGGTCGAAAGATTGGCAGCATACGTGTTAAATTACATCCAAATCCAACTCTAGCTCCAATAACTTTATCGTCTTTTTCGTACCCTCTCACCTTATGGTTTGCAAAAAGTGGTGCTTGCAAAGGAGCCGCCGCTGGGGCTTATGTTGCTGCTGTTGCTCTGAAAACCCAAAGAAGGCAGTGTGCAGATCACACTCTTTACGTGTAAAAATTTAAGTAATTCGCGTAATTTAGCAGTCGCCAGTTGAACAGCAGCCGGAGCAAAAATTACGCCACTATAACCAGAACCAGTATAGCCATAGCGAGCGTCCTGGCTTAATCGCTTCTCACACCGAATCCTTCACCTTGTCGGCTCCCGAGATAATTCTGTCGCCTGCATTCTTGGGGGGAATCCAACATTTTGAACTTGGCGATTGAGCTGATTGTTTTCTTGTGCAATCACCTCATCGGGCAATTGTGGCATCAACAACTTAAAGACAATATCAGTTAACATCGCGCTGCATTGAAGAAGTTGTAGACGACAAAAAAGTGTTGCTCAACATCGAATCAAATCAATTTTGTTGTCGGCCATCAATCACTTGGGGGAAACCAAAGGTTGGATGGTTCGAATGGAATTGTTACCAGAGTGGTATGCTAAGGTGAACTCTGTCTGAATGTAGGAGCCGAAAGAAGCCAAGCTATTAGTGGATGTACCAAGCAAATGAGCCCTCAGTTTGGAACCAGACATGGAAGTAGTCCAAATGCTTGACTTTTTAGATAAATCTTTATTAGCTCTTTCATAGCCATTGCGCGCTGAAACACTTCGAAGACTTGGCAATACTCTCCATGTAACTTCGGGCGAATTCCCTGGATGGATATCTCCATCAGGCCGAAGTGTGACGCTGGAAATGCGCCAGATTACCTCTCCATCTCCCTTTCATCTCTCTAATCCGCGGAAATGCCTTTTTAGTCCCAATGATGAATTGGGTGCTCGGAACTGCTGACCATAATAGCGCATCGATGTTGCACGCAACCCAACAGCTATAAAACCTTCTCCTCACAATCGACCCTGTCCGTCCCAGCTCCCATCCGTCTCAGCACAGATTCATAGAAAATTACAGGGGCTCCAACGAAATGACACTATTTTGCAGCTACTAAACTATCGCCTCTTGATGGATTTATGGTGAGCGTTCGCGCAAATTGGGGTCCGTGACAAACAAATGCAACATTTTGTTCGGTGCCGTCCATTCTCAGCGAACAAACAGTAGCCCTGATGACACCTGACACCGATTTTAACGAGAAAATTGTCCCAACGTTCCAATGACCGACCGTGGACCAATTTGTTCAGATGACAAATGCAATTACTCCTGCCTAGATGTGATGTCTGTTTGTCTGTCCGTCTGTCTGTTGTGTGATTTTTTGGAATGCTCGCATGCTATTTCATCTGCCAGAGTTGGGAAAATTGGCTCAGTTTAATGGAAATTTTTGTTCTAGTCTTTCGTTTTGAGAAGTATGTGAATGGGAAAATTGGGTTGCCGGAGGAATTTCTCGATCGATTGCTTCGGCAGATTGATTCAGGTCATTGGAGGCCTGGTCAGGCGGGCTAGAAATAGCTTCGATGTCGGTTTCTTTTCAGGGTAAGATTGTAATTGTTGGTTACACAAACAAAGAAAACTATCAGATACTTATCCTCAGGATGACAGCTGGCTGTTCTAAACTTTTGGCTACCAATCTGGAACCATTTGATATTTCTTATCAGGCTATTTTTGATAGTGGGCGAGCCCACATTCCCTGGGTACAACCCAATCCAAGGTCCAGTTTAAAGGTTCATCTTCGGGTCTCCCGGAACAACTTCACAATGGGGTAAACCATATATCAACCGACTTGTGTATGTTCTCTGATAGTAAGCCTACCACGAAACAAATGGAGAGTGAGCTGGCTGCTACGCAGCTCGAAAATGCGCCCAGCGAAGGACGCAACAAGGGCTGAAATATCCGACGAGAAATCGGGATGCGCAGATGGAGAGAAGGACTCGCAAAGTAATGCGGCACCTGCAAACGGAGACGGGAACCCAGACCTTACCACGCAGTGCTATAATTGCGGAAAGAGGCACAGTGGAAACTGCCGAAACTAACCAAATGGTTTCGAACATAAGACGAGCGGGGGGTCGACTACTCTGGTGCAAGCTGAAGAGGAAAGAGGATCTGCGACGTTCCTCCTGAAAAACGTCAGCAAAGGGGTGAAAAATGGACTAATGGAACTGGAGGTGCTCCGCGACAGATTTCATATTAGAGGTGGACATGGAGAGTAAGAGAAAATCGTTGGGAAGCAGAAACAACCGGGCCTCCCAACGAGAACACTACGAGTACCAAACGGATCGCAGACAGACCATTGCATAGTGAACTGGGGAAAAACGAATGAAGGAAGGGAAATCTGAAGGAGACTTCACTCAGGTACTCCGCAGGTTTCAAAAGAAGAAGGCAAAGAGGAACAAGAGACAACAACACATCGCGCCATCAAAAAAGCCTCTGCCTAAAATTAAGGCTGACATGAAGGACGGAGCACCAAAAGAAAAACTGGGGAGACGAAGGAGGACTAGACCGCCAGTTCTACTTATTAAGCCGGCGGAAGGCAAGAATTTTGGAGAAGTCCTCAGTGAAATCCATTACAAGATCAAATCCAAAGATAAGGAGCAGAAGTGTCTTGCATTCGTTAAACAAGTCGAACTAGGCCCGAGGACAATAAATAAAGTTATGTTCTGTGAAGCAATCAATGTGCTTCTGGGAGAAAAAGCTTTGGTTTCCAGCCTGGAACCTACATGTTCTCTGGAAATGCGAGATCTTAACTGGCTCACAGAAAATAACGAGATAGGAGAGGCCATCAAACGCGAATGTCCGGAGGTAACCAATGTCCGGATTGGTATCACCTCTGCGAACTCCCGAGGCCAACAACTCGATGTGGTGGAACAATACGCGAAGAAGCTTCTAAACAGCGGAAAAATAAGAATTGGTTGGGTAGTCTCGAGATTGCACCCAGATCAGGCATTCGATAGAGCCAAATGGCGAAGCCGATCACGACGAGCCGACCCCGCTTGTGAACGGGACAAAGGCTGAAAAAGAGAAAAAGAAGAAGTGTGTAGGGTACGAACCTGGGCCTCCCCAACCAAATGTTACAGATGTTTGGATTATGGGTACACATCTGCAATCTGTTGGGGATCCGACAGAAGCGAAACATGCGGCCAGCCAGGCCATAAAGCAAACACCTACCCCGCAAAGGAAAGCTGCGTCCTATGCAGGGACCGTGGCGCGATTGATGAGAACGTTGCGCACACTGCAGGTTCGGGGCGGTGTCCAGTCTTCATTGAAAAGAGCTAGGATGCGGTCAACATGATTCTTTATCGGTGGAGGTGGAAATGTTAAAAATGCGCTCCTATGCCAGGCTGCACCTCCACTTCTCCGTTCATATGTCCCGCGGGACCACGGTGATGTATTACTTCACGAAGAGGGCTATAGTTTACACCAGTATGCGCGTCCGTCGCGGGCACTTTTCGGATTCGATTCAGTTCCTGCAGCTTTTTCTGTATCACAGTTAGTGTTGGGTTTATTCCACTCGAATTTGCTTCATACCTCAGCATCTCCTTCACGAAATTATGGGGTTCGATAGTTGCGTTGAAAGCATCTTTTAGCTTCCCTCTTTCAATAGCGAATCTCGGCTAATGAACTCCCAGGTCCTTGGGTGTGGCGACGCATTTGGGACAATCTAGAAACTCATCCAATTTGAAGCGATGCAAGTACTTCCTATACAGGTGCTTAAGGTGCTAATTCAATTCTCCATGCTTTTGCTCGACCTATCTCTCAACACACGGGATAAACGTATAGGTGTAGTGACCTTGTTCAAAATTATCCCCGCCGTTGCTTTTTGGAAGCCCGCTGTCACTTCGGTCGGATTCGCCCTCCGTCTCCGGGAGACAATGTAAGGCATTCACTAGAAGATCGAAGGTAATCATCCCTGCGACGACATTGCCTCACCAGATACCATCGTATATGCACTGCACAGGTTCAGCGCGATTGACCAGGCTGAACCCACCCTTCTCCGGCTCACTGTGTTATGCGGTGCGCACGCCCGGACAAGGGGATGGATTTCACCACCCCTGCAACCAGCAGTCAGCGACTAGTTTTTGGCTTTCCAATATTAAGCATCATCCTTCCTAGAGATGAGCTAGCTTTTGCTGTCTTTTCTCGCGCATCATCCAGCTGCTCATTGAAGCTCAACTTGGCATCGATGATTACCCTCGGGTATCTAATGATCGATTTTGAAACGACCTCGTGATTACCAACCCGGCTTGTCACAGTATTGTTTTTCCTGCGATTGGCAATAAGGACCGCCTCCTCCTTATCTTCTGCCAAGTTCAGTTTCACCATTTGGAGCTATGCTTTGTGGTATGGATATTCCCGCTTCCACGTCTTGGGAGTGTTTCGCAACTGCTACCATTACCACGTCATCTGCAAAACCAATCAACGTCGCTTGCTTTGGCACGCGCAGGTCGATCATTCCATGATATATTATGTTCCACAGCAGTGACCGTAATATGGAGCCTGCTGCTGTCATAACATATTGCTTCGGCTCGTCGTCCGTCTCGTATCAAAGAAGTTTCTCCCAGAGGTAACTCTCGATTATCCGAGGTAAGTAACCAGAGACACCCAGTTTAGTCAAGATGCTCTTAATCCAATCACAGTTGGTTGAGTTGAAGGCATTTCTGACATCTAGCGTCACCACCGCGCAGTACTTACCAGCGGCTGATGACTCCTGTGTCAAGTCCACGTTCAATTGCATCGACCGTGCACCGCACTCTGTGAAACCCATACTGCCGCTCCGATGGACTACCCGCTAGGTTGACGAAACCAAGCATCCTGTTGTATATCACCTTCTCCAACATCTTCCTCATAGTTTCTGAAAGACATTGAAGAAGATATTAAGAGGATGCGCCAGGTGGGTTTTGGTGTTTCGATAGCAGAACCAACCTCTGTCTTTTCCACTGGGCACTTCTTCTACCATGCACGATTCAAATGTACTTGTGAATGATTTTAGCAGTCAGCTTCAGGCTTTTGTTCGGAATCCTGGCCGATTCCGGGCCCTTTATTATCGCCAATTCGTCCATTGATCTCTCATAGTTTCTTCTCGGTCACCCCAGCTATTGAGAAGACATCCTGTTGAACCATTGGCGTCCACTTCCTGTTTCAGGAAAAGGATTGCGAATATTTTGAACAAGAGTCGCGGACAAGTCACTTGCGGTGATTTTTGCCCTCGAATCTTCTTCATTACAACCTTGTAAGCAGGGCCCCACGAGTTTGTATTTGCCTCCAGGTACAACTGCTTGTAGCAATTCCGCTTACTTTCCCGTATAGCCTTCTTAAGGCTACTTCGAAGATCGTGGTGTCGACTACCGATTTTCTGGCATTCCTTTTGTCCTTTGGCAACGTCTTCTCGCTCGGAAACACGATGCCCTCAACAGCGAGATATCTTGGTTCCATCAGTAGTTTGGTTTCCTACTGTGGCGGCATTGTAGAGTCGCAGGGCTTAGTTACCCGTTGACATAACTGACTGACTTCTTTCAGCGCCGTTCCCTTCGGGTCGTGAACTTCTTTTAGAGCCGCCAGGAGTGTCTCTTCCTCGAAAGCTCCAGTAGACCATTCAGCTATTCTGGTTTTTCCACTTCTGTTGCTCACTCGACTATCGTCTTTTTCGTTTCTGATATCGAGAAAGATGGCCCGATGGTCACTGTGGGTGTAGTGTTCATTCTCCCGCTAGAGCATCCCTCTCGCTAACGAGGTACTGAGGTTGCCTTTTGCCCTTACAAAGCTGGCTCCCGGGAATACCGTTGTTTTGTATGGCTTTATTCGTTCTCCCAGTGAAAGAAACGCTTGTCTTCTACAGGAAGAGTAATCATGTCCATGCGGGGACTATCCAAGTTCTTTCCGAATCCCGCCATAAATCTCGACAGCCTAGGGGTAATGTTGCCCTCGGTGGTGACCTTCCAAACGTTAAACTCTTGCGAAAAGAATCCAGTATGGATCTCATTTCTATTCCACTAAGACCTCTTGTGGCATTAGATACTAAAGTAGCCAAGGTTCTCACTGCTAAGGCACTGCGGCCGCTTTGTATCGACGGCCGGGAACCCGCATGCCCAGTCCCAAAAACAGCCGTTCTGGGTTTCCGAAGCCTGACACCGTAAATAAACTACTTTTCCCGTCCTCCATATTTGACTTGATTTCTGCGTGTTCTTTACATAGTCAATTTTTAATCACGGATAGACGTTTTCTCCCCACCTACATAGCATGCGTTCGAAGATATGGGACCATTTGAGATTGACTACTGAATGGCGCCTGATCCCGCCTCTGAACATAAACTTCTTTAAGGATTTTTGTCAACCTACGTGTGATCTCTCTGCACGCATAGGCACGGGGATCATTTAAGTTGGCAGACCTTGGCGTTCTCTGCACTGCCACCGTCATCCAATACGGGGGGCGCACGGACTAATGCCCGTACAATACGGTTGATCTGCCCTGATTTTTCGGGTTACCAGTTTTTAACCGGGTCCCACTAGTCCCCATTGACCGTGCCGTCCAGGCACTGTCAGCAGCAAGTTTTGATTCTATCTGTTTGCGCTGTGAAGTCTCGTTTTGACTGATCTGTGCTCTGTCATTATGGTACATGCCTCCTCCCGGTCGTTTAGATGTTGTGTCAACATCGTTGTGTCAAGAGTCGGAACATGTGACACTCCTTCCGGAGCTCCATAATTTCCGGCGTCCGCAAATATACATGCCACATGCCGATGCCCTCTTGGGCATGAAAGCTCTGCAAGCCGTCGTTAACATGTTCATAACTGAATATACGACAGTGCCAGCTGCGGCGTCAGAACATCAAGTCTGCGTCGAAAGTCCGACATCGTTTCATTCGGTGTGAAATTGACAATGAAAAACGTTGCTTTAAACACCGAATCTAGACGAAGCCGTCCCCTCGTCCTAGGGCAAGAACTCCAAGGTGGGTGCGTCCCGTACCCAGATGGCAGTGGTAACAGATGTGGCGCGGTGGTTTCGGTACTGTTCACTGGTGAGTATTAAATCAGCTTTGGCTTCCGCAGAGAACAGCGCTAGCAACTCGCGAGCCGTTGCACGCCGGTGCATATTAATTTATAGGATGCGAATAATGCTGACCGCGTCCTTGCTCTTTTCAATTCTGCTCTGAAGACTGGACACCGCCCCGAGCCCACAGTCTGCACAAAATTCTCATCAGACGCGCCATGGTCCCTTGATAGGACGCAGCTTTCCTTTTCATTGCAAGTGTTCGTTTTATGGCCTGACTGACCGCATTTTCGGCAGTTGCCCTTCTGTCATGTCCCCGACAGGTGCCAGATGTGTGCCCATAATCCAAACATCTGTAACAAGTGGTTGGGGCGGCCCGGATTCGTATACTACACACTACCCAACCAATTCTTATTTTCGCGCTATTTAGAAGCTTCCTCGCGTATTGCTCGACAACTTCCACCACAGCGAGTTATCAATCCGGACATTGGTTACCTCTGGACATTCGCATATGATAGTCTCTTCTACCTCGTTTTTTTTCTGTGAGGCAATCAAGGTCTCAGATTTCCAGAGAACACGTGGTTTCCAGGCTGGAAACCAAAGCTTTCTCTCCCAGAAGTCCCTTCACGGCTTCACAGAATGTAACTTTATTTGTTGTCACTCCACCACCCTTCGTCTTGCATATGGAAGACACTTCTGCTCCGTTATTTTCGGGTTTGATTTTGTAACGGATTTCACTGAGGATTTCCGCAAAAGGCTTGCCTTCCGTCGGCTTAATAAGCAGAGCTGGCGGTCTAGCCCTCCTTTGTCTCCCCACCTTTTCTTTTGGTGGTCCGTCTTTTGTGGCCGCCTTTAATTTAGGCAGAAGTTTTTTTTGATGGCGCGACGTGTTGTTGTCTCTTGTCTCTATTTTTTTGAGCCCTGGAGAGTACCTGAGTGAACTCTCCTTCGGAGGTTCCTTCTTCCTTTCCCCAGTTCGCTCTGTACTGGGATATCTGCGACCCGTTTGGCATTCGTAGTGTTCTTGTTGGAAGACGCGGTTTTTTCTGCTTCCTGCGGATTTTCTCTTACTCTCCATGTCCGCCTATAATATGAAATTCTGTCCAGGAGCTCCTCCAGCTCCATTAGCCCGTTTTTATCCTTTTGCTGACGTTTTTCTGGAAGAACGTCGCAGATCGCATGCCCTTCGCAACTTCCGCGCGTTTCATAATAAGCCTTTCGCCTTGAGGTTGCGCCAGAGTAGTCGACAGCCTTCCGCCTCGGCTTATATTCGAAACCATTTGGTTAGTTTCGGCAGTTTCCACTGTGCCTCTTTCCGCAGTTATAGCACTGCGTGGTACTGTCTGGGTTCACGTCTCCGTTGTAGGTACCGCATTACTTTGCGAGTCCTCTTCTCCGTCTGCGCATCCCGATGTCTCGCAGCCAGTTCACTTTCCATTTCTATTATCTCCTTCTTTGTTTTGTTTTTGTTCGCCATTTAAGTTTTTTACCAGCGTATGGTGTGTAAGGGAGAGGGCTGCAATAGTCAGGATCGGGTATACCCTCGGGGACAACGCCCATATCCCAGTTCCCTGAGACCTGACCTATGATTAGCTGATCCCGGAACTAACTAATATCGGTTCAATGCACTACCCGACCATGGTCCCGAAGGGGGTCTCCTGATACATGCCATAACCACGACCTTGGCAGAGCTAGGCTCACATCACCCCATCGACGCCGACAAAGAGATCTCGACGGCTCCTGGGACTCCCAGTGTGTCCTGGCGCGTATGGGTTATTAGCAGTTCGCTCTTCACCGAGAAACATTCTCGAGGCTACTACCTAGGACGCAGGTATTATGAAAGCTAGGGGGTCAGAACTACTTGCTCGGGCACCTCGGGGACGCCTCTCCTTATATCGTAAGTGACCTGTTAAGGAACTTTGATGACCCCTGAGGGAAATCAGATTGTCTTAATAAATAGATTGAGGTCCTACTGAAGAGAACTTTCGAATTTTCCGCTATGGATAGTACAGCGTATTTGTTTATTCTGAGTCCCCCAGTCAGGCGACTAGGAGTAAAAGTGGCGCTCAGAAAGGACACAGGTTGTATTCGAAACTTGTGTAGGCTTAACAATGAAACAAATCAATAGTAGCAGTGGCCAAATTGTAGAAAACCTTTTTTTTAAAGAAAAATTTACTATTTGCCTTCACTATGACTTCCTATCTTGGGCTTGTTTGCTGTAGCAATTTCGACCAAAAACCGTAAATGTGTATGTCTCCATGGTTATATGCGCACATAGTTAATAAGTCCTTAGGAGGAGGATTAAGGCAACACCATGAACCCGATCTAAGCTGGAACTCTGAATGAATTGAGATGCTGAGTCCTCACTTATTCATCCTTTTGACCAACTAATTGCAATCGACGAAATCTCGCATTGGAGGCAAGATTCGTCCTAGAATATCTAGTGCAGGAACTATCCCGTGCTTCTTCTTATCACACCCATTTCAGTATTCTGGCTATTCATTTCAAGCCTGAAATTGACTCAAATTTCTGCCATTCGGAGCTCATTGTCGCCTCCCCTATGACTCCTGACGGTATCGCATAATTCTGCTGCACAATCAAAGAAAGTTCCAGCATCAACAACCGAAAAAGAAAGCGCCGGAGATTAACAACTTTCTGGCAGCTAATTTGACTCCCCCAATCCATCCATGGATTCACTCCAATACATATTCTGTGCACTTAGCATTCGTGGCTGGTTCGTTGGGCGACATTTCACGGTCCATTAACATTGGCTTCGGTCAGGCATTGAACCGGGGCTCCTCTGGCTGACTCCGGGATCAACTATACAATGCCTGGTGCATATGAGCCCATACCTAGGCATCCTACATACGAACGAATGTATCGGAAGCAAACAATATGTGACCAATCGACTTGAAGTGTGTATACCTTGCATTGCATTATAATTGGGTGTACTCGAATGGACCAAAAACTCTCTCACGTACGCACAATTTACTCGTACGCTTCGGGGTTGATTGGGTCGACAATTTCATTTCGACCGTTTCCGCAACATTCAACTTTTTTCCAAACCTTTTATGTTTTTGTGCGAAATCAGTGAAGTTGAAAGGCTACAACGACACGGCGCGCTTGTAATTCCCACGCAAGGAACGTTTTCAGGGACCAGGATCAGTGCAGAAGGGCTCGATGGCATGGTCATTGATGGACCATAACGGATGGTGGAAGTCTGTAAGTGATGTATCGGACTAATTATAATTTTATGAGGCGAGCACGGTAACATGCTAATGCGTACATTTTTCGAGGTGGAGATATTTCGCAATGAGGATTTTTAAGGACATGAATCAGATGCGAGGGAAAAGATATTTGAATTAAACTCCGATGAATATAGGTTTTCCAAGAATGATTCTTAATTTTCCAAACCAATTCAGAATTTTCCAAACTTATTTCAGAAATTTCCAAATTAACTTCAGATTTTTCCAAATCAATTTCTGAATTTTCCATTTCAAATTCAGATTTTTCCATTTCAATTTCAGATTTTTTTCAATATTCTACTATCAAGTTCTACCACTGGTTGAGAGTGGAGCTCGGGCTGTTTGAAAAGGAATCTGGGTAGCTTATCAATTTTCTATCATTATTTTTTTTTAATGAATGATGGTATTCGGTCTTGGAAGGAATCTACTCCTGTCAATCTGCTATTTTTTGATGACCTCTAGATATAAAATCGTGTACTTGTGGTTGCAAATAATTCCGTCGTTTCCTGTAGAGCCTCGTTTATGTCCACTGACAACCGACAGGAGTTACCAAGCATTAGCATTAAGAAGTTTACATTGTGGTGTTGCTATTACTTTCAGACACCTATCCGTCCTAAAGCACCTCATTGGACCACTATATTCTCTCGGTTCTTTAAAGCAAATAATGATAGACAGTTGATGGGCGACCCAGATTATCTCAAAGAATCTCTGCTCCATCCTTATCCAGTGGTAAAAAGTTGATGTGGAACTTTATAGTAAAATATTGAAAAGATTCTGAATTGGGAGTGGAAAAGATTGAATTTGAAATGGAAAATTTTGAAATTGACTTGGAAAAGTCTGAAATTAGCTTGGAAATTTCTGAAGTTCGTTTGGAAAATTCCGAATTTGACTTGCAAAGACCTTATTTGGAGAAAATTCTACTGGAACGAAAGTGAATATCAAATTTCTGGTGTTAGGGTACAGCAGAACTTCGACCTACGAGCAATGATTTCTTGATCAAACTTCTATTCATTAAAAAACACTCTTTAGATCGGTAAGATATTTGTCGGAGATTCCCCGTAAGACACTACCTTGTCGTGGTGGAGGAGCCTGTAGTAGTTTACTACTACACTAAGGATGTCCAAACATGAATATGGAAACTAGGGATTTCAACTCTCCAAGTGGTAAGAAAGATTTTATAGGTCTACCCACACTCATGCCCTCCTGTGGATAAATCTGTAGAAGGCAAGCTTTGGAAAGCTTCCAATTGGGAGAAACTGAAAATCCGACTACGGCCGGCCTGTTTGCGGCACTACAGCCTAAATCTACCCGCAAACCTAAGAGAAAGGCTCAGCTGAAGGGAACTTCAGTCTCTAAGGATTGAGGAATACAGGTTGAATCCAGCCTGTCAGAATCTTCTCCTACACCCTCACCGGGAGGAACGGAAGAAAGGGAAGCTGGCAACGTGGACGTTATTGGTTTAACGTCGGTATGTGGAAATGGACTCAAGCGACCTGGATACCGTGAATCCGGGAAGGCCTCATGCCGACGGCAGAAAAAGGCACTGCGGCACTTTGGTACGGTAATATCTAGAGAATACGAACCCAATGAAGCGGAATCTTCGGCGGAAGGTGGGTAACCCCGGTGAAACCCACACTGAACGCACCAGACTCTTCTGTCAGCGGTAATGCGCGCAAGAAGTGTAAGGCGAATACATCTGTGGTGAGCAACGCTTTATTGTGTTCCGCAAAAGGGCCAGTGTGCCGGGTAGTGATTAACTCAACGAGAGGAATCTCAATGAAGCTGGTCCCTCCCATAGAAATACGGGCACGAATGCTGGAAGAAAGAGGATATAGGCACAGACTGCAGCCTCAGTTCTGACTGCTGTCGTGGGAGTTTCTTTCAAGAATGGCAAAATGTCACAGGGACAATTCTCAATCCTCCGGAAATGTCTGTGGAAAAAAATGTTGGAGCCTGAAACGAGGTTGCCTTAAAGTGGCTTCAGTGGGTAATGTCGGCTTTGAGTTCTGGCGGTCGGCCCAAGTTCACTATTGTGAACGCTGAGCTACGTAGGGCGGAACATATCGGATGTTTGTTAGCGGGCCTTCGAAGGATGGCAGAGTACATCATCCACATGTCGGGTGAACAGAATCCGGGCATGGACTTCCGACACTGGAGGGTAAAGCTCACGAATGTAAGTAAGGACAAATCTACAAACGTGGAGGGTTTGAGCTTGTTATTCGAACTGGACCAAAAGAGTCTGAATATGGTCAAGGGAAGGCACTATATGGTTCTCCACGTTTTCCTAGGTAAATTAAAATACAATCTTATCAGGAATCTTTAGGGCATCATCTCCATTTTGAGAACCAAAAATAATTATAGTCTTCGCCTCATACAATATAGAGCAAATTGCAGCATCTTCGTTGTGCTTTCCCACAGTGGAGCTCCACCCGTATGATAGTGCATACAGTGGCGGAACCCCCTTATGGGGGTTTGCACTGGTGAAGAGATTACAGAGTGAATCCTACCTACTAGTAACTTATCCTACGCCTACGGGACAGGCGGAAGAAAGGAGAGCCAGAGACGTGATCGGAACTGACTTGATGCCAGTTCGAGTGATCGAATCTGTGCAAACCGGACACCACAAACCAGTGAATGTATTAAGTCGAAAACAGACGAATGCTCTGCGGGATGAGATGAGGACATGAGAAATGCTGTACCTCCAAGTGCGGCTATTCTCAGAGAAATTAAACAGGAGCGGATTGAGTCTCTGGCGGTACGGTGTGGGGGAAACCCCGTTAGACGTAGACCGCAGTCTACGCTTCTAACAGATTTCCATTACACATTACACTAAGTTTATGTCGAAAAACATAAATATTGGCTAAATTAACCTGCAGCATGCCAAAGCCTCCCTTATCTGCTGACAACGAAGCTGGCAAAGCTGCAGGACTGCTCTTACATTTTTCTGACGCAAGAGCCATGGGTTCGATTTCGATGCAGAAGAAAAAGGTGTGTCAAGCATCATTCATTGTATCCTTAGAATAAATACAGTCGGTCGACTGTGATTTTGCGATTATGTACAGGTAGGACTTCAAATACCCATGTCCGCTGAACAGCTGGGTTAGGTACAAGTTAACTTCACCGCGCTTTTGATTGCACCACAGCCGTCTTTGATGGAATGCGATGCATTTACCTCTAGTTTCTCTTTCCCATGATTGCTGGCATGCGTTAAGAGTTCGAGCTCTCTTTTCACGAGTGACAGTTTCCTTATTTCCATCAGTTTTTCTTAGGTGTATTGTCCTCCGCTCTATAGCATGGAGAGCGATTGGGAAAACTCTTGGTATGTTCACCACTGCTGATTCCGGGACGTATGATAGGGGGAGGTATCCTGCAAAGTTCCTCGCCGTTGTATTTGCGCTGGACAATCTTTTTACTGAGGACGCCAGCTCCTACTTCGGAACCATAGTGAAGGACGGGTTGAACTTCATTCATCAGTAAATGGATAAGGGACCTCCGACATTGGATATCAGACAGCAACTCGCGAACATTCTAACTGCGGTTTTGCCTGCGGTATTCCGGCTCTTGTCAAAAATGCTCATCTTCGTATTTACGATGATGCCGAAGTATTTCGCCGCCGGCTTCGATAAGACCATGATTTCACCAACCTCAATAGGGAGCACTGTGAAAACCCTCTCGTTGGTCACTTTGGCTTTCTCCAACGCTGTAGAGAATCCAGGCTTTGAACATGCTACACCTCCGCGAAGAACTGAAGGCATTTCTTACATCTAGCGTCACAATGTGCACCAGTCGTCAACAGTGGTGACTCCGTACCTCAGTCAGTGTTAGTTCCTTGACCGTATTGATTGTGGATCCTCCGTCCTAAAATCGTGTTGTTTTGGTGAGATGTAGCACGGATTGCGACGGTCAGTCCTGGCTTGATAAACTTCCCAAGCAGTTTCCTCTCGCTGTATACGAGAAACTGAGAGGGCGGTACGCTTATGGCGACCTCGGGGTCGCCTCTGACTTTGCTTATCTGCACTAGCCTCGCAACCTTCCAGCGCTTATATTTGAATTCTTGGTGTTTTTTTTTGTCCTCCCTGGTTGATGCTCTGAGGTGGCGGGGAGGAAGACGGGGCGGCAACCCTGTCGGCTGAACCAAAACCAAGTGGCCAAGGAGAACCTCCTCGTGGTGGCACCGGGAACCGCTGTATCGCATTGGCTTGCCAGCCGTGATGCAGTAGGCGAATGTTCCAAGGCCTAGCAAGGGCGATCAGACCCGAGTCTGCACGGGGACTCATCTGAAGTGGCTTCGGTCACGAAACCTTACCAGGGGTATACTGGTACCATGGGAACCGAGGTAGTCCCTGGACTCTTATACTTCAGGAGGATTCCTGTCGTATCTGAGTACAGCTCGGTTGGTTGCGGTTGGCCCCTTTGTGGGAGTTTCATGGGGGCTGTGGTTGTGCTCGAGCGAGAAGAGACCTTCAGGCCTCGACGTGGTGTTGCGTATCAACACGGGTGCCGTACTCCATAGTTCGGTAGAGATTTAGATAATTCTTGCATCCACCAGTATGAATGCTAAGCCATGCACTTGGTATAGACTGGTATCGTTCTGCTTGTCTAACGGCGCTTTGATTGTGGTCACAAAATCAATCCGTGCCTGAAGAGGGCCGTAAGATTAAGTCTCAAGACAGGTACCTACGTTAAACACCGAGGACTTCACTGTCCTCCCTGGTCAAAACTGACTAAGCTTGGATGGACGGAGAAAAGTGCCCGCATGTTTTTTTTAGATCTTCACTGCGCCTACAGAACAGGGTCACCAAAGAGTACCGAGTTTTTTATTAACCAGCTTATACTCTATGCTGCCCCTCTTAATGTCAATGACAAGCTACCTGTATGCTTTTTACCTGTTGGTGCGGTGGATTTCCTTTTTTGCTCCCAGGTGACTTCCAATGGCAAAGTCTCCTTCTAAGTTTCCATGTTGAGTTTGCTAACGATTCAGTTGCAGTTTTTCTGTTCACGTCCGCGAAGAACTTCGGCAAATTTTCCAATCTCGATTTTCCTGATGTTCTCCCTCTCAGGTTTTAAGAGAAATCGTTTGTCACTTCAAAGGAAATGCACTGGTGATTACTGGTCGTGAAATCTTCTAGTACACTCTAGAATGGTTCCGCTGACACTAAGGACTAAGGATGTAACAAAAGTCACGCCAGGAATAGTGCCTTCGCAACCAATAAGTCGCGTCTCGACTGCTATCTCTAAAATATGCGGAACTCAAGAATTTGTTTGAGTTGTGCCTCACTTGAGGGCTTTAGCGTTAGTTTCCTCCAACTAGCATTCTCCTTTCCGGTTTTGAATTTAGTCCTCCAAGATGCCGAGCTTTTTCCGAAAAGCGAACATAGATTCATGCAACGTGAGGAGAAGTTAATCTGCGGAACGAACCCAAACGGAAGCACCTCCTCGGTCATGTCACTCGCAAGTTGCCCATATCTCTCACCCAGATGGCAGTAGTGCCAAAGATGTAGGTATATAACGATGGTGAACTCTCATCTCGGTACTTTTCACTGACGAGCAACAAGTCACCTCTCTGTCTTTGTACAATCTGTCCCTTCAGATCGTGAGCAGTTGTACTCCTACACATATTCGATTGCAGGATGTGGATCGTAATGCTTAACTTTTCACTTTTTGCAATTCTTTGAAGAACTGACAGCACCCTAAATCGGGAATGTGAAACTAATCTTCTTTGTGAAGACCGCTGGCATTGCAACGAGGACAGCATTTGTCGAACGCACAAGACTTCGTTTTATGCCTGGGTTAGCCACTCTTGTAACACAAAGTGAAGCACTTGAAACAGCGGGTTGCAGCTGTCATTCGCCATATCCTACCCTCGATCTTATTTTCCCGCAAGGAAGAAGTTATTTTGTTGCCTTCTCAGGGACGATGACATGGCAATTGTTTTCTGGAATTGATGTTATTATTACCTTAAGGTTGCTCATATTTTCTTTTATCCTTTTTTATCGCTTCTTCCACCTGGGTTTTGACTAATGAGACAATCCAGACCCTTAATATCGAGGGCCCCTATGAGCTGGCTCGCAGAACGTATTCTTCTTGTCAATTTTCGACCCTTTCGAGTCCGCCAGATAGATTTGACGTCTAGCCTAGCGTCTTCTAGTTTGACGTCGTTGTGGCTTTCTCGAAAAACTTCCGCGATAAATCTCCGTTTTTTTGGCTTGATGAGAAGGGCCTCTGACCACTGTTTGCACTTTTCTTTTTGTTTTGCACTGTTGTTGTCATCATAGTTGATCTCGACTTTGCTACAGTAGAGTTACTCGTGTTGCTACCCAATTTACGCTGGTGTTCCTGTATTTCGCCTTTTTTTGGCATTGCATGGTCCACTTTTCGCTAACGTCGTTTTATTAATTGTTTGTTTCCGCGTTTTGCACAGCTAGGAGCCGCGTTAGTGATTTGCTTTTCCCTTCGCACCTCTTCGACGGCCTTTCACGAATGTGACTGGTGTGCAATAATGTCCAGGAATTCCTCCATCTCCATTATGCCATTTCGCCGGACGATGCTAACAGCCGTCATTTTCGGTAAGATTACCCCGCATTTCTTGAGTAGCCTTTCTTTCTCTGCCCTCTTATTTCGGATAAAGTCTATCTTCTGCAGTGAAACCACTTGCGTTTTCATCTGGCAAGTGAACTTATTCACAGCCCGGAGCTGGTATCTTTCCTCGCGGTCCTTTTCCAACCTCAACCACAATGGCGTCTTTCCTTTTTGGCTACCATAACTATTGCGTTACACGGTGCTATTCCCTTTTCCCCGTACTAGTTCCACTACTTCACTGGAACAGTGGACCTTTCTGCTGTTTAAGGCGGGGACCGTCGGAGCTTTGCGCTTCTTGAAAAAGGGGTTTACAATAGATTCTCCTTATTTCAACATTTTGAGGTAGGCCAGATCAACCGCGAAACCGATTATCGGGACATCCTTCGGCACGGGAAGAAAAAAGACCTCAATATATATCATCTTTTATAGGATTCATAATTCTGAACCCTGTGGTATTCATGCCGTGGCGGTGTACTGCCTAGGTTCCTCATCCGTGTCGTACCCAGTTGTTCTTTCCAAAGGTTAACTTTCGTGTACTGAGTACATCGCTGAATGGGCTTACCGAAAACCAAACTGTCGCCCCGATTGGCCTCCCTTTATTTTATTATAAGTTTATTGTAGACAACCTTTCTTAGTTTTTGTCTTGATGAATCCAAGGAGACTCCCATCTTCGCTTGCATAGCTTCATTTCATGCCCATATTACCACCTTGTTAGTTACGTCTGTGGCACAGGCCCCCTTTTAATGCTGCGATAAAGTTGGTTGATTATGGCCACTTAGGCTCCTTTCTTATAAATTGTTAGCGAGAGTAGGTCCTGCGCTGCCTCGGAATGGTGGAGAGTAAGTACTGAACTCATTTCTTCATTGCATTCAAGGCTCTCATAAGTACTGAGCATCTGCTGCTGTCTACGACATACCGATTGCATGTCCTTGGGAAGGCTCACTGTGCCCAACTTTGACGTTAAGGGTTTCTAACAATCGAATCTTTTATCTCTTCCGAAAATGATAATTTAATTCAAACTTCATTACTCCTCCAAGCACCTGCCAGGGAAACATATTTTTTGCATGCTACAGAGTTTACCAGTCTTCCTTCTTAATATCTACCTTGAGACGAGCAAGAAGAATGACCACAAACATGCACTACATGGTATCCCCTACAGTCTTCAATGAATTTTAATCAGCAAAATGAGATAGTAGCCTCCAAGGCGGGTGATTTATGGTATCTTTACTGTGATATATTGTATTCTTGACTCATTTTCCACATACGAGCTAAGATTGTTTTGCTGCAGGAATAGGATAGCCCCTTATTGTCGTCCCTTAGATCAGTCACTGATCACACATGTTCAATTGTGTAACTGACGCTTGTAAGGTGTCTCGAGTTTGGATTATCTCATTCAGATTTCGGTGAATTTTGTCGCGAGTACGTTTGTTGACATGATGTATGCGTTGTTGGATGTCATATTGTGTTGTTCATTGAAGATGTTTTTAGGAATTGGTGAAGACGCAAGAAAAAATTATGGGTAATGCTGAGTGGATCAATGAAAACCCGTATAAAATAGAAATTGGCATAGCAATCGTCTGTGATTCTTATCCGTCTTAAGTCTCAGGAGATCCAAGTCAAAATTGTAGATCTCATTTTCCTTAATAGGCGACAGGTTTTCCCTTTGCTCGTTTGTGCTCTTTCGGACCACATAGACATTAAGGATCTTTGCAGGTAGGTTGGCATCAGTGGTCACTCCGAGGAGCCCAATTAGTGCTGTGACGCACCGTTTTGATGCTACTAATTTTCAAGACCATGTTGTGATAAGAGCAAGGAGCTGGATTTTGGTAGAGTTTCCGCCTATCATGTCCCCCGGAGTAACCTTCTCTGATTTCTCTTTGCTTACATGCACGGCCATATTACTCATAACGAATCTATAATTGATGGGGTTGTTCCTATACTACCGTGTCCTCCTTCGCGCAGTTTAGCAGTATTAGAGTTGGATCAAGCACTCTTGATCATCATTGTCAGGAACAAAAGCTTGACATTCCATGCCTTATATACTAGCCCAATGATAAGAGTGAGGATTTCTTCCGGAAAATGACCTCGGTAGATTAGTTAGTCTAATATTCTTTAGCCCGTTAGATTTTGTAATACGGAGTCGCCTGTTTCTTACTTTCATCTTTATCGTACTCAATGCTCCCTCAAATCACGCTTCGCGGTTAGATTCCTTGGGAACATTTGCCACTTTTATTCTGTTCTTGAAAATCTAGGTTTATAGTAGGCATTTTTGAGAACACTTTTCGGTTCCAGATCCTTTTTCAAGTAGTGCAGGTATTATTTGGCTCTTACATCCTTCTGGTTGATATGGTTCTTAACGTCTGAACCCCTAATGTACTCCTATTGGTTCCTGTATTGTGGTCACTGATTTTAGATGGTTGTGGCTTCGCCGTAGGCCAATGTTGCCTTTGGTTTCGTGGACCTTTTTCATTGGGTTTGGTCACCTGTATTGTTGAGATGTGCCTGTATACACAAGCTTCCGTGCCGAGGCCCACCCAGGGCAGATTAAAAAGGTTGTACGATAGAGTATCTTTTTGCCTTGCACCGTGGCTCCAGATCCTGCTGCTTTTGTCTGACCTCGCACATTGGTCAAGGTCAGCCTAGTCAGTCTTATGAATTTCGTCGGGATTCTGAATTCTCCCATGGCCGTGTACAGTTTCACCCCGGCTATGCTATCATAGGCGGCCTAGAAGTTGATGAAAAGTGATACAATTGATGGTATGCCGGTTTTTGAATGACAGGATGTGCAAGATCATGCACTGAGCGAAAGCGGTCGGAATATATGACCTAGGTCACTTTTCGGAGATCTTGCAGATAGGGAAAGGTTAACTGAAGATAGAGAACTCCTCTAAACTACAAAGTCTCACCCATTAAGTTATCTTTGTCGGACTCATGTTGAATCTCCCAAGTAAACGAGTTATCGAACTTTGTCGGTCTGTGGTCGTAGAGCAAAAGAAGCTTATAATTCGTGAACACGACTTGCTTTCATGGGAAAACCGGAACGGTTTGGGATTCATATGCCAATTTTTAGTGGCACAGATTAAAGTGATTTTTTGGAGATGACTATGGTTTCATCCAGCGCAGAGACAACACATCAAACGTTGCCTCTGCCTCAGCCCTGGTAACAGTGTAACGAAGGTGGTTATCAGATGCAATTCGGTCCCTTATACAGAGGTAGCGGCTAGTTCGTTCGCTGCCTCATTGCCTTTCAACCCAACATGGCCTGGAACCCAGAGTACCTAGACGTTGTTGAACGAGCCGAGCGTATTCAGTCTTTGAAGGCATTCCCATTCCAGTTTAGAGTTCACCTGGTTGGACCTAAGCGTCTCGATCGCTGCTTGGCTATCGGTGTCAATAGCAATGTTCTACCGCTGTAGTTCCTTTGGAGATTACATGAGACACATCTGTCTATGGCGTATATTTCCATCTGGAATATCCTAGTGTGCTTACCCATTGGCTCCAAATGCATTTTTCCTTAGATCAATGACCCCGGCACCCGCTCCCTCTACTGTGAGAGATCCATCAGTGTACCAAGTAATCAGTTGCCGGTTTAAGCCGGTCTCCCGGTTTGCCTTGTTACTTCAACGTGTTTCAAACTTCTTATCAGGTTTCACTTCGATAAGAAGTTTGAAACACCCATGTTATCCTTTCGTACCAATAATTCGGAGTACCGCCTAGAAAGCATATCAATTTTCCTTCAATTTAGACAGCACCCCGTCTCACTGACACTCCCGGCCATCCTGAGTATTGTCCTCATTGTTTGCCTTTGTATGTGCAGATGAAGAGGGGTTAATCCCAGAGGGACGTCCAGAGATGCCGTTGGGCATGTCCTCATTGCTCCACTGATACACATGCACAGATTTTGTTCAGTTCTTTCTGCCCAGATTACCGCTTCATAGGTTATTGGCTTTACTATTGCAGTGTATATCCAAAGTAGTATCTTCGGGCTACAACCCCATTTTTTCCTGCTATGGACCTACAAGTCGTTAGAGCCTTCGTGGCTTTCCGACAAGTGTTTCCGACATATATCTTCCAGAGTAATTTTTGGTCTAGCGTAATTCGCGTTGCCATTCAGCCAGTCAGCGTATTTTTGAACCTCGCCCAGTCCCCGTTTTGTTTTGCTCAGTTGAAGAGTTTCCGTACCTCTGTTCTTATTCTTGCTAGGTTTCTATTCCACCATGGTACATTACTTGACGACTTAACTGTCCTAGTCGGACAGCTGGTCTCATATGCGTCAATAAGGACTGCGTTGAGGTTTTCCACCACTGTTTCGAATACCAGTTCGTTCCTGATGTCACCGCCTCCTTAAAGGTGGGCCATGTTGATTCTCAGGTGCGTTGCATAGGAACCCCCATCCTTTCTCCTGGGATTCCTTATTATTCTTTTTATTTCATCGTTGCCCTCATTGTCGAATCTGATTATTCTGTGATCAGACATAGGCTCATCGAACACCCTCCAATTCCTGACCAGCCCATTCATTAGAGTACTTCTTAGAGTTATGTCTAGTACTTCCTGTCTAGTGCTGGTCACAAATATTGGACTGTTCCTTAAGTGATATATTTCTAACTAATAAATTCAAGAAGGTACTCACCTCTTCGATTGCTTCCCCAGAGTTTGTGATGGACGTTGGAATCGTAGCCGAGGAGAGGTGGTAACGCCGTCTTCTCACACTACTTCACTAGTTTAGCGACGTGCTCCTATGGCATCCAGATGTCGTCTCATTGGAAGTAGCCCGATGCCAGGACTGGCTCCCGAGTGCTCATCCCGGCTTCCAGTGAGACTTGGATAGTCACAAGGTCCCCGGTCAGGAACTCTGAAACACATATATATTTTGAATTACTTTTTAGAATCATGCAAGCTCTTGGTTGTTCACAAGAGGAGTCCCAAATTACCTGGATGCGTCCACTTTGCAGATCGCGAGTCTGCCCCCGGTACACCCAGCGCTCCTGAGCCAGCACTATTCTAATTGCAGCATTATTCTGGAACTTGCCGTTGCAATTATCATAAATGCAGGTTTCGCATGGTGGAGGTTTATCTGGGCTATCTTGGTGGCGGTCATTGGCTCTTCTCCACTGCCGGAGTATCACCCTCCTCCTTCGACATAGCGTTCTACTCAGGTACGCAGGTCTACTTCCCTGGCTGATCCAGCCCTTTTCGCCTCTATGGCTTTCGAAATTTCTTCGCGGACCTCGGTATGCTTTCCACTCGGTGTGTCTTTGCAATATAACTCATTTGATTCCCACTAGTGTGGGGGTTTGGAGGTGAACCGTGTCATAGTCCCCCGTAGCATGGCAAGCTCAAACTTACTCGCTGAGGCGATCAGGTATCAATGGGGTTCCATTCAAATATAGTCAGTTATCCCTAACTACAAACTATCCAATGGGCACGATTCGCATGACAATCTGGATTGGGGGAGGTGTTTTTCGAATCCCAGGTCTAGATCCATAGCGTTTTGTTAATAGTAGGGTCACCTCGTACAGGGTGTGGCTATCACCACTCATTAGCGGTCTTGGTAGATGAGAGGCTTGGCTTGCCGGCTCAGGGAGCAGGTGTCCCTTAAGCGCTGCTTTAGATGCCTGGAATTCGGCCACATAGCGGCGAAATGCATCGGTGACTATGACAGGTCAAAAAGTTGCAGAAAATGTGGGGGAAAAGGCCATATGTTCAAGGAGTGCAAGGCTGAGCCTGAATGCATGCTCTGCAAGGAAAAAAAGGGCGTCGACTGTCGGCACGTGGCAGGCAGCAGCAGATTCCCAGTGTTTAGGAGAGCCTTGGATGCAGTAAAAAAGTGAGTAAGCTCCTTCTCTCCATCGCAAATCGTGGGCAGTGAAACATCACATGCTCTGGATCCTCCGGTATGCCATCGCATCTGGGACAGTTCGGAAAATCATCCAACCCAAAGCGGTGCAGATACTGCCTGTAGCAACCGCCGTGTCCCGTGAGGAACTGGGTAATGTGGTAGTTGGTCTCCCCATGTTTTCGCTCAAGCCACACCCTAATGTTGGGAATGAGCCTGTGCGTCCACCGACCTTTCGCAGACTCGTCCCATCTGCGTTGCCAGAGATCAAGCGACTCTGACCTTGCCGCACTTCTACGCTGTGCATGCCCCTCCAGCGCGCCACTCCGGCTAGCACCAACCTCCGGCAATGTTTCGGCCCACCAATATTTGGCAACATTTTTGCAAGTGCCGTGGTGATACTGGCTGCCTTTTGGCATGCATACTCTAGGTGTTCCCTAAAACTCAATTTGGTGTCAATTATTACCCCCAGGTATTTGATAGCCGGCTTTGATACGATCGTATGTCCACCGACCTCCACTTTTACAGTGTTATTTTTCCTGCGTTTCGTTTTTAAGACCGCTTCCGTTTTCGCGTCCGCCAAGGTCAGCCTGGCCTTTTCTAGCCAGGATTTTACCGCTCTCACTGTTTCTGTTGCGTAAACCTCCACATCTTCTGGGTGTTTTGCTGCAACAACCACAGCTAGGTCATCAGCAAAGCCGACAATCGTAGTCCCCTCTGGGACGGGAAGAGCAAGCACCTCATTATACATGATATTCCACAACAGGGGACCAAGTACCGATCCCTGTGGTACCCCGGCTGTGATAATGTACTCTTTGGGGCCCTCATCCGTCCCGTACCAGAGAGTCCTCTCTGAGTGGTAGTTTTCCACCAAATTCGCTAAGTATCCGGGGACACCTATGTCAGCCAACGCCCGTTTAATTCTATTCCAGTTGGCCGAGTTGAATGCGTTTTTGACATCCAACGCCACCACGGCACAGCAGCCGCCAGAAATCAGTGCACCTTTTGCCAGGTTTACCACCATGCCAATTGCGTCCACCGAAGAGTGGGCGCGTCGGAAACCAAACTGGCGTTTCGACAAACCATTGCTGGCTTCGACGATGGGCAGGAGTCTGTTGTAGATGACTCTCTTCATCATCTTCTCCATTGTATCCAACAGGCAGATAGGACGATACGACGCTGGGTTTCTAGGTGGCTTGCCAGGCTTCGGAAGCAACACCAACTTTTGCTTTTTCCACTGGGCAGGGAATATTCCTTCTTTTAGGCACGCCTCGAAGGTGTTGGCGAAAAGGTCGGGCCTAGTCTTCACTGCCAGTTTCAAAGCTCGGTTGGGGATGCCATCCAACCCTGGGGCCTTGTTGTCACCGAACCTACCACATATTTCCCGCAGCTCCTCCACAGTTACAGGCGGTATTATGCCGTCATTTAGCTGGAGAAAACTTTGCCTTCCCCTATTTTCGTGGTGAGGGAACAGAGTGGTAACAATCTGTTTCAGGAGGCGCGGACAGGTCACCTGGGGTGATTTCCGCAGCCTTTTCATCACCACTCTGTAAGCCTCGCCCCAAGGGTTTATGTCGGCATGGTCGCACAGCTGTTTGAAGCAGTTCTTTTTGCTCCTCCGAATGGCTTCCTTTAGGCGGCCACGCAATTGCTTGTGTGCCTCCTCTCGACCGTCGCCACCGGGTTTTCCCCTGATTCTCTGGCAAAGCCTCCTTGCCCGAAAACATGCGGCTCGCAAACTTGCGATTTCGTTGTTCCACCAGTAGTTGGGTTGCCTACTGGGGAGCAATCGCCTTCTGGGCATAGTAGCATCGCATGCTTCCGTCACTCATCGAGTGATCTGGGTGGCTTTCTCTCCAGCCGTACCATTCAGGGATATGTCGGATTTGAGCACCGCGGAAAACGTGTCCCCCTCGAAAGCTTTCACTGTCCAGCCAAGCATACCACCCGGCATTCTGCGAAAACTCTTTTTCGAGCTCGATCCGCCCTTGATCTCTATGCAGATTGCCTGGTGGTCGCTGTGAGTATAGTCCTCACCAACATGCGAAACGATTCTACTGGCTAAAGTGGCACTCACGTATGTCAGGTCCACTATAGACCCCAGGCCCCTTCCCCGGAAAGTGTACGAAGACCCAACATTCGCCAGTACCACGTCCAGCTCCGCGAATGCTTCGAGGAGAACACGTCCCCTGACATTAGTTACCCGGCTGCCCCATTCAAGAGCCCACGCATTGAAATCGCCTCCTATTATGATCGGCCAACGTCCTCTTGCATCCAAAACAAGAGCAGCAAGCATCCGCTCATACTCGACGAGTGTAGCGCTGTGTGGAGCATAGCAGCTGTAGATGTGGATGCCCTTCACCTTCGCTCTGATGAAGCCCTCCTCCGGGTGCTCCATTATTTCCTGGAAGGCTTGTTCTCCACAAATCCACAGCGCTGCTTGGCCCGTTTGGTCTTTGACCCAAACGCTACCACCGCGGTTTCGGTATGGTTCACTTAGTATGGCCACATCGATGTTTTTCTCGCGGATGGTTTGCGCGAGTAGATCCTGCGCCGCCTCGCAGTGGTTGAGATTGATTTGTATCAACCTCATCTGCGATTTGTGCTAAGGGCTCTCCTGTATTCCGGGCACCTGCTGCTGCCCGCAATGTGCCGATGGTCCACACCCTCCTTTCCTTTGCACAGTAGACAATTTGGGTCAGCTCCGCAGTCCTTGCTGATGTGGCCTTCCACTCCGCATCTCCTGACTTCGCAATGTGACCAAAGCCAAGACATCTAAAGCACCGTTTTAACGCCACATGTCCCCTAAGGCGACACATAATCCAGCCTATTCTCACTCTCCCTGCTGCTAACAGTTTGAGTGCGTTCTCCACTGGTAGGCTAGTCTCGGATGCAAGAAGTCGAAAGAGATCATAGCTGGTGATTTCAATGCGTGGGCCGTGGCAGTTGCACTGCGAACACCAGGGGTCGTATCCTGCTCGAGGCTTTCGCGGAGCTAGATTTGGTGCTTGCCAACACGGGAAACGTTTCCACTTTTCGTGGGACAGGGTCGGGCTCAATAGTTGATCTGACATATGCGAGTACCACATTGGCGAGGAGAATGACATGGCTTGTCAGTGAGCATTATACTCACAGCGACCACCAGGCGATTTTCTTCCAGATCGAATATGGGCCATGCGTCGATGTGTGTTCCCGTGAGGCTGGAAACCGGGTCCGTGAAAGGGCTTGAGGAGGATGCATTCATATAGATGCTATTGGGAGGCCAAAGTCCCGGTGGTGCGGCTACGGAAAAGGTAGAGCAAATGATGGGATGCATAACGAGAGCATGTGAGCATGATGCCGATGCGACGAGTTCTCGTAAAAAGGCGCTCAAACTATTGGTGGAATGAAGAGATCGCGGTGCTACGGGATGCATGTTTTCGTGCTAGAAGCATCTGCCAACGATCTAGAGCAAACCCAGACTTCGACGAGAAACGGCTAGCATATGTGAACTTTCGACGTAGGCTTAAGCAGGCTATACGGACCAGCAAGCGAGAATACTTCAAGGAACTTTGCACAAAGGCAGACCAAAGCCCCCTGGGGAGCAGCGTACAGGATAGTTATGAAGAAAATGAGAGGGCGAACACCACAATTGACCTACCCGCATCTTCTGCTCGATATCGTGCGCAAATTTGCCGAAGAATTCGTGATAACAAAGCACCCGGTCTGGATGCTGTTCCTAATAGAGCCCTTAAACTCGCTGTTAAGACCAGACCCGACTGGTTTATCACCGTGTTTGAAACATGCATGATAGAAGGAGTTTTCCCCGACCGGTGGAAGAGGCAAAAACTAGTTTTGATCCCGAAGCCGACTAAGCACCCAGGGCACCCATCATCATACCGACTGATTTGCATTATCGACACGGCAAGAAAGATGCTCGAAAGGGTCATCTACAACAGACTGCTCGCAATCAACGAATATAAGGATGGACTATCGGAGAGACAATTTGGATTTCGTTAAGCCCACTCAACGATCGACGCCGTAGACCTTGTTTTGAATGCTGTGATGTTGGACATCAAAAATGCGTTCAATTCCGCAAGCTGGGAGTGGATAAAAAGCTCACTGGCTAAAACGGGTGTTCCTAAGCTACTTTGACTAAGCTCCTCAACAGTTACCTTTCGGAGAGAACACTTTGGTACGACACGGATGAGGGATCCAAGCAGTACACCGTCACCGCAGGAGTACCACAGGGCTCAATGTTAGATCCTCTCCTGTGGAATGTCATGTGCAATGGGGTCCTTGTCCTTCCCGTCCCAAAGGAGGCCAGGATAATCGGTTTCGCAGGTGATCTAGCTGTGGTTGTCGTCGCGAAACAGCCTGAAGAAGTTGAAGTGTACGCTAACGAAACCATTAGCGCCATAAAAGCGTGGCTGGAGATGATTCAGGTTGACCTTGCGGAACAAAAGACGGAGGGGGTCTTGATTACCAATCGTAGGAAGAGGAATACGGTTAATATTCGTGTTGGTGGTCACGTCATCACTTCGAAACCGGTTATCAAATACCTAGGAGTGATGATTGGAGATATGCCTGTGAGAAAGCGGCAAATACCAGCGTATCTTTAGCGCGGATGATGCCTAACATTGGAGGTTCAAGGTCCAGTCGCAGATTACTTGTGGCCGGAGTGGTTCGCTCCACACTATTATACGCGGCACCAGTTTGGGAGGAAGCACTAGCGTGTGAGAGTAATCGTAGGAGGGTGAATATGACTTACCGCTTAGTGGCGCTAAGGGTGTGCAGCGCCTTCAGAATGATCCCGATAGACATTCTGGCATGTGAGACACGCTGCCTGTACGAGACAAGGAAAATGAATCCTCTTGAAAAGGATGCAGAATACCGAAAGGCGGTAAGGCGAGAGTCGCTGGAGAAGTGGCAGAAACGATGGGACGACTCGCAGAGGGTTTGCTGGACCCACACTTTGATTTCCCGTATTGAGGAGTGGATCCAGCGACAACACGATGAGATTAATTACCATCTGACGCAATTTCTGTCAGGACATGGTGGTTACAGGAAGTACCTGCACCAATTCAGGTTGGATGATTCTCCCTTGTGTCCTGAATGTGGTTGCACACCTGAGGACCCGGAGCATGTTATGTTCCACTGTCCACGATTTCTCTCAGAGAGGAGGAGTCTGGAAGACTCCCTGAAAACAAACCTAAACCCGCAGAACATCGTCGGGGAAATGTTGAAGTCGGAGGGAAACTGGTGTGCGGTGAACTCCGCAGTCAAAAGAATACAGGAGGAACTTGGAAGAGCGGAGCGCGCAAGGAGGACGCGAAGAACGGAAAGCTTGGTCGCTTAAAGCGCAGTCCACCCCGCAAAGTAATGCTTTGCGGCGGACCCACGGGGAAAGAATAAGGAGAAAGTGGAGGTGGTTTTAGTGGGTGAGAGTCCCACATGCTGCTGCAACCTGGTGCGGCAGTATGTTCATGGTGGGGGCGCTTTTAAGATAGAAGATGGGTTTGAAAAAATGTGCAATCAAACGGAACTTCTGTTAAGTTTTGAACATCAACAAGGGTTGCTTCAGATTAAAGCTATAAACAGTAAACCATTACCATTTGATCTAGACCGAAGTTTGTAAGCCCAAACCATCCCAAGATCTAGTTCAAACCACACGCAGACAATTGTTGTCTCCGCTTCCTGATACGATCGGCACATTTCCGAGTATCGGCACTGAACACGGGTTGAATTTAAATTTCTCTCGATCACAAATCCAATAAGCCGTTAACGTATCACAAATGCTTGTAAACCCATTCCATTGTATTCCCATTATATCGTCAATTACAACACGTTAACTTCCGCTAGCGTCGATCCACGCGCAATTACCTGAACCTAATACTTCCCGAAAACACAGATTTTTTTGAGGAAGCACTATCAACCCATGCCTGGGAAGCATAGCCGCGCATTAGTAGTACAGCCACAGTCCGGACAAGGCATCGCTGGTACCGACCTACCTTTTTTACATTGTCTAAATCTTCAGATAGATTTTTATCCACTATTGTAGTTGACAATGTTAGATAGTGTCCAAGTACGTTTTCGGAATTTGATTAGGCCCCGGGGAAAAGTGAAATGAACTTCTCGGGAACGAGTCAGATATCATAAAACACTGTAGCCGTGGAGTGAGCCCCTGATAGCGAGGGTTCTGGGTTTCGTTGTTCAATTGGAACAATTTATAGTGATCCGAGTGTAAATAAAACTGCAGGAACTCGCCAGCTCCATTGAGCGTTTTTGAGACTTTTTCAGAATTTTTAAGTAAATTCTATTAAAGAGGTTCCACGGCGGCACTTTCGGTTTTTTTTCCACGACGTGATTTATCGATCTCTTTCAATTTAACTCTTTTTGAAATGTTTTGGGTCATGATTTCCTGGAAACAGTAGCAATTTTTTTCTTTATTCATTGAGTTCTGGTGAGCACGTTCCATGTTTCCGTTGATGTTGACACCTGAGAAAAGAAAACCATGACCAGAACAGGGTGAAGGAACTGATATGGCGAATACAAGATTTATGTTGCAGGATGCATCGTTGGTAGTAAGGTCGTCAGAAACATTACAAGGTTAATAGCGCAATCTAAAATTTAAGACACAACTCATGAGTTTTGCATTAAAAAAAGTATCCACTCTGCAGTCTAGTTCCGCCTGATTGCGATCGTAAGTATTCAAATTAGGTTCCACCCATTGACTATTGACTAATTCGCTACATCTGGCGCTGGAATCATGTCTTTCGGCACCTGACTCTCGAATTAAAATTCCAATTTGGAATCCTGAAAAGAGTTAACATCAGTCCTGAAGTCCCATTAACAGGAGATCGGTTCGAGGTGATAAGGATCGTCTACAACTACGACGGGGCCAAGAATCAAACAGGAAAATAAGATACTTTGAGATTTTATCTTTAAGGATAACATGTTGACCAGTTTGTATCTGAAAATGGAATGCGATCTGCACATGACAAATAACTGGAAGGAAGTTATCAAAGGAACCACCGGTTGTGAGTTAATACCTATTATGATTTGTAACCTAGGGACCTTAGTAATTCATTTGGTTTGGGCCTATAGATTCGGAACTTTCAGTCCCTAAATTTAACTTACTGACCATAGTAGGTAGCTTCTATTTCGATTGGCTTATTGTACTAGTAGACCTAATAAATGACAGAACGAAGAAACTGTTGCGTTGTCAGCAAATCCCCGAGTCTACTTGAAGGAACTCATCATGCAGTCCATCATAACATGGAAGGGATTTTATTTCGGATCGTTTGCTTGTTTGAAGATCTGACTAGAGTACCAACACCACACGAGAAATCAAGTCAGATCCAAAACAGGAATGTATGCCCAAACTTTATGGTACACTTATGTGATGCGGAAGAAGGTGGCCTATTCATTTCCATCCGCGGCAGAGAACAACGAAAACAAGGTAGCTTGTAGGCGTGGATAGTTCTCCTCCTTTCGGTCTTCAACCACCTTGATCCTAGCTAAGGACTCAAACAAGAAAAAATCCATTTCCTTCCTTCATTCTGTAGGAGAAAGGAATATGTATGCCAACAGCATAAAGGGTCCATATTCTTTGCTGACATGGCTGACAATCTCGAAAAAATGCCTGCTTTCATCCAATTTAACCTTCATTATTTGCATCTTTAAGCAAACTTTATGAGTATCTTAAACAAATTTGACAAAAAAGGAGCTTGCCTTCGAATTTTTCTCATGCGATTTCCACCACCATGAACCTAAGTTCCCGATTAAACTGCAGTCGCTTTAGGAGCTTAAAAATACAATTCAAATATTTCCTGTTTGCCGAAAAAGATTGCTAAACGCGATAGAAATTTGTGTGTCGTTAGTTTGCAAATTTGCTACCGAAACGTTAGTTTTTTTGTTTTTTTTTTCGTCCTTTTTCAGCTGGGGCTCGGATGGGAACTGACCCCTTATGACTTTGACTGCGAAATTCTAATCCAGGATAATATATACATATGGTTGCCATTTACGCCTTGATGGGGTATAGCGTCTCAACCACACCTACGTCCCAATCTTCGCGGTTACCTTAAATGCGCTTTCCGAGACGTCCGCACTCTTTCTCCATTGCTCTGCGCTATGTACTCTTCGCGCAACCCACTGCACGGCATAGTCACCAATGCAATTGTGGCCCTTCTTTAATATGTGACCTATTCACTGCCACTTCCGCCTTATGATCACCGCAGAACTTGAACATCATATTGAGGTCACTGCATTTCTAGGTGTTAGGTTAGCTGGCAAAGCGTCGTCAAACCATGCTTCTTAGATATACAAATTGAACGACGTTCTCGATGCTTAGCTCTTAAATTTAGATAGGGAGAGTGTGATGATCCATCGGACTTAGAACCTTGGTTTTGTTGGTGTTGATCTTCAGTCCGACCCTTACTATTTACTCAGAAATCCAGAGCCATTTGCCCAAGGACCATGACGGTGAGAGAACAAACAGATGTCACCAGTGTAGTCGATGTGTTTGAGTCAAGATGTCATAGTCGACACAAGTCCTGCACGTCCTCCAAACAAGGCAGCATGAAGAACGTCAACGATGGCAAGAAGAGATAATATCGATGACTGGATGCAATCTTGGCGGACTCAGCTTTCGTACTCATATTCCTTTGAGATTTTATTTGGGGTGACATTTTGAGCCATTATATGTCACCTTAATAATAGCTGTTGGTTTCTCCAAAAAGCCCCAGCTATGTAGAGTACTTTAGATCCACTCCCTAATCACGCCGTTGGAAGCTTTTTGGAAATCGATGAAGAACAGGAAGATCTAAACTCATCACGTTCCGGAATGATCCGTATGGGGATGATGTTGTCAATGCAGGAGAATCCGGAGCGCAAACCAGCCTGCTTTCTGCTCTGTGTTGAATAAGTATTCGAGATGTTTTTAATGAGTTCCAGGGTTATCTTAGCTATTATCTTCGCGACGGCAGGTGCACACAGAAAACCCTCTAATTGTTACACTCAAAATGGGTTCTTTTCTTTAAAATCATAACGATCTTACCTGAAAGGTCTCGGATTCTCAAGATGTCCATACGAGTCGAAGTAGCGGATCGGCAGTAGCTGCAGGTACAGCAATAAATAACTCTGCGGGGGGACCGTCAAGCCCAGCGGTTTCACTCTGAAATGATTTCTCTTCTTCTTGGAGGAACAATCTGTATTCGCATGTTATGGTGACTAGCCATTTCATCTACAAGAGGGAGGACCTCACTGGATACAATTCGGTTAAGAATCGCGATGAACTTTTCTTTCCTCCTCTTCAACGGGACCATCGAAAGATTTGTAACCACATACAAGTTCTGTCGAGCTCCGCTATACCCTTCTGGAATCATTGTACAGGGTGCGACAGCATAACTTCCTTTTTTAAAATGCGCGCCACTCAGTTAGTTGATGTCATAGCGGAGCGCTAGTGGTCTCGTTCAAGAAGGGATACTGTAAAGTTTCGTCCCGACACGGCCAAGTCGCCATCATGCGTTGGAATAGTGAGGAGCGTGCCTTTGCTGTTGGGGTTTAACTTTTCAAGCGGATGTTCGGTTATTGCAACACAGCGTGCATTTCGGAATCGCTTTAATTTAGCCCGTTGGCTCCCGTCCCAGACCGCAAATCAATTGTTACATGGGTCACTACATTCAGACAAACTGCAAGTGCGACAAAAGGAAGAACTGGAGTCCCTCGGCCCGTTAGATCACCTGAGAACATTGAAGCAGTGAGAGCGTCAATGTTGCGATCGCCACGGCGTTCTGCGCGCAAACACGCATCTGCCCTTGGACTATCCGATCGTTCTGTGAGAAGAATTCTTCGTGATGATCTTCATTTTCATCCCTTTAAGATGGCGATAGTGCAGGAACTTTCAGAACGTGACTTCAATTCTCGGATGAACGCGTGTGAGCTTCTTCTTGATGTCGTTCCCGAGGGTGCTATTGTTTTTTTTAGCGATGAAGCCCATTTTCATTTGTGTGGGTCGGTTAACAAACAAAACATGCGCTACTGGGCTGACACCAACCCTCGAGAATTGCATCAAAAGCCTTTGCATTCACCCAAAGTCACAGTGTGGTGTACAATTTCCTCAGCTGGAATTATTGGTCCCTGGTTTTTTGAGGAAAATGAGGTTACAGTGACAGTGAATTCGGACCAGTATGTAAACATGCTACAGAATTTTTTTTCCCACGGCTAGAAAATTTACATTTGGGGGACACTTGGTTCCAACAAGACGGTGCAACAGCACACACTTCAAGAGCATCGATGGCCGTTTGGCCTTATCTAAATTAGAGGCGATTTGGAATGGCCGGCACGCTCTCCCGATCTGTCCCCTTGTGATTTTTTTCTATGGGGTTTTTTGAAATCCCGTGTTTATGTGAACCATCCAAGAACCCTACAAGATTTGAAGACCAACAACCAAGAAGAAATTGCCAACATAACACCTGCTATGCTAACAAGAGTCATGACAAACGCCAGAAATCGGTTTACGCAATGTATGGAGAATGGGGGACGTGACCTAACAGATTTGATCTTCAAAACAATGTAAATAAAAACTTTAGACATGCACTTACATTATAAAAAATAAATAAATATTTTCCGATGCATACAATAGTTTTTATTGAGTTTTGAAGAAAGGAAGTTATGCTGCCGCACCCTGTATTTGACGGCATCTTCCGCTCCCCTGCCCAGCGCAATAACAAATTCCTTTTTGTCAGGGCGCACACTACGCTGAACTTTCCGGGATTTTGATCGGTATAGGAGTTTGGGCTCGTCACACCCGCCATGACTTGCAGAAACCCCTTACGTTCATCGACCTGCTTCCGTGACTTTGCAGTGAGCCAGATCTTATGACGCCCGTTTGAGACGTGACCAATCTATGTAGCACCCGAGAAAAGAAAATTTTTGGTGGCAGCCGACTTCTCATTGATATTTTCAGGCGGGCTACTCGGTACGTCTGCCGTTTGATTAACAAGATAGCTCTCCCACTACCGAGCGACAGTTGGATTATACAAGCGGTCTATGTTGAACTTGGGGGTCGCAGTTCTTCAACCCTACGTGAAGTGGCGGACGTAACACACAAACGCACGTAAGTGACCATCAGATGATGAACCCTTTCGAGGCCGATGTCAGTACCTCGTTTGCTATGCACGTCTCGAAGACAACTCCAAAATCGTCTACAGATAGGAAAATGGTCAATGTGATTGCCCATTTGGTGTCAGTTAGCTGAAACCTAACTGAACTTATAGGAGGCTTGGTGCCACTAACAACAGGACGGGAGAAATCACAGAAATCCACGAACCTTTCACCATTATTGTTAAGTTCACCAAAACCGTAGTTCCTCATCACATATCGGAGCCAGGTGTAGTCAGAGCCCACCTTGGCATTTAGGTCACCCACAAAATCATCTCCAGGAAGCCTCTCCTTTCCCCACTATATGAGAAATCCCCGTTGGTGCATAGAACTGTATAATTTTGATGCCCCTAATCTGGGCCGGAAACTCGCAGTCAAAAGTCTGCCAGAAACTGATTCCTTGGTTAAGAGAGCATTCCTTGTGGCTGACGTCAGAAACAACCCGACACCAAATTGGCATCTGCTACCACTTGACTTTCCAGAGTACAAAAGCACATTGCTCTAAGTGTGGCAAGAGGGAGAAGAGTATTCTCCAGAGTCTCACCATTTTCCATCCCGATTGAGTTGGAAAAGCTATTCTGAGGACCCTCACTACTTTGGTGGAGGGGCGTGCGCACATTCCCGAAGCTAATGGTTGTAAAGTTTCATCATTTTTAATAAACTTATTATCAACTATAAAATTAAATTTCAAGAATTCTATGGGAGGAGTTCTTCTCCCCTCGGATTCTGACTTCTTACTCCTTCAATTATTTTTTACAAAATACTTTTAAACATCAATTGAGTCGACAAGGCCTACTTAACACGACAAAGATTGCTCCCTGTGGGTAGTCCCGCTCCTTCAAAACAGCCTCGTGGCATTTTGCGTCCTTTTTCAGTGGGCCAGATATCATTTCGCCATAGCACTCCGCCCGGGGTTTTGGCGAGAGGACCCGCGGCGAGGCTACTCGGCTGCAGTTGACTGGCGGATATTAAAACGAACGCGGCGCTCTCGCTTCCTTCCAGTGCCATCTGCTTCCTGGAAGAATGGCTTCAGCCTGCCCTAGAAGATCCTCCTATGGTGGCTGTAGCGGCTTCCGGAGGGGATCAGTCCTAACTAGAGCGTGGGTAAAAACTTCAAGTTTCCCAGGAGTGTGGACACCAGCTGCGTGTGACGAAATAGCGGAGGCGGCTTTAATTTGGGCAGGGCCTCTTATAGTAGGCGCATAAATCCGGTCTCTCCAAAGCCGTCTTTTTGCCACCAGAGAGTGGAAGGTTCTCCCCGTACACTAGCTCAGCAGGTCTGGCTGCAAACTCTTCGCGGACGGTTGTACGGAGGCCAGGAAGAATCAAAGGCAAGAACTTCGACCAGGGCGACTCGTCGCACGCCATATTGGCTTCCTTCAGGGTCTGATGCCAACGTTCTAGTATCCAATTGGACTACGGATGATATGCAGTTGTCCACTGACGTTTGAATCTCAGGAGCTTTCTGAACTCCGAAAAGAGAATAGAATCAAATTGCATTCCCTGGTTTGAGGTAATGACGGCGGAAACACCAAAACGGGGAATCCATTCTCGACAGAGGGCCTCAACACATGACTGCTCTGTTTTATCCTTCAGAGGTATTGCCTCATGCCACCGCGTAAACTGATGAATGATCGTAAGGCAATACTTGCAGCCGTGTGAGCCTCGCAAAGAGCCTATAATGTCGAGGTGTATAGTGTGGAAGCGCCTTGTGGAGCTAGTGAATACAGCATGTCTAGTGAGTTTACACTTTTGGCATGCAATGCACTCTCTGGCCCAAGAGTTCACACCTTTGTTCATGGACGACTAGAAGTACTTGCTAGAGACTAAACGATTCGCTGTCCAAATCCCAGGATTGTGATGGAGCTGCCCTCGGCCTTATTCTACAAATGATCCACCAGGTTTTTATTTTTTCGCAATGACGAAGTGACCAATTTTTGCCCTCTGGACGTAATTTCCACCTCGGTGTTGCTCATGCTCACATCTGAGTAATCGCTTTTTATCGTTGGAAAACCACCTCTTCTGTGTTAGTGAGTCAATCTAAATTCGTTATTTCAATGATGCACATGGATTCTAGGCGTGGCTCAAATGCTCTAGACTGTCTCGCAGACCGTACTCTCCTTGTCGGTCTTCCACCCAATCTCCACATGTCGCCGGTTCGAGTCCGTCTGATACATTTAAAATCTACCCCAGCGTCTTCTGATTTGAGGATTTGAAGATCATTTGAGAAAGATCTCCCTACATTCGGCCTGATGAGAGTGGCCTCTGACTCTGGTGTTGCCCTTCCTTTTTTCTTTGGCGCTGATATTGCCGTTGTAGTGGACTTAAACTTCGCTATAGTGGAGCCACTGCCGTCACTTGGTTGCTGTTGTTGAATTTTCTCTTTTGTTCGATATTACTTGGTCCGCTTCGTTACCGCTTTGCAGGGTTCCTCTTGTTGCGCCCTTGTCGGTAGATCCACGTTGTTTTGCCTTTGCCTCCTTTCATCAGTTGCTTGTTCCCCTGCTGGCGGGCTCGGGGTATTGCGTTTTGTGCATTTAGGGGCTGCGCTAGTGACGCGCTTTTTTCCTCAGCTCCTCTTCGGTTGTCTTGCAGGAGTTTTACTGGTGGGCCCAACAGTTCTTTCATCCCCATTACGCCATTTCTAACATCCATTTATATGTTTCGTTGGACGATGGTAGAAGCCTTTATTTTCCGTAAGGCCACCCAATACTTCTTGGGTAGTCTTTTATTCTCTACCCTTACTTTTCGGAGTAGGTCTACCCTTTCCGATGAGATGACTTGCATTTCCGCGTGGCTGGAGACTTGGTGGCCTTTTCTCGAGATAATGGGGTGTCACGCACCTTTGAGTTTGCCATGTTTCCTCGTGGCTCTTTTCCGAACTCGAAATCGATGGAATTGCTCCTTTTAGCCGCCAGGATTCTTAGCTTCTACGCTGTCACCCCTTTTTTCACTACGAGTCCCCTTCACCGTAGGGACAGTGGGCATTTCTACTTTTTCAGTAGACCAGCATCATAATTTCGTGCTTCTTGTAAGAGGTTTTTAGAGAAATCGCCCATTTCAGTTGCCAGAAGTGGTGAGCGTGGTGTATTATTGTTCGTAGTAAAAATTTTTGAGTTGCCGGGTATGTCGTCGTGTTTGTTGTTGCTGTTGTAGTTTTAGGTACCAGCTGCAAGCCGCTATCTCGGTTAGCAAATGCAGTCGCCTTAATTGATCCCGTCATTGTCTATGCGAACAGAGGAGTCACGCGTAAGTTGATACAAATCCTTATGTGAGTTTTTGTTCATAGCCGGGATCAGGGCGAGTCAGGAGTCCATCCCAACTTAGCCTGTACCGACAACTTAATGGTGTCGTAGCTTTGAACATACTAGCTGACCTGCCAAGATTATTATTGGGATAGAGCCAGTTGTAACATTAACCTGAAAGCCGTTTCCACAGGGTGTCACTCTCGTGTAGTAAGGCATCAGAGAGCGGAAGCTGTCAGCTCATGGGCAACCTATTCCGAATCGTGTGCAAATCCTTAAACTACGTCATGTCGTCGTCATTATTGCCGCGGTGGGTACCAACTGGGAGGTGTGAGTCGAGTTTGTTCGGAAATACCAAGGATGGTTGGCATCGAGCATCTTTGTCCGGTCTGTCCGAGCCCGTTTGGCCTGGTTCCCTTAATCTATAAAGTAGTGATTGCAATTTTCATCATCATTATCAACGTCGCAACAATCGGTATTCGTTCTAGGCCTACTTTACTAAGGAACTGCAGGCATCCCGGTTTTGTCCTTCGATATTCCTAAAGGCTGTCTGGCATCCTGGCCTGCGCTGTCGCTTCATAGATATTATTCTTATAGACTTTCCGGGTTGGATCATCCTCATCCATATGGGTTAAGTGGCCCTCCCTCTGTAACCTATTGAGCTGGATTTTATCCACTACCAGACGGTCATGGTATCGCTGATAGATTTCGTCGTTATGTAGGCTACGGCATCGTCCTTAAGTAGGGGACGAAAAATTCTTACACTTTTGTTACTGTCATATATAGCCTTCAGTTGCGTTATCTCTGACCCCTGCACGGGGAGCTCAGACCGGTCTTCCAAATTATGTTCTCCTTTCTCGTAGTTTGGCCTGAAATCTTGCAGTGGAAAAAGACCTCATGTTTCCTTGGGCAGACCAGCACCGCGAATTGGTGATGGAAATCATATGCAGATTTCTCTCAGCTCTAGCTCGAAATCCTTTTAATGCAATACATGTTTTCTTCCAGTTTATTCAGTTCCAGGTTGACTTTAACCTTTCAAAGAATATTGTCGTTGGCCTTCTGTCCCTTTCCGGGACAATGGTCAAATTCTTTTGCCCTGTCTTTACCTGGACTTTGATCTTTGGGTATTACTAGTAGGATTTTGACTTCGGCAGTGACTTCGCTTATGGAGTATGAGCTCAGACCATTTCTCAGCCTAGGGTCTTTCTGTATTTTACATTTTGCACTAATCCCTTTTGCTCTCGCTTTCCGATGGTTTTGAGAACGTTGCCTGTGTCCATCCAACTTTAAAAAACTTACACCCCTCGGTTTTCCAAGCCAATAATTGTGTTACGTTTCATTGTCCAAATTCAGGCATTGACTTCCGCTGATGGATCACAGCCGCGGTAATTGCTTCTCCCATATTCCATGAGAAGCGTTCTTTCCAACCATACTTTCCTCTCCTTAAGTTACCCCCGCTATCAGCAGGTAGCTGTTTAAGGTTCCGTAGGCTTTCAAAAGTGTCTTTCCCGCACATTTATAGAGATAGCTCGGATTGTCTGTTTGTCGCAGGTGTTTCCCCTACTTTAGGATGCACTGCCTTCAGTAAACTTCGTCTCCTCCCGCTCAGGGATACAGTGATGTGGCCTGCATTCTGCAGGAACCGTTCGTCTAAGTTGACTAGTTATCGCATTTCCCGTAAGGCTGAGTCGTTTATGAGTGGTTTATGAGGAGGTTCGTCTCCTCCCCCTCAGGGATGCAGTGATGTGGCCTGCATCCTGCAGGAACCGTTCGTCTAAGTTGATTAGTTATCGCATTACCCATAACGCTGAGTGGTTTATGCGGAGAGAAACATGGATTTCCACTGGAATCTATGACTGGGAAGACTGGCTGATATAGTTGATGATAGCACCAACTCCCCCAAATATGCAATTAATAATATCTTTTAGATTTCGGTAAAATAAGATGGAAGATATTCTCTCCTTGTTACAAAGGAATGCTTTCATGCGTCCTTACGGTGACGCTGTAAAAATTACTTCGGATAAACAAGATAAAACTGGAGTTATTTCACCTACATCCCTCCCTTAAATCTTACTTATCCATTTTGTGTCAGTCACTTCCAATCTCGAAGCAATTCTTTCAATTTCACCAAGACCAGCTCAAGACATCTTTGCCTTCACAAAGCCGACTCATCAATTACACAGGCCTGACTGTCCGTGCGGCTACTCCTCCACATTTTTCTTCACACTGCTCCATATCCTTATGATTACTCATTTCCTAGCCATTGTGTCGGCTGATATATCCTAGCCACAAACAGCATGTAAACGGAATCCGTATCCAAATCCCGTCGGTATGCAGAAAATGCTCAATCATGTCCAACTAACCGTACCGAGGATTTGCGACGTTTCACTGAACTTTTCCTGATGTCCTGTCGCGCTGTCGGATGGGTTTGAGGCGGACGGGATTTCGTCGCCATGGGGTATGTGCATGTGTATCCTGACTGATTTATGCATGACCACCATCAGTGAAGCGGCTTTTGCCGATTAACATGTGGAGCCAGTCAGTTGGCTTGCCAGTGAGTTGCTGGACCTAATCGAGATTCATTCTTGTTGGAAGGATGAAGTTTGGGTAACTAGGGACTAGGAGGGCGGCAATGCTGCGACGATTTAGTGAATAATTCCTGAAAATATGGAAATTGAAATTATGGTGAAGATACTCCTTTTTTTATTTCCTTCTAGGAGTCAACCTTTCAAGGAACTGGGGTGAATTCACCGGCTTGACTAAAAGCCTTCAGTCTATCCATTTTAGTTATTGGTAACCTAATGACTTCATCTGATCCTTTTTCAGTTAAATATTCGTCTATCTTACCAATGATCTCCGAAGGTCATCTTGCAACTCTCCACTGACCGTTTTTATTCCTTGTGATAAAACGGAGAGAAAGGAGAGATTAACATTCCAAGCATTGCCCTGGAATGTCCTTTTTGTATCGAGGAGCTGATGAGAGCCATACACCACTATTTCTGTCTGAATGATTCCTTTACTCCCATTTCATCTGCTGCTCAGCATCTTGTTCTTTTCTCCGGTCAAAATTATAAAGGACACTCTATAGTGTGCTTGTGACAAAAAATCATTTGTGATTCAGGCATCATGTCCACGCATATTCCTGTATGTTGCTGACGGGGTGCTGGTCATCCATGCGAACTAAACGGTTGACTAAATTTTTTTCCTGCTACCACCATCGTCATGTCCTGTTTCCTCTGTATGTGATGTGTTGTCCTTGGGCGTATGAATGATTGAAATGGATTTACTTTCTGTGATTTCGATTGATGTCCTTGTTTGATTGTCCTTTCTCTTTAGAACGGGCTCGGAATCACTCAAGTCGAAAGGAAGAAGCAACATACGAACAAATACAGGTGGCATTGTTCTTCATGAAATATACACAAATTATTCGGTAAAAACAAGGGCATATGGTGCCTTTCGGGATCCCTAATTTTTTTTAATCCTTAAAATTATTGACCTGACAATTATCGGATCGTAAATTTTCCTCAAACGAATGCCTTTTGTGTCTTTTATTTGGATTGAAAAAGGGCGATATCTGTAGGCTGTGTCGGCAGAAAGGTAGACGGGAAAGAGTAGAGTCACTTTGATGGTTAGGTGGACGAAGTGGGAGTTTTTAGCCCTTTGCTTGTATTTGCTAATTAAGGACATTTTCTAAAGGATATTATGTGGGGAGTAAACAAAACAAATCCAGTCAGAGTTGGGGAGTTTTCAGAGGTCTTGATACGATTCGAAGTCAGGACCTTGTTCGTCTGGCTAGGTCATACCATGCTACTTCCTCATGGAACACTTTCCTGACACAGCCTGTCCTTTATCCCTACGCACATTATTTTAAATAAACCGCGCGACAAAAATGGAAATTTATAAACGTTCCAAATTAAATGAAAATTTCCTGCACCATTTGACCACAGAAAGATATTATGAACACAAAACAATTCAGAAAGGGATCAGGGGCCAATATACTTAGACATGTATGTATTCAGGCAACATCAAAGGGCAATCGCACTTACAGGGACATGTCTGACGATCATAACGTCTGAAACGGAGAACATTAAATTGAGTATTCAACAAATTATATGCCATCAACGAAAGACATCAACAAATGGGTATTTATCACCATAGGAGACCATAAGGGTGTCATCTGGCGCTATTTTTGTTTTATGCTATCTTTTTGAATTTTAACGGTGTCGCGGGAGGGATAGGTACACAGTTTAAGGAATTGTATTTTCATGAAGTAATGGTTCGAAATAGTAAATATAAAAATCCACTTATGTGTATCGTAAGAAAACTGTTGAAACTACATCAATTTCTAAGAAAGAGTTTAATTTCACGCAGACTAGATCACCAGCCTCACCATTAGAAGGACATTTCCACCTCCAAAGTGGGAGTTACGTTAGTCAACTCCAAAGGACGAAAGTTGCTCATTGTCTCTGTCCTTGAGAAGACATTAAGCCAACTTCTCGATTGCGGGAAAATAAAGATCGGATGGATGGATCATTTGTAGGATAAAATGAAGAGCAGTACCAGCCCGCTGTCCGCAAGCCCCGGCTAAATGTCCATAGGCCAAGCAACGGGCAGAACAGAAGCACTTTGTGTTGATATTGTGGGGAACCCGAGCACAAAACAAGACTTGCGAGTGATCAAAATGCTGTGTCCTTCGGAAGGACCGCGATCTGCTGCAAGAAGATGTGGCCCATATTCCCGGTTCCACCCGGTGCCAGACGTTCAAAGAAGAGTTACAAAAAGCGGAGAGCCAGGAATGTAGCAGTGCAGGGTGCTTATTAGCGGGGGGGGGGGGGGAGGACATGAACCCAAGTGGGAGTAGTCACTGGTCACTCCCGACTATACTATCATCTAGGGAAGCAAGGGTATGCTTGACATACTATAGTTAATAGGTACATTATACCCAGTAGAAGAGACACAATAGTTCCTCAAGGATGCAGTGCAACTTCTCTTGATAGAATTATAATAAAGCGAGGTAAATGAGAACCAATTCCCAGGCGCAGACAGAAAAACTGCGACTGAATCGTTAGTTCATTTAGTATCACCGCGACTTGTAATGCATCGGCTCTAAAAAGGAAACTGCGTCCCAGAAAGTTTCCAGTGCACTGGTGGACGGCTGAAATTGCAAATCTACGCAGGAACTCCCTCAGACTTGGCCGGATTGCTTAACGTACAAGAGGCCAAGGCGAGGTGACCCTTAGATCCCCAGAATAGAAGAGAGGGGAAAACGAATACCGCCATGGAATCAACAGGCAGAAAGCATGCTCCAGACAGGAATTGATCAGCGACGGTAACAAGGAGCCATACAAACTTGGCAGCTTATACCCGACATCTCCAAAAACGTGGTACTCATCGAACACCTTGATCCACTGAACCAGTGAAAATAAAATAAATCTTTCAAGCCCTTTTTCTTGTCCACTTAATTCGAGCTTATACTGGAGAATGGGTACTGAGAAATGCCCACTCTTCACTGTAAAGAAACTAGGGGAAACGGTCTTGTTCATAACGGATAAAAAAGCACCAGAACCGGATGGTATTCCTAGTAAAGTGTCTGAACTTAAAAGCAGAACTTGCTACTCAGCAAATTTCAATGCATTTTTGACAGGTGGAGTTCTTCCCTCCCCCTGGAATGTTGCGAAGCATGAGCGAATAAGTGTGCGAAGGCAACTTTGGGGTGACGTCAGTGTGCTGTCCTCCGTATGTCGGACATAGAAAGGAAGCTGTTTGAGAAGCTCATCAAGCCTAAACTGACACACCAACAGAATATGGTTTTAGATCGGACCACTTAATGAGGCACACAGACGTGCTATTTGTGAGCTTAGACGTAAGGAATGCCTTCAATTCTACGAGGTGGTGCGACATGCTTGAGGCGCTGAAAATCGTACTCCAGGTTATCTATTGCGGATATTGATGGTCTATTTGAAGGATTCTGTCTTGCTCTACGAGACTCGGGAAGGTCAGTGCAAAATGAAGATCACATCGAGGGCGGCTCTGAAATCTATCCTTTACTCGGACCTTTAGAACGCCTTATACGATAGTCTTCTATGACTCAAGAAACCTCACGAATCGCAGGTGGATTTATACTTGGATGATGTTGCGGCACTGGTTACGGTACACACCGTTGAAGAAACTCAGCGCAAACTGGTAATGTTTAGGCGGCGAGTTAGTAGATCGATGGCTGCACAAAGATTTTCCCTAGCTTTGGAGAAAACCGTAGCCGTTGCTCCGACCAGGTTCCCGCAGTGCTCCCGGGGGTGAAAACCCTCAGAATCATTGTAGGCAGGAATATGAAGTTTTTCCTTAGCTAGTATGCGTCGTTTGCAAATGAAGGCTAGTGAGATGCTGTCTTCAAGGCTTTAATGAACAAAATTTGGGGTAAAAATCACCCAAAGTGACGTGCCCGCGACTCAATTCTTTTCCTACAACAAGAAGAAAATGGACCCAGTCAACGGTTTTTGGTCTCCGGGGTTATCGAGGAGAAAACAAATTGGGGATAATAAGGCTTTCGAGTTTGGGTGGGATTTCGAACAAAGCCCTCAAAGTGGCTGGTTAAATTAGGCTCGCATGATTTCATAAGCACATTTGAAGTCATGGGTGTTTTCCGTCCCAGTGGAGGAGGCAGAGGTCTTGCCACCGAAGCCGGAAAACAACTTGGCGTACCATCTTCATATCACTCTGACCGTCTTTTAGGCACTATGGATAAGATGCTGGAGAGGGTCAACACAAGAGGCTGTTTTCGTTCAACGAGTTAATGAACGGTCCTCCGGAACGGCATAAGTTTCGATGTACCCGCTCCACGGTCATTGCGAGAGGCGTTAGCCGTTGGTGACGTCTTCGCGGTGGTAATACTAGATGTAATGATGATAATGATTTTAATTTGGGCAACTGGGATTATGCGTAGTTTTCGCGTCCTAAAGTATGCCTGTCTCTTGATTGGTTTACAGAAGGCCAGGTGGTGCCAGTTGCGTAGCATTGTAAGGACGTGGAATTTTATGGAAGTAAAACGATGCCATAAAACCACGGTTACGAAACACATCGTGGGTAAAAATTATAAAACCGCCTAAAAGTTCTAGTCTAACACCGGCTGAAGCTGAATTAATTTTTATTGACGTCTTCGCGGAGATTAGATCAGGAGCGAATAATATCCAGGAACCGCTACGGTTACCCTGCTCCCAGGGCAGAGGCGAGGCAGTGTCTGTTGAATTGGCTCTGACATTGACGAAGCCGTGGTCGTCTAAGTTTTCCGAGCTTTGCGTGCATAGTTGGAGAAGTGGTCCAGTCCGTCATCAAGTAGTTGGCCAACTCAGGACTCCTCAATTCCTAAAGAAAAATTAACTTAAATAGCTTTGCTTGCTTGCTTGTTTGTTGTTTCTATTTGATCATTTCGGAATTGGTGTCAGAACCCCACTCCGTAGTTACACAAGCCTAGTCGCCTGAGAATATCAGATCCGAGAATAAAATCAACTGGCTATAAACAGCCTCTCCGCATATGAAGCTCCGGGCCCGTTAGTATAATGCCAGTCATGCTTCAGATGCAGCAAGAAGAGGTTGTTTCACAGCTTTTATGGATTTATTGGAGCTTCCTTTCATCTGTATCCTTGGCGCAGTGGACTTCACTTCAAGACGATCACTCATCTCAGATCTCAGGAGAGGTCACTCATCTCCATTTTCAGCCTTCCAAGATACGCAGGGAGCATTTAACGACATCAGTACCAAAGCCATGAAGAGAGCGTCAACAGGAATAGGATTGGGAATGTAGAGGATCCAAAGTCAAATTGGAGACCAAAAATAGAGCTGAAGCTTAAGAAGGTATGTATAGCTCTCTTACAATAACACTTCCGTGGGGAAGCGGGGTCTCTGACAAGAGTGGTTTTTTGGATATACGTAACCATGATCCGTAACAGCTCTGTACTATAACGTAACAGCTCTGTACTATTGCCCAGCAGATGCCCTAAGTGTACCCTTCTTGTGGCGCGTCCTGCGCAAGTCAAGACTCATGTCTACTTGCCTGTAGTCGTGTTGGGCGTGAAATGTATTGTCGTTAATTCAGCTACTAAGGGAAAAGCGTTTTGGATCTGGATACGGAGAGAACCAAGACTGCTCAGATTCGCGGCTTGTAATTCACGAACATAGACCCTGCAATTCCGTTGAGCGAAATTCAACTGGTTTGAAAAGAAACCCAAAGGTTGTCAGCTTTGGTTTACTATCTGGTGAAAAGCGGCGCCTACTACGATGTCTTAGGCGTAGGCGAACACGGCTAGGGGTGCATCCTGTTGACAGAATGGCAAACGTGTCACGTCTACCAGTGGTTCCTTGGTTGTTTTAAATGCCTGGTCTACATTTGGAGACCACACAACCTCCCGCGACTCTTTGGTATTAGGACTAGATACGAAGCCGTTAAGTAAAGCCTGGTGTTCAGCGACTTTTGTCAGGAAACGACGGTAGAAATTTACCATACCGAAGAAGATTCGAAGGTCTTTGACTGTTTCTGTCAGCGGAAAACTGACGATCGCCTCCTCCTTGTCTGAGTCGGGCTGTATACTGTTAGGGGTAATGGAATGGCCTAGAAATTTCACCTGAGATTGGAGGTACCTGCATTTTTCAACGTTAAGAATTAGGCCATTGTCGAGGAGACCGGATGTGCCAAATGCTCAGGCTCTGTAGAAAAGGTAGCCAGAATGTCTTCCAACTAAACGAAACAAAAGTCTAAGTTACGTAGTACAGAAGCATTGTGCAGACTAAAAGTCATCCATGCAAATTGCTGTCTTTGGAATATCTTTGGAAGCTAGGAAGCTTCGCGATAAGCCTTGGTGGGTGGTAAAGAACGCACCTTAGAGAAGATTGGGGAACCAGTAGTTTTGATGTGGTGCTGCTACTTAACTGGCTGATATTGGACATTCGGTAACAATGTTGCGATATGTCAGGAAGAGTGCGCGAATGCGTGGATCGGCAAACATGATTTGCCTGACTACCGAAGAGAGGGTGTGGGGTCTATCAGGAACCTATTCTGCATTTCCACTAGCAGCCCATAGGGATACAGGAATTGTACGCTTAGTATAGAGGCACGGATGACATTTTAACTGAAGTATCGCGAAAAAGTCCTTTGCAAACCAAGATACATTCTCTTGCAGCCGCAAGTTGTTAGGGGTGGTGAGTTTCCTGCCACTAATTTCAGCTGCTGAGCGAAAGCTTGTTGGGTCTGAGGATGGCGAGGACTGATAGGACTATCAGAGAGTCGCATACTGTAAGGTGCCATGTTGCTGGAATTCGTCGCTCAGTTAAATCAGTTTTTAAAGTTCACGAGCAAAGTGCATGGACTGGTACACTAACTGGCTTGATCTTCAAAATCTAGGATAGTACCAGCACACGCTTGAGTTCAACGCGCCGGTATCTGAATGCTTATTTATGGAGATGCACGTCTTGTGTATTCGCGACCGCTCTCTAGACCCGAAAGCATTAATCGCCACCGTCAGCGTGGTCACATTGGCCATAAGCACGACCTTTTGAGTCTCAGTTCTGCCAAACCATAAATTTTGTCCGTGGCCGCGGTCAAAACTTCCAGAAAACCGCCATCGGCACGTATTAGCACGGCCTGCATGCCCTCCGATCGGCCATAAATTTATCTATTTTTCGTGTCAGTTCCGCCAAGTGGGCGGTCTCGCTCGACATCGAGTACCCCGTGAATTTTGCTCGCCTTCGTGGCCAAAACTTCCTGAAAACCGCTGTCAGCACGCGCTAATACGACCTACATGCCCTCCGGTAGTCGCTGAATCCACAAGGACTTCAATAGCTCTGAGTCAGCCCTGTCTCCACCCAGCTACTTTGTCTCTCGGAAATACTCGGAATGTAGGAAGGTATTAACTACAGTGAAAAAATTGGGTTAATACAAATAAACCTCAATCATTGCAGGGTCGCACAGGATTTGCTTGTGCAGCCGAGTTATGAATTCGCGATGGAGATTGCTATTAGCAGTGAAACGTATAGAAACAGACGAGTGGTGTTCCCATCTACCTCGGTGCTGTTATAGATAGCTACTAGCAAGAGCGGATACTCTAGAATAATAACTATGATGGACCCAAGGTGTACATTGTCTCCGCGGGTGTCCCAAAGGGCTCTGTACTGGGTCCACTACTGTAGAACATCATATATAATGATGTTCTTAACTTTCCAGTTCCGAAGGAGGTGACGATAGTGGGTAACGACGACATAGCACTGGTTGTGATTGCGAAGCATTTCGAAGATGCTGAGTTGTACTCAAGCGAGGCAATCAGTGCTGTTAAGGCTTGGTTAGAGAGTGTTTGACTGGTATTCGCGGACAAAAAGACGAAAGCGGCTATCAACACTTAGCGCCGCAGGGGAAATTACGCCTGTATTAGAGTTGGGAATCGTATCATCACTTCCAAGCTGGCTATCAAATGCTTCGGGGTGATGATACTTTCAAAAAAGCATCCCCCACGAGTATGGTTCTTTCAAAGATGATACCGAACGTAAGTGAATCGCGGGATATTGGTAAGTGGCGAGTTGTATCTTGCTGTAGTCACTCCCTGTTTGGGGAAAAGTGCTGCATGTTTTATGCAATGCATATAGACTGAATGCGGTCTACTAAAGATCAGTCTTAAGGGTGTGTTCTGCCTTCAGGACCATCTCAGATGATGCAACGGTCGTCATCTCGGCAATGATGCCGGCTAACATCCTGGCAACCGAGATGATGCACATATATAACGTCAGGTCTATCGTTCCTCTATTCACCATCATCAACGGCGTAGCAACTGGTAGCCGGTCTAGGCCTGCCTTAATAAGGAACTCCAGACATCCCTGTTTTGCGCCGAGGTCCACCAATTCGATATCCCTAAAAGCTGTCTGGCGTCCTGACCTACGCCATCGCTCCATCTTAGGCAAGGTCTGCCTCGTCTTCTTTTGCTACCATAGATATTGCCCTTATAGACTTTCCGGGTGGGATCATCCTCATCCATACGGATTAAGTGACCCGCCCACCGTAACCTATTGAGCCGGATTTTATCCACAACCGGACGGTCATGGTATCGCTCATATATTTCGTCATTGTATAGGCTACGGAACCGTCCATGCTCATGTAGGGGGCCAAAAATTCTTCGGAGGATTCTTCTCTCGAACGCCGCCAAAATTTCGCAGTTTTTCTTGCTAAGAACCCAAGTTTCCGAGGAATACATGAGGACTGGCAAAATCATTGTCTTGTACAGTAAGAGCTTTGACCCTATGGTGAGACGTATCGAGCGGAACAGTCTTTCTAAGCTGAAATAAGCTCTGTTGGCGGCTAACTACCGTGCGCGGATTTCATCATAGTAGCTGTTATCGGTTGTGATTTTCGACCCTAGATAGGAGAAATTGTCAACGGTCTCAAAGTTGTATTCTCCTATCCTTATTCTTCTTCGTGTTTGACCAGTGCGGTTTGATGATGTTGGTTGATTCGTCTTCGGTGCTGACATTGTCACCATATCTTTTGTCTTGCTTTCATTGATGTGCAGCCCAAGATCTCGCGCCGCCTGCTCGATTTGGATGAAGACAGTTTGTTCGTCTCGGGTGGTTCTTCCCATGATGTGGATATCGTCAGCATAGGCCAGTAGTTGGGTGGACTTGAAGAGGATCGTACCTCTTGCATTTACCTCAGCATCACGGATCACTTTCTCGAGGGCCAGGTTAAAGAGGACGCATGATAGCGCATCCCCTTGTCGTAGACCGTTGTTGATGTTGAATGGTCTTGAGAGTGATCCTGGTGCTTTTATCTGGCCTCGCATATTGGTCAGGGTCAGCCTAGTCAGCCTTATTAATTTCGTCGGGATACCGAATTCTCTCATGGCCGTGTAAAGTTTTACCCTGGCTATGCTATCATAGGCGGCTTTAAAGTCGATGAACAGATGGTGCAGTTGTTGTCCATATTCCAACAGTTTTTCCATAGCTTGCCGCAGAGAGAAAATCTGATCTGTTGCTGATTTGCCTGGAGTGAAGCCTCTTTGGTATGGACCAATGATGTTCTGGGCGCATGGGGCTATCGGGCCTAGCAAGATAGAGGAGAATATCTTATCGATGGTACTCAGCAACGTGATACCTCTATAATTGCTGCACTGTATGATATCTCCTGTATGAGCCAAAGTTAACGAACCACTTGGTGTAATTGGTCGCCTCCACACCAATTCGGATTTTTAAGCCGATGAATTGCACCGACTGTTTCTCCTATACTTGGTCGTGGCAATATTTTTCCGTCGTCTTCAGCTGGCGGAACTCCCAACCCGCCGATATTCTCGTTGTTCAGTAGTTCGTGAAAGCACTCAACCCATCGCTCTAATATGCCCATTCTGTCGAACCACTTTGTCTTAGGAGGGTGAACATCGAGGTATGTAAGGCTTCATCTTGCTGACTTGTTGGTAAAACTTCCTTCTCCTTTTTATGTATGAGACAGATAATGCCTCTTTGCCAATCGTCAGGCATTGATTCGCTGTCCCATACCTTGAGCACAAGCTGATGAACCACTTGGTGTAACTGGTCGCCTCCATATTTAACTAATTCGGCTGTAATTCCATCGGCTACTGGCGACTTATGATTTTTAAGCCGATGAATTGCACGGACTGTTTCTCCTAAACTTGGTGGTGGCAGTATTTGTCCGTCGTCTTCAGTTGGCGGGACCTCCAACTCGCCGATGTTCTGGTTGTTCAGTAGCTCATCAAAGTACTCAACCCAACGCTTCAATATGCCCATTCTGTGGGAAATCAGATTTCCCTCTTTGTCTCGGCAGGATGAGCATCAAGGTGTATAAGGCTTCATCCTGCTGACTTGTTGGTAAAACTTCCGCGCCTGGTGCAGTTGCTCCCTATACTTTTCTAGTTCACAGACTTGTTGGTACTCCCAGGCTTCCTTTTTCCGTCGCTTCTCCGCTCGACGGAGTCCGTGATAAGTCTCTGCGCGTGCCCCCGTTCTTTGAGAATGCAACATTACTCGGTATGCGGCATTCTTCCGTTCTGTTGCTAGCTTACATTCATCGTCAAACCAGCCGTTCCGAGTCCTTTTGCCGCTGGGGCCAAGTATGTTTGTGGCCGTATCCATGATAACGTTCTTCAGGTGGTTGTGAAGATCATTTTTCGATGCTTCATCTCCAGGTCCTCTGTTGACTGCGGTTATTGCGGCATCCATTTCCCTCTTATAGGTGTCGCGGAGGACTGTGTTGTGGATGGGTTCAGCGTTCACTCTCACCTGATTGTCAGAGGGGATTCTAGGTGGTATGGTTATTCGAGCTCGGAGCACCATGCCAACGAGATAGTGATCCGAGTCTATATTGGCCCCCCCCCCCCTATATGTTCTGCCATTCATCAAGGCTGAGAGGTGGCGGCCTTCGATCAACACGTGGTCAATTTGGTTGAAAGTGGTCCCGTCTGGAGAGGCCCACGTATGTTTGTGAACCGCTTTCCGCGCAAACCAGGTACTTCCAACAACCATTTCGTGTGACCCTGCTAATTGAATAGTCCGCAGTCCGTTATCATTTGTTTTTTCGTGTAAGCTATGGGAGCCAACGTGTCGCCTGAATACGGGCTCCTTCCCTACTTGGCTGTTAAAATCCCCAAGTATGATTTTAATATCATGTCTGGGACAGGCTTCGAGGGTTCGTTCTACCGCCTCGCAGAAGGTATCCTTCTCCGACTCTGCAGTCTCCTCTGTAGGGGCGTGAACGTTAATGAGGCTTATATTTTTAAACTTGCCTCGCAAGCGCAGAGTGCATAGCCGTTCGCTTATGTTTTCAAAGCTGATAACAGCAGGTTTCATTTTTTGGCTGACTAAGAAACCTACTCCGAGCACATGGTTTACTGGATGACCGCTATAATATATGGTGTAGTGGATCTTCTCCAGGAAACCGGTTATATCAGCCCTATATTGGGACAGGGTATCGGCTAGCTGCTCATCAGCTTTATCTCTGTACAGGGAGCGCATGTTCCATGAGAAAATGCGCAAATCGTTAATCCGTTGCCGTTGCCGGGCTCGTCGTTGTGTAATCCGTCTAGTCCGAGGCTCCTTTCGTGGCTTCGTAACATCGGTTTTCCGTGTAGGGTTATCAGCCCTACCCAACCCCCAACCTGGAGGACCAGTTGGTACAGTTTGTCCCGTTTTTAGGCGCGGGAGAAGTGCTAACACTAAAAAAAAATTGTGCGGAGAATGGTAGCTTACCAGGACGATTTTGGTGCGGTCAATTCCATGATTGTTGTAATCCAGGGTGAACTGTGGAAAGTAGGAGAATTGAGGAAGGCGTGGTTAGGAATCCCGCAGGTAGACGGAAGGAGGCCTAGCTAAAATAAATTAACCCCGCCGTGAGATGTAATACTTCATAGTGTTTGCACGGGGCAGAGGGGGGAGTCGGGGGTGGCTTTAGTGGGTAAAAATCTGACACTCCGGCGTGCCCACGCCAGGGTCTTTTGAAGATTTCCACCTCCTTAAAAAAAGAGCTGCCAGATCTTGTATTTAATGGCAGCATCGTCCAGGCCGGTGGGCACTACAAAGACGCGCTTAAGTTGTCTTGTTCATAGTTCTCAGTCATAGAAACATCATGCTCTTGCCAGTGGGGGGGGGGGCAATCTGCATTCCACTATTGACTGTGAAGGGTGAAATTAACTAGTATTACCTGAAAGCCGCTGGTTTTAGTTGAGGAAAATCCGCCCCTCGCAAAGCTAACCCCGATCACCAGAGCTATTGAGGCAGACTCGCTTAAAGACGTACAGAATTACGCCGGTTTGCTAGGAGCCTCTGGCCTGTAGGGAATCATTTCGTCAGTCTCTAAATATCGTAAGTATTGTCAGGGTTGCGGAAGGGAGAGAGAGATTTCTGTTATTGCCCAATTCTAGCAAGAACTACATCATCAGCATCAGGTAATAAGTACCATATTTTGCTGTGGATGAAAAAGGAACCATGGAATATTGGACAATCGTAACTAATTATCCCACCCTACAAGTCCGACTTCAGGGTTATAGTTACCCTGCTACGTTTCATGTCGGATTGATTGCTCACTAAGCCGAGTTTTTTTTTTAATTTATTGGTCCTTGGGATTAAGTTCCGCATAAGATAAGTGTTTGGCTTTTATTTTCCAATCCACAACAATAGCCATCTACCCTATTATCTGCGCAAATTTAACTACAACAAGAGGCAACCAAAAATTACAGTCACCCAAGGTGTCATCAATAAGTTTATTATCCCAAGTTCGTCGCTTCATCAATACCAATCACCCGCTGCGAATTTATGAACCGCAAATATGAATTATTCCTTTCCATATCTTTACCGCATACACATGTTACCCCTTCCTGAACAAGTGACGAAAAATTGCGTAGCTCAGACTCTCATTTGTGTTCCAGAAGAACGGACAATAGCTGGCCTAAACATGTCTCTATTCTCTTTTCGCGTATATCAGTAAGTTCCTTGCTAGCATCAACCACCATTACTTCAGGCCACATATCCTGATTCGATGTCTAATGCAATTTTCAATTTTTATGGCTTGTTGCAATTTTCCCGGTCCCAACGGGCGGCTCCTCCGCGCACATAGCTCCACGGGTTCTAGCCGGGAAAAACCCCAGCACGTCTTCCAACTACGCCGCTCCACGGCACAGGATATAATCCGCACGACAGATTAAGGATAATAACTTTACAGTTCGGTTGAGTTGCTTCAATCGCGTAATTTGTCGGTGACACCCTGTAATCGAGAAGATGTTCACGTTGATGTCGGGAGGATGCTGTAGAGGAAATTTCACGCGTGAATACAATGTGCGCCTTTTTGAAGGAATAAGGATTTGTATTGCGGTGTAATGTGCGGTTGTTAGGCGAGCCGTTAAAAAGGGTAGTTTTGTCATCACAGCAGGTGATGGGCGATGACGACATTTTTCTCCCTTTAATTATGTCCTCGATTTTTTTGCCAGGATGGGTACGGTTTGAGTGGATAGGGACATGTCCTGGTTGGATTTTAGTATTCTATCGGCATTTTTTGTTAACGAGCCTTGTGGAAGGTGGAAGCACCTCATATGTCATTGAAGGCGTTACCATGCTAAACGTTGAGTGTTCAAAGATTGAAATTTTTTGAATGTGTACTCCGGATCGAGGGCACCTGGGGTCTTCCATAAACAAGCAAGGTTAGAAAGCATTTCTTATGAAGAGCGCTCCCAAAAGACCTTTCACTCTGCTCTCTTTTCCGCACAAAACCAACGCAAAACACCTCTGACACCATTCATTCTTAAATATTCCTCAACATCTCTTGGAATGAGTTCATTCATTTTCAAGAAGTAAAACTGCTGCTACCAGGCTACACCCTAATCTCGTCCCATCTTAACAGTGGACATAACTCAACCTTAAACGTCGTTCGGCCTTGTCTTCTTTTGCAAGCATTTCCCGAAACCGAGCGAGCTCCTTTTTCTGCTTCATTGACGTTTTAGGCACATCCACACTTGGTGGCGGCTTGGCCGGCGGCATTGGACTTGTCGTCTTTGATGGTGGCACTGATATGCCACGAACTGGTCTAATTTGCATAATTTCTGTAATTGCTTAAAAGCGGTACGTGGGCAGATTGGTATCTTCTGCTACAACACCAGAACGCATGACGTGATTCTGATGCGCACTTAAGCGACAGCAGGAACAGCTCCAAGCGCAAAAGTACATACTCACCTGTATGTCACCAAATGCTCTGGACGCGCTCATATTTCCAATTGTTATTGCCAGCCATGGTCGCAATTCATGTACGGACGAACTAGGTCCCATATGTGTGCCCTGTGGTAACCGCAATAGATCTAACTTTTCGCCCCTTTGGCTTTCATTCAATTCAGTCCAGATACTCGTCAGTCCAGTGTACTCCGGGGTCTGAACATCTTCTGGAGGTTGACGGCTCGTCGTAGGAAGGTGAAACATGGTCTGTTTTAGATGCGTGACAATTTCTACGAATTTCGGAGTGGATCTGGTGGGAACTTCGAGTGGGTGGGTAGGTGTCGCCATTAAGACAAAAGTGTAGAGTTTGTTTCTTGAGAATTTTGTGGCAAATGATTGTTATTTATTGCTCTGGAGAAAGCAAAGAAATGATATCTGGTAGCTAAATTGAATTCGTAATTTTCCGAGGTACTTGGACTATTTAGGGATGATCAAATAAACTATGAAATTCAGGTCGGTAGACATTGAATTTATTTGCGTTTGATGGTCTTATTTCTGTCGTGACCAGGAACTAGTGAGGGCTGTCTCTCAATCAAGCTGGTGCAACTGTCATGGAGTGGTTCTAAAATGAGTTGTTAGTTGGGATTGACAGTGAAAGTTTAGGAACATTGGAAATACCGTTTGTTTCTTTTGCACTGAGACGAAGGTTCTAACGATGTGTCTCCATTATGGCGATCTTTGGATTTCAGAAACAACTGTGGACGGTGGTTAGGGTCATCTTGAAATCTCTGCACAGTTGTTGGTTCCACTCAGTCGTGAGAGCTGGGATCTCAATGAGTCGAAGATTTTGCAAGATTCCGAAGAAAGATATCAGTCCTGAGTGCTTACTGTTGTCTCCTCTTCCTCTTGCCGTGCTTTTATACCCTGTAAAGCTAAGTGCGTGAATCAGGTGTCGTGTTATTTCTGGTGACTACCGCAACGCGCACTCGCTTGCCTGGGAGCTGGTTTCTGACAGGCTTCTGACTGACTCCAAGATTCCGATCCAGGTTAAGGATCATCACAATTCTACAATGCTATATACCACTTTCGACATAGTGGAGAACGGTGCTTTCTACCAGCGATTACACACACTTATGATGATAAAAGTTGACATTGTGACCATGATGGGTGATCTGAATGCCAAGGTGGGATCTGACAACACTTTGTTCGAATATTTGAAAGGGTAGCACTGTCTTGGCGGCCATAACGATAACGATGGAAGATTTGAGGATTTCTGCAACTTTCACCGCCTCGTCATTGGTGGGTGGTGCTTTAGCACAGAGCCTGGCATAAGGTCAGTTGGGTTTAGATTGACCGACGCCATACGAACGACCAGATTGAGCACTTCGCGATCAGTAGTAGGTTGGAGGAGTTTTCTCCTGGATGCGCTGACATTGACCTCGAAAGTGATCACCATCTGATGGCCGCTTATGTGTTGCATCCGGCACTTTTCGTAGAGTTGGAGAGCGACCCCTTAAGTTCAACATTGACCGCTTGTATGATCCAATTGTCGCTCAGTAATGGAAGAGCTATACCGAATGGCGGATATACTGAATAGTCCACCTGAGAATGTCGACACGCCTTGGGTCGCTATCAAAGATGCCATTTTCTTGGGTGCTGCACAAGCCTTTGACCACGTCTGGGAGGAGGCGTCACAAGACCTGGCGACAGCCGGTATCCGGTTTGGGCCTGCTATAATAAGGAACTCCAGGCATCCCGATTTTGCACCGAGGTCCACCAAGTCGATATCCCTAAAATCTGCCTGGGGTCCTGGCCTACGCTATCGCTCTATCTCAGGCAGGATCTGCCTCGTTTTCTTTTTCTACCATAGATATTGCCCTTATAGACTTTTCGGGCTGGATCATCCTCACCCATACGGATTAAGTGAGCCGCCCACCGTAACCTGTTGAGCCGGATTTTATCCGCAACCTGACGATTATGGTATCGCTCATAGATTTCGTCGTTATGAAGGCTACGGAATCCATCCTCATGTAGGTGGCCAAACATTCTTCGAAGGATTCTTCTCTCGAGCACGGGCAAAAGTTCCCAGTGTTTTTCGCTAAAAACTCAAGTCGCCGAGGAATTCATGAGGACTGGCAAGATCATAGTCTTGCATAGTGAAAGCTTTGACCCTATGGTGAGACGTCTCGAGCGGAACGTCCTTTCGTTAAGGAAGAACTCCCAGCGATCACCACGTGGAGGTGGAGATAGGGTTTGCTGGTAGAGCTGTTGGTTTTGGTTCAGCAGGCGTTTCCCTCTTGACCCCGGCAGCTAGAAATCTCTTTAAGGTTCCTAAAGAATGGTTTACCTAGTTCCCGTAGCCTGACTCTAGCTAGAGCTTAGCAGTCGTAGAGGAAATGTATGAAGGTTTCCTCTCTTTTTGCCACTTCGGCAATGCAAATCGTAGGGTATGCCGAGCCTGGTGGCATTGTCCTCTATGGGCCAGTGCCCCGTGCAGACTGCCGTAATCTTGTATGCATTTACGCACGTTTGACAAGGCAGCTCTTGTGATCGGGTTTTGTAATAAGTGGTCGAAATCCTCCTTGAATTGGTACAGGCGGCGAGCCTTCGCCATCTGAAGTTCGCGGCTGCTAGGTGGTGAGTCCATTCCACCTTTGACAGTCACCAGCGAGATACCGGCTGTACCCGCCAAAGGACCGCAAAGGAGAGCATTATGGTCGTCTTTGACCCAAGGCTCCTGTAATAGTGCGAAGTCAATGCAATTCCTTTAGGAGGAAGACAAGCAGATTAGCCGAGGCACACTTCGATTGCTGCAGATTTATCTGCGTTACCCTCAGCATGATTTTTTTGCGTAGTGGCTTCTTCAATCCCCGTCGGACCGTCATGTGTTCGCCTTTGGCGTCCAGGGGATGTTCAATCATCTCTCACAGCCTGCCCCCAAAACCGGTCCACACATCCGGCGCTAGTTTGCTGCTAGCGGAATTACCATTCGCCAGCAGTACACGTAAGTGGCTCCTTGCTATGTCGTTGAAGCTTTCGCAGTTTATAACCCGTCGGCTGGTCCTTTTTCCTAGAGTTTGCTTAGCGTTCGAGCTCTTGCCAACTCTGCTCCGCTTGTGTTTTTATTGGACTTCGTCTTAAGATCGATTACATTTGAGATCGCTGGGTTTCGTCTTCTGCTCTTTTGCCAGGCGTTTGTTGTTTCATTCCTCAACAATCGCCTGGTATTTAGCGAGATCCTTTTAGTCCGTCCGTCCTCCTTATTCTTAGCAATCTTGCTGGCAATATGCATGCCTTTCTGGTACTGACTTTTGAACAGGATACCAGTAGACCTTCGTTTCTTAGCCGGTTTTCAGTGAACGATACTCTTGTCCATCTTTACTTTTGAGGGACCCCCCAACATCGACGGTTTCGTGTTAGGAGTTTTATGTCTGGTATTCGCTATACCGCAGCTTGACGGTAGTGGATTTCAGGCTGGAAACCATTAGTCCGCCGGCCGCCTCACTCCAGGAAGCACATGTGGTTGTTTTCAGCACAGTGGTGCTACGGCTGGCACTGATTGTACTGCTCTCTACAGCTATTGCCTCCTGGGAGGATATCAGCTCCAATGATTTGCCTGGAATTTTCTTCTATAGTCAGTTTATTTGCTTTTTTGATATAGAGCCCATGTCTTGATTCCACGAATAGTCCGTTCGAAGAAGGTTTCGAGCGGCCACCGCGAGGAGGTTTTGTGAGGACTTGCCGAATTATGCACCTTTAATCTGAAGCATAATCCGACCAGACCAACAATGTGGGAAAAACTGTGAAAAGAAGTTGAGGTCATTCTGAAACATTTGCAGAGTTGCTGCTTCCACTTAGTCGTAAATGCTCGGATTCCAAAGAGTCGAAGCAGGATGTTCGTCTTAAGTGCTTATTGCTGTCGCGAAGATATTAACTAAAACCTCCCTGCAATAAATTAAGGAACGCTCGGAAGGCTGATTGCCAGAGAACGGGTGGGTTTCCACTCTGGGTCCTCCTGTACCAGTCACATCAAATCAATTCGAATATCCGGGAAAGAAATTTGACAGGAATTTAACAGTCTGCGCCTTCTGAAACTTTATTGCTACCGGAATATCAACAACGCGTGGGATAAGGACTGACCAAACGGCTACGACCTTTGGCAATCGAAATCAGACTATGACTGGTTTATGCATGGTGCGAATGCTTCTGGGCGACAACGGTTGCGAATGGTACCCGAATGCTACTTTCTCAAACTCCAGCGGAAATTCGAACCATATAAGCTAAACATTCTAGACCTAAGCACAGTAACATGGTGTGACTTTGGAGAGTGCTTAAAGTGCTCGAATCTGGTGTCGGGTTGTTCCCGAGAGCTACCGTAAGGCGCGCTGCTCTCTTGTCCGAAGAACTGGCTCTAACTTCTGACAGCAAGATTCCACTCCAAGTTAAGGATCATCACAATTCTTCAGTGTTATGCACCAATGAAGACTTTCGACATAGTGGAGAACGATGCTAACTATCGGCAATTACACGCAGTTTAGGTGATGCTTCAGGATTTCTACAACTTCCACCGCCTCAATCGAGCACAGAGCCTGGCATAACGTCAGTTGAGTTTAAATTGACCGGCACCATACGAGCGCTTCGCCATCAGCAGTAGATTTAGGAATTGTCTCCTGGATGCATGTAATTTTAGAGGCGCTGACATCGACCTCGAAGGGGATCGCTTGCTGATGGTCGCTTACATTTGCTTGCATGTTTCATCCGCCTCTTTTCGCAGCGTTGGAGAGTCATGGCCTCCTTGATTCAACATCGATCGCTTATATGATCCAGCTATCGCTTGACAGTGATCGATGAACTTTAGGTTGAGAATGCTCGTTGGTTTCGACTCTGTAGTGACTTCCGGTTTGCTTCCAGCGCAAGGTTGCAACCATCAGTAGACCAAGTTTGCTTTGCGCCTATTGAACAGTGCGTCCGGCAATAAGTGCCACAACATCATCTGCATAACTCTTCTGACATGTCCCGTCTTAGTAGGTTGTCGTAAGGAGCCTTCTATAGGTCCAGTCCTAGGATGGATTCCTGAGCTTTCTCTTGTTTTCCAGCGTGCCATGGAACAGGGAGCGGTCTCCCACATAATCCCTCAATATCCGCAAAAGGTAATTCGCCCCGTGGAATAAATGTTCTAATGTATTTAGCACATCTATCCATCTTATGGAATTGAAGGCATTTCTGAGATAAAGCGTTATCAGAAGCGTTATCCGTCGAAATCGGCGGCTGTGTGCCTCGGCTCGGCAGTGCTCTTCATAGGAGCATCTAAGTATGCAGAGTTTCCGCACTAAGTATGCAGACTTTCCGCAGAGTTCCGATTTCCGAGTGACAAGTTTATTGCAAAGTCCGCGCGGGTCCCCATATACGTTGGCTAGTTTCTGCCACGGGCTTTGATTTTATTTACCTTGCTGCGACGTCTCCTTCTAGCTGATCTGTGCTCTACCATTGTGGCGCATGCATCCTCTTGGGCGTGTAAACATTGTACCAAACGGCGGAGCGTATGACATACTTTCCGCAGATCGACAATTTCCGAATTCATTAGGAAGAAAGCTTGTCAAGGCTGGAACCCCTTCGGAATAAAGAAGCTTCACAGGATAGGTTCATAGCTGATTTTACGGCAGTGTTTGACCAGTCCTCGAAGTGCCCTCCAGCGCATATCTGCCTGTTCCAAAGGGTTCGGCAAATCTCCTGATATTCCCCCTTGCGGCGTTTCACGTGCAGAGGTAGCATCGGGCTGGCGCACGCCGACAAATAACGTTGACCACAATTTATTGGTGGTCACTTGCCGAGAAGTCCTCCAAAACTCACCACCATTACCGTAGCGGCGCCAGTGATTTTGACGTAAAGGTTACATAAGGGATGCTTCTTTTACGGTCTGGGTGCCAGAACGTTGGCGGGGATCCGTTGTTTAAAAGTACGAGCCCGGTTCTTTCGCTCTCTCTCTCAATAACAAGACCTTTTTCCCTTTGGGGTATAGGGCTTTTGTTGAAGTCATCCTATACCAGGATTCGTTAATCTGTGCCCAAACGGCGGCCTAAAAACATCGAGTTTGGGTCGAAAGTCCGGCATACGTCAGCCAAGAGCCAAAAAATTTGTTTCTAAACACCGAATCCAAACAAATCCCTTAACTTAGGCAGGAACCCTAAGTCAAATGCTGTCTTGAAATTAGTCGCAGCAGTACCCGATAGATCGAGATGCTACGGAGTTGGGTCCTTGTTCCGGTATTGCTTTGCTGATTAGCTTTTACCTCCGCAGAGAACTGCGTTAGCAATTCCCTAGCGATGCACTCCGAAATATATTAGTTTGTAAGATAGAGATCATGTTAGTCACGTCCTAGCGCTTTTCAGTACCACCTTAAAGACTGAACCCCGCTTCGGGCCCGCAGTGTGTGCAACACTCTCACCAGATGCCCAACGATCCCCCAGAGAACGAATTTCTTTTATTCATCGCAAGTCTTCGGTTAGTGACAGTGCCGTGTCGGTCCCTGGTAAGTTGCAGATGTGTGTCCATAGTTGGAGCGTCTGTAACCTTTGGAGGCGCAGCTAGGTGGTCAGAACTACTTATTCGGGCACTTTGGGGACGTTACTCCTCATATGGTGAGTGACTCATTAAAGTTCTCAGATGACCACTGAGGGGCAGTCTTGATGTTAATAGAAAGGAAGAGGCTTTGGAGAGATGCAAGTTAATTTGACCAACCTTTATATTTGTAGGAAAAGGTGAAGTCTAACGTATGCTGAAAAATCCTCGCTAACTGAAGAATTTGTTGCGTCTAGTATGGTTTTTGCCGCGGTTGCCAGCTTCTCCCCACCTTCTGGCGAAAGCTTCGCCTCTTTACCGAGTGCTCCAGCGATGCTCATTTCCTCACTTCCAGGAGGCTTCACCTTCTTTCGCTGTCGTTGGCTGGGAGTCTTATCAGGTTCGCGTTATCCGGGCTGCACGTATCCGTTTTCACATGACGGCATTAGACCAATTACGTCCTCATTACCAACTTCCCTTTCTTCAATTTTCTCTGGTAAATGTGGAAAAAATTTCCCTCTCCTTGTTGACTGAGGTTTTTTTCTGGCCACCCTTTATTCCGCTGCTTTTTGAAGAATTAAACAGCAGTGACCGGCTACAATCGAGCTTCCAGTTCCTCTGATTATGAGAGTTGTTGTCCACTTTTTTTCTGACTGATCGCGTAGTAGACACTGAGTGAAAAGTATGTCTTCGGCAAATTTCTGAATGGGAGAATATGTGTCTGGTCTGGCCTTCAAAATCCGTGCCCCGGCCGCGACTTGTTGCTCAAAGTCAAGGGTGGATTCGAAGTCTGTGATCCTTACCATATGCGGAGTTAAAATCCGTATTTTCCAAATTTATGTCCTTCGGATACTCTTAGAATAGTAGTGGACTACTACAGGCTACTTCACTACGACGAGGCGGTGTTCGCGGTGAGTGTTGCACAGTGTCAACAACCATTTACTTATTCTTTGAATGCTGATCCTCCTCTTCTTCAGCCTTTGTCAGCTACATGCTATGTAAATAACATAGCACTGCATGCATATATATACGTACAATTGCTCTCAGTTTATGGGACTGTTCGAGTTTGATGTGCAAATTTAAAAGATCTTACAACGGTTGATGTATCTTTATTGATACTCTCATTTTAATGAAACTGTCGATTGTCCCCTGATCAATGACCCATGCAGCTAGAATTCTCGTCAACACCACGCAATTTAAGTAGGCGATTTCGTGGACAATTTCCCTGAAAAGACATTAACACCATTGTGTGTTTTGTAACCGAACCCAACATTAACCAGCCTCGAAAGTATCTTTTTTGTTCCGTAACTGTTCTAGTCACCGATAATAGGGGGAGACCATGGAGGGAACAAAAAATTGATCACATCCGTTTTTCACGGCTCTTTTCCTCTGTTTTAACTATCCCCTAAAATGGTAAAATTATGCAAAATGAGATATCGACAATGACTATCCATCGCTTTTTTTTGAGTCCTCAAGCGGTCAAACACGGTCGACCATATGGAACCGATCAATTAAGTCGATAGACCGTGGCGGGGTGATCTTTCAGAAGTTTTTATTTGATGTTTGTTATTGCTGAAGTCACTCGTTTTCGCTTGGAGTTCAAGTGTAGGAATTCAGTAATATCTTGGAATAATGACGAACACGAGGGCTGATAATGGAGGTGATAAATTACGATCAGTCACAGTTGAATAGGCAGCTCTGCACATTTTGATGTGAATATCTATTAATAAATCGAAAAATTCACAACTATTCGAAGAGCAAATGTTTTAGTGCTCTGCCAGTTGGGGCTTAAGAGAACATTTGTAGGCTAGCAGCCTACAAATTTTGAAACTTTGCTGCTTCCGCAACGACAACAATGCCTCGGATAGGAACTAACCTCACGGCTACGACCTATCGAAAACAGACTATGACTGGTATCTGGAATGGGCGCTCTAATGGTAGCGAGGATCCCAAGATTCTTGCTTACTCCAACTCGAGCGGGAATTCCAAAGATGTAACCTAAACACTTCTTCATGCCGCATTGTCCACAAGACGTAGAGGAATTCAGTGGCATCTTTCCTCAAATATCTAGACCTAGACGCTAATGATATCCGTTGGCCAAATGGCTCTGGACTTAGAGAGTTGGACTCCATGCGATCCGATGGCCGAAATGGCGGTGGATAGATCATGCATCAAGGGGGCAATTATCGCCCCTCCTTAATGAACGACCTATCCACCGCCATTTCGGCCTTCGGATCGCATGGAGTACGGGTGACATTGCGGGTTACGCTATGCAGTGGAATCTACTATCGCAAGAAGATCGACGAATCGGTCGCACCGAGAGCACTTGGCGGTTAGGAGCAGAGGGTGGGTGGGGTCGTCTCGGGAAGCCCGGGGGAGTTGAAGAACATTTTCGATAACGATAGCGCATAGGTGTGTTTGACGCGCTATACTCCACCAAGGGTGTATACATACATGGGAGGGGCAACTTAGGCATATATTCTTCGGTGGGACATCATGAATACTATGCCTCCAGCCAACAGCTCGTGGTCCTCGTTATCGCCCAACTCATATTGAGAATAGTATAGAAGTGAGGATTCTCGATGAGTTTCCAGAAAACCGAAGGGGTAGTTTTGACTATGTTAGTTGGTGAGAACCCCCGAGAGAATTACAAATCAGATGATAGATGGATGTTAGGCCAACGTCGAGGCGTTGCATTGATTCTACGGTTTTAAAGCGTGGAGTGGAGCCCTCAGTAAGATGATGTGCCTCTAAGCACCTAATGCAAATGCAATCATGAGAAGCTAGACGAGAGGCATTTGCCTATCGCTTTGGTTAAAAAGGGATATGGTTGGTGATAACAGGACTTATTTCACTCATGTTGCAAGTCGGAAAAGGGGGGTCCATATATCTAGGAAAAGGTGAAGAAGACAAAGAAGTGGTCACTTATGAGAAGAAGGTTTATACAAGTAGCATATGGCGGAAAAGGTACGAGAGCTAGGGCAGGAGAACCACATTACTTATCAAGGATAGCAGGATTAATTATTATGATGAGTGAGAATAGGTATTTTTCGCCTTAATTTTACAAAATCGGAAAACTATGATCGCCTTCAAAGCGGAGCGCTTTCTCTTGAAGGTTTTGTTGCAAACAAAGTCTTATTAAAATCGGTTTACTGGCTGCCTCTCGATCTGCCTGCCTGTCTGTCTTTCCTTGTAAGGAGGTAAAAATCTTCAAAAGACTCTAGCCTGGACGCACCAGAGTCTGGGATTTTTATCCACTAAAACCATCCCCGACTCCTCTCTGCTCCATGGAACCACCATAAGTTATTACATCACGGGGCGGAGTTAACTTACTTTAGCTACTTTTTCCATCTTCTATACGCGAAATTCATTATCCCGCTTTCCTCACCTTTTCCGCTTTTTGTAGTTTGATCTGGGTTGATGCGTTCATGGAGTTGATCGCATTCTGATCCTCCAGCGATGTTAGCATTCGCCTCACCACATTTTCCGGTATCAGTTCTTCGCCTAAAGTCTTCTCTAGGTTTCTCCCCTCATCCTTGAATCTCGGACAGTGGAAGAATATGTGCTCTGAGTATTCGGGGGCTCAATCGCAGTTTGGAAATTTGGGCGAATTATTCAATTTGAACCTGCTGAGGTACTGGCGATATCCCCCATGCCCCCGCAGACCACGTACCCAGAGTAGTTCCACCGTATTGAATCTAGAGATAGAGTTCAAACGATTTCTGCATTCCTGAACGATTTTCGAGGTGATCAAAGGACTACTCAACGTCCTCAACGCAGCGTGACTATCACTACAGATTGCGATGCGCCTGCCCTTCAAGCGCTCGTCAATCACTCACTTTGCCACCCTTAGGATCGCATAAACTTCGGCTTGAAAAATCGTTGCATATTACCTGACGGGAAAGCCCACTTCTCGTTTTTATTCGAGAGGTAGACACCAGCTCCAGAACCCTTTTCTTTTTTTGAGCCATCGGTGTAGAAGACTTCCGTATATCCCGCAACATCCTCTGGGACTCCCCAGTTCTTTCTACGCTTCAGGATAGCTTCATATCTTCTAGAAAACAGATGTATGGGGACACGAGAATTGGAAGGAATTGTAAAAACTGGATTCAGTACTCCTTGTAACTCTACCAATGCTCTGTCCCTCTTCTGCTGTTAGATAGCGATCGACACCTACCTCAGCGGAAATGTTTCTTAGAGGTTGCTCTAAGTGCTCCATACCCTCCTTTAGCATTGCTGCATAGGTGCCATCCATTCCAGGTGCTTTGAAATGTTCAAAGGACAGTATGGCAGCCCTCACCTTTTCTTAGGTAACAACCGCTTTCGCAGTGTTCCAGTTCCCCTCGCAGCACTTGCGTGTTGAGGGGGTTGCAAGAACCGTTAACTTTCCCCCCTGCCGCTTCTCTCATCCTTTCTCCTGAGTGGTGTACTTCTAGGAGGGTCTGTACTGATTCCAGTCTGGAACTCGCGAAAGTACCGTACCGGTAATCTGACAGTGAGACCTCGTTTACCGCGACCCAGCCCCCCCCCCCCACTTTTGAGGTATAATTGTTAGGTCAATTACGTCGCTTCTTTTCGGTCCCACAAATGTAGGGCGCACGCTACGTTTGCAGTTATGAGACCAGCTAAAGTGATGAAATCAAATAGCTTCTCTCTCTTGGATTGCATTTGCTACTGCTCCAACAAATATGTTGAGTTTCCGCATCGCAACATATTAAGAGTTCGAGACCACTTGATTCTGCATATGATACCAGATCCCTAAGTTCTTACGTCGGTGGAGGATACAAAGAATCATAGGGTAAATAAGCGAAAGCAACTATGATGTTTTTCTTTTCGTCATTTATCTGATATTGTACGATGACCGTAACCAAGTCCTGGGAACAGAACTGTCTCAACATGGTTGCCTCTAACCGTCTTGACATCAGGACACAAGCTCTCGGTATTATGGATCTTTCATCGTAGAAACTCCTAGCCCCATTTACTGATCCAATGCCATAGATTCTGTTAAATCGAAACCACGGCTCTTGCACCAGAAAAATGTCGGCGAGATCCTGGAGCTTTGTCAACCTCGCTGCCAGCATATAGGAGGAGGTTTTGGCATGCTGCAGGTTGATTTGACCAATCTTTATGTTTTTCGACATAAACTTAGTCTAATGTGTTATGGAAAACAGTGAGAGGGGTATGCCACAGTCCTGGTCTGACGGCGTTTCCCCCACACCGTACCGCCAGAGACTCGATCTCCTCGTGTTTGATTTCTCTGAGAAAAGCCGCACTTGGAGGTACCGTATTTCCTATGTCCTCATCCCTGAAAAAACTCATCCCGCACATCATTCGTCTGTTTTTCACTTAGCACTTTGACTAGTTTGCGGTGTCCAGTTTGCATAGATTCGATCACTCGAACTGGCATCAAGTCAGTTCCGTTCATGTCCCTGGCTTCCCTTTTATCCGCTTGTTCCTTGGAAGGTGCAGGAGAAGTTACTAGCAGATAGGATTCACTCTGTAGTCCCTTCACCAGTACAAACCCCATACGGGAGTTTCACCACTAAATGCACTATCCTCCGCACGCAGCTTCATTGTGGGAGAGCGCACCGAAGATGCTCCTATTTACTCTATATTGTATGAGTCGAAGACCATCACCATTCTTCGCTCTCAAAATGGAGATGATGCTTTACAGTTTCCTGATATGACTGAATTTCAGTCTATCTAGGAAAAAGTGGAACACCAGATGGTGACTTCCCCTGAGCACATTCAGACTTTTTTGGTCCAGTTCGAATACCAAGTTGAAATCCTCCACGTTTGCAGATTTACCCTTCCTGGCATTCATGAACTTTACCCTCCAGTGTCCAAAGTCCATGCCTGGGTTCTGTTCACCCAGTGTGCGCCTTCCTTCGAGGGCTCGGTAACCAACATCTGACATGTTTTGTCCTGCGTAGCTCAGTGTTCACAATAGTGAATTTGGGCCGACCGCCGGAACTCAAAGTCGGGATTGCCTGCTGCAACCACTTTAAGGCAGCCTCGTCAATGCACTCCAAATGGAGAAGCCCATCGCGAAAACCTTGATTGTTAAATCTTGGCTTTGTTCCAGGCCAGGCAGGAATTTTTTCCACAAGCATTCCCGGATGATGATAATGGTGACATTTTGCCATCCTAGAATGAAACTCCCACGGCAGCAACCTAAATAGAGGCTGCAGCTTGCGCATACGTCCTCTTCTTTCCGCCTTCGTGTCCCTATTCCTATGGGAGGGACCAGCTTCATTGAGATCTCTCTCGCTGATTTGATCACCTCCCGGCACACCGGTCCTAATCTCCGCGGGACGCGTGGATGTAAGTCCTGGTGCGGAACACAATAAAGCGTTGGCCACAATAGATGTGTTGGTCTTATGCTTCTTGCGCGCATTGCCGCTGAAGAGTCTGGTGCGTCCAGTGTGGATCTCACCGGGGTTTTCAGATTATCCCCACCTTCGCCGGAGATTCCGCTTCCTTGCGTCCTGGATCTTAAATGATTGCTCATGGTCGCGGGTGGATTCGGAGTCTGTCACTTCTTACCACTTGGAAAGTTTAAATCCTTCGTTTCCATATTCATGTTTTGGACACTTTTAGTGTAGTAGTACACTACTACAGGTTCCCCCACTACGACAAGGTAGTGTCCGATGGAGAGGAGGATATGCTAACTTCGGAAGGAAATTGAAGTGCGATAAACGTAACTGGAAAAGCTGCAGGAAGTAATACTTCATGGTGGTCCCGCGGGGATATGGGCTTAGAAGTGGGGGTGGTTTTAATCAGTGAGAATCCAACACGCTGCTGCAAAAATAAATATAACCTATCACACCTGAGGTGCCGAGCTTCCAGTTTTCAACTTGTCTTTTAGTAGAAGGTGGGAGCATCACCAGCTCTCTCTCGATGGGGGTCAAGTTTGTTAATTAACAATCGCCTGGTAGCTAGTCTTGCCCCTTTAGTTCCGCTCGCCGGCATTACCGGACTCCTTATTCATTTCACTCTTGCTCAGAATCTTGGTGATCTTTTGGTAGGGATCACTGAGATGCAATCCAAATTATCAGGAAGATTGGAATATCTTTCAATTAAAGACATAAAAATCTAGTATGAGGAAACCGAGAGACGGCGTCTTGGAATTATTCGCATGGAGATTTCCTAAATTGGGCATACCTACTTAGGAGTACTCTATGGTGCTGGATTCGAGATACATGACATACCCCAGCAAAGTATTTAGCAGGCTTTGGGTTCCTCATTAAATTCCATATTAGCCTAACGTTCCCAAAAACATATCCTCACATTCCTCAATATATCATCACATTTCCTGCCATTGTCTCACCTACTAGAGCCCCCGGAATCGACGACTGTTTTCAAGTAAGACCTCGTAAATTGCCTACCGGCACCAAAACACAAGACCACTTAATCATGATCTAGTCACCATTATTACTGCAAGATCGCTGGTACCAAATTGTGGGAACCATTACACCCGAGATTTATGATAGTGAAATTATAAAGCGCATGATCGAATCAAATAGAGTGTGCAGAGGCCGATTTGCTTGAGCGCGCCACCCTGAAAATGGGCACCAAACACTGCCTCGACTACGACAAAAACTCGCAAAGGTGTGGACGCACCTTTTTGCCCGGCTCCCGTGACTATACCGTGGCTGTCTATGGACAAACGAGGCGAGAATAATGAAGTGGAACAAATTAAATTGAGTTCTATTGTCTAGAGGACTCTTTTTGTGCAATATCGAATGGCAATAGTATGAAGTCAGGGAGAATAATGGCCCAAGTGGTACTCGTGCTTATTGTGGGACTAATTTATTGGGATGAATGGCAGTTTCGAGTGGATTGGTACTAAACCAGGTTTTAAGTCCAATTGGCTGCCAATTACGTTAAAGTTCCCATGGCTTAGAGTAAAATATGGCCTTGCTTGGGGGTTGATAGAACTGCGGCAAGGGTTAGTACCAATGTGTCATTCAAACGGACAGTCTTGCGTCCAGGGTAACTAGTAAGCTCATGACTACTTCAGAAGTTTAGGAACAAAAGTGCAAGTACGTATTCTCGTAATTTGGGGACTGACTCCGGAGAAGATTTGGTTCCAAGGTTCTTATTATCCTTGGAGAGTCGGGAAAAAGGGAGGATGGATTAGCTCAGAGATTTTATATGTCAGGCTCAGTGCTTTCCTGCTCAATTATTAACGCAGCAATAATTCCGCGTCCATATAGGAAGCCTATTACTACCCAATAAAACTAGTTTTAATTCTTTCCCATTTTTGCAAGGCTTCCTCCAAATATCCTTAAACACCCCACATTGCAAATATCTGAAAAAACCCAACAAAGTAGCGAACGACGTAAGAAAAATGACTGGAAAGATAATAAAAGTGGACAGAAAGGAAGATATAACTTGCACCGCATAGGCCCAGCCACCGGAATCGTGGACAGGCCAGGGACCAAAAGTCAGCCTACGCACAAACACTCAGCACCAGTGGCGACTAGTAAAGGCAGCCTCTGCCAGTTTAACGCTCAATTTACCACGAAATTTATTGCAAGTGACAACTGAAATTAGTGCCGTAGTTGCCTGCAGGAGGGTCGTGAGCAGTGGCCGAAGTAGCAGCGACAATAACAACGAAAGTAACAATAAGAATAGTAACGGCAATCAATGGCAGTAGTAACATTTACAAGTCGTGGTCACATCCAAGTAAACATGCTCTCGGCCACTTTAATGGAGGGTGCGGATAAATTAAATAATTTCGGGATTGAGGCGATTCTCCCTAGTCTTTGAGTGGACGCTATAAATTCTTATGTTTCTGCAGGGGGTTTATTGGTTTTCTTCCTCGCCTGTGAAGTCGCTTGATGACAAGATACATTTCAGTTAGTGGTCCATGCCTACGAAACAGCTATCCGTCAAAAAAATTAATTCAATCCAAACTTGGATGAATTGCTTCAAAAAAAAAAATGGAAAAATAGTTATGCAAATTAATCTGAATGTGCGAGAGCTGGAATGAACCTGATATTTGACACCTCCTGTACTGTACACTTGTAAGGCTTTGTGTCCATTGGAAAATTTGCTGTAAGGGCTGTGTTGTACCTAAACTATTTGCAAGAGGGCCTGGAATTGAAAGAGGTTCCAGATAGACCTAAGCCTTGGACAGTAGAGTCAAAAAAGAGGCGAATGCTTCGGAGAAACCTAAGCCAGAACCGAAAAGAGGGTGAATTTTCTCCATCATCGACGAAGAACTTGAGTCTAGACTCTGATTCCCCACTCATTCAAGTGGGACCAATCCAATTGGGACCCAGTCCTCAAACGGACTAATAGAAGCAGACCCCTTTAGCAGCACTCCTGACCTAGGACTAGTATCAAGGTCTTACTAACGAGTAAGTATCTATCTTCGGGCAGAGAACAGCCTCTGGGCAAACCGTCTCCGGGCAATCAGCCCCCAGGTAAATCGCCGTTGAGCAGATTTCCTCCGGGTCAATTACCACTCCTGGCAGTGCCAAAGTTGTGGGAAAAGAATCGTCCGGGGCATCTACGGTTAAGAGCAGACCGACGAGGCAGCGATCCCCTGACAATCCCAACTGAGTCAAAAGGGTTGCAAAGAAACCTCGGGCGAGAATAGCTAAGTCTTCATATGCAGCCTAGGTTATCGAAGCCTTGTATGACGATACCAATCATCCAGTTACGATACAGCACGATGCGAGCAACTTAGGAGGAAACTCCTCCTAGCTATAAGGACGGTATTCTCGCAACGCTTTGAGTCGGTAGGTGGATACAGTAAAATGTTATGACTAAACTTTGCAGACGAAGGCACGAACGGCGAAGGATTAGCTTAGTCAGTACTACTCCTCCTTCAACGATGTGTAAGAGGGTGAACAATTAACCCTGAAAAGAATCCCTGAGCAGCCATTATTCAATAAGTGCTTCCTCTGGGTTACAGAAGATTGTAGTGGTACTGCGGTTCTGGAACAACTTGGTGCTCAGAATATTGTCCGTCTGTTTTTATGTTATGTTTATGTTATGTTGCTACTGTCGACGGAGGTTTTCCCTTTTTTTGGTTATTTGCTCCCTCCGGTCTCTGGCAGACGGTTTTCCGCGTGGCTGCGGAAATTGTTGCGTCGGCGGACGCAAATTCAGTTGGGCCACAGACGCTCTCCGCTCCGATGTTCCGTTCCCTCCCTTTTCTCTTTCTCCTCCCCTGAATTAGTAGGAATTTGTCGTGCGAGTAAAAATCCACGGAGGGCGCAATACCGCCGCTGGCGGCAGTCTTGGTTAGGGTGGCTCTCTTTTGGCAGTGCAATCCGGCTGCGTGGTTCTACCAACTGGAGGCGCAATTTGCGCTGGCGGGCGTCACGATGGACACCACCCGGTTCAACTACACCCTCATCGGTCTCGAAGAGGAGACCATTGGACTCGTCATTGACGTGCTGGGGGACTGCTCCCTCTAAAGGAACAGCTGATACCATGACTTTCAAAAGGTAAGGAAGTGAAGCTTAATCATTTGCTAAATGAGCTGACACTAGGCAACCGTACCCCCAGCCAGTTGCTTCAAGAAATGAAGCTGCTGAGTGGGGATAAGTTCGGCTTTGAGCTGATAAAATCTCTCTGGCTGCAGCAACTCCCGGAGAGCATCCGCACCATCTTGGCTTGCGCGGACTCGAGATCGCTGGAGGTGTTGTCCGCCATGGCCGACGAAGTACATGAGGTGTACGCACGCCCCGTGGTCACGGAGTTTTCTCGAGAGACTATTCGCGAGGTGAATGAGCTCAAGGCCATGGTGACGACACTGGCCGACGCGGTCACAAAGCTCGCAGCGACGGTCGGTATTTGGCGTTCAGGAGGTATAATAGATCTCGATCGCAATCAAAGTCTAGGTCTGTTCCCCAACACGGACGCTCGGGTAGTCGCACGCCGAAATCGTCATCAGCCTCGACGATTTGCTGGTACCATCATAAATACGGAGCTTCAGCGACTAAATGTACCATCGGATGCAGGTTTAACGCAAAAAAAAACTACGCTCGCTGGGTGCCTCGGGGACGCCTACCCGAAACGCAGTACCACGTCGCCTTACAATCTTCGACCCGCTAAGCAGAGGTTGCTTCCTGTCGACAAGGACATTGAGGTATCGGTTCTCCCTGTACCCGATTCGAATTCCGTAAAATCTACGAGTGGCGTTTGTGAACTTTTTCGCACACCCCTCAGAAAGTACCACAACATTACTACGGAAAGTAGTGTCTCCAAACCGGTTAAGCACGATGTGTAGCAGCACATAATTACTACCGGCTCTTCAATCTTCTCATAAATGCGTCCACTTTCACTCCAGAAGCTTGCTGTTGCAAAGAAACAGTTCAAGGATTTTATGAAACAGGGTATTTGCTGGCCTTCCAATAGCTGTTGGTCCTCTCTACTTCATTTGGTCCCTAAGCCAAACGGTGAATAGCGACCAGGTGGAGATTATTGGCGTCTGAATGCTCAGACAGTTCCAGACCGATACCCTATTCCAGTCATCCATGATTTAATGCAAATCCCTGTTGCTCCCGAAGACATTCCGAAAACAACTATCTGCATACCTTTCGGATTCTTCGCGTTTATCAGGATGACTTTCGGCTTGTGCAACGCTGCGCAGACTTTCCAAAGGTTCATCCACCCTGTCTTGTGAAACTTGAACTTTGGTTTCGTCTACATGGATGATTCTTTGGTCGCTTCCTCTTTAGAATGTGAGCACTTTGAACATCTTGAGTGCATTTTTCAACGTCTCCTTGTGGATTCCGGCCGGAGTAGTCCTAAGTGTTGAAAAAAGCAGATTCCTCCAGAGGCAGGTAAAATTTCTCGGCCACTTGATAACCCCTAACAGTATAAAGAGTTTTTCCCTACCAAACAAGGTAAAGGTTCTTGGGCATCTTAAACTTCTATCGTCGTTTCTTGCCCAATGTCGCTCATCACCAAACGACCCTGCACGCCTACTTGTCTGGGCCCAAAACTAAAGACTCCCGCAAAGTTGCGTGGCCTGCTGAGGCCATCCATGCGTTTGAGACAGTCAAACAGCAGCTTGCTGATGCTACACCACTGGCATTTTCGCAGCCAGACGCATCCCTAGCTATGTTCGTCGATGCCTCAGATACAGCGGTAGGCGCCACCTTTAGCAACGGGTGAATCAAATCTAGCAACCGTTGAAATTCTTTTCAAAACAGCTCACACTTGCTCAACGCTACGATCGATCGTACCCTGCTATTAAATACTTCCGTTTCTCCCTTGAGGGCAGGCCGTTTACCGTGTTCATGGACAAGCCCCTTACTTTTGCGCTTGGACTTCCCCTTAACCTCGCCACCGACCCTGTGGTGCTCATCAGAGCCGGGTTAGGCGACTCAGGAATTGTGCGTCTGCTAAGGGACGCAGTTTCGAAGATGCGGCGAACTCTACCGTCCCGACACGCGGCAGCGGTGGTCGACACCCCCAGGGACCTTGAGACGTCTACGCAGGTCCTCATGCGGGTAGACGCTTTTCGAAGGCCGGTGCAACTACCATACGAGGGCCCCTTTAAAGTGCTGGAACGGGGCGAGCACTCGCTCAAGCTCGACGTTAGATGCGAGCCTAAGTGGATCTCCTTCTCCATGCTGAAAGGGTTCGACGACCCGGTGATCGCCAAAAACAAAAACGCTTGCGAGGCGTCAGATTTTCCTAGTGACCCTCATTGACGGGTTCACATGGCCGGTTTGCTCCGCTGAACCAGCGCGGTTTCAGTTCGGGCAGAGTGATGTAGCGACACATGGAAGTCGCGAACCTAGGCACCGCTGCATTCAATGGCGCAAAAACAGCTGGTGGACTGACATGAGACATGAGAGGATGTAAAGAATTACATTTGTTAACAGTCTCAATGAGACTCGAGTCCTGTGGCAGAGTCTTCTTTTCCTTTGCTGATTGGCGCGAGTCTCCGCAGCTTGAAGCGACAGGGAAATGCCCTCTGACTGTTCGAAGTTCTTAACGATTTCATCCTCGCGACGGTCTACAGGCATGGGGAGCCTCGGGTTAGTACACGCCGGCAAGTAGCGTCAACCACTTTGAACTCGATGTACTGATGGTCACTTCCCGAGAAGTCTTCTAGGACTTGCCACCCGTCAATCGGCCGTGGTAGGAATTGCGACCCAAAAGCTAGGTCAGGGATGCTTGCTTCACAGCCTGGGCGCCGTAACGTTGGCATGGAACCTGTGTTTAAAACTACGAGCCAAGTTCTCGCTGCCATTTCCACGATTCGTTTCCTCCTGAAATGTTGGTGAGGCATGCCCCATTTAAAGGCCCTATCACTACAGTCTCCTCCATGCCTGAAATGGCGCCGTCAAGAGAATCAAGCTGTGTCGAAAGCCCGGCATCGTTTCATCCGGCGTCAATCAAACGCTGGACAATATTATCCCTATACACCGAATCCAAAGAGAGAATTCCTTCGGCCTTGGGCAAGAACACGAACCCAGATGGCAGCGGTAGCGATAAGTCGAGATGCCATGAAGCCGGGTCCCTGTTCTGATATTGCTCGCTAATGAGCAATAGATCAGCTTTTACCTCCACAATGAACTCCGCTAGCAACTGGTGAGTGGTTGTACTCCGGTGCATGTTAATTTGTAGGATTCAGATCATGCTAGTCGCGTCCTAGCCCCTTCCAGTTCCGCACTAAAGATTGGACAACGCTCCGAACCTGCAGTGTGTGCAATGCTTTTATCAGACGCGCCACGATCCTTACAGAGGACGCAATTTTCGCTTTCATTGGAGTTCTTTGCTTGGTGACCTATGTAACCGCATCTAGGGTATGCTGTCCAACTGTTGGCTCTCTTGCAAGTTGCTGACGTGTGTGTAGGTGTTCAGATACCTGTAGCACTTGGTGGGGGTTATCTGCATTCATGCCCTGCATACTACACATCCAATTTTGATTTTCCCGCTGTTAAGGAGTTTTCTTGCATATTGCTCGAGAACTTCCACCGTAGCAAGTTTTTGGCCTCGAGCATTCACAGAAGTGATACCTATTGGGCCATTTGTTGTTCTGGGCATTCACACTTTATGGCCTCTTCTATTTCGACCGTTTGTGTGAGACAGTCAAGACCTCGAATTTCTAGAAAACTGTTCATAAGTACCTGAGTCAAATCAGGGTAACAATCTCGAGTGAGCGCAAGACTCACCAATTGCCACCTACAGTGTACTGTAGTGTACCGTTACGGTCTTGAATGAAGCGCTCTAATAGCCTTCAAGACCCTGATTCAATATGGATTGTTGTGCCAACGATTATTATTATTATTACTTCATAGGCGCTAGACTCTATCTACGTACGTCTGAAGAATGAGATACGGTCCGGTAGTTCCTGTAGTTCTATCATCCCGTTTTGACGCCTTTGTTAATGTTCTTCTGGAGCAACGTTTCGGACCACATACGCCTCATCATTGTGGCACATTTTCTGATGAGCCTTTTCTTTTCGGCTCAAACAAGGTCGGTCGACTTTACTTCCACTTGGCTCTTGCCCGAATCGACCTGTTCAGGACAAGCGATTTTGACTAGGCTCCGAACAGAGACACTGCATTGGAGTTGTTGTCCCTGCACCGTCAGTCGCGTCACTTTGTTAGGCTTTTTTGGGCTTTTGGGCGTTCCGGGTGTCACATCGGGTGTTTCGGCCTTCGCTGGTCGCTGCCGTGAACAATGTATTTTCGTGGTGCACTCAAACGTAGTGAGCTCTTCCTCCTTTCCTGATATTTTTTCGATTTTGTTTTGTTTTGTTATGTTTGTTCTGCATGGAAATTACACCAGCGCATCGTGTGGAAGGTCCCAGTTTCTGAGGTCTGACCTACGCTTAGCTGATCTCGGACCTCACCGACGGATCAGCGCTCGCTCAGGGCAACGCATTCCACTAACACCAGTTCAATGTACACTTCCCGACTAAGGTCTCGAAGGGGCTAGCTCCTGATACACGTCCCAGCCAGCACCTTGGCGGAGGTAGACTCACGAAACCCCATCGACATCGACAGCTCCAAGGACTCCCAGTGCGTTTCGACATGAACCGGTTATTCGGGGAGGCTACTACCAAGGACGCAGGTAGGAACGTCACTCCCCGTATCGTGAGAGATCCATTAAAGATCGCTGATGACTCCTGAGGATCAGAGACCATACCTGGCGAGTTAATCAACACTACCATCAGACGGGTAGCTGGGTAGCTGAAAGCAGGACGTGAATGACTAGCTGGAAACTGCACAGAGAAACGCGACTTCCAAAAGTAAACGGAGTGTGAAGAGTGTGCGAAGAGGCAGACATCAACTCGTCGGGAGGGGTCTATAGACCGGTAATGGGTAAGTTGAAAAGAAGTAGGGCTCCGCAGATCAAGTATAAAGTTTTATTGCCAATAATAGTGACCACTGTATTTCCACAAAAAAACAAATGGACTACTGCAGCTGAAAAAGAGCATCGCACAAAGGATATCCCAAGCGTAACAGAGGATGAGATTACCATTGCCTCGGAAAAGGTTGGTTAGAAAAACACCTGAGCCGCACGGAATACCAAACGTGGTTTTGAAGGCAGCGATAAAAGCAAGATCAGAGTGGTTAACTTCCACTTTTACTAGCTGTTTGGAAGAGGGCATCTTCTCGATTCAATGGAAATGGCAAATTCATGGCAAACCAACTGGTGAGCCATAATTGTATTATTCCATTTGTTTGCTGGACAGTGTGGGAAAGTTGTTGGCATGCATTATATACATCAGGCTGCTCCCAATTGTAGAGGAATCTTGAGGCATGTCCACACAACAGTACGGTTTTTGCCCTAGCCTATCAACGGTCGATGCTTTGAACGCAGTGGCCATTGCGCAGAAGAAGCAATGGCAGAAGGGTGGGGGTGTCTTCACCCTCGATGTGAGGAATGCTTTCCCCAGCACATTGTCAACATATAACAAGATCCCCAAACCAACTGAATGTGTCTATGTATAGAGCTCTCCTATGTCACCGATATAGGCCCAGCTGAATATTTGGCAACCGGCAGAGTGCCTTACGGAACGATTGTGGGCTCACTACTCTGGAACGTGTTAAACTCCCGCGATAAGCTACCTTTGTCGGCTATGCAGACGACAGCGCAATTATTATTGTAGACAAATTTATGGGACAGACTGATCGAGCATTGGCTGATATCACACGGACTAGCGTTGGCATTGGCTTTTCATCTCGGTGTCAGGCCAACGATTGACCTTCAAGGAGCACTTGAGCTATGCGGGCCAGAAAGTTGTAGGATGTAGCTGGGTTATCTGGCATGATACTCAACATTGGAGGACCCAAACCATGCTAGTCAGAGTGTACTCATCGATTTTGCTGCACAAGGGGAGGTGGATACATAGGCTGATTTCAAATATCAACGAAGATGCCTCCTATCACTCATCAGGTTCTGACTGGGCGGATACAGGAGGTATTTACATTGTTTTGGACATTACAGTTCTCCCTTCTAGCCTGAATGTCTAAATAAATACAAAGGCACGGAGCACATTCTCCTCGTGTGCCCGAGGTTTGCTAGTGAGAGCGGAGAGCTTGAACTCCTCTTGAAGATACCCTTACAATTGGGGATGATCATTCCGCGAATGCTCGAATCCCAAGGAGTTTGGAATGCAATTAGTGTCACCATAATCTGTATTTAGGAGGAGCTTCGAAGGTTAAAGCGTTTACGAAAAAGTGGGAGGGAGGGAACAATTCTCACCGTAGAAGTAAGTTAGTAGGACTTGAACCCGTCCCAGGATGTAATTTCTATAAATGATTCCGGAGAGTATAACGGGTTAGGAGAGGTGGATTTAGTGGGTTAAAGTACCAAACTGTGGGATGCTTCCCACCTCTATAAAAAAAGATATGGTCTTCTTTTACCCGAAACTTAAATAATGACAGGAGAGAGTAACTGGGGCACTAGGATGAAAGCAGAGCCTTCTGGAAGAAGGACCTCAAATTCTTACTTACGTTGCCCAAATGGAATAGGTGGCTGACTACGAACAATGTCAGAGAGACCACCCCTTAACTATTAGTTGGAGTAATGCCAGATAGACTGCAAATTTGAGTACGATAATGCTACTTTTGACAATTATAGTCAGAAGATGGGAGGACTTAAAGCATCTTCTCAGGTTGTAAAAACTACGCGACATACCACATATTCAAAAACTCTGTTCTGTTTCATCTTTATTCTGTGGTCAAAAGAAGGGAAAGGCGTGGGGGGGGGGGGACTATCTTAGTGGATTCATTAATGCTCTAAACCTGACAATGTTTGCTTATCAATGTTCTATGGTGTTGGGAACCCCTTCACCTCTGAAATTTGAATTTCCTGTTTGCTCTCAGGACTTCATCGCACTATTACCGGGAATTGTATTGCGTTAACTGGAATAAATCTAATGCAAATGCCGACATTATTTGCAAACCCAATACATATCAATCGAAATGACAATGGGTCGTAAGTAATTTGCATTTACACGAGCTATCGGTATCGAAATCTTGGTTACTGCAAATGCCTACATGCGTTTGCACCCATTATCTTTTAGGGATCTTTTGGTCATGACACCCTGACGACAGCTTATTCGTAGGAGCGTCACTGACACTCATGTATCACCCTTGCGTATTCATCCGAATCATATTCAACGCAACCGAGCATAGAATGTGTTAAAATAGTTGCATGTTCGCGGCAAGGAATTTCCTGCCTTTGTCAATGACTCGGTGTCTGCAGCAACACTCTGCCATGGTCTCGGTGTGCATTTGTCGCATTCAACGAAATGATACTAATCTGCTAAAAAGTTAGCCAGTAACTGCTTCCTGTTGAATAGCTATCAAGATGGGTTGGTTGGTTGGAAAGTATGACCGGAGAAATGGAGGACTTTGGCATGAAGAAGAGCCAGCTAGACTCGAAGTTTGAAAGTTTATAACCGGCTTCGGATGGACATTAATAATAATAATGGAAAAGTAATTCGATCTTATAAAACTACAAGAGTTAGCGAATATAATGCTAAGGAAAGCCTACGGTGGAACACAAATTGCCATCATCAGCTTCACGGAGTGTTAAAATAGGTCGCTCTAAGTAAGTCTTAAAGAATTTGCCTACTGTATCACGACCAGCAAGTTAAAGTGAATGCCACGTTTCCCGGTGCCACGACGTGAAGGTTCTCCTCGCTTACTTGTTTTTAGTTCAGCCGACAAAGTTATTGCCTCGTCTTCCTCCCTACTATCTTAGAGCACCGGGAATAAGGGTGTGGACCATCGACATATTGCAGGTAGCAAGAGAACTCTCAACGTAAATCGCAAATGGGGTTGACAAAAATCAACCTCAACCACTGCCAGGCGGCGAAGGACCTACTCTCGCAAACCATACACGCGAAAAATATCAATGTGACTGTAATTAGTCAGCCATATCGAAGCCAGGGTGGGTTAAAAACCAAACGGGCAACACAATCTATGGGCTTGGATTTATCAGAGACAAAATCAAAAGAATCCAAATATACATCTGCTATGCTCCAGCCAGTTTGACACTTGCCGAGTGTTAGCAGATGCTGACTGGTCTGGTTCTGCACCCAAGTGGACGTTGGTCATAAATCGTGAATTTGACCAAGCGGAAATTTGAATGGGGCAACTGAATAACGAATGTGAGAGGACGTGTACTCCTCTAAGTATTCGCGGAGTTAGACACGGTGTCCGCAATTGTCGGGACGACCTCGGTCTGTAGTGAACCTGACAAACAGCCAGTAGAGTCACTTGGCAAGTCAGTCAGGAGTATACTGACAGTGACCACCAACTAATCTGCATGGAAATCAAGTTGACTCTCGCGGAATGTCGGGTAGTTTACTCGGCTGGCTGGCGAAAAACTTTGAGGGGGCAGGGGCGGGTGGTACGGCGAAAGAAAAGGTCATCCCAAATTACCCAGTGGGTGACGGGAGCATGCGATGCTTCTATGCCCAGAAGATGAGAAACCCAATTACTAGTGGAACAACGAAGTTACAAGCTTTGTGAGCCGCATGTTTCCGGGCAAGGAGGCTTTACCAGAGGGTTAGGGGAAGGTCTGGTAACGATGGTCGAAAGGAGATACATAGACAGCTGCGTGTACGCTTAAACGAGGTCATTCGGGGGAGTAAAATGAAACTTTCAAAATGTTGTACTACCATGCCTATTCCTATGTGGGACCTACGGGGGTGGTAATGAAAAGGCAGCCCCAGGTGATTTACCCGCACCTCCTGAGAGAGACAATCTCCCTCTGCCAATTTGTTCCCTGACCAACAAAAGATCGGAAGGGAAACGTTGGTCCAGCTCATCATCATCATCAACGGCGCAACAACCGGTATCCGGTCTAGGCCTGCCTTAATAAGGAACTCCAAACATCCTGATTTTGGGCCGAGGTCTACCATTTCAATATCACTAAAAGCTGTCTGGCGTTTTGACCTACGCCATCGCATCTACCATAAATATTACCCTTATAGACTTTCCGAGCTGGATCATCGCCATCCATACGGATTAAGTAACCCGCCCACCGTAACCTATTGAGCCGGATTTTATCCACAACCGGACGGTCATTGTATCGCTCATAGATTTCTTCGTTATGTAGGCTGCGGAATCGTCCATCCTGATGTAGAGGGCCAAAAATTCTTCGGAGGATTCTTCTTTCGAACGCGGCCAAAAGTTCAGAATTCTTCTTGCTAAGAATCCAAGTCTCCGAGGAATACATCAGGATTGGCAAGGTCATTGTCTTGTACAGTAAGAGCTTTGACCCTATGGTGAGACTTTTCGAGCGGAACAGTTTTTGTAAGCTGAAATAGACTCTCTTGGCTGCCAACAACCGTGCGCGGATTTCATCGTCGTAGCTGTTATCGGTTTTGATTTTCGACCCTAGATAGGAGAAATTTTCAACAGTTTGACCAGTGCGATTTGATGTTGTTGATTGGTTGGTTTTCGGTGCTGACGTTGCCACCATATATTTTGTCTTGTCTTCATTGATGTACAGCTAAAGATCTCACACCGCCTGCACTGGATCAAGGCAGTTTGTACGTCTCGGGTCGTTCTTCTAGTGATGTCGATATCGTCAGCATAGGCCAGTAGTTGGGTGGACTTAAAGAGGATTGTACCCCTCGCATTTACCTCAGCATCACGGATCACTTTCTCGAGGACCAGGTTAAAGAGGACGCATGATAGGGCATCCCCTTGTCGTAGACGGTTGTTGATGCCGAATGGTCTTGAGGGTGATCCTGCTGCTTTTATCTGACCTCGCACATTGGTCAGGGTCAGCCTAGTTAGTCTTATCAATTTCGTCGGGATACCGAATTCTCTCATCCATATTCCAACAGTTTTTCCATTGCTTGCCGCAGAAAGAAAATCTGATCTGTTGCTGATTTGCCTGGAGTGAAGCCTCTTTGGTATGGGCCAATGATGTTCTGGGCGTATGGGGCTATCCGGCCTAGCAAAATAGAGGAGAATATCTTATAGATGGTACTCAAGAACGTGATACCTCAATAATTGCTGCACTGTATGATATCTCCCTTTTTATGTATGAGAGAGATAATTCCTTTGCGCTAATCATCAGGCATTGATTCGCTGTCCCCCTGGAGCCCAAATTAACGAACCACTTGGTGTAATTGGTAGCCTCCACACCAATTCGGATTTTTAAGCCGATGAATTGCACCGACTGTTTCTCCTATACTTGGTGGTGGCAATATTTGTCCGTCGTCTTCAGCTGGCGGAACCCCCAACCCGCCAATATTCGGGTTGTTCAGTAGTTAGTGAAAGTACTCAACCCATCGCTCTAATATTCCCATTCTGTCGAAACACTTTCTCTTAGGAGGGTGAACATCGAGGTGTGTAAGGCTTCATCCTGCTGACTTGTTGGTAAAACGTCCGCCTCTGGTGATTTGTTGGTTTTCCCAGGCTCTGCGCGTGCCCGCGTTCTTTGATAATGCCACATTACTCGGTATGCTGCATTCTTGCGCTCCGAACCTAGCTTACATGGATCGTTAAACCAGCCGTTCCTACTTTTTTTTTGCGGCTGGGGCCAAGTATCTTTGTGGATGCATTTATGATAACGTTCTTCAGGTGATTGTGAAGATCATTTGCTGATGCTTCATCTCCAGGATCTCTGTTGACTGTGGTTATTGCGGCATCCATTTCGCCCTTATAGGTGTTGTGTTGGCTGTGTTGTGAATGGCTTCAGTATTCATTCTCACCTGATTGTGAAAGGGGATTGTAGGTGGTGTTGTAATTCGAGCTCGGAGCACTATGCCAAAGGGATAGTGGTAGGGGTATTTGCCCCCTATATGTTCCGACATTCATCAAGTCTGAGAGGTGGCGGCGTTCAGTCAGCACGTATGTATGCGGACTGCTTTCCGCACAAACCAAGGTACTTCCAACAATTATTTCGTGCGATACTGCTAACTGAATAATCCGTAGTCCGTTGTCATTGGTATCCCTATGAAAGCTATGGGAGCGAACGTATCGCCTGAATACGGGGTCCGTCCCTACTTGACTGTTGAAATCTTCAAATATGATTTTGATATCGTACTAGGGCAGGCTCCGCTCAACTGCCTCGTAGAAGGGTACCCTTCTCAGACTCTGCAGCCTCCCCTGTAGGGGCGTGAACGTTAATGAGGCTTATATTTCTTAACTTGCCTCGCAAGCGCAGAGTGCACAGCTGTTCGCTTATGTTTATAAAGCCGATAACAGCAGGTTTCATTTTTTGGCTGACTAAGAAACCTACTGCTCGGAGCACATGGTTTACTGGATGGCCACTATAATATATGTTGCAGCTAATCTTCTCTAGGAAACCGGTCTCTGTCCAAGGTATCTCCTGTAATGCTGCCACATCAGCCCTATATTAGGACGGGGTATCGGCTAGCTGCTTGGCAGCTCCATCTCTGTACAGGAAGCGCACGTTCCATGAAAAAATGCGAAAATCGTTATTCCTTTGTCGTTGCCGGGTTCGTCGTTGTATTATCAGTCCAGTCTCAGGCTCCTGTTGTGGCTTCGTAATTTCGGTTTTCCGTGAAGGGTTGTCAGCCCTCGGAAACCACCAACCCCCAACCTGGAGGACCAGTTGGTACAATTTGTACCTTTTTGGGCGCGGGAGGATCGGCTTCATCCTTCTCCGTGTCTCTTCGTTAACAAAGAGCTCCCAGCGGTCACAACGTGGAGGTGGAGATAAGGTTTGGTAGTAGAGCTGTTGGTGTTGGCTCAGCAGGCGTTTCCCAGGTTTTATGCTCCATCGTGGGTACCAATCCACGTTTCGCCTTGGGACCTATACTACCCTTTAACCAATTTCACTCAAATTATGTTCTCGTTGTGGCAAAAGGTGACTGAAAAGGATAACAGTTTGTGAGAGAATGAGATATGAATTGACTCTCGGAATGTACATACGTTTCTCAGCAATGGGGTCGCCGGCCTCCAGAATACTTGCCTTCTCGAAAATGTGTGCAAGTTTCAATTCTACAAGCTGTATACTGGTATTAACTGAAGTTCGCTGGTACTCTGGAGTCTTCTGCTTCCCTCTTTTGGCAGGCGAAAGTGACATTGTAATCGTGGTAGGTAAATCCTAATAGCACCTTGTTCTGACATGTGATGGGGAAAGACGGCCTTGATGTCCGTAAGGATAATGGTGAGGAGTCTGTCGATTTCTACAAGTTTTACCGAAACATTAGTGACCAATTCTTCGAGCGCGGAAGCTGCCATAAGGTCATTTGGACTTCAGCAGATAAGCAGCAGCCGAGCAATCAGATTGAATAACAAGAAGAGCGTTGACATCGGTCTCGCACGAGATCATCAATTGCACAGAATTGGCGAACTTGGACTCTATAGTTTTAGTCTTGCCTGCCTACGTAGCTTGACTAGACAGATTGCGGAAGAATTATCTTGCTGATTGGATGAAAAACACCCCGAAAAGTGTATCTGAGAATATTAATGGTTATGGGGCCGCGACTGAAAATGATCCTTCTCAGGTGCTACTCAGGTTATACACTACGCCGTGAGGAGAGGTCACAATGTTTGGCTGACTGTGGAATCGATCGATTAATGTAAAGAATTGAAGGATCTACTGATCGATGCGAACAGTGGCTATCGTAATGAGATTGACAAATCTGGTGTGGCGAATTGTTATGTGCAAACGATGTATTTCGAGGTTAGGTTAGTTTGATGAAATGATGGAAATGTAGCTCCAATGGCTCAGATTTCATATATCGGTCCTTGCACTATCTTTGGAGCTTGGAAGTTGTCCTACCCAAAAAGTAGTGCTTCTCAGTAGAAACTTAAAGTGAGTGATGCTCCTTTTATTTTTTTTCCTTGAATATTGGGGAGACGAATTCTGTACTAGGGCAGCAGCCTTGTTTCTACTTTTTTTCTCGCGGAAACTAATGGTAGAAGTTGTCTAATTGCCATGACTTGAATGTCAGATTAGTTCCGACAAGGACTCTTAGGAAGGAATTAGTGTCTAAGAGAATAATTTGAACTTGAGTAATCCGGCGATTCTTGATACCCTTGTTCTTAAATAATATGAAGTTGGCTTTCATCAAAATAAATTTAAACTTCGGAGGAGCACCCAATATACCAAATATCCTTCACCGAACGTAAATCAAACCTAAGAATGTTGCTCTATGCAAATCTAATCCTCTTTAATTTTTACTACTCATTTTATCAACCTCATAACTTATGTCTAACCAGGAGAAACTTTACTACCATCCATTTTACGTACTGCACAACATAATAGATGATAATGATGACAACTGAACTACAACCGCTAGCGAAATCGTGACCAAGGATAATTCATCGCCGGCCTACTTAACAAATTACCGCGAAATAACGCGCAACTAAGTACCGAAAAAAGCTCAACAACCCATAAATCAGGACTGACAAGACAACTTAAATGACTACAATATCGCGGGATCGTTTAGCCTTCGCCAAATCCCCACCCCCATCCCTTGTCAACTGCCTCCCTGGCTACACTTTCCAGGCACCTACTTGCCACTTCCCACGCCCCAATGCGGAGTCCCAACTCCGCCACGTTTATTGTCGAAAACTTTGCCGAGCGACAATAAGTTTTGTTCCATGAGGCCCATCAGGACTCATCAGGATATAATGTAACCGAAAAAGCCAACAAAATGACAATCACATCTGGCACGAACTTTTGTAATTTTTTACAGGCGAAACCTGTGCCGCGACGAAGAAGCCACCGTAACGAAAGGTTTTAACGATTTCGCAGTGGTAATTGTAATTGCGTGCCGCCGGGTACCATCCTTTCGTTCTGCAGATATCTAGGATATCCCATGGTGAACAATGAGGCTAAGAAGACTCTCCAGGACTTGTTCTACCCCTTTCAAATGAGGTGCGTGCTTGCTTCGCTCGTGATAAAGTTTCCTTGCGATGTTAGTAAGTGCAGGTGCCTTGACTTAGATCCTACTCATGAACGCAAAGGGTTATTTGGGGCTCGTAAAATATGGAATATTTCGTCAACGTATCGATAATTTATGGACTCGAGAGACACCATAAATACTCACGTATATTTCGTAACAGGAACAGGATGAATCAAATAGTGCGTGACACCGGATCGCGGGTGCTATGTGCTCTTAATGTGACCAGCGATAGGGTTGAAGTTTTCGGTGATACCAAAACTCCTGTCAATTGTTTGCTAACTGTCGTTTCCTCTTCGTTAACGATTTATCAAATCATTACAATTACTTTTGTAATTTTATGGCCCACGAAATGCTATTGACGAATGAATAACGAGAGCAGCTATAAATACGAATTTGCATGGGAAATCATTGAAAGGGTTACCTCTTGTCAAAGGGGGTGTTGTCTTCTAACTGAAGTGTAAATCCAGGTGAAACGTTGCCTCACAAGATGTCATAGACTCATTCAGCTATAAAATATGCTTCGGTGGTTACATCGTATGGTCGTGAATATTCTGGTTGCTCGTTGTTTTGAGTAATTTATTTATTTATTCGTTTATAGCGTAGAACAGCAAATCGAGCGAGCAGTCTTCTTCTCAAAAATCGAAAAGGGAAGAGAGCCCGGGAAAAGTATCTACTCTTAGGACGTATCAAGAAAATCTTTGTCCAGGGTGAAAATTATGTGGAAGATCCAAGCTCAGGATCAAAACTCTGCCTATCCCTTATTATTATATTTATATTTATTTTTAAAAAATATGTACCTCAATCCCCTCTCCATACCCGTGAAAAAACTTTGTGCCAGTGGTGAATCACCCTCTTTTCGTTATGTGCTTTAACTTTTGACAATAGTTTTTAGTCCAGATGGTCTCCAATGTGCTTGTGGGCCAAGAGAGTGATATCCTTTGATAACAGTCATTCTCAGGGAGAGTCGCTATACTAAGGGATACCACGCTGCTATGGTTCTTGAATGATAGATACATATATCTTGCAGCAATTGGTCCGACGGATGTTTGGCGCTCCACAATTTATCTGTGAGATACTGCACTTTATGTAGCCCTTTTGCTTCTGAACTTCTTCTACATCGCATTGGGAGTACCGACAGCCTGGAAAACTTCCGGTATATCATCTTTCTATCAGTAATCTTCTTAGCTGCTGTTAGGTGGTGGTATTGACATATGTGGTTGCCATTCATCTCTTGGTGGGGTATATTAACCACAACTAGGCTTCATCGTTCGTGGTTAGCTGAAATTCTTCTAGACAACCTTATCGAGGGTCCCCAGAATGTTCGTTTCTCCAACTCGAGCTAGAATTCGTCGATATAAGCTGGATATTCTGGGCTCCCTACGAGTTAAGATGGTGCGACTCTGGAGAGCACTCCTCGTTGTAGCACCGGCATAGGCTCGGGATCAGGAAGTGAAAGTAAATCTCGAGCTCCGAAATGTGAGCACTACGTGTGTTATGAGATGCGATTCGAAAAGTAATATCCGAGTTGACAGAGCGCTACAACAGGTAATTGCAGAGTTTGAAAAGAGTACACATATCAAGGAAGATACGACGTTGCTGCAGGGAGGAGAGATTGAGGGCGCGAAGTCGTGAGAGATAGTCAACCCGTGGAAGATTCTTTTTGTAAAAGAGGTTCCGGGTGAATTTGCGTTATACAATGTTAAGAGTGCCGCGGTCACGGATGCGGAAGGGGTACCAGACTACACAGCAATATTCCAGGATGTTTCTGACAAGGGGGTTGAAGAGTGTTAAGGAGGGCTGAATTGAGGTAAAGTTGAAGGTAGAACGTAGGATAAAACCGGATGTTTTGGAAGCTTTATTGATGATGTCAACGAAGTGGCAATTGAAACGAAGTTTGTCGTCGAATATTACTCCCAGGTCTTGGAAGGAGATCAGGAAGGATGTTGAAGAGGGTTTAAGTGAATAGCACATCCAGTGACATTTGCTGACATTCAGTGTTAGCTTGTTGACCGAACTCCAACGGACAAAATTATCAGGTTGGACTGCAAGAGAGCACAGTCCAGCGGAGATGAAATAGAGGCAAATAATTTAAGGTCGTCTGTGTAAAGCAAACACGGGCAGATGAGCATAGAGGCGAGCAAATTAAGTAAAGACGACAACTGGCCAACGTGGTATCCGACGTCAAATTACGATACAAATTCCACTGCCACCAGTGAGATTTGAACCGCGACCTTGCGCTCTAACTACTCAGCTATCGAAAGTCCTATGGCCGAGCTTTCTCTTCTTTATCTCAATTCTACTACACACAGCGATACGCATATACGGTCAAAGCAAGCAAACAGGAGGAAAATGGAAGGTCCTGTCGCCTAAATACACTCCGAACTTATTGTGGTTATGAAGCATATTCGGCGAAGCAACATATGGCAGGTGAAAGAAGGACAACATCTCGATTGTATGTCTTTGAGTAATCCTTTGTATGCCCCCCCCAGCCAACATGGAGTGAAGTTATCACTGAACAGCTTGAGAGGTAGAATAAATGGCATATTCCGAGATGGACCGAGCGACGCAGTAGCGAATAAGGTTTTAATCTAACGAACCTTTAGAGCGGACACGGAAGTATCGAACATATCTCTATTGATTTAGGTCTGGCATGTTAGTATATAGCCCGAAGTGCCCGAACATTGCAGAGGACATTAACAGTGCGATGTTATAACTGGGGTACTCTTAGCACCCGAAGATATGGTGGAATTTATAATAAGTTTAGATAGGAATATATCAACTGGAAAAAAAACGACGTGGTTCCTTTCGGTTTTCCTCGTCCTTTCCTCCTTCAGCAATTCCTGCTGCATTTTTTGGATTGCAGAGGAACCCACCTTTCCTTCGATCTCAGCATGTTCGCAACTAAGTTTTCCGGGATTATGCTCCTGCCCAACGCTTTGTTTGGATTCCTTTTCCTCCATTGCGAATCTTGGGCAGTGAAATATCACATACCCTGGATCCTTCAGTATGCCACCGCAGCTTGGACAATTCGGTGAATCATCCAGCCTAAAGTGGTGCAGATACTGCCTGCAGCTACCATCATGTCGGCTGAGCAACTGGGAAATGTTATAGAAGATCTCCCCATGTATCCGCTCAAGCCACACCCTAATGTTGACGATGAACATGTGCGTCCACCGACCCTCACATCTGCTTTGCTAGGGATCTTTCGACTGTGATCTTGTCATATTTCCGCGTTCTCTGTGCTCCTTCATACATTTTGCATGGCACAGTACACTCAATTCTTTCGCCATAAAGTCGACAGGGATCATGCTTGCCTCCACCAGTATTGCCTCAACTGATGTGGTTCTAAGAAAACTCAATGCCATCAGCGCGTAAACCGAATTCATCTGCTTCCGGCAGCGCCTCTGCCAGAATAGATCTCATCACTCCTCATCACTGCAGGTGGCGTAGTAGCCCTGGCTGTCTTTTGACATACATGTTGCAGGTTTGTTGTCAATTATAATCTCCAGGTATTTGATAGTTAGCTTTGACACGACGGTATATCCACCGACTTTCACTTTTAATTCAGTTTTCTTTTTCTAACGGTTCGTTATTAAGACCGCTTGCATTCTAGCGTCCACCAAAGTCTACCGCTCTTACTGTTTCCATTGCATAGACCTCTATATCCTCTGGGTTCTTGATGTAACAACCACAGTTAGATCATCCACAAAGCCGATAACCGTAGGCTCTTCTGGGACGAGAAGAGCAAGCATGTTATGGTATTTCACAACAGGGGACCCAGTACCGATCCCTGTCGTACCCCGCAGTGAGAATGTACTCTTTGGGACCCTCATCCATCTCGCACCAAAGATTTCTCTCTGAGAGTTAATTTTCAACCAAATTCGTTAAATAGCCAGGAATACTGATGTCAGCTGACACCCCCTCAATTCTGTTCTAGCTGGCCGAGTTGAATGGCGTCCAGAGACTAGTGCGTTTCTGCCGGATTCACGGCTATGCTTAGTGGATCCGCTGTTGAGTCGGCACGCCACTAGGGCTTTGACAAGCCATTGGTGCTTTCGACGATGAATAGGAGTCTGTTGTAGATGAATCTCTCCATCATCTTCCCTATGGTATCCAACAGGTAGATAGAGCGGCATAAGGCTGGATCTCCAGGAAGCTTGTTGGGTTTGGGAAGCAACATCAACTTTTGCTTTTTTCGTTAGGCAGGGAATATTTCTTCTTTTAGGCATGGCTCCGAAGAGTTAACGAGAAGGTCGAACCTAGTTTTCACTACAAGCTTCAAAGCTCTGTTAAAGATGTCATCTACTGTCGATTCTACCACCTATTTGGCGTGGCTCCTCTGCAGTTACTGGAGATATTATGCTCGCGTGGTGCTGGATGACCGTTATTTTCGTGGCGAATAAACAGAATGGTAACAATTTTTTTCAGGAGGCGCGGACAGGTCACCTGGGGTGATTTTCGCAGCCTTTTGATTCCTACCTTGCTGGACTCATCTCAAGGTTTTATGTCGGCATGGTCGTCCAGCTGTTTGAAGCAGTTCTTTTTCTCCTCCGAATAGCTTCTTTTAAACGGCCACGCAGGTGCTTGTATGTCCTCTCTCGACCATCGCTAACGGGCTTGCCCTTCAGCTTCTTATAAAGTCTCCTTATCTGGAAGAATGCGGTTCGCGAACTTGCAATTAAGTTGTTCCATCCGTAGTTGGGTTAGGTTGTACTGGAGAGTAATCGCCTTCTGGCCATAATAACTTGGCATGCTTCCGTCACCTATCGGATGATTTAGGTGACTTTTTCTCTGGTCGCACCATTCAGGGATATGTCGCGCCTGAGCACCGCGGAAAATGTGTCCGATTTCAAAGTTTTCGCCATTCGAGCTTGATTTGCTCTTGATTTTCTTGCGAATTGCCTAGTGGTCACTATGAGTATCGTCCCCACCGGCTTGGCTTAGCATCTCCTCATACTCAACAATTGTAGCGCTGGGTGAAGCATAGCAGCAGTATATGCGAACTCCATTTACCTTCACTCTGATGAAGCTTTCCTCCGTATGCTCGATTATTTCCTGGAAGGTTTGTTTTTCGCAAGTCCATACCAAATGGCTCGGTAATTATGGCCACATCGACACGGATGGTTTGTGAGAATAGGTCCCGCCTGGTAGTGGTTGAGATAGATTTGTATCAACCTCATCTGCGATTTGTGTTGAGCCGGTACAAAACCCAGCCTATTCTTATTCTCCCTACTGCTAATAATTTGAGTGCTATCTCTATTGGTAAGCTAATGATGACCCTTTGTGTTCTCTCGTAGACTTCAATGTTTTCACCGCTGATATGATGGAACTGATTTCCAAGGCTTCGCGATTATTGTGGTGATCTCATCTATATCTTTACAGATTATTTCGGCCTACCAGTCCTTATGTCGGCTTCCTGTCCTAGCGACTTTTCGATTAGGCTCAAGAATTTGTCCGCGGTCATATCCTTGAGCTCCAACATAAAGTCTCCTTTTTGGGACCGTTTATTGTAACTGACATTGTCTCCCAAATAGGTAGGTTCGGGGTTTGGCTTTACTCTCCTGAGAATGTCAGAGTACGACCCTTCACTTCGTTTGGAGATAATAATCACTTTCGTTTATATCTTTTTCCGATCCTTTCTTTTTCTAGGTACCAACTTTCTCCAGGCGTCAATATCCACATTGATAAATCCACCTCCTTCTCCCGGAGTCGCGACTACGTGATGCGCTGCGCTTTTTTGGGAGTTGAGGCTCTGTTTGCTTTCGAGTTTCGCTAGCCTGTTGATTCGTTCGACCTTTTACACAGCCTTTTTCTCGATTTCTCTTGTTTCCTATTTTGATCTGGCGCCTGGCTTACTTTTTCGTACGATACCTTCAACCCTCTTTATGCATTCACACAGTTCCATGATCTTTTTTCCCAGTGCTTATCGGAAAAGTAGCCCCCGATACTGCCTCCAATATCGCTCGGGGCATGCGGCGTCAGGGTTTCTTTCTCATCGTACACTTCCGCTGCATACTTCTCACTAGGGCTTGCGCTATCGTTCACGATGGGCCTGTGCCCATATAGACGGGGATCTGCAATTTGGCACTGTCCTTGTAAAGGTTTTCTATCGTCTAAAGGTCAGCATTGTTGCGAAATACTGTTCCATTTAGGGACTATTATGCATTGGTTCTTCTCCATTCGGACGTTTCGTAATACGCGACACTTTAGAACTTCAGTCGCGCTAGTTAGGCGAAATCCCATTACCCAATTTGACTTGATATCCATGCTAAAAGTTCAACTAGCAGAGGAAGTCCAATTTTTTACGGCTACCATCCCCTCATACAAGGAAAACGTAAAATATGTTTCCCAAAATAATATCGAATGAATTTAATCACCCTGTTCAATTACTTTCGCTTTTCAATTCCGCCATCAATTACTCAAAACGTCCCATTTGCCGGGGACCGACTACTTACAGCAATTGATAGTGTCGGACCAAGGAAAACAGTTCAGTTCTTCTGGCCCCTCTTGAGCTAAATGCAATTAACTTACGACAAAGTGATATTAAGCTGTTAACGCAAACCATTTGGCATATGTGACCTATTCTCTGGTCCGATGGTGCGCTGAACTCTGCTCTCCAGTCCATTGTGCCCGTGTTTGTCCTTTCCATCCGCACATCAATCCATTAATTCAAGGCCTGAAAGGCAACCGTCAACATGGGGTAGATTCAGGATACAGAGGATATCCTTGCGTTATTTTCTTTTATTTCTTGTTCTGAGCAGTTTTATGAGTGAAGGAAGGGTAGTCATTGAAGGCGCTGTCAAAACCAAGGACGGAAAATCAAGAAATTGAAATCTGGAAAACGGAGCCGGCTTCGAATTTGTGCGCTATGAATATTTACTATTCCTGGGATCCCTGACACGCGTGGCTTCATGACCTTTGGCTAAACTGAAAAGAAAATAATTCCGTTCAAGGTTCCAAGACTTGAAAGCCAATAATATCTCAATTTCACTCTCAGATTTTCGAAATTGGAAGGAAGCTCCACCTTTGCTATGAAGTCAGGGCTTTCGACTCTCTCATTTGGTAACACTCAACTTCTTAAATTTCTAGAAAAGATGAAAAAGAAATGAAGTTTTTCTTAGAAATTGTGTCATTAGCATTTCCATCCCTTGTCAAATTAAAGCTCTCGAAACCGTGAAATGGTCTAAATGTTCCTGTGATGATTCTTTTAATGCCTTAATGTCCTGTCCAGCGTATTAGACTCAAGATAGATATGGAATACTGAAATTATCTGAAGGCTCCTATTATGTTGCCGATCCCTCCTACACTTTAACATGTTATTTTCGATCCTTGTAAATTGTAGTTATAATTTGTGATATTACATGTTTTATAGGAAGGGGATGAAAATGGGGGTAAGAAGAAGAGAACAACGTTTAAAGAAGTCAACGAATTTTTGTAAGCCAATGAATCAGTTTCGAGAGCGAATCCCTGATTCCATGGTAAAGAGGTTGAGATGCTAACTTCGACACAATTTCGAAACTTGAAAGTAAAATTAAGTAAGTCCTTGCTCGCAAAAAAGACTAACAACGAGCACAATTTTTTACACTAAAGGAGCTTTATTAAAATTGCAAATATGAGGGTGGAAATCCGATGCGTAATAATACAAAGGATTCGATAGATAACACTTATTTGCTGATGAACGTCCAGTATCAAGAGAGACCGAGCTCACTGATCCTGGGTTTCTATAAGGCGTGCTCATCCCCCAACGCGCCAATTATCGAGCGTATGCTCTAACCCTCCCTCCCGCTTTAGTTTGCTCGGACCCCAATCTTAGTCCCTTTGCGAGTTCTTTGAATTTGTCTTCACCAGTATATTAGCTAGTATCTGTTTTCTTAGACAGTACAGGACTTCGGTGACCTTCTTTTCCATCAAGTCCTTCATCTAGTGGTTAGAAAATAAAATTAGTTTTATGCAACCCCGGCTTCCTCAAATAGGGTGATTGGCTCTCTCACTGGTTTGTCCATTTCTTCGAAAGTCAGTCTGATAATTTTACTAAAAATGTCTGCTTCCTACTGCACTGTTCCGCCATGCGGGAACATTTATCCGCTTGCTGATTTCCGGTCACTTGATGTTCTGGTTTTGCGTCAAATAGACCATTCTCTTCCAATTCTTTGACAATTTTTGCCCCGTTGGTTTAGCAGAAATAAACCTCCAGGATCTCCAGGTAGTGGCGAACTTCACCCAAGTTTTTTATTTGAAAGTATCTGCTCAGTTGTCTGCCTGCTTTTCAGGTGTTGCCCCAGCTATCAGTAAATCGTCGAAGTGGCCTAAAATGTGCGCTATTCTTCCGTAGTTTTCTACCATTTAGGGATCGTCCTTAACGAGTGGTTTACGCTACGAAGAGTGCATACTTAAGGTGACCTCCTAGTTCGCTTTACACCTAGTAGTCCTACGTGGTAGCTTCGAAAAATTTTCTCGGTGAAGAGTGAACTGCTAATGATCGATACACTTCGGGACAAATTGTGGTCCCCGGGTCATCCGACAACTCTTAGCCGACGTCGATGAGTGATGGGAACTCAGCTCTGCCAAGGTGGTAACCTCTTTGGGACCCTGGTCGGGTAGTGCGCATTGAACCGATATTAGTAGACCGCGTTATCCCAAGTGGATGCTCCGTTCGTGAGCTTCGGGATCACTTAAACGTGCGTCAGGCCTCAAGGAACTGGGATAGTGGCTTTGTCCACGCAGATATATCCTTCACGGACTATTGAGCCCTGCTACCTTACACACGATGCGCTGGTTAAAACTCCAATGGGGAATAAAAACGACATAGATTAGGAGACATCGGGAGTGGGGAGAGAGTTGGCTTCGCTAATACGCAGCAAGGAAGTGCCTCGCTCATCGCAGTGCCCAGCGAAAGACGCCGCAAGGGCTAAAATACCCCACGAGACATCGGGACTCGCAAACAAAGAAAAAATTGCAAAGTGATACTGTACCTGGAATGGAGAAGGCAACCGAGACAGTACCCCTCCGCAATGCTGTTGTTGCGGAAGGAAGCACCGCGGAAACTGCTGAAACTGACCAGATGGTTCCGAATATAAGCAGAGTGGGAATGCAATCGACTGTTCTTGAGAAAAGCGAAAAGCAAAGGCTAATAAAGGAACACGCGGCAGTTGTGGAGCGCATGTGGTCTGCGACTTTCCTCCAGAAAAACGTCACTAAAAGAGTGAAAAAGGACAAACGGAGCCCCTGAAATGAATTTCGTACTACAGGCGGACATGGAGAGCAACAGGAGATGCGCGAAAAGCAAATGCGCTCCTCGCTGAGTACTCCGTCGAACGGATCATAGACAGCCCGTCGCAGAGCGAACCGAGGAGGAAGGGGCATATGAAAGAGATTTCACTCAGGTGCTTTCCAGGGTTCAAAAGAAGAAGGTGAAGAGGGAAAAGAGGCAACACCACGCCGCGTCGTAAGAAAAACCTCAAGTTAAGGCGGACATGAAGGGTGGTGCACCAAAATAGGTGGAGAGATGAAGGAGGGCTAGATGACAAGATATGCTTATTAAACCGACGGAAGGTAAGACCTTTACGGAAGTCTTCAGCGAAACCCGTTATAGGACCAACTTGTAAGATAGCGGAGCGGAAGGGTGGTGGAGTCCTAGTCAAATTAGGCCCAGGGACAACAGATGAAGGCACCTTCTGGGCAGCAGCCAAGAGGCTACTGGGAGAGAAAACATTGATTTTTAGTTTAGAATTCACGTGCTCTCTGAAATCAGACACTTTGGCCGCCTCACGTGAAAAAAAGAAGTAGAAAAAGCCGTCAAGCGTGAATACCTGGAGGTGCTTCTTAACAGCGGGAAAGTCTGAATTGGTTGGATAATATGTAGGATATGGATCCGGCTGGCCCCAATCAAATGCTGCTGATGTTTAAATTATGGGCACACGTTTGCAACCTGCCGGCGACTTGACAGAAGAGCAACATGTCGCAGATGCATTACGCACACTGCAGGCTCGGGGCGGTGTTCAGTCTTCAGAGCAGAACTGGAAAGATCTTGGATGCGGTCAACATAATCCGCTTCCTACAGATATATATACCGCTCACGAGTTGCTAGCGCAGTTCACTGCGGAGATCAAAACTGATCTAGTGCTCATCAGTGAACAGTATCGAAGTACCCAGCTCCATAGCACCCCGACGGGAGGTTTGTCGAAATTCTTGAGCAGGTGGGGCGCGCTGGAAGGTGATCTTGGGGGTGATAGCGTAACATCGAGACGTGGCAAGCCTTCTATGTGTTTGTGGAGAGTGTAAATTGTAGAGCTCCGGGGTGAGTGTCACAAACTCCCTCACTTGACACAACGTGAAAAGGACCGCGAGGAGACATGTACCACAATGACAGAGTACAGACAACCAAAATGAGAATGCACAGCGCCATAAATAGGAGCAAAGCTCGGTGATGGGTGGAATTGGTCGACGAGGTGAATAGGGATTCGGTTACAAACTGGTAACTGGAAAAATCGAGGCTCTGTTGAAACCCTGTTCACTTAAGGCTGATAAGATGGACCACATCGTTCGAGCACTATTCCTCGTGTGCCCAGTATTGAATGATGACAGCATCGCGGGGGTGCTGAGGACTGCCAACTTGTCTCTATAAAAAAGCCGGAAGTGGCAGTTCTCTCTATGAAAAACAAAAGGGAGCAGGATGCGATGGTATTCTGGCAGAAGTATACAAACTGGTGCTCCAACATCGGCCAGATGAAACACGGCATTTTCTTTCTCGTTAGAAACAAAGGGAGCGGTGACCCTGTGCTACCGTAACTTTGTATGCTTTGCATGGCCGGAAAAGTGCTCAGAACGCTCATCAGAATTAGACCTACAGAAGCGTTACGTGCTGTCGGAGACCGGCTTTAGAGGAAATTCACAGTTGATGCTGTCATGGAAGACGTGGACGCGGGTCATCGAGCAGAGGCACAGAGCCGCTGAAGTTGACGGGTGGGGCTCCTCGTAGCGCTTGACGTCAGAAGTGCTTTCAATTCCGTAAGAACGACATTCTAGACATACTAGACAATACTTTCCACGTACGGGCTACCTCTTACAGATATTGAGGGATTATGAGGAGCCGCTCCCTGCTCTATGAAACGCTAGAATGTCAGAGGAGGATGGCGATCACGTGGTCGCGCAGGGATCTTTTGTCAGGCCGGACCTCTGGAACGCATCCCATGATATTCTGCTTAGATTTCACATGCCAAAGGAATCCAGTATGGTCGGTTATACAGATGATGTCGCGGCGCTTGTTGTTGGATGCATTGTCGAGCAGGTGCAAAGCAGGCTTGTCATATTGATGCAACCGGTAAGCGGATGGATGGCGGCCCATGGTTTCAACCTCGCACTGGAAAAAACTGAAGTAATCATATTGACTAAAGGGAGAATCCCGACCCTGCGTCCCATTTCAGCCGGCGAGCTGATAATCGAGTCAAAAATGAGTTTTTTCGACGAAATCACAGCAATAGCGACAAGGTAGAAGCTGGAGTTTCAGCTTTAAGTCAGCTAATGGCAAATACTGGGGATCTTCCGTCTAGCAGCCAGTCTTGCTTTTCGGCGTAGAGGTATGAGGCTGACCTTCTTTGCAGGGAAGTATATCGTAAGCACCTTCCGCAAGTGCAGAGATGGGGAGTTTTCCGTACCACACTGTCTCTGAAGCGGCTATGATGATGATGGTGGAAGTGATCCCCATTACCCTTTTTGTAAGGATCATAAAACCATACGCAAGCGGAAGGGAATTGATTATTCGTGAAGAACGGTAACGTACGCTAGATGAGTGGCAACCATCTTGGCAAAATGAGACTAGAAGCAGACAAACTGCGTGGCTCTTTGGCAACTAAGGTGCGTGACTGAATCAGAAGCATGGTGAGACTGACTATTTTTTTACTCAGCTCATTTGTGGAAATGTTTCCAGTCTTATCTGCACAAGATTAGAAAGGCACGTTCTGCTGGTTGTGTGTTTTGTAAAGGGATTGTGGATGACGCCTGCGGTACCTTTTTTGTGTAAGGTGGAATGGGATCCGTCAAAAACTCTATTTAATCACATGGTGAGGAGTGCTGACAGGTGCAGCCGTGTTGTGCACTATGTTCAGGATTTTCTTGTTGTAAAGACGATAAAGCTCGACCGATGGAGGGGCCGGATGGCAAACTAACAGTTCCCTTCCTCCTCTCTCTTCCCACTTGTGAAACGAATTCCTTGATTTGAGAGCTCCACAAGGTGCGAGCGCTCGAGGGCTAGCCCGAAGTGATGTCTCTCCGGGGAGAGCTGCGGCCTTTAAATTCCAGACCCTTGTTTGACCACAGAAGCGAACGTCTCGTTACGACCAAACGAGCCTTGTAGATCTTTCCATTAGCGTAGCTCTTCGGATTTCAGGTCTTTCTTTAGATAGCGTAGATATTATTTAGCACCGCAGTGAGACTTGCCCAGTTATCGGAACAGATTTCAGTGGTGCAACCCCAAACATTGGTGTCGCAAACAGTCTTCTTCTGCTGTCAAAAAAATACCTCTCATATTCGGGTTTTCCAAGAAAGCTTCCCGATCCGCCTGGGTCTATGAAAACTATGAAATCTCACGCGTGCAATGAAAGACATAGAAATAACTGTAGGTCCAACTTACATGTGTAAATTCGCCCTTCATTAGAATACTGGTCTGTTTAAGATAAAGCTCCTTTAGGCTATAAACCATCGAACTAACAGATCAAGATCAGAAAATGCTTCATCAGCCCCACAGCTTTCTACTAAAATAACAACTTCATTTTTAGTCAACCTCTTTACAATCTTCATTACCCAGAAAGGTATGCATGACCAAATTATCCTTGAAACAAGAGAAGGAGACTTTACATTTGGATACCAAACGACTGATAGTTGAAATGTCTCCAAACTTGGACAAGTTCGTGAAAACTTAATTTATCCTTTCTACCCTTGCAAGCAACGACTTTTTCGTGACTTGCAAGTAAGACAATACTGCAGTCATTAACCATATCACACAGAAGCTTCACCCATTTAAATACTTCCTCAATTTATTAACTTGTCATATTCACTGAAATTTTTCAGATTTTTCCCGTTTCCCATAAAAGATAAAACCTGAAGAAATGAATCACGGAAAGCGCAATCCGTTTTTATTAACGAAAAACATAGAACGAGGAAGAAGGACCTGTTCGCCTGCTAAGGTATCCGCTCGTATTTTCAAATTGGTGACGGGCGTTTGCTGTCGTCCTTAGTTGTGAAAAATCCTTATGCCTTTAAAAATAGACAGAATCGATTGAATATGCATATCTGCTCGGTCACGAAATGACAATTTTCTCGTTAAATTTTTTGTAATTTGTCTCAGCGTTTTTTCTTCCCGTGGGTATGTGCACGGAGACACAGTGACAATGTATAGAGTTGAATGGAAAGGAAATTTGACAATTTATGTCCTTTAGTTCACTTAGATGCAGGAAGGGAATGGGAGAAGGAGGAGTGGCACTGATGGTTAGGATAAGGTATCGAAAGGGTTCTAACTTGACAATAGATCGAACTAGTACATAAATTGAGTGGCAAGGAATGTACTTCCCCTTTCAAACGGGGTATAACCCACGGCAATCCAACGATTTTGCATTTTTCGTCGTTTTTTTCCACTTCAATTTTTTTCACCTGGATATCTGGCGTCTCTAAAATCATGCCATGGAAAGTACCGCGATTGCCGAATCTTGGCCGCGTCACCTTTCGAACGCGGAATCGTTAGGTAGGTAGGTTCACTGATCCTTCTAAGGAGCCTCATTAGTGACAAACTCCTAGGACCATGACTGCTGTTATGAGAGCAAGGAGGCAGAGTCTAGCAGGCTCAGATCTTCAGAGCCAGCCCGGTAGTATTCATGAAGGAAAGCAGCTCTCCTACCTTGGAGCTAGAAATCTCTCTGAGGTCCCCAAAGGATGGTTTACCCAGTGTCCCTAGCCTGATTCTAGCTTAAGCAAAAGCAATCACATTGGAGTGCTTAAAGATTCCCCTTCTTCGCCGCAGCTTCCGCAATGCGAATTGTCGAGTAAGCCAAGTCTGGCGGCATGATCCCCTACAGGTCTGTGCGTCGTGCATACCTCCGTAACTTTGTATGTATTTGCAGCTGTCTTGAACAGGAGCCCTGGCGATCGGGTTTTGTTATTGGCGGATCAAATCCTCCTTGCACAAGTCGCGAGCCTTCGCCATCTGAGGTCCGCGGCTACTGAGTAGTGCGAGTAGATTCCTCCCTTGAGATTCGCCAGCGGGACACAGACTGTACCAGCTGTCAAGGACAGAGTCCCACCTGGTCTGACAGCCCGCTCATTACCCTCTATGTTCCCATGACCGGGAACCCAAGACAGGGTGATCGTTAGCGTGCCGCTCACACTGTTCAGCGCGTTTCTGCACTGCCCCACCAGCCAGAAGGATGTCGCCGTTAAGTACAAGGTCTTAATGGTCGCTTGGCTATCGGTCAGAATGACTATGTTACGCTTGGCACTCGGATCATCACCAACCATTGACAGTATCCAGTATCGCCAGTACCTCCGTTTGGAATACACCGGCGAAACCTATCCGAGAAAACTCCACTGACTATTTTTGATCCGTAGGTGAAGAATACTGTGTCATAGCGTTGCAACACGTTTCGGGTCCTTCACTATACCCTGGTTGGAAAATCCATAGCAAGACTCCTCGTGAAGCTCGGCTTGCGTTCGGCATAGTCCATGGGGAATGCTTAGATGTTCCAAGGGACTCGCTTCGCTGCCCAGCATCCGGACTCACGTAGTCTGATGGCACTGCACCTTGCGAAGTATTTAATGTGGAAGACTAGAGGGAGGAAGTGAAGAAGTATATTGAAAGCATTTGATGGGAAGGACTGCCGTGCCCCGGTAACACCTGCATATGCGGTTCTTTGAATCGTATTAAGCTTTGTTTTATTGTATTTTAGCTCAAAGCCTGCCGCCATGCAATAGAGCCGTACGTTTGGATGGGACGCACCGTAGCTGTGTACATTCTGAGAGCCATCCTTAGCCGGAGACCCCATTTCTTTGTAGAGGTTTTCTTGCAAGCATTGAAGGCTGCACAGTTCTTCTTAACCCGCAATGCTATGTTCAATCTGCAATTTACCTTCGGATCCAGAATTACACTCAGATACTTTATATTGGCGCAAAGAACCAACCATTGTTCATTCAGCCATGGAAGGTAGAATTCGGGTATCGGGTCTTGGTGGTGAATAGCATCAGTTCCGTTTTGATCGGCTTTACGTCTGCTTCACTTCTTGCGGTTCCCAAGCACACCTTTCCCAAAGCTCCTTGTATGATGTCACGCATTATGGAAGGAAACATCCCAGGCACTAATAGTCGTCAGCATACACCACCACCTTCACGTCGCTCCTGTCCAATATCCGTAAAGTTTCGTTCATCACTATTAACCAGAGCGACGGAGAGATGGCGCCACTTTGGGACGTGCCTCTGTTCACAGCTCTGTGGCAAGTGGCTACCTCCCAGATCCGACTGGATTATCCTGGTTCTTAGCATGGGTATAATCCAGTGCGTAAGATACCCCTCCAATCCAATGCTCATGGCGTTGGCATTAACGTCGTTAAATGTTTCCTCTACATTCAGGAAGACAATTAGAGTATACCCCTTATACACTTGTGGTAACTACTTCGTGGAGGCCAGCTTCTGTAAATTTGGCTTTGAGGTAGGCATGCCGGGACTTAGAGAATGGCGTTCTCTCTAAAATGGTCCTTAAGTGGATGTCCAGGACGCACTCTAGGGTCTTCAACACGAAAGATGTGAAGCTGATTAGTTGAAAGTCCTTCTTGGGCTCATGACTGTGCCTGCCCTCTTTTGGTATAATAACTACTTGGGTGTTTCCAAGACTGTGGTTCATATCCCAAAGAGATACAGCTCCGGTAAATCTCACCAAGCCACAGCACAACCCTTCCTTGCTGTTTCTGTAGTATGATTTGCATTATGCCATCTGGGCCCGGAGATTTATATGCGCAGAAGCTTTTTACAGCCCAGCCTATTTTATCCTCGGTAATTTTCGATTCGATAGTCTCGCACGGCTGGAGTGGGTGTAAAATCTTTCAGCAAGGCTCTGAGTCACAGTCTTCCTCGTTTGCGGGAAAGTACGTTTGAACCAGCCGCTTCAAGATTTCACTAAAAGATTCTGTCCAGGAGCATTTCGACTTTTTAACGAAGAATGGGCTCCTATGTTTTTTGGACGTTAGTCCCAGTTGGACCGAAGACTCTTGTCTCTTCCTACAACCCCTTTGGCGGCGTCGATTGGATCCGGGACGTCGTCCGGTTTCGGGAGCGAAAAACTTTCACCTCCGCCATCCTGACTTCGAACCGTACTTTGTATGTTAGTCTACCTTTTCCAGTGCCTCCAGACACTCTCCCTTTATATTGAACAGAAAAGGCCTGTTCGCCTGGGGTTTCTTCTCCTGGATAACTACCTAGTTGTCCATGGGATCCTGGGGTTGGAGAATTGGTCCTTGCAAGCTGTAACTTGGAACCCACGGACCACCTGAGACCGTGTGTTCGCTATCCGCCAGCGCCACACGCGAGTGACTTCTGGCCACATTGCTGAAGGGTTTCGTAGTTCGTGGCTCGTAGGCTGGCTTTTGCTGCTTTCCTATCTACAGAGGTTGCTTACCGTTCGAGCTCTTGCCCAGTCTGCTCCGCTTGGGTTCTCGTTCGACCTAGTCTTAAGATTGATTCCGTTTGAGAGCGGTGGGGTTCGCCTCTTGCCTGTCTGTCAGGCGGTTGCTGTTATATTCCTCAACAGTTGCTTGGTATTTAACGAGGTCCTTTTCATCTCGGTCGTCGACAATTCCAGCCCGCTTATTCTTTATGATCTTGCTCAGAATATACACGGCCTTCAGTTAGTGGCTCTTGAGCAAAACTATGCTTCTTAGCTGGTTTCCGGTGGCCGACATCCTTGCTTTTGAGTACCATGGCTGTGTACTCGCTGCACCTAGCTCGACGGCAGTGAACTCCAAGTTGGAAGCTGCTAGTCCATCTGCTGCCTCGCTCCGGCAGAGCCCTGCGGTTGGTGTCAGTACACCGGCTCTATGGCTGGTACTGACTGTATTGCCCTTGACGGCTACTTTTGCCTGGCAGCGCCTGGTCTTCATCTATAGTCGGTTTTGATTTTTTTTTTTGAGTCCATCCATCTTAACGAGTAGTTTGGGAAGAATGTCCACCCCGGCTAGCCCGGCCACCAGGATAAGGGTCTGTCCTCGGCGTACACTGTTCCACCTTAGCTTGACGTAAATGTTAGCACCTTCTCCAGCCCACGGAGAACGATCCCCGCTTCGGCTTACCCCCGGCCAGATCCACTTGCTCCTAACGCATAACTATATCAGTCGGATGAGATGACTCCCACTGCGAAGAGGTCGTGTGAGGACATGCCGAATTATTCAACCTTAACCTGAAGCATAATCTGACCAGGCCGCCAACGAGGTATCACCCACATTTCGCATGATTGCTTTTAACCTTGTGGCTGAGCAATTTTCAATTTTCTTGGGCGATGGATTTTCCGCGGGAGAATTTCTACGTTCCCTTAATCAGTGCCGCGTCCTCTTTCGAACGAGGTATCACGATTTTGCATTTTCTGTAATTTTTTCGGCCCGAAAGTCGAGAAAATTTGTAATTTTTAACGGGTCCTTGGGCGACTGGTTTTCCACGATATCTTGATTTCCAGGCGTCGTAGCAGGGGAAGTCTTAAGTTTACTGAATGAAAGCTACGCCCTCTTTCAAAAGAAATAAGCAGGAATCCGATGATTTTGCATTTTTTATGACTTCTTCGAAGGGGGCGGAGGTTGAGAAAATTTTCAATTTTCTCTGATTTTTAGCAGATCCTTGGGCGATGACTTTTTTGGGATATCTCGCGTTCTCGACGTCGCAGCGGAAAATTCCTACTTTTGCTGAATCTGGAGTACGTTCCCAGTCTAGAAAATATTCAATTTTCGAGCGCTGGATTTTTCGGAAGTCTTGTATTCTCGACGTCGTGGCATGAGAATTACTTGGTACTCTTAGAGGTTGTCCACTCGTCCTTAATTGTTACCGGGGTTCGGTATGGCTGAGGGTGATCCAGCCCGAAAAGTCTATAAGGACAATGTCTGTGGTAGAAAAGAAAGAGGAAGTGACAGACCCTACCTCAGATGAAGTGATGGCGTAGGCTAACACTCCAGACAGGTCTGGAGACCAGACAGGGATATCGGTAGACCCCGTCATAAATCTGGGTTGTCTGGAGTTTCTTACTAAGGTAGACCAGGACGAAACACCGGTTGTTGCGCCGTTAATGATGATGATTGACTCAAGTACTAAGTCATAGCTGAGCTCTCGTGTGTCGGTCCGCCGATTACGATCCGATCCCACTGCTTGCGATGAGGTTTGAACCACGAGTTTCCTTAACGACGGCTTAGTACAATGGGGAGAGTTCGATGTGTCCTCACATAAGCTTGCGAATCCAATGCGATAATAGATGCTGCTTTCTTGTAGGTGACCAAGAGCTATTATAAGATTATGGAGGAACCGGGGGTATGTGAAAGGTTATCGTAGTTGTATATGAAACATTGTATTGGCAGGAGTCAAAAAGTAAGAGTAGTAAACGAGTGCTACTTATCAGGAATTGGAGGACGTGGTAGCCCCACTTAAGAGGTTGGAACTAGAGGCTTTAGAAAGCCAGACTCCATCTCTACCAAAGCAGGAAATCTATCATTTGAACGTAAAATCCGTAGTTAAAAAAGGGTCGATATTTAGAAATCCTTGCACATCCTGAAAGTACGACATCATGAATCTATCGCTACGCCTCCCACCAATAAATCAAACCCAACCAACTCAGCAAATTTTGCAATTCCTCCAGCTTTGAGTCTGTTCAAACTCCTTATGCATTCGCGGGTTAGATTTTATGAGGAATTCCGAATATCCTTGATAGAGAATTATTGCGATCTTGATAAGAGAAATAATTTCTTTTCGCGGAAATCGAAAAATATGAAAAGAACATCCTATTTGACGAAATACGTCCTTTTTCTTGCACGAGATTGTTTACGGGATGTTTATGGAAGCACGGGGTTATGAGCGGAGCTAAATATATGTACATATTTGTCGCATAGTCGAAATGTAATAATGGAAATGACGAGCAAAGTGGATTGTGTGGAATCATATTGCGGCCGTTTTTGAGGCGATAAAGATCTTTGGTGATAGATACGATGATGATAATCGATCTAACATTTTCGGTTTGGTGAAGCACGGAGGACGGCGGGGGGTGAGTGATTTTCGGAGCCCATGACTGGTTCCCAACATATAATCACGGTTGTTTGGGACAGCTTTCGCGGTTGAATGGACTGGAATTGGGAAAGGATTTCGTCCATAGCATCGTATATAGAATGGTCGTCGTGAAATGTATGGAAGTGAAGAATAGTAAGGGAATCCTTGTATGTTCCTTTGCAATGACTTTTCCAGCTCCGTTTGCCCACAGTACTTTGGAAGTTCTTCCTATTTTGGGTTCGTAAGTAAAGTCAACAGCTCCTTGTATATAAATAGGCACCATGCGTTGGCCTCTTCACAAATTCATCACGAAAGCCCACACTTCCCGTTCACATACACAGATATCGTGGTAAGCACAAAGTACCATCTAAGGGTAGTGAAAGCCCGGCCACCACACTCATAATTACCACTCTACAACTAGTCTTGCCTCTGCCCATCATGCAAAGTACTTGCGAAAGGGTTAATGGCGTACTTAAACGCAATGCCACCACGTCGAGGATTCAGTGGTACGGTACCGGCCTACGGAAAATAATATTTAGTCCCGAATGGGTAGTGGCTAGAGCCTAAAGCCAACATTAATTCTGCATGGTCGATGAGGAGTCATGCCAGCCAACCAAATATCCTGCAGTGATAATTATGGGCGGGAGTGTTAATTAGCCATGAAATTGTGCAGTGGAGAATGGAAGGATTCGGGGAGGGAGGCAGGAGCTGAGGTAGCGACGTCAGGCGTTGGGGGCTAATTAAAAAAGTTTCCGTAAAAGTGCAAAAATTTCGCACGGAATTCATTATAATGGCGTCGGTTGTTGAGTTTCGGGGTTTTAAGGGATTACACATTGCGGCGTGTAAGTTCAAATGCACAGTGATTTCAGCTGGAAAATGGTGCGTTTGCACATAGTTTATAATGGTTTTTAGGGGTTATTCCAGAAGCTTATGTTTTCATGTGGTTGGTTTTCGCGGTACAAGTGATTGGGGTAGAGTATTTTCAGTCCGGAATTTGTTTCGAGGATTGCATCCGACCATCAATTTTAATTCCAGTAAGTCATGCATTGCCACTTTTGCTTGCTGCGAAATATCTCATCCCTACGGAACTTATTTTAGGGTAGGTGAATGCGTTTACGCAGAAGTTGCTGGGCTCCGGCAGCCGTACGGATTATCAATTAAACACTGCCCCATCGTCAAAGAGCCAACCTGGAGCCGCTCATCATATCACTTTGATCTAACCTCCGAGCTCTCACCAATTGGGGAGCCTTCAAGACAGGAAATTCCTTTGACCAACGGGAGGCGAGACGACGAAGGGAACTGTTCGGGGAACCTCCAGCCATCCGGCATTTCTATCGGTTGAGCTATCTTCTTTGCAACAAGAGGAGCCCCAATGGAATGCGTAATACCCACTAAAACCACCTCCCGAGCCCCGTGGAACCCCCGTACGGGATTACATCACGGGGCGGAGTCAGCTCATTTTAGCTTGATCCCCTTTCGTCTCCACGCGGCGTACGTAACCGCGCTTTTCTAGTCTCCTTTGCCTTTCGCAGTTTGCTCTGGATAGAAACGACCATGGAGTTGATCGCATGCCAGTCTTCCTGACATGCTAACATTCTTCGCACCAGATTCTCTGGTACGAGCACCTCTCCTAGAGTCTTGTCTAGGTTTTTCCTTACCTCCATAAACCCTGGACAGTGGAAGAATACATACTCTGGGTCCTCTGGGACTCCATCGCAGGTTGAACAATCGGGCGAGATATCTTGTTTAAACCTGAACAGGTACTAGTGATATCTCCATGCCCCGTGAGAAACTGAGTAAGATTATAATTAATCTGACCCTGCCTGTGTGTCCAGCGACCCTTTCCCGAGCATTCCCAACGCTTTTGCCATCTATTTAGAGATCTCTCCCTTTCGGCGTTCTTCGTCTGCGATAAAGGAGAGATAGACTTCGCATTATATATATTCGTCATCTCATCTGCCAAGATGTCAATGGGCATCATTCCAGAGATGACGAATGCTGCATCCTCTGAGACAGTCCTGAATGCCGAGCACACCCTTAGGGCTCTTCTTCTGTAGACTGAACTCAGTTTGTTAGCGTTAAATGTAACCTGCAATGCCTCTCCCCAAATTGGAGCTGCATAGAGCAGGATCGAACTCACTACTCTAGCTATAAGCAACCTGGAAACATGCCGTGGCCCTCCCACGTTCGGCAACATCCTTGCCAGGGCCACACTTGCAATGGATGCTTTGTCATAAACATACTGCACGTGTTGCTTATAGCTAAACTTCCCAGCTATCATCACTCGCAAGTATTTGATCGCAGGCTTAGAAGTGATGATATGATTCCCAATTTGAATACGGCCCAGGACGGAACTCTGTGGGACAGCCGCAGAGATAACGTACTCCTGGGGTCCGTCATCAGTGTCATATCAAAGCATCCGTTCTTGTAAATAGCTGTTGACAATAGCTGCAACATAAGCGGGAATACCAATCTTCGTCAGAGATTCCCGTATTAGGTTCCAATTGGCCAAATTGAATGCATTTCTCACATCGAGGGTCACTACCACGCAATATTTGCTAGTACTGCCTTTCCGTGGATTGCATTTTCGGCCAAGCCAGTAACCATTTTGATGGTATCAATGGTTGATTTGGCATTACGGAACACATACTGCCGATCTGAGAGACCTCCCTGGCTCTCAACAACCGGGAGTAATCTATTATAGATTACTCGCTCTAGCATTTTGCCCAGAGTGATCTAGCATTTTGCCCACAGTGTCCCACAGGTTGGCTTAGCTGTAGGTTTGCCAGCCTTATGCAGTAGCACCAACTTCTGTCGTTTCTATGGAGCAGGAAATATCCCCTCGGACATGCATGTTTCGAACAACTCAGCGAACATGTCCGGTCTGAATTTTACGGCAAGCTTAAGGGCCCTATTTGGCACGCCATCCAGACACTTAGCTTTGTTATCTCCTATCCTAGCGCAGATCTCCAGCAGCTCGTCACTGGTCACTGGCGGTATTGCTGTGTCGTTCAGAGGTCGCTGGAAGCTGTCTATGCCCTCCTCTTGCTGAGGGAATAACCCCTGGATAATTTTTAACAAGAATGAAGGGCACGTGATCTGCGGAGATGATCGGCCTCTGAATCGCCCCATCACGATTCTATAGGCGCTCCCCAAAGGGGTTTACGTCCGCTACTGAGCAGACCTCCTTAAAGCTTTCCCTCTTGCTCCGTTGGATAGCAAGCCTGAGGATTTTGCGGGAGGCGCGCTCTTTTCGCCCTTCATCGATTCTGCCTACCGCTCTTTAAGCTGCTCTTCTGGCTCGCTGATCGAAGGCTGGCCAGTTCAGTATTCCATCAGTAGTTTGGTCTTCTACTGGGGAATAAGCACCTCCTAGGCATGGACGCGTCACACGCTTTGGCGATGCATTGGGCCACATGGACAGCTCTTTCCTTAGGGGCGCCTGCTTTTTTAGGTTGGCCTAACCACACCTCTATGAAAGTCTGCTCATCCAGAGCTTTCGCGGACCAGCCTGACATCTTTCTCGGTTTCGGGTATGATGGTCTTCTGCCCGGTGACTCCACCCATAGCCCAAAGTCCTTGCTGACGCACCAAGACATACCACGTGCCAGTGCAGGACTGACAAAAGTTAGGTCTACAATTGAGGCAGACCCCCCCCCCCCTCTGAAAGTTGTTTACATATCGTTCGTTGGCCAAAATGATATCCAACTGTGCGAAAGCGTCTAATAGACTGCGGCCCCTTGCATTTGTCTCTCTGCACTCACGGGCCCAAGCATTGGAGTCACCAGCAATCACCCTTGGACTACGACCCCTTGCGTCGAGAAAAACACTGTAAACCATTTCCTCGAATTTGGGCAGTGTGAGGCTTGGTGAGAAAAGAAAAGAAAAGTGCATGAACACATATTTACACATCAATAGGCATGCCCCAATCCGCCAGCTGGGGTCGCGCCTAATGGGAGATCTGGCCACTCCTCCCTGCAGCGTCTCATAGAGCAGGCAACGGTTCTTCAGATAATCGCTCAATACCCATAAGAGATAGCTCGGCACGTGAAAAATATTGTCGAGCGTGCCTAGAATTTTACGGAATTAACAGCATTTCTGATATCAAGCGTTCTGAGGAACATCACCCGTCGAGTTCGGCGGGTGAGTTAAATAAATACCTGCCACGACTTGCATGACAGCCTCCACTGCCATGGGGATAAGCCTCCGAAAGTATATATCTTACTTAGTTTACTTCAGATAAGCTTTTTGAGCACTTTCCTGCAGTGTCATGCATACAAAGTGGTCGGTATGCAGACGGCAACTCAAAGTTGGCTTTTCCTTTACTGATTAGAATAATCCTCGCCACCTTCCATCGAGAGGAAAAAATGCCCTCTTTCAAGCGAGCGGCTGATATTGGAGCGCCAGTTTCAGTACTCCTCTCGGGAGACCATCTGATCTTGGCGCCTTCTTATTTTTAACAGGGAGGCCTTTTCCAACTATTTTATAGGCTTTTTATAAGCTGTTGTCGTCAACCCGTACAGGATGCGCAGGGAATAGTGTCCATACTTTTTCAGGTTACCAGTTTGTAACCGTCCCTATTCATCTCATCGACCAGGACCTGCCAACAGCGAGCTTTGCTTCTGTTGCGCTGCGGGGTGTCCTTTTGGCTTATATGTATCTTGTTATTGAGGTACATCCCTTTTCTCGGTTGTTTAAATGCCTTGTCAAGCGGCGGAGTTTGTGACACTCCAGTCGGGTTTGGCAGTCTCCACCATCCACCAATACAGAGCAGGTTTGCCACGTGTCGATGCCCTCTTGGATATGGACACTCTGTAGACTGTCGTAATCAGGTTCTTAACGCAGATCTACTAAGATCCGATCACTTGTATTGAGGTAGACTACCAAGAGTTTTGAACATATTCCATTGAATTACTTTTTCATAAAGGATTGACGAGACTGTTTTTTGAAGAACAAAAAACACAGCTTGTCTGTATCAACTTCTCTGGATATACCTGCAAGTTTTTCGCCCCCCCTATATTCTAGGAGCCGTGTAAGTTGGGGCTTAAGTATATACTCAAAGTATTTCCTGCTTTTCATGAGAGGTGACCAAAAGGAATAGAAATTCGTGGGCTAACAACCTGCAAATTTTGACACTCTACTGCTACCGAAACGTCAACCACACCTCGGATAGGGACTGACCTCACAGTAATTAACTTCGAGTATCGAAAACGGACTATGACTGGTTTTTGGTGTATTCGTACGTTCCTCGACAACGGTAGTCAGGGCCCTCAAAATGTTCGCCTTCCCCAATGCGAGCCGGAATTCCAGCGATATAACCTGGGCATTCTGGGTCTGGATGAGACTCTGGAGAGTACTCCTCTCCCACTTGCGGCAATGTGCTTTTGTACCCTGGAAAGCCAAGTGGTGGCAGACGCGAATCCGGTGTCGGATTGCTTTTGACGGCTACCTCAAGGTACTCTTTCTTGACCTGGGATTCCGTTTCTGACAGACTTCTAACTGCAAAATTCCGGTGTGGGTTAAGGGGCATCAAAATCATACCTTCCTACCAACTAACAAGGTTTCTAAGATAGTGGAGAAGAATGCTTTCTACGAGCAATTAAACGCAGTTCAAGGGAGGCGTCATCGTGGTGTTGACGATCGCAGTGGTAATGGTGGGAGGTTCGTTCTTAAACTTGTACCGCCTCGTTATTGGTGATACATTGTCCGAGCACGAAGCCTCCATAAAGTCAGCTGGGTTACAACTTACCGAAGTCGTATGAATAATCAGATCGACTACTTCGCGATCAGCAGTAAATTTAGGAGTTGTCTTCTGGATATGAGTGACAAGAGAGGCACTGACGGCCTCGAAAGGGATCACCATCTGATGGCGATAGAGACCTTGGCACAGTGCAGTAATGTCAGTTAGAGTTACTGCTTCATGCCATCCCGTAAACGTTCGATGATTATAAGGCAATACTTGTATCCGTGCCAGTCTCGCCAAGGGCCAATGATGACCAGGTGGATGGTGTGGAAGCGCTTGATCGAACGAAGGAATACGCCTAATTTCTTCGACGGAAGGAATGCGCCTACTTCCTGTTTTACGCACTTGCTGATTTTACACTTCTGGCACGCGATGCATTATCTGGCCCAAGAATTTACGTCGTTGTTCATAGACGGCCGCAAGTATTTTCCGGATCGTCGTTCTGATGCTTGGGTGCGCAAGATCGTGTACTGCCTGAAATACTTCCTTGCGAAAATCGGCCAGAATAAATGGCCTAGGTCCCTTGTCTGAGGTCTCGCAGAGTAAGTAGGAGTTTAAGCCAAAGATAGGAAACTCATTGAACTTGTATTTGGAGTTTGCCCTCGGAGTCTGAAGCTCTGCGTCGTCTTTGTCCGGCTCGGCGGTTGCCGTATAGTCGACCACGCCGGGGACTGTGACCTCCGAGATTCGAGACAAAGCATCCGCAACGACGTTGTCTTTTTCAGACACATGTTAGATGCCGGAAGTAAACTGGCTGATGAAGCTCGGTTGCCGAAGTTGGCGAGGAAACGCTTTGCCGGGCTTTTGTTCGAGTGCGAAAGTAAGGAGCTTGTGATCCGTGAACACGGTGAACGGCCCGCTCTCAAAGGAGAAGCGGAAGTATTCAATAGTATGCGGCGAGTAGTTCACGATCTGGGTTGAGTTGTTTCGAGAAGAAGATCAACGGTTGCCAAGTTTGATTTACCCGTTGGTGAAGAGTGGCGCCTACCGCTGTGTATGAAGCATCGACGAACAGGGGTGCATCTGGCTGAGGAAATGCCAGTAGTGTAACATCAACAAGCTGTTGTTTGACCATTTCAAACGCCTGGACGTCCTCAATGGACTACACAACCTCGCGGGAGTCCTTGGTTTTGGGACCAGTCAAGTAAGCGTTGGGGATTGCTTGGTGATGAGCGGCCTTGGACAAGAAACGACGATAGAAATTCAACATGCCCAAAAACCTTCGCAGATCCTTCAACGTGGTTGGCAGGGGAAAGTTTTTTATCGCTTCAGCCTTGTCTGGGTCCATTTGAATTCCTTCGGAGGTTATGATCCGGCTGACAAATTTCACCTATTTCTACAGGAATTTGCATTTTAGAACGTTGAAAAATGCACTCAAGATGGTCCAAATGCTCAGATTCGGAAGAAGAGGCGACAAAAACATCATCCATGTAAACGAAATAGAAGTTTAAGTTTCGTAGGACAGGGTGGATGAATCTTTGAAATGGAGGAGTACGCAAATGCGATGGTCAGCAACGCGAGACTCGCGTCCAACTGCCTGTAGCCGTAAGTGCGGGTGGAAGAGGAGTTCGCTGCAGCTAATCGAAAGTTTTGGAGTATCAAAGTGTTTGGACGGGGTACGGGGAGAACCGACACCTCAGCGCCCGTGTCGATCAGAAAGCAACGCCTGCTCAGGGGGTCGAATATTGTAAGGCGACGCTGTATTGCGCTTGGGGTAGCATTCACCAGGCAACCAGCAAGCTTAGTTTTTTGTTGCACTGAAATTGCATTCAATAGTACATTCAGTTACTTGAGCTATGAGTTTACAGTGGTACCAGCAAATCGTCGGGGCCGAAGAGGGTCCCGTCGTGCGACTATCTCTACCCCTTTCGGGAAGTAGACCTGGAGCGTGACTGTAATAGAGGTCTACTTCCCGAACGCAAGTTCTTTGTAAGTTTGGACATGGTATCCGCAAGTGTCGTCATCATTGCTTTCAGGTTTTCCACTTCCAGACATGTGTCGCTAGAGACTTCCGCGACCATGGAGCATGAACAATACCTCCAACGACCCAGAGTCTGCGCAGGCCAAAATGGCGATGGTGCTCTCCGCGAGCCGCTGCAACCATAGAAACTACAATAGCTTTGAGCCGAGGTTATCCCCATCCAATTGCCTAATTTCTCGAAATAGGTGGCTGGAAGTACGGTCGTTTAGCGTCAGCTCGTTCAGCAGGTAATTCAGCCTCGCTTCCTTACTCACTGACAACCGGCTTTTCAGTTTGACGTATGAGAAGTCCTCTAACATGTCCTTGACCAAACCAATGGTCTCCTCGTATGGTGGGTTGTCGTTACTGACAGTAGATTCTACGCTGGCACAACTCTGGGTTCTTTGCGGACATTTCCCTGGGTCTAATGAATTTCCAGGTGGCGTTTGTACGACTGCCGTCAGATTTTCTCCGCTGTTCTTTGTTTGCGTTGTTTTCACTGCACCAGACACTGATATTCGAATAATGAAATCGCAACTGCAAAATTGCTTTTTTGCGTTGAATTTAAGACGAAAATTTTGGCAACTGCGACAAATATGCAGTAAACTATGTGTACCTTTGTTGCCTCAGTTGTCCGAATTGTGGGGGTCACCAGTCTTAGATGTGGATGCCTGGTCCGCTTATTTGAATGAACCGGGGTTCATATACAAATAGTGAAGATGAAACTCTGGAAATGGTTGTTACGTGCATCTTTAGGTGGTCTACTCGCGCCAGGAGGAAGGAAGGAATTTCGGACGCCAGCTTTCTGTCAGGTCGCCAGCCATGTCGGCGGCAGTACAGTGTGTCGGCGGAGGGGAATTCACCACCGGCAATGCAGTCGTGGTTCATTCCTGCTATGTGTTGCCACAAGCTATTAATTTCTCTGGATGACAAGGTGACAGCAAAGTGCAGCCTTTGACGTTCCTTCTCTTCCTTGGCATCTCCCGGCTCTTGTAATTGAGCCCTTCATATATTTTTTAGACGAATTCAAATTTTTAGATGTCACCCTAAGTAGTAAATAGTATGCCAACCACATATTAACCCTGCTGTCTTCTAGCTTACTGGATATCTAATATAACTCTGATCCTTGTAACTGTCCCAAGCTTCTTTCGTTCTAATCCTTGCGAGATACCTGGCTGGAGTCAAATATACAGAGCTGGCTGAACCACCAGAACCACCAGGACCACTGCTACTGTTCGCTGCGGGTATCTTCTTGTTACGAGCGCTTGTTAACCACTGCATGTGACGCCTCAGCCATGTAGGCTTTCAAAACTTTCATTATTTTCGCTATGCTGAACTCACACCCCACGTCTTTTTTGTACGCGAAATTTATACAACATGACATGACCTACCGGGCCAGCAACGAATATTGCAACTTAATTTTGTAGTAGCCGCGGACAAGCAGAACGTTTCCGTTTGTGTTCGTCTTCCTTTACAGATTCTTCCCTTTCAGAGGGAGTAACCCTCCTTAAAAAACCCGTAATCCGGGGTGAAGGAATCGACGCGCCTGTCGGATGAATTGCAGCCGCGTTACACTGTATTTCAGCGGGTCCTCTCCAAATACCTTTCCTCCCTTTGGAGGTAACCATGGGCCATTACAACATTGGGGCTTTGTTGCCGGGTTAATTGCATCCACAATATTCGTGGGAAAAAAATTGGGGATATTTTAAACAATTTTAATGGGACATTAAGACAGTACCCAATACGGTTAAGAGTCGCTCAACAACATCAGAGCGGTTCTTCGTCCTTGGATGTTTTGGCGGCTATGCCGTTAACCACCAGGGACATAAGACCTAGGCGTCGTATGGTTTAGACGAATCAACTCAATGAATTTATTGTCCGCACCTATTACCGTGTCACGGACTTGGAACGAAATCCATCAGGGTACAGGCACCGACTACACGACGCGTTCATAACCCGTTTTGCGGAACTAAATCATGTTCCTGAACAGAACGTCCTCAACCAGTACGGGGTGATGGTGAATAATAACCGAGTTGCCCTACCAACTAGACAACAAATTTTCCAAGAGGTTTCACATGAGCTCGGTCTGGAGCCATCAACTTACTGGTCAAGAAAAGGAGCAACACAAGTACTTCACCTGTGAGGCATTCCATGAACTCAGTAATCAAGAGAAGCTTAGTAACTGGGGATGTCGACCTAATTTATAATGAGGCTTTGATCACATGTCAGGACGCATTCACAGAATATGCTGAGATTCTCCCAAACGCTAGGCCAAAAATCCCAAAACTAAAGTTTACTTCGGCGACTACTAACATTATTGCTGCCGTTGACAGAATTTTGGCTGATCGCTTGGATATCGTGATTGCTACTACAGAGGTTCGCAGCCTGATCTACGTTGCAGCTGCCACGGTTATTCGTCTCAGTTATCAACATCTTAGAGCGAATAACAGAGGTATGCGCAGGAGGACTTTAACGCTCTGGATATTTCGGCTCAACAAAAGAGTCGAAAAGTTGAGAAAGGAGATTGGCTGTGCCACGCAAGCACTTCTTGGAACATCATTGGAAACTACCATCTGTCCAATGATATGCCAATCGAAGAAATCCTAAAGGGGCTGAAGCAGAAACTTGCGGTATGCTCCAATCGCATCTGCAGGAGTCAAAAGAGCTTTCAGCGAAAGACAGACAACACCTCGTTCTTGCAGAACCAACGGGGATTTTATAAAAATCTCACCAACTCAAGTCGGGAAAGTAACCTCGATCTGGTTCAGGCAGCAGACTTCCGGAAAAGTGTTTGGAGCGAACTCAGCCGTTGCAATTTAGAAGCAGCGTGGCTCCCGTACCTTATGTGTTCATGCGAAGCCCTCCCTGAAATGACCATGCCTGACATAACTGAAGTTGACGTAGAAGCAATTGAAATTGAAAAGGCAGGTAATTGGAGGACGCCAGGAGTAGATAAGATTCACAACTTCTGGCTGAAGCGGTCCAAGAGCACTCACAGGATATTGGCAATAAATTTTAATCAGATTATTGTCGATCCAAGGCTCTGCTCTTGTCAGTTTCTCGGCGAATACAGTCGGTGTTCCGCTGGCGGCTGTCGGGGGCCGAGTCTACTCGCACTATCTAGCAGCCGCGGGCCTGAGATAGCGAAGGCTTACAAGCTGTGCCAAGTCAAGGAGAATTTGGCCCGCTTATAACATAGCCCGATCACGATAGCTCCTGTTCCAGACGCGTGCAAATGCATTCAAGATTACGGCGGTCTGCACGGGGCACTGGCCAATAGGAGACCATGCTGCTAGGTTCGGGTTACCCTACAACTCGCATTGCCGAAGCTGCGGAGAAGGAAGGGAAACCCTCATGCACTTTCTCTGCGATTGCCCAGCTCTGGCTCGAGTCAAGCTGCGGACACTGGGTAAACCATTCTTTGGGGACCACAGCGAGATTTCTAGCTGCAGGGTCGGAGAACTGCTTTCCTTCGTGAATGCTACGGGCTGGCTCTGAAGATCCGAGCCGGCTGGACTCTGCTTCCCTGTTCCTATAACAACAGTCACGGTCTTAGGAGTTTGTGGCATCAAAACGGCGCACCAAAGCGCTAATTGGACTCCTCGGAGCGGCCACTGATACCTACCTACCCCCCTTGTCGATCCAAAATTAGTTCCAGAATTTTTCACCAAGGGGATAACTTTTCTCATCCCAAGGAACAGCGGGCATCTTGCCCTTCGAAGTGTCGACCAATTCCTAACTTCAATTCAGGATGCTTCGTACCCAACAAAAAATTACAAACGGTATATCCTTCACGACTCCTCAATCAGTAACTCCAGTTGTAGGTTATGCAACTGCGAAGAGGAGACCATCTCGCTCATAACATCTGCGTGGAGGATGTTAAGCAGTACCGAGTACACCAATCATCATAACTCCGTCTGCAAGATTCTCCATGACAACCTACCTTATTATAAGTATACTCCACAGAGAATCTTGGAAAATGATCGGCCAAACTACTGTGGGATCACAATATTGCTACCGACCACAGTGTTAATCACAACAGATCCGATCTAGTTCTGCTTCTGAAGGAAGAACGAGCGTGCTGCATAATCGATGTAGGCGTACTGTTAGACCGGAACACTGTTGAAAAACAGCATGAAAAAATTTGGAACTACGGCTCTTTGGCAGATGATGTGAAGCACACTTGGAGACTACAAAAGATCGAAGTAGTCCCAGTGGTAACTTCGACGACGAGATAAATCGCACAGAATTTACATAAAGCGCTGAAAACGTTCGATCTTAGGGCTGGACTATACATGGAGAAGCAAAAAGCGGTTATCCTTGCAACCTGTGTTGTAGTCCGAAGAGTCCTGTCCGGTAACAATCTGACCTAGTGGGCTTCAGTCTTGATTCATATTGTCTTCCATTTAAGGTCTATGTCTCTGTAGTATAGAACCACCGCGTCACTACTTGAAGTGTTTGCAACAATAGGGATGTAGCAATACATTTCGCATGGTCGCACACACTTTGCGTTAAAAGTTATCATCGCTGTGATACGGGTCTTTGGATATTGCCTTCAGCTCATCCTTAGGTAGTCTGGTTGGGCGGGAAGAGAGTTCGTGGGCTTTTTTTTCGAGATTCCGAATTTTCAAGCAAAATTTTCTAGAATACCGGTTTGGCTTCGCATTCTACCAAACTGTTAACCGCTCATGCGGAACGAGTGTATTGCGGATCTTAAACTGGACAACAAAAAATACAGGTTGTGGTTGCTTCCATGCAAAAATTATGCTACGCATTTACAGATTCACAACAGAATATAAATAAATGTTTCTCTATTGCCGGCATCGATTCGCTGGTTAAAAGTTCACTTTATTGCATGCTGACAGTGGCAGATGCATAACATTGTGGTGATGTGGTGAATGGACAGGAAAGTAGGTCAATAATCAATTGGCTTATTTCAAAGCTTATAATTGTATATTGACTAAATAGGGTTTAGGGTAGTGAGGTTTTGAAGAATAATTTAATCCAACTGGATTGGAGCTGTTCGGTACTGGAGAATAAAGATGCAGAAGAAATATATTATTCGTCAACTCACAAGTATTACAGGCAGCTGGGTTTTCGACACCCATTCGAGAAGAAGTAAGTAAGTAGCTGAACAGCGCAGAAGCCTCCTACAAACCGATTTTAAGATATCCTTGCAATTTTTGAATCGAACCCTCAGTAGGTGGTGTGCAACAAGTTGCCATAGCCCTGCATGGACTAAGAGCTCTGTTCCTTGTCCTTTCACTAGATTTTTCCTAGATGATTACCTTAGGTCAGTTTGACCTTGTTTGGTCAGTCAGTCGCTCCGAAAAGGGTGTCCTTATTTTCACTGCTTTTGTAAAGTACAGAGCTCTCTTCGTTGTTATTGCTTTCTTTCAAAAATCCCCCAATCTCCATCTTAATATTCCAGGAAAATATGGTAAAAGGATTAGTTTTTCCTATCGAATACAAACTGAACTGATTTTTCCTATAACCTTCCTGAATTACAAATCCCGAAATCCTACTGAATTAACACCTTCACCCCCCAGCGTATCATTACCTTCTGTTTATGCAACTAAACCCCCACGAGCAGGTGTAACTTTCCATTGTTACCGAAAACCAAACTAGTCCCGGCGAAAGTGAAAATTCTTAACACCTTTTCAAGTGCACTTGGAAAATTTTTAATAGCCGTGCAACTTGCAAGGATTCCCTTGTTCCCTTGCCTGCTCGTTGTTGTTTCCCGTTCGGCACTCGAGCTCCCAAATTGGCTGGTTTTTAACATTTTCGACTCAAGTAGTGTTCGCTGTTCTTGTAGTTTCCATTCCCGTTCCCACCGCAATTTCTGTGTTGAGTGTTAAAATTAGTTACATTCGATGTTGAACTTTGCCGCGAGTCCTGTGCTCAGCATCGTGCAAGGATATTGATAGAAACGTAATGAACTTCGACGTTTGATTGTTGCACTGAGTGACAAGGTGTTCGGATGTAAGGAGAGTGCGCCCAGAAGGACATGTGATGTGTAATTGGATAGTTTTTGGCGACATTGATGGACACTTTGATGAGTCTTTTCACGTGTGAGGAAGATTCACTGAGTGACGGGAATTAATTAAGTTAAATTGTGGTCAAGGAGTGGACGTGATGCGTGATAACAGGTGATGGCGGACGCTTTTGATGATTTGCCGACTGGACTTTTCACCTGTTGGCTATGACAGTTTTTCAGTTGCACTTCATCGCGTAATAGAATATAAGTGCTGGGCTATATGTATCAATGCATGGTTTGTGTAATGCAAAGTACTAAAGTTGGAGCTCCCGTGGGAAATGGTCATTGTGAATTACGAATAACACAGAGAAATCTGTCTTCGATACCTTTAGCTCCCTGTACAGGCTTTCTTTAAATAGGTTTGAGCTCTTTGAACCCTTTCTGATGCGTGAGTCCGCATCGGATACTGAAAATTTCACACTGCAAAGTGAAAGTACAAGCAAACAGCCTAACTCCCCGCGGAGCCGTGAAACTCCGGTCTCGAGTGTTGCGATCGAAAGGGAGGATTCCCGACGGATCATATCTTTGAGCGATGTTTCTTCTGTCAAAGCTAAGACTGGCTTCGGAAAGTACTAACTGTGATGTGCCACCTTATGTGGTTGTTGCCAGTCCACTTGGCAATCCCTTACTCTTCTTTCTTTGTAAATTAGTTTATGGTTAGTCGGAGCAGCTAAATGCCAAAACTCCAGACTAACCAGCTATGGGAGCAGCAATTGCCTGAACTCCACAATGATCTAGTCAAGCAGTGTAAATTTTGGGAGCAGCAAATTGCCTGGACTCCACAGAATAAAACACGTTAGGCTTGTGTTTGATAGTTCCAACGAACTATGTATTTTTAATTCATATTTCCTATTTTATACAATTTTTACCTATACTTAGTAGGCCGGTACATATGAATTTACAGTATTTTAGAGAAAATATTACATAGTAGGCAATGCTAATGTAGATAAGTTTACAGTATTTTACATAACCGAGACCTTTCATTTGATACCCATTTGATACATGGCCATATTTGATTAAAAAAATGTACACCCCCCTTTTGCATGTATGGGGACCCCCCTTAAATTCAATGTAGGAATATGTAATTCACTGTATGCGAGAGGGTTCACAGTTCCCACCTTTCCACCAAATTTGGTGTAAATCGCTACAACCGTCTCAGAGAAAAATGCGTGTGACGGACAGACAGACAGACCTGTACGGAGTTGCCAGATCTCGCATCAGGCGCCCCTTCGTGCGGATAAGGGAATGCTCGGCGGATGCGTAGGAATATGCACACGTACGCATTTGGAGGTACGCGTTTACGCGCAAGTAGGGTAGGTGGGAGAAAGACACCCACTCATGGACAAAAATGGCTATGGAAAGGACACGGAGACCAAGAAACCAATATGGAAGAAGAAAGGGGAGAAAAATCTACAGTGCAGGGAGTCGGAACCCCAGTACCGACGGCTTTTGGGCGTAGGCAAGTAGGCTCCCGTCATCTATATTCGTCGACTGCAGTTCCTCGGTGGTGGATTACTTGGCCACCGTTGCATCAAATACTACAAGTAGCCTGGAGAAAGAGGAATTTGAAAGGAGTAGATCACTCCTAAAGACGCCTATTCAAAAGGCATGGAAAGATTCCCCACAAACTGGTTATTCATTAGCACATGGTAGGGTGACTACACCTGGTCGGAACATGCCGCAGGACTGAGTGTATGATCCATTTCGGAGAAACTCGACTATCCTGTGATCTACTTCCAATCAGGAGAGCTCCCGGAAGGCTAATAAATACGGAACTGCCCAGTGGGAAAACCAAGCAGAGTAGCAGTGTCAGAATACGGACAAATCATCGTTTGCCCTATTCGGAGGAAAAATGGGAGAGTTGTCTGAATTTATAAACGGCAAACACAACATCAGGCCATCAAAAACATGGTCCGTAGCATTCGTGTACTATACAGTAGTGCTAAGGACGAAAAAATGCCTCGAAGAAATCAAGCGTTACCCAGGCAACACAAGTAACACCCCTCACCCAATCCAAAAGGCGGTAAACTTGAAAAGAGGAATAGAGAGAGTACGAACGATTCTTTCAGATCCTCGCAGGCGCGTAAAGGCAAAAAGGCCTCTCACCGGCAAAGGGGAAGGCAAACAAAGTTACCAAAATCGTGGAAACTGCAGCGCCGGCTCCAATCGTCCCAAGGGAGGTAAAGCTCCAAAAAGGAACCAAGGAAGCATTGACCAAGGTTGGCGAAAGAAAAATGCGACACATAAAAGAAGATTATGGCCCGAATTAATCATCATCTCCAAAAAAGGTGATATGACTTTTGCCAATATCCTCAGGAAAGTCAAATCTGATCCTGAGCTGATGGGCCTTGGGGAAGACGTCAGCCAAATCAGACGCTCCCAAAAAGGAGATTAGATTAGAGATTAGATGCTGGGCAAAACGGTTGAAAATTTCCTCCGCAAGGTGGAGAAGTCTTTAGGAGCAGAAGTACAAGTACGGGCCAGAAAGCAGTAGATTGTTATACAATCTAAGGACATTGATGAAATCATGACCAAGGAGGATATCCATGACACCAGCAGCAGCTCGGACCACTTGCTTGATTCACAGGAGGAACACATACAGAGGCACGCAGACGGCAACTATAAGCTTACAAGTTGAAGCAGCGTTGAAACTGCTGGCGGCTGGTAAAGTAAAAATAGTGTGGGTCGCTTGCCGACTCAGGGAGCAGGTGTCCCTCAAGCGCTGCTTTCGGTGCCTGTAATTTGGTCACATAGCGGCCAAATGCACCAGTGACTGCAACAGGTTAAAAAGAAAATGTGAGAGAGAAGGTCATATGTTCAGGGAGTGCAAGGCCGAGCCTGAATGTCAGTTCGTTGCAGATGCCCTGAGTTTAGAAGAGCCTTCAATGTAGTAAAGAAATGAGGTTGATACAAATCAACCCCTGCAAGCCAGCGCAAGACCTTCTCTTGCAGACCATCTATGAGAAGGGAATCGAAGCTGCCATAATCAGCGAGCCTCATCGCAATAATAAGAGCCCTTCATCAATACCAAACTAAGTAGTTTTGTACTAATGAAGGCGGTAAGTTGCATATACCATATATCTACACTGTATAATATAAATTGTAGTTTGGATTAAGTTACTGGTCTAACTTTTGGGTTTACACCAACCGTGCTTGTTAGCATTAGGATCAAAGCTTTCTTCGCCTGCGAATACTCCTGCCTAAACAAACTAAGGAGGATTTTGTTCACCAAGTGAACATCCTTTTGCAAGTTTGAGCTTCGCCCACAAATAGGGCTCTTCAGCATTACCAAGATGCCTAAGCGGAGGACGTAGAAAGAAATAGAATGGACCTTCTCTACTCACTTGTCCATCCGAAGCTCGGGACACCGATGTTTTAAATGTTTACCAAGGAGTTCGCTCACATTTGGGGAGTCTCTCTAGTCGTAATTGGGAAGATAGCCATGCCGTCACCCTATCTTTGGTCTGGGAGGAACTTAGGTATACGATTCCGATCAGATTCCTCACAAATTGTAGAGTTTCTCAACCCTATCCTTTTATTTTCCTGATTAAAGCTTTAAGTGAATTGATTTACTTTCTTCTTCATGAGCGCCTATTTGAACTCTTGACACCTGCCGCTTCTGACAATATGCCCGCTGTCCGGATCCTCTTTTTTATGACACAACGTGCATTTGGGATCCTTGTTACATTCCCGAGCAATGTGACCTGCTTCTTCACAACGTCTGCATCGGTTGGACGGATCAATCGAACTTGTACACACTCTTGCCATATGTCCGCACAAGGGACACTTGAAGCATCCCTTCAACGGGGTTTGCTCTCTAAGGCGACATAATACCCATCCAACACCGGCCTTTCCGACATCTAGCAGTTTGCGCGCTGCTTCTGCTTGTAGTTGGATGGTCGCCGTCTGGGTACCTCCATACGCCTTTCTAAAGCTTACGATGGATGCCTCCTGCAAGTCGAGCTGCTCCGCTAAGTAGTTCAGATTTCCGCCTTAGAAGCGACCTCATCTAGGTCCTCGCACTGTATCAATCTCTCTCCTATGCTTTTGAGCCTGCCCGGCAGCACTTTCCTTGAGTAAATTTTTTGACTTGGCTGTGCAAACCTTCGGCTTTGCTCTCTTCGGACTTTTTCAATTCCAGCATGAGATTTCTCTTTTAGTTTCTCCGAATACTGCTTGAAATCCGCGCATGGTTGTTGGCACCCACCAGAGCCGATTTCAGCTTACAGCTCTCACCATAGGGTCAAAGCTCTTACTGTACAAGACAATGATCTTGCCACTCCTTACGTATTCCTCGGAGACCTTCTTATTAAGATTTGCGAACTCTTGTCCGCGTTGGAGAGAATCCGGCTCAACAGCTTGCGGTGAGCGAATCACCTAATCCATATGGATGAGGATGATCTTGCCCGGAAAATCTATAAGGGCAACATCTATATCTAGATAGCTGGTATAAATGGTATAAATAAGATTATCCTTTATAATATTAACAATTTTAATTTTTAAATTCTTAAATTTAAATCTATTATCAATAAATCCTTCTTCTCCTCGTTTCCTGGCTCGAACTCCAACTGACTCTTGACATGCGTACAGGATTCGAGATCCCTGGGCATGTAGGCGCGCTCCTCGCATGATTGGTGGGGGGTCGCTGCTTTAGATTTTCCATTGCGTCCTGTGCCACCTCGCGAGCATTCCATTGGACTGCGGGTTGTAAGCGTGTTATGCAAACTCAAATAAAATTCTCACATTTGGGCGGGTGCACTGTATAATCTTGATAAAGTTCATCGAAGAGCTTCTCTTATTGGTGATGTAAACTTTACACCACAAATTGAGCTCCGAAATGTTGGATATCTCTCCTTCCTCTATCGTTATTATTACCCAGGAAATAGCAGGTTTATCCTTTGTAGAGTCTCTCCCAAACGCAACACTCGGCTAAGTAGTCGCTCTCATCCTCATACTCTAAGGGCCTGTGTAGCCGCACCATGAAATACCACAAATCCTTGTTATCACGAACTCTACAAATGTGGAACAGTCCACTATCTTCTGTCAAAGAAGGAAAAACGAAACAACTAACTCCGCCGCCAGAGACACGTCTATCCAAAGATAAGGAGGCTGCCAACCAAAAGCCAGGAGCAGAAAAGACGAGGAAAGGAAGAAGGACTAGACCGTCGGCTCTGCTCATTAAGCCGACGGAAGGCAAGACATTTGCGGAAGTCCTTAGTGAAATCCGATACAGGATCCGATACAGGATAGACAACGGAGCAGAGGTGTCTTCTATACGGGAAACGAGGAGTAGCGGAGCTCTTCTCGAACTGGGCCCCAAGACGACTCAGCGAAGCGGTCAAGGGACTATTGGGGGAGAACGCTCTTGTTTCCAACCTACAGCCCATGTGCTCTCTAGAAATCCGGGATCTTGACTGCCTCACAGAAAAGGTCGAAGTAGAGAAGGTGATAAAGCGTGAATGTCCAGAGATAAGCAATGACCGGGTAGGTATTACCTCTGTAAATGCTCGGGGCCAAAAGCTCGTTGTGGTGGAAGTCCTCGAGCAATATGCGAGGAAACTTCTTAGCAGCACGAGAATCAAAATCGGATGGGTAGTATGCGGAGTGTGAATGCGGATAGTCACCACCAAGTGCTACAGGTGTCTGAACTGTGGACACACTTTAGTAGATCACAAGGGACCGGAGTGGAGGACAGCATGCCGGAGAGGCGGCCAAGTAGGTCATCAAGCGAGCATCTGCAATGAAAGCGAGAGTTGCGTTCTCTGCAGGAGGGATCGTGGCGCGTCTGGCGAAAGCGTCGCACATACTGCGGGCTCGGGACGGTGTCCGATCTTCAGGTGGAATTGGAGAGGGCTATGGTGTAAACGACATGATCCGCATGTTACAAATTAACATATACCGGAGTGCAACCGCTCACCAGTTGCTAGCACAGTTCGCTGTAGAATTAAATGCCGATCTAGTGCTGATTAGCGAGAAATACCGAAATAAGGACCCGTCCTCATGCCATCTCGACTCATCGGGCACTGCTGCCATCTGGGTTCGGGACAACGTTCGACTTCGTGTTCTTGTCGAAGGCCGGGGGAACGGATTTGTCTGGATCCCTTTGTTTAGGGATACTCTGGCTTGATACTCTGGAGGACGCCGTTTCGAGCACGGAGGAAACGAATCCTGGTAGGGGGTGATTTGAATGCCAGGGCTCTTGAATGGGGCGCGCCTCAGTCAGACTCCAAAGGGAAACGGATTCTGGAACTGGTGGCGAGAACCTGGCTCGTAGTTTTAAACACCGGATCCACGCCAACGTTACGGCGCCCAGGCTGTGAAGTAAGCTTTCCTGACATCACTTTTGCATCGGAATCTCTGGCATCATCGGTGGACGGGTGGCGAGTCCTAAAAGAGTTCTCGGCGAGTAATCACCAGTATATAGCGTTCGGAGCGATTAACGCTACTTGCCGACGAGCACCAATGCGACGCTTCTCCTGCCTGTGGAATGTCGCAAGGGTGAAGATCCGGAAGTTCATCGAAGCTCTTGGAGCAGGCAGGGCCGCGCTGAAGGGCGCCCCGGGGAGTGGTATTGTCGCAGCTGACACCGTCGTAAATTCAGTGCTGACCCTGATAACGACGGCGTGTGAGGCTTTCAATCCCCGGAGGGGCCACAGGCGCGACAAGCCTTCTATGTACTGGTGGACGGCAGAAATTGCCCACCTGCATGTGTCATAAAGGCACAGTATAGATCAGCAAAAAGGAAACTCCACAGCGCTATAAATAAAAGTAGAGCTCATGGCTGGCAGAGCCTTGTTAACGAGGTGAATGACGACCCCTGCGGACTTGGCTAGAAGCTTGTCACCCGGAAAATCGAGGCTCTCCGGAGGCCCGGCATACTAAGTACCGACCAGATGGACCGCGTTGTGTGGGCATTGTTCCCCAGACACCCAGTACGGGTTGATGTAAATAGCGCGGAAAACATCGAGGATTGCCCCTTTTTCACAATGAGAGAGCTCGAAGAAGCGGTTCTTACTATGAAAATCAAGAAGGCGTCATGCTCTGACGACATCCCGGCGGAAGCTTACAAAGTGATGTTCCGCCAACGGCCAGAATTGCTGCTTGAAGCGTTCAACGCTTGCTTGAAGGAGGGCATTTTTCCTTATCGCTGGAAAGTGACCATCCTCGCGCTGATCAGCAAGGGAAAAGGAAACCCGGAGCTCTCGTCTGTATACCGTGTGTATGTGTATGCTTGACACGGCCAGAAAAGTGCTCGAGAAGCTCATCAGGAGTAGACTCGCTGAAGCGATCCGCGCTGCCGGGGATTAATCCTCAAGGCAGTTCGGGTTCAGAAAAGTAAGATCTACAGTGGATGCTATTATGGAGGTCGTGAATGCTGTTCATCGAGCTTAGGCACACAGCCGTCAATTTCGACGAATAGTGCTCCTCATAACGCTTGTTGTCAGAAATGCCCTCAATTTAGTAAGATGGGCAGATATGCTAGGCACATTAGAAAACACATTCCACGTGTCATGCTATCTCTTCCGGATATTTAGGGATTATCTAAAAGGTGTCTTCCTGTTCTATGAGACGCTAGGGGGCCAAAGGCGGATGGAAATCACGTCGGGAGTAGCACGGGGATCCATCCTAGGGCCGGACCTCTGGAATGCTTGTTACGATAGTCTGCTGAGACTGGTAGGGTGGGCTATGCAGACAACGTTGCGGCATTTGTTGCCGGACGCACTGTTGAACAGGCGCAAAGCAGCCTTGGCATATTGATGCGATGGGTAAGCGGATGGATGACTGCTCATTATTTCATCCTTGCGCTGGAAAAACGGAAGTAGTCATCTTGATCAGAAAGAGGATCCGGACACTGCGTCCTATATTGAGTGAGTGAGTGGGAATTTTGTTGGCAAAATGAGCCAAGGGGCAGACGGGCTACCTGGCTCATCAACAATTTACGGTGAGATTAATTACTTCCTTACCCAACTTCTAAGTGTGGACATGGAGGTTTCAGTCTTACTTGCCCGGGATTGGGAAGGCGCGATCTTTTTATTGTGTGTTCTGCAATGAACTGGCGGATGACGCTGAATACACATTTTTCTCTTGCGAAAGGTGGGACGGCTTTCGTCTGCAGCTTTATACAGACACAGGGGAGCTCTCTTCAAGCATTGTCCAGAGAGATGCTGACGAGCGCTGGCAGCAGGAGTCGTGTTGCGCATTATGTTCGGGCTCTTCATATTGTGAAGAAGATTGAACTCGACCGGCGGAGGGACCGGACGGCAAGGGCTTCCCTGAACTAGCAACTCCCTTCCTTCCCTCCCCTCCCGTTGGTGTAAGGGATTGCCTGACTTGGAGGCTCCCGAAGCCGGGAGAGCAAGATGGCTAGCTCGAAGTAATGAGTCAAACGGTTCGAGGCTAGTTCTCTGATGATAGGGAGATGTTTAGTTGCGGGAGTCCAACACTCTGTGCGTAAACGCAATCACCTACCAAAAAAAGCCCTAAATGACCTCCATAGAGACTTATCCCGATCCTTTCAAAGATATGATGGTATTTAGAATTTACATAAATGCCTACTGTGTCAGCATGAATCCTCAACCCTCTTCGAGTGCAAGCTGAATGGGCAACGCTATGAGTGCCGCTTAGCACAGCGATATTCATCTATACTGAGTGTTGGTTCAGTGTCCCTAATAGAATGATTCAAAGTCTGTCCTTCACCATTATTTTAAGATATACAGCAGCTGAGTTATAATGCGCAACATCACATATTGATTTCACAAACAGCTCTGTCCGCGATATGGCCATGACCAAAACTACATATAACTAGGTTTCCATAAGAAGGCCAATTGCAAGCTTAAAGTATATTATCCCCCCACCCCACGTTTCTTGTATCACAGGTATCTATAATCTTCGGTGGGGTTCATGGCAAGAGCCACTTTAAATGAATCTCTCAGGTGTGATTGCCTGCCTCATGAACATTCCGAGATTGAAATCCTTTTCTTTTCAGATTCTAAGATCACATCTAACGCAGAAATCCATCATTGCTGGAGGTAAGTATGTCAATCTTAACTGGTCTAGTCAATGGCCTTTGTGGCTACCTTCATGTAGTCGTTTGATAATTGAACGTCTCAGATGGTGGTTATCCGTTATTAAATCCTTTTGGGACTCTATGTACGTCTCTGCTCACAATTGTCATTTTGGGCCCTCTTCGATTATAGGTTCACAGAATACTTACCTCTAAGCCGGTAACATTTCAAGTTCTCGATTCAAGCCAACAGCAAAAATTAGTTCTACTCATAAAAACAAATCATTTTTTAAATTATTTTAAATTTTATTTCAAATAACAAATGTACAGATTTTTTATTTCTATTTTATTTCATATTTCTTTTTTCTGTTTTATTTTCATTTGAAAATTTTTATAATTTCCATTTTCAATATTTATCCTCTCTATGGTGTGTCTGTGTACTCACTTCAATTATTTCTCTCATAATTTGTTTTTTCTTTTAATTAAATTGAATACATTTCATATCTCACTTTACATATTTTTTAGATTCTTTTGTATTTTCGGTTTTTTTATTCGCTCTTCTCAACTCAAATAAAATTATATAATTAACTATAATTAATATTGCTTGGTTTTAGTGTATATTTTTTGTTGTTGTTTATTTTGTATATGTTTGTTTTGTTTTGTTTCATTTTTTTAATCTTTTTTTACTTTAAATATCTTTCAATGATTCCCTTTTTGTTTGTTTTACTTTTTAAATTATAGTAGATTTTGTTATTTATTATATAATTTTCAATTTGTTGTGGCTTCTGTACATACATTTGTCTTTTAGTTTGTAAATTATTTATCGTACGTGCATAATTTAGTGAATTCTCTTTTTCTTTTTTTGTTTTATTCGAGCGGGATCCATTATACACATACATGTCATCTATTAATTCTCTCTATATACAAGAAAGTATATATGCATAATGAATGAAATTATATTTTAGGGATATTTTAAATATTTACAAGAGGAGGAAATAATTATTTTAAATTATGTCTTTATGTTTTACTTCTTCTTTTTTTCTTTTTTGTTGTTGTATTTTTACACGATTTATTACATTTCACCTTTTATCTTTAATATTTTACAAATTAATCTAAAGTGGGGGATTTTTTTACCGATTACATAGTAGATATTGTGAATTGGTACTAAAATAAAAATAATGCTAATAGTCAACAAAACAAATGTACAGTAACTGATGGTTTCTGTTTACAGCGAGATTATAGTTTATCGATTACACCGTTTACTAACCTAAATTCATTAAATAAAATTATATTTTGAAAAGGAGGAAATACAATTTATTTTATCACACATTTGGAAAATATGCTTGAATATTAAAGATATTCAATTGAACTGAACTATTTTGAACTAGGAAATTGACGTTGGAGGTAAATTAAAGATAGTTTTATCAAAAGAAGAATAATTAAAGATTTTATATTTAGATAGATCAAAGAAATTCGTAAACATGTTTTAGATTGATTTTTAAAAATCATAAAATAATTACAGATGCTCTATTGCTACAATCAATTTCCCATTAGAATTCGGTTTAAAACATAATCTAAAGTAAAAGTAGTTTAAAATTTTCTTTGGTAAAGTCAAGTTTACAAATATTAATTTAATTTAATCTTTATTGATAATTATAATTCAAAATATCAATTGTTTTTTTTTTAATTTTTTTGTCACTTATTCTTCATATATTCATCTTTTTTATCTTTCAATCTTGTTCACGTCTTCGGTTATTTAAGCCACGCCTGTTTTGAAGGTTCCCCAGGAAATTTAATTTTTAATCTTTTATCTGTTTCACTGTCATGTTAGCTCACAATTTATGGTCAATCAAATCATGATTATCAAAGAAATTGTAGGAGATTCTATTGAAAAAGTAATCATACAATGATTTACTTTTGCTTGTCCTGTTCATGGCGAATTGGCTCCTTTGAATAGAAAATGAATATAACAATTAAATAATATATAAACTCAGGACCAAGCTTTGGAGTAGTACAGATGACAGTGGTTGAAAAAAAAGCAATTTATCCTTGAGATGGTTCTTCGTATCTTTTTCAACTCCTCCATGTACCATGACCCTATCAAAACACGTGTTCCCTTCCAATTGTTTCATAATTCAAAATTCCAATTATTTACATATTTCTACAACAACCCTATTTACACAGTACCTACCCTAGCAGTTGTCCAATAATATAAACAACAAATATCTAATTTGGAACTACAAATGAAATAGTTGACGACTTAAAACAATTTCAATTATCGTCACGCATTCAATTCAACAACACTGAGCTGATTGGTGTCCTTTTCACCAACACCGAACAGATGTTGATGATCAACAATTTCACGATTACAATCATCATCGGTGTCGTCATTTATATCACAATCGATTTCAGCTATTTGTCACTGATCAGCAGCCATTGGTGAATGTTTCATGTTGTTTGTTGTTGGTGTTGTTCGTGTTGTATCATCAATTACAACAATCGGTCCACTACTAGTACCGTTGCCGTTGTGTTGTACTTCAAGTCCGTTAACCATTTTTTCAATACTCTTCAATTCCGATGGCGAACTACTGTGGGTTTTGCTTTGGTTTAGCGACGATTGTTGTTGGTGAAGTTGCTGTTGAGGCGTTGGTGAAACTGAGATTGGTCGTGTCGGTGGTGAAATCGATGAGGCACGTGGTCTTGGACTTGAACTTAAGCTACGCGGACCATTATCTCCGCCCCCTCCGCCTCTACCGCCGCCTAATCCACCACCTCGATCCCGAACTGTTGTTGAATTCGAACCTGGGGTAACTGCATCAAATGCTGACCCCAAGCTTCCCGGCAGGCTATATGGCGAGAACCGATGACCTTTAAGGCCGTGCAACGGTGATGTGGGCGAATGGCCTGAGTAGTGACCGAATAAGGCAGGATGCTGGGCAGCTAGGGCTAGCTGGGCGTTGAAGAGAAGTCCTGGATTAAGGCCTGGATTCATGGCAGCCGCAGCAGCAGGATTATGTAGAAGAGACAGTGGTGGTGGGGGATATAGTCCATGTGGATAGAGATACGGCAGTAAATGAGGCGGGGGATGGATGGGCGGACCGACGGATATATTAGGTGAAGGATATGATGTTCCTGCTGAATTGTGCCCATCTTTGGGGCTCCCTGATGTCGGACGAAATGCTCCACCCGTACTTCCTGCCACACTATCTGAACAACTTGAATCGCTTCCATCACGCTCGTTGTCGTCTGGTTGAAGTCGTCTTCGAATTGCCTCTTCATTTGCCGCCAAATCATTGTTGTTGCCAGTCAAGTGGTTAAACCAGGCTGCAAGGACTTTTTATTGTTAAAATGTTATCCGTTTTGTATTAACCGTATAAAATTTAAAATTATATTTATTGGATATTGTAGAATATGAGGAATTTTTTATTGTGAATTGATCTGGAATGTGCAGAAAATCTGTTACTTTTTGTAAAAAAAATTCTGTTTGGAGAAAAATTTTGTAGGCAGTGTCCCTATTTCTAAGCTGATACCCTCGACTGTCAAATCCGGGCAGAGTATAATAGGATGTTCAATGTTCCATATTAGACCTTGAACATCCTATTATACTATTATAATGTTCCATATTAGACCTTACAGCCCAAAGATACTACTTTGGATATATACTGCAATAATAAGGCCAATGATTACCTATGGAGCGGTAATCTGGGCAGAAAGAACCCAACTCTGCACACAAGCCAGGGAATTACATAAGCTCCAAAGGCTTGCGCGTGTATCAGTGAGGCAATGAGGACATGCCCAACGGCATCCCTGGAGGTCCTTCTGGGATTAACCCCTCTCCATCTGCACATACAGATGCAGGCAAAGAGCTCAATATTCAGGATGGCCGGTAGTATCAGTGAGGTGGGGAGCTGCCTAAATCGAAGGAAGATTGATATCCTTTCTAGGCGGTATCCCGAATTACTGATACCGAGGGACAACATGACAACGAGATTTCACTTCGCTAAGATTGTGATACAGGATGGAGTAACAAGTCAAACTGGGAGAGCGTGGCTGCGACATACGGCTTAAACCAGCAACTGATTACTTGGTACACTGACGGATCCCTCACAGCAGAGGGAGCGGGTGCCGGTGTTATTGGTCCAAGGAAAATGTACTTTGAGCCAATGGGCAGGTACACTAGCATATTCCAGGCGGAAATATACGCCATGGACAAATGCGCCTCCTTTAATCTCCAAAGGAACTACAGGGGGAGAACATAGCTATTCTCACCGATAGCCAAGCAGCGATCAAGGCACTTAGGTCCAACCAGGTGAACTGTAAACTGGTATGGGAATGCCTTGAGAGATTGAATACACTCGGCTCGTCCAACAAGGTCTGGATACAGGAGGAGGCAGCGGACGAACTAGCCCAGAAGGGAGCAGGGGCGTCTTTACACGGGCCAGAACCCTTCTGTGGAATCGGAAAAGGTTTTATGGCTATGAATCTAAGAAATGAAGAGAAACGGTCTACCACGGATGGAGCAGTCCAGGGTGCTTATTGAGGGATACGAATCCATGCGCACAAAGGATTGCTTAAACCTCACCAAAAAAAACCTCCGAATCATAGTGGCAATTCTCACTGGCCACAATCGGCTAAATTATCAAGGAAGCTAGGGATGTCTACGGACACTGCCTGCAGGTTCTTTGAGGAGGAGGACGAAACCTTTATATACGTCCTGGGACAGTGTCCGGCACTTGTGCAAAGTAGGTCGAGACATCTGGGAGAACACTTAATACCAGATGCACAGCTGAAACATCTGGAAGTGGGGAACATACTAAAGTGCCTAACGGTTATAGGCGTGCTTGAGAGACTATGATCAATAGGTACACTATAACCAGTAAAAGGGGCACAATAGTTCTTCAAGGACCCGGTGCGACTTTCCCTTAACAGAATAATAATAATTAGGGGCGCATAGGGCCCGAAACTAAACATTGGCTAAGTATGCCGTGATTGAGTTTTCCTTTTCTGGCCATCTTTCCTATGGTGGTGTGCATGAAGGAGACCCATGACTTGACGGTAAGGCTGTAAACGGACTGATTGAGTTCTTCGGCATTTACATCGACGAAAGGCTAATAGAAGGAATAATTATCGACTTATATGCATAGACTAGCAATGGTCCAGAATTTCGTCAAAACGACGTACAAGAGGATGTGGGTTAACACTCATCGAAGAACCCTGATATAATCGTTCATGCTCGATGATAGCATGGATCATGGGTCAAAAAAAAGAGGAGACTTTCAACAGCACTTTTTCACCTTAAGGTGTCTATTGACACCAACGAGTACGTTAACTATCTAGCGCTTTTGTCCTTTTCGTGTACCGCCAATCACTCGCAAAGAATCATAACTCCATGTCGAACTCGAAAGCCTCTGCCCCGGTATTTGTGATATCAACTACAGTCTCTCCAACGGGAGGCAAGACAGAAGGGAATCTCTGAAAATTCAATTTCCAGAGAGCTATACTGGTTTCGACGCTACTAGATGAAATCGAATGCGATACCACATTAAAATGGTAAGACATCCTGATTTGCGTCAAATTCCCTGGAGGAGGGAATCCTCTGGGAAAAGTAATATTAGGAAATATGTCGGAGTTTGTAGAGTCGAGTCCTCGAAAGAAACATAATATCTCCGGTAATACACTGCATTTTGCTAACGGAGAGGAAGCGAAGACATTCTGGCCAGTAGAATTAGTTGTGACTATTATTTTAGGCTCGACAAAAGTTGCTTTTCAAAGATGAGTTTTTATTTTGGTACGGAAATCGAAAGCCACCCCTGTAGCATTGATTCTACGGAAGGGAGTAAATCCGAAAGTTAAAGGTTCCAAGACAAAGAGACGAAGAAAATTAGAAGTGGATGAGGTATGCCAAATGAGAACGTGGAAGTAACTAACGATGTTAAGGCACGCAAATCTGTAAAAAGCCGGTAAGAATCACCAGCGCTAACCAGGATGAAAGGAAATTCGGATAGCTACATTCCCAGTGATTCAAACAATGCTGTGTACATCACTTATTTGAGGAGAGTTATATGCAAACTAGGGACACAGGAGGAAATAAAACTGGACAGATCAACCTGAAGGTATGCAGAGCCTTGATAGTAAGTTAAGACCAAATAAAATCATTAAAAGAAACAAGTAAGAACAATGAAGATGGAATCAGTGATGGGCTTATCGGATGGCGTCCCAAATTAGTCTCTCCTTTTCATATAAGAGGAACGCCTAACTGGATTCACCGGCAAATAAAATCTTGGAACAGCGTTCTTGATAGCAAGTCAAAGACAGGGTATCAACGGGAAACTCCTTTATATCTGATGTGCTGACTAACACTAGTAGGCAGAAACCTCCATTGTTAATGCTATATTATGACATGTTTAGTGTCTTGATACGCTGGATGGTGACGTGTAGACCTCACAATTGCATCCAGATCAGGCAAATGACAGGACGAAATGGCCAAACTGATCACAATGAGCCTACCCCAATTGCGAACGAAACAAAGGCTTCGTATGATCTTTGGCATTCCTAGAGTGCAAAGAGCTCCTCACGGTGGTGTTCATGCTCAAAGTAATATTAGTTGAGAGTATTAGGAAGAAAGGTGTCAGATTTAGGGCCTACTTTGTTTCGGCCGCTGCCTAGTGTGTGCCAGAAATGTCAACAACGCCTCGAATAAGGACTGACCTCACGTCGAACACCTTTGGCTAGCGAAAACGCACTATGATTGGTTTTTGAAATGTGCCCACGCTACTCGAAAACGGTTGCGACAGTCCCCAGATTACTCCAAGTTGGGCGGGAATTCCAATGAAATGAGTTGGACATTCTGGGACAATGTGTTTTTGTACTCTGGAAAGCCAAGTGGTAGTAGACGCGAATCCGGTGTCGGATTGTTTCTGAAGACTACTGCAAGACGCGCTCTCTTGACCTGCAAGTCGTTTTTTAACATACTTCCAACTGCAAGATTCCGGTCCAGGCTAAGGAGCATCCAGTGCTCTATACCAATGGAAACTTTCGATATAGTGTTTCTACGAGCAATTACACACAGTTCAAGCTTTCTGAAAGCGGCATTGTGATCGTTATGGTTGATCTAAATGCAATGGTGAGCTCTGACACCACCTTGATCGGACATGTGGTGGCGAAACGCGGTCTTGGCGAGTGTAACGATAATGTTGGAAGGTTGGTGGATTTCTGCAAATTTCCACTGCCCCGTCCCTAGTGGCACTTTATTCGAACACAGAGCCTACCATAAGGTCAATTGGATTTCAACTGACTGACACCGTATGAGCAATTAGATCGACCAATTCGTTTTCAGCAGTGGATTTATGGGTTGTTTTCTGGATGCGCGCAACAGGAGAGCCGCTGACATCGGTGTTGAAACAGATTACCATCTGATGGTTGTTTACGCTCTGCCCCTGTATCTTCTCACAGCTGGGACTGTATCTTCTCGCAGCTCCGGCCATGCAAGTCCAACATCGGCCGCTTGTATGATTCAGTTGGTGCTTGACAGTGGAAGAGCTATCTCCCTGATCGGGTGGCATATATAGTGGGTAACCCGCCTGAAAATTTCGAAGATTAGCTGACTGCTGAATCGTGGAAACGGATCGATGAACAGAAGGGTTTGAAGACTTTATCAGCCTCTGCGAGTGATGGCAGGCGTAATGTTTTCAAACTCTCCCGGGAAGTTCAACGTAATGTGTGTAGTGCCAAGAGGAAATTTTGCTAATGCATCGGTCAGAGTAGCGGAAGATGACGCAGAACGCAATGATTTCAGAAGTGTATACTGCATCACGCATGCGGTCGCATATCTTTCGATGGTCTTGTGAGGGACATCGATGGTCGACTTCTCATCCAGGATGGTAAACAACTAAAGCGGTGTAAAGAACGCCTCAGAATGGCCGGTAAGGTTCCTCCAAGCGGAAGAGAAATTTGTTCGGCCATCAGTGCACTTAAATGGATGGTGCTGGGTATAACGATCTCCCCCCAGATCTGCTACTTCCACTGATATGAAAATCTTTTGAATACGAGACCTTTACCAAAGAGCCTCAAAGAATATCTCGAAAACTTGATCGACAGAGAAAAGGCTTGTTTCCGTTTCGGGTTCTCCTGAATTGACTACATCAGCACCTTACGGATCATCTTAGAGCAGTGCGCAGAGTTTAGATTTTCGCTTCACCTGCTCTTCAATGACTTTTAGAAAGCCTTCGATAGCGTGCGCAGAGACTGTACCTGGTGTTCTCTACGCAGGAGTGGCATTCAGGAGCTATTATCAGATCGACATGTAAAGGCGCAAAATGTCACGTGCTGAGCAATTGTAAAATCTCATGGGATTTTGAGATCCAAATCGGGGTCCGCCAGGCTTGCTTATTACCACCAATATTATTTCTCCTTGTTATCGATGATGTTTTTCATATTGTTTTGTCCGAAGGACGTGGAATAATTCACTGGATAATGACATCCTTCCTACGCTGATGTTTGCTCCCTCATCGACTCATACACTTTGGCCAAATGGCTCTGGATTTGAAAAGAGAGACAAATAGACTGGACTGAAGAACAACAACAAAGTTAAGATTCTCAGCCTGAAGGGTCATCGCACTTTCCCTATCTGCATCAATGGGCAGGGAATGGGAAGCGTCCATCAATTTGTTCATCTAGGAACCAAGATGTCGTCCGACGGCGGCATCGAGCTGGATGTTGCCCGACCCATTCACAGCGGTAGATCTGCTTCCACTGCCCTGTCTAGAATCCAGAAATGCAATTATCTGAACACCTAGATCAAGTTAAAACTGTTCTGTGTTACTATATGGGAATAGCATATGGAAAGTGAACTACCCAAAAGTTCCAAAACACAACGGAGTACGTGGCCTGATACTATCGCAAACAAACAACTTGGTCGACGCACAAAACTGGCGGAAGTGGCAGTGGATAGGTCGCACCTCAAAGAGAGGCAACAATTGGAATCCAGTCTCTCAAGATGCCCGACGAATGGGTCGCCCCAAGGGCACTTGGCGCAGAATGGTGGAGAAGCTCCCGGGATTTATGCGCTTTGGATTCTATGATCAGTTCTACTATTAGGTTCGGACTATTAACTAGTTAAACTGTTGTTTACTGTGCAGTATAGAATATCATTCTAATGGAAAACGCCCAAGCTTATACGATATTATTTCAAATGAGGTACCAGACTTCATCCTGCCGTGCTAGCAAGTATTACGGCAGACCTGCATGTGTCCAATTCTGCGATCAGTTGACAAACATTGACTTACTGAACATGCTTCAGCTGTACGTCAAATGTTCGTTCAGAGCCTTTAAAGAGAAGACTAAATTGCTAGAAGGACTGCCTAGAGGATTGCTTCCAGTCAACTGAAGTCCCCTTTCTGCAATCCTGTCTTTGTTCCCAACGTCTCCCACACCAATCCATCTAATTTTTGGCTCGTGTATGTTATTGCCTGAGACTTAGATATGAAATCCATATATTGAATGCTTTGTGATATCTCTAGTCAACTGTCACCATCTGATGGGTACGTCAATAATCGGTCAGGAGTTTCTCAGCGATTTCTATGAAGGTCATGTGCATATTTTCTTCCATGTCATGTTAGCCCGTCTCAAAGTTGAAGTAGGTCACCCTGCTTATTAGTTGTTAGACTTAGAGGTGTACCTTTAGCTAGAGACGTGAAAAATTCGATAACGGTCGAATTATTAAAGTGTCAGAGGCAAATGTACCGACGCCTCACGGATTCTGTTGAACTATTTTTGTCAGAGAAATAAGGTAACTGTGACATTATAGGGCTCGCTAATGAAAATCTATTAGAATTTCTGCTGTACTTGGATAAGGACCTGATCTAACTCGTTATCGATTATGGGTGTCAATTGTCTTAGCTTAGACCGCCCCAAGGAGGAGATCGTTGGGAGGCAATTTACCAGTTTGGATATATAAGAACCGCCTATACTTCAAGCAGCCAATAATATTGTAATTCTGACCAAGTCCTAATATTTAGACCAGCTATCCAATTTTCTGCACGTTCCACTAATAAACTTCATTCAAACCAAAAAGAACTCCAAATCAAAACTTCAATATATGCAAAAATTCAACAATACCTGAATGCGGATGAGCATGCATCTGCTGCAATGAATGGCTTAAAGGCAATAGCGGACTTTGTGGTGGTCCCACCACATCCAGTAGCTTGTCATCGTCGTCCTGATTGTCGTGCCTCGTGGCTTGACTTAGATGCGCCGGTGCTCGGGAACTACTAACATGCGTTGGATTCAATTTATCTGAATCCGACGTTCCACGTTGCCCCATAAGGCCTTGCCTGTAAGAACAATTGTAGGAATTTTGTTGGTTAGAATCGTTTGTAAAAGGATGTGTTGAAATATAGTAAGTAAAAAGGACACTGTTTCGAGGTATTTCATCAATTCTTTTTGAAAAAAATTGCTGAATACTTGACTCCCATGCAATTTCAAATTTATTGGAGAATTTAAACCTAGGAAAGTTGTCAACCCTTCATCAATGTGTTTAATAGTGAATTAGGTACAATTTTTTTTTTGAATGTATGTTTTAGTGTTTGCCGCTCTGGTCCTTCATATTACTTTGTGAGTATACAACGGAAAGGCAAATGTAGAGTCCATGGAGCGTTGATGCTGGAAACTCTTTAATTAATGTAATGTACAGAACATTGTCAACCCCCGGGAACAAGGATCCTAGCCACTAAATATTCATGCAGGCTTTTGGATATTCTAGAAAGGAAACCTTATAAATTTCGCTCATTTCCATTAGGTCCTTTTGGTCTTTCTCGTAAAATGCTCCGCAGCGGTACATTAAACCTTTTGAAAATTTGTCGTAGGTTTTGTACCTGCTAACAGATTTCGGTGGATCTAGTGGGTCACGGAAGCATACGATGTTATTATGCCCAGAAGGCGGCAAGTCCCCTACTGGTAAAGCGATGAAACCAGAGCTTCGCAAGCTACTTGTTTTTGGCTAAGGACAAGAAGGCTTTACCATAAGGTTAGAGTAAAACCAGAATGCGATGATAGGCAGGAGAGCAACTGTAGGGTTGCTTAAAAGGATCCATTCGAAAAAGCAAAATAAACTACTTCAAGACATAAATCCTTTGATTGTGGCCTAATGGTGGCTATGCTAATGCTACGAATATTACTCCAGGTGACGTCTCTGCTCCTTCTCAAGGACGCTGGTGGCTCCCTTTTTCCTACTGAACAAAACAGTGAATGGTATCTCCAGTTACTAAGGGAGAAGCGGAGGTATTTGGTAAGACCAGCGACAATAAGAGTGCACGTATGGATGGCCTTTTTAATAAAGCTTTGATGATGGCAGTCAAAACTACTCACTACTCAGTGAAAAAAACAAAAGTTGGTATTGCTTGCCAAACCCCATAAGCCACCTAGGGGTTCAGTATCATACCGTCCGAACTACACATTGAGTGCAATAGGGCAGACGGTAGAGAGGGTCATCTACAATAGACTGTTACCCATTATCGAAAGTGGGAATGACCTTTCGGACCGCCAGTGTGGGTTTCATTGCGCCTATTCTATGGTGGATGCCATAAGTAAGGTGTATATGGCAAAGGACACGCTGAATATCAAAAACACATTAAACTCTGCCAACTGCGATCGCATTAAAGGCGCATTAGCTGATATAGGTGTTTATGCATATTTTTCTAGCTTGGTAAAGAATTTCTTTTCGGAGAGGACTATTTGGTGCGAGATACATGACGGCAGTAGGAAGAACATGGTCAGAGCTGGGGTACTACATCGCTCGATACTGAATCCCCTGCTCTATGTTAGAATGTAGTCTATAATGGGGTGCTTGTACTTCTCAATTTAGAAGAGGCCACGATGTTCAACTTTGTGGGTATTGTTGCAGCAAAGGATTTCAATGATGTCGAGGTCTATGCGAAGGAGATAGTTAGAGTGATAACGTCTTGGCTGGAAAGTGTCCGGCTAATTCTGGCAGATTGGAAAATGGAAGCAATCTTATTAACGGACACTATCAAATTGGAAGCTGGCTGACATACAGTCGTCCCTTATGATGATTGAGGCCAAATGGAGCTTGAGAAAGTTCCCAGAGTACGTTACTTAGTGCCTTCTCGGAACTTGCAAAAATGGTGAGGCAAAAGAGTGTTGGAGATTACTTCAGAATGGTGCGATCTATTCTGCTATGACAGTCGCCTCCCTCGGCGGAGGCGCTTGCAAACTCACAGATATGGAAGCAGATGAATTGAGTTTGTTAGCTAATGGCTCTGAGAGTTAAAACGCTTTCAGGACTACATCAGATGAGACAGTGTTGGTGCTGACAGACATGATCTCAGTTGATATTATGGCTACAGAAATGAATGTAGAGGAATTCAAACGGAGGGTTTCGAATGTTGTCATGTGGTGGATGAACGCGGGCGTCTGAGGAAGAGATTCTGCGGCATCAATGTGGTGTTAATCCTCTTGTTGATATATATCAAAGAAATCTTGCTTACAGGTGAGATGTTTCGTCTTAAAAAGATTTGCTGAGGCAACGTTTCATCAGTGAGCATAGCGATGATCATTAGGGAAGGATCTACTAGATATGCAAAGGGAAATAAAGTCATGACATTCCCGACATTAAGGTCAAAGGATAGCTTATACTGACATGACGTGATAGTGGCTGTCCCTTGTTAGGTGAGCTGCTTTCGAGAACCGGCTTTTGATGTATCCTGGCGGCCGTTCTGAAGGGAAGGTAGAAATTCATCTTTTGCAGTGTTCTAGGACTGCGGACAATATGATTGGGAATCGCCTGGCTGAAGTGATGTGCAAACCATCTGGCGGTTCCATTTCATGTCCAATGTTTGTATGGGTGCTATACACCGGAGGGTTATACCTATTTTATGGAAGACTGTTAGGGTTTTTGTGCTCCTGAAGGCACCAGAGAAGGATAGGAATAATGCCTCCCGACCTCTGGAAAGGTCGTGTTGGGGTTTCTAACCGAGGAACTGAGAGTGGAAAAATCTCATTTGGCGTTAAAAAAGCAGAACGGCCTATGAACTAGCGGCTTCACCGTTGTGTTAGGAACTGCGTTCTTGAAGCTTATGTAAATTTTAAAGGCGCATTTAATTACCTAAACTGGCGATTTGTGTTGTCGAAACTTTGTGAGTGTGGCTGCCAGGAATCAGTTCTGTGGGAGAGCTACTACCATGATAAGAAAGTATTCTAAGTAGCCCATGACGTCAATGAGCATATGTGAGTGAATGTCGAGTGCCCACAGGGATCTATCGTAGGCCTATTTATATGGAACCTGATGGTGGATGAACAGCCTGAGTTTAGTTTAGTGGTTGAATGCGGATGACCTCCTCATTCTTGTTGAGGAAAACATCCGGCTTGAATTCGAACAGCGAGGTACTGAGTGCATGCGCATCGTTATTGCGTGATCTCTTAAAGTCGGTGGCACAGTTTCTATGAGGAAAACCGTCACGATGTTGCTGAAAGGCAACTTAAGTCGCCGACAATCGACAATCGAACTCGAGTGCAGCACAGTTCCAATACTGATAAAAGTAACATACTTAGGAATTAAAACCGCGTAACTCATCAGCTTCTTCCGGCACTTGGTCGAGCTTAGGATGTGTGTAATAAAGTCAGTGCATATGCTGACGAATGAAATGAAACGTTTGTGGGACTTTCTGAGTTCTGTCGAGTGAGTTTGCGATGACGGTGCTGGTCAGGAAACGCCTGTCAGCGAGTGGCGTAGTTAGTGTGTTTTCCTGGATGTCGGACAGTCTCCACGAATTCCATGCAGGGATTTTTTGATTTTCCCTCTCTTGATTGGGAGCCAGTCCGGCATGTCGCGTCTTACCATATCAGAAGGGGCGTACGTTTGTGGTGGATGGATTATGACCGGTCCAATGGTGACAGATTAAATGGAACGAAAGTAAAAAAGGTTGGGTCTCATATGACCATGTGAAATGTGTGTCTGCCAGAGAGGATCTACGATGGATTTTGGGCTCGAAATGGGCTTTCTTTTTATGAGGTATGGTAGCTTCAATAAGTTTCTCTTCACGTGGGACCTTGCCTCAAGTCAAGGTTGTGTCCAGTTTGGGGCAGGTTAAGAGGACTGAGTACATGTCCTCTGTGTCTTTCCAGCGTATTCTGATATTCGAGGATATTGCGTTCATGTACTGCACGGTATCCGTGCCTTACTAGAAGTGATATGCTTCTATGAGCTAATGTATACGCGCGGCAACGGAGGCAGTTGCTCGACGCTGCTTCATTTGTAGTATGATGGGTGATGGCGATAGTGGCCACGATGGGCAGCTACCAGTCCGGGCGTTTGTGACCACAACGAAGCCTTTTACGTACTTGAGGAAAGCGACTAAAACCAAGTTAGAATCTGAGGTTATTTGCTACTTTGCAAACGGGGATGGTCCTTTGAGAACATATATACTCCAGGAGAATTCCTGGACGATGTGCTCTCGACCCGGTTCCCTGGTGATTGTGATTGCGTTTATATCGCAGGCAGAGTTCCGTAAGGGGTGAATACATGCAGTTATACTTTACAATTGGAGCTCTGTACCCCTTAGTTGCAGCAGATATGCTAGATAGATTTTGCATCTACTGTGTCTGCACTTGCTCTGCTAGTTACGGCGGGTTTCTCTGATTGTAGTCGCCAATTATATCTGTGTCCGAGGAGGATCGTGGGATTATGCTTACACGGGAGGTACTCACGTTAAATCTCAAGAACCTTCACACAGAATACAAAATCCGGTAAGATCACAGTTACATGATATCTGGCAACGCGATGGGACAAGTCTTCGAAGGGTCGGTGAACACATAGATTTCCAACATTCGGGCACGACTTGAGCGAGAACGCGTCTGAAAGTGAATCCGCTCCGTGAAGTAATACCGAAATGGCTGTCAGGCAGTATCTTGGCCGGGAACTCAAGAGGTATTTTTAGTGACGTGTCTGGCTAAGAATTTTATACCTACGAAATGGGAGCACGTATTGATATATGTTTATATTTCATGTTTTGTCCACATAAGTCCGCCTAACATTTTGTACAGCAGGAGCATGCACTAACGTAAACGGTAATATCCATGATACAACCCGAGGTTGAACTTTGGGATAGCCAGGTTGAGAGGCTGAGGCTCAACTGAATCTGTCATTGCACCGTCGGCAGTTGAGAGATAATTTGGTGCATGAGGCACTTTACCGTAGCGATAATCATGGACAACCCAACTCGCGAGTCAATTACATTGCCGTCAATCGGCTTTGCCATACAAAACGGGCTGGAAAATTTCTTATATAAAATATAGACTTTAGCCAGGCTATACGCTGGGCTTGTCATTTCTGGAGCTGATTCGTGTAGAATTTGACACCCGAGGCTTTTCATCATCCGTATTTTTTGCTAGGTTTGGCAAAGGAACAGGCTAGCCATGTAGCGTGGCTCAAGTAGGTGTGGTATGAGAAAGCTCTCAACTTACTTTGTATAGAAGAGCGTATTCACAGCCGGGTCTCGAGCCGATTTGTCGAAGACTATCGCGACCGATAAAATCCCCTCCTGTGAGACTGAGCCCTGATGTAAATTTTTAGAGAAATTAAGGGCACGTATTTTGAAAGCTGAATTTTCGAGCTGTGACTTTTTCATTACGAAATCAAAGCGAACCTACGTAGGCAGCAGAAACTATAATATCCTAACAAACACTCGTAGCTTCTCTCTTGTAATTCCTAACCTTCGAAATGGATCATGCTTTTGTAAGCCCATCCACTTACCACGTACGTGTTTGTCTTGAATGCTATGAAAAGCGATTACACCACGATTACAAGATGTAATAACCTTTAGGCCTCTTAGACTGTCCACTAGACCTGACGCCCGAAGAAGGGTGGTAATCAATTATTGGTCAATACGTTGCATGTTCTGCGTAGACTAATAACTTAGTAGGATTCCAGCATGCTCCATCGAGTTCACATCCAGCTATCAAAACAATATCCAATGAAAAATGAAATCCAGCCACCGGCAAAGTATTTCCGCCCAATACCGCCTGAGTGAGACAGTGAAATTCAATGTGTTTAGTCACACCATGCGTATTACATAGTATTCGATTTACGGAGAGGGAAATAACAGTGTAATCCCTTAAATACTTTTCACTGAATTGTGACATTATTTTTTCATTATTTCCTTCTTTTTTTTCCTCGGTAAAATGTGCTTGTTGTTGGCTGTATTCCACCCCAAATGATATGGGGGACAACGATGGGGTCGATTATTACATCGGAAGAAAAAGTGGAATTCAATTATGATCTCTTGCCACCCTCATGAATTCCTTTTTTTTCAGGTCGGTTGCTATTGGAAAGCATGCACGAGAAAGTGGGGTGAGAAATCTGGGAAAGGGCCGTTGACACAAATAAGGGTCATGTCGGTAAATATTGTCAAGATTTGAAGACAAATTTTTAAGCGTAGGTCTTGAAATACTTGGACAGGAAGCACGGTTACTGGGGGTTAGCAAGAGCTGAGTAGAAGGACAGTGTCCATTCGGGAACGCATACTCATCTCAGGTTGCATTTGTATTCCCATCAAAATAAATTTCTCTCGCGAATAAAACAAATCCTTCCCAAGAGTCATCTATTCTCCTGATTCGCTCTCACAGCCACGTTAAGCTCCTCATCCATTCACCCCCACCACAAGCTCTGATAAAATTGTTCAAGTAAATTTTAAGCAATTTATCCAGTTTCCACAGTGTCGTTTCTATCCAACTCAAACGTCTGCTAATGCAACACACCAACCAACATGGGAAACACTTTGCGACAGACAGACGACCTGGTATAGGAGGAACTGCCAAACCAGCAGGATTACATTGGCTTATCCGAAATACAATTTGCAGAGGGTGCTATTGGCAGCAATATTTACTCAGTATCAATTTCTAGTTGGATTTTCATCATCCCCAAAGTTACAGGAGCACAGAAGAGGGCTATGAGAAGGATTCATTCCTCCTCGGGACTCTTTCTATTTCGGGATGATTCTTGATTTGTGTCTGCTCTCTCCTTCCCCGGTCCTTTTCTCGTGCAATTTTTTTTCCGGGTAATTCGACTGATTTCCAATGATTCCTGTGATATGGATTGAATGATGAATCGGTTTCTTCCTGATTGTTACACACAGGAGCAGGCATGGGTGCAGCCGTGAGCTCTCTCCCCTGAATTACTCACTGACTAACTGATAAACTGACTGACTAAATGTTCGTCTGCCGTACTTCGAATGTCTGCCTGTCTGATTCCGTATCGTCAGATTAAATGACTGATGAAGGGAATGATTGGGGATAATGTCGGTTAAGTGTAATTGACACGGAAGATCAGTGGCTGGCTCTTCACGTTATTAATGAAGTTGTAACGACGTTGTAGCTTACTCAGGGGTGTGGGAAGAGTACTTGGCAGAGAATGAGCAGAGGGGGAAGGTATACATTGGGGTATTGGATTACTTCGATTGGGATTAGTGTTGAAAGTGAGAGGTGGATTGCGAACATTTTGAAGCGCTCACGGCTTAACTTGCTGGAGATTTCAGGAGCGAATCCTTCCTAACACTTAGTTGAGTGCATCTTTTTTCCTAATTTCCCATCTTTGTTTGTAGTTCCTTTTCCTTGTCATAAAGTTGACGTAGAATCGAAAGGTTATACCAAAGTTAAACGAATACCCTCAGGCACATTTCCTAGTGTGACACATCTAATTTCTTTCACACCGCAAATTGCATTCTTAACTACGTTTCCATACAAAACATCTTTCCACATCCTTTAACCATAAACCATATTCAAATGATTTCCCTGCAATTATCCTTTCACGGACCCCGCAATTACAACTTTTTATTCAACACCAAAGGGAAGCCGGCTCAATCAAAATGTATCGGAATCGTTTGTCGTCAGTTTTCGGTAACAATAGAAGATTGCAAAAATTGCCCTTAAGCGATGAGTCAATAAAACCATTAGCACAGCATCCTTTCGGCCGTTTGTCCCCTATTTCGTGTGACAATGTTGGCAAGGACAACACTTGAAGGTTTAAGGGCGAGAGAAAAGGGTTTGTTGGTTTAATATGTCAACTGAAATGTTTCATTTGTTTTGTTGTAAATAAAGGACAATCGAAGGGAGGATTGGTGATGGGATAGTCAACCCCTGACTATGAGCACTTAGTTCTGGCGGTTTGCGAGAAAGAGGATTGATATTATGTTTGATAGAAAGTTTTCCGTGGGATTCTTATTTCATCAGTTGGTACGGTATGAGTGATAACAGTCGCGTTGGACACACTTATTGTTGGTATTACGTAGTCGTCCTTAATTCAATTCCCAACGACCCAACTCGGGGTGTCAGGGATGACTATTCCTGAAGGTTTTCCTTTCGATTTTCGGACAGTGAACTCATTTCTCCCATCATTCCTGGGTGGCTCTCAAAAATAATGTGGTCCACCTCCTTTAATCTGAAATCTTTCGTTGCCTCCTTTTACGTCAACTCTGCTTTGCCTCCTCCATGTGCTCCCCGAAGTGTGTTCCAACTGTCCTTTAAGTGTGTCTAATGAACACTTTGTTGCAATGGCTGCGGGAAATTTTGTACGCCCTAGATTTGGCCGTTGGGTCGATTGGCTCCTTGGTTGACCACAGTTGACTTTTTTCCTACTACTGAACATCGGCATCCAAGCCATGTTTCTACAGCTTTTGTTTCAATGAAAGGCAAATTTCATTAAACCCCAGCTCTGTGAACCTTTTGGGCTTTTAAGCCTATCAGGTTGCTGACCACTAGTCGTTCAAGGCTTCTTATACGTTTGTCGATCAAACTGTTGATTGTCAGGTCGGTCTATTCATTAAATCAGGGGATTTCAAAAAAATATGTGTACTCCTTTACCACACTCTCCAAGGATATGGGGAGGTTTAATATACGATGATTTATGTGGTTGAAAGAGACGACCTGGCACTGGAGATGTGTCGTTTGGTATCTGATTGCCTTCTAGGTCTCTAGTTTTAAAGTCTCCTGTTTCCTCCTTCATAGCAAGTCCTTATTCATCTCCAGGGTGAACTTCATATTCTGGTAGACTACTACTAAAAGAATCAACCTTTTCAACTGATAATGGCATAAATTTCATCCATATGTCTCTTTCAAAGTTTGTCGCATCAGGTCTGTCAAAACTAAGTCTGTTTTCAATTCGGTTATGAAGTCCTCTTTGAGGAACGATGAGATGGAAGTAGTAGATTGGAGCTCTTTTCATATTCACTTCTAAGGGTGAAGAAATTTTCTTCCACATAGATTCTGACCAGCTTCGTTTATTGTCAATCGTTACCTTCATATTGTTGACCAATTTGTTGCTGCTGTAGCCAGTATTTTCGTAAAGCAGTTGCTTCTTTGGCCAAAATTTTTGGAAAAAGAGCCTTGACATCAAAGGCAACCAAGATATCCTGCTCTTCGAGTTCCACAATCAACTGAAAAACCTGGAAAACCTATCAACTGAGAAACCTGGACAAATTCGTTTGAGATCTTGGCCCATTTGGTTTCAACTTTTGGAATTCATTGTCTCTCAATTGTCTCAAAAAGTTAGTCTTCTATCTTTATTGTTCTCATTTGGCGAGAGTCATTTGATGTTATCGGTTCGTTTGTTTTTGGTGCTGACTTTTCCCGCATGTACCTTGTTTTGCCTTCATTATGGTAGAACCCAAGGCCCCGATCGCTGCCTACTCAATCGGGATGAAGCTAGATTGTACAGCTATTTTTGTTCTTCCCATTATGATAATATCGTTAGCACAGGCCAGTAGTTGGGTGGACTTGAAGAGGATGGTGCCTGTCGCAATAACATCGTGTATCACTTTTTCCAGAGCCAGGCCAAAAAGGATGCAAAATAAGATCTCCTTGTCTTAGATCGTTATTAATATTGAATAATCTCGAGAGTGATCCTGCTGCGTTATCTGGCCTAGTCGGTTTTACAAACTTCGTCAGGAAACCAAGCTTTGAAGTCGATGAAGAGGTGGTACAACTGATGGGCATTTCCAACTTTTTTAAAATGCTTGCCGCAGACAGTGCAGAGAGTGTTTTGCCTGGAGGCAAGCCTCTTTAGTATGGACCAATGACATTGTGGGCGTGTGGGGCTATCCGGCTTAGCAGAGTGATATCTCCCTCTGTATGTTTGAAACAAATAATGCCTCCCTCCCAATCGTCAGGCATTGATTCGCTGTTCCTCACCTTGAGCTTCAGTTGATGAACGGCTTGATGTAATTGATCGCCTCTATATTTAACTAGTTCAGCTGTAAATCCATGGGTTCTTGGCGACTTATGAGATTTAAGCCGACGAATTGCTCGGAATGTTTCTGTCGTCGGAGATCAGATTTTCCTCTTTGCCTCGGCAGGATGAGCAAGATCATTTGTTAATGTTTCATCTCCAGGACCTCCGTTAGCTGCGGTTCCTACGGGATCCATTTTTGCCTTATAGACGTTACGAAGGACTCTCTTATGTGTCCCGCCTGATTGGCAGAGGCGATTCTAGGTGGTGTTATTATTCGACCTCAAAGTACTATGCTTTCGGGATAGTGGTCCGAGTCTGTTTCGGGCTGCCTATATGTTCTGACATTCATCAAGACTGAGAAATGGCGGCGCTCGATTAACACCTAGTCAATTTATTTGAAGGTCCCATCTGGAAAGATCCATGCATGTTTGTGGGCCACTTTTCGCTCAAATTAGGTACTTCCAACAACTGGTGGAATAATCGGCAGTCCGTTGTCATTGGTTGTTTTGTATAAGCAATTGGAGCCCGAGTATCGCCTGTATGCGGGCTCCACCCCTACTTGGCTATTAAAACCTCGAAGTAAGATTTTGATGTCTTGCTTGGGGTAGGCTACGGGAGGAGTTCGTTCTACTGCTTCATAGAATTTATCCTTCCATGGTTTTGCAGTCTTCTCTGTAGGAACGTGAACGTTAATGAAGCTCATGTTTCGAAATTCACCTCGCAAGTGCCAAATGCATAGCCGTTCCCTTATGTTTTCAAAACCGGTTTCATTTTTTGACAGATTAGGAAACCTGCTCCGATCACATGGTTTACTAGGTGACCACCATCGCATATGCTGTAGTGGCTCTTCGTCGGTCGGTCGTTGTGTAATCAGTCCAGTCCGAAACTCTTGTGGCTTCGTAACAAGTTGCTTTCCGTGTAGGGTTGGCAGCCCTATTCAACCCTCAACCTGGATGACCAGTTGGTGCGATTTGTCTCATTTTTAGGCATCCTTCCTTCTCTGTCTGCAGCTTTTCGTTAAGGAAAAGTTCCCAGCGGTCACCACGTGGAGGTGGAGATAGGGTTTGCTAGTAGAGCTGTTGCCGTTGGTTCAGCAGGCGTTTCCCAGGTTTCTGTTTTCTGTTCAGCCACAAGCTGTCTCTTTCTTTCGAATTTGACTAATTCATTAGCGGTGTCGGCTCATTTAGAATTAATACGCCATTTTTGTCAGACATGAGCGTCGGTCAGCATGAAGTATATGACCATACTACCGAAGAATCCTATCTCGTAGTTTTTTTCACGATGAGTTCCATAGGAAGACAATTGAAAATGGCTATTCAACAAAGTTATTTATTTTTTTTGTTTTTCTAACTTCATAATTTAATTGAGGCAGCTTTCAACGCTCTCGAATATTCCATGTTTTTCAATTGGCGAGAGTCCAGAAAATTGCAAAAAATCATTCGGTCAAAGCCTTATTTTGTTTAAATGGCTAAGATTACCAAGGATCCACAATACCGTGGGAATTCAAAGTCAGATTGGTAACAAACCTTACGAGCTGTTTCTAATACGATTGCTTCATCTGTGATATGGAATATTCGACTTGCAATACACTCCGTGAGGTCAACATATTGTCTATTGTTGGGGCACCCCTCTCAGGGGAGGGCCAGTTAATTAACATCTGAGGGCGGTTGTCTTTTAATGCCAGCTACCGGAAATCTGTGACTTAACTCACTCCTTCCGAAAATACTAACAGAACAGAAAACAGAACCTACTTAAAGCATACCAGCTGTCAATTGCTAGGGTCACTAACCCTCCCCTTCATTATACTCACTTGTCTCACTGTTTCATAATTAGTTAGGATTATGTATATTAATTTTTGAAAATGATGCCAGTGAGATATATAGGCTAGATTCTTATTCTGGTCAACGCACTCCTTCTATCTGTATCAATGCAGATAGATCACACTTTGAGTAAGTGCGACAACTCCGTTCTTCCAGATTTTGGCACTACTACAGGATGGGCGATGAGTCGCAGAGCCACATGTCTCAGAAAGTATAGAAGGGGTGGAACCTTCCTGGAAAGTCCTAAGGAAGCTGAAGCACATTTTTAGAACCGATATGAATACGAATAGGAAAGAGTGACAATATTATAGAGGAATTTTCAAATCACTGAAAGAATGTCTGGTGAACGCTGCCCGTTAATAGCGATATAACTGACATTACTATCCTTAGTTCAGTAAGTTATTGCTGCTGAATTAACGTTACCCAATTCTAGTTATCTCCGTTGTTTTGACGACGATGTAAAGGAGTGCAAATTTTGTGGAAGCCCCAAATTGGAGCAGGACTGTAATTTTCTACCAAATTGTGCAAAAACACATCTTACTTCTTCACCTAGACTAAGTGACGATAGATATTTTGAAAATAGTAACCTTAATTTTGCCAGCACTCTTCAGCAAGTTTAAATTTAAGAGGAGCCAAAAGCGGATCTCTATCTTCAACTTTGCCTTGCAAGAGTGACAAGTAGGGCAAAGTATCTTCCATCTTATTTTGTTTATCCCTGAATTTTGGACTGGACAAGTCAATCATGGTCTTTACAAATAAGAAAATATCGGGAAGGAACAAGTTGAGAGATGCCATCAGTGTAGATGATATAGTTAAACAATTTGTTACCGACTTCAAAAGTGTCCTTGGAGACTGGTGAAACCTCTGATAAAAGCGAATTTCTAAATTATATGGCCAACCAACTGCGGAACGCCTCATCCTGCTGATGAGGAAGGAGCTTCGGAGGAAAGTTACAAATAACGACAGAAGGCGCAGTTGATAAGCCCCGCGATATAATACCGAAATGGCAGTCCCGCGGGGTAAGCGAAGGAGAAGGAGATGGTTTTAGTGAGTAGAAGTCTCACATAACCGTATGGCAAGAGCCAGCAGTAGGTTTTTCCACCTTCCAACGTATATAAAGAAAAGACTGTGGATCATTGTCTCATTAGCATAAAATGCCACTGCCTTAGAGCCCCACTACACGATCAGTTACTTATGAGACTGGCATGTCGGAATGATACCAGGTTGATGATTCTAATTCTTCGTCTGAATTACACCTTAAGTAATACCAGTGATCAACATTTTGTACCCTATTTTTCGAATCGGGTGAGAGTTAAGAGGCAGTATTTTCGACGAAGGCTCTCTTTGGCCAAACAAAGGTGTCACAAGTAGAGCATGGGTGTTCAGTGCTACCTTTGGCCCAATTACGTCATATCAAAGAAGTTAGGTACCTGTTGCCATGTACTGTCGGCAATCTGGGTAGTTCGCTCGATTAGCACCTGTCATCGTCAAAATCTTTGAGGCCGAAGGATATTATATTAAAGTCTGTAGACTATTTTGGAGGTTACTTTGCACTAAATTCAACTGAATTGCCCAACATTTAAATGGAAGAAATATTCATGTCTTAGACAGGAAAGCAACTGTATATCACATTCTCAGAGCCTTAAAATTTGACACCCACATAAACTCAGATAAAGTAGATAACAAATTCCTAAATTTCAATCTTAACTTTATTGATACTCACTTCTTTTCCCTCTTCCCAGCACCTGTATCCCTGAAACCTTTCGCGAATGGATTATTATCAATTTTTAATTGTGTTATCTGCAAATAGATTAGAAATAAATTTCAATTATTCATCAATTAACACTATCCATTAAGACACTCCATATATTCAAGAAAAATCAAATAAATTTCTCACTTTTTCATTTTGATATGCAGTCACAGCTATAAATTCCGTTTCCTTAAACACGTACGTTCGAAACGTTGAATATGGTAATTTCAATATATCATTAGCACGAACCAGATGAAATCTCGGTTGATATTTATGCATTGAATTCAATATTGTCTGTAAAAAAAGGAGAAAATATGATTAATTATGGAAACTGCAATCTTTAGTGCGAATAAATGATCAAACTTTGAACAAAGCATTAAAATTAAGAAGGGACTTAATCAATTTTCCTCTAAGGCAGGCTTGTAGGTAATAAATAGGTGAAAAATTGCTTTTTGGTAGGTCCTATATTTTATGAACTGGATAAACCTTCCGATCTTTCGGGGATAGAATCCCGGCTGCCCTAAGTTCTCCTCGATAGATGGGGTGTTATCATTTTGTATCACCGATAGAATCAGTGGTAGCTTTTTCTGGAGGTGTCCTGTAGCATGAGTTTCATATCCTTCCATTTTTGAATCTGGAACTTATCCAATAGTTCCCGGTGCGGGGATGGAACTATCAGTCTGTGCCAATTGCACGTCTGTCATCATTATAGGTAGATTGGAAGTCTATTTAACACCTAAGTATTTTAGGGTCTTCAGTTCCTGGTTGAAAAAAGCTCATTAGCAAGAATTCACACCTAATGGACTTAACGCAAAAAGCTGACTCGGCACGACATTTTTGAAAGGACAGTTTCCTGTGGGTCATTCCTCTCCTTGTTCTATTTGACTAAATCTCTAGTTTGGTACCAATTGAGTACCTTGTGTCTTGGTATTGACGATCAGCTATTGGGTACATTGAAAAGATACCTTAAAATGAAATAAAAGTGTAGGTTCACATTCAGAGAAGCCTGATCTACAAGAATAATAGAAACAAGTCGGGAAACCGGAAGCTTGACGCTTCAGGTATAAAAGGTTTTGTGTTTCCCTATGTGAGGAGCATAACGTAGTTCTCCATTGGCTTATAGCATTGACCCGAGATATTTAAATCGCTCAGTTCTGGGCAGGTTACTGCCATTGCCAGAAATGAGCGATTTAAGTATCTCGAAGGGCAGGTTACTGCCATTGCTAGAACTCAGCGATTTAAATATCTCGAGTCAACGCTATCAGCCAATGGAGAACTGCGTAATGAAATTGTTTCACGCATTAATGCAACCTGGATGAAGTGGCATTCCCCAACTGGTGTTCTTTGTGATCGACGTATCAGCGCACGTCCCAAATTTAAAATTTACTGCAATGTCGTCCGTCTGCCACTCTCTATAGTTCTGAGGGTTGGCCGACTATAAAGGACAATGAACGGCATCTTCCGGTAATGGGGACGAAGATGTTGCATTGCACTGGTGGCGTGACAAGTTTCGATTAGGTCTGAAATGAGAATATCCACGATCGATATGGGTTTGCATCGATCGTGGAAAAACTGCAAGAGAGGCGTTTTCGAATTCAACAACCAGTATTGATCAGAACATCGAAAGCAATCGTACGCAACCAAAAAGCCGGCCAAAACAATGGTGGCTCGATACGCTGGATGGGGATTTAAAGGTCTCGCGATTACATCCTGGTGAGGCATGTCATAAAACAAAATGATGAAACCGATCATCATTAGCCGACCCCGCTTGTGAACTGAAGGCTGCAGAAAAAGAAAAAGATGTGAGGAGCGACGAGTGCACGACAGCTCCGTGTAAAGTAGCTAAAAATTCCATTGCCCTCGATTTTCTAGAAAGTGATTTAAATAAATCATTTGATGGAAAGCCCTGTGTTGATAATGGTCAACCTCATACGCTTCACGCTCTCAGTTTAATATTATTAGCGAATGAAAATAATTTAACCAACATCAAATATAAAAAAGGGCTAGGGAGAACTAGATTCTTCTTGAAAGGAATTTTAATATTTCACTCGAATGTCAATTATTCTCGTTAATTATGACGTCAGCATCTTATTTGTATGGCTTAGAATGCTGTTAATTAGCACGAAATTGATAAGTTTGAACTGCTATAACTTTCCCACTAATAGTTGGATTTTCATGAAACTTGGCATGCGTATGCACGAGGCTGTCCTCTATGTCGGTGCAAAATTTAGTATACTTAGGATGAACTTAAGGGGAGTTTTTTAGTCTATTTCTAAAAGTTGATAATATAAATTTTTTGAGCAGATACCGGAATGGGACATCTCTCGAAGATTAGATTTCACATAAGTGTTTTACACAAAACCTTAAAAAGGGCTGCAGATAAATAGATTCTTCATAAATGTGACTTTAATATTCCACGCGAATGTCAATTATTCCGGGTAATTATGATGTCAGCATCTGATTTGCATGGCTTTGGAAGCAGTAAACTCGGCGAAATTGCTAAGTTTGAACTGCTATAACTTTGGCGTTAATTGCCTGATTTCCATGAAATTTAGCACATATATACGAAATATTGTCCCCTATGCTGGTACAAAATTCGGAAGACCTAGGATGAATCGAAGGGGGGTTTTTCAGTAAATTTCTAAAAAGTAGTAATATACTATTAGTAAGTTTATTTGAGCAGATATCGGAATGGGACATATTTTGAGGCCTAGATTTCATCTAGGCGCACCACCCTGATTTTTTTCGGATTTTTGGGTTTGGTAGTTTCCGAAAATGAGTCCTGTCTCACTTCAAATGCGTACATTTTGACTCCTTACTCACGCACTTTGCAATTTATGTCAAAACTAATGTCAGTTTCGGAAAGTACAAATCGAGACCTTTCATTTGATACCCTACACAACTATATCCGGTGGAAAAAATTTTTGAATCCCCCCTTTGCATGTACGGGGAGCCCCCTTTTAAACTCCACCTAAATTTATGCCACTCACTGTATGCGTGGGATTTCATAGTTCCCATCTGTCCACCAAATTTCGTTCGAATCGGTTAAGCCATTTTGGAGAAAAATGCGTGTGACAGACAGACAGACAGACAGACATTGAATCGATTTTAATAAGGTTTTGTTTTACACAAAACCTTAAAAATGAAGACCTTATCAGGAACAACTGGTGTTCAGCCAGATTCATGCCAAATAATTTGAATTTGTTAGCAACAAGCGCAATGCATACAAATCAAAATTTATATTATAATAAATGTCACTTATATAAAAAAGTGAATTCAAGTGACACCTAATCGCATTATCATCATTTCCATTGACAAGGGTTTAAAACACTTTCCACTCTCGAATATGACTACCTTAAAGTAAAAACCTACTCGACTGAGTTTAGGAAACCACAAAAGGAGGACGAAATTAGACTTCAAACGAGGCTTTCTTTGAGGTACCCCCTTCCCTTTTCTTCAGCCTTTGTTCCGTTCAGAAACGAAGTCGGTTCATCGTGATGGGTTTCACCATTTTGTTTTATCAAAGCCTGATGTGGATGCAATCGCCAAGCCCATCTAATATGAAGCCACCATTGTTCCGACCGGCCTCTTGGTCGCTTGCCATCGACTTCGATGTTCAGACCAATCTTGACGAGTGAGCTCTCGTTAGCGTGAATTACGTGACCATACCAATGAAGACGTCACTTTTGCAATTTTTCCACGATCGGTGAAACCCCATGTCGATCGCGGCGTGTCATGCGACTAGTCCAACGCAATATCTTCGACTTCATTACCGCAAGACGCCATTTATTGGCATTTATAGTCGGTCAGCACTCGGAAACATAGAGGGCGACAGGGCTGTAAATTTTTTTTCCAGTCTGGAAAGTAGGCTGTACGAGGGTATCCCGCCAAAAGTACGGAAATTCTACGCTAAACTCTCAGCAATTAAGGATCTCGAGAGAACGTGCATGGATGGAGACAGGAGGAGTCATGAGAACTGTACGTGGATAATATCGAAGCGAAAAGCAAATTTATACTTAATTATTCGAATTAAAAGAACACCAAGGATGATTAGAATTACATTCAACATATCCTAGGGGAAACGAGAGTACCGTAGAAACCAAGTGGAGTCCAAGGAGGTACTTTACAGCTGCGCCGCTTTTAGGCGTCAAATCTCACATACCAGTCCCATGTGGTCAGTCCTACAGTGCTGAAAATAACTAAAACCAATTGAGTAGTATGCCATTTGATATATGCTAATTTTCGAGGGCTGCTTAGATAAAAGTGCCTTGTTTTTCCGAAGGTTGAAAGTGTGAATTCGGCTTTGCATAATCTTTCTAGATTTAACGCATCCATTACGAACATCTATGATAAACCCTACTAAGGAAATGAGCGATAAAATCAAAGAGAAGTTCCTAGTGGAGAAGATGAAGAGGGGGGACATGACTAGGGAATCGAAGTACCTACTTAGATAACTGAAAACTAGTTAAGGTGGGCTGATTAAATCACTTGAAAATTTTGCAGTTCTAGGAAAATATTGAGCAGAATTGTAGCTGATACAGAACGGGGATCAATATGATTGAGTATTTTCTTCAAGATTTTTCGGTAAAATGTACGGTTTGGATTAAGGATTTTGATGAGATAGAAGGGAACAGTATCTGTCAGAGCTTGGGATCATTAGGATGCTATATTTGATAATTAGCAAGGGTCCGTCGAGAATCTTGAAATTGATGATAACGAGGTTAAAATTGCTTGGTTAAGGAGGAGCATCTATTAATGATTATTCAATAACAATTCAAGCATTACATCAATCACCAAATGTCCGCAACTCTACACACTTACCATGCAGACAAAGTTTTCCTATCTCACAACTCCCGCAACATGCCTAAAACAGAAGGGATGGCCCATGCAGCGTGGGCTCTGATTGAATCCGACAATCGATGGTAGAGGTACTACCACTCTCAGTGACAGCGAACTGCAGAGAACTAAGCGATCAGTATCTCCGATTAATCCTCTCAGCCCTCAGTGAATTGCGCTAGGCAACAGTTGAGACACGCGTCCCACACTGGGCGCATGAAATCAGCTACCACCCCAGTAGCTTGCTGTTCCCAAGAACGAGTTTTCTAAGCTCATGAAACAGGGTATTTGCAGACCTTTTAATAACTGTTGGCCATCTCCACTCCATACGGTTCCTAAGCCAAACGACGAGTGGACGCTTTGCAGAGACAGAATCTGATCGATACCCTAGTCCACTCATCCACGATTTCAGCGCATTACTTGACAAACTACCGTATTTTCTCGACCCTGGATCTAGCCAAGGTGTACCATCAAATCCCTGTAGCTTGTGAAGATATTCCTAAAACGGCTATTTGTACGCCTTCCGGACTCTTTGAATTCACTAGGATGACTTTCGGCCTGTACAATGGAACGCAAGCTTTTCAGAGGTTCATTCACTCTGTTCTATGAAACTTAAACTTCTGCTTAGTCTACATGGATGATGTTTTGATCACTTTTTCCACAGAGTCTGAGCACTTCGACCATCTCGAGTGAATGAATCAATTCAATTAATCCTTCAGGCCGGGCTTGTTCTCAGCGTTGATAAGTTTCTAAGAAATCAGGTGAAATTCCTCGGCTATCCTATTACTCCTGATGGAATCCACCCAGGCTTAGATAAGGTACAAGCTATTTTAAGCTTCGAGCTCCCCAAAACCGTAGAAGATCTGCGAAGGCTTCTGGGCATGTTAAACTTCTATCGTCATTTCTTGCCCAGAGACACTCACCATCAGGTAATCCTCAAAGCTTACTTGTGTGGGCCAAAAACAAAAGACTCGTGATTGCATGGTCTACAGAGGACGTCCAGGCATTTGAAACGGTCAAACAACAGCTGATTGATGCTGCACTTTTGACATTTCCTCAATCAGATGCATTTCTAGCCGTGTTCGTCGATGTCTCAGACACAGAGGTAAGCACTGCTCTTCACCAGCAGGTGGATTAAACCTGGTGACCGTTGAATTTTCTCCAAGTAGTTGATCCCAGTTCAACAGAACTGCAGCGCCTACGATCGTGAGTTACTCGACGCGTACCTCGCCATTAAATATTTCCGTTTCTCCCTCGAGGGCAGGCCGTTCACAGTCTCCACGGGCCAGAAGCCTCTCAAGCAGAAGCCTGACTAAGCATCCCCCTCGTCAACTTCGGCAACTGAGCCAGTTCATTTCTGATATTCAACACGTGTCTGACAAGGCCAACGTAGTTGCAGATGATTTGTCACGTGCCTCCGAGATCACAGTACCCGCCACAGTCGAAATTACGGCAATCGTCGAGGCACAAAAAGAAGACGCAGAATTTCGGAACCCAAGGACAGATTCCAAGTATGGATTCAAAAAGTGCTGTATCCCTGGCTCAAATTGTCACATATTCTGCGAAAACTCGAAGAAGCGACCAAAGCCATTCATTCCTGTTGCTTTTCGCAAGGAGATATTCTACGCTGTTCACCATCTAACGAACCCAGGCATCCGGAAAACGAATCGACTAGTAACAGGAAAGTACTTCTGACTCTTCAAAAACAAGGGCATCAGTTCTTGGGCCAGATAGTGCAACGTGTGACAGAAGTGTAAGATCACCAAGCATGTAAGGAAAGAAATAGGCGTATTCCCCTTGATCGACCAATCGCTTTCACACCATTCACCCCGACATCTTTGGGCCTTTGTGAGAATCGCACGGATTCTATTACTGCGTAACTATCATCGACAGTACCACATCACACTGGTGTGATGCGCCTGTTTAGGGACGCGGTTTCGAAACTGAAACTGCCTCCATCTACGCGACACGCAACTACCACAATCAGCACCCCCGCGGATCTCAGGAGATGCTCGCAGGTCCTTATCAGAATGGATGCAATGAAAGTTCATTGATTTAATTCGGGCTGACCAGAAGTCACTAACTAAGCTTGGTTTGAACATTCAAGTCGATTGGAGATAACCTAAGCGGTGAAAACCTTATACGCTAGATGGCAATTGGAGGGTTTCTCGACCCGGATGGAGCCTTCCACCGTGGAAAAGGTGCATTCGAACTAGAGGACTAGGTGGGAGAAAAGAGTTATCAGTAGCCGGTTATGTTCCTGAGGTTTAAAATGTGGGACAAAGTGAAGAAATACAATACTTCAGTGGTGGTGTGGTCTTTTGTGATATCCTAGTGAGGGCATAGCAAATGTTCATAAACAGGAAATTAATGAAGCAGCTTCAAACGAATATCTAGAAAGGTCGAACTACGCTGGATGGCGAAGATGAGGAGAAGATTAGTTGTAAAGGTTGAAGGGACGAAACCTAAATGTCAGGCTAGTGTATTCTACTGCTCTAAAAGGGTTTTAAATACGGATAGGGTGCTATCTTTTCTAATTACGAACATGAGACCCTCGCCCACAAGTAGAAAATAGAACCACCAACAACTAACTTTATGTGAAATAACGTTGGAACATACTTATGTTAACTATTTTCCTAAAAATCAGGTGGCATTAAACAATCTAACAAAAAGTAATCATTCATATATTTTTAACTTGAATGGAGACGACCACGTAGTTAAGTTCGCTTTTCATTATATCCTTAAATGACGATTAATATACAAACGACAAAAAGGAGCCATATTAATTCCTGAAATCAACAAACTGCACGTACTTAAGCAGGTACTTAACAGTGTCATAAAACTGGAGCCTCAACGGAGGAATCTATATTGAAAAGATTAAAAGAATTCTTGGCTTTTTATGAAGATCAGATCATCATTTGAAAGCATAGAAGATCTTACAGGGGAGTCTTGAGTGAGATGGTTACAAAAGTGTAAAAAAGTTTTTATGGAGACAAGGAAACAATTGAGGGTCCACGTTACTGGCATCTTCTGAAATTTGGTAGAATAGGAGGCGCAACAAGGAATACCACCCACAAATTTGAGGACCTAACTAAGTAAATAGCCTTTGGATGGAATTTATGTGAATTTCATAAGTTTGACGATCCAGGAGCTGATTTCGTGCTACGGGTTCGCATCCCGTTTACATCATGGTTGTTTGTGGTTGTCTTTATACTTGGGCCATTTTCATAGGCTTATGGCAATTTCTTTTTGGGGATTGAGAAGTTCTAAGTCCGTATCCATATTCATCCATAATGTCGGACCGGACCAAATGGAGAGCAACTTGCTTCCACTCTTTATGGTCGGCCTTAGGACTCCTCAATCCCCAAAAAGAAATTATCTAACTTCAGCCAAGTTTTGGTCCGAACTATGGGCGGATTTACGCTGAATATAATTCGTACCCTTGTTGTTTTGTGAATTCTAAAAGGGAGCATACAACACCTGCGAGCCTCTTCCGTCATGCTGCTCTCTGGGCAGAGGTGAGGCAGCATCTGATGAATTGCCTCTGCCCTGGTACGAAACCATAGCCGTCTTCGTCCCTCTTTTCATTTTTAGGCCTATGCCTTTCACAGCGTAAAGTTCAAAGGTAACGAAGCCAAAACGCAGTCCCATTGGATTTAAAATGGGGTAAGTGGAAATTGAATCGAATTGCAAACTGGGACGAAAGAAACTGCATTGATGCCCTATACTCCGCCATGGAACAAGACCCATAAAAAGTATAGTGACAAATAGCTAGCTCTTCAGATGCTCACACTTTTTCTTAGAATATTCCTATAATCCCCCCTTAAGCCAGTTTTTATGTATATTTTCTTGACAGGATCCTACTCAATGAAAACGAAACACTTTCCACATTATCCCTGTCTTCGATTCATAAAACTTCATGATTGCGATTTTATAACTTCTTGAGTTCTTTAAAAATCCACAACACCGCCAAGCCGGTCGCTTTCATTTTGTGCTTTAATCAATGGACCTTCCTGACGCCCAAGGTGGTCTTTCCCACTTTATTATTATTGTTATTATTACTCACTCCTCAGCAGATACATATATCTTTTCGTACCCCTTTTTGGTCTTCTTTTAATTTCTTTCTTATTAATAAGATACCGCCATTTTCAAGTTGCATCACTTGGGAGAATTCTTTGGTTTGTTGTTTTTTTCGTCCCTGGTCGGGCGTGTTCTTTTGAAAAGAAGAAGTTTGGCAAGATGAGGCAATAACTTCTCATTGGAGTGACGGGATAAAAAATAACAAAGAACTGATTGGAGATTAGTAATGAAAGCTTCGTGAAGCTGTCGCTGTAGCACGGAGTAACGAATAAATTCGTGCAACAATATTTTGTTAATTTAAATATTTGTCTTAAACCCAAAGCTGATCTCATTATTTACTTCGACTTAAAAGCGTTTGTATGACTTCTTATGTCCGCACTAAACAGTTGGATGTCCGGTCAATTGGTAAAGTTCTTGGCGGTGGTGGCGGTGCCTCTTTAAAGTTACCACCCGCTGTCTTTATATTTTTTTCGCCATAAAACAACAACCGCGACAGCAACACAAGCAACAGCCAGAACAACAACTCCAATACCAAGCGCAACAATAATACTAACAATAAACAAAAAATATTCCTCGTAGGATGTTACCATGGGACACGATTGGGGCGCATTTATTTGCATCTTATTATAAAACAGCAAAAGATATCCGTAAAGTTTTCGGGCGAAAAGAAAAAATTGGTTTTTCATCATTTATGAGATATCGAGATTTTTTAATGAATGCAATATATTTTAACACGCGCGGCATGTAGGCCGCGATTCGGGCCATTTATTTCGTTGGACTAATTAGGAAAAGGAGCTATGGTTTCGATGGTTAATGAATCAAGTGCTTAATCAGGTGAAAAATATAGATCAGGCGGCTTGGGGGTTCATGGGAATGGACACAGTTGTTTGGGGGTTTATTTCGAAGTTTTCTTGAAATGTTTCCAGTTTTTATCGGCGTATTATGGTTGGAAGTATCTTTCGCGGGCTGAGAATTATGAACGGGTTCGATGAAGATCTCAAGAAATAATTTTGAATGCCAGTTTGAGAGTAGTTCAGAGGCTGTAAGGGTAAGAGAAACGTCACTCTGATCCATTGGACCACACTATCTCACAGATGCGTCTTCGTACGCAGCACCAAAGATTAAACCCTTTCAAGACCAAGAAAAGTAGATCAAACTTCTTGTTTCAACCACTGTCGAAGCAACCACCGATTTATAGCCTCATATTACGCAATGATTTCAAGTTTAAACGGGCGCAAGATAGTGCTCTGTCATGATAGTGATCTCTCACGATAGTGCTCTCCCTAGTGACAGCTGGCATAGTCAAACAATATCCAATTCGGTAAATGGAAGAAAGGTGCAAGAATGAGACCACAATTAGTAGAGATAGGACCATCTGTGTAGATCGATGGGGGGGACGACGACGCATGTTGCCTATTTCAGTCAGGAAGGAACAAATACTGCAGATGGTTGCTCCTTGTAAATTGGCGGAAAGAATAAATATAATATATATTTCCGGAGTGACTTACCCTCTTCATCAGTACAAAGTTAGCCTGGGTAAGTCGCCCCCCAAATATATATTTACATTTCAAAGTAAAAATTGTAGTTTAGAGGAAGCTACCCCTTGTCTATCAATTATACCCCTGTTTGTCGTCGAAACCAGATGAGTTTTCATCCTAAGACCCAATACAATGCGTAAGGACTGCCGAGAGCGATTGTATTTGTAAAAAAACACCCATGAGGGGTAAAATTCCGATACTATTGGAGTCTTTGCTGAGTACGTCAAGAACGAAAATAAACTCTTTGTCCATGTTAAAAAGGAGACACGTCATATCAACTTCCGCGTTGTGTTAAAGTTTTATGTTAACATCCTCTTACAGACGAGTAGGCGAATTATGAAATGGATAAAATCTAGTCCACGTAGGCACTTAGAACTTCCGTGTAATTGTATTGAACCTAGAGGGAAATAGGATGTTCAAGCGAGCATCCTGAGTGGCAGAAGACGACCTACGTGGGGCCCAACGTTTCCTAGATTCAGGCTTAATTTCTAATTTGCAAGTTTTCGGAATCAATGAAAAATAGCCTATTTCGGCTCACAACTTCGTTTGGTGGCGTCGGATAGATTCTCAACATTATTCCCAGCTAGGGTGTAAGCATATTTGCCTTCACATTTCTAGTTTTAGGTTCCACACCCCTTTCCCCCGAAAACAAGTCTTCCTAAGCCTCATTTTCCTTTCCCACCTTGTAAGATGGAGTTTCCTGTCCTATCCTGGGTAGAATATAATACTAAAGAGCTAGTCGTTTGTTGCGTTTGGCTTTAAGACTTAATGTCTCGTAGGTGATTGCCGTTCAGAAGTCTCTGGATCTACTGGCCTTTGCGGCTATATGCTTCTGAGGAGGGCCCTTCCTTACCCTTATGTGAAATGCCCTGAGGTTGTCATTGATGGGAGGGAACCTCATAGGCCGTGCCTCAATAACTATTTGAGGCAGAAGAAGCAATGACCGGGACTGTGATTCGTCGGGGATCTTCCCTCTCGATCGCGGTACTCGGATCCGGAGACTGACGGCTCCATGCGCGCGGTCGAGCCGTTTTTTTTATTTTCCAGGTTTAGCCCGCGTTCTGGTTTTATTTATTAGGTCGTCTACCTTTAGATCCGATGCGGACCCACGGATTGGTATAGACACATTAATTTTGTACCAATGACACGTGAGGGATGAAAGTGCTCAAAGGACCGAGCACCTTAACGAAGCTTCAGTCTTTGCGGATGCACCTTCACGGTTAATTTCGCCAACTTTTTAGATTTCTGTGATAGCTCTTCTCTCTAGGTCATCTTCGTCCACTTAGGATGGTCGGTTGATCATCTTATTTCCTTTAGGTCTATTACATAATGTGGGCTGAATTTTGCACCAGTTGCGACCAGCATACCGCTGTAATGTGTTCTCAAGTGTGCCCAACAACTCTTCAAATCCAGAATAAATGCTCTAAAAATACGAAGCGCCTGCTCATAAACCAATAACAAAACGTAAAAGCGAGGCAAAGCTCATTTTGCAGGTTTATTATCGAGATCTCAATCCGATAGACTACGGTGTTGAACTAATTCTAGAAATAAAAGAAGTTCTTCTCAAACAGATTCTTTAATCTGTTATTGAAAGAGCTCCGGTCAATTACCAAGAATTTAAAGAAGCTTTTAGCGCTCAGCGAGCCGTGCCTTCTATCGTGACGGAATCGGGTATGGGGAACAGGACCATGGAAGTTGGTACGCCAAAAGGGTTAGAATTCTGAATGGTTTTCCAAATTGTACCCTGTAATGGACACGGGCATTTGGTAATAGTCAAACCACCTTCTCGAGTCAACCAAGAGAGCAGACCTATACCTCACTTCGAAAAATTGGCGTTCTCGTCCGTTGGAATCTAAATGTATCTTTACACAGGTGTCCGTCAGATGTTTCAAGTCTTAAGCTCAGCTACATCGAAAATTCGCTTTCCCAAATGGTATTTCCCTCGGGCTTCAGGTAAAGCCTTAAGTCACCGATTGTTTAGTGGGGGATCAAAAGAATGAAAAAACGATGATTGATGATTTTCTTCGGTCGATGGTTGATGAGTCCCGTCGACTTTTTCTTCCGGTCTCGATAGTTTCGATGTTATAGGGTTTTTTGGGTTCGACCAGCAGTTGCTTCTGTTCCTGATACTGCTAAGTGACGTTATGAGGGGGAGTAAAAAATCGTCGCCACGTTTCAGGCGACCGTGCTAGCCTTCATAATTGTCAATGGAATTGTGTTCACTTCCTGCGACAGTCTGCTAAGTCTCGACATGGCAGAAGAGTTGCGCCTTGTCGGTTATGCAAATGACAACATATTCTTTAACATGACTAATCAGAAGGGGAGGTGGTGTCCACTATCACCACTCATTAAAAAGCAAAAGCTACATTAGAATCCACTGGTAACAAAGGGCGCGCAATGCTAGGGGAGAAATATGGGCTCCTCATGAAATCTTGTAGGGAGTTGGAGCGTATTTTTGGAAACAATGTATGTACATGCGCTACAAGACCTGGTTGAATTCGCATACTTGGGAGGGACAAGCGCGGCGAACAGAAGTCTTTTAAGACAGTTACGAGTGGGATCGAAAGTGATGTACTTGAGCTCCGATATTGTACCAGATCTCAATAAATGCAATGTAGCGTACGCTCTGACAAAAGAGAATTTATAATTGCGCTGGGAGGGCAGAGAGGGAGATGATAACTTCGGTACTGTATACCGCACCATGACAGGTCGCAAGTCTTTCGGTGATTAGGGTTGGATAATCATCTAGCTTAGGAAGTAGCATTTCATCAAAAGAAGAAGCAAAACCTTATTTACAAAAAATATGCTGTTGCAGCCAACAACTGTGCACAAAATTAGTAATCAAAACTTTAGGTCACCAGAAGATTAAAATGTATTCAGAACCATTGCCCACCATTGTCGGAAGAAATGCTCAGGGTTCCCCTTTTTGACACTGTTCTAGCAAAAAGAACACTAATAAAAGGAGTGAGAAAAAGAACTTATCACCTGGATTACCTACAATTGGAATGGCACCAGGAAAAGCAGAATTCCGAATCCCCTTTTTTGATAGTTAAATCTCTCGATCAGCCTCTTTTATTTCCGCGACCGAAATCAATAGATTATATTGGTGAGATCCTCCGGAAAGTGAAATGGAGAATTGGTTTTTCCTTCTTTTTCAAATTATTTAAACTCCAGACGTTTTCTATCAGGGCCTAGTTAGTTTTCCAGGATGTTTTTAAATTAAGAGGTTGGGCCTTAAATACTCTGTTGCAGAGTCATTGAAATTTGAATTAGGCTATCTCAGATTTCATATCCCTTACAAAGATTAAATGATTACAACGCTGTCTAAGACAATCTTTCCTTTTACATCACTGGTCACCTAGAGCAGGTCATTGCCCACTGCCATTGAAACATAGAACGTTTTAAATATTGCCGCGCATAACCTCAATAATTTGGGGCTGCCTTCACCCGCTTACAAATATTTACAAGCGTGTTAGTAGCTTTAGCATAAATGCGTTGGCATTGCTTGAAGGGAAATGCTTAAGTGAAATACATGGAATTAGATGCCAGCAAATGTAGTTAAATAGCATGGTAGGAAGATTGAAGGTTGGTACAATTTACGTAGAAGTTTTTAATTTAAAATAGAAATGACAATTTTGGAATAAATTGATTTTGTTTGGGATGAGTTCTATGAAATTGGAGATGATAGGGATAAAAGAGTTATGTAGTAGGGGGAGGAGCATTCAACTAAATAAATCCTTCCGACATGTCACGTATCAGCGGATACTATAAAACTTGTATCATTTTTGAAAGATATTGGATTTCAAAACTTTGTCAATTCCTGCAAATTGCAGTCGCCAAACAATAAAAGTTCCTTTAGACTCACTGCTGGCATTGCATTCGCTTCTCGAAGCCTGGTTCAACTATTCTTAGGGTTCCTTCCTCTTTTTCTTCAGCCTTTGTCCCGTTCGCAAGCGGGGTCGGCTCGTCATAATCGGTTTCGCCATTTGGCTTTATCAAGTGCCTCATCTGGATGCAATCTCGAGGCTTTTAAATCCTCATCCAACGTATCAAGCCATCGTTGTTTCGTCCGGCCTTTTGGTCGTTTACCATCGACTTCGATGTTCAGACCAATCTTGGCAAGTGAATTCTCGTTAGCGCGAATTGCGTGATTGTACCATCGAAGACACCTCTCTCGCAATTTTTTCACGATCGGTTGGTCAACACTTCCAGCCCTTCATTAGATAGAATCCGACCGGTTTCCTACCCTTCTCAGACCGGAAGAGCTTTGTATTTCGACGCTTTCTTGGCATTTAGCTTTTCTGAAACGTTTGATTGTCGCTTTTAGATTAATTCGATTTCAGAATCAGTTTTTTTTCAGAAGATTGGCTCATGGCATTCGCAATTCTCACGTATTATGGTGTATTCTGCAAAATATTATGTTTGGATTCGATCTGCACAAGACAGACAGATCAGCAGACAGGCTGGAGAACAAACAGGCAAACATGCAGATAAGTATGCGGTTTAGGTTAACTGTCCATTCCTTATCAAAGATTGTATTACAAAAAAGTAGGTTACTCGCTTAAGTCTTTTGTTTTCATTTAGAGAGGATGAGTAGAAATAGTTTTTCTTTACATGTACATTGTGCCTTATGTTGGTGAATTTATCCTTGTTCATCCTTGTGCTGATTCCTAGGAGGGCGGAGGGATGTAGTCTTTTTTAATAGCAATTTCTTGAAATTTCCATAGAAAGACAAACAATTTAATTAGGCAAACAGTCACCTTCGATTTACCAACATATTTATCTTCACAGAATTTCTTGATTGGTTGATGTGAAATATTTTATTTATGCTACTTGCCTGCAAGCTATGGAATATATTTCAATTCTTCACAATTCCCCTAATTGAATGAATTACCACCTTCTGGCGTCATTCTATTGAAAATTCCCACGATTCATACCCCCAGACGGTATCATTTCGGTATCCGTAAAAAAAATCACATTTCATCTTGTCTATGTGGAATTATTTATAGCTGCTCACCAAAAACCCACAACGTCTATGAATTGCAATTAATTTGCAGCGAAATTTATAGTTTCAAATTAAAAGTCCATTCCGTTGTTGGTATCAACATTGTCGTTGGACTCATTCCGGTGTAAACATATGCAAACGTTCATCATAACAAGCTGCAATAGTTTGAGCTTGAACGGAAAAGGTTATATAAAGTTTGTTTGGTTGTTAAGCAACTCGAATGAGAAGCTAATAAAGTCTCGATGGGTGTCTCGCAAGTAAACGTTAAACATCGGGTTAACCATGTAATGCAGTAACTCATCATTAAAACCGACATCAAAGTGCTATTTTATCAGGACATTTATTTACTTTGCAGTTGAGTCATCGAAAATATATACAGAGTGAAAATAAAGCCAAATTCAGACAATTTCCCAACTCTGCTCTGCTTTTTTATGTTCACGTGCTTGTCTGATCTCTGCGCTAAGACCCTCAATCACCTGGAGTTTTTTTTCACCTGCTCGTCAGATAATTACCCAAGTAAGTCCCACTTACAAAGCTCACATAATTATACCGAATTTCAGCGCAGTTTTGCTACTCATTAGCGAGTTAAATTTTAACACCTCTCCCTACTCCCTCGTCCGGCACCACAATGACTTTTACAGCATCATAAAAATCTCGCAAAAATAAATCAAAAATCTCAGACAATTTTATGTGTCGTTTCTCACTCTGAAATGAGCGTACGGATAATGTGTGTAGTGTTTTGAATACGATTTGGTGACCTTAACAGTAGCCTAGGCAAAATTGTGGGGTTTTAATTATGAAAATGGCCTTGAATGTGAATAATTTGGTTTCATTAATTGGCAGAAGAAAAAAAAAATGGTGATAGGGAAGCGGTGAAGAGTAAGGAAAGCAGTTTACATAGAGAAGGTCATGATGTGTAATTCTGCCATTTTTCGAGGAGGGACAATATTTACGCCTTTATGGGGTACAATTGGGGTGCAGTGAAGTTTGGACAATTTCTGTATATCATCATCTTATTCGTCGAATAAAAATTTTAGAAGCAGATGATGAGATTGTCTGGCGTACACAAGAAGGATTACCTTAATAGTAAAATCGAGGTGATGGCCGCTGCAAGTTACCTTTCTTCTAAGAGGCACAATCTTGCTTAAAGGAAATGCGAAGCAACCAGTGAAATATTCTTTTCTAAAACCTCATACTTTTGCGAAGCCTAAAATCCCATAAAAGTAGTGAAATTGAAAAAGTCTTGACGATTCTTAACCATGAAAAAGTCCCTTGACTCCTTGGCAAGATATTAACGCAACCATTTCTGAAAAATTCTGAAAATTCTGAAAATATCTATTAATAGTCATCGATATTGGGCACATAATTTATCAAGAATAAGAGTTTAGCTGAAATTCACTAAATGATCCTCAGCGCTACCACTGAAGAAGCTACTTTTTGCCTATTAGTGGTCCGTGGATTTTCAGATGCTGAGATTTTGACAGGTTTCGGGTTTCTAGAGGTAATTTGTGTTTTTGGTTTCCTGGGTGACGGCAGAGGTATGATCACCGGAGGCTCCTTGGGTTTGAGCGTCTCTTAATTTAAACATTTTCATGTTAATGACAATCACTCCGATCGGCGGACGCGACTCGACTCTGTTGACACAAAACTGTCATTCTTGACATTTTTCGCCCCAGTCTCATGCCAATCCGTGAGTGATTTCTGCCGCCATTGAATGCAGCGGTGGAAGCAAATTCATGTTGGCGCTTAGATTTGCGCCTCTGATGTGTCGCCACATCACTCCGTCCCAACTGAAACCGCGCGGGTTCAGCGAAGCAAACCGTCCACGTAATTCCGCCAATAGGGGTCACCGGGCGAATCTGACGCTTCGCAGGCGCTCTTTCGTGGCCACCAACTCGTCGAAGGCCTTTAGCCTCGACAAGGATACCCACTTGGATATGCCTCGAGTTTGAACGGTTGCTCGTCTCGTTCCAGAATTTTAAAGGGACCCTTGTAGGGTGGTTGCAGCGGCTTCCGAGAGATGTCCACCCTAATGAGGACCTGGTCATACGTTTCGAGACCCCTAGGGGTGTTGACCTCCAATATTGCGTGTCTAGACGGTGGAGTCGGCCGCATCTTCGAAATCGCGTCCCTAATCAGCGTAGCATTCACGAGTCGTTTAACCCTGCTCTGATGTCCAAGACAGGATCGACGGAGAGGCGTAGATTCTTCCCGTAAACCATCTCTGCTGGACTGTACGGGCCAAACCGCAAAAACCGCGACCACGACGGATCGTCGCGGGCAATTAGAGCGGCCTTCAGCGCCTATGCCGTTTAAAGCCAAGGAGCTTTCCTAACTCCGCGAAAAGAGTAGATTCGAATTGCATTCCTTGGTCCGTGATGATGACGGCTGTAAGACCAAAGTGCGGAATCTATTCTCAACAGAGGGCCTCGGCACATGGTTGCGCCGTAATGTCAGAGAGAAGTAGAGGTATTGTTTCATTCCACCGCGTAAACCTGTCGATGATTGTGAGGCAATACTTGAATCCGTGCGAATCTCGCAAAGGCTCGATGATGTCGAGATGGATGGCGTTAAAGCGCTTGGTTGACCGAGGGAGCACACCTACTTCTTTTCGAACGTGCTTGTTGATTTTACACTTCTGGCACGCGATGCACTGTTTGGCCCAAGAATGATGGATGTTAAAGTTGAAAATTTCACAAATGTTGATTTTATTTATTTATACTTCGAGTAAGTAGTAGAGGTGCTAACAATTCGCGATAGAAACCAATATAATCAATGCTGCAGGAAGGATGTCGGTCGAGGAAAACCCTGATTGACTTTCGAAGAATCATTGGAGTAGCATAGAGGAACTATGTGAATATGTGAAATGAAGACATCACGCAAGGGCACTTAAGGCAACTATTTTGCCTCACTGCTGAGGGTCTATATAGAATTTCATAAATTTTCTAGTTATAGTCTGCCTGATCCGACTAATAACACTTTTCCTCACAGAAAAGGGGTGGATCACTCGGAAAATTCGATAACTTTCTAATGTGAGGATATCCGCGATCGTTATGGGGTTACACCGATCGTGGAAAAGTTGCGGGAGAGGCGTCTTTGATGGTATGGTCACGCAATTCGTGCTAACGAGAATTCACTTGCCAAGATTGGTCTGAACATCGAAGTCGATGGTAAACGACCAAAAGGCAGACCTAAGCAACGGTGGCTTGATATGCTGGATGGGGATTTGAAAGCCTCGAGATTGCACCCAGATCAGGCATTCGATAGAGCTAAATGGCGAAGCCGATCACGACGAGCCGACTCCGCTTGTGAACGGGACAAAGGCTGAAGAAAAAGAAGAAGAAGAAGTGAGGGTTCATGAAAGTGCCCACTTTCAGAGGATTAACCCGATTGCTGTATCAGTAGACCAAGCTTGCAGCCATAATAATTAAATACAGTATTCGGCGGTTCCATCATCAGCAATTAGGTATTGAGTGGCTGTCTTCTGAAGTAGGTACTGTTGGCAGTTTTTGCTTTTTGGAACTAAATTTTTAGGTAGGGTCAAAAAATTTCATTTTGCTTTTTCTCTCTGATCCTACCCGTTGGGGAGTGCTGTCTCTACGTACTCGAGGAAGGCGATCAAACCTGAGTCTGCAAGGGATTCATCTGAAGTGGCTCTTGCCACGAAGCCTCACCGGAGGTAACCTGGTATCATGGGAACCGGGATGGCCCTCTGAGAGCATATGCTCCAGGAGAATTCCTGGGGGATGCGTTCTCGGCCCGGTTATTTGCGGGAGTTTCATGGTGGTTGTGGTTATTCCTACATCGCTGGCAGATCTCCTCGAAGCTCAAGCGTGGAGTTGCGCTGTGCAACTCGGGTGCCGTACTCCTTAGTTGCGGCAGAGGTGTTAGATAGGCCTGGCATCCACTGGTGTGAACGCTGAGCCTGCACTCAGTATAAACCAGTACCGCTGTACCAGTCATGGCGGGGCTCTGATTGTGGTCCCAAAATCAATCCGTGTCCGAAAATGACCGTGGGATTATGCCTTCACGGCAGGTACTCACGTTAAACCCCCAGGACTTTCTCTCTGATCCTATGGTGGCTTGTTGATTTTTATAGAACATAATGTCGTCACCAAATACCTGGCTTTCCATAGGTTGATATTCTAGGCTCTGTCTCTAGTTTCCTATTCCTTCAGACTATTTTTCAGTTGCACTTTTCGGAAGTGTATAAGGATATTCTACTCTAGTAGTTTTTCAGTAGAGTATGTTGGCTGCTATCTATACTCAGAAACCATAATGTCATCAAAAACTAGTGAAAACGGAGTCTAGAGCTATGTGACCTACGTTTACAAAGTATTGAAGCACATGTATCCCAACAATGATGTTTCATTGGAGGAGATCAGCTTCATGAACAACTCTGTCAAGGATATCTTGTAAGGTATCGCCGCTGAAGCTCTGCATTTGGCCCATTATATCAAACGCTCAACAATCGCCAGTCGGGAAATCGAGAATACTTCTGATCCGGTATAATTAGCTTGAAAGAGTAGGTCACGGTGCAACTAGTGGAAGTCATAGTTGTCACAAAATATCTAAAAGCTCGCATCTTCGAAAAACCAGCAAGAACCAACAGAAGTACTGCCATGAGCCGCCTACGCAAATGATGTCCTGAGCTGTTGTTGTTTTTGAGTGGCATAAGTTGTTCCGAGAGAAGAGGGAATTCATTGAGGATGAAGAATACGTTGGCCCCGGTCAACATTAGTAGTTGTTGAAAATATAAGTGAAATAACTTCTGGACTCTGACCATCAGTTAACGATTCATCTGATTAAAGAGGAGTTTAGCCTTTCCTATGCTTCATTAAAACCATCATTGCAGAAAATTCGGCACTGAGGAAAGTGGGCGCAAAGTTTGCTTCACATAATTTGAGTGATGGACAACAAGTGAATCGTTTACAAATTTCAACAGAAATTTTATAATGGTTTGGGGAAAGCCCAAATTTCCTCCCTAATGTGGCCACCGGAGACGAAACCTGGTGTTTCTAGTATGATCCAGAAATGGGACGCCAAAGTTCGGAATGGCGCAAAATCAATCAATCTTTTCGTCTGAAAAATGGTCCGGATGAATAAAATCAAGGTTAAAACCATGCTTTTGATCTCTTTTGATCATTGTGTTGTCATTCCTTTGTGACACTGAAGTTTGTTGTAGCTTTTACCTCCAGGGTAAACCGTGAATGCGCAGTTCAGCTGGCTGCGAGAACAAGTCAACCGTGTCCAACCAGACGTCGTCGCTAGTTCGTGGAAACTATAACACGATCATCGGCTGCTTGGAAGTCCCAAAGAAGACAAGAAAACGCAATATTATGGACAATCTACGGCAGAAGAGTGTTACAGTCATTCAATGAACGTGTTTCGTTGAATTGGTGGAAAAATCTTAGATCCAATGAGTGAGGACAACTTAAGGACAATTGGGCAAAATAGGGAGAACAACGCCACTCATATCCAAATTTGAGAGCTTCAGTGCGAAGGACATATAGACCAGATGTAAAACGGAATAGTTCTCGGACGGCTACTCAAAGGGGGGATGAAATGCACGAGACTATCTGTTAAATCTCGGGACAGATGGGAAGATGATGCGTCATACATTGCTCTGCTTTTTGAGAATGGTAGTGACGAAGGCTTTAGAAGGCTAAAAGCGAAATCCAGATTGTAAAATTTTAGAAAAAAGGTAGAAAGGTAACTGCTTGGAGTGATTTGATCACACATCACCGACCTGTACTTTTCTAATACAAAATGAGTAACTTCAATGGCTTCGTTAATAGCCTTTGGAAACCAGACAAAAGAAGGAAACGCTAAGCTAAACCAGGTTGTAGGATTTATATAGTACCCGCAAAATGGAGTTACTAGTCGCACATCTTGCGGATATTGAGGGATTATCTGAAAGACCGCGCCCTGCTCTATGAGATGCTAGAGGGGAAAAGGAGGATGGAAATCACATCGGGAGTAGCACAGGGATCCATCCTAGGGCCGGACTTCGGGAACGCTTCCTACGTTAGTCTGTTGAGACCCGATATGCCCGAAGAGTCGCGCCTGGTCGGTTATGCAGACGACGTTCCGGCACTTGTTGCCGAACGTACGCAAAGCAGAATTGGCATATTGATGCGACGGGTAAGCGGATGGATGACTGCTCACGGTTTCAACCTTGCGCTACAAAAAACCGAAGTAGTCATCCTGACCAGAAGGGGAATCCCGGCCCTGCGTCCCATATCGATCGGCGAGTTGATTATAGAGTCAAAATCAGCAGTTAAATACCTTGGTTTAATGCTCGATTCGAAGATGAGCTTCATCGGGCAAATCAAAGCAGCAGCGGACAGGGTTGCAGCTGGAGTCGCGGCCTTGAGTCGGCTAATAGCGAATGTCGGGGGTACTATATCCACTAGGAGATGTCTCCTTACGGGAGCAACGCAGTCGATTCTGCTCTATGGTGCGGAGGTATGGGCTGGTGCCCTTGACAAGGAGCTGCATCGTAAACGCCTCGCTCAGATGTGATAGTGATCGCGGGAGTGATCCCCGTTGCCCTTCTCGTCAAGGAGCGCAAACCTATCTACCGCCGTAGGAGCGAAAACTTAAGAGAGGTGGTTGCCCGTGAAGAAAGTCAACGCACCCTTATCGGGTGACAAATTTCTTGGCAAAATGAGCCAAGGGGCAGGTGGACTGCGCAGCTCATCGACAAATTAGGCCCGTGGTTGAACAGAACGCACGGTGAGATTGATTACTTTCTTACCCAACTTCTAAGTGGGCATGGAGGTTTTCAGTCTTACCTGCACAGGATTGAGAAGGCGCGATTTCGTGATTATGTGTTCTGCAATGGAGTGGCGGACGACCCTGAACACACCTTTTTCTCTTGCGAGAGGTGGGGCGCCCTTCGTCAGTAGCTTTATGGAGACATCGGGGAGCTCTCTCCAGACAACATTATCAGAGAGAGGGTGAAGAGCGCTGGCAGCTGGAATCGTATTGCGCATTATCTTAGGGCTCTTCTTGTTGCGCAGAAGATTGAATTCGACCGGCGGAAGGAACGGACGGTAAGGGGTTCCCTGAACTAACAACAACTCCCCTCCTCCCCTCCCATCCCGTTGGTGAAAGGAATTCCCTGACTTGAAGCCTCCCAAAGCCGGGAGAGTGAGAGGGCTAGCCCGAAGTAATGTGTCAAACGGGTCTAGGCTAGTTCTCTGATGACAGGAAGGTTTTTAGTTGGTAGTCCGCCAGCGTGCTGTTGCGGGAGTCCAATACTCTGTGCGTAAATGCATTCACTTGCCCTACTCCAAAAAAGAAAACTAGCCGCACATAGGTTCCCTGTGTAATCTCCGGATCCTTTTTATCCGCGGAGGTTAATTTTGATGAAGGCTTTTGACAGCTCCTGAGTGAATATGGGCAACAACTTGGTCGTTGAGATCCTCCCAATTAAGTTCCTCATTTAGCATCGAATAACGAAGAAAGTATCTGAAAATAATGCATATAAAATTCCTGTCAGAGTAAATAATGCTATGCAATTAAAGCTGAGGTCACTTCAGGAGCATTGGCATGGCTCGTAACTCAACATTTTTCTGATAAACAAAATTGTTGTTTGGATGCTGCTTCAAGATTTGAATTGACTCATTTAGTTTTAACCACCGTTTTCGGTAGAAATCTTCTCATTTTAATTCTGAGCCATTATTTCAACTTTAGATACTCGTAAAACATTCATTCGGGAAACCAGTTTTGGCTCCTCATTAAAATCTATAATGACTTCATTCCAAGAGGAAAAAAATCTCATACGGGTGATATCTTCACACTAATTACATCTCACGATCTAGATACCACCCTGCATTCTAGCCGCCTAATGAAGGTACCTCTCATCTCCAAATATGTAGTAGCAGCACTTAATCAGTATTAACCCACGGGCGTGGATAACACTCTTAACTCGTTACAAGCCTCTGCTGGTCTTAATGAAGTCGAGGAAAAGCGACAACGACGAGGAAAATCAAATCATTCACTGAAAATTGAAAATCTTTAGTTTGAAATCGACTTAAAATCCATAAAAAAGAAAAGATCGAAAAACTTCTTCGATCACCCAACAAAATAGTAATAAAACCGATAAAATGTATCGTGGTGAAAGACAAATGGATATCATTTAAGTTGTGTGAGGTCTGGTCCACTGCATCATCATCCTCCTCACCATCTACCCCATCCAATGGGCAGAATTTAAGAAGTCGAAAAGGAAAACTGAAATGCCGACGGCTGTGTTTTACGTAAAAGTGAAGAATCTTCCGTATTAATGGCGGCATGTGTTTTTTTCAATGATGCTCGATAACGTGCGCACGGATACAGTGACGAAGTGCGCAACACGATTCTTTGTTAATGAAGCAACAGGAATCGAGGGCGCAGAAACGATTGTTGGCAAACGGGTGGGTATGTGTGTTGGTGGCCGCTTCAGGTGGGCATACGTTAAAAATGAATACGGTAGGGAATTACATTAATACTAATATATTATGTAGATTATGTGGCTTTCGAGTGGAGGTTTTTATCGAGAAGGTGGCAGAGTGTTCTGTGAGGAGTAAAAAGCAGAGCTGAATGTGGCTGGGTGGATTAAGTGGCAGTTGTTCACTTAATATTGCTCTTAATCTTAGCTGGATCCCATATAAAAACCAAAGATACATATTCATTTCTGTATAGATATAATAGTTGATTGGAATATCTTTTCTTGAGTTGACAAGTTTCATATTCAAATTTCCTTTATATTCTTCCGATCGTGTCAGTATCGATTAGCATGATCACTTCATTTTCGCCCCCTTCCGTCTGTACTCTTCTCTATCAATGCAACTAAACTCTAACGTCCTTGTCTTTCCTGTTCGCGTTGTGGAATCTGATCAGGTTTGCGCCAAAACTACCACTAAAACTGTTGAGCAATAACTGGAAAAACTGAAAAAAATGCAAATTATGTTGCCGAAATGATCGTTTACTTGAATGTATTAAATTCTTATCTTATCTTTTTAGATGAATCTCCAATTTTATGGACATTTCGATTTGAATATTTCCTGTCACTACTATCAGAAATATTCTATAAATTTTATCGAACTCATTTGTATCTGACCTCACACGAATATTCCCAGGAAACTACCAAAATCTTAATATTAAGAGGGTCCCATTTTTAGTGTTATTTTGTGAAATTTAATTGCCATTTTGACTTAGATCAATCGGCTTTGGTGACAAACTGGAAGATTATTGGTCGCCTACGTAGATGAGAGAGAATTAATCTTATCTACTTCTTATTTTTATAGATATGTATGACAGAAAGCATGAATTTCTTCCATTTTTACATTTAGAAAATGGAGGGTGGTGGCCCGAAAACACCTCTCTAGATTTAAGACAAGTTTTTTTTTTGCTCTGGAATCGGCGTCAGTTGTGGCGATTTCAAATGCAATATCTTGCATGGATGGTTCTTTTTAGGTTGCTGTCAGTAGTTTAAAGCTATACCTGCTATACCTGAGGTTTCATGCCTTGACATTAAGTCATGAAATATTTCAGATAAAAAGATAGCAGTTTGACTAATTAAAATCAGCTCAACGTCCGATCCAGATCAGATGTCGCGAGTTCAACAGACTTTTATAAGATTCGAGTAATTATCATGTGGAGTGATTTCTTCTTCTTTTTCTGCAGCCTTTATCCCGCACGCAAGCGGGGTTTGCCCGCCGTGATTAGTTATGCCATTTTGTTTTATCAAAAGCCTGATCTAGATGCAATGGGAAGGCTTTCAAATCTCCATCTAGCGTTTCAAACCACCGTTGTTTCGGCAGGCTTTTCGATCGCTTACTATCAATTTCGATGTTCAGACCAATCTTGGTAGTGAATTCTCGTTAGCGCGAATTACTGATCATACAATCGAAGGCGTCTCTCTCGCAATTTTTCCACGATCTGTGCAACCCCATATCCTCATTTGAATGGGGTCAAAGCGTGTCACGCCACTAGCCCAACGTAACATATTTGTCTCCATTACTGCAAGACGCCGTTCATTGTTTTTTATAGTCGGCCAACACTCAGAACCATAGAGGGCAAGAGGGTGGACGACACCAATTATTGGTGGAATAATGAGCTTGCCAGCCTTCGACCGATTTGCCACAGAGCCAGACGATCGGCTCAGGCGGCAATAGGTAGGATCGATCAAGAGCAAAAGTAGCATGCCTATGGGAAGTCTCGCAAGAACCTCAAGCACGCCATCCAGCGGAGCAAGAGGGAATGTTTTAAGGAGCTCTGTTTGGAAGCGGACATAAATCCGTGGAATAGCGCCTATAAAATCGTGACAGGACGATTCAGAGGTCGATTATCTCCGCAGATCACGTGCTCTATGCTCTTGTTGAAAATAATCCAGGGGTTATTTCCTCAGCAAGAGGGGGGTACTGACATCTTTCAGCGTCCCCTGAATGTGACGGCGATTCCACTAGTCACCAGGGCGAGCTGCCGGAGATCTGCAGTCGAATAAGCGACAGCAAAGCCCCAGGTCTGGACGGCATACCGAATACGGCCCTCAAACTTGCCGTCAAATGTAGACCGGATATGTTCGTGGAGCTGTGCGAAACGTCCATGTCTGAGGGTACCATTCCTGCACCGTGTAATCGGCGGAAGCTGGTGCTGCTGTTTTAAGTTGGTAAACCGCCAGGAAAACCGTCGTTCTATAGACCCATATGTCTTCTAGACACTATGGGGAAAATGTTGGAGCGGATTATTTATCCCTGTCGTCGAGAGCCAAGGGGACCTTTTAGATAGGCAGTATGGGTTCCGTAAAGCCAGATCAACCATTGATACCATCAAAATGGTTACTGGCTTGGCCGAAAGTGCAATTCACGGAAGGGGTTGTACCAGCAAATATTGTGTGCTGGTGACCCTGGATGTGAGGAATGCATTCAACTCGGCCAATTAGAACCTTATACGAAAGTCTCTGGCGACGATTGGTGTTCTCACGTACTTCGCCGCTATTATCAACAACTACTTGCATGAGCGAACACTTTGGTATAAAACCGCTGATAGACTCAAGGAGAACATTTTTCCCGCGGGTGTCCCACAGGGCTCGGTACTAGGCCCACTACTGTGGAACATCATGTATAATGATGTACTTAACCTTCCGGTTCCGGAGGAGGCCACGGTGGTAGATTACGCTGATGATATAGCACTGGATGTGGTCGCAAAGCATCTCGAGGATGCTGAGTTGTACTGAAGCGAAGCAATCAGTGTTGTTAAGGCTTGGTTAGAGAGTGTTGCACTGGTACTCGCGGAGGAAAGGACAAAAGCGGTCCTCATCACTAAGTGCCGCAAAATAAATTACGCCTGCATTAGAATCGGGAATCGTATCATCATTTCCAAGCCCGCCATCAAATACTTGCGGGTGATGATAGACGGAAAATTCAATTTTAAGCAGCATATAGAGCATTCTTCCGAAAAGGCATCCACCACTAGTATGGCTTTGACAAGGATGATGCCGAACGTAGGAGGACCACGGCATACTTGCAGGCTGCTTATAGCCAGGGTGGTGAGTTTTATCCATGTTGTATGCAGTCCCAGTTTGGAGAAACGCACTGCAGGTTTTAGGTAATGAATATAAAGGGAGTACGGTTCACAAAAGAATAGCCTTAAGGGTGTGTTCTGCCTTCAGAACCGTCTCAGACGATGCAGCGTTCGTCATCTCGGGAACGATGCCAAAAGACATCCTGGCAAACGAGATGATGAACATATGTAACACCAGATCCACCTCTCCCTTACGACAGGTGAAAAAATTCGAAAGGGAGAGATCCAGAAGCAGGTGGCAACAGTGATAGGACCAGTCAGAAAAGGGTCGTTGGACTTATAGGTGGATCCCTTCAACCGGAGAGTGGTTAGAGAGAAAGCATGGGGAGATCAATTATAATCTCACCCAGTGTCTCACCGGCCATGGAGGATACCGTTAATACCTGTACAGGTTTAAATTGGACACCTCACCTAATTGTCCAAACTGCGACGGGGTCCCAGAGGACCCAGCGCACATACTCTTCCAATGTCTTAGGTTCGTGGAAGAAAGGAGGAACCTAGAGAAAACTCTAGGTGAAGTGCTATCACTGGATAGGAAGACTGGGATACGATTAATTCCATGATCACAATAATCCGGGATAAGCTGCGAAAAGCGGAAGAAGTGAGGAAGTCCGGATTACGAACCCCGCGGGAAGACGGAAGGAGACCTAGGTAAAGTAAGGTAACTTCGGCCCGTGATGTAATACCTAAAGGTGGTTTTAGTGGGTAAAAATCCCACATTCTGGTGTGCCCAGGCCAGAGTCTCTTGAAGATTTTCATCTCCTTAGAAAAAAAAAAGAAGAAAAGGGTGGACGACAATAAGGTAATTTATTAACTAATATTCAAAGATTGAGTAGGATAAAATAGAAGCGATTTGCCTTTTAGCTAAAACTAAGGAAACGCCACATTCCTAGATTTTGTTTTGGATGATATTAAGATACTCCCTTTCTTGGCTAAAATCTTTCTCTTTTAGCAGATGCAGTATTTCAGAAACCAATTTTTGGTAAAGACAGAGCCGATTTCGATGCAGGAGTTTGCATCCCCATATTTATATAAGCAAACCTGAAAGGGTCGAAACTGTTCTTCTCCGTCGAAGAGTTCTTTAATGAGCATGCTCAGTAGCGCGTCTAAAAGCGATGCTGTCGGAGTACTGGCAGAGAAACCCCTACGAAGTGTTCAAATTGTGGGCATAAATCAATTCAGTGAAAATGGCTGCTCATTGCTCTTTTAGTTCAATGGCAACTGCCTGAGTAGTATCGTTTGTAGTCGGGATATATTGCGGACGTGTCAAGCGTCCCTAATTTAAACATCAGCTTTGAAGGAAGTTTCACATGACCCTGCCGTAGCCGGTCTCACACCCGGTTGTAAAAAGGGAACGGATAGATAGTTTCAGCCTGAATAGCTGTGGGCTACCTAAACTTCTCAGGGGATAGGTGAGGAAAGTGCAAAAACTTTGTAGTCTTGCAGAGTATTCACTGAGGAAGCTATCACCACATGGTAGTTATATCGAAAAGGCAAATCCATTAAATAGAAAGAAGAAGAAATTTAACGTCCAGTGCGGAAAACCGGCGGAAGTCGTCTGACTTGGTGACTGAATCAGACTCTGGCACACAGTGTCGAAATCGCTAATCGTAGGCGGGTTCGATATCTAGGGACCACGACTGCTGCAGCTGTTTCGTCAGTAGGTTTGTGTAGGCAGCGGATGAAAGGGACTGAGGAAATGAACTGCTTCATCATCCGCTTCTTCTACGAAATTACAGCGGGAGCAGGTACAACATCTTACCGTCCCCTGTTACATCAATGATTCATCGAGCCTTTTCGTATTACGCGCACCTGACTGTGCAACGAGTTGCAGATCAGAGCCGCTTTATTACTCTCAGTGAGACAATGCCCGCCATCGTCAGGAGCGTGTTCGACTTGAGGTCATGGCAGAAACCGATGATCAGTAGTCGGCAGGATCAGAGGCACCGGCATCAACCACGCCGCACTGCAGGCAACAGTTTCCTTACTCGATGAAGTACTCTTCTTCACCGTCTGACTGAAGTCTCTGCTGAGATTCGGGGCAGATTCCAAAGAGTATGTATAGAACTTTCGGAAATGGATCCTTTGCATAAACTCGGTGTTTTGAGTCTCTCTGCGGCTCTTGCAACTCCCAGAATTCCATCTCAAATCGATGATGAGATTCCATTTCAACCGTGTGATGATATGACGCCACTGCAACTACAATCACTTGTGTATTGTGGTGCAATTACGGCTGTCAGGTTGTACGGTAGGAAAATCCGTCTTCACGTTATTAGTCTGAGTGGGCGAAGAGATCCACTATGGCAAATTCATGTGGAACGTCGAGGTGACTCACTAAGGGAGAAGATTTACCGGAAGTATGCCATCCCCAGTGAGACACCCATAGTTGAAATTTTCGACACTCTAATTTAAAAACTTTCTGCCGTATGTAGCCGGCTGGGACCGTATGGCGGAAGTGATTCCAGACGTGTCCAGAATGCAACATATGCGATGCACCAGCCGAGCTTTTTCGGATCACTTAACGAATCCCAACAGAGCATCGAGACAGTACAGTTTCGGTAACGGAAACAAAACAATATTTGGGTATAATTTGGGGGTTACCCGCCCAGTATGCCGAGCATACTGAGTAAATTACCGTCGAAAGCACCTTCCGTAGCACTACACCGGGCATGGATTTTGCGGATGTTACCGAAGGGGAGGTTCAACCAGCCATAAATGGCTTGGAGAAGTGGAGACCAAGGATGGGTTGTAGAAAAGCTTGCCAGTATGCATGCTCGGTTGGCACATAGCATAAATCAAGTCGTTAGTCGGCCTGAGGAATTTACCTTGTCCCTAAAAAGGACACGACGCCAGACCCCGCGAAGACCCACTACCAGTTCATAACGTCTATTATTAGCGGAAGTGTCAATATGCACCTCGAGACTAATAACATTCTGTTCGAAGAAAAGAAGGGCTGCCGAGTTGGCTTAAGGTTTTGCAAAACGTAATTCGGTAGTTGTGGGACAAGCAAGTAGTGGCCAGAGAAATCTCTTCTTTGTGCTGAGTAGAAGCTGATACACTTGGTGTACTTAGATGAAATCGTTTGCTAATAGTAGAAATGTCTGGCCGTGATATTCGGATGAAACTTGAATTAGACAAGTGTCGAATCCAAATCATCCACAAAGGTCATCATGAGACACATGTCGTACATAGCGTTGGTGACCTCCACATCCAAGCCATGACCGAAACTGACTTTTACAAATACTAAGGAATTCCCCAGGGAAGCCATGCTGTAGTTGGTGATTTGAAGGATGCTCTGCTGTCTGAATTTCCGCAACGTATGAAGCTAGTACTGAAATCACAATTCTCGGAGAAGAATAAAATTAGGCGGATTCGGACTATTATGTCCGAATTCCCAAGACATTTTATTTTTTTTTGAGAATATTTTTTTTGAGAAAGGCATTACCCAAATTATGCCGTAGAGCGGATGAACCTGTCTCGTGATATCAGAGGCAGGCACAACATCACCGCCAAATCGATTCGCTATGCGCTTATTTTTACAAAAGCAGGCGAGTATCTTGCATGCGTCTGTTTGTTAGGCAGATTGTGGGCTGACTCCACCAAACTTGGAGAATCCAGCTTCCAATCATCTGAGTGGGGTGAAGTCGTACCTGGAGCATATTGGAGAATGAAAGTCGAAGGCAATGCACGGCATACACGTGAATTATTTCTGGCAGCCAGTTGTCAATCTGCATTTTTTGACCAGACGACTGTGCGATAGGAAGATGGAGGGAATTATGTGTGCCATTCAGGATGCGCTGATCGCCACCCGAGCTTACAAGAAGCCAATGAAAGAGCGGTTAGAGAACGAAAAGTGCAGAAGGTATGTTTCATCGTTAGAGACTTTGGATCATCTCATTTCTGGCTGGAACCAGGGTAATACTGAATGTTAATTGATCTACTAAAACCTCGCATATAAGCATGGACGGATCACGGAAACTTGTCTGGTTTACCGATATGAACCGCAGGCATCATTTGATAGCTCTGCTTATAGCATGTATTGGCAAATTTTACTGATCGCCAGGCACCACACAACAACCCCGACATGCTGTTTGTTAGCAAGACGGGTTACTCGGTGTTTTTTATTAACTCCCTTATAATAGCAACATCGACCGAAAGTCCGTGGAGAAGAAGGTGAACTATGAGCCACCGGCTCGTTAAATCAAAGAAATTTGGCGTCTGGAGAGGGTGGTTGTAGTTCCTATAATATTGTCAGCTACAAGTGTTGTATCTGAATTTCGCATGGTCTCTCTTGGCATCCTGGAGCTTTTATATTATCTGGTTCAAACCATGCAGAAATACACCATTTCACATACGTGCTCGATGTTGCGTGGAGTTTTAGACGGATTCTCCCATTAGCGTACCACCGGCCACTATTCCCAGAGCCCCTTTATCTTTTAAGTAGGTAGGATCGTCCGAGGCTAAGTGCTTGATATTTAGTGGTATTATCAGGCAAAATCCAGCATCTGCCGAGATTGTAACAATTCGGAAATATTAAAAAAAAAATCTGAATCAATTGAAAACAAAAGACTTAAGCGAGTAACTCAATTATTAATTTTTTTGAGTTATTGTTTGATTCATTTATGTTTCGTGGGAAATTCTTCAAATTTCTTATTTATTATGCATGAATGGGCATTTTAGATATTTCGACGGGTTTTCTTCAGAACTGATAAATAAAAAAATCAAGCGGACACCATAAAATATGCGTCCTAGAAACAGCCTTCAAAGTTTCAATCACTTGATTTTCAGGAAATATTATTCTTAGTATTTATTTTCCCACAACTTATAGCTCACCGAGGCAATACTCCTTACATATTATAGAATTTGCAGAAAAAAAATAATACTGGATATCTTCAGCCTTATCACGTTCGCAACATAAATCATTGTTACTTCTCTACTCATGACAACCACTTCGCCGTTTGATAACTTCTTATTTTTCTCGAAGAAAAAAGAAAGAAACCGCCAAGCATTAAACTGCTGCAAATATTTTCGCACAAAATTCAATATGAAAAAATGATCGGATAGTGTATAGTTTGCTACTGTTCCATTCAAACATTCCAATCTTCAATTCTCACCATCAGAGTACCGGCACCAGTATCTCCGTCTCGACCAGACGACAACACCTGTCACGGAATAGCGAAGGCACTTTATCATACTCCTGCGGACTGCCAGACATTGGGATAAGTTCACAATACTCCAAGTGATATCAAGTGAGGCATATTTCATATATGAACGCGTACTTATAGGCAATATTTCATGTCAAACTAATAGAGAGGAATAATTGTTGTTAATTTTAGCGAAATTTGTGGGGCCGCTTTTTTCACACGACTTTTCAGGATATGTGTTTCGGTTGACGGTGGGAGACATGTAAATTTTCGTGGATTTGAGGAGGCCGCTATGGGGATATCCTCCTCAAAGAAATCACTAGTCTTTTGATGGACATTAGTGAGAGAATTTAGGTTTTTTGGGCGAGATAGCACCCAGAGCCAACTCACCATTTCAACCCCACTCAAATTTTTTTGACTTGCAGGACATATAGATCAAAAGATTGCATATCAACGAATCTTCTAGCCTTTTCTTTGCAAATTGCCATTCATATCTCTCTGCATGTCCCCATTATCAATCAGCAACCGATCAAGACACAACAAAAATCCATTACATCCTCTTGAAACACCGGGGCAGGTGTAACAAACTAATGACAAGCAAAATTTTCCTGAAGATTACAATCATTTCATCAGTTTCTTGTTCATAATTTTCATAATAATCTGAACAATATTAAATTGAGAATATTCGCTGAACTTACGCTATGTTAGGCTAATCTCTAAGGGCCGAGATTTTATCATAACGCGACATACATAAACGCAAGCCGCGGGAGATCATAGCAACATTGAATGTCGACAGCTTTGGCGAATCTGTCGCCGTTTTCCTTTCCTCTTGATTTATCTATTTATATATTTTGCGTAAAATGTAATGTGTGGTTAAGGTCTGAAGATACATCGAATCAGATAGATGGTTTGGGATATGAGGTGTTCATTTTTAGGGGAGACTGTTGGAATGTGAGAGGTTCTGTGGTGGTACATGCCGAGGTATATGCTCAGCACATATTTGCTTTTTACTTGCTGTCTCCTTGCGTCACCGAGAAAGGCGCAGAAGTCTTAGTAAATCCATTTGGATAACTAATAGATAACCTCAACACTCATTAGCCCCCTTTGATTCAATCATATCAAAAATGAACCCCCAAATGGGTCCAAAATTTTCTCATATAAAGAAGGCAGAAAGCCAAAACCTAAGCATGTCCTATCGCAGGAGACACTACCTCACCACCGAACACCACCATTCTTTTCCTACTATTCGTGCGGCACTCTTAGGCTGTTGCTAGTTCCAGCGAACAAATCACAGATCTTCAAGGAAATCATAAATACATGTCATCGCGTTAACACGAATAAAACAAGAATCTCATAAAGGTGGTCACCGTCGGCCGAGCGGTTGGTCTGTTGGTGGAAACTTCCAAGCAAAAAAAAAGAAAAAAAGGGAAATCTTTAGCTCTATCTTCTGCATGGACGCGGCAATCGCATTGCATCTCGCTACACCTCGTTATACATATATAATCCAAAAGGGCGATACATGGTCACAACAAGTGCAACAATTCTCCATCATGTCTAGCATTTATTCCTTGCACACGACAGTTGCAGCATTTTAAATTATTATTAATAGCGACCACCACAGATAATGTGAACATATATGTTTTGTGTGTCCGTTCGTCTGGTTTTCACATGTACATATGTTTATATCGGACGATATCTGCTTGGATTTTGAGCCTACAACTGTTTCGTGGTGAATTTTCGTTGCAACATCTCGAAATATTCGCCAACGGACCTTGTGGTCTCGACAGGGCTTGGGCTCTTTGGCAGGCTGTGGTGTGTTGCTCCTTTTTACACGTTCTCAGTGTTTTTATGTTATTTTTATCTAAATCTTTTTAATATTTACAGCATATTTTTAAAATTTTATTTTTGCCTTTATCTGGACTTTATTGAAACGAGAAGTAAAGGCAGCAATAAACGTGGGCAACAGTGGTGCTGACATGAATATCATATTCATGTAAATATCGTGATTTCATGGTGGTCCGCATTCGTGATGGTTATTTTTTGATGCAAGACCCTTTGCAGGGGATTTGTGGGCATGTAATATTGTCGCGCATATTAAATATTGTATGAGATGCATGCATTGATTCGCTGCAATTGTGAGATTGAGAGCATTGATTATTTGGGAGTGCTGTATGGATAGTGCGATGCCTGAAAGAATGCGATCTAGAGGGATCTAAGGCTCGCAAGAAGAAGTAAAAGTTGCATAGATATGAGAATAAGTCAGGTTAGCCCCGATAACGAACACAGAAGTTCACTCCCCGGATGGTGTTATGTGCTACTATTCAATACCGAGTCCATTTGGTATACTTGGTGGTACCTCAAAATAATTTACATCCCTCGCGAAAGGCTAAGAACTCTTCGGAAAAAGTTGTCCTCGCTATGTGCTTTCATAAGAGAATGTGGAGTTTGGGCCAATCATTCCTGCCACTCCAGAAAAATGGATATTGGATCCGTGATTACTGTGTAGGAGACATAACAGAAGAAACCAGAGTAAAGGCCCATTTAAGAAAAGCCAAACGTTAGAGACAACATTATGGTCTGTCCTGATTCGTATTATAAAAATAATAATAATCGTTGGCGCAACAATCCCATCAGATGAAGTCCATGAGGCATGTTAGTCCTCTTCTTCCAAGACTTTAACGTTACACTACAGGACTACGTACAGTGAAGGAGGCAATGTGATCTGCATTGCACTTGCCTGTGATTATCAACTTGCTGGTAACCGACATGTATCATAACAACACCACCAGTAAGATTTGAACCGCACCTCCTGCTACGACAGCCTAGTGATCTAACCCCTTAGGTATCCGGAAGAAAATTCACCTAACCTAGAAGACGCAGTCAGAATATAACCTAACAATCACATGATTATCTGAAAGAGATTATCACTTAAGGATAATGTTTGGCATTGAGTTGAGTCCCGAAGGGTTCCTAAAATACGCTAGTTCAAAGGAGGTGTATAATAGTATGGAGGAGTATGTTGTCGAACATGGGTATCAATTAGCACGGTCCTGTTGCATGCAGACGTTGGTAAAGAATCAGAACTGGAGGAGAGTCAATCCAATTTATCGCCTGATAGTCCTGAGTCACTTCGAAGTGAACTGGAAATGGTAGAAGTAAAGTTTGCTGGAGCAGTAGATGGATCACCCCGAGGAGTCGTTCGTCTCATAATGAATTGAAATTTAATCGATTAGTGTTATATTGGTCACAAAGTGGCATATCTCCTTTCGAAACGACTTAGAACCCCTCAATTTTCAAAAGAAAAATCTAACTCTGGCCAGGATCTGGTCGAACTAGGGCGTATTTACGCTAGTTATAATTCGCAGTTATGCCGTGTTTTGCGAATGAATAAAAGAAGAGCGTGAGAATTGGTAGGGCCACGCTACTCCCAGGGTAACGGAGAGGCAGCGTCTGATGAGTTGCCTCTGCCGTGGATAAAACCGTAAGCCGTGTTTGTTCCTGAGCCAAGTATGAGGTTAGGAAATCGATCGCTGTAAATTATAAGGAACTCACCGATAATAAGGACACTTCCGATGGTGAGTAATTAATTGATTGATACAGCAAAATCACTTTGTCGTGCCTTTCCTCGAACTGAGCCCTTTTTTCTTTCAGTGCTCGCCTCTAATGCATCAGTTGAGTTCGATATCGTTCGCCTGTAATGGTTTCACTCGCCTGGTTGTCGATCTGAAAGCAGTGAAAGTAGTGAACCCATTTTTCGTCACCAGTCATGACACTGTGTAGAAAGCCTTTCCGCAGTTGCCTTTTAGGCAGCTGTTCACAAGCAAACAATCGGCGTTTAACGTCCCTCGGTTTCAACTTGTACGGCATCCAATTTCCTTGGGCCTGAACCATTCCCAAGGCTTTGAGGGGCACCGGAACCTATAAAGCAAAGCAAACATCGAAATATCGCGCAGAATTGAAAAATACAAAAATAGCGGCTCGATCGCGCGTGTAAAGTACGAACTCAGTTGCCACGATCGAAAGGAAGATTTACGGCGGATATCATCCCCAACCGATGTTTTATCTACCTCAAATGTTCATGAGGTGTGGCTTTTGGTGTTCCACTTTAACTCGGCATCCCCAGGTCATAATATAGGTGGATATAATCAGCAAAATGCTACACACCCATTCGTTCTTTCTTTCATACAAATCACGGCGAAATCTACCCTTCACCCCAGAAAATGAAGTCCAATGCATGTAGAACCTAAGCGGGAAAAAAGCTGGGAGCCTATCGTTTTTCTATCCGACAAACCAAAACGAAGTTGGGAGCCAGAGTAGCCTATCTTCCATAGGATTACTGTAATAAATCCAGACAAGTGACGGGTCTTACGTTGGGCGCCATTTTTTTTACTCCAGGTGAGGGGGTATCCTCGATTTTTATGGTCTAATTATGCTGCGCATGGTGGGAACGCCGCACTTCCAAAACATCTGAAGCAAGGAAGGCATTGGTTGAGGATGTGATCCATGGTCGCAGTCGGACCGCCACTATTTTATTTTGTTAAGATTTCACTCGCGTGCGGACCACCACGGTCAATTTCGACAAATTTTTCAATTTCCGGGATTGCTTTCCCCCTGGATCAACTCCGGTCACCCATAATGGTTTTAGTCCTTCACACAATCCAATAAGCCATTAAAATATTCGAAGGCAGAATTTTATGTGGAACGCTTGGACCAGTAAAAGATGAAGCTGAGTTGAGAATTCGATACAATGATAAGCTATGTAAGCTTTATGATACTCTAGCCGAAATGGCTGAACTGTGGTATCACTGACACAATACACGTTGTGATTGGTCCTGCCCATATATTGCACTCTCTAAATTGCCTTCAACGATCTAAAGAAAGCATTTGACTGAAACCCATTTGGTAAGCACTACGACAATATCTAAACCCAAAGGAACTGGCTAGGCCGCTTTATCGTAATACAAAGCGTGGAGTTGCACATATATCAAGTGCATTTAAGTCGTTTTGCGTCTCCGGCGATATTCACCAAGGTGGCGCCGCTTCGTTATTCCTTTTACTTTCTCCCTAAATATTGTCATGTGGGATGTCCAGTGACCAATGTCGAATTGAGAAGAAACATTGTAAACAGCATGACCTACGGTCCAGTGGAGGAAAATAGAGTTTCTTAAGACCCATTTCGATTAGACCGGCAAGCTTACAAACAGTAACATTGATATCATCAGAACTATTAACTTAGAGCGGCGTCTTCAGTTATTGGTAACTGCAACATGAACATCCTGTATCAGGATACACAAAGTATCTGGGCAATCTGGATGTGATCAAAATCACTCTATAGCCCTATATGATGAAATGCCGATACATATATCGGCATGAAGGAGAGAATTACCACAATCAACAACCACCGAATCCTTGTAATGGAAACAAGAATGTTGAACTGAATTAACGAAATGATTCCCTTACACTTTGGCTGAAATGAACACATCTGTTCCCAATTGGCCATCACCGCCGTGGGATAGCTTGGCTTGCAAAACAATTGGCACACTGCTTTTAAGTGGACCAAATATTTTATCGAGGATAGTGGCGAATTACGTCTGGAAGTGCCGACTATGCTACGTAAAGACTAAAGAAGAAGAAAAAGCAAAGGAAGTAGAAATAATAGTCAGCGAACTCAGAGCCATCAATCGACCCATAATTCCATAGCAGTTAAACGAACTACTACCACAAACTGTCGCAGTCAGTTTTTCCTGACACGAGGAAACACTTTTCTCAAGGACAATTCAGTGGTTAGGAAGAAGATAAGAGGGCGAACACCACAGTTAGCCTGCCTGCTCTTCTTTTGGCTATAGCAATGGCATTCTACCCTCCACGTTTAAAGAGAGCGCAAAAAGAATATACACGCGTTGGACGTCTTCATCACACCTGCGATAACCGAGGAGGAACTGGCAGAGTTTTGCCGGAAAATCGGCGATAATAAAACTTCCTGGTTTGAATACAAGTCCCAATACAGCACTTCAGCTCACCATTTAGACTAGACACGACTGGATTATCAGCGTATTTGAGGCATACAGGAATTTTCCTCTATCAGCGGAAGTGCCGAAAACTAGTATTGCACGCGAAGCTCAATAAGTAACTAGTAACATTTTTCTTATAGACACGGTAGGAAATATGCGCGAAAGGGTTATTTACAGTAGACTTCTCCCTATCGTAGAATATAGAGACAGCTTATTGGAACGACTGTTTTATTTTCGTTAAAAATGCGTTAAATTCAGCCAGCAAGGTCCTTACTTGCTTGTCTAAGCTCTTTGAAAGTTACCTCTCCGAAAGGATACTTTGATACAATACGGATGGGGAACCTAAACAATACACCGTCATGGCAAGATTACCATAGCGCTAAGTGTTGGTTCCTCCCCTCTGGGACGTCCTTGTCCTCGCGTGTCAAAGCGGGCGACAATAATCGATTTTGCAGATGATCTAGCTGTGGTTCTTGTCGCGAAACGACTTGCAGGTGTTGAAACGTACGCTAGCGAAATCATCAGCGCGATAAAAGTTTGGCTACAGATAATTCAGCTTGACCTTGCGGAGCAAAAGACAGAGATGGTCATGATTTACAACCGAAGGAAACGGAATACGAATAGTATTCGCCTTCAAAGCGGAGGCCCAAGATATAGCCGCAGATTACTTGTGATCGGAATCACTAGCGTGTGAGAGCCATTGGAGGAGCGTAAATATAACTTATCGCTTGGTGGTTGAAGGCGGTACAGTGCCTTCAAGACAACATCAGGCAGGACAATATGACGAGATTAACTACCACCTGACTCAATTTCTTTGGGTCGATTCCAGTTGGAAGATTCGCCCTGAGGAACTGGAGCATGCCATATTCTACTGTCCACGATTTTGCTCAGAGAAGACGAGCGTGGAAGACCTTCTCAAAATCAACATAAGCCCTCAGAAAATTGCCGCGGAAATGCTGAAGTAGGAAACGAACTAATGCGCAGTGAATTTCACAATCAAAAGGATACAGGAGGGAAGGAGGATGGAAGTAACTTCTTCGTATATGGAACTTTAATATTTCAACCGATTGTGAATTATTCTCATTAATTATGACGTCAGCATCTTATTTGCATGGCTTCAGATGCAGTAAATTTGCGCGAAATTGATAAGTTTGTGCTGCAATAACTTTGGCGCTAATGGTGGAATTCCCATGAAACTTGGCACGCGTATGCGAGATATTGTATTCTATGCTGGTGCTCCTAGGATGAACTTAAGGGGGGTTTTCAGTCAATTTCTAGAAGTTGGTAATATACAAGTTAAGTTTATTTGAGCATATATCGGAGTGGGGCATATTTTGAATTGCACCTTCCTGATTTTTTTCGGATTTTTGAGTTGGGTAGTTTCCGAAATTGAGTTCTGTCTCACTTTAAGAGTTTACATTTTGACTCCTGACTCCCTCTGTTTGACACTGTAGTTCCCAATGAAATTCCCGTGATTTCAAATAAGGTTAAGGTCATCTTGTCTTATGATTTGGAGGAACTTGTGGCAGGGCCCGCATGTTGGTTGGCCGATGGCCTAAAATCTAGATGTTGCTTGGTCCCACATGGTAGGGTGGCCGATGGCCTTAATTCTAGAGGTTTCTTGGTCCTGGCGTCATATTTTTCCTTCAGGGGCGATGGTTGGGCCTGTCCGGTGGTTGTTCCGGACGTGACCCAGATGTTATGCTTTTCCTTGAATGTCAGTTCGGTTTTGGCCGCTGAACTTTTTATTGTCTTTCAGGCATTCGAGGTGACTCTTAGGATGGGTGAGGAGAAAGTTGTTATCATTACAGACTCTGTCCAGTCTTGTAAATTAAATCAAACTTCGCGATCGGACTACCTGACTCATGTGGGGCAACCATTAAATGAAATTGCCCATGTAGAGGCCCGTAAGTCTCAGGGTTTGCATCCCATGAGATTGGTCGAGCCCTCCCCTGCTGATGTCCTGAAGACCGTTCGGGAACACTCATATAAGGAGTGGGGAGAGGACTTTTTAGTAACGTCGTGGGTACCACCACCAATCTAACTTAATAAATTTGTGTTTGTTCTTTTTTTGGCCATAAACGATGGCGTGTTTCTGGCAACATAGGCTAAGTGGCTGCCCTGTTAGTATGCTTTGAGGAAAGTATCAGCTCCTCTTTGGACTATTAGCCTGTCGGGTCGTAGGGGACAAACAAAACCAAACAACAACGAACCATGAAATGATGAAAAAGTGTAAGAACTTCAAGGGCAAGCCTGGTTATCAGCTGATATCAAAGTGAAGATCAGGCGAAGATGTAATCCACGATCTAACTTGTCCGGGTTAATTAAATGTTCTGGCCGAAGTGCGTGATCAAGCTGGATATGTTTATTCTCATTTTCACTTTCCTGTTAAGTTACATTGTTCTCTTAATCAAGTAAAAAAAAGAATTAGTGCTTTTGCAAAAATTAACTATTTACAAAAATCAAGTTTCTCGCTTAAGTCTTTCGTTTTGCGTTGAAGTTTTTCTTTACCAAAAATTTAATTTCGTTGGGAAACATCCATGTTCATTGAAGCGATATAGAGTTTATAACCTTAAAAATGTAGATTGGAGATATTCTGTCCCCAGTGCATCTAATGGACCGACATTTCTTGTACATTCATCATTCAATCAATTCTATAACTGGCATTTAATAATTGAAACAAATTCACTTTACACGAGATTTCGCTATAAATTGTTCAATAAATCGAAGGTAGAACTTTGAAATGATCCCATTAGATAATAATATAAATTATTCAATTTTCTAGGTGTATCTTTATTGACGTAAAAACAAACAGTTCTAGTGTTTTCTTTAAAAACAGTTGCACTAACCATCATCGATCATCATTAGACACGTTCAGATAATTATTGTTGTCACTAGCATTTTCCTCGCTGAATACATAATTCAAGAATGAAAAGCTGCCGTTTTCATCTGGTTAGGAGCGCGCTTCCCACTACCTTAGGTACTTAAGTTTATTTGCACGAACAGTAGCCATTAGCAAAGTGGTCGTTATAAAGAAGCACAAAAGTGTCTAATAAGATCTCATTAAAATGATGTAATAAAAGTTATATTGCATTGAGCAGTTGCACAGTTGCGAAAAGATGCAGAAAGACTAGAATTAGAGTTTCTTGTGAGTGTTATTAGTGCTCGCATTGATCGTGTCATCCGCTTTGACGATTTCTCTGTTTTAGTGTTTCATAGTCGCCTATTTGTGCCTCTCAACTTGCATTTTATTTGATGAACGCCTCAGATGATTTTCGCAAAAGTTTAATTATGTGCATATATTTAAGAATTCCATCAGGTGTTTAGTGTTAACACGTTTTGTGTGCGAGACCGACAAGTAGCTGGATTGGACTTTGCTTGGCAATGATTATGATGATGATGATGCTGGTACTTGCTTGCTGTCGTGTTGATCTTTCCGGCTGATGTTGGCTACTGACATTGGGATCGCCACGCTGTTGTCCCTCATTGATCGTTGCTAATAATGTACCACTTTAATAACATAACACAAGTTGAATATTTGCTTGTTACCTGTGTGCGATTTAACGATCCACCGTTGGGTTTGAATGGGCAAAAAAGCTTGGGGATACTAAAAACAACTTAAAGCAATCGATTGATGGTACAACGACGTATCGATTGGATGGATAATTGATTTAATGGCATATATACATGACATGATCGTTAAAATATTGTCATACAAAATGCAACAACGGCACAATGACGGAGAAGACGCGACATGGACAACGACGACACAACGTCTTGATTGTATTTTATGGTATGCTTGTTGGTTGTTTATGATGTTGCTGTTATTGTTAGTCATTGTATTGCTCACTGATCTCATGGCGACGATGAAAATAATAAAGGCAATAATAAAAATGATATATGAGAATTCTGATTTGAAGGATGATATGATTTCGAAAAGTATGGCTAGGCCTTTGCAGCTATACAGGTCTTAATTCAATCTGAGTGAGTGGTAAAACGAGAACAGTCAATGCTGCCTCAGTAGAGCCGAGCCAGTGGATATCATGCTGCTTTACTTTCGCACTTTCATCTGGATTATAACTAGAGACTCAATGACTGACTTTATAATATGTATTGGTTTACTACCACCATAAGTCAGCATGATTCCAAACCTAGTGAAAGACTGAAATCTAATTTTTCATTCCAATTCCATTTTTTGAGATTCATTTTTGCCGCCAGTCATGTTGAGGATTGTCTTCAGCACACTACTCCCGAACGACAACCTGACCTACCACGTCCAAAAACAGAACAGGACTTAGAAGCGATCAACAAGCTCCCAGATTCTGTAAGAGACTTGCAAGTCCTTGACGGCAACCCGGTCCAGTACCTGCCTTGGGTACACAGTGTCGAAGCAATACTAACTGTAGTGTCCGAGATAAACCCATTTTTGGGGCTATACTGAGGCACATACATAAAAAAATACGAGGACCAGCAGATGGTGCACTTATCTCCTATAGCAACTTTGGCCTAGTATCAAGAAATGTCTATCGAGTCACTACGATGGATGAAAAAGGAGGCAATTTGATTGGATAAGTGTAATTAGCTAATTAGGCAGGATTGTTCAGGATTTTTCCCTCGGTTATAAAGAGGCAGCATTGGGAAAGGAGTAGCTGTGGGCTGTAAGATACAGACCCCGCTTGAATCCAACCAAAACGAAGCTAATGCTATTCACCACCAAGATAAGGATACCTGAATTCCACCTCCGCGGTTAATGAGCAAATATCGGTTCTTTCCCCTAATGTGTAGTATGTGAGTATTATCCTGCATCCTAAGTTAACTTGGAGATTCAACACAGAACTAAGGAAACCTATATAGCTTTCTTCGCCTACAAGAGAACCTTTGCAGGGAAATGGGGTATCTGGCCGAGGACAGTTCTCTGGATGTGCTCAGCCATGGTCCATTCCAACCTAAACTATGGTTCTATTAAGTGCGGGGGGGGGGGGGCGCTGAATAAGTAAGAAAATAGGAGAAAACTTAATAGGATTTAAAGAACTACGTATGCAAGTACTAGCAGGACTGTGGAGTGCTGCCCGGCAGATACTCTCAATGTACTCCTACACCTCTTCAACCTAGACCTCAACATTAAATACGCTGTAACGTGAAATGCTGTCATACTGCGGTAAACTCCCAACGGGCTACACCACCCGCAAGCCGAACTTGACGGGGAACTTTGCGTGGGCTTTTCAACCAAAGCAAAATGGAGGATCGGGGACGTGCTCCAATGTTATGACTCAACTTGCTTATCAAAGATGGTCTGTGGACCCGGAGCGGGAGTTTCCTCGGACACACTCAACGTAGCCAAATTGTACGACCTTCCACCGCCCAACAGCAGTACTAGCGATACTGGAAGCCTATCGACAGCTAGAGCATGATCCAAGCCACAACTGCAACATAGCCATTCTGACTGGCATAAAGGGTATCATCATTTTTGTTTTGGTGGGGTAGGTGAATGCATTTAGGTACAGAATGTTGGACTCCCGCGACGGTACGTCATTGAATTACCAACTAAACACCTCACCATAATCAGAGAACTAGCCTGGAACCGTTTCTCACACTGCATCGTGCTAGCATCTCCTCGACAATATTTTCTGGGGAGAGATCTTTAATGTTTAAATAGAGCTGCTGATGATTCCAATCCCACCATCCACAAGAAAAAATGATGTACTGGTCGTCGTTCCCAACTCTATTGCAAAACATACAATCTTACCAATCTTGTTCAGGTAAGGCTGAAAACCTCCATGCCCACTTAAGAACTGGGTAAGGAAATAGTTTTACCATCTTCCCGATTCAGCCACGCACCTAAATTGACTATGAGTCGCGCAGTCCATCTGCCCCTAGTTTCATTTGGTCAAGAGAGTTGCTGTTTTTCACGAGCATTTGTATATGGCTTGACACTCCTTAGCAAGAAGAGCAATGGTAATCAATCACATTGGTGATTCACGACCGGGCAATGGTGATCAATCACACTGGTGATTCACGACCGGTTCACGACGGTAACACCGAAACTTCAGCTGCAGGCAGACTTGCTCAAAAAAGCTCATCTTTGAGTCAAGAGTCAGTTCAAGATACTTTATCGATGGTTCTAACTCGATTATCGACTCGCCGAACGATATGGGACGCACGGTCGGAATTCTTTTGTTAGTCCTGTTTGACAGCGCATCCAGCAACAAGCGCCACAAGATCTCCTGTATACCCGACCAGGCGCGACTCTCTGGTATGTCGAGTTTAAGTAGACGATCAGAGGAAGCGCTCCAGAGGTCCGGCCTCAGGATGGTACCTGATATGCCAGGGTGTCATGAATCTGGCTCCTTGTTGCGGTACTGCTCACTGATGAACACTAAATGAACTTTGGTATCCGCAGCGAACTGCGCCACCAACTCATGGGCGGTTGCACTCCGTTGCATATTGATTTGTAGGATGCTAATCATGTTGACCGCGATAAGTGATAAGTGCAATGTAAGGACTTTGGAGCATCAACTTCATGCCATGACTCAAGAAAGCTTGAGTGTTAACGAGTTCTACGCGACCGTGAACCATTAACTCTCGCTTCTAATAAATAAAATTGAAACAGAAGATTATTCTCAAGAAACGCTTACTATCTTGGCAGAAAATTACCGTAACAGAGACATAAATTTCATGACTTCCATGCCACACGGGGGCTAACAAAAATTTCATTCCTTACAAATTAGCCCCAAACGCAAGCAAATTGACCCTCCTTTTTATGTTCAGTCTGCAGCAGGAAACATTAAAATCACCAGTCGTCCCTGTTGTACGAGCGTTGGCAACAATAAATTCTTGGATTTTTTCGTCCTCCTTGGACTAACGTCCTTCGACGGTATATTAGGTGATGATACCTTGAAAGACCTGGCATTAAGATTCCCTTAAAATCCCATTTATTTAGACAGATAAATATCATAGAGACTCAACGCAGTAACCATCCCGGATACATATCCCATCCCGGACAGAACGAGCACTTTAGCAAGCTTCGGAAATTCCAAATATTTCACGACCTTACTTTAAGGTTTCATCAAATAAGACTGAAAGACGACGATATCCCAAAAACTGCGTTCTCCACATCTAATGGAAAATATGAATTTACAAGACTCACTTTCGGCCTTAAAAGCGCTCCAGCAATTTTCCAGCGGATGATTGACGGTATCTTGAAACCGTTCATTGGAAAAATTTGCTACGTCTACATTGACGATATCATCATCCTTGGCAAAACGGAGGAGGTACATTTACGTAATCTTCAGACTATTCTAACCAAATTCGAGGAGACAAACCTAAAAGCGAACCTAGAAAAATGGCTTTTTATGAAAATTCCAGTTGAATTTCGAGGCGACATCATCAACCAAAACGGAATCCCCAAAGATCCCCAAAAAAATATCCTGATTAACAAAATTAAGGCTCCTGAAAACTTGGTCAAAGGGTAGTATAGGTCCCAAGGCGAAACGTGGATTGGTACCCACGATGGAGCATAAAACCTGGGAAATGCCTGCTGAACCAACACCAACAGCTCTACTACCAAACCCTATCTCCACCTCCACGTGGTGACCGCTGGGAGCTCTTTCGTAACGAAAAGCTGCAGACGGAGAAGGATGAAGGCGAGTCTCCCGCGCCTAAAAACGGTACAAACTGTACCAACTGGTCCTCCAGGTTGGGGATCCCTACACGGAAAACCGATGTTACGGAGGCACGAAAGGAGCCTCGTTCAGGATGAACTTTAAAACGACGAACCCGGCAACGACAACGGATCAACGATTTGCGCATGTTCTCATGGAACGTGCGCTCCCTGTACAGAGATGAAGCTGATGAGCAGTTAGCCGATACCCTGTCCCAATATAGGGCTGATATAATACCGTTACAAGAGATGCGATGGACAGGGACCGGTTTCCTGGAGAAGAGCCACTACACCATATATTATAGCGGTCATCCAGTAAACCATGCGCTCGGAGTAGGTTTCTTAGTCAGCCAAAAAAGGAAACCCGCTGTTATCGGCTTTGAAAACATACGCGAACGGCTATGCACTCTGCGCTTCCGAGGCAAGTTTAGAAATATAAGCCTCATTAACGCTCACGCCCCTACAGAGGAGACTGCAGAGTCGGAGAAGGATACCTTCTACGAGACAGTAGAGCGAACCCTCGAAGCCTGTCCCAGATATGATATTAAAATCATACTTGGGGATTTTAACAGCCAAGTAGGGAAGGAGCCCGTATTCAGGCTCCCATAGCTTACACGAAAATACAAATGATAACGGACTGCGGATTATTCAACTAGCAGGGTCACACGAAATGGTTGTTGGAAGTACCTGGTTTGCGCGGAAAGCGGTCCACAAACATACGTGGGCCTCTCCAGACGGGACAACTTTCAACCAAATTGACCACATGTTGATCGAACGCCGCCACCTCTCAGCCTTGATGAATGTCGGAACATATAGGGGGGCCAATATAGACTCGGATCACTATTTCGTTGGCATGGTGCTCCGAGCTCGAATAATAACACCATCTAGGATCCCCTCTGACAACCAGGTGAGAGTTAACACTGAAGTCATCCACAACACAGCCCTCCGCGACACCTATAAGAGGGAAATGGATGCCGCAATAACCGCAGTAACAGAGAACCTGGAGATGAAGCACCAACAAATGATCTTCACAACCACCTGAAGAACGTTATCATTGATACGGCCACAAACATACTTGGCCCCAGCCGCAAAAAAAATCAGAACGGCTGGTTTGGCGATGAATGTGAGGTAGTTACGGAACGGAAAAATGCCGCATACCGCGTTATGTTGCACTCTCAAAGAACGCGGGCACGCGCAGAGACTTATCACGAACTCCGTCGAGCGGAGAAGCGACTTCACAGACAGAAAAAAGAAGCCTGGGAGAACCAGCAAGTCTGTTAACACGAAAAGTACAAGGAGCTCCCTCCCGGAAGCAACGGGCGAAAGATTTCAATATCGCCAAAGGATCCATTTGGGCCACCTCGGATGTCGTGCTTGAAAGAGTGCTCCCTTCGCTCCAGAACTTTTCAGGGCCCTCTTAAGGTGGATGCAGCAGCTTCCGAGACGCGTTCACCCTAATAAGAACCTACGAGCATGTCTCGAGGTCCTTGGGGGTGTTGGCCTCCGGCGTCGTATATTGGGAAGGTGAGTTCAGCTACAGTTTCGAAACCACGTACCTGAGCGACCGCAGCATGCTCGAGTCACGTCACCTCGCTCTGGCACTCAGCACAAGATCTGTGGGGAGCCGTAGATTCTCCACGTACACCATCTCCACCGGGGCTGACCGTGAATTCCTCTCTGTGGGCAACGTTCCAGTATCCTATTCGATTGCGGGTGTATGAAGTGGTCCTGTGGCATTCGAAACCTAGGAGGTTGCCTAACTCCGAGGAAAGAGAAGACTCAATTGCACTCCCTGGTCCGTGATGTTTGGAGTTCCTTATTAAGGCAGGCCTAGACCGGATACCGGTTGTTGTGTCGTTGATGATGATGATGATAAGTCGGCAAGATTCCAAACCTAGTAGAAGACTGAAATCTAGTTTTTCATTCCAATTCCATTTCATGAGATTCGTTTTTCCAGCCATTCATTCATCCTCCAAATAAGAAAGCAGAAACAAATTTCAGTTTAATATGCAATTAACAACCCCCTTGGCGCTGATAATTAGAACAACTTTTCAATCACCATCTTTTATTGTCATCATAAAGCTGTTCTTTTTATAGCATCTCATCAACTTTTCTCTCGGACACCTAATTTAAATCTGAAATTCACCAGATTCAGTTTACGACCTTTAATTCAGCCAAGGTTCCAAACAATTATAGTCGCCTTCATCAAACGCTAAGGTTAGTTTTAACCACAAAAAAAACAGGGAAAAGCCTATAATTTCGTCATTCCGTTCATAAAGCTGTAAAACACCTTTGATCAGTGGAACGCTTAGAAAGGAGTCTTTAAGATAGCCCCAATACAAAGGACCGGCAACATGATATATAGAATCGTAAATAATTTATGACATAAACATAATCTTTAATCCGATATTTTCTCACCATTAACGTCTGACCTCATCGTTTCCTAGCTCAGTGACTATTTTAGATTTTCATATTCAATCTCAAAACCTTGTCGAATCGATCATTTAAAATTTGTGTAGCGTCGACTTTATGTTCTTTCAGAAAGACCAAAAAAACGAGTTAAAGTTCCTAAACTAATCTTCAAAGATACTTTTATCTGTTGTAGTCGTAAAACAAAAGGTTTCTCTCGTTTTTTGATTTATCGTTAATTTTCTTGTATACTTCATCACGGATAATCCCACTTTTCTATAAACCATTCTGAATATCAATAAATCCATCGAAGTATCTTTTTGTTGTCTTTTTTTTGAAAATGAAAATCTTCAAAGCAACTAATTATTAAAATTATTAGAAACCAAAATCAAAACGAATCAACTGCTTTAGATACTTTTGTTTCAACTTCAAGAACGATGTTTGTTACCCAATTTCAAGAAAAAGAAAAGATTTTTTTTCAGTGACAATAAAACCAAATACATTTTGAATTATATTAACTTTTTGTGTCTGCGGTTATTTTTTGATTTTTGCCGGCCTATAAATTTTAATTCATCTCTGTTTCTGGCGACAAGATAAGATTTCTAATCTAGAAACAACACCATTATAATTATATGCATATTCATAATATTCTCATTATATTAAATCTAAATCTGGTGCTGCTGTTCTGTTTGATCATTTGGTTTTTTTTTGCGGTTTCAGATAAATAGATACATAACCATCTATTTCAGGTGAAATTTGCAACTTTAGATGCAAAATTAAAATATCTTTTACAGTAATTAGAGACTTATTGATATTTATATGGTCTAGGAAAACAAGATTTTGTAAAAAAAAGTATTTTGATTTAAGGGAAGGACAAGACGGTTATATATTCAAATTTTGGACTTGATTTTAAAAGATACATTGGGTCCATTGTAAATTTGGAACATTCCTTCTTTATCTGTTCTGAAATCAGCGGCAAGTTAGAGCGTACTTTGAAGTACACAGGAAGGTCGAATTAGTTACCACTTTGAGGCATTCACCCTGTTTTGAATTTCATTGAGAACCAGAACTTGCTCAGAAAAACTCACCTATTATCTTCGCTTCTTCAGCCTTTGTCCCGTTCAGAAGCCTGGGCGTCGCCTTGAGCCTAATCTAGATGCAGCCACAAGGCTTTTAAATCACCATCCAGCCTATCAAGCGATCATTGTTTCGGTCGGCCTTTTGGTCGTTTCCCATCGGCTTCGATGTTCAGACCAATCTTGGCAAGTGAATTTCCGTTACCGCGAATTACCCTCTCGGAATTTTTCCACGTTCGGTGCAACTCCATATCGAGCGCAAACATCCTCATTTTGGATGTGACCATGACGTCCTACTCTACTGGTCCAACGTTACATCTTCGGTTCAATTTGTGCGAAACGCCATTCATTGTCTTCTACAGTCGGCCAACACTCAGAACCATGGAAGGCGACAGGGCGGACGATTTTGCGGTAAGTTTTAAATTTGAGATTTTTTTTGATAAGTCGATTACAAGGAACACCCGTTGTGGAACGGCACTTCCTCCTGGTTGCACTAATGCGTGAAGCAATTTCAATTTCAAATTCTCCATTGGCTGGCAGCATTGATTTAAGATATATAGACGGCTTAGTTCTGGGCAGGTTACTTCCACTCACAATCTTCGTGCCTGATTCCTGGGGATCGGTCGTCGAAAATTCTGTTTTATTTAGATTCAATCTGAGACCGTGTTGCAAAAGACTTCGCTAGGAAAACTTCATCTGCATAAGGCAGTGGACTAGATATCCCGTGTGACAGTTTTCATAGCGAAAACAAAGCGCAGTGGTGGGAGGGCGGTTCCTTGATGAACATCGGCAGAGACACGAGGCTATTTTGATACCCCGCCACACTTCGAGCTTTACTTTCTGGATCGTGGTAGGGCAATTCAACCCAGTGCTCGAGTTTTCTGGTACTAGATACTGCCACAGAGCATATCAGATGGGTTCTTGTGGCACACGGTCATACGCGGAAATACAGTGTAAAGGGGGGCGATGTTTTTCACGGTGTTTCTCCATGTGCCCATGCGTGTATTGCGCCGGTAGTTCCGCAGTTTTTGACAAACTCGGCTTGATTTACGTTGTCGCGAATACGATTGCCAAAAATGCGTTTAAAAATTATCATGGCATGGGACAGAAACCGGATCGGAGGGTAATTTGGTCACTCTGCGGGACTATCTTTCTTTTTCCATCTTAGAATGATGGTGCTTTCTTGTCAATCAGATGTTGTTCTCCCTTCCTCAATAACCCGATTGAAGAATTCACTGAACCTTAACGTTGGTCAGATAGTTGTTTAGGATATGCGGGATCCTAAGTCCACATCCACATGATGGTGGACCAGACTAAATGAGGAGCAACTTACTCCCACGTTTTCTAGTCCATGGATCCCTAGGGGAGCGTTTTTCCACCTGTTGACACTTTGGGTCACGCTGCTCCCAGAGCAGAGGTGAGGCAGCGTCTGACGAGTTGCCTCTGCCCTGGACGAAACCGTCAGTCACTTTTTGATTTTTTGATTCTTAACGTTGGATTGCAGCTCATCGCTTCCCAGAGCTCAGATGCGATATCGTTAAGCCTGGGACTTTCCCCGATTTCATTCGTTTTATTATCTCCTCGACTTCAGTGGTGCTGGCAGGTAGAATTGCTGCAAATGCCGGCAGTGCTCGCCTATTATCTTTGGAATGTCAATCTCTCTTACTTCCGCAAATGTATTGCAGGCGACGATCGTAGCGTTACTGTAGAGTGTTCTTAATTCTACCTTCTTTACGTATACGTGCTTGGGCCTAATTAAGCGGATGTCAGACAGAGGTGATACCTTTTTTTGGATGGAGGTGGAAATTTTAGGAAGACGATGGTGTGCCAGTTTGCAACAGTGTGATGTATGCACATCCACTAAAGTCATTTCCACGGTGTCTTCGTTCGACCCCCTTAATTGGTCATCCTTTTTTTAAGGAAATTGTGTGTCTCATCTTTCAAGATCTAGATGGATCCTTCACAGATTGCTTCACCCTATCCTGTGCACCGACTAAAAAAATTGGTTCCTTTCACGGTTTACAGTGTTATCCACTGCTCTCGCCCAGGAGTGGCGTATAGCAGGATAGACTGCCAACTCCTGCAATAACCAGCCCGCAAATTAGATATCACTCTTGTTAAATTTGAACCCCTTGAAATTCATCTTAGCATCGATCAATACCCTCAGCTAACTTATAATATATTTTGGGACCACCTCTTGATTATCAACCCGGATGTTTACTGAATTATTTTTCCCGTAGTTGTGTCATTTCAGGTTTTTCGCCCGATAGGTGCAATTTTACCATTCGTAACCATAATGTGGTAGCATAAAGTGAATGGTTTTAAATCCGTCGTGTGAAACAAATCAATGGTGCCACTTCTGCACGTGAAGGCTAAGCATTTCATCATACATAATATTCTAGTTAAGACTCCAATATGGAACCTTAGTCATCCGTCTCGTACCAGAGAAGTCTCCCCGAACCGTAGCTCTCCACTTACCAGCGCTAAGCAGCCAGAGATACAACAGTTGGTCGTACCAACGTGTTGAAAATATAGCAGCCAAGTCCGCCCTTCGATAACGCAGTTCCTATGTAGGCACACAGGTAGCCTTTTAATGGCGAGCGGAAGGTGCAATTTGCACATGGTGAAAAATTTTGAACCGAGCAAGTTGCTGGTTAAGCAAAGGCATTGGTAATCTAGGTAATGCTAAGTAAACCTTAGGTTTGGTTCCTCAAGCAGCAACCTACATACAAATGTTATGAAATGACTAACAAAATTTTCGGGTAGGTACTTTCATATGCATCTGGATGGCCCAACCGTTCTGATGTATTTCTTCCGTTTATTCCTATGTGGAATCTACATAGTCTCAGGTTCCAATTGAGATGATGCTTCAGTTTGACTATTATTACACTTAATGCTGAAGTCTGCAGCAAAACCGTTCTGGTGAGATCTACAAGACTCACAGATTTCTCTCTGCAAGCATCAGGAAGGTATGGTCAAAACTCATTTAGTGACAAGAGGGGTCCGTCTAGGTCTACCCGTCATTAGATATTTGACGACTTGTACCAAGTACAAATGCTGTATTAACCTATTTGAGACTTCCTATTCAGTCTTAATCCTCTGCTTTCGAAAGGAAATGGGTTTTGAATTCTAGAAGTACCGAAATTGCCTTTGTGGATGGAACTCAAAAAATGTAAAAGTAAAAACGGCTGTGTTTGCCGAGCCTAATTATTATAATGAATGATTAGAGAAACATCTACCAACTATACTTTTGTCAGATCCACCTCGCTAATCCTGGGGTACTTTTTTGATACTACTTGATACTACTTTTTTGATTTTCCTAGGCCTGGATATTATAGATGTCCTTTCTTTGTAGGACTTTTTCAATGTGAATTTTGGCTCTGACCTGGGGTTGACAAACCTCGATCGAATGATAGCCTTGTAACCACAGAAATGATTGGGTTCATCATGCAATCATCCGACTTATATGTAAATGACTAAATACGAATCTGCTTGAAGTAATTGTGGCTATTACAGGGTGAAAGTGGCTGCCGCAATCGAGATAGAGACATGTCTGCATGTTGAAGGATCAATTTGTTACACTGTTCAAAGCAGATTTATCCTATATCAGTATTTGTGTCTGTGGCCGAAGTTGAAGTTGTGTCCTTGGTCACACGAGAGAGTTTGTTTTTGATAACTTGATGAAACTTCCCCCAGTTGAATGGACCTCTTCGGCGAGATCTGGACTGAAAAGTATTCCATTGTAATCTGAGAGTGCTTAGATACTTGCCACTTCTCCACCCTAAAAATTCCATTATTTTATTAAAAAAAGAAATAAAACAAAATAAAAGTAATAAAAAGAAAAGCAAAGTGGGGGAAAAGACGGCGTAGCGCCGTTTTCCTCCAAGCTTTCCTCCGCTTTTTTCGTTTGTGTGTCGTTGGCCTTTGTGGATTATTTCGCTTCGGCACAATACGTCCACTGATGAGCTGAAGGCAAGTCTCTCAGTAAGTGCCATGGCAGTAGGGGTGCCACCGTTTTGGTGTAGGAACCCGGCGGCGTGCTTCTGCCAATTCGAGGATCAATTCGCCTTGGCTGGTGTCTCACGCCACATACTTCAATTACGTGTTTGTCGGGCTAGATGAAAAGACAACTGAGAGGGACAACTTTTCTCTTCAACGTATTCGAGCACTCCTCATAAAAGGGACTAAAGAACAGCTGATACTGCACCCGTCAGTAAGTGAGGCAGCCAAAGTTAACCATTTGCTGGCAGAGTTAACGCTTGGTGAGGGTGCGCCAAGTTAACAAAGTCGGCATGAGGCTGCTACAGTCTTTGTGGCTGCAGTGGTTTCCGGAAAGCACATAGGTCATTCTGCAATGTGCGGATTCTGGGTCTCTGGACACGTTAGCCGCCACTGAGGACAAAATCTGTGAAGCCCACGCGCGACTTGTTGGCGAAGTGTCTCGTGACACGTTAAGTGGCCCAGCTGTACCTGATGATGGCTGGGTTAACCGCCACCGTTTCTAATTTGCCAAAGGCCATTGTTGTTGTGCATTCGGGAAGTAAGACTAGATCACGGTCTAGATCCGCCTCTCGGAAAGGGGGATCGAGCAGTAGATCGTCAGGACCTTCGGCAAGCAGCGGGAAATTCTGGTGGTATCGTAGGTTCGCTGGGAAAACACGAAATATACTCCCGACCTATGTAATCGGACGCTTTTTCAAAATTACCGCAACATACTCCCGAGTGTAGTTTGTCTGAGCCCGTTAGGTATAATTTTCAGAATCTCATCAACACTATTGGCTCCCCTATCTTTCCTAAGGTGCGTCCATTACCACCGCAAGGGGTATTTGAAGACCTTCAGACAGACACATGGTCCCTAACTTGTGGCGACTATAGACGTTTCCAGACTGATACCCCATTCCACTCATCCACGATTTTGTGAATTCTATCGCAAACTCCCGTATTTTCTCCACCTTGGGCTTAGTTAAGGCATAACATAAAATCCTTCTAGTTCCCGAAGATATTCCGAAAACAATAGTATGCACATTTTCCGGACTCCTCAAGTTCAATAGGATGACTTTAGGGCTGTGAAATGTGGTGCAAACCTCTCAGAGTTTTATCCACTCTGTGCTGCAAAACCACAGGGTTCTGTTTCCTTTATTTGGATAATGTTCTAGTCTCGTCTTTCTGTGAGTCACATCACTTGGAGTGCATTTTGCCACGTTTCCTTGAGACCGTTCGGATACTCAACGTTGAAAAATGCAAATTTTTACAATTGCAGCTGAGATTCTTCGGTCTTCTGATTATGCCTAAATGCATCCAACCGGGCCTAAGTAAAGTGCAAGCGATTTCGAGCTTTTCGCTTACGGAAACAGTTGAGGATCCGAGAAGGTTGTCGGGCGTGTTAAATTTATTTTCGTTTCCTCCCAAGGGCTTCTACTATCAATTGATCCTTAGCGCTTACTTGTCTGGGCCGTAGACCAAAGACTTCCTCCTGATTGCGTGGCCCCCCAGACTGTCGATGAGTTCAAGAGTACTAAGCATCAGCTGGTAGATGCTGCACCTCTGGTATTTCCTTGGTAAGTCGTATTTGGCGATGCCCCAGAGATTGCCGGAACTCTTAGAACGATCATTAGTTATCAGCCGCGTACCTCGAAATTGAATACTTTACTTCCTTTGAAGGCAGCCCGTTCATAAAGTGTCCCCTCGCATACTTTGACACTTGAGCTCTATCAGCCAGTGCACTTACAAGATTGAACACGTGACTGGAGAAAATACCATAGTTGCTGACGTTTTGTCACATGTTGCAGAGATCAATATTCTCGCAACCGTCGATTTCCCGGTAATCGCGGAAGCGCAGAAGGACGACGCAGATTTTCAGAGCTTTAGAACCAACTCCGAACATACATTTAGAGAGTTTCTTATCTTCGGCTCAACGTTCATTATGCATGACTTCAGACAAGGGACCAAGGCGTTTTCCATAAGGAAGTATTTCACGCCGTCCACGAACTAGCGCAATCTGGCATCCAGAAAACGAATCTTCTGTCACTTTGAAGGATGTCTAGCCATCCGTGAACAAGGGCATTAATTCTTAGACTAGACAGTGCATCGCATACTAGAAGTGCAACGAAAGCAGTTGCCATGTTTCGTGGGTCCACAAGCGTTCCCACATAACCCACCTCGATTTAATTGGCCCTTTGTGAGACTTACACGGTTTCAGGTGTTGCCTCACAATTATCAAAAGGTTCACGCAATGAATTGAGGCGATATCTCTGAAAACATTTCCGTACAATCTTGTATCGAGGCCCTCTGTGGAAAGTTCATTCCATGCTCTGGTGTACCGGCAATTAGAATCACCGACTAGGAAATGTAGTTTGAGTCCTCCCTTCGATAGGATGCTTGAAAGGTGGCAAAGGGACGCTGAAGGCCGCTATAACAGCCCAAGACTGTTCTTAGTCCTCAGTCCTGCCACTCGCTCTGCTTGGCTTCCGTACTTCCGGCAATCACGAAGAATTTGCTGCAAGTCCATCGGAAATGGAATACGAGGGCAACCTGAGACTCTTCAGCGACTCTGTACTTGTTATTAGGTCGGGACGCCACCGAATTTCGCCATAACCATTCAAATCTCCGTGTTATTTCCGCTGCAAATTACTTTAGATAAGTAGCTTTGACTCCATAACTACACTCTGTGGGCAGGTACCTCAGACAATGACAAATCCTAAATACCTGCCCTCTTTCAAGTCTTCAGTCTCTGGGATTCCACCAATTTCCTCCAATGTTCATTTTATTTAATTAAACCCACTCATTTCTATATTATTTTAAAATCTGGTTCTCATTCTTGAAACTTGCTTTTTCGACCCCTGCCTGCAAACTATCTCCGTTCCACATATCACAAACATTAAGAAGCGGATCGCTGACCACTTCTTCTTACTTTTCATGAAATGCGCAACTTCTTGTGAGATTATCGAAATTTCTTTTAATGGCTCGCCTCCGAACATGAAAAAATACTCAAGGTGTTATCGATTAATGTCCCCAGTGCTACTGGACAAGGTGCCAGCGACAACGTACCGCCATCATTTACCAGCCGAGGGTCCAGGTTGATCTTGTTCTTTCGAGGAACAGTGTAAGAACGAGCCATGGTCACAGCAACATTGTGAAATCAATTTCAAAACACTTTTCCTGAATCGCATCGGGTTATTACTATGTCTGTATGTTGGACGGTAGCCGTGTCGATGATCATGGCACCGACATCATGAAGATCACTCTACATGCCACTTTACTCCACTGATAAGACCATGCGGAGATCTTCTTTGAGGCAGCTCGGTCCCGTACCGCATCGTTATCGCGCTTAGGCTTTTTGAAATAAATTTTTCGAGCGTATCCAAGCTAAACCAAGATTAGCAATGAAGTGTGTGAATCGGAGTTTGAGCGGTATCCCCCCGGTTGAATGGGAAAGAGCCAGAAAGATGTGTTCCTGTTGGGAATGGTCCACGGTTCAAGACCAGGCGGAAGATGGAAGTGAAAAACTTTAAAGTAGCACGAGACCGAAAGCGTAGCTAATCGCTATGGAAAGTGGTAGCCAACGGAAGAAATGGGAGATCACTTGAGGATCATAAGAAATGCGTGCGTGCTTTGGTCAGAATGGCGGCTTCCTTTGTACCGATTGAATGCATGCAATGATCGATGATCGTTATGTTCAACAGAAACTTTATAATTGAGATAAATTGTATCAGTTGATTTCGGTATTGACAGTGGCTCTGATGAGCGGAATCTTAGATATTTCGGAGGTGGATGGCCGAAAAAGGGGAGGCAGGTGGTAGAGGGACTGTTGTCTGTAGTTTTTAGGTCGAAAAAAGCAAGAATTGTCCTCGTAATCTCCATCAATGGCAATTACCATTCGATGTTACCACATCACCTTCCCGATCGATGCAATAAATCTGCCACGTTGAATCAACAAATCCGTACGAATGGAAAATATGTAGGTTTCCTACCGTGTCGATCATAGATTGAAAACACTAAAACTTATGACTTCCTTTTATGGGGTATCAACGACGACTGCTAAATTGTCATTGCCATCCTCATCAGCAGCTTGCAACGCTCATTTCTATGTTATGAGAGTTGAAGGTGTTCAAGGCGAAACGCTTTGTAAGATCACAGCATCCACATATTGGACAAGATCAGCGACAATCTTCAATTTATGGATACGATCTTTTCTAGAGGCACATATGTGTGACATTAAAGTGAACAGATCGAGCTCATTTATGCGGGATGGTAGCGCAATTGAGGACATATAAATTCTAAGTAAGGCATTACGACATTGTTCAGTGGGATAGGTGATGCCGAGGATCGCGGTGGAGCGGTGATACGTATTTGGAAAGGGTAGGGTGTGGATGGAGGAAGTGCAGGTGCTACGCAAGTCATCATGTTTCATTGTTTTATTCATTTTGTTCGGGGCGAAAGCGGACTAATCCGCATAAGGTAGCATAAGGTGCAACCATATAAGCATTGGAAAGAGAATGTAGGAACATTGACCTAAGAAAACGATCTTTATTTATGAAGGATATTCTTGAAATTACTGGGCGGATTAATAAGGCTCATACAACACTAATTTCACATCCAATTTCCATCCCCAAGATACTTTTCCAAGAAGATACATATCACTTGATTCCATCAATAAACTACACTGAACTGTTGGCATTCCAACCAACCACCGTACATACCGTTCATGCATACTGATCACACACAATCGCACCAATATATATTTATTACCGATAATTAACATTATCAACAATGCGATCGATAATTAAGCTTAATTGGACGACATTGTAGCATTTATGCATTTCATGTACGAGTCACATACGGTGTCAAATGAGACGATCGATTGACGATCGGAGAACCATTTAGTGGCCAGCGAGGCATATTGATGTTCGTGCAGATACCTGCAGGCATGGAGTAGATACTTTCATGGATATGTGAGTAAGAAACACATCATATAACACTACTTGCCATCACTTGCCATCAATAATCACGTACATGCTTTAGAGAATTGCTGGCTTATGTACTTGTGCGTATATGTTCACGTAGATACTAATTCGTTCCATGGTTGAAAGTTACCGACAAGATACCGTACTCGCAGTATGCGTTCCTTAACACCGCGATCGATTGGTTACCTCTGAAGGTATGTCAGAATGAGCCGGCAACGAGTCCCGCTTTTGATCTTAAGCCGATCGCGGCGGCACCGTAACGCAGCTTGATCAGCATGATCTAAAGTGGTTACTAAATACCCTCTCCCCCTAGACTCACTGCACTTACCTACGAGGCTTAAGCAAATCGTCCACGTGTGTGTTCACTGACGACTACTCCGTTGTTCCTATGACTTCAGCCTCCAGTGATCATTATTTACATTTTCATTTGAACAATTCCAGTAAGTACTGGAAATTAATCTTATTCTGATTTATTTTTTGGCATACCCAACCGATGATTGGGGTTTCGCATGCCTGATCCTTTCATTGAGTGTCAATGATGGGAAACAGACGAGCTCTCTGGGAGTTGGCTAAGAGGTATCAATCACGAGATCGTGAAATTTTGGCAGCAGTCGGTATCACGTGGGTTTGGATGTTGGAATTAATGTAGCGAGCGTGATAATTGGATATAAATGATTATGACCATCTCACTATTGGCTGGCAAGCACTACATTATGAGTGTCTAGACGAGCTCATTACTTTTGACTAAGTAGATTTTCTAGCTTTCAGCGAACGGTTCCCACGACTTTCAATGAATTCCAGAGTTACATTATACAAACGCAGCGTTCAGGGAGACGAGGTCGAGGATGTAACCTGGAATTTGGGAACACTCGTTAAAACAAAGAGAAAACAAATTAGGGGGATAACATCGGGGGAAAGTCGGGAGATACTTCACATATCGACAGATTTGCAGTGATTCATCCTTCGAAAGCTTATATGAAGGATGGTAGCTCGGAGCATCGACCCAGAAATACCGTCAATAGTGGTTAAAGTTAGAAGACTACATTGGTCTAACCCATTAAGTGCCTTTCAAAGGGCGTCCTGGGCAGGACGTTCGCAGACTTCTGGAACTCTGGAAACCTCTCAGATTCTACGTTGGAGGAAACCTTTCCGAGGTATCACTGTCTGAAGTCTGAAAAAACTGAGTAGTTGTACATAAAATGCAGAGACTTCTCTTTCTCCGCCCTGCATTGCCCACATTTGCTCGAAACTACAACGATAATTTTGTCCGAAAGTTCGGTTCGTTATTGCATTTAAAGCTGCACTAATGAGAAGTCAATAGAAATGCTACCAGAAGCCAAGCTCATACACTTATAATTAAACAAGATTCGAACCTGACACAGGGGATCAAGAGGTTGACACCCAACCAATCACTCATGGCTTAATGGCGATAAAGCTACCAGATGTAGGCTCCCGTGTAAATTCGCGCCTACCACAAAAAACTAGGTCCGCGGGGGGTCCTGGCGACAGCTACTCAGAACGCAGCGCCACGTCGCCTAACGATTTTTGATCCCCTCAGGTGCGGAGATTTTGGTTCTTCCCGTACCCCGACACCATCGGCTATTTCCGCAACCGTTGAAACTGGCGGCAGCAAATTCCCACCGAATCAACACCTACGGGTATAGGCAAGTGGACCTAAGTCTTTGCTTGCGTAGGACGTTTTTGTGGCGATTCATCCTGGCGGATGTCAGCTTCCCCATACTAGGTGCAGACTTCTTGTGTCACTATGAGTTGCTGGTGGACTTGCAAAAGAAGTCTCTTATAGATCCCACGATCAACCTTAATTCGTTGGGCCAAATGGCATCTCACCCTAGTAACAATCTTTCCGTACTTTCAAATGACATTACCGCAGCACCACATTAACAACCCCAGAAACTAGCCATTGCGCGGAAAGAATTGGGGCAACTTGTTCAACAGGGTATCTGTAGACCTTCAAACAGTTGTTGGCCTTCCCCACTGCATATGGTCCCAAAGCCAAACGGCGAATGACGCCCATGTGGGGACTACAGAAGGCTAAATGCACAGACTGTTCCTGACCGATATCCAATTCCATTCATCCACGACTTTGCGCATCATCTCGCAAATTGCCGCATCTTTTCGACCTTGGATTTAGCCAAGGCATATCATCAAATCCTTTTAGCTCCACAAGACATACCAAAGACGGCAATATGCACAGCCTTTGGACTCTTCGAGTTCACCCGGATGACTTTCGGATTGTGCAATGTGGCGCAAACCTTTCAAAGGTTCATTCATTCGGTCCTGCAAAACCTCGATTTCTGTTTTGTATATTTGGATGATGTTTTGGTCGCTTCTTCCACTGAGTCTGAGCACTTAGCCCATGTCAAGTGCATTTTTCAACGTCTCCTTGAGGCCGGTCCTAAACGTTGAGAAATGCAAATTCCTTCAAACACAAGAGGTTGACACTCTACCAACGGAAATATGGTAACTTACATAATATGAAGTGTATTTTTAGGTTGAACTCAATCCCTGGAATACAGACTACCTATCAGAAAAAAGTTTTAATTACAAAACAGTCAACCCGGAATCAAAATTTCTACATTCATAAGTCCCCGCGCAAAATACTGTCATCACATCCTTGACAACATGTTCCGAAAATATATTGAGGTCGCCTATGAAGAACAAATCTCAGTTTGAATAATGAAGCATTAAACCATTTCCATCTTAATTTTAAACAGACAAAACTAACCTGAAAAGTAAAAGCCTTCAAAGTTCTCGGGACCCAAATTTTCAATAATGGGAGGCACGCAAAAAACTACCACCGCAGAAACGGGCGAAAGATTACCAACTAGTGCGAGTTGATTGATTTTGCGGATTTCCTCGCCTCTATGCAAGCAAAAAGATATCATTTTTGAACCCAATTTCTGCGAGTGATGAAATCTAGACATTATTCTTTACATTTGTGATCGAACAACAACTGCAAGAGTGAGCGGCCACTCTCATCACCCATATTGCCTATCTGAAATGCCCCCTAAAGAAGAGGTTCAAGACGACTGGGAGTGATCTATTATAAATTACCCGCTCCAACATTTAACCCACAGTGTCTAGAAGGCATATGGGTCTATAGGAGGACGGTTCTCCTGGAGGTTTGCCAGCCTTAGGCAGCAGCGCCAGCTTCTGCCACTTCCATGATGCAGAAAAGATACCCTCGGACATGCACGTTTCGAACACCTCCGCGACGATATCCGCTACCCCACAGAAATAAAGAAATGAATTACATCCATCCATAGAAACAGCCAAGAGAAACGGATACAACAGGAAGTTCATCGAAAAACCTGATTAAAAAGAAATTACGCCAGACCTCAAGACAGCTAATTTCAACACTCTTCCAGCAGGTGAAGGCAGAACCTAGGCAATGGATAACACTAACTTACTCGGGTCGAACGCAGAACATCAAAAGGCATCTACATAAACGTGGATTCCGAGTCACCTCAACCAGCAGACGATACCTACTTAGGACTCGGGTACAATCAGTCAAGGACAAAAAACGACTGTACAGAAAAAAGTGACATTTATAAGATCTCCTGCTCAGACTGCGACAGGATTTACGTAGGGCAAGCAAAACGGCTAGTCCACACCAGGGTGTTAGAACAGTTAAAGGAGGGCGAATCCGCTAAAAATAGGAATAACCCACACATAAGATAGAGCAGGGACACCATATGTCGTTGGACAACGTCAATATCTTGAAGGAGGTGAACGCCGTTAGGAGACTAGATTCCTACGAGAGTCCTCCACATCTCGAAAATTCCCCCCGAAAAAAAGGCTAAACATGGACAGGGGCAACAATTTTTCCACCTTGGTGGAACTTTTGGGAAGGACTTGGAGAGGAATAGAAGCCTAATTAAGGTATTATAGTCACAAGAACAGCTTTAAAAACCCAAATTTTCAGAAGATAAAACACTGAAAAAGGGGACAGTTGGTCCCCGAAATACGTGTTTGTTTAAATTAGATACTTTTAGCCAATCAAACGGAAAAATATCTTCTAAGACGATCTTTCATTTGTCATGGATGTTTGTATTCGTCTTCGTGTTGCTCTGCAGCTATAGGCTTATCACCTGCACCACATTATGTGTCATGAGCAGGAAACTGAAACACAATCTCATTGAAAATCAAATAGCAGAAAATAACAGTTCGAAAAAGAGACCGTATGGATTCCCTACACTGGATAGCCTTCTTGCCCATTCTCTTTGTTTCCATTGTGGACATCTAGCGTTCAGCACTATATACGCTGTTTTATGAGATAGCGGGTTCATATCCCTCCCAAATAAAGGTGTTCTCGAGTAACTCGCCAAAAGAGTGAATGATCGACCCGTGGACCTTCGTTTCCGGCTCAACTTAACGAGGACTGAGTTTTTCATGTACTACCAACAACACTCAGCCGGCCATAACTAAGTATCAAGGATTGGTACTCCGAGGCAATGATCAGAAAAACCTTCCTTTCTCTCGGGATAGAGTAGTGCCCTGTGATTGGAGTGAATTGCAATGGAATGGTCTAAGTCGTCCCATTGTTCTCCATGACTCCGAGCACAGAACGCCTACCTACCAGGGTAAATGGTGAATCCTATCTGGATTGGTCGATACTAGTCCAGAATGAAACGATAGCTAGAGAAAAAGTATTTATTGCTCCAGGTGCACTTACGTGGAGTTATCTTCAAAATGGCATTTCGAGAGACTAATTGTTATCTCTATCCATCGGACTAAAATTAAAGTCCAGTGCCAGAATATGCCATTTGATTTGTCGTACCCCACGGTGGGCGCCAATTTTTAAAAGTCTGGTACGCTGATGGGTTGGCTTTTGTTAACCATTCATTGTTCATGTTTGGACCGTGAGAACTTTTTCCAGTCCGCATCCTAATCGCGGAAGACTACAGGTACCAAGGTCCAACGCTCTGTTGCCTAGTAGACTTTTCTAGGTTTACCAAGGATATCTGATGAGATTGACAGTGGTGATTCGAGAGCTGACTCTCCATCCTTCGGTGGGGTGGAGCTGAAGACCTAAGCACAACTAATTTCTAATACTTAAAATTCCTTCTATATTCAACCCCCTCTCTTTCCTTGTTTCAAGTTCGCTTTTTGAAGGGTATGTTTTGTCACTAACTTCTGATCAGAGAATTCTCCATATAGCATCATTGTTTGCAATCGGTTATCTCTGTCTGCGATTGACAATATGATTTGGTCAGTTTTGTGAGCCACGCAATTCGGAAATCTGCTCTCCAGCTTTTTGTCACATCCACCACCCCTCTCTGTCCGTCAACCACATTCTCAAGTCATTACTGCAAAAGACCAACATGATAGCCCAACAGATAGTGTGGGTCAACACCCCTAATAGAATAGAAACCTTAACTATTTAGGGACGAAATACTGTATCAATGTGAATAAGGCTTGTCAAGGTGGTCTTAGAGTAGAAATATTCCCTATTCCCCTATTTCCCTACAGTTAGAGATTTTTTTAAGGTCGCCAAAGGAGGAGTTTATTTCGACTCCTTTATCTGGCTCCATTCTTAGCTGGGTAATCACAAAGTAAGTGCATGAAGGTCTCACTCTCCTTACCGCAACTTCAGAAGTGCGTGTTATAGAGTATACCGAACCTAGAAACATGCTTCCTATTAACCAGTGCCTAATCTTCCTCGATTTAGTACGTACAGTGAGCGCAATTCACTTGGAGTCAACAACTGACAAGTAGTGTGAAAAGATTCCGTTCCTCAACATAGCCAGTAGAACACAGACTCCCTGAGCGTCACATTCGCGAGAAGGCGCTAAGGTCGCCCTCACTAAATGAAAGCCAACATGCTTACCAAAGTCCTGCGAGCCTGCTCTTCACTCCTTGATTTCAAAGATAGAGGATGCAACTGTGAAGGGTAAGTACGCGGTGGGGGTGTTCATGGACATTGAAGGGGCTTCTGCCAGTGCGCTCTTTCAAAAGCTCTGTGATGCTCCCAGAGGGCATGGTGTTGACGAAACTCTAATAAAGTGTATATGCGCTATGCTAACGCAGAGACTGTTGTGTGCTGAGGTGGGTGTTGATCGCTACCAAATAACGGAAGCGACGAAAGCCTGCCCTCAAGGAGGTGTGCTATCGCCACTTCTGTGGAGTATGCTGATCAACTCACTACTAAACAATACACGTTCAAGCTTATGCTGATGAAGTGACTGTACTGGTTGTTGGTCGAGATCTCGGAAAATGAACGGTCTTTACCTTCCAGAGATGAGGTTACAACCCTTCAGCTCTCCGAAGAAGTGAAATATCTGGGGGTTATTCTAGACAAAAAGCTTCATTGGAACAAACATGTGGAGATAAAGATGAAACGGACTCTCACAACTTATGGGCTGTGTAGGCGGACCTTTACCTCGACATGGGGACTTAGGGTTCAGGTAATAATGATAAATGTTGCTATCATTAGGCAGATATTCGCTTATGCATCCGTAGTGTGGTGGGTTAAGGTGAAAAAAAGAGTTTTGGCTGTAAACTAGCCATACTGCAAAGAACTGTGTGTCTGGGTATCACCATGAGCACCACATCCGGCGCAGCTCTAAATGCATTACTCAATTTGCAGCTCTTGGATTTGTTTGTTCAGAGCAATGCAATGAGAGCGTCTCATAAACTAATTCGGTTAGATCTATGGGAAAACAAAGGACATGGGGGCACAGAGCATTGGGAGAACTAAGTCTAATTTTCGCAATGCCATCCCATGCCATACATCTGTTTGGTAGAAGATATGATGTTATCTTGAAAAGGAGGTGCCTATCGTCGGCGCGTGATGTGTCTGTCCAAGAGCAGTAGGGTAGCCTCCAGTGCCAATTCGTACCGCAACCTGCAGCCTGGAGTGCCAATTCGTACCGCAACCTGCAAAGAATCTGCACCTTTCCATTGTCCTGGTCCGGAGTCGTCCTTGGCATTATTATTCCTTTTCCTCGAATTCCTAGTTCCTCTCTACTCATCTTGAATCCTCATTCCCCCCTGAGAGATGGAGGAATGGCCTATTCCTAGACGCGTCATTAGTCTTGTTTCTCTAGGTAGAGTAGGTTTTGAATCTGGTCATCCTCAATATTTCGATCTTTTTCCAAGGAAAAACCATTTTCCGTGTTGACAATTGTTATTTTGCAGGAACTTTCTTGTTTATCGTGAGAGCGAAGCATTATTGGCTGGGTTATGACAGCAGGTCGCGTCCGACTATACTTCCTCGCTTCAGTGATTTTTCTCCAGGCAGTCCTATTTCCAAACAAAGAAAAGCTAATTTTCCGAGTTTATTGATGGTTTCTTGTAGATTAAGAGATTTCTTTCTTCCATTCTCAGGAGGAAGAAATTGATTGAGATTACTCGCAAGACGGACATAGATAGCGTAAGTCTGCATCTTATCACCCCGGTTTTTTCCCCTCCGTTCAGCTTCTGGAATCACAAAAACGACATATTGTAAGCTAACAGTCTCATAGATAGGCCCACTTTTTCAGATACTTCACAAGTTTCTCCGTCCAGTGAGACTATTTGGGCTAGAACTGGCTTTCGATCGATGACAGAAGGAGTTGGTGAAGTTGCATTTTCCGCGGAATCTATGGCTTCTTCAGGGAAAACTGATCCGAGGCTCTTCACTTTAATTGAGCAGGTGCAACTTGTGATGATAGGATGATGAATTATTTTTGTTTGGGAATTGAAGGACGCGTAATTCAGTTGATAGTAGTCCGGAACAATTAAGGAGCAACTTACTCCCACGTTTTTTGGTCTACGGACTCCTCAGTTTTGGGCTAATTCTCAATCTATAGAAAGAAACGACTTGTAATCTACCCCTTGATAGCGGACTTAGGACTGCCTCAATCTCCACACAAAAGTTAAATTCTGTTTCCGCCAACTTACCGGGGCCAGGGCTTACTAGGCTGATTTTCATGTAATATAATTCGCGCCCATGGGGGGATGAATCAGAAGAATGAGTGCCAGGATATACTGATGGCTCAAAGACAGAAAACGATTCTCGAGCAGGAGTCTACCTCTCGAGAAGTGGGCTTTTCCTTTGGGACAATACACAACGATCTTCAATGCTGAAGTGTATGCGATCCTAAGGGCGGCAATCTGGATTATTGACGAGCGGTTGAAGGGCAAGCGCATTGCAATCTGTAGCGATAGTCAAGCTGCATTGAGGGCGTTGAGTAGTACTTTTATCATTTCAAAAATCTTTCAGGAATGTAGAAACCGATTGAATTCTGTTTCTAGATTCAATACGGTGGATTTACTCTGGGTACCTGGTGATTATGGTGTAGAGGGAAATGAAATCTCGGATGCCTTAGCAAGAGACTTCAACTTTCCCTATGCGCGGACCGGAACCAGCAATTGGGGTAGCATTGGCTGATGCTGCTATCAAAAACTGGGAACAAGCTTCCCATAATGGCAGATGGTGAAAACCTAATGCTGCTAGATAGATCAAACTTTTCCTGTCACAACCAAACAAGCATACTGCAAAGTTTATCCTGTCGAAAAGCAGGAAGGCTTACAGAAGTATTGTGGGCATTCAAACAGGACACAATTGACTAGCTGGACATATGTTCAGAATAGGAGTTATCCAAGATGATACGTGTTCAGCTTGTAATGAGGAAGCGGAATCCATAGAACATGTTCTATGTGAGTGCCCCGCCTACGGACGCATCAGACACCAGATATTCCGCTAGACAGGGGGAATCGAGTACAATGGACCACTAAGATCTGTGTGCTCAGAGGCTTTTCCTCTCCCCCACCTCAAGTACAGGTATGTGTGGGCCCAGTAATGCTGGTGATTCAGTACTGTCAAACAAAATTGATGGAGGAACTAGAGCTGATGGGGTACTGAAGAATGGCACTTACAGTTGATTAAAGCCCATCATACTTTTTTATTATTTATATATTGAAGTGGAGACAAAACTGATAGCTAAGAACTGGTATACACTTTACTAGACAAAGCTGCTAGGCCTTAGAATTGGGGCTAATAATAAACGGCAACAGAAGAAAAAATTTGGTTTTTGATCATTTCAAGATTGAAGAAACTAAGATTTGAAAAGGAATATTCCATGAGTCTCTACGTATTTGGTTTGCTATTAGAAAACTTACACGAACTTAAGCTAAAAAAATTAAGAGTTGAAGAAATAAATCTGAAAAAAGCCAAACGACTCAACGTGACCTCCTAAAAATCCATCCAAATTCAGATTCTCAGCAAGTATTACTGATAATCTCTTCTAGCTACTGTTTTCCATCAAGAAAGTCATTCATTCAATAAACCTGAAATCTACGCTGCCTATCTTTGTTGGAAATAAACAACTGACCAAATGACCGATCAACCGACCGCCAACTGACCAAGAACTATAGTATCTTTTCGTCCGACAATCTCTATCAGGGGCACTCGAAGAATTCGGTAAACAGATACACAATTTTATTATGATCATTGAAAATCTGGTTTTCTGGTAGACTCAGAGGAGCACATACAATCTGTCGATGTCCGACTAAGACAATATAATGAAGGCGACAACGACTATGAAGCAATATCTGTCCGTTTGTCTGTCCACATTGCTTTTAATGCAACCGGCAGGAGATAACTTTGACCGAGGGCGGTAAGTTGAGGGTGGGTTTATGTTGAATTGAAAGTTATGGTATTGGAACGCTATTTTCAAAAAGTAGAAAACTGAGGGGGTTCAAAACTCTCCGAAAGTATTCATCTCTGAGGTTCATAGTACTGGAACATCAGGATAGGTTTTTCAGCGTTAAACTGTTGCAGGTTCGAATGGAGATTGACTTTCAGATCGACTAACCATACACTAACCATTACCAAAATGATTTCTGAACTCAGAAGAACAATTTTTCTCTCATCGACACGACTCCGTTCAAACATATTCAAATCACCTTAATGACAGGCCATAATTTGTCCCACATACACCTCCCGCTCTCTATCGCACTTGCACTATAGCCTATCGAGGCACCTGTATGTGCGGGAAGATATCTTTACTGCCGCTAACATGCGTTCGAAATGGCTACTGTCTGTGATGCTGCCGCATGGCCATTACCATCATCAAACCACCGGTAGCTACTATACAATCCGGTATCGGATGCCTGTGACACATTCCAGTTTTACCGGATAATCAGTTTTCTTATTCTGCTACGTCTTCGTTTCTGACAATGTAAATGTCTTCAGCAGAAAGTGGTGGCTACTGCGTTCAGGTGATCTTGCTGAGTTTGCATGAATCGCCTAGATCTTGGCGGGATGACTACAGGGTCCTGAGCGCAGTCTGATGCACCTACAACTACTTAAGGTGGGGTATGTACCTTAATTAACATTGTAGCGATTTCATTAGGCTACATCGTTCCAATATTTCGAATTACACTGAAGATCAGTGGTCTTGGCGGTGTTAATGATCACCGAGGAGACATTGTTGAGTGCCGTGCGATAGTTCATTAATGTAAAACCGTCATATTAACTTGCTGCATGTGGCCCTAATCCAGGCGCTTAATTGATGCTTAAATGATCATCCGGTCGCAAGCTGGATACATTTGTGGACTACACCACATATTTAGGTAGAGAAGACCGAGAGACTGAGCCATGATCATCCAAAGTCATGAAGTCATGATCATCGTTAAATCCATCAAAGAGCCAAGGTAGTGTCGTGGCTTTTGATAGAGTCAGTCATAACCAGAATGGTGGAAATAAAAAAAAGGATCACTTAATGCGATAAAAACAGGGGACCATTTAGGTTGAAATCCTTAAGTCCTTCAGTTACTAATCGAAGACATTGTATTTCGTATGGTGTCCGTTTGAAGTGCATACAGAATTACTGATTAAGTTGAGGCACGTCTTGGTTACATTATCGAACTTAGCACTGATGTTAGGAAAAGTCGTCTCGTTAGATTTAAGATTTCGAATGATAGGTTCTATATGGTGGCTAATATCTTCCAAATATAGCATAGCACGTACACCATATCTACGCGCTATTGTCCCCGATTCCACGAAAAGTACTTTGTCTCTAACCAGGTCTTCCGTAGAAACCAATATTTCTCCCCTAGAGTTCTGGATCACCATAGAAACACCTGGCATAATCAGCAATGCATTCGTCGTCCTTATTTTAAGTGTGATCTATGCACTGTCATTTCGGCTCTCTTATCAATTCGTCTACCTGTAATTTGCCCATACATCGATTTAAGTCATCGCTTGATATTTTCTCAGGCAGAGTATACCTATAACGCCGCAGAGCAAAGTGCTAATGATGACTTGGAATTTTGGAGTAACAGTGGTGCTCACTTTCCATATGCTGTTCCCATGTCACTGCACGGAAAGAACATTGCCGCGAAAAAAACTCGATTTGATGTTGGTGTTGTGATATTGGCATTTCCGAATTTTAGATAAAACAAACGAAGGCGGATATGGCGTTGTTGGTGCCTCGAGTGACAACAACCTATCAAGATAAACAAATCGATCGACATTCTAGGTGTTTTGTCCGTTGACCAGATAGGGAGAATGCAATGAGCCTTTAGACTGACAACCTTGGTTTTGTTAGCCTTTATCTTCAGTCTAATTCTACTTGCCTCTCTTTCGAAAGTCAGAGTCATTTAACTCGGTGAGAGAGCAGACTGATGTCAATGATAATTAGTTAGTGCCCAGCTCTATATCAATTAAACATTGGTGACTCGAAAACTGATAACCTACTTCAGCTTCACATCGAACTTTATGACATGAGAGGCACTCTTTCTCCACTGTTATGCGCCTACTCGTTGGCCATCGCGGAGTAGTGGATTCCATTTCCTAACATACCCAACAATGGAAACATAATGGGTTAGGCTTATTGAGTAATACAACAGCATACTCGCTGTAATTGGTTTGAAAAGTGCATAATAGGAAGTGGTCAGGAGGTTTGGTTCTTAAGGGTCGTAAATAAAGCTTTGGATGGCCATGACTTACCCTCTTAGTTGTAAGTATAAGAAATGTATGAGACAAATACAAGCCAGATATTGCATGTGCATGTGCAGTGTGACCACAGATGACCAACATCAGAGGACATTAGGGTATTTCAGTGTAGGCTTGCGAAGCTCAAAAGCGGGAATTCCTTCTTCAAAAAGGTGCCTCAACCCTGGTCGGCCTGTCGAATTCGGTGGAGATTTTCTGGAGGTACTTTTGAAAGAAGGTGCCCAAAAATTAACTCAGGAGTGTAGATGAGTATCAATGAGATGACAAGTTTTTGATTTCTCATCTAAATGCGACAAGTGTAAAGACTCAGAGCTTGGGTCTCCTAAAACTGAGGCAACAAAAAGGAGAAGAAGAAAAAGTCAGTTGCTGCTCTGGAACAAGTGTTTTATTAAGGACCACCCAACCATAACTGCCGATCTTTATAGAGAATCGTCGCAGGAGATGAGAATTGGGATCTTTGCGTCACTTTGAAGTACAACAAAAAGAGGGAGTCCGCATAATACGCCGAAGCCACACATTATACCACATTTGCCTCCAAAAAACACGTGGCTAGCACTTTTTGAGTACAAAGGAGATGTTGTATTGGAGGGTTCTCCCGAAAACAAAACTTTAGAAAATTGCTTTACAAGGCTCAATTTGAATGCCTAAATAGGGCCGTAAAAAAGAACCGGATCATACAACTTAAGTAACTTTTCTCCGCGATAACCTCGTAACGTATATAGTGACACTCGTTAAAGAAGCGGAACAGGTTCATAATTGCACTAAATAACTGTCATTTACGCCACGCCCTCTCAAATCAACGGAGTGGAGTAATATTGCACATGGAACAGAATCTCGAAAATTGAATACCGACTTCGATTCAAAATCTGGGGAAATGGTATCATTGAACTACTAAAAACGTGATAATAAATAGTCAATAATGATGGAGTGTAAAAGTAGCAACATTCTTTAAGCTACCATACGAAATTATTTCGAAATAAAACCCACTGCATGACTCTCATAAGAAACGCCTCTCTGACATGGTGGGACAGCCAGCGGCAGCTCGCCATTACACTATCTAAGAAATGAATCTAAAGAGGCTTCTTATCCTTCACCCGTGCTTTTGAGCAACCATCCGACGTTAGGATTTCAGAGGCTCTATTTTAGTTTCCATTTCCTCATCAAGAAATTTGTAAAAAGTATGCTCCGCATTTTAAAGGACAGCTTGCACTTAGTACTCAAAATGCCGTCAAACTGAAGGGGAAGGATATCAACCGGGAAAAAAAACAACGCGTGGCAAATCTGTAGCGTTGCCTAAACCGCCCAAAACACGGAAAAGTAAATCACATCAAAAGGGAATTTTAGTCACTAAAGAGTAGGACTACAGGTTGAATTCTGCCTGTCAGAAAATATCTAACAGGGAAAGTGGGAGAAAGGGGACTAATAATGCTGATGTAATTAGTGCCTAGCAAGGCTCCCAATTGATGACGTTGCAAAAGGCTTGAAAAGAAGGCATAGGCCCGTAAAAAGCAAGGTGTGGACGTGCTTGAAGTGATCCGTACCAGAGCTTACTTCCATGATTGCTGGAGGTTAGGACCGGTATTTAGAAAGATAATCACATCACCGCGAGAGTTTGCAATGAGCCTGGCTCTAGCTTGAGGAATTCCGACACGAAATCGTTCCTGCTTTGAAAGTTTTCTCCAAAAATGGCCAAGGAGATTTTAATATTCCGCAGACGTGTCTGTCAAAGAAACGATTGAGCCCAGAACTAAGCCAAAATTTGATAAAAAAGGGAGTGTAAGTGGTCTCCTGTATTTCGAACTCACTGTTGAGGCAACCTTAGCGTGGTTCCCGCAAAAAAATTTCCGCGATAAGTTTCGGTGACCGCCGTTACAATAATAAGTAAATACAAAGCTAGACAGAACGGAGTATGTCGTATGTTAAATTCTGGAATCTTGAACAAAGGCAGAGGACATCAATTGAATGGTCGGCAACAGAAATTAGCCATTAATCTCGCATGCTTAAGCATGGAGTTCAAGAATGTCAAAATGGAGACATGCATAAATATGGAGGTTCTCAACTTCGTGCTGGAATTGGTCCAAAAGAGTCTGGTAGAATTCCCCGGGTAAATTGAAATCCAACTCCAGGAAAATGTAGAGCATTATTTTCTTTAGTAGGCTTTTCCGTAAAATATTTGCAGGGCGAAAATGTAATATGCATTTGCTGAACTGCTTTAAGGGGGCTAGCACTGGTGGAGAAACTATGGGCTTAATGTTCCATGTTAGAAACTTCTCCGAACCCTTCAACGGAAGAAGTAGGGGAAATTAGACCTAGAGTCACAGAACTGGCTCAAAAAAATAAAACGTAAGTTAGTAGCGATTGGCGGAAAATTTGATGGAAACCTAGTGAGTCCTTCATATCTTCTTGGTACAAGAGGCATGGATTCCCTTCAGCAAAATCGGTGGTACTGTATTAGTAAAGGGAGTAAGGATCTTCTAAGAGGAAGGAACCTCAAAACCGAGAGGCTGTCTCCTGATGTCAAATTTGTTAAAAGCTACCATGCTGTGGCAATTCTGTACCTTCTGACCTAGCTGCGTTGATCTTACAATGATGATCTTAGACTAATGATACGTAGGGAAATACCATGATGCCATGCCATGAATGAGTAATTCTACATGATTTTCTGACTTATTGAAGCGTATTGGGAACCACCTCCACCCATATATTGGGCAAGTAGAATACAATCTTAAAAGACAAAAGCTATTTGAGTTCATCATTTTAGCTGGTATCATGAGCCCCAAGAGGGTGTTATCGCAACATCCACCGTCCTGGGATGAAATAAAGTAATTGGCCCCACAATTGACACTTCAAAGATGTTAGATCGGACTAGATACAAGCGAGTAATAGACAAAGTCTCACTCCTAGACCACCGTTACTTGGAATTAAAATTGGCGCAGGCTATGTCTGATAGAAGGCAGAATGCAGGGAAGACCAATCGGATGAAGTTCAAGGAACCTTTTGACAGTAAGGTGCAGACGATGAAGGACTCCTTTGATAATAGAATTTTAAATGAAAACTGTGAATTGGACACTTTCCGAGTCGTAGGACGAGGTAAATGCGGTAAAATAATTTTCTGGTGGAACTAAGGACTCCAAAAAATCAGGAAATCAAACAAAACCAACTTCTGCAAAAAAAAAAGAAAGCCAAGATTGTTTAAACCACAGGAACTCTTAGCGTGAGTATAGGAAATTTGTAAGCAGTTCGAAAGGAGATTTTTTTAGAAATGGAAGGTCGAAGAAAGACTTCAGGTCGATACAAACCCTTTAAATGGAATGAATCGACCAAACTGGAATCTCATAGAAAAGCGGCTAATATTTTCATAAATTTCAGAGTTGTGAGAATGCAGACCCTCCTCAAAGTACATAATCCGAGGTAATAAACGAAGAGGTGGTCAAAGGGTAGTATAGGTCCCGGGGCGAAACGTGGATTGGTACCCACGATGGAGCATAAAACCTGGGAAATGCCTGCTGAACCAACACCAACAGCTTTACTACCAAACCATATCTCCACCTCCACGTGGTGACCGCTGGGAGCTCTTTCTTGACGAAAAGCTGCAGACGGAGAAGGATGAAGGCGAGTCTCCCGCGACTAAAACTCTCCCTAAAACGGGACAAATTGTACCAACTGGTCCTCCAGGTTGGGGGTTGGGTAGGGCTGACAACCCTACACGGAAAACAACCTGTTACGAAGCCACAACAGGAGCCTCGGATAGGACGGATTTTAAAACGACGGACCCGGCAACGACAAAGGAACAACGATTTGCGCATTTTCTCATGGAACGTGCGCTCCCTGTACAGAGATGAAGCTGATAAGCAGCTAGCCGATACCCTGTCCCAATATAGGGCTGATGTAACAGCGTTGCAAGAGATGCGATGGACAGGGACCGGTTTCCTGGAGAAGAGCCACTACACCATATATTATAGCGGCCATCCAGTAAACCATGTGCTCGGAGTAGGTTTCTTAGTCAGCCAAAAAATGAAACCTGCTGTTATCGGCTTTGAAAGTATAAGCGAACGGCTATGCACTCTGCGCTTGCGAGGCAAGTTTAGAAATATAAGCCTCATAAACGTTCACGCCCCTACAGAGGAGACTGCAGAGTCGGAGAAGGATACCTTCTACGAGGCAGTGGAAAGAACCCTCGAAGCCTGTCCCAGATATGATATCAAAATCATACTTGGGGATTTTAACAGCCAAGTAGGGAAGGAGCCCGTATTCAGGCGATACGTTGGCTCCCATAGCTTACACGAAAAAACAAATGATAACGGACTGCGGACTATTCAATTAGCAGGGTCACACGAAATGGTTGTTGGAAGTACCTGGTTTGCGCGGAAAGCGGTCCACAAACATACGTGGGCCTCTCCAGACGGGACCACTTTCAACCAAATTGACCACGTGTTGATCGAACGCCGCCACCTCTCAGCCTTGATGAATGTCAGAACATATAGGGGGGCCAATATAGACTCGGATCACTATCTCGTTGGCATGGTGCTCCGAGCTCGAATAACAATACCACCTAGAATCCCCTCTGACAATCAGGTGAGAGTGAACACTGAAGCACAACACAACCCTCCGCGACACCTATAAGAGGGAAATGGATGCCGCAATAACCGCAGTCAATAGAGGACCTGGAGATGAAGCATCAACTAATGATCTTCACAACCACCTGAAGAACGTTATCATGGATACGGCCACAAATATACTTGGCCCCAGCCGCAAAAGGAGTCGGAACGGCTGGTTTGACGATGAATGTAAGCTAGCAACGGAACGGAAGAATGCCGCATACCGAGTAATGTTGCATTCTCAAAGAACGCGGGCACGCGCAGAGACTTATCACGAACTCCGTCGAGCGGAGAAGCGACTTCACAGACGGAAAAAGGAAGCCTGGGAGAACCAACAAGTCTGTGAACTAGAAAAGTACAGGGAGCAACCGCACCAGGCGCGGAAGTTTTACCAACAAGTCAGCAGGATGAAGCCTTATACACCTCGATGCTCATCCTGCCGAGACAAAGAGGGAAATCTGATTTCCGACAGAATGGGCATATTAGAGCGATGGGTTGAGTACTTTGATGAGCTACTGAACAACCAGAACATCGGCGAGTTGGAGGTCCCGCCAACTGAAGACGACGGACAAATACTGCCACCACCAAGTTTAGGAGAAACAGTCCGTGCAATTCATCGGCTAAAAAATCATAAGTCGCCAGGAGCCGATGGAATTACAGACGAATTGGTTAAATATGGAGGCGACCAGTTACACCAAGTGGTTCAACAACTTGTGCTCAAGGTATGGGACAGCGAATCAATGCCTGACGATTGGCAACGAGGCATAATCTGTCTCATACATAAAAAGGGAGATATCACACAGTGCAGCAATTATAGAGGTATCACGTTGCTGAGTACCATCTATAAGATATTCTCCACTATCTTGCTAGGCCGGATAGCCCCATACGCCCGCAACATCATTGGCCCATACCAAAGAGGCTTCACTCCAGGCAAATCAGCAACAGATCAGATTTTCTCTCTGCGGGAGGCGATGGAAAAACTGTTGGAATATGGACAACAGTTGCACCATCTGTTCATCGACTTTAAAGCCGCCTATGATAGCATAGCCAGGGTAAAACTGTACACGGCCATGAGAGAATTCGGTATCCCGACGAAATTAATAAGACTGACTATTCTGACCCTGACCAATGTGCGAGGCCAGATAAAAGCAGCAGGATCACTCTCAAGACCATTCAACATCAACAACGGTCTACGACAAGGGGATGCGCTATCATGCGTCCTCTTTAACCTGGCCCTCGAGAAGGTGATCCGTGATTCTGAGGTGAATGCAAGAGGTACGATCCTCTTCAAGTCCACCCAACTACTGGCCTATGCTGACGATATCGACATCATGGGAAGAACCACCCGAGACGTTCAAACTGCCTTCATCCAGATCGAGCAGGCGGCGCGAGATCTAGGGCTGCACATCAATGAAGGCAAGACAAAATACATGGTGGCAACGTCGGCACCGAAGACGAATCAACCAACAACATCAAACCGCACTGGTCAAACACAAGCACGAACAAGAATAAGGATAGGGGAACTTTGAGACCGTTGACAATTTCTCCTATCTAGGGTCGAAAATCACAACCGATAACAACTACGATGATGAAATCCGCGCACGGTTGTTGTCAGCCAACAGAGCCTACTTCAGCTTACAAAGACTGTTCCGCTCGAAACGTCTCACCATAGGGTCAAAGCTCTTAGTGTACAAGACTATGATCTTGCCAGTCCTCATGTATTCCTCGGAAACTTGGGTTCTTAGCAAGAAGAATTGCGAACTCTTGGCCGCGTTCGAGAGAAGAATCCTCCGAAGAATTTTTGGCCCCCTACATGAGGATGGACGATTCCGTAGCCTACACAATGACGAAATCTATGAGCGATACCATGACCGTCCGGTTGTGGATAAAATCCGGCTCAATAGGTTACGGTGGGCGGGTCACTTAATCCGTATGGATGAGGATGATCCCACCCGGAAAGTCTATAAGGGCAATATCTATGGTAGGAAAAGAAGACGAGGCAGACCCTGCCTAAGATGGAGCGATGGCGTGGGCCAGGACGCCAGACAGCTTTTAGGGATATCGAATTGGTGGACCTCGGCGCAAAACCGGGATGTCTGGAGTTCCTTATTAAGGCAGGCCTAGACCGGATACCGGTTGTTGCGCCGTTGATGATGAATAAACGAAGAACGGTGATTGTCAGTGAAATTTGATTTTATGGACAAAAAGTGCCTCAGGCATAAGCTTCTACTAAATCCAAATAAAGCCTCTCTAGTACAAGTTACAAAGAGAAGGTAACTGAATTACCCTTAGCTTGCCAAGGTGGGATGGATAAGTCTTCAACTTTTCCAAGGATCGAAATATCTGGCAGTCTTTCCATGTTAATAGGTGAGTGTCAATCAGAAACTACTTTTCTGAAACCTACAGCTTGTAGTTGTGAGCTGTTTTTGAGATTGTCAAATTCTCTTCTCTCTATCTCTATCTCTCTCTTCTCTTTTCTTCTCCATCCTTTGGATTCGGAAAGAAAAACAGTGAAATCAATAATTTTGTGTGAAAAAAATGTCAAGAAGGAAAAAGTTAAATGTTGGGGAAAAGGCCCGAATTCTCGTTTTGCGTTTTGCGTTCTGCGTTTTGTTAGTAATAGGAAAATAGGGAGAAAAACCAATTGTTCTGGGACGAAAACAAGGAAGTGGGAGGAAGTACTGAATTGCTAAAAGGGGAAAATATGTCAGTTAGTATGAGAACGGTGCAGCGACGATTGAATGAATTAGGACTCGGAGTTCGAAGACTAATGAAGGCTATGCTTGAAAACACGACAGCGAATCAATGCCTGACGATTGGCAACGAGGCATTATCCGTCTCATACATAAAAAGGGAGATATCACACAATGCAGCAATTATAGAGGTATCACGTTGCTGAGTACCATCTATAAGATATTCTCCTCTATCTTACTAGGCCGGATAGCCCCATACGCCCGCAACATCATTGGCCCATACCAAAGAGGCTTCACTCCAGGCAAATCAGCAACAGATCAGATTTTCTCTCTGCGGCAAGCGATGGAAAAACTGTTGGAATATGGACAACAGTTGCACCATCTGTTCATCGACTTTAAAGCCGCCTATGATTGCATAGCCAGGGTAAAACTATACACGGCCATGAGAGAATTCGGTATCCCGACGAAATTAATAAGACTGACTAGGCTGACCCTGACCAATGTGCGAGGCCAGATAAAAGCAGCAGGATCACTCTCAAGACCATGCGACATCAACAACGGTCTACGACAAGGGGATGCGCTATCATGCGTCCTCTTTAACCTGGCCCTCGAGAAAGTGATCCGTGATGCCGAGGTAAATGCAAGAGGTACGATCCTCTTAAAGTCCACCCAACTACTGGCCCATGCTGACGATATCGACATCATGGGAAGAACCACCCGAGATGTACAAACTGCCTTCATCCAGATCGAGCAGGCGGCGCGAGATCTTGGGCTGCACATCAATGAAGGCAAGACAAAATATATGGTGGCAACGTCAGCACCGAAGACGAATCAACCAACAACATCAAACCGCACTGGTCAAACACAAACACGAAGAAGAATATGGATAGGAGAATACAACTTTGAGACCGTTGACAATTTCTCTTATCTAGGGTCGAAAATCACAACCAATAACAACTACGATGATGAAATCCGCGCACGGTTGTTGTCAGCCAACAGAGCCTATTTCAGCTTACAAAAACTGTTCCGCTCGAAACGTCTCACCATAGGGTCAAAGCTCTTGCTGTACAAGACTATGTTCTTGCCAGTCCTCATGTATTCCTCGGAAACTTGGGTTCTTAGCAAGAAAAATTGCGAACTCTTGGCCGCGTTCGAGAGAAGAATCCTCCGAAGAATTTTTGGCCCCCTACATGGGGATGGACGTTTCCGTAGCCTACACAATGACGAAATCTATGAGCGATACCATGACCGTCCGGTTGTGGATAAAATCCGGCTCAATAGGTTACGGTGGGCGGGTCACTTAATCCGTATGGATGAGGATGATCCCACCCGGAAAGTCTATAAGGGCAATATCTATGGTAGAAAAAGAAGACGAGGCAGACCCTGCCTAAGATGGAGCGATGGCGTGGATCAGGACGCCAGACAGCTTTTAGGGATATCGAATTGGTGGACCTCGGCGCAAAACCGGGATGTCTGGAGTTCCTTATTAAGGCAGGCCTAGACCGGATACCGGTTGTTGCGCCGTTGATGATGATGATGATGCTTGAAAATAGGCTGAATTGGGCATTGGAACGACGTGACTGGACTGTGGACTATTGGGGGCGAGTTGTGTTCTCTGATGAGTCGAAATTGAATTTGTTGGGATCTGACAGTTCGTCCCCAGTGCGAAGAAGAAAAGGGGAGATATTTGACCCCCACCGACTCACTAGGTCGCTCATTGTCAAGCGGGACTCCTATTTCGTCTCGAGGATGCACGTCATCCTTTTTTCGTTTGCTTCCATTTTCTTTGTTAAGAGTAGAAGGTAAAGGCTTTTTTGGCTACATCATATAACATCTTGCCCGACCAATTTCTTTGGAAGCTAAACTGCTAGTCTCCCTTGCCATCATCCTTCCGTGGGGAATTACCTTTCTCTTAGGCAAGCTTTGAACATCTCAGTGAACATTCTTAATGATTCGATCTGCACGGGGGGGTTGGGCCATTTCTGACTTTCCCTGAGTTCACATCTTCATCATCTATTATTAGCGGCACATTTGAAGCAGCTATTATAACCATTGGAAATGAGGGGTTGGGGTTTCCGGGAAACAAATTCGTGACAAAACCGAGCGACAATTTAGGGCATGTAATGTAGAGGGTACGTTCGTATGGGTCAAAACTCGCTTCTTTGCGCTGTCTGTCTTCACTTGTTTGTTCATTCGCTGCACCCCCTTCACCCCTCCTACGTATTGTGGCACGTAGTTTTTGGCCGGCTGCTAAGTTTAAGGGAGTAGGGATTCACCATACCTAGAACATGCAGAGGAAAATTAATTTTCTGAGAATATAATCATCATGATATCAAATGAAAGGGCCCAATCTGTATTTTTTGAACTAGCTGGCCTAACTTTCAACATTGGTTAAAATAAGTTAAAGTTGCGGCTCAAAATAAGTCCATTATAAAATGTAATAGGTCTTCCTCTCAGAACTTATCCAAATGAAAAGTTTATTGTTTAGGATAGTAGGGGATCCTAAGTCCACATCCGCTTGATGCTGGATCGGACCAAATGAAGAACAACTTATTCTCACGTTTCTTGGCCCACGGGGCTCTCGGTTGGGGCATAGCACCCAAGCATTTAAAAATAGGGCCTAATGGTTTTGTCCAGGCAGAGGCTACTCATGAGACGCTGCCTCACCTCTGCCCTGGGAGCAGTGTGACCGACAGTGGCAACAGATGGATATGGACTTAGGATCTCTCACTATCCTAAACAATAATTTAGCTTTAGCCTAGCTTAGGCTCAACCTATTGATGGTTTCACTTGGATATAATTCGAACCCTTGTCGTGCTTTTTTATGAAGGACGAAACCGTTAGTCTCTATTTTTAGAAAAGTCTGGACAAAATGTCTCTCTCAGCCCTGTCCGAAATCCCTGAATGAAATTTCCAGATTTTTCACTAACCAGGAAATATGCAGAATATAAGATTGCAGAGTAGATCACTCCACAACTGATAGATGATTCTTAATTAATGTGATTTTTAGCCTCCAGCGCTATATTAATTTTTTTTTCTTGTCCCAGCTCATCTGTGATAATTGAAGTCTCTGTATCTGCATAACGCCATATATCTTCAGCAATGTAAAGCTACAGAATTTTTAATCTCTCTCCCAAATAGCCTTCCCAATAAATCTTATTTCACAATCAATTCAATCCCAATAGATTGCATCCTATCACAACTTCTACGAAATAAATTTGAAACTAGATTTCCGAAAATATCTATCTTGCACCAATTTAATGATAGGTTAGGAATGGAAATAGTCGAAATTTACATAGATAATTGACGCGTTGGTAATCTCAACAGAAAATAATTAAATATTGGATAAAAGGTTATGACTAATAGAAAAACATGGCAAATTTCATAATTTAAGGCGACTAAAATTCTAATTAACTCTAACTCGGACCTCTTCCCGCGCCATCAACGGAGCCCTGGAAACCACTAAAATCGCCAAACTTATTTACTAATCTCACAACTAAAAGCTTCATTCTCAAGCTATCTCCTCTAAAAGGATTATAGCCAATAAAGTCATGTGATCAAAGATCGCCGATGGCCTATAAATTATCAACTTTAATGTTGTCTTACTTTTGTGGCCCATTCCATGCACAAAATACCTACAATAGCTGAGATGCTTGTCTGATTCTTTTCGTTGTCGTCATTTGATAGCACCATTATCATTGTCGTCGTGTCCAGTAGGTGGTCGAGCCTCATCCGTACTTGTATAATAGATATAAAATGGAGAAAATAATCTTTCAGATACATACATTTCCGTGGGAAGATATTGATTTTCCTTCCTGCGATCGAGACAAGTGTGGCGTCTAACGATTTCGTAGTGATCCAGATAATGGTCAGGTTGGAAAATTTGAATAGAAAATGCTTAGATGCCTATGGATTGGAGACGGATATCTAGATAATCGTTAACGATAATGTATGACTTCTATAGGACGATCGATTAACACTTGAGCTACTGGTAACATAATGATCAGTCAGCCCATGTGGAGATGTGGATGCTGGGAGATGGATAGTAGGAGCCAGGAAGATATTACTAGCCGAAGCCCTGTTGGGGGTCACTATCCCAGTATGACTGACTATAAAAGATACATAATATTACGATTCAATGATCTTTTTAAATTTCCGTTTGGACTAACTAATCGCCTAATTAAAGGCAAGGCCGTTAGTTGAGCCAAGTGGAAAATAGAATCGATGGCTTCACCTCAGACTTCATGAATGAATCGAAGTTTTGAATTAAGTTTTTTTAGACCTATTCAAGAATATTCATTAGACGTCAAGACGTTTTTATGATTCAATAATTATTGAGGGAAATTTTAATTGAAATTTCTTGTATATGTCTCCTGTTATTCGTTTTTTTATTTGGTAGACCATTCATAAGGTTTCTTTGAAGGTGCCTACTTAGATGTTATAGTTTTTCAGCTTCTTCGATTAGAAAAACTTTTTATTGAGTCGCATTGTTGTGTTACTTCGTCTGGTAAAACAAGATTACATGGATAAGTAAAAAGATAACCAGCTTTAGCTCTTACCTGTTTGAATTCTTTTTTTTTCGTACAGAAAAGCTCCCCATGGCGTGCTTGGAGTAATTGGCGTTCACATGCCCTGAATTTACTTAATATCCCCTCCTACAACGCATTGCGGCACGTAATTCTTGGGCGACCCATGCGTCAGCCATTCTAGGAGAGTGAGTTTCATTTCATGGCATGGTTCAATGGAGTTGACTTCCTTTTCCAGTGTGTGACCTACCCACTGTCAGTTTTGCCATTCCATCAACAAGATTATGGGTATATTGCCCGTACACCGACCAAATTTGCTCTAGACTAAAACAATCCGGCTGGATTTCTGGTTCAATTCTGTGGTACCTTCGGCAGGGCTTCGTAGATATACAAAGTTTTTAACGCTCTGGCTGTTCTCCTTGTGAATGCAAAAAGGAACCTTGATTTGGTTGTTCGTCAGTTCAACTCTCCTTGCCTCTTCTTCTAAAGAGTTGAGTTCCTTGCCTTGGTGAGCGAGTATTACACGAGATCAGCCTATTCACGGTTTTTTTCAGAGAGATCTCATGGTTCATTGAATCCGACCATGTCATCTAGTTAAGATAGAAGAAGGATGTCATCGATAACGACAAGGAAAGGTATCAGAGACAGAAAGCAACCCTGGTGAACCCTGCTTTGGAGCAAGAGTATATTTGAACCGTTCTGAGCGTTTGAAGTTCAGTGGACTCCGAATCTCCATAGGCAGAATTCAAGTGGTAATACAGGCAACCACTATTAATTATTAAATGAGAGAACCTACAGAAAAGTGAAATTTTTGAAGATGACTTGCTTTCACCATAACAATCAGTAACCAAACGGAAGCAAATATCATAGCGGTTAAAGCTTAGTGTTTCGTACGAGGGTTTAATACCATTAGTAAGTCGATCCTGAATCTAGGCCAAAGAAACTGAACTTTCAGGTTGAAAATTGCAAAGATTCATAGGAAAACGCCTAAGTGTCAAGCATCTACGGGGATCCTAGGGACTAAAAACTCCTACATTTGAACTGAGAAGAATAGCCTATCGCGATCGGAGAGAAATACGGTCTGTTAACTTTGATCCGGGCTGGAGTTTTGGGCCTTTCTTTTTCTCGCATTTTTTGCAGAGTAGAATTTTCTGCCCCATCCTCCGCAGTATACCAGAGGTCTTGTGAGCCTCTCCTGGAAATGAGATTGCATGCCGAGAATTATCTTACCCGGACCTTCATTGGTTTTGTATTTGAAGCTTGAGATTTCCGAAGCGAGACCACCATATGCTTCCGGAATACGGTCCTTAGCGAGTGGAGACTGAAAGGTTTTGCCATAAGAGCTTCCACTCGACTCTACTGGGAGAAATATTTTTTCGTAACTCTCGTCAAGGGTTTTAACCTTTTGTTCCTTTTCTAGAAAAGGAGGTTGATTGTTTTTGGGTATTAGGTTGGAAACGGAGATGCATATGCAGCGTGAAACTCTCTTTGGCTGTCCTCAATGCTTCACTACTAATCAGTTACTTCAATTCAGGCTAAGAGATTCCTCTAGTTTCATGTAGGAGGTAGATGGCATAAGGCTGTGTCTGGCCGCTCCAATGTTCCGCTTTTCCTTGCTTCAGATTTATTATTATTATTCTTCTCGAGGTTTAAGGACGACATCATCACATCACGAATAAGGGAATTGTTTGAAGTGTGATTCTGACAAGTTTATACTCTCAATTCAACCGTTAATACAAAAAATCAGGTGCCACTACAGCGCTGGGTGTTAGCCCTTGTATTACAGCCTCCATCACCTCGACCATCAATAAGATGACTATGATCAGGATGATATTGATAACTACAGAGGGAAGCGCCACAGACAGGTGGATTTGAGGGTGGGCCATTCCTCTGGGTATCATCCGCTATAAGATGGTTGGAGGTTTGTTGTGACCCCACTCAGTCGTCAACTTGGAGTGGACTGGGCCACAGCTCACGTTTTGTGTAAACGCCTATTTTGAAAATGCGCATTCAATCTTCCGCGTACGGCATGCTTTCCTTTTGAGGTTCAATATTGTCATCCGCAGTCGTATGAAAATGTGATGTTAATCAGAAGAGTGCGTCAGATCATCGTCACTACCCCAGAAAACATTGAGAGGAAAATTCTCTCCAGCATCTCTCCAGCCAGTCAAGCATTCTTGGCATTTCGAAGCATTCCATTCATCGATGAGTTAAAAAAATCTTCATATGCATCCTTACAAAATGCCTATCGTCCATGAATTGCTGTCACGCCAGATAACTTGCTTGTGAAAACACGCTCGCGCAATTGGTGTATAACGAACCCCAGACAGCTCCACCGGACGCCCCTGCACCCCGACAAGGTTTTAGTATGGTGTGCCCTTTCAAGAAATGAGGTCATCGGTCCTTATTTTTTTTATAGAAGAAAGCCGAGCCGTTCCTTTCAATTTAGCACGTAATATGCCCATGATTATGATGAGTTTGAATTGGAAGATGTCTAGTTGCAGCAAGATGGGGCCGAAGCCCACACAGTAAGGACTGTCATGGATTTTTTGAGAGCAAGGTTCCCTAGACGCCTTACCACTTTAAGAGGAGATTTGTGCTGGCCAGTTCGCTCTCGGGTTTTTTTCTGTGGGGATGCCTCAAATCAGAAGTTCACAACGACTGCTCTAGGACATTGGAAGCCTACAAGAAAGGTTCATTCGAGGTTCACGTTGTCAAGACAATCCTGAAGATATTTTTGAAGGCAAGACAGAGTAGGATGGTGGAAGTACTACGTCGTGCATCCAAACCAGCGGTACAGGGGAAGACCACCCTTTTTCACCAACCACGTTGTGTGAAATGAGACCTGACATATCAAAGAATTTGTTTTCACGACCAGTTATAACAAGAGAGCCGACTCTTTCAAAGTACCTGACTTTTCGCCTGTCAACTGTCGATCCTACTGCTGCCTTCAAAAGATAGACCGAAGCAACGGTGACTTGATACGCCGGAAGGTGATTTAAAAACCTCACCACCGTATCCACTCCAGACAGTCACTGGATTGATTGACACCAAAATCAAAATAAGTGGTTTGCCTTCGGATTTCATAGAAATTGCTACCATTATTGATGGTGGACGGTAAATTAAGAGAAGCTATACCCAAACCTCAGGATTCAGGATGAGAGCCACCTGTGACAAGTAGGCAGCGTGTTAGCGGAATTCACGCTTTGTCCTTGTTAAATCGGAAATATTAAGAATATCAAATATAAGTCGTCATTGGCAGTATCCTATTCTTCAAAACTAAAGGTTTAGGACATACAGATTTGAAGGCAGACGTCATTGATGGTGATTCTATTGCGCGCAAGCGGAGTAACTGTTAAGGTGGTTGAGGCGTCAGCTTCACGATTCGGACCTTGTGGTCCAGTATCGAGTAATGTAATGCCCATGGAATTTTGTAATTTATTAAAGGAGGTATGATTGGCTAAAGACTACTAAAGACGTGTGTTCTGGCACCATGGTATCTTTCTTTAAAACGTAAAAAAAAGCTAAGAGACTTTAAGCCTTACCACCATCGAGAATCTCCTCCATGTCGATATTCATGACTTGCTGGCACTGGAAGTCTCAAAGTTTCCACTCTTCGGCAATGACTTCAGTGGTGAAACCTCAGAAAGTTGCAAATTGATACATACAAGCTTTGTCACTATGACTCACTGCCACTATTCACTCTTCCACAGGTTCACCTGTTTGAACTCACCATTGGCGGCAAAATGATTTGTACCGGCCTCGGCAACATACATGCAATTTTCAAGATCCCTCGCTGATGAGCCTATTATAGTGACTTTTGAAATATCTGAGTGATAAAAACGGTTCTCTTGACTGCAACACTGATAGACATGATTTGAAAGAACGGCCAGTTTTACTGACCTACGAAGGCTATTTCAACCTTAGATTCCTTGAAAGTGACTCCGGCCTTGCGGAATTCTGACTCCTTTAATAAACCCTGTTGTATTGCTCATGATGCATGATCAACTTGGCGTGCAAAACGGTATTAATGGAGGGAGATAAAGTGTCATACCACATCTGTCAAAAAAGCTGACTCAGATTAGGGTACTGCCGACAAAAAAGAGTGTCTTAAAATGATGGAGACATTGTTAAAATTTTCCAGTTTCAGCTACTGATATACTTTTCGAAAAAGTTGCGTATCATCCATCGTTGGCTCAAACAGCTGATGGACCCCTCGACCCTTCGTGGTACACTTACCGGATGGATATTGAAATTTATAGTTCTGGTATGGAAAAAGTCATACCGCGGTTGATTTGGAGTTGCTCCCATCTTGAAAAATTACCAGAAAGGCGTCTTATATGGTATCGTCACGTAATTTACGCTAACGAGAATTCACTTCCAGGATTGATCTGAACATCGAAGTCGATGATAAGCGACCAAAAAACCCAAACAACGGTGGCTTAATGCGCTTGGTGGGAATTTGAAAGCCTTGCGACTGCATCTAACTCAAGTCTTTGAAGGAACAAAGTGGCGCAACCGATCACGACTAACTATGCTTGTGAACAGGATAAAGGCTAAAGAAAAAGAAGGAATGGACACGATCACATTTTCTCCAAAACTATATTTCTTAGTGAAATGAGGAGAGAAAGCCGAGAACAGCGGAGGGACGGATTTCAATTAATCTTATTTTCAAACTGCGCGAACTAATTTGCAGAGCGCATCAGACAAGCTCCGGCAAACTTTATGACTATATGATGAATTTATATATAGTCACTGAAACTGTGCAAGATCACCTTCGAATCTGAAAGAGCTGCCTTCAGAGGTTATCGGTGATTAGTCATTATGCCCATGTGGAAAGAAACGGGGCAAGGCAAGGCAAGGCAAAGTATCTATAAAACTGACACTGATAGGCAGTGATTATGGTCCTATGTGGAGTTGCCAAATCTCCCATTAGGCGCGTCCCTTCGTGCGGATAAGGGAATGCTCGGCGAATGTGTCATGGCCATGCACATGCACGCATCCGGAGATGTGCGTGTATGGGCATGTTTATGCGCAGGCCGGGTAGGTGGGAAGTAAACGCCCACCCGTGGATAAAAATTGGCTATGGGAAGGATACCCAGAAATAAAACCAAACATGGAGGAGCAGAAGAAGAATGAAGTTACGGTGCAGGGCTTCGGAAACCCAGTGCCGGTGGTTTTTGGGAGTGAGCAAGCGGGCTCCCGGCTGTCGATATCCAACGACCGCAGTGCCTCAGTAGTGGGAACCTTGACTACTCTGGCATCTAATGTTACAAGCGTACGGGAGGAGCTTGAACTGGCTCCAGTGATGGATCCGGGAGTCTTCGATGAGGAAGAATCACTGACGCCGATTCACCCGAGCGATGTTTTGGGCAATGATCAGTCTGGAGCTGCCTCTACTGCCCTCGGTAAAAAGATCATGGAGCTGTGTGAGTTTATAAAGGAGCGCAGGAACATTCACCAAAATATAAGGGCCATGATAAGAGGCATCCGTTTCACGTACGGCAAGGCCCAGGATGAACGAGTCGGGAAGTCGCCGATTGGAAAAGTGAACCAGGCAACTCAAGTAACGCCGGTTCAAAACACAAAAGAGGAGAAACTGGGGAAGAGGCTGCGCGAGAAGCTGAATGACTCAACAGGCCAGCAAACTCCGAAAAGAAAAAAGGACTCAACTCCCAAAAAGGCGGAGTTCATGAAAAGTTCGCCTGAAGCTACCAGTGGAAATACTGCAGTAGCTACCTCGAGAAAAGGGATCGAACCTTCAAAGGCGGATGCGGAAGCTTGGAGGAAGGTAGAACCGCGGAAAAGAAATTATCGGAGGAAGATTAGACCGGAGGTGATTTTCATTTTCAAACGAGGCGAAGGGTCATACGCCGACATTCTCAGGAAAGTGAAGGCAGACCTCGAACTCACCAATTTGGCAGACAACGTCAGCCGTATTAGACGGTCGCAGAAGGGAGATCTTATGTTGGAACTTAAGAAATCCAAGGATGTAACCGCGGACAAATTCTTAAGCCAAATCGAGAAGACTTTAGGGCAGGAAGCCGACATAAGAGCTAGCAGGCCGGAGATCACTATAATCTGCAAAGATATAGATGAAATCACGACGAAGGAAGAGGTTCGCGAAGCGTTGGAGAAACAGTTCGATCTTGCTGGACTACAAGAGTCAGTGGTGGAAACGCTAAGGAAAGCCTATGGGGGAACACAAACCGCCATCATCACCCCAGTGGAGAACGCACTCAAACTGTTAGCAGCAGGGAGAGTGAGAATAGGCTGGGTTATGTGTCGCCTTAGGGAACAGGTGGCGTTAAAACGGTGCTTTAGATGCCTTGGCTTTGGTCACATTGCGAAGTCATGCACTAACCCAAATGACAGGTCAAAGCAATGCAGGAGATGCGGAGTGGAAGGCCACATCAGCAAGGACTGCGGAGCTGACCCAAATTGTCTACTGTGCAAAGGAAAGGACGGTGTGGACCATCGGCACATTGCGGGCAGCAGCAGGTGCCCGGAATACAGGAGAGCCCTTAGCACAAATCCCAGATGAGGTTGATACAAATTAACCTCAACCACTGCGAGGTGGCGCAGGATCTACTCGCGCAAACCATCCGCGAGAAAAACATCGATGTGGCCATACTAAGTGAACCATACCGAAACCGCGGTGGTAGCGTTTGGGTCAAAGACCAAACGGGCCAAGCAGCCGTCCAGCTCCAAATAATGGAGCACCCGGAGGAGGGCTTCATCAGAGCGAAGGTGAAGGGCATCCACATCTACAGCTGCTATGCTCCCCCCAGCGCTACACTCGTCGAGTATGAGCGGATGCTTGCTGCTCTTGTTTTGGATGCAAGAGGACGTTGGCCGATCATAATAGGAGGCGATTTCAATGCGTGGGCTCTTGAATGGGGCAGCCGGATAACTAATGTCAGGGGACGTGTTCTCCTCGAAGCATTCGCGGAGCTGGACGTGGTACTGGCGAATGTTGGGTCTTCGTACACTTTCCGAGGAAGGGGCCTGGGGTCTATAGTGGACCTGACATACGTGAGTGCCAGTTTAGCCAGTAGAATCGTTTGGCATGTCGGTGAAGACTATACTCACAGCGACCACCAGGCAATCTGCATAGAGATCAAGGGCGGATCGAGCTCGAAAAAGAGTTTTCGCAGAACGCCGGGTGGTATGCTTGGCTGGACAGTGAAAGCTTTCGAGGGGGACACGTTTTCCGCGGTGCTCAAATCCGACATATCCCTGAATGGTACGGCTGGAGAGAAAGCCACCCAGATCACTCGACGGGTGGCGGAAGTATGCGATGCTACTATGCCCAGAAGGCGATTGCTCCCCAGTAGGCAACCCAACTACTGGTGGAACAACGAAATCGCAAGTTTGCGAGCCGCATGTTTTCGGGCAAGGAGGCTTTGCCAGAGGCTCAGGGGAAAACCCGGTGGCGACGGTCGAGAGGAGGCACGCAAGCAATTGCGTGTCCGCCTAAAGGAAGCCATTCGGAGGAGCAAAAAGAACTGCTTCAAACAGCTGTGCGACCATGCCGACATAAACCCTTGGGACGAGGCTTACAGAGTGGTGATGAAAAGGCTGCGGAAATCACCCCAGGTGACCTGTCCGCGCCTCCTGAAACAGATTGTTACCACTCTGTTCCCTCACCACGAAAATAGGGGAAGGCAAATTTTTGTCCAGCTAAATGACGGCATAATACCGCCTGTAACTGTGGAGGAGCTGCGGGAAATATGTGGTAGGTTCGGTGTTAACAAGGCCCCAGGTTTGGATGGCATCCCCAACCGAGCTTTGAAACTGGCAGTGAAGACTAGGCCCGACCTTTTCGCCGAAACCTTCGAGGCGTGCCTAAAAGAAGGAATATTCCCTGCCCAGTGGAAAAAGCAAAAGTTGGTGTTGCTTCCGAAGCCTGGCAAGCCACCTAGAAACCCAGCGTCGTATCGTCCTATCTGCCTGTTGGATACAATGGGGAAGATGATGGAGAGAGTCATCTACAACGGCTCCTGCACATCGTCGAAGCCAGCAATGGTTTGTCGGAACGCCAGTTTGGTTTCCGACGTGCCCACTGTACGGTGGACGCAATTGGCATGGTGGTAAACCTGGCAAAAGGTGCACTGATTTCTGGCGGCTGCTGTGCCGTGGTGGCGTTGGATGTCAAAAACGCATTCAACTCGGCCAACTGGAATAGAATTAAAGGGGCGTTGGCTGACGTAGGTGTCCCCGGATACTTAGCGAATTTGGTGGAAAACTACCTCTCAGAGAGGACTCTCTGGTACGGGACGAATGAGGGCCCCAAAGAGTACATTGTCACAGCCGGAGTACCACAGGGATCGGTACTTGGTCCCCTGTTGTGGAACATCATGTATAATGGGGTGCTTGCTCTTCCCGTCCCAGAGGGGACTACGATTGTCGGCTTTGCTGATGACTTAGCTGTGGTTGTTGCGGCAAAACACCCAGAAGATGTGGAAGTTTACGCAACAGAAACAGTGAGAGCGGTAAAGTCCTGGCTAGAAAAGGACGGGCTGACCTTGGCGGACGCGAAAACGGAAGGGGTCTTAATAACGAAACGCAGGAAAAATAACACTGTAAAAGTGGAGGCCGGTGGACATTCGATCGTATCAAAGCCGACTATCAAATACCTGGGAGTAATAATTGACACCAAATTGAGTTTTATGGAACACCTAGAGTATGCATGCCAAAAGGCAGCTAGTGCCACCACGGCACTTGCAAAAATGTTGCCAAATATTGGTGGGCCGAAACATTGCCGGAGGTTGGTGCTAGCCGGAGTGGTGCGCTCCATCCTGCTCTACTCGTCGCCTGTGTGGGCAGAAGCGCTTGCAAACTCTCAGAGACGGAAGCAGGTGAACTCGGTTTACCGGCGGATGGCTTTGAGCGTTTGCAGTGCTTTTAGAACCACATCAGATGAGGCAGTATTGGTGGTGGCAGGCATGATCCCGGTTGACATTCTGGCCAAAGAAATGAGTGTCCTGTACAATGCAAGACATATGGAGGGGCATGCACAGCGTAGAAATGCGGCAAGGTCAGAGTCGCTTGATCTCTGGCAACGCAGATGGGACGAGTCTGCGAAAGGTCAGTGGACGCACAGGCTCATTCCCAACATTAGGGTGTGGCTTGAGCGAAAACATGGGGAGACCAACTACCACATTACCCAGTTCCTCACGGGACACGGTGGTTACTACAGGCAGTATCTGCACCGCTTTGGGTTGGATGATTTTCCGAACTGTCCCAGATGCGATGGCATACCGGAGGATCCAGAGCATGTGATGTCTCACTGCCCACGATTTGCGACAGAGAGAAGGAGCTTAAACCAGGTGCTGGGCAGGAGCGGGACCCCGGAGAGCTTGGTTAATGAGATGCTGGAGTCCGAGGAGAAGTGGCTTGCGGTTGGCTCCGCAATCATCCAAATGCAGGAGGAGTTGCTGAAGGAACAAAGAAGGAGGAAAGCTGCAAATAGGAGAAGGATGAGTGCCTAAGAGCAAACCTACCCCGCGAAGTAATACCTCAATGGTGGTCCCGCGGGGCTGGGGCTGGAGAGACCGGGGGTGGTTTTTAGTGGGTGTGAATCCCACACGCGCCCGCTGTAGTTTCGCCGTTCGGGCGGCGGAGCTGCGGCGGACGTGTCTTTCTAAAAAAGGCAGTGATTTTGGTTCTATTAACCTAAAACAGGATCACAAATGAAAAAGTATTATATATCGCGAGCTGCTTCAGATACAAGACCTTAAAAGCTTCCAACCAAGCGCTCTTGGGTAAGCTGCACTCGTTATTGACAGGACTTGGAAAGAGGGAACAGAGGCAGCCTAGAAGCTTTTGGTTACGATGGGTTTGATTTTCGAGGTAGTCGCTTATGTCCCTGATTGTCATCGATGTATATATAGGGGATGGACAGAACGAAAACAATGGTGAAGGGATCAAAGCGCTCAAAGAACCCCCCGACATTCCCGAGCCTGGCTAGCACAGAGGCATGCAAGAACTTATCAACCGAGCACTTTGATGGAGCTTCAGTCTTTGCGGGCGGACCTTCACGGTCAATTTCGCCAACTTTTTAGGTTTCTGGAATAGCTCTTCCCTTTAGGTCGTTCTCGGCACTTAGTATGATCGGTTGATCATCCTTTTTCCCTTAGGTTCATTACAGCTGTTACGCACCAATGTGCTTCTGCGTTATTTTTGCTTGTGTTATCGGTGGCGGAAATGGCAATGAATAGGTCACAATTTAAGGAAGGGCGACGACTCCATCACTGGTTACGCCATGTAATGGGACACAAGAAACACGTGGCGCAAAGCAGTACAGAAGGAGTATTGACTTCTTGAGTAAACCTGGAGGAAGCTGAATCACATTTCGTCGAAATGGCGGATCGGCCCATTCACCATTTCGGAGGTCTTGGCCACCATATTCGTATATGACAACCGCTAGTAGCACCGATACCCTTCAGTGATAGTTGAACTACCTAGGAGATTCAGATTTGCACGTAGGTCCTGAGGATTTTCTTATTCTTTTCAGGATAAGGTCTAGAGACGGAACCTAAAGCCTAAGGAAATCCAGAAGAAACGCAGGTATGTCCCTGATAAGGACCTGAAGGGAACCAACATCTGGACCAGTAGCTGTAATGACCACTCCCAAGTATATTTGGGGCTACTGTACAAGCTGAGCGGATTTATTAGCTTTTCAGAAGGGTTCCTTTCTATTACCCAAATAAACTCATCATACCGGTAAGTAGCTACCAAACTTGAAAGGGAGAGGTGGAACACAACTGCCGAGTCCCTCATGGTTTAGACAAACTTTCGGCGATTATTGCGTATTGTGCGATATAACCTTTGGAATGTCCATGTCCGAAATGGTTCCAGCATATGTGTGGTCATCTCTTCTACCCCAACACGACACCACTATACCTAGCAAAACTTTCTACCCATTTATGATACCAGATCCTCTACACAACACCTTATATTACTCTTTTATGTTGAGCCACTTTTACCATAAATAATTTCATGCTAAGCCCAATTTGTATTCTTCCCTATTTGACCGAGCAAGGAGCCTGTACTACTTCAGGTTGGCAACAGTCTGCCAATTCGCAAAGATAGCTCTCTTCATGCCTTGAAATCGTTGCAGGTACCATATTTTCTTGAAGATGCAACGAAATCTCCCATCAAGAAATTGTATGAAATCAGAAATGGAGATCGAAATCAAAAAGATTGGTTTGTTTTATGAATTGTATGTAATCATCTTTCTTCGGGACCACGTAGAAGGTAGTGGTGGCGCACGTTGTCCACACCGCTTTGGAACGACCAAGCATATCGATAAGAATCTCGCATCCAATTTGTATCCTGCGAATGTAAAGGGATTGTATATGGCAGCGGAATCGTTTTCTTGCCGGGATATCTGCAAGGGGTGAAGAGGGGCTACTGGAGGAAGAAGTTTTGGGTTGGGTTTCAGGCCACCAAAATCTCAGGCTTTGAATGGGAAAGCTTGCATGTAGAGTGTTGGAAAATTAGACAAAATCTATTCGAAATCCAAATCGTATTGTCTTTAAGAGCTTCTGGCTAGATGCTTCGATAATGACTCAATTTATGCTGTGCCTGAAGCTACACAAGAGTCAGCAACTAGACATTGAAATGCATGTAACAACCAAAGTAGCCTAAAGGGATTACTCCTGACCAGTTCAGTCAATATACAATGACCAGTCTAGTGAGCATATAATGTCCGCCCGCTTAGCAGCTAATAAGTAAAATCTAAACCTCCAACCGGCAAAATGAAGAAAGCAACCACAAAATCCCCAAACGAATATGAGAACCGAATCTTCTGGGACTAACTTTGGGTAGTATCCAAAGAAAGGTACCCACACAAATGAGAAAGAAAAAGAACTGACGGTGTTGTGTACCATTGGGATTTCACTCTATTTAAATGTCGTTTGTACGAATGATGTGCGGTATCGTAGACTGGCGCCCGCGGTCTTTTTCTTGAGAATTCCTCCGACTCCACAGTAGGAGCGGCCCCTCAACAACGGCGGCTGGTTAAACAGTAGGCTCCAGACTGCATATATGAGTTGTGCTTGAAATAAGTCAGCAAACTGAGTTTGTGCAGGAATGGAGTCAGGAGACTCTTGATTACAGCTAGAGCCCATGGGGCTGGAAAATCTCTTTGCGGCCCCTCGAAGCGGATGGTTCTAACAGCTTTATTGGATCGCATCGTTTCGAACTCGTTGATTAGATAGGTGCAGTGTTAAGATTGAATTGGAGCTGCAACTTCTCTTGTAACTATTCCAACACACACTGTCCTTGCACATCACCAACCACCAGATCCAACCCGCTCTGCCAAGCAACATGGAAGATATACGACCTTTAAATGTGCTTATCGGGGGACAAAGTTAAAGCAGAAAACGAGGCACGGTAATGTCCCTGGTGACCATCAAAGAAACATCACGTATGTTATGTTGCCGTCGCCTTTCAATCTAATTAGGTATCGAAGATGGGAATCGCGGGTTTTCGAATCGTGTGTGGGGAGCCTTAGATGTTCGGTTGTTGCTTTGCCAATTAGTTGGCCCCGGAGCGAACGTTTGCTGCCTCAACCGCATTCATTCCATCGAAAATTGTCTGAAATTGTCAGTTCATTTCCACACAGTGTGTAGAAAATGTTGTCGCCAGCCATTGATGATAATTAGTTTCTATTGATTTTACATTAGACACGAACCCACCCACTATTCAGGGTCTTTAGGTGCCCAGTGGGTTTAGTGGATTCCTTCCTAGTTTTCCTAAGGAGAAGTCTTGATAACGAGCTGGCCTTCTGATGCCCGCCTCGTTCCTATACGCTGCAACGGATAAGGGTATCAAGAATGAACTTATCTGTCCGCTCCTTCCTTGACCCGCTATTTATCGACATTCGTGCTTATCTGGAATCATTAAATCACAAAATAATTATTTTATTTTGCTATCAGAATGGTGTGGTTGTCGATCGGTTCTTTTCACTGCTTGGTGGAGGTTTTGTTTGGCATTTTTATTGCTTGCTTAGTGGCAGAATGCTTGGCCTGGTTGTCCCTGTTGGGGTTGCTTCTGGGCTCATTTTGCCTATCATGCAGGACATTAATGTGATCCTTATCATGACCACACCGACATGAAAACGAGACAGTTTGACGGTTTCACTGTTCCAGTTCTGACGCGCTAAATGGTCAACATTTGCGGTAATGGTTGAGCTAACATGGAAAATTGAAATGAAAATTGATTGGATTGGTAATGAATGGGTGAAGGAATTGGGCGGCATATTGTGAGTTGATTTACCTCGGGATAAAGGATATTTCCGCATAAGGTTGAGTTCAGGGTGGAGAACCCTGATTTTTACCTAGACTCCTTCAGAAACTAGGATCACAAAATTATCCATCTTAAATTTGATATATTCAAAGTACTGCCAATTTGCAAGTATATCCTTCAGAAAATGACCACATCAAAGGCCACTCATGACGGAGAAAACTCTCCCGGAATCCGTTCTGAAAAAATATCGTTTCTAAGGAAATCGACCCTTCCTACTGCCGACTGCCAGTCATAGCCATCGAATGCCGGGACGTTTTGTCTTCCACAGCTAAATCAGCCTTCTCGTCCTCGGAATTATCAGGCACAACAATGAATCTATACCTGCTCATTAACCATATCGAGGATGCTTTTCTGTTCTGTCCGGACTAGTACAAAAAAGCTCCTTTCAGTCCACATATCTCTTTCCTAAGACCTCCTATTGTTTTCGCTAATTTACTTCACCACAATAGTCCCTTTACCACCATCATCTTAGCTGACTCTCTCTCCCCCACCTCCTTCATCCCCCAAAGTACAGACCCTAGCAACATTTTCGCATAGCATCTCGTACTGGTACTCACTTAATGATGTTGACGATAGTGATAGCGCGTCAGCCACAACTGATGCTCATGATGACGATGAAGACAAGATAAAAAGAGAAGGAGTCCTTCATGAACTGTTCCCTATTATCCATTCGCTACTGCCTTTGATATGAAAAGTTTTTGGCAAGTAAAAATTGCAAGGAGGACACGATGAAAGAAACGAAGAAACAACAAATGGAACCGGGAAACTACGAAAAAAACAACGAAACCGATTGGCGCTCTCGAAATGACGATGCTTTCCGTCGTGGTAACGTACGTGGTCCAGGGAGAATGGAGACTGAATCTTACAGAAGCACCGGAGATAAAGCGATACTGCGTGAAAAAAGGAGCAAAAGAAACATAAGATGGCCAAGCAGGCGCCACATTATTCATCTTGATGGTAATGATGTTCCCGAAAAATGGTCTTATGTGTGCTGGGGTTTGTGTGGTTGTCCTGCGTTATGGTTATGGAGCTTGTTCAGTTTCAGGCAGAAATTTGTACTGCTAAATGGAGTACTATTAAGGATATGACTATGATATGATTTTATTTGCGGTAGAGATTAATTTTCTGGAAGATATGGTTGGAAGAGGCTAGAGAAGCTTTTCTTTTAGACGGAATGTGTTGGGGTCAGGTCTATGAGGACATCCTTTGTTCGGGAGCTCTTTTGACACATAGATCATTTGGGGTATTTTGAAAGGAAGCTTGTGCATAGCATGTCCTTTGCAACATTGTTTGAAACTCCCTGGAGGGATATGTACGTGACGCTTACACGCCACTTGACCTTCTTCTTGACTACGTACATCAACTAGTCTGAAATCTTCCCACAAGGATATCATTCTAATCTACTATTTTAAATCGAATTCATGCATAAAGCACAATTATGACGATCCTGACTATTCAATGTAACTGGATTTCATCCCTATAAAATCAAAAGAGCTTGCAAGTCTTAATCCGACATCAGATTTAGGAAACGTCAAACATCGCAAAAGACCTAATTAAATTCAGGATGATCATAGTGAATGTGTTACCCACCTCTAGGGTAATAACCAAGCAATATCTATAGATACCACTTTTTGCCCGAATTTAATACCTGGACATTTATGCTGGAATACAGATGGGGTGTACAAAATATTAGATTTATATTAAGGGTCATGGTGTATAGGATTTTCAGCAAGTCCAGGGGGGAGATGAAAGACATTGCTATGAATCGACAATATATATACATATATCGTTGCCATTTACCCCTTGGTTGGATGTAGCGCGTCAACCACAATTATGTGCCATCGTTCCCGACTATCTGAAATGCGCTTCAGACCCCCCTTCCCCACAATTCCCCGAGAGGAATGCATACATTCTCCACTGTTCTGCCACAAGCGCCTTTTGGGAGACCCACTGGTCGCCATCTTGGGAGAGTGGATTTCATTGTATGGCGTAACCAGCAATGCAATTGTCGGCCGTTTTGAATATGTGACCTACCCACTGTTACTTGCGCCTTCCAATCACATCGCCTACTGGTGACAGACCTGTGCACCGGCAAATTTTATCAGGCCAGCGTACTCCAAATATATGACGCAGACAGGTGTTGACGAAGTCTTGCAGCTTTTGAGTGACAACAGGAGCCACAGAAAGAAGAACTACCACAGAACAGTCTTAACTTGATCTTGATGATTAGATATCTGCATTTCCAAATATTCAACAACGCAGCATCCAGCCCAGTTCCACCATCGACAGAAACCACACTTTCTAGATATAAAAATTGATCGACGTCTTCAGTGCTCTGCCCATTAATGCAGATGGGGAGGTTGCGACGGCTCGTCAGACTGAGAGTCATGGTTTTGTTAGTGTTTTTCTTCGAACTTACTCTATGTGTCCCTCTTTTCAAATCTAGAGCCATTTGGCTAAGGCCCATCACCCAATGAGAGAGCAAACAGATGTCATCGGTGTAGTTGAGGTATTTGACGAAAGACGACATAATCCATTGAACCCGTCCTTAGCTTCCGGGCAAGGCAGCACAAAGAACGTCACCCATAACAAGTAGAAATAATATCGGTGACAAGATGTAACTCAGACAGACTTCCCGTTGGACGACAAATTCCTCTGATGTATTTAACGACCGTTGGTACACCTCCAGACAAAACAATAATTGCTGGATTCCTTACTAAGACAGACTAAGATCGGATGCCAGTTATCATGCCGTGCTAGCACCAAAGCAGGAATGCTCATTCTGGGAGAATGATGATGAAAAATTGCCATTTAGTGACTTTGCCATCAAATTTAGATCATCCAATCGAAAATGACATTGGCTGACTTAAGCATACAATACCAAAGTTATTGTAGCCAGAACTTATTAGGTAGGACGAGTTTCTTCAAAAATAATAAAAATGAGGGGACCAAGAGGTTGCTATAATTACTACGAGAGGAGCAGGAGGAGGAAGATTAACATACCAACCCTGATAGAAGTTATAAGGGACTAACCTGACGGTACGGTAAGCGGCTTTTTTGCTGAATATTGCCGGAAATAAAATCTCTTTCAGTTGCCAAAAATACCGACCTCAGCTAATTACTAGCTTCACTGACTCATGCATTTTTAATTATACTCAAAGCCGCGAAAGTTCTTCGTGAATTAGCAAAGGGATCAAGGAAAATGGACCACTTTCTGCAGGGCAAAAGGATGTTAATTAATATCTTCCTCCAATTTTTTGCTGTTTTCGACATTTCAGTTGAAACTCATAGTTAATGCCCTTCAAAGCCCTTCCTTAGTGACCATATATTCATAACTCCTATTTTAGGATAATTCGGTAGGGTTGTGAGTACTACAAATCGTGGCAGAAGCTTTCATCCCGCAATAATCGCAACCGCTAACACACCACCGCTAATTGTCGGGCCGACATGTGTTGTGCCTTGATAAAAATTTAGGCGCCATTTTCTGGACGACCCAGTGACACTTTCTTCAGGCTACAAGTGAACCGCTGTCTCCAGATATTGGAAATGGCGACCAAATGGATTTCAAATGCTAGGAATATCCTTTCCAAAGAATTGTCTTTGGAGTTCCATGAATACAAAACTGAGTGAATTATTAATTTCCGAGTATTCCCTTGTTGTTTATGAGATGACATTTTACTAAGACTAGGAACGTTCTTTTCTGGACATGCAGTCCTGCTTCTCCTGCTCTATAGGTATCATAGTGCGATATTTATGTACATAACTAAAGACTGTTCAGCTCATTGTTCGTGTATCACTACACGCTGTAAGTATAGGACCTCCTAAGAACCTCTTCATCATGAGATGTTGGAGCTGATTGTGAGGAAATTGCGAGAGAGGCGTCTTCAATGATATGGACATGTAATACACGATGATGAAAACTCTTGCCAGAATTCGTCTGAACATCACAGGCGATGCATTGGTTTGATACAATAGACAGCGACTTGAACGGAAGAAAGCCTGAAGAAGAAGAAGAAGAAGCAATAACTTTCAATAATTTCCATTCCATACAAAGACCACAAACTTCAGCATTCCTAGAAGTGAGTTAAACTACACAATAATACTCTCACCCAATTGGATGCACCCCAAGATGCAAAAATTAGACTTGCAGTTTCGTCCAGGGCAGAGGCAACTCGTTAGACGCTGCCTCACACCTGCCCTGGGAACAGCGTTACTGAAGTGGCTACAATGTGGCCGAATAAAAATTCAGGCCTCAAACCGGCCGAGGCTAAACTAAACTTGTTTATAAATTGTGGGAGTCCGCCATCAAGTGGGTGCCGGAATCAGGACAAATATAAGGTCACACTGCTCCCAGGACGGAGGTGAGGCAGCGCTTGAAGAGTTGCCTCTACCCTGGACGAAACCACAAGTCTAGTCCCTTTTTGTACTTTCTTCTTTGAAGCTCTGAAATCCATTCCTATTCCCATCTCTGCCTCCCTGGAACGTATCAGTCTTTTGTTTGGTATAGTATAATGAGTTCTAACCAGTTATTAAGCCAAATTTGATGCCCCGATATAATATTAGGACTGCACGCTCCGAATCACACTTGGAACAGCATGTAGGTAGGAGGACATGAATAGAGGAAATTCAGTCGAGGACATGAATATAGGAAATTAGTGATAATTCGAAGTAGAAGTTCTTTTCAGTGGAAAAAACCCTCCAAGTTCAATAAACTGTCGAATATATATCAAAAATTGACTACATTTTCACTAGTTTCAATGTGCTATGCATTGGAATACTCTTATTCAAAGCTCAAAACTTCTGTCAAGATTTACTTGTGTCGAATCCTTTGCTAACTCCGGTCTGATAAGCTTGAAAGAAGAGTTATCTCGAGCCTGATGCCTACAAATATATTAATTAAACGGTAGAAGTAACAGTGGTTAGGTCACCCTTTAAAAAAGCGAGGCAAGACCATATTTTAAAAGTTTCGGTTTGTGTCATAACCTTCGCAAAATAGGAAAGAACCTCCCTGGCATGCGATCTCACTTCCAAATATTCCATCGTGTTAGATCTAGCGGAGCATGCGTACACTAACCTGCCACGAGAATCTGAGAATTTGAATTGCCAGGCATTTGGTAGACCAAAGGTTAACTTCTTGGCTGCCTGTAAATTATCTAGTCATTCCTTCAAAAGCCACACATAACGCACCTTCGGCAGCTAAACCTCTTAGCTTAGCGCTTCTCTGGTAATAATTCTACGATTCTATCTGATGGAAAATGCTGGAAATCCAGTCAGACAGGAACGTCGGAATATAAGACTGTGAATTTCTTGCCTGCAATTGTAGAATCGTCACTTGATGAGGGGCTTTATAATTCCCGATCCAGATAATCCCGAAACTAGCGAATGGTGATCGTCCAGATTCATCCGGGGCAAAATCCAGTTTCCTGGAAGTGTCCGTTGAAACTTGTTAACATGCTTCTATGCCAGCTTATTAGGGAAAACCCTCAATAGTTCCATTTCTGTATATTATTTCTCCCTCACTATTCACCTACACAACTATGCCATTCCCAACCCGATGAGCCTTGAATTCGAAACTACCAAAGACCTCTATTATAACATAGGATGGTTGTAAAAAGGAGAAATAAAAGCAAAACGTGTTGTCCGCTTGCGATGAGCTGTACAACGTGAGTGGACAGCAAGAAAGCAACAGAAAACCACGCCTGAACCGCCCCCTTACGTTTCCTAGCATTTCTAGGCCTAGGTAATTGGAAAATGATCCCTATGAGGTTCTGAATCAACCAATCTTCCTTTACCTCCCTTAACATGCGATTCCTCAGGGTACCCGCTCGTCATTGTACCCTGAATGAAAAATCATTTTCCTTGCAATCCTTCCCGCTATTCGAATGTAACTGCAATAGAGTCACCGTGAATATCAGCCGAAGTACATGGTGGAGAGTTCCAAACACTGGCTCTGCTGGAAACAAAAATCAGGTGACTGAACCTAACACTGAGCGTGATTGCTTCAAAACGATAAAAGAAACCATGCCCTGCATAAAAGCAAGCGCCCGACTGGCGTCCTAGTAGTCAGCAAGCAGGCTGAGATAGCACTTTGGGTTTTGCACCATTTTTGGATAATTTCAACTGCAGGAGTTAAAAAAATGTTAGAAATAAAAACCTGACCTAGACCGTGACCAAAAAACGTAGATTATCAAGGTGCATTTCCAAACTGAAAATTCAATTCAGCTGTTCAGCCCTTCTAAGAAGAAGCGGGAACACAGAGATCCCTATAAGGATTCCGGCAGGTCGTTGTTCTTTAAACTATTATTTTGAAAAAACCAGGTTAGTGCGGCAATCAGCATCCAATATGAAGAGGAAGGAAAGACGAGATTACTGGTAAGCTCCCTTTTTTGATGAGGAATCTAAACGCTTCCCTTAAGTCCTTAGTTTATCCCTACTACTCGTGGCAGGCAAAATATTGCTATAATATTGGGGGATACTATAATGAATTACTGTGACTAGAGTGATTGGAACTGTGGTCTCCTCCTTGATTATATTGTACCTAAATAACATAAATGACTTACTCCTAGGCTAGCTGGTGTCCTGTAAGTTAAAAAAGTTGTCAAAAACCTGCCCGTTTTCCAGTTAACATCATTCTTGCTTAAGATTTCGAAAAAGCTGATTCAATAGCACATGCGACCAGTGCTTGCTGGTCATTCTTGGTCAGCAGAAATTGACAGACTTGTTAGGAAGGAAGTTTTGGGTCATAAAATACACGAGGAGAAGCCAAGAGAGTCTCTTAGGGCAATATCTATGATAGAAAAAGAGGACATGGCAGAACTAAGCAATGGCTTAGGCTCGCATGCCAGACAGCTTCGGGGTATCGAATTGGTGGACATTAAATCTTCTGTTAAGCCAGGCCTAGAAGGAACACTGGTTGTTGTACTTTTCTGATTGATTAATGGTTCACATTCAACTTGATATCAATGGGATAGCTGCGCTAATTGGCAACCTCAGGGTAGCATCCGATAGATCTAAGAGTTAGATGCGGATGCGGAAAATGAATATTGCTGTGAAATTTGTAAGCCTCAAGTTCGTCCATATGAGGACAATTTCCATGATTGATCCTGGATAAGGATCTCGTTGGATTGAGTTTATGGGAATAAAAGTCAGGCTAGTATTTTTTCAAACAGGCTAACTCATCATAAAACCCTCTAGAGAATCTGTCTTGTCGAAAAAGTCGCCCTATTGGAAGTAGCCGTTTTTCTGTTTCCAAGGTGCTGTATTCGTTAGTTTTCTTATTGAATTGTTTGCCCTGGATTCATTTAGGTATTCGAGAGGCACATTGGAATCCCATTTGAGTTTCAAATTGAAATGGGCTATAAAATGTCCAGGAAATGGCAAAGAACCAAATGAAACGTGAAACAGGACCCAGTTTCTGCAAAATACAAAAGTCTGGTCTTTACGTTTTCTTATTTCCTGATGCCCCTTTCAAATTTGCTAGAGACCCATAGTTCTGTCAACGCGAAAGATCTGAAATTTAACCGCTCCAAAATTATTGGGATTTACTGGAGGATTGAGAAAGATGTGAGTAGCAGCTTGATTTTCATAAATGAGGAAAGAGATGGGAACAGCTCCTATAGTAATGTAAAAACAAAAAATAAGGCTTCAGCTAGAATCTGTGATCAAAGAAAGAAAGAATGAAAAATAGTTCCTCTCTAAGCAACCCTCTAGGCTGAAGTTATATTATCCTGAGAGCTACAGTCTGCCATATTAAAGGGAGAAAAGGAAGTTAAGTTATTACAGTAGTGATATTCCTCACAGCTCATTAACTACTTCAGCATTCGTCCATGGCTATTGACTTCAGACCAATGTTAAGTGTTGAAAATTGTTTCAAAAACGAAACGGGAAGCAATGGTAGTCTGTTCCTTTAAGGATCTGGGACACTTCTAGTAGACGTGAAACCAATGCATACAAAAATGCCTGACAGTTAATGAAGTCTGTGGGTTATATATCAGGTTTTACCCGTCAATGCCCCGCACCAACCTACCCTTAAACAAAAGGTTCTGCATCATCATCATCAATGGCGCAACAACCGGTATCCGGTCTGGGCCTGCCTTAATAAGGAACTCCAGACATCCCGGTTTTGTGCTGAGGTCCACCAATTCGATATCCCTAAAAGCTGTCTGGCGTCCTGACTTACGCCATCGCTCCATCTTAGGCAGGTTCTGCCTCGTCTTTTTTTTTCTACCCTTATAAACTTTCCGGACTGGATCATACTCATTCATACGGATTAGGTTCTGGATAACTGGGATAAATCCTTGCACTTGAGCTAGTCTCCAGTGGAAGAGGCGGAAGTTAGTTTTGCTAACGAGATCCAAAAAGCCACCCCGATCACCGCCTTCTTATCGCTCCATATTTCATGTCGACACTATGCGGACGATACTCGAGAAAATTACATACAAGTCGGTCAGCCCCGTTCATCTGACTGGAATGGTAGGTGGTTTGGCGGAGTGACACCCTGGGGTTCGACAAGCCAGTTCTACAATCGGAGCGACAGTATTAAGTGGTGACACTCGATGTCAGAAATACTTTTAATCCGGCCCAACGGGGTTAGATTTTAAACACCTTCACTAAACTGGGTTTCCTTGGCTCTGCTCATGGAAAGGTACATTTTTTAGTGGCTCCTATGCTACGAGACAGAAGAAGGGCCGAAAAAGTACATTGTGACAGTAGGTATTCCTCAAGGCTCTGCACTGGAACCTCTGCTGCAATCAAATATAATAGAGTGTCTGGTCTCCGATGCTGGAGAAAGTGACATTAGTGGGATTTGCGAAGGACTTGGCGATGATTGCAATTACAAAGCAACCTGAGCCCATGGAACGATGCGAAAGTAAAATTATCCATGCCACCAAATCGGTTTTTGTTACCAATCAAAGAAAAACTAGCAATCTCCAAATTGGTTGGAGGTCACTTCAAAATCTATCATCAGATACTTCCTATAACAGTTAATACCAAATTAAGCTTCTTAGAGTATTTGGACTATCCGCGAGAAAAGGTAGGAAAAGCTTATTCATCTCTGGCAAAGATAATGTCAAATATTGGGGGTTACAGTACTGGGGTAGGTTATTTATTGCAGGAGTGCGAGATTCATCCTGCTCTAGGCACTTCCGATCTGAGGGCTATGAACCTGATTAAAGCAAGTTGGACAAACTAACCAATCGCGATAAGAATGAATAGTAAATTTACGACAGCATCTGCTGAGGGAATGTTTGTCGTTGTCGGAATGATCCCTATTGATTTTCTGGCGAACAAGACACACAATTTTTACCAAAGAAGGAAGGAAAATCCATTCTAAATAACTATGTACTCTGAGGAACCCATTAAGAAGGAGTTATAGAGAAGATCGTAGCAATTTGTAATGACAGAATAGAACCGGTGATGGTCTAAAGATCGACCTGACTGGCCGGAGACGGCTGAGAGGGGAGAGCTGTCCCAAAAATCTAAAAAAATGGCGGATTCGACCGTGGGGGTCCGCCCACACATATAGGAGCTTCCTCGAAGTGCTCTGTTAATACGTGCTCGCATGCTTCTGTAGCGTTTGTATAAGACACACTAGCTTGACATTGAACATCTGGAAGAGCAAATTTGTCATGAAGGAAATTCGATACTTGGAGAACATCATTGACAATGGGACAATTTTTACTGATTCCAATAAAGTGCACACCGCCAAAGATTTTTCGTGGTCGAAAACCGTCAAAGAGCTACAGCGATTCCTTGGAATGTGTTGGTAGTATCAGCGATTTATGCCAAATCACGCTTCGCTGACTGCATCGTTGGCTGACATGCTTCAGAAGAAGCGTCAGTTTTCTCGTTTGAGGAAGCCATCTCAGCCTTACGTTCCGTAGCCCTACCTCCTCCAAACTTTTCGGCATCCATTATAGCAGAAATCAATGTGACACAGAGCGATGTTGATGCAAAAGACAGAGGAGGGAGATGAAGTTTCCTATAGCGTATATATGGAAGAAGCTTACTAAGCGAAACTTAACTGTCACTGAAGAAGAATGTTTGGCTGCGGTGGAGGCAGTGCGCAAATTTAGAGCGTATCTAGAGGGCACAATGTTCGAAGTGGTAACTCACCACACTCCGCTCAAATGACTGATGAACCTGCCAGACCTTCAAGGAAGACTGGCCAGATGGGCATTGAAGCTTCAAGGATTCTCGCTCATCGTTAAACACAAAAACTCCCATCCTCCAATAGAATGGCCTAAGGATGCCAAGGTAGGCTGGGAACCCTTAAGGCCGCGCCTCACCATACATCTGCGGTCGAACAAACATTGATCGACGATGTGATCTGTCATGGATCCTCCCTTTCGATTGCTGCACCCGGGTCCGGAGCTTTACGGCCTCTTGCGCGCGGTCAAGCCGTTTTTTATCTTCCCGTTTTAGCTTGCATGTTGGTCATTCGGTAGGCTCGCGCTAGTCCAAATGCTTGTGAAATTTTAAGAATCCGGTGTGGATCTATGCATCGGATAGGACACGTGAACTTTGGTATTAAGGCACGTGAAACTTTGAAATATTCAAAGGTTCCCCTCCCCATATTCCCGAGCCTGGCTAGCACAGAGGTATGCAAATACCTGTTGACGGAATACTTCGAAGGAACTTCAATATTTGTGGGCGGACTTTCAGGGTAAATTTCGCCATCTTTTTAGGGATTTTGGGATATGGCGTTGAGCAAAGATAGAATTAATGGAATCACCAGGTAACACAGTTCCTTATAGGGCACGATCAATGTAGGACATATTTGCATTGGTGAGATTGGACGTGCGCCTCGATCCTAAATATGCCGCTACACCTGAGGATCTAGACACATTACACTCCCTTGCCTGAGGTTCTTGGAGGAGATAAGGAGTTTGAATGACGCTTTCAACAAAGGGATCAGACCTCACAGCTTAGTAGAGTAGATGCTGAGGTCTGTGGCGAATTGGATAGTGATACACGTCATAAATAAAAAACCCTTGTAATTCATAGTGGGCCAGCGAAGATACGGCAGAAAAGGGGTGAAAGTTTTAACGAGAATCTCACACGTTCCTGCAACCTGGTGCAACAGCTTTCTTTTAAGGTCTCTGCCGTCACCCATATAAGATCATATAAGACAAAAGTGGCTTAGTCTCTAGTATATTTTCTCTGTGGGCGTCCTGCACAACGGGCTATCTGTTTATAGGTTACCGAAGTAAGCAGTCCGCCAGCTTTTAATCGGAATCATTCTCGAGCGAACATAAGGAAGTTCAGTGGAATATTTAGAGGTTCTAGTTTTCTGAGGAATATCTATGGACCCTCTCTCTCTCGGTTTTCGGATTAAGAGAAGATTCAAAACAGCTGTTAGAAAAATTGGAAATCTTCCAACACTTCGAAGGTGTAGGCTCAACAGCTCCAATGCTGCTTCCCTTCATTGATATTGTATTCCCAATAAATTGCCCCAATAGTAGAAACTCTTCCACGATACCTTGGAAAATAGATTGCTGTATGATTACAAAGCGACTGCCAACTAATTGCCCATTTAAAGATATAATTTCCAAACTGATAACACCAAACAACCCGAAGAAGAGATTGTCGTTTGACCAACGACTTCGATTAACCGAATGTGGTCACTTAGTTACAAACAAAGTTGCTAGAAGGTACTCAATCACACCATCCACCAGCTCCAGCAAAAGACCAATGAAAAGAGATACCACTCAGTCATGATACCATAAGTAGGTTGAAGTTTCTTTAAACATTGTAAATTATTCATAGTGCAAAACGGACGGTACCCTTGGAAGGTGAATGGGCTGACTCGGAGCTGGACTCCATGTTCGTTGTTTTGTGGTCATTAAGTTTAATGTTAACTGCAGAGAACACTTAGGTTTGACCCGAATCAGTGGATATCATGCAGACAGGTAAGGGAAATATGAGGGTTGATGCTTGTCGTGCAAGCGTTTTTAGAAAATATGAGGCAGATACGTTAAGTGGGATGCATTTAAAATTGATCCCTGATAATTGAGACCACCGAAGCAGTGCACGCAATCTTGGAGCAGGATTGGGTCGTGAATGATGGCGGTTTCGAAACAGGGCGGGAAAGAGTCTTGGAAAACATTTTAGTAATCAGAAAATATAATTGGGACGATGAGGACTATGTACAGGACTAAATGCGATTGAATGCAGAGAATGCGATACTCTCTTAACTTCAGTCCAAGGTCGTTTGTGTTTTCAGCTCCAGAAATTTATCCTTTTAAAAAGTCCGATAAAAAACGAGATGGTTTCAATGATACCTCCTCCACTGTACGGTGTATCACCACAACAATCAGCTAACGAAGTTGGATGCTAATCTCTTGACTCCTCAATGCATACCTGTTCAGCCCTTAATTACAAAAACAAAGCAAAATTTCAAACTCCGCCCAAACAGTTACACTTTCCCTTTTCATCCTTTTACAAGCTCCCATTACACTGAAAAAAGACCAATCACTATTTCACGCAGAAAATCCTTTGAAATTTGCCTTTAAGGTCGATTGCGGAGCTCAAGCTCTCCCCGAAGGGCTTCAGACGTCTCCAAACAAAACCAAGACATTGGGTAGGTGGTGTAGAGCAGTATGGAGCAATACCATGCAACAAAATCAAAACAAAATGACCGCAAGATTTAACAACAAAGAGTCGTGCATGTCCCTATGTGTCTGGCATGTTATACGCAAGGTACACCCGTCAATATATGGTCCGGCCAATCTCGTCTTGAGATGCATGGCATGAACAAGAGGAACCTACACCGCGCTAACTGGAATTTCTAGCCAAAGTGGGTACAAAGCAAACCAACAAAAGTTGACTGAGATCTTTGTGCTTCTATATTGGCTTCCTCTGCATCTCGTCCCTTTGGATTCAGAGTTTACCACAAGCACTTGTGTGAAATTCAATGCATAAACGAAAATGGCAAGAACACGTTGCTCTACTTCAAGGTGGGAGTGTCCACTCTATAGTGCACCCTACCTGACTGATACACTCTTGTGTGTACATAGCACAACGAAGACATGGCTCGACCACAATACCTTATGGAACCTGAGAACTTACTGCTAAGCTAAAGTCCTTCAGAATTTAAGTTCCCATCTTACGAGTCCGGAGCTCGAATACATACGCGCAGTGACTGACTGCACACTACCCTTGAGTGTGAAAAACCTTGAAGTGTTCGCACACACTACGTGCAGGCATAGGTGTATATAGCATGGACTCCGCCATCGAGCCGGGCTAAGCTCTTAATTGGAATAATCCACACGTACAGGACGCTAATGCGCATATGTGTAATCGGCACATATGCACTTGTACTCGCTCCTCATTTATTGTCACCATTATGCTAATACGTTGAGGTAACACAAGTGTGTGCAGCGTGCAGCAGGGGTTAAAAACGCATCGGAGACATGGCGACCGAAAATGCAACCATGATGCAGGGAGAAAACCATATAAGTGTCATGATGCCATATTTTGCATAATGCACACGCAATGAGATATGAAGAGCATTTGAGAGTGGCTGGGACCGAAAACCCAGTCTCGGGCCGGGAGGGTGGGAGCGCTGCATGCGATGTAGTGTCTTTATCGTCATTTATCTCGTGGATTTACCACTTTTCGACGGCTCAGTCAACACATCTATGAATTCCCTCTTGTTATCATAGTCATTATCGCGTGCATCCTCCATTTTTTCTATGCCGGAAGCATCGGTAGACAGTAAGCCTGGAAGGGGTGCACTTTCGAAATTGGCGTGATAAGAGCGCGGATCAGTACGCATGTAGGGTGTTAATAAGAGGGAAGATTTTGCATGACTGTCTCCTGAAGGTGTTTCCATCCATGTACTTGTCATGGAGTGGATGTGATGTTCCCGATGCATCCTTATCAGCGCTCATCATATCCCTACAAGTGAGTCGGGTACATGGTCCTTAAATGGATGCGGCCTTGTCATCAATTCAAGTAGTTTTCTCGCTGAAACGTTAAGGCTTACTCTTGGACCAATAACGTCTGGCGCCCTAAAATTCTGGCCTAGTATGGTTGAAGTGAAAGGGATTCGAGGTACGTACATGCCATGTATACAGTGTTTGCCGTAAGGAAGTCGTGTCGGTTTTGAAGGGTTTTGTGAACAAAGTAGAAATTCCGGTTACAAGGACCGCTGAAACGAATCAAACCAGAGAAAGGTCGATTTTCGTCCGAACTTCCGCGACCATCGGGGCTCACGTCGCACACAAAGTCGTCCTTTCCTTAAGCTTAACAGAGGAGAAAACAGCTAAGTGAATCCATATGCCTGGAATAGGCGCCTTTAGTTGGTCACATTTTAACCGAAGGGCTAGTTAGGCGATTCGATCCTAGAAACTCAGAAAACCCAAAACATTGTGAAAGCCATTCCTCTGTGGCAGGATGTTGTGCTAGGGCATATGCTCCGTCTGGTACCTTCAGCCCCTTGGCAAACGTATCCCGAATTCTGCAAAAGAAAGTATCTGTCTAAATAAGATTTTCCAGTCTCTGTTCTTTGGGAAGAATCCAGTTTGCGCTTCTAGTTAATATTCTGGGAAGGAGTCACATGCCTTCAAGGGAAGCTCAGTTCATTCTTCTAGTTAAGGGATCGAGGGTGTTGCCTTCTGGAGACATCCCAATTTGTTCTTTTGGTAAAGGGATTATGTGATTCATTGGCGAAACCCTGCTCTTTTTTGCTACTTCAAATGTTGTGGGGTGGATCAACTCGAAAAAAATTATTAAACCTGTTATAGGTAAAATATCCAGGACTTCATTGGGCCTGACCATTTCCATATTCCCGAACCATCAAGGTATGTAACTGGAAGCGAACTGGAGCTAAAGTAGGATGGAAGTTTAAAGGTAAAGTTTATGATGGCCAAAGTAAGGCTGGATCAACATGAAGTGGAGGAACATGACCGAGATCTCTGAAGTAACCTTATACGAAGGAGTAAGGCGGAATATTACAGGAAATCGCAATTTGCAAATAAGGGCAGCATAAACTTCAAGCGCTAACTCAGCAGGATGTCTTTCTTATACCTTCAGTTCCCAAGATGAAAATCCAAGAGATGTGTGGAAGTACTAAAATCAACAAGGTTCATGAACTGATCAGAATTGTGAACAGAGCTTGCAAACTGGAGGCAGGCCCAATTGGTTTACACGCATTGGCTCATCAGAGTAGCATTGGAGCTTTGGACTGACCAGTTTAGGGGACGCGTTGCTGCGTTATGTTGTCTGCAACTTTCAAAAATGCTTTTAATTTTTCGTAGTGAAACTGCATTAAGACATCTTTGGCAAAATTAAGCATTCCCAACTACTTCGCTCGCTCAGTTTAGAGTTACCTCCAGAAAAGGTTCTTTCGACGCTAGACGAATAAAGAATCTGAAGGTTGCGCATTGGGCCTTCTTTGTAGTATGTAAGGTAAAATGAATTGGCGGAACTCCACCCTACAATAGAGACAACGGTTTCCATTTCTAGTTGGTGGTTCTAGTTGGGGAGGGAAACATTCGTACTGCCGAATTATAGCTACGAACAGTTGAACTAAGTCTGAAGGAGTAAAAAAAGGAAGCCATCCTTATCGCCAATAATAAGAAAAAGGAAACCTTCAATACCTGAATTGGTTGCCTTTAAATCATTGATTAAAGGCCCGGCAATGATAATCGATACCAAATTTAGCGAGGCACTTGGGTTATACCCGTAAAAAGGAATCAGGGCTAGCTCTTCTCTTCTGACACCTAACAGTGGAGGACTGACAGGCAGTTGCAAGCTACTTCTGGCTGAATTGATGTATTGTATGCAGTTCCAGTCTCGCGGGGATTATTGGCCAACGTTGTGAACCAGGGAAAAATAAATTCGGCAGCAGGTGTCAGGTCCACTTTGGCCAATAGCGGAAGAGTCAATATGCGTCATCTCGGAAATGATCCCTATGTACTTTTCGTGATGAAGATAGAGAAGGACGAAAATAAAGCCACCAGACTTCCGCAAATCTTTAGTTGGATATGACTCAAAACTGTCCTGCATGGACATCGCAACTCGGCTATATTGTGCCCCTCTTTTTTTGGTCACAGGTGTGGTCCCGGTGAAGTCGGAAGGATCCTAAAATCTCCAAGTATAATATCAGGCCATCGCTTCGCGTCATTTTCCACGGACTTCCATGTTTACACTTAGCAGTTTAGCTCATCAGGGCGGGTTACCTGACCTTGTCCAGAATGCACCACTACCTACAAAAATTCGTGGTACATAATGTTCCATTGTCGAGCGTGCAAAGGGAAAAAGAAGTAGTACAAGAGTGTTTTAGAAACGCCATATTTGTAAAGTCCAAAGAGCAAGATAGCTGACCTGAGAATGCCGCGGCAGCGACTGAATACCGCAAATTTTGCATAATATTGTGTAACGAGTAGACTCAACCGCGATTGGAGGGATTTCGTCCTCCAGCAGCTGGGAGATGCCTGCTCTCAAATAACATGGAATGTAGAAACTGCCCGGTTTGGTGGTCTTAAATTTGCCTTAGTGGTGTAGGTTACTAGCTTGCTTAGTATTGAAGAACATTACCCTGGACGCTCCAGGGAAATGTCCGTTCAAATTCGTTGAAACAAAAATCAGTTCAGCTCTGTTTAGTGTCCACATGTCTGGCATTAACGACCAGGAAAAGTCTAGGAAAACGGCGAGGGTATCATCAACCAGTGACTGTGAGAAATTGATGCAAAACTATATACAAAGTATTATGTCGCCCTTGTGGAATTGCCAAAAATAATAAATATGAAGCTGGCACTATAAGTCTGCTGTAAACCGAGGCTGTCAAAATTATTTTACAGGAATGCCCTGTATTTTAAATTCGACTAAATAGGAGGCGATAATTATTTTTGAAAATCGTTTCTTGGTAAGTTCGTAAGCTAAATCGAAACCTTCAAATTGTTAGTCCTCATTTTTGGTGGAATGAGTCGTCGCTGGAATGAATGAGTTCCTGTAGTCATCCTAAACTGTACTTTGTAATCGTAGATTAGGATTTTATACCATTTAATCATCATCATCATCAATGGCGCAACAATCGCTATCCGGTCTAGGCCTGCCTTAATAAGGAGCTCCAGACATCCCGGTTTTGCTCCGAGGTCCACCAATTCGATATCGCTAAAAGCTGTCTGGCGTCCTGACCTACGCCATCGTTCCATCTCAGTCTGACTTGGGTAAGTTCAATTTTAAAACGGTGGTTCCCGCTTACTGACTTGCTAAAAGACCTACATTCAGTTTCAATCTTATATTGTCGGCGAGCCAAAATAGAGTCAGCCTTTTGTCTTACTAAGAACTACGGCAATCTCGGACGTAAAAATAAATGCTTTTCTCAGGTTCCTCGCAGAAAACATCTTCTGTAATTTCACATTTTTCATGAATCTAATTATGAAGTTTAGTCTTTCTAAAGGATCAAGGAGTTTTCCTAATAGGCGCGTAGAGACTAGCTGTCGATTGAAGACCTTGTCTACTATTTCATCCAAAGATTTAACGGTTACAAGGTACCCTTGCTCAGGTGATGAGGGTCAGTCTGGCATGTCTTTCAGTGGAAGTTAGGTTTAGTAATAATGGTCCTGCAAAAGTGAAAAGAACCAATTCTGTGGAAAGGGTCTATTGCAAGCAAGGTTTTAAACTAATAGTTCTACAAAAATGACACGAAATGGCTCCTGATCTAAGGAATGCCTCAATTGGCTGGTCAGTAGACGCAATATAAGTTTTGTGATAACAACCCCAAAAAAAGTGACAAGTTTCCGGTCGACGAAGTATTCTCATTGACTGGTTCGTGGATAAAAGTTAGGTTCAGCACAAACAGCCCTGCAATGGCAGGATCCAATCCTATGAAATGCCTCCCCTGGCAGCTCTATGGAGGTAAGTTGGGGTTAGTGCCAATAGCCCTACAAAAGTTATATGACCCACTCTTGTTAAATGCTTCTGTCGACGTGTATGTTGGTAGACGCTATCATAGTCTTGATTTTATCAGAAAATAATTAATTTTTGAAATGGCTTAGAAGTTCTGCAACGTGCAGACAACATTTTTTAAAGGACAAAGCGCGAACGAAACCATTTTTGGTCATAGGGCGTAAATGACACCAGCCTTATGAAAGAATGAGAAGTTATGAGACGTCCAAAGTTTGGAGAGGAGTACCGTGGATGACGCTTTTCGGAGTAAAATCATAATTCAGAAGAAGATAGATCCTTACTTCACTAGTAGGTGCCCATGAGATACCATCGTGTTTGCTGCCGGTCCTTTCGTAGAAGAATTAGTAAAAGGAATATCGAAAAAATTTTACCATTCAGGGAAACTCCTCCATTACCTCACAAAGGGCTTCAAATTGTAAAAATGTACTTTGGAGCTTATTTCCGGTTACTTTGTCTCATCTACTTGCTGGTGGGGATGAATTGCTGAAGAGAATACCGAGAAATTTGCTGGTTCTGGGACGCTCCTCCATTTCTTCATAAAGGACTGCAGTTTGTACTAATTCTTCTGGGACCTATTTGCGCCGCTTCATGTATAAGTAGGTAATGGCTTTTTGCTTTGTTAGTAAAGGAAGACTTAATCGCACCTCATATCTGCCTTCTATAAGCCCAAATCTTCAGTGCATTGGCATACCCACGACAGGCGCAATTTCGTCTTCATTTATGTGGAGCCTCTGCATCGGTGTATCATCGCATGGCACCCTACTAGATAATTTCGAAATGTGGGCAATTTTCATTAAATTTCACCACCACTATTTAAAATATTGCGTACTTTAGGAGTCATCCAAAATAAGTACCACCTTGCTCCGAATTTCTCAATAGGAGGAGCCTATAAAAGGCATATCAAAATCATAGACTTGACTAAGTACATGAAACGAAATGTCTTGCAAACCTGCAGTAAACTGTCAGAAAGGGAGAAACCTTGACAGACTGCACACCCTCGGTTGATGCGCCCCTTAGTGGTTCCATCGCTACCTTCGCAACTCTTGGTTTAATCGTTTATGAAACCCTTCCTTGGTTTGCTGGAAGTTAAGAGGGGGTAAAATTAAGGACTAATGTTTTCCAATCAAAATTATTTCAAATGGCGCCCAACGTGGGATCTGAAAGCCACGGTAGTTTGTCTGGTCAAAATTGGAAATTCTGGCTTCGACCTTTGCCTTAGGGTATAGAATGACAGCGGTCTCATAATCTTGTTTTTTTAGAGTAATAGCTCTAATGGCTTATGATGAAGTCAATTCTGGAAATATATGGCTCAATCAAGCTCATTGATTCCATCCAATCCAAAGGGAGAAATTGCATCCTCACTTGTTGTTTCCTTTAGCTCCAGTTGAAGGCCACGTCTCATTTCAACTGGAGCTAAAGGAAATAACAAGTGAGGATGCAATTTCTCCCTTTGGAGTCCTTTCCTGTTTTGGCTTCTTCAGGCCTAATCAAATATGAAATACTGCGTCAGTGGTCCTCTGTTAGTTAGGGGAGGGAATAGTCAGCGAAGAGTTTTCATTCAGTTTCAGTTTTCATCTAGGTTTACTTCGAATTTCACTTATGTAGGGTCGAAAATGATAAGGTTCTTGGTCGTCAGATGAGGTAATAATCTCGTCTAGTTTAAAACTTCACCCTCCAATTGCTGTATGGAGATGACATCAGTGTTCCAATAACATTGTAGGTGAACCTGTGGTCATCATTTTGGAGCAATAAATCCAGCCACTGATTGACCTTATCAAACATATGATCCTTTGCCACATATCCAATTTTACACTAAAGAGTAGAGTCCTTTCACAGTAGAAAATGTCTCTAAAAGTACTTGTTACTATATTTGTAGACTACAAGGTTTATTATTATTTCGATAATTAGCTGTTCCTGTACCTGTCTGACGACAGTTTTTCATCTCCACTAAGTTTTTGAAAGAAGGATTTTGGACTTCATTGTGTCCTTTATACCATGGGCAGTGGAGTTCTGAACTGAATTGCTGATTCCTGAAATCAATATCGAATAGAAATGGAGTACATTGGGGAGACAATTGCAAACCCTAGCATTGTACCCGGAACCTTACCGACATTCAAGCTTGCACCATAAGAACAGGATCCTTGCTGCCATGAGTGCTAAATATCAGGTGAGGGATTTTTGTCAAATTTTTAACTCATTTCAGGTGACAAATAGGGAGGTATAACGAAGGAGGAGTGGAAAGGAAGCCGGAATTTCCTCAAGGGCCAGGAGAGTGAATGAAAAGAGGGATAATGGGAGGTTTGCTTAATTTTCATCTGGGGTGCGATTTTCTTTCTGCGATACTACAAATTATTTAGCGAAGTTCAAAAAAATTTGGAATAAATGAAAAGAAGTAGTTCAACTTGAGCGCTATGACTCCTTTATTATTATAAGTGATCGCCTTTAGCGCTTGGAAAAAGGAAAGCGCAGTTAGAAAAGTTAAAAAACTACCAAAAAAGCAATATGCATGACCCGTTTGTACAAGGAGATAATAAATTGGCAGTTACGGGAGAAACATATCAGGAACCGGCATTCAAGCTCATTAAAGGGCACAGATGGCCGTGGATTGAATAATATATGTTACCAGCACTAGTTACCTGGAGAGTGCCGTCCTCACGTAGTCGAGGAGAGCCATCAGATCCGAGTCTACAAAGAACTCATCTGAAGTCGTTCCGGCCAAGAAGCTTCACTGGAGGGTATCTGGTACCATGACAACCGGGATGGGTATTCGACCCGGGTATTTGCTCGTGGGAGTTTCATGGTGGTTGTGCCCAAATCGCGGGCAGAGTTCTTTGTAAACTCAAGCATGGAGTTGCGCTGTACAACTCCTTACTTATGGTATGAATGCTGAGCCTGCACTCAGTGTAAACTAGTACCGTTGTGTCAGTCATAGTGGGGCTTCGATTGCAGTCTCCAAATCAATCCGTGTCCAAAGAGGACCTTACGATTATGCCTACATAACAGGTACTCATGTTAAGTCCCCAGGACTTTCAGTACCAGTTATCAATAAAATTAAGGAATAATAATTAGACAGCATATTTTATGGAGAAGAACTGGAGGAGCAAGCTTCGAAAATTTTGAAACAAAAGATCTGCAATGGTTTGTGACAGGTCCTCCGATAGTGAAACTTTTTGAAAATGCAGTCCTCCGACTAGAAATGAAACAGGAGGAATTTCTAGAAGTATCTTCTTGAGTGCATTTATCTCGATTGGTACTTGTCTCCAGGTCCAGAGTCACTTCCTGCAGGCCAAGTCAAAGTTTGAAGCCAATTGCTGCAGACTAAGTCAAATGTAGAGAGATTAGAAGTCCTTACGTCAGGAGTGGGAAAATTCCCACTCCTGACGTAAGGACTTTTTTCAGAAAATTACAATTTGTAATCAAAATTCAGGCGAGAAATACATATGCTGATTCCCGTTTCGTCCAGGAACACAGATGTACTCCTCAAGTGCTGCTCAACACGCATGGAGCAGTTAGCAATGGAGGAGTACATCCGTCCTGTTAGACAAAACCGTCAGTTGGGGTGCTTTCTTTCGATTTGCGTTTGGCATTTAAACTTTCATTGGTTGCTTTGAGTTTTGAATTTAACAAGCAAGCAAGCTAGACAATTGCCGAGGGTGGTAGGGTATAAAGACTGAACAATTCAAGTTGAATTTGACTCCTCAGAGACCCTTCTACCTTAGATTCCATGTGACTTCAAGAGAGCGGGTTGCAAATTTTGAACTGCTGCTCTCTCTGCACACTTCTAGGTTGAACTTTACTAGAATTGATAGCTTTGGGAAGTAGTTTTTAGAAGAACTTCACCTATTCGTCCTAGATTAAAACCAGTACTGCTTTCTAGACAGGTGGACTTCGCTAACGAACGAAACACAGAAGAATTTCTGGCCAACCACTGTGAGGAATTGCCAAACTTATTTGTAGGAATAAAAAATCGATCGTGATACCATCATGGTAAGTTACTTGAAGTGAGTTTATGCAGGCCATATTGGTTGCCTCCTCCAGAAATACGGACTCTTCCCCCCAGTCCTCCACTTCATTCTCGGACTCGATGTGATAAATGGTGAGTTAACTGGAGTGGTAAACTGTAGGATTCTTAAGGCATGAGTGCGGTATTTTCACTCCTTCTTCACAGGAAGTAAAATTGTACAGACACGGTCCTAAAAATTGCTGAGGGAGGGAAAGAATAAAAGAGAAGGAAATATTGAAGGGCTCCTAGACAGTGACTTCTACCACTCGTAAAAGATCGACAAACAGGAAACCACGATGATGGTTTCAAAAGCTTCAAAAGTGGATTCATGGCCGGTGATGCACCTTTACCTTCAGCCAACCAGGACTAGGAAACTAGGGCTCTTTTCTGCGATTTGTAGTATTAACCGCTGATAATAAAATATGTAAAGTATGAAGGGGCGAATGACAGACAAATGAGAAGGAAGATACCCCGAAAAGTGTCCGCCTCGAAAGAGACTTGCGTTGATGTGCTTCTTCTTGGGTCTCAATAAGGATCCACCACAATTAAATCCAGGCTTGGTAAGTGCTCTTGTCCATGCCAGCAGCAGTAACAAAATACAGGAGGCAGCAGCAACGATGGCTTGCTATGGATCCTTTGCTGGCTTTTGGATTCAAATTCCTGATACACTGATCCCTTTAGACTTTGTTACTATAATAGTCGATTGTCTTTTGATGAGTCATACCAGACCAGGGCTTTTCTCCTTCGAAGGTTATTGACAGTCAAGGTATCATAGGTATATTGAGTAACGAAAGTTCCATTCTCATTTTGCAAGGATTTCGCACGTGTTCTCATGGATGTTTCCTTGAAGTATCTTGATCTTTGTACAATTCGAAGTAGTAACCCTTTCAATGAACAAAATTAGGTCCTTTAAACCAGAATTTACGATATTTACTCCCATTACCATGCACACTGTACCAAACAAAGAAGAACAGGATTCTTAATTATTCAGTGCAAGAGTGGCATTCTTCACTTCCTGACTCTCAATCAGCACGGTACCTATCTAAATGCATAAATGCAAGCTTCAATTGCACTTATTGCACATTTTCATCTCCACAATCTAATTTCTACTTATGGACTTTGTTTTTTTGCTAAAATTCTCACTCATTCCCAATCGCATGCACTCAACAACGCAATGTCCTTCTCATTATATAATAATAATTGCAGCAAATGCAATTATTGTTTACAAGAACTCTTCGATGAAAATTGCAGGTACTTTATGCACTATGAGGGCGTAAAAAAAAAATAGGCTAGGATTTTTGCATGGTATGCATCAGCACAAGTGACAATGAGTTGATGGTAAACAACCAGGATAAGAGTCCTTTCGATCGTGGGCCAATTGTGGATATAACACTTATTGGAAAGTATAGGAAGTCTTTTCAGGGATTTTATTATTATGCAAATTTTGTATAAAATGGGAAACGTATTGTTCAGGAAAACTAATGGATCTCATTGTGATTTGAAAATTAGCAATTGCAATTGGGGGTGAAATTAGCCAGATGCACAAATATGCTGAACTGTGGGATAGTTGGAGTGTTGCGCTTGAAGGACCTTTGACACTTCCTTAGATTATTAACCTTTTCAAATTTTTACATGCGGAGAATGGAGCTAATTCATCCTGGTGCAAGGATGCATACTCAACTGAAGAATAAGGTGCACCTTAAGTGCATCTCTTGATATATTTTCCTCAATATCGAACCCTTGGATTTAATTAGTATTCAGAAAGACAAGTGGCTACTCTTGCACAGTATAATTCGCAATATTTCCGCTTTTGGATTTTCTAAATGTGGCTATCACTCGATGGTCCTTTGCATTCAATAGTATCCAGTGAAGGATCACGGAAAGAAAGAATCTCAAAACAAAAGTTTCCCGGTTATTTCTTATATATTGTATCTACAGTCCCTTCTTTCACATTGTTATCTTTTTAATTACACTGTACTTCCATTTCACTATTATCAGATTGAACGTCGTAAAAGTGATAAGCCTACTTAAGAGAAAAAGATAATCTCCTTTATTTTCTTATTATTTAGCCTTTGTCCCGTTCAGTAGCGTATGTTGTACACTATGTATCAATATTTCGAAATCCAGATGCTCCTTTCGTCGATGCTCCTTAGAATATTTTTCCACCCATCACATTATAGTGAAGTAATAATAATCGTTGGCGCAACAATCCAATTGGATCAGGGCCTTGAAGTGTGTTAGAGCGCTTCATTCAAGACCGTAACGGTACACTATAGGATTACAGCACCCTGTAGGAGGCAATGATTTGATTTGATTCAGGTACTCATTCACAGCTTAGTCGACTGACGTCAAATCAGGATGCAAATTCTACTGCCACCAATGAGATTTGAACTGCAACCTTCCGTGCGGCAGCCTTGTGCTCCAACCAATTAACTAAGCCACCCCATTTAGATACAGAGGTGCCAATGACTCAATCAAGTAGTTATCACCACTACTGCCTCCTATTCCAACGTGTGGTGAAATATTTTGAAGTTGGCAGCTGAATTGACATTTGTTGGTTACACTGCTAATAAGCGCCTCACACTACCAAGTGGTAGAAATCTAAAGTGAATTTAATTTGAAAATTTTCCAACCAACCAACGCAAGGCTTCTAAAATGTTGCTAAATAATGCATCCTAAGATATCTCTGAACAGTGGTTCCCCAATTGGTATTGAGCAATTCTAGGATCTTTGTTTTGCCGCTGATTGAAAAATTGCTGTAGTCTCGACACATTTGTTAAGATTAAAGCCATAACTAACGCTTAGTCACTCAGGCTATCAAAATCAATATTTGATTTGACTTAATTTGATGTATAAATTTGAATTTTAAATTTCTTAATAAGGTTACACAACGGTAGCAAGTAACATAACGCTGACTTGAATAAATCACGCTTTCCTTCAATAGGTTCGCATAGTTCTCATATAAAGGCTTGGAATATGTGACAGAATCTATTGAGATTCATCGATTCCAAGAATTTGATTTAATCTTCATCACAATCTTTGAATAAATCTGAGAAACTTTTACAAACTAATTATTAAGTTTCTCACTTAAATCAAATAGGCAGAGACTAAAAATGATAATATGAAGAAAAACAGAATAATTTCCGATATTTAGAGAAAACATGGGAATGAGGCCATCAGATTGATTGAAAACTGCCGGACCTATTCCTTGAACTATTTGAATAGGTTGAATATGGCTGGTAGATACTGTGGATGATAGCTATCGCTCCTTTGGGAAAACACCAGTGATAACACCTGAGATACAAAAATCTTGTAAACTAATAAGCTCCAAATGACCTTGATGTGACTCAGTCACTGAATTGCATTCATTCCCTATTCAAAGATTAAAGAGTTGAAGTCGAGAGAAACCTCCACTGGCGGACTGCAAGAGGACGGAAGGGATGTCATCGGTGAACACTCACATATTGAAAATATTTTAACAGAAAAATGTCTGGATATCCATGAACCCAGCACCTACTGAGATATTGTATTAAAAGAGCTTTCTCCCAAAAGCCAAGCCAAAAGTATAATACGTAATTAAAGAGCATCTGATACTTCGACTTCCGATGACCGAAATATTAAAGATCAACCATGTCGACATGTTTTCAGCGCTAATCCTCTCAAAACTCTTCTTCTTCTTCATCCTTTGTCCCGTTCATAAGCGGGGCCGGTTCGCCGTGCCGGCTCGCCGTGATCAACTTCGCCATTTGGCTCTATCGAATGCCTGATCTGGGTGCAATCTCGAGGCTTTTAAATCCCCATCTAGCGTATCAAGCCACCATTATTTAGGTCTGCCTTTTGGTCGTTTATCGTCGACTTCGATGTTTAGACCAATCCTGGCAAGAGAATTCTCGTTTGCACGAATTGCGTGACCATACCATCGAAGATGCCTCTCTCGCAACTTTTTCGCTATCGGTGCAACCTCATAACGATAGCGGATATCCTTATTTCGGATGTGATCTCAACGTGTGACGCCACTAGTCCAACGTAGCATCTTCGTCTCCATTACCGCAAGACGCCGTTCATTGTCTTTTATAGTCGACCAACACTCAGAACCATAGAGAGCGACTGGATGGACGACATTGCGGTAAATTTTAGATTTGAGACGTTCGTTGATACGTCGATCACACTTTCCTAGCCTCAATTCTTAATTTTTGAATTTAGACATATAAAAGTGTGAGAACGATATCTACGCTCGGCGCAAAAGGTATAGTCATACTACTACCATCATTTGCACGATGGAGATCTCCAGAAAGTATCTTAAAAAATCTTTGATCAGGCATCACTTAGCAAAGCATTTGTTTCTACCAGCCGCTGTGGGGACGAGAAAATGATTGAATGAGGGGGGGCTCCTTCGAGGCTGCCGATAGGATCCTCCAGAAGAGGTGAACAACCAAGCTTCAAAGTCTGCCAAATCTTGGCTTATAATCGATTCACCGTTGCAAAGGAACAAATCCCTATAGATGTCATGGTTCTGATGGTACTTGCCTTGAAATAGAAAACGTTTAGGATAACGATCAAAAAAAGGAAAGATCAGAAAGAAACAGGAGCGTAGAAGACGATTCGACCCTAGGATGATAATTATGTGGAACAGCTGAATATGTGGTGAAAAACATGTGGACCCCATATTGCCCCTTTACTTCAATAAAATCATCATTATGGGCCCCCGCTCACGGGGAGCGATTTCCATTTGTCGTTGCTTTCGGTCACGCTGCTCCTAGGGCAGAGGGTAGGCAGCGCCTGATGAGTTGCCTCCGCCCTGGACGAAACCACCGGTCAGCTTTTTTGTTCTTTTTTGAAAACTTGGGTTTAACTCAAAAAAGAGGAGTCCGTGGACTACAATAGAAGAAATAAGTTGCTTCTCAAGTGGTCCGGTCCGTCACCAAGTGGGTGCGGACTCAGGACTCCCAGCATCCTCAACTGATATTAAGGGTTGATTCCGCTCGAATTTAGTCTCTCAAGAAACATGACTAGCTCCACTGCTTCAAGTAAATTATAGAACGCTTCGAAACTTTTGCCTTCATTGCAATATCCTTTTATGCAATTTGAAAGTGCTGGGAACTAGCTAACTGCAAGGACATTTGATTCGGTAAATCTCTGGTACAACCAATTCCAAAGGAACTTCAAGCATCTGGTTCCAACTATGATTTGGAAAGACTTATAGCGAGATTGAGCTACGTGAAGGTGAGGGGCCAGTACTTGCCACAAGCAAGAGAACTTCTCGAGTAAACCACCGGAACAGAATTTTAAGGTCTCTTACTTAATTTGATTCATTTTCTATGTTCTCTGCCTCTTTATTTACTCGATAAATGTTCACCACTTCTAAGTCAATTTTGGAGGAACATTTAAATATGCCATGTCGGTCACGGAGAGAGTGGCAAAAGGTTCTACTACTTCTAGTCGGCCGCACGCTTGAAAAGAAATAGAGGGGAGTTACTGGAGTCTAAACGACCGGGGCATCTAGACATCCGAAGTAATAAATGCAAACGCTTTTAGTTCAATAAACGAGAGGTCTATTGGCAACTAAGGTTTAAAAATTGTTCCGTAGCGACTTGGTTAGATGGGAGCAATCGTTACCGTTGCCAATTTCAATGTTTATCCTGGTCCACCTTTTAAATTTAGTGACGTTTAATGCTAGTAGTTTCCGCGGATCATTCACTTTTTGGTCCCGTTTGACTGTAGTCTCCTCTTAAATTACGATTTACGGTTGATTATTGTCTGCTTGCACGCTACATTTTTGGAAGAAACCTTTATTTTTTGGCTACTCTGGAAATATGCTGAAGACCGGTTTCATATTCCCGTCTGCGTCGAGAGCTGCGATCATTGCTGTCAGAAATCATAAGTTGCCCCCCCCCCCCCTCCCCATCATTCCTCCTTCCCAGGATAATAAAAGTTAGAACTTAGTCCTCATTGGTTAAAAAAACGGATTCTACACAATAGAATAATGAAAAGAGTCATCCAAAACAATGAATGGGAACTACTGAAGTAGTTTCCATCTTATATGGGCAAACTTCATCGCTAGTATTTGCCGAGCTTGCTAACGATATGCGTTGCTGAAAAGAATAGGCAATGATCCTGACCTTTCAGTGAACCACAGGAATCCCAGGCCAAAGTTCAGTTTAGAAAATTGCTCACGTGATTCTGGTTAAAGAATGTAATGCTCTTATCTTCGGAGAAGAGAGTTAGGCCTGATTATGGACCTAACAGATACCAAAAACTTTACAGCGTGCGCAGTAGTCTTGCACGAGATTGAACACTGAACACTTACCATTATCAGACACCTATTCGAACATTGGAAACGGAGGAAACCTCAAAGGTATCCTCACAAGAAAGCAGCTAGTGTGGTCGACTGATCTAACACTCTTTTGGGGAGAATATGCTGCCGGGGGTATCAGACAATGGTGAACTGTATGATAAAAATGTCAAAAGGTCGGCAGAATGAACGGTGGCTTGATATCTGGGTGGTGGTCTGAAGGCATCGCGACTGCCTCCAGGTCAACCCATCAAGGCGAGCTGAATCTGCCGAATCCGTTCTGGCTAAAGAAGAAAAAGACGCTTCTCGTGGTATTACAAGGAGATCATAATGTTGACTTAGAAAGAGAAGATGAGACAGTAGACTTCATGTATATGCGATGCATATGGTATACCTTAGTGAGGAGAAGAATGCTCCCCAGTAGGTAATCAAACAAGGTCAGCCAAGGACCAAAGGCTATTGACGGGGAATTCGGAAACCTAGTTGCCGACATGCAGACTTACGTGTATCAATGGAAATACAAGAATTGTGGTTTCAAAAAACTTCCTAGCTACCTTATTTAATGACCTAAGCTTTGACAATACCATGACTGTTATGGTGTTATGCCAATTGTGAAAAACCAAAAGATGCTATGTGGTTGTGCTTACTTCTCTTACCACGAAGTGGAACCATCATCAGGGCTGCACAAACCAGCCAACGTAAAAGCATGAACATAATAAAAGATTGCTATATCGAAATGTCATCAATAATAGGAGATGGAAAAGTCAATAAGGAGTCGCTTTTCTGTGGCATCATTTTTCTTCATATTATGCTCGACTAAAGTGGTGTAAAAGTCCCTCTTGGTAATAAAGTGACCCGATTACAATGTCATATTTAGAAAGCCTCTATTGAACTATTGTAGTCATAGGAAGCATTATTTTTCTCTACACCGGGGTGGCAAAGCATGGCTGGACCGCGCTCGAGGCAACAGCCTTGGTAATACGTCAAAAACTAAGAGGCCTAAAGAGTGCATCCTTATAGTGTCACCAAGGAAAACTTGCTCGCTCGGTATGCTGACGGGGACTGGTAGACGAAAACTCTATGCCTAGCAAATCAATAAGGGGTGCTTTTTCCTCTTTACTTAATCGGCCAACTGCAAACGAAAAAGGAGTCTAAGCATAAGTTCCAGCAGACTTAATAGAGAGGAAAGAATGCTGGTAAGTATAGAATACCATCGACCACCATCGAGCACCCTTTCCACGTGTTTTCTATAGAGCCTAGCTAGATGGATTCATTTTGTGAATGTCATGGTTGCCGTCCTGCTGAGCGGTGACTGTTGTTACGTTTTCTCTTCTTGACATGGTATCGTTTAAAAAAAATGCATTGCCAGTAGAAATGCAAAACTTAAACCGCTTCCTATACATCACAGTCTTCGCTGGTGCATAACATTGTTCCACTATCAAGCTATTTACCTAAGATCACTGCGTCTTACGGAAGTAGCTAGCATCAATCCGGTCTTAAGTTCAAATCTACCGTCCATGGGGGGGGGGGGGGGGGGGGTACTCTTCAAAGTCCCAGCATTTTACTTCGCTCAAACATAGCATGCCACGTTAATATTACCAAAATTCTAAATCAATTTGAAGAAAGCGAGTATTTTTTGAACCTGGATACTGCTATTGAAAAATATGCAGATTTCAGCAGTCCTTAAAGGGCAGTCAAACTAAGAAATCCCTCCTTATCTGAGATATGGACAATATTTCATAAGCAAAATATGGTAAAAAAAATACACGGCACCAGTTAGCCTAGGTTTGCGCAGATCACCGTCTGGTTCCAATGACATGAACGTTTTAAGCGCAGTTGACAGTTGATTGAGGATGATAAACGTTCTGGATATCCTTCCATGTTAACTGAAGTCCCGATCGTGGACAAAATAAATACTCTGGTTCGGAAAAGTCGATGTCTGATCATTAGAAAGCTCCCACGGAAACAGGATATCAGTTGGAAGTCCTTACACTGTTTTGACTAACAAATGAAGATGTTTCATGTCGCTGCGAAATTTACGTTACTCTGATGATAGACGACCAAAAAGACAATAACATCCGCGTTTGCCAGGAGCTGATTGATCCTTTAGAAGAAGACGAAGCCTTGACATCAAGGATCACAAAAGTTATGAATTATGGCTTTAAGATTACGATATTGGAAAGGAAGTCCAATTATTACAGTAAAAGGGTAAAATGTCCTCCAGACCAAAAAGAAATCCCCAAGTCAAGGCAAATTCGATCCAATATCAATATGATGCTGACAGTTTTCCTTAAAGGGTATTCTTCACTACCCCCTTAAAGCCTGGACAGTAAACCAGGCTTACTGCAATGAAGTTCTGAAATATTTTAGGGGCTCCATTCGTCATGAAACGCAAAAAATATGAAGAAGTGGAGACTGACACCACAACAGCACTCCAGCTCATTTAGGCCGGAGAACTTAGTTTTAAGGTAAAGAGCAACCTCACATCTATTTCCCTAAAAGAAGCCTACCAGAACTGTTTCAACAAATGGAAACATCGTTTAGGTAAGTGTGTGCGTTAGGGAGAAGATAAATTTCAAGAAGACCCAGATATGTAGCTTCTTAATGAGATTCATTTTGTTTATTTGTTGGCGTTAGTCTGCGTATTTTCTGAACAAAAATTTTGAAACTTGCTGGACTCCAATATCCAGATGTTTATATCCTTTTTAGGAAGCAAAAGTAATTTGGGTGATTTACCCTATCTTCTCTCTCAGATGCCTAATATTACACAAACATTCAAGCTAAGTATATGTGTTGAATCTTTCGATATTTTCGAACGGTCTTGGGACGGTTTTTGGCAGTATGCACTGCATGACACCTATCCCCATTTAAGGACTAATTGACCAATGCTTCATTAACCTATAACGAACATCTTCCAAATACAGTATTTGAGGGAAGAAGATTCGAACCAAAAATCGTTTTAATTAATATTTTAACATATACATCAAAAGGGTCAGAAGTTACAGACCCCTCACCGAACAAAAATGCAGACAACTAATAAACTGTAATTCCAAAAAACACCACCCAGCCAAAAAAAAAGACCAACAAGGTAATATTCTACTTCATCTTCCATATCCTTTTCATATCGACCTCATCGACAGAGTTAACGATTTAACAACCCTCTGTTGTTCCTGTCATTGTAAAACAAACAAACGTAGCAATAGGACCGAAAAAACCCCCAGCACCGAGGCTACCATCCCAAAGAACACGATGCCTCACTAAATGATTACATAAGTGGGCATAAATAATGACATGTGTGATCATAAATCATTTATGCACCCCCGAAAACGAGCCATACTTAGACGCTGATCTGCTATGTAGCCCAGGGGTCAAGAAGCAATGAGTGCAACGGATGAGCCTGAGCCACAGCACCATGACTATAGCCCAATCCATCCGAATGGTCAGTGTTACTATCATAAAGGTGAACGATATGATTAGCACTGATCATGATAGCTTAGCAGAGGAGGTTATACCGATCAAACACAGTCATAGTACGCGTATCATTGTATCGAAATGATGAAGATCAAGCTTATGATACAACGGAAATGAGATTTTTCCCAGAGAAAGAATTTCAAAGTATCTGAGAGATATATATTAGGAAAAAAAAGATACTTTAGGCATCTCTTTTACTGTTTTGAGGTCGATCAAAATGTGGCGCCTGGTGGCGGCATACCGTAGACAGTGGACCAAGAAGATTTTCGTTTGGTTCGAATGTTAGTTTTAAAGGGGGGTGTAGGTCGAGGAATCTGAAAATTTTGGTTTTCATCTTATCTAAATAAAATCGAACAGAAAAGACATGAGTAAGTCATCCCTTCATTTCGGAACAACCTTTGGAGCAGGAATTTAGTGAATATACGAGGAAAGTGAGTGCAGGTCATTCTGGACAGATCATATTTAAACTTGATGGAGATGGGGAGGCTGTTTTTCCAGTAGGAGGGTCAAGGTGCCGTGAAGTCGAGGTCTTGAGGTACAGGATAACTTTTTGTTATATCCGTGTCTTTGTGGATTCGGAGTCCTATCTCGATTTAAGGAGGGAAGAGGAGTTACATGCTGACGGATACAGATATGGGTACATCAAGTGGTTTCGAAAGAGAGGTCTGAAATGCAGAAAGTATACCAAAAGAAGCAAATGAAACAACGGTGCTAATTTCGAGCCCAAAAAAAATTACGACCACATCGGCGGAATTCAGTTGGCTTCTGTCAAGTTTATCTCCCAATTCTTTCAAGAACTTTCATGGACACCCCCTTAAACTGCTCTACCACACCAAAAACTAAACCAAATCACCAAACCAAAGCTAGGATCGCAATTCAACTGAGCTACCCTCATACTTCTCAAATTCAAAACGAATTCAACCTAGAAGATGTATGGTCTCCTCAATACATCTCTGCACCTTACCCACCTCTAATCATCATCACGAGGTACCATCTCATTCATGATCAATGAAAAAGAGAGTAATTTACTGGGGCTATTAAAAAAAGATACACACCAAACATTTTTGTTTTATGTCTGACAGATATGTCAGAATTTCGTTGAGACCACATCATCATTTTTAATTGTATGTTTGCTTTACCTTCAGAGGATCATCTCGATCATTTATAGCCTCCGAGCTGTGCGTTTTTTGTAGTAGGTCCGCGGAGAGACCAAAAAAATAACACAAGAGGAAGATTGGCCGATCAGGCTGTTGCTGCTATAAAAATACTTTCCATTTGTTTGTTCAGGCATTGTTTTTGGGTGTACGTTAGCGTGTTTACAAGAGGTGAGTTGTTAATGTTGCAAGGATGGATGGTTATAAATTAAATTTAATTTGGAAAGGTGGAGAGGCAGAAATGATCTATTGAGGGACTGTTTTAATGATGGTACCAATTCACTTAGTGAGTATCTTGATGGGTGAGAAAGAAGAGATATAAACTTTTTGCGAGCCTTTATGGTCGACCAAGGCCAGTAGCCTTGAAGGCTCAATTCGCCATTAAGTGCGCTACATCTGACCTTCCGAAAGTAATAGTTCTTAACTAAGCGCGCAATAAATTATCCAACATTCCTTTATCAGTTGCATGTTGTCGTATCTTCACCTGAAAACTTTATTAGCTACCAAAGTGCCTACCTCTCTTCGGGCCGCACGCAATATTCCTCAAATGAAAAGGAAACCGCACTCACCGATAACATTCAATCCATTCAACAAAACGACCTACAATAAATTACAGCATTATCTCCCTGGACCACACAGTAGGCCTTCGATTCAATTTGTCCGAAGTGCCGCAAGGCTCTTTCTTCGGACCACTATTGTTTATTCAGCACCACGACACTCTTGATAAGTGGTTGTAATAATCCTGATTTTTCTCAATCTTTTACTTTTTTAATTATAATATTAAATTCATCTTAAATTTCCATAAGAAATAGATAAAACGTCTCCGAGAAAACATCCCAGGGGATGCTTTTGAGTCCCCGATCATGACATTTTTATTATTTGTGTGATATTTAATTTCTTTGTCAAAGTTGATTTGGAGTCGAAAAAAAAATGGAAGGAGCCACTTATTAAAAGCTGGTTTTAGTGCTGTTTTGAGAATCTTGATTGCCCCCTCGACTCCCTCGGCGAATCAAAACCGAAATATCTATAGCGAAAAAGATACGGGGAGAGGGCCGGGAACACCTCACGCTTCCAAACCGAACCGGTTCGGCGAATCTTTGTAACATGTTTTTTGCTTCCTTAAAGACAATTTCAATTTTTAATGATTTTCCAAGACAAAACGTTCGCGATAAAAATCGTCTTAATGAACGCGAACAGCAAGCTTAAGGCCTCGTGTATCTTAAAAGTGGAAAAACGCCGCGTAAATCTCAACACATATCTGAAGACTTTCCAGCTAGAATGGGGCCGGGTCCTCGGTCGTCTCGCTTAGAATTTAGCGAACGCGGACTAGGGTTTGATGTGGAGATGATGATGATAATGATGCTTTTATGATGAGCATCACACTAAGAAAATAAAACGTCTTGACTATGTTAGCTACTGGATTTTATTCTTCCTTTATTAGCTTTCTGGGTATATAATTCCTGCTTAACTAACTGACAGACTGGCTAGCCCGGCTCGATTGGATTGAGTTGATATAAATTATTTGTGTGCGAGCGCGGCTATCGGAGCCGTATGGTGGCGGTATCTATTCAAGTTTTAACGCTAAAGATAACTTTATTCAGATAAAAAAATCATTTGAATAAGCAAAGTGTTTTGTGTAAGTTTTTTTCTGTGATTTTGATCTGTTTCTTCTGTTTTTTGGCATATAAAATAGAAATAGTTGCTACCAAATTGATAGCACTCGGATTCAGGCAGGAACAGGAAAAAATAAAATTTTAATTTGGAGAGATATTCAAATGTTTCGTGATTAGTAAAGTTCATTAGCGTTTTGATCGGATAAGATCAATGGGTTTTGATTGGAGCTTGTGTTTTTTACATGCCAAGAGGAAATGCTTGACAGATCATTTTAATAAGAAAAATGAAATTTATTGTTTTAAACTTCATTTTTACAAAAATGCGGTTTCATCATTCCATTTTTGAATATGTGGATTTCATCTAGCCGTTGTGACCCTGACAGAATTCCGAAAATGGTATTATCAAACCCGAAGTATCTGAGAATAAAAAACGAGAGTAATTGGTAGCTTCGTCCACAGAAAAAGCCACCTTCTTCAGCACCAAATTTGGGAGCTGTGTAATCATAAATGTTGGGCCAAATTGTAAGTCCACTCTCTATTTTCGAAGCGGGTGCTTAGGTAAAATTGGAATGAGGAGGAGGAGGTGAGTTGTAGATCCCAGTCTTTAGGCAGTATCACGTCCCTTTCATCATCCCTTGGTAGTCCCATTAGGCTAGTCTCCGCTCTCCGCTCTCAGAATTTCGCTGGGGACATCCGTAACGTCTCCTAACATTAGAGAGGACTTTTTCGAGGTACTTGTGAGCACCCAATCGGCCTTTTTTTGTGGGATAATGAAGGGGGTAGCTCCCCATTTGAAGCTCCGAAAAGTACCCATGTCTCCCTTCTTGAGGGGCAGTAAGAAAGCCTCTCTAGTGAAAAAGATTCCACCTGCCAACGTAAGCTCAAATTCCTTAGTTAGGCTGAATAGATCTCTTCGAAGATCCCTCTCAGACTGGGCTTGAAAATTGATCTCATCACGCCAAAAATCGACTGTAGTTCTACCATTGTGGTTCTATAACTTGGCGAGCCATTTTCGCAGCTTCTGCATAAGGAACGATCATCGAGTACCCTGGCAGGTTTAACCAACACCTGGTATCGATATAGCGTATCTGTTAAGTGCTATTTGCGCATCTGGGTGATCAGAATAAATCAAATGGTGTGGCCTAGTCAGTTTTATCGTAGACATTTCTCTTTTTGGAATTCTATAACCTGTATCTCCACCTAGAATGTGTTAGTCAATTCCAGGGGTTAGTCTAGTTCCGTTCTCGAATTTTCCGAAAAGACGCTTCTGCTCAACCCCCCTTCCATAACGGGCCAGTCCATGAAAATTGTTATGTCCGCAATACGAAGAATCTCTGAGCGTGTGGCCATTCTCCATGGTCTGAGTATGCCAAGGCAGGACGGGAACCTCAAAAAACCGCCTATTGAAGATCTGAGGCAGATGAAGCTTGAACTGAGGATGTGATCCATTGTGGATGTTCCCTCTCGACCACGGCGCTCAAGTCTCGAGTTTTACAGCTCCGCACGCGTGGTCAAAACGTTATCCTTTATTATTTTTCCGTTCTAGCTGGCGTGTTTTCTTCTGATAGGCTTGTGAGATATCCTCCTTGTCAGTTACTCAGGCTTCGGCGCAGATCCACGCATGGGCTTAAGGACACGTGAAATTTTATAAAATGACACGTGAGAGATCGAAGCGTTCAAAACGGCCGCCCCCACAGTCTGCCTGACCAGCAAAGAGACGTACTAGGGCCTTTCGACAAAAATTCACCTCAGTTTTAATATTTGCGGGCGCCAACTTTTTAGGTTTTCTATATAGGTTTTCCCCTCTAGGCTAGTTCGGCCCCCAGGATGGTTTTTAGACTATCGCCAAATCCCCTCCCACGTATATTAGAGTCATCTAATGTTCTTAAAATGGACATCTGGCCGTACAATTAGTTTAGTGCGCGGTTTGTATGCATCGTTCACTATCTTCGGTTTTTCTTGGACGCGAATGGAAGAGACAATAGATTGATATTTACTTTAAGAGCCATTAAATAGGTAGTTCCTTTTCTCGAGCAATTCGTAGGCAATTAAACCATTTGATTTGTGGTAATAGCTTACTGTTGTTCCTAAAGTTTACCCTCAAGTAGCAAACAATGGGTGTGGCTAAAGCTTCCTTATTTTGCTTTTCACAGTCCTACAACGCCAAAGCAATACAGGCGACTTATGATATTGTTCTTGAAAGTGGTATTCTCTCATTAGAATAGCCTCGGAAGGTTTTGGAGGGCACCTCTAGATTCCTTTGCAATTAACCCCATCAAGGGTTTCTTGTTCTGGTTGCTGATAGCTATCTATTACTCGGGATAACTCCTTCTGTCTGGCGACGAATTGTGCTTTCCTCATGTAGTTGACAATGCCATTAGACGCAGGCATAAATTTGGCCTATTGACTATCTATTTACTGGTATGAATAGAAGCGTCACTTGGCGTAGGCTGGTACTTCCCTCAGAATATGGGAGGGCGTTTATGAGCCATTTCCCTGTTTTTAATTTTGGACCTTTCATTCGGCCCCATGAGTGGGTATTCGTTGAGGAACATCCCTTCTTCCTTCCTATCTTTCATAAGCAGTAGAGCTAGACCATATGCATGGGAATTCGTTAAAGTACATTGCCCTTTCCTGTTCATAAAATTTTATCCGGTGAGCTACGGCTATGGCTTTCTGAAAGCTGATGTTGCCAGAACCCCATTTCAATGCAATGGTTTTTGGTTCGTCTCTTTTTAGAAACTTCGTAGTTGGCTTGGTAGGTTGGCGAAGTTATGTAAAAGTCGTCATCATCTATGGAAAAATACTTTCTGTGAACTAGATTAACTTCATTTTCAAGGTTCATTAGAAGATAACTCCAAGAAATCTGTTAAACCTCCAAATCTCCACTAAAATTTTGTAAACGGCGCCCAACGTGGGTGGTCAGAAAAATATTGTAGGTGCTGGAACTTAGCTTTTCGATTAATAATAATAATAATAATCGTTGGCGCAACAATCCATGTTGGATCAGGGCCTTGAAGTGTGTTAGAGCACTTCATTCAAGACCGTAACGGTACACTAGGAGGCAATGTGGTCAGCATTGCGCTCGCCCGAGATTATTATCCTGATTTGACTCAGGTACTCATTCACAGCTGAGTCGACTGGTATCCGACGTCAAATCACGATACAAATTCCACTGCCACCAGTGAGATTTGAACCGCGGCCTTCTCCTCCACTTGGCTCTGCAAAAATTTGGGCTCTACCAATGAGCAGGTTCCTTGCAGTAAGGTCAATAGGAAAAAAGGAGGGCATATTGTTAATGATGGAACCCATTCGCACTAGTTTACAGCCGCGGACCTCAGATAGCAAAGGTTCACCACCTGCGCCAAATCAAGGAGGCTATGACCTGCCTATAACAAGACCCGATAGGACGAATTCTTGTCGCAGGTGCGTGCAAACGCATACAAGATTACAGCGGTTTGTACGGGGCGCTGGCCTTTAGGAGAGCATGCTACCAGACCTGGCATACCCTGAAATTCGTATTGTTGGAGCTGCGGACAAGAGAACAAACCTTGAGGCACTTCCTTTGCAATTGCCCAGCTCAAGCTAGGGCCAGGCTAGCACCCTAGCTAAACCATTCTGTAAGTCCTTCAGAAGGTTTTCTAGTTGCGATGTGGCCGAACTGCTGCTCTTCGTGAATGTTATGAGCTGGCTCTGAAGATCTGAGCCGGCTAGACTCTGTCTCCTTGCTCTTATAACAGCAGTTATGATTTTAGCAGTTTGCGGCATCAAAACGGCGCACCATGGCGCTAATTGGGGCGGCCACTGACACCTAACTAGGGATTCAAGCACAAAACTTTTAGACGACAGCATAATGGGAACTACAAGAAACCCTCCAAGATGCTAAGTATTGGAGTCAGTGCTTCATAGTTTCAATCTTTTCCGTCTTTTTCATTTAGTTCTGCTATTATGGGTGAAGGTAGTACCTGGAATATACACGAAGCATCTACCTGAATTTTGCGGTAGAATTAATATTGTGTGTAAAAGCCAAACCAGTGCCAGATTGATCATAATGATATGCGCGCTCGGGATTTTATTGGGAAAAGTTTAGATAAGAAAATCATTACTAGATTTGTCCCAGATTGGGCAATATTCCGAGAGACACTTCCCAAGTAATGGAAACAATCCAAAGATAGGCCTTTTACATGTAATATTTTGACCAGGAATGGAGTCTTGCATGTAAGGTGGCCTCGAAGGCAATAAACACAACAACAGCAAGTACGAGTTTTCCATTGCAGCAATTAGGTAAACCCCACATTGGGCGCCATTTTTAATAACAAAATGGAATCGGTCGATGGTTAGAAAACCACCCCGTGTGGCTGAAGAGGAGAGAGCTTTTGCAAAGTGACATGCCAGGAATTGAAATGAAGCTTCAGTGTTTGCGGGTGGACTTTCATGGTCAATTTCGCCAACCTTTCTCTTTAACTTTTGGGAAAGTTCTCTTCTTGGTCGTCTTCGATGGTCTTTTGACCATCGTTTGACAAATTTTGTTTTTACAGATTGTCTCGTGCAGTCTTGTAATGGTTCGAATTCACATAATTCTGGGGGTTGAATTGTCGATGGGTTTTCTTAAATTAAGGAAAGGCAGCTTGGATTTCGTGTTGGATTATGGGAAGAGCTTACCTGATTCTTTCTGAAAAAATTATCGCCAGGCGATTTGAGTTGATCACGATGTTATGCTACCATGTCATTCGTCGATCTAAGTCCATTGTCAAGACTTTATTTCATCAATCTTAGCACATTTCAAGACTGTTTTTTACTGGCGATTTGGGCGTGGAAGTGTGTATTTTCCGTTGCAGGTTATCGACTTGGTTGGTCCCTACAGCAGTGTTATATTAGGTTCGATTTCAGCATCAGTTTGAGACACTGCAGGAACAGAGGAGCATATGTTATTTGAAATTACTGACTTAGAATTCCGAGATTTTTATGAAAGGTGGGTCCTCTCAGAGGTGTAGATCACCAACCCTATGTGCAGCGTGGGTATCTTGATGAGCAATGGATAATATGCATTTGTAGAAAATTACCAAGGAGCCTTTCAGAAGCCTTTCAGAAATGAGGTTTGACGAAGTAGGTGATCTCAAAAGTAAAGATAGGATGGACCTTTCTCCGAACGAATGTTAACCTAATTTATGTAACTGGATTTGTGCCTCCTCTAGGCCTAAGCACCCTTATTCTCAGAATTACTTAGGACATGATGTAAGTAAAAAAAGAAATTTAGGAAATGATGTCAAGAGGGCTTCGTTTCATAAAAAATAGGGAAAAGGAAGGTTTCAGGATAAATGCGATCTCATTTTGCAAGACTCTGGCTTGAAATTTCGTCCTATACTCATTTTTATTAAGCTTTATCATGTGCCTATGATGGCAGTTGCCAACATGAAGGAGGTAATCGCCGCAACAGAGTCGCCAACTCAGAAACTAGTAAACTGGCTCGCATCGAAACTTAGCGGTTTGGGGCTCAAAAGGAAACAAACACTGAAAGACCGGAAAATTTGAATGAAACAGGAAAGGACTAAATACGATGTGAAAGTTCTGTAAAAGAGTCGTTGGGCTACCTAGACGAAGAACTCCAGTAGAAAGAGGAGTCATATCAAAAGCTCGTAAAGTTCATACAACTCATGGTTGTACCGGACGCACCATCCATCATGGTCACGAACTGCTCCGAAATTCGCTAAAGGAATTTCCTTTCGAATGTGTTTAGCAAATTTTCGGAGGCTTGGCTTAGGGTCCAGATTTCACATAGCGTAGCATAGCCTAGCACTGCTTGTATGATGGTTGTGTATACGAGGAGCTTCGTGTTTTTGTGCACATGCTTTGATTTCATTGTGGGAAGGACCGAAAAGAAAATCTTATTCGCTAGCTGTATTCGTCGCTTGTTCTCGTGGGTCCCATTAGCGTCCTTTGACAGAGTACTACGCAGGCATATAAAGCTGTCTACGAATTCGATGTTAAGGTCCCCTACGTTGATGCTCGAATGTGCTGGCGTCCTACTTCTTGATTTGTCCTCATTGATGTGAAGTCCAACTTCTTTCGCAGCAGTGAAGACGTGCGTGCATATATGTAGTGTTGGCCCTTCTATGTACGATCCAAACCTATTTGACTTTCAGAGATAGATTTTACACGACAACCTCAGGAGTAGCGATACGTTATTCCCACCTTTCATGAAAAAAAAATTGTGGTGAAGATGCAGAGATGTAGAGAATAATCCCTCCAATCTGGGTGAAATATGTGAGCCGTGGCTGAGAGTGCCTTCGCAACGAAGACAAAAATGGACCACAGCCCACCTTTTTTGGTTGTTAAAATAATGAACGAGGATGGAAAGGTGGAGTTCAACATTCATAGAAAAATCACCCACACCTGACGAACTATCCCAATAAATTCCAATCATCATGGAGTCAAAAAATGGTGCTAAACATCTGATGAGACGAAAGCAAAGGTAACTGACGCACCTAAGCGTGCAGTAGGAAATAGAAAACGTGGACAGATTCTCCTGCATTCACTCAAGAACAACCCGTAGCATCGAAAAATTAATGGCGAAAACAAGCCTATTGTCGATACCCATAAGCAAAAAACAGCAGCTCAAACAAAAACTGAGTTTCCCAAAAGACAGCCTCCAACAGAAGGAAAAGGAATCGGTCTACAAAAGTGATTGTCCAGAATGCAATCAGGTCTACGTCGGACAAACAAAAAGTGGCAAACAGGATCGAAGCACATATAGAGGAAATATGGATGGCATTAAAGAAAGGACGGGCAGCCAGTGAAATAAAATCGTCAATATCCAACACATGGTAAGTAACAACCACCGCATCACCATGGAAAATTGCAAGATACTACATAAAGTACGAGGAACATGGGCATTAAACATTCTAGAAAGTATAGAAATATCCAGACTACCTGAAGAAAAAAGGATGAATAGCAACCTTGGGAACCCACCATCATGGCTCTTCAGCCTATTTATGAATAAAATTCAAATCTAAAAATTACTGGAGGACTCTATGTTCATCGAGAATCTCCATGGATAACGCTATATTCACATCGACTTGCTAGTCGTAATGAGAGCCATGAACAACCAGACCCGAGTCTGCACGGGACTTATTTGAAGTGGTTTCGGATACCTGGTACCATGGGAACCAGGAAAGCCTTTTGAGTTCATATGTCTCAACAGGATTCCTGCGGTTGTTTGTGGTTGTCCATTTCTGGGAGTTCAATGGGGCTGTAAGTATGCCCCGCGAACAGGACTCAAGCGTGGAGTTGCGCTATATAACTCAGGTGCCGTATTCTTTCAATCGATAGAGGCTTTTGGTAGATCTCGCATTTACCAGCAGGAATGCCGATTCTGCACTCATTATAAACTAGTACTGTGGTGCAAGCCACAGCGTGTCCGTGTCTTAAAAAGTTTGTGGAATTAGGCCTACACAGTGGATACCCACGTAAAACCACCCAGACGTAACTGTAAAAAGGCGAATCAGTAACATGGCCCTAACTAGAGATAGCTCCGTAATGGCGCTCTTTGGAATAACCCAAATAGGACCTAGTTATTTTTGCCGAAATGTGGTCGAGATAGGAAAGTTATCCACGCTTTCTCTCCTCCTCTCTGGACTGGTTACTGGACATTAGCCGCATTAGAAGGCGCCTCGACTTTGTAAGCTGGAAAATTACGAAAGGAAAATAAGACCACACAATAAGCCAAACTTTTACCAGAAGTCTAGGTATATCTAGGTAGAGCCTGGTTTGGCACTAGTTACTGCTTCTCCAGAGATACCTAACCAGAGCGACGCTAACTAAACGTTACCAAATTATGCGAAGCTAAACTAGGCCTTCATAGGCAGACCCAAGTTAATGTCTTGACCAAACTAGGTAGGGCATGGGTAGGTTTCAGCTACAGATTCCTTTCTGCCTGGCTGGCTGGCTAGATAGTCCTTCGGGTATCTGGAACCGGTTCAAACCTGAAAACGAAGCTCAAAGCGCGGTAGTGATCCATTTCCAACATCTAAATCCATAGAGCAATTTTGCGCACCCAAACCTTGGTCGATATTTTTACTGGATAAGAAAACAATGAAAGAAAAGGGAAACGATAGGGAAATACTTCAGAAATAATTCAGTTGACATAAATTGAGGCATAACAAAGATGTAACTTTCCAACCCCGGCTTCCAGTGAAATTTCAATCTTTTTGGAGCGTATAACTCCAGGAATCTTTTGCTGGATTTTCCGGCATGAACGGACTCCTTTTTTAGGTGTTGTTCTATCCTCCACCCGTGGTTCAAAGAAGGGTGTCGTAAGACGGTTGTTCTTCAAAAGTACGCCCTGACAACAACGTTACCAAAGTGAGCACTGAGATGAGATGCTGCACAGAAAACGCGGAACATGGACATTGGATATCTTGGAAAGGTTGAAAATATCCAAACTACCAACCATCCAAAAGGATGAATAGCAACCTTGGGAATGCGCCATCATGGTTCTTTGTTTAATTTATAAATAAAAAAATAACAATTCAAATACAAACCACCGCCACGGAAGCCTCAAATCCAAAACTTACTGGAGAAAGCCTATGGTCGTGGTGGAATCTCCACGTGATGGCACTGGGTAACGCTATATTCAGATCGGGCAATCAGAACCGAGTTTTCACGGGGACTCATCTGAAATGGCTTCGGCTAGGAAGCGTCATCAGATTTTACCTGGTACCATGGGAACCGGGAAAGCCTTTGAAGTTCATATGACTCAGCAGGATTCCTGGGGTAGGTGTTTTCGGCTCGGCTATTTGTGGGAGTTTCATAGGAATTGTGAGTAAGCCCACCTCGCGAGCAGAAATCCTAGTGAATTCAAACATGGAGTTGCGCTGTATAATTCGGATCCTGTACTGCTTACTTTGGTAGAAGCTTGCGGTAGATCTTGCATTTACCAGTCTGTACTCATTATAAACTGGTATCGTCGTGCTAGACAAAGTGGGAACTCTGATTCGGCCACCAAATCGCAGCGGCACGGCGGGTACTCACGTAAAAGTACCAGGACATAATTGTAGAAAGCCTTATCAGTAAAATAGCCCTCGCGATAATTTCGTAATGGCGCTGCTTGGAATAGCCTAAATAAGGCCTAGTTAGTTTTGCCTAGATGAGGTCGAGATAAAAAAATTATTCTTGCGCATGCATGGTCTTTACATTTGACATTAGCCGTATCAAATGTCACCTCAATTTTGCAAGCCAGAAAATGTTGAAAGGAAAATAAGACCCCTCATTAAGTCGGATTCTTACTAGGAGTCTAGATGGTCCTGATTGGGTCTGATTGGCACTAGTTAGGGCCTGTCCAAATGTAACGACCTTTCAACCCCGGCTTCCAGCAAAAAGTCAATCCATTTGGAGCGTATGGGTCTCCAGGGATCTTTCGCTGGATTTGCCAGCATGCACGGACTCCTCTTTTATGTGTTATTCTATCCTCCACCCGTGGTTCAGAGAAAGGTATCATGAGATGGTTGTTCTTCAAAAACAGGCACTAGCAATAACGTCACAAAAAGGGGCACTGATCTCCATCTCCAGTAATATCCTTGGCACCATTTCAGTTCCACTGAGCTTGGAAAAATCCATGGTCAAAAGGACGCCCATTTATTCTATTTATTTTCAGGGTAACAAATCCGAGATTTATTCAATATTCATATCATTTCTATGATAATTCCTTATACCCCAAGAAAAAAAAACCCAAGCAAACTGTACAACCTGCTGCAAAACTTCCCAACATATCGTGTTATATTTCCATTCAATACATTTCCCCATTAATTATCTCTAATAAGTAGCCAGTAACGAACATCAAAGCACCTCTTGAGGAAACCTAATGTGCAAGCAGGGTGAAAACTAAATCAAAGACATTACAACCGCTTGAATAATAAAAATCGTAAGACCTCCAGGTTTGCTTTAACTTTTCTTTCGAAAGAAAAAAAAAGCAGCTCCACATTCAAAATTTATAGGGAAAGTGGCAGGGATAAGTTGAAATCCCACCGAAAATCATGACATCTACCCCATTAACATTTGATGACCCATTTAGGGTGGAAAGGTGATAGTTTACGAGACCTTTTGCTGCTCGTGTTCTTGAAGAGTGTAAAAAGTAACAACACAAGAAGCATAGGTGGTGGGGGTAATTGTGGGTAGTTAGGCCAAACTAGCTGGAACTGTATTGATTGCAGAGGGTAGGAAGGGGTTGTGGTGAGGAACTTACCCTTAGAGAATATATCAAATAAAATCAGGATGGCCGGTATCTATCTCTTGGCCGAGTTAGGTTCCTTGGAATTTTTAAAGGCCGAAAAGGCAGAATCGAGGGCTAAGATCCGAAAACAACCCCGACCCCAGCACTCAAATGATACCTCTTGGTGCATACCCTCGACCAGCTCTTCTATCTATATATATACGAAAGTCGAATAGGTGATATGCATGTCACACGAAAATTCGTAATTGAAGGTTAGTGAATAACTACCCTCGGAGTCGAATATGGTAGCTCAAGAAGCAGGTCTAGGAACGGCACCACCTGTCCATTGAGTCGTGTACAAAATCGTGAGTCGAGCGTGTAAAAATACTCATTAAATGTAATTAAAGTAGGTAGAGTTCTATAGTTCTCGGTTACCATTGTATTAGCGAAACGGTGGAACTAGACTAGAGGGCGAAGGGCGGCTATTCACCTGGATTTCAGCCCCAAATACTGTCTAGCATGACCAACCAACCCCCTTAGTGAAAACGACTCCACAGCATAGTGGATGAGACTGGAAAACTCTCTGAATTCGCACTGTTGCCTGCAGTGCATATCTGATGGCCTGAAGCACTCAGAAATTGTCACCATTTCGCACCTCTCGTGTCAGCACGTCTGCAAGTGGAGAGGCTTGAAAAAATTCCGCGTTAATGTCCTCCTTGAAAGGAAGCGTACCGAACGTGCCATATTGGTGCCACTAGACTCCCAAGCATGCACTATACCCACATATATCTGAATATGTGCGAATGCACACCGAATTCACACCAACCCCAAGTGCGTTCTTGTCGCCGACCATATTGAAAGCGAGGCCAGGCCAAGAAGAGTGACGGCAGCCATATTTATTTTCCACCTTCCTCATTTTTCTCATTTTTTTTTTCCTCCGCACACCACTCGAAGCTAGTTTTGCATTTCTTTTCTGTTTTATTCCCTTCCACCTCGGGGAAGTATCCCTGGTTGAACTATATGCACCGCTGAATGCATCCCTGCACCCCGTTCTGAAATCAATGGTTGATGCCTATTGCATTATGCAGCGCGCTGTATAGAAAAATGCATTCATCCCTTAATTTTCTTTCCCTTGGAGTTCTCGCGCTAACAATACTTCGTTGTTTTGAATTTCCTGACGGCTTCACGCTTGCCATCCCATTGCTGGTAGCGGAGTGCGGTACTGTTTCGTCACAAAGGTGATGGGCTCGGCTGTAGTGATTGTCCTGGGACTGGTTACGAGGTGTGGATGTATATGTCGGGGTGGGTTTGAGTGCAAGGGCTGCACAGATTACTTCCTGATGCCTTTCCGGCGAGGTATGACGACTTTTTTCCATGTTTCAGTTGAGAAAAGGAGGTAAGCGCGCTTGGGCAATAAAAAATTACAATAAAAATCAGGGAGGCGACTGCGGAGAGTAGGTCGATGGGTAGGAACTGAATCGAGAGTGTCGGAAATCTTTTTCCTGTTTAGATTTTCCATTTTACTTTTATTTTCTTATAAATTTTTGTTCTTTGCGTTCTTTGCGCTGCACTCCTTTTTCCCATTTATGGGTTTCTTGGCAGAGCCTAGTTTTCCAGATTTTCTTTTTTCTTCTGCACCCAGGTTGGCAATTTTTACCTTTCTGCAGGTTCCGTCGTTGGTGACGATAAGTAGCTCTCTTGAAAGATGCAGAAAGGGTGTTGCGGAAAATGGTAGAAGAAAAAATAATGCCGCAAGCGAGAAAATGATGGCTGTATGGCGCGGCCGTGTATTGTAGTGGTCTATGACGATGGTGTTGATTGAAGGGATTTGAATTTTTTTTTTGAATTGGAAAGGATTATTGCAGAAAGGTTAATGTATTTTCAGCGGAGAGTTTTCAAAGAATGGCAGCCGGAAATTGGGAGTGTATTGAATCAACGCGGAATCCATTTTAGTCAGAGTAATCCTCTTCTAGCAATTGATTTTAAGCGGGGATTTTATAGGGTCTAATTTGTGAGAGTTTCTAATAGGATAATGGATAGTATCGCTAGGAAGCCCCAGTTAACAGAAACCTAATAGTTCTTGTCATATGGGGACTTTTATAGAAACCAAAGAATTCTAGCCGTCGGGAAAACAGAACATTCAAGAATAAGAAACCCTTCCGAGCCTAATATGATGCATTTGCACTCTCCTCTTTTAAGGAATCTTTTTGAAGGAAGATAAAGAAGGAAGAAAGGTGTTCCTTTCGGCTCAGTTGCAGATGTTTCTAGAAAGATTATGTCTTTGGCACAAGATATTTTACGGGTATATAGTTATGACTTATTGTTTGACAACCTGGTCAAAATTGATGTCTTCCTACTTTTGATCATCTAATCTGAAATTATCCGTATCAATCTAGTAAATTATTTTTGAAATTCAGGAGTCCTGGATCTGCTATCCACTATGGCCAACCGGACCAACTAGAGAAAAACTTTTTCCCTCTTTTCTGGTCAATAAACCTCTTTTGCGCCCAATACTCAAAATTGAAGAGAAAACCGATAACTACGATTTCGTCCAGGGCAGAGATAACTCATCAGATGCTGCCTCACCTGCGCCCAGGAAGTAGCGTCACCAAAGCGTTCAAAAGGTGCTGTTTGCAGACTCAAATTAATTCGCAAACACGTAATAAGTACGAATTATATTCAATTTCAAAACCGCATGGAAGTTCAGACCTAACTCGGCCAAGGCTGAACTAGTTATTTGTTTTTGGAGTTTTTGAAATTCGGACGACGCCGTAGTCGCCTATTTTTTTCAACTTTGATTGTTAATCCAAAAAGAGGAGTTCATGGACTACGCGAAAGTTTCTCTCCAATTGGTCCAGTCCGCCATCAAATGAATGAGTGGTCCAGGACCTCCTCAATTTTAAAAACAAATAATTAGTTTAGCTCCGATCAATTTAGACCTGAATTTGTTTGCAGCTGTTAAGTCGGATTTAATTCGGAACCATGGCGTCTTTGAAAATTAATATTAGTGAGCAAACAACACCTTTGAACCATTTCGGGAGCACTGTTCGCAGGACAGAGCGACTCATGTGTTGCCTCGCCGTATCAACCCATTTTCGAGAATGTGGTGTACCTTTAATTCCAAATGGTGTGAGCAGCAAATTTGGAAGTTGACAGGTGATCTATGCTCAGCCTGGTTTGCCATATTATCACAGATAGACTTACGTCAGGACAGCGTTTATGAATTGAGAGATTCTGTTTTCGAAAATCGTCTTTTAGGTTTCCAAACTTACAAATGGCTATGACATTTTGACTGTCAAGCTGACAATGCCCAAGCATACGTGGTTTGGTACGCACAGAAGAAGCTACAGAATGTAATTTTTCTTTTGGAATTGAGAGAGTGGTCCTTCCTGGTCCATGGACCCTTTTGTTTGGGCTAACACAGAGAGTTTAAAAAACAGAGACGACCACAGTTTCATACAGGATAGTGGCCTAGATGGAATGTAGTACTAAGGAAAACTTAACGCAGTCAATAGAATACCGTGAACACCAGCTGCATCTGTGCCAAGCGGTCTTAACCATGATTTTGTGGGAAATATTGGTTTGCGAACTTACAATAAAAAGTGAACTATTATTAAAAATCAAGTTTTTTAGTCATTATATCTGTCCTAGGTTAGCTCAGCGGGCCAAACTCGTGATTGATTTTGGTCCCCTATTTTTCACGGAAACTTCCTCGAGGATAAGGCCAATTTTTAGTTCTTCAAGGTATTTACAAATTCTTCCATAGTTTCGTTCGCATTGTCATCTTCCACGGTTTTGAATGATAGCCTACCACCAAAAACAGTGAACGCCGCCTCGTGGTAATAAGGCTGAAGGTGCTGTTCTAGATCAGTGGCGTGATGATGATTATGTACAAAATTAAGACAATCTCGTATTCATCGTGAAGAAATTACGGTAAAGATTTCTCCAAGGGGACGAGAGGGGGAGGAGAGTAGAAATGAGGGAATCCTTCCCCCCTCATTTCAGACTCGTACAATTTTTACTTAAGGCCCCGCATAATTTTCACGCCGAGTTCGAATTTTCTCTATACGGCCCTGACAAAAACAGTGAGAGCTTGGTTCTCTCCGCCGGTCAGATATTTATTGGACCTATTGAACTAGCTTATCATATTGGGACAAAAACACATATCCATGCCGGTGGCCAGAAAGCGAACTCAAGGCATGAGGCAGAAATGTTGATGGTTTAATACGCTGGGCGGCAATTTGAAAACTTTTCGACTCCACTCGTGCAAAGTGTGGAGCCGATAGAAATGGCTAAATGGAATAGCGCCCCACCGATTTAGTTTTCGCGGAAAGCATTCCATAATCCAACAGGTGCACGGGATCACAATTCCGATAGAAAATGCAGTGCAGAAAATCAGGCAGCAGAATCAAACCTGAAGGTCATACAAATGTCCCAAAGTAAAGTACTTAGAGCACAGTAGGCGCTCCGTAGTTCATCCATAATGAGGATCTGCATAGGGACCTGAAAGTAAAGTTGGTTAGTGATGTCATCAAGGACCAAGTAATTAGACATAGCCACCGACTACGATCACATGAGAATAAAAAAGTCCGAAAATTGACTGATATCGCTAATATAATGAGACGTGTCAAAAGAGTAAAGCCAAACGACTTGCTAACATAAAGGATGCCTAAAAATATAAGCTACTAAAGAACAGCCAGTTCCGCAGCGAAGCCAATCAAAGTGCTGGCGTGGACCACAGGGTCATCTTCCAATAAAAATTAAACCTAAATATGCAATGAAAGCTGCTGGATGGGGAAATATCAGTCGTAACTTGGCGAGGCTTACTTTAATGGGTAAAAAATACACTGTCGGGGATTGTGAACCCTGAGGTTAGTCATCATTTCCACCTCCACCAACATGCCCAAACAGTGCACCACAAATAATTCGATGCCGAAATTAATGAGTGAGTGCATAATGTTCAGCAATAGATCGTTGAATTGAGCTCCAGCAACATGCCGTTTGACTCCTTTGAATTAATAAATAATTCTAAGATGTGACATCTTGAGCCACAAAAATACCAAATGCCTTGTCCTACAGTGAGAGATTTCTTTAAGGTGGCCAAAAAAAACTTTCCTAGGGTCCTAGGCCTGGCGGGTGGTAGAGCTGAACGGTTACAAAGAAAGTTTACGTTGGTCTTGTCCTCCTCTGTAGGCAGGCTAAATTTCGGCCTATTGTCTACAGTTTAAATTTGATGCCTCTAGAAATCTCCCCTTGTTGGGAACGATTTGTCAGGGCAACTTCCGTTCATTACGCTAACCGAAAAAAAAAAATCCTTTAGCCTGCAGTTAGATTGAAAGTCAATCAGGAAAATGGCACAAGGTAATGGCCGAATCCGGGGTGAACAGGCCTGCTCTCTGCGACCTATGATGCCCTCATCGAGGTAATATTGGCCAGCCAATAGTAATGACTTTGGAAAGACGATATTTATTCAGACTCGCCATTAAATTTGTGTATGCTCAATTATAGACTTATACTGATTCAACCCTATTTAAGGCTGGAAGCAAATTCAGTAATGTGCCTGACATGAAAATTTAAAAGCCAAATCAATGATCCCAAAAATCGAATAACTCTTCCAAGATGGTAGAATCGAGGATGCGAATCAGCCCGATTTCAGCCACCGTCAGTCGATCCCTTGGAATATACGTTTGTTCTCAACGCACCGACTATTCGAAACCTTCGAAAAAACCTTCTTTCATATATTCACAAGGTAGTTTCGTAGTATTGGATTAAACCTAATTCACAAGGCTTGGCAATCGTATGCGATATGATACGAAGACGGAACTGGCAGTGGATAGGTCACCCATTAAGAAGTGCGTGCATGCAGTGGAATCTACTCTCCCAAGATGGCCGACGAATGGGTCGCCCCAAGGTTACTTGGCGCGGAACAGTAGAGGACGAGCGCGAGCGTCTCGGGAAGTCGTGGGGGGAGCTAAAGCTCATTTCAGGTAACCGCAAGCGATGGCGCGGTGTGATTGACACGCTACACCCACCAGTGTAAGTAAAGGGCCACCATATTCCTTCAATGAATCAGGAAGATTCCCTGTTCCACAAATCGATTGCGTGCCCAAAACCGTGAAATTTTCATCTTTTTTAATGAGAAACGGACCCCTTGGCTAGCAGGATTTGTTGCAGCATGCCGGATCGTTATGAATTCCATTTAGGCTACAATGTTGTGCAAAACTTGAAACTTTAGCCTTTTTCTGATGAAAAATTTGGAAGTCGTATATCTCACCTATATTACCGAATTTCCCGGACCCCCATCCGTCCATTTATTTCGGCGAGGTTTTCCAGCTAATTCCAGGAAGCGTTGGGGAGAAAGTTAAATTTATTCCTACAAATATACAAGGAGTTGACTTTTTAGGCACTTAGGGTTGCTGCGGAGTTGGCAGAATACTGAAAACTCGCCAGGGCCGAAAAATTTGCCATCACTTAGAGTAAAGGATTTCCGGGTAAAAAAAAATAGCTCAGAGTTTTGCTTGCTTTACTAATATAGCCATAAAAATGTCAGAATCGGGAAAGATCCTATCCAGGTTCTAATGAAAATTTAAATTTACTAAAAAGTACTATGAAGGAAGCAGAATTGACCAGGATACCGGACGAGCCGGAATATGTTCCAAATACTACAGGTTTCAATTTTTGCCTTTGGTATTTCGCTTATTTAACCCAGTTCAGGCAAAAACGGCTTCATCAGTGAACACCGCAAAGTAGGCAGCTAGGTTGGAGAAATAGTCCACCACTTTTAATAAAAACTATAAAAGGCGACGAAAGGAACTTAACCCGCAATAACAGAGCAGTTGAAATTGTCCAGGTTACCACTCCGGGCGAAACTGCTTATTCGGCCGGAATGAAAGGCAACTCTAAAGGGGCCAATAAATGCCCTTATATGCAGTAAAGCTGATGAGCACTATTTATGATTATTACCAAGGTTTTCCTGGATAGGTTTCACAGAAGACCACCTGAGTGCCGAACAATTCACCAAAATTTGTAATGTTCTACCTTTTTCGAATGAAAAATTTTATGCATATGGAAAATATCCTCAGTCAATGCCTAGATTGCTTTGGCGAATATCACGACATATTTTTCATTTTCCAGTGAAAAACGCTGATATTTTGGACGAATTCTGCAGAAAACGCTGTACCAGCATCCACTACTGGTTTACTGCAGAGTAGCTAGAAACTTTTCGGCATGGCAGGACCCAGGACTGCCTCCATCCCTTAACAAAAGCGCAGTTCTGCTTTGGCCGGTCTAAGCTTGGTAGACGATTTTCTGTTCAATATATGTAGTTCGCACTAACGTCGTGTTTCCAAAATTATAAGAAGTGAATTATACCCAATAACCACTCCGGTTACGCTGCTCTCACGATAGGTGCAGTGCCTGATGAGCTGGCTCTATCCTCGACTAAACCGCAACTCGATTATTTAATAATAATTAAACCTTTACCTATGAAGGTCCCGAGGGTTTAACTTGAGTGCCTGACGTGTAGGAATAATCTCACAGTCCTCTTCGGACACGGGTTAACTTGGAAACCACAATAAGGGTTCTTCGTGACTGGCACCACGGTACTGGTCTATACTGAGTGCAGGTTCAGCATTCATACCAGTGGATACGAGCCCTATCTAGCATCTCTGCCGCAACTAAGAGGTACGGAGCTTAAGTTGTACAGCGGAAGTCCATACTGAGCCCACTAGGAGTTCTACCCGCGAAATAAGCACAGCAACAGCCACCATTAAACTCCAACGAGGTGGCTAACGCATTGTAAAATTTAAAACCCTGATTACTCGCTCATGTGGTGAAACCAGATGAAATGAATTCCGCCTGTAATCACAGAGGAGCGTATTCGTGATTATCTTGAAATCGATCATTGGTCCCCTGAACAGTCCAAACTGACAGACCGGTCACAAGTCACCCACGTTCCGGCCGCCGCTTAACTGCGGATTGTTCAGTCATAACTGACAATCCGGTTTGATTACGGAGGCAAAATTTAGTCAGTACAGCTTAAGCCTTTCTTGAGAAGAGATTGTGAGTGCCAGATCAGCAAGTTCGCAGAGCAAAACTGATTAGATATTGCACGTGAAGAAGTGTCAAAATTTCAACTTTTCTTTACAAGTACAGAATCTGGATGAAGCTGAGAGGTCTTCAAATCATAGTCTAGTGTAATAAACCGTCGCTGTTTCGGTCAGTTCCATTCGGAAACTGGGTCGACTCATTTTGACCGGTTGGGTCATTTTGTTCTGTTGGAGGCCAGATCTGGATGCAGTCACGAGGCTTTCAGATCACAATAATATCCAGCGTATCAAGCCAACTGTTGGTAGTGGAAATTATCGTTAACGTCAATTACGTGTCCATACGACCGAAGACACCTCTCTCTTTTCTACGAGACGCCATTCATTGCCTTTTATAGTCGGCCAACTTTCAGAACCATGAATGGCGATAGGCAAATAGGGCGGGCGTCACTGCAGTGAAGTTCGTTGATACACCGATTACAAAGAACGTCAGTTATGGAACGTCACTTCATTTCGGTTGCGCTAAATTCCAACTCCTTTTTGTGGACCTGCCTTCACGCCACTCTAACCCATCATAGATTATCGTCTACTTTCAACCATGTTTTAATCCACATGCACAAATTTTTGACTTTTTGTGGATTTAAATAGAGTCAAAAGCAAAATATTCCTGCGCTAATCTTGTGTTTTCCAGAGCTAATACAAAAGTTCCAAACCTTATCCAAATCTACTTAGTTGCACCCTTCAATCCAAGCCCACTATGAAACCCCCCAAAAATATGTCACACAACCATTGCTAAATCATCTTAATGACACCAATAAAATCCCTCATTTTTCCTCATTTCCAACTGAAAATATCAAAAACGTTCGCACCAAAAAACCACATTTTCATCATTATTCATATCAGCGACCAACAACACTCATTAAAAGGACCTAATTTCGTATTCAAAGTGACGCTAGAAAACCTGAAAAAAAACTACCCCCGAAAATGTGAAAATAAAAGAAAAAGGAACGTTAAGAATTCCTGAATTTCAAATAAGAGGTAAGCGCACAGTAGTAGGCAGGAAAAACTTTTAGATTACAAAAGGACCTCATTATCGCCATCACCCCGTGTTGAACTTCATCACATTTTCGCCTTGAAATTACACGTATATATCCGAAGTCGAAGGCTAAATAGTATTTTGGCACCCTTTCGTACGAAGGAATTTTCGTTCCAACAACGGGAGAGGGAGGAATGCGGAAAATCCCGTGGACAAGAGGAGGGTGAGAGGCAATAGAGCCGGGACTAGTAAGTAGTCTAGAAATTCAGGTGACTTTCAAAGGGAACAAGGAAGGAGCTGGAGAATGTTTTTAGTGCTGATGCGTGTCGTAATTCTTCACCACCTTCGTGAATTTACCACCCTGTGAGATATTTTATTTCCATTTTTTCTGGTTTTCAGCGGGTTTTATTGCGATTTCATGTTTTTCTGTTGGCTAGATGGATGTCGCACCTTTTCAGGGAATCGCCTTAATTTACATTCGACGAGCTGTTGTTGAACATGCATTGAAACACCACTAGCTGCGAAATAATCATATTTTTTCGGTTCTAGGCTGGATATCACTATAAAATGTTATGCCTAGTGACTGGCGAACTTCATTTTCGGTCAAGGAAACATATTTTCGTTACAAAATGACGGGGGCTGAGATTGAAGCTTTAAGCAAGAGGAGTTCTGTGGAAGATTCAAGAATAACAGACAAGACCAATAAAAGGGACAAAAATTCAGCTTTTCTCTCTTTGAACAGACTGTAAATTCACACCCAATAAAATCCCTTTAAATCCTGTTTCTCTGCCTCCAACAAGGACATCCACATACAAACCTAACCCGTTTTCAGTCTAAGGCCAATAATCTCTGAAATGGGAATTATATCGCCAGGACAGTCCTTGCGTGAAACGAAAAACCTGAGAGGGTTCGGGTAAATCAAGATAGTGGAGAAGATTAATGGATGCAATATGTGGTATATGTTTTAACATGGTTTTAATGGCTTTTATGTGAAATTCTGTTCACTAAATTATGACAACTGAAAACAGAGGAACAGTTGGTTCGGATACGTGGCAAAGTAATTTGAAAAGACAATAATGACATGAGTAAATGTTGCCTGTTAATGGTCACACCTATAGAATTTCTCAGGTATGAATTTGCTTCAGTACTTCGAATTCTGACTTTCGTATAGGGCGAGTCTAAGGTATGATTTGTATTTTAGTTTAAAAGGTACGACCCATTGGTAGAAGGGTACGGGATGAGCTGTCCTTATTCTATGAAAAGAAGCTCTTAGATTGCATAAATTTGTTAAAATTGAGATTGCATAGAGCTATCTAGATGAGAATTGCTTCCATTTATCACAAAGGTGATATTTTAACTACCCAACTCTCAGCCGATCCCTGACTCTATGGGAAGGTTGACTGAAGGCCACGCTTCAGGATACTTCAGGCCGAATAGAAAATCATCTAACTTAAGGTCCAAATGGTCAAAAGATTCGGGTACTGTCCTGGAGTTTGGTGACTATCGTTTACTATCGTGGAAAAATGGTGCCACCACTTCAATAACTGTCATTCTCTAGATTTTTTTTTTAATTGTATCCCCCTGGTCAGCAGACCAGACCCAAGGATCAAAGTACACGAGGTAATCAAGCTTGACATTTCTCCACCCAAAACACTTGTAATGTGATTGCACTCAAATCGTATCCACTGTTTTGGAGTAGCAAAAAATACCAATGTATATGGTGTTACGTCAGTTTGACTGATAGATATCTGGGTCAAATGTTTTCTCTTCAAAAGGAAGTGGTAGTTTCACCCCACAATCCCCTTTCAGACACACGGTTTTTTCGCTAAAAATCAGTTGGGAAAGGAGCACGAAGTACACCCAACTAGTGCATCCACAACGCCCTACACATGTCTGAAAAAAGTTCAGGCTGAAGCCTGAATTGAGATTTAGGGTATACTGTTGAAACACAATGGAATTGCACTATTCTTGAAATGCATCACAACTGAAGAGAGAAAATGACATGAACGGCAAAGAAAGCAAGATATGAAGGTCCTTGCGGGTTTAACGTGAACACATCTGTCGTCTAGTCATAATCCCACAGTCCTCTTCGGAGATTGATTGATTTGGAGACCGCAATCAAAGCACGGCCGCGACTAGTACTACGGTACTCGTTTGTAGTTAGTGAGGCCTGCCTAACACCTCTGCCATAACTAAGGGGTACGGAGCCTAAGTTATTCCGGGCAACTGCACTCTTGAACCCACAAGGCGCTCCACTCGCGATACGGGTACAATCACCATGAAACTCACCGAAGAGGGCCACCCGGAAATAACCGGGCCGAGAATACATTCCCCTTGGTACAAGATAACCTCCGGTGAGGCTTCCTGGTAGCCAGTTCAAATGAGTCCCTTATAGACTCGGGTCAAATCGCCATCAGTGAGCGCGCGTGAACGGCCCCTTAGGCAACCTATGGTAAGCCTTAAAAAGCATCCGCAAGGCTTGAACTCATGGTTGGTGGTGGTGGAATTGGACACAACTCTTTGAAGACCCATCGGATGTTAAACCATTTTTAGGGGTAGAACTCAGATAATGCCTTCCTATTTAATGGTGACCTGAATATTCAACTTGATTGACAACTGTCAAAAGACCCCATGAAACAGTTAAGGCTTGATACGCTAAGTAACGATTTAAAGCACATTTATTTCGGTATTTTAAATCGCTGCTTAGCGTATCAAGCCTTTACTGTTTCATGGGGTCTTTTGATAGTTGTCAATCGGTGAACCCAATGATATCGGGGTAAAATGAGGAAAAAGAGCTAGGAATTGAATTAGAAGAATTATGTTTATAACATCTCTTCAACACGTGATAGCTCCTGGCTTATATCAATCGCAGCTGTTGAAAACTCTCAGCATTCAAATTTCCCACTGAGTTGAACTTTGACCCAAAGGTTTAAAATTAGTAAAGTCCTTTTACTATGTAAGTGGTCGCCATTTACCCTTAATAGGGTATAGCGCGTCAACCACACCAACGCCCCATCGCAAGCGGTTGTCTAAAATGCGCTTTAGCCCTTCGACGACTTCCCGAGATGCCAGCACGCCTTCTTCACCGTCCTGCGCCCATTACTAGACAAACTGCAATTCCATCTTAAAATCGTTTAAATTCTTAGTGCTTAAGATCGACGAGTTTAAATGGCTGCGGTTTTGTCAAGTGCCGATTACTTTTTAGATGCTTCCTCCCCCCCGGCTTAGAAGCACCATAACCAAGGTTATTTTTTCATTTTCTGTGAATCCTGTAAATCACTATGGATGCGAATTATAACAAGCGAACAGCTTATTTTAGGTACCTAAAGCAGAATCATATCATTCTACAGGTTTTGGGATCATGAATCCATCTCGAACTCAGATCGGAGCTCATAAATTGTGGTGAAAACGCATTCAACTTGTCAGGCGGGGTGATGCTTCTTCCAAGGCAGAGATGAGGTAGCCTCTAATGAGCTCCCTTACATGAACACATAGGAAATTTTGCTACCAACTGTTGAGGAAGAAGGGCTAACGTGAATCAAATTTCGACTTAGGAGCCCCCGCCTCTCCATTTCACTACAACAACAAAATGCCCAGTTAATATTGAGAACTCACGTATGACTTGGTTGCCATTTGGACACTATGTAAAATGTGAACCATCAGCAACTTACGTAAATATCGAAACGCAAGCAATCAACAAGAGAACCCCATCTCAAGGACTTCGGAACATGTAGACCCATTGGAAACGCCCCAAAGGCCGAGCGAACCAGCGATAGGTTGATACGCTAGATGCTGTTTTGAAAGACTTTGGACTCCACTCGGGGCGAGATCACGGCCGGAAAAAGAGGCGGAACTAACCTAGATGAGATTATAGATGAACAGTCAATTTAAAGATAGTAAACAAACAAGTTGAATTTGAAGATCAAACGAAGGTTTATGTTTTATCAAGCTTCTCACAATACACGAGATCAGGATTTCTGAAGTCTCCAACATCAGCTCTGGCCTTCGTGATTTTGCAGTGTTCATGTCACAAAATCATCAGTCAGAAGTAGGTACATATTTAGTATATATTCTCCGTAGGAGTCATAATTGTATGGAGTTCGGGAGAAGTTACAGGAGATTGTCCCTTCATTTCCAATCTTAGCCACTGAAGTGCGCAATAACTAATCCTCGACGCAGCTTATCCAATCTCTCCTCATTGGCCGTTTTCACCTCAAAATAATGTTTTGACCTCAATCAAAATAAAGCTAATAATTGGTTTCCAAAATGTTATCCTAGAAGAGAATGCAAAAAAAAGGCAAAAAATAGACTTGCATTCGAAGCGAAGTTGGTTGCGAAGGTCCTTGGACTATAGTGCTGGGAATCTCCAGTTCCTGCCCTCCAATCGCCAATGGAGACTATAATCTTTTTATTTCTAATCAGTTCCTAGTTCCTAGCGTGAGTTAGGCAGTTGGATTGTATATAAGTTTGGCAGATCTAATTTAGAACTTTTCAAGCTAATATCACAATAATAAAACTAACATTTCCAAATTAACTTCATACCAATTTCAAAATTTTCTACTTCAAATCGAGACTCTTCCATTCGAAAATCAGAATTTTCTATTTCAAATTTAGACTCTTCCATTCCAGAATCAGAATTTTTTATTTCGAATTCAGACCCTTCCATTCCAAAATCAAAACTTTCCATTTCAAATTCACAACTTTTTCAATATTTTTTTATAAGTTTTATATAAACTTTTTACCGCTGGGTAAGGATGAAGCTGGAATTCCATGTTTGCTTTAATGCACCATGGAATTCGGTCTGGAAAAAAGTATAGTCCGCATATAATTGCGTCATTGTGCCTTCAATTAATTCCACTTTTGACTGCAGAGCCTCATTAATATCCACTGACAATAGAGAGGGTCAGTATTATAAAGTTTAAATGGCGGCGTTGCTGATTAATTTTAAACGCTTGCCGGGAGCAAGAGAGACGTCCAGACGTCCGAAAGAAATGGTAGACTGATGGGGCAATATCTGATGAATAGGGCGGATGGGGTAAAACCTACCAGCTAAGTATTCGCAGTGGTTCCTAAACTGGTTTTATGCCATGCTTTTTCGCATTATCGTTTTGGAAAATGACCTCTGTCCTGCGTCGGACGCAATAGCTGCTGCTGGTAAAGGTTTACCGTTACCCTTCCATCAAGTGTCAAAACCTCGTCGTGGATCAGACGTTTCTGGTCCCACAAGATACACAGCAATGTGTTTTTACTGTGGATGTTCCCCTTTGACTGGGATGTTCATAGGTGGCCTTATGAAAGCCATGATTTTTTACGCTTCGGATTGTCTTGGTCCACTTTGCGTCACCGGTTACAATGTGATGCAGGAATCACTTTCTTTCACGCCTTACAAGTAACAATTTGATAACTTGCAGACGTCTTCTAATGGTTCTCCCAGACAATTCATGTGGCACCCATTTCCCTTCCTTCTGAATCTTTCCCATGGCTTTTAGGGGCTTTTTAATTTTCGAACTTTTTCTTCCGTTGTCCACGGTCTTTACCTTTTACGCAGAGGTCGCCATCTTTGGACCACTCAAACTGGGTTTGGCACATGCACACTTTTGGACCGTGATCGCTGTATTCTTTTAAAATCAGTTGATGCGATTCCAACACACTTTTCTCCAATAAAGCAGCATCACTTTCCGCAAATGACGTTTTGACGTTTTACAGGCAGAAAACTTGACATTTTCAACACCGTACAGATACACTTCTTGACAAGAGAAAGAAATAAAGTCAACAGCGATAGACAGCCGACACATACAGGCCTTTCTGGATACAGTATTGACACATGTAAGGTTCAATCCAGATACAAAGATATTGCAATGGGGACAGTCATTTTCATACGCCTAATATAACGGTAATAAAAAACCTCTGACTGTTAGCTACAAAAAAATGTTGTTTCTGGCGCGGGAAACGTGGAAGTGCTAACTATATGGGTTAACCAAGGATACCACACTCATTATGAATTGATTTTTTCAGCGTTTTACCCAATGAACCTCCAGGTTTATTTAAAGCAAGGCTCAGAATTTTGACAGTTCATGATTATAAACCTTCAAAAGGATCTGAATAGGTTAGTGTTTCCTGTTCGGTCTTTAGCAGAGTACAGGGCATTCAGATAGTTTCTAATGAGTCTGTGTTTCATTATCATCGCCTTTAATGCGACAAACTGCGACATCCATGACGATCCATGACCTTCTTAACCATCCAGCTACCTTTTTAAGTGTAAAAGGGGGATCGAAACCAAGGAAAAGTTTGTCTGCATATGTTAGATGGTCTATGAAGGAATCACCCAATATCGCTGATGGAATTGAAGCCTATCTAAATGTTTACTGTGTTGAATCAATAGCGACACTGCTTGAAAATGCAACAACACTCGAATCTCAGTAGCCAAACCATATGCAAAATATAGCTTGGCAACGCTTAGGCAAATTACTTCACGAAACCTTCTTCCTTTTCTGTTTCGGTTTTTGTAAAAGAAAATCTGTAGCATTTCTTTCTTCATTGATCTCGTACAGGACTAAATGGAGAGCGACTTTCTCCCAACTTTTTGCTCCACGGACTTCCAAATGGAGAGTTTTTTTTGGTCTCCCCCCCCCCCCTCTTTGATGACTTAACCCTCCCCCCCTCCCCAAATATCAAAAATAAGAGGCAACGAAGGCGGGGGATGGTTTCGTTCCAGGCAAAGGCAACTCTTCAGATCCTGCCTCCCTTTTGCCCTGTTGCCCGAGCAGTGTGAACGAAGTAGTTTCCAGGTGTTATACGCTCCGTTTTATAATTCGGAAGACACTCGGGGCAGAGGTGAAGCAGCGTCTGATGAGTACCCTGGTATGAAACGGTGAGTCGTCTTACAATCAATAGTATTTTCAGAACTTTGTTATCGAATACTATACTATTTCTTTAGCGAGTAATAATTTACAATTGAGGATACGCAGAAATGTAATACATAATGAAGACGATATCCTTTCGTGACGATATTTTTAAAATGAAATTTGGCACGTCCCGATGGTTGGTTTGCTGAGTTACATTGTCTAAATGTTTCCTTTTGGATGCTGCTATCCAAAAAGTTAAAATTTAGTTATCTACAGTCATCTCATCTGTGAATCCACGTAAGCCACTGCACTGATGGTCATGTTTATTTTTCCTCCATTTGTGGCGCAGCAGGATTAGCAACATTCTAAATTTATTTCGAATGTTGTTCATACGAGCGAGGGGATGACACCGCCCCGCTCTCTGGTTTCTCCGCGGCTTTTCTAGAGCTCGCCACGAGAATGGAGGTTTAAAGTGTTCATTAAACATTCACTGGAAAACCATGGCTATCCAAATGGCAAGCTACCCGCCGTACATTTTTACCTTTGGCCCCAATATGGGAAACGTGGTAGATCAACCAAGCCGATGCAACATTGTTGTTGGTTTATGCCAGCTTTCTACACCCCCCTACAGCCTGAAGAATTGACACTTCTTCTCGATGGTTTTACCCAAGGCAAGCCACTCGTTAGCAATCCTGGAATAGTGAATTCCATTAGTGTGTGACCTATCCACTGCCATTTTTGCTCTGATATCAAGATATCTACGGGTGTTTGGCGATAATATTGTATTCAGCCAAAGAGTTCAGATAACATCCCACCAAAACATGTTGATCGGGGTTTGTTCGTTCAGGTCATTTTCTATACGCTGCGCCTATAAACCAGCCCACAGAAGCATTTACCTACCCGGAGCAACTTAAACCAAATAAGGGTGTTGAGGTTTGTATTTGCAGACTAACTAACAAGGGCACGTTCAGCAGCGCCTTCCATCGAAGCACGTAGTAGAAGGGCGATGATCCGTCAGACTAAGCATCATAATTGCTTTTTATCATAGTCAACGTCTCCTCGGTTCTTTCCAAATCCGGAATCGCCTGACAAAAGCCTGTAACACATTAAGGGAAGAGAGCAAGCTGGAGGAGAGAGCTGAGGAGGTAGCGTATTTCTAGAATGAAACCACTGAATTGTGGGGCACAAATGGAATGGCTAGGCTAGGATTTGAAAAAAAAAACAAATTTTTCTGGATTTTACGAAGGGTAATACTTTGTCCGAATAGCTCAGCCGGTAAAGCACAAGGCTGTCGTACGGAAGGTCGCGGTGCAAATCTCGCTGGTGGCAGTGAAATTTGCATCGTGATTTGACGTCGGATACCAGTCGACGCAGCTGTGAATGAGTCAAATCAGGGTAATAATCTCGGGCGAGCGCCTTGCTGTGCACATTGCCTCTTACAGTGTACTGTTACGGTCTTGAATGAAGTGCTCTAACACACTTCAAGTCCCTGATCCAACATGGATTGTTGCGCCAACGATTATTATTAATACTTTAGGACCAGGTTATCCTCCGTATTCTTTTTTAAGAGCCATAGTTCAGAAGTGGATTATTCTTAATTAGATATTTGAAAGAGTCTACACACCACCAGTCAATTCAGATGTATATGGTTTTATATGTCATTTGTTATTTTCAATTTTGCAACTCTGGTTTGAAATTCGTGTTCATCTCCAAATTTTTTTACCATAACCAACTTCGACTTTCTGTATTATGGATCATCTAGTTTTGGTCCCCACTTTCAATTTCCAGTATACATTTAGAAAGGAGGCTTAGATACCCAACAATAACGTCCTAATTTTTTCAAAACCTCGATCTCGATTGGCAATTGAGCCCCAAAACAAATGGGCGAGCCAAGACGATCTTAAATTTTAGGTAGGACGATAATTTCGCCGTCTAGGACTATCGGTCATTATAAATGAACACCTACCTTCTATGAATCTTAGCAAAAAAATAGCCTCTATTATCCCTGCTCCTCATTTTACAGCTTACAGGATCCTACGTTAATCATTCTGAATCAACCCTAAGCGAAATTCAGAGCATATCCATTTTCAGGCAAACGTCATTCCTACTAATTCTAGTCCCCTAATTTTTTCCAATATTAATATTGCTCCGAAATAAATTTGTATCTTAGAAAGTTTTTTCAAATTTTCAATTCGAATAAAACCCCTAAAATGACCTTACATTTTCTCTGACTGATTGGTAGTCTGCTATTCGAACAGGATCTTTTCAAAAGTGAATCTAGATGTACACAAAAGTGACATACATAGTACGAGTATAGGTAGGAAATAGTTTATACATACTTGTAACAGAAGATTGCCCTGTCGAGAGATTGAGAAAAAAAAATCAATTTTATTATTTTCGTTTGTACATGAGTAATAAAAAGTGACATCTAACGATTATAAATCACACATCACACAGTGTCTGGATAAGTTGAAGAAACATGCGAAGGACCCTTTTTTTCTCGCAGATAATGTTGGCGATTTATGAGGTATCCTATGCGAAAACCTTCTCAGGAAAATTAGACCCGGACACAAGCCAACTCCCGCTCAAATTTTGGCAGGACATTTCTACCAAAATTTACAAAATTCCGAATGAAATAAGTTGCGCTTCCGAACAGGCATTAATCATGTAATGGTAGTGAATCCATAACACCTCCCTCCAAATTGGATACCAATTCAAACAATAGCAGTAAAATCACTTGAAACCTGATCAATATTTCATCAAGCTTTCGCACATAATTCATCATCGTCTAAATACCATAAAATCCATACCATTCAGCCATGCATTCATAAGTGATTCGTTAACGAAACCACCAACCTCTCCACGTATATCGGCACCACTTTCCCGCAAACAGCTCAAGGTAAAAATGATGAATAGGCAACGATTAGGAGAAAATAACTATCACTCATCCCTTGTGTTGTCATATTCACTGGCAACGAGCTGTAATTTTCAGGATAATCATCCAAATGATTACATTAATTCAGATAGTGTTCATACGAATATGTTCCACGCAGTCGTCGTCCTGCACCCCTCCACGCCAGCTGCCTATTTATCGCTTGTAGCCTATTATCGTTTATGGGTAGCTCCTTAACGTTCTATTCCTATTCTTTTCTATTTGGTAAATATCTTTTCTACTGTTCAGGCTGGAACGCGAAATAAACGCATTATCTTCTGTTTTGGGCTCATTTATCATTAGAGCTCTCTTGTTGAATACATCGCCACACTCGGTAGATACACGAATCCTATCCCAGCTCTCCCGTCCTATGAAAAGTTTCCGAACAAGAAATTTATTTTATCAAGGAGCACCCAGCGAGGGTGTAGAGTATCTTTGTTTACCTGGAGCTATAGACAGAGAGGCAGGAGGACCGGGCCTCCATAATAGCACCTATGCACGCCATAATAGACATGTTGTTCTCGAGAGGGAGCGATATTGGAGGCGCATATGTGCAAAACAATAAAACGCGAAGGAGAATTCATAGAAGCGATTATAATGCGTACGTTTACAACACAATTGAGTGAGTATTATAGTCGAAAGAATCTATAAGAGGGCATGTAACACGTCCTTACATCGTCGACTGAAATACACCCGTGTAGATATGTAGGATAATGCTCGGAACACTCGACGTATGAGAAATTAATTCTATTCGAATAATATTGGTGCACACCTCCAACCATACACAATCTATTCAAATCGACTAGAAAGGACTCAATCATCTTCCTTACGATGGATGGATGTAGAATATTTTCACCTGCTCGTTGAATGTTTTAAGGTTGGATAAGCTCAAGGCGAAAGTAAAGGGGGCTCCTGAGAATTTACAAGAGAAGTTAACGTCCTTGAGAGATAATTTCAAAGTTGGTTTTGAAGGACGAATCCATCGATCTAGGATTACTAGAAATAAAAGCTGAATCACTGGAGGTGCGTGTTCTAGTTTTGAACGTTTTGTTTTTCTTAGGCAGATGAAAAGATACTCTAGTGGCAATTAAGATGACACTGTTACAATATTTTGTAGCTGAGTTCATCCTGATAAGGATATTTGATTATTAAATCGTCAACGAAATCTGACTATACCTGTGTCAACGAAAAGTCCTCTATTATAGGTGGCTATAAGTGGTCTCTTCGAGGAGGCCATCTTAATGCAACAAACTCTAAGTCTGTGACTGCTGTGAGTAGGCCAAAGGGAGCAGAAAATCTAGGTGACCCAGATTTTCAGAGTCAGCCCGTATTGTTCACGAAACCTAGCAGCACCCCACCTTCAAACCAAAGAAGGACCCCAACGTGTTATTTACCAACTTTCTGAGCCTCGCTCTAGCTAGAGCTGGGCAATTTCAAAAGAAATGCTTGAAGGTTCTCTCCTCCCCGCTCCCTTTAGGGAGTGGAAATTTTAGGGTATGTCAAGCCTGGTAGCCCGGTACACTAGATGCCAGTGCACCTTGAAAACCGCCGTAATTCTGTACGCGTCTGGCCTAAAGGCTCTCGCAGTCGTGTTTTGCTGTAGTAGGGCCAGATATTCCTTAGTGCAGATGGTGAGCCCCTTCCGTAGTAGAAATATATGGGAAAATAATGGAAAGTTCATCTTTTGCCAGATGACAAAATTTTTAGTAGTGTTCAAGAAAATTGTTGGTAATTGTGCGAACAAAGGACCTCTTCGAAGGAGAGCGCGGTATTTAGGCCAAATTAGAGCAGAGAGGAAAAACATATTCGAAGCTAACTTCACATTTTGCTCCACTGTTTCACAATGTTGACTAAGCGCAAACGGTGGACCCACAGTGTATACCCAATGATAAGTCACAAACTGGATAAGTCACAAACTAAGGAAGGGTGACAATTTCAGTGTTGACTATACGCCCACTATCCCAGTATGACGAGTGACCTGTAAATACTGTATGCAGCACAGAACTGCTAAAGATTGGAGACTACTTTCGGAATCCTGACTATTGAAGCGGTTTCGTATTGCTGGAAATCGATAACGAATAGTACGTATTTATGGTTGCTGCAGTGTGCCTAATTTCTATCTAACTGTAAGAACATAGGACAGCACAGCATTCAGAGGATGAGGAGGTTTCCACAACAGAGGCGATAACAGTAACGACCAGGCTGGAAAAGGTCGGGTTGACCCCGGCGAATGAAAAAACCGCGGTCTAAATAGCGAGCCATAAATAGAAAAATACCGTGAAGAGGAAGTCGGTGGACACATGATCGTCTCTATCAAGTACCAAGCAGTGATAATTGACACCAAATTGAGCTTGATGAAACACCTAAAGTATGCATGTCGAAAGGTAGCTAGTGCCACCGAGATACTTGCAAGAATGTTACCAACTGGCAGCGGGCCGAAACACTGCAGAACATTGCTTTTAGCAGGAATGTCTCATTCTGCTCTAGGCGTTTAGGGAGGCGCTTGCAAACTCTCAGAGAAGGAAGCAGGTGAATTCCGCTTATCGGCGTATGTCTCCGAAAGTTTAAAGCGCTTTTAAAGCCACGTTGGGTAAGGCAATCCTGCTGGTGACGGGTATTCTTCCAGTCGAAATTCTGGCGGGCTAAATCAGTGGTATTCAAGACACACGGAGCCGCACACAGAACGCAGAAATAAGGCAAGGTCAGCGTCATCGTCTTTGGCAACGCAATCGTCAGGAACCTTCGGTTGTGTCGTCAGCTTTACATACGGCCTTCGTTATAAAACGGCATGATATGTTTTATTACCAAAAACCTTTGGCTCCATTTTCCACTTGAAGTTATCTGTAAAAAATTGTCCCTACCTTCACCTCGGTATGCCAATCACGAACGACGGTATATTGAGCGAACGATATACTTACAAAGACCTCTTCCTATTTGCTTTACACGATGAGTTCACTAATATCCACATTTCACTCGAGAACACCAACTTGATGCTGTCAGCTTTACCAATCAGAATAATTCAGTGGAGTATGAATAAAAGCGCTAAAACCAGGGCTACCAAAAAGCAGGTGACGCACAACGGCACTAGTTTTCATTTGAACTGTTAGCCCTAGATCATACTTGAGAGAAATCGGGCAATTGGCAAGGAAAGATATTCATTCCGATAACAGAAGCCTTCAGTTTCAGTAGTTTCGTCCTTCATTAACTCAGATGCTGGTGACCAGTTTGACTACGATATAGTTGTCTACAATAATGTCCTCCTCCAACGCAAACTTCATCAAAGTCAGAACCCTATAGTTCAAGTTAAGTCAATGTGAATAAATACTTTGCTTCTGAGGTCGCTTATGTAAAGAAAGCGACTGCATATATCAATCTAAGGCTATCACCCGAAATGACACGCTACCCAAAAGAATATTCGTGATCAAAAGACCAAAATTTTCTGTGGCATTTTTTCTTGGAGCTTACAATCCGCCACCCCACATGGGAAGAGCTAGGAGGAGATGATGCCAACAGTGGGATAATTGCCAAAAAGGCAGCTAGACCCATACACCGATCCTGTATATTAAAAAAATGAGAGAATTGAATTATCATCTAAGGCAGTTTCTTACGGGAGATAGGGCTACTGGAAATATTGGCATCGCTTGGGATTCGATGGGTCTTCCGATGGCGTGTACTCGAGCGCCCGAAGAACAGTATATTCTATTGTCTGAACTTGATGAATGAAAGAAGAAGATTGACCAAAACCTTTATGGTATCCGGGTGGCTCAGTGGTTAGGGCGATAGAATTTCGTAGCCCAAGGTCGCGGATCGAATCTCACTGGTGGCAGAGGGATTTGTATCGTGACTGAATATCGGATAGCAATCAACTCAACTTAAAGTACTCTAGTCCTCTAGTGTAGTTATGGTCTTGAATGTAGTGTTCTAAAACCCTTCAAGGTCTTGATCCAATTGAATTGTCGAGCAAACAATTATTATTATTATTGTTATTTATTACCGACCTTCATAATCTACTGGAGATGCTAAGTTCACAATCAAATTCAACCGTGAGAATCTCCAGGGACTATATCGAAACCAGAAAGTGCGATAGACGCGTGATTGGAATGTGTTTGTGCAGACGACAACTCTCCCTTAGTAGCTTCATACTTCGCTGCAATATGGAACAACAATGTCTTCCTAAAATCTCCTCTCTTAAGAGGAAACCTGATCTTTTTAACCACAAAGAAGTGATTAGGAGAAATACAAGATTGTGATAGTATCAACACTCTTCCAGACTTCATGAATCCATCCATGAAAATTGAAAAAAAACTGGGCAAATTCTAGAAAGACCTTAGCGACACTACAAGCATTTCCTAAGTAAAAAGATCTAAGTTGGAATTGTGACGGGCATGTATATCAAAACCGATTTTTGTTCCTGTCGGTATTCATCAAACAAATGTCCTTCGTAACTTTGGTCTTGTTATGGACACTGTCACACCGGACATCCAACGTCCAGAGGTCAACATACTGCTCTATATGTGCAGAAGAAGATTTCCTGGTATTTCACAGCAAAGCTGATTTCCAGCAACTAGCTCAAGAGTAGAATGACTGCTTCATGCATCGCAGCCTCTAGCTGAGTCTGAATGAAACAGAGTTTTTAACAACCGACGCCAATGAAACAGGCACTATCAGAGATGACGAGTTGACATGAACTGAGCGAGTTAAGTACTTTAAATTAATTCTCTCCACTGATCATGAACTGTGACATGAACTTGCTTCACCCTTCGCTGCAACTTAGATGAAGTGGCAACTTAGATGTCCTTTGCCATTGAATGTCTCAAATCCTCTATAGTTCCGAGTGTTGGCCGTCTACCAAAAACAATGAGCGGCGCCTCATGTAAGAGAAAACGAGATATTGCAGACAACCGTGATCGATTTGGCGTAGCTCCGTCCATTGAAAAATTGAGAGAGATGCGTCTTTGATGGTGATGGCCATGTAACTCGCGCTGACAAGAACTCAAAAGTGAAGTGAATGGAAAACTACCTAGAGGTCAACTGAAACAACGGTGGCTTGATACGCTACACTTCCTCCGGACCAAGCCTATGACCAAGAAATATCTAGGCCAGCCGACCGAATGGAATAAAATTTGAAAAAATGGAAGAAGTTTTCTAGAGTCTGAAAATTAACTTCGGAGAAAGAAGATAGGGTAGTCCTTTACTTCAGTCGCTTTACCCGTGTCCAGTATGTTTAACCAACGAAACAAAACGGCTTACGTCATTCCTATCCCTGCTTAAGCATCCAATCCTTCACCATCCCTTCTCTCATCCTTTTAAGACGTATTAGTGATTAGTTTCATTCAAGTGTATTAAGAACTACGTGCATATAAGGTCTTAGGATAAGTTGGTCATTTAGGCTTCTACTAGGGAGAAACAATGCTCCCTACTCTAGATACCACTTAAGTGGCAAACATAACAAACACACAGAGAATCTTCCTACTCCCTACTCAGAAATTATCTCAGTCACCTAGTTCAATCCAGGCATTGAACAACACTTTATAATTAAATGTATCTGAAGTAGAAAGGGGGAAAGACAGCACCGTGAATCCACATCCAGAGTAATTCTCGGTCCCATATTACAGCTTTGCATTTTTCACAAGAGCAAACCAACCACCAAACCATGTTATAGACTTTGCTTGACAACCCTCCTTATAGATTTTTTTTTATCACCCGGCAATTTTCGTCTTTATCAATCTTTTATGGGAGCACTAAAAGACGAATGATTGTGAGATAATGGGACTATGAAACCCTTTTTGGTATAATTGGCTCCTGGTACAAAAACGAGTAGAATTGATTTACTAATTTCTGAAGTTGGACATAAATAAAAATTTCCTTCTTTCTTTTCTCTCTTCTAGTTAGAATGGTATAACTTTCAGGAACTAGTTGTTTCCTTGCAGTAGAAGAAAAAAGAAGAGAAAACTGGTTCCCGAAATAAGTTATTTTCAAAAATTAAAACAAACAACGCTTGCGTAAACAGAAACATCTTCTTTTGGTTAGCTTCAACTTCCATCTTTTTGTTGTGCGCCAGGGCTCAGATATTCAAGGAAAGTTTTTTTATAAAACTAATACTTGCACTCCGTTATTATATTGCCATATCAGAACTTGACGTATTTTTGACATTCTCACCTAGGTTTGCTTTGACGGTTGTTTTCCCATCTGGGAAAATTCGCCACACTATCTTGTAATACCAAGGCCGAAAACTTATTCTTGACTGTGAAGAGTTTACTTCACATGAAGCGTCCTATGGGTAACAAGGTGCGTTCATAGTTGTCTCAAAAAGCCAACTAATTTTTAGGTTCCATATACGCTCGTCTTTCAAATCTTTTGGGAAACGCAAATAGTCGACTGAAGAATTCTGCCTGACTTTTTACTCCTCTTGATTACCGTAAAAAAGTCCAGAGACCCTACATTGTGGACTCCGATTCGAGGGACCGGGATGATAGACAGGAAGTCGCAAAACTAGTAAATTACCATTCAATACTATCTTGGAACTCTCATTCAAGATAGACTTGAGGTAGCTTCGACAACTTAGTTGCTAGTAATTTGGCCTGTCGTATCATGTAAACCATAAGCATAATATGTTTTACTGATAACTAGATTGCAATTAGGGACTCCTAGTCAACTCTATCAGCCAATGGAGAACTGCGTTATGAAATTGCTTCACGTATAAACGTAACCTGAATGAAGTGGTGTTCCAGAACTGGTGTTCTTTGTGATCGACGCATCAACGAACATTTTCTAAAATCTAAAATTTACCGCAATATCGTCCGTCCTGCGCTCTCTATGGTTCTGATTGTTGGCCAACTCTAAAATACAATGTACGACGTCTTGCGGTAATGGAGACGAAGATGTTACGTTGGACTAGTGGCATGACACTTTTCGATCATATCCGAAATGAGGATATCTGCGATCGTTATGGGGTTGCACCGATCGTGGAAAAACTGTGAGAGAGGCGTCTTCGATGATATGGTCACGCAATTCGTGCTAACGAGAATTCACTTGCAAAGATTAGTCTGAAAATCGAAGTCGATGGTAAGCGACCAAAAGGCAGGCTGAAATAACGGTGCCTTGATACGCTGGATGGGGATTTAAAAGCCTCGAGATTGCACCCAGATCAGGCATTCGATAGAGCCAAATGGCGAAACCGATCACGACGAGCCGACCCCGCTTGTGAACGGGAACAAGGCTGAAGAAAAAGAAAAGAAGTCAATTTTTATATTGTCTTTCTGGTAGATTAGCAGGACACTAACTAGGTGAACTAGATCATGGTCATGCGCTGTTCTGCATTACGTTTCTTCGTGGTTTTCGGAACAGGTGAGACACGATTTGACTTTTCACGCGAATCCTTCTAGAAAATATCTGCATTTCCCTGTGAAACAAAATTAATTAGGAAAGATTCAGAAACCCCAATGCAATGTGCAAGAAAATCGAATAGATTTACCTTTTATTTAACTAGAATTCGATTTGGGAGCTTATAAGAAAAACTTCCGTGGATGCCTCAAAAATTGTGGAAACGAGGTTGATTTCCTGACCATCGTTTTCAGGAACGTAGAGAAATAGACTCTCCAGCATTCTGTCATTAATTAGATGCTATAAATTTAGTAAAACCATAAAACTAGATTTAGGCCACTGAACAGTAGATAAATGTAACCTATCTAGTCCTGTTAATGCCATGAAGACGCGGTTCCAAATTGGTCCTTAAGCAAAGTGTCTTATTTGTCAAATGTGAGAAATTGAGTGAAGCATACCAAATCGATTTCTACTCAGATTTTCTCTTCAATTTATCTGAATCTTCCCTGATAATCTCCAAGATAACGTTACTGACCAACAGTTGTCCCCGCAATTATAATACAAAAGTTCAAGATGAGCTTGAAAAGGAGGATCAGAAAATGTTTAAATTATGAGGTTCTGAAGCCTATGCTTCGAAATAATTTGTAAATGGTGGTCACATAGAGGCACGCTCATGGGTGTTTTTCAGCGGTTGAAATTACACACACTTTAGTTCCGTTGTTTTCTGTATGTGCTCCCCCTTAAGTTTCTCTATCCAAATCTTCACTACACTTGAGCACAAACGCCAAGTGGGCTGCTCAATTCCATTGATCTAAGTACGAAAATATACCCTTCCACATTTAGATTCAACTCACTTTTCGTCCTCTTCCATCTTCAGATCTACGATTGATTCCGTACGCCGCAAGCCTCCCTACCCTTGCAAAGCAAAGCAAGTAAGGCGCTGTCGTCAAAAGATCCTTAAACCGCACCGCGTTCAATTCATACGTGAAATTTTAACGCTTATTGAATATTCAAGAGTGCTAATTGAATTTAACATATATGAACTCGCGATTCAGATTCAGATGACTATGTACGTAGGTAGGCAGCGGATAGTACGACCGGCGAGGATAAGTAGAGGCATCCAGCCTAGGGTAGGTCTATTCAAGCTAGTGGAGCAGGTGTACAATGAGAGTGCCGTAATGGAAAAGAAATGAAAAAGGCTCGCGCGAATGAGGTATTTTTCTCTTCTTTCCATTCTATTCCATTTCTATTCTATTCAAGAAGATTTTTCAAGTTTTCATGATACGAGGAATAGAACAAAAACGAGCAAAAGTACATGGTACTATGTGAGCAAGGAAACATACCTGGGAAGGTACCAAGGCAAGATACTTAGATATATGGGTGGATAGATAGATGTGTCCCCACATACATACTCGTTCATATGGAGATGAATTATTCTAAGGTCCCTGCACCAGATTTAAAACTGACCTGCTCGGGATCATAAGAATTATTGTCTTTATTAACCCAACTGCCTGAAGGAATTCGATGCGGTATTCGCGCTAGCGTTTCCTGATGAAGTGTCTCCGATTCAATTAAATCTTAATTAGTACTATTAAATGTTAAAAAGAGGATGTAAGGCGAGAGGTAAAAGGATAACCCGGAATTGAGGGAAGTTAATTTGAATAAAATTAGCAGGCAATTTAGCATATTTAATTGTTTCGAACCAGTGAAAGGAAAGCGGGTTCCAATTATTGTAGGTTCCGGGTGTTATTTATGGAAGCTTAGGCACTGGTACTGTCTATTTTTAAGGAAGAATTGCTCTTTAGAGATTTGTCTTTCGTTAGCAGAATTTGTTCTATATTATAACTTTATTACAATTAGAATTCGCGATTGTGATAGTGTACTTTTCAAACCTCTTCCCAGATTTCACTCGTCTTTACTAAGATTCTGCTCCACAATCAATGTTATCGCAATTTGGCGACTGAAAGTTTACTCTGAACCAAGTCCTGTATTTCATGCTGACTAGGGTAAGCTCATTTTGCAGGAGAGGGTGGAGCCTGTTTTAATTTTGCGACGAATCCGTTTATAACAATGCCACTGCTGAATCTCACATCCACTCATTAAGATATTGCAGAAATCTTTGAGGAAATAAGGACTCATGCTTAATGTTATATCTTTAGATAGAAACACATCGGGATCACAGATGAAGTATGGAGTGTTTTTTGTTAACAAATCTTAAAGTTTGAGGAAGGGTAATAAAAGGTATCTTTCCACTGAAGAGTATGACATATTTCGGGAACCAGTTATTTCTTTTCGAAGTGCAAGAAAAACTGCTTCCATATACCCAAGATATCGAAAATTGAGGTTTCTCTTTCTTAATTCTCGCTTCTAATTGGAGGACTCTATATTTAACCAATGATGATAAGAATTAAGTTGTAGGAATCGGCGAAATTGTTGGCACCAAACTAATTGCGGGAGGTCAAGGTTGTAAATCAGAAAAGCATTGCCTGCAGCGTGCCGTTAAAGCTGAGATTATCCTTGGCAACTTAGCATACCAAGTGAACGGATTGCAGGGTCAGTAAGGCAGTATCAGCAAGCTTTCGTCAAGTTAGTTCTAGGACAGTTTCTTACCACTTCTACATGTAACTGTTGGCAACCTAGAGTCAGGTTAACATATTCTGCTCACTGGGAATACTTCTTTTCCTTTTCTTCTTTTTCTTCAGCCTTTGTCCCGTTCACAAGCGGGGTCGGCTCGTCGTGATCGGCTTCGCCATTTGGCTCTATCGAATGCCTGATCTGGGTGCAATCTCGAGGCTTTCAAATCCCCGTCCAGCGTATCAAGCCACCGTTGCTTAGGTCTGCCTTTTGGTCGTTTACCATCGACTTCGATGTTCAGACCAATCTTGGCAAGTGGGAATACTGCGGAACTTATATCGATAAGAAACGACTCCTCATCTGGACAATACGGTATATTTTATAAAGATTTTGATCTTCTTTCCACTTCTGATCCCGGGTAAGGGCTTAAGGCCGAGAGCAAACTTATGCACTCTCAAACAAAGATTTTTCACTTTTTTTCCTCCAGTATAGTCACCCAGGTTCGGCCCAAAGAACCGAGTGTGGGTATAATCCCACAATCCTCTTCGGCCACGGATTAATTTGGTACACAATCAGGGGATGAGAGCCTAACTAACATAGAGACATATCCTCCAGGAGTCCAAAGTGCAAAGACATCCCGGTTCCCATGGTACAAGAAAACTACTGGTGAGGATTCGTGGCAAGCACCACTTCAGTCCCTTGGAGACTAGGATTTGTTCAGCACTTCCCACTGAATTCTAAAAGTACTGAAAAATGCTGGTTTGCACATACTTCAGTATAATCCGGACATTCTAAACTTACAGATCTGGAAAATTCTTATCGGGTAGAAACGTAAGAAGTAGTAGTATTCCATATAGCGCCAGAGGGATGGCTACTGAGTTCGTCCTACAGAAAATTAAGGGTTGGCAAGATACTTGTCCATTATATGCAAGAACAAAAATAAAAGAACATATAAGTAAAACCACAAGGCTCGCCATCGCACATCGAGATAAAGAGGCACGTAAATCGAAAGTTTCCAAACCGAAGGTGCTGACAAAAATACAGCTGAAATGCTCAAAGTACATAGTGATGTGAATTCGGGAGCCTTGCAACGGGCTCCAATGAATCTGGAACACCAAACAAATAGTCAAATCGTCGAGGTGGAAAATAATTGTTAAACTCTCGAAGAGAATCAACTTGGAGAACTGCAACAGGTGGCGACTAGATGGTCTAGATGGTGTAAAAGATAGAAGACATAGACATAATTCTACTGAAAGCTCTGTTATTAGTTATAAGGTGTTTGTGTCACCAATGCAAATTAGTGACACAAATACCTTATAACTAATCGGGTAGCATTCACTAGAATCGAGCCTTTCCTTATACCTCATGTTGATGAAATTCAGTAATGTATTTGACAGATTGAATGACCACACAATTTTAGGGGTCTTGCTAGTGGAAAAAATTCCAACGAAGAGAGCATCACTAAAGTTCTTCTTCTCCAGACTTTGTCCCGTTCAGAAGTGGAGTCGGCGCGAGCACGTCCCTAAACCAGATAGAATTAAAATATAAGGACCTAGGAGGGTTGCACAGTGGAAATCTGAGGGAACCCTTTCAATCTAACACGCAAATCAAAAAAGAAGGCTGCTCCGTTCACTACTGTTCCTTGACGTCCTAAATGTCCCAAGGACTATAACCGCGGATCAACCGAGAGATATTAAATTGACTAGAAGAGGAACAATATGGGAATGACACAAAACAACTATCGCCTACATATATGGAGGTATTATCTTAGCTATGGCATAGGAGAAATTCCCATGAAGAAGCTTTGTAAGTTCCTTATGCTCCAGCCAAGGATAAAGTAGAGGAATCATTAGGTCCCATTTTAGAAAAACCAAAAAACTGACCTGCTATCTGTGTTGCTTTTTTCCTGAAAGAGTGGGATTTAAGTCCGAAGAAGATTACCTTGGTACAGCAGCTTTAATAGTTCAAAATCAGAGAAGTTGAGAAACGGACTTGGTTTTGAGCTTGTGAAACAGATGCTTGCAACATTAATCTCAAAAAAAACATCCTCGAAACTTCCCAGAAAATAAATAAATAATAATAACTCCGCTGTAGATGGTCCCAAGCCCGGTTGTGAAAGGAGGAGAGATGGATAGCTTCAGTCTGAATGGCTGTACGCCACCGCAGCGTCTCAGGGGGTAGGTGAGGAGTGCCGGCACTTTGCAGTCTTGCAGATTACTCACCGAGGAAACTATCCCCACACCTGGAAGCTAGCAGTCGGGGGGCGATTTGACGTCTAGGCACCACGACGACCAGGAGCATTGCTTCGCCTGCCGCAGCTAGTTCGCGTAGGCAGCGGATGAAGTGGACGGAGGGATTCATGTGTGCCATTCAGAATGGCATTATTGATGTTGCTATCCCCCATAATAGCAACATTGAACGGAAATACGTGGAGAAGAAGGTGAATTATGAGTCACTGTCTCGGGAAATCAAGGAAATTTGGTATCTCGAGCAGGTCGTAGTAGTTCCCTTAAATATTGTCAGCTACTGGTGTTGTAGCTAAATCCCTCTCCCCTGGTGTCTCATATAGGCTGGTTCAAACCATACAGAAATATACCATTCTGCATACGTCCTGGCTGTTGGGGGGAGTTCTCGATGGATTCTCCCATTGACCCCCTATCCATACGGCCACCACCACCAGGACTTCTTTATAATTTAAGTAAGTAGGATCGTCCGGGCCTAAATGATTGGCACTTCGTGCTAGTATTGGGTAAGGTGACAGCTCGGAAAAAAATTTTAAAAAAATTTAAAAAATCCTTAGTACCTTCTCATTTAATTGCCAAAAATAGGATGAATTTTCTGCTTAAAAATAGACGACCCCCTTTATAAGTCTTAGCAGTTTGTGAAGTAAACCGTATCGAAGGAAGTCAGTTTCGCTTTATCGATCCTTGTGTGTTAATGGAGAAAATTATAAAAGAAAACACCCTCTCAAGCTTCGCACAATGTCTAAATAATCACAATCAATTCATGGAGAAAGGGGGGAAGTGATTCTTTCCCCAAATAGACCCAGACCCCATACTGCGAAGAAGAGATTAACAGAACTGCTTTGCAGCTACTTCTTCCTTTTAATCAAGTTATCGTCAAATTGTTTTTTTCTTCTGGAATTCTGTATAGTAACGGAGGTAGTAGGATTTATAACTCAGGATGATCCACTACTTAAACAGTCATTCCAGCAGTTTGCTATTCTCCTTGCCTTTGTGGAAAGTTCCAGGGGTTCGATTTAAAATGAAGCCTTACTCCTTGATAATAACAAGTTATTGAAATCACCTTTTTAAAAAATCTTAAATATAAAATGACTTAAATTTGCTGGAGAATCTTACGGAGTCATTTCAGTTAGTTAGCTTGGTTTTTTCCTAGATTCACTCATTTTCTCGGGTTTATTCTAGTTTTCGACAATTCTTCTTTCTATTCTTTCATTGTGTTTCCTCAACGTCCCGGTTGGCTATTTTATTCCCAAGGGATCAGACACTTGGATTCTCTATAGGATAAAGGTCGTCCATGTTACGGTTTTTATGAACCCCGCTCGATTATTGCATGTGACGCCTATATTATATAGATTACTTGCCCATACATGGCTCAGTATATCTTTAGTAGTTTGTCGATTCACATTATCTTTAGTCCAAATTTTTTAGTTCTATGATAATTTAGTTCCCTCGTTAATATTAGTTTAAGAGCTGCCCTTTTGTTGAATTCACAAGATTATTTCAAGTATCTAAATGATCTCCGGCAACTTATCCAAAAATGGAATGATCGCCTCATTCAATACGGTCTTAGATTGAATCTAAACAAAACTGCATTTTTGACGACCGATCCCCATAAAACAGGCACAACCACTGTCAGTGGCAGTGATCTGTCCAAAACTGAGCGATTTAAATACCTCGGGTCAACGCTATCAACCAATGGAGGACTGCGTTATGAAATTGTTTTACGCATTAACGCAACCCGGATGAAGCGGTATTCCACAGCTGGTGTTCTTTGCGATCGACGTATCAACGAGCGTCTCAAATCTAAAATTTACCGCAATGTCGTCCGTCCTGTCGCTCTCTCTGGTTCTGAGTGTTGGCCGACTATAAAAGACAATGAATGGCGTCTTGCGGTAATGGGGACGAAGATGTTGCGTTGGACTAGTGGCGTGACACGTTCTGATCAAATCCAAAATGAGGATACCCGTGATCGATATGGTGTTGCACCCATAGTGGTATGGTCACGCAATTCGTGCTAACAAGAACTCACTTGCCAAGATTGGTCTGAACATCGAAGTCGATGGTAAACGACCAAAAGGCAGGCCGAAACAAGGGTGGCTTGATACGCTGAACGGGGATTTAAAAGCCTCGAGATTGCACCCAGATCAGGCATTCGTTAAGGCTAAATGGCGAAACCGATCACGACGAGCCGACCCCGAAGATTTCAAGTATCTAAATTTCTTCAAAGTTTGTGTATCAGATATCCGACGATAAATCAGAGATTGGGAATATTTTGAAATTCTTTCCAGTGTTAACCGTGGTCTGGTTAGTATTCTTCATACGTAATTTATAGTACAGAAGATACTAAGATAATAATTGTAAGATTTGCGATTTCAAATTGTTAAGCTTGGAATCTGGATTTTACACTTCCTGTCAACGAAATGGATCAGAAGAGAGGCACCAAAATCCTCAGTATTGAAGATTGATTCAGTTAGGCAGGGTTAGTAATGGAGATATTCTGACGAGGATGTTATAGCAAATCTGTTTGGGTTAGATCGTCTAAAACACGTCAGAAAATCAATCTTTTGATCTGATTCTTCAAACAAACACAATAAACCTCATTCAATTACGCTTATTTAATTAACACCGCATACAAACACTCTTAAAATATCAGTTTTCCATTTAAATTCAACCGCACAAAATCTCATACATTGTCACTCGTCACCCCCGTTAAAATTGTCCAAACAACATTGTTTATGAAATCTAATCCACTTTTACACTTTACTGGATTGTTTTGCATCCCTCACTTCCCGGGAGTCGTACACGTACTATTACACAGTCTCCTCCTTCAACCCCTCAATAAACGACCTACTATCTACGTAAAACGTAAGTAAAAATCGAAAACAAACGCAAAGAAAGGTAAGCGAATAACTCGAACGCCCTTCAAGTAGGGGCTGCCCGGCCTGTTTGCCCACAGAAAACATTTTCCTAATAGCGTAAATATTCCGGGAAAATTTTTGAAGATGATCGAAAATCAGCGCGAAGATTGGTAACTACCCCAAGTTTGACAAATAAAAGTGTATTCCACAACCCTAAGATATCGAGCTGCATTACAGAACGGTGCGATGCAAACAGACAGGATTTAGAGGCTCTGTTAGGGGAGGAAAAATGCAGAAATGTGGGAGAGGAGAGAAATATTATAATTGAAAAATGAGACAAGGTAAACAGAGGAAAGCAAAGACTGAATTAAATTCTTTGCAATCTTAATATGTGGTTTTTGAATTATATTTTTTCTTTCCGTGTGGGAATGTCGCAATCGAAAAAGATACAAATGGAGTTGTCAGATTTTTATGGTTAAGATACTCGGTAATCCGTCCTCGCCTTCGGATCTTCTTTCCTTCTAACCTCCTATCCCATCCCTTCCAAATGCCAGTTGATCCGTGCACCTCATAACAAGCATGCATTCACATTCCCTATCAATGAAGCCCTCAAGGATCAGACAGGTTATGCCGCACTAGTTTCATCCATATTTTCATTTCAGGCGTAAACAACTCACCTTGACAGTTTTTTAACCGCCATAAGCCATCATAAGAAGAATATGGAGGTGAAACGCAAAGGGTACAGCCCGTAAAGTACACAACATCGTGTCAACCATTATGAAAATCTGCATATTTTCTTTCAATCTGAATGGACACACACGCAATCTTGGGTAGAGTTTCTTCTGCAATGTCCCGCTCTGGCCAATATGAGCGATTGCTTGGTGGTGTGTGTAAATTTGTATCTGCCACTTAATCAACACATGAATGTGAATCTTTTAGTGGAAACCATTATGCGAACAAACTATTTGCGCGTCTGTCTGTCTGTCTGTCTGTCCGTCTGACTTTCTGGGTCTTCTGATGTTTGTATTGTTTAATGCAATTAGGGAAGAATGCAAGCAAATAAAAAGTCGGAGATGATTTTACTGCATTGGCTGCAAGGGACATAAAAGGATAGTCAACAGAAGCTCATACTACAGATGACAATGAGATACAAGATAGAACATGCTAATTCTGTAACATCTCATCAAAATGGAATCAAGAGCGTTGGAAAAACAAGAAAGGCTCGGAAAAGACCCGATACCAGCATTTCTCCGTAAAAGATTGCAAAAAGTCGTATCTTTCAACGTCAGATAAAAAGTGCATTTCAGATTTCTTCCCCTTCTCAACTAATACATACAAATTGTTATGAAGCTGTGACGTCCTGATAATGTCGCTGACGACAACGATGACGCGAGGTGTGACTGAAAATGATTGCCCTTAATTAAATGGCAAATTCATGCATCCATGAAATGACGATGCTTTTGCATTCATTGCATGTTTTCTTCTCTGCATCGTTTGACTGGCGGCTGAGTTACATTAGAAATGCACTTTTAGGATGCACATGATGAGAGGGTAGACAGGGATGAATGGGAGTTTCACGTGTATTTGTGCCAGTTGAAGGGTACTGCCGACGGGAGTTATGGATTAGAGAATAATTTTCGCTCTGTACGTTGGAGTTCGAGCAACATTTATCATTACACGGCGACTTTTAGATACAACCATCATTATATGTCCCTTCTATGATACCCATCAGGGTAAAAAAATTTATCTAGAAGTTGGTGGTAATCGGATTCGTGAGCTTTTCCCGAGCAATACGTATGATAGCTGTCAAAATCCTCTAGTTGTCTGACAGATTCCTATATCCACGGTTCGTCAGAAAGACTAGTGGTAGTTCAGTGTCAACCCCCTTCTTAGTGCCTGAAAAGGATGTATGCTGGAAATCCACCCGACGGGAATGAGATGATCAAGTTTTCAACCAAATAGAGTAATTGGCTGGTATGCGAAAATGGCGACCTGCCATCAAATATAAGCTGTCAGGACGCAATGTTGGCAGACGCCAGTTGAAAGTGGCGCAGATTCATAATAATCGTCATATTTGCCGCAATGTCGACAGGTTATCAACCCGTCAACAGGCGAACATGAAAATAAATGAGAGATTTCCAAAGCTAAAATCCACAGGATCAGAGTTATAGATGTGTCAATATCGCAGCTTGACACGAAAAAAGTAGATGCCGTGATAACCAGCGAATAATGTGGTAAGAAAACTGGCGGAACTTCGCTCCAAAACGGAAAAACTGGCGTAAAAGGATGAGAATCCTTCACGACAAGGCTGTAGCCAAAAACGGGGCAATATCCTTTGTCTGTTTGAAGAAGGAAGATGGGACATCTACCAAGAATGAGAAGGACAGGGTACACCTGCTTCTCAGAACTTATTTCCCGGGGTCCTACCCCACGGTGGCAGGCGACAACATTCTGCCTGACACCCCAACAACGAATAAAAGGAAAAGAAAGGAGAACTGGAAACTAGCAAAAAAGGTACGATCAGAAGCTAGGCTAAGGTGGGCAGTGGGAACTTTTAAACCACCGAAATCTCCAGGAGTAGATGGCATTTTCCTAGCACTAATCCAGAGAGGCCTAGGAATTATTTTAGAGTCTCTTCTACGGGTGGTAAGGGGGAGTATAGCACTGGGATACACACCAAGGGCATGGAGACGGGCAAAAGTGCTCTTTATTCCGAAAGCGGGTAAAAAGGATTCTTTTCATCTTAAATCTTTCAGACCAATTTGCCTAACATCGTTCGTACTCAAAACTTTTTTGGATATTGAAGGAGCATTTGACAACACATCGTACACAGGGAGTTGAAAACACCCTGGCTTTCTGGATGGGCAAATGTTAGAAAGCAGGCAAATAGAAGGTACAAATTCTATTGTCACGAACACTACTCTAGGTTGTCCACAGGACGGGGTACTATTGCCGCTGATTTGGAGTGTGGTAGTGGACGAACTCCTGGACGTGCTAAGAAATACTGTAATACAAGTCGAGGGTTACGCGGACGACATTGTTTTAATCTGTAGGGGCAAATATGAGGATACCCTATGTGATAGAATCGAAACAGGACTAAGGGTTACTAGTGCCTGGTGTAGGAAGGTGGGAATGCGGATCAATCTGGGCAAAACCACCATAGTATCATTCACTAGGAGGCGTAAAACGAAAAACAGAGGTCAAATATTTGGGAATTACGCTAGATCGAAAATTACTCTGGAAGACACATAAGCCACGAGAGCTCTGATGGCTTGTAGATCCACAGCATGAAAAAAATGGAGTTGCAGCCCGAAGATACTACTTTGGATATATACTGCAATAGTAAGGCCAATGATTACCTATGGAGCGGTAATCTGAGCTAAAAAACCGAACTCAGCACACGAATTACATAAGCTCCAAAGACTGGCTTGCGTGTGTATCAGTGGAGCAATGAGGATATGCCCAACGGCATCCCTGGAGGTCCTTCTGGGATTAACCCCTCTCCAGCTGCACATACAGATGCAGGCAAGAAGACCAATATTCAGGATGGCCGGTAATATCAGTGAGGCGGGGAGTTGCATAAATCGAAGGAAGATTGATATTCTTTCTAGGCGGTATCCCAAACTACTGATACCAAGAAGTTTGAAACAAGTTGGGGTAACAAGGCAAACTGGGAGAGCGTGGCTGCGACATACGGCTTAAACCGGCAACTGATTACTTGGTACATTGACGGATCCCTAACAGCGGAGGGAGCGGGTGCCGGTGTCATTGGTCCTAGGAAAATGTACTTTGAGCTAATGGGCGGGTACGCTCGCATATTCCAGGCGGAAATATACGCATAGACAGATTTGTCTCATTTAATCTCCAAAGGAACTACAGGGGCAGAACCTTGCTATTCTCACCGATAGCCAAGCAGCGATCAAGGCACTTAGGTCCAACCAGGTGAACTCTAAACTGGTATGGTTATACCTTGAGTGACTGAATACACTTGGTTCGTCCAATAAGGTCTGGATACTTTGGGTTCCAGGCCATGCTGGGTTGAAAGGTAACGAGGCAGCGGACGAACTAGCTAAGAAGAGAGCAGGGACGTATTTAAGGGACCAGAACCCTTGCGTGGAATCGGAAACGGTTTCATGGCTTTGACTCTAAGAAATGAAGAGGGACGGTTGAGAAAACTACACTGGGCGGGCCTACCAGAAATGGAGCAGTCCAGGGTGCTTATTGGATGATACGAACCCATGCGCACAAAGGATTGCTTAAACCTCACCAAAAAGAACCTCCAAATCATAGTGGGAATTCTCACTGCTCATTGTCGGCTGAACTATCACCTAGGGAAGCTAGGGATACCTACGGGCACTGCCTGCAGGTTTTGTGGGAAGTATAACGACACGTCCTGGGATAGTGTCCGACACTTGTGCAAAGTAGGTCGAGTCATCTGGGAGAACACTTAATACCAGATGCAAAGCTGAAAGATCTGCAAGTAGGGAACATACTAAAGTTCCTGACGGTTATAGACCTGCTTGAGATACTATAATCAATAGGTACACTATGACCAGTAAAAGGCTCATAATAGTTCTTTAAGGATGCGGCGTGACTTTTCCTTAACAGAATAATGATAATACGGATCCTGCAAAAGTAAATTGACTCCATTACGAAGTGGGGCTGGGAACGTTTTTGCGCCTGGTAGACCAAAGAACCATTGCTACGTGATGGTAGCATTGAAAAGTTTGAAGGGCGAAGCAGTAGAAATTGAAGGATATTTGTTAGTAGCGGGAAGTTTCAAACCTAAGCTGGAAGGGATACACAAAACACCTTCTTAACAGACAGACATATTTTGGATATGGTAGAAGGACTTCGTCTAATTACAGTCAATACAGATGGCCTTACAATCTGCAGAAGGCCAGAATTCGAAGAAAGTCCTTTGGATATCAACAACAAACAAACAAACAAAACAAAGTCAGAGAATTTTCATATCCAAGAAACATCAAAACGAAGACCAGGAAATTGGAGTACTTCAAAATGGAAATGTGAACCCTTCCTGGCAGAATTAGGTAGGAACTCGACTTAACTGTCAACGCTAGGACGCTTGTCTGTGTGACCATACAAAGAATCATCTAAAACCTTGGTATATTGATGCAGAGGGTGGAAACAAATGGTAAAATCCAGCTATGTCATGTAGGTTATCGAATCCCTCGCAACTAGCCAAAAGCTGCTTGCAAAAAAGAAGAAAAGTGGTCAGGATTGTTGACTCTCCGTTCTTTAAGTACAAATTGCTGTTCTTGCCTTTGTTCGCGAAAGAAAAACTCATCGCAGTGAATGAACTGAACGTCCACGCGACAGATGTTTATTTGAAGGCCTTTTTGTCAGAATTATAATAAATGTAATAGGTGGTCCCGCTTGGCAGATATAAAGGAGTCCTTCTTTTGTGACTTCAAACATTCAGGCCCATCCCCATGTTAGACTTAGCTGACAAATTATTTGAAGACGTGCTAATCTGTGATTCTGGTGACCTTTTCCAGAAGTACCATGAGTTCAAACCCGGTAAATCAACTCTGGGAGCAAATGAAGATGTATTGGTTAGTTTGGAACATGCTCCTGGTGGAATTGATTATCCCAGGCGGGCAGTTCTGTATGTATTGGATTGATTGGATATCGGTAAAATCTTTAACAAACTCGGAATGCTATAAAGTTATCTGAGTGGTGAAGGCCAAGCTTAAAAAGGGTGACCAGATGGATGGTGATTTGAAAACCCCGCGACTGCATCCAGATCAGGCATTTGACAGAGAAAAATGGCGTAGCCAATCAAGACGAGCCGAGCCCGCTTCTGAACGGGACAAAGGCTGAAGAAGAAAATGTTTTCCCAATTGTCAAGCAGTTGCCAAAGTTGTCGGTGACTTTCAATTGTCAAACTATTCAGTAAGATTTGTAATTTCAACATGGATCGTTCCATGCTTGCCGAATGTGTGGAAATTATTAAAGAATATTTTCTAAATTCCGACTTATCACGATTTTTCTTCTGAGCTAGATGCTCACCATGGCTTTCATGTGCAGCCAGTTCTTCGCACTCTGGCAGATTTTGAGTGCTAGTACAGGTTTTTTTACTTTAAGCCACAAACCAGACAGAGGTCGGTGTAAAATGAAGAAAGCTCAGTCACTGTTGGGGTCAGTACCGAAGCAGACCAAGAAATTCTAATTCCGTGCGATCAGCTCAATTGGGCATCGCCAGAGAATCAATCCAGCCTATTTTGCAATAGGACTTGGGCCTACACTCTTACAAGATTATGCTGACGCAGGAGGTGAAAATAAACGAGCATAGAAAATGGTGCAAGGTCGCTAATTGAGCACTGGGAATATTGGTCTGAGATTCGGATTTTGGTCAAAAAAGCATTGTCTCCGGTGAAAACAAGCAAAATTGTAGTTATTGGATCAATCATATCCCAGAAGTGTTTCGTCAAGCGTTAATGCATCCACAAAGGTTGTCGGTTTGAAGCGGTTTATGGCATGGTAGCATGATCGAACTTTTCTTCTTTCAAAATCAGTAAGGAGACACCGTAACCGCCAATGGTTCCCGGTGTAGAGCGATGTTAATCGACTTTTGGTGTGACAAGACTTCGACAAAATTGATCTATCTGAATTGTGGTTCCAATGCTGCATGCCACATAAGCGACGCAACGCCTGAAATAGTGAAGGAAAAATTTGGCGAGTAGGGGAAGGAGGGAGAATGTGGAGATGGACAATCGGTGTCATGCCCTTGGTGTACTGCATTACGGAAAGGGTAATATGAGCTGGCACGTTGTCATGACGGAAGAACAAATTGCTTGTGCACCGAAAATTAGCCTTTTTCTTTCGGATACTTTCCGTCAATCTTTTCGTTCTCGTTGTTGTTAATAAAAAAGATGAGATCCAGGAAAAAACAGGATGCATTGTAGAATCGAGGGGGGTTGAGGTCCGGAAAGCCAAGTTTTAGAATTCCTTCGAGTGAACTAAAAGGTTGTTTGTATCCTCCATTCGAGCGGCCTCTAGCCCAGATTAGAAAGCCGGTAGCAACTTGACGCACGAATGCATAGATGCTGGTCGGTAATTTAAAGGTATCTGATACCGTTTGTCATTTAATGGGTGCCCTGCATGCACCCGGTGGTCCTTAAGTGTTTTGGGGGTGGATACCACCCGAATAATAGACCAGTCCCGAGGAGGACTCAACTTGCATGAGACCAAAAATTCCAAATATAACTTCCGTTTGACGGTTTGACCTGAGGAACCAATTTGGCGTACACAACACCTCTAAAACCAAAGAAATAAATGAGTATCGTCTTGATGTTTGACTTCGCGGAGAGTCCGCGATTTGATTGCTGCTTTCTGTCGGGGTGGTGCCCATAGCATTATGATTCGCCGCCAGTCACATCCTTGGAAAGAAATTAACGGTCCTCTTTGAGTTAAGTCTGAAACTCAAACCCTACCTAAAGTCCACGCTCCCTTTGCTTGTCCGGGCAAAAGCAAGGGACAAATTTAGATGAATTGAACTCTGTGATATTTTAGGCATCTGAGAAAGTTGATCAATGGTTTAGCGAGGGTTTTCGCGAACAAAAGCATCGACTTTGTAGACGTTCTCGTCATTTCTTGGCGTTGAGAGGCGTCCCGAACGAGGTTGGTCTTCAACTAACACTTCCACTCCCTTGTGAAAACCACTTCTAGGTTCTGGTTTTACTTAGGGCAGAATCCCTATGAGCCGTCTTAAACATTATAATAGTTTCCGTAGTAGAATACAGGAAATATGTATTTCGACAATCTGCCATCACGTTTTCGGCGAAATAGAAAAAGTTGTTTTACTATAAAGACTCCCAAGAATCGATGCATTCATAGCGAAACTCTGATTCACGTAGCATGACCATAATGGATACCTGGTCGAACAACGGGTACCCACTTCTATTCTACTCTTGGTTTCATTAGGTTTCTATTTTGTGCGTGATTTATGTTTCAGGAACTACTAGGACGATGTATTCCTTGTGAATGGAAGGGGCAACTGATTTTTGTGATGGGAATTTCTATTATTATAATGTGCCATCCCCGGAAATCCCGCGGCTTTAATCTTATTTTCTTTGGGGAACTATATGGTTTGTCATTGATCCGTAAATGGAGTATAACGCTTCAACTACACCTACGCGCTACAATGACGGTGTTAGTTCTCTCCAGTACTTGACGTATTATTGAAGAGTTCCATAAAGGGGCGACCAATTGAACTCCCTTTGCAAAATTCGAATCTAGAATTGCAACAAGTGGTAAAAACAGATATAAGTGGGTACCCACACAGTCGATCTAACTGCAGCCTCTAAAAGGGCAGAAATCAAATTCGCGGTAACAATCAGTATCAAAGACAGCTTGGTCATTCGCACCACTAAAAAAGGGCCCACCTACAATACACCTTAAACCACTGGCAACTACTTGAAAAAGCGATCCTTTCTTTTGAACCAAGAAGTGCTATCCACCCTTCATTAGAGTAAATCAGGAACAATCCCATGAAGAAATTGACATCCAAGAAAGCGTTTAGTATCTCCTTATATTACCTATTGTTGCTGCACCCTGAAACCGTTTACTGCTATATTATTTAGGTCCCATGAAACTCGGCATTGGACTTTTAACATTGAAACGATGGATTGCCTTTAAAAGTTGGATCATTACTATCCTGGACTTCTATTCTTTCCAGGTTTTCCACACTATGTTGCGCTGTCTGAGATGCCTGCCTAAGATGGAGCGATGGCGTAGGTCAGGACGCTAGACGGTTTTTAGGGATATCGAATTGGTGGACCTCGGTGCAATAGCGGGATGTTTGGAGTTTCTTATTAAGGCAGGCCTAGACCGGATACCGGTTGTTGCACCGTTGATGATGATGTTTCGCTGTCACGGGTGTATTGGCCTTTCTCCCAGGCTTTTGGAATAACTTGCGGCTCTCTTGTTGATCCGGTGACTTTTGTTAACCTGGGTTGGACTTTCCAGGATCCATGGGATATTAAGGACCCAATCGGTCTCTCTTCTGCTCGTTTGTTTTTCAGCGAATTTAGCTTAGTTGTTCGCCTATTCCGCCTCAAAGTCTTTATTGCACTAACGATTAATTGGTAAGGGTTCTGAACTGCATAAACATAACTCCTCCCTTTCCTTTATAGAACACCGATAAAGACAACAGAAAATGTCTATCCTGAGCTCATTAGACGGACACCAAACTCTTTTGATGTGATTCATTCAACTTGAATGTGCATTTTCTCCAAGACAAGCGTATAAAGCGAGGTCCTTTTTACCAAATTAACAACAAGTTTCATCTTTCCTCCATATATTCTATATACTATGACCATCTTGAAAAAGGATCGCGTCTCCCTTACCGAGCCACCTCCAGTTTCCACACCATCGCCATCTCCAAAACAGAAATTTTTACCATTGTAAGAAGAGGAGCGAACTCCGTTGTTCAATCGAATTCCCTTAAGATGACGACAACATCAAGGATGTCCTTTACAAGCAATCATGTGAGCAAGACACACTGACTGAGCAAATATGCTCCAGAAATTGACTAACCAACCAAATAGTCTTCAGTCCACGGGCGAAGTATAACGAACTTGAACACTATCTGCGTTAGTCTTGCCTCGGAGAATTCCCATCCTTTTTCACATATCCTCCCACATATAGTATATTTTTGAGATCCTTTGAAGATTTGTCCTTTTTCGGTCCGCATGAGGAGCGGATGACTCACAAAAGTATCTAATGGAATACATTCTTGCCTTAGTTCTCCCTCTACGAAATTACTTCAAGAGACCGCCAAAGTTCCCTGTCCAAAACAACAAAAAGGATATAACAGGACATATGCACGTACATTACTACGTGTGTGCCCTAAATAACCGAATGGGACTGTCCTGAAGGAAATATGTAATTAATATAAATGTAAGCTAGACCAGAGGCAACGATAAGAACAATTCCGAGCCCTTTCCCTCGTCCCTGCACATATGTACATAGGATTTCGTGTTTATGTCCTGAAAATTAAGGACGCACTTAATTTTATCCTTCCGTACACTGTCAAAAAGTTTATACGTAGACGAATATACGGTGACATAGTGTAAAGAATGAACTTGTCGAGATTAAGTGCTTTTGAAGATTTCCAGTGAAATATGTGCCGTGCTCAAGTTAATGGAATGGATGGGACGGAGTCAGAGACGATTCCTGGATAGAAGTGTTGAATTCCGTTTTTGGTCGTAGCCAAGTTAAATTAGTGATAATTTAATTTGCACATGAATTTGACGAAATGAATTTTTTCAAGCTCAATTACCTCAGGGAAGGTGACTTGGAATTGTGCTTCAGGGACGGGCGGTATTTGTTGAGCGGAAATTTGAGTGGGACAGAGAATTTTGGGATTGGAAAATATTTTTAGACTTTCGGAGAAGATGACGGTCACTAAAAATAGGACTAAAACATTTAATATTGAAAGTCCTGAAATAAATAACCCAATAAGCAAGGGATCGATTTGGGTCTTCTCTCTTAAAGGGGTTTGTCGAACGTTGTCCTATTTGAAATATTGTAATACCGCCAACCGAACACATTTCAACAACAAAAGTAAAGATTTTATCAGAATAGGATCAGAGCCAACCGCATTTATTCCCGTAATAGATCCATGCGTTCGCAACGAATCTAGATAAAAATCTGAACAGGCATAAAGGACACGATTGAAAAGAGATTTTGCTGTTAAATTCAGACCACAATGGAGTTATAATACAAATGAGCGAACCCAACCACATGAGAGAGTAGGGGTTACAGGAAAAATATATTTGGTGCGACCCTTGGTGCACTGAGTAGTATCAATGTCTGCGGTAGGTGCAGTTGAGATAGGATTAAACACTGATAGTGCGGATAGATTTTATCGCTCAATGCACCACTTCTTGGCCTTACAAGGGAAAGGCATAAAAAGGGTTTCAGGCTTTTAAAGGATTTTCGAGAAATACCCGTCGAAAAAAGCGAATCAGCGATAGTTGGAAAATAAGATTAGATACATACAAACGGCTATTATCAAAAGCTCAGCCGAATCGGACTTGTACTTTTGTTTTGACCGCCTGTGGAAGTGGGCGTGTCAGGGAGTTTTAGAAAAATGGAAAAAGAACAATATTCGTCAGTGACTCGATTTTTGTTTTTGGAAGGAAAATCGCACAGTGAAATCAAAGAGCGCTTGGATGCTGCATACAGTAGTCTACTCCTGCGATGGCGACCATTAAAAATTGGTTTAACAAGTTTCAACAAGGTCGCACGTCGGTTTTTAATGGGCCATGCTCAGGTGCCTCGAAAACGGCTACCATGGAGGATAACGTGACAAAAATCAGACCGCCGATTGACGATTGAAGACTTCGTGGGTCATATCCTGCATGAAATTTTGGGCATGTGAAAGCTGTTGGCTGTCGGCGCGATGGCTGCCGTGTTTGCTCACTCCGGACAACAAGCACAACCGCGAGACCACTTCAGTGTAGTGTTTAACGCTGCTTAAGCGCAATCTGAAAGAGTTTCTCCGTCATTTCGTGACTGTCGACGAAACATGGCTCCACTGGTACATACCGAAGATGAAGAAACAATGGAAACAATGGACTTCGCCAGGCGAACCTGCTCCAAAGAAGGCGAAGATGGTCCTTTCGGCCGGAAAGACCTGTTTTCTGGGATTCACAAGGTTTGGTCTGCATCAGTCATTCGCCGGGTAGAGATTTGAGTCGAATGCCGCCACGGAGGCATACTTTGCAAACCTCGAAAAATTATATTTTTCAGACTGATTAAAGAAGTTGGAGCATCCCTGGGTTAAGTGTATCTTGCTAAGAGGAAACTATATTGGGAAATAAATAACCATTTTTCCAACATTTTCGTTTTATCTGACTGCCTTCGTATTTATGAATACTTTTTTAAGAGAAAAGGATTTGTCAAATTTTTTGGAATTTTCGGTTCCGTCCAGTAGAATCAAAGGTTGTCACAATATTTCTTGTAAAAAACTTTGTCCAGAAATTTGGTGCTGTTTTGCCAAAAAGTGGGGTTCATAGACCAAAAATTCGAGAGATACCCTTTACTCAATTGTTGTAGTCCATCAGCTGGACGCAGGCCTAATCAAAGGGATATGAAACCCTTAAAATATAAGCCCCCTACAAGTCAAAGTAGTGCCTCATTGTCCCAGAAAGTGTTCAGGTCTGAATGTTTGGGAAGTTACATTGGTGAAACAGGCGTCTACCCAGAAAATAGGATTTCCAGTTCAGGTCTAGCAAACAAAAAAGGCAAAATCAACATCTGGGTCAACCTACTCTTAGAAGACTGGAAAACTGCCCTAGTTGCCTTGCTACCAGATTAAAGTTTCGAGTTTCGAGATCGGGTCATCTACACCTTAGCATCGGCTGCCGTGATTGCATATTAGAGGCTGAACTGCTTTCAAGTGGAAAATATGACTTTGACGACAGACCTGGAAAACACTCAACTAAATCCTGTAGTAAAGAAAGGCATTTCGCATTGGAGTGTGGGATTATGTTCTAAATCTCCCGAAGAGTGCAGGATTGTCAGCACCAACTCATTTAATGTGAATTAACGATATTCGACTAAATAACGTTGAACAAGATTTTGGTACACACGGGATACATGAGCACGACTAGACATCCATGGAGGCATAAAAAGGATAGAATTATTTGAATAGACATCGGCATGGATATTTTGAGGTTCAGATGTCAAACAAGGACATCTTAGTGGCTTTCTTCAGACATTTTGGCTGGGTAGTTTCGGGAAATGGACCTCAATTTATAACTGAATGCACTAAGATACCCCCTCCTCAATACATTACCCAGTTATTAGAGACATGAATGAATTCGCTAGCCCTCGATTGGCTTACCACTGAACTAGAGTAGTCAGCGGGAAAAAAGTAGGCCTATAACGAAGCTGGCGCAAATATTAACCTGGCGGTTCAAGAGAGTATTTTTTAACGAACTCTACTTTTAGGCAGATATCCCGTGGGAAGCTTTTATAACATTGGGATAGGTCAACTTAGAGAGTGTTCAGCTCCGTAGATCACACGACCTATTCTGTTGTCAGTATACCTCTAATATGAAATGGCAATTCCCGCAGTAACGACATGATAGTCCTAGGGGTGAGCGCCGCCATGTAGGCATAAACCTACGGTCCTCATCGGACACGGATTGATTTAGAGACCGCAATCAGAGCCCCGCCATGACTGGCACAGCGGTACTGGTTTATACTGAGTGAATGCAAGGCCTATTTAACACCCCTGCCGGAATTAAGGGGTACGGCACCCGAGTTGTACAGCGCAACTCCACGCTTGAGCTCCGAGGAGCTCTGGTCGCGATGTAGGCATAACCACAATCACCATGAAACTCCTACGAGGGGGCCAACCGCAAATAACCAGGCCAAGAACACATCCTCCAGGAAATATGCTCTCAGGGGGCCATCCCAGTTCCCAGGGTACCAGATAACCTCCAGTGAGGCTTCGTGGCAAGACTTTCAGACTTGGGTCTGATCGCCATCCACGAGTACGTGGGGATGGCATTCCGCATTAACGACAGATGAGCTGTCAGAGAACTCTGATGTGATAGGTGAAAAAAAACTCCGGGTCTCGACCGCAGGCAGAATAAGGCCCTTAATCTCTCAGCCGACATACCAGTTGGCTGAGTTCCTCAATTTGTGTACATCCGAGGAATATTTTCCACTTCTTGGAAGCGGACTAGGCCAGAAATCCTCTTACAAACCCAAGCACTATGCGAGCAATTCTGCAAATGAACGCTTCCAGATTTTGGGAGTCAGGACGACGTCATCTGAACTATAGATGCCATAAAATTTGTTACTGGTTTGGTCGAATATGTGAATTACACAAAGAGTGGTGCCAGCAAATATTGCGACATGAACGTGAGAAATTGGAATCATATACGGGGATCCTGGAAATCTCGTTGGTATCACCCAAAACTACTTATAAGAAGGAAGGCTTTAATATGATACTGATGACGGTACCATGGAGTAGGTATGCAATCCCCACGGGTGTCCCACAAAGCTACTGAGCAAATAATGTACTTAATCTTCCGATTGTGGGAGAGTCTGTCGAAGGAGCATTAAATATGGTTGATAAGCCAACGGTTTAGGAGGGATGGTAGATGGAAGGGTCAGTTTTAAATAGCACGTGCAGTTTTCACTCGACATCCAGGACTACGCCAATATGTGCACAGATTCACATGAGGCACTTCGCCTTTCTATCCAAACTGCGACGGAGGGCTTAGAGCAATAGAGTACGTATTATTTTATTTTTCGACACTCGTGCAAAGAAGAAGAAACTTGGAAGAAACTCAAGCCCTAGAAAATCTGATGGGAAGAATGCTACCACGCCAGGAAGTTGGGATGTCCAGCGTAAAATGCGAAAAGTAGAGGAGACCATACAAGCGCATATCAAAAAAGGAAAGAGACTTAGCCGAAGCGAGCCAAATTTGCTTTGAGATGGTAGTTCCGTAGTTCACTAGAAGAGTCAATTCATAGTGGTTGAAAATCCCACACACTGGCGGGTTCAAGCGGGTGTCTTTTGAACACTTCCACCCCTTCAAAATAAAAAACAGGCAGGCGTCACCCCTGAAAGAGCTGAAAGTCTGTCGAGTAATTAGCTCGGTTCAACTGTCGACGCACTGGAGCAGAAAGAAAATCGGAACCATATACTGCGAGAGTGTTCAGCGAGAATGCTACCTATTTTGCTATTTTGGTGGGTAGGAGCCCCAGATGATAATATGGATCGATTCAAATGGTGGCTTTTGAAGTTGTTCAATTCCCAAAATTTAAAAAAAAGTGGATGTGGACTCAGGACTTCCAGCATCCTCAACAAAAGATTCGCTTCAGTCTGGTTTAGGTCTGAACTTACAACGGATTTCACTTCAATGTAACTCAACTCATGTCGCTACTTTCGGTCACGCTGCTCCCAGGGTAGAGCTGGGGCAACATCTCATGAGTTGCCTCTGCTCTGGATGAAACCGTCAGTCAACTTTTTTGACATAAAAAAAGTTGTTTAGACAAGCAAAAGGTTTTGTTTTCCCCAGAGCCCAAAAACACAACCAGAAATGAACTGCCAAAGAGGTGGTAGCAGCGATAGAAGTGAATGGACAACAATTATAAGTAAATTTCTCAACTTAGAAAAGTCCTAAAATTCCTTCCGAAATTATATTGATGAGCTCCCCAAATTGATTTAATGCTGATAGGATTCCAGCAGCACTTACTTCGCAAGTGCTGGTTTTTGGAGCTCCACTGCTCGTTACAGACCCACTTATAGACGAAATAAAAGAAAGGGGAAAACTTGGAAGACGTAAAACTAGCCGTCGTTTGAGGAGAAAAGAAGGATTCGCAACAAGAGGTTTACAGGTTTTCAACTTGCAAACACCGGCACTACTTACACAAGGCTCTTACTAGACTGATCTCAAAGAAGTCTTTCGAAAGGGCCATAAAATCGAAAGAGCAATCAGTATTAAGTTTAAAAGAGCTTGCGAATAGTTATCTGGTATTATATTGACAAATGACCCTTTAATAGGCTTGTGTTAAAAAAGTTTGTTTCGTTTTCTAATTATGCTATTGCATTAAGGAAAGGAAAAACAAAAGAGCTATAGTAAGAAGTCATGAGACTAGATTGTCCATCCTGGCACGGCATTTTGACAGGTACTGACAGTTGTTTTTAAATGAATCGGCCATTAGTATCAGTTTCTTTTTTGGGCTCGTAATAATATTTACTGTAAACCCCCCCCCCCCCCCCCCTAAAGTCGAATTCCTGAGTCAAGAGTGCATGAGAATCTCAGCAGGAAAGCCAGCGTTGTTCTTTTGAAAACCGTTAACAGATACTTCACCATGGTTAGTAGTTCAGTTTAGTTTCTGACTTAATTTTCCCTAATGATTCCGAGGCATATAACGTTTTCGGTCCCTAATCAGGTCAGGTCAGGTATTACATCATTGGGGTGGAGTTAGATTTTTTTAGCTAGGGCTTTATCCGTCTACCCACGGCAACCGGAACCGCACCTTATTCGGCTCTTCCGCTTTTCGCAGTTGACTTTGGACCGTTGCAATCATGGAGTCGGAATTCTAATGGCAAGCTACCATTTTCCGGACAAAATTTTCCGGTGATAGCATTTCACTGAGAGTTTCCTTTAAGCTGCTCCTTTCCTTCAGTAGACTTTGGATTTTCGAAAATGAGGTGAGGTATCCAATTTAAACCTATACAGGTATTGTCGCTATCCACCATGGTCGATGAGAAACTGGATGAGGTTATAATTAATCTCCCCTATGTTTTCTCCCCAACTACGCTCTGATGTTAGGGATCATCCTATGTGTCCAACGACCCTTCTTTGAATGGTTCCATCGCTGTTGCCATCTAATTATAGACCTCTTCCATTCGGCTTTTTTCGCTTCCGATAAAGAAGAGATGAAATTGATGTTATATATTTCCGTCACCTTATCTGCCAAGATGTCAACCAGCTCCGCTCCTAAGACGGCGAAATGCCGCATCATGACATGGCATGACACGCAGACGATCCGAAAGGCAGAACACACCCTTAGGGCGGTTCTTATGTAGACTGCACTCATTTTATTTGCGCTAGATAAGATATGCAGCGCTGATGCCAAAACTGGGATGACATACAACAACATGGAATCCACTACCCTGGCTACAAGCAGCTTGCAAGTATGGTGAGAAGGACCGTTTTCGTCTTCTTCTCCGCGAGTGCCAGCCCAGCGCTAGCCAACCAAATCTTAACTGCGACTACAACCATCGCTATATCGTCGGGGTAACCCACCACCGTGGCTTTCTCCGGAACCGGAAGATTAAGAACATCATTGCATATGATGTTCCACAGCAGTCGAGCAGTATGGAGCCCTGCGGGACACCCACGGACACAGCGTACTCCGGGGGTCCATCATCGGTGTAATGTCATAGCCTCCGTTCTTGTAAATAGCTGTTGGCAATAGCTATGAGATAGGCGGGAATGCTAATCTTCACCAGAGATTTCAGTATTAGATTCCAATTGGCCAAATTAAATGCATTGCTAAAGTCCAAGGTCACCACCACGCAATATTTCCTGCATCCAGACCCGGATTCCGTGGCAGATCTCCAGCAATTCATCACTGGTGACTGGCGGAATTGTCGCCACATTCAGGGGTCGCTGAAAGCTGTCAGTACCCTCCTCTTGCTGACGCCGCGTGATCTGCGGAGATGAACGACCTCTGAATCTCTCCATCACGACTCTATAGGCGCTCCCCCACGGATTTACGGCCGCTTCCAAACAGAGCACCTCAAAGGATTCCTTCATACTCCACTCGATGGCGAGGTTGATGGCTTTTGCGGGTTTCCTTATAGGCGCACTCTTTTTGCCTTTGGTCGATTTTGCCCTCTGAGCCGCGGTTTTGGCTCGGTGACAGGCTGTTCGAAAGCTGGCCAGTTCACCATTCCAGCAGTAGTTTGATTTTCTACCAGGGAATGAGGACCTTCTAGGTATGGAGCCCCGAATTAGGTACAGATAACTGAGGCACTTTCGTATTTGAAGTCTATGGTCCTCATTCAGAGAAAAAAGTATTCAATGACATCTTACTCTCCTTAATTTTTGGAATAACAATTGCAAATTTCGGAATGCTTAATCAAGGGTTGTACTTATTGAAATTGAAAGAAGTAGCACCGACAAAAAATAGGATTTAAATGAAGAAAAAATCAAGAGAGAAGGAGAGAGAGAGAGATGAGAGTGCTAGCAGGGAACCTTCGACATTTAGCTGCATACAAGTGCGTATGCAGGCTCGATAAATATGATTGCCTTACTTACTATAAGGAGAGAAGAAGTCGTTTTTAGAGAGTCTACGTTTTCAATCAACCTGATTCTAACTTATCCAATTCGAAATTGCTCTTATTATGAACATAACTAATCGAAGCATCCATCATTCATTATCCTTGTTCGAAAATCACCGAAAAATTTATGATCCTGTCAACGAGTGCGCACTCCTCCCGTCGCGAATAACAAAAGACTAACCGCATAGTCAATGCTTAGGTCTATTCGCCTATTGACTCAATAGGAGCTACTGCAAACGGTCCTGAATTATCTCCTACTTATATTTGTTTGCCTATTTAGGTCCTTTGAAATATCCTCTTTCTTGTATTGTGCCTGCCGTAAACAATTGAAAAACAACCGGCGGCATCTTGATATCCTTTCATGTCCTTGCGGTTTATCTATATTGCCGTGCTGAGAGTGCTGATTAGTTACGTCGCCAGGACCAAGGTTTTGTTGTTATACACAGGTAGAAAGCGTGGAAAGGACTATGGGTTATTGGTAGAGAAGATCGAAATGGTTTGAAATAGTGTTGCCGATGGATATTTAAGGACTTGCTTGGCAAGGAAATGAATTATAAACTATCAATGGGGCCTAAAATTTGAGAGAGAGAGCGAGGGACGTGGGTAAGACATTAGTTTTATTTAAAAAGGACACTAAAGGATGAAATCCATCAAAACTCTAACTTTAAAGGAAGCAATATCTTTAAAATCTTGATGAACTTTCTTATATTCTGCAGAGAGATAATACAAGCGCGAGAACACTCTAAGTACTTCTGAGCACCCAGTTCACTCCCTACCATTCTATTCAAAATGTTCAAAATCCAAAAAGGCAGATGAACATTCCAGATCCTTTTCATAACACTCACCTCCTCCTCCTCAATATCAAAACTACTCAACTACAGATAGTAGCTAAAGATATAAACACAAAAGAAAATAACGATAAACATCTGCAAAAGAAAGACGTCATGCTGTGCCAAGGTGGACTTAACCAAAAGATAATTATGTCATTCGGTTTTTGAGTTAGTTTTAATGGGGATTTGTGGTCTTAAAAAGGGAGGATTATCGAACCCCGGGTTTTGGTAATTGATATGTTAAATGCCTCGATAAATCAGCAATGAAGAAAATAAAACCTAAATGCAGGCGATGATGACAATGATGAAGGCATCGATGAGGACTAGAGGACGAGTCTTTTGATAGAGTCGAAAAAAATAGGAAAGATAAAGGAGAGATATAGATCAGGACATTCAAGATTTCGCTATGGAAAATGATGTTTGAAGCATAAAGATCAAAAACGGTGTAGAGTATCTAATGGGCTTTTAGAAGCCGCCTCACTTGCCCTAGGATGGAGCGTTTAGATAAAAATCCATCATAAGGCCAAAAGGAGTTAACACTTCGTCGCGCATCCGAACGACACTTTGGCTAATTTGAATCCTTGTTAAAATTTTTCATCGATCCGGAAGAACAAAGACCCAAAAGCCGACCCATTTGTGGAGGTTTCGTAGGAAATATTTCATAGTTTTTAGGAAGATATGGATGAGGTTCAGATTGAGACCATCTTTACAGTGGAAGTAGACTTAACATGGTCCTTAAGGAACAAAGCCAGATAAAGGTGTCTAAAGGAGTCAAGGCAAAAAATGTACAAACTTTCAGGCCTGTTTCGTACCCTTTGTCACTGCACGTCGCGAAACGAGCGCCCCATCTCTCCCGTATCCAGAAAAGTGAGTAACCCATCCCTGGCGCATGCTAATCTCGATTTCTTAAAAAACTTTGATGGATGTTCAGTCAAGCATTCGATCCAGCTTGAAATGAATTAAAACATTTAAAAATTTTCTTTCACTTCACTAAATTTCTTCATTTAACTCGATCACATGCCTACAACCTTCCAACAATCACAATCGCGGCTGGGCCATAATCATATCCACGAGTTGACTCTGATTCTTTTAATTTTTTTCGGTCCCCCCAAAGGTCTCGAGCCTGGCGTCTGCCAAAATTTCATACAAAGATCATTAATAAAAATTAAAATTTGAGAATACTTTTAAAATGTCAAAATGGATTTTCCATTGATATGATCATTAGAGATTGAGAAGTCCAGATTCGTTTTATTTGTCTCCGCTTTTTTCTCCGGGGGCTTCCTCGAAGCGTACTGATGAGATGTAGATTTATGTATGCAGATGACGATTCGGCACGTTGACGATTATTAATTGGAAGCCATAAACGATTTGTTTTTGCTAAAGGTTGATGACGACTCACCGCCAAATTTCAGTGGACGTTGGGTTATAACGAAAACTGCTGTGAATGAACAGAACCTCTCGGTTTGATCGATTGCAGTCTTGAAGGATTAAGTAAGGAGAGTGAGACCTGGTCGTAAGCGCCGACAAGTGATCTTCTAAGAAAGCGGATTAAGTTGGACGCGTTTTGGTGTCAGCCGTCCTTTTTGGGTGAATTTTAAAATATTAATTTCACTTTAATGCGTTGGAAAGAGATTTCAATTTAATGGTGGTGAATTGAGTTATCACTTTAAGTATGTGCCCAAGCGAGGAAATTTGGAGGTCTTCATAAGAAAAGTAGGCATTCTGCTCTCTCTGCTCTGAATTTTAGATCAATATTTTTCCTTCCTCCGGAAAGCTGGGGGCAAATTTAGAGCAGAGAACGGGAAAGGGATGCAGATGGATTCTGTCCGTCAGAAATGGAAAAATAAGACGATTCCGTCCATCCACTACCGCTCTTTTCCCCTTCGATGAAAGTAGAAGTCTCTTATAATGCCCGTTTAGGAGTCTTACCAGTACAGTCGATGCATGGACCGGACGGGAATCGAAGAAGTAATAAAATAAACAGGATATGACCAATCGCAATTGGCTAGGCCAGAAAAGGGCTATCAAAAAGTTCCTCCACAAGAGGTTTTTGCGTAGCGGAATAGAATCCTAGGACAGGCAACAGTGGAGTTCTACACCATACAGCCTTGACAACTCTTCTTTTTTTTGCGTTTTCTCTAGCCTTTGTCGCATTTACAGGCAAGGTCAGCTCGTTGTGATCGGTTGCGCCATTTTGCACCGTCAAAGGCCTGATCTTGATGCAATCGCGGGGCTTTTAAATTACTATCCAGCATATCAAGTCACCGTTGTTTCGGCCGGCCTTTTGATCATTTCCTATCGACGTGGATATTCAGACCAATCTTGGCAAGTGAATTCTCGTTAGCGTGAACTACGTGACCATACCATTGAAGACGTCGTCTCCCACACGCCGTCTCCCCCACGATTGGTGTAACCCCAAGCATTCGACCCATTCCGGATATTCTCACTTCAGATGTGGTCAAGGCGTGTAACGTGCCACTATTCCAACTCAACATCTTCGTCTCCATTACCGCGAGCCGCCGTTCATTGTCTTTTATAGTCAGCCAATGCTCAGAACCATAGAGGGCGCAAATGGGGGTAGAGGAGCAGAGAGATAGAAAATATCTCAACTGAATACAAAAAATTAATGGTTCTTCCTACCTAATTCTTATTTGATCATTCAAGTCGTTGGTTGGGTGATGTCAAAGTAGTTCCTACCCAAAATTTGGAGCGTCAAACGCTATCCTTATTGTTAATTTTTAGCACCCCTTCTACGATTTGTCATCTTCTGTCTGCTTTCCTCTTAGCTTTTTACATTTTACTTCTTTTGAAGCTTGCTTCATGGCTTCCTTCTATTTGCCGCTTGGTACTTTATTTCTGCCGTTTTGTCAGATGTCAAATAGTTTCCTACATCAATTTTGCAACTAGTATAATTTCCACTTGTCCTTTTGTCCCTTTTTGGCAGATAAGGAGGGGGCCATGAGGTTTTCATCCTGTATTATCCTACATTTCCTTCTCGCCCACTCATAGTTGTAAATGGAAACGAACCTGACAGTAACTGATGGTAGCCCCGGAAATGCAATGGTCTGCATGCGCCCTTCAGGATGCAGTGGCTGTCGCACATGCTTTTAAGATTCTGATACACCAAAACTTTTAAACCTTTAAATAAACCCGCGGATCACTATAGATTCACTGAGAACTCTAGTAAAATACCAGATACCAATTTTTAGATGATTTGACACTCAAGAGGTCAGAGTTCACTCACGGGCGAATCTGGGGAACATGCTTTGCGAACAACTTTTTTAGATGAAGTCAGTTTTTTCAGAAAGGACAAGAAAACGAGGCGTGATCAGAGGCCCAGAAAAACTTGTCCACCTTTGGATGATAATTCAACAGAGTAATTAACCTCATAACAATTGCGAATTGGGGAAAAGTTGAAATGATACAGGTTATCATAGCCTTTTAGGCAATATCTTCCTATTCAACTGAGGGAACCTAAGATAAGCTGAAGCGCATTGTCACAAACCATCAGTGCTAATATGTCGGCGCAGTTGTAGATGTTAATGCCAGATCTATATTTCTATGACCGATGAAAGGGGCGAATTCGGTCTAGATAAGACGACGTGACTACCAAGCAGTACAAAGAAGAATGGGCAGGGCTTTTTATTCACTTAAGGTTCGACATTCGAAGCTTAATACCCTGAAGCTCCCAGGCTGCCTTTTGGTTACAGCCATTTAATTGGGAGTAACCTGCAATTGCAACCAAATGGTTTCCTGCTAATGCCCGGACTCAAAGAAACAGGACTGTCACGTACCGTAGATGGACATTCATAATAATTCCAAAAGGAGGAAGAGGAATTTTTCTGAATATCAGCCTCCACTTTGCTAGGGAACTGCTAAGCTATAGGCGCCGCTCTTATTGAAAGAGACTCAAACTAAGTTCTCGAAAATAATTTGTGCCATCTGCAGATAGTTGGCTCTTCGAAACTTGTGTAAGCCCTCCAGGGACTATACATCTATATGCCCATGAATTTATATTGCTATAAACTTGCTTGCATAACAAAAACAAGTTTTCAGTAAGTTTTCTAGCGGCATATTTTACAACGAATCCTAGGACCTGTAAGAAAGGGCTCATAATGGCAGGTACAGTACAAAACCCAACCGTACAAAGACCGCTTACACTGACAGACCACTTACATCAATCCTCGTGAACCTACGAAACATGTAGTTGGCAGGGCTCGTTCAACATTTGAAAGAATGTAAAATTCTATCTATGGGACTGTGGTTGGGATTAAACAAGGGAGCGCCTTGATACTTCCATGGTATTATATGAAAGTTTGGAGGCCGATATAACTCCAGGACGAGAACTTTGACAGTAATTGGGTAGCTCAGGATCTTTTATAAACTCGACAACACCCAGGCACATAATCGTACATATGGCTTTTAGTACCATCATGGCTACACTCCCAATGGGTACTCTTTGTGCTTGTCGCATAAGCGAATGCCTTAAACCGAAAATCTACTGCAATATCGTTCCTTCTGTTCCTCTAATGGTCCTGAGTGCTTCGAGTCAACTCTGCATCGCGATGAACTCTACAACAGAGACATAACTGTACGATTAAGCTCAAGCTATCTCATAGCGATAGGATATCGTGATTATTACTTAAAATTTCCGAAATACAGCCTTTCTATCGCATGGTACACTCATTGTAACTTCTTAGCGAAGATTGACCTTGAATTCCCATCGGAAGTGATGCAAAAATGACCAGAAACAACGATAAGTTTACCCGGTAAAATAAACACCTCTGGACTCCAAAGCAAGCAGGTTTCCGGTCTATAGAAGCAAACTTCGTTACCATATGGAATGAAAGTTAACGCAAAAGGAAGGGATAAGTTTGTAAGCCCCAAGAAACTCCCACGCTATTTCGGAGAAACTGGAACTCGATGCACAAGGTTTGTATTGAGAGAGATTTAAACGAATTCGCTGTGCTATGTACAGACTGTTGGGAGTCATAATCTAGGTTCTCCGCAGCAGCCAGAAACTTCCTCCTTCCGTACTTATCTTATATCATGACTTTAATCTATAGAACTACATAGTAGGAGAAGGAAAAGGACCTATCGAAGAAAAGAGGAAGCTATACTTGAGCTACAATATATGTAGTCTAATTAAGAAAGAAGGCTCCAGTCAATGAGTTCTCAAATTTCCTCCTGGCTCGGCTGGGTATTACTTGGGACTTCCAACTTAACGCTTCACAGAGAAAGAATCAGTACGGGCTAACAAGACAAAAAGGACCTTTAGGGGACTGACCAGAAAACCTGTTATCTAGAGAATTTAACCGAACTTTGTATTAGTCTAAGGAAGAGGGGTCCTGGAAGCTTGAAGTTTTACTGGTTGTTGACCCTTGAAATGAGAGAACAGCCATAGTAGATGCAATTCGACTAACAACTTGGCTTCACTTTAAGAAGCTACTTTCAAATGAGCTACATGACATCATATCTAAGCCAGTTTGTCTAGGTTTCTTCATTTTTATGAGAAGAAAATCTATACATATTGGCCGCCAGTTGAACCAAGATAACTCCACGGAAATTATTCACTATTCCTCGCTGTTTGGTCATTTTATATATCTTCAGCTTATTGTAAATCTGCACAACAACTGCTCTGGACGAAACCGTCCGCTTTTCCTTTTTTCTGTACTTGGGTTGCTATGCCCTAAACGAGGGGCCCGTGGACCAAAAAACGAGGAAGTAAGTTGCACTCCATTTTGTCCTGTCCAACATTAAGTGGATGTCGACTTAGGATCTCTCATATCCTAAACAAAATACTTGCGTCTATTTTGCTTGAGGCTCAACAATTGCCACGGATAAAATTTTAATAAATCAAGAGGTCCAGAAGGCTGCCAAACAACTACCGTATTTCGAGCAATTCTGACTTATTGTATATGGCGCCCAACGTGGGCCATCCCCTCCAGCAACTAGAATCTTAAAGAAGTCCAGAATGACATTATGGATCTGGAACATAGTTTGGCTAGACTTACTATTGTGGAGCCCCGCTTCTGAAAGTTTTTTTCTAGTGATTCCAAGCACAAAGAGTAGACAGCTATTGTCATCAAGGACTAACACATGTAATCAACAGGAAAAGTCATCAAGCCGATTTTCTGGAACTTGAAAATAAGTTACTCATGAGGTTTTCTTCCTTTTTCCACACACTTCGTAGTATCTTTTCTTTGAATACAGCAGAACGTACATATCTCCAAAGGATAAAACGATGAATTAGGGAAATCATCCTTTATTATGTCAATTCAAGACCCCGTAACGCCCTTACGCACCCGTCAAAAATTCAAAGAGCTGCACTCAACAAAACCTGAACCTTTGGCTTCCAATACCAACATCCCTCTATGCGCAAAAAATTAGAAGAAAGTAAGTTTCACGTCATTCGGAAGGACCCTCTGCCAGACTCCGTTAAAAGGGTGGAAAAGGCTCTGGCTGAATGCAAGTCTATTATTAAGAAAGCAGCTGAATTGAGAATGCCTAACCCATCTTGACCCAGAGTTAAATGCCTCCCCAAAATAGATAAAGAAGATAACGAGGTCAAAGAGATAGTATCAGCAATTCACCGACCCAAAATCTCTTGAAAGAAGTCAAAAGGTTGGGCCTAAAAATAGGAAAACGAGCAGTGGGAAGTCATTGCCCGACTCAACGAGGCCGGGGGATACAAACTGATAAAAGTGCTGTTTCCAAGCGTACCAATGAAGGAAGTCATTCACTTGTTTGAGAAATGGATCACGACATACGGAAACTTGTCCAAATGAAGGAAGAAGGCGAAATTGTAAAATAAATTGGCCTTCACGTGCATAAGTGAATCCTATTTCACATTTTATAAAACAACTTTTGGGGCAGCAATGGGCAACCCCCCCTCACTACTGCTATGCGAGGTATTTATGGAGAACCTGGAGAATGAACTCGTGGAAGTTGGGGCGCTCTCGAGATTCTGGATCAGATACGTGGAGGGAAAAAAAGAGAAGAAGCAGGAACAATTCTCGAGAAACTCAGCCGGACACACAGGAACATCGATTGCACCATGGAGATCGAAAAGGAAAGCGATATATCGTTCCTAGACTTAAAAATAATCCATGAAAGAGGGGATTTTGAATTCGACATCTACAAGAAACTGAGCCAGACACAAAGAACCATCCAATACACCACGATTTCCACCATGAGATGACGGCATACAATTTTATGATTCACAGAATGGTCACAACACCGCTCAATGAGGAGAGAAGAAATGAACTACATCCTGGAAACAGCCAAGAAAAACGGATACAACAGGAACCTCATCGAAAATCGGATCAAAAAGAAACAAGAGTGTTGAAATTCTTCCAGGAGGTGAACACAGAACCTAAGCAAGAACCTACTGGGGCAGAACATCGAAAGGCATCTACATAAACGCGGATCTCAACCATCAGACGATACCTTTTTATGACCTGGTTAGAATCAGTCAAGGACAAAAAAGAGTGTACGGAAAAAAGCGGCATTCATAAGATTTCCAGCCCAGACTGCGACAAGATTTACGTGGGGTAAACAAAACGGCTAGTCCACTCCAGGGTGTTAGAACACCCTAAAGGGGGCCGAATCCGCTAAAAAATAAGAATAGCCCACACATAAGGTCCGCGGTTGACAGACATATAACCGAGCAGGGGCACCATTTGTCTTTGGACAACGTCAATATTTTGAAAGAAGTGAATAACGTTAGGAGACTAGATTCCTACGAAAGCCTCCAGACCTCTAAAATTCCCCTCCGAAGATAAGCTAAACACGGACAACACGTTCAACAATTTTTCAACCTTGGTGGAACTTTTAGGAAGGACTAGGAGTATATTCTTCTCCTCTCTCTTAATTAAAATATTATAATCACAGGAATTGCTATAAAAACCCAAATTGTGAAGGAAGTTTTTTAGAAAATAAAACACTGAAGCTGTCCCCAAAATGCGTATTTGTATAGATTAGATACTTTTAGCCAATAAAAAGAGAAAATATCTTCCAAGGCAATCTTTCACTATGTAACTGTCACCTGCTTGGTTTGTCTGAAAATAGGTCAGGCAATTATAATTTGAGGGAGGTTCGTGTCGGCCTCCAATTAATGGACTGTACTAATTAGGAAGAAGATACGTATTTTAGGGTATAGACCCCTATTCTGTCCACTTTTGGCAAAAACTCTGTTTACCTTTTTATTTTTGAAACTGTAAAACTAACACCTAATTGGAGAAAAACTAGTTGATACCTTTAATTTGATTCCATATTCGGTGGAAGAAAGATATTGCACCTTTCTTTTGCATGTATGAAGTCTCCTCCCCCATTCAGCTCACAAGAGCAGCATATCATTCGCCGCAAGGGAAGGGATTCATACTCCCGACGTCCCCTCCAAATTTTAGGTGAACAGGTATAACAGTTTCTGAGAAAAGTGCATGTGACAGACAGACAGACAATGGACGGATTTCGATGAGGTCTGGTGAGGTAGGGAAGAAGCCTCTGAGCACTTAGACCGTGGGGATTCATTGTACCCGAAAAAATGAGGCCTTATTCTCCACAAAGCCTTCAAAAAGGCAGAATGGCAAAGTTTTGACAATAAAATTGTCAAACAACGCTGTTAAGAATCACAGTGGCCTTTTGGACCTAAATTTACTTAAAAACTTGAAGGACTGGGTTATCTCCGGTGAAATAAATATAGGATCAATTTTTCAGTTAGTGGGACTAATTTGTCCTCCATCATTTTTGAGTTGAAGATACTTGAAGGACAGTACTGGGTCTTGAATTATGAGCCGCCAATTTCGGCTAATAAGGACTCAAAAGTGGCGTCCGTTTGAAACACTGTTGCAACGACTTCTAATTATATGTTTAAGTACCAAGAGTAAGCTGAACACTTATTATGGTTTGTCTCCAAATTTAACTCAGTCACGATTCTTATTTATAACTTCCAAATGATATCACCTGCCTACATTAAAAACCATCAAAAATCCCCCGAATTCATCCATCATAACATTTCGGTGCTTCATCAAAGCATCAAATTTCCATTATTTATGTTTCAACTAAGTCCACATATTAGCCACTTTCTTTTCGGCTCCCGCTTCTGTTGACATCTTAAATGGTGTTGATTTAGGTGGTCAAATATTGCTTCCAAAAAACTACTTTACAGAAGCATCTACAGACAATTCAATCTACGAATCTACAAGCATACCCAATACCATGGATAATCTCATCGAAAAGGAGAGGGTGTTGCACACCACACTTTTCAGCAAACAACTCAACTCTACAGTTAAGGAGATTTTTTGGTCTTTAACCTGTTTGAGAATCTGAATATTTGCATCTGGGATCAAAGATACAGACATTTTGGTGACGCGTTTTTCCTTTTTTGGGGGATTGGAAGAAAAAAAAACTTATGAGATGTTTGTCAATAGAATTATTAACATCTTTCCGAAGAGATTTAGTGTTGAAGGCGCGCTTAAGAGCCTTAGTCATGGTCTACTACTTACAGTAGTCGATGAAGTGATATTTAGCAAATATTAACCAAATTTAGAAGGAGACGTAAGTGATAAACCGATTATTTGACCTCAGTGGGGAAATAAGAGGAGTTTCTAGGCAATTTATATGATTTTAAAATATGAGGTAATACCTATCTATGTATGTTTAATTGGATACGAGACTACTACCAGTTTGAGAGTGAAAGGAATCATCAGCAATCATTATCAGATAATCTCATGGTATCTAATCATTATCAGATAACACCTTACCCTCGATAGAAATTTCTGTAATACATAAATATCTCTTAGAAGCTACAACGATTTATTTATATCTAGCAAAACAAAAGGATACAAAAACTGAGAAAAGATACTGACTACAGATTTCAATCGAAACTATATAATTCCGTATCTGAAGTTTGCAGAAATATTTTTTACCATTTTATTAGATCAAAATGGTTACTTTCTTATCCTAGTTCATGGAATTTAAATTAATTTAAAAAGAATCTTCAATATTCGCTACAGCTAATCTCTCCCTTATTTAATGAATTGAAAACGTAAATATGTATAAAAAAAATAAAATAAAGAGTCATAGATAAAACGTACAATACTTACAAATCCATGCTTATCGCTTATGTTATTTGTTAACTTCAGCTTATGAAATGATACGACTTTTTGCATCCATTGCTCCCCCGTCGAGGGTGAATCGGGATGTATATACATTCGTTTTGGCATCTCAGGATCGGCTTTGCCCGCAACCATCCACCGACTGAAAATTTAAAAATTAATTTATTTAATTAAGTTAATAACAAATTTCAACTGAAAATACTAAAGAAATTCGGGGATTTTATGATTTATTAAGGAACGGCTTTGGCGAGCTTGAAGGACATCTGACTATGGGAGAGAAATGATCCTTGCGGAGCTGAAGAAATCACACATTCATTGGGAAATGCCTTGAGTACTATTGGAACTCTTGCTGTACAGCATGCAGATGTATTTTCTACGTTAAAAGATTCGCTTCTGTCCTTTCGGAATGACTGGCAACTCGTCATTCATCTTGTGGTGCATTTGGCGGAAGTGCCAAAGGAAGATGGAGTCACAGCAAGCAAATAAATTCCTCCTTGTGCGTCACACACAATGATTACCAAAGAACGCGGCATAACAAAAGGGATTTTTTGTCCTTTCTGATACCGCCATAGGAATAGGGAACTATTTGCAGCGAGGGGTGTGGGGGGTCATCATGCTATGCTTAACTAAACAGAATTGGTAATTATTTGTGAGGCAACATGTAGTCAGTTTGGTCGACCAGGGCTTTGGGAAGGGTATCTGTTAGCTTCAGAATGGCGGCACAGCCGTTTCATTGTCTTACCAGAACATATGGCATTACCGACTGACGTCATTGGCTCACCACCCAGAGGCCAAACTGAATACGAAACCAGGTAATTCAGACGTTGATGAAGTCCTCTCATTAAACCAGATCTCTCTGTTGAAGAGCATAGGTTAAGGAGAATCACCAGAAGTTCTAATGGAGTTAGAATATGTTGAAAAAGAATATAGATATCTAAGTAAGCTTCAAGGATGTTATAAGGAAGAACAAGCAGACGCTGTACTAGCAAAGTTGTTATGAGCACGGATAGTACACAGCAGTCACATCAGTTGACCGTGAATAGTATTATAGTATGAGCTCCATCTCAGCCATAAGGATAGGATAGGACTCAGTTATTGGCTGAACGGTTTTAATAGAACATCTTTCTATAGACCCGCCCACGAACTAAGGACAGCAACGTTCCACTACTGAAATTACAAATGACCCTCCTGAGTTAGCCGGTGCACCCCTATGCTAACCGTTGGTATTGAAAAAGGAGTTTCGAGAAAACACGGTACTATTTAACACAACTTTTTAACTGGTCTCGAGCCGAGCCCTTAGTTCAAACTGATACTTCGTTGTGTCCCAAGAAAGATATTAGCACAAAGGTAGTGAATTCTACACTAGGATGTTACGTGGCACAGCATAGTCTTTTAAGTTTTCCTCCTTTATCCCCAAAAAAGTGGTAAAGTGGGAAGAAACAATAGGCTAATGCTTTGACGTAGATAGAGTTGTTTTTTGGGGTATATTTGCAACTCCCAGACTGATCGATTTTCAACGCAAAATAGGTTATGTTTGTTGATCGACAAGGATCTCTAAAAGGTTGTCAATACTGAATCAATGAACATTGAATGAACTGTCCTCTGATTTACCCTGGCAACATTTTTAGAATTGGTAAACCATCTACAACAATAGATGAAGCCCTGGGGAAGGAGAAACCAAAATTGCTGATTACTTATATTAGTTACAGGTTAAAGGAACCAGAAGGTATTACATTAGTTGTTGATTCCACTATAAATCGAAAATGTTTTCCGGGAACGCCCATCGTTTTCATTTTCTAGACAACATCATACCTTTAGCCATCATGGGTTCTATTCGGACCGGTAAGGGAAAGGTACAACTGACACTCCTCTGAGCTCCGCTTAGCTATCTTTTTATCATCATCATCATCAATGGCGCAACAACCGGTATCCGGTCTAGGCCTGCCTTAATAAGGAACTCCAGACATCCCGGTTTTGCGTAGAGGTCCACCTATTCGATATCCCTAAAAGCTGTCTGGCGTCCTGGCCTACGCCATCGCTCCATCTTAGGCAGGGTCTGCCTCGTCTTCTTTTTCTACCATAGATATTGCCCTTATAGACTTTCCGGGTGGGATCATCCTCATCCATACGGATTAAGTGACCCGCCCACCGTAACCTATTGAGCCGGATTTTATAGACAACCGGACGGTCATGGTATCGCTCATAGATTTCGTCATTGTGTAGGCTACGGAATCGTCCATCCTCATGTAGGGGGCCAAAAATTCTTCGGAGGATTCTTCTCTCGAACGCGGCCAAGAGTTCGCAATTTTTCTTGCTAAGAACCCAAGTTTCCGAGGAATACATGAGGACTGGCAAGATCATAGTCTTGTACAGTAAGAGCTTTGACCCTATGGTTAGACGTTTCGAGCGGAACAGTCTTTATAAGCTGAAATAGGCTCTGTTGGCTGACAACAACCGTGCGCGGATTTCCTCATCGTAGTTGTTATCGGTTGTGATTTTCGACCCTAGATAGGAGAAATTGTCAACGGTCTCAAAGTTGTATTCTCCTATCCTTATTCTCCTTCGTGTTTGTGTTTCACCAGTGCGGTTTGATGTTGTTGGTTGATTCGTCTTCGGTGCTGACGTTGCCACCATATATTTTGTCTTGCCTTCATTAATGTGCAGCCCAAGATCTCGCGCCGCCTGCTCGATCTGGATGAAGGCAGTTTGTACGTCTCGGGTGGTTCTTCCCATGATGTTGATATCGTCAGCATAGGCCAGTAGTTGGGTGGACTTGAAGAGGATCGTACCTCTTGCATTCACCTCAGCATCACGGATCACTTTCTCGAGGGCCAGGTTAAAGAGGACGCATGATAGCGCATCCCCTTGTTGTAGACCGTTGTCGATGTCGAATGGTCTTGAGAGTGATCCTGCTGCTTTTATCTGGCCTCGCACATTGGTCAGGGTCAGCCTAGTCAGTCTTATTAATTTCATCGGGATACCGAATTCTCCCATGGCCGTGTAAAGTTTTACCCTGGCTATGCTATCATAGGCGGCTTTAAAGTCGATGAACAGATGGTGCAACTGTTGTCCATATTCCAACAGTTTTTCCATCGCCTGCCGCAGAGAGAAAATCTGATCTGTTGCTGATTTGCCTGGAGTGAAGCCTCTTTGGTATGGGCCAATGATGTTCTGGGCGTATGGGGCTATCCGGCCTAGCAAGATAGTGGAGAATATCTTATAGGTGGTACTCAGCAACGTGATACCTCTATAATTGCTGCACTGTGTGATATCTCCCTTTTTATGTATGAGACAGATAATGCCTCGTTGCCAATCGTCAGGCATTGATTCGCTGTCCCATACCTTGAGCACAAGTTGATGAACCACTTGGTGTAACTGGTCGCCTCCATATTTAACCAATTCGGCTGTAATTCCATCGGCTCCTGGCGACTTATGATTTGTTAGCCGATGAATTGCACGGACTGTTTCTCCTAAACTTGGTGGTGGCAGTATTTGTCCGTCGTCTTCAGTTGGCGGGACCTCCAACTCGCCGATGTTCTGGTTGTTCAGTAGCTCATCAAAGTACTCACCACATCACTCTAATATGCCCATTCTGTCGGAAATCAGATTTCCCTCTTTGTCTCGGCAGGATGAGCATCGAGGTGTATAAGGCTTCATCCTGCTGACTTGTTGGTAAAACTTCCGCGCCTGGTGCGGTTGCTCCCTGTACTTTTCTAGTTCACAGACTTGTTGGTTCTCCCAGGCTTCCTTTTTCCGTGTGTGAAGTCGCTTCTCCGCTCGACGGAGTTCGTAATAAGTCTCTGCGCGTGCCCGCGTTCTTTGAGAATGCAACATTACTCGGTATGCGGCATTCTTCCGTTCCGTTTCTAGCTTACATTCATCGTCAAACCAGCCGTTCCGACTCCTTTCACGGCTGGGGCCAAGTATATTTGTGGCCGTATCCATGATAACGTTCTTCAGGTGGTTGTGAAGATCATTAGTTGATGCTTCATCTCCAGGTCCTCTGTTGACTGCGGTTATTGCGGCATCCATTTCCCTCTTATAGGTGAGCTATCTTTTTATGGAGGCCAAAAAGTGGTGCTATTGTGATGGCTCTATTTGCTGTGACTAGATTCAAAATAGGATATCTTGGGCAGATGGTATGGGACGACCATCGTCGGAAGGTCACGGAGGTAGCACCTTCGTTGATATGGCTGTGCTATTTCCGATTATAATATTGGAGAACTTAAGTTTTTGATGAACTTTATAACTTAATTTATGTTTACAAAATGGAAATCAGTCATTTCCAGTTTAGGATTCCCTCAAAACATCATATTGGTACTAAGGATAGTCAATGTCAGCATCAAGAGGAATTAGGACTATCGGCGTCGCATCATCATCAACGACGCAACAACAGGAACTTGAGACATGCCGATTTTGCGTCGAGGTCCACCAATTTGATATCCCTGCAAGCGTAAAGGGAATAACGGAAAAGTATCTAACGAAAATTTGTAACGCTGAATACGACTGCCGAGATAAGAGCAAGGGGAGCACAATCCAGTGGACTTGGATTTTCAGACCATTCATGAAGGGTAGCAGCTCTCCTAGTCTAGAACTAGAGATCTGTTTTAGATCCTCAAAGAATGGTTTCTTTGGGTTCGGAGCCTGGTTCTAGCTAGAGTTGAAGACCATCGTAATTTTGTACGCGTTTGTACACGTCTGGCCCAAAAGCTAAGCAGCGGCTTCTAATTCTGTTCCTGACAATCACCAATGGCACGCAGACGGTGCCCGCCCACAGACTGCTAAGAACAGAGCCCCACCTGGTCAGTCCGCCAAATCGCTCGTTCCCCTTTATGCTCCTATGATCCAGGACATAGAAGAAGGTATGCCACTCTGACTGTCCAATGTCTTCCAGTACTGCCCCACTAGCCTAGAGGATGTCGTCACTGAATACAAAGTCTTAATGGCCGCTTGGCTATCAGTCAAAATGGCTATATTATGCTTGGGGCTTGGATCATGCCCCAGTCATCGACAGGCTTCCATTATCGCCCATACCTCCGTCTGGAATACATTGGCAAATTCTATGAGACCATACAACTCGGCTAACTTCATAGACCATCTCTGATCCGTCGGTGAAAAATACTGTGTGATCACATTGTAAAAGGTCACCGGTCGTCCACTCTTCCCTGGTGGGAAAGTCCACATCAAAATTCCTTGTGAAGCTTGGCTTGCCTGTCGCGTAGTCCATTAGGAATGTCCATAACTTCTGGGGTACTTCGTCTAGGACGTTACTATAACCGTCGCTTCGCTATCGAAAATTCGGATTTAGGTATACATGCAACACAGCACAACGTATTTAATGTAGAGGTTAGGAGAATATTGAGGACATCTGCTGTGCAGGACTACAGAGCACCAATATTGTACATTTTGCTAGGTCCTGCCACCACACAATAGATCCGTACGCTAGGATGTGGCGACCCACAGCTGTGTACATGCAGAGAACCATACACGACCGAAGACCCGATTTATTTGTTTATTTAAGGAAGAGTGCAATTAATTTCTAACTACATATTGTCCTCAGAAAAAGGAGCAAATCAGTGGATTAACTTACGCTTAAAACTAAGGAAGGAGATAGAATGAAAGGACTCGCGTTGAAAGACCAGGAACCGGAAGGTTAAGTACATCATTATACACGACATTCCACAGTAGTGGGCCCAGTACAGAGCCCTGTGGGACACCCGCGGAGACAACGCACTTCTTGCGTCCATCATCGGTATTATACCAGAGTGTTTGCTCATGCAAGTAGCTGTTGATAACAGCCGCAAGGTAGGTGGGAACATCAATCGTCGCCACAGACTTTCGTATAAGGTTCCAATTGGCCGAATTGAATGCATTCCTCACATCCAAGGTCACCACCACACAATATTTGCTGGTACAACCCCTTCCGTGAATTGCATTTTCGGCCAAGCCAGTAACCATTTTGATGGCATCAATGGTTGATCAGGTTTTATGGAACCCATACTGCCTATCTGAAAGGCTTCCTTGGCTCTCGACGACTATTATAAATAGCCCGCTTAACATTTTCCCCATAGTATCTAGAAGACATATGGGTCTATAGGAGGACGGTTCGCCTGGAGGTTTGGAGCCTTAGGTAGCAGTACCAGCTTCTGCGCTTCCATCGTGCAAGAAAGATACCCTCGGACATACACGTTTCGAACAGCTCCGTGAACATATCCGGTCTACATTTGACGGCAAGTTTGAGGGCCTTATTCGGTATGCCGTTAAGATCCGGGGCTTTGCTGTCGCCTATTCGACTGCAGATCTCCAGTGGCTCGTTCCTGGTGACTAGTGGAATCGACGACACATTTAGGGGGCTCTGAAAGGTGTCAGTGCCTCCCTCTTGCTGGAGAAATAACCCCTGGATTATTTTCAACAAGAGCATAGGGCACGTGATCTGCGGAGATGATCAGCCTCTGAATCGTCCTGTCATGATTTTATAGACGCTACCCCATGGATTTATGTCCGCTTCCAAATAGAGCTCCTTAAAACATTCCTTTTTACTTCCCTGGATGGCAAGCTTGAGGTGCTCGCGAGCTTCCCTATAGGCATGTTCCTTTCGCCCTTGATCGATTCTACCTACTGCCCTCTGAGCCGTTCGTCTGGCTCTGTGGTAAATCGATCCAAGGCTGGGAAGTTCACTTTTTCACGAATAATTGGGTCTTTTAGTGGGGAATCCTGGTCTTCTTTTGCATTTCGGCATCGGGGGTGCCGGTCTCCTGCCTTGTGGCTCCGTCCTTAGTTCAAAGCTGATTGCCTGATGGTCGCTGTACGTGAAGCCCTCGCTAATTTACCAGGATATGTCATGTGCTAACGCAGGGCTGACAAAAGTCAGATCTACAATTGAACCAGTTCCCCCTTTCCGATAAGTGTTTACATCGCCTTCATTGTCCAGAACTACATCCAACTGGGCGAATGCTTCTAATAAGCACCGCCCCCTTGCGTTAGCCTCTTTGTTGCCCCACTCGATATCCCGCGCACTAAAGTCATCGGCTATCACCTTTGGACCTCGTCCCCTTGTGTCGTGAACAAAATCGTCTAACAGGTCTTCAAACTCAGGCAGTGTGCGGCCAAACTATCTGTCTGCAGTCCATATATATAGTCTTGCCAAAAAAAGGCATAAAAGATACCGCCTTATAATTAGGATTATGGAAATTGAAAGATGATTAAGATTAAGAAAATGATTATGAAAGTATACGAATGGTATCAACTTACCTATTATGGAATTTATACCGATAATCATCAGCCGCAACTATATCTAATAACAATATATATTTAGCCTTTGCATCTAGTCCCGACACGCGAAATTTCATTTGAGGAAACATTTGCCTGAAATGAGAAAAATATGAAATTTATTAATTAGATACTTCGTTGATTATAGATATTTTCAGACAAGGCTGAGAATTTTCAAAATCTGATATGCCTAAGTTAGACAAAATAATCAATCCTTAAAAAATGCTTGGTGGTATGACACTATGCGTGATGTGATAAAAAGTAGATTGACCCCAGGAGGCTAATCTTTGCTTCTGTTTCGTCAGTCAGAGACGAAGGCTTCTCTTATTTGAAAAAAAGCTGGAAATTATCAAAAATATTGTACCAAACACAATATATAATAACACCACTATCACCCAGTCCGCTCTGATCGTGCCGCTTTCAATCACGCCCAATTAACAGTGCTCCCAATTTATACAGAAAAGAATAATAAACCCAGTGAAATCTGTTATCACCATTATTATTCTCTGTCCAAATATCGAAAAAATTGTTATGATTTCGGGTGACCATCATTAATCCACATCAGAGAAAACGATAATCTTCACTTAACATTGAAATCCGTCACTTTATCATTGTCGCTTGCCCGATCTCTCATCCAACTGCCTTTTGGCTTCCACTGGATGATTGCATTATTTATAATATTTTCGGTAGTGGCTGCAATTACTACCCAATTCATTAAGCTCATCGTTATTGTTGCTATCACTGCAGACAATTTATGAATTTTCTTTTTAGGAAGAATTATGGAAAAAAAACCCTCCAGCTATCAAGCAGACGAAGAAGTGGCTGCTGATAAACTATCAGCGGCCCTCGATGGCTCTCCTGTGGAACACCAAATTATTTCTCCAAGCCTAATTAGTAATTGTCCTTCGAGGCAATTTTTTCAGTGAAATCTGTCGTCGAAATCAAGTGACAAAACGATTTAAATGCGCCATAAAAATTATCTGTTTAGTGATGATGACCCTTTTAACCCGTGCAGACACTTAGTTGGTTGTTGGCCATACTCAGGGAGTGCTACTTGTACAGGGAAACGTCATGCATGATCATTATAAAATAATTGTCATCAACTGATTATTTTTGTTCATGTTCTCATCCAGATGATCTTACCCTTGTATCTGATAAACAACTGACCTTTCGGGGCTTCTTTGAGTCAGTCAGTGAAGTCGGAGGAAGTGGTGATGATGGCGATTGTTACCCTGTTCTGGTCAGAAGTTGAAATGAAAAGTGAAGATTTCATAATTATGATGGGATCTCAAAACATTTTATAAAAATTTAAACATTTTTTTTTTTGTAGTTTTTTTGGTATGGCAGGGCGGCCTGAAAAGTGTTTTCTTGGAATTACGTTTGGGGAGAAAAAAACTCCTGATAAGAGTTGTTGGAAATTGCTCAGCATCTTAATGTAGAGACTTTAAGTTAATATACTGGATGAATCAAAGTTAAATCTATTTCAGTCGCAATATGATCCTTTGAAAAGTATCTTTGTCTAAGAAGAAAAAGACTATTGTAGTTCCAGTCGTCAAGCGATTAATGGACCCATTTTACTATTCCATCTTTTTTATATAATCGCAAACAACACATCACAGGCTACCTATCTAAGAAGGATGTTCATCCTAGTTCTGGTCAGCAGATTTACTTTGTACAGATCCTCTTCACCTTATGTGGAATATATTTCTCCCTTCTCCCCCTTTCAATGAGACTGTGCTTCAGTGTCCCTAGCATCTAATGCGAGTGATAAGCCAATAGAAGCGTGATAGAACAAAGACGAACACATAGTTCCATGACCAAGCGGGATTCGAACCAATAACAACGAAATGGAGAGGCTGGCGCTCAACCAACTTCACCAAAGCACTATCTCTATCTTATATTCAAATTCATTAAAATTTAGTCATTATCGAATGTTGCGCCCTGCTAGTCATTTAGTCATCAATCGCCCTAAGATACTGTAAGGTAGTATAGCAATCATTTTCTGGGTGTCACTCATATCCGTAGTCGTACAATATTTGACGCAGGAGGGACTAATTAGATTGGACTGTTTCTAACTGATAATGCCTCATTTGACTGGATTTTGACAACAGAGCTAGTCCTCAAGAACCCCAGCAAGTGAAAGCTAGTCGAAATGACCAGAAGATATTCTGGTTGAAACTATACAGATTTAGTTACAAACCCACCCTTACTGGTTTTGCTTCAAAATGACAATCGATTATTTATTCTCCCACCATCTCCAATATTCTTCTTTGGATCGCCTAATATAACAGTCTACTTCGGCTGAGAATCGTTGTAAGTGGCCCCAGTTGGTTGGTTGGCACTTTGACAGTAGTGATACGGGAACTACTTTATCATCAACGGCGCAATAACCAGTATCCGCTCTAGGCCTGCCTTAGTAAGAAACTCCAGACACCTCAGTTTTGCCCCGAGGTCCACCAATTCGATATCCCTAAAAGCTGACCTATGCCATCGTCCAATGTCAGGGAGGGTCTGCATCGTTTTCTGGGGGCGATAAGGAAACTTACGTTTTAATAAGTTGGCACAGATTCTTTTTAGTTTCAGATAAGATAGAAGTGGTCCGCCGACTGTATTTTGATAGGACAATTGGGGAATACCAAAGAGGTTTTCGGACTAGAAAACCAGCTACTGACGATCAAACAACATCGACGTCCATTATTCGTTGGTTTCAAGCAGGGATATGACAGTATTGATTGAAATGTACTGTACAAAATAATGCATATCTTGGGAATTCCAGAACACACAACAGAACAGAGAGTCAGAGTTAACAGTAGCCTGACAGACGCGTTTGACACAAACGTCAGATATAAGTAAGGAAATAGGTTGGCACTCCTACTGACCAATACGGTGCTGGTTGAGCGAAAGTTGTCTGTAGACAGCCACGCTGCTCCTTAAATCCAGCCAAATCGTCAAAATATAAGAATTAGGGAATGCAACTTGGACTTATATACTTAGCTGCACAAATCACGAAAGATGGAAATGGAGTTGAGGAAATGTAATGCTGAATTCAGCTATTTTAAAAGCCACCTGCACACACAGGAAAGCAAAACTGGGAGTATACTGCTACGGATGTAAAATATGGACCTCCACAAAAACTTCCGAAAAACTGGTCAATACCTTCGACAGGAGGGTCCCTGAGAAGAATAATATGAACTAATCACATAGCACGACTAATAGTGAATCACATACCACCACGAGTTTTGTCGAATATTTGACGAGCCTGAAGTCTCCAAAATAATTAAATTTCAGGAGTTGCAGTGTGCTGTCCACGTTCAAAAGAGAGAGAGAGAGAGAAAACAGAACAAAAGGACGACGATCGGTGGGAGAACACTATAATCGGCGGCCAGATTCTGCTGACAAAGACAGCGCATCACTGCTCGGATTTCTAAACTGAAAATTGCAATCGATGGATCCAGATGATTGGAGGAAGGACATCTTAAATAAGCGCTAAATGGGTTGTAGAGCCTCGACGAAAAGTGGTCATTCTGATCAATTAACTTTCAGTATAATTTCTTGGTATATCGATAAGCCTGATAAGGGGAATGGGGAGGGGGATTCTCCTAGGCGCGTAATTTTCTTGGACACCCAGAATACGAATTTCAATGAGAAAAGGGCAAGAGGGCAACGTTTTCAATTTTCAGCCCGAACCCAATTTTTCCGCCTAATGTTCCCCCAGCCCCGGATTCTCTTAGCTTTAGGTCATGCTGCTCTTGGGATGAACGTGAAGCTGCATCTTTTGAATTGCCTCTGCCCTGCATCAAACTGTCACTCGCCTAAAATTATGGTTCTGTGGATCGAAGAAAAAGTAGAAGAAAACTTTTTCCCAAATGGTTCTCTCCGAAACCAAGTGAATGCGGACTTAGCAGCTCCTTAATCCTTATATTAGTCCTTAAATCCTTAAGAGGGCTAACATTCTATAAAAAGTTGCAGAAGGTGTGTTAACTTCTATATGACAAACTTTAATGGAAGATCATGTAGGGAAAAAAGTGCCACAGATATTCTCAATGCAGGGAAAAATAGCCAAGTAGGGAGGACGAAATTGGAATCCTTTATACTTTTAAAAATCCAGCCGAAATTTGAGAAGGAAGACAGGCGAATATGGGCCTGATTTTACATTTAGACAAAATCATTCTGAACATGTTATTTTCCCGTAAGAAAAAGTAGATAGTATTTGGGGCCTGAGGTTACTCAGGGGTACGCAGACACCACAACCATCTGATTGTGCATAAACTCCGGCTCTGCGATAAGCCAATCACCTAATCCGTATGGGTGGGGGTGACCCAACCCGAAAAGTCTATAAGGGGAATATATGTGGTGGAAAAAGAAGACGTGGAAGACCCTGCTTCAGATGGAGCGATGAGGTAGACCAGGACGTCAGGCAGCTGTTAGGGAGATCGAATGGAACTCACCGCAAAACTGGGACCTCTGGAGTTCTGTACCAATGCAACTCTAGACCGGACACCAGTTTCTACTCCATGGATGTCGATATATTAGTCAAAAATCATTAGAACTATCGGAGCGCAATTAAGGTTTGAAGCAGTAGATTTATAAATAATAAATATTAAATGCAGAAATCGTTCAATTTAAGGGTGGGCATGAAGATCCTCGGTGTTTGGCATGAGTACTTACTCTGTAGTCATAATCCCATACTCCTCTTCAAAAATGCATTGATTTGGAGATGACAGTCGGAGTCCAGCTGCGACTGGTTCTGGCTAATATTGAATGCGTGTTCAGCATTCATACCAGTGGATGCCAGGCTTATCTAATACCTCTGCCGAAACTAAGGGGTACGGTATCGGAGTTGTACAGCCCAACTCCACGCAAGGAGTCCCGTTAACAATATGGACACAATCACCATGAAATTCCCACAGGTGGGCCAACTGCAAATAACCGGGAGCATATCCCCCGGGAATTTTCCCGGAACAGAAGCTTTCTGAGGGCCATCCCGATTCCCATGGTCCCCGATAACCTCTGGTAAGGCTTCGTGTAAAAGTCACTTCAGATGGGTTCCATTGCAGACTCGGGCCTGATTGCCCTGGTCCAGCATGTAGCAATGGTACTACCCAAGGATCTTAGGCCAGACCAAGCAATTAGTAATTGCGACTAGTTCTATAGTTTGAAGAGTCCTAGTTAATAGGAGTTTTCAATTTGGCGGTATAGCTTTGAGCTGCATTACTATCTAAAGTATTTGCGTGTAGTTAGGAATGTGTCTTCACATGGGTCGGATATACTTTACAATAAAATGAATCATCACAGTAGCTATGGACTTGTGGATATTGCCTTCAGTCCACCCTCTAACTGGTTGCCTTGGGTCCGGTTGGGTGCAAACAGGACGTGACATTTTTGCTATATAGTCAAAACCTGGAGCTGTTCTATAGTAGCGGTGAAATGCCGTTCGTTGAGCGGATTTGACGCACTTACTGAAAGCATGCTGCAGGGTTATATTAGCCTCTCGATCGTATCGTTCATCTTAATAGACAATACCTAAAGCAATTGCTCTGCAGAGAATAAACGTACTTCCCAATCGACTTAGCTTATCACTCTGATCCGCTTGAAAAATTGACAACACGTTGGGCCTGGGTCCTGCCCGGTGGTAGTCTGACCATGTGGCGTCGCTTTAGAGATTGTATTAAGTTGGCAGGGGACTTAAGTTTCGAAACGAGACTAGTGCCAATCGCCTGCAGTTGTTGAGGCAGGGTTCAGGACTTCCTAGTACACTCTCCTAAAGAATAACATGGAAAAGGGATGTGCAATTAAATTTTGTATGGAACTGAGTACAAAAAGTCGGAGGAACTCGAAATGCTTAGGAAAGCCTACGGTGACGCGGCGATGAACAAGTATAAGGAAAAATGAGGAAGGTCTTCGCAAAAAATGGAGCCGAAAGCCCTGCCAACTGATGGGAGGCCTTCCAATATCTATGCAGGTGTAACTACTACTATTTGAGCAGCCGGGTATTGAGAGTATCATCAGCTGATGGAGGAGTTGTCACTCGATGATTTCAAACCTTCGTCAACACCTGCCTGCATCCTATCATCGGAGGCGATGACATAAAACTATTTCAAACGGAGAACTTGGCTAGTGTAAAGGTTTGGCACCCGGACGTGATGTGATCGGAAAGTGAAAGTCGCAGTGAATAGGTCAAATACTAAGGGGGGGGGCGACAATTTTATTGATGAGTACGCCATGTAGGGAATTCGCTCTCCCAAGATGGTCGAAAAGTGGGTCCCAAGAGCACTTGGCGCAGAACAGTAGAGACGGAGTGCGGGCATCTCAAGAAGTCGTTAGGCGAACTAACCGCAAAAGATGGTGTGTAGGTGTGGTTGACATGCCATATCTCGGTAAGAGGCAAATCGCAAAGAAGAGTTTGGGTTGGAGCTGAGGGACGCTCTTAGTGTCGGGTTTCGTGACCACATTTCAAATCCTGTCCTTGAAAATGCTACCAGAATCAAACCTAAGGAGAACGCTTTTAGTTCCTTCTAAAACTATTCACACGAATTGAATCGGATCCTCAATCCAGACAATCAACATCAACCACTCCACAATCTCTTCAAAAAGCATTTTGTTCCAACGCTAACGTTAACTAATTATCGCAAACATAGTGTTGTAGGCCTTATCAAAATTCTGTGTTTATAATTGAGTGATGAAATTCACCGAATTTAAACTGATGCGAATCGTTTAAAAATTAATTTAACAAATTAGTATTGATAAAGTTTTATGAACAACATGGCGTCAAGTTAGAGAATAAAATACTGATAAGGAAAAAAAGCTAGATTTTTTCCTACAAAGCCATTACGAATGGAGCAATTCGCATTAGAGAACGCCTACTGGTATACGGAGCCTAAAGAAAAGTAGGTTTTATCAGCAAATGAAAGGTGGAGTATTTTACGGGCAATGCCTCTAAGAAACGAGGGTAGTGGAGCAGTTTTTTCTGGTATTTTATATTACGATGAAATAGAACTTAACGCATCTTACCAGTAGGACCACACCCTCCAGATATAGTAGCCAACACGAACGAGAGGGAAGTGGAAAGGGGAGATTCCCCCCGGGCCCGGTCTTTTATCGGGGGCTCGCAGTACAAATGGTACTAGTAGAGAGTGCAAATAAGAGGCCTTGATTCTAAATATTTTCCCAATTTAGCACCCATACAAGAGCGGAAAGAAAACAGGCAAAGGAGGTTAGGCCTGCTTCTACTTAAAGACCCAGCCACATCAAATAAAAAACCTGAAGAAAGGAAAGACATCTATTGACACCTCTCCACCTTAAAGTAAAATCATGAGCGTATTGTAAGCGTATGCTTGAAAAGTAAGGGAGAGGCTAGTAGGGCCTGATGTCACCTCTGGTTCCTAGAATTAATTGATACCCTGTTGGAAAAACTGGAACTTCATAGCAAGCTCTCCCTTGGGACTTGCCTTATCAAAGAAATTTCTATAACGGAGCAAATGACCGGGCATGAAGGAAACCTTCAAAATACCTCTCCTCCAATAGGCTATCATGGTTGACCCCGATCAACCCTCCAGCTGAGAACCAATTTTGTCCAGAATGACTTCGCGTTGGCATCACATGTGTCAGGCGTGAGGTTAATATGGGTAGCTATAGGAAATATGTTTAATAAAAAATTAAGGTAGCTATGGGGCACTTTCAACAAAGTAGTCAGAAGGATTCAATTAGCAAGCGATTAATATATGGGAGGAACTAAGGATCCGAAAAGCAGACGGGAATGTGTATGATACGAAACGTGCTATCTGTGTTCAGTTCCGAAACTGATCTGGTAAAGTTTCAACTGTTGCGGATGAACCTTCCACTATGCTTCTTTACTCCCTGTTTCTCTTTCTTCCCATCCATAAAGCAGCCTCCATCAACGACGCTTTGGTTACCTTTTTTTTGGGGTAGGGTAGGTGAATGCATTTACGCACACAATATTGGACTCCCGGTTCGGTACGTCGTCGGACTACCAACTAAACACCTCCCCATCGTCAGAGAGCTAGCCTGGAACCGTTTGTCACATTACTTCTAGCTAGTCCCTAAACTCTCTCGCCTTGCGGAGCCTTCAAATCAGGGAATTCCTTTCACCAACAGGAGGGGACAGAAGGAATGGAACTGTCACTTCAAGGGACCATCTGGGATCCGGCCCCTTAAGCGGTCGAGCTCTATCATCTTTGCAACGAGAAAGACCCAAACGTAATGGGGAACACGGCTCCACCTGGCAGCACTCCTCAGTATCTCTTCGACAATGTTGTATGGAGAGAGATCCCCTGTGGTTAAATGAGCTGCTGACGAAACCCATCCCACCTTCACAAGAAAAAAAAAGTGTGGTGGGCGTCGTCCACCACTCCATTGCAAAACACGCAATCCAGAGATCGCGCCTCTCCAATCTTGTGCAGGTAAAACTGAAAACTTCCATGCCCGCTTAAAAATTGAGTAAGGAAATAGTCAATCTCACCACGCTTCCTATTCAGCCACGCCCCTAAGATGCCGATGAGCCGCGCAGTCCATCTGCTTCTAGTTTCCTTTTGCCAAAAGAGCTGCCACTCGTCTCGAGTGCGTTGCCGTTCTTCACGAGCAACCACCCCCTTGGCTCACCTCCCTTGCGCTTGTATATGGCCTGACGCTCCTTAGCAACGAGGGTCACTCCCGCGATCACAATCACGGCCGATTCAAAGACAGTGCGGTACGCAGACGCCACCGGCAAAGCTTCCCGTTTCTGTACCTGCGCGAGACGTTTACGATATACCTCCTTGCTAAGGGCATCAGCCTATACCTCTGCCCCGTAGAGCAGGAGAGACTGCGTTGAACTCATCAGGAGACGACGCGTACTAGACGTAGGACACCCAATGTTTGTCATTTGCCTACTTAACGCCGAAACTCCAGTTGCAGCCTTGTTCGCTGCTGCTTTGATTTACCCAAAAAAGCTTATCTTTGAGTCAAGAGTCAACCCGAGGTACTTTACCCCTCGTTTTGACTCGATTATAGACTCGCCGAACGATATGGGACGCAGGGTCGGAATTCTCTGTTTAGTCAGGATGACCACTTCGGTTTTTTCCAGTGCAAGGTTGAAACCATGAGTAGTCATCCATCCGCTTACACGTCGCATCAATATGGCGAGTCTGCTTTGCGCCTGTTCGACAGTGCGTACAGCAACAAGCGCCGCGACATCATCTGCATGGCCGACCAGACGCGACTCTTCTGACATGTCGAGTTTAAATAGACTATTAGAGGTAGCGTTCCAAAGGTCCGGCCTTACGATGGATTCCTCTGCTACCCCCGACGTAACCTCCATCCTCTTTTGACCCTGTAGTGTTTCATTGAACAGGGAGCGATTCCTCAGATGGTCCCCCAATATCCGTAAGAGATAGTTCGGCATGTGGAAATTATTGTCTACTGTGCCTAGAATATCTTTCCATCTTACGGAATTAAAGGCGTTTCTGACGTCAAGTGTTACGAGGAGCACCACCCGTCGAGTTCGGCCGCTATGTGCCTCCACTCCACGACTTGCATGACAGCATCAAATGTAGATCTCTCTGTTCTAAAACCAAACTGCCGTGGAGATAAATCTTCGGCAGCGCTTATCGCTTCGGCGAGTCTACTTCTGATGAGCTTTTCGAGCATTTTTTCAGCAGTGTCAAACATACATAGTGGGCGGTAGGAAGATGGCAACCCGGGGTTGCCTTTTCCTTTGTGGATCAGTGCAAGCCTCGCCATCTTCCAAGGAGCAGGGAAAGTGCCCTCTTTCAAGAAAGCGTTGAATGCGACGAACAGTAAGTCTGACTGGTGTTGGAATACCAGTTTGTATACCTCTGCTGAAATACCATCGGGTCCTGGCGTCTTCTTGCTTTTCACAGAGAAGACTATCTGTTCCACCTCTTTTATAGAGAATAGTGGATAATTCTCTGCGCTCTCCGCGGCGACGTCATCATCTCATACGGGCTGCGCGGGGAATAGTGCCCTTACAATGCGGTCCATCTGCTCGGCCTTAAGTGAACAGGGTTTCCACAGGACCCCGATTTTTCGGGTTACCAGTTTGTAACCAAGTGCTCGGGTCCCCATTCACCTCGTCGATTAGATTTTGCATCCCTGAGGAGCTGAGGGGTTAGGTTCAAGGATACTTTCAGAGAGTTGGACGAAAATATACCCACAATACACCTGGGACTGAAAAATCTTTACCCCAAATCTTTGTTCACATTTGGTTCCCCTACAAACATGGTCCAGAATATTTGGTCCCTTTAGGTTCTTAAAATCTGTCTACGCTCTCAAGCTGTTAACAAGCAAGTCCCAGAGTTCGACCCCCTAACAATAGTTCCAACAAGACCACCAATAATAACCATTCAGAAATTCACATCCTTTCTCACATCAATTACGAGCGCGTTCAAATTTGCACTGTGATCACGACAATTTCAAATTGAAACGAAGGCCAAACCCACCCGACCAAGAGATTCCTCATTTTTATTTTGTCCGGGACCATCTTAAATCCGAAACAATTCCTCATCAAATGAAGAGGAATAACAATAATGCCAAGTCGGTCAGTTGGTTGAATGAATGGAGAAGCTACTCGAGTCATATTGAGTCAATCCCAACTCGAACAGCTAATGGGGCTGAAATCTTAGCGAAGGAGAGGAATGTTCATTCGAGAATGGTTGGGAGTTTGGAAAATAAGAAAATCTTTAGACATCCTCGAAGATGTTGTGCTGATTCTTTTGGGTTAATTTGCATGTATAGATACAAAGAGGCAGCAGTGAGTGGATGGATTCAAAGGCGATTGAAAGAATTCAACTATATTGGATGCACGGTGTGGTCCTCAATTGGAAGATTGCTTTGCTTAAATTACCGACAATTATGTCTCGTTAGTTATTGAGGTTCCGTTTGGTCTCTAAGTCACTAACGGGTTACTTGACGTGGGATTCATTTTTGTAGGCTAATTGAGGTTTGGAATATTTGCATGTTTAGATCACTCAAATGAGTAGCTTGCGCAGAAATGGGAAGGGGTTGATTTTTTGCATTCCATCATTTGGGCAAACGAAGTTGTAGTTTTTTCCCCGTAATTCTAAAATGGAATATGGTATACCTCAGTAAAAACAGATAGATAACCAAGGGATATCTTAAAAGATAATTTAAGGCAATTTTCTGAAAAAAAAGGACCTAGACAGGTCCTACCGGCGACACCTGTTAGAGGATATTTGATCCTTTGAGGCTATATGTATGCCTCCTGTTCCTTATTTGTGGAATATTGGGCGTCCAAACGTATCATGGCTGTTGTCCCTCCCACTCCACTTTCCCTCCATCTTCTCATTGAGTCCACGTTTTACTTTCGTTATCATCACACGTAATTTTTAACAAATGATCAGCCTATAGAAGCGAAATAGCACAAAGATGAACAGAAATATCCATAACGAACTGGGATTCGAACCCGAGGTAACAATGCCAATAAACTGACATCCAAACAACTCGACCATTGCTCGCGGGTGTATAATGCTCGCAAGTGTTGCGGTTGGCAAAGATGACTATCCGAAACACAAAACAAAAATAAAATTTGGGGCTCGAATGCCCAGAAATTTGCAAACCCAGAGTAACAATCGGGGCAGAGAAATCTAGGGTGGATCGCATCCTGAACTTCATTCTTCCTTCGTCCTTAGGGGACTATAAGGCACGACCTAGTGCACTCCCACTCTACATTGATATTTGTGCCCACATTAGCGTTGTTTGTTCCAACATTCTATGGAGATGAAAGCGCCCAACCCCTCTCGGAGTATCCTTGAAGGACTTCAATCTCATGGAAAGCTGACTGAACTGTTCGGAAAGTTTCGAGGACCAGAAAGTGAACCTCCTGGCTACCGGACAATAGCGAGGAGGATCTCCTAGTTTTTGTTTTTGTGTATCCAATCAAGCGGTTTTCTGACGAAGCATTGCTACAGGTCCTGCATTAATTCCAGTTCCGAAGCCCTTTGGAAAGCTTCAACAAGTTCCTTCTCTTGCGAAGGCTGCTACAAAGGGGAAATCACTCTTTTTAATCTCCTGAGAAAATAGTTCTCTGAAGGTTTCTCGAAGATTCGGGCAAGCAGAACTTCCACTGGGCTGCTGGTATTCCCATAACCAATTGGCAGCGTCACCTCCAAGTAGCTCGTCAGGATCCTCAGGCAGAAGACGAAACTTACCCAGGCCCAGACCTGATGCTAATCATAAAAGGGAGTGTTGGTAGTAATTTGTCATTTAGTTCCAATTGGGCAGTCGCCAGAGATTTTCCATTTCCCCTGTGAAGCCCATGCAACGGAAAAGTGAGGACCGTTAACGTCCTCTAACACTTCTTTCATTATGAGACTCAAACACAGCAGTGGGGGTACATCCGTTTCCCTTGGTCCAAAATAATTCAAAAAGGCCGTAGCTGGGTCGGAGCGCCATTGTAGAGAACAAACCAACATCAACAAGAGGGACGGAAGCTTCATGAAAGCTGAGTCCTGATATGGGGCAGCAAACTACAGCACATTTAAGGATGAACAAGGGTGAAGCAGGGGAGTAAACGATGTTGGCCATTCAAAAATTGTAATTAATAAGGAGAGCCACCCCATCCCCAGCATTCTGGTTCCTTACAAATTGCTTTTAATGTCGATCTCCAAATGACAACTTTCAGGATAAAGGTCTTCTTGAAAGTAACCTAATTTAGTTGCCAACTCGGTTTTAAAATCGAATAGAGGCGTCCTTTTGCCTCTCTAACCTCTTAACGTTGTTCTCGGTTAGGCTTACGTGTAGGCGTATCTACCTTTCAGGAGTAATAGTTAAAGTCAGCTGCTTTTCACCTCAGTTTCTTTATGAAACAAGTATTCCTTTACTTCATATCCTATCACACCCCGCAAAGTCAGTTTTCAACCCTTTTCTTTGAATAGTTTACTATAAGGTTCTGTTATTTTTGGTGTTGGCCCCGCAACTTTGGGTCTCGATAGTAATTGCCTTCCGAAAATCGTTAGAAATAGGGTCTTGCGGCTTGGGGTTGGGGGCGTTGCAACAACCCTATCGACCAAATCAAAACCAAGTGGGTGGCACCGGGGGGCACCGTACTCACGTTGTCTGGCTAGTCATGATGCAGTAGAGAATACTCCGAGGTTTATATAGACGATAAGACCCGAGGCTGCACGGAGGTTTATCTGAATGGCTTCGGCCATGAATATACTGGTATAATGGGAGCCGGAATACCTGTGAATTTCCATTTCTCAGGAAAATTCCTGGTTTACGTACTTTCAGCCCGGTTATGAGCGATGGGCCCGTTAGTAGGAGTTGTGGTTACGTTCAAGCGCAGAAAGGACTTTCAGGTCTCAAAGGCGGATTGTGTTTGGGTAGGACTTGCAACCACCAATATGAATGCCGAGCCAACCATTCAGTATAGTTTGATAACGCTGTTGGTTGCTTGAACAGGGCTATGATTGTTATTACAAAATCAATTCATGTCTTAAAGAGAGCATGGAGTTAGGTCTAAATGACAGGTACTCACGTAAAGCTACCAGAACAGTTACGTTCGTCCAAACGCGTGAGTGTGTTCCGAGAATAATATGGTGGAAATGTTCTCCAAAGATCAGCTAATAGAGGCTGTGGACCAAAAACTTGAACTAGAGCTATCATATATAAAAGAGAATCGCCTTGCTAACATCGGTTCCTGAAGCTGCCAGTATTGCAGTTAATTGACTGACATCTGTTGAGCGTCTTAAGTGGTTCAGCGATCACATGCAATGCTCCTTGCGCGCTTGAGATGCCTGGGGTTCAACCATACAGTCGCTGATTGCAAGTCAAAGACCGCGTGTGTGCCCTTTCCTCGCAGAGCGGCTATATGAATTCATCCCGCAGTTCCTCTTTCCGGCGAATTTCGACCAGGCGTATGCTACGGTCGATGTTGTGCCCTATTTATGCCTCAAGGAGGCTAGGGCCTGCCGTTGAATTGCCCTAGAGCCGGTGCCATGATGACCTCCGACATGCGCGAGCATAGTCCTAACGTCGCGATGTTGCAGAAACCCTGGGAAGTCAATAGGTTTGCTGGCAGTTTTGCAGATGTTCATTGCTAAGAAGCCGGTCGTTTTCACAGATGGTATGCGTCTAAATTGTCCCTTTGTTGACAGTCTCACTAATGTGTGAGGCGTTTATCTCTTAATCTCTGGGCCTTTGGAATGGTGTTTTGTGTGAGTATGTACTTTTCGCCTACACATGACTTGGAGCAATATATCGCGTCCCTGGATTAGGTAGTTTATCCTGGGCGTGGGCCAGAATGCCATCTCCCCTGGTCTGGGGCAGCAAGATTGCCCAGTGCATTGTTATATACGTAGGAAAGGGGTATTGCCTGAAATATTTTTAAAGTACGACTTGCTTTGTTCAAATGCTGTCGAATGTTTGCTCGATTGGGAACTTGAGGCGCATCATTAATTTTGACATTTCGCGTTACAGTAAAATCATTTGTTATGTGTGTCATAGAAATTTCAGGACTGAAGCAATGTTAGAAGTGTGGTCATACTGGTCAATAGGAATGTAAAATATGTTGCTCGGATATAGAAGATCGGCGGCTGCTTTCGTTTCTCTGAGTTTGTGCTTGTCTCTGGATGAGAAAGTTGAATGTGTGGATCTGTTCCAGGATGATGAGCTAAGGAACCCCGAATGAAGAGCACCGTTCTAGATGAATGATCCTCACAATAAGCGGAAGGAAGTCTGGTGCCTGAGGAAGATGATCCAAAAGGGGTGTCGTCAATGTAAAGTGAACGCCATTGTTAATGTTAGTCAATTCCACCTCGCTTACAGGAGAGCTGTTTCTGGTTCCTTACCAGGTGCTGTTGCGGCAGTCTAAAGAAGAAGCGTGGAGCCGTTTCGTCGGCTGGTTTGAGGATGAATGTAAGCTAGCAACGGAACGGAAGAATGCCGCATACCGAGTAATGTTGCTTTCTCAAAGAACGCGGGTAAGCGCAGAGACTTATCACGAACTCCGTCGAGCGGAGAAGCGACTTTACAGACGGAAAAAGGAAGCCTGGGAAAACCAACAAGTCTGTGAACTAGAAAAGTACAGGGAGCAACCGGACCAGGCGCGGAAGTTTTACAAACAAGTCATCAGGATGAAGCCTTATACACCTCGATGCTCATCCTACCGAGACAAAGAGGGAAATCTGATTTCCGACAAAATGGGCATATTGGCGTGATGTGGTGAGTACTTTGATGAACTACTGAACAACCAGAACATCGGCGAGTTGGAGGTCCCGCCAACTGAAGTCGACGGACAAATACTGCCACCACCAAGTTTAGGAGAAACAGTCCGTGCAATTCATCGGCTAAAAAATCATAAGTCGCCAGGAGCCGATGGAATGACAGCCGAATATGGAGGCGACCAGTTACACTAAGTGGTTCATCAACTTGTGCTCAAGGTATGGGACAGCGAATCAATGCCTGACGATTGGCAACGAGGCATTATCAGCGAGGCATCTGCGGCAAGCGATGGAAAAACTGTTGGAATATGGGCAACAGTTGCACCATCTGTTCATCGACTTTAAAGCCGCCAATGATAGCATAGCCAGGGTAAAACTGTACACGGCCATGAGAGAATTCGGTATCCCGACGAAATTAATAAGACTGACTAGGCTGACCCTGACCAATGTGCGAGGCCAGATAAAAGCAGCAGGATCACTCTCAAGACCATTCGACATCAACAACGGTCTACGACAAGGGGATGCGCTATCATGCGTCCTCTTTAACCTGGCCCTCGAGAAAGTGATCCGTGATGCTGAGGTAAATGCAAGAGGTACGATCCTCTTCAAGTCCACCCAACTACTGGCCTATGCTGACGATATCGACATCATGGGAAGAACCGCCCGAGACGTACAAACTGCCTTCATCCAGTTCGAGCAGGCGGCAATTGGCGCGAGATCTTGGGCTGCACATCAATGAAGGCAAGACCAAATATGTGGTGGCAATGTCAGCACCGAAGACAAATCAGTCAACAAGATCAAACCGCACTGGGCAAACACGAAGAAGAATAAGGATAGGAGAATACAACTTTGAGACCGTTGACAATTTCTCCTATCTAGGGTCGAAAATCACAACCGATAACAGCTACGATGATGCAATCCGCGCACGGTTGTTGTCAGCCAACAGAGCCTATTTCAGCTTACAAAGACTGTTCCGCTCGAAACGTCTCACCATAGGGTCAAAGCTCTTACTGTACAAGACTATGATCTTGCCAGTCCTCATGTATTCCTCGGAAACTTGGGTTCTTAGCAAGAAAAATTGCGAACTCTTGGCCGCGTTCGAGAGAAGAATCGTCCGAAGAATTTTTGGCCCCCTACATGAGGATGGACGATTCCGTATTCCGAATTCAAAGCGGGGCGAGCACATGGAGGCTCAGGTCTCGAAAGTCATCTGACTAGGATGGGACGACTGGTGAGATATGCGGGCTGTCCCACCTTATGTGAACTGACTGTGTGATTGTTTTTTTTACTGACTCAAAAAATAATCTACAGAAATTGGCCTGACTGCCCGCTTTAACCAGGAAACCGGTGACTTTAATTTTGAGGCCATTGCACGTAAGGTTGTCAAATCTGAGGTGACAAGAGAACGAACGGTTCCTTTCCAATATATAAATAGATTAAGGTATCTGTGTGAAGATAAGCGTTTTCTTCACAAAATTTCAGGAAAGTCATGTAGTTAACTTAATTCCGATGGAAGAACTCAGTTTAGTATCTTAAACATTTGCGTAACGATATCCTCAGTAGACTTTTGATTGGGGAATTCTCATAACAAAACAATGATTTCAACTGAATTGAGTAGAAAGGGTCCAAAACAAAAAAGGGTCTATTCTAACACCATGGATCCACTTTCTCCATGCGTATGTTAAGAAAGATTTCGACTGCAATTCAGTAGGAGCTGCCTAGTGGCTCTTTTTCTTTGAAGGGTGTTGGTATTTCTTTAAAGATTATATTATTGGAAGCGTAATTTATTTAGGAGCAATGCATGCAAGATACAGAACGAGTGAAGCAGATACAATCAGAATGAAAGATATTTCAATGTAAATTCATTTTCGCTTAAAGAAAGTATTCAAAGTCAATTCAAAATGGTAGAACTCAACACCCACTTGAAACTCATCCCAATAATCCTGCCCTTTACCTAAATTCTCCCAAACTCATCCTCCATATTTCATCTTAACGACAACATCTTAAAATCAGTACTGTCTCATTTAGCACTAGGTGGTCCTCAGCTCTCGTCTCATCTTCAACCGTTCTTCATTCCATATTTGGTATGGAACGGCCATGCTTACCTCCTGCAAGTACCCGAACAAATCTTCGTTATGCCCCGCGACCAATGATGATCTTGCAAATAGAAAACATCTTGTAAGATTCAATGTAGCCCCACGTTTGTATGTAATATTGGAATAAAGTGTAAGATGGTCCGTATCTTGGTCTGACTACGTTCGTAACAACGTTGGCGGCCCGTAGATCACCATCATGTCCAACTGTTGCTACATGAAAACCAATAGTTTGGATCAGTCCATTGGAACAGACAATAAATTGTTGGTAGAGGCACCAATATTTAGTGATTTTCTCTTTGTTTAGATTGATTTGGATATAGTGTGTGCTGTGAGGAAGATGGAGATAAATTTATGAGTATTTGATGCGAAAATCTAAATCCAAAGAGGGGTGGACCTAGTGAACCCATTACTAACGAATCCGTATATCGATGGGGTCGGAGCTGGAAGAATAGATCATCAAACTTACTTAAGCACAACGAAGCGGAAAAATTTTTGCAATCTGGGCCTTTCAGCAAAGAGCAGGATCAAATCTAAAGGGTGGCAACGAAAAGGCTGTGAAGACCACCCCAAGTAACCTGCCGGGCATTCTGAAATAGCTATTTTCCAATTATGTTTCCTCGCCACCAAAACAGGGAAAGGCAGACGGAATAAATCCCGAGAGGCTGCGGGAAATATGTGTTAAAATCGGCGACAATAAGTACCAGGATTGAATGGCGGCCTTAACGGGGCTTTCAACCTAGCAGTGAAGACTAAGCACGACCATTCCGCTAACACCTTCAAGATGAAATATTCCCTACTCAGTGGAAAAAGCAAAAAATTGGGGTAGTTTCCCAAACCCAAAAACCACCTGGAGATCCAGCATCATATCGCCAGGTCTGTCAGTTGAAGATGATGGAGGGAATCGTCTACAACAGACTCCTACTCATCCTTAAAAGCAGGAATTGCTTGCCGGAGTGAAAGTACGGTTTTCGGCGTACCCACTCTATAAAATAGTCGTGAATCTGACAGAAGGTACACTGCTCTCTGATGACTGTTGTGTTGATATTGGATGTCGAAAACATATTCAACTCAGCGAACCGGAACCGGATTAAAGGGGCGTTGGCCGATATATAGGTAAGTATCGCCGACTATTTAGCAAGTTCGGCGAAAAATTAACTCTCTGAGAGAACTATCTGGTACAGAACAGATGAAGGCCCCAAAGAGTACATTGTCACAGCGGATGTACCACAGGGCTCGGTACTGAGTTTCCCTTTGTGGAATGTCTTGCATAATAGGGTGCCTCCTCTTGTCATCCCAAAGAAGAGTGCCATTGTCGGCTAGCGGCTGATCTAACTGTGGTTGTTACGTCATATCACAGGGAGGATGTGGAGATCAACATGACGGAAACAATGAGTACAGTATTGTCCTAGCTAGAAATACCCGGGCTGCGCTTGGCCGACAAGAAAACGGAAGCAGTTTTAATAACGCATTGTAGAAGGAAGAACACAATGAAAGTGGACGATGGTGTAAAAAATAGCTACCATGTACCTGGTGGTGATAATTGCACTTGGAGTATGCATGCTAAAAGGCAGCTAATGCTGCATTGGCACTTGGAAAAATGTTGCCGAATATTGGCGGGACGAAACATTGTCGGAGGTTGCTTCTAGTCGGAGTGGTACAATCTGTTCTGCTTTATTCGTCATCTGTGTGGGCAGAGAGGCTTGCAAATTGGCAGAAACGGAAGTAGTTGAATTCGATTTACCGGCTGATGGCTATGAGGGTTAGTGGTACTTTTAGAACGAGATGGGATGAGTCTACGAACGGTCGGCGGATGTACAGACTCATTCCCAACACTAGGTGTGGCTTGAGTTCCAAAACCAACGTTGGACAGAAACGTGAGCCCAGAGAATATATGTAGTTGCGGAGATGCTAACGTCGAAGAAAAGCTCCCTCCGCGATTGTAAGAATACAGTAAGAAGTGCGGAAGGAGAAAAGAAGGAGTAAAAAGAAGCAGAAGGACGAGTACCTTAAGGCGAACCCACCTCACGGAATAATACTTAGATGGTGATCCCGAGAGACTAGTGCTGAAGAGACGGGAGGTGTTTTTTAGTGGATGCGAATCCCACACCACAACCTGCATGCACGAGAAAAAAATAAATGCGTTTAACGACTAAAAACTTCTCTAAATTTCAACTCGATGCGCTCTGCAGCCAGGACATCTTGATCTGTCAAAAGTCACCAAAGCCCCAAATATACATACATATAACCAAAATTAACCAAGCTCTCATCTCTAGTTTGACTCCGACCACTGAGGACGATCTTTTGATGACCGTCCCGTTCATTTATTCATTACATTGCGCCCAACGTAGGGCACCGTTTATTAGGACTTATATGGATCCATTCTGATTCGCTGCATGATTCATCCCATTCTGGTTGGCCGGATTAGACTTAATTTTTAATCGTAAAATCAATTTTTCGTAGGAAGATTAGAGGATGACTAGTTTGAGCGTTAACTGACCGAGCGATGACTTGACGGAAGATTGTCAGCTCCATTATTCGAAGCGTACATGGCAACATCACTCTAAACTGCGACTATGCTTCTTACCATCTGGGGTAGTTTTCTGTCAACCAAGAGCCTAGACCTGAAACTCAAGGAGAAAGCTAGAGTAGAGTCAACGACACTCAACAGAAGTGTCCCCCCACTTTCAGAGGGCTGAGAAAGTTCTTAAAAGTTGCGGCCCTCGCAGACATTGTATAAAAATGCACCTGTTGCTTCCGTTGAAACTATGTTTTCTAAAAAAAACTTTAGGCACCCTCATTTACGTTAGTGAACTTCTTTCAATATAATAATCAGTGGCGCAACAATCCATATTGGATCAGGTACTCATTCACAGCTGAGTCGACTGGTATCCGAGGTCAAATCACGATACAAATCCCACTGCCACCAGCGAGATTTGAACCGCGACCTTCCGTACGACAGCCTTGTGCTCTAACCACTCAACTATCCGGACAAGGAAGGCAAATAAACGGGTTTCATTGGCATATTCTCTCGGCACGGCAACAAGTTCCCCTGCAAATACAGGCAACTACAAATGGTGCCCACATGTGGGGCCTTGGAATGTTAAACTGAATTAAGCCCTCGAAGTCTGCTTCAGGATGGTTGAATGTAAGTAGACGTAGAGTCTTTTTTTTTTTTGTATGGATGGAGGTGGAAATCTTAGAAAGACGCTGCTGCGCCAGGTTGCAGCAGTGTGTGGGATTCACACCCACTAAAACCACCCCATCTCCGCGGGACCACCGTGAAGTATTACTTCGCGGGGGAGGCTCTGGTTCGCTATACCAGCTCGTCCATGTCACGTCTCCGTCGCGCCGCCTTTCGAGCTCGATCCAACTCCAGGAGTTTTGTCTGCACCACGGCTACTGCCTCATTTACCGCCATCCAGTTTTCCTCCGACTTCAACATCTCTTCCACCAGGTTGGAGGGCTCGATGTCCGCCCCTAAGATGCTGTTCAACCTCCTTTTCTGCTGCAGAAATCTGGGACAATGGAACATAACGTGCTCCGGGTCCTCGAGTGTAGCACCGCATTTAGGACAGTTGGGAGACTCGTCCAACTCGAAGCGATGCAAGTACTTCCTATAGCCACCGTGTCCCGTAAGGAACTGTGTCAGGTGGTAATTCAATTCTCCGTGCTTTCGGTTGACCCATTTCTCGATGCACGGGATCAATGTATGGGTCCACCTGCCCTTGTCGGAGTTATCCCATCGTTGTTGCCACTTGCCACACAACTCTCTCCTGATGGCTTTTCGGAAATCCGCATTCACCTCGGCTGGATTTGCCTTCCGTTTTTCGTAGAGCCAGTGTGCTTCGCTCGCTAGAAGATCTATAGGGATCATTCCTGCGATAACACACACTGCCTCCGTCGACGCCGTCCTAAATGCGCTGCACACCCTTAGCGCAATTGGCCGGTATGCCGAACATATCTTCCTCCGGTTGACAGCGTGGTTCAACGCTCCCGCCCAGACAGGGGCCGCGTATAGCAGGATCGACCTCACCACTTCCGCGATGAGTAGCCTGCGACTATACTTCGGTCCCCCCACGTTAGGCATCATCCTTGCAAGGGATGAGCTGGCATTTGCTGTCTTCTCCCGCGCATAATCCAAGTGTCCCTTGAAACTCAGCTTGGCATCGATCATCACCCCCAGGTATTTGACAACCGATTTTGAGACGACCTCACGATTACCAACCTGGATTGTAACCGTGTTGTTCTTCCTACGGTTGGTAATGAGGACCGCCTCCGTCTTTTCGTCCGCCAGGTCCAGCTTGGCCATTCGTAACCATAACTTGATAGTATGAATGGCTTCATTTGCATAAAGCTCCACGTCCTCAGGATGCTTTGCAATTGCAACTACCGCCAAGTGGTCCGCAAAACCAATCAGCGTTGCCTCCTCCGGCACGCGAAGGCCAAGCACTCCGTCGTACATTATGTTCCACAGCAGCGGTCCCAATACAGACCCTTGAGGCACACCTGCTGTCACAATGTACTCCTTCGGCCCGTCGTCCGTCTCGTACCAGAGAAGTCTGCCCGAAAAGTAACTCTCGATGAGCCGAGCCAAGTAGCTAGGAACACCCAGTTTGGCCAAAGCGCCCTTAATCCAGCCCCAGTTGGCTGAGTTAAAAGCATTTTTGACGTCCAGCGTCACCAGAGCACAGCATTTGCCCCCGGCCATTGCATTTCGAGCCAATTCCACGACTTTTGCTACTGCATCGACCGTAGAACGGGCTCGCCGAAACCCATACTGCCGCTCTGAAAGACCGCCCGCAAGCTCGATGAACGGGAGCAGCCTGTTGTATATCACCCTCTCCAACATCTTCCCCATGGTGTCTAAGAGACAAATAGGGCGATATGAGGAGGGCATGCCGGGTGGTTTGCGGGGCTTCGGTAGCAAGACCAGCTTCTGCCTCTTCCACTGGGCGGGAAACACTCCTTCCGCCATGCACGTAGTAGACGTAGAGTTTATGATCGTTTCCTTATTGGAGAGTTCAAAAGTTCTGTTCTCATTAGCCAGAAAGGTCAACTCAAGATTGCAGAAGTTCTTGCTTGTCTGCATTGCTGAGGTCGTAGGAAGTGAGTTTCTTTTTATGGACCAAAGGAGTCAGTACTGAGTTTACTGGAAAGGAGTACCTATATATGGAACAAAGCCGTTAGCTGACGCTGCATGAAATTTCCTTTAAAAGAGCTCCTTTGTCGACCAACGCACCTTTGTCCGGTGTCGTTATACTTCTCAATTCACAGAAGAGCGAAGAAAGGCTTATGTTAGAGTACACAATTGAGGTGGTAAGAAAAGATTTTGGTTTGCTAAGGGAGGCCGCGGAAACTAGGTAAATATGGAACTATCGTTACTTCACAAGGACATAACAAACAAGCTACAGGCTATAAGGTAGAGATATCTGTAATTATTCCCATTGCCTCCACGTGTGCATCCTTGATCCTTTTTTATGAACACGAAAACCAAGAGAATCTTTAGGCCATAGACTAATCGCAATATGCAATTATAATTGCAGCACCACGTTAGGTGTCATTTGTTACGACAAAATCAGATTTTTCGAAGGTCTAGTGGCCATCCTAAGTAGTCGGAGCTGACTAAAAGGGGGGAGCTCTCCCAAGAACTTAAACTGGTTAGTCATGCCCTCCTCTCTACAATGATTCCTTGATCGACGTATCAACGAACGTCTAAAATCTAAAATCTAATCTATGGTTGGGTGTTGGCCGACTATGAAAGACAATGAACGGCTTTTTGCGGTAATGGAGACGAAGATGATGCATTGGATTAGTGGCGTGACACCTTTTGATCATATCCGAAATGAGGATATCCGCGATCGTTATGAGTTTGCACAGATCGTGGAGAAATTGCGAGAGAGACAGACGATGGTATGGTTACGCAATTCGTGCTAACGAGAATTCACTTGCCAAATTGGTTTGAACATCGAAGTCGATGGTAAACGACCAAAAGGCAGGCCGAAACGACGGTGGCTTGATACGCTGGATCGGGATTTAAAAGCTTCGAGATTGCACTCAACTGACTAGACTACTGACTGACTAGAGTTTTTTTCAGAAGTAGGCAGTTACCCCTGAGATGAGCCTCACCATCCTTTGTCGATAGCGAAAAGAGAATTTGTGTCCTACTATCTACAAATTCCGCCACCAGGAAAGGAACGTTGCCCCTGCTACAGCACAGCCTGTACTTCCCATACGTGACCATACCAACCACAAAGACACAAAATCATAAATAATTCACGATCATCTTTACCATATTATTCTGTGACTCTCTCTTCCTAACTCACTACAAAATTATTCGAATTGTACAAAGCAAATCCCCTGGAATTCTAGCTCCAAACTATCTTACAAATGGAACCCATGTTATTCCAAACAAAAAACCCATTACATACCCAGTTAGTTCAAACCATAACGCTAAGATTACCACCGATCGATATGTTGGCGTCTCAGTGTATTGCTAGGTGGCTCCAAGAATCTTCTGCAACATTCAACACAAATGGAGCCAAAACCATGTTTGATTTTGTCTTACTTCAAATGGTGGTCTTGCCGTAGCACAAATGCAATAAGAAACAAAGAAACTACCGCTGTAGACAATTTGTGAGGTCTTCTTTTAACATAAATATTGGGTGGTTCGACCTCTAGGGACTTCTTGTTTGGCACTCATAGTGAGGCTAACAAGGAAGGCCAGGCATAAGTGTGTTTGTTCGATGCAGATTTTGCAGTTCAATTTTGATCGGTGATGAGTGAAGGGATGGGACGATGAGAGTAACAAAAAGGACGAAGATTTAACAAGGCAACAATGAGATAATTGGCGTAACAAATCGCCAAATAATTGCATTGGACAGTGGTCGTCCAGTGACTTCCAGTTCGTGCTTCTTGAATGCGGCTGCAATTGGAAGATGCATTTGGTCATTCGTATTAAGATTCGAATAATTTTAATGAGATTCAAATGTAGACCCATTTCTTCCTTTTGCCTTTGCCAGAACTTGTTTCGTTTGATCGTAACTTCAAGAAGGGAGTCTTGATACTCCTTAAAGTGCAAACTAGATGGGAGCCCTTTCTTGCGATAGCGAACTCATCGCCTCGTTTTCTAGTCACACTTTGCACCAACATATCTCCACGAACTTGCATCCACGCAACCACCGCTTACGATCACGTACAACGATAAAGTCCGTTCAGTTTTGCAAAACAAATATTGGCCCCAAATTGGTGCCCTGTAGTACGCCATCAATGTAGCTGTTTAGCCTCCCTTATTGAGCCATGCCAAAGCAAATTTAAGGTCGCTTCTGGCTTAGCGGACCTGATCCCAGTGCATATTTTCTTCATTTTCGGTAGAGGACGACGTTGATGATGATTGCGATGCTCGGCGTGGTGATGATGAAGTTGATGAGAACAACGATAAAGAAGCAGAAGATGAAGAAAGACGACTCTAATCGCGGATCTGACCCAGGTTCGAAGCGTATTGCTCCTTAGCATTAAGGCAGTAGAACTCAGCGGGGTTGGGGAACATGTGCGCGCACGACGACGTGATGGTCAAAAGATGAGGTACAAATTAATTTTATCAGGTCCGATGGTTGTTAGAACAAAAGCCTTCCAGGTACAAAAGACCATCATCGTCGTTGTCGGTTATGGATGGACGTCGCGGATCGCGGTCGCCACCGCAGCATTCATCGTCCAATACATTCAATGGTTTGTTGTTGGACTGTCTTCATCTTTCACTTGTTGGTCTTGTTCGGTTGTTTCCTTATTCTCTGACCCGTTTTGGCCCCGCGCGATGATGCGCGTGTGCGCGCAAATAGCCATAAAACAAAATCAGGCTGGCGCCTAAAATTGCGTCTGTATAATCGTCGTGGTCCGTGGTGGACCAAAAAGAGTGATTACTCTGTTGTTTTAACTCGACAGAGCCCTAGTCTGGATAGCCAGTTAGTTAGTTAGCCAGTTAGCTGCAGCCTCCTTGGTCTCTTGGGCTTGGGATGATGATCACACGATGACTATGATTTAGCAGCTTGTTCTGTATTGTTGGTGGACTTGTATTGTTGTACTTGGCTCTATGCAAGCCCCCATTGAGTTAATCGTCCCCGTTCACGATTCAATGAAGTAGTTAGGGTTTGTGGTATTGCCAAATTTATACACATAATTAAGTCCCTTTGCTTGGAATGATTGAAAGGGAAGTAGAGGTTCTGGGGGTTGATGGAATAGAGATAGGAAACGTAGGAGATACTGTGTGATTGAAAGGCGGTACAGATCATTGGCAGCTGTGTAAAAACTAATATAAACGACAGGTATGGAAATGAGAGCGCTTATTTCCACAATTTCCCAGTTTACCCTCAGTAGCTTCCAATTTAATTAAAATATCCAGGTTTACTCTTTTGGCGCCCAATGTGGGTTCTTTGCACTCACCTCTCCCATTACGTAATCTCCATTCTTACTTTCGATAATTTAATAGAACGCACCACGATTCGAGCCCCATTGAATTTGCATGCAACATTCCAAATCGGTTATCTATGCAGACGCAATCGATACACAAGTCATCAAATCCACTTAGTATTCCACAAGGGTCTCATGTCGCTCCCACACTCTTTCTTTCACATTCATAAACACCGATCACATCGATATTCATGCAAAAAAAAATGGCTCTTCCGTCGACCTTCAATCAATTTATAGATACAGACCATTAAAATATCAGCGAAAATCCAATAAAAAACTCGTCAAATGTCTGAGACTTTAGGGGACCGGACTGAGCTCCAAAAATACAAAGTCCACACTGTTGATGAACGAACCTCTTTTCATACCACCCACTAAACAGTAATTGGTCAATCTGTAGCTTGACTCGTCGCAGGAAAAGAGATACAAAAAAGACGATATTAAGATACTTAGATCGAAAACAAACGACGTCAAGAACGAGAGGTCTTGCGAAAAAAGCAAGAGGAAAGAGGTCTACAATGAATCTTAAATCAACGCAGAACTGCCTTACAACCATATTCATCATATGTCAATTATTTTATATAAACGTGCTCGGGGGTTACAGTACGTAGTCGTGAAATTGAATAGAGGGAGCGACAATTTTGTGTGAATAAGAATACCTAGTGGACGTGTCTTTGAGGGGCCGAAAATCTAGACATGTACTCGGGTAGCTAATCACTGTTTAGAAGGTGACAAATATAATATGGGAGGAGACGAATCAATGTGGGAGATGAGGCACAAAAAGTGGGAAGTAGTTGGATTTGACGGGATCTTCGGGTGAGTCATTTTATGAGGATCGATTTTGATAAGAAAATTTGGGATGAAGGGCCTGCTTCTCAGTTTACCTAACAGGAGCTGAAAACATGAGTCATATAAAAGACCTACACCCCATATTGTTCTCCTCCATATTAAGCCCTGTGTATAGCATAGTTCGGTTCGGCTCCTCAGGTCCAAAATCTAGAGAACTTGACACTAACTTGATGAAGCTCCTCCGTTGATTAACCGGAGAAGTTAAGCCCCTTATATCCATCAACTGCAAGGAAGTTGGCAAATACCGATATAAACCTTTAACTTGACTAGTGCCACTGTGGCATTCCTTGGCATGTATTCACATCAATCTTAATCGGAAAGAAAAAGATGGATCGCGTTATTGGATTTAAAGGTTTTACCACCCGGGTATTTCAATTAAAATGACTAGAAAACAACGATGGATTACGCCCTTAATCTCTCAGTCAACATCTATTTTGCCTGCGCTGGAAATATTCTGCGAGGTTCCTCCCCTCTTTTGAAGCCTTATTACTTAAGAGATGCCCTTTTGGCGCCCTGCTGGGAGCTAAGTGGAAGAATCCTCTTCTCTAATGATGATTACAAGCTAGGATTAAGAGGAAAGCAGGACTGGGTCTTTCTCAGTCAGCGAGAGATGGACGTTAAAGTTTTTAACGTATTCCTGGAATTTTTGGGGACGCAGTTACCAAAAGTTACCTCAAGTTTGTTGCTGAGATCGAAGGTCACCTAAGTCCCTACAACATTGCGCAAGGGGATTATCCGTATCCGAAATTATGTTGGCAATTATATACCTTGCATTAGCTGAAACCAATACATTAAGTAGTTGGCAGGTCTCGCTCTCCCTCCTGGCTTAAAATCCAGCGAGTTTATCGGAAGAATTACCTTAGCTATCCTATCCCGGTTCTTTCCAACTTTTACCGTCCTCTAAATTTCGAGTATTCTTCCTGAGATCCTTATATTGCGTTGTCTCTATAAATATTGCACTTTTTGAGTCTGGATCATCCTTATAAAGATAGGCAAGCAACTTTAATTGTCGTTTGTTTTCGCAGACACGGAAATGGGACAGCCTTCCTGTTACTAAACGGATTTGTTGGTGAAAGCCGCCCCTTTTAAAAAACCCAAATTTTCGTTTATGAATAAGTTCTGGGGCCCGAACCGGACCAATTGGGCAGAAATTCTGTTCTGCCGTGTTTTGGACCATGATCTGATTCGCCATCGAATGGATGACTCAGGATTTCCACACTGCAATAACGCTGTTATTGATGCTCCATTCGGCTTAGATCTGAACCAGGCGGTTTGAACTACGAATGTAATTCTCAGTCATGCCACACGAATATATATGCATATAAAGGAGCAAATACTAGGCAACTTCCAAAGTAGAGGTAAGGCAGCCTTACCACTGACCACTAACCATCATGAATTGATTCGTCATTGGGATGATCTATTTCAGTTAAATAGCCTCCAGAACTTTACACCCCAAATTTCTTGATTCTTTGCTTGGAGTCCCTTCAGTCGAAAACTTTATGCCAACCCAACAATAGCAACACCAATGACCATGAATGCCACTGCAGACAGCCCCACGAGGAACAACCACTTCTCTTTGCTTCGGTTAAACCCGGTTGAGTCCCATTAGTCTGGCAATTGAGATTATCTGACACAATGGAAGCTGGTGATTATTTGATTCTATTTTGGTATTTTGCGCATCGTACGAGGTAGCGTTAAGGCATTTGATGATGACAGGTCAAATTTCAACGTTGTTCTTGTTGTCCTTGTGATTGACAATTGACAGGACGCAAAAAAGCGGAGTTAGCTATTTTCTTTACGGAGCCTGCTTTTGTTTCTGTTCGAAGGGCAAAATTGTTAACCAATGGACAGTAATATTATATTAATGACACAAACCAGTACCCTGTCATGCCTTTGCTTCCGCCTTGCCTTACGGATAATACTGGTGAAAACTTTAAGCTTTCAGCTGTACTTCACCTCCCATTGACTACGTACGTATTTTTCTTGACAAGTGGGGTTTATTCTGGCGATTTAGCAACATGGGTGCAGTAGTCGAGGTGATTGAGGCCCTCTTGGTCTCATTGAGCTAATATTCTTTGGCACCGGCAAAGCATGGCACCATGGCATTTGGCACCATAGCGCTATTTAAAGGCTCCAAGCCTTTGCTAATGTCTGCCTGACTCATGCCATTGGAGAACCCCGCTCCGGCATATTCTCAAACAAAGAATGAAGAGCGAAGAAGGCGGAATTACCAACGAATAGGTCCGATTTTAAAAAGGGCTACAACTCCCAGAGGAGCTTCATCCTGGAAATACGCGAGGCAGAACAATAGATGAGGACTGTAAGCTTGCCGACAAGACCTGAAATGAACTAAAACACATGAGCGATAACATGATCGTCAGGTTGTGCATAAAATCCGCCTCAATAGGTTACGGTGGGCGGGTCACTTAATCCACACAATGGATGATGATGGAGCAATGGCGTAGGTCAGGATGCCAGACAGCTTTTAGGGATATCAAATTGGTGGACTCCGGCGCAAAACCGGGATGTCTGGAGCCCCCATTTAAAGCTGTGATTTTATTCTTGCCGATCTTTCCACATATTTCAAACATTTCATTCTCCTTCTCCATAATCTTTCACTTCTTGGGTTAAACCACTGCTTATCTTTCTAGTGAGGAAAAAGAGTGGCAATAATTTCTTTGGAAAACACGGGCTGCTCTCCCGCCGTCGGTTTTGGCATATAAGCCATATTTCAGCCTGAGTTCCATGAGAAGTGACCATTCATTCTAATGAACCCATGGTACTTGGGGTAACCTAAAAACCATTCCGAACACTTTGCTTTCATTGTACATAGTGTCCAAGTTGGGTTTTGAAAGAGGTAAGGTCCTCCACAGTGAGACTCTTGGAAATATTTAATTGTGGCCTCAAAATCTTTCGATTTGGTGATGAGGATGCCATCAGTGCATAAGGATTGACTTCTTACCCTAGCTACCTTACAAAATTGGTGTTCTTTTGCTACATATCCCATCTTGCCCTACAGATCTTCGGCAGTATATTATTTTTGTGGCCTTGTATGATTTAGACTTTCTGCTGGTTTGTTATTTAAAGTGATTTTCTTAAGGGGGAAGCTTGGCTGCTCCCTTGAAGTTTTGTAAACGTTTTGGGCGTACTACATCCAATAGCCAGTGGATGCTATTATGGAGGTTCATCAAGCCGAGGTACACAACCGTCGATCTACACGAATAGTGCTCCTTACAACGCTTAATGTCAGAAATGCCTACAATTACGTAAGATAGACAGATGTGCTAGACACATTAGAAAACTCATTCCACGTGCCAAGCTATCTCTTGCGGATATTGAGCGATTCTCTGAAAGACCGCTCCTTGCTCTATGAGACGTTCGAAGGTCAGAGGAGGATAGAAATCACGTCAGGAGTAGCAGAGGGATCCATCCTAGGGCCGGACCTCAAGAACGCTTCCAATGATAGTCTGCTGAGAATCGATATGCCCGAAGAGTCGCGCCTGGTCGGTTATGCAGACGCACTGTTGCCGATCGATGCGACGGGTAAGCGGATGGATGAGTGCTCATGGTTTCAACCTTACGCTGAAAAAACCAAAGTAGTCATCTTGACCAGAAGGAAAATCCCGACCCTGTGTCCCATATCGATCGACGAGTTAGCTATAGAGTCAAAATGCTCAATTCGAAGATAAGCTTCGTTGAGCAAATCCATGTTGGGGTCCCTACATCCACTAAGAGATGTCTCCTTATGGAAGCAGCGCAGTTCTGCCCTATGGTACGGAGGTCTAGGCTGATGCCCTTGACAAAGAGGTGCATCATAAGCGCCTTGCTTAAGTGCAGAGACGGGGAGCTTCGCGAGTGGCATCTGCTTATCGCACTGTCTCCGAACCGTCCATGATGGTGATGCCCGTTGCCCTCCTTGCCAACGAGCGCAAGGCTATCTACCGTCGTAAGGGCGAGAACTTAAGGGAGGTGGTCACCCTTGAAAAACGTCAACGCACCTTTACCGAGTGACAACTCTCTTGGCAAAATGAGCGAAGAGGCAGATGGACTGCGTGGCTTATCGACAATTTAGAGCCGTGGCTGAACCGAACGCAAGGTGAGGCTGATTACTTCCTTACCCAACTTCTAAGCGGGAGGTTTTTCAGTCTTAACTGCACAGGATTGAGAAGGTGCAATCTCCTGATTGTGTGTTCTACAATGGAGTAGCGGACGCCGCTGAACAGACCTTTTTCTCTTGCGAGAGGTTGGACGGCTTTCGTCAGCAACTTTATGGAGACACAGGGGAGCTCTCTCCAAACAACATTGTCAGAGAGAAGCTGATGAGCGCTGGCACTGGAATCGTATTGCGGATTATATTCGGGCTCTTCTTATTGCGAAGAAGATTGAACTTGATCGGCGGAGGGACCGGATGGTAAAGGACACCCTGAACTAGCAACTCCCTTCCTGTCCTTCTCTTCCGTTGATGAAAAGGATTCCCTGACTTGAAGGCTTTCAAAGCCGGAAGAGCGGGTGGGCTAGCGTGAAGTAATGTGTCCAACGGTTCCAGGCTAGCTCACTGATGACAGGGAGGTAGGTGTTTGATTGGTAGTCCGATAGCGCACTGTTGCGGAAGTCCAACACTCTGTGCGTAAACGCAATCACCTAACCTACTCAAAAAAAAAAGTTTACCTTAGCTGGGAGAGCTCACCAGAGGTTATCTGGTACTATGGGAAGCGGGATAGCCCTCCGAGTTCAGATGTCTGGGGAATGTAATCTCTACCCGGATATTTGCGGTTGCCCCTAATGGGAGTTTCATGGAGATTCTGGTTATGTCCATATCGAGGGCAAAGACCTTCAAGTGTGCTTACAACTAAGGTACCGTTCGCTAAGGATTCCAGTAGGTCTTATTTCCATCGTCACCGTTTGTCACACCACCATTGTGGTGACAAAATCAGCCCATGTATTAAGAGGACCGTGGAGTTAGCACTAAACGTCACGAACTGATCTTAAACCAGAAGGCCCTAACAGCCAACAATTAAGGAATCTTTCCGTCATTTTCATTTTCCTCCTTCGAGCTTCCTGATTCTTTTTTCCATTCTTTGAGTGGTTTTATCGACGACGTTTGAATTCCTAGCGAGTGACATGTCCTGGATGGCAGTTCTTTACCCTCAGTGCCATGATCCTTGCACCTTTGAAGAATTATCGGGAAATTTCACTTAAGAATATTCACGAAGTAGTCTTCATACGTCGGGAGGTGCCAAGTCAAAGATGTCATCTACTCTTTTATCGCGGACCAGCTGACGAAAAGCGATCCGAATGACTATCGGCACCTCTGCATCCGCAATCTTCTAGCAAGCTTTTGACTCTGCAAGTAAACACCGGAAAAGTCGCCCGTAATCTACAGAAGTAGATCTTAGCTAAACTGAAGTTTTTTGGGTATGTCGGTATCCATTTGAGTGAAGTTTCTGGGATGTATTGTCCTCACATAAACGGGAAGGTTATCAGACCGAGATTGGATTCACATAAAGTCACTTAGGCTCAAAAAGGATATCCTGGTGGTTGTCTGAGAAAATTAATCAGACCCGAGTTTATACTGAAATTGAATAAAGTGATTTACATTACAAAAGGTCCTTGGAGGTCATCGAGGGTAGGGTATCAACATGTCCTTAGAATTTTTATGAGAAGAACTAATGAAACCAGCTTTTGCCATCGATTGCTCTGAAGTAAACCAGATCAGACAGTGGATTCAAAAGTTATTTGAATAAAGTGATCGACTCAAGGTTGCAATTAATTTGGCTGAAGTGGCTAAGGTCTCAAAATATCCCCAAGGTAACCTGAAAACCAGCAGAATTGCTCTGATGTGACATCCATGGAGGTGTCCTTGTCAATTAATCGCAGAACGTTATGCTGATGTAGCACAACATTTACGCTTGTTTAAACTTATTGAATCGAATGTTGTGTCCCAAACTGATTATGGCTTGTCTCAGACAAAACCTTAGTTTACGAATTTGGTATCCTTCAGCCCCGAACTCGGATCTATTATGCAGGACCTTTATTAACGAGGTGTCAAAGCCTGTCAAAACCAACTGTGCGGATGTCATATTCATGATTGGTACAATCATTAAGGCTGGGTAACTCAAAATAAATATCTTTCGGGTCTACTTTTGTTAAAGTTTTCTCCCGGATTGACCTGGGAGTTCGCCTCATGATCCTGATTAGCAACTCAGATTTCTTTGTTTGTTGTCCCTTCTATCGCTGTAGACTCACTAGAAATGAGGTGAATTTAATCATTGGAAAAACATAAAATTGCAAAGACATCCCTTGGGCTAATCTAACAGGGGGCCCATAGAACGCACTTTTGTCAAACCCCCCAACAATCCCTACCTTCCTACGCTACCTATCTGCTTCCATTCAAATACTCCCCATCAGTAACAGGAAACAACCAAGCCATATGTTAATCACAAGCTATACATCTGATCTAATCATTCGTCCAACTTCCCATGATATGATCGAACAAAACAAACTAATCAAACGATGAGATCCTTAAGTACCCAATAATTTCCAGTTCTCGTGAGGATCTGTGCCTTCTCCTCGTCCATCTCAAGATAGAAAAAACTACTTGAAAACTTCTCACAAACACAGGAATTAAACCTTTAAATACTCCAATAAAACAGTAGACGCAGTGAGACAGTCTACATGGCGGGACCATCAAACCACCCGAAAGAGTGACTGAGTAAGGGACAGGGTACCTACTGCTAACAGGTAACATAAAAGCACCTGTCAGTTAATTAAATAATAGGTTTCCTCTGATATTTCTTGTGTTCGCCTTAACCACTACACGGCTCAGGAAACATCTTCAAGTACTCGTATGTCGGCACACACAAGCCCTGTCGACGGGGCTCTCTCCAGGGCTAAGATGTTCAGTATCTTGAAGACAACACTACTGACCGAGATGGTTAATTCTTGTGTCTTGGCGGTCAGCCGGTTAATCCGCCACCTTTGGTCTCGAACTGCTGCTGAGCTCATTAGTGGTACATTGAGAACCATACGAAATAATCACATAAACCAGGAAAGAATGAGAGGAGCTCGTGAAAGACAACCAAACAACCGAAATCCCATTTTTTCGGCCTCTGAATAGACAATTTAAAGAAGATACAAACAACGGATAGAACATAAACTTGTACAGTTAATCGTTTATCATATAATACATATCTGCTTACTTCCTCCTCCAGAGAAGTTGGTAGCCCTCAACCGTTTTTGGTTTGGTTCGGGACAGGAGGTGCAGAGATGACAATCTGTCGTGTGATTGCTTCAAATATGCCATAAAAATGTAAATTGGATGATCCCACATAGTATTTGGCCGGGATAACCAAGAGAGCCTAAGAAATGTCGATCGGAAATGATTTCACTTTTTTATGGTGAGCCAGACGAGTTTATCTTGATATGAGATAGGAGCGGAGATTAAAGATGCAATCTTGATTCTGATGCGTGTTCAATTACTAGGGGGGAGGGGGGGACCAAGAAGCTGTGTTTTGAGGGAGGACGGGAAAAAGGGGCTTCAGAGCTGATAGGAGTCCACGAAGAGATGGGGATGAGTCCTCTTCCCTCTTCAAAGCTTCAACCAGATAGCCCTCATCCGGCTTAGCTCCAACATACGAGTAACATTGTCTCCTATTATGTAAACAGTCGGTCTCACCTTACACCGTTGCGTGTAAAACAATTTAAATTCCTAATAAAATATTCAACGAGTTTTCGAAGCACTAAAAGTTTAAAAATGTTTTTCAAATCTGTGTAATGCTCATTGTGACCACTAAATTGAATAGTGTGGAGATTACATGTCAGGAGAAACCATAAAATCTAAGTACGTTTGTATTCAGGTTTATCGGAAATGTTTATTACGATATGTTTGTCTTATTGCACATGTTAACCTTGTCATAAACAAGTCTCAGCAATTGCAGAAGCCAAAATAATTGTCAATCGTTATTCGGAAGGTGTTTGTTCGTTAATCGGAATTATTGATTCTGAAGCGCGGCAAAGGTTGATTCCGAGGGGCTCATAGATAATTGCGGAGAAAGCTAGTCATGAGTTGGTATCGGAAAAGCGCTGCTTCATGGGTATGTTCCAAGTGCAATAGGAGCGGAAAAGAGTGAAACTTCGCAGGTGAAATGGGGTCAACCGTACAATCTATGGTTGGTTTCTAAAACGGGACGGTTATGTCCAACAAAGAGAACATCTGCAACGCCCCATTTAAGTACAACATCAAATCTAACTGAGCGAAACGGCGAAGAGCCAACCCCGTCAGCTTGGATGTGTGGTCCAAGAATCGAACCCTTCAGCACGCACGCACCCAGTGCCTTTTCGCATAATAATCCCATTGAGAGCATCATTCCGACAAAACAGCAATCTCCAAACATCATCTCGGACTGCCTAATTGTGTGCCTAACAGCAATTATCTCCTAATTAACACAAAACCCTGCTTTCGACTGCAACTCTCTTCAAAGCCCATTACGACTCCACCACCCAATTTAAAACTGTAACAAAACAATTTCACTGAACGTAGCAAAAGAACGAGGCCGGGTGCAATTAACACGATCCCCTCGCACAGAGCCGGGTCTGCACACCTCCAATTATGACTCTATCATTTTAATTGTAGGCCATGTTCACTCGCCACAATAATAATAATTTACACGAATATAAACCATTATAGAGAGGCTCCAACAACAATAGCCCTAGCAACGCATCGCCAACAACAATGTTGAAATTACACTGGATCGAGGGCCCCCTGGCCGAGTGTTTATAGGAACAAACCTTGGGCACGTTTGCAGCACGCAACCTGATCACTTTCGCGATCAGAAACACCTGAGGATCGGTTACGTTCTTTGTGGGTTTTGTGTGCTGCACGGTATCCCAGCATCCACAATTACAGATTTGTATCGTTTGTTATTGGTTTTATCTAAACTGGTGGTATCGCTTCAACTTCAGAATGAATTAAACGCTTGTACGGCTTAGCGCGCAATATTCTACCCAGTGCGGTCGTAAATTCATCAATTTTGTCATTGGTAATTCTTCATTTGAGCCTGATTCAGAAAGAGGTTGATTGACTTCCCAAGCGAAACCCATTACCCTTCGTAGTCATATTTAATGTTCTTAAAGTCTTGGCCGGGAGTGTGGACAAACTCCGGGGCTGGGGACTGAATGAGCCCCGAAGAGTTCGAGGTATCCCATGATGCCCAGGAATTCTGAACAAACACAGCCTCCGTAATTGCTCTGAACCCAGTTGTTGACCGAAGAAATATCCACGGAAATCAGCTAATTACTACCTAATAAGGTCCTTAGAGCCATAGTGGCAAATTGCACTGAAATTACCAGCAGACGGGCACACGGAAACCATTTATTGCCACTCATATGCATCTTTTAACACTTCGTCAAAACCAATTTCCATTCTCCTCTCAATTAATCGCATGCAGTGGGTAACGCGTTTACTAAATGGCCGTTAGGCATTTATCCGACTAGTCACACTTGGCATGCTCCATACCTAGCAATTACTGAAGCAAACAAACGATTGCTTCGCCTGAGAATGTCTGCATGGTCTCCGATATGCACATGAGGATGATGTATCATGGACGTGGAATTTTTACTTGGAACAATCTTAGTGATCTCGGGGGACCGAGAAATTGGCGCTTGGGAACCATTAGTTGATAATCGAATGCTGAGGAGGGCAACTGGGACGTGGAGCTAGCAATCGGATTTGTTTCATTATTTTATGGGTAAAGTGGAACCTTTGCTAGCTCATCGGCTAGTGCAGGCTTCCCCTAGCATAATCCGAAGAGCGGAATAGAGGGTAGAGTTAGGTCCTCGAGGGCACAGAACTGGCCCAAATAAACTCGCAATCAACAGACATCCAAATGTTCTATAAACTATAATAGTTCAGAACGAAGCTTACCAATAAGAGCGGAGAGAAATTCTTCCGCAACGGGGTGGACAAAGGGTAGAGAAGAAGAAGAAGACAAAAGAACATCCCTGTTCACTGACAAAAGCTCGCTTCACCTCGTCCACGATAACTAGTTTAAGCCAATACACAGATAGCTACAGTCTTCAAACCTCTATGTATATGCTCTCTCCTAGACCCTTAATGAGATTTTTTTCTAGGCACTGAGGTCGAACTTCTTTTATAGTACAAAGTGTGTGTCCTTCCATATTTGGCATTTGCCGAAATTTTGAGTACCTATTCCTTATATAACTACCAATTTTCTGCAGTATTTCATCCGATGACTACATTCAGGAAAACTAACCCGCAAAATTCATCCGTTCATCCTCACTTCATCAGCTTTCAGCTCCAATAATTTAATGAAAACTCTTGCAATTGGTCTTATTACGACTTTGATAATTTAAGGAAGGTTCCATTTCCCCTTATAAAGTATTGAAAGAAAGGACATTCTCCCTTGAATCCTACTTCCTTCTCTATCCACAATGAATTTTAAAAAGTTTCCTAAATATACCCATCAAACGGCATTACTTCGCCGAGCAACCCCAGCAACTCATGCCAATCAGTCACGGATATCCTTATTTTGGGCATGATCACGGTATGTTACGACACAGGTCCAACGTAAAATTTTAATCTCCTTCACGGCGAGGCGCCGTTCATTGTCTTTTATAGTTGGCCAGCACTCTGAACTGTAGACGGGGGGAGGATGGGTGGGTACTAGGTACTCATTCAAATTCTCCATTGGTAAACTGGGTTACACTATCTCATATTCCCAAATTTCAACCTTTTCTTCATAGACATCTGAACTGAATACCTACATGCCCCTAGTTCGAGTCTCCGGCTAATTCCAAACAAGCCCCATCAAGATTATCCCCGCCTCAACCAAAACCATCTTGCGCTTTGTAAATATGTATTGTTTCACTCAACTATCCCAACCATCTGAATGACTTCGGCCTTAAATTTTAATCCATGCACCACCTCCGTTCAGCTGGTAAATCGCGGCTCCTCATTTGCCAACATAAATGCCACACAAACTTCCCCGTTCAAAACTTGTGATAATAATACCGCTGCAGCTGACATCCTCCATTTTAGTCCGAAACTCGGTAGTTTCTATACAATGAGCAACTGTTCTCTCCCCATAAATCCCAAACAAAATACCTCCCTCTACCTTGTTATACCTGGCTCACTCAATCCTCGTCAAGAAGTTCTAATTTTCAACTCCTACAATTCCGGAGAGCGTCAACCATTACAGTTGACCCCAATACAGTCAAGCAATTCATGGAGCCTACCTGGGGCCGTTTCATGCCTAGACGCACGTATTCTTATCTGCTTCCCGAATGGCATCTTCCACAAAATTCAATTCAAGAAAACCCATCAATTTATAAACAGATACTATTCGTCATTCTAACAGAAGTGATCAACGATCGCGACCCCTTGATCCGTGGAAATATCTTGATCTTCTAGACTAACCACTTCCATTACTGTCTTTCCAAATACGTAGAAGGAGATCAGATAAATGTCCCTGATTCAAACGTCCTTGATGAGCTGGATGGTGATTTGAAAGCCTCCCAACTGAATCCAGATCAGGCGTTTGACAGAGCAGAATGGCGCAACGAAACAAGACGAGCCAACCCCGCTTCCGAACGGGACAAACGCTGAAGAAGAAGGTGCGGCAAACGTCCTTACCAACCATTTGGTAGAAGCTCACTATTTCATTTTGCTTCGCGGTCCAACTCAATCCATCCATTTTCGCCCCGCATCATCTAACACCCAAATAGCCAGCCAGACTATACATTGCTTCACTAGAGTAGCGCGCACACTCAAAGTATCCGGTCCAGCGAAGGAAAATTCGTTGGATCAGCTTGGCACTTCGACGAACGTATCCGCAGAGTTTTATTATAGCGGACGTTAACACTTCCATTTTGGGCGCAGACTTCTGTGCCACTATAGTTTTAACCTTACATCATCAAGGACGATCTCTATCCATCATCTTCGAAGACTTTGCCGACCCACGCGCTCACGCACTTCTTCAGAAAAACGCAACATAGCTACCAAGTGTAGCCTGCATTTCAGGCAACCAAGCAGCAGCTGGTCGAGCCATACTACTGGCATTTTCTCACCAAGATGCACCCCTAGTCGTTTTCGTCGATGCCTCACATATTGCCTTAGGTTTTGCTCTTCACTAAAAGGTGAAAAAAATCTGGCGGCCGATGAGCTTCTTCTCAAAACAGTTAAACCCCGCCCAATCGAATTGCACGGACCACAAGCCTCTTACATTTGCCTTAAAACAGAAACCCGATAAAGCGTCTCCTCATCAACTCAGGCAAAGTAGCCTCATAAACCAGTTCACCTAAGAGAACCAACACGTGCCTGGAAAAGACAACATAGTGGCTCACGCTTTGCCATGCATTGTGAAGGTGAAGATCCCCGCAAAAATCGATTTCCCGACAATCGCGGAGGCGCAGAAAAACAGCGGGGACTATTGAACCTCAAAGTGCCAAACCATCTTATTGAGTTCCATATCTGAAAGATACTTGCGGGCTTTCAGGCCTGCATCTCCTAATTGCTAGAAAGGATATCTCCTCGCAGTGGCACCGAGAAACTCCTGATAGTGCAAAACTACAAGTAGAGGGTTGAAAATGCAGTCACAATCGGAACGGAAGGCTACACTATTGATGTAGTCAGAGGCTAATTCTAAAGACTTGGAGGGGCTGAATAGATTGCCATTTCCTTCCCAGAGAAAACATTTATGAAAGACAATAGCCTGTGTAAGAGTTTTAACCACTAGAATCATTCCTGTGTTCCTGTCTTTTCCATGTAGATCTATTGCATCATTTCATATGGTGGGAAACTCCCCTCTCACTCATCAGCGCTCATCATCTTCCTTTCCTGGCGACTGTTACCATCTCATTGTCTTCGGTAATCGGCTTAAAGGGGATGAATTGTATGGATCGCTGCCCTGGTGGACCTAAATGATCCCTCACAAGCACTCCCTTTTAGCGTTTTGTTTCTTATCTCCCATGAGTATCAATTTAGCATTCTCTAGCCGATTGAATGGTACTGACTGTATTGTTTTGTGAAAAGCAGCCCCAAGATATTTTGCAGCCCGGATATTCGCCACATCATCGATATATTCCACACTAATGAATTCCTTCGAACGTTAAAGACATCTTTGAAGATGACATTCCTAAACATTCAGCCCAACATAGAAACCTGTGGGACTCCTATAGGAACAAAGTTCTCTGTCAAACCCATCACCAATCTTCTGTTACCCGCTGCCATCTATTTTGCTTCAAATTTCTAGCATTGGCTCTTTCGTTGATACACAATTAAAAATCCTGGGACAGCATTCTTCCTAAGTGTGTTGTCCGTAAATAACCTGCAGAAGTGGGTCCTGACATATGGTTCCTCTGAGTTCGGTCATGGAAAATCTGTAAGCATTACTTGACGTATTCATGTCCTCCCTCTAGTGGTTTCAAAAAAGTGCACTTTCTTCCTTTAAGTAGCTAGCACTGGACCGCTTATTGTCTTCTTCATTATAGGACCTGCAGGACCTCAATTCTTTGACAGATGATCACAATCGTTGCAGTGCTCATTGAATTAACAAGACATATTGCAGGCTAACCCAACAATTACCAAAATTAGATCTATAATTGGATTAGGCCTTTCCAGCCGGTCGTTATTCACTTCATATTCATTATCTAAAGCTGCCTAAACGACATCTTCCAGAAGATAATGCAGTTTGGCGTTCATGAGAGCATCCCTCCATTCAATCATTTTGACATCCGCTCTTTAGCATCCAACGAAACCAGGCTCTCCTCTAACTCATTCAAGGCGAGGAGGGAAGTAACCATACTTTTTGAGGGATGCCCTTATTTTGAAGGTTTCCACATCCCTTTGCTAGATGGTGTGCGGAAGCTAATCCTAATAGATTCCATAATATTTAACGTTAGCCAAAATAGTTTTCCCACTACCCTTTAGCCCCTTTGCGAATTCAGGGCATTTGCCACCGCCATTAGTCTGCGTTCCATTTGGTAAATGACAGCTCGTCTAGATTAGATTCACCTCTACATGTCAAGAAGCTTTTAAATTACTGTTTAGCGGACGGCCTTAAGGTCCTTTCCCACTGACTTGGAGCTACGTAGCGAACCTGGATGACATGAGAGTACCACCGTAAGTGTTTCCCTTTCGAAGTCTCGACGACTGGCGATCAAAGCCGATTATTCTACTTGTTCTGTGCGACATTGTCTTCTTCTAGTATGGCTCTCCTAAGAACCACCTTGACGAATCCCATTTAAGAATCCACTGAAGTCGAGTATATACTTAAACTTTACTATAGGTGAAAGACACCTGTCATAAAGAGTAAATACAGGTTAAAGCGCCTGATGTCAATGACTGATGGCCCTCTATACTCTACACAGAACCTAGGGCCTAATGTGGCCTGAATTATGCAGCCCATGGCTATAAGACTAGCAGACAAATGCTTCTTCTATTAATGCTCTGGGCGAATTTCCTAGATATGATGTGGCAGCCTATCGGCGGGAGTACTCAACCTGATCCTGAAAAACAATTCATACTCACAGAAACCGGAAGGTCGACTTAAGACTGCTAAGGCATTACACTTCCTATATTGCGCTAAACGTCAAACGTCAACGTCAAATTTCATAATGGGGTTTGAAGCAACTAAAACTTTATATATGAGTAAGTGAACTGCATCCTTCTGCGAGTAAAAATGAACTATCTTTGACTGCTAAACAACTGTTTATATGGTAGTGATATAGTCTAGTCTAGGCTCTCCGGACGTCTAAAAAGACAACGCATGTTTTTCTAACTGAAATGTGCCTAAACGTGATTGAGGCATATATGCGCCTTCTTTGCAACGTCAATGTAGACTTTATGTGCTTCACAGACGACTACTTTAGCAGACCGTTTCGGAAAATCTTCATCCGATGGTCCGAGGGAATGCCAGACTATCAAATTTTAAAAACGGTGTTGATCTCCGCCACTTTACACTGGAAGATCTCCTAGTCAGTTGGCTTGAGGCCAGGAATGGCTGCTCGTGTAAGAACCTACTTCTTAGTTATTCTGATGTCAGCAAATAGCCTAGTGGCTTAATTTTGACAATAATTAGGGAGATATCTTTAAACAGGTCGACTAGGAACCTTAATGCATTTCGAACTAGTTAGCAGCGACATGTGCCACCATATGTCAATAATCCCCAGTATATAAGTAACACTTGAATGGTAACAAGCCCATTGTCTCATTTATCACCGATGTTTCGACACAGTTACTGATTCCGGCGTTTTTGGGTGAAGTGGATTTCGTTTGAAATCTCGAACGAATTGGTGTCACATTGGTTTCTGAAAATGTATCCGAAGTTAACTCGAAGGAATATCCGTGGCATTCCAGAATTACTATCACCCATCGAAAAAATGACATCCCGCCTTGAATACCAGTTATAGTAGCTGAAGAGGCTAAGATATGGCCGTTGTTCTTTATTCACCATGCAACTGTCCGAGACCTTGATAACTGAATTTGAAAATATGGAAGTAAAACACAATCGTGCAGATGTGCTGCGAAAGTTGCCTAATTCCTTTGACAGCGTCATCTGTCAAACTTGGAAAGGGAAGCAATTGCTGTTCCAAACCCAAAAACGATAATGCCGAAATTCTCGAAGCCCTGCGGAGTGTTCCAACTTGCTTTATGTTTTGTGCCATCAAGGCTAATAAACAAAGAGCTTCGATCCAAATAGTGTCAAAAAAAAATTTACAAACCTCCCGATTCAAACGCCAATTTTCGAGGTCTTCCAATTTTACCAATATGGACAATGCTTGGAAGCTTTGGGTTCCAGAGAAACTGATATCAGGACTCATCAACCGCTAAAACTTTGGGAAAACGACATTTCTAGCGCTGTTAGTCTGAAATAACTTCAAAGGACAAAGACTGGGAGAGGCTAAATGCCTGAGTAGAAAGACCCAGGAAAACCCCAAAGGGTCCTAACCAAACGCTCCAAATTCTGTTCGATTCAAATCGTTTACTTCCGATAAAATAGTTCAACATTTTTATGTGCATAGATATGATCGACGCATACCCTAAATCTCACGCTAAAAATCTCAAAGTGGTAGTGATTCCAGGAACCAATAAAATTGTTTGTTACTAATGTATTGACGAAATACGCAGAGAAGAGAATCCTAGAAGCATTTAGGACTACTGACGCGATTACCTCAGATAATAGAGTAGAGTTCGAACCTATGGTCTTCTAGCACAGTTTCACATTCAATTCTCTATACGGCTTTATACTCTCAGGAAGCAAAAGCTTCCAAGAGGGTAAACCGAGGCTGCTATACGTGTATATGCAAGGCAAAGAATGGTTGTTGATGGAAGGATTTTCATGCTTTTACGATAGTTGAATGTCTTGCGAACTTCAACGTGTTTTCTGAAGGCTTGCTTATGCCTTTAGGGTTCAGATGGATGGATCCACAATGGTGGAGCCAGAACCAGCTCTTGGAATTCGACCATCTACTATCAAGTCTACTCTGAAGGGTGAAATTGCAAGGATTCACGCAGCCGAGTGGAAATTTGAACTCTTGCCGGCAGGCGAAAATCCTGCTGAAAGAGCCTAGGGCGACTAGAGCGGCACTTTTGTTGTCCCTTAAGAAGGGAGACATGAAAGTCCTAGTAGGGACACTGCTCTTTAAACTGCCATATGGAAAAGATTGGGGTAGTGGTTTCGGCTATGTGCAGTCAATGTGAGGAGGAGGAGACCGCCCTGCCCGGCCTCCTCGGATCTCAAACGAAGACACCTTGGCAAGGTTTTCTTCGGTTAAGAATCTGCACACTCTTTGCCTCTGAAGAATGTTTTTAGGTTCGCTAAAGCCTGCGAACGCCGTAGGCGGGAAGCCATTGAATAGGTGATTTACGGGGATAGTACAATGGGCCTAGCAATGGCCTGAGTGCTCGGAGCTGCGGCTCTCCCCAGCAAACTAGATTAACTAACTAACTAGGGTTCAGATCCAGAGGCGCCTTCTGCGCACGGAGAGACGCAAAAAAGGCTACTATTTGAAATACCACCAAACTTAAGAACTTTAGAACAAGAAAACCCCAATCTCCGGAAAAAGCGGTGCAAATGCTCATTGCCGCATTTAAAGGGTAACGGAGAAAGTCATCAGCAATCCATCCAAACAATTTTGGTCTGACAATCAACCATTATACATTTTGACGAAAATTCTTCTTTAAGACTGAACCACACCCTTAAATTCTTCACCTAAAACCGACATTTCCTGATGACGAATCCCTTCTTCCAGAAGGCCCAAATGCCCACCAAGATCACGTCTCCTCACATGCCCTAACCACTACATTTCCACATATATGTTAACATAACGATCTTATACTCCGTAAATTGGAAAATGATAGATTCCGCATATGAGGATCACCATGATTATCATTCCTCATGGCCTCATTCCGAAACTTTGGATATTACTACCTTACCCTGTGGCTATCTCGAATGTTTGAACGAGCCAGGAAAAAATCCATCTGAGAATTCAATGCGTCTGAACTTGCTTGAGATACTCGCGGGCATGCCACACATTTACCAACAGCCTGGCCCCGTACAGAAACCCATCACAAGACGCTAACAAGATCGCAATTTGAAAACAGCCGATCGTGTGAATACACCCATCATAAAATGTTTGTTTTCCGTGGCGATAATTAGGCGAAAATTAGCCAAAATAAATAATTTTATAACGAGAGAGTGGATTTTTCAGGTCCAGGAGCAGCTGGCCTTCGCGGGTGGTAGGTCTTTCCTGGGATCATTAAGTATAATGCTAGCGTTAATGAGTTAAACGCTCGTTCTTACGAGTACATCGCCTTTGGACGATACCTTAACAATCCCCGAGATGACCAACTGCAGAAGTTGCAGTTGGACCGAGCAAAACAAAAAAAGATACTAGCGGGCCCCATTAACCTTTTTCTCCGAGAAAAGATACAAATTATAATTTGAATAAACGAAAAAATGAATGACTTTGTAATGGATTTGCGCACACGCAACATTTCGTATCTAAATTACATACAAAAGTTGTGCGCACAATACTTTACAAAGCGTAACAAATCAGCTTTAAGCCGAGAGGCAAGCAAACTAAAACTGGCAGATACTCACGCGTTAGTGCTTTGTCCCATTAAGATAATTGGATGTACAGATCGCACTTTATGCGAGTAGTATAACAGACAAAATGTTAACAGTGGTCTTTTGACACCATTCGGATGTAAGTAATACGGAGCTAGTACGTCGATGTGGTGTACGTATGAAATTACAGATGAAATGAGGTCTTGAACCTTTTCAGCAGAGCGGTCTGGAAGGGGGTTGAATTCTATGCCTTGAGCTTCATAGATGGAGTATGCGCGCTTTGATCGACGGGAAGAAAAGGCTCATTTCTGGGATATCTTTGAATTTACTTTTACTTCAGAAAGCATCCCTTCGCTAAGTCACATCGCAAAGCTTGAAGATGGAAGGAAGCCCCTCCTGAAGATAGTTGTTGCCTCATATTCTCAAGATTTATCTGGGGAGCGTGAGACCTGAAGTAATCTGGTTCAGACCAGATGTTTAAAGAATGTTCCTTTCTAGGAGTTTCAAATATGATCCAAGTGGATTGAGGTTCGCAGGATGTCAAGTCAGAATAAATAGTGCTGAAGACCCTTTGACCAGACGAACTATATCTACCAAAACTACGGCAACCTAAGTGAGGCTCCCCTGACAAAATTACCACTTCCATCCAATCCCAAGAATGATTTCATGCTTAACGCTTTTGTCGCGATCCACGTTTCCACGATTGCCATAATTCAGGCCGACATCAACGTGCGACAAACAAGTTGTTCTTAGTGAATTGCGTCAACACACATCTTCGCACAAGAATGCCCTCATCCTCATATACATCTATAAATCCCATGCAGTGTAAAGTATTTCGTCGCTTATTACTCTTCCGCATCTTATTCCAGTAAATCAACTCGAAAAGATACTTCACTCGCCATACAGTTCACCATGCGACGCAACTTCCATCTCCTCGAATGGCATGCTGGCCGGAACCGAAGAGGTCGCGTACCACATCACACCACATACTCCTCGTACAACATAATAAATTAATTTTGAAATATATTTTCTTGATTAATTAATTGGCCTGAGATTGCAGAGTGTATACACTTGGATGAGATTTATTACTCTATCGTTTCGGTATTGTAAATTGTAATTATGGACATTGTTAGCATAGCAGATGGAGAGAGGTCTTTATTGCACATGAGGGTATGATGCTGAACCAATATTGGAGTAATTTGGAACCAATGACTTAATGGGCTTAAAAGACCGGGGAGTAAGGATTCAGGTTAAGTTATGCGGCAGGTTGGTAAATGGTGGGAAAAAAAACCATCGCGAGCGCTCCAGGTCTTACAGAGAAACATGTAACTTTCATCTTATTAGGCCCTAGCTTTAAGGTTGCCTGTTATGATCCTTCTCTATTCAGTTAGTTAAACTGGCAGCTCCTACTTATGATCAATACAATCTTTGGTATACCTCACCTTATCCTCTCTATTTTCATAGCCCTTTGAGTAACCAGAAGAGCTAAATCCAAAATTTCTTACAAATGGTATGCATCGCGCTTCCACATAAGCTTAAGCATCTAGGCGCACCTTTGTCCCATTTCCGGAAGAATTTGTTCCAAAATCGGTCCTGGAGTATCTCAGGTTCATACAAGGTAGTAACAGATAAAGTGTAATGAACTTAACACTTCCCACATGTGGAGCAGCAAGTACCAGCTATTGGGACTGTCTATGATGGACAGGCCCAGGTCAGTCAAAGGAAAGTCTGAAGTTCAGAAATAATATCTTAAAGTTTTTGCTAAGCCGCCAATACCCGAGAACTATTCGCATTATGAACTACTAACCACAAAGGTGGCAAGATTTATCAAACTTGTGAGGTTTGGGAGAACTAGCATAATCAGATCAACTCACAGCATAACCCGTCAGACCCCACATTGGGCGCCATTCCAGGGTAAGCCCATATGCACTGGGAATCGAATATGTGTTATTTTAGTAAACTGACTTCTGAGAAAAGGAACTGTCAAAGATCCTTCAATTACCTTCTCTCACTAGCCACTTTGAAGGACTTCTAATGACAAGAAAACCCCTTCACAGCAAATCGATGATGAGGGCATAGATTTCGGTCAAGACCAAATTTCCAAAGATGGTCATCAAGTATAGTGGTCAAAGTCTCTCCTTTACATATCCTTCTTTTCAGATGGCAGATAAAGAACACATAATTGACGGTTTAAAGGGCAAAGTGCATTTTCTGCTCTTCTAATCTAGAAGCTAAGACACGATTTTCATCTAGCCAAAAATGTCATTCAATACTTTGATTGACGTTGTCCTTCGTAACTGCTATGGCTAGTTCTGAAGATATGAGCCAGATGCATTCGACTTCCCTTGCTTTTCCACAACGATCATGACCTTAGGAGTTAGTACCTCACCAGTAATTGGGCTCCTCTGCGAGGGCACTGGTACCTACCTAAAACAGATAATGCTCAAAACATCTACAATTAACATCAACTGAAAATGTAATCATCACTAAAGTTGAGCAAAGAGTCCAAAGGTCATAGCTTGGTGGAAGAATACTGGATCCAAAATTACGTGCAAGAACGCAAATATCATGCAACGGTCCTGATAATGCAAATGATCGCCGGATACTTATTTAGGGGGAAGTGGACGAATGAACAATCCCGAAGTAGGTAGGAGGACCCTATTTGCTCTCTTCCATCAGAATTGTGAAACAGCTTGAATGATAGGCTTATTAGGCAGTCGGAAGGGGGATGAATCCAAAAGGACAAATACCTAGGTGACTCTATAAAACCAAAAACCAAGGAGTATCAAAAGCAAGCACCGTAAAGGATATCCCAGCTACATTAGTTTTTCTCTATTGAGGCATTTCCGAATGATGGCAAACGACACCAATTTAAGAGAAAATATGTCCTTTTTCCTGCATAATTGAACCTATATTCTTGAATCAAGGGCACCCGACTAGCAAACATAGAGTTTCAGATCCTTCTTCACTTCTTTCACTTCCTCTTCTATCACTTCTTTCAATGAAGTGCTTAACTACCTACATAAATCTTTCAGTTTTTGCAGCTATGAAACGGAGGACACAGTAAACCAGTCTAAAGGTTTGAAAAGGGACTCCTTTGTAGAACAAGAGAGTAAACTTGTTCGATAGCCCCATTAAAAAGGTACTAGCCTTGACCTCAATCTCTCATCGTCAATCACTATTTCTTCGTTACTCCCTACTTTTAATTGACAAACTCTTGAGCTGAACTTGAGCTAGTCATGCTCGGGTTTTTCACCGAGCCACACAAATGTCTTAGAAGGCGGTAGGTAGTATCAATCAAACGCAAAAGGAGCTAGCCCGTAAAGAAGCCCGCAGAAACCTCGAATCAGCTGCAGCGAAGCAATACGAACATAAGCAAAGCGGATATAAACCCAGGAAGGAGCGCATATAGAACTATGAGGGGATAACACAGAGATGAGAGTTATTCTTCTAACGGCCTCCGGAGACACCAGATTCGACGACAATTCTCATCGTAACTAGAGCCGTGCTGCTCGAGATTTGCAGTAGAATAAGCGTCAACAAAGCGCTGAGGCTTGACGACATACATTAATAAGGTTTAGTATTACGCTCGCCAGTTATTCGAAGTATTCACAACCAGAAGGGTATCTTCCACATCATGGTTTACGCAAAAACTGATTCTGCTGGCTAATACTGACAAACCTCTTAGAAGAACATCCTGCGTGGAGAGAAATGCATTTAATTGGGCCTAATACGGAGGTGCCTGTTGCTAATTGGTGTTGCCAGTCATTTCGCTGTCATGACACTATTGCCAAACCCAATGAATACATTGCCGTCATGGGTGTCTTATAGTTTTTCGTTCTAGTCCTACTGGTATGGAACATAGTGTGCAATGATGAAATGTATTCTTTCGGGTTTAGAAAAGCTCATGGTGAAAGGTGACGCCAACAATACGGCACTGTTTATAGTGGTAAACAACCAAGCGTCGTAAAGCGAATCATCATCATCTCATCTCCAAACCGGCCATTGAATTCTTGGAAGGGAAGACAGACGTGAATCTTAGCTTTAAACAACATCTACATATTGTTTTGATAGGGTATCTAGTGCGGGTATGATTCTAGCGAGAATTATACCGAACGGAGAAGAGTCACGATACAATTGTAGGCTGCTTACAGCCAGGGTAGTGAATTTCATCCACCCTACTCTATAAGGCTCCAATTTAGAGAAGCATCCTACATATCACAGATAGGATGGCCAATATATATATCTTGAGGTCCACTTGTCCCCTATCATTGAAGAAGAACGTCAGCAGGGAGAGAACTATACATATATGGTCACAGTGATCCGAGTGAAGTTGGTGGATACACAGACTACAGTGGTGATACTACGATTAATGATAATCCCATGAAGTTTTCTACAAACAGGGTGGCGGCCGGACAGCTTTATCTCATTTTTAAGGTTTTGTGTGAAACAAAACCTTATTAGAATCGAAACGGTGTCTGTCTGTCCGTCTGTCTGTCTGTCTGTCTGTCTGTCTGTCTGTCTGTCTGTCACACCCGATTTATTCGGAAACGCCTAGACCGATTGTCACGAAAATTGGTGAGAGTATGTAATCTGGTGATCCCTTTACATGCAGTAAGTGGCGCCATCTTGTGTTAAGTTTAAGGGGGGCTCCCCATACATGTGAATGGAGGGTGCAAATTTTTTTTTCACAGAATGTAGCCATGTGGGGTATCAAATGAAAGGTCTCAATTAGTACTTTTCGAAACTGGTGCAATATTTGATATTGGATGAAACATGAAGGAGTGAGCGCTCAAAATATGACCCCTAAAAAGTGTAACAGGTCTCGTTCTCAGAACCTATCCAACCGAAAAATCTGAAAAAAATCACAGTGGCGCATCTCTACGAAATCTAGGCCTCAAAATATATCCGGTTCCGAGATCTGCACAAATAAAGTTAATAATAGTATATTTCCACATTTTAGAAATTTACCCGGTACCCCTCTTATGTTCATCCCAGAAGTACAAAATTCGGCATGCGTGTAATGAAGAACATAATGCACAATTTGGTCAAGTTTGAAGAAAATCCAGTTATTATTAACAAAGTTATAGGAGATGAAACTTTACAATTTTTTGTGAATTTCGTGCACTCTACAACCTGCATGACGTCATCATCACATATCAATTCGTCAATATCACAACGAAATGAGTTCTTATGAATTGGGTCGCAGGGAATTATTTTGTTTTAGTTTTTTAGTCATTTGTATATGAATATCAATTACTCCAACCAGACATGTGTGCATATAGGTATATAGTATATGCGTGCTAATGAACTTTGCGGGTAGTGCTTAATTCAGATCGGAAATATGGGTACGATCAATTTATATACGTGCATATATGTGTACAGTATTCGGAAATAGGCAGTTTGTTTGTTTAGGGTGAGCGTAATATCTATGGCTGTAATATGTACGTATGTCCCGTAGTTTGGAAAAATATGAAGGGTTATGTTGGATTTGTAGCTAAATACGGATAGAAAAATATGCGTTGAAATTTCTTACATAAGATGAACACAAAACCTTTATATCCGAAGCGCGAGCTTCCGGTATTCCGACTTGTTTATACTATTGAGTCCCAGAGGAGTAGAAGAACATATTCTCCCACTGTCCGCGATTCATGGACAACAGATGAAATCACCATCAAACTGTCAAAACCGAAAGGGGCCAGGGAAGCACGGTTACGAGCTTTCCGTATAGAAGGTAGGAGAGTTAGCTAGTGTCAGTTTCTGTGTGATTTCACGAGACAAGTGGGGAAAGGATTTAAAGGTGATTTTAGTTGATAAAAATCCCACAGAGGCGAGTCCAGACTAGCGCCATTTAAGGATACTGGCAGAGTACTGGCTGCGTAGCAACTAGTATGAGACCAGGCGGATACAGCCCGGAAAGGTAGGCAGACAATAAGCACTGAATATAGGGCAAGCGAAGGAGAGAGTGCGGATAAAAGGACATGTAATGATTAAATTGCATTGGCGGTGGTTAAAAGATCATCGTTAACTGTTCCAAAAACCTAAAAGCAAGACGAAATTGACCGCGAAGATCTGCCCATAAATGTTGAAACTCAATCGAAGTGCTCCGTTGACACGTGCTTGCATTCCTCTGTGCTAATCAGGATCGGGAATGTGGGGGGAGGGAGGCCCTTCGAATACTTTGATTCCCCACGTGTCACTTTATAAAAATTCACGTGTCCTTTCCGATGCGTGGGTTCCCACCGGATTCTGAAAAATAAACAAAAAGGGAGTTGGCGTGAGCCTACCGAAATAACATCGCACGAGGTAATCTGGAATGAAAATAAAAAAAAATAACGGCTTTGCTGTGCGAAAGAAGTCGTAAAACTGTGGGCGCGGGTACCGCTATCGGAAAGGGGGATACATGGCGGATCGCACCCTGGATCGATGTTTCGAGATTCCCTCCCTGTCTTCGCATCCTCCAATAGAATGCCTTCCTCAGCTAGAAGAACAAAAGGATAGGAGGAGAGAGACAGGAGGATAGAATGACAGAGGGACAGAAGTACAGGACAGAAGGGCAGAAGGGCAGATGGACAGAAGGACAGAAGGACAAAAGGACAGAAGAGCAGGACAGAAGGACAAAAGGACAGAAGAGCAGGACAGAAGGGCAGATTAAGAGAAGGTCACAAGAACAGAAGGGCACAAGGATAGAAGGACAGAAGGATAGAAGGACAGAAGGACAGAGGAACAGAAGGACAGAAGGACAGAAAGACAAAAGAACAGAAAGACAGAAGGAGAAAAGGACAGAAGAGCAGGACAGAAGAACAGAATAAGAGAAGGTCACAAGGCCGGAAGGACACAAGGATAGAAGGACAGAATGACAGAGGAACAGAAGGACGTAAGGGCATAAAGACAGAAGGGCAGAATAAGAGGAGGTCACAAGGACAGAAGGATAGAAGAACAGAGGAACAGAGGGACAGAAGGACAGAAAGATAGAAGGACAGCTGGACAGAAGGATAGAAAGACAGAAAGACGGTAGGACAGAAGGACAAAAGGACAGAAAGACAAAAAACAGAAGGAAGGTCAGAAGAGCAAGAGAATAAAAGAACAAAAGGGCCGCGGACAGGGAAACGGGGGGACGAAAAGACAGAAATACAGGAGGACTGGGAGATGCTTAAAGGGAAGCGGCGATTAATGGCTATGCTCAGAAAGAAGAGAGCATTTCTCAATCACGAACCCCATAGCCTTAATTTAGTTAATTAACAATCGAGTACAGCACAACCCTTTGCTGCTCATCGAATCCTTTCAAAGCCCAGAAAATTGCTTACATTCCTTAGTACTACAAAAAAACGTTTGTCTCCCCCAAATAGGCATTTTCAAACATTCGACCAATATAGTGCAAACAGGATCAGTGTCTATACGACACAAGGGAAAGCAACACTTCCACCGCTTCCATTTAAGAAATTAAACGTTTAATTACTCAGAGCATAAAAAAGCTCCAACACAAAAGACTGTATAATTTAAGAATTATAAAGTGAGAAAAATGGCACCTTGCACATTGTCCCTTGTTTTCATTTTCCACCTGAATCATTCTTTACGCAGTTTTGTAAACGCATCGCTAACCCCAACTACCCTTCAGTCGTCATTCACTCGAAGACGATCTCCATCAACCCCATCCTTAAATTTTTCAATTTTCTTAGCTCATACGTTCCTTACAGAGACTCGACTACTGTAACCATGTAGCACTTCTTCAGGTTCTTTTTTTTTTGCCTTTGCTTGCTGATGTTGTATTCTTTGGTATTGTCTTCGTCGCCAATTTAACATATGCTGAGCCTATATGAAATGTGGGAGCTGTGGTGGTAGAATGCTCGCAGAACGAAGTGAGTGCCGAGGGACGAACAAAAGCCCAATGTCTGCAGACTGAATGGACATTGTGTACTCGCACATTATAGTGTGTGTAGGAGTAAGGCTGTAAGGACCTTTTGTTTAGGGTAAGGATGGCTTGACTGTTCACTGCACTATGCAGATTTTGAGAGATCTAGACAATGTGGGAGATAGTGGAAGAAACTACAGCTTGTTTATAAAAGGACCAGAAGGAACCTGAAAAATGGCTGGAATAGAAGGGATTTTTTCAAAACTATTTTCTGAGTAGAGAGCGCTGTGTGATGATCCCAGAAATTAGCCCCCATGGAAATGACTTCGGCAGTGTTGCACTGCCTCTTGTGAACCTGAAGATCCATTCTCTAATTAATTGAAAAACATCCTGGTCCATTGGATGCACGGCACTCACATTCACGGAAATAGGATTGGCAGCACCAAGCTGCTAACACCAGCAACAAGAACTGAAATATTCCATCAGCTCTGATGGCTTTCACCCACGTCGTCTGCGGAAAGTCCTTAGAGATCCAATGTCTGACACAGTCTAATGCAGTCAAGGAGAAGGAAATTTCCCTTGCTCTCAACCCTAACATCAACCTTTCTAAACTGGCTCGAACTTATCGTCAAACTAGCTCAGACTAATCGCGAAACTGGCTCATTCTCATTAAAAAATTAGCTTACTTTCATTCAGGGACTATGTCTGCCCACATCAGCTCAACACATACCAATTTTCCGTCTGGACGCGAAAAGTGTTTCAACGCGACTTCAAATTCAGGTTAAAACTGCACAATGGAACTCGTCCAAGAATAAGTGCGAAGAAAACAGGCTGCAAAAAAAAACGTGGAACACCAACATACCTTCCAGTACTCAAACAACAACATAAACTCCAGATGCAAACCCTTACCAAGCAAACTGTAAGCCAAGTAGCAGCAAAAAAGGAGGAAGCAGACGTACGGGCGAAAATCCGAACAACACTCATATACTCGACACCTGATTTCGCTACCCCAAAACCTCTTCTCGAACCGATGGTGTGTAATTATGCTGGGGTGTTGGAGAAAAAAAAAGTCCTTCTAGCATTCTCAACTACCCACCTCACAGCACTCATCCGAGTCGGGCACATTGCACCCGCACACCTTTCATTTGCGGACTCCCCAATGTTTATTGCTAGTGATGCGATGTTGCTGCTGTTGTTGTCCTTGCAGTTCGCACCTATATAATCGTCAGGCGAAGTGCAACTTCCTCCTACCCTAATTTCGTCCTCGCTGCGAGCAGACTGAGCCCGCGATTAAGAATGTTCTACTTACAGCTCCCACGAGAATGCGTGTGTACATATGTCCCGGTCATAGCGTCTGAGCCACCCTCAGGATCAAGTTGAAGCTCCACTAGTTCAAGCCTGCCTCCCTGCCTACCACCGCTGGGTTCCGTTGATTGCAACATTAACACCTTCTGGGAATGGTTTCGCATAAAATAAACATGTGGCGAAAGTGCTATGTTCGATTTCTGTGCTAATAGCCGCCACCTATACTCCAGGTATTGCCAATCTTTAATCCAGCTCCTTCGCGGGGTTTTCCAATGGAACGCACACAGCTGTTTTTAAAGCCCCGATATTGCCCCCTGTAAGCCACAAGGAGTCAGAGGAATGCCGTCTCTCCCCCTGCAAAACTATTCTGTCCTCCCCGTGTGCATTTAGAAGTGCATTCTCGCTTCCCTTTCTTCCTTTCCCTCACTTAGGTGTCCTCCGCAATCATGGGCCGACTTGCAGCTCTTCGGAACGAAGGAATTGAAGTTCACTGCATCTATAATATGCAACTTTTGAAATGTGTGCAACATATCCTTATGTGTATGAATGTGTATTGAAGAGCATATGCACGTGAGTATCCTTATTGAGGCTCTCCATGCAACGTCTTTCGCGCGGTTTTGTATTTTCTTTTTGTTTTGTTTTTTTTTCGTGCATTGAATTCATGGAGTGAGTTTCGCGCGAAATATGTGTCAGGGATGAAAAAAGAAGTAATGAATTGAAATGGTTTACAGTGGCGGGGATTGTTATTGAGACACTTGATCCTTCAATTAAGATTGGAGGAGGAGATGTCCTTGTGCTTGGGGGAATCAAGTGGGCCTAGAAGGGTTTATGGAAATCTTACGGGGTTTTCGTAAGTAAACTTCAAAATCAAGTTTTCTCCATGGACAAGGACGATTGGAATAGGAGAAGGACTTACATATTGGAGGAAGTATCCAGGACAACCTTCCTTCCTTCACATGCTAGAGTGTAGAAAGATCCACAGATTGGTCGGACAGAACTCTATTGAGGCAGGGTATCTTAGGGGTTGCCCACAGGGAGGGGTTCTCTCTCCTCTGCTACACCCTACCCACCTTAGCAGGGGCGGGAATCCAGCTGGTACAAACAGTCAAATATTTAGGAGTATATCAGGACTCTAAGTTAACGTGGAAGCACTAGACCCAGAAACAAAACCAAAAATCCTCCAGATTGTTTGGTGCTGTAGGACTGCCATAGGTAAGGCCGGGCAACTTTCACCAAAGCGGATTCATTGGATGTATACGTCTATAATAAAACCCGTTTTGATATGTACGTACATCGTCTAGTGTCCGAGACTGCACTTTACTAATAGTAGGAAGCTGCTGACGCGGATTCAGAGGCTCGGTTGCCTAAGTATCACTGGAGCATTGAGTAGAACGCCGACCGTGGCACTCGCTGCCCTAAATTTACCCCCAATCCATTAGAAGGAACGGAAAAGAGCTAACGACGCATATAGGCTTGATACTATTGACACGTGGAAAGGCGGCCAATCATAGGGTCATGCGTCCATCTAGAAATTTCTTGGCAAATATCAGGTGGCTCTGATCCTCGCCGACCAGATGGTTTTCAGATTCGTCTTTAAAAGGACATACTCAGTCGTAGTCACGAAAAGAGAAGAATGGTCGACAAATGGCCACAAATCTTTTGGGATTCCAGACTTAATAATCTTCACCAACGAGTTAGTCATCGAAAACGGATCGGGCGCAGGGGTATTTTGGGGAAATTCGATTATGGAACTGGCTCGACCTCTGCGAAAAATGACGACCATATTCCAGGCGAAATATATACCATTTTATTGGTAGCAGAAGAACGTTTGCGGCAAAAATAGAGGGGTCGCATCATTCGAATCTGTTCTGACAGTCAGGCAGCATTATCAGCACTAAACAGCAACGACATACCTATCAAGCCAGTTGGTGTGGAGTTGTTGTCAGGTGCTGCTAAAACTTGGCCAACTGAACGAAACATTCCTGATGTGGATGCAAGGGCACTCAAACATCGCTGGTAATGAGGAAGCTGACAGACTGGCTCGTCAAGGTTCTGAATCCACAATGATGCGGCCAGAACCAGCTTTTGGCATCCGACCATCTACTGCCGGCTCTCGTCTGAAAGGGGACATCGCAAGGATTTACGCAACCGAATCGAGAAATTGGAACTTCCACCGGCAGGTGAAAATCTTTGTGAAGAAACCCGGGAGGGCTAGAGAGGCATTTTTGTTGTCCTTTAAAAAATTAAAAAAACATGAAAATCCTAGTAGAGACACTGCCCCTTAAACTAACATATGAAAAAAAAACGAGAGTGGTGGTCCCTGCAGCCAATGCGAAAAGGAAGAAGAAACAGCCCTACACTTCGTATGCAGCTGCCCGGCCTCCTCAGACCTCAGACGAATATATCTTGGTAAGGTTTTTTTCGACGTCTCTGGAGAATGTTCTCAGATTCGCGAAAGTCTGCGAAAGCCGTCGGTAAGAGGCCGATGACAAGGCGATCTCCGGAGTACAATGGGCCTACCAAAGGTCTGTGTGCTTGGAACTGCAGCTCTTCCCAATAAGCCAAACTAAATTAAGGATACCCGGCAAATCCTCATTCAAAGGTCAATGTGAGCCCGGAAAGCATAAATAGCTGCTCTAATGGAAAAAGCAGGAGAATTGGTTTACAGTTGCTTCCGGGATTGTACAAATACAGAACGCTTGCTGAGAGAACCAAGAATCAGAATTACGGGGGTCTAAAGGGCAGCTCACCCTGCGAAGCAATACCTTATTGGTGGACCCAATGAATTCAGGGCTGAAGAGATTGGAGGCCATTTTAAATGGATGCGAATCTCACAGGAGGCTGGTCTAGTTTTAATGTTCTCCCAATCAAGCTAGAGCAAACGTCTTTTTCCCAAATTCGTATACCTCATTGTAAGAGCAGAAGATAACAGACAACAATATCCCATGAAATCCCTTGACTTCACCTTGTTCTCTGAGGTACTTCTTGGGCTAGGGCAACTAGCTGAGCTCAGTCACCCGTGATAAACAAGCGATAGGAACCACTCTCGTTTTCGGATTTTACGGGACGTTTTATTTTGGGAGAACACCGCAAACATGGTACCAGAACTGTTTGCTTACGACACCCGGGCGCACAGGTATAATTGACGCTCCCTACCTCACATAATATGGGCTGATAGCCGGCTGGGTGGCAGGATTAGCTGAGAGACGACTCCGTGCTCTATTAGATGCTGCAAGGAAACAGCAAAATAGGGATTATGTCCGGGGTAGCGCAGGAATCCACCTTAAAGCCGGACCTCTGGAACCCTTCTACAAAAGTCTGCTAACACTCGACATGTCAGAAGTACAAGGTCGACAAGATTCGATCCCATAAGAGTATTTGTTCTGCAATGACATGGTAGAAGACACTGATCACACCTCTCTTTCTTGTCGAAGATGGGAAAGGCTTCATCAGCAACTCTATACTGAGACAGGAGAAATTTCTCCGGACAGCATTGTCAGAGATATGCTGGGGAGTGCTGACAGCTGGAACAGTGTTGCAGGGAGTTCTTTGAACTGGAGAATTTTCTTCCTCTTTTGACCATACGGTTCCAGGTTAGAACTCGAATGACGGTAGTTGGTAGGAAGGAGTCCGACACCCTCACCCAGTGTATAAACACACTATCATACCGACAAAAACGAGATTTATGTTAACGATATAAATTAGCAGAAGCAGAAGAGGAGGAAGTTGAACCACGAATTGGATAATTGTAGCTTGAAAGGGGTACCGTGCCAAAATTGGGTAAACCATTTTGGACAATCTATTGACTTTCAGGGTATTATATTATACAATTTCATGGCATACCCATCAAAATCTCAGAAAGTTGCCAAAAAGAAAAGGCCTCTTCATCGAAGAAAACTAGGCAGACAAAGGCGGACGAATCCCTGCAATAGTTAGTACTTTTTGATCGAGGATTCAGCACCGACAAGGCAGGCAGAACTGAATCGAACCTAAGCAAGTGAGTAGCAGAAGCAAGCAGAATCAAAATTAATAGGCTTGGATGATAGTGTGAGCTGTATCAAAACAAGACACGCTGGAACTAAACAGATTCAACGAGAAGTCAGCTATAGCTTTTGCGGTAAAGTGGAAGAAGGTGTTATGGAAGTAAGCATAGTTAAAACCGCGACACAGAGAGTTGAGGCCAATTCAATCCTGGCGATGTAGAGCAGAGTGAGCGTAAGACTGTTATAATTGGCTAGCCAATGGAAGCAAGATTAAAACTCATCACTCCAGGGACGGCAAGAATAGGTTGGGTCATGTGCGGAACTCAAAGAACAAATATCTCAAAAGGGATGCTTCATGTGCCTCGTTTTCGGTCATTTTTCAGTAGCATTCATCGGTCAATGTGATAAGTAGGAAAAGGGTAGAAAGAGGTCATCTCATCAAGAACTGTATTGGTGCATATTCTGCCAGGGAGAACAGCGGAGGTCTACACGTCGCGGTCGACGACAGGTGCGTGAAGCTTACACCTAAATGGGGTTCACAAAAATCAATCATAAGCACGAAGCAGCTCATAATTTGCTCTCAGAAACTACTGAAACGAACCGCACCAAAATTACGGTAGTTCTATCGCAACATGGGGGATATAAATATCTTGGGGTTTAACGTGAATACCTGCAAGCATGTGTATCATAATCTCACGGTATTTTCGGGAAACACAATTCCAATTGTATTTTCAAGTCGAATGTTGTTAGCACTTCGATCCTGCTTTGATCCTAAAGGATCTGGCCTCTGAGGTGTACTCAACTCCACGCGCTGGATCTACAAGAACCTCTGACTGTGATCGGTCTCGGCATTTGATTTCATCAAATGCCTGATCTGGATGCAATGCAAAGTATCTAGCCACCGTTGTTTCGGCCGGACTTTTGCTCGCTTACCATCGACTTCGATGTTCAGTCTAATCTTGGCGAGTGAATTCCCAATCAGTACAACCCCATATCGATCGCGGATGTTTTCATTTCGGTTGTAATCAAAATGTGTAACACGACTAGTCCAACGCAACATCTTCGTCTTCATTACCGCAAGACGCCGTTCATTGTCTTTTATAGTCAACCAACACTAAGAACCATAGAGAGCGACAGGATGGACGGCAATAATTGGAGCGGTAGTTTAAAATATCTAAAATTATACTCATTCACCTTGACCTTTGAGCAAATTGGTTGCCTCCTCTCAACCATTGTTCAGATGGTCGCTTTACCTGCGCAAAAAAAATTGGAAACAAAACGGCTGAATGATACATACCTGTAACAAAAGAAAGAGAAAGCGTTAGAATTGATTGAATGAAGAAAAATTGTAATTTTTTAAATTTTATTTGCAACTATCCTGTGTGGAGCTCAAATCTGGTGGGGACGCAGATGGGGCAGTATGGTACCATGAGAACCCGGATAGTCGTCCGATGGCATATGTCTAAGGATAATTCTTGGTTGATGTATTCTCAGCGCGGTTATTTACAGTTGGCCCCCTTGCGAGTGTTTCCTGGTGGCTTTCTATGACTTCAAGCATGTAGCTGCGCTGTACAACTTGGGCGCCGTACCCTGTAGTTGGGATAGAGAGTTTAGGTTTGCTTCACAGCCTGGTATCAATGCTGAGTCAGTTTAAACCAACACCACTGTACCAGTCCCAGGGTGTCTTTGATTATGGTCTTCAATTCAATCAGCATCCGAACAGGATCATGGGGTTATGCCAACACGTCGAGTAATTACGTAAAACCACCTGAACTTAACTGCAAATCTCATATGCAAAGATGAAAGCACAAATAATCCCGAAACGTATCAAGAAACACTTCGCAACTTTGATGGACAGGGTTCGCTTCTGGATCCTTCGACACTGTCCATACCAACACAAATCGGATCATTTTGGAATAGGTTGACGTTGGTTGAGGTTTAGATCCCTGTCAACAGGAAGTGTATCTGAAGGAGAAACAAATTGCCATATCAAGGCTACATATGATACGAGAGCGTAAAACATCTTGTGCTCCGTCGAGATAGAGTCTCAGAGGAATTTGAAGTCTAAATCGATGTCCGACATGGCCACTTTCTCACGCTGATACTATTCCGTCTCTTTATCGACTTATTCTACCTTTGCTGAAATAGGTGGAGGACTTCAATGTCTTATGATATCTTTCCTCAGAAATCTGATTTACGATGACTACACCTATCTGCTCTTTCGCTCTGGCAAAACACCATCTCGAACAAAACTGTCAAGCTGGTACGATACAAATGGAAAGTGGCAGTGGATAGGTCCAACCTTAATAACCAGCCACAATTCTAATGCTTGATATGCCATGTAATGGAACCTATTGTCTAAAGTGGCCAAAGACGCGCAGCACTTTAGAGGTGGAATGTAGCCTTCTCAAAAATACCTGGAGGAACCTGGAAAACCTTTTGGCAAATCAACAGCGATTGGATGTAGGAATAACTGATTTAGGGAAAAATGGAAACCACATGTATGAAGGCCCCAATGGCAGCGAATTCTCGGATTGAAAATGAGCGCAGAGGTCAGCATCACAGTGGTCCTGCGGTGATATGGAAGGCCTTATTATGATTGAACTTGTCCCACATTTAATCACAGCCTATAGTCACTGGATTGAAGTTTCCTTGACAGCAATTTCGAAAAGATAAGATTAAGGTTTCAAGTCTAACCGTTTTTGCTAGGCCTAAACTGGATAAGGTAGTTCGAAGATATTTGGGTATAATTTACGATGGATTTCAATAACAGGAGCTCCTGGGGGAACACTATATAGTTAGGTTAAGCCATAAGTATGGTTAATCTACTATATGCCGGCTTTCTTCCAAGTACAACTCATAACAAGTGTCAAGAGTTCTCCCTAATTTAGAAAGTTGCTAATGATGGATCCTAGCAAAGCCATTTGTTTACTTCGTAGAGACAGCCAGAGTTTCTTATCTATTGTTAGTTTCAGGCAACCCTGGGATTCTTTGTAACGATGTTTTCCTCGTGCTTTCTATTAGTTCGTTTTTACCACCAGCCCCAAACAGACTAGTCATTGCAACCAAACTCCACTCAAAAATATTCGCCCGTATGGCGCTCACATGATCATCTTCAAACTATAAAGGCATCTAAGGTCATAGGTGCAGAGCATTACCACCGACATCATCAACCTTAACACGGAACCAAACCTAATTCATACACACGGCACGAACACACGTACCATCCATAAAGCCAATAATCCCCGAAAAAAGATGCTCACCATTTGAATATTCTCTAAATCGACCACCACAAAAAAAAGAGCCTGCAGAAAACTCGCTGATAAAACTTGAGGCACACAAGGTTAAGGATGCTCACGACTCATCCGGTGCAATGGTCAAGAAGAATCGCAAATGATGTCGACGAACAGCCAGAAAATGGACTTAAATTTCTGTAGAAATCCAAATCGTGGTAGTACTATTAGAAAATCTGCACATCGACAAAAAAACAACATTCAGCCCAAAAAGGATGTCGAACTGCATATGGACCGAAATTTCAGTGATCATAATAACAAATACAACCACTACAGTTCGGCCACTACTACCCGTATGAAGACAATGTCAAAAACGATGAAAATGCTTCAACGATTTTGACAAACATTTCCTAGATAGATTGGACAGATCAAAGACAGACCGCCATGCTCAGGCATACACTCTTTATATTTTGTTCATCCGCGGATTGTGCCAATCTGCTGGGCTCGTCCGACGAGCGGCACTGGTTGTCTCAGCACGAGTTCCACAGAAATATACACAGTAGATGGCTGCTTTATTATTGACTGTGTTGGGGTATTCTTGTTGATTCTTTCATTTCCATTATGATCACCGTCGGAATCGTCGGGGCTTAGAACGCGGATGCTACATGTTCGTGAGGGTCGGTGTGCCTAGAGTACCTCACTGGCCATGATCATGCTCAAGGTATTGACGGTTGCCATCAATTAGCAGACGAGTTTGCTTAGAACTAAGAACCAATTTGAATAAGTTTGGAAAAATGGCCAGAAAAAAGTTGGAATAACTATGGTTGAATTTGCCCCCCAAAAAAGTGGCTCCCCATGAAGCCCTACCGATCTTGGCTGTTTCTGTATGCCCACTCGCAGTCCGTTAGGTATTTCGAAATTCGGAGCCCATATCTTTGGAAAGCCAAAGATCATACCCAACGCATATCTCACTCATCTTCCGAGCCCGCCACAAGATCCGCGGATCAAACTTGGAGCTCCAGCATAATCGTAGATTGGCTTTGATCCCATGCGGCACGATCAATTAAACGATCAATCCGTGGTTCTCAAACGTTCGATGAGTTAATCGCCGCTTAAAATCAATTTCATGTTTCGTCACTGGAGCTTATGATGATCTGCTCGTTTCAAGATCGGCCGATCTGCAGATACTCCAAGCGAGGCGGCGCAGACTGGCCAAAATGAGGCATGTTGTCAGCCCCAGCGTCGTAGACGGGCCCGAAATCGTGGATGGCGCTACATACGCGCCTCCAATGGTCGTGCTGACATGTTCGCTTCGGTTAAACTGCTGTCGCTGTTAATGCTGTTACTGTTGCTGCGGCTGCTGTGGCTGCTGTTGATCTTCAAGAAATCTCAAGAGCGCCGGCGCAGCCAGCGGACAGGTAACAACAACTTATGCCTCTTTTTGTTGTACCGCCACTAAGCGCCGATGACTTTAATGTGGCCCCTGACCGAACCAGCAAACAATAGATTTAAAGAGTGATTTGCGTTACTAACTAGTGGCACAAACATTACGCTACCGCACTTACTTACTTAGCGATCGTTACAATGCCTCAGAAATATCTTGGAAACTATCTTGAGCAGGAATGCTACCTTTCGACACGGCGACGTTAATCTTTCCGCACGCTCACCTGCGAAATCTAGAAGTCGTAAATTTTGACAAATTTGTTGAATGATGGCATTTCGGACGCAATTTTGTGTATTGTTGTCCGTTGCTGCAGACGTGATGGTTTTATTGTTGTTTGGCACGATCACTGTTCCCGTCCAAATAAGTCGCTCCATTGTTCCGAAGGCAGCTTTTAATTGTAGCCAATTAGTCAGTTTATGGATGCAATGACTTCTTGTCGAGCTACCCAAAAAACAATCGACCAATTGTTCCATCTAATTTTGGCACCTCGTCTCTCCACAGACTGATCGATTCAATGGCCGATTCCAGCGAACTATCGGAAGGCACTGGTCGATTCTATGCGTTCCTTATAATCCAACGAAAACGGTCAAGATTTTATTACTAAATTGTTGTAAACAGATTTTCATATGGTTGCATGTCCAGCATTTTTAGATATAATGTAAGATTGTCTACGAAAGAGACGAGATCGTGTCCGGGGTTTTAAAGAGGCTGGTGTTGATGGCAGGAAGTCCACAGTTTAGTCTTTCTCAATGGCTTTGGGAACAAACCCATTTTTTGTCGTGTTGTTTTTGGATCGTTAAAACAACACTTGATGTCGTAATCGATGGTATACTGTTTCTGTAGGTTTTATCGCTTCTTTTTCATTTATTACGATCTATTATTTCACCTGAATTTTATAGAGTTACTGGCGCGGTGTAAATGTGGTTATAAGTGAAGAGATCAGGAGGGAATACAAATCGGTAAGCCACACTTACGTCAAGCGGCCGCGAATAAGGTTGCACCGAAAAGAACCTAGTGGAATGTCTGAATAGTCTCATTTGTAGTTTGGACTGAGCCAGGAAAGATGTAGAATTCTGGTATGGTAAACAGCAAGCCATCCTCAGTTGGGTCAACGAGTGCCGGACTAAAATTGGAGTATCAAAAAAAAAAGTCTGCCCAAATAAAAAATACAAAAGGGTCGACCCCAGAATAAACTTAAATAAACTAAAATTCGCCATTATAAACACTTTCCAAAGATAGCGCCCAATGTGGGTTATCTTCCACACAATTTTCGCTGAAGTTTTGCTACGAACCACGAACAACAGCATCCAAATGCCTCGTTTCTAACCGAAGAATTTTAGATACTCGGTTACCTTTCAAATCCTTCTACCGTGCGAGAGGACCGAGGAGCATTAAACCACTACCAAAAAAATATTCGTTCTTTAAGTCTAAAATGCCTTATCCCGGTTCTTATTCCGCATCAAAGGAACTAGGAACCCCACAAGTAAGGCAACGAAAGCTTGATTACGGTTTTTGAACGGCCTCCAAAACTTATAGCAGATGGCGCCCAATGTGGGGCACAAATGGGAATCATTCTTTAGCTTTTGTCGCGTTCAATAGCGGGACCGACTCGTCAAGATTGGATTCATTACTTATCCTCATCATAGGCATGGCCCCGACGAAATCAAGAGCCGCCATCTAGCGAATTGAACCATCGCTATTTCAGACGCCAGCTGAGTTATTTCGGAACGCTTAGGAGCATCTTTGTTAGCTACTTTACAAATACGACAAAAAATCCCACAGAAGCTTTTTCGTGAAAAATTTGAGATCGGTTATGCATTGCTTCTCTTCCTTATCCTTTGGTATCGTCGGCAGCACCCAATATAGGGTCAAAATTGGTAGAACTGGACATACCAAGTTGACCAAATGTTAAATGAAAAACGACCTTCAATGAAAACTAAAACTGAGCCTATTTCGGACTCAAATTAATGAAAGTTGAACATTACCCACGCCTCGGGTAAGGCCAAACTTGCCAGGAGCGACCTAAAGATGCATTCCTATAAAATACTCTGAGGGTACGCAGTTAACCTACAAATCAGAACGCGTATCATTAACCATGATATCCGGCTATAGAGCCATGATGTCCAAAAGAGGTTCATAAAAATAAGCGCCTTTATCATAAGTTCCTTGGCAACAAAGCCAAGCATGAAGTGAAGCAGACAATGGTTATTACTTGGTCGCTATAAAGAGCTCTGCGATATCTGTATTGGGCAATTAATACGAAGACGCTGGCCGATTTCAATCGAACTCTTCTAAGGCTCAAGACTAGCAGCGAATTGCAGACGAATTCTGACATTGAACGTTAATAGAGTGAATGATCAGAACTAAGAAACCTTCATCATAATAAAGCTGTGTCCGTGACAAATGTGAAAGCGTGAATTGTACTGAAATAGCGCTAGCTCTGGAATTCTAGGTGTACCACAAGCAAATCCATAGTCTACAAGTAGAAGGTATGAATCCCACCAGAGTTTTTATTGAAGTTACCGTAGATACATATAAAGTATCTGCCCGGTTAAGATAGTCCGCATAAGAATATATTCAAGCCAAGAATGGACGCCCAAACAGTACTCAACCGGGTAAAGCGAACTGAGGATTGACAAAGGTATAATAGCGCATTAGCGATGTATAAAAAAAGGACCCGAGGAACAAAGTGGGATAAGTCCAGGAAATTATGTAAGGACATTGAACAGACCATACATTGTTCACGCTGTACAAGACGGATCAATGTCCTCTACCTATTGAAAATGTTCACCAGGAATGATGAGGACAGGATGTACCTAATTTTCGACACTCATCGCCCTGAGTCGTATCCCATAGTTGAAGAGAGTACCATGTTCACGTTTTGATAGATTTTATAAATCTGCCAGCAGGGGAGCAAGAATGTGAAACCTAATTCGGGGTAGGGATATCTATCCGAACATCAGAGGTAGCGGTGTCCTCTGGAGCATTTTCTACTCCTATTAAGCCTTGTTTAGACAAAATTAGTATGACAACAAAAAAGCGTAAAACCGACACGAAATCGGATCTACAATCGATGGGTCCTTATAAGCAATCACAGGAAAAGGGATTCCTGGGGGTAATGATCGACGAATTTAACTTCAAGGGGTGCCAAAGGCAGCAAAGGCTCATTCAGCTTAAGTACGAATGATGCCTAATACTGAAATCCATCCATGGACAACGTGGTGAACCAGAGAAGAGTGGTTTCCACATACCCACCAATCGCTCTGAAGGCATGTACGACAGTATCGGGTGAGGTAATGTGTACCATCGCGGGATCTTCTATTGAAGTAGGCACACTGTCTATACCAGAGAAATAGGGGAACTTCGCCTGATGTGACTATTGATTCTGAAAACCTAGTAGAGAAAAGCTATACAGAAGATGGTAGCAATGGTGGGATAATTGTGACCGCTAGACCCATACACAGATCCCGTATATTAAGATACTACTGTCATCATAGAATGGTATAATGGCGAATACCTGAATACGTACATTCGAGGAGAAATTATATCCAAGTTCAGTAAATTACATAGCAATTGAGTGGCCATGACGAGAAAGCTTTTAGGCTTTCAAAGGGCAAGATGAAGAAATGAAAATTTCTCATGTAGGGCAATGCTATGAACTGGGCTTTGATCAGATAGCAGATGGAAGCAATTCATCCTGAAACCCAGATCAAACAAACAAATCCGATATATGAAAGCGGCTCAAATCAGAGGATATTCAAAAATCTTCTGCAGCTTACATAATAACCTCAATCTTCTCAGGGCCGGGAAGACCTCTCAGAAAAATTGGCTGAAAAATGGTTGCACTTTCTACCGCCAATAGTTAAGAATCCGGATAGCTGAGTGGTTAGAGCGCAAGGCTGTCGTACGGAAGGTTACGGTTCAAATCTCACTGGTGGCAGTGGAATTTGTATCGTGATCTGACGTCAAATACCAGTCGATTCAGCTGTGAATGAGTACCTGAGTCAAATCAGGGTAATAATCTGGGACGAGCGCAATGTTGACCACATTGCCTCCTACAATGTTACTGTAGGGTACCGTTACGGTCTTGAATCAAGTACTCTAACACACTTCAAGGCCCCTGATCCAACATGAATTGTTGCGTCAACGATTATTATTATTAATAGTTAAGAAGGGGAAGCGTGAAAGAGTAGTGTAGATGCCAGAGCGGAGAAGCGAATTGGTACCCACGGTAAAACATAAAATTTGGAAAATGCATGCTGAACCAACACCAAAAGTTCTGGTGATCATTAGGAGTTCTTTCTTAACGAAGACGAATGAAAGCGGTTTCCTGTGCCTAAAATTAAGTAAAACTGTGTCAATTGATCCTATGTGGTAGGGGTTCGTATAAGACACAATGACGAACTAGGCAAAAGAGAACAGGAGTTGAGCAGCCAGTTGAAACCATGTTCGCATAAAGGGCTAATATCATCCCTTTGCAAAAAGTGTGCTGAGCATCGACCAGTTATCTGGAGAAGAGTGACTAAACCATGTTTATGACTGCCATCTGCTATTGGTCAATGGTGAACTGCGCTATGAAATCGCTTCAATCATTAGCGAAAGTGTGATGGAGGGGCATTCGACAACTGGCGCTCTTTTTGATCGACATATCAATGAACGATTCAAATCCAAAATTGTACACAATGTCGTCAGTTCTGTCGCCTTCTATGGTTCTGAGTATTGGCCGACTATCAAAGACGATGAACGGCGCCTCGCGATTATGGATACAAAGATGTTGCGTTAGACCAATGGTCTAATACACCTTGATCACAACCGAAATAAAGATATCCGCAATCGATATGGGGTTGCATCGATGGTGGAGAGAGATGGTCACGTAATTTGTGATTCGCATGCCAAGATTGGTCTCACACACTGGAGTATGTGAGTGTCAAAAACTGAAGAAAAAAAAGAATACCTGATAACCCGATATAGATTTCGCAGTCTAATAAAGAAGAACAAGTAAACAAGTCCTCTATGATTACGAAGCAAACTTCGGATCGAAAGCTTCATAAACGTAGTTAGTTGTGTCGAGATTAGAATCTTGAGAAGAATTCTCGATCCCCTATAGGAGAATGTACGACTCCGTGGGCTACATGACGATGAAATTTATGGGCGATACTACGACCATTCGATTGTGAATATAATACGGCTCAATTGGCTGCACTGGGTGGATCACCGTATGAATGAGGGTGACCAAGGCCGGAAAGAAGAAAGAAGAAGCAAACTTTGATAGTAAAAGTAGTAAAAAAAGACATAGTAAAGTCGGTTGGGACCATTACATAGGTTATAGGGATATTGGATTGGTGCACCAAGACATAAAATTGGTATGTTTGGGTTGTCTACTAAGCTAGGCCTGGTTTGTTGTGTCGCCGGGAGTGATTATGAAAAGTTTCAAAGCCAATCCTGGCCCGAAATTTCAAAAAGTATAGGCACAACATGGCAGGCCAAATGAGGTACTACAGCTGATAGCAGAGCCTGTAGAATGATTGCTGTCGGTGGTTCGTCAGTGGATAAATGACATACACTAGGCATTGTGGAGCAGTGAGGTGTATGTCCACTATTACAGGAGCAACCTGGGGACCAAAGAAGGAATTCCCCTGTCATTGTTGTACGTATTTGGAAAACATCAATGAGCTTCGAACATTTTGGCATTATAAAGGAATCTGTACTCCTCTAAGGATAGTTAACAATTCTTCTGCTAACTAAAGCAAATAAGCAAAATTTAACTCATCCTGCACTGCAGATCCAAAGTAGAATCTCGCCTGCCATGACAAAATCCATCGAGAGCGCTGATATGCTGGTGAAAAATCGGTAGATTCAGAAACTAAAGGAGGCGTCAAAAAGATCTATTTTTTGAGCTGCTTCATGACCTAGTGGAAATCATTTTGATAGAAATATTATATGCTGATTGTACTGAATCTTACTGATGACCTACTAATTCTATCTTAACAATCAAATAGAGTTAAATTTACAATTTGCTAAATATATATCTTTTTAACAAAAAACTAGAAAGGACTCCGCTTCGAACTCCATTAACTTCGGAAACGGTGCGAAATCATCCTAACTAAATTTAAATTACTCCACATCTCCACATCTTACAGTATCCTTCCTAACTTCCTATTTTTGCCCTCCTCCTTTCCGACCAATCATCTGTTTTCGCAACATAAGGCTGAAAAATATTTGCACCTTCACCTATTATCTCTCTTCCGAGCAAAAGGACGAACATGAAACGTGTGAAGATGAGAAAATTTCAAAAGGCTTGAGAGGTAACCAAACACAACCATGTGGAGATAGAGGGTAAAAGTAGGATGGGGCTCCTTGGCATGTTCTGAACTTAGTTTATATGTATGAATCCTTTATTCAGCGGTATTCAGTCCTAGTAAGTAAGCAGTATATCAATGTGGTATGAGCTTTGCTAAGAAGGTGCTGTTTTCTCCTTGCAGATGCCCGGTTTCAACTGATACCCTTTCGGATGTGTTTTCGGATATATGGGATATCCTGTGAGTTATGGTTGGAGGTGCGAATAGGAAAAAAATCTTGAAAAGTACATACACTGGTGGTCGGAAGTTTTGTTTGCTTAAATTTTTCGATAATCGCGTGACAGTTTCAGCTGTCATTTTAATAAGGTTGAAGACGTTATTTGGATACTGCCTGCAAGGGTTTGAAGACGGGTCCTTACATTAAACCAAGCCAAGATTTCAAAGATACTCCAGGGGGAGTACCAAACACCTTTTACAGAAATACGTCCATCCTCCTAAACGGCTGTTGAAACATTTTGGTCACATCCTGACATGACTTCTTGATACTTTGCTTGTAGTCAGTTTCCTGTATAATTCGAAAAATCTGCACGGGTAACCCAATAGGATCATCACCAAATTCATAACCATCACTGTTGTCCCAAATCCTTAAAACCATCTAAAAAGGACACATCACATATCGTACGCGTGAGACTAAAACTGGGAATGTTCATAAAACAGTCAACGCCATCATCATCTCTCTATTATCCTTAATAAGAAATTTCCATTTCAAAAGGGTACAATGAATTGAGCAATATACGCGAGAATGAGACAAGATATCCTTTTTCCACTCATACAGTATGCCTCCAACCATACCTGAACACTTAACTGTCTTGAAAACTTGTATCGGGAGCCTTGGTGTACCCTCCTGTTTTTCACTTCAAGGATAATAATTTTCTCATTTAAGCTCGTTACATTTTCACGCTCCTGTTCTACGTTGACTACAGGCAGCATGCAGGAAGGTAGATATAAAATTGTACGAATGCATATGAATCTAGCCCCGCCAGGATATCTAATGCGATGATTACAAAGCACACATATGTGCGGTAAAGCGATTGTTTGCAGTTAATAGTGTTATTAACTGTGCGAGATGAAAGGATCCGTTTGTTTGAGGCGCAAAGCAAAGGGTTTTAACGAGTAAAAAGTGTCCTTTTCTAAGCGACATGATGTCAAACCGTCACCAGATAAACAGAACAGTTTTTTTCTCCATATTCGTTCAAAGCTGCATACGAAAGGAATAAAAAAGCTTGTGATAGGTGCTAAGTGGAATCCAACACTACATGCTTGTGGAGAAGAAGAGGTGGAAAAGCATTAGGATGCAATGTCCTTCTTTATATCCGCGGGTTAGACGATGCTGAGCCTTCAACCGTCTTATAGAAGGAGGAGGAAGAGAAAACGGTGAATAGGAGCCGCAAAAAATGACTGAAATATACGCCGGGAGTTCCAGAAAGGATAAGATGGTTCTCCTTCCTTCAGAGGACATCAAAGAAGTGCCGCCTTATCTCGAGGTGTCTGAAAGTTACCACTTATTTTCCTTTCAAGTGAGACGGTATTATTTGATGACACACTGATAGTGGGCACTGGAAAGGAAAAGTCCTTAAAGACTTCTCATATGCCACGAATCCACAGAAACTACTATTGTAGTGTTTTTTCCCCCGACATATTGTGTTTACGTTGATAAGTTGTTCAGAATGCTTTAAATTAAGGTTAAGAGCATTCGTCTCCTCTTGCTTCCGCCTTGTGGAAACGTTCATTTCTAAAGAGACGCCAAGGGAATTACCCAGAACTTGACGCGTACCCATCCATGAAGTGCGAGAGATGCGTTTACACATGATGTACGCAAAAAGTGTGTACTACGAAATGATGTTGGAGCACAACTTATAATGGGACAATGGGGAAGGTATGCAGAAATATGAGTGATATATGTGCGAATATTGCGTTACCAAAGCACTAGAATGAACGAGCAACAAAAGGAGCACATGTTGAGCTTTCAATTAGGTATAGTTTGAGGTGCGAAAATGGTTGCTTATTATCACCTTTGAAGAATGTGTGGAGAGGTATCTTCTTAGACAAATGGAGTTTAGGTGGATATTTATTGTCACCGCATTAGTTGGAGATACGAAATAATTGGCTTAGTAGAAAGTAGTGGAAAAGGTATTTGGAATACTGGCACGGTGTCCAGAAAGTGTAAGGAGAGCAGCCACAAATCGAACCTTTAATCCAGTCCAAAGGAATAGGGAAACCTTTCTCAGTTACGCAAGGGTTCACCCGAACTTTTGACATATTTTACAGAGGAGGAAGTCCCACCCCAATGTGCGGAGCGAGAATTAGATCCAAAAAAATAGGTCAGCTCATTTAAGACAAACGAAAAATAGCCAGCCCTCATTTTAGGACGAGCGACGTAAAAAACTATTGATCACCAGGTAGACCGCCTACACCCTCTCTAGGGCCAGATGTGTCAAACACGTGTAGTTCTATCCGAATAGAAGTCAACCTAGTATGATGGCTTGCGCTACTACTGAAGTTGGTGTTATGAAATCCAACAGGGCTGCAAGTTTTTCGATGCAGTAGAGGTTGAAAAAGGTCTTTCTTCCATGAGATCCAAGTCCTCAAGTTTTGAGGAAGCTTATGACTTTCGATTTATGAGTTGCTTCTTCGTACTCCTTCCCTTAGCCCTGATAGCCCTTCTGGAATTATCTGGAATTGAGAAAAATAATTTGAAATAAAAAATTATCCTGAAACCCTTATAAGTCTTCATGATCCGGTTATCGTCTGCAACGGCTATACGAATACATAAGAAGCTATAGCCAAGGGACAGCTATCGCTTTTCGTCCTTTCTGGAAGCACTGCCATGGATCAGCTTGTAAGACTTCAAAGGCCAATCATGACTATCTTATATGAACTCTTGAATCTTGCTGTGGACCATAGACACCGCAAAGTTCCTTACATTTTATCTTCGTCTTGGCAGGTGATAGTTGATCCTTTTGGTAAATACAGAGAGACAAATGTTGCTTTGTATCCTATAGCTTTTATAAGCAGATTAGTCGCCAGGAACTGCGACTAGCAATTGACTTCAGTATGGCACCAAACGGGGAAATTTTTTTTATTTTAGTAAAGGTAAAGTTGTTGATTCCTGGTCATTGGTTACTGAATAGGAGGTTCGCTCCGTTGATTCACTTGGATGGCTCTCGGTCTCAATTGCATTTGGCTTCAAAGTCTAAAAGTCTTCACGCCGCGGGTATCTACTGGTACCACTACCATTGACCAAGCGGCGAACCACATCGTTTCGTTCCTTTTATGCATCCTGTTTATGGACGATAAAAATCTAAGACTCGGTTCCTCAAAGAAGTGAGACCATATTGTGAAAGACAGTTACCACATTCCAAACGGGCAACCTCAACCTTCAACCCGGCCTTCCTTCCTTCGCTTGGAGATCCGTAATAGTGGCCGTGTCTAAACTTATCCCAGAGCAGGTTTTTAGACCACAATGGACTTTTTTTATATCTCTAGAAAAAGTGTCTCCGAGATTCAAAAAACCAGCTTACCTAAGGAGAGGCCGCGGAATGTAGGATGCCAACCATCAGGATAATCAACAGAGAAACTCCATCTGATGACCTCCTATGAGAAATTCTGAAAATGGCTTACCCGAATAATGCTGGAAGAAAGCCACGGCACTGAACTTACCATCATATAATCACAACGTCAGGACCATCAATTGACTCAAAACCCAAACACTTAGCTCCCGAGAAGGTAAACAAAAAAAAAGTGTTAGCCCCGGAAACGGAGAAAAAGCTCGATCCCGTGATCCAACTGAAATTAGCGCAACCATCAAACAATTCTTAAGCCGCATCCTTGCATTTGGTGACCGCGGACCTGGAGACCAACAAATACTCAATTCAAAGATTCTTTCCAGGCACTCTACGGGTAAACTGTTTTCTTAATAATAGACCTGGTGCATTCAACTAGATGCGGGAAGCTGAAGAAGGCACATCGAAAATTGCCATCGACCATTTGACTTAAACGAATTCCTATCTAATGATGATAATTTAAGGAGCATACCAACCACTTAACATGGTTAAAACAATATGGCGTGGTCTGACTTTTTAGCATGAAGTCAACTTCCTAGGATACTTGGTCTCAAATAAAGGGGAACACCAGTCAAAGTCTGGTTCGCTGAGGTGGCGGTGAAGAAGACGTGGCAAGACTTCTGTCAACCGAACCAACACCAAGTTCCAAGAGGAACTTGCACGAGGTGGGACCGGAAAACGTTGTACCCACTTTCACTTGCTTATGCTGCCGTTGAATTCAAGCAAACTTATTTTTTCAGCAAAAACTAAGTTTCCTAGGATACAAAGTTTACTCTGAAATGGCGTTGAGGAAGACGAGGCAGCAGCTCTGTCGGCCGAACCAGAACCAATTGTTCGAAGAGAAGCTCCACGAGGTAGCACCGGGAAATGCTCAATTTGATTTTACTGGTCGTGACGCAGTAGACGGATGCCATAAGGCTTCTATAGGCGATCAGACCCAAACCTGAACGGAGGCTTATCTGAAGTAACTTCGACAACGAAACCTTAATAGAGGTATACTGATGCCAAGGGAACTAGTATAGTGCCCTCTGAATTTACATGTCTCAGGAGAATATCTACATAATTCATGTACTTTCGACCCGATATTAGCGGTTGGCCCCCTTGTGGGAGTATCATGGGAGTGGTGATTACGCTCAAGCGGACAAAGACACCGTCGTCCCTCAAACGTGGAGTTTTGTTTCAACTCGGGTGCCGTACTCCTTAGCTCGGTAGAGATTTTGTAACTTTTTGCAACCACCAATATGAATGCTTAACCATGCACTCAGTATAGACTGGGCTCTGATTGTGGTCACAAAATCAGTCCGTGTCTAAGGAAGACCGTGGGGTTATGTCTAAATGACCTAAAACTACTAGGGTGTAACTAGCTAAAGTAAAAACTATCTCTTTATACCTGAAACCAACAAACATGAAGCAGATAAGAAGATTTTTGCTTGTTTGTGTATCCGAAACTCCGAGCACCTTTGGTCATCCTCTGTGATGCGTCTGACTTGCCGATTGGGGCAACAATGAATCAACTATAGCAGAGTAACTTAAGGGGTTTCTTCGCGAAGAAGCTTGGCCCAAGAGAACGTCCAACCAAAAATTACTGATAATATTATTACTAATTATATATCCGGCAAAAAAATACTTTTATCACATGGTTGAAGTAAGAAAGTTCACCTTTTTACGGATCACAAACCGCTAACTTTCACTCTCCATGAAAAGAAATAGTGATACATAGCATATACCCCGCTGCGACTACGTTGTCATGGCCGTATTATTGCGCATGGAGGAATGCGGTTCTATTGGTAATTATCCAAATCTTGTAGTATCCTAGCCTATTACTGAAGAACTCATTCTTTAACAGCGAGACTCAAAGCGTCTACTGAAGGGTTTCCAAATTCCCGGCATCAATTGCACGGTGTGGCGCACTGGATTCATCAATTTCAGAACCAGAACCAGTTTCAACAGCAAACACTACCTTTTGCAGCCAGTTGAGATCTTCACACCACCTTTATCCAGATCCGAGCATGTGCATATTATATACATGCCCGAAGACGAGAGCAACGTACCTACCCTACCACAGTGGATCGTTCCTCATATTAGCCGCAGGTAGAACCCCTCCAAAGGCCATTACAGTTGCCAGAGTATTCCTCGACGGATGGATCTCCAAATTTGGCATACCATTTCGAATCACCTCAGATCAGGTAAAATAAGTTTAGGTTATATCAAAAACTTTGTAGCTTGACCGGGGTTAACTACCTCAGAAATACAAAACCATTCAGCTAATGGTAGGGTTGGGCGCTAGGTTTGTTACGCCTAAATTGGCGATAAGGCTCGATCGTTAACTTGGCGTTCCTCGGTACCTTATTGGTCAGGAGAATGGTTTGGCAGCTAAGTAAGCACTACACCGACAACGATAAGGAAGCCATATTTCCCTACACTGAAAACGAAGGAAGGAACAACTCAATGCACTGTCGAACAAAAATCAAAGATGTTTGACTGATCCCTTTTAGAAGGAATGGTTATGGTCTCAAGGAAACAGTAATGCAAAAGATACATCAACTGTGATAGCATGCTACGGAGACATGTGACGCTACAGTGCTTTGCCGACGCTTTCAACGCAGCAGAAGACTACTGGAATCATTAGTGGAACTAGGAGTCTCAGCGTTCCAAAAATCTTGCATGTGAGCTAAGAGACTAAAAAGCAAGGGAGAGCACGAGAAGCTGGAGAAAAAATGCCAGGATTTTCGAAGTGGCCTGAAAAACGGCATACACAAAAGCAGGCAGCTACGCCTTCAGACAATAAGAACCTGCGAGGCGCTACCAGAAAGGCTACAGTGAACAAGATACATGGGCACAATCACAAGTATCGTTCTTGTGACTTTTGTTTAAAATAATTTCAACTCTTTTTCCACAATAGCATTAGAGCGGAACTCAACCAAGGGTTCAAATGGGCGTCTTCTCGCTCCTTAGAGTTACCAAGAAAGAACTATGAGAAATCTGCAGAAGTATTGGAAATAATAGACCTCTTGGAGTCCCGCAAAAAGATGGAGAGCTCAGCTAATCGACAGTTGTCTTTCGATGAGGGTTTCTTGGTACAAGACAGACGATGAACCGAAGGAGCGCATTGAGGCAGCAGATGTTCTTCAAAGTTCCGTATTGGGGCTCCCGGTTTAGAGTTTCATGGAGCGTTAGACTTTTTAGTGCCGGAAGAGACAATGTTGATTGATTTGCAGACGACTTGGCAATGGTTGCAATTGGGAGGTAAACCGTGGTACCATGTGGAGGGGAAAACAGCAAACTACTAATGGCAGGAGGAATGGAATTATCTTTATAGAAGTTGTTAATCACTAAGTGAGTTGAAATTAATCATTAGATATCTGATGGTAACAACCAATTTCAGAAAACATAAGGGAGTGCAACACCTGCTAGGTCGTCTCTAGAAGGGATTATACCTAATACGACGGACCAAAATCACAACCGATAACAGCTACGATGATGAAATCCGCGCACGGTTGCTGGCAGCCAACAGAGCCTATTTCAGCTTATAAAAACTATTCCACTCGGAACGAATTTTTGGCCTCCTACATGAGGATGGACGATTCCGTAGCCTACATAACAAGGAAATCGATGAGCGATCTCATGACCGCCTGGTTGTGGATAAAATCCGGCTCAACAGATTGCGGTGGGCAGGTCACCTCATCCGTATTTGTGAGGATGATCCAGCCTGGAAAGTCTATAAGGGCAAGATCTATGGTAGAAAAAAAGACGAGGCAGACCCTGCTTGAAATGGAATGATTGCGTAGGCCAGGACGCCAGATAGCTTTTAGGGATATCAAATTGGTGGACCTGGGCGCAAAACCGGACGTTTCTTATTAAGGCAGGCCTACATGATGATGATGGTGATGATTTTGTTTGAGGATTAAGGGAGTCCTGAGTCCACATCAAATTGGAAAGGAATTTTCTTCCACTTTTGTGGTCCACGGACCCCTCTCTTTGGACTAAGTACCGAAATTTTAGAAAGGATGACTAACGGTTTCATCAGGACTACTTCGACCCTCAAGTAAACTAATTTTACTTCGATTTAGTTTGGATCTGAATATAAGACACTTTTCATCATCATCATTAACGGCGCAACAACCGGCATCCGGTCTAGGCCTGCCTTAATAAGGAACTCCAGACATCCCGGTTTTGCGCCGAGGTCCACCAATTCGACATCCCTAAAAGCTGTCTGGCGTCCTGATCTACGCCATCGCTCCATCTTAGGCAGGGTCTGCCTCGTCTTCTTTTTCTATTATAGATATTGCCCTTATAGACTTTCCGGGTGGGATCATCCTCACCCATATGGATTAAGTGACCCGCCCACCGTAACCTATTGAGCCGGATTTTATCCACAACCGGACGGTCATGGTATCGCTCATAGATTTCGTCATTGTGTAGGCTACGGAATCGTCCATCCTCATGTAGGGGGCCAAAAATTCTTCGGAGGATTCTTCTCTCGAACGCGGCCAAAGTGCGCACTTTTTTCACTTGGATATAATTTGGACTCATGGCATACTGGCGATTGGATATTAAGGAGCGATTACCACGTGTAGCCACTTTTGATCACGCTGTTTCCAGAGCAAAGATGAGGCAGCGCCTGATAAGTTGCCTCTACCCTAGACGAAATAGCCTGTTTTCTTTTTTGAAAAGGGAGTACTTGGTTGAGATATCACACATGGTCTCTAGGGTCTTTTAAACCCAAACTACTCCATTTTTATTACTGAAAATATTGTCAAGGAAACGAAGAGCGAACATTTTGATATCATTGTCGATGATTGTAAATATTTAAAAATCTACTCCGTTTTTAGGGAAGGGTGGCTGTCAAAAGCTTTGGTCGGAAAACCTTTGAAAAGAATTTTCATCTTTGGTGAGGCGCCTCCCTACTTATTCTTTGAGAACCTAGGATGTTTGGGGGTCATTCAGGCTATTCTATTGCTTTATTTTGAACTCAGCATTGAGTTTGTATGACCCTAAAATAGTCATACCAAATTTGACTCTTGAATACTTTCCGACAGGTGTTCATCAGCGTTTGTTCCTACTTTCGAAATGCCTATTTGTGCCAAGTGAACAGTTTATATTCATACCGGTTGAAGCAAGGTTTGTCTAACACTTAACAACACCCTCCACGTTATGGAGTAGTAGCTGCAATGAGACCGGAAATCGGTTTTCGAGGAAATCACCATATCAAACTTCAAGTGAGGTACCAATTGGGTCCATCCGGGTCGACGCTGACAGAAAGTGGAACGTCAAAGCATCCAATCCAAAGATCAGGAAGCATTCAAATAGAGTCATCCATTTCTAACTTTCTATATCATTATTATCTGTGAAAATGGAGCCACTCAATTTTTCAGGCTGTTTTAAAAGCTGCTTCACATAATGTGGAGGATAACAGTAAATAATGGCACAATAGTTAAATTTTATCCTAGACCTTGAGGTATACCAGAGGCGTTAATACGAGGAGGAGGCATCGTGAATATATTACGTTCGGTCAAAGTTAGTCTCCTGATTCGACTCAGGTGCTTATTCATAGCTGAATCGATTGATGCCATCCAGTTCCTTAAGTAATCGAGGACAGCAAGAAGACCGAATCTGCAAGGGACTCATCCGGAATGGTACTTACCACGAAGCCATACCGGAGCTTATCTTGTGGCACGGGAACTGAGATGGCCCTTTGAGATCATATTCTTGAGGAGAATTCCTGAAGGATGTGCTTTCAGTCCTTAAAGGAATCTCATTGTAGTTGTTGTTGGTGCTCTGAGGTGGCGGGGACGAAGACGGGGCTGAACCAAAACCAAGTGGCCGAGGAGAACCTCCACGTGGTGGCACCGGGAACCGCTATATCGCATTGGCTTGCCGGCCGTGATGCAGTAGATGGATGCTCCAAGGCCTAATTAGGGCGATCAGACCAGAGTCTGCACGGGGACTCATCTGAAGTGGCTTCGGTCACGAAACCTTACCAGGGGTATACTGGTACCATGGGAACTGGGGTAGCCCCTGGACTCTCATACTTCGGGTGAACTCCCGTTGTATGTGAGTACAGCTCGGTTGTTTGCGGTTGGCTACCTAGTGGGTTATGGTGTTGTGGTTATACTCAAGCGATAAAGTCCTTCGGGCCTCGGCGTGGTGTTGCGTTTCAACACGGGTGTCGTACTCCTTAGTTCGATAGAGATTTAGGTAGGTCTTGCATCCACCAGTATGAATGCTAAGCCATGAACTTGGTAAAGACTGGTACCGTTGTTGCTTGTCTCATCGGGGCTTTGATTGTGGTCACAGTATCAATCCGTGTCCTAACAAGACCGTGAGATTAAGTCTTTCAGACAGGTGCTCACATAAAACCTTCAAAGACTTAACTGAAGTTGTTATTGTGGGCGTATGGCGGGTAGAACTCCTTGTGGACTCAAGCATGGAATTGCGGGCACTTTACTCCTTAGCTGCAGCAAAGGTGTTAGATAGGCCTTACATCCACTGATACAAAGCTTGTACTCACTACAAACCAGTACCACAGTGTTAGTCACATGGGAGTTCTGATGGTGGTCGCGCAATCAATGCATGACCGAAGAGGACCATGGGATTATGCCTACCCAGCAGATACGCTAAACTCCCAGGACCCCCATAATATCGTTTACTTTCGCATGGCCCCAGTGAGGTTTTAAGAGCTACCTTTAATTGCGCCGAGTGGTAGGCTATATGTATGAAACGATTCGATAAGAAATGAACACTTAATTGAGGGCCATGAACTGCGGAAGTCTTACCGACCTTTGAAACTAAAAGGACTCTAACACTTGACCCTGATTAAGCTACGTTTCAATGTTGGCTGACCTGACCAATCACTTTTGGCAAATACTAAATTATAGGTGATATCTAAGTCCTCCTGCGGCACCACTGAACTGAACTCGACTCCAAATAGTGGCTATTTATTAATAAGCAGCCTAGCACCTGACGAATACCTTATTTTATCACAATACCTGCTCGACATGTCTAGCTTTTACCATGTTTTTTACCAAGAATCCATTTCAACTGAATGATTGAATTGTCCTAGACATACCATATCTCCTCTTAATTCAAATGTGAAACCACTGATCATCAAAGAGCTAAAAGCTGACTATCCGCACGCTACTTTGTCTAAATTACATAAACGATGCAAAGGCAATCCTCCATTCATCTGCAAACCTCAATGCAAAATCACATACCCCAAAAAAAAATTCTAGTAACGTTCATACATTAGGTCCAACTAACGAAATTTATATTCCAGTCGTGTGTCCCTGACAAAACTCCATTATCATTGCAAAACAATTTACACTTTGATTCAGCACTAAAGTGTCCAATGGACGCACCAAAATGTCTGACTTCACCGCTTGCAGTCATTCAGACATTTTATTAGTGTTCCGTTCGTCATCCTTGATGATATCTTGATTGCTATCGATATATCTATCGGAGTATCTATTGGAGGTACATAAGATTGGATTGATTTGTTTTTTTCGTCCCCGGCTCTTCAGATCGGTCTAATCGTTATTTAAAATCTACAGACTTTTGGGAACGATATCATACTATGAAAAAACAGCCCCAATACATGCATTCGCGACGTTGTTAAATCAAAAAATTAAAAAATCAAAATTTCGTGCACATAAACAAGACTCAGTACCTGAGCGCGCAGTGTCCCCTCATATACATAAAAACATGCTAAAGTCAGCGATTACCAGTGAATACCAAGTAGGCGCCTTCTTTTGATATTTCGATATTATTCCGACAACAATCTATTTGTGAGATAGCCTTAATATAAAATAATCGAAGAAATATTGAATATTAAATATGGAAGCCGACTGGACGCAACAACAACCACAGAGCCCAGGCAGATGAATGAATGAGCCACGGACGAACTAACCGCCTAACTGGCTCTAATAGATGCGATTACCCAGGAGAGAGTTATTAGACGCGTTCAGTACAACCTATTTGGCGCAGGCATGTCACTTTCATTATTAATTCAGCATTAACTGATATCAGAATCAACCTTCAAGTGGATATTAATTGAAGAGGCCCGAAAAATTGGGCGAGGGAGTCGAGGAAGAGTCTATGTAGGTGCTAGACACGAACCCTGCGGTATTCCATGGGAAACTCACTGGATACGGTGCTGAGGGACGTGATTCTCTTGTCTCCTCATGTTCTTCAGCTGACACGTCCGAAAAACCAATCAGAGACAATAAAAGAAGGGAATTACCAAAAGTACGGAGTGGTAGAGGTCGAGAGATGCAGTAAAACGAAAACGAAGATTTTCGATTGCCGACCTAAAACGGACGCATCATGCATTTTTATGATTTTATATCTTAAGTACGAGTGTATATCCCGAACATTTCTCGTTATGAATTTATGATTTAATCAAGAAATTATGATTTGGTTCTTTTTTCTACTAAAATGAGAACGAGACGACCGGGTTCAGGTTTTATTTGTGAAACCTTCATTTGGACAAGGATATGTGCAATGGAGAGACTTTGAATTTTTGGTGGGTATCGAAATTTGATTTAAAATTCTTGATGAGTTGTTCAAATTTTTATAACATCCTTTTGTGATTATGAATACAGTTGGGCGCTAAGTCGTTTCTGAGAAGTGGGAAGGTTTTGGTGCATTTTTTGAACGGGTGGTCTTTCACGCGTCTCGATTTTGACGCCACTTTTATTGTTAATTCTGTTTTGTTTTCATCACTTTTTTTTCCTTTCATCTGAATTTAATGATAATAATTTCTTGGAATAATCGATTAAATAAAATTTTATGTTTGTGGGAAAAAGGAAGAGGTAACGGTGGGTAGGAGACAGGTTAGGGAACTATGCGGGTGGGGCTATTGCTGTGATTGGAAATCATTTGAATTCAGTCAACTAATTCTAAATAAAAATTTGACCAAATCCGACAGAGGCAGTTAATAAACGCCTGAATGCAACTGGAAACGAATGCAATAGGTTAGGAAGCTAGGACCTGACTGTTCTATACCTGATCTCGTACAATTCCCTATAGCGATGCAGATCTAGTGAATATCAATGACGCAGAAACCCCTCGTCTGGGCATGTCTTAATAAAAACCTCTAGATCCCCTGATTTTCTTCAAGGTTGCACTATTTCGGCATCCCTAATAGTCGACAACGACGTTACTTGTTCTTTGTAGCCTCCAATATATGGAACTACTTGCTGGCCTTAAAGTCAACAATGCCATCATTTTCAAACCCCTCAGTTCCTTTTTAATCAAACTCTTTGGGGTCGGATTCGACAGGCACAGTTGCTGGTGAGCTGCTATCCTTGTGTACTTTACTTTTTATTCAAACCACCGTATGACTGATACCCCCTAGATAATTGTCATGGACCCATTAACTAGCAGACCGATAACGACCCGTCCTGGTACACTCTTCAGATTTGGCAAAAAGTTAGGAATCGGTTGCATGTGATCTGTCAGTCATGATATACGATTACCTTAGTACGCTAGAGTGATACCTCGTAGAAACGGCTTTCAGGCTTATGCTATAGCTGCCTCCGTCTTGAAAATAATCTAAATAATTTTAGAAAAACGACTAATCCGTTTAGCGCTATGACATCAATAATTTGAGGAGCAACGTTACAGGGATCTCCCAAATGGGCTCGTTTTAAAAAGGTAGACCCACCGTCTAAAAAAAGAGTGAGAAGAGCAAGATCAGAGCTTATAGTAAGAGGGAGAATAGGACAGTAGATAGTAACAGCTCTGAAGGTCTAGAAGAAAAGAGTCCCGATAGGTCGAAAAAAGGACCGCAAGAAGAGGGGGGGGGTTTGATAACTATACACTCCTGATGGCAAAATAATGGCCTCCAACCGGTTATAAATGTGGAACTTTTTCTTCAATCTTTATGCCATTTAAATGCAGAGTCGGCTCGTCTTGATCAGCTCCACCATTTCACTCTGTTAAAGGTCCGGAAATTTTCAAACCACCATCAGCCAGCGTATCAAACCATCGTTTTTTCGGCCGATCCTTTGGCCGCTTCCCACCCACTTCGATATTCAGACCAAGTGAATTTTCGTTAGCACAAATCACGTGACCATCGAAGATGCCTCTATCCCAATTTTTCCACTATCGATGCAACCCCATATCGATCGCGGATATCCCCATTTCAGATATGTTTTAGGCTGGTCCAACACATTAACCGACAAAAGAAAGTGAGAAGAAAATTGTAGGTATTTATTGGAGATAACGTCCCAGAAAGAATTTCACGAAATGCAAACCAAACGAACGGAATAGCGTCGAAAAACAGGAAGTCTACACCAACAATATAAGTTGAACAACGAACGTGATGACCTTACCAGAGTAAAGCTTAAGTCAACTACGATAGCAATAGCGGTGTCAAAGAGAATAGAAAAATCCTTTCTGCAAATTGATCGATGAAAGGTCCTTTGCAGGAGTCCTTTAAGAAATCCGAAAAGGCACCAAACTAAAAGACAGAGGAATGGATGTCTGATCTACCCCGTAGACTGCAACCGATAGTATACTTGGGAAATTTGGACCGTGAATTGACAAGAAGAACCCATTGCACGAGACAGTCCAGGACATCGATAGCAGTCATTTTCTGTCTTCATCCGACCTCCGCTTCTGAAACAAGGGATCCAGAGTGTCTTGTGGACAAAGAAGATATAGAAAAAACGATTAGATGGGACTACCTAGACGGGAATTTCAAAATACGGGTGACATCTTCCAACACTAGATGGCACTACTAGGCTATTGTCAACGCATTCGGAAAAACGGTGAAGCCCCTTCTCAGTGGCGGAAAAAAAGATCATGTGGATCATATGCAGGATAGAGAGAAGGGCGATTCTGACCCAGTATTTAAAATACAAGATCTATAGGGACATTACAAAGAACAGGACTGGAGAGCTTTGTGTTGCAAGTGTGACGATCCTGTACATAAAGTCAGAACTTTTGCGTCACTAAAATGCTGAGCTCTCTGCGAGGAATGCATCTTGCGAAAGGGAAAGGTGATCCACGATAACAGGTCTTTAAGGAAAAGCTTCAGAGAATGAAAAATCGAAAAGCATGACAAGCCGATGGTGCAGAAGGTCTGAGAAGGAAAAGAGGACTTTGCTGCATATTAGCGAGCAGTACGGAGACAGGCGTTCTCCATCGGTGTATTCTAATGATTTTGCACTGATACGATCTGCACTGGGAATCCCATGAGAAGACGATTTCTTTCGTACTCATGGAAATAGAAAAATATTTCTCGGCGTCTACTTCACACCCACACTTACTTTTCCGCAGGATGAGATCAATTATACAGTAGACAGAGCCCTAGTTGATGCAGACTTTAATGCCAGAGCCAAAACCGGGAGTGGCTCAACCAGACACCCAGGGAATGCAACTTTTAAAGATGACCACCAGAAAGGTGCACATTGTCTTAAATATCATTCTGACATCCTAGTTACGAGAGCACTCCTGAATGCGATCTTTGATACGGAGGCCTTGATTCCAGTAGTACAAAAACTAAAGAGCACGGTCAGCTCAGCTACTTCGAAAGGACCGCAATACCTGAACCCAAATAAAAGAGTTACCACCAAATCAATAGTGGACTCAACGATGAACCTTAGCAGATAAGCTTTCCATAACTAAAATTGCTGAGCTGCATCAGACTTCTACGGATCGCACTGCGTCTGAAAAGCCAGGATGTGGTAGCCCTTAAATTCACAAAATACAGAACCAAGAAAAAGGAATTACGCACTGCTGGCAAAACGTAACTACTTCCATTAAGAAAAACCCTAGGTATAAGCTAGTCACTCGCAAATTCAAAGCTCACTGACCACCATGATTCATGAGAGCAACTATGGTAGAGGAAGTTGTTTAGGCACTTTTTCAGTCTATGATATCCTAGCCGATGGTATTGATGAGAGGGGCATACTACAAACTTCATACTTTTCACGACAAAGGAGTTAAAAAAAATGATCTTGTCTAGCAAAAACAAAAAAAAAGGACCAGGACCAAATGGTATCCCCCATAAAGTGCTGATGCTCGTATTTAGGTATAAGCTTGATTTGTTACCCTGCGGGTTAAACGTATGTTTGGCACTAGAACCTCATCAAACCAATACTGGCTGATACGATTCGAGCTGCCGGAGACCTGCCGCCGAAACAATATGGCTTTAGAGCGAGGCGATTCACAACAGACATGGAGGTGATCCGTCTAACTAAAATGGCTATCGCCGTCGACGAGTCGTGCTCCTCGCCAAGTTAGAAATGAGGAACGGATCTAACTGCGCTAGGTGAGAAGACATACTGGAGGGGTTGAAAAAGCGTGTCACCTTCCAAACTACCAATTACAGATATTGCAGAACTACGCCAAAAACTGCGCGATCTGAAAGGGCAATAGAGAATATATGTTATATCGACTGCAGCTCAGGGATTTACCCTTTGCTTGGATGTCCAAAATCTCTCATTTCATGCCCTACTGCGACTCAAGATGCCAAATGACGAATCGCACCGGGTTGGATACGCAGATGACTTTGCGACACTAATCACTGCAAATTCGGTCAATCAAACCACTGCAATAATAGTGGCGATGTGAGGAACTAGCAGGCTAATGATGGAGCCAACATTCTTCCTAGCTTTGCAGAAAACAAAAGAGTTTGTTCTGAACAAAGAGAAGATTGCCAAAATCTTTCTCATATGAGTTGGTTAAATCATGATGCAAGCCGGCTGGGCATAATAATAGACTAGAAAATGGCGGCCGCTTCACTATATTTGCTGCAACGGAGCCGTCGACGATGCCTGTTAGACAAAATAGATATAGGATCGCCATTGCCAACGATTCTTTGCCGGAGAAGGTCAGGTCCTTCCGAACACTTTAGTCAAGGCCATGCATCAAAGTGAGAATATATGAATGCAGGAGGCATTTTTTATTCGAGGGTTAATGAATAACCGAGACGGCTGGGTAAAATAAGTTCCCTGAAGTACAGGTGCGTAAATCCCTAAGGAACCACCAATTCTTGTAAATTGGCAAATCCAGCTCTTATAACCAAGTACCAATACCAACGTCACTGATTTAGAAATCTTCGAAGTTCTCACCTAAAGCGGTCCAAGCTACAAACCCAACCCAACAAGACTCAAACAATCCATGCAGGCGTAGAATCTCGATACCCGTAGGTGTGTCATTAAAAGGTCGAAGTCGCAGTGGTTAAACCACATGTCAAAGTGGGGCTGCTAATTCCGTGGTGCCTACACTATTTACCGGAACGGGCTTTCCCAACAAGTCCAATCAGTGGCTTGCCCTGAAACTACGTGCTAAATAGCTGTGGCGAAAAGTATGTTTCTCTGTAATGAGTTGGGAAAGTCAGGATTGTTTGGCGTTTTGGCCATCATGAATTTCGAAAGATCATCACAAATGGCGCCCAATGTGGGGTGAAATGTTCGTTAGATTCCGACAAGCTCAGCATTTGAGTAACATTTCCAGCTCGCAACTTCGTTTTGGTGTATCGTTTAGAGATGAATTGGTTCCTCAACTTTATTTCCAGCTGGCCTCATGGTGCACTTGACCTCGTCTTCAAAATTTGGATGTTCTTTTGCTTTTCCCAGGAACAAAGGTTTACTAAACCTCATCCATATCCCTCCTTGTTAGGTACAGTTTCTCATCCTTCCCTGAGTAACATGCCTTGAAATTATTGTCTGCATCAGATCTGCGACCCAAATTATATTGAGGTTGAAGTGCGGACTTCACAAGAAAAATCTCCCAGGTGTCACTGGATGTGCCTCCAGGTACTTGGAACTGTTTTTCCGTGACCTTCGTTTTTGTTGTGTTTGAGTCTTTTGGTCTCGGAAGGAAATCTTTGGAATATGAACCTTGTTGGCTGGAGCCTGAAAGTTAGTGTTCTTTCAGCACCTACTCTCCATACCTTTATCTGAATGACGGTTCTCATCGTATTTTTTTGGCCAGGCTACCGTCGCGTGGAAGGAGATTATAGTCTGCAGGTGTTAACTTGGTAACTAAGGTACACAGTGTGAGGCTGTTCCTGGCCATCACCAATATTTTCCATCCGGTTAACTTTGCTGCATATGTAGCGAAAGGTTGTGTCTAGTCCTAAACAACAGTTCGCATCCAGTAAACTTGCAACGATTGTAGGTCATAGCTAGATGCTAGATCCGGCTATCATCAAGAATGCATCCCCATCTCGTTGCTGGATTCCAGCCAAAAAATTCTTGCGGTTCCCTTTTAAAAGTTTGCTCATTTTTTCGTCCTCTTCTGCGACGTCTGTATGTATAAGTGTATGTTATTTGGCACCAGTGAATTTTACAGGAGGTTTGGAATAGAGTGTGAATATAAAGGGGCACTCTCAATTATTACGGCTGAAGAAAGTCGAGGCAAGCAGAAGATCCTAAGACCACATCTAATTCAAATACTGAGGATCTGTCTGAATCGTTCCTTTCGATCACGGCATTCAGGTTATGAGCTTTTCGACTCCACACGCGAACAAGCTAGTTTTCTTTTCCCTTTCCATTTTGAGCCTCACAGTCTCGCAATGTTTGGGTAATGTCACGCGATATCCTTTTTGTATTTGAGGTTCTAGTACGTTTCCAACCAAATACACGACAACTGAAATTTTGTTAATGATTTAGGAGGGCCTGGGGTGTTCGAAAGGAAAATCCAACACTTTCCCACTTTTCTATTAAGGATTTATAATAGCTTTACAGGAATGGTTGTCCATGATCAACGCAGAAGGTCATTTTGGCGCTCCTGAATTTCGACATTCGTCAATAGAAACCATAATCGATAGCGAATAGTTACAGCTGGCCCCCAAAATTGGAAGTCGCTATTCACTACTTAGGCCTTACCCGTGTTTCCTAAACTGTCATTCAGAACTAAGTTCCCAGGTATTCGAGATGGCCGTTCAGACCCGAGTCTGCAACGGACTCATTTAAAGTGACTCTTGGCAGGGAACTTCACCGGGGGTTATCTGGTACCATGTGAACCTGAATGGCTCTCTGAACTGATACGCTCTAGGAGGATTCGTGAAAGATACGATCTCGGCCCGGCTATTTGCGTTTAGCCCATCTTCGGGAGTTTCACCGTAGTTGTGCCCATATTCCGGGCAGAGTTCTTTGGCGGCTCTAACGTTGAAATGGGCTGTACAACTCGAGGGCCATATCATTAGTTGCAGCAGAGGTTGGTATAAATGGTAAGCCGGCGTTCAATATGAAACAGCACCACTGTGTTGGTCAAAGCAGGGCTCTGGTTGTTTTCTCCAAACAAATCTGTGTCCGAAGAGGGCCGGTGGAGTTAAGTCTACATGACAGGTACTACGTGAAACTCCCAGGACCTTCACAACTGAAGGTTTATTCCTTTCAGTTGAAATAAGCAGATGCAGCTGTGGTTTCACATTACAGCCTCAAACATAAAAGAATGTTGCCTCCTGATTGCCCTTTCTGGCATCTCGAATCAGGACGTTCAAGCAAATCCAAACCAAAAGTTTCAGCTAAACTCTCAAACAGGAATAGAGGTCCTTTTCTGAAGGTACCAAGGACCAATTGCAATTAGTGAGAGCTGTTTATATTTACTGAGTGATAATCAAATCAGTTTTGAGCACTGTCTAATCGATTCTGCCATAAGGTCAAGTCTTCTCAACACTTCTAGACGTGTTCTACACTACAAGGACCAGGACCAGATAAGCCAAAAGTAGCTTTCCAATCGCGCGAAAACTTGAGACTGAACGAACTCTAGCTCGTGTTTCACATCCGTATGCCACCAAATACTCGAAGTAGTCACCCCATTGTCTCCCGTCTTATCAGTTCTACTCAATAACTTTCCTCCTTCCCCACCACCACCCCCCGCTTTCCCGTCAATTCCATCAAAACATTTCACCTTCAACGTCACCCAAGCGAAACATAACAACATAATTTTAAAGTTCAGACGACTGACATAAATTCATAAGCCCCATCCAATGCGATATCGTTTTTCCCTAAACCTACTCCACATACCCCAGAAAAGTTCTTTTCTTCGTTTTTTCCGTTATAGGAAATTTGCGAAAGTTTTCCTTGTTTTACTCCCGAACAGTCCAAGCTGTAGTCAGTCAATTGTCGCGTGTATACATGGACATGTTAGTGAATGCATCTTAATTGCATGCATCCTCATTACTGCCACCGTCTCCCCCGAACCGTTCAACACGTTCGCATACTCGCACATTTGCCAGACTCGACTGAGCTCAATGTTAACTTACTTGTCTCCTGCACTAGTGAATGCATTGTGCTAGGCTACCAAGCCACTTAGCCGCATGCATTGCATGCATCGCTCGAGGTGAGATACCTACTCCACATGTTTTGGCCGAATAAGAGGAGGAGGACAGACTTTGCAGAAAAATGTTGGAAAGTGGACGTGGATTGTTGTTATCTGTTAACTGTCCCGGTTTCGGTGGAAGTATCGAACTGTACAGGCACACACTTGGCTCAGTAGGGCCATCCTTACTGTGGGCAAGGATCCTTAGCGCTGTAATCGGAGGTCTATGTCAGTTAATTTCCTGGTGGACTCTCGAAACGAGCCTGCAAGAATTGGTCCTTGAAGCGCTATTCCAGACATGTCTCACGACAATTGAATCCAGAAAAGCTCTTGACAAGTGCCCTAGTTCCAGGATCTCAGTTCGGGTGAGGATTCAGGCTGTATCGCAGGAAGGGAAAGGGTATGTGCGTCGATATGTTGTAGTCACTATTTTGCCACATATTCATGCAGCCATTCATCCACTCATTCATTTTGTCACCAATTTATTTCGTGCTCTTACGGCTTCCAAGGTGTGGGAATATATCTATGCATCGCGTTCGTTGTGGGCTTTAGGGCTCCCCAATCTGGAATGAACGTCATATGGAGGTGCACATCTACACATACTAGGCTGGCGTACTCCAAGCAAATTCGCGTGCATTGCATGCATGCTCGATATACACACATACTCTCGGGGTTGCACGTGAGCACTTACACGTGTCTGGGTCGCACCAAACTGCACTGCACTTATCCAGGTATACAGGCATGCATATATGGATACGGGTGTAATCCAGATAATGCACTCGTTTTCGCTGATAAGTGCATTCAATACGCGCGCCTGCCGCACTTACCTCTATTTTGTTTTCTGGTTGTCCCTAAAATGTGTATCGCACCAGACTGGGTATACCTATCCTGCACAGATATCATATAGCCCCACTGTACTGCACTTCAAGGATTATAACCCACTAAGCGGAAAAAGTTTTGAAAAACCGTGTCAAATACTTTTTCGTTCAGGAGACAAGCCCGGAGAGTATGCACTGTGAGCGCTCAGTGGCCCGGTTGGAGGTGGCGATGGTGGAGATAGTGTGCGGTGTTTTCAATGTTTCGATTTTTCTCCCGGTGACGTACAAACAATGCAATGTTGGACTTATTCAGTCACCGCAGAATATCATAATATATTTCAGGTTGTGCATGGAAGCTAATGACGCGAAACGGATAATTGTGAACAGAAGGAGTCGTTTTTCGGTCGCTATGCAGTAGGTCTCACCAGGAAAGCCTAGAAGCCTGGGAGTCCATTGAAACTTTAGATAGGGCTTGCCTACTTCAGTGTCGATTTAAATTTGCCTTGAAATGCTTACCACACAAATGAAAACCAAACGTCGGAAGAATACATACCTGCAAGAAAAGAAGAAGATAAGTTAGATTTGATTGGATGCGAATAAATCTTAATTTTATTTCTAATCCTAAAAAAACAAGCCCTCAAATGGTAGTATTCATGGTAGCAACATTGTTCACTTCGTGCGGGTATATCATTGCAGACTCTCCTTCACACGGTCCCAGTTTTCAGATACTTAACGCAGGGCAGGTGATAAGCCTACAGCCTCTTCCTTCATTGCCTAGCTAATGAAGGCAAGGCCTGTCACTTCTAAATCACTCGCTGAATACCAGTGGTATCATACAACCTTTGCCAAGGAAGGAAAACCTTTTCGAGAAACGGAAAGGATATAAATATTGGAAATCATTTAATCACCATCTCAAGCCTCAAGGCGTCAAAAAGAGGTACTTTTCATGACAACCATGGCATTTCATTCTGTCATGCTCCAGAGACACAAAAATTTTAAATGGCCAAGAGTGTGACTCCTACAAACAGACCACTACTATTTTTAGATTTACTGCAAATGAGTCCAGAAGACTAGAATAAACCAGTCCATTTTCGCACAGCTTGGTACACTCGGAGTCCTTAACGAACACAAATTTTGACGCAAGTTAGCCTAAGTTGACAATACTGCGACTCAAACATTTTGGTTCATTGTTTTTTGGAAGTTCTCGTCTTATGGTCTACTCTGCTACCTAAACGTACCTTCTTTGCTGTTTAGCAGGTTGGGGTTTTCAGATCATGTTGAATCTATAGGAAAAAGTACTTTGCCATAATCAATTTCCAAATTTGGCGAATCTATGCCTGAAATCCTTATAAGTCTCACTAGGAAGTCCCTATTGACTTTTGTTGGGCGACATTCCAGTACAATGATAAATGGAACTGACTTCACTTTTATCAAACTGTGGAAACTGCATCAAAGTGGGCATATTGGAAAATGCTAGGCTTCGGGATCCTCACAAAGGCATTGGACAGACTAATCCTTGGCAAAGAGCCTACTGTGGATGTCATGAAAGCGGTTGGAGGAACTTATCGGTACTTGATTGTCTAACTAGAGGAAAAATCAATACCAGATCTGACCAGATCTGAATTGGGCAGCAGCGCCATAGAAAAAGAGGAAAGCCTTCCACCCGATGACCTTTGCTCACTGTCTAATACACAAGTGGTTGAGAACTCGCTACTACTGAGCTCTTCAGAGACTTACCGTAAAATAACTGCTCCTTCTCCTTCATGAAGTTGTCAACGACTTTAATGAAACCATTCCGCATTTTGGCCACAGCAAACTCATCTTACTGCCCTCTATGTGTGTTTTTTTTTTCAATTTCTGGACTGCATACAGGTTTCTGTAAAGAGGACTTTTAATGGCAGAGACTGTTCAGATTCTTCATTGAAGAAGATCCTTCTTGAATTTCTCTGTATTGAATTTGAAGAAGCCAGACACTCTTATTGGTAGTTGAAATTCAGGGCCGTCTATTATTCTAAGTGTGCAGAACCTGCCTTAATAAAAAGGTCGACTGACGGTTTCGCCAACGCAGAACTCATCAGATGCTGCCTCACCTCTGCTCTTAGAGCATTGTGACCAAAACTAGCTACTGGTGGCAATGACTCCATTTATACATAATCCCAATCATAAGACGAAACGGTCAGCCGATTTTGTTAATAACTTCAGTGTATAACCCAAAAAGAGGGCTCCATGGTACCACTACCCAGTCCATGCGGACTCCCTTAATCATAAAACAAAAAAATGGCTTAATATTTTCTCCAAAATTTTAGCAGCAGCTAGAAACGTATTTCTTTCAGGCTGATCGTTTCTTCAGTACTGGATGCCCATCCTCCCATCTGCTGAACCCAACGTTTGACCACATACCACATTAATTTGTCGGTAATAAAATATATTAATGACAAGTACCAAAGAAAAAGTGGCAGCTGCCTCAAAGCCACTCTACGTTTTCAACATTGTTCACCAAGGAAACACCCTTGCATCACTCCTCTTCATTTTTGAGAAGGACAATGTCAGTCGCAATGTAATGTAATGTCCTGCTCCCTACAAATTGCTCTATCAAATGTTGAGGTTTCTCTAGCATCTCACCGCAAAGCTAATTACGAGCAACTCGTCTGAGCGCAGAATGACCGTTTTATGCCGCATGGCCTAAAATCAAATTTTCAGACAACCGACCCCAATGAAACCAGCTCTGTTAGTCGGAGGGATCAACCCAAAACTGAGCCATTTAAAAATCTCGGATCGACGCTCTTAGCCAATGTTGAACTGCATTACAAAATTGCTTCACCCATTAGTTCATCCTGGATAAGGTAGCGTTCTACAACTGCCGTCTTTTGTGATCGTCTCACTAATGAACCCCCAAATTCAGATGCTGCCTCACCTCTGCTCCGGGAGAAGCGTGACCGGAATTGGCTACTAGGAGTAATCGCTCCGTTTATATATAATTGCAAACATAAGAGGAAACTGTCACCTACTTCAGAACCCCAGCACGTTTCTAATATTGCTCCCCTAGGAAACACCCCCCCCCCCCCATCACTCTTTTTCGTTCTTGATCTCTGTCAGATGATGTTGTTTTCCAGCGTCTGATAACAAATGACGAGTAATTCGTGATCGTTCCAAAGTTTCAGTCGATTAACCACTCATGAAACTGCTAACAATAGCAGCAGTGACCCACCCAAGACCGAGCAATCTAAGATTCTCGGATAGGCTACTTCCAGCTAATAGTAAACTGTGTCCTGAAATTGCTTCACGGATCAATAGAACGTGGATGCAGGGATGTTCTACAAATCCCTTGCGATCTACCCATCAACTAGCCTCTCAAATTCTAAACCTACCGAAGCATGTATTTCTCCTGGTCCCCGTAGAAGGTAATGTTGCATTGGATCACTTCCGTAACTCGCACTGATTACCCCCGAAAGGCAATCGTTGTCGATAAGAGGTTACTTCCATTGTAGAGGAGCTATGAGAAGGACACTTACTAAGGTGCTGTCAAGGTAACCGCGTCAGTAGTAGCTCGCTTGCTCAGACTGACCCTACCTGAACCGGATCAAAGCCCAACTGAAACAAATACGGTTTGATCCGCTAGATAGTGAATTGAGGACCTCTCCACTTTACCTAGACTGAACTTTAGACCAAAAGATGTTATGAAACAGATCAAGACTTCCTAACTTTCTTTCCGATTTAATGAGTGGGGAATCCGAGCAAAGGCATCTTGACTCAAATCTAATATGGAAAGACAATATTTAAGATAATATCAGAAGTCTTGTAGTCTGCTCTGGGGGTGGAACTCAGCGGTGCTTTCAGAAAATCCGATGATTGGTTCAGATAGTCAATTGGCATTATCAACACTAAACGCAATACTAAGTCAACCCAGCTGGTATGTACCCCACCAGACGGTGTTTGACCTTGGTTGACTAAAGGAAACAATCCTAATGGGAATGCCATAGCACTTAAGGATAGTTGGTAATCTGTGGAGCAGACAAACAGAAGATCCTACAGTGGTGAACCAGAGCCGGCTTTTAACTTGAAATTCGCTACCATTAGTCCACTTTGAAAGGCGAATTCACGCAGACGAAATCTGAAATCGTCAAATAAAAGTCTTTGTAAAAAACCCGGGGCTTCTACAGTCCCTTATATTTGACTGTGGCTGGATTATAAGCTACAAAAAATGTAAACTCCACTACCTGCAGACTGGGTGAAGAAGGGGACGAAACCGCCCCAAATTTCATTTGCAGCCGCCCGGCTTCGTTGCACCTTAGACAAAGATACCTCGGGAATATTTTTGTCAATAACGAATCTGCGCAACCTTTTTCAGGAGAAACCCTCGGATTCTATGAACATCGAAAGCAAGAGAGAAGCTTCTAGCCTTGTTTTTTTTTTTTGGGAAGTAGCCGGGCGATCTACTTTCTCTTTTAATGTGTATTCACGGTTCCCAGCGTAAAAAGTAAACAAATTAAATTAGTCATCACCATCGCTAGTGGAAGACTTTATACAGGAGAATTAATTCCCAGCGCATTCTTCAAACTTTTATGGTGGCCCAAAATCATTACACATATGACCTCGATGGGAGTTGCGCGACCGAAGTTCTGCGCATAAAGACTGGTGTTAGTGCAACGTATGTGATGCAGGGCATTGATGTGCGCCCACGTGATTGGGAGCACATGGCTACGAGTTGCTGGGAATACGTGGTAGCATCTGCATAACTATAGATATTGGACAGCTGTTTATCGCTTCCCACATCCCAGGAAGAACCAATGGGAGAGCTTCTTTAAAGAATCATTTCGGATTAATGACAATGGATCTTAACGGAATCACTGAGCAAATGATGCTACAAAATTCCTCTACAGGAAGCTTGGTTAAAGCAAACATGCGGAACATCGACAATTGATCCATGTTTGCTCCCCTGGAAAGTAAGGAGCAAATAAGTAGGCGCATCCCAGATCAATTTTTCGGATGCATCCGTTTCTTGCTGGGATAAGATGGGGAAACACATCTAGGGGACATCGAGATACCATGCCTACCAACTGCATATTTCCCTCGCTTTTCCGACTGGCCCCCTTCTTTCAATTTCTTTCACCCTTTTGGGTATTCTCGCGTCGTATATACGCATGACCAGCCTACTGGAATCTTTCTTTGTGTACATATTACATATGGTCTCGATTTCTGGCTTACCACGGATTCCATACAACTTGTTATTACGCCAGTCGTCTCCCACGGGAATTACCCCCACCATTTTATGTAGGACCTTTTTTCCAAGTTCCATTCAAAATTCTTATTGCTTGCCACGCAGCATGAACCGGGAGGGTTCAGGAGTTCCGATGACACTAATCCTCTGTTTCTCAAATCGCCCCTTCTGAATACGGTTCTATTTATGGCTCCAACGAGGATCGTTTTTATTTTAAATCCGAGTGGAGTATTCCCAATCCTTACCTCTATGCAACCTGCTAGCTTTCCACATTGCGTTGTCTTTCTGACAGGTGGTTGCATATATCGTTGATAAGCTCCAGCATTCTCGTGTAATACTGTGGAGTTCACTTTGCACCAATTTTTCTTAAGGTTCAGCCTCATCCCGACAGTATTTTCTTTGACATTTTGCTAACTGTCAGAGCATGTTTCAACCGGCTGAAATCGAAACTTTTGATCTTCAAATGTGTTATATAAATTCATGCAGATGCTCTGGTTACACAAGCATGATTCCTCGGGAAATTTTCAGGTGCTTAATTTTTTCGCTTCCCTCTTGAGCAAGGACTTCATAGTGTAGGACCAGCGATCGTTTTTGATGTAACTTTTTTCTTGCCAGTCAAGTATGACGTGGATCCAGCAAATTCATCAAGGCCCTTCCTGAAATGCCATAAACTGCCCCGGCTGAATTTCAACTAAAAACTTATCAGGAAAGGACAATTTCCTACTTAATAAAATCCATTAAATCCGAAATCTAAACTGCAATCACTGCGAAATATACGGAAAAGCAAACAGGTATGGGTAGCATTATATTGGCTATCGAAAATCGATCTACTATCTACGATCGTGTGTAAAGGACAAAGGTACTTAGAACGGAAATAGATAGCCTGTAAAATTTTGTCTTGCTAATGGCCATTGATATGCTGTTTTGGGCCTATCATCGGCTCATGGCTAGACGAAACAGGCTTAAAAGGTTTTGGCTATGCATCTGACCAATTACTGGCTACTTCATTTCTTTTAAGCTTCTGATTACCAATTTTGAGAAAACGATTAGGACTGAACCGAACTTCAAGAGCCTCAAGTAAATGACAAGGAACTTATGTGAACATTTATCCAAAGGTTACCGTAGACTCTTCTGACACTAGAAAGATTATTGCAAAAGTACCAGCTTGCGCAAGTAGTATCGCTGAAAAGTCTTCTTCTTTTTCTTCAGCCTTTGTCCCGTTCACAAGCGGGGTCGGCTCGTCGTGATCGGCTTCGCCATTTGGCTCTATCGAATGCCTGATCTGGGTGCAATCTCGAGGCTTTCAAATCCCCATCCAGCATATCAAGCCACCGTTGCTTAGGTCTGCCTTTTGGTGGTTTACCATCGACTTCGATGTTCAGACCAATCTTTGCAAGTGAATTCTGGTTTGCACGAACTGCGTGACCGTACCATCGAAGACGCCTCTCTCGCAAATTTTCCACGATCGGTGCAACCCCATAACGATCGCGGATATCCTCATTTCGGATGTGATCTGAACGTGTCACGCCACTAGTCCAACATAGCATCTTCGTCTCCATTACCGCAAGACGCCGTTCATTGTCTTTTATGGTCGACCAACACTCAGAACCATAGAGAGCGACTGGACGGACGACATTGCGATAAATTTTAGATTTGAGACGTTCGTTGATACGTCGATCACAAAGGACACCAGTTGTGAAACGCCACTTCATCCAGGTTGCGTTAATGCGTGAAGCAATTTCATAACGCAGTTCTTCATTGGCTGATAGCGTTGACCCGAGGTATTTAAATCGCTCAGTTCTGGGCAGATCACTGCCGCTGACAGTGATTGTGCCTGTTTCATGGGGATCAGTTGTCAAAAATTCAGTTTTGTTTAAATTCAATCTGAGACCGTGTTGCATGAGGCGAGTATCGTTGAAAAGTCCTTTTATGGAAATTCCAGAGTAGCTTTAACACCAGCCAATTTAGAAACCAAACCCCCGAATTGCGGTCTAAGTTTAGACAGCACTTATGCCCAATGTAATGAATACTCAGATTGGTTTTTATTTCAGATCTGTATATCTCAAATTTTTGGAGGTCCAGGACCAGTTTAATGTCGAAGGATTTGAAGAGCTGAAAGATGCTTTTTGAAATGAGGGAATGGACAAACGATCGACAGAAAGGGCCGGAAACTCATTGTGTTCCACCACTATAGGAGAACCAGAATAGCATTGTTCTTACGAAGCTACAGAATTCATTACTCTTTTTCAGATATATGATGGAGCTTTCTATTTCGGCTACGGATGGTATCCAGACAATTTTTTGAAGAGTTAAATGAGTACCAAATATGGGAAAAACCGAAGTGAGAATCAGGTTCCTCCTTTTTCTTTCCCACGATACTCAACATGAACAAAGCAATCCATCAGTTTTGCTGCCAGCAATCTTCCTTCAATTTTGCAATCTACCCTCAGCTCGGAAGTATCAAAAAGCTAGTAAGTTTCTCATTATCGATAAGGATCAACAAGTCAATGTAAACTTACTAGGAAGTGCCACTTTCAGATAGCATTCATATCCAAATGCAACACTCTCCACACTAGCGACACAAAACACCAAGACCCAATGTTCACCTCCATCCCCTCGGATCCTTGCGACCCGATTCCCTACTACCTAACCTAATGGCATTCAACACTCCCGAGTGACATAATCTATAAATCTCAATCTTCAACTAGTTTACAGCCGAGCATACCCACCCTCTCGACAGCTGTAAAACTAAAAACAATCAAAACAAAAAAAGCGGAGCTAGAACAGCATTGAAAACCGAAACCATAAGGCATAACACCAAGCTTACTGCCTACATCAATCTGGAATCCTTAATGCCCGAAAACTTATCCTTTTCATTTTCACTTGGTCTGGTCGCCCCCATGAGTACACTTTCAACCCTTTTGTATGCCATTCATTCATGAAGGAATGATATTATTCGGGAACTTTCGCTGCTGTGGAAAAGTCGTTCTAGTAACGTCCGTTCTGAGAATTGGGAGAGTGGTGTAAGGAAATCACTCATTCCACAGGATAACTGACGCTGACGTGGTGTAAATTGGATGTTAACACTGTTAGGTGTTAATGTGGATCCAAAAAAAGGATAATTTTAGTGGAAAAATATTAATTCTGCGGAACCTTTTTTTGTGGTTGACATCGCTGAGCTAGGAGAGGCATTCGGTAAATTGGGGCCATCGGGGTTGAGGAGGTTGATTAGAACCTCAAGCAGTTGGTCCCCGGAGAACATAATTTAGAAGGAATCTACTCACTGAAGAACACTATTACCGCTCCCATCAGTCTTTACTACATGAGCTAGTGGAAAATCTCAAATCATACCTACCCAAAAGATCCTTTTTTTCTCCCCAATTCTATGGAAAGACTTTTAACAGCTCCACTCTAGCTCCTCAATTCCAAAGCACTATCTATTCCAAATATTTTTCAAGCACGATTGAAGTGTTGAGTTGAAAATAAGTTTCCTAAGTGAATGTCTGAAGGCGGATGGGCTAATTAAATGGTTAAAGAGAGCACAAAAAGGGGGTGAATGTCTAAACATTTTTTCAAGGGCGAAATTGAATATCTTCTTGTGCCTTAGAAGTTGGATTTCAAATTAATTAATGAATTAGTCGGGGTGAAAGAGATTGAAATGTTTTTTTGGAAGCCTAAGGATCATCAAAGGTAGAAAGGAGTGTGAGGAACTGATTTCATAGTCGTTAAAGATTTGATTCTGGTGTCAGTGTGGGGAGCGAGAGAGGTTCTTCACGAATGATGTGTTAAAAGTGCAAGAAATCGCCATAGCATTGACTGAATATCAGGCATAAATAAGACTAGTATATCTGCTATGAGCTCAATTTCCCTTTCCGCTTTCACTAGATGGCAGTCCACGCTGATTTCGAGGAGCATTAAGGTTTGAAGGGTTTTTGAATTAACATACCCGGAACTAACAACATCTTTATTGCACATGGTGCTCCACAATGGTGAATGCAGTGCGAAACCATGTGAGATATCCGTGGAGATATTATACTCTTTGAGTTCATAGGCAGCCAATGGAAAACTGCGTTATGAAATTGCTTCACGCATTAACGCAACCTGGATGAAGTGGCGCTCCACAATTGGTGTTCTTCGTGATCGACGTATCAACGAACGTCTCAAATCGAAAAATTACCGCAATGACGTCTGTCCTGTCGCCGTCTATGGTTCTGAGTGTTGGCCAACTACAAAAGACAATGAATGGCGTCTTGCGGTAGTGGAGACGAAGATGTTGCGTTGGACTACTGGTGTGACCACATCCGAAATGAGGATATCTGCGATCGATATGGGGTTGTACCGATCGTGGAAAAATTGCAAGAGATGCGTCTTCGATAGTATGGTCACGCAATTCGTGCTAACGAGAATTCGTTTGCCAAGATTGGTCTGAACATGGAGGTCGATGGTAAACGACCAAAAGGCAGACCGAAACAACGGTGGCTTGATACGCTCGACAGTGATTTAAAACCCTCGAGATTGCACCTAGATAGAGCCAAATGGCGAAACCGATTACGACGAGCCGACCCCGCTTGTGAACAGGACAAAGGTTAAATATTATAAAAAGAAGACGAAGTTCGTAGTCTGTGACTCTTTGTCACTGGGACTACCTAATTTGATTCCAGTTGGCTGATTTTGAGGCATTCCCCACATCCACATATTTTCACCCCAACCGGTAACTATTTTTTTGATTTCGATACTGTGATCGATTTACGGAAACAAAATTGGCAATCCAAAAGTGTTCCGGGCCATTACCAATCCAAAACAGTTCGTTTCAAAATTTTCAACCCACCAAACGTTCCCGACATTGTCTTTACCATGAATTTTAAGGCCCTGGCTTTCGGTATTAATACTACGCTTCTCCATAACCTACTTCAATATTTCACTTACTCTTCTCTAATTAGTTCGGGTAGTAATGCTATCGCCCAAGTCCCTGGTGATAGTGCCGAAATCAACGGGAGCATATAGCTTTTGAATAGCCCAGTCACAACCCTCTAGATATCCAATATCAACTTCTTTCTAAAAATGATGGGTAATCTTCGCCACAGTAATACACACACCATATAACCTAGTATGAGTTTGTTGAGATTTGAACTCTTCACTACCGTCATTCCCCTGCACCGACAAACTGCACTGCTTCTACGGTTACTCCAGTTAACATATACAACTATCTATCTCAGCCTTAATTGATACAAAATTTCAGATAGAAACCACCTACTCTACCTTGACTTCTTTCAGACTTGAAAAACTGAAAAATCACAAGGCGCATTCGACCAAATTCCTTTAGTCAGTCGACTTCTTCTACTACCAAAAATTGCGCTCCATAGAATCCCTAGGAATTACTACTAGGATCCTTGAAGATTGTCAACTTCGGTTTGAAGGAAATTCAAGTAGGAAAAAAAACTTTAGTTTTCGATTTTAAATTTCAGAAACCACAAAAGCCATGCTACTCCAGCAATAGTGCTGAACCAATTTCTTTCGTCAGCTAACCTACCCTCACTCAGCTGTCCAATGTCCCGCCCAGACAATGAACCCAGACTTCATCATCAGCTGGACAAAAAATAAAAGCTGCTTAGAATTTCCATTTATTTTATATATCGAGCCGTCCTTCATCGAACCAGCCTCTGCCAATAACCAAATCACTGCAATATTCCTACATTGGCATTTGAATGCATAGCATTTTGCCTTAGCCTGAAATAAACGCTAGAAATGCATTTTATAATATGCAGCATAATCATGTCTATGACGAACACAACAACAAAACAGGTTAATGATTATTTTTGGAATATTAGAAAATTTCTTTGTTATTGTTAGAAATAGTTAAATCCATTTTAGGGTCTCGGGCTAGAAGACGAGAAGGTTTTGTAGACAAAATGATCAAAAGAAAAATAAAACTGATCATTTGTGAATTTATATTTCAAAATAAGTGAATGTTAAAAAGAATAATGGAGGTATTGGAGGAAATAAAATAAGAAAAACAGAAAACCGTTACGTAATAGCAAAGAAACCTCTCGTCAGTTCATCACAGGACAAGGTGAACGAAATTATGCACATGCTGCGAAGCTGCGGACACTACAGTGTTCATATGTAGTTAGCACCTTAGAGACAAAATTGGAAACCCGGACTCCTCAAATTACCAAACAAACCGAATTTTGTTAAAGTCTCTATTCAGAGTGGCAGAAGAAAAATCTTTGAGCTCCGGGAAAACAACCTCTTTTGCCTCCCATCTCTCTCTTGTCTTGTCTACAGCCTCGCTCTGGTCTACAGCGAGAGATATAAGACCCACACGCCACGCTCAAAGCCAAAAAAGCATTTAAAGGGTCCATACAATCGCTGCCTTAGGGAGCTTGCGAGAATAGGCAATGGAATTTCAACAATTTCTCGGGGGGAGCGCACTTTTCAAAAGTTCCAGTAAACTCATATGTGAATAAGTTAAAAAGGAGTTGGTTGAAAGAAGCGCTGTTGGTGGGACTGAATATGGAAAGCCTCCTTACAAGCATCCCTGTGAAATAAGCCATGCGAACCATAAGGATGCTAATCGCTAATCCCTCATATTAGCTGAAGTTACTGGTTACTCTTGGTTCAAAAGGAACTCTTCAAGTAGGTTGACGGTGCTGCCAGAGATTGATCGATTCGCCCGCCTTTGATCCAAATTGTTCCCTTAATCCGAGAAAAAACCGATAAGGCATTTTTAATAAGCCGTTGATATCGTCATTAGTTGATAGAACCAACAAGAAATGACAAACATTTCCGAGCCACATATACAATTCTCCAAATGAAATCCGGGAGGGACAACGAAGACCTCCACTTCTCGAAAGAAACATTATTTGATTTCCATCAGAAATGGCTTCACACCATTTCTAAAGTTTCTTTTAATCGGGTCGGGAAAATCCGCCAAAATAATCACGTGGATTTCAACGACGTGGGAAAAAGAACAACTTGTGCCTTTCCTGGCTGAGACTGAGTTTTTTTCTAGCTGAGTAACTGCTTTTTCTGGCTGTTCTTCATTCGTTTGGTTGCTTTTGAGATTGTTTCAACGGTGAAGGAAACAGATGACAGAACCTTACAAGAACTAATAGGATCGGAGGTTATTCTTTTGCAATAAGCCTTCATGACCGGAGTACATTTGGTGGCCTTTGCCATTTATGTCTTTGGGAAGTACTTATCCGACATACCTAATTGTTGGCACTCAAAAACTGACGCGAAAATCACTTATTTGGTAGTTCTTTAGAAGGGTTTGCTAAACCACATTTTCCCCCCCTTTGCTCCCCAAAATTGACCCACTGTTTCCTCTTCCACTCTATACTTTCTCTCTTTCCAAAAGCCACCTCTATCCTAACCATTTGCAATTAATTTCGACCTCCAAATGGGGTAACAACGATGGAAGGTTTGATTGTTCTTATATCCTCTGCTTTGGATAATAATGTTATGCTAGGTTCTCTCCCTCTACCTATGTCACTAATGTATTGAATCTTCTCGATGTCCTAGGTATGCCAGCATCTGAATCTGGCAAGCTAGAAGAAGTTATACCATCGTCTGTAATGCCGGGGTTCATCTGAATCAATCAAATCAAATAAGTAATTGTTTTCTTCCATATCATTCATAGCCGCTGACTTTTGCCAGCGAACCGACAATGTCCTGACCACAGAATGCGAAACAGTAACGCACAATGCAAAATTTATTTAGTGCCATCTTTGTTAGTGTTGAGATGAGAGAGGGTTTTGCATCATGGCATAACCCAATTACTAATAGGAGGATGACCAATTTATAATGATAAGAGTGGAGATAGGAGATCAGGTCGATCATCCTTAGTGGCCGATAATGACCTAGAGGGCAGAGCTATCCCAAAAATCTAAACAATTTGGCTAAATTGACCGTGAAGGTCCGCCCACAAAGATTGAAGCTCCATCAAAGTGCTCGGTCGACACGTTCTTGCACGCCTCTGTGCTAGCCAGGCTCGGGAATGTGGGGGGGTCCTTTGAGCGCTTTGATCCCTCACGCTTCATTACTCAAAACAACGTGCCTTTTCCGATGCGTGGGTCCGCACCGGATTTTAAATTTGACTTTACAACGAATTTCGCGACGGCCTGTCGATGGACAAACAGAACGAGAGCTAAATTGGAAATTAAAAAAGAGAAAAAAAAAACCGGCTCGACCGCGCGCGTGGAGCCGTAAGTCTCCGGACCCGAGTGCCGCGATCAACGAGGGGAAGATCCATGACGGATCACCGTCTCAATTGCTGTCTCTTCCGCCTCAGATCTTGTATGAGGCGCGGCCTCTGAGGTTCCCACCCTTCCTCGACATCCTCCGGCCAGTTATTAACTTTGAGGATGTCCCTTTAATAGGAATTCTGCGGGAGTAAGGAGGAACGCTTGACGCGCTTTGCGCCATTTTGAGATCAATGGCTACAATATAAGAGCATGTAGCAATATAAGAGTGGCGGTTGTCAAACTAATTTAACGCATAACCCTTACCGCTACTTACCCTTTGCCTGAACTTCTGTACGAAAAACAGTAGGCAACCTCACTGTTCTATCGATCACTGGGAAGATAAAGAATGCGATGACATGTCTGTCTAAAATACTTTGTTACATGAACGTGTCAAACTACTTGCTTCTGTCTGAGAAACTGAAGTTTTAATACCTTGTCCTCAACAAAGTAACTCATGCCGGATTCTCCTTCGTTTGACCCATTTACGTGGCGATCAATACCAGCCGTAGATTTTAGCGTTTGTTGTACCCTCCCAGGCTCAATACTATTTCCAATAGCTAAAAAGGTTATTGTCAAACCTTACTAGTTTTGGTCTCCTTGGATTGGATCCGAATGGTCTTATACCCTGGTCCTATAGCTTTCCTTCCCCCCATAAGAAGGCACAGGTGTAACTTTCTTGACAGTCAGCGATCTGGCGGTACTTCAACATCACAGAGCATCAGTTGCAGCGCAGAAGTTGGCGTGGTTCTAGTCGGATATATGTTCCTTCATTGCGATCGAAATTGTGCAGCAGGTTAAGATTGTCGATCGAAGCGGGGTCTCAACTTTGAGGTCAGTCGAACAAACTGGAAACCTTGTGAAGCTCTTTTGCCCTTAAACGTCATTAAACATAATTAAACAGTACCAGTGTGTCATCTTAACATAAGAGACGAGAAGTTTCTCAGGAAATGAACAATGAAAAATTATCTCCAATTAATTAGGGAATCCTTTGGAGTCCCAAATTCATCACCCAAAATTATTTTTGGCGAATGTCGACCGGCACTTACGATCTTTAATTGGCATAATTGAGGTTGATTGGCAGGACGAAATCATGAATTTTTTTAATATGTACCTCAAACCTCGGCAGTAATCCTAGGAGCCCAAATCGCACTTAGCAACCCTAGCCGCACTTATAACAAAACCATGGCGAACAAAAAAATTTATTCGTCACTACATCCTCAGAAGACATTCGACTGACAAACAATTCAAATTTTACCTCTTACTTCCAGTGCTCAGAGGTAGCGGGGAGGAAGACGGGGCGGAAACCTTGTCGGCTGAACCAAAACCAAGTGACCGAGGAGAACCTCCATAGTGGTGGCACCGGGAGACGCTATATCGCATTGGCTTGCCGGCCGTGATGCAGTAGGCGAATGCTCCAAAGGCACGGGGGCACGCGGGCTCATCTGAAGTGGCAATAGTCACGAAACCTTACCAGGGGTATACTGGTACCATGGGAACCGGGATAGCCCCTGAATTCACATACTTCTGGTGAACTCCTGCTGTATGTACGTTCAGCTCGGTTGTTTGCGGTTGGCCTCCTAGTGGGAACTTCATGGGGGTTGTGGTTGCATTCAGGCGAGCAGAGACCTTCGGGTCTCAGCGTGGTGTTCCCTTTTAACACGGGTGCTATACTCCTTAGTTCGGTAGAGATTTAGGCAGGTCCTACATCCACGAGTATGAATGCTGAGACATGCATTCGGTATAGACTGGTACCCTCGTAGCTTGCTGCAGCGGGACTCTGATTGTGTTTACAAAATGTCTTAAGAAGACCGTGGAATTAAGTCCACGAGACAGGTACCCACGAAAAACCCGGTGACGTACCCTCTTACTTCCGAAGTCCAAGAAATGACACAATGGGAAAGATTAGAGAGTTGGACCATTGAAACCAAACGTGCCTATGAATAGTATTCTGAAACCGCTAACTAACATTGAAAGTCTATTTCTTGGCGTTCAGGAAAGTTTGTGCAAATTGTGCATTCTCTGTGCATAGTCTTCAGCGACAAAGTCAACAAATAGCTTCCTTAATAGGAAAACATACATTCAGCCGTGCTCTGTGCACAGTTAGTCCACTTAAGATGATCTCCAAGCATCAAATCGTCATCCATCTTCCATAATAAGGCAAAACTGCAAAGTTTTCTAGGCAACAGTCTAACCAGTTATTTTCACAACGAGTCATCCCATTCCAGGCCATATTTACCCAACACCACAACGTGACGCTCTTCTATTACCGGAGCCTCACCAATCGCCATCATGCTCCTTCCATGTACCCATCTCCACTCGGCGCGCTAAGCAACTTTACACTGTAAATCAGCGTGAACAAGAACTCGACAATTGACTCAGTCGGCACCGTGTTAATGTAATCAGTTCAAGCCACAACTTTAAATTGACAGATTGCACTTTATTACATGACAAAAAGAACATGCAACCACTACAGCTCGCCATAGTGCAACCGTCACACGTCTAGAGTGGCTCTCAGTGATAAAAAGACGATGACGGCGAGGATGATGATGATGATGATGACAAGGTTGGTTTTACTAAACTAACAGCCAAGAGTGCCAACAAAAGACCTAGCCCCAGCCATGTGGACAAATTGCAGTAATGCAAGTGTGCAAATATGCATAATTCATAAATGGAAGGCGAGATAGTTTGCGAAAGCCTCAAGTGGTTGATTCGCCTGGTTCTCTGGTTCTCTCCCTTGGCCGTTTTTCGGCCCCCGTCTCATTGCAACGAAGTGCCACATTCACACATGGCTCTCGATTCAATTCAAGCTACAATTACACTAAGTGTTGACTTGGAAAACTTTTTCCTCTCTTTCACACGATAAAAGGTGTCCCGCCAGCGGATATACCAGCGAAAACTTCACTCCATGAACGCTAGCATGCACGCATGCAGTCCCAATTGTGTAGCACCCTCTCGTCGGCTAGCTGGGCTAGAAATCAGCTTGTTCTTCCGATGCAACTCTTCCCTGCATGCATTCATGTTCCTGCCTCTGAGTTTCGAGCCCCCAATTGCATACCCACTGTGAAGATTACTCGTTTTTACACGCTTCGACATATGTGGAATTAGAACCTGACCATCATCGTCATCACCATTGTCGTCATAATAAACAATTTATAGGGACCGTTGTAAACCTCAGCAATTCAGGGGTTGTAATGGTTTGGGGAATGGGTTAAGATTGAGGATAGGAAAAACATGGAGTGTGGTGCTTTTTGATGGCGTGCAAGGAAAAACCTCAATTGTAGCCAGGATGGACAATGAATAGCCCGAGGGTTCCCTCATTCTAACAAGGGTTTATAAAAATCGGAAAGGTATCGAAATTTGACAATTTTTCTTATATTTTCACTGAGCTAAACAAAATAAAGGATCCCTGCATGTAGAGCGGATTCTGAGGGACCTGAAAACGTAGGCGATAATTTGTTAACGTCAATTCTTTCAAATCTTGACCAAATTATCCCCCCAAGTGTTCCGCTCTTCCCCTTATATCAACCCCCATTCTCTAGCTAAAGAAAAGAAACAGTTGGATACTAGCCAAAACCCCAACCACTGAGTTTTTTCCACTCAGGACGTAAACATCTTAAGGACAACCACTCACCCCGGCGCAGTCGAATGAACGGCGGAACTAGAACAAGAGAGCGAAGGATTCGTACCCACAGAAATTACCATCGCTCTGTCTAGCCTTGACCTCGTAGGATCACCATTTAGGTAATTCTTCACGTGATAGGTTTGTATTTAGGTTCAGCTCTTTCTACTTTTCTCCTTTCTCCTTTGGTTGATGCATCTCAATAAATATACTCCCTGCGCTTCTTTAACGCCTTCCTTTACTGGGGAATCAAGGTCAGTGGGAAGTCAAATCCTCTGGATCTCCTAAGGCTATATTCGGGACAATTCACCGAAGGGGCCCAATCCAAAGCGGTGCAAATAATCGCTGGAGCAGACAGCGCATTCTGGTAGAAACTGGGTAACATGGTAGTTGTCCTTTCTATATTCTCAGCTTGAAGCATTTTCTAATGTTAGGAAAGAGCTTATGCATCTACCGATCGCTGGAGATAATGAAAAAGTTCTCCTTGCTTATGCATTACAAGCCAGACCATAGGGTCCAGTACGGCACCTTTTGGTACCTCGTGGTATGGTGATGTACACACTAGGACTCCCATCCGTGCTTTGCCAGAGAATCCACTCTGAGGGGTAAAGTTCCACCAAGCTCACCAAGCATTCAAGAACGCGTGCTATACGCACTGCGCTTCTATAATAGTTCGACTCCTGTTGGCAGAGTTGAATGCATTTTTGACATTCAAAGCCAACACGACACAGTATCCGCCAGAGGTTACGGCGTCTCTTGCTAGAGTCATCACCATTAAATTAAATATTAAATCTTCTAGAAAGTAAACGGTAACCAACAATGATTAGCTACCTTCGTTACCTTCTTCATTGTATCAAACAAGCAGAAAGAGCAGAAACCCAGTGTCATTGCCTCGTGGTGGTTTATTGAATTTGGAAAGGAACACCAATTTTAGGGTTTTCCACTGGACAGAAGCTTTGAAAGCTTTGGCAAACAGTTTGGGCCTAGTCTCAATTTCAAGCCTCAATTCTTTGGAGTACCATCCAAACTTGGACCCTTATTGTTGGCATTACTCCTTCATTCAGTAATGATACTTCCAAATACTGAAGAAGAACTGTGGGAAACATGTGGGAGTAATGCCAACAATAAGGGTCCAAGTTTGGATGGTATTCCAAAGAATTGAGGCTTGAAATTCAGACTAGGCCCAAGGACTACTTTGAATTTGATAACCGTTTAGCTTTTGCTCGTTTTGTGATGAGGGAACAGTAGCAAAAAGCCGCAGATTAGGTCTCCTTACCTATAAGCATGCTGCCTGCATCATTGCAATTTTCATTGTGCCTTCAACAGTTGATTACCTACCGGGAGTAGACACCTTCTGTACATAGAAACATTACATGCTTCCCATCGTCCCATCGTTCAAGGATATATCGGTCGGTCGTATCGGTCTCGAACGTCGCAGAAAACGTGTCCCAGGTAATCAATTCATTCTTCAAGAATTTCTTGGGAAGCCTGTTTCCTCTTCAAGGGGTTGCCACACCAACAGGTCAAGTGACCTTCCAAACATGATGTATGGAAGTACGTCAGGTCAACTTTAGGTCCGATACATCCTTTTCAGGAAGTGAGTAACATTAACCACTTCTGGTTCTGTAAATGCTTTAAGCAAAACACGTTGTTTGACTTTCGTTATTGGCGTGTCCCATTTAGAGCCTACGTAATAAAATCCTTCACGACACATCTTCTTATATCCAACACCGCAGGGCAAGTCCAGCACTGAGAAAAGCATAGTAGTCGCATATTCTTTTCATCTTCACCCTTGTCACTCCCGCTTTCAGGTGTTCCGGGTATAAACACCCCGAGGACCTGCCATTGGTACTGACACATGATTTCGTTAACCATTCTAACTCAAGCTAAGGCGTTTGTACTATCGCTTCAATGCTACTTGCTCCCTAAGCCGATACATATTAGAACCCATTTATACTTCCACTACTGCCAACAATTTGAGTCCTGCCTCCACTGGCGCTCTCCGTAGCGATTTCCTGCCTGTTAGACTTTAAGCCTTCTTCCAATTTTAAGGACTTTCCAAATTAATTCAAGAATTTATCCACGATTCAATCCTTGGATTCCTTCACCTCCAACATTAGGATTCGAATGCACCTATTGACATTCTGTTGTATGAGAGTATGCAGTGAGAATATTTCGCTAGCAATTTCAGTAACACTCCTCATCTGTTTCACTGTTTGTGGGAGTTGAGCCTATTTGCCTCGTGGGAGCTTGTTGCCCTGTTAACTCATTTAACTGTTCACTCAGCTCCTTCCCCGATTTCTCCTCCTCCGCATTTTTAATGGATGTCACCTATGTTTCCTGGTTCAGCGCTTTTATACACTTTCGATCCACCAAGCTGCAATCCGCTATTGTTCCAAAATAGCCTCAGAATCGTGGAGCGAAAAAAGTTTGAGCTCCACGAAGGATACTCCGGAAACGTCTGTGTTACGCGTACTATACGCAGCCCAGCAGTAGGTGATGTCGGAAATGGCGTTGCAGTCTATTAATCCAGTAAAGAGTTTAAAGAGAGTACGCATATCCAAGAGGGTTCTACACAGTTCTAGATAGGGAAAATTAAGAGAGCGGAGACGGAAGGTTCTCCTAAAAGAAAAAGGATCAGGGGAAATTAAACTTCGTGAAATTAAACTTCGTCCAGGGCAAAATCATCAATCAGTAGCGAGAAGGAGATCAGATAGCGCAGCGATACACAAGGACTTTTCGAATGGTGATGATGAAGGCTGTTAAGGAGTACTGGATGGGGTTAAAACCAAACGAGGTACACAAGATGAAACTAGGCATTCTGGAAGTATAGTGCTTCCGGAAGTGGATGGCCGTCAAGAAGATAGGAAAATAGAGTGGGAGAGGATTTAAAAGAACAGCAGATAGAGTGACGTTTTTTGACATTAAGCCGACTTGTCAATAAAGGACCAATGAACCAGAGTGTCAAATTTGTACTGTAGAGGCACTCGCCCTACAAGGGAAGGTATAGAGGAGAAAAGCTTAAGGTCATCAAAGCTTCCTCGTAAAGGAATCAAGGCCTAATGAAGGAAAAGGAAAGGTCGTTGATAAAGAATGAAAACAGTATAGAGCCCAGGATGGAAGCTGATGGTACACCATAGGAGGGGTAAAAGAAAGAAGAAGGATAGCATCCAGTAGGAAGTGACCCATATAATAAGTGATAGAATTTTAAGGGAGGCGAGTTTGGACAAAAGTGCTGTGTGAGTAACTGAGTCAAAAGTCAAAGAGTAATCCGTGTAGATATCATACACCTCTTACCGTGGCATTTGGTCATGAAGTTGCTGAAGTCTGGTAGGTTTCACAAAGCCACGTTGCGCTTTAGCTATACAGTGCCCAAAGTTGGCATTCAACCGGTCGTCGATATATCTCAGGCGAATTTCGGAACAGAAGGAAAGGAGCAATATTTGACGGTAATTCCCTGGGAAAGTATGATTGCTTCCGCAAGCCTGCCAACATTGGGAACTTCTGTTAAAAATGATGCATAGAAGGATGGAAATAAGTTGATTGGTTTTTGGCAAAAAGAGGTTAGAAAGTCTACCCAGACTAGGTCTAAACCTTGGTGTCAAGTTTGTCCATGAGAGAGTCAAACAGAGAGAAGAAAAACGGGTGCTTCGGAAGACGCGAAGTAGTCACGAAGTAGTCAATCGGAACAGAGGAAAAGTAAGAGGGGGGAATTATATACTGAGGAAAAGTAATTACAAAACAAGCCACATAATGATTGAGGCGAGTAAGGAGAGGGTGATGAAAGAGAGAGAGGCCATCGTGTGGTTGAGGAAGTAAGCCCAGCTTCTACATGTGAATGCGGTTTTTATACAGACCAGGTGCTCCTTCCTGCACTTAATTATCAGTGACTTTACTGGAGAACGCAAAGCTTTAAAGTAAATGAAATCAGTAGGATTTCTGGAGGGCTTCCTGCGAATTTCAGGCACAGCTCTTTATAGAACTAAATGTCGAGTCAGAGTAGGTAATAGCATAGGTATAAAAGAAATAGATGATTTGGTCGCATGTTGAGAATGTAAGGATGTGATTCCAGTTAATAGTGGAAATAGCTAGACTCAGAGCTTCAAAATTGGTCTTTCGAAAGTTGAAATTACCAGGTTTGCGCACGAGATGAGGGTTGAGGAGAGCAATTAGATTTAAGATGAGGATAATGAGCATTAGGAGCGACGTAAGAAGGAGTATCTGGAATTGAAAAAAGCATTGAACAGAGGAGTTGCAGGAGACGGGATCAAATATGAGTTAACCGATTTTCGGTCAAGTTGAACTGTAGAGTGACACGGGTGTTCATCGTGGACAGGAGGATAAAGGAGCTATTGGGAAGGAGTGGACAGCTGGGGACGTTAGGCTAGTGAGCATACGATGATTAAAGTAACCACAGATAATGAAGAGTTGAGATTTTCGATAATCTGTGGAAGAAGTCCAGGTGAGAAGGGGGTGGAATAAGAGAAATATACAAATGGGAACCATAAATGGGTTGGTCAGAGAGATACGCAGAGGAATATAGTCGAGAAGGAGGCAAGAATTGGGTAGCCCAGAAGCGAGGTTTGCAGGCGATCAGGATGCAGCTGCACTAGGCACGGTCTTCATCATAATGGGAAAAAAAGCAATCTTCGACGAACTTAGAATCTAAAACCATATCACCCACCCACGTTTTAAAAATGCAGGTGTTGTGATGCCGAAAAACCGGGGCGGATAGATTGAAGTAGAACCGCCTGGCTAATAGATCACTCGCATTTTCAGAGAGAAAAGTTTTAAAATAATTAACGATTCATTTATGTTCAAAACACAAAATAGGCCACCTTGAGGAAACTTACTATACGGTTGAGGATACCAGCTTTTGTCAGGGTAACATACGCAAGAGACCCTTAAGAAGAGCTAGTTCTCGCTCTCCGTGCAAAGAGTTGCTTGGATCAATGGCTCGTTAGAGCAGACAGAAAACAAGCCGGAAATAATCATGTCGGTTGGTTTTTGGTAGGCAAGCGCGCTGGCGCCGACTCAGTAGGGTGTTCTATGGTATTGCCCAGCAAAACTTCCGTCGAACAAAGGGCATGCCCCTTTTATGAGGTAAAGATTCATTCCTTGGTTTGAAGCGACCTCCAGATTAACATCAACATCTCAAGTCTGATCAGAAAATGTGGAGCAGGCCAGGAAGTGTGAAGCAGATGGGGGGCGGACAAGAAGGTATGTCGGATCAGGACGAGTTGCATATAGTATCAGCATTAACAACAACTTGTACCAACAAACAAGATTAGGTGCGAGGAGGAGCCGATGAGGCAATTGTGAAAAGTCTTAAGGCGTAGGAGGTTTTCAGGCGTAATTAGAAGAAACCATGCACTGAGCTATCGCAAATATGTCGTATCTAGTTTGTTTGAGCGGAAGGCCTGGCATGAGGCCTGTTTGGTTTCAATTGACCGACGCCGAACCAGCAATCAAATTGGCCACTTCGCGATCAGCGGTAGATTTAAGAGTTGTCCCCTGGATGTGTGTAACAAGAGAGGCGATGACATCGGCCACGAAAGAGGTCATCATCTGATGGTCGCTTACCTTCTCTTGCATGATGATTCCGTCACTTCCCGCAGGGCTGGGGAGCTGCATTGCCGGAGGATGTAGAGGAATACAATGGACGATTACATCTTTCCTCAAACACCTTGACTACGCTCATGACATCTATTTCCTCTCCCACCGTTCTCACCGGGTCACGGACCATCGCCAAATGGCTTTGAATTTGGAATGACGGAAGTAGAGTAGGACTGAAGATAAACACCGACGAAACCAAGGTTCTTAGTCTGACGGATAATGGGCTTCTCCCTATCTATATCCATGAGTAGAGCATCGAAAGCGTCGATCGATTTTTATATCTAAGAAGCGTGGCTTCTGTCGACTGTGGCACCGAAGTAGATGTTGTTCGACGCATTTGCACATTTTTCTGATCAGCTTTCGCTGTTCTGCCTAAAATCAGGAAATGCAGTTATCTCAACACCAAGATCAAGTTGAGACATTTTTTGCTAGTGTTCTTTCTTTGTTGTCAAAGGCTCCTTGCCTTCGTCAATGCCTATCTACATCGTATCATCGCAGTACGCTGGCCTGACACAATTCCAAACGAAGAAGTTGATTGACACACAGGCCTGCCATTCGTACGCACTGTGATTGGAAGACGGAAGTTGCACCGGATAGGTCACACATTAAGGAGGAGCGACAATTGCATTGTGTGCTACATCATGCAGTGAAAACCACTCTCCCAAGTTGGCCGACTATTAGGTCGCCCGAAGGGCATCTGGTGCAGATGAGCAGAGGACTGAAGGCGTCTCGAGAAGTCATGGAAGGGGGGGGGAGGGGATGAAGGGCATTTTAGGCAACCGCAACCGCACCAAGGTTTTTTAGTGTAGCTTATAACCTCAGCTCCATTTTGCCTGTCCTTGCGGACGGAGGTCTACGAGAAACCTGGCTTCTTCGGAACTGGTCCGTCAATGCAACCCTATTCCCTCCAATACACTTCAAATATTTGATGCGGCGGTACCCAAGATTTCCATACTCACCCACTGCAGTGGTTAGACATCGACGTTCAAGAGCACGCTTTCCCACTCTCAAAAACTGCCATTACTGGTCTCCCGAAGTCGAGCGCCATAACATGTATATTCGTGTCCCGCTTCGTGTTTTGCTTTGCATCTGGGTATCCTTTTCATAACCAATTTTTATGCACTGTTTCACTTAGCCGGTACTCATATAAGCATCCCTATAGAAAGACACCTTCGGGTACATATCCCTAGATTTTCATGATTCAGCCACTTGGCCAAGAGACGTGCCTGAACGGAAATTTGAGACCCCGACGCAACCCCTGCCTGTGCTACTCGTTTACAAACTAATCACTAAACGAAGTACTCAATAAAAAGCAGGCAAACGGGGTTTTAAAAAGGAGTCATTGACAGTTTTCAATTTAGAATCTCTACCGAAGTTTTGAGGACCTGCCCTTCCCTCCGAGTTTCCTACGAAACAGGGCACAAACCAATCCCGCCAAATTTTTGGAATAAAGCGTCCTAGTTTTGAGTTTCAGTGAATTATGACAAACCGTCTGTGGACGACATGTTCGTTAGGTCCCTCTGAACTTATCAGTCACGAACTGTGCCAATCAGGGCTCCCAACCAGGTGCCCATTTGAACAAATTCTTGGCACTATTTCCTAATTCTCGCTAATTCTAACTCCTCCGCAATAATCAGCAAAATAATAAAAACCCAGAAAGCGAAGATTATCTAAATGTTCCATCGTAAAACTGCGCGAAAGCCCCGTACCAACAATAATAACAACCGCAACAGCAAAAATCGTGTCTAGTACGCGATTTCCATTTAAATCATCTCAGATAAAATTTATTGCCAATAAAATCTACGAAAATAATTTTCATTTCTTTTCATTTTCATCCTCATTGGCTCTGTCCATTACTAGCAAAACTTAGCAGGTCGAGTCCCGGAGCTGTTTGTTTCCACCCCCGTGAATTTCTAGATTATTGAGCCATTAAAGCTGTTAGACCGCTCAAATCACTACTTTGTCTGCCGAGGCGTTTTCATCTCATTTTCCCAGAAATTTTCTTTTTGCACATTTTTCAGCTCCGATGTAAATAATTCGAGCCGTTTCTGTGTGAATTGTTTATAAATGTTTTCTGCGCTCCGCGTTGATATGGTTCAATTGGGTGCCGCCGCACAGTGCAGGGAGACAGACGCTGATAAATTGAAAAGTTTTTATTAATTATTGGAGGAGATTAGAGCAAGCGGCTGGAACAAGTGGGAGGGAAATCTAATCGAAGTCTTGTCAGAGCGGGAAGATTAAAAAGAAAGTTATCTCGACAAATGCTTGAGAGGTTGCAGGCTGGGTTTTACGAGGTGTTTTTCAGCTCCGATAGGAAGCAGGCCTAAAGATGTCTAAGGGGTGAGAGATATTCCAAAATCTGAAAATCAGCTCCTCATTTTCACGGATTAGGATCTAAATAAATCCTCCCAAAAGGATAATTGCGGCATTTTCACATTAGCAAACCCCTGGCATCCTATAATTTGCAGTCAATTTCCAGGGAGGCCTGAAAAAGGATATTATTGTGGGTAGCCATAAGCAATTTGCATATCAAAAACTGGGACTGGGAAAATAATTTCTATGGCAAAACCGCCAACAATGTATGCACGATGCATTGCAATTTCAGCGGTCTAGCATGCAAACGGCGTGCATTAGTGCACTTATTGCAGTCAGTCATTTGGCCTAACTTGATAGATTTCAGTCAGGCCGTGCAGTGCTACTCGGGCCGTCCGTCAGGTCGCGGTAAGTCGGCCGACATGTTAAGGAAAGTGCGGTGAGAGTCCCTGCCACTCACTGGAAATCAGCTTATGGGAAATAAATAGCTTGGGCAAATCAACTGAATATTATACGGATAGCAATCGTGAATCGTTCTCCCCCCATTTCGCCATGCAACAACACCAGAATGGCAGTGTTGATTGCAGAGGGTCGGACGGGGTTTGGGTTCATGTTTCGGAGCTATGGCTACTCGCTGGCTAGTCAGTCGGTCAACTATTCGCCCTCCAGAATCTATTAAAATCCGTAACGAGCATAATGACCACTTGTCCGTCATCTCTAAATTGTTGTCACTTTAAATAATTGATGAAATGTTTTTAGGTGCATGTGAATTGGTTTTGAAGGGAATCACGAATTTACATGAGAGTTGGGGGACAGAATTTGAAATTGGCTTGAGTCATGGGAAATCGATGGTTGATGTTGCAAAAATCAGTTGTGATTGTGCCGATCTTGAATTTCTGTGTCAACGGATTTAATGGTGTTTAAGGGAGCTGAAAATCTAAGAAATTATTTGAAAAGTTGCAATGGAAAAGGCCAACACAGAAATGGTTTTTGGCCATACCAATGACCCAGGTTTATTGTCAACACCAGCAAATATGAGGGCCGAAATCTAGAGAACTTAAATATGGAATTTTTGCTGGGGGATTGAAGGGATCTTGAGTCTGCGGGCCAAGTGATACAATAAATCCTTGAAGAAAAATTTACCTCGACCAAGTCCAGGCCATTTTTGATTTAAATACAATACGCACTCACGTCGTGTTTTGAACATATATGAGAGCAAATAACACCGTGCAGTCGTTTCGGTCCCACTGCTCCCAGGATAGAAGTGAGACCGCCGCTAATGGGTTGCCTCTGCCCTCAATGAAACCGAACATCGTTTGAAAACAGCCTACTCAGTTGAAGTTTGGTTTTTGGGGATGAAATAAGATGTTTTTCCAAGCTAGGTTCCAAGTATAATTGGTCAATTTCTAACAAAGCATTAGCCTTACGTTATGTTCCCTCAGGAAACTAGTGGTCACATGGCTATACCCCAACTTTAAAAAAGCCTCCTAGCCTTTTTTTTAAACTTTGTCAATGTCGGTCCCATTCTGCTTAAAAACAAAAGAAAGAGAAGAGGAGTCTCAGGGCGTAAGTGGGCACACTTTTACGTGATCTTAGCAACGGTTGCTATCATTCACACCCAAGAGACTCCTCTATGATTCCGCTCATGTCTTCCAGCTTCCACTGAACACACTTTCAAAGGGTAATGCCATATTGTTCCAGCAACTTGTTAAAACAACGTGCAGAGAGAACTACTATTGCCCCACTATTCTTTGTGGAATCGGCCAATTTGTTTGACACACAAGTGTTGACACGCCCTGTTGGAGATGAGTATATCCCCCAATGAAGGCCGGACCGTCTGAGTGGGACATTTTGACATATTGCACATTTCCTCAATTGTAAAGCGTTTTAGAATTAAAGAACCTTCGCTGAAATTCTACTTAATGTAGCACACGTAAATGATGATCATGAGTAGGGACTCTCAGCTCCTCTAGAATGCACTAGCTGCTTCCAAACTTGTTATTCTCATTTCCTGAAGGATTGTGCAATGCCTTCGCGGTTTCTAGACCGTTTGCAAGGCATGTCGGCTTGGGTCATAATTGGTCTTCGGCGAAGGCAGAAAGAGTCAAGTTTTCAAAACACTAAAACCCAAGAAAGACTCCTCATACCAGCGAATCAAACGGTTCGTCCGAAGCATGTCTGTCAGTGGGTGACCAACGAAAGTCCTTTTTTTGTAAACTAGCGGTTTATTGCACTTTTTGCACGGCTACCTAAACTTTTAACAGATGGCGCCCAATGTGGGGTACAAATGGGAATCAATCATTGACTTTTGTTGCATTCGGTAGCGGAGCCAACTGAGTAATTAGATTGGGTTTATCACTTGTCTTCATCATAAGCGTGGTCCTGATAAAATCAAGAGGTTCCTAAACTGCCATCTAGCCTTCTGAACGGTTATTTCGGAGCAAGTGTGTTGCTTAGGAGCATCTTCGTTAACTAGTGTACAAAAGAGCCCTCAGAAGCTTTTTGCTGAAAAGTTTGAGATCAGTTACGTATTGCTTCTCTCCGTTGTCCTTTCGCCTCGCCGACGACACCCAATGTAGGGTAAAAATTGGTAGAACTGGACACACTACGTTGAACAAATGTTAAATGAAACACGACCTTCAATGACAACTAAAACTGAGCCAATTTCAGACTCAAACCAATGAAAGTCGAACATTATCCATGCCTCGAATAAGGCCGAACTTGCCAGAAGTGACCTAAGGAGTCTACCAATGCATCCCTAAAAAATGCTCTGAAGGTATGCAGGTAATCTACAAAGTAGAGCCTCTGCAACCGCACCGGGCTTGGTTTGACTGTGAATTCTATTTCAGTAATTGAAGATAATTTATAAAAACTTGAAGGAACTTTTCGACTTTGGGTTAGCAACGAAAACTATGTATTAGGCAAAAGAAAGTAAAACAACCAGGACACACTTTGATTGGAAAATCGGCAGCATTTTTCCGAAGAGAAGAGGGGAGCATTTGCTGACAGCAATAAGAATTGGAACACCAACTTCAATTGAGTGAAGAATGGAGCATAAAAAGCACCTTTCCAATAGAAGTCAAGAAATTTTTAGAAGGGAATGAAAATTCAGGATAGCAGACGAATTATCCATGAAGTCGTAGAAGTATGATTAAGTTCAAGGATATACCTTTTCTGAGCATTTCTGAAAAAGAATAAAATGCACACACACATTCCACCATTATAGTTAATTGACAGACTGAATTGTCCTGTTGCCCGGAGAATTAAACCCTTTTATTGCAAATTGGCTCGTCCTTCACTGTCAGCCCGGTGTGTCTCTCACAAGGAGCCGCTTTGTTTAAGAGCAGCATATACTAGTCCAAGTTATCTTTACCGAGCAGCAAGTACAGGCACTTGATGGCCCAGGTGTGGAGGGATGACTGAGTCCTTTACTCACTTAAGCTCAGCAAGCTTCTTTGACATATTTTCTAAAAGAACTTCATCTCCCTCCTTTCCTGAACTATTTATATGCCACATAGATTCGCGTAATAATGAGCCTTCGAAGGCGATTTTCGAAACATTAAAACCAAAAGAACTTCTTTAGTCTAGCGAAACCCTCCTGAAGCATGTCTGCCAGCGACACGATTAGCCTAACATAACTAGGTACCAAGCAGAGTACCACCCAAAAATTTCAAGAAACCGCTATAGCAATCTGAAAGACTAAATTGTCTGGTTCCCGTTTATGTGGCCCAAGCGTTGCGCCCTTACACTACAAATTGGCTCATCCGGATGTTCAACGTCAGCCCAATGTACCTCGTACAAGGAGCCGTTTTTTTCAAGAGCAGTAGGTACTCATCTAAATTATCTCTAGTGAGCAACAATTTATCTATGTATACAGATATTCGATGGGCCACACCTGGAGGGATGTCTTTGTTCTTTAATCACTAAATAGTTTGAACCCCATTACAGAACATAAACGGCGTAGTCTCGAGTAAATAGAACAGTCACCCAGGAACTGTGAAGCCAGCGTTTTTGTAACCCTCTTAATCCAATGGAATTCGCCAGAACATATTGTTTGGATGTAGACTGAATCTAGCCTTCCGGAGACGACTGACAGTTTCGTCGATTGAAGGTAAAGGATATACGTCCTTCACAGCGACTCCACTTTACTTGCGCCAAGGCAATGGAAGGTTTACCGGATTTCTTGAAGAGAACTAACTAACGAAGACGAAGTGCTTTATGACTTTTCGATGATTCCCAAGGCCTGCATCGATGAGCTTTTCTACAGTAGAAAAAACTAGAAAGTCTCTCTTGAACCTTTTGAGCAGGAGAATCTTTAGATGCTGTAGATATAGCTGGGAGTTGTGTCCGATGCATTTGGCCACCGGCATCCTAAAGTGATGTGCTTTTTGGTATTAAACATCGTCTACTCTTAGGTTTTAAGATGCTTGATGCCTTGCAGGCGTACCAAAAAATGTGGCCATCCAACAGCAAATTTTCTCACTGCTGACCTGTTGCATAGCAATTCAAATAGCCGCGCTGACCAACCAAATGTGATCAAAACGTGTCACGCCACTAGTGCAACATCTTCGTCCTCATTATCACAAAATGCCGTTCATTGCTTTTTATAGTCGGCCAACATTCAAAACCATAGAGAACGACAGGACGGAAGACATTGGGGTATATTTTAGATTTGAGACGTTCGTTGACACGTTGATCACAAAGAACACCAGTTGTGGAACGCCACATCATCCAGGTTGCGCTAATGCGTGAAGCAACCTCATAAAGCAGTTCTCCATTGGCTGAAAGCATTGACCTGAGATATGAATCTCTCTATTAGTACTGAATCCTTCTCATTTGAACCTGCACCCCAGGAAAGACTAGGAAGTGGCCAAGCTTGTTTTGGGCTTCATGTAACCCTAAAATACAGCCAGTACCCTCTAGCGTTATTGAAGATATTCGTTTTGAGAATAATGGGGTCCCAAGTCCGCATCAACTTAATGCTGGACCAGACCAAATGAGGAGCAACTTACTCTCTCTTTCCTGGTCCACGGACCTCCTTGTTGCCGCTTAGTTTCCCCATTACCAGCAATTTTCGAGTGTCATCGTATCCACATCAGGAATATTCCGTTCAGTCCGTCCATCAAAAGCCTTGTTACTAGTTAGTGCTAATAATGACGTTGGACTCTCGGAATAGATTCGAATACCCGACTTCGCAATTTTCATCGCAGACATAATTTTGCTACTAATAAAATGACAGTTAGATCCACTGTAAAAAGTCGCCATTTCTCTGGGAAGTTGGGCCACTTTCACAATCGGATTATCCGAAAGCAGCCCTGAGCCCGCCCCACCTTCTATGAAGAACTAATGGGTGATGATTATAAGGTTTGTAATCCCAAAAGATGTGTGGTCGCTGGTAGACCAATGATCTCTTTTGGTAATTATGACATAAAATGGGTTTAAAACTGGAGTGTAATCGCTCTGAAAACCTTCGTCCCAGAGTGAATATACAGAAATGCCAAACCTTGATAGCATACTACAAAAAAAAACAAGAAGTCCGTAGCGTATTATGAGCAGCGTACCTTACACTGGAAGGGAGATCGAATATTGATAATGGTTGATGTCCACCTACTTTTCACTATCACCAATCTGGGCATGAAAAATAACTAACTGATTAACATGTAGATCTGCCGTTAAGATGATAATGTTTGCTTCAAATAAAACTGATCTGCAGGCCTTAAGCAACTAGCAGACGTTACCAGCTTCAATCCGACCCAAGATTGTTTCCAGAAGGCAGGGCTACCTAAAACCTAGGGTTTCATTATGACTGTCAAAACATCTTGGCCCAAAAAGCCATCTGGGCGTTGCTTTCATGAGTGCACTGTGTAAGGAAAAGTAGGTTTCTCAAAAGCTCAATTTCAAATTAATATTATTTTGTAGGAATCTCTCGAAAGAAAAAATCCCCAGTCTCAAAAGAATAACAAAAAACAAGGACTCTTAGCTGTGGGCTCAAGTCGATGGGTCAATAACTGGTTTACGTTGGAGGAACCCATTTTGGTGCTCATTTTGCTTACCTATTGACATGAATAGATGTTTTTCATCCATTCTTGCAGTTGTACTTTGGGGAAGTACGCTCTAAAGACAAGGAACCTTGGATGTCAATTGTATATTGCTGATATTCTCTTTTAAACAACAAATAGCGACGGACAGATAGATATATATTTTAGAGGACGTTGAAAGCGGGTACGTGGGAAATCTGCCTTTGCCTTTGCCTGGTATGGTTTTATTAACCAGGAGGTTGACCAAAATGATGGTTTTATACGCTAGATGGTGATTTCAGAGCCGACTCGGCTCCGCCCCGATCGAACTTAGGTGGAAGAAAATGGACCCAGTCGAGGCAATCCTGGAAAAAAGCTAAAGGAGAAGGAGTAATTGTTGGAGTCTCAGATGAGTTCCTACATGAAGTGCTAAGAGAAAGGCTATAGTATAGTTTTGAATTTTGAATCCAGACCCCGTAATCAATTTAATTCTGACCCCGAATCCGATTGACATTTAACAGGACCAATTGTCAAAAAGTATTTTCTTTAATATTCCAGAACGAGTTACCTACGTTTTAGCTGAGATATTCGGAGGCTCTTTTTAGAAGTATCAGGAGTGAACCAACAGGAAAGCAATTTGAAGAAAGTTCCTCACTTGTGCTCTGGAAATGGATTCGGCCAGGGATTGGTTTACGTTATTTTCAACCTTAAGTGGCAGAACAGTCACCAGATCCCAAATAAACAGTTTAAACTCTCTTCTGGAGCCAGCAATTTGTTGTATGTATCTAAAATATGAACTACAAATTACTTTCTTATCAAGGACATCAACTAAAGTGCCCGGAAAACCATGAAACATCTCGGAAATATGCTAAGACGCCTTCCTTAAAACTAGCATTCTCTGCAATCGAAAAAAGCCACAATCCTAAATTTAAGCTAATTCAAGCGTCCTATTCACTCAACAATGCAAGCACAAAAAAAAATCCCCAACCACCTAAAAATGAGGTTGTTTAGCCAATTGTCCCTTTTGACAGTGCTTTAAACGATCCTGAAAATTGTCCTTGGCTGCAACTCCACTTTGCCTAAAATTTTTGCCACAACAAAGTAAGTAGAAAAGAGAATAAAAACGGAAAAAATGGGGAGGCCCAAAAAGAAAATTATAAAATAAAAAAAATCGTCCAAAGAGGAACCATCGTCCCTTTCAATATTGCCACCCAACCTCCCTGCATTCTAACCAGCAATTCTTGGTCCATAAAATGAAAATTTCAGCTTCTCATCTCTCCTTCTTTCTAGCATTGAAATAGACGAAAGGAAAGCATAGAAAGAAAATGTGTTGAAAATTGTGAAAATCGCTTCTTCCCGGCATTACTTACGGAACAAACAAACAAACACGGGAAAAGATGGAGCGAGAATCTTGCAGGTTGCAGCGAGTTAAAGAGAAGTCTTACATCAAAGACTTCTCAAGGTGTTGACTGTTTAATCGTCGTCTCGTCGGTAAGTTGGGTTTTCTTTTTTTTTCCCGTTGGAACGTGGAAAGTTTTCAGGGAAGTTGAGTTTTTCCTTCAGAGGAAGTATCTTCTTTTTTGGTTGATTTTTGGTGGGGGAATGAAGGAAGCAACAGGATTGGAGATGGAAGGAAATTTTTAAAGGAGGCTAATTTTTATTCATAGTTTTGTGGGGGAATTGATAATAGGATGAATTCGAGGATAAAGGATTCGCGCTTTGGTAGTGATTTTTGTTTCGAAATTTTTAGATCGGCTACTCAAACTTCAAATGTCCTCTGAGAAAAAGGATGTACGAAGATAGAAGGAAAAGTACCTGGATATGTAGATAGAGGAAGAATCAAACTAATAGTGTAAAAAGAAAGACCCTATAATAGCCTATATTACTCGTTGCTTCGACTTTCTGCAAAGCAATATCTTTACGAACTAATTCAATGAGAAACATTGAATAGAAAAGCTGAACAGATTTAGGCAATCTTAAATCACTTCAGAGAAAATTCTAGTATTCATCAAAACGTTTGGCAATAAGTAAAAGAGGGAGGAATACCAGGGCAGAGACAACTCATCAGACGCTGCCTCACCTCTGCCCTGGGAGCAGTGTGACCGAAGCGGCTCGCAGATGTTATACGCTCCTTTTTATAATTCGCAAAAAAAAACATGGTACGAAACCGTAGCCGTCTTCGTCCCTCTTTAAATTTTTGAACCTTGGGTGACCTTGGGGACCATAAACAGTGGGAACAAGTTGCTCTCCATTTGGTCCATTCCGGCCTCAAGTGGATGCGGACTTACGACTCCCAAATTCCTTTAAAAAAAGTTTGGCAATAACTTGGCCATGATTTCATTAATTATCAGAAATTGGAGAATTTGGAGGAAGTGCATCACACATTCTTCATACCCCTGAAAAAAGCATTTATTCCCCCAAATGTTACCCATTCTTTTAAGGATCAAATCACATTGCATAAAGAAGAATATGGACCCAAATTCAATGGTCAGTCGATGGGATGGAGTGCTAGATTGAAAATAAAGACGTAAATCCTCAGCAGTGGTGGGGTAGCAGGATTTTGGCAATTTCTACAGACACAGACTCAGATAGTCTCAAAATTCATCCACATAATACCCAGCGATAATGGGGGATTTAAGGCCTCGAGATTGCACCCAGGCATTCGATAGAGCCATATGGCGAAACCGATCACGGCGAGCCGACCCCGCTTATGAACAGGACAATGGCTGAAGAAAAAGAAGAAGGATCACGTTACGGAAAATCGACCTTTATACCTCTAACCTGCTTCTTCTTCAGCCTTTGTCCCTCTCCGTTAGGTGTTCGACCCACATTTGTAACCTGCAGTGTAAATCATTTTTGCAGCAATCACAACACCAGCGGGTTCTTTGAGCGCTGTGATCCTCAAGTGTCATTTGTACAAAATTAACGTGCCTATGCCGATGCGTGGGTTCACACCGGATTTGAAAACAAGACAAGAACAAAGGACTACGAAATAAACCAGAACCCCCCCCCCCCCACATTTCCAAGCCTGGCTAGTACAGAGGCGTGCAAGAACTTTGATGGAGTTTCAATATTTGCGGACGGACCTTCACGTCAATTTCACCAACTGCTTTTTCGGTTTCTGGGATAGCTAGGTCCCTCTAAGTTGTCTTCGGCCACCCAGAATGGTCGTTTGATCATCCTATTTCCCCCTGGTTCATTACAAATGACGCCCAAAGTGGAGACCAACTTTTCCTGGATTCAGGCCTAATTTTTTATTTACAGGTTTTCCAAATCAGCGGAAGAAAGCCTATTCCGGCTCAAAATTTCGTTAGGTGGTGCCGAACAGAGAATCAATAGATTCTCAACATTGTTCCTGGCTAGGCTCAACATTCGCTTGCCTTCACATTTCTAGTTTTTGGTTTCACGCCTCTTCTCACCTGGCAGTAAGTGTTCCTAAGCCTCAATTTCCTTTCCCACCCTGTAACGTAGAATTTCCTGCTCTATCCTTGATAGAATACCACAAGAGCTAGTCGTTTACCGTGTTTGTCTTTGAGACTTAATGTCTCGTAGGTGATTGCCTTCCAGAAGTCTCTGGATCTACGGGCCTTTGCGACTATATGCTGAAAGGTATTACCGTCCGAGTTTCTGAGGAGTGTCCTTCTCTACTCTTATGTGAAACGGCTTCAGAATTTGATAAGCTAAATAGTCTTTCTTCTTCGTAGGGATGAAGTGACGGGTGAGATTAATCCTTGTTGGATTACGAAGGCAGTCGGCTACAAGCTGTGCGGTTCCGTTCACAAAGAATCATCCTGACTTTGCTCTCTGATTCCAAACGAAGAAGATTGAATTCTCCCGATCGCGTCGGCCTAAATCAGAACTTTATCTGCCTGTAATATCCGCAAATCCAAGCGCAAAGTTTCCTGTCGGCCTCCAGCTATAAACAGTCGTCTGATACCAGTTACTAGCCGCGCACATAAAAACACTTTTGCAGGTGGTTATCGCTATCATCTCAAACTTGATTAGCATTATCCATCAACTAGCCAATAGTAAAACTGCGCATCCAGCTGAACATAAAATCAACAATAGCACATTAAACAGAATAAGGGAATTCAAAGCAAAAAATTATTTTCTTTTTCTGCAAGTTGAGTACTGATGAAGTTGTGGCGCGGCAGGAATGTTACGAATACGAGCGGATGGATGGCGCACCGAAACTCTCCACGTTTTTTTAGCACTCGCCACGGGAGTGAAGAGCTAGCGTCCTCTACCACCCCAGAGACTGGCTATTGCGCGGAAAGAATTTGAACAACTTGTTCAACAGAGTATCTGCAGGCCCTCAAACAGCTGTTGGTCTTCCCCACTGCATATGGTCCCTAAGCCAAACGGCGAATGGCGCCCTTGTGGGGATTACAGAATGCTAAATGCACAGACTGTTCCTGACCGATATCCAATTCCACTCATCCACGACTTTGCATATCACCTCGCGAATTGCCGCATCTTTTCGGCCTTGCCAAGGCTTATCATCGAATCCCTGTAGCTGCAGAAGACATACCAAAGACGCAATATGCACACCCTTTGGACTGTGGTCTGAAGAGGCTATTCGCGCGTTTGACAAATCCCGTCAACAACTGGGCGACGCTACACTCTTGGCATTTCCTCTGCAAGATGCACCCCTAACCGTTTCTGTTGATGCCTCTAACATCGCAGTAGGTGCTGCTCTTCACCAAAAGGTGGATCAGGTCTGGCAGCCGTTGAACTTCTTCTCTAAGCAATTGAACTCCGCTCAACGGAATTACAGTACCTACGATCGCGAACTGCTCGCCGCGTACTTGAGCATCAAATACTTCCGTTTCTCCCTAGAAGGCAGGCCGTTCACAGTGTTCACCGACCATAAGCCTCTCACGTATGCTTCGAAACAAAAGCCCGACAAAGCGTCCCCTCGTCAGCTTCGACACCTGAGCTTTATAAGCCAGTTTACGTCAGACATCCAGCATGTGTCCGGCCAGGATAACATAGTTGCTGATGCTTTGTCTCGTGTCTCCGAGGTTAGCATCCCCGCCTGACTCGACTTCTCGGCTATTGCCACGGCAGAGGAGGATGACGCAGCACTTCAGAGCCTCAAATCCAACCCCAAATACAAATTTTGGGAGTTGCCCATCTTCGGCTCGAACCTCTCTCTCTGCTGCGAAGACTCGGAAAAGGGACCGCGGCCATACATTCCGGCCACCTTTCGCAAGGAAGTATTCCACGCGGTTCACGACTTAGCGCATCCAGGCATCAGGACAACAAATCGGCTTGTCACCGAGAAATACTTCTGGCCCTCCATGAACAAGGATGTCAATTTCTGGGCCAGAGAGTGCATCGCATGCCAGAAGTGTAAAGTCGGCAGACATGTAAGGAAAGAAGTGGGCTCATTCGCCAGCACTACCAAACGGTTCCACACGGTTCGCCTCGACATTGTAGGGCCTTTGCGAGACTCGCACGGTTACAGGTATTGCCTCACAATCATCGATAGGTTCACGCGCTGGCCTGAGGCAATACCTCTAAAAGGCATTACGGCGCAATCTTGTGCCGAAGCCCTTTGTCGAGAGTGGATACCTCGCTTTGGCGTCCCTACAGTGGTCATCACTGACCAGGGAATGCAATTTGAGTTCACCCTTTTCCCGGAGTTAGGCAAACTCCTCCTCCTAAAGTGGGTATAAAAAACGCTTATTTTTATATATTTCTGATTCACTTAGGAAAAAGAGAATTTAGGAATTTACGGGTGAATAGAATCTAAAAAATTCAATGCTAAAAAAAAGAAGTAGCGCCAAATAAATGTATGTTTTAGTAGGCTCCAGATAGAATACTAGGGCGCGATTGCAGCAGACAATACGACGGCTATTGAATCCAATGGTTTTACTCCGAGAAGTATTACCTATATATTCGGCCTCTACCTATTACGAAGTAAAGAATTCTTTATAGAGCTAAAACCCCAAAATAGCAATGACTGGATCACAGGGTCCTGGTACTGAAATGAAAAATACCTAGATCCACATCGTCAATTTTTGGAGTAAAAATGAACCAATCTAGGATGACTTACGTTCACTTGCGGATTTTTTTAGACTGGAGGTGTCTTAATCTGAAGAGACAGAGCAACATTGTAAAGTCAGGGTACAAGGTGACAGCAGATACTTGGTACCACCAAAAAACGTGAGAGCTTGACAAACTTTCTTTCATAGTTGTGACCATTCCTTTTCCCAATTACTGGAAACACTAGTTAACCTAATTCGCACTAAATCTACTGAAGTGATTACCTGCCACTAGCTTTCATAATGAGACCCTAATGCAACATTTCAACAAAATCACCCTCAGATGCTCCTTCACCCTACTCGGAACTACCAGTGTAAACGTGTAAATGATTCCAATGTAGTTGCATAATTTGTCACCATGTTAACAACAGCATGAAAACAGCAAATCTACGTGACAGTACTCCATAAAGACTATTCCAACATCGGAAAAAAAAATATCTAAACAACAACACAAAACAGGACACAAAAAAAAGTCTACAGATAAAAAAATATCCAACCACATGAAAAATATTGGATACCATCGCCCACTAGTTGTCCCATAGTAGTCCAGGCAGTTCATTATTTCATTGTGACATTTTCAACAAATTTTCCAGATAAGTAAATATCACACTAGCGCATACTATCTGCGTATCTATCTATCTAGTCGTATCTGCGTACGTAAAACGCAAGCCTATGAGCTTTGCGTTGCATTCCGTGCGTCCATTCGTATCTAACTCATGTCTATGGTGTTTTTTGTGCTACAACCTTTGTAATATATCCGCACCTGTTTTATCTGGGAAATAGATATGGACGAGGCTACAAAAAAGTTCGGTGGTTGTGAGTTGTCAGATACTTACCACCTATTTTGCACATTAGTGTTCATGTTCTTGTCTGGTGCAGATAGGTGCTAGCTGATTTAGAATGGTCTGTACGATGGGAGGTGAAGAGATGAAGACACTTTCAGAACAGATAGGGTCGGATAGGAGCCGGCAGATTGTGGTAATTTAGGTTCGTGCCCATCGTTAAGGGAAAGCCAGGAAACTACCCACGTTCTCTTGAGAAATGTTTAATCAAATGTCGATACACATTCGGATCCTCAAACCTTCATATTATAAGCTACAGCAGTGACCGGCCAACTAGACCTTTAGCTCTCTGTTTATTGAATGACCTCCATCTCCGCCATCCTCTCATAAAAAAGATTTCCAAGTGAATTTAACCAATCGTCCATGGCTTTTCCGCCACCATAGGATAGGTCGCTTCTCGTTTTCCGAATACGATTAGGCATGAAAAATTCACGATATCTTTGATGAACACGACGCACAAAAGCTGAGCTCTGCCACAAAGTTTGCCCTTAGCCACTGTCGTGTCATCATGCGTGCATAAAGCCTCTCCACTTTATATACAGTGGCCACCCTTAGAAAAGCAGACTCGCGCGAAAGACAAACACTTGATATAGATCCCCATCCTCGATATGTACAATAGAAGCGATTCTAAGGAGCCAACGACTAAGCAGGGTCGCGGGACTCAAGAAATGCTAGTGTGAAAATTGTCACCATATCTCTTAACCCGTTCCAATCCTTAGCAACCACATCACTTCCCGATAAATTCATGCGAAAAAAGCGTAAGTGCAGAAGCAGCTTCTCCACTCTCAACTGGGCACCTCTAGCCAAATGGTTTTTGCACCTACGACCTGTTCACACGTTTTCCAGGTGTAATAGTATCTGGTCAGTCTAAGTGAGGTGCGTAAGGTAGTAAACAGTACGCACACACCATCTATAAATCTGCCTTGCATGGATCTACACATATGTAACGGGTTAGAGAAGCCCTCAGTGGTAAGTACAAGTCGATTTCGAACTCTGGGGGGTGCCTTCTGCCTGGTTTTCCATGTTTATGTTTCGCCAACCGGCCTTGAATGTGACCGTACGTAATCGATATTTTACTAGTGAAGTGGCATGCAATAATTATCTTATGTACGGACACTATCTGATTGTAATTATCACGTCATACAGCGTACATTACATTTCCTGTGAGAAATTATTATTAATGACACCCCAGCGCTGATGTATCACGTAAAGAAGTACGATTTCTAGCAAGAGGGGCCGGAAAACAGGAGAAGAAAAAATGGTAGATGGTGTTGAATTTATGGCGAAATGGGAAGAAGCGGAGTGCAATTGGCGTAGTTTTGCGTAGAAGGCTCAGTTGGCATCATAAATAAGAAGATATTGGTGTCGGAGGCAGAAAGATCTTTTTGAGGAAGCGGTAGTAACAGAAGACTCAGGGAGGGTAACGAACGCAGATTTGAAGTACTGGAAATCATTCCAGCATGATCTACCCTGATGTCCAAGTTTTAACGCCGATTTCAAGAACTAACTATGATTGGATAATAGTTAGGCTAATCTGTAGATTCCTTCACTAGATAAAAAGATACTCAGCTCTCATAGGCTCACCATACTGATTAGATCGAGTTACTTTGGAGTTAGAGGTCGGTGGTTTGAGGCAGAATAAGCTAGGAGTGATACCTGGACCTCCGAACGAATTTGGAGTTGAAGTTTCCAAACGATAAGAAACATTTTTGGAGGATTTCAAGGAGTACGTAGGTGGGTATCAGTGGCAGCTCCTATGAGCCCAATTAGCGCTGCAATGCGCCGTTTTGATGCTACAAACTCCTTGTACCGTGACTGCTGTTATGAGATCAGGGAGGCAAAGTTCAGCCGGCTCAGATCTTCAGAGCCAGCCCTTGGCATTCACGAAGGAAAGCAGCTCTCCCACCCTCCAGCTGGGTATCTCCCTGAAATTCCCAAAGAATGATTCATCCGGTGTCCATTGCCTGACTCTAGTTAGAGCTGGCCAATCACAATCGAAGTGCCTGCGGGTTTCTTCTCTTTTCCGCAGCTTCAGCAATGCGAACTGTAGGGTAAGCTGAGCCTGACGACATGGTCCCCCAATGGGCCAGTGGTCCGTGCAGGCCGTCGAAATTTTGCATGCATTTACACACGTCTGGCACAGGAATTCTCGTGATCGAGTTTTGTTATAAGCGGGTCAAATCCTCTTTGACTTGACACAGGTGGTAAGCCTTCGCCATCTGAGGTCCGCGGCTGATAAGTAGTGCCAGTAGATTCCGCCCAGCGAGACACCGACTGTACCCGCCGAAAAACAGCCAAGAGCAGAGCCCACCTGGCCAATCCGCTAGCCAGACCATTCCCCTCTATGTTCCAATGACCGAGAACCAAGAGGAGGGTGACGTGTAGAGTGCCGCCCAGACTGTTCAGCGCGTTGCTGCAATGCCCCACCAGCGAGGATTTCTATGAACAATTTCAGAAAGGCGTACAGCATTGACAGTAACCTTGCAAAAGGGACCTGGCTAAAAGGTTGTGAAGAAGCTTATTGTCAAAACCCAATGAACCATTTTCCACACATTAAAGCAATTCATGCAGCATCAAGAAACTTAGGAAAACCGTTTAACATCTTCTCAACCTGTCTTACTGAAAATATTTGACCTCGTCTGGCGGAATCCAATTCTGAGGCCAACGCCCCGACCGACTCCTGGGATAGCGCGAGTCGGAGTCTAATGCAGAAACTATTGAACTTCAAAGTTTCTGGAAATGTGACAAATAGTGCCCCATCTGATGTCGTCTCTTACGAGAGCGCTAGATGTATCAATATAATAAACGACGCTTCTCCAGGGTAGCTAGATTGCATATTAAGATACAGCGATAATCTCTTTGATCTGTAGGCTATGCAGTCAACACTAGCATTAGACTAGCTGCTTCTATGCTCCACGAACTTGGAGTCAGTATGAGAGTCTGAGTATTTCGTTACGGAATCAGATTGGTTTTGTTATTATCGAACAATTAAACCCATACTTTTAAAGACAGAAGGATTCCGGTATATGGTACATTGCAAATTTTCTTTAGTATTCGCAGTTAGTATTCGCCTTCATCTAGATCGAGCAGGCGGCGCGACATTTTGGGCTGCACATCAATGAAGGCAAGGCAAAATATATGGTGGCAACGTCAGCACCGAAGACGAATCAACCAATAACATCAAACCGCACTGGTCAAACAGAAAGAATAAGGATAGGAGAATACCACTTTGAGACCGTTGACAATTTCTCCTATCTAGGGTCGAAAATCACAACCGATAACAGCCGGTTATTGGCAGCCAACAGAGCCTATTTCAGCTTACAAAAATTATAGGGTCAAAGCTCTTACTGTACAAGACTATGATCTTGCCAGTCCTTATGTATTCCTCGGAGACTTGGGTTCTTAGCAAAAAAAATTGCGAATTCCTGGCCGCGTTCGAGAGAAGAATCCTCCGAAGAATTTTTGGCCCCCTACATGAGATTGTCCAGTTGTGGATAAAATCCGGCTCAATAGGTTACGGTGGGCGGGTCACTTAAACCGTATGGATGAGGATGATCCAGCCCGGAAAGTCTATAATGGCAATATCTATAGTAGAAAAAGAAGACGAGGCAGACGCTGCCTGAGATGGAGCGATGGCGTAGGTCAGGACGCCAGACAGCTTTTAGTGATATCGAATTGGTGGACCTTGGCGCAAAACCGGGGTATCTGGGGTTCCTTATTAAGGCAGGGCTTGACCGGATACCGGTTGATGCGTTGTTGATGATGATTTTAAGGTTTTGTTTAAAAAAGAAACCAAATTAAAATCGGTTTTCTGTCTGTCTGTCACGCTCACTTTTCTCAGAAGCGGTTGTCCCCATTGACACCAAATTTGGTGGGAAAGTAGGAACTGTGAAGACACACGCATCCATCGTCCTATGTAAATCTTAAAGGGGGAGAGATTGCCATATATGCAAAAGAGAGGTGAACAAATGGAAAATCGGAGAAGCGAAGGTGATCCTAATTTGCAAATGAAGGAAAAAGAACAAAGTCAACAATCATGTTGATAATCATGCAACCGTATCGGCACGGTAGTGAAATTTGCGAAGTTGATCTTAAAGGTAGCAAGGATACAGTCTAACATAGATGGAGCCAAGCACATACACTGACTACTCATAGCAATCTAGTAGATTTCTTCTCACAGCATCGACTTTAACTATGGAAATAAATTACCGGAGGCTGCATTTTGAATATACCATATAACTTAGCTACGCTAAAGAGACGCCATATATTATAACCGCCGTACGTTTTCGTGGCGTTTCATTTTGGCGGACACCGGCATCTCCATATTAGGCGTAGACTTCCTGTGTCACTATGGGCTGCAGGTTGACTTACAGAGAAATACCTTAATAGACCCCGTAATCTTGTTACAGACGTCAGTGACGATTTCTACCTGCCGAGATGACAATCTCTCAACAATTTTCGGGGACGTTGCCGACCATCGTATTCACGCACTCCTTCGAAAGTTTCGCAACATCACTACGGAAAGTAGATTCTCCAAGCCGATGAAGCCCAATGTGCAGCACCATCAATACCACCGGCTCTCCAATTTTCTCAAAGGGTTGTCCTCTTTCACCCCAGAGGCTTGTAGTTAAGAAGGGAGAGTTCAATAGTTTGATGAAGCAGGGTATCTGCAGACCATCAAACAGTTGTTAGTCTTGTCCGCTGCATTTAGTCCCTAAAACAAACGATGAATAGCGGCCATGCGGAGATTATAGGCGTCGGAACGTTCAGACAGTTCCAGGCCGATATCCCATTCCACTCATCCATGATTTCGCACTCACAAATCAACTGCCGTCTTTTTACAACCTTGGATCTAGCCAAGGCGTACCACCCTGTCGCTCACGACGACATTCCAAAGATGGCTATCTGCACGCCTTTCAGACTCTTCGAGTTCACTAGGATGACTTTTGGCATGTGCAACGATGCACAGACTTTCCAGAAGTTCATCCATTCTGTTTTACGCAACTTGAAATTTGTTTGGTGGCTTCCATTTCCGAATCTTAGCATATAGAGCATCTCGAGCGCATTTTTCAACGTTTCCTTAAGGCCGGACTCGTTCTTAACGTTGACAAATACAAATTCCTACAGAAACAAATTTCTCGGCGACTTAGTAACCCATGACGGTACACAACCTGACTCAGACAAGGTTGAGGCGATTAAGAGCCTTCCACTACCTACTACGGTGAAGGATCTGCGAAGGTTCTTGAGCACGTTAAACTTCTATCGTCGTTTCTTGCCCAAGACAGCTCATCACGAAGGAATCCTGAACGCCTACTTGTCTGGGCCCAAAACTAAAGACTCCCGCGAGGTAGCGTCGTCTGATGAACCGTTCCTTGCGTTTGAGACAGTCAAACAACAGCTTGTTGATGCAACACTACTGACCGTTCACTGTGTTCGCCGACCACAAGCCCCTTACTTTCGCGCTTAAACAAAAGCCCAACAAAGCGTCCCCTCGCCAACTTCAGCACTTGAGTTATATCAGCCATTTCACTTCTGATATACAACACGTGTCTGGAAAAAGAACAATGTTGTTGCTGACGGTAATACGGCAATCGCTAAGGCACAAAAAGATAATGCAGAGCTTCAGAGCCTGAAGGCAAACTCCAAATACAAATTCAAAGAGTTTCCTATTTTCGGCTCAAACTCCTATTTATTCTGCGAGACCTCAGATAAGGGACCCAGGTCATTCATTCCGGCCGATTTTCGCAGGGAAGTAACGCGATTCACGATCTTGCGCACCCAGGCAGCAGGACGATGAATCGCTTAATAACTAATAAATATTTCTGGCCTACCACGAACAAGGATGTAAAGTCTTGGGCCAGGCAGTGCATCGCGTGCCAGAAGTGCAAAGTCAAAAAGCACGTTCGAAAGGAAATAGGTGTTTTCCTTCGGTCAGCCAAGCATTTTCACACCATCCATCTCGTCATCATCGGCCCTTTACGAGACTTGCACGGACTCAAATATTGCCTCACAATCATCGATAGGTTTACGCGGTGGAATGAAGCAATACCTTTGTTTGACATTTCGGGGCAATCATGTGCCGAGGCCCTCTGTTGAGAATGAATTTCGCGCTTTGGTGGTCCAGCCGTTATCATCACGGACCAGCGAATGCAATTCGAATCTACTCTTTTCGCGGAGTTAGGATAGCTCCTTGGCTTCAAACGGCATAGGACTACTGCAGTCCAATGCTATGCTGCAACGTTGGCACCGGACGCTGAAGATCGTTCTAATGGCTCTTGACGATCCTTCGTAGTCGCGGTTCTTGCCTTTTTTCCTCCTCGGCCTCCGTACAGCCCAGCGAGAGGAGTTAGCGGCCAACCCAACGGAGATGGTTTATGAGGAGAATCTGCGCCTCCTCGCGGACCCTGTGCTGGACATCAAAGCAAGGTTAAACAACTCGGGAATATTGCGTCTGCTCATGGACGCGGTCTCGTAGATGCGGCCGACTCCACCGTCCCGACACACAACATCGGATATCAACACCAGGTCCTTATCAGGGTAGACGCCGCTCGGAGGCCGCTGCATCCATTATACGAGGAACCCTTTAGAAAACTAGATCGAGGCGAGCACTCCTCCAAGTTCGACGTTCGGGGCGGGCCCAAGTGGGTCTCGCCCGATGACTCCCATTGGCGGGATCACGTAGTGGGCTTGCTTCGCTGAAAGCGCACGGTTTCAGCTGATCTGGCGGTGCATCGAAGGTACCAACGTGGATTCGTCTCCTTCCTGTATTAATGACCGCAGTGTCGCCAACAGATGGCCTCGCATCAGCTGAGGGAAAATGTCAGAAATGACATTTTGGAGAAGGATCTAAAGTGAGATATTCGACAGGACAATCATAAACCCCTCATTCAGTTTTTTTACAACCACCCCCACATACCACCTTCATATGCCTTGGTCAAAATGAGCCAAACAAGGCACAGAATGCGTATACCCACCCCCGACAGGATAAGATGATGCATGCTTTGGAAGGATGCATGGTAAGTGGAGAAGACCCCATTAACACAACTTTTTTTTCATAGAATATGGGGTATCACATGAAAGGGTTTGATTAGTATTTTTCGAAACTGGTCTTATTTATAATATCGGGTGAAACATAAGGGAGTGAGCGTTCAAAATGTGTGCCCCGAACAATGTAAAAGGTCCCGTTTTCAGAAGTTATCCAATTGAAAAATCTGACAAGAAAACAGAATGATGCATTTATGCAAAATCTAATCTAATCCTAAAGGTAAATCCCATTTCGATACCTTCTCAAATAAAGTTAATAATAGCATACTACCATCTTTTAGGAATTAACCTTAAAACCCTCCTGTATGGTTATTATAAGTAATAACATAATACACAATTTTGAAAAGTTTGAAGGTAATCGAACTATTATTAGTTATGGAAAGCTAAAATTTTGTATTGCACGTGAATTTACCGCAATCTAAGACGTGTATGACGTCATCACCGTACAAAGTGAATTCATATAAACGGTGGAGTTGGATATACCAAGGAATATTTTGTATTGGCTGTGCACGAATGGAAATTTCTCACACAAGATGAATACCAAACCTTTATATCTGAAGCATGGAACTTCTGGTATTCCGACTCTTTTTTTAAAGTTCTGTGTAAAACAAAACCTTATTTAAATCGATTTACTGTCTGTCACATGCACTTTTCTCCAAAACGACTAAACCTACGCGAACGAAATTTGGTGGAGTTTAAAGGCGGGTTATGTATCCGGATACCTGAGTGGTTAGAGCACAAGGCTGTCGCACGGAAGGTCGTAGTTCAAATCTCACTGATGGCAGTGGAATTTGTATCGTGATTTGACGTCAGATACCAGTCGACTCAGCTGTGAATGAGTACATAAGTCAGATCAGGGTAATAATCTCGGGCGAGCGCTGACCACATTGCCTCCTATGGAGTACTCTAATCCTGTAGTGTACCGTTACGGTCTTGAATGAAGTGCTTTAACACACTTCAAGGCCCTAATCCAATTGGATTTTTGCTCCAACGATTATTATTATATGAGTTTGACTATTATCAACACTTCAAAAAAATAGATGGCAATGGCACTTTTAACTATGTACACGCGGAACTGTCATGGGCTCATCCCTCCTCCCATAGGGAAACACAAAACCTGAAGCGTCAGTTTTCCGGTTTCCCGACTTGTTTACATTCTCATTTAGGATTTTATTTTTTATTTTCATATTTTCTAAGCCTCTTTCTTTCTTTTTCATATTTATTTCCCCTTAACCCCTTTACTTCTTCGATCACTGAAAAAAAATGCACCCACGTGCACCTTCAGCGATATGAACAGATGATCATCTGAAGGCGCCAAGTCAATAGAACGGGCGGGGTGTTTCGAAACATCCTATCCAAAGGAGTCCAGGAATTGCTTCGTCACCTTGTCCGTGTGAAGTCTGCAATTGTCGTGTTGCAGGCAAACTACCTTCGTCGGCATGACTTTCTTATTTTTTAAGAATTGCGGGGTCCTAAGTTGGCATCCACTTGATGTCGCACCAATTCGCTCCCTCTTTTTTTGGTCCACGGACCCTTCGTTTAAGGCTTAGCACCTAAACTTCAAAAATATTAGGCGAAGGCGGCTTTACTATTTCTGACCAGGGCGGAGGTAATGTGTGTCCAGCTGTCGCCAAGCTTTGGCCCAAATATAGGCGGATTTACGTGCAATATAATCCGCAGTCATGTCGTGTTCTGCAAATTATATAAAGGAGCACTTAACATCTGTGAGCCGCTTCGGTCACGCTGCTCCCAGGCGATAGGTGAGGCAGCACCTGCCGATTTGCCTCTGCCCTGCTAAGAAACCGTAAAGCCGTCTTCGCATAAGACTTCCTTATCATTTTTAATTGTCCTTTCCATTTTTTCGGGTTGTTAGAACCACGCTGATGCTCTAACCATGAGTCAGATATTCAATCAAAATTATGCCTTTATGGTCCCAAAACATGGATGCTATGTTTTTTGGCTGAAATTGAAAACCATTTGTCCTATGTGCTGCTCGATTTGACCCTGTTTCAACCTTTCAATTTGGTCTCCATTTCTGGCACTGCAAAAATTCTAGAGCCAATCAAAATGCGGTCAAGCTTGCCAGATTAACTTTCCTTTGGACCTGGTAAAATTTAATTATTGACAGTAGGTATCAACAGTTCCATTGCCTAACCCTTTGTTTGTGAATAATAACTATTTCGATAGTTCGGCTTTGCACATGCAGAGCCAATTATTTTTCTTAGATTTATTATAGATTGCCTGAGATAAACCGTAATAATTAAAACTGGCAGAAAATATGAAACTATCGACCTCAGTCACTTTTAAATTATTTTTTCGATTTTTTTTTCCTTTTTCAAGACGTGATTGCTGCATGAAAAATAATAAATAAGAGCCTCCCCGAGCTCCACTGCATATTCAGCTACTTCCAATGAATTAAATCTGTCGCCAATTACCAAGCGTTTATTACTGCAAACACCATTATTTCCACGGTCACCTAAACCATTTGCTTTTTTCTCTAAATTTTCCAAATTTGTCAACTTGTCCCGATGTTGTTGTCAAGCTCCATTCTGTTGGCAATCTATTTTCTAATTAACACCACAAAATGGCGAAAATTCATCACATAATTAACTGGCATATGTGAACCGAGTGTGTGAAATCAATCACAAAATAGCGTCACAAGTTTCTGTTGCTATTTTTACACTTTCAATCATCGACATCGTTGTCATTAATAAAATGGGCACTGGTGGCAATAGCAATGGCGATCTTTTTCGAGCAAATGTCGTTTTTTCTTTCTTTCTGGTTTTTATTCTTCCACAAATCATCGAATGCACGCTGGTGTCCTTCAAAAGTGTATGGACACAAAATGGCATCAACATCAATCAATCAAAATCATTGCAAATCGCAATTTGACGATGACGAATGTGTTAAATATACTATGGGGTATGTGTTGAGTATCTGCACTAATACATGCATTTATTGTCTGCATGATTGTGGTTTTGTATTGGATTTATTTAAATTTCGTGCGAATAAATTATTCTAAAAATTTGTTCAAATTCCCAGTATCCGTTGAGGAATTTTAAATTGCAAATTGATCAAACGATGCATTTGTTTATGTATCAGCGTTGCTATAAACCAGTGAGAATTGTTCGGCTTTTAAGATATTTTTGTCCTCCATCGATATCTTTTTATTTCTATTTTATATTTTTGATATCTTTTCAATTCAAATATTTGAATCTACTCGGCTATTCTAAACCGCGTCTTGCATATGGTACCCCTGATCTTTAACACTTGATTATATAATACTTACATTTGATCAGGCACTGCTGTGATTTTGCAGTGTCTATGCCCTTTAGCAAATGTCATTCAATGGTGGTAGCGTATGCGACCCAACACCAAATTATGTAACGTCTCGTGCCGACTCTTTGGCGGAGCCTACTCCATTTTTGATGAGATTGTGCTTCAGTTTCATTATCATTACAAAACATCAGCAGCAAGTGTGAAAATTTGTTATCAATATTCAGCTTCAGCTTCTACTCGAAGATTGTTGCGGAAGTTGCATGAATTTTGGTAGAAAAGAAAGAGAATCTTATTATGAAAAGGTAATGAAAGACAGTTATCAATCTTTGGGTCCTGAAAAGATTATACACATAGAAATGAACGCCATGGTGTCAGCAATGAAGAACTATCGGCATTATTGGGATTTTAAGGATATTAACTTCAATTTTCAAATCAAACCATGAAAATATTCGATCAATTTTCGCTACTGATGGAACTGTCCAGACATTTTTAGATGTGTAACAAATGCTAATCGATTTCAAATAGTTCTTTCTTGTCTAAAATTTGATGATGCAGAAACCAGAAACGAACGGATAAAACAAGACTCATTAGCTGCTATATTAGAAGTTTTTAATGAATTTATCTCGAATTGTCAATCTGTATATACTGCACATGCCTTTTAAGCCTGCTAAATACGGACTAAAGGTTATGGCGCTAAGAGATGTAAGGACGGAGTACCTCCTTAATTCCTATATTTACTGTGGAAAAGATTCAGATGGGTATGACCTCAGTGAGGAGAAGAAAATATATTCAAAGACTACGCAGGCTGTACTAAAGCTTGCAAGACCTGCTTATAATACAAATCGCTATATTACAGCCGATAAGTGGTTTTCATCGATAAAATTAATCAATTTGTTGCAAACCAAAGAGTTCACCTTTGGACATTGAAGAGAAATAAAGCAGAAATTTCGCCTTTATTTGTCCCGACAAGACAAAAACAAATTGACTCATCTCTTCGTGGATTTACATAACAACATAACTTTATTGTCTTATATCCCAAAAAAAAACAGAAAGCTGTAGTACTTGTTTCGTCAATGCATCATAATATCCCGCGACAGGCCGACCAAGAAAAAACATCCAATGTCCTTACAAACAAGATGGTTGGATAAACCTCGGAAAAATACTAGGACGTCCACCTCAGTCGACGCGGCAGGACAGGCCCCGGTCCAGTTGGGCAATGGTGCTTGACCCATGCACGGCGTCAGAACGTAAGTAAATTAGTCTGAACAAAACAAATACGTATCTGCACGCTAAATGTTGGCACCCTAACTGGAAAGATCGAGGAACTCGCAAGAGCCCTTCGGAAAAGGCGCATTGATATCTGCGCTCTGCAAGAAACCCGATGGTCTGGTGCCAAAAGCTGCGACATTGAACGCGAATGCGATAAAAATGGCTATAAACTTCTCTATTTTGGTAGCCTACACACTCAATATGGTGTTGGCATTGCCATCTCAGAGGGTTTCCGTGGTACCATTAAAGAAGTCGAACGATTTGATGATCGGGTGATGAAACTCACGACTCACCGCTATTCGCTTCTTCACTGCGAACGCACCACAGATAAGTCGACCTGATGCCGAGAAAGATGCCTTCTGGCAACTCCTCAATGAAAAGACTTGTCACGTGCTTTCTGACGACTATATTATTATTGCCGGCGACCTTAATGGTCATGTGGGTGAAAAGGCAGACGGTAACAGGTGCCATGGGGGAAAGGGGTTTGGAGCGCGCAATGAGGGTGGCGAGCTTATAATCGATTTTGTGGACACCCCTGACCTTGTACTTATGAATACATGGTTCATCAAACGATTGTCTCATCTTCCTACATTTTATAGTTGAAACAGTAAAACGCCTATCGACTATATTCTCATAAGACGCCGACATTTTACCACCGTCACTGACTGCAAAGCCGTTCTCTACGAGACCATCGCCCCTCACCATCGGCCGTTGATTGCCGTGCTGCGAATTAACCCACCGATAAAACAGCGTGAGGAACGCACTGGCCCGCTTCGCATTAAATGGTGGCGATTTCGTGAGAACAAAAAAGAAATCACCTCACTTATGCGATTACCAACCATTACGAATGTGGAAGAATCGTGGAACCAAATGGAAGACACGATCCACAAAGTGGCCTTTGCAACCCTCGGGGTCATCCAGCCACGATACATCAACCGACATACTTGGTTTTGGAATGATGATATTGAAATGAAAGTCCGTGAAGAGAAACGCCTCTACCACAAATTTCTCGACGATAAAACACTTGTCAATTGACAAATTTATAAGAATGCCAACCGAGAAGCAAAGAAAGCAGTCGCCGGCACCCGAGCGGACTATTACAAAAATCTTTAGGATAAACTGGACACTCGGGATGGCGAGAGAGATCGGTATCGACTTGCCAAAAGCCGTAACGAGCGCACACAGGATATCGGACACTTCTGTTGCTTTAATGACAAGAACGGTGCTTTGCTTACCAACCGTCGAGCCGCGACTGATAGATGACAGGAATACTTCGAGCAGATTTCAACTGAAGAATTTGCTTCATCCTCCACTTTGGAACAATTCCACCTGTCAGCGCAACTGAAGTCGAGGAGGCAATAAAACGAATAAAATCGGGGAAAGCCACAGGACCTGACGACATTGCATCTCAGCTCTGGAAAGCGAGGAGCTGGGAACCAACACTGTGGCTCAGTGAATTCTTTGATCGGATTATTCAGGAAGGAAGAACACCATCTGACTGGCAAGAAGGTGCCACGTCCAGCGCCCTACACACAGCTTTGTGCAGATGACGTTTTCCTAGCATCAAATAGCAAAGATGGTCTCGAGTAACTTGTTCAAAAATGGAATGATCGCCTCATGCAACATGGTCTCACATTGAATTTTAATAAAACTAAATTTTTGACAACCCATCCTCATGAAACAGGCGCAGTCACTGTCATCCACTGTCAATCCATGCATCCAGATCAGATATTTGATAAGGCCAAATGACAAAACCGGCCACGACGAGCCGACCCCGCTTGTGAACGGGACAAAGGCTGAAGAAAAAAAGAATACCCACTTTCGCGTGATACTGACATTCAGTCTTGGATTTGCACAGAAGCGACAAGTTTGACTTAGTATAATTTTGTTAGTAATAGTGCAGTTTACGCCAAATTTGGCAGGATCATGGTTTATGTTATAGTCTACATTGCTGTTTTGAAGGTGCTCCAATGAACTTAAGGGGGATTCTGCAGCAATTTCTAAAAATTGTAGTAATATACTATTAGGTTATTGCATATGAAATGGCGGATTTGGCAATGAATTGAATTTAGTTGCGATTTTACTGTATCAAACCAGTTGAAGCTGTTGGTGTCGGATAATGAAGTATAAATACTCCTACATTTAATCAAGAAGTAATTTCAGTTTTGACCATCGTTGTGATAACAGTGAATAAATAGGAAAAAAAGGATGGGAAAGAGCCCAGAACGTATACTTTTTCTGTATGAGTTCAAACTCGGCATAAAGCAACTGAGGCGAATAGGAACATTGACAGCACTTTTAGAGTTGATACGGTAAGCGAACGAACCACACGGCGGTGGGTCGAAAAATTCCGGTCAGGTGACGTTAACCATCAAAGTGAGCCATCTACATCCAGGACCAATGATTGATAACGACGAACTGCGTTTGCTAGTCGAATTCGACACATGTCAGTTCAACAAATGGGTTCCGCGAGCCCTTACGAAGCAAAATGGAAATTTGCAGTACTTTACTCTCCCGCAACAGAAGCGATCCCTTTTTGTACAGAATAGTGACATATGACGAAAAGTGGATAGTATACGACAATCGTCACCGATCAGCCCAATGGCTAGATCCTGATAAACCATCGAAGCATATGCCGAAACCGAGCCTCCATCGGAAGAAGGCAATGGTGACTGTTTGGTGGTCTACAGCTGGAGTTATCGACTATTCTTTCTTGGCACCTAGAGAAACGATAAATGCACAGAAATACTGTGCCCAGCTCGAGGAAATGCACCAAAAATTGAGTATTCAATGGCCGAGATTAGTCAACAGAGATAATGTGATACTTCATCACGACAATGCACGACCTCATGTATCCAGAACAATGGTTAAAAAGTTGTACGAATTGCAGTATGAGACTCTGCCTTATCCACCATATTCACTTTCGCCAACCCACTACCGCTTTTTGAAGCATTTGGATCATTTTTTGGCGGAATAACAATTGAAAAATGAAGAGGTCATCAAAATTGCCTTCGACGAGTTTATCAACCCCTGAAAATTGGACTTCTACGAAACTGGCATACATACTCTTGTATCTCAGTGGGAGAAGTGTTTTGAATTGACTGGCACCTATTTTGATTAATTAAATAAATTTTTGTAAGCTTTACAGTCGTTTCAAATTTTAGTAATAAATCGGCCATTTCATATGCAACAACCTAATATTATTCACTACATTTGAACAGATGTCCGTATGAAAGGTATTTTGGAGCATAGGCACCATATAATGCCAGCTTCTTGACTTTTTTCAGATTTTTCGGTTAGGTAGTTTCTGAGAATGGAATCGTGAAAGCAAGGATCACTTTCGGCCCACCGTACTCCCCACCTTTTCAGCAGATGTTAAAACTAAGACCGGCATAGAAAAGAACTAATCGAACTCTTTCATTTGATATCCCACATGACTATTTGGGTGAAAAAAATTTACACCCCCCCTTCGACCTAGAATGATGTAAGTCAGTGTATGTATGGGCGTTCACAGTTCCCACCTTCCCAACAAATTTGGTGTCAATCGCTACAACCGTTTCCGAGAAAAATGCATATGACGGACAGACAGACAAACAGTTTTGTTTTGTTTTACACAAATTTGGGAATTTGCAAGGAGTGTGCACCTTAATATTTTTCAATAATTTACCCCTTGCAGGTTTTTTCTTAAATGTTTATTTCTTGTTTCTAATGCCCTATTTTTTATCTAATTATTGTATTTTAAGTTTGTTTGTTTAAAAGAACGAGTTTTTTGTTCAAATGTTCAATTCGTGAATTTATAGCGAGAAATTATCACAAGTCCTTCAAACCAATCTCGCAAATGAAGTTGTTGCAGATAATTCGGACCCCTTAGTAGATTATGCTGCCAATGAGGGTTTCAGATACATGAAAAAAAATTGCAACTGGGCACTATGTGCAACCATTTTGATTAAATTCACAAATCAAAGACTATACGCCTCTTGCAAGACTCCGTACTTGAAAACCTTAACCGTCAATATAAATAAACAAATATCAAACATGTCAGTTACATAATATAATTTATTCCACTCCTACCTATCAATATAACGACCCCTTTGCAGCTGTTGCTTAGCCTAACTTATCAATGGTTGAAATCAAATCTTATCCCGCATATTGATAGAAAGATACAAAAGTATCTACTGTAAACCTACTCAATTAAATCACTTTTTTCTTTGTACTTTAAATTTTATCCAATTTGTAATTTCTTTTTTCACTATTATTGCCTTTTTGTTATTATCTTTTTCTAATAAAAAAAAAATGGTGGCGAGGTTGATGGAATATTTGCATCTTTCACTGCCGTTCCTTTTGCGGAATTTTTCATTAAATTTTCATTTGGAAAAAAATTATGCAATTTTTAGATGAATTATCTATTGTTAGTTGAGAGTAATTGAAAGTGTTCACACCCTTTTAATATTATGTACATAGTTTTCGCAATATGGTTTCCATATGGTCGGAAAAATAATGATTGAGGATATCTGATAACTGGCGTTTTTGATGCTGCAAAGATTCGTTAAATTCAGCACTTTTTGGGTCACTCTCCTGGAAACAGATCTACTAACTCACTACACACTCATGAAAATAAAAAAAAAATCTTACTTTATCGATGAAATGCCTACGAAACTTTACTAAAATTTCGGTGGATCTGATACATAAAGAGGATTAAAGGAAAACTGGTTACCGATCTCACAGTTTCGTTGAGTTAAAGTTATTAGCGACCAACAAAATAAATAATTTCTGCCTTTTCTGGAAAAATATGTTTCTTTCACGCACACCCAGTGCGCCGGGAACCAACGTTCATTGCATCTTGATTCAGAAACTACGGAAGGAAATAACTGGTTCCCGAAATACGGTGTACATATATGAAATAAACAAATATCTTGGTCAATTACGTAAAAAATTAGCCCATATTTACAAAAAGATTAAAGTTGCTGTTTGGATTGGAATTGATTTTCCGCCATTTATTTGAAATATTTGGTTCGAAAGGTGCAGTATTGTCAAAATAAACTAAAATAAAATTCCGTCAAGACGGGGTGACTAGAATCGAAAAAGAGGAGAGGCGTTGTCTCGAGGGGTATAAGTCCACATAAAAGCTATGAAGAACTTATCCAGCCTTAAATGCCTTTGGGCCCTGGATACAGCTGGGGCCCTTCAGCTTTGAATGAAGCAGGGAGTTAGCAAAATATCCACCAAAAACCTTCGCGTATTAAAATTAAATTTGGACTGAAACGACCCAAAGATCAACTGAAATAACGATGACTTGACGTGTTCGGTGATGCCTTATTTCAGAGCCTCTCGGCTTCACCCTGACTAAACCGATCACCGAGAAAATGGCAAATACAATCTAAACGAGACTACCCTGCAATCCAATGGGACAAATGCTAATAAGGAAAGAGAAAAATAAAGGCTTCTTGGAATGCTACGATTTTTAATTTGATATAACCAAACAACGGAGCAACCTCCTGAAAAAATCCTGAAGGAAAACTGATGACTTCATCGAATTATATAAATGAGCGTTTAATATCTGCGAACCATTTCACTTACGCTGCTCCTAGGGCAGAAGTGAGGCAGTGTCTGCTGAGTTGCCTTCGTCCTGGTACGAAACAGTAAGTTAGCTTATTTTTGAAGCCTTGGGTGTTAAATCCGAAACGAGGGATCCGTCGACCAAAAAAATCATTTGATTTAGTTTGACATGAAGTCCAAGCGGACATAGCATCCCTTAATCCTCAAACAAAATGATGACTTCATCTTTGCAAACTTCAATTCGGGCAAAAATCTGAACAAAGCTTTCTTGACGTTTTTACAAGCAAACAAAAAGTTCAGTCTAGGCTGATAAAAATGATATTCAGGTCCATGTTGGGCATCATAAGAGATGACCTTAAGCTGGGAGCTTAAAGAAGAAGTACTGAGCACCGCTTGACAGTGGCTTTAGGGCAAAAAAGAACTACGGGAGCAAAGCAGTTACCTCAACAGCAGACGGTCGATAATTACTGACAAATTCTCTTCAGAGATGTAAAAACTTCCGCCGTAAAAGAAAAATTTAACCGTCAAAATGGAAGGATGTATGCCCGCAACCGTTGGGAAACTAAAGAAAAAATTCCCAAAATGGAACGAGGAGGATCCAATTTCCATGATGATTTGGTGGGAAGTATCGTAAGAAAGGCTGACTCAGTGGCATTTTTTGCAAAGAAAGGGGTCAAAATCGAGCTTCTAACTACCAAAATGATGTTTAAGAAAAGTGGTAGAAGCATAAAATAACACCCTCTTCGGAGGAGGATAGCACTGGATATTCCAGAAGATTCAGCGCCAGCACAGAAAGCGAAGTCGACTCAACGCTGTTTGGAAGCTAATTTACCCAACTTCATCCCTGAAGTTAGGTAGTCATAATCTTAATCCTTGAGACTTTTGATTGTAGAATACTTTAGAAGTGACAGCTTGCTTTAAATCTCACTGAATTATCGAAGGATTTAAAGCTGATTTGATGAACACAGCCACCTCAATACCGCTAGAAGTAGTGCATTCGACGATAGACAAGTGACTCGAACATTTGATGAAATGTGTCATCGAAAACGGTGGACATTTTAAATAGTTTTGTTATTTTCAAATTATTATTTAGCATTTCTTATCCAATTTAAGATCATATCCGCCTCACTTCCCGTACGTATGATTCTAATACGACACAAAAACTCTTTCTAGGAGTCTCCTCCGAAGAGTACTGGAAGGCCTACCAAAAAACATGGAATGGAAAGTCAGGTACAACACGAGTTGTAAGCCACCTATCACGAACGACCCATATCCAAAGTAATTGAATTCTAAGACTTAGAATTGGTCGGTCACATTGGTCCAATCATGGTTAGAAGAATGCCGAAATGCATTAATTCAGTAAAGGGAATTTCCATTGAAAAAAAACCGAAAAATGGAGAAAGCTCTTCCTATGTTTGCATACCTTAATTAGTGAACTTAACCGCAGAATCGAGGCGGTTATGGAACACGTGAGGCCAAGTAAACATATGGACCAAAAACTAATGAGTCACTCTGGGAACGACTAGGAGCTAACGAAATTTAACCAACCTGGAAATTTCCAAAGGATAGGCTTGCAGGAGTCCTCCATTTGGTTACAAGCAAGACTCTTCAGAAAAAAGCGTCTGTAACATTCTTACATCTAAAGAAGAGAAAGTAGTCAAACCCTATATAAATGGGGCGAAATTAAAGCCATTTTTTTTTCTTGGTGGTTGACGTCTTCAGTTTCGTGCAGAAGAAAAAGAAGTAGGGCCAAAAGACAAATAATATTTAAGGAAATTTATGGTAGCTACGCTTTGCTGGAAATACTAACTATCAATTTAGACGCATTAACACACTGGACATATTTGAAAACTCGAAATTGGAGGCATTAATCCATGAGGATAAATATGAGACCATTGGCTGGATAAGGACATTGATCGGTATAAAAGTTAACTCCGTGAGACCTCGATTTGTGCCATTTTGAGTGGCAAACCCCTGTTTAACGCAGAAAAAGAAATAATCTTTTCACACCCTGTATTATCCAGCGTTCAAAAATGCATCTCCTATTTTTTCAAATAAAGTGCTGACCTTAAGAAAAGACCAGAAAGAACTCATTCAAAGTTTTCAAAAGTTCCAATCTGTCATCTAACACTCAATGCATGTTTCTCCAATTAAATGTACTAGAAATAAGAATTCTAAAAAGTTTTAGAAAAGGTCTTCCGGTAGATCTATGTCAAAGGTTCGACCAAAGATGCTACTCGAATCAAATAAACAAGGAGTACTAAAAACATCAAAAAATCACTCCAGAGTTGACTAACACTAACTTTAATGATGGAAGTAACCTGATTTCTTACAGGTCCCAGACCTGTCATGGAACGTACAAACTTAAAAACTTTAAGAAACCTCGTCGTGAGAACCCTTGCTCAGCCTTGAAAACACAGATGGTAATGTCCCTAGAAGGGACAGTGGAGGATAGAGCACCTACAATAAAACCGAGGTTATCTGCCTTAATTACAATTATGGAGCATGCTTTTCCTCGGAATTCAGTGGCGCCTCCTTCAGTAGAGATAAGTCAAACCAGGCGCAGGAGCATTTCAACCAGCGGTCAACTAAACCTAATTTCTCGGTCTTATCAAAACTTCGGATTACAATTTCAACAAAAGAGAAAATGTTACTCTCTTTTCATCCTGCCTCAAGTAATTAGCTGCCTTTGCTGTTAAGACCCGACTGCAGATCTTTATTGACAGTGGACCGGCAGATCCTAATCATAAATTTCCTCCTTGGAACTTTGCATTCCGTTAAAAGTGTTTTGTATTACCGATGGCGATGCTTACCCCCCCCCCCCCCCCCATCTTACCGAAGAACGTAGTCTCCATGTACTGCTCTTCGACGGCGCGATAGTTAAAGGGGTGGAGTGCTAACGCCTCAATCTCATCAGTGGTCATGGATGTTTGTGTCCGTCATATTTTTTTTCGCGGTTGTAAGCTTATCACGTGGTCTCTCTAGAAATGTAATGGCTCCGTAGGTGGTACATACGTCCCTCAACAAGAATTTCGCAGATTTGTATTGAACCTAAACTAGTCAACTTTAAGGTCTTCAATACGAATGTACTTCTGGGGCCAGTTGTCTGATACGAATCAACCCGACAAAATTCGCAAACATGTTTAACGTTTAAGATTTCGTAGAATTCCAGGAAGGACGCTAATAGAATTATGGAGCAATTCGCGTAGTTAACCCTTTCTTTGACTAGGAAAATAAATTTGCTGACACATTCAAGCGAAAATCGCTTCTTACTAGCCAAAAAACCACCTGGAACTTCTGTGCTACGCCTCTTGACACGACAACAGAAGAATCTTAAGAGGCAATTGACTGATTCACCGCGTGCGCTCTCTACTGCTCCTCTACACAAACAAAAAAAAAACTTTTTAGAGAGAGGTAGAATAATTACCTCCTTCAATTAGCTCATAAATAGGCGTCTCTAACTTTGTCCAGCAAGAACTAAGGGCATCCACAGACCACATCTTATCAAATCCGAACTTGAGAGTGAATTAAGTGAAAAAAAGCAATTGGTCGTGGGCGTTCCCTTATATCAATCATATCCCCGAGGTTCGTGACAAAGTTGCGTTTACGTTAACAGTGAATGGAGATTGCATTGAACTATTTATATTTTTATTGTAGGCCTTTCAGTCGTTCGTGATTTTGGTAGCTTTGAAATTCAAGGCCTATTATGTTAGGGCTTTCAAAAAAGATGAATTATGATACGAGACTCATGTCACAGCGTACCATTTTCTGTCACCACCACACTAATCATGATATAATAATTTCACTTCTTCGATATTCGAAGCTTATGTAATTTTTCATAGAAAAGTGCGAACCGCACCAAACTTCTCATAATTTAACGTTGCGCATCTTGAAAGTTTATAAAATCAACCATTGAGAGAAAGGCGACGGAGTGATGATGTCACTAATTTACAAAACAACGTCACCAAAATGTTCGCGTAGAAGCGACATAGGCCCGCAGAACGACTTGTATTTGAGGCCCTGCTGGATCTTATAGTAATACTGTGCAATGGTTTCTTAACTCTATGCGAATAGTTTTGGACAAAAGGACATGTCAAACAATAATGTTGATTCTTTTTCTATCAACATATTCCGATGTTAGACAAACATAAAAAAGAACTCGTTTCAAGGATTGGCATCTTCTTTCTTCCTTCTTCTATATTCTTCATTTTTGAAACTTTTCCTGGAATGCTCGGGATCATTTCGGCTTCGGTTTCCACAAATGCAAAAAATCCATTAAGGGCTAGAAAAGATATTCCAATGTCGGTGTTTCGGCAGCTTTTACGTTCAGTCCTTTCTTACCATCTTCAAAAAACGTCCTGCGAGATATCGGAAATAATTTAGGAAAACCTAAAGTAAAATAATCTTCCAGAAAAATTTAAAACAAGTCTATGGAGGTTGCAGGAACTGCTCGAAGTAGTGCTATGGATGGATTGCACAGACTAGAGACTTGGTGATACCCACTAGCAATGATTGCTCATTTGGCTGGTATATTGGGCAGCAGAGCCACACTACACATAAAGACAGAAGTTCATTAAGGATCTTCAAATGAAATTGAACTTGAAAGGTGAAGGGTGGTAAAGTTTACATAGTGCCAGGTTCTGCCAGTGGACCATATACAATATACTAATCATTCTCCGAGATAGTATGCCAAGTGTAGTAGCCTTTTGTCCTTGGCTAATCTTTTCAAACCATTACCCTTAAAAATATGCGATTGAAAATAGCCCTCCGGATTCATAGCCTCCTAATAAAAGACTCCATTATTAAGTTTTCTATATCACTTTGAGAAGTTCTTCCTTATTAATATGCAGGTGATCCTTTTTTGTTGCCAACATGAAAAATATTCCTTTTGAAAATCTCGCTATATCAGTATTATTCCTCATACTTGTTGTTTTTGTTCTAACGACTGCAAAATGAGTTGGAAACGAAAATTTAGAGGCAGGAGAGATCAGTAAAAAGGCTTTGTTGATTTTTCAATCAAAACAAAAAAGAAGAAAAACAACAACAGGGAAAATATGTCGAATTTTTTTTCTTCCATGTGAGAATTACTAAAATTATTCAAAATTAATCAATCATCATCCCAAATTTAGTATTTCGAAAACCAGTTGTCCCAGGGAAGAACTTGGAGGTAATGTATTCCAAACACCAGTTACCCTCTACTCAAGGAAGCTGATAAATTCTGTATTTTGAGACACTATTTAATATGTATGTACATGAGTCAATAATTCCCTTCTACTTACACGAGCTCGCAGATACTGCATTTCGGAGCCCCAATATCCTTTCTCTAGAAAAGCTTGCAGATTCTACTTTTAGACACCAGTTGTTTCCTTCTTCAATAAACCTCATATGAAAGGACAGAATAATTAGTTCCTGAAACGCGGATTTTGCGAATATTTCTAAAGAAGAAGATGACTACTTCCTAAGATCCATCACCTACGGTAGTCTGTAAAGGGAGATTCGCATGCTTTTGTGTAAAACAAAATTCACTGTCTGTCCATCTGTCTGTCACACGCACTTTTCTCCAAAACGGCTAAACCGATCCGAACGAAATTTGGTGGACAGATGCGAACTATGAAATTTCATTTATGTCACTCGCTGTCATAAATTTAGGTAGAGCTTAAAGGGGTGCTCCTCATACGAAAAAAAATCCCCCGGATATAGTCATGTAGCGTATCAAATGAAAGGTTTTGATTATTACTTTCCGAAACTGACATTAGTTTTGGCGCTAATTGCAAACTGCACGAGTAAGGAGTCAAAATGCACGCACTTAAAGTAAGACAGGACTCATTTTTGAAAACTACCCAACCCAAAAATCCGAAGAAAATCAGGATGGTGCGCTTAGATGAAATTTAAGCCTGAAAATATGTTCCATTCCGATATCTGCTCAAATGAACTTACTAATAGTATATTACCAACTTTTAGAAATTTACTGAAAAAAAACCCCTTAAATTCATCCTAGAACTACCAAGTGTCGCACCGGCATAGAGGACCATATTTCGCATACGCACGAAAATCTGGCCAATAACGCTAAAGTTATAGCAGTTCAAGCTTAGCAATTTCGCGAGAATTTACTGCTTCTAAAGCCATACAAATAAGATGCTGCCGTTATAATTAACGAGAATAATTGAGAATCCCGTGAAATCTCAGATTCGCATTTATACCTAGCCCTTTTTAGGGTTTTGTGCAAAACACTTTAAGGCTTGAAAGATGCCACGTTCCGATATCTGCTCAAATAAACTTACTAATAGTATATTACCAACTTTTAGAAGTTGACTGAAAAGCACCCCTTAAGTTCATAAATTGCACCGACATAGAGGACTATTTCGTGCATACACATGCCATATCTTATCGAAATCCGACTATTAGTGTCAAAGTTATAGCAGTTAAAACTTATCAATTTCCTGCGAATTTACCGCATCCTAAGCCATACAAATAAGATGCTGACGTCATAATTAACGGGAGTAATTGACATTCAAAGGAAATGTTAAAATTCCATTCATGAAGAATCTACTTCTCCCCAGCCTTTTTTTGTATCTGTTGTAGGTTAAACTCTTCGCATTTGCTAATAATATTAAACTCAGAGTGTGAAGCGTATGAGATTGACTATTATCAATACAGGGCTTTCCATCAAATCAATAAAATTCCATCATTAAATCGTTTTCTCAAAAATTGAGGGAAATGGAGATTTTAGCTATGTGACACGGAGCTGTCATGTACTCGTCGCTCCTCACATCTTCTTCTTTTTCTTCAGCCTTTGTCCCATTCATAAGCGGGATCGGTTCATCGTGATCGATTTCGCCATTTTATTTTATGAAATGTCAAGCTTCCGTTTCCCCGACTTGTTTGAATTTTGTTGAGAAAATTAGGGGACAATTTTGCATATTTCGGTGGAATGAAACTACTCGGCATGACGGCAGTGGTGCAGAGTTATTGGCAAGACAAATGAGAGTCACATAACTGACTGGAGAATTTATGATTCTGGAGAAAGCTAGTTAGGTTAGGGGAGTTCAAACTAAACAAAATTTTGAAAAAATACACTGAGGTATTTAGGACCGAAAAAAATTTAAATATTCTAACAATACTAACTAAAACATCCACTGGAATATTCTCAAAAATTTCATAAGATAACTTAAAAATTACACCTAGCTGTTAGAGACTAGAACTAGAAGTCTTGTGCAGATATAGAGCTGTCAAAAAGGACTCGAAAAAGGCGTTGATAGCAGAAAGATTTGGCGGAGTACATTCAGCGGATTCCAATTTCGGTTTGCCGTAGATGTTTGTGTTTGGCTTTGTAGAGTCCTGCTGCTGTAAACTTATCACTAGCACAGATCTAAGTGTGACGATAATAAAGCGGAAGCAGTTTTATTGAAAACCTACATAGGAAAAATGAGACCTCACGGACGCGCTATACTCCAGAATCTTTTCAATTCCCGCCCCTCACTTGTTTATCAAAAAGTAATACCATATCGTCTGCGTTAAAGAATGGTATTTCCAAATCTCTCTAAGCATAGGGTTGATGAATTAAGGTAAAACGACGGAGATAAACTATATTTTCGAAGGGATTCCAGATTTCGCAAATTGAAATGGACGCAAAGATCGCAAAACTTTGGTTATACAATTTATGTTTGTCATTTAGTGTTTTGAAAAATGAATTAATTCTATAAAAAGAGGGTCTTAAGATGGAAAGCAAAAAATAAATTCAATAAAAATGGCTCCCTAGTAAAACCAGCTGACACCAGCCGAAGTAATGACCTTTTTTAGCGAATAGGAAGCAAGTTGCAGTATTGTTTTACCTACGCTAAGAGTAGATTCACTGAACAACATGCAAGGCCTGGTGAGAATATCGAACTCCAACGAAAATAACATAAATTAATGAAAGCAAAAAAAATATCCTTAAAACAATGAGAAAAACTGAAAGGAGAAGGAATGATAAACTCGTGTTATTAAGCTGCTTTTTGAGAAAATTAGAGGAAAATGAGAGAGAGGTCCTCAAAAAGTTGTCATTTCTCAATTTTGCACATTCTTGAGATGGTTCAAAAACCTGGAAATTGTAGAACAAAACGAAGAAATAAGCAATAGGCATTAAGCTGAAGATATAACTAAAAGGTCTCCCCCATATTTTTAGGAAATACGGTAGTAGTGTCCTAGCAATATATGAAGGTGACAACTTGGGTCGCCGGAAAGGCAATATTCTATCATCTCTGAATTTGGAGTAGATTCCCAAATAGAGGACAAATCCAGTAGAAGCTATGTATTGACTTGTTGGCTAGACTATATTCTGATAAGTGTGGAGGGGTCGCATCATTCGAATCTGTTCCGACAGTCGGGCGGCATTATCAGCGCTAAATGGCAATAACATATCAAGCAAGTTGGTTTGGAGTTGTCATCAGGTGCTGCTGAAACTTGGCCGACTGAACGAAACATTCCTGATGTGGGTGCCGGGGCACTCTAACATCGCCGGCAATGAGGAGGCTGACAGACTAGCTTGCCGAGGGTCTGGATCCACAATGGTGGGGCCAGAACCAGCTCTTGGAATCCGACCATCTACTGTCAAGTCTACTCTGAAGAGTGAAATTGCAAGGATTCACGCAACCGAGTGGAAAAATTTGGACTCTTGCCGGCAAGCGAAAATCCTTGTGAAGGAGCCTAGAGCCACTAGAGCGGCATTTTTGTTGTCTCTTAAGAAGTCGGACATGAAAACCCTAGTAGGGCTTTTGACGGGACACTGCCCCTTAAACTACCATATGGAAAAGATTGGGGTAGTGGTTTCGGCTGTGTGCAGCCAATGTGAGGAGGAGGAGGAGACGGCCCTGCACTTTTTATGCAGCTGCCCGGCATCCTCAGATCTCAGACGAAGACACCTTGGCAAGGTTTTCTTCAATGAAGAATCTGCACACTCTCTGCCTCTGGAGAATGTTCTCAGATTCGCTAAAGCCTACGAACACCGTAGGCGGGAAGCCATGGAATAGGCAACTACGGGGATAGTACAATGGGCCTAATGGCCTAAGTGCTCGGGGCTGCGGCTCCCGCCAGTTAACTAAACTAACTAACTAACTATATTCTGATAATATTTATTGTGTAATGCAATGATTCAATAAAAACTTTCCGCCAAAAACGGGAAAATATTCTAATCATTTACATACCATATTATATTCACACACCAAACAGGCTTGTGAAAAGCACCCAACTTGAATTGCGATTGACAAACGGATCCTGCTACTGAATAGGACAAAGAAGCGGAAAGAGAAGAGAAGGAACCGAAATTTTCGGAAGCAGATAAGCGACATGAAATATAAGGACTGAAGCTAAAGCCAATTTTCAATTCAGCTTTATTCGTTTAAAAAATGTGATCAAATGAAGAAGTTTCCTTCTTGGCTAAAAAGTATTTACTCCACTATTTGCATTGCCTGTATTTCGGGAACCATTCGCCCCAATTTTCAATGCAATATCTTCAACCACTCGCTCTTTTATTATTTTTTGGATATGGAGACTAGTGAGCTAGAAATGAAATCCTAAGGTTTTTGATATAAGGATTGCTGCGGTAACCTAATTTATCTCCAAATTTGTGAAGAATTCTGAATATATTGCAGACCACAAATTGAGTAAGAGTGCTAAAGGAAATGCTTGAATAATAATAAAAGAAGTAAGTAGGGACCGAGAGAACAGCACGCATTATAGCACACGAAAAAAACACTTGTCGTACTTCGGGAACCAGTTGTGTTCCCCTTTTCATTGTGTCTGAAAACGGGGAATAGCTGACTCCCGAATTATGGGAGTTAAACTTTATCAATAACTGAAAAATGTCTCTTCAGAACATCATAGATCTATGCTGGAGCACATTGGAATATCTAACAGTTATTGAAAACTTAAAGATTGATAAATTTGTTGCGACTTAATACAATCAAAAGACTATAATCACGTCCTTTTTACCACTATAATATTTGATAAACTAATGCAAACTAAAATTTTTAAAATGAAAGATTGCCTTGGCAGATGTTTTTCCGATTTATTGACTCAAAAGTATCTAATTTAAACAAATATGTATGTTTTGTCTTCTTGGACACTTCGTTAATGTTTTATTTTCTTGGAAGACTTTCCAAAAGAAAATAAAACACTGAAGAAAGGGACAGTTGGTCCATTTTAAGACTTCGGCTAACAAACTACCTCCTAATTCAAACCACTAAAATTTTTGTTACATCTAAATATCGAATTCAGGGGACTAGCTACTCTCCTCTTCACTGCGTCCGGAAAAGGGAAAAACTAGTTCCCGAAATACGGAATTTGCATAGTACAATAAATGTTTAGCGAAAAACCGAAAATTCTTCCTCAAAACATCATAGGTTTATATAGGAACTGACTGGAATATCTCGGTTTTTTTTGGAACCCCAGCGGGGGTTATAAATTCACTGAAACTAAGCAGGAACTAAACGCAGTTCTAGGACACTATTTGGAAAAATAAAGCTGAGGAATTAATGGTATCTAAAATTTATAGTACAGAAATGGCGTATGCCAGGAACCTGATATTCGTTTGCGTATAAAAAAGACAACAACTGCTTCACGAAATACGGTTTTGGCTGAATAAGCAAATTTTAGTCAAAAGTGGAAGATAATTTTTCAGTTGCTTTTTTTCAGTTTAAGAATATTGGTCAACAAATAACCTCACATTCCAATTATACTGAAGAACGCGCTTTTGTGAAAATTCCATATACTGAATTCTCACTAGAGTCTCGAAAATCTCACAAGGCAGAATCTAATTTAGACATAAAAAGAGGTGGCAGGAGAAAATAATGCCAAAGCTTCCTTACATAAATACTAAGAAATAGGAGAAAATAAGGCGGTATGAAAAGGGGCCAAAGTCAATAGATCGCATTGCGTAGCCGATGCTTTTTCAATCTTGGGTTCTACCAATTGCCAGTAAGATATTGACCCCAAAAGGACCAGCCTATGTCGAAAATATTAGACCAACTCATTTTGTACTATCGGTACTACATGGACTGCCTCCAAAAACATTCAAAAACGTTCCAAAATGAGAGGTCCTGTTAAATTGAATAATTGAAAGAGACCACAAAATCTAGCTCCGAATTCATAGTGTCAGGAATGGAAGATCTACTCGCGTTCGGTGAAAAAAAGGAGTTCAATTGACTCCACGAAGGAGACAAACTTAAAATTCCAAATATTTAAAAGGATGACCAATGTAGAGAATAGAAAAATTGCAAAAAACACCGAGAATGCCAAAACGGTGCCAAGACATGTATAACCGAAACCCCAGTCAGGATTCGGTCTGGTAATTTCAGGAGGAGGCCAGCTCTACAGATACGAGACATAACGGCAAGACAAGCTCCTCAACCCCAAACTTTTTAGCCTAGAGATTTTCGGAACAAAAGTATTCGCGAAAAAATTAGGCTTAGAATCCCAAATTTTCACCAGATATCCAAATAACAAGTTTGGCATACCCAGATGACTGATTTCTGAAAATAAGTCCCCGAAACAGCTGGGATTTATAGAAAGTTACTGCATAATGGCAGGATGATAATTGTGGTAGTCCAGGAGGTGGATCTAACCCTTTCAAATCTTCCTTTAAGTGTGAGCTGTTAGAAAACACCTTTGAAGGTGAAAGGTATCCATCAGAACTGGATGAACCAAAAGTGTACCGAAAGAAAAAGTGAAAATGAAAAATTGATATTCCGGGCTTTCAATAAATTGGGTATTAGATGAAGGAATAAAGGAGTAGATAGGCTGACAATTGGTTAAAGAATCTTCAAAAATTCACTACAACAAGAAGATGTAATCAGTTCAGGTTGAATACCGACAAAAGGATTAGGAGTGAGACAAAAAAATCAGGATGAGCCGATAATTGGGTTGAAAAAGGTTACGAAGTTCGAATCAATCGACAAGTCCAATCGGTTCAGAATTTTCTGCCTTTCTTATGAGCAAAAGAAATCCAGATATCTGCAAGAAAACCAGCTGTTTGATGAGAAGATAAAAGATCGTTAGCTGTTAACAGATTAAACACGGACAGACGGGAGCCACTTTCTTCATCTGAAGCTGAATGTCGGGCTTTGCGCGTAGTAATTTGTTCCTGAAATCGCATTGTTTCATTACTGCGCTCAATGTTCACCCATCCCAAGCAAAAAGGGCAGGCTTGTATTTGTAGACATCCCAAACAACAAGGTCATCCTTGTGCCTTTTAGCCAAGTAATCGACGTTAATGACCGAATTCATACAGGAGGATGTCTTTAATCACCGCAGCAGTGTGAGTGCTGAATTGAAAGCTAAGGATTCTTAGGAGCAAGTTTCATTTTATTGCAAATTTTCATTCCACTCTTTCACCTAATAAGTTGGAAATTAAGGCTCATGGGAAGGAAAAAAGATTTTTGTTGGAGAATCATGGGATTCCTAAATCCGTCATCCACTTGATAGCGAACTACTTTTTGCAAACTGCCCAAGAACACCCCCGTGGAAGTATGTTGCTTTTCAACTGGTCCGGTCCCCCATCAAGTGGATGCCGGACTTAGGAATCTCTCGATACTCCAATAAAACTTTAGTTTAGCCTCGGCCGACTTAGGCCTGAATTTTGTAAGGCGAATTTTGTCCTCGTTATAATCCATATACATGGTGTGTTTTTGAATTGATATGAAGGAGCAAACCACTTGGGTCACGCTGCTCCTCTTCCTCCCCTGGACGAAACCGCAAGTTATTTAAGAAAGAAAGATACTAATTGCATATAAAAGGGGGGAGCGCTGCAGGCAGGAAGAACTGCAGGCAATCCATCCGCCAAATGCTCTCTAAAACCTATGATATTACAACATTGTCAAACTCAAAAAAAATAGGCAACTCGCCCCAATTACAGCTGGCCTTGTGACAACTAGATGCAAGGTTTGACAATAGTCTTCCTAAAAAAAGTAACTTGACCTTTTTTAGGACATTTACTCGACCAACACCTGCCTATGAATCCTTAAGACTTTGCTTTTAGCTCAACGACCTCCCTGAATTCTTTCCTGGAGAAAGATTAACGATAATTTTTCCGAGGGGATCTGCAAAGTACGATGCTCGAAATAAGCCATCGTGTTCAAGGCGCGAACCCCTAAAACGAGGACTAAAAATGCATGTCTAGCTATTGGACAAATCCGGCCAAGTCTGGCAAAATTGCAAGGATAAAATGATTTCAACTGTAATTGCTTCTAAGAAATCACAAAGGAAAATGGATCGAATTGTCGTTATTAGCCTTAACATGTCCTTGGTCCTGCTTTCGGACCAGGTAAACTATCCAATTTCATAAGTTCTGCAACTTTCTTTCTGCACTTTCTCAACTCCCTACGAACCGAAGTGAACAGTAGCCTTGCCGACGGCAAATTACAATTTTCCTTAGAACTGAAGAATTGGCTGTTGGGCATGCTTGAGGGATAAAAAAGATTCCGAAACAGAACGAGAAAACTACCACCAGCCTCCTCTCATCACTGAGGGATGTAGCCCCATTTCGAACCTTAAATCCCGGACCAATACCCCCTTACCGACGGCAAATTCCCAAAGAACAAGAAAAAAAACATTTCTTCACACTCACCTGCCACTTTTTGTTATCACCATTTCCGTTCCAAGTTTATGAAACTTCTCCCACAATTCCTTGCCCTCGAGGGTAACTTTTGGATCATCCACAACACCATCGTCTTCAGGTTGAAGGGCACGTAAAGGTCGCATAGCTGGATGCAACTGATGCGCTGCAACCGATGCCAAGACAACGTCCTCGGCGGTTGTATAAGGCGTCCCAAGTGGATGATGGGCGTGCGGATGATGCGGTGGCAATTTAGGCAATAATCCGCCGGGATATAAGTGTGGATGGGGTCCAGCCGGACTTCCGGCTAGAGCGGCTAGAGCGGCTGCAGGAAAATACGGTTGTGGCGGTACAGGCGGTAACGATGGAGGCGGCGGATGATGATGATGCGGATGATGAGGATGATGTCCCGGTTGAGGCGTTTGCGGTTGTGGCTGTTGGGGTGGACCACCCGATACTGGAGACGTTTGCCCGACTAGCGATTGTTGCGAGGACCCGGAATGCGGTTGCGTTTGTGGCTGATGTGAGGTGCTGTGGTGTGGTGATGCTGTGCCCGCCGTCAACAGCGACGAAACGCTGAAGTCAGTGGGTCTTGGGAGCTGCAGGAATGGATGATAGGCCATCCCATTCGCGAACCTACTGATGGTCAGATGGTCGTCAGTTTGAAGTAATTCTTGAACGTCGTATCTCATTACAACATCACAATTTTTCGCACACGGGATTAAGTTGGAAGATCAACTTGCTCTGGTCGCTTTTGTTTTGCACTTGTTCAGGGGTTAATTTTTAATTCTAGTAGACGGGGTAGTTGAAGAGCGGACGAAACAGACGAAACTCTGTCCGCCGGTTTGCACAAATTCAGCACCTTTCCACGAACGTTGCCACTATCAACATCACTGCACAACTTTCTTTTAAAATTCTTCACTAATCTTTGGAAACACACTAATTGCACACAGAGCCCCGTATATTGTTGCTGTTTAAGGGGTTGATAATGCTTCGTTCACTTTCAAACCACATTTTTTTTATCATCTAAACACTTTCTTCGGGATTGCACGATAACTTCCAGGGGGTATAGTACTCCGTCACTGCAAAAGTTCAGGCAACTGTAAGGAAAACATTTCGGTTGTTCTTATCACGATAATTTCATGGGAGATTTAAAATTCTTGTTGGTTTTCAAGCACATCGAATCATAGGAGTAGAGTAGTTTGGGATTCGCAGCCAATGGGACAGTATCACTGAGGGATTGAGGCCAGGATCTATTAGAAGGGATTTCACCGCTTACAACACTGACTAATCTATAGAAAGGACCCTGAGATTTAGGTAGGATCCAGTGAGTTATGATACTATTAAGCCTTAAACTATTGAGTAAGCGCTAATTACAGGCTTTTGCACACTCCGTGGGAACAGGAATATCGACAGGGAATAATCACATTTCTACAGTATTCCTGTCTAGTAGGAAAAAAAAACCCCGAAGACCACAAACGATCACAACAACAACAACAATACAAAGGTGTGCGCTTATACCAAAGCCTCATTAAAAAACATACGATACTAACTTCACGCCGGTCGGTTACGAACTGGTCTAATACACACAGCAAGTGACACAATACACCCCAAAAAATCTCAACCGCGCCAACCAACCCATACACAGTCAACACCTGAACGTGTGACGCGCGAAACAGCAACAACAAACACCACCATCTTCATCAACAGCAACGGCGGCAACAGCAGCAACAACAAGAACAACAACATTAACAACAGGCCACGGCGACAGGCGAGAGTCAATGCAAGGCTGCACAATTCATAGCAGCACCATCGTTCAGTTACTTCATTTCATCTCACACATGCCATGTGCATGTACGAACCTTGCGAACCTCAGGCCCATCCAATTCGCCCGACCGCACTTCGGCACTAGAACCAGTCCAGAAAGCCGGCCATCCACCACACATACGAACATACAATGAACAGCCAAGAAGATTCGACACGACCAAAACAACGACACAAAACACCCCAAGAATGCCGATGACGAGACAAAAACAAAAAGGACTTCACAAAAGGACCAGAAGAAAAAGCAACCGAGCCCAAGGAGCGATAAAAAACGAACACGACAAATAGGCGGCTGTTTCAACACCAAAAACCCGCCGCCTGAACGTGTGACAAACTCCACCACTACCAAGGTAGGTCATCCTGCCCGCCGGTACACGGTGTACGTCTAGCGAGCCAACTAGACTCCTCGCATAGCTTGTCTCTTTTGAACATACCCTGGTCCCCGTCAGTCCAACGGAGACAGCATCGGCTTGAAAAAATCACAAAAACAAAACAAAAAGCAGCGCCATCCCTAAATGCACAACCCGACCCAACCCAATCTAACAACGACCTAACACCAACAGGGCTACCAACACGTCGGCAACATGGCCCTCCCCGTTCGAATCCCACTACAAACACACACCACGGTCTTGCCTGAACTAAGATTTTAACACCCAGAATTATTGGTGACTTAGAGCGAAGGGGGTAAGCCGCTACGTGTCGCGAAAAAAAACTCGTGTAGGATTACACCAACACAGGCGCCAGATAGGATCGAGGGACGATAAGATCTGGCGCCCAACGTGGGTCACGTTCAGTACAACGCACTTTACACCAGCCTCAACGGTGCGACAAAACCCATAAGATACCATGCCTGCACCAACACACAGCCCCGAAACTCACTTACACCTAGACAAAGCATTAGCTGCGACACCTACCCCACACGGTCACCCCCATCCGAGTTCCACGCTCAGCCCTCCCTCCATTCGCTGGCAAGTTCGTCTAGTCATCCAAGCACTGCCTATGCGCACTAACTACCAACATACATCCCACTAAACTCACCCACACCACCAGCGACCACCACCAAACCCTCCCCCAGGCCAACAACATCATCTTCTGCTTTTCCTTTTGTTGTTCGTCTTTCCTCCATTTCTGACCGGTTTTGATTTTTTCTTGGTGTCTCCGTCGACACCTAGAGTGTTGATCCGGTGTTTAGGTAGCACCTCTTTTATCCCCTCCCCTTTTCCAGCCCACTCACACAGCCACACAAAGCGTACTATTGCACGCATATACCCGAACTGGGTAGAAGTCCGGCCGCGGACACCAGACCGAACGCAACGAACCAACTTCTCGGCTCGTCCGTAATCTCTGTTTGTCACTTTTTCTCGCGTTTAGCTGCGCCCCTCGTCAGGCCGTACCCTCCGCACTACCCATGGTCCGGTGTCAAGAAACCAGTTTGTGACGCTAAGCCACTCCTCACACGTTGGCTGGTGTGCGATAATCGACGCGCGGATTGGTGTCCCCTGGCCAATGGCTTGAGTAAATACCGACGACAAAGACAACATTAAGGCGAGAGGTGAGAAAAAATGAACAAAAACGACGACACTCGACACCAATGTCGCGAAGGGGGGTGGAGTGCCGCGACACCGGGGGAGAGTCTTGCGTGCGATGCAAAGCGATGATACTAGATGTCGCCCGGACAGAGAGACTTTATCAGGACGCATTTGTCCCGGGGGGTGGTTGGGCGCGGGCTATGTACACTCAACCTAGGGATGGGGGTAGTTTGTTCTGAGAAGTTTTTGCACTCGATTCGACACCCAAAAGGCATAGCGCCTGGTCGCCTTGCCGCGCCAACCCCCTCGGCTGCTTGTGACAGTGCCGCTGGCCTCGGGGCGACAGAGCTTTTAATATCATTTTCCCCCGTCTTGCGTGTGAAGCATCCCCGAAAGTAGTTTTTCGACAGCTTTTCCAGATAATTTTTTCACGAGAGCGTTTTAGTTCCTGCGTTTATCGCACCCATCCCCCGGGTCCCGTGCCAGCCGACGGGATTTGGGTTGGACGTGTCGTGCATTTCGAAAAATGCGCCCAATGTGGGGTGACGTATCGCCCACACTCCTAGCTCCCAGCCACTACCACCCTGATCCGTCAGATGCGAACTGATATCGGGTCGTCCTCGCATCACGGCCAAGTCCTTGCTACTCTTGGTCCTGAATTTGGAAATTTGATACGGACATTGTTGTAAACTACAATGCTACGAGCGCCGCCGTACAAAATGAGAAGATCTCGGGTCCATTGTTTGCTGAGATTTTGGGAAAAAGTTTTTTGTCTGTTTCTTTGCGTTTTGTTGCGTGTTTTTTACTGTGTTCCATTCTGACGGGCACGAAGCAGATGTTAAAGTTTTTGAGGAGATGATACGATGATGGTAGAGTGATGGAAAACGTGAACTGACGTCAGATGCCCGGACGGGATGGCGGCAGGGAGCGGGCGACCGTTCCAGTTAACAAAATTCTTAAAGTGAACGAAATTTAATTGAGGGAGAAAGATATGATGAACCCGGCTTGAGGGATGAGGGGAGAGATAAGACCCGAGAGAATTGCCTATAGGAATATTTGCGGGATGATTTCGGATATTTCGTTAATTGAAAGATTTTTTTCAGTTTAAATTGGGTTCAGGGGGTCGAAGGCTGTGTCAGTGTTAATCACCGTGGAATCTCTCGATTCGACCGTTATGTGGGTGGAAATTGTAGGTCCTGTTGTTTGTGGCTGGTTTCGACCGAGGGATGAGCTGTTTTCGATGGTGTTTGTTTTCGGTAATGATTGGCAAGTGGAATAAGGGATGAGAAATTTAACTTCGTTCTTAAAATAAGGTCTAAGTTCAGATTAAGGGAAGTTCTTGGTATTTGAACTTTTTGCGGAAGGGTTTCCGCAAGACCAAAGAGATTCCAAAGAATGTCCAGGGTGATAGCTCTGGGAGCGTAAGAAGCAAACAAGGGAGAATTAGGTCAGAAGACGTTTCTGTTATTTTAGGCATTTCATGGAAGTCTGTCTATGTTTGTCCAAAGGTTCAAATTTTCTTCCTGCTTTAATTGTCAGTGCTAGTCTTAGTGAGCAAACCACTGCTGGCGTGCCCTCACTAGCAACGATCTTTGTTATGAAGGGGCTCCAAACGATATTGTTGGTGACATGTCCGGTTTTAAAAAGGGGGCAAAAACTTCAAAATCCCTAAAACGGGATGACTACCGATAGGCAAAGTTCACGAACTTCAAATTATTGCCCTATCCACCCTATTTCCTCCTCAAAAATAACCATAACTTATAACAACCACGTAAAAAAAGGGAAAGGGATATGGACAGCAGATTGACTGACGACTGATGACCACTGTGGCAAGTTATCGCAGGTAATATCAGGACATCAAAAACTCTAATTGAACATCGAACAAGCTGCAAAGCTTCTAAATAGACAAGTGCGCCAGGCTTTTATCCCAACTCCAAAAATCTGCTCGAATATCCCTACTCACTATTTCAGCGGGCTTTTGAAGCTAAGGATATAATAACAACAAGGACTTTTAATCATTTCATCTTGAGCTCTTTCTTGGAACTGTTTTTTGAAGGAGTTGAAAGAACAATAATTTGGCATCCCGAAAAAAAGGTCGAATTCGTTCAGACCAACATCCTTGATTCCAGCGATGCAATCTCAACTATCATCAAACATGGAAAATGACAAACAATTAAAAGAAATTCAAGCCCCAGAAGTGTATTCGGACCAACACCTAACCAGACGCATTTGGTCAGCCAATTTGAAGTCACACGAAATGTATATATCCTGCAAAAAGTCTTACGGAGGCAAACTTCACGTTTTATTGGAGAAGTGGGAGGTGATTCCTCCCAAGAATGTGGCGATAGAGAATGTCAGTCAACGAGCAAGTACGATTTGCAGGTCTAGAGGAACTTTCGGACCACTTCCGAAGGAATCTTTGCCCTCACTCATCCTGATAAAATCTGGGTCCACTACTATACTCCAAGGACCAGATGCAGATTAGGTTTTGGTGAATACCTACCAAGGCAACCTAACTCTGCAGCTCATAAGAAGGCTAAAAAATACAAAAGAGAAAGCCTCTATCAACCGTCATCCCTCCTACCTCAGGGGAGAAGTCCCATTCTGTGAGGTATGCGAAAAAAGTTTGGCGAATAGTCTAGTATATTCATGCTCTTCTTCCGGAATTGTACGAGCTCTTTCTGTAGCATTGAATAGTTATCCACAGACAGGACATCTGAAAACATTAAACAAGTACGAGCATTACCGCCAACAAATTGGCAGTTAACCCTGGGATTAATAACAAAAGAGGGGGGTACTAATAAAGACACAGTTTGAGCCATGAAGATCTGGTTTAGGGCAATTTTTTTTCATAATTTGAGCCAAAGAAGGGAGAATCAGTAGAATGGAGGTGGTCCTTTTCCCGGCAAATCCAAGACGAAGACTAGATAGACCACAGTTTCAACAAGGAGGAAACCATCTATTCAGACTTCGCCCCTGATGTTAAGCCAGACGCATAGCCATAGACGTTAAACCGTAAACAATGCAAACTAGAAAATTATTGCTGCAATTTTTGGCCAAGGGATCTGCAACTTTCTTAAAATGATGACCGTACTCTCCAGGTTCTGCCCCTGCTGAATTTTCATCAGTGCTTTGACTTAAGGAACTTTGAAGGAATTGCAGTTAAAATAGATTAAGGAGGTTAAAAATGTTTAACAGCAATTCTGAAAACGGCTCTAAAACCAGAGTTTCCCGGAAAGTCTCCAGAAGTTATACGGAAGTTACCAAAAATATGTTATGTCTACTGATGACTACCCCAAAGTTCAATAAGTTTACTTGAAATGTTTAGTTTGTTTTTGGGCTTTCATTATACAGTTCATCGATTTTTTCTAAACAGACCTCGTATGCCAAGTGTACGGTTGACACTCGTGCCAGTAGAAATAAGACTTATCTAACTCTTTCCTTCAGGTACTGATACCAGATTGAAAAAAACGCGGTTCAATAGCTCGGTACAAGAATCGTCTTTTTTAAGTGAAATTTGCCCCGAAAGAACGCCAAGTTTCCTAACAGCTTGTAACAGTGATTGTGAAACTATCCCTTCAAGCTGTTCCTCCCCCGCCCCCCCCCCCCCCTTGTAAACTTTTTCGACAAAGGAGACATAATAACGGTCACAGTTCATTTTTGGACAAATTCAATGAAAAGAAAGGCGGATCTAACGTAGCGTAGCGGAAGAAAAGATTCTGTTTTGTAGAGACAGCGTGCCATCCCACCCTCAGTCTGAATAGCGATACTAATCGAAACTATATTCTACCTACCCATAGGAGATGGTTCCTTTCAACTTATCGTTATCTCCTAACAAAAGAATAGAATTCAAGGGGAGAAGGGCAGCTCCAAAAAGATATTGTGATTGAAATAGAAGAATATTTTGGGGAGACATATTTTTTGGAAGTTTACAGAGATGACCGGGACATTGATCGTCCTGTTTAGGTTTAAGACCAAATGAAAAATTGATCAAAACTGCTTAGCAAAGACACGGCTTCAATGCCCTCCATTTTTGATTCCGACACTGAAGGAATAACGGCTCTTCCAAACAGAAGCCCCAAAGTGGGACAATCTACAAGGAAGGTGCAGCTCCCGGTAATCTCAAGCTCTTCCTCTCATATCTTTGAATCGTCTAATTAAACTAATCAGATCGTTGTCCTGAAAGCAGGCTGTGAATCCTCCAACATCAGTAACTCTATCAAGAGCGAAAGGGCAGGATGTTACAAAGGAGAACTGTACAAAAGAGGTACTTTCGAATTGGTCTCAAAGCATCAACTAGGGCTGTAAAATTTGTCACCCCGGGTTGACTTTCCAAGTTTACTATAAGTGTGCCATTGGAAAGGAGGTAACATCTTATAGTATTGTCTTCCAATATGGCATTCGACATCACCCTGCAGCTTCGATCCGGATAAAATTTGGGTTCAGTGTAAAAAGTTTGTGAACTTCTATCCCCTTCCTTGAAAAAACTGCCAAACTAGACTACAACTACCTTACGCACCACCCCTCCCCCCACACCATGTCAAAGAAGGACAACAAGCCGGAATGAATTCGCTCTAAATTTCTGGACAGCGATCGGTGCTATGGAATGACGCTCCATACCAAATGTCTGCAGATTGCCTCTGCGTTCATGGACATTCGAGCAAAATTTCCTCCAAAGTCTTCTATTTTTGTAACGCTTTGCTGTGGTACCAAGCTCTCTAATGCGATTCAACTGTTCCATCAACACATGGCTACTTTAGCGATGATTGAACATCCAGTTGCAAAGTTACCATCCAATCATGTTGCTCCAGTGAGCCCCTGCTGAACGTTACTTCACCACCATTCGAGTCGAGGCTAGCTTACTCCTGTGAGGACCAAGACGACCAGTTCCAAGTTATCTACCTTCCAACATCACGTCATCTGCTTTACTGAAACCAGATTGGATGATATGATTTTAGGATAGGATTATGAGATCATGGAAGGTTACTCTGTCTTTCGTTGTAACAGAGACTGCGCTGCGCTTGTTAAGTCAACCAGTGGTGGTGCCCTGATAGCTGAAGTGCCGAAACTATCTTTTCTTCCTCCTTTCCATCAACGACCCTGTCATCTTACGGGACATTCCGCCGAACCTATATCCCTTTATCATATCATGTGTATACTTTCCCTGCCCCGCCCCCCCCCTTTCCAGTACAAAGCTTTCTTCGATAGATTATCAGAATTCCTAACCATTTTATTCACTTCTCTACCTTTCATTCTCTGTAGCGACTTCAATCTTCCTATACTCTGCCACCTTATTACTTCCAGCCCTTCCACATTCCCTCTCCTTACTCTCTTCCTTTATCCACATTCACGAACATCTGTGCCGTCCTCTAATTTAACCTTTCCAGAAGCCACTTAAATCATACTCTTGATCTTGTACTCCAAATAATGCGCCCTCTTACATAGCTTCTGATGCCCGTCGTCATGCCCTTGAGTTTGAAGCTCGATTTAAACTCTATTCCTCTGTCGTGCGGAAGCCTGCCGAGTTTAAGTTTCATAAGGTGAATTTCGAAGGGCTGAACTCAGTCCCTGCGAAAATCAACTACTCACCACCCTCTATGCTATGTTATGCGATCTTCTTCCCTGTCAAGTCATCTCCACTCCTGAGTCCCTGCACTCTTCCCCAGTCTGGCTCACCACTGAAAGCTACAAAAAACTTCGCCACAAATATACTGCTAGAAAGAAGTTCCTATTTTGTGGAACCTATTCTGACTTCGTTTTCTTTAAAAATCTCGGTTCCTTGGTCAATTCCTTAATACTTAAGTCCAGAAATAAATATCTGGCCAGTGTTGAAACGTTGCTAGAATGCGAAAACCTCAACACATTCTGGTCCCGCACTTATAACTCCCGCAATCTTGCCCAGTTATCTGCTCCTTTTCTAGCTCCTCTGCTAACTCCTCTGCTAATTCTCCCCATCTTATAATTTACTCAGTCGCTACTTTTCTTCAGTCTATGCTCCCTCCTTCTCTTCTTCTCTTCCACTAATGGATACAGTCTGTTCTGTATCTCTTCCTCCTTACGCCTGTCCTTGTCGAGTACCTTATTGGCAACTTTGACGCTAATATTTGCCTTGGTCACGACACTCTTCCTAATCTCTTTTTGATTAACACTGGTCAATCCAATTCCAACAAGGGCTTCGAAGAAAACCATTTTCCTACCTTGTGGACAGAGGCTCTCATCATCACCTTGTTGAGAATCACCGCCGCATTTTACTCCTCTTCCCCTCTTTCAAAATCTTGGTAAAGTATTTCAGTGGTCGGTTGCCCTTCCACTTTGGCCACCTCATAGTAATATGAATAACATAGATTTGTTAAACGTAGGTTCAGACCCTCTAACCTGCTCGAATTTGTCACCTTTGCGGCCAAATGTTTAAATTCATGGCAGGAAGTGCATACTATTTATGGTGACTTTACTTAAGCCTTCGACACTGTAAATCATAAGATACTTTTGTCAAAACTCATCTCTCTCAGAATTCACATATCACTTTTATCATGGCTTGCCCAGTTACCTTCACCTAATGATCCTGCCCCGTCTCTTTTGATGCCCGCACATCCAGTTTCTTTTTCCTCTCCTTCGGCTCTATTTTGGGCCCTTTATTATTTGCATTTGTTAGTCGCTCCGCCACAACCCTCCACCCTGAGAAACCAGATGCACGGCTCCGTCAATCCGGCTGCCGCAAATCAAAACGGACACATCGCGCACTGGTCGCCTTGGTCGCGTTTTCTAGCTAGTGCTTAAATCGAGCTAAAGACCCGTTTGACCGTGCCCTCGACGTTGAGACAAAAATGATGTCGGCCTCGCACAAGGACTTAAAAGGGGCCTTCATAAGGCGACTGCAGCGCCTTCCGAGGAGCATCCGGCACGCCACGGTTTTCGCGTGGTGGCCTTAACTTTGCCATTGCGTCCTTGATCAGACGCAACAAACCGATAGCGTTAAGTCCCGACCTGATTTAGAGAACAGGGTCGCTGGGGAGTGTCAGGTTCTCTCCGTACACCAGCTCCGCGGGACTTGCAACAAATTCTCCTCATTGGCTGTCCGCAGGCCAAGTAGAACGAGTGGCTGGACCTGCGACCATTAGGGCCATTTTAGAGGCCCTCGGCGTCCTGTATGACCTTTCGAACATCCCATTGGACTGCGGATGATAAACGGTTGTCCGGTAGCCGGTAAAACCGAGGAGTTTGCCCAACTCTGAAAAAAGGAAAGACTCAAACTGCATTCCCTGGTCGGTGATTATAATTGCCATCACACGAAAGCCTGGAATCCATTGTCGACAGAGGGCTTCTGCACAAGATTGTGCAGTGATGTCTTTCAAAGGTATTGCCTCAGGCCACTGCGTGGACCTATCGATGATTGTGAGGCAATACCTGAAACCGTGCGAATCTTCCAACGGGCCAATAATCGGATCGATGTCGAGGTGGATTGTATGAAAACGTTTGGTAAACCGAGGGAACACTCCTACCTCTTTTCTCGTATGCTTTGTAGTTTTGCACTTCTGGCATGTGATGCACTGTCTGGCCCAAGAATTAATGTCTTCGTTCATGTATGGCCAGAAATACGGTAACTAACCGATTCGTTGTCCGAATGCCAGGGAGCGCCAGATCGTGAACTACGTGAAATACTTCCATTCGCAAATCGGCTGGAATAAATAGCCTTGGTCACTTGTCTGAGGTCTAGCAGTATATATTGGACGTTGAGCTGAAGACAGGAAACTTTCTGAGTATATATTTGGTGTTGGTCCTCCAGCTCTGAAGAACTGCGTCGTCCTTCTGCTCCTCAGCAATTCCCATAAAATCGACTGTGGCGGGAATCTTGACCCTTGCAACACGTGACAAAGCGTCGGTAACCACGTTATCTTTTCCGGACACGTATTGAATGTCGGAAGTGACGCTCTGTCGGGCTTTTGTTTCAAAACAAAAGTGAGTGGCTTATGGTCCATGATTAATGTGGACAACCTGCCTTCAAGGCAACACCGGAAGTATTTAATTGTTAGGTACGCGACGAGTAACTCACGATCATACTTGCTGTAGTTCCTTTGAGCGGGATTGAGCTGTTTGAAAAAGAAGCTCCACGGTTGCCAGATTTGCGGCTAGGGGTGCATCTTGCTGAGGTAATGCCAGAAGTATAGCATCCACCAGTTGTGCCTGATGGTCTTAAATGCCTGAACAGCCTCTGGGAACCACACAATCAGACGAGAGTATTTGGCTTTCGTCCCAGATAAGAAGGCATTAAGAATTGATGGTGGGCGACTTTGGACAAGAAACGACGATGGAAGTTTACCATGCCCAAGGACCTTTCCAGATCCTTAACAGATTTCGGAAGCGGAAAGCTCGAAATCGCTTGCACCTTGACTGGGTTCCGTTGAATGCCTTCAAGGGTAATGAGGTGGTGGATGAATTTCACACACCGAAAAACAATTTTCCCTGTCAAAAATTGTTTGTGCATACGACACGCAAGTTCTTGGCTCCCCCACACTCTGGTGTGTCATTTTATTGAACTCACTTTCTGCAAATTATTAGAGGTTTAACCTGTGCAGTGGTACCCTTTTTGATGGCTTGCCTTTTGCTGTATATAATTCGCACCTCAGACTCATTAAGCTGTTGCCCCAAATGTCAACTTGATTTAATCTGCTACTAAGCGAAGCGCTCATTTCAATATACGAGGGATCGATCAAGTCAAAATGTTCTAAACGGCGAAATAAAGCAAGTGGTATCGCTATTTCCACTGTTTTTTTAGGTGCTTAATTGGTCTAAGTCCTTCTACTAGACAAACTGTGGACTATCCCTAGCACAACTTAAAATGGAGGATAGAACGATGAATAGAAGACCAAGAAAATCCATCCACATCCAGTGATGTTCGCAGAAATCGCATAGAAATGGACCCACTTTTTTGATCGCTCAACAGAAAATTTTCGGTGCCCCAAATTTTGACTACATTTCAGGATAATGCGCAAAACATGTTTATAGGAAATGCACTGAAGTCTAATTGCATGAATGACTGATCCTTTTTGATATGTGTAACGCTCGAACTCATAATTCGTGCAAGTAAATATATCTACCTCTTCGGGGAGGGCAAACGCTGCTTTAAGGAAATCGACAAAGAGATGACGTAAATTTCGGTTCGGTTCCATATACCTTGCTACTTTTAGACAGACCTAACTTAACTAATTAGACCGGTTGAAAGAGAGCAGTAAAGGAAGGAATTTCTGTGAAGTCCTTTCCAGGGTGCCAAAAAACCAATTTGCGCCAACTTTACACTGAATGTGCCATTGAATGCAAGAGCTCTCTAATACTTCTGTCATCTACAGGTAGCCTCCTGGAGAATCATGTCACGTAAAACTCAAATTGATTTGAAGTATGAGCCACGAATCCGGTGTTGGCTTGCTTTTGACGGTTACCACAAGACACGCTCTCTTGACCTGGAACCCAGTTTCTGACAGAACTGCAAGATTTCGGTCCAGGTTAAGGAGCATCACAATTGTACAATGCTACGCACCAACGGAGACTTCCGATGTGGTGGAGAAGGATACTTTCTACGCGGTTGAGGGGAGCTTCCTCAAGGTGACATTGTGATCATGATGAGTGATCTGAATGACAAGGAGGAATCTGACAATACCATATTCGGGCATGTGATGGGGTAGCACGATTTCGGCCACAGTAACGATAATGATGGGAGGTTCATGGATTTCTGCAACTTCCTCCGCCTTGTTCGAGCGCAGAGCCTGCCATAAAGTCAGTAGGGTTTCGGCTGACTGACGACGCACAAGCAGTGGGATCAAGTACTTCACCATCAGCAGTGCATTTGGGAGATATGTACAGGAAGTGCGTAGCAAGAAAGGCACTGACATCGGCCTCGAAAGGGATCACCATCTGACGGTCGCTTACGTCCCCTTCCATGTTACATCCGATATCTCTAGCAGGGTTGAGGAGCTGAGACCCCTTAAGTGTATCATCGATCGCTTGTACGACCCCGTTGCCACCCCACAGTGGGAGAGCTATTCTGTTGATCAAGCTGCAGATCTACTGAGTAACGCACCTGAGAATATCAATGAGCATTCGGCCATAATCAAAACTGTTCTGTTCAAGGTTGCTATACAGGTTGTTCGCCACGTTCCGAAGAGGCATCATAAGATCCGGCTGACTGCAGAGTCGTGAAAGTGGATCGACGAACAGAAGAAACTCTACTGACTAGTGCGAGTGATGGCGGACGTGACGCACTCGAATTCCATTACCGAGAAGTGCAATGCAGTGTACGGCATGACAAGAGAGAATTTGTTATTGTGCTGGTCAGGGAAACGGAAGACGCCACAGATCGCAATGATTTCAGAACTGTATACTGCATCACGAAGGAGTTTGCATGTGGTCGCAAATCTTTCGATGGTCCTGTGAAGGACGCCAACGATCGACTTCTCATCCGCGATGATGAAGAGCTGGAAAAACACTTCAGAAGGGTCCTTAACCTTATTACATCCGGCAAGTTTCCTCCTTTTGTGCATGAATGGCTAGTCCCTATAAAATTCATATATGGACTGTTCCTCAAAGCAGAAAAGAAATTATTTCGGCCATCAATCCACTCAAACAGAGTGAAGCGCCTAGGCTTGACGGTCTCGCCGCAGAGTTATTTATCGCTGCACCTGCAGTTACTGCAAATCTGCTATTTCCACTCGTACGGAAATGTTGGGAATCCCAGGCTTCTCCAAAGAGAGTGGACGGAGGGGATCACCGTTATGATTCCAAAAAAGGCACCCGTTTTGAGTGTAACAATTAGAGGTATAGCTGCGTGCTCCCTCCTGTCGGAAAGATAATGGCTAGAATAATTCTGGAACGCATCAAAGAACATCTCGAAAGCATGATCGATAGAGATCAGGCTGGTTTCCGCTCCGTATCCCCCTGCATTGACCATATCAAGACCCTACTGTTCATTTTGGAACAGCGCGCAGAGCTTAGATCTTTGCTGTACCTGCTGTTCATCTATTTCGAGAAAGCGAGAGGTAAATCTCAGAGGAGTTTGAGGTGCAAATCGGAGTCCGCCAAGATATTAGATATTATTTCTTCTTGTTATCGATGACGTTCTTAATGCTGTCTTCTCCGGAGAACGTGGAGGAATTCAATTGACGATGGTATCTTTCCTCAAACACTTCAATTACGACATCTGTTTGCTCTTTCACTGGGTTATGGACCTTGGTCAAATGGCTCTGAATTTGAAAAGAGAGGCAAGTAGATTTGAATTGAAGATAAACACTAACAAAACCAAGATTCTCAGTGTGACGGGTGGTCACACTCTCCCTGGGCAGAACATCAAAAACGTTGATCAATTTGTATATCTAGGTCGTCGTTTCTGCAGACAGCGGCATTGAAATAGATGTTGCCCGACGCATTAACAAGGCTAGATCGACTTTCGCTGCCCTGTCTAAAATCTGCAAATGCTACAATCAAATTGAGACTGTTCTGTGCTAATGTTCTTTCTGTGTTGCTATATGCGAGTAGCACAGGGAAAGTGAACTTCACTGTTAGTCAAAACCTCCAAACTTTCGTCAATACCTGTCTGCTTTGTATCATCGGAGTACGCTGGCCTGACACTATCTCAAACGAAGAACTCGGTCGGTGCACAAGCTCAGCACTAATATGCGATATGAAAGGAAGACAAAAGTGGCAGCGGATAGGTCCCACACTAAAGATTGCATTGCGGGCTATGCCATGGAGTCGAATCCACTCTGGTCGACGAGTGGGTCGCCCCAAGGATACTTGGCGCAGAAAAGTAGAGGACGAGTTCAAGCTTCTCGGGAAGTCGAGCGGGAGCTTAAGTGCATCTCAGGCAACAGTGAGCGATGGCGCGTAAGTGTGGTTGACGGACTATACTCCACCAAGAAGTGAAGGGCAACCATGTACTCCCGTTTTCATGTTACAAAGTCAAACCTCCGATTTAGGACACATTGAGCTCTATGCCACTTGGTATCGGCGATACCTATTCGGTTGATTAGCAGGCAGAACAAAGCTTCCTAATAGCTATAGGGCCGACTATATTTCAACGTTGTAACCTGATGGGGGATAGAACAAGCCGCCTTCCTGCATTTGACAAGCGTTATAGTCCTTCCATTTTCAGAAGTCAGTGAGACACATTTGCTAGAAATATATGAAATATGATATATGCCATGACCAGCTTGTCTAGGAAACAAATTTTCTCAAAAAATGATTGCGTCAAGAGCATTTAATTGGACCTCTCAGACCAAATTAGATACGTTGAAAACCACTCTTTGGAATTCCTCGTATGGTATGGTTTTATGTTTCGTGTTGAACTTCGCGAAGTCCTTGAAGGAACTCTATATTTACTGATGTTCAACGAAACCAAACCAACTCCTCTGGTCTTTGAAACAAAACACCACTTTTCTGAGGACAAAGGTCGACCAACCAAGCAATTTTGTGAAGAGTACCATTCTGTCACATGAGTAACTTCACTAGTAAATCTGCTCTTATAACTGCTGCTTCTGATGTCCTGGTGGCTTCAGCACGTTGGCCTCATAGCCATTTACCTCACTTCAAGCATAGAAAAACTCACAAATCAAATAGCAGTGAAAAGGGCAGGTTAGAGTAAAGAGAGTACAATTTTTTGAAAGTTCTCTTACTGAGAGATGTCAATTCAGTATAGCATTCGTCTGTTTACGTCACTGAAGGCACTGCCACGGTCAGTTGAGATGAAGACATTCATTATAATTAAACTAGCGCCTACGTGCTTCTGAGAGAAGGTGGGAGGAAGGTTGTGTGGAATATCATAAGCTCAACAGATCAGAAAACCCATTCAAGTTAGGCATCGAGTTTTGTAGGAATCGCTACTGACAGATTGGCACCAAGTGGTGAACACACTCTGATAGATCATTAGCTCGGTAGCCGATTGGACTAGTCAAAACCTAGATGCATTACGACTCCGGCAGCTGGAGATAGAGGTCAAAAAATGATAAACAATTTTTAAGACCAATGACACAATATGCTTTAGGTAAGGGAGGTAGAGGAACACAGTGGACATTAATATCCTGCCCCAGGGTCTGGTGCTGAAGAATTGCGCTTGGTGAAGTGAATCTCCATCATTTTCAACTTTGGTCCCATTCAGCAGTGGAGTCGAACCATCTGAATCAAGTTAGTCACTTCTCTCGATGACAAGCTCGGTCCTATTTGAGTCAAAAAGTTTGTGAGTCGAGTTGAGTTTGTCATGTCATTCTCCTTCGGGAGGATATTTTGTCACTTTCACTGAGCTTTCCATGAGCTTCAATGTTCAAGACTTTTAACCAGTGACTTACCATCAGCACAGATGGTATGACTGTACCAGCGAAAGGACTTTTCTCCGGCAGGACTTATATCACTAATCCAGTGCAACATCCTTGTCTCCAGTAGTGCGGCGTTTGCTGTCCATAGATATGGATCTGTCAACCAATGGTTGATTCCGTCCCCATCTAACCTCCACGATAGCCATTAAGTCCTTGTCCACGTGAAGAAAATACTTGAAATTTGAAGTTACCTTCCAATAACGTCTTCACCTCGTTGTCCCAGACAATGCCAGCATTTTTATTGTAGCAATCACCATTTATTTCCGTAAACCAAACCTCCACCCATCTCCTCAAATTCCATTTATTATTTCAATTTATTTTTCGCGAGAAAGAGACTTGAATTGATTTTCTCCAACGCTTTAAGCATTATGACACCCTCTCACTTGAGAATTCAAAAAGATTGACTACGAATCTCACCGAGACAACGTCGAAATCCTGAAGACTACTTCGGAATGTCGTAATTGCACGATGATTCATGCATAAATGTAATAAAAAGATGTTGTCAAAGGACCGCCATAAAGAATGAACCGAGGAGCCTAAGAAGCCTGAGCAGAACAGAATAGAACAAGGAGATCCTTGTGAATTGAACTGAACCACTCCTTCTTATTCTTCAATTTCCTTTTCTTATTATATATCTCCCCTGGTATGTTTTACTGAGATCCTCAAGTAGATATTTGTATTGTGGGAATGCTTTCCGTTTCTCACTTCTTATTTGCCCTCGCCCCTTAGCCTGGCGGCGTATAACAACTCTAATCAATCCTGAAGTGTTTGTGCCGCACCGTAGTGAAGTCGTGGACACATCCTTTGCACACTATGCCTCTCCGTTGCCGACGTCTTGGCTCGTTCCTTCTCCTTCCCGCGCCATTGTGCATCCTTGCCGAAACTCACTCACACTTTCCTCTCATATCCTTGAAATCGATTTTCTTTTGGGCGAAAACTCTTAAGGAGATTACTTCGACGAGAGTTTAGTGCTTGCGTGGACGACACCAATTTCCACTTGGAAGAAGACGAAAAACGGGAGATGAGAAGAACTGCAAAGTCGAAAGGACACGCTACACACAAAGGACTACATTCATACGTGAGGGATTCGTCAAATCGATTTGCCTCGATTCGATTTGGTCTCTTGATTAAGCAAATAACAATGCGGGATGAGAGTTTTGTAGTAAATAGTTGAATAGGTTTCAGGATGGGAAGGACCCTTGCATGTTCTTCTTAGACGGAGGAATACAATTCGGACAAATGTTTTTGTTTTGACGAAGCGTCTCGAAAGGATGAGAACTACTCAGGGATCAAGTCAGTGAGCGTTTGATTTTATCACTGATTGAATCACAAATTCCACAAGGGGCGCAAACTGCAAGAGCTGGCAGTCAAGGGTAAAAGCGAGGCAAAGGCAGGACGACCGAGCAGTATCAGCGTAATCGTCAATAAATTCCATGTTTGTTATTGACGCACTCAGCTATTTAAGTGGAACATGCAGCTTCGACAAATCTAATCTGATTACACGCATCAGGTACCAACAGCAGATACTTTATAAACGGAGACATGCTACTTGGATGGAAGAGTGTGTTAGTGGTGCATAGCTGGCTAGGTGCATGTGTAGATGTCCAGGGCATCGAGTTTGTCCGATAAATTGTTCTTGTACTAAGAACTGCAAAGGTGTATCTCCAAGATAGCTGGAAAGGAAAAAAAATGGCTAATGACAAACTAACGAAGTTAAAGCTTTGAGCGGATTGGAACTTGTTACTTTTAAGATATTAGTTCGACCTGTGTGAGCAATTTCGATTGATGTTCCGAAGTAAATTGAATTTTCTGGTATTCTGTGGATTAGAAGAATGAATTTTCCGAAGCTGAATTGCAATCTGGAAAGGGGGAAAGTTCAATAAGAATCTGAATTAGTTGTTTGCTTGAAAGAATTGAGAGCTTTGTTAGCACTTGGAAAGGAGGAGGATTTTAGCGACCCACTGACGGGAAAATAGGTTATTTCCTTTTGAATCCAGACTGTCCTTGTGTTCTGTGTTTAAGAACAGTAGCCGCCTATTTCGGCATAAATACCAACTATCTAACTACCACTAACAATGTAGGATTGACGATGGTCCAAGGACCATCCTAAGTGGTCAAAGGCGACTAAGAGGAAAGAGCTATCCCAAACAACTAAAAAGAAGAGAAAATTGACCGTAAAAGTCCGCCCGCGTATACAGGGGCTTGCACGCCTCTATGCTACTCAGGCTCGAAAATGTGTGGGAGGTCGTTTGAACACTTCGATTCCTGAAGTGCTCAAAAGAACCCCTAGCACTCTAGGCAACACTCTGATGAAAGGCTTGGGCAAGAATTGGAGGGTGTCAGATGAACCCTCTATGTCGGATCACAGAGTAAATAGGTCCGATATTGAGAACGACTCGGAAGTAGATAATAAGGAATCCCGGGAGAAGGGACTGGGACTCCTACACAAGATTGTCCTTGTCTGTCCTTAAGTGACAGATGCGTCAACCACCGGGTCACGGTGACATCAGGAGCGAAATGAAACTGGAAACAATAATGGAATCCCTCAATCAAATCATCATTGACGTGTATGAGGCCTGCAGACCGGCTAAGACAGTCACGTAATCAAGGGATGTAGGCTGCTGGAACAGGATGCTAACCAGAATAAGAAAATATGTAGGTCCGAGAACTCTTCAACCGGACGAAACAAACGGACGATTGGCCTGGGTATAAAAGTGACGTCACGAAGTCACAATTTATAGAAACGCAACTGGGGAAGTAAAACAAAGCAGCTTCAGAAAATGCTATGTAAGCATTGAACATTGAGCAAGTTAACGGACTCTCAGGAGAGCTACCAAACACTAGAATACAGGTCCAGGGTTACACTAATGAAATTAACACTGAATTACACAAATTTCAGAGACTAGGTTACCTGTGTATTAACTGAACTGAATATATCCAATGGTATTGCTTAAGGTCCTTCTAGGATTAACTTCTCTCCATCTTCGCATACAGATGCAGACAAGGAAGGCGAATGTCCGGGAGTATCAACGAACCCAGGAACTGCTTAAATCGAAGGAAAACGGACGTGAATTACAAATTCCAAGGATAGCATAACAGCAAGGTTCCATTTCAACAAGACATTTAGAAGCCGTTGAGGTAACAGGGAAAACTGGAAAAGCATGGCAGTGACCTACTGCTTAAAATAGAAACTAAAGACTTGGCACACTGACGAATCTCTTACAGTAGATGAAGCGTGAAAGCCTACTATGAATCAATGGGTAAACACACAAGAATAGTTGTATCTCCATCAACCTACAAAAGAATTATATTAGGAATTATATTCTGACCAACAGCAAAGCGTCTCTTAAGGAAAACATTGCTATTCTGAACAACAATAAAGCGCTCGTAAGGCATTTGGATCCAACCAGGTGAACTCAAATCTGGTATGGGAATTTCAGCCTAAGTGCTCTCGATATTCTGGGTCACAATGAGTTAGAAGGTAACGAAGCAGCAGAGGCTGGTCAAAAAAAGAAACAGGAACGCCGCTGTACGGACTAGTACCCTTCTCTGGAATCTAAGAAAAGAAGAGGAACCACTGAAGGGACTAGGCTGGGCGAATATTCCAGGAAGGGGACTGTCCAGGGTGCTCATGGGGGATACGAATCCAAGCTTTCGAAGGATTATTGAAAGCCTCCGGATCATAGTAGGAAGGCTGAATTATCACCTGGGGAAGCTAGAGATACCTGCGGATAATGTGTTCATATTCTAGAAGGAGGGTGACGAAACTCACTCATGTTCTGTATGTGTGTCTATCTCGGACACTGATACGTATAATTATAGTAAATTGAGTACCTGAGGGAATTCTTCAAATTACCAGATGCTAGGTTCAAACACTTAGAAGCAAGGGACATAATAAAGTTCCTGCCCATTGTAGGCTTGAACGACATACTATATGTTAGTTAACTAGTATACTATAGCCAGTGAAGTGGTGCAATAGTTCTTGTACGACACAGTGTAAATTTCGTTGGCAGTATTATTGTTAAAGTCAGGATAACGCAGCGGTTCAAGAGGCAGTATAATAGGTCTAGTACTGGACAATTAAGTCCTCCTATCATTCCACTCACTTCTTCAATCTAACCTAAATTTGGGGTGAAAACCAAGGGAACAGGGAGGACCCTCTGTTGGGTAAATCTGGTATGACCCAAAGCTGAAACAAAGCCGCATATTCTGAGATTAAAGTCTTAGTTGAATACCAGTTAACGATCTTATAAATCAACACAACAACATCAAGTTATCTAGCGTTTAGGTATTACCAATGAAATGAAACCAAAAAAAAAACAAAACGAAACCGAAAAACTAAAGGTAGGAAACTGTCTGAAAGTGGTCAACCAAGCAGGGAAGGAAGAAGTGGTCATTGGGAATATACCTCACCGTATTATTACCCATTCGCAACCAAGTTTTCACATTAAATCTCTTCACAGTGTCCAAGCTACAAATGAAGGAGAACGGAAGACGACCTAAGTTTTTATTTTTTTAGTCCTGACATTCTAAATTAGACAGTTTGGCGCATAGTCAACAAGCATTAGCTCTGTCAGTAAGTGATCAGGTTTATCCACCTCGCTCACTGACGGACGTTTAATAAGCTGTTCCTTCAGCCTTTTGCAGAAGTTATCCTCTATCACGGGGCTTCCTACGCTGTAAAGGTGGCTCCTGTACTGTCACGGCAGTTATTGAGGGACCTCCCTATTATTTCAGCGATGGCATTTTCCGCTATCAAATTTTCATCTAGAAGTTTGTGAGAGATGGACACCTGTAACATACGTAATTGTAGCCTACATGACCCTTCACTACTATCAGTAAGTTGGAATTCCTTGCATGTTTTGTTTGAAGACAACCACAACTGCTACGAACTCAAATTCCAGACAACCATGAAGGACTACCCAGGATCTCGTTGCACCATGTATTTATGACCTTAGACAGGATTCTGTACAATTACTTACTTGAGAAAAGTTACCGTTATGGTTTACCGATTTGATTGCGAGGAAGGAAAGCGTGTCCAGGGGCATGACAGGTATTGGCCGGAAGTAAGACAGATCAAAACCGCTCGTTCCATACGCATACATGCTACACTACGTCAGGCATGCAAATTAACTACTAGAATAAATGCGCGGGAGCGTCCTTTGTTCCATATTGTCAAAGTTATCATAACTTCTAACTGGCATTTAAGGAAACTACTTGTAAGTGTAGGTTTAGATCTTTCAGAATTTGCTCCGTCGTTGCCGTTTGAACTAATCTTGTCTGGGCAAATGTATGAACGGCACCTGGTCTCTTAGGTCATACCACAAATTCGGCACCGAAAGTTTTGCTATGGGATACTACTGTGCTGGGATTTTGGATATATGAGTTTACAGCTCATTATCCAGGAAGAAAACTCAACGCACAATATAGCGACGAAGTGCAATGAGTAAATTTGCACCTTGAGAATCAATGAATGACTCTCTTATTCATAAATTTGGAGTATCTAATTCACCTCAGGATTCATAAGTAGAAATGAGGACCATTTTTCAGTCCAAATACACAGAAGAACTGTCGGGGTCGCATCATTTGAATCTACTCCTTTCCTTTCTACTAGCTTTTAGCGTGATTCGCTGTACGCCTGTTCTCAAGAGCGAGGTCGCAAGTGGTCACATAACTGAATGGGGTAATTTCAACAGCTGTCGGCAGTGAAGAACCTTTATGAAAGAGCCTGCGAATGCTTGGAAAACATCGTTCTTCTGGTGGTTGATTTAGACATGATCAAAATGAGCGGAAGAGAGAGAGAGAGAGAGACGATAACCATGCCTAACGATGGGGGAAGAGAGCGGGGTCGTCCTCCCCGGGCCCGGAATAGAGATTTACGTAATTGTTGCGAAAACTGGCAAGGAGAAATAATATTAATTCGACCCCAATCAGTCAAAAGTCGCCCAACCTTTGTATCTTCTTACTACCACTTCCGAAGTAAGCCCTGCAGGAATATTCGCTATTTTGTTAGATTTAGACAGGGCAACCACATGCTTTAGCACTTTAATTAGGATTATTCCTACAACGTTCAACAGGCAATTTTATTCTTGCTAGGCAGTGAGGCTGAAAGAAATATGGAAGACCAAAAATTAGGAGATCGTCAAGTTATTCAACGAAAGCGATGGACACATCAGGCATCAGGGCAAATCAGGCACCCACAGAAAAACTTTCTACAGAATTAAGTGCGATTCAACATTAAGATGATCCTTATTTTCCAGTAGCAAATCTAGCTATTGGTGGAATAGTGGAGTGCCTAACATTTGTTCAGGTAGTGGTCGAGCCTAAGCTGTAGTGAGCACTAATTTCACCATCATTAGGTAGTTACTCTCTCAGGAAGGTAGGGATCCTAATTACTTAAATCTGGTGGACCTTCAGCCGAGCGATGAGTTCACTATCTCCTTTATCTTTTAAGCACTATGACGAAAATACTAAAGCGGGTGATAACTCCTTTGAATTGATGGCCTAGAAGCTAGAGGAATGTACCAAATTCGAACCAAGTCGAAAGGTCCTTAGCGATGATTGATATTTGTTGCTTTGTTCCGCAGCTGCCCAGAAGAAAAACTGCTGTCTAGTTATACTCAACTTATGACAAATTCCGCGACCAAGAACCGGATACGATACTCCAGGTCTGGTTGATGCCGAACATACAAGATATTCGGTAAACCTTTTGGTGCCTCAAGTTTTGAGGAGAGGAGGGACGAAGGTGCGGTTATTCCAAGATCTAGATTTTTTTGGAGGAAGAGAGGATTTAATGTTTCTATTAACTAATAGAGCTGAAGCCCGCGCATTGGTCCTCTCTCTACGGTCCAAGAGAGATTTCGCATGCAGCCAGCCAGCTCCCTTAGAACTTAGACAAGCATACCTCAGGGAGATATTCCTCAGCGATGAATCTCCGCATTCTCGACCATATTAACACTTTCTCAGAAGGTATTAAGCTGTCTTTGGGGAAGACCGATCAAAGAATCAATGCCCTCTTTGCATCTACTACCAACATGACACAAAAGAACGTCGAACTCGACGTAACGTGGGATAGTACAACAGACAAAGAAAAACAACAAGCCCTACCAGAGGTTATCAGGAACGCTGACCAGAATAACCCTCCGAGTTCATATGTCTGAGGAGAATTCCTGGGGTATGAGTTCTCCGCTCGGTTATTTCCAACTGGCCCCCTAGTGAGAGCTTCATGAACGTTGGCAATGGGATGGTTTGAGTTGTTTCGCAACTACTTCACGAAGGCGAGTTATGCACTGATCCAGCGGAACACTTTGAGCACCATAACTGCGAAGCACTGTTCATTTTCTCGCCAACTAATTTCAGATCCACAAATATCTTCATATACATGCACTTTCCTAGCAATGAGATAGCTAGTTCGAAAAGGCGGGCACGTTTGTAGTGTCCTCACACAATCCCATTCATTTCGCTCACTCAATTAGCTTTATTTTAAATGGCGCCCAACGTGGGGTCTAAAAATAGTAAACTTAATAAATTTCCGACCTATTGGTCTATTCCTGCTTTCAACTTCGCTTTAATTTACTAGAGACGTTATCATTTTCTTCCAGATAAGGCTCAACATCCAATTGTGTTCATCTTTCTATTTACACAGTAAGATCTAGTCATCCACTGGTTTTCGCCTTAGTTACCGAATGGAAGAAGAGCCTTTTTGCCACATGTCCTATTTTACTCTTGGAGGCGGAGATTTCACGTTCTTTACTTGGGTCCATACCATAATGGATCACAAGACACCAAGCGGAAGACGCGACCCAGAGTTGGGGTCGCAAAGTGCAGGTCGCAATATTTTCGCACTCCAAAGCTTAACTCAGATGATGAGATGGAATACATTATGCTTCCCCAGGACGATCTTCAAAAAGAAAGTCTGTCACACTTGTATCATTTATACCAGAACATCAGAAGTCATGCTCGAATCTCAAAAGTTTTCATCTGAGGAATAGTGGATTCTTTTTTGCCTATCTTGAAGGAGTTTATCCACTGAGCCACCTCCAAGCCCAGTATAAGTCGGTAGGTAAACCCACCCTATACAACAACAACAAATCTATAGTTTGTACCAAGGGTACGCCTAAGTATTCTCTCAGATTTATTTTGTTGTTTTGCACTAGTACCGAGCACTGTCCCAGAAGATGTATATACATAAGTTTCACTGCTTTTTATTCCGGATTGTCACGATTGTGAAATTCTGCCCGAATTCACACAAGAATTTTTACCAATAAAGTGGAACGCCCCCGCTGCATCATTTCTCTCCATTGAAAAAAAGCTCGTTACATAGAGTAACCAGGCCTTATTGTATGAGTGAAACATATTTAATTTATCAAAGCTTTTCCATACCAGCGTCTAGTTCACCTTATCGGACTTAAGTGCCATAATCATCGCCTGGCTGTCAGTTAGATTTTTTTTGCTTACTAGGATTTTTGTTTTGCTTACCTACCTCTGTTTCTCATTTACATCTCAAATGTATTCTTCTTAAAATGAAGCGTCATCCTTCAGTCGTCTGTTGAGGCTAGTATTTCGATATACCATCCAGAAAGAATATCGATCTTCCTTCAATATATGGGGCTGCCGAACTCATTGATAGCCCAAAGTTACAGATATTACCAACGTGCACCCTCAATTGGACTCTGTCAAATCGGATATCCTCATCTTTACTTGTGCAGAATAATACTATGCGACTCGTGTATTCCAGCATTAATTAGCTTTGGTAGAAACTGGTCTACTACGATCATTAACATGAGCAGCTGTGGGATGTTAATTACCTGCAGACACTTACATAGAGTAAAAAAGTCAGGAACTGCCTGAACTAGTTTAATTGCCTTTCTCTTTTGTCACAGTGACGTCCTCCCTAAAAGTTACCTAGCTGCTAAAGCTTTAAGTATGCACTTCACACAACCGGTTACGAAACAATTAATAAAGCAGTTGCCTTCCAGTCAGGAGGGGAAAACCAGACTGATGGAGAGCGCTTTCAGGGATGACGAAAAATTCTCTAAGTTTTTCCGCTGCTTGTAGAATCCCTGTGGCACCGTAGTTTCAGAGCCACTAGTGCGAACTCTAAGGATAAGACGGCTACCATCTGCTCTTCAATCAATTATGGCGACAAAGCTGGCAGAATCTACACAGTGCTTTTTTTGGCGCTAAACATTGTGAAAGTAACATCAGATATACCAACGCCTTTTTCTTCAGCAATAGAAACCTGTTTAATTCAGCTTGACCAACGATTCCCAAGCCAATTCGCAGAGCTTCTAGCGCGAATTTATGCAGATAGAAATTTGAACGTTCTTGATCTAGATTGCGTAAACAGTGCAAGTTTAAAATTTTTTCGTCCCTAGGGTATATGTTGGAGCTTCAATTCCAAAACCATCAAACGAACGAAACCACCACTAACCACACTTTGAAGAATGCGAACGATGCAATTCCATCTTTTTCACGCAAACTCTACGCCAATGATGTTATCAACAGTTACAAGGATCGTGCCAATATTTCAGAACCCGTTTCAACAGAGCACGCCGCAGAATCTATCCACAAACAAAGCGGCCATCATGATTTTGCTAGATAATACTCCGATCGACCAAAATTTTCTTACGCGATGGTCAATGACTTCGAAGGGGATCCGATCGCGGACCAATACCACTAAAACAACGCGGGAATGCCAGCTCACGGGAAAGACATTCAGGCAAAAGTTGAGTAGTAACAATACCACAAATTTACAATTGACGTCACGGTGCAGCTAGCTGAATCATCGTAATTTCCTTGCACACAAGCTCTGGCAGGGGAGTACAGTGACAGTGTATATTACTTCCATATACTTACCTGGAGTAAGAAAACCGGGAACCGCTTCAACCACACCTCCACCACCATTCTCTCTATTACGTCGCGTGGTCTTTTTTCTCGGTATGCAGGTTCACATGGAACCCATGACCTACTTACAAAGGTTTCATTGCCTCTTTGTCACAGGCCACCTCAACGGCTACTCGGCCAAGAAGGCAGACGGCACTCGGTTCAAAAAAGGAGGAGCCACCGCGGTGGAGGTGACGTCCAGGCAGCAACAGAAAATCCTATCTCTTACCGAAATAAGGGAACTGGTATTATGCCTGATTGTTAGGAATATTTACTACTATGGCAAAGTATCACCAATAGGACCAATATGATTTCCTCAATGGGGTCTTTACTCCTCCATCGATTAGGGTCTGACCAACCGATAAAGTTGTAATACAATGTGGATAAAAAAAAAGGACTCAAACGGTAAGAAAGGAAAACATTCTTGGGCCAGCTTTAAACTAGACCATGTGATGGCTTCAAGCAACCTCATTTGCAGGCATATTGCCTCAGATTTTCTTCATACAGCACTGAAAAATTCCGGACTCCTTGATGTTAAGAGGGAAAAATACGACCTTTTCCTTCTTTAAGAATTGAAGGTGTCCTGAGCCTGTATCCATTTGGTGCTAGAACGGACCAATTGGATAAACACTTTCTATCATTCTTTCAGCCAAAGGCACCCCTTTTTGGGTTAAGCACGCGTTTTAAAAAGTAGTGCTGAGACAATATTTGATCGAGTTGCCCTGGCCCAAAATGCCAATCGAAATTTTGGGGAAGTAATTGTTTTACAAATCGAAAACAGATATGTATGTTTGAAGAAGAAAGATCTAACAACTTCATTTGCTTGGTCAAGGCCAAGGACAACCCACGATCATGTCAAATGCAATATGAGACCATGGAATGAATATAATATTCCTTTTTAATGAATCTAAGCTAGTTTGGAAAAAATAAAAAGGAAATAGGCGCAGATCGTCGAGATCATGTTCCTAAAAGATCTAATAGTCAGACTCTTAGTGGACGATTTACAGACTATTAAATTCGACATTAACCTCGGGAAGATACTAGCCAATCTTAAGGGTAGGTTCCCATTAATACTTCTAACCGAACAATTCCTAGCAGAAAAACAACTGATCATTCTGATATCAAGCACCAATCAAGTTAGAGAGATATATTAGGCCACAAAAGCTATTTTGAAGAGAGGATTTGAAAAAGTCGAGTCGATTCCTCATATATGCCCTCTATGGTTCTGAATGATAACCGACTACCATAAGCAATAAATACCCACCTTAGAATATTCGAAACGGATATGTTTACTTAAATCATTGGTGTAACTGGTCGAGACAATTGACGGATCGGATCTAGACGAACCAACCTGGGGGGAATATAATATTTATTAGTATATAAGTATTTCGGGATCAAGTTGTGCCCTTCATCAATACCTGATCAACTAGGATAATAATCCTATTCACTTCTCACAATCTGGCCATGCCACTTTATATATCCCACTGGATTCATGTTATAATTTGCGGTCCTTAGAGGATCTCGGCCCACTTTTGAGCTGGTGAATTCTACTCGGTGGCACTTTATCGATGTTTAGCTCTTTCATCGTTTTGACGTTTTGACGAAGCCACAGAATGTGTGACCTCAATTCTTTTTTCCTTCCTTTTCCTTCCAATTTATTAACAAGTGATGTCTTTGTCCTTACTGCTTGACGATTCGCCTTTTTCCACATAAGCCTTTTAATAATCGAGCCTTGGAAGCCGTTCGTCACTCCTCCTTTTCTTTCATAAATCTTTCAGCACTGAGGGGCACGGTGAGCAATCGGTGGATCACGGCATGGAAAGGGGCTATTTTATGTAATTATCTGATATCATTCGCTACGTATATGTAGGCTGCTTGTAGATGTCAAAATAGATCCCCTTTTCCTCTCTAATGATCCTTAAATCATCAAACGAGGGTTCTTTATTGACCTCTACCTCCATTGTAAATGTAGGTTCCGATGTACCTTATTCGGGATCTCCAGTATATGCTCCACTTTGTCTTCATGGACAATGGTGAAAATGTCATCTACATACCTACCACAAAAGCGCTTCCTTAACAGGGATGCTTGGAAACAAGGCCTCCATGTCGAATGACACTAGTCGTTTATCCGGTGTCGTAAATTCCACATCTTTCAGTGCCCTGATGAGGTCATCTCTATTCCTGATGGCTTTTCCAGCGGGTAGTCCCCCTATTTCTTTAAGCCTCACTTCATAAATAGACTGTGCACAGATTTTAAGAAATGGTTTTCGAGCATATTCAGGATTACACAATAAGAGATCGGAAGAGTACCTTCAACTAAAAGCGTAATTGCGCTAGAAGCTAATGTGCGATAACATTAAAAAGTTTGCACAAAAAGGGCATTGAGGAGACACTTGAAGAGGTCTTCTGGAATAACAGGAACAAAAAAGCTCTGCTTGGGGCAATCAAACCGAGTTACTTCCCCAAACTAAATCACAGGCATGTTGTATTATATTTACGAACTACTAAAAAGGAAGGAAGAAAAAACCAACCAGAGGCACCAACAACCATGTTCCCATTGAGGGTTCTGCCCAAATGGCACCTGTCAGAAGCGCATTTCATATCATTTTTTAATTGGTTGAGAGTTAAAGTATCGGAAGATGCATTAGAACGGTGAAATTAATCCACTCTATGAAGAACTAGTCAATCTTCGACCTCAGTTGCGGTTATATAAAATTCGATAGCATATCCCACTGAGATTGAGAAAACCCATCCTTGAAAACTCTCCTGTTCGGCAAACATCTTGGAGCATAGAAGTTGCAAAGTTCTCTTATGAAAGAACCTTTGAAAATTCCAATTCTTTAAAGCCGTTTGGACAATCCCTAGAATACACCGCACATTGTTATCACGATGCTTAGTTGTGGATACAATCCAGCTCAAAAAGCTGCGGTAGACGAGACAGGTTATCCATATGGGTAATTATGATCAAGCCCGGGGAGTCTAAAAGAACAATATCATTAAAGATGTCACATGTGCTGCCTCAGATGAAGCGATAGCATTAGTCAGGATATTAGGCAACTGGTGGTGGACCTCGGTGCAAAACCTGGTTTGGAGTTCCTTACTAAGCCAGACTTAGATAGGAAGCCTATTGTTGCACAGTGTTTATCATATTGACTGATGTGCAAGTAGGAAGCCCACAGTCACTGGAGATGCTCAAAGTCAAACAATCGCACTAGCGTGCAACTTGCCCAGCGTGCCGTAAAACCCCAGGAACGCTGCGGGTCTCAACGACTGTTAGATGATAAAGGAGGCAATAAAGTTTCAAAGTAGATTGAAAGGTAGTCAAACCGGAATGCTCAGTAAATTACTATAGAAGTAGCCCGTGACCAGGGATCGAAACCCCCATGACACCCAGATGCTCCACATTCCCTAGACAAACCTCATATCAACCAAACTGTTTAAGCTACAATCTAAAAAAGGGTCGCCAAGTTTTCCATATGAATGGATGGAAAAACATGGTCAGTCCAATTCATGAAGGCGAATAAGGATAATGGAGCTAGCTGGCAACCTCTAGTGAAGGACGGACCATAAGAACAAGAAGAAAGTTGCCTGGTTAATGCTATCAAAGTGGCTCATTGACAAAGTAGTTTGAAATAGCCAATATTTTATCGGTGGGAACCCATATGAGGGGCAGATAAGTCTATAATATGCAAACTACTGAGCTGAATTTGAAATGTGGTCAACTGGATGGATCTTCCTTGTGGCTAGCTAGGCAGAGAATACTTCCTTAAAAATACAGTGCAGGCATTTTGAACTATATTTTTAAGGGAGTATTCTCTGCCTCTGTCCAGTTGAGCGTCAGCCTATGAATGTCGTTGCCCCGGTTTCGAATCCTGGTTCGTCATGGACGTTTGTGTTTATCTTTGTGCTATTTTTACAGTAGGTAGGATTAGACGTATATTAGTTCCTTAAGAGTAGTTAACACAATTATGTATGGAATCCGATGAAACCCGAATAATAAGCGAAAGAAAAGCTTGGGAAGTCTTCCTATAGAAAAGATAAAAAGCAAATAAAAAAATATGTACGCGATTCAAGGTCCTATTGACAGTTCAGCGCTAACACTATTGCTAGGTGTTTCGATAATGCACTGGTTATACTGAGTGGCCTTCCTGGTGAAACGAGGGCATTCAAACTGAATACAATTTTCGATTAGACAGGTCCTTTTTTGCGTCCAATTTGATCTTTCGTAGACATCAACTTGAGCCCACTACAACCGATGTAAGACCAAGAGGACTTCCTGCTTCCAAAGATAGCAAAATCTTTAAGTATTTATCCAATAATAAATACTTATATTATAATAAACATTTATAAGGCGCTTTTATTCATTTGCTGTATAGTTTAAATATTCACAAGAAAAACTGACTTGTATTGTTGCTTCTCAAACGTTAGAGGCAGAAAAGATGTCTCACTTCATTTGTTTCTTTTCTGCCCCTAACTCATGGCACACTTTTCTCGCCGGTCCTCCACTCCCGTGTCATGCTCCGCAAAGTGGATAGATCCGCGCCATCTATTCGTTCGCACTCGCAACATTCGAAATAAATTTCGAATGCCGCGAATCCTGCCGCGCCACAATCTTTTACACCTACTATGCGGAGAGGTGAAAAAATTCGGTGAAGTAAGGTAAGTAGAGTATCTAGATGATTTAGTGTATAGAGCGCTAAGCTACTGGAAATGAAGGTTGCATTTTAAATTTTATTGGTGGGAAAGTGATTACCAGCGTAGGCTGGATGAAGTAATCATTCGAGTTAGTTGTGGAACATCTTAATAAAACCAGCTTAATTGTCACAAGCAGGCCTAATGTCGACCAAAATTGTGCACCTCCGCGGTCTCGAAATGAAGTGCTTTAACAAGTGAACAAATTACGGTCTAAATTCAGATTGGACTGATGTGTCACTGATTGTGAAGGGAAGTGGAGCTGTGGTCTAAAAATTCTACCTTGCGGAACGCCAAAATTTAATTTTTCGGCTGAAGAAACCACTTCATTTTTTGGAAGTGTCAATCTTATAAGGACGAAGTATTTATCATAAGATTTGTGTAACAGCGGGAGCAATGCCCAAAAATTTTGAAAGGGGCCCTCGATTCAAAAAGTATTTGAAAGGCATCAACAATTTTATGCAATTTGCGAGTTAAAAATTTGCTTCTGAACCTAATCTAGTAATTTTGGCTGAGGCTTCAACTGTCAAATTTATCGATTAAGGTAGCAGTCTTCTGAGTAGTTTGAAAGGACTTCTCTTTGTGGTGCGAGAGATTCAAAGAAACTTCAGTCACCTTTGTTAAAAAAACAAGCGCTGGTCCAAAAAAAGGGCAAAATTATGTACCTAGCAAGAAAATTTCCTGCAATTGTTGGAACAGTAGCAAATGCAATCCTAGAGGAGAGAAGCTGCTTGATTTTATCACTTCAGCTGGTCTGATCACCGCGAACGGAGGGTACGCCCCCACATTCGTGGCGTCAAGGAGAAGTTAAGTAATTGACCTAACAATCTATACCTCAAAATTGTTAGAGACGAAGTCTCACTCTCAGATCACCGTTACTTAAAATTTAGTCTAACCATTGCAGGCGAACAGCCTATAATACAAAGACGGAATCCTAGGAAAACGGATTGAACAAAGTTCGATGAACTTCTGGGCGACAAACCTGAGTTCCCTAGACTACTAGGGACTCCTTCGGCGATAGAAGATCAATTGGAAACTCTGAATTGCACACTTTTAGAGTGCCTTGAAGAGGCCAACGTGGTAAAACGGTTTCATGGTAGAACCGAAAACTGCAAAGACTCAGAAAATCATCCAGACGAAATCGTGCTTTCAAAAGCTATAAAGATGAAGACTGGTTAAACATCCTGAACTCACCGCGTGAATGTAAGAGGTTCGTAAAACGTTCGAAGCTAGAGTCCTTTAGGGCATACTGTGAGGAACTGGAAAGTGAAAGGCAGACTTCCAGGCTGTGCAGAGTCCTTAATAAGGATGAGTCGGCCTTCCATTAACTGCCAGAGTCCAGCTCAAATTTTAGGCCAACTTAGTGGTGGGAGTAATATAGGACTTCCGTGGTGATCATATAGTATAGTATTGTCTCTGGTCTAGTTTCGGGTTTGGTGGCAGTTAGAACGATTTTCCTTCAACATGCACTTACACAATCAAATCGAACAGATAAAAGTTGAGAAATACTGGTCATCCTACTGACACTTCCAGCTCTACTGGTCACAAAAAGATCAAAAGTTGATAAAAAAGAAAGAAGGCGGGGGGGGGGCACCTTCACTATCTTTGTATTATTGTCATTCAGTTGGAAATAAAAACAATGGGTGCGTACTCAGGACTCCCAGCATCCTCAACAAAAAATTCACTTCGGTCTGGTTTAGGTCTGAACTTATGACGGATTTCACTTCAATATAATTCGTACTCAACACGTGTTTGCGATTGTATACAAATGCAGCGATTACCATCTGTCGTTTCTTTCGGCACGTTTCTCCCAGGGCAGAGGTGAGGTAGCATCTGAAGAGTTGCCTCTGCCCTGAACGAAACCGTCAGTCAACTTTTTTGAAATAAAAACAATTTTACGTCGATATCACAGAGACCATCTCAGCAAATAGGGGATATCTCAATCACAATCAGCCAGAACCTTTCAGCTGAGATTTTACTTAAAGCTCCTGAGTTGGGAGGAGATTGCCAAAAAAAAATGTTTTTTTTTGCATAGATTCGTCCTGACTATTAAATCTCAAAATCAAGCCTCTGATTAGATAGCGAGTCTATGTGATTCGGCATCCCCAGCCATTTGTCCAATAAATAGAGTAAACAAGATACCTCAGCATCACAGCAACCGAAACCACAAAGTATAAAAGAATTAGTGGAAGTCATTCAAGAGATTTATGAGACTTATGAAGGTGACAAGTTGTCAATGCAAATGGTGTGATTTTAGGGCTCGAAAAATGAGTTGGAGAAGAAGATAGGTGACACTTTTAGGAGCTGCCCATTTTCTTTGGTATATTTTCTGTTTTGAGAATATATCAATGAATCGTGCATGCACCAGTAAATTTCTGATTCTCCATTGATTTGTGATATCAGACTTTCTTGCCTTCTATTATATTAAATCCGAAATTAGCGCGTTAATCCCAATTCATAAAAACATCCTTCCTTTGATCCCATCCAAAGGGAAAGACCATATCTAAATGTGTTATCGAAAGTGGCCTCCGCATCTCCTGTTTTCAAGGTTTTGACCTTGTGATTTTCTGCATAGCACCACAAAGTACAAAACACCACTTAAATATCAAGTTTGGTAATTGGTTTTGATCACAGAATCCCTTGCGCTAAGACACAATTACGAATCAAAATTGTAGAAATTTTGAAAATATGCGATGTGATGTGATGTCATGTAAAAAGGTACTCATGTAGTCGGTCCTTGACATTGATTCATTGATAAGACTAGGCTCCAGCTTAGGTAGGCTTATGATTGAATGAATCAAGGAAACTTTGGATAAAATAATTTCGAACACTCCGCAAACACCTTTAATTCAGTGGGCAAGATAGTCAATTTAATAGGTAGCTTAGACAACTTAGTTTGGAACTATACCAACTTCAGTCTACCTCTGACGAACTCCGTATCCAATTTGATCGATGTGCTTGAAATGCATTTAATTAGGTATGTCTATCTTACCAGTGACTAATTAGCGTAACCGGTCTCTTATAAGATAGGGTTCTTAGTTACAACCATTCCAGACTTTCCGCAAGTCCTTCGGTAAACGAAAATTGCACTATCCCACGTCAGTACACCACCAAAAATCTCACTCACTGCACCTAAAAATTCAAAATCTCATCCGAAATCTCCATCAAATCACAACACCACGTGTTCCAAAAAATCTTCTAAAGACGACCTAGAACAATTAGCTCGTTCTCTGTTTGAATACTTCGCGCCACTTCTGAATGTGATCCTTATCGCCCAACAAATTAATTGTTCCTCACACAAGCACACACCTTTTTTTCACGCCCCCCAAGAAAAAACACCTTCAACTCTTGGACAACAAAATGACCGACAAACTCAGATGAAAGTGTCTTCAGACCGATCCAAAATACCAAACCGTCACTTACTTAGCAATTCACTCAAAATCCCATACAAATCAGACAATAAAATGCAAATTGGGTAGCCTCACTCGCAAACGCGCGCGGTCGAAACGAGTGAATCATTTGAATCACGTCCATCTGTGGATCCTCTGAATCCGCGTGCTAATTTACACCTGTGGCATAGGCGGCGAACGCGTGCGACGATTGACGCACATTTGCACATACTCAGCGACGCAGGCGAGAGGGCCGAGGTAACACAGAGCCAAAGGTCCGGGGCCAGTATAAGACTTACAAGAAAACTGGAATGAGTTGACGAATTACGGCGAAGTTAAATGAAAATCGTCAATCGTCGCGACGATTATGATTGCGATTGTCGCGAAAACCATGTTTGCATGCTTCGCGAACGCGATTTACAGAGCCAAGCAAAAAAATACGATTTCAGTTTGAACGAAGTAGAACTAGCTAAGATAGACCGCACAGCGCATTGCCACGGCGAAACATTTGTCACCCCGTCCAAATGCGACGAAAAAAGGCGCGCACACACGTGTGACAAATGCAACACTAGCGTGAACCTCCAATGGGGGAGACAACAATAAAGGATTACAGGAACAGTGGACGGAATGGAACAGGGTGAAACGACATGTAACGAGGCGAACTCGCTGCCAAAACCTGTCCAAAGTCAAAACTAAGAATTGACTATAGACGAGTAATACAACACCTTTCAGCAGACACCACAAACACAACTTCATATTCAGGGGAGCTGTTCCCCTAAGATACAAAACAAACACGAAAACCAAACTCAGTTAAAGGGGCCCTCCCCCACCCTCGCCCCGCCCAAATCGACTAAAAGGAAAACCACTTTTCCTTTCTAGCTGCAAACCTCGCCTGCGCTCAAGACCTCCCTCTGAGCTACTCCTTCAACACCAACAATACAATCATAAAATTCATTAAGTTTTTTCTACCCCGTTTTCAGATGAGCATTGTATCTGACGCCTTATCAACGGTACCTTAGCCGCCATATTGTAAAAATTTCGGTGTCTCACGAAGGCGCCTTAACTAGACGCCTTCGACGCCACTGATGTCGCTATCGCTTCGCTTGACCGTTCCATTCTCCATATCTCCGGCGAAGTAAAATGTTCGCTTCAATACCGAAAGGCGAGAGAGATATTTCCCGGCATACAAGATATTTACGAACACAAAAGTATCTGAAACTAGTTTGCATAGAGTTTTCAGATACACGAAGCCGGAGAGAGAACTGGCTACCGCGCAATAGTACCAAGTGGGGATGATGGGAGTCGTCAAAGGCGCAATCGCAATGGCGGTTAGAATTCATATTACGTCCTTTGGTTGAAAAGAGATAGATGCAAGCCAAAGCGGAACAGACCACGCCCTTCAATTAGATTATCTGATTTCAAACTCAATTCGTATCTTCTGTTTCGCTCTTACAGACAGATATAGGCATCGAGGCAACTCTCGCTCACGCGATTCAGCCGTGGTGAATTTGACTTTTCCCTGAACGCAGGAATTCCGTATTCACCACCCAATGGAGTCTGCGGAAAACGGGAAAGGGTCGAACGGCGACGAATTTTTCTTCTGCGAGAAAAAATTCCACCGCGCTCAACTCCAACCCTTGCACTATGTGGGTGCGTAAGTGAAATTTATTCAAAAGGAGATTCGAGTACGCTTTTGTTGCCACGTATCCTCGATGTACCCAGTTTTCTCTGCAATTTCTTTTTATTTCCGAGAAGAATCCAACTGCCCCGTGGGCGCATCACACGCCGTAATTCGACACGTATTGTATCTGTGGCTTTTCACAGCGCGCTTTCACTGAAAAACCTGGAAAAAAAGCACCCACAAAGAATACATTTTTCGAGTAGCTCCACTCCGTGTTTTTTTCTTGTTCCTCGCTCCTGCGGAAAATTCACAAGCCACGCATTTTCCAGGACGCGCTTTTGTATTCACCCAGTCCACCTTCGTATATCCTTGCATGTATTGCGGAAAAAAGGAGCCTTTCAGGTGGATGGATGAAAAGGGAAAGCGATTGAATTTTATTTTTAGTGAAAAGAACCCGAGAATGAAAGGTGAGGATCCTGAAAAACAAGCATCTGGGTCCTTGGCCGTGAGGATGGCTGCGTGTGTGGCAAGAGTGACGGAAGGAAGGCTTCCGCCAACAGCCCATCCAACGCAGGCATTACGTTATTTTGTTTGTTTTCTTTAAATAATTGATTTTGCTCTAAGCTTTAAATTTTTAAATATGTGCGAGTCCTTTGTGAACACCACACGAACTCCAACTGTAAACAGGATCCAATTTCAGGTATGTTGAGGGTGTAATTCGGATTATGTACTCGACGATGTGAGGGCAGCGACTTTTTGGAAGTGGAAAAAATAAGGGCAAATGCCAAGGACACGCAGCGCCGTGGTGGTGAAGTTTGCATAGGGTTTGAAAAAAGGACATGCGTTGAGGGGATGATAGAGTTTGAAAAGAGTTCTGAAGGAAGATTGGAAGAAAGGATAATGATCTTTGTAGTGGTCCAGATATCCTTGCCTTTGATGCTATGGAAAAACAACCGACATTAGTAACAGAGTACTTATCTGAAAAAGGATCAATGTTCAACGGTTTTGTTCTGTGCAGACATAGAAGCTGTTAATAAGTCATCCATGGGTCATAAAAATCATTCCCCAGTTTGTTCAACTACCAAAAAACAATGAATTGTTATACCTAGTCGTCTCTCTGTCAAATAAAGGTCAATGTCCTGACTGCTCATTTGAAAAACAAACCGAAAGTTTCTGAGATAATATAATGGAGAGTAGTCCTTACAGAAATAATGTCCATATAGGAATCCCACTTTTAGCACGCTCAATTTGAATTGGGGTAGATTGTCGCTCCCTTAAGGACTAGAGTACAGTAGGTTGGACTAAATAATTCTGCACGCAGACAATACCACCAGATATATCCTTAACTCAAGTCGCGGTTAATGTCCCTTATGGAAAGCAATGACCTCACCCTAAAATTGAGGTTCATTCAGATGTGACGTTACCTAAGTATTGACTTTAATGTGATACAGTACCTCGTGTGTAATATTGGATTGAATATAGTTGGAGTCGAATCGATCCCGAAGGATTCGATAATCTATAACCATTAAAATTCTCCAGGTATATCACTCGCCACTTTCCTGAATTCAGTCCAATTTAGGGGACCTGCAATCGTTTTCTGATTTAACCCTGATTTAACCCTCTCTAGTACCGAAATCCACATTGATATCGAGCAGGTCCAATCTTTTCAGGACATACTTTGCTGCCTGCCTGTCTTGGATTGACCTTCAAGGATTACCTAATCAATACCAATTTAATGGTGTATTTTCAGGTGATATTAATAATATTGTTATACAGGTCGCCTCCGTACTTTCCTTCATCAAATCCAATTTGACATTTTACAACCACGGCTCGGCATCCGAATGGTTTCAAACGTATTTCTCTATACATTTCGGATGTTTGCCTTGTACCTATTGCCAGTTCGTAGGTGAAAAATGTCGCCGTTGCTCCCGGCGGCACAGAAAAACGGGAACTCCATGGGTCTTAATATAGGATATTGTGGAACTCTCACCGCACCATTGTACTCTCCCTACCTAGTATTGGTTGGTATGACAAAATTGAGGCTGGAACACAAAACTGAGGCTGTACTGGTCAGCGCACACTCTTCGTATGCGCGAGATTTGCAAATGAGAGGGAACCTCTTCAACTTCTCTTGACAAGACGCTCACAAGTGAAAACGATCGTTCCAAGAAGTGTGGAATGCAGTTAGTGGCACCATAAGCTTTATTCAGGAGGAGCTTCGAAGACTAGAGTGCTTACAAAAAAGCAGCAGAAAACCAACAATTCTCATCGGAGGAGGATAGAACTTTAACCCGCCGTACGATGTAATGTCTCTAGATAGTTCCGGGGGGCATAGCGGGTGAGGCGAGGTGGTTTTAGTAGGTTAAAGTCCCACACTTTTCGATACTTGCCACCTCTATACAAAAATGTCTCACAAAAATAGAGGGTAACTATAGCAACAGCTGTACCTCTAGATACAGCACCACATGCCACCTATTGCTATGCGAATTTCAACATGGATGATCTCAGCAAAGTTCTTGCTAAGCACAAGAAACAATCCGCTCCAGGGAATGATAAGAAACTTTACTCTTACGTAAAGTAGTTGAATGAAGAAACCAAATTTCACTTTTTGAGCGCCCTTAATGGAGCTTGGAGGGCCTCCAATTACCACAGGAATGGAGGACAGTCAAGATTATTTAAATACCTAAAAACCACGTTGTTTTGAAGAACACCATGAACTTCAGATCTATCTTCCTTATAAACATCTCTGCCAAAATTCTTAATGGTATGGGAAAGGTAGCCCCTCTTCCCAAAAACAGAAAACGTGCTTAAGGAACATTTCTATGAGTACAGAAAAGAGAAATGGACCACGACGTGCTTGAACGACCTATTGCTGAAAACATCTGTATCCAAGAGTAAGGGCAGAATCGTGAAAGCGGTTTCTTTTAACATCAGCAAAGCATACGAAGGAGTAGACCTACTCCTTCTTGCCGCAACTATGGTAGAAGAAAACATGCCATCTGACATATACTCCTGGGACCTGCGTTTTCTGGAATACAGGGAGCTGAAGCTGGATGAGTGGTCATGCTTGGTAAACAGTGACATACCCCAAGGAAGTATTTTAAGCCCGATACTTTTCAATCTGTGCACAACCTCGCTTCACTCCAAACTCAATGACTCAACTGACATCTACCAATACGCAGATGTCTTGATCATCCTTGCTATGGGTACAGGAGATAAACATGTGGATCGACTACTACAAAAACAGGTTGCCCTTTCTGTGAATAAATGTAACACCCTGAAATTTCCAGTGAACAGAGATAAGCCTAGCGTCATTGCATTTAGGAGAGATAATGGCAAACCATGTAAAATTTTGGTACATGAGTCCCCTATAAAACAGATACCGGAGATAACATTTCTGGGCAGGACAATTACGAAATCCCTATCCCTGAATGATCACATCAATAATACAATCATGGAGGCGAAACAGGCTTCGGGGGAAGTAAATTTTGCCATAGGTTTGTCATGGGGATTAAAACCTGAAACAGCCGTAAAACTTTTTGGGACTATTATGAAACCAGCGCTTGATTATTCTGCTGCCTCCATGCGGTTGATACCTGAACGACATAATGGCCACGATTGTGACATTGCATTTGAAAAGATATTTGGGTTTAACAAAGTCGTCACCGCATCCTCCAATTCTAGCAGACGAAATCATAATTACCATCGTGATTTACAGGCTGAAGATTTCTTGATATGCATTGTTCGCCTCCTTTCCAGATTTAGCAGAATAACTGTGCAACTGGTCAGCGAGCTTGTCTGAGAGACGTTCTTCTAAAACTTTGCTCTGCTGAACTAACTTACGCAATCCTAACCGGAAAGTCTTTGTCCACGACGTAGAAACTTTACCAATTTGTTTTCCGTTAAGGTCTTTTCTAACCTATTGGCTAGCGAAGGCACAGCCTCACAGTAGCTGTCAAAACCTTCAGATGAACCTTGAGTGCAGTCTCGCATCAGTTTAAGGATGTCCCAGTCACCAAGACAATCCTGAAAATGGTGTGTACATAAGCATATAGTAGACAAAAGTCCCCTTGCAATATTGAGTACGTCAAAGTCATTACGCGGAAGAAGAACTGGTTGATTAGCAAAGATATTAGTATACCATCAAATACTAGGTTCCAAAGTTCTACAATAATGTAGATACGATGCGCAGACATGGTATGAAGCGGTCTTGCCCACCGTCCCAAAGGCGAATCGCCATTGCCCGATTCGTCATAATTAAACTTGTAGTCAGGTCCGAATTTGTCGTCATATCCGTATAAATTATCGCATCCGCACCTATCGTCAAATCTGTAAAAACTTTTCGCATTACGTCCATCGTCAAGTCTGTCATAGAGTCGCGAGGCGCAATCACTCGCTTTCGAACCAATACTTCAAACCTTCTTCTTCTTTTTCTTCAGCCTTTGTCCCGTTCACAAGCGGGGTCGGCTCGTCGTGATCGGCTTCGCCATTTGGCTCTATCGAATGCCTGATCTGGGTGCAATCTCGAGGCTTTCAAATCCCCATCCAGCGTATCAAGCCACCGTTGCTTAGGTGTGCCTTTTGGTCGTTTACCATCGACTTCGATGTTCAGACCAATCTTGGCAAGTGAATTCTCGTTTGCACGAATTGCGTGACCATACCATCGAAGACGCCTCTCTCGCAACTTTTCCACGATCGGTGCAACCCCATAACGATCGCGGATATCCTCATTTCGGATGTGATCTAAACGTGTCACGCCACTAGTCCAACGTAGCATCTTCGTCTCCATTACCGCAAGACGCCGTTCATTGTCTTTTATGGTTGGCCAACACTCAGAACCATAGAGAGCGACTGGACGGACGACATTGCGGTAAATTTTAGATTTGAGACGTTCGTTGATACGTCGATCACAAAGGACACCAGTTGTGGAACGCCACTTCATCCAGGTTGCGTTAATGCGTGAAGCAATTTCATAACGCAGCTCTCCATTGGCTGATAGCATTGACCCGAGGTATTTAAATCGCTCAGTTCTGGGCAGATCACTGCCGCTGATAGTGATTGTGCCTGTTTCATGGAGATCGGTCGTCAAAAATTCAGTTTTGTTTAAATTCAATCTGAGACCGTGTTGCATGAGGCGATCATTCCATTTTTGAACAAGTCGCTCGAGATCATTTTTGCTATCAGATGCTAAGAAAACATCATGTGCATAGAGCAGTGTGTAGGGCGCTGGATGTTGGATATCCCGTGTGACGGTGTCCATAACAAGGACAAAGAGGAGTGGTGAGAGGGCACTTCCTTGATGAACTCCAACAGAGACACGAAGCGGTTTTGATACACCCGCCATACTTCGAACTTTACTTTTTGGATCGTGGTAGAGCAATTAAACCCAGCGCACGAGTTCTTCTGGCACGAAGTGTTGTCGTAAAGCATACCAGATGAGTTCGTGTGGCACACGGTCAAACGCTTTCTCAAGATCCAGAAAGGCAATGTAAAGAGGGCGATGCTTCTCACGGTGTTTCTCCATGAGTAACCGCGCAGTGTGTATTGCGTCAGTAGTTCCGCAGTTCTTGACAAATCCGGCTTGATTCACGGTTATTTCAACGATTTCGCGAATACGGTTGTCAAGAATGCGTTCAAAAATCTTCATGGTATGGGAAAGTAACCGGATCGGACGGTAATTTGAACATTCTGCTGGGCTACCTTTCTTTTTCCATATTGGAACTGTGGTACTTTCTTGCCAGTCAGATGGTGTTCTTCCTTCCTGAATAACCCGGTTAAAGAATTCACTGAGCCACGGTGTTGGGTCCCAGCTCTTTGCTTTCCAGAGCTCAGATGCGATGTCGTCAGGTCCTGTTGCTTTCCCCGATTTCATTTGTTTTATTGCCTCCTCGACTTCAGTTGCGCTGACAGGTGGAACTGCTCCAAATGTCGGCAATGATTGTGGAAGTGGAGGATGAGCAAATTCTTCAGTTGAAATCTGCTCGAAGTATTCTCGCCATCTATCTGTTGCGTCTCGACGGTTGGTAAGCAAAGTACCGTTCTTGTCATTAACACAACAGAAGTGTTCGATATCCTGTGTGCGTTCATCACGGCTTTTAGCAAGTCGATACAGATCTCTCTCGCCATCCCGAGTGTCCAGTTTATCGTAAAGATTTTTGAAATGGTTCGCTCGGGTGACAGCGACCGCTTTCTTTGCTTCCCGGTTGGCATTCTTATAAATTTGCCAATTAGCAGGTGTTTTATCGTCGAGAAATTTGTGGTAGAGGCGTTTCTTTTCACGGACCTTCATTTCAACATCATCATTCCAAAGCCAAGTATCTCGGTTGATGTACCGCTTACCCGGCTTGGTGACCCCGAGGGTTGCAGAGGCCGCTTTGTGGATCGTGTCTTTCATTTGATTCCATGATTCTTCCACATTCGTAATGGTTGGCAATACTTCAAACCTTAAAGCGATAAAACCAAAATTTCCAAATAAATCAAATATCAGAATACCGTGACAGTGTACAGGTATGTATTGTCCTATCCCCGGCATAACTTCTTGCTTCCTATTCAGCAGCCCGAGATTATGGCTGTATGGGGGAGGGTCTCTGTTCCCGCATTAACCAGCAATGCTGCGAAACACTGCCAATTTCGTTATGATTGTAGATGCCCCTTTTTCCCTCTCCCTGTTGAGTCTCTACAGTTAGATCAAAAGATCAAGAGATGCCTCCAGTATTAACCAATGCTACCTAGGCTAGCGGGTTTTCCAGCCAACTTCCAAAAAAATAGTAATGATAAGTAGAGTATATTACCATGATTAGCTTTATTTTAGCAAATATCGATATAGAGAGTATTTTGAGGCCTAGGTACCATAGTTTAGTACTTTTTGAGAACGAGTCAGTTAAAGAAATTATCACTTTCTTGCCCCCTTTCCCGCTCTAGCGAAAAATGTCAAACATAAGGCAAGCTTTGGAAAGTACTAATCGATACCTTTCATTTGATAACCCACGGGATTATATATGGTGAAAAAAAGTTACACCTCCCCGTTAAACTCAACATGGAATGCTATTACTCACTTCATGCAGAAGGATTCAGTTGGGTCAGTTTCCAGCTTTCCATCAAATTTGATATCAGCACGAGTAACCGCTTCTGAGAAAATAAGTGTGACAGACCAAGAGTCAGATGGGAGTTGAATCACCCCACTCTTCAGGTTGATCCTCATGAAATTCCCGTTTGTTGTGGCACATGTTATTAAGAAGATTGAGATCCTCACAGACGAGTCAATTTTTGAAACCAGGTCTGAAAGATGCTGGTCTGGCACCTGCAGAACATTAAACCGAGGTACCTAATGAAGGAAGGAAACATCGGTCAACATTAGGATTGGCAAACACTCCATACCTAGGAGTGATGTTTGACCAACAACTAAACTTCAAGTCATATCTTGAGAGCTTCGCAACTAAGGCTTCCGAAGCTGCTACATTGTTGGCGAAAATCTTACCTTATTTCGAATTTGTCAGCTGTCTAGGCATCGGAATTGAAGCTAGAAGCAAATTGGAAAAAAATCATAGCCCCATACCGACTAAGTGCACTGCGAACATCGTGCGCTTACCGCAGAACATCAGATGAAACACCATGTGTGATAAAAGACATGGTCCCCATCGGCAACCAGGGATGACGTATTTATGACCCAACATATGCAATCGGCGAGCCCTGCACCTATCGTCGGCAATTCGCACGAGATGAAGCTATTTGTGCCGAAAAAGATGCGGCGCTGGATTTACAGTATTACCTCAGATGTCACAAAATTGATCAAATGAAGGCACGGTGAGGTTAGCTACGATCTAACCCAATTGCTAAGCGAACACTTATCGTTCAAATCTTTACCGCATCGAGCGTGACAACTGTCCATATTTCCCGACAGCGAAATGATTCCCGATGTTATATCGAAATGGAAGCTCCGCGGGGTAAGCGAAGGCGAAGGAGGTGGTTTTCGGGAGTCAATATCTGACATAAGCGAACGGCAAGAGCTAACGGTAGGCTTCGAATCTTTCCACTTTCCAATGACAAAAAAAGACAGACAGACAGTAAATCGATTTCAATAAGATTTTTTCTACACGAAACCTTGAAAAACAACCATGAAGAAAACTGTACTTTTGAGATTTCCAAATGATGGCAGCTGATGGTAACATACTCATCATCATCATCAACGGCGCAACAATGAGTATCCGGTCTAGTCCTGCCTTAATAAGGAGCTCCAGACCGGTTTTGCGCCCAAATCCACCAATTCGATATCCCTAAAAGCTATCTGGCGTCCTGACCTACGCCATCGCTCCATCTCAGGCAGGGTCTACCTCGCCTTCTTTTTCTACCATAGATATTGCCCTTATAGACTTTCCGGGCTAGATCATCCTCAACCAAACGGATGAGGTGATCCGCCCATCGCCCCCGTTGAGCCGGATTTTATCCACAACCTGACGGTCATGGCATCGCTCACAGATTTGGTCGTTATGTAGGCTACGGAATCGTCCATCCTCATGTAGGGGGCCAATAGTTCGCAATTTTTCTTGCTAAGTCTCCGAGGAATACATGAGGACTGGTAAGATCATTGTCTTGTACAGTAAGAGCTTTGGCCCTATAGTGAGACGTTTCGAGCGGAACAGCTTTTATAAACCGAAATAGGCTCTGTTGGCTGACAACAACCGTGCGCGGATTTCATCGTCGTAGTTGTTATGTTGTTATGATTTTCGACCCAAGATAGGAGAAATTTTCAACGGCTTCAAAGTTGTAGTTTCCTACCTTTATTCTTCCCGTTTGACCGGTGCGGTTTGATGTTGTTGGTTGGTTGGTTTTCGATGCTCCCGTTGCCACCATATAAGTTTTGTTGCCTTCATTAACGTGCAGCCCAAGATTTCGCGCCGCCTGCTCAATCTAGATGAAGACAGTTTATTCGTCTCGGGCCGTTCTTCTCATGATGTCGATATCGTCAGTATAGGCCACAAGTTGGGATTTAAAAAGGATCGTACCCCTTGCATTTACCTCAGCATCATGGATCACTTTCTCCAGGGCCAGGTTAAAGAGGGCACATGATAGGGCATCCCCTTGTCTTAGACCGTTGTTCATGTTGAATGGTCTTGAGAATGATCCTGCTGCTTTTATCTGGCCTCGCACATTGGTCAGGGTCAGCCTAGTCATCAATTTCGTCGAGATATCCAATTCCCTCATGGCCGTGTACAGTTTTACCCTGGCTATGCCATCATAAGCGGCTTGAAAGCAATGAATACATAGTACAAGTGATGTCCATATTCCAACAGTTTTTCCATCGTTTGCCGCAGAGAGAAAATCTGATCCGTTGCTAATTTACCTGGAATGAAGCCTCTCTAGTATGGACCAATGATGTTCTGGGCGTATGGGGCTATCCGGCTTAGCAAGATAGCGGAGAATATCTAGTACTCAGGTGGTACTCAGCAACCTCTATAATTGCTGCTCTGTGTGATATCTCCCTTTTTATGTATGAGACAGATGATGCCTCGTTGCCAATCGCCAGGCATTGATTCGCTGTCCCGTACCTTGAGCACAAGTTGATGAACCACTTGGTGTAACTGGTCGCCTCTATATTTAACTAATTCGGCTGTAATTCCATCGGTTCCTGTTGACTTATGATTTTTCAGCCGATGAATTGCACGGACTGTTTCTTCTATGCTTGGTGGTGGCAGCATTTGTCCGTCGTCTACAGTTGACGGGACCTCCAGCTCGCCGAAGTTCTGGTTATTCAGTAGTTTATCAAAGTACTCACCCCATCGCTCCAATATGCCCATTTTGTCGGAAATCAGATTTCCCTCTTTGTCTCGGCAGGATGAGCATCGAGGTGTGTAAGGCTTCATCCTGCTGACTTGTTTGTAAAACTTGTGCGCCTGGTGCGGTTGCTCCCTGTATTTTTCTAGTTCACAGATCAGTTGGTTCTCCCAGGCTACCTTTTTCCGTCTATGAAGTCGCTTCTCCGCTCGACGGAATTCGAGATATGTCTCCGCGCGTGCCCGCGTTCTTTGAGAATGCTACATTACTCGATATGTGGCATTCTTCCTTTCCATAGCTAGCTTACATTCATCATCAAACCAGCCGTTCTGACTCTTTTTGCGGCTGGGGCCAAGCATGTTTGTGGCCGTATTAATGATAACGTTCTTCAGATGGTTCTGAAGATCATTTATTGATGCTTCATCTCCAGGACCTCTGTTGACTGCGGTTATTGCGGCATACATTTCCCTCTTATATGTGTCGCGGAGGGCTGTGTTGTGAATAACTTCAGTGTTAACTCTCACCTGATTGTCCGAAGGAATTCTGGGTGGTGTTGTTATTCGAGCTCGGAGCACCATGCCAACGAGAGTGAGTGAGTGATCCGAGTCTATATTGGCCCCCCTATATGTTCTGACATTCATCAAGACTGAGAGGTGGCGGCGTTCGATCAACACGTGGTCAATTTGGTTGAAAGTGGTCCCGGCTGGAGAGGCCCATGTATGTTTGTGGACCGCTTTCCATGCAAACCAGGTATTTCCAACAACCGTTTCTTGTAACCCTGCTAATTGAATAATCCGCAGTCCGTTATCATTTGTTTTTTGGGGTAAGCTATGGCAACCAACGTATCGCCTGAATACGGGCTCCGTCCCTACTTGGCTGTTAAAATCCCCAAATATGATTTTGATATCATATCTAGGACAGGTTTCGAGGGTTCGTTCTACTGCCCCGTAGAAGGTATCCTTCTCTGACTCTGCAGTCTCCTCTGTAGGGGCGGGAACGTTAATGAGGCTTATATTTCTAAATTTGCCTCGCAGGCGCAGAGTACATAGCCTTTCGCTTATGTTTTCAAGGCCGATAACAGCAGGTTCATTTTTGACTGATTAAGAAACCTACTCCGAGCACATGGTTTACTGGATGGCCACTATAATATATGGTGTAGTGACTCTTCTCCAGGAAACCGGTCCCTGTCCAACGCATCTCTTGTAACGCTGCTACATCAGCCCTGTATTGGGGCAAGGTATCGGCTAACAATTAAGAGGTACGTTCTCGAGTTGTAAAGCATACAACCACAAGGCCTGCGAACTGCTTTATCCACAACACCATGAAACGCTCACAAGGGTGTGAACTGCAAATAACCGGGCCGAGAGCACATCCTTTAGGAATTCTCCTGAAGCATATAATCTCTGAAGAGCATCCCGGTTCACATGGTATCAGATAACCTTCGGTGAAGATTCGTAGCAATCGGTACTTCAGAAGAGTCCTTTGCAGATTCGGATCTGATCGTCCTCCAGGAATATGTAGGGGCGTCCCGGTTTAATGATTTAACTGTACTGTCATGTGGCATGAGCAACAGCCAACTAATATCCTCTCAGTAATTTTTGTTTTACCCTCGCTGAGAAAGATCCTAGATTATGTGGATATGGTACGTGGTATACCTTTGGCATTACTAGGCAAGTTTTCAATAAACGAAAAGTTACCTTATAATTTTTAGGCAATGAAAACTGTTCCCCCGTTTTTCGCCGCAACAAATCAGGGTACGGATCAATTAACTATGCAACAAGTCCAGGCCGTAGAGAGAAAATCCCAAAGACGGGGCCTGGGGTTATAAGCGCCGGGGCTGAAATAACGCGGACACCCCTATTAACCCGCTTTTCATTGAAATTTCTACTCAGCCGCCCCAAGGAAACTTCTACCCCCTCTCGTCAGGCCCCGGAAGGACCCATATAAGGCTATCCAATGCGTATTGAAAGTTCTAGTTTCCAACAATATTAACAGACGCTTAATCCTTAAATACAGTCTATCTTAAAATTGAAACATGAAAGACGCCTTTGCCATTATCTTATAGTCCAATTGGAGAAACCAATTTTTCCGCCCTGCATACGCTCTACGAAGAGGACTTCTAGATATTTACACGAAAAAGTACGCTGAGTCCTATCATTTGTCTCACTAGGGGCTAAGTAGAAAACCTATGTAATGCATGAATATATCTCTGGCTGTTTGCCTGAAAGACTATCTAAACCGTTTATCGGAGGAAATCGAGGATAAACGGATGCTAATATGTATTATTTTCAATGAGAGCCAAGACTAATTCAGGGAGAAGAATGCAAAATGTTATTCAAAAGATATGGTTTTATAAACATCCCAATTAACACTTCACAATAACAAGGAGGAGGCTTCAATCCTGACATGTCAAGCACAGATACAGATGCAGAAAGGTAGGTTTTCGGCAGAAGGTCGAAAAGTTTAGTAACTCATAGTTCAACAAATCAAATGATATCGCAAAGCTTCGTCCTTCAAGTGAAAGGTTTGTCAAACAAACCCCAGATTGTGATGCTCTATTAAAAATTTTGAAGTTGAAAACCAATTCATGCTACCACAAGCCCTTTCAAAAAAACGAAAATTTTAATGGAGCACTCAATTGAGTATTCGTATTTTCATTCCTAAATCCCTATGACCTCTATATCTCCTTACTGTAACCCTCACCTCTTAGACTGCAAATCTAAAAATGTAAAAATCATTTCAAAACTTACACAAAAACCTCCCTAAAATTTCGACCGACTGACCCTTCACAGCACATTGACTTCTGCACCCCCAAATAAACGCATTCCCAACTTACGCAAATACAACCTTGAAAACTTTCGAAAAACGGAGGCAAATGCGCCGCGTAAACTTCGAGTACGCCCAAAAACTCATCCCAACAAAAAAAGGAAAATTATGAAGAGGACAAGGGACTGCCTGCACCGAAGTTCAATTCTCTTTCTCTTCGAAAAATGTCTGCAAATTGTACGTTCTCGGCGTAGGTGTACGCTGGAGTTAGTATCTTGTATCTGTAAGATACAACTCTCTTCAACAGTATCGGTGAAGAGAAGAACTCGAGAGTGAAACTGCCCAAGAGAAAGTCTGGAATGCAAAATTTAGAACTAAACTCGCCCAATCTTCCCCAGGGAACATCTGAGCCTGCACAAGAACGACAAACGGGGAACGCATCCATTCAGATACAAAATCCGATGCATTTGTGTGCGGTTTGCTTTCAGTTCAGATAGGCGAAAAGGGGCACAGAATGGACTGCACTGAGGAACGGAAGAATGCGAACTTGCTCCACTTGGGCGGAGCCTGCTTGAAATCGATATTTGTTTTAGGAGACCTGTGGGGCTTCACCTCCAACTGTATGCATCCGACAAACAATACATTGGTCCCCACTTGAACCATTTTGTCATCGACGGTTGACATCTTGGATTCTGATGCATATCCAGAAACGGTGGGTGGGTGGGTGGTTGGAGCTAGTGAATACACTGATGGGGACTGAGGAATGCAGGTGGAGTGTGGGTGGTGAATGCGAACGTATGATGTGGATAATTCTGATGTTAAATTATGAAAATGAAAAATTTTCACGGGGAAAGTGTTAATTTTTTTTTCTAGATAAGATTGTTTTTGGATGATTCGGATGGAAGTAAAGCAACAGTGGGAACAATTAACAGGAGCCTCGCAGGGAAAGGTAATATGCTCCCCGGCGTACAAAACTCGAGTATCTTTTGTACAACTTACAGATATCCTTCACACTATTGGTGACTTTACTGAACTTTTTCCTATCGTTCGAGATTCTTTCATCTTTACAGAAATAGATAGCACACACCAAATATGAACCTAACGCTTTCGAGGCTAGAAAATATGCGTGTCGACATTTGCACAGTTTTCCAAAGGGGCCGAAAGAATACCTCACTATTATGTACACACATCTAAACATCTACCACGCATATCCGCCCATGGTTCAGCTAGATACGTTCATATTTAAAAGAATCTACAAAGCGGAACTATCGTCACAGTTTGTTAGGTTCCGTTGCGTGTCTCTGAATGGGAATCAAAACGTTTGAGATGGTGTTGCGGATTAGGACACAAATATTAGTCTTTTGGGTCAGAAGGAAAGATAATGAGAATGAATACGGATTTAAAATAGATAAATTAAAATATCTTAACAATTTAGAGTTTTTTTTTTTGATGGGGATGAAAACGGGGGATGAACGAAAGCTTTTACATAAGATTCAGGAGTATGCACTCTTAACCTGCTTAAGGGGGGAGCTGGAATGTGTAAAAATTGTCCAAACTTTCGTCCTTATGCCGGGCAAAGAATGACCCAGCATTGGAAATGAACGCTGCAATAAGAAAAAAAATGTTTTACCCAAGAAATGACTCGTGTTTAACCTCCAAACTTTGGTTAATATTTCTGTGTCCTTGTTCAGTGAACATTTACCCTCCCTTAATTTTTGACTATTAGGCCAATTGGGTTAAAGAAGGGCGAACTATTGGTAGAAAACGATCCATTTCTATTATATAAATTTCCATGAAGGTCTAGCTACTTATGAGGTTGGACTCCATGGTAATAATTTAAGCATTCCTTTCCACTATCTCCCACGGCTATCCAACCTTGCTTAACCGACTTCTTCTGATTGAATTTTCCCCTAAGTTTTAGATCGAATTGGTTAACTTTATCACTTATGGTATCTTCTTTCTGTTGACCATGTTTTGGCATTACAAACTCTAGAAATGGAGCCCAAGAACTGCCTAGTAAATTTAGCTTCCCGGCACTAATACCCTGGATGAACTACTACCGGACGAATGGCCGAAGAAAACCATTATAAGTCAAGTGCTCTTCTTTCGATAGAGCATTTGAAGTGAAAGACTTGAGGAATGCCTGCCATAACCATGTCGTTTCTCAGTACAACAACGGCTGCTTACGGCTCAGTGTTAGTCGTGCTCTTATAGTTTGACAAAGCAGTCGTCCTACTTAGGTCCACACTTGCCTATATGGGGCTTTGTTAGCTACTTCTAAAACTTTTCGAGGATCCTTGACCTGTCTATAGAGCGCATTCAGGTACCCTTTGGGTGGATTGGATTTGCAAGCGGACCGAATGGTCAACAACCACCAATTTTCCAAGGTGAGATACAGCTCGTCTCTGGTGGTTCACAATAGCCAACTTAAGATGACTACAGGTCAAACACTCGCATTTTACAAACGGCGCCCAACGTGGGGCCTAAAAACGTTAAATTGGAGAAACAGCTGAAAATTATGGGAATAGCTTAATTTTGCTCCAAATTACTGGGTTGAAGTTTGTACCCGTTATATTCTGTGTGTTCTATTTCGCCCATAAGGAAAAATTTCCCTTCATTCTGTATGTTACGTACCACAAAAGATGAATCCAGTTCTTACAATGCCTTCTGATTCCCAGGTCCCCATACATCTGCTTGGTAGAAGATACGAAGTTACCCGTAAAATAGAGACAACTGAGAAGTCCCAGAGGAATGCCTTCTTCACCGATGGCTCAAAAACGGAGCAGGGCGCTCAAGCAGGAGTCTACCTCTCGAATAAAAACGTATCCCTCCTGTAAAAAAGAAGCGGAATCCATGGTACATTTTCTATGTGAATACCCCTATGGAAGCGTATGGACGCATCAGCCAAATCTCTCAGAAGTATACTTCCTTTCCTTTATACCAAATGGGGAATTCTTTTAGCGCAGGAGTGTACATGTATCTTTTTTCTTTTGTTAAGAGGAAGAAGTTAATTGCTGCTGGTTAGAATTTTGAGTTATCAACTAGTGAGCAACGCTCTTCATCGGCAAATCGTATTTTTTGTCTCAAACAAGATTTTCTTTATTACAATAGCGCAGTGATCGCTTTCAATAAGGAAAGTCAATTCATACTTGCGATGGTAATAGAGCCAGAAATTTTCTCTAGACCTGATTGAACTATCTGACATTCAACCACGAAGTATAGTCAGTATTCAAGTCACCAACTATACCGTAGAAATTTGGTCTTTCCAAAAACGGTATTGCCGGGAGTGTTGCTCAACACTTAAGGACCTTCCATCCTTGTGTCGTCGAGTCTCAGTATATTATGAGATACGTGGCTGGATATTGCTGTCCCTGCCCGCACTGAGCTGTCTCCTTTCAATCTATTTCTCTTGTTAGGTATCCATCCGCCACATAGTCGGCGCCGTAATTGATAGATTTGCAGGCTTTTTGGGTATTAAAACGATTTACCTACCGGCATAAGAGTTACGCGCATTTTTACACCCATAGTGTAAAATATACGGCAGTCCCAAATGTATCCACATATATGTGGTTTTCCTCAACTCCCCCCAGGTCTTCCCAAAATTCTCGTACTCCTACTCTGTTGTTTTGTGCTCTTGGGGCGACCCACATTCCGTAGTCAGCAATAGAATTGTCGTCCCCCTCCCACTTAATGTCTGACCTATCCGCAGCCATTTCTGGCTTCCGATCGCATCGTATACGGCCAGGTAACAGGCCTGTGAGCCGACCAAGTTCATCGTTTGTAACTGTAATAGATGTGATGTCACATCACGCTGCAAATTCCGCTGCTACCAGCTAGCCATGACCTTCCGTACAACAGCCTTGTGCTGTTGCCATTCAGTTATCCGGATGCCATTCAATTGTCACACTCAAAACGGGCGGCCTACTTCGAGATTTCAACGATCACTCCTCCCTTTCACTCTCTGGCCAAGACCTCGGATTCCCATCATTTCCATACAAGCGAAAGTTACGGGTCTACAAAAACTGCAGGTGCAGTGATAACTGACTTTGTGATAAGACCGTGGAGCCCAGCGACTTTACTTCTTCTGTTGAGTAAAACAATCCGTGTCGGCATGTCACGGTGTCTGGACATTTCATCCACAAGAGGTGGACCTTTACCGGATGTGGATGTGACCTCTTCAACTGCTCCTCATGATGGATCAGTAGACGACCGTTAAGGTCCTTAACATGGCCATCAAAAGGTTTACTACCCCATGCACGTTCTTTTGTGATGTCGTATACACTTCCAAAATCATTGCGTTCTGCGGCTTCATCTGCTTCACTGACCAGGGCGATAGCAAATTCCCTTTTGTCACGCCGACACTACGATGGGCTTCCCGGGATTTCGCTTGATTCTATTTATCGACCCACTTCATTCCGTAGTCCGACAGATCTTATGACGTCTGTTCTGGATGTGACCTGTGTAGCACCCGAGAAAAGAGCATTTTTGATAGCGGCCCGATATTCATCCATATTCTCAGGCGGGTTACTCACTGTAATAACCTTCCGATCACCAAAGCACGTAAGCGACCATCAGATGAAAAGGAAGAAAAGCACTCTCCGGAGTCCCACCATCTTACTTCGCTTAGGCCCAGAATATCGAGCTTATATCGTTGAATTTCTACTTAAGTTTCCCTTTTCAAGGACAATCAAAGAGGAATAGATTTCCGCGGTCACTTTTGAGGATCTACCACTTTTTCTCCTTTTGCCGTGAAGAAGAAATGAATGGGTGTGGACTTGTTTCTTTAGTTTCTTCCTTTCAACAATTGTTATATTTTTAAGATTGAAATGGTGCCCCATGAAGTTGTTGCTGGTTGGGCATTTGAGTTTGATATTTAGCTGGGAGTTCTCAAAAGGTATCTAATTAACGCTTTCTGAAAGGGTTCCTAACTACTTTCAAGGGTTCTTATATTTTGGTTCCCTGTTTTTTGATTAGTTAAAGTAAGAAGCTACTTCTAACGAAGGTAGATAAAATTGCCTTTACTCCTTTTGCCACTTGTCACTTAGGAGGGTTAGCACCTATTAGCATTCGTTATTTCGAACCAACCTCGGTTTTGTTGACTGACGGATATTTCCCGTCCAGGTAAAAAACAGAAGAAAAAGAGGGATGAAAAAGTTATAGGGGCCTTGGAGACATTTGAAAATGTCTTCAACGGAAGTAACGCAGAAAAACTTATCTGAACTTTGATTACACCCATACTCATCCCTATATGTCCTTGTCCAACATCACTCTGACAACCATTTTTCTCAGCACACCCTCTCTATCCTATTTGGAAGCACCTTTGATGTCGAAACTAAACTGAAAACAACATGGCCAGTAGCAACCTCCAGCTTGAAGAATATGCCTTGGATCCATGACCAATAGAAGGTAACTATGTTAGTCTCCATCTCTTAGTCTTCCATTATGTAACGCTCTTCATTTCCCGATGACCAGTATCTAATACTTCGAATATGCTCAATTGGAGCTTGAAGTACCAAGCCCCCAAGCTCTTTACTGGTGTTAGACCCTAAACTGGATGGGTGGTAGCATATAGAACTGGAAGAATTCTACCATTTCCGCGACCCTTTTTCTAATGGAAATTATTGAACCGTCACCCTTTGGATACTATCTATTCTGGATGATTTCTTAGATCAGCTCTCTATAGAGCATGAAGTAACCAACCAGACGTTGGATCGGTAGCAGATTAGTCCACATTGTAGTTGCACCATGGTAAAGTGAACATAGTAATAGTGGAAAGTGCGGCATCCACAGCTGAGGTGAAAGCTTTCCGTTTCCTCTAGCCATAATGTGCCAACTAAAAAATCTGGTGTTAGGGGATCTTGCCAGTCATGTCATTTTAAATGGATCCCATTTGAGATAGATGAATAGATACATCTTGCACCAGAATCAGAATTTGTCAGGTATCATGAGAACTAAGACGAAGTCCTGCGAGCATATGATCAAGGAGATTGCTTGGAGAATGTGCTTTAGGTGCAGTCCATTTAGATGGTCGTCTGTGGAAACTTCAGAGTGTTTTTGCCCTCGTACCCGCAGGGCAGAGATAGGTCAGCGTTCACTGACCAACAATATACCATTCGTGGCGGGGTTAATCACTTATCTTATGCTGCCTCACCTTTGCCCTGGGAGCAGTGCAAAGGTGCGATTCGCTTAGTAAACCATGTACTAAAGATGTCAGCAAAATCATCAGAACCTATGTGACATCGATTATTATTCATCCTATGAACTACCCCTAGTAGATTTTTTAGTTCTTATAGAGTAGAGATATCAAGAAGCCTTTTGCGGACTTATCAGTGAAAGTACCGATATTGCATGCGCAGATACTGTTAGCTTTACACATACAGGGTAAGGAGGCAGGCAGGAGGAATGTATCTTGAAGGTTATTAAGTAATTGCAATGATATCTCCAATAAATATTGATTTTTGGAACCAGTCCCGATACTTATTGAACAGACCCTGTATTCTTCCCTTGTATAATACTCATACCCCCTCCCTTCGATTCTTATTCTTCTCATCTCACCACCTTGAATAGGTTTCTTATTCGGCCTGCCTTAAAAGAACTCCCTTTTATTGATTTCCCTGTAATAGTGTTTTTGAGGCTTCAGTATGTTACATCTTTGATAGTCGTAACTTTGCTAATAATACCCCTATTTTCACCAAACTTCCCATCATGCAAAGTAGCAAACGTGATAGACTTGTTGGTTTCTTTATATAAACTTCCTACGGCCTACACACAACCATTTTCGAATGAAATATTTATGACAATCAAATGATAGAGAGACAAGTAAATGATAAACAATTTTAATTGTTTCTCTTTTTATCTGTTGCCAGAAAATCTTAAAAGAAAATATTCACAGGGGACAGAAATGATGCCGAATTTTTCGAAGTAAACTATGCCGTGGCCCATCTCAAGTTCGATCCAAACAAAGCGTCCAGATAGCGTATTCTTCGGCAAAGGAACCAAAAGAATGTTGGGGTGGAATGAGGGGGTTACTCCTCCGGCATATTGAATATGCTGAGATATCCGCCATGCTATTATGTCAAGCGTGAATTTTGCGGATGTTACCGAAGAATACGTTCGACCAGAAATAAACAACTCGAAGATTGGGACGAATCTTGATCTGGATCGGATGAAGAAACTCCGATTCGAAAAGTCCACCACGGACGATTGCCACACTGTGTAAATCAGGTCTTTAGTCGGGCGGAGGAATTACCACTCTTATTCGCTGCGGAGATTACCTAGTTTCCCTGTCCCTAAAAAGGACACGGTGTGAAACCTCCCAGATACAAGGTCGATTGCTTTCTTACCAGCCTTCTAGAAATTCAAAACGTCCATTGTTAATGGAAGGGTTAAAGCACAACTCCAAACGAACAACGAGGCTTATTGATGTCTCTATCGCATTGATCCGAAACTAATCAACTTTTTTGGAGACAGTATTTAAAGGCCAGCATACCACTACGTTGGTGCGCTCATCAAAGGGTATCAAAAGACCACTCGGATGCAAAGAGGTATTTGTCAGGGGAATTATATGAATGGTGGAATTTGGTTTAGACGGGTCTCGAATCAAAGTCTGCCTGAAAGGTCATCACAAGTCATATGCCAGATAAAGCATAAAGCCCGATAAGACCTACTCAAAATGCAGTTCAAATCTCATTTGGAGAGAATACCGCAATGTGCGTACCCAAAAACGTGAGAACTATATGCAATGCAGGGATACCTTGAAGGAGGAATACAGGTAGAAGGAACTTATCATAAATAGAATCTATTGGAAATGTGAGGAAAGCCTACGGCGGTCAAAACGAGCCACAATCGAATGGAACTTGCTTTACACCGAAAACTTTCCATCTGGATCGATGGATGAGTTGTAGAAAGACAGGCATATTTCCCAAAATTTGCCGCAATGTTGTCCGTCCAGCCGCTCTCTATGGTTCTGAGTGTTGGCCGACCATAAAAGACAATGAACGGCGTCTCGCGGTAATGGAGACGAAGATGCTACGTTGGACTAGTGGCGTCACACGTTTAGATCACATCCGAAATGAGGATATCCGCGATCGTTATGGGGTTGCACCGATCGTGGAAAAGTTGCGAGAGAGGCGTCTTCGATGGTATGGTCACGCAATTCGTGCAAACGAGAATTCATTTGCAAAGATTGGTCTGAACATCGAAGTCGATGGTAAACGACCAAAAGGCAGACCTAAACAACGGTGGCTTGATACGCTGGATGGGGATTTGAAAGCCTCGAGATTGCACCCAGATCAGGCATTCGATAGAGCCAAATGGCGAAGCCGATCACGACGAGCCGACCCCGCTTGTGAACGGGACAAAGGCTGAAGAAAAAGAAGAAGAAGAAGGCATATTTCCCAAAAATGCAACAAGTACCTCACATGCATATTGTGTAAAGGCAAGGACGGACGGGATAAAGGATATATTGCAAAAAACTGACAATCATCCGGAATTCAGAAAGGCCTTAACCGCAAAGAAAAATGAAGTTACTTAAAAAAAACCTGAAGAATTTCAGAGTCACTCAGGTTCTCTTTGCACACGCCACTTAGAAATTCGATGTCGAAATTGCCATTATAAGTGAACCCTACAAAAATTTTGACGGTTATATGTGAGCCCCAGATTCGACTGGTAAAGTATCAATATAGGTGTGGGATTGCCAAGCAATATAACATAGTAAAAGATCGTCTCACAATGTCTGGACTTGAAGACCTACCAGACAACCTTGTTCTCAACTCAGGAAGTCCAAAAGTAATTTCCGGTAGCTTCCACGTTTGATCCCTCGAATGGAGAAGTAGAGGTATATTCGCTAGGGATGCAGCTTATCGAAAGTTTTCACGCAATCAGACATACTACTACCCAATGAAGGTTATAGAGACACCTATCGAATCTGAGGGTCTAATTCAGTTGTGGACCTAGTATTTGTCAGTTTTTCCTATATATCTGGAAAAAATGCAGCCGCGGATACGTGCTACTATGTCCAAATTTCGAATGGATCTCCGAAATTCAATCGTGGAGCGAATGAACCTCCTTCGTGACATCGGAGGCAGGGCTGCATTGCGGCACAACATCACAAGAGCGGACGAGTCCTTTTCATACGCCTGCTTATAAGGCAGATTGTGGGTTCACCCCACTTAACTTGAAGGATCGGTCTTTCAATCCTCTGAGTGGAATGAAGTCAGACCAAAAGCAGATGGTTGAATGAAGTCGAAGACAATCTGCGGCAAAACACGCGACTTGCCTTTGGCAGCCATTTATCGATCTCCATTTGTTGGGCAGATTGCTGTGTGGTGGGGAGCTCTTTGCGTAGTCACAACCCGAGCTTATAAAAAGCTCATAATGAAAGAGCGGATCGCGAATGACCAGAGCAGAATGTGTTGTTCGGTGCTGGAGACGTTGGACCATCTCACTTCTGGCTGCACTGGTATGGCGCATGTGAAATACACGAACAGGCATATAAGACTGCATTTTAAAGTAGGGTCGTCTGAACTTGGGAAATAATGCTGATGCCAACCCTTCGCAATAGAAATATTTCGTACTAATTGAGGTGTCCTTTGAACAGCCCTAATGATGGCTACCTGGAACAGAATCCGAACTCATAGAAAAGACTGATCAGAGAGGGTAGAGAAAAAATTTCATTCTGACGTTCTGACCCGTGACCATTGTATTTATTGAATTCAAAAATTCTGACACCACTTTCGGCATTTTAAGAGCTTGTTGATTAGTTATTTGATTGGACAGTGCAAAAAGTCCCAACGCAATTCCAAAAGGCAACTCTGTATCTTTCCTCATCCGCTTCCTTCATCTTAAAATTCAGCTCGCATCTGTCTACGTGTTTATTGTTCTTTTATTTTTCATCGCTAATTTACACTGACTTTGGATAGAATTATGAAAAATGTATTGATTTCATACGAGAAGAACGTATCAAATAGGACGAGGACACCGTTTTTAATGGTTTTAATTGATTGGAAAAACGTGGTGCAACCTGACTTTGCAACTACAGCAATTATCGAAGAAACACTGGAAAACGTGACAAATGCAACACATGCGGAAAAAATTCATGTTTTGTGTATTGGCTGCAAATTGTTTATTCATAAATTCGAAACATGAGTAGAATTTAATTATTCGTTCAATTGAGTTCGGTTTATAGTTCACTGGAAAAAAGTTAAATATCAGAGAATGTGATTCATGATTACGTCACACAATTGGAAATTGCTTTTATTGAACAAGAAGATATTAAACGATTAGCGTTTGAAGCGGTTCCCAAAACAATTTCTTCAATTATTGACATTGACTCAAAAGTCCTCCATTATTGGCCATACATTTTAGGTTGAATTAGCACAGTCCAATCCAGAGACTAATAAACAGGGAGCACTCTTCCATATCCAGCACAAAGCTTTTTAGCTTAGATTAAGATAGTCTTCCCAGGTTGTTATTCTAGCATATCTAGTTAGTCTGGTAAATCTATCTAAACTTCGAAACAGATTAGCTGACCCATTACCGACGTGCGTAAGTCTCAATTATTGGAAGAACTGGGTCCCAATGTTCTTGAGCTATGCTATCCTTGGCATGAAAGAATCGTTAGTAAAGCTCAAAAATGTAGCAAAAGACCACCCTCTTTTGACTGAGAGCCGAAGAAGTCCAAGGAATGAAAGATTCAATTCAATTTGAACAGATTTTTCAGGACGAACTTCGAAAACTGCGATCATATTTTAAATTACGCTAGGGACAGCCAAGCAGTCATGAAGGCCTTGTACTCAGGGACGACATGCTCCAGGCTGGTGGGACAGTGCAGAGACGCGCTGAACAATCTGGGTGACACGCTCTAGGTCACCCTCCTCTGGGCTCCTGGGCATAGGAACATAGAGGGAATGAGCGCGTTGACGGATTGGCCAGGCGGGGCTCTGCTTAGCAGCCCTCCGGCTTGTGCAGAAGATGTCTCGTTGGCGGCTGTCCAGGGGGGGTCTACTCACACTATTTAGCAGCCGCGGGCTTCATATGGCAAAGGCTTACCAGCTGTGCCAAGTCAAGGAGGATTTGGCCCGCTTATAAGAAAGAAAGGAAATGGATTCAAGATTACCGCGATCTGCACGGCGCACTGGCCCATAGGGGACCATGCGGCCAGACTCGGCATACCCTAGAACTCGCATTCTTCCAGCCGCGAAGAAGGAGAGTAAACCCTCATGCACTTTCTCTGCGACTGCCCAGCTCTAGCTAGACTCAGTCTACGGACACTGTGTAAACTATTCTTTGGGGACCTCAGAGAGATTGCTAGTTGCAGAGCGGGAGAACTGCTTTCCTTCGTGAATATTACGGGCTGACTATGAAGATCTAAGCCGGCACTCTGCCTTCATTGTCTTACCACACCAGTTATGGTTTTAGGAGTTTGTGATCTCTGATCTTTTTGAAAAGGATTTGTCCTACCTTCGTATGAGTCTATTTCGATTCGATCGTACTATTGTAGGCCCTCATTTCGTAATTTTGTTTGTAGAGAAATTGGTAGGTAACCCCCTTCTGGGGAAAGGTGAGTCTGCCCACCGCATTTCTTTTCTACAATCACAACCATGATTAGGCTGACCCCGACCAATGTATGACGCCAGATAAAATCAGCAGGATTACTCCCGAGACCATCTGACATCAACAATAGTTTAAGACGAGGAGACGCCTTATCGTGCATTCTCGTTAACCTGACCCTAGCAAAGTATTTCAAGCTTGAAATCCATTGTAGTCGAACTGGGTGTAGCGAGTACTAGTCGTAGCACTCCAACCCGAAACTATCGACGTCGGGGGCCCCCTCAAAAGCAAGGATTGATAAGAAAATCGGTTGCCGTAAACCGACTAAGAAGCGGAGGTCCACTGGAGTCCTGTTCAAGAGCAAGTACCAGAAAGTTACACATATTCAAAACAAAATTGCAAGGAATATGGAAGCCGGTACTATCGACGAGCGGAATGATAAGGATCTTGTTACATCCCAGGCGATCGTTGAAGAATATACCAACAAACGCCTGGGAGACGAGCGAAAGGTAAAGCCTGCCGTTCTCAAACACAATCGATCTAAAGACGAGTAAAGTGTGCAAGGGCTCGGTTGCCAAGCAACCTCTGCAAAAGGTAAGCAGCAACAGCCAGCCGACAATCTATGAGCTGCGAACCCCTTCAGGAACGTGGCCAGGAATCACTTACGTGTGGCGCTGGCGGATGCCAATGCTGCTTGCGGCAAACTAGTATCGAAGATGTAAGTCAGTGTGTTCAGGTTGTAGAAGATGGTCATCGAGCATCTCCTGGACGACCAACACATGGATTCATCCCCTGCTTCGATTCCCCTCAGGTGGTTCCACGTTATAGCGTTATAGATCAGCGACACCTGGCTGGGCGTAAAGCTCCTAAGTCATCCTATATGACGAGATCCCTAGCAGACCGATCGTTCGCATCTGGTTGCCGAAAATCCGCATGGATAAGGGCAAGCCCGTCTAATCCCTGCGCCTTCAAAACGCCAAGATAACTGGGTAGTTATCAAGAAGGAGGAATCTTTAAACAGCTAACGTTTTCTGCTCCGTATAGTCGGAGAGTGCCTAGTGGCACTAGAAAAGGCACACTACAGTTCGCAGTCAGGAACGCAAAGGTGAAAGTGTTCTGCTCCGCGAAACCGGACAACGGCCTGAATCCAATCGATGCCACCAACGAACTATTGAAGGAGATGAGGATCTACCATCCAACGGGAACCGACGAACCTCCTACGCAAGCAGATTATGCTGAGATAAATCTGTAGCACCTGAAGCGGGTTTCAGTGAACCTGCTTGTCTTTGTCTTAGAGGATGCCTTCCTCTATGACGACATCGCACTAGTACAGGAACCCTGGATGGGAGGAGAACCATCAAAGGGCTCCGAAGCAAATATTATAATTTATTTCACAATTCAAGAGACAATGATCGGGATAGACCTAGAGTATGTGCCCTCGCGAGGAAGAGTCTGTACGCTTTTCTATGTCTGGACCTGAGTTGCAGCGACCTAGTCGCGGTCAAACTGGAGCAAGCGTATTACGTGTTTATTTCCTCGGCTGACTTAGCTCAAGACCATCAGCTCCGCCAGAAGACCTCCAACATTTGGCGATCACCACAGCAGCAAAGAAGGCCAAACTGTTGATAAGCTGCGACGCCAATGCAAGGCATACGTTTTGGAGCAATTCGGAAATCAGTAGAAAAAGGTGAGTCATTGTTTGATTTTATTATTAATACAAATATATCGGTGTGTAACCGGGTCAGTACACCAACCTTTCTTTTTCCCAGCTCAGAAAACTGATATCACCCTACTAACCGAGAATGGGGTTCTTAGGGTGGAGAGCTGGAGAGTGGCCGAACAGAAATGCTTTTCAAATCAAAGTTGAATACTTTTCAGTCAAGATCTAGCCGTATAGTTACAGATGGCGCTTGTCGATGGTGATTCGGCTAGTAGCAAACTGGCACAAGAAGTGTAGACTAGCATCGGGACCACGCTGTCACACTGTAGACACTTCATGGACGGCAAGGTGGAAGAGTACCAATGCTTTGTTTCCTCTCAAGTGAACAATCCCTCTGCCTTCAAAACCCAAGGATCCCCATGGATGACTGGTTGGTGTTCAAGGAGGAACCCTGAGTAATCAATGAATTTATCCTAGTTGCATAAAAAATGAACCGCAAAGTCCGGTTCGGAGTCAGGAACGTAAAGGTCAATGTGCCGCGAAATTGGACGACGGCCTATATCTATTCGATGCCACCAAAGGAGCTTTTCAAGAGTTAAAGATCGACAGCTCGACAGGAACGGACGATCTTCCTTCGTAAACGGAACATGTTGGTGGTAGTGCAGATAGATCTATTGGTCTTCCCTCGAAAGCTAGATATAGAATTCACATTAATGCTGGAGCGCCGGATGGAAGGAAGCCGAATCATCAAAGGACTTCGAAGTAAATATTGCATTTTATTCCACCGCACAAGGGAGGTTATTGGGTCAGACCTAGAGCATGTATCCTAGCCGCTGTTAAACTGGAAAAACTGGCAAAAGCGGAACCGAAGAAGGTGTATATTCTCTCGGCTTGCATGGATCACGTCCACTAGAAGAACTACAACATTTGATATCCATCTTCGCAGCAAGGAAGGTCAATCTATTGACAGGCTGCGATACCAATGGGAGGCGTATGATTTGGGGGAGGTCGGAGATTAACAAAAGAGGTTAGTGTCCCTTTTATTTTATCATCAACACACTCTTGAAGAATGTAACAGAGGCGCTACTGTGACATTTGGGAGAAGGTCCTTGATATCAGTCTATTAACCGACAATGGGACTTCCAGGGTTCAGAATTGAAGAATGAAAAGTAGAGATCCTGCTTAGATCACAGTGGGATACTATTCAATATAAATCTTGCTGTTGATTTCTCTGATCCTCTCTGGAGGCTCAAGTGGCGAAAATTTGGTCAAGTTATAAAGAGCAAACTCTCTGATACTCATATCAGTAACCATGGCAAACTAAGGTCAAGGACCGGGCTCCGGAAAACACATTCTAAGCCGCTTTTAAAGTGAAGTTCTGTGCAAAATATAGCTAAAAGTCATTGCTACCGGGGTGGAATGAAGATCTGTTCAACCTCGGGAGGCCTTCAATATCAACTAGAGGCAACCACACAAGGACTGCCTGAAAAGGCACAAGTCAGTCAAGACTGCCAGAAAGCGATCCTGGCTGGCCTATTGTCAGAATAATGAAAGCGTTAGCGAGTCCCGAGACTTGGTAATTTTCTGGCCAAGGAGCAAGTATCTTTTCAAAAAGGAGAAAGGCTCCTGGATGGGATCTTCCAGTGAGACCCTGGAATATATGCTATTCCCCGTTAGCGAGGAGGACTGTGAGTCAGAATCTTGCTTGACAAGTATGCAGACCCGATGGTGTGAGAAAATTATCGAGAATAAAACGAGCTACAAACATCTTCTCCGTATAAAGTTCCGGGTGCAGACTACATAATGCCAGTCATGTTGCCAAGAAAAATAGGGTTGTGTCGTAGTTTGTGGAGATTAATCTAAGTTGTACGATGTTCTTGGAGGCGTCTGCGTGTGGTTTGCATACTGAAACCGTGCAGTCCGTCAAAGACCTCAGGCAGTCAGCCTCGCCTCTTAACATCCCTAGAAGGTGTCCTGAACATCCTCTTCAGAATAGTCATACAGAGGATGCCATTTTCGCCATTTACGCCTACCTCAAAGGTAAATTCACAGAAGCCGCCTTTCACGAGGTAGTTGGCACGGTTGACCGGTCGCTACACTACAAGTAATATAGCCTAGCTGGCTTCCTGGATATATAGAGAGGGATATGGAGCATTGAATAATGTTAGTATCAAAGCTGTCAAGGAGGTTCTAACCAGAATAAGATAGGAGGGGTATCCTACGCATTGGATAGTGCCCATGCTAAAAACAAGGATAATCCCATCTAATTTGGGAGTGGACCACTTGAGGAGACCTGTGAGTAGAGGTGCGCCCTAGTTTGGCGCAATTTCTACGTTGCTCCAGTTGATAATGGTAGATGAGTAAGTAGGGTTTTCTGTTATGCAAGTTGGATGGTTGCGATTTTTTGCTGGAACCACTTTTTCAAAATGACCGGCCTTCAGGGCTTCATTAAAACTGGCGTCTTTGCGGAAGACCGGCCTTTGAATGCGCTTGATATTCATAGAATGGACGATATAGTTGTCTCCACTACACGAACGGCACAAAGTGTGGTATTTATGGTTTAAAGTAGCAATTCGACTCTGTGGCTTCATTTCCTCATTTCTATCCTTAGTAAACCGCAGCCCTTAGTAAGCAAGGCTGTTCACTTTTTCGACATTATTCTTATTATTCTGTCAATTTGGGATATTTCTTCTTATCTGGGTTATCAGTTTTTTCTCTTTTCATTCTATTCAGGTTACAAAGCTGATCCTTCGTGCTGATTTTACCAGTTCTGAGAAAACCTCTATCGATCGAGTGAACCACTCGACCATTACAGAACACGGCCTATCAGCCGTGAGCGATGTCATCGGAAGTGGCAGTGGACAGGTCACATATTGAAAAGGGCGATAATTCCATTTGTAGCTATGATGTACAGTCGAACTCACTCTCCCAAGATGTCTGGCGAGTAGATCGCCCCAAAAGCACTTGGCAAACAACATTATGGGGGTAGTGCGGGATCTTGGAAAGTCCTGGAGGAGATGAAGCGCACTTCTTCGGACTGGAACGACGGGTGTGGTTGGTGCCTTTAACCTCGCCAGGAGCTTCGACTAATGGAAGGTTTCACTAGCATATAGAGTCGATAATTACACCGCTTCCCAAAGAATTGTCAAAGCGGGGAGTAAGGTCGAAGGGACTAGATCATGAGCAAAAGAAAGTTCTGTTGTTCGTATATGACTATATGACGTCGAAAATGATTAATTCTGATTCCGATAAAAATGTTCATGTTGACATTTGCAAGGTATTGCCTTCCTTGTTCAATAAACCCTTTTAAGATATTCAAATTGACACATCTTGGAGGGTAGTTATACGTAATTATATTATCGCCAAGATTCGGATATTTGTCATGTTTCCTTCAGAACAATCCAATGAATAAATTCAAGCAAAAACCGTCCTCCCAAGTACCTTATTCATCTGGAACAGCCTTTCTCGCCTTGCCCACCTACCTTGCGAATATATTATAATATTGTCAGTCATCTGTTTCTGCTCCCAGCATATGCTAGAAACTAGGCCTACGTTACTAGATCTTCGCTTCCAGACTTTCCTCAAGACTTGCAATACCTAGCCACATATGTACGTCGAAGAGAATGTATCTAGGCGTTATGTTAATACTTGCAAATTGAATTTTCCAACTGATGAGTAAATTGTATCTTATTAGTCATTTATGAAGCGTAATTAAATGCTTGCTAATTGGACAAACACTTATTCCATCATTTCCTGATCTGAACCTTTCAACTGTAAATTGTGTATCTTTTCCGCTTGGAGAATTGCTCTCAGATGTGTGCTTTGCTAGCGAATTTATTATTACACTTGCGTCAATCTAAACAGGAATGAATTAAAGACGAGCCTTGATAATGGTAAAGTGTTTTCCATAATGATTACCTGTTTCTAGCTTGTAACCATGTCATATTTACGCATTCTTGATTAGAGGCGGCAATTTACACTAGATCCGTATCTGCGTATACTAGCAACCCACTTAAACTCCAGCGAAGATAAGCAAAAGTATCTGTTATGTTTTAGATGGTATCTGACGCTAATGTTAGAAGTTGGATATCAAATTTGCATGTTAATTCTACCTCCGTGGTATAAGGAATGCTCCAAGGAAAACGCATGTTATGTTAATGTTTTGTAGTTTAATAAAACACTCAATTTTTCAAGCTTGACTTCATGTTGGAAGGAGGGGAACTGCTCCAGACTCACTAGCTTAAGTGCGAAGCATCAAGGTTTCCGTTTTTTAGACAGACATTGGCATGGGTCAAGATACCCCTTTGAGTTCGCTGGGAGCCAACCTACCTCACTTTGGGAGAGATATATGGGTCACCAGGAGGCGCCTCCTGAAACAGATTGTTACCACTCTGTTCCCTCACCACGAAAATAGGGGAAGGCAAAGTTTTCTCCAGCTAAATGACGGCATAATACCGCCTGTAACTGTGGAGGAGCTGCGGGAAGTATGTGGTAGGTTCGGTGACAACAAGGCCCCAGGGTTGGATGGCATCCCCAACCGAGCTTTGAAACTGGCAGTGAAGACTAGGCCCGACCTTTTCGCCAACACCTTCGAGGCGTGCCTAAAAGAAGGAATATTCCCTGCCCAGTGGAAAAAGCAAAAGTTGGTGTTGCTTCCGAAGCCTGGCAAGCCACCTGGAAACCCAGCGTCATACCGTCCTATCTGCCTGTTGGATACAATGGGAAAGATGATGGAGAGAGTCATCTACAACAGACTCCTGCCCATCGTCGAAGCCAGCAATGGTTTGTCGGAACGCCAGTTTGGTTTCCGACGCGCCCACTCTACGGTGGACGCAATTGGCATGGTGGTAAACCTGGCAAAAGGTGCACTGATTTCTGGCGGCTGCTGTGCCGTGGTGGCGTTGGATGTCAAAAACGCATTCAACTCGGCCAACTGGAATAGAATTAAACGGGCGTTGGCTGACATAGGTGTCCCCGGATACTTAGCGAATTTGGTGGAAAACTACCTCTCAGAGAGGTCTCTCTGGTACGGGACGGATGAGGGCCCCAAAGAGTACATTATCACAGCCGGGGTACCACAGGGATCGGTACTTGGTCCCCTGTTGTGGAATATCATGTATAATGGGGTGCTTGCTCTTCCCGTCCCCGAGGGGACTACGATTGTCGGCTTTGCTGATGACCTAGCTGTGGTTGTTGCAGCAAGACACCCAGAAGATGTGGAGGTTTACGCAACAGAAACAGTGAGCGCGGTAAAGTCCTGGCTAGAAAAGGCCGGGCTGACCTTGGCGGACGCGAAAACGGAAGCGGTCTTAATAACGAAACGCAGGAAAAGTAACACTGTAAAAGTGGAGGTCGGTGAACATACGATCGTATCAAAGCCGGCTATCAAATACCTGGGGGTAATAATTGACACCAAATTGAGTTTTAGGGAACACCTAGAGTATGCATGCCAAAAGGCAGCCAGTGCCACCACGGAACTTGCAAAAATGTTGCCAAAGATTGGTGGGCCGAAACATTGCCGGAGGTTGGTGCTAGCCGGAGTGGTGCGCTCCATCCTGCTCTACTCGTCGCCTGTGTGGGCAGAGGCGCTTGCAAACTCTCAGAGACGGAAGCAGGTGAACTCGGTTTACCGGCGGATGGCTTTGAGGGTTTGCAGTGCTTTTAGAACCACATCAGATGAGGCAGTATTGGTGGTGGCAGGCATGATCCCGGTTGACATTCTGGCCAAAGAAATGAGTGTCCTGTATAATGCAAGACATATGGAGGGGCATGCACAGCGTAGAAGTGCGGCAAGGTCAGAGTCGCTTGATCTCTGGCAACGCAGATGGGACGAGTCTGCGAAAGGTCGGTGGACGCACAGGCTCATTCCCAACATTAGGGTGTGGCTTGAGCAAAAACATGGGGAGACCAACTACCACATTACCCAGTTCCTCACGGAACACGGTGGTTGCTACAGGCAGTATCTGCACCGCTTTGGGTTGGATGATTTTCCGAACTGTCCCAGATGCGATGGCATACCGGAGGATCCAGAGCATGTGATGTTTCACTGCCCACGATTTGCGATGGAGAGAAGGAGCTTAAACCAGGTGCTGGGCAGGAGCGGGACCCCGGAGAGCTTGGTTACTGAGATGCTGGAGTCCGAGGAGAAGTGGCTTGCGGTTGGCTCCGCAATCATCCAAATGCAGGAGGAGTTGCTAAAGGAACAAAGAAGGAGGAAAGCTGCAAATAGGAGAAGGATGAGTGCCTAAGAGCAAACCTACCCCGCGAAGTAATACCTCAATGGTGGTCCCGCGGGGCTGGGGCTGGAGAGACCGGGGGTGGTTTTTAGTGGGTGTGAATCCCACACGCGCCCACTGTAGTTCCACCGTTCGGGCAGCGGAGCTGCGGCGGACATGTCTTTCTAAGATTTTCCACCTCCGTGTACGCACAAAAAAAAAAAAAAAATATGGGTCACCAGGAGCCAAGCCCCTCATCTTCCAAGAACGTCAGGGTGTGGTGACAGTGGTTAACAAAATGCTAAGGATCCAGATTAAGGAATTAGAAAACATCTTCCCCAATCCAGATTGTTATGCGAACCATGCCCATTGGATAGTTTGTAGTCAGGGGTAACTGCCAGTATTCAAACGGAGCCTCACTGATACCTAGTTGCCACAGTGAGTAAGACGGATTTTACTGTATTACGGGGGCTATGGCACGGCGAACCTCCTAACCCCCATACTCGTGGGATATATATGAATATGCTCACAAAAAAAAAACTTAAAAACAATAGCATCCTAGGCGGAGTTACATCTCCACAATGCTGAGAGATTCAGATGACTATACTTAAAGAAGGAGCAGTTGAAGCAAGGGGGGAGGGCAAGATCATCATTGGCCTATTGAAGACAGCAACCAATAAAGGCCTCTGATCAAAAAGCAAGGATCAGCAAAAGTACATGTGAAATCTGGATATCAGCCGGGAGGAAGAAGCCAGGCCTCAATAACGCAGATGTTAAATAGGATCTGTGCTATCTGAAGGGAAGTCTGAAACCAAAAGAGGCGCTTTGGAAGATTTAGGTCAAACCTTAGCCATCAGCATCGGAGCTAAAAAAGCGGGGAGCAGCGGAGACCACCCCACAGGAGGAGAATGCTCCCAAGAAAAAAAAGCCCGATTCCAATTGGGAGAACATCCAAGGGAGATCAGGAGTAAAGGTAGGAACCAGGAGACCTGCGGTTAGCTATACAAATGCGGTAGAAGGAATTCGACCTGCAGAAAGTATTCCCGTAGCAAATACTAAGTCGTTAGGAGCTGGGACTTATCGAAATTCTCATCATAATGGGGAAGCGCGAGGGATGGTATAATTAGGTTGTGTTCATCGTCATATGCTTTCGACCAGATCTTATACTAGTAGACTGAACGGCGGGGAAGAAGATCATGGTCCCCAAATTACCAGGCTGCAAACGAGCAAAACTGTTGGCATGTGCTGAGGATGCTATACTAGGGACACATATCTTGACAATCTACCTTCTTAATTCACAGCGATTGCCTTTCTTAATCATTGAAAATCTGAGTCTCCACGGTCGATTACGGAACTCCTCACGATCGGTGTAGATGACCTATTTTTGGAGGCAATTAAATGTCGTAAATGCCTCACCAATTACAGATTTGGCAGCATCCCACGCTTGTATACAGAGGGAAACCTAAGAGAGATTGGGTGGAAAGCCTACAGAGATTCCTGAAGGAGTCGCGGAGACTATAGAAACCAAAAGAACAGGACCGAACAGGGTGTGGGATCTGTTGCCCACACCAGTAGAGAAGCTGGGCAAAGTAGATCTAGATCTTCTAGGGCTCAATAAGGACAGCCATACGCGACGAAGTGACAAGTCAAACGAGGCAGACAACTCTCCGACACAAAATTCCGTTATACAAAAGTTGCATCTGCAGTAATTTCAAGAGCAAATTCCAAGGATAACAATGGAATAGTACTGGCTTAAGAACCTTGGAAGTAAGCAGATTTGCGGTCTGGAAGGAGAAAACATCCAAGCAATTTGTGAGAACCCAAGAGCTTGCATTAAACCTTGTGGCTGTCAAAGTATACTGGAAGAAGTTATGGGATCGGCATACTTCCCAGGAGATGACACCCGAATTCTACGATCATTAGTTGTTAGACTGGTGAAGTTCTACAAGAGGAGGGAGCATCCATTTCTCCTTGGGTACGAACCCAACGGCCGCCATGAGATGTAGGGAAGCAGCAACAACAATCAAAGAGGTGATTGCCTTTAATAAGCTAGAAATATATGATGTTGGGAACACGACAACATTCGTGACCAGCACTAGGGAAGAGGTACTAGACATAACTTTAAGGTGGTACCTAGAGTTATGTCTAGTATTCCTTTCAGGAAGGGGATGGTAAAAAATTGGAGGGTGTTGGATGAGCTCTCGATGTTGGCTCACAGAGTAATCAGACTCGACATTGAGGGCAATTCGAAAGTAGAAAGATTTGTTAAGAATCCCAGAAGAGCAGACAAGGACTCCTAGTGACAATTTGGCTCATGGCTAGAAACAGTAACGGACGATCTCAACGAAGTCGTCGTTGACGCATTCGAGGCCAGTTTTTCGGCTAAGGAAGTCACGTCAACAAGTTCCGGCTAGGGAAGTCAGGTCAACAAGGCATATATGTACAGGAGTCTAGCCAGCATGAGAACAGAGATACGTAACCTCTTCAACAGGGGAAACAAACCGGGGTATGACCGACGTACAGAAATGCACTGATGGTGTTTAGTATCGCATTCAGGGAAGCAAACCAAAAAAGATATTCCGGAAATTCTGTAAAGTGATCGCACAAATCACAGGGGCATCCAGGCTAAACAAAATTACTGCTAAAGACAGGGCAACATCTTGCGTTATTCTGAAGAAGAAAGATGAGACATTTACCGAGAATGATGATGACAGGGTACATCTGCTTCTTAGAACTTATTTCCCGGGGTCCTAGCATACGGTAGAACACCAACTCTTCCAGACTGACACTGTTTTGTACTCAAAATAGTGGTAAAGATTATTTGCAACTATATTAGAACTAACGTTCTAATGGGTGTCCTCGGGGGTCATCAGCGATCATTAACGGGATACAGGGTGTAATACCCTCGAGGTGCCCGAGTAAGTAGTTCAAACTCCCTAGCTGTCAGTATACCTGCGCCTAGATAGTAGCCTTGAGAAAACCTTTCGGTGAAGAACTAATCGCAAATGGGCGGTACATGTCGGAACACACTGGAGCGCTCGGAGCCGTCAGCAGCTCTCTACTGATGTCTATGGGTTAAAGTGAGCCCTGATCCGTCCGTGAGTTACAGGACCAGCTAAGCGTCAGTCAACTGGGGTATAGACTTTTCCCTAAGGGTACACCCGTCCTTGACTATTGCATCGGCTTTCTGCACATGTTGACCACATTGCCCCCTATAGGGTACTGGAATCCGGTAGTGTACCGTTATGGTCTTGAATGAAGTGCTCTAACACACTTCAAGGCCCTCATCCAAGTGGGTTGTTGCGCCAACGATTATTATTCCCTGCACTCGATGCGCTGGTCAAATTCAAATTGGATAATAGTGACAAAAAACAGAGACAACCGTATATTCCGCTGAGAACACTGAAAGCGCCAAATGGATCGCAGACAGTCCACTGCAACTGGGGCAAATGGGGAAAGACGCGCTTGAAAGAGACTTTTTATTACATAGTCAGGGGCCAAAAAAGAAGACAAAGAAAGACCAAAGGGAAGAACACGCTACGCCATCAGAAGCTATGAACAGAAAAGACGAGGAAACAAAGAAGAGCTCTACTCATTAAGCCGATGAAAGGCAAGACGATTTTAGAAGTCCTCAGTGAGATTCGCTACAAGATGAAACCCGAAGACAATGGAGTAAGTGTGTCCTCCATATGGAAAGCAAATGGTGGTGGAGCCTTCATTGATAGAATGTCCACAGGTAACTAATGCGGGGGTAGCTATCACCCCAAAAAATCGCTTTGACGGAAAATGTCGAGCAATACACGAGAAAACTCCTTAACAGTGGGAAACCCAGAATTAGTTTGGTAGCATTTATAATGCGAATGCAGATAGGGGCTACGAAATGTGTTGTAGACATGGGCACACGTTTACGTTAACCTACCAGGGATCTGACAGGAAGGCGGCATACCGCAAATGCAGCTAGATAGGTCACAAATTGGAGGCTTGCAGTGAAAGGTAGAATTGGGTTCTTCACAAGGATCGAGTCACGTCTAGTAAAAGCGCTGCCCACGCTGCCTCCTCAGGGCGGTGTTGAGTCTTCAAGGCGGGACTAGAAAGGGCTAAGACACGGCTGACATGATTCCTATCCTACAAAGCAGAAAGCTAATCTAGTGTTAATCTGCGAACAGCACTATATTAAAGACCAGCTTCATGGCTTGGCATTTTGACTTATCGGATACCGACGCCATCTAGGTTTTCAACGGCACCAATTTTCGGGTTCCTGCCAAAGCCCGAGGAGATTGTTTTGACTGGATTTGACGTTCAGAAATAACGTTTTTTATCGCCAATCTAACATAGAATGAGAGAATGTGGAACATTCGACTCAGGCTTGATGCTCTGGAGAATGTAATTTTGGGCACTGACAGACGTATCCTGGTAGGTGGTGATTTCAGTGTCACCGCCCTTGAATGGGACATGCCTCAACGAGCCCCCAGAGAAAACGAATCCTTGAAATCCCGGCGAGAACCGGGTGTTTGAAACTTTACACCGGATTTATGTCAACGTTTCAATTTCGAGGCTATGAAGGAAGCATCCCCGACCAAATCTCTGCGTGGGAATTACTGGAACCATCGGTCGAGTTCTGAAACACTTCTCGGCAAATACCCATCAATACGTCGCAGCTGAAGTGGTTGGCGCTATTTTTCGGCGGTCGCTATCCTGACGTTCAACCTGTGTGTGAAGTGTCGCGAATGTTAATATCACGAATTCGAAACTTGTCTGAAGGAGGGTATCTGTCGTTGGAATGTGGCGAGGCGTGTACTGATTAGCAAGGAGAATGAAGTCCCTGAGTTCTCACTATGATGGAAGCAAGTCTTGATAGTATCCCGACAGAAGTATATAAACTGGTGATCCATGATTGACCAGATCTACGACTCGGTGCATTCAACCCTTGCTTGGAGGGCCATTTTTTCTTCCCGTTGGTCTGGATACCGGCCTAAGTGTATGCTTCACACGGTCGGGAAAGTGCTGGAAAAACAGTAGTCTCGCCGTGCCGGGGTTTATCCCTAGGAAGGAATGCGCTCCACGTAGCGCTTGATGTCAGAAACGTCAGTCAAAAATGGACTGCTCTATTAAGTGCTACTGGGCCAGGAGGTGATGGAGATCACGCTGAGGGTAGTATGGGAATCTATCCTAGGGCCGTATATCTGGAGCGCTTTGTATGATAGTCTACTGAGACTTGACACGCAAGAGAGAGTAACGCTTGGTTGGTTATGCCGATGTTGTGGCGGCACTTATTAGAGAGATACTTAGGGGTGCTGTCAGATAGAGTATTGTTGTGCATTACGCTCGGATTCCCTTTGTTGCGGAGAAGACTGAACCAGTAGAGTAATCGAATGCCTAGAGGTTTCGTGCACTAACAGTTTACTTCTTCCTCTTCCCTCCCGTTCCCTGATTGAAGGTGCCTAAGGCGGGTTTCCACGCATCAGTGTCAGGAGCCCCAGTTTCTCTGATCACTCATGGACTGAATCTGCCACAGAATTAACACCTTTTGGGTTATAAGGTAGCAACCAAGCGTAATTGGGGAGTCTCTAACACGGCACCACAGATAGGCCCTTAAACCTAAAGTGACTAAAAGGACTGCTTTCGGACTTTGTACTAGAGAACGCTAATGCCAGCAGCTAACTTGGTTGAAACTAGTGTGTAGCACCTAGAAAAAGATGCGCCTCCTGCCCCGACGAATTTCAAATGAATATAAAGAGAGCTGGGAATGCCTACGGTGGAAATAGACAAACAAGGAAGTGTCTATAAGGCTGAACAACTAGGACTATCTTTACTCAGAATTTGTTCTATTGAAGGGGTACATCTTATTCTGTTCAGACAGAGTCGACTGGCTAACAGAAATCGAGCCTTGGTAAGGCCTTTTGTCACCAAAGGCGCCTTCCTAGAAAAAGGGTCAAGAAACGTGGTTATGAACAGCTGATCAGGTGTCCCATTAGACTTGTGTTGTTTATTGGATCCGTGAAAACTACGGCTGAATCGAAGCCATAAATATGTATGGAAAGCAAATACTGAGCTTGTTATTGTGATAACGCATTGAAAATTAAGGTGGTAACCACCTGAGTAATGCATAGTTCGTTAAAAGCGCTCATCTTCGATATACGATTTTCACACGATAAAATCTTTCGGTTCTTCGATTATACGTTTGGTAACAGACATGAGTTCAATTTTAAATGGCAGCGCAGCAGAATAAAACCCTCCGTTTGGTTACCCCGTAATTAACTTTTATAGATGGATTTGGATGTTCCCCACGTCCTAAGATTGTCACATCGCATTTCATAACCGCAGATGGTCGAGACATTTATTGCAACCTTTTCCCTCTTCACCATCTTATTTTTTTCTTCACAATATCTCCTTCTCGTCAGAGACCTGCAATCTGAAAACCTATGCACTTTCTCGGGAAATTTCTGTAAGACAACCTAGTCATTATCTGTATTATACTTAGTACGTAGATACTCCATGCACTCAGCTTTCCATTGTGCATAGCTTGGCCACTGAAAATTATGCAAACAATAATTTTTGGTTCATGAAAACGAACATAACGAAAAAAGTGGAAAATAATAGCAGAGACTGAAAATTATTAGTAATTTTCTTGAGAATCTCCACGCTTGGGTATTGTTGCTTTTGTATCTTGGGTCGACTGGGTTGCAGTTTATTGCTATGGACAGGCAGTGGACAATGCAGACTTGAGCTGGTGAAGTTAGACACAATGTTAGAGTTCTCCGATAGAAGTATTGATAGGGGTCCATCCTCGGAAAGGGAAGACGATTTCGATACTGCTTTTTGAGGAAAAGAAGGAGGTAAGCGCCTGTACAACCTGAACACCGCAGGAGTTTCAGGTACAATTTTTCAGATGTTACGTCTCCTGGTTCTCCTTTCATCCCCAAACTATCAAACCCTTCGCGTCAGTATTCCCCTTAATCCAACTTCATCGATATTTCCTAATTTTCGACTCCAACTGAAAGCACCCATGCAAAAAAAGCGCACGAGTTTTCCCGGCTCCTTTTGCATAGCCTCCCATTTCATAACCTTCCACAGCTCTCCAACGTGACGACTGTCTTATGGAAAAAAGTCCAACCATTTAAGGTTTTTCTTTTAGCATTTCCATCTGACTATCAGTGACGGGGCTCCACCGAGCTCTGGTTTTCTTCCAAGCATTTGGAAGATAATTGCCCAAACGTACCTCGCTATGCCTCGTTGATTAAATTTTCATTACGTGGCCATGTAATTGGTGTAATTTTCAACTAGTCCGATAAAATGCGGAAAGTAACGTGCAGCACATTGAATAGTTTTTCCACATTGCATGTTTTCCGAGTAGCAATGAGTAGAGAGCAGCCGTTGCACCGCTGCTCATATGAGCGTATTGTTTGGTGCTAAACCTCCCGAGGAACCGAAACGAAACCACCGCTTTTTTTATCCTGTCCAATTCGTCCTTGCACTGGCTGCCAGGAGTAGTAATTGAGTAACTGAATAATCAAAAAGAAACCGCATATCCTTCTATCGATATGCATATTAAATACGCGGTTCGACCACATTCTGGGAGCGATAATGGTTGGCGCGTTCAGGTGAGGGAAGATGACCCCGTCTCTGGCGTGGATCATGTAACCGAAGCACGCAATCCATAGTATTCCATTCAAATTCTGATTTGAGGGCTTCAGCACAATTGGCTTGAAGGCGGCTTACTGCAGTTATTAGACGTAATTTCAGCCACTTAAAACCTTTACTAATTGAACTTAGTAGAATGCAAGTTGTAGGAGGTATCAAGACAATTTGATTAGATGACGAGCTAGTGCTGAGTTAACGTAAGAAAAACGGGGTAGTGACTTCTCATTTAATAGAGGCAAACTAACCGCTTGGTGCAGAAAAAGTTAATTTTATTCAGAATACACAGTACATTCAGGAAATGGACTCCGATGTAGAGCAATCCTCCATCTTTCTATCACTAATTTTTTTTTAAGAACTCATATCCCTCCACGTATAGAACACCCCCCTAAACTGTTTCTTGGACATAGCCCCCAAACCAAAACGAGTTGCTGGCATGGAAAATTTGTCACTCAAAGCCTTCACGGTGGTCGTCCTAGTAATGGAGGGAATGAATGTCCTGGATCGGGGGAAGTATTCCTAAGGCATGTGATTAATTTTCCGAAGGAACTAAAAGTTACGCTTCAAGGCACGTTGGTCATGACTTTTAGGCACGAAAAGAAAATATCGTTTATGCTCTTTTTTGTTCGGGATAGGGTATGTGAATTTTGCACTACCAGCTAAACATCCCCCGACCCTCAACCCTTCATCGTCAGCAAGGTAGCCGTCTATCAATTTACTTCTGGCTTGCCTCGAAACTCCCCACCGGCTTCGCAGCCTTCAAATCAGGTAATTCCTTCAACTAATAGGAGGGGAGAAAGGGAACTGCTAGTTCAAAGAAACCCCTGATATTCGCCCCCTCCTGCAGTCGAACTCTATCTTCTTTGCAACTAGAGGAACCCGAACGTAGTGCGCAACATGGAACCGACTATCAACGCTCCTCAGCATCTCACCGCCAATGTTGTCAGGACAGAGCCCACTGGGTTTAAATAAAATTATTGATGAATTCGATAACATCTTCCATAAGCAAAAAAGGTGTGATCGGCGTCGTCCACAACCCCATTGCAAAACATACAATCAGGAGATCGTGCTTTTCCAATCTTGTTTCTGATTCGGCCACGCCCCTAAGTTGTTAATGAACCACGCATTTTGCCGAGAGAGTTACCACTCATTTAGGGTACGTTTTTCTCGATCAACCATCTCCTTTGGTTCTTCTCCATTGTGTTTGTATTTGGTCTTACGCTCCTTAGCAGGAAGAAAATCACTCCCGTGATCCCCATCACGGCCGGTCCAGAGACAGTGTGATAGGCAGACGCCATCCGCAAACCCCCGCCTCCCCCCTTTTCTCTGTATTTGCTCAAGGTGCTTACGATATACCTCCTTGCTAAGAGGATCTGTCCATACCTCTGCGCCGTAGAGCAGGACCGACTGTAACCATTAGAAAACGTCCCCTGCTAGTACGTACAACCCCCAATGTCTGCCATTAACCGACTTGAGGCCGAAACGCCAATCGCAGCCTTTGCTTCTTTGATCCACTCGAAAAAGATCATCTTTGAGTCGAACATCAGTCCAAGGTACTTAGCGGTTGGTTTTAACACGATCACCGACTCGCCGATCGATATGGGACGCAGGGTCGAGATTATCTCTTCAGTCAGGATGACTACTTCAGTTTTTTTGTCCTGTACAAGGTTGAAACCATGGGCAGTCATCTATCCGCTTACCTGTGGAATTAATATGACAAGTCTGCTTTGCACCTGTTCGACAATGTGTCCGGCAATAAACGGTGAACCGTCATCTGTCTAACCGACCAAGCGCGATCCTTCTGGCATATCTATGATAGTCTGCTATCAGAGGTACGACCCTAGGATCAATTCCTGCACTACCCCGACGTGACATTAATCCTCTTCATTATCCGTAAAAGATAGCTCAACACGTGGGAAATATTGTCTAGTCTGCTTAGGAGGCCTTGTTTCGAGGAACGCTACCCGTCGAATTTGGCATCCACGACTTACAAGACATCAGCCGCTGTGGATCTTCCCCTGCTATAAAAACAAACTGCCGCGAAGATAAGTATTCGAAAGAACATATCGCTTCAGCGAGTCTATTTTTGATGAGCTCTTTGAGCACTTTTCCGGCTGTGTCAAGCATACAAAGTGGTTTCGTTGCTGATCAGCGGAAGCCTCGCCACGTTCCATCAGAAAGGAAAAGTGCCTTCTCTCAGAGTAGAGCCCAGTAGTAGGTTTGACTGATTTTAGAGCACCAGCTTTTATATCTCTGCCGGGATCCCATCGGGAGCTGATGCCTTCTTGTTTTTGATGGAGAGGACTGCCTCTGCCAGCTCTTCCACAGAGAAAAGTTGACATCCCTGGGAGTCTTTCACGCTGCTTATATTATCCAGCACGGAATGCGGGTTAACCAACATACCCTTTGGGTTTAATGAAAATGGTGTTATTGTAATTCAAGATTACTAATTTATTGGGTTTACCTGATTATTCCCAAATAACAGCATATCCTTGCTGCGATGGAACCGGGGAATAAATACCCGAGAAAAATGCCCACGCACCAGCGATTTCTCCTGGACCGTAGTTTGTTCTTCACTGATGGTTCCGTGTTAGGGATAGTAAGGAACCAGGTGACGGAAAAATTGGGGCTCAAAATGGATCCCAAGCCAAAGGTGGAAAAACATTTGTCCACAGCTACGTGACCAACGGGCTGTTTGTCAAAGGACTAAAGAACTCTATAAGGGAGGAAAAAGCTTCTCAACTCCACATGGACCAAGCTTATGACCGAAAAAGTGGTGAACTCAATCTAAAATTGCTGACTTCGCCATCAAAAAAAGGATAAAGGCTAAATAAAAAGAAGAAGAATTGTATTCGTCGCCAAGGTATTAGACTGGGGCTCCTACGCCCGACTTAAGAAGTAGCTTATCAGGCGCCTGTCAGTGAGATAGCGAAGGTGAATCACTTGCTGACGGATCTCACGGTTGGCGTCCGTACCCTCAGCCAGGTTGTTGTTTTTCGGGAGTTCAGGGAAGTATATTAGTAATCCTCAAAGTACAGGAACATATAACTTCCCCCGAATCAGAAGCTACACTAACCAAAGACATCTCATCCAGGTAGGAGGCACTGCAGATAGTACAGCTTCCCGGGCGACATGATCCTAACGACGCCTTGCAACTTAGAATCTTCGTAGTTTTCAAAAGGGCATTTAATCACTTAAGTCGGTCTTTTGTATTGCCTAAACTCGGGGGGTCTAGCTGTCAGAAACCAGAAAACCTCTTCCTTGATGGAAAAATATTTGTAGAATGCGTCGATGATCGCATATGAGTTCAGGGATTCATAGTAGGGTAATTTCTATGGAACCGGATGTTGGAGGAGCTACGAGCTTATCGTGTTAGTGGAAGTTACGAAAACCACCTTTTCATCCTTGCTGAGAGGCATATGATCTGCAATAAAAAGGTGCACAGAACGTACAAATCGCTTGATTGGTGAAATTCGGTGCTGGGCTTTCAGTTGATAACTGTCGATATGCTTTCAAATGACAACCCACGTCTAACTTCAATGTCTGTAGAGCCTCACCTGGTCAAAGTTAACGCATGTCCGTTGACGTTGGTAGATACTATACAAAGTTCCAATATGTCAAATTCGAGGTGTGTTTACTTGAGTCAATTTCTAGAATACCAGGCCCCCTGCGTTCCTTTTTCGATAAATCATGGAAATGGGTAAGTAAGGCGCTCATTTTCATCCTGTGGGCGGATTCTCTCCGTGAGTTAATTCCGGTAAAGCCGATGGGATGTTTCATCCGCAGATATTCGAGGAAAATGATAACATTCGAATTTGTAAGGGACTCATCTGAATTAACTTTTGCTACAAGACCTCATCAGGGATCATTTTTGTTTTCCGTTCCTGCATTAAATCCTAGAAAGACACATCTACTCCAGCTTAGCCACGCAAGGGGGCTAGACTGGCCATGACTTCCTCATTGTATCAAATAAGCGGAATCATGCTGAATCTTCAGGTGGCGTATTGAGTTTGGGAAGCAACACCCACTTTCGCTTTTTCTACTGAGAAACTGATCGCATTCCAGACAACCGATTTGGTATATCCCACTCCTTTCATTCTTTTGTAGGCAGTCTTGTGGGAGAACCAGTTTAGCTGTTGTGCCCTACTTATAGGTATCGGTACCAGGTTCGTTTTCTCCATGAATTTTTTAAAGTTTCGCTTTGCCCTTGAGTAGTTGCAGCGGAATCCATTTCTGTCCTCTGAGGTTCTTTGTTATTGTCTACTTAGGTGCGTTAGGAAAATTGAACGACCGAATTCTCCAGGCATACCATCAACATCTAAAAATTGTCTGCACTACAGAAGAACGTAAAGGCATTGTTGAGGATGTTACAGCCAAGGCAAATAGGCCGTTTCAACGCGAAAAGAAAGGGAAACGAAACTTGGGGCTCTACAACTCTCCAACATGGACAACACTGACACGGGAACTAGTTCCTAAACAACTTTATTAAAAACAGGTCCAAAGAAACCTTCCTAGAGGGGGGTTTGCTTCGTTTTTGAAAGCGCTGTTCCCTAGCATCCCTGTAAAGGAGGCGCTCTGCTATCTAGAAGAAGACCTTCTGAAGCGAGAAGGTTCGCCTGAGTGGAGGAAGGAGGTTCGTCAATATATAAAACTGGCTTCCCCCTGTATTAGCGAAATCTTTTTCAACTTCGGGGGTAGATTCCACAAGATAACCTCAAGAGTTGCAATGGGTAAACCTCGCTCACAACTACGCAGCGAAATCTTAATGAAAATATGGAAGAGAGGATGAAAAAGGGAAAAGTCCTCCTCCTCCTTTTCGGGAAAGATATGTAGATGATGTCCTTGCAGTGGTCAAGAGACAAGACGCGACCTCCGTGTTGGCAGGTCTCAACAACATCTCCAAAAAGATCACCTTTGAAATGGAGATGGAAGTGGACCAGAGCCTGCTCTTTTTGGATGTCAAAATAATAAGCATGGAGCGAACGGTGGATTTTGGAATCCACAGGTTGATTTATCCAACAAAAACCATCGCGATAACCTCTAATCATTCATGGAATCAAAAAATGGCCCCCTTCAACTCCATGATCCCCCGAATGTACACGGCCCCACTAAGTGAGGGCGACTTCGAGAAGGAGAAAGAATACATCCTCAACACCACTATGATGAACGGTTACAAAGAAAAGCATCTAATGAAGCGAACGGAAAGACAACTAAAGAGGAGGGAACTGACGCACCTAAGCGTACAACAACAAGAAAACTCAGAGGGCAGAAATGGATTCCCCTGCATCTACTCAAGGGCAACGCGAAACATTAAAAAATTAATGGAGAAAACAAACCTGGTGCCTATACCTACAAACAGGAAACCACAACTAAGATAAAGACTGGTTTTCTCAAAAGACTGCCTGCAAAAGAATGAGAGGAGTGGGATATACAAAATCGGCAGTCCGGAATGCACTGATGAAGGGAGTAACTGGCTCCCGAAATATCGATATATGCTAATAAAAACAATAGGGTTACCTTAATCAAAAAACAATCTTTTCAATTAGTTTAAGTATTTAACATTCTTTATTTAAAATATTTATTGAATACTTATTATTTATTAATAACAAATGAATTATTGAATTCATTCTATTTTCAAACTCTCTAATTACAAAATTAAATTGGAATGAGGAATTATTGAATTCGTTCTCGAACTCATGGCACACTTTTCTCCGATCTTCCACTCCCGTGGCGTGCTACGCAAAGTGGATAGATCCGCGCCATCTATTCGCTCGCACTCGCAACATTCGAAATAAATTTCGAATGCTGCGAATCCTGCCGCGCCACATCACTCCGCCCCCAGATGAAACCTAGGGGTTTCGGCGACTGATCCCCGAACTTCGTTCGCCGTTAATCCACAAAGCGGACACGACGTTGCTTCGGGGCGCACGCGGGTTTCAGCCTGGACAAAGAGACCGCCTTTTTGTGACCACCGATCTCGAGCTGGAAGAAATGTTCTCCCCGCTCGAGAACGCGGTACGGGCCCTCATATGGAGGCTGCAGCGGCTTCCGGACGGCATCCGTCCTGATCAGCACGTGCGTGCAAGTGTCCAGCTCCTTGGGCGAACAGGCAGGTATGGACGAGTGTCGAGAGGGTGGTGGCGCTTTGATGCGTCGGAGATTGTCCCTCAGCAGACGCACCAACCCCGACTCCGTGAGACCCGATCTCTTGTCGAAGACCGGATCGCTTGGGAGTCTCGGGTTCTCCCCGTATACCAGCTCCGCGGGGCTGGCAGCAAATTCCTCTCGGCGGGTTGTTCGAAGGCCGAGTAGGACGAGAGGCAAGACTTGAGTCCAGGACGGGTCGTCGCGTGCCATAATGGCGGCTTTCAGCGTTCGGTGCCAACGTTCTAGCATTCCATTGGATTGCGGGTGGTATGCAGTAGTCCGCTGGCGTTTAAAACCAAGGAGTTTGCCTAACTCGGAGAAAAGGGTGGACTCAAATTGCATTCCCTGGTCAGTGATGATCACTGCAGGGACGCCAAAGCGAGGTATCCACTCTCGACAGAGGGCTTCAGCACATGAATGCGCCGTAATGTCTTTCAGAGGTATTGCCTCAGGCCACCGCGTGAACCTGTCGATGATTGTGAGGCAATACTTATAACCGTGCGAGTCTCGCAAAGGCCCTATTATGTCGAGGTGTATGGTGTGGAAACGCTTGGTAGTGCGGGGGAATGAGCCCACTTCTTTCCTTACATGCCTGGAGACTTTACACTTTTGGCATGCGATGCACTCTCTGGCCCAGGAATTAATATCCTTGTTCATGGAGGGCCAGAAGTATTTTCCGGTGACTAACCGGTTTGTTGTCCTGATGCCGGGGTGCGCCAAGTCGTGAACTGCGTGGAACACTTCCTTGCGAAATGTGGCCGGAATGTATGGCCGAGGTCCCTTTTCCGAGTCTTCGCAGCAGAGCGAGAGGTTTGAGCCGAAGATGGGCAACTCCCGAAATTTGTATTTGGGGTTGGACATGAGGCTCTGAAGTGCTGCGTCATCCACTTGCGCCTTGGCAATAGTCGAGAAATCGAGTGAGGCGGGGATGTTAACTTCGGAGACACGAGACAAAGCGTCAGCAACAATGTTGTCCTTCCCGGACACGTGCTGGATGTCTGACGTGAACTGGCTTATGAAGCTCAGGTGTCGAAGCTGACGAGGGGACGCTTTGTCGGGCTTCTGTTTCAAAGCGAACGTGAGAGGCTTATGGTCCGTGAACACTGTGAACGGCCTGCCTTCTAGGGAGAAACGGAAGTATTTGATGGACAGGTATGCGGCGAGCAGTTCGCGATCGTAGGTGCTGTAGTTCCGTTGAGCGGGATTCAACTGCTTCGAGAAGAAGCTCAACGGCTGCCAAACTTGGTCCACCTTTTGGTGAAGGGCAGCACCTACTGCGATGTCAGAGGCATCAACAAAAACGGCTAGGGGTGCATCTTGATGAGGAAATGCCAAAAGTGTAGCATCAGCCAGTTGCTGTCTGGATTTATTGAACGCGCAGACAGCCTCTTCAGACCACACAATCTCTCGTGTGTCTTTTGTTTTGGGGCCAGACAAGTACGCGTTCAAAACGGACTGGTGATGGGCGGCCTTGGGCAGGAAACGACGGTAGAAGTTTAGCATGCCCAAGAACCTCCTCGACTCCCTCACTGTTTTTGGACGCGGGAAGCTTGTGATTGCTTGCACCTTGTCTGGGTCGGGCTGTATTCCTTCAGAGGAAATGGAGTGGCCGAGGAATCTCACCTGTTTTTGAAGGAACTTGCACTTCTCAACGTTTAAGACTAAACCGGCCTCAAGGAGACGTTGAAAAATGCACTCGAGATGGGCTAAGTGCTCAGACTCAGTAGAAGAAGCGACCAAAACATCATCCAAATAGACGAAACAGAAATCGAGGTTTCGCAGGACTGAGTGAATGAACCTTTGAAAGGTTTGCGCCGCATTGCACAATCCGAAAGTCATCCGGGTGAACTCGAAGAGTCCAAAGGGTGTGCATATTGCCGTCTTTGGAATGTCTTCAGGAGCTACTGGAATTTGGTGATAAGCCTTGGTTAAGTCCAAGGTTGAAAAGATGCGGCAATTCGCGAGGTGATGCGCAAAGTCGTGGATGAGTGGAATTGGATATCGGTCAGGAACAGTCTGTGCATTTAGCCTTCTGTAATCCCCACATGGGCGCCATTCGCCGTTTGGCTTAGGGACCATATGCAGTGGGGAAGACCAACAGCTGTTTGAGGGCCTGCAGATACCCTGTTGAACGAGTTGTTCAAACTCTTTCCGTGCAATTGCCAGTTTCTGAGATGGAAGAGGACGCACCTTCGAGAAGATCGGGGAACCAGTAGTGATAATGTGGTGCTGCACATTGTGCTTCACTGGTTTGGAGAGACTACAGTTGGTAGTAATCTGGCTGAACTTTTGGAGAAGTGCCCGAACACGAGAGTCGGTAATGTCTTCTAAAAGAACGGAAAGATTATTGCCTGGGTGAGATACCATATGTCCCGACGAATTAAGGTTGGTCGTGGAATCTATAAGAGACTTGTTTTGCAAGTCCACCAGCAATCCATAGTGACACAGGAAGTCTGCGCCTAGTATGGGGAAGCTGACATCCGCCAGGATGAAACGCCACGAAAACGTCCTACGCAAGCCAAGACTCACGTCCACTTGCCTATACCCGTACGTGTTTATGCGGGAGGAATTTGCTGCCGCAAGTTTGAGCGGTTGTGGGAAAAGTTGATGTTGCCGAGGTACGGGAAGAACCGAAACCTCCGCACCAGTATCGATGAGGTAGCTGCGCCCGCTGAGGGGGTCGAAAATAGTGAGGCGACGTGGCGCTGCGTTCTGGGTGGCCGCCGCCAAGACCCCCCGCGGACCTAGTTTTTTGCGGTAGGAGAGAATCTACACGGTAGCGTACATCTTGTCGCTTTATCCCCGAATCTGCGGTGGTACCAGCAAATCCCTTGGTCCGTGGACTGTCTTGACGACCTGCTACCTGATCGCCCTTTTCGGGTGGCAGACCGCGAGCGTGCTCGCGATCTGGCGCCCGAACGCTGAGCGTCCAACGTCGCTCGCATCTCGGCCATACTGGCTGTTAAAGCAGCAATCTCGCGCCTCAATTCACCCACCTCATCCGACGGTGGTTGAACGGCCGCCAAGGTTGGGCGTACGTACACCTCCTGGACCTGGTCGGCCGTCGCTGCCAGTTCCTCCAAGGAACCGGAGACGCAAGCGAGGATCGCCTGGGTGCCCTCCGGGAGCCGACGCAGCCAGAGCGACTTGATCAGGTCGTCGCCGATCTTGCTCCCACCCAATTGCCTCATTTCACGAAGCAATTGGCTGGGAGTTCGATCACCCAACGCTAAACCCGCCAGCAAGTGGTCTAATTTTGCCGACTCGCTTGCCGACAGGCGCCTGATCAACTCACTCTTGAGCTGCACGTACGATGTCGACTTCACCACGTCGGACACCAGAAGTATGGACTCTTCGTCCAGGCCGACCACCGCGTATTTGAAACGGGTCGCGTCCGATGTGATGCCGGACATTTGGAACTGTGCTTCCAAATGCACGAACCACAGCTCGGGGTTCCGTCGCCAAAACGGAGGAACGCGTACGGCGAGGGCGGTCACTTGGGGGTCCGATGGGCCTGCCGCGTCTTTATTGTCAAAAGACATTTTTCTTACTGAGAAGTACGAGATTGAGATGTAAACGCGGTGAGTTTATACTGAAACGCGGTGAACTTTACACCGACACGGCAGGTCGCACCCACAAATGCACGCACGAAACGAGAAAAAACGACGAGCGAAGCGGACGCTCTCCAGCGCAGACCAAAAATACCACCAATGAAAATGGAGAACTCGCGATGCTAAACACCTCCTCGCCGTCTCTTGCAGCGATTTCAATCTTTTATTACTATTTTTTTTTTTTAACTTTTAATGTATTGAACAATAATTTCACTTAAAATAAATTGCAATAATGATTCGCTGCTGCGGCCTCTTTGGTGAAGACGGCGTCGATGTGAAGGCGGCGGCTTCTGCTGCAGCGATGGTGACGGAGTCTTCGGTTTCTGCCTGATAGCGGTGGCTGTGGCAGTGATGCTGGTGTCGGTCAGCTGCGCTGATCTTGACGGCGAGGGCTGCAGTGACGGCGGCGGCTTCGACCTCTGCGGCGATGGTGGAGACGATTCCGGCGGCGGAAGTGGCTGCGGCAATGATGGTGGCTGGGGCTGCGTTGATGGCGTCTGTAGCGACAGCGGTGGCAGCTGCTGCGTCTGTGGCAGCACCGGTGTCCGCTGCTGCGTCTGTGATGGCAGCGGTGGTGGTTGCGGCGTCTGTGGCGACGGGGACAGCGGGGCTGCAGTGACGGGGGCGGCTTCGACCCCTGGAAACGACTGCGGCTGCGGTTGTTCACGCAATTATGGTGCGTGCTCCGGCGTCACCAATATGTGTTATTTGCGCTGCTGCTGTTCTTCGCCCGGGCCGTTGTGCCGGTTACAAAAAGACGACCCCTGACGCTGTCGGAATTGGATGGTGTCTGGGGCTGCGGTGCTCTTCGGGGTCACCAATTAAGTATTTAACATTCTTTATTTAAAATATTTATTGAATACTTATTATTTATTAATAACAAATGAATTATTGAATTCATTCTATTTTCAAACTCTCTAATTACAAAATTAAATTGGCATGAGGAATTATTGAATTCGTTCTCGAACTCATGGCACACTTTTCTCCGATCTTCCACTCCCGTGGCGTGCTACGCAAAGTGGATAGATCCGCGCCATCTATTCGCTCGCACTCGCAACATTCGAAATAAATTTCGAATGCTGCGAATCCTGCCGCGCCACATAGTCACCACTTCAGTGTCACTCGCTCCCTAAGTCTACACGTAACTAAACCTATTCTTACTCTCCCTGCTGCCAACAGTTTAAGTGCTGCCCTGAGTTATGGGCTGATAATAGCGGATTGTATATCATGGTAAATTTTTTTAGCGTTTTCACCGCTGACTGTTCAAGTCCGATAAGGTCGAACTGCTTTTCCGAGGCCTTGCGAACCTCCTCCATCGTGATTATCTCATCTACGTCCTAGCTATAATGATCTCCGTCCTACCAGCACTTATATCGCTTTCCTGTTCTAGGGGCTCCAAAATTTGTCCGCGGTTACGTCACTGGTTTGTTGAACTACAACATAAGGTCTCATTTCTGGGATATTCTGATGCAGTTAATATTATCTCAAAAACTAATGAGCTTTGGGTTTGCCTTCCCTCTCCTGCGAATGTCAGCTTATGATCCTTCCTTTGGTCTTATTTTTGTCCGAGCTCTCATTTTCCGAGGTACCACCTTTCTCCAGGCATCCACATCTACCTTGTGAAATCCACTCCTTTTCTCCGAGAATGTCGCCATTAGCTTCAGTCATTCTCCTCACCTGATCCACTTTTTTTGTAAGTTGAGACTTTTTTCGTGGGGATTGCTGCTCTATTGGTTAGTTTAACCATACACAAAGCCTTTTCTCCAGTTGTGTCGCCTGGCTTACTTTCTCGTCTGACATCTGTGTTCCTCTTTCATCACAAGCTTTATCGTACGCCAACAAGATGCCTCTTATCGTGGGCCTTATATGCTGATGAATATTCTCGCGTCCCTTGATAACTTCGTAGAGCGCGATGATCTTGTTAGTCAGTGCGATAAAGGGAGCTCTCGACTGGCCGTTGCATCTTACATCGATCAAAGGGTAGTACAGGTCCTAGTGCGAAACGTGGGTTGATACCCTCGATGGTGCATAAAACCTGGGAAACGCCTGCTGAACCCGCTCCCTGTATAAACCGAATGCTGCTGAGCAGCTAGCCGATACCCTGTCCCAATATAAGGCTAATGAAACAACGTTGCAAGAGATGCGATGGACAGGGACCGGTTTCCTGGAGAAGAGCCACTACATCATATATTATAGCGGCCATCCAGTAAACCATGTAGTCAGAGTAGGCTTCTTAATCAGCCAAAAAATGAAACCTACTGTTATCGGCTTTGAAAATATAAACGAAAGGCTATGCACTCCGCTTTCGCAAGGCAAATTTAGAAATATGAGCCTCATAAACGTTCACCCCCTTACAGAGGAGACTGCAGAGCCGGAGAAGGATTCCTTCCACGAGACAGTTGAGCGGACCCTCGAAGCCTGCTCCAAGTATGATATCAAAATTATACTTGGAGATTGTAACAGTCAAGTAGGGACGCAGCCCATATTCAGGCGATACGTTGGCTCCCCTACCTTACATAGGGATACCAATGATGACGGACTGCGATTTATTCAGTTAGCAGTACCGCACAAAATGTTTATTGGAAGTGGCTGGCATGCACAAACATACGTGGGCTTTTCCAGATGGGACCACTTTCAACCAAATTGATCACGTGCTGATTGAACCCCGCCATCTATACACGGAGGCCAATAAAAGCTCGGATCACTATCTCGTTGGTATAGTGTTCTGGGCTCCAATTACAACGTCACCTACAATCCTCTCTGACAGTCAGGTGAAAGTTAACACTGAAACCATCCGCAACACAGCCCTCCGCAACGCCTATAAGAGGGGAATAGATGCCGCAATAACCGCAGCTAACATATGTCCTGGTGATGAAGCATCAACGAATGATCTTCACAAACATCTGAAGAATGTTATCATTGATACGACGATGAACATACTTGGCCCCAGTCACAAAAAGAATCGGAACGGCTGGTTGGACGGTGAATGTAAGCTAGCAACGGAAAGGACGAATGCGGCATATCGAGTAATGTTGCATTCTCAAAGAACGCGGGAACGAGCATAGAGCACCGGCGAGCGGAAAACAGAATTCACAGACGGGAAAAGAAAGCTTGGGAAAACCAACCGGTCTGTGAACTCGAAAAGTACAGAGAGCAATCGCACCAGGCGCGGAAGTTTCACCAAGGGGTCAGCAGAATAAAGCCTTACACACCGCGATGCTCATCATGTAGACACAAAGAGGAAAATCAGATTTTCGCTAGAATTGGCATATTAGAGCGATGGGTTGAGCATTTTGATAAAACTGCTCAAAAACCAGAACGTCGGCGAGGTACAGGTCCTGCCAACTGAAGACGACATATTCTCATCTATCTTCCTGGGTCGGGTAGCCCCATATGCCCAGAACATTATTGGCCCACACCAAAGAGGCTTCACTCCAGGCAAATCAGCAACAGATCACATTTTCTCTCTGCAGTAAATGATGGAAAAACTGTTGAAATAAGGACATCAATTGCACCTCTTGTCATCGACTTCAAGGCCGTCTATGATGGCATAGCCAAGGAAAAGCTATACACGGCCATGAGAGAGTTCTCATTCCAACGAAATTGATAAGACTGACTAGGCTGACCCTGACCAATGTGCGAGGCCAGATAGCAGTAGTAGGATCACCATCGAGACATCAACAACGGTCTAAGACAAGGGGCTGCCCTATCATGCGTCCTCTTTAACCTGGCCCTGGGAAAAGCGGTCAGTGATGCTGAAGTAAATGCGAAGGGCACGATTTTCTTTAAGTCCACCCAATTTCTGGCCTATGCTGACGATATCGACATCACGGGAAGAACGACCCGAGACGCACAAACTGTCTTCATCTAAATGGAACAGGCGGCACGAGATCTTGGGCTCAACATCAATGAAGACAGGACGAAGATATGGTAGCATCGTGAGCACCAAAAACCAACCAACCAAGAACATCGAATCGCACTGGTCAAAAGGGAAGAATAAAGATAGAAGGCTGCAATCTTGAGATGATAATTTCTCCTAACTAGGATCGAAAGGCACAACCGATAACAGCTACGACGATCAAATCCGCACACTGCTGTTGGCAGCCAGCAGAACCAATTTTAGCTTAGAAAAACTGTTCCGCTCGAAACGTCTCAACATAGGGTGAAAGATCTTACTGTGCTAGACAATGACCTTGCCAGTCCTCATGTATTCCTCGGAGACTTGGGTTCTTAGCAAAAAGAATTGCGAACTCTTAGCCGCGTTCGAGAGAAGAATCCTCCGGAAAATTCTTGGTCCTCTACATGAGGATGGACAATTCTGTATCCTACATAACGACGAACTCTATGAGCGATACCTGACGATCATGGTATTATTGTGGATAAAATCCGGCCAAATAGGTTGCGGTGGATGGGTCACTTAATCCGTTTGGATGAGGGTGCTCCAGCCCGGAAAGTTTATAAGGACAATATCTATGGTAGAAAAAGAAGACGAGGGAGACCCTGGCTAAAATGGGACGATGGCGTAGGTCAGGACGCTAGACAGTTTTTAGGGATATCGGATTGGTTGACCTCGGTGCAAAACCGAGATATCTGAAGTTCCTTACTTAGGCAGCCCTAAACCGAATACCAGTTGTTGCGCCGTTGGTGATGATCTTACATCGCTCGTCCTTTGCGCATTCTTACACTGCATATTCCCCACTGAGGTAGTATTTTCAATCGTCCTCAGTTTTGCCAATGTAGGCAATGATGCTATCAGGCTACGGAAGTATATTTTTGGCTCCAGGATTAAAGAATCATTTGACAGCTATAATTTAGCCTGCATCCCTTCTTTTCATGTTACTGTCTTTGAAGGGATATTATGTTCAGCTGCACCTGCAAAGACGACACTGATATTCCTTCGTTTGCCACCTCTCAAATTGAACCCTAAACTTCCCTTTTAGAAGTTTCTCAGTTTCGTCGATTGCTGGTAATATACTGAAAATGATTGCCGATTCGTTAATTCATTTCAATCGAATCCTTTCACTTCCTTTCGCGACAAAATCTACAAATGCTCTAAAAACGAAACCTGTTAGTGAAATGCAATCCTCCCATATCACGTCGATTGCATAATGCATAAGGACGATGCATGTCAAAGTCAAAACTGCTACACAAAGTGATGCGTAGTGACACATGAGTTTCACCCTTACCAATCCTTGCATTCTCAACAAACATTTCCAGGACAGGAATAGAAACGAGCAACGGGTTGGATTTGTTGGCAAGGAACCATTGAACAGCGCTAGTCTAGGATGTAAATATTCTAGTGAACCTTTCACTCTGCCTTTCATTAATTATGCATCGAATCTATTCGATTATTCACCCCCGCGAAGAGGGTGGCAGCGCTAGATGTTCAACTTGATGGTATCGCTTAGCCTTGAGGCTTTTGTTTTTGAAGTGAATTTTTTTTCGTAGGAATATTTGTGACGGTAAAATCCGCCATTGAATTGAAGGAGTAACTGCCATTATGCATTCATAATTGGAAATTAATTTCTGCTTGTGAAGCGTTGTCACATAAAGGATAGTTTCAGGATATGAGAGTGGCAGGATACTTACTGCCGATAAATGAGTTTGCTGAGTTTATTTCAAACGAGGCCGACAGAGGAGCGGAAGAGTCGCACTTGCTTTGTAGCTCCTTTTTGTTCTGGAAAGGACTAGTTCATTGACTCTGTAAGCAATTGGCGCTATTTAACGCTAAGACAAAGGACCCCAACCGCATTTAATTGATCTTGTCTTTGAAGATCGTTAAGAACTTCACTTTTAAGTAAGCCCGGGAAGTAGCAACACCCTCGCCTCATCTACCATTAATTGGTAAAGTTCAGCGAACAGTCGATGGCTGGGAAGACGACCAAATGAATTGATTGATCAATCGAAAGAGCATTTCATTGACAGACAGGAGATGGCACCCATGCCTGCTGTAGCCGCCGGAGTGGCTACAATAAAAATGATTGACACAATCAACATCTCGTAACGAAGCAAATTAGGAGTTAATTAATATTCATCAAGAAACCCAGTTTAGCACTAGCAACAGTCGTGCATGGCTCGCACTAGGCGGTATGCCGTTCGTGAACTTTGAATTCCAACCGTTTCTAGCCTCCAGACGTATTTGAAGGAAACATCACTTATGTAAATGACAGGAAAGACAATTATCGGAGAAACGATTCGCAATATCAGGGCACATCTTACAAAGTATCTTAGATATTGAAAGTATCTTTAATGTATTGGCGAGCATAGAAGCGTCAACTGGACTCTGTGTGCCTTTCAAACAATGTAGATCAGACCTGCCTACCTTACTTTTGAGATGCAATTTGATCCTTTTATAAAAACGCATTGTAAAATAGATATCCTTATCTAAAGTGTATAAGGATGTCTACCTTCCACTTTCTTTTCAAAACGGATTTTAGATTTGAATGAGGTTTACTACGGATTGTGTTGTCATTTGGGGCCATGAATACGACTTGACGTATATACAGGTTTTTGGGTGTTGAAAAAATACCTTTGGGTATTGTAGTTTAGTTTTGAAATATCGAAAGTTCGCTTCAATTGCCATAGGGCAACTTTGGGTATCTAAAGGAAGTTGATGAGCCGTGAACAATTTTCATGGCTCGATTGCGCACCGAACGTCGGAAAACGTACACAAATACACGTGAAATACCGCACTGTCTGCTGTCAATTTAAGATACTGCATTCGTAATAGTCCCAATATGTCTTCGCTATTCGAAGGTCTTATTATTTCCACCTGCTTTTTTCCTCCGAAGTTCTACTCCCTGCTCACTGCTGTCATCACAATAACCGGTCCCAGATTACTTCGCCGAAATCCATAAACAGTGGCTCACGAGTAGGTGGTCCAAAGCCACTTTGCCTTAATTTACCATTTAAATCAAGTGATCATTTCGATTATTATCTTAAATTAAGTTATCCACACAAAATTATGCAAATTGTCCAATCATCGTCTTGAATTTTCAGCACTGCAAGTGATTTGATGAATTCATTTGGCCGAAAACGACTTCAGAGCTACAATCAACCATGGAGGCAACAATCTTGAGAGACAACATAGATGCGATTATCCAACCGTGAAAAAAGATTTCCCTTCATTGAAAGCTTCCCGCCAATGGGCGATTTAAGTGGAACGCAGCAAATAGTAGCAGTGGTACTAGGACGGTTATGTGTGGGCGACCACACTAAAAATGTCAATCATTTAATTGGATTCAATTTCGTGTGGTGCGTTTGAATCATTTGTGAAGAATTTCGATGCTGTGGACAGAGAAGAGGCGATAGTAATGTAAGCGAATTGGATGACCAATAAGAGGAGTCAAGAAAAAGATTGTAGTCAAAAATCTGAAAGAAGACGTTCTAAAAACCAAAAGACTTGCTGGTAGTCTCCGAGATTTACAATGGAATGACTTTAGTGGACTTTCTGATGGATGGTTGCTGTTAGCCTCCCAAGGTGGCAAAGGGATATACGAATTTCGACCAAGTATGCTTCAACGTTCACGAAGACTTACCAAAGAGTTTACACTTCTTTTACCTGTATGGAGTTGCCAAATCTCCCATCGGACGCATTCCTTCTTGCGTATGCTCAACGGATGTGTTAGTGTGTCCTTAGTGGGAACCTTGGCTACTGTGGTATCTAATCTTACAAACCCCCGGAAGGAGTTAGAATTTGATCCAACGATGAATCCGTTTAGAAGACATTCGACCCTTCGCAGGTCTTCGTTCATACGGGCACAAGTCCTCGCCATGAGGGCGCGATGAGGAAGAAATCTTCATGCCAAACCACCCGAGCGATGTTGGTAGCAACGACCGGGATCGGGATCGGGAGAAGTCTTTATCGAACTTGGAACAAAGTTCATGCAACTTTGTGAACTCATCAAGGAGCATATTGGACAGAATATAAGGGTTATGATTAGCGGAAACAAGTTGGCGTACGGCAAGGCCCAGGAAGAAAAAGTGGGCCAGCCGCCACAAGTAATGTTCAAAACACGAAAGGGGAGAATCCGCGAAGGAGGACGTGCAACAGTTCAACGAATTCACAGGCAGCAAAGCGCGAAAAGAAGCAAGTCGACAAACTGGAATCTGGATGCTTCAGGTATGAAAGTGTTGTGTACTTCTTACGGTTGGGTATTTTCTGTGCCTTCAGATAAATGTTCCCTTCTCAGTCCGCGCACCCCCTTTTTCTAAACTAATATCAAAACTAATATCGGCTTTGGAAAGTATTAATCGAGATCTTTCATTTGATACTCCACATGCCTAGATTTGGTGAAAAAAATTACACTCCCCTTTTGCATACAACTGCAATGTTAATTACTGCTTGGGTGGGTTTTCACAGTTCCCACCTTCTCACCTAATATCGTGTCAATTGGAACAGCCGTTTTAGTGGAAAGTGTGTCTGACAGGCAAACAGATAGGCAGAAGGACAGACGAGCAGACAGACGGACACACGGAGAGACAGACACACGAACAGATGGACAGAAGGTGAGGAAAGAATGGCAAGCAGCCATCTCTAAAAACAAAACTGAACACTTCAAGAGGTTATACATGGAAGCGGAGTCTTCCCACAAATTTCAAATGAACCGAACCTGCCCACTTTCCAGATAGATCCCGGTGAAATTCCCGAGGTAACCACTGAATAAGTCCTGAAAGCCGTGAAGAAGATTGCCGAAAATAAAGCCCCAGGTTTAGACGGCATTCCGAATAAAGGCACTGACAGTGGCCGTCGAAACAGTTCCAAGGTGGTTCACTGAAACATTTACGACATGCCTCAAGAGTGGAAGAAACAGAAGCTTGTCCTAATCCCGAAGCCAAATGAACCTTTGGGTGATCCTTCGTCTTATAGGCGTATATGCCTGCCAATCGGCATCGGCAAACTTTTCGAACGGGTCATCTTCAATAGGCTTGTACCAATCATAGAAAAGGAGAGGGTGGCAGACAGGCAGTTTGGATTCCGAAAGGCAAGATCTACTGTCAATACCATCAGCACAGTGACGGAAATTGCGGAAAAAGCAATGGAGGCCAAGAAATCTTGCGCAGTAGTTACTCTCGACGTGAAAAATGCCTTTAATACGGCAAAATGGAGCAAAATAATTGCAGCTTTAGCCAAATTGGGTGCTCCTAAATACCTGGTGCACGTAGTCATGGGAGTCTGGGTGAGGATATTATGTTACGATTCAGACGATGGACCTAAGACGAATACAACAACCTGCGGGGTTCCACAAGAATCAGTCCTCGGTGCTCTCTCTGTAGATAATAATGTATAATAGGACGGAATTTTAAAGTTGCAACTATCCAAAGGAGTGACAATCATTGGCTTCGCAGACGATATCGAAGTGACTATCGTGGCACAAGATATTGATGAGATCGAGGTACTCACAAACGAGGCAAGTTTTGAAATTAGGTCTTGGCTAGAGGAAGCTGGTCTGACACTCGCGGAGCATGAAGCCGATGTAGTTCTGAATACGAAGCGAAAGAAGCAAACATCGATACAAATCAGGATTTGTGAACACATCATACAGTCGCAGGCAACGCTTAAATACCTAGGAGTCATGGTTGACCAAAGACTGAAATTCAAGTCTCATTTTAAAAATTTAGCAACCAAAGCTACATTGTTGGCAAGAATGTTACCAAATATAAGTGGTTCTAGGCAGAGCCGTCGGCTCCTGATCCCGAGAGTTGCCAACTTCATCTTGCTTTATGCAGCTCCAGTCTGGGCACCGGCTTTGAAGTTGGAAGCAAATAGAAGAAAAATCGCCCCATACCGATTGCGTGCGTTGCGAACGTCGTGCGCTTACCGTATAACATCAGACGAAGCAGCTTGTTTGATAGCAGGCATGATCCTCATCGACATCTTGGTGACCGAGGGTCGACACCTCTATGACCCATCATATACAATCGGCGAGTCCTATACCTATCGCCAGCAATTGGCACGAAGTGAATCTATTTTCGAATAGCAAAAAAGATGGGATGATTCACCTAAAGGACGCTTGACACACAGGATTATTGCAGATGTCTCTAAATGAATCAAACCTGAGGTTAGTTACCGCCTAACTCAATTCCTAAGCGGACACGGAGGGTACCGTGCATATCATTATCGCTTCGGACGTGATGACTCTGACGACTCCCCGTATTGCCCGACATAAGTGATGATTCCGGAAAACGCGGAGCATGTTGCTTTTAACTGCCTGTGGTTCGCCGCACACCGAGCTAAGCCGGAAATTGATGCCGAGGCACGGTTGACACCCGAGAATATCGTGGACCACATGCTAGCCTCTAAAACATCTTGGAGGGCGGTGGAAAAATTTATGAAGGCGATCCACAATATGCTGAGGAGTGAAAAGCTTCGGAGGAAAGTTTCAAATAACGACAGGAGCCGCAGTTCATAACTGATCCTGCCCCGGGACGTAATATCAAAATGGCGGTCCCGGGAGGTAAGCGAAGGAGAAGGAGGTGGTTTTAGTGAGTAAAAGTCTCACATAACCGTATGGTAGGAGCCAGCGGTAGGTTTTGAACCTTTCCACCTTCCAACGTATAAAAAAAAGGACGGACAGACGGATAGACAGACAAACATTGAATCGATTTTAGTAAGGTTTTGTTTTCCACAAAACCTTGAAAAAGGCTGAACTTCCAAAAAAAGTGGAGCACGTAAGGTGTCGGCGAAATTCACGTAACCACGACTCTGAGAAGAGGGAGTCGACCTCTCAATCAAGGCGGATGTGGCAGCTTTGAGAAGGGAAAAGATTAGAAGAAGATAAAACCGTAGGCCATCATCACCTCCAAACGAGATGAAGGGTCCAATGCTGGCATTCTCAAGAAAACGAAGGCAGACTCCGAGCTCATCAATTCGGCAGACAATGTTAGCCGCATTAGACGGCTCCGAGCGGAGATCATATAATGAAGCTCAAGAAATCTAAGGATGTATCTATGAACAAATTTCTGAACCAAATCGGAAAGTTGTTAGGACAAAAAATCGACATAAGTGGTAACAGATAGAAGACCACTATGGTCTGCAAAGATGTAGATGAGATGACCAAAAAGAAGGAGGTTCGCGGACCTCGGAAAAGCAATTTGATCTTATCCACCTATGGTGGGACACAAAACGCCGTCATTAGCCTGCCAGTGGAGGTAGCACTCAAACTGTTGGCAGCAGAGAGATTAAAAATAGGCTGTATTATGTGTCGTCCTAGGAAGCGCATAGCACTGAAGCGATACTTTAATTGGCTAGACTTCGGCCACATTGCGCGGGCATGCGCAAGTCCAAATGACAGGTCGAAGAATCAGTGAGAATTGCGGAGCTGACCCAAATTACTTACTACACAAAGAGAAGGGGAGTGTGGACCATCGGTACATTGCAGGCAGGAGTAAGTACCCGGAATACAAAAGAGCTGCGAACACAAATCCTAGATAGGGATGATGCAAATCTTCCTGAGCTACTGTTAGACGGCGCAAGGCATACTCTTGCAAACCACCCGCGAGAGAAACATCGATATGGCCACAATTATTGAGCCATACCGAAATCAAAATGGTGGCATTTGGGCCAAATACCAAACAGGCCAAGCAGCGCTATGACTTGCGGAGGCAACACTTCCAGGTAATAATGGAGCATCCGACGGGAGGTTTTATCAGAGCAAAGGTGAGAGGAACTTACATCGGCAGCCGTTATGCTCCACCCAGTGCTACATTTACCAAGCATGAGCAGATGCTGATTGCTTTCCTTTTAGATGGAAGAGGACGTTGGCCGTTAATCATAGCAGGTGATTACAATGCCTGGGCTCTTGAATGGGACAGCCGAATAACCAATATGAGAGGACGTGTTCTACGCTAAGCATTCGCGGAGCTAGACTTGATACTCGCGAATGTTGGGACCTTACACACTTTCGGTGGAAGAGGCCCCGGGTCTATTGTAAACCTGACATGCGTGAGCGCCAGGAGAGTCGCTTGGTAAGTCAGTGAGGATTGTACTTACAGTCACCACCAGGCAATCTGCATCGAAATCAAGCGCGAATTGAGCAGAAAACGAATTAAAGGAACGTCGACTGACATAGGTGTTATAGGGTGTTTATCGAGTTTGGTTAATAATTAGCTCTCAAGGATGACCTTCTGGTACACTTCAGATGAGGCCTTTAAAAAGTACATAGTCACGGCGGGGGTATCAGAGGGCTTGGTACTGATTCCCTTGTTGTGAAATATTGCGTATAATAGGTTTCCGTCCCAGAGGTGACTACAATTGTCGACATTGCGGGTGATATAGTTTTGGTTGTTATAGTAAAGCACCCAGAGGATGTGGGCGCCTGCGCGACGGGAACAGTGAGAATGTAAAATCTTGGCTAGAAAAAGCCGGGGTGGCCTTGGCGAATGAGGAAGTGGAAGCGGACTTAATAACAAACCGTAGAAAGAAGAGCACTTCGAAAATGGAATGGTGTATATATGGCGGAGCATCTAGAATATGCATGCCAAAAGGCAGCTAATGCCATAGCGGATGAGGCAGTATTGTTAGTGGCGGGCATAATCCCTAGCGACATTCTCGCGGAGGAGATGAGGAACACATGACGCAGGAATGCCGTAAGGTCATAGTCGAATGATCTCTGGCAACACGAATGGGCCCAGTCTACGAAGGGTCAGTGGACGAACAGGCTCACCCCAACGTTAGGGTATGGCTTTGGGTTGGATGATTCACCGAATTGTCCCAGTTGTGGTGGCATGACAAAGAAACCAGAGCATGTGATAATTTACTGCCTAAGGTTTGCAATGGAGAGGAGGAGCTCTACGAATATTGTTGCTGAGATGCAGAGGCTGAAGAAGAAGGCCTACAGTTTTCTCCGTCTGTATGAGCCGTGAGGATACTAGTTTGCTATACTAGGTCAGTCTAACGGGTGAAATTTTGAATTTTGAAGAAGGGACAGAGACGGAATAGAATAGAATAGAATTCCAATATTCCTTTGTCTAAACGCTTGAAAGATGTTAGCTCAAAACGAGAGCAACTTGCCTGCCTCTTAGTGTAAAATAATAAAGCTCTGCGTATTCATCAAGGAAAACATCCGTCAGATGGCTATGATAAACGGTATCACACTGACGTAAGGGAAGAACTAAGATGAAAAAACATGAAATATGAAATCCCCACAAGTCGTTAATACCATCCACACATTCCAAGAAACAGCCATAGTTGTTTGACGGTTTGTCAGGATCAGGATCCTATTCCCAATGATGTTCCCCAATTATCGAACCTCATCATAACAAATTTGCTCTTCCGGATATCCAATGTCAGGTCAGCGCGTCGCATACAGAGAACAAATTTGTCATGAAGACGACCAAGAGGGTTCTTTTCGTCGTGGATCCTTCCTTTCGATCGCAGCACTCCGATCCGAAGTTTAATGGCTCCATACGTGCGGCCGAGCCAGTATCTTTTTTTTATTTTCATTTAAGGTTTAGCTCCCGTGATGTTATTTCGGTAGGCTCGCGCTAATCCACCTATTTCATTATTTTTCAGAATTCGCATTGGAAGGACACGTGAATTTATGCACAATGATGAGGAAGGGATCGAATTGTTCGAAGGACAATGAGGAATGAGGAAAGCTGACTTGCGACCAAGGCAAGAACAAATTCTTTGACAACCCAGTGCTCATTGATATTCTTTGAAGGACTTTTCAAAATACATGCAAATGTAGAATGCCACTCACATAGTAAAATATTTTCCTACTATTGAATGACAGCTAAATCGGAAAACGGATCGATTTTGGACACATATGTATGTAATGCATGGACCAAGGCGTGCGACTTCCTAGGGTTGCTCTCTTTTAAGATGAATTTTAACGGCGCTCTTGTTAAGCAAATCGACAAACCCGATAATGGATGCGAAGTAAATTAGAAGACTGACGAGTCGATTTTTGTCGACTCCAAGGCCCCACGGTTTATTGCGGGCCTTCTAACTCAATTGATGATAAAGTGGAATTATTGTGCTTGATGATTGAGGGACTCCTAAGTCCGCATCCCGCTAATGTCGGGCCGGACCAATTGGGAAGAAAACTATCTTCCACATTTGTGGCTCACGGATCCATTTCTTTTGAGCTAAATACCCAAATTTTCAACCAAGTGACTGACGATTTTGTTCAGGGCGGCTGGTAGCCGCGTGATCGACACCCTCTGCCACGGACGGGACCTTCATACTTAAGACTTCCTGAATCCCCAAACAAAATAATTTCTGTTCGGCCTAGTTAGGGTCTTAATATAAAGGCGAATTTCACTTGAATATAATTCCCACTTATGTTGGGTTTGCGATTGTTCATAAAGGAGCGATTACCACCTGTAGCTGTTTTCGGGCACGCTGCTCCCAGGTGAGGTACGGTATGAAAACCCTTGTGCATACCCGATGGTCATTCTTAAGGTTTGTGTGAACCACAACTTTATTAAAATCGCTTCAATGTCTTTCTGTCCATTCTTTAAGAAAGGCGGAAATTTGCAAAAGACACTGGTCCGGAAAAGCTAAGTCTATGGGATTATTACCCACTAAAACCACCACCGACTCCCTGGAACCACCTTTACGTATTGCACCACAGGGCAGAGCTAGCTTACTTTAGCTAAATCCCCTTGCTTCTATCCACGGTGATCGTAACCGCATCTTCCTCAACTTACTTTGGATTGTTGCGATCATAGAATTGACCGCATCTAAATCCTCCTGACGAACTGCTACCTTCCTCTAAATTCCGGGAACCTCGAATACTGGAAAAATACATGCGCTGGGTCGTTCGAGACCAGCTCACAGTTTGGACAATCAGTTGAGGTGTCCAATTTAAACCTATATAGGTGTTGACGGTATCCACCATGCCCGGTGAGAAACTGGGTGTTTCCTCTCCAGTTGTTCCCTGGTAGTAGGGATCAACCAACCCTTTCTTGAGTTTTCCCATTACGGTTGCCATCTCTTCCGGCTTTTTTCGCTTCCAATAAAGAAGAGTTGGAGTTGACATTACATATTTTCGTCATTTCGTCTACTAAGCTGTCACCCGTCACCAGTCTCGAAATGACGAAGGCAGAACGCAACTTTAGGACTATTCTTAGTGTATGTGTGTTACATAAAATATGCCACACTATTCTCCAAACTGGGACTGTATACAACAAGATGAAATTCACCACCCCAGCTACAAGCAGCCTGCAAGTATGCTGTGAACTTCCTACATTTGGTATCATTATGGCCAGAACTATACTGGCAGTTAATGACTTTTCGGAAGTATACTCTACGCCTTGAGCTTTACATGTATCATCACTCCCAAGTATTTGATGACTGGCTTGGAAGTGGTAATATAACTTCATAACACATGAGTGGGGCCAGCACAGAACCCTGTGGGACACCCATGGAGACAATATCAATCAATGACAATCCCTTTCATAGCAAAACCTTCTTTCTGGCAAATAATTATCGACAATAGTAGCGAGGTAGATGAGAGCCCTAATCGATGCCAGGGATTTCCGAATCAAATTCCAACTTTACCGAATTGACAGCACGTCTTCGGTCCACTACATGGTATTTGCGGGAACCACCTTTTCCGTAAATCGCGTTGTCGACCGAGCAAGTAATCAATTTCATAGCATGAATGGCTTTACGGAACCCATACTAATTATCTGAAAGGCCTCCTTTACTATCGCAAGGAATCTATTGTAGATAACTCGCTCTATATTTCCCCCTAGAGTCTAGGAAATATACGGGGCTGCTGGGTAACGAATTACCTGGAGGTTCACCGGCCTAAAGCAGTAGTATCAGCTTCTGTCGCTTCCATTCTATAGAAAATATCCCCTCGGAAATCCATGCATCGAACAAAGCAGCGAATATGTTCGGTCTAGATTTCGCGGAGAGCTTAAAGACCCTGGTCAGTATGCATTCCAGTCCTGAAGTTTTGTTCTCGACAATTCTAATGCAGATCTCTAACAGCTCATATGTGATAACTGCTAGAAGTGCAGCTACATTCAAAGTGTCAGTGCCCCTTTTTTGATGGGGGAATAGTCCGAGACTTATTTTCAGTAAATGTCAGTGTGATCTGCGGGACCGATCGGCTTCTGGGCCACCCTGCAACAATTCTATAGGGCTCTCTCACAGATTTTCATCCGCCCCCAGCAGAGCTCCTTAAAACACTTCCCCTTGCTTCTCTGGATGGCGAGCATGAGTTTTCTCCGGGCTTCTTCATACGTATGCTTTTTTTGCATCTGATCAAACCTACCTATTGCCCTCAGAGCCGTTCGTCTGGCTCAATAGCAGGCTGGTCGAAAACGGGCCAGTTGACAATTCGACCGGTAGTTTGGTCTTCTATTGAATGTTCATCTGCTAGGCATAGGTTTATAACACGCTTTAGTGATCAGTGTCATACATGAAGATCTCTTTCCGCACGACCACCTTCCTCAGTAGATTGATCTAACCATACCTTTTGTAGGTTTACAGGTTTAATGATCTTGCAGGCCGATGCCTTTCCCGGATTTAGCTATGCTGTTTACCTGGCATGTGGCTCCCCCTAAAGTTCGAAGACAATTGATTGATGAATGCTGAGGGCCTCGCCCCGTTAGCCCTCGCTAACGTGCCTAGACACATCATGCATCAGTCAAAAAAGGTCGGGTCTACAATTTAGGAAGACTCCTCTTTCGTTGATCGGAACAATATCCCACTGGACTAAGGCCACTAGTAGACGTCAATTCCTTGCATTATTCCCTCAACTTTCTCACTTCAAGGCCTAACCGTTGAAATCATCGACAGTTACCTCTGGACTTGAACAGCGTTCTGTAACATTCATTAAATTGGGAGACAATGTAAGATAGGGTGGTGCCAACTGTATACAAAAACAGCGCTTATTTTCCCCCACATGAAGCACTGGCCGACTGTTTCATGGTATATTGTATGGCTTGGTTATCGCACACCTATAACGCCGCTCAGCCATTCGAGTCAGTAACCCATATATGACCATCGCGGTTTCTGTAGGGTTCACTTAAGATAGTAATTTCCATCTGAGATTTATAAGTGGTCTAATGAGCGACACTTCTCAATGTAGCCTTTCCATTGTGGGCTTTCCTAAATTTCGGGCATTTTCTAGTTCCGGCAATATGCCGATTATACCGCCTCTCCTCTCCTTAAAAAAAAAAGGACTTTAAAATCCCTCACTCCTCCAGCAACAACCATTGAGACATAATACCTATGCACCCGAACTGTTCTTGATACCAATCAGCGGACTCTTTGCGGAAACCAAATGACCCTGTTGGCAGACCAACTCGACGTTTTCTGGCAACGAGAAGCGAGTGACCATTTCTACCCAGAAAAACGTATTAGTGACAGAAGGTTCCTCAGTAAGATTGACACCCTCTACATTTATAATTTAAACCAAAAAAACGTCCATATTGGTAGGTTATTACTGTCAAATTAACAAAGCAAATTAGCCACAGAGGTAGGAACTAGTGAAGCCAAACCTTCCGAAGCTTTCAGAAGACTAAGAAAAATATAATTTCGGTAGTTGTAGATTTAGCTGTTAAGAAAGTCTATCTAACCCAGAACCAACTTTGTCGATGGAGATACCAAGCCAGTGATAGATAATGCATTTTTTTGAAGCTGGCATCTGCCCCTTTTAAAATTGCTACCTTGAGGTTTGCCACTCTCCGACAAATTAAAGGCATACACTGGGTTTCGGGCACCGCTTTAAGAGGATATAATCTGAACTTACAGTTTGGCTTTAGCCACTTGATAGCTAAGATTGATAAGATTTGAAAAGCCTTGGTGTGGGGCTCTTGCATTATTCTTCAAAAGTTCATAGCACAGAACAAGGTGCTCACATGTCGGCAGATCTGACGAGAAAGAGGTGGAAAAGGGAGATCCCCCAGGCCCGGACTTTTACCAGGAGCCCGAAAAAGAGACTTCAATGGAGAAAAAGGATAATATGAACCCAGCATAATTTTTACCCCAAACTCCGGGCTTGATGTTTTTGGCATAATTTTCACCCCCGGTTCGGATCACTTCTCCATGACCCTGATGTCGTCCCATTGACCTGTGAAATTTCATTTAGGTGTTGTAGAGCCTGTACACTTACTGTCTGCCAGTCATCTATTTCCGAGGTTTCATCCTGGTTTCTTGGTGCATAAAAGTCAACAAACGGGGGTCCTTTAACCACAACCAGAAAACCTGCAGACGTTGTCAATGCACGGAGCTCCAGTTATGGGGAACAGCCTGCCTAGAGGCACAGCAATTTAAAGCCCGATCTACTATTTTTATTCAGAAAATGTGAGAAGGTCAGCAAAATCTGGTTCCGCTGGACACTCTCTAAGGAGGAACTGTATTAGTATCTTTCTCTGCCTTCGTATAGCTTCAATTGAAAAGTTTTGAATCTCGCGAATTCATTCGATTCGGAATATTGCGAAACCTTTTTCCACAACTTGTAACTTGAGACTACTCTAATTGCGTGCCACAAGTACCCACGCAAAACATTTCACTTGCTGCTCACACGCACTCATTCGAACTCTTCGCTACACTTCCAACTTTAGATATTCCATTACGAAGGTGCGTATTATCTTAGCAATCATTTACGCTTTCCGAACGATGATCGAGAAAATAATATAATAATGGATCTGCCCCGGGGACATGAAATCACCTCAGACCCTTCCCTTCGTTTTCATGGCAACAATATAAACATGAAATCATCGAGGTCAGACTCAGAAGCTAAGGGTGAAAGTCCAAAAACGATGGTGTCACAACATATTGACGAAGGATCAATGTCCCAAAGTCTTGGATTCGACTCAGCGCGACGGTCATGACAAATCACCTGGGAATTTTTGAAGAGAGTGAGGACTTGCGTGTTGTGGTTTCAGTTGAGTACCACATGTTATCCTGCAATATGGGTTACACATGATTCGGTACTTTAATTAGTTCAACACCTTTAGAGTGTTTCAAATTATAGAGTCGGTTACAAAGAGTATTGTGGATGATTGAAGTGGTTTCTTTGGGCCTTGAACTCGTTTGCAATGACCCTTTCTTCTGTAGGCATCCAAAGAGCTCCGAAGGCTGAGAAAAAGTTTGCATATACTTATTTGCCAGGACTCTAATTTATATGACCCCTTTCATTAATATTGACATGATATGAGCTGAGGGGTCATAGCTTACTGAGCTCGACCACAGGGACTAGTTTCACATGCACATGCAGTTGTCCCTAGCACAATAAACTTTGATTCGCCAGCATAGAGGTATGCATCGGGGAATTCTTAAAAAAAGGTCACCATTTCAGGTTTGTTGCAACAAACTAATAAGTGAGTATTTTAGCGGCTCTAAAATTGCTGTCGATTCACTTTCAATGCACAAACCATTACTGGAAGCTTCTCAGATATTCCAAACGCAACGTAATCTATCTATCCAACCTCCTTTTTTCAACTGATAAACCAAATTACAAAGTAAATCACTTGCAATGCTTCGCAACCTTTCAATTAGGCTCATAAACTTATCATCAACGTAATCAGATTAACTTAGCGAAGTCAACACAAAAAGGGGGAGAATCCATTCAACTCATCGTCTCCATTTCAATTGACTCTCCTGATCCGTACGTTTAACATTATTCCTGGAGCAACTTCCACTGCAAAGCAGCTTCCAAGTATTAAACTTCTTTGCATCCTAGTTTGAAGTTATGTTCGAAACAACTCCTAAAATATACGTGGCAATGTGACACCCTCGTCTTCATCAGAGAGGGTTTCAATGAATCAACCATGCACGAAAAACATGAAGGTGTGCATACTGGCAAAGTCAGCCTCGCTTCGTCCTTCGTCATTTTCCACCTTTTCAGCGTTCCTGACACCATTCAGCGGCAGGCGTTTAGTTTCAGCGAAGCGAGTTAAAATCACTTCTAAAAACCACCCTCTCGCGGTTGTGTCTCTTTTTTGTTGTTCTCTAAGAAAAAGCAGAAGGGAGCTGTCAGGATTCGATGTGATCTGAATACTGAGCAGGAGCGAAGGAAGTTGGGAGATATGTTGGTGTGTAGTTTGTGTAATGTGCATCTAATTTCTTAATTAGGTAAACTCTGTGTGCAAAGGAAAATGTGGATTTTCCCTGAAACTAGCGTTTGCTCAAAAGAATGATTCTGAGTTACGCAAAGGGAACCAGTTTGACTTTTGGCTTTACCTGTATTGAGGCTAGAATATAGAAAAGGACGAAATAAATTTCAAGCTATAGTTTGAATTTAGGTCCTTGATAAAGGGCGACCAAGCGACTGAAAATCCTTGATCTGAAAAAGGATTTCCAAACTTTGACAATCGAAACGTACTCAGTTTTAGATTCTAAAATCAGTCTCCTGAATTGGTAGTGCATCCTTGCGCATCCTTACGAAAAGAAGTTTTCACAGTAGGTGAACTGAGACGTAACCACTGTGCCGACCGTATTCAGATACATCTGCAAACATATAACGCTCCCGCCCTGCTGGACGTGTCAAATTATCTCCGAAGAAGTGAAGTTTACGTAAACAGATTCTTTTAAGAAATTTTTTTTCTCCAACTTTTCGGACGCATATTTTAACTCGGACCCTGTAGTTCCTGGAATATTTCTGAATCAAGTTAGCTAGTTTAGTTTACTGGGGGAGCCACAGCTCCGAGCACTCAGGCCATTGTTAAGCGCATTGTACTATCCCCGTAAATCTCCTATTCGCTTTGGCGAATCTGAGAACATTCTCTAGAGGCAGAGAATGTGCAGATTCTTCATTGAAGAAAACATTACCAAGGTGTCTTCGTCTGAGATCTGAGGACGCCGGGCAGCTGCATAAAAAGTGCAGGGCCGTCTCCTCCTCCTCCTCACATTGGCTGCACATGGCCGTAACCACCACCCCAATTTTTTCCATATGGTAATTTTAGGGAGCAGTGTCCCGTTAAAAGCTCTACTACAACAAAAATGCCGCGGTGTTGACCTCAGATTCTTTCACAAAGATCTTCACCTGCCGGCAAGAGTTCAAATTTCTCCAGCCGGCTGCGTGAATCCTTGCAATTTCACCGTTCAGAGTAGACTTGACAGTGGATGGCCGGATTCCAAAAGCTGGTTCTGCCCTCACCATTGTGGATCCAGATTCTCGGCGAGCTAGTCTGTCAGCCCCCTCATTACCAGCGAAGTGTAAGTGCCCGATACCCACATCAGCAATGTTTCGTTCAGTCGGCCAAGTTTCAGCAGCACCTGATGACAATTCCACACCAACTGGCTTGATATGTCGTTGCTGTTTAGTGCTGATAATGCCGGCTGACTATCGGAACAAAATGATTGATTGGTGCGACCCCTCCATTTTTGTCGCAGACATTCTTCTGTCGCCAATGAAATGGCATATATTTTCGCCTGGAATACGGTCGTCATATTTCCGAAGGGTAGGGCCAGGGGATACCCTGAGAACACCCCTGCGCCCGATCTACCCTCCATAACTGACCCGTCGGGCCATTTATCGATCATTCTTCTCAACGACAGTGTATGACTTTTCAAAGACGAATCTGGAATCGGCCGGCATCAGAGCTACCGGATGTTTGTCAAGGAATTTCCAGATTTGCAGCATGACCGTATGATTGGCCGCTTTTCCACGCTCCAATGGCATCGTCTATAGGCCTCATTGACTGCTTTTCATCTCACCTCCAAGTGAATGGGGGGGAAGGCGGGGGTGGATTTAGAATAGCTTTAAGCGCCACAGTCGGTGTAGTACTCATTGCTCCAGTAATACTTTGGCAATTAAGCCTCTGAATCTGCCTTAGCAACTTCCTGCTGTTAGCAAAGTTCAGTCTCGGACACCAGAACCATGGTTTTATTATGGATGTATACATCCAGTATATCCGTTTGGGTGAAAGTCCCCAGGTCTTACTTATCGCATTCTTACAGCACCAGAGCAATCTGCAGGATTTCTGACATTGTTCCTGGATATGGTGCTTCCACGTTAACTTGGGGTCAAAATTTACTCCTAAATACTTGAGTGTTTGTACCAACTGGATTTCCGCCCCTGCTGAGGTAGGTAGCGTATAGCTGCCCCAAGTTCCTAGTGAACGTAACTACTCCAGTCTTCCTAGCGTTCACCGTGAGTCCATTGCGGAGGCACCAACTGTAGATTTCATACAGGGTAGCATTCAAGCGATCACATATTGTGTCCACAAACTTGCCGGTAATCATTGCGACTAAGTCGTCCGCAAATGCTTGCGCGAAGACTTTTTTGTCCTTCAGGAGTTACAGCGGGGTATCCATTACCAAGAGCTAAAACAGCGGAAAGAGAACCCCTCCCTGTGGGCAGCCCCTAGGAGATCCTGCTTCAATAGACTTCTGGCCGACAAATATGTGGATTTTTCTCCACTCTAGCATGTGAAGGATTAGCAGCGGTTCGATTCCATGCTGTCTTGCCGCATCACAAATTGCCGCGGATGAAGCATAATTGAAGGCATCTTCGAAGTCCATGAATGCGCCTCAGGCGTATTCTTTTTCGAACATCCCCTTTTCAATTTTTGCCGTAAGTTCTTGGAGTGCTGTCTCTGTGGATTTGCCTCTCTGGTAGACGTGTCGCCTATGGTGAAGTGGCCATTTAGGAATGTGTGTATGTGCTAGGCATGCGCGATATATGTTCGGAATATGTAGACCGAGGGTATCCATTCCCTCTATTACTAGCGCAGGAATGATGCCATCCGGACCTACAGACTTGTATCTATGGAGCGCGTTAAATGCCGAACGAGTTACTCGTTCCAGTGATACCATTTTGCATGCCAGAATCCAGTCTCTCTGTTGAGGGCTGTATGCCCCTATTGGCCCCGGGATTAGATTTTGGATGCTGCCTGGGAAATGCACTTGAAGCAAATGGTTTGCCGTTTCTTCATCGCTTTCTGTGTACCTCCCGTTCTGTAAACGTAAAGAACCCAGTTCTGGCTACGTTCTTCGACCGGAATCCGCTTCAGCGTCTCCATGATGATCGTTTAGCCGATCTTATGCTCTTCTTTAGAGCCTTCTGTGCCTCTTTTAGCGATTCTAGCTAGGGCATGAATCACACTTCAGAGCACGATTGAGCAGCATCCTTGTCATTCTCCTCTGTTTTGCAAATCCGAATTTCACCATGGTGTTTTACCCTTCTTTTGCATCTTGAGTGGACAGTTTTCTTCGAAAGCTTCTCTCATGCTAGTTGTGATCATCTGGGTTGTCTTCTCAATTCCAGTAATGGATTTGATGCGCTTCCAAGGGATCGTGACTCGGGCGCTCAATTCTATTTTATACATCACCAAATCTGTCTTCCGCGAATTCCGAAATGGAGTGGGTGGAGGTGAATCCATGCTCATTATGAAATCCGAGAGTGTAATATTGTTTGATACTCTTCACTCTCCTATCAGCGCCGCGATGTCAGGAGATGTCACCGTGATGTCGATGAACACTTGCCTGACCACCTTAAAGAAACTGGGTTCATTCCCCAAATTAAGGATCTGCAAATCGGTTCCTACTAGATACTCCAGTAGTCTCGATCCTCTTCCATTGATGTTGAAACTTCCCCAGCATATGTTGTGAGTGTTGACATCACATCCTGCTATTATCCCCATGCCTTTACTTTTGGCATATTGGATAGCTCCGATGAATGTTCCACTGAGAACTTCCTCTGCGTCATAGGGGAAATATGCAGAGCGCATCATAGTATCTATTTTCCCATTAATCGCATGACCATCTGTAAATATTCTGTTATACTGTTTATTTTTGTATTGTGTACGTGTAGTGCATGCTGCATGTTTTCACGCATAGTTGATATTTTATTGAGGATGGTGTTTATCCCGCCACTTGCATCCTTTTGTGGCATCTTAGTTCCGCCCTGTCGGTCTTCTTCTGCAAACGGGATTCCCGGGAGAACTGGTTCCGAAGGGACGGTATCCTGACACCTTCGTCCTTTGGACTGATCTTGACGTCTGCTGCTTTGTGACTTTAACATTGCGATCTACAGGACATCAACGGTGCGAAGCCGGATGCACTCCGCTTCGCCAGTTGACATAGAAGATTTTTTCCTTACCTTCTGCTTCAGTCAGGGAACATTGGGCTGCGATATGGCGATATGGCATCACGAGGTCATTTGACAGTTCACTGCCGAGTGACCATAACGGTGGCATCTTCGGCACTGGACTCCTCAGCAGGCGCTAAAAACGAATCGCTTAGTAATTAAGAGACCTGATGCCGATCAGATAGCTTCCCCGGCTCTCCGGGCTTATCTGCAGGAGGAAGTACCGCAGAATTCGTTTTTGCAAAATGGATCTCCTCGTACTAAAACGTGGAACTGAGACGAACTTGACCTCAGTTCTTGTCCCCCGGAGCATTTTGAGCACCTCATCGGGCTCTTCTTCCGCATCCAAGCCTTTCAAAAGGAAGGCTTGCACCTTCTCTTCCTTTGGAGTGTAGGTGAGGTGAGGAGCCTTCACTCGCCCGAGGACCTCCCGTGCTTTCTTTTAATCCGCTATGCTTTTACATTTGATTTGGACTCTCTCGGCCCCGTCTTTTTTATAATAAAATTCAAGAGCCCCGCGCTCCCATTAAGTAGAGTGGCTAGATATCTACCACCTAATTCATATACATTAATAGGGGGCACTCTTTCCTCCTTTTCTACTTCTAATACCTGAAAGATAGAAGGTCCATAACTCCACATTTTAGATGGACACATTCCACGAATACCTATGAAGACAGATAAGTTCTTTAATAATTGGGAGAATGATGAAGCTGTAACAACGCATTTCAACTTGCTAATCAAAGCTGAACGTCTGAACATAGCGCTGGTTCAGGAAATAGCGAACAGAAGGATAGTCGGATACAGGAACGTTGAGGGTAAACTGATATATGACATGTCTTCTGACAATCCTTGGTCCAACAAATTTAAACAATATAGCTATATGAGTCTATTTGCAGTGGCTTTGTGGCATCACGGATTAGAACACCGGAACTGGATTTGGTGTTTAGGGATAACTTCTTCTTTTTCTTCAGCCTTTGTCCCGTGCACAAGTGGGGTCGGCTCGTCGTGACCAGCCTAGCCATTTGGCCCTATCAAATGCCTAATTTGGATGCAATCTCGAGGCTTTTAAATTCGAGTCCAGCGTATCAAGCCACCGTTGTTTTGGCCGCCCTTTTGGTCGTTCACTGGACTTCGGTGTTCAGACCAATCTTAGCAAGTGAATTCTCATTAGCGCGAAGTACGTGACCATCGGAGACGCCTCTCTCGCAGTTTTTCCACGATCGGTGCAACTCCATATCGATCGCGGATGTCCTCATTTCGGTTGTGATCAAAACGCAAGAGTGGCGAGTTCTGGAAGACTTCTTGACAAGCAACCACGAGCACATCGCGTTTTAAGTGGTTGAATTTATCTCTCGCTGTTGACCAACCCAACGCCCCTCTTGTGTGGGGAAAGTCGGTAAGGTGATTTGCAAAGTGGGAGGGGACTCTCAACTCAACTACATACCGATCACTTTGTATGTTTAACGCAGCCGGGAGAGTGCTTGAGTGCTTATCAGGAGTAGACTCGCTGAAGTGATACGTACTTGACACTCTCGGTGTTAGGGCATGGACATCCATAGTGGATGCTGTCATCAATTTTGGGCTGATGAGCTAAGACATACAGTCGCGGATCTCAACAAGTAATGCTGCTCGTAACGTTAGTGAAAAAAAGACATGCCAAGAACGCTAGAAAATTTATTTTACAGGCCGGTCTACATGTTACGTATATTGAGGGATTATCTGAGGGACTACCCTCTGCTCCATGAGACGTTAAATGGCCAGAGGAGGATGGCGATGGTTTTGGGAATAGCACAGGCACAGACGCAGCTCTCTGGAACGTTTCTTTTTGTTTGTTCAGCAGGCGCAACGCCGATTTGGTACATTTATGCGACCGGTAAGAGGATGGACAACTGTTCATGGTATCAGGCTTGCGCTTGAGAAAATCGAAATAGTCATCTTGGCTGGAAAGAGAATTCCGGCCCTCCGTCCTATGACAATTGGCGAATTAACTTTTTGAGCAAATCAAACCGGAAGAGGTCAAGGCTGCAGCTAGAATTTCGGCCTTAAGCCATATGGGGCCTTACATTCAACAGAAGACGTCTTTTCATGAGTGGAAAACAGTTCGTCTTGCTCTGTATGGCAGTGGTATGGGCTGATTCTCTTGGTAAGGAAAAGTATCGTAAACGCGTTACACAAGTGTATTAACGGGGAACTTTTCAGGTGACGCATGGCTAGCGTGAGTAATTCCCGTTGTCCTTCTTGTTAAGGAGCATAAAACTATGTAAAACCTAAGAAAGGTGTTTGCTTGTGAAGAACAGCACCACACACTAAACGCGGCAACTATTTTGGAAAAAGTAGTTAAGAAGCAAATGGATTGCGCAGCTCATCGGAAACTTTAGTTTCCTAGGTGAACTGAAAGCCTGGTAAGATTGACATTTAAGCGACATGGAGGTTGTCAATCCAATCTGCACAAGACTGACAGGACACGATCCTATAACTGCGCATTTTGCAATAGAGTGGTTTTTGGCGCCGATCACAGCGTTTTTATTTTTTTATTATGGAAGGCGGGATACGACTCGTTACCAACTTTAAGCTGACAGCTCCTTACAGAAAACGTTGTCAGAGAGGTGGTGGGAAACGCTAGCATATACAATCAGATCACATTCGGGCTCTTCTTGTTGAGAAGAAGATAGACCTCCATCAGTGGTGGGGTCGGATAGGGTTCCGTGAACTAAGAGTTCCCTTCTCCTTTTCTTCTCTCGATAGCTCACTTGAAGGGCGAGGGCGCGGGAGGGTCCGAAGTAATGTTTCAAACGGCTTCAGGTAAATTCGCTGATAACGCGAAGATGTCTAGTTGGTGTTCCGAGGACGTACCGTTGTGGGAACCCAACACTCTCTCTATCTACATATAAATAAAATTAGATACGATTTTATAATACACAATATAGCGGCACAAAAGAGGCAGTTGGTTAGACATGAGGTTTGAAATCAAACATCGAATACTGAATATATCAAGTTGTGGTGAAGCTCCTGCTCAGTTAGGGAGTCTGATAACCAAGTGAATAGCAGAGGTAGACCGTCGAGAAACTGTCCCCAACCCAAAGTTTCACGTGTTTTCATGCTATGGGTGCTATTAGGAACATATCTACCCTTACTGTGGTAGACAGAGGCATATCAAACTAGCCAACGTAATCAGAAACCAAACCATGGATATGGAGAGTGACAATCGAGACCAAAATAGTTAGGTCCTTCGTAACTATTGTCATTGAAGTGATGATCATTTCAGGTATCAGATACTGCAGTGCACAAGTTGATGACAGAAAATGGGACTAGAACTGGATACACAGAGCGCTCCCGAGTTACGACATGTCGTATCCCTTAGTCAACATGCCAGTGTTTTATCTACGTAGGTGTATATGATAAGCTTATATGTCAGGAAGAGTCAATAGAGAAACTATGAAGGTTTCAAGGTTCCCTGGGACAATTACCGCAGCATCAAAAACCATGGTATCTAAAACCTAAATCTAAACTGGTATGGAAATAAAGTGGATAGTGAGGCAGAGAAGTATTGATGGCAATCAGAGGGCGGATGGCGACAAGGTCCAAATTCGATCTGTGGAGACGAACAGCTACTTCACTGTGCTTTACGTGGGTACCTGTTTCGGGGACTTAATCCCGCGATTTTTTTAAGACACGGATTTATTTTGTGACCACAATCAAAGCCCCGTTGCGACAAGAACAACGGTACCAGTCTCTACCAAGTGCATGGCTTTGTATTCATACTGATGGATGCAACACCTACCTAAATCTGTACTGAACTAAGAAGTATGGCCCCCGTTTAGAAACGCAACACCACGCTGAGGCCCGAAGGTCTCTGATTGCTTGAACGTAATCAATATCGAGCTGAACGCACATACAATAGGAAGCATGTGAATTCAGGAGCTTTCCCGGTTTCCAATGGTACCAGTATACCCCTGGTAAGGTTTTGTGACATATTGCCACTTCAGATGAGTGATACAATGTCTCCCAGTGCAACCACTATGGAGGTTCTTCTCGGCCACCCGTCTTCCTCACAGCCACCTCTGAGCACCTGTGGAAATGAACAGATTTCCATACGACGGGGGTGTATAATGGAGCCATAATATGCTGACTCTGCAACGAAGAGAAGGAAGCTGCTAGTCGATTGAACTACCGCGAACTTTCACGCTGGAAAAAGAAGGAAAGGTCCCATCGGATACACCTAGTGGATTACTTCTTTAGACTCACGACTGGACGGGACTTTCCACGCAAATAAACTTTGATAGGATATAAAATAAGCAAACAAGCTGTATTATGGGTCAATATAATGCAATCATACGTGGAGCACCACCATCCAACAATGCCTCAAGGATTTTCCTGTACAGGTAGATGTAGTTGACGCTGAAAAATTCCCCACTGAACATTTCCAAGTCTCCTGCCTCGGGCTCCTGTTACTCGTTCCTCGGATTTATCTCCGAAAATTTTCTACTTTCTTGCTTCTTTAGGTAGTCGCGCCTTATTTTTTTTTCAGCTCTCCTTCTCAAGGATATGATACCAAACAAGCAACAAAGCGGCAATTTCATTACCTCAAGAATAATAAAGGATCAATGTAATTTGACAACAATTGGCTTATCCTCAACAAACAGCGTACCAAAGGAACTTAAGTGAATATCCCATTGACAATTATCCCGGCTCTACCTCTCCTCGAAATCCTTGAATGCATCGTAAACATTTCAAAACTCCGCCAAACAATTGGCCGATTCATTCAAAAAATATCACATGCCTCCTTTTTTGCACGCAAAAACGGCCGTAGTTGATCGTCCTTTTGTCCTCTACTTGTCATCCTATCCTTTCGGAATAGAGAACTGGGACAACGGATACTGTCCGTCTTCAGCGCCGGATCTATTTCTTTCTGAAAGTTTAGAACGAGCGTGTGTAATTGTCCGACAAACATGTAGAGTAGTGATCCCAAGAGATAATGACATGTCTATGTGAAATTAATTGCATGAAGAGGTTTTTTTTCGGAACGTCCTTTCAGAGTTTGAGTCCTTAAGCCACGGTAATAATATCCTTTTTTCAAGCTGACAATTATTTCGCATCAAATCACTTTCTGGACACAATACGAGCTACTATTATTGCCGTAATCGTCAACGGCATTGTTATTTGGGAGAACTGGGGCATTCAAAGGACATGGGCGAAAGAACCAGGCATCGGAATGTAGTACGGACCGTACTCGAAACAGGATGAAGGAATACCTGAATGTTTGGTGATGTGTTGTCGGTTCGTGCTCTTGTCACAGTAGTACGAAATCCTGACGAAATAGTTAAGTATGCTTAGGACAAGTGGTGTGTGATAAGTGGACACTTGTGATAGGATATGAATCCGCTTGACGAGTGAGAGCAAGTGTATGAATAGAACTATGGGTGGAAAATGCGTTCCGAAAACAGTTGCTTCCTTCCAGGCTTTTTTCTGTTGGATGAGATGCATCTAATTGAGCGGATGTGAAAATAGAGCGTAGGTAGCTTCTAAGCAAGGTGAGTGGCATCGAACTTTGTGGAAAGAGGTAATTGTGCTCAATGGATCAAATCTGGAGCTTTCTGACAGGACTAAGTATGTCGACACGTTTAATCATATCCATACCATTCATATTCGAACTCCGCCATGCTATTAACATAATATGCTGGTTCCAAGCCCAGGTAAAGGAGGAGGGTTTGAGGCAACGTACTCTGTACTATCCTCAGTAAAATAAAAATAAAATGCTGAGATCAGGGAAAGAGATAAATAGAGTGTAGTTGGAGGTATTCCACTATGCTAAATCCTACCTGATCTCTCTTGGTGACAGGTCCCGCGACAGGCCGACCAAGAAAATGCATACAATGTCGTTACAAACATGATGATCGGATTGAGTCACAAGCCTCGGAGAAATGCTAGGGCGTCCACCTCAGTCGACGCGGCAGGACGGACCCCGGTCCTGTCGAGAAATGGGCAAGGATTCTTGACGCATGGACGGCGTCAGGACGTAAGCAAGTGAGTCCGAATAAAACAAATAAAACAAATACGTGTCTGCACGCTAAATGTTGGTATCCTAACTGGAGAGACCGAGGAACTCACAAGAGCCCTTCGGAAAAGGCGCATTGATACCTGCGCTCTGCAAGAAACCCGATGGTCTGGTGCCAAAAGCTGCGACATTGAACGCGAACGTGGTAAGAATGGCTATAAACTTCTCTATTTTGGTAACCCACACACTCAATATGGTGTTGGCATTGCCATATCAGAGGGTTTCCGTGATGCCATTAAAGAAGTCAAACGATTTGATGATCGGCTAATGAAGCTCACCATTATATCAGCTGATCGCACTATTTACTTCTTCACCGCGTACGCACCACAGACAGGTTGACCTGATGTCGAGAAAGATGCCTTCTGGCAACTCCTCGATGAAAAGACTTGTCACGTGCCTGCTGACGACTTTATTATTATTGCCGGCGACCTTAATGGGCATGTGGGTGAAAAGGCAGACGGTAACAGGTGCCATGGAGGAAAGGGGTTCGGAGCGCGCAATGAGGGTGGCGAGCGTATAATCGATTTTGCGGGCACCCATGACCTTGTACTTATGAATACATGGTTCATCAAACGATTGTCTTATCTTCCTACATTTTATAGTGGGAACAGTAAAACGCAAATCGACTATATTCTCATAAGACGCCGACATTTTACCACTGTCACTGATTGCAAAGTCGTTCCCTATGGGACCATCGCACCTCAACATCCTCAATTAGGCCACCGAAAGAATAGCGTGAGGAACGCACTGGCTCACGGCGCATCAAATGGTGGCGATTTGGTGAGAAGAAATAAGAAACGATCTCACTCATACGATTACCGACCATTACGAATGTGGAAGAATCGTGGAACCAAATGAAAGACACGATCCACAAAGCGGCCTCTGCAACCCTCGTCACCAGAACAGGTAAGCGGTACATCAACCGAGATACTTGGGGCTTTGGAATGACAATATTGAAATGAAGGTCCGTAAAAAGAAACGCCTGTATCACAAGTTTCTTGACGATAAAACGCTGGCCAATTGGCAAATTTATAAGAATGCCAGCCGGGAAGCAAAGGAAACAATCATTGTCACCCGAGCAAACCATTACTAAAATCTTTACGATAAACTGGACACTCGGGATGACGAGAGAGATCCGTATCGACTTGCTCAAAGCCGTAACGAACGTACACAGGATATCGACCACTTCTGTTGCATTAATGACAAGAACAGTAATCTGCTTACCAACCATCGAGCCGCAACGGATAGGTAGCGAGAATACTTCGAGCAGATTTCAACTGAAGAATTTGCTCATCCTCCACTTCCACAATCATTGCTGACATTTGGACCGGTTCCACCTGTCAGCGCAACTGCTTGAACCGGGAAAGCCCCTGGACTCACATACTTCGGGTGAACTCCTGTTGTATGTGAGGACAGCTCGGTTATTTGCGGTTGGTCCCCCTAGTGGGAGCTTCATGGGGGCTGTTGGTGATGCTCAAGCGAGAAGAGACCTTCGGGTCTCGGCGTGGTGTTGCGTTTCAACACGGATGCCGTACTCCTTAGTTCGGTAGAGGTTTAGGTTGGTCTTGCATCCACCAGTATGAATGTTAACCTATGTACTTGCATAGACTGGTACCGTTGTTGCTTGTCTCAGCGGGGCTCTGATTGTGGTCCCAAAATCAATCCGTGTCTTAAGAAGACCGTAGGATTAAGTCTCCACGACAGGTAACTATGTTAAAACCCAAGGACTTAACTGTCAGCGCGGTTTTTCACTGCTAGGGGGTCGGCCAATGCGGCCGTTGTCGTAAATGATACGCGTCTAGATTGCGTCTGTGTTGAGAGTCACTGAGTGGGGCGTATGTGTCTCAATCAAGGGGCCTTTAGGACGGTGGTACTGTTTGAGTATGCACTGTCCACCTACAGACGACCTGGAGCTGTATATCGCGTACCTGGATGAGGTGGTTCCACGTATTCATAGAACGCCATTCTTCCTGGGCATAGACGTGAATGCGGTCTCCCCTATGTGGCACAGCACGATTGCCTTGCGCACATCTTGCCACCGTGCTATACATAGGGGGGAGGTCTTGTCCGAAGTGTTGATTAAGCACGTCTGAATGTCCCGTCAAGTGTTTCTACGTTTGAAAGCTCCAGAGGCGTAAGTGATATCGATTTTACATGTGTTAATCTTGCAGCAAATGCGTTTGTCCAGTCTTGGAGATTATTATCTGGATGTAGTGTTAGTGATCACACTCCTATTGAGGTCGTGTTGGTTAATAGGGACGCGAATGTGAGTGCGTTGGAATATGCGCGGGTGTAACTGGGGTGAATATGTCGCTCGGATGGAGGAGTTAGCCGGCCGCTCACCCCTCTCTGAGTTTGTCCTATTGTCTGTGGATGAAAAGGTTGCGTTATTGAATGAGTGTATGTGTAGCGTGAATGATGACATGCTGACGAAGCCCGAACGGAGGGCTCGGAAGCAGGTCACGTGGTGGACGAATGCTCTTCGTAATAAACGGAGGGAGGTCCGTCGCCTGAGGAAGAGATTCCAAAAGGCGCGTCGTCATAGTGATGTTCATTCTGTTGTTGATCTTGACCAGCTTAGGCTCGCCTATAGGCGAGGTGTGTCTTCGTATAAGTTGTTGCTGAGAGAGTCGAAGGAAGACGACTGGAGGCGATTCGTTGGTGAGCACTGCGATGACCCTTGAATGGGGTAGAGGAAAGCGAAGTCACGACATAGCTGGCATCATGGTGAACGGAGAACCGATGCTGATTTGGCGTGACAGTGTTTGTGCTCTGCTAGGTGAACTCTTTCCGAGATCCGAGCCTTCGGTGTCTCCGGGCGGTCGCGTTCAAGGAGGGGAAGAAATTTCTCCCCTGGCGAGTTGTGAGATCGGGGAGAGCATGGCGAGGCTCAGGTCTCGGCAGTCACCTGGCTGGGATGGGATGACAGGCTAGATGTGCAAAGCCATCTGGTAGGCCATCCCATCTCATGTCCAGTGTTTGTTTGAGTGTTGTTTTCGGGAGGGCTATTTCCCTGCATTCTGGAAGGCTGCCAGGGTGGTTGTGCTCCTGAAGTCGCCAGAGAAGGATAAGAGTAGTCCTAGGTCGCATAAGGCGATATCTCTTCTCCCGGCCCTTGGCAAGGTCCTGAAGAGGATTATGGTCCAGCAACTGGCGGTGAAATCATCCCATCTGACGTCTGACAGGCAGTATGGCTTCTGTACTGGTAGGTCCACCGATGACGCCTTGATGCATGTTAAGAACTTTGTTATCCGTTGTCCTCGCAAGGACGTCCTTGGAATCTTTGTAGATTTCAAAAGCGCATTTGATTACCTAAGTTGGTCGTCTGTGTTGTCCAAAATTTGTGAGTGTGACTGCCAGGAATTGGCTCTGTGGAAGAGCTACTTCCATGGCAGAAGAGGATTCGTTCTAGGTATCAGTGAGCGTGTGTGAGTGAATGTTGAGCGCGGCTGCCCACAGGGATCTATCGCGGGTCCATTTATATGGAACCTGATGATGGACGAACTGTTGGGTGAGCTTTCTTCCGTTGTCGAATGTGTAGCTTACGCGGATGATCTCCTCATTCTTGTTGAGGAGAGCACTCGCCGTGAGCGGTGTCGCGGTGTCGCGATCTCAACGGATAAGTCCGTTGCGATGATGCTAAAGGGCATCCTACGTCGTCCGCCTTCCTTCAAGTTGAACGGAGTGTTTTTACAGATCCGGCAGAAAGTGACCTACTTGGGAGTGACGATCGCGGAACGCATGTCTTTGGTCGCACCTGCGCGAGCTCAGGCTACGGCTTACAAATTTACCGTGTATGTTAAGGCGTGTTATGAGGTGTGAGTGGGGTTTACGAAGGAGAGCTGCTAGATCCATTTATGTGGGGCTCTTCCTTGCGTGTTCTACGTATGGGTCGTCTCCTATGTTGTGTGATTTGGCACTGACGGTGAGGGGCAGGCAGCTGCTCTACGCTTGTCAGCGAGTGGCTTTGTTAGCGTGTCTTGCTGTGTTTTGTACGGTCTCGACCGACGCCATGTAGGTCTTGTTGGGTGTTTCTCCTCTTGATCTGAAGGTAGTCCAGCGTGCCACGGCCTACAGGATCAGGAGGGGCGTACCTTTGCTGCAAACAGATTTAGTTAATCAGGTTGACGGGGTGGGGCCGCTTCGGGCAAAAATGTTTTAGATGAGAGTGTCATCTAAGTGGCAGCTTAGATGGGATGAATGTGGGAAAGGTCGGCTCACATATAAGTACGTCAAACATGTGTCTGCCAGAGGAAGTTCCGTCGTGGACTTCGGGCTTGAGATGGGCTTCCTCCTGACGGGGCATGGTAGCTTGAATGAGTTCCGCTTCAAGCGCAACCTTGCCTCCAGTCAGGGCTGTGTTTTATGTGGGGCTGACTCGGGGGACTGGTTACATGTTCTCTGTGTCTGTCGAGCGTACAGTGACATCTGCAATCTAGACGACATGGGCGTTCACGTATTGAACGGTATCTTCGATGTTAGCCAGTGCCTTGCTAGCAGTGACACACTTAAACGCACTAATGCGTTCGCGCGTGCTGCCTTCCGACGAAGGAGGCAGCTCCTCGACGCTGCTTCACTTGCAGCTGATGGGCGAATGGCCTAGTGGCCGCGGTGGTTAGCCACCAGTCTTGTGTGTTTGGTGTTAGTGTTGTCTTGTGATGTCCTCTGTGTTGTATTGTACGCAGAGCGGTAGTTAGCTGGTGAAAGGTTCCGTTGCGGTTCTTTGCTTCGCTTTGATTCCAGTTAACCCGTTGGGGAGTTCCGTCCCACGTACTTGGAGGGCGATCAGACCCGAGTCTGCAAGGGACTCATCTGAAATGGCTCTGGCACGAAGCCTCATCGGAGGTTATCTAGTACCATGGGAACCGGGATGGCTCTCTCAGAGCATTTGCTCCGGGAGACTTCCTGGAGGATGTGTTCTCGGCCCGGTTATTTGCGTTTGGCCCCCTTGTTGGAGTTTCATGGTGGTTGTGGTTATGCTTACATCGCGGGCAGAGCTCCTCGGAGCTCGAGCGTGAAGTTGCGCTGTACAACTCGCCTGCCGTACTCCTTAGTTGCGGCAGAGGTGTTAGATAGTCCTCGCAACCACTGGTATGAATGCTGAGCCTCTACTCAGTATAAACCAGGACCGCTGTGCTTGCATGGCGAGGCTCTAATTGTGGTCCCAAAATCAATCCGTGTCCGAAGAGGACCGTGAGATTATGCCTTCACGGCAGTTACGCACGTTAAACCCCCCAGGACTTTCATGTCAGCGCAACTGAAGTCAAGGAGGCAATAAAACGAATGAAATCGGGGATAGCCATAGGACCTGACGACACCGCATATGAGCTCTGGAAAGCGAAGAGCTGGGACCCAACACTGTGGCTCAATGAATTCTTTAATCGGGTTATTCAGGAAGGACTGACAAGAAAGTACCACTGTTCCAATATGGAAAGAGGAAGGTAATCCAAGAGAATGTTCAGATTACCGTCCGATCCGGTTACTTTCCCATACCATGAAGATTTTTGAACGCATTCTTGACAACCGTATTCGCGAAGTCGTTGAAATAACCGTGAATCAAGCCGGATTTGTCAAAAACTGCGGAACTACTGACGCAATACACGCTGCCCGGTTACTCATGGAGAAACGCCGTGAGAAACATCGCCCTCTTTACATTGCCTTTCTGGATCTAGAGAAAGCGTTTGACCGTGTGCCATACGAACTCATCTGGTATGCTCTACGACAACACTTCGTGCCAGAAGAACTTGTGCGCTGGATTCAATTGCTCTACCACGGTCCGAAAAAACTTATCCTACGTTTAAAACTACTTAAAGCAGGGAAGTTAAAAGGACCAAGCTGTTTTGCATTATAATTTCGACAAAGCCTGGGAATCGGGGAATAAAAGTAGACTTCGACCTCTGCGAAGGGCATGTTGAAAATGTCTCCGCTACGTGTATTATAAGACGCAGGACGGCTGGGGGTCTCGTCAGCGGCGGAACAGTCCATCAGACCCGAGGAAAGTTTAAAGAATGTGCATACATCCAGATAGGATCTACGCTGTAGTAGAGTGCGGAGGCGGGAGGGGTATTCCACACGAGGAAAGTTTTTCTTAAAGAAGAGGGAACGGGTGAATTTACGTTGCACATTTTCAAGGGCAAGACAATCACAGTTACGGGAAGGTGACCATATCACGGAGCAATACTCGAGGGTATTCCTCACGAGGGAATTGAAGAGAGCTAAGGAGGGTTGGATGGAGTCAAAATCAGAGGAGGAGCGAAGTATAAAGCCTGACAATTTTGCTGCTCGATTGATGACATCGAGGCAATGGGTGTCAAAGTGGAGCTTATTGTCGAAAGTGACTCCGAGGTCTTGAGTGGAATTTAAGCAGGATAAGGAATGTTCGTTAAGAGAGTAGGAGAAAGAAGTGGGCAAGGATTTTAGGGAGTAGCACATAGAGTAACATTTTCTGACGTTTAGCGTTAAACCATTAGTCGAGCACCAACGAACCAGAGTGTCCAGGTTAGACTGAAGGGAAACACAGTCCATAGGCGACGATATAGCGGAATACAGCTTAAGGTCGTCTGCATAGAGCAAACAGGGACAAGTAAGGAAGGGAGGAAGGTCGTTAATAAAAAATAAAAATAGCAAAGGATCCAGAATAGACCCCTGTGGGACGCCAGAAGAGGGGGAGAAGGAGCGGGAAGTACAGCCGTCAAAAGAGACGCGGCAGGATCGGTTGGAGAGGCAAGAGGCAAGCCATAAAACAAGTGGTACGGGAACGTTTAGGGACGAGAGTTTGGATAGAAATGTCTTGTGATTTACAGTGTCGAAGGCTTTCGCGAAGTCAGTGTAAATGGTATGCACATCTTGCCGTGAATTTAGACATTTGGCGATAAAGTAAAGTCAAGCAGGTTGGAGGCAGTGGACCTACGTTTAACGAAGCCGTGTTGCTCTTTCACTATGTGTTGGCCAAAGTGGGCGGACAACCAGTCGCTGACATATCTTTCCAGTGTCCATCAAGGAAGCGCGTTCTCACCATTCCTCTTTGTTCTTGTTATGGATACCGTCACACGGGATATTCAGCATGCAGCGCCCTACACATTGCTTTATGCAGATTATGTTTTCCTAGCATCTTATAGCAAAAATAATCTGGAGCAACTTGTTCAGAAATGCTTCACGCATTAACGCAACCTGGATGAAGTGGCGTTCCACAACTGGTGTTCTTTGTGATCGACATATCAACGAACGTCTCAACTCGAAAATTTACCGCAATGTTATCCGTTCTGTCCTTCTCTATGGTTCTGAGTGTTGGCCAACTATGAAAGACAATGAACGGCGTCTTGCGGTAACAGAAACGAAGATGTTACGTTGGACTAGTATCGTGACACGTTTTGATCACATCCGAAATGAGGATATCCGCGATCGTTATGGGGTTGCACCGATCGTGGAAAAGTTACTAGAGAGGCGTCTTCGATGATATGGTCACGCAATTCGTGCTAACGAGAATTCACTTACCAAGATTGGTTTGAACATCGAAATCGATGGTAAACGACCAAAAGGCAGGCCTAAATAACGGTGGCTTGACACGCTGGACGGGGATTTAAAAGCCTCGGGATTGCACCCAGATCAGGCATTCGATAGAGCCAAATGGCGAAACCGATCAGGACGAGCCGACCCCGCTTGTGAACGGGACAAAGGCTGAAGAAAAAGAGGAAGATACCATTCATATTCGTATCAGAACATATACCCACCCCGCCAATTAGTCAAAATTCTCAAAAAGCACATCAGACATGTACATCACCTCCTCATCTTGAGGGTCATCACATTTCAAGCCCCATTTGCACTACCATGAACTATAAAAATTGCCGCCCTACTTCAAGGAGCCACCGTGACAACGATCTTCCCCCTTTTTGGTGATGTGTTCTTCCGCGAAATAATTCCGAACCTTCGCATCTTCAAGATACTTCCAAGATGCTCCAAAAATCTCAGCTTACGAGACGAGAACAACAAGAAAGATCGCCTAAGATGCAATTGCAAGCTGCTCCTTCTGTTGTCAATTTTGGCGGTTGTGCTGACGAAGAATCGATGGAGGATGGCGTCTGGCGCCGGCGCTATGCGCTTTAATGCACGGTTGCCGCTTATTTTTCGTCGTGGTCGTTGTCGTCATCATCTCTTCTGGATCTTGGCCAAATGAGATGAGATGCCGCTCATGAGACCCTTATCAAGACAAAAACGCGGTCGCGAATTTGCTGCATCTACAAATAATATCTTTTTGGTTTGTTTGGGTTGCTGAGTCGTGTCGGCATGAATTTTCAGATTGTTGTTCGTGGCGGCAGATATTGAGGGGTTCGAATACGATGGAGATGATTGTGTTGCAGATACAAATAGGGAGCAGTGGTGGGTGAAAAATATCGGCAATCTGCTTGAAGTATCTTCTTCTGGAAAACATGAGAGTCGCTTGTAAACTCCAAATAGGGTATCAAACCCTTGGGGGATGGACATCGGAAAGGGAACCCCAGACGATGGTATCGTTCGAATATACCATTCCTAGCCTCATCCAGCTCAATCCAACTTCAGTACTACCATTCGAGAAAACCGTCATCCGAACCATCCCTCCCTCCTCCACCCACTGTTTCCGTATTTGCTATTGTCACTGCTGTGTCAAGACATCTCATCCCTCTTTTACTACCATCAAACGCGCCATGGTCTGTCTGCAGATTCCACTGGGCTTCCTTGGATCCTTTGCGGTTCACTCGCTGATGGTTTTGGTTCACATCGCGATAGGATTGGAGCCTGTGATAGGAAGTCGCGCGCGGTACATAGTGTTTGATGGCGCTAGGGGCGCTATAAAATTCGGCTCCTCTTTGCAGTCCGGTCTTCCCTTTTCCGCTTCTCGGTGGAGCTTTGACGGCGATTAGATGTCGTCGAACAAGTTGTTAAAGCGTTCAGCGTGCAATATTGGATGCAGTGATATGACGGCGCACTTGTAAACACATCATTATGGGGTAATTAGGAGCTCGCTCATGCGAAACTCGTATGATGTGTTTCGATTGCGATCATAATTAATGTTTTGCCAGATTTTTGCAGTTTTCATTCGCGATAGGAGGAGTGTTTTGCGTTATGGGCCTTGTGGAAATTTTTAGATGGATATTTGCTTTCAACGCAATCGGAATCAGATTTTTTTCTACGTTATCAGAAAAGCAAATGCTTATCTGTGTACAGACGAAGACACTAAATTTTAATTGCTGGAGGAAGAAATAAAAAACCATAATACTTGCGATTTTGTCCAAAAAAATTTTGCCACAGTCTAAAATCTTCTCTCCATTCAACCAACTAATCTACTTTTTACACCGACAACCACTAACAATTTATCACAACTTATTTTTACCTGTACAAGTGAAATCACAATTAAATGGAATTAAATGGAAATTTGGACAAATCTAGCGAAGATGCAGCGACGAAGACCGCCTGTCTTATTAACGCTATTGCTGCGGCAAGTCTTTCCTCGTAATGATCCTTCTCATTAGATACAAGAGGTCCATATAAGATAAGAAAGACAGAAAAGGTGTTATTTCTGAAGAAAAGGCTCATACAACCGAAGTTCACAGTCATTTAATTTTGTTTTATTAGCACCTACCAGTCTTCAAGTTCATGTAAGGAAGTGAACCTTTAGCATAGGGAGGCTTAGACCCATTAGATTATGCTGTATGTAAGTTAACCCGAACGGAAATGCTGCACGCGCAAACACACCTGTGTCAGCACCACATCCAAAAGCGACGTCTGCAACTATTGGGGTCATCGGTGCAATCGATGAAATCGCATGATTGCACATTAGGCAAAATCATATTAATTTCTTTTATATTTCAAAAAATTGTAGTTAGTTGTAATTAGAATGCCAAACAGGCATGAAGTAATAAATTGTTTTTTTTTTAATATAACTACCCGATATTTTTATTAACTGGCGCCCGAGCAGGGACCGCTTCGCACGTGTGATTTTTTTGATAAGTCTTATCCTTAGAATCTCTAGTAACTTCGTTACATTATCTCAAAGTTTCCGCGAATTTTAAAACGATACGCGATAACCAAGTAATCGTTTTCGTGTAAACGCGAATGAAAAGTTTTCGGAGTGGAAAAGATAAAACTGGAATTAACCAAAATTTCGAAGCACGCGTGTTTTTCCTGATTTAGCCCCAAGTAGCCTTTGAATAACCAAAGGAGGCAAAAAGGACAATCGCTGATTAAGGATCCGAAGCAGTTCACCATAAAATTCGAACAAAACAAAATTTCATCCGATATGAAAGCAAGAGCGTTCTTAATGTAAGTAATTACAAATTATTATTGTAAAATTACGCCAAATTGATTTCTCTAAAAAAGCTAACCAGATTCAATTAGAATAAATTCAAAGTTTTAAAGGTTCAATTAAGAATTGTATGTTTTGTTTTACCTTATATTCATTTATTAAAGCTATTGCATTATTGTCACTAAATTGTCTTTTATATACAAAAATATTTAATTTATTTTAATTCAAAAGAAAAATACTCGAAAAGCGAATCGTTTGAATTGACATAATCAAAAGTGAAATAATTAAAGTGATTGAATTCAGGAAGTGAATAGTGATCTTTTAGTTATTCAAAAATGTCGAATCCTCATAATTTGATTCAACCACCGCGATTAAATCTCGATGGCCTTGCTGATGCTTTGCCCACTTTAGAACCACCGGTTAATGGCAATCATAATGAGTCTAATAATGCTCCGAACTACGAACTGCTCCAAACTATTTCTCGAGTAGTTGAGGAAACTCTCCGTACTCAAGGGAGACAAATGTTTAGTGCATTATTGAATCCCGCATCTGACATTGGAGATGAAGTAGACGTACCAGTTAATATCAGTAATAATGAGAATCTGTCCGAAATGGATAGAATTCCTGACGTCGTTAAGAGCTTGAGGACATTTTCTGGGGAACCAGGTGAATGCAGCTCATGGCGAAAGAGCGTTGATAGAATCCTTCATATTTATGACCATCTAAGAGGCACGCCGAAATATTACGGTATACTATCGGTTATAAGAAACAAAATTGTAGGTAACGCAGATATAGCATTAGAATCGTACAATACCCCTCTGAATTGGACTAAAATCTCCAAATGTTTAAATCTGCATTACGCGGATAAAAGAGATCTTGGTACCTTAGAGTACCAGATGACAACCTTAGTCCAAGGTGCGAATACCGTTTCCCAATTCTATCAAGAAGTGTATAATCACCTATCTCTTATACTTAACAAATTAGGGTCGATTGAAATGAGTCAGGACGCGATGAATATCATGACTCAATCGTACCGCGAAAAAGCACTTGATACGTTTATCAGAGGACTAAAAGGTGATTTGCCACGGTTGCTTAGCATTCGCGAACCGGCAGACCTACCGCAGGCCTTACATTTGTGTTTCAAACTTCAAAACATGGATTATCGTGCCCAATACACGAATAATTCCAGCACCAATCCACGGAAGGTTCTCCATAATACTCCACCTCTTGTTCCACCACGTAGAATGATGTCTATTCCTTCTAGACAGGCACCAATACCAGCCCCTAGGCGCGATTTTCATCCACAATTGGTCCATAATCCTCAAGTGCCACAGAGACCACGATTCTACTCACAAGGTTACCAACAACCCCAACATGAGGCTCCCCAAAATAAGTTACCTCCTCCTCGACCACCACGAGGACCAGTACCTATGGATGCTGACCAATCCATCAGGTCTCACGCCATAAATTATGCCAATAGACCCCAAAACCAACGTTGGCTACCAAAACGTCCCCAACAAGCCTCCCAGAGGCATCACCCTCCACCTAAGATACAAAGAACACAGAACCTGATGAAACCAATGATGTTACAGAGGAACAATACGAACAAGACATGAACCAAGAGGACCTTAATTATGACCAGACCCTAACTGACTATGTGGACACTAGTGACGAACCAAGGATCGATCAATCCGAACAGCTGGACGATATCTATTTTTTAGATTAACACGCTCTTCACTCCCATATTTCGAGCATGTAGTACGAAGTGGAGAGCGTCTCAGATTTCTTGTGGACACAGGGTCTAACAAAAATTATATACAGCCTAGACACATCCGAAACCATATACCAAACAACAGAGCTTTCTACGCTAACTCCGTAGGAGGTAGCATCGAAATTACGCATCATGCATTTGTAAACTTATTTGGCCCTGATGCAACGAAAATTCAATTTTTTATACTTCCAAGTTTGATTTCATTCGATGGTATAATTGTTAATGACACCCTTAAACAAATGAAAGCTATCATTCACATAGACGAAAACTATATGACACTTCACCCTAACTTACACATTCCTTTGAAACAGCATATCTCAGAGACTGTTAACAGCATTAACATCAGAACAACACATCTAAGCCAGGAGCAATCGAGTAGGTTAAAGTTAATCCTTAAGAATTGCTCGAAACTACTCACAGAACCCGACGAAAAGTTAACGTATACTAGCACAGTAAAGGGAGAGATACGTACGAAGACCGACGACCCTGTATACTCCAGGTCATATCCCTACCCAATGGCCTTGAAAGGAGAAGTTGAGAAAGAAGTAAACAAGCTTCTCAAAGATGGAATAATAAGACCCTCCAAATCCGCTTATAATTCACCAGTTTGGATCGTTCCTAAAAAGCAAAACGCCTCCGGTGAGAAAAAGTATCGAATGGTAATAGATTATCGCAAGCTCAACACGGTTACTATCCCAGAGAGATACCCCATTCCCGAAATAAGTGAAATTTTAGCGAATTTGGGCAAAAACAAATTTTTCTCTATAATCGACCTGAAGAGTGGATTCCACCAAATCCCACTCAAGGAGCGCGACATACCAAAAACGGCTTTTTCCATTAACAACGGTAAATTCGAGTTTACCCGTCTTCCGTTTGGGTTGAAGAATGCTCCGTCCATTTTTCAGAGAACCCTCGATGATATTCTCCGAGAGCACATAGAGGTGTGCTGTTACGTCTACATTGATGATATTATCATCTTTGGAAGAAACGAGGAAGAACACTTTAGTAATCTTGAAAAAGTGTTGAAAACCTTAGAAGCCTCCAACATGAAAATCCAGTCGGATAAATGCGAATTTATGAAAACGGACATAGAATTCTTAGGATTCGTAGTAAGTAAGGATGGTATCAAAACTAACCCTCAAAAGGTCCAGGCAATTGCGAATATGGCAGTACCTAAAACATTGAAAGATCTTCGATCATTTTTAGGAATGTCAGGATATTATCGACGTTTTATTCAGGATTATGCAAAAATTGCAAAACCCCTAACGTCTCTTTTAAGAGGGGTACGCGGACGAGTGTCCAAAAATCAATCCAAAAACAAAATCGTTCACGTCGACTCGAAAGCCTTAAATGCTTTTAATAATCTAAAAAATTGTCTTGTGTCTAAAGAAGTAGTACTGACTCATCCGAATTTTGAAAAGGAATTTCATTTAACAACAGACGCTTCTGACTACGCCATTGGTGCAGTACTCTCTCAGGATAAAAAACCCATCGTCTTCCTTTCCAGAACATTAACAAACACCGAAGAAAACTATGCTACCAATGAGAAAGAGATGCTTGCCATTATATGGGCACTGACCTCATTGCGAAGCTACCTTTATGGTTCTCGAAAGATTAAAATATACACTGACCATCAACCACTTACCTATGCTCTTAGCAATAAGAACACTAACAGTAAGATGAAAAGATGGAAAGCCATCCTAGAGGAATACAACTACGAGCTAGAGTACAAGCCGGGTAGAGCTAACGTTGTCGCAGACTCGCTTTCGCGGCCTCCTAAATCAACCCTAATCAATTCCCTTACCCCTACAGAACATAGTGATGAGAGCTCGTCACACAACCTCATCCCTACTGTCGAGTCACCCATTAATGCATTCAGGAATCAAATTATTTTAAAATTCGGCAATGAAGACAGCTACCAGCTACAAAACCCTTTTCCAAATTATTCGAGACACATATTTATCAAGGCGCAATATTCAAATAATGAATTAATAAGTATCTTCAAGCGTTACCTCAATCCTAACACCATAAATGGTCTTCTAACTGCCGAGAATATGGGCCGCATCCAAGAAATTTACCCTGAACACTTCAGTAGCTACCGAATACGCTATACGCAGAAATTTGTCGAGGACGTCTCTAACGAGGCCGAGCAAGAAGAGAGAATACTACAGGTACATAAACGAGCGCACCGCAATGCCGAGGAAAATCGGTTACAGCTATTAGAGCATTTCTATTTTCCGAGAATGTCGGCAAAAATAAAAAGCATAGTAAAACGATGTTGTACTTGCAAAGTAAATAAATACGACCGACACCCTAATAAACCCTTACTAAACGCTACTCCTATCCCCGCATACGCAGGTCATACAATTCATATCGATCTCTTTAGCACTGAGGGACATAGAGTTCTAACTGCCGTCGATAAATTTTCTAAATTTGCCCAGGCTAAAATAATTGCTTCAAAATCCATCGAGGATATTAAACAACCCCTTACAGACTTACTTTTCTTTTACTGTGTGCCAGAAATCGTTGTCATCGACAATGAAGGAGCGCTTAGGTCCGCCTCCATAACCTCCTTATTAGAAGATGACCTTAAAATCCGAATCTATAAGACTCCCCCTTATAAAAGTGAGATAAATGGCCAAGTTGAACGCTGGCACAGTACGCTTACTGAGATTATGCGATGCCTAAAGGAAGAAGGACCACCTAGATCCTTCGAAAATCTCTTGCAGCGTGCTGTTTACGAATACAACCTTACTATTCACTCCACTACGGGAAAAAAAACCAGTTGAGCTACATTTCGGCCGAACTCCAAGAATAGACCCAGACGAATTAGAACGAATTCGGCTATCAAATATTGAGAAATTAAGACAGAAACAACAGACGGACATAAAAAACCACAATAAGACGAGACAGCCCACTAAGCAATACGAAACTGGAGAAACTATCTACGTAAAACAAAACAAAAGAAAAGGATCAAAATTGACAGCACGATACAAACAAGAAATTGTTAAAGAAAACAATAATACAACCGTTTTAACTGAATCTGGAAAAATCATACATAAAAGCCACATACGTAACTAGTCTTCCCTTTTCAGGATCTTACCCTACTTGGTAAACGCCAAAATTGAGATTTTGGACTTCTCAAACTCCCAAATCGTCTTGTTTCACACAGGAAGAGCAAAAATACAAGACGGAAATTTTAAATTGATCCACACTATCAACATCGATCAATACGAGCGCTTCGTAACAGATATTGAACCTGTTCTTAATCTCCCAGAAGTCGGACACTATTCTTTCTCATCTCATTTATCTTACGAGCTCAAACAAATTCAGGAATTTATTCGAAATTTAAAACCACGAAAAATTAAAAGGTCACTTGATTTTATCGGCAGTACTTGAAAATGGATTGCAGGTAATCCAGATCACGAGGACTTTGTCACTATAAAAGCAAAAATTAACAATATGTTAGAAAATAATAATAGACAGGTTCTAATCAATCAAATGTACACTGAAAGAATCAATAATATTACACAAATTGCAAACGAAATTCAGAAATTATTTAAGGAAAGCAACAAAACAAATTATGATATGATATTAGACGTTAAATTCAGATTGTCAATAATTAAAGAAGAATTGAAAAATATAAACCTAGCAATTCATTGGGCAAAATTAGGTGTCGTTAACTCAATTATTTTATCAAAAATAGAAATGAAATTAGCTACTGACATTTTAGATAAAGAATTTGTACCGTACTCCACAATAGAAGAAGCTTTAGATTTCGCGGAAGTAAAAATAATAACAAATTTGTCATGTTTACTGTACATTATAAATATTCCTTTGACGACTAAGCCTATCTATGAAACATTATTAATTAAAGCTGTAAAGAAAAAACATATTATCAATTTCATCGAATTTAGTAAAATTTTGAAAAATGATGAACAAATATTTGGCGTAATTGAAAACTGTAAAAATGTAAATTCTTTAACCATTTGTAAATCGGATGAAATTTTGGATATCTCAAACACCTCTTGCATACCAAACCTGATGAAAAGCCTTACAGCCACATGCAAGACAACCAGCAATGCGCACATACCAACCATTGAAGAGATTGCATCCGGTACCATTTTGCTGAACCAATTTACTGGTACAATCGAAGCTGAGCAGATAGCCCATAAACTAAACGGTACCTATTTAGTTAAAATCCATAACACGAGCTTAACGGTAAATGGAAGGACCTTTGTCAATCGCGATATAACAACGATGAATGTGCTACCTGCCATATTACAACCATCTCCAGAAGTTAACACTTACCAGGAAGTACTCTCACTACAAATGATGAAAAATCTCCATATAAACAACACCAGCGAGATTCAACTTATGCGTACCGAAACTAGCATCCATCGAATAACAACATACTCAACACTTACCATAATTGGCGTTTTTATCGCTTTCATCATTTCCTTCCAGTTATGCTTAAAATTCAAAACTAAGAATATCGTTTCAGAAATAAAGGTTAAGCAATCGACGGAACTACCATCACCGGTTCCGACATCATCGTCGTCTTCGAAATCCGATCCAGAACCGCCAACATCAATTCCAACATCAGATCCACGATCAGCAACTACCAAGGTCAGGTTCAACGACATACGATTCTTTTAGCGATTGGGGACTATCGCATTTAAAGCCGGGCGAGTTAACCCGAACGGAAATGCTGCACGCGCAAACACACCTGTGTCAGCACCACATCCAAAAGCGACGTCTGCAACTATTGGGGTCATCGGTGCAATCGATGAAATCGCATGATTGCACATTAGGCAAAATCATATTAATTTCTTTTATATTTCAAAAAATTGTAGTTAGTTGTAATTAGAATGCCAAACAGGCATGAAGTAATAAATTGTTTTTTTTTAATATAACTACCCGATATTTTTATTAACTTGTATACCTGCCACTCACTTCTTTGAGGAGTATAGAGTTATATTTGTTTACTAATTATTACATCGTCCCCAATTTACCATTTCTGATGCAGGCAATGTGACAAACCCGAATCGTCGTGTTTCTCGATTGCGACAGCTTTCGCAAAAGTGCTTAAGTATATTTGCAGTATTTTTGGAGATTCGTGCGAAATTCGTCGAGATCACCTGTTGCTGTAACACTTGGCATGACTTCACGCTTCTATTCTGGGCGTCATTGGGGCTTCTTAATTCTTAAGGAGGCAGATGAGGTAGTAACTCTGTCTAGTATATCAGCCTAAAAGAGCCAGAAGGGAACCTCTAAGTGTTGGAATCGGCAGGTCGTGGATGCAGTAGGCAACTAGCTGGGGCCTTATATATCGTCTAACAGCATCCCGACACAAGGCTGTTAAAACCGTCGACGTGTTATATTATATGTCTATTGGGGTTCGTGTAGTTGAATTAACACACACCCTTGCCATGGTAGAAGCATACGGGACCGCGGTATACATATTGTTTCTTCGAAGACTTGTATAAGGTAGATCTTAAGGAATTTGGCAAGACTTTGATATTGCAACTGTGTAGTTTTAGTTTAATTTCCTGAGGAGAACTGCAGGTCCGAGCACTCAGGCATTTGTTATACCCATTGTACTGTCCTCGCAAATTGCCTATTCAATACGTCGTTCACAGACTTTAGCGAATCTGAGGACATTCTCCAAAGGCAGAGAGTGTGCAGATTCTTCATTGAAGCAAACCTTACCAAGGTGTCTTCGTCGGAAATATGAAGATTCCGGGTAGCTGGATATGAAGTGCAGGACCGTCTCTTCCTTCTCCTCACATTGGTTGCATATAGTCGAAACGACCACCCCAATCTTTTCCATTTGGTAGTTTAAGGAGCAATGACCCGTGAAAAGCCTCCCTAGAGTTTTCATTTCCCACTTCTTGAGAGGCAACAAAAATACCGCTCTAGCGGTCCCAGGTTTTTTCACGGGGATTCTCGCCTTCCGGTAAGAGTTCAAATTTCTCCCCCCGGCTGCGTGAATACTTGCAATTTCACCCTTCAAAATAGACTTGATCGTCGATGGCCGATACCAAAAGCTGGACCTGACCCCATCATTGTGGATTCAGACTGTTGGCGAGCCAGTCTGCTAGCCTTCTCATTACCAGCGATGCTTGAGTGCCCTGGCACCCACGTCAGGAATATGTCTTTCTGTGGGCCAAGTTTCAGCAGCACCTGATGACCCATTTTTGTCGCAGACATTCTTCTCCTGCCAATGAAATTATTTCTCCGACTCAAATATGGTCGTCATTTTTCCGAGGGGTCGGGCCTGTTCCATAATCGGCTTACCCGAGAACACCCCTAAGACCAATCCGTCTTCCGTGACTGACCTGACGGGGAAGTTTATAAATTCTGTAATCTGAAAAGACTCATAGCCATTTATCGACCATTCCTCTTTTTGATGACGACATCGTATGTCTTTTTGAGGACGAATTTGGAGACCATTTGATCGGCCGGCATCAGACCTACCGAATTTTTGTCCAGGAATTTCCGAATGGACGCATAGCAGAATGATTCGTCACTTTTCCACGCTCAATGATACCGGGTCTATATGAGTTGTTGGCTGCTTTCCGTTTCACTTTCACCTTCAGCTTTCAAATGAATAAGGGGCAGATTTAGTATAGCTTCGAGTGCCGCAGTCGGCGTAGTACTCATTGCTCCAGTAAACTTAGTCAACCGAGCCTCTGAATCTGGGTTAGTAGCTTCCTGCTCTTAGCAAAGCTCAATCTTGACCATCAGACGATGCATGAGTACACCAAAATGGGTTTTATTATGTATATGTATATACATCCAATGAACCTGCCTCGGTGAACATCCCCAGATTTTACTTATCGCAATCCTGCAGCACCAGAGCAATCTGCAGGATTTCTGATATTATTCCTGGATATGGTGCTTCCACTTTAGCTGGGAGTCGAAATATACTCCTAAATACTTGACTGTTTGTACCAGTTGGATTTCCGCCTCTGCAAAGGTAGGTGGTATATAGCTACTCCACTTGACGTTCTTCGTGAACATAACTAATCCAGTCTTTCTAGCGTCCATTGCGGAGGCACCAACTGTTAAATTCATGTACAGTTGCATTGAAGCGGTCACATATTGTTTGCGCAAACCTGCCGGTAATTATTATGGCTAGATCGTCTGCAAATGCTTGCGCAAAAACTTTTGTCCTGCAGAAGCCATTGACTCGTGGATTTGTCCTCCTGGCACCCTTATGAACCAATCTACTCGTAATTTCATTCCTTTTTCTAGAAAGGAAGTTTGACTGATTGGTCGGAAATTTTTGCATCTATGTAAGTGGGTTTCGATGGTTTTGGAATAAGTATCACCTTCATATCACTTAATTGGAGTATAAGCGTGTATTAGCCATGCGCATTATAGGCAACTATTCTCTCTTTTACTAGGGAAGGAATTATTCGATCCGGGTCCTCAGATTTGTATATGTGAAATGAGTTATATGCTTTTTGTGTCAAAGAGTTGAGATCATCCGAAAACTGCTACTGCTTGGATTTTAGCTTAGCCCCAGGTACCCCGGATGCTTCTTCGGGGTAAGGAGTGCTGACGGAGGAAGCTTGCTTCGGCTCGTCCGTTAAGGACTGGGTCCCACTTAAATTGGTTCCCACTTGAATAAGTGAAAAACCTGAATCCAGATTAAGGGTCTCCATCGATAAGCTCAGGGTTGCCCCTTCACTCGGGGTTGGATCGTCACGATCGAGAATTCATTTTGGTTTCTTAAATGTTTTGTACAGGGTGCGGCAGCATAACTTCACCTCATTTTCCTCAAAAAACCAGGGACCAATAATTCCAGGTGAGGAAATTGCACACCACACTGTGACTTTGGGTGAATGCAAAGGCTTTTGATGCAATTCTCGACGGTTGGTGTCAGCCCAGTAGCGCATGTTTTGTTTGTTAACCGACCCACACAAATGAAAATGGGCTTCATTGCTAAAAAAAAAACAATAGCACCCTCGGGAACGACATCAAGAAGAAGCTCACACACGTTCATCCGAGAATTGAAGTCACGTTCTGAAAGTTCCTGCACTATCGCCATCTTATAGGGATGAAAATGAAGATCATCACAAAGAATTCTTCTCACAGAACGATCGGATAGTCCAAGGACAGATGCGTGTTTGCGCGCAGAACGCCGTGGCGATCGCAACATTGACACTCTCACTGCTTCAATGTTCTCAGGTGATCTAACGGGTCGAGGAACTCCAGTTTTTCCTTTTGTCGCACTTGCAGTTTGTCTGAATGTAGTGACCCATCTAACAATTGATTTGCGGTCTGGGACGGGAGCGAACGGGGCTAAATTAAAGCGACTCCGAAATGTACGCTGTGTTGCAATAACCGAACATCCGCTTGAAAAGTAAACCTCAACGGCAATGGCGACGGAACCGTGTCGGGACAAAACTTTACAGTATCCCCTCTTGAACGAGACCACTAGCGCTCCGCTATGACAGCAACTAACTGAGTGGCGCGCATTTTAAAAAAGGAAGTTATGCTGCCGCACCCTGTAGATCGCCAGGACCCTGGACAAGGGCCGGAGCGTGCTAGTACAACGAACGTTTGCAAAAAAATCGACCAGCTCCTGGAGTTTTTCAAAAAACTAGACTTTCTGGAAGCTCTGGCAACGGCTACCCGAAAGGCAGCAACACGTCCCTTGATTACTTATGTCCCTGAGCTAGCTTCGTACTACGATACTGAAGTCGCGGTTCTGTCTGCATTCCGAAATCATCGCCTAACACCCCCAACCATAAAACTTCCGGCAGCCAATTCTTCGTCCATCCGTCTGGCTACAGTCTAGGACTTCGATGAGTGTATTCTTGACACATTCTTGAAATTCTTAAGTAAGATATTTGCAGGCGTTCAGACAAAAATTGGTGTTCGCCATTTCACATGGTCCTTAAGCTTGGAGATCTTGTAGCGATTACGACGTCTAAAAGTGCAGCTGATTCCAGATCGATATATTATTCCACTCATCCATTTTGCGCATTCCTTCGTAGACTGTCGCATTTTTTCGATCTTGGATCTAGTCAAGGCGTATCACCAAATCCCTGTAGCTCCCGAGGATATTCCGAAAACGGCAATATGTTCATCTTTTGGACTTTCAAAGAAACCTCCACTTTTGTTTCGTTTCTTTCCATGATATTCTAGGGGCGTCATCCTCTGAGTGCGAGCATTTAGGACAGTTTGAATTCGTTTTTTCAACATCTCCTTAAAGGCGGTTGGGTACTCAACCTTGAGAATTACAAATTCCTACTACCACAAGTGTGATTGTTCGGCCACCTAATTACCCCTGAAGTCAAAGTACAACCGATTTCGAGCTTCAGGCTTCCGAAAACAGTTAAGGCTCTGATAAGGTTCTACTTCCGTGTCATCCTCCTCCGGCCACATGAATCGGTCATTAATGCTAACCTGTCCGGGCTAAAGAGCAAGGGTGACGCCTGATTGGGTGACGCCAAGAAGCTGTCCAAGCGTTTGAAACCACCAAGCAACAGCTGATAGGCACTTTTGGCCTCAGATAGAGCCGTAGCTGCTGCGCTTCACCAAAAAGTGTACCAAATCTTGTAGCCGTTGAGCTCTTTTCCCAGCAGCTGAACACTGCGCAATGGAACTGTAGCCCCTACTACCGTAAATTATAAGCCGCGTATCTAGCAATACTTGAGGGAGTCTATTGAAGGCAGACCATTCACAAGGTTCACAAACCATAACCTACTGACATTTGCTTTGAAACAGAAGCCCGACAAAGCGTCTCCTCCACGATGTTGGGTTGCTTCTGGCGGTTACCATAAGGCGAGCTCTTTTGCCCTGGGAGCCGGTTTCTGAGAGACTTCTAACTGCAATGTTCCCGCCCAGGTTAAAGAGCATCATAATTGTACAGTGCTGTGCACCAACGCAGACTTCTGGTATATGTATAGTATGTTGTGGAAAGTCCTGGGGGGTTTAACGTGAGTACCTGCCGTGAAGGCTTAATCCCACGGTCCTCTTCGGACGCGGATTGATTTTGGGACTACAATCAGAGCCCCGCCAAGTATGTTGTGGAGAAGGATGCTCTCTACAAGCAATTACGCAGAGTTCAGGAGAGGTAACCTAAAGGTGACATTGTGATCGTGATGGGTGATCTACAGGCCATGGTAGGCTCTAACAACATCTTGTTCGCACTTGTAATGGGGAAACGGGATCTTGGCGAACGCAATGATAATGATCGGAAAATGTTCGTAAGAAGAGACGAGCTGACGTCGCCTTGAAAGATACCAATATCTGGTGGACGCTTACGTTCGATTTGGAGTTGCGTTCGCCACTTCTCCCAGAGCTGGTATCTTGTGACCGCTCACTTTCAATATCGACCGTCTGTAGGACCCAGCTGTCGCTTTACAGTGGAAGCGTTGTCTAGCTAATCAAACGACCGATACACTGAGTAACCCACCACAAAATATTGGCGTTTTTCTCGGGCATTAGGCAGGAGGCTGGCCTAAATCTTGAAGAGGCGTCATAGAATCTGGTTGACTGCGGAATTATGGAACCGGATCGTTGAATGGAAGGGGTTGAAGGCTATATTGGCTGCTGCGAGTGATGCCACGCGTGACGCGCTCGAACTCCAATGCCGAGCGAAATTCCGAGAAGTTCAGCGAATTAGCTATTGCATTGATCAGGAAAGCAGAAGATGCCGCAAAAGGCAATGATTTCAGAAGTGTATACCGCATCACTAAAGAGCTTGCTAGGCGCTTGCCATCCACGGTGACGGGCAGCTGAAGAAGTGAAAACATCCCTTCACCACGGTTCTTAATCGTATCACATCCGGTGAGGTTCCGCATATTTCGGCAAAAAAAGGTATTTCACAGAGTTCACGATTTAGCGCATCTGGGTATCCAGATAACGAATAGTCACAGGAAAATATTTCTGACCGCCCATGAACAGGGACGTTTATTCCTGGGCCAGACAGTGCATCCCATGTTAGAAGTGCAAAATTGCAAAGCATATGAGGAAAGAGATAGGCATGTTCCCCCGCGTTCCACTAAGCCTGTTCACATAATCCGTCTCGAAATAATCGACACTCTGCGAGACTTGCACGGTTTCCGAAAATACCCAACAATCATCGATAGATTCACGCAACCTCTTAAACACATTTTTGCCCAATCTTGGCGCCCTATGTCGAGACGGAGTTCCATACTTCAGTGTGCGAGCAATTATTATCACTGACCATGGAATGTAATTCGGATCCTCCATTTTCTAGAAGTTAGGCAAACTCGGCTACGAACGTCCAATGGGAATGGGATACTCCCTTTCTAGGTAGCAAATCCTACTACTCGTCCAACTTGGTCTCTAGACAACCAACCGCGAAGAATTTGTGGCAAATCTCGCGGAGCTGGCATGCCGGGTGAACTAGGGATTCCCTAACGACCCTGCACTTGACAGTAAGTCAAATTTTAACATTGCCAAATTGTTGACTCTACTTAAGAACACAATGTGACAGTCCCCACAAGGAAAGCATGATCGACGTGCCCGGAGATTTCAACTCCTGCTGGAATGTTTAAGACGGACGCCTGCCAGAGGCCGCTAGCCACCTTGCTAGGGCATCTTCAAGGTTCTCTAATAAGGCGCACCCGAGTTCAGCCGTGACGTCTGAGGGGATACTCGAGAAGTCTCCCTGGCTCAACTAAGGCCTTTCTTCCCGGAAGAAATTGTACGAACGAAGGGACGTGCGTTACCATTTTGACTTATGGTAGCCGAGCTGAGGAAGCCATACGTTTGGCTACTCCTGAAATTTAATTAGCTTCAGCTGGGGGTTAAGATCTGATCGGATTTATTTGTGATTTATTTGTGAACACTCTAGTAACAGTCGGCCACGAATTTGAAAAAGAATTTTTTAGCAGAGTCAAGGAACGGATTTCGATGAGAAAAGTCCTGCCGTGCTTCGCGTAATCCTCTAATATTTTAAATAGTGATTGGCTTGAATTAAAAATAAAATACTAAAGAAGCGTCCTACTTTTTGATAGCCTAGATTGACGTGGATTTCACCTTCCCTGGGACATGCTGAAGAAAAATCTGTGAAGCAAAGCTTAGTTTAGCATCCCTTTTGGGTCCTGTTACGATCCCTGTGAAGTACAGAACTCCAGACATTCTTTTTAATAAGTCAGCTCTAGATGCATGAATAATAGATTTGCGTCCGTTTGCCTGTTTGTCTACCACACTTTATATATCAGAAGCGGTTACTCCTGTCGGTACGAAATTCGGTAGAAAGGTGGGACCTGGGAATCCTATTGTATGCACTGAGTGAGGGGGAGAAGGGGCCCACTGTATGTAAGGGGGAGGGGGGATAATTTTTTTTTCATCGAGTATAATCGTGTGGAATATCAAATGAAAGGTCCCATTTAGTACTTTCCGAAACCGATATTAGTTTTGAGATTGGTTGCAAAGGGGGGGGAGTACCCATCCTCAGAAACTACCCAATATCTAGGCCTCAAAATACTCTCCATATCGATACCTGTTATTACCATATATGATAGAAATGGACTGGAAACCCCCTTAAGTTAATCCTAGAATCATTAACAATAATACGGACTATACTATAGTGCATAACAGTATCCAGACGCGGTCAACATGATTCGCATCCTACAAATCAATATACACTGGGGAATGCAACCGCTCACGAGTTGCTAGCGTAGTTCGAGGCCAAAGCTGATGTGGTAGTCATCAGTGAGCAGTACTAAAACAAGGACCCAGATTCATGGCACCCTGACATGTCAGGCACCGCTGCCATCTGGGTTCGGGACAGCACCCTTCTTTGGGCTCTTACCGAAGGCCGATGGGACGGCTTTGTCTGGTATTCGGTGTTCAGGAACCGGCGGAGGCTTGATGCTTTGGAGGACGCTATCTTAAGCACGGATGGACGGATCCTGGTCGGGGGTAACTTCAATGCTAGGCCTCACACAGACTCCAGAGGGAAACGAATTCTGGAAATGGCGGCGAAAACAGGACTAGTAGTTCGAAACACCGTATCCACTCCAACGTTTCGGCGCCCGAGCTGCAAGAGAAGCATTCCAGATGTAACCTTCGCATCGGAATCACTCGTGTCGCTAGTGGACGGGTGACGAGTTCTGGAGGACTTCTCGGCAAGCGACCATCAATACATTCCCTTCGAAATGGCGATCTCTCTGTGCATGGAACGTCGTGCAAGTAAACGCCGGTTTGTCAAAACTCTTGGAACAGGTGGGGCCGCGCTGGAAGGTACTCTAGGGGGGCGATGGCGCTGCAGCCGACACTATCGCAAATTCAATTATGAACCTGATAAGGATGGACTGCGGAGCCTCTAAGCAACGTCTAAGCGACCAGAGGGAGGCATGTACCATAATGACGGAGTACAAATCAGCTAAAAGGAGACTCCGCAGCACAATAAACAAGAGCAAAGCTTAGCGCTGGATCTGGTCGACGAGCTGAATGGAGACCCGTGGGGACTCGATTACAAACTAGTAACGCGAAAAATCGAAGCTCTGCGGAAACCCTGTTCACTTAAGAGCGAGCAGATGGAGCGCATTGTAAGGGCACTATTTGCCTCGTATGGGATGATGACGTCGGCATGGAGAGTACAGAGGAATGTCCACTTTTCTCTATGAAAAGCAAGAAGGCGCCAGGACCCGATGGTATTCCAGCAGAAGTATGCAAACTGGTATTCCAACACGGGCCAGACCTAGTGCTCGGCGCATTCAACGCTTGCCTAAAAGAGGGCACTTTCTCTGCTCATTGGAAGACTGCGAGTCTTACGCTGATCCACAAAGGGAGATTTATCTCCCCGCCAGTTTGGTTTTAGAGCCGGGAGATCCACAGTTGATGCTGTCATGCAAATCGTGAATGCCGTTCGACGAGCGGAGGCACATTGTCGCCGAACTCAACGGGTGGTGTTTCCTCGTAACGCTTGATGTCAGAAACGCCTTTAATTCCGTAAGATGGAAAGACATTCTAGGCACACTAGACAATACTTTCCACCGAGCTATCTGTTATGGATATTGAGGTTTCAACCTTGCACTGGAAAAAAATGAAGTAGTCATCCTGACTGAAAAGACAATTCCGACCCTGCATCCCATATCGTTCGGCGAGTCGATAATCGAGTCAAAACTAGCGCTGAAGTACCTCGGGTTGACTCTTGACACAAAGATGATCTTTTTTGAGCAAATTGAAGCAGCAGCGAACAGGGCTGCAGCTGTAGTATCTGCATTAATTAGGCTAATGGCAAACATTCAGAGCTGAGTTGAACGCAGTCTGTCCCGCTCTACGGCCCAGAGGTATGGGCTGATGTTCTTGGCAAGGAGGTGTATCGTAAACGTCTCGCGCAAGTACAGAGACGGGGAGCTTTGTGGGTGCGGGATTATGTACCGCACTGTCTCTGAACCGGCTGTGATGGAAATCGCGGGAGTGATCCCCGTTGCCCTTCTGGCTAAGGAGCGTCAAGCCATATACAAGCGCAAGGAAGATGAGCTAAGGGCGGTGGTTGCTCGTGAAGAACGGCAACGCACTCTAGACGAGTGCCAGCTCTCTTGGCAAAATGAAACTAGAGGCAGATGGCCTGCGCGGCTCATCGGCAACTTAGGTGTGTGGCTGAATCGGAAGCGTGGTTAGACTGACTATTTCCTTACCCAATTGTTAAGTGGGCATGGAGGTTTTCAGTCTTACCTGCACAAGATTGGAAAGGCGCGATCTCCGGATTGTGTGTTTTGCACTGGGGTTGTAGACGACGCCCATCACACTTTTTTTTCTTGTGGAAGGTGGGATGGGATTCGTCAGCAGCTTTATTTAAACACAGGGGATCTCCCTTAGGAATGCTGACAGGTGGAGCCGTGTTGCCCATTGCGGTCGAGTCCTTCTCGTTGCTAAGAAGATAGAGCCCGACCGGAGGAGGAGGGTTTGGGGACTAGCCCGAAGTAATGTGACAAACGGTTCCAAAAAAAAGAGTACCATGTTTGGTGGAAATCGCACTATGCTGTGTCACCTGTCCTGCCAGTTTTATATCTGAATCTCGAATCTCGATCTGAATTATGGAATGTGTTAAAAAAATTACCATTCTTTGAACCTAGTCCCTATTGTTTCTTGCAAATCATTTTGGAGCCAAGCAAACACTTTGTTATGTGAATACTAAAAAGGACATAGATATTGGAGCCAGTCTATGGATAAACTTGATATGAATGCAGCAACCTAAAGAGCCCCAACCGAAAAAGGAGGAATTGCCCCAAAATGATCAGTTCTAAGTCATAATTGCAAGAACAAATTTAGGCAATTATACACTGCAGGAACATTTCTCACTTCTGCTCCTGCTTCCTGAAAACTTTCAAGTGATCCCGCTCAACAGCTTTGCGTACAAGTACACTGAGTAACACCCCATCTTATAATTGCCGTCCCAGCAAGTACCCTAATTACAATACAAATCCCGAGATGTCCGATTGTTACTGCGTTCCCCAGAAACCTGGAAAGGAGTGCGCCAGGGAGGGAGGGGTTGCGAATATAGCACACTCCTGCCTGCCATTTAGAACGCATTAAGTGCTTGGTCGGCTAAAAATCGGAAATGAGTTGCCATAGGCTACAATTGTTGATTGCACTCGCTCTTTGTATTTCCGCTGGAGGATAATGGTCCTGTCAATGGGAAGGACAATGCTAATGGCTAATCAGCCTTAGAGGGTTAAAAGTGGACGAGGACGAGGACAATAAGACTGGGACCGGAGCTATAACAACAGGGACCGGCTACCGATGCTGTTGTGGTCGCTCGGGACGAGAAAATCTTGTGACGCTTTTGTGATTCGAGTGCATTTCAAGAGCCTGGTGATGGCTGCTTTCCATTTTTCCCGTAGAATGGAACGGTTACAATTGAGACAAGGACACATTTTCTTCCTTGATTTTTTCCTTCGCTCCATTCTCACTGTTTTCACATTACAGTATGAACTTTATCACTTCAGTGGTATTTCAGTTCGGTGGCGTGTTTTTCTGCTCGCTTCCTTGAGAAATGCAGACTAGCTGCAGTCTAGGACATAATTATCTCACTTGAGAAAGCGGAATGACGGTAAATGCATAAATTTTCTGTATTAACGAGGCATAAATGTAATTTCGCCCGCTCTCCTGCTCAACTAGTTGAAGTGAAACATTCTGCATGCAAGCATATTGTTCAAGTGGGAAATTCTGCAAGAAGTAAATAGTCTAACGCGTGCATGGTGGCACGAGGTGAAACTCAATAGCTTTCTCTCGTTGCACCTGTAATTTGCCTTACTCGTGGAAAATTGCAAGCGAGTGAAGTGTGCATGCATTTGTTGAGCTAAAAGTGTTGCAGAATGGAAAATCGAGAGGCTATTGTTCCATCGGCGGCTTGAAGTGGTGATTTTTGCCTCATGTGATTAGTAGGTTCCATTTGTCAGGATTCACTACTGCAACTGGCGCAAACCGAGGAGTCTGGCCAGTAGGCACTACTCAGCTCTCTCAAATATCAAATCGAATTTTCGGCCCCCGAAATCCTCTGAAGCACGAGATAATCCTAATTATGAAAGCTATTCAAATCGACCGCTAATTCGATGCTCATTTTCACACATCAAAGCAAAGCGGAGCGGAGGACCAACACAAAGCGGCATAGACAGGATGCCGTTTCAAATCTTCCGACTAATTGTCTTGAGGCGCATACACAATATACCCCAAAGAAACCGAAGAAATCACTCCCAAGCAAAAAATTGGCGACGACTATACACTTAATGTCCCGTGACAGACATTATGGAGTTCGTCCCTGAGTTCCTTTTTTGGGGCCTCCTTTGCTTCTCTTCTCCAGAGCCAAGCTGCACATGCAGGAACACATAGCGTCTATGAACAGAGCCCTGAAATCCATGTCATCCTAAATAGACATATCATTTGAATATTCGTCTGGTGCTAATATACATCATAGGAGCGAATCTGTCAGGGAAAGGAAGCGACTGCCATTCGCTCCTTTTTGGCTCTTTCCGCGACTCCTCTTTCAGGAGAACCAGCCAATTCGTCTTTTTGCAAAGTGTCTGGAACACAAGGCGAATGTATGAAGAGCTTTTGTTCGATTGTCTGTTAACCGCCCGGGAAAAAGTGCTTGCTCTTCCGTCAGGATCATCGGTGTCTATGGAATTATCATTGTCAGTTTTTTGGTTAGTGACGAGGAACGAAGAGCAGAAGGCTTGATGGATTGTAATATGATATCCTTGTTGTCTGTGAAAGAAACCGTTTCCGACACTGGCAGTGAATAGTGATGCACAAAGAAGTGGCTCGAAATTAGGTGAATAGGATTTAATTTTGCTTTGGCTTTTCTTTGTTTTCCTTGCGAATAATTAGGGCGTGTGATTTGAGTAAGAAATTTGTTGAACATCATAATTCTGCAAAAGGGTCCAAGTGAAGAAGGGACAGTGGAGGAGCACTATAAGCTGAATAACTACAAAAAACACCCTCCAGGGACAAGATGAGAAGAGAACCTAACTTCCCCGTATCAAGCACCCCAACATATATGTAATAGCAGGAGAGTTTTCCCGCCATCCTTCTAGAAAAATTCCCCAAAATGGACTGGAAAACTGGGTCTATTGCTGATCAAGTGATTTGACCTTCTTTAGTAACTCTTCCTGTCCCTTCTCGAATAAGTGCACAGATTAGTTCTCGGAATACCGACCCATAACCCTCGAAGAATATGTTGCACCATATTCAAATAAACTTTTCGAAAGTAAGGGCGAGTCTAGGGTTGGGTCTTCAGTGAACCAATTCCATCCCAGGCGAGCTGTTTCAGCTATGTAACCTGCTGATGAACCTCCGCTGCAAACGCGAGTTCAGGGGATGGTAACCCATGAAGTTGGAAAACTGGGAGAGGAGAAGAGTTTTTGATCATTATTTTAGCGGAGAAAACGAGCTACATAATGGCATTTAAAGTGTAAGGGGGGAGAGGAAGCCCACGGGGTCATATATCTCTTGTCAGGGCCTAAAAGGTCTTGAAAAAGAAAAAGGTTTGGAGTAATACATTTTTCTAAGAAGAAGAACTGTAGAATGGCACCGAAGTTGTGGGGTCAAAAATTACAGCCAGGAACGCAAAGATAAATATTCATAATTGAAGAGAAATGAGCGAAATCGATGATCACTAACTTCGGTCAGAGGAAGAGTGCTGACATCTCCGGTAATATGCATAATTCCAGTAGAGGAGAGAAGCCCTTGATCACCAGTTTAGAGAGTTGATGCATGCAGCGCCTATTTGCAGTTGTCAGATCTCTCACCAGGAACGTAGATTTTTGTAGATAAGATGAAGTGGGGCCGATGCGTTTTGGCATGCCCGTGTACTCAGTTGAAAGTGTGCGCAAATTTTCCACATCTCTCCCGGCTTATACTCACGCCAGGTATACTTTTTTTCGAGGTGGAAAATCTTATAAGGCACGTCCACCTCAGCTCCGCTGGAGCTACAACAGGTGCATGTGAGATTCGCACCCACTAAAAACTACCCACGTTCTTTCCAGTCCCAGCTCCGCAGAATCACCTTTTTTTAAGGGTGGAGGTGGAAATCTTAAAAAGGCGCTGCTGCGCCAGATTGCAATGTGTGAGATTCTCACTCATTAAAACCATCCCCACTTCTTCGCCCATATGCTCGCGAGACCACCGTGAAGTATTACTTCGCGAGGAGGGCTCTGGTTTACACCATCACAACTAAGCCACGGATTTCACGCGCTTCCCGCTCCTTCCAGTTCCTTCAGTTTCTTACTGTTCCGCTTATCGCACTCCAGTTTGCTGCGGAGCTTAGCATCTCCTCCACGAATTTTTGGGGTCCGATAACTACATTGAGGGCATCGTTTAACCTCCTTTTTTCATTCGCGAATCTCGGACAGTGGAACATAACATGCTTCGGATCCTCGGGTGTAGCGGCGCATTTGGGACAATCTGGAGACACATCCAATCCGAAGCGATGCAAGTACTTTCTGTATTGACCGTGTCCCTTAAGGAACTACGTTAGGTGGTAATTTAATTTTTCGTGCTTGCGCTCATGCGACTCATCTCTCACTACATGGGATCAGTGTATGGGTCCAGCGGCCCTTTTCGGAATTCTCCCACCGTTGCTGCCATCTCCTGTACAGCTCCTTTCTAGTGGGTTTTAGGAAGCCCGCAGTCACTTCGGCCGGATTCACCCTCCTTCTTCGGCAGAGTCAGTGTGCCCCCCTCGCCAGAAGGTACAAGGGAGTCATTCCCGCGCTTCACCTGATACCATTCTATATGCACTACACAACCTCAGCACGATTGGCCGGTATGCAGGACTTACCCTTCTCTGGTTTGCTGTGTTATCCAGTGTACACGCCCAAACAGGAGCCGCATATAGCAGAATGGATTTTACCACCCCTGCGATAAGCAACCGGCGGTCCTTCATCATCATCATCAACGGCGCAACAAACGGTATCCGGTATAGGCCTGCCTTAATAAGGAACTCCAGACATCCCGGTTTGACGTCCTGACCTACACTGCGGCGATCCTTCCTAGAGATGAACTAGCCGTTGCTACCTTTTCGCGAGCATAGTCCAGGTGGCCCTTGAAGCTTAACTTGGTATCAATCATTACTCCCAGGTATCTAATGATCTCTTTTGAAACGACCTCGTGATTACCAACGCGTATTTTGACAGTGTTGTTTTTCCTGCAATTGGTAATAAGCACCGCCTCCGTCTTATCTTCCGCCTGGTCCAATTTGACCATTTGGAAACATGCTTTGATAGTATGAATGGTTTCACTTGCATATAGTTCCACTTCCAGGTGGTCTTTCGCAACTACTACCACTGCTAGGTCGTTTACAAAACTAATTATTGTAGCCTCCCTTGGTTCCACAACAGGGGCCTTGGGGAACACCGTATTCTTTTAGTCCGTCGTCCGTTTCGTACCAAAGAAGTCTCTCCGAGTCTCTATCTCCATTATCCGAGCTAAGTAACCAGGGACATCCAGTTTAGCCAGGGTGCCCTCAATCCAACCCTAGTTGGCTGAATTAAAGGCATTCCTGACATCCAGCGTTATCACCGCGCAGCCAGGTCCATGACCGTTGCAATGGCACCAGCCGTGGACCGCGCTCTACAAAACTCATACTGCCGCTCCGATAGACCACCCCCTAGCTCGACAAACGGAAGCAGCCTGTTGCATACCACCCTCTCCAACATCTTTCCAAAAGTGTCTAAAAGACAGATAGGGCAATATGAAGGCGGTGCGCCAGGTTATTTTTGGGGCTTCGGTAGTAAAACCGACCTCTGCCTCTTCTACTGAGCGCGAAATTCAAATGTACTTATGACCTATGCGGAAATGATTTTAGCGATCAACTTCGCGGCTTTGTTCAGAATCCCGTCCAATCCCAGAGCCTTATTGTCTCCAATTCGTCCACAGATCTCCCGCGGTTCCTCTTCGGTCACCCTGGGGATTGTGAAGACGTTCTGTTGAACCATTGGGGTCTGCTTTCTTCTTATTATAAGAAGAGAATTGCGATTATTTTGAACAAAAGCCACTCCGCATGTGCATGCCCATATCGCAACTACCGACCGTTCCGTTATCTACACGATGATGGGAGATTTGGCAATGCACACAGGGGAGGACCACCATTTAGGTGTTACTTCGCAGGGTAGGTTTGTCCTTAGGTACTCGCCCTACTCCTCTTTTCGGCTTTCCTCCTTCCTTGCTCCTTCAGCAACTCGTCCTATGTTTGCATGATTGCGGAGCAAACCATATACCAGTTCTCCTTGGATCTTAGCATCTCTACAACTAAGTTCTCCGGACTCACGCTCCTGCCCATCACTTGGTTTAGGCTCATCCTCTCCATTGCGAATCTTGGGTAGTGAAATATCATATGCTCTGAAACCTCCGAAATGCCACCGCATCTAGGACAATTCGGAGAATCATCCAACTCAAAGAGGTGCAGATACTGTCTGTAGCAATCATCGTCTCCCATAAGGAACTGGGTAATATGGTGATTGGTATCCCCATGTCTAGCCAGACCCTAATGTTGAGAATCAGCCTGTGCGTCCACGTAGATTCGTCCCATCTGCGTTGCCACAGATCATGCGACTCTGGCCTTGCCGCATTTTTACGCTCTCATTTCTTTCGCCAGAATATCGACAGGAATCATACCTGCCACTACAAATAATGCCCCATCTAATGTGATTCTAAAAACACTGCAAACCCTCAAAACCATCAGCCGGTAAACCGAGTTCACCTGCTTCCGTCTCTGAGAGTTTGCAAGCGCCTCTCCCCACACAGGTGACGAGTAATGCAGGATGGAATACACCACCAGTGTACAGTGTTTCGACCCACCAATATTCGGTAAGGTTTTTGCAAGTGCCACGGTGGCACTGGCTGCCTTTTGGTATGCATATTCTAAGTGTCCCCTAGAGCTCAATTTGGTGTCAATTGTCACCCCCAAGTATTTGATAGCCAGCTTTGATATGACCGTATATCCACACGCCTTCCGCTTTCACAATGTTGATTTTCCTGCGGTTTGTTATTAAGACCTCTTCCGTTTTCGCGTCCGTCAAGGTCAGACCGGCCCTTTTTAGCCAAGACTATACCGCTCTTATTGTTTCTGTGGTGTAGACCTCCACCTCGTCGGAGTGTTTTGTTGTAACAACCACAGTTAGATCATCAGCAAAGCCAACAATCGTAGTCCCCTCTGGGACGGGAAGAACAAGCACCCCACTATACATGATAGTCCACAACAGGGAACTAAGTACCGATCCCTGTGGTACCCCGGCTGGTACAATTTATCATGTGGATCTCTCATCCGTCCCGTACTTGAGAGTACTCTGAGAGGAAGTTTTCCACCAAATTCGCTAAATACTCGGGGACAGGAATGTTAGCCAAAGCCCCTTTAATTCCAGTTGGCCGAGTTGAATGCGTTTTTGACATTCAGCGCCAACACAGCACAGCAGCCTCCAGAAATCAGTGCGTCCTTTGCCAGATTTACTACCATGCTAATTGCGTCCACCATAGAGTGGGTTTGTCGTAAACCAAACTGGCGTTCCAACAAACCATTGTTAGCTTCGACAATGAGTATGAGTCCTTTGTAGATGACTCTCTCCATCGTCTTCCCCATTGTATCCAGCAGGGAGACGATACGTTACGATAAAGGGTTCCAGGTAGCTTGCCAGGTTTCGGAAGCAACACCCACTTTTACTTTTTCCACCCTACAGGGAATATTCCTTCTTTTAATTATGCCTCGAAGGTGTTGACACGCCATGTATCTGGTTGTCTTTATGTGGTTCATAGCCTGTCAACCACATGGAAGCAGAAGGCAAACGGCCACGCTGTCGGTTCTTGACACTATGGAAGTGGGGGAAAAACTTTGGCTTTAAAATTATATCCTGAAAGGGAAGTAAAGAGAAAAACGTGTTCGGTGCTGGGGTTTTATATATCTAATGTTACAAGCTTGCAACATACAATAAGTCTAGATTTAGCGGTAAGCCCATTCATGAAGGTGGGCAGAAATCAGTTACCGCTCCGAAGAGCCCAATTAGCGCTGTGGTGCGCTCCTTTGGTGCCACAAACTCTTCAAGACCATGAATAATCTGGCGGTAGCATGGAGAACAGACTACAGCCGGACTAGTCTCCGTACAATATCTCTAGCTAGAGTGGGCAAATGCAGAGGAAGTGTCTGAGGGCTTCTCTCTCTCCGGTAATTTTGTATGCCTTTGCACGAGTCTGGCACAAGAGCTCTTGCGACCGGATCTTGCTAAAATTGAGCCAAATCCTCCTTGACTTGGCGCAGGTGGTGAGGTTTCGCTATATGAGGTGAATGACTGGTAGATATTCCGAATTGATTCCGCTCTTGATAGTCGATAGCGAGACGAAGACTCCTCCGACCGAAGCATTGTCAATAGTAGGGTTCTACCTGGTCAGTCTATCAGTCCGTCCATTCCCGTCTGTGTACCTAAGACCGAGAACCCAGAGAAGGGTGACTTTGAGCGTGCCACCGAAGCTGTTCAGCACATCCATGCAATGCCCCACCAGGCGGTCAGAATGAGTATTTTACGCTTGGGGCTCAGATCATGCCCTCGACATCGACATGCTTCTAGTATTCCCAGTATTTCCGCTTGCAATATACTGGCGAATCCTGGAAGACCGTACAACTCGGCTATGCTATATGTATGCGCAAAAAAAAACCCTCGCCGACTTTACAGACCATCTTCCATCCTTGGGTGAGGAATACTATTTCATAACATTGCAACATGCTGCAGGTCCTCCACTCTAAACTCATTGGAAAGACTAAGCAAAGTTCATCGTGAAGCTCGAATTCCGTGTGGAGTAGTCCGTTGGGGACACCCAGAGCTACATCGTCTAGGATGTTACTATGGCGTAGGACGTTGTATCCAACATCTGGACTGATTACATGAGTCCAGATGTTAGATGCAACGTCCACCGCACGCTTCAGTGTCTTTGATACCGAGGTTTAGATGGAGGAGATTTGTAAACCAGGCAGGGATGCAGACTCGGTGGCACCTGCACACGCGATTCTCTCTATCCTATTAAGCTACCACACAAAAGAACCATACGTTGGGAGGACTAATTTTTTTTACTTGAGCCGCAGGAGGTAGAGCTCGGCTTTTCTCAACGCATTCATGAAGAGCTCGGTAATTTATAAATCTTTGGAGGGACATTATCCTGGCCTCTAGGCTCCCGGACTATATAAGGCAAAATCATAAGAAAATGGAGTTATCCCAATTCATTACGGACCATGATAGAAAGCATAAAATGGGAAGGCTCAGGACGAAAATATCGTAAAAGAAGACGCAGGAAGCAGTCTCCTTTGCGATTTGCGACTACATGCAAGTTCTTTTGTGGTGCTTCGCTCACCATCGCAGCGGTCAGTAAAGCCTTCGATCGTTTCCGTTAATCGTTTATGGATCCGTTTCTATAATTTCACAGTCAGCTAGATCTTGTGGTCGACGACATGCGTAGCACCCAAGAAAGAAGCATGTTTGATGACAGCCCAATGCTCATCGATATTCTTGGGCAGGTTACTCAATGCTTCTGTCATCCGATCAGCAAACGAGTGGATCATACGAGCGGTCGATGTTGAACTTGAAGGGTCGCATCTCTCCAATCCTGCCAGAAGTGGCGAACGCAACACACATGCGAAGGTAAGCGAATATCAGATGGTCAATCCTTATTTGGAGGACGATATCAATGCTTCTTTTTTACGCAAAATACAACTCCTGAATGTACTGCTGATCGCGAAGTAGTCAATCTTATTGTTCGTGCGGTGAAGATCAGTGGAAACCCAACACCGCCACCAATGACGAGGCGGTGGAAGCTGCAAAAGCGATGCTAATTTTCCGTCGGAGATTTGAAAAAGAAGGCATAAGAGAAACCGCACCTATTAAGGACACTGACTATTAAAAGGACACTCACCACAGACAACCGAGAAGTTTTTACATGAGACCAGTTGGCAATGGCTGGCTTGGGGGTCGAACTCGCTATTCTATTGTAACGCCGATGGAGCACGGTTGGGCGCAGGTAGTGCACTGTACAATACTAAGGCAAACCGCTGAGTTGGTAGATGAACAGTACAAAGATAACAGAGGAATAAAACTCCCTATGGAGTACAGTGCTAGTGGGATATGAAAAGCTGGCAGTTGTCATAAGAGCGCTCATGTACGCGAATCTAGCCTTGAATTTAAGGCAAATACCCAGACCAAAATAGGAATGGAAAACACTAACTCCCATTGGAGAACCAGATGCATTGATGATCGCAAAAGATTCACAACTCCTTTCATCCGAAATGCTTAAGTGAAGTGTCCTCCGTCTATCCCTTCGGAAATGGCCCAAAGTGTTGTTGTATCACTGAGCACATCAGGGATAAACTAATGCAAATAAACTGGAAGAATACTCAGTGTGTAAAACTGCCTAAATATGATCAATAATAACCTGAATACCCCTTGTGACTTCGTCGTGCCAAAATAAGGCGTACATCGCCACATTAAAGTAGTGGTTTGAAACCTTAAGGACTTCTACAAGAATATCATGTCGGAATTGAGTTCTACATCGAAAGTATGGCGAATGAAGGGCTGTTGCCTACTCCCAAAGCGAACTAGTTAGAGAAGCCAAAAACGGAAGGCCTTGCAGTGCTGAAAAGGGAGCGGAGACTTGATGGAGGATATTGAGGTGAAACATCTGATACCAAAAAAGTCCAGAAACTCTAAAGAGATAGCATTTGGGCGGGCACCATGTCTGAACCTAATTTGGCTTCACACAGGATAATTGTAGCAGAAAGTCCAGAAAATCGTATCAAATGAAGAAAGTCCTTTAGCATCGCGATTATTATCGAGAGGTAATCTCGCTTATGTATTGCCAAAAGTCCAAGTAGAATCAAGGGAACTCTGAGAAGAGAATTTATCCTGGAACTCTGGAGTAAGAAGCAAGTGCGAGATCGTATACAATCTTGTGGGGCCAGTCAAACTAAGGGCTTGATGTGGACTTGGCCAGCTGTACAGACGACACAATATTGGCTTCCAACAAAAGTGGAAGGCATACAATTTGAACGAATAGAAGATAGGCACTCATTCGAGGAAATAACCGCCCCACCATGTAATGGATTTGGATGGAGTAATAATGGATGCGAACGTCCACCTACCCAATGTCATAGTAGAGGACTTCAAAGCAGAGTTTATCTAGTGAGGAAGCAAAGTTTCAAAAATATAAGGGACCAATATTCTTGGAAGTCGTTTCGTTGTTGAACATTGTCTTACTCATATACCTTCGACAAAGGGGGATAGGCCAACTGGTAGATATTATTTGCATAAACAATGCGTTAACGAAAAAAGCGACTTAACGAGTCAGTGAATCCGTCGTAAATAAGGTCCATCAAGTTGTACCGTCCAGTCAGGTAGAGAGTGAGAGAATGATCTACCTGAGAGGAGCAAGTTAATGCTGGATGTCGGACATAGCATTTTAAGGTGGTTGGCGTGGAAAGGTTCCGCTAAATATATGAGCCTATTGTCAATGATGTGGTCCCAATATCTGACGCCCCTATATCATGCCTGGCGGAATGAGAGGTTTCGATAAGTGCAGGCTGAATGACTACAAGTAGGAATAAATTACCAACGCTAGAGATGAGCAGGATAAGGCGGAAAGTAAGGACGATGTTGGAGGCAGCACTTCAAGAATTGAAAGCCAGTTCGAACGAGGCTGGCTGCCTTTTCCCTGCCTCCTAATGCCTCACACCTCTTAAAATCTGGCTGCATCACCTCGGGGGAACTACAAATTATAGACATGACGATAACTTTTATGGAGTTGATGACAAATCAGATTGATTATGTCTAAATTCGAAAACTTTTACGGATAAGACGATCACTTAATTCTATCTCAGGGAATTGTGCCAACAATATTACGATATTGGCTCTGAGTTTTGATAGCACCCCAACATCTCTACCAATTAAGTAGAGCCTTCTCTGCGGAAGATGTAGCCAACCCAACCATAGAGGGGGTTGTAGATTTCAAGCTGCTGTGCTGTGCTCATGTGAAAACTTTCCAGAGGTGGAATTACCACCAGTCTTTCCGAGGAATCGAGTGGATGTCTTTTCGTGAGGCCCTTCATCAGAAGTTTAAGGACTGGAACCAACCATTTAGAGAATTCGAGTCGTTATTTTTTTTGCATGAGATTTAGAATTCATTTAGGTAAATAACGACTCGCGGATTTCCTCGTCCATTGACGAAGTTTCCTTTGTGGGGCAAATCTCTGCTGTACCTACCTGTTGTACCTTATTTACTTGCTTTTTAAGGCCTTGTGTAAAATAACCTTATAATAATTGGTTTACTATCTGCCTGTTAGTCTGTCTTCCCATTGTTTCTGAGGAGGTAGGAATCTCCAAAAGATACTGGCCCCACGCCTGTCTGATATTTGCCTCGCGGAACCACCACCAGATATTAAAACGCGGGGCGGGGCCAGCTCACCTTAGTTCCATTACCTTTTTTCTCTACACAGCGTACGTAACCGCGTTTTTCGCAGTTTGTTCTAAATAGATGCAGTCATGGATTTGATCGCATCCCAATCCTCTTGAGGTGCTACCACTCACAGCGCCAGATTTTCTGGTACAAGCGCCTCCCCTAGAGTCTCCTTTAGGTTTTTCATTTCTTCTGCAAACCTTGGACAATGGAAGAATACTTGCCCTAGGTCCTCTGGGACTGCATCGCAGTTTAGACAATCGGGAGAGGTATCCATTTTAAACCTATGCAGGTACTGGCGATATCTTCCATGCCCCGTGAGAAACTAATTTGTAAGATGTTGATCTCACCGTGTCGTCTCTCCAACCACACCGACGAGCCTGCGAGTCCACCGTACTCATTTCCGACCATTCCCAATGTCCTTGCCATCTATTCACAGGTCTTTTCCTCTCGGCGTTCTTCGTCTGCGATAAGGGAGAGAATGGCTTCGCATTGTGTATGTTCGCCATCTCATCTGCCAAGATGTCATTGGGCATCATGCCTGAGATGACGATCGCGGCATCATCTGAGACAGTTCTGAAGGCAGAGCATACCCTCCTGTAGACTGTACGCAGTTTATTAGCGGTAACAGACATTCGCAAAACCTTTCCCCAAACTGGGGTCGCAGAGAGCGTGAATGAATTAACTACTCTTGCTATGAGCAACCTAAGATATACTGTGACCCATCCACGTTCAGCATCATCCTTGCCAGGTTCATACTGCCAGTGAATGCTTTATCGCACACATACTGCACGTATTGCCTATAAGTGAGTTTCGCGTTTATCATCGCTCCCAAATACGTGAGGGTCGGCTTGGAAGTGATAATATGATTACAGCGCTTAGTGATGAGAACCGCTTAAATCTTTTCCTCCCGAAGAGTTCTCCAGCCAACCCTTACCAGAGCTGATTTCACTTTGCGACCAGTGCTATGTCGTCGATGTAACCCAACTTCCTCTGTAACGGGAAGATTAAGTACATCGTTTCACATGATGTTTCACAGCAGTGGGCCAATATGGAACCCTACGGAACACCCGCGGAAACAACGTACTTCTGAGGTCGGTCATCAGTGTCATACCTTTCAGTTAAATCGACAATAGCGACGAGATAGACGGGAATACCAAGGATTTCCGCATTAGATTCCAATTGGTCGAATTAAATGTATTTCCCACATCCAGGGTTACTCCCGCGCAATATTTGTAGGTACCACCCTTTCCGTGAATTGCTTTTTCGGCCATGCCAGTAACCAATGTGATGGGATCAATGGTTGATCTGCCTTTCCGAAACCCATGCTGTCAATCTGAAAGGCCTCCTTGGGTCTCAAGTATGAGGATGGGTCTCTATATGAGGATGGCTCACCTGGAAGTTTACTAGACTTAGGCAGCAGTACCAATTTCGGTCGGTCCCATGCCCCTCAGACATGCACGTTTCGAACAACTCATCGAATATTTTCGGCCTGGATTTCACGACAAGTTTGAAGACCTTCGGTAATCCGTCCAGGCTCGGGGATTTACTGTCGCCTATTCTGCCGCAGATTTTCAGCAGCTCGCCTCTGATGACTGTTCAGAGGTCGAAGCTATTCGTATTCCTGTCCTGCTGGGAGAACAACCCCCTGACGTCTTTTAGCAAGAAGGTAGGGGACATGATCTGTGGGCTCCTTGTAGCATTTCCTCTTGCTCCGGTGAATGGTGAAATTGCGCATTTTGCGGGCTTCCTGTCTGCATGTCTGTCTGTCTGTATGTCACATGCACTGTTCTCAAAAGCGGTTGTGCCGATTGACATCAAGTTTGACCGGAAGGTGGGAACTGTGGACGCACACGCATAGTTACGTCGCTTTACGTGGAACTTAAGGGGGTGTCTCCATCCATATAAAAGGGGGGGGGGGGGGGACGAACCATTGATTTCACGAAATGTAGTCATGTGGGGTATCGAATAAAAGGTCTGGATCAGCACTTTTCAATGCTCGCATCAGTTCCGCCAATCATAAAATTTCACAGTAATGGGTTATAATAATAAAGCTTGACCCTACCAAGTTTTTTGTTGTTCTATTGATAAATGAAGGGCTGGAAAGTCCAACCGACATTGTCGTGTTTGCGAGCCTACCCTGCATAGAGGCATACTAGAGGAAACGACCTAAGGGCTATATATCTCTAATCGTGATTTCAATTCTAACAGCAGTATTGCAGGATCTTCTTAATCCATAGATTTATATCTTGAATATTTGAAGAGGTGCTCATTTTTGTCATTATTGTGCGTCAGCAACGATATTAATCTTCTAGTATCTTAATCTCTAAGGATCTCCGGTACATTTATGCTGTAGCTCGGCAAATGCTCCTAATTGTATCTCTCGACATAAACTGGAGTTTCAACATTGGTTCCAGCGTGTTCAGCAGACAGTCTTCTAAATTATCCTCTTAGCAACATGCAAATGATTACTCTCGAATGCTTGTGAATCTGGAACTTAAATTTCGCTGAGATAAACATCAACCACTTGTCACGATCATCCCTAAGAAATGAAGATATTCCAAATATTCCCTGGAATAACTCCAAACATTCATAAGCATAAATTAGCCACCTTTCCTGCAACTAACCATCGCCGGCACCGCTTAAATGTTGCATCCAATTTACGATCCGCCCGATATAATTTAGTCGCCCCAACCATAAAATCCGCGACTATTTGTAGCGCGACATCCCATACAAAACGGAGTCTCTCCAATTCAATTTTCACAAAAGTCGTCCCGCGAAAGAATGTAAAATGCCACACAACCGAGCTATTCCTAATGAGACAACTTTCATGCCATCTTAGCAAGGAGCCCGTCCCGAGGAGCGGCCTACTACCACCGTCCGCGCGTTGAATTGTCGTCGTGACGCGGTCGGACGATTTACCTGGATTTTCAGCGAAATATAGTGGCTGTCCCTGGCTACAGCTCCCTGGCTCCCTGGACCATGGGTGCATGACGGAGACTCCTGTGCACAAGAGGAGTCATCCAGATTTGCTATTCTTCTTTTTATTGTCATGGTACATAAGTATATTGTCTTCTTTTGTCCGGCGCCGACAAGATCACGAACTAACAACAACTGGAAAATGTTTAACAAAAGCGTATTACACAGGCGATGGCAATGTTAAGTTGGCGACGAAATAGTTTTTGATGATGCTGCGCCACCGCCGAGCCATGCCAGCATCCAGCCTGGACCATTTCACTGAGCTATGGACTGTCCTTTTTGTTTTGGGCCGAGATGTGGTCTGGTTGCAAGAAATGGTGCCGGAGTAGCGGTGGCACGTCTCGTTAGTGATATTGCGTACCCACAACGAATAGGACTTTGTGCCACAAGTGCTTTTAATGATATGCCCAAAAATGACCACGGGGACTAGCTGGTGTTCTTCCCGGGGGTATCACCAACAGAAATGGAAGCGAACAAGTAAATTGTTTAGTAGTCACCGGCGCTTAGCTCATATGTTTACAGGTTGAACTTGTAATAGATTTGTCAAATCATAGTTTCCTTTGTTGATCTGAAGTCCAAGCCAAGATGAGGGGAGTGCCAGAACCTTCAATGTTCCTCCAAATTACTGGCATATTAAATAAGGTTTACTTAGTTTCCCCGCCATTAAATCCTTACACAAATCTCTGTGTATACAGCTGCTCAATTTGTTTTTTTGGGGGGTAACCTATCTTACATAATCGACAAGCAGATAGTCGTGTCAAATAAAGCAGGATTCAGGACTCAGGTTTGATCTGATAGCACGGAAACGGGTAACAATCTGAAATCTGAGTTGTCAACCCTTATACTGATGATATAACTAAGGGTGTAAGCGACATTCAAGTCACTATTGCTATTATCAGAGATCGTCTGCGATATTTAACGGGTCGCACAGGATGCGACGGGTGAGGTCGCCTAGGTCCCTCTAGCTAGCAAAATATCTGAATCCTAGCCTTGAGAAAGGATCTCGGTGAAGAGCAAACCACGAGTGACTGCGACAGAGTGGGACTTATCAGTTCTCTGCCGACCCCTATGAGGTGGAGTGAGTCTAGCTATACCATATTTCAGGAGCCAACTTGGTCAGAACCTCGGTCGCTCCGGGCGAGCGCAGATCCACTCTTGAGTTTCGGGGTTATATAAGCGTAGGTCAGGCCTCAGGGAACTGTAGTAATGGCTTTTCCCCGAGGGTATCCCTGTTTCTGACCAATGCGGCCATTTCCGTGCAGAAAAAAAACAGAAGATCGACAAAAAAGCAGCAAAAGCTGAGATACCCGATGAGAAACCAGGATGCCCAAGTATAGAGAAAGCCTTGCAAAATGCTGCCGTTGTCGGTACAAGGTAGGCGACTCCAGAACCCTAGACAAAATCACTAGACCTGAGCAGGTGGATTCAGACACAAGACAGGAAACGGCGTAATTAACTATCCTTACTAGAGCCCAATTCTCCCATCTCCGCTGCGATGTCAACGCCCATTATAAGGTCTGGGGAAGCAGCGACATTTATCGAAGAGATGAGAATCTTCTGGAACTCATCCTCAGTAATAAGTTGGAAGTATATAATGTGGGGAATACCCCAATATTCTTGACCAGCAACAGGCAAGGGGTACTAGACACAACTCTATGGAGCCCTCTAGTTAAGTCTAAGCTTGGTCAAGAATTGGAGGGTTTCGAATGATACCTTAATGTCGGATCACAGAACAAACAAATTCCAGAAGGAAAGCAACTAGGAAGTAGATAGAATAATAAGGGATCCCAAGCAAACACACTAGGACTCCTGCGCAAGATACCTGAGTGGCAACATGGCTCATCTAAAGGTGAGCAGTGACATCAAGAGCGAAGCAGAGCTCGGGAGAAAGCTTCAACACAGCCGTTACTGATGCATATAAGGCCAGCGGTCCGGATAAGACAGTCAACTCATCAACGACGTGCCGCAGTAGAATAGGAGTCTAGTCTGAATAAGAAAGGAGGTGTAAAAACTCTTTAATCGGGCGAAACAAATTAGGGATTGTCAGAGGTATAAATGATTACTGACTATGTATTGCAACGAGATCAAGGAAGCCAAATGAAACATCTTCAAGGAATTCTATGAAAGGACCGAATAAACTACAGAAGCATCCAGGCTATATAAACTATAGCCAAAGACAGGCCAATACCTTCCATAACGGAACCAATAGCATTCTGCTCTATACCCCAACAATAGACACAAGGAGTGTGAAGTGAAAACTAGCGAAAGAGGTATGTTCCGGAATTAGACGATGGACGCAACTGGTTTGACGCTGGAATGTGGAAATGCAGCCAAATGGCTCGGACACCGTGAAAATGGGAAGGCTCCAAATCGGCGCCGGAGGGAGGCAAGGGAGGGAATTCTATGAAAGGACCGAATAAACTACAGAAGCATCCAGGCTATATAAACTATAGCCAAAGACAGGCCAATACCTTCCATAACGGAACCAATAGCATTCTGCTCTATACCCCAACAATAGACACAAGGAGTGTGAAGTGAAAACTAGCGAAAGAGGTATGTTCCGGAATTAGAGTAAGACGGGCTATATCCCCTCCTCGGGCACCACCTTGTGGTAGTGGAGAAGCCTTTAGCTAAGGCTAAGGACTTTAACTCGACAAGTAGTAAGAAATCACAGTCATCGAATCCACCCCGATCATGAGCAATTAGGTCGCGGTCGAGGTGCGGATTTTGGAAGCCTCGCCAAATTCGTGTTCAGCTACGGAGAAACCTATAGAAGGCATACTTTCCGACCCAATGGAGCGATTGCATTTAGCGCCTACGTCGAAGCCAGCCAGAAAACAAAATAAGGCAACTCTCAGTTTGGGAGAAACTGGATGTCCAACTACGACCGGTCCGTCCGCGGTACTGCAACTCAAATCTACCCGTAAGCGGAAGAGGAAAGCTCGCTAGAAGAGAAGTTCAGCCACTAAGGAGAGGAACTATAAGCTGAATCCTGTCTGTCAGAACGTTCTCCTTCACTCCTATCAGGAAGTGCAGAAGAAAGGGAAGCTGAGACGATGGACGCTACTGGTTTGACGCTGGAATGTGGAAATGCAGCCAAATGGCTCGGACACCGTGAAAATGGGAAGGCTCCAAATCGGCGCCGGAGGGAGGCACTGCTGAAGAAGATGAAGGACCTTGAGAATGAGAACATGGGCGTGGCTGCACCATTAAGTGGGGTAATGTCCAGAGAAATTGGACGCGGAATACTCGGTGAAAGGTGGGGACAAACTGATAGGCCCGGTGAGACTCACACTAGATGCACCAGACTCCTCTGTCAGCGGTAATGCACGAAACAAGCGTAACACTAACACATCTGTGGTGAGCAACGCTTTATTGTGCTCGGCACCAGGGATTACATCAGTGCGTCCCGCGGAGATTAAGACCGGTGTGACGGAAGGTGATCAAATCAATGAGAGAGATCTCAATGAAACTGGTCCCTCCTATAGAAATATGGACACGAAGAGGGAAAGTTGGAGGACATGTACCCAAGCTGCAACCTAATTTCTGAACGCTGCCGTGGGAGTTTCCTCCAATGATGGCAGAACGTCAAAGGGACAATTTAGCATCCTCCGGGGATCCCTGTGGAAAAAAATGCTAGAGCCAGGAGCGAAACCAAGATTTAACAATCAAGGTTTCCTCAATGATCTCCTCCATGCACTGATGAGGCTGCATTAAAGTGGCTCCAACGGGTAATCCCAGCTTTGAGTTCTGGCGGTCGGCCCAAGTTCACTATTGTGAACACTGAGCTGCGTGGGACAGAACATCTCGGATGTTGGTTAGCTGACCTTCGAAGGTAGGGAGGGGACATCATCCACATGTTGGGTGCACAGAACCCGGGCATGGACTTCGGACATTGGAGGGTAAAGTTCATGCATTCCACGAAGGAGAAATCTACAAACGTGGAGGGTTTCAGTTTGATATTCGAACTTGGCCAAAAAGGTCTGAAGGTGCTCAGGAACAGTCGACATATTGTGCTTCATCTTTTCCTTGATATACTGAAATTCAATCATATCTAGAGGCTGTAGGGTATCATCTCCATTTTGAAAGTGAAGAACAATGATGGTCTTCGACTAATAAAAGATAGAGAAAATTGCAGCATCTTCGGTGCGTTTTCCCACAATGGGGCTCTGAACGGATGATAGTGCATACAGTGGCGAAACCCCTGTATGGGGAACGCACTGGCGAAGGGACTACATAGTAAATCATACTTACTAACACCATCTAGGGAATAGGCAGAAGAAAGCAAGTTAACTTGATTCGAGTTTGTGAGATCGGATCTATGCAAACCGGACACCGGAAATCAGTGAAGGTGTTGCATGGAAAACAGATGAATGCCCTGCGTAATGAGAGACTTTTCATGGATGAGAATATGGGACTTGTTGAACCTCCAATTGCGACTATTCTCAAAAAAATCAAACACAAGGGGTGTCTGGCGATATAGTGTGGGGGAAACCCGGTCACACGCTGACCGTGGCTTACGCGTCTAGTTGTTTTCCATTACACATTAGACAAAGTGAATGCCGAAACACATAAAAATTGATCAAATTAACCTGCAACATGCCAAAGCCTCCTCTTATCAGCTGATAGTGAAGCTGGCAAAGTTACAGGACTATCCCTACATTTTTCTGGTGCAAGACCCACGGATTCGATTTACTAGAATCAGTGACATTGGATCAGTAAAGAGCGCTAGGATCTTTTACAATGAAAGATCCATAAGACTGGGAGCTTATTCTCTTGATGTCAAGACGGTTAGAGGGAACTATGCTGAGACAGTTTTGTTCTCAGGACTAGGTTACGGTGATCGTACAATTCTAGATTAATGCGAGAGGGAAAACATTTTAGTTGTCTCTACTTAAACATTATAGTTGTCTCTACTTATTTACCTCCAGTGACGCAAGAACTAAGGGATCTGGTAGCATCCCCAGACATTACGAACATTATGGTGGTCTGTTGAGCCACAGCTAAAAAGGTGGGACTAATTCTCTAAAGTTGATGGTGAATTTGCCAAGACTCCCAGCCTTACTAGTAATTTGTCTTACCAAATCCTCATCACTTTTGTTGGTATTACAAACCGGCCTTGTTTCTGATGCGGTAGTTTTTTAGTCTATGGAACATAACATTTTTTGTTGAGGATGCTGGGAGTCCTGAGTCCGCTTCCACTTAATGTCGGACCGGACCACTTGGAAAACAACTTACTTCCTCTCTTGGGGACCATGGACTCCTTTTTTTGGGTTAAACACCCAAGTTTATCAAAAACTTGACTGACGGATTCGTTCAGGGCAGAGGCAACTCAACAGAGGCTGCCTCACCTCTACCTTGGGAGCAGCGTGACCGAAAGTAACGCTCCATTTACATATAATCGCAAACACGACATCAGTACGAATTATATTGAAGTGAAATCCGCCGTAAATTCAGACCGGTCCGTCATCAAGTAGATGCAGTTTCAGGACCCCCAGCATCCTCAACAAAAAATTTACTTCGGCTTGGTTTAAGTCTGATCTTACGGCGGATTTCGCTTCAATCATCACCGTTTATCATTGGTTCTAATAAGTGTACGGCCCTTCAGTTTTCCTTTTACTTCTGAACCAGCTTCCTAAACTGGCTAATAAGGAGATAAGCAGAGTTCGGTGGAACTAAACTTAGATACGGAAGGACCTGTAGTTCCGAATTCGACAGTTTTCTGAAATCAGGTATAGCTCAGTCCTCAAAATAGGAAATAGTTTACCCAGTTGGTAATTTGGCAATCCACCAAGTTACAGGTTCCTTACAAATGCGGTAAGCATAACTGATGGTGAGTTTGACAGTTAAATCCTTCTTCTTCTGTCAATGACACGATCAAGGAGAAGCCACTTGTGATGGGAACTAATAGGGTTCTTATGATTTCTAGGCAAGTTAAATGGGGGATGAGCTCTCTTACTATGAAAGATGTATGGTTCGTCCCCGCTTTAGGCAGGCAAGTTTGTGGGAATCTGAAGAGAACTCTGCTGCCTTATACGGAACTGCACAGTTGTAACCTGGAAAACATATCGAAATGAAAGTGGAACCAATATCAAAGGAATGCTAAGAGTATTCACAAAGCATACTCTCATGACATAGATACTAGTTTTAGGAACGACGCTAGCAACGATTTCCAGATGCGGAATGATAAGCATCTTAATAGAATAATGAACATCTCGACATGGAAAATAGGAAGTTTCCCCAGGAGAAATTGAATGTAGTTAAGGCAATACAAATGCCAAGGTAGGTTGTCACCTTTCTCCGGCGTGTAATAGGAAGGCACGATGTTGGGGACAACAATCTGATCTTTAGTGATGCTTTCTTGAAGTCACAGGGCCAGTTTGGCCAACAGTGTCCTATTAATCCGACCAAGTACATCACAATCAGCAATAGGAGGCCTCAGGAAGTTTCTCCTGGATTTGTACAGCAAAATAGGCTCTGAAAGGCCATATTTTGATGACCCTCTATAAGGTCTAAAGAGGCAAAATACTTCGATCCTTCAAAATCATTATGAACTGCTTTAATAATTTGGTTAACGTTCATAAGTGGGAGCCCAGGTATTCTGAACAGTCCGCTAAATGATATTGATAAACGGAGTTAAGTGGGCGGCGAGTTCCGAAATGACATCAAATGACTTAACGAAGTGCAGAAACTTTGCACTGAAATCGGACCAATGAGCGTAAGGCGTTGAAAACCTAATAATCGATGGGAGTGGAGACAAGAACTTTTAATATCCTGACAAAATCCACAAAGTGTAACGGGGGAGATGCCTTCAAACTAATCTCAGTATCGTATGAACTATTACAAGAAAGCTTACTGATGGTCGTAAGATTTTCGAAGTTATGGACAATAATATTGACGATCGACTTACAGCAACAGGACAGATGGCTTCAGGGACTTTGACCAAGATTTTCAAACATGTAAGATCCACATGCGTACGTGAACCGTTCTTGAAATAATCATGGCCGCCAGTGTTCTCAAACGAAGTAAGAATATCAGTTTCGACGGTCTCCACCCTGAATTGTTCTTTTCAGTCAGAACTGCTACCTTCATTTATTCGAAAATCCTGGAAATATATAAAGAAAACAAGTCGGGAAACCGGAAGCTGGACGCTTCAGGTACGAAAGGTTTTGTGTATTTCTTAGTACGTGGCATGTAATATATGCATATATTACGTGAGAATATCCACTTTCGGATGATATTGACATTCACAGTCTTGAATTTGCAAAGAAGCGACAACTTTGACGTATTATAACTTTGTTAGTAATAGTGCGATTTCCACCAAACTTGGTAAGATCATGCTCTATGTTATACTCTATATTGCTGCGAAATTTCGTGGTCCTAGCATGAACTTAAGGGGGGTTTTGAAGCGAATTACTGAAAATTATAGTAATATACTATTATTAACTTTATTTGTGCAGATATCAGTGTGGAAGGTATTTCGGAGCCCAGGCACCATATAGTGGCAACCTCTTGATTTTTTTCAGATTTTTCGGTTGGGTGATTTCTGAGAATGGCCCCCGTAAAGGAATGGTCACTTTCAACCCCCCGCACTCCCCACCTTTCCAATAAATGTCAAAACTAAGACCAGCTTCGAAAAGTACTAACCGAGACCTTTAATTTGATACCCCACATGACTGTATTTGATGAAAAAAAAATTTACACCCCCCTTTTGCATGTATGGGGACCCCCCCTTAAATTCGCTGTAAAAGGATGTAATTCACTGTATACGTGAGCGTTCACAGTTCCCACCTTTTCACCAAATTTGGTGTCAATCGCTGCAACCGTCTCCGAGAAAAATGCGTGTGACGGACAGACAGACAGACAGACAGACAGACAGACGGACAGACAGACAGACAGACAGACAGACAGACAGTAAACCGATTTTAATAAGGTTTTGTGTTTACACAAAACCTTAAAAAGGATAATTGGAGAAACGGCCGACTATGATAGTGATCACCAAAAGTTATTCATCAACTTTCATCACTATTCGAAGGTCTGGAGAGTTAGTATAAGTGGCCAGGGTATAAAATAAACCTCAAGATCAATTCGGCCTATAATGTGGCATGAAAATTAAGTCGCCAAATAGCCGTATCTAGCTCCAGGTGGAACTAGATCTGCAAAGACAAGAACGCAACCTATTGCAACCGTTGCCGAGCCTCGCAGCACAGTGACAAGTTTCTGAGTTACGGGCTCCCATAACCAGATTTTGCTGTAAGAGCGTCAAATCCTATCGCGAGTATACTACATCCATCGCAACGGCCAATGGAGCCAATGGAGTACTAAACATTGTCTGGCCAGTTCATCGGCTTGCCCATTCCCAGCGTAATCAACATACAAATGTGCAACTCAAATGTGGAGCCCGACTCCATTCCTTCACCAATTGGCATGTCCTTCCGAGTTAACGTGTACCTGACGGCCTGCACCAACCCGACGTTCCCCCTGCCTGCAGAATGTCACGAGGGTGAACATCAGGAAGTTCGTCGAAACACTTGGAGCAAGCAGAGCCGCGCTGGAGGGTGCTCCGGAGGGTGGTAGCTGATACTGTCCTAAATTCAGTGATGAACTTGATAACGACAGCATGCGAGGCTTTCATGCCCGGGGGAGGCCAGCCGTGACAAGTGGCGGACGGCAGAAATTGCCGACCTACGGAAAGAGTGTCATAAATGGCACAACGATTACACATCAATGAGGAGGTATGCGCCATAAAGGCACAGTATAGATTAACAAAAGGGAGACTCCCCAGCGCGATAAATAAAAGCAAAGCTCGCGGCTGGCAGAACGTAGTCAAAGAGATGAATGAAGACTCATGGGGACTTGCATACTCGTATAAGCTTGTCATCGTTCATCGGGGCTCTGTTGAAACCCTGTATACTAAGTACCGAACGGTTTGACTGTATTGTACGGGCATTAATCTCCAGACATCCTGTACGGGTTGATGTCAATAGCCTGGAAAGCGTCGAAGATTACCTCCTTTTTACAATGATAGAGCTCGAAGAAACGGTTTTCACCATGAAAAACGAAAAGGCACCAGGTCCTGACTTGCTGCTTGGGGCATTCAATGCTTGCTTGAACTAGGGCATTTTTCCTTGTCCCTGGAAGGTGGTGCTCAGAGGTGACGGCGAGGAAGACGGGGCTTCAACCCTGTCGGCCAAACCAAAACCAAGTGGCCGAGGAGAACCTCCATAGTTTTGGCACCGGGAGACGCTGTACCCACTTTGGCTTGCCGGCCGTGATACAGTAGGCGAATGCTCCACAAGCCTAATCAGGGCGATCAGACCCGAGTCTGCCGGGGGCTCATCTGAAGTGGCAAGTTGATCACGAAACCTTACCAGGAGTATACTGGTACCATGGGAACCGAGATAGCCCCTGGACTCTCATACTTGCGGTTGGCCCAATAGCGGGAACGTCACTGGAGTTGTTGGTTATGCTCAAGTGAGGGGGTGTTCGGCGTGGTGTTGCGTTTCAACACGGGTGCTGTACTCCTTAGGTCAGTAGAGATTTAGGTAGGTCTTGCATCCACCAGTATGAATGCTAAGCCATGCACTTGGTATAGACTGGTACCGTTGTAGCTTGCCTCTGCGGGGCTCTGATTGTGCTCACAAAACCAATCCGTGTCCTAAGAAGATCGTGGGATTAAGTCTTCCAGACAGGTGCTCACGTAAAACCCTCAAGGTCTTAACTGTCCCTGGAAGGTGGCCAAACTCGCGCTGATCAGCAAGGGAAAAAGAGGCCCGGAACTGCTATCTGCATACCAATCGCTGTGTATTCTTTAAACGGCCAGGAAAGGGTTCCAAACGCTCATCAGGAGTAGACCCTCTGAAGCGATCCCCGTTGTCGGGGACTTATCTCCAAGGCAATTCAGGTTCAGAACAGGGGAATCTACAGTGGATGCTGTTATGAAGGCCGTAGATATGGTCCATCGAGCCGAGGCGCACAGCCGCCTATCTCGACGAATAGTGCTCCTCATAACGTTTGATATCAGAAATGCCTTGAATTCCGTAAGATAGACAGATATGCAAGGCTCATTAGAAACCGCATTTCACGTGCCAAGCTATCTCTTGCGAATATTGAAGGATTACCAGAAGACCGCTCCCTGCTCTATGATACGCTAGAGTGCCAGAGGAGGACGGAAATCGCTTCGGGAGTAGCATCCATCCTAGGGCCGGAAATCTGGAACGCTTCCTACAATAGTCTGCTGACACTCGATATGCCCGAAGAGTCGTGCTTGGCCGGTTATGCAGACGACGTTCCGGCACTTGTTGCCGGGCGCACTGCTGAACAAGCGCCAAGCAGACTTGATATATTGATGCTACGGGTAAGCGAATTAATGATTACTCATGGTTTCAGTTTTGCGCTAAAAAAAAACTGAAGTAGTCATCTTGACTAGAAAAAAATATTTCGACCCTGGATCCCATATCGATCGGCGAACATGAGCTTCTTCGAACAAATCAAAGCAACAGCGGACAGGGCTGCTGCCGGTTAGTGGCAAATGTTGGGGGCCCTACATCTACTAGGAGATGTATCCTTGTGGGAGCAACGCAGTCGGTTCTGCTCCATGTCGCGGAGATATTGGTTAATGCTCTTGACAAGGAGGTGCATCGTAAGCCTCGTGCTTAAGTCCAAAGACGGGGAGCTTTGCGAGTGACGTCTGCTTATCTCACTGCGTGGAGTGATCCCCGTTGCCCTCCTTGGCAAGGAGCGCAAAGCTATCCACCGCCGTAAAGAACTTAAGAGAGGTGGTTGCCCGTGAAGAACTTCAACGCTCCCTTACCGAACATCAACTCTCTTGGAAAAATGAGCCAAGAGGCAGATGGACTGCGCGCTCATCGAAAATTTAAACCCGCAGCTAAACCAAACGCATGGTGAAATTGATTACTTCCTTGCCCAATTTCTAAGTAGGCATGAAGGTTTCCAGTCTTACCTGCAAAAGATTAGGAAAGCGCGATCCTCCCATTGTGTACTGTCAAATGGAGTGGCGGGCGACGCTGAACACACCTTCTTTTCTTGGGAAAGGTGGAACGGCTTTCGTCGGAAATTTTATGCAGAAACAGGGGGGCTCTCTCCAGACAAGATTGTCAGAGAGATGCTGAAGAGCGCTGCCAGCTAGAATCGTGTTGCGCATTATATTCGGGTTCTTCTTATTGAGAAGAAGATTGGACTCGACCGGCGGAGAAACGGGATGGTAAGGGGTTCCCTAAACTGGGGAGCTAGCTAGTCCTTCCCTCCCCTCCCGTTGGTGAAAGGGATTCCATGACTTGAAGACTCCCAAAGCCGGGAGATCGGGAGGGCTAGCCCGAAGTAATGTGTTGAACGGTTCCAGACTAGTTCTTTAATGATAGGGAGGTGTTTAGTTGGTAGTGCGACAGCGTATTGTTGCGGGAGTCCAACACGCTATGCGTAAACGCATTCACCTACCCTACTCCCAAAAACAAAAAAAAAACTAGGCAGCTCTACCCCCGACAAGGTAGTGCTTCTGTCTGTTTTAACTATTTTTTTTTTTTCTTTGAAAGTGATTGAGATGAAAGTCGCTGTAGATATTGTTTTAGCGAATACTTCGACAGATATCAGATATTAGCAAAGCGCTTAGGAAAGTTGAATCCATAGTGTAGCCGAGATAGTCTTTCAGCCTGGTACCTACTTTCTATCCACCGGATAAAGATTGGTTAGTATCATGTTCAAAGGCGCAAAACAGGTGCATTTGAAAAGACACTGTCCAGCGTCCTTATGAACTTCATCAACATTTTCGATGGGGATCTTCTGCTTTTCATTCTGTGGCTTTGTTCGATAAGGGTCAATTCTCGATTGTCCTTTCGGTCGCATTTCGTTGGCGAGGGCCTATTATTGGGTCCACAGGTTTTCAGACAACGAGCCTTCTCTCTAAGCTCATTTTGATCTCCGAAGCTATTTATGATTCTTAGGATGTTCCTCCTTTCGCCCTCTCGAACAATACAAGGAATGAGGACATAAGATAAATTAATGATTGGTCTCCTAAGTCCTCTTGGAATCCCTGATCTCTAAATTTGTTTCCCCACAATTCGGCAACACTTATCCCTCAAATCAACACTGAATCACTAACAATGATCACCTTTCAAATTGTTTAGACATTCAAAATCCGATTGCCTTGATCTTGACATGATCTTTTGGTAGTTAGTGGACTTTTGGAGCCTCATATATTTGTCGAGCGTAAGCGCGACTAAAAACCCGAATTCAGAGGCTCTCCTCAGTTTTTCTCCACATATTTCTTTGGTATTGTCTTGTGTATTCTCTTGTTCTTCGATACAACTTACTTTTTTCCAAGTCTGTTTCGAAACATTTCTTTTTTTCGGTGGGACGAAAAATACAAGCGAATTCTTCGAGATTGGCGCCAGTAAGAATGCCTTTGATCCGCGCCACCTCACTATCAATTTTTCGATTCTGACTTACTGACTCCAACCGCTTACATGATCGAATTGATGTTAAATGGTTGAGTTGTTGGTGATTCGTGTTATTTTTCTTTTTCCTGTTGCCTTGTCGAGTTCATTATTGAGAACAACAAGCAAACAATTTGTATGGAATATTTGGAGCTTGGTGGGCATGGAGTGGATTCCAAGAGATTGGATTGTCTGGGACAGGCGGGTCGGATCCCCTAGGTACTACCAGCACTATAGGAGCGAACTTTCAGCCCCAGTTTAGACTCATTTCTATTCCCTCATCTGCCTATATTAGCCCCAATTGCCTCTCATGGTTTCCATTTAGATTTCCTAAAGCAAAACTTCTCATTACATTCCAAGCCACTTGTCTTCAGCTGAGGCCAAATTCGCTTGCAGGCTCTATTCACATTAGAGGAGTCCATTCCTCAGCAGACAAGAATGTCCCACAATTTTGCTACCCAACATAAACAGTCACATACCATACGTCCAAGCGGCCGGCCCATGATGTCGAAAGAATTGGGACCCACGACGCCATCCTAAAGGACAAAGACATAGTCAGAAAAAGACATGTAAGGCCATGTCACCAAAATGTCAATATGTCAGAGCCTGTAATCAATTAAACCTTGATCCGTAGTGATCAGGAGAATTTCGAGGGAGACGAGAAAAGCGTTAGTGGCCGTGCGAAGATGGTCGAGCCAAAAGCGGATAGATGAATGCCCGGACATGGACTCGATGGACAGAATAAGGTGCTTGCGGGCATAGTGGACAGTGGCCACGTCGACCCTACATGGAAACCCTTTGACCAGATTCTGGCGCGCATGTAGCACAATTAGAAGCATGATCCGTACACGAGTGGTAAACGGGGCGATAAAAAGCGACCGGCATAAAAACTGAATCACGTCGCATGTCATTCAATCTTGAGGTGATTGATGTCTAATTATCCTTGGGATTAAAGAACATTTTTATTCATTACTGGGTTGAAAGCTCATGGAATTTTAAACATATTTGGAGACAGGTTTATGAAGCATAGTTTTCGGTAATGAGGTCAACTATTACTAACGAAATTTCCCATTCTCTGGGTCTCATTTTTATGTAAAACATCTCAACTCCCTTTCAAATTTAAGAGAAAATAAAGCAGGATAGGAACTGCCCTCATCCTTATTGCAACCGGGAAAGTAAGTGCCCCATGAAAATGGACCATCATGATCTCAATCATCAGGAAAGGCTAGGACTTCTCGAAGAGAGGAATGCACTTGACTATGACTAAACATGTGACTTGATTTTCTGAAATCTTGATACGATTCCGTAACCTACAGAAGGACGAAACCCATGAGCGATACCATAACCTTCTGGTTGTGGATAAAATCCGGCTCAAAAGGTTGCGGTGGTCGGGTCATTTAATTCGTATGAATGAGGATAATCCAGCGCGGAAAGTCTATGAGGACAATATATCTATGGTAGAAAAAGAAGACGAGGCAGACCCTGCCTGAGATGGAGCGATGGCGTAGGTCAGGACGCCAGACAGCTTTTAGGGATATCGAATTGGTGGACCTCGGCGCAAAACCGGGATGTCTGTAGTTCTGTATTAAGGCAGGCCTACACCGGATATGTAAATACCTTTCAGAAAGGGGGTCTTCCTCGATCGTAGACCTAATTTTTGTCACCCCTGCACTAGCAAGTGGTATGTCTTGGTGCGTCAGCAAGCACTACACCCACAGCGATCACCAGGCAATCTTCTTTGGGCTATGGGTGGAATCACCGAGAATGAGACCATCATGCCCGAAACCGAGAAAGATGTCAGGCTGGTCCGCTAAAGCTTTGGATGAGCAGACCTTCATGGAGGTGTGGTTAGACCAACCTAATAAAGCAGGCGCCTCTATGGGAAAAGCTGCCCATGCAGCCAATACACCGCCAAAGCGTGTGACGCGTCCATGCCCAGGAGGTGCTCATTCCCTAGTAGAAGACCGAACTACTGGTGAAATGCTAAACTGACCAGCCTTCGATCAGCCTGTCACCGAGCCAGAAGAGCGGCTCAAAAAGCGGTAGACAGAATCGACCAAGGGCAAAAAGAGCGCGCCTATAAGGAAGCCCGCAAAACCCTCAAGCTCGCCATCCAACGAAGCAAGAGGGAATGCTTTAGGGAGCTCTGTTTAGAAGCGGTCGTAAACCCGTGGGGGAGCGCCTATAGAATCGTGATGCGGCGACTTAGAGTCCGATCATCTCCGCAGATCACGTGCCCTTCACTATTGTTAAAAATTATCCAAGGGTTATTCCCTCAGCAACAGGAGAACATAGACAGCTTCCAGCGACCTCTGAACGACACGGCAATACCACCAGTCACCAGTGACGAACTGCTGGAAATCTGCGTTAGGATAGGAGATAACAAAGCTCCAGGTCTAGATGGCGTGATGAATAAGGCCCTTAAGCTTACCGTGAAATCCAGACCGGACATGTTCGCTGAATTGTTCGAAGCGTGCATGTCCGTGCATGCTTCTAGGCTGCTTATAGCTAGGGTAGTGAGTTCGATCCTGCTCTATGCAACTCCAGTTTGGGGAAAGGCATTGCAGGTTACATTTAACGTTAGCAAACTAAGTGTGCTCAGCATTCAGGACTGTCTCAGATGTTGCAGCATTCGTCATTTCTGGAAGATGGAGTTGGCAAGAGCATTGGGAACGTTCGGAAAAGGGTCGGTGGACACACAGGCTCATCCCTGCCATCAAGGAGTGGTTGGAGAGACGGCAGGGTGAGATTAATTATAATCTTACTCAGATTCTCACGGGGCATGAAGGATATCGCCAGTACCTGTTCAGTCTTAAACTGGATACCTCACCCGATTGTCCAAACTGCGAGGGAGTCCCAAAGGACCCAGAGCATGTACTCTTCCATTGTCCAAGATTTTTGGAAGAAAGGAAGAACCTAGAGGAGACGCTAGGAGAGGTGCTCGTACCAGTGAATTTGGTGCGAAGAATGCTAGCATGTCAGGAAGACTGGGATGCGATCAACTCCATGGTCATATCTATCCAGAGCAAATTCCGAAAGACAGAGGAGACCAGAAAAGCGCGGTTACGTACTCCGCGTAGAGACGAAAGGGGACCAAGCTAAAATGAGCTGACTGCGCCCTGTGATGTAATACCGTACGGTGGTTCCACGGGGCTTAGGGGGAGTCGGGGGTGGTTTTAGTTGGTAAGAATCCCACACGCTGGCGTGTCCAACACAGTGTTTTTTGAAGATTTCCACCTCCTCAAAAAAAAAGGCCTACACCGGATGCCGGTTGTTGCGAAGTAGATGTCGATGATGATGAAATCTTGATACTCCACTTAAGTAGTTACTTCTCCAACCTCACATAAAACCAAACGGTTCTTGCTTTCTTGTAGGATGATTCCAAGGGACCAGATTGGGTAAACTCCATGTTACCTGTTTCCCCACCCTAGGAGTGAAAATAAGTAGAATCGTTGGTTGTGTAATCGTTAAAGGATGAGTTCTAACTAAGATCATAGAGTCTACGGTTTCAAAGACGTTCAGTTTTTTCGACTGGATCGAACTTTTTACGGATTCATACTGAATATTTTGGATTCCACCAAATTTTTAGGTGCCAGCCAACGAATCATCTATTTTACTGAATCGATCATTAGGCATGCAGATTTATTCTGTGTAGAAAGGTCTCAATCTGCGCAAGGGATGCTATCCTGTAGAGGTCCTTTTACGCTATTTATACCCAGCTGCAAGGGTTCAGGGGTTCTGCCTCTAACACTTTTGAGGTGTGTTGAAAGCAGTAATGAGTTTACGACAGAGAGACACTGAGGGCACAAAGGGTAAGCAAACTTACATAATTCCTTGAAAATGCAAGGTAGGGCCTACTTTGAAACCAACACTGAAACTAGTAACACTCCCCTACAGCCAACCCACAAAAAATCTATCGCATATATGAGGTTCCTAGTCAATTCAGATTCCGTCTTCTCGTTGCTTTCAAAGACTACAATCAAGAGGCTTTGTAATCCAACGTGAGCGTTCCATCATTCACAAGTCTCCGGAAAAACTGGACTCCGCTACAAGAGTTTTAGGATACCTGTTTCCCATACCGCACGGCCATCTCAATACCAAACTTGCCAGTCCGTTACAAGTTTCTCACGGCAGACCTCACTGTCTTCGTACAACCACGAAGACTTGCCGAGTATCGGCTCGAGGCAGTTAAGGAGCAATCTCGAGACTTACAGGAGTACGACATTATCCTTCTATCGTCTAGCCAGTGAGCCAGTACTCCACCTCATCTCGTAGATAAATGAGAATTACTGAAGACAATAAGCATCCGAACGTCTGCAAGGCTCCGCGTTTTCACCCGTACTCATCTGTCAGGCTCTCTCGAATACCAATTGCAGAATAAGACGATCACACGACCACACCATCCCGCCTCTACAAATTTACTCACTAATGAATTGGTCTATGCAAAACTGTTCAGTCGCTTCACCGCATCACCGGCCATATTCTGTGTTACTGTCTGTTGCCTAAGTTTTTTTGAGTGAAATTTTTGCGCTGTGAGACCACAATACCACGAGCAACACCTCAAACATTTATGGCGGTTTCAGACCAGTTTGGGCAAGGTGAAGTTTCGTATCTAGGATCAGCCTTTTCGGGATACCGTCGGCTTTTCCTTCTGGCCGCGATACGTTGCTTGATTCATCATTTTTTACCGAACTGGTGAAACCTCTCAGCACCCACTGAGCTCCACGCACCTTATCTCAACTCTTCACCGGCTCATACAAGGCCATTGGCCGTATTAGCAGCCATAATGGTCAACCACGCTTATCTTCTACTGACTTTCTGGGACCTGCATAGCTTCATTCGGCAGACATTTAAACTTCCACTCCTTTATCTTCATCAGGTTCTGCGACTTCAGAGTCAAAGGCCTCGCCGCCACCTCATTCCCAACCGAAAAGGCCTAAATAGACTAGCTCCTCAGCAGACCAAAAAGCTGGCGTAAAATTTTGCCGCAACAGCCTGAACCAGAAGGGGAGTGGATACCCCCGATAAGCCACTCAAAACAGACTTGGACTGAAGGCAAAGACTCGCCCGAAACTCGCGACGCGCGTTTACCGAACATATAGTAACCTGACGCCGCACGACTCCCGAAGAAAAGATAGCGCGCATCCGTTACTAGAGAGGTATCCACCAGGAACTTCAATAGCAGTAATGCAAGGAGTTTCTGCAAGCTTTTCACCGTTTCTTGCGCTCCTTCCACTTGATAACCGGCATTGCCTTATGAAAATGTCAAGCGATGACGGCTTTACGGTTTCTTACCAGGGCAGAGGCAAACCGCCAGACGCTGCCTCACCTCTGCCCTGGGGGCAGCGTGACCGAAGCGTCTCGCAGATGTTAAGTGCTTGCAGAACACGACATGACTACGAATTATATTGAGCGAAAATCCGCCTTATTGACCAGAGCTTGGCCAGAGCTGAAAATATTTTTTTGAGAATTGTGGGGTCCTAAGTTCGGATCAACTTAATGCTGGACCGGACCAAATGGGGAGCAACTTACTCCTTCCCTCCCGAGGAGTCCGTTGACCAAAAAAAGAGGGAGTAAGTTGCTCCCCATTTGTTCCGGTCCAGCATTAAGTTGATGCGGACTTAGGACCCCACAATTTTCAAAAAAAATATTGCCTTATGAGTTCAGCAATAGAAGCAAGACTTGCGAAGTAATCACTAGCGAAGATCTGACCATCAGCGGCCATTTTGGTAACGGAAGTTAGGAGGTGCACATAAAGGTTACATCATGCTATCACATCCACTGTTCTCGAAAACAAATCTGAAGCCTGAAGTAAATAAGGCCTGGTCGTTTCTTTTCTCGACACGGATCTTCTTCAGGAGCTTTCCAACATCCTTCCGAATATAATAGTTACTAAAGAATACGCGCATCTGAAAGCAGCAATTCTCACCGCCTCAAAGATTCATCGAGTAGGCATCTAATCACAAGTATATAGCACTATAGCTCAGTTTGATCCACCTGATCTTCCCTACAAGGAAATCAATCATCAAAAGCCGGAAAGCTGCCCTGGCGAACGAGCAGCAGCAGAGAGACCGGTTGAAGTTTAAGACACGATACCGGCAAGAAAATCGGTCCAACTCTCCAACATTACCAGACTCAGGCCGTTAGCAATAATCTGGTGACACCTCCTCCGTTCGTGGGGGCGAAAGTCGGGATTATCATTCCCGCAGAAAACCGTCTGCACGTCAACAGCCGAAATGTGAACATCAGGTACTTACTCGACTGTGGTTTTGCCTTCTCGTTGCTGCTATATGCTCACATTAAAATGAAGTAACTCCAGTGCCTGCCTCTTAGTTTCCATGCCTGCAGCACCTCTCCAATTGCTATTTACATTCAGCACATATACCGTGGCACACAACTTTGGGCCTAGAAGTTCTAGCAATTCAGCATTGCAGATGCCAAGTCAGCCATCTCAGCGTTCGAAGTAGGAGGCTAGTCGTCTAGTTAACTAGTCTGGCCCCGTACTAAAATATGGGAGTTCAACCAGCCCCATTTTCCATTATCTCGCAAGTTATCAGACCTTCGAAAAAACTCAGGCATCGCTACTCGACACTGCTATAAGAATTCTAGGATGACTGCTCTCCCCACAGCATCGCCGTTATGTTGCCAAACCTGCAAACAGATAACGCGGCTCACACACTCGAACATGACTCTGGAGACCTAAACGCTTACTGCTATCGGAAGAGGTGTTGCGACCTCCGCATGATTAGCAGGCGAGAAGTTATCCCGAAGACGAATGTTACAATATCATTCATCTCTTGAGAGTTCACTACGATAAGTGATCCCCCCCCCCCACTCTTGAGTACTATAGAGCATCGCCTGCGATACTATTTATTCGCCAGGTGTTACTTGGAGGGCATTTTCGTGGCTCTAAATGACAAAATCTTCTAACATCTACGGTCCCGATTCATAACTGCTTGGATAAATGTACCTTCAGACGCAGCGAGGTAGGAGACCGCGGGTACACCATTGCCGCGAAAGGTGTCAAACTCGAGGCCATTGAGGACTTTCCGAAGCCAGAGAGGCATGTCGATGTCCGCCGAACTTTAGATATACTCACATATGCATTAATGACAAGAACGGTACTTTGCTTACCAACCGTCGAGCCATGACTGATAGATGGCAAGAATACTTCGAGCAGATTTCAACTGAAGAATTTGCTCATCCTCCACTTCCACAATCATTGCCGACATTTGGAAAAACTCCACCTGTCAGCGCAACTGGTGCTCAGAGGTGGCGGTGAAGAAGACGGGGCAGCAACCCTGTCGGCCAAACCAAAACCAAGTGGTCGAGGAGAACCTCCATAGTGGTGGCACCGGGAGACGCTCTACTCGCTTTGGTTTGCCGGCCGTGATGCAGTAGGCGAATGCTCCAAAGGCCTAATGAGGGCGATCAGACCCGAGTCTGCACGGAGACTCTTCTGAAGTGGCAAATTGGTCACGAAACCTTACCAGGGGTATACTGGTACCATGGGAACCGGGATAACCCCTGGACTCTCATACTTCGGGTGAACTCCCGTTGTATGTGAGGACAGCTCGGTTATTTGCGGTAGGCCCCCTAGTGGGAGTTTCATCTGGGTTGTGGTTATGCTCAAGCGAGAAGAGACTTTCGGGCCTCGGCGTGGTGTTGCGTTTCAACACGGGTGCCGTACTCCTTAGTTCGGTAGAGATGTAGGTAATTCTTGCATACACCAGTATGAATGCTAAGCCATGCACTTGGTATAGACTGGTACCGTTGTTGCTTGTCTCAGCGGGGCTGCGATTGTGGTCACAAAATCAATCCGTGTCTGAAAAGGACCGCAGGATTAAGTCTCCACGACAGGTACCTACGTAAAACACTCATGGGCTTAACTGTCAGCGCAACTGAAGTCGAGGAGGCAATAAAACGGATGAAATCAGGGAAAGCTACAGAACCTGACGACATTGCATCTGAGTTCTGGAAAGGGAAAAGCTGGGACCCAACACTGTAGCTCAGTGAATTCTTTAATCGGATTATCCAGGAAGGAAGAACACCATTTGACTGGCAAGAAAATACTATAGTTCCAATATGAAAAAAGAAAGGTACCCATACCGTGAAGATTTTTGAACGCATTCTTGACAACCGTACTCGCGGGTTCAATTGCTCCACCACGATCCGAAAAGTAAAGGGTCAATGCTATCAGCCAATGGAGAACTGCGTCATGAAATTGTTTCACGCATTAACGCAACCTGGATGAGGTGGCGTTACACAACTGGTGTTCTTTGTGATCGACGTATCAACGAACGTTCAAATCTAAAATTTACCGCGATGACTCTGTCGCTCTCTATGGTTCTGTGTGTTGGCCGACTATGAAAGACAATGAACGGCGTCTTGCGGTAATGGAGACGAAGATGTTGCGTTGGACTAGTGGTGTGACACGTTATGATCGCATTCGAAATGAGGATATCCGGGATCGATATGGAGTTGCACCGATCGTGGAAAAATTGCGAGAGAGGCGTCTTCGCCACGTAATTCTCGCTAACGAGAATTTACTTCGCAAGATTGTTCTGAATATCGAAGTCGATGGTAAAGGACCACAACGCAGGCCAAAACAACGACAGGCAGGCGGCAGAGGCAGGCCAAAACAACGGGGGCTTGATACACTGGATGGGGTTTTAAAAGTCTCGGGATTGCTTCCAGATCAGGCATTTGATAGAGTCAAATGGCGAAACAGATCACGAAAAACCGACCCCGTTTGTAAATGGGACAGAGGCTGAAGAAAAAAAAGAAGAACAAGCTCCTCAGCGACCTGCCTGCCGAAGACAAGAAGGCCTATCTAAGGTGGCCCTACGAGCCCAAAACTACATTCTGAAACAATAAGGCACCACAACTTCGGTGCTCAACCGCCGCACTAAACCTTAGAGTAGCACAAGGCATCCATTAGTAAGATGAAGGGAATTGATGAATTGATGGCAAAGATTCTTTTTCAATCCGTTTAAAATTAGCTAAATAGCTTTATTAACACCTTTTGAGAACATTTAGCACGAGTGTTGTCCCGGAAATTAACCAGTGACTTTCCGCCAGTGTCACATGGGACCTCAACCATTTTGGATCCAACTGTCAACTTCATTTGTTAGGCTTGTTTTCTTCATTTCTAGCAAGTAGGTCGGGTTGCTGGTTGTAAAAGATTTGGCACTTTTAAAGTGAATAGATCTAAGTCTGGTGGTCAAAGGGTAGTATAGGTCCCAGTGCGAAACGTGGATTGGTACCCACGATGGAGCATAAAACCTGGGAAATGCCTGCTGAACCAGCACCAACAGCTCTACTACCAAACCCTATCTCCACCTCCACGTGGTGACCGCTTGGAGCTCTTTCTTAACGAAAAGCTGCAGACGGAGAAGGATGAAGGCGAGTCTGTCGCGCCTAAAAACGGGACAAATTGTACCAACTGGTCCTCCAGGTTTGGGGGTTGGGTAGGGCTGACAACCCTATACGGAAAACAACTTGTTACGAAGCCACGAAAGGAGCCTAGGACAGGACGAATTTTAAAACGACGGACCTGGCAACGACAAAGTTGAGTTGAGTTGAGCGGACCTTAGAAGCCTTTCCCAAGTATAATATCACAATTATACTTGGAGATTTCAACAGTCAAGTAGGGGCGGAGCCCGTATTCAGGCAATACGTCGACTCCCATAGCTCACATAGGGATACCAATAATAACGGATTGTGCATTATCCAGTTAGCAGTATCACATGAAATGGTTGTTGGAAGTACCTGGTTTGCGCGGAAAGCGGTCCACAAACATACATGGGCCTCCCCAGACGGGACCACTTTCAACCAAGTTGGGCACGTGTTGATCGAACGCCGCCACCTCTCAGCCTTGATGAATGTCAGAACATATAGGGGGGCGAATATAGGCTCGGATCACTATCTCGTTGGCATGGTGCCCCGAGCTCGAATAACAATACCACCTAGAATCCCTCCGTCAATAAGGTGAGAGTGAACACTGAAGCCATCCACAACACAACCCTCCGTGACACCTATAAGAGGGAAATGGATGCCGCAATAACCGCAGTCAACAGAGGACCTGGAGATGAAGCATCAAGAAATGATCCTCTCAATCACCTGGAGAACGTTATCATGGATACGGCCACAAACACACTTGGCCCCAGCCGCAAAAGGAGTCGGAACGGCTGGTTTGACGATGAATGTAAGCTAGCAACGGAACGGAAGAATGCGAAGAGTACAGGGAGCAACCGCACCAGGCGCACAAGGCGGAAGTTTTACCAACAAGTTAGCAGGATGAAGCCTTATACACCTCATCCTGCCGAGACAAAGAGGGAAATCTGATTTCCGACAGAATGGGCATATTGGAGCGATGGGTTGAGTACTTTGATGAGCTACTGAACAACCAGAACATCGGCGAGTTGGAGGTCCCGCCAACTGAAGACGACGGACAAATACTGCCACCACCAAGTTTAGGAGAAACAGTCCGTGCAATTCATCGGCTAAAAAATCATAAGTCGCCAGGAGCCGATGGAATTACAGCCGAATTGGTTAAATATGGAGGCGACCAGTTACACCAAGTGGTTCATCAACTTATGCTGAAGGTATGGGACAACGAATCAATGCCTGACGATTGGCAACGAGGCATTATCTGTCTCATACATAAAAAGGGAGATATCACACAGTGCAGCAATTGTAGAAGTATCACGTTACTGAGTACCATCTATAAGATATTCTCCGCTATCTTGCTCTATCTTTCTCTCTGCGGCAAGCGATGGAAAAACTGTTGGAATATAGACAACAGTTGCACCATCTGTTCATCGACTTTAAAGCCGCCTATGATAACATAGCCAGGGTAAAACTGTACACGGCCATGAGAGAATTCGGTATCCCGACGAAATTAATAAGACTGACTAGGCTGACCCTGACCAGTGTGCGAGGCCAGATAAAAGAAGCAGGATCACTCTCAAGACCATTCGACATCAACAACGGTGTACGACAAGGGGATGCCCTATGATGCGTCCTCTTTAACTTGGCCCTCGAGAAAGTGATCCGTGATGCTGAGGTAAACGCAAGAGGTACTATCCTCTTTAAGTCAACCCAACTACTACCCTATGCTGACGATATCGACACCATGGGAAGAACCACCCGAGACGTACAAACTGCCTTCATCCACTTCGAGCAGGCGGCGCGAGCTTTGGGACTACACATCAATTAAGGTAAGACAAAGTATATGGTGGCAACGTCAGCACTAAAAACCAACCAACCAACAACATCAAACCGCACTGGTCAAGCGGGAAGAATAAAGACAAGAGACTACCACTTTGAAACCGTTGAAAATTTCTCCTATCTAGAGTTGAAATTCACAACCGATAACAACTACGGAGATGAAATGCGCGCACCGTTGCTGCCAGCCAACAGAGCTTATTTCAGCACACAAAAACTGTTTCGCTCGAAACGTCTCACTATAGGGTCAAAGCTCTTACTGTACAAGACAATGATCTTGACAGTCCTCATGTATTCCTCGGAGACTTGGGTTCTTAGTAAAAAAAAAAGTTGCGAACTCTTGGCCGCGTTCGAGAGAAAAATCCTCCGAAGAATTTTTGGCTCCCTACATGAGGATGTACGATTCTGTAGCGTACATAACAACGAAATCTATGAGCGATACCATGACCGTCCGGTTATGGATAAAACCCGGCTCAACAGGTTGCGGTAGGGGGCACCTAATCCATATGGATGAGGATGATCCAGCTCAGAAAGTCTATAAGTGCAATATCTAGGGTAGAAAAAGAAAACGAGGCAGACCCTGCGTGAAATGGAACGATGGTGTAGGCTAGGACGCCAGACAGCTTTTAGGGATATCGGATTGGTGAACCTCGGCGCAAAACCCGGGTGGCTGGAGTTCCTTATTAAGGCTGGCCTAGACTGGATACCGGTTGTTGCGCCGTTGATGATGATTATGAATTCTCTTTTTATTTTGTTTAAGGATTGCGGAATCCTATGGGCAACATCCGTTTGATGTCGGACAGGACCAAGTGGAGAGCACCTACTTGCTCTTTTTATTGACCACACACCCCCGTTTCGTTTTCAAAAATTATAAAGCCGAGATGCCTTCATGGTTTTGTAAGAGGACAGGGGCAACACATCAGACGTTGTCTCGCCGCTGCCCTGGGAGCAGCATGACCGCACCGGTTGTTCTTTTTCTTCAGCCTTTGTTCATCTGTTCAGAAGCAAAGTTGGCTGATCGACGGTTGCATCATTTTATTCTCTCAAAAGCCTGATCTTAATGTACTCGCGACGCTATCAGATCTCCATCCAAGGCATCAAACAGCTTTTTGATCATTTCGCATCGATTTCGATATTCAGATCTATCTTTGCAAGTGAGTTCTCATTAACCATATTATCGAAAACGCCGCGCTCGCAATTACTCCGCGATCGGTACAACGTCATCTTCGTATGCACTACCGAGTTGTCATCGTTCATTGTCTTTTATAGTCGGCTAACACTCAAAACCATAGAGGGCGGATTCGAGCACCTGTGCATCGACCTGATAAAATTGCCTGGACTGCAGCACTGCTTTTCAATTATTGACAGGTTTCCTGGATAAATGTTCGCTCAACCAGCGAGGTTGGCCTCCCCCCAGCGGCCTGTCTCAGTAATCCATCTGTCTTTTCGGAATATCGTTTTTTCATCCGGTCGCTGTACGCTGTTCGCGTCAGTGTGTTTCACAAAACGAATCAAACTTTCTAGTATCAACTGATGTTTGCATTCCTCAATCAGCTTAATCGACTGTTTCCATTGAACACTGAAACCCGTTCAAAACTCCAATCGTTTGTCATTTATACGTTTTCCCGTTCAACCCCCCTTAGTTCATCCTAGAATCACCCCCTTAAGTTCATCCTTGAATCACGAAATTTTGCAGCGACATAGGCTACAATATAAGGCATGATCCTACCATCCCACCTACTGGTGGATGTTGCATTATTGCTAACAAAGTTATAACTGGTCAAAGTTGTCGCTTCTGTGCCAATTCAATACTTTAAATGTCAGTATCATGCGGAAGTGCCAGCTGATGTGGAGTTGCCATGATGTGCTGCTGACACTTGGCCGACATACCTGGTGTGGGTGCCGGGGCGCTCAAACATCGCTGATGATGAGGAGGCTGACAAACTGGCTCGCCGAGAGTCCCAATAGTGGGGCTAGAACCAGCTTTTTGAATCCGGCCATCCACTGTCAAGTCTACTCTGAAGGGGGAAATTGCAAGGATTCACGCAGCCGAACGGCGAAATTTGAACTCTTTCCGGCAGGTGAAAATCCTTGTGAAAAAACCTGGGGTCGCTAGAGCGCCATTTTTGCTGTTCCTTAAGAAATGAAACATAAAAACCCTAGTAGGGCTTTTAACGGGAGACTGCTCCTTAAACTACCATATGGAAAAGATTGGGGCAGTGGTTTCGGCTATGTGCAGCCAATGTGAGGAGGAGGAAGAGATGGCCCTGCCCTTTTTATGCAGCTGCCCGTCCTCCTAGGGATCTCAGGCGAAGACACTTTGTCAAGGTTTTTTTCAATGAAGAATCTGCATACTCTCTGCCTCTGGAGAATGTTCTCAGATTCGCTAAAGCCTGCAAACGCCGTAGGCGATTTACGGGGATTGAATGGGCCTAACAAGGCCTGAGTGCTCAGAGGTGCGGCTCATCCAGTAACCTAACTAACTGTCCTGTTCATACTTTCAAATCAATTCTAACTTGGAAGCATCGTGCCATGCGTTTCACCTGATTATCATGTAGATGCTATTCGGAGATGTAAACGGACTTTCCGACCATTATCTGTTAGATTTTATGACCTCCATTATCAGCACATTTGATGCCTGCCTTACATGACTATTTAGAATCATGAGAGAAATTTTCATCATAAGCATTAGTACCTAAACCTCACCTACTTAAAATATGTAGGACTCTGCAAAGAGCCTCTGATTATAGTTTGGACCATGGTTCTCCGGAGTCATATTTTTCTGATTTACTCTTGAAGCATATCCTTTAGTTGTATTCGCTATTGGCACATTAGAAATATTTAAAAAACAATTAGAACAAGCTCTCCTCCGAGAGGTTTCCGTGTGTTAGCCAGCTTGTATTTCCCGTCTTCTCTACCCCTTTTCATTGAAACACATACGCAGATATACATAACCCAATAAAACAATTTTCTCCACCATCCCAGTATCCATTAGCCACGAAAATCTCCAGAAATGCTTCATCACATTTTTTACATCTTTTCACTTCTAGGAGACCGCCCAGTTTCCAACCGACTCCACGCGATGATTCTCACAAAAATTGACTTGCATCATCATCCACTACAAGGACATGATACCAAACATAATTGTCACTTAAAGCCACGTGATCAATTTTTGTTGGATTTTTCCTTCCTTCCTATTTTCTTGTGACTCGTACTTCCGGGTTTTCACTTGGCTGCAAAATTCTCATCCCCAAAAACGTTTGATTTTTCCCGTGACCATAAATCATTCCGTCAGAGATAGATGACAAGGAAAAAAATCATTACTCTCTCTATGGGAGATTTGGTAGGATAATAGTGGCTAGAAACAAGGATAATGCTTGATTTGGGGAGTTGTTGGATGATGGGATGATGGCGGGAGGGTGGACTGGAGTAGATTCCTAGTGTGGTTGGAAGTCGATGGTGTTTTTGAGTAAATTTGTCCTGGACTGTGGGGGATTTTTTGGTATTATATTTTTCGGTCAAATTAGGATGACTTATCTTCCTATTTGAATTTCAATTTGAAATCAAGGATGTCCGGTTTGTCATGCTCTGAACGTGTTGAGTTTTATTACTGCATTTGTTTTATACCACCCTGACGGGGTGGAGTTCGCTTACTTAATCCTAAACAGCTTCAAAATGACAGCTCCCAAATTTTAGTGAGAGGAATGTTAAGGATACCATAGGACACCAACTGTTCTAAGGCCTTGGAGTCTTTGAAAAATTTTGCCGAAACCTGGCTGGAGCCTAACATATCCTTTGACAATTTCGAGCCCCATTCAAAACAGGAAACATATCAAAGAGCACAATAATCTCTGCTCCCTTGAAGGCAATGTTAACATCCCCTACAACCACTTAACATTAATCGCCCATGTCTGTCTGGAACACCAGCCAAACTCTCCCGGAAAACTATGACATAATTTTTACTATTAAACAAGCTCACAAAACATTTTGGCAGGACGATAACCCATCAGACATTTGGCGTTAATTTAGGCCTCAATCTGTTAATTGTCCATACCATATATCTCGCCAAAGTGACGGAGCCAAACAGGACTCATAGAGAAATCTCGCATTCCAGCTCCCAACGAGGGAGGGTTGCAACATTTAATATCAAAGCAGTTTCTTTTGTGCAGATAAAAATTATTTTCAGGCCATAAATTTTATTGGACCAATCTATTCTTCCCTCGGCTATAAATTGCTGCATCACTTTCTTCAACGGCTCGACCGGACGACGGTCGCTCACCATAATTTGAAGAGGGTAAGGCTGACAATGAGATACACAGATAAGGGGTTCGCAACCACAGATATCGTCCCATTTGGAGTGCAGTAGTTATGTCGAATTTACACGAACAAGCAAATATTTTGACTTTGGTGTAGTTTTAAAATTAATGGATTATGTCGTTGAGATTTAGGATGTCACACGAAGAGGGTGCCCCTTTGGAAGATTTGACAGAGAATATTATTTGGGTTTTACGAAGGAAAAGAGCTTATTGGAATGTTTTAGTAAATATTTAGAATTTAAAATTTAGCTTGCTTTAATTTGGGAGTAACCATTTTTCAATAAAAGGCTTAATATTTATGACAGAATTGAAGTAAACCTGAAACTGGGCGCAGTTGATAAAGGTTTTGTCAGTTTCTTAATAGATATTTTAGGTGTTCGACTGTCCGATTTGTACGTGGTTAGAAATGCCATACTATGCTATATTTCAAGACTCTTTGAGTCAATGCATGAGTAAGATTACGTTTTCCGCTGACTATTCCCAAATGGTCCCCCATCTGAGTGCTAACTACTTCCAACAGCGCTTAACTTCGAAGGTAGAATGAAGACCTTTTTTGACTCCAAATTTGGTTGTCCGGTAGTAAACAGCTAACAAGAGTACATACGTGATGTATATGGCTCATTATTATGTTTGTTTTATAAATTAAATTAAATTGTTACCTTCTGAGCATCTTTGACGAAGGAAAATGATACGTGGTTTTCACAATGCAGTACCTGCAACAAAAATAAAGGTTTAAAAAAAACTTTTCCAATTTTTTATATTGGTTATAGGGATTATAAGAATAAGCAAGCTGAAATGAGTCATTTCCGGGTCACATTTTATTAGATGACGAGATTTAGAAACACAGGCAACACTTAAAACGATTCATTTTTACGTTCAGATCTTGAGATTGGCTACAAAACTGGCGAACCACGTTAATAGCAGTTGATCCAAAAGAAATATATGTCGTTAAGCCTAAGGCCAACATCCACTTGATTTTGGACGGGGCCAAGTGGAGAGCACCGACTCGCCCTTTTTTTGACCACACAAAGGGTAGTATAAGTTCCAGGGCGAAACGTGGATTGATACCCACGGCCTAGCATAAAACCTGGGAACCGCCTGATAAACCACGAAAGGCCTAGGGAAACTCACCCTCCGCTCTTTCAAAATTCTGACATTGTAGGTTGTTTGTTTGGACGACTTACCTTCAGATTCCACCAAGAGAAAAGCGTACTTGGAGGAATATTAGGCCGCTGAGGAAACATACTTGGACCTGCTCACACGGTTCAAAACGAGTATCTTGAAGCACGAATCCATCAGGCACAATATAGACAACAGTGGTCTATCAGCAACAAATCGGGTACAATTGGATCAATTGTCAATCCCGAAGTTTGATGGGAAGTATAGGGAGTGGCGCAAGTTCAACGGCATGTTCACGTCATTCATTTGCCGCAACGAAGCGTTTTCTGCGGTTGAAAAGCTTTGCAAGGTAAGGCTGCGAGAGTGATTCAACGCTACCGAATTACACCGCAGCAATATGCATCTTGCAGGAGCGATTTGACAACAAGAGGGCAATGACATGGAATTACTTACATAAATTCCACAAACTCCCAATGGCTATGGAAGAATGCGATTCCTCCATCAAAAAAAGTGTCACTGCAGGGTTCATTGCCAACATAAACAGCATCGGTGTCAACACGTATCATTGTGACTTGTTGATCATCCACTCAACAAGCCAGAAATTAGACCACCAATCTCGATGATTGAGGGAAACATCTTTAGGAGCAAGCGCAGACTTACCCAACTTAAAGGTTTTTATGGAGTTCCTGACGAGTCGGTTCAGGACATTAGAAACATTGCACATTTTTCGGAAACCAACTAAAATTGAAACGTCAACAGTGACGGTATCAACAGCGGAAAGGAACACTATTTGGCCCACTGCGATAAATTCAAGGTAATGGATTCGCAGCAACGAAGAAACGTAGCAAAGAATCAAAACCTATGCTACAACTGTTTGAAGAAAGGACATGGCATCAATCAGTGCCCATCGAGCGGCAAGTGTTGCGTATGTTCAAAAAAACATCATTATTTGCTATACAGAGATGGGACTACGAGCTGCTCAAAGAAATTGGCAGCCGGCGCCAAGGCATTCATCACAAGGACTCAATCATTCTTGGCGGAGGATGAGACCCAGCCTCAGATATTACTAGCGACAGCTCGAGTCAGGATGCAAAACCTTTCGGGCGATTTGGTAATGTTAAGAGCTCTGATAGATTTCGGGTCGCTAGGAAGCTTCATCACAGAGTCAGCTGTTCAGTTATTAGGATTACCAAGGTTATATGTAAAGGTCCAAATATGCGGATTTACTCCTAAATCCTAGTTTACAAACTAAAGGCAGGGTGGAGTTGACAATAAAAGCGAGAACCGACTACTCTACAATCAATATACCTGCTCTAGTATTGCCAAATATTACTATCTTACGTCCAGCAGTCGGGGCACTAGTTACACCTCCAGTGACGCTAACCGTCAAAAATTTAGCTGACCCCACGTGCGGAACCCCAGTGACATCGTGTTACCAGGATTTAGAAGAGGATCTCCCTGTGCAATGAACACTAGATTCGGGTGAGTTTTGCTTGGCCAAACATCTTCGCAAACCACTCAACCGAACATACAATCATTGATAGCCACGGAACACAGCTGACCAACTGGTTAAAAAATTTTGGAATATCAATGAACTACCGACTGAGCAACCTGTGATGTCCAACGAGAAAGCAACCATTGAATGGTATCGGCAAACCACCAGACAAGACAGCAGGTACGTTGGGGAGGTACGTTGTCTGACTTCCGTTCAAGCAGGACGCAGAGCCCGGGACAACCTTATGCAATTCTATTCAGAAGGCGCATATCCGATTTGCACAATTGGAAACGGCTGAACAACAGCGTATCCTTGAGATGTCAGTACATCCAGAACAGTATTGTGCAGATACTGATGAAGTCGAGGACATATCGGTACGTGATGGCAGCTGATATAGAGAAGATGTACCGCCAAATAACGACACAGCCCCAAGATCAAAATTTCCAGCGTGTGGAGAAGCCATCCATCTGAACCCTTTAAACACTTCAAATTAACTATAGTGACGTATGGTATTCTGTTAAGGGAAAGTCGCACCGCGTCCTTAAAGAACTATTGCTAGCGCTCCTTACTTGGCAATCCGAACTCTTCATCTACTGGCAGACGACGAAAAATTACACCATCCTGAAGCTTGTCGAGTATTGAAAGAAGATTTTTACCTGGATGATGTCCTGACCGGGAGGGATATCCTCAAGGAAATGCAAGCACTTCAGCAGGACCTCATAAAAGTGTTACTAAAAGGAGGTTTTAATTTGCGAAAATGGATAGCACATCACAATGATTTGCTGGAATCTATTCCTGCTTCTGACCGGGAAACAAATGTACCACTAAACTTCGATGAGGACGAGCACGTCAAAACATTAGGGTTACGGTGGCATCCAGCAAGGTATTTTTTCCTGTTCAAAGTCAAGTTGGAAGAAACTTCAGCTTCTTTCTGAGAATGCAAAGTTATTCGAGCCGATGGGATGGTTGCAACCATGTGTCGTCGTAGGCAAAAAATGGATCCAGCAATTGTGGCTACAAAAAAACGAATTGGGATGAACCAGTAGAAAAGGAACTCGATGCGAAGTGGCGAACATTCTGGTCACAGCTACCAGTTCTGCAGGAGATTTCAATTCCAAGGTGGTTACACGTCGGAAGACTCGTGACATCAAAGCCAAGGTTGCCCCGTTGAAAGTACAATCAATTCCGCGCGGTGCTGTTCTGGGACTTGATGGTAACCACATGAAAAGCTCAAGGTTGGACTAATATAAGTGCCTATTATTGGACGGACTCAGTGATCATCCTACAATGGCTTCAAGGTCCAGCGGCAAAGTGGAAGGTGTTTGTCGCTAATAGAGTGAGTCACATCCACTCTACGTCCGACATCAAACAATGGCGACATATAAGCAGCCAAGCAAACTCCGATGTTGCATGCCGTGGCATACTCCCGAAACTGTTAGTTAACCATTTATTATGGTGGAATGGACCGGAAGTGGTCAAAATCAAAATTTCCTTGCAACGAAGCTATTACTAACCTAGAATAGCGGCAAAAAACGATGTGCTTGTCAACCGCGTAGACAGCAGAGAAGTGAGATCTGTCGCAACGATTCTCTTCATTAACAAAGGTCATTAGAGTAATTGCGTATTGCAGGAGATAGAGGGCAATCTCTCGTAACTCATTTTTGAAGACAGACGAACTTCATCAAGCGGAAACAACTCTTCTTCTTCTTCTTCTTTTTCTTCAGCCTTTGTCCCGTTCACAAGCGGGGTCGGCTCGTCGTGATCGGCTTCGCCATTTGGCTCTATCGAATGCCTGATCTGGGTGCAATCTCGAGGCTTTCAAATCCCCATGCAGCGTATCAAGCCACCGTTGCTTAGGTCTGCCTTTTGGTCGTTTACCATCGACTTCGATGTTCAGACCAATCTTGGCAAGTGAATTCTCGTTTGCACGAATTACGTGACCATACCATCGAAGACGCCTCTCTCGCAACTTTTCCACGATCGGTGCAACCCCATAACGATCGCGGATATCCTCATTTCGGATGTGATCTAAACGTGTGACGCCACTAGTCCAACGTAGCATCTTCGTCTCCATTACCGCAAGACGCTGTTCATTGTCTTTTATGGTCGGCCAACACTCAGAACCATAGAGAGCGACTGGACGCACGACATTGCGGTAAATTTTAGATTTGAGACCTTCGTTGATACGTCGATCACAAAGGACACCAGTTGTGGAACTCCACTTCATCCAGGTTGCGTTAATGCGTGAAGCAATTTCATAACGCAGCTCTCCATTGGCTGATAGCGTTGACCCGAGGTATTTAAATCGCCCAGTTCTGGGCAGATCACTGCCGCTGACAGTGATTGTGCCTGCTTCATGGGGATCGGTCGTCAAAAATTCAGTTTTGTTTAAATTCAATCTGAGACCGTGTTGCATGAGGCGATCCAACAAAAGGCGTTTGCAGATGAAATTGATCTGCTGAAACCAACAAATCCTTGGCAAGAACTAGCTCGCTGATTAGATTAACACCATTCCTCGATTCCTATCAGATCCTGCGGGTAGGCGTATCTTTCCGCAGCAGAGTGCTGGAAATTTCGACACAGAAACTCCAGTGTTGTTACCCAGAGGGCATATGGCAAACCTAGTTATTTAGCATTATCATCATCTCTTAATGCACGGTCCAGCCCAGCTAGTCCAGGACGATTCGAACAGTTTGGAAGAGAATGCTTTAGAGTAAACGCAAAACCGGGTCAACAATTAATGGGAGAACTACCGTACGAACGAGTACAACCCGGCGAACCCTTTGCTCGAACTGGCGTTGGCTTCGCTGGGCTGATTCCGATTAAATGGAGTAACGGTAGGGGGGCCAAGACCACCAAACCATATATGGTTGTGTTTATATGTTTATCCGTAAAGGCTGCACATCCTGAGCTCGCTAGCGATCTAAGAGCGAAAACATGTATGGCAGCAATCAGACGGTTCATGGCAAGGAGAGGTATGTATCACACCTTGATAAGTGACAACGGCAACCAATTTTGTAGCGGCTGACAAGCTGTTGCGTGAGGCGGCAAGAAAGATGATTGAGGAAGCGCAAGGAAAACTAGCTGGAAACAACATCAACTGGAAGTTTTTTCCACCGGGGAGTCTCCATTTTGGAGGTATTCAAGAGGCAGCAGGCAAAAGTATGAAGCGTCATTTGGTCAATACCATCGGTGCGCACTTGCTAAACGTGGAAGAGGTATTCACATTGTTAGCACAGATAGAATCATGCACGAATTTAAGGCCCTTAACACCAGTGAGCACTGATTCACATGACCTTACCGTATTGACTCCTGGAAACTTCTTGACGGGGGAGCATCTATTTGAGTTGTCGGACGGAGATACAGAAAACAATGTGACTAAAAAATGGCAACTAATACAAAGACTTAAGCAACAATTCTGGCAGCGATGGGGTCTTGACGCAGTTACAGCAACGAGCAAAATGGTTTAGTGAGAATAAAAAAATAAATGTGAATGATCTAGTCCTCATTAAATGCGAGAATCAATTATCTGGTCAATGGCCTCTAGGAAGAATTGTGGCAGTACATCCGGAAAATGATGGACTGACTAGGGTCGTGACTCTGAAGACCAAGAATAATATCATCAAACTACCTATTTCGAAAATTTGTCCACTGCCAAGCCATGGTGAATGTGCAATAGATCCAACGGTGGCTGACGTTGGCATTCGTTTGAATCCACAGAACACGAAACAAGAATCCCACCTGTGGGAAAGACATCAAAATTGTCCAAACTAATGATGAATTCAGTCGTTTTGCTAGTTGCGTTAAGGGCGATCAAAAAGCAACTATCAAACACCCTGAACCAGGAATATACGTCGAGCATTTGGGTCACGTTCGACTAATGAAAGTACTATCGATGCTATTGAACCATAGGTTAAATCGGGGAGTCGGCGCGCGCTCTTATGAAATCTGCTGCAAGGAGTCTTCGAGGTAAACGACGAAGTCTACCTAGACATCAAAAAACTGGATGAGAATCAAAGACAGATCATCAAGACTTTGGAACATCATGGCAATCTGTTGCTAAGCACTACAGCACTATGAAAGTCCTGGAGGTTTAACGTGAGTACCTGCCGTGTAGATTGATTGTGGGACCACAATCATAGCCCCGCCTTTACTGGCACAGCGGTACTGGTTTATACCGAGTGCAGGCTCAGCATTCATACCAGTGGATGCGAGGCCTATCTAAGACCTCTGCCGCAACTAAGGGGTACGGCACCCGAGTTGTACAGCGCAACTCCACGCTTGAGCCCCAAGGAACTCTGCTCGCGATGTAGGCATAACCATAACCACCATGAAACTCCTACAAGGGGCCAACCGCAAATAACCGGGTCGAGAACACATCCTCCAGCAGTTCTCCCGGAGCATATGGTCTCAAAGGGCCGCCCCGGTTCCCATGATACCAGATAACCTCCGGTGAGGCTTCGTGGCAGAGCCACTTCAGATGAGTCCCTTGCAGACTCGGGTCTCATCACCCTCCTCGAATACGTGAGGACAGCACTCCCCAACGGGCTAACTGGAATCAGCCCGAAGCGGAGAATCGCAACGGAACCTTTCACCAGATAACTACCGCTCTGCGTACTATAGAGACACTACAGCACTGTAGAGACTTCTTGGATGCAAAAGGGCCAGGTCTTCATCACATCACCCTGAGTCAAACGGCGCAATTATGTTGGAAGGACAATCGTCACGGGGTCGATCTCTTGCTTATTGCCCTTCTCGGCCTTCGAACAAGCGTCAAGCAAAACCTGAACGTTTCATCGGCAGAAGTGTAATTTGGCACTTTCTTAGTTGTTCCTCGACGTAGAAAACGACAGTGATCTCAGAATTTTTCTCAACAAATCGTCTTACACTTGAGGAAAATTCGATCTATCTTCAGCACTCATCACTGGACACCGTTCGTTTACAAGGAATGAAAGTCCTAATTGCATATTTTTGTCAGAATAGACTCCGTAAGAAAATCGTTGGATAAGCCGTTCACTGGTCGTCGCAGATTTCGCTCACATTATTCGAGATTGATGACAGTGCCCAGGAGGTAAATATATCTGTCAAGAGGTTAGAACCTGGAGTGAGGTCCCGGAAATCTGACGGCGCCGCCTCAACACAAGCAGATATTAACACAGGCAGTGCCAACAGGAGATTGCTCAATGTAATCTATATTGATACGACCGGTGATAATACCACCTGCGGCAGTCAACACCAGTGAAGAAAACATCCTCCATTATCCAAGGGGTAACTTCATTAAACGCAGTGTTTCAGCACTGACGCATATTTAATAGAGAAAAAGGATCTGGATTTTGCATCTTGCTTCTATTCAAACATTTTAGCCCATTTTTACACGCCTACAGATTCCTGTCAGTATCAACTTCCTGATTATCAAAAATAGAATAAATGAATATAATGTGTCGGCCTGATACATACGTGAGGAAATTCGCACACGTTCTCCATCTTATACTCACAATAAGACACTTAGGGGTGTTGCTAGGCAACCCAGCTAACTCGACAAACGAAACTAGGATGCTCTCTTTAAGAAGATCCTTTGAAAATCCTTTTTTCTCCATAAACACGTTGCTCCCCATTGGGGACTCCAATCCAATTTCTTTTCCCAGTGGCTCTTTTTGATGCGTACATGAAGACAAGGATATATGCCATCTACTCATGATTTCATATCGCAGTGGACAGTTTACGTTGGCTACATCCTTTTTATCCATTCGAATGATTATTGGGAGATGTGCAGAGCTACAAAGCTAGCGACAGATATGGTAGTTCGTGTATGTTGCCATTTTTCTCAAGATTATCCTGATTATTATTGAGGACATCATCTAGGAGTAGGTCACCTGATAGTGGAATTTTCAAGAGGGAAGTGTGCTTTTGAGATAGCTTACTCAAAAGGACGCTGGACCATATGTACTAGATAACGGGTAAATAGTAAAATAGATTTGAAAATGAGAATCGAAAAGGTAGAAAGTCATTTTCTTGAATAGGGGAGTCGCAAAAGGGTTTCAAAAATGAAATCTTTCAGTTTCTATAAAGATTGATAATATCTATATAAATCTAATTCATTGGAAAGGTGTAAGTGTCGACTTCAAAGAACTATGAAAAAAAATGTATCCCCGGTGCAAAACTCTGACTTTAACTGACTCTAAGTAATGTCAGTTCAGTCAGAAAGGACCAAAGGGTACCCAATTAGAACATTATTTGGACCCACCGTAAAATTAAAACCATTAGGTGCTGCGATCCCTTCCCAGCACAGGACATTAAGTCGAGAAAGGGTAAATCACTAGACATACGAAACATCCCATCCTTTGAGTACAGATATGACATTAACAGGGATTTCAGACTCTATTGCAGCGCTGTAACCTTCAACCTCAACGTCAATCTTAGACCTACTGAAGCATAAGCTGTTGAGTTCCTGAAAAATCGCATAGTCCGGTCTGGAAAAATTAGCACTATATTTCGTCGAGATATAACCAGGAACTTGAATAGCTACCAAGGGTTCTTCTATCATAGAATCTAAGCTCCCTTTTATAAAAAGAGGAGAGCTCTTTAAAGACTGGTTCTTTAGGCTTCTTCCACCATCTTCATACCTCATTCAAAACAACTTTATAAGCAAGACTTCATAATCGCATCGAAAGACAACCTACTGCTCATCTTATGGTCAAAACGACGATCACTACCGCCTGAGCTCTTCAACTGAGGATTTTCCTTCAACGTTTGGAGGAGGTGAACGTAGAAGAAAAAGCCAAGCAGTGAAAGGTAGAATCAAACCGGGCGTTGTATCTTGTTAGTCGTAGTTGCTCATCTACTACGATCTTTAGGCATGGTAATAGGCCACATAGTGTATAAGATAGGCCTGCTTCAATGGGATGCTACGAATCTAGACGGGGGGAATCAAAAATATAATTAATAGTGCCGGACAGTTTGCAGTCGTGGATTCTTGGCTGTATTTCAATGTGTCATCACAAGTATCCGCTGACACGGAGGACTTCATGGGTCCGATTCATATAGGAAGAAGTTGAAGCCAGAAGCAAAAACGTAGAAAAATCAAAGCAACAAGCAAACACAAAATCAAGACAAGGCAAGCTTAAAAAGGAAATCAAGCCCAACATTGGCCACGAGAATTAGAAAATAGAGACCAGTAAGGACAAATCTAAGGTTGGTATAGTAGAGTTTAGGAGCAAAACAAGGCTCAGTGCCACGGTATCCAAATTTTAAGAAACCGCCTTTCCTTTGGCTGTTTTCAATGCTTGCTCCGGTTTCTTTGGAGAGAGGCTTTTCATCCTTTTGGAGACCTCCCCTCGTAGCTTCTATTTCCAGCGTACTCGCCGAGGAACGTTTGCAGAGAAGGTGTCACCTGTGTTGTCTAGGTGATTTTCTTCGCTGGTTTAAGGCTCTTTTCTCCTCCTGGGCTCTGTCATACACCACTCTGATACCTCTTATCATAGCCCTAATATTTTGGTGGGTGTTCTTCCTATCCTTACTGAACTCACAGAGCTCCATTATCATCTCACCGGGTGGTCCTTCGCTCGCTGACGTTGTTCACACCCATCATCTGGTATCAGAATCACATCGCTGGGCTTAGCTTCCTTAAACTTTTCCGTCATTGTCTGACAAACTCTTCGTCCTCTAGTGATCTCGCTCGATTAGGAGCGTTCAGTGCTCCGGATCCGGTATGGAGTTAGGCGTCCCCTCCTGGACACCTGCAACCGAGGCAGTACGGTCGCCGGTCATCGTCAGTCGTCAGACGATTCTGTTGTTTGTGCTGGTTATCGAACTATTGACTTGCAGTTGTTCAGTTAAGCTATGACCTTGCCCTCAAAGAAGGTAAAATTTAAAAGTAGAACATTCCAAGTTTAGTGAGTTTATTCCTTCGACCCAGTCTATAGTGATCCATCCGCATTAAAGGGGTGCAAACAAAAATTTTAGAAAGGTGAATATCCATAGTGGTTTTCAGAGAAGATCGCAGTTACTATTAAGGGAGAGGAGAGTTTATTTTACGGGCAGCTACCAGTGTCCTTCTCATGATGGGGGAATAGTCCCTGGATAATTTTCATCTCAGCAGATCACGTGCTGTAGTAGGGCACGTGGTCTGTTGAGGTGAACGGCCTTTGAATCGTCCCATCACAATTCTACAAGTACTCCCCACGGGTTAACGTCTACGCCTGAGCAGAGGTACTTAAAAATTCCCCTTCCTTCGCAGGGTTGCGATTTGGGGGATTTTGCAGGCTTCTTTATAGGCGCCCTGTTTTTGCTCATGATCGACTCTACTTACCCTCTGAGTCGCTCTTCCGGCTCGGTGGTAGGCTGAACGAAGGCTGGGCAGTTCACCATTCCACCAGTAGTGTGGTCTGTGAATTCCTTCACATATGGCACGTAGTGTCATTTTTTGTTGAGTTTAAGGGGGCTCCCAATACATGCGAAAGAAGGGTACACATTTTTTTTTTCACAAATTATGGGTACTGGGATATCAGATGAAAGGGCCGAATTAGTATTGCTAGAAGCTGGCCTTATTTTTGATGCTGGATCAAACATAGGGAAGGGGAACGGGGCTTGGGGACACTTGCGTCATGAGAAACGGCGTGCAATCTAAAATTTGAAACATGAAGATAAGTGCAGCCGCAAACAAATATGACCACCGGGTGCATATCTATCCGACACTACTAAAAGAATTTGGTAAACGGAAAAAGGTGTCTTCTACAGAGTCACTTGATTGGATTCTAGCTATTGTTAGGCTTTGAACCTAACGAATGTATGGCCCCACATTGGGCGCCAGTTGCAACTGCCTTTTCAGGGTGCTAGCGGACTTGCACAGTCGATTTTGTCATTTTTCGTAAGCTTCCGGGGTAGCTAGTTTTGGTCTCAAGCGGAGGGGAGTATTAAAAAAACACGAAACATAAGAGAGTTCACTTTTGAATCTAACTTTACAGCAGAACGGCAGAGTTGGGAACACCTGCTTTTTGGATAAAAGGCGCATGACGAAGTCAAATGTACGTGAAACCTGGCCGGGGACAAATGTATTTCTGTCCGATGCATTGGTGCTCAGAGGTGGCGGTGAGGAAGGTGGGGCGGCAACCCTGTCGGCCAAACCAAAACCAAGTGGCTGAGGAGAACCTCCATAGTAGTGGCACTGGGAGACGCTGTACTCACTTTGCTTTGCCGGCCGTGATACAGTAGGCGAATGCTTCAAAGGCCTAATCAGGGCGATCAGACCCGAATCTGCACGGGGACTCATATGAAGTGACAAATTCGTCACGAAACCTTACCAGGGGTATACTGGCACCATGGGAACCAAGATAGCCCCTGGACTCTCATACTTCGGGTCAACTCCCGTTGTATGTGAGTACAGCTCGGTTGTTTGTGGTTGGCCCCCTAGTAGGAGTTTCATGGTGGTTGTGCTCAAGCGATAAGACACCTTCGGGCCTCGGCGTGGTGTTGCGTTTCAACACGGGTGCCGTACTCCTTAGTTCAGTAGAGATTTAGGTAATTCTTGCATCCACCAGTACGAATGCTAAGCCATGCACTTGGTATAGACTGGTACCGTTGTTGCTTGTCTCAGCGGGGCTCTGATTGTGGTCACAAAATCAATCCGTGTCTGAAGAGGACCGTAGGATTAAGTCTCCACGACAGGTACCTACGTTAAACACTCAGGGGCTTAACTGTCCGATGCATTAAAACGAAGTTGAATACTGGAAAAAGTCATCTTCGACAAGTTGACTTAGATCGAATCAAACGAATCTTGTTCTATTTGTGCATCTCCAGATTTGGTTTTCCATGCATCCAACAAACAAGATGATACACAACTTATAGGCCTCAAATAATCACTCATTGAATTTTGGCAGGAAAACAAGGCTTAGGGACACTTACCTCATGGGAAACGGCGCGTAATCTAACATATAAAACAAAATACCTCCTAGAAGTCCCATAAAGAGTTAAGTCTTTACCTGTAGAAGCAAAGAAGCAGATAGTAACGGAGACCAGCCCGGAAGTTTCTCTTTTACCAAAAAGTCTAAGCCTGAACTACAGAAAAAGGAAGTCCCGAGTATGCCAAGAGTAAAGATAGGACTTAGGAAACCCATCAGCTTTAATAGCTTTGCCGGGACTATTAAACTGGCAATTCCACAGAAGATATATTCAGAGATAATACTCATTTAAAAGAGCGGAGGGTAATAGAGGACCTTATCGTCGAACAAATGTGTAAAGTGCGAAATGTCAAGCTTGTGTCCGAAGGCATACACGTTCGACCAAATGTAATGCTGGTGGATCATGCGATGGAGGATAGGGTAAAATGGCCAAGATAATAGATCATAATACCTAGATTATCAGGCTGGGAAGGATTGGAGCTATCGATATGTGCTGGATACAAAGCCAAAACCACAGTAAGGAAACAAGAGGCAAAGAGCCTAAGCGTAACCGTCCAAAATCCGCAGTTGTAGTATAACCAAGACTTAGAGACACAGAAAATCGCTCACTGTCGTAGGAGACGACTACGTCAGTTCAAGATACGATAATATTTCGGTGCCTATGCACACATAGAAGCTGAAGCAGGAAGGTTCTGGAGATACAATGAGATGGAAACTCTACCATTGCACTTCGAATCCGAGGAATGAGATCAAGATACTAACGCTCAATGTACTCAACCATCCATGAAGGAAACGTCAAAGTAATAGAAGCTAAAAGGATGGAAAGGAGCAGGGAGTTAGACCTCCTGAAAACTGAGAAGAAGTCAATGGACGATCTTGCTCTAGCAGACGAATTAAAGAAGAGAGGAGGAGGATGATACTTTGACATTTGCAGAAGGCTACCAAACTTAATGGAGTGAATGACGAGGACTAAAGAGGTCCAAATAATCCTCCACCATGAAAAACCAGCATCTGCAGTATTTGCATGGACAGTTTTTCTCTGATATTAGACTGGCGTTAGGTAAGCAGCTCTAAATGTTCCAGCGGCACATCCGTGAATAGTCAGACAGGACCATGCAGACAACTTGGGATACTTTCTACGAATCAATCAACCTAAACCTAATTTTTCTGGTGTTGAAACCAGTTTCTTTGGAAGTTGGCTAGAGCACTAACGAAGCGGTGATGGCATCGAGCTACCCCCTATGAGATGCCATTTAAACTCCACCTGAACAAGTCGCGGTTATAACCCCCCACCCAACGAGTTTTAAAGAGGAATAAAGCCAGAGTAAAGACCGTTAACGAGTGGCGCACTTCATCGGAAGCATTCTTAAAGCAAACAACTTAAGAAACCGGAAGCTACACGCTTCAGGTATGAAAGGTTTTGCGTATTTCTTTTATAAAAACATTTGAGTGCACATTTGTCCCATTAACACCTAGCAGGTAATATATGCATATATTATGTGAGAATATCCACTTTCCCGTGATACTGACATCTTTGAAAAAAATGTACACTCCGCTTTTGGGGATTCTCCGTAAAATCCACATAACGATATACCCATTTCCGAGAAAAATGCGTGTGACAGGCAGACTGATAGACGGACAGAGGGATACAAAAGGACGGAAACCAATAGTCATTGCCAGTGATTCAATACATGGGCCGCAGGATGTGGAAGTTCACTGACGAATGCAGAAGGGCGTTGTCTCTTAGTGGCCTTCACGCAGTTTGATATCATATGAGCTCACGACGTATGGCCAGGTTATTACTCACTAGAAAGAGAGGTCCCGTTCGGTTGTGGATCTGACTTTTACTAGTCTTTCACTAGCTCGCGATATGTCCTGGAAAGTCAGTGAACACTACACCCACAGTGATCACCAAGCATTAGTCGTTGACCAGACATGCGACACATCGATGACGAGACGTTATACTTTCCCCAGTAGAAGGTCCAGTTGCTAGTAGAATAGTGAATTGTTTGATGTTCCTGTCATCCGGCCAGACGAGTGGCCCGGAGAGCAATAGGTAGTGTTGACCAAGAGGTGAAGCAACGGGCTTACAAAGAAGAAGAAGAAGAAACCTGAAGCTGAATATACAGCAAAGCAAGAGGGGCTACTTCAAGCAGCTCTGCGCTGAAGCGGATATCGAGGAAGCGCCTGCGTGATGGGAAGATTTAGAGGTCAGGCGGCTTCGCAAATTACATGTTCCGATCTTCTATAGAACATCGTTGAGGGGTTTTCCCTTAGAAGAGCACAAGCGGTTACTGTCTCCAGACGTCTTTAGATGTGGCTGCAATATCCCCAGTAACAACAAATGAAGTACTGGAGATTGCGGTAGGCAAGGAGACAATAAAGTGCGGGCCTCGACAAAGCCCTCAAGTTGGCTGTTAAGTCGAGGCCAAACATGTTCGTAGAGTTGTTTGAAGCATGCAGATGGGATCTTTCCCGAGACAAGGCAAAGACAGAGGTTAGTGTTGTTGCCTAAATCTGATAAGCCTCCTGGTGAACGATCTTCCCACAGGCCTATATGTCTATTGGACACTATAGGGAAACGTTTGGAGTGAATAATCTATAACAGATTACTCGTGACAGTAGAGAGTCTGGGAGGCATTTCAGTTCGGCTTCCGTATGGCCAGGTTAACCGTCGACGAAATGCGCGAAATGGGTGGCACTAATGAGTGTGGTGCTATGCGAACGTGCAAAATGCGTTCAACTCGGTCAATTGGAACCTTGTAAGGAGGTCATTGGCGGCGATTGTTGTAACCAGTTACTTAACTGCGCTAGTCGGCAGCTATTGAACAGATAAACCGTTCTGGTATGTCACAGGCAATGGTGCTAAAGAATACATTGTCTCCGCGGGTGTTCCAAGTGCTCTGTTTTCGGATCGTTATTAAGGAACATCATGTGTAATGATGTCCTCAACGTCCCGCCGAATTGTTGTTGCAAAAGATCTGGCGGATGCGGAATTATGTTCATCAGAAGTCATCATTACTATAAAGAAGTGGCTGAAAGGTGTCGGTCTTGCACTCGCGGGGGATAAATCAGAGGCGGTGTTTATCACGAAGCGAGGCGGAATTTCAAGCAGCACTTATAACATGTTTACACCAAGTCGTCCAATGTTAGGATGACCCTGGCAAAGATAATGCCAAATGTTGGGGGCCCACTATGCACTCGTAGGCTGCTTAGAGGTAGAGTGGTGACCTATATACTGCTCTACACAGCACCAATTTGGTTAACTGCATTGCATACCGCATGCAATGCTCAAAAAATGAGTGCTGTTTATAGAAAGACCATCTTAAGAGTGTGCTGTGGTTAAGGAACCATCTCGGGCGAAGCGGTTTATGCAGTAGCCGAAATGACGCCGATCGACATTTTGGCCGATGAGATGACACGCATTTATAATGGACCCGATTCTTCCTCTGATCGGCTCGTGAAAAACGCCGAGAGCAAGGAATCGTTGAGCAGGTGGCTTGGGGTCGATTGACCCACAGATTGATTCGCAGCATCAAGGTGTTGACGCAGAGAATACATGGTGAGATAAACTATGATCTTAGGCAGTTTTTCACGGAAAATGGCGGTTACCGTAAATACCTCTATAGTTTTAAACTAGACAACTCACCCAACTGTCCCAACTGCGATGGTATTCCGGAGGATCCCCCATGTCTTCTTCCATTGTCCTAGATTCGCGGAGGGAGAGTCAAGAGAATATAATTGGAAAAATGCTTGCATGCCAGGAGCTGGAATGTAGTGAACGACATGGTAGGGCGGATTCAGTGCAGAAATCGAGGAGGCGAGAAAGGCGCGGTTGTTAATCCAATAGATGGGCGAAGGGAGAGGCTAGAACCATGTCCACCCCGGGACGAAATACTCTGTGGTGGTTTCGCAGTGAAGAGGACAGGAGTTAGGGGGTGTTTTCAGTGGGTAAAAATCCCGCAGGCTGCAACATGTGTGCCAGTATCTTTGAAAAAGATACCAGTGTACCAGTATCTCCGGAAAAAAACACAGACAGATGGATAGACGGACAGAGAGACAGAAAACCGGTTTTAATAAGGTTTTATTTGTTTTTGTTTTGTTTAAAAACTGGCAATTGCCACTGTACCTTAGAAGAAAGCGATCCAACTTCCTTATTACGTTAAAATAAAGATCGGGTGTATTATGTGCATTATAAGGTGAACGGCAGTTCCCATCCACTGTTTTAAGACCTGGGCCTGAAGACACATACTTCTAAAGGACAAGACAGAAGCACTTTGTATAACAAATTTGGCGAACCCGGCACAAAGCGAATACTTCTGACTCGGCAAAACGTGGTGACCTTTGCAAAGACTACAGAAAGAAGATGATTCTCATGGTCCTAGTTCCGAACGTGCGTCAGTGCTTCAAAGAAGAGTTGCATAAAATCAAAAGCCAACCACATGATCCACATCCTGTAAGCGAACATGCTTAGGAGTTCAACTTCCCGGAATAGGCTTACCGTCTTGGAGGAGTAGATTCGAAACACGAAAAGGAGAATTCTAGTCGGAGAATATTGTATCGCCAGAGTCCCAGAATGAGGCATACCTCAACCAGATTCTCTTGTTCAGAAAAGTACGGGGGCGGGATGGTATTTCCAGCTAAATGTTGGAACTTGTATTCAAGTATAAATCAAACTGGCTACTTAGTACATTCGGCGCATATTTGATAGTGGGTGTCGGTCCCTCGCGCTGAAAAGTTGCGAAGCTTGTGCTGATACGCAAGGGCAAGGTGCCGCCAGCATACCGTTCTCTCAGTAACTTGGACATAACGGGGAAGTTACATAAGAAGCTCAGCAAGCCAAGATTAACCGACTTAATAAGTGCTGCGGAAAACGACTCAGCACAACAATTTGATTTTAGAGTGGGACGATCTACAACTGATGCAATTAAAGAAGTGGTCCAAGCGGTGAAACTGGTTGAAGCACATAGTGACCACTTTCAGCGGGTAGGGCTCCTTGTGACGCTATACCTGAGAAACCTGTTCAATTCTGCGAGGTGATGCCACATGCTTGAGGGGCTGCGACACCGTTTCCATATTCTTAATCACCTTTTGCGAATATTGAGGGACTATGTAAAAGACATAGCCCTGCTCCACGAGACCCGGGGAGGCCAGCTTAAAATAAAGGTTACATTGGGGGTGGCTCAAAGATCAATCCTTGATGTGGACCATTGGATACGCCTTATATGACTCAAAGTGCCTGACGAATCGCATTCGTGGATGATTTTGTGGCGCTGGTTACTGCATGCACGGTTAAACAAGTTCATCACATAATGGAAATGGTGATGCGTCGAGTTATCAGATGATGATTGAACATGGATTCTCCCTTGCTCTGGAAAAAAACCGAAGTCATTGTCTCGACCAAGGAGAAGATTCTCGTCTGAGGTAATGTGTTAAACGGTTCCGGATGAGTGTCCTAGACATAACAAGAGGGTGTTTTAGCCGGTATTTCACAATTAAGTGGATCCGGAAATTAAAGTTTAAATTTGAAGATATCATAATTTATGCAGGGCCCTGATATAAGTTGAAGTAATGGAGGTAATAAGGCGATGACTGTGAAAAGCCCCTCGTTCAGTATTGACCAAAAGCAAATTAAAGGATGAAAGGGAGAAGCCTGAGCACTCGATATATATCCTGTTCTTCCAAAGTTAGAAAGCCTGATAAAACCCCAATCATACATGGACGATGCAGATCCTAAATTAATCCATATACCACTAAAAAGATACTGAAGCAGACAACAACAGACACCCTTCCCAATCAGCATGGACCGAAACCTCTCTTAGATCGCCTGGTCTGAAAATTACTGAAAATCATTAGACTTCTCGGTGGCAAAATGCGATTAAATTTAAGCCTCATTATCTCTGTACCGACCTGCACCACTACCGGAGGCATTCATTTTTAGTATCTGAATCTCAATACCCGACATCTACCTGAACGCTGACAGCAAGTCTACCTGCAATTATCATGTCACGAAGGTGCGCACAAGGAATTATTTGAAATTGATAATATGGGCATAGTAAGCGAGCCTGAGAACGGATTAGACTGGATTATTCCACCTGGCGCCAAATAGTTTTTTTTCGTGTTCAAATTCAGTAGCAATGATTGAGTTCCTTGTCTTCTTGTGATTATCTCGTTCCACCGTCTCCTTTCGTTTGCACGGAGTTTTCATGGGATTTATACTTGTTCCACGTAATCCCTAAACCAATTTTGAGTGCTTCCTCCACTTTTGCAGTGGAAAAATCCTAAGACATTCTTCACTGCATAAATATTCTACTCAGGAAAATATATTTGCATGATTTTATGAATGTTCTCCCCTCGCAACCATGTAATCTTCGGAAGGCAAAGGTATTCACCGTTTACCACCCCGAACAACATGGCGTACTTGCCGGACATTCACCTAAGCCCAGCACCAAGCTAGTAGTGAGAAAATCAATTTTCACGCCCCTTTTTGACGGCTTTCCACACCCAAACATAAATTACAACTCGTTATGGTAAGACGAGCTACGACAAAAAAGGGAGACTCCTGACTCCTTTCTCCTGCACTTGAGTGTGTACTGCGGCTGGTATGACTCCATAAGGAACTGCCATGGACTTTCTATCTCTTGCGTGTGGTTATATGTTGAACGGTAAGTATGTCGGCTAGAAAAAGCTTATTAACCAAGAAACATACACACATGCATGCAGACGTTGGTTCGAGACCAGAACAGAGGTCACCGTATCTAAGATAAATGATTTCCACTGAACGTCGAGACACCAGGATTAGATAAAACAGGACATCAGAAGAAACGCAGAAGATATCGCAATGGACAATTTCATTTTCCATCTCGCAACTTCCGTAACAACGTTCATGTGACATACATTCATGCGTCTGTATCTACAAATATCTGCATCTATTTATGATTTGTACATATATGTAGATACTTATGGTGAGACATATGCACAACATGGGATCATTTCTTCCTTGTGGCAAATCCACACTGCAGGACTTCAGATATGGTTATCTTTGCTTATATACAGCGCAAGAAAAAAAAGATACACATGTGTATCCAAAGCAATTTATATGAAGATAAACTTACATACGTACATGGAACATTATGCCCATTCTTAGTTAAAGAAAATCCTCTTGGAGGTTTCTTATAAATAGCAGTTGAGTTCGAGACATGCGGCGCCAAATAAGGGAAGATAGTGTCTCGAGTTTTGGATAAGAAGTGTGGAGAAGATAGCACTAAAGTTTATGTTCATGTGTGATGAACGGAAATAACAAATTTCGCTAGCTGTTGGCAGTGAGTGTCAAGTGGAAATAAAAGTAACGACTTAAGGCGCTTTTTCGATAGAATTTTGACCAGCAACTACTTTGAGAGCATTTTTGTAGAATTAAGGATAAGAAGGATATTGAAAAGAGACTTCGGAAAAAAGGGAGTTTTAAACCCCAGTTCCAAAGTGCGTAGGAAGGGTATGGAATAGGAAAGGAGAGGCCTCGCTAGCTCAACCCCGTTGAAGGATTATGGCATCTCAGATTGGGCCTGCTTCGATACCATAATGGTAGGATTTAATTTTCACCCCTGAAGATGGCGGGGGAGGGGGCGCACCTCAAAAGGTATCAACATGATAAATTTTAAATTTCCAACCCCATCTGCAGGTCACAGACAGGTGGAGGAGGAAGAAGATAGCACTCCTCGCTAACTTTCCTCCTAAATCTCGGCAGTAATCGCTTCACCAATATGCTTATCATTGACACGAAAATAGGCTCATTTTAAGGCGTCGTAACTGTTTAAGAGACTGCCGGTAGTTTTCAAAGGTTTTAAAGGAAGCTGTCTTTTTCCTTCTTCATCATGTAGGATGACTCCCAAGGGGTGCTGCACCTGATAGCCCTCCATTTTTAACCCTTGTTTCGGTGACTTATTTCGGCAGCTTATCTAGCTTGAAGATCGTTCCAAAAATATGGTGCGATCTCACCGTCCGTCCATTCTCCTTAAATTCCAAAGAACACTCAACACCGGTTTTTATAAGGTTGTTTAACATGCTGCCGATGCGGCAATGGAACTTGACAGTACTTCTTATGGAGTCCCTCCAGGACCAGATCCTCATCCAATATCAGCATTTGTATGCCCTTAATGTGATTATGCAGGGGTTCAATATATCTCATAAATTCATGATTGGTTCGAGTAGGTTAAAGGCGGGTTAGCAGCTTGGCGCTACAAGAGGATATTCCCACTCTAACGAACCTTTTGAAAACGGAAATAGCTGATGTGACTAAACTTTACACTAACGGCACGGGCCAGCCAAGTTCTACGTTAAAAGGAAACAAATCGTATACGCATTTTAGGACTAGGTCTACAAAACACTACAAATTTTCTCCTTTTATAAGGAGGCCAAACGACTTCAGGGGAAGCGGAAATGTGGAAGCGTTGGCGTGAAGTTTCGTCTGATTTATGTGAGGCAAAATTTGAAAATTTGAAAATCCATGAAGGGATTTCGTGGCTCTTTTAGTGACACGCCCCCAACTTGGGATCGTAGGAAGAATTTAGAATATCTTGATTATCTATAATAGTTGGGCAGTACAGCCCCTCTCTCTATCTTCTTGAAGTCCTCAGGTATCCTACAGTATCTCTGCTTTTCTCTCTAGAAGAGCTTACTGCCGGTTTGCTCAAGCACAAGCGTGCCTCGGCCCCTGGTGCTGCTGACACCATCACTTAATAATATGTACGCTGGTTGGCGCCTGAAACCCTCTTGGATTTGCTACAGGGCTTAACCTCATCTGATGCAATTATTCGGGTGTTACCCATATCCAGTTGGGCAATACAGCTCTCGCTCCCTCTCTTCGTAAGTCCTCAGAGATATTCCACAGTGTCTTTGCCTTTCACTCTAGGAGAGTTTACTGCCGTTTTACTCAAGCTTAATTGTGCCTCTGGCCCTGGTGTTCACAACATCACTTATTAATATGTACGCTGGTTGGTGCCTGAAGCCCTCTCAGCTTTGTTACAGGGGTTTAACCTCATCTGGTGCAATTTGATCCCACCTGACGATTGGTCCATTATTTGGGTGGTACCCATCCCCAAAGCTCTTAAAGACCCAGAACATTTGGCGAGTTATCTATCTGTCACCCTCATTAATGTGTTTGCCAAACTATTAAATTTGATGATCAAGGTTTGTATCAATAATTTCATTGATGAATACAAAGTACTGCCGGTTCATTGTTACACCAATTCTGCAGGAAAGTCTACGTCTGCTTACATTAATGATTTTCTGTTGTACATCTTGATAGCTACGAGGTGAGGAGGAGGCGTCAGCAAGTTTTGGCTGTGGCGCTGAATGAAAAGAATGCCTACGAGAAGGTAGGTCTTACTACTCTGTGTGACATAATGTCACGTTTCCGTTTTTCTACTAAAATTGTTCTACAGGTGGCAAGAATAATGTCCAATTGACGGCTTCAACTAGGAAGCGCTTTAAGTCCAACGTCATTGAAACTTTATACAGCATCCCTGCGCAATAATTGTATTGAGTATTGAAATCTTTCAATATGCGGACGATTTCCATATTTTCGCAATCAGAGACAATTGGAGGTCGACCTCCAAGTGTCTGCAAAGACAGTTTAATCTCTTTGTTGATGAATCCCGTGGACTGGGCCTACCAATTAACACAACCAAATTCCAATCTATATCCTTTAATAGAAGCAGGGTCACACCCCTGCTCATTATAGTTAAAAATCACACCCTTGCTCATGTCAAGTTCATCACCTTGTTAGACTAGGAAATAACGGAGACTTGTTCGGTCAGAGATCATTTGAACTCTACTATCCCGAAAACCTTCAAGGCCGGCAAGCTGATTAATTTTGCAACTGGTTTTTCTTGGGGCCTCACACCCCAGAAGGTCATCAATCTCTTTACCTTAGAGTATGCAGCTACGTCCACCATGAATCCGCCCAGATACTTTAAAAAAAATCTTAGCTCTGTATCTATTTGTATTATGAAAAGTTGCCTGGGGCTGACTAGAACCACCTCCTTGTACCAGACTCTTGCTTTGGCTAACGAGTCGTCGCTCCGTTTCAGAAGGCCCCTCTTGGCGGCCAAAGAACTTCTTAAACTAAAGTAAAGAAATCCCAAAACTTATAATTTGGTGGTGCGAAACCCGGATGCTGACAATGCTCTGTTCTCGATCTATAGGTCGTTCCGGAGCCTGTTTGACACTGTAGTTCCCAATTAAGTTCCCGTGATTTCAAATAAGATTCAGGTGATCTTGTGTTATGATTTGGGAGGAACGTGCGGCGGCGCCCACATGGCGGCTGCTTGTGGTAGGTTGTCCGATGGCCCTAAATCTAAAGGTTTTCTAGTCCTGGCATCGGATGCTGTCTTGATCAAACAACCTAACTTAATAAATTCGTGTTTGACCTTTGCTTGGCAACATAGGCTAAGTGCCTTAATGTCGGTGTCGCATAGCAGATAATGACTATCTATGGGGAAACCGGGACCCTGAGCTTAACACAAAAACCCTCGGGCGATAGGACCAAATTGTCCATACTACTTTGTCATTTCTACTCTGAACGCAAGGGGGTACATGCATCCAAAAACCTTCATGCTTTCCTTCCTTCTCCACTAAAATAACATTGATTCCAAAGCACTTTCATGGCTTGATATAGCTCTAGGTCCAAACTGCGTGCGTTTCATGGCTACTGATTTGATTTTCTTCAGGACATTAGTTTCAGTGTTCTTTGGAACCACCCTTCGTGTTTGGTATTTTGATATCTTGAGATATAGACAAATTGGTCGGTAAATGTATGCTAGTGCGATTTATCCTTCTTCTTGGGCACTTCCTCGAGTAAATCCGAAAGGACACTGAGCGCTTAAGCGGACGTGATAACAAGGGATTGCTAAAACCCGACCTAATGTAGAGTACAGCGTCAAAAGGGGTGGTAAGACTTCCCACCAAGAACGGTCGTCTTGGACCATTATAGAAGCTTTCAGCGTCAGGTGGCATTTATCAAGCATCCCCAATTGGGTGGTACGTAGTTGTCCGGTAGCGTTTGAAGTGAAGGAAGTTACTTAACTTAGAAAAGGAAGGACTCGAACTACATCAATGGTCGATGGTTATAATTGCCAGTAGACCAAAGCATGGAATCCACTCTCGACAGAAAGGGCCTCGGTTATGAAGAAATGTCTTTCAGAGACATCGCCTGAGCCCACCACGTGAGCCTATCGTTGATTGTGAGGCAATACTTGAAAACGTGCGAGTCTCACGAAGGGTCCAATAAAGGCAGGTAGAAACTCATGCGCTTAGAACGTCTTCAACGAAACGAAAGAGACTTCACTTCAGCGAAATCAACAACAGATCACGTTTCCTCTCTGCGGCAAGCGGTGGAGAAACTGTTGGAATATAGCTACCAGTTTCACCCCCTTTAATTCAGAATCGCCTATGTTAGCACTGTCAGGTTAAATTTGATCACGGCCATGACAGAGATCGATATCCTGATCAGATTGATAAGGCTGACCCTACCTAATGTTCAAGGCCAGAAAAATCGTTCTTGATACCTGTAAGTCCAAAACAACGGGGAGCCCTATCATGCATTCCTTTTGACATGGCTCTGGAATATCAGAAGCGTTGATAATTTTTCCAAACTGGATCCAAAACCATAAACAATAACGGATATGACGACAGAACAAGGTCTATGATAAGAAAGAAGACATAGTAGACTCTGACTGAGATGAGAGAATTTAGGGATAGCAAATTGGTGTACTTCGACAAAAAACTGGGATACAGGCCCAGACTGAATACCAGTTGTTGCGTCGTTAACGATGATGATAATGGCAACTGCTTTACTAGCTTTTCCATTCAATGAAGCCCACTATCTCAGAATGACCGACGAGTAGGTCTCCCTGGAAACAACTAGCGCAGAACAAACTGAGGAAGAGTGTAGGCTACTCGAACAGACTTGGGAAGAACACAACCATATTTTAGCAAACACAACAAACCCACAGTGACGGCGCGTAGGTATGGTTGGCCTGCCTTGCCCCATCTAAGGGTTAGTTACAAACACTTCAGGGTTACCTTGAAACTTAGCTTAGAGTCAATCTCTTCACTTGGCTTCATCGTAGCAAATATTTCTTCCAACCAGACTTGTTAATCGGATCTGCACGAATTTTCTTCCAGAAACGAAATTCGCAATCTTAAATAGGCAGCAGGGACTCTAGACTTGTCAGGTGTATTGGTCTTTCCACTGATTCCTTTTAGTGGCTGTCCTGCAGGTCGTCCTTGACGAATATACGTGCAGCTGCCTACAGACTTAAAGTCACTTCTCTGTCTAGCCTGTTTCGAGCTATTCCCCAGGATGGACTTACCCTGGTAACTGGTGGAGGGGATATGGTATAGACTGTAATTCTGGCATTTGATTGTTTCATTGCAACCCTACAATTCAGAAGGTTGTTTATGAGCAGCATTGTGTAAACTGGAATATTATTGAAAGACCAGTTTGTCGATTGCCAAAACCCAGGCCTTCTTTCGGACCCAAAACTCACTACCTTACAAAATATTCGGCTTGGATCAAAGTTGCGCTTAGATTCCTTGATCCTGGTCCGTGATTTAGTCTATGCCACCCGGATATTCTACTAAAATGCTAGCTTCAGCTGCAATATATCCTTGAAGGTCTGTTCTGTTTCCTGCAATGTGCCATAGGCTGATGATACTCTTTCTATTAATAAGCTGCAATCGGGTTCAACCATGCAGTGCCACATATCGCCTTTCGCTCTGCATATCTCGTGCTCAGACTTACGAGCAAATAGTCCTGCTAAACAAATACCTAACTGGGCGTGCCGAAGGTGCTCAATAAAGGAAATCCCCTTGATTTTTCAGAGGAGAAACTTGAAGCATCAAATCAAGACAAGGTGTGATTACAATGCCGGGGGCTAAGTGATCACAGGAGTTAACATGTAATTAAAAGCAAGCTGAACTCCGGATATGAGATAAACAACAGTTTCCATTAGCCTTGTGTTGGCAAGAAGAGATTTTTCTACCAAGGACTTGACTTCATTGATAAAATTGAGACCATTACAACCAGTCATGAAATTTTAAATTATCTCATCTAAAAACCAAATTTAGTCGGAGCATAAACTCAGCTTTATTATACATTGAAATGGAAACCAAACCCTCTCATGGCATAGAAACCTTCTCCTCAATGGACTTCTCCTCCTAGCACCGCTGAAGTTTCACCCAGGAAGAAATGCCTGCCTTCAAACAAAAATAGTCCTCGAACAAAATGCCATCCTTTAAGCTGTTCCGTGTAAACCCCCTCCAAAAAAATCATCTTTAGACAAACAGCTTTTAAGTAAACCGCTTCCGAAAAAAATACTATGGTCAGAAGAAACTGGAGAAGAATCCCTGAGGGATTGGGGCCAAAGGTAAACCAAAGCGGCAGGTAGGTTTCAGACTATTTCAAGAAAGCTGGGCAAATAATGATTAAGCCCTCATTTTTAGTCAAAGTTATTGAAGCCAATGGGTGGTTCATATATGACAAGACTAACTTACGAAACTATGACAGTCATCCATGCAAGAATTTAACAGGAAATTCCCCAGATTTTGCCTCAAGTCGGTATATACCGTAAGATGTCAAACCTAGACTTTCCTTATGAAGGTACAAACAAATAAGTCAGGCTGCATTGCCTCTTCCTTAACGACGCGTGGGAGGGGATACGGTTAACTTTGAAGGAGTAAGGGACCATTCATAAGAGGAACAGACTGGCATCGACGTTTTCGACCAGATGGATGTAGTTCGACAGTATTATTATTCTGTTAAGGGAAAGTCGCACCACGTCCTTGAAGGATCCTATTGGGCTACGGGTGGTACGCAATTGTCCAGTAGCATTTGAAGCGGAGGAAGTTACTTAACTTAGAAAAGGTAGAACTAGAAATCTCGCGAAGGGCCCATTAAATCGAGATGAGTTGTGCGGAAGCGCTTGGCAAACCAAGGAAACAAACCTATCTCCTTCCTCATATGTTTTGGAGTTTTGCACTCCTGGCATGTGATGCACTGTTTGGCTCAATTTAATTAATTAATTAATGTCCTTGCTCATGAGCGGCCAGAAATATTTCACAGTGACTAACCAATTCCAATTTCCAGATGCTTAGGTGTTCTAGACTGTAAATAGCGTGAAATACTTCCTTACGAAAATCGGCCGAAATCGATGGTCTTAGTCCTTTGGCGGAGGTATATACTGGGCGTTGAGCCGAAGAAAACAAATTTCCTAAATGTGTATTTGAAGTTGGCCCTGAAGCTCTAGAGAACTACGTTATACTTCTACGCCCCCGCGACTTCCAGAAAATCAACGGTAATCAGGGTCTTGACTTCGGAAACTACGTTATCCTTTCCAGACACGTGTTAAATGTCAAAAGTGTTCTGACTAATAAGGCTTAAAAGTCGAAGTTGTCGTGGGGACGTTTTATCGGGCTTTTACTTCAGAGAAAAGTGGCTTATGGTCCGTGAATACTGTGAATGGGCTAAATTCTGGAAGCATTTAATTGCAAGATACGTGGCTAATAACTCACGATACGGTGCTGCGGTTACGTTGAGGCGAGTTCAGTTGCTTCAAAAAAAAGCTCATGGGATGTTGATATTTTGCACCTTCTTGTGAAGCACCCTGCCTGAAATAAATACAGTCAAAGATGCATCTTACTGCAGAAATGCCAGGAGTGTAGCTTACACCTCTCAAAGACCTCTATGGTCCGCAAACAGGCGCGAGTCTTAAGAAATGATAGGCGCCCTTGGGAAAGAAACGGATGTAAACGTTTAACATGCCCAAAAAGCTTCTCTGATCCCCAACCGTTTTCAAAAGCAAGAAGCTCAAAATCACTTCCACCTTGATTAGGTGCATTTAGATATCTTCAGGAGGCAGAGGAATTTCACCTGCAATTGAAAGAATTTGCATTTTTCAACGTTGGGTACCAAAATGGCTTCAAGGAGACGCTGAAAAAAGCAGGTGCCCTAAATGATTCGACACAAAAGGAAACACGTACCAATCATCCAAATAAACCAAACAAAAGTGGAGATTACGAAGTACAGAGTGGACGAATCTCTGAAAGGTTTATGCCATATTTCATAGTCTAAAAGTCATCCTAGTGAACTCGAAAACTGCGAAAGATTTGCCGTTTTCAGAGTGCCTTGAGTAAGCCCAAGGTCGGAAAAATACAATGGAGTGTGTAAAATCGTATATAACTGGAATGGGGTATCGGTTTGGAATCGTCTTGAAATTTAGACGTTTGTAATCGCCACAAGATATCCATTTGCCCTCGGGTTTAAGGACCATGTAAAGTAACGAAGACCGACAGCTGCCTAAAAGTGTGCAAATACCCTGCATAATAAATTCTGCGAAATCGTCCCGGGCAACTGCTTCCGTGTTTTAAGTTTTTCCATATTAATTTATGATGCCGGGAAGATACTTCAGCGTCTGTATCAACAAGACAGTGGCCCTGGTTCAGGGGTCAGTGCGGAACCTGAACTCACCACCATCAGCCAGACATATGAAAAACATGGTCGCTCAATTATTTCGACTCGTAAATGCCCCCCTAATTAGGATAACCATCTTACTAAAGCATCTTCGAGGTCCTCGAACTAGACAGACCTACACCATTTTAACCTCTATTCAGAGGCACACTGAAGAAGATCTCCTTGACCTGGCTAAAACCTTTCTTTCCGGAAGAAAGCACAACCAGAAAGAGGGGCGTGCGGCCAACCGCGGTTAAGGATCTACAAAGATTCTTGGGCATGTTAAACTTCTATCATCGTTTCCTGCCGAAGGCCACTCATCACCGAGCGATCCTCAAAGCTTACTTGACAAGGATCAAAGCAAAAGACTCGAACAAGTTTGCGTAGTCTACTAAGGCAGCTCAATGAACCTACTTCGCCTACGGTCATGACCTACTCGCCGCGTACCACTCCGTTAAATACTTCCGTTTTCCCTCGAGGGCATGCCGTCCACTGTGTTCACGGACCACAAACCCGACAAAGCGTCTCCTCACCAACTTCGGCAATTAAGCTTCATCAGTTTACTTTCGACATCTACCACGTGTCTGGAAAAGATAACGTCATTGCGGACACTTTGTCACGAATCTCGGAGAGTGCAGTCTCCGCCGCGGTCGATTATACGGCGATCGACGGGGCACAGAAGAACGAGAACAAACTCCAAATACAAGTTCAAGGAGTTTCCTATCTTTGGCTCAAACTTCTACCTACTTTGCGAGACCTCAGACAATATACTTAGGCGATTTATTCCGGCCAATTTTCGCAAGGAAGTAGGATACGAGCTTGTGCATGCAGACATTAGAATGACGAACCGGTTAGTCTCCGGGAAATACTTCTGGTCTTCCATGAACAAAGACGTAAACTCTTAGGTCAGATATTGCATCGCGAGCCAGAAGTGTAAAATAAACAGCCACGTGAAAGCGGAAGTAGACGTATTCCCTTGGTCGACCAATCGCTTCCACACCATAAACCTCAACATCACTGACCCTTTACGAGACTTGCAAGATCACAAGTATTGCTTCACAATCATCGACAGGTTTACGCGGTGGCCTGAAGTAATACCTGCAGAATCATGTGTTGGGGTTCTCTGTCGAGGGTGGAGTCCGCGCTTTGATGTACCAGTCGTAATCATCATGGACCAGGAAAATAAATTTGAGTCTACTCTTTTCTCAGAGAGAGATTCAAATGCCACAAGGCTACGGCATACCAGTCGTAGTCTAATGAAATGCTGAAGCGTTGGCACCGGACGCTGAACGCCGCCTTAATGGCTTGCACAGGCCACCGAAAGGAATTCACGGAATTCGAGGCATGCTTGCAGATCATCATCAGTGTGGACGCTCATCGGAGGGCGCTGCACCCACCATATGAGGACTCCTTTAAAATCCTGGAACGACAGGGGCACTCTTCGAAGCTTAACGTGGGAGCGAGCCCAAATGGGTCTCCTTGTCGAGACTGAAACCTTTCGGTGAACTTAGGGACGCTCCAAAAAAACATCCGCAAAGTGTCAAGTTCGCCCAGAAATAGCATTGGCGAAATCACGTCCCAGGTTTTTCGGCCGAACCCGCGCGGTTTCAGCTGAGGCGAAGTGATGTAGCAGCACAAAGGAGACGGGAACCACCCACCGCCTCGACGGCAGTGTGCAAGCTTCCACCATTGTACTGAACTACCGCGGACACATCTGACGGCCTGCCACGAGGCCGGTGCGGTACGGTTCCTTCTTCGCGCCGTGCAGAGTACAGCTCGTTGGATCAACTCCACTCTTTTTACTTTCGTTAATTCTAGTTGCCTGAAGCATTCCATCTGATCCTTGTACATTTCTTCGCTGTCTCTTGGTACCCATTCCGCTGAAAACAGCACGAATATTGTCCAGAACGCTAACAGCGAAGTGACGTACTGTCACGGTTACAATACCATCACGTGACAAATGTCGGTCCTCAAGACTGATGAAGAATGGAGGCGGTACCTTCTTCAGAGCTCTAAACAAGGCATAATACTTCACAAATAAAAAAGGGATTTAAGTTTGTCAAATTGATGTGGGATGAAGGGCTTGAAATATTTTGAAAATGGACGAGAAGCGGAAGAATTGATTCGTTTAATGTTCAGGAGCGACAAATCGCTTAATGGTAAGAATTCGAGATGCTCGAAAACAGGAGACATTGTTTCCACAGTTTAGGAACTAATAGATCACCCAGTTGGAAGGGAGTTCATTTCCAGCATTCTTTACGATTTCCTTCACAGGGCTGGCTCCACAATGTATAAATAACAAATGAAGACGGTGGATAATGAGATGATGATTGCACTAACTTTAAACTTCGAAGTAAGAGATAATCATCCAACCAATCTTCATCGTAAACTCAAACATCCTCAAACATCCTTACCTTCACCGATCCGAAAACGAGGTGGTAAAAAATTACCTAAAGTGAATTCTGCGATACCCAAAGAAAAGAGCTCTTTCTTCCTCGCCAGCAACAAAAAGATGGGCGTGTTACTGCTCATACATGACTTACAATTATCCGCGGGAGGTCTTGTTTCCGACCTTTCTTATGCATTAGGATCGAAATGAATATGGTAAATAGCGAGGTGCAGTCCCTCGCCAACTATCCGAAGCAATAAAATGAGAAATTAGATGTTAAGTTTGTAAGTATCCAATTTGAAAAGGTTCGAAGATAATCGATCCACCGAAAGTATGATATAATGAGAGAATTAGGGGATCAATAAGAATGGGATTTAGAGAAATGAAGAGGTAGGAGTTCAGTTTCAGGTGATTGTCTGCCGGACGGGTTACGTCTTTGCGCAAAATATGAGTCTGGAATAGTTGGGTATCCGCCAATTGAAAGCTTGACCTGAAGATGGACCTTACACTCTAACACAACCTGAAGTGATTTTAGCTGGAGGCTACCCAGCTTGTTTGATGTAGCTCTCCACGTTCCAGTCAGAATCGCTCACTTTAACTAGCAATAATCTGGCTCTCATGTTCAGGTCATCCTCGTCTAATTTGGATCATAATTGAGTCTTTAAAATGGCCCACTCGATTCAGAATATTGCGTGGAATTAGCGCAGCACGTGCTCCAGCTTCCTCGCTGATGACTACAAGAGATGGTCGCAACATGGTGGTGGTCGCTCGTGTCCTCCTTCCTCCAGAGAAATGGACTTGACTAAGTCATCTTAGACGCAGACGTTACCACCTGTGGTTGCATCTAGCCAACTTGGCCTGGTATTGATTGACAGCATGATTGGAAATGAAATGCTTGCGGCAACCAAATAAAGATGTAATTTAAAGATATCAAGGAAGAGATGAGATTCACTCCAACGTTTCCCTACGAAGTATTCGCTAGGAAAGTGGACTTGAAGTCACTGAGAGCTAAATTAGGCGGCTAAGATGTTTTCAAAGGAAACAGCTCGCACGAGGTTAGATGGAACTCGACAGGTGGTTGGCATTCGATGGGGATCCAATGAGGGCTTGAATTGGACATGTAATGATGTTTTCAGTCAAGTCCGTTGTATGTTGCCACTGTGCTTGGTAATTGACCTGTTGGTGGTAATTTATCAGAAGAGAGTGACTGAATGGTTCAAGGTTAAGTTGGAGTTGGAATTACTATAACTACATGGTTATAGAAGAAGAGAACTTAATAGTCTGCTTTAAATATGCGTTTCGAAGGCATAAAATCAAATAAAGGATGGAGGAATCGAATAATCAGTCAGGACTCAAGCAGCACGGTTAGTGGTTATCACGGGATCCAGGGCTAAAATTTGAAACTTGTTCTCGGAGATAGGAATCATACTACTTTTAGACAACTACCGTATTTCAATTCAGTAGATGAATTCGCCCTTGTTTTCGACTCCTAGGAAAGGAATAAATGGAAGATTCGATCCTACAAATAGATTTCAAGTAGCCCAGTTGAAAGGTTCCCTAAGGGAAGGCATGATGGTGGCATTATTACGCAGTCAATGACATATGCTTCATTTTCTGCTCAGTAAGACCTTTAAGCTAGCATAGCTCGAAGAAGTCTGGGAAAAAGGACTTTGAATGAGGCATTCCACATCATCTTACAGTGATCCTGCTGAAACTGCAGAAAATGCCAGCGTGGCACAATCTCGAGAAATCCATGTTTTGCGAAGATTAAGGCTATCTTGATGAATGCCTTGTGTATGTGTGTCTTCTATCTACTGAAGACACATAAGAGCCAGTGTCCTCAAATCCATAAGCCCAGCTTCATTGACATTTGATCAACCCCACTACTCAGCTTCATTGGAGGAACTGAGAATAACAAGTGTCATCTGGAGCATTCACCATGGATTTAAAGCCAGTGGCAGCCAGAAGAAGTCCCGACCACTGAAAAGGTATTCCGAGAGCTGGATCGGCACAAAGCAGTTCGGTTTTCTACCTTGTCTTTAGATGCTCACCAACAAAACCAAGGTTCTCAGTCTGACAGATCATCAAACTCTCTCTGTCTGCATTAATGGGCAGAGCAAGCGTTAATCAATTTGTATATCTAGGAAGCGTGGTTTCTGCCAACAACGCATTAACAGTGCTAGATCTGCTTTCGCTACCCTGTGGAAAATCTAGAAATGCAGTTACCTCAACAGTAAGATCAAGTTGAGATTGTTCTGTGCTGGTGTTCTTTCTGTGTTGCTGCATTGGAGTAGCACATGGAAGGTGAACATCAAAAGCTCCAAGCTTTCGTCATATGCGATGTGATCAGAAGACGGAAGTGGCAGTGGATAGGTTTAGAATTAAAAAGGGGCGACAATTGCGTTGCGGGCTATGCCATGCAATGTATTCCGCTCTCCCAAGAAGGCTGACGAGTGGATCGTCCTAAGGACACTTGGCGCAGGACAGTATAAGACGAGTGCAAGGCCCTCGGAAAGTCGTGTGGGGAGGTGAAGTGCATTTCAGGTAACCACGAGCGATGCCACGTAAGTTCGGTTGATGACCTATACCCCATCAACGAGTGACGAGCAACCATATATGTAAGTGGGGAGAATGGAACCTTTGCTGATTTTCAGACGAAAGTGGGGGTAGCATACATAAAGGAATTGTGTTGAAGGTGGCAAAGGTGTTCTTCTTCTTTTTCTTCAGTCTTTGTCCCGTTCACAAGCGGGGTTGTCTCGTTGTGATCGATTTCGGCATTTGGCTCAATCAAATACCTGTTTTGGATGCAATCGCGAGGCTTTTAAATCCCCATCCAGCGTATTAACCCACCGTTGTTTCGGCCGGCCTTTTGGTCGCTTACCATCGGCTTCGATGTTCAGATCAACATTGACGAGTAAATTCTCGTTAGCGCGAGTTGCGTGACCACAAGATCGAAGACGCCTTTCTTGCAGTTTTACCACGATCGCTGCAACCCCATATAGGCATAGTTCCGGGATCGGAGAGTGAAAGTAAATCTCAAGCTCCCCGAAAGGTACTTCAAAAATGTCCGCACTAAGTGAGACATGGTGCGAAACGTAATATCCGAGTTAGCAGAGCAGTCCATCAGGCAATTGCATAGTTTGAAAAGAGCATACATATCAAGGGAGATACGGCGTTGCTGCAAAGAAAGAAGGTTGAAGGTGCGGAATCGTGACGGACGGGGGAAGGGTAAATTTGCGTTGTATTATTTCAACAGCGCGACAGTCACGGATGCAGAAGGGGAGCAGACTACTCCACAATATTCAACGATGTTTCTGACAAGGCAGTTGAAGAGTGTTAAGGAGGGCTGGATTGTTGGAGGAGGAACGTAGGATAAAACCAGATATTTTAGAAGCTCATTGATGATGTCAACGAAGTGGGATTTGAAACGAAGTTAGTCATCGAATATTACACCCAGGTCGATCAGTAGTGAAAGGGGTTGTCCACTAAGGGAATAGAAAAAGGATGTTGGGGAGGGTTTAAGCGAATAGCACATGCAGTGGCATTTTCTGACATTCAGTATTAGCTTGTTGACCGAACACCAACGGACAAGATTACGAAGGTTGGACTGCAAGAGAGTACAGTCCAGTGGAGACGAAACAGAGGCAAATAATTTTAGGTCGTCTGTGAGTAGGCGTGAGACTAGCGGGCCAAGTACAGAACCTTTGAGAACACCGGAGAAAGAAAAGAAGGAACGAGAACAGTAACCATGAAAAGAAACTATGCACGAACGGTGCGGGAGATAGGAGGAAAACCAGGAGATGAGTGAGGGAGGGAAGTTGAGTAGAGAGAGTTTAGAGAGGAGAATATTATGGTCAACGGCATTAAAGGCTTCGGAGAAGTCAGTATAAATAGCATTTACCTCCTGTCGTGAATTAAAGCATTTAGCAACGAAGTTGGTAAAAGCCGGAAGGGCTGAAACTGTAGGTCTATGTTTCACGAAACTATACTGCTCTTAAACAATGAGGTAGCCGAAGTGCGCGGCCAAACAGTCGTACAGACGTATCTTTTGATAATTGTGGAACAAGAGGAGAGAAGAGAGATATGGCGGTAATTCACAGCAAGAAAAGGGTCTCCACTCTTGAGGATAGGGATGATAAGGGCCTCTTTCCAGAGATGGGGAAAGCAGCATTCTTTTAGACTTTTGTTGTAGGTTATACACAGCGGGAGGGAAACGTGTTTTTGCAGTTAAGAAGGAAGAGGTTAGGAAGCCCATCGGGGCCCGGTCCTACATTGAGGTCAAGATTACCAATGAGGAACTCAACCAACCGGAGGATTTCCAAAGAACAATGACCCATATGTAACCAGAGTGAAGGATTTCTACACACTCAAACCAACCCTCCAATCCAGTTTCTTTCCTTGTAGACATACCGCAAAGTATCTATTGCCGAGGAAACTTAGGTCCGACTAATTCTCTCTTCTCTCGTGAACTACGCTTGCATCCACACCTGTACAGCCTTCAATCCTTAGCATGCATTTACTGCGCCTTACTATGTTGTCACTTGCATTCCGGTTTTGCACGCGCTGTTTAAGGTCTTCAGAGGTACTGTCCACCTTTGCTTGTTACTACACAAAGATGTGAAAATATTAGAAAGGCACGTCCGCCCCAGGATCAGCGGTGAGAGCGCTGGAACCACAGCAAGCGCTTCTGGATTTTGGATCCACTTCAATACCATTTAGATATTGTTTTCTGTGGTGAATTTCCCCTTATCCCTTCATATCTCTAGCTCATTCAAATTTCCTCCTTTTTCTTGCGTCAGCAAGAGGTAACTGCAAACCAATTGTTCCTTTACTTGAGCATCTCCCCAATTACTCTTTCGGCTTTTGTTCATTTCCAATGATTCCTTCGAACTTCGTCTTTCATTTACGAATCACATGGCTTTGAAAATCGCATGCCCTAGGTATATGGCACCCAGGAACATTTGTGGAATCATTTAACCCTCTCTCTCTACTCTAATAGGGTAGACGAGGAAAGTGCAGGACAGCACGGCGTCGAAATCGCTAGTCGTAGGGCGATTCGACGTCTAGGCGCCACGACGACTAGGAGCATAGCTCCGCCTGCTGGACATTGCTAGGCTGATTCAAGTCAGCACTGAAAATGCCTGCAGACGGGTAAGAATTAAGTGCAGAGGGTTTATAGAAACTATGCAATCCCCAGTAAGACACCCGTAGTTGAAATTCTGGACACACTAAAGCAGAAACTTTTTGTCATATGCAGTCGGTTACGACGGTATTGCGAAAGTCATTCCAGACGTGTCTAGAATGCTACATACGCGAGGAACCAGCGGTGCTTTTTCAGATCTCTCAACGAATCGCAACAGAGTATATAGACAGTGCAGTTTTCGGTGATGGAAGCGAAAGAGTATTGGAGTGGACTTTGGGGGTCACCCGCCCATCATGCTGAGTGGCACCTGCCATATCAATACGCCTGGCATGAATTTTGCGGATGTTACCGAAAAGGAAGTTTGACGAGCTATAAACAACTCGAAGAACTGGAGGGGCCCAGGTTTGGTTCGGGTCCAGAATTTCTTGTATAAGAAATTTACAAGCGTGCACAGGCGGTTGGTACGCAGCATGAACCGGCCGGTAGAATTTCCACCCTTCCTCACTGCGGGGATCACGTACCTTATCCCTAAGAAGAAGACGGTGCAGGACCCCGCAGACACAAGACCGATTACTTGCCATGGCTACTGAATGATGCTAGAGGGCATGGTTTTGTAATTAAATATAGCCTACGCGCTAAGTGCAAACTGATACGCTTCATGTTCTTAGATGACATCAAGCTGTATGCTGCCACTACTTTTACTTGAAATTTTCGCAGCCCACATCCGCGACTTATCGCGTGTCGAAGTAGCAGTTTTCGAAAAATATCTACAGACCAGAAAGACATAGCAGGTCACAGCACTTGCTGTGTGTGTTCCCTCATTCTGGCGATGGAACCCGGAATTATGAGTCGTCCACTTGGAGGCACAATTTCAAATGTCGGGAATTACGGCAGACGCGACCTGGTTTAAATACGTAGTGGTGGGCTTAGATGAGGAGACCATCGTCCTCGTCTCGGACATATAGTCAAAGATGCCTCGTATATTAAACTCAAATGCGAATTGGTCAAACGCCTGTCAGTAAGTGACTGAGCAAAACTGCACCACTTGCTGGCAGGCTTAACCTTGGGCAATCGAACCCCCAGCCAATTGTTTCGTAAAATAAGGCAATTGGGCGAATTCAACGACGACTTGCTAAAATCACTCTGGCTGCGGCGTCTTCCGGAAGGCACCCAGGCTGTCTTCACGGCGTGCGTTACAGACTCTTTGGAGGCTCTGGCTACCGCCGCTGACAAAGTGTACGAGGTACATGTCCTACATTATCTGCGGTGGAGCAGCCTATGGAGGAATTGACGTGGAACGCTAAGCGTTCGGATGGTACGGTGCACCACCCGGTCCTCTGGACAACCTACGAACTCAGGCATATGTTGGCACCATCGTAGATTCGGGGATAAAGCTACAAGATGTACACTACCGTGTAACTTCGCGACCTCTACAAAAAAACTAGATCCGTAGGGGGTCCTGGCGGCAGCCACCCAGAAGCACCACCACGTCGCCTCACGATTCAAGACCCTCTCAGCAATCGCAGCTACCTTGCAGATACCGGCGCGGAGGTTTTGGTTCCTCCCGTGCTCTGGCTTCACCGATTAATACCACAAAATTTGAAACTCGCAGCAGCAAACTCCTCAAAAATAAATACCTACAGGACCGTTTTCGTGGCGGTTCATCCTAGCGGATGTCGACTTTTCCATTTTAGACGCAGGCTTCTTGTGTCACTTTGGGTTGCTAGTGGACCTGCATGACAGGCCACTTACAGATGCTACAACCAGCCTCATTTCGTCAGGAAGAATTTCAACCCACTCAAGTAACATCCTTTCCGTACTCTTGGAGGACATTACCGACGCTCGTGTTAGAGCACTCCTTCAAAAGTTCAGCCTGATTACTACAGAATGTAGTCTCTCGAAACCAGTGAAGCACGATGTTCTGCACCACATCAGCACCACTAGTTTCCCTATCTTCTCGAATGTGCGTCCTCTACCACCCCAAAAGTTGGTTATAGTACCGAAGAAATTCGAGCAACTAATTCAATAGGGTATCTGCCGACCTTCAGATAGCTGTTGGTCATCACCACTCCATATGGTCCCTAAGCCAAATGACGAATGGTGCCCCTGCGCGGAATACCGAAGACTAAACGCCCAGACCATTCCACCACTCATCCACGACTTTGTGCACCATCTCGCAAACTTCCGCATCTTTTCAACCTTGGACTTAGCCAAAGACGACAATATGCACACCCTTTGGACTCTTCGAGTTCGCGCGGCTGACTTTTGGGCTGTGTAACTCGGCGCAAACCTTTCAAAGGTTTATTCACTCGATCCTGCGAAACCAGGATTTCTGTTTCTTACACCTGGATGATGTTCTGGTCGCTTCTTCCTCAGAGCCTGAGCATTTGGCCCATCTCGAGTGCATTTACCAACGTCTCCTTGAGGCCGAACTTCTCCTAAACGTAGAAGAATGCAAGTTTTTCCAGAATCAGGTGAAATTCCTCGGCCATTCCTTTTTGGTCCCACCTACCCAGGCATAAACATGTTGCCTCCGGATGCGTGCATGTACACTCGTATAACATAGCCATAACACATCCTTCAAGCATTCGCTTATCTGCACGACGGCGTTGAGGGAGCTAAAGTATCAGAGGACTACGCCAAAATTCCAAAACTAGCACCGGTGGTATGCAAGCTTATATCAGCAATCTTGTCTACAGAGCTACACCATCTCAGTTTTCCATTTTACTAAGAAAGATGCAGATTTGCTGGATGATCTTTTGGTCACCTCCATGTGCCTAGATCCACAGTTTACTAGCACCCAGATGGGGCTTTGACCACAACTCTATTTGACACATATGGCATGCATCAACTCATTGCGAAGGGTAGCCGACGTAGGACCAAAAATTGAAGGTCTTTCATGCTCCTGACGAATAAGGTTCATTGCAATTGGCTCCAAAAGACTTAAAAGCTGAGTTTGGAAGTGTGCAAGCTTGGATGGGAAGGAGTTGTTGTTTGTTCTCAGGTGTTTAGTGAAACGCCTTGGTCCATCACCATATCCATTATTCCTCCGTAGGAAACAAAACTGTCCATGGAAATGCCTCTTGGTCCCTTGATCCTTTCGATGAAGAAGGTTATCTAATACCTAAGGCTACCTAAGCCTACCTAATCTACCTAATTTTAGCCTTGATGATATCAAGAACAATCTTTGTTTGAAGCCATAGGTCGAGCTCAAGAGAAAATATGCCCTAAGGAAACAGGTGTGCCCCGGAGGAAGATTAGAAGGCGGACCCTACTTAAATAGAGAGAATTGAGTCTGACATCACTTGCCAAAAGTTTCCACGTTAGTGTTCTATGTAGGTTCAGTCCTTGAGGGGTGTGTTAGCCGAAAGTCTGCTTCAAGCTAATAGTCTGGCGCAACTAATTTCAGCTCCCTTCCAGAGAAAAAGATTTTCAGCCCCGGGGCCCCACTTAAGGTTTTTTACATCCTCCATCGCCTCAATTTCTTATTTTCCCAGTCATTATCGTAGCGTCCACTCAACTTCTCCATTTTCGATATATACCATTCCTCGTCCTATTTCAGCGTTATAAAAACTTTGTTCTTGCTGTTATTTCCAGGCGACATAATATCAACTTTTGACGGCCCCATCGTAGACGATTTCCATGACTGTCGGGGACAAGTGTCGGAGATTCATTTAGCGTTTCTGTCTCGAATGATGGCATTGTAACTTTTTTCTCTATCTTCAGTTCTACAGTTTGAAATGGTGTTGTCAACGATCCACCAGTCATCGCCATGACCAAGTTTTCACTATTCTTTGCGATTTGTTCATTTTGTAGGGAACGAATAGTAACGCGCCATGACAGACTGACAAGTTTTAATTGCATTTTTTGCCCAGTATACAGAGGAAATCTCTTTACAGGACAATGGGATAGAAGGAATGTTGTGATGGACCTTCATCGGTTGGTTTAATGGAAAATGCCTTGGAGTATCTTTCATTTATGGCATTTTTCTCTGGGTGACGTTGTGTTGATTGGTTCTTGGTAAAGGACATTTTCAGCGCTATGGGGGAGATACGTTGGAGGATAAAGTGAAACATATACCCGAATCCGAATGAAATGGAATAGAAGCAAAAGCTAATTCACCACTGATACGTTAAGGTCCTGAAAATATGAAATTTTCTAGCAGCAACTGCAAGACAAAGTATTCACTTAAGTGTATCCTTTCGAGCTGGAAGTCCGTAATAAAGGAGTCAGAATATCAGAAGTCATTCCGCAGAATAATATATCCAACCCTCTAAAAATGAATCATGACAGCAAACATGTTAAAAGGGATATATTTGAGATGTGATGAGTTGCTTCCCTTAGGGGGGTCAATTAAAAATAGAGTCTCGGACCTTCCTCGCTCTCTCATCGTCAGAAAAATCCTCCAATTTTCATCAATAAAACTTCTGCCTAAGTTTTTCTAACGTCTTGATTACCTACACCATATCCAGTGGGGTATTCCAGCAAAGTAAATATTTAGGTACATCCATGAGACTCCTAATTTTTATTACCATCGGGCTCGCGGAAAGCCTTCATCAATTCCGACCCTACACATCCCAGGAAATTACCTTCAAGATGCTCCAAGAGCCTCATCGAAGGAGATCATAAACGAAAATCGGAGACCATAATTCAATTGGTGATGACGGCAACGATCGCCCCAACATTTTCACATCGCACACCGAGAGAGAGCATGTTCGCCTCAAGTGTAACAAGCATGGAGGAGCCTTCGAGGCCATCATCATCGTCATCTTCATGACCATCATCGTCGGCATTTAGCATCGTCATTTTTATATCTGCACTGTACCAATGTAGAATGCACGAAGAGACCGTTGGAAGAACTGATCCACTGGGTACCCAGACCACCCACTATATGGTTCCCTGCAGGCCGTGAGCCGGTTAATAACTTCATAGTGGCGGTTGCAATCAGTCCGTACATCTTCGAGGCGTGGAGCCAACCACACCGTGGTCCAGGCATGAAGATGCTGAGCAATGGGCGGAAGATATGGAGTTGGATTCAGTTTAATTTTTTTCCTTGACATGAAGTTAATCCATGGTGTGGTGGCCATTGTTGAAAGTAATTAAATGGTATAGGCGCACGCGCGTAAATTAAGTCGACAGACTAGTTGGATATAAAACTATCAAAATGGATTGATAGCTCGATCGATAATGGCGGCTGGTTAATGGAGTCCTAGGGTGCAAGTCGAAATCTAATAAAAGGTTTTCCACGTCTCGATTCCCTCCTGGATATGAAAGCTCTGCAGGTCGTCGTTATCAGGTTCATAACTGAATTTACGACAGTGTCAGCTCCAGCGTCACCACCCCCAGGAGTACCCTCCAGCGTGGTCCTACCTGTTCCAAGGGTTTCGACAAACCTCCGGGTGTTCATTTTCCCAACGGTCCATGCACAGAAAGAGCGCCGGGGTGACGCACACCGAGAGTTTGTGTTCACCACTTCGAAGGCAATGTATTGATGGTTGCTTGCGGAGAAGTCTTCCATAACTCACCACCCGTCCACAAACGACACCAGTAACTCTGACGTGAGAGTTACGTCTGGAATGCTTCCTTCGCAGCTTGGGCGCCGGAACGTTGGGGTGGATCCGGTGTTTAGAACTACCAATCCTGTTCTCGCCACCATTTCCAGGATTCGTTTCCCTCTGGAACCTGAGTGAGGCATGCCCCATTCAAGTAGCCTGGCATTGAAGTTACCCCCTACTAGAATCCGCCCATCTGTGCCTAAGATAGCATCCTCCAAAGCATCAAGCCTGCGTCGAAAGTCCGACATCGTCTCATTCGGCGGAAAATAGACACTGAAAAACGCTATCCCTGAACACCGAATCCAGACAAAGCCGCCCCTCGGCCTTGCGTAAGAACCCTAAGGAGGGTGCCAGTACTTAACATGTCAATCAGCTATGGTCTTCGCAACAAACTGCGCCAGCAGCTCGAGCATATTGATTTGCAGGATGCGAATCATGTTAACCGCGTCCTACCTCTTTCCAGTTCTACTCTGTAGACTGGACAACCGCCCCGAGCCCGTAGTGTGCGGAACGTTTTCATTAGACATGCCACGGTCCCTGCATATGACGCAGCTTTCCTTTTCATTACAGATATTCGCTTTATGGCCTACCTGACCCCGTTGGCGGCATGTTGCCCTTCTGTCAAGTCTCTGACAGATTGCAGCCGTGTGTCCATAATCCAAACATCTGTGACACTTGGTTGGGGCGGCCTGGATGCGTATCCTACTTACTACTCAACCAATTCTGATTGTCCCGCTGTTTAAAAACTTCCTCGCGTATCGCTCGGTAACTTCCACCAAAGCGAGTTTTTGGCCTCGGGAGTTCGCCTGAAATAACCCTGTTCCCTTAAGGCCGAACAGATGGATCGCATTGTAAGGGCACTATTCCCTGCGCACCCCGTACGACTGTCCACTTTTCTCTATAAAAGAACAGGCAGTTGTCTCATTGAAAAGCAAGAAGGCGCCAGGACATGATGGAGTTCCAGCAGAGGTAAACACAATGGTATTCCAACATGGACCAAGTCCACTGCTCGGCGCATTCAATGTTTGCCTGGAAAAGGACATTTTTCCTGTTGGTTAGAAGGCGGTGAGGCTTGCACTGATTAGCAAAGCAAAAGGCGACCTTAAGTTGCCGTCTTCATACCGCCCATTTTATATGCTTGACACTGCTGGAAAAGCTCATAAAAAGTAGTCTCGCTGAAGCAATACGCGCTCCAGGAGACTTATCTCAATAGCAGTTCGGTTTTAGGACAGAGAGATCCACACAATGCTGTCATACAAGTCGTAGATACCGTTCGACGAGCGGAGGCACATAGCCGCCGAGCTCGTCGGATGGTGTTCGTCGTAACGCTTGACATCAGAAACACCTTTCATTCCGTAAGATCTCTAGGCATACTAGACACTACTTTTCACGTGCCGAACTATCTCTTATGGATGTTGAGGGACTAGCTGAGGAACCGCTCTATAAAACGCTAAGGGCTCAGAGGAGGATAGGGGTCACATCGGGGGTAGCACAGGGATCCATCCTAGGGCCGGACCTCTGGAACACTACCTGTGATAGTCCCCTTAAACTCGACATGCCAGAAGAGTCCCGCCTGGTCGGTTATGCAGATAATGTCACGGCGCTTGTTGCTGGACGCACTAAAGAACAGGCGCAAGCAGAGTCGGCATATTGATGCAATGTGAAAGCGGATAGATGACTGCTCATGGTTTCAATCTTGCACTAGAAACAGCCAAAGTAGTCATCCTGACTAAAAAGATAATTCCGACCCTGCGTTCCATATCTTTCGGCAAATCGATAATCGAATCAAAACCAGTGGTAAAGTACCTCGGGCTGACTCTTGACTCGAAGATGGGCTTTTCTGAGCAAATCAAAGCGGCAGCAAGCAAAACTGCAGCTGGAGTTCCGGCGTTAAGTAGATAATAGCAAACATTTGAGGTGCTACAGGCTTCGTCTCCTCTCCCTCAACGCAATCTGTGCTGCTCTATGATGCAGAAGTATGGGCTGACGCTCCTGGCAAGGTTGTATATTGCAAGCATCTCACGCAAATACAGAGATGGGGAGCTTTGCGGGTGGCATCTGCGTACCGCACTGTCTCTGAACCAGCCCTGATGGTGATCGCGTGAGGATCCCCGTTGCCCTTCTTGATAAGAAGCGTAAAGCCATATACAAGCGAAAGGGAGAAAAGCCAAAGGAGGTGGTTGCTCGTGAAGAACGGCAACGCACCGTAGATGAGTGGCGACTCTCTTGGTAAAATGAATTTGGAGGGAGAGGGACTGGGCGGCTTATCGGCAACTTAGGTGCGTAGCTAAATCGGAAGCAGGTGAAACTGACTATTTCCTTAACCAGTTCTTAAGTTGGCATAGAGATTTTCAGTCTTACCTGCATAAGGTTGGAAAAGCACAATGTCCGAATTGTGCGTTTTGCAATGTTTTGCAAAGTTGTGGTCGGTGCCCAGACAACACTGCCGAGGAGATGCTGAGGAATGCTGACAGGTGGAACCGTGTTGCCCATTACATTCGGGTGCTTCTCGTTGCAAAGAAGATGGAGCTCGACCGATGGAGGAGCCGGATCGCAGGGTATTCCTTGAACTGACATTTCCCTCCCTCTTCTCCCCTCCCGTTATTGAAAGGAATTCCCTAACTTGATGGCTCCGCAAGACGGGAGAGTTCGGGGACTAGCCAGAAGTAATGTGACCAATGCTTCCTGGCTAGCTCTCTGGCGATGGGGAGGTGTTTAGTTGGTTGTCCGACGACGTACCGTTGCGGGAGTTCAACACTCTATGCGTAAATGCATTCACCTACCCCACCGAGAAAAAAAAAACAACTTTATCAGGCTAGAAAACCACACGACACGACAGAAATATAGGCTGATGAAAGCTTAGAACTTTCGAGCAATAATGGATATCACTTAAATTGACGGCTAAATGATTTACCAGAAGTGTACCCCGACTGCTTAACTAGGTAACACCTCCGCTTCCACTGCACAAGGTGCTGAACGGTATCAATACCACCACCTTTTCATATGTCGACTGACACTTCCCAATTGGTAGCCTCGGATAACCATCAGTCAGCCATGCGGTAAACTCGGCGAGGGATGACACGGAATAGGGAATAGGGTGCATTTAGAGTGACAGTTTTGGCATTGCTACACAACAGTAACATCTCGTTAAAACCTCTCAAGGTAGTGCTACACCCGTACTTTTTAAAGAAGGTTTCGGCTTGCAACCCTTGCAGGACCGATAATTCAATGACCACAACAACAACAGCAACGACAATTACGACCACACAACTGGCGATAACGGAAATTTTCAAAAAGAACGGAAATCCGATACATTTACAGCTTCTTGCAACTAAAATGTGAGATTTCATAATAAATCCTTTTACAAGAAATGTAAAGCTACAACGGTCACCTACTGACTGGCGGACAAAACGGAGAAATGTCATCGAATTAGAGGTCGGAAAAACGACTACGAAAAAAGATAGCAAACTTCAAACTACGTGACACTCCTTCGACGAACCCGTCAACCAGGCGGGAACCTAAGACAAGGGAAAATGAAAATTGACTCTATCGTCCAACAAAACGTCTCTCTGAATGTCAAAAACGTGGGGCCCGGCAAGCTCAGTCGATGGAGCATGAGACTCTTAATCTCAGGGTCATGGATTTGGAGCCCACGTGGGGCGCCATTTGTAATGACAGAAAGGAGTTGGATATGGTAAAACTACCTTAAAATGACTCATATTTGTCATTACAAGATAGAGAAAATCCCGGACTTCAAGGGGAATCATTAGCGCAGCCCCTAAGTGCGCCAAACGCGGTCTTCTCAGCCCGCTAGCAGGAAACAGACATTTGACAAAAAACGGCGAGGGGAAAGTAGCGTAGATCTATCGATAAGGACGCAGCAAGGACCCCGCTTAGCAAAAAAAAATAAAAACAAACAAGAGCGTATATGGGATTAGAACCGCAGTGACACCTGTTTACCGAAATAGAGGCCAATTAGGGCGTGAACGACGAGTGATCGAAGGGAGACCTTCCGTGGAAGTCCTTCGAGAATGGTTTGAGTTAGGGAAAAGTAGATGCTAGCCTTATTCTCATCCCCCTCCTCCCTTGAACAGGTTCTAAAAGTTGTTCCTTTATTGTCTAAAAAGCCCTTGATAAGAAAGACACATAAGGTATTTCGGGAAACAACGGTCCCCTTTTTCAGTATGTTCTCATCTAGTGTGTGCTCTTCTTTCTTCTTGCCAAAAACTTTCAAGCCAATAACTCTCTTCAAGAACTGTTTAGAACAGAAAACGCTGAGCTGAACGTCAAATCTATCCGGCGGACTCGAACCGGTGGCATATTTGTCAAAATTGGCCGAGGACTTATAAGAAGAAGACAATAGTTTCAAACCCACAAACCATGTGCGTCCTCAAAATTAGGAATACAGATTTTCTCGAGAATAAAGAAAAGGTAAAGGAAGCGATAAAAGGGGATTATCCAGATGTGAGTAACCTCAAGGTGGAAGTTACATTTGTCAACTCCTGAGATCACTGTCACCCTCTCGAAGAAAACAGCGAGCCAGTTCCTTCATTGCGGAAAGTAAAGATCGTGTGAATCATTCGTAGGATATGGCGAAGAACAGTCCTGATCCGCTGTTTTAAGTATTAGACCCACAGACACATAGCCAGGGTTAGCAAAGGGTAAGACAGAAGCCCCTTATGTTTCAAGTGTGGCGAACCTGGACACAAAGTGAAGACTTACACGCGGAAGGAAGCATGTGATCTTTTCAAGGAACGCGGTTTGTAGTAAGAGGATATTTCTCACATTCCCACCGTCCGGCCCGGTTCCAGGTCTTCAAAAAGAGTTTTAAAAAGTGAAAAGTCAAATACCATGAACCACATCCTACAAGTGAACGCATATACAAGTGCAACAGGAGTCCACCTTGGTGGTATACCGATATATCTAACGCTTCCATCAAGGTCAGAAATACAGGCGGAAGACTGCGGGCCCATGGCCATGGAGATGGCTTCGTTTGGGATTGTCGTATCTGTTTCCGCTTTTCGGAAGGCAGCGAAGCAGCGCCTTGAAGCTCTTAAATCCACGAGATACAAGAGAGCGAAAAAGGAACTCTGCCCCGAAATAAACAGCCAGTGGCATTAACAGGGAACCAAGGAGTACAAGGAACTCAATACTCATAAATTACCCTGTTCAATGGAAGCAGTGATGATGGAAGAAATCGTGCATGTACTTTTCCCTGTCCACCTCATTCGAGCTAACGCTATCAATAAGAGAGGGGTATACTCAGGAATACCCATTCTTCACTGCAAAGGAACTAAACGAGGCAGTTTTTTCCATCGAGGACAAAAAAGGATCAGGATCGGATGCTTCCGAGCAAAGTGCAGAAACTTGCATTTAAGTAAAAGCCGGACTTGCTATTCAGCGTATTCATGTTTGACAGTAGATGTTTCTCCCTCTCACTGCTCGTGCTGAAAAAAGGGCACAGGTGACCTCGAATCACTGTCAGCGTGCCATCATGTCAGAATGTTGGACACAGGGAGAAACTGCTTGAGAAGCTCACCAGGGCAAGACCGATTGACTGATTACTATCTGCAGGAGAATTTTCACCAAAACAATATGGTTCTTGAGTTGGGCGATACATAATAGATGCGATTGAGGCAGTGGTCCAATAGGAAGACTGGCTAAGGCCAATGTCGACGAGTGGTATGCCTTGTGATGCTACATATAAGAAACGCCTTCAATGCTGCGAGGTAGTGCCACATGTTTAAGGCGGTGGAAAATTGTGTCCATATTGCAGACTTCCTTGTGCTAACATTGAGGGACTATTTCAAGGATCTCCCCTGTTCTCCCAGACCCAGCGCAAAATATAGGTCATATTGGGGGCTAGGGATCTATCCATCATCCGGACGTTTGAAATGGCTCAAATGATGGTCTGCTATGATGTGAAGAGAGAGCCCGTACTGTTTACGGATGGCAATAATCTTGCGAAAGAGAATCGAGTGTTAGATGGACCTCATATTTCATAAAAAAACGTGCGGCCCTGGTTCAGTTGAAAACATGATGGTCGGCCTACTGCATTTATTGGAAGGATGTGATGGATGGATGATACCTGACACAACTTTTTTTTCAGCAGAAAGTGGGAGCGCCACCACCACGATCTTTCGATGGAAGAGTGTTTTGCGTCCCTGAACACCACAATTGAGGTCATGCTGCAGAGTAAGGACGCATGGAGCCGAGTGGCACGTTACACTCAAGGCATTTTTAAGGCGGAAAAGAAAGAGACAGATAGGAGAGATACCAGGGTAGTAGAGGCTCCCTGAATCTACGGGGTTTTGCTCCTATACTGAATAGGCCTGACTTGAAGTAATGTGTCATCTCATATTTAATCTTACGTTATTTGGTACTGACACAGACTCCATGCACTATTAACTTTCAAGAATATTAGATTTCCTTTCAATTTTCGGGATAATCAAGAGTTGACCTCGCTTGGAACAAAGGAGCTAGGTAGACTAATAAAGGCATGAGTCATACATCACCTAAATCCATCCACGACAGGATATGACAGGAGCAGAAGCTTACAGAAAAGATGGTATAAATCAGCACACACTCCTTATCAGTTATTAGCCTCCTTTAAGAGAGATTTAGAATAGCATATCCCAGCCAGTGGCCAACTTGATTAACAAAGCAAAATGGTTTACATAACCAAGGCAATGTTGATAGTCGGTAACCAACATTGGTGGCCTATCAAGGGAAACTCATAAATAGATTCAGAGCCCATGACCCTCTTAGGTCACCCATTAAATCATCCAAACTCATTTAGTCGCAATCAATAATCACATTTGTACGATGCATCTTCATAATTGATACACCTCTATCGCCAACATGTATCTCCATGTGCTCACCTTTAAAGATACCTTCAAGTGGCGCCTATTCTCCTATCTCCCCATTCCCCAAAAGTCCACTCGCCACCGCAACTCAACTTTATAGCAAACATAGCCAGAGGGTCTTAATCGATTTAACGTTTAAATCCATTGCCTCGTTAGCGCGATGCTGACAGCTCAAATGAAGTTGCCATGTAGATTTTGAGATGCTGCCTGGTCCATTAAAAGACGCCGATCGCAGCCAAGGAGAGCTTGCTGAATCTAAGGCTATTGTTAGTCGACTTAAAGCCATGCTTCATGGCTATGTAGTTCGGGTATTGACCGTAAGGAAGAGTTGACATGACGTGGGGCTAACATGCCTATGGTAATTAAGGGAAGAGGTTATTGTAAGTGTATCAGTGTGAGGAGGTTGAACGGAGACTAGATTTAATGACATGGTCTGAAGGTAGAAAAGTGTGCTCTGAAATTGAATATACTCTTGATCAGAGGAGGTTGATTCTACTTCTATTCGAGATAAGTATTGAGCGGAATTCCCCAAGGCTCGAATTTAAAGACCAGTTTTTCCTCAACAGTTTTATCACGTGGAGCTCCGCAAGGTTCGATTCTAAGGCCTTATTTTTTTCCAAGATGCAGTACCTTGCGCACATTATTACTCTAAGAGTTTGTCATTACACACATTCATTGAAAATCCGACAACCTTCGGATATCTTTACAAATCTGACAATTTGTAATTCGAACCCTTTTCAAACAGACAACAAAGTTTTCTGTCCAACCCTCTCTGTTTTATAAAGTTTCAGTAAATCACACTAAATTAGTCTATCCCACGTGTCAACAAGCTGAAAATCCGCTACCTCATTAATCTTATCTTGTCCCAGCAATCAGTATCTACTGGAATAATCGGTGTTGATACCCTTTAATGCCGCAATAAAACTCCTAACCAAAGAGTCCCCACAAAACAGAGAAAAAAAGTGTTACAAAAATTCAATTGAAAATATTTACTTCGCACACTTTCCCGATTTAAATCCTTGTCTTTTCCCTACGAAATGAGTGTAAACTCCAATACGATATGCATGAGCATTATCTCAATAAGGATAGTAACCGAAAACCTCAAAGAATCTCTTCCCTTTCCCGGACTTTCGTCACAGGACGACGGCTACACATTGTCACCCTTCGGCATGCAAATTTGTCACCCCGCAGAGAACAATTTTCATTTGCACCCATTCGGTTTTTGTTGTCAGATAAATAAAGCAAGTTGTAATGTTGTGGCGAAAAATCAGGGATTCAGATAATGAAGAGGATGGAAATGCGATGAATTCATATCACCCCGTTATGGGGGGAGGAAGTCAACTGTTTTGTATAATATATTGGCCGGTTTAGCGGGATGGCGGTTGATGTGGACTGACAGTGTAAATCTATCTGGTCTAAATTAAATTTTATAGGTAGGAAATAGGCTACCTATGTCAAGTGATGGTGCGGGATTTTGGGATAAAAGGCTTTTGAGGAGAGGGAGGTATAGTCAGCATTCAAACTTCCCTTAGCTTCGCACCCACGCAGAGAATACGGGTTTGGTTTGCTCCAAAAAGTTCTGTAAATAGTCCCTTACCTTATCCCTGGTCCTCTGACTCTTTTCAACAATTGTTAGACATGCTAAAGAGTTTATATCAGAAACAACTTTCGTCAGAGTACTGAAATCGTATTATGAACAAGAGAGGACCACGTCATCGGAACTTAACCTTATTCTAATTGTTTTTTTTTTTTCCTGACGTTCCAAAAATTGCCAGGATCTTGTCAATGAAGGGCGAAGATGAATAGGGGCATGGTGGGAATTGGCCAGGAGACAGGAGACAAGAGACCTGTGAGGAGTTGCCAGATCTCCCATCAGGCGCGACCCCAGGTGGCGGATAGGGGCATACTTATTGATGTGTAAATATGTGTTCATGCACTTTTCTTTTCTGACTGTGTATGGGCTAGTGTTTGCTCATCTCTGGTGCGTGGACAAAAATGGCTATGGGAAGGATACCCAGAACATAAAACCACCATGGAAGACGAGAGAAGGAGTAAACTTACGGTGCAGGGGCTCGGAACCCCAGTACGGGCGGCTTTTGGGAGTGAGCAAGCGGGCTCCCGGTCGTCGATATCCCTCGACCGCAGTGCCTCGCTGATGGACAACTTGGCCACCTTGGCATATAATGTGACAAGTGATTTGGATCTGGAGAAGGAAGTGTTCAAGCGAAGTACGACCTTACCGAGAACACCAGTAGCAAGAACAACCAAGGATTAACTGAAGATGGATCGTTGGACGACAAAAACTGTAACAACACCCACAGCATATGTTCAAGATGCGCGACAGCAAGAGGTGCTCCAGGAACAAGATAAGGATCCATTGAAAAGAAGCTCATCAACTTTGAGATCTCCACCAATGCTAAAGGCGATGAAGGATAAAGTACAGGCAAGATCAATAACTGGCAAAAGTGAAACAGCATATAAAAGGAGTAACCCTGTCGGGGCTTATAAGAAGCGGAGTCCCGATCCGGAGGAATTACTATTTATCCAGCTTGGGGCAAAAATAGTTGAGCTGTCCGAGTTCATCAAGGACAAGCACAACGTGCACCAAGCCATAAAGAATATGGTGAGGGCCATTAGAGTCCTCTGTAATAGATCGCAGATGGAGGAAAAGAATACTAAGGATACGCCGAACCCCGCTGCACCAACAGTGTCACAAGCGACCCAAGTGACACCTAACCGTACTACCATCGAAACACGGCGAAATAAACGAGTACGGGAAAAAGAGGGGGATCCTTCAAATAATCAGCAGGCACCTAAGAGAAAAAAAGGCGGACAGGAAACTCTGAAAACCAGCACTAATAGCTCTGAAGGAGGAAAGCGTACAGCGAATGTAGAAAAGTCGACCAGCGTTGCGAAGCCCAAGATGAACGGAAACGATGGATGGACTAAGGTTACGAGCAAAAAAGCGAAAGGAAAAGCAAAATTGCGAACCCGTTCAGATGCGATTGTTATCTCCAGTAAGGGCAATCTGTCCTACGCGGAGATACTCAGAAAGGTCAAAGCGGATCCCGACCTAAAAGATCTGAGCGGAAATGTGAATCGAATCCGAAGAACCCAGAAACGAGATCTCATGTTCGAGCTGAAAAGATCCAGCGTGGGCAAGGCTGATGACTTTCGCACTCGGGTGAAGGACTCACTTGGGGAGAATGCCGCAGTGCGTGCCCAAAAACATGAGATCTACATACAATGTAAGGATCTCGATGAAATAACATCAAAAGCAGAAATTTGTACTGCTCTGAAGGAGCAATTCAAGTTGGTAGAACTTACAGATGCAACATAACCCGCATATTGCCGGAAGTAGTAAATGTCCTGAATTTAGGAAGGCGCTCACTGCAATATGAAAATGAGGTTTATTCAAATAAACCTCAATCATTGCAGGGTCGCTCAGGATTTACTTGAGCAGACCACATTCGAATCAGAGATGGAAATCGCCATCATAAGTGAGCCGTACAGAAGCCGTCACGGTGGCGTATGGGTCACAGATTCGACTGGTGGAGCGGCGATATGGGCTTGCGGTCGACAGGCCATATAATGTACTGCAAATCAGGCAGCCAGTGGCTTTGTGTGGGCGAAAATAAGTGGTGTATATTTATACAGCTGCTACGCCCCACCAAGTTTGGCACTGTCTGAATTCGAGCAAATGCTTGATAATCTTGTGCTCGACGCAAGGGGACGAAGTCCAAAGGTGATTGCTGGTGATTTCAATGCTTGGGCCCTAGAGTGGGGTAGCAGATAATCAAATGCTAGGGGGCGCAGTTTAATAGAAGCTTTCGCGCAGATGGACATGGTTTTGGCTAACGAAGGTGCTGTAAACACCTTCCAGAAAGGGGGGTCAGGCTCAGTTGTAGACCTGACCTTTGTCAGCCCTTCGCTGGCGCATGGTATGTCTTGGTGCGTCAGCGAACGCTACACCCACAGCGATCACCAGGCAGTTTTCTTTGAGACATGTGTCGAGCCACAGGGCAAAGAGCTATCATGCCCGAAACCGAAAAAGATTTCAGGCTGGTCTGCAAAATCTTTGGATGAGCAGAGCTTCTTAGAGGTGTGGTTAGATCAACCTGATATAGCAGGCGCCTCTGCGGAAAGAGCTATCCATCTGGCTCAATGCATCGCCAAAGCATGTGACGCGTCCATGCCTAGGAGGTGCGCATTCCCCCGTAGAAGACCGAACTACTGGTGGAATGATGAACTGACCGGCCTTCGATCAGCCTGCCACCGAGCCAGAAGAGCGGCTCAGAGGGCGGTAGGTAGAGTCGATCAAGGGCAGAAAGAGTGCGCCTACAAGGCAGCCCGCAAAACCCTCAAGCTCGCCATCCAGCGAAGCAAGAGGAAATGCTTTAAGGAGCTCTGCTCAGAAGCGGACGTAAATCCATGGGGAAGAGCTTATGGAATCGTGATGGGACGATTTAGAGGCCGTTCGTCTCCGCAGATCACGTGCCCCACCTTCTTGTTGAAAATCATCCAGGGGTTATTCCCCCAGCAAGAGGAGAACACCGACACATTCCAACCACCTCCGAATGTGACGGCAATCCCGCCAGTCACCAGAGACGAGCTCCTGGAGATCTGCGGCATAATAGGAGACAATAAAGCACCGGGTCTGGACGGAGTACCGAATAAGGCCCTTAAGCTTGCCGTGAAATCCAGGCCGGACATGTTCGCTGAGTTGTTCGAAGCGTGCATGTCCGAGGGAGTATTTCCAGCGGTATGGAAGCGGCAGAAGTTGGTGCTTCTGCCTAAGCCTGGTAAACCTCCAGGTGAACCATCCTCTACCGACCCATATGTCTTTTGGACACGGTGGGGAAAATGCTAGAGCGGGTAACCTATAATAGATTACTCCCGGTAGTTGAGAGCCAAAGCGGCAGTATGGGTTCCGTAAAACCAGATCAACCATTGATGCCCTCAAATCGGTTACTGGGTTGGCTGAAGATGCAATCCACGGAAAGGGTAGTACCAGCAAATATTGCGTGGTAGTAACCCTGGACGTGAAAAATGCATTCAATTCGGCCAATTGGAATCTAATCCGGAAATGCCTAGCGAAGGTTGGTATTCCCGCCTATCTCGCTGCAATTGTCGATAGTTATTTAACTGAAAGGAGGCGGGTGTCCCGCAGGGCTCCGTATTGGACCCACTACTGTGGAAAATCATGTACAACGATGTACTTAATCTTTCCCTTCCCCCCACAGTAGTGAGTTACGCTGACGACATAGCACTGGTTGTTGTCGCAAAGCATCTCGAAGATGCTGAGTTATACTCAAGCGAGGCAATCAGTGCTGTCAAATGCTGGTTAGAGAGCTCTGGTCTGACGCGTGCGAAGGATAAAACAGAAGCGGTCCTCATCACGAAGCGCCGGAAGAGAAATTACGCCTGTGTTAGGATCGGAAATCATATCATCACTTCCAAGCCGACCATCAAATACTTCGGGGTGGTGATTGATAGGAAGCTCAGCTATAAACAACACGTACAGTATATTTGTGATAAATCATCCACTGCCAGTATGGCCCTGGCGAGGATGATGCCGAATGTGGGAGGGCCACGGCATACCTCTAGGTTGCTTATAGCCAGGGTGGTAACCTCAATCATACTCTATGCGACCCCAGTTTGGAGCGAGGCTTTGCGGATGTCAGTTAATGCTAGCAAACTGAATGCAGTCTACAGAAGTACAGCTCTGAGGGTATGCTCTACCTTCAGGACTGTCTCAGATGATGCAGCATTCGTCATCACTGGAATGATGCCGATGAGATTGTGAATATATACAATGCGAAGTAAATCTCTTCCTTATTGCAGACGAAGAACACTGAGAGGGAGAGATCCATAAATAGATGGCAAGAGCGGTGGAAATGCTCGGGAAAAGGTGGGTGGACTCACAGGCTCATTCTTGTCATCAACGAGTGATTGGAGAGACGACACGGTGAGATTAACTATAATCTCACCCAGTTCCTCACGGGACATGGAGGATATCTCCAATACCTTCACAGGTTTAAATTGGGGACCTCACCCGACTGTCCAAATTGTGAGAGAGAGAGCATGTATTCTTCCACTGTCCGAGATTTGTGGAAGAAAGGAGGAATCTAGTGGAGACTCTAGGAGAGGTGCTGGTACCAGAAAATCTGGTGCCGAAAATGCTGGCACATCAAGAGAATTGGGATGCAGTCAACTCCATGATCGCATCTATTCAAGATAAACTGCGAAAGGCAGAGGAAAGGAGAAAAGCGCGGTCATGTGCGCCGCGTATAGAAGAAATGGGATTAAGCTAGAGTGAGCTGACTCCGCCCCGTGAAGTAATACCTTATGGTGGTTCCGGAGGGCAGGCAGGGAGTCGAAGGTCGTTTTAGTGGGTAAAAATCCAACACGTTGGTGTGTCCAGACCAGTGTCTTTTGAAGATTTCCACCTCCTCAAGAAAAAAAAAGGAGACAGGAGACAGGACGCAAGAAACAGGAGACAGGAGACAGGAGACATAGCGGCGAAATGCACCGGTGACCGTGACAGGTCAAAAATTTGCAGAGAATGTGGGGGAGAAGGTCATATCTTCAGGGAGTACAAGGCTGACCCTGAATGTATGCTTTGCAAGAAGAAAAAAGGATTCGACTGTCGGCACGTTGCAGGCAGTATCAGATGCCCAGTGTTTAGGAGAGCCTTGAATGCAGTAAAGAAATGAGGTTGATACAAATCAACCTCAACCATTGCGAGGCAGCGCAAGACCTTCTCTGGTAGACCATTTATGAGAAGGGAATAGAAGCTGCCATAATCAGCGATCCTTACTGCAATAATAAGAGCGGTGCCTGGAATGCAGATGTAACTAGCAAAGCGGCTTTATGGGCGTGTGAAAATCAGGCCAGTCAAGAAATGATGGAGTTTCCAGAAGTTGGATTCGTCAAGGCAAAAATAGTTATATATATAGTTGCTATGTTCCACAAAGCGCGACGATAACAGAATTCGCTAGTCACGGATGCAAGAAGCGGATACCCCAAGATCATAGGGGGTGATGTCGACGCGCGGGCCGTGGATTGGGGAAGTCACACTAGGCAAACTAGGGGCGTTATCCTGCTCGAGGCTTTCGCGAAATTAGACTTGGTGTTTGCCAATATGGGGAAATGCTTCCACTTTTCAGCAGCCTGCACGCATTTTGGCTTACTTGTAGCTAAATTGTATCAGACGAAAACACGTCTATCGTCTCGAGTTAACTGGTTCACGACCAACCGGTATCACCAGGAGAATTACAACGTCTAACTAAGATGCTAACCTGTTGTCAGCTCCAATGCTAATGCAAGGGATATGTTTTGGGACAATTTAGGAATCAATGAAAAAGTGGAGTCTCCTCTTCGAGGTTATCCCTGGTAGGTTCGTGGCACACCCCATGCCGAAAACAGGCAGGATCAAACATGAGTGTGGAAAAAATGTTCGACCATCAGTTTCACATCTTTCGTATTAAAAGCCCTAGAGCGCAGCCTGAACATCTACCTATGGACGATCATGGGCGTGTTCTGTAAATCTCATCATGGCCATCACAAAGGCAAAATCAAAAAGATTATCTTTCACCGCGTAATTAGCATGGCTGGGCGATCTTCACACTATAAATGTCATATATTGACTGCCTTCTTGCGTATAAAAGGAGCATTCAACAAGGTAAATACTAAGGCCAAAAATATGGATCTAACCAGAATGAGACTGAAGGGGTATCCTACCCAATGGATGAACATATCTACACTATAAAACGGCGTAATCCAATCTGATCTGTGAGGTAGCCATTTAGTCAGAGCTGTGAGTAGAGAGACGTTCTTCAGAGTGGGGTGTATATCAGATTTAAGGCACGGTATGCTTTATTGAGCGATCACAAACTGTCGAGAGGGTCGAAGCGGGAGTTTTGTCGGATACGCACAATGTGTGGCATATGGTACAGCCTTCGAGGATATGCCAGTGTATTCCAAGTGGAGGTAGAGGAGGTCGATGGTTGAGGCATAATGCGAGCCCCAAGCATTACATAGCCATTTTGACCGACAGCCAAGCCGCTACCAAGGCCTTGTACTCAGTGGCGACATTCTCCAAGGAACAGTACAGAAACGCGCTGAACACTCTGGGCGGTAGACTCACACTCACACTCCTGTAGAGATTTCGGTATTGATCAGGCGACGGAATGACCAAGCCAGACTCCGTTCTTGATAGTTTCTTGGTAGACACAATCTGCATCACAATGGCGATTGCTAGGTAAAATTTGTGTGCAGTGCTTGACAGCAAAGGATCACCATCTGCTTTAAGTCAAGCAAGAGCTATTTTTGCCAGATCAAAGTTCACTGATACATGATTGCTGCGGTTTGCACAACTGGCTTTTGTAGGGGACAATGTCCGCAGATTAGGCAACCCTTAAGCACTTCTAGCTGGAGCCAGGCGGCGGACACCAAGAAGGCTGCATTCCTTGGGAACCTTAAATAGTTTCCTGGTTGAAAAACAATATGCACTGGCTTTGTGGAGATTATATCCTGCTCCACTTGTCTTTCTACACCTATCATGGTCTTAGTAATTGGTGGCATCAACACGCCGCTTCACAGCGCTAATTGAGCTCTTCGGAGCGCCATCCATATCTACCTACCTATCCTTACCATGTATTGGAGATTTTATAAAGAAATATTTTAACTGCAATGATTGCTGAATGCCTGCATAATTTACAACACCCAGATGTTTCGTGGTGAACCAGCGGCATTATATTTATGTCTAAATACGTTACAAGAAACTTATAGGCTGTTGAACCCTTCCTAATTGAAAGAATCATCATCAAAGGCGCAACAATCGATATCCGGTCTAGGCATGCTTTAATAAGGAACTCCACACATCCCGGCTTTGCGCCCAGGTCCACCAATTCGATATTCCTAAAAACGGTCTGCCGTCCTTACCTACGCCATCGTTCCATCTCAGGCAGGCTCACAGATCAAAAATTCTTCGGAGGATTCTTCTCTCGAACTCGGCCAAGAGTTCGCAATTCTTCTTGCTAGGAACCCAAGTCTCCGAGGAATGCATGAGGACTGACAAGATCATTGTCTTGTACAATAGGAGCTTTGACCCTATGGTGAGACGTTTCGAGCGGAACAGTTTTTGTAAATTGAAATAGGCTCTGTTGGCTGACAACAACCGTGCGCGGATTTCATCAGCGTAACTGTTATCGTTTGTGATTTTCGACCCTACACAGGAGAAATTATCAACGGCATCAAAGTTGTAGTCTCCTATCCTTTTTCTTCCTGTTTGACCAATGTGGTTTAATGTTGTTGGTTGGTTGGTTTTCGGTGCTGACGTTGCCACCATATACTTTGTCTTGCCTTCATTGATGTGCAGCCCAAGATTTCGCCTCTATTGCCGCCTGCTCGATCTGGATGAAGGCAGTTAGTACTTCTTGGGTGGTTCTTCCCATGATCTCGATATCGTCAGGTTAGGCCAGTAGTTGGGTGAACTTAAAGAAGAGCATACCTCTTGCATTTACCTCAGGATCACGGATCACTTTCTCCAGGGTCAGGTTAAAGAGGACGCATCATAGGGCATCCCATTGTCGTAGACCGTGTTGATGTCAAATGGTCTTGAAAGTGATTCTGCTGCTTTTGTCTGGCGTCTGTCGTCTTCAGTTGGCGGGACCTCCAACTCGGAAATCAGATTTTTGATTCTTTGTCTCGGCAGGATGAGCACCGATGTTTGTAAGGCTTCATCCTGCTGACTTGTTGGTAAAACTTGCGCGGCTGATGCGGTTGTTTCCTGTACTTTTCGAGTTCACAGACCTGTTGGTTCTCCCAGGCTTCCTTTTTCCATCTGTGAAGTCGCTTCTCCGCTCGACGGAGTTCGTGATAAGTCTCTACGCGTGCCCACGTCCTTTGAGAATACAACATTACTCGGTATGCAACATTCTTCTTTGCTAGCTTCCATTCATCGTCAAACGAGCCATTCCGAATCTTTTTGCGATAACGTTCTTCAGGTGATTGTGAAGACCATTTGCTGACACTTCATCTCCAGGATCTCTTTTGACTGTGGTTATTGCGGGATCCATTTCCCTTTTATAGGTGTTGCGGAGGGTTTTGTTGTGGGTGGCTTCAATGTTAACTTTCACATGATTGTCAGAGGGGATTATAGGTGGTGTTGTCATTCAAGCTCGAAGCACCATGCCAACGAGATAGTGGCCCGAGTCTGTATTGCCCTCCCCCCTTTATGTTCTGACATTCATCAAGGCTGAGAGGTCGCGTCGTTCGATCAACACGTAATCAATTTGGTTCAAACTGGTCCCGTCTGCAGACGCTCACAGTTGTTTGTGGATCGCTTTCCACGCAAACCAGGTATTTTCAACAACCATTTCGTATGACACTGCTAATTGAATGATCCGCAGTCCTATTATCATTTGTATTTTGATGTAAGCCATGGGAGCCAACGTATCGCCTGAATACGGGATCCGTCCCTACTTGCCTGTTAAAATCCCCCAGTATGATTTTGATATCATATCTGGGACAGGCTTTGAGGGTTCATTCTACTGCCTCGTAGAAGGTATCCTTCTCCGACTCTGCAGTCTCCCCACAGTCTCCTCTGTAGAGGCGTGAACCTTAATGAGGCTTATATATCTAAATTTGTTGTTTCCCTTATGTTTTCAAAGGCGGTAGCAACAGGTTTCATTTTTTGGCTGAGTAAGAAACCTACTCCGAGCACATGGTTTACTGGATGGCCGCGATAATATATGGTGTAGCGACTCTTCTCCAGGAAACCGGTCCCTGTCTAACGCATCTCCTGCAACGCTGTTACATCAGCCCTATATTGGCACAGGGTATCGGCTAGCTGCTTGGCAGCTCCATCTTTGTATAGGGAGCGCACCTTCCATGAGAAAATGCGCAAATCATTATTCCATTGACACGCTAGATGAGGATTTGAAAGCCTCGCGATTGCATCCAGATCTGGCCTTTGACAGAACAACCGCAACCGATCACAACGAACCGACCCCTAGACGGGACAAAGGCTAAAGTTTTCTTTGGAGGAAGAAGATTCAGCATGGTTAATACCAAGGCCAACAAGAAGGCTCCAACTAGAATGAGATTGAAGGGGTATCTTATGCAATGAACCATGCCTACGCAAAGAACTGGCGTAATCCAATCTGATACAAGAGATAACCATTTGGCCAAAGCTGTGAGTAGGGGGATGGTAGGAAACCCTGTGTTGCGGAGTTATGGGACGGTATTCTTTACTCACCGATCACGAATTATCTACGGAATCGAAGCGGGGGTATTTTTGGATACGCATAGTGTAGCCGAAGCGTGGAGTCTTCCAGGATGCGGCAGTGTATTCCATAATCCAAGCTCCAAGCGTTGCATAGTCATTTTGACAGCCAAGCCGCTACCAAGACCTTGTACTCAATGGCAGCATCTTGCAAGGGGCTACCCAGAGGCATCCTTCTTGGCGACATACTCAAAGTTACACTCCCAAGGGAAATTCGGTAATGATCACACGACAGAGTGACCAAGCGGGGCTCAATTTTTGACATTCGCTTGGTGCACACATTTTGCATCCCGCTGGCGACTGCAAGGCTGAAATCTAGTCGTAGTGCTTGACAGCAACTGCCTCCAAACGGCGAAGCCTCACCACCTGCGCTAAGTCAAGCAAGATCTGATCTCCCTACCTCAAGACCCGATCACGCGGTTTTTTTTGCCAAACGCGTACAGGTTTACGACGGTTTACACAGGAATCTAGGTTATAGGGGACAATGTCCCCAGACTCGATAATCTTCAGGCACTTCCATTGCAGTTGCCCAGCTCTAGCTAGAGTCAAGCTGCGGCCACCAAATAAACAGTTTTTTGGGAGCCTCAAAGGGTTTCCTGGCTGTAAAACGATACGGACTGACTCTGAGGAGACTTCTGCTCCCTTTGTCCTTCCCATAGCAAGCATGGTCTTAGGAGTTTCCGGATACCGCCGAATCAGAAACTTCATTGAGGAGGAAGGGGAAAGCGAAAATATATGAATACTACTTAGGGATTAAAGAAGCTCCTAAGTATCATATATAGGATGCATTCGCTGAGTCCCAGGAGTTTCTAGAAATGTTTCGGCGTGTCATAATTCAAATCCTTCCAAAATCCAAATCCACCGACTAAATTTCCCGCTACCCTAAAACCCTTTAAATTTAAATTCCTCCACCTCTTGCCTGAACCTATCAAAAACTAACGTGAAAAGTTCGATCTCCACAATTTCCATGGTATTAACATGCAATGTCATCGCTTCGAAAATTGAGTGATAAAAAGGGAAGAGATAGCTTTGCACCCAGCCACCGAAAAGCCAAAAAAGGATATTCAAATTGAACAGAGTCGAATGCGAGGCGGTACACATAGGTAGGGATGTTACCCGGAAAATTTGTGGCCGCCAATGTTACACCCTTGTCGTGTTTTAATTTGTAAATGAGCCACACGGTTCAATGTTATTTTATGCAAATGTTTAGTGGTCTATTGATAGGATTCGCTTTTTGGTCCTTTGTCATGGGAAGGGAAGGGTGACGGCGGTACTCGATGAGATTGTGGTGCAATAAAAATCAAGGATATTTGATTTGAGGCAATTAAATTGGCAGTTTGAAGTGCGGCAATAAAATTGAGCCTCCCGGTCAGTAGAATTGTCTGGAAAACGACCCTTCGATTATGTCCTTGTAAGAAGTACTTAGAAGTTGGTGTTTGCTGGGAATCCGACAATTAAAAGTTAAATTGTTCATACACAAGGAAAAGTATCAATTTCAATTGAAAGGGAATAATCCACTTCTAAATCGAAAAACAATTCCCGGCATGCGCATACGTAGCACCCCGAATGATTCCTAAGAAGCAAATGACCGAAATCAATATAAATATCAATGACAACATCCTTTGCGCGTGTCCTCGACAATTTGCTTTCTGCGGTGGTATATCCTGAAATTGCGTGACCCCAGGACGCAGATAATAAATTATGGACAAATAGGCACGTGCGCGATAATTCCTCTTACTCAATAGAGTGCCAGTGATGCTTCCGGACCGAGCTCGTCTCAACGGAAGTAAAAGTCCTTGCGTCTCACGCGTGTCTTCTCTCGTGGTGATGCGGACGAAATGGCATAGGGACCTGATGTGCTCACCCATTCAATTCAGTGGTCATGATGCAGTTCTGCAGTATCCTTGCTTCTGATATCCATGAAAGTCGCATTAGGTTGACGTCAGGCCACAATCACTATTTGCGACATCTCAATGCAACCATTCAGTTCTTACTTTTCAACCCATTGGAGAATCGCCGGAAATGCAGCCAAATCGTCACATCATCGCTTCCGTAGCACTAGTGAGACCGAAGAAAGGGTGAGAAAAACTGTATGACAAGGAGCCTGGCGTCTGCTGGCAGGGAAAGGCGCCATCATTGTCGCTATTGTTGCTCATCACATTCGTGTCACACGTCGACAGTTTTAAAATCATGTTCCCAGGTCGCCGCTTATCTGATGGTGGATGATTTTCTGCAAACCCCGCGGCGCTACAATTGATCTTCATTTAAGTGCCCCCCTTGGATGAAGCGGCGAACGATCGCTCAAACTGCAAGAACAAGTTCGTCCATTATCTAGATGTCAGTGGTAACTTCTTAAATCTTGATCTGTAAATGCACTGTGCCATGGAGATGAGTCTTCATGGGACAGAGAGGTACACTGGGTGATCATTTCTTATGCACTTTGGTGCATTAGAGAATATGCAGAAATTGGAATAACCCTAACCATTTCGCGGAATTTCAGAAAGGGTGAGAAATCTCAGCTCCTTCTCTTGGAGTTACTCATTAAGTCCATACAACCTCCAAGTTTTTAGAGATCATGGACTAAAAAACTCTTCAAACAAAGGAGCCAACAGTACCGGCGAAGTGGAACAACTGGGTTTGTCCAACAGTGTAATCGGAATTTAACTTAATGTACTCGTAACATCTGAATATGTAGATAGACCACTCAACAGCTCAGATTTATCTTTTCCGATTTTTCCCGGAGAATTAAACAATTGAATGGAACCCGTCACATAACAGATTGATTTGAAAATCAGCCTCGTTGGAATCCGACCTTCATAAGTTCCTGGAAAATATAGTGATGTTTCCAGGGCATGAAATGAGTAAGGGGATGTTCTATACCCTAAATGGGGCAGAACAGTTTTTTGAGCCCATGGTTGCCCTTTCTAACAACTAACCGGCACTTAGTTGTTAGAAAGGGCAACCTCACCATGGTCGCAGAGGTCTTAGATGAGTTTTGAATCCACTGACATGAATACACTTGACCTAGACACCGACCTCCACCTTAAGATGTGAAGACGTTTTGACCGTTTTCTGTAAAAGTAAACCTTACTCAAATCGCTTGACTGTCAGTCCATCTGCCTTTTTTCGATAAGAAGGTAAACATCTCCAAAGGGCAACGACGTCAATGTAAAGAGTTTTATTCACTAAAAACCACCCCGACTTTCCCCTGCCCTGTGCGACCACCCTTAAATGTGACATCACAGGGCAAAGTTAGTTAGGTTTAGCTAGTCTTTCCGCGGTATTCGTAACCGCGTTTTCCTAACCTCTTCCACTTTTCGCAGTTTACCCTAGATCGTTGCAATCGTAGAGTTAACTATAAGCCTGGGACATGGAAGCCTAACACGCCGTCGTTATCAGGTTCATCACTGAGTTTACGACGGTGTCAGCTGCGACACTACCACCCCCTGGAGTGCCCTCCAGCGTGGCCTTGCCTGCTCCAAGAGCTTGTACTGGTGATCACTTGTCGAGAAGTCTTCTAGGACTCGCCACACGTCCACCGATGATGCCAGAGATTCCGACGCAAAAGTGATGTCACGAATGCTTCCTTCACAGCCTGGGCGCCGAAACGTTGGCGTGGATCCGATGTTTAAAACTAAGAGCCCGGTTCTTGCCGCCATTTCCAGAATTCGTTTTCCTCTAGAGTCTGACTGAGGCATGCCCCATTCAATAGTCCTGGCATTAAAATCACCGCCTACAAGGATTCATCCCTCCCTGTTCGAAACGGCGACCTCCAGAGCATCAAGCTGGCCCCGAAAGTCTGGCATCGTCTCGTTCGGTGTCAGGTAAACGCTAAAAACCATTATCCCTAAACACCGGATCCAGACAAACCCATTCCCTCGGCCTTCAGCAAGAACACGAAGTCGAACGTCGTCCCGAACCCAGATGGCAGCGGCACCCGATAAGTCGAGATGCCATGAGGACGGGTCCTTGTTTCAGTATTGCTCGCTAATCAGCACTAGATCAGCATTTACTTCCGCAGCGAAGTTGCATCCGGTGCATGTTATTTGCAAAATGCGGAGCATGCCGTTTGAACCCAAATCCTCTCCAATTCCGCCCTGAAGATCGGACACCGTCCCGAGCCCGCAGTGTGTGCGACGCTCTAACCAGACGCGCCACGATCCCTGCAGAGAACGCAACTCTCGCTTTCATTGCAGATCTCCGCTTGATGACCCACTTGGCCGAATGCTGCCCTCCTGTCCGGCCACCTGCAAGCTTCTGACGTGTGCCCATAGTCCAGACACCTGCAGCACTTGGTGGGGACTATCTACATTCGCACCCTGCATACTATCCATCCGATTTTGATTCTTCCGCTGATAAGGAGTTTCTTCGAATATTGGTCGGGGACTTCCACCACGGCGAGCTTTTGGCCTCGAGCATTTACAGAAGTGATACCTACTTGGGTATTGGTTACCTCTGGACATTCACGCTTTAGCGCCTCCACTACTTCGACCTTTTCTGTAACGAGGCAACATCCCAGATTTCTATAGAGCGCATGGTCTCTAGGCTGGAAACAAGAGCCTTCTTATCAATAACTCCTGTTAGTCATCTTTGGGCCCAGGTCGACGATAACTCCGCCACGCCTCGTTTTCCGTATGGGCCTTCTTTTTTTTGGGCCCTGGAAACTACTTCGATAAAGTCGCCTTCGGGCACGTCGTCCTCTTTCCGCTTTTTCCCCAGTTCGCTTTGCAGTGGGCTATCTGCGGTCTGTTTGGCGCAAGCAGCGTTCTAAGTGGGGAATGCGCTGTTTCTGCTCTCCAATCGTCTTCTGCTGTTCTCCACTTTCGCCTATAGAAGGAGATGCGGTCCAATAGTTCCTCCAGTTCCATCAGCCCGTTTTTGACGCCTTTGCTGACGTTCCTCTGTAGGAACGTTGCCGACCGCATACGCTTCACCACTGTTGCGTATTTCCTGATGAGCCTTGCCTCTTCGGCTCTAACGACGATACCATACTGCGTGAGATTATAATTGATCTCCGCAAGTCTTCTCTCCAGCCATTTCCAGCTGATAAAGGTGAACCTATGTATCCGGCGACTCTCTCTTGAAGGATTCCATCGCTGCTGCCATCTAATTACAGATCCCTTACCTTTCAGCTTTTTTCGCCTCTAATAAAGGACAGGCCATTTTAACTGCCATGATGTCAATCAGCACCATTTCTGATAAGACGAAAGCTGCATCATCTGAAACATTACTGAAGGCAGAACACATCGTTAGTGATACTCATCCCTGACCCAATTGGATGATTATGTCAACGATTATTATAATTATTATAAACAGAGAGTGCCTGGAGGCACTGGGAAAGTTAGACTTCTATCTTCGCAGTTCGGAGTCAGGAACGCAAAGGTGAAAGTGTACCGCTTTGCAAAACCGGACGACAACCTAGATCCAATAGACGCCGCCAACGAGCTGTTGGAGGAGATGAGAATAGACGGTCTGACGGGGACTGACGAGCCCCCACGTAAGCAAATCATGCTGGGGGCAGCACAGATAAATATGCAGCACTCGAAGTGCACCTCGGCTAATCTGCGTGTCTTCCTCCTAGAGGAAGACATCGACATCACACTAATACAGGAGCTCTGGGCTCCAAAGCAAATATTTTAACTTATTCCACAGTACAGGAGACGCTGATCAGGACAGACTTAGAGCATGTATCCACGGGAGGAAGAGCCTGCACGCTTTTCTGTGTAAAAACCTGAGTTCTAGTGACCTAGAGTCAAACTGGAGGTGATGGGGGTGGGGGCAGAGAGCGTGTATATATCCTCGGCTTACATGACTCACAACCGATCAACTCCGCCAGAACTACATTTGACGAACACAATGGCAACAACCTGTTGGTAGGCTGCGACGCCAATGCAAAGCATACGCCTTGTGGCAGCTCGGCAATCAGCGAGAGAGGTAAATCATTCTTTGATTTTATTATTACTTGAAACCTATCGGTGTGTAAGAGCGGCAGTACACCTACTTTCCATTTCCCCCAGCTCGGAGAACTGTTATGGTTGGGAGGAGGTCCTTGATATCACCCTAATAATCGACAATGGAATTCTTAGAGTGGAGGACTCAGATGACAGTTGGATACTTTTCAGTCTAGACCTCGCCGCAGAGGACTCAAGAGACCCCAGGAGGACCGACTGGAGATAGTTTGATCAAGTAATTAAGAACAAACTCTCCGCTGCGTAAATTGGCAAGATTGGCACGACAGACGCACTGGAGTCAAAGGTCGAGCCTCTGGAAAAGGCATTTGATACTGCCTGACTGACTACTGACTACTGACTTCCTGGAGAAATACAAGTCGGCCATCAACACCGCCAAGAGGCGGTCTTGGCTGGACTATTATCAGAAAATCGAACGCACCAGCGAATCCGTGAGGGTCAATAAGATTTTGTCCAAGGCACATAAAAGGCCATCCTTTCTTAAAAAGTTGGCAGGCTCTCGGACGGAATCTTCTGGTGAAACCTTGGAGAGCTGGTTCAGACGCACTTTCCCGGCAGCGCGGAGGGTTGTGAAGTCCTCTATGCCTGCAAGAGAACCTTTGCAAAGAAATGGGGTCTCTAGCCGAAAATGGTTCTCTGGATGTACACCGCTGTGGTGCATCCAATCCTAACGTACGGGTCTATTGTATGGTGGTAGGCTTTGAGGAAAAAATACAATAGAACCGCGTGTGCAAGTGCTACTGGACCACGGCAGTCCTCCTCGGCAGATGCTCTCAATGTACTCCTATATCTTCTCCCCCTCGACCTCCATATTAAATATATTGTAGCGTGCAGTGCCGTCAGACTACGTGAGTCAGTATGCTGGACAGTGAAGTCCAATCGCCACAGTAAGATCCTAGACAAAGTACCTTAGGAAATCTAGGCATACCCCACGGAGAATGCCTACGCAAGCTGAACTTCAAGAGAAACTTTGCTGTGGATTTCTTTTGTTGGAATGTTGTGACACAGTATTCTTTACCAATGGATCAAAGATGGTCGCTGGAGTCGGTGCGGGGTTTTTCTCGAATACACACAGTGCATCCTAGTCGTATGGTCTCCCAGGTTTCGCCAGTGTATTGTAAGGGGAAGTACTGGCGATACTGGAAGTCTGTTGATAGCTGGAGCGTGATCCGAGCCCCAAACGTAATATAGCCATTCTGACCGCCAGTCAGGCGGCTATCGAAGCCTTGTACTGATCGACGACATCATCCAGTTGGTAGGGCAGTGCAGAGACGCATTTAACCGTCTGAGTGGCACACTCTAGGTCATCCTCCTCTAGATTCACAGGCATAGGAACATAGAGGGGAATGAGCGTGTTGACGGATTGGCCAGGCAGTGCTCTGCTCTGGGCAGCCCTTCGGCAAGTACAGTCGGTGTCTCGCTGGTGGCTGTCGAGGGCGGAGTCTACTCGTACTACTTTGCAGCGGCGGGCCTCACATAGCGAAAGCTTACCTACTGTGCCAAGTCAAGGAGGATTTGGCCCGCTTATAACATAGCCCGATCATGAGAGCTCCTGTGCCAGACGTGTGCAAATGCATTCTAGATTACGGCGGTATGCACGGGGCACCAGCCAATAGGGGACCATGCCGCCAGGCTCGGCATACCCTACAATTCTCATTGCCGAAGCTACGGTGAAAGGGAGCGGGATTGTCCAGCTCTAGCTAAAGCCAGCCTACGAACACTGGATTAACCATTCTTTGGGAACCTCAGAGAGATTTCAACCTGCAGGGTGGGAGAGCTACTTTCTTTCATGAATGCTACGGGCTGGCTCTGAAGATCCGATCCCGCTGGACTTTGCCTCCATGCTCTCATAATAGCAGTCACGGTCTTAGGAGTTTGTGGCATCAAAACGGCGCACCACAGCGCTAATTGGGAGCGGCCACTGATACCTACCTACCTACCTGACGTACGGTTCTATTCTGTGGCAACCGGCGTTGCACAGAGAATACAAGAGGACTTAGCTTATGGAATGTACAGCATCCCTTTGAGATTCTGCGGTGCTACCGGTCAGGTATGCTTAATTCACTTGTGAACGGCCTCCTCCATATTAAATATGCTGCAACATGTACGGTCATCAGACTCCGTAAATCAGGATGCAGGGCAATGAAATCTTACGGCAATAATAATATCCTAGTCGAAGTACCAAGGAAAATATAGGCATTCCCAAAAGATTACTCTGCACACAAGCTGAACTTTAGCAGGAATTTTGTGGTGGACCTTTCAACAAGAGCAGAGCGGGAGTACGGTCTTCTCGGAGACACTAGTCTTTTCTAAGCGCAGGCAATCGAAGTACTAAAGGCGGGCTGGCTGGAGCATGATTTGAGACCTATGTGCAACATAGGCAATCTTGCTGAAAATCAAACCGTCAACACAATCTTGTATTCAGTGGCAACATCCTCTAAGCTGGTGGGGCAGTAGAGAGAGGTGTTGAACCGTCGACGACTGTGAAACGAGGAACCTACTCACACTATATGATAGTCGCTGATTCCTAAAACCAAATGAGATCTTGAGAGTTTTTCGAGCAAATGTGCGGGGATGCACACAGGATTGCAGTGTTCTTCACGGGGCATTATTCTATAGGGACCATGCCGCGAGACTCGGCATGCACTAGAGTTCGTATTGTCGAGGTTATGAAGAAGAGAGAAAAGCCAGCCTGCGAACACAAAACAGTCCTTTGGCAACCTCAAAGTGATCTGTAGTTGGAGTAGCAGCTATTCTTCGTGAAAACGGCTGAGTAACTCTGAAGACATGAGTCGGCTAAATTCTACTTCCCTTATCCTTCCCACAGTAGTCACAGTGTTAGGAGTTTGTGGCATCAAAATGGAGCACAAAAATGCTAGTTCGGTTTCTCAGAGCGGCAACTTATACCTATCTCTCATGCTTCCAAGGAGAGGTAATGGGTTGATTTTAATTCGGTCCAATTAAGAGGTGATCTACTGATACAGTTATGAACAGCAAAGTAAAGCATCTGAAAAGGTCTCTGTCACTTCCTTACAATAATCACTTAGATCTGCTAAGGAGGTGATCAATTTTAATTATAAAGTATAAATTACCCAAAAATATAGCACCTAAATAATGTTCTCCAAAATACCTGCAAGGATAATCACTAAAATAAAATCTCTCCTCGAGCAGGTTAAAATTAAATTTGCACCGACCATATCGGATGCAATTCTCCACGCTGGCTTTATACAGACATCCTTCGGCACAAAATTGCAGCTACCAATCCAATAAAATGAAAAAGTGGAACGTTATCCTTGCGACGATTGTACACGGAAATCATAGAATTCGTTCTGGCCATGTAACCATAACTAATCAATGAAATCTCCTGGTGGAATCTCTAAAGGACCTTCTCTATTCACCCTTCGTCTCTTGACTAGTTTGTATTGTACTCTCAACGCTCAAAGGTTATTCAAACGCAATGCGTTCTTCCTGGCTGACGGGCGAAAGACAACCAACCGCAGGACTACATATCCGGATACATTGCATCACCGGATCTATAACGTAATCTGATATGGATCCTGGTTATGTTGTTATGCGGTTTTTGAGGGTTGAGGAAGATGAGAGTTTTATGAAGAACACGAGAAAGTTTTGTCCCTTAGGACAGGATTTTATTTATGAATTGTGATAGCTGGAGAGGCTGATTTGAGGAGGTGACGAACCTTTTATGAGTGACAGACCAGGAAATGATTGCTAAGTTTTAAAAATAGGACCACTTCTGCCTAATATTGAGAAAAGTATAAAGTAGCTAAGTACATTGATGGATATTTCCAAGGAAGCTGAAATCCTACAGCCAAAATTTAGTTGGTTTTCGACCTATCCGGACTATTTTGAAACCCCCCACTCTGTATTTCACAGTTACGCTGCCCTGAATTTCTAACAGGCTACGACATTTTTGAAGTGACAGGACGCACAGCTGAAGACCATTCGTATCTCAAATCGCAATCTAAATATCTCGCCTATTACCAAAATTGCAGTTTTATTTGGAAAACCTTCGGGATGGGCTTATCTTATTGGTTTTGGATTTATCGACGGTATCGATTTAATTCGGACAAATGTTCAAGATTTTCTAAGGATGGGGGTGGCAATTCATTTTTCTTTTCATGATTTACAAGATTTAGGGTGTAATTTGGAAATATGAGGATGCATTGTGGTGGAGGGATGGGTATTGGGAATAGATACCTTTGGAAGTTGGCAATGTGAGAGATTTTAATAGAAATTGTCCTTTTCAGTTTGGTAGTGAATGTCAAAAAGTAGTATAGGTCCCAGGGCGGAACGTGGGTTGGTTCCCACGATGGAGCATAAAACCTGGGAAATGCCTGCTGAACCTACACCAACAGCTGTACTACCAAACCCTATCTCCACCTCCACGTGGTGACCGCTGGGAGCTTTTTCTTAACGAAAAGCTGCAGACGGAGAAGGATGAAGGCGAGTCTCCCGCGCCTAAAAACGGGACAAATTGTACCAACTGGTCCTCCAGGTTTGGGGTTGGGTAGGGCTGACAACCCTACATGGAAAACAACTTGTTACGAAGTCACAACAGGAGCCTCGGACTGGACGGATTATACAACGACGAACCCGGCAAAGACAACGGAATAACGATTTGCGCATTTTCTCATGGAACGTGAGCTCCCTGTGCAGACCGAAAGCTACTGAGCAGCTAGCCGATACCCTGCCCCCATATAAGGCTGATGTAACAGCGTTACAAGAGATGCGATGGAAAGTGACCGGTTTCCTGGAGAAGAGCTGCTACACCATATATTTTAGCGCCATCCAGTAAACCATGTGCTCGGAGTAAGTTTCTAAGTCAGCCAAAAAATGAAAGCTGCTGTTATCGGGTTTGAAAATATAAGCGAAAGCCTATGCACTCTGCGTTTGCGAAGCAAGTTTAGAAATATAAGCCTCATAAACGTTCACGCCCCTACAGAGGAGACTGTAGAGTCGGAGAAGGATACCTTCTACTAGGCAGTTGAGCGGACCCTGGAAGCCTTTCCCAAGTATAATATCACAATTATACTTGGAGATTTCAACAGTCAAGTAGGGGCGGAGCCCGTATTCAGGCAATACTTCGGCTCCCATAGCTTACATAGGAATACCAATGATAACGGATTGTGCATTATCCAGTTAGCAGTATCACACGAAATGGTTGTTGGAAGTACCTGGTTTGCGCGGAAAGCGGTCCACAAACATACGTGGGCCTCTCCAGACGGGACCACTTTCAACCAAATTGACCACGTGTTGATCGAACGCCGCCACCTCTCAGCCTTTATGAATGTCAGAACATATAGGGGGGCCAATATAGACTCGGATCACTATCTCGTTGGCATGGTGCTCCGAGCTCGAATAACAATACCACCTAGAATCCCCTTGACAATAAGGTGAGAGTGAACACTGAAGCGCCCCACAACACAGTCCTCCGCGACACCTATAAGAGGGAAATGGATGCCGCAATAACCGCAGCCAACAGAGGACCTGGAGATGAAGCATCAACAAATGATCTTCACAATCCCCTGAAGAACGTTATCATGGATACGGCCACAAACATACTTGGCCCCAGCCGCAAAAGGAGTCGGAACGGCTGGTTTGACGATGAATATAAGCTAGCAACGGAACGCAAGAATGCCGCATACCGAGTAATGTTGCATTGTCAAAGAACGCGGACACGCGCAGAGACTTATCACGAACTCCATCGAGCGGAGAAGCGACTTCACAGACGGAAAAAGGAAGCCTGGGAGAACCAACAGGTCTGTGAATTTGAAAAGTGTAGGGAGCAACCGCACAAGGCGCCCAAGTTTTACCAACAAGTTAGCAGGATGAAGCCTTATACACCTCGATGCTCATCTTGCCGAGACAAAGAGTGAAATCTGATTTCCGACAGAATGGGCATATTGGAGCGATGGGTTGAGTACTTTGATGAGCTACTGAACAACCAGAACATCGGTGAGTTGGAGGTCCCGCCAACTGAAGACGATGGGCAAATACTGCCACCACGAATTGGTTAAATATGGAGGCGACCAGTTACACCAAGTGATTCATCAACTTGTACTCAAGGTATGGGACAGCGAATCAATGCCTGACGATTGGCAACGAGGCACCATCTGTCTCATACATAAAAAGGGAGATATCACACAGTGCAGCAATTATGAGGTATCACGTTGCTGAGTACCATCTATAAGATATTCTCCGCTATCTTGCTAGGCTGGATAGCCCCATATTCCCAAAACGTCATTGGCCCATACCAAAGAGGCTTCACTCCAGGCAAATCAGCAACAGATCAGATTTTCCCTCTGCGGAAAGCGATGGAAAAACTGTTGGAATATGGACAACAGTTGCACCATCTATTTATCGACTTTAAAGCCGCCTATGATAGCATAGCCAGGGTAAAACTGTACACGGCCATGGGAGAATTCGGTATCCCGACGAAATTAATAAGACTGACTAGGCTGACCCTGACCAATGTGCGAGGCCAGATAAAAGCAGCAAGATCACTCTCCAGACCATTCGACATCAACAACGGTCTACGACAAGGGGATACCCTGCCATGCGTCCTCTTTAACCTGGCCTTGGAGAAAGTGATCTGTGATGCTGAGGCAAATGCAAGAGGTACAATCCTCTTTAAGTCCACCCAGCTACTGGCCTATGCTGACGATATCGACATCATGGGAAGAACCACCCGAGACGTACAAAGTGCCTTTATCGTGGTCGAGCAGGCAGTGCGAGATTTTGGGTTGCACATCAATGAAGGTAAGACAAAGTATATGGTGGCAACGTCAGCACCGAAAACCAACCAACCAACAACATCAAACCACACTGGTCAAACAGGCAGAAAAAGGATAGGAGAATACAACTTTGAGATAATTTCTCCTATCTAGGGTGGAAAATCACAACCGATAAAAGCCACGATGATGAAATCCGCACACGGTTGTTGTCAGCCAGCAGAGCCTATTTCAGCTTACAAAAACTGTTCCGCTCGAAACGTCTCACCATAGGGTCAAAGCTCTTAATGTACAAGACAATGATCTTGCCAGTCCTTATGTATTCCTCGGAGACTTGGGTTCTTAGCAAGAGCAACTGCGAACTCTTGGCCGCGTTCGAGAGAAGAATCCTCCGAAGAATTGTTAGCCCCCTACTTGAGGATGGACGATTCCGTAGACTACATAAGGATGAAATCTATGAGCGATACCATGACCGTCCGGTTGTGGATAAAATCCGGCTCAATAGATTGCGGTGGGCGGGTCAATTAATCCGTATGGATGAGGATGATCCAGCCAGGAAAGTCTACAAGGCAATATTTATGGTAGAAAAGGAAGACGAAACAGACCCTGTTTGAGATGGACCGATGGCGTAGGTCAGGACATCAGACAGCTTTTAGAGATATCGAATTGGTGGACCTCGGCGCAAAACCGGGATGTCTGGAGTCCCTTATTAAGGCAGGACTAGACCGGATACCGGTTATTGCACCGTTGATGATGATGATTATTAATTTTATTTGAGCAGATAATGTACCGGAGAGTATTCCGGAGCCTAGATATCGTCTCCATGGGCGACCATAATTTTTTCAAAATTTTCGATTGGGTGATTTCTGAGAATGGATTCTCGAAATAATTGACCAATTTCGGAACCCGCACTCCTGCCCTTTAGAATCGACGGCAAAACTAATGCCTGCTTCGAAAAGTACTGATACTCCCCCAAATGATTACATCAATGAAAACAAATGTTGCACTCCTGTTTTTGGTATATGGATGACCCCTTTGAGTTCAATGTGCAGCAACATAATTTACCGCATATAGGAGGGTATTTCAGCGAAGTATAATACAATCCTACTGAAAATAACACAGATTGTTGGATGATAAAAACGGCAACAACGATAACAATACCACCGTACTCCAGGACCAAAAAAGGATCCATTCAAGAAAAGCTCGTTAACTCTAAGATCTCCGCTAAGCCAAAGAACGCAACAGGTAAAGTGGCCAATAACTACGAAAGGACTATTTAAAAAGTGTAATCCGGTTGGGACTCATGGAAAACGGAACCCTGATCGGCAGGAATTACACTTTACCCAGCTTGGTGCAAAAATAGTTGAGCTAATCGAGTCTATCAAGGACAAACAGAACGTGTACCAATCCATAAAACATGACTTAGCAAACTGCCGCGTTTTCGCCACCTTGAATCTGACCAAGGCACCTCTGTTGCTTCCGACGACATACCGAAAACGGCTATCTGCACACCTTCGTTCACCAAAATGATATTTGGCTCGCGCAACACTGCGTAGACATTTCAGAGATTCATCCACTCTGTCCTACGAAACTAATGCTTCTGTTTCGTTTACATGGGTGATGTTTTCGTCGCCTCTTCTTCCGAATCTGACCATATGGACCATCTCGAGTGCATTTTTCAACATCCTAGCTCGCTTTTAACGTTGACGAATGCAAATTCCTACAGGAGCCAGTGAAATTTCTCGACCACTTGATCAGCTCTGACCAAATTCAACCAGCCTCAAACAAGGTTGAAGCGATCAAAACTTCCCCCTGCCCACCACGGTGAAAAATCTGCGAAGGTTGTTGGGCATATTAAACCTCTATCGTCATTTCCTGCCTAAGACCGCTCATCACCAAGCAATCCTCAACTTACTTGTCTGGGCCCAAAACGAAAGACTCCCGTAAGGTTGCGTGGTCTGCTGAGGCACGGGAGCTTCATCAGCTAGTTTATTTCCGACATCTAACACGTATCTGGAAAAGGTAACGTCGTTGCAGACGCTTTGTCAAAAATCTCGAAAGTCACAGTTCCCATCGCGGTCGATTATACGTCAATCGCCGAGGCCCAAAAAGACGACGCAGCGCTTCAGAGCCTGAAGGCCAACTCCAATTACAAGTGCAAGGAGTTTTCTATCTTCGGCTTAAACTTCTACTTGCTCTGCGAGACCACAGGCACGGGCCCTAGGCCATTTATTTTGCCCGATATTCGCAAGGAAGTATTTCACGCTGTACATGATTTTGCGTACTCAAGCATCAGACCGACGAACTGGTTAATTACTGAAAAATACTTCTAGACGTCTATGTACAAAGACGTGAACTCTTGGGCCAAACAGTGCATAACGTGCCAGAAATGTGAGATAAACAAGCACGTAATAAAAGAAGTAGGCATATTCCCTCGTTTGACCAAGCGCTTCCACACGATCCACCTCAACATCATTCGCCATTTACGATATTTGCACATTTACAAGTATTGCTTCACAATCATCGACAAGTTTAGGCGGTGGCCTGAAGCAATACCTTTGACTGACCTTACCGCACAATAATGTACCGAGGCCCTCTGTCGAGAATGGATCCCGCGCTCTGGTATACCAGCCGTAATTATCACGCACCAGGGAATACAGTTTGAGTCTTCTCTTTTCTCAGAATTAAGCAAGCGCCACAGGACCAAATCACACCATCCGCATGGGATACTGCAACGTTTGCACCGGACACTAAAGACCGCCTTAATCGCTCGTGACCATCTGTCCTGGTCGTGGTCTTTGCATTTCGTCCTCCTTGACTTTGATACAGCTCATCAAGAGGAGTTCACGGCCAACCCCGCAGAGATAGTGTACAGAGAGAATCTGCTACTCCCCGCCGACCTTGTGCTAGATATCAGAGCAGGGTTAACTGACTCCAGAATACAGGTTCTGCTTAAGGACACGGTTTCAAAAGTGCGGTCGACTTCTCCTTCCTAACATACGACGCCTGAGGTCGACAACTCCAGAGACCTCAAGACATACTCGCAGGTCCTCATTAGAATGGACGCTCCTCGGAGGCCCCTGCATCCACCATACGAGGGCCCCTTGACAGTCCTGGAGCGACGGGAGCACTCATTCAAGCTTGAAGTTCTGGGTGGGCCCAAATGTGTCTCCTTATCGAACCGAACTGAAAGTATGGAGGAACTGGAGTACGGAGGAAGTAGGTTCCTCAAGTGGCAGCTTCGTAATCGAATTGGCAAAATCTAACGGTAACTAAAATGGTGAATTGAAAAACGTCAAAGCTGACCCCGACCTAAAAGTTCTAGGTGGAAATGTCAGCAAGATTCAAAGGACCCACTAGAGTGACCTTATACATGAGCTGAATGAAAATTCCGCTTGAGCAAAACTGATACCTTTCGAATGCAAGTTAAGGACTCGCCTCGGGAGAATGCCTTAAAGGAACAGTTGGCGAGACTTGCCGAGGACTCTACTGTGAGTCTGTGAAAAGTGAATGGCAATGCTAAAATGTTCGCATTGCGACTACCAGCAGAGACAGCGCAGAAACTATTGGCAGCCGGGAAAGTTCGAACAGGGTGGGTTGTCTCCCATCTAAGAGAGCAGATTTCAATCAAGAAGTGCTCCAGTCTATCATGTTTGGTAACTTCGCGAAGGTATACATCAGCAACATTGTTCGGTCCGATCGGTGTAGGTGTTGGGAGACGGGCCCTACTATATTTATCCAAATAAACCTCAATCGTTGCAGTGTTGCTTAGGATTTACTCGAGCAGACGACCAACGAATCTGAGGTGGAGACTACCAGCATTAGCAAACTTTATAGAAGCCGTCACGGTAGTGTATGGGTTACAGATTTGATGGGGCAGCAACATGGGCACTCGGTCGACAATCCATACAATACACTGCAAGTCAGGCACCCAGCTGCTTTTTATGGGCGAAAACAAACGGGGTATATGTATACTGCAGTCACGCCCCACCAAGTTTTGACAATGAATTCGAGAAAATGCTTCACAATTTTGTTCTCGACGCAAGCAGACATAGTCAAAGGCTAATTGTCGATTTCTTCAATGCTTAGGCTCTTGAGTCGAAGAGCAGAAAAGCAAATGCAAGATGGCGCAGTTTATCAAATGCTTTTACGTAGCTAGATAGTTCGATAGAGCCAACGAAAGTGATTTAAATACCTTTCCGAAAGGGGGGTCTACCTCAAAAGTAGAGCTGCCACGTGGTATGTCCTGGTGCGCTAGCGAGGACTACACTTACAATGATCACCATGCAATCCTGTTTTAACTATGGGGGATTCACAAGGCAGATAACCATCATGCCCGAAACGGGGAAAGACTTCAGACTGGTATGCGAGAGCTTTAGGTGAGCAGACCTTCATAGAGGCGTGATTTGACCAGACTAATAAAGCAGACGCCTATACAGAAAGGGCTGTCCATCTGACACAATGCAAAGCCGAAACATGTGAAAATGCCATGCCTAGGAGTAGAAAACCCAACCACTGATAGGATAGCGAAATGACCCCCTTGGAGCAGCACCGAGCCACCAACCCACACGAACAGCTCAAAAGATCGATCAATGGCGAAAACACTACGCCTATAAAGAAGCCCACAAAACACTCTCGCTTCCCATCCAGCCGAGCAAGAGGGAATGTTTCAATGATCAATGACCATCATCATCAACGGCGCAACAACCGGTTCGTCGTGGTCGTTTTTCCGCTATATCTTCCCGACATCGTAGAGTGAAAATTCTTGCATTTCCTGAATCTGGGCCGCCTCCCCGTTCGAACGAGGTATCGCGCGAGGAAATCCGTCGATTTTGCATTTTTGCCAATTTTTACGACCCGGTGGTCGTGGAAATTTTCAATTTTCCTCGATTTTCGTGAGTCCCTCTGGCCGTCGTTTTTCCGCTATATCTTGCGTCTCCGACATCGTAGAGTGAAAATTCTTGCATTTCCTGAATCTGGGCCGCCTCCCCGTTCGAACGAGGTATCGCGCGAGGAAATCCGTCGATTTTGCATTTTTGCCAATTTTTACGACCCGGGGGTCGTGGAAATTTTCAATTTTCCTCGATTTTCGTGAGCCCCTCGGGCCGTCGTTTTTCCGCTATATCTTGCGTCTCCGACATCGTAGAGTGAAAATTCTTGCATTTCCTGAATCTGGGCCGCCTCCCCGTTCGAACGAGGTATCGCGCGAGGAAATCCGTCGATTTTGCATTTTTGCCAATTTTTACGACCCGGGGGTCGTGGAAATTTTCAATTTTCCTCGATTTTCGTGAGTCCCTCGGGCCGTCGTTTTTCCGCTATATCTTGCGTCTCCGACATCGTAGAGTGAAAATTCTTGCATTTCCTGAATCTGGGCCGCCTCCCCGTTCGAACGAGGTATCGCGTGAGGAAATCCGTCGATTTTGCATTTTTGCCCATTTTTACGACCCGGGGGTCGTGGAAATTTTCAATTTTCCTCGATTTTCGTGAGTCCCTCGGGCCGTCGTTTTTTCCGCTATATCTTCCGTCTCCGACATTGTAGAGGGAAAATTCTTGCATTTCCTGAATCTGGGCCGCCTCCCCGTTCGAACGAGGTATTGCGCGAGGAAATCCGTCGATTTTGCATTTTTGCCCATTTTTTCGACCCGGGGGTCGTGGAAATTTTCAATTTTCCTCGATTTTCGTGAGTCCCTCGGGCCGTCGTTTTTCCGCTATATCTTGCGTCTCCGACATCGTAGAGTGAAAATTCTTGCATTTCCTGAATCTGGGCCGCCTCCCCGTTCGAACGAGGTATCGCGCGAGGAAATCCGTCGATTTTGCATTTTTGCCAATTTTTACGACCCGGGGGTCGTGGAAATTTTCAATTTTCCTCGATTTTCGTGACCCCTCGGGCCGTCCTTTTTCCGCTATATCTTGCGTCTCCGACATCGTAGAGTGAAAATTCTTGCATTTCCTGAATCTGGGCCGCCTCCCCGTTCGAACGAGGTATCGCGTGAGGAAATCCGTCGATTTTGCATTTTTGCCCATTTTTACGACCCGGGGGTCGTGGAAATTTTCAATTTTCCTCGATTTTCGTGAGTCCCTCGGGCCGTCGTTTTTCCGCTATATCTTCCGTCTCCGACATTGTAGAGGGAAAATTCTTGCATTTCCTGAATCTGGGCCGCCTCCCCGTTCGAACGAGGTATTGCGCGAGGAAATCCGTCGATTTTGCATTTTTGCCCATTTTTTCGACCCGGGGGTCGTGGAAATTTTCAATTTTCCTCGATTTTCGTGAGTCCCTCGGGCCGTCGTTTTTCCGCTATATCTTGCGTCTCCGACATCGTAGAGTGAAAATTCTTGCATTTCCTGAATCTGGGCCCCCTCCCCGTTCGAACGAGGTATCGCGCGAGGAAATCCGTCGATTTTGCATTTTTGCCAATTTTTACGACCCGGGGGTCGTGGAAATTTTCAATTTTCCTCGATTTTCGTGAGCCCCTCGGGCCGTCGTTTTTCCGCTATATCTTGCGTCTCCGACATCGTAGAGTGAAAATTCTTGCATTTCCTGAATCTGGGCCGCCTCCCCGTTCGAACGAGGTATCGCGCGAGGAAATCCGTCGATTTTGCATTTTTGCCAATTTTTACGACCCGGGGGTCGTGGAAATTTTCAATTTTCCTCGATTTTCGTGAGTCCCTCGGGCCGTCGTTTTTCCGCTATATCTTGCGTCTCCGACATTGTAGAGGGAAAATTCTTGCATTTCCTGAATCTGGGCCGCCTCCCCGTTCGAACGAGGTATCGCGCGAGGAAATCCGTCGATTTTGCATTTTTGCCCATTTTTTCGACCCGGGGGTCGTGGAAATTTTCAATTTTCCTCGATTTTCGTGAGTCCCTCGGGCCGTCGTTTTTCCGCTATATCTTGCGTCTCCGACATCGTAGAGTGAAAATTCTTGCATTTCCTGAATCTGGGCCGCCTCCCCGTTCGAACGAGGTATCGCGCGAGGAAATCCGTCGATTTTGCATTTTTGCCAATTTTTACGACCCGGGGGTCGTGGAAATTTTCAATTTTCCTCGATTTTCGTGAGTCCCTCGGGCCGTCGTTTTTCCGCTATATCTTGCGTCTCCGACATCGTAGAGTGAAAATTCTTGCATTTCCTGAATCTGGGCCGCCTCCCCGTTCGAACGAGGTATCGCGTGAGGAAATCCGTCGATTTTGCATTTTTGCCCATTTTTACGACCCGGGGGTCGTGGAAATTTTCAATTTTCCTCGATTTTCGTGAGTCCCTCGGGCCGTCGTTTTTCCGCTATATCTTGCGTCTCCGACATCGTAGAGTGAAAATTCTTGCATTTCCTGAATCTGGGCCCCCTCCCCGTTCGAACGAGGTATCGCGCGAGGAAATCCGTCGATTTTGCATTTTTGCCAATTTTTACGACCCGGGGGTCGTGGAAATTTTCAATTTTCCTCGATTTTCGTGAGCCCCTCGGGCCGTCGTTTTTCCGCTATATCTTGCGTCTCCGACATCGTAGAGTGAAAATTCTTGCATTTCCTGAATCTGGGCCGCCTCCCCGTTCGAACGAGGTATCGCGCGAGGAAATCCGTCGATTTTGCATTTTTGCCAATTTTTACGACCCGGGGGTCGTGGAAATTTTCAATTTTCCTCGATTTTCGTGAGCCCCTCGGGCCGTCGTTTTTCCGCTATATCTTGCGTCTCCGACATCGTAGAGTGAAAATTGTTGCATTTCCTGAATCTGGGCCGTCTCCCCGTTCGAACGAGGTATCGCGCGAGGAAATCCGTCGATTTTGCATTTTTGCCAATTTTTACGACCCGGGGGTCGTGGAAATTTTCAATTTTCCTCGATTTTCGTGAGTCCCTCGGGCCGTCGTTTTTCCGCTATATCTTGCGTCTCCGACATCGTAGAGTGAAAATTCTTGCATTTCCTGAATCTGGGCCGCCTCCCCGTTCGAACGAGGTATCGCGCGAGGAAATCCGTCGATTTTGCATTTTTGCCCATTTTTACGACCCGGGGGTCGTGGAAATTTTCAATTTTCCTCGATTTTCGTGAGTCCCTCGGGCCGTCGTTTTTCCGCTATATCTTGCGTCTCCGACATCGTAGAGTGAAAATTCTTGCATTTCCTGAATCTGGGCCGCCTCCCCGTTCGAACGAGGTATCGCGCGAGGAAATCCGTCGATTTTGCATTTTTGCCCATTTTTACGACCTGCGGGTCGTGGAAATTTTCAATTTTCCTCGATTTTCGTGAGTCCCTCGGGCCGTCGTTTTTCCGCTATATCTTGCGTCTCCGACATCGTAGAGTGAAAATTCTTGCATTTCCTGAATCTGGGCCGCCTCCCCGTTCGAACGAGGTATCGCGCGAGGAAATCCGTCGATTTTGCATTTTTGCCAATTTTTACGACCCGGGGGTCGTGGAAATTTTCAATTTTCCTCGATTTTCGTGAGTCCCTCGGGCCGTCGTTTTTCCGCTATATCTTGCGTCTCCGACATCGTAGAGTGAAAATTCTTGCATTTCCTGAATCTGGGCCGCCTCCCCGTTCGAACGAGGTATCGCGCGAGGAAATCCGTCGATTTTGCATTTTTGCCAATTTTTACGACCCGGGGGTCGTGGAAATTTTCAATTTTCCTCGATTTTCGTGAGTCCCTCGGGCCGTCGTTTTTCCGCTATATCTTGCGTCTCCGACATCGTAGAGTGAAAATTCTTGCATTTCCTGAATCTGGGCCGCTTCCCCGTTCGAACGAGGTATCGCGCGAGGAAATCCGTCGATTTTGCATTTTTGCCAATTTTTACGACCCGGGGGTCGTGGAAATTTTAAATTTTCCTCGATTTTCGTGAGCCCCTCGGGCCGTCGTTTCTCCGCTATATCTTGCGTCTCCGACATCGTAGAGGGAAAATTCTTGCATTTCCTGAATCTGGGCCGCCTCCCCGTTCGAACGAGGTATCGCGCGAGGAAATCCGTCGATTTTGCATTTTTGCCAATTTTTACGACCCGGGGGTCGTGGAAATTTTCAATTTTCCTCGATTTTCGTGAGTCCCTCGGGCCGTCGTTTTTCCGCTATATCTTGCGTCTCCGACATCGTAGAGTGAAAATTCTTGCATTTCCTGAATCTGGGCCGCCTCCCCGTTCGAACGAGGTATCGCGCGAGGAAATCCGTCGATTTTGCATTTTTGCCAATTTTTACGACCCGGGGGTCGTGGAAATTTTCAATTTTCCTCGATTTTCGTGAGCCCCTCGGGCCGTCGTTTTTCCGCTATATCTTGCGTCTCCGACATCGTAGAGTGAAAATTCTTGCATTTCCTGAATCTGGGCCGCCTCCCCGTTCGAACGAGGTATCGCGCGAGGAAATCCGTCGATTTTGCATTTTTGCCAATTTTTACGACCCGGGGGTCGTGGAAATTTTCAATTTTCCTCGATTTTCGTGAGCCCCTCGGGCCGTCGTTTTTCCGCTATATCTTGCGTCTCCGACATCGTGGAGTGAAAATTCTTGCATTTCCTGAATCTGGGCCGCCTCCCCGTTCGAACGAGGTATCGCCCGAGGAAATCCGTCGATTTTGCATTTTTGCCAATTTTTACGACCCGGGGGTCGTGGAAATTTTCAATTTTCCTCGATTTTCGTGAGCCCCTCGGGCCGTCGTTTTTCCGCTATATCTTGCGTCTCCGACATCGTAGAGTGAAAATTCTTGCATTTCCTGAATCTGGGCCGCCTCCCCGTTCGAACGAGGTATCGCGCGAGGAAATCCGTCGATTTTGCATTTTTGCCAATTTTTACGACCCGGGGGTCGTGGAAATTTTCAATTTTCCTCGATTTTCGTGAGTCCCTCGGGCCGTCGTTTTTCCGCTATATCTTGCGTCTCCGACATCGTAGAGTGAAAATTCTTGCATTTCCTGAATCTGGGCCGCCTCCCCGTTCGAACGAGGTATCGCGCGAGGAAATCCGTCGATTTTGCATTTTCGCCAATTTTTACGACCCGGGGGTCGTGGAAATTTTCAATTTTCCTCGATTTTCGTGAGCCCCTCGGGCCGTCGTTTTTCCGCTATATCTTGCGTCTCCGACATCGTAGAGTGAAAATTCTTGCATTTCCTGAATCTGGGCCGCCTCCCCGTTCGAACGAGGTATCGCGCGAGGAAATCCGTCGATTTTGCATTTTTGCCAATTTTTACGACCCGGGGGTCGTGGAAATTTTCAATTTTCCTCGATTTTCGTGAGCCCCTCGGGCCGTCGTTTTTCCGCTATATCTTGCGTCTCCGACATCGTAGAGTGAAAATTCTTGCATTTCCTGAATCTGGGCCGCCTCCCCGTTCGAACGAGGTATCGCGCGAGGAAATCCGTCGATTTTGCATTTTTGCCAATTTTTACGACCCGGGGGTCGTGGAAATTTTCAATTTTCCTCGATTTTCGTGAGTCCCTCGGGCCGTCGTTTTTCCGCTATATCTTGCGTCTCCGACATCGTAGAGTGAAAATTCTTGCATTTCCTGAATCTGGGCCGCCTCCCCGTTCGAACGAGGTATCGCGCGAGGAAATCCGTCGATTTTGCATTTTTGCCAATTTTTACGACCCGGGGGTCGTGGAAATTTTCAATTTTCCTCGATTTTCGTGAGTCCCTCGGGCCGTCGCTTTTCCGCTATATCTTGCGTCTCCGACATTGTAGAGGGAAAATTCTTGCATTTCCTGAATCTGGGCCGCCTCCCCGTTCGAACGAGGTATCGCGCGAGGAAATCCGTCGATTTTGCATTTTTGCCAATTTTTACGACCCGGGGGTCGTGGAAATTTTCAATTTTCCTCGATTTTCGTGAGTCCCTCGGGCCGTCGTTTTTCCGCTATATCTTGCGTCTCCGACATCGTAGAGTGAAAATTCTTGCATTTCCTGAATCTGGGCCGCCTCCCCTTTCGAACGAGGTATCGCGTGAGGAAATCCGTCGATTTTGCATTTTTGCCAATTTTTACGACCCGGGGGTCGTGGAAATTTTCAATTTTCCTCGATTTTCGTGAGTCCCTCGGGCCGTCGTTTTTCCGCTATATCTTGCGTCTCCGACATCGTAGAGTGAAAATTCTTGCATTTCCTGAATCTGGGCCGCCTCCCCGTTCGAACGAGGTATCGCGCGAGGAAATCCGTCGATTTTGCATTTTTGCCAATTTTTACGACCCGGGGGTCGTGGAAATTTTCAATTTTCCTCGATTTTCGTGAGCCCCTCGGGCCGTCGTTTTTCCGCTATATCTTGCGTCTCCGACATCGTAGAGTGAAAATTCTTGCATTTCCTGAATCTGGGCCGCCTCCCCGTTCGAACGAGGTATCGCGCGAGGAAATCCGTCGATTTTGCATTTTTGCCAATTTTTACGACCCGGGGGTCGTGGAAATTTTCAATTTTCCTCGATTTTCGTGAGTCCCTCGGGCCGTCGCTTTTCCGCTATATCTTGCGTCTCCGACATTGTAGAGGGAAAATTCTTGCATTTCCTGAATCTGGGCCGCCTCCCCGTTCGAACGAGGTATCGCGCGAGGAAATCCGTCGATTTTGCATTTTTGCCAATTTTTACGACCCGGGGGTCGTGGAAATTTTCAATTTTCCTCGATTTTCGTGAGTCCCTCGGGCCGTCGCTTTTCCGCTATATCTTGCGTCTCCGACATTGTAGAGGGAAAATTCTTGCATTTCCTGAATCTGGGCCGCCTCCCCGTTCGAACGAGGTATCGCGCGAGGAAATCCGTCGATTTTGCATTTTTGCCAATTTTTCCGACCCGGGGGTCGTGGAAATTTTCAATTTTCCTCGATTTTCGTGAGTCCCTCGGGCCGTCGCTTTTCCGCTATATCTTGCGTCTCCGACATTGTAGAGGGAAAATTCTTGCATTTCCTGAATCTGGGCCGCCTCCCCGTTCGAACGAGGTATCGCGCGAGGAAATCCGTCGATTTTGCATTTTTGCCAATTTTTACGACCCGGGGGTCGTGGAAATTTTCAATTTTCCTCGATTTTCGTGAGTCCCTCGGGCCGTCGTTTTTCCGCTATATCTTGCGTCTCCGACATCGTAGAGTGAAAATTCTTGCATTTCCTGAATCTGGGCCGCCTCCCCGTTCGAACGAGGTATCGCGCGAGGAAATCCGTCGATTTTGCATTTTTGCCAATTTTTACGACCCGGGGGTCGTGGAAATTTTCAATTTTCCTCGATTTTCGTGAGTCCCTCGGGCCGTCGCTTTTCCGCTATATCTTGCGTCTCCGACATTGTAGAGGGAAAATTCTTGCATTTCCTGAATCTGGGCCGCCTCCCCGTTCGAACGAGGTATCGCGCGAGGAAATCCGTCGATTTTGCATTTTTGCCAATTTTTACGACCCGGGGGTCGTGGAAATTTTCAATTTTCCTCGATTTTCGTGAGTCCCTCGGGCCGTCGCTTTTCCGCTATATCTTGCGTCTCCGACATTGTAGAGGGAAAATTCTTGCATTTCCTGAATCTGGGCCGCCTCCCCGTTCGAACGAGGTATCGCGCGAGGAAATCCGTCGATTTTGCATTTTTGCCAATTTTTCCGACCCGGGGGTCGTGGAAATTTTCAATTTTCCTCGATTTTCGTGAGTCCCTCGGGCCGTCGTTTTTCCGCTATATCTTGCGTCTCCGACATCGTAGAGTGAAAATTCTTGCATTTCCTGAATCTGGGCCGCCTCCCCGTTCGAACGAGGTATCGCGCGAGGAAATCCGTCGATTTTGCATTTTTGCCAATTTTTACGACCCGGGGGTCGTGGAAATTTTCAATTTTCCTCGATTTTCGTGAGTCTCTCGGGCCGTCGTTTTTCCGCTATATCTTGCGTCTCCGACATCGTAGAGTGAAAATTCTTGCATTTCCTGAATCTGGGCCGCCTCCCCGTTCGAACGAGGTATCGCGCGAGGAAATCCGTCGATTTTGCATTTTTGCCAATTTTTACGACCCGGGGGTCGTGGAAATTTTCAATTTTCCTCGATTTTCGTGAGCCCCTCGGGCCGTCGTTTTTCCGCTATATCTTGCGTCTCCGACATCGTAGAGTGAAAATTCTTGCATTTCCTGAATCTGGGCCGCCTCCCCGTTCGAACGAGGTATCGCGCGAGGAAATCCGTCGATTTTGCATTTTTGCCCATTTTTACGACCCGGGGGTCGTGGAAATCTTCAATTTTCCTCGATTTTCGTGAGTCCCTCGGGCCGTCGTTTTTCCGCTATATCTTGCGTCTCCGACATCGTAGAGTGAAAATTCTTGCATTTCCTGAATCTGGCCGGCCTCCCCGTTCGAACGAGGTATCGCGCGAGGAAATCCGTCGATTTTGCATTTTTGCCAATTTTTACGACCCGGGGGTCGTGGAAATTTTCAATTTTCCTCGATTTTCGTGAGCCCCTCGGGCCGTCGTTTTTCCGCTATATCTTGCGTCTCCGACATCGTAGAGTGAAAATTCTTGCATTTCCTGAATCTGGGCCGCCTCCCCGTTCGAACGAGGTATCGCGCGAGGAAATCCGTCGATTTTGCATTTTTGCCCATTTTTACGACCCGGGGGTCGTGGAAATTTTCAATTTTCCTCGATTTTCGTGAGTCCCTCGGGCCGTCGTTTTTCCGCTATATCTTGCGTCTCCGACATCGTAGAGTGAAAATTCTTGCATTTCCTGAATCTGGGCCGCCTCCCCGTTCGAACGAGGTATCGCGTGAGGAAATCCGTCGATTTTGCATTTTTGCCAATTTTTACGACCCGGGGGTCGTGGAAATTTTCAATTTTCCTCGATTTTCGTGAGCCCCTCGGGCCGTCGTTTTTCCGCTATATCTTGCGTCTCCGACATCGTAGAGTGAAAATTCTTGCATTTCCTGAATCTGGGCCGCCTCCCCGTTCGAACGAGGTATCGCGCGAGGAAATCCGTCGATTTTGCATTTTTGCCAATTTTTACGACCCGGGGGTCGTGGAAATTTTCAATTTTCCTCGATTTTCGTGAGCCCCTCGGGCCGTCGTTTTTCCGCTATATCTTGCGTCTCCGACATCGTAGAGTGAAAATTCTTGCATTTCCTGAATCTGGGCCGCCTCCCCGTTCGAACGAGGTATCGCGCGAGGAAATCCGTCGATTTTGCATTTTTGCCAATTTTTACGACCCGGGGGTCGTGGAAATTTTCAATTTTCCTCGATTTTCGTGAGCCCCTCGGGCCGTCGTTTTTCCGCTATATCTTGCGTCTCCGACATCGTAGAGTGAAAATTCTTGCATTTCCTGAATCTGGGCCGCCTCCCCGTTCGAACGAGGTATCGCGCGAGGAAATCCGTCGATTTTGCATTTTTGCCAATTTTTACGACCCGGGGGTCGTGGAAATTTTCAATTTTCCTCGATTTTCGTGAGCCCCTCGGGCCGTCGTTTTTCCGCTATATCTTGCGTCTCCGACATCGTAGAGTGAAAATTCTTGCATTTCCTGAATCTGGGCCGCCTCCCCGTTCGAACGAGGTATCGCGCGAGGAAATCCGTCGATTTTGCATTTTTGCCAATTTTTACGACCCGGGGGTCGTGGAAATTTTCAATTTTCCTCGATTTTCGTGAGTCCCTCGGGCCGTCGTTTCTTCCGCTATATCTTGCGTCTCCGACATCGTAGAGTGAAAATTCTTGCATTTCCTGAATCTGGGCCGCCTTCCCGTTCGAACGAGGTATCGCGCGAGGAAATCCGTCGATTTTGCATTTTTGCCAATTTTTACGACCCGGGGGTCGTGGAAATTTTCAATTTTCCTCGATTTTCGTGAGTCCCTCGGGCCGTCGTTTTTCCGCTATATCTTGCGTCTCCGACATCGTAGAGTGAAAATTCTTGCATTTCCTGAATCTGGGCCGCCTCCCCGTTCGAACGAGGTATCGCGCGAGGAAATCCGTCGATTTTGCATTTTTGCCAATTTTTACGACCCGGGGGTCGTGGAAATTTTCAATTTTCCTCGATTTTCGTGAGTCCCTCGGGCCGTCGTGTTTTCCGCTATATCTTGCCTCTCCGACATTGTAGAGTGAAAATTCTTGCATTTCCTGAATCTGGGCCGCCTCCCCGTTCGAACGAGGTATCGCGCGAGGAAATCCGTCGATTTTGCATTTTTGCCCATTTTTACGACCCGGGGGTCGTGGAAATTTTCAATTTTCCTCGATTTTCGTGAGTCCCTCGGGCCGTCGTTTTTTCCGCTATATCTTGCGTCTCCGACATCGTAGAGTGAAAATTCTTGCATTTCCTGAATCTGGGCCGCCTCCCCGTTCGAACGAGGTATCGCGCTGAGGAAATCCGTCGATTTTGCATTTTTGCCAATTTTTACGACCCGGGGGTCGTGGAAATTTTCAATTTTCCTCGATTTTCGTGAGTCCCTCGGGCCGTCGTTTTTCCGCTATATCTTGCGTCTCCGACATTGTAGAGGGAAAATTCTTGCATTTCCTGAATCTGGGCCGCCTCCCCGTTCGAACGAGGTATCGCGCGAGGAAATCCGTCGATTTTGCATTTTTGCCAATTTTTTCGACCCGGGGGTCGTGGAAATTTTCAATTTTCCTCGATTTTCGAGAGTCCCTCGGGCCGTCGTTTTTCCGCTATATCTTGCGTCTCCGACATCGTAGAGTGAAAATTCTTGCATTTCCTGAATCTGGGCCGCCTCCCCGTTCGAACGAGGTATCGCGCGAGGAAATCCGTCGATTTTGCATTTTTGCCCATTTTTTTCGACCCGGGGGTCGTGGAAATTTTCAATTTTCCTCGATTTTCGTGAGTCCCTCGGGCCGTCGTTTTTCCGCTATATCTTGCGTCTCCGACATTGTAGAGGGAAAATTCTTGCATTTCCTGAATCTGGGCCGCCTCCCCGTTCGAACGAGGTATCGCGCGAGGAAATCCGTCGATTTTGCATTTTTGCCATTTTTTCGACCCGGGGGTCGTGGAAATTTTCAATTTTCCTCGATTTTCGTGAGTCCCTCGGGCCGTCGTTTTTCCGCTATATCTTGCGTCTCCGACATCGTAGAGTGAAAATTCTTGCATTTCCTGAATCTGGGCCGCCTCCCCGTTCGAACGAGGTATCGCGCGAGGAAATCCGTCGATTTTGCATTTTTGCCCATTTTTACGACCCGGGGGTCGTGGAAATTTTCAATTTTCCTCGATTTTCGTGAGTCCCTCGGGCCGTCGTTTTTCCGCTATATCTTGCGTCTCCGACATCGTAGAGTGAAAATTCTTGCATTTCCTGAATCTGGGCCGCCTCCCCGTTCGAACGAGGTATCGCGCGAGGAAATCCGTCGATTTTGCATTTTTGCCAATTTTTACGACCCGGGGTCGTGGAAATTTTCAATTTTCCTCGATTTTCGTGAGTCCCTCGGGCCGTCGTTTTTCCGCTATATCTTGCGTCTCCGACATCGTAGAGTGAAAATTCTTGCATTTCCTGAATCTGGGCCGCCTCCCCGTTCGAACGAGGTATCGCGCGAGGAAATCCGTCGATTTTGCATTTTGCCAATTTTTACGACCCGGGGGTCGTGGAAATTTTCAATTTTCCTCGATTTTCGTGAGTCCCTCGGGCCGTCGTTTTTCCGCTATATCTTGCCGTCTCCGACATCGTAGAGGGAAAATTCTTGCATTTCCTGAATCTGGGCCGCCTCCCCGTTCGAACGAGGTATCGCGCGAGGAAATCCGTCGATTTTGCATTTTTGCCCATTTTTACGACCCGGGGGTCGTGGAAATTTTCAATTTTCCTCGATTTTCGTGAGTCCCTCGGGCCGTCGTTTTTCCGCTATATCTTGCGTCTCCGACATCGTAGAGGTGAAAATTCTTGCATTTCCTGAATCTGGGCCGCCTCCCCGTTCGAACGAGGTATCGCGCGAGGAAATCCGTCGATTTTGCATTTTTGCCAATTTTTACGACCCGGGGGTCGTGGAAATTTTCAATTTTCCTCGATTTTCGTGAGTCCCTCGGGCCGTCGTTTTTCCGCTATATCTTGCCGTCTCCGACATCGTAGAGTGAAAATTCTTGCATTCCTGAATCTGGGCCGCCTCCCCGTTCGAACGAGGTATCGCGCGAGGAAATCCGTCGATTTTGCATTTTTGCCAATTTTTACGACCCGGGGGTCGTGGAAATTTTCAATTTTCCTCGATTTTCGTGAGTCCCTCGGGCCGTCGTTTTTCCGCTATATCTTGCCTCTCCGACATTGTAGAGGGAAAATTCTTGCATTTCCTGAATCTGGGCCGCCTCCCCGTTCGAACGAGGTATCGCGCGAGGAAATCCGTCGATTTTGCATTTTTGCCCATTTTTTCGACCCGGGGGTCGTGGAAATTTTCAATTTTCCTCGATTTTCGTGAGTCCCTCGGGCCGTCGTTTTTCCGCTATATCTTGCGTCTCCGACATCGTAGAGTGAAAATTCTTGCATTTCCTGAATCTGGGCCGCCTCCCCGTTCGAACGAGGTATCGCGCGAGGAAATCCGTCGATTTTGCATTTTTGCCAATTTTTACGACCCGGGGGTCGTGGAAATTTTCAATTTTCCTCGATTTTCGTGAGTCCCTCGGGCCGTCGTTTTTCCGCTATATCTTGCCTCTCCGACATTGTAGAGGGAAAATTCTTGCATTTCCTGAATCTGGGCCGCCTCCCCGTTCGAACGAGGTATCGCGCGAGGAAATCCGTCGATTTTGCATTTTTGCCCATTTTTTCGACCCGGGGGTCGTGGAAATTTTCAATTTTCCTCGATTTTCGTGAGTCCCTCGGGCCGTCGTTTTTCCGCTATATCTTGCCTCTCCGACATCGTAGAGGGAAAATTCTTGCATTTCCTGAATCTGGGCCGCCTCCCCGTTCGAACGAGGTTATCGCGCGAGGAAATCCGTCGATTTTGCATTTTTGCCAATTTTTTACGACCCGGGGGTCGTGGAAATTTTCAATTTTCCTCGATTTTCGTGAGTCCCTCGGGCCGTCGTTTTTCCGCTATATCTTGCGTCTCCGACATTGTAGAGTGAAAATTCTTGCATTTCCTGAATCTGGGCCGCCTCCCCGTTCGAACGAGGTATCGCGCGAGGAAATCGTCGATTTTGCATTTTTGCCAATTTTTTACGACCCGGGGTCGTGGAAATTTTCAATTTTCCTCGATTTTCGTGAGTCCCTCGGGCCGTCGTTTTTCCGCTATATCTTGCCTCTCCGACATCGTAGAGTGAAAATTCTTGCATTTCCTGAATCTGGGCCGCCTCCCCGTTCGAACGAGGTATCGCGCGAGGAAATCCGTCGATTTTGCATTTTTGCCCATTTTTTACGACCCGGGGGTCGTGGAAATTTTCAATTTTCCTCGATTTTCGTGAGTCCCTCGGGCCGTCGTTTTTCCGCTATATCTTGCGTCTCCGACATCGTAGAGTGAAAATTCTTGCATTTCCTGAATCTGGGCCGCCCTCCCCGTTCGAACGAGGTATCGCGCGAGGAAATCCGTCGATTTTGCATTTTTGCCAATTTTTACGACCCGGGGGTCGTGGAAATTTTCAATTTTCCTCGATTTTCGTGAGTCCCTCGGGCCGTCGTTTTTCCGCTATATCTTGCCTCTCCGACATTGTAGAGGGAAAATTCTTGCATTTCCTGAATCTGGGCCGCCTCCCCGTTCGAACGAGGTATCGCGCGAGGAAATCCGTCGATTTTGCATTTTTGCCCATTTTTTACGACCCGGGGGTCGTGGAAATTTTCAATTTTCCTCGATTTTCGTGAGTCCCTCGGGCCGTCGTTTTCCGCTATATCTTGCCTCTCCGACATTGTAGAGGGAAAATTCTTGCATTTCCTGAATCTGGGCCGCCTCCCCCGTTCGAACGAGGTATCGCGCGAGGAAATCCGTCGATTTTGCATTTTTGCCCATTTTTACGACCCGGGGGTCGTGGAAATTTTCAATTTTCCTCGATTTTCGTGAGTCCCTCGGGCCGTCGTTTTTTCCGCTATATCTTGCCTCTCCGACATTGTAGAGGGAAAATTCTTGCATTTCCTGAATCTGGGCCGCCTCCCCGTTCGAACGAGGTATCGCGCGAGGAAATCCGTCGATTTTGCATTTTTGCCCATTTTTTCGACCCGGGGGTCGTGGAAATTTTCAATTTTCCTCGATTTTCGTGAGTCCCTCGGGCCGTCGTTTTTCCGCTATATCTTGCGTCTCCGACATCTGTAGAGGGAAAATTCTTGCATTTCCTGAATCTGGGCCGCCCTCCCCGTTCGAACGAGGTATCGCGCGAGGAAATCCGTCGATTTTGCATTTTTGCCAATTTTTTACGACCCGGGGGTCGTGGAAATTTTCAATTTTCCTCGATTTTCGTGAGTCCCTCGGGCCGTCGTTTTTCCGCTATATCTTGCGTCTCCGACATCGTAGAGTGAAAATTCTTGCATTTCCTGAATCTGGGCCGCCTCCCCCGTTCGAACGAGGTATCGCGCGAGGAAATCCGTCGATTTTGCATTTTTGCCAATTTTTACGACCCGGGGGTCGTGGAAATTTTCAATTTTCCTCGATTTTCGTGAGTCCCTCGGGCCGTCGTTTTTCCGCTATATCTTGCGTCTCCGACATCGTAGAGTGAAAATTCTTGCATTTCCTGAATCTGGGCCGCCTCCCCGTTCGAACGAGGTATCGCGCGAGGAAATCCGTCGATTTTGCATTTTTGCCAATTTTTTACGACCCGGGGGTCGTGGAAATTTTCAATTTTCCTCGATTTTCGTGAGTCCCTCGGGCCGTCGTTTTTTTCCGCTATATCTTGCCTCTCCGACATTGTAGAGGGAAAATTCTTGCATTTCCTGAATCTGGGCCGCCTCCCCGTTCGAACGAGGTATCGCGCGAGGAAATCCGTCGATTTTGCATTTTTGCCCATTTTTACGACCCGGGGGTCGTGGAAATTTTCAATTTTCCTCGATTTTCGTGAGTCCCTCGGGCCGTCGTTTTTCCGCTATATCTTGCGTCTCCGACATCGTAGAGTGAAAATTCTTGCATTTCCTGAATCTGGGCCGCCTCCCCGTTCGAACGAGGTATCGCGCGAGGAAATCCGTCGATTTTGCATTTTTGCCAATTTTTACGACCCGGGGGTCGTGGAAATTTTCAATTTTCCTCGATTTTCGTGAGCCCCTCGGGCCGTCGTTTTTCCGCTATATCTTGCGTCTCCGACATCGTAGAGTGAAAATTCTTGCATTTCCTGAATCTGGGCCGCCTCCCCGTTCGAACGAGGTATCGCGCGAGGAAATCCGTCGATTTGCATTTTTGCCAATTTTTACGACCCGGGGGTCGTGGAAATTTTCAATTTTCCTCGATTTTCGTGAGTCCCTCGGGCCGTCGTTTTTCGCTATATCTTGCGTCTCCGACATCGTAGAGTGAAAATTCTTGCATTTCCTGAATCTGGGCCGCCTCCCCGTTCGAACGAGGTATCGCGCGAGGAAATCCGTCGATTTTGCATTTTTGCCAATTTTTACGACCCGGGGGTCGTGGAAATTTTCAATTTTCCTCGATTTTCGTGAGTCCCTCGGGCCGTCGTTTTTCCGCTATATCTTGCGTCTCCGACATCGTAGAGTGAAAATTCTTGCATTTCCTGAATCTGGGCCGCCTCCCCGTTCGAACGAGGTATCGCGCGAGGAAATCCGTCGATTTTGCATTTTTGCCAATTTTTACGACCCGGGGGTCGTGGAAAGTTTCAATTTTCCTCGATTTTCGTGAGTCCCTCGGGCCGTCGTTTTTCCGCTATATCTTGCGTCTCCGACATCGTAGAGTGAAAATTCTTGCATTTCCTGAATCTGGGCCGCCTCCCCTTTCGAACGAGGTATCGCGCGAGGAAATCCGTCGATTTTGCATTTTTGCCAATTTTTACGACCCGGGGGTCGTGGAAATTTTCAATTTTCCTCGATTTTCGTGAGTCCCTCGGGCCGTCGTTTTTCCGCTATATCTTGCGTCTCCGAATCGTAGAGTGAAAATTCTTGCATTTCCTGAATCTGGGCCGCCTCCCCGTTCGAACGAGGTATCGCGCGAGGAAATCCGTCGATTTTGCATTTTTGCCAATTTTTACGACCCGGGGGTCGTGGAAATTTTCAATTTTCCTCGATTTTCGTGAGTCCCTCGGGCCGTCGTTTTTTCCGCTATATCTTGCGTCTCCGACATCGTAGAGTGAAAATTCTTGCATTTCCTGAATCTGGGCCGCCTCCCCGTTCGAACGAGGTATCGCGTGAGGAAATCCGTCGATTTTGCATTTTTGCCAATTTTTACGACCCGGGGGTCGTGGAAATTTTCAATTTTCCTCGATTTTCGTGAGTCCCTCGGGCCGTCGTTTTTCCGCTATATCTTGCGTCTCCGACATCGTAGAGTGAAAATTCTTGCATTTCCTGAATCTGGGCCGCCTCCCCCGTTCGAACGAGGTATCGCGCGAGGAAATCCGTCGATTTTGCATTTTTGCCAATTTTTACGACCCGGGGTCGTGGAAATTTTCAATTTTCCTCGATTTTCGTGAGTCCCCTCGGGCCGTCGTTTTTCCGCTATATCTTGCGTCTCCGACATCGTAGAGTGAAAATTCTTGCATTTCCTGAATCTGGGCCGCCTCCCCGTTCGAACGAGGTATCGCGCGAGGAAATCCGTCGATTTTGCATTTTTGCCAATTTTTACGACCCGGGGGTCGTGGAAATTTTCAATTTTCCTCGATTTTCGTGAGTCCCCTCGGGCCGTCGTTTTTCCGCTATATCTTGCGTCTCCGACATCGTAGAGTGAAAATTCTTGCATTTCCTGAATCTGGGCCGCCTCCCCGTTCGAACGAGGTATCGCGCGAGGAAATCCGTCGATTTTGCATTTTTGCCAATTTTTACGACCCGGGGGTCGTGGAAATTTTCAATTTTCCTCGATTTTCGTGAGTCCCTCGGGCCGTCGTTTTTCCGCTATATCTTGCGTCTCCGACATCGTAGAGTGAAAATTCTTGCATTTCCTGAATCTGGGCCGCCTCCCCGTTCGAACGAGGTATCGCGCGAGGAAATCCGTCGATTTTGCATTTTTGCCAATTTTTACGACCCGGGGGTCGTGGAAATTTTCAATTTTCCTCGATTTTCGTGAGCCCCTCGGGCCGTCGTTTTTCCGCTATATCTTGCGTCTCCGACATCGTAGAGTGAAAATTCTTGCATTTCCTGAATCTGGGCCGCCTCCCCGTTCGAACGAGGTATCGCGCGAGGAAATCCGTCGATTTTGCATTTTTGCCAATTTTTACGACCCGGGGGTCGTGGAAATTTTCAATTTTCCTCGATTTTCGTGAGCCCCTCGGGCCGTCGTTTTTCCGCTATATCTTGCGTCTCCGACATCGTAGAGTGAAAATTCTTGCATTTCCTGAATCTGGGCCGCCTCCCCGTTCGAACGAGGTATCGCGCGAGGAAATCCGTCGATTTTGCATTTTTGCCAATTTTTACGACCCGGGGGTCGTGGAAATTTTCAATTTTCCTCGATTTTCGTGAGCCCCTCGGGCCGTCGTTTTTCCGCTATATCTTGCGTCTCCGACATCGTAGAGTGAAAATTCTTGCATTTCCTGAATCTGGGCCGCCTCCCCGTTCGAACGAGGTATCGCGCGAGGAAATCCGTCGATTTTGCATTTTTGCCAATTTTTACGACCCGGGGGTCGTGGAAATTTTCAATTTTCCTCGATTTTCGTGAGCCCCTCGGGCCGTCGTTTTTTCCGCTATATCTTGCGTCTCCGACATCGTAGAGTGAAAATTCTTGCATTTTCCTGAATCTGGGCCGCCTCCCCGTTCGAACGAGGTATCGCGCGAGGAAATCCGTCGATTTTGCATTTTTGCCAATTTTTACGACCCGGGGGTCGTGGAAATTTTCAATTTTCCTCGATTTTCGTGAGCCCCTCGGGCCGTCGTTTTTTCCGCTATATCTTGCGTCTCCGACATCGTAGAGTGAAAATTCTTGCATTTCCTGAATCTGGGCCGCCTCCCCGTTCGAACGAGGTATCGCGCGAGGAAATCCGTCGATTTTGCATTTTTGCCAATTTTTACGACCCGGGGGTCGTGGAAATTTTCAATTTTCCTCGATTTTCGTGAGTCCCCTCGGGCCGTCGTTTTTCCGCTATATCTTGCGTCTCCGACATCGTAGAGTGAAAATTCTTGCATTTCCTGAATCTGGGCCGCCTCCCCGTTCGAACGAGGTATCGCGCGAGGAAATCCGTCGATTTTGCATTTTTGCCAATTTTTACGACCCGGGGGTCGTGGAAATTTTCAATTTTCCTCGATTTTCGTGAGTCCCTCGGGCCGTCGTTTTTCCGCTATATCTTGCGTCTCCGACATCGTAGAGTGAAAATTCTTGCATTTCCTGAATCTGGGCCGCCTCCCCGTTCGAACGAGGTATCGCGCGAGGAAATCCGTCGATTTTGCATTTTTGCCAATTTTTACGACCCGGGGGTCGTGGAAATTTTCAATTTTCCTCGATTTTCGTGAGTCCCCTCGGGCCGTCGTTTTTCCGCTATATCTTGCGTCTCCGACATCGTAGAGTGAAAATTCTTGCATTTCCTGAATCTGGGCCGCCTCCCCGTTCGAACGAGGTATCGCGCGAGGAAATCCGTCGATTTTGCATTTTTGCCAATTTTTACGACCCGGGGGTCGTGGAAATTTTCAATTTTCCTCGATTTTCGTGAGTCCCTCGGGCCGTCGTTTTTCCGCTATATCTTGCGTCTCCGACATCGTAGAGTGAAAATTCTTGCATTTCCTGAATCTGGGCCGCCTCCCCGTTCGAACGAGGTATCGCGCGAGGAAATCCGTCGATTTTGCATTTTTGCCAATTTTTACGACCCGGGGGTCGTGGAAATTTTCAATTTTCCTCGATTTTCGTGAGTCCCTCGGGCCGTCGTTTTTCCGCTATATCTTGCGTCTCCGACATCGTAGAGTGAAAATTCTTGCATTTCCTGAATCTGGGCCGCCTCCCCGTTCGAACGAGGTATCGCGCGAGGAAATCCGTCGATTTTGCATTTTTGCCAATTTTTACGACCCGGGGGTCGTGGAAATTTTCAATTTTCCTCGATTTTCGTGAGTCCCTCGGGCCGTCGTTTTTCCGCTATATCTTGCGTCTCCGACATCGTAGAGTGAAAATTCTTGCATTTCCTGAATCTGGGCCGCCTCCCCGTTCGAACGAGGTATCGCGCGAGGAAATCCGTCGATTTTGCATTTTTGCCAATTTTTACGACCCGGGGGTCGTGGAAATTTTCAATTTTCCTCGATTTTCGTGAGTCCCTCGGGCCGTCGTTTTTCCGCTATATCTTGCGTCTCCGACATCGTAGAGTGAAAATTCTTGCATTTCCTGAATCTGGGCCGCCTCCCCGTTCGAACGAGGTATCGCGCGAGGAAATCCGTCGATTTTGCATTTTTGCCAATTTTTACGACCCGGGGGTCGTGGAAATTTTCAATTTTCCTCGATTTTCGTGAGTCCCTCGGGCCGTCGTTTTTTCCGCTATATCTTGCGTCTCCGACATCGTAGAGTGAAAATTCTTGCATTTCCTGAATCTGGGCCGCCTCCCCGTTCGAACGAGGTATCGCGCGAGGAAATCCGTCGATTTTGCATTTTTGCCAATTTTTACGACCCGGGGGTCGTGGAAATTTTCAATTTTCCTCGATTTTCGTGAGTCCCTCGGGCCGTCGTTTTTTCCGCTATATCTTGCGTCTCCGACATCGTAGAGTGAAAATTCTTGCATTTCCTGAATCTGGGCCGCCTCCCCGTTCGAACGAGGTATCGCGCGAGGAAATCCGTCGATTTTGCATTTTTGCCAATTTTTACGACCCGGGGGTCGTGGAAATTTTCAATTTTCCTCGATTTTCGTGAGTCCCTCGGGCCGTCGTTTTTCCGCTATATCTTGCGTCTCCGACATCGTAGAGTGAAAATTCTTGCATTTCCTGAATCTGGGCCGCCTCCCCTTTCGAACGAGGTATCGCGTGAGGAAATCCGTCGATTTTGCATTTTGCCAATTTTTACGACCCGGGGGTCGTGGAAATTTTCAATTTTCCTCGATTTTCGTGAGTCCCTCGGGCCGTCGTTTTTCCGCTATATCTTGCGTCTCCGACATAGTAGAGTGAAAATTCTTGCATTTCCTGAATCTGGGCCGCCTCCCCGTTCGAACGAGGTATCGCGCGAGGAAATCCGTCGATTTTGCATTTTTGCCAATTTTTACGACCCGGGGGTCGTGGAAATTTTCAATTTTCCTCGATTTTCGTGAGCCCCTCGGGCCGTCGTTTTTCCGCTATATCTTGCGTCTCCGACATCGTAGAGTGAAAATTCTTGCATTTCCTGAATCTGGGCCGCCTCCCCGTTCGAACGAGGTATCGCGCGAGGAAATCCGTCGATTTTGCATTTTTGCCAATTTTTACGACCCGGGGGTCGTGGAAATTTTCAATTTTCCTCGATTTTCGTGAGCCCCTCGGGCCGTCGTTTTTCCGCTATATCTTGCGTCTCCGACATCGTAGAGGGAAAATTCTTGCATTTCCTGAATCTGGGCCGCCTCCCCGTTCGAACGAGGTATCGCGCGAGGAAATCCGTCGATTTTGCATTTTTGCCAATTTTTACGACCCGGGGGTCGTGGAAATTTTCAATTTTCCTCGATTTTCGTGAGCCCCTCGGGCCGTCGTTTTTCCGCTATATCTTGCGTCTCCGACATCGTAGAGTGAAAATTCTTGCATTTCCTGAATCTGGGCCGCCTCCCCGTTCGAACGAGGTATCGCGCGAGGAAATCCGTCGATTTTGCATTTTTGCCAATTTTTACGACCCGGGGGTCGTGGAAATTTTCAATTTTCCTCGATTTTCGTGAGCCCCTCGGGCCGTCGTTTTTCCGCTATATCTTGCGTCTCCGACATCGTAGAGTGAAAATTCTTGCATTTCCTGAATCTGGGCCGCCTCCCCGTTCGAACGAGGTATCGCGCGAGGAAATCCGTCGATTTTGCATTTTTGCCAATTTTTACGACCCGGGGGTCGTGGAAATTTTCAATTTTCCTCGATTTTCGTGAGCCCTCGGGCCGTCGTTTTTTCCGCTATATCTTGCGTCTCCGACATCGTAGAGTGAAAATTCTTGCATTTCCTGAATCTGGGCCGCCTCCCCGTTCGAACGAGGTATCGCGCGAGGAAATCCGTCGATTTTGCATTTTTGCCAATTTTTACGACCCGGGGGTCGTGGAAATTTTCAATTTTCCTCGATTTTCGTGAGCCCCTCGGGCCGTCGTTTTTCCGCTATATCTTGCGTCTCCGACATCGTAGAGTGAAAATTCTTGCATTTCCTGAATCTGGGCCGCCTCCCCGTTCGAACGAGGTATCGCGCGAGGAAATCCGTCGATTTTGCATTTTTGCCAATTTTTACGACCCGGGGGTCGTGGAAATTTTCAATTTTCCTCGATTTTCGTGAGTCCCTCGGGCCGTCGTTTTTCCGCTATATCTTGCGTCTCCGACATCGTAGAGTGAAAATTCTTGCATTTCCTGAATCTGGGCCGCCTCCCCGTTCGAACGAGGTATCGCGCGAGGAAATCCGTCGATTTTGCATTTTTGCCAATTTTTACGACCCGGGGGTCGTGGAAATTTTCAATTTTCCTCGATTTTCGTGAGCCCCTCGGGCCGTCGTTTTTTCCGCTATATCTTGCGTCTCCGACATCGTAGAGTGAAAATTCTTGCATTTCCTGAATCTGGGCCGCCTCCCCGTTCGAACGAGGTATCGCGCGAGGAAATCCGTCGATTTTGCATTTTTGCCAATTTTTACGACCCGGGGGTCGTGGAAATTTTCAATTTTCCTCGATTTTCGTGAGCCCCTCGGGCCGTCGTTTTTCCGCTATATCTTGCGTCTCCGACATCGTAGAGGGAAAATTCTTGCATTTCCTGAATCTGGGCCGCCTCCCCGTTCGAACGAGGTATCGCGCGAGGAAATCCGTCGATTTTGCATTTTTGCCAATTTTTACGACCCGGGGGTCGTGGAAATTTTCAATTTTCCTCGATTTTCGTGAGTCCCCTCGGGCCGTCGTTTTTCCGCTATATCTTGCGTCTCCGACATCGTAGAGTGAAAATTCTTGCATTTCCTGAATCTGGGCCGCCTCCCCGTTCGAACGAGGTATCGCGCGAGGAAATCCGTCGATTTTGCATTTTTGCCAATTTTTACGACCCGGGGGTCGTGGAAATTTTCAATTTTCCTCGATTTTCGTGAGTCCCCTCGGGCCGTCGTTTTTTCCGCTATATCTTGCGTCTCCGACATTGTAGAGGGAAAATTCTTGCATTTCCTGAATCTGGGCCGCCTCCCCGTTCGAACGAGGTATCGCGCGAGGAAATCCGTCGATTTTGCATTTTTGCCAATTTTTACGACCCGGGGGTCGTGGAAATTTTCAATTTTCCTCGATTTTCGTGAGTCCCTCGGGCCGTCGTTTTTCCGCTATATCTTGCGTCTCCGACATCGTAGAGTGAAAATTCTTGCATTTCCTGAATCTGGGCCGCCTCCCCGTTCGAACGAGGTATCGCGCGAGGAAATCCGTCGATTTTGCATTTTTGCCAATTTTTACGACCCGGGGTCGTGGAAATTTTCAATTTTCCTCGATTTTCGTGAGTCCCTCGGGCCGTCGTTTTTCCGCTATATCTTGCGTCTCCGACATCGTAGAGTGAAAATTCTTGCATTTCCTGAATCTGGGCCGCCTCCCCGTTCGAACGAGGTATCGCGCGAGGAAATCCGTCGATTTTGCATTTTTGCCAATTTTTACGACCCGGGGGTCGTGGAAATTTTCAATTTTCCTCGATTTTCGTGAGTCCCTCGGGCCGTCGTTTTTTCCGCTATATCTTGCGTCTCCGACATCGTAGAGTGAAAATTCTTGCATTTCCTGAATCTGGGCCGCCTCCCCGTTCGAACGAGGTATCGCGCGAGGAAATCCGTCGATTTTGCATTTTTGCCAATTTTTACGACCCGGGGGTCGTGGAAATTTTCAATTTTCCTCGATTTTCGTGAGTCCCTCGGGCCGTCGTTTTTCCGCTATATCTTGCGTCTCCGACATCGTAGAGTGAAAATTCTTGCATTTCCTGAATCTGGGCCGCCTCCCCGTTCGAACGAGGTATCGCGCGAGGAAATCCGTCGATTTTGCATTTTTGCCAATTTTTACGACCCGGGGGTCGTGGAAATTTTCAATTTTCCTCGATTTTCGTGAGTCCCTCGGGCCGTCGTTTTTCCGCTATATCTTGCGTCTCCGACATCGTAGAGTGAAAATTCTTGCATTTCCTGAATCTGGGCCGCCTCCCCGTTCGAACGAGGTATCGCGCGAGGAAATCCGTCGATTTTGCATTTTTGCCAATTTTTACGACCCGGGGGTCGTGGAAATTTTCAATTTTCCTCGATTTTCGTGAGTCCCTCGGGCCGTCGTTTTTCCGCTATATCTTGCGTCTCCGACATCGTAGAGTGAAAATTCTTGCATTTCCTGAATCTGGGCCGCCTCCCCGTTCGAACGAGGTATCGCGCGAGGAAATCCGTCGATTTTGCATTTTTGCCAATTTTTACGACCCGGGGGTCGTGGAAATTTTCAATTTTCCTCGATTTTCGTGAGTCCCTCGGGCCGTCGTTTTTTCCGCTATATCTTGCGTCTCCGACATCGTAGAGTGAAAATTCTTGCATTTCCTGAATCTGGGCCGCCTCCCCGTTCGAACGAGGTATCGCGCGAGGAAATCCGTCGATTTTGCATTTTTGCCAATTTTTACGACCCGGGGGTCGTGGAAATTTTCAATTTTCCTCGATTTTCGTGAGTCCCTCGGGCCGTCGTTTTTCCGCTATATCTTGCGTCTCCGACATAGTAGAGTGAAAATTCTTGCATTTCCTGAATCTGGGCCGCCTCCCCGTTCGAACGAGGTATCGCGCGAGGAAATCCGTCGATTTTGCATTTTTGCCAATTTTTACGACCCGGGGGTCGTGGAAATTTTCAATTTTCCTCGATTTTCGTGAGTCCCTCGGGCCGTCGTTTTTCCGCTATATCTTGCGTCTCCGACATCGTAGAGTGAAAATTCTTGCATTTCCTGAATCTGGGCCGCCTCCCCGTTCGAACGAGGTATCGCGCGAGGAAATCCGTCGATTTTGCATTTTTGCCAATTTTTACGACCCGGGGGTCGTGGAAATTTTCAATTTTCCTCGATTTTCGTGAGTCCCTCGGGCCGTCGTTTTTCCGCTATATCTTGCGTCTCCGACATCGTAGAGTGAAAATTCTTGCATTTCCTGAATCTGGGCCGCCTCCCCGTTCGAACGAGGTATCGCGCGAGGAAATCCGTCGATTTTGCATTTTTGCCAATTTTTACGACCCGGGGGTCGTGGAAATTTTCAATTTTCCTCGATTTTCGTGAGTCCCTCGGGCCGTCGTTTTTCCGCTATATCTTGCGTCTCCGACATCGTAGAGTGAAAATTCTTGCATTTCCTGAATCTGGGCCGCCTCCCCGTTCGAACGAGGTATCGCGCGAGGAAATCCGTCGATTTTGCATTTTTGCCAATTTTTACGACCCGGGGGTCGTGGAAATTTTCAATTTTCCTCGATTTTCGTGAGTCCCTCGGGCCGTCGTTTTTCCGCTATATCTTGCGTCTCCGACATTCGTAGAGTGAAAATTCTTGCATTTCCTGAATCTGGGCCGCCTCCCCGTTCGAACGAGGTATCGCGCGAGGAAATTCCGTCGATTTTGCATTTTTGCCAATTTTTACGACCCGGGGGTCGTGGAAATTTTCAATTTTCCTCGATTTTCGTGAGTCCCTCGGGCCGTCGTTTTTTCCGCTATATCTTGCGTCTCCGACATCGTAGAGTGAAAATTCTTGCATTTCCTGAATCTGGGCCGCCTCCCCGTTCGAACGAGGTATCGCGCGAGGAAATCCGTCGATTTTGCATTTTTGCCAATTTTTACGACCCGGGGGTCGTGGAAATTTTCAATTTTCCTCGATTTTCGTGAGTCCCTCGGGCCGTCGTTTTTCCGCTATATCTTGCGTCTCCGACATTGTAGAGGGAAAATTCTTGCATTTCCTGAATCTGGGCCGCCTCCCCGTTCGAACGAGGTATCGCGCGAGGAAATTCGTCGATTTTGCATTTTTGCCAATTTTTACGACCCGGGGGTCGTGGAAATTTTCAATTTTCCTCGATTTTCGTGAGTCCCTCGGGCCGTCGTTTTTCCGCTATATCTTGCGTCTCCGACATCGTAGAGGGAAAATTCTTGCATTTCCTGAATCTGGGCCGCCTCCCCGTTCGAACGAGGTATCGCGCGAGGAAATTCGTCGATTTTGCATTTTTGCCAATTTTTACGACCCGGGGGTCGTGGAAATTTTCAATTTTCCTCGATTTTCGTGAGTCCCTCGGGCCGTCGTTTTTTCCGCTATATCTTGCGTCTCCGACATTGTAGAGGGAAAATTCTTGCATTTCCTGAATCTGGGCCGCCTCCCCGTTCGAACGAGGTATCGCGCGAGGAATTCCGTCGATTTTGCATTTTTGCCAATTTTACGACCCGGGGGTCGTGGAAATTTTCAATTTTCCTCGATTTTCGTGAGTCCCCTCGGGCCGTCGTTTTTCCGCTATATCTTGCGTCTCCGACTCGTAGAGTGAAAATTCTTGCATTTCCTGAATCTGGGCCGCCTCCCCGTTCGAACGAGGTATCGCGCGAGGAAATTCGTCCGATTTTGCATTTTTGCCAATTTTTACGACCCGGGGGTCGTGGAAATTTTCAATTTTCCTCGATTTTCGTGAGTCCCTCGGGCCGTCGTTTTTCCGCTATATTCTTGCGTCTTCCGACATCGTAGAGGGAAAATTCTTGCATTTCCTGAATCTGGGCCGCCTCCCCGTTCGATCGAGGTATCGCGCCAGGAAATCCGTCGATTTTGCATTTTTGCCAATTTTTACGACCCGGGGGTCGTGGAAATTTTCAATTTTCCTCGATTTTCGTGAGTCCCTCGGGCCGTCGTTTTTCCGCTATATCTTGCGTCTCCGACATCGTAGAGTGAAAATTCTTGCATTTCCTGAATCTGGGCCGCCTCCCCGTTCGAACGAGGTATCGCGCGAGGAAATCCGTCGATTTTGCATTTTTGCCAATTTTTACGACCCGGGGGTCGTGGAAATTTTCAATTTTCCTCGATTTTCGTGAGTCCCTCGGGCCGTCGTTTTTCCGCTATATCTTGCGTCTCCGACATCGTAGAGGGAAAATTCTTGCATTTCCTGAATCTGGGCCGCCTCCCCGTTCGAACGAGGTATCGCGCGAGGAAATCCGTCGATTTTGCATTTTTGCCAACTTTTACGACCCGGGGGTCGTGGAAATTTTCAATTTTCCTCGATTTTCGTGAGTCCCTCGGGCCGTCGTTTTTCGCTATATCTTGCGTCTCCGACATCGTAGAGGGAAAATTCTTGCATTTCCTGAATCTGGGCCGCCTCCCCGTTCGAACGAGGTATCGCGCGAGGAAATTCGTCGATTTTGCATTTTTGCCAATTTTTACGACCCGGGGGTCGTGGAAATTTTCAATTTTCCTCGATTTTCGTGAGTCCCTCGGGCCGTCGTTTTTCCGCTATATCTTGCGTCTCCGACATCGTAGAGGGAAAATTCTTGCATTTCCTGAATCTGGGCCGCCTCCCCGTTCGAGCGAGGTATCGCGCCAGGAAATCCGTCGATTTTGCATTTTTGCCAATTTTTACGACCCGGGGGTCGTGGAAATTTTCAATTTTCCTCGATTTTCGTGAGTCCCTCGGGCCGTCGTTTTTCCGCTATATCTTGCGTCTCCGACATCGTAGAGGGAAAATTCTTGCATTTCCTGAATCTGGGCCGCCTCCCCGTTCGAACGAGGTATCGCGCGAGGAAATCCGTCGATTTTGCATTTTTGCCAATTTTTACGACCCGGGGGTCGTGGAAATTTTCAATTTTCCTCGATTTTCGTGAGCCCCTCGGGCCGTCGTTTTTCCGCTATATCTTGCGTCTCCGACATCGTAGAGTGAAAATTCTTGCATTTCCTGAATCAGGGCCGCCTCCCCGTTCGAACGAGGTATCGCGCGAGGAAATCCGTCGATTTTGCATTTTTGCCAATTTTTACGACCCGGGGGGTCGTGGAAATTTTCAATTTTCCTCGATTTTCGTGAGTCCCTCGGGCCGTCGTTTTTCCGCTATATCTTGCGTCTCCGACATCGTAGAGTGAAAATTCTTGCATTTCCTGAATCAGGGCCGCCTCCCCGTTCGAACGAGGTATCGCGCGAGGAAAACCGTCGATTTTGCATTTTTGCCAATTTTTACGACCCGGGGGTCGTGGAAATTTTCAATTTTCCTCGATTTTCGTGAGCCCCTCGGGCCGTCGTTTTTCCGCTATATCTTGAGTCTCCGACATCGTAGAGTGAAAATTCTTGCATTTCCTGAATCTGGGCCGCCTCCCCGTTCGAACGAGGTATCGCGCGAGGAAATCCGTCGATTTTGCATTTTTGCCAATTTTTACGACCCGGGGGTCGTGGAAATTTTCAATTTTCCTCGATTTTCGTGAGTCCCTCGGGCCGTCGTTTTTCCGCTATATCTTGCGTCTCCGACATCGTAGAGGGAAAATTCTTGCATTTCCTGAATCTGGGCCGCCTCCCCGTTCGAACGAGGTATCGCGCGAGGAAATCCGTCGATTTTGCATTTTTGCCAATTTTTACGACCCGGGGGTCGTGGAAATTTTCAATTTTCCTCGATTTTCGTGAGTCCCTCGGGCCGTCGTTTTTCCGCTATATCTTGCGTCTCCGACATCGTAGAGTGAAAATTCTTGCATTTCCTGAATCTGGGCCGCCTCCCCGTTCGAACGAGGTATCGCGCGAGGAAATCCGTCGATTTTGCATTTTTGCCAATTTTTACGACCCGGGGGTCGTGGAAATTTTCAATTTTCCTCGATTTTCGTGAGCCCCTCGGGCCGTCGTTTTTCCGCTATATCTTGAGTCTCCGACATCGTAGAGTGAAAATTCTTGCATTTCCTGAATCTGGGCCGCCTCCCCGTTCGAGCGAGGTATCGCGCGAGGAAATCCGTCGATTTTGCATTTTTGCCAATTTTTACGACCCGGGGGTCGTGGAAATTTTCAATTTTCCTCGATTTTCGTGAGTCCCTCGGGCCGTCGTTTTTCCGCTATATCTTGCGTCTCCGACATCGTAGAGTGAAAATTCTTGCATTTCCTGAATCTGGGCCGCCTCCCCGTTCGAACGAGGTATCGCGCGAGGAAATCCGTCGATTTTGCATTTTTGCCAATTTTTACGACCCGGGGGTCGTGGAAATTTTCAATTTTCCTCGATTTTCGTGAGTCCCTCGGGCCGTCGTTTTTCCGCTATATCTTGCGTCTCCGACATCGTAGAGTGAAAATTCTTGCATTTCCTGAATCTGGGCCGCCTCCCCGTTCGAGCGAGGTATCGCGCCAGGAAATCCGTCGATTTTGCATTTTTGCCAATTTTTACGACCCGGGGGTCGTGGAAATTTTCAATTTTCCTCGATTTTCGTGAGTCCCTCGGGCCGTCGTTTTTCCGCTATATCTTGCGTCTCCGACATCGTAGAGGGAAAATTCTTGCATTTCCTGAATCTGGGCCGCCTCCCCGTTCGAGCGAGGTATCGCGCCAGGAAATCCGTCGATTTTGCATTTTTGCCAATTTTTACGACCCGGGGGTCGTGGAAATTTTCAATTTTCCTCGATTTTCGTGAGCCCCTCGGGCCGTCGTTTTTCCGCTATATCTTGCGTCTCCGACATCGTAGAGTGAAAATTCTTGCATTTCCTGAATCTGGGCCGCCTCCCCGTTCGAACGAGGTATCGCGCGAGGAAATCCGTCGATTTTGCATTTTTGCCAATTTTTACGACCCGGGGGTCGTGGAAATTTTCAATTTTCCTCGATTTTCGTGAGTCCCTCGGGCCGTCGTTTTTCCGCTATATCTTGCGTCTCCGACATCGTAGAGGGAAAATTCTTGCATTTCCTGAATCTGGGCCGCCTCCCCGTTCGAACGAGGTATCGCGCGAGGAAATCCGTCGATTTTGCATTTTTGCCAATTTTTACGACCCGGGGTCGTGGAAATTTTCAATTTTCCTCGATTTTCGTGAGTCCCACGGGCCGTCGTTTTTCCGCTATATCTTGCGTCTCCGACATCGTAGAGTGAAAATTCTTGCATTTCCTGAATCAGGGCCGCCTCCCCGTTCGAACGAGGTATCGCGCGAGGAAATCCGTCGATTTTGCATTTTTGCCAATTTTTACGACCCGGGGTCGTGGAAATTTTCAATTTTCCTCGATTTTCGTGAGTCCCTCGGGCCGTCGTTTTTCCGCTATATCTTGCGTCTCCGACATCGTAGAGTGAAAATTCTTGCATTTCCTGAATCAGGGCCGCCTCCCCGTTCGAACGAGGTATCGCGCGAGGAAATCCGTCGATTTTGCATTTTTGCCAATTTTTACGACCCGGGGGTCGTGGAAATTTTCAATTTTCCTCGATTTTCGTGAGTCCCTCGGGCCGTCGTTTTTCCGCTATATCTTGCGTCTCCGACATCGTAGAGTGAAAATTCTTGCATTTCCTGAATCTGGGCCGCCTCCCCGTTCGAACGAGGTATCGCGCGAGGAAATCCGTCGATTTTGCATTTTTGCCAATTTTTACGACCCGGGGGTCGTGGAAATTTTCAATTTTCCTCGATTTTCGTGAGTCCCTCGGGCCGTCGTTTTTCCGCTATATCTTGCGTCTCCGACATCGTAGAGTGAAAATTCTTGCATTTCCTGAATCTGGGCCGCCTCCCCGTTCGAGCGAGGTATCGCGCCAGGAAAACCGTCGATTTTGCATTTTTGCCAATTTTTACGACCCGGGGGTCGTGGAAATTTTCAATTTTCCTCGATTTTCGTGAGTCCCTCGGGCCGTCGTTTTTCCGGTATATCTTGCGTCTCCGACATCGTAGAGTGAAAATTCTTGCATTTCCTGAATCTGGGCCGCCTCCCCGTTCGAACGAGGTATCGCGCGAGGAAATCCGTCGATTTTGCATTTTTGCCAATTTTTACGACCCGGGGGTCGTGGAAATTTTCAATTTTCCTCGATTTTCGTGAGTCCCTCGGGCCGTCGTTTTTCCGCTATATCTTGCGTCTCCGACATCGTAGAGTGAAAATTCTTGCATTTCCTGAATCAGGGCCGCCTCCCCGTTCGAACGAGGTATCGCGCGAGGAAATCCGTCGATTTTGCATTTTTGCCAATTTTTACGACCCGGGGGTCGTGGAAATTTTCAATTTTCCTCGATTTTCGTGAGTCCCTCGGGCCGTCGTTTTTCCGCTATATCTTGCGTCTCCGACATCGTAGAGTGAAAATTCTTGCATTTCCTGAATCAGGGCCGCCTCCCCGTTCGAGCGAGGTATCGCGCGAGGAAATCCGTCGATTTTGCATTTTTGCCAATTTTTACGACCCGGGGGTCGTGGAAATTTTCAATTTTCCTCGATTTTCGTGAGTCCCTCGGGCCGTCGTTTTTCCGCTATATCTTGCGTCTCCGACATCGTAGAGGGAAAATTCTTGCATTTCCTGAATCTGGGCCGCCTCCCCGTTCGAACGAGGTATCGCGCGAGGAAATCCGTCGATTTTGCATTTTTGCCAATTTTTACGACCCGGGGGTCGTGGAAATTTTCAATTTTCCTCGATTTTCGTGAGTCCCACGGGCCGTCGTTTTTCCGCTATATCTTGCGTCTCCGACATCGTAGAGTGAAAATTCTTGCATTTCCTGAATCAGGGCCGCCTCCCCGTTCGAACGAGGTATCGCGCGAGGAAATCCGTCGATTTTGCATTTTTGCCAATTTTTACGACCCGGGGTCGTGGAAATTTTCAATTTTCCTCGATTTTCGTGAGTCCCTCGGGCCGTCGTTTTTCCGCTATATCTTGCGTCTCCGACATCGTAGAGGGAAAATTCTTGCATTTCCTGAATCAGGGCCGCCTCCCCGTTCGAACGAGGTATCGCGCGAGGAAATCCGTCGATTTTGCATTTTTGCCAATTTTTACAACCCGGGGGTCGTGGAAATTTTCAATTTTCCTCGATTTTCGTGAGTCCCTCGGGCCGTCGTTTTTCCGCTATATCTTGCGTCTCCGACATCGTAGAGTGAAAATTCTTGCATTTCCTGAATCTGGGCCGCCTCCCCGTTCGAACGAGGTATCGCGCGAGGAAATCCGTCGATTTTGCATTTTTGCCAATTTTTACGACCCGGGGGTCGTGGAAATTTTCAATTTTCCTCGATTTTCGTGAGTCCCTCGGGCCGTCGTTTTTCCGCTATATCTTGCGTCTCCGACATCGTAGAGTGAAAATTCTTGCATTTCCTGAATCTGGGCCGCCTCCCCGTTCGAACGAGGTATCGCGCGAGGAAATCCGTCGATTTTGCATTTTTGCCAATTTTTACGACCCGGGGGTCGTGGAAATTTTCAATTTTCCTCGATTTTCGTGAGTCCCTCGGGCCGTCGTTTTTCCGCTATATCTTGCGTCTCCGACATCGTAGAGTGAAAATTCTTGCATTTCCTGAATCTGGGCCGCCTCCCCGTTCGAGCGAGGTATCGCGCCAGGAAATCCGTCGATTTTGCATTTTTGCCAATTTTTACGACCCGGGGGTCGTGGAAATTTTCAATTTTCCTCGATTTTCGTGAGTCCCTCGGGCCGTCGTTTTTCCGGTATATCTTGCGTCTCCGACATCGTAGAGTGAAAATTCTTGCATTTCCTGAATCTGGGCCGCCTCCCCGTTCGAACGAGGTATCGCGCGAGGAAATCCGTCGATTTTGCATTTTTGCCAATTTTTACGACCCGGGGGTCGTGGAAATTTTCAATTTTCCTCGATTTTCGTGAGTCCCTCGGGCCGTCGTTTTTCCGCTATATCTTGCGTCTCCGACATCGTAGAGTGAAAATTCTTGCATTTCCTGAATCAGGGCCGCCTCCCCGTTCGAACGAGGTATCGCGCGAGGAAATCCGTCGATTTTGCATTTTTGCCAATTTTTACGACCCGGGGGTCGTGGAAATTTTCAATTTTCCTCGATTTTCGTGAGTCCCTCGGGCCGTCGTTTTTCCGCTATATCTTGCGTCTCCGACATCGTAGAGTGAAAATTCTTGCATTTCCTGAATCAGGGCCGCCTCCCCGTTCGAGCGAGGTATCGCGCGAGGAAATCCGTCGATTTTGCATTTTTGCCAATTTTTACGACCCGGGGGTCGTGGAAATTTTCAATTTTCCTCGATTTTCGTGAGTCCCTCGGGCCGTCGTTTTTCCGCTATATCTTGCGTCTCCGACATCGTAGAGGGAAAATTCTTGCATTTCCTGAATCTGGGCCGCCTCCCCGTTCGAGCGAGGTATCGCGCCAGGAAATCCGTCGATTTTGCATTTTTGCCAATTTTTACGACCCGGGGGTCGTGGAAATTTTCAATTTTCCTCGATTTTCGTGAGTCCCTCGGGCCGTCGTTTTTCCACTATATCTTGCGTCTCCGACATTGTAGAGGGAAAATACTTGCATTTCCTGAATCTGGGCCGCCTCCCCGTTCGAACGAGGTATCGCGCCAGGAAATCCGTCGATTTTGCATTTTTGCCAATTTTTACGACCCGGGGGTCGTGGAAATTTTCAATTTTCCTCGATTTTCGTGAGTCCCTCGGGCCGTCGTTTTTCCGCTATATCTTGCGTCTCCGACATCGTAGAATGAAAATTCTTGCATTTCCTGAATCTGGGCCGCCTCCCCGTTCGAGCGAGGTATCGCGCGAGGAAATCCGTCGATTTTGCATTTTTGCCAATTTTTACGACCCGGGGGTCGTGGAAATTTTCAATTTTCCTCGATTTTCGTGAGTCCCTCGGGCCGTCGTTTTTCCGCTATATCTTGCGTCTCCGACATCGTAGAGGGAAAATTCTTGCATTTCCTGAATCTGGGCCGCCTCCCCGTTCGAACGAGGTATCGCGCGAGGAAATCCGTCGATTTTGCATTTTTGCCAATTTTTACGACCCGGGGGTCGTGGAAATTTTCAATTTTCCTCGATTTTCGTGAGTCCCTCGGGCCGTCGTTTTTCCGCTATATCTTGCGTCTCCGACATCGTAGAGTGAAAATTCTTGCATTTCCTGAATCAGGGCCGCCTCCCCGTTCGAACGAGGTATCGCGCGAGGAAATCCGTCGATTTTGCATTTTTGCCAATTTTTACGACCCGGGGGTCGTGGAAATTTTCAATTTTCCTCGATTTTCATGAGTCCCTCGGGCCGTCGTTTTTCCGCTATATCTTGCGTCTCCGACATCGTAGAGTGAAAATTCTTGCATTTCCTGAATCTGGGCCGCCTCCCCGTTCGAGCGAGGTATCGCGCGAGGAAATCCGTCGATTTTGCATTTTTGCCAATTTTTACGACCCGGGGGTCGTGGAAATTTTCAATTTTCCTCGATTTTCATGAGTCCCTCGGGCCGTCGTTTTTCCGCTATATCTTGCGTCTCCGACATCGTAGAATGAAAATTCTTGCATTTCCTGAATCTGGGCCGCCTCCCCGTTCGAGCGAGGTATCGCGCCAGGAAATCCGTCGATTTTGCATTTTTGCCAATTTTTACGACCCGGGGGTCGTGGAAATTTTCAACTTTCCTCGATTTTCGTGAGTCCCTCGGGCCGTCGTTTTTCCGCTATATCTTGCGTCTCCGACATTGTAGAGGGAAAATTCTTGCATTTCCTGAATCTGGGCCGCCTCCCCGTTCGAACGAGGTATCGCGCGAGGAAATCCGTCGATTTTGCATTTTTGCCAATTTTTACGACCCGGGGGTCGTGGAAATTTTCAATTTTCCTCGATTTTCATGAGCCCCTCGGGCCGTCGTTTTTCCGCTATATCTTGCGTCTCCGACATCGTAGAGTGAAAATTCTTGCATTTCCTGAATCTGGGCCGCCTCCCCGTTCGAGCGAGGTATCGCGCCAGGAAATCTGTCGATTTTGCATTTTTGCCAATTTTTACGACCCGGGGGTCGTGGAAATTTTCAATTTTCCTCGATTTTCGTGAGTCCCTCGGGCCGTCGTTTTTCCGCTATATCTTGCGTCTCCGACATCGTAGAGGGAAAATTCTTGCATTTCCTGAATCTGGGCCGCCTCCCCGTTCGAACGAGGTATCGCGCGAGGAAATCCGTCGATTTTGCATTTTTGCCAATTTTTACGACCCGGGGGTCGTGGAAATTTTCAATTTTCCTCGATTTTCGTGAGTCCCTCGGGCCGTCGTTTTTCCGCTATATCTTGCGTTTCCGACATCGTAGAGGGAAAATTCTTGCATTTCCTGAATCAGGGCCGCCTCCCCGTTCGAACGAGGTATCGCGCGAGGAAATCCGTCGATTTTGCATTTTTGCCAATTTTTACGACCCGGGGTCGTGGAAATTTTCAATTTTCCTCGATTTTCGTGAGTCCCTCGGGCCGTCGTTTTTCCGCTATATCTTGCGTCTCCGACATCGTAGAGTGAAAATTCTTGCATTTCCTGAATCAGGGCCGCCTCCCCGTTCGAACGAGGTATCGCGCGAGGAAATCCGTCGATTTTGCATTTTTGCCAATTTTTACAACCCGGGGGTCGTGGAAATTTTCAATTTTCCTCGATTTTCGTGAGTCCCTCGGGCCGTCGTTTTTCCGCTATATCTTGCGTCTCCGACATCGTAGAGTGAAAATTCTTGCATTTCCTGAATCTGGGCCGCCTCCCCGTTCGAACGAGGTATCGCGCGAGGAAATCCGTCGATTTTGCATTTTTGCCAATTTTTACGACCCGGGGGTCGTGGAAATTTTCAATTTTCCTCGATTTTCGTGAGTCCCTCGGGCCGTCGTTTTTCCGCTATATCTTGCGTCTCCGACATCGTAGAGTGAAAATTCTTGCATTTCCTGAATCTGGGCCGCCTCCCCGTTCGAGCGAGGTATCGCGCGAGGAAATCCGTCGATTTTACATTTTTGCCAATTTTTACGACCCGGGGGTCGTGGAAATTTTCAATTTTCCTCGATTTTCGTGAGTCCCTCGGGCCGTCGTTTTTCCGCTATATCTTGCGTCTCCGACATCGTAGAGTGAAAATTCTTGCATTTCCTGAATCAGGGCCGCCTCCCCGTTCGAACGAGGTATCGCGCGAGGAAATCCGTCGATTTTGCATTTTTGCCAATTTTTACAACCCGGGGGTCGTGGAAATTTTCAATTTTCCTCGATTTTCGTGAGTCCCTCGGGCCGTCGTTTTTCCGCTATATCTTGCGTCTCCGACATCGTAGAGTGAAAATTCTTGCATTTCCTGAATCTGGGCCGCCTCCCCGTTCGAACGAGGTATCGCGCGAGGAAATCCGTCGATTTTGCATTTTTGCCAATTTTTACGACCCGGGGGTCGTGGAAATTTTCAATTTTCCTCGATTTTCGTGAGTCCCTCGGGCCGTCGTTTTTCCGCTATATCTTGCGTCTCCGACATTGTAGAGGGAAAATTCTTGCATTTCCTGAATCTGGGCCGCCTCCCCGTTCGAACGAGGTATCGCGCGAGGAAATCCGTCGATTTTGCATTTTTGCCAATTTTTACGACCCGGGGGTCGTGGAAATTTTCAATTTTCCTCGATTTTCGTGAGTCCCTCGGGCCGTCGTTTTTCCGCTATATCTTGCGTCTCCGACATTGTAGAGGGAAAATTCTTGCATTTCCTGAATCTGGGCCGCCTCCCCGTTCGAACGAGGTATCGCGCGAGGAAATCCGTCGATTTTGCATTTTTGCCAATTTTTACGACCCGGGGGTCGTGGAAATTTTCAATTTTCCTCGATTTTCGTGAGTCCCTCGGGCCGTCGTTTTTCCGCTATATCTTGCGTCTCCGACATCGTAGAGTGAAAATTCTTGCATTTCCTGAATCTGGGCCGCCTCCCCGTTCGAACGAGGTATCGCGCGAGGAAATCCGTCGATTTTGCATTTTTGCCAATTTTTACGACCCGGGGGTCGCGGAAATTTTCAATTTTCCCCGATTTTCGTGAGTCCCTCGGGCCGTCGTTTTTCCGCTATATCTTGCGTCTCCGACATCGTAGAGGGAAAATTCTTGCATTTCCTGAATCTGGGCCGCCTCCCCGTTCGAACGAGGTATAGCGCGAGGAAATTCGTCGATTTTGCATTTTTGCCAATTTTTACGACCCGGGGGTCGTGGAAATTTTCAATTTTCCTCGATTTTCGTGAGTCCCTCGGGCCGTCGTTTTTCCGCTATATCTTGCGTCTCCGACATCGTAGAGTGAAAATTCTTGCATTTCCTGAATCTGGGCCGCCTCCCCGTTCGAACGAGGTATCGCGCGAGGAAGTTCGTCGATTTTGCATTTTTGCCAATTTTTACGACCCGGGGGTCGTGGAAATTTTCAATTTTCCTCGATTTTCGTGAGTCCCTCGGGCCGTCGTTTTTCCGCTATATCTTGCGTCTCCGACATCGTAGAGGGAAAATTCTTGCATTTCCTGAATCTGGGCCGCCTCCCCGTTCGAACGAGGTATCGCGCGAGGAAATCCGTCGATTTTGCATTTTTGCCAATTTTTACGACCCGGGGGTCGTGGAAATTTTCAATTTTCCTCGATTTTCGTGAGTCCCTCGGGCCGTCATTTTTCCGCTATATCTTGCGTCTCCGACATCGTAGAGTGAAAATTCTTGCATTTCCTGAATCTGGGCCGCCTCCCCGTTCGAACGAGGTATCGCGCGAGGAAGTTCGTCGATTTTGCATTTTTGCCAATTTTTACGACCCGGGGGTCGTGGAAATTTTCAATTTTCCTCGATTTTCGTGAGTCCCTCGGGCCGTCGTTTTTCCGCTATATCTTGCGTCTCCGACATCGTAGAGGGAAAATTCTTGCATTTCCTGAATCTGGGCCGCCTCCCCGTTCGAACGAGGTATCGCGCGAGGAAATCCGTCGATTTTGCATTTTTGCCAATTTTTACGACCCGGGGGTCGTGGAAATTTTCAATTTTCCTCGATTTTCGTGAGTCCCTCGGGCCATCGTTTTTTCCGCTATATCTTGCGTCTCCGACATCGTAGAGGGAAAATTCTTGCATTTCCTGAATCTGGGCCGCCTCCCCGTTCGAACGAGGTATCGCGCGAGGAAATCCGTCGATTTTGCATTTTTGCCAATTTTTACGACCCGGGGGTCGTGGAAATTTTCAATTTTCCTCGATTTTCGTGAGTCCCGCGGGCCGTCGTTTTTCCGCTATATCTTGCGTCTCCGACATCGTAGAGTGAAAATTCTTGCATTTCCTGAATCTGGGCCGCCTCCCCGTTCGAACGAGGTATCGCGCGAGGAAATCCGTCGATTTTGCATTTTTGCCAATTTTTACGACCCGGGGGTCGTGGAAATTTTCAATTTTCCTCGATTTTCGTGAGTCCCTCGGGCCGTCGTTTTTCCGCTATATCTTGCGTCTCCGACATCGTAGAGTGAAAATTCTTGCATTTCCTGAATCAGGGCCGCCTCCCCGTTCGAACGAGGTATCGCGCGAGGAAATCCGTCGATTTTGCATTTTTGCCAATTTTTACGACCCGGGGGTCGTGGAAATTTTCAATTTTCCTCGATTTTCGTGAGTCCCTCGGGCCGTCGTTTTTCCGCTATATCTTGCGTCTCCGACATCGTAGAGGGAAAATTCTTGCATTTCCTGAATCTGGGCCGCCTCCCCGTTCGAACGAGGTATCGCGCGAGGAAATCCGTCGATTTTGCATTTTTGCCAATTTTTACGACCCGGGGGTCGTGGAAATTTTCAATTTTCCTCGATTTTCGTGAGCCCCTCGGGCCGTCGTTTTTCCGCTATATCTTGCGTCTCCGACATCGTAGAGTGAAGTTTCTTGCATTTCCTGAATCTGGGCCGCCTCCCCGTTCGAACGAGGTATCGCGCGAGGAAATTCGTCGATTTTGCATTTTTGCCAATTTTTACGACCCGGGGGTCGTGGAAATTTTCAATTTTCCTCGATTTTCGTGAGTCCCTCGGGCCGTCGTTTTTCCGCTATATCTTGCGTCTCCGACATCGTAGAGTGAAAATTCTTGCATTTCCTGAATCTGGGCCGCCTCACCGTTCGAGCGAGGTATCGCGCCAGGAAATCCGTCGGTTTTGCATTTTTGCCAATTTTTACGACCCGGGGGTCGTGGAAATTTTCAATTTTCCTCGATTTTCGTGAGTCCCTCGGGCCGTCGTTTTTCCGCTATATCTTGCGTCTCCGACATCGTAGAGTGAAAATTCTTGCATTTCCTGAATCTGGGCCGCCTCCCCGTTCGAACGAGGTATCGCGCGAGGAAATCCGTCAATTTTGCATTTTTGCCAATTTTTACGACCCGGGGGTCGTGGAAATTTTCAATTTTCCTCGATTTTCGTGAGTCCCTCGGGCCGTCGTTTTTCCGCTATATCTTGCGTCTCCGACATCGTAGAGTGAAAATTCTTGCATTTCCTGAATCTGGGCCGCCTCCCCGTTCGAACGAGGTATCGCGCGAGGAAATCCGTCGATTTTGCATTTTTGCCAATTTTTACGACCCGGGGGTCGTGGAAATTTTCAATTTTCCTCGATTTTCGTGAGTCCCTCGGGCCGTCGTTTTTCCGCTATATCTTGCGTCTCCGACATCGTAGAGTGAAAATTCTTGCATTTCCTGAATTTGGGCCGCCTCCCCGTTCGAACGAGGTATCGCGCGAGGAAATCCGTCGATTTTGCATTTTTGCCAATTTTTACGACCCGGGGGTCGTGGAAATTTTCAATTTTCCTCGATTTTCGTGAGTCCCTCGGGCCGTCGTTTTTCCGCTATATCTTGCGTCTCCGACATCGTAGAGTGAAAATTCTTGCATTTCCTGAATCTGGGCCGCCTCCCCGTTCGAACGAGGTATCGCGCGAGGAAATCCGTCGATTTTGCATTTTTGCCAATTTTTACGACCCGGGGGTCGTGGAAATTTTCAATTTTCCTCGATTTTCGTGAGTCCCTCGGGCCGTCGTTTTTCCGCTATATCTTGCGTCTCCGACATCGTAGAGTGAAAATTCTTGCATTTCCTGAATCTGGGCCGCCTCCCCGTTCGAACGAGGTATCGCGCGAGGAAATCCGTCGATTTTGCATTTTTGCCAATTTTTACGACCCGGGGGTCGTGGAAATTTTCAATTTTCCTCGATTTTCGTGAGTCCCTCGGGCCGTCGTTTTTCCGCTATATCTTGCGTCTCCGACATCGTAGAGTGAAAATTCTTGCATTTCCTGAATCTGGGCCGCCTCCCCGTTCGAACGAGGTATCGCGCGAGGAAATCCGTCGATTTTGCATTTTTGCCAATTTTTACGACCCGGGGGTCGTGGAAATTTTCAATTTTCCTCGATTTTCGTGAGTCCCTCGGGCCGTCGTTTTTCCGCTATATCTTGCGTCTCCGACATCGTAGAGTGAAAATTCTTGCATTTCCTGAATCTGGGCCGCCTCACCGTTCGAGCGAGGTATCGCGCCAGGAAATCCGTCGATTTTGCATTTTTGCCAATTTTTACGACCCGGGGGTCGTGGAAATTTTCAATTTTCCTCGATTTTCGTGAGTCCCTCGGGCCGTCGTTTTTCCGCTATATCTTGCGTCTCCGACATCGTAGAGTGAAAATTCTTGCATTTCCTGAATCTGGGCCGCCTCCCCGTTCGAACGAGGTATCGCGCGAGGAAATCCGTCGATTTTGCATTTTTGCCAATTTTTACGACCCGGGGGTCGTGGAAATTTTCAATTTTCCTCGATTTTCGTGAGTCCCTCGGGCCGTCGTTTTTCCGCTATATCTTGCGTCTCCGACATCGTAGAGTGAAAATTCTTGCATTTCCTGAATCTGGGCCGCCTCCCCGTTCGAACGAGGTATCGCGCGAGGAAATCCGTCGATTTTGCATTTTTGCCAATTTTTACGACCCGGGGGTCGTGGAAATTTTCAATTTTCCTCGATTTTCGTGAGTCCCTCGGGCCGTCGTTTTTCCGCTATATCTTGCGTCTCCGACATCGTAGAGTGAAAATTCTTGCATTTCCTGAATCTGGGCCGCCTCCCCGTTCGAACGAGGTATCGCGCGAGGAAATCCGTCAATTTTGCATTTTTGCCAATTTTTACGACCCGGGGGTCGTGGAAATTTTCAATTTTCCTCGATTTTCGTGAGTCCCTCGGGCCGTCGTTTTTCCGCTATATCTTGCGTCTCCGACATCGTAGAGTGAAAATTCTTGCATTTCCTGAATCTGGGCCGCCTCCCCGTTCGAACGAGGTATCGCGCGAGGAAATCCGTCGATTTTGCATTTTTGCCAATTTTTACGACCCGGGGGTCGTGGAAATTTTCAATTTTCCTCGATTTTCGTGAGTCCCTCGGGCCGTCGTTTTTCCGCTATATCTTGCGTCTCCGACATCGTAGAGTGAAAATTCTTGCATTTCCTGAATCTGGGCCGCCTCCCCGTTCGAACGAGGTATCGCGCGAGGAAATCCGTCGATTTTGCATTTTTGCCAATTTTTACGACCCGGGGGTCGTGGAAATTTTCAATTTTCCTCGATTTTCGTGAGTCCCTCGGGCCGTCGTTTTTCCGCTATATCTTGCGTCTCCGACATCGTAGAGTGAAAATTCTTGCATTTCCTGAATCTGGGCCGCCTCCCCGTTCGAACGAGGTATCGCGCGAGGAAATCCGTCGATTTTGCATTTTTGCCAATTTTTACGACCCGGGGGTCGTGGAAATTTTCAATTTTCCTCGATTTTCGTGAGTCCCTCGGGCCGTCGTTTTTCCGCTATATCTTGCGTCTCCGACATCGTCGACTGAAAATTCTTGCATTTCCTGAATCTAGGCCGCCTCCCCGTTCGAACGAGGTATCGCGCGAGGAAATCCGTCGATTTTGCATTTTTGCCAATTTTTACGACCCGGGGGTCATGGAAATTTTCAATTTTCCTTGATTTTCGTGAGTACCTCGGGCCGTCGTTTTTCGCTATATCTTGCGTCTCCGACATCGTAGAGTGAAAATTCTTGCATTTCCTGAATCTGGGCCGCCTCCCCGTTCGAACGAGGTATCGCGCGAGGAAATCCGTCAATTTTGCATTTTTGCCAATTTTTACGACCCGGGGGTCATGGAAATTTTCAATTTTCCTTGATTTTCGTGAGTACCTCGGGCCGTCGTTTTTCGCTATATCTTGCGTCTCCGACATCGTAGAGTGAAAATTCTTGCATTTCCTGAATCTGGGCCGCCTCCCCGTTCGAACGAGGTATCGCGCGAGGAAATCCGTCAATTTTGCATTTTTGCCAATTTTTACAACCCGGGGGTCGTGGAAATTTTCAATTTTCCTCGATTTTCGTGAGTCCCTCGGGCCGTCGTTTTTCCGCTATATCTTGCGTCTCCGACATCGTAGAGTGAAAATTCTTGCATTTCCTGAATCTGGGCCGCCTCCCCGTTCGAACGAGGTATCGCGCGAGGAAATCCGTCGATTTTGCATTTTTGCCAATTTTTACGACCCGGGGGTCGTGGAAATTTTCAATTTTCCTCGATTTTCGTGAGTCCCTCGGGCCGTCGTTTTTCCGCTATATCTTGCGTCTCCGACATCGTAGAGTGAAAATTCTTGCATTTCCTGAATGTGGGCCGCATCGCCGTTCGAACGAGGTATCGCGCGGTATCCGGTCTAGGCCTGCTTTAATAAGGAACTGGAGACGTCCCGGTTTTGCGGCGACGTCCACCATTTCCATATCTCTAACAGCTGTCTGGCGTCCTGACCTACCCCATCACTCCCTCTCAGGCAGAGTCTGCCTCATCTTCTTTTTCTATCATCGATGTTGCCCTTATAGACTTTCCGGGCTGAATTATCCTCATCCATACGGATTAGTTGACCCACCCACCGTAATCTATTGAACCGGATTTTATCAACAACCTGACGGTCATGGTATCGCTCATAGATTTCGTCATTGTGTAGGCTACGGAATCATCCATCCTCTTGTAGGGAGCCAAAAATTCTTTGGAGGATTCTTCTGTCGAACGCGGCCGAGAGTTCGCAATTCTTCTTGCTAGGAACCTAAGTTTTCGAGGAATATATAAGGACTGGGAAGATCATAATCTTGTATAGTAAGAGCTTTGACCCTATGGTGAGACGTTTCTTGCGGAACAGTTTTTCAGGGCTGAATTAGACTCTGTTGGCTGACAACAACCGTGCACGGATTTCATCGTCGTTGCTGTTATTGGTTGTGATTTTCGACCCTAGATAAGAGAAATTATCAACGGTTTCAAAGTTTTATTCTCCTATCATTTTTCTTCCTGTTTGATCAGTGCAGTTAGATGTTGTCGGTTGGTTGGTTTTCGGTGCTGACATTGCCACTATATATTTTGTCTTGCCTTCATTGGTGTGCAGCCCAAGATTTCGCGCCGCCTGCTCGATCTGGATGAAGGCAGTTGGTACGTCTCGGGTGGTTCTTCCCATGATGTCATTATTGTCAGCATAGGCCAGTAGTTGGGTGGACTTAAAGAGGATCGTACCTCTTGCATTTACCTCAGCGCCACGGATCAGTTCTACTCATAAGCGCGCGTAAATCCGCGAGGAACGCTTATAGAATAATGATTGGGCTATTCAGAAGCCGTTCATCTCCGTTCATACGTGCCCTACCCTCTTGTTGAAGATTATTAAATGGTTATTCCCCCAGATAGAGAGGGGCACCGACAGCTTCCAGTAACCTCTGAATGTGACAATAATCACAGAAAGAAGAGCTTCCGGAGATCTGCGGTACAATAGTTGACAACAAGACCCCGGAGCTGGTATCAAATAAGGCTCTTAAGGTTGCCGTGAAATCCAGACTAGACTGAATATGTTCGCGGAGTTACTCGTATAATGCATGTCCGAAGGGATATTTCGTACAACATGAAAGCAGCAGTGTTTGGTGCTGCTACCTAAAGTCACCTCCAGGCGATCCATCCTGCTTCAGAACCATATGTCTTCTGGGCATTGTCGCATTAGGGAGATAGTGGGGCTCTCATCGCACTCTTATGTGTTGTCCTGTTGCACTCTGTTGAGCCTGTCGGAGGTAAGCGTGAATCCAGATAATTCCGAGATAGCTAAAAGACCTTCGGGTTTGCCAAAGAAAACAACTTTTACAAAATCCGTAAAAGTTCGCTTGCATCTGAGTACAGCTCCACTTAGGTGTACGACACATCTAGGCTAGCACATCTTTGTGCTAGCTACGTTGGTGAAAGGGGAGTCCTTCAGTGCTTCACTTCAATACCTCTCACGATATTATCGAGAAATTTCATATGCCCTCAAGCCGATATATGGAAAAACACCGGAACCTGAAATACAAAGTGGGAATGTCGGATGCGAAGATCAAAATGGAAAATGAAAAATAAATCGTGCTCGACCACACGCATCGTGGATCTTCCCTTTTCGTAAAGGTTAGAGCTTTAGAGATGTAGAATTCCTGTAAGTGGTCCAATTTTAACAAATTTGAATAAATTTCCCTGAGTCAGAGTGCCTGCAATCCTGCCGACTATAGTCAACGTCCACCTCCCGTAATAGAATACCGTATAAGTCAAGCCTTGCATCCTAAGTACACATATATCCTGTGTGGAGTTGCCAAATCTCCAATCAAGCGCGTCCCTTCGTACGGATGAGACAATGCTCTGCGGATGTATTATCGGCATACACATGCACGGATCCGGCGAAATATGTATGGGCTACTTATGCGCAGGCCGGGTAAGTGGGAACAAAACCCGTGGATAAAAATTGACCAAAGGAAGGATACCCAAAAATCAAACCAAACATGGAGTAGCAGAAGAGGAACAAAGCTACGGTGCAGGGCTTCCAACAACCAGTACCGAGGTTTTCAAGCGGCTGCCTGCAGAGAGAGCAGAGCTAGACGTAGTACTCGCGAATGTCAGGACTTCAAACCCTTTTAGGGGAAGCGTGCCCTGAGTACTATAGTGAACCTGTCATACGTGAGCATCGCTTTAGCTAGTAGAGTCACCTGGCAAGTCAGTGCGCAATATACTCATAGTGACCATCAGGTAATCTTCATGGAAATCAAGGGCGAATTAGACTCAAAAAAGAGCTCCCACAGGAGAAAGCTTTTGGGAGAGGGACCCATATCCCACGCTCAAGGCCAAAATGTCCCTAGATGGTACGGTCAGAGAAAAAGTTACCCAAATCACCTAATGGGTGACGGAAGCATGTTTCCGAGCAAAGAGATATTACCAGAGGCTTAGGGGAACGCTCGAAAGCGACCATCAGGAGACACGCTAGCAGCTGCGCGGTCGCTTAAAAAAGGCCACTCGGGAGAATATAATTAACCGCTTCAAACAGTTGCGCGATCATGCTGATATAAACCTTTGGAATGGGGCCTACAAAGTGGTAATGAAAAGGTTCCCAAGATCGCCCCAGGTGACCTGCCTGCGCTTTCTGAAATAAATTGCTTTTCTACGAGAACAGCGGAAGACAAACGGCGGTCTAGGTCAACCCCAAGGAAATCAAGAGATTCATTGCGATAGAATCAGCGACAATAAAAATCCAAAGCTTTGTATGGCATGCCTAACAGAGCTTTCAAACTGGCAGTGAAAACTAGGTCCGACCTTTTCGCTAGCACCGAAGCCTGCTCAGTGGATACCCTACATGAAGGGAAAGGCAACGGAGAAGACAAGACAGTTGCCTCAACTGATGATCTAAGCGTATGACAGTTCTACTCGCTGTTACTAAGAAGGAACTACGGGATATCTGCGAGTGTATTTCATATGTGGTATACCTAATGGAAGAGATGTTGGAAGGTAATATGCAACGGGCTGCTTGGTTGATAGGTCCACAATATAGGTGTTGACAAGCTCCCTACAAGATCGATGCAGTAATAGTGATTGCGGATCTGGCTCGGAATTCAATGACAGTGAGGGGGTGCTGCGATGTGGTAAAGCTGGAAGTCAAGAATACCTCTAATTGGCACTATGACACTATGGTCAAACTTCCTCCCTACTCCCCCCTGCTCCTCTGCTCTCTATCAACTACTTTGTTTGAATAATTGAAAGTTACCTTTCGAAGAGGCCATCGTGGCACCAAATTGATGTTCATTAAAGGACGAATTCCTAATCGATGCACACACTTTATTAGTTCCAAAGTATATCCCCAAAAGTAATCCATCTTCAGAGCGCAGATATCATTCGAATTTTATGCAAATACTTAAAAAAAATCCACCTTAAATCGTCGCTAAAAATACAATGAAGCGCCCATTCTCGTATCCCATCTTTTCTTTTCCGTCAAACATTCAATATCCTTCGTATAAAATCAACCTGGAAAGTGCTGACTTTGCTCCTTCTTCGTTGTTACATGGGTACATATCCTTTCTTCGTATAACGTATCTTATTCAAGGTAAGATTGCGACGCTTGAATCGTTTCAGTAGCAAAACCAAAACGCAATTTATTTTCGCTTGCGATTTCAACTTTCTTATTGTTAAGGCAAGACTATGAAGACGATGAAAAAACGTGAATGGCGCTGAAAAGGACGATAACTCCTACCCTCCGAGTTGGGCCAAATGGGAAAGAGAAGTGATGCGTTTGGGAGTATAAAAACGAAAATACTTCAGTGCTGAATGACTATTTTTCAAGGGTAAGAGAGAATATTCTGTAGGAGAGCTGGAGTGTTATTCTGAAAAGTGAAAAGTGATCCTGAATACAAAATTGAAAATACCACCAAAAAGGAACAATTGAAAAGTGTCCTTTCTTGGGCGAATGCTTTTATTGAAATTACACAAATACTGTATTTCGGGAACCAACTGTCCCATTCAAAAGTATAGAGGGTATCGGGCAATATAGTGCTAGTTGGTTACTGGAAAGAGCCCTTCATTAGTCGCGACCAACATCCTACCCATGGAAACCTTAAGGACCTTATGGTGTGCAAAGTCAACGTTGCTTTGGTCCGTCGTTGTGTTCTCGGTTAATGGTCTTCCCCGGTGCAATATTTTCATAGTGAAACGTTGGACACCAGACAATCCTTATCCTCTCTGATTCATCATGCCATCTTCTACCATTTTCGTTCCTATGGCAGTTCAGGATTCCACGACGCACCACGAACTTTCCAAACATCCCTTCCTCCACTCTTCCTAACACCGTAATCGCGCAACGTTTGAAGCGTCCTGCGAGTGGAATGTGACCCACGCTTCCCTTCTTCTTCTATAAAAATCGAACGGGGACAGCCACCCAGAACCACCTCCATTATATATGTTATTTTAGAAGTAGAAGCCAGCCCGTCCAGTTCGGTCCATTCGATAACGATACGAAGTAAGGCTTCCTTGTCAATAGAGGTGCTTACATTTAGATCTACGTCATTCCGCACACGAACGCTCGTCAAAGATGCACAAGGTCTATGAACGAACTCGCGGCAGCAAACGGCTCAGTGATACACACATATGGCACACCTGAACTATGCCTCGACATCGGACTTCGTCGTTACTTCCTGTGGGGCTTCGCAGTGGCAAACGCTACGAGGTCAATCATCGGGGTAGATTTCCTCGCACATTACGGCTTATCGGTGGATCTGAAGAACAGCTATCTCATCAATGTAGAGACGAATTATACATCTAGTGCTGCTGTTAGTTCAATTCCTCGAGATTACTCGAACCAATGACCGTGTTCCAGTAGCCAAACATGCTACAAAACATCAAATGGAAACGACTCCTGGACCACCGTTTCGAGCAAACCTCAACGTCTCGCACCAACAACTCTATTACTGGGCGTAAGCAGTTCGGAACCATGATGCAACTAGGCACTACGTGCCCATCGTCCGGTAGTTGGACAGCTCCGCTGCACATGGTACCCAAGGACAATAGAGGTTGACGACCATGCGGGAATTATCGAGCGCTCAACGCGTCCACTATTCCCGATTGCTCTTTAGTACGACACATAGCTAACTTCACACAGACGCTCCGTGGCAAGAATGTCTTCTCTAAAAATCGACTTGGTGCCAGCATTCAACCAGATAACAGTAGCAAAGGAGGATATTGGGACGACAGCCATCGCGACACCATTTGGCCAGTTCAGCCACCGTACATGATCCTCAGATTGCGCAGTTTTTTCCGTCTGTATACGGACGACATCTACGTCTCACCCATAGAGAAAGAAGAGCACCTGAAGCATTTGCGCATTCTGCTTCGACGGGATCGTCATCAATATGGAAAAATGCGTTTTAAGCGTACCTGAAGTACTCTTTCATGGTCATCTGGTGAACTCTAACAGTATTCGCCCATCACCCGAGAAAGTCGAACACCGGTTTTACACCAATTTCTTAGCGTCATCAACGTCTACTGGAGCCTCTCCACTCAACGGTGTTTTCGTAAACATCAGCCACATCAAAGGAAAAGCCGAACGCAGGACTCCTGACATTGTAAGAAGACACCGTAAGAAGGCAAAAGACGACCTGGTCCAAGCCAACTTGCACGCCTATCTTCAGGTTTGAGCTGTCACGGACAACTCTGATTTCAGCACAGGTGCAGCCCTTCAACAGCAAGTTTACAGAGGGTGGAGTCGCTAGCCTTCTTTTCAAAGAAATTTAGCACTGTACGGACTCGCTACAGCACCGTTAACTGAAAGCTGCTCATTGCGTATCTGGCTGTCAAGCAGTTCAGACGCATGCTCAATAGACACGACATAGTGATTTTCACACGCGTCGAACAAATGTTAACATCACTCGACTATGCAACGATTGCAGGAACACAACGAGATACAACCACTCCCTTATCGATCTTCACTCCAGCTGGAGCAGATAGACATTCCAGGCGTGTACCCTCGAATATACTGCGATATTTTCACACAAGCTGATCTACGATACGTTCCTCTAGCTTTCAGGCGAGCGTCCTTGGACTCTGTTCATCCTCTAACCTCATTCAGGCATCAAAGCGACTGTACAGGCTGTCAGCAAACGCTTTATCTAATTGTTATGTCATACTCAGAGATATCGCCTCACAGGTGTAGACAGATTCTCTTGCTGACCCGAAAAGTTCCCAATGTCAGATCAAGAAGTTGACATCGTTGCTCAAGCATTCTATAACAGATGAAAATGGTGTTCCAGCATGCCTCTTCGAGTGACAACTGACCAAGGTTGATAGTTGGAATCGCATCTGCTCAAATCATTTAGCCAGTTCATAGGTACGACTCGTCTCCGCACAACGCCTTACCAAGCTCAGACTAACCGACCTATGGAGCCTTTACATCAACAGCTTGTGGCGGAGTCGAAAACTTGCCTCTCACATGAATGCAAGTGTGAATCGCGTTAGCCGTTACGTCGAAAAGCAATTTTCGCTGTCAAAAATTGTTTTTCAATGTCATGGCTAACACGATTCCCACTTGGGTACATGCGACACGCAAGTTGTTTTCTCCGCAACAACACTCCACTCCCAACTGACATCGAAAAACAAATTTAAGGATCTGAGAAGGTTCTTGAGCATGTTAAACTTCTATCGTAGTTTCTTGCCCAAGGCCGCCCACTATCAATCAATCCTTAATGCCTTCTTGTCTGGGCCAAAAATCAAAGACTCGCGTCTGATTGTGTGGTTCTCAGAGGCTGCCAGGCGTTTGAAACCACCAGGCAATAGCTGGTGGATGCAACACTTCTAGCATTCCCTCAGCAAGATGCAATCGTATTTGTTGACAACTCAGACATTGCTATAGGTGCTGCTCTTCACCAAAAAGTGAATCAAATCTGGCAACCGCCTTCTCCGAACAGCTCAATCCCACTCAACGGAACTACAACACCTATAATCATGAGTTACTCGCCTCGTACTTTGCAATTAAATACTTCAGGTATCCCCTTGAAGGCCGTCCGCATTATACACGGACCATAAGCGACTCACTTTAAAACAAAAGCCCGAGAAACCGTCCCTTCGCCAACTTCGGCACTTGAGCTCCTACAATCTTTATGGCTTTCGGAGAACACGCAGGCCATCCTGACATGTGCGCATTTGGGGTCTCTAGATACGTTAGCCGTTGTCGCGGGCAAAACTCCATGAGTCCACTTGCGACTCATGGTTAGTGAGGTGTCTCGCGACAACTCAAGCCAAGTGGCTCAGCTGCAGCAGATGGTGACAGCATTAACAGCCACCGTCTCTGAGTTGCCAGAAGCATGGGTGCTTTGGGGGGGTTAGGGCTAGATCAAGGTCTAGATGCTAGTACCAGCACCTGCAATTCCCCCTAAAAAAATCAGACTTGCTGGGCGTTCCGGCGACTGCTACTCGAAATGCAGCACCACGTCACCTCACAATCTACTACTTCTTGAGCCAGCGCAACTACTTGGTCGATACAGTCACTGAAGTTTCGGTTCTTCCCGTATCCGACCCTGTTCGCGACATCAGGTCAGGACTTAACGCTACTGGTCTGCTCAAGGACGCCGCCGTCACCCAACCAGGGATCTCGAATACTGTCTGCATGTTCTAATTAGGACGGGCGCTCCTTGGAAGCCGCTGCACCCTTATGAGGGCGTCAACGTCGAAGGCACGGTCAAACGGGTCTCCTTGGCTCCACTAAAGTACTTCGGCAAGCCAGAAAACGCGAGAGGCACGCGACGCGTCGATTTTGACTTGCGGTAGTCGAGTTGAGGGTACCGTGCGTCTAGTTCCTTGCTGAAACCCACCTTTGATTTCGGCTGAAGGTGGAGTGTTGTGGCGGAGCGAGCAACTTGGGTGTCGCATGGTACAAGGATTTAGAGGCCACTCCTGCTGATCTTGTTTATGGCCTACATTTTCGTCTTTCAGGTGAGCTGCTTACACCGTCAAGTAACAACAACCATGGATCCGACTTCGTTCACCACCGAGGTCCTTCAACATTTCCAGCAGCTCAAGCCGACGACCGAGCGACGACATGATGAAAATAAAATGCTCATTTTGAAGGATATCTTGGTAAGACACGGCGTTGTCGCAGATACGAGGCAAATGCCGTACGGAGGTCTTTTCCGATCATCAGCCGCTCAGAGAGGACATTCTTCGCCAACATTCACGGCAGGCAGGCAATCATCTCTATCGAGCGTTTGAAGCATGCATACTTAGGGAGAAGCCTGATGTTGAGCGATGGGCGGCCTTAAACATCGGGAAAAACACTGAAGTCCTCCCCACAAACCAATATCAGAAGCAGAAGGACAAGAGTTTTACTCTACTACCGCAAACTCTCTCAGGAACAGATTAATCACCAGCACCAAAAAGGAGTAAAATGCCCAAGTTTACGAAAACCAGCAACCTCTTTAAAAAACAAGACAATAACGATATCCTTAAAAGTTTTTAGCGAGGTATCCAGGCATTACCTACAGATAGCGCTTATAGATAGTGATTCCACTAATGATAAACTGTCGTCTTAAGGGGAAAACAGACTGAGCACTAAGCTATCCGAGATGGTTGGTTGCATCCTTGACAATACGTCGAACTAGAGAAAGCCGCTCCCATGTTTTGACTCCTGCCAATTGGTACGTGGCTACCGCGTTGCAGCATTAGAAAAATAGTTATCCTGGAATTTTCTCCATCCGTGAGTTGCTTGAAGCAGTGACGCGGGTGATCGTAAATTTCAAACTGATCCTGTATGATGACATTCCTAAAAGAGCTCCTGCTCGAATTTGCCCGCCAAATATTTTCACTGACCGGTACAAGTTTATTCAGTTCCTGCACCTCCACATCCCTGCGATGTTTATGGGCCCCTGATTGGTGTTAAAAGAAAGCAGAACAACTAAATAATACTCCTCTTAGCTTCGCCGGATTAATGGAGGATGCCTGGAAGCACTGGACATCCTATTGACAAACTTAGGTGCCATCAGAAGGCCCAAACTTTGCAGCAGCTGGAGACTCAACGGCAGAGGTGAGTTCCTTTTCATTTGGTTATTAGCACTAACTCATCGATGTGTAATTGAGCCAGTAAGCCTACCTTATGTTTTCCTACTTTAAGAATTTACGAGGTCAAGAAAGTGGTCCCTAATGTCACTTTTCTAACTGACAATGGGAACATCAGAAGATAGAAGTAGAGAGTTTCAAATCAAAGATCTTTTTCGGATTGCCAAAAGACGGTCCTGGTTAGATTAATGTCAAAATATTGAAAGCTTCAACGATTCTGCAAGAAAAGTTATGGCCATAGAATATTAAAAATTCGTACGATTCCTGGTCAGAATTTTCTGGCAATACTCCGGAGCTACTAGTTTAGATAGATTTTCTCGCAAGCCAAAGCGGTCAAACGAGAGCTAGATCTTATTGACCGTTTATAAGACCGTTGAGCTTGAGAGCCGCAGCGCTCCAACCCTGCAAGACCACAAACGAAGGCAAACGAACTTAAAATGGTGATCCCTTTTCAGGCCGATGTCCTCACTTCTCTTGCTACACACATCCAGGTGACAACTCCAAAATCTACTCCTGATCGCGATGCGGTTATTCTGATTGCTCGTACGTTGTCGGTTAATACAAGCCCAACCCTCCTTAATGGCAAACATTATACTCGAACAATGTGCCACCAATAACGAGGCAATACCTACGGAATATTTCGGGAATTACTTAGTAGGCAGGGCTTCCGCAGAGCCCCAATTTTCCGGGTGACAAGTTTATAGCCAAGACCCCACAGCTCCTCATTCCCCTCGTTGACCGGGCTCCGGCAGCCGCGAGCTTTGCGTTTATTTATCGCGCTGCGGAGTCTCCTTTTTGCTGATCTGGCGTATGAACGTTGTGGAAAACAGCGCAGCTTATGACACTCCCTCCGTAGGTGGGCAATTTCTGCCGTTCAGTAGTACATAAAAGGATTGTCACGGCTGGGCTGCTCCGGGGCATGGGAGCCTGACACGCAGTTGTTATCAAGTTCATCACTGAGTTTACGACAGTGTTAGCTACAACGCTACCACCCCCCGAAGCGCCCTCCAACGCGATTCTACCTGTTCCAAGAGCTTCGATGAACTTTCCAATGTTCACCCTGGTGACATTCCATACGCGGGGGAGCGCTAGATTGGTGTACGCGGGCAAATAGCGCTAAACACTTCGAACGCGATGTACTGGTGATCACATGCCGAGAATTCTTCCAGTACCCACCACCCGTCCACCGATGGTTCCAGAAAATCTGACGCAAAATGATGTAAAGGATGCTTTCTTCGCAGACTGAGCGCCAAAATGTTGGTGTAGATCGTGTTTAAAACTACGAGCCCAGTTCTCGCCACCATTTCTAAGATTCGTTTCCCTCTGGAGTCTGGCTGCGGCATGTCCCATTAAAGAGCTCTAGCATTCAAATCACCGCCTACCAGGACTTACATCTCCGTGCCAGAAACGGCGCCCTTCAGAATATCAAGCCGGTACTGAAAGTCCGACATCGTCTCGCTCAGCGTCAAGTAAACGCTAAAAAATGTTATCCCTAAACACTGAACCAGACCTTGGGCAAGAACATGAAGTCGACCGTCGTCCCGAACCCAAATGGCAGCGGTACCCGATAAGTCAAGATGCCATGAAGTCAGGTCCCTGTTCTGATATTGCTCGCTGATTACCACTAGGCTTTACCTCCGCAGCGAACTACGATAGCAGCTAGTGAGCAATTGCACTTGGGTGCGGGTTAATTTTTAAAATGCGGATCAAGCCCTTTGCGCCCTAAGCATTTCTAGTGCGGCCCCAAAGATTTGACACCACCCCGAACTCGCAGTGTGTGCGACGGCCTCACCAGACGCGCCACGATCTCTACAGAGGACGCAACTTTCACTTTCATTGCAGGGCTTCGCTTGATGACCTACCTCACCGCATCTCCGGCATGCTGTCCATACTCCAGACAGCTGTAGCACATCATGGGAATTATCCGCATTTATACCCTGCATACTATCCATCCGCTGCTAAGGAGTTTCCTCGCATATTGCTCGGGGACTTCAGAGCATTTACAGAGGTGATAACTATCCGGACATTGGTTACCTCTGAACACTTACGGTTTATGGCCTCCTCCACTGTGACCTTTTCTGTGATGTAGTCAAAATCTCGGATTTCTAGAGAGCATACAGGCTGTAGACTAGAAACAAGAGCCTCCTCCCCCAGTAACTCTGTGACCGGTTCGGAGAAAGAACTTTTCTTAATCGTCTTCGATCCCAGTTCGACAAGGGATCCACCACTCCTCGTTTTCGGTATGGAAAACACCTCTGCTCCGTTATCTTCGGATTTCGTCCTAGAGCGGATTTCACTAAAGACTTCCGCAAAATGTCTTGCCTTCCGTCGGCTTAATGGGCACAGCCGATAGTTTAGTCCTTCTTCCTTTCCTCGTTTTTTCTATTACTGGCTTTTGGTTTGTAGCCTCCTTGTCTTTGGACAGACGTGTCTCTGGCGGCGTAGCCAGTTGTTTTATTCTTCTTTGCTTTCTTTTCTTGGGCCCTGAAAACTGCTTGGATAAAGTATCCTTCAGGCAAGTCGTCCTCTTCCCGCTTTTTCTTCAGTTCGCTTTACAGTGGGCTATCTGCCATTCGTTTGACGCTAGCAGTGTTCTCAACAGGAAGTGCGGTTCTTTCTGCTTTCCAAGCGTCTTCCGCTGCTCTCCACATTCGCCTTTAGAAGGAGATGCGGTCCAGTAGTTCCTCCAGTTCCATCAGCCCGTTTTTAATGCCTTTGCTGACATTCCTCTGGAGGTACGTTGCCGACAGCTTACACTTCACCACTGCTGCGCATTTCCTAATGAGCCTTTCCTCTTCGGTTCTAGCTAGAATTGTCAACCGCACTTCTACTCGGTTCGTGTCTGAATCCACCTGCTCAGGACTAGCGATTCTAACTGGTCTTTCTTTTCGGAACAGAAACACCACAGGCTATTAAAGTTGCCTCCGCGCACCGCCAGTCGAACTACTTGTTAAGGCTTCCCCTTTATTTGAGCATCCCGGTGTCACATCGGTATTTAAGCCCGTGCTGCCTCTTCCGCTGGTCGCCGCGGCGAGCGACGCATTTTTGTGCTGCGTCCGAACCCAGTCCCAGTGAGGAAGAGCCCTCATCGCCTGCGATTTCGTCGATTTTTGTTTTTGTGTAATTTGATTTATTCTACTTGGAAGTTTCACCAGCACATCATGTGTAAGCCAGCGGGCCGCAATAGTCAGGAACGGGTATACTCTAAAAGACAAAGCATCTACCCCAGTTCCCTGAGGCCTGACTTACACTTAGCTGATCCCCGAACGCATGGACGGATCAGCACTCGCTCGGGGCAACGCGGTCTACTAAGCCCAGTTCAATACACGCTACTCTCTACATGCTACACGTCATAACTACCACCTTAGCAGAACTAAGCGTACACTACCCCATCGACTGAACTACTTTCTCGAGGACGATACCCCCCCTTATCGTAAGCGACCCGTGAAATGTCGCTGATGACCCCTGAGGCCCATATCAAATACATTGTATCGTGTAATGCAGTTAACCTCCGAGAATTGGGTTACTGAACAGCAGGACCGTAAGGCCATAGCAACATCTAGAAGTTACTGCTTTTTGATTTGAGAAGAAACGTTCCTACGGGATTCCCCGCCAAGGCGGAACGAAAGACTGGCAATGCATTGCTAGGGGATGACACTGTCTGTCAACACCTGCTAGGCAAATATACTGAGTGAGAACTGACACCTACACGAAATATGGTCTTTATAGTTGGCAGGAAAACCGCCGTCATTGCTTTAGAGTCCGTATAAAAATGAATAGAACGGCGGTTTGCTCAAAATCTCTCTCGTCTGGGCTCCCAATCAAAAATGAAAATGAAGTTTTGATTCTTGTGGTGAGGAGCTGAATTTACTCTCACAGGTTGTCAGTTGTTGACTCCGGATAATGCACCCTCAATGCCTGTGCTCAGTTAATTCCGAAGTTCCAAAACTTACTCGTACGAGCCAAAAACACTGTCCAATAAGAATCCAGGCGAACAAACTCGGCGCCCTATTACAAATATTACGGAAATGGAAGGCCAGAACCGCTTACACTCCTTCTACTCCTTTACACTTGTCCAATTCTGTCTAGAGTCACGGAGCGAACGCAAGGTAAACCATTTTTTGACGACCTTAATTAAATCTGTTACTCTAAGATAAGAACATTTTTATCTTTTTTCTGAACTCCACGGACTAGTTCAAAGCTTCAAAATAAGTTGACCAGAGCCGGAGGTAGTTCTAGAGCTTCTAGAACACTAGACCTTAACCAATTCCTCAATAATACAAAGCAATTGTATTGCGAATTACTAAGATTTCCTAGTGATGTCAAGAGATTCACTCCAATCAAATGGATTGATTTGAGCCATTCTATTCAGCATGAACACCGCCAGAATTCCCAGCAGAGAAAAAACCTCTCAGGTGACCGTCTAGAAATAGGAGTCCGGCACCCCTCTAGGTGAACTGTAGTTATACTAACGCAGCAGATACTATACCCTACCAAAGTCTCCGTAACCAGCCAACTGCCAGTTCTTTCGAGATCAGGGCCAACGTCTAGTCGGCCAAAAGGAACAGCTTTCCTACAGGCAACAACCGGACCTCGTCTAAACACAGTCAGTACCGCTCCGTACCAGGCCCGATACCCCAAACTTTGGCAAACCTCATCGATAAGTGAAAAAGCAGAACGGCGACCCAGGGGAGACTGAAAGGTTTGACAACGGTCGGGGAGGCGCATTCTACATCTAGTCCGGCTTCGAAGCGAGAAGCCAAACAGTGGAACCTTCGCAAACTGAGCAAACGTCAAGGGTAGAAGAGCGAAAACATCAAGCGGACTGAATAGCTAATCTCTCAGAACGTACGGACCAAGCTGCTGCCGATGGCTCGGAGGAATCTAACGTGATGTCTCGGGATCCCGAGTCTTTCCAGGAACTAGATTTGACAATCAGAGCCACATTAAAACAAGGAATAAAAAACATTAGAAATGTACACCCGTTTTATTATTTGATGTAAGAGAAGTGGCATTTAGATACGGGCTGCATCTCAGATGACCAGGACACTACTCGTACCAACGATGAAACATTGAGAAATACTCGTAAGTCCCAAGATGCATGATTGCAGCACATAACAGGAGCGCCACAGTGCTAATTGGGCTCCACTTCACACTTCCTTTGTGACGAGGGCTAAGTTGGTTGATCAGCTGGTTACCCTGAGTAGTACAGGTCTAGCCTCTGCTGGAGATTGTCTGCATACAAAGCCTAAACAATTTTGAACACAGTTTTAAGGAGAACACATCAAAATCTCAAAAATTGATCAATCTTCCTTGAAACAAATCGGTTTAATTTGATACCAAAACGCCAAAAATCCCAACGCTCCCTTTCACAAATTTAACTAAGAAATCCCACAACCAAGACTTCAAGGATATCAAAGATTTAATGGTCGTCCTCACACTCCAAGAAAATCCAATTTTTCTCGATCGATTTGAATCCAAGTGCCATCCTCTGCCAATCGGTAAGACAACCCACCCCAAAAACGGCCGTCCTCACAAAGACGTCTCCTTTTTATAGACATTGATATCGTATCCTTCCTGATAACTTCTTAGAGGCTCAATGCTGACTACCTCAAACCAGCTAGTCGGGTGGACTTCTCGTTCTGTTTGCAAGGAAAAGCCCCTGGAAAGTGGGAGTCCTATTGATTGAATTGGCTACGCACTAGGGATGCAATTCCGAGAAGGTGACACACCTCACCTTGGCGGATGTATCTCAATCTACGTAGTGAATTCGGAAGGAGACAAGATGAATCCAAGGCGGATAGGAATAAATTTTCAAATTGGATGGTTTATTGTTCTTCCTGCATAATATGGTTTGTGAGGTATTGCGGGAAATTTCCAGCTGATAAAGGACACTTTATGAGGTAGCGAACCCAATTTTGAAAGTTATCCTTGGAGGAGTTGATTGAAACAATGGCATCACATTTGATAGAGGATATGGGAACTTTATGATATACGGAAATAGAGCCAGGAGTTGAAAACCTGCATCCTTAGAGGTTTAATTGGTCGCAACTGCATAGGGCATGACCGTATCTCTCTTGCAGCCACCGGGGTCTACCTCCACAATCTATACCCGCCATCGAGACAAATGCGTGCTTCTTAAAAAATTAATTAAATCAAATTAACAATAAGACAAAGGGCCGTATTTACTTAAGCCCCTTCATACCTACAATCGCGAAATTGTGTAAGTCAAAGAGTTCAAAGATTTGCCGCCATACACTCACCGCCGAATCCTTTTCATTCGCTCCTCTCAACAGCAAGCGCTCTCCATATAATTTCATAATTAATTGTCCCTTGGTCCTTTTCATGAAAAACTGGACTCTAGTCCGGTTGATATTTATCTGCCTCTGGTACCACTTCTCAATGTCCGCTTGGACCTTAGGCAAACAAATGGATCAGTGAAAAGATGAAAATGAAAATGAGAGGAAACAAAAAAGTGCAAAATAAGTGAACAAAATCAAAAGAAAAATCCATGAAAAGACATAAATCAGAAAAGCCGTCGGCAAATCCTTTTCGGTTTATTCAAAAGCCGTGGCAATGTACCATTCATTAAATGGCAGGCTCCACCGTTGTTGTCGGGTGGTTTCATCCACTGGACAAAAAATTAAAATGACGGACACTAAACTTTAAGTGCCAACTTCCCAGGGAAGTGGATGCATATGGAATTGGTAGGTAACGTGTGCCTGTTTTATTGGTTGGCTGAGTCCTGGCCCCGGGAACGTCATGGCTCTCTCTCTCTGTTGGGATTAATTCGTGTGTCAAAAGATGCATGAAAGGATTAAAAGCATGGAGCGTGATGAGTAGTGTGTTATTATAAATGACTGCCTCTTGGTCCTTAGTTAATAGGCATGTTGTTGGCTAGTGCGCTTTCTCTTTTGCAGTTGTTTTTTGGAGGATATTAAACGATCCGTAATCTCCGCTTGAGTCGCCCTTGTAAACGCTCAAATGGTCCTCTTCCTTGCAGTGATTTCGGGATGGATTTGACGATATATGAAATACGTTAAAACTATGAATCGCAGCAGTAACGCGGATTATCTCAGGATCTTTTCCTTTTGAAAGTTAGTTTAAACTTCGAACCGCACGAACAAAGATACCATGAACATCCTCGTCCAGGAATTGTAAGTTGTGAAGCCTTTTTTCTCAAGGAGTTGAGCGGAGAAATGCGGGGCCTACCTTTTAATCTTTGCGTTACCTTTGACAACCTGAAAGGTGGACTTCATGGAAAGACTGCATCAACACATAGGCCAGAATGCGTGGCAGCTTGCAAAGATATCGAATTGGGGGACTTCGGCGCAAAACCAGGAGTAGAGCTGGTTCAATTTATGGACTCGCTCAGAAGAAGGTCGATCATTCGTGATCCCCAACCATACGGGAGAAAGCCCCTGTGAATGAACGACCCTCAGTTGGAAGCACGTAGCGAGAAGACAAACAAAAGGAGAAACTTTGATTCGAAGCCACCCGAGTGGTGCAAGAGGTAGCAGAGTAGAGCTAGGAATGACAATGATCCCAGTCTTTCCCATATCTCCCACACTACGAAGGCCAATCGTGCAAACAGTGCCTGCAAATCTTTGTACCCCATCCTAAAATACAGCCCTCGAACGCCCAGAAAAATACAGATATTCTGTTCTACACAGGTGATCAGACCTCTCCCCATTTTCTGGTCCGATAGTTCCCCGTCCCATATAGCAAGGCTCGGTCGGAGAGAACGGAAAATTCTCCGAGAATGCTGCCAACTAACTTACCTAATGTTTGGGTAACCGATAGAAACAGGAAAACTGCAATATGTAGATACCGACACAGCCAAAACACCACCTTCTATCAAAGGACCTCCAATGGCATGTAAGCAAGGAATATACACATAGTGACCATCAAGGTATGATCTTCTAGGTAAAGCGTAGACCGAGAGCAAATCAGACCAAGAAAACAACAGTAGTGGGCTGGACCCCCGGAACACTAGACAAACAAATGTTCGAAGCAGTACTATTGCAGGAGACGATGCTGAGGGGAAACGCAATGGGAAAGATATCGCAGGTTGTTAAGAAGGTACAGAAAGCATGAGGCGCTTCCATGCCATGTCGCACTATATTCAAGAAACGAATGCCCAACTTCTAGTGAAATGCCGAAATCGAAGAATATCGTGAAGTCTACTTTAAAGCCAGGAGACTCAATCAAGGTAGCAGGAACCGACCTGAGTGTCAAGAGCTTCCCAACAAAAGGCGAGGAAAGAACTGCAAGCAACCATTTCGGAAAGTAAAACGAAAGGCTTCAGGAGGTCATGCAAGCAGGTGGATTTCGACCAATAGGGAGGCGCGTTCCAGCCAGTCAGGGCATTGATCAAGAGTAAACGCTTATCGCCGATCATCAAGCTAGTGTTACTTCCGAAACCAAAAGAGCCTTTGGGCGATCCTTCGTCATATAGGCCTATATGCCACCGCAAACTTTTCGAATGGTTGGTCTGCAATAAGCCAATCACGAAAAAGAAGGGTTGTCTCTCAGATAGGCAGTTTGGATTCCGGAAGGCGAGGTCTACCGTCATTGTGCTCAGTACGATCACGAAAATTACGGAGACAATAATTCAAGCCATTGTGTGGGGGTGTGTGGGGTTCCACAAGAACCGACCCTTGGTCCTCTCCTGTGGCTAATAATGTCCGACGGAATTTCAAAGTTACAAAAAAAAAGGGTAACCATTATTAGATTCCCAGATGACGTGGAAGTAACCATTGTGGAGCAAGATGTTGAGGAAGGTAGAGGAGAGACAAGTTTTGAAATCATATCTTGCTAAAAAACGCTGGTCTGGCGCTCTCAGAGCATAATACCGAGATAGTTCTGATCACCAACCGCAGGAGGCAAAAATCGATGGGCATGTTTATGCGCAGATCGGATACGTGGAAGGAAAACGCCTACCCGTAAACAAAAATTGCCATGGGAAGGTCACCCAGAATAATAAACCGAATTGGACGAAGAGAAGCTATTTAAACCCCAGTACCGGCGTCTTTGGGGAGTGGGAAAACAGGCACCTAAACGTCGATATACCTCGACTGCAGTGCCAGTGGTGCAAAGCTTGGCCACCATTGTATATAATGCTACAAGCAGCTTAGACAAGGAGGTATTCAAACCGATCATACTATTCCACAGAACACCCATAATAAAAGCGCAGATCAGCATGCCCAAGGGAGAACGGTAGGCCTCAAAGGCCGTAGTGACACCAACCGCATCCGAGCGTAAGGGGTTAGGAGAAGTTAATCAGGATTGAGACCCGGATTCATTTAGGAGAAGCTCAACAATTATGAGATCTCCTCCAACATCCAAGCCGGAAAAGACCTGGGCCCGTTAATGTCTCAAAATAAGCGAAAAGGAGAATGAAGGCTGTAGAACAGAAGTCAGACCTGGAAGAATCATCCTTCATTTTGCTTGGAGTGAAAATTGTTCAGTTATCGAGATTTATCAAAGATAAACACAAAGTGCGCCAAGCAATCAAACAAATGGTAAGAGCCATTAGGGCTCTCCATAACAAATTGCGGGAAAACGCGAAGGAATCGAAGAAGAACCCTTAAATTACTCGTCCGACGGTAACGCAGGTGACACCCAACCGTGGATGGACAGAGAAAAAAGGCGGTTCGGGAAAAGGGAGACAAAAATTCAGGAAATCACCAGGTTTCCAAAAAACACAAAAGGCCTATCGCCCACTTTGAGGAAGGGGTCTAAAACTTCCTCGAAATCCTTGGGCTGCATGTAGACCTCATGTTTTTGGGCCCGCGCTATGAGATTCTCCCCAAATTATTATTATTAACTTGGCTAAAAAAGTCACCAGTTTTGATCAAGCTAGATTTATTCAGTGCAAATATGAGGTGTCCTTTCTGAAGCCTTCGGAACTTGCAGCCATTTCCACTTAGATCTTTTAGGTATTTCCACGTACGATAGATTTCTCTTTCTGGAGATAACAAATTCCTCTGGGAGAATTCACAGGGCTCTATTCTTCATGCTGCTTCACCTGGCACCTGGCACCTTGGCATGCATTGACTTTTGCCGTACATTATCTTTTACGGTCTTTGGCATTAGTGGCTGATCTCAGAGGTTAAAATACTTGTTATACTATCTACACTTTGCCCGAAACTTGGTATACTCCTTACGCCAGAAGATTATGTGTTCATTAATTTCCCTAACTTTACATATGTGTGAAACTATGTTTCCCAACCTATTGAGAAAGACTTGATTATATGTGTGATTGGTTTGAAGACGATTGAGTAATTTTTCCTCGGAAGCTGTAGAAGCGTGGCCTCCGGTTTAATTATAGGTGGAGTCGCATGAATGTTGGCGAAAAAATGTCCTTTCACTTGTGACGCTGCCAAAAAGTCATCCTTCCACTCCTTGTATGAGTGTTCCTGAACGGTATTCAGAATATCAACAGGGGAGAGCTCGACCAATCTTATGGGCCTCTACATGGGCAAGTTCATCATTTAATGGGTGTCCCGCATGAGCTGGGCAACAGAGAATTTTCAGTGACTTAATCCGGGGTCAGAAGCAAGGGCCCACTAGATAGTACGCTCACGAAGTTTGTTTGAGTAATTTACAAGTCTGGAGAGAGTCTGTAATGGTAGCAACCTTCTCTCCAGCCCTCCTGAAAGCCATCTTGATGGCCTGAAGGATAGCAAAAATTTCAACCGCCAAAACCGAACGAACGTGGAAGGAAAAGTGTGAGACCTGGATTCCGTCGAGACCAATCACCGCGCATTATCCCGCCGAACTATCACGCCTGAAGGCAGCATCCGACGTCAGAACCTGAAAACTTCTAGATTTAAGGCCATACGCACCCTTGACCCTTGACACCCGTAAAACAATTTCAGCAGGAAAGTAGAAACGCGCCAACCAGCGTACATATTGATAAGTGATATTGTCAGCACCAGGGACAGAGGCACGCTTATGCTTGCGCAAAACGGCAGTAACCTCTTCTAGAAAGAAAGGTAGAGACACAGTGTGATACCTGAGGACATCAAGAAGAGCGAGAGGAGGGGGGGGGACTGTACTGCCCAACTAGGTAACCAAGATATTCCAAATTCTTCCAGGGATCCCAAGTTGGGGGCCTGTCACAAAGATGACCACGAAATTTCTTCATAGATTTCCAGAAGGGCATAACATGTCTCAGATAAATCAAACCAAATTCCACGCCAACGCTTCCGCTTTGTGTTTGCAACCACCATCGTCCATAGTCATTCGGCCTCCTCAAAAAGGAGAAAATTTGTAGTGTTGGACCTATTCCTAAAACGCCTATAAGCGCTTTATTTTCTTTTAAAGTAGAACTTAAGCTCTGGGACCCATCACATCTTTGGGTGGCCAGTGTGGTTAGTGCGAAGTCTAGTTACATCAGTAATTTCCATTGTCAAAATGTTCGTTAGAGTGGGAATATCCTCTTATGGCGCTACGTTGCTGACCTGCACCTTTAACCTACTCAAATCAATCGGCGGATTACGAAAAGTGGGCACACCATTATTAGGGCACATAAATGAGGAATTGACAACGGCAGCCTCTAGACATCTGCCTTTACCATTGCCAAGGCAATCACCGTCCTCACGTACTCGAGTCTGCAAGGGACTCATCTGAAGTGGCTCTGCCACGAAGCCTCACCGGAGGTTATCTGGTACCATGGGAACCGGGATGGCCCTCTCAGAGCATTTGCTCCGGGAGACTTCCTGGAGGATGTGTTCTCGGCCCGGTTATTTGCGTTTGGCCCCCTTGTGGGAGTTTCATGATGGTTGTGGTTATGCCTACATCGCGGGCAGAGCTCCTCGGAGCTCAAGCGTGGAGTTGCGCTGTACAACTCGGGTGTCGTGCTCCTTAGTTGCGGCAGAGGTGTTAGATAGGCCTCGCATCCACTGGTATAAATGCTGAGCCTGCACTCAGTATAAACTAGGGCCGCTGTGCTTGCATGGCGGGGCTCTGATTGTGGTCCCAAAATCAATCCATGTCCGAAGAAGACCGTGACTGTTGGAGATACTGGCATGAAGATAAACCGAAACAATCAAAAAATTGGGAGAGAGGTTGAACGTTTCCGCTATGACGATATCATAGTCTGAAACATAGCTGACTTGGCGGAAGCAGATGGACTTACAAAAAGCCAATATTACAGCACCATAGCTGTCCTTCTTAAACTTAAATCCAGAGATGAATTTAAAGAGGGGAGGATAGTTAATAGTGTATGTTTCTTGCAGCGAATATCGAAGCTTAGGTGATCACTTTCTAAGTCGATCTGATTGAGTGTCTTCACTATGTCAGTACTCTTCCAACTTGGCTGGGTAAAGCCTGGCCTTTTCCTTTTCACGGCATTGCTAAATTAGGTTGAGCCTCTGGCAACCCCATTTGAGTCGAGAGTGATACTCTTGATACTAGGGCTCCCTCTGCTAGGAAGAGAGGGGAACAGACTTCTTAGCTATCCGAACTCAGCAGATAGCTATAATAGTGTTTAGACTCTCGAGCAGCTTCTTCAACCGTTATATTTTTGATCGAAGCAATCTCTACATTTTTAATATATTCAACCCATTTCGGGCATCTCCTATCCCTGACGTTGTGGGAGTTTCCCCCACACAGTAGGCACTCTCTGCGCTCTCAGTTCCCAGTGCAGTTCTCAGCAGCACAGCTCAGACATCTCGAAACTGAGGCCTTGGGAAATTTGTGTATACTAAGGTTATTGAGTACCGACTGCTAGACGAGGTCACATCACCAGAGGATATCTGTGCTGCGCTAAGGGGAGGTACTAGAAAATAGTGCCATCAAAAGGGTGAAAAAGACATACGGAGGTACACAGACCGCTATTATTAGCTTGCCGGTGGAATCAGGGATTAAACTGATTACCGCGGGTAAGGTAGGAATAGGTTGGGTTGTGTGTCGACTTAGGGAGCAAATATCTCAAAAGAGATGCTTTGGATGCCTTGATTTCGGTCACTTTGCAGCAGCATGTACTAGCAAGTACGATAGGTCGATAAGGTATAGGTAGTGTGGTAAAGAGGGCCACCTTATCGAAGACTACACTGGAGATCCACGATGCATGTTGTGCAAAGAGCGAGCGGGAGTAGATGACCGGCACGTTGCAGGTGGTGGCAGGTGCGCAGCATATAGAAGGGAGCTGAATCACATGGCTAAATGAGGTTGATACAAATCAACTTCAACCATTGCGAGGCAGCTCAGGACTTGCTCTCGCAAACCATTCGAGAGTCGAATATGGACGTGGCAGCAATATGTGAACCGTACCGAAATTACGTTAGTGCTACGTGGGTGAAAGACTCATCGGAAACGCGGCGATATGGGCATGTGAACGGCAAGCCATTCAAGAAACAGCGGCGTTTGTACAGGCGAAAGTCAACGGCGTCCATATCTACAGCTGCTATGGTCCTCCTAGTGCAACGTTAGCGCAATATGAGGAAATGCTAGACGGCTTGGTGTTGGACGCTAGAGACCACAACCCCAAAATCATTGCCGGCGATTTCAACGCGTGGGCTTTAGACGGGGGAAGCCGAGTGACGAACACCAGGGGCCAAATCTTGCTTGAAACCTTCGCGGAGCTGGACATCGTACTCGCCAACGTTGGATGCATGCCCACCTTCCGAGGCAGAGGAATTGGCTCAATCGTCGATCTAACCTACCTCAGTTCCTCGTTGGCGGGATGGAGGCTTTCGAGGAAGAGACATTCCTGGCGGCTTTAGAAGGAGGGTACAACCCGAAGGGAACAGCGCTGGAAAAAGTGAGCCAATTATGTCAACGGATAACTAAGGCTTGCGACTCTACAAAGCCGCGACGCAAGTTCCACCACCGTAGGAAACCAAACTACTGGTGGAACCAATAAATCGCGCTGTTGAGAGCAGTGTGTCTGCGAGCGAAGGGGCTTTGCCAAATGACAAGAGGAAAGCCAACACATCAGCAGTCAGAGAAAGAATACCGCGATCTTTCAAGTTGCCTTAAGAATGCTATACGGGAAAGTAAGAGAAATTACTACGACACGAACGACGGACTGAAGGAATATATTGTGAAAGCGGGTGTTCCCCAAGGCTCCTTACTGGGGCCCCTACTATGGAACATAATGTATGACGGAGTGCTCGGCCTTTGCGTGCCAAAGAAGACAACATTGAATTGTTTTGAAAACGACCTGCAGAGTTCGACGTTTTAACGTCTTTCTCTTACTTTTTTATGATGGATTTCTACATCATAAAAAATTTTTTGTTCAAGGATTGGTGTTGTTCACGTAATAATTTTCTTTACCATACCAATGCACACTTACCGAGCACCTGCTTATTTCCATAAAGAAACGTACCTAATGAGAGGTCCAGAATTTTCACAAGAAGTGCCACCAATCGGGTAAAACATAATGGAAAAAAGTCTTTTGATGAATATTTCTTGAAATATTTAAAAGTGACCCTCCATAGGAAAGTTAGCAGTTAAAGTTTAGAGTCTTGACAGAAGTCATATATTTGACGTGTGTTGCCTGTCAAACCCAGATCCTGCAACGTCAGTCCATGGTGGTAAATTCTCTATTTGAGGGTCCAAAACGCCAAACATTTTTAGGGTCCCCACAACGTATTGAAAAAAGCTCTTGATACTCCCAAAATGCTGGTTGAAACTCATCATCATTAACGGCGCAACAACCGGTATCCGGTCTAGGCCTACCTTAATAAGGAACTCCAGACATATCAGTTTTGCGCCGAGGTCCACCAGATCGTCGTAACGTAATATATATTTGCATGCGTCTGGCACAAGAGCTCTTGCGATCAAGTTTTGTTATAGCTGAATCAAATCCTCCTTGAGTTGGTGCAAGTGGTGAACCTTCGCCATTTGAGGTCAGCGCCTGCTAAGTAGTGCGAGTACCTTCCACTTTTATCAGTAGCCAGCCACAGATTGTGCCCACCGAAGGACTGCCAAGAGAGGAGCTGCACAAGTCCCTCAGCTGCCTCAATCCTCTCTAGCGTGGAGGATGTCGTCGTTGAGTATAAAGCCTTAATGGCCGCTTCACTATCGGTCAGATTGGCTATGTTACATATCGGACTCTGATCATGCCTCAGCAATCAACAGTGTTCCTATATCGTTACCACTTCCGCATGGATTATCATCATCATCATCATCAACGGCGCAACAACTGGTATCCGGTCTAGGCCTGGCTTAATAAGGAACTCCAAACATCCCGGTTTTGCGCCGAGGTCCACCAATTTGATATCCCTAAAAGCTGTTTGGCGTCCTGACCTACGCCATCGCTCCATCTCAGGCAGGGTCTGCCTCGTCTTCTTTTTCTACCATAGATATTGCCCTTATAGACTTTCCGATCTGGATCATCCTCATCCATACGGATTAAGTGACCCGCCCACCGTAACCTATTGAGCCGGATTTTATCCACAACCGGACGGCTCACGACCACCACGGAACGGAATCGTTTATCCACATGTAAGTGGTCAAAAATCCTTCGAAGGATTCTTCTCTCGAACTTCTTCTCTTCTCTACTTGTCCATGATGAAGTCGGGCAGCTCAACTATTGTTTCCCAAAGCTGGGTGAAGGGTAATTTCTCCGGATTAGGGCTGTATTCTCTATGAATCCCGATGGGATTACTCCTTTTATATGCTCCTTCACCTTTGCCATGTATTAGCCTTTCCTGTGCTTTATTTTTTACAGTCTTTGCATTGAAGAAGATTGAGGAGGTTTTCTCTTGGTCCTCGCGTATTTCTTGCTGTTGTCACCCCTGTTGAACAACTGCAGTGGTTCCAAAAGGATAACATTTTGGTCGTCAAGCGATCGGTTTTTAGCTTTCTTCGATTTTGTAACTAATGTTCCTGATGATGTTCTTCCTAATGTTCTTCGACCTCTTTCTCCAAATCTAAGTCCGTCTATTTGACTGTCTATCACGTCTGGAACAAACTGCGGATCTAGATTCTCCAATTTGAAGGTCCGAAACACCAATCATTTTAAAAGCCTCCACACCTTATGGAAGAAAGCTATTGATACTCCCAAAACGCTGATCAAAGGTCGGCAATCCGAACAAAACCGTGTCCTTTCCTCAGCTATAGGCAATTTGTTGCCCTAGGACTACCAAGTGGGGATGAGATTTCGGAAGTCCACAACCGAAGGTACAAACTATTCAGGTCCTATTCAAGGAGACTTGGAGTAAATATCTGAGCCCATTAGGTACTTTGTAACGAATATCCAAGCGGAGCCAGCAGAGTGGCCGCGGACTTCCCAACCCTTAGCTGAATCTGACATGGTATATTTGGCCCAAGTAAATATTAGTCAACCCAAAAAACGTGCCTCCAATGCAAAATTCTCCTCTCCAATTAACAGATCATTTAGGGACCTAAATTATGCATTCTCCCGTAAATTATATCCTTTCCACTTTTTGGCAAACATTTCAAGAAAATCCAAGTAATTTCCCTGAAAACACTTTTCGTGTCTCCCAGTTGAATTCTGTCTTTTCATCCAAATATACGATAAGGAATAAATCAACACCGTCGCCATTGCATGTGTAAAACCAACAAATCTCCACTAAGTGCAACATTATTCCAGTGAAAATTGTGAGCCAATTCAGAAATAACTCTCAACAGACACTTTGGCATCGTATCAAAGGAAAACTGCATCACCTATGAACGTGTTTTCATTTCCATGGAGCATATCACCTCTAGGTAGTATCAGACACAATCCCCATGTTAAGATACTTTGAATCCATTCACGTGCATTTTGTGCTTGCGGTGATACCAGTACAGTACACCATTGAGAGTCCCTTGCAGGCATATGGTATCATGTGGACTTAAGAATTCTAGCGGCTGCCAAGGCACCAAAGGTGTGCAACGCCAAGAAAATATGGGACTGAAAAAATATCGCATGGGCTAGAAATGGCTGTGCTAAAATGTTCAGTCCATAATGTCATAGCTTCTTTTGGTCAGTCAGGCTTCCATGTATTTATATGTGCATGTCAATTTGATGGCAAGTCCTTATGTATGGAAGTTTTATAAAAAGATGGCCTGGTAAGTGTTGTGTAAATATGCATCACCTTAAGGGGTTGCTCTGGTCCTATTTTGGTTTGGGTGGAATTTCAGAGGATTGCTTCCAGAAATGCCTGGATCATGTCCTGCATTTATTTCATATAATCAATGGAAAACCTCAAAGGTTCCAGGACGAAAGGGGGGGCCCACTCCATAAAGAGCGATTTCTGCTGAAGCAATATTTTGAAGTTAGTTTTCTCGGACCTTCTGGTTCAGATATCACTGAACCATCTTAAGTTGACTAACCAGGGGGTACCGGTCTAAATTTGGGTGAGTCAGTTCACACTCAGTGGTCTAGCTTCTAGACACACCAAACTAGCTGGACAATCTAAAAGGATCATTCCTAATGTGCGATGATCCTTAGATTCAAAAGCCAAGCCTGTCTTACAAAATTCAAATGCAAAGGCCCTTTGTATCCTCGTCATCTAATTGGAATGAACCACCTTCCCTTTCATGTAACCATCAACTTCCACGAATCCTGAAAGAATTCTGCATCCCTTTGAAGGTGCACCCTTAACAAATTCCGTCAAACAGATTCACTTTTGATGTAATCATACACTGGAAAGTGCAATAGCAAACAAAGTGCAACGACAACAGGCACAAACAACAACTGCAAGAAATGGTCTCCAATTGAAAAGTCTTCCACGTTTCCCATCAAACGGCATAGGAGCCGTACAGCTATAGCTTCATCTAACCCAACACTCCAGCTCAAAAAAAAAGTAAGAAGCCTTCAAAGAACTGCATGGATACGTGTAGCCTGTAGCCTTCGCTCTGGCGTCAGTCAGATTGGCCATGTTCTGCTCCACCGTACGTTGCATGTTCATAGGGTGCATGCGAGTCCTGTGTGTGTGGGGTTTGTCGTGGCCCCAAAAACCGGAAAACTCTCGAAACCCCCGGGGAAAAGAAGTGCAGGGAAAAAAGGCACGGGTGCAAAGAAAACGGCGACATACAGCGCCGCCCATTCTTTGGTTCGAAATTGCCGCCGTTCGCTTTGCTTAATTTCCAATTGGCTGGATTTTGATGGCTTCAAAAAAGCCATAGTCGTGGATAGCAGCACGTTTCTGTGCATTGAATGCATTTCGTCTTCTCGCCGAGTTGAAGTGGTTGAAATGATGGCTCGTTGCATTTTTATTTTTCAATTGAAAGGAGTGGAATGATCCCTTGTGGAAAGTGATATGGTTATGGCGAGGTTTTAATAAAACAGGCAGCTTATTGGTCAGGCAAACAATTATGCGCTGAAGGGTTGAGCCCACTTACTCACCTTTGTAGAATATTTAAATGATTGCCTTATTTTAGGGTTCCATATTTTGAGCTGATGATCATTTTTTGGATATTCCTTATTTTGGTATAGAAGATTTCGACGCTGAAAATTGTGTTCCACTGGGAACGAATTCCTGTCCTAAGAGACCCTCTTGAGAACCTCGGGTACACTTCAATTAGGTATACCAGGAAAGAATCCATGTTCAGAAGCGGATACTTGGAAGATGATAAACTTTCTCATTAAGCAAGCTTTCCTGCCAGAAACTTAAGGGCATGCTTGTTAACTTAAGGTCCGGAAATTCCTAAAATTTGAACATCGTCCCCTTTGAAACAATTAACTTCCACACTGAATACTATCTCGAGAACGAACAGTTGGAAACCTAGACTTCCTTGTGAACAAGCAAGTAACCACTGGTGTAACCCCCACCCCTTCCCTCGACAATTATCTGCCTTGTCTTGGTGAAGCAACTCAGTAAAGAGGGTCTTCCGGGATACCAGAGGTGACACCTGAAGCTAAGCGGTAGTCAAAACCCCAAGCCAAGATGTGACCACCGTGCCGAGGGCCGAATCTTCAGAGGCGTTAAGATGTGGCCGCGAACGGTGAACTCTGGGTACCAGGTGACGCCCAGTTTCAACTGGCCTTGTCTCGGCGAAAAGAGGTTCTGCCCAGATCGACTTATTTTCCCCAGTGAAACAAAGGCCATGGCAGCCGACTATGGAGAAACCTAAAAAACTAAAACAACAAGGAATTACTCTACGCTTTGAGTCGGCACGTGTATACCGCGACTGACCCTGAGGAGGGTTTCCGAGCTACCATCCTTTAGAAACTGCTTTCTCTTTTCTCTCTTTCCAGAAGGATAACGTAATGGTACCGAGGCCCTGGAACAGCTTGGAGTCCAGAATAGCCTCAACACTTCCACTTGGATACTCCTAGGTAACAAAGCAGAGGGAAGAGCCTATAGGTCGCGATCTTTCCTCACTATCGGGGTTCCTGAGCCGAACATTAAGAAGGTTCGGGAACAAATGGGCTACCGACTCTACTGCGGGCTCCGGACCGTCACATTACAAGTGTCGGCTTCTAAAACCATCGAGGTTGATGTGCAGCTCGCGGCATCTTCATCTGAACCGTAGATGAGGTGCCATATCTCTCAGATAAATTTGCAGCATTGTAAAGCCTCGACCAAACTTATCAGTCATCGGAACAATACCTGGAAGCCATGTATATACCTCTTACAAAAACTATGGGTTGTTGGTGGAGAAATTAAAGACTCAAACTTCCGAAATGCTAACTTGCTGTATACCAAACTGATAGAGCCCACTCCTGCATGGTAGTTTCAAAAGACCTCCAAGCTACCTCGGTTAATATTCTATGTGATGATGACACCACAACGGTCAAATTTACCAAAAAAACCCAACAGGGATATATGATGGTCCTCTGCTTATTTCCCTTATGACGCAGACGAAATTCCCAGTGCAAAATTCATCAGAGCTAACCAATATGCCAAAAGTAAAGGCATGGGAATAATAGCAGGATGATGTTAACGCCTACCATATATGCTGGGGAAGTTCCAACATCAACGCGAGAGGATGGTGACTGCAGCAGTACTTGGTGGGAACTGAATTGCAAATCCTCAATTTGGGTAATGAACCCACTTTCTTCAACAAGGTCAGGCAAGAGCTCATCGACATCACGATGGCATCCTCTGACATTGCGGCTCTTGTTGGAGAGCGGAGAGTATCAAACGATATCACGCTCTCGGATCACAGGCGTATTGATTTCGTAATGGGCTTGAATCCACCTCCACCTACCCACCACCTACACCATTTCGGAATCCACGTAAGACAGATTAGGCGACGTACAAAACAGAGCTGAGCGCCCGAGTTACGATCCCCGGGGGATGCATCAAATCCAGTCCTGCAGTTGAAAAACCAACCCAGATGATCACTACCAGCTCGAGAGAAACTTTCGAAGAGAGCTGTTTACTCATGATGCCAAAGAAGAGTAAAACACCATGGTGGTACTCGGATTTGGCGAAACAGAGGAGAAGGACAAGGGTGTTCCTCAACCAAGTTCTAAAGTCTGATTTAGCCGCTTGATGGATTCGGTACACAGAGGCTCAAAAAGCTATAAAAAAAGCATAAAGTCGGTCAAACGACCATTATGGAAACGCTTTTGCGAAGAGACCAACTCTCTCGAGGCAACCTCAAAGCTAAATCGGATCCTTGTCAAAGAACGTAACTAGCAGTTGGGTTATCTACGTTTACAGAGGGGTACACAGAAAGCAATGAAGAAACGCTAAACCATTTGTTTGGAGTGTACTTCCCAGGCACTATCCAAAATCTCATCTCGGGGCCGACAGACACACACAGCCCTCAACCGGAAGATTAGACTCTGGCATGCAAAGTAGTTTCACAAGAGCGAGTGAAATGGTCATTTAACTCGTTCCATAGATACAGGTCTGCAGGTCCGGATGGCATTATTCCTGCTGTAGTAATAGAGAGAATGGATACACACATTCCGAATATGTATCGCGCTTGCCTAGCACATGTTTATATTCCAACCAGCTAGTGTGATGTGAAGGTAATATTTATTCCCAAACGAGGGAAATGCACCTACACCGATCAGTCCGACTTCCTTTCTGCTAAAAGGACTAGAAAGACTAGTAGACCGGTTCATAAGGGATAGATATATCCCTAAGTGAGCACTTCACTGTAGACAGCATGCCTACCAGAAAGCCAAATCCACGGAGACAGTACTTCATGTGCTAACGGTAAAAATTGACAAGGCAATGTCCGATAAAGAATACTTCTTGGGCGCATTTATGAACATCGAAGGCGCCTTTAATTATGCTTCATTCGCGGTGATTTGTAACGCGGCAAAACAGCATGAATTCGATACACTGTTAATCAGTTGGATCCTTCACATGCTAGAGTGGAGAAAGATTTACATATTGGTCGGCCAGAAGTCTATTGAGGCACGGTGTTTTAGGGGTGTCCATTAGAAGGGGAGGGCTCCTGGTAATGGACACCTTGCTATGACTCCTGGAGGGCACAAAGGCCTTCATACAAGCATTTGCTTATGACCTGGCCGTAATAATTATCGGCAAGTTTGCGGGAACAGTATGCGACCGCCTGAATATAACACTGCATGTAATCCACAGTTGGTGCCTCCATAATGAAATCACGGTGAACGCTAGGAATACTGGACAAGTTATGTTCACAAGGAACGTCATGTAGTGTAGCTATACGCTACCCACTCCCTCCACTAAACTAAAATAAACTAACTAAACTAAATCCCCGCCTCTCCTCCCCCTAACTGTGGGAGACCAGAATCCCCAGCGCATCAAATGCACGCGTATGATTGGTAACAGATAAGAAGGTTTGAAGGAGAACTTAATACCAAGTATTTATAAGAGATAGCAGGTATCAGAAACGTCCTCAAACAGAATATCCAGTGTCCAGCCTTATGTGCCAAGGAAAGCAAGGCTTACGCTGCCTCAAATATAGCTAGACCACTTCCTTCAGAGAGCACATCACGGAGTACTAACTAAAATCTGGGGGGTAAAATTAAAATTCATTGCCGCCAAATGGAGTGATTAGACATAGCAATGAACGCACAAGGTTCTCAAAGACAGGATGAAAAATGGACAGATGTAGTTGCAGTCTGAGAGCTCCAAGGATCACACCTGAGGCTACTACTTGCCAAATATGTGACTATTTGCTATATATGTCCGAATGGCAGCGAAGCAGAAGCGTCGCTACTACCAGCAGTTTAATATGGTAATATTCTTAGACTTTCCATCCACTCCACCTTTTTCAATGGCACTGGTGTCCAATTCGAACCAGTTCTATGATACAACGCGGCCATCTGCTTCCATTTACATACATCTGTTTCGATACTAGGACTCCTTCTTCCACATTAAGCAAATAAGTAACGATTTGCTTTCTGCATAGGTAGTGTTCCAGCCACGCTTCCTTGACTTTACCCTTATCCATTAAATATCCTTCTAGGTTGAGTAATTTCTCGTGTGGAGTTGCCACACCTCCAAGCAAGTGCGTCCCTTCGTACGGATAAGAAAACACCCGGCAGATGTGATATGAGTATGCACATACAAGGATCAGGAGATGTGCTTGCCTACACTATGGTTATACGCAGGCCAAGTAGGCGTGAATAAAACTAGCTGTAGGAAGGGTAGCCAGAAATAAAACCGAACATGGATAAGCAGAGCAGAAATAAAGTTACGGTGGAAGAGTTCGCGAACGGATGAACCACATATAAAAGGGCTCAACCCCAAAAAAGTGGAACTGGTAAGGAGGACCCGGCGAAACTCACGTAGCCGCAATTCCAGATAAAGCAAAGTGGATTGCTCGAGGAGGATATGGAAGCCTGGAGAAAGGCGGCATCTCGACAAAAAAAGAGATCGGAGGACGACAAGACTGGAGCTAATCATCGTCGGTAAGGGCTCATTCTCAGAGAGTGACGGTCCCGGAAAGAAAGGCTTATGTTCAAATTTAGAAAATCCAAGGGTTAACGGCGGACAAATTCTTGGAATCGGAAAATCCCTAGAACGGGCAACGGCAAAGGGGTAGCAGGCTGGAGATAACTATAGTCTGTAAAGATGTAGATGTGATCACCACAAAGGAGGAGATTCGTGAGGCCATGCAAAGGCAATTGGACCTTTTCGGACCACAAGATTCAACGGTGGAAATACTGTGGAGCGCAAACCGCCATCAACAGTCTACTAGTCAAGACAACACTCAAAATGTAAGGGAGAGTAAGAACAGTCTGAGTTATATCTCGGCTTAGGGAGAGGGAGTATCAATGCCTTAGATTCAGTCACATTGCGAAGGCGTCCTCCAGTTCGAATGGCAAGTCGGAGCATTCCGAAGATGGGGAGCGCAAGGCTATCTAAACAAGAACTCAAGAGTTGACTCAAATTGTCCACTATGTAAAGCGAAGGAGCGTGCGGACCACAGCAGCTGGTGACCGGAATACAAAAGGGCTCTCAACGTAAATCTCAGATGAGATTGATTCAAATCAACCTCAACAACTGCCAGGCCTCGCAGGACCTACTCCCATAAACTATCCCCATGAAAAACATCGATGAGAGTTTAGTTAAGGAGCCATATCGAAATCACGGTGGTGGTATTTAAATTAAATACCAACGGGCCAAGCAGCACTATAGGCTTAAGGAGAACAAGCCTTCCACTAAATAATGGAGCATCGGGAATACGAATTCATCGCAGCAGAAAAGGAATTCACATATATAGCTGCTATGTTGCATCCAGCGCTACACTACGTATAAACGGATCATAAGTGCTCCGGTTCTGAATGCAAGGAGACGTTGGCGGTAAATCATAGCAGGTGATGTTATCGCGTGGGTTCTAGAATGGGGCTACCAGACAACGATTATAAGAAGACGCGTTCATCCACGTAACTAAACTTGCTACTCACGAATGTGGAGCCCTCATACAATTTCAGAGGAAAAGGCCTGGGCTCTCTAGTATATCTGGAATACTTGGCCAGTAGAGAACAAGTCATTGAGAACTGTACTAACATTGGCCACCAAAAATTAAGGGTAAATGGAGCTCGAAAGGAAGCCGGGTAATTAGATTGACGGACGACGAAAACTTTCGAGGAGGACTCGTTCTCCGCGGCGCTCGAGTCCGGCACGTTCCTAGATGGTACGGCTAGTATAAAAGGCACCCAGCTCACTTAATGGCTGATGGAAGCATACAATGTTACTGCTACTGCCAAACAGGCGACTGTTCCTCAGTATACAACTTAAGTTGAACGTTCTGGGAAAAGAAGGGTTAGCGGAAAGCCGGTAACGATGATCTAGAGAAATCACACAACTGGAAGGCCGCTTAAAAAAAAATGAAGCAGTTATACGACCATAACGTTAAAACATTTGGAGTGTGATCTATAGCATGAAAATGAAAAGGATGCGAAGACCACCTCTCGTGACCTGCCCGCGTTTCTTGAGTGAGATTGTTGCCACTTCCCTCATCATCAAAATGTCGAAAATTAAAACCGTGGTTTAGCTCAACGAATTGGTGATACCTCCTATCATCGAGGAGGAGCTGCGGAAAATATGCCATAGGGTCAACGACAACAACTACCGAGGTTTGGATGACCTCCCCAACTTCTCTATAAAAGAGTATGAACAGGCAGTCCTCTCTGTGAAAAGCAAGAAGGCGCCAGGACCAGATGGTATTCCAGCAAAGGTATACAAACTGGTATTCCAACATCGGGCAGACCGACTGCTCGGCGCATTAAACGCTTGCTTGAAAGAGGGCATTTTCCCTTCCCGTTGGAAGGTGGCGAGACTTGCGCTGATCAGCAAAGGGAAAGGAGACCCTAAGTTGCCGTCTTCGGTGCTTGTATGCTCGACACTGCTGAAAAAGTGCTCGAAAAGCTCATAAGAAGTAGACTCGCTGAAGCAATACGCGTTGCCGAAGACCTACCACCACGGCAGGTCGGTTTTCGAGCAGGAAGATCCACAGTTGATGCTGTCATGCAAGTCGTGGATGCCGTTCGACAAGCAGAGGCACATCGCCGCCGAACTCGACGAGTGATGCTCCTCGTAACGCTTAACATCCGAGACGTCTTTCATTCCGTAAGATGAAAAGACAATACTTTCTACGTGCCGAAAAATCTCCTGCGGATATTGAAGGGCTATCTGAGGAACTGCTCCCTGCTCTATGAAACGCTAGAGGGTCAGAGGAGGATGGAGGTCACGTCGAGGGTGGCGCATCCATCCTAGAATAGGACCTCTGGAACGCTATCTATTATAGCCTTCTTAAATTTGCCATGCCAGAAGAGTCACGCCTGGTCGGTTATGCAGATGATGTCGCGGCGCTTGTTGCTGGAACCACTGCCGAACAGCCGCAAAACAGACTTGGCACATTGATGCGACGGTAAGCGGATGGATGACTGCTCATGCACTGGAAAAAAACAAAAGTAGTCATCTTGACTAAAAACAGAATTAAGGCCTTGCATTCCACATCGTTTGACAAGTCGAACGAGTCAAAATCAGCGGTAAAGTACTTCGGGCTGATTTTTGACTCAAAGACGAGCTTTTTTGAGCAAATCAAAGCAGCAGCGCACAAAGCTGCAGCGGGAGGTTCGGCGTTACGTAGATAAATGGCAAATACTGAGGGTCCTGTGTCTAGCAGGCGACGTCTCCTGATGAGTTCAACGCAGTCTGTCCTTCTCTACGATGCAGAAGTATGGGCTGACACTCTTAGCAAGGAAGTATGTCGTAAGCGCCTCGCGCAAGTACAGAGACGGGGAGCTTTGCGGTTGGCATCTGCGTACCGCACTGTCTCTGAACCGGCCGTGATAACTGGAATGATCCCCGTTGCTCTTCTTGCTAAAGAACGGGAAGCCATACACAAGCGCAAAGGAGAAGAGGGGAGGTGGAGGTGGTTGCTCATGAAGAATGACAACGTGCCCTAGATAAATGGCAACTCTCTGGGTAAAATGAACATGACTGAACCAGAAGCAAGTGAAGCTGACCATTTCCTTCCTTCTTAAGTGGGCATGGAGATTTTCAGTCTTACCTGCACAAGATTAGAAAGGCACAATCTCCGGATTGTGTGTTTTGCAATGGAGTGGTGGATGCCGCACATCACACTTTTTTTTCTTGTGGAAGATGGGATGGGATTCGTCGGCAACTCTATTTGACCACATCATCATCACAGGAGATGCTGAGGAGTGCCGACAGGTGGAGCCGTGTTGCCCGTTACATTCGAGTCCTTCTCGGTGCAAAGAAGATAGAGCTCGACCTGTAGAGGAGCCGGATGGCAGGGAGTTCCTTGAACCGACAGTTCCCTTCCTCATCTCCCCGCCCGTTGGCGAAAGGAATTCCCTGATTTGAAGTCTCCCCATGGCGGGAGAGTTCGGGGATTAACAAATGTGAGAAACCGTTCCAGACTAGTTCTCTGACGATGGGGAGGTATTTAGTTGGTAGTCCGACGACGTACCGTCACGGGAGTCCAACACTCTGTGCATAAATGCATTCACCTAACTTCAGGAAGATCTCTAGCTGCAGGGTGGGGGAACTGCTTTCCATAGTGAATACTCCAGGTTGGCTCTGAAGATCTGAATCGGCTGGACCCTGTCCACTCCAATCTTCAGTCAATAACTGTTATAACCGACGGATAGTTTCTTGTTAGATTTTACTGGTGTCATCGCTGTCGAAAAGGGACGTTACAACAACAAGCTTTGGGCATCTTTATAAATAAATTTATCGAAGCGTCTTCAAGGAAGACGCTAAATGTCCCAAGAGGAGATTTCAATCCTGAGGTAGACTTAGTAGCTGCGTGAAAAAGAATTCAGGAAAAAAAGAGTGTCGGAGCTTGTAGCACCATTACAAATGGTCAAACCAGTGAAAGGCGTCCATAGAGCTAGCTTTATAAAATCCCCTCCATATGAACCTCGAACAACTATTAATCCAGGGAATTTCGAGCAGAAAAATATGTAAGCCAATCTGAAAACTCAAACGACAGACAGGATCTAAAGACTCCAGTGATTCTTGCAGAAAAGACCACTCAGTCATTTAGACATTAATCTCCATGACCAGAAATATATTGACTACTCCACTACACCTCTTCCAACATTCGAATGGTATCCACTATCCAATTCAAGTCACGCCGCCAACCCTATCACTATCAGCAATCTAGCGTTTTTCCTTCTGCATTGTTACATTCATATAGAAAATTTTTTTATGGTCTCCACGGGGGAGCTGTCGCACTATGAAAGCGTTTCGAAAACATGCAAAATCTCAGACTAGAAAACATGGCTGCATTGGCGGCAACGGCGACAGCAACAGCAAAGACAATTGTCACAGTCGCCATGAAATAGCACGTTCGCGTCTCCTTATCAGGTCTCGTTCCATCTCCTCGATTGGGTCATTCATGGTGAATTCATGCATCAGCAGCAGCAGCAGCCCCAATAGCACTAGCACCAAGGATCTACCAAGGTGAGGTTTATCTGGTAGCCAACTTCTTCTCTCTAATTCACGACAATTTAGCATGGTCCCGGAGCTCAAGAGGTTATCATCTAATATCACCTCAACAATGGCAGGGAATATGGTTTGAAAGAAATGGAGGAGCCACCTCTTGAGTGGTAAGTTGGTAGTGATTCTGGAGATGTTAGGTGATAGATAGCACGAATGTACACGAGGTTTTTCCTGTTGGGGAAATTAGAGTGGACGTGAAACTATGTTGAAATGAAAAGGGTTCGGTGATCTGGTTGGCGGCTTACGAATGTGAAGACGGACTGTTGATGGTTATGAGGATGAGATCTTTAAAGGAATGGATTCACATTCTCCGAAGGGGTCAGAATCTTAAAACAAGGCTAGATCCTAAACTGTCTTTGCTCGAAGTCAGGTCCTTCTCACGCAGTCGCTTAATCTTAAAATTGCACCCATGGCGTCTCTTATTTATCCTGCAGATGCGCTAGTTAACTAGGATCCTTCCAATTCTCTTCTATAAAAGAGATTTAACCGATGCCCTTTACGTCCACTGGTTCCTGACTAATTCCTCCAACTTTTTGCTGATATCAGAAATCCTTGCTGCAAATAAAATTTCCAATTCGCCATTGCTTCACTGACCCCAAACAACCCCCGAAAGCATGATTCATCGCCCATCCTTTCAGCAATGCAACAATTTGCGTATTGCACTTGCAAATTGTTGCTCTTATTTTGCAGTAGAGATTGGGAAAGCATCGCTCGTGGAAAAAAATGCAACCCATAAAATGCATCATTTCATTGCTGCATCGAATCATTCGAAATTGTTACTGAGTCGTTTGATTGAGAGCAATTTATGGCGATGTCTAGATTTTTTATGGGAGAATGCAGTAATCAGATTGAATTTTGTTGATGTCGGGAATCGGTGGGAGTCATCACGGTTGGTAGGGGCTGTTTTAGATTGAATGAGATCTTGTAGATACTCAATAAATGTTTTGTGGCGAATCCTAGAAGCTAACTAAGTGAAGGCTACCAAGGGTTCCGGAACTACCCTTCTGACACTTTCATTTAATATCTTACCCAACCTGAATTGATGACAATCTTTCCCGTCTCTTTAAAAACTAGAGTTGACCCCCAGACATTTTAGAACGCAACGTCCACCATTTTTCCTTCAAATTTCATATCTACAACTTTATTGAAGGCACAACCCTAACTGTATCCTCTCCATAGATTGTATCTGAATTTGCTTCTCTCCATTAAAAACATCAAGAGAAAATATTTCTGGATGCAACTCTGCAGTTTATTACTAAACATTTTATAGCTCTTTAATGGGATGGTGGCCAGATTACTTGTCCTTTCGTCACCATCAGGATACTTTTATGATCATCCAAGATTGGTGCATTGTTGCAATTAATAGTACTGAAGGTTTGGGGTAGATATATTGGAGTTTATATATCCCAAAATAGACGTCGTCCTATAAATATTTAGTTGGGTGGGTGGAGCCACGGCTCTAAACACTCAAACCTCTTGTTCGTCTCACCCTAAAATGGCTTATTCGATGGTCTCTTGAATATAATGTTCGCAGCATTTCGTTAATTTGAAAATATCTTCCAAAGGCAGTGAGTGACAGAATCTTCTTCTTGAGGTAGCTTCGCCCAAGGTCTAAAAAGGACGGGCAGCTGCATTCAAAGGGCAGTCTCTTTTTCTTCCTCATTATGACAACATAGAAAGAAACCTGCATTTCTCCATTCGGCTACGTGAACCCTTGCAATTCCACCCTTCAGAACAGACTAGGTGACAGTACATAGCCTGATGCCAAATGCCGGTTCTGGTTTTCCCTTTGTCACCAGTCACCGGTGTTCAAAGGTGACGAGAAGGCAGAGGGGGCACCAATCCTGTTTCCTGAGACAACACCAAAATTACCAGAGGGAAACCTCCATGAAGTGGCACTGGGAAACGCTGTATTCACTATGGTTAGCTGACCGTGATGGAGTAGACAAAAGTCCTGAGACCTCGCAGATCGGCTGACAGCAGCCCGGCATAAGGCTGTTGGAGCTGCCAGCGTGTTAGATACAGAGACTATTAAGGTATATGTAGTGGATTCATTTAGTTCAAAGAATACAAATCAATCTTTGGTAGAAACATGGTGGACCAATCATGTGATTAAAATCAGAGGAAGCTCGAGTGGGAGTTACTCTTGGGTTCGCATTGTTCCTTGGAGTACTTGCCCCTTCCATTCAACGTAAGAAGTCTTGACAAATCTTGGATATTGCAAGTGTGTAACCATTAATACAAGCGCAAGAATGCCACAAGGACCTCCAGTCTTTTAACTGGAGGACAGTTCATCGGTTTACCCTAGACGGCAGAAACTGTTGGAGCTTGGATTGCGCTCCGAAACCAACAAATCCCTAAAGGAATTGAAGCGACGATTGCAATGACTAAATACGAGTCTATAGCGAACGCATACCAAGGCTTGCCAGAAAAAAAGTCGATCCTTCGGAGGGGAAGTTTGACGGTAAGGCTTAAGCATTCTCAGGCGCGTGGATTTGACACAAGCATCCTTTCACCAGTCACCAACGATGTTGGAGCGCCTTGGTACCTGCAAAAGTTCTGTTCGGTCGCTCAAGTTTCAGCGGCAACTAGTAGCAAGCATATGGCTTGATATGGTGTTTTTATTTAGTGCAGATAAAGTAGAATGGGTATGCGAATGGGGTAAGCCCCTCCCCCCACAAACTTTGTTCTGCTGCGAACAAAATGGCATATATCACAGCAGAGTGTATGTTCAAAATCAAATCAAATTTACGAATCATATGATCGGCAAGCATCATAGTCACCAACAATTTCTTCCCCTAGGACCCCACCTTGTCGTGGTGGGGGAGCCTGTAATAGTTTACTATGGTAATACACTAAGGGTGTCCAAAAGCACATCAAAATGGAAACAAGGGATTGTAACTCTCCAAGTGGTAAGAAGTCACAGACTTCGATCCATGCAGTACGGACTCGGTGAAATTGAGAGGGCTCTCAGCCGACGACAACAGAAGGCACAACGAAAGAATGCCAAGTTTCTTGGGAATAAAGAATGAAATCGTCCAGAGAAATCGAACGCAAGAAAGGGGAAATTTCGGCGAAAGGTGAGGACAAGCTAGTAACCCCAACTGAACGTAGCAGACTTTTTAGTTAGCGGCAGTTTTAATACTACCCTTATGTCTATAAACGTAAGAATTAGTCAAATTAGCCTACGGCCTTCCAAAGCTTCTTCCTATCTACTGGTGACAAAGCTGGCAAATTTGCAGGACTGTTCCTATTTATTTCTGATTCAAAAGCCTTGGGTTCGTTTTAATAAAACCTATGGTATTGCATCAATCAAGGGGAGTAGGATCTCTTTCGATGAAAGATCCTCGAGCTACTTGTCCAAGAATGCTGGCATTGATAGTAAAGACACCATTCCCGCAAAGATCGAACTCAGTCATCGAAGCAATCGGTGCAGCTGGTTTAGCCACCATACCGCGTATTACCGAAAATGAACTGCTTCAGGTATTCAAAAAATAAAAGATAAAACCAGACATGTTTATACAAGCAATGCCAAAATGGCTCGACGAAAGGATATTCCATAAAAAATGGAATCAGAAGCGATTGGTTGTGTTACCAAAAGGAAACAAACAGCCTGGCGATGTGTCGTCATATCGCTCAATATGCCTTCTAGATAGAACGAGGAAGATACTGAAAGGAATAATTGCCAACGGACTATGCAAAATAGCTAAACATGAAAGGGCTCTCTCCGATATGCAGTTTAGATTCAGGAAAGGTCGCTCCACCGTCGATGCAATAAAGGTGATGGTACACATCGCAGCCACTGCCATAGAAGGTGAGAAATGAAAACGGGGGTCAAAAGAGTACTCCGCAGTGGTTGGACGTAAAGAATGCTTTGAACTCAGTAAATTGATTAGCCATCAAAAAATCACACATCCGAAGAGGCACTCCACGGTACCTGAAAAACATAATGTCTAACAACTTTACTGACAGAGAGCTATGAAAACAAAACAAACAAATTAATATCGTGCCTCAGCTGGAGTCCCTCAGGGGTCGGTTTTAGGTCCACTCTTGTGGATATACGAGAAAGCGTAAAAGTAGTAGGGTTCGCCGACGACATTGTTGTAGTTGTAGTGGTAAAACACATCCACGAAATTGAGACAGCAACAAATGAAGCGATCTGGAAGGTCGAGGGTTGGCTGGAAACTGCCAGAGTAGTGCTCGCAGATCACAAAACAGAAGCCAGTTTGATAACAGACCCAAAGACCCTGGAATGCCTCCAAAATTGGATTAGTGCATGTAAAGTACATCGAAAAAAGGGGGCACAGTTATAGACAGCACTCTCGCGAATGCTGCTAAATATCTTAGTTTAGTTAGTTTAGGCAAGCAAGGGTCTCTCCTCAGCTTTGCCGGCTAGCAGCATCCAGGTAGAGGTGTTGAGGTTATTCTATACCCAAATTCGTTCCTATTAGGAAAAACACCTTTGAACTATGGCAGGCCAGAGACCCTCTTCACGGTTAGTCGCGCATTCTTCAACACATTGTTGAGGAAATAGTCAAACTCTGTCGGACGTTACTTCTAGCCGGAATAGCGAAACCTATTCTGCTTTACACTTCACCTATGTGGCCAGAGAAGCATTTGCGGGTTTGCGGTGTTTTTAGAACCCCATCAGATGAGGCTGTATTTCTGATGGCAGGCATGATCCGAATCGACATTCTATCGAAAGAAATGAGTGTGCTGTACAATGCAAGATGTATGGAAGGGCACACAGGACATAGAAATCAGACTCAGATGACCTCTGGCAACGCAGATGGGACGAGTCTATGAAAGGTCACTGGACGCACAGAGTTATTCCCAACATTAGAGTGCGGCTGTGACATTACCCAGCTCCTCACGGAGCACGGTGGCTACTACAGGCATATCTAGATGTGATGAAATACCAAAGAATCCAGAGCATGTGAAGTTTCACTGCTCAAGCTTCACAATATATAGGAGGAATCTTAATCAAGTTCTAATCACGAGCGCTGAGAATATAGTTGCAGAGATGCTGAGGTCAAATTAGAACTGGCTTATGGTTGGTGACTAATTATCCGCGTACCTCCCAATTAAATATTTCCGGTATTTTCATGACGGCCAACCACTGCAAAGCGAACGGTGAAAAGGATCGATAGAGGAAGACGCGTCTGAAGGAGACTATATCCAAGTAATCTCTAGGGTTCGAAAAAAGGAAGATGAATGAGTACGAAAGGAAACAGCACGCTATTTCATCAAAAACCCATCTGCTCAGAGCAAGGAGGTTATGAATATAAAATCACTAACAGAAAAGACAAAGAAACCAAGAGGGACTAGTCCATCGCCTCTACTCATTAAGCCGACGGAAGGCAAGACTTTCGCGGAAGTTTTCAGTGAAATCTGCTATAAGGTGAAGCTCGAGTACAGTGGAGCAGAAGTGTTTTCTATATGGAATACGAAGTGTGGCGAAGTCATTTTGCGAAGCGATCAAGGAGCTACTGGGGAGAAAAGCTCTCGTTTCTAATCCAGAGCCTATGTGCTCTCTAGAAATCCGGGACCTTGACTGTTTCATAGAAAGGAACGAAGTGGAGGAGGCCTTAGAGTGTGAATGCCCGAATATGTATCACTTCTGTGAATGCTCGAATCCAAAAACTTGGTGTTTGGAAGTTGCCAAGTAACACGTTTGCTTACACATGGCATCTTAACTTATCAGGTACAGCTACCATCTGCATTCGGGACGGCATTCCCGGTTTTGCCTAAGACCGAGGGAATGGCTTTGTCTGGATTCGATGTTTAGAGATAACTTTTTTAACGTTTACGTAACGCCGAATGAGACGATCCCTGGCTTTTGACGCGGGCTCGATGCTCTGGGGGACGACGTTTCGGGAACGGGGAGAATCCTTGTACTAAGTGACTTTGTGTAAAATTGCTAAAATTGTCTGCCAGAAAATCGAGACTCTGATGAAGTCCTGCATACTTACTATAGTATCAACCAGATGGACCGCATTGTACAGGCATTATTCGAAAGACATCTCACACGGGTTGGTGTCAATAGCGCGGAAGGTATCGAACACTGCTCCCTATTCACCGTGAAAGAGCTCGAAGAAGCAGTTTTTTTCCATAACAAAAATGAGAGGCTCAGTTGCCTAAGTAATCCTGGAGCAATGAGTACTGCGTCAACGCGGCATTCGATGGTATCCAGTCATTTGATGGTGGAACGGAAAGCAGCCAACAACGTACCATTGGCGCGGGGAAATGTGGCCAATCATACGGTCATGCGTCTATCTGAAATTTCCTTGGGAAACATCCGATAGCTCTGGTGTCGACCTATCATATGGTTTTGAGGCTTGTCTTTGAAAAGTTGTACTCCGTCGTAATCACCAAAAGAGAAGAGTAATCAATAAATATTGAGTCTTTTGGTAACCTAATGACCTTCATCGATGAGTCAGTCACGGAAGGCGGATCGGATACAAAGGTGTGCTTTTATTGTATGCGAAACCTCCACGGTGGTGTTCGTATGATCAGTTCCACTTCCATCAATCTGAAAGGTCAACTGACAATATCCCTTTTTTCTGGCCGGTAGATATCTGAGCCGTAAAGAAAGATATAACATATCTGTGTCAAAATTACCTCAACAGAAACAACGAAATTAGCACCAGGGCAATCCCCTAATCTACAACTCCTTAAGTGTGAGTAGCGAAAGAACCAGAACGCGATGGGCTTACCACTCTTACAAGGAACTTGCTCCCATTAAATGACCCCCGCCGCCCAAACATAAAAGAGTCTTATCGCTGTTTTGTGGTGGGCCAGAATGCCCTGGTGGTCACCCAAATTGTCGAGTGATGAATAATTCCGCAATACACTCCCATAAGAAGCCTACATAATCATTTGAATAATTAATTATTTGAAAATTTTAATTATTCCTTTTATCTCGGCTGGAGATTCCGATAATTTCGATGCTTGTAAATCGTATCATTTTCTTTTTCAGATGTTCCAATAAATTGGCTTAGACCGCATGAGTCCCGCGAAGTGCTCTCCAAAGCCTTCCCAAATATGAGCTTAACACGGCATCCGAATCATCTGGGGTGGTGGCTTTTCAATGGATACCGCAGCGTTAAGCATAACTTCTTTTAACGTCGTTAATTAATTCCGACCTTAACTAATTTCTCTTGGAATGATGTGTTTGGGAACACGGTCAGGCCCATTGGAGTAGCCTCACCATGCGTGGAGGTCCCTCCCGATATTATTGTGCAATATTGTGACAAATTGGTAGCCACACAAGTTGGTTGTCGTCTGGGGTATGGAGGGTTTAGGCTCGAATCTGAATGGAGGTCTCATATGCGTGTTTGAAGAGATAACGATGTACTCGGCGCCATTAATTAGTCATGGATAATTTAGGACGTTTTATTCAAAATTTCTTAAAGTTCTGTGAAGCGGTTAAAGCTTAGCCTGGATTTTTGAATGGAGAATGAATTTGTGGGAAACTTTCTAAGCACTTGCATGGGAAGCAAAGAGATTTAGAAAAAAAGCCATGGGTTCGGTAGTAGAAAAGCATGAAAATTGGTTAGTTCTGATGCAGTTTTCAGCCCATTCTCGCAACGTCGTAATCACTCGTCTCCTTGGATTTAGCATTTAAGATAATTGCCCATATTCAAATCTATGTATCCCTCACGAATTAGCTATTAAGATCTACCAGCAATAAACATCCAAACTCAGGAGGTTCACCTGGTAAAAGAACGACTCCATCAGTAGCCACAAGGTTGACTCCCAGCCGCTCTACTTCTAACCCCCATTTTAATTTCTTCATGTCAATAATTATAACTAACTTGTTGGCTTTTAATTAAATAATTGGCAGGTACAGAAGTCGATTAGAGTTCAAAGAAAAAATGCATTAATTGCAGGTTTGCATCCATGCACTTACCAGCATTTACCGGTGATGATAGTGAATCGCTTAATTAGAGGCTTCCAGGGAATCGATTGAAATTGATTGGTTCGCTATTGTCACTGTGATCAATGTGCACTTAATCTCTGCAATTTTCCACGATTGCCAGGTATTTTGTTGAAGAACGAGTGCCTGTCTGGGATAGAAATTTGTTATTAGAAGTTGTTGAACAAGAAATCCACCATTGCGTGGATAATAATTTAAAGAGTATTTAGAACGATAACTATTAGAGGACATGAGCCGTTCAGTGGTAATGAGACATAATGGCGGCTTTCATGAATAAATTATGATGAGAATCGTTGCAAGCATGTGTGCTTTTGCTCAATCGATTTTCAAAATAAGGTTTCAGGGTTTTAATAAAATTGATTTAAGAGAACAGACTTACATTGTGTACGCAATGAGTGACTTTCAAAAAGAAGGTTCATTAATCGCTCGTATTTTAGTCTTTCAAGGCTCTGTCCCCTTTGGTAGATTAAATCATTGCAGGAGATCAGTAGGTCATACCATCTTAATATTGTCTCAGCCTTAATTACAAACCGCTTAAAAATCATCTCCCCTTTGCCTTCTAGCACTCTCCCCTTCTAAATAAGTTATTCATAGCTATCTGGCATGAAAGCAAGTTTTCTTCCTCCTCTGCCTAACCCAGACAGAATTGATGAATACTAAGATCATCAGCAATTCAACAACCACTCTCCGTTTGCCTTAATAAGTAACTCCAAACATCCTGACTTATGTCATCACACCATTTCAGGCTCTTTCTTCGTAAGGTGGCTGCAGTGGCCTCCTGGAGGCGTTTGTCCAGATCCCTGAGCAAGTTGGCTACGTTTTCCGCGCCGTTGACGGGTGGTAGTGGCTTCAGATTTTGCTCTGCGTTCTTGACCAGGCGCAACAAACCAGTGGTGTTAAATTCCGACTTAATGTCGAGTGCAGGCTCCTTAGAGAGTTTCAGGTTCTCCCCATATTCCAGTTCCGTTGGATTTGCAGCAAATTCTTCGCGATTGGTTGTATTGAAGCCAAGTAGGACGAGGAGCAGAACTTGCGAGAACAGTCGGGTTGGGCCATCATAGCGGCCTTGAGCATCTGTGCCACCGTAAACTACTGGTGGTACGTAATTGTCCGCTAGTGTTTAAAACTAAGGAGATCGCCCAGTTGGGAGCGGTGAGGGATATAGCGAGTCAACCACACTTACGCGCCACCGCTCGCAATTACTTGAAATGCGTTTCAGGTCAGCCCACGACTTTCCGAGACGCTCGCATGCCTCCTCTACTGTTCTGTGCTAAATGCCCTTGGGGTGACCCACAAAGAACGGATTTCATTGCATGGTGTAGCCCGCAAAGCAATTGTCGCCCCTCCCTAATGTGTGACCTATCCACTGCCAATGTGCGCCGACCAAGTTCAGGGTTTGAGATAGTGTCAAACCAGTGCACTCCGGGGACAGGACGAAGACGAAAGCTTGGAGCTTTTGGGTAACAGTAGAGTTCACTTTCCATGTGCTACTTCCATTTGCACTACGTTGATCGCACAGAAAGAACACTAGCACAGAACAGTCTCAACTTGATCTTGGTTTCCAGAGAAGTGCATGTCCATACTTTAGACAAGGCAGCAAAAACGGATCTAGCGCTGTTAATATGTCGGGAAACATCCAGTTTGGTATCACCGTCGGCAGAAACCACGCTCCCTAGATATACAAATTGATCGATGCTTTCGATGCTCTTCCCGGTAATGCAGATAGAGAGAGTGTGTTGACGCGTCAGACTAAGAACCTTGGTTTTTCTGCTGTTTATCTTCAATCCAACTCTACTTGCTTCTCTTTCTAAACCCAAAGCCATTTGTCCAGGGTCCATTACCCGGTGAGAGAGCAAGTAGATAACATCAGTGTAGTCGAGCGGCAGGATGCAACACAGGCGGACTCGGCGTTGGGCCTCAGAATCAAAACATCCGGAATTTTACCTCGATGAAGCACGTGATATGTCGTTCTTATAATAGCCATTCTCTGGAGTGTCCCTGCGTAGAGCACTCCAGATACACTCCCTTCACGATATCGAAAGCTTTTCCGAAGTCGATGAAGAGCAGGTGAAGCGAAGATCTAAATTCTGCGCACTGTTCCAAAATAATTCATACTTTGTTGATGTGGTCAATGCAAAAGGATGCCGACCGAAAACCTGCCTGCTCTCTGTCGATCAAGCCTTCGAGACGTTCTTTGATCCGTTCCAGAATTATTTTAGCTATTATCTTTGCAACGGCAGGAAACATGCAGATACCCCTCCAATTGCAACACTCAAAACGAATCCCCTTCTTTGGGATCTTGACGATCATCCCCTTCTTCCACTCTCTGGGAAAAGTGGAAGCAGCAGATCAGCAGTAACTGCAGGTGCAGCGATAAATAACTCTCCGGGGAGACCATCAAATCCAGCGGTTTTCTCCAGTTTGAGAACATTGGTGGCCGAAATGATTTCTCTTCTGCTAGGAACAGTCCGTATCCGTATGTTAAGCCATTTCATCCAAAAAAGGAGAAACTTTGTTCTGCCCACCTCTTCAGTTGCTCATAATCGTAGATGAGAAGCTGACGACCTGTGTAGCACCCGGAAAAAGAAGACTTTTGATGGTGGCCCAATGCTCATGGATATTCTCAAGCGCGTGAATCATCATATCTGCCGTTCGATGAGCAAGTAGGCTCTCCCACTGTCGAGCGACAGCGGGGTCATACAAACGGTTGATGTTGCACTAAGGACGCCGCAGCTCTCCAACCCCCCGGGTAGTGGCAGCGCGATTGCCAAATGGTGGCCCCTTTCGAAGCCGATGTTGGCGCCTCTCTTATTAGGTACATCCAACAGGTAAATCCTAAATCTATTGCTGATCGCGAAGTGGTCGATCTGATTTCTTATATGGCGTATAGCAGGATCTGTGCTCGATCAATGTGCCACCAATGACGAGGCGGTGGAAGTTTCAGAAATTCACGAACGGTCGCCAAGACCGGGTTTCCCCATCTCACGCTCGAAGATGTTGTCAGATCCCAAAAGCTTCTACCCCTTTTAGTCGCCTTTTATGACAACCAGGGAAGACGTTGGGTATACTCTTAACCCCCACTCACAAGGTGCTTCAACACGAGATTGTGTAGAAATGTCTTACAGATTTATTCCCTCAAGCTACCGGGTCAACCTAGCGATGATTGTAAGGCAATGCCTGAAACCGTGCAAGTCTGGCAAAGGGTCAATTAAATCGAAGTGGATTGTGTAAAAACGCTTGGTGATCCGAGAGAAAACGCCTACCTCTGTCCTCACGTGTTTTGTAGTTTTAAACTTCTGACATGCAATGCACTGTCAGGCCCAAGAATTATTGTCCTTATTCATCGTTGGCCAGAAATGCTTTAAGATGACAAACCGATTCGTTGTCAGAATCGTGAACGGGCGTGAAATACTTCCTTACAGAAAAAGGTAGGAATATATAGCGTTGGTCCCTGGTCTGAAGGCAGTATATATTGAACGTTGAACCGAATATAGGAACCTCCCTCTTAGTGTATATTTGGAGTTGGTGCTAAGGCTCTGCGCCTCCGTGATTTCCACTTTATCTTTTGAATATTATTTTCGGAAGTGAACTCACTGATAAAGCTCAAGTGGCGGAATTGGCGAGGGGACGCTTTGTCAACCCATAAACATTATGAATGATTTGCCCTCAAGGCAATACCTAAACAACTCAATTGCGTACCTCGCAATTATAACTCACGATCGATGTAGTTCCGTTGAACGGGGTTCAATTGCTTGTAAAAGAAGTTGCACAGCTGCCAGATTTGGTTCCCGTTTTGGTGAACAGCAGCACCTACGGCAATTTCTGAGTCATCGCCAAATACGACTGGGGGTGCATCTTGCTGTGGGAATGCCAAAGGTGAAACACCCCCCCCCCCCCCTGTAGCTTGGTGGTCTCAAACGCCTAAACAGTCTCTGGGAACCACGCAATCTTTGGCTTTCCGACCAGACAAGTAAGCGAGAAGCTCGAAATCGCTTGCTCTTCGACTGGGCCCAGTCCAATGCTTTAGGGGTAACAGCCCCACCCCCAAGCTTAACAAAGAACTTCTGACCGATAGCCAAAGGGCCATTAAGGTCTTACCCTCAGTGCCAACATCTTCCAGGTTGGTGAGGCACTGCAGGGACGCGCTGAGCAATCTGAGAAGCACGCTCAAAACCAACCTCCTCTGTATTCTTTGCCATGCTAATATGAAGAGAAATGAGCGGACTGACGACTATCAGAAGCGAAATCCATTCGCACTACTTACTAGCCGCTGACCTCAAATGGCGGAGGCTCACCACCTACTAACTCAAGAATGATTTGACCCGCCTATAACAAGAGCTGATTGCAAGAACTCTTCTGCCAGATGCGTGCAAACACATACGAAATTACCGAAGGTTGACCGAGCACTGGTCTATAAGGGACCATGCCATCAGACCCGGCGTTCCATACAATTCGCCCTACCGAAGCTGCAGGGAGAAGAAGGAGACACTCAGGCAGTTCCTTCATAATTGTCCACCTCTAATTAGAGCCAGGCAACGGGCAGTAGGTGAACCATTCGGAGAATATCTCATGGAAATCTTTAGTTGAAGGGTGATGAGCTGTATCTGAGCCAGCTGGACTCTGCCTTCCTTGTTGTTACCACAGTAGGCATGCCCTTATTAGTTTGTGCCATCAAAACGGCGCACCAGAGCGCTAACTGGGCTCCTCGGATCAGTCACTGGTATATACACTATCTATAAAAAGCATATATTTATTCTTGCTCGAGCAACCGTGTGGCGACTAGAGGCGCACCATCAACCGCATATTCCACCAAGCACTATTTTTTAAGCATTTCAAGGGATATGCAACCATCCAGAGATCTGGCCCATAGATAAACCTCTAAGAGCTTTCATATGACCTTCATTCTTCACTGTCTCCCCTCACGGAGTGCTGCACAGTTTCTAAGGGAATCCCTTGAAATTCGTAAAAGAAAACGTGTAAGGTTTTCTGGACGTATTTGAAAGTGATTTTGCAAAACTTCAGACATTTCAGCCCACCTTATAGAATTGAAGGTTTTGATCCCGTTGCTGGTGTACCAACCCGTGCCAGCGTTTCTTTGTCTTGCATAAGTTAGACCGTTTCTTTCAATTCTCTTACCGTGAATAGTGGATAGTACGTCCTTCCTCATCAACAGCGTTGCCTCAAGTAGGCCTTCCTTCAGAAGTGATGAACTTATACCCCAAACCAAACGAGAACGTCTTAATGTCAGTCAATAGCTACTGCTACACTTTTTCCCTATTAATTCCATGGTGGAGTTCCTTCTTCCCGACTCTGTATACTACTAGGTCCCACTTGTCCGCTAGTGCACAGGTGACTATTTATAGCTTGGTCTTCTTTTGGAGGCTAAAAAATTGCATTTTTACATTTTTATTCACGTCGGTGGCCTGTCAATCATTTACTCTTTACGACATAGCATCGAAAAATTTACGGAAGAGAATTTTGACGCGGTTTCTACTCATTAGATATTCACATGAACAGCCGTTCGACACTTCAAACGAAATATATTGCAGATCACCGACCGTGTGATCTTCTACTATGCCTCATCTTTGCACTGTACCAGCAGGTAAGGTCACGTTGAGGATAGTGCCCTCGAGCATTTGGAATGTCAGAGTGAATCTGATCTGATCTCTAGAAGTCAGCTGCCAATGAAGTGTTGTTGAACCGCGTCTTTCTCAAGGGGTCTGGGAGTAAAATATCTCCATCTAGGACTCTCCCTTCTGTGTTCCAGATTTTATCCCAAAAAGCAGCATCGGCTCGTTCGGTATGCGGTAAATGCCGAAGAAATTTGGTTCTGCACAGAGAACCCAGGTGAAACCATCTCCTTAGCCAGGCCATCCTACTCGTAATTTTACGATATCCTGAACCCATACAACCACGGTGGTCAGCTCCTATCTACATAGAGTTAACTCAGGGCAGCAGATCGGCTCTTCTTCCTCGTACCATCTACCCATTCGGTTGAGCAGTTGCATTACTGCACGATGTGGATCATGCTACTTGGCTTTTCGCATTGTTCAGCTCTTCTCTCTCTTGAAGGCCTAGCTCCATGTAGAACTACCCACGTTAATCAAATCTTTCGTTCACATATCACCTTCCTTACAGAGAAAACAGCATCTTTAGGATACATAGGCCAGCTTTATGTTCAGGCTCGCCACACTTGCAGCCCAGAGTCGCAGAATCCTCCTGTCTTACCCTTTGTACACCTTGACAATACGCCCGGCACTTAAAATAACATCACAAACTTGCTTCACTATTTTCCGAAATACACTGACTACGGCCAATTTCCATCTTCTAGGCTTGGCAGACATAACTCCTGCCTAGAGATTAGTCACATCTGGGTAGCCCCGTCTGATCGGTTCCTTGTTTCCAAACCAAACAAGATACCTCATTTCAGCAGTACAGATAGGCCGAGAAAGGAAACCCCTGCTTTCGTCCCCAGACAGTTCAGAGCTATCTTCCAAAACCTGCTTTTCTTGTTAATCGTCGACTCAAGGTTCGACAAATGTACCGCCAATTAGAGTCCACTGAATAGATTTCATATCAACCCCAACTTCTTCTGACTTGGTACTAGTGCAAATTTTTGTCGGAAAACTTCCACAAGAAACCCCCCATTAACTGACTTGATGAAGACGACCTCTGGCCGTGTTTGTCCCCTTTCTTTTGTTTTGGAACCACTATTGCAACTGTAGTGAGTTTCGACTCAACTATGCTCATTATGGTCGTTGTTTTATTTACGCTGTTGTTGGTGCATTTTCTTTTTTTTCGACATTGATTGATTCGTTTGGTTACCTCCTCATGGAGTTCCTCTTCCAACGGTTTCTCCAGGATCTTTACTGGTACTTACTTGGAGATCTACCGAGATGTTTCACTACACGGTGGTTGCAGCATCTATTTTCTTTAGAAGCGCTCCGTACTTGTTGAGCAGCCTCTTTTCTTGATCCTTATCTACTAAATGGTATCCACTGTCCTCGGCGAAATAGCTTGCCCAACTAACTGGTACACAAATTCCTCAATGGTTTACCAGCCCTCTCCCTTCCCCCATGTTTCACCATGAAGCTTAGATAGTCTCACGATGCACTCTCAGATAAGAGAGACGTCTCTATTTTTTGGCTCCATGAGCTATTACTGTTCAGAGTACTATTCTCTCTCTAAATACTAGTTTCACTATTTACCATCCTCTCTGCTCCTGGGACAGTGGATTTTGTTAGCTTCTTAGAAAAAGCCCCAATAGGTAATCGCTGTAACTTCGCGATTCCGGCGGAGAGATTTACGTTCAAATCCGTCATTTTAGTTGAAAGGATCGAGGTATCTTGTAGCACGTGGGTGGGTCGACTTAGCTTGGAAATAAAATAAACAAGGACCTTTAATCACTATCAACTTTACCCTATATAACTGACCCCTAGGCCCGCATGAGACCTTGGTATAAACGAAGGAAAATATTGAATAATGGGGGCTTTTTAAGGAGAAACTATAGCGCCGCATTCAGTTCCGTTTAATTTTTAGGGTCCCCTATTCACAACTACTATTTTTCAATCGATGAGCCTTCTTTTTTCCAATAGCTCTGCCCATAATTATGAGGAGTCTAATCAGCAATCAATCAAGAGTCCAAGTGATAATATCTACTCCAACCGAAGCGCCAGGATGTCGTTTAAATTAAATCTCCGCACAACCATCTAAAATCGCACAATTAATCAGGATCCTCCATCATTTGCCCGTACCACTTCACATTTATCAGAAAATCTGAAGACTTTAAAGCACTGGACTCACGAAGACAAAGCCAGTGAGGGGCAACTTTCCATGCGACATCCCTGAAACTTGATTCATCAAAAAACAACCCCATCGAGGAGATTTAAGATTGATGCAAAAATCCATTCAAGATCGTTGAATATTCAAAGGAGCCGCCGCCTGAAATGGTCATGCTAATAAGCAAGCGCAGGCGGCAAGATCAAACCCCCGGAGCAGGTTCCTTTGAGCGACATTTAGACGAAAACCGACAAATGGAATCTATAAAATTTGGTGTGTTTAATCAGTAAATGTGCGCACGGGTTAACACGATCATCCGACAAATGATTTGCAGACAGATTTGGATAAAGGGATGCGATGCTAAAAGGAAGTGGAGATAGCGAAAATGGACATGAATCTCTGGCACACTTTGGGCCTTTTTCGGGGTTCGATTCTGGCTTCAAGAACCCAGATATGATCTGCTTTCTACGTGGAGCTTTGATGGAAGAATCTAAAGTTCTATGAAGATTTCTGTACTCTTACCGAACCATGAATCCTACCAAGTGGTCCTTTCATATTCTGTCCCTCTCAGAGCTCATTCCAAATCTCTGTAGCGCGTCCGATTCAATTTACGATTTCATCTCTGTCCAGATGAAATCTTTTTGGCATTCATTTCATTTCTGATTTAGCTTAGCTCCGCTGAAGAATTCTCCAATTCTATAGCGAAAAATTTTATTCCCATACGTGCACCATCATCTGTTGGAGATTATCAGCGGGATTAGCGCCGCTTTTGATCTATCCCGACAATTAATGAGAATCGACTGAACCTGTGACCACTTGAAGAGATATGAGAGGCTATGAGTGGTAGTAGTACCTTCTGAATGCCGCTTTTTATCTGTTGGGTCCGATTTGCTTTGCTGTTTGTCATTCGTTAGTCACGGAATGATGTGGATGGGCTAGTGGAGGGATTGCTTACCAGGGAATGGTGTTAAGGAAAGTTTTGCCAAGATACAGGCGAAGGTCGCTAGTTAGTTAGATTTCGGCTTTGACTTCAGGCCGAATTAAGGTTACATTTTTCTCCTAGAAACTGGCGCACTTTACATGTCATCTGTCCTCAACGGCCTGACCTTCGATAGATTGTCTATTGGTCCAACCGGACAAGACTCTATTCAGTGGCACATCCTTCGAAGAATTCTGCTAGCTTTCTGGTATTCTCAACTCTACCTAATCTTCGTAAATACAAATCTCTACGACTTAGCATTTTCATTTCTAGGTATGCAACCATCCGAGGAAATTATAAGCCCTCTAGGTATCCAACATGCCTCAGAGTGGAGTCCTAATTGCCACAGGGGGTTAGGTAGCGATGGAGACCCATTCTAAACAGCAGTCCCTGCGTCAGCAGAGCATTGTTAAACTTAACTGAAACACCTTCGACATGAAGATCCCTGGCAACGCCAACATTTTTTTGAAAGGCGCAGAGTCAAAAGCTCCTTCAATGTCCACAAGCGTTAACATCGCATACTAGCCCTTCAAAGACGCGTCAGTTTGAATAGTCATTGTCTCCTTCCGGCGAAAATGGGCACGTAACTTAGAGAAGGACAGAGTCTAGGTGTTCTAAAATTCATTGAGGACAATAGAGGGCCTCTCGCCTTTTCACTGGTGATCACCACTCTTGCAGTATCTCAGTTCCTTATGCAACACTGTCGTATCTCTCCTGGTCAACTCTATCTGTCTGTCTATTCTCCGAGAGTCTATATCAACTCCAATCTGGAGCTTGTAAAAGTCCCATCTGGTTTTCGGAGAGAGTAAAACTTGGCAAACTCATTTCCTTTCAGGACCTTGTCCAGCTCCTTGAAGTCTCTCCTTTGCTGCGTAATTATTCGAAGAATGTTTTAAAGTAGTTTCGGTGCAAATTCATATGAATGTCTTCTAGTTACACCAGGAGTTCAGTGAGTCCTCATTCTTCATGGTTTGCAAATGCGGTTCATTTCAAGAGCCTTTGATTTCATCAGGGCTTCTTCAAAGTCCTCTATAAATAACCAATTCAGAACTCTCAATCCCGCTTCCATTGCCCAAGTAGTTATCACTCGTCTAGGAAGTAAAATTTTAGCGCAAGGAATCGCGCTTCTCTTGACTTGATCAAGCACCTGCCAATTTCTAATCAACTCTAACATCTCTAAAAAAGCTCATAACTACACTGTTCCTCGGTCTGGCAAACACTGGAGTAGACTCCGCGTTGATTGTCATGAGAGTAGCTAAGTGAGATTAAATGGGTTCCTTGATCTAGTATTACACTCACTACTTCCCGACGGGTCGGCAACCCTGTCGGCCAAACCAAAACCAAGTGGCCGAGGAGAACCTCTATAGCGGTAGCACCGGGAGGCGCTGTACTCACTTTGGCTTGCCGGCCGTGATGCAGTAGGTGAATTTTCCAAAGGCCAAATCAGGGCAATCAGACCCGAGTCTGCACGGGGACTCATCTGAAGTGACAATTTGGTTACGAAACCCTTACCAGGGGTATACTGGTACCGTGGGAACCGGGATAGCCCCTGGACTCTCATACTTCGGGTGAACTCCTGTTGAATTTGAGTAAAGCTCGTTTGTTTGCTGTTGGCCCCCTAATGGGAGCTTCATGAGGGTTGTTGGTTATGCTCAAGCGAGAAGAGACCTTCGGGCTTCGGCGTGGTATTGCATTTCAACACGGGTGCCGTACTCCTTAGTTCGGTGGAGATTTAAGTAGGTCTTGCATCCACCAGTATGATTGCTTAGCCATGCACTTGGTATAGACTGGTACCGTTGTTGCTTGTCTCAACGGGGCTCTGATTGTGATCACAAAATCAATCCGTGTCTTAAGAAGACCGTGGGATTGAGCCGTCCAGACGGGTGCTCACGTTAAACCCTCACGGGCTTAACTCACTACTTCCCAAATAAATAAGCTGAACAATCACCTCAAAATATAACAAAAGTTTAAACCACCTGATTCTGCATTCGATAAAAGATTCCTTAGTTCTTAAGTCGGCGAAAAGCACAGCGAATCATTAGGCACATAGGCTACCTTAAATTGGCGTATGCTTTCCCCACAACAAGAAACTCCCGTAATCCCTTTCTACTGTTCTGCCCTTTGGCGCCTTTGGCGCGACCTACTTCTCAGCCATCGTGGAAGAATGTATTCCACCAAATGGCATAGCCAACAATGCAATTTTCGGCCCTTCTTAATGTGCCACCTATCCACTGCAACCTCCGCCTTCCACTCACATCGCGTATGGATGGCAGGTCTGTTCGCCGACCAAGATCGTCGTTTGTATTAGAACCAAACCAGCATACTCCGATAATACGAGGCAAACAGATGTCCTAAATCTACTAGTTGAGTTGATTGCTCGTGTGGCGTCGTCCAGTTTAAACCCAACTGACCTTTGGCAGGGCCTGTGCTCGAACAATGTGCCACCAATAGCTGCAGAAATTCAAAAAACTCCCACCATTATTGCCAAAACCGTGTTTCCCCCACACGTGTCAGCAAATTGTTGTCAAAGTCCACCTTGGAATTCAGATCAACCAGCACAATCACAATGTCACCTTTAGGAAACCTCCCCTGAACGGTAGTTGCTTCATTATTTCGGAAGTTCCGTTGGTAGCACTGTATAAATGAGATGCTCCTTAACCTGAACCGGAATCCTCCAGTAAGAATTCTGTCAGAAAGCGGCTCTCAGATCCAAATCCAAATAGCGATTAGAAGTAACCCGACACCAGAATAGTGTCTGCTCTGATTTAATTTTCCAGAGTACAAAGCAGATTGCCGTGAGAAGGAGAGGGGTACTCTTCAGAGTCTCACCATGTTACTTCGATTAGGCCCAGAATGTCCAGTTTATGTCGTTTGAATTCTCGCTGGAGTTGGAGAAAGCGAGAACCCTGGGGACCCTCGCAACCGTAGTGAAGGCAGATTTCAGAAACCAATCGTAGTCCGTTTTACATAGCCAAAGGTCTTTGAGGCATTGTTGACAGTGACAATAAAGTTTTAAAATTTGCAGGTTTCCCTTTTGTCGCCTCTTGCGATAAACAAGCAAGTTTATCGACAAAGACTAGTCTGATTTCCGCTCCGGATCCCCTTTTATTGACCCCATCAACACCCTACGGATCACCTTAAAGCAGCGCGCGGAGTATAGATGTTTGAATAACCTGTTCTTCATCGACTACGACAAAGCTTTCAATAGCGTGACCACGCAGTATATCTGGCTCTACACAGAACGACCATCCGCGGAAAATTGATAGCTATTATCAGAGCGGCATATGATCTCAAAGGCTTTTGAGGTCCACAGCGGATTCCGCCAGTGTTGCACTTTCTCGATTACTTCTACATGCTGCCTTGTCCGGAGGACGTGGGGGCTTCAAATGACCATGATTCCTCAGTCATGGACCTTGGCCAAATGGCTCTAAATACGGAAAGAGAAACAAATAAAATCGGACCGAAAATCAACAATAAAATCGAGCATCTGCATTAATGGGCAGAGCATCGAAGGCGTCAAACAAATTATATATCCAGGAAGGTTCCTGCCAGCCATGGTACAGAACCTAGCTTTTTAAAATCCAGAATATATGGGAGTAGCACATGGAAAGTGCCACCACGGAAGGCCTGGAAGGAGGTGAAGTGGATATCAGCGAGCAGTGAACGATGACGCGTAGCTGTGGTTGAAGCATTGTGCCCCACTAAGGGCCCGCCAGTAACGAAAGTAGGACCCTGTCAATAAGTCAGCAATCAATTTTGCTTGTTTGAAGTCAGTGTATCCATGGCTGAAGCCTTAGTTAATTCTGGTCGTAACCCTCCTCAAAACATTTCAACCAATTCTTTTTCCAACAGAAGTAATTTAAACTCTATCCACCAGTGGAAAGCAACGGGTTTCCACGTGTTTAGTCGACCGCAGAGGCTCACAGGCCGACGTCAAAACATACGTAGCGCTCACCCTTTCTCCCAGTGACCTGTGCTCCTGAAAGAAAGATTTCAGCCTATCATGGGCTTGCATCCAACGCCCGGACTGTACGAGCGCTTTCCACGTTCGAAAACCCTATAGGGGCCCTCGTATGGCAGCTGCAGCGGTTTTCGAGTGGCATCAGTCCTCACCAGGAAGGTGCAGACTCCAAGCTCCCTAGGGGTACTGACCACTGGCTTCGCATCACGAGATGGGGGAAGCGGCTCCAATTTGACGTTGGACTACTGAAGCAGATGCAACAACCCCAGTCTCTTCAAAACTGTCTGTCTTTTCGAGGACCAAGTTGCCGGAGAGTCATAGATTACCCCCTTACACCAGATCATGTATGCACAGAGACTAAGCAAATCAAAGGGCAAAACCTGCGACTAAGACAAATCGCTTCGCGCCATAATAGTAGTTTTCAACGTCCGATGCCAGTAACCCATTAGACTATGCAATTGTCCAATAACGTTTGGAACCGAGGAACTTTCCGAGCTCCGGCTGATTTGAACTGCATTTCCTGGTCTGTAATTATAATGAGTGAAACACCAAAGTGAGAATTTCTGGACTTCCGAAGCAGGTTTGATGCTTGGGAGGACGCTGTCTTTGGCACGAACGGGTAGATCCTGGTCGGGGGTGACTTCGATGCCAGGGCACTTGAAGACTCCAGAGGGAAACGAATTCTCGAAATAGCGGCAAGAACAGGACTGGTAGTTCTAAACACCGGATCCACCCTAACTTTCCGGCGCCCAGGCTGCGAGGAAAGCATTCCAGATGTAGCCTTCGCTTCGGAGTGACCAGTGTCGCTGGTGGACCGGTGGCGAGTTCTGAGAGACTTCTCGGCAAGTGACCATCAATACATAGTCTTCGAAGTGGTGGACGCAAACTCTCGGTGTGCGCCACCCCGGCGCTCTTTCTGTACATGCAATGTTGCGAAAGTGAACGCCGGGAGATTTGTCAAAACTCTTGGAACTGGTGGGGCCGCACTGAAGGGTGCTCCTGGGAGTGTTGGCGCTGCAGCTGACACTGTGGTAAATTCAGCTATAATAACGCGCTGCCCAGGAGAGCATCGAGACGAGCCAAACCTTCTATGTATTGGCGAACGGTGGAAATTGCAGAACTCCGGAAGGAGTGTCACAGGCTCCGCCACTTAACGCTTGATGCCGTCTAAGCGACCGCGAGGAAACATGTGCCATAATGACAACGTATAAATCAGCCAAAAGGAAACGTCGCAGTGCAATAAACAGGAGGAAAGCTCACTGCTGGCAGGATCTGGTCGAAGAGGTGAGGGAGGGAATTTCCCCTGCTCGTTGAAAGGTGGCGAGGCTTGTGCTGATCAGCAAAGGGAAAGATGACCCTGAGTTGCCGTTATGCTTGACACTGCTGGAAAAGTGCTCAAAAACCTCACCAGAAGTAGACTCGCTGAAACGATACGCGCTTTATCTACACGGTAGTTCGCTTTTAAAGCAGGGAGATCCATAGTTGATGCTGTCATGCATGTCGTGGATATCGTTCGACGAACGGAGGTACATAGACGCCGAACTCGTCGGGTGGTGCTCCTCGTAACGCTTGGCATCAGATACACCATACTTCCCAAGTGCCGAACTATCTCCTACGGATATTGAGGGACTATCTGAGGAAGTGCTCCCTGCGCTATGAAATGCTAGAGGTTCAGTGGAGGATGGAGGTCACGTCGGACGTAGCACAGGGAGCCATTCTAGGGCCGGATGTATGGAACGCCTACCTATGACTACTTAAACTCGACATGCCAGAAAAGTCACGCCGGGTCGGTTAGGCAGATGATGTCGTAGCGCTTGTTGCTGGACGCACTGTCGAACAGGCGCAAAGCAGACTCGGTTTCAAACTTTCACTGGAAAAAACCGAAGTAGTCATCCTAACTGAAAAGATAATTCCGACCCTGTATATCACATCGTTCGGCGAGTCGATAATCGAGTCAAAACCAGCGGTAAACTATCTCGGGTTGACTCTTGACTCAAAAATGAACTTTTCTCAGCAAATCAAAGCAGAAGCGAACATGGCTGCAGCTGGAGTTCAACGAAGTCTGTCCTGCTCTACGACGCAGAGGCGGACACTCTTGGCAGGGAGGTATATCGGAAGCGTCTCGCGCAAGCACAGAGACGGGGAGCTTTACGAGTGGCGTCTACATACCGCACTGTCTCTGAGCCTACCGTAATAGTGATCGCTGGGGTGATCCCCGTTTCCCTTCTTTCTAAGGAACATCAAGCCATAAACAAACGCAAGGGAGAAGAACCAACGGAGGTGGTTGCTCGTAAAAGACGGCAATGCACTCTAGCCGAGTGGCAACTCTCTTCGCAAAATGTAGCTAGAGGCAGCTGGACTGCGCGGCACATCGGCAACTTAAGTGCATAGTGAGACTGACGATTTCCTTACCCAATTCTTAAGTGGGCATGGAGGTTTCCAATCTTACTTGCGCAAAATTGGAGAGGCATGGTCGCCGGATTGTGTGTTTTGCAATGGAGCTGGATTCAGCAGCACCTCTATTTAAACACAGGAGATCTCTCTCCAGGCACCATTATCGAACAGATGCTGGGGAGTGCTGACAGGTGGAGCCGTATTACCCATAACGTTCGGGTCCTTCTCGTTGCAAAGTAGACAGAGCTCGACCGGCGCAGGAGCCGGATGGCAAGGGGTTCCTTAAAGTTCCTCTCCCCTCCCGTTGGTGAAAGGAATTCCCTAATTTTGAGGCTCCACTTGGCGAGAGAGTTCGGGGGCTAGTCCGAAGTAATGGGACAAACGGTTCCAGGCTAGCTCTCTGACGATGGGGAGGTGTTTAGTTGATAGTCCGACGACGTACCGTTGCGGGAATCACACTCTGTGCGTAAATGCATTAACTTTCCAGGACCAAGAAAGCCAACACCCCTGTCACAAGGGATAGCCCACCTACAGAGAGGTCCATGGAGGAATCATTACGTTAGTTCTACCAATCGTCGTCCTTGATTCGTGCTACATATTTGGTTCAAAGAAGTTTTGTGAGGACTCGTTTCTTTTATAGTGAAATATGTACAGAGTTTCTCCCTCATTATGGACCGAAGAGATCTCCCTACTTGGCGAATTAATCAGGACTAAATTATCTATCTGAAAGCCTATAGACAAGGACCATTTACTCCTTCTTCAAGCAACTTTGCAATTGAGATTCTTTATACCAATCTTTTAGTCTCCCCAAAACATCCCGATGATCTTCATAGTATTTTGAAGAGAAATATTTAATTTTGAAGGTCCTCATGTGCCTAAACGTCCACTCCTTGATCCAGTCGCCTCAATTCCTCCAATTTACCTAAGTAAAACGTTACTTTCTACCTCGCAACTTAAAATAAAAGCAAGACCAAATGCAAATTCAAACCTCTCAACTTTTCAAACTCAACTCAATTTATGATCGTCACTCACCTTTCTGTCCGCATATGCAAACAGATCATTTCCATATTCGATTCCTCCAGGCGTCCTTTTGCCCATTACCATTTCATCCTGTGTCCCATCAATTGACGAAATATGCAAGACCACCGATGACTAGGGGGCAGAACAATAATCTTTCAAATATAGGAGAGTTTTTATCCAACCGATAGGGTTGAGGGTTGCTGATATTGCGGTCTTTCAGGACGAGGAGATATTGAAGGATCTGTTCTGCTAATGAAAGAAGATGTAGATCTCTTCTGGAATATCAAATGAAGCTGCGGATGCAAGGGAAGAATTAAAGGATATGGAAGGACCAAATTAATTTTGTTCAAAATTTGGGAGCTGATAATGATTCGATGACCCATGCAGGTTCAAAAGGGTGCAGGTACCACTCACCCCTATCCACCACAATTCTCCTAACATGGTAGCCCTCTGTCCCTGCACAAGCAATAGAAAATTCATAAGATTTTCACATGGGACGCAATATGAAACGCAGAACCTCGGAACCATTCCATTTTTGATATTATGCATTTATTCATAATTCGGGAGCAGGTCGTCGTCGCCAGCTTCGCACCGCCAGCTTCTTTCGTACGAAAATATTTATAACTGGCCACTGAAAGATGGATCCCATGTCCGCATAGTACCATTGTGTCGCCACGACGGTAGGCTGCAAGCCATCGGATTCACCTACACGTCCAGCCGCTGACCACCATCGGGCTCTCGCATTTTTTCCCCGGATCCGATTCTACCTCTAACATAAGCCATGATCCCATCCAGTGGCCCAGCCAGGCCAGCCTGCGAGAATTATGAGGCTCCGATGGAATTTTGATCATTTCAATATTTTCTGGTGGATTCACATCTGAATTTATGATGACCAGCATTTCGAGCTGTGCCTTTTGTTTTTCCAGATACGAAGGAAACACGCGTTTTCGATGGCTCCTTGGGAGTTGTCGGACAATGACGACGACAATGATGATGGTGATGGGTTGGCTGGCGAGACCTCTTTTGCAAGCAGACAGACGAATAGACAAACTCCAGTCGATGGACAGACAGACAAACCTGCGATCGTGTAGTACAGTCTGTGGAGTGGTTCGTCTGATTCTTATCTAACGGGTGAATCCATTGTTGGCAAGTTAGCTGGTGATGCTGATGATGATATTGGATGCTTTCCCGAAAGACATGGGACGATTGTTAGTGTGTTAATCAGCGAAGAGTTCATCACTTTAATCGTATTCGTTTTTACGCTTGACGATGCAAAAAAGAGCCAACTATTTTATCAGATGAATTTCAAATGAATCTTTCAGTTGCAATCTGTCCGCGTGATGGATTGCAGAAATAGCGCTTTCGGGAATATTCACTTGGACAGGAGAACTAAAGGCTGGAAATGTAGTGCTAACTTGTATATTTAGAAGAATTTAAATAAACGTAATTTCTCTTGGGGAATAGTAGGCGGATACATTGACCGATTCTTGGTGTCAGTCTCACACCTAAGCTCAATCTGTAAGCATGGACCCAAACTTTCCTAAACCTGGCAATCGAACGGAAGGATTTATCACCACGATCATTATTATTATCATTCTGTTAAGGGAAAGTCGCACCGCGTCCTTGAAGAACTATTGTGCCCCTTTTACTGGTTATATTGTATCTACTGATCATAGTATCTCAAACAGGCCTATAACCGTTAGGAACTTTAGTATTTTCCCTACTTCCAGGCCTTTCAGCTTTGCATCTGGTATTAAGTGTTCTCCCAGATGCCTCGACCTACTTAGCACAAGTGCCGAACACTGTCCCAGGACGTGTATAGAGGTTTCGTCATCCTCCTCACAAAACATGCAGGCAGTGTCCGTAGATATCCCTAGCTTCCCTAGGGTATAGTTCAGCCGACAATGACCACTGAGAATTCCCACTATGATTCGGAGGTTCTTTTTGGTGAGGTTTAAGCAATCCTTTGTACGTATGGGTTCGTATCCGCCAATAAGCACCCTGGACTGTTTCAATCCTGGTAGGCCCGCCCAGTATAGTTCCCTCAACCGTTCCTCTTCATTTCTTAAATTCATAGCCATGAAAACGTTTCCGTTTCCACAGAAGGGTTCTGACCCATGTAAAGGCGTCCCTGCTCCCTTCTTGGCTAGTTCGTCCGCTGCCTCGTTCCCTTCCAACCCAGCATGGCCTGGAACCCAACGTATCCAGACCTTGTTGGACGAGCTGAGTGTATTCAGTCTCTTAAGGCATTCCCACACCAGTTTAGAGTTCACCTGGTTGGACCTAAGTGCCTTGATCGATGCTTGGCTATCGGTGAGAATAGCTATGTTCTGCCCCCTATAGTTCCTTGGCAGATTAAAGGAGGCACATTTGTCTAATGGCGTATATTTCCATCTGGAATATGCTACTGGCTCAAAGTACATTTTCCTTGGATCAATGGCACCGGCACCCGCTCCCTCTGCTGTGAGGGATTCGTCAGTGTACCAAGTAATCAGTTGCTGGTTTAAGCCGAATGTCGCCGCCACGCTCTCCCAGTTTGCCTTGTTACTCCAACGTGTTTCAAACTTCGAAACGAAACCTCGTTGTCATGGTATCCCTTGGTATCAGTAATTCGGGATACCGCCTAGAAAGAATAGCAATTTTCCTTTGATTTAGGCAGCTCCCCGCCTCACTCATACTACCGGCCATTCTGAATATTGCCCTCCTTCCCTGCATCTGTATGTGCAGATGGAGAGGAGTTAATACCGGAAGGACCTCCAGGGATGCCGTTGGGCATGTCCTCATTGCCCCACTGATACCCACGCAAACCAGCCTTTGGAGCTTATGTAATTCCCTGGCTTGTGTGCTGAGTTCGGTTCTTTCTGCCCACATTACCGCTCCATAGGTAATCATTGGCCTTACTATTGCAGTATATATCCAAAATAGTATCTTCAGGCTGCAACCCCATTTTTTTTTCTGCTATGGATCTGCAAGTCATCAGAGCCCTCGTGGCTTTCCGACAAGTGTTTCCGACATGTGTCTTCCAGAGTAATTTTTGGTCTAGCGTAATTCCCAAATATTTGACCTCTGTTTCTCGTTTCACCTCCATATCATGTAATGTTATGGTTCTCAACTAATCAAGCTTACGCCTCCTAGCGAATAGTACTATGGTGGTTTTGGCTGGGTTGATCCGCAGTCCCACCTTCCTGCACCAGGCACTAGTAACCCTTAGTCCAGTTTGGATTCTATCACATGGGGTATCTTCATATGTACCCCTGCAGATTAAAACAATGTCGTCTGCGTAATCCTGGACTTGTATTCCAGTATTTGTTAACACGTCCAGGAGTTCATCCACTACCATACTCCACATAAGCGGCGATAGTACTCCACCTTGTGGACAGCCTTGAGTGGTGTTCATGATAATAGAATTTGTACCTGTTTGTACCTCTATTTGTCTGCTCTCTAGCATTTTGCCCATCCAGAGTGCCAGAGTGTTTCCCACTCCTTTGCGGCTCAGGGCATCCTGTATCTCTGTGTGCGATGTGTTGTCGAATGCTCCTTCGATATCCAAAAGCGCGCACAGTGCAATTTCTTTTGTTTCTATGGCATCCCGTAGTACCTCTGTCAGCTGATACAAAGCAGTTTCAGTTGACCGTCCTGCCCGGTAAGCGTGTTGACAGTGATATAGGGGATTACACTTTAGAACGTTAGTTCTAATATAGTTGTCTATGACCTTCTCCACCGTTTTGACTACGAACGATGTTAGGCAAATGGGTCTGAAAGATTTAGGGTGAAAAGGATCCTTTTTACCCGCTTTCGGAATAAAGACCACTTTTGCCCGTCTCTATGCCCTTGGTATGTATCCCAGTGCTATGCTCTCCCTTACCACCCTCAGAAGAGACTCTTGATAATTCCTAGGCCTCTCTGGATAAATGCTGGGAAAATGCCATCTACTCCAGGAGATTTCAGTGGTTTAAAAGTTCCCACGGCCCATCTTGGCCTAGCTTCTGAGCATACCTCCTTTGCTAGTTTCCAGCTCTCTTTCCTTCCCCTTTTATTCGTTCGTCGCCTGCTATCGTAGGGTAGGACCCCAGGAAATGAGTTCTGAGCAGCAGGTGTACCCTGTCCTCCTCATTTTCGGTAAATGTCCCATCTTCTTTTTCAAGCAGACAGAGGATATTCCCCCCTCTTTGGCTACAGCCTTGTACAGCCTGGGTGCTTCTGTGATCTGTTCGATCCCTTCACAGAATTCCCTGAGGCTGTTCCGTTTCGCTTCCTTGATCGCGCTGCTATACGCAGTCAGTGCATTTTTATACCTCTGCCAGTCCCCGGTTTGTTTTGTCCGGTTAAAGAGTTTTCGTACCTCCGTTCTCATTCTGGCTAAGTTCCTGTTCCACCATGGTACATCCCTTGATGACTTGACTGCCTGACAGGTTTTCCACCACCGTTTCTAATTCCAGTTCGCTCCTGATGTTACCGCCCCCTTGAAGGTGGGCAATGTTGTTGCTCAAGTGCATTGTGTAGGATTCCCAATCCATTCTCCTGGGACTCCTTATTATTCTTTCTATTTCGGAGTCACCCTCAATGCCAAATCTAATTATCCTGTGATCACACATAGAGGGTTCATCCGACACCCTCCAATTCCTGACCACTCCATTCATTAGGGTATTTCCAAGAGTTATATCTAGTACCTCTTGTCTGGTGCTGGTCACAAATGTTGGAGTGTTCCCTACGTTGTATATTTCTAACTTATTGCTAAGAATAAATTCAAGAAGATACTCACCTCTACGATTGGTGTCGCTACTTCCCCAGACTTCGTGGTGGGCATTGGCATGGCAGCCGAGAAAAAGTGGTAACGCCCTCTTCTCGTAATACTTCGTCAGTTTTGCGACTTGTTCCGATGGAGCCCGGATTCCGTCCCCTGGGAAGTATCCCGATGCCACAACTGCCTCTCGAGTGCTCCTCCCGGCTTCCAATAAAACTTGGATAGGCACAAGGTCCCCAGTTAAGAACTCTGAAAGACATATGTATTTTAAATTACGTTTAAGAATTATGCAAGCTCTTGGTTTTTCACAAGAGGAGTCCCAAATTACCTGCATGCTTCCTCCCTGTAGGGCTCCTGGGCCAGCACTATTCCAATGTTCTCCTTGGAACTTGCCTTTGCAATCACTGTAGATGCAGCTCTCGCATGGTGGAGGTTTAACTGGGCTATCTTAGTGGTGGCCATTGGCTCCGTTATTGTTTGAAGCTCTTCTCCACTATAAGAATGTCAACCTCCTCCTCCGACATGACGCTTTCCTGCGCATCGCTCTAGGTCGTCTAGCTTCTGCTCTTCACTGGGCAGCAGGTCTACTTCCCTGGTTGATGCAGTCCTTTCCGCCTCTATGGCTTTCGAGACTTCTTCAGGGACCTCGGTTTGTTTTTTACCCGGTGTCTCCTCCGAGATATCTTTCCTCGGCTTTTCCCTGTGCACATGCACGGGTATGCTGCCAAATCGGTAGTTGATATGGCAACTCCGACGTTTAATTGCCTCCAGGGATCGGTCATCTACCCCGATCATGAGGAGTTTACCCTTGCCCTCCACCTTGGTTCTGAAGACTATCCATAGTCGGGTATAGAGATCTTCATTCTGGCCGATTAAGAGGCTCACAAGGTGTTCCGTTTCTATTGCCGCGGCTTTTGGCAGAAAAACTACCACCATGTGGGCTCCTGGTATATCATCCCCAGCACATGTTAACAGTTCCACCCCTTCCCAGCCTGGCAATCTAGGAAATATGGTTCTAACCCATTCTGCGGTGTCTTCCGTCGCGCAGTCCACCAGTATAAGGCCTGGTCGAAAGCGTTCCCGGTGAACACCGGTTTCGAAGTCCAACCCTTGATCATCTGCCTGACGGCAAGGTCTTCAATGATTTCCTGCTCCTCACGAGTGAGTATTTGCTTGGGAAACATTTTTGGCAGTATGGCCAGTCGAATGCCCTTGACTGCACTAGCATAGCTAATGGCGAGCTTCTTGAGTCCTGCTTTCACTCCTGACCTGCCCGGGTTTTCTCCCCCCTTGGGTTCAGGTTTGGATTTTTTGGGAGCATTCCCTTCATGCGGGCTGATGTCTGTTGCTCCCCGCTTTCTCGGCTCCGGTAGAGATGACTTAGGTCTGTCCTGAGTCTTCTTAACGACCTCTTCTGGTTTCACGCCTTCAGACAACGCAGGTACCATTTAACACCAGCGCCACTGAGACCTGTCTCCTTCTTGATGTCTGTTATATTATAGAACGATCACAGTCACGAAAGATATCCCTTGACCCTGGCGCTCTGTAATGATTTTCAGCGGAAGCTTGGTAAGAGGGCTCCAAGATACTTGCTCCTGAATGTTCAGTCCTCATCAGTACGCTATTTGAACCCACTTGCCACTCCACTCCTTCGGGCACTCCTTATGTCATCTTCTCCAATATTTCTATTCTGCAACTTTTTCAGATCGAATAGAGAAAAGCCCATAAATGTATAGGTTAAACCTTCACCAGAAATAAGAGCCTGAACATGTTCCTACCCAGCGGGAGTAGTTTAATTTTCACAGGGATTCAAGTTGGTGGAAACTCTTAGAATGGTATCGGAAATGAAGTTAATGTGGGTTTTTCATCGTCTGCAATCCCATTGTACGAGGATACATAACTGGGTGATCACTAACTTGGCTTTGATACAAAATCAGCTTCAGGTTCAGCTGCGACACCATGAACAGTCAATTTTGTTTCATGATTTGAAGGAGTTCTGAGTCCACCATCCAGTTGTTGGTGGACCCGACCTTTGGAAAGAAGCCTTCTTCCTCTGTTTCTGGTCCACGGAGCCCTCTGCTCTCGACTAGACCACAAATTTACAAAAAGAGACGACCCGTTGTTTCGTCCAGGGCAGAGCCAAGTCATCAAACGCTGCTTCACTTCTGCCCTGGAAACAGAGTACCCGAAATGGTTGCTAGGTGTTGTTTGCCCCCTTATATGCAATTCATAACACTTCTTGTCAAAAACCACCACTTTTAAAAGTATCTGCACCTTGTCGTCTTACACAAAAAGATAATCTGCACCACGCCTAAAATCACGACAATACTACCGCCTACAAAATAGTGCCATAAGGACATGTGTAGAACCACCTTATTGAACTGAATTGCTGCAGACTTGATCAGATTAAACTATTTTCAAGATCCCTCCCAGGAATAAATCGTTAGACTAACCCTAGAGTATCATTTAATTCCTCCTCTCATTAAGATGGAATGTAATATTTCAAAAGCCAGGAGCAGAAAAGACAAGGAAATGAAGAAGGACTAAACCCTCTTCTCTGCTCATTAAGTCGACGGAAGGGAAGACATTTGCGAAAGTCCTTAGTAAAATCCGCTACAGCATGAAACTCGAGGACAACGGAGAGGAGGTGTCTTCCATACCGAAAACGAGTAGTGTGGAGTCCTCGTCGAACTGGGCCCGAAGACGACTAGCAAGAGTACGTTCTGCGAAGCGGTCAAGAGGTTATTGGGGGAGAAGGCTCCCGTTTCTAGCCTAGAGCCCATGTGCTCCCTAGAAATCCGGGATCTTGACTGCCTCACAGAAAACATCGAAGTGGAGGAGGCGATAAAGCGTGAATGTCCACAGGTTACTAATGCCCGGATAAGTATAACTTCTCTAAATGCTCGAGGCCAAAAACTCGCCGTGGTGGAAGTCCCCGAGCAATATACGAGGAAACTACTTAGCAACGGGAGAATCAAAATTGGATGGGTAGTATGCAGGGTACGAATGCGGACAGTCCCCACCAAGTGCTACAGGTGTCTGGACTATGAACACTCGTCAGCAACTTGCAAGGGACCGGACAGGAGGAGAGCATGCTGGGGATGCGACCAAGTAGGTCATCAAGCGAAGACCTGCAATGAAAGCGAAAGTTGCTTTCTCTGCAGGGGTCGTGGCGCGTCTGGTGCGAGCTCGGGACGATGTCCAATTTACGGGGCGGAATTAGAAAGGGCTAGGGTACGAATAGCATGATCCACATTTTACAAATTAACATGCACCGGAGTGCAACCGCTCGCCAGTTGCTAGCACAGTTCGCTGCGGAAGTAAATGCTGATCTAGTGCTAATTAGCGAGCAATACCGAAACAGGGACCCAACCTCATGGCATCTCGACTTATCGGGCACCGCTGCCACCTGGGAATGACGTTCGACTTCGTGTTGTTACTGAAGGCGAAGGAATGAGTTTGTCTGCATCCAGTGTTTAGGGGTAACGATTTTTAGCCGGACTTTCGGCGCCGGCTTGATCCTCTGGAGGACGCCGTTTCGAGCACGGAGGGACGAATCCTAGTAAGCAGTGATTTTAATGCCAGCTCAAAGGCATGCCTCAGCTAGACTTCAGATGGAAACGGATTCAGGAAATGGTGGCGAGAACTGGGCTCGTAGTTTTGAACACCGGATTCACGCCAACGTTTCGGCACCCAGGCTGTGAAGGAAGCATTCCTGACATCACTTTTGCGTCGGAATCTCTGGCATCATCGGTGGACGGGTGGCGAGTCCTAGAAGATTTCTCGGGAAATAATCACCAGAACATAGCGTTCGAAGTGGTTGACACTACTTGCCGACTAGCACCAACGTGACGCACCCCTACCTGTCGAATGTCGCTGGGGTGAACATCAGAAATTTCATCGAAGCTCTTGGAGCGGGAAGAGCTGCGCTGAAGGACGCTTCGGTAGGTGGTAGCGTCGCAGCTGACAACGTCGTAAATTCTGATATGAACCTGATAACGACAGCGTGTGAGGCTTCCATGCCCCGGAAAGGCCCCAGCCGTGATAAGCCTTCTATATACTAGTGGACTGCAGAAACTACCGACCTGCGGAGGATGTGTCATAAGCTCCGCCGTTTGGCACAACGTTTGCACGCCAACAAGGAGGCATGCACCATAAAGTCACAATATAGATCAGCAACAAGGAGACTCCGCAGCGCTGCAAATAAGAGCAAAGCTCGCGGCTGACAAAACTTTGTCAATGAGGGGATTTGGCTATAAGCTTATCACCCAGAAAATCGGAGGCCCTGCATACTGAGTACCGACCAGATCGACCACATTGTACGAGCAATAGCGCGGAAAGGATTGCTCCCTTTTCACAGCACATACACACACAGCTCGAAGAAAATTATTGCTTAAACCTCACCAAAAAGAACCTCCAAATCATAGTAGGAATTCTCACCGGTCATTGTCGGCTGAACTATCACCTAGGGAAGCTAGGGATATCTATGGAGACTGCCTGCAGGTTTTGTGAGGAGAAGGACGAAACCTCTATACACGTCCTGGGACAGTGTCCGGCACTTGTGCAAAGTAGGTCGAGACATCTGGGAGAACACTTAATACCAGATGCAAAGCTGAAACATCTGGAAGTAGGGAACATACTAAAGTTCCTAACGGTTATAGGCGTGCTTGAGATACTATGATCAATAGGTACACTATAACCAGTAAAAAGGGCACAATAGTTCTTCAAGGGCGCGATGCGACTTTCCGTTAACAGAATAATAATAGAGGGTAAAGGAGACCCGGAGCGCCCGTTTGCATACCAACCGCTGTGTATGCTTGACACTGCCGGGAAAGTGCTCAAGAAGCTCATCAGGAGTAGGCTTGCTGAAGCGATCCGCGCTGCCGAAGACTTATCCCCAAGGCAGTTCGGCTTCAGAATAGGAGGATCCACAGTGGATGCTATTATGAAGGTGCGGTTCATCGAGCCGAGGCGCACAGCCACCGATCTAGATGGGTAGTGCTCCTCATAACGCTTCATGTCAAAAATTCCTTCAATTCCGTAAGATGGACAGATTAGAAAACTCGTTTCACGTGCCAAGCTATCTCTATTGAGGGATTATCTGAAGCCCGCTCCCTGTTCTATGAGACGCTAGAGGGCCAGAAGAGGATCACGTCGGGAGTAGCACAGGGATCAATCCTAGGGCCGGACCCCTGGAACGCTTCCTATTATAGTTTGCTGAGACTCAATATGGGGCTTCCCAAATCAAAGCAGCAGCAAACAGGGTTACAGATGGAGTGGCGGCCTTGAGTCGGCTAATGGCGAATATTGGGGGCACTATATCTACTAGGAGATGTCTCCTTATGGGAGCAACGCAGTCGGTTGTGCTCTATGGCGCGGAGTTATGAGGTGATGGTTGTGATGCCCTTGACAGGGAGGAGCATCGTAAGAACCTTGCTCAAGTGCAGAGATGGGGAGCTTTGCAGGTGGCGTCTGCTTATCGCACTGTTTTAGAACCTGCTGTGATAGTAATCGCGGGAATGATCCCCGTTGCCCTCCTTGCCAAGGAACGCAAAGCTATCTACCGCCGTAAGGGCGAGAACTTAAGAAAGGTGGTTGCCCGTGAAGTACGTCAACGCATCCTTACCGATTGGTAACTCCCTTGGCAAAATGAGCCAACTGGCAGATGGACTGCGGGGCTGAACGTAAGATTGATTATTTCCTTACCCAACTTCCAAGCGGGCATGGAGGTTTTCAGTCTTACCTGCACAGGATTGGAAAGGTGCGATCTCCTGACTGTGTGTTCTACAGTAGAGGGGCAGACGACGCTGAACACACCTTTTTCTCTTGCGAGAAGGGGGACAGCTTTCATCAGCAGTTTTATACAGACACAGGGGAGCTCTCTCCTGGCAATATTGTCAGACAGATGCTGAAGAGCGCTGGCAGCTGGAATCATGTTGCCCATTATGTTCAAGCTCTTTTTATTGCGGAGAAGATGAAACTCGGCCGACGGAGGGACGGGATGGTAAGAGGTTTCTTGAACTAACAGCTCCCTTACCCCCCCCCCCCCATCCGTTGATGAAAGGGATCCTTGACTTGAAAGCTCCTAAAACCGGGAGAGCGGGAGGGCTAACCCGAATTAATGTGTCCAAGGGTTCCAGGCTAATTCTCTGATAACAGGCAGGTGTTTAGTTGGTAGACCGACAGCGTACTGTTGCGGGAATCCAACACTCTGTGCGTAAGCGCATTCAACTACCCTATTCGAAAAAAAAATCAACTAAGTGAACTGAGCTACTGTAACTGGCAGGTAGCACCTTTGCTGATAGCTACATCAGTAACTATGTTCAACCACAAGAATTATCATAAAAGTTGGTATGGTTGGCAGCTCTATTCTTTCTCAGCGCTCTCCGCAGCAACATCCCTAATAACGAATACTGCACCCACTTGGTCACCAGCCTGTGAGTTACTTCGGAGTCCTGGGACGTATTGTGAAATCTTCGTGAAGTCCTGCAAAATCCTGCGGGTTCTTTTGGAAAGTTATGAGATCCTGTCGAGTGCTGTCAGATGCCTGCGGAGGCCTGTAAAATAATGACAGTTATTATGTATCTCTGTGGGGCCTTTTGATAGAGTTTTGCAAAGTCCAATGGAGCTTTAGGGAAACATCTGGCATCTTACGTAGGGTCAGTAAGTTCAGAAAGCTTTTTGGAATCTTAGAGAATCGTATAAAATCCGGCAGAGTCCACTAAGCCTCTTTTTGTTTGCCTCAAGCTGGTTCTTTCATATTATTCCTTATCGAAGGCACTACCCCGTTTTACAATAAAAGACCAGCAAATGAGTAAAAGGATTAAAGGATTAACCGGCCATCACGGGTAGTATTGTAACTGGTAGGCTTTGATTCGTCTTCGAAGTTTTGCCTCGTCTTTGAAGTTCTACAGCCCATTTCGGACTTTGGTGTTCGGGATATCTTTCCTCCAACCACCTAGATCCACCGACCGCGCCCTCCAATTTCGAAATCGGAGCTTGTGTAGTTGTTTTACCGAAACCACTGAAAACTGATAGATTTTCTTTTTTTGACACTAAACGGTAGTACTAGTACCTGGAACCTAATATCTCCGGAGCCCTATTTAGTCACTTCAATAGTTATTCCCCGTCTGTGAGGTTAGAAACCACATCCCTTGAGTGCAAATCATCCCTGATTACCACGTAATATATTTTTTGACACTAATTGGCACAATATTTCAGGTGAATATACTTGGCCCTGGTATACCCAGATAAGACATTTTAAGGATCTCTCCCAAAACTTCCATAAAAGACCCAGCTGCTACCATAAATCTCGGTAAGAAAACATTTATTCGCTGTCGTCCCTTCTTTTTAAAGTAACTTCGCCCTGGCAATACCCCATCCATAGAATTGATGGAATATACAGTAACTTTCGCAATTCGCCCCATACCTAAGTAGGATTCGTCTCCATTTATGCCGTCACATTGATAAATGACAATTATTCCATTAGAAGAAAACTCCTTTGCCTCCACATTGGTCACTCCTGGACTGGATTGTAATGAAAAATGTAGAGCCAAATACGATGAAAATTTCAATAGAAAGGATTCACTCACATTATCCTTGCAATCCTACATTAAGAACTTCCCGCAAAGAGCAACATATATGGGTGCATATCCTTGCGTTTGCTTCCATCAATACAAACCTAATACAGTGCAGTAGAAACCTTCATGACATTTACATAATGCTATCATTATTTCATTTGCAGCATTGGCATCTCTCAGATCCTGAATTCAGGATTCCCTGGTAACCGGTTTGGAATATTCAAATCTTGTCAGCCCGAGGAATTGGGGTGTGCGTAAGCAAATGTTTGCGGTCCAAATAATCAACAAAACACATCCTTGTTGCCTGTCATATGATTCTAATACATTTGGAGAGCTGAAGATGTTAGCCAGGACATTGATTGTGCTTCCAATAGTAGAGGATTAAGAATGCTTTGGCCAATATATTTGTAGGTGGAAAGGGGGTGAAAACAGAAAACTTAGAAGGTAACCATAAATGTGAATTACAAATTACTCCTTGAGACCAACCAAATCCTTCCTGCAAGTCTCCAAGCATCAATAGTTCCAGAAGCCTTATCCAATAAAGGACTCGGTGATGTTTAGTATCTAAATTTCTGACTTTTCAGAGATAAAACCTAATGGAAAATGAAAATTATGCAGGATTCGATATGTATCCTGTAAGCAAAGGACTCAATCCGAACTATATGAACAAAAAATGAACGTTTTCATCCCTCTCCTTCCTTCACTTTCAAATGAAAGCTTCCCAAAAATTCCCAATCGCCCACATTCCCCTAAATCCTGATACCTGCACAATCCTTTATGTTGCTTACGCAACAATCTGAAATTCTACTGTATTACTGCATTGTTACTGACTCCCACGCTATACCATATTGAGACCCGTTTACCTGGTCCTATTCATTTGTAACGAACTCCATGAACTCCGCAAATTAACATCACCACATCCGAGGAGATTAGTAAATGAAACTGAAACAACATAATCCCAGGGCGTCAATGTGATGAGGCCGTAGCAGGATCAGATGCAGCAAGGGTATTGGACAGGCCTTACAGTCCATTTCAATACTCAATCCTTGAATATGTATGACGGCAAATGGAAGGCATTAAGAGCAAGATATTAGCTGGCATGTAATATGAATCCGATTGGAAACGGGAAATTTCTTCGGGGCTGGAAAATATGGATATGTAAATTTGATATTTCTGTGCTTCATTGATTCGTTTGCGGATGGTGGCATTCTGAACTTAAGGTCCAGTTCGGAGCTACAAAAAAAAAACCTTCGTTTTTGATTGCTTACACGATTGTCCGTAAAAACCCAATCCATGGAAAGCAACATGAAAATTCAGCAAGGGTACGATTGTCATACTCAATCGAATGTCAAAAATTAAGAAAGTAAGGCTTACTGACCACCTCTTTTCTCAATTAATATTGTTACAGGAAGCTACTGTAGTTCCATCTCCGAGCCCAAATACGAACACCATAATCCCCATCTACTCTTCCCCTACCTATTGGAAAATCTTGTGAACAACAACGTCTTATTATAAATATCGGCATTAAGAACTACTAAAAGGATTTCTCCATTTTAGCCTAGTTTCCTGGCTCTTTCCCTATTCGACATAGAAAAAGCCCCGACGGTGAAGGAGCTAAATCCAAAAATGAACCCTACCAACTGTAGGAGCTCGAAGAGGTCGGCTATCCTGACATCCTGACAGAGCATCCCCAGCGAGCAGAGACGAGAAGCAGCCATGAATAATCAGTTCAGACATGTAGGCAGGCAGGTATTAAGGAAGAAATGTCGCTTAATCTACATTTTTCCCAATTTTTTACCTTTTCGACCCCCAAACTATATGCCACGCTCCAAACTTGTGATCACGAATTTGTCTCGTTTCTTTGAATTCTATTTAATAAGGGAGATATCCACGTTTGTTATTGCCCTTTTCGATCTCCAACAGATCAAGAACCTACCCCTTTTTGAAATTCATCATGCTAAGGAAATGTTATCTACCCTCCCAATAAGCTTCGTATTATCTCTTATCTTATTATCTTAGCAACAACCTTAGTCTATTTTTGGAGGACTAATATGGGCACGTTCCGGAAGATTAGTATCGACGATCTCCGGGATTGCTCGGATTTCCTTGCATGAACGAGAATATCAGCGGTCACGGTTAGACTTTCTTGACCGTAGCAAAATAAGATACCGGGACTCTGAATAGCATTCCTCTTCCTCCTGTAACACTACGTCATTATATTCTGACAAACCCAGCGATAAGAGACACGAATCCGGTGCCCGACTGAGAAGAAGAAAGTTTTTATATGCGGCTGCGCGTACTTCAGATTTCCTCTCATCAACGGAAGGCGAGAGAAGAAAGGGAACTGTTAGTTCGCAAAACCCCTTGCTATCCGGTCCCTGCACCGGTTTCACTCTCCAAGAAGAACCCGAAAGTTATGTGTGTTCCCAACCCCATTGTAAAACACACAGTCAGGAGACCGTACCTTTCTGAACTAATTCAGGCAGCATTGAAAACCTCCGCACCCACTTAAGAGCTGGCTGAGGAAATTGTCAATCTCACCATACTTATGATCCAGCCACTCATTTAACTTTCCAATAAACCGCCCAGCTCATCTGCACAGCCCAATTAAGGGTGACACTACAGTTGCAGCCTTCTCCGCTGCTGCTTTGATTTGCTCCAAAAAGTTCATCTTTGAGGAAAGTGTTAGCTCAAAGTACCTAACCGTTGATTTTGACTCGATAATCGACTCGCTAGTCGTTCTGGGATCCAAGATTGGGACTCTCTTTTTAGTCAGATGACTACTCAGTTCTTCATGGTTTTTCCAAGCCAAAGGCTGAAGCAATGAGCGCTCATCTGTGGTATCAATTCGCAAAGTCTGCTTTGCCCCTGTTCGACAGCTCAGCCAGCGTCGCAACATCATCTGCATAACCGATCAGTCGTCACCCTCTGGCACGATGATTCTTACCAGAATATCGTAGGAAGCGTTCCAGAGGTCTAAGCCTTAAGATCTCCTCCTCCATCCTCCTCTGGCCCACTAGCGTCTCAATGAACAGGAAGGGTTTTCTCAAATAATCCCAAAATAGTAAGAATTGGTAGGGCACGATCAGCTTGCAGAATTAAAGGCATTTCCGACATCAAGCATGACGAGAAACACCACTCCTTGGCAGCGTCCACCATGGATCACCATGCTGTAAAACCAAGTCTACTCCTTCAGCTGGCTGGTTTTGGTTTTTAAACACTTTCCCCGCTGTGTCAAGCCCACAAAGTGGTCGGTATACAGACGGTAGTTCAAGGTCACCTTTCCCTTTGTTGATAAACGAAAGCCTCGGCACTTTCAGCGGAAAAAATGGCCTGTTTCAGCCAAGCATTGAATGCCCCGAGCAGCAGGCCTGGCCGATGTAGAAGTTAACATACATCTACCGGGATACCATCATGTCCTAGCACCTACTTGCTATTCCTAAAGACAACTGTCTTTTTCAACTCTTTTATGAAAAAGAGCGCCCAGGACTACCTCGGCGCTTTCCTGCAGTCATTAACCCGTACGGAATGTACAAGGAATAGTGACCGTACAATATGGTCCATCTGCTCGACCTTAAGTAAACATGGTTTCCATAAAGCCCCGATTTTTCGGGTTACCAGTTTGGAATGGAGCCCCGTCTGGTACCTATTCACCTCGTCGACTATGTCCTACCGGCAGCGAGCTTGGCTTCTGTTTATCACGCTACGGAATCTCATTTTGCTGATTTCTACTCTATCATTGTGCAGTCGTTTAATGTCAAACAATTTCAATTTCCGTCTCGATACCCTCTTAAGCATGGATGTTCCACAGGATATCTTTATCAGGCTCGTAATTGAACTAATGACAGTGACAGCAACAGTGTTACAACCTCTAGGAGTGCCCTCCAGGGCGTCACCATCTGGTCCAAGAGCTTTCACAAATCTCCTAACGTTTCACGCACAGAAAAAGCGTTAAGAGATGCGCACCGGGAGATTTCGCCAACTACTTCGAATGCGGTTTATTGGTAATCGCTTCTTGAGAAGTGTTCCAGAACGCCAGTGCTTCCCACGGAAAGGTTACGCCAGGAATACTTCCCTCGTAACCCGGACGCCAAAACGTTAAGGTGAACCCGATGTTTGAAACAACGAACCCTATCCTCTCTACCACCTCGAGAATTCGTTGCGCTCTGGAGTCTGAGTGATGGTGCCCCATTCAACTGCATGGACACTGAAGTCACTCCCGACCAGAATCCGCTCCTCCGTACCCAAAATATCGTATCTCGGAGCATCAAGCCTCACTCGCTAGTCCAGTATCGTCTCACTCGGTGTTAGATACACGCCTAAAAACATTATCCCCGCACACTCACACACCGAACTATCGAATCAGACCAAGCTATTCCATTGGCCCTGGACAAGAACCCTTGGTCTTGGACAAGGCGAACGCCATCGCGAACCCAGATGTCAGTGGCATCTGATAAGTCGCGATACAATTAAAGTAGGTCTTTGCTTCGGTGTCCGAATAGCTCAGTGGTTAGAGCGCTGGGTTATAATACGGAAGGCCGTGGTTCAAATCTCGCTGGTGGCAATGGGATTTGTATCGTGACTTGACGTCGGATACCAGTCGACTCAGCTGTGAATGAGTACCTGAGTCAAATCAGGGTAATAATCTCGGGCGAGCGCAATGCTGACCACATTGCCTCCTACAGTGTACTGTAGTGTACCGTTCCGGTCTTGAATGAAGTGCTCTAACACACTTCAAGGCCCTGATCTAATATGGATTGTTGCGCCAACGATTATTATTATTATTTGCTTCGGTACTGTTCAGTGATGAGCACTAGATCATTTTTTATCTCCGCAGCGAGCTGGGTTAGCAACTCATGAGCGGTTGCACTCCAGTGCATATTAGTCTGGAGGATACGGGTCATGTTAACCGCCTCCAAACTCAGTCCAGTTCTGCTCTGAAGATAGGATACCGGCCGAAGCGTGCAGTATATGGAACGCTCTCATCAAAATTATTCGCTTTATAACCTACTTGGCCTGCCCTACCGTCGATTCTTCGCCAGGTTGCCCATCATTTAAACATCTGTAACACTTGATGGGGATGACCCGAATTCGTACCCTACATACTACACAACCAATTCTGATTTTCCCGTTGTCAAGAAGCTTCCTCCTGTATTCCTCAGCAACTTTCACTAGAACAGGTTTTTGGCCTCAACAGTTCGGAAAGGTGATACCGATCTGGGCATTCGCGCTTGATGGCCTCTTCTACTTCGCTATCCTGTGAGGCAGTCAAGGTCTGGGATTTCCAAAGAGCAGGTGGGTTCTACGCTAGAAACCAAACGTACCTTTGTTCATTGTCTTCAAACTTAATTTGGCGAAAACCCCACCATTCATCGTTTGCCGAATGCAAGACATTTCTACTCCGGCCTCGATCTTATAGCAGATTTTACTCAGGACTTTCACAAAGGTCTTGCCTTCCGTCGGCTTAACAAGCAGACCTGGTCGTCTAGTCATCCTTCGTCTCCCCACTTTTTCTATTGGTCTAACACTATTCGTGTCCGCCTTAATTTTAGACAGAGGGTTTTTTGACGCCGCGACTTGTTGTTGACTCTTGTCCCTCTTCGCCTTCTTTTTTTAATCTTGGAGTGAAGTCTCCTTCAGACGCTTTTGCCTCCTTTCGTTTTTCCCCAGTTCGCTCAGTAACCGACTATATGTGATCCTTTGCGAGCTTGGTGTACTCAGCGGGGGGGCACGGTTTCTTCGGTTTTTCACGCATCTTCTGATGCTCTCCACGTTCGCTTGCAGAAAAAAATACAATGCAGAAGTTCCTCCAGTCCCATCAACCTTTAGTGATGTTTTTCTGGAGAATCATAATTCGTAAGGGGTAATGGACAAGTCGCACCTTAGGAAAGGGTGACAATTGCATGCACGCGATGCCATGGAATAGAGCTCAATATCCGGATAACCGACAAGAGAGTAACTATAAGACTAATTGGCGTAGAACAATAATAGGCGACTGACAACTTCTCCGGAAAAGCTGAAAAGCAGTAAGAGGAAACCGATCTATGCAACATTTTACTGCTTGTGATCACATGATCATACCGAGCAAACCCTCCATTAGATGAAACGATGACATAGGTCAGGACGTTCGGTAGTTGCTAGGCACATCAAACTGGTCAATCTCGGTGACAAACAGGAAAGCTTAAGTCTTCTTAGTAGGACATTATGATAGCCCTTCAGTGACACCATTTGTTACGCAGTCGATGATGACAGGAAACGTTAGTTTTCGTTTACCAAGACTACATAATGTGATATTTTACGGAAAAATCTAGACTCGGAGGAAAGGGTAAAGTTTGTATAATCATCTTGTCAAGACTTCTAGGAGGGAAGTATCCGCAAAAACCTGGACCATTTTATATGATAAATATCGAAAAAGGTTGCGTCAGCGCTGAAAGATTGTGGTAGATTTTTTGAAGTTAAAAGAACAACGATGTTTACTTTTACAACACTTCTTTTTTATTTCCTTAAAACAATGGAACTGACAACTTCAAAAACTTTATACAGAAACCTTTCACTATTTCTACCACAACTGTCGCTCGTTATTTTTTTTTTTCTTAATCTCCCTTTTTTATTACTGTGACATCTGACATTTTTTTTCCGTCACCTACTCTGCTCTTCACCCTTGTAGCGAGGTCTGAACTGAGTGGAGAGCGCCGGTGACGTCATCTGTCCGCTGGTATTCGCAACATTCGAAATAAATTTCGAATGCCGCGAATCCTGCCGCGCCACAGATTTTCATTCCAATTTTCATCCCCTTTTTAGATTGAAACATGATAGTTCCAATCAGGACCCTCGAAATATTTCAAACCACCATTAATTAATAGTTAGTAAATAACCCCCCTGGCACGCATAACTGGCTAAGTAAGGCTTAAGAAAGCTAGATGCATTCTACAGTCAGAGAGTGCGTACATATGATCAGAGCCACCTTGGATTGGCGAAATACTTTTTGAATGCTGACCAAACACGGTTCATTATGTTCCTGAAATCCCTTCATACATAACCTCTGGAGTGAACAAAGACTAGCTACCGAACTAGGTGAAGATGTTGCCTGCGTTAATTTCGGAGTCGAAAACCATTTTGGTTGTGACAAATATCATCATCAAGGTAGTACGTTCTTGCAGAGGTTCTCTAGAACCCGTTTGACTTGCTTCATCTGAGGGAGAGTGCGCCAGGCCTGCGACTAAGAAGAATGAGAAACTCGATGCGTACACCTCCAAAGGGGTAGAAATCGGATTCAGAAGTAGAGTTATCGACGTTACTTGCAAAAATCATTTCAGAGGGCCAATACTTCACTGGCAAATATCAATTTTTGTTACCCCTCATAGCTGTGCTACCAGGATCGGAGAAAATACCGATCCTGGAAATGAAAATGGCTTCGGGACCCTAAATTGCATAATTAATCTGATTTTGTTAAGCTCTACTTCGAGCTCCTGAGTAAACTGTGGGCCCGGGATGAATTTGTACTTTCTCTGCCCATCTCTTTGAACCATAGAGGGCTACAGAATGAACGGCGCCTCTGGTTGCTTATAGCGTACCTCATCTGGGGAACCAATTTTAAGTCCCGAATGCGTGTGTTACGCCACCGAGAAATATCTTCGTCCACATCACGGAAGGGACGCATTAATTGTCGTAACGGCTGGTCAACTCTCGTCACCGTTGAGGAGAAAAGGGGCTTACGTCGGAGAAGAAAATGCTGAACAAGGCAATAAATTAGGCCCGATAAGGCATTTTTAGCAGCTAGTTTGTCTTGTCCAAACTGCAGAAGATTTCTTCAATTCGACGGACAATTATGTGTTCAAACTGCTGTTCATCCTGCCTGATCTCTCTTGGTGAGAGGCCCCTCAACAGACCAACCAAGGAAAGACATATAATCTCTTTAAAAGCAAATTGATCCTGCTGAGAGATCCTTGTCCTCGCAGAAATGCTAGGACGCTCACCTCGATGGACGCAGCAGGAAGGGTCTCGCTCCGGCCGAGAAATACGCAAGGGTTCTTCACGCATGGGCGGTGTTAGGGCATCAGTAAATTGGTACGAGAAAAACGAATATGTATCCGCACCATAAATATTGGCGCTCTCGCGGGAAAGACGGAGCGTAAAGCGCAATGATATCTGCATTCTACAGGAAACCCGAGGGTTCGGTACCAAAGGTGCGGCATAGAACGCGGACATGGTAAAAATGGACATAAACTTCTCTATTTTGGTAGTTCACCACTCAATACTTTTTGATGCAAAGACCTGTAACGTGCCTGCTGCTGACTATATAGTCATTGTGGGCGACCTCAGTGGTCATTCAGGTGAAAAGGCAGACGGGAACAGATGCCATGGTGAGGATATAGTCTATTTGGAGGATACGCATGACCTGGCACTTGTGAATGCATGGTTCATCAAACGATTGTCTCATCTTCCTACATTTTATAGTTGGAGCACTGAAACGCAAATCGACTATATTCTCATAAGATGCCGACATTTTTACCACCGTCAATGATTAAAAAACCGTTCTCTCATAGGAACCATCACACCTAAACATCGGCCGTTCATTGTTGCCTTAAGCCACCGATAAAACATGGTGAAGAACGCACTGGCCCGCCGCGCTTTAAAGGCCACCAAGCCAGGTAAGTGGCTCATTAATCGAGATAATTGGCTTTGGAAGGACTATCTCCTATAAGTTTCTTGACGATAAAACGCTAGCCAATTGGCAAGTTTTTCATTACAAAGATCTACACGATAAACTGGACACTCGGGATGGCAAAAGAAAGCTCTCTCTCTTGTCAAAAGCCAACATCAACGCATACAGGATGTCAAACACTTCTGTTGCGTTAATGGGAAGAACGGTACTTTGCTTATTGACCGACGAGCCACGATGGATAGATGGCGAGAATATTTCGAACAGTATTCAACGGAAGAATTTGTTCATCCTCCACTTCCACGAGCACTGCCGACATTCGGAGCAATTCCACCTATCAACACAACCGGAGGTGGCGGTGAGGAAGGCGGAGCGGCAACCCTGTCGGCCGAACCAAAACCAAGTGGCCGAGGAGAACCTCCGTAGTGGTGGCACCGGGAGACTCTGGCGGCCTTGATGCAGAAGCTGAATGCTCCAAAGACCTAATTAGGACGATCAGACCCGAGTCTGCACGGGGACTCATCTGAAGTGGCTTCGTTCACGAAACCTTACGAGGGGTATACTGGTACCATGGGAACCGGGATAGCCTTTGAATTCACATACTTTGGAAGAATTTCTGTTGAATGTGCGTTCAGTTCGGTTGTTGCGGTTGGCCCCCTAGTTTCATGCGGGTTATGGTTGCGTTCAAGCGAACGGAGACCATAGGGCCTCAAACGTGATGTTGCGTTTCATCACGGGTGCCGTACTCTGCTTTTCGGTAGAGATTTAGGTAGGTCTTGCTTCCATTAGTATGAATGCTAAACCACGCAATCAGTATAGACTTGTAGCGTTGTCGCTTGTCACAGCGGGGCTCTGATTGTGATCACAAAATCAATCCTTTTGTTAAGAAGACCGTGGGATTAAGTCCCCGAGACAGGTACCCACGTTAATAGACAGGTACGTAACTGTCAGCACAACTGAGTTCAAAGAAGCAATAAAACGAATGAAATTGGCGAAAGCATCAGGACCTGACAACATCGCATTTAAGCTCTGGAAAGCGAGAAACTGGAACCAAAGACTAGTGAGTTAGTGGGTTATTGAACCCCGGTTGAAGAAGGAACGCATCTAACTAGCTCCAATATGGAAAATCAGCCAATGAAGAACTGCGTTATGAAATTGCTTCACGCATTAGCGCAACCTGTATGAAGTGCATGATTGACGTTTCAACGAACGTCTTAAATCTAAAATTTACCGCAGTGTCGTTCGCCCTGTCGCCCTCTATAGTTCTAAGTATTGGCCGACAATGAACGGCATCTTGTGGTATTGGAGACGAATATGTTGCGTTTGACTAGTTGCGTAAATGAAGATGTACCCAATCGATATGGGATTGCATCGATCATGGAAAAATTCATATAATTCGCGCTAACGAGAATTCACTCACTAAGGTTGGTCTGAACATTGAAGTCGATGATTTGTGACCAAAAGGCCAGCCGAAACACCGGTAGCTCTCGATACGCTGGATGGTGATTTGAAAGCTTCTTGACCTCATCCAGATCATTCCTTTAATGGAAGAAAATGACGCAACCGATCCTGACGAGCTGACTCCGCTTGTGAACAGGATTTCATCAGTAAATTTCGAATCAAAATTCTCTGAAATTACAATTACTTCTACGATTTTCTCCCTTGCAGAACCACATAGCACTACCAAGAGAACGGTTAATTGACAGCAATGACCACCCCAGCAGAAGACATGGGTCGTTCCGAGGTAACTCCTTGGCTAACAAGGTAAAACGCCCAAGATGAAGTCTGCCCTGATTTATATGAGCAGAGTGAGTTAACCCCATGATCTAACGCAATATCTTAATCGCTGGCCAGCTGCTACAACCATAGCAGAAATAGAGCGAACACTGCAACATCCCAGGAGACAATACAACACCAAAGGATATGTGCGGAGTGAACTTTACCCCAAAAAAATTCGAATTTGGTTGTTTATGTTCATCTTTCCTTACCACTCAAGATGAGCCAGCACCAGACCATAACAATAACAGACGACAAACTCTACCATAAATGTTGGCTGATGTTGTGAAACACTGTCTACTTTTCGCTGTCTGAAAATGCGTAAGAGACCCAGTAATCAAAGGAAGTACCTATCAGCAGGGCACTGGGAAAGGTTGTGTCAACGCGGCTGTCCTAACTTGGATTATCAGACGAGATCCTGTGACACAAAAACCGCCAAGAAACTTATTAATTGCTTCTGTAATGCTAAGCTATCCTAGTTAACATATTGGCGTTGCACTAGGGATAAATCCAGCAAATATTGAAGTCCTAAACCAACAATATCACCACGAGTAAAATGTCCTGAACTAGTGTCCTTATCCAGGTTGATACGAAATCTTTTCACAAGGAGGAATTTGTCGTGTAGAAGAGTTTCTGACCAGGGACTTACTTCGAGGATTTCCTCCGGGCTACATGTAAAGTCCTTTATTATTCTAGGATATAATTTAAGTTGCCACGGATTGTAGAAAACCTATTACAATTTCTAAGGGATTGGCTCAGATTTGTAATTGTACTTACCCTTGAGGGGACTACGCCTACTGTGTCAATTCCAAATAAGCTGATAGACTGCCTTGCCTTGGTTAAGGTTTAATTAGATCTTGATCCCAAGTGAAGTATTGTGGGACCTACATCCTCCACAAGCTACCTGTGAAAGTTGGCTCTTGAGAACGTTCACCTTCCTCTTTGGAGCTGACGCATGTCCAAAGAGACAGAATACGCATTAGCTGTGGCCACAGAAGTGTCAAATTCATCGGTAACAAACCGGCAGCAACTCCATAAGTCGCCTAAAAATCCCCTTCGCCGGTGATCCTTTTTGGCATCTTTTGGTTTAAGTAATCCCAATAAGTAGAATCTGACAAAGTGCATTTGATGCAGCAGTGTCATACTCGACCCTGGATAGTTAATGTCACAAAAAGAACGTCTACGGTGGACTTGCTCGGTATAAGGACGAGCAGTTCTTGTCCTTTCTTTTAAGTTTACCCTCCAAAATGTGAAATGAGGTTCTAGTCTCCTCAAAAAAGGGATTTCTTTGGAATAGTTTTCACTATTTCACGGTGCTCTCCTACTTCAGACCTGAGTATGGACGTTATATGAGCAACTTGTCAACGAGCTTCCTCTTTAAATAACCTCCGTGAGTCTGCTACCAGATTGCAAAAAAGTTCACCGGGAATAGTGATTTTTCAACAAATAATTCAACCCTCCTTTGAAAAGGGATCTTTCAGCTCTTTCAAGAAAGCACCTCGGCGTCAGTTACTTCGTATCAGAAACTTCTCCAGAAAAATCTTGACATACATGAAGGCCCTCTTGCAACCTTCAGAGTCGGTAGAAATGTTATTATAAGAAAATGCCCGTTCCGTAGCTTTCCCTTTGATTTTTAGTTACACCTATCAACGAACATTTCAACCATAGCAAGTGCGCGCCAGCATTCCTAATTGCCAGTTAATTCTTGCAGGAAAAATATCCACCCCACCTTTTTTCTACCATCCCTAAGTGTTACAACTTCAAACAGGACAATGAAGAGAAAACCCGTCGAAAACAGGCTTCAAAACAAAAGCATCAGATCTTTATCTCAGATGCAAAAACCAACACTCTGCCAAGTGTACTTAGTGAATTGTTAATAGACACCAGTAAAGTGTGCGGAATGTTGCATCCTGCTATCTCTGCAATAGTTGAAAGGACGAAACCAAGGCCAAGAAACTTTCATGCAACGAACAAAGGAACGGACGTGAATGCAAGACGTGGCACATGATAAACAGGAAAGCATATCCTGTACAAGCATATTTACAAGGAGAACTAAAGAAGTGGACGAAGGCAAATAGACAGGATGAAATATCAACACCATATCCAGCTCGTTAAGGATACAAAACGCCGTAAAACAAAAGCAGAAGTATACGAACAGGATACTTGGAGCACATGTACAAATATCACACACAAGGCATGCTAATTTAGAGCGGCCTCGCTTATCCTTGTTCTGCCTGAAATATACAAGATGCAAAGGTTGGTAATCATCTCAAGCAGCAGGAGCTGGGGTGAAGCATCCAACGTGAAATATTTACGTATTCTGATTATCCCGGGATGGCGCCTTGTTTAGTTGCGCCTGGTGTTGTTGTCGCTATCCAACATCAGCATCGCTATCTGCGCGTCGTCAACAGCAATCTCGAAAACAAGCCTAACAAGGATTTCGCGAAAACAACGGGCAAATGAAGCGAAGGAGCGCCACCACTTATCTTCTTATCCTCCTGCTCGTTTTTGTCCCCAACGTATCCTTTCCACTCATGCAGAACTATGTGCACGCATTGTATATCTAGCCTCATACGTGTCCTGCCACTTATGCTGGGACAAAACAACAATAATGGCGGCAACACGACCATTGTCCTGAACTGGAGCGGCATCAAATGGAAACAAAGATAACGACACACAGGACAAACAATAATAACAACAAGCTGGGCTATAAACGTCGTTTGCCCAATCAAATCTGCATACTTGGTATCATCTAAATTTCGTATGCTCGACGGGATGTAGATGACAAGGTGCCGGCTAGATCGCAAGGAGTAGGCGGATGAAGGAGCGACGAGAGGAAGTGCACAAAGGACTTTGTTTGTCCAGAGGCAATCAGTGTTCCATCTTGACCTCATAAATAATTATTATGCCACTCCTGTGATGTCCTTTTCTCATTGGCATATTCCTTGTAGGACACATGTGTGTTCATCTTGATCCTTATGCAAAAGGTAGGAACTGGGATGAATATTTTAGGGAGTCAGCCCAGTGGCGTTTCGTAATAGGTTAAGATAAAGGAAGCGTTCCACAAGGGAAAGCTGGAGAGTAACTCATAGTATCCAGTATTAGGAAGTTTGGTTACTCTTTTTGATACACACACCAACTGGTATAACTTCACGGAGTATAGACACTGGTCGCATGGTGATCAATAGAAAATTCTTTCTGGTAACTCCATTTCCAACTCAGTTGACCGCTGGGAGAAAATTGGATGTAGTGAAAGTATGTAAAAACTACCCTTATTTCCATTAAACCATATAACACCAGTTGCGGAAGCCGGAATACAACAAGTCCAACCAAAGCACCCAGAATACAAACAGCTAACAAAGAGTTATAAAAAAGGATATCTCAAAGGTTGTCACTTAAGGCCAAGTTCGTCCATTCAGCAGGGCAGATAATGGACCAAAAAATATTTTGAACTTAAGGCTGAAGAAGATGAAAGAGCGAAATAATGACAATTGTATGATTGACATCCTTATCAGCACGTGAGCTTCCCGTCCTTATGGTTGGACTAAAGCGTAACTTCACAGCAACCTTGATGAAACTTTTTGTTAGGGTTTAGAGTTTCAACCTCAGCCAGGGAGGGAAATGCCAAGTAATGAAGCAACAAACAGTTCAGAGAAGAATTTACGAAAGAGGACTGGTCCCTGAGGCTACTTTGGTTACTCGACTATTAAATGAGACCCGCGACCGAGCACCGGTTAGATGCGACTTAGTATTGAACATAAAGAAATAAACGGAAGTTTGATAAAAACCGAGCAATGTTATAAAACCAAACCTGAAAAGTTGGCGAAACACGCAAACATATCTGCTGGAAGATAGAAACAGGCGAACGAAGGTCAAGTCAGAGAAGTGTTACCTCTCAGATTACAATGTTGGACTTGTGACAGTATTCCCCTGTCAAACTCGATCCTTTGCAAAAAGAGTTTCCGAAGGAGCACTGCACATTCTTTCAATGAATGACAATTCAATCTCTGGAGAGAAACCTACTTTATTCTGTATCAAACGCTTTGTTCAGAAAACATCCAAATTTCCAAAAAGGTCATTGAAATCCTTCAATCTGACAACAATCTCCAATTCCATAGCCAGCAAACTAATCAGTTCTCACGCCGTAACTAGAGACTCGAACCGAGGGCTCTGTTCGCCATCAACAGCTCGACCTTTTGGTGAACCGCTGCCCCATCCGTGGGGCGAACAACATGACTCCGAACTCTTCCCACGGACAGGATTCCAAACACGTCCCCGATGCGTTAAAATTCGGGAAATAAAAGCAACGGAGCCATTACGCCCGCTGGCAGATACTTTCGGTATTTCAGAGTGTCAACTTTGGTTGTCCTCACAAATAAGTTCTGTCGTTTTTTTTTTAAATTTGAAGCTTGATTGTGAAAAATTGGTTATACATTCATTGTTCAAAGTATTGCCCATCGCTAGCCACAACTTTCTTCCATCTTTCAGGCAATTCATAGATACAATCGCGGCAAAAATTGGCTGGCTTGGCCGCTATCCACTCATTGAGCCATTTTTCGAGTTCGTCGTAATTGGAGAAGTGTTGGTTAGCCAGGCCATGCTGCATCGACCGGAACAAATAGTAATCAGAAGGAGCAATGTCTGGAGAGTACGGCGGGTGGGGTAGGACTTCCCATTTCAACGTTTCTAGATATGATTTAACGGGCTGTGCAACATGTTGACGAGCATTGTCATGTTGCAAAATAACTTTATCATGCCTTTGCTGGTATTGCGGCCGTTTTTTCTTGAGTTCGCGGCTCAAACGCATCATTTGACGTCGGTAGAGTTTGCCCGTGACCGTTTCGTTTGGTTTTAGCAGCTCATAGTATACCACACCCAGCTGGTCCCACCATATACACAGCATGATCTTCTCACCATGAATATTCGCTTTAGCCGTCGATGATGAGGCATGGCCGGAGTATCCCCACGTTGTCCGACGCTTGGGATTATCGAAATGGATCGACTTTTCATCGCCAGTAACTATTCGATGCAGAAACCCTTCCTTTCTTGTCGTTGGAGCAGTTGTTCGCACGTGAAAAAACGGCGTTCGACGTCTCTTGGCTTCAATTCATACGGAACCCAATTTCCGACCTTTCGGATCATTCCCATTGCTTTTAAACGGTGGGGAAATGGCTTGCTGAGTGGCTCCAAATGTTTTACCAAGTTCTTCTTGCGTTTGCGATGGATCTTGGTCGAGCAATGCCTCTAATTCTTCATCTTCAAAAATTGTTGGCCGTCCGGCGCACTCTTCGTCTTCCAAGTCAAAATTGCCACTTTTAAACCGTCCAAATCACCTCTGATACGTTCGCTCAGATAGAGCATGGTCACCATAAACTTCCACCAAAATGCGATGACTTTCGGTTGCTTTTTTCTTCATATTGAAATAATGAAGTAGAACTCCCCGCAAAACCACATTATTTGGTACAAAATTGGCCATTTTCGTTGATGAAAAAAGTATAGTTGTTTATACTTCAATTAAATAATTTATACTGACGTTTGTGCCTATTGACAGTAGCTTTCCGATGAATGTTTGGAAATGTGGATCAATGGAATAAAAAACAAGCTACGCCATCTATTGTGAAAACCGACAGAACTTATTTGTAGGCCTTATACAAAAATAAAAGGCAAGTAAGTAACATCAGTTCTTAATAAAAAAACTCGAAAAAAATTGGTGACTCCGATAAACTGAATGATCGTAACGAAAAACGAGGGTGTCACCCCAAGCCGGTGACCCCAGGAAGTAAAGGACAACGCAGCGCACCCGCAATTTGCGTATCCGCTCGGACGAGAGCAAACACGACTCAGTTGTTTCTTGCATCGATCCCGACATTATCCAGGAACGTCCTCCAGAAATCGATAGATATGCACACCTTCAGACTACTCAACAGACTCACGGATTCATTCGACCGACAGTTTCATAAGGTTTTCACCGAGTTGAACATCAGTGACAAGCAACCCTTGCAACTCCTCAGACAAATGCACCCGTTGGCAGAAAGCGCCATCACGGATGATACATTTCGTGTAAAATGGCTGGATCCTCCGCCTCCAAGCGTAAGCAGGCTGCTGAAGATCTTCAAGGACTCCAACCTCGACAAGCAGGCAAGCGAGTTCATGTCAAAGGACCCTTCCGTCTATGCCGTCGATGCGCACCAGCCTCAAATTTCATCCTTTGCACAAACAAACGACGACCCAATAGTCAAGAAGCAAGCAGCGCCCCTTCTCTACACAGACAAGTTTATCTCGCTGACTAGGCAGCTGATCCAGGGCCAAGCCTATCAGCAAAGAAGCCACTAAAGTTCGAGGGGACAAAATCTATTAAGAGGGCTCTCCAGCAACCAACCCAAACTGGGGCAGGTATCATCAAGTAAATGGCCCTCAAGCACGCAATTGTCAGGATTATGCTCTTTCAGCAACCAGGGAAACTAAAGAAGCCACGCAGCAGAGGTCTGCGCTACAATCCCTGCAGAAAACCGCCCGCGGGAGTTCGACCGGAACACTCAAACCAAGTTCCTAATAGACTCTGGTTCGATTATTTCGCTACTCCCTAAATTAGTTGTTAAAGAGAAGCGTCAGCCTCGCATTATCCACGCAGCCAACGCCTCACCGTACGCCACATTCGGCACATACGCGATAACGCTGAATTTAGGCCTACCACTTCCATACTCCTGGCAGTTTACGGTTGCAGACATTCAATCAGCGATCATCGGCGCAGATTTCCTATGGAAGCACGGACTGCTAATCGATATCTGAGGCAAGAGATTTTCGGACCCACCAACTGGGCTTGTCACTTAGAAGTCCCTCCCATACACAGCATCTCCATCATCATAAAAATCGCTACACCTTCAGGAGAGCTCGGACACGACTCTACACCAACAGTTTAAGAACGTTTGCTCCGCGTTCAGCACAGCCGTCGAGTTTCCAGACGTCCCGGTGTTTCACGAATTGCTCACAACGGGGTCACCAGTTTTCGAGCGACCACGCAGACTTGTCGGCCTCAAAGCCGCCAAAGGAAAAAATTTCGCGAGTTACAAGAGCAGAAGGATGTCATCCAGACCCACACACCAGAGTCCAGTCTCGCTGCTGAGGGCTGTATGCACCTCTCGGCACTGAGATGAGATTTTGGATACTGCCTGGGAAGTGCACTTCGGGCAAATGGTTTACCATCGCTTCAACCAGCTTCTGACTACGTTCTTTGACAAAGAACCACTTCAGCGTTTAGATTGCTTCAAGAGAGGTAGTCTCTTCGAAAAAGCGGCTCCATGAGTCGATCTTATACTCTCTCTTTGAGCTTTATGAACCTCTTTGTACCGATTCCAGCCAGCGGATGAATCAGACTTTAGAGCTGGGTTGAGGAGTACCTTTGTCGTTCCTCTCTATTTTGCCAAATCCTAGTTCCACCATACTATTTTACTTTTCTCTTTGAGTGGACGGCTCTCTTCAAAAGCTTTTCCCAGGCTAGTTCTGATCATCTGGGTTGTTTTATCCAAAAAATCTCCCCATCTTCCTATTGACTTTTTATGGTTAGTTTGACTATTGCGGTGTCGTTATCACATAGGTTGGGAACCAAGATAGTTTGGTTGTCTTTTGAAATAAGTATGCAGAAGCTGTGTCTAGCATTACCATTGGTATACACCAGGTCAGCATGTGGAAAGTTCAGGCCCTGAACTTTCTCTTGTATTAAATGTCAGCTATTGATACGGCCACTGATAAGTACAGTTCCTGCTTTAGAATGCTACAAATTTATTTGAGAAATATGGCACCTCATCTACGCTTCAGATGAAAATGCGGTGTGCGGAACGTCCCCTTCAATGACTTCGGGAGCTAAGATTTGTATTGTGTCAGTCCCAAGCCTATAGCGAAACCGGCACCCGTTTGCTTCTGCCGATAGTAAGGAAAGTTCCCGGCCTATTGGCTCTCGCTCCTGTTCCAGGTGGAGATGTTTTGTTATTCTGGACAACAGGTGTTGTTTAACGATCTCGGCACCATTACGTTTCTTTTCTGAAAACCAAAGAAACAACTCCTTGAAAGATTATAGCTCAAACCTCCTCTTCGGGGTTACTGGCGCACCCTCCCACATACCGTTGAAGGAGCTACTCGTTCATGCTTTTTTTGGCAAACTATAGCCATAACATTTTACAGTACACATCCATCGACTTAAACCGAAGCTTAATGCTTTGCGAGGATGCAGTCCTTACAGCTAAGAGGAGTTCCCTCCAAAACTGTTTGCATTGCTCGGTATCGTAGCCGGCAGGATTGATGTCGTCATTCAAGACCCATCCATCTGCTTCGAAAGCCTTGGCTGCAAATAAGCTGGCCAAGCATTCTCTGCTGCTCTTGGGCCGAAGAGTTGAGATAATCAGAGGACCGTTGTCGTTTTTGTTTGCTCTTCGCCGTAGATGCCCTGGACGCTCCTTTCCCTTCAACCTTGTCACAAATGTGTTTGTCTTTGCCCGAAGGCGGTTTGCTCGGAGATGGTTTGCCCTAATACGGTTTCGAGGTTTGCTCAGAGACTGCTTTCTGCCAAAGATAGACGCTTACCTGTGGGCAAGACTTTATCCGCAGCAGATGACGCCGACTGGAGCCCGGGGTCAGAAGGGGCCTCCTTCAGCTTCTCGGTTACGGATTGGGTCCCAATTGGGTTCGTTCCGACTTGAATTAGTGAACCCAGGGTTGACCTTTCACTCAGGGTTAGCTGGATCTTCACGATCGAAATTTAATTATGGTTTTTAGATTTAAATTAGATTTTATGTTTTGAGCTTTTTCATAATGGTTGGTGTGGTCTTAGTTTTACCAGGAAAAATAACCCGATCTCTGCAGAGCGCCCTTTTACGAAACAATGCTAGTTAAAACAGGAGGTCGCCTGGTACCCTGGGTCACATCTTAACACCTGTAGCCATTCAGTACGCGGCACGGCAGTCACACCTTGGTTTGGGGTTGCGATCACCGCTTAGCTTCAGGTGTCACCTCTGGTTCCTTAGAAGATATTCCTTACTGAGTTCCCTCAATACGATAGATAACTAATCGTGGAGGAAGCCAATATTTGAAAAGGAAACTACACCACCAAATTAAGCCTGCTTCGCATACATGGAAACCGACCCTCACCAGCACTTGTCCTGTCACCTTCTCTCACGTTGCTGTGAAGCAAATAGATGAGATCGGAATCAAAATGAGACCTGAATAGGTAGGAAGGAAGGGGAGCAGCTCCTTTTGATGCAACTGGGGCAGACTATAGAAACCTGAGCAAACTGCGTTACTATGTATGTACAATCAAAGAGAAGCAGATAGCTTCTGCAAACCAACCAAACCAAATATCCTTATGAGGGAAGACATCGAGAAACCGCCGAAGTTCCTCAGCGATCTTAATTGAAATACACAGTCGCCCCATAACTCTAGAATCCGTCATAGTCATTTGACAAGTCTTCTTCAGCGCATTCAACTTTTTTCTATCTATTTCTATTTCATCGTTACAGGTTGGTCGTTCAGATATCGTCAGGTTTGTCACGCTAGTCCTCCTTCTCAATTACACAGAGCAGTAGAGAGTATAGTAGGACAAAACTGGGTACAAGCCATTAATATCGCTTACATAGGTCCAGAAACTACCGATGTTGTCCATTAAAGTTTAAGGTCGGGGAGAATCGCTGTTACCTTACCAAAATGACAAGCGATCGGCCTGTGGTTAGTAACGCGTACCAGTCCTTGAACTTTGAAATCCTTCAGAAATTTGTTTAAAGTCTCAAATGGTCTAGAACACGCTTGCATGTCGAATTATTTGATGCACATTTTTTATGTCGAACCACAGTAATGGGAAGGATCCTGCTTGCAGTATAGTATGACTACCTTTAGGAACCTGCACATTGCATACCAGATGATCCGTCAAGTGGTTGCGATGTTTCTTCAATATGGGTTACAAAAAATAAATTGTTGACACGACCTAAACCAAATTTTTAAGGACAAAAGGACAGCCTGTTGAGGATGAAAAGCATCTGGTATTTTGTTTCCGCCTCCAACTTCAGCACTGAGAAATGTCAGTGGCAATTCCTTTTGCATCTTGGTCTCGGCGTACTTTGTTTGGCTTCTTCACTAAAGGAACCGATATAGAGTATGCACGTTTTACCAGTGGGTGTCTCTTCAGTCGTGAACAACCTCCTGTCTAGTGAAATCCGTAGCCAAAAAAACAAACCGTGCTTAGAGCACCGCATCCTGACCATGTTTTCCGTATAAGGATCACACCACCATAGTCCTTCCGAGAATGAGGATAACATATGTCACTTTTGAAGCATCTAGGTTTATCCTTATCCATCTTCCTCCGCATTGGGAACCGGGGAAGCAGTTAACGACGCTCTGGAGGTGGAAAGGCTAAGACAGTTGGCTGGTCTATAGGACCTTTCGACGAGGAGATATTCCTGGCCGCATTGGAGGGAGCCCATAATCCGGATGGAACAGCGGTGGTCACGATGCCACGACGACGTTTGCACCACGGCAAGAGGCCAAACTACTGGTGGAACACGGAGATCGCTGCCTTGAGATCCTCTTGTCTCCGAGCGAGGAGACTTTCCCACAGGACAAGGGGAAGGCCGGAGCACCAGGAGCGTGAGGAGGAATACAGGGATCTGCGAAGCAACCTTAAGAAGGCCATTCGGAGAAGCAAGCGGGAATGCTACCAGAAGCTCTGCATGTAGGCTAATACTAATCCGTGGGGTACAGCCTACCAAGTTGTAATGAAGAAGATCCGCGGGCAAAAATCACCTCAAGTGACATGCCCACGGCTCTTGTTGCGAATAATTACAACTCTTTTCCCGCAGCAGGAACAGGACGAAAGAGAACCCCAACTGGCAGCTCAGCAGGACGTCTTCTCGATCCCTGATGTTACCGAAGAGGAACTTTGGGAAATCTGCAGACGTACTGGGGATAGCAAGGCTCCGGGATTGGACGGAATTCCGAACAAGGCTCTGAAGGTGGCGGTCAAGGCCAGACCAAGGTGGTTCACAAGCACATTCGAATCATGCATGGCGGAAGGAATATTTCCCGCCCAGTGGAAGAGGCAGAAGCTGGTGTTGCTACCGAAGCCCCAAAAACCACCCGGCGTGCCCTCTTCATATCGCCCTATTTGTCTCTTAGACACCATGGGGAAGATGTTGGAGAGGGTGATATACAACAGGTTGCTCCTGTTCATCGAGCTTGCGGGTGGTCTTCCAGAGCGGCAATATGGGTTTCTACGAGCCCGTTCTACGGTCGATGCAGTAGCAAAGGTCGTGGAATTGGCGCGAAATGCAATGGCCATGGGCAAATGCTGTGCTCTGGTGACACTGGACGTCAAAAATGCCTTTAACTCTGCCAACTGGGGCTGGATTAAGGGCGCTTTGGCCAAGCTGGGTGTTCCTAGCTATTTGGCTCGTCCCATCGCGAGTTACCTTTCGGACAGACTTCTCTGGCACGAGACGGACGACGGGCCGAAGGAGTACATTGTAACAACAGGTGTGCCTCAAGGTTCTGTATTGGAACCGCTGCTCCCGTTCCACATAATATACGACGGAGTGCTGGGCCATCGCGTGCCGGAGGAGACAAAGCTGATTGGTTTTGCGGACGACCTGGCGGTAGTTGCAATTGCAAAGCATCCCGAGGATGTGGAGCTTTATGCAAATGAAGTCATTCGTACCATCAAGTCATGGTTACGAATGGCCAAGCTGGATCTAGCGGACGAAAAGACGGAGGCGGTCCTCATTACCAACCGTAGGAAGAACAACACGGTTACCATCCGGGTTGGTAATCGTGAGGTCGTCTCAAAATCGGTTGTCAAATACCTGGGGGTGATGATCGATGCCAAGCTGAGTTTCAAGGGACACTTGGATTATGCGCGAGAGAAGACAGCAAATGCCAGCTCATCCCTTGCTAGAATGATGCCTAACGTGGGAGGGCCGAAGTATAGTCGCAGGCTACTCATCGCGGGAGTGGTGAGGTCGATCCTGCTATACGCGGCCCCTGTCTGGGCGGGAGCGTTGAACCACGCTGTCAACTGGAGGAAGATAAGTTCGGCATACCGGCCAATTGCGCTAAGGGTGTGCAGCGCATTTAGGACGGCGTCGATGGAGGCAGTGTGTGTCATCGCAGGAATGATCCCTATAGATCTTCTAGCGAGCGAGGCACACTGGCTCTACGAAAAACGGAAGGCAAATCCAGCCAAGGTGAATGCGAATTTCCGAAAAGCCATAAGGAGAAAGTTGTGTGGCAAGTGGCAACAACGGTAGGATAACTCCGACAAGGGCCGGTGGACCCATACATTGATCCCGTGTATCGAGAAATGGGTCGACCGAAAGCACGGAGAATTGAATTACCACCTGACATAGTTCCTTACGGGACACGGTGGCTATAGGAAGTACCTGCATCGCTTCGAGTTGGACGAGTCTCCCAACTGTCCTGAATGCAGTGCTACACCCGAGCACCCGGAGCACGTTATGTTCCATTGTCCCAGATTTCTGCAGCAGAAAAGGAGGTTCAACAGCATCTTAGGGGTGAACATCGAGCCCTCGAACCTGGTGGAAGAGATGCTGAAGTCGGAGAAAAACTGGATGGCGGTAAATGAGGCGTGGTGCAGACAAAACTCCTGGAGTTGGATCGAGCTCGAAAGGCGGCGCGACGGAGACACGACATGGACGAGCTGATATTGCGAACCAGAGCCTCCCTCGCGAAGTAATACTTCACGGTGGTCCCGCGGAGAGGGGCGGAAGAGTGGGGGTGGTTTTAGTGGATGCGAATCCGACACACTGCTGCAACCTGGCGCAGCAGCGTCTTTCTAAGATTTCCACCTCCATCCATAACAAAAAAAAAAAAAGATTTATCCTAATGTGTACTATAAATACAGGTTATTCGCAGTCTCAATTCGATACCAGCTGCAACTCAAAGGAATCAAATCCTTCCACAAAACTGTCACACCAAATAGCCGGAGCCGACAAAGTCCCAAATTTGATACCACGCCGTCACTGATCCCTGCCAGCCAAAGCATCTTTTCTCAGCATTAAGGATACATCGTACGCTATCATGCAGGCGCACATTCTCAGGATATTTGTGTTTTAACATGCAAATATATTCTGTTGATGTCATCCGGCCGGGAGGGATTATTTACCAGAACATGGTCAAACACATTCACTCGTATATTATGCGTCAGGATATTACATACATGTGTCCTGTAATGTCACCTATGTGTAGTCTTGGGTTCGAGTTAGGGACGTAAAATGGTTTCTAGATGGGTGTGGTGCTATCCTGCATCAGTTTCGGCAACATCATAAATAATTTTGTCTGGAAAACGGTTCCTTGACGCAGTCAGGGGATGTAATGGAATGGCCAGACATTTCCCGATAATACAGATGTATAGTAACACGTAAGGTGTTTCTGAGAAAAATGGTTTTTGTTCAAGAGAGCTGAGGTAGATTTTGGAGAGAGAGTAGGTATTAAAAGAAAATATTTTGAAGAACAAGCAAACCAGGGGAGACAACTCTTCCTGGAATCAACCTTCATCATAATATATTGAAGTTTTGTAGGTCTTGAGAGCAAGTTAACAAAAGAGGAGGGACCAAATTAGACTCGAACCGATCCCACTCTCCCATTCAATCTGTCCAGAATGTCAAATGAACTATCATCACTCTCATCATTACCATCAATGCAATTCTATCTTCTCATTTAAATATTCTCATCTCGTTCAATTTACTTACTCGATTTGAAATCAAGTTGCCGACAATCCCGAATATCCATTTGCCGGTAAACAACAATTTAGCGAGAATCCCCCAATCCCTTTTGCAGGCGTGCACAATTCAACCGGGCGGATTAAGAAGCCACAATCCGGGTGGTTGGTAAGCACACAGGACCAACTTCTCGGCTACACAGTACCCACTGCTGGGCCAACAAATACCACCGAAAACTCAAATCAGGAAATCACGCACTAACCAAATTACAATCAAACATAATTGGGTTTGAGTTTTTGTTCAGGTCATTAGATTAGATACATTTCCCGTGGTTAAGCTAAAGGACTTTCTCGGCCTGGCAGGCTTTTGGCCGCAGGCATAGCGATGGAATGGGGAGGAGTGACATGGAGACTAGCTGAAATGCTCTGAGTGATTTCTAAGCCCATAATCGATGGATGGCCACAGTGATTGCTTTTCTTATTAGAGTTCATTAGGGATCGTTATCGAGTCATGATATCCTTGGAGCTAAATCCAATTCAGCAAATCAAGTCGGTCTTGATGTTTTCTTCTTCACGATTTGAGCAAATATTGGAAGCAATGAGGGAGGATACTGAATAGGTTTGAGGTTATTTGAACGGCTCTTCATTTTAAATCAACGTTGAGCTATATGTGCCTTTCAAGGGAGAAAGGACAAGGTCCTGGTCGTGTCTTCTTTTAAAAATAAAATAAATGAAGTTGTTAGGACTGTGACGTTTAAGCTAATTAAATCGACATCGTCAAAAGATACAGGTTGGGACAAAATTCTAACGATTTGATTCTATTGTGGTGATACCAAATGCTGACACTCCCACCCTACAACAGGATGCATTACAGAGAACTTAAGGCACACAATAGCTATCTGAGAGATACTTTAAACTGCGGGCATGACGACCATCAAAGGATCCGAAGGTGAAGCCCACAAAGGAGTACTCTCTGATTGGTAAATCCTACGAATTTAGGTTTTACTGATGAGACAGGTAACTTATTCAACCAGTATTAATTTTGGTCTCCGCGGCTATTGAGAGTGCAGCACCAAAAAAATATTTCAATTTCTAATCGAATGTCAGGCATTGCTTGAGACAGGAAAGCACGCAGATCAAAAATTACCAGATGAGGTCCCTCACATCCCTGGGTTGTCTATAATTTAAGGAATTTGGTGACAGTCTCCAGCTTTTGCACCATAATTAGCATCTAAATGAAACTCCCTGAAAGAACCAACAAATAGCAAAAGGATTCCACTTCCAAGAAAACGAAACAGTCAAAGAGAACGTTTTCCGTTAAAGAAGGAAAGAAAAATAGATTTCAAAACAAAAACATAAAAACCTAATGGTGGCCACTTCTCAAGAAAAGGATAGCCAACAGGAGAAGGGATATACGTTACCCTGCAAAACACTGTCAGCTTCATTCGAGTTTTTCTGCTGGAACTTAAATTGAATGGACATCAAATCAGTCCTCCCTGCAAAAACCAGATCCAACAGTCAGCAAGCAGGAGATCATCTAAGAACACCCATCTCTGTGAAAAGTTACCAAATCTCCAATGAAGCGCATCCCTTTGTTCTAGGAGCCTACTCGTGGAAAAAAATCAAAAATTGTTCAAGAGCTTTATGCTGCCTTACATTCCCACCTATATTATCTCCTTATCTCCGTTACAGGGTTCATTCCAGAGCAGGGGGAGGGTAGTAGAAGTGAGTCAGAGGGCAGCTCTACGAAATCTTAATTACTCGGCCGCCTTTCCAACCAATGTCAAACCAAACACTGGCTTCGAAAAGTACTAATCTAGACCTTTCATTTGATATCCAATACGACCATATTCGATGAAAAAAAATCTACAGCCTCCTCCCTTAATCTCAGCGCAGAGAGATGTAACTCGCTGTATATATGAGCGTTCACAGTTCCCATCCTGTCACCAAATTTTGCGTACATCAGTACAGCCGTTACTGAGAAAAGTGGGTGTGACAGACAGACAGACAGTTATTGAACCGATTTCAATAAGGTTTTTTGTTTTACAAACAAAATCTTAAAAATGATGGAATTAAACAAATTCATCAAAGCTAAGAAAAACATGCAAAAAAAATGTAGGCCACAAGAGGAGATACTAGTTAATGGTGAAGACCATTTTAAGAGTAGTATGGAAGCGTCGAGTAAGAATTAGCCAGCGGAAGTGATGGCGCCTTACACCCAGAAGTAAGAGAGTGACAAATCAGAAAAGCGACTATGGGGTTGGTTAAACTAATTAATTGGACATAAAACAGTCAAATAACAGAAGAATTCTACTTTCGAAAAAGCGGAAACGACAAAAAGAGTAACTGAAGTTGTTTACAAAAAAAGAATAGGATAACGGGTCTCAAAGGAATAACACAGAACCCTGAAGAAAGGTAGATCTCAATAATCGGAAAATTACCAGGAAGATACGGCCGAAAGTGATCATTATCCTCAAACCAGGAGAGAAAATTCAGAATTCTCCGGTATTTCCCGAAAAATGAAGAAAGAACTAAAGCTCGCTGACCTGGGAGACCACTATCAGAAGAAGAAGTAAGAAGACCTCATAAAGAAGCTGCTTTTCTGTAATTTGAAAGAGTTACAACCGCGGAGAACGTTATTAGATCAAATAAAAACATGAGTGCAAGAAGCAGATGTAAAAATCATCCAAGCTCAAATAGTATGAATCATACGGAAAGTCAACCAGAACTCAGAAATCGAAAATAAAAGCCCCAGGTCGGAACCCAGAACGCGTCCATCCCTGAGTAGCGTTACCAAATCTCTCATAAAGTGTGTGCACATAGGACTGTAACAGAGACTGCGCCGCGCTAGGAGGTACCCTAACAGCTGCTAAATTCCCTCTTCGTGCCGAAATCATCTTTTCCTTCTCCTCCTTTACCTACGATTCTATCACTATACGAGTCAGTCCGCCAAGCCAATGTCCCTTTATTATATCCTGTGTATATTTTTCCTGCCTTAGCCTCCCTTCTCTGTACGAAAATTTCTTCGAGAAATTATCAGAAGCCCTAAACGTTTAGTTCCCCTCTTCCTTTCATCTTCTATGGCGATTTTGGCTTCCTTCTCTCCCCAATGACTCCACCCACCTTTTCCTTCCTTCATCTACTTTCATGATTACCTGTGCCGCCCTCCAATTCAAACTTTTCAGAAACCCCTTAAATAGCACCCTTGATTTTATCCTCCCTAAACTTCCTGTGTCCTGCCTTTCCCAATCGCCCATGCCCCCACTTACGTTATTCCTGACGCCCAACACCCAGCTCTCGCGTTTGATTCTCAGATCTCCCGACTCTACTCCCCTGTCATGCACAGGCCTGCCAAATTTAACTTTCGTAAGACAAACTTCAAAGGTATGAACTCAACCCTGGAGACAGTCATCTGAGTTTCCCAATTCCCTTCAATAACGTGTGACCAAGCACTCAACACTTTCTATACCATTTTATCAGATCTTCTCCACTGTTATGTTCTCTCCTCTCCTAAATCACTGCGCTATTACCCTATCTGGTGTACCACTGAAGTCCACAAAACCTTCATCAAAAACACACTGCAAGGAGGAAGTTGCTGTCTCTGGAACCTATGCTGACTTCGTTATTTTGAAAGCTATGCAACCCTCGATCAAACCCTTAATACTTATAGGAATATCTGGCCTCATTCGAGCGCGGAAACCTCAACCTTTCTAGTTCCACATTCGCGACTCCCGCAGTTATCTCCTCCTTTCATTAAATTCTCTGGCTCCTCTGCTAACTTCGTACAACTATCTTGTGATTTACACGGCCACTACTTTTCCTCAGTCTATGTTTCCTCCCGCTAATATCGCCTTCCATTCTCGTCATTATCACTTTCCTTGTCGAGTACCTCATTGACAAGCTTGACTCTAATGTCAGCCCTGTTTATGACTGTCTTCTATACCTCTTTTTGCTTTCAACTGGCCGGTCCATCTCCCTTCCACTCTACATTTTTTAAAATAAAAGCCTCGAATAGAACGATTTTTTAGGCTTGTGGGAAGAGATACTCATTGTCCCGATTCAGAAAAGACCTGAAAAAATAGACTCTCATTATCCCCCGCACTCTTGCCGAGGATTATCGTCCAATTTCGCTCCTCTCTTTTTACTAGAAAGGTATATCAGCGGCTGGTTGCCGGGCACTTTGTACACCTAAAAGTGAAACAGCAGCACGGCTTTGTCAAGCGTAGGTTCACTGCCTCCAAACTAAATGTCTAATGTCTAAATTCACGGCGGGAAGTGCATGCTATCTACATTGACTTTGCTAAAGTCTGCGATACTGTAAATCACAACATATTTCTCTCCAAACTCTCATCTCCTAGCGTTGCTATTCCACTTGCTAAAATCCTCACCCACTTCCTTTTCCTACTCTCTTAACGGACATTCCTTATTATATCAGAACTCCAATTGAGACTTCGGAGCCACATTCGATAATAATATCCCTTTCGACACCCAGGCAGTGGGTGGGGGAAGTCACCAATCGAACAGCAAAATTGTCGGGCTTTCTACTTCCATCCTCCCGGGATATGATTCCATCCAACCCTCCTAAACTCTCTTCAACTCGCGCTCGATAGAAGTTCCTTATAGTGCTGCTCCATGATTTGGTCACCCCCCCCCCCTCCCTCGAAATTATCTTCCTTGAACCCAGTATCGACGGTTTTGGGGGGAAAAGGAGTGCACTTCTGCTGCCAATATCCAATAGCAGAAATCTTAACTACTGTGGCCTTAATTATTAAAATTGTACAGGAAGGAGTTAAGTTGGTTCCGTGAACAGAGCCGTTCAGAAGAATTTCAATCTTTCGTATTCTTCCGTCTCCATAAGGCTAGCAGCCCTCACGATTAAAAGTGAACATCTCAGTAGAGGAGTTGTAGCAGGAAGAAACCAGAAGGTGAGAATTCTAACACCTAGCATCCCAAGCAAGGCAGAGGATAGCGATCGTTCGTCGCACTGGATGCGAGTTCATTAAGAAACGCAGGCATGTTCACTAATATGTAGAGACCAAAATAATATCTATCTGGTTGGCATACAGCAAGATCCAAGATCAAACAGGGGCGAACAAATCAAGCGAAGAGACGAGTCAGGCAACACAAATAATGCCAATTCAGAATGCGATGCAGGGAAGGCTGACAGAACGTTTAGACCAATCAATAGGAGGCGAACTCCTAAGTGACAAAAGAAGTCAATTTCCTAGAAAGTGAAATAGACGACCAAAGCGGCTTATATTGCCATGCACAATGAACTCAACATTATCGAATTTCAGGAATCAAAATGCTACGAGTCAGATCAACCTCAACAGTAGGAAATGGGGCAGGTCGAGGTTACCCTCGTAGATTGTTTGTGAGGAGGACCTCAGTGTGGTCACAATTACCAAACCAAATGGCCAGACCAATGGCCATGTGACGGCGTTTGGGCCGGGGAATAAATAAGTTGAAGATGAGTTTGCGGAGACCAGATTTTTCAGGAAGTAATGAGGCACCCAGAAGCGGAATGAATGAATCTTATGGTGTTAGCCGCAGGAAGGGATTGCCCAAGAATCATAGCGAAGGAGTTTAACGCTCCGACAGTGGAGAAGAGCTCCAAAAATAACGGAGCCGATAGTAGTATAATAAATCAGATAGCCCAGATAAACCTCCACCATGCGAAAGCTGCATCTGCAGCAATTACAAGGGCAAGGGGGCAGATTCGCGGTCTGCATGGAGGAAGAATGCAGAGAATTTGGGAAAGTCCAAGTCTCACTGGAAGTCGGGAGGAGCACTCGAAAGCCAGTCGTGGCATCAGACTACTTCCCATAAAACCACATCCAGGTCCTACCGGAGCTACTCGCTAAACTGGTGAAGTGCTGTGCATTACTACTTCTCCTCAGCTTCGATACCAACGACCATCACGAAGTCTTTGGAAGCAGCGACACCAATCGAAGAGGTGGGCACCTTCTTAGGAATAAGTTAGAAATATATAACATAGGGAACACTCCAGCATTTGTGACCAGCACTAGACAAGAGGTACTAGACATAACTCATACTATACATACTCTATTGAAAGGGCTGGTTAGGAATTGGAGAGTGTCGGATGAGCCCACTATGTCGAATCACGGAATAATCAGTTTCGACATTGAGGGCAACTCCAAAATAAAAAGAATAATAAGGAATCCCTGGAGAGCAGATTGAGATTCCCATGCAACCCAACTGAGCAACAACATGGCTCACGTTCAAGGGGGCGGCGACATCAGGAGCGAACTGGAAATAGGAACCGTGGTGAAAAGCCTCAACACAGTTGTCATTGACGCCAGTTGTCCGACTAAGATAGTTAAGTCATCAAGGGTTGTACCCTGGTGAAATAGGAACTTAACCAGAATGAGAACAGAGGTACGAAAATTCTTCAACGGGGCAAAACAAACCAAGGACTGGCGGAGGTACAAAACAACACTGACTACGTATAGCAAAGCGATCAGCGAAGCAAAACAAAACAGCTTCAGGGAATTCTGTGAAGGGATCGAAACAACCACGAAAGCAACCAGGCTTTACAAAGCTGTAGCCACAGACGGGGCAATGTCTTCTGTCTGTATGAAGACGGAGGGTGGGACATTTACCGAGAATGAGGAGGGCAGAGTATGTCTGCTTCTCAAAACTCATTTGCCGGGGTCCTACCCCACGAAACCATTCTGCCTGACACCCCATGAACGAATGAAATGGGAAGAAGGGGGAAATGGAAACTAGCAAAGGAAATATGCTAGGAAGTTAGGGCCCAGCACTAATCCAGAGAGGCCTGGAAATTGTCTTAGATTCTTTTCTGAGGACGGCAAGAGGCAGCATAGCCCTAGGATATATACCAAGGGCAAAGCGGGTAAAAAGGATATTTTTCCCCCTAAATCCTTCAAACCAATTTGCCTAACATCGTTCGTACTCAAAACGGTGGAGAAGGTCATAGACAACTACCTTGGAACTAACATTCTAAAGCGTAATCCCCTAAATCATGGAGGTGAAACGAGAAACAGAGGTCAAATATTTGGGAATTACGCTAAATAAAAATTTACTCTGGAAGACGCATATCGGAAATACTTGTCGGAAAGCTATGAAGGCTCTGATGACTTGTAAGTCCATAGCAGGAAAAAGGGGTTACATCCCGAAGATACTACTTTGGATACACACTGCAATATTAGACCAATGATTACCTATGGGGCGGTAATCGGGGCAGAAACGACTGAACTCAACACATAAGCCAGGAAGTTATACAAACTCCACAGGCTGGCTTGCGTGTGTATCAGTCGGGCAATGAGGACATGGTCAATGGCATCCTTGGAGGTGGTTCCGGGAGTAACCCCTCTCCATCTGTACATATAGATGCAGGCAAGGAGGCAATCTTCAGGACGGCCGGGAGTATCAGTGAGGCGGGGAGCTATCTAAATTGAAGGAAGATTAATATTTTTTCTAGGCTGTATCCCAAATTGCTGATACCAAGGGATAACATGACAACGAGGTTTCACTTCGATAAGAAGTTTGAAACACGTTTGAGTAACAAGACACACTGGGAGAACGTGGCTGTGACATACGGTTTAAACCAGCAACTGATTACTTGGTACACTGACGGATCCCTCACAGCAGAGAGAACGTATGCCGGGCTCATTGGTCCAAGGAAAATGTACTTGGAGCCAGTAGGTAAGCACATACAGACAGATGTGCCTCCTTTAATTTCAAAAGGAACGGCAGGGGGCAAAACACTGCTATTCTGATTGATATCCAAGCGGCGATCAAAGCACTTAGGTCCAATCAGCTGAACTCTAAACTGAAATGGGAATGCCTTAAGAGACTGAATACGCTCGGCTCGCTCAACAAGGTCTGAACACTCTGGGTTCCAAGTCATATTGGGTTGGAAGGTAAAGAGGTCGCGGACGAACTAGCGAAGAAGGGACCTGGGACGCCTTTACACGGGCCAGAACTGTTCTGTCGAATCGGAAATGAGTTCATAAAACGGCTGAGGGAACTTTACTGAGTAGATCTACCATGAATGGAGCAGTCCACGATCCTCATTGGGGGATACGAACCCAAGGGCACAAAGGACTGTTTAAACCTCACGGAGAAGTACTGGGATATCTACGAACACTGCCTGCAGGTTGTGTGCAGAGCCTGTTGAAACTTCTATACACGTTCTGAGACAGTGTCCAGCACTTGTGCAAAGTAGGTCGAGGCACCTGGGGGAACACCGTATGCTACTATCACAAAGCACCCAAACTCTGCAACCTACTTTTCGTTTCGCCTTCTTATAGGCAGAAGCTCAATCATCTTACATGAGTTTCGGCATTCCCAGAAGCTGGAAATATGATGAAAAACACCTGTCAGCAGCGAACGAATCACTAACCTGTACCTGGGAACGAAGAACAGGACGAACCCACTTGAGACTACGTCGCGAATTCATATGGTTATTTCTTCTGGTAAACCTTGAAGCACTCAACTTAGATCACACTTTCGGTTGCTTCCAAATTTGAAGGGGGTGCAGTTGGTTGACGAGATCAGTGCCTATGCGGTGTCCGAAGAACTCAATTTCCTAGAACAAACCACCGAGAAACAACCATAGCAAACGCAGGTGGTCTTTGCGAAGTACATACATCCATTTATTCATAAAGGCTTAGGTTGAAACCCCTGGCTCCGAAGCCAACATCAAGCCCCAAATTTTGACCACAGGGCCTCAGCCAACGCCCACTTTCTCAGGGCATAATGAAAGTTACAGCAGTGATTCAAGGATGCTTCTTTCCACAGGTGACTTTCGAAGCCACCATGCCCAAACCATGTCGAATAGGCACCTGCCAAGACAAGTCATAAACTAGCTGTCAAAACTATATGACAAGCGCATCTAACTTCCATCGACCTGCTCAAAGCATATTTTCATATGCCAGTCACGGAGGAAGATAATTGTCATGACGCCACTCGAACCTTTTTTTTTAGTTTCTAGGCATACCACGATGCCAGACGCTTCAACGATATATCTTTATCATTCTAGGGCATTGATATTGTCTCTTTCGATTAAGATAAAGACGGAGGAACATTTGTAACACATTCAAGTCTTATTAGAACATCCTGTTCAAAAAATAAGGTCAGTAGTCGAGGCTGTCAATCGTGTCGAAGGCTAAGCTGATCGAAGCTTTTGAGGCCTCTAAGAAATCTCTAATCAACGCTACATCAACCTATTTTCTCCACCCAAATGCAAACTTAGAACAGATGCGCTGTAGACAGTGCTTAGAGGCGGATAGATGGTTAACATTAAAAGCAGACCGTTAGACTTCTTTTCAAGAAAGCTCGCGCCAGTAGAGTAAGTTTGGCCATATTCGGTGTATGACTCTCCACACTGTGCAGCCTTCAATTGATGATGAGTGCATTAAGGACCTTAGGTAGGTAGGTAGGTATCAGTGGCCACTCCGAGGAGCCCAATTAGCGCTTTGGTGCGCCGTTTTGATGCCACAAACTCCTAAGACCGTGACTGTTGTTATAGGAACAGGGAAGCGGAGTCCAGCTGGCTCGGATCTTCAGAGCCAGCCCGTAGCATTCACGAAAGAAAGCAGCTCTCCGACCCTGTAACTAGAAATCTCACTGAGGTCCCCAAAGAATGGTTTACCCAGTGTCTGCAGCCTGACTCGAGCCAGAGCTGGGCAATCGCAGAGAAAGTGCATGAGGGTTTCCCTTCCTTCTCCGCAGCTTCGGCAATGCGAGTTATAGGGTAAGCCGAGCCTAGCGGCATGGTCCCCTATGGGCCAGTGCCCCGTGCAGACCGCCGTAATCTTGAATGCATTTGCACGCGTCTGGCACATGAACTCTCGTGATCGGGCTATGTTATAAGCGGGCCAAATTCTCCTTGATTTGGCACAGCTTGTAAGCCTTCGCCATCTCAGGCCCGCGGCTGCTAGGTAGTGCGAGTAGACTCGGCCCCCGACAGCCGCCAGCGGAACACCGACTGTGTTCCCCGAGGGACTGCCAAGAGCAGAGCCTTGCCTGGCCAATCCGTCAGCCCGCTCATTCCCTTCTATGTTCCTATGCCCGGGAACCCAGAGGAGAGTTATCTTGAGCGTGCCGCCCAGATGGTTGAGCGTGTCTCTGCACTGCCCCACCAACCGGGAAGATGTCGTCGTTGAGTACAAGGCCTTGATGGCCGCTTGGCTGTCGATCAGAATGGCTATGTTACGCTTGGGGCTCGAATCACGCTCCAGCCATCGACAGACTTCCAATATCGCCAGTACTTCCGCCTGGAATACACTGGTGAAACCTGAGAGACCATACGACTTGGACACACCGTGTGTATTCGAGAAAACCCCCGCGCCGACTCCATAGGCCATCTTTGATCCGTCCGTAAAGAATACCGTGTCATAGTCTTGCAACACGCCGCCGGTCTTCCACTTTGCCCTGGTTGGAAGGTCCACAGCAAAGTTTCTCGTGAAGTTCAGCTTGCGTGTGACATAGTCCGTGGGCGATGCCCAGATTTCTCGAGGTATTTCATCTAGAATGTTGCTGTGGCCGTAGGACTTCGCTGCCCAGCATCCGGACTCACGTAGTCTGACGGCGCTGCACGCTGCAACATATTTGATGTGGAGATCAAGGGGGAGGAGATGCAAGAGTACATTAAGAGCATCTGCCGGGCAAGACTGCAGAGCCCCCGTAGCACCTGCACACGCGGTTCTTTGAATCCTATTAAGCTTCGTTCTATTGTATTTCTTCTTCAAAGCCTGCCACCATACAATAGATCCGTACGTCAGGATCGGACGCACTACAGCGGTGTACATCCAGAGAACCATCCGCGGCCGGAGACCCCATTTCTTGGCAAAGGTTCTCTTACAGGCATAGAAGGCTATACAGGCCTTCTTAACCCTCAGTTCTATGTTCAACCTCCAATTTAGCTTAGGATCCAGGATTACACCCAGATACTTCACATTAGAGGAAAGAACCAATGTTTGTTCATTCAGCCGTGGTAGATGGAATTCAGGTATCCTTGTCTTGGTGGTGAATAGCATCAGTTGCGTTTTGGTTGGGTTTATGCTGAGTCCGCATCTTGCGGCCCACAGGCACACCTTTCGCAACGCTCCTTCCATGATGTCGCTCATAATGGACGGAAACATCCCAGATACTAGTATCACCAAGTCGTCGACATACGCCACCACCTTCACCCCGCTGCTGTCTAATGTACGTAAAATTTTGTCCATTACTATTAACCAGAGCACCGGTGAGATAGCACCACCCTGGGGCGTGCCTCTGTTCACAGCTCTGGTCAAGTGGTTGCCGCCCAGATCGGATTGGATTATCCTGGTACTCAGCATGGATATAATCCAATGCGTGAGATACCCCTCCAATCCAACACCGGTCAAGGCTTCCTTGATGGCGTTGGTACTGACGTTGATGAAGGCTCCTTCTATATCCAAGAAGGCAGCAAGGGTATACTGCTTGTACTGCAGCGACCGCTCAACCGTGCCAATTACCTCGTGGAGGGCGGTTTCTGTGGATTTTCCTTTGAGGTAGGCATGCTGGGACTTAGAGAAAGGCGTTCTCTCCATAATCGTCCTTAAGTGAATGTCCACGACGCATTCTAGGGTCTTCAGCACGAAAGAGGTCAGGCTGATTGGCCGAAAGTCCTTCGCGGACTCATGACCGCGCCTGCTCGCTTTCGGTATAAAAACCACCCGTGCGCGCCTCCAGGACTGCGGTACGTATCCTAAAGTGATGCAGCTCCGGTAAATCTCAACAAGCCACAGCACAACCCTTTCCTGCTGCTTCTGTAGCATGACTGGCATTATGCCATCTGGGCCTGGAGATTTGTATGCGGAGAAGCTGTTTATAGCCCAGCCGATCCTATCCCCGGTAACTACCGATTTGATAGTCTCGCACAGCTGGGGTTGCCGCAAACCCTCCAAGCGAGGTTCTGACTCACAGTCCTCCTCGCTGGAGGGAAAGTGCGTTTGCACCAGCAGCTCCAAGGTTTCACTAGAAGATTCCGTCCAGGAGCCTTCCGACTTTTTAAGGAAGGATGGACTCTTATGTTCTTTGGACAGAATCTTATTGAGCCTCGCGGATTCACTAGTGCTTTCAATGTTCTGACAATAGTCTAGCCAAGACCGCCTCTTGGCGGTCCTGATGGCCGACTTGTACTTCTTTAGGCAGTCCTTGTATGGCTGCCAGTATTTTTGCCTGTAGCAGATGTTGAAGATTTCTCTGGTCAACTTCCTGAGACTAGAGAGATCTTCGTTCCACCACGGTGGCAGGGTCTTTTTGCTGTACTTAGCAGGGCACGAGACTTTGAAGGCGGTATCAAAAGCCTTCTCCAGAGCCCCGACCTTTGACTCCAGTTCGTCTGTCGTGCCAATCCTACCAATTTGCGCACCGGAGAGTTTGTTCTTAATTACCTGACCAAACTTTCTCCAGTCGATCCTCCTGGGGTCTCTAAAGGGCTTGGAGACCTCTGCGGCGAGATCTAGACTGAAGAGTATTCAACTGTGGTCAGAGAAGGATCTCTGGTCAGACACTCTCCAGTCCTCCACCCTAAGAATCCCGTTGTCGGTTATTAGGGTGATATCAAGGACCTCCTCCCAACCGTCACAGTTCTCCGAGCAGGGGAAATGAAAGGTTGGTGTACTGCCCCTGTTATACACCGATAGATTTGAAGTAATAATAAAATCAAAGAATGACTCACCTCTTTCGTTGATTTCGGAGCTGCCCCAAAGCGTATGCCTTGCATTTGCGTCACAGCCTATCAGCAGGTTGGCTTTCTTTGGTGTTATGGTGTTCGTCAGATGTTGTAGTTCTTGTGGCGGAGCTGATCGGTCGTGAGCCATGTACGTCGAGGAAATATACACGTTCTCTGCCCCCACCTGCTCCAGCTTGACCACAACTAGGTCACTGGAACTCAGGTCCGGGCACAGAAAAGCGTGCAGACTCTTCCTCGCAAGAATACATGCTCTAGGTTTAGCCTGATCAGCGTCTCCTGTGCTGTGGAATAAATTAAAATATTTGCTTTGGAGCCCTTTGATGGTTAGGTCGCTTCCGCCCCAGGGCTCCTGTATTAATGCGATGTCGATGTCTTCCTCTAAGAGGAAGACGAGCAGATTAGCCGAGGCACACTTCGAGTGCTGCAGATTTATCTGCGTTACCCTCAGCATGACCTGCTTGCGTGGGGGGTTCGTCAGCCCCCGTCGGACCGTCGATCGTCATCTCCTCCAACAGCTCGTTGGCGGCGTCAATTGGGTCAAGGTCGTCGTCCGGTTTTGCAGAGCGGAACACTTTTACTTTGGCATTCGTGACTCCGAACCACACTTTGTAATCGGCCTTTTTCAGTGCCTCCAGGCACTCCTCGTTTATGCGGAGTAGTACGGGCTGGCTATTTATCTGCGGTTCCTCCTCCTTTATAACAACCCAGTCGTCCATGGGAATCCCGGGGTTGTGAAGTCGCAGGAAATGGACCAGCTTGTCCTTCTCCATGCGGATCTTCGGCACCCAAATGCGAGCGACCGGTCTCCTGGGAATCTCGTCGTAAGGGATAGTCTTGAGCTTAACGCCCTCCCAAGCGTCGCTGATCTTAGCGACGCACGAGCCGAGAAAGTCCTTAGAGAACTGGTCCATGCAAGCTATTACGTGGAACCCACGGACCACATGAGATGAATCAAAGTGGAGAGTGAGTCCTCCGCCTCCGGTTTCCACGAGATGTTCATAGACCATGCCCGACAGCCTAGCCTCAACACTGGTCCACACCTCCAGCGTTAGTTTGCCGCTAGCAGAATTGCCATCCGCCAGCGCCACCCATAAGTGACTCCTGGCCACATCGCTGAAGGTCTTCGCAGTACGTGGCCCGCCCGCTGACGGCTGCTGTACAATTTCCTTCGTATGTTGCTTGGCGTCTGCGCTCTTGCCCACTCTACTCCGCTTTTTATCTTGTTCGACCTCGTCTTGAGATCGGTTGCGTTTTAGAGCGATGGGCTTCGCCTTCTGCTCGTCAGCCCGGCGTTTGCTGTTGTATTCATCAACAATCGCCTGGTATTTAGCGAGGTCTTTTTCATCCCGCTCGTCGACAGTACCGGCCTCCTTATTCTTGGCAATCTTGACGAGAATATGCATGGCCTTCTGGTACTGACTCTTGAGCAGGACACCCGTGGACCTTTCCGGCGATTCTTGTCGGTTTTCGCTTTCGAGGGATCCCCCGACGCTGAGGGCTTCGGGTCAGGAGTACTATGTCTGGTACTCGCTACACTCAGCCTGACGGCAGTGGGTTCCAGGCTAGAAGGCACTAGTCCGTCTGACGCCTCACTCCGGGAGGTTCCTGCGGTTGGTTTCAGCATAACGGTGCTACGGCTGGCACCGAGTGTATTGCTCTCGATGGCCACTGTCTCCTGGCTGGAGGCCAGCAGCTCGTCCTCCGATGATGCGCCTGGCATCATCGCCTCCTCTTCTATCGTCGTTTTGGTTTTTTTATTAATTGAGTCCATGTCTTGGTCCCACGAGTAGGCCGGGAAGAATGTCCACCCTGGCTGGCCCGGCCACCAGGGTAAGGGTCTTATTTGAAACTGAAGGTGCCCAAGGTATTCAGAGTTCGCATACTAAAGACCAAGCTCCCCATTGGCCACGCAGCCCTCGGCGTATGCTGTTCCACCTTGGCTTGGGGTCCTATTAGCACCTTCTCCGGTGCAGGGAGGACGATCCCCGGGCTGTTGCTTCAGTCCATCCCCCCGCCAGATCTACTTGCCCCTAACACATGACCAGCAGACAAGCAGATCCTCGTCAGTTGGATGAGCCTACTCCCAGCCCGGCCCTTCACACTCTTGGCCCGCCCGAAGACGGTTTCCAACGGCCACCACGCGGAGGTCGTGTGAGGACTTGCCTAATTATGCAACTTTAATCTGAAGCATAATCAGACCAGGCCGCCTAAGGACCTTAGACTACGCTAAAACCCTACCTTTACACAGAACTCTTTTAAATGAAGGCAGAGATATGCGCTAATATCTCCTCCCACTCTCGCCACCCTCCATCTAACAACAACTTTCTTTCATTAGAACTTGGCAGCGTTACCTCTTATGACATCAGTTAAGGGTAGTGACACCATTTCTGCATAAGGATGACATGAAACCATCCTATCGAATAGGCAATAATTGAGCAAAGAAGATTGATTTTTTTATGGACCTGTTTGTCTTCTGCTGCGCACTATACCAAGCAAGCTTTTCCGGAGGTTCTGGTGACCTCTTTCAGTCACTTTGTTTCACCTCCTCCCCCATCTGTCGGAATGGATTTCAAATACTTCGCAGAACGTAACTTGATTACTCAGAAACTTTAGAAAATAGCGCTCAAAACTACTAATAAAAATTGTCCCCATTGTTGTCCCCTTAATTAATCGTTACCACGGAACCCATAATTACCCTCATACATGCCACTATCGTGGTAACAAATGTGAATGTAATGAAGATCCCAACACCGATCCTCACCGGCCACCGGCCACTACCAATGCGACATGTGAGGATCGGTGAAACGCAAAGTGATTTTCAACGCCCCATAACAAAACGGCGTAGCGAAACAATGCAACCACCACACGATTTTGTGTAATATCGTAGATAACCACCACTCAAGATACTCAGGAGACATCATAAATGCCATGACGTGACATACATTTTGTCAAGCATAAACCCTAATGACTGTCATTAGACTAACCAACTAGAACATGGATCTTTTCACTATTTCTCCACGCTCGGACTCCTAATCATAGGCCCCGCATTTGCAACGAACGCACGTTGCAGTCATTCGTACAGATCTCCCGGGGACCATTGTTACTATCCAAGAAAGGCGGGAAAAGTTCAAATACAACTGGGTAATACGTACCTGCAATAGTGGAGTTGTATCTTTGTATCTTGGACCTACATATGCTTCTCGAGAGCTATCTCATGCGCTTACTATTATTTTACGCAGTCATTTTGTTTTAGCGAACGCAATCACTTTGTCTGGTAACCGCATGGTCGTATGAGCGAATGCAACATGTGAGAAATTACCATAATTAAGGGAACAGATTTGTTTGCAACAGTTACAGGTCAATGGGGTCGAGGAGAATCGAGATTTGCGGCTGTGGAGCCTTGGCTATAGATAAAGGGTTTTTGAACTTGAAAGGGTCTTCTATCCGGTATTTTGTCAACACATGGTCATTAGTTTCGTTGAGGACAAATTTATGGAAGGGAAGCATCTCTGGGAACGCAAAAAAAGATACTCACTCTAGACAAAAGCCCGGACGATTGTTCACTGCAATTCCCGAGCAAAATATAGTTCTTTGATTTATATAAAGAAGGAGAAAGACCGTCAAGAAAAATGGAAGAATAGAACAATTTCCCGCCAAATTTAGGAAGCTTTCAGAAGGCATGTCGCTAGATGAAACGGGGTTGACCTTAAAATTACTATTCTGGGCATGCACCAGAAACGCTTCCGGAAAAAGGGAATGGATTCCAGTTTGAAGAGAAGGGGTTGATTTGTCATGGAGCTCATTTTCTGCCAAAGACCGCAGATACAAGCAGGAAAAGCAGATTGCAGACAGGGGTAGACTATGGAAGAACAGCGACAGGACCTCTTGTTTCATGTATCACTGACGGCAAGTGGAAGGCGCATAAGGGTTGAACAAAATCGGGGCAGGTAGCCCCAAAGATCCTTTATGCTCTTCGATATCAGGACCCTTCAAAAGAGCAACGGGGCAAAAATCAAATGTTTCCAATGAATCCCTATGTAAAACATAGCGAACCACCCACTTCTATTTATCACCAACGTGGTTAAGCTCCCTGTGGTAATCCGATGATTTTGGTCATGTGACCATCTTCAAATCCTTTCAACCATTGCGAACGGTTCGCAATGTGGTCCTCATCATTCTTTAGGTTTCTAAAAAGTGAACCTGCAAAAGATAGCTTATTCCGGCTTCCAACTTCGTTATAGTGTGTTGGATGGAGAGACAACAGTTTCTCAAATTTGTCTCCGGATAGGCTCCACCTGCACTTAACTTTGTTTTTCAGACTTTGGTTTACACGCCTTCTCCCCAGAAGTAAGTGTTTCTGAGCTTCGGTTTACTGTCTGTCTTGTTTTATCTCCAAAAGGCCCTTAATTGAACATGCTAGAGTGTGAAACTTCCCCTTATTAGGACCAACCCCTCCACTACCCTGTGGAACCACCATTAGTTATTGTATCACGGGGTTAGCTATTAGCTAAGTCTCCTTTCTCGCGAGGTTCATAACCACGCCTTCCTCACTTCCTCCGCTTTTTGCAATTTATCCAGGATTTCTACGATCATGGAGTAGATCGCGTCCTAATCTCTTTTCTTCCACGAACCCCGGGCATTGGAAGAATAAGTGTACTAGATACTCCCGGACCCCACCGCAGTTTGGACAATCTCAAGAGGTGTCCAATGTAAACCTGTACAGGTATTTACAGTATCTCCTATGGCCGGCAAAAAACTGGGTGATATTATAATTGATCTCCACATTACTTCTCTTCCACCACTCCTAATAGAAGGGATCAACCTGTAAGTCCATCGGCCCATTTCTTACAGACCCCATCGCTGTTGCCATCTGCGTAAGGATCTCTCCGTTTGGCTTGTTTCACCTGCCATAAAAGAGAGATGGATATATATATGTTTATCATCTCGTCGGACAGGATGTCAGTCGGCATCATTCTCAACATGACGAACACCACATCATCTGAGACGGTCCTGGAGGCAGAATACACCCTTGTTAATGTTATTCTGTATACCGCATTCTATTTATGTACGTTACATAGCACCTAACTGCAACTTTCTTCCATTAAAACTTGGCAACATCACCTATTATGATAAATCCGTTAGGTGTAGTGAAAGTAGAGTAAGCAAGACATAAGACCATCCTATCCAATAAGGAGCCATTGAGGAGCCCTTTCATTACTTCAAAAATCGTTCAGGAATGTAGAAATCGATTGGACTTGTTTCTAGATTCAATACGGTAGAACTACTCTGGGTACCTGGTCATTGTGGTGCAGAGTGAAATGAAATCTCGAATGTCCGTCGGCATCATTCCCGACATGACGAACGCCGCATTATCTGAGACGGTCCTGAAGGCAGAACACGTCCTTAATAATGTTGTTTTGTAGACCGCACTCAATTTACCTAGGTTACATAAAGCATGCAGCGCTGTTCATCAAACTAAGATTCCATACAGCAAGATGGAACTCATCACCCAGGCTATGAGCAGCCTGTAAGTATGTCACGGCCCTACTACGTTCAGTGTCATCCTTGCCAGAGCTATCCTCGTGGTGGATGCTTTTTCCCAAGAATACTCTATGTGCTGCTTTAAACTAAGTTTTCCCTCTATCATCAACCCCAAGTATTTGATGACCGGCTTGGAAGTGATGATATGATTCCCAATTCTAATACAGACGTAATATTTCTTGCGGCGCTTAGTGGTAAGAGCCATTCCGTCTTATCCGCCGCAAATACCAGTCCAGGCCTCTCTAACCATGCCTTAACAGTGTGGCGCGGCAGGATCTGCAACGTTCGAAATTTATTTCGAATGTTGCGGATGCGGACGGGTAGATGGCGCCGAACTCTCCACTCAAACATTTGAGAACGCGCCAAGGGAGTGGAGAATTAGCGGTGAGAAAGTGCCGTTGGTTGGGACAGTAAAGACCGCAAGGAAATAAGCCGGTCTCTTCTGTTTCCAACCGCGGCGGTGAACACACCGTGAAAAAGTGAAAGTATATTTATTACATTGTGATAAGTAAAGTAACAAAGAAGAAAATCCGATTTGTACCGATTAAAAATAAGCATCTGAACGCGATTGACTACAACAACAACTGTTAAAATACATTTGAATTGGCAAACATAGTCAGCAGTGACTTTTCAATTTTTTGCATTGAATTTGTGAAGATAATAATCGTTTCAACAACAGCACTGATTACTTCGCTTAAGTACAACTCAGTATCTTCGAGATGTCCCTAACTCGAAACCGTTCACGTCAGAAGTCCTTCAAAAACAAGGGCTGATGAGAATGTCAGTCACCGAAAACCGGCTAAAAAGCGGAGTTCCATACATACTCTGAGCAAGAGTGCCAAGAATAAGGAGATCTGTATTGTCGGCGAACGAGATGAAATGGACCCCGTTAAATACCAGACGATTGTGCCTGCCAAACGAGCAGAAAGCGACGTCCATCGCCTTGAAATGTAGTCAATCGCAAGACGAAGTCAAACAACAACAAGCGGAGCAGAGTGTGCAAGGGCTGAGACGACAAGCAACCTCTGCAAACAGGTAAACAGCAACCGCCAGCTACCGAGCCACAGTCACTTACGTGTGGCGCTAGCGGATGCCAATTCTGCTTACAGCAAACTAGAGCCGGAGGTGTGGACGGGTGTTGAGGTGAGGCTGTCGGAGATGGTGAAAGAGTCACTCCTGGGCGACAAAGGCGAACACACCAGATTCATCCCTGCTTCGATTTCTCTCAAGCGGTCCGTGGATTCCACGTTATAGCATCCGAGGAACAATTTTCCAGGGCCGCTGGGAGGGCGTAAAGCTCAAAGTCATCTACTACGACGGCAGCTCCAGGAGACGGGTCGCTCGTAACAGATTGCCGAAGCTCCGCATCGATAAGAGCAAGTTAGTCCAATCCCTGCACCTTCAAAACGCCATGATTCTGAAGGACTACTGGGTAGTTATCAAAGTGGAGGAATGTCAGGCCAGCCTTTTCTGCAACATATTAACGAAGAACTTATGGACGCACTGGGATAGGAAGACCACAAAGCTCGGTTCGGAATTAGGGACGCAAAGCTCAAAAGTGTCCCGAGACCAAACTATGACCGCCAACGAGCTGTGCAGGAGACGAAAGTCGACGGTCCGACGGGGACTGACGAACCCCACACGAAAGCAGATCGTGTTGACGATAATGCAGATAAATCTGTACCATTTGAAATGCACCTCAGCGCATCTACTGGTCATCGACGCAGTACTAATACAGGGCCCCTGGATGGGAGGCGACCGAACCATCAAAGGGCTTTAAAACAAATATTATAATTTATCCCACAACACAAAAGACACTGAGACCTATAGCATGTATTCTCGCCAGAAGTTTCTGTATCGTGGCCAAACTGGTGCAGGCGGGAGCGGAGAGCATGTATATTTCCTCTGCGATGCGTACCAAAAGCAAAAAAGGTGAACCTATTGATAGGCTGCAACGCCAATACAAAGCACACACTTTAGGGCAGCTGGGAAATGAAAGAAGGAGATCAGTCTCTCTTAGATTTTGTTAATAACCAAAATATATCGTTGTGTAGCAGGGACAGTACAGCAACATTCCGTTTTCCCAGCTCGGAGAATTGTGACAGTTGGGAGTAGATTGTTGATATCACCCTACTAACTGACAATGAGATTCTAAGGCTGGAACCTAGAGAGTGTCTGATGAGAAGATTCTTCTCAAATCATTGTTGGATAATTTTCAGTCTAGATCTCACCGCAGCGATCTCCAACACTTTCATAGACCCTAAGAGATTCGAAAACGCCTTTAGAGTATCATGCCATGCTCAAAACAGCAACAAGACACTGCTACCATGCCGGAATGAAGACCTGTCCAGCCTCAGGAAGCTAACAAGGGAGGTCTTCAACATCAGCTACAGCAAAAATATTGCCAACCATATAAGGACTGTCTGAAGAAGTACAAGTTGGCCATCAATACTGCCAAGAGACGGTCCTGGTTGGACTGTTGTCAGAACATTGAATGCTCTAGCAAATCTGGGAGACTCAGCAAGATTTTACCCAAGGAACATAGGAACATAGGAACCCATCCTTTCTTAAAATTTAGGAAGCCTCCTTAACGGGATTTTCTGGTAAAAACCTGAAGTTGCTGTTTCAGACACACTTCACTCCCGTGAGGAGGATTCAGAGCCTTGCTTGGAGGTAATTATCGAGGAAAATACCGGCTGTACTATAAACAACTTCTCCGCATATAAATCTCCGAGCGCACATGCGATAATGCCAGTCATGTTAAAGAAGCAGCAAGAGAGGGTTGCACCGTGACTTGGTGAGATTTATCCGAGCTATATCTCCTTGGAATACACACCACAGTCCCGAAAGCGGGCAGGCACGGCCATGAGTCTTTGGAGAATTTCCAAATAATCAGCCTCACCTCTTTCGCATTGAACACATAGAACACCCTAGAGTGCGCCCTGGACATCTACTTAAAAACAATTATGGAGAGAATGCCCTTCTCTAAGTCTCAACACGCCTGCCTCAAAGGCAAATCCACAGAAACCGCTCTCCACGAGGTAACTACCACGGTTAAACGGTCACTGCAGTCTTACTTTCCTGAGTTCTCAGAGGCGTTGCTGCTCCTTACCTGATGCTTACACATATCCTTACTTCCTTCCTGGAAATAGAGGGAGTATTCAACAACGTTAGGAGCAACGCCATCACGGAGATCCTGTCCAGTATTGGAAAGCACGCAGTCGATAATATCCACACTAAGAAGCACGATAAACCAGTCTGATCTGGGAGACCAGAGCTATGAGCAAAGCCACACTCCATCTCTCCGATGTTCTGGTTGGTAGTGATGGTCAAAATTTTACGGATATTGTTTAGGAGCGGGGTGAAGGTCGGCTTAGTCATACTGGCTGTCAAGGATGTTTCCCTCCATTATGAGTGACATCATGAAAGTTCCCTTGGGAAAAGCGTGACTGTGAACCGCAAGATGCACCCTTATCATAAATCCAACCAAAACGGAACTGACACTATTCACCACTAAGACAAGGGTACCCGAATTCCACCTCCCGTGCCTAAATGGACAAAGATTAGCTTTTTCCTCCAATGTAAAATACACGAACCCAAATTGAAAATTAAACACAGAACTGCGGGATAGGAAGGCCTGTATAGACTTCTATGCCTGCAAGGGGACTTTGCAATAAAATGGGGTCTCCGGCCGAGGATGATTCTTTGGATGTTGACACCCGTGGAACGTCCCATCCTAACATATAATTCTATTGAACGGCAGCAGGCGTAAAGAAAAAAGTGCGATAGAAAGAAGCTTCATAGGATTCAAAGGACAGCAGGTGCAGGTGTTACCGGAACTATGCATTTCTGCCCGATAAATGCTCTGAATGTACTCCTACACCTCATCCCCCTAAAACTCCACATTAAATACATTTTAGTGTGCAGTGCTGTCAGACTACCTGAGCCCGGATGCTGGACAGTAAAGCCCGACGGTTGTAGTAACATTTTAGTCGAAGTACCTTAGGAACTCTGGGCATTCCCCACGGACCGAACTTCTTGAGGAACTTTGCTGTGGACTTTCCAACCAGGCCAGAGTGGAGGATCGCCAGCATGTTGCAAGACTATGACAGAGTATTCTTCACCGATGGGTCAAAGGTGGTTTTCAAAGCCGGTGAGGAGAGAGAATTTACCCGAATACGCACAGTGTATTCGAGTGGTACTGTCCCCCAGGATTCGCCAATATATTCCAAGCAGAAGTACAAGCGGCACTGGACGCCTGTCAAAGGCATTCTAACAGCCAAGCGGCCGTTACGAGCTTCTACTCAACGGTCACATCCTCCAGGCTGATGAAGCAGTGCATAAAGGGGCTTAACAGTCTGAACGGCACGCTCAAGTTCGCCCTCCTTTGGGTTCTCGGTCATAGGAAGCTAGAGGGGTATGAGCGGGCTGACGGACGGGCCAGGCGAAGCTCTGCGCTTGGCAGTCTTTCGGTGGGCGTCAAGGGTGGAATCTATTTGCAGCATTCAGCAGTGGCGAACTGCAGATGACCAAGGTTCACCCCCTCTACCAAATCAAGGAGGATTCGGTCAACCTGTAATAAAACCCGATCGCGAGAACTTTTGTGCCAGGCGCGTACAAATGCACACAAAATTACAACGGTCTACACGGGGCACCGGTCTTTAGGGGATGCCGCCAGACTCGGCGTACGCTACAATTCACATTGCCGAAACTGTGGGGAAGAGGGAGAAACCCCTAGGTGACTGCCCAGTTCTAGCTAGAGGCAGGCTACGGACACAAGGTAAACTATACTATGAGGACCTCAGAGAGATATCTAGATGCAGAGTGGGAAAACTGCTTTCCTTCGTGAATGCTACAGGCTGGCTCTGAAGGACTGAGCCGGCTTGACTCTGCTTCCTTGCTCTTATCATAGCAGTCACGGTCTTAGCAACTTAGCGCTAATTGGGCTCCTCGGAACGACCACTGATATGTGCCTACCAAAACATTTCTTAGGTATGATTGACAATACTCGACAGCAGCAGCAGCAAATACACGTTGGATCCAAGAAAAACGACACGAATCAAATTAGTTATACTTCGGAACTTGGGGAGTACATGAACTAGATAGCACGGCGCAAAGCAGCTTGCGTGTCCTGAAATAGACAGCACGCCTCCAAATACAGGAATGGGTCCAAAATTTGAGCACTTTCACGACAGGAATTATGAACAACTCGATTTCTTCATTAAAACATACAACGAGACTCAGATTGGATACAGGAAATACGACGACCTTCACAGCGACACTGAATTCTTCGGACATTTGGTAAAGTGCCTAAAAATTATTATCAAAATGTCCCAGTGATTGCAATTCAGGAAGCCAGAGTACATTGGCTAATTTTCCGCAGAAATCGTCTAACAGAAAAGACGACATTATGGTACACAACATCCTCTCTCAGGTAGAAAGTGTATCACTGCAACACAACTTGAACGGGACCAACTCCACGGAATCCTGAAAACAGATTCACCGCGCACTAGGAGCAGATCTACTCAGACAGAAAAAAGGCAATCGGATGTGATACATCTACCGGGGGAGTCGGCCCTACATACTGAGACCATAGAGAAGACCCATTTTCTATATGACACATAGTTTGCTACATCTCCGCTGAATCGTCTGTAGACTGCGGTAAAATTCATCTGGACATTGACGGCCAAAGACATTACCATGTAGGTTTGCAGTACCAGACACAATAAATTAGGTCATGAGCACATTGAAACCACTACAGGCACTTCGACATGGTGGTCCCTACCACCAAATCTTGTGGATATCCTTTTGTTCTCTTTCTGTGATTGATAGGTACACCCCGGTATCATGCTTTAAAAGAAGTTGTCATGTTTCGCAGCACGTAAACTGGGTCCACATGCTTCGCACAGTTTTATTTAATTTACACAACAATATCAAGGAGGCCCTGACAAATCAGCAACTGAATAAGTTTAAGGAACTGTCCTTCGAATACCTGGAACATGCCTCAGACCCCAAGTTTTGCAAGGGCTGAAAAATTCAGGAGGGTAATAAGACAAGTCCGTTTAACTCCAACTGTTCATCACCGCCGATGGACGGTTTCTATTCACAGGGGTTTGTATTTATGCTCACATGCTTTTGTCAAGATGAACAAGGTCAGAATCCGTTGGAGGAAATCTATGAAGCTCCTTTAAACTTGTGGCCCAAGTTTGGAATCATATTTTTACTCTCTTGATTCATGGGAAAAATGCCAATAAAAATATCAAGTCTCAAATTAGCCTATTGCGAAGTATCTTTGGAAAGCTAGCTACCCTATATCGCTACCTCCAAAGGCAAAAGCCTTTGGTCCAACTCCCTACTGGCGTTCAGCAAACAATCCCTTCTTAGCGTGGCGTACCTAAAAAAAAACAGTCTGACCAGTCAACAGAAACACCAGGGACTCCACTTTGACCAGCACTCAAAGCTACTGCTTGACAGTCGCTTCATTCATTCAAAGCTACTGCTTGACAGTCGCTTTGGATCACTTAGACACCCTAAACAAGAGTTGTGTAGTTGCACACTTGAAACAGTTTTGTTTCTTCAAGTCTCGTGCTCCATCAGTTTCACTGACAATAGGTATGATGACATCAGAACAACGTCGAATGACCAGTTCCCTCGATGGAGGTGTTCAGGAAAACCTCTTCCGGCCTCCTTCTACCCAATTATCAGGGCAATTAATTTTGCTTACCCACCATTAACTAGTCAGAGGGGGGCTGACAGATAAGCAAACAAGTTGATTCGTTACCCAAAAAATGGTTTTATCCGCCAAGAGTATGCAGCTGAACAGGCAGAATTTGATTGGATGTTTTCTTCTTTCTTTCCGTTATTGCTTAGCGTCCTTTGTTCAAAAAGGGCGTTCCCTTTTTCCCTTTTGATCCTTCGTGTTAATCCCTTGGATCACGCCTTCTAGCAATGTATGCATGTCGCGGATTAGACTTTATTGTAATAATTCCGGCAAACATAAGCCTTATTGAGCGTTAGCCTCTTACCCAGGTCCTTGTAACATTCCACTGCTCCTTTCATGGTCTGGAAAACCATGTCAAGTGCTCTAGAATTTAATTGTACCCCCGAACTATGTGTTGATTCTACATAGCTTAGGATAATTTCAGCCCAATTTCGTATCCTTGTATGGAGAGCAGAATACTTCGCCAGGTTAAAGAAAACTTCGAATTGCTATAATTTTGCTAAAAAGTGATCGATATGCACCAAAACTAACAAGATTTTACAACATCACATGCTGAGTTAGCAAGAAGCCGATCTACATCCTTTCGCACCCAAACTTGACAATTTTTCGACAAACAACCCAAAAAGTCAAAAAATTTGTTGGCTCTGATATGGTTTCACTAATTTGCATTCCAAATAACAAAATTTACTGATGGTGATATGACAACAAACCGTGCGCGTCCCCCAACTTTTCTTACAAAATCCTTGGAAGTAAAATTTTCTCACAAAATCAGAATTGCGTGCTCCGAACAGCATTTCCACTAACCCTTTCATTAGAGACTGCTCCTTCAAGCAATTACTCTCATTTCCAACCGCCATGTCCATTCATTTGCGGTCACAAGAGTTCCGGTTACATTGCAGAGCATATGATCGGGAGAGTCCATCACATGTCGTCCCAGTCGAAAAACCACAGAACGCATATATGACGAGCGTAAATACATTGCAACAATTCAAGGCTGGGAAAAAGGGCTCACCGCTCACCTCGCCAGTTTTTTTATTTGCGATTAAAAGACAATTCCCGTCCTCTGATGCTGATGATACTGAGCCTCAAAAGATGCGCCATTTGGCCCTGTAAGTAGCATCGACACTGATGCCTCTGGTCTAAATCATTACGGAGCCTATCATTGACCAGGATACAATGGGATAATTGAAATCCTTTGTGATATCATCATCGTCCTGAGCATTAACGTTGTTATTAGAGACGTATTCAATCATTGAGTGACTATTGCACAATAAACAAAGACGAGTTTTCGCATTCAATGAAATGATGCATCCATAAAATGTATGAATTGAAGGACGCGTAGGTTGAGAGGTCGCATAGAAACTGGCCGGCGGGGTACGTGGATGTGTTTCATGAAAGGATACGGACCGGGACATGATGAAAATGCGAGGGTGGCTTGATACGGACATTAAACCTCTCAAAACAACTCTTTGTTTTGTCCATTGGTCGTCAATAAAAGTTTTTGAAATGATTCCGGCGTGGGTTTTCAGCAAGGATAGGTAGAAATCCTGGTATCTATTGACCATGTCAGGCGCTGCTCTGTGTGTTTATTGTTTGCAGCCTCTTGCCCGAAAGAATAATGAGAATAATCCTCCATCCCAAATGGGTAGAGAAGTGGCGCGTTGTTGAGGGAGATGAGACATGAAACAGTGACAAGAAGTCCTTAATAAGAAGTCCCAATCCTGTAGGAACTTTGGTTTTACTCCGTCTTCAAGAATACAGCGAGAAGATTCGCAATTTGTCTTGGCAACTTACTCCGTATCCCTCAAGCTCAAGCACAAGCCCTTCTGAACAGGAAAGCAAATGATCCTGGAAGTTTCTACCTCAAGGACCCTTATCTCCGGTATCTCAACCGCCACCCAAATACAACCGGTAGACTACCATGCCCATATGACCTCCCGATTTGTGTGTGATTTGTGGCACGGCCAAAGGACCTTGTCAACTTACCATTTGTCGTAGGTGGATTAACTGTTTCGAGGATACAAGGATGCAAGCAATGTGTATATAGTCCCCAGCCTATAGCAGCTCACAACCAGGCGGCAGCGACGGTATTCATTCAATTATGCCCAAAAGGACGTTTCATTGACCATTAATCGCGATTTTATTTCAGGATACCCGTCACGGGTTGTTAGTTCACCGACGGGCCTTTGTTTAGCGCACGATGAATAGGAGCGAGCATAATGACTAGAATACATTGTATACGCACACATGGTAGCCGACCATTCCGGACATTGATATGTCCAGTTTGGAATTCGCTTTCTAATGTAATAATCCCGATTGTTGGAAATTTATTAATAGCATTCACCATTGCTGTTATGATAAGGTCCTTGATTGTACACGGCTGAGGTTTTCCGGGAAACTAACCAACAACTTTTTACCAGAGTTGGGGATTGAATGTGCTTAGAGGTAGCGAAATATCCTCATTAAAAGGATTTTGAGGGCATGCGGATTTTAATTGGAGATTAATGAGATGCTTATGCAGATTCGTTGACGTGGCAGAGAGATTGGAATTATGGTTGAAATCAGTGCATCAGTGCCCATAAATGCTGTTGGAATCACAGGAAACCTGTGAGTGGTTTTCACGTGAATATCCAAATATAACATTCGTTACGAATGGGCAGATAGACCAGATTAATCCTTTATTTTGTATGGATCCTTTGTTTGAATTCATTGTAGCGTTGAATATGTACGGGCATCATTATTAATGGGATATGTATCAATCTCCATTCGGTATCAAATATCCACCAAATTTCCCCGCTGCGTCCATAATTTTTAGGAGATCTGAGACGCTCCCTTATTGCCTCATATTACGAACCCTCTTCTTTTCTCCATTTTGAGTGGTCTGCCTGTCGTATGCTGTTGAGCTAAATTTGATTAGGGAAATAGCTCTATGTGCTTGCGAAATCCTTTTGCAGACTTCCTGCCCCTCTACCAGTCAGAGGTCTCGGATCAGAAATGAGAGACTATTTTACAAAAAAAAATTAATTCTCAGTTTAAAAGGGTGGGGAAAGACTCAAAACAATCTGAATGGCTAGAAACTTTCTGGACATTTTAGTGATTAGATACTGAAATCCCTAAGTCCACCGAGACAATAGCTACAATTCCAGAGGTTCACCAGAATATCTGCTTCCTCCAACTTGATGCGCAGTTTCAGTGAGCGAAATAACTCGGTATAATAGGATCAGAATTGCGGAAACCCAAGGAGCGTCCCTTCTCTTCCCATCACAAGGAAGGCGGAAAAGGCAGTTGATAGGAGGGGTGACAATTGCATTGCGGGCTACGCCATGCAGTGGAATACACTTTCTCAAGATGACCGACGAGTAGGTCGCCCCAGGCGTACTTGGCGCAGAACAGTAGAGGAGGAGTACGAGCGTCTCGGGAAATCGTGGAGGTAGCTGAGACACATTTCAGATAATCGCAAACGATGTCGCGTAGGTGTGGTTGACGCGCTATACCTCACCAAGGGGTGAATGGCAACCAGATATATATTAAGTGCGTCCTTTATGTTGGTCTGCTTTATCGAAATAAAAGGACATCTAGTAATAAATTAAGATTGGTAACTTCAACCAAGCAGGTTGTCAACGTCTAGTTGTCAGTTGCATACTTCAAAATTTTTCACAATGGCATACTAACTTGTGGGAATAGTGAAGGCAAATTTAAGAAGATTTAAGAACTCTCTGTCAAATTGTCAAAATAACGTTCACATTTCCTAAAATGTCAAGATATTTGCTAGTGACATTTTTCTTAGGCGTATGATAGCCCATAACATCAATGCAGAAATTCGAATGACAGAATAAAAAGCCGTGCCGAACAATACCCACCATGAAAACAAATTCAAGAAAATACCGAACCGAAATCTCCACACTTCCCAAAAAACAAGTTTTCGAGATCATCTCAGAATACTCGACAAATCTCCTCCAGTTTCTCAGTATTTGCTACTTTCTACTGATTCCCTGAATATCCAGGTCTAATCATCTAGGAGCAACCTTCTAACGCCTTCCCTATCGTTATAGAACTTTCAGCTATCAAATAAATAAGTTTTCAACTCGCTTAGAAACCACTCCCCATTTTGGAAGACCCCCAATATCTTTTGACTGCTAGGACCCGTCAAACCTGCAAGGAAACTTTGAAATTCAATTCTCCATTAGTCTTTTGGAAGCAAATGTCTAAGTGTCATAAGTTTGATGGTTAATGGATGAAAATTACACCCAAGTAGCAGCAAAGGGGCTTTTGAGGAAATCATTACGGGTTGGAATTAACACCAACAAGAACTTCCGATACAGAGCTGAATAAGCTTTCGAGGAGCAACCCAATGCGGTCCGGAAAAGGCCCTGCATTACGGTCATAGTGTGTGCTCATCATGCGAAAGCAGACTGACATCACTCAAACGAATGATATTCAAAACTTTGATGGCGAAGGTGAGACGTTTCTGACTGACTTTATCTGCGATTACCTAACTCTAGTTAGAGCTTTCCTTCCTGAATGCTACGGGCTGGCTCTGAAGATCTGAGCCGGTTGGACTCTGCCCCCTGCTCTCATAACAGCAATCATGGTCTTAACAGTTTGTGACATCAAAACCACAGCGCTAACTGGGCTCCTCGGAGCAGCCACTGATTCCCTATCTTTTACAGTTTCCGCCGCAGGGGCGAAGAAATTCAAAACCCTAAAGGTAAATATGGATCGCTTTCCTAATCTGGCTGCCATTCGGCAATGAGAGAATTATTTTTCTGACGAAACGACTGTCATCCCGCACCGCTCGACGAAACCGAGCTTCGAGCATAAAAAATTCTCTTTTCTTTGACGCTACTCAGGTCATCGGCTATCCCGAAAAAGCAGCATAAGCTCTTGCTGACTATAGAGACCTAGAACCCGATCGATGAGCCAAACGAACTTGGGGTCTTTGTTCCTGCTGAGGTTGGGAATGAACGTGAGGCTCTTGTGCTCCAGTATCAATATGGCAGAATAAAACAACAGTAGAAAAACCTACATTGCCTTGATCAGTGGAAGGTACCGAAAATAATAATGATTTCAGTATAGCATACTGCTCGCACTACCTAGCAGCCGCAGCCCTAAGATGGTGAAGGCTTACGAGCTGCGTCAAGTCAAGGAGAATTTGGCCCGCTTATAACATAGCCCGATCACGAGAGCTCCTGTACTAGACGCGCGCAAATGCATTCAAGATTACGGCGGCCTGCACGGGGCACTGGCCCATGGGGGACCCTGCAATTCGCATTGCCGAAGCTGCGGAGAAAGTAGAGAAACCCTCATACACTTTCTCTGCGATTGTCCAGCTCTGGCTAGAGTCAGGCTGCGGACACTGGGTAAACCATTCTTTGGGGACCTCAGAGAGATTTCCAGCTGCAGGGTGGCAGACCTGCTTTCATTCGTGAATGCTACGGGCTGGCTCTGAAGATCCGAGCCGCTGGACCTGGCCTCCCTGCTTCCATAACAACAGTCACGGTCTTAGGAGTTTGTCGCATCAAAACGGCGCACCAGAGCGCTAACTGGGCTCCTCGGAGCGGCCACTGATACCTACCTGCCTACCCCATAGCGTACTGTATTGCGAAAGATCTTGCTTCCGCAAATCGCAGTTCGCAAATCCTTCAATGGTATAGTGCGGGCCATTAACGATAAGCTACTCATCGCCGAAGATGGACAACTGAAGAGGTGAAAGGAGCACTTCGCCACACTTGTATATCATAGAACACTCTAGAAACACGTGGCACAGAATAGAAAAGAAGATGTGTAGGCTTCTCAGGAAAGCCTGAAACGGACTGAAGAACATTTCCGGACACGAAAAAGGAACAATTGCAACCATTTATCACCTCCAAAGTAGATCACGGAATGATGACGAATAAAGGTGTATAAAATAAAACTTCTTTATAAATAGAGTGTAATTTTTTTTAGGTTTGAAATGATGAAGTCTCAATTGAACTTTTAACCAGTCTAGTTCCTCTGCTCCTCTGTAGCTCTCTTTCTCTGCTCCTCTATCTCTCTCGTCTTCCCTTCCTGTCCTCCTCTCTTCATCTCCTCCTCATTTCCTCTCCTGGTCTCCCCTGTCTTACCCACGTCCTCTTCCCTTCTCCTCCTCTCCCTCCTCCTCCTCTCCTCCTCTCCTCCTCTCCTCCTCTCCTCCTCTCCTCCTCTCCTATGCTAAATAACTGCTCAACCGTGGGCACGGAGGAGAAGGAATCGCATCTTCAATCCGCGGCTTCTCCTGCCTCAGATACTCATGAGGTGTGACCTTTGGGATTTCTAATTTTGCCGACCCAACGGGCGCGGCTGAGCCGTTACTTTTTAAGGCTTTGTGTAAAACAGAACCTTATTAAAATCGATTCACTGCACTGCACTTTTCTTCAAAACGACTAAACCGATCCGAACGAAATTTGGTAGACATATGGGAACTATGAAATCGCAATAAGTAACATAAGTTTATGTGAAGTTTAAAGGAGGTTCGCGATACATGCAAAGAAAGGATGTGAAAAAATTTTCCATCATCGCCGGGGTAACTTTCGAGGAGCTTAGTCAAATAACTAAGGATATCCGTTTTAGCCAGTGAGCTTTTTATCTACTCCCAGCTGACTGAATTGAACGCATTTTTAACGTCCACTCTTACCGGCTCCCGACAGACCGCCTGCGGCAAATTACCCCCGGACAAACCGCAACCCCCGGATTTTGCCAATGTTACGGAGAAAGGATTGTCCGACGCATCTATGGTTGAAGATTCGGCAATCAAAACCTGCAGTGGTCTACTGTCGATCCCAACTCGAATGGCTGCAAAGAGGGCTCGGCCAGCAACGGCCAAACCTTCATTTGCAGCCAAAGCTATCGAAGCCGATTGACGGGTCTTGTATGACGACACCAATCCATCCGGTTACGATATCGAGCAGTACCGACCGCATTGGAGGGAATTACTCCTAAGGTAATGATGCTGAGATTCTGGAACAAGTCAAGACCTCCACCTGGTGCTTCTAGGCAACCCTGGAACTTTCGTTATTGTCAGCGTGTAGCCCACGGCATTTTCAACTGCTCTTAGATGAGGTGCCTATTTTTCAAATAAATTTGGATAAAAAGCTGCAACACATTTATGTACTTCAGAACCATGGGTTATTGGTGGAGAAGTCAGGGGCTTGAACTTCCGACATGGAACTGGCTCGACCTCTGGGAAAAATAACGAGGAAGCTGAGAAACTGGGTCACCAAGGTTCTGGATCTACAATGGTGGGGCCAGAACCAGTACTCTAAGGGGAGAAATGGCAATGATTAACACAGCCGAATGAAGTAATGTGAACTTCTGCCGGCAGACAAAAATCTTTTTGAAGCAACCCGGGACTGCGAAGCGGGATTTTTGTTTTTAAAAATTGAGACATGAAACCGCTAGTGTAGTTTTTAATGGGACACTACTCCTTAAAGCACCACGCGGAAAAAATCAAGTATTGGAAGAAACGGCCCTGCACTTCATATGTAGCTGCCAGGCTCCTCAGACCTCAGGCGAAGATACCTTGGTAAGGTTTTCTTCACCGAAGGGTCTGCGCTTTCCCTGCCTCTGCAAAATGTTCTTAGATCCACGAAAGCCTGTGAACGCCATAGGCGAGAGGCTGATGAATAGGCGATCTCCGGAGATAATGCAATGGGTCTAACAAAGGTCCAAGTGTTTGGAGCTGCGACTCCCCCCACTAACTAAACTAACTAACTAACTCTGCCTCTGGAAAATGTCTTCAGATTCGCAGCCTGCGAACATCATAGACTTGAGCCATTGAATAGGCGATCTCCGGAGATAATGCTATGGACCTAGCAAAAGGTCTGAGTGCTTGGAGCTGCGACTCCACCCCCTAAAACCAAACCAATTAACTACCTGTTTCACTTTATTGGGAGTTAAGCTCTTTTCTTTCGTGAGGGTTTGCAGTCCTACCAATTTGTTCAACTGACAGCCTCTTCCCCGATTTCTCCTGGTCAGATGCTTCTATGCTTCTTTCACCCTGGGCCTTACCGCGTTCGACAGCCTGTTGATGACTCTTATATCCTTCTTAAAAACTTACGGAGTTCAATAATATTATTACCCAGTGCGTTGCAAGTCGCTCAGAATTGGTTGCTGCTTATTACGTCTCTCGGCCAAGATTCAAACTATTGATTGAATGCGAGCATTGAAAATAGACGATCGGGAGCACGCTTTCCTCCCCTGCCAAAAAATCTCGAAGATGGGTTTCCGAGGTCTTCCACTGTAATTTCCTTACTCTCATTCTGTTTGGTTTTGTTTCCGGGGATCCTTTCTACAACCACAGTTTTATCCAGAGGTGAATGCAACTTTTCCCTTATCTGCAACAGGGCACGAGAGACCTCGGGAGAATAGTATTTATCTACTATTTAATATCTATAGATTTGTCCAGCTCCCTACCATTGCAATGCTAACTACACTCAAAAATGTTTGATATCTAAAGATGGTGAATTGCTATGACAGAATGAAGGTTTGGGGATAGGGTTTTCCCAATGGAAAATAAAAACGACCGTTTTTTATTCTCTTTGACTTTATTTTACTTTTAAACTTTCCGCTTTTCCGTATCTGACTCACACCGCGCCGAGCTGTTTCCACGACCATTCAATGCGGCGGTAGAGGCGAATTCGTGATGGCATTCCGGTTCGCGCCTCCAATGTGCCGCCACATCACTTCGACCACAACTGAAACCCCGCGGGTTCAGCGAAGCAAAGCGTCTGCGCGATCCCGCTAATGGCCGGTCACCGGGCGAATCTGACGCTTCACGGGCGCTCTTTCGAAGCGGCCACTCGTCGAAAGCCCTCAGCCTCGACAAGGACACCCAATTGGGCCGCTTCAAACCTCTAGCTTAAACGAATGCTCGCCTCGTTCCAGAGCTCTAAAGAGGCCCTCGTGTGGGGGTTGCAGCGGCATCCGAAGAGCGTCCACCCAAGGTCTCTGGGGGTGTTGGGGGGGTCTGAGCAGACGCAGCATTTGCGAGTCGCCTAGCCCTGCTCTGATGTATAGCACAGGGTTGACGGGGAGGCGCAGATTCTCTCCGTAGATCGTCTCCACGGGGCTGGTCGTGAACTCCTCTCGTTGGGCTATACGGAGGCAGTGGAAGACGAAAGGCAACGACCGCGACCACGATGGATCGATGCGAGTCATTAAGACGGCCTTCAGCGTCCGGTGCCAACTTTCTAGCATACCATTGGACTGTGGATGATATGCAGTAGTCCTATGCCGCTGGAAGCCCAGGAACTTTCCTAACTCCGCGAAAAGAATAAATTCGAATTGCATTCCCTGGTCGGTGATGATAACGGCTGGAACATCAAAGCGCGGAATCCACTCTCAACAGAGGACCTCGGCACATAATTGTGCCATAATGTCAAGCAGAGAACATTTGCTTCAGGCCACCATCTAAACCTGTCGGTGTGAGGAACGTGCTTGTTGACCTTGGGCTTCTGGCACACGATGCACTCCAGAATCGGAGGGCTTGGCCACATAATTTTAGGTCAAATATTAATCGTACTACTGCAAGGTCTGGCATATGGCTAAGCTCCTCCTTTTTATTCAATGAGGGAACAACAAAAGGAGATACCTGGTATCCTAGTTTCTCTGCAGACCAAAAAATCATAGGCCGTGATTTCAACACTTAGACTCTAGAATATACTATGAAGTACCTGACGATTTAGTGGGAGTCTCTGCCATGTAAGACCTAATCCAGGGTCCAAGAATCAATTAGAGAACCTTTCTTTGCAAGACTTAAATTTTTATTTTGAAAGCAGCTACCGTATTCCGGGAACCATTAGATCCTTTCTTAAGTGTAAGATTTTCCAATAAGCCGTGAACGTGACCGCAATGAATGCCGCAACGGAACTGGTTTAAACTGAGTACAAATTCGACACTATTGCCAGTGAATGCGTGGTCTTCCGAACACCTTTGCCGAAATTAGGTGATACGATTCCAAGTCGTAAAGTGCAACTCTAAACATTGAACCCTCAAAGAGCACTACCCACAATATCAACTTACCAACAACCACCGTGAAAATCCCACAAAGGGGCCAACCAAAAACAATCGGGCCGAAAACGTGTCCTCCAAAAATTCTCCTGTGATGTATGCTCTCAGAGAACCATCCCCAATCCCATGTTAAAAGATAATATTTGCTGAGACCTTGCAGCAGATGCTTTAAATCTAATTAAACTTGAAATCCCTAATGCGAAAATTTATCAACCCAAGATCCTAGTCCTTTCAAATGATACAAAAGCATAGCTTAACCAATCAAAAGACTTTCCTTTCCACTTCGTCCTTAGCTCTCACTTGACCACACACGAATTCCATATCATTTCATTTGCATACTAAATTACACCACTAAACCCTGAATCGCCCGTCAACAGACTCTGTCATCCCTCCCCATATATCCATGCATCGGCATGTCCTTTTTGAGAACGATACGTGATATTTCTAAGACCCCGACCGCAACCGTCTATTCTCCTTTTTATTATTGCTTCACGTCTCAGCTCTTGACGCCATTCCCTTCCATTCCAACATGGGCTCCGCCAAATCCTTGTTGACTGCCATTTCGGCTCGCGAGTCCTTTTCACAGTACTTCATAGGCCACGACCTGCACACGTACGATCGCTACCACCCCTTTCCGTGTGAGCCTATTCCAATTTTGCAATTCACGCCATCGAATGTCCTTTCGCGACTAACAGAAGAAAAAAGGATGTAAACGAACTCGGTTTCTTTTCAAGTTCCTGATGGCTTGGAGGCTCTTCTGTTCCTCTGGTTTCGCGGTAACGGCTGAATTCTTCACACACTACTTGTTGTCATGCATGAGCTGCCGCTGTTGCATTGCATGCAGGCATGCATGCACACCATTCAAACGGTAGCGCGCATTGCAATGGATATCAAGACTCTGTAAGGGTTGTAAAGGAGGGAGGTTTATGCGTTCGTGTATTTACTTTCGCGCTAAGGACGCTGTGTATTTGGTGCGTTCTTTTTATTCTTTGCAGTTGTTTTGGTTTGTGTGTGATTTTGTCCTTTTTGTAAATTTCAACGTTTCCCTTGGTTGAATATGAGTTTCTGTTTTGAAATTCAATTCGAAAGAACTGGGGAAAAGGAAGAAGGAAATGCTAGCTCCTTACGGGCGTGTCCTTTGAAAATTCTTCTTTACAAGGCTATGCGATGCGAATGGGTTTTCCTAGCTCGATAGCTTGTGTGGTCGCTGAGTAAATTTCGAACCAAAAAGAAAACTGTCAGCCGCGGTATACGCCGCTGACATCACAGCTAAACTTCCGAGATTGACAAACTTTTCAACTTAGTGATACTGAACTTTAGAGAATCAACTGGAGAAAATAAGGCCACTACATTCAGTCAAAACCATCTCTACCTTCTTCCTAACTAAATCCTATGAAGTCAAAAGTTCATGTCAACAGACTCTTCCAGGATTGAAGAAGATGATTGCGGCCTCAACTGGAGTCCATACCAAGATGATTTCCTATCCTATGACCTTGTTCCGACGAAAGACACAAATTCGCTCATTCCTTCCTTCTCAGTCTCGGCATACCCCATTGAAATGGCTGAGCAATGAGCCCCCAATTGACATGGTACAATTCCATTTGTTTAGGAACTTCTTGCTCCCGCCCCTTACACGAGGTATAGATTACTGGCGAAAGCAACATCAGCACGTGACATTTTTAGTTTCATCCAGGACCTATGAAACCGCAGGAATGGCTAAAATTTCGATATGCATTCTTCAGTGTTTCGGCACACAGGACATTGGAAAGTACAGGATAGCTCAATGACATGAAAACAAGTTGACTGGAAGCATAGTTTTCCACTGTATTTTAAATAGGGAAGTAAAAGTGAGAGGCTGAACACCAGCCCCCAATCGAGCCTTATAAGAAACTTGCCGCATAAATCAAGAATTAAGTGAGATGGCATTCTATAGCCTCCTTTGATGAATCACATCGCATTAAGCCACTGACGCACAAGAAGATGCCGCTCGAAAACCCGTCCCTCATAACGAGACCATTAATAACCGGCAACACCTTCGTCTCCCAAAATATCTCCCCAAAAAAAAACGACCCCAAAAGTAGACCCAGCCTGAACCCAACCATTAATTCCAAATCTGTTAATTATTCCAAGACATAACTCGATCTCAATCAAGAGCAAATATTACGCGATCGCTTAACAAATTAGACACCTGAATGGATCCTCTCTCCTGATTCCCACAGCATCTTCTGTAATATCCTTTCGAATAAATACTATCAAGCGCTCCACAAAAGGGATGTCCCCCATGTTCGCCACGTCAGCTCGATGTATGTAGAAGTCATTTAGGGAAATAAACAAAATCTTAACATGATCGCAATTTAGTAGGTTGGAATTGATGCTGGGCCCACTGCACCGCACTTATCTTAGCCATGGAACGCGCTGGAGGTTCTTCTCGGTGGGGAGTCACCAACTTGGTCTAAAGTTTTCTGGATTATTCAGTTTTTTTCCTTGGCGACAGGTAACGATTTCAATTTAAGAAAATCACTTAAAATCGTCGCGAAACTGAAAGTATCAGGAGCCGGGGCTGATGTGGTAGGCAGAGTTGTCTGGCAGGCATATCAATGAGTCAGTTTAGGAGACCACGGGAAGATAAGATCAAATGTTTTTCGGAGACAATTTGCAATGATCGATAATGAAGATCAAGTGGTTGTGAATGAGAATGGCAAACGGACGCTTAAAAATTGGAGGATTTCAAGATAATTAAAGTAATTGGTTTGGAAAGGATGCGAAAAGTTTGCCATCTGAGAATGGGCAAGCGAATGACTACAAGGAGAAAAAACCCACTTGGAAAAGGAAAATACCTTTGAGAACCCTTCGAAAAAGTACTCCTTCGGAATTTCTAGAAAATAGAAACGTTTTTCATGGCACTGATCAGATGGATGGGTAATTTGCACAGGATCCCTACACTGCAGTCTGTGGTTCAAAGTATGTCCTACCAAAGCTCGCTTGAGTTGATTACCCGTCCTCTTCGCTATACTCAGCAGATAGTTGGTCAAGTTTTCCATCTTGATGCAAAGAACAGATCGTGCAGAAAGCAAGCCGAAGCCACTAGATGTCATGCTCATTTTCTTCTGTTTTTTGTCGCCCCTACTGCCAGTGTCACTAGGACCTTCCTAAGTCCCAGAATCCAGCAACTTTTCCTTCTACTAACTCCTACTAAACTCGAGCTAGCTCGCCTGTAACCCTTTCTTTACTATATTTTTCAATTATTAAAGGCTTACCTTTGTGCCACCTGTTCGCCACCTTTCTCTACTGGTAATCATTTAACAGTCCTGCGGCTGTCATATTATATGGGTCCTATAGCTGCACCACTTTAAATTAATCCTTTTTTTTGCGTACGGTCCATCGTACAAGTGTAGATTTATCCTTTGGATCGGGCTTTCCTAAAATCCCTGCAGTACATGGAGATGTCACCACTTGAAGCCAGCACTGTGACTACAAAAGCCCGCACTATTGTTCGCTTCATATCACTAAAATGGTGACTTCGGCACGAAAGACTTACTAAACTCTTAAGTCCTCTTTCTCAGCGCGGAACTGGAAAAAGATGCTACTCTACGAGCGTAGAAGGCAGCAAACTCGAACAGCGTTTCTTTCATAAGGGAACACAAAAATGAACTCTGTGAGTTCATCAAGGAGAGATGAAATATCCACCAAAATATCAGGAAGGAAAGCAAGTCTCTCATCATGCAGCCAGAGGTCCCATTGAGGTCCCTTAAGAACCCAGTGTCCGTAGCCTGCCTCTAGCTAGAGCTGGGCAATCGCAAAGGGAGTGCCTGAGATTTACCCCTTTTCTCCTCTACTTTAGCAATGTGAATTGTAAAGTATGCCCAGTCATGGGCCAGGCATGGTCTTCTATAGACCAGCGCCTCGAACAGATCGACGTAATCTTGTATGTATTTGCATGCTCCTGGCACAAGAACTCTCGCATCGGGTTTTTTATATGCGGTACAAATCCTGCTTGATTGGCACTAGCAGTAAGCTTTCACAAGGTTGCTAAGCATTGCGAATAAATTCCACCCTTGACAGTCGCTAGCGGAACACAGACTGTACCCTCCGAAGGACTGCCAAGAGAAGATCCCCGCCTGACCAGTCCTTCAGCACGCTACTTCCACGCATATGATCCTAGGACCAGGAACTCAGAGGAGGGTGATCTTGAGCGCGCCGCCCAGACGGTTCAGTGTATTTCTGCCACTACTACACTGCCCTACCAACCTGGAAGATGTCGTTGCTTAGTACAAGGCCTTAATGGCCGCTTGGCTGTCGGTCGGAATGATCATGTTGGACTTGGGAATCCGATCATGCCCAGCCATCGACACGCCTCCAGTATCCCCAGTACTTCCAGTTGGAATACACTGGCGAAACCTAGGACCTTACGGCTCGGCTACACCGTGTATCCGAGAAAAATACCACACTGGTTCCACAGATCATCTTTGATCCGTCGGTGAAGAATACTGTGTCATAGCTTTGCAACACGTCGCCGATCTTCTACTCTGCCTTGTTTGAAAAGTCCACAGCAAAGTTTCTCGTGAAGTTCGGCTTACGTATGGCGTAATCCTTGGGGAATGCCCAGATTTTCCGAGGCACTTTTCCTAGGATGTTACTATGGCCGTAGAGATTCGCTGCCTAACATCCGGACTCACATAGTTTGGCGGCACTACACACTGCAACGTATTTTATGTGGAAGTCTCGGGGGAGGAGGTGTAAGAGTACATTGAGAGCATCAATCATGCGGGGCAGCAGAGCTCCGATTGCACCTGATCACGTGGTCCTTTGAATCCTATTAAGCTTTGTTCTAGTGCACTTTCTGCTCAAAGCCTGCCACCATACAGTAGAACCGTACGTTAGGATGGGACGTACCACAGCTATGTACATCCAGATGAGCATCCTAGGCCGAAAACAACATTTGTTGGCAAAGGTCCTCTCGCAGGCATAAACGGCTTTAATCTCCAATTTAGCTTCGAATCCAAAATTACACCCAAATACGTCATGGTCACGCAAGAAACACAGATGACACCTCCTCAACATAATCCACGTGGGAACGCAAAGGAACAGAGTAGGAACGTAATTAGCGAACCCTTGGGTGCCCAGCAATCCGCCAAGAAAAAAAAATCCCTTCACCAAAAAACCTGTGCCGGCGACAATTCCGGGGATAGTTGGTAGTTCCCCAATTACGGTCTCAGCATTTCAAAAAGAGGAAAAATTGACAGTTCGTAGCAGCAATTGACAGAATTGGTCATCAAAACGCGACAAAAAAGAACAAAATAAAGCCTGAAGTTCGGAAATAATCATTATTTCGAAAAAAAGATATGTCTAATGTCGATAGGTGAGGTTTGGGTGACAGCTCAAAACCTGCTCCTGGAAACTAATCGGAAGTCCAATTTGGAATGACGGTACTCCGTACATGCGGAAGGTAAACCGTACAATAAATAGTGGCATTCCTGAGAGCTGCCTTTAGAAAACATATACATAACCAGCAATGCAATTATCACCCCTAGTTAATGTGTGGCTTATCCGCTGCCAATTCCGCCTTCAGATTACATGGCCCACGGGTGGCCTGTGTATTTCATTCATGCGACGCAGACAAATAAATGTTCACGAGGACTTAAAGCCTTCAAGTGACAGTTGGGTTCACTTTTCACATGTTACTCCTCAATTGCAACACAGAAAAAACCCTAGGGCAGAACATTCTCAACTTGTCATTGGTGTTGAAATAACTGCATTTTCAGATTTTAGACAACGCACCAAAAGCGTCGGGCAACATCCAGTTCGATGCCACGGTCAATAGAAACCACGCTTACTGGATTTTCTTCATATTTCATCGCGTGGGCCTTGTAGAAGGGAAGTGTAATGACAAACATCAGGGTCCAAATCCTATTTGAACCCTTTGCGGAGTTAAACATTATATTATACTAGCGTGCCAACCTTCCGAAGTAAAGAGTTAAATGGGTTAACGAGTGAGTGAACATACCCACAGAGGAGTGCCCGCTACTCTTGTTTAAAATAATTACGATTCTTTTTCCACTACGCGAAGAAAGTGGATCTCAACCAACGGTTCAACAGGACATCTCCCCGATCCTCAGCATTACCAGGGACGAATTAGGGATAATAAGGGTCCGGGATTTGACGGGATTCCGAATAAAGCCCTCAACTTAGCTGCTATAATCGGGTCCACATGGTTCACAGGCACATTTGAAACACGCTTGATGGAGAGGGGGGGGGATTTCCCGTGCAGTGGAAGAGGCAGACGTTTCGATGAGTTGATCATATGGTCCATTCGATAGCAACCTGGTTGGGAAACATCGGCGATTAGTAGGTACTGCGTGGTAGTGATACTAGATGTCAGAAATTATTCGAATTATTCGTACAACGGGGGTTGGATTAAGAGTACCTCAACTAAACTAAGTGTCCCTAGTTACTAAGCTCAGATAATCAAGGATTACCTCTGGGAGTGACTTCTTGGTATGAGATGGATAATGGACTGAAAGAATATGTGGTAATAGTAGGTTATTCCTTTAGGCTCCGTATTATGGCACCTGCTGTGCAGTATAATGTAAGATGAAGTGTTGGTCTCCGCGTGCCAAAGGAAAGAACATTAATTGGGTTTTCAGATGGTCTGGCCTTGGTGATAACCCCGAACTACACCAAGGACATGGAAAGTGATGGAAATGAAACTATTCATGCCATCAATGAATAACCATTGGCCAATGGTTTAACTGGACCTGGCAAACAATAAAACGGAGACAGTTCTTATTAGCAATCGCAGGAAAAGCAATACTATCAAAATCCGGGTTGGTAATCACAAAGAAGTTCCAAAATCGATTATTAGATTCCTGAGATAATGATCGACTCCAAGTTGAGCTTGAATGAGGATGAAGGTCCTGGCAGTTGAACGTGAGTACCTATCGTGTAGGCATAATCCCACGGTCCTCTTCGCATACGGTTTGATTGGGAGAACACAATCAGAGCCTCGCCATGACTAGCACGGCGGTACTGGTTTATACAGAGTGCAGGCAAAGAATTCATACCAGTGGATACGAAGCCTATTTAACACCTCTACTGCAACTAAAAGGTGTAGCGCCCGAGTTGTACAGCGCAACTTCACGCTTCAGCGCACAAGGAACTTTTCCGGGGATATGGGCACAACCACATCCACCATGAAACTATTACAAGTGGGCCAACCGCAAATAACCGACCCGAGACCTTATCCTCTACTAATTCCTCGAGAATATAAGGCCTCAGAGGACCATCCCGGTTCCCATAGTACCAATAACTTTCAGTGAGGCTACGTAACCAGAGCCATTTCAGATAAGTACCTTGCAGACTCGGATCTGATCGCCCTCCTCAAGTACGTGGGGACGGCACACCCCAGCGGGTTGACTGAAATCAATTCGGTGCGGAGAACCGTAACGAAGCCTTTCTACTAGTCAGCTACTGCTCTGCGTACAATACAACCCATAAAGCATTACAAGACAAAACTAATACAAAACACAGGGAACAGGTGCCTGTCTACCATTGCCACTTCAAAAATTCACCCATCATACTACAGATGAAGCAACGACTAGGAACTCCCTTTGTCGTCGGAAGATGTATTAGCAATCAAAGCGTGTCGCTGCTAGCAAGGCACTGGCTAAAATCGAGGATGCCGTTACTGATACCGAAGTCGTCTGCGGATGTCACAATACACTAAACAGACACAGAGAATATGAAACTAGTCCCCTGAGTCTGCCCCACACAGGATACAACCCTAACTGGAGGTAAGATTCCGCGAGAAAGAGAAAATCATTCAAGCGACCAGGCCCCGTCAAGAGTGCCACACGCTTTTAACCTACTTATATGTGACCCGACCTTTCCAAGATTCTTTCCATTTAGCCGACCGCTGCTTCAAGGGATATTAAGACTGTGCGCGAAAAAAGACAGCAAAGCTATTTCGTCTCTAACTAGGGTGATACTTATTATCAGAGGACCAAAATACAGTCGCCAGCCACTTATCGCAGGGGTGGCGAAATCCATCCTGCAATACGCGGCTCCTCTCTAGGCGGGAGTACTAGAGAAGGCAATGAGAAGGGTGAAGTTGTGAAGCGCATATAGGACAGTATCGGGTGAGGGAGTGCCTGCCATCGTGGAATGATTCCCTTAGATCCCCTGGCGAATGAAGCCCATTATCTCTACCAGAGAAGGAGGGCATATCCGGCCGAGATGACCGCAAATTTTCAAAAAGTCACTAACACTGACTTCCCTGGTAACAAGTCGACAATTGCAAGAAGGATATCTCTTCTTATATCTTAGTAGGTCCTTTCTGATAGAGCTTTGGTTGGCATTGATGCAGATTAATCACCAAAAGGAGACTGTTCCTAGAGAAAAGGATATAAACAATTGCCACCCTTTGCGAAATACTTCAGGTTTCTTTTTATGATCCATTTTGAAGTTAATCACAGTCGTTAGACCTCTTGCTGGTAAATAAAGCATGACTACAGCCAACTCACTCTATAAGGTGATTGCTTCCCCATCATACGTTCGAGTCAGCTGAATTGAAGTTTGAAATTTACACTGAATTCTTGTGGTTGTCAATAGCAAGTTGCACAGGACTAAAGTTGCAACTTGTACAGCAACCTTCGCAGTCTCTCTTCAGTCCTCTACAGTTCGTTGAAAGTCCTTCTCTGGCTCGATTATTTGCGGTTGCCTCTTAATGGAAGTTTTGTCCTGCCTCTGGTTTCGCTCGGCGGCGATTAGCCGCGGTTTTAACATCCAAAGGGAGAAAGCCTGTTATATTGGCCTCACCTCTCTTGATTCGACCGACGTACACCTAGAATAAACTAGTATTTTCACCTCAAGCTAGGATGGTATATGCAGACCATTTTTGGTCCATCCATAAACAGAGAACTCCTCTGTTTACATGACCTCATAAGTACGCTATTAAAATAAGAATTATCTGCCTCTACCCATTCACAACGAGAGACTGTCGGGTTGCTGCTCCTTAAACTGTCACCATTTTGGATGATGTTCTGGCCAACATCGGAAACAGGACCAACTCAACTCCGTCACCTCTCTCGTGTGTGAAGCTGACAAAGTATGGCTCCCTCGACCGAGTGTTTGTTTCCTTCAAAGTGACATACCCCACAACTTCAACAACATCGCCCAATATTCCTTTTGACCGCAAAGGGTCTTCATCAAGCCTTATCAGAGGACTGAGCTTCGAGAAAATTTCTGACCCACCCGCCTACCTCGTCAACCTTTAATGATTTTTCATATATTGTATAAGACTTTTTACCAAACTGTAAGGAGTTTGACGAACAAAATGTCTAGTTTCAAATTATCCGCCTTAACATTTTGATATCACATCATTATTACTAAAATCTGATTAGATGAGAGGATTTTAGATTCCAAGCTTCCCGAAGGTTACACTGTAATTCGTTGTGATAGAGACTGCGCTGCACTTGGCAAGACAACCGCGGAGACGCACAGATAATTGTTAATTCCTCCTTCCGTGCCGAAACCAATTTTCCTCTTCCTCTTCTCCCTACGTTATATCATCGTACGAGTCATTCCTCCAAACGTATGCCTTTATCATATCCTGTGTATATTTTCCCTGCCCCCCCCCCTCCTCCTCCTCTATATGAAGACTATTTCGATAGATTATCAGAAGTCATAACCGTTTTGTTCCCCTATATTCCTTTCATCTTCTATGGTGACTTTAATCTTCCTATGCTCTCTTTGTATACTTCTCCCGGCTTTTTCTCCTCCTACCCTTCCTTTCCTTTATTCACTTTCATGAACATCTGTACCGCCCTCCAGTTTAACCTTTTCAAAAATCACTTAAATCGCACTCTTGACCTTGTTCTTTCTAACCTTCCTATGTGTGACTTTTCCCAATCCCCTCATGTCCTTTCTTACGTTACTCTTGACACCCATTACCCTTCTTTCTAATTTGATACTCAGATTACCCGGCTTCACTCCCCTAGCGTGCGCAAACCTGCCAAATTTAACTTCCTGGAGCGCGGAAAGCTCAAACCATTCTGGTCCCCTGTTCGCAACTCCAGCAATCCCACCCAACTACATCCTCCTTCAATTAAATTCTCTGGCTCCCCTGCTAACTCCTTCCAACAATCTTGTGATTTACTTGGTTGCTACTTTTCCTCCATCTATGTTCCTTCTCCTCTTTCTTCTTCTCTCACACTAGTGGATGCAATCCACCCCGTATCTGTCGCCATTCTCCTCCGTACCCCTTTCCTTATCAAGTACCTCATTGGGAATATTAGCACCAATGTTGCCCCTAGGCACGACGGTTTTGGCCAAATTAACCTATCTCAACTAATTCTGCTGCTTCTCTTCTGAAAACTTCACATCCCGTTCGCCCCCCCTCCCCCTCCCCTCTAACGTCCCACAAGACTCTAGTCTGACCCCTTAATTATTTTTGTTCTTTCTTAACGACCTTCCACCTCCTTACTTGTCCTGGTTTGCTCTTTGCGTACGACCTTAAGCTGTTTCCCTCTATATCATCGCCAGTGGACTTTGTATTCCTTGAATCAAAGCTAGAAATTTTGTTTCACTGGTCATCTGCTACTGGTTTAGTGTTAAACGTCAGGAAGTGCTACTCGTTACTAACTACTGGTTCAAATCCTCACGAACTTCATTTATCCACTCTCTCGACAAATGTTCCTTCTCAGATCAGAAGTACGCTCAAGACTTCGGAGTCGCTTTCCACAATAAACTCCTCTTCGGCACCGACTGCTTCAAAGTTACCAATCAGGCTCCAAAATCCTCGACTATTACTCCACGATCCGACGGGTGGTGCTCCTCATAACGCTTGACATCAGAAATGCCTTTAATTCTGTAAGATGGAAAGACATTCTAGGCATACTAGACAATACTTTCCGCGTGCCGAACTATCTCTTACGGATATTAAGGGACTAGCTGAGGAACCACCCCCTGCTCTATCAAACACTAGAGGGTCAAAAGAGGATGGAGGTCACGTCGGGGGTAGCACAGGGATCCATCCTAGGGCCGGACCTCTGGAACGCGACCTATGATAGTCTACTTAAACTCGACATGTCAGAAAAGTCGCGCCTGGTCGGCTATACAGATGGTGTCGCGGCGCTTGTTGTTGAACGCACTGTCGAACAGGCGCATAGCAGACTCCGCATATTGATGCGACTGGTAAGCGGATGGATGACTACTCATAGTTTCAACCTTGCACTAGAAAAACCGAAGTAGTCATCCTGGCTAGAAATAGAATTTCGACCCTGCGTCCCATATCGTTCGGCGAGTCGATAATCGAGTCAAAACCAGCGCTAAAGTACCTCGGGTTGAATCTCAAAGATCAGTTTTTTTGAGCAATTCAAAGCAGCGGTGAACAAGGCTGCAGCTGGAGTTTCGGGCTTAATGCGGCTAATGGCAAACATTGGGGGTCCTACGTCTGGCAGGCGACGTCTCCTGATGAGTTCAACGCAGTCTGTCCTGCTCTACCGCGCAGAGGTATGTGCTGACGCTCTGGGCAAGGAGGTATATCGGAAACGTCACGTGCAAGTAGAGAGACGGGGAGCTTGCGGGTGGCGTCTGCGTACCGCACTGTCTCTGAACCGGCCGTGATGGTGATGGCGGGAGTGATCCCCGTTGCCCTTCTTGTTAAGGAGTGTCAACCCATATACAAGCGCAAAGAAGATGAACCAAGAGAAGTTGTTGCTCGTGAAGAACGGCACTGCATCCTAGACGAGTGGCAACTCTTTTGACAAAATGAAACTGGAAGGAGAAGGACTGCGCGACTCATCGGCAACTTAGGTGCGTGGCTGAGTTGGAAGCAGGTGAAAGTGACTATTTCCTTACCCAGTTCTTAAATTGGCATGGAGGTTTTCAGTCTTACCTGCACAAGATTGGAAAGGCGCGTTCTCCGGATTGTGTGTTTTGCAATGGAGTTGTGGACGACGCTCATCACACTTTTTTTTCTTGTGGAAGGTGGGATGGGGTTCGCCAGCAGCTGTATTTAAACACAGGAGATCTCTCTCCAGACAACATTGTCGAAGAGATGCTGAGGAGTGCTGCCATGTGGAGCCGTGTTACCCATTATGTTCGGGTCCTTTTCGTTGCTAAGAAGATAGAGCTCGACCGGTGGAGAAGCCGGATGGCAGCGGGTTCCTTAAGCTGACAGTTCCCTTCCTCCTCTCCCCTCCCGTTGGTGAAAGGAATTCCAAGATTCCGCAAGGCGGAAGATTTCGGGAACTAGCCCGAAGTAATGTGACAAACGGTTCCAGGATAGCTCTCTGACGATGGGAAGGTGTTAAGTTGGTAGTCCGACGACCGGGGGCTGGCTTAAACCAATATCGAACGGAGAAACTTATTGACATACGAGCCAGATACACATGGCTTGTTGATCAGAAGTGGCAGTAGGTAGGTCACACACACAAGAAAAAGAAGAAGAAGAGGAAAAAACGACAACGACGGATGGTCGACGAGTAATTCTTGTATGATCTATTGAAGCAGATCAATAGAAGATGGGTGAGAACTTTTCGAAAATTGCTAGGAGAGTTAAAGACAATTGTCAGGAATCATCACGGACTGTACGTAGATGTGGTTGACACACAATGCCTCACCGGGATTATGGCAACCTGGCCGGCTGGCTGTCGAAATTAGTGGTGCTAAAAGTTCACTTAAATGGTTGAGTGTCCTAGTGTTAACGGACTAGACACGGAGATCTAAACTGCATACATGCGTTTAATTACACAGGTTCTAGGTTTTTTACTCATTAAGGACTCATTAGACTTTTCAATTAAAACTAGCATTTTATTGTTGGCTTCGCTTCTCATTCAATCGTAAGTCAATTAAACCCCAAGTCCATGTTCCTCTTTACAAACTTACAGAAATATGTACTTTATACACCTCTCAAAAGCAAACTACGCCCCTTTTTGTGCTTCGTTGACATTCGCCATTGCAGATATGATTTTTACAAGTCCTGTTGTAATCCTATACGTCAAGTTTTACAAGTGCCCGGACAAACTCCATTTAAATATTAAGGAAAAACATGGCACTGTGATGCAGTGGTGTAGTGTGAGCAAAAACAAATTTTCCGCTTGAGATATTCAGAAAGCGTTGCATTGTACGCTCACTTTTTTTTGTGTAGCTTTTATGGGAACGCAGTCAGGAGGAGCAAGTACTGCGACGAAAATACATATCGACTGCATGCACATATGGACATACTATGTGCCTTTTCACATAGGTGCATGTAGAAGGTAAGCAAAACAGGCGGACATTTTACATTTTCAGTCAGTTAGTCAATCAGGGAATGGGCCGCGTTCGGTTTTTCAGCTCCATAGGATACGTGTGGAGTGACGTGTATGAAAGCGGCATCCAAATTTACTAGGATCCAGGTGGATTTTAAGTTTGTCCGGAAAATTCTATTCAAGTAAAGGTGATGAACCATGTAAAGCTCTTCGAAGAAAGTATTAGCTCCTTCCTCCACTGTCAATAGCCCCCAAAAATCTCCGCAGTCCATTCACTCCGTGAGGGGAGTCTCACTTGCTCATTATACAGCTTTTTTTGCCAAATGCTCCAAAATTACTCCTACATATTTGCTAATGTTCCTATCTCCTCATAAAAGGTCCTCTTTCCATGCAGCCTGGAAAAAAGGATAAGCCCCAATATCGCTCTCCTTTCCTTAGTCCTCAAATCTTCAACTTATTTCTGACTGCATCGATCCAATTCGCGGTCAGTGTGCGCTACAGTTCCATTGCATTTATCACCATTGCATATGATAATTAAGTGCATTGCAGTGCAGCACAAAATCGTACGTATAAAATGGAGGATATGTCGCTTATAAATGTTCCTTCTCCTGTGAGTAAGTATCCAAGTATATTGAGTGATGTTCTTCGTGCCAATGAGGACCACTGACCAGGAATAAATGAGGAGCGTGCAATCTTGTCTTGTCTATTTTCTTCGAAAAATCAAACGGCCGTTGAAGCAACCCAACTCAGTCTGATGAATACTAGATTGATTGGGGTGAAATAGGAAAATCAAAGTGGCTGTGACAGATAATTCTGGCTCATATTTAAACTTGCTGACGAGGAAAGGTCCTAGAGCTAGAAATTTTCGCAAAACTGAAGCATGGATTCGCTCAGATTCGCTCAAGAATATGGTATTACCTGCCTAGTTCGGTGGTCATCTACCCCGACCAAGGAAGAACTATGTTATTTTTTTTTTGTACGCTATAACCTGTCATCCTTCCGACAAATCTGGGTACCTCAAAAGGGACAAGACATGTACTTAACTTTCAAGTACTTGGCCTAAACATGATGTTTTTCGTGACAGAATTCTAGCAGTTTGCTTCGGAGTATAGAAAGGCATTCAAAAAGATAACCTTAAGTCCTCATCCCAAATCTCCAAAGGTGGTAGTAGGTGACACATTAAATACATTCCCTGCCGGAGTAAATCCTACCCTCCCACTAAGATTACCTACCATGGGAGCTCAATAAGGAGAATCCTCCAGGAAACCAGAGGTGACAGCCGAAGCTAAGCGGTAACCAAAACCTCAAGCCAAGGTGTAATTACCATGCTGACGGCTACCTGGAGCTCCATCGATGGAGAACCTGAATCTAGGCTCAGATTCTCCGCTTATTCAAGTGAGAAAGTATCCAATTAGGACCCAGTCCTTAAAGGATGAGCCGAAGTAGTGCCCTTCTGTCAACATTCCTGACCCCAGGCTGAGCTCTGATGAAGGAGCATAACTAGCGCCTCATGACGAAACTCGACGAGAAACTCTCAGGGCACAAATCTCAGGAGGATCTAATCGGGGGGGCTTCAAACAACCATTGTCTCTGTTGAAGCGACGATTAGCAAATGTTTAAGGGAACTAACCAAAAAAAAATATGCGAGCAGCTCAGCAACATCAGCCAGAAATGATGATGATGAAAGCAACAGCACCAAAGCAGGCAGCACAAGGTCGTGGTAAACCAACCATACACTAGGCTAAGGCGATCCAGCAGGCAACGACACACTCGCCAACAACACAACAGCAGTGACTTAAAACAGGGAGGCAGGTGCAAAAATCCGAGCAGTCGTTGTAATAGAAATTCTATGATTTTAAACAAATCAAGCAGAGCAAATCTCTGCCCGATAACTACTTAATTAAGAAGTAAGGAAACTCTCATCAAATCATTACCAAAACCCCCCAAATCTAGGGGCCAAGAAAATCCTTGCGGAGGACAACAATAAGTTCTTTACTTACACCCTTCCCTACGAAAAGACAGTCTCTGCCTCTGAAATCGTTGAAGAACTAAAAGCACACTGAGTGTCCAGCGCTATCAGCAGTAAGCCCTTCGTCACGATGAATATCCGGTTGAACGGTTGACTAGTCACATTTGGCCCGACGTTCTCCAATAAACATATCAAAAGTATAAAAGCCAATAAGCATACCATTGTTCGCTTCGGATAAATTAAAAACAAGGAGGTATTGGAAAACAAATAACTGCCAGTCTGTGGCTCATGCGCCAGCGAACTGTCACTTAACCTACGCTACGTCAAGTGTGACCAGGTTCACGGTCCGGGCGAATGCTCCATAACACCAGAGTAGCGGCAAAGTGCGTTAATTGCGAGAGCGCAAGCTCCACATAGTGCTCCCGTGAGAAACCAGGTTGCACTATAGGTACAAACCCAACTTTCCCAACTTTAACTTTTTCTGTTCATCGGCGGTGGTACAGCCATCCTTATCTCAGAGAAACTCCGGTCTTATTAAAGCATCCCACCTACAACAACTTCAGCTCAGCGCTTCCCACCTTCCAGAAACTATCACTCATATCTGAATCACTTCACCATTAGCAGTAGCATTACTGCTAATTCCCACCCTACTATATATCCTTTGCTAGAAACCGGCCACGGCATCAGAGATCATTATGCTATAATCCTCGATATCAAACTTCCTGAAAGAGCCATCAATCCCGCGCCACCCTCATTTCCAGGTCACCAGAAAGCGACGAATTCAGTCCTATATACTGACTACTTCTAGAAACGCCTCTCTAGCATTGAATTGAATCCTAACACATTCAAGGAAATTAGAAAGACTTATCCTCGCCTGGGCAAAACAACCCAACAAACTCCAATCTTACTCCAAACCATCAGCCTACCTGAAATGGCTAACAACACTTCTTTTAACCTTCCTGCTTTCGAAACTAACCAGGTCAACGGATCAATTTCTCAATTTCAATCGATCCCATCTTTCGACCGATCCCAAACTACATACAGAACATCCCACCCATCCATTCTGGCAAACCAAAGCGGCAGTGGTCTTCTAACGACCCCAACTCTTCGAATCAAATGGCTGTAAAAAAGGCTCGGCCAGCAACGGTCAAGTCTTTATTTGCAGCCAAGGCTATTGAAACCGATGAATCCGATTACGATACCGAGATGTGCGAGCAATTCTTAGCTGTAAGGACTGCATCCTCGCAAGGATTAAGCTACGATTCGAGTCAACAGGTGTTTACCATAAAATGTTAGGAATAAACTTTGCCGCCGAAACCATGAACTAAAGGCTCAGACAGTAGTGTTTCTCCTTCAAAAATGTGTGGTATGGTACACGAGTAACCCTGAAAAGAGGTTTGGGACTATAATCATTCAAAAAGTCCTTTCTCTGGCTTCCAGCAAAGAAACGTAGGGCTGAGGTCGTGAAACAACCTGGTGTCTACAATAAACTCAACACCTCGACCCGGATGCTCTTAGGCAGCAAAACAGGAAAAAGAACCGATAGACCGGGAGCTTTCCTCACAGTCAGCATTCCTGAACCGGATATTAATAGGTTTCGAGAACAAATGCGGGACACATTTCAAATTTCGGCTTCTAAAACCATCCTGAAGTGTAGGTGAAGTGCCATATGCCGACATGCAAGTTTATCGTATGCCAATACACCCCGCTCCTGCATAGTGGTCTCAAAAGACCTCAAAGCTATGTTGGTTAACGACTTATGTGATGGCGACACCACAATGATGAAACTGACCATAAAAAGCCAACACGGAGATAAGGAGATTCTATGGCGCTCTGCTTATTTCCCTTATGACATAGACCCCAGTAAAGCGCTTCATATATGCTGGGCAAGTTCCAACATCAACACGAGAGGATCGAGGCTATTGGCGGAACTAGTAGGAACCGAATTGCAGATCCTCAATTTGGGCTATAAACCCACTTTCTTCAACGTGATCAAACAAGAGGTCATCGACATAGCGTGGCATCGCCTGACATTGCACCTCTTGTCGGAGAGTGAAGAGTATCAACCGATATCACACTCTCGGATCACAGACACATTGGGCATGAATCCACCACCACCCACTCCATTGCAGAATCCACGTAAGACAAATTAGACGACGTACAAAACAGAACAAAACGCCCGAGTTACGATCTCTGGGGGACGCATCAAATCCATTGCTAAAATGGAGAAAAATATGATCTCAATTAGCATGAGAGAAGCTTCCGAAGAAATCTATCCCTCCAAGATGCTAAAAAGGGGTAAAACGCCATAGTAGAACTCGGATATGGCAAAACAGAGAAGAACAAGGGTGCTGCTCAGCCGAGCTCTAAAGTTTGATTCAGCTGTTAGCTAGAACCGGTACAAAGTGGCTCAAAGAACTCCAAAAAAGAGCATAAGGTAGTCTAGTCGATCACCATGGAGACACTTTTGGGAAGAGGAAAACTCTCTCAAGGCAACCGCAAAGCTGAAGTGGATCCTTTTCCAAGAACGTAGCCAGCAGCTGGGTTATCTACGTTTACAGATTGGGAGATATATAGAAGGTGAAGAAGCGGCCATCCATTGGCGTGAAGCGCTCTTCCCAGGCAGCATGCGAAATCTCATCTCGGGACCGACAGGTGCATACAGCCCCATCAACAGGAAGTTTGAACTCTGGCATGTAGTGTTACTGGAACGAGTGAAATAAACATTGAACTCGTTCCATTGATACAAGGGTCAGCGGGTCCTAATGGCATTATTCCTACTCTAGTAGAGGGGATGGATGCGCTTGGTCTAAATATTCGGAATGTATACCGTTCTTGCCTAGCACACGCTTATATTCCAATTAACAGACTTGATGTGAAAGTAATAGTTATTCCCAAACCAGGAAAATCCGCCTACACAGAAGCAAAAAGCTTTTGACCGATCAATCTAACTTCCTTTCTGCTGGAAGGACAGGAAAGACTAGTGGATCAGTTCAAAAGGGATACATGCATCTACTGTAGGTAACATGCCTACCAGAAAAACAAATTCACGGAGACAACTTAAAAGGCGATGTCCAGAATACCCCTTAGGCACATTCATAGTTGTCAATTATGTCTTATTTGCGGCAAGAAAGCATGAAATCGATCCGATGTTAATCAGTTAGACTCTTCACTTGCTAGAGTAGAAAAAGATCCACATATTGGTCAGAGGCAGGATGTCTCAGGGATTGCCCACAGGGAGGAATTCTCTCAACTTTGTTATGACTCCCGGTTATGGACACCTTGCTATAGCTCCTGAAGGACACAAAGGTCTTCGCCCATGCATTTGCGCACGATCTAGCAGCAACAATTATTGACAAATTTGCGTGTGACCACTTAAATGCAACACTGCATGTAATCCACAGTTGGTGCCTCCGTAATAGACACACGGTCAACGCTAGGAAGACTAGACTAATTAGGACCGTCAGGAGGGGCAGCTACACGCTATCTACCTTAGAAGGTGCGGAAATCCAGCTGTCACAAACGGTCGAATAATTAGGAATTTATTTCGATGCCAAGACATATAGGCTTGATACCATTGGCGCATAAAAAAGCGTCATAGGGCCGTGCGTCCATCTGAAGATTCCTCGGGAAACATCAAGTGGCTCTAATGCGCACCGATCATATAGTTGCCAGATTCACCTTTGAAACGATATACTCCGTCGTAATTACCAAAAGAGGAGAATGGTTGAGAAATAGCCCCAAGTCTTCTCGGATTACAAACCTAATAATCTTCACATGCGGGTCAGTCAGGGAAGACTGATCGGGTGAAGGGGTGTTCTCGGAAAATCAAATTATGGAACTGACCCGACCTCTCGGAAAAATGACCACCATATTTCAGGCGGAGATATATGCCATTTCATTGGCAGCAGAATGTTGCGACAAAAATGGGGGGTCGCACCATTCGAATGTGTTCCGAGAGTCGGGCAGCATTATCAGCACTATACAGCAACAGCACAAATCAAGCCAGTTGGTGTGTAGTTGTCATCAGGTACTGCTGGAACTTGACCGACTGAACGGAGGATTCCTGATGTGGATGCCAATGCCCTCAAACATCGCTGGTACTGAGAAAGCTGAAAGACTAACTTGCCAGTGTTCTGGATGCACAATGGTGGGACCAGAACCAGCTTTTGACATACGGCCACTGTCAAGTATACTCTAAAGGGGGAAATCGCAAGGATTCCAAAGAGGAATGTGACTTTCTACTGGCAGCTGTGAAAAACCCAGGATGGCTAGAGCAGCATTTTTGTTGTCCCTTAAGAAGTGGGACATGAAAACGCTATTAGGGCTTTTAATGGGACACTGCTCCTTAAACTACCACATGGAAAAAATTGGAGTGGTGATCTCGGCTATATGCAGCCAATGTGAGGAGGAGAAAGAAATGACCCTGCACTTCATATGCAGCTGCCCGGCCTCCTCAGAGCTCAGACAAATATACCTTGGTAAGGCTTTCTTTAACAAAGAATCTTCGCATTCCCTGTACCTGGGGAATGTTCCCAGATTCGCGAAAGACTGTGAGTGCCGTAGGCGAGAGGTCGTTAGTCTCCGGAGATAGTGCAATGGGCGTAACAAAGGCTTGAGTACTTAGAGCTGCAGCTCCCCTCACCAAACTAAACTAACTAGCTAACTAAATCCTACCTAAGGTAGCGCATCCTTTCTGCTATTATTGCTATCTTTAACAACAATAGGTAATGCATAAGCTCCGGATCAAGTTCAGGCCCTTCTTTCACTGATTTATCTTGTATGTAACAATAATCTCAAAGAACTTATTGTTAACTATTCTACCGGTTTCAACAAAAAGACTATCCGTCTTCAGTCCTACTCTGCCTGCTTCATTTTCCGAGACCAGAGCCATTTGGTCACAGTTCATGATTCGACTAACGCATCATAGACAACAGCACCGACGTTTAGACCAAGCACGTGACAGGATGCATCTCTACCGGATTCCACTTTCTTTGGCTTCCTCCGAGATTCTACCTCGCTGCAGCACGTTAGATTTTTAACCACCATATGTTCCTCTGGTAATAATCATGAATATAACCCCTGTTTTCACTGTCAAAAGCTTCATCCAATATACTGAAAAGCGGTTTGAAGCGGGAATAGCGCTCCACAATGATTCGTAAGGTACTGATGTGACGGAGAATACCTTTCGGAAAGCCTACCAAATTGACTAACGTATTCCATGCTTTTATCTTTATCGAACTCAAAACAGGTGTCCTTCTTCGAAATCCTAAAAATTATTCACTTTCTCCACTTCTTGAGTGAGTGCAAGTTTGTTGGCAGCTCAGCAGAAGCTGCAGGGTTCGCCAGAGACAGTTCAGTGGGAAGAACGTCAAACTCCCCCTCCTCCGCTCGGCAACGACTTTGCCCAGCTTGAGCATGTAAATGACAGAAGACATTTCCTTTCTTTTTTGGAGTAGTAGAAAGAAGAACGTTCACCGAATATGATCGAAATGAGGAAAACCGCGAAATGCTATTTTTACCACCCCAGCTGGTCGCCACTGTTATTAACATCCACACCCGGAACATCGAAGGATTTGCGGCCAATGCCAAGTTCCTTCGATCGATATATACCTCAAAAGTGATCGTCAGTTGCAGCTCAATGGTGAATACCCTTTTGCCATGGCGCATACTATCAAGTACTTCCCGACATTTTCACGGTGACGAAGGTCAGCGCCAGCGTACAGTAGAGCCTTTAATTCAATTCTTTCATAGATCCACCTACATGCTTCCGCAGTCTGCCAGATCGTCAAAGTTACCTTTAAGTATTCGAAATCTCGCAGTCAGAATCCTGTCTGATATTGAATACCAGAATAGGAAGGAGCGTGTTGCGGATGCAATTAGCTTCAATCCTATATCGGATTAACGCTTGCTTCCGGCTTCCAGGCTCTCGAGAGTAAAACAATAGCACATCGCAAAAGGCAAAGAAGTGCTCCTCAGAGTTCCACCATATTACCGTTTTTAATTCCAGAATGTCCAGTTCATATCACTGCTGGAACAGTAACATTCTCGTCAGCCAGTTTTATTTTGACAAAAGTCAACGGCAACCATATTCACAGCTGCTACGATCCTTCTGCTAAAAGCGGAAGAGTTGGTCATACCAGCCAATCACACTTATGATGTGAAGCGCGTATCATGGGAACGATCTTTCTAGATCTTCTGGCGAATCAACCGTACTGTCTCATCCAGCGAAGAATGCATTTGCGCACATAGTGTCGTACTCCTGCAATGGTATGCCATGAGACTATCAACTAAACGCCTCCCTGCCATCAAAAAATTACCCTGGAACCGTTTGATGCATGACTTCGGTCTAGCCCACCCGCTCTGCTGGCTTAGGGAGTCATCAAATCAGGGACTTCCTTTCCCTAACGGTGAAGAAGGCCAAGAGGAGAGTTGCTAATTCAAGGAACGCCTTCCCATCCGATCCTTCCACCAATCGAGCTCAGTCCTTCTTGAAACAAGAAGAACCCGTACGCAATACGATATGGGACGCAGGGTCAGGATTTTCTTTCTGATCAAGATGACTATTCCAGCTTTTTACAGAGCAAAGCTGAAAACATGAGCAATTATCCATCTTCTTACCCATCGCAGCAATATATCTATTCCACTTTCTTGTGGCGTTGCCTGTTCAGCAACGCGCCCGGCAAAAAGTGCCTCAACGTCATCAGCCTAACCGAGCAGACGCAGCTCTTCTGGCATGTTAAGTGTTACCAAACTGTCATAGGAAGCATTCTAGAGGTCCGACTCTAGAACGAATCCCTAAGTTACTCCCGACCTGATTTCCATCCTTCTTTCGCCCACCTAACATCTCATAGAGCAGGGGGGCTAGTGCATGAAGAGGAATAGCGTCAACCACTTCGAACACGATGTACTGCTGGTCACTTGCCGAGAAGTCTTCTAAAAGTCGAAACTCGACCACCGACGATGCCAATGGATCCGACGTAAAAGTTACGTCACGGATGGTGTTTAAAACTACGAGTTGGTTCTTGCTGTCATTTTCGGAATCCGTTTCCCCCTGGAGTCTGATTTGCGTATGCCCGACGTTAAATAACTGCTAAAAACGTTATCCCTCAACGTCAAATCCAAACCAAGTCATTCCCTCGGCGCTGGGCAAGAAACCGAAATCGAACGCCATCCCGAACCCAGAAGTCAAGACTGGATAAGTCGATATGCCGTGAAGCTGGATCCTTGTTCCAATATTGCCCGCTGATTAGCACTAGATCGGCGATTACCTCCACAGTAAACTGCGCTAACAACTCCTGAGCGCTTCCAATTTGTAGGATCCAGCAGTTGTACTCCGGTGCATGACAATTTGCTGCATGTAGATCATGTTAGCCGCGTCCTAGCCCTTTCCAGTTCTGCCCTAAAGACTGGACACCATCCCGAACCAGCAGTGTATGCAAGGCTCTCACCAGATGCACCACGGTCCTTACAGATACTGGAATTCCCTTTTTCATTGCATGTCTTCGCTTGCTGATCTACCAGACCGCGTTTACCGCATGCTGTCCTCCTGTCGGATCCTTGATAAGTTGCACACATATCTCCATCGTCCAAGCACCTTAACACTTGATGATCTAATTTTGATTTTCTCGCTGTTAAGGAGTTTATTCGCGTATTCCTCGGCTATTTCCACCAAAGGAAGTTTTTGGTCTCGAGCTTTCACTGAAGTGGTACCTATCCGGGCATTGGTTACGTGTGGACATTCACGCTTGTCCATTCCGATCTTTTCCGTGAGACAGCCAAGATTTTGGATTTCTAGAGAGCACATAAGCTTTAAATCAGAAGCTAATTTAACGAGGAGTCCGCCTCCCTTCCTTTTTGTAAAGAAGACACTTCTGCTCCTCTGTCTTCGAACTTCATCTTGTAGCGGAGCCCATTGAGAACTTTCGCAAGTGTCTTGCCTTTGTCGGTTTAAAGAGCAGAGTCAAAGATCTAATCCTTCCTGGCTTGCTTGTCTTTTCTGTTACTTATTTACCATTTGTAGCCTCTTGGCTTTGGACAGACAGTTTCCTAACAGCGCAGCGTCTTGTTCCCTTTTGTCGTGCTTCACCTTCGTTTTGTTTGGGCCCTAGAGACTAATTCAATAAAGTCTTCTTCAGACACATCTTCCTCTTTCCGCGTTCTCCTCCAGTTCCTTTGGTAGTAGGCTGTTTGCTAACCGTTTGGCGCTAAAGACGTCCTCAGCGAGGAGTGTGGCATTTTCTGCCTCTTGCGCGTCTTCCGCTGTTATACGTGTTTGCCTGTAAAAGGAAATGCGATTTAGTAGTTCTTCCAGTTCCATCAGTCCCTTGCTGACGTTATTTTGTAGGAACAGAGACACGCATTTGCTGATGAGCCATTGCGCTTGGTATCTAGTAAAAATAATTGACTACACTTCCATGCGGCTGTCCGAATCCACCTGCTCAGGTCGAGCGATTTTGTTTGGGCTTTTTTACGGAACAGGAACACTGCATGGTACTGGAGTTTCCATCCTCGCATTGTCAGCCGCATCACTTTGTAAACCTTCCTTTTAAGTTTGACGTCCCACTTTCATCGTCTAGTGTCTCAGCCCTCGAAACCTCTTTCGCCTACACTTAACTGAGCCTGGAACTAATGGACGGATTTACGCTCACTCGGAGGAACGCGGTCTACTCATACCAGTTCAATGTACACTACCCAATCAGGGTCCCGAAGGGGCAGGCTCCTGATACACGTAACAATTACCACCTTGGCAGAGCACATCATCCCCTCCAAGATGACGTCCACAGAGAGCTTTCGAAGGGTTTGAGAACTCCCAATGGGTTACAACGGGTACCGGTCAATCCCGGTTCTTTCTTCAACGAGAAGATTGCTCAGAGCCTATCTAGGACGCAAGTATACTGCCAGCTTGGGTGTCAAAGCTACTTACTCACGCACCTCGGGGTGCCTCCATTTAAAAATCGCAGACGACCTCTTAGGTAGCCATGATTACAAAAGAAGTTCAGAAACTAGCGTGATTTAACTTGCAGGTGTAGACTAGAGTTCTCCACGCGAAATTATACTCCACGGTGAATTAGCAAGGATAAGTGCAGAAAAGGGTGTAAGGTTTAAGGCGGACTCTCCGACCTTCATCTTGTCACGGAAAAAGCCTTTTCATCTGCACGATAAACTCCAAACTTGATTCCACACTTTCGTCTATTCTAGACTTTTCCTATCGTTTACCGTTCTCCTGTTTATAAAGGAGGTACTCTCTCCTGCATAATACACTCCAAGATAGAATACGCATCTCACAATGGTACATTCATCTAAACCCAAAACAAGCAACGCAACATTGTAAGAAATATATCAAACAACCAACACATCGTGTAACCCATCATTCCTGGCATACTCGCGTCAACTCTTTGATAACCGAAACGGAACAGAGTCCATGAAGGATCCTTGGAATGGCGCCAATCACCCTATGTGTGGTGTATACTTAATATCTACATCACACGAAAGCATGCAACAAATAAACGCAACCAAAATTCCGATTGTGGGCTTGCCGGTAGTTACTCAGAAATTCCACATATCAACTCGTCCTGTGAGGTGATGAGATGGACCAGGTTTATCTTGCGATTTTGTGTGTTTACGGAATACCAGGGCCAAGAACGTTGCATTTGTGTATCCTCTAAGCAGAGTGCTGCCCTTTTGAGCCCCACTGCATAGTTCCTATCCGTTTGAGGAATGCTTTGTGGTTCATCTTCTCCTGGGAAATATTCTCGAAATTCTAACAACAGAAAAATGTCATATATTCAGTGTGGACTTGGTAATCCGTTTTGAGGAGTATCTGATCGGGAAGTGAATATCTGCAGCGAAGGGAATCTGAGAACATGAAAAAGTTTAAGCGGATTCGCCAGAAAATCCGTGGTTTTGAGAAGTGAAGAAGGGCCGAAAAATGGGACAGCTCAAGGTGGTATTTTCTAACACTAACCATGGCATGCACTCTCAGGACTAGAAAGGAGCTGCTGCAGTTATTAATCGTTGAGTTTGTATCATCCTCGATTCGAGTATCTTGAAACACTTTCAGGCCAAGAAAACACGCAAGCAATCCAGTTATCTGTTCCTTCGGCTCCGGACTAACCATTCCATTCTGCAAACCCAGATAAAACCCCTTTAACTGAACGCAAACACACATCTGAACGCCTTCAGATCAGGCATCCCACCGCGATGATGAGTGGATAAATTATTGCAACAATTAATATCCTTCCCAGGTGATGGCATATGTTGTTTGTTTTATCGTGGCAGGTAGAACATAAATGGCTGTAATACCTGTTCTCAGATCGTCTCATTCACCCTGGGACGAGCGTGTGTTAAACGCCAGCATAATCACTCTCTGACAGATGATGATAATGACGATGACGACGACGAGGAGATGATGATGTAGGTCCAAGTCTGGAGATTGGTCAAAATTAACGCTTGGTATCTTGGCCGTGAATAGTGAATATAATCAAGATTTGCTCCGAACTTAAAAGATCGAGATGAGAAGATGAAATTTTACGATACTTTCGACTGATCATGTTAACAACAAAATAATTAGTTCGGGAATTAATTTATGAGTGTGGATTTACTTTGGAAGCAGTTTTTTACCGATTCGGAAACCACCCAAGCTGCAGTTGGGTATGTGACGCTGCGATTCCGTTTAATGGGAGATTCTAAAACCCTGAAGAGTGAGGAAGGTTATTATTCAAAGATTAGGACTAGTCTTTGTTGAAATTCCAAATTCATTTTGGTATCAAGCTTTGAGCATAGTCTCCCAAATGTAAAGCGTACCAGGTGAACCTAGAGGTTAACCATTGATGAATACGTGCATCACCGTGGTAAACCAAATTAACACCTCACACGATTCATCACTAACTAGGCATGACAATTACCAACACTGTATACATCGTATTAGAAGTGTCAACGGTCCTTTTTTGAAAGGGTTCGAATACTCAGGAGAATCCGAAGTCTTTTAATCATTGATTTGGAAAAATTTGGTGGCCGTTGATACAGAATGAAATAGTAAAGGACCCAGACTAGAACCTTGTGGGGCACCAAAGGAGGGGGAAGAGGAAAGTGACATGCAGCCATCAAAGGGGACGCGACAGGATCGGTTGGAAATGTAAGGGGAAAGCCATGTTACAAGTGATATGGAAACTCTGAGAGAAGTGAATTAGGACAAACGTATCTTGTAATTTATAGTGCCAAAAAAAAAGGAAAAAAAAATAAACACAGGATATGAATGACTCACACGATGACAAAATCGCAGGCGAAAGAGGAGGAGGAAAAGACGGTATCGGCACCTCCAAAAGCTGACTTGCCCAGTGTGGCGCATGTTTGGTCTACGGTTTAGTAGTGGCAGGTATGAATAAGGCTCAAGAGGGATTACGCGGAGGTTGGGGTCCGTTGGCAACAGGACGATGTCGAAATTGCTTAAGGTAGTTGATGCTTATTAGGAATCGTGTCCCCCGGCCGGAAGCCGGGTGTTAGGCATAGTTTGGTCTAGAGGCATCATCAGGCAAACTTTTATAGTTGCACTAGAATAGTGCAAAGCCCTAAGATTTGACGACCGAGGTGAATTAGCCATCGTACCCGATCCGCTGAAATGCGCATCAACTCCTCTCAAGACTCATGCATACTTCCACTGTTTTACGCCAAGTACTCTTGGAGCGACCTACTCGGCGACCATCTTGCGAAAGTGGGTTCCACTGTAGGGCATAGCCAGTAATGCAATTGGCGTTCCCCCTTCATGTGTGACCTATCCATTCCCACTTCCGCCTTCCGATCATTTCGCCCACCGGTGGATGGCCTGCACGCCGATCATTTTTTTTATTTGAAATAGTATCAGGCTAAAGTATTTCGATGATACGTCGTAAAGAAGTTTTCACGAAGGCTTATAGTTTCTAAGTGACGGTGGTCGTCACTTTGCTGTGCTCCTAACATATAGCAACACAGAAAGAACATTAGCATAGAACGGTGTTGAAATAATTGGATTTTCAGATTATAGACAGATAAGGTTGTTAATGTGTGGAGCGACATCCAGTTCGACGTCATCGTTAGTAGAAACCAACCCTTCTTATGGTGGCAACGTCAGCACCGAGGACGAATCAACCAACAACATCAAACCGCACTGGTCAACCAGGAAGAATAAGGATAGGAGAATACAACTTTGAGACCGTTGATAATTTCTCCTATCTAGGGTCGAAAATCACAACCGATAACAGCTACGATGATGAAATCCGCGCACGATTGTTGTCAGCCAACAGAGCCTATTTCAACTTACAAAGACTGTTCCGCTCGAAACGTTTCACCATAAGGTCAAAGCTCTTACTGTACAAAACCATGATCTTGCCAGTCCTCATGTATTCCTCGGAAACTTGGGTTCTTAGCAAGAAAAATTGCGAACTCTTGGCCGCGTTCGAGAGAAGAATCCTCCGAAGAATTTTTGGTCCCCTACATGAGGATGGACGATTCTGTAGCCAACATAACGACGAAATCTATGAGCGATACCATGACCGTCCGGTTGTGGATAAAATCCGGCTCAATAGGTTACGGTGGGCGGGTCACTTAATCCGTATGGATGAGGATGATCCCACCCGGAACGTCTATAAGGGCAAAATCTTTGGTAGAAAAAAAAGTCGAGGCAGACCCTGCCTAAGATGGAGCGATGGCATAGGTCAGGACGCCAGACAGCTTTTAGGGATATTGAATTGGTGGGCATCGGCGCAAAACCGGGATGTCTGGAGTTCTTTATTAAGGCAGGCTTAGACCGGATACCGGTTGTTGCGCCGTTGATGATGATGATGATTTACAGTGTCAAAGGCTTTAGCAAAGTCAGTGTAGATAGTAGCGCTTCTTGCTGTAAATTTAGACATTTCTTCACAAAGTTGGTAAAGTCGAGCAGATTAAAGACAGTGGATCGACATTTAACAAAGCCGTGTTGTTCTCTCACTATAAGGTGGCTAAGGGAGCGAATAATTAGTCGTTAACTTACCTTTCCCAAACTTTGACGCAGGAGAAGAAGAGCGAAATAGGGCAATAATTCTCGGCAAAAGGGTGATTACCCCTTTTGTGAACGAGAATGATGAAAGCCTCTGGTTCTCTGCGATGCTCTTGTTGAAAGTTATGGAGAAGGGAAAGAGAAATGGACTGACCAGTTTTAGTAAAAAGAGGTTAGTTGGACCGTCGTGACCAGGGCCAACATAAGCGTCAAGGTTACCATTGATGTACTCGACCAGGAAAGGGGTAAGGAAGGGGATAGCAGAAGATACTAGGGAAGCTGCATCCACTAGCGGAAGAGAAGAAGAGGGAGGGGCGGGAACATGAACTGAGGAAAAATATCAGCAGAGTAAATAATAAGATAACTGGCAGAATAGCCAAAGAATTAAAAAAAAAGAGGAAAAAGGAGGAGCTCGTTGAATGTTACGAATGTGAAACCAGAATAGTTTGGGGGATTCCGCGCTCCAATTAGGCTTCACCACTGATCAGACATTCATTTCTGAACTTAAATATTAGAGATTTATCCGAGGGACTTAAAGTTTTGAAAAAATTAAGTCAGCAGATAAGAGCGGATAAGAGGACGTAAGAAGGAAGGAGATCCGCTAAAATGATATAAAAGGTGCTGAGTTTTGTTGCATGTTAATGGACAGAGAAGAGAACCAAGCCGATTGACGCAAGGACTGAGTTCAGGACTTTAAAATTCGCCTTACGAAAGTTGAACTGGACAGGCTTACGCACGACCGGAGAGTGGAGCCGAGTGATCTAAGCATCAAACTGGAGAGAAAGATGATGGACTTCAGGAATAACGTAAAACGGGTGGGAAGTTTGGAGAGGACGAGAACAAAAGTCCGATTTAACTGATTTCTGGAGAGATTAAATTGTAGGGTGGCACAGGTGTTCATGAAAGTGCACAAAGGACCTTTCCGGAGAAGTAGTTCTTTAGGGGAAGAAAAGGCCGGGAGTAGTAGGCCAAGAGAGCAGTAAGTCACTCCGCAGCATTAAACGAAGGGAGTTGAACAATTTTGATAATCCGTCGAAGAAATCTTCGTACAGGAATGGGGAACTAAGACAGGAAAAATAAACACAGGATATAATAAAGGGACATACGATTAACGCAATGACTCTTACGATGACAAAATCGCAGTTGGAACAGGAGGAAAAAAAGAGGGTTTCGGCACGGAAAAGGGGCTTAACAGCTATCAGAGCACCTCGGCAAGTTAACTTGCCAAGTGCAGCGCAGTGTCAGTGAAGTGAAAGACAAAGTAATCTTTAAGAAACTCAAAATATAAAATGTTGTCGTCCGCCCAGATTTCAGTAATGCAAATCACTCGACAGCTTAATTTGGAAATCATTCAAGGTCATCGAGGAATGCGGGCGAGCCCTAAATTTTCCGGACACCTGAGCCTCTGATAAGGCTTGATGAAGATCCTTTGCGGGCAAAAGGAAGATTGAATAGCGTCAAATTATATGTCACTTTTACTCGGTGTTTCGGTGGTAAGGCAACATTCAGCAAAGGACCATTGGAGCGACATAATACCGGAATGACGGCAAGTGTGGCCTGCGGTTCAGACAAGCATCGAGGACCTGGACGGAAAATGTGGAGACACTCGGGTCAGCAACAGCAGGACGATCGTCTTAGCTGCTTAGAGCGGCTGATGCTGAGTAAGAATAGTGTTCCTCGGACGGTAGGCGGTTGTTAGGCATGTTTGACCTAGAGATACTATCGGCCTAGTTGGATCTTATATAGTTACACTGAAATAGTGCATGACAGACAAACACGGGAGATTCATCGGCCGGAGCGATTTAGTTATGGGGCCAGTATTATTACCAGCTGTTGCTGACAGGCTATTTGTAAACCCAGGCGGGGTCGTCTCAAAAGCCAAGACTACGCTGGTGCCCAATAAAGCCACAGCGGACAGTGTAGTAGAACGCGCTGCTCTTGGCACCAAATTGGATGGTAACGTTGCAACTACGAATTGAATCGCCACTAAGGTAACCGCGTTTTAATGTTGAATCGCTTGGGAAAGCGTGATACCAGAGCAGGCGTTACGACGGTAGTTACTGTTCAGAGAAAATTTTGCTGGAATTTCTAAGAAAGCAAAGGGAATCATTTGGATATGTGGAAACCGATATACCATGGATCGAACTCACTCCGAGCCACGGAGAACTTATGATCAATACAACTACAGACGAGTGCAGAAAATGGATGCCCTTCTTGAGAATCTTAAAGACTATCCCCTTCTTCCACTCGTTGGGAAAGATTTCATCCCAGCAACTGCAAATGAATGCAAGTAATAACTCTGCAGAGCCTTCAGGGCATGCATGGAAGAGCTCCGCGGGGAGACCATCAAACTCGGCTACTTTACTCTGTTTGAACGCGTCGATAACATTGACAATTTCGTTTCTGTTTGGAGGAGTAGTTTCTATCCGCACGTTACGTTGATTTGTCATATCATCCACAGGAGGTGGAACTACACCGAATGTTATGCAATTCAAAATCGTGGTGAAGTGTTCACTCTACCACCCCAGCTACTCGTCGCAGCTGGGAAGTCTAACAGGACCATCAAATGGCTTACGACCACCTCAAAGATCTTTCGTGACGCAATAGCGTAATCATCACTATTTAATGCAGCTTCACCATGCACACTCTGCTGCAATTCTTGCATTGTTTTGTAGTATCTGGGTGAAATCGAAACGATTCATGCAACCGAATGGAGAAAAATTTCTTGTTTGGAATACAGAAAGCCCTGCCATCACGGTGAACGCTAGGAAGACTGGAATAATTATGTGCACTTGGGACGTCAGGTGGGGTAGCGACCTTAACAGGGGCGGAAATCTAGCTTGCGCAAACAGTGAAGTATTTAGGAGTACATTTCGATGCCAAGTGAAGGTGGAAGCACCATATCCAGGAACAATATCAGAAATCCTCCAGATTGCTCTGATGCTATAGGAATGCGATAGGTAAGACCTAAGGACTTTCACCAAAACGGATACACTGGATGTATGCATCCATAATAAAACCCATTTTGATCTAGTGGCCGAGACTGAACATTGCTAGCAGCAGGAAGCTGCTAACGCAGATTCAGAGGCTTCGTTACCTATGTATTACTGGATCAATGAGTACTACGCCGACCAGGCCACTTGGAGCTGTCTTAAATCTACCCATTCCCCAATGGAAAGCAGCTGATGACGCATATAGACTCGATACCATTGGAGCGTGGAAAGACGGCTAATCATAGGGTCATGCTTCTATCTCGAAATTCCCCCGAACATCCGGTAGTTGTGATGCCGGCCGATTATATGGTTTCCAAATCCGGCTTTGAAAAGACATACACCAAAAGGGAAGAATGGTCGATAAATGCCCATGAGTCTTTTCAGCTTACAGACGCAATAGTCTTCACTGACGGGTCAGTCATGGAAGACGGATCGGGCACAGGGGTGTTCTCGGGAAATCCGATTATGGAACCGCAACGACCCCCCGGAAAAACGACGATCATATTCCAGGCCATTTCATTGGCAGCAGAACAATGTCTACGGCAAAAATGGAGGGGTCGCACCATTCGAATCTGTTCCGACAGTCAGGCGGCATTATCAGCACCAAACAACAACGACATATCAAACCAGTTGGTGTAGAGTTGCCATCAGGTGCTGCTGAAACTTGGTCGACTAAACGAAACATTCCTGATGTAGGTGCCGGCACACTCTAACATCGCTGGTTATGGGGAGGCTGACAGACTGGCTTGCCAAGGTTCTAGATCCAGAATGGTGGGACCAGAACCAGCTTTTGGAATCCGGCCATTAACTGTCCAGTCAACTCTGAAGAGTGAAATTACAAGGATTCACGCAGCCGAGTGAAGAAATTTGAACTCTTGCTGGCAGGCGAAAATCCTTGTGAAAGAACCTGGTGTCGCCAGAGCGGCATTTTTGTTGTCGTTAAAGAAGTAGGAAATGAAAACCTTAGCAGGGCTTTTAACGGAATACTGCTCCTTAAACTACCATATGGAAGAGATTGGGGTGGTGGTTTCGGCTATGTGCAGCCAATGTGAGAAGGAGGAGGAGATGACCCTGCACTTTTTATGCAACTGCTCGGCATCCTCAGATCTCAGACGAAGACGCCTTGGTAAGGTATTCTTCAATGAAGAATATGCACACTCTCTGCCTCTGGAGAATGTTTTCAGATTCGCTAAAGCCTGCGAACGCTGTACGCGGGAAGCCATTGAATCGGTGGTTTCCGGGGACAGTACAATGGGCCTAACAATGGCCTGAGTGCTCGGAACTACAGCTCCCCCAGTGCACTAAACTGACTAACTAATGTATTGTCAGAGCCCACCTTACTTACTTAGACCATCCATTACGATCATAATATCACTTTTAGGAAGCCTTTCCTGTAATTGCTCGTAAAAATATCCTTCTCCACTATATCGGAACCCATTAAGGAGTGCCGTCCGCATGTACTCGAGGAGGGCAGTAATACCCAAGTCTGCAAGAAACTTATATAAGGTGGATCTATCCACGAAGGCTCACCCACGGTTACCTGACGCCCTGGGAATCGAGATAACCTTGAGAACATACGTTCCAGGAGAATTCCGGGGGATACGCTCTCGACCCGGTTATTTGCGGTTAGTCCTCTTGTGGGAGTTTCCTGGTGGTTGTCCACATTTCGTGATTAGACCTCCTTTTGTGCTCAAGCACAGTGGTCTTCAGACCACGAGGTTATGCCTACACCCAGGACTTTCCACCATCTTTGTGGTATGAATACCACAACAACACCTTGACCCTGACACCCTGGTTTCGCTTCCGCCTTCCAGAGTACAAAAGCGCATTACCCTAAGTGTGACAAGAGGAAGAGGATTACTCTCTAGAATTCGATGAGGTCCAGAAAGCCCAGTTTATATCGTTGGAATTCTCACTCGAATCGGAGAAAGCGAGCTTGATGTTGTTGTCGAGAAACGTGCACACATTCCAGAAACCAATCACAGTCGTTTTCTGATAACCAAAGTTCGTAGCCGTGAGGTCAATCGCTATCCAATGTGCTGTTAACGTTTCGGCAGCATTAAAATTTCGAAATTTACAGGTTGCTAGCCCACAAACAAAACAGGTAAGACTTTGAGTGTATTCCCAAGCCCCAACTCACAGGGGGTAACCAAAATATTTTAGCAATGTTGCGACCATTTTCATTGCATCAGAAAAAATTCAAAATCGTAAGACAAAAAAATAAAGGTTCCAAGACCACCAGCATTTAACTTTGCATTAACTTTTGAAACCATACGGTATATTACTGCCAAGGTAGACAGAAGACAACATCTAATGGGTTGCCTCTTCCCTAGACCCAAAATTTAAAGACCAGTACCGACAGATCCTTGCAATCAGACCACTTCAGCTCATGGGGCTCACCCCCAAAACATAGTTGTTCTCCCATCTAACTTCAGAACTTGCCCACCAGGTCCATCCTCATGAACCTAAACTTAAGATAAAATACGAAATTACCTCGATGTGGCATACCCCATAATACCTACGATACCACAGAGCAGTTTTTGGGCCGGGTCCTTGGAGGCTTACCAGTTTGGACCTATTGGACTTTTTGAATAATCCTCAGAAAGACTGACTTCCTCGTCAACTGCGAAATTTTGCCAACTGCCAACATTTCATGTTGCAGAGTTAAGAGCAGATGGAAAAGAACGCATCCCAGATAGTCAACTTTCTAGAGTCCTGCCCTAAGGAATTGCGTCTCTGCCTCAAGTGAGGGAAGGCATCGAACTAGATACTTGAAAGGACAAAATAAATTTGAAGTACAGAAGCGGCTTAAATTCAAGCGATTTAAGCATCAACTCTCCACCCTAATGAAGGTCCTTGAACCAATCTAAACAATATTCTGTCCTTTCTGTCATGACCCTTCCTATATCGGTCCATTATAGCTCTCTCCATGGTCCACCGTACTAAAAACGAAATCAACTGATATCCAAATATATGATGCAAATTTCCTTTTGCATAAAACATAAAATCCAAAATCATAAAACATCCTCCGCAAGGACAATTGCTAGACACTTAACTTCCAAGCTCAAAACAAGCAACGGAATAAAAACTGAAATAAATTCAAAGAAAAATTAAGAAATAACAAGAAAAATTGTTCGATTTTCAATTGATTGCATTTTTATTTATGGAAATTTCATAAAATAAATTCAAGAAGACTCAAACAAACGAGCGAACAACAAACGCACAATAAAGCAGACAAATCAACATTTGACGATTATTACCGGGAAACAAGGGGGAACCCTCATGAAACCCAGGCGGCCTGTAACATCCATTGCCGGTGCTGTAACCAGAAAAATTGCTTTTACGGGTATGAGTCCTTGGCTCATTCAAATTGAGGAGTCGACAATTTCCAATGGTTTAATGGCCGTCAATCATTTTCATCGAACAGATGTCAAGCCAACATCATACTCGCTCGGTGCTGACTGCGAGTTATTCGTCTCCGTTGGAGTTTGGGAGCTGCTTTGCCATCTTGCCTGCGCTCCTTTTGTGATCCCCCAATGTTTCCATCAATCCCGTCCATCCATGGTGGATGTTAGTATTTAGAGAGAGCGAGGACTTAACGAGGAAGACATTAAATTCATAGAGACTTTTGCAATTGCAAATTATCAATTATTGCAATTTTCCGCTGAAGAGCTTTTTAACGATGGAGAATATAAATTTGTGACGATGAATGATGGCGATTGGTTGTGGACTTCCCAGATGACAGGCTTCTATCGGTTGAGTTTCCAATTTGACGAATTTGTCAAGTTTTTGATGTATAGTTTGGAGGTAACGATGCCTGAAGGCTGAAGAATTTGCCTTTGGAGGCATATTTATCGGCTCCGTAATTTGTTGCAACTATGTGGGCCGTTTCTTTCAGGTGGAAGCAAAAAAGGCAGAGAAACAAGACAACAACTATTGAGACTTATTTGCATGGAACGGGCCGTTGGCATATTGGGAGGATATTTCCATAGTAGTGTATCCTTTCGTTCCTTGGACATGTTCCTGAAGTGAACCCACCTCTTCATAAGTTGTGCAAACGCCCAACCCGCTGTGTTACCTCCGAAATTAAACATTCAATCTAATTTGATAGAAGTCTCTCTATTCCGAACCCGTGAATATTACCTCATTTCTTCTTCCCCTCGATAGACCAAGCGATGCGAAAAATACCCAAAACAATAAGCCAATAAGGCATTTATTCCACCGCACAAGGAACACTGATTCTTACAAACCTTCCCTTCCCTTCTGTGCCCTGAGTTCCAGCTTCACCAGAAGAACTACAACTACGTCGATTATCGAAATCAGAAAGGCCAACCTATTAACAGACTGCGCACACGCATTGGGTTGCTCGGAAATCAATGAAAGGGGTGACACTCTCTTCAACTTCATTATTAAGGCAGACTAGGTGGAAATCTTCAAAAGACACTGGTCTGAACACACCAGTGTGTGGGATTTTTACCCACTAAAACCACCTCCGACATCACGGGGCGGAGTCAGCTCACTCTAGCTTTGTCACCTTTCTTCCACACGCGGCGCACGTGACCGCGCTTTTCTCCTCATTTCTGTCTTTCGCAATTTATTCTGGATAGATGCGACCACGGAGTTGACCGCATCCCAGTTCCCTTGTTATGCTAACACTTTCGGCACCAAATTTTCTGGTACTAGCACCTCTCCTAAAGTCTCCTCTAGGTTCCTCCTGTTTTCCACAAATCTCAGACAGTGGAAGAATACATGCTCTGGATCGCATGGGACTCCATCGCAACTTGGACATTCGGGTGAGGTCTCCAATTTAAACCTGTGCAGGTATTGGCGATATCCTCCGTGCCCCGTGAGAAACTGGGTGAGATTACAATTAATCTCACCATGTTGTCTCTCCAACCACACCTTGATGGCAGGAATAAGTCTGTGAGTCCATCGACCTTTTCCCGAGCGTTCCCACCGCTCTTGTCATCTATTTATGGATCTCTCCCTCTCAGCTCTCTCCGTCTGCGATGAGGGAGAGATTGGCTTCGCATCTTATATGTTCGCCATCTCATCTGCCAGGATGTCAATCCGCATCATTGCAGAGATGACGAATGCTGCATCATCTGAGACAGTCCTTAAGGCAGGCCATACCCTCAGGGCTGTCCTCCGGTAAACTGCACTCAGTTCGTTAGTGTGACATCCGCAATGCTTCCCTCCAAACTAGGGTCGCATAGAGCATGATTGAGGTCACCACCCTGGCTATAAGCAACCTAGAGATATGCCGTGGGCCTCCCATGTTTGGCATCATCCTCGCCAGGGCCATACTTGCAGTGGATGATTTTTCGCAAACATACTGCACGTGTTACCAATAGCTGAGCTTCCTGTCTATCACCTCCCCCAGTATTTGATTGTCGGCTTGCAAGTGATGATATGATTCCCGATTCGAATACAGGCATAATTTCTCTTCCGGCGCTAAGTGATGAGGACCGCTTCTGTTTTTTCCTTCCCAAGTGTCAGACCAGAGCTCTCTAGCCAACTTTTAGCAGCACTGATTGCCTCGCTTAAGTATAACTCAGCATCTTCAAGATGTTTTGCTACAACAACCAGCGCTATGTCGTCAGCGTAACCCACCACTGTGGCTTCCCTCGGCAGGGGAAGATTAAGTACATCGTTGTACATGATGTTCCACAGTAATGGGCCCAATACGAAACCCTGCGGGACACCCGCGGAAATAACGTACTCCTGGAGTCCGTCATCGGTTTCATACCAGAGTCTTCTTTCAGTTAAATAACTATCAATGATAGCAGCAAGATAGGCAGAATTCGTTAGGGATTTGGTTATTAGATTGCAATTGGCTGGATTAAATGCATTTTTGACGTCTAGGGTTACTATCACGCAATATTTGTTGGTACTACCCTTTCCGTGAATTGCATCTTCGGCCAAACCAGTAACCAATTTGATGGCATCCATGGTTGATCTAGCTTTACGGAACCCATACTGCCGATCTGAAAGGCCGCCTTAGCTCTCAACAACTGGGAGTAATTTATTATAGATTACCCGCTCTAACATTTTCCTCACAGTGTCCAAAAGACATATGGGTCTGTATGAAGATAGTTCACCTGGAGATTTACCAGGTTTAGGCAGAAGTACCAACTTCTACCACTTCCACACCGCTGGAAATATCCCCTCGGACATGCACGCTTAGAAACTCAGCGAACATGTCCAGTCTGGATTCCACGGCAAACTTAAGGGCCTTTCTCGGTACTCCGTCCAAGCCCAATGCTTTATTGTCTCCTATTCCACAGATTCCGCAGATCTCCAGCAGAGTGGCGGAATTGCCGTCACATACAGATGTATTTAGAATGTGATGGTACCCTCCTCTTGCTGGGGGAGTAACCCCTCGATGATTTTCAGCAAGAAGATAGGGCACGTGATCTGCGGAAATGAACGTCGCATCACGATTCTGTAGGCACTCCCCCACGGGTATACGTCCGCTTCTGAGCAGAGCTCCCTCAAGCATTTCCTCTTGCTTCGCTGGATGGCGAGCTTGAGGGTTTTGCGGGCTGCATTATAGGCGTGCTCTTTTTGACCCTGATCGACTCTACTTAACGCCCTCTGAACCGCTCTTCTGGCTAGGTGGCAGGTTGATCGAAGGCCGGCCAGTTCCACCAGTAGTCTGGTCTTCTACTGGGGAATGAACACCTTCTAGGCATGGACGCGTCACATGCTTTGGCGATGCATTGGGCCACATGAACGGCACTTTCCGTAGAGGCGGCTGCTTTATCAGGTTGATCGAACCACACCCTTGTAAAGGTCTGCTCATCCAAAGATTTTGCAGACCAGCCTGAAATTTTTCTCGTCTTGAGACATGATGGGTTTTTGCTCTGCCACTGGACACATGTCTCAAAGAAGATTGCCTGGTGATCGCTGTAGGTGTAGCGTTCGCTGGCGCACCAGGACATACCACGCACCAGCGCAGGGCTGACAAAGGTCAGGTCTACAACCAAATCTGACCCCCCTTTCTGAAAAGTGTTCACAGCACCTTCGTTGGCCCAAACTATGTCCATCTGCCCAAAAGCTTCTAATAAACTGCGCCCCCTGGCGCTAATTATCTGCTACCCGATTCAAATCACCACTTATTTTGCCCAAACAAAGCTACTGGCTGCCTGAGTTGCAGTACATTGTATGCCCTGTCGACCGTAAACCTATATCGCCGCTTCACCAGTCGAATCTGTGATCCATATGCCACCGTGACGGTTTCTATACCGTTCACTTATGATAGCAATTTCCATCTCAGATTCAAACGTGGTCTGCTCAAGTAAATCCTGAACGACCCTACAATGATTGAGGTTTATTTGAATAAACCTCATTTTCTCATTGCAGCGAGCGCCTTCCTAAATTCCACACATTTACCACTGCCGGCAATATGCCAGTTATCCTGTTCCTCTTTCACCTCGCAAAATAGGCATTTGGGGTCCCTATTGCACTCCCTGACAATATGACCCTTCTCCCCACACCTTCTGCATCGATCGGATCTATCAATGCTGCTGGTGCATACCTTTGCGAAGTGCCCAACCAAGAGGCATTTAAAGCACCTCTTTAGTGAAGTTTGTTCTCTTAAACGGCAGACAACCCATCTAATCTGAACGACAGCCAACAACTTCTGCCCTACCTTCGCTTGTACTCGTATTTTGGCCAACAACAACAGACTCCTCGGTAAGTTTTTCCAACTTGAATTGCTCCTTCAGAGCAGTACAAATTTCTCCTTTCGTTGTCACTTCATCGATATCCTTACATTGTATATAGATCTCATACTTTTGGGCACGCACTGCGGCATTCTCCCCAAGTGAGTTTTTGACTGTGCGAAAGTCATCATTAGGATTCTGTTCACATTTCCGCTCACATCTTTTAGGTCGGGATCAGCTTTGACCTTTCTGAGTATCTTGCTTTTCCTTTCGCTTTTTTGTTGGTAACTTTAGTCCGTCCATCGTTTTCGTTCGTCTTGGGCTTCACAACCAAGTGGCCAAGTTTCCTACATTCGCTGTACGCTTTTCTCCTTCTGAGCTGTTAGTGTTGGTTTTCGGAATCTCCTGTCCGCTGACGAGCTTCTTTTGGATAGATCCCTTCCTTATTCCTGCAGTACCATCCGCTGTGGCGCATCTTGAACATATGCGGTGGGTGTTATCACGGTTTTTGTCGTCCAACAATCGGCCTTCAGTTCATTTTGGTTTGGTCTTATTGCCGGTGTTCTCGATAAGGTCGTACTTGGCTTGAACACTTCTTTCTCCAGATCCAAATCACTTATAGCATTATATGTCAAGGCGGCCAAGTTGTCCACCACCGAGGGATATCGACGACCAGGAGCCCGCTTGCTCACTCCCAAAAGCCGCCGGTACTGGGGTTCCGAACCCCTGCACCGTAAGTTTCCTCCTTCTCTCGTCTTCCATATCAAAGGAAAGAGCTCAATTAGTATTTTTCGAAACTGGTGCCATATTTGATATCGGGTGAAACATAGCGGAGTGAGAACTCAGAATATCATCATCATCATCAACGACGCAACAACCGGTATCCAGTCTAGGCCTACGTTAATAAGGAACTCCAGACATCCCGGTTTTGCGCCGAGGTCCACCAATTCGATATCCCTAAAAGCAGTCTGGCGTCCTGACCAACGACATCGCTCCATCTTATAGACTTTCCGAGCTGGATCACCCTCATCCATACGGATTAAGTGACCCGCCCACCGTAACCTATTGAGCTGGATTTTATGCACAACCTGACGGTCATGGTATCGCTCATAGATTTTGTCGTTATGTAGGCTACGGAAACACTTTCTCTGCCCTAAATTTTAATACCAACAAAAATTCCTTAGACCGCAATTTCTATCTCTTTATTTCCTTGAACATCCCCGTATGTCAACACTGACGATCACGACGCCGCGCCTGAATTTGAGGCGGAGCTCCCTGCTAAGTTCAAGTTCCACAAAGTCAACTTTGACGGTCTGAACTCAGCTTTAGCGTCTTTCAACTGGGTTCAGATATTAAGCAATCTAACGTGTAATCAAGCTCTTACCACCTTTTACAATATCCTGTGCATAATTTGCAGCAAGGGTCTAGAAGAATGCTACTTTCCCCGTCTTTGGAAAAAGGCCCTTTTCATCCCTGTCCTCAAGAGTGGAGACCTTTCTCTTGCTGTGAACTACCTCTCTCCTCCCTCTTTTTGCTCCAAAATCCTCGAAAGATACATCAACGACTGGTTGACCAGCAGCATGGTTTCCAGAAACATAGATCTATGTCTTCAAACCTTCTGGACTTTACCAACTTCGTTGCTAAATGCTTTAATTCACGACAGGAGGTACATGCTGTTTCTTCAAAGTCTTTGATACCGTTGACCATAATATTCTCCTCTTTAAACTCGCATTATTCAACTTCCCTCCCTCAATCATCTCCTGGCTTTCCTCCTATCTTTCATACCGTTTCTCCAAAGTTTCTTTTCATGGTTACTCATCTCGTTCCTCCTCTCCTTCCTCTGGTGTTCCCCAAGGCTCTATACTTGGTCCCCTGCCCTTCCCGCTTTTTATCAGTGACCTCGCTTCCATCCTCACCTGCCCATGTTTGCTTTACACAGACAGCCTTAAATCATTACCTCTGTTTCGTCTCCGCTGGACTGTGCTCTCTTGCGGTCCAACCTTGATAATTTGGTCCATTGATGTTCTGTCAGCAAGCCACCACCAAATGTCAGCAAATGGCACTGGATATGCTATTCATTTAAACCCTTCCCTACCTCCTCTTCCTATTCTCTTAGTAGACAACCCCTTTCACTATTGACTTTGACTATTGACCCCCTTCCAAACTCCGATTAACTTCCCATTTCGTTGACATCATCAATGAAGCTTCCAAAATGTCTGACTTTATCCTACCTTCCTCCTCCGACTTTACATCAATCCAACCGTCCTTAACACTCTTCAACTCCCTCATCAGAAAAGTCTTTGAATATTACTTACTGGTCTGATTATGCTTCAGGTTAAAGTTGCGTAATTAGGCAAGTCCTCACACGACCTCCGCGTGGTGGCCGCTGGAAACCGTCTTCGGGCGGGCCAAGAGTGTGTAGGGCCGGGCTGGGAGTAGGCCCATCCAACTGACGAGGATCTGCTTGTCTGCTGGTCATGTGTTAGGGGCAAGTAGATCTGGCGGGGGGATGGTCTGAAGTAACAGCCCGGGGATCGTCCTCCCTGCATCGGAGAAGGTGCTAATAGGACCCCAAGCCAAGGTGGAACAGCATACGCCGAGGGCTGCGTGGCCAATGGGGAGCTTGGTCTTTAGTATGCGAACTCTGAATAACTTGGGCACCTTCAGTTTCAAATAAGACCCTTACCCTGGTGGCCGGGCCAGCCAGGGTGGACATTCTTCCCGGACTACTCGTGGGACCAAGACATGGACTCAATTAATAATAAAAAAACCAAAATGACGATAGAAGAGGAGGCGATGATGCCAGGCGCATCATCGGAGGACGAGCTGCTGGCCTCCAGCCAGGAGACAGTGGCCGTCGAGAGCAGTACACTCGGTGCCAGCCGTAGCACCGTTATGCTGAAACCAACCGTAGGGACCTCCCGGAGCGAGGCGTCAGACGGACTAGTGGATTCTAGCCTGGAATCCACTGCCGTCAGGCTGGGTGTAGCGAGTACCAGACATAGTACTCCTGACCCGAAGCCCTCAGCGTCGGGGGATCCCTCGAAAACGAAAACCGACAAGAATCGCCGGAAACCGGCTAAGAAGCGAAGGTCCACGGGTGTCCTGCTCAAGAGTCAGTACCAGAAGGCCATGCATATTCTCGGCAAGATTGCCAAGAATAAGGAGGCCGGTACTGTCGACGAGCGGGATGAAAAAGACCTCGCTAAATACCAGGCGATTGTTGATGAATACAACAGCAAACGCCGGGCTGACGAACAGAAGGCGAAGCCCATCGCTCTAAAACGTAACCGATCTCAAGACGAGGTCGAACAAGATAAAAAGCGGAGTAGAGTGGGCAAGAGCGCAGACGCCAAGCAACATACGAAGGAAATTGTTCAGCAACCGTCAGCCGGTGGGCCACGTACTGCGAAGACCTTCAGCGATGTGGCCAGGAGTCACTTATGGGTGGCGCTGGCGGATGGCAATTCTGCTAGCGGCAAACTAACGCTGGAGGTGTGGACCAGTGTTGAGGCTAGGCTGTCGGGCATGGTCTATGAACATCTCGTGGAAATCGGAGGCAAACACCCGGGACTCACTCCCCACTTTGATTCATCTCATGTGGTCCGTGGGTTCCACGTAATAGCTTGCATGGACCAGTTCTCTAAGGACTTTCTCGGCTCGTGCGTCGCTAAGATCAGCGACACTTGGGAGGGCGTTAAGCTCAAGACTATCCCTTACGACGAGATTCCCAGGAGACCGGTCGCTCGCATTTGGTTGCCGAAGATCCGCATGGAGAAGGACAAGCTGGTCCATTTCCTGCGCCTTCACAACCACGGGATTCCCATGGACGACTGGGTTGTTATAAAGGAGGAGGAACCTCAGATAAACAGCCAGCCCGTACTACTCCGCATAAACGAGGAGTGCCTGGAGGCACTGAAAAAGGCCGATTACAAAGTGTGGTTCGGAGTCAGGTACGCCAAAGTAAAAGTGTTCCGCTCCGCAAAACCGGACGACGACCTTGACCCAATCGACGCCGCCAACGAGCTGTTGGAGGAGATGACGATCGACGGTCCGACGGGGGCTGTCGAACCCCCCACGAAAGCAGATCATGCTGAGGGTAACGCAGATAAATCTGCAGCACTCGAAGTGTGCCTCGGCTAATCTGCTCGTCTTCCTCTTAGAGGAAGACATCGACATCGCATTAATACAGGAGCCCTGGGTCGGAAGCGACCGAACCATCAAAGGGCTCCAAAACAAATATTTTAATCTATTCCACAGCACAGGAGACGCTGATCAGGCTAAACCTAGAGCATGTATTCTTGCGAGAAAGAGTCTGCACGCTTTTCTGTGCCCGGACCTGAGTTCCAGTGACCTAGTTGTGGTCAAGCTGGAGCAGGTGGGGGCAGAGAACGTGTATATTTCCTCGGCGTACATGGCTCACGACCGATCAGCTCCGCCACAAGAACTACAACATCTGATGAGCACCATAACACCAAAGAAAGCCAACCTGCTGATAGGCTGCGACGCAAATGCAAGGCATACGCTTTGGGGCAGCTCTGAAATCAACGAAAGGGGTGAGTCATTCTTTGATTTTATTATTACTTCAAATTTATCGGTGTGTAACAGGGGCAGTACACCAACCTTTCATTTCCCCTGCTCGGAGAACTGTGACGGTTGGGAAGAGGTCCTTGACATCACCCTAATAACCGACAACGGGATTCTTAGGGTGGAGGACTGGAGAGTGTCTGACCAGAGATCCTTCTCTGACCACAGTTGGATACTCTTCAGTCTAGATCTCGCCGTAGAGGTCACCAAGCCCTTTAGAGACCCCAGGAGGATCGACTGGAGAAAGTTTGGTCAGGTAATTAAGAACAAACTCTCCGGTGCGCAAATTGGTAGGATTGGCACGACAGACGAACTGGAGTCAAAGGTCGGGGCTCTGGAGAAGGCTTTTGATACCGCCTTCAAAGTCTCGTGCCCTGCTAAGTACAGCAAAAAGACCCTGCCACCGTGGTGGAACGAAGATCTCTCTAGTCTCAGGAAGTTGACCAGAGAAATCTTCAACACCTGCTACAGGCAAAAATACTGGCAGCCATACAAGGACTGCCTAAAGAAGTACAAGTCGGCCATCAGGACCGCCAAGAGGCGGTCTTGGCTAGACTATTGTCAGAACATTGAAAGCACTAGTGAATCCGCGAGGCTCAATAAGATTCTGTCCAAGGAACATAAGAGTCCATCCTTCCTTAAAAAGTCGGAAGGCTCCTGGACGGAATCTTCTAGTGAAACCTTGGAGCTGCTGGTGCAAACGCACTTTCCCTCCAGCGAGGAGGACTGTGAGTCAGAACCTCGCTTGGAGGGTCTGCGGCAACCCCAGCTGTGCGAGACTATCAAATCGGTAATTACCGGGGATAGGATCGGCTGGGCTATAAACAGCTTCTCCGCATACAAATCTCCGGGCCCAGATGGCATAATGCCAGTCATGCTACAGAAGCAGCAGGAAAGGGTTGTGCCGTGGCTTGTTGAGATTTACCGGAGCTGCATCACTTTAGGATACGTACCGCAGTCCTGGAGGCGCGCACGGGTGGTTTTCATACCGAAAGCGGGCAGGCGCGGTCATGAGTCCGAGAAGGACTTTCGACCAATCAGCCTGACCTCTTTCGTGCTGAAGACCCTAGAACGCGTCCTGGACATTCACTTAAGGACGATTATGGAGAGAACGCCTTTCTCCAAGTCCCAGCATGCCTACCTCAAAGGAAAATCCACAGAAACCGCCCTCCACGAGGTAATTGGCACGGTTGAGCGGTCGCTGCAGTACAAGCAGTATACCCTTGCTGCCTTCTTGGATATAGAAGGAGCCTTCAACAACGTCAGTACCAACGCCATCAAGGAAGCCTTGACCGGTATTGGATTGGAGGGGTATCTCACGCATTGGATTATATCCATGCTGAGTACCAGGATAATCCAATCCGATCTGGGAGGCAACCACTTGACCAGAGCTGTGAACAGAGGCACGCCCCAGGGTGGTGCTATCTCACCGGTGCTCTGGTTAATAGTAATGGACAAAATTTTACGTACATTAGACAGCAGCGGGGTGAAGGTGGTGGCGTATGCCGACGACTTGGTGATACTAGTATCTGGGATGTTTCTGTCCATTATGAGCGACATTATGGAAGGAGCGTTGCGAAAGGTGTGCCTGTGGGCCGCAAGATGCGGACTCAGCATAAACCCAACCAAAACGCAACTGATGCTATTCACCACCAAGACAAGGATACCTGAATTCCATCTACCACGGCTGAATGAACAAAGATTGGTTCTTTCCTCTAATGTGAAGTATTTGGGTGTAATCCTGGATCCTAAGCTAAATTGGAGGTTGAACATAGAACTGAGGGTTAAGAAGGCCTGTATAGCCTTCTATGCCTGTAAGAGAACCTTTGCCAGGAAATGGGGTCTCCAGCCGAGGATGGTTCTCTGGATGTACACCGCTGTAGTGCGTCCGATCCTGACGTACGGATCTATTGTATGGTGGCAGGCTTTGAAGAAGAAATACAATAGAACGAAGCTTAATAGGATTCAAAGAACCGCGTGTGCAGGTGCTACGGGGGCTCTGCAGTCTTGCCCGGCAGATGCTCTCAATGTACTCCTGCATCTCCTCCCCCTTGACCTCCACATCAAATATGTTGCAGCGTGCAGTGCCGTAAGACTGCGTGAGTCCGGATGCTGGGCAGCGAAGTCCTATGGCCACAGCAACATTCTAGATGAAATACCTCGAGAAATCTGGGCATCCCCCACGGACTATGTCACACGCAAGCTGAACTTCACGAGAAACTTTGCTGTGGACCTTCCAACCAGGGCAAAGTGGAAGACCGGCGGCGTGTTGCAAGACTATGACACGGTATTCTTTACGGACGGATCAAAGATGGCCTATGGAGTCGGCGCGGGGGTTTTCTCGAATACACACGGTGTATCCAAGTCGTATGGTCTTCCAGGTTTCACCAGTGTATTCCAGGCGGAAGTACTGGCGATATTGGAAGTCTGTCGATGGCTGGAGCGTGATTCGAGTCCCAAGCGTAACATAGCCATTCTGACCGACAGCCAAGCGGCCATCAAGGCCTTGTACTCAACGACGACATCTTCCCGGTTGGTGGGGCAGTGCAGAGACACGCTCAACCATCTGGGCGGCACGCTCAAGATCACTCTCCTCTGGGTTCCCGGGCATAGGAACATAGAAGGGAATGAGCGGGCTGACGGATTGGCCAGGCAAGGCTCTGCTCTTGGCAGTCCCTCGGGGAACACAGTCGGTGTTCCGCTGGCGGCTGTCGGGGGCCGAGTTTACTCGCACTACCTAGCAGCCGCGGGCCTGAGATGGCGAAGGCTTACAAACTGTGCCAAATCAAGGAGAATTTGGCCCGCTTATAACATAGCCCGATCACGAGAGCTCCTGTGCCAGACGCGTGCAAATGCATTCAAGATTACGGCGGTCTGCACGGGGCACTGGCCCATAGGGGACCATGCCGCTAGGCTCGGCTTACCCTACAACTCGCATTGCCGAAGCTGCGGAGAAGGAAGGGAAACCCTCATGCACTTTCTCTGCGATTGCCCGGCTCTAGCTCGAGTCAGGCTGCGGACACTGGGTAAACCATTCTTTGGGGACCTTAGTGAGATTTCTAGCTGCAGGGTCGGAGAGCTGCTTTCCTTCGTGAATGCTACGGGCTGGCTCTGAGGATCCGAGCCAGCTGGACTCCGCTTCCCTGTTCCTATAACAACAGTCACGGTCTTGGGAGTTTGTGGCATCAAAACGGCGCACCAAAGCGCTAATTGGGCTCCTCGGAGCGGCCACTGATACCTACCCTACTATGTAGTGTGGTCCCCCTTCCGCATCCGTGACTTTCGCGCCCACCCTTTTATAAAAAGGCGAACATATTTTGGGAAGCACTACCAACATCGTGAAAGATGTTTGCCTTTAGAACTCCATTTCCAAGGGGCATACCTGATATTCTGATTGTAGTTAATAGTGCCTTCAAGGACTCTGGTCGACTTTCTTATGATGCATTTCATCTTTAGCCTCTAGCTCCTTTTGGTCTATCAGGAGTCTATTCAAATTATACTGGTTCGCTGATGATTCTCATATTACACTCTAATGGGGATAATCGAGACATGGTCCTTCAATCACTGGATCTTGCCATTTGTAGAAAAATTTGCCCTAGAATCTTTAGACTCCCACCAGACTTACCCCACGATTTAATTAATCAATTTTTCTCATTGATTAGATCCTTTCTTTCGTTACTCAGTTGAATTTTTCCCAAAAGATACATTTTCCTCCAGATTTTCTAAATATGTTTATCTACTTTCTTCTGAACTATTCATTCCATTCCTAAAACTCCAATGCCTCCTCAGTTGCATCATAACCCTCTTCCCTTACACCCTTATGCATTCCCCACAATAGCACTACATCCTTAAACTTTACATCTAAGAATTACAACAAAACTTTCTCCATTATTCATATCCAGTAGAACTTTCCGTAACCAGGAGTTAATTTCGCTTATGGCCACTTGATTGATTTACATGCATTTTAGATAAGATACACAACTCAACACTAAACTCTCTGGAAAAGTTTCCAGTTAAGTTTTCAATTCGTGAACTAACAATTGTTGCCTTGTTTCATTTTACATTACTTAAAAACTTTATCCTGAACAAACTCAAACTTAGACGAACTAAAAACGTTGAAATTAAATCTTTTGCTGTGGAAATGTATTCAGTTCGTTTCGGTTCGGTTCGGTTCAACTATCGGACTTTCGAGGGCGAATAGACGAGGTAAAAGGTAGCTATTGGCATGGTCTCATGCTGAGATTATTTCAAAGAGGACTTAAAAAGGATCACCGCTGGAACAACGTCAGTTTGTTTAGATACAGGCGAAATCATACACTCCTCAGTCATGATGGAGCTTATTCTATGGTTTTATCTGACTTCACTAAATATATACTTCCCCAAAAGGACAAAAATCTATTGTCCTTTCGAACCTTATTAATCTTAGGATCAAATCCTTGACACCGCTATCGGCGCAAACTAAATTTTTTAATGCTGCAACTAAATTTTCTAGGAAAAGATACAAAGTCTTCTCTCATGTCAAAACAAATACGAAAGCCTGAAACACCCCCAAAAAGGTGTCGACTAAAGAACGAAACCCGGCTCAATCAGTTCGCATCCCTTAGTTTATCTTTTCCACTTTTTATCTCCTCATTTTCTTTCTTTGCCTTATTCAAAAATTATACAAACTTAGTCGGACGTTTCCTCCATGGAGTCAACAAAAGAAGTTGATGGGGGATGCAGAACAGGAAGAAGCAAATTTTGAAAGCACGAAAAACTTCAATATGTTCTTTGGTTTCACTTTCAAAGTTTCCCGAGAAAATTAAGCATGTTGTTGAGATCTCAAGTTAATTTGCCTGGAGGTGTTATAGTGGTCGATTGGTTTTCCGGATTATGGTTGGAAAAGTTGGTCTTGGTAATTATGAGGGATTACTGTTTATTTGAATGTGATGCAGATACTCTGCTTATCTAACAGTGTGAAAAATTGGAAAAGCTGGATCGTATTTTTAGACAGGATTGGCAGTTAGGTATCTACAACGCCAGCAGAGGCCCAGGTGAATTTTTTAGATTTTCTGATAGAACTAACCCCTCGTCCAGAGGGTTACTTTCTAACAACTACAATATCACCTATTCCGGTCATCAATATCCGACCCCGCTTGTGAACGGGACAAAGGCTGAAGAAAAAGAAGAATATCCAGGATCGCAGCGCCTCAGCTGTGGCAGCTAATGCTACCAAAGGTAATAGGGGATTAGAAATGAGACCTACACCGTATCCTTTTCGCAACAGCCCATAACTTGGGCAGTGCCTATCAGGCGCCCCCGCGGTGCTCCAGCAAATAGTTCTGACCCCCTAACTCACATAATACCTGCGTCCTAGGTAGTAGCCTCGAGAAAGTTTCTCGATGAAGAGCGAACTGCTAATGGCCAATACACGGCAGGACACACTGGGAGCCGATGAAGTGATGTGAGCCTAACTCTGCAAAGGCAGTAGTTGTGGCGTGTATCACGGGCCACCCCCTCGGGACCCTGGTCGGGTAGAGTGCATTGAACCGGAATTAGTACACCAGGTTGCCCCGAGCGAATTCCGGGATCAGGTAAGCGTAGGCCAGGCCTCAGGGACCTGGCGTAGGAGCTTTGTCCTCGAAGGTATACCTGTACCTGACTGTTGCGGCGACGAGAGAAAGCATTCTTGATAAGAATGCGCGGCAATTATGAAACACATGCGGTCTCCAGAAAACCGAAAGCAAAGGGTTGAAAGACGGACTGATGAAGCTGGAGGAGCTCCTGGATAGAATTCCGTACAACAGGTGGACATGAGAGTAACAGAAGATGTGCCAAAAGCGGAAAAAACTCGGAAAGGTACATGAGAGCGTTGCGCACACAGCGGACTCTGGGTGGCGATCAGTCTTCAAAGCATAACTGGAAAAAGCTAGAATGCGGTTAACATAATCCGCATCCTACAGATAAATATGCACCGGAGTGCAACATGGCACCCCGACATATCAGGTATGGCTGCCGTCTGAGTTCGGGGCGGCATCCATCTTAGGGTTCTTGCCTGGATACGGTGTTTCGGGGTAACGTTTTTCAGTGTCTATCTAACACCGAATGAGACGAATGCGGACTTTCGACGCCGATTTGATGCTCTGGAAAACGCTATCTTGCACAAAGAGGGGCGGAGCCTGATCGGAGGATCGGGAGTTCAATGTCAGGGCACTTGAATGGGACATACCTCACCCAGACTCCAGAGGGAAACAAATTCTCATAATGGCGTCGAGAACAGGACTTGTAGCTTTAAACACCAGATCCACCAAAAGCGTTCTTAGGGCCAAGGTGGCGAGGGAAGCATTCCCAACCTAACCTTCGCGTCAGAACCACTGGGTCCCGAGTTCTGGAAAACTTTTCGGTAAGCAACTATCAATACAGTATATAAGTGGTTAACACAAACTCTGTGTGTGCGCAGGTGGTGTGTGTCGCGAAGGTGAACCCCGGGAGGTTTGTTACAACCCTTGGAGCACATGGGGCTGCGCTTTAAGGAACACCTGGTGGTGGTGGCACTGCAGCTGGCACTGTCATAAATTCACAAACTCCACCATTTGACACAGTATCTAAACAGTATCTAAACAACTAGCAGGGGACTACGCAGCGCAATAAACAGGAGCAAAGCTCGTTGCTAGCACCACCTTGTCGACACAAGGTAAATGGGGAAAGATGGACCACATTGTACGACTGCGCCACGTACGGGATGATGACGATAGTGCAAAAATCACTGCGGACTGCCCACTTTTCTCTACAAAACAGTTGGAAGAGGAAGTCCCCTCTATGAAAGACAATAAGGCGCCAGGACCCGATGGTATCCCAACAGAGGTACACAAACTGGTCCTCCAACATCCGCCAGCTCCACCACTAAGGGCATTCAACGCTGGCTGAAAGAGGACATTATCTTTTCTCGTTGAAAAGTGGCGAGACTTGCGCTGCGGCAAAGCAAAAAGTGAACCCGAGCTGCCGTTTTCATACCGACAACTTTGTGTGCTTGATACAGCCGGAAAAGTGCTCCAAAGGCTCTTAAAAAATAAACTCACTGAAGCTTTGGAGCAAAGAGATCCACAGTTGATACATTCATGCAAGTCATGGATTCCGTTCAACGAGCTGAGCAAGACAGCCACCTCGACGGGTGGTGCTCCTTGTAACGCTTAATGTCAAAAAGGCCTTTAATTTCGTAAAATACTTTTCTCGTGCCGAGCTCTCTCTTGTGGATATTGAACCCCTCCCTGCTCTATGAGATGCTAAAGGGTCAGGGGAGGATGGAAATCATGTCGGCAGTAGCGCAGGAATCCGTCCTAGGGTCGGACCCCAGGAAGACATGCTATGATAGCCTACTTAGCCTAGAGTCGCACCTAGTCGGTTATTCCGATATGCGTCCCATATCGATCGGCGAGTCGATAATCGAGTCAAAACCAACGGTAAAGTACCTTGGACTGACTCTTGACTCAGCAACGGACAAGACTACAGCTGAAGTTTCGCCCTTAAGGCGGCTAATGGCAAATATTGGAGGTCCCACTTCTAGTAGGCGACGTTTCCTGTTGAATTCAACACAATCTGTTCTGCTCTACGCACCAGAGATATGGGCTGACTCTTTTAGCAAAGAGGTATATCGTAAGCATCTTGCGCAAGTAGAGAGGCGGAGAGCTTTGCGTGTGGCGTCTGCCTACCACACAGTTTCTGAACCAACAGTGATTATGATCGCGGGATGATGATCCCCGTTGCCCTTCTTGCTAAGGTGAGGAAAGCCATACGCAAGCGCAAGGAAAAAGAGCCAAAGGAGGTGGTTGCTCGTGAGGAAGGAAAACGTACACTAGATGAGTGGCAACTCTCTTGACAAAATGAGACTAGATGAACTGTGCGGCTCATTGGCAACTTAGGTCCTAAGTACACATGGAGATTTCCAGCTTTACCTGCACAATATTGGAAAGGCACAATCTCCTGATTGCCTGATGCCGGATGGCGGGGGGCTCTTTGAACCAAAAGTTCCCTTCCCCCTCTTCCCTTCCTTTGGTGATTTGAATTCCCTGATTTGAAGGCTCCGCAAGACGGACGTGTTCGGAGACTAGTAAGAAAAAATACGACAAACGGCTCCAGATTAACTCTTTGACTATTGGGTGGTGTCTAATTGGTAGTCCAACGGCGTACCGCTGGGAGTCCAACATTCTACGTAAACACTTCCACCTACCCTACCCCAAAAATAGCTTAGGAGTTGACCTCCAAAGGCAACGTTATCCCTCGGCAGTCAAGATTTTTCAAGGGAAGTGGCGCCTAAACTATTGGCAACAGGAAGTGTCAAAATTGATAGATTATCTACCGGTTTAGGGAGCAAGTGGAGGTGAAGCAATGCTATGGATAGATTAAAAACGTATGCCCATACAATTGACGAGTTCAAGCAGTGCAGAAAATGCGAAGTAAGGATAATGGAACCTACTAAATAGCGCGCTATACAAAGGGTAGGAGGATATGGATGGTAGCAACAGATACCCGGAGTACAAGGGAATGGTTGATACAATTCGACTTCAACTATTTCGAGGTGATGCACGAGTGTCTTAAACGCAAATCACCGGGACTTACAGGAAATATTAGGACATCCGGAAACGGAAGTCAAAAAAGCGCAGACTACTCCTCCTGCCGCTACGCTTAGCAAATATAAATTGATGTTGACCCGGAAAACATAACAAAGAATTTTAAGGAACGGACCCGTGGATGAGGTCATCAAAGAACCAATGTTAGGGAACCGGTTGGTTCGAAACATTCGCGGAGTTGGACCTGATGATACTCCCAGATATTGTGATTTCGTTCGCTTGGTCACCATAGGGATCGATACTAGGTCCACTAATGTGAAATGTGATGTTTAACCAAGAGCTAGTGCTTCCCATAAGAACAGATTAGAATAAGAACAGATTAGAATAAGGTTGCCGGAGTGATCACCCGAAGGATTTATAGGTCTGGGCAACGGAGATGATAAGAGCGGTAAAGTTTACACTAGGGACAGAGTTGATCCTGGCTGAGAAGAAGACGAAAGCCACCTTGATCACAAACCATCGAAAGAAAAACGTCTTCTGTACCCCGATTATCCAATATCCTGGGGCAATAGTTGACGCTGCATCTAGTTATTGTCAAGAGGCGGTCGCAACTTTCAAGCCTTTGGCAAAATGTTTGCAGGCCGACTATAGTCCTACTATGTTCGTACCTGCGGGGGTGCCTATGTGAACGGAAGAATATAACGAAACTAATTTTGAATTGACTGGATCCACTTACAGTTGTCAAACGGATTTTTCATGACTAGTCATCCTAGTCATCTCTTCCACTTCTTTCAGTGAATTCCCCACTTTGGATTGCGTTTTAAGGAATCTTAAAAGGGACATGCATTTCAAGAACTCAGAGTTTATCTGAGTTCTGCTACCTATCGGTGTATTTACGATTTATCTGTCAACATCCCATTGTGGGCAAGTTTAAATTTAGACCCTTCGGCTTCATATCTGATCACTGTCCACTGTGCATGGAATTGAATGCATTCCTTCACATAAATCCTAGATAAGAACACATCGTACTTTGAGTCAAAATTCTTGCAGAAAGCCCATCAATCAATTGTGTTAAAAGTGATTATACCCCTTGTCAAGACCTAAAAAATTTTGATCTTTTCACTGATTGGAGTATTTAGGAAAGTGCCTGTGTGTCGTTTCAAACAATTCTCACCGACTTACAGAACCTTCAACCCACAAGCACCTCCATGCTTTCGCCAAATCCTCCTTGTCTGAAATTTTCGAAGGTGCTAAAGAATGACTTATAGTGAGTCATTTGTAATACCATAAACAATGTCTCCTCCTTATTCCTTTCTCTTTTGAACCTACATACATTTTGCAACAATGCAGATTCCCACTATCATTATCGATCATTTCCTCATTGCTGTAAATCAAAATATCAACTGGAACATTCTTCAAAACATTCAGACACATCTTTAGGACCCATAATGAAACCATTCATCTCAATTGACCCCATGTTTTTGACCCGCTCGGTAGAACCAGATCGTTCCACGAAAATTGCTTTATCAAATCGCGCTCTCAATCCATATGTAATTAAATCGAGAAAGTTACGAAAGACACCGTTGAAAGAGCCTGAAAGGGCCACGACCACGACGATCACATGGAAACCAACGACCACCCTGTCTTCCAAATAAAATAAATGAAGCATCATCATTATCATCCCAAAATCATTCCATCCCGTAATTATCCCAAACGGTTTGTAAAAGTCTCATTTCGTACACTCGCTCCATGGCTCCTACGGTGAAATGATCATGTAGTATCGAAAACATAACGATCTTTGGGGCCGGGGCTGGTTGTAGATGACCCACGTTTGTAGAACCTAAGGTCCAGCTCGATCGTCCGTTCCGGTGGTTATTGTTTGAGACCATCAGGTCGCATAGCATCTTTTCGTGCATCCAAACAAGGTAAAAGTGATGATCACCTCCAATCAGAATGGCAAGCAACAAAAACGAAGCCTTAAAAGCGAAAACTCCCAGGAAAAGCGAGAGAAATGATAAACACCAACGAAATAATTATATTGGCGCCCAGGTATGATTATGATACACGATCTTCCAATTTAAATGTCTTGTGACCACCTCCTGCTTCCCCGGGGCATTCTGCGGATGCTATCCACTTGAAGCTATTGGGCCACGATTGTAGGTCTTCACGAAAGCATGGGTCCTGGTTGTAAGTCAATGTGAAAACAAAGTGATGTAAGAGAACGCGAGAAAATAAAATGAACGAGTGGCTGGCAACGGACGCCAAACTGACCGTTGGGTAAACCATGGTTGCTGATTAATCAGGTTGGAGGAGTTAGTGTTTCCGCCTAGTGCGGTGGACTATTTTATAGTGTTATATTTTGGCGTAGAATTTTTTTATGTTTCATTCCCATGGGATCCTTTAATTCAAATGGAATCACTTTCTTCAGCACTATCCCATGTCATCTAGGAGATGATTGCCATTCAGATCAATATATTAACTCCTCATCGACTCTCTACCATTCCCCCCATTGTAATAGCAATAAAAGCTTCAAAAAAAATCCTTATCCTTGAGGGACACGCCCTCATCTAGCTTTTTTGCATTCAAAAAAGTTGACAGTAGAAAGCTCAAGTTACCCTCTGATACTACCTTCAAACAACATGAAAGCTTTTAGATACGCCCTTAGCTTTTAATGTCCAAAAACATCTTTCACAATGTGATTAATAACAATACATTGTAATGGCAAACGTTATTTCATAGTTAAATGCAATTCGAAGTACACCAAATTTCTCAGACTTGTGGCAAGCTCTATAATGGGCAGGAAAACAAAGCAAACGAAATGAAAACGCAAGAAACCAAAGAAAATTAGTAGAAACTTTCAATATCCAAAGGCAAAACGGGCTCATAAAACATAACTCAAAAGGATCACCATGAGAAACAAAAATTGGCTACTTTAGTAGACTCATTGGAATACTTCGTTATAGGCCACCGTAAAGGCGCAAATTAAATCATTTTGGAAAACCATCTCTCATCTTCACATATTCTCTCTCTCCCTCTCTTTATTGCACTCTATATCTTTCTCGCGCTCTCTCTCTCTCTCTTGCTCTCTCTCGCTTGCTCTCCCTCTCTGTCGCGCTCTCTCTCTCTCTTTCTCTCTCTCCAACATAATGGGACGATACAGTTTACCCAAAAATTCGATTAAACATTTCAGAGAGACTGTCGTCCATAGACTTAGTTCGACAGTTACCAAACAGCTTCTTTTAACAATAGTCCGTCAAAGTTTCATGCCAAACAAGTTCATCGGAATCAATGTACTGATATCTAATGCTTTCTTGTTGAGTTTGTACAAAATCGGCTTCAGTGTTGTAGGGCTTTGAAAATGCATCCCCTTACCAATAATGAACTCGGAAAAACGGAGCTATCGAATCCCGGTCGTCATGAATATGTATGTTCGTCTTTATGTTGTCCCACTACTGTAGGCTTATCGCTTGCACACCATTAGGTATGGTCACAATGAAACTGTCAGTCAGCCGGAAACTTCGGAGTTTAACATCACAACAACGTCGACTATCAAAAACTTAAAAGGTCAGCAAGCAAATGCGAAAGTAATATTACGCTGCCACTTTCTCCCCTTCTAAAAGGTGAATCCCAGGCTATATTCGTAGACACAATACATTTTGGCTATGACAATTGCTTAGCTATGACAGTTGCTTGAGCCACGAAGACCAAGGTCTGAATCGAGAAGAGTTTTCAGCTTGTGTCCACAATAAAGAAGATCAACAGATGTGACCAACTTGGAGCTCTTTATAGAATCTCTTTAAAATAATCATAGAGAGAAGGCATCTGGCGGCTCGGTCATCCAAGACGGCTTCGCAACGAAAGCAAAAGCTTGTCTCCAAGCTCTATTTTTACTGTCAACAGCGCACATCTGATGGCAGAAAGGTCTCGACCCGCAATGTTGGCACCAGGTATGTCAGACAACCTCGCATCCAACAAATAGCTTCGTTTTCTTCATCAAGCTATGCTTTATAATTTTAGACCTCACCGACGCCGCTCTACGTCTAAACTGGTTGGATCTACTGCGCTCAAAGGAGCACAAATTGCTGAAAATGCACAATACCTCTAACCTCAACGAGCAGGCAACTTTCAAAAAGGGTGCGTCTCCTCCGTCGGTACACATCGACTATGGCCTATTACGATTACATCAGATGTTGACCTGTAGCTAAGGAGCTAACAGTGGCAGGATCCAGCGCTCAACCTAGACTGGTGGTAATATCACCAGACTCAAGCCTCACACATTCAACAGAGAAACTAATAAAGCCATTTCCAATCCGTGTGACAATATTCGGTACTACCGTCCTCGCCGAAATCCGCCTAAATCTCGAGGAACGCAACACCCACACTAAGCTCCTATTAAACTAAGTTCCTGTCAGCCAGCGGCTGAAAAGAGCTATCATCAAGAAGAATCGCCTTCCGTGCTAGCCTTTCATTGTCGTCAATTGTCAAGTTCGGTATATACCATGATCCAGACCAGTTTGGACTAACGCTGCTCCTAGTAATCCATTGTCACAGCTGTCCAATCAACGATAATCGGTGGAAACTCCCTACCTCGGGCTGGCTAGTTTTGCCGCCCATGTAAACTCCCACCGTCCAAAGTATCCCCATCCTTTGGTAAATGGTTATATCTTCGACAAAACTCAAACTTCGCTACTTAACTCTGCTGCAAGGATTCAAGGATACCTTTTCGCCCCATAACGCAGAATATCAGACTCACAAGAGCGTCACGAAATTCACATACCAGACACTACTGTTTCCGAGCAACCGCAGAAGCTCGTTGCCCTTGCCTTTAGGCCGCCAAGGAGCAGAGAGCATCATCTGACCAAGACCATTCGGCCACCTCAAAGCTCCATCCGTCGACAGCATTCCCATTATTTCGCAAATTATTACATCTCCGAGAAAGCTCAAGCTTCTCTACTCACTTCTCTTACAAGGATTTAAGAATGCTTGCTCTCCACACAACACAGCGGCCTCGCAGCCAAACTCACCAGAACATCACACAATTCACATACCAGACACACCTGTCCCCAATCAACTACACATGCCCATTGATCCTCGCTTCTAGGTCGCCAATGAACAATTTGGAAACCACTGAAAAAGGGCATCGTCCAGGCAATAAGCCAGCTCACTTCACCTTAACCCGAGAACGAATCACTAGAAATTAGTCATTTGAATGACACCACAACTCCAGACCATTACTCACTACTTATCATCAAAGACTAGTTCGAGGAGATAAAAAGCAAGGTATTTGCTTTAATCGACCTCCCCAAGCTTTCCACCATATACCGGCACCAGAGACAGATATCCCTCAAACGGCCATTGCAACACCATTCGTTCTCTTCAAGCTTATTCTCCTAATGATGGGTCTACGCAACGGTCCCCAGTCGCTCCAGCGCACTATGAACCAGCTCCCGCTAAATCGTCTGTTTGAAAGGCGTTACTAGTTATTTTTATAAAAATAAGCTTGAATTGCCTTGGCATCACCAGGAGTACTTGGAGAATATTTGCCTACCTTCACACGACCGAAAGCAACACTTCCAATGTCTGCTCTTCATCATTCTGCTCGAACAAAGCTTCTTATCAACCCAAAAAATCCATTTTGAACGCCGATGAGACAAAAACCTTGGCTATTCGTACATCATCCCCACAAAATCCAATCCATCGAGGACTTGACGATTCTTAGGAAGGCTCAATTTTTCTCGCCGCTGCATTCCAAGCTCTCTCTCTCTCTCTCTCCATTGAATAATTGCATGGCTCCCTTGAAGGCTGCTCTTTCAAGATTTTCTTCAACCATTAGCCCATGGATTACGAAGTCCAACGACATGCAGGCAAAACCTTACCTAAACAACCCTACCAACTGAATTGCATTCCCAGATAACCCCTGTGAAGAATGTAGACAAAGGAGTAGTAGATGCTCTCTCGCGCATGTCGTTATGTCTCCCATTATTTTCCATTACCAATCCTCAAGACTTCGTCATAGCCCAGAAAAATGAAGAGCAAATACCTGCACTAATCGAAGATTCCAAGCTGACGCTTCATCAGATTAGATTTTGACAGCCACCCTTATCTGTGCGCCAAATTAACAGAACTCGTCAGACCTTACATGTCAACAACAATACACAAAACTGCTTCGACAAACTCCATAACTAGGCTCATCCTAACATGATAGTCTTCATGCTCCTGCTAATGGAAAAGTATATCGGGCTAAAAACGGAGAAGCTATGGCGCAATAAGCGCAACAATTCCAAAGCTCGCCGTCACAAGCATCACGCTTAAAGAAGTTCCGATTTTCCAAATGCTCGACTCACACACCTCCAGGCTTTTTCAGCTAAGAAGATCTTCGGCGCGATCCTTTAGGTCCAGACGAATATTTTCTTCATCAAACTCCCCAAACTTCAGTCCTTTGTCGTTTGTAGAAGGCGAACATCCCTTTTGCCAGACTATCAGGCAAAGTCCGTCTTCCAGCCATGTTGCTCTTCAGAAACCTTTCATTTCCCTGTGGAAAGATTCTTCCTATATTCAAGCGTGTAAACTCAATCCGGAAGCCACTGAAGCAACCCTACGCTGATACACACAAAATCATTGGACAACGTCAACTTGCCCCTCTTCGACATACCTTTCGACGTCAACTTCTCCATATCCATCAGGTGAAGCCACCGTAACTTCATAGCCCTGAGTTTCGCCACCACTAGGGGAATCCTAAAAGTTATTAGAAGGATCAGATATGGTTAAAGCAGAACTATAAAGAAACTGAGGCGACTTTCCGCTTGGCTATAATAGATATAACAGGCGTTCTGCCTTCCCACCAGACTCCAGTTACCCAAAAAACGGCGGGGTAGTAAGTATGTTATGCATTCAGTGAAACGTACATCATTCATATAGTTGAAAAGTTATTCACCACTCTATTCTCCTCCTCCACCCTTTTAGGCTATTTAAATAGGAAATATGGAAAGGCAATTCAATCCTTTTTTGGTCCCGAACAATCTCAAAGTGAATAGATATAGGCAAATGAGCAGGTGACCTATAGCAAAAATGGCGAACAATACTGCAGGACTTCTCGGTAGTATATCCACTGAAAATCAGCATGGAAATTTAGAGGAAACTGTTCCTGTCGCGTCCTTTTATCGGCGTAGAATAAGTGCCCCTGTAATAGAGAAACTCAGAGTTAAGACAACCTTCTTGATACAAATGAATAGCAGGACCATATAAAGAAAATCCGTGACCGGAGTGGAAATTGCATGAATCCCTTTAGTATCAGTTATATCATTACTACATTCTGGGTTCATTTGAAATTTCCAGTTCTGATGAGAATCATCTACTTTTCCGACGTCTCCTCAGGACTGAGCTTCCTAAAGTATGCACATCTCCAATGTTTATCATTATCCTCTCCTGGGTTATACGGTATGACGAGGGGAAGGTCGTTAATAAAAAATAAAAATAACAAAGGCCCCAGAATAGATCCCTGTGGGAAGCCAGAGGAAGGGCGAAGGAGCGGAAAGTGCAGCCGTCAAAAGACACGTGGCAGGATCGGTTGGAAAGGTAAGAGGCAACCCATAAAACTAGTGGTTTAGGAACGCTTAGAGACGAGAGTTTGGATTGAAGTATCTTGTGGTTTACAGTGTCAAAGGCTTTAGCGAAATCAATGTAAATGGTATGCACTTCTTGCCGTGAATTTAGACATTTGGCGACAAAGTTGGTAAAGTCGAGCAGGTTGGAGGCAATGGACCTACGCGTAACAAAGCCGTGTTGCCCTTCCACTATGTGGTGGCCAAAGTGGGCGGACAACCAGTCACTGACATATCTTTCCAGGATTTTGGAACAGGAGGAGAGGAGGGAAATGGGGCGATAATTCTCGGCAAGGGTACGATCGCCACTTTCGTGTATGGGCATGATGAGGGCCTCTTTTCGAAAGCCGGCAAAATGATTCTCTTCGAGGCTTTTGTTCAAAATAAGGAATAGAGGAAGAGAGATGGACTTACCAGTTTTGAGCAAAAAAGGTTTGGAAGACCATCGTAGCCAGGTCTAACATTGGCTTCAAATTTGCTAATGAGGTACTCGACAAGGAAAGGGGTAAGAAGGGGAATGCGGGACAGGCTACATCCACTATCGGGAGGGATTGAGAAGAAGGAGGGGGAACATAGACTGAAGAAAAGTAGCGGCAGAGTAAATCACAATATAGTTGGGGAAAGTTAGCTGAGGAGCCGGAGAGTTTGACATGGGACCAAAAATTTTTGATGTTTTGGCGCTTTAGCGACTCTTCAACACTGGTCAAATATTCGTTTCTGGACTTACGTATTAAGGATTTGACCGAGGAACGTAGAGATTTGAAAAAACTAAGTCAGCATAGGTTCTAGAAGACAGGAATTTCCTCGTCGCAGTGTGTTTTTGACGAAGTTTTTTGTGGACTTCAGAGGTGAACCAGGAGAGGTAAGACGGGCATGAAGGGATTGGGAAAGGCAACGCACAGAAAGGTTAGAGAGGACAAAGTCAAGAGTGCGATCTAAATGGCTTCTAGAAAGATTAAACTGGAGCGCGCCACAGGTAATCATGAAAGTGGATAGAGGAAGGGAAGGATGGGTGGAGTTATTAGGGAGGGAGGGAAGGCCAGGAGCAATGGGCCAGGAGAGCATGGGAAAATTAAAATCGCCGCAGAGGATGAAAGAAAGTGAGGGAAACAAAACGATTAGGACCTCTAATAATCTGTCGAACAAATCCTCGTACAGAGGAGGCGAGGTGAGGCAGGGAAAATATACACACGATATGATAAAGGGGCATAAGTTTGGCGGAAATACTCGTATGGAGACAGAATCGTAGGTGGATGAGTAGGAGGAAAAAGTGATTTTGGCACGGAGAGGGGGCTTAACAGCTATTAGGGCACCACCGCCGCTTGGTGCCAGGGGCAGCGCAGTCTCTGTCAAAACAAAAGACAGAGTAACCTTTGAGGAGCTCCAAATCTAAAATCCTGTCATTCAGCCAGGTTTCAGAAATGCATATGACATATTGTTGGAATGCTAAGGCAGACAGTTTGAAATCCGACAGCTTGGTCCTTAGACCCCTTACATTTTGATAAAACAGCGTAAAGTATTCGGAATCATTTAAGTTCGGCGAGGCAGCCGGGGGGACGGAAATTTTCACGAAGCTTAGTCCTCTGATAAGGCTCGACGAAGACCTCTGTGGCCAAAAGGAAGATTGGACGATAGCATCGAAGTCGTGGGGATATGTCACTGTGAAAGAAGCCATCACTCGGTCAGGAGACCCATCCTTCGTCAGCTTCACACATGACAGAAGTGACAAAGTTGAGTTGGCTTTGCATCTGATATAGACAATTCTACCGAGGTAGAGAGTGTGCAGATTCTTCGTTGAAGAGGCCGGGCAGCTGCATATGTGATGCAGTGCCGTCTCTTCCTCCTCCTCACATTAATTGCATATATCCGAAACCACCACCTCATTTTTCTATTTTTTTTTCATTTAAAGGGCGGTGTCCTGTTAAAAGCGTTACTAAAATTTTCATGTCACATTTCTTAAGGTGCAACATAAATGCCGCTCTGCTCTGGGTTCCTTCACAATAATTTTCACCTGCCGGCAAGAGTTCCAGTTTCTCCAATCGTGTATACTTGTCACGATCGGGAAAATGCTAGAGAAGCTCATCAGGAATAGCCTTGCTGAAGCAATCCGTGCTGCCGAGACAAGGAGATCCACATCGAATGCTGTCATACAAGACGTGTATGGAATTTATCGAGCTGCCGATCTCGACGGATAATGCTCCCCATAACACTTGATGCCAGAAACGCCTTCAATTCTGTAAGATAGACAGATATGCTGAGCACATTAGAAAACTCATTCATATGCCTTGGAAATATTTATGGCTTTCCTAAGAAACCGCTCCCTGCTCTATGAGACACTAGAGAACCAAGAGAGGATTCAAATCACGCCAAGAGTAGTACCAGGGTCCATCCTATGCCCGGACCTCTAGAACGCTTTCTTAGACACTCTGCTAAGACTGAAAAACTGAAGTAGTCATCTTGACCAGGAAAACAATGCTGACCCTGCGTTCTATATCGATCGGCGAGTTGACTATCCAGTCAAAACCAGCAGTTAAACAGCTTGGTTTAATGCGAGACTTGAATATGGGGTCCTTCTAGTAAAGCAAAGAAGCAGCGAGCAAAGCTGCAGCTAAAGTCTCGGCACTGAGTTGTCTAATAGCGAATCTTAGGGCCCTATATATACCACCGAGCTCTATGGTGCGGAAGTATGGGTTTATACCCTCAACAAGGTGGTCCACTGTAAGCGAATTGCTCTAGTGCAGGGAAACTTTGCAAGTGGAGTCTGGCTATCACACTGTCTTGGAACCGGCAATGATCGCTATCGCGTGAGTTGCGCGTTGCCAGATGAAGTGCGTATTACGTTCGAATTCTTCTTGTTGCCAAGAAGATTGGGTTCGCCCGGCGGAGAGCCCAGATGGAAAAGGTTTCCTTCTTTTCCCTCCCGTTGGTGAAAGGAATTCTGTGATTTGAAGGATCCCTAGACCTTGAGAGCGAGAGGAACACATATACATGTTCTGTAAATTAAAGCACCTAGGGGAACACGTAAAACCAAATGCCAGGCTGAAGCACCTGGAACTTGGGAATATTTTAAAATTCCTTCAGTTATATGCTTGATCATGCAATAAAGGTGGCCAATAGTTCTTCTAGGATACAGTGCAGTGCATTTCCTTGGTACCATTATTAGGTATCGAAATATACCTATGACAAAGCGCGACTCAAATACTATAAACATTATCAGGTGTACCAACGTGGTATTCTCGTTTTCACAAATTATCAAAACTACACTCATGGAACCAAGTTATTCGTTAAACGCAAACTCAAAAAACATTCAAAAGTTGCCCCATTTATGGCAGAAAATATGCTTCTAGGAAACATCCATGTTGCGAAAGATATTTTAAATCCCATTATAAAAAGTGGTCCAGAGAAAATTTCCTAGCTTTAGAAGTTATTATCCTTGATTGGCACCTCTGCAATGAGATCTTTCTTTCAAAGAAGGTTTTCACTATATCTCTCAAAAATATTTCACCCATCCATCACTACCACTCGCCTATTCCTCTCTCTGAGAATTTCATTTAATCTAACGATTCCAATCATCTCCTCATATCAGATACCCAAACAACCATCCAAATATGCAAACTTTCTGAAATATCATTCTCCAAAATCAATTATCAAATAGTTAACTCCTCATTCACAGAGAAAACAAAATGCCTCAGCTTTTCAATAAGAAATCAAAACATCATTAATTTCCATTTATCATGAAACAATTGACGTAATTGCAAGGTAATCAATTATAACTGGAAAAGTATCTCTATATAATTATCTTCTCTTGGCGCCATCCAGTAACCGAAACCAAGCCCACTTTTACATAGATCAACTGCATCCGCACGAAAAAATTCGGGGCTCCGCCAAAAAAAAAAAAAAACCCCGAGTCCAACTCCCAGATACCTTCGTTTCCAGTTCTCATTCCCATTCACAATTATTAGAGTCAAACCTCTGAAGAAAAAAATATATTAACAACTCATAAAAGTGTCAGATACTCAAACCGAGATATTCGCCCAAAAATCTCGGTGAGCTTGAAAAACAACTCCAACCAGATCATCTCCTCAGCATCTCGGGACCACATCTCATGAAGATGATGATGATCATGATCATCATGATTATCGTTTTTGATGATTCTTCTCGTGGCCAGGCTCCGAATGGACCTACCGAGATGTTTCAAAGGGAGAGCTACTAGGAGAAAAAATATCTGAGCCTATCTAGAAACTAAAAGTTCATTAACTTAACGATCAACCAATTTGACATGATCAGGTCGATCGTTTGTTTTATTATTTTCCATGGTTTGTTCTATTGTTACTTTTTTGAGGTATTTGTTAGGTTGTGGTACTTAGTCGCGTCTTCGGGGATATCCTGCATAGTTATGGACAGGTTAGCTGAGATGATTCAATGGGAGAAACACAAGTGCATGTTGTAGGTCGCCATCGATAATGAAGGGGTTAAGAGATCAGGCGCCAAGTGTGGACGTGCTATGTGTTTTGTAAATTGGCCATGAGCGAATGAGGGTATCTTCTGGTGATGATGGTCATCATTTGGGAATCGTAAGGGATACTGTAATTTTGACAAATCATATTCGGTTAGAACGGAGACAACTGATTCCTTAAAGTTTTTTGGTCCTGGGAGATCTGTTGGTAAGTGAGAGTCATTTGAAGCTAAGTTTATACATAATGCAAATTGACTTCACGGAATTCCAAAAGTTTGGTGTTTTCGCGTTTCGAATCTACTAATAAAACTAAGTGTAATCAGGAATGCTGACATGACACTTGAGAGCCAAAGTGAACTTTTCGAAAGCCTCAAATATAGATTTTTTTGACAATATCGAGAAGTTCTCATTCACCCTGACCCCGAATATTCTCACACAGTTTGCCGATACTCAAATAAACTTCCAAGAAGTACGCATTCAGTCTAACCTATTCATTTCCTACAACCCTACACACAGATTCTCCCTTCTAATTAAACTAAACTATGTCCACCATGGGAAGACCACCAGGAACTACGCAGTCCTTCCCGGCGGCGAGTTCGGATGACTGTTATAAATTCCCGAAATGCTTAACTGTCCTATGAACCAGTTGGTCAAAAGTGACCATGCAGATCGTCCAGCATCTAAATGTGATTTATACGGATTCGAAGATGAAAACAAACCCCTTGATTCAAATATCATATGCAATCAACTTGATACATTCTGAGGCTATCTCCTAGGATAGGCACTTTTTCTTCACTGCTGCAGATGCCAATTATCCCAGTCAAAAATGGAAAAGAATGGTTCAGACGCTTGGTTGGCACGCTATGTCCCACATAGGCGTCACTTCAGTCACCGATAACTCTTTACTTTCTAAATGAGGCAACCTGATGATCTAGTGAACCTTCTCTAAAACCTAAATCGTAGTGTAGGTTTCATAAACCGACAGATAGACTCCATGCCATCGATGAACGATTTATGAAACCACATCCCTGCAAAGAAACATCATCAGCAACGGCGCAACAAGCGATATATAGTCTAGCCCTGCCTTTGTAAGGAATTCCAAACATTCCAGTTTTGCACCGAGGTCCACCAATTCGAAACCCTTAAAGGAAGCCAAGCATCCTGCTTTACGCTATCGCTTCATCTGAACCAGGGTCTGCTACGTCTTTTTCTACTATAGATAATGCCCTTATAAACTTTTCGGGCTATATCAACCTTCTTTGCAACCTGCAAAACCTCATCACTCTTAATCATTTGTAGGAATCAAGCAGTAGACTGACGCGGAATATAATTCGCCTGGAGCCAACCTATCTCTCTTTGAGAGTGATATGTGGCTCTCCAGAAGCCAAGCCTCTCATCTACCAAAACCGTTAGAAGATAGTGATAGCCACACCGTATATGAGGTGATCCTACTATTAACAACGCGCTATGGATCAACCTGGGGGTTGGAAAACACCTCTCCCAATCCAAGCTATCGTACGAACCGAAGCCAGTGGATAGTTTGCAATCAAGCATAGAATGGTATCCGCGCTATCTAAACAAAAGCCTGAATCCAGAAGAGCCCCTTAAACAAATTAGGACAGACTTAAGCCTCCAACATCAAAGCCAAGAAAGCGGAGAATAGCCGAGATGAGCCCACAAGAGGAAAATGCTCCCAAAAAAAACCTAAATCCGAAGACAAGAGAAAGAAAATCCCGAGTAGGTCAAGGATGAAAGAAGGAGCCAGAAGACCAGCCGTTAGATATGCTAGTGCCGTCAAGGGCATTCGGCTGGCCATACTGCCGAAAGCATTTCCGAAATGCGAAGCTCGTGTTCAATGGCATACGCTTGGGACCTGGTCATATACTGGTGGAATGCGCAACGGAGACTTGATCATAGTTCCAGAATTGCCAGGCTGTAAAAGACGAGAATTGTCGACATGTGGATTATATACCAGAGGGCACACATGAGGACCGTGCATCTTCCTAAAGTCACAGCGCTAAAGACGAAGGATCTTATGGGTCTCCTAACTGCTCAAAATGATGATCTCCATACACGATTATGGAGAGTCTTCAGAAGCAAGGTGGAGGACAAAGGCAGACTCCTCACGATCGGGGTATATGACCGAACCCTAAAATCAATAAAACAGCAAAACTGCCTTACTGTAGATATGGCAAAATATCTGTGCATGTGCACAGGGAGAAAACAAAGCGAGACACCTCGGAGGGCACATGGGGTCGAAAATCTACCGAGCTCCCTGAAGGAATAACCGAGACAATAAAAGCTGAATGGGCAGGACCAAGTAGGGAAGTAGACCCATTTCCCCGTGAGGAGGAGAAGCTGGACGACCAATACCTGGATTTTCTAGAGTTCAAAGCGGACAACAATGTGCAAGGAACAGCCATGTTGGAGAAGAAAGGTGTTACTCCAACATATATACGAGAGGCAGTCGCGGCATCAGGATACTTCTCAGGAGGCAACATCCAAATACCACCAGAGTTAGTTATTGGGCTGGAAAAGTGCTGCATGTGAAGGCGCTACCACTTCTTCTCGCCGATCACGAAGTCTGGGGAAGTAGCGACACTAATCGAAGAGGTCAGTACCTCCTTGAATTCATTCTTAGCAAAAAGCTAAAAATATACAACATAGGGAGCACTTCAACATTCGTAATCAGCACTAGAGATACAAGACATAATTCTAGGGGACACCCTGATGATCGGATTGGTCGAGAATTGGAGGATGTCGGATGAGGCCCATATGTATGATTGAGGGCAACTACGAAATAAAAAGAATAATAATGAATGCCAAGAAAACGGATTCGGATTCCTATGTAACGCACCTAAGCAACAACATGGCGGTGATATTAAGAGCGAAATGGAACTGGAAACAACGGTGGAAGACCTCAACAAAGTCGTCATTTCCGCCTATGAGGCCAGCTGTCCGGCTAAGACAGTTTAGTCATCAAGGCATGTACCCTGGTAGAACAGGAACCTAGTAGCCGGAATGAGGAAAGTGGTATGAAAACTCTTCAACCGAAACAAATCGCCAATTTACAGAGATACTGATGAAGTATAGTAACGCTATCAGAGAAGCAAAATGGAACAGCTTCAGGGCATTCATTGAGCAGATAGAACGAACCCGGATGCATCCAGGCTATACATAATTATAGCCAAACATTAGAAAATAAAATAACAAATATCTCCTGTCTATCTGAAGACGGAAGGTAGGACATTTGCCGAGAATGAAGAAGACAGAGAACATCTCCTTCTCAGAACATATTTCCCGGGATCTATCACTTGACAAACACTGGAATCCCGCTGATGATATTGTATTCATCTGTAGGGGCAAATATGAGGATACTCTATGTGATAAAATCCAAACTGTACTACGAATTGCTAGTACTTGATGCAGGAAGACGGGGCTGCTCACAATTCACTAGTAATTAGACGCTTGATCGTCTGAGAACTATTAGGTTACATGGCATGGAGGTGAAGCAGTTGTCAAATACTAGGAAGTAACACTAGGCCAAAAACTATTCTGCAAGACATATGATAAAAACATATGTCGAAAAGCTACAACCTGCAGTTACTTTGCAGAGCAAAAATCGGGGATGCACCTGGAAAATGTTGGATATGCACTGCAATAGTAAGACCAATGATTGATTACCTATGGGGCGATAATCTAGGCAGGCAGAACACAGCGCAACAGCCAAAGAGTTAAACAAACTTCAAAATCTGGTTTGTCTGTGTATCAGTGGAGAAATAAGGGCGAGCACAAATAAACATACTCCCCTCGCACAATAAGCTCTTGATACTCTTGATTTTAGGCCACACTGGGTTAGAAAGTATTGAGACGGAGGGCGAGCTGACCAGAAAAGGAGCAGAAACGACGCCACATGGAACAGGTCCCCACCGTGGAATCGGAAATAACTGCATAACTACGACCCTGAAAAACAAAAATTAGGGAGTAAACTGTACTGGACGAGCTTACGATTAGTTGAACAGTCCAAGATGTTCATGGGGGATACGAAAAACCTGCGGATCATAATGGGAATATGCACTGGTCACTGCAGGCTAAATTATCACCTGAGAAAGCTAGAGATATGCACGGACACTGGCTGTGAATGCTGTGAAGAGAATGACGAGACCTCCACACATGTTCTGAGACAGTATCCAGTACTTGTGCAAAGTAGGTTGAGGCACTTTGTTATATCCGTAATCCTGAATAATCTGTGAGGAAGTGGTGACCAATTTTTTTTCTCTCCTCATTCCAACTATGCACCATTTTCTCATGTCGAATCATAAGATCATCAACTACCAGAGCTACCTGATGTTTGCCGAAGGATTTACAAATGTACAACTGGTCGCCTTTCCAAGCTCCAATAGAACGTTTTTGTTCTACCTTCAAGGATAGGTAGATCTAGAAAACCTCCAAATGCCGCAGAAGATGTAGACCACCTCCTGCAACCGAAGCTTCCAATTTCTGTTACGATGTTTAAATATGATTGCCAACACCCCTAAATGGGGCATAGCTCCTTCGAAGCCTACGAAACTCTTTCAGTGTTCAACGTCATGCAGATCTAGGGCAATCCACTCTCTCCCTAACCCATCCTGGCACAATGGGTTCCATTTCATAACATGGTCGACATCAGCGTGGCCGTGTTTGTGGAAGATAACATACGTCTACTGTCCTCCGATAACGGGAAAAAAAATAATGGGTGACAAAAGACGATGTGATAGCCTATATGGTTGTGACGTTAGCTTGGCGAGTCAGCTGTGAGTGAGTACCTAAGTCATATCAAGGTAGCAATCACGAGCGAACGCAATGCTGATTACATTGCCCCTACAGTGTACTGTAAGGTACCGTTACAATCTTGAGTGACCATAATAGCACTAAAGGACTACGGTAATCCTGATTATTACTCTGATTTGCCCTTGTCCGAAATCTTGTCGATCAACCCCTTCTTCTACTCTCCACAAACAGTCTCGAATTCCCGAGAATTTTGTATAACGGAAGTAGGGATTCTGTAGAAGCTCCAAGGAACAGTAAACCCGGCGGCTTTCCTACGCTGATTTGACTTATGTTTAGGGAAGCAGTGCGTATCTGCATGGAATGGTGACATGGCGATATAACTCTCGAAAGATAGAACCTAATCGGATGTTAAAAAATCGTAATGAAGTGCTCCTTTCACCACACCATAATCGTGGATGAGGACGATAACATTCCTAGCATGGCTATCTGCAAGCTCTTTCGTAATACAAAATACACATACGCAGATTCCTGCAAAATTCAAAGAAAGCGAGGATTCCCCACCAGGTTTGCCTCCAACTTAACTTCAGATTTTCCCCAGTTTTCCAGGTGAATTAAAACTCCCTCTTCCACATACGACTGTATGGTATCCCCACTACTCCAGGAGGCGAGCCCTCCCTTACGTATCTCTAGCTAATCCTTGTTTTCCTCATTTAAATTCATTCATTCATTCAAAATTCTAGCCTCAAAAGCACCTATACAAAACCCTGTGCGATTTGCAAATACTGTTTTCTACCCTTAAAAGCAAAGGCAGCCCCAATTCACCCCCTTAAAACATCACCTTCATCGTGTTCAATGTCTAAACTAACCTTAATATCACAACATTTAAGATGACTTGGCCTATCTAGACCTTGTTGTATGTGTCTCAATGATGATGATAATGATGCACATGATGATGATCATGTCGATGATCGCGTACTGAACTAAAACTTTACCGTATAGTTAGGGAAGTAGTAATAATGATGATGGTTGGTTTCCTGTTCTGCCTTTTGATTCTCGATTCTGTTTGTCCCGGCCATCAAATTAGTTTTTGCTCATTCAATTTCTACGTGTGGCAAAATCAGATTTAAGGAGCATTCGAGATATTGAAAAAATGAAGAAATAAAGTTTGTCCTCAAGGGTTAAGGTTCTGTACGTAGAGGAAGGACCCAAAACTGCCTCCTTATTCAATGGGGAGGAAATTGGTTTTCACTGATATTCAAAGAGACCTGAATTTTTCAAAATTCAGACAATTCTTTCATTATAGATACAAGCATCTGACCCTAAGGCTAGAAAATCGACTAACATCACATTACAAAAACACCTCCACACCTGTCCGGATAATCAATTATTCCCGTAGCAACTCCGACACCCTCCCCTTAAATGAGTACCTCATCAACCACTCAGATCAAGTTTTACAAAAATTATCAGTGGAGCAAGAAACACCTCTTTTTTGTGTGTGGATCACGCACACATCACAAAACGCAAACAAGATTTTTAAGTTTTATTGGAGAATAATTGGACAGTTCTTGATGATTACTATCATTAGTGCAAAATTGAATTTTTTATTGTGTCCAATTTATTTGGATTAGGTATTTGTGTAACACAACAGCTAGTGGCACCAGCAGCACCACCATCAGCTCCAGAAAACAAGATCACCATCAGGAGCAGCACAAATGGCTCCACATAATTGTGAAGATTGCCTGACGATGAGCACGAAGTCATTTTAAAGTGGCGCCTGTTGTATTATTGGTTACGTGGAAAAAAAAGGGGACGGTAGGGTAATTATTTGATATCTGATTTCATTAAATTGTAGGGAAATTGTTTATGTTGAAATAATGGTAAAGATTGAATCGTGGAGTTGGAGATTATGTCAGCGAAGGAAAGGGCTCCTGAATCTTTCCATTCGCAAAGAACAGGGAAAATTGGCGAAGAGTCCATTCGGTCACAATACCAAGGCTGACTAGTGGAGTCCTTCAGATAAAAAATTAAAAATTATATAATATTATAATGCGAGATGCTAACTCAGATATTTGAAATTGCAAAGATCTCAAGACGGGAAACCGGAACCTGGAGGCTGCAGGTATGAAAGGTTTCATGCATTTCTTTTATAAAGACATTTGAGTGTGAATTTGTCCCATTAGTACGTAACAAGTAATTTTTCGGTTCGGCAGTTTCTAAGAATGGCCCTGTTAAATAAATAATCACTTTCGACCCCCCGAACTCCCGCCTTTCCAACAAATATCAAAACTAAGACCAGCTTCGGAAAGTACTAACCGAGACCTTTCATTTGATACCCCACATGACTATATTTGGTGAAAAAAATGTACATCCCCCTTTTGCATGTATGGGGTCCTCCCCTTAAATTCGACGTAAAATTATGTAACTCACTGTATGCGTGAGCGTTCACAGTTCCCACCCTTCCACCAATTTTGGTATCAATCGACAGGTAGGACAGATAGGCAGGCCTGTGAGGAGTGGCCAGACCTCCTATCAGGCGCGACCCCAGCTGGCGGATTGGGTATGCCCCATTATATGTAAATATGTGTTCATGCGCTTTTCTTCTCTGTTTGTGCATGGGCTAGTGATTGCTCATCTCTGGTACGTGGACCAAAATGGCTATGGGAAGGATACCCAGAACATAAAACCAGCATGAAAACGAAAGAAGGGGGCAACTTACGGTGCAGGGGCTCATAACTTCAGTACCGGCGGCTTTTGGGAGTGAGCAAGCGGGTTCTCGGTCATCGATATCCCTCGACCGCATTGCCTCGGTGGTGGACAACTTGGCCACCTTGGCATACAATGCTACAAGTGATTTGGATCTGGAAAAGAAAGTGTTCAAGCACAGTACGACCTTACCGAGAGCACCTGTAACAAGACCAAACAAAGATGAACTGAAGGCAGATGGTTCGACGACAAAAACCATGATAACACCCACCGCATATGTTCAAGAGGCACGACAGCAGAAGGTACTCCAGGAACAAGGAAGGGATCCATTCAAAAGAAGCTCGTCAACTTGGAGATCTCCACCAGTGACAAAGACGGTGAAGGGTAAGTTACAACGCCACATAAATAGATGGCAAGAGCGGTGGGAACGCTCGCGAAAGGGTCGGTGGACTCACAGGCTCATTCCTGCCATCAAGAAGTGATTGGAGAGACGACACGGTGAGATTAATTATAATCTCACTCAGTTTGTCACGGGGCAGGTAAGATGTCGCCAATACCTGCACCGGTTTAAATGGGAGACCTCACTCGACTGTCCAAATCGCGATGAAGCCTCAGAGGACCCAGAACATGTATTCTTGTATTCTTCCACTGTCCGAGATTTGTGGAAGAAAGGAGAAAATCTGGTGCCGAAAATGGTAGCAATTCTAAAGAATTGAAATGCGGTCAACTCCATGATCGCAACTATCCAAAACCAAGCTGCGAAAGGCAGAGGAGAGGAGAAAATCACGGTCACGTGCGCCGCGAATAGAAGAAAGGTGACTAAGCTAGAGTGCGCTGACTCCGCCTCGTGATGTAATACCTTATGGTGGTTTCGCAGGGCAGGGAGGGAGTCGAGGGTAGTTTTAATGGGTAAAAATCCTACACACAAAAAAAAAACAGACAGACAATAAACCGATTTTAATAAGATTTTGTGTAAAAACAGAACCGGACTGTATGCAAACTCTCCTTCCAAACAAGTCATCAACAATGAACAGAGTACCTTTATCTACTGCACCGCCATAAGAATACCTAAGTCTTTCTGGCAAGCCAGATGGAAGATTCCTCGAAGAGTGTGCCTTTGCGGGACCCTCACCGGGGGGTGCAACTCTTGCAGGTTGGCTTATTGTAACACCACAGCAACATGCCTGGACCAGTGCTCAACCCCGAGGCATGCGTTTGCTAAAGATTCCTCCTACGCCGATGCTATCGTCCATTCGATCCCTTTAGGGGCCTGCTGCATTCGGAACGCAGCTTATGCCATCCCCCGGTAAACCGGGGAACCGTCAGCCGACATGCCAAGAATCAGGACATTCGCCTACTGCATCGCGGCCATCAAACCATTGTGAATACAGCGTTTCTTGGTGCCACCTCGTGGAGGTTTCCCTTTGGCCATTTTGATATTGGTTGAGCCAACATGGTTGCTGCCTCGTCTTCTTCGCCGCTACCTTGAGCACCCATCAACAATGAACAGCAAAAATTAGGATTATCTAAAAGCGAAATAAAATGCTTGCGAAATTTTGAACAGTGACGGGAAGACTTTCCCTGCACTCTTATGACCATATCAAAATAGCGTGATAGAAATTGAAAAGTCGAGTGGATTCCAGAGGCTGCAGCCACTTGTTGCACACAGGTCGACGAATAGAATGCGATTCAAAAGCAACTCATTACTAACTCAGTAGTTGTAGGACAGGCAACTAGAGGCCAAAGAAATCTTTTTAGCTTCTAGATCAACCACGACAATGCTTTTGACAGCGTCTCGCATACATGGCTAATCGATATCCTACGTCTCTGTCGCATCCGAAGCGAATAAAGTTATTTTCGATAGTCGTAGAAGGGTGGCACACGACCTCAGTCAGTACGTTCATCTGAAGTATCAAAGTCTGAAAGTCCATCCACATACGAAAAGGCATCTTTCAAGGAGATTCATTGAATTCCTTTAGTTGGCATAAGGTCGGCTCAGTGCTTTTGAAAACGCTTTGATTGCAGCGGCTCCCGTAGAGTACCCGCGCTATCTTGACCTGCGTATACTCGGGGTCACTGGAGGTCGGACGACAGCAATCCCCGAGGTGTACGCGCGCCCATTGGTCGAAAGTACCTAGACAAACACGTCGGGAGGTCGAGGACCTTAGGATGGTGAATACACTTACCAAACCGGTCCACAAAATGACGGCGACTGTAAGTACTTTGCGTTCGGGAGGTAGATCTCGATCATAGTCGCAGACGAAATCTGCCTCCCGACAAGGGCATTCGAGTAGTCGCACCCCAGAACCCTCGTCGACAATTTATTGGTATCACCGTAAATTCGGAGCTCAAGCGACTAAATGAACCACCGGATGCAATTTCAATGCAACAAAGTAGCTCAGTACCACGTAGCGTTACAATTTTCCTTCCGATCAGACGTTTCTTTCTAGTCAACAAGGGCACGGAGGTGCGACTGGCTGTCGTGAACTCCTCTCTCATCTGCACTTATAGGTACAGGCAAGCGGACGTGAGTCTCAGATTGCGCCAAACGTTTCCGTGGCTATTCATTTTGACTGACATTAACATCCCCATTTTAGGCGCAGATTTCCACTATGGACTACGGGTGGACCTACAGAATAAAGCCTTGATAGAATCGGAATCTCTTTAAGGTCGTCAGGAAAAATTTCCACCTACGTAAACGATACACTTTCCTTTTTTTTTGAGGATATTGGCAACCATCGCACTCGCACAATTCTCCGAAAGTAAATATCGCGACATCACTACTGAAAGTAGTTTCTCCCAGCCGGTTAAGCACTATGTGTAGTAGGACATCAATACTACCAGCTCCCCAATCTTCTCAAAGGTGCGGCTCCTATCACCCCAGAAGCTAGTTGTTGCAAAGAAAGAGTTCAATGATCTCATAAAACAAGGTATTCGTAGACAATTCCTGCCCGATACCCTATCCCACTCATCCATGACTTTGCACAATCATTGACATACTGTCCTGTTTTCACGACCTTGGATGTGGCCCAGGCGTATCACCAAATCCCTGTAGTTCCAGAAGACATACTGAGAACGACTATTTGCACACCTTTCGAACTCTTCGAGCTCACCAGGATGACTTTTAGCTTGTGCAACTCTGCGCAGACATTTCAATGATCCACTCTGTCCTTCGAAACTCAAACTTCTGTTTTGCCAACGTAGATGATGTTTTGGTCGTCTCCTGATAACGCTTGAGGGAATTCAACCAGACCTAGACAAGGTTGAAGCGATCAAAAACGTCCCCTACCAACCACGATGAAGGATCTGCGAAGGTTATCGGGCATGCTAAACTTCTATTGTCATTTCCTATCCAAGGCCGCTAATCACCAAACGATCCTCAACGCTTACTTGCCTGGTCTACTGAGGCCGTTCAGGCATTTGAAACTGTCAAACAACAGCTTGTTGATGCTACACTTCTGGCATTCCCTCAGTCAGATGCACCCCTAGCCGTAATCGTCGATGCCTCAGACACAGCGGTAGGTAGCGCTCTTCACCAACGAGTGAACCAAACCTGGCAACGATTGAGCTTCTTTTCGAAATAACTGAACCCAGATTAATGTAACTACAGCGCCTACGCCTAAACAAAAGCTCGACCAACCGTCTCCACGCTAATTTCGGCAACTTTATTTCCGACATCCAGCAGATGTATGGAAAAGACAACGTCGTTGCAGATTATACGACAATCGCCAAGGCGCAGAAAGACGACGTAGAGCTTCAGAACCTGAGAATACACTCCAAACACAAATTCAAGGAGTTTCCTATCTTCGGTTCATACTCCTGCTTACTCTACGAGACGTCAGACAAGGGACCTAGGCCATTCATTCTGACCAATTTTCGCACTACACGATTTTGAGCAAACAGTCATCAGGACGCCGAACCAGTTGGTATCGGGAAATATTACTGGCCGTCTATGAACTAGGACATAAACTCTTGGGTTGGACAGTGCATCGCGTGCCAGAAGTGTAAGATCAACAAACACGTAAAAAAGGAAGTAGGTATATTCCCTCGATCGATGAAGCGCTTCCATACCATCTACCTGGACATCATTGGCATTTTGCTAGACTCACACGAATCCAAATATTACCTCACAACCATCGTAAGATTTACGCGTTGACCTGAACCAATACCTCTGACTGACATTACGGCACAATCATGTACCGAGGCCCTCTGTCGAGTATGGTTCCCGCACTTTGGTGTACCAGCCGTAACCATCACGAACCAAGGAATGCAGTTTGAGTCTACTCTTTTCTCTAAGTTAAACAAGCTCCGTCCTGGATATCAGTGCAGGGTTAAGTGACCCGAGTATGCCACGTCTGCTCAGGGATGCGGTTTCGAAATTGCGACCGACTGCGCCTTCCCGGCATCAACACCCCCAGGAACCTCGAGACGTGCTCGCAGCTCCTCATTAGGGTAAACACTACTCGGAGACCGCTGCAATCACCATATAACGGCCCCTTTTCAAGCTCGACGTTCGACGCGGGCCCAAATGTCGAAACTGAAACCTTTTGCCCAACCGGAGGACACTCCAAAAAAGCGTCCGCGAAGCATGAGATTCGCTCGGAGAAGGAACTATTGGAAACCTGAAATTTGACAAGAACAAAATACCGATAATACAAAGACCAGAAAAATTTAAATATTAATACTGAGTTTCTCATTAAGTACACCAACCTTTCGAAGTAATACCTAGGTTGCGTCTTTATAAAGGTCATGTGAAAGAGACCAATACTGGTTTCGAAATGGGTGACAATTTTAGACTGATTTAGTTCGGTATATGGTACAGAAACAGCAAAATTGACGGATAGATATTTATCAACTGTCCTACAAGATAATTATGGAATATTTTCTCAAGGTTCCGGCGGAAATATCAATCTAATAACGACTGACAGTTATGGTTATCAGATGAAAATCTGCTATAACAAATTTGAAAAAATTTTTGAAAAAGAGTATGTCAAACCTTGTCCAACGACACCTTTTAAAAATAATCCAAATCTAAACTTTGAATTTTCAATTAAGATCAAAATCATCTCCATCTGCCATAAAATCAACCTCACTAATTACCGCCTCAAACCTCAACCTAACAAATCACCTACATCTCAGCCCCGAAGCCTCTACTTTATAAGGTTAATCATCTCACTGGGAATCATCTAATTAGACCAACATATCGCTGGGAGACCATAAAATCTGTTTGCTCTACCACCGCCAATCGTTACTTTTATGTAAATTTTCATACAATTTCCCATCAAATTCTCGACGTGATGCAGCATCCAATCACGATATTGGTACCGATTCTACTGGGATGCTGTGCGGCATCTGATTGCCGTAACATTTTCGGATCATGATTATGCAGAGAATGGTTACTACTGATGGACGATTTCGTATTAATGAACTGTCGTCAAAATGGGATTTTTATGCGATTAAGATAATTTGTGTTGATTCGCCTTTGTCTTATCCGGAGATTTATGCATTAGATCTACCGCATCGTATTGAACCTGATGGCAGATGATGGGATCGGAGGCTAGGTCCAGAGCGAAGGAGATGGGTTGCATCATAACAAGTACCGGAACTCTCATCAGCTTATGGCAAGTTGACCGATCAGCATCTGCGGTATCAATCAAGTTGATGATGGTCCTTTATTTGGCGAGTTTGCAGGAGACGTTTTGACCCTATAGATTGAAGATGGGCTGGAACTAGATGCCGCATGGCCATCGGTTGATGCAATTGATCATAGGGGGTAGTGAGGACCTTGCAGGATTTTGAGGAAAGTAACAAAAGTTCTAACACAAGTTGAGGATGGAGCCTCTAATCTGGTGGTCCAACTCCATAGTGACCCTAACTGACTCCCAATCTAAAGCCTGATAGGGTTAATACCATCATGGAAGGCCCAGATACCACTAGCTACCTACACTTTCCAATCTTCCTCTCATTTCTGACGGAAATCAAAAGAAGTCTTCCAGCGAAAATAAATTCGGACCTCCGGAACATTTTATTAAATTCAGCTGTCCCCAGCAATTTACTGAAAACGATTATCAAATTATGATAAGTTTTTCCCCGAGTGGTGGCCTTTTGCATCTTTCCATTCTGGAGTACGTCACGTGATTATCATGATCATCGTTTGAATTGAGATGATGATGATGGAGTTGTGGCTCAAATCGACCACCCAATCATTCATTGTGTATGATAGCATGGGAACAGGGCAACCACAAAAGGGAACGACAGTAGCGCATCTTTGGCGTAGTTCAATAATTCTTCGGTGCATCTTGTGCTGCGTTTCCGAGAAGTCAGTATTTGAATCAAATGAACGCGACTTATTTGGAATTACATTAGGTCTTTAAAGGGTTTCCTTCTTCGGTTGGAGGAATGTGGGTAACATGCGGCTGATGGGTTGTATGGTTGGCGCGAATTGTATGGAGGGAAAGTAGTGATCCATCTGAGCAACTTCATAAGAGAGAACATCTCCTAGACTTCTTCAAGGGTCTGACTTTTCTGGGTTAGTAAGGTGTAAGTCCCACCTCTGCCATTCAGAGGATAACCCTCAAAAAGAGCTTCAAAGAACAATATCATGTGCATCTAGATGGGCTCTCTTCACTCCCATGGTAAAACACTCTGAAAAGTCACTGTAGATTCGCTTAAACCACATACCATTAGTTGGAACTTTGTTGTGCAAGATATTCATCCGTACAACGACTCAAGACAATCGTTTTTGGTATCGAATCCAAATGTCTCAATTAGAATCCATAATGTGATTCGATCGAACATTGGAAATCGTTGTCTTCTTGGGTGGGTTACGGTTAAATCCAATCAGTGAAGCTGAAAAATGTGGCCCAGAATTTTCTACTAAAAATGGAAATGCAACAAGATGTGAAGATGAGCATCAGAACATTTGGGTCTTTATCGGGGACTATATTCTGTTTGCTTAACTTGAGTAGGCAGAGTCCATAGCTAAGCATGGATTAATGTTTCACGTGGTATATTATGAAAGCAATGACCCATCAAATAAAGCAGAAATGATTGGATTCGCTGAGAAAGGGCCAAATGACCTACATGACAGCTGTCACCAAAAGTAAACAGGAGACATAAAAGTGCATTACTCAATTCCTACACAAAAACTCGCTTCCAAGTTTTCGAACTCTCCTATGATGTCGTCTATGTGTCTATTTCTGCATCTCAGCTAGGCCGTCCAAACTCCCGCCATTTTGAACTTAATAGCTGCAGTTGTGGGTGGGGGGAGGGGTGTAGCCGTATCACGCCTAATAAACTCAAATACTGTTTTGTAAGGCCACTAAATAGGCTCAGGTTTTAGAATGTTGCTGACGTTCTATGTACACCTCCGGACACGACGTTGTAGAAAACCCAAAAAAATCGCATTCTAGAGTGTTTCACAAACTTGGCTGGACAAAGCCCAATCGGCTTGCCAACGGAGACAAAAAAACACTATACCTGTCTAAGAGGTTAGATATTGTCTTCTATTTGTAGTTGAGTCTAAAATTGATAGATTAGTATCATCAGTACAAAGCTACTTCCTATACCTGTGAAGGCAAATGGGAGATCTTACTGGAACCAACGGCTCAGAAGATCGTCTGAAAGTCAAATAACAAAACGCAAAGCATATTGAAAATCTTCTGAGCTGATAACATGGAGGAACTTGCCTATGCAGTCGACATCATCATCGACTCATCTGTCTCATTCCAACTCCAACTCCAAATGCTCCTGTTCAAAACTGATCTTCAAAGTTGACTTAAAAAAAAAACATGTTCTTCCAACTAATTACAGTTTCAAAAGACACAATGACAGGCGTCAGTAAAACCAATGCACTTTGTGGTGCCAAAGCAGATCGCCAAATCGAAATACGCATGGAAAAGGGAACGTTCAGCTTCAAAGACACTGCCGCACACAAATGGAGTCCGATCCTATTGCAATTGTTTCGACACCGCGGAGACCCAGCTTCATTAATCAGCATCAATAGCGGCTACAACAAAATCTTAATCAATATAGCCAGAGACTAAACAGGCAAAAACCAGCAGCCCAGTCATAACTCAAACATTGCCAGCTTTGGAAAGAAAACCGACTTCGGTATACCATGTACACCTTACCAAAGGACATAAATCTGACTTAATACTTGCAACCACAATCAGGTCACCCATCTAATCTTAGACCTAACCTTTCAGCACTCATTCGTATGTTCATTTGTTCTAGCAGCCGTGAAGATACCAACTTTAGGTGCCCAAATTGTTGTCGCACTACGACCTTCTTCAAGGCTTCGAAAAAAGAGACGCCCTATCGACAAGACTTCCCTCTTTTCATGGAGTACAGAAGTCAAGTAAACTCTCGTCGACTTGATTTTAGCGTTGTTGTCAAACCAAACACGAACAACCAAATTTAAAGCTACTTCGTTACTATTTGGAGGCCAACTGTTTTAGTGAAGTATTCTCAGATAATTGCACTTAGTCATTTTGGATAATCTGCCCATCCCCTCCAAATGCATCTAGAGCATCTGCGCGTCGTTTTAAACATCTCCTTTGGAGAATAAACTATACATCAACTGGGAGAATTGTGTATTTACAAAGAACGAAATAAACTTTTTAGGCTTCCCAGACAATGCACGTAGCTTTAAGCTGGCGCCGCAGAAAATCATCCTGACCTCAAGTGTTACCTGGGAGTCGTTAACTATCTCAAACCACAGCTCCCGGATGCAGCTAAACGTGATGTTCTGCTCGAAAACCAGCTCTGTGAAACAAAGGAGCACAACAAGAGACCAAGGCATTGGACTTCGCATCTAATAGAAGCCTTCAGCATATTATAGCTCTCGCCGAACTACAGCCCAGAGTTTTCGTCACTCAGATCCCACAATTATCATCTCATTGGAGAAGATAATTTTCTGGAAAAGCTATCATCCAAAGCACAGAAATACAGCCCCTGGCACCGAGACATCCTGTTGATATTAGTGACGCTCAAGTATTTCGAACGCATCGTCAAAAGCAAGAACTTCTTTTTCTATACGGATAACAAGTCCCTAATTAAAACCTTCCAACAGTGTCTAGAGAAAGCTTCCTCATCCCAAATGTAGCAACTCGACTATATAAGTCAATTTAGTACCAACATCATCCAGACTGCAGGCTTAGCAAACGCCGTTCCACATGCACTGGCACTCGTTTGTTCAACTTCCAACTACCACCGACGCGAAACTCAGACCAAGCCCAATGTAGACTTACGATTGCAAAGGCCACGTTTCTCAAAATCCAGCCACTGCAGATTGGGGAGACTCGAATCTTCTGCGACAAACGTAGTACGTCAAAAATATATACACAGGAGGTAAAACTTCCCGCCCCAAGGCTTAAATATTTATGGGTCAAAAAGAGTATGATTACAATTGGCGGCCTGACTTACTCAGCTGCGCAGATCCGGTCTGCATCTTCAAGTCCCAGTATTGGTTATATATATATATTGCTGTAGATGCTAAAGACACAGCGACGCACAATACTTGCACGGTATGCGCAAAATGTATCTGCGCATGTCGATATTTACAGTGCACCTACCGCCGACTCGAGTAAAGCCCCCAGTCCCCAGTTGACTCTCCTGCGTATAGTCTTCTTGCTGCTACTATTACTGCGGAGAGCAGCCTTCGAGGTCTTCCATTGACCATCGCAGCCAGGCGATCTAGAAAGACGCAGGCAGCTAAAAGAGAAATTTTATTAACCTAAGCAACACACTGGCAGGGTGAATCCATTTGGAGCCAAGGAACAAGATACCTGGGCATATTTTCAATAGGCCCAATAACTTTCAAGTTCCAGAAGCACGCTTCAATCACCTCCATTTATTGCCTAGTTATAAGCGAAAGATTTACCAGGTGCTATAACAAAATTGCAGCAGCATTTTGCTCTCGATACGTTGCACTATTTGGTATGCCTCTCACCATTGGCAACCGGCCAAGGCTCGCAGTTCGAAGTGCCATGCTGAAACCTAAGTTATTTGTGTACTTTTGAATAAAAAGGCCTACAAATAAGTTCTGTCGGTTTTCACAATAGATGGCGTAGCTTGTTTTTTATTCCATTGATCCACATTTCCAAACATTCATCGGAAAGCTACTGTCAATAGGCACAAACGTCAGTATAAATTATTTCATTGAAGTGTAAACAACAATACTTTTTTCATCAACGAAAATGGCCAATTTTGTACCAAATAATGTGGTTTTGCGGGGAGTTCTATTTCATTATTTCAATATGAAGAAAAAAGCAACCGAAAGTCATCGCATTTTGGTGGAAGTTTATGGTGACCATGCTCTATCTGAGCGAACGTGTCAGAGGTGTTTTGGGCGGTTTAAAAGTGGCAATTTTGACTTGGAAGACGAAGAGCGCGCCGGACGGCCAACAATTTTTGAAGATGAGGAATTAGAGGCATTGCTCGACCAAGATCCATCGCAAACGCAAGAGGAACTTAGAAAAACACCTGGAGTCACTCAGCAAGCCATTTCCCACCGTTTAAAAGCAATGGGAATAATCCGAAAGGTCGGAAATTGGGTTCCGTATGAATTGAAGCTAAGAGACGTCGAACGCCGTTTTTTCACGTGCGAACAACTGCTCCGACGACAAGAAAGGAAGGGTTTTCTGCATCGAATAGTTACTGGCGATGAAAAGTGGATCCATTACCATAATCCCAAGCGTCAGGCAACGTGGGGATACTCCGGTCATGCCTCATCATCGACGGCCAAAGCGAATATTCATGGTGAGAAGATCATGCTGTATATATGGTGGGACCAGCTGGGTGTGGTATACTATGAGCTGCTAAAACCAAACGAAACGGTCACGGGCAAACTCTACCGACGTCAGATGATGCGTTTGAGCCGCGAAGTCAAGAAAAAACGGCCGCAATACCAGCAAAGGCATGATAAAGTTATTTTGCAACATGACAATGCTCGTCCACATGTTGCACAGCCCGTTAAAACATATCTAGAAACGTTGAAATGGGAAGTCCTACCCCACCCGCCGTACTCTCCAGACATTGCTCCTTCTGATTACTATTTGTTCCGGTCGATGCAGCATGGCCTGGCTGACCAGCACTTCTCCAATTACGACGAACTCAAAAAATGGCTCGATGAGTGGATAGCGGCCAATTTTTGGCGCGATGGTATCTATGAATTGCCTGAAATATGGAAGAAAGTTGTGGCTAGCGATGGGCAATACTTTGAACAATGAATGTATAACCAATTTTGCACAATAAAGCTTCAAATTTAAAAAAAAAACAACCGACAGAACTTATTTGCAGGCCTTTAATTTATTTTAGAATCGCTTACTGTTGTTATTGTGCTATTGCTACCGCTAAAGGCAACCAGATAGACAGACGATGGATAAAATAGATTAATGGCTGCTACATAGAAATCATCTGTACTATGAATTAAACTCGACGTAAAAAGGGGAAAGTTACCTGTAATGGAACCTTCATGCCGATAAATTGGGGATTTGGAAAGAAAAATAGACCTATTTTGCAATAGTTGGATAAGTTTTGATTTAGCCATATACTACGCAGGGTTGGCTTCTTTTTGGGGATTCGATAAGAAACATGATATAATGTCAGCGGATAAGCCCAGAAATATTACCAATATTTCTTCAATAAGGAACTTTTGGTCACCATGATTTAGAATAATTGTCAAACGATATTTCGACGATCGTGGCAACTTTGCCTATCTTTGAAAAAACAAACCTTAAACGCAAAAATTTAATGACTTAAATTGTCACTAGAAAACGAGATAATCGCTGTTATTTTGGCAACGATTACTCATGTGTTTAGCGTAGAACAGATCTGGAGTTTCCTACATCCTACTTCCTGCTGCCAAATGAAGAACAAAGGTATGCGAAAAAATTCTTGTCCATTTATAGAAAAGTAGGAATAACGAGACTAAATCGAAATAAAAAGTAACCTCCCCACCTGAAAAGGCCAGAAGTTCAACAGACTTAAATGTCCCCATATTAAATCCATTCTCGAAGAGAAAACGACACGCTATAAATGATTCGAGTAGCGAAGATGATTCAACCAGTCCTGAAAAATGTTAGATGAAAACAAGACCAAACATTGAAACGAGTGAAAGACGAGTGTACCAGAAAAAAAAAATATTAAAAAATTCAATGGCCGCAGAGCTGATAATTCAAATTTTAAGTCAATTCTTTTCACGTTTTTTTGCTCCTTTTACCATTTCTAATACTCCCTCCTATCCTCCATCTACCATCAGAATTACCCAGGAGTGACTTCGGGAGCAGTTCAAATATCTGGTGGGCAGAGTTACCCGATTTCGTCTACAATGTTTAACAGGACGCTCACAACACGGGGAGTGGCGTGGCCGAGGTACCCAAGCAAGTAGTTCTAATTCCCTAGCTGGCATTATACCGGCGTTCAAAGTGGTTGGCTCGAAATTTCTCTTGAAGGGCGAACCGCGAGTGACTAATGCATGTCGGGTCACACTGGGAATCCCCGGAACCATTGACAGCTCTCTATGTACTTGTGGCGTGAAGGAAACAGTCCCTTCGAAACCTCAATCGGATAGTGCGACTGGGATCAACTAAGCATAGGTAAAGGCTCAAAAAATTGGACAAAGGGCTTTGTCCCTGAGGGTATACCCCTTCCTGACTATCGTAGTCCACTCTCTTGGCTGCATTTGGGCGTAGTATTGCCCACGGCAGCATCGAGGAAGAAGGCAGCAAGGACTGAAACACCAAAGCAGACACCGGGATTAGCACGGCCAAATAAGGAAGAAGTCTCACAAACACATACGGTTACTGGTGCAGAGATAGTAACTCCTGTTCCGGAGAGATACTCAGAGAAAATCGCTGAAATTGGATAGATGGATTTGGACATAAGCCAAACCAGAGCGTAACCGACTATTCTTGCTAGAATCGAAGTGTACAAGCTTATCAGGAATACGCGGCAGCTGTGAAGCACACGCGATTTACAACCCTCCTCTAGAAAACATGCAAAGACGTGAAAAATTGACAGATGAAACTGGAAAAACTGATGGACGACATTTCCTTCTACACGAACTGAGAGAAATCGGAAAGAGAAAGACGCGTCTGAAGGACACTTCTTGCAGGTAGTCTCAGGAAGACAATAAAGAACAAGCGGAAAAAACACTTCTTTGGAAAACCCGCTGCCTAAGGTTGAAACGAAAGGAAAGGACGGGAAAACGAAAGAGGGTTAGACCCCCAGCTCTGTTCATTAAACTAACCGGAGGCTCCACCTTTCCGGAAGTCCTTAGCGAGACAATATAGCCGAAGACATCAAACAACAGTACATTCTGCAAGATGGTCAAGGCCCACTAGTGTAGAAAGCTCTGGTTTCTACTCTAGCACCTAGGTATCACCTCCGCGAATTCTCAAGGCTGAAAACTCGCTCTGGCGGAAATTGCGAAGCAATACGTAAAGAAATTTCTTAGCAGCATGAACATCAGAATTGGTTGGGTGGTATGTAGGGTACGATAGCGTACAAATAGAGATAACCCAGCATAAAAAGTGGGCTTAGACTATGGGCACACGGCTACAACCTGCCAAGGATCTAAGAGCACAAAGCAAAGACGTGCAGCAAACAGGAAAGGCTTGTAGCTTAACCAGATTCACACCAACGTTCCGGCAAGCGACCATCAATACATCGTATTCAAAGTGGATTGACACCATTTCACGCATACGCCCAGCGCTATCCCTGCTCGTGAAACCGGGATTTGGCGACTTTGTAGCTAACAATGTCATAAACTCAATTATAAATATGATGACGAGAGTCAGCGAGAAACCTTCTATGTATTGATGGACGCCGAGCTGCGGGGGTTATATCATAAGCTCTACCATTTGACATAGCATTTAAACGTAGTGAAGTAAAAAAATCGAAAATTCGTTGGTGGCAGGACCTAGTCAACGAAGTGAATGGGTATCCGTGGAAACTCGGTTAGGAACTTATTACCCAGAATAAATAAATAAAAGCTCTGCAAAAATCCTGTTCACTTAATGCCAATCAAATGGACCACATTGTGCGAGCATTATTACCTAAACATCCCGATCGCGGCAGTGATCCCCGTCGACCTCCTTGATAAGAGGGGTAAAGATATATAGAACACAACGGAGAAGGCTGTTCATGAAGAACGACAACGTACACTAAATAATTAGCACCTCTCCTGGCAACATGACTCACAAGTAGATAGACTGCGCAGCTCATCGGCAACTCAAATTTGTGGCTCGAAAACATGTAAAATTGACCATTTCCTTCCCCTTCCATTTACTTGCACAGGATTGGGCTGTGTTTCATCAGATAAATTTGCCCGCTAAGTTTTGGATTTTCTTAGAAAGGCGAAGCAACGAAAATATATTCTAACACCATGAATCAATCCTATAAGGCCTCCCCTAATTCTCTCTCCCTTTCGAAATGCCGGAAAAATACCCGAATATTCACGTGAAAATTTGAATGTTGGCAGAGTAACTTCGATACCCGGAAACGTGCTTCAAGTACCGAAAGGCTGCTTCGGAACTATGCTTCTTCCGATTAAAGTGAATGCTCAATGACTTTCTTAATTCATTTCCCCAGTATAAATGACCACACTATGGAAGAAAATCCATCAGCGATTTTCTACGATATCAGTGGTCAAGCAGAAGCTACCCAAAATTGGCTTTATCATCTAAGTTAATGGAAGAAGATCAGAAGACCGCCCAAAATAGCAGTGACTTGACATGCTAATCAATGATTTGAAAACCTTTGAGAAGTTTCCAGGCGAACTAAGCCTACGACCGGGAGAAATTTCCAAAGAAGGGACCTATTATAACTTTGTTAGAAATAGTGGATCATGCTTTATGCTGTAGCATGCTGCAATTTCGTAATTCTAGGAGGAACTTAAGTTGGGTTTCCCTGCCAATTACTAAAAATTATAGTAATGTACTATTATCAGCTTTATTTGAACAGGTATCGGTATGGAGGGTATTTAGGGACCTAGGCACCATAAAGTGGCAGCCTCTTGACTTTTTTCAGATTTTTCGGTTAAATAGTTTCTGAGAATGGATCCGTTAAAAAAATGATCACTTTCAACCCTTTGCACTCCCCACCTTTCCAACAAATGTCAAAACTAAGACCGGCTTCGAAAAGTACTAATCAAGACCTTTCATTTGATACCCCACATGACTATATTTGATGAAACAAAATGTACACCCCCCTTTTGGATGTATTGTATGGAGACCCCCCCCCCCTCCTTAAATTCGACGTAGAAGAATATAATTCACTGCATGCGTTGTATGTTTCCACCTTTCCACCAAATTTGGTGTCAATCGATAGAACACGCAACCGTACTGACAGACAGACCAACAATTCGCCTTCCGTATGACCAGATCAACGGTTGATGCCATCAAAGGGGTGGCATAGCAAGTATTGTGCTCTGATTACCCTTGACGTGCAAAATGCGTTCAACTCTGCCAGCTGGAACTTTATAAGGAGGTCATTGACGGCGGTTGGTGTACCAAGTGACTTGACTGCGCTAGTCGACAGCTACTTAACAGATAGAAGGCTCTGGTATGACACAGACAATGGAACCAAAGAATACATTGTCTCCGCGGGTGTTCCACGGGGTTCTGTGCTGGGACCGCTATTGTGGAACATCGTGTATAATGATGTCCTCAACGTCCCAGTCGCTAGCGAGGTCACAATAGTGGGTTTCGCCGATGACATAGCGGTGATTGTTATTGCAAAAGATCTGGCGGATGTAGAATTATATATCCGAAGCAATCACTGCTATAAAGAAATGGCTGAGAGATGCAGGTCTTGCACTGGCAGAGGATAAAACAGAAGTGGTGCTTATCATAAATCGGCGTAAGGAAACCACTGCCCGTATCAGAATGGCGAAGCATATCATCACTTCAAAACCAGCAATTAAATACCTTGGAGTGATGATAGATGCGAGGCTGAATTTCAAGCAGCAATTACAAAATGTATGCACCAAGGCGTCCAATGTTAACATGGCCCTGGCAAGGATGATGCCAAATGTTGGGGGCCCGCGATGCACTCGTAGACTGCTTATAGCTAGAGTGGTGAGCTCTATACTGCTTTACGCAGCGTAAATTTGGCCAACTGCATTGCATACTGCATGTAATGCTCAAAAGATGTGCGCGGTGTATAGAAAGACCACCCTAAGGGGGTGCTGTGGTTATCTCGGACGAAGCAGCCTATGCAGCAGCCGGAATGATGCCGGTGGACATTTTAGCCGATGAGATGGCACGTATCCATGATGGAGCCGATTCTACCCCTGATCAGCAAATGAGAAACGCGCAAAGGAAGGAATTGTTAAGCAGGTGGCAGCAACGGTGGGAACAGAAGAAAAAAGGTCGATGGATTCAGAAATTAATACTCAGCATGGTGAAATCAACTATGATCTCATGCAGTTTCTCAAGGGACATGGCGATTACCGTTAATACCTCTATAGGTTTAAACTGGACAGCTTACCCAACTGTATCAGCTACGACGGTATTCCGGGGGACCCGGAGCATGTTTTCTTCCATTGTCCTAAATTCGCTGAGGAAAGGAAGAGTCTAGAGAAGACATTGAAAGGAACACCAGCACAAGAGAGCTGGCGGAATTCAGTGCAGATGCCTTTCTTAATCTAGGCGAGTAGGCGAGAAAGACGCGGTTGCGAATGCAATCAATGGGCGAAGGGAGAGACTAGAGCCATGTCTACCTCGCGACGAAATACTTTGTGGTGGTTTCGCGGGGAAAAGGACAGGAATTAAGGGTTGGTTTTAGTGGGTGAAAATTCCACACGCTAGAAAATGTGTACCAGTGTCTTTGGAAAATTTCCACCTCCGAAAAAAAATTAGGCGGACAGACAGTTAGTACACCGATTTTAGTAAAGTTTTGTTTTATACAAAACCTTAAAAAGGTCTCCCCTCACATACCTGTCGACAAGATAGTACAGAAGAGCTATACTCAGATACTGGCGGGTTAATTTCACCATTTTCTTTAGGTTTTGAAACAACTCAGCCCATGGTTTACCTTAGTCAACACGGATACTCATGTGAATTGTCACACATTATCAAAATTTCATTACTTTATGTTAAATACAAAAAAAAGAATCATGAGTCAACTTGGGGGCAGTTTTTTTGTCCTTCCTAGAATCCGAGACGGTTTTGAAACTTTGTGTTATCAGGGATTCAGAAGTAAAAATCTATTATCTTAACCTAAATTTCTACACATGATTCGTCTTGCCAAACAACAACGCGTAGAAAAAGGAAATTATTTTACTCCATCTAAACCGGATTCCACCCTCATTAATAGGTCCTTGAAAGAAACAAAAGATACTCCTTCTTGTGGCCCTGAAAACCTAAATTTCTCTTCCCTTACAATCGAAAAACATTTGACTGTGTCAATAATACATTTTTTATTGAATAATTCCATCATGTCTTTGTTTTACATTTGCCAGCATATCAACTAACACTAAAGCAATAACGATCAATGAGAACATGAATGAACAATTAAAACAACTGTTAAATAACAATTATTAAATATTTTAGAAACATTACAATGTAAGACGTAATATTAGTCACTAAGCAACAGTCGGAATCAATAATAATTGGAATTTATTTAATGTTCAATGTCTTTAAGTATAAATTAAAGGCAGTACGTATACATATGATAGTATGTTCATTGATGAGGACTCAAGTCGAAGTCCAACTAAGACCCTCTAAATCAAACTACTTCCACGGTTAATGCGATTCTGATTACCTTTTGACATATTGACAGATCGATTATCAAAAAGAATTAGTACTTTTTTTTCGTCTAGAATTATATATCTTTAATGACTTTTGTTTAACTTGAAAATGAGGGAATAAACACTGTTTGTATTACAGACATCAAATGCATTCATACATACCCTCGCCTCCTTTAGTCTCTTAGGAAACTTAAGGGAAACTTAAGCCCTAAATATGAAGAACAATCTACCAAATAAATAATTCAAATAGCTTCCTTCCTTTCACCCCACCTGTGTAATATCAAATACTTTGTATCATCCCTGTATATGAATTCCATCCATTCATCAACGGTTTATGCTTATTTTGAATTTCATTCGTAAATTATCATTATAATTACATCAATAATACTCAATTTTTGAACTAAATAATTCAATTCCCTCCAGAAAAGATTTTTGAACACTTTTTTTTTGCAGGAATAAATTCAAATTTGTACATTTTTTTGTGATATTTATTGCTAAACATGGAATGCCTGCAAACTTAGAGATCATTCTATCGTAAATATAACTTTCCCAATAGTTATGTATCTGAAAAAAACAGCCTAAAATATCTTAGATACTATTCAGCATTTTTCTACGCAAAATGTAGAAAATGAAAGTTACAAGACAGTAGATAATACCAACTGTTACAAACTAGTCTTTTTTCGCAATTTAGAGTGCTATAAGCTACACAATAAATGTAAAAATCTTCTAATTGTCACTCTCAAAAGCGGTTGTTACTATAAGTCCATTTAGCAATATATAATATACAATAATAGGTATTTACTCGTAAATTGAAACGTTAAATGTAGGCTGGTGTAAAATCACACTTGCAACTTACAATTATAATAAATAACTTTGGTTTTAGTTTATATCTACTAAATATTTGTATATTTCAGGGCACTTCTTCCGATTAGCAGTAATTATAGTTTATTATTAAATTATTGACGTTATTGCTACCATAAGTTAAGTTTTGCTTAATATAAGGTAAATTGCCTTCCCTATAACTTTGTAATAAATGTTGATTCAACAAAAGGGATGAATAATATAGAATATTTACAAAAATGAATAAAGAATAAATATACAAATAAATGGTTAAAAATTAAGAAGAAGAATTAAAATTACTACATGGAAGAAGAGAAAATATCAAGTTCGATTTAAAATAATTCAGTCAGCAAAATTTAGCTCAAGTCGTACTATATACCAATTTCCATAAACGCGGGTGGTCTGAAAAGTTTCCGAGCTTAACGTGAAGCTGGCAACGCTCATCAATAAAAACTAGAGAATATTGTTGTGCATCTTTTGACAGATACCAAAATTTCACCAACTTTGGACAGATTTTTCATGGATGAGGACATGGGAACTGCGGTACCCCCAAGTGCGGCTTTTCTCAGAGAAATCAAACACGAGGGTATCGAGTCTCTGGCGATACAGTGTGGGGGGAAACCCCGTCACACGCGGACTGCCGCATACACTTCTAACTGTTTTCAATAACACAACAGACTAAGTTTATGACGAAAAACATAAAGATTTGTCAAATCAACCTGCAGCATGCCAAAGCTCCCTCATACCTATTAGCAGCGAGAATGACAAAGCTGCAGGATTTCCCCTATATCTTTCTGGTCCAAGAGCCATGGGTTCGATTTAACAGAATCTGTTTCATTGGATCAGTAAAAGGGGCTAGGATCTTCCGTCCTGATGTCAAGACGGTTAGAGGCAACCATGCTACGGTTGTCACCCATGAAAAGGTGACAGCTGCCATACTGTCTTTTGAACATTTCAACGCACCTGGCATGGATAGCATCTATCCAGCAATGCTAAAGGAGGGTATGGAGCATTTAGAACAACCTCTAAGAAATATTTTTCGAGGATGTCTTACTCTGGGCTACGTGCCTTCCTCTTGGCAACAGGTTCATACCGAAAACTGGGAAAGATGACTATTCCAATCCAAAGAACTTCAGGCAGATCAGCTTGACTTCATTCTTGCTGAAAGGTTTGGAGAGACTGGTGGAGCGTCACATTCGTGGAAACGCACTTAGGTCACACCCACTTAATGAAAACCAACATGCTTACCAGCGTGAAAAATCCTGTGAGTCTGCTCTTCATTCTTTGGTTACAAAGATAGAGAATGCAACTTTGAATGGTGAGTACGCGATGGGGGTGTTCGTGGACATTGAACTTGTGCCTTTTGATGATGTTTTAATTAAGTGGATCCATGCTATACTAACGCAGAGATTGCTGTGCGCTGAGGTGAGTGTCGATCGCTACCTGACTGCAGAAGCAACGAAGGGCTGCCCCCAAGAAAGTGTGCTTTCGCCACTTCTGTGGAGTATGCTGATCGACTCACTACTATGAGAACTGCAAAATTTGCCAATGCACGCTCAAGCTTATGCTGATGACGTGGCTGTGCTTGCTGTTGATCAGGATCTTGGAAAATTGTGTAGGTATGATATATACAACGTGCCGTTGATTTGATAGGCAGCTAGTGCCTCAGACATGGTCTTTTAGTTAATCCAAATAAAACCACAATGGCTTTATTCACAAAAAGGAGAAAACTGGATGGACTTTGCCTCCCTGCGATAAGGGGTACTACCCTTGAACCCTCCGAAGAAGTGAAATATCTGGGAGTCTCACACCTCTATGGTTGCCATGGCGAATATCCACCAATTACGGTTTGAACTACTGCACCACCTTTCCTTATTCATCAGATCTAGCCCCAAGCAACTTCTTGTTGTTCTCTAATCTAAAAATGGTGTTCTGAGGACAAAGATTTTCGTAAACAATTATTTTGACGGGTTAAACTGATGAGAGCATCGCTGAGGAAGTGTGTAAACTTTAAAGGAGACTATGCAGAAAAATAAAAATAAATCTAAAGAAAAAATGTCTTGTATCATTGTTAGGTCGGAAACTTTTCAGACCACTCTCGTATATGTAGGTCATGGGGTCGAAAATAATGGAAAAAAGCGAAACGGGAGTGTGACCCTATAGCAATACCCCATGCAAATGGCATTACTCTAATCGCTGTTGTCAAAATTTTTTTATATTTCGTCCTATGCATGTGAGCTCCTGCCCTTCAGAATAAAGGCGATTAGAATATTTTTGCGTTGTAGATTGAAATTTTTATTTTTATAACATATACCATATTTCAGGAACCAATTGTAGAACATGCTAACTACTTTGGCAACATGGCACGTTTAACGCCAGATATTCGTCGACTTCAATGAGGCAGCGCATTCTTTACAGAGATGCTAGGGGACAACACTTTCTCATCGAAAGAAGTTATCATTTCATCGTTTGCTATTTTCTTCTGGTTTCCTCGGATCGGCGTAGGCACTCTGCCACCTGGAAGAAGACCTTCTGAAGAGAGAAGATTCACCTGAGTGGAGGAAGTAGGTTCACCAGTACATCAAACTGGCCTCCCTATTTATGAGTGAAACCTATTTCACCTTCACGGGTACATTCTACAAGAGGTTGGAGTTGTAATGGATAGCACCCTCTCGCCACTAATAAGTGAAGCGTGTTAGAGCACTTCATTCAAGACCGTAACGGTACACTACAGGATTACAGTACCCTGTAGTAGGCAATGTGGTCAACACTGCGCTCGCCCGAGATTATTACCCTGATTTGACTCAGGTACTCCACAGCTGAATCGACTGGTATCCGACGTCAAATCATGATACACATTCCACTGCCACCAGTAAGATTTGAAGCACAACCTTCCGTAGGACAGCCTTGTACTCTAACCACTCAGCTATCCGGGCATAGACAGACAGACTTATTACCTCGCAATTTATGTATACGAAACATTTTTCAAGTAAAAATGGTGGCGAAGACACCTTTAACTTAGATTGTAAGCACTGAGAAAGGGAGCAATTGGCTCCCGAAATGTCGATATCTGCAAATAAAAACAAAAGAGTTGTCCCTAATCAAGAAACAATCTTTTCGTTTCATTGAAACACAGGACATCCAAAAAGGTTCAACGCCACAAACCACACAAATATTTATGAAATAAAGGAGAAGATAAACCCCAATACGATAAAATTTTCCAACGGGGGGATCAATTTGGAAAATGCGGGAAATTCACTTCATCACTAGCCTTATGGCTGCTTGTGCCCTTTTCCGCATACAATCTTAGTTATTGCTCGGCGTAGTCAGAGATGTGAAGTGAATTTAAAGCATCGCTCCATGATAGGTGTATGGTATGGAAGTGCTTTGTCGACCTTGGGAATACTCTAACTTCCTTCCTAACATACCTAGTGACCTTACACTTCTGGCATGCGATGCCTAAGAATTAGCTTCCTTGTTCATGGACAGAAATACTTGCTAGAGACAAGCCGGTTCATTGCCCAAACGCCGAGGAGTGAAAAATCAGGTACTGAGCGAAGCACTTCCTTACGAAAAACGGCCGAGATATATGGCCTAGGTCCCATTTCTTAGACTTGGCAGCATATAGAGGAAAATAAGCCGAACATAGGGAACTCTTTGAACTTACCATTTCGAGCGCGACTGCGCCGCAGCGATTGGGATGTTGGTCTCATCCGAAACAAAGCGTCGGCGGCTAAATTATCTTTCCCGGACATATGTTGAATGTCCGATGTAAACTCAGTAACGAAAGTTAAGTGCCGAAGTTGGCGAGGAAGCGCTTTCTCAGGCTTATACCATAGGACAAAAGTGATATGCTTATAGGCATATGGTCTGTGAACAAGGTCAACGGCCTGCCCTCAAGAGAGAAACGGAAGAATCTGATCGTAGGTGCTGCAATTCCGTTGGGCGGGATTTAACTGCTTTGAGAAGAAGCCTAACGGCTGCTAACTTTGGTTCGCCTTCTGGTGAAGAGCAGAACCTACTGCAATGTCTAAGGTATCGACTGGAGGCTAGAGGCCCTGCCGTTGAAGGAAGGCAAATAGTATAGCGTCTACCAGCTACGGTGCGATGATTGAGGGGATAAAGCGTAACCCCCCCCCCCCCCCCTTCAATCTCGCTGCTCTGGGTTCGAATCCCAGTCTTTATAGGCGTTTGTGTTTGGCTTGTGTTTGTCTCGTTGATGTGAGCTTATCACTTGCACAGCGTTAAATGTGATGACAGTGAAACTGAAGCACAGTCTAACTGTGTCGATGCCATATACTCCACTAAGGAGTGAACAGGAAATACTGCTGCTTGGTGTTTTCAAACACCTGTAAGGCTGGAGATCAAACAATCTCCCAGGGGAGGAGAGCCGGTGTTGATTTTGCGCCCTCAAAAATAATGGGAAAAGTGTTGCCGTTCGAACAGGTTGAGATTTTCCCTGGCGACCTAAGAGAGGGTCTATCAGGAACCTATGCTGCATATCCACTACCAGCCCATAGTGACACAGACATTCTACACCGCTTATGTCCGCTAACTTGAAGCGCCATGAGAAATTCTTGCGCAAGTCTAGACTGACGTCCCATAGGTGTTAATGGCCGTGGAGTTTTCTGACGCTAATTTTACTCTGCTGAAGAGGCCGAGGCTTCTGCGCTTGTGTCCAGGAAATTGGGTCGTACACTATTAGGGCACGTGCTACAGCACTTCGGTTAGACGTCGCCGCGTTCCCAGCTAACCTGGTTATTTCGTTTTGTTATACTAAATGTGCATGGGCTGGTTCAGTTAGTGCCTGTGTCTGAAAATTGAGAATGCTCAACCGTCCATTTCCTCAGGTGGATGTCGAGCGTGTTCTAGTTCACCTTCTCGAACACATAGCAGTCACAGACACAGATATTGGTAAGCAAGGAAATACATAGAAAACAAGTCGGAAACCGGAGATTCAGTGCTTCAGGTGTGAAAGGTTTTACTGATTTTTATGTAAAAACATTTGGGTACACAATGGTTCCATCTATAAATAATAAGCATTTCCAATTTGTGATGCTCCCTATTAAAATCTATCCTACTGTAAAGTTTTGCGGAATGAAATTAAGGGGGATTCACAGTGAAATTTCAACCACAAATAAATTTTTTCGAGAGTTTCAAGGATACCCTTCTGAACCGGGGCACTTCCTTACCCCTAAGGTCTGCTGTTCTCAACTGGTCAAAACGGTACCAATTCACTTCAACCGACGTGGTGACGTTTGACGGTCTAACTGACTTCTTCCTCCAAAAATTATATTTCTTCAAGTTCATATTGAATGGTTGTTGTGAAAATCTTGCTCGAAATAATTCCGTCCGAGTTAATAAATCCATAAACTTCATATCGAATTATATTCTACGTAGACAGCATTTTGTAGGTCAGGAGATAGTATATAAAAAAACGGACCAGCTGACTGACAATTAACAAGCAGAATTCTTGGAAATATCAGGTATTACAACAGAGAATTTTCCCCAATCCTTAAAATGTTGGAAGGAAGTTGCAAGTCAAGGAAATTCAAAATGGTATATAGGTTGGGGGGTCTGGGTGCTGGAAAAATTTCTGAAATTTCGATGAATCTTGGGAAAAACTTTAAACGCTTATACCTCCCTTAATATTGAGAATTTCGCAAACAGAAACTTAATTTGTGATCACTACTATTGGTAGACGATCTGAACCTTTTGAGTTTTCTAATCTACAGAACCCCAAAAGCTTTTGTAAGCGAATAGCCAAAATGCAAAACCTTTTTGAATATATGGAACCCTCTTCACATCACGTAAAATGTTTGCATTTACTATGTGTAGCGGTTCTAAGCCCTAATATTTCCACGAAATTTTAATTTTACTAAGGTTCGATTTTGCATAAAACCTTAAAAACACCCGTACCCCATAAGCTATAAAAAATAATTTGGCGGAGGGTACAAATCAGAAAGAAATCTCTGCAGGGACAATCAGGAAGGCCTCTGGATATTCTCAAGGATACTAAGAGGAGGAAGAGATTGAAAACCCCAATGCCCCATTGCCAAAATAAATATCGGGGGACCTTTGATGAAGCCTCTATTCTGGACCCGACAGGAAATACACTAACCCATCCATCTCAGGCAAGGCCTAGATAATGTAATTGAAGGCAGTAGTGGATGCTAGAGATGCATCATTAGGGTACGGCATGAACAGCAGACACACAAAAGGTAAAGCGTAAAAGATTTATCGGATTTCTCCGGTCCCCAATGATAATTCTGTGAATAAAATTCCAAAACTATTTTGAGTAGAACATTAAAACTTTTCAGTTTCCCGTAATAAAAATAAAAATATAAGAGTGGACTGCAGTCTGAGAAGATTACAGTCCTGGAATCCCAATTATTCGTATTTCCGAATAATTCGTACAAATTTGCCGGTTCCCAGAGTTAATTTTTGCTACTTTGTATTCTCGATAATTCGTACTAAATCGTCCACCCCTTGACCATATAAACTATCGGGACTCTAATAGCTCCTTGAAAAAATTCTAGACCCAAGATAATAGCCACTTTCTTTTTTGCATCTCCATAGCATACTATATGGAGGTGACCAACTACACCAAGCAGTTGCAACGAGGCATTATGTGTCCCATCCATAAAAAGGGGGATATCACAGTGCAACAATTATAAAGGTGTCACGTTGCTGAGTGCTATCTAGAATATATTCTTCACTATCTTCCTAGGCCGGATGGCCCCATACGACCAAAACAGCATTGGCCCAAACCAAAGAGACTTCACTCCAGGCAAATTAGCAACACATCAAATTTTCTCTCTGCGCTAAGCGATGGAAAAACTTTTGGTATATGGACATCAGTTCCACCATATTTTCTTGACAACCGTATTCGCGAAATCGTTGAAATAACCGTGAATCAAGCCGGATTTGTCAAGAACTGCGGAACTACTGACGCAATACACGCTGCGCGGTTACTCATGGAGAAACACCGTGAGAAGCATCGCCCTCTTTACATTGCCTTTATGGATCTAGAGAAAGCGTTTGACCGTGTACCACACGAACTCATCTGGTATGCTTTACGACAACACTTCGTGCCAGAAGAACTCGTGCGCTGGGTTCAATTGCTTTACCACGATCCGAAAATTAAAGTTCGAAGTATGGCGGGTGTATCAAAACCGCTTCGTGTCTCTGTTGGAGTTCATCAAGGAAGTGCCCTCTCACCACTCCTCTTTGTCCTTGTTATCGACACCGTCACACGGGATATCCAACGTCCAGCGCCCTACACACTGCTTTATGCAGATGATGTTTTCCTAGCATCTGATAGCAAAAATGATCTCGAGCAACTTGTTCAAAAATGGAATGATCGCCTCATGCAACACGGTCTCAGATTGAATTTAAACAAAACTGAATTTTTGACGACCGATGCCCATGAAACAGGCACAATCACTGTCAGCGGCAGTGATCTGCCCAGAACTGAGCGATTTAAATACCTCGGGTCAACGCTATCAGCCAATGGAGAGCTGCGTTATGAAATTGCTTCACGCATTAACGCAACCTGGATGAAGTGGCGTTCCACAACTGGTGTCCTTTGTGATCGACGTATCAACGAACGTCTCAAATCTAAAATTTACCGCAATGTCGTCCGTCCAGTCGCTCTCTATGGTTCGGAGTGTTGGCCAACCATAAAAGACAATGAACGGCGTCTTGCGGTAATGGGGACGAAGATGCTACGTTGGACTAGTGGCGTCACACGTCTAGATCACATCCGAAATGAGGATATCCGCGATCGTTATGGGGTTGCACCGATCGTGGAAAAGTTGCGAGAGAGGCGTCTTCGATGGTATGGTCACGCAGTTTGTGCAAACGAGAATTCACTTGCCAAGATTGGTCTGAACATCGAAGTCGATGGTAAACGACCAAAAGGCAGACCTAAGCAACGGTGGCTTGATACGCTGGATGGGGATTTGAAAGTCTCGAGATTGCACCCAGATCAGGCATTCGATAGAGCCAAATGGCAAAGCCGATCACGACGAGCCGACCCCGCTTGTGAACGGGACAAAGGCTGAAGAAAAAGAAGAAGTTCCACCATATTTTCATTGCCTTTAAGGCCGCCTATAATAATATAGCCAGGGTAAAACTGTACGCGACCATAACATAATTCAGTATCCCGACGAAATTGATAAGACTGACTAAGCTGACTCTGACCAATGTGCGAGGCTAGATCAAAGCAGCAGGATCACTTATGGAGACCATTCAACAGTAACAACGGTTTAAAGCAATGGTCTATCATGCGTCCTCTTTAGCCTGGCCCCGAAAAAACGTGATCCATGATGATGAGGTAAATGCGAGAGAACGTGTCCTGTTGAGATCCATCCAACTTCTGACCTATGTTGACGATATCTGCATTTTGGGAAGAACAACCCGAAATGTGCAAACTGCCTTCATCCAGATGGAGCAAGCGTCGCGAGATCTTGAGCAGCACATTAATGAAGGCAAAACGAAATACCAGTATATGGGGTCAACGCCAGCATCAAAAACGAAAGAAACAACAAAGTGCTGCTCAATTGAGAACGATAAGTATAAGAGAATGCAACTTTTAACCCGTTGATAATTTCTCCTATTTAGGGTCGAAAATCAAAATCGATAGCAGCTCCGAAGACGAAATCTGCACAGACAGGGTGCTGTTGAATACCGACCAAAAGTAGATACGCAAACGATGTTTGAACCGGCTAAATAGGAATCGGACCGATTTTTAATTTGTCACCATGGATGAGATATGGGTCTACTACGAACGAAAACGAAAACACTATCGAGCCTATCTGCTGGAAAGGCCATGGCTAGTATGGGATGCTAACAGGATCCTGTTAATTGACTATGTTGAAAAAGCAGCTGGATGACAAAATTGGTGAGAAAAAACCCCAACTGAAGGAAAAAAATCATCTTCTGCCAAGACAACCTGTACACAAATGTGCATTGGCGATAAAAAACTACAGGATTTAGGATACGATTTCCTCGATCATGCCTTTTATTCTCCTAAACTTGATGAAATTTATTTTCGGAAAACGCTTCACTTTCAATGAAGAAAGTGAGAGGGCTGTAGTTGGATATTTAACCAATGTTAAAGACTCACTTTCGTAAAAACTTTTCAATACGAGGACGCCTTCCCCAAGAAAACCCAAGCCGCCAATCAAATTCGCTAACGAGAATTCACTTTTCAAGATTGGCTTGAAAATCGAACTCAATGGTAAGCGACCAAAACAATGGTGGCTTGAGACGCTGGATGGGGATTGGAAAGCCTCGCTATTGCGTCCAAATCACGCTTTTGACAGAACCAAATGGCGAAACCGATTACGACGAGCCGACCCCGCTTGTGAACGGGCCAAGGCTGAAGAAAAAGAAGACATTGGCCTGATATTTCAAATAAAGAACTTTGTCGCCGCAAAGGCCTGTCACCCGTAGGCGATGCGTTCGGAAGGCAGAAATGGCAGAGGATAGGTCACATATTAACGAGGAGCGATAATTCCATTACTGCGTACGCCATGCAGTGGAACCCAAGATAGAGAACAGTGGAGTGCGGGCTTTTTTTGCGCGAACGATGGTGCGTAGATACGGCTGACGCTCTATACCCCACAAGGTATGAACGGTAACTATATATATAAGGGTGAACTGTATCGAGAAGGTCAAAGCTGGTATTGGAATGAAACACAAACACAGAGAATGACCCAAGCAACCCGAAGTTCGTAAGGCCAAGCACGACTTAAGTTCGACTAACGAAGAGAAACAGTGTTAGGCCCCAAACATTCAGAGCCACCGAAGTTTTTTTGGTAATCATGCAATCTGTTTTATGTCAATGCCCCAAAGTTAGATCTGGCTGCGTAGTTAAGATTGAGTCTTCTTTTTCAATTCAACAGCAGATGTTCGTTCAACTCCTTGAATGATTCCTTCCAGTGGCTGTAAACAAACATTAGTAGCACAAACTCATTGCTAAACAAAAGAAGGATTGTAAGGGAAACCCCTAAGAAGCGTAAGAGCAAATAAAAATATAAAGAAATCACAAATAAAAAATTTATTTCATCAAAATCATACAATTTGTTCGTGTTAGTCGTTGTTTATCGTATCTGGATTTTCGTGTGTCTTTTTTTTTCAAAATCGCAACTATAATACAAGAACAGAACTCATGAGAGAGATCGGTTCTGCGATAGATTCATGACTAAAAAATCAACTCAAGTAATCAAAATCAAAATTTTTTATAAAGCAAAACTCAAAGATTTTATATCAGCCATGCTAAAATAGGGAAGTTCGCAACAAAAAAAAATGTAACAAAACACTAAAATTGGGTCATTCAAACTTTAATAAATTAGAAATGATAAGAAAAATAAGTTTTCTATCTCATTCTCGGTAATTAGCCTGTCTTTTATCGTTACAAATAATTCTGTTTTACTTAATAGTTCTTATCTCTTCCTGGCTTCTAATCAATCATAAATGATTCTTGCATGTTAGTAGCGGGAGAAATTATTTTAATTAAAAATGAATCTAGATTAACTTAAATATATTTAAAAATCATAGACGTATATATTTATGGCGAAACCTATCTTATGTACAACAATATACATAACACATGTCGATTAGTGTGTCCTACACTTAATAATCGCGTTTTAAATACTTTTTTTAGAGAATTTCATTCAATTTGATTTAAGTGTTAGTTTCATTTGCAGTTCATAATATTTGCATGTCAGACTATTTTTATTTCATCTTCTGTACCATAACTGGGACTTGGAACAGTAAAACTATCATCACTGGTCAATATTCGTATTGATTTTATCCATTCGTTTTCTGTTCAAAGGGAATGCAATCTAATCTATGAGTTTGTATACAATTAAGGAATGGCAACAGTTCAATCTGGCTTTGTAGAAAACCATAACATTCTCTTGAACAATGCATTTCTGATTGGCCAGGAAAATGGTGCATCTTTCTACTAAAGCAAGATAGAAAATTTCGAACCACAATCCAAGAAGATACTTGGTAGCCTAATACGTCCAATGCGAAGTCAATTTGTGCCGGTGTTGACCCCAATTCAATGTGCGGAGTCTTCTGTTTTCAAAAGTGCTTTTAATTTAAGCCTCCAAGCGAATGAGAGGCTCTTCAGTTGTTAAAAAGTATTCAAGCGTCTACGGTACATTACTGACTTCGCACCGAACGTGCTTCTATAACTCTAAATAATTTTCAAGTCTTTATAATTCCAATAGGCCTACTTTCCAAATTAAACCACATCTGAGAAATCCAAAAAGCATGCTCGATTCCAGTGTCCCTAAATCATCCCTTAAACATACAAACTATCCCATCACCCCAGAATCGTGCCTACAACGCAGTCGATTCCAACACTCTTCCCGAACTATGCGAAGTGGACGACGTCCCCTGAGAACCTCCACCTCCACCGGGTCCATCACCACCCCCACCTCGCATACCTAACCCTAATTCATATCGTCGAGACATTCCACTCACACCACCACCGCTGCTACTCCCCTTTCCTCCAAGGTTCTGATGAACCGTCGTTATATTACTGCTACCGCGCTTCGTTTGAGCATTAAATGGATAATTCTTATTGGTCATCGAATTGTTGAGCAATTGATTGTTTATCGGTGAGTTATGTTGCTGATTTCCTAAAATACTATTATTATTGCTTAAATTTCTAGTGCTCTGATTGCCGCCACCACCACTCCCGTTGCCGCTTCGAAGATAATGAGTCGCATGAGGGTTGGAAGATGATGAGTTCGAAGATGCAGAAACTGACGCAGTCTGTCGGGCGGCCGCCATTGATTTCTGTTCGCTAAGCTTTGCGTTCAAGCGATGAATACTCTCCGGCGTAAGGACACTGATTCGGTTGCTAGTCTTCGATACGTTCGTTGATGCAGACGGCAAATACTCGGGTCGTTTATATGGCACAGGCGAATCATGACTACTCCCCCAGTTGGTCAGATTAGTGAACTTCTCCGAGCCGGCATTACCGGAACTGAACCTATTCACTGGAGTAGTACTACCACCAATAGTTGCTGAAGAGCTAGAAGGCACATCTTTTGACGACTTCTTCGTCAGAAAATTTGTTGTTCGTTTTAAATTGAAAAAGTTTTGATTGAAAATGTTCGATGGCTTGGCCGTTTTCCGATCGGCAGCAGGCTCTATTGCCCCGCCCACCGTTGTCGAATGAAAACCCTGACTTGCCTTAAGCTCCGAAGTTGGAGAAACTTTCTGTTTAAAACCAAACGTTTTCTCAGCCGGCGATTGCTGATGCTCGTGCACTTTCGGCTGTTTACTATATTTACTAGTTGTGGCAAGATTAGATCCGATAACTTTGGAACTATTTACAGCAAGATTTTCATCTGAATCGGATCGACGGAAAATTGAAAAAGTTTTCGTATTGCGACGTTCAAAAATGGGCGTTTCATTTATACGATAGGCTTTTGTCGGGTTTGTACTATTGTCGTCACTGTTCTGATTCACATCGAACGGCTGCGAATATTTCCGACTGAACATACTAACTATGGGCGGTGATTGCGGTTGCGATTTTGACTGTGCTTGCGTCGTTGTTTCCTGCTGAGGCATAATATTAAAATAGTTACGCATTGAATTTTGAGAATTTGTTATATTTTGTTTACTAGCAGCATCCAAACTTTCAAACTTTGACTTGCAGAGATTCAACTTGGCGCGAATGTCATCCAGGGCGGTTTTATATGACTTTTCTATGATTGCTTCGTTCACCCTAGCAATTGGAGATGTAGGAGATCTTATGGACTCATCCGACCCACTGTCCAGAGATGATTTTCGACTACTTGTCACAGGGGCCCGTTTCGCTGTAGATTCCTTTGGAGGACGATAGGATTTTGATGCGTTGGATCGCAACTTAATCCCTGAATCGACTTGATCAGATGATTCCAATGAAGACTTCCGTGCACTAACCACACCACCAAATGGCGGTCGGCGTACTTCACGTTCGTGAGTTACTTTTCCAACATCGGAAGCGACACTTTCCTGAGAAGATTTCCGACTAGTCGTGATTTGCGATTTCAACGGACGATTCGTCGGAGTTTTGTTTTTGGAATCACGATCGGAAGATACACTATCAAAAGAAGACATACGACTAGCTACTGTTTTCTTTGGAGCATCAACTTCAGTTCTCGATGCTTCAGATCCAACATTCGCCCGAACTTTCGACCTAACGGCCGGTTTTGGTGAACTCGCGACTAACTCTGTATTTACAGCATTGGCTTCCGCATAATTCAAACTATTGTCACAACTCGAATCAAAATCAGAACAATTCTCCAAATCCTTCACATTATTCAACGTCAAATTACCATCTCGAACATTGATCAAAAAACCTTTCTCGCCATACGGACGCTCCTTTGTCCCCTTCTTCCTTCCTCCTTGGGCACGACCCATAAGATCTTTATCACTCTCCAAACTTGCCTTAACTGCCTGTAACACTTGTTCGGTAACATCATCTTGCTTAACCTCCACCAAACTGGACGGTCCGGACGGAGTTTGGGTTTTGTCGTCGCACGACTGTATCTCATCATCTTCCCTCTCAAAACTCGATGTCTCTGAACCCACGATGAACTTCGAAGCGGGTCGCCCTAAGCTTCCCTGTCCACATTCAGTGGGACTTAAACCTAATCTTATTTGATTCTCGCGATTGCGCATCATTCGTGCTTGTCTACGAGCTCTAATACTATCCCTAATTCTATCACCGTTCGGTGAAAAGTCTTTTGATAGGTGCGGAGATTTCGGAATTTCGCGAATGAATGGATTCTGCTCGAGAACTTTATCCTTTTCAGTTTTTTCATGATCATTTTGTACACTATTGCTACCATCTGTTGGTTTAGAATTATCTATTTTAGTATTACTAGAAGATGTTGTGTTTGTATTTGTATTATTCTTATCAGTAGTATTAGTATCACGTTCATTTACATTCTTGGCATCTTTCTTTTTAACATCACAATCAATTAAACTATCCTGGCTTTGGCATTTCTTGTCGCCAGCGCCACCAGTCGATTTGGGAGTTAGAAAACCATCAGGTGTTGAACTTAAACTAGACTCACGACTTGGTGATCCTTTGTAATTTTCAATGTCGAACACTAAATCCGGAGGAAGTGGATGACCAACAGCGATGTGCATTGCTAGACTTTCCAGCCAAACTTCCAGAACTTCAAATGGTGGCCTGTAGTGGGATAATAATATTTTGAACCTGCAATCTAAGCTATGAGAAAGAAAGAACATTTTGTAGTCTATTTAAACTTGTTTCCAACCAACTATTTATTCTGGTTTACACTAGAAGATGATTAGCAATCTTCTTCCCGGACGAAAGATTGAAAGCAAATCAGGAAAAATGAATGCAACAGGAACAGGAACATTTACATGGTTTCAGGGTGGTAGGAAAGAAAAACTAGGTCCGAAGTGAAAAGCAAGCGGGCACCTCAACAATTGCGCTATTAATCCAGTTTTGTTAAAGCTTCTCTAATTCGGACCCCCGACATAACTACGGTCACGGAGGATATACCCTCTCTTGACGGGCTTGCATCCTTTCTCTTAGATCTTACAAAAAAAATTACCTTTCTCCATAAGAAGCTTAGTCGAAGTGTTTTATCAGCATCTATTGTAGCGTTCTGGCACAGAACTACCCTTTTCGGTCTGAATGTTAACCCCAAGTTTTCAAGCGCCTGAACTAAGGAGCAGAAAGAACGACATATGCAATTACAGCAGGGTTGAAGGACATCGCGTCGTACATGGATTGCGGACAGACGCTCCCGCAAGAACAAAGCAAAGTGATGCACTAGACACTAATGCATTCCTAATCATTATTTAAGAAAGAGATTTGCGCAACGGAAGCGACGATAGCTACAGATTAGAAGGTCCACAACGGCGCAACGAGGCATATTCAATTCCGCACTAGACCTGCAGGCAGTAAGATTTTGAAGGAAAAATTAGAATGACAATTGATGAGCAGCATCAAATATTGGCTCTTAAAGACGACGAATTCGCTCACACAAAAGGTAGAAAACTCTCCAGGTGGCAGGAAACCCGGCAGATATTAACAGCACCATAATTTAGCCCTGCACCTTGTAAGAGAGAGCGCTAATCAAACGACCTTCCTGAGTAGCCGGAGACGACCTAGAGGGAAGAGCTATCTCCTAACCTAAAAAAATGGCTAAATTGACCGTGAAAGTCTGCCCGCAAATATTGAAGCTCCGTCGGCACGTGCTTGCACGCCTCTGTGCTAGCCATGCTCGGGGATGTGGGGGGGACCTTAGAGCGCTTCGATCCCTCACATGTCATTAAATCAAAATTCTCGTGCCTTTGCCTGTGCGTGAGTCCGCACCGAATCCTGAAAAAAACATAAACAAACGCAAAAATGCGCGTGCATCTAAAGATATAAACACACGCGAGCTAAAAAGACGGCTCGATCGCACGCGCGAAGGTTCTGAGGCTCCCACTCATTCTTGACATCCTCAGGCCATTATTTTGGAATTGGGTCCCTAGATTTCCGGCTCCACTTTCAAATTTAGCTCGTATGTGGTTATATCGTTAGATGCACGCGAATCCTTGCGTTTGTTTTTGTTCCCGAACCTGACTAGCCTAAAGGCGTGCAAGGTTTTGGGATAGCTCTTCCCCCTAGGTCGTCTCCGGCCACTCAGGATGGTCGTTTGATCATCGCAATCTCATTTTAAGTCATTATAACATGGTGGGAGTAATCGAGAAAATTGCTTCACGCATTAACGCAACCTGGATGAAGTGGCATTCCACAACTGGTGTTTTTTGTGATCGACGTATAAACGAACGTCTCAAATCTAAAATTTACCGCAATGTCGTCCGTCCTTTCGCTCTCTATGGTTCTGGGTGTTGGCCGACTATAAAAGACCATGAACAGCATCTTCGAAATGAGGATATCCGCGATAGATATGGGTTTGCACCGATCGTGGAAAAATTGCGAGAGAGGCATCTTTGATGGTATGGTCACGTAATTCGCGCTAACGCAAATTCACTTGCCAAGATTGGTCTGAACATGGAAGTCGATGGTAAACGACCAAAAGGCCGGCCGAAGGAACAGGGGCTTGATAAATTGGATGGGAATTTAAAAACCTCGAGATTGCATCCAAATCAAGCAATTGATAAAATAAAATGACGAGCCGACCACGCTTGTGAACGGGAAAAAGGATGAAGAAAAAGAACATAGTAATCGAAAAAATCACACAATCGTTAAAATTTCCAGGACTTTCAAAAGCAGATGACTTCCCGGAAGACATGGGCACCACTACGTATTGTTGAATCTACTCGCCACGATCATATCCTAGGCCAGAAAAGGGAAGATGATAATGATAGTGATAAACTTTGATCAAAGATTTGAGGGATTTCTGAGACCAATTAGAAAGAAATTTTCCTCCTCTATTTCTGATACACGAATCCCTCTGTTCTGGGCTAGAACCTAGAATTTACAAAAATAAAAGACTTGCGGTTATGTCTAGGGTGCGGGCAACTCATCAGACACGGCCTCCTCTTTACCCTGCGAACAGCGTGACCGAAGTGGTTACTAGGTGTTGTTCACTTCCTTGTCCGCCCGCCATCAAGTGGATGATGGATTAGCCTAATCCGGCGGCTAGGCGGCTTTTATCATGAATATAATGCATATGAAATGTATATAAGAGGGCAAGCAACACCTAATAACCACTTCGGTTACGCTGCTCCCCGGACAGAGAGGAGGCAGCGTCTGATGAGTTGCCTCTGCCTCAGAAGAAACCGCGACTGTTCTATTTCCGTTATATGATATCTTATAGGCTAAGGCAATAAAGAAAAACAGCGCATCGCATCAACGAAGAAACACTAAGTCCAGGAATGCGCAATTCAAAAGGAATTTGCAAGGATCATCAAATTGTCGTGTCCACCTGAAGAGAAAGAGTCAGTATCTAAAAAACTAGCTAAAACTTCCCCTGAGGAACAGAATCAACACTAGAAAGTCACTGAAGGAGAGTCGACAATTTTTGAGGAAGCAGCCAATAGAAAACAGACTGCTGAGTGAAAGGAGCAACGGTAGAAAGTTCATTGAAAGACTTGGAATATTAAACTTGTCCAACAAGAACAAAAGTGATTCCTTGTTACTCAGTTTGTCGCCAGAAAAAACCAAATCCTAACAATAACGGCGCGATGGTTGAGAGGGTAGAACGTCAGCCTCCCAGTCTCGCTGCTCTGGGTTCGAATCCTAGTCATCACGGGTGTCTGTGTTCGGCTTGTGTTTTTCTCGCTGCTGTGAGCTTGTCACTTGCACAGCACTAAGTATGATGATAGTGAAACTAAACCACAATCTGACTGTGTGAATGCCTTATACTCCACCAAGGAGAGTGATCAGGAAACACTAACAATAAATCGACACATATCAAAGCATGGCGGTTGTCAGGGGATTCACAACGACAAAGGATTGACTAATGAGACAAATTAAGGCGTTGAAAGAGTAGAAACTGGAAAAATGGAACTTCCTCAATTCAATGTATATAAATGGTAGGTAAGCATTTCTGTCCAGAAAGTTGGAAAAGGTCATTTATCAGGAAGAACCACAGGAATGCTCGTATACTGATAAGACAACCTGTAACGATTAAAAATGACTCTCTACCGATTGAAACAAGAGTATGTGATTTGGAGGCAAGGATTCAAGACCAGGAGAGCATATGGCAAGAAACGGCAAGAAAATATTACTGATCCTGCATTTTGAGAGCAGATTTTTTGAAGAAGCTGCGCAAAGAAAAAATTATTGATCACTTCAAAATCAAGAGATTTGCTCCTTGGGACTAATAATAATCATTGGCGCGACAACCCAATTGGATCTGTGGCTAGAAGCGTATTAGACCACTTCATTCAAGCCCGTAACGGTGCACTACAGGAATACGGTACAGCGTACGAGGCAATGAATGTGGTCATCATTATACTTGCCTGTAATTATTACCCTAATTTAACTCAAGGGCTCATTCATAACTGAGCCGACAAGTATCCGACATCAAGTCACGATACAAATCCCTCTGCCAACAGTAAGATTCTGCTATGACAACCTGCCGCTTTAACCACTAAGCCTTCCGAACTTAGGAGTAAACTTCATCGAAAAATCTCGAAAAAATTAGCCAAATGCCATTTGCAAAAAGAATATTTCGAAAATATTCAATTTTTCCGAGAGTGGGACCGCATGAACTCAGATGATAAAGGATCCAGAAATGTTGTAAACAAGTAAAGAGGTGATGCAGAAACAAAATTTTCTATTATCGGCAATTACTCTCAGGGTTGATGTACTTAATGCTTAGAACGAGAGTGGGTTTATCCTACAGCGTGGGTTTTGCCTCCAGATTACCCGAAATCCCGAAGGATTTCAAAGCTCTTCAAATACATTGCTGGCACTCTGTATTTCACAATGACTTATGTTACCGAAATGAAAAACTAAAATGTTCAATGAAGTAAATTTCGGAGCGAGCACAAAGATGACACCGGTGACGAGATGCTCAAATCGAGGCGTATTCTAGCAGGGAGAAGTATCTAATGGCTGAGTCAGCGATGCTCGCCACAATCGACGATAGAGGTCAAGATTGTAACAGTAAACGAAGGAGCCAAAGCGAGCACTTGGCAGTAAAAGCTGTTGTAGAAAGTCCACACCCACTTGATGACCGGGTGAACCAATTTTAGAGGCACAAACTGACCGAAGCAAACAAAATTTTGTTTTAAGATAAAGGAAATCCTAAGTTCACATTCCTGTTTAAGAAAGTATCTAAAGAAGCAACCAACACCTGGCGGCAACTTTCGGTTCCCTTCACAGCGTCACCGCACTTGTCTCTGATGTGCACCAATCAGCGATCAACAATAATTTTTTAAAAGAATTATCGATCTCAAGGAGATTCGAACCCTCCGAATCGATAACACAGCACCAGCGTTACTGACGATACCTCTACCAACACCATGAATAACCACTCTATTCGTTTTAGGAATCCACTCTATATTTCCAAATGGAATGTTTGCAAAAGGCGGAAGAAAGGTCAGCTTTCTTGTTAGATTATTTCTCGGTCAACGAAGATACTTCACCGTGGGGAAATCAACTTACTGAATTACTCATGAAATTGAACCAACATTGACAAGTTCTTTATAAATTTACATCCGCCAAGTTAGGGCAAGCCGTGCGTCTTAAACTATTCTGCGTTCTTTGTAGTATGCATTTTCGTCGTCGATGAGTCAAATCAGGGTAATAATCTCGGGCAAGCACAATTCTGGAATAAATCATCCAAAATGCGTAAATTTTAAGGCAATCATGAAAACGAAACAAGGAACACGAGCGAAATTCCTTCAGTGACAATAGAACTGAATACAAGGATCGCGAAATCATTGGAACGTTGAATGCTGCTCGCTCGACGGCATGGCTATCCTGAACTAACAATGATGTGTGAAATGAAATGAAGCCCTACAATCAAATTAAACAGAAAAACTAGGATTGAAGTTTGGTTCGGAATCCCACACAGAACGTAACAAAATATGAAAACGATTTGAATGAATGGATAATCTATCAAATATATACGGATATGTCGTTTTTTAAGGCTCAGGTATGGTCTCCAAAAGAATACACGCAGGGCTCAAAGCGGACATTTCTTCAATAAGATATCATCAGTCGCAGTTGACGCTGTACATTCAGATAAACAACGTGATCGATGAATCTTGAAGTGAAATTCCTAGCCAAGAGCAATGATCAATACCTGAATCCAAAGACGAATAGAAGTTCAATGAATGCGTCGGCTAGGTTTCAGAAACGGTGACATTTCTAAAATATTAGGAGTCTACGAACACAAGTGACGAGGCGAACCTCCAAATCAAGAAGACGCGTATAGGCACCGTGCGAAGCTCTTCAGCCCCATTTAACATAGAACATCCGAGATGGCTTGAACTTCTGCCAAAAGCTTCAAAGCCTTGTCTTCTCTGATGATAAAATAAACTAAAAATTTCAAAGCGAAATTCGTACTCCGTTAAATTTTATAAGTATAGAACTGAGCGTCTTTTTGGGTGCAGACTCAGGCTTGACCACTCAGAAGATAATAGCCTTATGTACTTAGGTAACCTTGTAGGACTCATTAAATAGCGTACTTATAAATATTGTACTTGGCGTCAGTTTTCACAAAGCGATTTACGAAAACTTCGCCAACATAACAGATCAGCCTGCACTCTTCCGACTTGAATCCCATAGTAAATGTGTGGTCCAGATTGAAAGAGAGGATATTTACGACGGCCAGACATAAAAATAGACAGCAGTTGATTTAACAAATACAGGATGAGGATTTGAAAAATTTGTGGACATTGATATTCGAAAAACTAAAATCTGCTCGCCAGAAGCCGAAATGACCAAGAAAGACACACAGGCGTAGCTATAGACTCGGGAAACCCCGTAAGTAGTACCAAAGTAGTGCACCATCATAGACAGTCAAACAAAATTACATATTTAACAGAAACTCCACAAGCTTTGTTAAGCCCTGAATCGTCCAAATAGCGGCAAATGATTGCAATCGAAGGAGATTTTGAAAGAGGAAGTTTCAATGGAACTACCAATGCAAGAAATCCTGAAATTTATTATCCCTGAAAAATAATCAGAACGCCATTGGAAAAGTAAACAGGACGTAAATGATTTTTGCAAACGAATACAAAGTGCGATCGTTAAGCTGCATAAGTGTGCCATAAGCAACTCAAACAAAAGATTCTAAATGGACTCCCGACGAGATGACGACGACATTTGAGTAACCAAAGTAGGATATATCAGAGATGCACTCCGCAGATTCGGTATGACAGATTGCAATTCTATGTCAATGCCCTTTGATCGCGTGAATCTTTCTCACCCATCATTTAAATTAAACAAAAGTAAACCTCCTTCCAAAAACATGTAGAAACATTGATGGATCTGTGTGTTGTGCCAGACATATCACACGCGGCAAGAAGACTGTACGTCGGAGAAGCAAATCCAGACGCACAGAATGTCATTATGTATCTTTGACTCACGTGCTTAAAGTAGTGGTGTATCGATAGGGCTTAGATGGTTTTCTTGTGTGTGTTTCCCATCTCATGTGAGAGAAAATAAGCAGCTATACTATATGCCCAGAACTAGATGGATGTGCATTGCATAAAGTACACGATACTAACGCCAGACATTATGCACGAAATCCCGCAATTACCGTCGCGGTCGAAGATCTGCAATGATTTTTTGCCTACAAAAATTTCGAAGAATGCACTGGGAGTTGAATCTCCTGGATACAGTCTTTTTGACACGCAGTTAGCACGTCGAGTCAATTAGATAATGCTTGTGATGGGAGTGACTGGACACAACTACTTACAACACGTTGCTCCTCAACGGCTTTTCACAGAAGTCAACATCAACAATACGAAGGCCAAACTGAGAAGTCAGGTTTCCGTCGACAGAATAAGCATATTAATGCTCATTACGTAGTCGAATTTTTAGATTTCAGTCAGATCAGCCTGCGAATTAACAAAAAAAGTTTTAACAAAGCCGGATCAGTAGACGTGTCTGAAACTTTTTAAAACTCGTAGAGACTATGAAGTTAAGTGTTATTTTTCACATATATCTCTTTATTTTGTAAGGAACTATTGTTTTGCGGAACAATATTGTCCGTTACTTGTGTCACCGCGCCCTTTTTACAGTAGAAATACATTCTGTATTGCCCTAATCACGCAACCTTTCTTGTTAATATGGGATGTGTATCATTAGGTTAAGACTAGCATATGCGGTTGATAATGTAGACTCAACATGTGACGACAGCCAAGAACAAAAAAGCATTGAAATCTAAGAAACTCTGTACCTGTTTTAAGTCAAACGTTCAACCGACAATAAGGAACCTGCAAAAACTGGACTCGGATGCACGCTCCGCTAGAAGTTCTCGCTTGCCCAATAGTTTACAGGATGGATTATCGGCAACAAGGAACACAGAAATTAACATTCATGTTCCAGGGCTTACTCAAATACTAGACACAGACAGATGGTATAATATGCTATAACCGAGATCAGAGTTACTCCAATCGAGACGTACGATAACAAAACTTTATACTACACTGTTATCTATACAAAAAGAAAACCCATTGATTCTCCATCAATATACTAAAATGTACTTCAACACTTCCAAAAAAAAATTAAAATCCTTCAAAAGACTACCTTTCTCTTGGAAATCGTTTAAATAGACCCAAAACCTAACCTTCACACTAAAATACAATACCTCTTGTCAGGATTCAGTTCACAGCACAAAAACGCAATCTTGTAGAAAGCCTCCGGACACTGCATGCAAAACTTATCCTTAAACACCTTCTGATTCAGTCCAAAATCGGACGTCCTTGGCAAATAATCTGGATCTGCTTGAACACGCCCAATAATCTATGAAACGAATCACCATTTAACTTCTCCGGATTAAACAAAAACTCTTCTCTACAACTTACTTCACACAATACTATCCCGAACGAGAAAATGTCAACTTTCTCATCATACTTGTTACCCTTCATCATTTCCGGTGCCATCCAGTATGGATTCCCGACGACAGTATAACGTTGACGCCTCTGACGACTCTTATTGCGACCTGTTGTACCTGTTCCGCTCCCCAACCACTTATCGCTCGTGCTATACATGGGAGTTGTTATTATCCTAGCTAGTCCGAAGTCAGCTACAATCACCGTCTTATCCTCGCGAACTAAACAATTAAGTGAATTCAAATCTCTATGGATGATGTTCATAGAATGCAAGTAGCTCATCCCGCATGCAATATCCTTGGCAAAGGAGACTCTTTGCTCCCAAGGCAGTGGCAAGCCAGAATCGTGAATTAACTCCTTCAACGAACCGCCCGGGATAAACTCAGTGACTAAGTGCAGCTTTTTATCCTTATACAAAACACCGATAAAGCGCAGTACGTTATGATGCGAGAGAGACCTTAACACAGCAACCTCTTTTAGAAAATTCCGCTGTGCTTCCTCATCCACGCGATACAATTCCTTCAAAACCATCACTTCTTTGGTTACTTTGTGTGTCACTTTATAAACCTGTCCGAAGAATCCTTTCCCTAACAGCTCGCCTTGAACTAGATCAGAAGCTCGAAAAATTTGTTGTGGCTTTGGTTCGACCCGAAACGATTTTGTTCGCGCCAAGTCATACAACTCAACATTCGGTGGATGGTTTTCATCCAACAATTTGGACATACTCGAGCATCTCTCCTTTTCTTTTAAACTATTCGTAGCGTTCGAACAATTCATATTGAGGTTTTTCGATTTACGTAATTGTCGTGTCTTTGTTCCACTAATGTAACCTTCATCCTTGCGTTTGTATAAGCGTTCTTTATCCTGTTTTGAGAGTTTATTGCCACTTCCAGTGTCACTAAAGTCTTTGTGTGCTGCTCGCCCGTCATTCTTGTTGAAATCAATTGATTGGAGCGGAGATCCTGTTCGTCCTGTGATGTCCACTTGACTACTACTGCGACTTATATCTTCCGGATCATGTTCGATAGTCAATTGAAGGACTTTATCGCTATTTTGTATTAGACTATCAATTTGTTCGAGCGATGTATCCTTTATAGGATTGCCATTTACTTCAAGGATGCGATCTCCAATATGAAGGGTCATAAGATCTGTATTTACATCGATTCTGGAGAATTGATGAGGAGGAATTAATGATATATTTTCAGAGAAGACAAATGTGAAGTCTGGAGAGATGTAAAAACATAGCAACAGTGATTTAAGCAAGCACTACATGCGAGAGATGTTAAAGCGAAGGTGATTAGTGAAAAATAATAAGGTTAACAGGAAACGTTAAAAAATGTATAAATAAATCATAACTTAAATAACCTTTACCGTTTTCCATACAAATGGATCATTTTTATCTAGCTAATCAGGAATTTGAAGAAGTTTCAAGCATTTGTACTATCTAAGCAAGCAAAAGCCGTAAAGGAATAATTGAAATTCCAACAAAGAGACCAAGACACAAATGTAAGATCATTGAATCCATTCACTTCTTAACAACTTACGATCCCATCCCAATGCTTCAAACAAATTCTTTAAGAAATATAGCAGGAATGCTTGTCGGAACAGTTGAGATTTTAACAGCTACATACAACGATTGTGTACACAACGAAAACTTTAATCGCATTCTAACCGATAAAAGCATTGACCAACGGACAAATGAACGCCCGAATGCTTCTATGCAAAAAAAATTTTGGAAATGAAAATGGTATTTTTTTTTAATTCAACTATCAACGGTAATTAGACATAGACTTTTGCGAACGATCTAGCCGCAATAAAGCAGAGTTCAAAGTAGTACATCTCAGAGTCCTCCTCCTCCGGTAAAAAGGTCAAAGTGACTTGAGAAAGTCCAAAACCAAAAGCATATCTTGGCGACTACTTTAACGTTAGATGCATTGCCCACCTCCAGTTCATACCTCTTGAGTCTATTTTAAAGACAGTTCTCTACCTGAACGCCAAATGCAAATGTTTTGATGTCAACGATCTGTTAACTAGAACCCACACCGCATTATTTCTCTCAACCTCCATACAGCCCAAGCTTAAAGAGTTAGGAGAGACTCCTCAGTATCGAAAGCCGGGTCCGTTTAGGAGAAGCTCAACGACTATGAGATCTTCCCCAATAACCAAGGTGGAAAAGGACCTGGGCCACAAGAATCCTGTTGCCGTCAGAAAATGTGCGGAAAGAAGAACCAACCGGCTGACCTGAAGCGAATTCGACCAAGCCGGTACGCGAGTGGAATGCAACACTTTGGCGGCTAGGGTTCAACTGATCTTGCCGTCCGACTCCCGGTATGTGTATGGAGTTTTCAGTTAAAGAGGCTGCCGGATGGACTATGAACTTTTCAGGCATAACTAACAGTCTCGTAGGAGCGCGTAAGGCAAGCTTTCTTTGATAGTCGCTAATAGATCAAAAGTGAATCGCTAATAGTCCTTCGCAAAATGACGGAAAAGACTTCTTTGAAGCGAATAAAATTCTTGTAGAATATTTACTTTCAAAGAATTTATAGCCGTTGTCCCTGAAATATTTTTGGAAGACCTCGTAAAATAATGTAGTGACGCGAAAGAACAGAAGTTGTCCGAAGGTCTAGAGGACAGTACAATATGCTTATTGCGGACTGAGTGCTCCGACTTATAATGCCTTTCATTACTCTTACAACTCATGAAATGATTGAACAAGAGAAAAGTGGTTGTCTCATTTCAGGGAGATCTATCGGATTTTAGATCTATATTAAAACAAAATCATGGGATGAGGCTTTGAGCTTGGGCGGATAGATGAACATTTGCCATCGTCACATCGGTCTACAAATAGTCTAAAAGCCATGGCGCTGCAGTGCGGATAATCTCAAATCGAATAATTGGAATGATTACTTGGGTTGAAAATTACTCCCCAATTGGAAAAATAACCCTCCTGGGACCTATGGGTCCTATTTTGCAGCCACCGAATTCAACTTGTTTAGCTCCCTGCGGTTCCTTTCTGTTCAATCGAATCGGTTCGGAATGGCTTTTCAACGACCGAAAGAAGATAATGAAAGAATCTAAAATCTGATAGGCAAAGCAAGCGCGGACTGTAAAAACGTTGGTGGATTGAATGAAGGGCTGGCATAAGTGTGTTGCAGGCAATAGGTATTACTTTGGAAGGGCAATATCGATTTTGATGAACAATCTTGCGTTTAAATTTTCTAAAAGGGTCCCTTTTGGCTAAGAAAATATTTTCCAAAAAGGGCGATTTAAAAAAAACGGGTTTGTTTAGTACTCTGAATTGAGTACTTGGCAACACATTCAATCTCCAAACTGGAGTCTAATATTTGTTGTTTGTTGTTGTCTTTAAATAAAATCGTCTGATGGTACCCCATCTCGAGATTCCAGTTCAAACCGTAACCTTTAGTAAGTCAAAGGTCTTCTGATGTTTTAACCACAGAGTCTCTGCAATGCCGGCAGATTTGTTTATTCAAAATGAAAAAGTGTTTCATCAGAAAAGATAAGAACATTTGTAACATTTGTAAAATTTGACTCTGAATCAAAGTCTGCCCGCTTCAATTCTTGTGCTTGTTGATTCTTATCCCAAGCCCGGTTGTGAAAGGAGGAGGGATGGATAGCTTCAGTCTGAATGGCTGTTTGCCATCGCAGCGTCTCAGGGAGTAGGTGAAGAAAGTGCAGGAACTTTGCAGTTTTGCAGATCACAGAGGAGGCTATCACTACACCTTGGAGTTAGGCATAAAATGCAAACCCAAAAATAAGAAGAAGAAATTTGGGGTTCGGTACGTATAACCGGCGGGAGTCGCCTGACTTGGTTGGGCTCCCGTAATGGACAACACGGCGACGAAACCACTAGTCGTGGGGCAGTTCAACGTCTAGACGCCACGATGACCAGGAACGTTCCTCCACCACAATCTGTGGCGACCACTTCAGTAGGTTCGCGTAGGCAGCCGATGAAGTGGACTGAGGAAATGAACCTCTTCATCATACGCTCCTACTACGAAATAATGGCGGGGGCGAGTACAATATCCTACCGTCCATTGCTGCACCAGAAATTCGTCGAGCGTTTCCCGCAATTCGCGCACGCGACGGTGCAGCAAGTCGCAAAGCATCATCAGGGAGCGCATTCAACTTGAAGTCATCGCTGAAACTGGTGGCCAAGAATCGATGGAGACAGAGGCGGCGGCATCAACAACATCACGACGAACTGCAGGCAACAGTTTCAGTACTCGCCGAGCACTCTTCTCCACCGTCTAGCTGAGGTTTCCGCAGAGGTTTGGGATGAATTCCAAAGAGCGTGTATATAATTCTCGGATATGGATTCTTTGCATAGACCAGGCCACTATGCATCTCCAGCAACTCCCAGAATTCCATCTCAAATCAATGACGAGATTGCATCGCGACTGTGTGCTGATATGTCGCTGCTTCAACTACAATCACTTGTGTATTGTGGCGCAGTTGCGGCTGTCAGATTACAGGCCAGAAGATTCGCTTTCGCGTTATTTGCTGGAGTGACTGAAGAGATCTACCATGGAAAATTCGTCTGAAACATCAGCGGGACTCACTAAGGCAGGACAGACTAGACTGATTCGGATTAACACTGGCAATGTCAGCAGACGGGTGAGAAAAAAAGTGCAGGGAGTTTACAGAAACTATGCCATCCCCAGCGAGACAACCATAGTTGAAATTTTGGACACACTAAAGCAGAAACTTTCTGTCGTATGCAGTCGGTTACGACGTTATGGCGAAAGTCACTTCAAACATATCCAGAATGCAACATACGCGCGGAACCAGCGTAGATTCTTCAGATCTCTCAACGAATCCAGCAGAGCATCCAGACAGCACACTTTTCAGTAACGGAAGCGAAAGATTACTGGGGTGGACTTTGGGGGTTACTCGCCCAGCATGCTGAGTGGATCACCGATAAAGACACCCGCGATGCCAATACGCCTGGCATGAATTTTGCGGATGTTACCGAAGAGGAAGTCCGAGGAGCCATAAACAGCTCGAAGAACTGGTGGGGCCCAGGTCTGGATCGGGTGCAAAATTTCTGGTATAAGAAATTTACTAGCGTACACAGTCGACTGGCACACAGTATAAATAACGTCATGAGTCGGCCGGAGGAATTTCCACCGTTCGTCACTGCGGGGATTATCCCTATGAATGACACGGTGCAGGACCCTGCAGACACAAGACCGATTACTTGCTTACCAACCCTCTACAAAATCATAACGCCCATTATTAATGGAGGAGTCAATGCGCACCTCGAGACTAACAATATTGTGTCCGAGGAGGAGAAAGCCTGACGAGTTGGATCAAGGGGTTGCAAAGAGCAACTCATTATCGACTCGGTATTTGTAGGACAAGCAACTAGAGGCCAAAGAAATCTCTTTAGCTGCTATATCTATAATACGAAGGCTTTCGACAGTGTCCCGCATATCTGACTAATCGATATCGTACATCGGTATCGCATTGACCCGAAACGAACTAAAGGTTTTTGGCGACAGTCATGGAAGGATGGCATACCACCTTATTAGTGCGTACATCTGAGAGTGCTAATACCTCAGAGCCCATCCATATACGGAGGGGCATCTTCCAGGGGGATTCACTGAGTCCCCTTTGGTTTTGCATGGCACTGAACCTCCTTCATGGCTACTGAATGATGCTAGAGGGCATAGTCTTGCAATAAAGTATGGCCTACGTGCTAAATGCAAACTGATATACTTGATAAACTTAGATGACATCAAGCTGTATGCTGGTACTGACGACCACTTTAGAAGTCTGTTGCGAATAGTAGACATGTTCAGCCGTGATATTCGAATGGAACTTGAATTAGACAAGTGTCGAATCCAAGCCATCCGCAAAGGTCATCACGAGCCGCATGCCGGACATAGCATTGGTGACTTCCACATCAAAGCTATGACCGAGATAGATTCTACAAATACCTAAGAATTCTGCAAGAAACCCATGCTCGAGTTGGTGATCTGAAGGTTTGCTCTGCTGTCCGAATTCCTGCGACGTGTAGAGCTGGTACTGAAATCGCATCTCTCGGGGAAAAATAAAATAAGCGCATTGAATATATACGCTATTCCTTCACTTGTTTATGCAATCGGAATGTTGCCGTGGACGAAGAACATGCCTCGTGACATCGGAGGTAGGGGCTTGGTTGACGTGGCGGCAGAACATCATCGCCAAGTCAACTCGTTACGCGCTTATTTTTACAGCAAAGACCCGGCGAGTCCCTTGCATGCGGCTATCTGCAAGGCAGACTGCGGACTGACTCCACTTATCTTGAAGGATCGATCTTTCGATCCTCTGAATGAGGTGAAGTCGGACCAAGATCGGATCGATGAATGGAAGTAGAAGGCAATGCACGATAAACACGTGAATTGTCTTTATCAATCATTTCTCCAATTACATTTGTCGAACAGATGGCTGTGTGCTGGGGAGCTCTTTACTGAGACGGAGGGATACATATGTGGCATTCAGGACGGGGTGGTCGCTACCCGAGCTTATAAAAAACTCATGATGAAAGAACGGGTGGAAAACGACGAGTGCAGAATGTGTGGTTCGGCGTTAGAGACGTTGCACCATCTCATTTCTGGCTGCACTGGTATGACACAGATTTGAGCCGCAAGCAGTAGTTGATAGTTCTGCTTACAGTGTGTATTGGGACCGGTAAGTTCTAACTGATCACCATATTCCACATAACAAGCTCGACCTACTGTTAGTTGACAAGATACGCCGCTCCGCGTATATTATTGATGTTACTATCCCCCATAATAGCAACATCGAACGGAAATACATGGAGAAGAAGGTGAACTATAACCACTGGCTCGGAAAATCAACGAAATTTGGCGTCCCGAGTGGGTGGTTGTAGTTCCAATAATATTGTCAGCTGCAAGTATTGTACCTAAATGCCTAACAGCTTCCCTTGATCTCCTGCGACCTTCACACAGTCTGGTTCAAACTTTGCAGAAATTTACCATTCTGTATACGTACTCGACGGATTATCCCATTGACCTGCCACCGGCGCCCCTTTATAATTTAAGTAGGTAGAATTGTCCGACCCTGAAGGCATGGCACTTAGTGCTAGTATTATGTAAAATCCGGCATCTGCCGAGATTGTGACAACTCGGATATAATAATCTGTGGCGTGACAATCCAATTCAATCAGGCCTTGAAGTGAACTTCATTCCAGGCCGTCACAGTCCCCCGACATGATTACCCTGATTCGACCCAGGTACTCATTCACAGCTGAGTCGACTGGTATCCGGCATCCAGTTACGATAACAAATCCCTCTGCCACCAGTGAGATTTGAACCGCGACCTTTTGCTACGACAGCTCCGCGCTCTAACCGCTTGAGCCATCCAGACACTATTAAATTCTATAATAAACATTCCCTGCTTAATAGAAACCGCTTAAAAGGGGCTGACCTGCATCATCCAGATTCGAGTTCCTTTCTCAATGGTACGATTCGCTTTCATGAATAACAAGCATTTTTAACTATTTCATACTGACAGAGATGGACAAAGAAAAAAATATCAAATGCCTCTGAAAACATACTGGCAGTGTAGAAGTCTCCAAATTAGAGAAAACCAAATCAATCATTCATCGCATAAAGTTTAGACACTTCAGAAGATACTTTTATTATTTATTTTTTTAGGTAAATTTCTAACTGCATGCAAATAAGACCAACTGAAGAGTCGTTCCCGAAGTATATCTATACAAGATTGTGTTTATATACATCACACTTCATCCACATGACCGAAAGAGTCACTGGCTAATGACCAACGAAAAATGATAAATAAAGCGAGGAAACATAATGAACATACATAATAGTTTTTTTTTAAATTAATAATGAGAAATTTGACTAATATCTCGAAATATAATATTTACAATTCATTAATGATTCTAACATTCAGCAGGTGATTATCCTTGTTTGACAATGAATGTAAGAGCATGCTTGAAGGACTAAATGTAAAAAGTTCTGTACTCCCAAGAAAAATACACAAAATCAGCACAAATAACTCCACAGAAAACATATGAAAATTTTGCGGTAATAATATCGTCATATCAAAAAAATAGTTTCATACCAAAAATAGGGTTTCCAACCAAAATAGGAATCACATTGAAACACTAAACACTACAAATATCAGTTATTTCATTGATTGATACCTATAAGAACCACAGCAAGTATCGAAGGCTGAGGAAATGAATGAGAACACGTATTTCCCCAAGCGTCCATATATTCTACAAATAGACCTTTTTATCAAGAACAAAAGAAATACAAAAAGATTTGTTAGTCATTACATTTTCTTAGCGCTGGCTTAGCATTTGTTTAATAACGTTATCGTGTCAATGATACACTGAGAAACATTATGTATCGCAAAACTACATTTAGCGTAAGTGGACCCAAGTTGATCTGCATTGCGTAGCGTTCCCGGAAGGTTCTCCATTTGTTTGAGTGATATACAAGTGAATGTTTACGCGGGGGTGTCAGAATGCAATGCAGATCAACTCCGTCCCTTGTTAATCAATTCTTCACCAAAAAAAAACTAAGGACAGTAACGAAAAACAGCTTACTCAGAAATTCGTACACCACGACATCCTGAATCTGCAGTTATCGGCATACCATATTGATTCTCATCAAGCGACAATCTCAAGCCACTCTTCGAGCCCTTCTTCCACGGTATCTCAATCAAGCGTATAGAATGCAATGGTTTACTATTGATCGATGACGCACTATTATTACTATTTGCCGATGATTTCGACAATGGATTCATCTGACGACGATAACATTGTCCACAATACAATTTCGAACGTTCAACTAATGCATATGATTCCCCGTCACCGATGAATGCTTTACATGAACCACAACAAAAACATTCGGGATGGAATTTATGATCACCCGCTACCATTACTGGCCCAGTTATGACTTCACCACATTGTTGACATGATTCACCGAATTTCATCCAGTAATCATCTTTACAAAATAGCATGCTGTCCTTTTCGAAGTACCAACTTGATAGTTTGGCATCACATGCTGAACATCGGAAACAGTCCGTGTGCCATTCTTGTCCTAAGGCGGATACATATTCGGGCTCGTCAACAGAATTCAAACAACCCGAACAGGATATCGATGGTTTATCTAAAAAAAAAGAAAGTGAGACTTAAGACTTTTTTAAACACCATAATATCAAAAGTAACAAAATTTCCCTGACATAAATATTACTATAAAATGAGCGATAAAGTGCACGCGTTCATTTCGCGTTACTTTCTAAAAAATTTACAACTTCCATCATTCCAATTAGCTTATGTGCCATACTAAAGTTTAGTCTGATTGGTGCCAGATTTCAGAAATGAAGTGTCATGAAGTGTGCTTTAACACAACCGTAAATCAAACTGGTTCGGATGTCGCAACCTTAAAGAAGATCATGACCCTGAGAATTGTCTCTGAAGAGTTTCTTCCATTCATCCATAAATCCTGGGAAGCCTACATCTTACCCAGCGAGTGGATGAAAAAATGTAGCTAAAGTTATCCAGAAACAAATTAAAATAACATCTCGAAAGCTTGATCGGCAAAAAGAAGACTCGTTTCGAGTTTGGGCCCTCCTGTATTGAGCACATTAACACTCTTCGGATGAGTTTGGAACCATGTTCGGAGTTCAAATCTCCGCATCACCTACTCTGCATCGATTTCGGGAAGGCTTTCGACAGCGTGAACCGGGTTTGTATCTGAAGCTGCAGGAGAAACATTGCGGAGAACCTAATAGCAAAATGTCGCGTGTTGCATTGAGGCAAACTGTGGATCTAACAAGGTTGCATCCTGCCGCCGTTATCAGTGACTTTCTCCATGCTGCCTTGCCCATAGGACATGGAAGGAAAGGGAGACAAGCAGAGTCGAATTGAACACCAACGAAACCAAGATTCTCAGTCTAACTGGTCACCGCAGTCTTCCTATCTGCATTATTGGGCAAAACATCGGGACGTCGTTCAATTTATCTATCTTGATATCGTTGTTTCTGCCGAGGATAGCACCGAGCTTGGTGTCGCTCGAGACATCGAAAATGCCAGATCTGCCTTCACTGTTTTCTCGAAAATTCAGAAATGCAGATACCTCAACATCAAATTAAGATTGTTCTCCACCAATATGCTCTCTGTGCTTTTATATGGGAGCAACACATGGAAATTGATCACCACTGGTACGTCAAGCCTTCTTCAAGACCTATACGAGGTTAGACAATTAAGAAATGAGACTGATTTTATTGCCGCGCTTGTGGTAAACCTGCAACCTTCAAATTCCCTTCCCCGACATCCTTCCCCTTTCCATTGATATATTCATCATCGCTTTAGCTTGTGTAGTTCGCCTGCTGTGTTGTGTTGGATAGACGTGTGTTGGTGGTGCTCGTCACGAAAATAGAGAATCGAAATCTAGAGCAACGCGTCACGATAAAATTTTGCGCCAAATTGGGCGAAACAGCTCCGGAAACGTACGCTAAAATTGTAAAAGTGCATGATGATAGTGCTCTTAGTCGTGCCCAGGTGTTTAGATGGCATAAAGAGTTTACGGTGGGGCGTGAAAGCGTGGAAAGCGCAGCGCAGAGTGGGAGACCAGTCGAGGTGCAGACTGTCGCGAATGCACAGCGTGTGCGCGCCCTAATCCGTGAAGATCGGCGTTTAGCAGTTCGAATGTTGGCCTCGGAAATGGGTATGAACCATGAAACAGTCAGTTAAATTTTAACAGGCGATTTCAGGATGAAAAAGTTGTGCGCGAAGATGATTCCAAAGAACCTTTCTGATGAGCAAAAGCAACATCGAATGACCGTCGCAGAAGACTGTTTGGAACAAGTGGAAAACGATCCCACGCTGTTTGATCAGGTTATTACAGGCGATGAAGGCTGGTTTTTCCAATACGACCCGGAAACTGAACGCCAAAGCTCTTGTCTCCGCACGCCCCGCTCCCCGAAAAAAGCTCGCATGAGCAAGTCGAAGGGGAGAACGCTGATTATTACCTTTTTTGATAGGCGTGGAGTCATTCACAAAGAATTTGTTCCACCGGGGCAAACCGTAAATCAAGTCTACTATCGCCAAGTACTCGAAAGACTGCGAAAACGAGTCAACAAAGAGGATACGCCCAGACATCGCTCGTAACTGGATCCTTCATCACGACAACGCGTCGTGCCACACCGCCCTCAGCGTGTCCCAGTATTTAGCCTTTGCAACGCCGTGTTGCAACAGCCGTCTTATTCGCCCGATATGTCACCCTGTGACTTTTTTTTGTTCCCTAGAAGAAAATCGGTGGTCAAAGGAACCCATTTTGAGTCAATTACGGACATCCAAGCGGCCGTGATGAGGGTACTCGCGGACATCCCAGTCGAAGCGTTTCAGAAATGTTACGAAGAGTGGAAAACGCGATGAAATCGCTGTATAGCTGCCCAAAGGGACTACTTTGAAGGGGTGGCAAAGTTGTAGAATAATTTTTAAATATACGGTTTTTATGGAATCAGTCTCATTACCTAATTGTCTAACCTCGTATCCGCTGTAACATCGGTGTAGTCTGGCCTGAGAAAATCGTGAAGGAAGAACTAAGGCTCAGATGTGGTAAATATATTGATTAGGCGAATGTGGCAGTGCATTGGTCAGGCTCTAAAAAAATAAAGAATTCCATTGCTGGAGATCCCGGCGAATTGGCCACCATAGAAACACGTGACGCAGAACAGTAGACGAGGAGTGAAGGGTTCCCAGGAAGACCTGGAAGGAGTTGAAGCACATTTTGTTGAACCGGCAACGATAGGGCTTAACTGTGGTGGACACGATATGCTCCATTTAAGGGATATTAGTCACCATATATCAAACATTACAAGTGATTTAGGAGAGCAAATATTTACCAGGAGTATAACAATCCTAACGGCTGATTTCTATCAATGAGCCTCGTCTATTATCAAGATAAATAAGTGATAAAAATTGAGCATTGATTAAGCTAGAAGTTTTTTAGTAGTCATGTCCACTGCACAGGCACAATTACTAAAACACGATTTTCAGATAATCGCGTTTAATATTCAAAATTGTCTCTTTCAGTTTAAAAATTAACTTATTTATTTAAATCGAGTTGTCCATTCTCTCTCTGCAGACTCCAAAACATCGGTGGATGTTGGCTACAAGTCATTATAGCTTCTGTTGCGGCTATAATTATGAAATTTAGTGAGAATATTCTTGAGAGATTTTACTTAAAGAACAGGGAATATTTTTTTTTTGTTTGTCGCGGACATCATAACTTGATGTTAGCATAGTTTCATTCCCAGTTTTTGAACATAACATAAAGACGAACGCAAAAATCCGTGACGACCGCAATGCAACCCCAGAGTAACCAGATCAACAGGCTTCCGCTCAACCATTTTGACTGCCGCATCTGACAGGCAGAAAAGAAAGGATCAAGTAAAATCTTCTAAACTGAAACTGAAGATTCCACTTTGCTCAATGTTTCTTCCAAAGGAACTACTTTTACTTCTGGAAGCCGAGGACGCAATATTTCGTTTTGCCAGTAAGGTCTAGAGACCTTAAAGCAAACACCTATGTGCTGACACTCTTCCATGATAATCCGGCCGGACTGATTTGTAGCCACTATTAAGTGCCCCATTCTGTAAGGAAAAATTCGAACCGCTCTGCATCGGATACAGATCCAGCGAATAAGTTTATTCAACTAACATTTTGGTGGCTATTTACAGAGAAGCCCCCAGTTAAAAAGTGCAACTCTTTCTATTTACAAATAGTTGCAACTAACCCGCGCGTAAGACACAACATGGCGACCAGACCGAAACGCCGTTTCTGGAGATGTATTTCAACTCCTTCCAAGACTTCCTGGATAGCCTACATTTCCCTTCTACTGTTCGTTGTGGCCTGAGCACCCTAGGATAGTAAAATCTACTACATGGTATACCATAGTTGTAGCACTTTTCCAATATATGACCTATCCACTGCCACTTATACCTTCTAACCAGAACGTTTACGCGCACTTGTTCAACATAACTCTCTGTTCGGGAAGCAGTAAAGCAGGCATCCCAACTCCACACAGTGTTTCACACTGATCCCTAAAAAAATTTGTGGGCCCAACATAGGAAGGTTCAGGGCGAAAACTAACCTGCTCTTTGCCAATCTTGTCTGAACCCCATTAAATTTTAATAACCTCAAGGTTGAAGCGATAAAAAACAAGCTTCTCAGGATTTAGCCTGGGGGCCTAGGGGTGAGGAATCAACCCAGATGCCATGAAATCGTCGTCGTGATGAAAGCCAAAGCATGAAAAAGTGATTTACACAATATCCGACTCTTATTATTATTATTAACGAACAATAAACAAAGTCTACTCTAGTTACTTATTACACTCAGGAGGAGGAGAAAGCAAAAGCCTTAACTTATGCTTAAAACCACTTTAAAGAAGATAATTTCAAAGGACCAAGCTGTTGTGGGTTATAGCGTCGACAAAGTCTAGAAATCTGAGAATGAAAATAGAGTTCGAGCTCCATGAAGGGCACATTGAAAATGTCTGCTTCGCGTGTATTATAAGACGCAGGACGGCAGGTGATGTCGTTAGAGGCGGAGCAGTCCATTAGACCCGAGGAAAGTTGAAAAAATGTTCGTAATTCAAGATAGGTTGTACGCTGTCTTATGAAAACGGAGGCGGTAATCCCGGCGAGGATAGTTTTTCTTAAGGAAGAGGGTACGGGTGAATTAACGACTCCCAAGCCTTCAGTGAAGTTCTGATATGAGAAGAAATGTCCGTCAAGAGAGTAGGAGAATTCAATGGGTGAGCGAGTAGCACATAGATTGATACCTTCTGACGTTTAGCGCTAAGCCAGTAACAGAGCACCAGCGAAACAGAGTGTCTACCCAGAATAGACCCCTGTGGAACGCAGGAGTAGAGGGGGAAGGAGCGAGATGTGCAGCCATCAAAAGAAACGTGGCAAGATCGGTTGGAAAGGTAACAAGCAAGCCAAGAAATAAGTAGTATAGGAACACTTAGAGACGAAAGTTTGAACAGAAGTATCGTGTGATTTAGAGTGTCGAAACCTTTAACAAAGTCAGTATATGTAGTATGCGCTCCCTGACGTGAATTGGGATGCGCTCCCTGACGTGAATTGGGATGATGAGAGTTTCTTTCCACAGGCCAAGAAAATGATTCCTTCAAGGCTTTTGTTGAAAATAATGGATAGAGGAAAGGAGATGGACTGACCAGTTTTGAGCAAAACAAAGTTTGGAAGACCGCCCGTCATAACCAGGGCCAAAATTGGCGTCAATGAAGTACTCGACAACGAGAGGGGTAAGCAAGGGAATGGTCGCATCGCCTACAAGCTACATCCGCCAGCAGTAGGGAAGAAGATGGAGGAGAGGAAGCATAGACCGAGGAAAAGTAACGGCAGAGTAAATCACAAAATAGTTAAGGGGAGTTAGCAGAGGAGCCAGAAAATTTAATGGACGAAGGAGATAGCTGGGTGGGACTACGGGAGCGGCGAAAGGTTTGAAATTTTCGCGTTCCATTCAGTCTTCAATACTGTCCCAGAAATTCCTTTTTGCACTTAAGTATTAGGGATTTGATCGAGGAACGCAGAGTCTTGAAAAAACAAAGTCGGCATAGGTATCTAGGAGACAGAAACTTCTTCCCCGCAGTGTGTTTTTGACGTGAGTGGTGGACCAGGCAGGGTAAGATCTTAGGGACTTAAGAGAGAGAGGGGGGTCAGGGAAGAAAATTTGATAAAATGATGTAGAAGGTGTAGAGTAATTGGGCACACCTTAATGTAGAGAGGAGGGGAGAACAGTTGATTGTCGCCAGGGCTGAGTTCAGACCTTCGAAGTTTATCTTACGGAAGTTAAACTTGGCAGACTTGGCAACGACAGGGCCCTTGTGAAGGCCCCTGATGAAGGGAACAAGTGGTTTCCGAAATATCGGTATTTTCAAAAATAAAAATATCAACACTAGCGAATAAGAAAAAACAAGTTTTATTATTTCAGACAGGGGAGTGGAGTCGAAAGGATGACGGGCATGGGAAAGGCAACGCATAGGAAGGTTACAGAGGACAAGATCAAGAGTAGGATCTAAGTAATTTCTAGTAAAGGTTAAATTGAAGGGTTCACAGGTGTTCATGGAAGTGGATAAAGGAAGGGTTGGTGTAATTATTGGGAGAAGAAAGCCAAGAGTAGTAGGCCAAGGGAACACACAGATGATGAAAGGAAGAGAGGGGAATAAAACGATATGGCCTTCTGACAATCTGTCGAAGAAATCTTCGTACAAAGAATAATTTTGGGCCGCAGACGCTTGTTGCATTTTGAACCAGATGGGCCTGCAATGAGCCGTAACCACGCGAGAGAAGAGGAGTATTGAACGGACCTGATTGAGCAAACACTGACGAAGGGCAGTGCACAATCGACTAACGCAAACACAATACACTTGTTAGTGGAACTTACTCAAATCGCAATAATTCCTACCTTTTGCAGTGTGGATAGTCATAGAAGAAACGACTTCAAAGAAGCTCTCTCAGATCGAAAATAAACACAGAACAAAAAGGCCCAAAACATAAACAAGAACTTCTAAACGAAGAACTATGGAATTAACGACTAAATTCCTACTAAAGACGACAATTCTGCCAAGCTCTCATGACCTTCCCCATAATATTAGGAATTCCCGCCACGTTTTACAGAAATTCTGTCTACCTTTCTGGCCTTCAAACCATAGAAGCGCTCTGCTTCCGAGAGACAAAGAATTCAACCTGGACAAGCGTAATCCCCCACGTATGCGGCTGAGTAAATTTTCCACCGAAATTATGTGCTGCAATCACACCACATTCGTGCCTTGATTCATCTGCAAACTTGATAAAGACATTCCACGCTTATAAATAGATCAAACATCATAACCGGCGATAACTCACTACATCACGACATTGAGACCTTCCGCAGCCACGGAACACTTCAGGAATGTATCAGGTCGACCAGTTTTTAGGCGGTCCCTGGATTCCTGGACCTAACAAAACCGAGGACGTCGGGAGCCTCTCGTCGCAACGTTGCACAAAGCAGCGGATGTTGAACCCAGAAAGCGTCACAAACAGCGGAAAGGGTAACACAGGAAGTAACTCGAGTATCTAATCAGCGCGAGCCCGCAAAGCACTTTAGGCGGCACCAGCGAATGCTCGCGTGTAAACACAAACCGCGAACAGATTGCAGTGCGGGGAGCGAAGCAGCGCAACGATGAGTGACATCAGCCTCTTTGGGGCGGTACAAAGGCCCCGTACAGGTGATTTCGGTGGCCGTTCCAGCTCCAGCAATTTCCTGCACGCCGCGGGCAGCGAGTCGCATGAGTCATTGCGCCGACTCGCCACGCTGATAAGACACAATGCGAAGACGCTCAAGCCCAGCAGGTGGACGGTCCGGAATTCCAGCGAGCAGGCCAGCGGATGAGAGTTCCCAATGCATTCCCCGCGAGCACGCAGTAATCGGATCAATCCGCCAAGGCCGCTGAGCGCATTGCATGCTGCACTTGCAATCAGTGAAATTGCTCCGACGTCACAATTGGCTTGGATTTGATCCAATTGGCAAATTAAAGAACGACGTAGCGCAGCCATGGCCACTTGTTGACTCCGTGCCTGACCTCAATGCAATTCCTGCAGTCGCTCGAACCACGGTGCAGAGTTAGCAGAAATGCACGAGACTACGCCATGCCAGGTCGTTCAAGCGAGGCGAGCGCAAGAGCACGGCGCAACCCTCGCTAGTGGGGCGACCGGACAACAACAAAGCGCCATCGACGACGTTTGTTTTGTCCTCAGCTTTGTTGTCATGCGTGGGTGCGACCAATTTCCATTTTTCATCAGCCACAGAAGCCGCTCCAGCTCAAAGTCCGCGGACAGCCAGTGCTTGTTGCGTTGTCTCCTCATTCACGGCGACGTCGTCACATTTTCCATTCAATAATTGACTTTTTAAGTGGTTTTGACCAAACCGGGAGCATATCGACTCGGACAAGGCGGCCGCGAGCCGTTGGTTTTGATGTTTTGCACGAATCCAAGCGACACTTGCTGACGCCCGCTCTTCTTGGCACCGCTTCGACCGCAAATCAGCGCTTCTTCGCGAGTCGCCGCCGCGGCAGGCGGGCGGCCACAAAGAAGAGAACAAGAATGCCAAGCACGGCTGCCATCAATGTCACATAACGTTCGAGTTACGCAAAGCGATCCCGCGAGGAATGCGGCCTCCAACTGGGTTCAGCCCGACCTTATCCTTCCACTGACTCATATCCCTTCAGCCTCCACCAATCCAGACCCAACGCAGCGGAAATTCCACTTAAAATCTGTTCCGCACAAGACATCCACTAACAAGTCCGCGAAGCAACCTGCGCTCATCCCACGCATGTTACTGAAATCTTCGATAAAACACTGGATTCCGCGTAACACGGCACCATTTCCCGATCCTTCGATTACGGCACACACAAATTTTCAATTTTCCACTAAATCTAGACGAATTTCGTGAAAATATTTACCAAATTTCGAGTTTTCTCCCATCGTTGCATGTTATTTTGTTTGCGACGCGATTTCGATTGAAAGCGAGAGGGAAAAACATGAAAACGGAACGAGAGGCGAGAGATGACGAGCGAAATAGCAACAAAACAGAGAAGTGGGATGTGTGGGGAAACAACAACAATAAGCAGTTTTCCCAGTGTTTGCTGTCATCCGAGCAGGTTGGGAAACATGACAGGCCTAAATCCAATTAGAAAAGTGTCATAAAATAGAAACTGGGATGTTTTGCCGGCAAAGTTCGATATAAAAATAGACAAAAAGTGGAGCTAGTCACGCAAATGCGTTAAATTAGGGGGATGGAGGGCATGGAGACGAATTCTTTGAATGTTTAGTCGTAAAATCATCGCTTTCTCCTTATTCATAAATCTCCGGACCATTTCAAACCTTGCTTAAAAGGTAAAAAAAATTTACACTTAGGGGAAGCCCCTGATTTGAATTTTGAATCTAGAATTGTGTAACGAGCTCATGAAATCGAGTTTCCCCAACAGCGATTCGGCACCACTAGGGCGTACTTCCAAAAGCTGACATAAGAAAACATGACGCAGGAGCGCAAAACTCTATGCAGTCTAAATTGATGAGACCTCAACCCTCATCCGAACATACCACGCAGAAATGACAAGATGGTGTGTCGTACAAAATTTCAAGCATAATTCGCTTGAAAATAAAAAACGGTAAAATCTGAAGGTAATGACTCAGAAATGGTCAGATCAAGCAGCCCGCGAAGGGTAGCCTTAAAATTTGGCGTATAAAAGTTTCTGCACAACGCGTAGGCGCATTGGCTACGGTTATGACCGGACCGCTTAACCGGCACTTTTATCAGAGGCACTTGGCGACGAGATAATGTATGCACACGAAGAGTTCTTGGATGGCTTCCAGCTCCAGTATATTTCCCTGTGCACGTTGTTTTGGTCGACCTGGTGGTGATGTCTTCTACGGAGTTCAAACATACGCAGGTTCCCGCACTTTTGTTACTTAAGCTAGACCCATTGGAAACTGCTTCCTTTATTGATGCTCTACACGACTGACTGGCAGTCAAGGACGCGTTTGCCACTCACGTTCACGACCACGAAAACCTCGTCGGATGATAGACTGGTGTCCACAAGGGGATAGAGAAGAGGCTGTATCCCAAGTATAACAATCTTAAACAGGTGGCCGAGACCTACATCGCCAAGTTCTTCAATCGGGGGATGGTATTTGAAAAATTGTCCAAATCTCTGTTGCCGTGGGCCGAAACTGTCTAGGCAACACTATACGCCTGGATGTCCTGATTGTATTAGCGAAACTACCGAGCTGGAGGTAGCGTGCTTGGAGACTGACCGTCCCTTCTTTTGAGATTTCCATATTTCAAGAATTCCTGAAGTTTGTGGTGAGGAATGTCGTCAATCTGGTATAGTATATGGCCAAGTTCTCATGTTCTTCTCAGCTGAACACAAAGCATACAGGCCTCTCCTCGTAACGCTTCGTTTAAAGTGTTGTAACTACCCCCACTCAAAACAGCCTTCCAAGATTTATCCTCCGAGTCGACGCTCCAATTTCTTCCACGATACAGTAACAAGCCTCAGCAGGGTAGCAATTCCTCATAAACGCTTCTGCCAAGGTCACCTCCAGTATGACTGGAACCTTTGATTCATTATCTAGCCCAAAGCATCCTTTGCTCCTCTACATTATTAGCAGCTCTGGAGACGGAAATTTCGCTTAACCTCTTTTCGACTCAGAGTCGCAGGTGAATTTTGTTATCCTTCAATTCAGTCAGTGACCCCAACTACCAAGAACTTCAACCAAAGTGACTGCTATAGGCATTTTCCAGGAGAAAACCCTGAAGCTCATGGGAGGATATGAGGCCTGGCATACATTTTGCGCATAGATCATCCTTCGGAGCAAGCTATTGCCCACTACATTCGACTCCACACTGCGCTGCAAGACAGTTCTACTGTTCCGGATCTTTGCAATATCTCAGTGGAAACTGCGAGTAGGCTTCTCCTCAATTCATATATGGATTTCCAGCTCTCTAACGACTAGGCTTTGGCCAGGCTTTTGTCTGTCGGCGTATAAATGTAGCAAGTAATCCATGATCTCTTGTGTCTATCAAAAGAAGCTCAAATACTACTGCCCTACATTTTTAGTTTTATGTGTGATTATTGCAGAGCACACGCATTACTCTTCGGCAACAAGTATTCTCGCATCATGGAGAAGGCTTATTTATCGATTGGTTGCAAAAGCCATGCATACTGACGTCGTCAAGAACCTTGGCCCCTGGACTTTCTCGACAAGCTAATACGCTTTGCAGATGGTCGGGGGCTATGTATCGATCTACGCAGCGAAAATGACAGGACCTTTTTCAATAGAATCAGTGATAGACTTTCACCAAGAAGGATTATGGAAGACGCTGGTCAAGTCAACTAAGAGTCATTTGATTCGTCTGGTTGACAGATAATCCTTTTGATTCAGATCAATGCAAACGCTTTATATGCTGGTTATGCTCAAATCCAAGCCTATCATTGTGCTACCAATCAACCTAAAAGATAAATTTACCTTCTCGATTGAGGAAATCTACTTTCTCGATTGCCTCCTCGACCACTCTTAGCAGCGCGAATATCGTGCTTAGAAAGGCCAAACATTGGTAATGTCTTTCAAGTGTTTTGTTAACTTTGGCGTAGCAAATAACATACTCACCATAATATAGGCTCATAGCAAAGAACAGCGACGTCGTGACAATTCGTTTTTATTTGTCGTTTTGCAGGGTCTGGTTCGATATTTTTGTTGATTGCCATATGTCTCTATGTAAGGCACAGCGCACCAATCACACATACTCATCATCACTGTTAGTTCGGGGCAATGACCTTCGGGTCTTCCCAAGGTTTTCCGTAAAGCTTGCAATCTTCTTTCTCTAGTTCTAGAGTGATCTACTCATCGATTATCCTGAGACAGTGCCACCCGTCCTTCCAGCCCGGAAAGTAGAATGGCCGGTCCCCTGCAACTTTCGCCCTCTAACCAATGGGTATCTGATTCGTACATTGGCGTATTCTTCGTTAGATATTGTCTTAGGCCATGTAGATATGAATTGGTTGAAGCTAGAGCTTTCGAGTGACAGAGGGATCACGATCTACAGTGGAAACTAACCTGCTAAGTTTTTCCACGTGTTCCCTGAGGCGTTTCAAAATTATTTTAGCTATTACCTTTGCGACAGCGAAGCGCGCAAAGCGGCTCAAATTGTCAGACTGACGTCAGATGTTGTTTTTTGGAAGCTTAACAACCATGTCCTTATTCCACTGATTAGCGAGGATCCCAGGATTTAAGAATAAGTGGAAGTAATAACTATGTAGAGGCTGCAGTGGCTCCAAGGAACAGTTCCCTGGGAAATCGCCAACGCCAGCAGCTTTAATCGGCTTGAATACGTCGATGTTAAAGATAATTGTGGCTTGCCATACGATTCAGCTGCTCATCATCGCGAATAAGCAGTCCGCTGTCACCGTGCCTCACAGAACCATGAAAAACATGCAACCACTTGCAAGCTCTTTTCCCTTGGGGGTTCTGCTTGTCTGACTAATGTAATGATGAAATTCTTTCTATAATGACGCATCCTATCTCGTACTTCGTCAAGGTATCGGCACATGGAGTTGGCTTTCACTGGAAGCGATTGCCTAAGCAATGAGATCTTTACTTCTATGGATCCGTTTCCACTTCCTTCGTTCCTCAGCGCTTACAATATCGATATCTGTGATTAAATACACTAGGGTTACCCTAATTAAAAAAAGAATCTGCTCGTTTTATTCCTAGTTTAACCAGTTTTTATAAAAACAATGAAAATTTAGTCGCCTTATTAGAAGTTGAGTAGTTAGAGCACAAGGCTATCGTACGGAAGGTCGCGGTTCAAATCTCACTTGTGGCAGCGGGATTTTTATCGTGATTTGACGTCGGATACCAGTCGACTCAGCTATGAATGAGTACCTGAGTCAAATCAGGGTAATAATTTCGGACGAGCGCAATGCTGACCACATTGCCTCCTACAGTATACTGTAGTGTACCGTTTCGGTTTTGAATGAAGTGCTCTAACACACTTCAAGGCCCTGATCCAATATGGATTGCTGCGCCAACGATTATTATTATTAGAAGTCTAGGCTAATCAGGAGTGACTAATATTCTAGGTTATTTGGTGGGGTAACCTAGAATTGGCAGTTTCGGCAAAAGTTGAATTTTTAACCCCATCCCCAGAAGGGGTCGAGAGTTTATGGAAAGGGATGCCCCCCTTCAAAGCTGATAAAAACTCGTGGCGATTACCCTCTCCCCCCTTAAACAGTTATGGTCTCTCAAAGTATGGTTTTTTGATATCATCATGGTTAGATTTGAATTTCCAACCCTACCCTGTGAGCGGGAGACAATGGGGCGATATGAAAAAGAAAGAGATCGGCCCTTTCTAGTCCCGTTAAAGAATTTCGTCGATCATATGCCCCCGTTAAAAAGTCATGACGCTTCAAATCAAGGCTTTTTTCATACCAGAACGTTCGGGTTTTATTTAATTTGATCAAAAGTGGAGGGTATGGAAGGAGAAATGGAAGGTACCCTCTCCTAAGTCTCCTTAAAAAATTGGTGCGGTCGTTCTCCTTGAAAAACTATGACACTTCAAACGAAGAGTATTTTGATATTGTCATGATAAAGTTGGGTTTGTCACAAGGAGAGGGCCTTTCTATTCCAACTGAAAATTTAGAGTGGTCACCACTCCTTAAAAAGTTATGACGCGCCGAAAAGGCGTATTTTCGTGTCATTAATAAGCTTATTGGTAGGATAACTATCGTTGCGATATATAAGGTAGGTTACATATGGGGACCGCTCCCTTCTCACCTGCCCGGGTGCGTTAAAATAGTAGAAGACAGACCTAGTTCTTCATCCCATATACCCTCTTTTTCTCTTCCCTGCGGAGGTGGGGCTTTTAAATCAAACTTTATCCTGATGAGATCAAACAACCGCCCCCCCCCCCCCCCCTTCGATTAAGATGTGGTGATTGCCGCGACTTTCCAACTGGATTTGACAGAGCGGACTACTCTCCTTTATCCCTGCAGGGATAGAATTCAAAATTAAACCTTAACGTTTTGACGTGGGGAGCCATAACTTTTTAAAGGGGGCTGACCTCCACGAGTTTTCGTCGGCTTTGCAGAGGGGCATCTCCCTCCTCACCCCCTGAAAATTCAACCTCTATCGATTTTTTTTATTCTGAGCAACAAAAAAACAGTTTTGTTCAACTCTTTCGCTTTCTGAGCGTTTTTGTTACTTCTTACTACTTTTAGTTAATTTCCCAACATATTTGTTGTGAAGCGATAATACACATATCGGGGCGAATATTTCCTAAGGAAAAAAAAACAACTATTTTTTCACAATGACAAACTTCTGAAAGAAAACGCCTTGAATGTGATTGGACTTTAACCGTAAATTTAATCAAATTAGACGCACCATTTCCTTGAATAATATAATGTAGAGGCTGTGCTGCAGAAAAATCCTGGCAGAAGTTAAGTAAAATAAATTTTAAGCATCCAATCTCAGTCTGGCATAGGTAATTAGTGGGATTACGTTCACATTTTGAAGATTGGGTATTCCCCGAAATATTTCCATAATGAACATATTCAGCCAATCTTCATATTCATCACTGGATTGTCAGCAAAAATGTCAAAACATCTCACCATGAAAACATAACCTCGTCGGTCACTGGATTTCTGCTTTGCGTCTTCCTAATCAGTTCGAGTTAATTAAATAAAAATGAGGTTCCCGCGAATTGCAGAGAAAATTAGGCAACTCACGCTTCCTTCAACGGATGCAAAGTACATGATAAACAGAAACCCGCGCAACCTGGAACTGCTGCGGATCGCCTACAAGCCAGATGGGTACCATCTCGACAAGCCAGGCCGCAGTTTTTGGTACAAACTCGAAGTAAACCCATCAGGACGCTATGTGACGGCTCAGGTGAAGCATTTCGAGTCGGGCCCAGTGGTAACAGCGAGCACATCAGAGTGGGCGATCAAGAAACAGTTGTTCAAGACAAAGGACACATCGGCCTACGTGAATCTGGCGAGGGTGAGTGGATGCTTCCATAGTACTAAGCGATTACTAGGCGACATGCATTACGTTCTTCCGTTTCAGGTCCTTGCTCAACGTTGCCTCGAGTCAGGACTAATCGAAATGCGCTGCGACATAACACCCAACCCAAACAGCAAATTGGACAAATTCCTGAGAACCCTTGAAGAAAACGGTCTGAAACTGTCCGAACCGGAGCGCTTCGAGGCACCTCGCCCGTGGAACCGACACCGTCCGGAGAAGCCCTGGGAAGTCACTGAGTGAAAACACCCGAACGTTATTGTAAACTTTATTTATTTTGTCTTAAACGCAAATACATTAAGATGTTGCAAAGTTAGACTAAAACTCGTAGTTTCTATCCATTCCGTTCGGCTCCTCGACTCACTGCTCGTACTTGTCTTTGATGTCCTTCCAGAGTTTCTGTTGGGAAGTCAGGGAATTATGTAATTTATTGGGAGACCTTTTTGGTTATGTGACGGCTGGACTTACTCCTTTGTTCACGGTTTCGAACAGCGACTCGGACACCATATCGAAGCTGCGCTCGAAGAAAAAGGCAGATGCCATTATGACAACGGCGTAGGTGGAGGTCCTTTTGAAGAGAGAATTGTACAAGGCCTTCATTTTCGAGGATTTATTCGACTGGTAATCGCTACGAGAACTTTTCGACAACTACGTCGAGTGACAAGTGAAGAACTGTGGTCGAAAGAGGAGTCCAATGATTGGTTCCTACGTGGATGGGTAGGCCATGGAGGAGAAATGTGGTGAGTTTTGATGGAGATGACGTTTTGAACTCATGTGCGCTGCTGCCGTCATTTCTTGTCGTAAATATAAACAAATCGAGCTCTGATTTGGCTACGACAACCAAATTTTCGGATCATGGCTTCGGCATCAAGTGAGCATTCAAATTCACACTGAACTCTTCTCCAGCAATATACTTTTTCGATCATTTTTCAGCTGAAAAGTCATCAAAATGCACTCAACTTCCAGCCGATATTCAACAGGTAAAAGACACCCTAAGCGAAGTGGTCCACCCACTCAGTCGCCCTGCAATCAACGTAATCCCTGACCATGTCCTCGTCTTAACCGGAACCAAATCTAAAAAGCAACTCTCCCGCAAAAAGCGAGCCGTTAAGAAAAAAGCTCTGACACGACAGAACCGCATCGATATGGGTTTCTACTCGTTGCCTACAAAGTCCCTTAAATATGCCGACATGCTCGCTTTGCACAACCTCTGGCAAGGATACATGAAGGAGCATTTGGGGCTTGATGCAATGGAGCGTGTTCCGGACGTGGCCGATCCGCAGTATGATGGGTTCAGCAAACTTCTCGTCAAAGCGGATTTACATGGCGCAAAGGTGCTGGTCACTCGGTCGAAATGTCCTAGTCTCGTGGGAATCTCTGGGATAGTCGTTATCGATACGAAGAACACTCTGAAGATATTGGGGGAGGATGATAAGTTGCGGACTGTGCCGAAGTCGGAGTGCATTTTTGTGATAGAATTAGGAAATTTGGAGTTGACTGTTGTAGGGAAACATTTAACTATACGACCAGCGGAGCGTTCTGTTAAAAAGATGAAAAATTTCATGGATTTAGATTTGTAAAGTTTTTGTTATAATATACGCAAATCTCCAAAAGTACTCTTGTAGGTTTATTGCGAAATTTGTTTGGAGAAAGCTTTCAACTGAATCGCTAACGGAATATTCTGGATTCGTTAACGTATCGCAGGATTTCCGTTAGTGGAGAACATCGGGACCAAAGATCTGATGTCCGATGCGCCCATAGGCGGGGCATTCACATAGGAAATGCTCCGTGGACTCCGCTTTCTTATTACAGGAGAGACACGTATCATTTTGAATAAAACCTATTCTGAACGTACGCCCAGCTATTGAATTATGACCAGTCAGAATGCCCACAATACTCCTGCAAGTTCTCCCGCTTTTCGACAGGATAAACTTTACTATTCGCAGGAAAAGTTTGGTGTGTCGAGCAGTATTTAGGCTCTGCCACCTGTCATTATGGGAAACTTGTTCCCAGTTTTTGAAAACAGACTCAGCCAATGCTACTGATACTCCAATTGCTGGTTCCGGTCCCGGCATGGGGGGGAGATTGACCCCTATTTCGCTAAAGTATTTAAGATTTCAGTTCCTTCTACGCCACAGTGACCAGGTAGCCAGAGCAGTTCCATCGTATTGAATCTAGAGATAGAGTCCAAAGGGTTTCTGCATTCCTGAACGATTTTCGAGGTGATTAAAGGACTACTCAACGACCTCAATGCAGCTTGGCTATCACTGCAGATTGTGATGCGCCTGCCCTTCAACCCCTCGTCAATCATCTAGTTTTCCGCCCTTAGGATCGCATAAGCTTCGGCTTGAAAAACCGTTGCATATTTTATCAAAAGAAAAGCCCACTTCTCGTTATTATTTGAGAGGTAGACTCCCACTCCAGAACCCTCTTTTGTTTTTGAGCCATCGATATAGAAGATTTCCGTATATCCCGCCCCGCATTCCTTTGGGACCTCCCAGTTTTCTCTATGCTTCAGGGTAACTGCATATCTTCAACCAAATAGAAGTATGGGGACACGAGAATCGGAAGGCATTGTAAAAACTGGATTCAGTACTCCCAGTAACTCTTCCAATGCTCTGTGCCCTCCACATCCGTTGTTTCCCCATAGATCTAATCGAATTAGTCTATGAGCTGCTCTCATTGTCGTGCTTTGAATAAATATATCCAGGGGCTGCAAATTGAGTAGTGCATTTAGAGCTGCGCCGAATGTTGTGCTCATGACACCAGTGATACCCAGACACACAGTTCTTTGCAGTGCGGCTAGATTACGGTGAAAACCTTTTTGTCTTAGATATTTCACTTCTTCAGAGAGTTGACGGGTAGTACCCCTCATCTCTGGGAGGCAAAGTCCATCCAGTTATCTCCTTTTTGTGAATAATACCATTGTGGTTTTCTTTTGATTAACTGAAAGACCAAATTAACTGACCACCAACTGTCTTCTGATGTCAGATAGCAATCGACACCCACCCCAGCGCACAGTAATCTATGCGTTGGCGTAGCATGGATCCACTAAATTAAAACATCAACAACACCATGCGCTCTGGCGGTGTAACAAAATTTTTGAAAAGACGCACAGCCTAAAGCCCCTTCAATGTCCACGAACACCCCCATCGCGTACTCACCATTCAAAGTTACATTCTCTATCTTTGTAACCAAAAAATGAAGAGCAGACTCGCGCACTTTCCACGCTGGTAAGCATGTTGGTTTTCACTAAGTGGGTGCGACCTAAGTGCGTTTTCACGAATGTGACACTCCACCAGTCTCTTCAAACCTTTAAGCAAGAATGAAGTGAAGCTGGTCTGTTTGAAGTTCTTTGGATTAGAATAGTCATCTTTCCCAGGTTTCGATATGGAGACTACCTTAACCTTTTACCAAGAGGAAGACACGTAGCCCAGAGCAAGACATCCTCGAAAAATATTTCTTAAAGGTTGCTCTAAGTGCTCCGCATGGCAGCTCTCACCTTTTCATGGGTAACAACCGCTTTCGTAGTGTTAGAGTTCCCCTTGCAGCACTTGGGGTTGAATGAGTTGCAAGAACCGTCAACTCTCCCCCTACCACTTCTCTCACCCGTTCTTCCGGGTGGTGTACTTTTCGGCGAGACACGTGATTCGAGTCTGGAGCTTGTAAAAGTACTGTCGGGTTTTCTAAGAGAGTCAAACTTGGTCGACTCATCCCTTTTAAGGACTCTGCATAGCCTTGAAATCTCTCTTTCGCCTTCCAGTTCCTCACAGTACGCTCTAAAGGAGTCTCGTTTCGGACAACTAACGAGCCTCTTATATACACGCTGTGAGTTCCCGAATTTTAACCAGTCTTCGTTCTTATTACCTTTTGCAAGCACGGTTTAAGAGTACTATAAAATTTGTTTTCTTTTTTTGATAATTTTTCAGAAAATTATAGAGCGCTGGTTGTTGACGTTTGAAAAAAAAGTCGAAAAAACCCCCATTTTTTTCTCGTTTAATTCTGCGCGATTCTCTCTTCATCTTTTTGTACGGCGTATTCGTAGGATTTAAAGCCAAATGGGCAGTCCAGTATCCGTAGAATTTCATCCTTGACTATCAACCAAAGCACCAAAGAGGTAGCGCATCCCCTTCGCTCACAGCTCTGATCTAGTGATTACCTTCTGCTTCTTAGCATGGATACTACCCAATGCGTAAGACGTCACTCCAATCCTATCCTGGTTAGAGCATCCTTGATGGCTTTAGTACTAACGTTGTTGAATGCTCCCTCTGTACCCAGGACGGCAACTAAGGCATGTTGCTGTGATAAATTACCCCGTGAAGTTCGGTTTCTGCGCATTGGTCTTTGAGGCAGGCGTGTCGAAATTTGGAGATCGGCTCTACGTGGATATCCAGGGTGTTCAACGCGAAAAAGGTGAGGCATAACTAATTTTTGCTGTTTCTGCACCATTACTGATATTATGCCGTCTAGCCAGAAGATTTCACCTAGAAGAAGTCCAAATTTTGAAGAAAAAATGAGCTCCTACGTTCCTTGGTTAGAATCTTGCTGAGTCTATCAGATTCCCTGATGCTTTTAATGTAATTACAATACTGTAGGCAGGACTGCTTCCGAGTAATCCTGATAGCAAACTTATGTCTCTTCGAGCAGTCCTTATATGGCTATCAGTATTTATACCTATAGCATAAGTTGATACTTCCGTTCCCAACTGTCTGAAACTGGGCAGGTCTTCGCTCCAGCATAGTAGCGATGTGTTTTTGCTGTATTTTGTTGAGCACGAGACTCTAAAGACGACTTCAAATGAATTCTCCCCCATCGGGCTATTGGTACTCTCTTACATGCTTTAACTTTTTTAGCAATCGCCCAGAAGTTTACACTTCCCTCTAAACTATATAGCTTCATTTTGACGTGCTTGCCTGCTTTCTTGCGGACGTGCCTGTAACATTTTTTTCCTGTTTTTGTTTAAGGATTGAAAAGTCCTAAGTCCGCATCCACTGGATGTTGGACCGGAACAAATGGAGAGCAATTAGCTCCCAGTGAACTACTAAACACACTAAAAATGGGGTCATTTTAATGTCATGACGATAAGGTTCAATTTTCAATTTTCAAAGGTTATTTTACTTAGGAGGAGTGAGTATTTTGATATAATCATAATAAAGTTTGATCTTTCAACCTCATCCCAGGGAGTGGGTTCCTCTCTCTAATGCCGCTGAAAATTCACGGCAAACACCTCCTTCAACACATATAGCCTCAAATTGAAGCTATTGTCATATCGTAAATAAGTTTATTGTTAAGGCAATTATTGCCTGAAAGAATGGCCCCTTCTTGTTTCACCCCCATTGCTGGGCGCCTAAGTGGTTAATGTGCTTAGCTGTCGTTGCAGAAGGTCGCGGTTCAAATCTCACTGGAGACAGAGGAATTTATATCGTGAATGGATGTCGGATATCAGTCAACTCAGCTGTGAATGAGTATATGAGTCCAATCATTGTAATAATCACAAGTGAGCGCAATGTTGACCACATTGCCTCCTACAGGATGCTGTAGTCCTGTAGCGTACCATTACGGTCTTGAATGAAGCGCTCTAACACTCTTCAAGGCCCTTTCTAATTGGATTTGCCGCGTCAACGATTATTATTATCAGCAACAGCTCCGATTTCCTGGAAATCCGAAATTTACTAGTATATTTAAAAAAACTACTTTGAAAGGCCAAAGGCTAAAGTTATACCTGCTCTGACCGTCACCGATTTGACTGTCTGGGTTGCAGATATCTCCACATCCTTTAGGTGTTTTGCGGCGCTCATGAAGTGAATAATCTTGGTATCTTCTGTATTAGATAGATCTCACTCACACTCCAAAGTAGTACCGAGCCTTGTGGTACCTCCGCAGTAATAACGTTATTTTTCCATTCCGCAGTAGTTTTGTGCTACTTTGCATAAATGAAAACATTTTGAAAACGCTGCAACATATGTCAGAACTTATTGAGTCTTTCGTCAGCTCCACAATCCGGTTTGCTGTATTCAATGCGTCACATTCAACGATGAACAGAAACCTGCTGTGGGAGTTCTTTTTCTCAGCTTCACAGTTGTGGCTAGATGGCAAATAAAGTGATATTATACTGAGTCTCCTGGCTTACTCGGCTTAGGCAATAGTATCAATTTCTATTATTTTCGGACCTCGGAGGTTTTAGCGAATAAGCCGAACCTACTCTTGATTGTTAGCTTCAAACTTTTTCAGGCAAATCTGTATTTTCCATTAACTTTTCTGATTTTCTGTAGTTTATTGCAAGGATTGAAATTTCTACGACACAGCTTCGTTTAAATGGATCTGCCGCTTTATGGCAAGCTCTTGTTATTGTTGTGATCAGCAAAACTGCATTTCCACGCCGTTTTACACCTGTTTTCAAAATCTACAATCAGATCTCCCAGTACAGATCCGACGAGAGAAGAATCGGGTGTTCTTTGCCCGCGGGCGGAAGAGAGTTTAATAAAATTAGGTATTGCAGCATTTCTAGCATCATTTTGAGCTTCTCATAGACGATCACTGATATGTTGGTAATACCAATTCGACATTGAATCTGCGTTTACACAACAGTACAGTTCCTTACAGCTTCACTTTCGCCTTTTTCTTCTCCAATTATGTCGTAAGACACCCTCCTCAGTTCCATGAATTCAACATTTACTGGATGTTGTCAGTCGTCCAACCTCCTAGGTATAGTCGGCATATAGCATCAGTCTTCCTTTGGTAACTTTTATCAGAATCTCCAGTCCAGAAGGGGATGAATTAGATACTATCAGACTTTTCTCCGTAGTTTCACTGGTATCCTTCGTCTATTCTGAGTTAAATGTAACAAATTTTTGATAGCATGCGATCATCTTCTAACCTTTTGATTTGAAACTGATGGTAGCTGTTCGTCATATCCTGGAACGTCCGAGTAGGTTTGGCTCAATTGGAGTCAAATAGATTTCACTATCCCAATACGCTAGGTAATGCATTGTCAAAGCAAAGAATAGAGCCATAAGTGCCTAAGAACGTCTTGAAGGCATTTGCTTCTGTCAGCATGGCACATCAAAGACGGAGAGGAAAAAACAACCCTCGCGTAATGATACGAGCAGAAACTGCAGATAGTGAAGCTGGATAGGGTAAAAAGGACGATGTTAAGAGGCCGAAAAATCCAACGAAGAAACTATTTCTACCTTTCTTCTTGAAGATTGTTTCACTATAGGTATTTATCCAGCCCACATTTCATATGATTTAAGACATTCCTAAAGTGGTGAAGCAAAGTTACTAAGAATGAATTAATACTCGTAGTTAGCGCCCACACTTAAGGTGATTTTCGTGGATTTCAACGCAGGTAGAATTTTTTTTGTTTGGAAAGCTTTCTGATCTAAAGCGTGTCCTTTTTGCGGGCTATCCTAAACTAATTTTGAATTAATTAATTGCCGCACCTCCTAAAACGCCGATCCGCCCTACCAACTTGTAAATTCAATACGCAACAAACATATTTGATATTTTATAATAAAATTCTTTTTAATCTTCTGATCAATTTCCTCAGTCACGCTCCATCATCAAATTTATAAATTATTTACTGAAGAAATTAATAACACTAGTATAAAGAGATGGACGAAATAACTAAAAAAAAGTGTGAAAAAAATTCGGATAATAAAGAAAACATCGCTTATTCATGATTTCCTTTTTTACAATTTATGTTTTCTTCATTTGTTTATGTCTACTAAATATTATTTCTCTTTTAAACTACACGTCGTACTTCAAAGAAACGCTTGAGATAATACACTTGACCAATAGTCATAACAACCAAAACTAAAGCTTCAAATGTGGACCACAAAACTACACGTGAATTTGTACTGTCGTTTATCGAACGATGGATTTTATCGCGGACCTGAAATAAAGAAAGAAAAAAGGATTACAAATGTAGGCTTTGTTTTTATGCAAAGAGAATGAGTGCTGGAATTAGGTAAAGCCATTCTCCTTTTGAACCAAAAATTATGCCTCACACCGGAAATCTATTGTGGTTTATAAGACTAAAGTTTGTCACCTCGAGTTTGGACTAAAATAGACCCTTCTCTCAGAGTCACCAAACCAGACAAATGCCTAAATTTCACTTCTGTTGCTTTAATAAGAAGAGGGGTGATGTGCTTGCCGAAAGAACGTCCAAGAGAGAGAGAGGGAAATAGTAAGCTATGCTCTTCCAGCCAAAGAAAACTGGAAGCCTGACCATAACAATGAATTTCACTTGCCGAGTTTTTTTCGAGGGTCGAGCCTTTCATTTTGATAATTGGCCGTTTGGTAACCCTCGGTCAGATCCGCACTGAATGCAGCAGCCTTTTCAGTTAGCGGCGGTTTTCATATTAGACTACAGTAATGAGTACAAACATAAGAGTTAGTCAAATCAACCAGCAATATGCCAAAGCTTCTTCCTACCTACTGACGGCGAAGTTGCAGGACTGTCCTTATATATTTCTGGTTCAAGAGCCATGGGTTCGCTTCAACAGAATCTGTGATATTGGATCAATCAAGGGGACTAGGATTTTTTTCGATGAAAAATCCTCGAGACCGAGGGCATGCGTTCTGATGTCAAAATTGTTAGAGGTTGAGACAATTATATTCCGAGGACCTTGTTGCGGTCAACTTACAGTATCAGGTTAATGGTAACAGGAGAAACGTCATAGTTGCCTCTGCTTACTTACCCTTTGATTCCTTGTGCCCTCCGCCGACGCAAGCACCAAGGGATCTGGTAGTGTATGCAGAATCAAGTGGCTTTGAACTTTTAATAGGTTGTGATCGGAACGCTCAGCATATTAGTTCGAGTAGTAGCAAATACAATCCCAGAGGAAAGAAACTGTTTGATTTTATCACTTCAGCTGGTCTGATGACCTCGAACGTAGGGTGCGCTCCTTCGTTCGTGGGCCCAAGAAGAGGTGAAGTAATTGACCTAACAATCTGCACTTCAAAGTTGTTACAGTTGATTAGAAACTGGCGAGTGCTAGATGAAGTCTCACTCTCAGATCACCATTACTTAGAATTTAGTCTAACTATTGCAGGCGAAACAACATCAAGCCGCACTGGTCAAACGGGAAGAATAAAGATAGGAGAACACAGCCGTTGATAATTTCTCCTATCTAGGGTCGAAAATCACAACTGATAACAGCTACGATGATGAAATCCGCGCACGGTTGTTGTCAGCCAACAGAGCCTATTTCAGCTTGCAAAAACTGTTCCGCTCGAAACGTCTCACCATAGGGTCAAAGCTCTTACTGTTCAAGATGATCTTGCCAGTCCTCATGTATTCCTCGGAGACTTCTTAGCAAGAAGAATTGCGAACTCTTGGCCGCGTTCGAGAGAATTCTCCGAAGATCATGAAGCGGTTGGTAAAAACTTGGGTTCACTGCGGTTTTGATTCTGTTGGCCTAAAATGGTCTCACTGCATCCGTAATTTTGAAACGTGCAAGATGTCAAAGGCCAATCAAATGCTCCAGCCTCTATCGATCGGGTGTTCAGAAACATTGGTGCAATAGTCGTTCTTGATTCTCTCTCGAAGTTTTCCTTCGTGGCGTCGATTAAACAGTTTTTCGCGAACGTGCTGATTCTGACTGCTGACTGATAAACTCTGATAACTGAGTGCAATTGAAATCTATGGCTTTCAATGATCTTTTGAACCAATATAGCATTTAACATATTTACACTGCTTTATACTCTCCACAAGCAAACCCTTCGGAGAGAACAAATTGCTCATTGTTGGCTGCTACACGCGCTTATATCGATTCTGATCCAAGAGATTGGGATAACAAGTTTCCGTTATCATCATCAACTGTGCACTTCGCTCAACAAAACACGTATCATTAGAGACTTCCCCATATCACGTCGTTTTTGGGCCGTAGGAGTACGTACGCCTTCTTACGACGACTTAACGCCTTGCATGATGCGAACTGGGAAGTCTGTCCTCAAGATTAACTTGCTATTCTGAGAACAGAGATTCAGAGGCGCATTTTTCAAATCAAAGAGACACAGGAGAAGGGTTACAACTTGCGATCCCGAGTTCGTGAGTTTCAGGTACTAACAATGGCATCTCCGGCTTTCAGCTGTCTTTCTGCAAACAAATCCCGGAAATCCAACCGCCCTGTAGTGTTCGCGGCCTTGCGACATATGCAACACTTCCTTTGCCTTGTCCAGGAACAATCTAACCGGAGAATGCATTAAATGGCATGTAATATTCCTTCGTTTTCTCCAGTTCTAACGCCCCTTAGCTTTGACAATTTACTCCTTTCAATTTCTCAATTCCCATCCCCACATTCACTTAACTTTAGCAATTAACATTTGGACACTGGACGAGGCAAGGTGAATATTGTTGTAGTCGTTGCTTTTGCTGTGCTTCCGTTGAATTTGTAAATTCAAGGCCAGAGTCAACGGAGTCAGCTGGACACGAGAAGATCGCTGTTAGCTTCGGAGAGAGGTGGTCTGTAGAGTTTTTGTGGTGGCTTGGAGGAGCTAACATTAAAATTAATTGTTGCTCGTTAACCAAATATTAAGTTTTTTCTGCACAATATTTGCGCGAAATGAAACAGAGTGCGACAACTTTTGTGCATCAGTTGGAAAAAAAATAAAAGCAAAAAGCAATGTAGAATAGAAGGATAAATAAGCAAAACACAAAAAAAAAGGGAAAAGCCAGAATCCACTCAGCTTTGTGTGGAATCCGCGAACGAGGTGAGAATGCTACATGGGGGACAGCCAGACCCAGCATTTAGCTGCGATCTCCGTTATCCAACCAAATACTGCTCGCTCATCCGTTCCTTGCTCCCTACAAAGAGAGAAGAAACCAAAATCACAATGAGAGCCGCGCCAACCTAATCTTCGCTGTTTGAAGTCGGGAAATTGACTGGAGACGAAATATTGGGGACAGCCAGGTGCAGTCTCACCCCACATACCTCTGTTGCGAACCGAATACATATCACCGACCAACATGTTTCTCCCAAAAACGAAAAAAATACGTCCCTTTGATCACCATGAGTATCGAAATGAGAACATTTTTAATTTCATGTATGATATCAGAAGCGAGAAAGACTGAATATTGGGGACGGCCAAGTATAGTATCTCGTTACAATCCTCCGTTTCCGACCTAATATGCGTTCACTCCGTCTCCTCAACCCGACACAAAAATAGAAACTGTTTAGATTCGGAAAGCTAATCGTGTCCAAAGTATTGGAGACGGCCGGGCATAGCACCTCTCTACAGTCCCCCATTTCCAACCAAATACCAGCAGACCATCAGCTCCTTGCTCGTCACACGAGAAAAAGGATCAATAACCACACGTCGAAATCAAGAAAAAATCGTCATTCACATAAAGGCAAGAAGAAACAGTTTCCACAATCTCGGACAGCACAATCTTTCAGCCTCTAGCCGACAAGGTCCATATTCCAGAAACTTAAGGAAGGCTTAAGGCTCCCTTGCGAGATCTAACCCCACCGACATCTGAGGCTTCCCTTCTGAGGTCTAAACTTTACCCTTTAAACAAAACGCAACACACTTACGCGAATGAGTCAACTTTCGTGGTATACTATAAGGAAAGGAAAGGATAAGAAACTTTACAAGGAAGGAAGGGAAATTGAATCAAAGGAACACTTCCTCCTGGGCAAAAAAGGCGTGAAACCCAAAACTTGAAAGATGAAGTCAAGTGCCCAGCCGGGAGCAATGTTGAAAAACTATCGCATCTCCATCCGACACATAAAAACGAAGAAGTTGTGAGTTGGAATAGACTGACTTCCACTGGTTCAAATATTCGAAGCAAACGAATGTTGGGCGCTAATTCTCATTTGGTCGACTCCACTAAAATGACTTAAGAATGCGAAAGCCCCTGCAAGGCCGTCCCTCACTATACATCTGAGGCAGGAAGAACATTGCATTGATGTGACCTTCACGGTCAATTTCGCTATCTTCTTAAGTTTTTTGCGGTAGATCTCCCCTATTGGTCGTCTCCGGGTACTCAGAAAGGTCTTAACCTCAATCACAATTTCATTGTGTGTTCATGTCAAACATACGCAATCATTTTCTTCCACCATAGAAATCCAAGCAATGCGCCGGAAGACAAACCTCCTGTCTCCTTGCTATACACTTATCATAATCGTTCCATCCAACTGACTTTCTGCGACTTTTGCGTAAAACGTAACGAAATACAAGTTTCAAATATGGGCCAATTTGACAACTTCAACTTTCGATAATTCGAAAACGAATGGAGATTTCAAAATTTTCCTTCCTTCCTTTTTATTTTAGTCTTATTTTGGGCTATTGTACCAGAATCCATCATCAAATCGCGGCGCCACGGAAACCGTAATCGCCCCAAAGGTCCTAAGAGAAAAGTGAAGGTTTGGGAATCGAAGATAGAGAAATTCTACCAATTCCTATTCTGAAAACTTTTCCAAAGGCAAATCCACGAAGAGTGCAATTTCTTACTTTTGTTACTCGCCGGTCACATTCCAGAAAACGAAAAACGACTCCGGCGATACGTATAAATGCGTGCCCCCAAAAATTCCTCAACACCCCGCAAACCTTTCTTTCAACTTACGTGCATATATTCCTGTTCATGTTTAACTCCAGTCAATTGTGCCGACAGCTCCCTGATCATGTCCTCGAGCTTCGTGTGTCCCGCCTCCTCCTCCGCCGGTGCGCCCGGTGTTCCTTGTGGTGCATCGCCAACATCTATCGAGAACATCACCACTTTCGGCACCACGGAAGACATTTGGTTGCCGAAGCAAACTGTGTGCAGACCAGACGTGTGAGCGGCAAACGTGTATTTGCCGGAGGACTCCCTTTCGCCCGAGTAGATAACGTTCGACGTGGGACCGGTGATCTTGACGTCGATATCAAGGAAGCCGCCTTCGATAACTTCAAACGTGACACCTGCAATGAATATTCGCGTATCAAGTTGACTCCCTACAAACCTGTGGCATCGAAAACAAATGCATACTCATTTTGCTGCCAGCTTCCACCCGTTCGAAAAAACATTCTTCCGCATGAGCGTCGATAGTTACCACAAAACCGCTGGCATCTCGCAGCAGACTCAGCAGGGCGATACCAATCCAAAGGAATTTTATTCGAAACATATTTCTGTTTGATTTATACTACACGCTATAATTAGTACGGCACTAGAAAGTTTATAAAAACCTTATTACGACAAAGTTCCCTACCGCGCCGAATGTATCGTTCAGGGGGCCACGTACTCGATGGAACGTCAAAATATTCTATTATTTCGCACGGTCAAATTGGTAGCACTGACCGATGATGACACCTTTGACAATTCACCTACACAACTGCGGACTCAAAGACGGGAAATTGCATTTTCCAATTGTCTTCTCAGCCGGCATATTCCAGCGTCCGTATTGGCTCCTCACCGTCCCCTGATTGGACAGAGAACGTCAATTACATGTGGCGTTTTTGAAATCAAACTTGGAACGTCAACATTGTGGGAGTGCTTGGGTTTTCCTCGCGAGTGTTTTCAGAGAAATTCTTAAAAATTAAGCGGAAAATGACTTCACTGGAAGCTGAGGAGAAGCGATTGAAAAGTATAGTAAGTAGATAAGATGAAGAACTTCAGCTAATTCAAAAGTAATGCAAGGAAAATGTAGGATCAGATTAACCTATTTTTAAACCCAGAGTTGTGTGAAGTCTACAAACGACAGATGAAAATAAATTTTGCCTTTTCATTTTCAATGCGTGAATTACTTAAAAAAATGTAGTAAACGAGAGTTTATTTATAGATAAGAACAACATCACTTATTTCGCAAGATGGACACAAAATTACTAAGAAATCTACTCCGGCATATGTCCAAAACCTTTCCTGAAAAAACTTTTATTCCTCATGAGATTAGAAAACAAACGCCAGCAAAACCCCCCGGACAACATTTGCGCTATTTGATGCTGTGCCAAGGATTCGCAGAGATCAGTGTGAGGTCCAGCCTATCGTCTACGATTCAACAACGCGCGGTAGACCAAAGGGAAGAAAGAATATAAGGTTTCAGGAAGAACTCGACTATGCAGGGCGAGCTCCCTCCACGCCTAGCTTGCGTTTACAATTGCTTACCATTAGAATCCACCGCGAGTTTGGGCCCCTATGACTCAAGCTTTCACTCCATTTCTTCTCTCAGCAGCTCATCTCGTATTTTACGGTTACAAAGGGAACTACAAATGCGGATCCAAATTCATTTTCAACTTCCTTCTCTTCTCTTAGAATCTTTCAGTCATAGCACATTCCGGTGTTCTCTCGTTCGTGATATATCGATTCAGTTTCAATTCATGGACATATTATCCCAGTTTTATCATCATCAACAGCGCAACAATCGATCCGGTCTAGGATTGCCTTAATAAGGTGCTCCAGACATCTCAGTTTTTCACTGAGGTCCATCAATTTGATATCCCTAAAAGCTGCCCTGTGATTTGGGGCCTAAGAACACATTCAAAGTCGTCCCTGCTTGTCGTAATAGGCGACTAAAAGGGGTACACATTTGTGGACCAGCAACCTGCAAATTTTGAAACTTTATTGTTACCGAAGTCTCAACAAATGGCCTCTCAGCTAAGATCTTTAATTATCGAAAACGAACTATGGAATGTGCGCACGCTTCTCGACGACGATAGCGAGGGTCTTCAGAATGCTCACTTTCTCCAACTTGAGCGGGAATCCCAACGATATAAGCTGGGAATTCTGGTCATAAGCGAGCTAAGATGGTGGAACTCTGCAGAGTACTCCCCACTCTCTTGCCATCCGCGAATTCGGTGTCTCTTGACCCGAGAGCCGGATTCTGACAGAATTCTAACGGCAACATTCCGATATAGTACAGAAGGATGTTTGCTACCAGCTCAATTGCTGGTTCGCAGTTCAAGGGAGATTTCTTAAAGGTGGAATTGTCATCGTGATGGTGATCTGAATGCCAAGGTAGGATCTGACAACAATTTTCTCGGACTGTGTTCACAAAACCTACCATAAGGTCATTTGGATTTCAACTGACCGACACCTTTTTTCGTGGGTAAGGTAGGGGTACGCTTGCCGAGAATTATCGTCTCATTTCCCTCCTCTCCCCCTGTTCCAAAATCCTGGAAAGATATGTCACCGACTGGTTGTCCGCCCACTTTGGTCAAGACATAGTGAAAGAGCAACACGGCTTCGTTAAACGTAGGTCCACTGCCTACAACCTGCTTGACTTTACCAACTTTGTCGCCAAATGTCTAAATTCACGGCAAGAAGTGCATACCATTTACATTGACTTCGCTAAAGCCTTCGACATCACAAAATACTTCTATCCAAACTCTCTAAACTTTCCCATACCACTTGTTTTATGGCTTGCTTCTTACCTTTCCAACCGATCCTGCCGCGTCTCTTTTGATGGCTGCACTTCCCGCTCCTTCTCCCTCTCCTCTGGCGTCCCACAGGGATCTATTCCGGGCCCTTTGTTATTTTTATTTTTTATTAACAACCTTCCTCCCCTCCTTACTTGTCCCTGTTTGCTCTATGCAGACGATCTTAAGCTGTTTTCCGCTATATCCTCGCCTATGGACTGTGTTTCCCTTCAATCTAACCTGGACACTCTGGTTCGTTGGTGCTAGACTAATGGCTTAGCGCTAAACGTCAGAAAATGTCACTCTATTTGCTACTTCCTAAAATCCTCACCCACTTATTTCTGCTACTCTCTTAACGGGCATTCCTTATCCTGCTTAAATTCCACTCAAGACTTCGGAGTCAGTTTCGACAATCAGCTCCGCTTTGACACCCATTGCCTCGAAGCCACCAACCGAGCAGCAAAATTGTCAGGCTTTATACTTGGCTCCTCCTCTGATTTTGGCTCCATCCAACCCTCCTTAGCTCTCTTTAATGCCCTCGTGAGGAATACCCTCGAGTAATGCCCCGTGATCTGGTCACACTGTGATTGTCTTGCCCTTGAAAATTTCCAACGTAAATTCACCCGTTCCCTCTTCTTTAAGAAAAGCCTTTAAGCGCCTTCGGTTTCTGAACCTTCCCTTCCTACAACAACCTAGATCCTATCTGGATTTATGCACATTTTTTAATTAATGGGAGTTTACTCTGTTTGTTGTCCGTTAAATTAAATAAATAAATAAATGCATTTACGCACACAGTATTTTACTCCCGGTTCGGTACGTCGTCGGACTACCAACTAAACACTTCCGCGTCGTCAGAGAACTAGCTTAGAACCGTTTGTCACATTACTTCGGGCTAGTCCTCTCTTCTCCTGCCTTGCGGAGCCTTCAAATCAGGGAATTTCTTTCACCAACGTGAGGGGAGAGGAGGAAGGGAACTGTCAGTTCAAGGAACTCCTTGCCATCCAGCTCCTCCACCGGCCAAGCTCTATCTTCTTGGCGACCAGAACAACGGCTCCACCTCTCAGCGTCTCCTCGACAATGTTGTCTGGAAAGAGATCCCATGTGTTTAAATAGAGCTGCTGACGAACCCCATCCCACCTTCCACAAGAAAAAAAAGTGTGGTGGGCGTCGTCCACAACTCCATTGCAAAACACATAATCCAGAGATCACACCTTTCTAATCTTGTACAGGTAAAACTGAAAACTTCCATGTCTACTTAAAAATTGGGTAAGGAAATAGGGGATCACTTCCGCGATCACCATCACGGCCGGTTCAGAGACAGTGCGGTACGCAGACGCCACCCGCAACGCTCCCCGTCTCTGTACTTACGCGAGGCGTTTACGATATACCTTCTTGCTAAGAGCGTCAGTCCATACCTCTGCGCCGTATAGCAGGACAGACTGCGTTGAACTCATCAGGAGACGTCGCCTACTAGACGTAGGAATTTTCCTTTTAATCAAGATGACTACTTCGCTTTTTTTCCAGTGCAAGGTTGAAGCCATAAGTAGTCATCCGTCCGCTTATCCGTCACATCAATAGGCCGAGTCTGCTTTGCGTCTGTTCGCCTGTGCGTCCAGCAACAAGCGCCGCGACATCATAGCTAACCAGGCGCGACTCTTCTGACATGGCGAGGTTAAGTAGACTATCATAGGTAGCGTTCCAGAAATCCGGCCCTAGGATGGATCCCAGTGCTACCCCCGACGTGACCCCCATCCTCCTTTGACCTTCTAGTGTTTCATAGAGCAGGGAGCGGTACCTCAGATAGTCCCTCAATATTCATAAGAGATAGTTCGGCACGTTGAAAGTATTGTCTAGTGTGCCTAGAATGCCTTTCCATCTTACGAAATTAAAAGCGTTTCTGACGCCAAGCGTTACGAGGAGCACCACCCGTCGAGTACGGCGGCTATGTGCTTCCGCTCGTCGAACGGCATCCACGGCTTGCATGACAGCATCAACTGTGGATCTCCCTGCCCTAAAAAAAAACTGCCGGGGAGATAAATCTCCGGCGCGCATACCGCTTCAGCGAGTGTAATTCTGATGAACTTTTCGAGCACTTTTCCAGCAGTATCAAGCATACATAGTGAGCGGTACGAAGACGGCAACTCAGGGTCACCTTTCCCTTTGTGGATGAGCGCAAGCCTCGCCACCTTCCAACGAGCAAGTAAAGTGCCCTCTTTCAGGCAAGCGTTGAATGCGCCGAGCAGTAGGTCTGCCCGGTGTTGGAATGCCAGTTTGTATACTTCTGCTGAAATACCATCGGATCCTAGCGCCTTCTTGCTTTTCATATAGAGGACTGCCTGTACCCACTCTTTTATAGTTCTCTGCGCTCTCCCTGCCGACGTCATCATCCCATACGGGGTGCGCAGGGAATAATGCCCTTACAATGCGGTCCATCTGCTTGGCTTTAAGTGAACAGGGTTTCCGCAGAGCCCCGATTTTTCGGGTTACCAGTTTGTAACCGAGCCCCCATGAGTCCCCATTCACCTCGTCGACCAGATCTTGCCAGCAGTGAGCTTTGCTCTTGTTTATTGCGCTGCGGAGTCTCCTTTTGGCTGATTTATACTCCGGCATTATGGTACATGCCTCCTCCCGGTCGCTTAGACGTTGTGTTAAGCGGCGGAGCCTGTGACACTCCTTACGGAGCTCTGCGATTTCCACTGTCCACCAATACATAGAAAGTTTGTCACGCCTCGATGCCCTCCTGGGCTGTCTTGAACCCAGATGTCAGCGGTACCTGATATGTCAGGGTGCTATAAACTGCGTCCTTGTTTTGGTTGACCGTGTCCTAGCTCTTTCCAATTCTGCTCTGAAAACTGCACACCGCAGCGAACCCGCAGTGTATGCAACGTTCTCATCAATCGCGCCACGGTCACTGCATAGGATGCAGCTTTCCTTTTCATTATAGGTGTTCGGTTTATGGCATGGCTACTAGGACTCAACCACCCTTCGTTTTACGAATGGAAAACACTTCTGCTCCGTTATCTTCAGGTTTAACCTTGTAACGGGTTTCACTGAGGACTTCCGCAAAAGTCTTGCCTGCCGTCGGCTTAATAAGCAAAGCTAGCAGTCGAGTCCTCCTTCGTCTCCCCACCTTTTCTTTTGGTGCTCCGTCCTTCGTGTCCGCCTTAATTTTAGGCAGAGGTTATTCTGATGGGGCGACGTGTTCTTGTCTCTTGTTCCCCTTCGCCTTCTTTTTTTGAACCCTGGAGAGTACCTGAGTGAAGTCTCCTTCAGAGGTCCCTTCCTCCTTTTGTTTTTTCCCAACTTCGCTCTGCAATGGGCTATCAGTGATCCGTTTGGTACTCGTAGTGTTCTCGTCGGGAAGCGCGGTTGTTTCTGGTTCCTACGGATTTTCTCTTACTTTCCATGTCCGCCTATAATATGAAATCTTGTCCTCCTTCACTTCCATTAGCCCCTCTTTCACCACCGACGTTTTTCTGGAGGAACGTCACAGATCGCATGGGTTTCACAACTGCCGCGCAGCTTTTCCTTTTCAACTGACCGACACCATACGAGCAATCAGAATGACCACCTTACGATCAGGAATAGATCTAGGAGTTGTCTCCTGAATGTGTAAAGATGACTGCGGAATCGTGGAAGCGGATCGATGGATAAGGTTGAAAGCCCGATCGACTGCTGCGAGTGATGTCAGGCATGACGCGCTCGAACTCCAGTAAAGGAGGAGGGAGCCGCTCAGCAGCATTCGGTCTGTACAGGGAGCGCACGTTCCATGAGAAAATGCGCAAATCGTTAATCCGTTTTCGTTGCTGGGTTCGTCGATGTAAAATTCATCCTGTCCGAGGCTCCTTCCGTGGCTTCGTAACATCGGTTTTCTGTGTAGGGTTGTCAGCCCTACCCAGCCCCCTACCTGGAGGACCAGTTGATACATTTTGTCCCGTTTTTAGGCGCGGAAGGCTCGCCTTCTTGAAGAAAGAACTCCCAGCGATCACGATGTGTAGGTGGAGATAGGGTAGTAGAGCTGTTGGTGTTGGTTCAGCAGGCGTTTCCCAGGTTTTATGCTCCATCTTGGGTACCAATCCACGTGTCGCATTGGGACCTATACTACCATTTGACCGCCTTAACAGGTTTGAGTTCAATTAATCTCCGAAAATGTCGTTGGCTGCCTTCGTTGCCGATTTATCTGCACAGCACATAAGAAGGTAACTGAGGTGCAAATTCCTTGGTGTACGCCAGTAGAAACCTGAAAAGGAATTGGAGAAATGTCCACATTGTCGCGAACAAAGGCGGTTTTGAGCGCATCTCTCATAAGAGTGTGCGTCTTGACGATCGACTTCAATTTAACGAGCACGTTAAAGTTGGGCTAGAAAGCGCTCGCAAGGCATTCATGTCCATTCCAAGACTCTTTTATACTCCACATCTTAGCCGAAGGTTAAAATCATTTGCTACCTTATTCTGGTTAGAGACGGAAATTTTGTCTATCCAAAACTCATTTGTCAAACAACAGGATTTGTCATCTGAATTTTATTTATTATCCCTCCCACTTTCATCCAGGAACGTGAAATCAGGTCCGTCCAATCAGAAATCGAGAAGACATCACGAGGCGAAGGACTAGAAGATTGCGATGAAGAACTCACCAAACTACAATTGGAAAACACAAAACTCAAACACCGACTGGAAATTCTCAACAAAGTAATTACCCAAACATTATCCTCCAAACATCTATGTGAGTACAGAATCAACATATTTGCAGGCAATCAGCAATGAACGCAAAAACTCCCCTCGTACATCACAAAAGCCCCCCGTACAGAGCAACATTACCGAAATGGTTTCAATAACTGATCACTTGTTGGAGTTATTTGGTGCAGCCATTCGTGCTTCCTTCCCCAACTTGACGGATCCACCAGTTATTATCACACCCTCGACAAATGCCAAATTTGGTGACTATCAGTGCAACAGTGCATTGCCCATCGCCCAGGTTCTGAAAAATCAAGGCGAGAAGGTCAGCCCACGCGATATTGGTGTAAAAATTACCACAAATCTGGCCGCATCACCTTTGGTTGAGAAAACAGAAGTGGCTGGTCCGGGATTTGTGAATGTATTTCTTGAAAAGTAAGTTAAAGGGTAATGAGATGCGCTCTGTGGCATGAATGGAATTCCCGGAATAACTTTTCTTTTTTCATCGCAGGAAATATGGCGTAAATGCTATCTCCTCAGTCCTGAAGAACGGAGTAAAGCCGCCAAAATTCAAGAAGAGCCGAGTCATTGTGGATTTCTCCTCGCCAAATATCGCAAAAGAAATGCATGTCGGCCATTTACGATCGACAATTATCGGAGACTCGATTTGCAGGCTCCTCGAATTTCTCGGACATGATGTGGTCCGGTTGAATCACGTAGGGGATTGGGGTACTCAGTTTGGAATGCTTATTGCACACTTGGAGGATCGTTTCCCGAACTTCACAAAAGAAAGTCCACCAATTGGAGATTTGCAGGCTTTCTACAAAGAATCGAAGAAAAGGTCAGTGAGACAGTTGCGTTAAACACTTAATAACTGATGATTTTTGTTTAGGTTCGATGAGGATGAAGTGTTCAAAAAACGCGCCTACAGCTGTGTAGTGAAACTCCAATCCGGTGATCCAGATTCAACTAAGGCCTGGCAGCTGATTTGTGATGTTTCACGAAAGGAATTCCAGAAAATCTATGACCGCCTGGATATTAAGATCACTGAGCGTGGTGAATCCTTTTACCAAAGTCGAATGGTCGATATTGTGAAAGAGTTGACCAGCAAAAACATGCTCGAAGAAGACGAAGGCCGGAAAATTATGTGGGGAGAACAGCATGGCCAAGGTATTCCGCTGACGATTATCAAGTCTGACGGCGGTTTCACCTACGACACTTCCGATATGGCTGCCATAAAAAATCGATTGGCTGAGGAGAAGGCCGATTGGGTTGTCTATGTCACCGACGCTGGACAGGCAACACATTTCAAATCGATATTTTCGTGTGCAAAACGGGCAGGAATACTGGACCCAACCAAACATCGAATAGATCATGTTGGATTTGGAGTTGTTTTGGGTGAAGATGGTAAAAAGTTCAAAACTCGTTCTGGGGATACTGTGAAACTCGTTGACTTGCTGGATGAAGGCCTGAAGCGTTCGCTAGACAAATTGAAAGAGAAAGAGCGCGACAAGGTAAGTTCAAAAGGTAATGATCTGCTTTCCAATATATTTTACGCCAACTTTTTTATCTACAGGTTCTCACCCCCGACGAATTGAAAAAGGCCCAAGAATCCGTTGCTTATGGTTGCATCAAATACGCAGATTTGTCCCATAATCGCAACAACGAGTACATTTTCTCCTTCGACAAAATGTTGGAAGATCGAGGTAACACAGCTGTATACCTACTCTACGCCTACACTCGCATCAAATCAATTGCCCGGAACTGTGGCAAGGACTTTACAGCGAATATTAAGAAAATCATCCAAGAAACACCAATCCCAGTTGAACACGAGAAGGAGTGGAAACTGGTTAAGGTTTTACTCAAATTTCCGGATGTCATAACGAAAATCTCCAAGGATCTGTGTTTGCATCATCTTTGCGAATTTGTTTACGATGTAAGCACGACGTTTACGGAGTTCTACGACAGTTGCTATTGCATCGAGAAGAACCCACAAGGAGAGATCATTAAAGTAAATAACGGTCGGGTTCTGTTGTGCGAAGCAACGGCTGCGATATTGGGAGAATGTTTTGATATTCTAGGTCTGAAGCCGGTTTCAAAGATTTAAAGTGGATTTTGTTGTGAGTGATGTTTTGTATTACGCAATTTGATACGTAATAAAATACGAGCGAAGAAATATGCATAGCAATTGATTTTCATTTTTGTCGACCGATCCCCATGAAACAGGCACAATCACTGTCAATGTCAGAACTAAGCAATTTAAATATCTCGGGTCAATGCCTTGTAAAATTGCTTTACGGAGCGAAACCTAGATGAAGTCGCGTTCCACATCTGGTGTTCTTTGTGATTGACATATTAACGAACGTTTAAAATTTACCGCAGTGTCGTCCGTCCTTTCACCCTTTATGGTTCTGAGTGTTGGCCGACTATAAAAGACAATGAACGGCGTCTTGCGGTAATGGAGACGAAGATATTACGTTGAACTAGTGGCGTCACAGGCTTTGATCACATCCGAAATGAAAATATCCGCGATCGATATGGAGTTATACCGATCGCGAAAAAATGTGAGAGAGCCGTCTTCGGTAGTAAAGTCACGTAATTTGCGCTAACGAGAATTCACTCGACAAGATTGGTCTAAACATCGGAGTCGATGTAAGCGACCAAAAGGGTGGCCGAAACAACGATGATAATGTGATAGTCTAGATGGCGATTTGAAAGCTTCGCAATTACTTCCAGATCAGGATTTTAATAAAACAATATAGCGAAAGTGACCACGACGAGACGACCCCGCTTGTGAACGGAACAAAGAAGTAAAAGAAGATGATTCCTAATTATAACAGGAGAGAAGAGGATGAGAGCGGCAATATATTTTTCCTTTTCTATGCCATCAGACTCTGAAATCGGCCTCTCGAAGTCCTTGCACTCATTTGTCTTGATTAGGGGGCCGCGGCGTCTGATTGGTGAAACTAAACACTCTGAGGCTCGCGTTATTTCATTAGTTCTCCCATCTTTTCCGAGTTTCTCCAGGCGATTTTTTGTATCTTTGAATTTGTCTGTCATCCTTCGGCTTAGCAACTTTTGGATCTTGATAGTATGGTTGCCATTACCCCTTAGTGGGGTATAGCGCGCCAACTATACCTGCGCGCCATTGCTCTTTCTGTATTTTTACGATTGCGGAGGAAACCATAAGTCAGTTCTTTTTCGACCTCAGCACCTCCGCAACTACATTCTCCAGGCTCACGCTGCTTTCCGCTTGGATCAGATTTCTCACTCCGTGCACTGGATCTTCCGATATGCCACGGCGAATCATCCAACCCAAAGTGGTGTAGATTCTCCCTGTACTAACAACCGTGTCCCATGAGAGGCGGGGTGTAGACACGTCCTATCTTCGTCCCCTGAGAGCATCCGACTCTGACCTTGCCCCATCCTTGCATTCCGTTTTCCTTTCCATACGTCTTGCATGGTACAGCGCGCTCATTTCTTTCACCAGAATATCGACTGGCAGGGAATATTTCTTCTTTTAGGCACGACTCGAAAATGTTAGCGAAAAGATCGGGCCTAGTTTTACTGCGAGTTTCAAAGTTCTGTTAGACATGCCATCCAAACCTGGGGCTTTGTTGTCACCGATCCTACTACATATTTCCTGCAGCTCCTCTCCGGTTACTAGAGACTTCACGTACTCGTTGACGACCGTGTGTCTTCCGCTGTTTTGATGGTAAGGAAACAGAGTAAGTAGGTGGTGGTTTTGCCAGCCTTTTCATTGGCATCCTATAAGTCGGACTCCAAAGGTCAATATCGGCTTGGTGGCGGTTTGAAGTAATTCTAATTTCTTCTCCGAAAGGCCTCTTTAAACTGTCGCGGAGTTGTCTGTGTCACTGATAAAACCTCTTACGCGGAAATATACGGTTTGCAATTTCGTTGTCCAACTAGTATCTGCCATGCTTACTGAGAAGCAGTCGACTTCTGGGCATAGGGGCAGGGGGCATGGGTGACTTTTTCTATGGGAATGCTACCCAAAGATATTGAGCGCCGCGGAAAACGGGTCCACCCTCAAAAGTTTTCGCCACTCACCCCGACAATCCATTCGGTTTTCTCCGAGGGTTCTATTTCGAGCTCGATTCGACCTTGATTTCCATGCAGATTGCCTGGTAGTCATCATGAGTATAGTCTTCACTATTTCGTCAAGCAATTCTACTGGCTAAAACGCGCTCACGTATGTTAAGGCCATTATAGACTCCGGCCCCTTCCTCTGAAAGTGTATGAGGTTCAGACATTCATAAGTACCATACCTAGCTCCGTGAATGCCTCGAGCAGAACTTATCCTCTCACATTCGTTACCCGGCCGCCTAATTGTATGTGTGCCACTTTTGCACTGATGAATCCATTCTTCGAATGCTCCATTATTTGCTGGAAGGTTTGTTCATCGCAGGCCCATAGCATTGCCTCACTATATTTAGCAGAATATGATATGAGTCTACATATGGAACAACACATAGATACCGTTTTCGGTCGACTATTTCCAAAGTAGATGTTCGACAGCGTCTGATGCCTATGCCTTGGACGGAACGCTAAGCTCCTGGTTGAATATTTCGTAACGGCCCAAGTGCCTTAAGGATCGATATTGGGTCACTTCAATCGGGAAAGTTGTGGCAGCGCTAGCTAATATGATGCCCAACATTGTAGGATCCAAACCTCTGAGAAGGTTTTCTTTTGGGAGTAGGGTAGGTGATTGCGTTTACGCGTAGAGTGCTGGACTCCCGCAACATTACGACGTCGGATTACCAATTAAACACCTCCCTGTCATCAGAGAACTAGCCTGGAACCGTTTGATACATTACCTCGGGCTAGCCCTTCCGCTCTCCCAGTTTTAGGAGCCTCGAAGTCAGGGAATCGCTTTCATCAACGGGAGGAGAGGGGAGCGAAGGACTTGTTAGTTCAAGGAACCCCTTGACATCCGGTCGGTCCCTCTGCCGGTCAAGTTCAATCTTCTTCGCAATAAGAAAAGCCCGAACATAATGCGCAACACAACTCCAGGTTGCTTCGAGAAGGTTGCTGCTAGTGCAACTGTATACGTACTTTTGTTACGCGCAGCACTGATCTAGACAAAAATTCTTAAGGTAAAGACGGACAAGAGGAAGCTTTCCAAAATATGTCCGGATTCATTAAGAGTTGCTAGTTCACTTTGAATAACGTTGGACAAAACAAGATTTGTACTTTGGGAAATAATAATTTTACATTTATATATTTTGGCTGAGAAGACGAGAAAACTGTGGAGCAAGGAGTGGGAACATGGGGAGAGAACGGGTAAAATCAGCATGTGACATGGATGCAAGAAGGAAGTGGACATACCAACATAAAGATGTTTACTATCTTGATACAGTTTTTAACCAAACATTATAGTGACATTGTTTTGAATATGAAGCCTTCCCCTTTTAGCCTGAATGTCCAATTGGATATTTAGACCTAGAGCATGAACTTTTTTTATGTCTGATATTTATTAGTCTAGGAGGAAGGGGAGAGGAGAAAGGAACAGCCTGAATTATTCTTAAATGGAGGCTCAAAACAGGGACGACTCCACAAATGCTTGAATTCTAGGAAGTTTGGAATCTAGTAAGTAGCAACATAAGCTGCTCATGCTTACATGGCTCACGTCATACTCTTCCAACTGATCATGCAGCACTTTTGTTATTGATTGCATAGCCTGATCCTGTTTCCTCTTCTTTTGTTGTATCATTCTAGGTCTACCTTTTTTATTCATCATCAACCACCTCCTTCTGCCCCGCTTGCTTTACATCGACGACTTTAAGTCTTTTTTCTCTATATATTCCCCAATAGAAGCTTGGTTCACTTAACTCCCTCAAAGATCTCTGCCTAACCCTTCTTAAAAATTTTCAGTTCTCCCATTAGAAACATTCTCGGAAATTGCTCCATGATCTGTTCTATTAGATGTGCCTAAAACTACCCAGAATCTTCCCCGATATGTGTATTCTTTTAAAACTTTCTACCGTCCTGATGGGCTGCTGCAACTTGGACGAAAAACCGTTCATAGAATCGTAACTTCCCTGTAACTTGCAGCTCGGTTGGCAACCAATATGTCCACTTGTTGCTGCCATAACGCAGGACTTTTCCAAGTGTTCTTCGCCGAGCTCAAACCTTTATTTTCACTACCGGATTACAGGTCAAGCGTGTGAGTCAGTCGTCCAGAAATACCTGTAAGTGGACGTATGAAGCACTGTTTCTATAAGACAACGCGCCCATTTGCACCGTTCTGGTTGCGCGGGATGGGTTGCCCACGCATCTTAGTTCTGGCCCGGTTCTGGCTCCCAGTGACTCTTGCCCTTTTTCACATTAAAATATATAAAACCATACTTTTCACTGCTTAAGTACCTTAGGCAGTGAATTTATCAACTACTCCCCGTACGCGCACAAAAAAGTGCATTATTTCGGTCGTCATGATTTGTTTTCATCTTAAATTAAACTTTCTGTAATTTCAACTAAATTTTTATATGTTTAGCAGCATCGAATGATTTATAATTTTTTGCATAAAAATAAATTTTGAAATGAATTTCCGCCATATTCCATGAAACATCGCATATTGCATTTAGCCCCCCAATTCAGCCGAATACAAATAAATATGTACTAGAGTGCGGCTTCTCTATACACCGTAAACACACTTGCAGCCATTGCCGCGTATATGTACGACGGTTTCCCGTGTGCCCGCTAACGACGCGCTAACCGTAGCCATTCACCCTTTCGCGTCGTCCGCCCGTCTATCGTGTGTAGCTTTTTAACGCAATTTTCTTACAGAACGACCGCTCGTTCAAGCATCATATTCGGTGGGAATTAGGCAAAATCCATCTCGCTTTCCTGACGTGATGTCATTGGGTCTGCGACTCGCGCAGATTTCGTGATTTACGCATCGATTTGTGACGGCCCGCAGTGGGTAAATGTGCATTGTGGTAATTGTTTTCTGTGTGGCTGTGGGTGCCGTCAAAATCGGTCGGTTTGACATATGCGGTCGAGTCTAAGAAGGAACAGGGACCGGGGCGGAGTGCCGCGCATTTGAGAGATTGAATTTTATCGTTTTGTACGGGCCAGAACCCGTTGCAAGTTCTGTTGTGCAGAAGAATTTGCGTGTGTGAGGTCTGAACTCGAAGCTGGGTAGAATCAAGTTGCGATTTCTCATCAGAATCGAGGCAAAGTCTAGCGAAAAAAGGCGCGTGTCGAACATCACGGACGCAAACCGTTCGCTAGCATCAGCTGTCAATCATCTGGCTGAATTCTAGGTGGCTAGCGGCCAACGGGTACGAAGTTGGCAACGATACGCAGCGCTAGCCGTCGCGCGTTTGCCACTGGACTTTTTCTGTGTGCGGCCGACAGGCGAACAATAATTGGGAGTCGGAACGCGCTTACAGAAAACGGCAAATGTCTGACAATAACCGGGAATCGCGCCTCTAAATATCTGTCGTGAAATTCGTGTGTCGCCGGACTGTGCGTTCGCGGTGCCGTGAAGTGGATTCGTGACCCAGTGAAAAGGGAAAAACTCGCCAGCAGCAGCCACAATGGTTCGAGGTATGTTTTGTGTTGGGTTAGAAAAATTTTTCAGTGAAGTGTTTTTGTCGTACGCGTTGGTGTGAGTGGCATTTTGATAAAGCGCTGTGTAGTGTGCGTGCGGCTGGGTGGCGTGTGTACGTGCATGGAAACGCATCGCATCGTGCACACACACAGGCGCGCGGTGGAGTGGATCCGCACTAGTGTGCGATGTATTTTTATTTATTTTTGAAAAATTGTTAATAAGAGGCTTGTACGCTTGGCTGAATACGGGATTTGGATGGCGGGCCTGCGCCGGGCGGGGGAGACGTTCTGCGAGGAATCCGGGAACTCGGTTGCGACCGCTGTCGGCTGATTGTCGAGAACCATTTGATGGCGGGAAATGATTTAATACGAATCCATTGTGCTTTGGCACGATTCAGTGGGCTCGCGCAGCAAATGGGAATTCACTGACTTGGGCGAATAGCTGTTGGCGCGAGTGTGCTCACGTGCAAGTCGTCTAGTCAGCAATTTATTATTTTTAGTATTAATGATGCGATTAGGATTATAATTCATCCGGAAAGAATAAATGTAGGAGGAGGGCAGAAGTAAACAGTTCATGGTACCGCATAGACACTAAGAAACTTAATTCCTGGTCCCATACCTTTGGACCGCTTATCTACCTTCCCAAAACATGACAAATTCCAGTCCTAAGCGATATGATTTATAGATCAATTTACAGTAAAATCACGAGTTACCCCAAAGCCATTACATGTTAGCTATTGAGCCCGTCCGACTTCGCACCGCGGGCGAATGTGTGGTTACGACCTTGCGAGCCCAATGTTGACTTTCTGCATAGTGCCGCAATATCCGCGACTTGTTATTACACTTTAGTGGCCAGTCTGCTACCGCAGGTTTGTTGTGGATTTGTCAAAAATGTTAATTATTGGTCGTTTGGACTGGCAAGTGCTTTCAGTACTAAGATAACGCAATTAGCGGTTGCATAACCATAACTTGGGGAAAACCTACAATTTTTCTAGGCATAGGTACTTCGTCTTAACAAATGTAAATGGAATTAAGTGGAAAATTAGGTTAGATTGCTTCCATTTTAGGACCAACGTTGCAAATGATATACATCCGTTTTCTTCACCAAAACAAAGACTATCTACTAGTTCACTCCTTAATAAGGCATAGCGTGTCAAACACTCCTAAGCACTCCACCTTCACCAGAATTTCCCGAGGGGCTTGCACTTCCCCAATGTTTTGCACTTGAGGCGAACCTTTCGTCGGCCATCCTGCCTTCGATGTTTACCCCATCACGTTAATGGAAATAGGAAGAACGCATGTTCAATCAAACTGAGAACCTTGGTTTTAGTTAGTTCAATGGGAGGGATCTGCAGCTCTAAGCACTTAGACTTTTGCTAGACCCATTGTACTATCCTCGGAGATTGCCAATTCATCGGCCTCTCACCGACTGCGTTCGCGAATCTGAGAACATACTCCAGACAGAGAATGCTCAGACTCTTCGTTGAAAAAAACCTTACCAAGGTATCTTCGCATGAAGTCTGAGGGGGCCGGGCAGTCCCTTCTTTCTCCTCGCATTGACTGCATATGGCCGAGACCACTACTCCGATTTTTTCCATGCGGTAGTTTAAGCCGCAGTGTCCCATTAGAAGCCCTACTAAAGTTTTCATGTCCCACCTTTTAAGGAATAACAAAAATGTCGCTCTAGCGGCCACGGGTTCCTTTACAAAGACTTTCGCCTGGCGGTAGAAGTTCAAATTTCACTTCCCCCTTCAGAGTAGACTTGGCAGTAAATGACCGGATGCCAAAAGCTGGTTCTGGCCCCATCATTGTGGATTCAGAAACTTGACGACCCAGTCTATCAGCTTCCCCATTACCAATGATATTTGTGTGCCCTGGCAGCTGTTTAGTGCTGATAATTCTGCCTGACTATCGGAACAGATTCGAATGGAGGTCCCTCCCCGCCTTTCCACGCGCCAATTGTATCAAGCCTATATGTGTCATTAGCTGCTTTCCATTTCACCTCCAAATTGATTGGGAGTCATTTGAGAATAACTTCCAATGCTACGGCCTGGACCTAGAGTTCACCGTTCACGACCACATTTTAACCCCTGTGATCATTCAGCTCACGCTACGATGTGTGTGTGTTTGAAGTGGGGGGAGAGGCAAAGCCACTGAGAACACAGACCTTAGTGGTTCATTGTACTCGCCACCCCCGTCTAACGGAATATTCCGGATTTGTTAACGTATCGCAGGATTTCCGTTAATGGATGTGATGCTATCCGCTGCAGTTGGAGCACATCAGCCCCAAAAATCTGATGTCTGATGTGTCCGTAAGCGAGACACTCACATTGAAAATGTTCCGTGGATTCCGCTTCCTCATTACAGGATGGACACGTTCGTCCTGGATAATTCCTATTCTGAACATATGCCCAGCTAGTGAATGATTGCCAGTCAGAATGCCCACAATACTTCTGCAAGTCTTCCTGTTTTTCCACAGGATAAACTTTTCAGTATGTGTGTTTGGTTCTGACAGGAAGAGTTTGGTCTGTCTAGCAGCATTAAGGCTTCGCCACCTGCCATTATGGGAAGCTTGTTCCCAGTTTTTGATAGAAGCGTCAGCCAATGCTAGCGTCATCCCAATTGCTGGTTCCGGTCCGGGCATGGGGAAAGTTGAAGCCTCTTTTGCTAAGGCATGCGAGATTTCATTTCCCTCTACACCACAATGACCAGGTACCCAGAGTAAATCCACCGTATTGAATCTGGAAAGAGAATTCAATCGGTTTTTACATTCCTGAATGATTTTTGAAGTGATCAAAATACTACTCAACGCCCTCAATGCAGCTTGACTATCGCTACAGATTGCGATGCGCCTGCCCTTCAACCGCTCGTCAATTATCCAGGTTGCAGCCTTTAGGATCGCATACACTTCAGCCTGAAAGACCGTTGTGAATTGTGCAAAGGAAATGCAAACTTCTCGTTTTTATTCGAGAGGTAGAGGTAGCTCCAGAACCGTTTTCTGTCTTTGAGCCATCGGTGTAGAATACGTCGTATATCCTGACATGGATTTTTCTGGTTCGTCCCAGTTTTTTCTCCGTTTCAAGACAAAATGGTATCTTCTACCAAACAGATGTATGGGGATTTGAGAATTGGCATCGCGAAAACTAGATTCAGTTCTCCCAATGACTCTTTCAATTCTTTGTGCCCCCCACATCCATTGTTTTCCCATAGATCTAATCGAATTAGTCTATTAGCCGCTCTCATTGCAGTGCTCTGAATAAACAAATCCAAGGGCTGCAAATTGAGTAATGCATTCAGAGCTGCGCCGGATGTGGTGCTCATGGCACCGGTGATACCCAGACACACAGTTCTTTGCAGTGTGGCTAATTTACAGCGAAAACTCTTCTGTTTCCCCTTAACCTACCACACTACATGTGCATAAGCGAACATCGGCCTAATGATAGCAACATATATCCACATTACTACCTGAGGCAAAGGTCCGCCTACACAGCCCATAAGCTGTGAGAGCTCGTTTCATCATCATCGTTCACGCCTTGGTTTGGGGTTTTGATTACCGCTTAGCCTCAGGTGTCACCTCTGGTTTTCCGGAGGATCCTCCTTACTGAGCTCCCTCACCACGACAAGGTAGGTAATCGTCGAGGGTGTTTATTTTTATTTCGATGAAGCTTACCTCCTCCTAATCCAGGGCAATTTGGCTCCTGCGCAGAGCATCCCAGATATATCCCCTGTTCACGCTATCGAAAGTCCAAAGCGATGAAGACCAAGTGGAGTGGTGATATAAACTCCGTACACTGCTCCACAATGAGTGCAACAGTGTTAATGCGGTCGATAAGGGAGAATCCAAACCGGAACCTGGCCTGTTTTCTTTCAATCAAGCTTCCGATGTGTTTCTTTTTGCGTTCCAGGATGATTTTAGCTAAGATCTTCGCACCACTCTACTTGTCGCCCGCAAGACAGAAGCTTAACGATCACGCCTACTTCCACTTGGGAAGAATTTGAGTTGCTCAGCATTTACGAATGAGTGGATATAATAACTTTGCAGAAACGGCAGGATCCGAAGGGAAGAGTTCCGTGGGAAAGTCGTCAAGTTAATCTATCCAGCGATGCTAAAGAATGTTAAAGGAGGGTATAGAGAACTTCGAATAACTTCTAAAAAAATATTTCTCGATGATGGCTTCCTTGGGTCACTTGCCCCCTTTTGTTAGTAGTTGAAGGTAGACTTCATATCTAAACCCGGAAAAGAAGACTATTCAAATACAAGAAACTTCAAACAAATCAGCTTAACAACATTTTCGCTGAAATGTCTGGAGAGACTGGTTGAGCGTCACATTAGTGAGAAGGCGCTAGGGCTATTTTGTTTTATCTGTAACTGGATGCACGAAGTCGTCCTTCATACATCGCACAACAACCTGGGTGTCAACCAGTACTGTGCACACTCTACACGAAGCATCGAAAGAAGTCGTCCTTCATCTTTCGAGCATAGGCACAGTCCTAGCCATTAGTCCACTTGGGGTCTTTTTAGACCTGGGGGACAACCCAAAAACACACACACAGAGTAGCCAGTCTACTACCGCAGGTTTGTTGTGGATTTGTAAAAAAAAGTTAATTATTGGTCGTTTGAACGGGCAAGTGCTTTCCACTCTCAGAAAGTGGATTCCATTGCATGGTAAATCAGAAGTGCATTTGCTGTTCTTTATTAAATTGTGACTCTCTAATCAACGTGTCTACCGGTAACTGGCCCGTATACCGATCAGTTCTTTGTTCGAGATTTTCTGGCCAAAGTTTCCCGTTGACACCGCGGTGGCAGATGGTAATGATCGCTTGGCACTTTTGAGTAGCAGTGGTGGTTACTTTCTATGTGCTGCTTCCATATAACATTACAGAGAGGATATTGGATAATCTCAACTTGATATTGGGATCGGATCGAAAGATCTGCATTTCTAAATTTTAGACAAAACAGAGAAAGCGGATATAAAAGAAACAACGATACCAAAATGAACAAATCTATTATATCAATAACTTGATTTCTGCCCGTCAATGCAGATGGGAAAACTGTGATGACCCTTCAGACTGAGAACTTGCGTTTTGTTAGTTTTTATCTTCAGTGTAACTCTGCTTGTCGTTGTGCTCCTTTGCTACTCTTCCCGCTGATGATGGAAAATTCTCTGATCGTACTTTTGTTATGCTAATTCAGCTTATGAGATCATTTTGCCTCAGTTTTTGGTTCTATCCGTTTATGTCACTATTCTTCCGACGCAACTGATTCTTCTTCTAGTATACCTTCCATCTCTCTTCTGAATGCCTCCATTGTCGAATTCTTTTTCGATGAAATTGACCTTAATATCGCTTGCATCTTCTCCATTCCTCTTATTATCGTTTATAACAAAAGCTTGTCTGAAGGTATCTTTCCGGATATGTGGAGGGAAAGTCGTATTATTATACCTTACACAAAGTAGTAAAACTATGACTCTATGTCCTTCATTTCCTGATTTTCAAAAATTTTTGAGAGAGACACGACTTTATGTTCCTTCTCACACTCAGGCCTTTGGTAAAAACCCATGAGGTTCGAACGAGTATTAAAATTTTTTATTGATATATGACATTGTTAGGATCCCACAATGACTGCCGCAGAGGTCTGGTTGAATTTGAGCTGTGGCCTGGAATATATTTTTTAAGGAAGGGTTAATTGTGGCTTACTGGCATCAACTTGCTACTTCAAAAAAACTCCACAAGTCTAGCGTGATCAAATCTCATAATCTTGTTGGCCAATTCACTTCGATATCCACTTCGTGGTGTTTTCTATGTTGGAGCCACATGTACACCGCGTCCATATTATCACTTTATGCAAACAAATTGTTATCATCGATTTCTCCACATTTTCACAGATAGCGGCACTGTTCTCATCCTTCTGACGTATGGGCGCTGTCTGATTATTTACTGAATCGATGGTCTCTAATTTGGCTACCAAATGTTCTGGAGTCTTCTTTGAAGGGCAACAATGTCCGCCCTACAATTCGTGCAAGGTTTGCACTAACGAATACATTATTTAGATGTGTTACTCAATCCAGCGACTGAACAATAACCTATTTGAAAGGCACCCTCAAAACAACATCGTGACCGCGGTCTTGTAAGGTGATTGGTCGATGGCCATAAAACCATCCCTAGTGGCCGGAGACGACTAAAAGGGGAAAACTATCCTAAAAACCTAAAAATTGACTGTGAAAGTCCGCCCGCGTTTACTTGCCTCTATGCTCGCAGGCTCGGGTAGTGGGTCTTTTGGGAGCTTCAACCCCTCACGTGTCATTTAATAAAACTTCATTTGCCATTAACCGATGCGAGGGTCCGTATCGGAACTTGGGGAATTCAACAAACACGCGACATCGCGCGAACTTAGCGGAAGATCAACACGCGAGCTAGCCCTAGAAATAAAATAACGACTCAAACGCTCGCATGGAGTGTCGCGATCGAAATGAAGGATCCACGAGGGATCGCAAAAACAAAAAAGCATAATAATAATCGTTGGCGGAACAATCCATATTCAATTCAATGCCGTACCGGTACACTATACGGTACTATAGTACCCTGTAGGAGGCAATGTGGTCAGCATTGCGCTCGCCCGAAATTATATCCTTAATTTGACTCAGGTATTCATTCATAGCTGACTTGACTGGTATCCGACATTCAGTCACTATAACGAATCTCTCTGCTTCTAGTGAGATTTAAACCGCGGCGGACACGGACTTCTATGTCTAAATTCCGAACGCATAATCCAAACTCTACTGTAAAGCGGATGAACCTCCGACTCGTTACGCGCTTATTTTTACAGCAAAGAGCGGGCGAGTCCTTTGCATCTTCCTGTTTGAAAGTCAAACTGTGAACTGACTTCACTTAACTTGATGAATCGATCTTTCGATCCTTTGAGTGGGGTGAAGTCAGACGAGGGGCGGATCGATGAGTGAAAGTCAAAGGCAATGTACAGCAAACACGTGAATTGCCTTTGGCAGCCATTTGTCGATTTACATTTGTTGAGACCGAATGAAGGTGAACTATGAGCCTGCTGGTTCAGGCAGTAGAAGAAATTTGGCATCTCGCGAAATTATCATCTACAGGTTTTGTGCCTAAAACGGCTTCTCTTGATGTGGAAATGCTGTATATTATTAAATGCACACTTTCAGTCGCTTGTCACTGGACAAGGTTAAGGAAATGTCGCACGTGTAGTCAGTGACAGACTATCCTCATACTGCTTGTAATGTTCTTTGATGAATTGATCTGCTTGCTCATTGTTATAATGGGATTTTAAATGCTTTTTTTAACTTGTTAAAAAAGCGCTTTCTAAATTGCCGCTGTCAATTTACGTCTGATGTGCACTGAAGGAATTCATCTCCTATGTATCTCTGTCGATTTTCAAGAAGGAAACGCTCCTTCGCTACTTCCCGTTCTCGTAGTGAATACTGTTATGGAGAACATCCAACGCACACATTAAACTTTGAAATTTAAAAAGCGCGTAGGTAACCCTTCAGGCGCTGCCCCATCTCTACTTCGGGAAGCAGCGGGATCGAAAGCGGCTAAAAGTGGTATTTGCTCCCATTATATTAATGCACTAACACTACGTGAGTATGAATCTTGTTAAATGACAAACCATCAGCTCCTGGCCTACCCTGAGGCCCTGGTTATAGCCTTTCAGAAAAATAAATATTGAATTTTTTTTAGCAATTTAACAATGTCAGCATCTTATTTGCTTGGCTTAAGATGCAGTCAATTCACGCGAAATTCATAAATTTGGACTGCTATAACTTTGACACTTATCGCCGCGATACTATCCTCTGCGTTGGTACTCCTAGGATGAGCTTAAGGGGGTTTTTTTCAGTCAATTTCGAAAAGTTGTTAATATATTTTTCGCAGGTTTATTTTAGCAGAGATCATAATGGAATTCATAGTTCCCATATGTCCACTAAATTTTGTTTGGATCGTTTGAAAAGTATAGCCGATTTTTTGATCATTTTTGGCGATCATTGGCGATGAAACATGTTTCTTTGAATATTGCTCAGAGAGAAAACGCCAAATTCTGAGTTAGATACGTCACACTCACCGAAATCTTAGAAGCTGAATAAAAGTCAAAACGGTGATGTTTTACGATTACAAACGAGTGGTTCCCAAATAATATGTTCCTCAAAATGTTACTACGTGGACGTATTCGAAAGACTGAGAAAGAGGATCATCCAAGTAGTAAAAAAGTTCTTCCCTATCTGGGAGCGGCATATGACAATGGTACCACACCATTCTGTGCAGTTCGCAACGACGGGTAGATCATTGCAGTCGTCCTACAGCCCTCGTATAGCAACGGGGACTTCTTTCGATTCCTTCGCGTCTAGAAAGTCACTTTCGATAGATTAATCCAAAACCTGAGTAGGACTCTACAAGACCTTTCTTTTGATACGTTGCCGCATACTTATCGTGCATGGCAGCATCTCCGAAAAAATGTTTAAAAGCGCAAAGGGTTTCCTTTGAAGAATAATAAACTTTTGTGATGCTGTCTCCAATAAATTATTAAAAAAGAAATATTAATTCATCACTTTCCGAACACACCCTGTACTTGCGTTTTTATCAAATCCAAACCAGCTGAAGCCAGCATCGATCAAAGGCTCTGAGACTCTGAGGTTTCATTTTTGGCTCTAACTCAGTCTTCCTACTGTCAACAATTTGAACGCCAACCATGCCGAGAAGGTGATGATTGCGGTATGTGTCCAGACGTAGGGCTGGTTATCAGCATCAGAGCTCCTGCAACGCATGGCAAGGTTCAATATAATTCGCACTCATGCCGTGTTTACGATTATTTATAAATAAAGCGATTACCACATATCGCCACTTTCGGTCACGCTGCTCCCAGGGCAGAGGTGAGGCAGCATCTGATGAGTTACCCTGCCCTGGAAGAAATTGTCAGTCAACCTTTTTTTATGAAGCGAGTGTTGGGCTTACGTGGCCTACTATTTTTCGGTCACCATCAAGAAAGAGGTAATGTCTGAGGAGTCGTTGGTTATTTCTGAAGTTTTAAAAAAGGGCGTACGTGCAATAATTCACAACCTCAACCAAATCATCATTTGGTAAGTAGTTCGCCATGAATAGAAAGAACATAAGGATCTTAGGAAATGAAGATTCCTTGATTGATTGATGCTTAAACTAAAGTGTTAACAACCTTCTGGATGGAAGGGCAAATATCGGTCAAAATTTGCGTATAAATACGGTCAATGACTGGTGGGTTGGGCGAGGTTCAAATTCGAAATGCAAATACTCGGTGGCATTGAAATTCTTAAAATTACATGATCCTTTTTTACCTTGCTCCAAAACTGTAATTTCCGCTGATAAACACCCAAAAGTTGATACCCTATAAATTTGTCAAAACACATTGCCCAATAATTTTGAACCCAACATCAAAGACCTCAAGCAAAACAAGTTCTCCAAGCAGCTTATGCACGTATATATTCATATGCTCGCGTGTAGAAGTTCAAACTATACGCAAAAGGAAAAATCATTAAAAAAGTGATATTTTATTGTGGCATCATTGGAACAAACAAACAAGCAACCAAACAACCAAACAAGTAACAAACGTGAAACCTGTTTCTCGTCAGAGACATGCGAAACAGCAAAATAGCAACAGAAAGCATTCATTTACTCAGCAATTATTTATGCGGCTAAATTTTGCAGACAAACACAAAACACAATTGAAAGATTGGATGAAAGTGTACGAACGGATAAGGGTTGTGTTGAAGCCAGTTACCAACTGGTATTTGTTGGACTCGAAAATGTGTTTATAAATATTGGGAGATTTCGAGCCCCAAAAGTAAGAAATATGGACTCACTGGAATGACATTTTATTATAGAAATTGCAGGGACGTAATATGGGGGTTCACAAAAAGAGCTGGGTCAAGGGAACTAGGTTAAGTGATTTCACGTTGAGGGCCGCTGCTATTATCCACAAAACAACAACAATGTCTTAGCTAATATCACTGCTCAGCGATAAACTTTGGTACTCTATATATTTAGACGGTCTACAGGGAGCTAGTTACTAGTGGAAGAATGGACGTTCGTACTAGGAAGACTAGTCCCTTCGTTCAGAAGATCACAAAAATCGGGAAGATGGACATGATCGTACCATTTCATTTTGAGATGAGAGTATCAGATAATACCAAATGCACCTTCAGTAGCCATAAAAGGACATGTCTAATATCACCTACCCTCTATGAATTATCGGCATCCAGTTTGAAGAAATGACATGAGACTGTGCAAAAAGGGGGCTTCCAAACAACTCTCTCGTTCCTGTGCTCTAACATCCTGTAAAGATGTGCTCAGGAACAGAAGGTTCCAAAAAAAAGATCACCGATCTACCTCTGATCAACTTCTACATCGGAACAAATCGATGCGTCCAATCTCCAATAACCCCTGCTACCAAGATTGGCTTGCTCACCAACACCCATTCCAACTGCGGAATCGGAACCAGTGCAATGGATACTTGTTTAGCGGCAACTGTCTCTAGAGGAGCTGGTGCGGTACTGTTTAATAGTGCGCGAAGCGCTATACTTTGTCTATTCAACAATATGCAAATTCCAGATAATACCAGCTGAAGAGGAAGGTACCAAGCACCAGCAAGTCAAGATGAAGACGGGGCATGCAGTAGTCAAACCTAACCCAAGCTAGTAGCTGGCAGCAGTCACAAGAGCATCAGCAGCAACTTGAACAGTGGAAGCAATTCAGACATAGCGGCCGTATCGACGCTATAGAAGGTATTATGCTAGCGTGCGTTTTGCGCACAAGTTCATTGGCCTACTAAAAACAATCACATGTTACCATCGCCGCTGGGAAATTGGTTGAATAAAATGCACAATATCATGTAATAAATAATTATGGCTACGATGCCTGGTGGCATAAATTATCTCGTTGGATTTATTTTTCGCTGTGTGCAGTGATACATTTACCTTCAGCATTCAGGTTAATAAGATGTAGGAGAAGTGAAAAACGAGAGGTTGGTAATTTTTAAGGTAGTTTGAAATGTTGTATTGTTGCATGGGGTCTTGGTTTTCTGGTAGAAGAAGTCTTGACCTTTACTTGTGTGCTGGAAAATGGCAATAGTAAAATACAATGGGTTCTGGGCACGTATTCCAGTGAAAGAGAAATTGGACCAGAGAAGATAGCAGGAAGCTTTTAAGTGGACTAAAATTAGGGTCTTGGAAGGAGAAGGATCCACTTATTATCCTTCTCCTCCCAAGAACCTAATTTTAGTCCACTTTAAGCTTCGACGTCAGGAAATTTCTCGTAAACAAATTCTAGAAAAGGTGAATTTCCCTCAAAAATTAATCAGGGGGATTCAAGAGAGGCAAATTCTTGATCATCGTATATCCAGCAAGAGCATCTGGGAAAATAAAAAAAACTAAACCATGCCATCAGCATGTTAATCTGGAATAAAAAGACCACCCATGGCATCGCTTAAATACGATAGTTTTACTGTATATGCATAAATTAAATTCAATTTAAATTTCTTATCTCACCACGGTTCGCTATTTCGTAGGGAACTTCCTTGAAGCGTGAAGTTTAAATTAATTGGGGCATTTCAAGGGTCAGTAACTAGCCCTGCAAATACTGATACATGCATAAATTTAGAGTCAGTTCCCATCCCATTCTGAAGTCAGACAAATCTTTAAAATGATGGAGTTTCTGAACAATCTTTTGGATACTTCAGTGCATTGTGATCCCAACAGGATCTGAAATCCCTAGAAAGTATCAATGGAACCACGGAAAGTTTCTAATCAGTCAGAAAGAGAAAATTAATAAAAAAAAATATCGACTGACTCCGAGTGTTGAACCGAAAACCCCACGGTGCAACCTCAGCAAATGCGTCTTTTGCTTCGGGTGTTCACGATTATCAGAGGATGCCAAGGTAAGGAGGAAATCCCACAAGCCCTGTCGTACCTCACTTTTGATTAGTAGCTTTCCACGATGCTCTCACTGCAGGGACACCAAAGCGAGGGATCCACTCTCGACAGAGCGCTTCGGCACGGGGGAAATGAGCCCACTTTTTTTCTTACATGCCTGGTGACCTTACACTTTTGGCATGCGTTGCACTCTCTGGCCCAGCAGTTGATGTCCTTATTCATATAGGGCCAGAAATATTTCTCGGTGACTAACCGATTTGTTGCCCTGATGCCTGAATGCACTACGTCGTGAACCGCGTGGAACACTTCCTTGCGAAAGGTGCCCGGAATGTATGGCCGGGGTCCCTTTTCCGAGTATTCACAGCAGAGAGAGGTTCGAGCCGAAGATGGGCAACTCCCGAAATTTATATTTATATTATATAGTTCCGTTGAGCGAGGTTTAACACTCTGGAGGCTGCCAGACATGGTTCACCGTTTGGTGAAGAGCAGCACCTACTGCGATGTCAGAGGCATCAACACAAACCGCTAGGGGTCGATCTTGTCGAGGAAATGCCAAGAGTGTAACATCAGCCAGTTGCTGTCGGGATTTATCAAAAGCGCGGACAACCTCTTCAAATCTGCGATGGTACCAACAAATACTTCGGCCCGTAGGTTGTCCTGACGACCTGCTACCCGATCGCCCTTTTCGAGCTGAGCGTCCAGCGTTGCCCTTATTTCAGCCATACTGGCCACTAACGCGGCTATTTCAAGCTTTAGCTCGCCAAATTCGTCAGAAGGCTGCTGATAGGCCGCTATTGTTGGACGTGCGTGCACCTTATCGGCCGCAGCTGCCAGCGCCTCCAAAGAACCGGAGACGCACGCGAGGACCGCATGGGTGCCCTTCGGGAGTCGTCGCAGGCAGAGTGATTTCAACAAGTCGTCGATCTTGCTCCCACCCAATTGCCCCATTCCGCGAAGCAATTGGCTGGGAGTTTGATCGCCCAACGACAAGCCTGCCAGCAAGTGATCCAGCTTAGATGGATTTCTCATCCAGACCTACAATCGCGTGGTTAAATTTGGTTGCGTCCGCCGTTATTCCGGACATGTGGAACTGTGCCTCCAAATGGACGAACCGCAGTTCTGGATTCCGTCAACAAAATGGAGGGACGCGCACTGCGAGGGTCCGATAGGCCTGCCGTGTCTTGATTGTCGAACGACATAACTAAAGCTAAGTTAACGACGCGAGTATTGTCGAAGACGCGGCTGTACCGAATTCTAACAAGGCCCTCCTCTGAATATGGCAGGCCGTACCCACAAATGCCCGCACAAGCGAAACGAAGACACCAACAATGCACCCCGAAGCGGATGCGAATACCAAAATGAAAAGAACTCGCCACAAGAGCGAAACTCCACCGACGAATTTCTAAAAAAAACCTATCAACGATGTGTCCTGCGGGGGTTTAAAATTATTTGTATATATAAAAAAATAATGAAGTAATACTAATAACTAGTATAATGAATGGAAGTCGAAGGCAATGCACGGTAAACACGTGAATTGTCTTTGGCAGCCATTTGTCGATTTGCATCTGTCGAACAGATGGCTGTGTGCTGGGGAGCTCTTTGCTGAGACGGAGGGGTTTATGTGTGCCATTCAGGATGGCGTGGTCGCCTCCCGAGCTTATAAAAAGCTCATCATGAAAGAACGGGTGGAGAACGACCAGTGCAGAATGTGTGGTTCGACGTTAGAGACGTTGGACTATCTCATTTCTGGCTGTACTGTTATGACACCGGTGCAACACATCACCAGGCATAATGCTGTATGTAAGGTTATCCATCAAAACCTTGCATATAAGCATGGGCTGATCACGGGAACATGTCCGGTTTACCGATATGAGCCGCAAGCAGTACTTGATAGTTCTGCTTACAGCATGTATTGGGACCGGCAAGTTCTGACTGATCGCCATACCGCACACAATAAGCCTGACGTACTGTTAGTTGACAAGACGGGTGGCTCCGCGTATATTATTGATGTTGCTATCCCCCATAATAGCAACATTGAACGGAAATACGTGGAGAAGAAGGTGAACTATGAGCCATTGGCTCGGGAAATCAAAGAAATTTGGCGTCTCGAGCGGGTGGTTGTAGTTTCCATAATATTGTCAGCTACAGGTATTGTACCTAAATCCCTGACGGCTTCCCTTGATGTCCTGGGACTTTCGCACAGTCTGGTTCAAATCATGCAGAAGTACACCATTCTGCATACGTGCTCGATGTTGCGGGGAGTACTCGACGGATTCTCCCATTGACCTACCACCGGCCACCACCACCAGCGCCCCTTTAGTTTTTAAGTAGGTAGGATCGTTCGAGCCTAAATGCTTGGTACTTAGTGCTAGTATTAGGTAAAATCCGGCATCTGCCGAGATTGTGATAACTCGGAAATAATAAGTAATAGTACAAATACTTAAAACTTAAATTTTTCCTTCGGTGGCTCCTTGCGGCGATGTCGTCGAAGTCAACTGATTGTTGAGTTTGTCTCACCGAACTGGCTGCAGTCAATTTGTTGTGAAATTATATGATGTCGACGACCGGACAGTCGCTCCTAGTTCGTGTTCTCAATGCCGCTGACGACACACAAGATTTGAAGCACAAATTGGGTGAAAATATCCGAATATCACCGGGAAGGTAGTAGACTTCCGCAAAAATAATTGCAGACACATCAGCGTGCAAGTTCGTTAGGTAGGGCCTCGAATTTGAGGAAGGGGCAACGAAAATGTTCGCCGGTGGCACTTTGACAATTCGGGCCGTAGTCGCAGCTTTTCCTTACTCCATTCGGGCGAGTTCTTCGGGGTCACCAATTTTCGAGAGAATCTTGAGTTTTCTGTAAGCCTTCAATGCAACTCGCTCGAGGAAATCTTGAGCTTTCCGCAAGACTTCAATGCAACTCGATTCGTCAAAACTTTTCTTCAAGAGTACAGCTTGGAAGCATAAATATGGTTTCGAGCAGACCACGCTTCTAGATTTCGCCAACCCTTTAATAAAGTCTACAAACTTGTTGCTTATGGGTTAACACCACAGAAAGAAATCAATCATAAAACTTTATTTGATTTTATAATGTAAATATTATTATTATTCTGTTAAGGGAAAGTCGCACCGCGTCCTAGGTACACTATAACCAGTAAACATAGTGTACCTATTAATCATAGTATCTCAAGCAGGCCTATAACCGTTAGGAACTTTAGTATGTTCCCTACTTCCAGATCTTTCAGCTTTGCATCTGGTATTAAGTGTTCTCCCAGATGCCTCAACCTACTTTGCACAAGTGCCGGACACTGTCCCAGGACGTGTATAGAGGTTTCGTCATCCTCCTCACAAAACCTGCAGGCAGTGTCCGTAGATATCCCTAGCTTCCCTAGGTAATAGTTCAGCCGACAATGATCAGTGAGAATTCCCACTATGATTCGGAGGTTCTTTTTGGTGAGGCTTAAGCAATCCTTTGTGCGTATGGGTTCGTATCCCCCAATAAGCACCCTGGGCTGCTCCATCCCTGATAGGCCCGCCCAGTATAGTTCCCTCACCCGTTCCTTTTCATTTCTTACATTCATAATTATGAAACTGTTTCCGATTCCACGGAAGGGTTCTGGCCCGTGTAAAGGCGTCCCTGCTCCCTTCTTTTCTAGTTCGTCCGCTGCTTCGTTGCCTTCCAACTCAGCATGGCCTGGAACTCAAAGCATCCAGTCCTTGTTGGATGAGCCGAGTTTATTCAGTCTCTCAAGGCGACAGATAGAAATTGCTCTTTTTTATAAAATCGCAAATACGACAAAGGTTCCAATAATATCCAGTTTAAAATCGCCAGCGGGCGGGATCCCTCATATCCCAAACAAAAAAAACATCCTATTGTAATTTTTCCCTGTCAAATTAAATTCTTTGATGATTTTCCAATAGTTGATATAGCCCTGCACTTTCGTCCCGTGAGCATTGCCTTTTTTCTTTGGAATTACGTAGAAGTTGTTGTCCAATGTTCGTTAAGGAATTTATTAAACTGGAACGATTGAGCTTGCGTAAGGTTTGGATAATTTAATATCATCAGCAGAATGACTATTATCTTCATTGCGGAGGATGCTGAATCGGCACTGTCAGTGCTTTCTAGCCGGTATTGTTCAGGTAATTTCCTCGCTAGACTTACACATACACTTCATGCGTTTGAAGGTAATTAGACTGTACCTATCCAACAATATCTTGACATTTTTTCAAGTGGTCTCCACCAGTTTTATTTGTATATTGGATGAATATTCGATGCTGACCTGATTATTGGGTTTTCGATTCCCATCAACTCTTGATATCGGTGTACTTTGCCTGTCTTCAAGCCTTCAAATATGTTTCGTGGGCAATTTGGATGTGTAGCTGTTCAATATTGGAGTATCAGCGCACTTGCTGGAATGGTAAAATGCATTTTCGAATGTCTCTTAGGTCAGGATTTGATCAGACGGAGAGTTGAATCAACTGCTTGGAGTGGTACTCTGGCGAGAAAGAGCACGCCGCGAACATAATGCCCAAAACTACGCACTGAGATTTCATAATTTTTTTTAGAAAATAGAATTCGAAAAGTTCCTTCCAATGACATGACTCCTTTTTCTTTAGCCTTTATCCTGTTCTGAAGCGGAGCTGGCTTGCATTGAACGATCGCGCCATTTAGCTCCGTCAAAGGCCTGATATGTAGTCGTGAGGCTTTAAAATCACCATCAAACTACCATTGCTTCGGCTGGCCTTTTGTTCTTTTCCCATCCACTTCCATCTTCAGACAAATTTTGGTAAGTTACGATACCATCGAAGAAGGCTCTCTCCCAGTTTTTCCATGATGGGCGCAACCCCACATCGATCGCGGATATCCTATTTCGGATGTGATCATGACATTTTATGCCACTGGTCCAACGTAACATTTTCGACTCCATTACTGCAAGGCGCCGTCCATTGTCTTTTATAGTCGGCCAGTACGTCGGCCCTGTCCATATTTCCGAAATAGAACTGTCAATTGACTCTTCTGCCTTCTGCTGAGCTGTACTTAAGTACCCGCAAAGCTCAATAAGTGCAGGTGACAATAGCACACTCACTCCATTTAAATGTTTCCTAAGTGTTCAGGTAATTACTAATGAAAATTCTAGGGTATTTTATTACGCTTCAAACATATTTTTACTCTTCGGGACATTTGAAATTCCATTAATTGCATTAATGGCTATAAAGATTTTTTTTCATTTTTTTCCGGTCAATAAAAAACTCACCTAATCAACACAAAATGTGCATTGCACATAAAAACAATACAATGAACTCTGCAATAATATTTTATCTTAAGCATGCTCTCTTGAACTTGTCCCACTTATTATTGATAATTTCAGATACAATCTAACGACAATCAAGTTGAAATAAACAAAATATGATGGCAAGCATGGTCGTTTTAACAAAGCAAGAGAAAGATTAAAGCGGCTATCGTCGCTTTTTATGGTTTTTTTTCCATTTCCTTTGTGCGGTTGGAGGAAAACCGGGGGATTTCCTATTGCATTTGAAGGTTTCAAGTAGTAGATACAAAGTGCATGAAGTAGTATTATGCGATGCACTTGCGATGCGATGAGAGAGTCGATTGAAGTCTGTGCGCTTAAGCCATAAATCGCTGGGGTCTACATGTTTCTAGGCTGCTTGGTAGCTTAAACTTATTAAGGAATTTGGGTGTATTTCTTTGCCTCATCCATCATATCTTGTCATCTTCATTTGCTTTGTATTAAATGCTAGCGGCGATGGTAGATAAAGATATTAGCGTTTGCCAAGTAGGTGACTGGAGGGGACGTGAGTTTCGCGATTGATACAGTCGAAGGTGCTAGTGATAATTCACTGGCTTGATGGGGAGGGAAAGTGCAGGTTATTACTTCCCTTTAAAGTGCATATTTCTTAAGATATCTGTTCCAAGTTAAGATTCTCATTTCAACTGACGATAGTCTCTGATAGCAACGAGTAATTGATGTGATTTTCGAAATCAGTCATATCACTATCTCTAGATGCTTCCAGATGATATTCTCCGACTGTATCTTGTACCACAAACAATACGAACAATTTATCATAGCTTTTTACAAGACCATACCAAATAATTTCAAGCTCTATAGAATTCAATTACGATAATAGTACATAGAATAACCGAAACCGAGAGTAATTTCCCAAACCCTAGTCGAAACACAACGGCCTTTGTCTATCGTGACTGTTTCTCTGTTGCAATAGTTTCGTTTTATTGCTTTAGATTATGTTTCTCTGCATGAATTTATCTTACAATGTCGTTAACGAGTATTGCACTATCCATTTTGTAGGTCAGTCATATGCAAAATGTGAATGAACTCACTGAAAGCCTTCACTGTAATTATAATGCGTTGTCTTGTGATCAACTACTAACTCAATTGGATTAGACGAGACTTGAAAGAAAAAACCTCTTGAGTCGCATGGGTTGCATCTAATATAACTTAGATACTGAGTGCGTTAGCACTTCGCATTCTAGCTTTGAGGCAACGAGAAACGACTTATTTTCCGTTGAAGCGTGTATTTGATGCCAGTTGTTTTTCTGGAATTCAATTATTCACTGAAATTATTTTAATTTATGCAAAAATACGGAATGTTATTCAGAAAACAAAACTGGAAAACTATTAATTGCAAATTGAATTCTTCTGGTTTACTTTGTATTTTTTTATAAGTATTCCTAGTATTTATGTCTGCCGACGTAAGGCGTATACCATCCCGTTCAATCAATAAATGTTCTCTACTTTATCTGGATCACTTGACGGTTTCTCTAGAGTATTCCTTCCATAATCAAACTATTTTACATCCAATAAACAAAATATGAGAACCAGTTATTGTTGTTTATTTCCTCAAGGGTAGAGGCATCCAATTAAGATTACATCACACAAAATACGTGAATTTTGTTGGTCTAAATTATTCAGAATATAATACGAGGGGGACCCGAAAAAACGGGAATTTCATTATAACTTCTTTATTTCTCAATATTTTTACACTAAATTTTTATCACCTTCAAAGTATTCGCCTTTGACTACAACGCATTTCTCCAAACGATTCTTCCATTGTTCAAAACATTTTTTAAATTCACTCATCGGGATGTCCTTTAAGCCTTCCAGCGATTTTTGTTTCACCTCCTCCGCTGTGGCAAAACGCTTTCCTTTCATATTCCTTTTGTGTCTGGAGAACAAAAAGAAGTTACAGGGGGTTAGATCCTGTGAGTATGGGGGATGGACAATCGGTATCGTGAAGTTTTTGGTCAAATATTGCTTCATGGAAAGGGCGGTGTGGGCCAGCGCGTTGTCATGATGGAAGAATCAGTCGCCTCTGCGCCAAAGATCTGCCCTTTTCTTCCGGATACTCTCCCTCAATCTTTTCAAAACCTCCAAGTAGAACTTCTAGTTGACAGTTTGACCTGGGGGAACGAACTCCGCACAACACCTCTGCAATCGACGAGCACTTGGCGAGCTTTGGCACTTGGCGAGCTTTTTTGGACTTGGCGAGCTTTTTTGGAACGAGGAGAGCCAACTGTCTTCCACTGGCTTGATTGCCGCTTTGTTTAGGGGTCGTATCCATAGAACCACGATTCATCACCAGTAATCAATCACCTTGGAAAAAAATTCAGGGTCCTCTGCGAGCTGATTTTAAAGCTCAAAACATGCCTGAAGTCGACGCTCCCTTTGCTCGTCTGTGCGAAAGCACGGGACGAATCTGGTTGCAATCCTTCTCATGTCCAAATCTTCGAATAAAATTCTCTAAATGGAACTCCATGACATTGCCGACATCTCACAGAGTTGATCAATGGTTCGGCGACGGTCTTCACGAACGAGGGCATTGATTTTGTCGACGTTTTCATCAGTTCTTGACGTTGAGGATGGAGTTGGTCATTTTAAAAAGACGCTACTGCGCCAAGATACTCATCCACTAAAACCACTGCCACTTTTCTGCTTATATCGCCGCAGAACCACTGCCGAAAACTTTGGTCTACATAAGCACGTGTAGATCACGTGTCCGACGCGTTTTCCGAATTCGTTCCAGTTCCAGAAATTTTTTATAGATCTTGGATTTTTTCGGGTTCTCGAGACAGTCGCAGATTTCTCCAATCTGAAGCGACGTAAATATTCTCCTTATGTGGTAAGAAATTGCGTTGAGCAAAAAAAAAATCCGTATCTTCGACTGCTTCCTGGGATCAATGTATGGGTCCAGCGAGACTTCTCGGAATCATCCCACCGCTGCTACCATTTCCTATACTCCTCCTTTCTAGCGACACCTCGGAAATCCGTAGTCGTCTCGTGCTGATTCGCTCTCCTTATCTGATATAGATAGTGCATCATGCAAAGGTGTCGTTCCCGCGATGACTTACATAAATGATTCACCAACGATGGTATGTCGAACTCACCTTTCAGTTCACAGCATGGTCCAATGCTCACACCCAGCAGAAGTCGCGTATATCCTGTTATACGAGCGGAGAATTTCACCATCCTTGCTAGAGATGAATTGTCCTTTATTGTTTTTTCTCGTGGAGAATTTAAGTGCCCGTTGAAGTTTAGATCGGCACATGCTGTGGATGATTGATTTTGAGACGTCCTCGTGATCACTAACCCGGATATCTTTATTATTGTTTTTTCAGATCGGTTATGAGGACCGTCTTTGTCTTTTCGTCCGGCAGTTTGAACATTCGTTGTCGTGGTTCGATGGTAAGAGTGGTTTCACTTCCATATAATTCCCCGTCTTCGTAATATTTTGCAACTACAGTCGTTGTTAGATCGTTTACAAAACCAATCGACGTTGGTTCCTCTGATATACAAGAACAAGCCCTCCAGCATACACGCCTTCGTAGCAAGGGGCCCAACGCGGAACCTTGAGGATCAGCTGCCGTCACCAGGTTCTCTCTCAGCGCGTCGCCAGTTTCGTATCAAAGGATCCTCTCCCAGAGGTAACTTTATTGGCCAAGCCAAGTAACCAGGGGCACTTTAGCTGAAGTGCGCTTAAACCAAACAGTTGACCGAATCAAAAGTATTCTTGATATCTAATGTTATAATCTTGTAACATTTACCAACGGACATCCCTTCCCGAGCCAGATCAATTTTGTTTTGGCTCTGGTAGACCATTTGCAAGCCGAATTAGCGGGAGTAGCTTATTGTAAATCACTTTCTTCCAACATCCTCCTTCTAAAAAAGCAGATGGCGCGATATGAAGACGGCACGTGAAATGGTCCTCCTTGGCTTTGGAAGCAAAACCAATTACTGGCTCCTCCACTGGGCGGGAAATTTTTTTTTCCACCATGCACAATTCGAATGTTCTTATGAATCTGCATCTGGCAGCCAGGCGGTAGAATCATCAACTTCTGTCTCTTAAACTGGGCTGGAAACACCTTTACCATGTACGATTGAAATTTCACTGGCATTATCAAGCACCTTGAGAGGTTTGTGTAGTGCTCACTGATCCTCCAGACCATCCTTATCACCCACGAGGTATCGAGGTATGTCAGATCGGAAAGCGATTCTAAACCTTTACCTCGGAAAGGGCATAAATCCAAAGTTGGCTAATACTGGATATCGTATTCAGTAAAGGTTTCGATTAGGATTTGGCCTCTGGTATTCCTCACGCACGTTTCACACTCGTAATATTTACGCGTTTTTGTGCTAACAAATCCGACTCTCCCGAATACTATTGTTTGTTGTATGGCTTACCTTCATACTCATATCGCAACATTACCAAACGAATCTTTTAATTAAGTAATGCTACCGTAATTTCGGCACGACTCACAAATTATCGCTACTTATATAGTCAACTGTCGAATGGTTTCCCAAGTACTCAACGAGGGCGATCAGTTCGGAGTCTACAATGGACTCATCTGAAGTGCCTCTTGCCGTGGAGCCTCATCATACCATGGGAACCGGGATGGTCCGTTGAGGGCATATTTTCCAAGAAAATTTCAGGCAATGCCCCCCTGAGGGCATAAGTTCCAGGAGAATTTCTAAGTTGGGGATGTGTTCTCGGCCAGACTATTCGCGGTTGGGGGAATTTTATGTTAGATGTGGGTGTGCCCATATCGCGGGCAGGGTTCCTTGTAGCCTCAATGCTGGAGTTGCTCTGCACAATAGTGTCAAATACGTTAATTGGGGTAGGAGCTTTTGGAAAGCCTTGGCATCTACCAGTATGAATGCTGATCCTGCACTCAGTATAAATGGGCACCGTTGTATCAGTCACAGCGGGGCTCTGATTGTGGTCTCCAAATCGGTGTTCGAAGAGGACCGTGGGATTATGCGTACGCGGCAGGTACTCACATGAAACCCCCGGATCTTGGCTTGTGAAACCAGGTCCGGCAATGGTAGAGGTTGATTTGTATCAACCCATTTACCTGGCGGTGAGGAAGAAGGGGCAACAACTCTGTCCGCTAAACCAAAACCAAGTGACCGAGGAGAACCTCCATAGTGGTGGTACCAGGAAACGCTTTATTCACTTTGGTTTGCTGGTCATGATGCAGTAGACGAATGCTCCAAAGGCCTATTAGGACGATCACACCTGAGTTTGGACGGGGCCCATCTGAAGTGACTATTGCTCACGAAATCTTACCAGGGGTATACTGGTACCATGGGACCCGGAAAAGCCCCTGAATTCATATGTCTCAAGAGAATTCCTGTCTCATGTGCGTTCAGCTCGGTAGTAGCGGTTGGTCCCCTAGCGGGAATTTGATGGGAGTTGGGGTTACGTTCAAGCGAACAAAGACCTCCGGGTTTCAGCGTGGTGTTACGTTTCAACACGGGTGCCGTACTTTTTAGTTCGGTAGAGATTTAGGTAGGTCTTGCATCCACCAGTATGAATAAACTGACCCATGTAGTTGGTATAGACTGGTATCGTTGTGCTTGTCTCAGCAGCCCACTGATTGTGATCACAATCAATCAATCCGTGTCTTAGGAAGACTGTGGTGATAAGTCTACGAGACAGGTACTTACGTTAAACCACAGAGACGTAACCCATCTACCTGTGTAACTCAGCTGCCTCCTACACTAATGATCAAAAAAAAGTGGCCACCCAAGCTTTTTCCGAAAATTCAAACTTGAACCCTAGTTTCTCTCCAATTGATAACAATTTCAAATATTTGTTTTATAAATACTATGGTAGGAAGTGTAAAGGCTATTTATAAATAAAAAACAAATTTTTTATTATTAATAAGAGGTATGTCCTCCTTTATTTTTAATAATATTATCAATTCTGTTTGGCATAGAATTAATTAGTACTTCTAAATACTCCTCGGAGATTCTATTCCAGGCACCCAAAACAGCTTCCCATAGCTCGTTTAAGTTGTTAATTGTCTTGTCGTGAATCTCACGATCAATATGGTCCCATATATTTTCGATGGGATTTAAATCAGGGCTTTGAGCAGGCCAATCAAGAGTCCTTATATGTTTTTGGGCCAACCAATCGGATATGAGCCTTGTCTTATGGCATGGTGCATTATCTTGTTGGAAAGTTAATAGACGAGGTGTTCTGAACCTCGCTAGACTTGGTACCAGTGATGTTTCTAAAATATTTTTATATTCAGCTGAGTTGATTTTTGTATTCACTGGTACCCGGTGCAGTACACCTACTGTTTTTGAGGAAAAACAGCCCCATACCATTACTCCAGGGTTGCCTTTCGGCGTTTCCTGGATGCAATCCTCACTGTATTCCTCGCCTGACCTACGAAGACAGCGTTGCGGCCTGTCCGATCGAAGGCAAAATCTTGATTCGTCCGACCAAATGATTTTAGTCCAGTCGGTGTTTCGATGGTCTTTGGCCCAAACCAATCTTGCAGCTTTGTGCCTCGGTTTAAGAGCCGGAACTTTTCGACAGCGCCGACTGCGAATGCCAACATCTTTCAAACGGCGTGAAATCGTGTGGCGACTTACTAAGTTTCCGCTGGCTGGCACAAAATCTTTAGATATTTGTGCGATCGACGGTTTCCGATTCCTCAGCGCGTGTTGTTCCAACGCTCTCGTGTCTCTGCTATTCATTTTTCGTGGTCTTCCGGAGCCTTTCTTACGTGCTACACTGCCGCTTGCTTGTTTACGTCGCAAAACTTGCTGCACGCCGCTTCTCGAAACTTCGACATCCGATTTTTTAAAAATTCTCACGATTTCGCGTTGTGATTTGCCAGACTCGCTTAGTCCTACGATGCGTCCTTTTTCTTCCTCCGTTAATTGCCTGTAGAAAAAATGTATACACTTTTCTTGAGTTTCTTTTCAAACAAAATGATTTTTTGAAAATAATTCAAATATATGAATTTTTAATCTTCAAACTGATTTCTCCGCTTGCTTCCAGGACTCTACCAGGATTATCCTTGTGAAAAGTCCTTGAGGCATGCCTAATTTTTGCTGAGTTTTTTCTTACTATCCTTTTCTACTAAGTTAATGATAATAATTACTTACCGCTGTTTTGGAGACATTTTAATTCGACAAATTATTAAAAATGTATTTCAAGCACTATTTCCACCTTTGAATGATTTTTCACTATTTCTAAATTTTGTATCCTTGCACTTCGTCTGTTTGTTAGGAACTGATGTCCTTTGATGTTCTGATGTCCCTTTTTATACCTGCTTCATTGCAATATTACGAAAAACCCCGAAATATTACATGCGGCGGCAATATTTGACACTCTTTCGACACCAAGTAGATGGCCACTTTTTTTTGATCATTAGTGTAAATATTAGAAACATCCTCAATATGCCGGGCGTCCGCACTCCCTTGTCCTTTGCACAGTAGCACCTTGGGTCGCTGCAATACTTGATGAGGTTAACCCTCCTCTCTCCTTACATTTGATTGTTATCTCCTTTCTGTTTCTAACCTCAGCTTGCTCCTTTAACACTTTTTCCTCATCATCATCAACGGCGCAACAACCGGTATCCGGTCTAGGCCTGCCTTAATAAGGAACTCCAGATACCCCGGTTTTGCGCCGAGGTCCACCAATTCGATATCCCTGAAAGCTGTCTGGTGTCCCGACCTAGACTATCGCTCCATCTCAGCCAAGGTTTGCCTTCATTTTCTACCATAGATATTGCCCTTATAGACTTTCCGGGTGGGATCATCCTCATCCATACGGATTAAGTGGCCCGCCCACCGTAACCTATTGAGCCGGATTTTATCCACAACCGGACGGTCATGGTATCGCTCATAGATTTCGTCATTGTGTAGGCTACGGAATCGTCCATCCTCATGTAGGGGGCCAAAAATTCTTCGGAGGATTCTTCTCTCGAACGCGGCCAAGAGTTCGCAATTTTTCTTACTAAGAACCCAAGTCTGCTTGTTGAAATAGTTGTTATTATTATCGGCGGTATATTCTTGTTGTCTTTTTTCCTTGTCGTTTGAAGCGGTTATCTGGTATCATTGGGAACGCGATGGCTTTTTGAGACCATATGAACCACGAGAATTTCAGTATCGTTATACTATTCACGGCTGGGCTCTGATTGTGGCCCCAAATCAACTCGTGCCCGAAGAAAACTGTGGGATTATGCCTACACGGTAGATAACTCAAGTCAGAACTTTCATGTCCCCTTTCCTCTGCTGTTAAATCTTATTCGTTGTTCGGGCTGTCGAATGTAGATACTGAGATGAAAAGACTTTTTTCTCTTTGGTAACGTGCTGGGCTCTGGGTCCTACTGCCACTGGACTCAACTTCATTCCCGCTTTCGCTATTTTATTGTAAGGAGGAGTCACCTATGTTTCCTGCGTGACTTTGTCATTTGATAAGGATGATTGTTGACTTTTCCTTTCTTTTTATAAATTATTTAAAATATGCGCCAAATATGTTAACAAATTTTCCCCATTTCACAGGACGACGTGCACGAACGGTTACAGATTCAGCATCGGCCGTAGCCGCAGCCAACACTCTCACCCGTATGGCCAACGGAACTGCTCACCTTGTTGATGATCAATACTGTGCCAGTCCGAAACGTAAAGATTGTCGAATAGATGATGTTGCGACCAACTTAAAGGCCGCTATACAAAGTATGAACGGTTACCATCATGCAACTAGAAACAAATCCACAAAAGGATCTGCATCCGGGGGGCATTCAACAGGTGGTGTTGTTTCGAAAGAAATCTCAAATTTTCAAATATTCGGAGCAAAGACACGATCTCAGACAGCAATAAGACAATATTTTCGTGAAACAAAGACACAATCAACTCAAAATGATGGTGAGAATGCTGACGACGATGACGATGATGATGGAGGAACTGAATTCTATGCAAATGGCAATACGATTGGAGCCGAACTAGAAGTTCAGACCACCTCAGCCACAAATTCTTCATCAATTGATATATCAGAAGATACATGTGATGGCCTACCAGACTGTGTTATATCATGTAAAACTAACCAAATAACTAACACATCGGATAATATATTCCTTCAAGCCCCAGTTTTAAGTCTAAACGTCGACAAGTCACCGAATCAGGCATCATCAATTAAAATCAATAAAACCCTCGAGGTCGATCCTATTTTTCCAAACTCAAATGGCTATCATCAGCTCAATGGGCAATTCAATAAAATTGTATCCCTAAGGAGTGCATCCCTTGAGTCTACAACTCCAATTCTCCTAAATACTGATTCAAATTCATGTGATAGTGGTGTTGTTGTTGATAAGCAGACTTCCATCGCTGTTGAAATGAGTCCTAGTCGAAGAAGGAAACCAACAACACCACATCGTATCTTGTGCCCTTCGCCAGTCAAGCATGCTATTGTTGAGAAATCACCAGCAAGCGCCTTATCGAAACGAGCGAATGGTTATCATCCTCATCATGGTCACCACGGTTATGTTCCTGCTGTAAATGGGCATGCGAATGGATTACAAAAACGAAATCCTAAATCGAGAAGAAGGTAAGTTGGGGAATGGTTTTTCGAGTTTATTTTTGTGAATTGAGATTGGATTGAATAGTCAATGATTGAATTTGAATCAATTGCATGCATGATTCATCAAAAATTAATTTGTTTTGAAGATACTTTAGTTATAGCCCTTGGAATTCAATGTATGATTTGTTTTTTGGATAATTTCAATTGATGTAACCCTCACTTACCTCTTTCTAGACTGAATGCCAATCAATCAGAGAATCATAGTTCCATGACATCACCCCAATTAGTTGGTGGTGTTACCTTAAAAAATCATGCGTTAACTAACGAAAACGGAAGCAGCGATTGTAGTCAAAAATCCTTATTCAGTTCAACTAAAACTCCAACTGCCGAACAAAATACAGAATACAGTAATTATAAGGTAATTTTCTCTCCTTACCTCGGATACTTCCTGTAATTCGACATGGTTTATTTATTTGAGATATATCCGTTTACAGGCAACCCAAAACAAAGTTCGTAATAATGGCCAAATGCAACCCCGCGAGAGGAATTTACAGATTCACAATGGCAACGCGAATAGGACGACTCAACAGCAACAAGTCGTTCCAGTGGATACTAATAAAAAAGTCACTGATTTCTTCCCAGTACGACGAAGTGTTCGAAAGACTAAAAAGGCTGTGCAAGAGGAAATGATGCGGTCTATAGAGAAGGCTATTATTGACGGACGTGAAGATGGATTGAGGGTAAGTTTAGTTTTGATTAATGTGATTTGTTTCATTAAATATGGCTAATTTAGCTTTACGAAAGTCTTTTTTTACTTATTAAGGCAGTCCTAGACCGGATACCGGTTGTTGTTGTTTATCTATCTTCATCAGCCTTAAATATGACAATACAATTCTCGCTCACAGCGTAAACAAACATGAAATCCTCGCTCAGAGTCTAAACAAACATGCTCGGTCGGTTGGCCGAATCATTTTTCGTTCAACCACTGCCGGCCTGAACTGTCAATACTGACAGATCAACTGCATCCCATCCACGTCGTCAGACCATCCTCATCCCGGTTTTGGGTCGAGGTCTACCAATTCGATATCTCTAAAAACTGTCTGACGTCCTGGTCTACGCCATTGCTCCATCTGAGGCAGGGTCTGCCACGTCTTTTTCTACCAAATATATTGTCCTTATAAACCTTTCGGACTGAATGTTAGTGTTTTTCTTGGCTAAGAAATTCCTGAGGAATATATGCACATATGGAAAGATTATTTCCCTGTATAGTAAGAGTTTTCTGAGCTGTTTCGAACAAAACAGGTTTTGTAAGCGCTGAAATAGGCTTTGTTAGTTGCCAACAATCGTCCACCGATTTCATCTCCATAGCTGTTATCGGTTGTGATTCTCGACCCAAAATAAGGGAAATTGTTGAGGTCTCAAAGTTGTAGTAGCTTATCTTTATCGTTCTACTTTTAACAATGCAATTTGATGCTGTTGGTTCTTTGGATTTTAGTGTAGACGCTGCGACCATGAATTTCCTCTTGCCTTCATAAATATGCAGCCCAAGATCTCGCGTCAATTGCCGCCTAATTGATTTGGATGAAGGCAGTTTGTAAATCTCTGATTGTTCCTCCAATAATGTCGATATCGTCAGCATAGTCCAGTAGTTGAGTGGACTTGAAGAAGATGTTGCCTTTTGCCTTTACTTTAGCATCACGGATCGCTTTTTCCATCCTCTTCTTTTAGACCGTTATTGATATTGAATGGTTTCGAGAGTGATCCTGCAGCGGTAACTCCAACTTGCCATTATTCTGGTTGGCCTATCAGCAAAATACTTAACGTATCGCTTCAACAAGAAGACTATACCTAGGAGATTCAACTCCCAGCATATGCTTTGAAGTTTTATGTAGACGGAAAAGTCTTGGACACCTTTGACTGTGACGGCAGTTGTGCCAGCAAAATTCCGCGCATAAGGGCTGGTGTTAGGGCCGTATATTTGAAGGTTGTGCGTTGTCGAGCACGTGCAATGCATAGCTATTTATGACTGGAAGCTGGAAGTCACCCTTTTTTTGTCAATCCCTATATACACACCTGTGCATTGATATTGATATACAAATTATGCAAATTAGCAAAACCGGGATATCTGGAGTTCCTTATTAAGACAGGCCTAGACCGGATACCGGTTGTTGCGCCGTTGATGATGATGATACAAATTATGCGCCTCATTTTAATGCTTCATGCAACTATTCTTTAAATGGCCAACAGTCACAGACAAAGTGAACAACATCTCACGGTAGAACGTAATTTACTTTGATATTTTTATTCTGAAAACAGCGAGTGCAATACTGACCACATTGCCGTCTAGCATGCCGTGATGATATAGAAATGAAGTTCTCTAACACGCGTAAACTCCTATGATCAAATTGGATTGTTGAACCAATGAATGTTATTATTCTGAGAATGCTTGCCTGTCTCTTCAAAGGCCCCAAAACTTGGACTTAAAACGTTAGCTCCAGCACTGACGTTGTTTACTTCTAAGTAACGCTATTTTATTGCCTATTCCATTTCAAGAATGAAAATAGACTCGGACTGAGTAGTATGGATTTTGTATTTAAAATGCTCGCTATTATAAAAAAAATCCCCGACTCAAACTAGACAATTTGTGCCCACTGAATACATTTAACATCTACCAATGATAGCACGTTTTGATGTATGTCTCCTGGAATTGCAGCCACTATCAGCTTCTCGCACTAGTAGCTTTCAACAAATTATGCTATTTGGCGGTAGATGTTCGTAGCATTCCTCTTTTTGAGTCCGTTCTGTTCTGTACCCTCTCCGCGCGCGCAAGGCACTGCATTACACATATGGAAACTGTGATAATGAACAGTTTTTTTCTAGTCTTCTACGTTCTTTTGAGCGCATGATATCAATTTTTCCAATGAGATCCCCGTCTCCTTGGTTGGCTGCCTTTTGTGTGAATGCGTTTACGCACAGTTTGGATCTCCGCTGTCGGACTGCCAACTAAACACCTCCTCATTGTCAGTCAGCTAGCCCGGTTTGTCACATTACTTCTCCAAGCTCCAAGGCGTGGACTTGGGGAGCCTTCAACCAGGGAATTCCTTTCAAAAATGGGAGGAGAGAGGAGAAAGGGAACTATTAGTTCAAAGAACTCCTTGTCATCCGACCCCTTCACCGGTCGAGTTTTATTTTGTTTGCAATGGGAAGAAACTGAACGTAATGCGCAACACGGCCCATCAACGCTCCTCAGCATTCCCACGAGAATGTTATCTGAAGATATATCCCCTGTGTTCAAATAAAGTTGTTAACGAATCCTATCCCACCTTCCACAAGAAAAAACATGTGATGGGCGTCGTCTACAGCCCCATTGCAAAATAAGCAATCCGGAAATCGTACCTTCCCATTCTTGTGCATGTGAGACGAAAAACCTCCATGTTGACTTAGGAATCGGGTAAGGAAATAGTCAGTCTCACCATGCTTCCGATTCAGCCACGTATCTAAGGTGCCAACAGATTGCGCAGTCCATCTGCCTCTTGTCACATTTTGCTAAGATAATTGCCAATCAGCTAGCGTACGTTGTCGTTCTTTACGAGCAATCACCTCCCTTAGCTCTTCACCTTCATTCTTTAGCAAGAAGGGCAACGGGAATCATTCCAGCAATCACCATCACGTCCGGTTCAGTGGCAGTGTGGCATGCAGACTCCATTCGCAAAGCTGCCCGTCTTTGTACTTGCGCAAGGCGCTTACGATATACTTCCTTGCCAAGAGCGTCAGCCGATACCTCCGCGCCGTAGAGCAGAACAAACTGTGTTGACTATTAGGAAACGTCGCCTGCTAGACGCGGGACCCTCAATGTTTGTCATAAGTCGACTTAAGGCCGAAACTCCAGCTGCAGGCTGTTTTGTTTTGATCGAAAAAACGCGTCTGTGACGTCAGTCCAAGGTGTTTAATCGTTGGTTTTGACTCGCGACTATTCCAGTCCGTCAAGTCTAAGCAGACTATCATAGGAAGCGTTCCAGAGGTCAGGCCGTAGGATGGATTCCTGCGCTACCCCCGACGTGGCTCCTTCCCCCTCTGAGCTTCTAGCATCTTATAGACCAGGAAGGCGGTTCCTTAGATAACCCCTCAATATCTGTAAGAGATAGCTCGGCACGTGGAGATGATTGTCTAGTGTGGCTAGTTGACTGCCTTAGAGTTAATAAGGGAAGCCTCAAATTACTGTCAAAGAGCCAAAGTTGTAATTTTATACTTCTTTCCCCCTTTTTTCCTCTTATCTTCAAAGAGACAGCGATAATAGTTAGATTTTCAAAAAAGACCTCGGTTACGTTAGTTTTATCATTGGTGGCTCTGAAGTTTGTTAACAGACGAGACTCGTAGCCAGTCCGTAACTTCACGCTGTGATTTGTATTCTTTCGAGAATACACTACATATTTTCATTCTGAGGTAATATTAAAAGAAAATGTAGCCCAGTCTTTAGAATTGTTTGATCAACCAATTTTTTCTCTTCAAAATTGAGACTCCAAAACGCCTAATAATTCCATAAATTCCATTTTCAGGTTGAACATTTTGAAGGCAAAGGACGTGGTGTCATAGCCGAGCGTCTTTTCAAGCGCGGTGAATTCGTTATCGAATACATTGGCGAACTTATTACGATTTCCGAAGCCAATGACCGTGAAACGAAGTATTCGTTAGACGAAAATGCTGGTTGTTATATGTATTATTTCAAGCATCGTAATCAACAGTATTGGTGAGTATACCTTATCATTTATGAAATCGAGAAGGAAAACTAAACGATTTCTCTTATCTTTCTTGAATACAGCATCGACGCGACCGCCGAAACCGGCAAACTAGGACGCTTAGTGAACCATTCGCGTAACGGCAACTTGATAACAAAAGTTGTTGTCATCAAAAATCATCCACATTTAGTTCTAATCGCCAAAGATGACATACAACCCGGCGAGGAAATAACCTACGATTATGGCGATAGGTCAAAAGAATCATTACTGCATCATCCCTGGTTGGCACTTTAGTTCTTATCTCGGGATATTCTCACCGATTTATTGCTGTTAATAATGATAGTATCGTAGTTATTCTAATACGAGCAGGGAAAGTAAGTCGATTGAATGATTTTTAAGGGGGGTGTGATGTCTTGATGACATGATTTTTTCTCAGCATCCTATCCTGATCCTGATGTGTATTGAAGTGAATCCGGTGGCTCAGTATTAAAGTGGATTTTATCTAAACACCTTTAAATCCTGATTTGTTGAGATTATCTGAAAATGTTTGGCTGATATTTGGCAGTTATTTGGAAAATTAATGTGCTAAGTTCATTCTTTTATTGAATGGTAAGTAGATGAGCAAAATTCTAATATGTTGACTCCAATTCACTTCGATATTGAATTGCCCACGGATAAATCTTAATAGTTTTTGAAAAAGTCTTAAGGATAGTCGCGAATCCGTATGTGTTCTAGAAAAACACTTTGCGCCTTCATTCCCTGTTTCATTATTTATATATTCTATTTAATTCTATTCGCTTAGTTCATTCGGCGTTGATTTCTGTTATAGTAACATTTTAAAGCATGTAATGAATAGTAATGCGAACGTAAAGATGTCTCTCGTGTTCGTAGCTTCGAGAGTTGATTACTGTTTGAGTGAGTTAAATTGTAAGGGCCTTGTTGCGAATCGTTCGCGAGAAGTCTCATTTTGATTAGTCCCTGATTCTCAACGTTGGACATATTGGATTACTTACATTTGGAAATCGAGGGAGCCTCTCGTCTTTCCACGCGACGAAATGTATCTTAAATGAAATCAATTTTAAGGCATGGCATTCCGATTGATCCCATGCTAGTTTTTACTGCCACTAATATATTTTATCGAATAATCTACGACTCTTCCGATCCAGCGATTAGAATCCAATATGCCAACTGAACATTCTCGAGTATTTCGGACATTAAATTGTTGATTTCAAAAAGTAGATAAATAACCGAATTGAGGAGCAAACAAAATCATAGACAACCAGATTTTTACTTTTATGATTTTTATTTTCTGCTTAGAATTGTACAAATTTTATATAAATTATTTAGTGGACATATTGACTCCAAAAAGCCCTTGTAAAGCAGAACAACAAGTACATTAAAATAGAAATAGAAAATGCGTAGCAACTAAACAGAATATCTTCACAATAACTTTGTAACACCCACACTTAATATGAGAAACCAGATCAATTTTGTTCTCTTTACTATGGAAGGAACGCTTGTATTATTGTTATACTTATAACTATAGAAAAAAAAACGTAAAATTGAGAGATATATTGTTTTTAGAGAAGACGAAAAAAATAGTGTTTCAGAATCATGAAAGAATTTAAACAGAGAACATAAGCGTCAAAATACATTAAGGATAGTAAGCTATAAGTTTGGCCATATATGTAAAACACCCATGCATGTTTTCGTTTGAAATATTTATAAAAATAGTAGAAGAAATGAGAAAAATTAATTGAACCCTACAACAACAAAACACTATTCAGCTCAAATAAAAGTAGAGAAAATTAAATATTTCAGATGGTTTTGAATGTGAAAAAAATTGTAGAGGACAAATCGTTACAGGTTTCCTTGTTGGAAAATTTCAGTCAAAAAAGTTTTCAGCAGTAGTTCGTTTACTGGGGGGAGCCGCAGCTCCGAGCACTCAGGCCATTGTTAGGCCCATTGTACTATCCCCATAAATTGCCTATTCAATGGCTTCCCGCCTACGGTGTTCGCAGGCTTTAGCGAATCTGAGAACATTCTCCAGAGACAGAAAGTGTGCAGATTCTTCATTGAAGAAAATCTTGCCAAGATGTCTTCGTCTGAGATTTGAGGATGCCGGGCAGCTGCATAAAAAGTGCAGGACCGTCTCCTCCTCCTCCTCACATAGCCGAAACCCTGTGACTTAATCCGATCATCATGTTTGTAACGACATTCTATGCATTTTCTTGGTCGACCTGTCGCGGGGCCTGTCACCAAGAGAGATCAGGTAGGATTTAGCATAGTAGAATAACTCCAACTATACTCTATTTATCTCTTTCCCTGATCTCAGCATTTTATTTTTGTTTTACTGAGGATAGTACAGAGTACGTTGCCTCAAACCCTCCTCCTTTACCTGGGCTTGGGACCAGCATACTATGTTAATAGCATGGCGGAGTTTCTACCCCAATCTTTTCCATATGGTAGTTTAAAGAGCAGTGTCCCGTTAAAAGCCCTACTAGGGTTTTCATGTCCCACTTCTTAAGGGACAACAAAAATGCCGCTCTAGTGGCCCTAGGCTCTTTCACAAGGATTTTCGCTTGCCGGCAATAGTCCAAATTTTTCCACTCGGTTGCGTGAATCCTTGCAATTTACCCTTCAGAGTAGACTTGACAATAGATGGTCGGATTTCAAGAGCTGGTTCTGGCTCAACCATTGTGGATCTAGGCCCTCGGCGAGCCAGTTTGTCAGCCTCCTCATTACCAACGATGTTAAAGTGTCCCATCAATAAATACCTATGCAGTCCTCGATCGACGGATTGTTGTAGGCGGCGCCTAGATCGAAAGGGAAAAAGGCCATTTTTAAAAAGTTGGGGAGGGGGGGGGGGGCAGGAAACTATACACTGGAGGAACAACTCCAGCGGCAAAGTTGTGGCAGATCAAACGTACCGTGTAGAATTGATTTTATCCTCACAAAATTCATTACATTTGGGTAACAGATTAATGATGATAAGATATTCTCCGCTATCTTGCTAGGCCGGATAGTCCATACGCCCAGAACATCATTGACCCGTACCAAACAGGCTTCACTCCGGCAAATCAGCAACAGATCAGATTTTCTTTCTGCGTCAAGCGATGGAAGAACTGTTGGAATATGGACACCAGTTGCACCATTTATTTATCGACTTTAAAGCCGCTTATGATAGCATAGCCAGGGTAAAACTGTAGACGACCATGAGAGAATTTGGTATCCTGACGAAATTGATAAGACTGACTAGGCTGACCCTGACCAAAGTGCGAGGCCAGATAAAAGGAACAGGATCACTCTCAAGACCATTCGACATCAACAACGGTCTACGACAAGGGGATGCTCTATCATGCGTCCTTTTTAATTTGGCCCTTGAGAAAGTGATCCGTGATGCTGAGGTAAATGCAAGAGGTACGATCCTCTTCAAGTCCACCCAACTACAGGCCTATGCTGACGATATCGACATCATGGGAAGAACCACCCGAGATGTACAAACTGCCTTCATCCAGATCGAGCAGGCGGCGATTGGCGCGAGATCTTGGGCTGCACATTAATGAAGGCAAGACACAAAGTATATGGGAACGTCAGCACCGAAAACCAACCAACCAACAATATCAAACCGCATTGGTCAAACGGGAAGAATAAGGATAGGAGCATACAACTTTGAGACCGTTGATAATTTCTCCTATCTAGGGTTGAAAATCACAACCGATAACAGTTACGATGATGAAATCCGCGTACGGTTGTTGTCAGCCAACAGAGCCTATTTCAGCTTATAAAAACTGTTCCGCTCGAAGCGTCTCACCATAGGGTCAAAGCTCTTACTGTACAAGACAATGATCCTGCCAGTCCTCATGTATTCCTCGGAGACTTGGGTTCTTAGCAAGAAGAATTGCGAAATCTTGGCCGCGTTCGTTTGTGCAAAATATGCAACAAAAGGCACAACTCGATGTTGCATTTAGGCCAAGGTAGTCGAGCGAAGGATCCTGATACGAAAGATGCGAGCACCCCCAATCAAGTCGAGATACATAAGCACATCAATCGTATCAAGCATGCATACAATTTTACTGATCACAGCAATCATAAACGTAAAGAATGTGCATGGACAGTTCATACAAGTTCGAGCGCTAATAGACCAGGGATCCCAAAATTCCTTCGTGTCTGAGGAAGCAGTGAAACTATTGGCAGGGAATAAAGCGAGAACACGCCAACATCATTATCAGTGGCATAGGGTCATCCACCAGGAAGTGCTATGGACAAGTCTTATTACAATACAGGAAAAATTTGCAAATAAAACCCATCAGTACCAACGCATTGATTTTGGGACGATTGGCGTGTGATTTGCCTTCAACGACCATCAATCAGGCTAAGTTACGTTGCAGTACCAATGAGCTCGCTGATCCTGACTAGCACATCAGTGCAAAAATTGACGTATTATTAGGAACCGACGTTTATGGACTCATTATACAAAGGGGTTTACGGCTAGGGCACCCTACCGCGCAAAAAACCAAATTGGGATGGATTTAAACCGGTTCGATCGCTAACAGCACGCCTTCACATCAGACTATTACAGGCCAGCTTAGGAATCTGGCAGTTGAACCAGACGGTCTGGCGTAACAGGAAGGTGAGTCGGAGGAGTGGCTGGTAAACCCGGAACTCGAGCCGAAGACGTCCTGAAACGAGAATATGGTGACAACACGCGATTTTGATATAACCCAGCGGGCTGCCTCCCGCGGATAGCAGACGGAGATGATTGAAACGGTGTCGTATAAGGGCCAAACTCCTCGGACGGAAGAAACACTGGTTCCAGCTTTTCAGTCGACACATTCACATGTCTACCGTTAATTTCGACTGTGTAGACTGTAGAAGTTAGACTTTCGACGAGGCGGTGTAGACCGGTATACGGTTGAGTCAAAAACTTCTTTACAGCATCAACTCGAAGAAACACGTACGAGCAAAAACCCAAGTCCTTATGTACAAATGGCGTCCTGCTGCTGTGATGAAGAATTGGGCGTGAACACGTCTCTCGCATGTGCTCCCGCAAATTGTTGACAAACTCGCAATCAATACTGTAGTTATCGTTTTCGCATCATTCGCCGGGCAACCGAAGAGTGGTTTCAAATACTAACTCGATACTAACTAACACTGTTTCGAGGACCAATTTACACCGTAGGCAGCAGCTGGACCAATTCGCTTTGTCTTCATGATACATTAGGGATACTTTTAGCGACCGGTGGACACCGGATGGTATGGGGTGGTGCGGGCTCGTTAGTCAGTTAGATTCGCTGACGACTTGAACCAGGCGAATTCGAACCATGCGTCCTGATCCGTGGTAACGATGCTCGGTGCACCATATCGTGCAATCCAGATTGAGTAGAATACTTTGGCCCCTAATTGCGACAATTGGGCCTTCAAAGGGCAGACCTCGGATCAACGCGAAAAAACTGTCGAGCATGGTGAGGCAGTATCGGAAACCACCTGACCGAGTAAATACTCCTAGGGACGACAGGTCTGGGTGCTGCAAGGGAAACATCGCACCAAATAATTGAGCCTTGGATGGTAAAAGCTGTGTGTTCAAACGATGTGTCGCCGCTACTCATCAACTGTTGCAACTCCGGATTGTTCGTCGGCCACTTCTTTGGGTTCGAATTCCATGGCCAGAGATATCTCTTCCACGCGAGATAAAGCGTCTGCAATAGTGTTTGTGTATCCCGGTATATACTCAATCTGCGTCGAAAACTGCGAGATGCAGCTGAGATGGCGAATTTGTCGAGCAGTTGACTTGCTTGATTTCTAGGCAAACTCCAAAACCAGCGGCTTGTGGTCTGCTTTTATTACAAACCGAGCTCTCTCGAGTAAGTACTGGATGCTTGTGTATATCGCGAGGAGCTCGCAGTCGTACGTACTGTAATTCCGTTTGGCCCTAGACATCTTCCGTTGAAAATATGCGAGTGGTAACCAACGGTAGGAGCTTCGACCGCCATATCAGACGTGTGATAAGGCCAACACCTTGTTTGGTTCGTGGAATGCTCGAATGGCGGAATCAGTTCAATTGATCGCCACATTGTGGTTTTTCGGCTGCAGACACAGCATGTCATTGAGCGGGGCTTGAAGATTCGCTGCATTAGGAATGAAATGGCGATAATAGTCCAGCGCCCCGAGAAAGCTTCGGAGCTCTTTGAACGTAACCGACTTAGGAAAGTTGCGCAGCGCTTTAACCAGCGATGCCGGTTGCACAATACCGTCCTGGTTAATGGTATGGCCAAGACACTCTACTTTGCGGTCGCTGAATATGCACTTTGGAAGTATTAATCACAGCGATATGGCTGTTGAGTCGTTCGAGAAGTATGCGTAGGTTTTGTTCGTGTTGCTCCAGGCTCACTGATGAAACCAAAATGTCGTCGGCGTACGAAACGCAAAAATCGAATCCTCTTAAATGTCCATGGAACGTTATCACTTGAAATTCGTACAAACAGAACGGGGTGATGACCGCTGTTTTGGGTATTTCGCTCTCCGCAATGTGAATTTGGTGAAAAGCCCTTAATATATATATATATATATATATATTGCTAAAAATGCTTTTACCCGCTAGTCCTGCGAAAACGTCTTCGATGTGCTTCATAGGATATCGGTCGGGCCGTGTGATCGCATAAAGGCGACGATAATCGACGACGGTCCGCCAGGAACTATCCTTTTTGGGAACAAGATGCAGTGGGATCGCCACGAGCTGTTCGAAAGCCGGCAGTGACCTATCTTCAACAAGCACTCGAATTCTAACTTTCCTGCGGTCAATTTCGCGGGAGTAAGCCAGCGAGCTTTTTCCGCTACTGGTGGGCTGGTTGTTATGATGTGATGTTCCACCGATGGCCGTGGGGTTGAAACCATGGCCAGTCATTTTTCGCATGAAATCGCCACCATATAATGCGGAGAAACTAATGGACATTATCAGAACGACATATGATGGTGCAAAATATCAAGTGCTGCATCGAGATAAAATTTCGTCGAATTGAGTCTGTTGCATGCTTTCACCGACATTATTTTTTCTTGTTATCGGTGCTGCTCCATGCTCCTGTCACCCCCTGTCTGCGTAGTATTATCGAAGTACGCTGGCCTGATACTATCTCAAACGAAGAACTTGGTTGGCACACAAACCTGGCAGTCGAGGCATTGTGATCGAAAAGCGGAAGTGGCAGAGGATTATGATTAAGGAGGGGCGAGAATGGCATTACTGGATATGTCATGCAGTGGAATCCCTGTTACGATGAGAGTTCAGCGTTGCATCACTTTGGCATCAACACGATCACCAAGGCTGACTACCATCCAAATTCCCCTAACAGGTTTGCCAGTCGTGAACACTGACTGCGCGACTTAATATATGGAACCGGACGGCACGTGCTGGAGCCCTCTTAGTGCTGAGAAACCTTCATGCGGTATGCTGGAAGTGCCCGATACAGATTGGAGCAATAGAAGGCGGTGTTCATTAGTAACTTGTTCAATTACCTGCCAGAATGAAATGATCACATGGTGGTTATCATGATATCCACTTCGGTACTCGGTGTTTCTTCGCCAATCATTTTAATCGATTTCAGCTGTACTTGCAATCACAAGTTCCAACTACCTGGCATCGAAAACAGACACCAATCGCGAGTCAATGACTTCGGAGAATCCACGTACAAGAGATTCGGTTTATTCTTGGCCACCGCGGTCAAGACGCCACTTCACCCTTCGTTCTAACGGCCAATCCTAGCACGCGACTGTTCACTGTCACAGCCGCAACCCAACTCTCTTCTTTTCTTCCCACCACCCAACCCAATTCCCAAGCCATGTATTCAAACCTCGAAAGCGGCAGGGAAAATTATATCGACATAACATCCCCTCTCCCAATGGCCGATGGGTGGGTCGCTCCAAAGGCACTTGGCGCAGAACAGTAGAGAAGGAGTCTAGGCGTCTTAGGAAATCGTGGGGCATTTCAGGTAACCGCGATCTTCAAAAGTTTGTTGGAATTGACGTACATGTATGTATATTTTCATGTAATATTCAATTCAATATTCCTATCCAATTTCGGAAGTCCTTCATGATTTTTTAGTCATAGCAACCATTACAGTCGCCTGTCAATTTTAACTCAATTTTATATACAAACTTTCTTTTTTTATATTATTTTAAAATAGATAAGTGATAATAAAAAAAATATTAAAATTATTAATTTTGATTTTGTGTGTCGCTAATTGAGGAAAGAACAAGCTTCGTAAGAAAACTGCACAGGACAAAATTGTCACAGAAAAATTACGTTTGCAAGGTAACTTGTTGATATAGAACACAAGTAAAAGTTTTAATTCACGTTAAGAGATTTGAAAATATTTTATTTCAAAAACAAATTCTTTAAGGTCGTGAGCATAGATGTCATCCATAGGCCAGAAATTGGTTGATGTCCAAGATGTGGATGTCAAAACAACAGATGTAGTTCAGGTGCAACAACATGACGGTGACGGTGGTACCGATGAGAAATTGACATTTGGTAGTGGAGAAGAAAAATTCAAAATGGCGGCAACACGAAGGCTTCAAAAGGTTTTCGATTTTTCTTAGTTAATTTAATAAAAACAGTGACGATTCCAAACATAATCGGCGAGAAAGGATGTCATGCATTATGGCTAATGTGTAAAAAGTGGATTTCAAGTGTTGAGTGAATGTATTTATCGTAAACTGATCGGCTGATTGGAAACGTTGGAGGTTATGTTGAAACGTCACTGTTTTTTGATTACGATTCGTATGGATGTCGAATTGAAATTTTCCCAATTTGACCATGAATCGCTTTGTTATTTTTTTGTATGATAAGTGAATTTTCGTTTTCAGGAACTAGCTGATTTGAAATCATCCGGTTTGAAATCATTTCGGGACATTGTTGTCGACGAGCAAAATCTCCTGTTTTGGACTGGTCTAATCGTTCCGGTAAGAAATTTCGATTCATAGCGGATTCGTATTTTTACAACTTGTTTCGGCAAATTTGATGATTAACGTTGCCAGGCGATGATTGAGTAGATTTTTATGTCGTTATGCAAGTAGAAACATTGTGTTGACTTAGTTGATAAGTCGCTGAGGAAGCCGTGATTAAGGTGCAAAGCTACGCGATGCTGCTCGCCGTGATCGATTTTGTGCCCCGGGCAGGCGAGCTGCTCGGGGTCTTGTGACTCATTAAGATGATTTTGTAGTTTTCTTAATACTTAATGAGTAATCCAGCTGCGCGACTAGTGGAACTGGCTCGGAAAGCACGACTTCTACGGGCAGCTGAACGCGCGAGTAATCTCTACCTGGGCCGGGTTCACTCACCCGAAAAAGTCAACTGTAGCGATTATCTCCCATTTTGTGGTGGAAATTGTATTCATTTTTTTGGGTCACCGAAGATAATTGCCTCCGGATTATACTGGGCAAATGGGCTTGTTCTGAACTTGAGTCAACAAACAGATTCGTGATCTTCATTATCTTAAGCGGTCGTTGTGCCATTTTCGTGTTGGTTCGCTTAAAAGTTTACCGGAGTAAGGTCAATATTTGGCAAGAATAAACTTTGTGCTCAGATTAGAATGAATGCGTATCGGTGAGATGTTTGCACCTGCCTAGCCTTGGAGGGGTCAGAAGTTCTATTGCCAAATGTCGACGCGAAATTAGGTGATGGTTTCCGGGCGGCCTTTATCGCTGAGAGTTATGAAATGAGACCTTGAAGTCAGCAGAATTATGGCGTGTGTTTATTATCTGCTGCAATATCATTTACGAGTTACATTTAAGAATTAGATTGAATGCGAGCAGGTCAAATTGCGTTATTGCATACGAATTACTACATCAACTCCGACGTATCCGAAGTATAAACGAAGGAGGCTGTTACTATCTTGCATTGATAATTTCAGTTTCCTCAAACATGGAAGAGTAGTTAGGCATAACCAGTTACTCCGATATTTTCGCTGATTCATAGTTCTCGGGCCACATTGTCCTCGAATCACCTACAGAAGTCGGCGAAGTATGTAAATCAATTTTGCATGTGGAAACCTTTTTATTCTGTCATAATCTCCTTGAAAAGAATACTCTTTTTCCAACTCGATACTCTGGAATGATGCAGATCGTGAACCTCTGCAAAGGAAGCCCACGTTTCTGATCTTTTTCTTTGAGATTTCTTCGATTTGTTTCTTGAAAAAGGAAACGACACTGAATAATGTTCCACGAATTTTTCAAAAAAAATAGTTCCCATGACTTTACGGCTGATCACTGGCTGCAGGCTATAGGGCCGACTATCAGTTGTATCACTTTCTTTGGTATGGAGCTGTATAACTTTTAGAAAAACACGGCCATTTAATCTCGAATGCCTTTACGGGAGATATCCTGATTAAAGCGGGCGTGTGCCGTATTTCAAACCACAAAAAGTGGCTCAGCTTCTTGGAATCTGCTCTCACGGGACCCTTATTTAACTATTACTAGTTTTAGCTCCTTCAGGTTTCTTTGATTACTCTTAAATCTGCTGCTAATTGTAAGTAATATGGTCGATCTGATTGCTCGTGCGGTGTTGGTCATTTGAAAGCTTGACATTATGGCAGGCTCTGTCCTCGAACAATGTGCCATCAATGACGAGGCGATGGAAGCTGTAGAAATTCGCAAATCTTCCATCATTATCCTTACGGTCGCCAAAATCAAGTCCTAGCAAGATGGTATCAGAACCCACTCTGGCATTCAGATCACCCATCACGGTCACAATTTTACTTTAGAAAACCTCCCCTGAACTGTGTTTAATTGCTCGTAGGAGGCTTCCTTCTCCATTATATCGGAAATTTCCGTTGCTGTATAACGCTGTACAATTGTTATACTCCTCAGCCTGGACCGAGATCTCGCACTTAGAATCCTGTCAGAAACCGGCTTCCAAGTGAAGAGAGCGCACCTTGCGGTAGCCGTCAGAAACAACCCGGCACCAGATTTGCGTTTGCTATCATTCGGCTTCCCAGACTACAAAAGCACATTGCCATTAGTATGGCATGGGGGAGAGGAGTACTCTCCAGAGCTCCACCTTATATCGTTGGAATTTTCTTTCTAGCGTAACGAGCATTCTGGAGCATCATTCCAGAAACCAATCATAGTCCGTTTTTGATAACCAAAGGTCGTAGCCGTGAGTTCAGTCCCCATTTGAGGCGTTGTTGACTTTTCGGTAGCAATCAAGTCTCAAAATTTGCAGGTTGCTTGCCTACAAATTTCTATCCCTTTTAGTCGTCTCTTATGACATACAGGGAAGAATTTGAGAATATTGTATTCTTTTGATCAACTCGTCCACGGGTAACTGGCCTGTGCACCGACGAATTTCTTCGTTCGAAATTGGCCAGTGTACCAGGGTGACACGTCGCAGACAAGTGTTGACAAAAGCTTGGAGGTTTTGAGTAAGGGGGTGGTCACTTTTCATGTGCTACTCCTATATAGGAATGCAAAAAGAACATTCACAGAAAGGAATTGGCCAAAGTCCATTTTTAATGGCTGTATTTACAAAATAAGCATTGGACAAAGTGCAATTAATTTCTTGGCAACAAATATGCGACTAAGGACTCATTTGGCGATATAAAATGAATTGGGAACGCTGAATCGCACACTTTTAGAGCGCTTTGAGGAGGCTTGCCCTATTTCTCGAAGCCGAGGCGGTAAAACGGTCCTATGGTGCAACCGAGAACTGCAAAGACTCGAGAAATCAATCAGATGACTTCTGAATAGTGCTTGTAAAAGCAATAAGACTGAAGACTTTATTTATTATCACAGTAAAGAGGTAGTCCATTAGAGCTGGAATGCCATCGACTCGTTGAAGTTCCGTTACTGTGAAAAAGTTTGAAACGTGGTCCATAGTGTGCGCCGGGACAAAAGAAATTCCACTATTGTACTTGTAGGGAAGCAGAAATTGCCGCAAATAGCAACGATTTCGCCATCGTCTATCGCATTACGTAAGAGCTTGCAGGTGGTTGCAAGCCTTATGTTTCTCATCCATAATGATGATCAGGTCAAGAGTTGAAAAGAACACACTTCATCATGATTCTAAATCGTGTAACATCTGGTAAAGTTCCAACTCTTGTGGAGCCGACGCAACATGTGGATGCAGACTGCTCCTTCAAACAAAAGCAAGAAACAAAGGTGTCCCTAGACTTAAGACAGAGTCGCTGCTAAGCGGGCTAAGTCATTAACAGTATTCTTTGAGTGGGACGGGGTCCATAAGATATGATTATCAGTTACTTCGGATCTGCTTAGGCTGTTATGTATAGTGAGTTTCACTTTTCGCCGATAGACCATTGCAAGCGTGTAAGAAGTCGGTGATAATCACAACTTTGGCCAGTTTTTTGGTCTTGGATATAACAACTGCATGGCTAACTTCGCTGTTAGAATGGAAATATCATTGGTTCGAAAGCTGTAACTCTCATCCATCACTTGGGTAGATGATAGCAGTCCCACTACGCAGCTCAAACGACCCTGCAGCATCCGTACCCAGTATCGAGGATAATTGTTGAGCCTTCAAGAAGCATTCTTCCGCTGTTTATTCCTTAGAAATGTTTGGTTCTTGACCATAGCTAGTGGTAATGTACAAGTTGTGAGCGCTGTTGATGGGAGTGTCCTAAAAAGCAGCCTAGGGTGGAATTAAATTTGTTGAAGACTGCAAAGTAGCCATTGGATGATAGCGGATTATTCCTAATTTCGTTGAAGGCCTTTGGGTTTGTTGTTTTAGTTTTGATGATTTCCTTAGATGTTGTTATAATCTTTCTATGATTAAGATTCATTTCGTTCGCTAGTGGACAAATTACATGCGTTGGAGTTGAACTGCCGTTAATTTTCTGTTGCAGGTATTTTGGTGCTTCGACTATGCTTGAAAAAGTTCTACTACCATCATTGGGTGTAGTCCCCATTTGCAAACAGAAATCACTTTGATCGTCCTAGCAGCTGATTTTGCTTTCGTTAAAGTGTTCTCAGAGAGGAGAAATCGATCGATTAGAAATGGTCTAATTATGAACATAGTGTCCTTATTTAAACCTGGTTGAGTAAAACTCGTCTATGGGCATTTTGGGAGTTCAATAGTTGACCTACCATGTGTATGGCTGGAATCGTGGACTCCTTCCATTAAGGGCGTGGACCAGAGTTAAAAACTCAGGATGCCTAGATCTGACAAATGCGCGGCACAGGCTGAAGTTCTGATTGGCAAGATCTGCAAAAGGTCCCGAGTGAAAAAGCAAAAACAGGCAGTTAATGGGGAACAAGTCGGGAAATCGGCAGCTGGACGCTTCAGATGTGAAAAGTTTTGTGTATTTCTTTTATAAAAACATTTATCCCATTAGTACCTAGCGCGTAATATATGCGTAAATTATGTGATAATATCCACTTTCGCGTGATACTGACATTCAGAGTCTTGAAGTTACACAGAAGCGACAAATTTCACATATTATAACTATTACTACGATTTCCAACAAAGTTGGTAGGATGTTCTAGCCTACATTGCTGCAAAATTTTGTGATTTTAGGGTGAACTTAAGGGGGGTTTTGCAGTCAATTACTACTAAAAATTATAGTTACATGCTATTAACTTTATTTGAAAAGATATCGGTATGGAGGGTATTTGGTATAGTTTCTGAGAATGGATCCCTGAAAGAAATGATCACTTTCCAAAATATTGGAGCGGGTAATTTACAACAGATTACTCCCGATCGTCGAGAGCCAGGGAGGCCTTTCAGATTGACAGTATGAGTTCCGTGAGGCCAGATCAACCATTGATGCCATCAAAATGGTTACTGGCTTGGCCAAAAATGCAATTCACGGATGGGGCAGTACCAGCAAATATACCCTGATTTAACTCAGGTACTCATTCACAGCTGAGTCGACTGGTATCCGACGTCAAATCAAGATACAAATCCCACTGCCGTCAGCGAGATTTGAGCCGCGACCTTCCCCACGACAACATTGTGCTCTAACCACTCAGTTATCCGGACATCATCCAAAGCATACTTGGAGATTTTAATAGCCAATTAGGAACGGATCCGTATTCAGGCGATACGTTGCCTCAAATAGCTTACATAAAAACACCTATAAAAATGGTCTGCGGATTATCTAGCAGTGTGGTACGAAATGGATGCTGGAAGTACCTGGTTTGTATTGAAAATGGTCCGCAAGCAAACGCGGGCCTCTCCAGACAGGATTACTTTCAATCAAATTGACCATGTGCTAATCGAACGCCGCCACCTCCTCAGCCTTGATAAATGTCAGACCAGGGGGGGAACCAGGGGGCCAATGTAGATCCGGATCACAATCTAAATATGGTGCTCTGGGCGCAAATAACAACATCGCCTAGTATATCCTCTGTCAATCAGGTGATAGTGGATCCATCTACAACAAAGTCCTCCGTAACACCTATAAATGAGAAATGAATGCCGCAATAACCGCAGTCAAATGATCTTAACAACCACCTAAAGAACGTTATCATCGATACGGCCGCAAACATAATTGGCCCTATTTGCGGAAAGCGTCTAAACTGCTGGTTTTACGATGAATGTAAACTAGCAACGAAACGGGAGAATGTATACCGGGCAATAGTGCATTCTTAAAGAAGAGGGGCACGCGCAAAGACCTATCACGAAATTTGTCGAGTGGAAAAGCGACTTCACAGACAGAAAAAGGAAGCCTGTGAGAACCTGTTGAAAGTATAGGGAGCAGCCGCATCAGACGCGGAATTTTACCAACAGAATGAAGCCTTATACAACCCGATGCTTATCCTGTCGAAACAAAGAGGGAAATTTAATTTCCGACGGTATGGGAATATTGGACGAGTTGAGAATTTTGATGGACTGCAACCAAAATATCGGCAAGTTGGAGGTCCCGCCAACTGAAGACGATGGGCAAATGCTACCACCACTAAGCATAGAAGAAACAGTGTAAAAACTATAAGCAGCTATACGGGTGGATGGAATTACAGCCGAATCGGTTAAATATGGCGCAATAATTTCAGCAAGCGGTTCATCAAATTATGCTCAAAGTGTGGGACAGAAAATCATTGCGTGATAACAGGCAAAGATGCATTTTCTGTCCCACACATATAAAGAGGGATAACATGGAGTGCAGCAATTATAGAGGTATCACGTTGCCGACTCTATTGATAAGACTCACTGACCCTGATCAATATGCGAAGCCAGATAAAAGCAGCATGATCACCTTCAAGACCATTGACCATCAAAAACGGTCCTAAGACAAGGAGATCCCCTTATCGATATCGTGCATCGTTTTTTACCTGCTCCTGGAAAAAGTGATCCGTCATGCTCCATAACCAGAGGTGTATTTTTTTAGCCTTTGTCCTGTTCACAAGTGAGTTAGGCTCGTCGTAATTGATTTCGCCATTTAGCTCCATCAAATGCTTGATCTGGATGCGATCGCGAGGCTTTTAAATCTCCATTTAACGTATCAAATCACCGTTGTTTCGGCCGGCGTTCTGGTTGCTTCCTATCGACTTCGATGTTCAGACCAATCTTGGCCAGTGAATTCGCTTTGGCGCGAATTCATGCATTATTTCGGAGCATCTGCTACACTATCACTATGTCTAACAGACTGTTCCCCCTAGGCGAAAGTAAGCTGCTGATGATTATGGCGCTTAGTGTCTATGGCTATATGATTCAAGTTAAAGGAAAATATCGTCACCCAGCCAAACGAATAGACTGCTCTTTCAAACAGAATTGAGATTATCGCACTCGAAGGGAATTTTTCCATGCAGTTCCTGCTGTCTCTGCAGAGTTACCCATCTAAGGTATTTGTGTGCGTTTTGCTACCGCGAAGATCTTAACTAAAATTATCCTGGAACGTATTACGGGATACTTCGAGAGCTTGATTGAGAACAGGGTGGTTTCCGCTCTGGATCCTCTTGTACCGACCACATTAACACCCTTCAGATCATTGTTGAGCAGTATGTGGGGTTTAATTCATCACCCCACCTCCTCTCCATCGTGCGTTAATAGGGAATGTATCGAGAAAGCTCTAGGTAGGAAGGGCGTTCCAGATAAAATAATAGATATTATCAGAGCGACATTGAAGGCACTGTAGCAAGGTAAATCTTCAGGATGTGGATTTTGCCAGGGTCTTTTTAGCGGTACTTTTTCTTCTCGTCATCGATGATGCAGTAACAGTGCTTCTTTCGCTATAGAAAGCGACCACCACGTGAAAATCGAGGAAAATTGAAAATATGCACGATCCCCGGCTCGTAAAAATGGATGGCGATGTCTCGTTGGAACGGAAATCGGTGAAAATCGACTAAAATTGAAAATTTCCATCCAAACGTTCGTTTCCGCCATGTTATCGGTATACTCTGGCCTAAGAAAATCTCGAACGAAGAGCTGGGTCGATGTGTGCAGGCCAGATACCAGTAGATGCGTTGATTGGATAGCGAAAGTGGCAGTGGATAGGTCTCATTTTTAAGAGAGGGCGACGACTCATTGCTGCCTATGCCATGCAATGTATTCCATTATTCTAGAGTGGCCAATGAATGGGTTATCCTAGAAATACATGACGCAGAACAATAGAGGGGCCGGCAATGATGGAGGGTAGGTGTGTTTTGACGCGCTATGGTGCATTTAAGGGATATTGGCCGTCAGATAATCTTCAGTTTGTTTTTTGGTTCTTGTGGCCCCCCGTTCATCAATCTCGTCAAGCATTCCGGCATGATGGAGACTACCGCCCAATTTCTCCTCTCTCCTCCTGCTCTAAAATCCTGGAAAGATACGTCAACGACTGGTTCACCGCGCACTTCGGTCACCTCATTGTCAAAGAGCAGTATGGCTTCGTGAAACATAGATTTACGGCTTCAAATCTTCTGGTCTTTATCAACTTTGTTGCTAAATGCTTTAATTCACGACAAGAGGTACATACTATTTATACCGATTTCTCCAAAGCTTTTGATACCGTTGACCATAACATTCTCCTCTCTAAACTTTCATCACTAGACTTCCCTCCCTCAGTCATGTCCTGGCGTTCCTCCTATCTCTCGTATCGTTCTTGCAAAGTTCCTTTTCATGGTTACTCATTTCGTTCCTTCTCCCCTTCCTCTGGTGTTCCTCAAGGCTCTATACTTGGCCCCCTAGTCTTCCTATTTTTTATCAATGACCTGACCTGGTCGTATTTGCTTTACGCAGACGACCTTAAATTGTTTGCCTCTGTTTCGTCTTCGCTGGACTGTGCTCTCTTACAGTCCAATCTTTATAATTTAGTTCGTTGGTGTTCGGTCAACAAGCTAACACTGAATGTCAACAAATGTCACTGAGTGTGCTATTCACTTAAACCCTCCCGAACATCCTTTTCCTATTCTCTCAGTAGTGAATGAGATTGTCTTTCATCACTGGGTGTAATATTCAAAGACTTGGGTGTAATATTCGACGACAAACTTCGTTTCAATTCGCACTTCGTTGACATCATCAATAGCGCTTTTATAATGTCTGGTTTTATCCTACGTTCCTCCTCCGACTTCACCTCCTTAACAGTCTCCTATTCCCTTGTCAGAAACATCCTTGAATATGCTGTGTAGTCTGGTCTCCCTTCCGCATTCGTGACTGCCGCGCTTTTGAAGTTGTACAACGCAAATTCACCTCTTTTACAAAAACAACCTTCCACGGGTTGATTATCCGTCACGATTCCGCACCCTCAATCTCCCCTCTCTGCAGCAACGCCGTATCTTCCTTGATATGTGTACTCTTAAAACTCTGCAATTGTCGGATGGACTGCTCCGCCAACACGGATATTACTTTCCGTTTGGCCTCGTCTCATAACACACGTAGTCCGGACGTTTTTGATGTACCCTTCGCGGAGCTCGAGATTTACTTCCACTCTTCTATCCCGAGGCTATACCGGTCCTACAATGCCCTCCAGCTTGGATCCTTTGGCTCTATTTCCTTCTCTAGTTTGAAGGGTAAAGTAAGCCGTTCACTTGCTCCTCCCTCTGAGGACAATATGTAATAAGGAATTTGTTTTCTGTGCATTGTCCTCATTAAATAAATAAATAAATGATATGCTTCCATCAAAATTAACCATTTTGCTGAATAAATCATTTCGTATAATTTTTGGATATATTGTGACGGACACTGTGTTATCCACTGATTATATCTCAATTTCGCCTGGAGTTGTTCCTTTTTGTTTTACACACAAATGCTAACTATTATTCTCTTGATTATTGAATCATGGCAGCTAATATCTAAATTCTCCATTAACAGGAAAATCCCCCCTACAATAAAGGTGCCTTTCGTATTGAAGTCAATTTTCCTGCTGAGTATCCCTTCAAACCGCCAAAAATCTGCTTCAAAACCAAAATCTATCACCCAAATATCGATGAAAAAGGACAGGTGTGTTTGCCAATAATTAGTACTGAAAATTGGAAACCAGCCACCAAAACAGAACAAGGTGAGTGTGTCAGGCTGATAATTGTTATTATGTAAAAAGGAGTATATCACTAACGCCGCATTATATCCTTTCTCTTCAAATGCAGTGATCCAAGCATTAATAGCACTTGTTAACGATCCGGAACCAGAACATCCCCTACGTGCCGATCTAGCCGAAGAGTTTCTGAAAGATCGTAAGAAATTCTTTAAGAACGCTGAAGAATTTACACGAAAAAATAGTGAGAAACGACCACCCGAATAAAGTAAATAATAATTAATAGCTTAGCGAAAGAAATAATTAAAAATTCCTAAATGTGAAATATACACTGAATGCAAGCTGCTGACGACGCGTACTTCGCCGACGTATCGATGCAAATAAGAGAACTAAAAAATTTATAAAAACAACAAACAAACAAAAAAAGGCTCATTAGAGACAACCGCATTTCTGAAATTTTTTTCCTTCAATATTTTTTTTTTCTACATCCACATACCAAGGAAATTACTCGAACATTTTTGCTTAACATGAAATTATTCAATTCCGTAATATTTGATCTTTTTCCAATTCACTACGCTGCGTGGCGAACAGATAAAATATATATTTATTTATTAAAAACAAAAACTAAAAAGAGACATTTTGTTTCAGTCTTCTCATATTTCTAGTAAGATTCGTGTAGTTGGCATTTGAATTGTGTCTGTGTCTAGGTTTACGTTTTAAAAGCTCTTGACTACAGGAACATTCTTTTTTAACTTTTTTTAATGCAACTCGTGCAGTCACTGTCCCGCTCGCACGGTATTAATTTGCCCTCGATATTGGCTTGATTCAGTCGTTATCCACTTTGTGACATTATGCGCGTAATTGCCTCTATTTTAGAAGAAAAGTTTTAAAGCGTAAGAAATATATTAACAAGTATCTAAACACTTGATTAAGGAGTAAAGCAAGCAGAAGAAAGATCAATGTATTAAACTATGTCAAACTAGAAAGTAACATATGATAAATAATGAATCAATACTGAATAAAGGACAGCTTGAATAAACAAACTTAAATATTCTATAAAGTGTAAGAGTTGATAAACACATGCTATATTTTTCCTAAATTCTATTCTTAAGAAAATACATACTCTATTTGCAACAAAAGTGAAACTTATCGTAATGGATGTGAAAGATATCAAACAACTACTCTTTAATGGACACTAACTGCCGTAGGAGTCCCTGGTGGGGGCTAGGGATGGCGAGAGAAAGTGGCGAACAAGGCTCTTATTATGATTTTCAAACCCAACTAACGGCATGGAAGCCAACCATTGAATAGTAATAAACAAAAAGCAGAACATTGCGTTCATTGTTACGTTGATATTGTATGTGAATGTAAACAAATCGATCATAATTATAAATTTAAGTGTTAAAAACGTTTGTATAACAATGTCTTAATTTTCGTTCTCATTGCTGGATTTATAATAATTTTAGTTTTCCTTTTTTTATTTTACATTTCTAGATATTAAAATTTAATGACGCTAAATTTCGTCTTTATTAACTTATTTTCAAAGTCGAGTATATTCTCAAGTGATTCAAATAAAACAGAATAAAAAAACTAAACGACTAATAGTCAACTAACAAGTTATATTTTTTCACAAGGAAGAGAGAGGATTATTGTAAATAGGATCCAGCTAACTTTTTCAAATAGCATAGATTCTCATCAAAGCATATTTTTCATTGAATTTATTCATTAACTTAAATCATTCCCCCTCATCCTTGGAAGTAACAATAATTGATTCAAATGATTTCAATTTGATGGATGCATTGCATTTTGTATTATCTGAGAATGATTTGATAAACGTGAATGTGCTTAAAAATATTACAAGACTTAAAGTGCAAAATAGAAAAGTGTATTTTTTGGAGGTATGAAATCCTGCGGTCTGGAAGGTTTGCAGAAAATTTCAATTCGTGTTGCTATGTAAGAAGAATCGAAGCAGCAGTTGGTTGTTAGGATGGTTCGCTGTTCATAACCCACCTGCCGGTTAGGTAAGTCGCTTAAAAATTTTCTAACTTTCCACTAGGTAACCTTAGAAATTAAATGGTCTACACGCTGCTTTCCAGGTGGTGCAACGTTTCGATTGTTCAGAACACATGAAAGATTTTCCATCTATTGCACCAGCTTTTCTTCTTTTTCTTTACCCTTTCTTCTGTTCACAAGCGCGATCGGCTCGCCGTTGTGATCGGTTGCGCCATTTGATTCTATTAAAAATTTTCCATCTACAGTACCAGCGTAGAGAGGACTGGGAAGACCCAGAGGAATGTGTGGCGGGATATACGGAAGTATTCTACACCGATGGCTCAAAAACAGAAGAGGTTTCTGGGGCCGGAGTCTACCTCTCGAATAAAAATGAGAAGTGGGCTTTTCATTTGGGACAATATGCAACGGTTTTTCAAGCCGAAGTGATTGACGAACTGGGAACAAGCTTCCCACAATGACAGGTGGCAGAGCCTAAATGCTGCTCGACACACCAAACTTTTCCTGCCAGAACTGAACATGCGTACCGTAAAGTTTATCCTGTCGAAAAGCACGAGGACTTGCAGGTGCATTGTGGGCATTCTGACAGGCCATAATTCACTAGCTCGGCATATGTTCAGAATAGGAATTACCGAAGATGATACGTGTCCCTCCTGTAATGAGGAAGCGGAATCCACTGAGCATTTCCTATGGACGCATCAGGCATCAGATCTTTGGTGCCGATGTTCTCCAATTGCGACGGGTAGCATCACATCCACTAACGGAAATCTTTTGATACGTTAACGAATTCGGAATATTCCGTTAGACGGGGGTGGCGAGTACAATGGGCCAACACGGCCTGAGTGCTCAGAAGCTGTAGCTTCTCCCCCAGCATACACACACAAACCAGCTCTTCTTCTTTTTTTAAGCTTTTGTGGTGTTATTAGACTCCTTCACAGAATGACGGAATAGCGGAGATGATTTTAATTTGGCCGCGGTGTCCCGAGTCTGTGATCAGACCCGAGTCTGCAAGGGACTCATCTGAAGTGGCTCTGCCACGAAGCCTCACCGGAGGTTATCTAGTACCATTTGAACCGGGATGGCCCTCTGAGAGGATATGCTGCAGGAGAATTCCTGGAGGATGTGTTCTTGGCCCGGTTATTTGCGGTTGGCCCCCTAGTGGGAGTTTCATGGTGGTTGTGGTTATGCCTACATCGCGGGCAGAGCTCCTCAGAGCTCGAGCGTGGAGTTGCGCTGTACAACTTGGGTGCCGTACCCCTTAGTAGCGGCAGAGGTGTTAGATAGGTCTCGCATCCACTGGTATGAATGCTGAGCCTGCACTCAGTATAAACCAGGATCGCTGTGCTTGCATGGCGGGGCTCTGATTGTGGTCCCAAAATCAATCCGTGTCCGAAGAGGACCGTGGGATTATGCCTTCGGCAGGTACTCACGTTCAACCCCAGGACTTTCATGTACCTTTGTAGTGGCCTTCAGAGTCCTATGCCAACCTTCCAGTATCCCATTAGATTGCAGGTGATACGCAGTTGTCCAATGGCTTTTGAAGCCTAGGAGTTTGTCTAACTCCGAGAACAGGGTAGACTCGAATTGCATTCGGTTGTCAGTAATGACTTCGGCTGGAATTCCAAAGTGTGGGATTTATTTCCGGCAAACATCCTCGGCGCGAGATTATGCTGAAATGTCGGCCGGAGGCATCGCCTGAACAAATCGATGATTGTGAGGCAAAACTTAAAGTCATGCGAATCTCGCAAGGGAGGTCCCTAGGGCTCTGAAGCACTGCGTCATTTTTCTGTGCCTCGGCGATTGCTGAAAAATCGACTGTGGCAGAGATTTTAATCTCCGAAGCGCGTGACACAGCGTCCGCAACTACATTGTCTTTGTCGGTCACGTGTTGGATATCCAAAGCAAACTGGCTTAAGAAATTAAGTGTCGGAGTTGGCGAGAGAACGCTTTATCGGGATTCTGCTTAAAAGCAAAGGTAAGAGGCTTGTGGTCCGTGAACACTGTGAACAGCCTGCCTTCTAGGGAGTATCGGAAATATTTTACTGCCATGCACGAGGGTAATACTTCACGATTGTAGGTGCTGAAGTTCTGTTGAACTGTATTGTCTTAGAAAAGAACCTCAACCTTTTGGTGAAGGGCAGCAACTACAGCGATGTCTGAGGCATCGATGAAAACGACTAGGGGGGCATCTGATCGAGGGAATGCCAGGAGTGTAGCGTCCACCAGCTGTCGTTTGGCTAGCTCAAATACCTGGACGGCGTCTGTAGACCACGTAATCACACGAAGGTCAAGACAAGTAGGCGTTGAGGATCCCTTGATGTTGAGCAGCTTTGGATAAGAAACGACGATAGAAGTTTACAGTGTCTAAAAACCTTCGTAGATCCTTGATTGTTTTAGGTTGTGAAAAGTATATGATGGCCTGAACCTTGTCTGGATCCGGTTGGATTCTCTCAAGGCTTAAAATCTTCACCTGTTGTTGAAGGAATTTGCCCTTAAAGTGCACGAGGCCGGCCTCAAGGAGACATTGAAAAATGCATTCGAGATGTTCCAAATGCTCAGACTCTGAAGAAGAGGCGACCAAAACATCATCCAAATACACGAAACAAAAGTTAAGGCTTCGCAGGAGAGAGTGGATGTACTCTGAAAAGCTTGCGCCGCATTGCACAGACCAAAAGGCGTCCGTTTGAGCTCGAAGTGTCCGAAGGCTGTGCATATTGCAGCTTTCGGATTTGTGTTAATTTAATAAACATTAATTAACTAAATAAAAAAAAAGAAAATTGCTTTCCACGATGGAAGATACTTCGGGGGTGATGACGCTGCAGCTAACACTGTCGTTAATTCCGCTACGAACTTGGCAACGAGGTGCGTCTATGCCTCGAGAGGCACTCGGCCGTGATAAGTCTTCAATGTTTTAGTGGATGGCATTAATTGCCGACTTGCGGAAGAGGTATCATAAGCTCCGTCGGTTGGCAAACGACTAGGAGGAGGCATGCACCACAATGACAAGGTACAAATCACTTAAAAGCAGTTTTGCGACCAGCAGTGATTGCTTCACTGGTCTTCAGTTGTCTTTCTTTGAGCGGGTCTCGGAAACCCAGCTGTCCTGTAGTGGCCGCTGTTTGTGACCTTAAAATTCGTCGCATATTGCACTCATTGAATGCAATCAGGCAAATTGATCGTGACAGAGGGGAATGATCTGCCCCGCATCCGGCAACGCTAATGCGCATGTTGCTGGCAACATGAACTCGAGGAGTTCAAGGCCAGGTTTAGCAGGATAGGCTGATCAAGAGGCAGCTGATGAGCAGGGAAGAACAAAGGAACAAGGAGAACGGAGTTTTTGACAACGGTGTGTCACATTGAACGAAAGGAGAATTTATCGAAAGACGTTGTAGTTCGTCGGATTTTCCGTAGTTCATTGTTTCGTGCGTTTTTCTCTGAATCGTGTGGATGTGCTAGCCGAAAAATTTGCAAAGTTAGCCACCGAGCGTGGGTTGAGTGGAAAATTTAGAATCGCAAAAAGTATCGAGTTCTTTCCTGCGTCAGTTTCGCTTGAAAATGTTTTGTTAGAGATTCGAGTTGTGAGTGAACAAAAAGGGAAATTTGCTGTCCGGTCGATTGTTGGGAGCGCGGAAAAAGAAAGTTCGTCGGTGATTGCCAGAGAGTTCACTTGTCAGGGAGAATTGAGGCCTTACACAAGCACAAAAAATTATGGAGAAAAAGTGAATTAACGTTAAAATTTTCAAAGGACCATATGATTTTTTTTTTCTTCCATTATCTTTATTCTTGATTTGTAAAAAGAAAATAAGCAGTTTTAACATTTTTGAAATCTTTGTGGAATATTTATGGTAAAAAAATACAAAAATACGTGATGACCAGAGCTCTAGGTGAGGGTTTTATTTTGAAATTTTTAGTGAATTAATTCTTTAGTCAAGAAAGAAGACCTCAAGTCTTCCTTCATTTCTACTCCTCCTTAACCCCGCAAAACTCTAACACATTAGGGACATCCTCCAGAACCATGACCGGAGAATGTCAAGGAAGGGAGGGAACCTCAGAGGCCGCGCCTCAATAACCATCTGAGGGAGAAGGAACAGAGATCGAAACTGTGATCCGTCGTGGGTCTCCCCTCCTCGACCGTGGCACTCAGATCCAGAGATTTACTGCCCCACGCACGCAGTCGAGCCTTCGTTCTTTTTTTATTTTTAGGGTTTCAGCTCGCGTTTTGGTTTACGCAAATTCCTATGATCAGAGTGAAATTATGCGGTGTTTCCAACGATTAATTAATTGAAATAATAAAACTTGTTGTTTCTTTTTCGTTGGTGTGGGTATTTATTCTTGCAAATACCGATATTTCGGGAACCACTTGTTCCCTTCATCAGTGCAAACAAGTGGTTCCCGAAATATCGGTATTTGCAAGAATAAATACCCACACCAACGAAAAAGAAACAACAAGTTTTATTATTTCAAATTCCTATGGTTGTGTAGTTATCTTTAAGATACGATGCGGACCCAGTGGTAGTGACATGTAAATTTTTAATAATGACACGTGAGGGATCGTAGCGCTGAAAGCCGCCCTCCCCCTCAATATTCCTGAGCTTGGCTAGCACAAAGGCGTGCAAGCACGTGTCGACCGAGCTCTCCGATATAGCATGGGAATACCTAGTCCATGCAAAGAATCCATTCCGAGAATTCTATACACACTCTTTGGAATTCGAACCAAACCTCAGCTGGACGGTGAAGAGTATTGAAAGTATTGTCTGAAGTGCGGTGTGGTGTTGTTGATACTGCCGCCTCTGTCCCCATCGACTGTTGGTCACCAGTTTCCGCGATAACCTCAAGTCGAACACATTCGCTGATTACGGCCGGGATTCTGCTACTGGCAATTATAATGTGGTACTGCACAGTCACGTTCGCGAATTTCGGGAAGTGCTCGACAAATTTCTGGTGCAAGGGAGGAGGGGTGTGGAATGCGTTGGATCTACCTCCGCCGTTGTTATTTCGCATAGTAGAACGAATTATAGAGTGGTTGATTTCCATAGTCTTCTGCTATTTACGCTTAAGTAGGTAGGTAGGTATCAGTTTCCGTTCCTAGGAGCCCAATTAGCGCTGTAGTACGCCGTTTTGATGCCACCAAGAGCAGGGCCGCTTGGCTGTCGATCAGAATGGCTATGTTACGCTTGGGGTTCGGACCATACCTTCGCCATTGGTAGGCTTCCAGCATCGCCAGTACTTTCCTTTGGAATACACTGGCGGAACTTGGCAGACCGTACGACCCGGATACACTATGTGTATTCGAGAAAACTCCCGCACCGATTCCATTGATCATTTTTGTTCCGCTAGTGAAGGTGAAGAATAATGTGTCATAGCTCTGCAATACACCGACTTGTTTAAGTGATCGCCCCACATTGTAACGAAACAGCTACAATAGGCGGAGCCGTGCTCCTGGTGTCGCTCTCCACGATTAGCAGTTTCGATGCCATGCCGCCGTCATCCGTATCGGACTTCAAATTTTTCCCTTCACCTTATTGGAATGGATTTGGATTTTATACGTAACTGCCAGTGTGGTGATGGCTTTCTCAGTGAGTAATATGCCAGTTATTGCACTTTCCCCGTCTGCCCCCTGAGACGCTGCGGTGGCTTACAGCCATTTAGACTGAAGCTATTTATTCCTTCTCCTTTCACAATCGGGCTTGGGACCGGTTACTATTAAATAAATATTACACCTGCTTGTAATCTTATCGTCGTCAAATTAGATGGTTACGCATCTAAGAAACTTGAATTTCTCGTCCTGGAACTTATATCGCAACCCAGAGCCCATACCACGCAATAATCACGAGTATTCCCGGTAATATCGAATTAAGTAAGAGTGAAATTGAGGAGTATTCCACTCTTACTTAATTTTATCGGCATTCCTGTACATTATTGCAAGAAAATATCTCCAATTTAAGTTACATTTGATAGAAACACAATATCCATGCGCTCATTTTCAAAATTCCACCAAATGATGAAATCAGTTCCCCCGGATTCCCCTTTTATCGATCAACTGGTAGAAGCTGAAGGAAGAACAATCATGTTTAGAGTTTCAGAGAAAAATTTATTTGTCTCACTTTGTACACGTCACTTCGAATCTACATATCCCGTAATACATTAAATTAAGGAATTTGGGGTCTATTTTAACGTTAGTAGCAAATTCAGCTTCTCTGTGATCACTGGTGAAAAAAACGAGAGTTGGATTCTAGTATACGCTAATTACTTTGTAGGTATATGCTTGGCAATGCTGGTCAAATTGATGTCAGAAACATTGTGACGTATTTTTGTTTTGATTTAATTGGGCTGAAGTGGCGGGAAAGTGTGTTTAGTTAGAGAAGTGGATCAAAGGTTTAATTTAACACGAAGGTATTAGCGGATATATAAAGTTCCTAAACAGGATTAAGTTCACATGACTAAGCCCCTGCGATGGACATCTCAAAACGCCGACACGCTCTATTGGAAATTTCCCCAAATAAAATGGGGAGTCCATACAAAAAAGCGCGCGTAAATGTGACCCCGAAAATTTGTCCGATCCCATTGGATTTTGAACGGGAAAACTTTAGTTATTTGTTGAACAATTCAGATGATTTTTTATGCGATGATAATCAGCAAAATGAGTGCGGTTTCATTCAGGATTCCTCAGAGGAAGTGGTTGATTTGGGGAAAAGTTTCAGTTTGGAGACATGGAGTCGATGTATCGTCGATAGTGTTCAAAGGGACAAGAATTACGATTTGATTTTGAAGCTTGCTAATGAGAAGAACAAGGAAGAAGTAGCAGAATGCCGTCTGCAAGGAGTATGGGTACATACAAAGGTAGATCCTGGGGATATTGTCTCCGTTCTCGCCCCCTGGAGCGAATCATTGAAGTGTTTCGTTGTTACGAACTCCGATGGTTTGATTGTTACTAATCCTGATCATTTAATCTCCGGCACATCCGTTGTAGGGTCATTATATTGTGCCAGGAAAGGTGCCCTGCAGGAGCGATTCCGCGGAATTGACTCGGACAGCAAAGTGGTAAGTTTATCCGTATCAGGAAGTGTTTATTCTTAAGAAATGTTTAATATTTTTTCCAATTATTGCAGATGGTGATTGGATCGATTACCCACGAATTGTTTCAAACAGTTCTCCGCCGCAGGCTTCGAACGAGTGAGCAGATTGAAAGAGCAAGTGAAGAACTTTTACGTTCGGAGGATGCAATGTACATGCTTTATGGCAATAAGATGACCGTTGACGAGATGAAGGCTCAATTGAGTCCGTTTGTTTCGAATATTGTTGAATTTGTGGAGAAGTATATTGTTGGAGGACGGAATATACAGGTAGGTGTAAATTTTACCTTTCCGAGTTTCCTGTGTGGATTTAGGTGTATTCATTCATTTGATTTTCTTAAGGTGCACTTGCTTTTTACATTAAAATTCTTTTCGCACTTATAAAAATGGTGCAGGCCCTGTTATGTGATGGGCCCTATGAGAGATGGAAGAGATTTGAGTCATGGGCTGATCTCACCGCCACTACCTTTAGCTATCGAAAACGACAAATGATTGGTATTTGAAATCTGCCCACCTCCTGCGATGGTATCTAGAGTCTTTAGAATGCGCGCTTTTTCCAATTTCAACTAGAATTCCAGCCATATCAGATGGACATATTGCGGCTAACCCGAGTGATATGGTGAAACTTTAGAGAGTACTCCTCTTCCTCTGCAATCTGGAAAGCCAAGTGGCATCAGATACAAGTCGGATTGTCGCTTGGGCTGGGAGCCGATTTCTCAGAGGAAGTTGACTTTCTATGCAGGATTCCGGCCCGTAGTTTAAAGAGCATCACCATTTTACAGTGCTAAGTAACAATGTAGATTTCCGATAAGGTGGAAAAGTAAGAAAGCTTACTTTGAGCAATTACACGCAGTTCTGAAGAGTCTCTCTAAAGGTAATCTTGTGGCAAGATGGGCTCTAACAACGCCTTGCTCAGACATACATATATATAATATATAGTTAAAAGGGCCCACGGACCCTATTCGCGCCCGAACGGATCGAGGAGCGACCAACCTAAGGATGGGCTGAAGGTAACATCCAAAGGCCCGTATCACAGCGATGATGCGTTTCAACGCAAAGTATGTGCGATCATGCGAAAATGTATTGCTACATCCTGATTGTCGCAATCACTTCAAGCAATGACGCGATGGTTGTACACTACAGAGACATAGATCTTAAATGGAAGACAGTAGGAATCAAGACTGAAGCCCATTAGGTCAGATTGTTAGCGGAGAGGACTCTTCGGACTACAGCACAGGTTGCAAGGATAACCACTTTTTGCATCTCCATGTATAGCCCGGTCCTTAGATCGAACATTTTCAGCGCTAGACTAATCCCGTCGCTGAAATTACCACTGGGATTATTTCGATCTTTTGTAGTCTCCAAGTTTGCTTCATATCATCCGCCAAGGGGTCGTAGTTTCGGATTTTTTCGTGCTGTTTTTCAACAGCGTTCCGGTCCAACGGTACGGCTACATCGATTATGGAGCACGCTCGTTCTTCCTTGAGAAGCAGAACTAGATCGGTTCTGTTGTGATAAACACTGTGGTCGGTGGCAATAGTGTGATCCACAGTAGTTTGACCTGATCATTTTCCAAGATTCTCTGCGGAGCATACTTATAATAAGGATGGTTAGTTGCCACTAAGTTATACTTCAATGCAAGGTTTTGATGGGGAATCTTGCAGACGGAGTTATGACGATTGGTGTACTCGGTACTGCTCAACATCCTGCACGCAGATGTTATGTGCTGGAGTTGGTAATTAAGGAGTCTTGAAGGATGTACCGTTTGTAATTTTTTGTTGGGAACGAAGCATCCTGAATTGAAGTTAGAAATGCTTTGGCCTCATAGAAAAGTACACCATTAGTTAGTGGAGGCTTCGATGTTAATGCCTGGCAACAACAAATTTTTGATATGACCTCCGTGAATGGGTTTCTTATTCCACATGTCGATCTTCTGTTGGACTGAAGTAACATTCGACATGGGATCCCATTCTCTGCTTCTCAAGTTCAAAGGAGATAATTTATTATCTGCTATGACGGTAACCTGGTGTAATCGGGTAGAGGATTGTTTCTCAAAGAGAATGCACTTGATTATAGTGCAATGTTTTCAAATCAAGTACCCCCTTCCTCCCTGGTGACGTGGGATAGTGATCCTCAATTTTTCGGCAGCTCTATTGTGCATGTTGTTGTTTGCAAGAACTATCCTTACCCGTCTATTGACAGATTCTAAATCAGTATTACTCCACTGTATCACACCGAAAGTATATAGAAGGACGGGAATGGCGATAGTGTTGATCGCCATGATTTTATTTTTCTCGAACAGCGCAGTTTTCAGGACAGGATCCAGACGCCGTTCAAATTCTCCCAACAACTTGGATTTAATTATTGCTACAGCAGGTGTTGTTGCTTGCAATATGCCGAGGTATTTGTAGATGTCGTTCAAATCCATACCCTCAATTTGGATGTTATTGTGGCTGTATCCTTCGTTGCCGGTATGTTTTCCCCCAACAATTGTTTTTATGCGACATTTCTCCAAACCCAACTGTATGCCGATATCCCTACTGAACTGGATGGTGATGTCCAGCAAGGAGCGAAGTTGGTTCACGTCTTTGGCATACAATTGGATGTCGTCAATATACATTAAATGACTTAATGTACATTTCGACAATATGTTTGCTTTACAGCGACCGTATCGATTACAAGCAGTTCTATACAGCCTCGGGAGCCTTTTGCGCATCCTTTTTGCTCCTCAGCTATCAATTTATGAACATCAAGATGTTTTGAGATGTTCGCGCACAAAACTGAAGTGAAGACCTTATAGATGGTAGGAAGACAAGTAATTGGACAACATTCTGAAGGGCAAGAGGCACCCTGTTCCTTGGGGATGAGAAAAGTTATCCCCTTGGTGAAAAATTGTGGAACTAATTTCGGATCGACAATCATCTGATTACAATAATTTGCCAATACCCGTTGAATGCTCTTGAACCGTTCCAGCCAGAAGTTGTGAATCTTATCAACTCTGGCTATTTCCAATTACCTGTCTTTTCAAGGGTTGCTTCTACGTCAGCTTCAGTAATGTCAGGCATGGTCATTTCGGGGAAGGCTTCGCATGAACGCATAAGGTGTTGGAGCCACGCTGCTTCTAAATTACAACGGCTAGGTTCGCTCCAAACACTTCTCCAGAAGTCTTCTGCCTGATCCAGATCGAGGTCACTTTCCCGACTTGAGTTGGTGAGATTTTTATAAAATCCCCGTTGGTTCTGGCTAAACAAGGTGTTGTTTATCCGTCACAGAAAGCTTTTTTGATACCTACGAATGCGATTGGATCATATCGCAAGTTTCTGCTTCAGCACTTAGAGGATTTCACACACATCATTGGAGAGATGGTAGTTTCCAATGATGTTCGCAACGCATCTGTAACATCCAAGGGCGAAGAGTCGCTCTGATGTTATTGAGCGACTCTTAATCGTGTTGGTTGCTGTCTTCGTGACCCTGGGGTCCGATTAAAAATGTTAAAAATGTCCCCAATTTTATTCCCACGAGTATTGAGGAGGAATGGTTACCTCCAAAGGTAGGGAACGTATTTGGAGGCGAGCCATTAAAATACAGTGTAACGTCACTGCAATTCATCCGATAGGCGTGTCGATTTCTTTCCTCCGAATTACAAATCTGAGGTTAACTCCCTATGAAAGGAAAAATAGGTAAGGGAAGACGAACACAAATGGAAACGTTCTTATTTACAAGATTAACTTACGATATCCGTAGCTGTAGCTGTAGGCCATGTCATTATCCGCAACCCATGACACGCGCCTCGTCGCATGCAGCTCTGCGTTCGCCACTCAGGTCGGGATTAACCTAGTGCGCCAGGTATAGTTCAAAAAGCCCACGGACCCTCTTCCCGCCCAACCGGACCGAGGGGCGACCAACCTAAGGATGGGCTGAAGGCAACATCCAAAGGCCCGCATCACAGCGATGATGCGTTTTAACGCAAAGTGTGTGCGACCATGCGAAAATGTATTACTACATCCCGATTGTCGCAAACACTTCAGCCAATGACGCGGAGGTCCTACACTACAGAGACATGGATCTTATATCGAAGACAGTGCGGATCAAGACTGAAACCCATTAGGTCAGATTGTTACCGGACAGGACTCTTCGGACTATAGCACAGGTTGCAAGGATAACCGCTTTTTGCATCTCCATGTATAGTCCAGCCCTAAGATCGAGCGTTTTCAGCGCTTTATGTAGGTTCTGCGGGACTAATCCCGTCGCTGAAATTATTACTGGGACTACTTGGATCTTTTGTAGTCTCCAAGTCTGCTTCATATCGTCTGCCAAGGGGCCGTAGTTCCGGATTTTTTCGTGCTGTTTTTCAACAGTGTTCCGGTCCAACGGTACGGCTACATCGATTATAAAGCACGCTCGTTCTTCCTTCAGAAGCAGAACTAGATCGGGTCTGTTATGATTAACACTGTGGTCGGTGGCAATAGTGTGGTCCCACAGTAGTTTGACCCGATCATTTTCCAAGATTCTCTGCGGAGTATACTTATAGTAAGGATGGTAGGTTGCCACTAAGTTATACTTCAACGCAAGGTTTTGATGGAGAATCTTGCAGACGGAGTTATGACGATTGGTGTACTCGGTACCGCTCAACATCCTGCACGCAGACGTTATGTGCTGGATGGTCTCCTCTTCACAGTTGCATAACCTACAACTGGAGTTGGTGATTGAGGAGTCGTGAAGAATGTACCGTTTATAATTTTTTGTTGGGAGCGAAGCATCCTGAATTGAAGTTAGGAATGCTTCGGTCTCATAGAAAAGTACACCATTTGTCAACCATTTGTTGGAGGCTTCGATGTCAATGCCTGACAACAACAAATTTTTTATATGACCTCCGTGAATGGGTTTTTCTTTCCACATGTCGATCTTCTGTTGGACTGAAGTAACATTCGACATGGGATCCCATTCTCTGCTTCTCAAGTTCAAAGGAGATAATTTATTATCTGCCATGACGGTAGCCTGATGTATTTGGCTAGAGGATTGTTTCTCATAGAAAAACTCACGAAGAGAATGCACTTGATTGTAGTGCAATGTTTTTAAATCAAGTACCCCCCTTCCTCCCTGATGACGTGGGATAGTGATCCTCAATTTTTCGGCAGCTCTATTATGCATGTTGTTGTTTGCAAGAACTACCCTTACCCGTCTATTGACAGATTCTAAATCGGTATTACTCCACTGTATCACACCGAAAGTGTATAGAAGGACGGGAATGGCGAAGGTGTTGATTGCCATGATTTTGTTTTTCCCGTACAGCTCAGTTTTAAGGACAAGATCCAGACGCCGTTCAAATTCCCCCAGCAACTTAGATTTGATTATTGCTACAGCAGGTGTTGTTGCTTGCAATATGCCGAGGTATTTGTAGACGTCGTCCGAATCCATGCCCTCAATTCGGATGTTATTTTGGCTGTATCCTTCGTTGTCGGTGTGTTTTCCCCGAACAATTGTTTTTATGCGACATTTCTCCAAACCCAACTGCATGCCGATATCCCTGCTGAACTGGATGGTGATGTCCAGCAAGGAGCGAAGTTGGTTCTCGTCTTTGGCATACAATTTGATGTCGTCAATGTACATTAAATGGCTTAATGTACATTTCGACAATATGCCATGCTTGACTTGGAACCCGTATTTGCTTTCATGCAAAAGATGGGATAGCGGATTCAAAGCCAAACAAAACCACAGTGGGCTTAGAGAGTCGCCTTGGAAAATGCCACGTCTGATTGGTATCTCTCCTGATGTTTGCGAGGATACCGATAGCTTCGTGCTCCAATTCTTCATTACTGTTCTCAGTAGAAGAACGACATTCGGGTTGATTTTATACAAGCGTAACACTTGTAGTAACCACGAATGTGATATGGAGTCAAAGGCTGATTTATAATCGATGTAGGCTGTCGAGATGTTTCGTTTTTGATGGACAGCCTGCTTTACAGCTACCGTATCGATTATAAGCTGTTCTTTGCAGCCTCGGGAGCCTTTTGCGCATCCCTTTTGCTCCTCAGCTATCAATTTATGAACATCAAGATGTTTTGAGATGTTCGCGCACAGAACTGAAGTGAAGACCTTGTAGATGGTAGGAAGACAAGTAATTGGTCGACATTTTGAAGGGCAAGAGACACCCTGTTCCTTGGGGATGAGGAAAGTTATCCCCTTGGTGAAAAATGGTGGAACTAAATCAGGATCGGCAATCATCTGATTAAATTGATTTGCCAATATCCTGTGAGTGCTCTTGAACCGCTTCAGCCAGAAGTTGTGAATTTTGTCAACTCCTGGCGCCTTCCAGTTACCTGCCTTGTCAAGGGCTGCTTTAACGTCGACTTCAGTTACGTCAGGCATGGTCATTTCGGGGAGGGCCTCGCATGAACGCATAAGGTGTGGGAGCCACGCTGCTTCTAAATTGCAACGGCTAGATTCGCTCCAAACACTTCTCCAGAAGTCTTCTGCCTGATCCAGATTAAGGTTACTTTCCCTATCTGAGCTGGTGAGATTTTTGTAGAATCCCCGTTGGTTCTGGAAGAACAAGGTGTTGTCTGTCCTTCGCTGAAAGCTTTTCTGATACCTACGGATGCGGTTGGAGCATACCGCAAGTTTCTGCTTCAGCACCTCGAGGATTTCTTCGATTGGCATATCATTGGACAGATGGTAGTTTCCAATGATGTTCGCAACGCATCTGTGCACTCTTGGTGATGGATTTCCAAGGAGTGCTTGCGTCACACGACCAATCTCCTTTCTCAACTTTTCGACTCTTTTGTTGAGTCGAAACACCCAGAACGGTAAAGTCCTTCTGCGCATACCTCTGTTATTCGCTCTAAGATGTTGGTTATGGAGACGAATAACCGTGGCAGCTGCAACGTAGATCAGGCTGTGAACCTCTGTAGCAGTAATCTCGCTAGCCAAACGATCAGCCAAAATTCTGTCAACGGCAGCAATGATGTTAGTAGTTGCCGAAGTAAACTTCAGTTTTGGGATCTTTGGCCTAGCGTCTGGGAGAATCTCAGCATACTCTGTGAATGCGACCTGGAATGCGGTCAAAGCCTCATTATAAATTGGGTCGACATCCCCAGTTACTAAGCTTCTCCTGACTACTGGATTCATGGAGTGCCTTACAGGTGGAGTACTTGTGTCACTCCTTTGACTAGTCCGGTAATTTGATGACTCCAGCCCGAGCTCAAGTGAAACCTCTTGAAAGATTTGTTGCCTAGTTGGTAAGGCAACTCGGTTGTTATTCACTATCACCCGGTACTGGTTGACGACGTTCTGTTCCGGAACATGACTTAGCTCCGGAAATCGGGTTATGAACGCGTCATGTAGTCGATGTCTGTACCCTGATGGATTCCGTTCCAAATCCGTGACACGGTAATAGGCGCGGACGATAAATTCGTTGAGTTGGTTCGTCCAAACCATACGACGCCTAGGTCTCCCGTCCCTGGTGGTTGACGGCATAACCGCCAAAACATCCAAGGGCGAAGAGCCGCTCTGATGTTGTTGAACGACCCTTAACCGTGTTGGGTACTGTCTTCGTGTCCCTGGGGTCCCATTAAGAGAATTTAAATTGTTTTCCCCAATTTTTATTCCCACGAGTATTGGGGAAGCAGTCAACCCTGCAACAGAGCCCCAATGTTGCAATGCCCCATGGTTACCTCCAAAGGTAGGGAAGGTATTTGGAGGGGAGCCGCTGAAATACAGTGTAACGTCACTGCAATTCATCCGATAGGCGCGTCGATCCCTTCACCCCGGATTACGGATTTGTTAAGGAGGTTTACTCCCCCTGAACGGGAAGAATCGGTAAGGGAGGACGAACACAAAGGGAAACGTTCTGCTTGTCCGCGGCTACTTATTAACAAGATTAACTTGCGATATTCGTAGCTGACCCGGTGGGTCATGTCATTATCCGCAACCCATGACACGCGCCTGGTCGCATGCAGCTCTGCGTTTGCAACTCAGGTGAGGATAAACCTGGTACGCCAGGCAATATATATATATATATATATATGTACCTGGCAATATATATATATATATATATATATATATGTACCTGGCGTACCAGGTTTATCCTCACCTGAGTTGCAAACGCAGAGCTGCATGCGACCAGGCGCGTGTCATGGGTTGCGGATAATGACATGACCCACCGGGTCAGCTACGAATATCGCAAGTTAATCTTGTAAATAAGTAGCCGCGGACAAGCAGAACGTTTCCCTTTGTGTTCGTCCTCCCTTACCGATTCTTCCCGTTCAGGGTGAGTAAACCTCCTTAACAAATCCGTAATCCGGGGTGAAGGGATCGACGCGCCTATCGGATGAATTGCAGTGACGTTACACTGTATTTCAGCGGCTCCCCTCCAAATACCTTCCCTACCTTTGGAGGTAACCATGGGGCATTGCAACATTGGGGCTCTGTTGCAGGGCTGACTGGTTCCCCATTACTCGTGGGAATAAAATTGGGGACTTTGGTTTAAATTCTTTAAATGGGACCCCAGGGACACGAAGACAGTACCCAACACGGTTAAGGGTCGTTCAACAACATCAGAGCGGCTCTTCGCCCTTGGATGTTTTGGCGGTTATGCCGTCAACCACCAGGGACGGGAGACCTAGGCGTCGTATGGTTTGGACGAACCAACTCAACGAATTTATCGTCCGCGCCTATTACCGTGTCACGGATTTGGAACGGAATCCATCAGGGTACAGACATCGACTACATGACGCGTTCATAACCCGATTTCCGGAGCTAAGTCATGTTCCGGAACAGAACGTCGTCAACCAGTACCGAGTGATCGTGAATAACAACCGAGTTGCCTTACCAACTAGGCAACAAATCTTCCAAGAGGTTTCACTTGAGCTCGGGCTGGAGTCATCAAATTACCGGACTAGTCAAAGGAGTAACACAAGTACTCCACCTGTAAGGCACTCCATGAATCCAGTAGTCAGGAGAAGCTTAGTAACTGGGGATGTCGACCCAATTTATAATGAGGCTTTGACCGCATTCCAGGTCGCATTCACAGAGTATGCTGAGATTCTCCCAGACGCTAGGCCAAAGATCCCAAAACTGAAGTTTACTTCGGCAACTACTAACATCATTGCTGCCGTTGACAGAATTTTGGCTGATCGTTTGGCTAGCGAGATTACTGCTACAGAGGTTCACAGCCTGATCTACGTTGCAGCTGCCACGGTTATTCGTCTCCATAACCAACATCTTAGAGCGAATAACAGAGGTATGCGCAGAAGGACTTTACCGTTCTGGGTGTTTCGACTCAACAAAAGAGTCGAAAAGTTGAGAAAGGAGATTGGTCGTGTGACGCAAGCACTCCTTGGAAATCCATCACCAAGAGTGCACAGATGCGTTGCGAACATCATTGGAAACTACCATCTGTCCAATGATATGCCAATCGAAGAAATCCTCGAGGTGCTGAAGCAGAAACTTGCGGTATGCTCCAATCACATCCGTAGGTATCAGAAAAGCTTTCAGCGAAGGACAGACAACACCTTGTTCTTCCAGAACCAACGAGGATTCTACAAAAATCTCATCAACTCAGGTAGGGACAGTAACCTCAATCTGGATCAGGCAGAAGACTTCTGGAGAAGTGTTTGGAGCGAATCCAGTCGTTGCAATTTAGAAGCAGCGTGGCTCCCACACCTTATGCGTTCATGCGAGGCCCTCCCCGAAATGACCATGCCTGACGTAACTGAAGTCGATGTTAAAGCAGTCCTTGACAAGGCAGGTAACTGGAAGGCGCCAGGAGTTGACAAAATTCACAACTTCTGGCTGAAGCGGTTCAAGAGCACTCACAGGATATTGGCAAATCAATTTAATCAGATGATTGCCGATCCTGATTTAGTTCCACCATTTTTCACCAAGGGGATAACTTTCCTCATCCCCAAGGAACAGGGTGTCTCTTGCCCTTCAAAATGTCGACCAATTACTTGTCTTCCTACCATCTACAAGGTCTTCACTTCAGTTCTGTGCGCGAACATCTCAAAACATCTTGATGTTCATAAATTGATAGCTGAGGAGCAAAAGGGATGCGCAAAAGGCTCCCGAGGCTGCAAAGAACAGCTTATAATCGATACGATAGCTGTAAAGCAGGCTGTCCACCAAAAACGAAACATCTCGACAGCCTACATCGATTATAAATCAGCCTTTGACTCCATATCACATTCGTGGTTACTACAAGTGTTACGCTTGTATAAAATCAACCCGAATGTTGTTCTTCTTCTGAGAACAGTAATGAAGAATTGGAGCACGAAGCTATCGGTATCTTCGCAAACATCAGGAGAGATACCAATCAGGCGTGGCATTTTCCAAGGCGACTCTCTAAGCCCACTGTGGTTTTGTTTGGCTTTGAATCCGCTATCCCATCTTTTGCATGAAAGCAAATACGGGTTCCAAGTCAAGCATGGCATATTGTCGAAATGTACATTAAGCCATTTAATGTACACTGACGACATCAAATTGTATGCCAAAGACGATAACCAACTTCGCTCCTTGCTGGACATCACCATCCAGTTCAGCAGGGATATCGGCATGCAGTTGGGTTTGGAGAAATGTCGCATAAAAACAATTGTTCGGGGAAAACACACCGACAACGAAGGATACAGCCAAAATAACATCCGAATTGAGGGCATGGATTCGCACGACGTCTACAAATACCTCGGCATATTGCAAGCAACAACACCTGCTGTGGCAATAATTAAATCTAAGTTGCTGGGGGAATTTGAGCGGCGTCTGGATCTTGTCCTTAAAACTGAGCTGTACGGGAAAAATAAAATCATGGCAATCAACACCTTTGCCATTCCCGTCCTTCTATACACTTTCGGTGTGATACAGTGGAGTAATACTGATTTAGAATCTGTCAATAGACGGGTAAGGGTAGTTCTTGCAAACAACAACATGCACAATAGAGCTGCCGAAAAATTGAGGATCACTATCCCACGTCATCAGGGAGGAAGGGGGGTACTTGATTTAAAAACGTTGCACTACAATCAAGTGCATTCTCTTCGTGAGTTTTTCTATGAGAAACAATCCTCTAGCCAAATACATCAGGCTACCGTCATGGCAGATAATAAATCATCTCCTTTGAACTTGAGAAGCAGAGAATGGGATCCCATGTCGAATGTTACTTCAGTCCAACAGAAGATCGACATGTGGAAAGAGAAACCCATTCACGGAGGTCATATAAAAAATTTGTTGTTGTCAGGCATTGACATCGAAGCCTCCAACAAATGGTTGACAAATGGTGTACTTTTCTATGAGACCGAAGCATTCCTAACTTCAATTCAGGATGCTTCGCTCCCAACAAAAAATTATAAACGGTACATTCTTCACGACTCCTCAATCACCAACTCCAGTTGTAGGTTATGCAACTGTGAAGAGGAGACCATCCAGCACATAACATCTGCGTGCAGGATGTTGAGCGGTACCGAGTACACCAATCGTCATAACTCCGTCTGCAAGATTCTCCATCAAAACCTTGCGTTGAAGTATAACTTAGTGGCAACCTACCATCCTTACTATAAGTATACTCCGCAGAGAATCTTGGAAAATGATCGGGTCAAACTACTGTGGGATCACACTATTGCCACCGACCACAGTGTAAATCATAACAGACCCGATCTAGTTCTGCTTCTGAAGGAAGAACGAGCGTGCTTTATAATCGATGTAGCCGTACCGTTGGACCGGAACACTGTTGAAAAACAGCACGAAAAGATCCGGAACTACGGCCCCTTGGCAGACGATATGAAGCAGACTTGGAGACTACAAAAGATCCAAGTAGTCCCAGTAATAATTTCAGCGACGGGATTAATCCCGCAGAACTTACATAAAGCGCTGAAAACGCTCGATCTTAGGGCTGGACTATACATGGAGATGCAAAAAGCGGTTATCCTTGCAACCTGTGCTATAGTCCGAAGAGTCCTGTCCGGTAACAATCTGACCTAATGGGTTTCAGTCTTGATCCGCACTGTCTTCAATATAAGATCCATGTCTCTGTAGTGTAGGACCTCTGCATCATTGGCTGAAGTGTTTGCGACAATCGGGATGTAGCAATACATTTTCGCATGGTCGCACACACTTTGCGTTAAAACGCATCATCGCTGTGATGCGGGCCTTTGGATGTTGCCTTCAGCCCATCCTTAGGTTGGTCGCCCCTCGGTCCGGTTGGGCGGGAAGAGGGTCCGTGGGCTTTTTGATATATATATGGTTGCCACTGTTGGTGGGGTATAGCACGCCATCGTTCGCGCTTACCTGAAATGCGTTTTAGCTCTCTCTACGACTTCCGGGGAGGTGGGTTCCACTGCATGATGTAACCAGCAATGCGATTGTCGCCCGTCAATGTATGCCCTATCGACTGCCACTTTTGCTTCCGATAACAGTGCGTATGAGAGACAGGCCTGCGCGCCGACCGAGTTTTTCCTTTGAGATAGTGCCAGGCTTACTCCGATGATACACAGCAAGACAGAAAGAACACTAACAACAGTTTCAACTTTATCTTGGTTTTTAGGCGAAAGCAGATCTAACGCTGTTACTGCGTCGGGCAACATTCAGTTGGGTTCCACTGTCGGCAGAAACCACGCTCCTTAGATATGCAAATTCATTGGCGCCTTTGATGCTCTGTCCATTCATGCAGATAGTGAGAGCATGATGACTCGTCAGGCTGAGAACCTTGGTTTTGTTCGTGTTTATCGTCAGTCCCACTCTATTTGTCTCTCTTTCCAAATTCAGAGCCATTTGGTTGAGGTCCATAATCCGCTGAGAGCAAACAGATGTCAGGAATGTAGGAAAGATATTATAAGCCATTGAATTCCTTCACGTCCTTCGGACAAGAAGAAATAATATCGGTGACCGGTGCTGGTTCCCGTCTTTCGAGATTTTACCTTGGTGCAGCACGTGACATTTTGTCTCATCATATATATGTCACTCTGATGATGGGTATTAGGTAAAGCCCAGCGACTTTACACCGATCTTATCAGGCCCCTTCAAGACGACCTGTGTAACACCCAAGAAAAGAACATTTTCGATGGGAGCTCAATGCTTGTCGATATTTTCAAGTGGGTTGCTCAATAATGTCACCTTTAGAGAAGCCTTCCCTAAACTTCGTGTAATTGCTCTCAGAAAGCATTCTTCTCTATTATATCGGTTGTCTCTGCTGGTGCTTCAGATTGTACAATTGTGATGTCCTAACTTAGACAGCAATCTCGCATTGAGAAGTTTGTCAGAAACCAGCTCCCCCTTGCGGTAGTTGTCAGAAGCAACTCGACGTCGGATTCCTGTCTGCTACCGCGTGCCTTTCCAGAGTACACAAACACATTACCTTAAGTGTGGTAAGAGCCCAGAGTCTCACCATCTTACTTCACTTAGGCCCAGAATGTTCAGATTATGTCGTTGGAATGCTCACTCACGTTGGTGAAAGCGAGCATTCTGAAGACCCTCGCCACCGTCGTCGAGGGGCTTGCGCACATTCCAGAAACCAATCATAGTCCGTTTTCAATAGCCAAAGATCGTAGCTTCAGGACATACATATGAGGAGAAGGGAATGGTTTTACGGGACGCAATAAGAGCGAGTACATTTCTGCAACTTTCATCGCTTCCAGATCGACAATATACTGAGCACAGAGTCTGCCACAAGGTCCAAGGTCAGTTGAGTTCCGACTGGCCGACTTCGGACAATTAATCTAGTCAACCATATTGCGATCAGTAGTAGCGCTGACATCGCCCCCGAAAAAGACCATCATCTGATGATCTGATCACTTACCTTTGCTTGCGTGTCGCTACTGCATTTGCTTGCAGGGGAATAGAGCGTCGGCCACACGCATTCAATGATACCAAGCCCATCCGAAAATATTGATAAACAAATAAAAGTGCCTGTGTTTCTCGTGGACCTAAAAATGTTGCCCACATCCCAGAACGATGTCGCCTGATATAGTGACTGGGGAAATCTGGAGCGGATAGATGAAGGTAAGGAACTAATGGCTCTGTTTATGGTTGCGAGCAGAGGTGGATGTGACGCGCTAGAGCTTCACCAGGAAAAAGTATGAGAAGGGTTGCACCGTATCGTAAAGGAGTTTCACCATTTTGTTGGTGAGGGAAGTCGGAGCTGCCACAAATAGTAGCACCGAAGAATAAGGTGCTGTGAGAAACGTTAACGGTAGGTTTCTCATCCATCATGATGAGCAGCTGAGAAGCTAAAAGGAGTATTTCATCACAATTCTAAATCGTATAACGTCCGGTGAAGTTCCAACCCTTGAGGATGATTTGACAAGCCACCGTATCGTGCGGATACGGACTGCTCCCCCAAACAGAGGTGAAATCATCTTTCCATCAACATACTTAAACTTTTCCATCCAGCTTCTGTAGTCTCCTTAGAGTTACTACTTCATCTCATTCGTAAATTTTGGAAATCCGAGACCTTTCTCGATGAGTTAAAGAGGGGTATCCGTCTTGAGTGTGACAAATGAAGGGATATTTGCATGGAATACAAAGCTTGTGTACCTTAGTAGATGATTTCTTCATCTTTTGTCTGTTTCTATTCTGCATAGTTATAAATTTGCAATTTTTTCCAGAGACAAAAAGGTGAATTTTCGGGCGTCATTGAATCAATCCAAGACATTGAAGAGAACGTATGGGTTCCGCAATTAGGCCTCAAGGGAAAAATCGATGCTTCCTTAAAAGTAAAACCGCGCATTGATTCTCCCAGTTCAGAACACAAATACATGCCATTGGAATTGAAAACCGGGCGAGCGTCATTTTCAAACGAACACAAGGGTCAACTTATCATATATGAAATGATGCTGGACGAAATCGGCAGAAAAGTAGACTCTGGCTTGTTGCTGTACCTACGTGAGGGAATAATGAAGGAAATCCACGCTACGACAAATTCAAAACGAGACATTATCACATTACGAAACGAGCTTTCATACTATCTCACTCGTAAGCAAAAGATAAGTGATAAGGACGATGTCAATACAATTTTATCCAAATACAAGTCGATGATATTGCCGCCTCCTATTGGCCAGTACAATGCCTGTTCGAGATGTCCCTACAACACGATATGCTGCATATTCGCAAAGCAAGAAAAGTTGCCTCAATCATCTGAGGCCGAAACTCTCAGAAAAGTTTCAGAGGAGTGTATGCAACATTTAAGCCCGGAGGATATTGAATACTTCACGCATTGGTGTGGAATTCTAACGCTGGAGGACCAAGAGTCAAAGAAAGGAAACCATTTGAAGAGTATATGGACTAAAACTGCAGAACAACGGCGTGATGACGGTCATGCAATCATTGATTTGCAGATAGTGGGGCAGATATTGAAGGCTGAAACTAAATATCTTCATACGTTCGGCGCAGCGGAGGAAAGCAGTGGACACTCAACAAGTTTTCATGATTTTACATTGACTGGGGTGAGTACATATTATAAGTAAAGTTGTTATATTATGTAGTGTTCTTTCAGTATTAGGCTTAGAAAGCCATAATCATGGCGAGCATATTTTTCCTTCACAATGAGGCGGTTATCCTTGCAAGCATGCAAACTAAATAATCAGAGAGTCACAAGGATACCTCCTCATCTCTTTGTGTAACCCAGAGTACTATCTGTTTCAAAATCATTCTTTTTTCTTGAATGTCGCTGTATTTGACAATCTGTTTTCAGCGAGAATATGTTTGCGGTTGGCCTCTTTGTAGGAGGTTTATGGTACCTCTATATCGCGGATTGAACTACTTGTAATGAATATGAATGCTTACGATGATCGAACGGCCGAATTGACAATTGCCAGTCATGAAGACTGATCTATATCTCACTTTTGGAGAATTAGCGCAATTGATCGTGCGGGCCCACTCGCATATAAGTGCAAACCCACCAAAGTGTGCACCAACGTGCTAGCTAGGTCAGGAATGTGAGTTGGGTGCTCGATTATTAGGTTCTCAGTATGAGCTCGGAAATTATTACATATCTTACACTTGGTGCATTTTGAATTGGCCTTGAAACCAAAATATCAATGAAAATCTTAACGGCAACAATATAAGCGGGACACCCTTGGCAAGGACTAAGTAAGATGGTGGGATTCTGGAGAGTACTTCTCTTTCTGTCTCTCTTGCAGCAATGCTTTTATGCTTTGGAAAGTCAAGTGGTAGCAGACGCGAATCTGTCCAGGTTGAGGAGCATCACAATTGTACGATACTATGCACCAATGGAGACTTTCGATATAATGAAGAAGGATGCTTCCTATGAGCAATTACACGCAATTCAGAAGCGATTTCCGAAAGGTGACATTGTGATTGTCATGGGTGATCTGAATGAGCTCTGACAACACCTTGCTCCGACATGCGATGGGGAAACACGGTCTTGGCAGCCGTAACGACAATGTTGGGAAGTTTGTGGATTTATTTCTACAAATTCGACCGTTTCAACTGACCGACAATGTGCGACCAATCAGATCGAGCACTTCGCGATCAGCAGTAGATTTAGGAGTTGTCTCCTGGATGTGCGTAACAAAAGAGGGGCTGTCATCGGCTTCGAAAGGGATCACCATCTGATGGTTGCGTAAGTTCGCTTGCGTGTTGGGTCCGCCACTTTTCGCAGGGTTGGGGAGCTGCGACCCTCCAAGTTTAACATCGATCGCTTGTATGACCCGACTGTCTTGCTATCTTGCTGATCGAACGGCATAAAAAAATGCACTTTTCTCGGTTGTTACGCCGGTCGTTGGCCTTGTTCCGAAGGGGCAGCTTTAGATCTGGTGGCTGCAGAGTCGTAAAAGCGGATCGATGAACGGAAGGGGTTGGAGGCGCTGTTGACCACTGCATGTGATGGTGGGCTGGATGCGTTCATGGGGTGAAGTTATTGATGAAGGATAGCCTTTATTACATTCGCATGGTATGTTTTTTGCACAGGTAGAAATTTATTGCATACTACGATACTGTCAGACTAACTTTACTCTCTTGTCGCATTCCATCTGGTTAAAGCATTTGATTCCAGATAACTAGCAAAGTCTTCGCGGACTCATGGCTGCGTCTGCCGCTTTCGGTATGAAAACTACACGTGCGCGTCTCCAGGACTGTGGTATGCATCCTAAACAGATAGAGTTTCGTTAAATCTCAACAAGTTACAGCACAACCCTTTGCTTCTGCTTCTGTAGCATGACTGGCATTATGCCATCTGAACCCAGAGGTTTATATGCGGAGGAGCTGCTTATAGCCCAGCCAATCTTATCCTCGGTAATTACCGGTTTGATAGTCTCGCACGGCTGGGGTGACCGCAAACCCTCCAAGCAAGGCTCTGACTCACAGTTAGTCCTCGCTGGCAGAAAAGTGCGTCTGAACCAGTAACTCCAAGGTTTCACCAGAAGATTCCGTTCAGAGGCCTTCCGACTTTTTGAGAAATGATGAGCTTTTTACGAAAGGTGAGAATGACTCACCTCTTGTTAATTTCCGAGCTGTCTCAAAGCGTATGCATTGCACAGGCGTCGTAGCCTATCAACAGGTTGGCCTTCTTTGTTGCTATGGTGTTTATCAAATGTTGTAGATCTTCTGGTGGAGCTGTTCGGCCGTGAGCTATGGAAGCTGAGGAAATATAAACGTTCTCTGCCCCCGCCTGCTCCAGTTTGACCACGACTAGGTCGCTGGAGCGCTAGGAGGGTTCGTCAGTTCCTGTCGGACCGCCGATCCTCATCTCCTCCAACAGCTCGTTGACGGCGTCGATTGGATCCAGGTCGTTGTCTGGTTTTGCAGAGCGGAACACTTTCATCTTTGCGTCCTTGACTCCGAACTCCACCTTATAGTCTTTTTCAGTGCCCCCCACACTCTCTGTTTATACAGAGCTGAAAAAGTTGGCTGTTTCTCTCGGGTTCTTCCTTCTTGATAACCACGCAGTCGTCCATGGGAATGCAGGGGTTTTAAAGCCGCAGGGATTGGACGAGCTTGTCCTTATCCATGCGAATCTTCGGTAACCAGATCCGAGCGACCAGTCTCCTGCGAATCTCGTCGTAGGGAATGGCTTTGAACTTTACGCTGTTCTAGGTGTCGCTGATCTTAGCGACGGACGAACCGAGAAAGTCTCTGGAGAATTGGTCTTCGCAAGTTATAACGTGTTCGCCATTGGCGTCCAGGAGATGCTTAATGATCATCTCCGACAGCCTGGCCTCAACACTGGTCTAAACCTCCGGTGCTAGTTTGCCGCTAGCGGAATTGCCATCCGCCAGCGCCACACGTAAGTGGCTCTTGGCCACGTCGCTGAAGGTTTTCGGAGTCTGTGGCCCGTCGGCGGACTGTTGCTGCTTACTTTTCTCCAGAGGTTGCTTAGCATGCGGGCTTTTGCCTACTCTGCTTCACTTGTGTTTTTATTCGACCTCGTCTTGAGATTGATTGCGTTTGAGAGAAGTGGGCTTCTTCTTTTGCTCGTCTATACGTACTATGTCTGGTACTCACTACACCCAACTTGACGGCAGTTGATTCCAGGTTGGAAACCCCTAGTCCGTCTGCCGCCTCGTTCCGGGGGGTTCCTGCGGTTGGTTTCAGCACAGCGGTGCTACGGCTAGTAACGAGTGTGCTGCTCTCGATGGCTACTGTCCTCCGATGCTGCGCCTGGCAACACCACCTCTTCTTCTATTCCCGGTTTGTTTATTTTTTTAAGAATTGAATCCATGTCCCACGAGTAGTCTGGGAAGAATGTTCATCCTTGCCAGCCCGGCCACCAGGATAAGGGTCTTATTTGAAACTGAAGGTGCCTAAGGTATTCAGAGTTCGCATAATAAAGACCAAGCTCCCCATTGGCCATGCAGCCCTCGGGGTATGCTGTTCCACCTTGGCTTGGGGTCCTATTAGCACCTTCTCCAGGGCAAGGAGGACGATCCCCGGGCTGTGGCTTCAGCTCATCCCCCTGCCAAATCTACTTGACCCTAACAGATGACTAGCAGACAAGCAGATCCTCGTCAGTTGGATGAGCCTACTCCTAGCCCGGCCCTGCACATTCTTGGGCCGTCCGAAGATGGTTACCAGCGGCCACTGTGAGGAGGTCGTATGAGGACTTGCCGAATTATGCAACTTTAACCCGAAGCATAATCAGATCAGGCCGCCACAGCAACCAAAGTTCGTTACGGTCTTGAATGAAGTATTCCTAATGTTTTTTAAAGGGGGGAATTTTAGTTGGTTAGTAGGCTGTTGCACTATTCCATCTATAATTGCCTCGGCCATTGCTCCGCCGTGAGTATTATTTCCCAATCACCTGAGAAGAAAAGTGATTGACTACGTTACTCTATATACGATTGTGCTTACACATGCATAACTTTTCATTTGCTCAACATTTTACGATAGAATTTCTACTAAAATTTTGTACTTCATTGTCCCAGGTAAACCCAGGTGACTATGTCATCGTTAGCACCCGAAAACGCATAGCGATCGCTGCCGGTCATGTGTATGAAATAACCAAGTCTCGAATCTCTATACATTTGGAGCGAAATCTCTCCAAAAATTACAAAAATGAGAAATTTATTATCGACAAAAACGTTTTCCAATCAACGAACGTTTTTAACTACACGAACTTGGGTGTGCTTCTCGAGGATCGTGTGGAATCGAATAAACTCCGAAAAATTATTGTTAACAAAATGAAACCTACGTTTTCCAAGGAAAAACTTTCGGTTCCGAAAGTTGCCCAAGCTATTCTCCTGGAGTTGAATTCAGAACAAAGGAAGGCAGTTGCAAAGGCTATGAAAATGGAGGATTATATGTTGTTGAAAGGTTTGCCGGGGACAGGTGAGTTTCGAAGTTTTAATTCTTCACAGAAAAAATCCCAACAAAATCGTTTGGTTATACATTTTTGGCCAGAGTTAAGGAGATTTAACTATTTTTGTTATTCTAATCTGCAGGTAAGACTCAAACCCTCGTGGCTATTATTCGTTTACTTTGTCTGTTGCACAAATCGGTTATCGTGACCAGTCATACACATTCGGCTGTTGACAACGTCCTGCAACGATTGAAACAGTATAACATCAAATTCCTCCGATTAGGCTCCGACTCCCGCATCAATCCTGCTCTGCACGACTGCAGCGAAACTCAACTGACATCATCCTGCAAAACCCCGGCGGATCTAATGCAACTCTATTCATCTTACAACGTCGTAGGCGTAACGTGCCATGGATCGTCCCATTCCATATTCCTGCACCGAAAATTTGATATCTGCATTGTAGACGAAGCTACTCAAGTTTTCCAGCCGACGATTTTACGTCCCCTTTTTTATGCAAACAAATTTATTCTAGTTGGGGATCCTGACCAGCTGCCGCCTGTAGTGGTTTCCAAAACTGCACGGACGATTGGTGCAAGTGAGAGTTTGTTTCAACGTCTTGATGATCCCGACGCAACGGCTGTTCTCTCCAACCAGTACCGAATGAATAAAACAATTACAAAACTAGCCAACGGTTTGACCTATAAAGGGAATTTATTGTGCGCCAATGAGATCGTTATGAATCGCACAATTGACTTGCCTAATAAACCTCAAATGTTTACAGAATTTCGACAGGATAAGTGGTTGTTGCGGAGCTTGGAGAAGCACGTCGATCTCTCAGTCGTTATGCTTGACACAAAGGACTGTTTGCAGAGATCGCAAGAGTTCGAGAAGTCCCAATCCGTTGATTTATCACAGCAAATAGAAAAAACGTTTGTTGATGATACGGAAAATCCTAAAAGATCGAAATTCACTTACACAAACTATTGCGATGCAGCCGTGGCTTTCTATATCACAAAAGCTTTGATAATTGGCGGTTGTCCCGCTAAAAATATAGGAATAGTTGCGCCATACAGAGCACAAGTAGAGCTTTTGAGAAAAATCTATGAAGACTATCGAAGTCACTATGCATCCTCAAAGACCCCAATTTCCGCTCGAATTGATTTCGAAGGACTCGAAGTGAACACGGTAGATCAGTACCAAGGCAGGGATAAAAATGTTATCATTTATTCATGCACGAGAACAGGATGTGCGGCCACAGAAAAAGGGGATAGTGTACGTGGCATGGAAATTTTAGAGGATCAGCGACGTTTGACCGTTGCTATAACGCGTTCTAAATGTAAATTGATATTGATTGGGGATGAAGAGTGCCTTAAGAGTTACACACCGTTCAAGGATTTGTTTGAAGGAATCCCGTCAAGATGTAAGATTGTTTTGGAGAATGGACAGTTGGGATTTTTGTGGACAAATGTTTTTGATGATTTGAGAAAAGTTTTTAGTGGTTTTTGATGAGTGATTAAGTTGATCTTATGATAGATAGTATATGGTGTTATTTTTAGGCTGATTTTTGATTAATTCTTCAGAATTGTGAATAGCATTTTGATATAAATTTAGTTATTAGATCAATATTGAATTTAGAGAGGTTTTTAAGTCAATTCCGTACCCTAATCCATCTCCTAGTGATAGCATGTAATAAGAATTCTTCTAGACTTTAGTAAAATAAGTCGCTCCAAGCCCCTTGTGTGACTGTTTTTTTTGTTCATGGGTATGAATGGATTTCTCGTAGCTTTTATTACGTGCGCGACAACATAACTGCCTTAAAAATTACTGCTGCAGGCATGATTGAAAGAAATGATTTCACTCATCGATCGCAGCGTTTGTAACAAATGGCTTTACACTATTAAATAACGATCTGAGAGCTGTTTGACTCCACCTGCACTAAGTTTACAATCCTCCCAAATTGGGAACTCGATTCCGAGTTGTGTCCCCTACCTAACAAGACAATGGTTGAAATTGAACTTTGCCTGGCGTCCTGGCATACGTCATTGCTTCATCTCAGGCAGGGTCTGCCACGTCTTCTTTTTCTCCCAGAGATTTTCTGGGCTCGATCATCATCAATACGAATTAGGTGACATGCGCACTCTGCAGCCTATTGAGCCGGATGTGATCCACAATCAGACGGTCGCACATAAATAGGGTGGTAATCCTTGGCGAAAATATGATCGTCACTGTTCTGTGTAGGGTAATGAAAGCCTTTTTCCACGGGCTGGGAAAATGGAACTTTCGAGGTTTTGTTAAAAGCTATACAGTGATGGAGCGGAATGTATTGATCGACTTTTACCAAAAAGATGTTAAGGAGTTCACCGGGAAAAACTATAACATTGGAAACAAGCCGGCCATGAGTGACTGGTCTGAAGAAGGAATACAGAGGATGAGGTGTAGGCGTCGGGGGGGATAAGAAGGAAGCGAGGAAAAATAACTACAGAGTAAATCACATGACCATTTGAGGTAAGTCAGCAGAAGAGCCTGGGAACTTGGTGAAAGTGAGAGCGAACTGGGCGGGATTGCGAATGTTGTGGATGTCAGAGCAGAGGCTTGAAGTTACCTCACGCCAATACGACCCCGACAATGGTCAGATATTCCTTGTGTGATTTTGCTGAAGTGAGGAAATCTTCGTTCGAGTTTTTTGAGTTTTAGGTTAATGCCAGTGGTTAAGCAGAATGGGTAAGAATGCAGGGACCTGGTGGAGGAAGGGATATAACAAAGAAGCACTTTAAATAGGATGACATACAGGAGTCGATGGGCGCATGTAAAAGGAGTGAGGATGAGGTCTCATTGATGTCATCATTATCATCAATGGCGCAGCAACCGGTATTCGGTTTAGGCCTGCCGACATCCCGGTTCTCTGCCGAAGTCCATCAATTCGATATTATTAAAAGCTGTTTGTCGTCTTTGGCTACGCTCCATCGCCGGTCTGTCACGCTTTTTCGTTTCTACCATAGATATTGCCCTTATAGACTTTCCGGGTAGGATCATCCTCACCCTTACGAATTAAATGATCCGCCCACCGTAACTCATTGAGCCGGATTTTATCCATAACCAGGCGGTCGCGGTAAGGCTCATAGATTTTATCGTTATATGAGCTTCGGAATCGTCCGTTTCCGTCTAGGGGGACAAAAGTTCTTCGGAGGATTCAGGTTAAATAGCATGTATGACATGGCTTCCCCTTGCCTTAAAATGTTGTTGGTGGATAAAGGTCTCGAGAGTGATCCTATTGCTTTTATCCAGCCTCGCATATTGGCCAGGGTCAGCATAGTCAATTTTATTAATTTGGTTAGGATGTCGAATTCTCTCATGGCCGTGTACAGTTTTCACACTTCATCTCGCTAACTTGTTGATACAACTTCCGCGCTTGGTTCGGTTGCTCGCTGTACTTCTCGAGTTCATAGACCCGTTGGTTTTCCTAAGTTTTCTTTTCCTGTCACTGAAGTCGCTAGGTTCGACCGCGTTCTTTGAGATTATTGCATTCTTCCATCGTCGAACCAGTCGTTCCGATTTTTTTAGTGATTATGTCCGAATATGTTTGTGGCCATACTAATGATGACCTTCTTCAGGTACTTGTGAAAGTCATTTATCGATGCCTCCCCTCCAGGATCTCTTTTAGCTGTGGCATCTATACCCCTTTACAGGTCTTACGGAGGACTTTGCTATGTGCGGTTTCTGTCGCCTGATCGTCACAGGGGATTCGAGGTGGGGTTGGAGTCCAGAACATCATGCCAACGAGATAGTGATCCGAGTCTATATTGGACTCTCTCTTTGTTCTGATATTGATCAAGACTGAGAGGAGGCACGTGGTCAATTTGGTTGAAAGTGGCCCGACTCCCGCGTCAATCAGTTGTTTCCGACAACTATTTTGCGAGACACTATATATTTGACTGTCATTTACCTCTGTGGGGTATAGCGCGTCAACCACACTCACGCGCCATCGTTTGCGGTTACCTGAAATGCCCTTAAGTCCCCCGCCCACGATTTCCCGAGACGCCCGCATCAACCCTCTATTGTTCTGTGCCAAATGCCCCTGGAGCGACCCACTCGTTAATCATCCTCGAAGAGTGCATTCCGCTGCATGGCATAGCTCGCAATGAAATTATCGCTCCTCCTTAATATGTAACGTATTCACTGCCACTTCCGTCTTCTGACTACAGTGCGCATGAGTGCCAGGCCTAAGCGCCGACCAGTTTCTTCGCTTGAGATAGTGTCATGCCAGCGTTCTCTGATAATACGACGCAGATAAGTGTTGACGAAAGCTTGGAGCTTTTAAGTAACAGTGGAATTTCTTTTCCATCTGCTACTCCCATATAGCAACACCGAAAGAACCCTAACACAGAATAGTCTCAACTAGGTCTTGGTCCTGAGATAACTGCATTTCCAGATTTTAGACAGGGCATCAACGTAGTCGAGGTGTTTGATGCAAGATGTCATAGTCGACGTCCTCTGGACAAGGCAGCATGTAGGACGTCACTGATAACAAGAAGAAGTAATAACGGGGGAGAGATGCAACTCTGGCAGACTCCGCATTAGACCTCAAAATTTTTCGACATTTTACCTCGATGCAGCATGCGAAATTTCGCACCATCAATGTCGCTTCGACAATGGCTATTAGTTTCTCCGGAGTGCGAGAAAGATGTCAGCCCCCACCTTGGCATTCAGATCACCGATTACAATGTCACATTGAAGCCTCTGCGTGTAATTGCTCGTAGAAAGCATCCTTCTTCACTATATTGGAAGTCCCCTGTCAAGAGAGCACGTCGTGCGGGAGCCGTCAGAAAAAACTCGACACCAGATTCGTGTCTGCTACCACTTGGGCTTTCCAGAGTACAAAAGCAGATTGCCATTAGTGTGGCAAGAGGGAGAGGAGTACTCTCGAGTCCCGTTATGTTACTTCGCTCAGACCAAGAATGTCCAGTATGCGTGCGCACATTCCAGAAACTAATCATAGTCTGTTTTCGATACCCAAAGCCCAAAAATTGCTATCCCTTGTAGTCGCTTCTTGCGATAAGCAGGGAGAACATTGAGTGTATTCCTAAGTCCCAAAACACAGGGTATAATTATGAGAAACTGCTAGTTGAGTAATCTGCAGACGGTTGTCATTACTGATTTATGTAAGCTATGCAAGTCGACGTTTAGCCTCCCTACTTGGCTGTTAAAATCTAAGAATGATTTGGACATGATACCTAGCGTAGGCTTCGAGGGATCGTTCCACTGCCTCGTGAAAGATATCGTCCTTTTTCAGTGTCCTCTCTGTATGATAGTAAACGTCAACGCCCTTATATTTCGAAATTTGCCTTGCAAGCGCAAAGCGCATATCCGTTCGCTTATATCTTCAAAGTTAACAACAGCAGGTTACTCCGAGCAGTGCATCGTCCAGTGCAGCTCTTCTAACGCTGTTACATCAGCCTTAGATTGGGACAGGGTATCGACGAGTTTTCGACGTGTACAGGAAGTGTGCGTTCCATGAGAAAATGCGTAAAACCTCACATCCACTTCGCTCTCGGCTTTATCGTTGTAAAATCAATCCCATCTCAGGTACCCTATGTAACTTTATCGTCGTTAATTCGAGTAGTCAGCCCTACACTTAGAAAACTTGTTGTAATAGTTTGTCCCATTTTTGGGCGCGGGAGACTCGCCTTCGTTCTTGTCTGCAGGTTTTTGGCAAGAGAAAACTCCCAGCGATTGCCACGCGGCGATAGAGGCAGGGTTTGATAGCAGAGCTGTTGGTCTTGCTTCAACAGGCGTGACCTTGGAGATTCACTTGTTGGAGCGGGCTAAGAGAACCTTATCGTGTGGAGGAGCTATCTGAATTTGAGGTAGTTATCCATTCCCTTCGGTTGTCATTTTTTTAAAAATCGTTCCGGTTCGCAAAATTGTTGTTTTCAGGGGTTGGATCCTTGAATTTTCTATCGTCGTCGTTTAAGATACGATTCCTTGAATCGCCTCGATCCTTTGATCGTGCCCTCCAATTATTAAATTTGAGAAATGATTCCCTGTCTTCGTCAACTGATTAGATTGAAAGCTAAGTTTTCATATTACTAATGGTCGTTTCGTTGCTCACTATCCAACTTATGACGGATCAGACCAATTTTCCAAATATACAAATTTCTCGGTTGTTATTTTTTCTCGGATAGAAGCCATTTTTCTGTTTGTCAAATTATTCTTCTTACTTTCATTAAACTCACTTCATTTTCTTTCTTTGTAGATGTATTATTTGTGTACATGGCAGCTTTCATATGGGTGAGCTTCGGTGCTAGAGAAAGGTCATCTTATTCCCTAGCTTTAGCCTGACATAGGTCCTATACACATTTTTTGGGTTTTATTGATTTTTATCGTTGCTATTCTTACCAGTTTTGATGGGAGTCTCAAGTCAACCGTTATTAGGTACATTATATTTCGGTCCCAATTACGGGCGGTCAGACCTGAATCCGTAAGGGACTTATGAAGTGGCTTCTGCTACGAAGGTTATTTAGTGCCATGGGGACGGTCCTCAAGAGAATTCCTGGAGGATGTATTCTCGACCCGCTGGTCGATGTTGGAACACCAGTTTATATACCTTTTAGGCGATACCGTCGGGCCCTAGCGCGTCTGGTTTTTCATAAAGAGTACTGCCTCTCCCTACTCTTTTATAGAGGAAAGTAGGCAGTCCTCGGCACTTTCGGCGAGGCTGTTATCAATCGGTAGGGGATGCGCCGGGAATAGTGCCCCTTTAATACGGTCCATTTGCTCGACTTTAAGTAAACAGGGTTTCCGCCAAGCCCCAATTCACCATTCCGTTGTCCCTAATACATAGAAGGTTTGCCATATCTCGACGCCCTTCTGGGAACGGAAGCTTCACAGGGTGTCGTTATCAGGTTTAGGGCTCAATTTACGACAGTGTTAGCTACAGCGCCATAACCCCCAGGAGTGCCCCAAATCCTTCAAGAACCTCAACAAATCCTCCGGTGTTCTCCTTCGCGACTTTCCACCCACACACAACGAATACACAAAGCGGCTCCCATTGTGGTCCCCAAATCAATTCGTTTCGAAGAGGATCGTAAGATTGTGCTTGGAGAACAGGCATTTGCACCCCAGGACCTTCAGTACTGCTACTGTCATATGTTCGCTTGAAACAAGCAAATATTTGGTGAACCTCAATTTTTAATTTTTAACTCTTTTCTTGTCTTTGTCAATTACCGATATTCGAGTTTGAAAACTCTCGTGGTATTTGTCAATCATCCAATACAAGCCTTGTTACTCCTGATTAACATAAAACAGCAGATACCTCTTTTACCTAATGGACACTTACCTTCGTAGTTATTTTACATTTCAAACTTGCTTCTACTTAAGGTGTCAAAAAAAAAAAAAACGAAAACAAACGACTTCAATATTCCTATCACAAATTTATTTCTCCTAAACAACTTTAATATTAGCCAAATCTCTTTTCTCGATCATGCGTAACTGCTTCTTGCGCATTCTCTTGATCTTGGCAGGATTCTTAATGATTTGCACGATTTCAGCCTTTCGTTCGTTCTCCAGACGTCTTTTTGCATTTTCTATTCGTCGCTGTTTCTTCGCTTCATTTTGTTCCTTGCGCTCTTCCTTTATTGATTTGGACAATTCCTTTATGTGCTTCAGTTCATTTCGAAGTTCCACTTTTTTATCGAAGGATCGACGATGTAAGGATTTCTTCACTGTTGAAAATCTGGGAAAGGAAATATGCGTTTCTTAGATAAAGTGATACGCAAATAATCGGGCGGAGAACACATATCCCGGGAATTCTCCTGCGACATATGAATTCGGAGGGCTGTCCCGGTTCGCATAGTACTAAGCCTCACCAAAGATAGCAACGAATTGCACGCTGCCTTTATCGTACTGGATAACTGGATAAGGTACTTCAGAATATTAATCAGAACATAAGGGCCATGATAATAGTCACCTGGTTGGTGTCCAGCAAGACCCAGGATTAAAGAGGAGTAAAAGCGTCAAGTCAAAACGTGACACACGTGTTATCTGTTCTAAACAAGTGAAAGCGGGGAAGAGGCTGCGCGAACGGTTGACCTAATCGACGGCAAACCCCCAGAGAAAAAGGGCTTAACTCCCAAAAAAATGTAGCAATTGAAGAAGACGGCTGAAGCTGCCGGGGAAACTTACCAATTTGGGAGATAATGTTGCGGACAAATTCTCGAGTTAAGTTGGAAAGCTCTTGGTACTGGGTGCTGCAGAGCGCTCGGGTTCTGGATGCGAGAGGACGTTGGCCGAAACTCATATCAGGAAATATTAACGCGTGGACTTTTGAATGGGGCAAGCGGATAACGAATGTGAGAGGATGTATTCTGTTCGAAGCATTACTCGCCAATGTCCGGACGTCATACGCTCGCAGAAGAAGGAACCTAGGCTATGCTCACAGTGACCATTAAGCTATCTGCATGGAAACCAAGGATGAATTGAGGTCGAAAAAAAGTTCTCACAGAATGTTGAGTTGTTCGTCTGGGTGGATGGCGAAAGCTTTTGAGGAGACACGTTTTCCGCGGCGCTCAAACCCAATATATCTAAGGTTGGTGTGGCCAAAGAAAGTCATCCAATCACCAGATGGATGATGGAAGAATGCGACATTATTACGCCCACAAGGCGACTGATCCTACTGGGGAGCAGTGATCCATCAATATTGACTATATGTTTCCGGCCAATGAAGCGTTACCAGAGGTTTAGGGCCTAAAGAGGAGACATATTTCACAACTTGGGGCTGTTTGATACTGGCCAATCGGAAGAGTAAAAAGCACTGCTTTAAGCAGTTGACCTACCGCGTTGGTGCCTACAGGGTGGTAATAGAAAGACAGTGAAGATCATTTCATGATTGACGCCAGAATGACCTTCAGGGAGCGTCAATGTGGCGGAACGAGAAATTTACGTGTCGGTCGCACGCAAGTATGAATCGTGACGGTCATGGCATCGAATGCGAATTTTCGTAACTATTTGTATTCTTTGTGTAAAGGCCGCAAGGGTCGGCACTGCCTTTTTCTCTTACCATAAAAAAAAGAAAATGCCGCAAGAGACAGCGGAGGACCGTTTTTCTTCCCCTACGTTCATTCCACTTACGCGTTCTTTCTCTTGTAGGTTGTTCGTTTTCGTCAACGATGTTCTCTGGAATAGAGGCAAGGCTCGCGGTAACTACCGCGGTGTTTGCATTTTGGTACAGGAGCTCGGCAGCATGGTTCCCCCAGTTTGAGACCCATTTCGGTTTGGCCAGTGCTACAGCGAAAGCCGGCCGCTGGCCTGGCTGCACAAGGAGGCAGTTGAGTTTATCTCCGACGTCCTCGACGACTGCTTTTATAGGCAATTAAAAAAGCAGCTCATAAAATGCCTGTCAGTGAATGAGATGGCTAAACTTCACAATTTACTGACAGTGCTAACGCTAGGGGATCGTATGTCAAGCCAACTGCTGCGTGAAATGAAGCAATTGGGTGGTGTCAAAGTCGGCACCGAGTTGCTACGGCGTTAGTCGTCATCGCGGACAAAATTCATGAGGATCACATGCGACCCATGGTGGTATGTGCCTCGCGAGAACTTAGACCAGGCGGCTCAGCTGCAGCGGTTGAGCTTCTTCTCCAAACAGCTCAATCTCAATCAACGGAACTACAGCACCTATGATCATGAGTTACTCGCCGCGTACCTTGCAATTAGATTCTTCCGGTATTTCCTTGAAGGCAGAGCGTTCACATTATTCGCGAATCACTTTGATTTTGCTTTAAAACGAAAGCCCGACAAAGCGTCCCCTCGCGAACTTGACTTGAGCTTTATCAGCCAGTTCACTTCCGACATTCATTCAAAGATAACGTGGTTGCTGATGCTTTGTCACGTGTTGCAGAGATCAAGATCCCCTCTACCGCTGATTTTTCGTCAATCGCCGAGGCGACGAGAAGGACGACTTAGTTCTTCAGAGCTTGAGGACCAACTCCAAGGGAGTTTCCTACCATCGGTTTAATATCCAGAATATATTGCGAGTCGTCAAACAAGGAACCAAGGCCATATATTCCGGTCAATTTCCGAAAGGAAGTTTTTTTTGGGATATTGGAGTCCTGAGTCCTGAATCCGCACCAACTTGGTGTCTTTTTTGGGTTAAAAACCCAAGTTTTCAAAGAAGAATGAAAAAGTTGACTGACCGTTTCGTCCAGGGCAGAGGCAACTCATCAGACGCTGCCTTACCTCTGCCTTGGGAGCAGCATGAGCAAAAGTAATGACAGATGGTAATCGCTCCATTTGAATATAATCGTAAACACGTAATTGGGTACGCTGTTCACTATCTGGCGCAGCCAGGCATTTGGGCAACGAATCGGTTAGTCACCGCGAAGTATTTTAAGGAGATTAATTCTTTGGTTACGCAGAGCATTGCATGTCAGAAGAACAATATTATAACGCATGTGAGGAAAGAGGTAGGACTGTTCTTTCGGCCCACCAAGCGTTTCTGCACAATCCACCTCGACATCATTGGCCGCACAGTTTTAGGTATTGCTTCACAATCATCGGTATGTTCACGCGGTGGCCTGAGGCGATGCCCCTGAAAGACATCACTGCACAATCTTGTGCAGGACCCTCTGTCGTGGATGGATTCCACGCTTTAGTGTGCCGGCAATAATAATCACCGACTAGGGAATGCAGTTTGAGTCCTCCCTTTTCTCAGAGTTGGGCAAAATCCTCGGCTTAAAACGCTACCGGACAACCACGTACCAACCGCCGTCCAATGGGATGCTCGAAAGGTGGCACAGGACGTTTTAATGGTCACAGATCCTGCCACACGTTTTGCTTTTCCTTCGCACGGCCAATCGAGAAGAATTTGCTGCATGTCCCGTGGAGCTGACATACGGAAAGAACCTGAGATTCCCCAGCGACCCTGTTCTCGACATTAGGTCGGGGCAATGCCAGAGCAGTCCTTATAAGGGCCGAAGTCCTCAAGTGAGACCGACATCATTGCAGCCTCAACGTCGGGGGCACGGTTAAACGGGTCTATTTGGTTCGACTAAAGCCCTTCATCCAGCTAGAAAACGCGAACAGAGCGAGTGGCGCGCAACGCGTCCCTTTTGACTTGCGGCAACCGAATTGAGGGAGCCGTGCCTCTGGTTCCGCGCCTAAATGGCCCCTTGGTTTCAGCTGGGGATGGAATGATGTGGCGGAACGAGCGACTTGCGTGTTGGACGCAGGGAAGAGGACTCTCTGGTATGATACGGATGGGTATAATAGGGCTCGGTATTGGGGTCTTTGCCATGTATAATGGGGCGTTTGCTCTTTCCGTCCCAGAAGAGGCTACGATTATCGGCTTTGGGGATGACCTGACTGTGGTTGTTATGGCAAAGCACCCAGAGCAAGTAGAGGTCTACGCGATGATGAGAAAACGGGTGCGACCTTGATAACGAACCGTTGAAAGTAGAATGCGGTGCGGTGAACTGAGGTTAGCTCAAATACCTGAGGGTCATGATTGATGCCAGACTTACCTTTAGGGAAGGCTTAGACTATGCATGTCAAAAGCAGCTAGTGCCGCCACGGAATTTACAAAAATGTTGCCGAATATTTGCGGACCGAAACACTATCGGAGGTTACTTCTAGAAGGAGTGGTGCGACCCATTCTGCTTACCACCTGTGTTGGCAGTCCGTATTCTGACGATAGAAGAAGAGCACACAGGGCGCAGCAATGCGGTAAGATCAGAGCTATATGATCTCTGGCAACGCAGATGGGACCGGTCTACTAAGGATTGCTCTAACGTAAACACGAGAAAAACAAGATATTTGAATACTCGTTTTCTTTCAAGGACAAAGAATGTGCAACCAGACCTGATACTTTCAAAACACAAAAATTTACAGATTTTATTGAAAAATCAATTATTTCTATGTCTCTCTATGCACTTACTTCTGTTTCACAGACTTCCATGGCCTTCCCGATTTCGGTTGTCCACGCGGAATATTGTTTTCTGCCTTTTGCAATTTTGTTTTCTTCGATGCAGGCGGTTTCGTGGGTGCAAGCTGCTCTGTGGACGCCCGTTTCGATGAATTCTTGTTGATATTCTCCAATATTGAGTCAATATTCGGGGCAGGTTTACTTTCCGTCGAATCTGCAACAATTTCCATGGTTTCACTTTTCGATTCCTTCGTCATTTTTAAGGTTTTTATTGAACTAATTTACAAACAACACGCGAAGATAAACAGAACACCATTCACGTGCGAATTTGAGGTTGGAACAGGGCCAGGGAAGTGTCATGTTGACAGTGGTTGTAAATTGTAAACATATCAGGAGCAGGGTGAATGGTAAGTTTCAAGGCTGATGTCCGGGAAATTGGTTTCGATTGGGAGAAATATTGATTGCTTGGACAGGAATGGGCTTCATTAATCGATTAGAACGAACACGATTGTGATAAGATGAATTAGAATTGGCGGTTTCGCGAAATTCTCTCAAAATCAAGAACTCCAAATTGCGAAATCCCAACTAAACTACACATTGCCCGCCATGGCATTTGACATTTCGTGTTTACCATCAAAAAAGGGTCGCAAGTTTACTGCTCTCCCGCTTGAAATTTTCACTAGTCTCGATTTGTTTATGTTTAATCATCGACAAATCCGTTTTCAAAACATCCCGCAAATATAAACAAATCCCCTTCCCGGTCGTGAACACAATTAAAAGGCATTGAAACCATCATTTTCGACATTTACGTGAAAGTCTTGTGGAATTTGCGCGAATTTCTTTCACTTGTTGTGTGTTGTGTATTTTTCTTTTGCTGGCCTTCTGGTTCGGGGGGAAAACGTCGATCGGTTTGTGTTGGATTCTGTGGGGAAACGTCGATTGTTCGAGCAATTTAAGTTGTTTATGAAGAGCATTCGGACAGCGAAGACATTGGTTTGGCGTTGATTTCGTGGACGGTGCGCGGCTCAATTGAAAATTATCGACGAAATGGACTTTATGCCGGCGAAAAATTTGGAATTGGATAAGATTTGTCGTGTTTGCTTGGCAGCGAAAAAGGATATGCGACCGTTATTTGGTGAGATGGTGGCCGATATGCTGATGGAATGTGCAAGAGTTCAGGTGAGGATGGTTTTTGGGATTTGACAGAAGGTTCCGATCTGATTTCAGGAGGAAACTTGGGACCTCAGTCCTGCACTCAGGGTGGAAACTTCTTCTCTGATTTCTCTTGAAAGATTCTTCAATTTCCCATTTTTCTTAATACTTCCGGATGCGCAGGCTATTAACCCAGTCCCAACGCATCCAAAATGGACCTTTGCCCAGGCTATCATATGAAGCTGATGCGAAGTCCAGAACCTCCCATTTGACGCACCACCAGATAGTGCCTAATAAGTTGGTTCCCTAGAAATGATTTTCGGGTTTTGGCTAATATTTTTTACGTTTTTGCGAGGGTGCCTGAATATTCGCAGCGAAAGGTGATACTATGCTGACCTCGGTAATGAAGAACCATTTGGAAGTGGAAGCCCAAGGACCATTATTACCAACAGGAAGGGCCAGATGCCAGGTCAAATAAGAAAATATTTGTAAATTTTCTTCATGAATGAAGGTGGAATGAAAGTCATCACGAATTAAGCCCTTTTTCTCGAAATTTTCAATATTAACGGAGATGCGAGCGTTTAAAGTTTTTCAAAAGATTTCCTCGATCAAATTTGCTTTGGAATCATCATCCTCCATGACGCAAACCACCGGTATCCCGGTTTTGCGCAGAGATCCCCCGATTCGATGTTCTTAAATGCTGCCTGGCACCCTGGCCTACGCCATCGCTACATTTCAGGCAGGGCCTTCATCGTCTTCTTTATCTTACATAGCTATCCTCATCCATACGAAACCTATTGAGCCGGATTTTATTCACAACCAGAAGATCGTGGTATCGCTCATAGATTTCGTCATTATGTAGGGTACGGAATGGTATATCCTCATGGAGAGAATCATCTTCCCGGCTTGGGCAAAGAGGCTCTCATCATCCTCATACACAATTGTGGCGATCGTACACTTGCCCAGAATTACCGTCCAATTTCCCCCCTCTCCTCCTGTTAAAAAATCCTGAAAGGATATGTCAGTGACTGGTTGTCCGCCCACTTTGGCCACCACATAGTGGAAGAGCAAAATAGCTCTGTTAAGCGTAGGTCCACTGCCTCCAACCTGCTTGACTTTACCAACTTTGTCGCCAAATGTCTAAATTCACGGTAAAAAGTGCATACCATTTACACTGACTTCGCGAAAGCCTTCGACACTGTAAATCACAAGATACTTCTATCCAAACTCTCGTCTCTAAGCGTTCCCATTTCACTTGTTTTATGGCTTGCCACTTACCTTTCCAACCGATCCTGCCGCGACCCTTTTGACGGCTGTACTTCCCGTTCCTCCTCCTCTGGTGTCCCACAGGGATCTATTCTGGGCCGTTTGTTACTTTTATTTTTTATTGACGACCTTCCGCCCCTCCCCCCTCCCTTTTACTTGTCTCTGTTTGCTCTATACAGACGACCTTAAGCTTTTTTCCGCGACAGATAGCTTATCTATTCGCTTACGCGAGGAATTAATAAAGCGGTTGTGTGCCAGCCAGGAGGAGAAAACATCCAAATCCGAATCCAACATCCACTACAAACCGCAGCCGACGTAGCTGACACGGTCTACGCGGTGCTTCTTTCGTCACCATGCATCGTGGAAGCAAAATCAGCCCTACAAACATCACCACTACAGCTGGCTCAGCAATGTTTAAGGCAACTCGCAGAGCTACGAGTAAAGATAAACGGCAGATTCACTCCGTGAATCCATCCGGGTGGTAATCTCATCGTACTAGGCCAAGGCCCCGTACATAGCGCAGCTTTAAAAATCTTGGCCCGAAGGGTATATGTCGGTATCACTGGATGTTCAGTTCCGAAGTCATCAAATGCACGAAGCCATGTAATAGGATATCATCATCATCATCCGGATAGCTGAGTGGTTAGAGCACAGGGCTGTCGTACGAAAGGTCGCGGTTTAAATCTCCCTAGTGTCAGTGGAATTTGTATCCTCATTTGACGTCGGATACCCGTCGACTCAGCTCTAAATGAGTACCTGAGTTCAATCAGGGTAATGATCTCGGGCGAATGCACTCCTGACCACATTGCCTCTTATAGGGTACGTACGCTATGGTCTTGAATGAAGTGCTCTAACACACTTCAAGACCTAGATCCAATATGGATTGTTGCGCCAACGATTATTATTATTATTTCCGAATTATCACCATCTCGCCAGATGCCGGATTTTATCTAATACTAGCACTAAGTGCCAAACATTTATGCTTGGACGATCCTACCTACTTAAAAGATAAAGGGGCGCTGGTGGTGGTGGCCGATGGTAGGTCAATGGGAGAATCCACCAGAATTCCCCGCAACGAGCACGTATGCAGTATGGTTTACTTCTGCATGGTTTGGACCAGAGTATGTGAGAGTCCCAGGACATGAAGGAAAGCCGTGAGGGGTTTAAATGCAATACCTGTAGCTGACAATATTATGGATACTACAATCACCCGCCAAAACGCCAAATTTATTTGATTTCCCGAGCCAATGGCTCATAGTTCACCTTCTTCTCCACGTATTTCCGTTCAATGTTGCTATTATGGGGGGTAGCAACATCAATAATATACGCGGAACGACCTGTCTTGTCAACTAACAGTACGTCAGGCTTGTTGTGCGGTATGTGGCAATCAGTTAGAACTTGCCGGCTGCAATGCATGCTGTAAGCAGAACTATCAAGGACTCCCTGCGACCCATATCGGTAAATCGGACATGTTCCCGTGATCAGCCCATGCTTGTATGCAAGGATTTGATGAATCACCTTACATACATCATTGTGTCTGGTGAGAGGTGGTCCAACGTCTCTAACGCCGAACCACAAATTCTGCGCTGGTCGCTCTCCATCCGTTCTTTCATGATGAGATTTTTATAAGCTCGGGTGGCGATCATGTCGTCCCTCCGTCTCAGCAAAGGGCTCCCTAGCACACAGCCATCTATTTGACAAATGCAAATCGACAAATGGCTGCCCATGGCAATTCACGTGTTTACTGTGCATTGCCTTCGACTTTCATTCATCGATTCGCTTTTGTTTCGACTTCGCCCCACTCGGATGATTGAAAGATCGATCCTTCAAGTTGAGTGGAGTCAGTCCACAGTCTGCCCTGCTGTAAAAATAAGCGCGCAGCGAGTCGACTTGGCGATGATGTTGTGCCGCCACGTCAATTACGCCCCTACCTCCGATGTCACGAGGCAGGTTCATCCGCTCCACGGTAGAGTTTGCGTATCCGCGGTTGGACGTTTTCCAGGTCGGTCTTCGTCCACGGCAACATACCGAATGCATAAGCCAATGAAGGGATAGCAAATACATTCAACGCGTTTATTTTATTCTTCCCCGAGAGATGCGATTTCAACACCAGCTTCACACGTCGTAGGAGTTTGGACAGCAGAGCATCTTTTAGATCACCAACTCGAGCATGGGGTCCTTGCTGAATTCCTAGGTACTTGTAGAAGTCTATCTCGGTCATAGTTTCAATGTGGAGGTCACCAATGCTATCTCCGGCATGCGGCTCGTGATGGCCTTTGCGGATTGCTTGGATTCGAGACTTGTCTAATCCAAATTCCATCCGAATATCACGGCTGAACATGTCAACTATTCGCAACAGACTTCTAACTTCAGTAGCTGCATACAACTTGATGTCATCTAAGTACATCAAGTGTGTCAGTTCGCACTTAGCACGTAGGCCATACTCTATTGCAAAACCATGTCAGGCGCATTGGCAATGGCGGGTGGCTTCGGCGGTGATCCACTCAGCATGCTCAGTATTTTGGGCTAAAAGTCCACCCCAATACTCTTTGGCTTCCGTCACCGGAAACTGGACTGTTTGGACGCGCTCTGTTGGATTCGTTGAGTGGTCTAAAAAATTCTGCTGCGCGTACGTTGCATTCTGGACACGTCTGGAATGGCTTTCGCCATATCGTCGTAACCGACTGCATACGACCGAAAGTTTCTGCTTTAGTGTGTCCAGAATTTCCACTACGTGTGTTTCACTGGGGATGGCATAGTTCCTGTAAACCCTCTGTATTTTATTTCTCACCCGTCTGCTAGCATTGCCAGTGCTGATCTGAATCAGTCTAGCAATGTTCTGCCTTAGTGAGTCCCGCCGACGTTCCAGACGATTTTTCCATGGTGGATCTCTTTGGTCACTCAAACCAATAACGGGAAAGCGAATGACAGTCGCAACTGCACCACAATACACGAGTGATTTTAGTTGTAGCAGCGACATATCAGCACACAGTCGAGATGCAATCTCCTCATTGATTTGAGATAGAATTCTCGGAGTTGCTGGAGATGCATAGAGTCTGGTAATACCTGGTCTATGCAAAGGATCCATTTCCAAGTATTTTATACAAGCTTTTTGGAATTCGTCCCGAACCTCAGCGGAAACCTCAGCTGGACGGTGGACAAGAGTACTTCGGCGATTACTGAAACTGTTGCCTGCAGTGTGGCGTGGTGTTGTTGATGCCTCTCCCCCATCGACTCTTGGTCACCAGTTTTCGCGATGATCTCAAGTCGAACACGCTCCCCTGATGATAGCCGAGATTGTGTTACTGCGAGTAATAAAGCGGTACTGCTCTGCGGCTCGTTGCACAGTAACGTGCGCGAATTGCGGGAACGCTCGACGAATATCTAGTGCAACAAGGGGCGGTAAGATGTTGTACCCGCCTTCGTTGTTATTTCGTAGTAGGGGTGGATAATGAAGAGGTTCATTTCTTCAGTTTACTTCATCCGCTGCCTACACGAACCTGCTGAAGTGCTCGCCATAGATTATGGCGAAACAGCTGTAGCAGATGGAGCAATGCTCCTGGTCGTCGTGGTGCCTAGACGTCGAACCGCCCCACGAATAGAGGTTTCGACGCCGTGCTGTCCATTACGGGAGTCCGATCCAGTCATCAAGTCAGAAGACTCTCGTCGGTTATCCGAACTGGACCCCAAATTTCTTCTCATTTTTTGTGGTGCATTTTATCCCTAGTTGCCAGGTGTGGTGATAGCTTCCTCAGTGAGTAATTTGCAAGACTGCAATGTTTCTGCACTTTCCTCACCTACCCCCTTGAGACGCTGCGCGGGTGTACAGTCTGAATGGCTGACTGAAGCTATCCATCCCTCCTCCTTTTACAATCGGGCTTGGGACCGGCTACGGTGGAGTTATTCTATTATTATTATTCTCGTTTAACCAGGGCGGTTTGTTGGTTCTGTCGTTTTCGGTGCTGACGTTGCGTCGCCTGCTCGATCTGGATGAAGGAAGTTTGTACGTCTCGTGTCGTTCCTCTCATAATGTCGATATCGGCAGCATAGGCCTTCATCCTTCTCCATCTGCAGCTTTTCGTTAAGAAAAAGCTCCTAGTGGTCACCACGTGAAGGTGGAGGTAGGGTTTGGCAGTAGAGCTGTTGGTTTTGGTTCAGCAGGCGTTTCCCAGGTTTCATGCTCCATCGTGGGTATCAATCCACGTTTCGGCCTGGGACTTATACTACCCTTTGTTCGCCTGTAATAATCAGACTAAATTCTAAGTAACGGTGATCTGACAGTGAGACTTCATTTAGCACTCACCAGTTTCTAATCAACTCTAATAACTTTCAAGTGCAGTTTGCTAGGTCCATTACTTCACTTAGGAACGCATCCTACGTTCGCGGTCATCACACCAGCTGAAGTGATAAAATTAAACAGCTTCTCTTCTCTAAGATTGCATTTGCTACTGCCCCAACAAGTATGCTGAGCGTTCGCATCACAACCTAATAAAATTTCAATGCCACTTGATTCTGTATACACTACCAGATCCCTTAGTTCCACCGTGGGCGGAGGGCAGAAAGAATCACAGGGTAACTAAGCAGAGGCAACTATAGCGTTTGTCCTCTTATTAAGCTGGTGTTGTAAGTTGACCGCAACAAGGTCCTGGGAACAGAATTGTCTCAGCATGGTTGCCTCTAACAATTTTGACATCGGAACGCGGGCCCTCGGTCTCGAGGATCTTTCATCATTCAGTCTAATATGAAACCTGCCGCAGTTTGAATCTCATCAGGATTACCAGCTTGTCCTCACCTTCCGCCGAAAGTTCCGCTTTCTTGTGTCCGATTTCTCCGGATATCGCCACACTTGGTGGTGTAGCAACGTCCATGTCCTCATTCCCAAGAAACTTGCCTTTTTCTCAGTGCCTCCTGTTGTCGTCGGCTGGGAGCCTTTCCAGGTTCACGGTGTCCGGGCTGCATGGATATGTTTCCATATACTGGCGTCAGACCAGTTGCGTCCACACCATAAGCTTCTCTTTTTTTCCGTTTTTTCAGGTAAAGGCGGAGGAGAAGATTCTGGCAAGCAAGCTTGCAGTCCTTTCTCCTTTGCGGCTAAAGTTTTCTTCTGCCTAGCCTTTCTCCAACATATTTTAGAAGAGTTAGGCAACACTGTCATGGACAGGTCGGTCCTAGTCAGGTTTCTGGTTCCGCTTGTTAAGGGAGTTGCTGTACTATCCTTTCTCGCCGACCGCGTCGTAGGCACCGGCTATAGGTTTTCCACTGAAGTGGAGAGCCTGTCTTTCACAGATTTCTCCGTGGGGGAACATGAGGCCTCCGAAATCCGTGGGTCCTGGTGCCTGGTGATCGCTGTGGGTGTAGTCATTGCTGACGCGCCAGGACATACTACGTGCCAGTGTAGGGCTGACAAAAGTTAGGTCTACGGTTGAGGCAGACCTCCTTTTCTGAAGGGTGTTTACATATCCTTCGTTGGCCGGAATGATATCCAACTGTGCGAAAGCGTCTAAAAGACTGCGGCCTCTTGCATTTGTCTCTTTGCTACCCCACTCACGGGCCCAAGCATTGAAGTCACTAGCAATCACCCTTGGACTATGACCCCTTGCGTCGAGAACGACACTGTCAAGCATTTCCTCGAATTCGGGTAGTGTCAGGCTTGGTGGGGCGTAACAGCTGTACACATATACTCCGTTTATTTTCGCCCACGCAAAGCCGCTGTATGTCTGACCCCCAGTGAATTGTATGGCTTGTCGATCACATGCCCATATCGCCGCTCCATCAGTCGAATCTGTAACCCATACGCCACCGTGAGAGTCGACCCTACAATGATTGAGGTTTATTTGTCGTCCGTCCTGTCGCTCTCTATGGTTCTGAATGTTGACCGACTATAAAAGACAATGAACGGCGTCTTGCGGTAATGGAGACAAAGATGTTGCTTTGGATTAGTGGCATGACACGTTTTGATCACATCCGAAATGAGGATATCCGCGATTGATATGAGGTTGCAATGATCATGGAAAAACTGTGAGAGAGGTGTCTTCGAGAATTCACTTGCCAAGGTTGGCCTGAACTTCGAAGTCGATGGTAAGCGACCAAAAGACCTGCCGAAACAACGTTGGCTTGATACGCTGGATTGTGTTTTAAAAGCCTCGCGACTGCATCCAGATCAGGCATTTGATAGAACCAAATGGTGAAACCGATCACAATGAGCCGATCCCGCTTGTGAACGGGACGAAGACTGAAGAAGATTTTTAAATTCAATTTTAAGAATGTTGTATTATTATATTAGATCAGCTTGAAAATAATATACCAAATTGTATTTTTCAGATCGATAATACGGATGGTTGGCCCGACAAGATATGCGTGCAATGTGTCCATCAAGTTTCGCGCTGTCACGCTTTCAAAACCCGGGTGGAAAAATCGGATCGCGAGCTACGAAACTACATAAAAAAATTGACGGTCATAGTTGAGGAGCCAATCACCCAATTGCCTACGAGTAACTGCAACGACATTACACTGAAAAATCTTCAAACACGACACGTGCCCAACACAGTTCAGGCCAATGATGTAACCACACAAATGGTCATTTCAAACGGACAACTGCACAACGCACACATTTTGAATGCAGCACAGATTGTTACACATAACGGGCAACATGTCGCGCAAATAGTAAACGCCGGTCAAATTGGTCAATTATTACAGTCAGGGAGTACCGTTCAGATGATACATCCAAATGGTCAGCAGACACAGGTGGTGCATATACAACCGTCATCGGAAACTCCATGCGAGATTATTGTTCAACCTGATCTGGATGACGATGATGATGAGACACATTTCTTGGAGAGTGTTGAGGTTTCAGAAGCAATAACAACGGAAGAGGTGGATCAGGACGATATTATTCAAATTCATGAAGAAGTCGAGGAGGAGGTGAAACACGAACCTAAACCTGATGAAGAGGAAGAAATTGTTTCCGATGAAATTGCGTTTGCATTGGACATTTCAGATGATTCAGATGCTGATGAAAAGATGTATCTAGGTGAGAAGGGATATTTTTTAAAGTCTTATCGTCGAGGATTGTATTTGTTTCTCCTTTAGCCGAATTCATTAGCTTACAAACAAGCTGTCCGTCGCCTGGGCGATACGTTTGCAATCTTTGTAGAAAAGAGTTTAAGCATAGTCGATGGATACAAAATCATATGAAGTCACACTCAAATTGGATAAAGGTAGAGATTTTCGTACTTAAAAGTGGGAGCAGAAAAATTATGTTTTGTTTCACTTTTCAGGCCAACTGCAAACGACAGCCACAATGTGAAATTTGCCATAGAAGTTTCAAAGGTCCGGGTATGCTCAAAATGCATATGAAGACTCACGAGGTAAGCTTTCCCCATTGTTGCAATCATCAAGTGTTTTGTTTACATTCGATCCTTTTTGTCTCAGAAGACAGCAGATAGAGCACCTGTTTGTACTATTTGTAATAAGGAATTCAAGTCGAAGACAATTCTATACCGGCATAGGCAAACTCATCAGATGGTGAGTTGCATTGGATTTTATTTGAATATAGTTGTTGGCTTTAATGCTGTGGTTTTTGTTTATGGTGCTTAGAAATCTTATCAGTGTGGACACTGTCTGAGGCCGTTCACATCATCCTACACTCTGGCGTCGCATATGACGAAGAAACATGCTAACAGCGAACATACTCGTAAATATAAATGCGCACACTGTGATGAAATTCATACAAATATTGATGATTTGAAGGTAAGTAACTTCGATGTGTTTTGATAAACAAATTGGAAAAATCATTTGAACGAATGGACTCCATTTGATTCTCCCATGTCGATAATAATACTTTTTTTTGCTTGTGTGGCATAAGAGTTCTAATTTGTTTTATTGATTGGCCAGCGGAATTTCACGCCTCGAACAAATTTTTAACGAACGATTTTAACGATCCCAACATTCGATTGCGAAAAATCAAACGAGACTTGACAAAGGAAAAAGATTATATCCTTAATGAAATGATCCATGTTCAGAATACCGGTGCTATTAAATATAGGTCCGGACTGTTTTTGAGTATGATAAGTGAATGTGTTTACGCATAGAGTTTTGAACTTGCTTTTCATCAAGGCTAGCGTGGAACCGTTTGGCACATTACTTCGGCTAGCCCTCCCGCTGGAGGGAGGAGAAAGGAAGTTGTTCAGGGAAGCCCTTGCTATCCGGTCTCTCCGCCGGCGAGCTCAATTTTCTGCGCAACAAGAAGGACTCGAGCGTAAACCCGCCTCGATCTTGCAGCGCCCCTTAATATATCTCTGACTATGTTGCCTGGGGAGAGCACCCCCGTGCCTGTATAAAGCTGTTGACGAAAGCCATTCCACCTTTCCGTAGAGAAAAAGTTGTGTTCCATTGCAGAATACACAATCGGTGAGCCGTCCAGTCTATCTGCCCCTTATCTCATTTGGCCAAGAGATTTGCCACTCGGTAAGTGTGGGTTGATGTTTTTCATGGGCAACTACCTCTCTTACTCGTAAGTCTTCACTCTTGCCGTTGTAGATGGCTTTACGTCCCTTAGCAAGAGGGCAACGGGAATCACTACCACGGTCACTATCACGGCAGTGCGATAAAAGCATATGCTAACCCGCAAAATACTTGGGCAAGGCGCTTGCGATGTATCTTCTTGTCAACCTCCACGCCGTAGAGCAGAACAGACTGCGTTGCTTCCATAAGAAGACGCCTTCGCCATTAGCCAATTCAGCGCCGAGACTCCAGCTGCAGCCTTGTCCGCTGCTGCTTTGATTTGCTCGAAGTTTTTCCTTTGAGTATTAAACCAACGTATTTAACCGCTCGTTTTGACTGTCGTTGGTAAGTGATCAAAAGGTCGACTAAAACAACGGCGGCTTGATACGCTGGATAGTGATTTGGAGGTCGCGCGACTACATCTAGATCAGGCCTTTGATAAAATAAAATGGCGCAATCGATTACGACCAGCCGATTCCGCTTGAAAGAAGAAGATTTAACCGCTGGTTTTGACTCTATAGTTAACTCGCAGGATCGGAATTCTCTTTTTGGCCAAGATGATTACTTTGGTTCCCATGAGAACCATCCGCTTACCCGTCGCATCAATATGCCAAGTCTGCTGGGCGCCTGTTCAGCAGTGCGCCCGGCAACAAGTGCCGCAACGTCGTCTGCATAACCGGCCAGGCGCGGCTTTTCTGGCACGTCGAGTTTTAGACTCGGTTCGGCCCTTTTTTTACTCCCGTGATTACTATCACAGCCGGTTCGGAGACGGTGCGATAAGCAGACGCCACTCACAAAGCTCCCCGCCTCTGCAATTGAGCAAGGCGCTTACGATGCACCTCCTTGTCAAGGGCATCAGCCCATACATCCGCGCCAAAGAGCAGAACCGACTGCGTTGCTTCCATAAGAAGACGTCCCCTAGTAGATATGGGGCACCCGACATTCGCCATTAGCCGACTCAACGCCGCGAATCCCGCTGCTGCTTTGATTTGCTCGAAGAAGCTCATCTTCGAGTCTAGCATTAAACCAAGATATGTAACCGCTGGTTACGACTCTATAGTCAACTCGCCGATGGATATGGGACGCAGGGTCGGGATTCTTCTTCTGGTCAAGATGACTACTTCCGTTGTTTTCAGGCGTAAGGCTGAAACCGTGAGCAGTCATTCATCCGTTTACCCCTCGCATCAATGTGCCAAGTCCGCTTTGCGCCTATTTAACAGTGCGTCCAGCAACAAGTGCTGAAACGTGTCTGCATAACCGACCAAGTGCGACTCTTCGGGCATATCGAGTCTCAGCAGACTATCATAGGAAGCTTTCATGACGTGATTTCCATCCTGCCCTCCTTCAAGCAAGCGATGAACGCGTCCAGCAGCAATTCTGGCCGTTGGCGGCACACTAGTTTGTAAACTTCTACTTCTTCGAGCTCTCTTATTGTGAAAAGGGGGCAATCCTTGACGCTTTCCGTGCTATTGATATCAACCCGTATAGGGTGTCTAGTGAACAATGCCCGCACAATGCGGTCCATCTAGTCGGTACTCAGTATGCAGGGCCTCCGCAAAGTCCTGATTTTCCGGGTGACAAGCTTATAGCCAAGTCCCCACGGATCCTCATTCACCTCGTTTAAAATGCGCCGAAAGTCCAACATCGTTTCGTTTGGCGTCAGGTAAACGCTAAAAACACGTCATCCCTCGGCCTTCGATAAGTCGAGATACCATGAGGACGGTTCCGTGTTTCGGTATTGCTCGCTAATTAGCACTAGATCAGCATTTACTTCCGCAGCGAACTGTGCTAGCAACTGGTAAGCGGTTGCACTCCGGTGCATGTTAATTTGTAAAATGCGGATCATGCTGTTCGCACCCTAGGCCTTTTCAATTCCGTCCTGAAGATCTTACACCGTCCCGGGTCAGCAGTGTGTGCGACGCTCTCACCAGACGCGCTACGATCCCTGTAGAGAACGCAACTCTCGCTTTCATTGCAGGTCTTCGCTTGACGATCCACTGGGCCGCATCTCCGGCATGATCTCCTCCTATCAGGTCTCTTGCAAGCTGCTGACGTGTGCCCATAGTCCAGACACCTGTAGCACTTAGTGAGGACTATCCGCATTCGTACCCTGCATAACTACCCATCCAATTTTTATTTTCCCGCTGCTAAGGAGTTTCCTCGCATATTGCTCAGGGACTTTCACCACGGCGAGCTTTCGGCCTCGGTGGTAACTACCCGGGCATTGGTTATCTCTGGACCTTCACGCTTTATCGCCTCCTCTACTTCGACTTTTTCTGTGAGGTAGTCAAGGTCCCGGATTTCTAGAGAGTACATGGGCTCTATGCTGGAAACAAGAGCCTTCTCCCCCAATAACCCTTTGAACGCTTTGCAGAACGTACTCTTGTTAGTCTTGTTAGCGGCTCGGCTCTAGGGTGGATCCCAGTGACGTGATCTCTATCCTCCTTTAGCGCCTAATAGAGCAGGGAGTGGTCCCTCAGATAAACCCTCAATGAGTTTTTTAATGTGTGTCCATCTTACCGAATTTAAGGCATTTCTGATATCAAGCGTTAAGGGGTCCACTATCTGTTGAGGCCGGAACGGAACCAGCAACTGGAGCGTCATAGCATAGTCAATGCTGCTTTCAAAAATTGAGAAGAAGCTTCGCATAATGGCAGATGGCAGAGCCTTATTGCTACTAAACACACTAAATTTTTGCTGCCAGATCCAAACAAACATACTGCAAAGTTTATCCTGGCGAAAAGAAGAAGGATTTGCAGGACTATTTGTAGCTATTCTGATTGGCCATAATACACTAGCTGGGCATATGTTCAGAATAGGGATTCTTTAAGATGATACGTGTCCATCCTGTAATAAGGGAGCGGAATCTACGAACATTTTCTGTGAGTGTATCAGCAATGGACGCATCAGACATCAAATGTCCTCTTTGGGATAAGTGTTGAACGCCCTGAGCAGCAAGTCTAGCTGTTGGCGGAACGCCAGCTTGTAAATTTCCGCCGGGCTATCATTAGGACCTGGTGCCTTCTTATTTTTCATGATGAGAGCTGCTTCTTCGGACTTTTTCATTATGAAAAAGGGGGAGCCATTGACACCTTTCGCGCCTTTGATATTAACCCGGACGGGATGTTTGAGGAAGAATGCTCGCATAATGCGGTTCATCAGGTCGGTACTTAGTATACAGGGTTTTCGCAGAGCCCCGGTTTTCCGGGTGATAAGTTTATATTCAAGTACCCGTCGGTTGTCATTTACCTCTTTGACTAAGTTCTGCCAGGCGGGAGTTTTGCTTTCGTTAATCACCCTGCGGAGTCTCCTTGTTGCTGATTTATACTCTTCTTTAAGGTGCAAGCCTGCTCGCGGATCTGTAAACTTTGTGCCAAACGGTGAAGCTTATAACACTCTTTCTGTAGTTCGCGGCTTGTTGCGGTTGGGGCCTCTCGGGGTATGGAAGCTTCACAGACTCGTTATCAGGCTCATCATTAAATTTACGAGAGTGTCAGCTGCAACGCTATCACCCGTCGATGTTCTCCTTCGCGACGTTCCCGAAATTTTCCAATGTTAACCCTCGCGACGTTCCACACGCATCATAGTTCTCATCTGTCCACTAAATTTCGCTCGGATCGGTTTAGTCGTTTTGGAGAATTTTAATAAGGTTTTGTTTTACACAAAACCTTAAAAAGCATTACAGGAGCATATTACATATCATTACTCGACAAGCTAAAGGCAGTAATTTCGGAAAAACAGCCAAATTTCAAGAAAACAAATTCTCTTTCTCCAAGACAATGCCCCTTCTCACACCTCTGTGTTTGCTATGGCGAAAATCCACGAATTACGGTTTAAACCACTTGAACACACTCCTTATTCATCAGATCTAGCCTCAAGCAACTTCTTTTTGTTTTCTAATCTAAAAATGGCGCTCTGAGGACAAAGATTTTCGTCAAATGAGAAGGCCATAACCTTCATAAACAATTAATTTGCAACGAAAGACGCCGAGTACTATTTGGACCTCCCCCTCGGGCACTGGGGGAGCTTGTGGTAGTTTACTACTACACTAAGAGTGTCCAAAAACACATGAAGATGAAAACAATGGATTGTAACTCTCCAAGTGGTAAGAAGTCACAGACTTTGAATCCCTCCGCGACTCCGAGAAATCAGGTCGTGGCCGAGGCGCGGATTTTGGAGGCCTTACCTAATTCATGTTCCCCCACAGAGAAAACTGTGGAAGACAGGCTCTCCACTTCAGTGGAAAACCTACACCCGGTGTCTACGGCGCGGCCAGCCAAAAAGTATAGTACCCTTAATGAAAGGAACTGGAAATCTGACTACGGCCGGTCGGTCGGTGACACTGTTACCTAACTCTTCTAAAATGCGGGGGAGGAAGGCTTGGCAAAAGGAAACTTCACCCGCAAAGGAGAAGGGAGTACTGGCTTGCCTGTCAGAACCTTCTCCTCCGCCTGTACCAGGAAAAACGGAAGAAAGGGACGCTGGTAATGTGGACGCAACTGGTCTAACGCCGGTATGTGAAAATAGATCCATGCAGCCCGGACTCCGTGAACCTGGGAGGGCTTCGAGCCGACAACGGAAGGCACTGCGAAAGAAGGTGAAGTTTCTTGGGAATTTGGACATGGACGTTACTACACCACCAAGTGTGGTGATATACAGAGAAATCGGACGCAAGAAAGCGGAACTTCGGTGGAAGGTGAGGACAAGCTGGTAACCCCGGTGAGATCCACACTGAACGCACCTGATTTTTCAGTTAGCGGCGGTTTTCATATTAGACTGCACTTATGGCTACAAATATAAGGTTAGTCAAATTAGTCGGCAGCATGCCGAAGCTTCTTTCTATCTACTGGCGGCAAAGCTGGCAAAGTTGCAGGACTGTCCTTATATATTTATGGTATTGGATCAGTCAAGCAGAGGCAACCATGTTGAGACAATTCTATTCCCAGGACATTGTTGCGGTCAATTTACAATACCAGGTTAATGGTAAGAGGAGAAACGTTACAGTTGCCTCTGCCTACTTACTCTATGACTCTTTGTGCCCTCCGCCGACGCAAGAACTAAGGGATCTGGTAGTGTATGCAGAATCAAGAGGTCTTGAACTTTTAATAGGTTGTGATGCGAACGCTCAGGGTACGCCCCTACGTTCGTGGGGCACTTCAAAGTTGATTAGAAACTGGCGAGTACTAGATGAAGTCTCACTCTCAGATCACCGTTACTTAGAATTTAGTCTAACTATTACAGGCGAACAGCCTGTAATACAAAAACAGAATCCTAGGAAAACGGATTGGAAGAAGTTCGATGAACTTGGTGAGAAAGTTGAGCTCCCTAGGCGACTAAGGACTTCTTTGTTGATAGAAGATCAATTGAAAACTCTGAATCGCAGAGTGCTTTGAATTTCCCGAGGCCAATGTGGTAAAACGGAAATCGTGGTTGCAAAAGCAATAAAGGTGAAGACTGGCTAAACTTCCGGAACTCACAGCGTGAATATAAGAGACTCGTAAAACGTTCGAAACGAGACTCTTTTAGAGCATACTGTGAGAAACTGGAAGGTGAAAGGGAGACTTCCAGGTTGGGCAGAGTCCTTAATAAGAAAGTTAATCGTAGTTTCTTTCACTGTCGGGGTTGCACCAAAATCCTTAAGATAAAGAAGTCAATGATTCCAAATAGCTGATGGCTTCGTCGTCAGGGCAACCTCTGCCCTGTGGAACAACGCGATCGAGAGCGACTGCTGGTGTTGTGGGTTCCAATTGTATTGATTTGAAGCAGTAGATGTATTAGTTTCGTTGGGTTAATTTTCATTTTTCTGCTTGAATTTATTTTAGAATACTTGAAAAGAAAAGAGAAACAGAAAAGAACTTCTTGGACCAGAGCCAACCTGTAATTGGAGAATTTTACTTCGAGTCTTTTTTCTCATTGAATTCCATATTTAAACTAGAATCTTTCTTTTTTTCAGAAACACATACAAACAGCTGGACACATTGCTAGGGAATCTAAAGCAGATGAAAACAATGCAATGGCCTGTAATGAAAATGTGAAAATGGAATCCATAACGACTAGTTAAATTCTCGTTTCCTTGTTTCCTTGTTCCCTTCTCGTCAATTCATGTATTTGTATGAGTTAATTGATTCTCTTAAAGTTAATTTCATATTCTAATACGGAAACAAAATAAAAAGAAAACAAACATAAACGAATTTTACATTATGAGTAACTTTGAATTCAATTTAATTTCTGCAATGCAATAATAATGGGGATATTCTCTTTCTGGCAATAATTTTATTAATTTGTCCATGTTCTAACTGTACAGCGTAGTCGATTATGTTTTACTTTTAAAGTTTTGTTACTAAATTAAAAAAATCGAAATTGTTTTTCAAGGACATGAAGATTTTGATAGGCAATCATGGCTTTAGTTTTAAGAGTTTTTTGAATCGTGTCTTCTAGATTTAATTTAGAAGATAAGATGATGCTAGGTTTAAGTGAAAACGGAAAATGTTAGTGGAAAAACAAACAAAAATTATTAATTCGGAAATATATACATTATATTTACAACAAGCGATTTTCTTTTAACTTTTTAGGTAATGCACCATTTCTGGGCTCTCCTAACCTAAATCTAATCCAAGGTTGAACACTCTAAATTCTAATGTCATCCCTGATCATATAAAATAGGGACTTAAGTCAATGCTTTATCTTGAGTCAGTCATCTCTTCGTAACGATCCCGCCGCATTTGCTGTGCTTTAGTCTTAATCAATTTTAGAGGAAGTTAAAAATTGTAGCGTTGGTTTGTTGATTCTCTCTTAAAGGCCGCAACACCCCCTACTTTATCACAGCTTGAAGTATAAGAAATATTTTCTGGAAACACTTGGGCGGTGGTGATTGAAGAACTTAATTTCTCTTTTTCCTTTTTTACGCTATTACAGTAGAAGTTACCGGATTGGTAATCCTTCCGCCACCTATTCGAAACGTTAACCACGAACTCTGAAGAACTTTCTGGCGTGGAACGCTTTCACTACTTTCGCTCCAGCCTCGGTGGTAACGCCGCCGCCTTTATAAAAATATATCGGTTACTGTCGAAAATTGTAAATGCGTATGGGATCGGCTCATCGAGCATTACAACAATCAACGTTTCTGAACTTGTTTCGATCTCCAGCAAAGCCCAAGAATCAGCGATCACGTTATGAGGGCTTCGCGACAATACAAATGAAGAACTTGAAGCGCATGACGCTCTTGGACGCCCGGTCAAGCACTGGACGCGCGCATCACCCACGAATGGTAAATACCATGGAGATGAACGACTTTTTAAAGACTTGAATCGAGCCATTGCAGCTTGTCGAGCTTCCTCCTCGACGCGAGGAGGCCCACGCACTTATTGATCCATGTTAGGAAGTGGATTTCGTATTTGAATCACTCGCGCAGCGGCTTCCCCGGCACTCTCCATTTGTACCAGTCTTTGGTGTCGGGGGTGTTCGCTGCCGTTGACTTTCTTCGCACATTTCGATGATTTGAAGCGCTAGCGAGTGAACCTTTTCATTTTACCGGATCTGACGGATTATGCTGTCGCGCATCTGTAACCTGGCGCCTCCGCTTTCTATGCCTATAGATTGTAGCTTGCGGACTCTTGTTCGATTCAGATGACGTAGTCGATCTTATCATCGGGGCGGATTTGTTTCGTCACCTCGTACTGAACGGAACTATGCGAAGCAAGGATGCCGCCGCCGTTGCTCAATCGACGAAATTCGGATGGATGGTAGGTGGATAGGTATTAGTGGCCGAGTAGTCTAATCAGCGTTGTGGTGCGCCGTTTTGATGCCTCAAACTCCTAAGACTGCTATTATGAGAGCAAGGAGACAGAGTCCAGCCCGTAGCATTAACGAAGGAAAGCAGCTCTGCCACCCTGCAGCTAGAAATCTCTCTGACGTCCCCAAAGAATGGTTTACCCAGTGTCCGTAGCTTGACTCTAGCTAGAGCTGGGCAATTGCAGGTAAAGATCATGAGGGTTTCCCTTCCTTCTTTCCAGCTTCGGCAATGCGAATTGTAGGGTATGCCGAGCCTGGTGGCATGGTCCCCTATGGGCCAGTGCCCCGTGCGGACCGTTGTAATCTTGAGTGCATTTGCACAGGAGCCCTCGTGATCGGACTATGTTATAAGCGGGCCAAATCCAAGTAGTGCGAGTAGACTTCGCCCTTGACAGCCGCTAGCGAGACACCGATTGTATTCATCGAAGGACTGCCAAGAGCAGGGCTCCGCCTGGCCAATCCGTCAGCCCGCTCATTCCCCTCTATGTTCCTATGCCCGGGAAACCAGAGGAGGGTGACCTTGAACGTACCGCCCAGACTGTTCAGCGCGTCTCTGCACTGCCCCTCCAACCTGGAGGATGTTGTCGCTGAGTACAAGGCGTTCATGGCCGTTTGGCTGTCGTTCAGAATGGCTATGTTACGTTTGGCGTTCAGATCACGCTGCAGCCATCGACAGACATCTAGTATCGCCAGCACTTCCGCTTGGAATACAGTGGCGAAACCTGGGAGACCATACGACTAGGATACGCTGTGTATTCAAGAAAACCTCCGCGCCAACTCCACAGACCATCTTTTATCCATCGGGAATGCCCACATTTCCCGAAGTACTTCGTCTAGGATGTTACTGCGGGCGTAGGACTTCGCTGCCCAGCATCCGGACTCACGTAGTCTGACGGCACTGCTCGCTACAACGCATGTGGAGGTCTAGGGGGAGGAGATGCTGGAGTTCATTGAGAGCATCTGCCGGGCAGGACTGCAGAGCCTCAGTAGCACCTGCACACGCGGTTCTTTGGATCCTATTAAGCTTCATCCTATTGTATGTCCAAGGCCGCCCAACACCAGGCCGTTTTGAACGCGTACTTGCCTGGCCCGAAAACAAAGGACACACGAGAGATTGTGAGGTTGTCCGCGCGTTTAATAAATCCCGACAACAACTGGCTAATGCTACACTCTTGCCATTTCCTCGACAAGAGTCTGGCAGCCGTTGAGCTTCTTCTCCAGGCAGTTAAACCCCGCTCAACAGAAGTACAGCACCTACGATCGAGAACTGCTCGCCGCTTATTTGAGCATTAAGTACATACACACGTGGTTCTTTGAATCCTAATAAGCTTCATCCTATTTTGCTCAAAGCCTGACACCATTCAATAGAGCCGTACGTTAGGATTGGACGCACCACAGCGGTGTACCTCCAGAGAACCATCCTCGGCCGGAGACCCCATTCCTTTGGAAAGGTTCTCTTGCAGACATAAAAGGCTATACATGCCTTCTTTACCCTCAGTTCTATGTTCAATCTCCAATTTAGTTTTGGATCTAAGATTATACCCAGATACTTTGCATCAGAGGAAAGAACCAATCATTGTTCATTCAGGCGTGTTAGGTGGAATTTAGGTAATCTCGCACAGCTGTGGTGGTCGCAAACCGTCGAAGCAAGGTTCTGACTCAGAGTCCTCCTTGCTGGCGGAAAAGTGCGTTTGAACCAGCTCCAAGGCTTCACCAGAAAATGCTGTCCAGGAGCCTTCCGACTTTTTAAGAAAGGATGGGCTCTTATATTCCTTGGACAGAATCTTGCTGAGCCTTGCGGATTTGCTGGTGCGTAAAGCGTATGCCTTGCATTAGCGTCGGAGCCTATCAACGGGTTGGCCTTCTTTATTGCTATGGTGTTCGTCAGATGTTGCAGTTCTTCTGGCGGAGCTGATCGGTCGTGAGCTATGCAAGCCGAGGAAATATACACGTTCTTTCCCCTCGCCTGCTCCAGCTTGACCACGACTAGGCCGCTGGAACTCAGGTCCAGACACAGAAAAGCGTGCAGACTGTTCCTTGCCAGGATAAATGCTCTAGGTCTGATCAGCACCTTTTGTGCTCTGGAATAAATTAAAATGTTTGCTTTGGAGCCCTTTGATGTTTCGGTCGCTTCCGACCCAAAGCTCCTGTATTAGTGTGATGTCAAATGTCAAGCAGATTAGCCGAGGCGCGTTTCGAGTGCTGCAGATTTATCTGCGTTACACTCAGTATGATCTGCTTGCGTGGGGGGTCCGTCGGTCCCCGTCGGACCGTCGACCCTCATCTCCTCCATTGTCGATTGGATCTAATTCGTCGTTTGACTTTACAGAACGGAACACTTTTACCTTTGCGTTCCTGACTCCGAACCGCACATTACAGTCGACTTTTTCCAGTGTCTCCAGGCACTCACCGTTTATACGGAGAAGAAAAGATTGGCTGTTTGTCTGACGTTCCTCCTCTTTGATAACAACCCAGTCGTGCATGGGAATCTTGGGGTTTTGAGATCCTGGGGTCTTTGGCAACCAGATGTGAGTGACCGGTCTCCTGGGAATCTCGTGGCAAGGGATGACATTGAGCTTTTCGCCCTGCCAGACGTCGCTGATCTAAGCGACGCACGGACCGAGAAAGTCCCTAGAGAATTGGTCCTCGCAAGCTATAACGTGGAACCCACGGACCACCTGAGAGGAATCAAAGCAAGGGATGAATCCCGTGTGTTTGTCTTCGGCGTCTAGGGGATGTTCAGTGACCATCCCCGATAGCCTGGCCTCAACTCTGGTCCACACCTCTGGCGCTAGTTTGCCGCTCGCGGAATAACCACCCGCCAGCGCCACACGTAAATGGCTCCTGACCACGTCGCTGAAGGGTTTTCCAGTTCGTAGTTCGTCGGCTGACTGTTGCTGCGTACTTTTCTTCAGATGTTGCTTAGCGTTTGAGTTCTTGCCCACTCTGCTCGATCTCGTTTTGAGATCGATGCGTTTCAGAGCGATGGGTTCCCCTTCTGCTCGTCTGCCAGGCGTTGGTTGTTGTATTCCTCAACAATCGTCTTCCTTATTCTTAACAATCTCGCTGAGAATATGCATGACTTTCTGGTACTGGCTCTTGAGCAGGACACCAATGGACCTTCGCTTTTTAGTCGGTTTCCGGTGACCGACATTATTGTTGGTCTTCATTGTTAAGCCATCCCCCGACGTCGAGGGTTTTGGGTTAAAGTACTATGTCTGGTACTTGCTACACCCAGTTTGACGGCAGTGGATTCCAGGCTGGAAACCACTAGTCCATCTGCCACCTCGCTTCAAGAGGTCCCTGCGGTTGGTTTAAGCACAACGGTGTTACTGTCTCCTGGCTGGATGCCAGCAGGTCGTCCTCCGATTTTTAATTTTGAGTCCGTGTCTTGGTCCTACGAGTAATCCGGGAAGAATGTCCTCCCTGGCTAGCCCGGCCATCAGGGTAAGGGTCTTATTTGAAACTAAAAGTGCCCAAGGTAGTCAGAGTTCGCATACTAAAGATCAAGCTCCCCGTTGGCCGTGCAGTCCTCCGCGTATGCTGTTTCAGCTTAGGCTGGGGGCCTATTAGCACCTTCTCCAGTGCAGGGAGGACGGTCCCCGGGCTGTTGCTTCGGTCCACCCCCCGCCAGATCTACTTGCTCCTAACATATGACCAGCAGCCAAGTAGATCCTCGTCAGTTGGATGAACCCAGCCCTAGCTCGGCTTTACACATTCTTGGGCCCTCCGAAGACGGTTTTCAGCGGCCACCACGAAGAGGTCGTGTGAGCACTTGCCGAATTATGCAACTTTAACCTGAGGCATAATCAGATCAGGCCGAGATCGATGTGAAAAATGAGGTTTATTGAGGTTCAAGAGACGGCATAGTGAGATCAATTATAATCTTATCTGGTTTCCCATGGGGTATGGAGGATGTCGGTAGTACCTATACAGGTTTAATCTGGAGAATCAGGTGGGATGATTGTCCAAACTGGCGCGGAGACTGCTCGTCAGGGCTTTGTTTTATCGATGACTTGGTTTTGATTATTACAGTCAAGCACGCTGAAGAAGCAAGGATACATCCAACAGAAAACCAATCAGGACATCAAATTTTGGCTGCAAATGAGTAAGTCCCATGCAATTAGGGAAGACACGGATTTCCGATAAAAAATACCATCGCTATCCAGGTTCGTAGCTATAAGGTGGCCTTAAAGGGAAGTAATGATTGAAGCTAGCTGAAATTCAATAACCGAGGTTAACCCATAACCAGTAACTTACCAGGGAGATCAGAATAAAGGAGGAGCACATAGGTGTCATGTTAGATATCAATAATTGTTCATTCTCTTTCGATTAATTTGATTACTTGTTCAATGGAGTCACTTTATTTGCTAATATTATATGCCGAAGTTCAGCCCTTATCTTAGGATTAATCCAAATTTCGAATTTAATGTGGGTTGCCTTCAAATTTTATTATCTAATAATTGTGTCATGGCAATCATGTGGGCCATTTCCATCCCTACATCACCGAATAATGCTTGGCAAAAGGACACTGTCCTGAGTTTCCAATCGAACCTAATTTACATTTTCATTTTATGGCCATAATTTATTGTCTCCTGGCAAATAGAGCAACATCTTATCATATTAATTGCCGGACAGTCGGTGGCCATCCATTCAAGTTTTCGTTGCTATTTAACGACATCATCATATTAATTGCTACAGGCAAAATTTCCGATAGGGGACCATCATAAATTTCAAGAAATTCCCGAATAAGTTTCAATTCTTTCTTGGGAACTTTATGACTGTGCTAGATATGACCTCAACAAAGGAACCTGGCCACATTCCGCGGGGATGATAGTTCATAAAGGTTGGATTTATTGCTCACGCACGCAACTAAGTCATCATATTTTTTCAACGTGGTGTGAATTCAATGCCAAGGGAACTATAAAGGTCTAAGAAAAGGAGGCGAAAGTGAAAAGGAAGTTTCATTTTTTTTTCGCAGAATACTTTCGTAGTTACTTCAGTTAAGCGTTGTTGAAGAGTGAATGACGAGGATGAATACAAAGGAGTATAGTCAGGGATTTTTTAGGAAACCAACTAGAGTGCGTTGGGGGTTGTATGTCCTTTCAACTAAAGGTGCTGAAAATTTTATGTTCGGAAAGTTGCATTGATGCGGGTGACCCTTTTTGGTAATAACTTATGCAGTCAGGCCTCGTAGAGTACTTTTCAAAGGTGGTTAAAAATTTAAAGTTTTCGAAATTTCTGGGATTCATAATTCAACTAGTTAAATATGAATATGAGATCCACAAGGACGAAAAACATAATTTTTACCGGCAGACCCTTGGTGAATTTATGAGACCCTCGCTGATAGTATGTGAGTATCGTCATTGAGTTGTCATGCTTAGTCCGATTCCTGCAAAACTAAAACAATAAATTAATCTGCGTATTACAATCGGAGACGGAATAACCTTCCCAACACTGCTCTGGATAGTCGTAGTATTGATTTTCAACTACTCAAGGTGTCACCTACCCCGGCAAAACGTTGGTGGCGGTTTGTTTAGGACACACCGTTGGCATGGCACGAAGCTATCGTTATTCCAGTCACTTAACTCCATAAGAAACTGAACTCATCAGTAACCGAGGGAAAACCAGGAGGGTAACAATTCCTCGGACTATTTTTGCTGCTTTTCAAATATAAGCAAAGTTAATTCAGGCAAACACCTTGAGTCACTACTCCTTGGCAATAACACCGCGACACGCGTGACTCCTTTGAGTCGAAGACTTTCAACTTTTTGGTCACGATTATGTTGTTCTGGAGAAATTACCAGTGAAATGGCGGAAATAGAAAATGTTTTTGGTTTAGGGTAAATTCAATTAGGATATTTTTAACAGCCACCTTGGCGGCCTTAAATCAGTGGTTAAAAGTGATACGTGATGTGATGTTAATTTGAGGAAGCAGTTTGGACGAGGTCCTTTTAGTGAGACGTGATTTTGATTTTTCATACAAATCAGTCAGTTTATGTGTTGTCCTTCCGGGAGCTCAAAAGTGAAGTTTGATGTCGAAGAGATTTTTCGCAAAATTTTGGTAATTATCGAACTGAATCCTTGAAATAAATTGTCATTAGAACATTTTTATTATGTCAAGTTTTTGAGGGTAGCTCGAATAATAGCTAGGAAACATTGTAGAGCAGGTCCTTTGTCGTCCTATTATAATCAACTTCGGAAATCATCCTTAACCGCAGGCCCCGCATTCTAAGGTCGCTCTCTTTTCTAAATTTGTTTTGTATCGCCAGTATTGTTGCGTATACCCCTGTCCAGTCCCAACATCTCATTAATCAAATTGCGTAATCATCATATACACACCTTGATGAGGTTCCCACCTTCGACCTGGATCTCGGTCCAGAAAACAATATATGCCCCTCGTCCCCTGATGAAGCGATGCAAGTGATTGGTGTTTCGTAAGACATTGTGCCAAATGAAAATTACTTCGCCATATTTTGGTGGCCCCACTTTCCAGTACACAGGATCACTGTATGATTCCTGGGTTGTGGTTACCAGCCTGATCAGTTTGGATTATCCTGATTCTTAGCATGGATACTATCCAATTTGTAAGATGTCTCTCCAACCCTATTCTGGTTAAGGCAGCTTCAAGCACTCAGACCTTTGCTAGGCCCATTGTAGTATCCCCTTCAGAGTAGACTTGACAGTAGATGGCCAGATATCAAAAGTCGGTTCTGGCCCCACCATAGCGGATTCAGAACCTTTTCGAGCCACTCTGTTAACTTCGTCGTTACTAGCGATGTTTGAGTGCCCTGGACCCACATAAGGAATGTTTCGTTCAGTCGGCTAAGTTTCAGCAGCACCTGATAACAACTCCACACCAACTGGCTTGATATGTCATTGCTGTTTAGTGCTGATAATGCTGCCCGACTGTCAGAAAAGATTCGAATGGTGCGGCCCCATCATTTTTGCCGCAAACATTCTTCTGCTGCCAATAAAATGGCATACATCTCTGCCTGGAGTATGGTCGTCATTTTTCTGAGATGTCGAGCCAGTTCCCTAATCGGACTTCTCGAGAACACCCTTGCGTCAGATCCGTTTTCCACGACTGACCCGTCGGTGAAGATCATTAAGTTTGTAATCCCAAAAGATTCGTGGCCTTCTATCGACCATTTTTATCTTTTGGTGATGACGACGGAATCTGTCTTTTCAAAGACGAATCTGGAAACCATATGATCGACGGGCAGCGGAGCCACCTGATATTTGCAAAGAAATTTCCAGATGGATGGATGGACCGTATGATTGGCCACCTTTCTACGCGCCAATTATATCCAGCCTATATGCGCTGATAGTAAATTTAGACTAGCTGCCACGATTGGTGTACTACTCATTGCTCCAGTAATACTTAGATAGCCGAGCCTCTGAATCTGCGTCAGCAGCTTCTTGCCGTTAGCAAAGTTCAGTCTCGGCCACCAGACGATGCACGCATAAATCAAAATGGGTATTATTGTACATTTATACATCCAATGAATCTGTTTTGGTGAAAGTCCCCAGGTCTTACCTATCGTAGTCCTACAGCCTTAGAGCAATCTGCAGGATTCCGAAATTGTTTTTTCCTCACTCTAGCATGTGAAGGATCCAACTGATGAACAGCGAATCGATTCCATGCTGTCTTGTGAATGAGGCATAATTGAAGGCGCCTTCGACGGCCCCTAAGGCGTATTCTTTATCGGACATAGCTTTCTCAATTTTTGCCGTTAGTTCATGGAGTGCTGTCTCTATGGATTTGCCTTTCTGGTAGGCATGGCAACCTAATAAAGCAGGCGCCTCTACAGAAAGAGTTGTCCATGTGGCCCAATGTATCGCCAAAGCGTGCGACGCGTCCATGCCCAGGAGGTGCGCATTCCCCAGTAGAAGACCGAACTACTAGTGGAATACTGAATTGGCCAGCCTTCGATCAGCCTGTCACCGAGCCAGAAGGGCGGCTCAAAGGGCAGTAGGCAGAATCGACCAAGGGTAAAAAGAGCGCGCCCATAAGGAAACCCGCAAAACCCTCAAGCTCGCCATACAGCGGAGCAAGAGGGAATGCGTTAAGGAGCTCTATTCGCAAGCGGACGTAAACTCGTGGGGGGAGCGGCTATAGAATTGTGATAGGGATATTCAGAGGCCAATTATCTCCGCAGATCACACGCCCTTCACTCTTGTTAAAAATTATCCAGGGGTTACTCCCCCAGCAAGAGGAGGGCATAAACAGCTTACAGCGACCTCTGAATGTGAAGGCAATACCGCCAGTCACCAATGACGAGCTGCTGAAGATCTGCGCTAGGATAGGTGATAACAAAGCTCCAGGTCTGGATGGCGTGCCGAATAAGGGCCCTTAAGCTTCCCGTGAAATCCAGACCCGGCATGTTCGCTGAGTTGTTCGAAGCGTGCATGCCCGAGGGGTTATTTCCTGCATCATGGAAGCGACAGAAGTTAGTGCTACTGCCTAAGGCCGGGAAACCTCCAGGTGAGCCAACCTCCTACATACCTATTTGCCTTTTGGACGCTGTGGCGAAAATGTTACAGCGAGTAATCTATAATAGTTTACTCCCGGTTGTTGAGAGCTAGGGAGGCCTCTCAGATCGTGTCCACCGGGCTCCGTACTGGGCCCACTACTGTGGAACGTCATGTAGAACGGTGTACTAATCTTCCCTTCCCGGAGGAAGCCACGGTGGTGGGGTACGCCGACGATATAGCGTTGGTTGTGGTCGCAAAGCACTTCGGAGATGCTGAGTTATACTCATGCGAAGCGATCAGTGCTGTTAAGGGGTGGCTACAGAGTTCTGGTCTGACACTTGCGGATGAAAGAACGGGTGAACAGCGGTCCTCATCAACAAGCGCCGTAAAAAAATTTTGCCCGTATTCAAATTGGCAATCATATCATCACTTCTAAGCTGCCATCAAATAATTGGGAGCGATGATATACGGGAAGTTTAGCTATAAGCAACACGTGCAGTATGCTAATGACGAAGCATCCACTGCAAGTGTGGTCCTGACAAGGATGATACCGAACGTGGGAGGGCCACTCTTGAATGAGGCCCGTTGACATTTTGGCAGATGAGATGACGAATATATATAATGCGAAGTCTATCTCTCCTTTATCGCAGACGAAGAACACCGAAGGAGAGAGATCTCTAAATAGGTGGCTGAGAGCGCTTGGGAGGGGGTCGGTGGACACACAGGCGCATCCCTGTCATCAAGCAGTGGTTGGAGAGACGGCACGGTGAGATTAATTATGATCTTACCCAGTTTCTGACGGGGCATGGAGGATATCGCCAGTACCTGTTCAGCTTCAAACTAGATACTTCACCCGATTGTCCAAACTGCAATGGAGTCCCAGAGGATCCAGAGCATGTATTCTTCCACTGCCCAAGTTTGTGGGGGGAAGGAAGAACCTAGAGGGGACTTTGGGAGAGGTACTCGTACCAGAAAATCTGGTGCGAAGAATGTTAACACACCAGGAAGACTGGGATGCGACAACTCCATGGTCGCATCTATTCAGAGAAAACTGCGAAAGGCAGAGGAAACTAGAAAACGCGGTTACGTACGCCACGTAGAGGCCAAAGGGGACCAAGCTAAAATGAGCTGATTCCGCCCCGTGATGTAATACCGTATGGTGGTTCCATGGGCCTTGGGGGGAGTCGGGGGTGATTTTAGTGGGTAAGAATCCCACACGCTGGCGTGTCCAGGCCAGTGTCTTCCATTTCCTAAAAAAAAAGCCTTTTGCCTACAATAAAGTGGCCACTCAGGGATATGTGTATCCCTTAGGAACCGATCTACTAGACTTTTCAGCCCTTTTAGCAGAAAAGAAGTTAGGCTGATCGGTCAGAAGCTTTTTGCGTCTGTTTAGGTGGGTTTCCCTGCTGTGGGAATAAATATTACCTTCATATTACGCCAGTTGGAATATAAGCGTGTGCTAGGCAAGGGCGGTATATATTCCAAATGTGCATGCCCAGGGCATCCATTCGCTCTAATACTTGAGCATGAATAATGCCATCCGGACCTGCAACTGCTGGCTACGTTGTTTGACAAGGGTCTGCTTTAGCTTCGAGGTTCCTTCAAGAGAGTTGGTCTCTTTGCAAAAGCGTCTTCATAATGATCATTTGGTCGACCTTATGCTTTTCTTTAGAGGTTTCTGCAGCTTTCTCCCTATTTTCCGCACCGACAACCCATGGTTCGTGTATGAGGTATATATGCACATGTCTGGTACCTATTGATCCGACGAATGATAAGTGCAGTCGCCGCTTTACAATGCTGCAAATTTATCTGAGAGATATGGCATCTCATCTACGATTCAAATGAAGATGCCCTGGCACTTGTACTTTGACGGTTACAAGCCCGTAGTAGAGCCGGTAGCCCGTTTGTTCTCGAGCTTCTTATTATCCGGTCCAGGAACGTCGATAGTGAGGGAAATTTCCGGCCTAACGGCTCTACCCCTACTTTGCTACATAGTAACATCCAGGTGGAGATGTTGAGGTTATTCTGGACTCCAAGTTATTCCAGGATCTCAACCCTATTACGCTCCTCTGCTGGAAGCCAGAGAAAGCACTTTCTAAACGATGGTAACTCGGAAACCCTCTTCTGGATCAGTCGCGTATCCTCCCACACATCATTGAAAGAGGAGCAGTACTGTCTAAGCCACTCGTTCGTGCTTTCGTCGGCAAAGTTTATCCGTAACATTTTACGGTATACAGCTAGGAGGAGTTTTCACCTAAGCTGATCACACTGTTCTGTATCGCAATCAGAAGGACTGGTGTCGTCATACAAAACCCATCGATCGGCTTCAATAAACTTGGCTGCAAATGAAGCCTTAGCCGTTGTTGGCCGAGCCTTCTTTGCAACTATTTGAGCCGAAGAGTTGGGATCGTCAGAAGACTGCTACCGCCTTGGTTTGTCCTTAGCCGCGGGTGATCCAAATGATCCCCTTCAACATTGGTATAACCCAGGGGTTGCGTTCTGTCCGGAGGCGGTTTTCCCGGGGCCGGTATGCCCAAAGGTGGTTTGCCCGAAGGCTTTTTGCCTGTAGGCATTGTTTTGCACAAAAGCTCTTTGCCCAGAGGCTATTTGTTGCTCGAAGACAGATGCTTACCCGTAGTTTTTGCCTCAGCAAGTGGCATCGATTGAAGCCTGGGGTCAGGAATGCTGAGAAAAGGGTACTGCTCCGCCTCGTCGCCTTCACTCAGAGTTTGATTGTCATGAACAAAGTACTGTTGAATTCTTTTACCGGGGAAAATAAGTCAAAGTCGGTAGAGCCCTTTTTGCCCAGACAAGGCTAGTTGTTCACGGCCACATCTTAACTCTCGTGACCATTCAGCCCTCGGCACAGTAGTCACACCTTGGCTTGGGGTTTTGATTACCGCTTAGCTTCACGTATCAGCTCTGGCTCCCCAGAGGATCCTTCTTACTGAGCTCCCTCACCACGACAAGGTGTTCCCTCTATATCCAGGCGAAGGAAATTCAACTCTGGTATATCTTTGAAAGCCACGACGTAGCTCTTTTTTGATGTTGCTGGGTCAGAATCTTGCTGAGTCTCACAGACATACTGTAGGTTTGAATGACTTGGCTATCAACATAAATACTAATCGTATTCCTTTTGCAATAATTGGTAATCGAGATCGCTTTTGTTTTGTGTTTCAGTAGGTCAGACTAAACCATTTCCAGCCACGCTTTTATGATGCTGATGGCTTCGTTATGGTGGACTTCAAGATCTCCCAGTTGTTTCGCGATAACAGACATGCCAGCCAGCCAGCCAGATCATCTGCAAAACCGATTATCGTGTTTTTTTTTATATGGGAAGGGCAAGGACCCCATTGTACATCATGTTCCACAGGCGAGCGCCCAACACTGAATCCTGTGGTACTCCTGCTATGATGGGGTATTGCTTAGGTCCCTCATCCATATTGCACTAAAGTGAACTTTCCGTGAGGTTACTTTCGGTTTGGTGTTAATAACGAATTTAAGGGTTCTATTGGGCACAGCACCCAAACCGGGAGCTTTATTATCTCCGATTCTTTGACAAATTTGCACAATTTTTTTCTCACTTATCGCGGGTATGGTGAAGACATCCAACATTTGTTTATGTTTTTCACGAGGGGAAGAGCGCCGTCGCTATATTAAGCGGAAAATCCGGGCAGGTGAGTTGTGATGTTCGCCTCTCCCATCTTCTTCATAGCGACCTTGTACGCTGTTCGCTAGGGGCTTTGGTCTGCTTCCGCGTAAAGTTCTTTAATACATTCTGCCTTGATGGCGCATATAGGTTGCTTAAGTCCACCTCGAAAGTTCACGAGTACTTACCGTTTTTCGTCGAAGTCTGGCTTTCTTCTATATCGTTGGCATATTCTTCTTGGTCTAAAATATGCAGCCCACAGGTTCGCGATTTCTTCGTTTCCATGAATATAGTGCTCACTGACAAAGCAGCCCGGCCCTGTCCGAAGAAAAGTGGATACATTTCTGCAAGTATCAACTCTATTTCCGCGAAAGCCTCGAGCAAAATACGACTCCTGGTGTTAGTAGTTCGACTTTCCCAATCACCTGCTGTGATTTTCAGGTTTCGAAACCAGTATACCGCGTTTGGTGAAGCAAAGCAACTATATATGTAGATGCCAGCTATTGTGTAACTGTAGCCCAGGTACCACTCTTATTCTTGCAATGAGCCTCGCTGACTATGGTCGTTTCGATTCCCTTCTTATAGATGGTTTGAGAGTGTAAATCTTGTGCTGCCTTGTTGTCGTTTAGGTTGATTTTTATAAACCCCATTTCTTTATTCCACCCATGGTTCTCTTAAACACTGTGCATCTGCTACTGTCTAAGACGTGCCGACAGACGGCACCCTTTTTCCCCTTACGAAGCATACATTTAGGGTGAGCCTTGCACTCCCTGAGTATATGATTTGCCCCCACATTTTCTGCACGTCTTTGACCTGCAGCAGTCATAGGTCCATTTCCTCGCTGTGTGACCAAATTCAAGGCCTCTAAAGCAGCGATTGAGGGACATCTGTTCTCTGAGTCGAGAAACGGTCTAACCAATTTTTACTTTACCAGCCCCAGCAGTTTGAATGCTGCTTCAGTCGGTGAGCTTATAGTTGCCATTTGAATGCCTCCATATGCCTTCCTGGTCCGAACTATTTTCGACCTACCGGATATTCTTCTTGGTAGTGACTTCATTAATGTCGTTATATTGTATTCCGATCTATTGCTTTTTGGCCCGTAGTTGTGCCTCTTCCTCCAAGGACTTCTCCACTTGCCGAGGAAATTTTCAACCTCCTTGCCCGGGGACATTTCAACTCCAGTATAAAATCTTCTTCTCCATCTGATTCGGCTGACGCTCCAAGGTCCACCAGTTCCGGATCAGATTTGACCTTTCAAAGGATATCAGAGTATGTTATATCACCTTTCTCAGAGGTGATGATCAATTCGGGCGGTAACCTACTTTTGCGGGTCCCGTTCCTCTTTCCGCAAACCTTGGCCTATTCTTCCCATGATTTTTGGGGGTTTCGCCTGCTTTGAGACCACCGGCTTGGTGCTCTCCCCACAATTTTGGTTGTTTTGTTGGCCTTTCCTTTTTCGGGTGTGAGCCCTTTTTGCTTTTTCGCGTCATGCGAGGATCCAAAAGAATCGTTGCAACGGGGTGGTGACATGCGATTTGGATGGGAGTTGCTTCTAAAGTGTCATTCTCGATCTGCATCCTTTACTTTTTATTTGGGGGCAAATGTTTCGTGTTTGCCTGATTTGGTGGACTGTCCTTTTTGAGGAAGTACGTTAATCAGTTGAAAGACGTAACATTTCAAATATGCTTCATTGCCTTTATGAAGATAACCTGTCGAAGCCGGGTTACTAAACAACAGTAACCCGGAGAATATTGGCATAAGATGAATCGTTTTTCCATTTGTATTTTGCCGGGGGTTTTCTACTATCCACCTTTATTTCCGTTTCCTGTGTAATTTTCCCATTAGTCATCTAAGTGTTGTTTTCCCTTTAGTGCCGATAGTAAATAAGGCTAATTCAGTAATTTGACTTCAATCTGTTGTGCAAGTTGTCCAGCTATGCATAATTGACAAAATGACCCAGATTCCATTCAAACAAGAAAATAGAAAAACCTAAACCAAATTGAATTAATGCGAGGGTCGACCCTTATCGGAATCGCCAAACAGTAGATCATATTTAGGGAGAGTGCTAAAAACAAGGCAATACAAATTCATTGATTATTTCGAGGGTGTTTTGTGATTCCGATTGGGGGTGTACGAATAGTTATCCGCCAAAGACTAGATAGATTTGAATCCGTTCCGCTGTAAACGTTTATCGGTAATCAAATAGAATTGAACAAATAGCACTGACTATTTCGTTGTTTTCCTTTGTACGACAAACCCAATATAATATGAATCCTTTTTCCAGCCCATTTCTGATTATGGTCAATTTGTTCGCTTTGAAATGAATTCAACAGTAAATAGGCCACTACAGTTACAACGACAAGGATCTCGGCAACAACAGCACCAGCAACAGCAGCAACAAAAACAAATACCCGCCCCACCTGCACCCTTGAAGCGTGGCGCCAGCTATCATCAGCAGAATGCACTAACAGTCCCACAACGGGGTGGCGGTCACTACAGGAAAACTAGCGCAGAAATCGTCAGCGAGGCTAAAACCATGTTGGCCGGTGGAAATGGTGGTAAGTCAATGAACTGAATTTCAACTTTATTCAAAAATATCCGAAACTATTGGAAAATTCGGGGGTGGCATTTTACATTGTATGTCGGAGGAATGTAACAGGTTCCTGGGAAGGACGGGGATTATCGACTGGTCTCATACTTAGGGAATGTGTTCAAAACAAGTCAATATCAACTCATTGATTGTTTCGAGGAGGTATTGGGTTCCAATTGGGGGTATGTCTACAGACGCCTCTCAGATACATCGAACGAGATATATTTTAAAATGTCCTAGATACCACCCTCCCACGAGTATTTTCTCAAAATACTCTTCGGTTCATTCAGCGCTCTTCTGGCTGGGTATGCAGTGGCATGAGCTGTAAATTCGTTTTAAGTTCCTCCTGATCAACTACTAGTGTGGCTCTGAGACAGGGTAGGTGTGCAATCAAAGGGTGGAAAAACCAGTTGATTGCCATTGCTCACATTCTCATTCGTGTATATCAATTTGAATATGGGAGCGTGTGGCCCCAATTTCACTGCGGTGATACGTTATATTGGTTGGAAGGACATGTGATTTGATCCGGGGTGTTCCTAATAAAGCAGGTAATATAGCGGTCGTTGGCTCCTAATTTATGTTTGATGAATGCTTGCGGTGGAGATGCAAGTGGTTACAGATAAGGGTTATAGGGTTTATGGTTGCAACACTATTGGCAAAGCTGGTTAGCTATGGACATATAATACATATGTGTAGTTTCCTTATTGGTTGTATAATATTCTGAGGAAAATTTAATGATGGCTAGTGTTCCTAGACAGTATTTTCTTTAAGTTTTCCAGCTCCTTTGGCATTAGGAAAGGGTAGTATAGATAAACTCGGTCTGAGACACTTTGTCTACGGTTTTGTCCAGGGCAGAGGCAACTGATCAGACGCTGCTTCATCTCAGCCCTCGGACCAGCTTGCTGTTCGCTCTCCTATATTAATTCAAACGAAAATCCGCCAAGTAGTCCTGGACTAAACCGATGAAGCTAAACTAATTTTTGCTTAGAATTCATCCATGAACTAAAAAGTAGGAGAAAGTTTCTCTCCAAATGGTCCAATCCATCAAATGGGTGGCGGATTCAGGGCACCCTCCCTCCCTCCAACAAAAATAAGCCCTTTTGAAGGTTTTGTGTAAACACAAAACTAAGCTAATTTTAGCTTGGTCCCCTTTCGTCTGTACATGGCGTACGTATCCGCGCTTTTCTGGTCTCCTCTGCCTCTCGCAGTTCGCTCTGGATAGATACGACCATGGAGTCAGTCTTCTTGACATGTTAGCATTTTTCGTACCAGATTCTCTGGTACGAGCATCTCACCTAGAGTCTCCTCTAGGTTCTTCCTTTCCTCCACAAACCTTGAACAGTGGAAGAATACATGCTCTGGGTCCGCTGGGACTCCATCGCAATTTGGACAGTCCGGTAAGGTATCCAGTTTAAACCTTAATAGGTACTGGCGATATCCTCCATGCCCCGTGAGAAACTGAGTAAGATTATAATTAATCTCACCGTGCCGTCTCTCCAGCCACTCCTTGATGGCAGGGATGAGCCTGTCTGTCCACGGACCCTTTCCCGAGCATTCCCAATGCTCTTGCCATCTATTTAGCGATCTCTCCCTTGCGGCGTTCTTCGTCTGTGATAAAGGAGAGATAGACTTCGCATTATATATATTCATCATCTCATCTGCCAAGATGTCAATGGGCCTCATTCCAGAAATGACGAATGCTGCATCATCTGAGACAGTCCTGAATGCCGAGCAAACCCTTAGGGCTGTTCTTTTGTAGACTGAACTCAGTTTGTTAGCGTTAAATGTAATCTGCAATGCCTTTCCCCAAACTGGAGCTGCATAGAGCAGGATCGAACTCACTATCCTAGCTATAAGTAACCTGGAAGCATGCCATGGCCCTCCCATGTTCAGCATCATTCTTGCCAGGGCCACACTCGCAGTGGATGCTTTGTCATAGACATACTGCATGTGTCGCCTATAGCTAAGCTTCCCATCTATCATCACTCCCAAGTATTTGATCGCAGGCTTAGAAATGATGATGGTTCCCAATTTAAATACGGGCAAAATTTCTTTTACGGCGCTTGGCGATAAGGACCGCTTCCGTTTTTTCCTCCGCAGCAGTCAGACCAGAACTCTCAAGCCAACCCCTAACAGCACTGATCGCTTCGCATGAGTATAACTCAGCATCTTCGAGATGCTTTGCGACAACAACCAGCGTTATATCATCGGCATAGCCCACCACCGTGGCTTCCTCCGGAAGGGGAAGATTAAGAACATCATTGTACATGATGTTCCACGGCAGTGCGCCCAGTACGGAGCCCTGTGGGATACCCGCGGAGACAACGTATTTCTGGGGTCCGTCATCGGTGTCATACCAAAGCCTCCGTTCTTGTAAATAGCTGTTGACAATAGCTGCAAGATAAGCGGGAATACCAATCTTCGCTGGAGATTCCCGTATTAGGTTCCAATTGGCCCAATTGAATGCATTTCTCACATCCAGGGTCACTACTATGCAATATTTGCCCTTTCCGTGGATTGCATCTTCGGTCAAGCCAGTAACCATTTTGATGGCATCAATGCTCGATCTGGCTTTACGGAACCCATACTGCCGATCTGAGAGATCTCCCTGGCTCTCAACAACCGGTAGTAATCTATTATAGATTACCCGCTCTAGCATTTTGCCCACAATGTCCGAAAGACAAATAGGTCTATAGGAGGTTGACTCACCTGGAGGTTTGCCAGCCTTAGGCAGTAGCTCCCACTTCTGTCGTTTCCATGATGCAGGAAATATCCCTTCAGACATGCACGCTTCGAACAACTCACCGAACATATCGTGTCTGGATTTTGCGGCAAGCTTAAGGGCCTTATTCGGCACGCCATTCAGACCCGGAGCTTTGTTATCTCCTATCCTAGTCCAGATCTCCATCAGCTCGTCACTGGTGACTGGCGGTATTGCCGTGTCGTTCAGAGATTGCTGGAAGCTGTCTATGCCCTCCTCTTGCTGAGGGAATAACCCTTGGATAATTTTTAACAAGAGTGACGGGCACGTGATCTGCGGAGATGATCGGCCTCTGAATCGCCCCATCACAATTCTATAGGTGCTCTCCCACGGGTTTACGTCCGCTTCTAAACAGAGCTCCTTAAAGCATTCCCTCTTGCTCCGTTGGATGGCGAGCTTGAGGTTTTTGCGAGCTTCCTTATAGGCGCGCTCTTTTTGCCCTTGGTCGATCCTGCCTACCGCTCTTTTAGTCGCTCTTCTGGCTCGGTGACAGGCTAATCGAAGGCTGGTCAGTTTAGCATTCCACCAGTAGTTTGGTCTTCTACTGGGGAATGAGCACCTCCTCGGCATGGACGCGTAACACGCTTTGGCGATACATTGGATCACATGGGAAGCTCTTTTCGTAGACGCGCCTGCTTTATTAGGTTGGTCTAACCACACCTCCATGAAGGTCTGCTCATCTAGAGCTTTAGCGGACCAGCCTGACATTTTTCTCGGTTATAGCGATTGACACCAAATTCGGCACAAAGGTGGGAACTGTGAACGCTCATGCATACAGTGAGTTACATCCTATTACGTCGAATTTAAGAGGGGGTCCCCATACATGCAAAAGGGGGGTATACATTTTTTGTTCATCGAATATAGTCATGTGGGGTATCAAATTAAAGGTCTCGATTAGTACTTTTCAAAGCCGGTCTTAGTTTTCACATTTGTTGGAAAGATGGGGAGTGCGGGGGGTTGAAAGTGATCATTTCTTTAAGGGGGCCATTCTCAGAAACTACCAAACTGAAAAATTTGAAAAAAATCAGGAGGCTGCTACTATATGGTGCCTGGGCTCCGAAATACATTTCATACCAATATCTGTTCAAATAAAGTTAATAATAGTATATTAGTATAATTTTTAGTAATTCGCTGCGAAACTTCCCTTAAGTTCATCCTAGTACCGCGAGGCAGGTAGGCTATAATGTAGAGCATAATCTTGCCAAGTTTGGTGGAAATCGCACTATTACTAACAAAGTTATAACACGTCAAAGTTGTTGCTTCTTTGAAAATTGAAGACTATGAATGTCAATATCACCCGAAAGTGGATACTCTCACATAATATTTGGATATATAATATTAGGTGCTACGTACTAAGAAATACACAAAATCTTTCGTACCTGAAGCGTCCAGCTTCCGGCTTCCCGACTTGTTTATCATTGAACACTCTCATTAGATATAGCTACATTAGAAAATTTCCAGTGGAATCCGGTCTGATCTGCGCTATGTGTGTCACGAGGGCCAACGTAGAACATTAGGTAATACAGACCTTGAAAAAACCACAGCAGATTCGGTGTCTCAGTTGAGGGAGGTTGAGAGTGCGGCGCTGGAAAGGATATTTTGCACAGGAGGAGAAAGTTATTTTGAAAGAAGAAGGGGCGGGAGAATTTTATTTGTGGTTCTGATGCCACAAACTCCTAAGACCATGGCTACTTTGATAAGAGCAAGGAGGCAGAGTCCAGGTGGTTCAGACCTTCAAAGCCAGTCCAAAGCATACATGAAGAAAAGCAGCTTTGTAAACCTGCAGCTAGAGGTCTTTTTGAGGTCCTCAATGGGCTAGCCTTGCTCTCGCTAGAGCTGAGCAATCGTAAGGAACTGCTCGATGGTTTTCGTCTCTTCTCCGCAGCTTCCGCAATGCTTATTGTAGGGTACGTCCATTCTGGTGGCATGGTCCCCTATGGGCCAGTATCCCGTGCAGACTGCCGTAATAATAAAAATAATCGTTGGCGCAACAATCCAATTGGATCAATTTATCTAACTCTTGAGAGTCGACGGCGGCACACAGTGTGTCAAGAGGAGAGCCCTGTCTAGCCGCCCCGTCAGGCCGCTCATTCCCCTCTATGTTCCTATGACCGGAAACCCAGAGGTGGGTGATCTTGAGCGACTATTCAGCGCGTTGAATACAAGGCCTTAGTGACCACTTGGCTGTCGGTCAGGATGGCTATGTTATGCTTGGAGTTCAAATTATGTCCTAGTCACCGACAGCGTTTCAATATTGCCACTGGCGAATCCATGAGGATGTGTGTATCCGAGAAAGTCCCCGCACCGACTCCACAGACCAGTTTTAATACGTCGCCGGTTTTCCACTCTGTCCTGGTTGGAAAATTCACAGCAAAGCTTCTTATGGAGTTCAGCTTGCGCGGGGCGTAGTCCGTGGGGAATGTCCAGAGTTTCCAATGCACTTCATTCAGGATATTACTAAGGCCGTAGAGCTTCGCTGTCCACCATCCGGACACACGAAAGTCTGACGGCACTGCACGGTACAAAGTATTTAATGTTGTGTCTAGGGGGAGGAGGTATAGGAGTACATTGAGAGTATCTCCAGGGTAGGACTGCAGAGCCCCGGTAGCACCTGCACACGCGGTTTTTTGCGTCCTATTAAGCTGCGTTCTAATGTACTTTTTACTCAGAGCCTGCCACCGCACATTGGATGGGAAGGGATGAATCACAGCGGAGACCTCGTCCTTTTGCAGGCATAGAAGGCTATATAGGCCTTCTTAACCAGCAGTTCAATGTTCAATCTCCAATTTAGCTCCGGCTTCAACTTTACACCCAGATACTTTACATTAGAGGAAAGAACCATTTTTCGTTCATTCAGCGGCGAGAAGTAGAATTCGGGTACCCTTGTTTTAGCGGTGAATAGCATCAGTTCTGTTTTGGATTTACGCCGAGTCCACATCTTACCGGGCATAGGCACACCACCCCCAACACTCCTTCCATGATGCCACTCATGATGGAGGGGAATATCCCTGACACCAATATCATCAAGCATACGTCACCACCTTCACCTCGGTCGTGTCCAATATCCGTAAAATTTTGTCTCTCACTATCAACCAGAGCACCGGAAAGATGGTGTCACCCTGGGGCAGGCCAGGTCACAGCTCTGGCAAAGTGGCTGCCTATCAAATCCGACTGCATTATCCTGGTTTTAGCATGGATATTATCCAATGCGGAAGACATCTCTCCAATCCAATACTGGTCAAGACTTCCTCGATGGCATTGGCACTAACGTGGTTGAATACTCCCTTTATATCCAGGAAGGCAACTGGTCTATATTGTTTGTATTCTAGGACTTAGAGAAAAGCATTCTCCCCATAATTGTCCTTAAGTGGATGTCCAGGACGCGCTCTAGGGTCTTCAACTGAAAAGAGGTGAGGCTGATTGGTCTAAAGTCCTTCGCGGATACATGGCCGCCCCTGCCCGCTTTCGCTATGAAAACCACTCGCGGGCGTCTCCAAGACTGTGGTTCGTAGCCCAAAGAGATACAGCTCCGGTAAACTTCGACAAGCCACGGCCAAACCCCTTCTTAGTACTTCTGTAGCATGATTGGCATTATGCCATCTGGGCCTGGAGATTTATATGCGGAGAGATCGATTTTGTCCTCGGTAATTACCAATTTGGTATACTCGCATGACTGGAGCTGCATACGTTCTAAGTAAGGCTCTGACTTATAGTCCTCCTCGCTGGCGGGGAGATGCATCTGAACCAGCAGCTGCAGAGATTTGCTACAAAATTCCGTCCAGGAGCCTTCCGACTTTTTAACAAAGGATGGCGTCCTATGTTCCCTGGACAGAATATTACTGAACCTCGCCGACTCGCTTTCAATGTTCTGACAATAGTCCAACCAGGATCGCTTCTTGGCGGTCTTGATGGCGGATTTGTACTTTTCCAGGTAATCCTTGTATGGCTATCAATATTCATACCTGAAGCATATGTTCAAGATTTCGCTGGTCACCTTCTTGAGGTTGAACAGACCCTTATTTCACGACTGTGGCAGTGTCTTCTTGCTATATTTAACAGGGCACGAGATGGTTTCGAATGCCTTTTCTAGAGCCCCGGTCTTTACTTTAACTGAGTCTGTTTGTCGTGCCAATTTTACCAACTTGCACACCAAAGAGTTTGTTCTTCATAACTTGACTATACTTCTTCCAGTCGATCCTCCTGTGGCCTTTGAAGGGTGTAGAGGCCTCTGCGACAAGATCGAGACTGAAAAGTATCCAACTGTGATCTGAGAAGGATCTCTGGTCAGACACTTTCCAGTTCTCCACCCTAAGAATTCAATTGTCGGTTAGTAGGGTTATATCAAGGACCAATGATGCGCCAAGCGTCACCACTTCTTCTTCTATAGTCTGTTTTTTGTGTTTTTTATATGAGCCCATGTTTTGGCCTCACGAGTAGTTCGGAAAGAATGTCCAGCCTGGCTAGCCCGGCCACCAGGGCAAGTGCCTTATATGAAACTGAAGGTGCTCAAGGTATTCATTCTCAGAGCAATTCCCGAAGATGTTTCTAACGAGGTAGTTGAAAACTGTCAAGTAGGGCTGGATTGAGGAAATGCTAGATAAAACTAGATATTTTGGAACATGATTGATAATTTCGACGAAGTGAATGTTATTATATAACCAGGCATTGAAAGGAGGTCTGAAATAATAAAAGTTGCCTATTAAGAGGGGATAAAGAAGCTTTCTATAAAACAGGACAGTTCAGTAAAGGGAAAAAAGGGACGAACAGCGCAAGGTTGTTTGCGTACAGCAGACAAGGTTCGGTGAGGAAAAAAGTCTTTAATAATAAATAGGAATAGTAGAGGGCCTAGTAAAGAGGCTTGGGGAACGACGGAGGAAATTGAGTACAAAGGCTTTGGAGAGGAATATGTTGTGGCTGTCGGTACCAAAAGTTTTAGAGAAATCTCCATTTTGTACCTTCTGTTGCGAATTAAGATGTTTAGCAAAGAAGTTGGTAACATCGTGAAAGTTGGAGACAGGGGATCACCAGATTTTGATTTGAAGCTTATGAATGAGGAATTTAATCAAGAAAGAAGAAGGGAGACAAATTACGATCTGATTTTCCTCGTGGTAAGAAGTTTCTTCGCGTGTTGCTCGCCAACTCCCTCCACAAGGTGATTTAGGTCCTGAGAGTTGACAGAGGTGATACCAATTCGGGCATTGGTTTCTTCCGAACATTCGCGCTTGATAGGGTAGTCAAGATCTCGGATTTCCAAACAGCAGGTAGGTCCTAGGCTAGAAATCAAAGATTTCTCTTCTAATAGTCGCTTGAGTAGTTCACAGAACGCACTTTTGTTTGTTATCTTTGGGCCTAATTTGACAAGGATTCTACCACTCTTTATTTTTTCGGATGAAAGACACTTCTGTTCCGCTATCTTCGAGCCCAGTTTCACGTCTTTTCTAATGGGACTTTGCAGACCAAATACGCTTTACAACTGCCACACATATCTTGATAATCTCAGCGGTTTTCGTTGCGCCTGTTTCTGGAACAACAGCACTGCGTGGTACTGTCTGGGTTGTCGTCTCCATCCCGGGTGCTGCGTCACGTTGCGAGACTTTTTCTTTATTTGGCTGTGCGCATCCTGATGTTTCGTCACCCCTATTGTCTCTTCAGTTATGTAATTTTTGTTCCCCCCAAGTCTTTACCAGCGCATCGTGTGTAAGGGGGCGCACGGCAATAGTCAGGGACGGGTTCACCTTCTGGGACAAAGTGCCTACCCCAGTTCGCTGTGGTCTAACTTACGCTTAGCTGATCCCGGAACTTATGGACCGATTAGCGCTTCCTCGGAGCTAGTCGGTCTAAAAATCCAGGTTCAGTGCACACTACCCGACTAAGGTCTCGAAGGAACTGGCTTCCTGATACCCGTTACATCTACCATCTTGGCAGAGCTAGGCTCACATCAAGGAAGGGAAGGATTTCTCGGCAACTCCGGGGACTGTCAGTGTGTCCTGGCGTGTATTGGCCATTAGCAGTTTGCACTTCACTAAGAAACTTTCTCAAGGCTATAGGCAGGTATAGAGCAGGTCGGAAGCTAGCTAGGACGCATAACTTCCCGTATCGAAAGCGACCCCTTAAGGTGCTCGTCCTTTTACTGGGTACACAATACCAAGTGTGACAATAATAATGTAAGTGAAGCATAGTGCCTCTGAAGTTAAAATGGCGCCGATGGGAATGGGGTATGAACAATAACAAAGAGACTCTATGGATGCCTTATTTTCTACAGTTTCGATTGTTCGTCCTCAAACCACTTTCCTTTTTAGTATATAGAATGACTTCATTCTACTCAATAAATCTTGAAATTCATTCGTTAACTTCTTAAATGAATGACAACTAGCAAATAAATTTCAATCCTTTTTCCATTTCCAGGAGGAGCTCGTTTGGTCAGCACTCGACGGCCGATAACACCCCGTGAACCACGTCGTCAACTCTATGGAAAGTTAGCACCACCAGGACGTCCGCCGAGTGCATTTAGGTAACTTTCCCAGCAAACACCAAATGTCAATAGCTAACAACGAGCTGAACACATAAAAATATGTAACCCCCACCACTTTCAGTTTACGCTATCTGCAGTTCGAGAGTCGGGCACTTCCATCGTTGGAGCCAATTCAGCAGCAACAACAGCGTCCACAACAAATCGCCTTAGAGGAAATCCCGACAGTTCCGCGGTCAGGCTCGGTGGGAACTCTCCTTGACTATGTCGGTGCTACCACAAATAACAATTCTGCAGCCAGTTCCAACCAGAGCATTGGAACTACCACCGCCGCCACGACCAATAATAATGTACGACTGCAGGGTAAACTGCCAGCATTGTTGTCGCCACCGAAAATCACGGCATCACTTGATAATTGTGAGTAATTACTGTTGAAATCCCTTTTGCTGATGACAAAAGTTCCGGGAAAATGTTTTGATGTTGGAGGGGTTGATTTGGAAGATTTGATATTTGCGTGGAGATATGCGGGTGTTTATGGCTGAAGTTATGTGTCAGGATACGATTGGATGAATTTTCTTAGAATCCTTCTTTGAAAATCTGAGAATGCTTTGAAGATAATGTTGTGCACTTCGAGTTTAATGTTGGGTGTGAGTGAACTTCGAAGAGTTGTTTTTTGCCAAAGAAAGGACTCTTCGAAAGGATGATTCATTTTTGAAGTTAACCACCCAACCACCAATCATAGACTTAATTTTCGGTACTCTCTTAAGGACGAAATGATGTGCAGACCATCAGTTATCGATGTGAAAACGTGGTAATTAGCAGGCACAATATCTGCGGGTTTGAAACTGAGTTATGTTGCTTTTGAACCATTTCAATAGCTTCCGAAGTTTGGACTCCTGGGATTTCAAAACACCGTATTTAGCACACGAAAAGTTACCTAGAAAAATCCTTTCTCTTCTTCCTTTTCTGCTCGGTCAGCTGCCGGGATAGGTGCTGTCTGTTACCAGGCGAAGTGTTTGGCTAGTTAATGGGTTGTTCTGTTGATGGGAAGTTCTGGATAACACTGTTTCGGACTACTAGTTTTTTGGTCTTAGTTATTTGGTAGATTGTAATTTGACAAGGTCGGTCCTCTCCTTAGATTACAAGTTGGGGAGTAGCATTTTGAGTATCCCATTAGGGTACCCTGGTTGACCTTTGGACCTTTGTATTGGAGACAGACAATGTTCGTAAATATCCCTAGCTTTCTCAGGTGGTAATTTTGCTGTACTCCATTCCAAGGTCCTTTTGGTGAGATTCAAATAATCCTTCCACTCCAGGTACATTCGCCGTATATTCCCTCATCGTTCCTCCCCTTTCCTTAGAATCATAGCCGTGAACCTCCTTGCAATTCGACAGATGGGTTTCGGTCCACTTAGGAGCGATTCTGCTGCCTACTTGGTTGGTTCATCCGCGGCCTCATTGCCGGCGAACCGAATAAGGCCCAGACCCAGACTATCCGGAAAAAGGGCATGTAATTTACGTTGGCATTGCTTCATCGGTATTGAGTTCTGAGTTCTGTTTGGAAATGAGTGCAGTTAGGATCGTAATGTTCTGTCCCCATGTACTTCCTTAGGAGTTGAATTAGGCACACCTATCTATGGCGTATATTTCCCCTTGATAAATATCAGTACTCTTGCCTTTTGGCTGGTTCTCCCATCTAGCGCGTTTCTTCGTGCGGATAAAGGAACGCTCGGTGGATGCGTTAAGGACATGCACATCCATTCATCAGGAAATGTGCGTGCATGGGCATGCTTATGCGCAGGCCAGGTAGGTGAGAAATAATCGCCCGCCCGTAGATAAAAATTGGCTATGGGAAAGACATCCAGAAATCAAACCAAATATGGAGACGAGAAAGGTAGTTTTTTACGGTGTAGGGCTTCGGAAACCCAGTACCGGCGGCTTTTGGGAGTGGGCAAGCGGGCTCCCGGCCGTCGACATCCAACGACCGCAGTGCCTCAGTAGTGGGAAACTTGGCTACTTTGGCATCTAATGCTACAAGAGATCTTAGTGAAGTGGAAATGAGATATACACGGGATCCTTTTCGAAAAGCTCAAAACTTGGGAGGTCACCACTGAAGGCAACTTTACCCCTAGGCAGTCGAGATTCGTCGAGGGGTTCGGAAAGGAACTTGGAGAGTCCCCGGACTGACATATCTATCGATACTGCAAAATGCAATCGTGGAAGGCAGCAAACTGTAACAGCGTTTGTTTCGTGGGGGAAATGTATAAATGAACTCTGTGAATTCGTTAAGGAGAGGCGGAATATCCATCAAAATATCAGGGCTCTGATACGAGGTATTAAGTTGTCTTATTGGTGGAGGAGAAAAACGTCCAAGCATCATGTGGCAAAGTCACACGGGAGACGCAGGTGATACCACTCAAACGTCAGATAGTTGAGAACGCGGGCAAACGGAGTAGGAATGGAATAAGTAAATCCATTGGTGCCCAACAATCGGCCAAGAAGAAAGAAGCCTTCTCGCCAAAGAAAGCTGCGCCAGCGAAAGTTCTGGGTAGTTCTGCGAATACGGGTCCCACTGTGACAAAAGGGAAATAGCCTATAGCTTATAAATCCGAAGAATGGACAAAGGTGGGCGGCGAAAAGCGGCACAAGGAAAAAAAGAAGGCTCGTCCGGAAGTAATCATTATTTCGAAGAAAGGAGATATGTCCTACACCGACATTCTTCGCAGAGTGAAAGCCGATATGGAACCGACAGACCTGGGTTGCAGTGTAAGCCGTATCAGGTGTACGCAAAAGGGGGTTCTGCTGCTGGAACTAAACAAATCTAGCGAGAAGATAGTGGGTAGTCCGCAGGTAGCAAAGGTGCGAGATGAACAAGTAGACGTGAAAGCTGGGAAGCAATAAATAGTGATAGAGTGCAAGTACCTAGATTAGGTCATATCACCAGAGAATATCTGTGCTGCGCTAAGGGAACAATTTAACCTTAGAGACCTAGACGACAGTGCTATCAAAAGGATGAAAGGCATAGCTTGCCGGTGGAATCAGGGATTAAACTGATTACCACGGGCAAGGTAAGAATAGGTTGGGTCGTGTGTCGACTTAGGGAGCAAATATCTCTGAAGGGTCACTTTGCAGCAGCATGTACTAGCCAATATGATAGGTCGAGAAGGTGCAGGAAGTGTGGTGAAGAGGGCTACCTCATCAAAGTCTGCACTGTAGATCCACGATGCATGTTGTGCAAAGGGAGGACGGAGTAGATGATCGGCATGTTGCAGGTGGTGACAGGTGCCCGGCATATAAGAGGGAGCTGGATCATCAGATTGTCATTGCGAGGCAGCTCAAGACTCTCTCAAACCATTCGGGGGTCGAATGTGGATGTGGTGGTAATATGTGAACCGTGCCGAAATTACGATTGTGTGTAGGTGAAAGACTCATCGGGAAGCGCGGCAATATGGGCATGTGGACCGCCAGCCATTCAAGAGACAATAACATTCCCGGGAGCTGGTTTTTTATGGGCGAAAGTCAACGGAGTCCATATCTACAGCTGTTATGCTCCTCCTAGTGCTACATTAGTGCAATATGAGGAAATGCTAGACAGTTTGGTATTGGGCGCTAGAGACCGCAACCCCAAAATCATTCCCGTCGATTTCAGCGCGTGGGCTTTAGACTGGGAAAGTCGAGTGACGAACAGCAGGGGCAAAATCTTGCTTGAAACCTTTGCGAAGCTGGTCATAGTACTCGCCAACGTTGGATGCGTGCCTACTTTCTGAAGCGGAGGACTAGGCTCAATCGTCGATCTAACCTACCTCAGTACCTTGTTGACGAGAGGGATGGTCTGGCGGGTGAGTGTGCACTATATCTACAGTGACCATCAGGCCACCTTTCTCGACGTCACGAATGATGGAGGCGACAGTCGAGTGAGCATCAAAAGTGGAAAAACCCGGATAGTTGGAACTTTCTAGGAAGAGACATTCCTGGTAGCTTTAGAAGGAGGTTACGACCCGAAAGGAACGGCACTGGGAAAAGTGAGCCAATTATGTCAACGGATAACTGAGGCCTGCGACTTTACAATGCCGCAACGCAAGTTCCAACACAGTAGGAAACCAAACTATTGGTGGAACCAAAAAATTTAAATTGCGCTGTTGGGAGCATCGTGTCTGCAAGCAAGGTGGCTTTGCCAAAGGACCAGGGGGAAGCCAGAAAATCAGCAGACGGAGAAAGAATACCGCGATCTTCTCCTCCAGGCGCGACTTCCTCTTTCCGCCTTTGTCCAGCTCACTTTACAACGAACTGTCTCCAACTAGTTTGGGACTTACAGTGTTCTCAGCGGGAAGTGCAGTTGTTTTTGCTTTTTGCGCATTTTCCGCTGCTGCAGTCCTTTCAGCTCTTTTAGCCGTTTTTCATGTTTTTGCTCACGTTTTTTTGGAGGAATGTTGCAGATCGCATGCACATTAACACCTTTCCTCTTCGACTCTAGCAAGGACATTCGACTACGTTCCCACTTGCCTTTTGTTTGAATCTGCTCAATTTCAAGGACTTTCTATGGGTTTCTTTCCGGTAGAGGAATACCGCAGAGTACTGAAGTCGCCGTCCCCGAGCCAGCACTCGCATCGCTTTTTGTGACTTCTTCGTCCTGTTTTTCGTGTTTGAGCTTGGGCACCCCCGCGTCTCGTCGGGTATTTGAGTCGTTCCTGCCTCTTTCACTGGGCACTGCGGTCAGCGACGCATTCTCCTATCGTCCCGAAAATACAGTTAACTCTTCTCTTTCCTAACATTCCATCAATAGTTAGTAACGGGTGTACCCTCGGAGACAAAACCTGTACCTGAGTTCCCCGAGGCCTGACCTGAGTTGAGCTGTTCCCGGAACTCACGGTCGGCTCCATGCACACTACCCGGTCAGGTGAAGGTGCTGGCACAACTACCACCTTGGCTGAGCTAGGCTCACATCACTCTATCGAAAGCTGTTGACGGCTTCGATGACTCTCAGTGTTTGAGCGATTCCCACAAGCCATCGATCGCTTAAATCCGCATAAACACAGTCAACAATCACCGGCAGTGCTTTCTATAAGGTCAGCGTACGTATAACTTTGTAAGCGATTCCGTGTTCCGGCTTGCTATCGAGCTATGTCGTCACCAGTACCATAGATCCAGTGATGTATGCACATGAGTGATAATATTCTGACGACATCGCCTATCGGCTGACTGTTGTATTTACTGTTGTATCTAGAACTCACAAACTTCTTGACCTGGGCAATTCGGTAGGTTCCGGGTTGCTGCAAGTGGTCTTGGCGACCGAAGCTATTTAAGTTGCAGCGAGGTGTGATCTGTAACCGGAACTGCCAGCCTCTTTCCTTGTCTACCAGCGCCCGAGGATAGCCGATCCAGAAGTTCCCAGGCCTTCTCGTAGTTCTCCCCATGCACTCCTAAGTGCTCTACGACTCTCCTCGTATCACCTTTTAATTTGCTCTGCAGCATCATTAGTCTCTCTGCTCGCCCAATATCAGATCCTTCATAGATTGATTGAAAGATACTGCGGAAAGCCTCACAGTGACGAAGGCCCCCATTAAACGAAGGAATATTAGGGACTGGTGGACAAGCAGAAGGTCTATGGCCGCGAATCTAATAAGGAACGCCTTCGGCCTCGGAGCTTCTTAACCGGAAATCGCTTTTCGACAACGGTATGTTACTAAGAGTCATGTTCAATTCATCACGAACCCTGGGAAACCAATCCTTAGAAAACAAGTTTTCCTGCTGTTTTGCCGTATCCTCCGACTCCCCTCGAGCATCGTTAAACCCTGCTGAAAGTACGGGGCGCGGACTTGATGTTGTCCTGCCGCCTGTGATTTCTGCACCGACTGGAGAGCTTTCGGGAATGAGATCGCGATGAACACGCCCAATCAGCTCCTTAGTCGCATTGAAAATACTGATCAATACGGATAATTTATTTTCTCGAAAATAAGTCATGTCCTTAGAAGCATTTCGGCGAAGAAGGTGGTTATGGTCGGTGAGGAAATCCCAGTAGAGCTGCTTCACTTCTTCCCATGCCGCAGAAAAACCCTCTCGCGTCCTTTTTTCTTGCGGGAGCTCACAATTTCGAGTTTTGTGACCCTTTCCTGCAGGGCATCAATAATTGCTTGAACCTCCATTCTAGCTATATTTGAAGATCGCGATAATATCGAGCGATAATGTTCTGACGTATACTGGTCACTCGCGATTCGCTTTTTACTGCGATATTTTCTCAAGAACGTAGGTATACTGCCAACTAGGGGTTCAGAGCTGTTTACTCGGATATCTCGGGGACGTCATTCCGCGGATCGTGAGCAATGAAGATCGGAGACTACTTCTAAGGAGATCCTACCTTAGCATCAATACATTGGGACGGAATAGATTGTTCTCGTCTCCTTTACCTAGGCTTCCTTAGGTAGGAGCTATGATTGGAAGCAGAAGATGAAAGTATGCCTTGAAGTTGAACAGCTTTAGGGAATTCTGTGAAGGGATTGAACAGATCACACAAGCAACAAGGCTGTGCGGGGGAATATCCTCTGTCTGCTTGAAAAAGGAAGATGGGACATTCACTGAGAATGAGGAGGACAGGGTACACCTGCTTCTCAGAACTCATTTTCCGGGGTCCTACCCCACGGTGACAGGCGACAATAGTCTGCCTGACACCCCAACAACGAATAAAAGGGGAAGGAAGGATAGCTGGAAACTAGCAAAAGAGGTATGCTCAGAAGCTAGGCTAAGATGGGCAGTGGGAACTTTTAAACCAGTGAAATCTCCCGGAGTAGATGGCATTTTCCCAGCATCCAGAGAGGCCTAGGAATTATGTTAGAGTCTCTTCTGAGGGTGGTAAAGAGGAGCATAGCCCTGGGTTACATACCAAGGGCGTGGAGACGGGCAAAAGTGGTCTTTTTTCCGAAAGCGGATAAAAGGGATCCTTTTCACCGTAAATCTTTCAGACCAATCTGCCTAACATCGTTCGTACTCAAAACGGTGGAGAAGGTCATAGACAACTATATTAGAACTAACGTTCTAAAGCGTAATCCCCTACATCACTGTCAACACGCTTACCGGGCAGGACGGTCAACTGAAACTACTCTGTATCAGCTGACAGAGGTACTACGGGACGCCATAGAAACAAAAGAAATTGCACTGTGCACGTTTTTGGATATCGAAGGAGCGTTTGAAAACACATCGCACACAGAGATACAGGATGCCTTGAGCCATAAGGGAGTGGGAAACACCCTGGCACTCTGGATGGGTAAAATGCTAGAAAGCAGACAAATAAAGGTACAAACAGGTACAAATTCTATTATCATGAACACCACTCAAGGCTGTTCACAGGGTGGAGTACTATCGCCGCTGATGTGGAGTATGGTAGTGGATGAACTCCTGGACGTGTTAACTAATACTGCAATACAAGTCCAGGGCTACGCGGACGACATTGTTCTAATCTGTAGGGGCAAATATGAAGATACCCTATGTGATAGAATCCAAACTGGATTAAGGGTTACTAGTGCCTGGTGCAGGAAGGTGGGACTGCGGATCAACCCAACCAAAACCACTATAGTACCATTCACTAGGAGGCGTAAGCTGGATCACCTGAAAGCCATAACATTACATGATATGGAGGTGAAACGAGAAACAGAGGTAAAATATTTGGGAATCACGCTAGACCAAAAATTACTCTGGAAGACACATGTCGGAAACACTTGTCGGAAAGCCACGAGGGCTCTGATGACTTGCAGATCCATAGCAGGAAAAAATGGGGTTGTAGCCCGAAGATACTACTTTGGATATATACTGCAATAGTAAGGCCAATGATTACCTATGGAGCGGTAATCTGGGCAGAAAGAACCCAACTCAGCACACAAGCCAGGGAATTAAATAAACTCCAAAGGCTGGCTTGCGTGTGTATCAGTGGGGCAATGAGGACATGCCCAACGGCATCCCTGGAGGTCCTTCTGAGATTAACCCCTCTCCATCTGCACATACAGATGCAGGCAAGGAGATCAATATTCAGGATGGCCGGTAGTATGAGTGAGGCGGGGAGCTGCCTAAATCGAAGGATCCTTTCTAGGCAGTATCCCGAATTACTGATACCGAGGGACAACATGACAATGAGGTTTCACTTCGATAAGAAGTTTGAAACACGTTGGAGTAACAAGGCAAACTGGGAGAGCGTGGCTGCGACATACGGCTTAAACCAGCAACTGATTACTTGGTACACTGACGGAACCCTCACAGCAGAGGGAGCGGGTGCCGGTGTCATTGGTCCAAGGAAAATGTACTTTGAGCCAATAGGCAGGTACACTAGCATATTCCAGGCGGAAATTTACGCCATAGACAAATGTCCCTCTTTTAATCTGCAAAGGAACTACAGGGGGCAGAACATAGCTATTCTCACCGATAGCCGATAGCGATCAAGGCACTTAGGTCCAACCAGGTGAATTCTAAACTGGTATGGGAATGCCTTGAGAGACTGAATACACTCGGTTCGACCAACAAGGTCTGGATACTTTGGGTTCCAGACCATGATGGGTTGGAAGGCAACGAGGCAGCGGATGAACTAGCCAAGAACGGAGCAGGGATGCCTTTACACGGGCCAGAACCCTTCTGTGGAATCGGAAACGGTTTCATGGCTATGAATCTAAAAAACGAAGAGAAATGGTTGAGGGAACTATATTGGGCGGGCCTACCAGGGATGGAGCAGTCCAGGGTGCTTATTGGGGGATACGAACCCATGCGCACAAAGGCTTGCTTAAACCTCACCAAAAAGAACCTTCGAATCATAGTGGGAATTGTCACTGGTCATTGTCGGCTGAACTATCACCTAGGGAAGCTAGGGATATCTACGGACACTGCCTGCAGGTTTTGTGAGGAGGAGGACGAAACCTCTATGCACGTCCTGCGACAGTATCCGGCACTTGTGCAAAGTAGGTCGATACATCTGGGAGAACACTTAATACCAGATGCAAAGCTGAAACATCTGGAAGTGGGGAACATACTAAAGTTCCTAATGGTTACGGGTCTGCTTGAGATACTATGATCAACGGGTACACTATAACCGGTAAAAGGGGCACAATAGTTCTTCAAGGACGCGGTGCGACTTTCCCTTAACAGAATAATAATAATGCCTTGAAGTTATGCAGTATGTCCGCAAATTATTCAGTGAAGGACCTGTCCGGTAAGCGTAACCCTGTAGTTCTCTTCGGGTAAATATGGAAAGCCAATTTTTCTTTCTACACTTTCAAGGAGAAGTTAGTGATTTGATTCGAAGTTATTCATGCTATCGGATGTAGGACTGATAAGAAGTTTGGATACGAGCTATGTTAACTTCTGTAAGACTCTATTCGATCTCTGGAGAATACTCCAACTGTCATCGTTCCTACAACTGTTTCCCAAAACATCCCAATTCCAAAATCGGAGCCGATTCTGTCTCCCTAAACTGAAGTTATAGTCAAAGGAGGAAAATCCTGGGAAAGCGTCGATACTTCACAAGGGTATCCATTCCTACTACAAGACTCCTCCCCACCGCTGTCATCATCGGCACAAAAACATACTCTTCACATATCCAAGTGATTAATTAGTTGTCTACTTGTGTATTTGAAGTATTAGACCGAGGGTGGTTCGCATATATTTTGACAAATACATTCTTCACTGCTGTCCTAGGATCCACTACATGCTACCAACATATTGTACTTGCGGAGGCTTACTTCAATCGCACTGTCAACCACAAATGTGCATCTATTGCGGTTCAGATTGTGGCCTACGACGTAAATGACTTTGGCTATAATTCCTCTTTCAAAAACAATTGCAACATCTGCATACAGAAATGGCTGGATTTCGAGTGGTTACCAGGACCAACAGAAGGGTTGCAGGCATACATTAACATTCTGCGTTGCTCCTCTGGTTAGCCTGCAATACCGTACGAACTACACTACACTACAACATGCGGTCCATGTTGATTACTTGTCCGGCATTATAGATATCCGGATAAAATATGAACTTTATGAGGATACAAACCGCAAATTGGCTACCAGAGAAATATGTTTGGAAAGTGGCAGGAGAGGTTGCTCCGAAAGGAGGACTGGGACTGGCCGGCAGTAAATTGAGTTGCTTCGGATTAAAAACTAACCATGGAGCCTCGGTGTTGAAGGGGATGATCGGGGGAGAATTGTTGCATGGGAAATAATTGGAAGGATAGGAAAATTCTGAGCCAGGAATTAAGCGAAAGTTCAATTCGAAATCAAAGATTAATATCAATTCCAGAGAATCCATCAAAGATACTTCCACCAAACAAAAGATATTCAGGGGGTGGATTTGGCTCCTAATTACGAGGGACATGCAAGCGCACAAGTGTCCTTCATTTCTCAGGATTGAATTCAAAGAATTCCTGTACAGAGTTTCGGAATGACAGTCGATTAAACTGTCGATATTAGTGAAGTACTTCCAAAAGGACATGCTCGGTGTCTTCATGCAGATGTAGACAGGTATTCACAGAAGAACTGTTGACTATCATGCCGTCAATCGAGCACTCTTTCAAGAGATAGACACCAGAGATATGTAAGTCAGTACAAGTAGTGAACATTAGTAAGGACACGAAAAGGAAGACGTGCGACTGCCAGTATTTGTATTCCGGAAGAGAGTATCCTTTATGATTACGTACATTTTTCCATTGCTTTGTATGTCAGAATGTTTAAGATTGTTCCGGGCAGACGGAAGGGGTGGAAGTAACGTCGAAAAAAGGATACGTGCGACGCCGGAATACATTATACTGACGTCAGGTGTAATTCAAACAAATTGTTCATGCGAAACTGGATTTCGTCTTATCCAGTTTGCAGTCACGTCCAGGATAGACGCTCATATCAATTTATAGTCACGAACTTTTCTCTTCGATTTGTATTGATGATGTAGTCTTTAATGTGAATTTAATGAGGACAGATTTGCTCTCTCATCAAATCCGGGGATGGCAGTAATCACTGACGAGCGTGATGATGGTAATCATATTAAAAGATGTTTCTTCCATCTTAATTTGACGTGCCTTAGTGAAGCAGTTGGCGGTAATTACGGAGTCGGTCGTAATTTGGGTCATGAATTGATTAAGGATATCCAATATTGATGAGATGGCAGGTGAACTGTGACTGAATGTCGGCTTGATGATGTGGCTGCATGGATTGATGAATTGGAGTCGAAATCTTGAGAGCATTTGCTGGAAGGGGGAGTCAAGTAATTTGAATGAAACAATTAGGAATAGCCGTGTCTACTGCTGGGAATCTCATCTACCATGGATTGAATTGTGTCAGGTAGCAATTTACTTTTTTGTACCTTGGCGACATAGGATCCGATGTGCCGCCACATCACTTCGACCCCAGCTGAAACAGCGAAGCAAACCGACCACGTGATCTCGGCAATGAGGGTCACGGGACGAATGTGACGCTTCGCGGGCGCTTTTTGAAGCCACGCTAAGGATACCCACTTGGGGCCGCCGTCGGGCATTAACGAGTGCTCGCCTCATTGCAGAACTTTAAAGGGCCCTCGTATGGTGGTTGAAGCGGCCTCCGAGGAGCGTCCACCCTAATGAGGACCTGTCTACACGTCTCAAGATCCATAGGGGTTTTGACCTCCGATATCGCGTATCGGGACGGTGGAGCTGACCGCATCTTCGCAGGCGCAGCATTCCTGATTCGCTTAAACCTATTCTGTTGTTCAGCACAGGGTCGGCGGGGAGGCGCCTGGGCCTGAATTCCCCTCGTTGGGCTGTACGGAGGCCGAGGAGGACGAAAGGTAAGGACCGCGACCACGACGGATCATCGTGAACCATTAAGGCGGTCTTCAGCGTCTGGTACCAACGCTCCAGTATATCGTTGGACTGTGGATGGTATGCGGTAGTCCTATGCTGTTCGAGGCGAAGTAGTTTTTCTAACTCCGCGAAAAGAGTAGATTCCAATTGGATTCCCTGGTCCGTGATGATTGCGGATGGAACACCAAAGTGCGGAATCCACTCTCGACAAAGGAACTCGGTACAAGATTGTGCCGTAATATAATATCGATGATTATGAGGCAAGACTTGAATCCGTGTGAGTCTCGAAAAGGGCCGATGATGTCGAGGTTGATGGGTGTGAAAGCGCTTGGTTGAGCTAGAGAATACGCCTACTTCCTTTCCTACGTGTTTGTTGATCTTGCACTTCTGGCATGCGATGCACTATCTGGCCCAAGAGTTTATGTCCTTTTTCATGGAAGAAGTAAAGTGCGTGAAATACTTTCCTGGGAAAATCGAAGTTTGCCTTCAGGCTCTGAAAATCTGCTTTGTCTTTTTGTGCCTCAGCGATTGTCATATAATCAATCGCGGTGGGTACTGTGAACTCTGAGATTCGAAACAAAGCGTCTTTTCCAGACACCTGTTGGATATCAGAAGTAAACTGGCTGATATAACTTAAGTGTCGAAGTTGGCGTGGGGATGCTTTATCGGAATTTTGTCTAACCGCGAAAGTAAGCGGCTTATGGCCCATGAACACGGTGAACGGCCTACCCTCAAGGGAGAAACGGAAGTATTTCGTAGCTAGGTATACGGCAAGTAGTTCACGATCGTAGGCGCTATATATGCGTTAAGTCGTTTTGAGCTGTTTTGAAAAAAAGCTCAACGGTTGCCAGATTTGATTTACCCATTGGTGAAGAGTGGCGCCTATCGCGTATGTAAGGCATCGACAAACACAGCTAGGGGTGCATCTGGCTGAGGAAATGCCAGTAGTGTTGCATGAACGAGCTGCTGTTTGACTGTCTCAAACGCATGGACGACCTCAGCAGACCATGCAACCTCGCGGGAGTCTTTAATTTTGGGCCCAATCAAGTAGGCGTTCACGATCACTTGGTGGCTTTAGGCAAGAAACGACGATAGAAGTTCAATATGCCCAAGAACCTTTGCAGAGCCCTTACCGTGGTTGGAAAGCTCTTAATCGCCTCAACCTTGTCTGGGCCAGGTTGGTTGCCGTCAGAGATTATCAAGTGGCCGAGAAATTTTACTAGCCTTTGCAGGAATCTGCATTTTTCAACGTTTAGGACAAGTCTCCCCTCAAGGAGACGTTGAAAAATGCGCACGAGGTGTTCAAAGTGCCCCGATTCAGAAGAGGAAGCGACCAAAACATCATCCATGTAGACGAAACAAAAGTTCAAGTTTCGCAAGATAGAGTAGATGAACTTCTGGAAAGTCTGCGAAGCGTTGCCCAAGCCGAAAGTCATCTTAGTGAACTCGAAGAGTCTGCAAGGTGTGCATGTAGCTGTTTTTGGAATGTCTTTGAGAGCGACAAGGATTTGATGATACGCCTTGGCTAAGTCCAAGATTGTCAAAATACGGCAGTTCGTAAGCGATTACCCAAAATTATGGATGAGTGAAGTGGGGTATCGGTCTGGAACTCTCTAAGCCTTCAAACGCCTCCATTCGCCATTTGGCTTAGGGATCTAATGAAGTGGAGAGGACTAATAGCTATTGGATGGTCTATAGATGCCCTGCCCCATATCAGCAAGGACTGCGGAGCTGACCCAAATTGTCTACTGTGCAAAGGAAAGGAGAGTGTGTACCATCGGCACATTGCGGGCAGCAGCAGGTGCCCGGAATACAGGAGAGCCCTTAGCAAAAATCGCAGATGAGGTTGATACAAATCAACCTCAACCACTGCGAGGCGGCGCGGGATCTACTCGCGCAAACCATCCGCGAGAAAAATATCGATGTGGCCATACTAAGTGAACCATACCGAAACCACGGTGGTAGCGTTTGGGTAAAAGACCAAACGGGCCAAGCAGCGCTGTGGACTTGTGGAGAACAAGCCTTCGAGGAAATAATGGAGCACCCGGAGGAGGGCTTCATCAGAGCGAAGGTGAAGGGCATCCACATCTACAGTTGCTATGCTCCACCCAGCGCTACACTCGTCGATTATGAGCGGATGCTCGCTGCTCTTGTTTTGGATGCAAGAGGACGTTGGCCGATAATAATAGGAGGCGATTTCAATGCGTGGGCTCTTGAATGGGGCAGCCGGATAACTAATGTCAGGGGACGTGTTCTCCTCGAAGCATTCGCGGAGCTGGACGTCGTACTGGTGAATGTTGGGTCTTCGTACACTTTTCGGGGAAGGGGCCTGGGCCACTTTAGCCAGTAGAATCGCTTGGCATGCCAGTGAGGACTATGCTCACAGCGACCACCAGGCAATCTGCATAGAGATCAAGGGCGGATCGAGCTCGAAAAAGAGTTTTCGCAGAATGCCGGGTGGTATGCTTGGCTGGACAGTGAAAGCTTTCGAGGGGGACACATTTTCCGCGGTGCTCAAATCCGACATATCCCTGAATGGTACGACTGGAGAGAAAGTCACCCAGATCACTCGATGGGTGACGGAAGCATGCGATGCTACTATGCCCAGAAGGCGATTGCTCCCCAGTAGGCAACCCAACTACTGGTGGAACAACGAAATCGCAAGTTTGCGAGCCGCATGTTTTTGGGCAAGGAGGCTTTGCTAGAAGCTCAGGGGAAAACCCGGTGGCGACGGTCGAGAGGAGGCACACAAGCAATTGCGTGGCCGCCTAAAGGAAGCCATTCGGAGGAGCAAAAAGAACTGCTTCAAACAGCTGTGCGACCATGCCGACATAAACCCTTGGGGCGAGGCTTACAGAGTGGTGATGAAAAGGCTGCGGAAATCACCTAAGGTAACCTGTCCGCGCCTCCTGAAACAGATTGTTACCACTCTGTTCCCTCACCACGAAAATAGGGGAAGGAAAATTTTTGTCCAGCTAAATGACGGGATAATACCGCCTGTAACTGTGGAGGAGCTGCCGGAAATATGTGGTAGGTTCGGTAACAACAAGGCCCCAGGTTTGGATGGCATCCCCAACCGAGCTTTGAAACTGACAGTGAAGACTAGGCCCGACCTTTTCGCCAACACCTTCGAGGCGTGCTTTAAAGAAGGAATATTCCCTGCCCAGTGGAAAAAGCAAAAGTTGGTGTTGCTTCCGAAGCCTGGCAAGCCACCTGGAAACCCAGCGTCGTATCGTCCTATCTGCCTGTTGGATACAATGGGGAAGATGATGGAGAGGGTCATCTACAACAGACTCCTGCCCATCGTCGAAGCCAGCAATGGTTTGTCGGAACGCCAGTTTGGTTTCCGACACGCCCACTCTACGGTGGACGCAATTGGCATGGTGGTAAACCTGGGAAAAGGTGCGCTGATTTCTGGTGGCTGCTGTGCCGTGGTGGCGTTGGATGCCAAAAACGAATAGAATTAAAGGGGCGTTGGCTGACATAGGTGTCCCCGGATATTTAGCGAATTTGGTGGAAAACTACCTCTCAGAGAGGACTCTCTGGTACGGGATGGTTGAAGGCCCCAAAGAGTACATTGTCACAGCCGGGGTACCACAGGGATCGGTACTTGGTCCCCTGTTGTGGAATATCATGTATAATGGGGTGCTTGCTCTTCCCGTCCCAGAGGGGACTACGATTGTCGGCTTTGCTGATGACCTAGATGTGGTTGTTGCAGCAAAACACCCAGAAGATGTTGAGGTTTACGCAACGGAAACAGTGAGAGCGGTAAAGTCCTGGCTAGAAAAGGCCGGGCTGACCTTGGCGGACGCGAAAACGGAAGCGGTCTTAATAACGAATCGCAGGAAAAATAATACTGTGAAAGTGGAGGTCGGTGGACATACGGTCGTATCAAAACCGGCTATCAAATTCCTGGGGGTAACAATTGACACCAAATTGAGTTTTAGGGAACACTTAGAGTATGCATGCCAAAAGGCAGCCAGTGCCACCACGGCACTTGCAAAAATGTTGCCAAATATTGGTGGACCGAAACATTGCCGGAGGTTGGTGCTAGCCTGAGTGGTGCGCTCCATCCTGCTCTACTCGTCGCCTGTGTGGGCCGAGGCGCTTGCAAGCTCACAGAGACGGAAGCAGGTGAACTCGGTTTACCGGCGGATGGCTTTGAGGGTTTGCAGTGCTTTTAGAACCACATCAGATGAGGCAGTATTGGTGGTGGTAGGCATGATCCCGGTGGACATTCTGGCGAAAGAAATGAGTGTCCTGTACAATGCAAGACGTATGGAGGGGCATGCACAGCGTAGAAATGTGGCAAGGTCAGAGTCGCTTGATCTCTGGCAACGCAGATGGGACGAGTCTACGAAAGGTCGGTGGACGCACAGGCTCATTCCCAACATTAGAGTGTGGCTTGAGCGAAAACATGGGGAGACCAACTACCAGATTACCCAGTTCCCTACGGAACACGGTGGTTGCTACAGGCAGTATCTGCACCGTTTTGGGTTGGATGATTCTCCGAACTGTCCCAGATGCGATGGCATACCGGAGGATCCAGAGCATGTGATGTTTCACTGCCCACGATTTGCGATGGAGAGAAGGATCTTAAACCAGGTGCTGGGCAGGAGCGGGACCCCGGAGAACTTGGTTGCTGATATGCTGGATTCCGAGGAGAAGTGGCTTTCGGTTGGCTCCGCAATCATCCAAATGCAGGAGGAGTTGCTGAAGGAGCAAAGAAGGAGGAAAGCTACAAATAGGAGAAGGATGAGTGCCTAAGAGCAAACCTACCCCGCGAAGTAATATCTCAATGGTGGTCCCGCGGGGCTGGGGCTGGAGAGACCGGGGGTGGTTTTTAGTGGGTGTGAATCAAACACGCGCCCGCTGTAGTTCCACCGTTCGGGCGGCGGAGCTGCGTCGGACGTGTCTTTCTAAGATTTTCCACCTCCGTGTACGCACAAAAGAAAAAAAAAAGATGCCCTGTTTAATCAAGTATTCAAATTCTTTCTTCGCAACAGTAAGCTTTTGGGGTAAAAGTGGACGCTCTTACGAGAAGATTCAGCTGGTAGTTTTGATTTTGTGCTGTTTAACCGGCTTAGAGAAACTACTTTGGTATGTCGGCAACATGCTCGAAAATTATCGTGCCATTTTGGCAGACAGAAATTTTCCCTGACGTCTGTAATGAGGTTGTGCGGGTTATCAAAGTCTTGTCACGCAAGTCCAACAGTAGCCCCCCATGCTAATATCCGCCAAAATGAAACGCCACGAAAACGTCTGGCGCAGTCCGAGACTCACATCCGCCTGCTTAAAGCCATATGAACAGATGGGAGAAGAGTTTGCGGCAGCCAGTCGTAAGTTTTGTGGGATTAAAGTGTTCGGACGGGGTACAGGGAGAACCGACATCTCAGTGCCCGTGTCGACGTGCATCCGGTGGTACATTTAGTCGCTTAAGCTCGGTTTTTACGATGGTATCAACAAATTGTCGAGGTCGATGAGGGTCCCGGCGTACGACTACACGAACGGTCATTTCGGGAAGCAGACCTCGACCGTGATTGTGATCGAGATCTACCTCCCGAACGCAAATTATCAACCGTCGCTGCTCGCTTTGCGACCGCGTCGCCAGTGTTGTCACCATTGACTTAAGTTTCTCCACTTACCGAGTTGTGTTTCGGGAAACTTCCGCAAAAAGGGGGCGCGCGTACACCTCGTGTATCTTGTCGGATGTGGCGGACAACACCTCCGGCGATCCCGAGTCCGCGCAGACCAAGATTGCGCGGGTGCTCTCCGGGAGTCGTTGCAGTCAGAGGGAGTTTAGCAGCTCAGAGCCGACCCTTATCCCCACCCAGTTGCTTCATTTTTTGAAGCAACTGGCTAGAGGTACGGTTGCCTAGCGTCAGCTCATTCAGCAAGTGGTTAGGCTTCGCTTCCTCACTTATTGAAAGGCGCCGAATCAGCTGCTCCTTCAAGCGGACGTCCGTGACGAGTCCAATAGCTTCCTCGTCGAGACTAATGAGGGCGTGGTTGAACCGGGTGGCATCCGTCGTGACGCCCGCCATCGCAAATTGCGCTTCCAGTTGGTGGAACTAAGCAGCCGCATTGCGCCGCCACAAGGAGGGCACCCTAATGGAGACTGCCGCTGGTGGTGGTACTGCACCTTCCGCAGATTTCTCCTTTCCCGACATATTAGGAATATCAGGGAGAGCGAAGAAAAAGAAAAGGGACAGCACACCTGAGTAGAGAATGGCTGTGGCCCAACTAAATTTGTGTCCGCCGACGCAACAATTTCCGCAGCCACGCGGAAAACGGACTGGCAGAGATCGGAGGGAGCAAATGACAAAAAAAAAAAAAACTGAAAAGCCCCACCGACCGTAGCAACATTTCAATTTAAGGAAATAAATAAATCAGAAAAAGAAGAAATAAAAATGAACAGTGAAATGAAAAGGGAAAAGAAAAATGAAATAAAATAATTGGATAATGAAATTAAATAAACTAGGTTCCTGGCTTTCTGGCACTGCTCCAGCTGAATGTCGACTCAGCCTGTTGTTCGCTATTATATTGTACTAAGAGACCTGTGGTGGCTTTGGTGTTGGACCGCTCAACCCTCCAGAATTTTGTCTTCACTGTACTTGGAGATGGACGATGCTCGCACCAGTTTAACCGCTGATTCCATCGGAAAGCAAATAATAGTGGTCTGTGTACCTCCATGTGCCTTCTTCATCCTCTTTATGGTACCTTTCTATTCCGATAAAAAGTTGAATTGTTCGCTTAGCACAATACAGATATCTCCCGGCGACGTAACCTCGTATAAGTCTTTCCACTCGATTATTATCACTTGCTTTCGAGCTTTCACTCTTGCTCCTTTACCAGGCCCCTTTTTCCACTTGAACGCAAAAATTCTCCGCTGACATCTCGTTGCATTTTTTTATTTCCAACGTCAAATCCTTTTTCTGCGTATGCCTGATACGACTCGCACTACCACCCAGGGCTGCCAATTGTGGCTGGGGCTGGATCCGCTTTGACTTTGCGAAGGATATCGACGTAAGAACTCTCGCCGGCTAACGTTTCGTTGGAAAACATACCTTTTCCTTCTTGGTTATCAGCTGGGTACCAAAGGGTCCAATAATTCCATCCCTACTCTGTTTGCCAGGGTACTCACCTACTCTATGTTGAGTGCTAAGTGCTATATATCAAAGCCCCGGTATTTTGCTGGATATTTTGCTTCTCGTTAATGAACTCATAATGAAAAAAAACACTGTTCCAGGCTCCTGCCTTCTACGCTCGTCATTTACAATGACAGCATTTATGTTGATCCCGGGACTATCCATATTCCTTTCCGCGTCTCGAAATGAATCTCGATTGCCTACGGGCAACGTTGCCCTTAGTGGTGACTTTCCTTGCTTTGTGGTCTTACCAAAAGGATCCGGTGCGGGCCTAATTTCTACTCCACTATTATCACTTGTAGTATTAGATGTCACAGTAATCAAGTTTCCCACTAATGAGATGTTTTCGAAGCCCTGCACCGTCCTCCCTTTTTCGTCCTCCATATTTGGTTTGACTTCTGGGTATCCTTCCTATAGCCAATTTTATTCACGGGTGAGCGTTTCCTCTCACCTACCCGGCCTGTGCATATGCATTCCCATGGGATTATGTGCATGCCCACAACCGATTCGCCAAGCGTTCCTTTATCCGCACGAAGGACGATTTGGCAACTCCACGCAAAAGGCCATGATGTTTCTAATGACACCAGATAGCCTCCAGTGAGGCTTTGTGGGAAGAGTCACTTTAAACGAGTCTCATGCAGGTTCGAGTCTGCACTCCTGCAGGATATGGGTATTTCCCAATGTCTTGACAGCTGCAAGGACTAGGCCATTTTCGAGACTAGAGTAGGTGCTTTCATACTAGCCTTCCCAGATATTCTAGTCTCTGTTTTTCATTTACCTTGCATGGTATCCTTTCTGGAACCGACAGTCAGTCAGATCCAACAGTTTGTAATCCAATTTTGCGTTTGCGAACCGATTGATTTATGTCGTCTGCAGTGTCGAGGCGCTCCTTACATACAAATACGTACTCCTTTCTTCCTTGAAAAACGCTTCTAATGCAATTCCATCTTTTTTATTAAAAAAACCCAAGCAGTATCCGAGGAAATGCCACCACATCATCCGGATCTTCAAGACTCCATAGACAATAATCTCAGCCACGAAGACCAACCACAGCAGGAGCAGCAGCAGAATCAGCACCAGCTAGAGGATAACGTCACATCCGATAAAATTGACATAAACCAAAATATTGAAAATGAATCACAACCATCGGCAGCCATAAAGGACACTTCCACCGCAGCAACTACATCCTCGTCCCATACGTCTTCATCGAGAGCTGGCAATCTTCTCCGGACGCGTCAAACCAAATCCTTCGATGTGGCGCTATCATCCGCCAGCGGCGATGGTAATGTTCCAGCAACGATCCCGTTAAAGGATAAAATTCCAAACAAAGTGGATTTAGTTGGAAATCATCGTCGCAAGGATAGTCCTGTTCGTATTGGTGGTGCAGTGGGGGTAGGTGGAGTGAGTGCTCCTTTTGTGACCAGGACACGTCTCACCCGAAGCAATGACCTCTTAGCACAATCGACTACCGAAACGTTATTGGATTTGCTCAAAGCACATGCTGGAATAAAGGAATGCAATGAGGAAACTGTTCAGCATATTAATGCCGTAAGTATGTGGAGGACAATTGATGTCGGCAAGTTATTGGTATTTATGTTGGATCAAATGGCGGGAAAAAGAGTGTCGACTTTATAGTTTTATTCATGGACTTGTCTCGTGCTGAACAAGTTAATGTGAGGATAAAATTCAGGATATCCTATTGGGTTTTATGGGAAACTGTTCGGGAACTCCGGGATCAGCTGTTTCGATAAATCTCAGGAAAGTTTTATGATCGAAATCCTGTGAATAGTTACAGTCTCGGAGCTCAATGTCCTTGTTAACATCATTTGCATCGAAATAAGGTTTAATAATCTGCTCGATTTTCCTCTGATAATGTCATTGGAAAAGGAGTTGATGGCTTAGTGCTTTTGTGAAAATAAATTCCAACTCAATTTCAGATCCTGGTAGAACTCTATACGAGGGTCAAGGGAGCTAAGGGCAATTGGCGAGGGGCTATCTTGGGTGGCTTATATGGCCTAGTGGAGTGTTCCTCACCGAAGATACTTCTGGCGGTCGCTCGGGTAGTTTTAGCGGTAAAACCAATTTGAATCATATTGAAATCCTGGATTATCTAATGACCTTATTTACAGCTTTGTGTCACGGGCAGCAACCTAACCGGAGCCTGTAAACTTGTCTTCAAAGTGGCTCGCAGCGAGACTAACGACCACCTATTCGCGGATAGTGACGTCCCAGAGTTACTCATCGAAGGACTTGGTCGTGCCAGCCCAATCGACGAGCCTGAAGCTTGCATCTACGGCTACGGGGCTGTCCGTTTCCTTGCCAGCGCCATACAACAACAACCCAACCCTACAGCAAACGTAAACGGGAAATCCCCTATCACTCAAGTGACTAATAAACAGAAATCAATTGCTCATCGTCTTGCCCGTCACGGGGCTGTTCAACTTATGGTCCTTCATCTACAAATCCTTAATGAAGTCGGTGCCGTGCAGAAACTTTCCGGGCCACCCTTACACGCTCTATTTCAATTATCGGCTGCCCTACGAGCGCTGGCGGGAATACCGCAAGTCATAGTGAATAGTGTAAATCTCTCAAAGTCCTTGGTGACAAGTGTAAGTTTGCCCGAAGGAAACTTCCCCATCATTAAGGAGACGAAGGAAAAGCAGGACATTAACTTGGAGCTGGCATGTCCGCACTTGGTGAAGGCCGCTGAGATATGTTTGGGTGAACCCGAGGTGCAGGCGAATATAGTCAGGACATTAAGGTAAGGACGGGGTGGGTGAGTGCAGTAAAGTAACAAATGTTTGCAATAGCAATAAAGGACCACATAAACCTTAACTATAAATTAAACGGTTGTTTGAGTATCATTGACTAGACCAGGTTGTATAATGAACTCGGCAACATTTGCTATTCAGGGAGTGCATTTACATTTTTGGCAGCATCCTTAATGGTTTCTTGACTTTTTCTTTGGCTTTTTTTCAAACAAAGGAGTTGGTATCTTACGGTGAAATCCAAATTTAATATTTATTGATTCCAGTGTTATGTCTGAGCACGATAGCTGCTGCGAAGCGTTGTCTATGTACGCGGCCAGAATCGGGATGTTATTGGGTCCCAGCAATAATATACCGAATTGCGGAGTGGAGAAATCGTTGGCATTGCTCAGTCGGCTAGGATACATCCTCGGAAATATTATGGCGAAATTTGATTCAGCAAGAGTTCAGGTAAGTTAGCATGTTTACAAGTGGATTTATTGTTGGATAATGGACTAGGAAGTTTGGTGGATCTGGATATGTATCATATCTAAAGCAGGACCAAACTGTCAAGATGTTATATCTCAGGACCAACTTTAAGTTTACTGAGCAGTTTAAATTCTTCCTTAATTGTTTCGGCCCGGATAGCTTGCGGTTGAGTCGCTTGCCAGTCAATGGAATCACTGCTTCCCCCAATGATATCACTGTCCCTCCTGATGCCTCTCCTACTTACCCTCCTAATTAGCTCTTTTGCCTATTTTGACATATTCGTGGATACGGTGGTTCATTCGAGATTTAGTCAGCCCCTTGATATAAGGACGAGTTCAGTCTAAGGTGGAGTCTTATTTAAAGTTGTCCATCGTTTTCTTCCGCTGCTGTTGCACTGGAAAGCTAATAGAATTCCCATTTCAATACCATTATGACCTCCCTTTTTATAAGCTTCAGTTTCATTAAGTTGTTATTGAATTTCGTTGGTGTCCTTCATTATTCTTTGGGTCGAAATTATCCTGAATATTTAGAGTGACCTACTCAGAACTATACGATTTAAGTATCTCAAATCAATGCTATCAGGTAGTGGTGAACTGCGGTATGAAATTGCTGCACGCATTAGCGCAGCCTGAATGAAGTGGCATTCCACAACTGGCGTTTTTTATGATCGACGTATCAAATTCAAAATTTACGGCAGAGTCGTTCGCCCCTTTGCCCTCTTTTGTTCTGACTGTTGACGGACTGTAAAAGCGAATGAATGCCGCCTCGCAGTAATGGATACGAAACCTCTTTGTTGGACCAGTGGTGTGACACGTAATGATCACATCCGAAATGAGGATATCCGTGATCAATGGGCTGTTGCGAGAGACGCGTCTGATTCTCGCTAACGAGAATTCACTTCCCAAGTTTGGTCTGAACATCGGGGTCCGTACGAAGCAACGATGGCTTGATATCCTGGATGGTGATTTGAAAACTTCGAGATCGCATCTAAATCATGCCTTTGACAGACTAAAATGGCGCAATCGAACAGGACGAGCCGACCCCGTTTCTGAACGGGACAAAGGCTTAAGAAAAAGATTAAGAGTGACAGCAGTTAGTTCCCTGCACATTTCGTACATGATTAGAGTCTTATTCCGGGCATTGTCGCTTGTGCCATTATTAAGGTCAACCATTTTTAGACAGATTTGTGTCGAAGAGTAGTTTCAGCCCAACTATAGATTTCAACATCGTTAGTATAGAGAATTTGAGTGTGTTTCATCTTTTTGCGTGGTATAACTTGCTGTGTGAAGCCTCAAAATTACGACCGAGACTGTTCGCTACCTATAGCTACTGGCTTTCTAGGTATAACTGATGTTGCAAGCTTAGTTCTGCTGAGAAGAATTTTAAGGGATGATATTCATTCGACGTTCGACAGAGCTGAGGAAATAGAGAGAATTTTAGTGCAACTTTTCTAACCCAACCAACAGCCAAGAGCAAGTATTAGCGTCATCTGTCAGTTTTTTGGGCAACATGTATTGATTCTTTTACAAGACAGGCGCTGTGAAGAAAAGGCCTTCATTTGGACGTAATTCTACATTAGACGAACTAGCCTATTTCATTCAGCAATATTCGTTCTTTGCAAGCGCGATGTGATCTGTGCTGACAAAGATCAAATGACATTTTGCAAGGTTAATAGTTTGTCATTCACCATAACTATGCATTTGCACAGCTTCTTTTTGGAGAGACCTGCCAATGCAACGAAAATTTATAATTTATTATTCATTTATATGACTGCAGTAGGCTACTCCCATCACTATGGGATACAAATAGTCAGAACTGGCTGTCCAAGGTACTGCCTATCGCATTGTGAATCACTTGGCCATCATTGGTAAACCTGCTTTCCAAAATTTAAAGGCAAACCCCATGCGGAATAAAAGTAAATTAAACAAAAAACCGATGCTATAACAAGGAAGGAGGGAGAGTTGCCTTCATTTGGGCTCAGCACAAAAATACGTCCGTCAGCGAAAGGCCGGGACATCGGAACGTCTAAGTAAAGAGGAATCCTTGCAAAGTGCGGGTACGGCAACTCCAGTACCCTGCATTGCTCTGCTTCTGGAAAAAAGTCCAGTCAAAATCGCTAAACGAGAGCAGGTGGATTCGGTTACGAACCGAGTGGAAATGTAGTCGACTGTCCTAGCTAGAGCCGAAGAGGAAAAGCTCACCAGGAAATGTGCGACAGTGGTGAAGCATATGCGTTTGGTAACGTCGTCAAAAATGGACTAATGGAACTGAAGGAACAATTGGACTGAATTTCCTCCGACAAGCGAACAGTGACAGCAGCAGAAGTCGCGTGACAAGCAGAAACAGTCTCACTTCCTGCTGAGAACACTGTAAGTGCTTGAATAAGACTCTATCCAAGTTGTTTCCAGGGCCCAAAAAAGATAAAAAAGAAGGACAAATGGAAACAACACGCTACGTCGTCGGAGAAGAAGATTACGCATTGAAAACCACTAACAGAAAAGGCAAGGAAACGAAAAAGGATTAGATCGTCGAGTCTGCTCAATAAGCTGGCGGAAGGCAAGGCGGTCATGGAAGCTCTCTCCGCTACAAGACAAAATTCGAAGACGATGGAGCAGAAGTGTCTTCCATATGGAAAACGAAGGGTGGCGGAGTCCATGCTGAATTAGATCCGAAGACAACTACCAAGAGTACGCACGGTGAAGCGATCAAGGGGCTACTGGGGACGAAGGTTCTAGCTTCTAGGCTCTACGCTATGTGCTCCCTATAAATTCGAGATCAAGACTGTTTCACAGAAAAGGTTGAAGGGGAGGAACCCATAATGCGTGAATATCCAGAGGTAACCAATGTTCGGATAGGTATCACCTCTGTGAATGCTAAAGGCCAAAAATTCGGTGTGTTGGAAGCCGTCGAGTAACACGCGAGGTATCTCCTTAACAGCGGTAAAATCAAAATTGGATGGGTAGGACTGAGGGCACGAATGCGGACAACCCCTGCCAAGTGTTACAGATGTCTGAACTATAGGCACACGCCTGTAACTTGCCAGACACCTGACTGGAGGACAGCTTGCCGCAGAAGCGAAGACCTTCAACGAAAGCAAGAATTGTGTTCTCTTCAAGGATTGCGGCGTGCCTGATGAAAGCATTGCACATATAGCTGAACTAGAAAGGGCCAGGACCGCACAAATTAGCATGCACCGGAGTGCCACCATTCACAAGCTGCCAGCGCAGTTCGTTCGAAATAAAAGCTGGTCTAGTGCTAATCAACGAGCAATACTGGAGCACGGACCCGCTTCACGACATCTTGGCCTGTCGGTTATCGCTGTCATTTGGGTTCGAAGGAATGACTTTGTCTCTCTTGTCTTTGTGCGAATCCTGGTAGGAGCTGACATCAATACCAGAGTCCTTGAATGCGGCATGCCTCACCTAGACATCTACGCTAACTTTCCGGCCCCCATGTTGCCGAGGGCATACCCTACGTAACTTTTGCAACGGAATCTCTGGCACCGTTGATCATCGAGGGGTGAGTTTTGGAAGCCTTTTCAGCAAGTGTTCACCAGTGAATAGCATTGGAACTGGTTGGCGCAGCGTGCACCAAAGCTCTTGCAACAGGCAGAGTCGCGCTGGAGAGCACTTTGGTGGGTGGTGGCTTTGCTGTTGACATTGTTGTAAGTTCAGTGATGAGTTGTGTGAAGCTTCCATGCCTCGGAGAGGTCTCAACAGGCTTTCTGTGTACTTGTGGATGGCGGAAATTGTCCACCTACGGTAGGAGTGTCATAAGTTCTGCCTTTTGGCAAAACGTTTACACGCCTGCGAGGGGGCGTGCGCCACAAAAGCAAAGTACAGATCAGCAAAAAGGAGCCTTCGCAGCACGATAAATTAAAGAAAGCTTGTGGCTGAGATTACCTATCGAATGAGATAAGTGGGGGCTAGTGGGGGGCTTGGGTATCGCACCTGGAAAATCGCGGCTCTGCGGAACCCCTGCATACTAAGTACTGACCAGATGGACTGCATTGTTGACGAAGGCTTGGAGCTACTCTCATATAGCAACACTGTAACAATCCTAGTACAGAATAGTCTCAGCTTGACTCTGGTGTTGAGATAACTAAATTTTCAGATTTTAGACAAGTTAGGGAAAGCGGATCTGGTCGAGCGACATCCAGTTCGATGTAACCGTTGGCAGAAAAAACGCTTTCTAGATATATAAATTGATCGACGTTTTCGATGCCATGCCCAGTAATATAGGTAGGGGGAGTGTGGTGAGTCGTCAGAGGGAGAGCCTTGGTTTTGTCGGTGTTTATCTTCAATCCAATTCTATTTGCCTTTTTTCTAAATCCTACTTGTCTAAGATCTATGACTCCTGTGAGAGAGACATCATCACGAGGCTTTGAAAAAGGGGTTCGACCTTATCGTATTTCCGAAATTTGCGTTACTGACATACAGACCGCTACCGCTACCAGTGGAGACAGAGGTCAAACTGTTGGACCACGAGGAGTTAAATTAGACTGGATTCTATATTGCTTAGGAAGCAAGACTAGTTCATGTAGCGAATGAATGTACCAATACGAATTACAAGTTCACCCAATGGAGAAAATGGGAAACGAGGGCTTTATTAATAAGAATTACGAAGTCCGTTTTTTTAGAGACTAGACTTTTCAGGAGATAATGGGCCCAGAAGCGATGTCCCCAAAGGTGAAGGTGAAAGGAGTCCACATATATATACAGCTGCATTGGTACTACCAACTTTACCCTTATAGATTATGGACGAGAGGACAGGTCCTCAAACTTATAGCGGGGAATACAAGCGCGTGCACTTTTGAGGTTTTGGGAGGGTTTGGGCTAGCCGAACAATAATATTATGGGAAGTGTACTGTTCAAATATTCATGTATGTATCTGGACTCTTGGGGCCTTTGCGTCAGGTGATGTGTTCAATTTGAACTGGTGCAGGTACTGTCGAAGTCCTCCATGATTGATTTTCCCATGCCATTTCTCCAAACACTCTTTGCTGACAGGGATTAGCTTCTATTTCCATCGACCCTTTCCAGAGCGTTTCCAATGCTGTTGCCATCTACTTACATATTGCCTTTCGACGTTTTTCATTCGCGGTAATTATTGATTTCATGTTATATGTTTGTCATCTCATCTGGCAAGATTCCCTAAATGACGAACGGTGTATCTTTCGAGACAGTTCTGATGGCAGAGCAAAACTTAAGACCGGTCCTTTGAGATCTGCAATGCCTTCCTCCAAACTGGGGCTGTATAAAGTAAGAGCAAGCTCACTACCCTGGCTAATGGCAAGCTAGAGGTGTACCGAGGCCCCTACGTTCCAGTTTGAATGTGGGCATAATTTCTTTTACTGTGTTTGGTGATGAGAACTGGAAAATAAAGCATATCATTGGATATTTCTCAGCAGTAGGCCCAGTTTGGAGAAAATATACTCCTGGGGTCTGTCATCGCTGTTATACCAAAGCCTCCGTTCTTGTTGCTATCGACAATAGCAGTGAAATAGGCGGAAATATTGGAAAAGCATTTCTGACTCCTAGACCTACCATCACGCCTTGCTATTTGCTAAAACCATCTTCTCTGTGAATTACATATAGTTGATGGCTCAATGGTTGATTTAGTTCTACGAAACCCATGTTGCCAATCTAGGAGCCACACTTGGCTCTCATCAACCGGGAGCAATCCATTGTAGAATACTCGCTCTTGCATTTTGCTCATAGTGTTCAGCACACAAAAGGGTTTACGAGCATATTTTTGCGGACAGGCATCCTCCAAACAATTTAGCGAGCATGCCTGGTCTGGATTTCACAGTAAGTTAATGACTTTATTTGGTATGCCGTCCAGATCCGTGGTTTTACTGTCGCCTGTTGTTTCGCTGATCCTCATCATAGACAAGTGACTGCCGGAAACCTCATCACATTCAGGGGTCGCTGGAATCTATATCTTTAACAACAAGGCAGGGTACGGTAGGGTGCTGAGATAAGTGGTCTCTGAATCGTTCCATGATGGCTCTATAAGCATTCATCCAGTTTCTTCCTACAATATTGGTAGCAGGCAAACGGATTTTGGTCAGTTGGATGAACCTACTCTCAGCCTGGTCCTGCATTCACTTGATCTGTCCGAAGGTGGTTTATAGCGGCCACCGCAGGGAGGACGTGTCAGGACTTGCCGAATTTTGCAACCTTATCAGATAAGTCCGCCGTAGGGGATTAATCCTCCAGGGTATATTGGAGATATCGGTACCATAGGTTCCTGCGTATGGGTTTAAGGTATAGAGTTCTTTAAAATGAAGATCTTTCAAATATTCAACAAATATCTTTGTTTGTCGAGTTACTAAAAATGGTATCATTCAAGGACCAATGTTTCTGCCATCGTTTATTCTTTATCTGGTATCAAATTGTGCAGATGATCACGTATAAGATATCTTTACTCTTATCTCTCTACTCATTGTCGTTTGTGTTCTCGTCTGATGTTCAGTAACTTTGTATCTTTTATCTATATAGTACTAATTTGCATCCTTCAATTAGATTTGAAAATGTTGTATTAGCTTGGAGTGAATTTCATGCATTTTATGATAGTTATCTCAGATGTGTATATCTTTTTTACGGGTATCTATTTACAAAAGAATCAAAGTTGCGTCACCGGAGTGCTGAAACATTTATTTTTGTTGTTTATCTTGTTATTAGTCAAATATTTAAAAGGCACTATTTGAGTAATATACGTGTATCTACATTGCAATTGTTATGTTGTTGGCACCCACAGAAATTTTGGAACAACTAAGTATTCCTGAAAATCTAGCTCCGATTCCGTGATGGGGATCCTCCAAAATCCTAGATTTCTCCATTGTTTTTGCATCTTTATATGCACAAATTCATTTTTTAAAATATCTTGTAATTTCAGTTTTACGCTAACGATGTGGCTATGGAATACCTTCTGGATTCGCTCAACACATATTCCAAGCAAAAATTGACAATATCAAATCAAATGGGTGATACCGTCTTGGATGTCCTTGTTAAACTTGTCCGCGTTGTGGCCAACATAAGTGTAAATGCGGAAGTTGGACATAGCCTTGGGTCGAGACCAATCTTAGGAGATGTGTTGCATCATCTTTTGATTGTAACCAACGAAGAAAAGGATGATAACATGGTGAGTTTTTTGACACCTCAGTCATTTGTTCATTTTTTAAGAATTTCGTGAAACCTCATCCCTTTCAGACTCCCGAAATGGAAGAACTACTTCAAGCTACACTTGGGGCCTTGCACAACCTCTGCTTCTACCAAGAGGATGGCAATGAAAACAGAGAGGATGTAAGTGACGGTAGTATGTGCGACTGTCTGTCAGCTCTAAGTATTGCCCTCTGTGAGACCCTCAATTCAGGGCCACAGTCCGTTCGCGCAGAAGTCGCTCGAGTCCTAGGAAATATGACCCGAAATGAACTAGCTCGTGAGTCCTTCTGTTCAGCAGGAGGCTTGAAGGCTATTGTCAAATGCTTGGGCTCAGACGACTACGAATTGGCAGCAACATCCTCCGGAGTCCTAGTCAATCTACTGGGCGATTGGGAACGTCGAGCACCATTCCGTGAGCTTAAGGGTCCCGTATTGCTCCGTGACATTCTGCAAAAAGCTGCTGTCCAAGAAGACTGGCTTCTGGCGGGGATTGTGTGCCAGGCGTTTTGGAATTTTCTCATAGACAGCGGGAATGTCATAGGTGCATTGGGAGAAGATGAAGCCGATTATATTGCTGGAAATTTAGCGGAATATTTGGATGAGAAGAGGATTTTTAAGGAAGATCCGCCTGATATGCTATGGGAGCAGTTTGCTACTGTTGCGACCGATTTATTGGAAAGGATCCAGGCGTCTATGTCTTATGGAAACACGCCGTGCTGTTCGTCAGATGATGAGAATGATATTATTGGATTTAATAACGTTGATACTCCGGAGATAAGCGAGAAATGGAAAGGAGAGTTTAAAAGGTGGTTGGACAATTAAAAGTTCAATACTTAGAATGTTAAATTTTTGTTAATAATGTTTCGTATTTAAACACTTTCAAATAAATGCATGATAAATTAATTCAGTTGTTCAAAACATCCAAATAAAACCTGGAGTTTATTGCGTATTTGGGAGAAAAGACAAGAGGAAAAGAATACTTGGTCGGTGGTTAGTTAGCCTGCCAACTTTTTATAGGAAGTAGTCTAACAGCTAAATCTATATCCTCTTTCCGAAAAGAACGATCGGCTGGTAGGTCATCAGGAACCTGACAAATGCTGGGGAATGCTTGTATCACAGAAGGTTAGTGGAAAATGCTTCGACAAAAAAATAGCTTCGTCGGGAGTTTTGACGTCGACTACTCGAATTGGAGTAACACGACGCCTAACAATTTTTGGCGCGACTACTTAAGCGATACAGACGCTAAAGTCTGGGTTCTACTCATATCATCATCATCATCATCAAGGGCGCAATAACCGGTATCCGGTCTAGGCCTGCCTTAATAAGGAACTCCAGATATCCCGGTTTTTCGCCGAGGTTCACCAATTCGATATCCCTAAAAGCTGTCAGGCGTCCTGACCTACGCCATCGCTCCATCTTAGGCAGGGTCTGCCTCGTCTTCTTTTCCTACTATAGATATTGCCCTTATAGACTTTCCGGGTTGAATTATCTTCATCTATACGGGTTAGATGACCCGCCCACGGTAACCTATTCAGCCGGATTTTATCCACAACCCGACGGTCATGGTATCGCTCATAAATTTCGTCGTTATGTAGGCTACGAAATCGTCCATCCTCATGTAGGGGGACAAAAATTCTTCGGAGGATTCTTCGCTCGAAAGCGGCCGAGAGTTAGCAATTTTTCTTGCTCAGAACCCAAGTTTCCGAGGAATATATGAGGACTGGCAAGATCATAGTTTTGTACAGTAAGAGCTTTGACCCTATAGTGAGACGTTTCGAGCGGAACAGTTCTTGTAAGCTGAAATAGGCTCTGTTGACTACCAGTAACCTTGCGCGGATTTCATACTCATATCCCGGAATCATAAACTAACACAGCAGTCCTTAAATCTGGCGACGGCAAATTCCTCGTTGATCCGCACGTGTGGCTGCAAATAGGTAGACATGAGTCTAGGACTTTGACGAGTGTTTTCTTGCCGCTTCATTATCGCAGATATCAGCGCTCCCATCTTAGATGCAGACTTCCGGTGTCCCTAAGGATTGATGGTGGATCTACACAACAGATTCCTCGTTGCTTCCAAAATACCGAATAATGTTGACATCGTCTTTGAGGACGCTGCTGACCCACGTATTCGCGTACTTGTTCAAAAATACCCCAACATCACTGATGAATGTTGTCTCTCTGAGCCAGTTAAGCATGATGTTCAGAACTAGGTCAACACTAGTAGCAACCACCTTTTTCTAAAGTGTGTCCTTTACCACCGCGGAAGCTCGTAATTGCGCGGAAAGAATCCGAGGAATTTTTTAAGTACATTATTTGCAGTTGGTCTTCACTACTTCACATGGTCTCTAAACCCAATGGCCATTGGAGATCTTGCGGCGATTACAGGCATATAAACGCCCATTTCACGCAACCAAGATTTCGCGCATTCTATCGCTTATTCCCGTATTTTGGCATCATTCTTCAATTTTTCTAGGATAACTTTTTAACTGTACAATTTTTCAGAGATTCATTCACTCTGTGCTATGGAACCTCCACTTTTGTTTCGTATATTTGGATGATGCTCTGGTCACGTCGTCCTCTGAACTCTAGCCTTTAGAGCACCATAAATGTATTTTTCGACGTCTCCTTGAGGCCATGGGGGAGGTTTCTTGGCCACCTGATAATCCCTGAAGGCATCCAACCGGACCCAGCCAAAGTGCAAGCGCTTTCAAATTGCTTCCGAAAATAGCTAAAGATCTGAAAAGGTGTTGGCTACTGTTAGACCACCGTTGATCGATTCTTAAGGCTTTCTTACCTAGGCCGAAGAGCATAGACTCCCGCCTGATTACATGGTCCCCCTTAGACATCGCCTTAGGTGCTGCCTTTTATCAAAAACGGAACCAAATCTGGCAACCGCTGAGTTTCTACAGTCCTTGAGGGTTTAACTTGAGCACCTGTCTGGACGACTTAATCACATGGTCTTCTTAAGATACGGATCGATTTTGTGACCACAATCAGAGCCCCGCTGAGACAAGCAACAACGGTACCAGTCTATACCAAGTGCATGGCTTAGCATTCATACTGGTGGATGCAAGACATAGCTAAATCTCTACCGAACTAAGGAGTACGGCACCCTTGTTGAAACACAACACCACGCCGAGGCCCGAAGGTCTCTTCTCGTTTGAGCATAACCACAACCCCGATGAAACTCACCCTAGGGGACCAACCGCAAACAACCGAGCTGTATTCACATACAACGGGAGTTCACCCGAAGTATGAGAGTCTAGGGGCTATCCCGGTTCCCATGGTACCAGTATACCCCTGGTAAGGTTTCGTGACCAAATTGCCACTTCAGATGAGTCCCCGTGCAGACTCGGGTCTGATCGCTCTGATTAGGCCTTTGGAGCATTCGCCTACTGTATCACGGCCTGCAAGCCAAAGTGAGTACAGCGTCTCCCGGTGCCACCACTATGGAAGTTCTCCTCGGCTACTTGGTTTTGGTTTGGCCGATAGGGTTGCCGCCCCGTCTTCCCCACCGCCACCTCTGAGCACCGCGGAGTTTCTACAACAGTAATTATAGCAACTACAATCGTATATTGTTAGCCGTCCGGTAAAGCGTCTCCTGGATAACTTCAGCGCTTGAGCTTTATTAGCCAATATGCTCCGACATTTAACGCGTGCCTAGAAAGGATAGCGCTTTGACATATTCTACTGAGATCAACGTTCTCGTCACCTTCGGTTTCCCAGCAAAGGTTGAGGCGCAAAAGGATGACAGAGTGTTAGAGCTGGAGGACCAACTCTAAATATACATTTAAGGGTTTATTTTATCTCCGGATTAACATCTAGTATCAACTGTTAGACGTCAGGCAAGGACCAAGACCATATATTCCAGGTGCCCTCAGGCATTCGAGCAAATTATCGGTTAGTCAACGCGAAATATTTTTGTCCGTTCATGAATGAAGATATTAACTTTTAGGAGAGGCAGTGCATTACATTCCAGAAGTGCAAAGCAGCGAAACATGTGAGGAAAAAGACGGGTGTCATCTTTAGGTTTACCAAGCCCATCCCGTACACTTTATCTTGATTGATTTGCCCCTTTATGAGACTTACATAGCTTTAGGTATATAGATTCAAGCGGTGGTCTGTGCTGATACCTCTGAAAGCCATTACTGTATAATTTTGTACGAAGATCTTCCGTCGAGAGTGTGCTTGCAATTGTTATCACCAACTAGGGAAAGCAGTCCGAATCCTCCCTTTTCTCGGAGTTAAGCAAACTTGTCGGCTTCAAATGCTTTGGGATGATCGCGTATCACCCACAGTCGGTTGAGATGCTAGACTGGACACTGAAAGCCGCTATGATGGCCAAAAACCATTTTTTCGGTCTGGATAGCCTATAATGAGTAAATTTCTGAAGGCTCCGCGGTGCTTGAAAATTTGAGACTCGGTGATTTTCTATTCAATATTAGGTCCAGCCTAAATACTCCGGAGTTTCTTGCATATGCTCAAGGATGCACTGCGGAAGCTGAAGTCGTCACCATCTGCCAAACATGCGAAAAGCATGGCCGACGAGCTCAGAGATCTTGACTCCTGCAAGGACTTCCCGGAAACATCTGCCGTCAACAACAACGGCATCTACGAGGTCCCCTAGCGAAGCTCACATCATTTCATTCTCGACGTTGGAGGTATGCCAGGAAGGTCTCCCTGGCTTGGCTAAACCCAGGAGGAAGAGCCAGGAGGACTTACGGCAGCCGAGCTGAGGGAGCATGCGGAAACCCCTTTGGCTTGAGCTGGGGTACGAGACTACAGCGGGGCGAGCAATTTGCAAAACGAGCGCAGTCTTCTAATTAAACGCACCAATTTCTTAGAACGCATCTCGAGGGCTGGAAAATATAGAGACGGTCAGGACAACACTCGATTCGTTGTAGTTCGCGAGTGATCGATCTGAGTGATCCGAGTAGCATCGAGCTAGCTTCGGCCTATCCAGGTGCGAATTTCGCAAGGTAAATAATGAATATGCTAGATTCTTCATTTGAAATTGATATTCGATCGCTATTGATCCTTTCTGGGTTATAGCGCGTCAATGCGCCTTAATTCGGCTCAGAACGTCCCGAGATGCCCGCATTCCTTAATTGTGAACTATCCACTACCACTTCCACTTTTCGATCACATCGCCTACGGCCGGCCTATGCGCCAACAAAGTTCTTTGTTTCAAATAGTATCAGGCTAGCGTACTTTGAAGATTCGTCGCAGGCAAGTGTTCACAATGTTTTGGAACTCTTGAGTGTCAGTGGAGGTCACTTTGCATGTACTGCTTCCATTTAAAAACAGGAACAGAACACTAGCACAGAAAAGTCTCAACTTGATCTTGGTGTTGAGATAACTGGATTTTCCGGTTTTTGACAAGGGGCCCGACGGCAGAAATCACAATCCTTATATATACACATGAGACAGTATCCCCGCATGTGGTGGCACTGGAAACCGCTGTATTCACATTGATTTCTTGATCATGATGCAGTAGGCGAATGGTTCGAGACCTTGGGGAATGAAATTCGATTTTGCACGGGACTCATTGGAAGTGGCTCCGGCCACGAAACCCCATCAGAGGTTATCTGGTATTATGGAAAACAGGATAGCCCTACGAAGGCACAAGATAATTTTTTGGGGGATATTTTTTCGGCCCAAGTATTTGTGGTTAGCCTCCTTGTGAGGGTTTCATGGAGGATGCAGTTGTTCCCATATCGCGAGCGGAGCTCCTTGTGAGCCGGGTTAAGAAAACACTCAAAATCTTCCCCACTAGTTGTAAAAGGCAATTTAAAGGGATAGGAATTTGTGGGCCTGCAAATTTTCAAACTTTACTTTTACCGGAACGTCTGCCTCGGTTAGGGCCTGACCTGAAGATCTTTGGCTATCGAAAATGAACTATTATTGGTTGCCGCAATATGCCCACACTGCTCGACAATGGTATCAAAGGTCCCCAGAATGCAACGATATAAGCTGGGCCTAAGCGAAGTAAAATGATGGAACTCTGGAGAGCACTCTTTTCTTTCTTGCGACACTTATGGGAATATCCTTTCGTACTTTTGAAAGCCAAGTGGTAGCAGACGTGAATCCGGTGGTGGGTTGTTCCTGCAGGAAACGGCAAGGCGCTCTCTTGCCTTGAGTGTCGGTTTCTGATAGAAATCTGACTGCAAGATTCTGGTGAAGGTTAAGAAGCAGCACAGTTGTACAGTGCAATGCATCAGCGAAAACCGATATAGTGAAGAAGGATGCTTTCTATGAGTGATTACACTAAATTCATTTGAGATTTCCCAAAGGTTATGGTACATTGTAATTGTGGGCTTTGTCAATACCTTGCTTGAACATGTGATAGTGAAGCATTCTCCTGTCTCCTGGCGCTTGCATCGGCCTCGAAAGGGATCACCACCTGATGATGGCTTACATTCGCTTACATGTTGCGTAAGCCATTTCTCGCAGGTTTGAAGGGCTGAGACCAACCAAGTTTATCATAAACCGAATCATGGAAACCGAGCGGTGAACGGAAGGCATTGAGGGCTCTACTGACCGCTGCTGGTGATGATAAACGTGCAAACGAGCTTTGACAAAAGAGAACTTGTTATTGCACTGGTCAAGGAAAACGTAGATGCAGCAGAACCCAATGATTTCATAAGTGTATACCATATCACGAAAGAACTTGTATATGGTGGCAAATGCGAAAGTCTTGTGAAGGACGTTGATGGTCGACTCCTCATACATGATGATGGGCAACCAAAAGGGTGGAAAGAACCCTCCACCACATCTGGTGAAGCTCTAACTCCTGTGGATGAATTGGTTAGTCACTGTAATATGCGGATACAGACTGTTCCTTCAAACAAAAGAGAAATCATCTAGGCCACCAATGTTCTCAAACGTCCCTTCGCAGAGTTATTTAACGTTGCACCTGCAGTTTCTGCACATCTCCTACTTTCACGAGACCCTTCCCACAGAGTGGAAGAAGAAGACGATCGTCGACATTCAAAAGTACAGTATCTGTTTTGAGTGTGACAAGTGGAGGGTTATCTGCGTGCTGCCTGCCATTGCAAACATAATACTTAAAATATTCCTGGAACGTATCAAAAGAGACTGATCGACAGAGAGCAAGCTGGTTTTCGGATCCTCTTGCATTGATCGCATCAACATTCTATGGATCATTTTGGAGCAATGTGCGAGGTTTAGATCTTTGCTTCACATCCATTTCGAGAGAGCTCTGGGCGGCGTGAACAGGGAGTGTGTCTGGAGCGCTCTACGCAGGAGGGTATTCTGGAGAAACTAATAGCTATTATCAGAGCGATATATGAAGGCGCAAAGTGTTATGTGTTGTACCGCGGTTAAATCTCAGAGAGATTTGAGGTCCAAAACAGAGTCCGGTAAGGTTGCATCTAGTCACCGATATTATTTCTTCTTGTTATCGGTGGCGTTTTTCATGCTGCCAAGTCCGGGGAACGTGGAGGAGTTCAGTGGACTACGACATCATTCCTCAAATATCTCGACTATGCTGATGACATTTGTTTTTGCGCTTTTACGGGTTCATGGACCTCAGCCAAGTGGCTTTGAATCAGGAGAGCGAGACAAGTGAAGTTAAACTAAACTGATAAACACGAACAAAACCAAAGTTTCCAGTCTAACGGGTTATCATACCCTGCCTATCTGAATTACCCTGCACTGCCTTGAAGGTGTTGATCCATTTATATATCTAGGAATTCTGTTTTTTGCGGCGGTGGTACTGAAATGGATTTTGCCTTCGTCAACACCTGTTTGCGTCGTATTCTGATACTATTGTCGTCGGCGCCTGACACTATCTTAAACGAAAAACTTGGTCGCTATACAGTCCTGGCACCTGTGTGAAATGTGATCCGAAGTAAGAAGTGGCAGTGGATAAGTCACTTATTAAGGTGGGGCCACAATTGCATTGCAATGGAACCCACTCTCCGAAAATGGTCGATTAGTGGATCACCTTAAGAGCACTTGCACCAGAACCGCAAAGGAGGCGTGCGGGCATTGTAGGAAGTCATGCGGCGCATTTGACGTAACCGTGAACAATGGCGCGCAGGTGTAATTGACACGCTATATGGTAACCATATAAGCCCGAACCCACTTGATGGCAGACCGGATCAATCGGAGAGAGACTTATTCTCTTTTTCTGGGTTCACCGACCAGGGTGGTTTGTGCCCAAGTATTTATGAAAACGGTCACTATATTCCGAACTCACGTCGTATTTGGAATTATATAATAGGGTGAAATTACCAACTGTATTACGCTGCTCCTAAGAAAAAGGCGAGGCAGCGTCCGATGAGTAGACTCCCCTCCTGGATGAAGGCGTGAATCGTTTTCGTTTTTAAGGGTATGCCAGGTCTCGCAATATGGTTGTCTGCCAGTGCCAGTAGAAACCACCATAATCCCACTGGAGTCAGTGGCTGTCAAGAAGTTCGCCAGTAGGGCGCCCAGCACTGAACGAGCGGGGGTCTTCCGCTGGGAGGGAAATTGTCCGATTGGAGTAGTGTCTCGATGGCGGGGGAATTACTCATCCGAGTGATGTGTTACAACCGATCTGTGACAGCGTACCTCTGGAATGAGCTGGTAAATCAGGCAGGGTTGCCAATTATGCAGTAGAGGTATCTACCGTGGGTCCTCTTCTTGCCGCTTGCGATAGTTAGCAACTAGGGAAGTTGAACTTGGTCATCTGCTCCCGCACAAGTTTTTCTAAATATGCCGATATAAAATTAATTGACGTTGTTTGAGCCCCTTTCTGATAATTTTTGTCGCGGAGGTATTACGGGTAGGTCTAGAACAGACAAAGGCATCTAGAGCGATCTGAGCTTTATCAGTTTGGGCAGAGAAGCCGGTCGCATTTTAAGATTCGCACCTTGAGCGGTGTTGGGACTGAGCCATGCACTATTACGATGGGATCCTACCATACGCCGTCGAAGGTCTACATAACAACGCATGCAGGGTTGATACCCACCAACTTCAGCCAACGCTACTTACATGTCATTGCCCACACGGTAAGGTCATCATTGTCTACAGTCTCACCAAGAAGACCCTTCTTACATTGTCAAGCACGGTTTGCACAGAGTTGTGTTGACGCGTCTCGATGGGACACTTCGGTAAAGCTGCCCTTAAGCGCTGGCTTCCTGGACTTAGAGGAATTTGTGACGTTTTCCTTATGTCTAATCATCGCAATTTTTGGATTGCCTGTATCTGAATGGTCCCTAAAAGATACCACACAATCGATAGTGTTGGGAATTGTTAATGTAACGATGCATTTGTCATTGTTAGCATATTTTGGTTGTCCTTCGCTATGGCTAAGCTTGGGAAAAATTCATAGCTGTATACCATTCAGTTCCTATATAAGAACCTTTTCCCCATTTATCTTTATATTCGGTTCAAGTTAAAAACGGGATCCATTTATTTTGACAATTCTACCACTGACACCTTCCACCCCATCATCAATAATCCAATCTTTATTCATGACAAACATTTTGCAAAATTTGTTATTACATATCCATGATAACAGTTAAAGTGGCCACAATTTATGAATATCAAATGAGGGGATTCGATGTAAGGATATTAGATATTTTGAAGTTAGCAATAAACAGACGGAAAGCCCTTTAGGTGATATCAACTTGAAATATCAACAACTTCACGAAGGAAACATATAGGAACCTCCAACGTTTCGGTGAACAAATGAAATTCACTGTATGACATGGGTTCGAGTACGTGAGCGAACTATGGAATTCCCGAGGAGACAATAGAATTACTACATGTGTAGATATATGGGTTGAAGATCCTTGAGCGGGTTGTCTTTGTTTTGAAGGATACACGTTAAATACAAGTTTCTTGACAAGGAAATAATGTTAGGGATAAGGCAGGGATGGGGTGGATACAGGTGCGGAGTTATTTTCATGGGGCCAAGGGAGAAGGTAGCTCAGGGAGCGGGGCCACTTATGCTGAGATGTGGTAATATTACAAAACTTACTAAAGTATTTAATTCTGCAGATATCGGAGTTTGGAGCTAGCTCGTCCTTAAATTATCCTTGCACTTTCCTTCCTGGCACACTTCAACTAGCACATTAAATTGAGGAGTACCGCCTGCAATCGATAAGTTGAGATTCCTTGTAATTTCTTTATCCATTTCCCAGTGAAGCTCATGTCCTCAGATACTTTTAGATTAAATTAGTAGCTGCCTCTTCCTGAATTGATGGCTCTGTGATTGACGTGATTATGGCTTTCAGTGGCATTTACTCCTGCAAAAGTTAATCGTTGAGGAATTCTGTGGGTCTCTTTGTTCAAGTTCATGATTCAGCGCATTTAAATGTATCCTGTCGTCCCCTTGCAGACATAATTGAAGTACAAATCACAGCATATTTGCTGTCATTAGGAATGTCCTGTTTAATTGCTGCCATCAATGTTTTTCTTGTCCTTTGCTATATTTACTAACAAACCTCTTCTTGTCAGGAGTTTAGGCTCAAATAAGGTGCCCCTCTTCGTCTTTTCTCCGGAAAAAAAAATCCCTGCAAATACTAGGGACGAAAGTCATCCTATATTTGGGTCTATCAACCCTAAAAACTCTAGGGTCTGGCGACCTTGAACAAATGCTTTTTCGTTGATTAAAAAAACTTCTCCTGATTGAATATATAATATACATGACTAGAGCTATAAAAAAATTGAATTGCCATCTATTTTCCTAGAATTATCACTGGTGGACCGCCTTAACTCCTCACGAAAGTCGTGACAAACGAAACTACTCGTCAGGAAACTCCTTTCCAACCGCCATGCACTTGTATTTTGATTAACACGCTTGACTTCATGACCAGATTGAATGAGTAATAATTTTCCTGTTTTGCTGCAAATGTTGATAAAATCATTCGCAACGAATTTCACTAAATCCTTGACAATTGTCCTGTGAATTGATTTGATTGTTTACTAGAAAGGTTTGTGCTATTTTCTGGTGCGCCATTCCTTTACTGCTTTCATTAGTGCTAATAAGGCTACTCAGGAAGGAAGAATTTGAGCAGGAAACTGTCCAAATACAGTGAAAACTCATAGTGTTCAGTGATATCGGTTTAAGATTAAGGAAAACCTGTTAAACCTTCGCCTAAGGATTAAATTCAATTAGGGGAGAATCCTCAGAATGTAAGTAACTAATTTTTGATTTCAGAGATAATGTGATATCTAAGCTTTGGGTGGATAATCAATCTTTGATGTAGAAAAGTAATACGTTCTATGGGCTCGTTTGTCAAGTACATCTTTAATTGCACACGCATGTATCTGTGTATTCAAATCGCGACTTTTCGGTGCTCCAACCACTGTGACATCCGGGCTATATTCAAAATTGCCAGCGGTCGGTCCCCCATCTAAATACTGATCATGTCCAACAATGCTTAACTTCCACGATCCCTGGGAACCCAGTGGTCCGTTGTCTTATGTTCGCTTATTACTATTGCTCAGTAGGATATGTTAGCCGTTTTTATAATGTACTGACAGGAAAAGTGATGTGCCATGTAATATCTTGACCCCGTTAACCGGAGCAGATGTGCTTTTCTCGTCGAGGTTTTGATTGCTGTTGGGCTGCGTCGGGTTAAAAGCTGTTCGTTTTATTGCTATTTCTATAGTCTGGTGCCATTCATCAAGAAGTTGTGCCAAGTTGTGAACACTGCTGATAGTTAGGAAATGTCAGTCTCACCGATAGTAGCCTCCAATTTCCTATTGCCTTTTTGAAATACGGCGAGGCAGTATATGATCTCCTAGTATGATGCTGTATTCAGAACATTTTCGTATGGAATTTAGTAAGATCGTAGTTCACAACCCAATTTGTCCGACCACACTACTCTTTAATATCAGGGACAAGTTTTCTATCCATCGACCCTTTGCGAATTTGCCTCATCCTTCAAGCTGCTGACGGTATGGACCACTCTTTTCTGTGTGGGGAGGATTCATGCAAGCGCAGAGTTTTTTGATAGTCGATTTGGGGATGATAGTTCGCAAGATTGCACTGTTCGTGATTATGCCTATTTTTGCTTTCAGTTTGGTCAGGGTCTTTTCAGCTCACGGCTTTACTTACCGCTTTATTGTTTATGATATGTAAAACCGATATCTTCCATGTGGGTTGAAGTTCACAATTATAGCTACGCTATCTACAAAGTTGGTAATCGTAACAGCTTTTGTGATGTGAAAGCAACCATCCCTTTGTATTAGCAGAATACCATTTCGCAGATTTGTTCTTACAAATCATTTCCCTTGGACCTATCAGACAGAGTCTTTTCCGAAAAGGCGCAAATACTATTAGGGCCTCACTAAGAATCTTCTTCCTTTTAAAAGGAAGGTGGTTCAATTGGTATTGGTAATCGCGCTTTGTTTTTCTTCACAGCTTCTTTCGGTTTTTGTTGGATAAATTTGACATGATGTTAATTATCACCAACGGCGCCACAACCGGTATCCGGTCTAGGCCTGCCTTAATAAGGAACTCCAGACATCCCGGTTTTGCGCCGAGGTCCACCAATTCGATATCCCTAAAAGCTGTCTAACGTGCTGACCTACGCCATTGCTCCATCTAAGGCAGGGTCTTCTTTTTCCACTATAGATATTTCCCCTCTTAATAAGGAATCCCTGAAGGGCAAGAATGAGCAGGTCGGGTATGAGGGAGTAAACGTCCACCCGTGGTTGAAATTTGACTATGGGAAGGATCTTCACAAATAAAGCTAAATATGGAAACAAGAAAAGAAGTCTTTTTGATGGGGTTTAGAAAATCTAGTATCGAGGGATTTTGGGAGTGGACAAGCGCGTTACCGGCTGTGGATATCTACAGACGGCAGTGCTTCAGCACTGAAAAGCTTAGTCATTGTGGCTGATGCGAAAAGAGATATTCATCATTATCATCAACGGCGTAACAACGGGTATCCAGTCTAGGCCTGCTTTGGGAAAAAACTCCGGGCATTCCTCGGTTTTGCGCCGAGGTCCACCAATTCGGTATCTTTAAAACTTGTCTGGCGCCCTTTTACGACATCGCTCCATCTCAGGCAGGGTCTACCACATCTTCTTTCTACCATAGACATTGCCCTTATAAATTTTCCGGGCTGCATTAACCTCATCCATACGGATTAGATGACCTGCCCAGTGCAACCTGTTGGGCCAGATATTATCCACAACCTGACGATCATGGTATCGCTCGTAGATTTCGTCATTATCTAGGCTTTGACTTTATGGTGAGACGTTTCGAGCGAAACAGTTTTTGTAAGCTGAAAGAGGCTCTGGTTGCTGACAATAACTGTGCGCGGATTTCATCGTCATAGCTGTGATTTTCAACCCTTGATAGGAGAAATTATCAACGGTCTCAAAGTTGTAGTCTTCTATCTTTTTTGTTCTCGTTTGTTGGTTGATTGATTCTTTGGTTTTGGGCGCTATCATGTACTTCAACTTGCCTTCATTAAAGCTCGAGATCTCGCGTCACCTGCTCGATTTGGATGAAGGTAGACTGTACATCTTGAGTTGTTCTTTTTAAAATGTCAATATCGTTAGTGTACGCCAGTTGTTAGGTGAACTTGAAAAAGATGGTGCCTCTTGCATTAACATTTGCATCGCGGATCATTTTTTCCAAGACCAGGCTAAAGAGGACACATGATAGGTCATCCCCTTGTCGTAGACCGTTGCTGATGTCGAATGGTCTTGAGAGTGATTCTGCTGCTTTTACCTGGCCTCGCACATTGGTCAGGATCAGCCTAGTCAGTCTTACCAATTTCGTCGAGATACCGAATTCTCTCATGGTCGCGTACACTTTTAGCCTGGCTATGCTTTCATAGGCGGCTTTCAAGTAGTTTTTTCATCGTTTGGCGCAAGGAAAAAATTCGATTTGTTGCTGATTTGCCTCTTTGGTATGGGCCAATGATGTTCGGGGCATATGGGGCTATCCGGCCAAGCAAGATAGGGGAGAATATCTTATAGATGGAACTTAGCAACGTGAAACCTCGATAATGACTGCACTGGGTGATATCACCCATTAGTTAATGCCTCGTTGCAGGTCGTCAGGCATTGATTCACGGTCCCTCACCTTGAGAATGAGTTGATGAACCACTTGGTGTAATTGGTCGCCTCCATATTTAGCCAATTCGTCTGTAATTCCATCGGCTCCTTGCGACTTATGGTTTTTAAGTCGATGTATTCCACAAACTGTTTCTTCCATGCTTGTTGGTGGCAGCGTTTGTCCGTCGTCTTCAGTTGGCGGGACCTTCAACTCGCCGATATTTCAGTTGTTGATCAGTTCATGGTCGGAAATCAGATTTCCCCTTTGGGTAGTCCTGAAGATTCGCCCGTAAATATTGAAGCTCAACCGAAGTATTCCATTGATGCTTGTCTCGTTGCTAGGGGTCTTTTGAACACTTTAGTCCCTTCCTTCACGTGTCCTTAAGCCAATTCGTGGGTTCGCACCGAAACTTGAAAAACAAATCATCATAGGGATACTGCGCGTACCTAACGAAATATAAGACTCGACCTAAAACTGAAAAAACAAAAAAATATAACAGTTTAATCACCCGCGTGGAGCCGTAAAACTTTGGACTTGAGTTCCGTGACCGAGAGGGAAGATCTAGAATGGATGTTTCCCCTGTCTCAGATATTAATGAGGCGGCCTTTCGGATTTCCACTCTACTTTGGCATCTTCAGCCCATAAAATTGGAGGATGTCTCTTTATTAGTGTGAGTGTTAAAGATATAGGGGAAGGGAAGTCCTCGAGCTTCATTCATTTCTAACCAATCAAGTTCCTCTTACATCATTACTATTTGGTTTAAATTTTCTATTCGCTCATTAAGTCTACTTTTTATGGACGAAATTTTCATAGACATTTTTGTATCTTTCGTTGGAGAAAAAGTTCCTTCTCCCTTCTGGGTCATTGCATTTAATAGGACGTTAGGAAATCAGAGACACTTAGCCTACCTTCAGACCAATGACACACATTGAAGGCTTCTAACGCATTATCTAATAATAAAGTACCTTATAAGGTAATTCCGTGTCGCCGTGGGTGTACAGTCTCGTTTTTATGGTTTTATGTGGGTACCTGCCTCTGCACTTAATCCCATGGTCTTCTTAAGACATGGATTGATTTTGTGACCACAATCAGAGCCCAGCTGCGCCAAGCTACAACAGTTTCAGTCTATACCGAGCGCATGGCTGGGCATTCGTATTGGGGGATGCAGGACCTAAATAAATCTCTACCAAACTAAGGAGTAGGACTCCTGTGTTGAAATGCGACACTACGTGAAAGCCCGAAGGTCTCTGTTCGCTTGAACATAACCACAACCCCCATGAAGCTCCCACTAGGGGGTCAACCACAGGAAAGCACATACAACAGGAATTCTTCTGAAGTATGTGCATCCAGGGGCTATCTCGGTTCCCATGGTACCAGTATACTCCAGTTGCTGAGAACGTTCACGTGGCATGCTGTCCTCCGACAAAATTATGCATATTTTAAACTCCAGGAATTTGAAGTATAATGAGTCTGAGGGTTCGTCGTCTATGGGAATCGAAACCTTTTGTAAGGGTACTCCTCTCTGCCGTTCTAAGATACTCTTTACAGAGGAGGTTGCGTACTAGTATTGGGAGTTCCGCAAATTCAACGAATTGGCTAGACTCTCTCCGGGATCAATTTCGGGCTGACTGTCAGATATTGATTTCTGAAAGCGGATCCAAAGTTGGACGCAGAGAGAACAGGAATCATTCTCGAACATTCCGAATGTATAACGTCCTGTGTTGCAGCTCCAGCAACAAGCTGAATTGATGTCATAGTCTGCGATCAAAAATTATGAGGGCCATTTTCCCCATTCCTATTTCTATAGTCCGAGAATTTCGTGGATGGAAGGATTAATTTGAAAATCAATAAAGCCGCCATTAAGTTTGCAGAGACGTAGATCCAAAGCGTCATCTTTGGCAAGTCGATACCGTGGAGTCGCTTTGCGAAAAAGTCACCCTTAAATTTAAGGATTTAGGATGTCAAAGCAGGGTGGGAATCCAAAAGCCGCGCCTCTTGAACATCTGAGGAAGGAGAAGCATCAACTGAGAATGCGATCGGCCGTGGATATTCTCTCTTAATCGCGGCCCTCGGGTCCGATGTTGCGCCACGAGCGTGGTCGAGCCATTATTTTCCTATTTTTTTTTTGTTTTTCATTTACAGCTTTAGCTCGCGTGTTATATTTTCTCAGATAGGCGGGATATCCCGATGGCTTTTTGTTTTTTTAGGTTCAGGTGCCGACCTCGCATCGGTTTAAGGGTACCTGTAGCTTTGTAGAATGACACGTAAGGTATTGAAGTGTTTAAAGGACCCCCGCATTCCTAATCTTGGCTAGCAAAGAAGTAAACAAGCAAGTGTAGATTCAACACTTCGAAAGATCGTCAGTATTTGTGGACGGTCCTTCACGGTTGATTGCGGTAAATTTCTAGGTTTTTAGGATAACTCTTCCTTCTTGGTTGCCTCCGGCCACTTAGGGTGGTATTTTTGATCATCCGCAGTTCTTAAAAGTTACCACACCTCCACTCGTCATAATCTTGCGACTCCAGTCCCCTCTTATTTGAAAAACTTAGCAGCTTTAAATCCTGTGAGTAGGGGTTTAAGAATGCACTCAAAATCTCCCTGCTTTGAGCGTTCATAGCGATAATGGTGGAAGGTTTGTGAATTTCTGCAACATTCACTGCTTTGTCATTGCCATAAGGTCAGTTAGGTTTCAACTGACCGACAACGTACGAGCAATCAGATTGACAAAATTGTGATCAACAGTAGATTTATTTCTTGCGTAATTAGAGAGGAACTGACATAGATACCTCCATTTGATGGTTGTTTATGTTCGTTGGCATGTTGTATCCGCGTCGTGGGAGCGTTGCGACCTTACCCAGGCCCAAGATCGACCGCTTGTATGACCCAGCTGTCGCTCGACAGTGGGTGGACTATCTTGATAATTCAACGACAGTAACCTTCTTGAGAATATCGATGACCATTGCGCCACCATTTGAAAGGCTCTTTTCTCAGGTGTACACGGGACGTCGGCCATATTACGAAGTAGCATTACAAAATCATGGAAACGGATCGTCAGGGTTGGAGCTTGTCATACATATTATTCCTTTTCTTTATCCGTGTCGTCCTCCATGTTACCTTGTGTGGAAGACGTGGAGGAGTTTAATTGACCATGACATCCTGACCTTGGCTATGCTAGCGGAATCTGTTTGTTCTCTCACCGGGTCATGGGCCTTGGCCAAATGACTCTGAATTTGGAAAGAGAAGCAAATAGAGTCGAAATGAAGATGAACACCAATCAAGCCAAGGTTTTTAGTCTGATGGTTCATCGAACTTTTCCTATCAGTATTAGTGTTTATCTATTCAGCGTGGTTTTTGCCAACGGAGGCAGCGAATCGGATGTCTCGCATCAACAGCTTCAAATCTTCGTTCGTTGTCTTGTCTACAATCTGGAAAGGCAGTTATTTTAAAACCAAGATCAATTTGAGACTGCTCTGTGCTGGCATATGGGGGTAGTACATGGAAAGTAACCATCACCGTTACTGAAATGCTCCAAACCTTCGTGAATACCTGGCTGCGATGTATCATTGTGGTACGCTGGCCTAATACTATTTCGAGCAAAGAACTTGAAGGGTATGCAGACCTGGCGCTTGTACGCACCGTGATTGGAAATTGAAAGTAGCTGTGGATAGGTTACACAAAAAGCAGGAGTAATTATTGCATTGCTGGCTACGACATGCAGTGGAATCCACTCTTCCAAGGTGACCAAGGTGGGTCGTCTAAAGGGTACTTGACGCAGAACAGTATGGGGAGGAGCGCAGGTGTCTCAGGAAATCTGAAGAGTATTTCAGGTAACCGCAAACGAAGGCGCGTAAGTGTGGTTGAGGCGCTTTACTCCACTAAGGGGTAAATGACAACGGTGTACAAGTATCATATTTATTAGAGTTCCAGTGTCGTTCTTAAGGATATGATGATAAAACAAATAATATTTTATTTCAGCACGTTTCCTGTTACAGAACGACGAATTTTTTACACATGGAAATTTCCCAGACCACGATCGGCATCTTTTATTTAAGTCGAGTTCTTGGCCTCGCTCCGTACACTGTCAAATACGACAAAAAGGGTCGTGCTGATATTCGACGAAACATCGTGATCACTGTATATAGCTGCGCCATCATTTTCACTCTCGGTAAGTTTCCATATTTATAGGAGGAACTGACTGATTTTGGATTTTTTCTAGCTTCCCTAACATATAATGGGCTTTTATTTGATGCTAAATCTAAGGTTCCTATAAGGTGAGGTTCAAATATATACATACGTGTACATGCGTAGTACATTGTTGATTTATTTGGTTGTGATCCAATTTGCAATTTGAGAGTGACTGTGGTGGAGAATTGGCTAATTAGTTATCCTAAAATGTGGGAAGGAATGTGTCAAATACATGTTGACTTCAGTGAGTTTTACTAATGTATATGCGGGTGACATAAGAGGATTCACATAGCGCCATTGTAAGCTCCCAGTAGTGACTTTTGAAAAAAAAAAAATTGAAACCTGCTGGAACCCTTTTTTCAAAGCATCTAATACTTCCACGCAACCTTCTCTTTGCGGTGTAGCTAGAAGTCGAGGTATGGATTCGCCGACCATTTTTACCACTTCTTCTGTTAATATTCTATTAAAATTTTTTGAGTTACTCTCTAGTCTTTAATTTATAATTTTACGATTTTTATCAGCAGCTCTGAACACTGAGGTCTTTTATTAGGTCCATTGTGCTGCCCTCGAAAATCACCTATTCAATGGCCACCCGCCTGCGCCATTCGTCAGCTTTTGCAAATTTTAGAACATCTTCCATAATTAGAGAGGGAGGTGTCTTTATCGTTCCGTACTTCGAGGGTGTTAATAGTATAGTAATTTTTGATACCGCCTTACCACCTTATACCGGCAATTGTTTCCTCTGCCTGGTTGACCGCTGCGTTGATAGCATCCACCGTTGATTGGCCAGCGCGAAAATAGAATTGGGAGCAGTCTGGCGCATATAATGGGCTCCAGCAACTTTCCCATACTGTCCAGTAAACAAATGGAACGTTGCGACGATGGCTCACTAGGTGGTTCACAACTCTTTGGTAACAGCACCACCATTTGCCTTTTCAACTGAGTTAGGAAGATACCCTCTTCAAAGCAGGTATTAAAAGTGGAAATGAACCACTCCGGTCTTGCTTTTATCGCCACCCTCAAAGTCACGTTCGGTATTGCATTCAGCCTGGGTATTTTTTTAGCTCCTACCTTTTCGCAGGCAATGGTTTACCATTCCTCTGTTCCTCTTTGTTCTATTTGGAATGTCCTTTGGGGGATGCTCTTTTTCGACCGCAATAGTGTAATTGCTTTGCTGTGGAAATAGAATGGCCAGTATTCTACCTAATAAAATTAGACATTGGATCTGCGGGGCCCTGCTTCCTTCCAACTTAGCCATTACCGCTCCTTAGGCTCCTCTCCGCGGGTTGATATCCGCGGTTTTCTCAGAGTTCTTTAAAGGAGTTCACGAATTGTCTTCCACTTTTTTCTGTGTAATTACCTGTTTTTCATTCGCGCGTTGGTAATTTCTTCTTGTTGGCAGGCATACAGCACGCAGTCGCCTGATTTCGTCATTCCACCACAGTTTTCGGTAACGGTTATTACTGCGCCTTGGTTTAGAAGCAGGCAGGCAGGTCCCAACCACGTTTCTGATAATTTGCTCAGATTTTTCTCCCATTGCACCTGTTTGTGTGGAACTATCCAGAGGACATTTCCGCGTCAAATATCTTCGAATTCCACTGCTTCGTCCGGCATGTCTTTATGTCTCCCGAATGCGCCATTTTCCTGCTCTCTATTACACTAAACAGCTTCTTCGCCACTATACGTGTAGTGTTCACCAACTCGCCAGGTAATTCCCCTTATCAACGCCCTAATTACGAAGGTAATATCTACTACTGAACCAATCCTTGGTTTATGGAAGGTATAGGTACTCTGATATTAGCAAGAACAATGTCCAGCAAAGACAAAGCTTCCAGCAATATCAGCCTCCGGTTAATTAGAAATCTTGCTTCCCCACTCGGTAGGCCATGCGTTGAAATCGCTCGCGATGACAATGGGGGTTCGTACAATTGCGTCAAACGCTAGTTCATGTAACATTCACTCATATTCCATGCTTGTTATGCTTGGAGGAGTGTTAGTTAATTTTAGCTCTTAAGAACCCATAACCAGGCGTTGCTGTTATTTCTTTGAATGGGTATCATCCTCTCGTCCATATTGCGTACTTTTCACTTTTGTCGGTGGCCTACGCCGCAGTATTTCTCCCTCTGAATGGTTCACTAATAATCACCACGTCCACTTCGAGCTCTTTGACTGACTGGCTCACAATCGGTGAGAGTTATCGGAATAAACCTAATTTACTTTTTGCTTTTGGTGTTCTCTTAAAAAGCTGGCTTTTTCCTCTTCCTGCGGTGTGGCTCTCGTCATCAAAACCTGTATCTTTACACAGCAAGGATTCAGGGTCTTTCTCATAATTTTGCGTCAGCTGTCCTTTTTCGCTAAATCGTTTGCGTCGGTCAGACCTATCGGGTTTGGTTGTGCAAGATCCGGCTATATGACTGCGCTCCAGACATTTAAAACGCATAGTAGGAGATACTTTCTCCCGAATGCTGCAAACTATTATACAAATTCTACAAACAGCTGGCAAACTGATGGTTACCTTTTCCGTGCCATCGTATGCTTTCCGCAACTTTTTTATTATATCGATATTACCGTCTGGAATTTGAAATTGCCGCATCTCTTCTCTCCATATGTCCTTCTTCGGTATGTTCTCGTCAAGGTCCCTACAGTCTATACTTATCTCGTGGGTTTCGCGCGTCACCTAAGGATCAACCAACAAACTCCTGGTAGTTGAGCGTCCTTTTGCTCTACGTCTTCCGTTCAGTTCTAGGAGCAGTTTCCCCTCTGCGTTCTTCTGATTCGTGTAACATTGACCCCCAGGCCGCTTAGCGACGAATCTCCCTTAACTTTCGGCAGAACCCCAGCGTAAGAGAGGTCATTTCCGCATTCGATAAAAATTACATCCGGACGGGGCTTCGTTTGTCTTACTTGCTTCCCTGGCATCATATTTGTTCTAATACTTGCTCCCATATTTTGGGAGTTCACTTGTGAAGCCGATTGAAAGTTGAAAGTCTAAACGTTGCACTCCCTCTATTACTGGATCCTTGGATTCTCGGTTCTTCTTTGGAGTTGGAAGCTTTACGGCAGTATCCTCCATTCCTTCTCTGTTTTTCCTTATGCCCTCTATAACTTTCCACTTTGGGTTGGTTTGAGTGGCTCGTTTCAACTTTTTGGTAGCAATAGGTACCTGCCGTAATGGGGTCACGATTGAAGTTTGTACCTTTCCTGAGTTTGTCGTGCATTGCTTCGTCGAATCCAAATCGACAATGCCCATTTCGACGGTCTCTTTAAGGTTTCGAACAACTACCTTAATATGCATAGAGATGAATATTAGGTTTCGGTCAGAGTATTACCCATCTCCTTCAGGCAATTTTCCATCTTGACTGCCCGGAACAGCGTTTGATACTATCAATACCTAGTTGCCCATCCATCTTCACGAACCTGGGTGGATTTTACCACTTCGCTTAAAGGGATCTTGGTTCGTTACCTCCTCCTTATCACTTATTTCAGTATCTGCTCTGATGGTCACATAATCAACAAGAATGGCGTTAATACCCTATTTTTCCTTCAATGTTAACCGTATTTCGTTGTTTTCATCTATATTTTTGTTCAGGTGTTCGCTCCAAATTCAGGCACAAGCTCGCGTCCACGACACAGCCAATTCAATTGCCATCTTTTCACCTCGTTTAGGGCGTGCTACTTCCACCAAACCGTGGTTCACCCGGCTCGGGAAAGTGACAAAGTGGCGCGTTGGATTCTGAAACCCATGGGAATCGTTCACTTCAACCGACCAGTCACAACCTTACCCGAGTCCCCATATCGCTCATGCGGGGAGAAACATGGGCGTCCCACTGACACCTGCGAGTGGGAAGTGCGCTTACAACGCGATACAGATGGTTAATGTACCAGCTGCGTTTGTGCCTGGGACGTAGCTGTCGCCAAGCAGTCTTAACATACCAACAACGTTTGCTTTTCTGTTCTGGGCAGCCTTCTCATAACCATTTTTATCTAGGGGTAGCCCCCACCTACCTGACTTACCCATAAACATGACCATGCACGCACAAAACGTGCAAGTGCACGTTCATACACCTTTGGGAATTCCCCTTTCTACACGAAGGGACGAGTCTGATGGGAGATCTGGTAACTCCTTCCTTTTGGCTGTCTGTCTGTCACACCCGATTTATACGGAAACGGCTATTTTCACGAAATTTGGTGAGAACATGTGGTCTGTGAATCCTTTTATAAGTGGCAACATTTTATGTTGAATTTAAGAGGGAGCTTCCCATATATGTGAAAGCGGGGTGTAAATTTTGTTTCCACAGAATATGATCATGTGGGGCATCGGATGAAAGGACTCGATTAATGTTTTTCGAAAATGATATCATTTTTGGGTGAAACGCAGGGCTTGAAAAGTGTAACAGGTTCTGTTCGCAGAATCTATCAAACTGAAAAATTTGAAAAAAATCAGAATGGTGCGTCCATACAAAATCAAGGCCCCAAAATGCATCCCATTCCGATATCTACTCAACTAAGGTAAATAATAGCATATTACCATATTTTTTAAATATTCCCGAAAATCCCCTTTAAATTTGAAAAGTTTGAAAAAAAGCGACTATTATTAAAAAAGTTCTAGAAGATCAAAGTTTTGTATTTTATGTGAATTTATTGCAATCTAAAACGTGTATGACTTCATGATCGTATAAAGTGAACTCATGTCAATGACGGAGTTGGATATAACAAGGAATATTTTGAATTTTTAGCTATGTACGAATGGAAAAACGTGCATAGGAAATTTCTCACACAAAATGAACACAAAACCTTTATATCCGAAGCATCCAGTTTCCTTTCAGCTTCAAAGCCAGACGGAGGTTTTTATTTCCACTAATAATCGTAAGCGCAACAATTCAATCGGATCAGAGCCTTGAAATCATATACTTGGCGAGCTCTCCTGCTGCCAATAAAGTGACACATGTATATCTCCAACTAGTAATCTCCCGTATGTTCATGAGCTTTAATAAATGACAGAGCTTTAACGTGGTGATTTTTTTTACGAATGAAAGCTCATATCTAGTAAGTGAATTTGGTGGGAAATTTTAAATTAATATTATTGTAATTGTCCATGAACAGTCACTTGAAAATTAAGCTTTCTTATTTCGGTGAATTGGCATTAATGCTTTATATTTTCCATTTTGTTTTCCAAATTCTTACCGAAATTGAACAATGTGTAAGTACAATGAGAGTGTTGAACTAAAGAGTGTTCATATGATGCGAAAACGAACCTGGAAAACGTATCCTTCTTCCTTCAATGCACAGAAATTTATTTCGGAACAAAATTCTATTCTTTCTTTACATATGAGCACTCAGGAAACTATCTTTTAAACTAATGCCATCTAGAATTTGCTTTGTATATAACTGCTCTTTCCTTTTCGGCCTTTATTCACCACTTTTGCAACAAATTTGCCTCTCGACAAAACAACACACATAAAGGCCTTCTTTTAGAATGAACTCGGCTACGTCTAAGGTGGTAACAGCAATCGACGTGTCAGTCGTGGTCTTCGCGACTCTAGCAGGACTCTTCTGTACCATCGTGGGAATACAACAGACACAGGAGTTGAACAGGAGACTAAAAGAGGTAAAAATTATTCAGGATTTATCTCCTCAATCAGGAGATACGTATGTAGTTGAATTAAGACCATTCAGAATTTGAATCCCGGAAAATAGATACATAGAAGCTCATGCCGCCCATATGATATCCTGGTAAGGACCTTCTACAATATTTGATTTATTTATTCTCGCGGATGCTGTCGAATGATGAACGTAATCCTGTGTACACACACGAATTTCCCATTCAATTTCCGGTTTTCTTATCCTCGGACTCGGCCCTCGTCCCTGTGTTAATATCCAGAAATTTTGCAGGTAATATTTACGTATAATACATTTCATATCAAGGACATATGGGGATTTATCATTTGATTAAATGTCAATCATTTCGGAAAAAGGAAGTAGGGCATACACTTTGGCTGTTATTGCTTTGTTGCGGGAAGTACAAAGCTAGGGAGTTTATGAGCGGCAGTGAGGAACGTTGCCTCTGAAGGTGGGGTTTTGGGTTTTAAGGATATTGCTTCATTAGTAAACAAGGGAGGTCAGGAGATTGGAATTTATTTTTGAAGTGGAACTGACCGTTTTAGCTTAGTAGGACATCTGAAACTAGTATCTACCTATGTTTCGTGTTATAAACTTTGGAAAACTGTGGGTTTTCCAGGTTCCGCGGTATCTAATTGTTCGGATAAGTTCGAGAAGGATGTGCAAAAGGTAGGTAGTCACTTTTAAGTATACCTGCGAATAGTTTCCAGAGGGTGGAATAGGGTACGGTCATTAACGATACAAGTTAGACAGAAGTGTCTAAATTAACAGATCGGTAAAAAGATTGTAAAAGTTAGAGTGGAATTCAGTTAGCAGTAAGAGCAGAGGTCTCTGGTTCTCAAGGTAGCGATCAACCTTAAGAATACTCCTAAGTTTGAAGGAATGAAGAAGATGATTCTAGAGTAGGAGGTATCAAAACACTGGGCTACAGTAGTGACGAAATCCTCCTGCTCAGAGAGGAACTAGTTTTATCGATGCTGAAGAGTGAATATCGTCCGAATATACGGTGGTCCTTCGATTTGTAGTATTGCAAATTTATGCTTACTAGAACTATTTCATAGTTTCCTCTCTATTCTTATGGAATTGTAATCAGATATTAGTTTGTAGGTCATGTTCGTGTCTACTTTTTATAGGATTGTGTGCTTCCTTGCTTAATACTTTGTCAATCCCCTATACAAGGTTCTTCAGATAATACCATTTAATCCATCACACTTTTGGAGAGAGATCTTCATATTTATATAGATTTTCACTGTACTTTTCAACTGAACAACTCATCGCAAATAAAGCCGAATATTTTCTGGATCCTTTTGAGTGCAAGTTTGTAGCTGCTTCTTTCTGTCTACCTGATTCGCCGTTCTGTCTTCTGGTCTTTTTTGTCCGCTAAGCCACGGATGTGGAATCTTCGGAATCCATTTTCGATGATTGGAATTAGCTTATGTATCTTTTGTCCGTTCCATTTTCCAGTTGCCTTGGGTTTTCAATTTTGTGTAGTAGATTCGCGAATTCTTTTCAGCGATGATGTCTATTGGCAAGAAGCCTGCTGCGTGGCGTCCGGTCTCGTTAGAAAGCTGCTTATTAACTACAGGGCGTAGGTATATATTCTGTAGGCCTTAACGCAGTACCTCTGCTAGTAGTCTGGTAGTTATATTGTCAGTTAGGTTATTCTTATGCCTTCCGATAACTATGGTGAGCGTGTCTTTTAACCTCTTTTTTTTATCTATAAATATCGGACAATGAAACATGCTTCCAGCCCTCGGGTGTATCGGCGCTTGCAGAGCAGTCAAGGAATTCGTCCAATCGGAAGCCATGCAAATACCTCCTGCATCGACCGTGTCACGTCAGGAACTGTGTTAGGTGATAAGTCAATTCTTCGTATTTTCAATCGATCCATCTCTCAATAAAGGGATCAGTGTATAGGTCCAGGACCCTTTCCTGGAACTTTCTTACCATTGCTACCCTCTCCTATACAGCTCCTTCCTTGTGGCTTTTTGGAAGTTCGCAGTCCCCGGTTTCTCGTCCGCTAAGTCCAGTTAACCATTGATAATCATAGTTTCATGGCATGCATGGTTTCACTTATATAAAGTTCCACGTTTTTTGGATGCATCGCAACTGTTATCATTGCCAACGGTAGGAACCCTCGCACGGAGAGTCGGGGAACACCTGCTGTCAGAATATATGGTGTCCATTTCGTATCAATGAAGTCTCTCGATTATCCGAGCGAAGTAACCAGGGACTTCGAGTTTAATCAAGGTGCCCTTAATTCAAACAAACTCCAGTTGGCCGAATTAAAAGCACATTTTGGACATTTTGCGTCACCATCTTGTAGTACTTACCGACGGCTGACGCCTTCCGAGCCAGGTCCACTACTGTTGCAATTGCATCGACCGTAGAACGGGGTTTTCGAAACTCATACTGCTGTTTCCATAGGCCAGCAGCTCGTCGAACGGAAGCAGCATGTTGTATATCACCGTCCTCAAAATCATTCCCTTAATGTCTAAAAGACAGATAGGGCAATATGAAAAGACTACGTCAGGTAGTTTTTGGGGATTCGGTAGTAGAATCAACCTCTTATGCTGGGTGAGAAGCACTCCTTTTACCATGCATAATTCCAATGTGCTTATCAACCATGTGGCCCTGATTTTAGCACCCAACTTCAGGGCTTTTAGAATCCCGTCTAATCCCGAAATGTTATAATCCTCAATTCGTTCACAGATCTCTTGCAGCTCCTTCTCGGTCACCGCGGGGATCGAGAAGACGTACTGTTGAGCCGTTGGCTGAGGTGAATTTTCTTCGCAATTTGGAACAAGGGTCACGAGCACGTTATTTATGGTGAATTTTTCATATGAATCTGCTTCATTAGAACGTTCTACGGAACGCCTTACGGGTTTATATTATATTTGGTTTTTTAAGACTACTTCAAAGATCTTGATATTTTTCTCCAGCTTGCGATATTCTAGCCTCCCTCTTGGCAAACTTTAACTGCTCGCAGACGCGATATTGTAGAGTCACAGGCCTGCTGACATGGCTGAATTTCTTTTTTCAGCGCCGTGACCCACTTCTAAAGCTGCAGGGAGTGAAGGCTCCGGTGGATAAGCCTTTTCGGTTTCTAATGTCTAGAAAGGTGGCTTGGGATTCTCTGTCAGTATAGTGCTCACTCACCTCACAGACTACCCCCTTGTGAACGGGGTATTGAGGTAATTCTGATCGACAATTGAGCCTAACCATCTGCCTTGGACGGTGGGCATGCATTTAACTTTGGCTGACAAAATATCCAACTCCGCGAAAGTTTCAAGTAGGATTTGACCTTTGGTGTTTGTCAATCGTTAAAATCGCCTGCAATAATTTTAGCTCTGCGGTCTCTAGCCTCTAAAACCAAGTTATCTAGCACCTCCTGATATTGCGCTTTTGTTGCCCTGGGATGTATATATATGGGTGCCCTTGATTTTCGGTCTTTCAATGTAGGCTCCCAGGAATGTCTAGCTTTTTGTATGGTTTGACTTTTGCATCAGCACACTCCCAGATGTGTCTTTCACTCCCGTGGTACCACCGGTTTTTCTTTAAGGTTCACTGATTATTGTCACGTCTACATTCGATTTACGAGTAGTTTGTGAGAACAACCAAATTTAGTCCTACGTTTCAGCTCCCTCCTCAATCCCGGACATCTACGACCATCTGCAACGTGTCGGTCGTCCATTTCCTCTTTTCCTTTGCACAGTATGCAACGGGGATCTCCAGTGTAATCTTTGATAAGATGGCCTTTTCCTCCACATTTCATACACCTTTACAACATATCGTGCTGCTGAAAAGTAATCGAAATCGAGACATCTGAAGCATCTCTTGACATTTACCCCCTAAATCGGCAACCGACCCAACCTATTTTTACCTTGCCCGCGGTAACGCCAAATTTCCCAGGCAAGCTAATAATAGAGTTTGTGAGCCTCTATCACAGCCTCTTCAATTCTGCTAAGGTAAATTTGTTCTCTTAGGATGATAAGAATACCAACCCGTGAAGTAATCTCGTCTAGGTGTTTCGAGCTTTCACTTCTGCTTGTTCACCAAGCACCCTTTTCACCTGGCTACGAAAACTATTGACATCTCAGTGGATTTATTTAGCTTCAACGTCAGATCTCCTTCCTGCGTTCGCCTATTACAATTAACAGTATGCGGTAGTCCGTCAATTTCGGATCCCCTTTCACTTCCTGAAGGATATCGATGTAAGACGTATAATGGAAATAATCAGAACCATGTCCTTTTGCCGCTTTCTGCTCCTTACTTTGCCTAAAATGCATTATATGCACTAAAAGTTGGTGAGATTAGGCAACTCCACTCCACGGATATAAGTGATATAAGGGAGGATATCATTATGAAAAGCACGGACATTGGTGATGTCACTAGAAAGGCACAGGTTCACTAAGCCCTGGGAAGGGAATTTGAGATAATTGGGTTGCAAGTATCAAGTAAACCTTAAGAAGAGCCACAAGCTGCAACTAGTGGACTACATCCGCAGGTGGAATTCCAATTGGGCGATAGGAAGAGCGAAAATAAGTCGGTTTATGTATCGTCTTAAGGGGCAGCTAACTTAGAGAAGTCATACAGTCAAAAGAAATTTTTTCAATATGCTATGGGACGGGATGGTAATCCTGCGGGATATCGCTCATAGCTTCATTTTCAACAGAGAGCGAACGGTCACCACAAGTACACTGTCCTTACTTTCCGGAACAAATTATAGTCAACCCTTTCTTTTATGACGACAACTCGCCGGTGTAATCGAGTGCGGATGCAATATCTCCTCTAATCGCGCGCAATATCTCCTATAATCGCGAAGATGTCCGTACGTGTGGAGGTAGCGGATCGCAGTAATTCCAGGTGCAGCGATAAATAACTCTCCGGGAAACCGGGGGCTTTACTCCGTTTGAATGGATTGATGGCTGAAATAACTTCCCCTCTGCTTGGAGGAATAGTCCATATCCACATGTTACGGTGTCTAGCCATCTTATCTACGAAAGGACGCCGAGTTCTTTCCACCTCTTCAGTTGCTCGTCATCATGGATATGAAGTCGTCCGTTAAAATTCTTCACAGGACCATCAAAAGATATGTGACCACATTCTTTCGAGATGCGTTATGCACTTCTGTAATCATTGCGTTCTGCACCATGTTCCGCTTCCCTGCCCAACGCAATAATTATTTCCCTTTTGTCACGGTGCACACCACGGTAAACTTTTAGGGATTTCATTCGGGATCGGAGTTCGAGCGTGCCATGCCCGCAATCACTCATATCACTCATATCATCCGTCACCGGAAGGGGTTCGTTGCCACTTAGTTTTCCAGAGTATAAAAGCACGTTGCTAGAAGTGAGGCAAGAGGGTGGGGTATATTCTCCAGAGTCGCACCATCTCTCTTTGTTTGGTACCAGATTGTCCAGCTTTCGTCGCTCGAGTTGGCGCATTCTGAGAAACCTCGATACCGTTGTCGAGCTATTCCAGCCAAAGATGGTAGACGTGAGGTCATTCCCTATACGAGTCGTTGATGACCCTTCCGTAGCAGTAAAGTGTCGAAGTTTCCATCCCTTTTAGTTGTCTTTTACGGCGAATATTTTGAGTGTATCCTTAAACCCAATTTACAGGGCGGAAAGAGGTCACATGGAGGAGTAAAGTGAACTGGATGAAAAAAAATCAGTTGATGACGGTGATATACAGCCCTAGCTGATAGTCTACAGGGTTGTAATGAAAAGTCGGTGAATGTCCATATTTTCTCAAAAAGGTAGCAGACAGCTATTTCTTAAAAAAAAATGGAAAATATCCTTTTTTCTCACTACGAAAAGCGTGCAGGAAATATCTGGGAGAATCGACGATAACAAGGTCCTAGGTTTGGGTGCTATCCTCAACAAAGTTTTGAAGCTAGCAGTGAAGATGGTCTGAACTTTCCGCGAAAACCTTCGAGGCACGCCTTAAAACTTGTCTTTTCTCTGGTCAATGGAGAAGGAAAGAGATGCCGGATTGTTTTAACTGCCGGCCAGAAATTTGAAGGAAATGGGAAGGGTCATCTATAAGTAATAGGCTTTCAGCATTCGTTGAAAATGGTAGTCGCTTGTTTGAGCGACAGTATTGGTTTTGGTACGATCACTCGATGGTGAAAACAATGAGCATGGCTGCATACTTAAGGGTAAGTGTCGTTAGTTTAGGTAAGTGCTGCACCGTTCTGACGTTAAGCATGAATAATGCACTCGACTCTGTAGATTGGTAATAAATCAAAAATCTGCTGGCTAAAATAGGCGTTCTTGGGAACTTGCCGAGACTGGTCGTAGACCATCCGTCAGGGGTTCGGCAGACAATGGACACAGGAAATACGTCGGTGCAGCGGGTGGGAAGGTTCGATGCCACATCCTGCACTGTAGAATTTGAGTACACTGGATTGCTCGTGCTTCCCGGCCCACCAGTTTCCGAGAAGGCTACGACTGTCTGTGCGTAGATGATTTCGCCGTGGTTGTCACCGCAAAACGACAGAGTCCCTAAGAACGGCGAACTTCTGGTTGGAAAGAGTTGGTTTGATCCTAGCCAGAGAGAAGACGAAAACAGTGTTATTACGGATCGCGAAAAAAAGAGCATCAATTATTTGAGGTGGATACTGAGTCAAAGGGTGCCAAAAATATACCGGCCAAAGGGCGAGGAATGTTTACTGCAGCAACCTTTAATAATGTTACTGGTCGAAACACAGCCGTAGGTAACTTACAGCTGGGGTAATATGTGCGTTACTCCTACTGGTGCAAAAGCTGATAAGCCTGCAGAACAGAGAGGAGGTCAACTGCGCATATAAACTTATGGCTGCAAGTGTTCTTAGCGCCTTCAGGACAACATCAGACCAGGCAGCATTGGTTATAGCGCATATAATTCCAATTGACTTACTTAAGAGGAAATATGTCTCATGTACTGGAAAAAGGAATGCGCTCATCACCAGCGACCGGAAAATAAAGGGTACCGCTGGGATAGAGCCATGTAATCACTTCAACCGTCGATGGGGTGACACTTAAGGGATAGTCAATGGATGAACGTGGTTGGAATGGGTCAAATGAATTTCTCGCAATTTCTCACAGGATACGGAAGCTATTCTAGACAGCAACTGCAGCACTTAAGGCTGACTGGTCTTCCAATTGTTCTAGATGTGGTTACACGCTGGTGGAGCCAGAATATGTTATGTACCATTGACTCCACATTCGAGGTGGAGAAATGGAGACTGAGAGCATGTATGTAGTTTGAAAGTAGCTCAGGACGTTTAGTACTTACATCTGCATTTACATATAAAGATTTAGGACGACCTAATGTGGAAGGCGAGGGAAAGCCAAGCTGAAAAAGTCCGAATCATGGGATTTCAGCGTAATCCATGCAGTGATACTTAATGTATATGGACTGTACGCGCGGTAGAGAGCTGGCTGTAGATAGTAAAGCCTTTTTTCCAAGACTTTCTAGGTAGAAAAAGACAAAAAAGAAGCTGATCAGAAGGCAATGAATCGATTTTCTCCAGAAACCCTGAAAGATGAAAATGTAACGCTTGATTTAACTCTGTCCACATCCTTACGATCCTTCAACGATTTCGATTTGAAAGTTCAGAAATCATTTCAAGTGTAATAAATTTTATATTGCAATTTTCCAGTCAATATTTAGATTTTCTTTCGGCTGTTGTTGAATTTCGATTATTGTTGATTTATTTTCATCTTTTTTCCTCCATGAAATTTGGCTCGGTGCTGGTGGATGACGAATTTTGGGTACAGGCAGACGACACCCTTTCGTTGTATACGAATGAAGAGAAGGATCGAAAACGAGGATATGCACTGATGATTACTGTCATGGCGGTGATAAGTATGATGTTGAGTAAGTTATGACATAAATACTTTGTTAAGGATTTGTAGTTGGGGAAGGTTTGGGGTTAGAATAGTAGAGAGTTGATGATCTTTAAATATCTTAATGTACTTGGTCTTTGAATGGAAAGGATTATGTAGTCAAGGAAACGTACAAATGCCTTTTTTCCTCTTCTCCTTTTCAGGCTTAGACATTTGGTCCTGGTACAATGTGGCGAGCTCTATGATGACCGACGAAAAGGAATCTCCCAGTAAGTACGCAATCAGAATTAATAAAATAAACCCATATACCATCCTGAAATAGTCCTGACTCTCCTTTTGAGACGATTAAATCTTTCCAAATTGTTGAAACAATCTTTCCTTGCTTCCGGCTACTCCCCATAGTCCGGTCGTAATAGGTTAAGTTCTACTCAAAGCAGTTTGGACAGACCCATTCGTCCTTTCCTGACCATCTCCCATCCAGAACCCCATCTTGTGCACATGTAAGTGTTCATATCTGAGAACGTATCTCACAATGCATTTCATTTATGTTTTCAAACTTGCAGAATTAAACGTTCAATGGTATATCCCATTCTATGGCCTGTACTTCATCCTGATGGGACTTCATGTTCACTTTGCACACTCGGCAGTTGGTCTTGGAAGACGATATCGTCGCCTAAACATGGCACTCAAGAATTCATTTCAAGAAGGTGTGTATGCATGAAATTTATTACAACCGCACCATCACCATTACCATTGTGAGTGGAGCTGCAGATGTTGCTCCTGGAATATGCTCCACTTGGACGGGTCCTTCAAGGGTGACAGGGTGATTGTAAGTGGATTGGAGTAGTTGAATATTTTGTATTGGAAAATTGTCATCACGTTATGAAGACATAGGGTGTTCTTAAGGAAGGATAGTAGGGTTGCGAGGAAGGGTTGCGGGGATCAAAAAGTGTCCTGAAGTTGAGGGATTAACAAAAATGATCCGAAATTTGTTAGGCCGCTATTAAGGCAAGAAAGACTAAGTATCATCAGGAATAAAAAAAGAGGTTGACTGACGGTTTCTTCCGGGGCAGAGACAACACATCAGACGCTGCCTCACCTCTGCCATGGGAGCAGCGTGACTGAAAGTATCGACAGGTGGTAATCGCTCCATTATATTGAAGTGAAATTCGTCGTAAGTTTAGACCTAAATCAGGCTGAAGTGAATTTTTGTTGAGGAGGCGCAGAGGTGAGGCAGCGTCTGATGAGTTGCCTCTGCCCTGGACGAAAGCGTCAGTCAACTTTTTTGGGTGTTTAACTCAAAAAAGAGGAGTCCGTGGACCACAAGAGAGGAAGTAAGTTACTTTCCAAGTGGTCCGGTCCGTCATTAAGTGGGTGCGAACTCAGGACTCCCAGCATCCTCAACAAAAAATCATGAAGAAGTTTCCAAGGGCTTGGGGCTGTTTTAATCGCGACGTGAATGAAGGCTTTGTTCTAGGATTCGGGATGATCTAAACCAATGCATTTCAAAAGACTGACCGACCGACTGCAATCTGTGCCAAAATGTCTGATACTCCAGATAATGACCTCGATGTCTCTTCAGAAGGGAATTGAAGAAAGGGAGTAACTGGCCTCGATATTGTGTTGCTTGATGCACTCCATCTCACATATGTGACTCTCAGTTACCATTCTTCCTTCTCAAGATATGTAGAGAATAATAGCCTCTTTTTTACTTCTCCACCTTTTATTTGGTAATTTATCGAATTTGATATCCAGGTTGACTTTCTTGGGCCGACCCACATTGGGCACTATCTGCCAAAAGCTTTTAACTTTACGTCTGTCGAAGAACTCTACCAAGTGGAGTCCTTTGGCATGATAGGTGTCTCGGCGTTGTCACAAAGATGATATTAAATGATGATATTGATATTGGGCTGTGGTGCCTGTTTTTATACCATCGCTTTTGCACAAGAGCGGTTTGACTTTTGGCAATTTCAAGATTGGATATTTTGAATTTTTGTATTAAATGTTTTTTTTTTTCTTTTGGAGATCAGGTACCATCCTTAGATAGAAAGTATTTTCAATTTAATCTGGTCTTCTAACTTGGCCGTTCGGTCATTATTCTTCTTCAGATGTTTCTGAGTAACCAGAAATCTCTAATTCCATGTGTCCAGGATGATAGTTTCCCAAGGTCTGTGAAATGTTCTGAAAAACTTCCCAAATCCTTGATGAAGGTGTACTAATACTACTGCCAAGGAAAGCTACATCCCCCCAAGGGGTCGTCAACGGTCCTTAATGGGTCATTTACGATACGGGAAGTGGTGTTCCCAATGTGCCCGAGCTGATTGCTAATGTCTTGATACACGTCAGGACGCACTGGGAGTGTCCGGAGCCGTCGACAACTTCTTGCCGTCGTCGATGGGGTGATGTGGGCCTAGCTCTGCCAAGGTGGTAGTTGTGGCGTGTATCGGGGGCCAGCCCCTTCAGGACCCCTGGTCGCGTAGTATGCATTGAACCAGTATTAGTAAACCGCTTTGTCCCGAGAGAGGGCTGATCTGTCCTTGAATTCCGGGATCACCTAGCGTAGGTCAGACCTCAGGAAACTGGGGAAGGGGCTTCGTCCCGGAGGGTATGCCTGCTTTAGACTATTTCGGCCCGCACCCTTGCACACGATGCGCTGGTAAAAACTTCAATAGAAAATAAAAACAACATAAATGAGGAGACAGTGGGAATAGAGAAAGGGTTGACTGCGTTCGTTCGCAGCACCTAAAGGACGCAGCAAAGGCTGAAATACCCGACGCATAAATAAAGAAGATTCGCAAAGTGATGCGGCAACTGGGGCGGAGACGGCAACTCAGACAGTACCACGCACTACTGTAGTTGCGGAAAGGGGTACAGTGGAAACCGCTGAAACTGACGAGCCTGCTTCGAATATAAGCCGAATGGAATCGCAGTCGACTGTTCTTGTCAAAGCCGAAGAGGAAAGGCTTAAAAAGATGCGCGCGGCAGTTGTGAAGTGCATGCGGTTTATTTATTTATTTATTTAATGAGGATAATATACAGGAAACAAATTCCTTATTACATATTGTCCTCAGAGGGAGGAACAAGTGAATGGTTTATTTTACGCTTAAAGCTAGAGAAGGAAATAGAGTCAAAGGAGTATAGAGCCTTGGGGAACACCAGAGAAGGAGAGAAGGAACGAGATGTGTAACCATGAAAAGCCACTTTGCAGGAACGGTATGAGAGATAGAAGGAAAGCTAAGAGACGACTGAGGGAGGGAAGTAGAGTAATGAGATTTTAGAGAGGAGAATGTTATGGTTAGTTGGTAACGTTCTTCCAGAAAAACGTCAGAAAAGGCGGTAAAAACGGGCTGATGGAGATTTAGGAGCTCCTGCATCAAATTTCATATTATAGCCGGACATGGCGAGCAATAGAATATGCGTGAAAAGCGCCCCCTCTCCCGGCTGGGAATACCGTAAGGGCGAAAGGATAGCAGATGCCATTGCAGAGAGAATTGGGGAAAAAACGAATGGAGTATCACAGGTACTATCCGGGCCTCAGAAGCAGAAGGCAAAGAGGGGCAAGAGGTAATAAAGCGCCGCGTGCTCAGATAATGCTCTGCCTAAAATTAAGGCTGGGACGAATGGTGGAGTATCGAAATAAAAGGTGGAGAGACGAAGGAGAACTAAACCGCTAGCTTATTAAGTCGACGGAAAGCAAAACCTTTGCGGAAGTTCTCAGCGAAATATGTTATAGCATCAATCTCGAAGATAGCGGGGCGAAAGTGCCTTTCTTTTGGAAAAAATTAAAAGTGGTGGGGTCCTAGTCGCATTAGGCTCGAGGAGAACAGATAAAGGTACGTTCTGTGAAGCAGTGAAGCGGCTACAGGAGAGTAAGCTTTGGTTTCTTGTCTAGAACCCACGTGCTCTCTACAAATCCGAGATATTGATTGCCTCGCAGAATCGAACGAAGGTGAAAGTAAACAATCCCTTGGTTGGTATCACCTCTGCGAACTGTCGAGGTCAAAAACTCGCTGCGGTGGAAGTTTCCAAGCAATACGTGAGGAAACTTCTGAATGGCAGTAAATTCAGAATTGGGTGGGTAATATGTATGATAAGAATCCGGGCCGCCCCAACCAAATGTTACAGATGTTTAAATTGTTGGCATATGTCTGCAATATGCCAGGTATAAAGTGAATACATGCAACGAAAAGGAGAGTTGCGTTCTATATAGGGATCTGGCGCATCTGATGAACGTCCTGTAAACACTACGGGCTCGCGGCGGTGTTCAGTCTTCAGAGCAGAGCTGGAAAGAGCTCGAGCGTGGTTAAAATGATCCGCATCGTGCAGATAAATATGCACGGGAGTGCAACCGCTCCCGAGTTGCTGGCGCAGAACAGCACTGAAACAAGGAGTAAGATTCATGGGGACTAGACATATCAGGTACCGCTACCATCTGGGTTCGGGGCGGCATCCTCTTTAGGGTTCTTGCCCAAGGCGACGCAGGCATGATGCTTTGGAGGGCGGTTTCTTGGGCACAGAGGGCCGGATCCTGGTCGGGGATGACTTCAATGGCAGGACCTTCGAATGAGGCATGCTTGACCCAGACTCCAGAGGGATACGAATTCTCGAAATGGTGACGAGAATGCGACTCGTCGTTTTAAACCACCAAAACCTTCTAGCCTTCAGGCTGCGAGGGAAACATTCCGGAAGTAACCTTCGTGTTGAAATCATTGGTGTTGCTGGTTGACGAGTGGCGAGTTCAGGAAGACTGCTCGGTAAGCGACCACCATTACATCACTTTCGAAGTGGTTGACACAACCTCCCGGTGTGCTCCACCGCGACACTCTTTCCGTGCGTGAAACGTCGCGGAAGTTTTCGAAACTCTTCAAGCAGGTGGGGTCGCGCTGGAGAGCACTCTTAGTGGCGAGGGAAGAGACATGTACCACAATGACAGAGTACAGATCAGCCAAAAGGAGACTCCGCAGCGAAAACCATGAGCAAAGCTTGCTGCAGGTAGGAGCTGGTCGGCGAGGTGAAAAGAGTCCCGTTAGGACTCGGTTACAAACTGGTAACCCGAAAAATTGTGGCTCTGCGGAAATCCTGTTTCGCATTGTACGGGAACTATTTCTTGCGCACCCCTTAAATGATGATAACGGCAACCGAGGACTGCCCATTTTTCTCTTTAAAAGAGTTGGAGGAGGCAGCCTTCTCTACGAAAAAGAAGAAGGCACTAGGACCCGTTAGCATTCCGGCAGAGATTTACAAACTGGTCGACCAACATCAGCCAGAACTACTGCTGTATTCAATGCTTGCCTGAAAGAGGGCATTCTCCCTTCTTGTTTAAAGGTGACGGGACTTGCGCTGATCAGTAAAGAGAAAGGTGACCTTGAATTGCTGCATAGCGACTATTTTGTACCCTTGGTACTGCTGGGAAAGTGCTCGAAAAGCGCATCAGAAGTAGACTCGTTGAACTGATATGTGCTGCCGGAGACTTATCCCCATGGCAGTTCGGCTTTAGAGCAGGGATATTCACAATTGATGCTATCATAGATGCCATTCATCAAGCGGAAGCACACAGACGCCGAAGTTGGTGCTCCTTGTAACACTTGATGTCAGAAATGTTTTTAATTCCGTAAGATAGAAAGACATTTTAGGCACAATAGACAATACTTCTCATGTGCCGGGCTATCTCTTACGGATATTGAGGGATTGGCTAAGGGTCCACTCCCTGCTCTATCAGACGCTCGATGGTCAGAGGAAGATAGAGGTCACGCCGGGGATAGTACAGGGATTCATCTTAGGGTCGGATCTATGAAATGCTTCCGATGATAGTCTGCTTAGATTTGACATGCTTGAAGAGTTGGTCTTGGTCATTTATGCAGATGATATCGCGGCGCTTGTTGATGGACGCACTGTCGAACAGGCGCAAAATAGGCTTGGCACTGGTAAGCGTACTGGTTTCAAAAAAAAAAACGGAAGTAGCCATCCTGATTAAAAAGAGAATTTCGACCCTGCGTCCCATATTGATCGGCAAGTCAATAATCGAGTCAAAACCAACGGTTAAGTACATTGGACTGACGCTTCACTCAAAGAGACAAGGAGCAGATGGACTGTGCGCCTCATTGGCAACTTAGGTTCGTGGATGAGTTGGAAGCATGGTGAGACTGACTATTTTCTTACCTAGCTTCTAACTTAACATGGACGTTTTCAGCATTACCTGAACAAAGCTGGGGAGGAACGATCTCCTGATTGTGTGTTTTGAAATTGAATTGAAATTGAAGGTGGAATGGGATTCATCAACAACTTTACTGAAACAGATAACATTGTCGAGGGTATGCAGAGGAGCGTTGACAAGTGGAGCCGGGTTGTGCATTACGGGCTCTTCTGGTTGCAAGGAATATAGAGCTCGACCGGTGGTGGGTCGGGATGGCAGGGGGTCTCTTGAACTAACAATTACCTTCTTCCTCTCCCCTCCCGTTAGTGAAAGGAATTTCCTGATTTGAAGCCACGCAAGGCGGGGGAGATCGGGTAATGTCACAAACGATTTCACGCTAGCTCTCTGACAATAGGGGTGTTTAGTTGGTAGTCCGACGGGGTACCGGTGCGGATGTCCAACACTGTGCATAAACGCATCACCTAGCCTACCCAGAAAAGGGAAGTTACATTGACCATTCGACTCGGTCCTTACCGCATTCCTGCTTTCTGTGCGCCTCTCCATACATCTTATATGGTGCAGCATACTTACTTCACTACAATACACTGTAGTACACTGTGTTCGTTATTAAGACTTCGCTAAAGTCAGCATGGCTCTTTCTAACCAAAATTTTACCGCTCTCACTGTTTTCGTCGCATAAACCTGCATATCCTGTGATTATCTTCGAAAGCGACAATCGTATTTCGTTCTGGGATGAAAGAGTAAGCACCCTGCGGTGCCCTCGTTATGACAGTGTACTCGTTGGGGCTCTTGTTCGTCCTGTAACAGAGAGTCCTTTGTGAGAGGTAATTTTCAATTTCGCGTCAGGTGGCTGAATTCAATGCGTTTTTGACATGGCTGTTGTAAATGACTCTCTCCATCATTTTCCCCATTGTATCCAACAGATCGGACGACATGATGCTGGATTCCCAGGTGGCTTACTAGGTTTGCGAAGCAACACTAACTGTTACTTTTTCAATTGGGTAGAGAATATTTCTTCTTTTAGGCACGCCTCGAAGGTGTTGGCGAAAAGGTTGGGCCTAGTCTTTACTATCCGCTTCAAAACTCTGTTAGGAATGCCATGCAAGCCTGGAGCCTTGTTATCGCTGGTTCTATCACACAATTCCCGCCGATGGAGGAACTTTCCGTCGTTACTGGAGGTATTATACACTCTTTGAGCTGAACAACTGTTTGCTTTCCACTGTTTTGATAGTGAGGAAAGAGAGTGAAAACAACCTCTTTCAAGGGACACGGACAGGTCGCCAGAGGTGATCATCACAGCTTTTTCATTACCTCCCTGTATGCCCCATCCCAAGGGTTTATATCGGCATGGTCGCACAGCTGTTTGAAGTAGTTCTTTTTACTCTTCCGAATGGCTTCTTTTAGGTGGCCACAACGCTACCTGTTTGTCTGCTATCGTTACTGGTCTTTCCCCTGAACCTTTGGTGAAGCACATTTACGGTTCGCAAAGTTACTATTTCGTTGTTTCTCCAGTAGTTGGTGATTGGTTTTTCACTTTTCTCTGGCCGTATCATTCAAGGATATGCCGGTCTTGGGCGTGCGGAAAACGTACCGCCTAACTCCCCTTCCTCAAAAGCTTTCACGGTCCACCGGGCAAGTCACCTGGTATTCTGCGAGAGTTTCTTTTCGACCTCGATTCGCTGTTTATTTACACGTCCTCACTGACTGATCAAGTACTGGCTAAAGCTGAGCTCACATAGGTCAGGTCTGCTATAGACTACAGACCCCTTCCTCTGAATGGATATTACGTCTCAATGTTCATGAGAACTACGTCTAGATCTGCGAATGCTTCGAGCAGAAGACGTCTTCTTACATCTGCTGGCTGCTCCATTCAAGAGCTCGGGCATTAAAATGACCTGTTTCGATTATCGGTATGGAGGTTTTCAGTCTTAACTGCACAATATTGGGAAAGCACGATTCCCTAATTGTACACTCTGGAATGGAGTGGACCATGCAGATCGCCTCTTTTTTACTTCTGGAAGGCGGGGTGGGATTCGTCAGCAACTTTATACAGATACAGCGGAGCTCTTTGCAGACAACATCGTCCGAGAGATGCTGAAGAGCGCCAGATGGCAAGAGTTCCTGCAACTAACATTTGCCTTCTTTTTCTCCCCTCCCTTTGGTGGAAAGAATTCTGTGACTTAAAGGACCTTTAAGTCGGGTCAGTGGGAGCTAGCCCAAAGTAATGGGGTAATACCGAATCTCCAGGCTAATTCTCTGGACTATCGCAACGGTGCGCCGTTGGACTATCAACCCAAAAAAAAAAAACAGGAACAAAAATGACCTTACGGGAGGCTTGTCGATGGCTGGAACATGATCCGAGATGCAAGTGTAACATATTCTTTTTGACCATCAGCCAGGTGGCCGTTAAGGTTTTGTATTGAGTGGTGACATCTTTCCAGCTTGTAGGACAGCGCAGGGATGCAATGGACATGAAAAGCACGTTTAAAGTTACCCTCCTCTGGGTTCTCCGTTATAGTAATCTTGTGAATAAACGGACCGAAGGACTGACCAATCGGAACTTCACTCTTGACAGTTTTTCGGTGGTGGCGTCAGTGTCAGGCTGGCGATTGTGAAGAGTGGAATCTTCTCACATTACTCGATAGCCTCTAGCTTCTGATATTGAAAGCCTACCAACTGTGCTGAATCAAGGAGAGTCTGGTCTTCCTATTATAAGGCTCGATCGCGAGATTTTTTGGACCGGATGTAGGCAAGTGCACACAAGATTATGGCCGTTTGCATGGGACACTGACTTTTAGGGGGCCATGACGTCAGACTCGGTGTACTGTCTAATTCTCATTGTCAAAGTTGTGAAGAAGAGGTAGACATCGTCAAGCAATTTTTTGGTATTGCCTAGCTTTAGTTAGAGCGAGCCTTCGAACACTAGGTGAACAATTCTTTGGGTACCTCAAAAAGATCTCTGCCAGAGCTGCTATCCTACGTTACACTTTGGACTGGTTCTGTAGATTTGAGCAGGCTCGAGTTTCTTCCTTTTGCCCTACCCACAGCAGGCAGAGTCTTAGGAGTTCGTGACATAAAAACGGAGCACCAAAGCGCTGATTGGGCTTTTGGGAGCGGCCACTAATACTTACCTGTCCTTGTGTCTCAGAGAACCTAGCCACGTATTTTCCATAGTCAGTTTATGGAAGGTGGCTTGTGAATGGAACCTGGGTATCTGAAAATACATTGACAAAAATGTGTGGGGTCAAGGTGACCTGTGGTGTGATTATGTTATAATATAGACTGAGCAAAGGTTACCCTATTTTTAGAGGAGTTTAGTAACAGGTTCAGCTTTAATCATCATCATCATCATCAACGGCGCAACAACCGGTATCCGGTCTAGGCCTGCCTTAATAAGGAACTCCAGACATCCCGGTTTTGCGCCGAGGTCCACCAATTCGATATCCCTAAAAGCTGTCTGGCGTCCTGGCCCACGCCATCGCTCCATCTTAGGCAGGGTCTGCCTCGTCTTCTTTTCCTACCATAGATATTGCCCTTATAGACTTTCCGGGTGGGATCATCTTCATCCATACGGATTAAGTGACCCGCCCACCGTAACCTATTGAGCCGGATTTTATCCACAGCCGGACGGTCATGGTATCGCTCATAGATTTCATCATTGTGTAGGCTACGGAATCGTCCATCCTCATGTAGGGGGCCAAAAATTCTTCGGAGGATTCTTCTCTCGAACGCGGCCAAGAGTTCGCAATTTTTCTTGCTAAGAACCCAAGTTTCCGAGGAATACATGAGGACTGGCAAGATCATAGTCTTGTACAGTAAGAGCTTTGACCCTATGGTGAGACGTTTCGAGCGGAACAGTCTTTGTAAGCTGAAGTAGGCTCTGTTGGCTGACAACAACCGTGCGCGGATTTCATCATCGTAGTTGTTATCGGTTGTGATTTTCGACCCTAGATAGGAGAAATTGTCAACGGTCTCAAAGTTGTATTCCCCTATCCTTATTCTTGTTCGTGTTTGTGTTTGACCAGTGCGGTTTGATGTTGTTGGTTGATTCGTCTTCGGTGCTGACGTTGCTTTAATACTCACACTAAACAGTCGAACCAGGTTCATTCTCGGAACGATAAGTCCTGCCGGCCATTTTCACAAAATTTCCATCTACCATAAAAATTACGCATCGACATTTTTTGCTCCTTGGCAATGATATACGGTTGATTTGCTTCATCTACAAGGTCATCTCCATTAGCCACAATATTCACCATCAAATATCCATATTACATGTTCTCGTTGAACATTTTTTCTTACACTCATTGGCAATTTTCTCACAGATATCAAATCGCATGCGGCTCATTTTGGTGGTCCGGGGATTTTCCGGGTTTCCACTGTGAATAGCAACAATAGAAAAACTAAAGATACTTTGACGACAACAGAATTGACGCCATCGACTATAACGACAACTAATCAAAAGAAGATGTCATCTGGCGAAAATATAATTAATGGTGGCGGAGGAGGACGACAAATGATGGGTAAGTAAGATTGTAGGGGTGAAGTCCTAGTTGGAAAAATTATGTAGGTTGTGGTTGTGTGGGATTTGGAAGGACTCATCCTTGTAGAGTTTTCTATCCAGTACAAAATCCTTATTGCAGTGGCTTAAATATTCTCGCATTTATTTGTAGATTTTAAGGAAATTGATTAAAAATGTGTGGCCTTCTCATGGCACAGTATTTCATTTTCCAAGGGAGTTGAAGGGGAGTCTAAGGGGGTGACTCTCTTTTTGCCAGTTATAGTCGTGTGAGATATCATATGAAAGAGCTTGATTAGTTTATTTTCAATCTACAATTATTTTTTAGTTCAAGTTCAACCGTGGGGAAATGAAAGGTCACGAAGTGTAAAATTTTCACCCCCCCCCGTTTTTTGAGTCTAAATATCTCTGCAATTCCGTAACCTTAATTAGATGATTCTCTACTAAAGTTTCGAAAGCGAAAGGGTTGAAAAATTCCACACTGGGCGTCTCACCATTCACACGAATCAGGTGCGATAAAGGAAAATATCGGGAATCTCCATACACCACGTTCCACTATACAAAATAACAAAGCAATTCACTGCCATTGAGTGTTGTTGACAATGAATCCCCTCCACAATTAATTAATTAATTAAGGTGTTGTTTGAATAGAGTAATGATTCAAAAGAATAAAAGGATCAGCTTGATTGTTGTCTGTTGGCATCCATAATAGATAGAGAATGAGTTGACGAATCCAGGTTTGGCTCTAGGTGCACTTTCGCTAAGGTAACTTAATCTAGCCAAGTCATTTGTTATCGAAGGATAGCGTTTTTTCCGCAGAACTGCCTTCAGGAAAGGAATCATTAATTTAAATGTTCATTGTCTTGCCATTGCCATTCCTCGCTTTCCAGTATTGAATGGTGAAACGGCCAATGTTGGCTGCTCGAGGTGGAGGTAGATTATCTGGAATCAAGTGTAGGTGGTTGTTGATTTATGGGTTGCGAGCGAGGCATATGGTTTGGAGTTTTTGTTTGATGATTACTTTGTAATCTTCGGTAAGACTCTGTTAGCATTCAAGTTGAATGAGTTCGTTTAATTTGAGGAAAATTGGTAATGATTAATACCTGTACGGGGACGTAATGTTGGTTTTGCCTCTTTGGATAATGAAGGAAGTCAACGAGACTCTTTCTGACTGAAAATTAAAGCTATCATACAACCTCGCGAAACCTAAAACGCACTATGGAAAAACCGCCCAGAATCCTCAATCTATTTGAAGTGAATCATCCGTTGAAACTATTGATAGAGGGGAAACAAACAAGGTGAAAAGTCAAAGCAGCTTTCATGACCTAGGATTCAAGAAAAAAAATGAAGACGACGTGTGCTTCCCTCCTACCTCACTTCCGGCCTAAAAGCAGTGTCACCGAAGAGATACGCAGGTGTTGAACTATCCTAATTGTGTCCGCGTATCTACAAAAGGCAACGGTCAACATCTGCGAATCTCTTCGGTCATTCTGCTTCCAGAGTCAAAGTGTGACAGTGTCTGGTGAGTTGTCGCTGCCTTGGAACAAACCGTAAGCGGGCTTAGTCTCTGTTTTTCAATATTTGGATGTTTTTTTTGGGGTAGGGTAGGTGAATGCATTTACGCACAGACTGTTGGACTTCCGCAACGGTACGTCGTTGGACTACCAACTAAACACCTCCCCATCGTCAGTCAGCTAGCCTGGAATTGTTTGCCACATTACTTCGGGCTAGCATCCGAACTCTCACGCCTTGCGGAGTCTTTAAATAAGAGAATTCTTTTCACTAACGGAAGGGGAGAGGAGGAAGGGAACTGTCCGTTCAAGGAACCCCTTGCCATCCGGGGTTTCCACCGGTCGAGCCCTATCCTCTTTGCAACGATAAGAATCCGAACGTAATGCGCAGCATGGCTCCAACTCTGAGCGCTCTTCATCACAGTTTTGACAGTTTTGTCTGGAGAGAGATCCCTGTGTTTAAATAGAGCTGCCGACGAATCCTATCCCACTTTCCACAAGAAAAAAGGTATGATAGGCAACTCCATTGCAAAACATACAATTTGGAGATTTTGCCTTTCCAATCTGGTGCCGGCAAGATTGAAAACCTTCATGCCCACTTAAAAACTGGGTAAAGAAGTAGTCAGTCGCCAATGAGTTGCGCAGTCCATCTGCCTCTAGTTTCATTTTGCCAAGAGAGTTGTCACTTGTTTAGAGTGCGTTGCCGTTCATCACGAGCAATAACTTCCCTCGGCTCATCTTCCTTGCGCTTGCAAGAAGGGCAACGGGGATCAATCCCGCGATCACCATTATGGCCGGTTCAGAGGCAGTGCCGCAAGCAGACGCCACTCGCAGAGCCCCCCGTCTCTGTTCTTCCGCGAGACGCTTACTATATACCTCCCTGTCAATAGCGTCAGCCCATACCCCTACGCCGTAGAGCAGGACCGACTACCTTGGACTCATCACGAAACGTCGCCTGCTAGACGTAGGACCCCCAATGTTTGCCATTAGTTTACTTAACGCAAAAACTCCAGCTGCAGCCTTGTTCGCTGCTGTTTGGATTTACTCAAAAAAGCACATCTTTGAGTCAAGAAACAATTCAAGGTACTTGACTGTTGGTTTTGACGATTATCGGCTCTCGGAAAGATATGGGAAATTCTCTTTTCAGTCAGGATGACTACTTGGGTTTTTTCCAGTATACGGTTGAAACCATGAGTAGTCATCCATCCGCCTACCCATCGCATCAATATGCCAAGCCTGCTTTTGGTCTATTCGACAGTACGTCCAGCAACACCCGCCGCGAGATCATCTGCATAACCTTGGAGGCGCGATTCTTCTGGAATGTCGCGTTTAAGTAGACTATCATAGGAAGCGTTTCAGGGTGGATTTCTGAGTTACTCCCGACGTGGCCACCATCTTCCTTTGACCCTCTAGCATCTCATACAGTAGGAAGTGTTTCCGGAGATAGTTCCTCAATATTCGTAAGATTTAGTTTGACACGTGGAAAGTATTGTCTAGTGTGCCATCTTACGGAATTAAAGCGTTTCTGACGTTAAGGAGTACCACTCGTCGAGCTCGACGGCTATGTGCCTTCGCTCGACGAACGGCATCCATGATTTGCATGATAGCATCAACTGTAGATTTCCCTACTCTAAAACCGAACTGCAGTGGAGTTAAGTCTCCGCAGCGCGTAGCGTTCCACCGAGTCTACTTCCGATGAGCACTTTCCCGGCAGTGTCAAGTATATAAAGTGGGCGGGATGAAGGCGACAACTCAGGGTCGCCATTTCCTTTGCTGATCAGCGCAAGCCTCGCCACCTTCCAACGAGAAGAGAAAAAGGCACTCTTTCGTTGTATGCGCCGAGCAGTACGTCTGGCCGATATTGGAGCACCAGTTTGTACACCTCTGCTAAGATACCACTGGGTCCTGGCTTGGTTTTCATAGGGAGAAGTGGCTGTTCCAACTCTTTTATAGAGAAGAGTGGGCAGTGCTTGGAGCTCTTCGCGCCGGCGTCATCATCCCGTACGGAGTACGCAGGGAATAGCGCCTGTACAATGCAATCCATTTGGTCGGCCTTAAGTGAGTTTCCGGAAATCTTCGATTTTTCAGGTTACGTGATTGTAATCGAGTCCCTATGAGCACCTATTCACCTCGTTAACCAGATTCTGCAGCAGCGAGCTTTGCTCCTGTTTATTGCTCTGGGGAATCTCTGTTTGACTGTTCTGTACTTTGCCATTATGGTACATGCCTCCTCTCGGTCGTTTAGACTCTGTGTCAATCGGCGGAGATTGTGACATTCCTTCCGGAGTTCTGCAATTTAAGCCATCCACCAATACATAGAAGGTTTGCCACGTCTCGATGCCCCCTTGAGCATAAAAGCTCTGAAGGCCATCGTTGGTAGGTTCGCAACTGAATTTACGACAGTGTATGCTGCAGGGTCACCACCCCCGGGAGCACTCTGCATTGCGGCCCTACCTGTTCCAAGAGCTTCGACAAAACTTCCCGGTGTTCACTTTCGCGACGTTCCATGCACAGAAAGAGCGCCTGGATAGCGCACACAGAGAGTTTGTTTTCGCTCTGTATTGGGCTATCTACGATCCGTTTAGCGCTGGCGGTGTTCTCATCGGGAGGCACGGTTGTTTCTGCTTTTCGCGTATTTTCTCTTGCTCTCCATGTCCGCCTGTAGTACGAAATTTTTTCCAGGAGCTCCAGCTCCATTAGCCTGCTTTTCACCGCCTTGCTGACGTTTGTCTCGAGGAACGTCGCAGATCGTATGCGCTTCACAACTGCCGCGCATTTTTTAATAAGCCTTTCCTTTTCAGATTTTGCCGGTGTGCTCCCATTCGGCTTATATTCGAAACCATCTGGTCAGTTTCAGCAGTTTCTACTGTGCGTCTTTCCGCAACTATAGCACTGCGTGGTACTATCCGGGGTGCCGTCTCCTCCGCTGGTGCCTCATCACTCACGCCTCCTCAGATATTTCAGCCGCCTGGGCAAGCGACGCATTTTCATGCTGCGCATAAACGCAGCCAATCCATTCCCTATTCCCACTATCTGTCTCGCTGGTATTGTTCCCTGAGGCCCGACCTACGATTAGCTGATCACGAAACTCACGAATGGATCAGCGCTCGCTCGGGGTACCCGGTCGACTAATACCGGTTCAATGCACCTCTACCAGGCCAGGGTCTCGAATGGACTGGCTTCTGATACATGCCGCAACTACCATCGTGGTAGAGCTAGGCTCACATCACCCCATCGACGTCCCCTCAGGGACACCACTGCCCGTATCGTAAGCAACCCGTTAAGGATCGTTGATGACCCCCGAGGGCCCATGTTAAGGCCAAGAGGAGAGGCCCGTGAATCAATAAAGCTCTGTGGCAACTTTTACATTAAGACCATGTTTTTTTTCCTTTCTATCCGCTTTTTTGGAAAGAACCACTTCTTATCTTCTATGAGCCACATTAGCTCTGAGAGTTGGTGCTCAAGAATACACTCAAAGTCTCCTTCTCTGGTCGTAAGAGTTGACTAAAAGGGATGCTTCATGAGCTAGTAATCTGCAAATTTTGAAATTTTATTGCTATCGAAACGCCAACAATGATTTGCATAGGGACTGACCTCATGACTATGACCTTTGGCTATCGAAAATGGCCAATATACTGAGTAACGTGTCTGAAAATATCGATGAACATTAGGGTGCCATAAAAAATGCTATTTTCTCAGGTGCTGCTCAGGTCGTTGTCACGTCTCGAAGGGAATCGATGAACGGAAGGAGTTGAAGGCTAATGTCGGGCTAACGAGAAGTTCAGCGTAGTGCATTCTGTGACAAGAGAGAATTTGCTATTGAGCGAGCCAGAAAAGCGGAAAATGTCACACAACGGAACGCCTTCAGAAGTGTATACCGCAACACGAAAGAGTTTACATGCCATCGCACATCTTTCGATGGTCTTGCGAAATTGGAGCAACTGAAGAGGTGGGAAGAACAGTTTTCGACGATGCTTAATGGTATTACATCCGGTGAGGTTCCTCCTCTTGTAGATGAAGTGGTTGGCCCCTGTAGCACGCGGTTGGGAGTGATTCCGCTAAGCAGAAGAGAAATGGTTTCGGCATTAATGCACCCAAACAGAGTAAACCCGTTGGGCCTGACGGTCTTCCCGCTGAGTTATTTATCTGTACACCTGTAGGTTTGCTGCTTCCACTCGTACGGAAATCTTGGGAACCCAACTTCCCAAAAAGTGGATGAAGGGGATGATCGTTAATATTCCAAAGAAGTTTTAAGTATGACAATTGTGCATGAATATGGAGTGTATCTGGAGTGCTCTACGCAGGAGGCGAAATTAGTAGCCATTATCAGAGCGACAAATAATTTCGCAAAATGGCACATGCTGCACCGAGGTAAAATCGAAGAGGACTTTGAGGTTCAAAACGGAGTACACCTGTGTTGCATAATGATTCTGATCAATAAGGGAAGGCCATTGTCATCGGTGACGTTCTTCATGCTACCTTGTTGGGGGGATTTGGAGGAGTTCAATATACCATGGACAGTCTCGGACTCGTACGCACTGTGATCGGAAGGCAAAAGTGGCAGTGGATAGGTCACATATTAAGGAGAGGTGACAATTATATTGCGGATCACGTAATGAAGTGGAGTTCACTCTTTCCATATGGCTGGTGAGTGGGTCACCCCAGTGGCACTTAGCGAGGTACAGTAGAGGAAGAGTGCGAGGGTCTCTGAAAGTCCTGAGGGGTGCTGAAGCAAACTGAAGCCCCACCAAGTGGCGAATGGCAACCATATATTACGTTCAATATGAGAAATATTAAGGAGAGGGGTTTTCCCATCATATATGCACCAAAACCCAGCTGATCCACCCCAGAGAAGGAGGAAAATGCTCAAGCCGAATTCGAGTATATGACAGTGGTAAAAACGATCTTTTTTGTGCATGTTCTATGTTACCTGTTTAGGTTTTGTCTATTTCCTTTGTGTGTGCCGTGTAATACTTCGTACTTTTATGTCTTCTGTGCTTGTCTTGTGTTTTGTGTCTTGTGACCTTGTCCTTGTTTATACTTTTTATCTGTCCAATTCCTTTGTATGGGTATCATTTTAGGAAACATTCCACTTCCTTCGTCTCCCGTAACCATCAGAATGCTGCCACCCCGTTCAAATTCAGCACGTCACCTTCATTATAGAGCTGGGTTCGGAGCGCGGCTAGAGGAGGTAAAATTTGCCTCTTCATGTCCTTTGGACCATTTAATTGGTGAGTGTTATAGTTTGTTATTATTTTGAGTGGATTTTATCGAATCTTGACGAGCCTGGTTTTTTATTTGGCGTAATATCTTGCCCTTAATTATGTGCTTCGATGCTATGCCAGTATATCCAAAATAATATAACTAATATGGAAGGCCCTAGTTCTGCCAAGGGATCAGCGCTTTACAAAAACTTGAGGGTGTGATGCTGAGTTGTCAAAATGCTCAATGCTATATGCTATCCATTCAAGGGGATCTCACCATTGTCATCCCCGAGCGCTTGCACAATGCTTCTAAGAAAGTCAAGCAAATAAGACCCAGATCGGCTATATTCCTTTCTGACGTGGACAAAGAGAACATCTCATCATCATCATCATCAACGACGCAACAACCGGTATTCGGTCTAGGCCTGCCTTAATAAGGAACTCCAGACATCCCGGTTTTGCGTCAGGTCCACCAATTCGATATCCCCAAAAGCTGTCTGGCCTCCTGGCCTACGCCATCGCTCCATCTTAGGCAGGATCTACCTCGTGTTCTTTTTCTACCATAGATATTGCCCTTATAGACTTTCCGGGCTGGATCATCCTCATCCATACTGATTTAGTAACCTATTGACCCGGATTTTATCCACAACCGGATGGTCATGGCATCGCTCATAGATTTCGTCATTGTGTAGGCTACGGAGTCGTCCATCCTCATGTAGGGGGCTAAAAATTCTTCGGAGGATTCTTCTCTCAAACGTGGCCAAGAGTTCGCTAGAGAACATTTGCTCATCCGAAATATGGCAGCGATCTCCCTTGAAAGGAGACGAAATAACCTCACGTAAATGCGACAATCACGAGCATCGAAGGGACAGGGAATCATGGCAAGCACTGTCATGGAGGCAGATCTTTATATAATGCTATGCATAGCCAGAGCACGCTACGTGTCCATACCAAGAGAATGCGCGTCCCCCATCAGAAGCATCAACTAGTGGTAGGATAGTGAACTGGTTTCAATTTGATCGGTTTGCAATCGAGTCAGACGAATGACTAAGAGAGTCGCAAATTGGGTCGACCATTCCGCCAAAGATCAGGTCCATGGAGACCCTAGATATTCAGGAGAATGTTTAAAGTAACTCTAGGCAGAGTCAGACGCAAGCCTGTGCGGAAGTACCTACCGAATTGTGCTGGAACGAGTCAGATTCCGTTCCTCCCCGCAAATCATGTATCCCATTTACCTGGGGACAATTATCCAAAGATTAGCACAGTAGCTTTTCGAGGCTTTTGCATGTGATGGCAAATCCTGTAGTCGCCAGAGACGAACTGCAGGGGATCTGTAACCCGCCTGCAACAACCAAGCTGCTGGCCTGGTTGGCATAAAGAATAAGGCCCTTAGGCTAGAGGTGAAGTCTAGACCAGATATGTTCACTGAGCTGTTCGAAAATGCAGGTTCCTGGGAAGGGCATTTCTCGCATTATGGAAGCCCAGTTTTAAACAACCGGTGTAGTATGCTTACGACATAAGTTCCACCGTGGATGAACCTGAGAGGGGCGCAATATACCTATGTTATAGGTTCGTTATATTCAGGGTACTTTCATATCGGAACATTTTGGCAGGTGAAGTCCATATCGTAGACGAAGGACACCCAGGAGTCTATAAATAGGTAGCATCAACGATGGGAAGTTTAACACACAGACTGATTTTTGCCATCAAGAAGTGCCATCAAGATTTGCCGATGAGAGGAGAAATCTAGAGAAAATTCTAGGTGGGGTGCTGGTACTGGATAATGTGGTGAAGAGAAAGCTAGTAAGATTGGAATGCGATTAACTCCATGATGGATATATTCAAAGTAAACTGTGAAAAGCAGGGAAGGAAGGAGAGCACACAAGCGATTATCCAGATTAGCATCTTCTGAAGATTTCCACCTCCTCTAAAGGGAAAATAGGCAGATAGTAAGGGGAGATACGTTCAAGTCGGTGATGTCGATAATAAATGAAAACAGTCTGTTCGCATCACGTTCCCTAGATTGCTAGTGAGGATAGTTACGAAATTGTTTCCCTACTACTTGGTAGTTTTCGACGTTTCCCATCGACGACGTTCAGTCCGATTTTGGGGCAGGTGAACTCTCTTTAGTGCGAATTATATACCATCGAAAATGCCTCTCTTTCAATTTTTGCATGATCGGTGCAACCCCACAACCGACTGTGGATATCCTCATTTCGAATGTGATCATGGCATATTACGCTATTGGCAAGATTTTTGTCTCCATTACCGCGAGGCACCCTTCTTTGTCTTTTATAATCGGCCAACATTCAGAACTACAGACGTCTGCAGGCGGACGACACTGAGGTAAATTTTAGGTTTGAGACGTTCGTTCGTATCAGAACCCGAAATTGCAAATGGAAAATACCGTGACAAGTTAAAAAGAAGAACGCGATGTTAAATGGATGGAATGCTGAACAGCGCGGAACCCGAGTGCCGCGATGGGGACACAAGAACAACGACTAATCGCATCTTTAAGTGATGTCTCTCTTGATTTGTCTCTACATGGCTTACCTCTAAGTTTCTAGCGAAGCCTCTTTACCCGGAAACATGTAGCTCGCAAAGTAGCTAGTTTGTTCCCCAGTGGTTGGGTTGTTCACTTGGGAACAGTTGCCTTGAGGGCATAGTAGTATCCCATGCTTCCATCAACTATCCGCGGCCTGGTCTGATTATGCTTCAGGTTAAAGTTGCATAATTCGGCAAATCCTCACACGACCTCCTCTTGGTGGCCGCTGGAAACCGTCTTCGGAAGGGCCAAGAGTGTGTAGGGCCGGGCTGGGAGTCGGCTCATCCAACTGACGAGGATCTGCTTGTCTGCTGGTCATGTTTTAGGGGCGAGTAAATCTGGCGGGGGTGGGGGACCGAAGCAACAGCCCGGGGATCGTCCCTCCTGCACTGGAGAATATGCTAATAGGACTCCAAGCCAAAGTTTAACAGCATACGCCGAAGGCTGCGTGTCTAATAGGGAGCTTGGTCTTTAGTATGCGCATTCTGAATACCTGGGGCACTTTCAGTTTCAAATAAGACCCTTATCTTGGGTGGACATTCTTCCCGGACTACTCGTGGGACCAAGGCATGGCCTCAATTTTAAATTACAAAAAAAACGACGATAGAAGAAGAAAGGGTGATGCCAGGCGCACCATCGGAGGGCGAGCTGCTGTCATCCAACGAGGTGACCGTAGCCGTCGAGAGCAGTACACTCGGTGCCAGTCGTAGTAGCGCTGAGCTGAAACAAACCGCAGGGACCTCCTGGAGCGAAGCGGCAGATGGACAAGTGGCTTCCAGCCTGCAATCTACTGCCGTCAAACTGGGTGTAGCTAGTACCAAACATAGTACCCCTAACCCGAAATCCTCAACGTTGGGGGATCCCTCGATAGTGAAAGTCGACAACAACGTCGGTCTCCGGAAACCTCAAGAGCCAGTACCAGAGGGCCATGCATATTCCCAGCAAGATTGTTAAGAATAAAGAGGCCGGTACTGTTGACGACCGGGACGAAAAACACCTCGCTAAATACCTGGCGATTGTTGAGGAATACAATAGCAAACGCCTGGCAGACGAGCAGAAGGGGAAGCCCATTGCTCTGAAACGCAATTGATCTCAAGACGAGGTCGAGCAAGATCAGAAGCGGACCAGAGTGGGTACGAGCTCAGATGCTAAGCAGAATCCGAAGAAAATTGCAACAGTCAGCCGACGGGGCACGAACTGCGAAACCCTTCAGCGACGTGGCCGGAGCCACTTACGTGTGGCGCTGATGGATGGTAATTCACCTAGCGGCAAACTAGCGTCGGAGGTGTGGACCAGTGTTGAGGTCAGGCTGTTGGGGATGTTCGTTGAGCATCTCCTGGACACCGAAGGCAAACACGTGGGACTCATCCCCTGCTTTGATTCCTCTCAGATGGTCCGTGGGTTCCACGTTATAGCGTCGACCAGTTCTCTAGGGACTTTCTCAGTTCTCGAATACACACAGTGCATTCCAAGTGAAAGCATTGGCAATATTGGAAGTCTGTCGATAGCTGGAGCGAGATTTGAGCCGCAAGCGTAACTAGCCATTCTGACCAATAGCTAAGCGGCCATCAAGGCCTTGTACTCAGCGACAACATAGCCCGATCACGAGAAGTTCTGTGCCAAAGGCGTGGAAATGCATTCAACATTACGGTAGTCTGCACGTGGTACTGGCCCATAGGGGACCATGCCGCCAGGCTCGGCATACCCTACAATTCGCATTGCAGAAGCTGCGGGGAAGGGAGGGAAACCCTCATGCACTTTCTCTGCGATTGCCCAGCTCTAGCTAGAGTCAGGCTACGGCCTCTGGGTAAACTATTCTTTGGAGACCTCAGAGAGATTTCTAGCTGCAGGGTGGGAGAGCTGCTTTCCTTGCTGAATGCTACGGGCTGGCTTTGAAGACGCGAACCGGCTAGACTCTGCCTCCTTGCTCCTATAACAGCAGTCACGGTTTTAGGGGGGCTCTCCGGAGCGGCCACTGATACCTACCTACCTTCCCATCGGATGATTTGAGTGATTTTTTCTCTGGTCGTACAGTCTAGGAATATGTCACGCTTAAGCGCAGTGGAAAATGTGTCCCCCTCAAAAACTTTCGCCGCCCACCCAGGCAAAGTACCCCGCATTCTGCGAAATTTTTTGTGAGCCCGATTTGCTCTTGATTTCTATGCAGACTGCTTCCTGATCGCTTTCAATATAGTCCTCACTGATTTGCAAAGCAACTCTACTGGCTTAAGGGGTGCTCACTTATGTCAGGTCCACTATAGATCACAAGCCCTTACCTATGAAAGTGTATGAGTTCTGGACATTCGCGGGTACCACGTTTAACTCTGAAAATCTTCAAGCAGAATACGTCCTATCGCATTCGTTGTGCGTCTGCGAAAAGCCCACGCGTTAGAGTCCTCCTTTATGATTATCGACAACCGTCCTTTTATGTCCAAACGCTCAGCATCTACTCATAGTCGGGAAGAGTGGCACTGGGTGGAGAATAGCAGCTATATATGTGGATTCCTTTGACTTTTAATTTCACTAATCCATTCTCCAGATATTCCATTATTTTCTAGTAGAGTTGTACTCCGCACGTCCATAGCCCCGCTTGGCCCGTTTGGTAATTGACCCAGATGTCACCATCGTGATTTCGATACGACTCATTGATTATGGCTTTTCTTTTGAATGGCCGCCTGGCAGTGGTTGAGGTTGACTTGTATCATTTCTGCTGTATTCCGGGCACCTGCTATTGCTTGTAAAGTGCCGATGGTTCACAGTATCCTCCCTTTACACATCAATCAATTTGGGTCAGGTCCACATTCCTTGTCCTTGTCCTTATCTATTGTATTGCTTTTGCATATCATTAGATTTGCTGGTTGCCTTGGCAATATGATTGAAGTTAAGGCATCTAAAGGATTGTAATAGTGTCACCTGGTTCCTAAGCTGACACGTATCCCAGCCTATTCTTATTCATTCTGCTGCCAACAGTTTGAGTACGGCTCCTACTGGTAGACTGAAAATACGGTGTGTTGTCTTCCACTGTAAGCTTTCCTTAGAATTTCCATCACTTGCTTTTGCACTTCGATGAGGTCGAATTGCTTTTTCAAGGCCAGAGGAATCTGCTCCTTTTAGATTTGTGATTTCTTGAAGTTCAATATAAAGTCTCCTTTCTAGGACTGTCTAATGTGACTAACATTATCTCTCAACTTGGTTAGTTCGGGCCCTACCTTCGATCTCCTGAAAATGTCAACGAGTGACCCTTCTTTGGTCTTGCTTCTTCTGATTTTATTTTTTCGAAGTTCCACCTTGCTCCGGATGTGGAAGACATATTCCTTGATAGATTCGCTCCCAATAACGAAGAATAGATGTACCTTAGTACACCATGATAATCGAAACGCTAAATAATCGATATGTCCTCGTATCAGATTGCCATACCTCTTGCTTTTTCGGAACGGATAATCACATACTATCGTTCTAATCACAGCAAAATTGGGTGATAACAACCACATATCAGCGTGAGGCCGCACTAAATAGTTCAAACGATTAAATTGAAATTTAATCCGTCGGTTTTTAACCAATAATAATAATTTTAATCAACGATAAGTGTCCATATACTCCTATTTGTTTCACAGGATTCTACTGGGACACAATCGAATCTGAATTTACCAAACAAGTCCACGCTTCATGAATTCCCACTGATATCGGATTATGGTCATTAAATTAACGACAAGACCGGGTCGCAGTTTCACGTATCTGCTCCACACAAATACAGGAAAAACAGATTTAATCGAATCGAATTATTCTCATATTTATCAAAACATTTTCGCACAGCAAACAAAGTGGCACACCCCCTTTTGCATAGTAATCAGTTAAAAATTCAAATTTTGCATATGAAAAGTATCAAAGCCAAGAAAAGCCATAAAATCTTTTTCCACCCCCAAATTTCAATACATTAAAAGTCATTCCCCTCCCCTCGCCCGGTTGACTTGTAAACACAATTTTTCTGGCTTCAACAATCCTAGGCGATCCTAAATACACAGTGAAGCCAATAAAATACGTTCAACTCTGGTATCCTTGCACGATAGCATCACAATATTGAAACACGCCATTAATCCTAATTCAATCTTGCTCGCTCAGTGGCAACATATTCACGAGTGGAGATGTCCTGGCCAAGGATGCTAAGAAGATTTGCAAGTCCTTTTAACACGTCCTTTGCCGTCACGAATTACGCACGTTTTCGATTTATTGTATTTAACGATGTGATTTTTATTCGATTGGAGATTTATTCGGAGATCTGAAATACATAGAACTCCTTGAGTGGAGTTCGACAGGATTCCAGGATCGTGGGCTAGGACGTATGGAGAAATGTGGGCGGAAATGCGCTTGAATAGAGATCCAAAATGGGAGAAATGCTCCAATAAAACGTAAAACTCTTTGCGTAAATCAAATTTATGAATACCTTTCCACACACTGGGGATGAATGCGTGGAGGTATTCATGTGCGAAAAGATTTAGAAATCGTTAATGGAAAATAGAAAACAAATCGGAAGCCGGAAGGTTGGGAATTCAGGTATGAAACGTTTTGGGCTTTGCTGTGTAGTATTTAGGTCTGTGAGTATATTTGCCCATTGGTTCCATTTGTACAAACCAATAATACTGTTAAGAAAAGACGCGCTGCTTCCTAGAAGGGTTTTTGTGCCCCTTTATCAACAGGAACTGTGTTATGTTCTCTAATTCGTTGATTCAACCTGGCGTCTGGTATTAAGTATTCTTCCAGGTTTATCAGCCGCCACTGTCCGTAGATATTCCTGGCAGTCACCAGTGAGTATTTCTATTATGATCCAGAGGCTCTTCTTGACCAGGTTTAAACAATCTTTCCATCGTTGGATTTCCTATTCCCCCATGAGAACCCCGGGCTGATCCTGGTAAGTTCGCCCAGTACAGTTCTCTCCACCGTTCTCTTCCCACCTCAGGGGTCGTCAACAATCCTTAACGGGTCGCTTACGATACGGGGAGTGACGTCTTCGAAGTATCCGAGCAAGTAGTTCTGATCTTCTAACTGTTATTATAGCTGCGTCCTAAGTAGTACCCTCGAGAAAGTTTCTAGGTGAAGAACGAACTGCTAATGACCGATATATGACGGGATACACTGGGAGTCCCCGGAGCCGTCGATAACTCTTTGTCGACATCGATGGGGTGACGTGAGCCTAGCTCTGCCAAGGTGGCAGTTGTGGCGTGTATCAGGAACCAGCCCGTTCGGGACTTTGTCGGGTAGTGTGCATTGAACCGGTATTAGTAGACCGTGTTGCCCCGAGCGAGCGCTGATTCGTCTGTGAGTTCTGGGATCAGCTAATCGTAGGTAAGGCCTCAGGGAACTGGGGTAGAGGCTTTGCCCCCAAGGATGCACCCGTTCCTGACTCTTGCGGCCCGCTCTCTTGCATATGATGCGTTGGTAAAAATCTTAAATGGCGAATACAAACAAAAAGAACAAGGAGATGGCGGAAATGTAGAATGAACTGGCTGCGATTATACGCAGCACGAAAATGCGTCGGAAGGCAAAATGCAGGGAAGGATGCAGCAAAGGCTGAAATACCCGACGAGACATCGAGATGCGCAAACAGAGAGGAGGATTCGCTAAGTGATGCGGCACCTGCAACGGTGACGGAAACCCAGACAGTACTACGCAGTGCCATAGTTGCGGAAAGACTAGCCAAATGGTTGCGAATATAAGCCTAGTGGAAGCGCTTTGACTACTCTGGCGAAACCTGAAGAAGAAAGACTTGTCAAGACTGCACGGCAGTAGTGAAGTGCATGTGATCTGCGACGTTTCGCCAGAAAAACCTCAGCAAAGAGGTGAAAAAAGGGCTAATGGAAATGGAGGAGCTCCAGGACAGAACTTCATATTATAGGCAGACATGGAGAGTAAGAGAAAATCTGCGGGAGGCAGAAATAACCGCGCCTCCCGACGAGAACACTACGAGTGCCAAGCGGATCGCAGGCAGTCACTTGTAGAGCGAACTGGGGAAAAAAACGAAAACAGAAAGAGGCATCTGAAGGAGATTTCACTCAGGTACTCCCCAGAGCTCAAAAGAACAAAGCAAAGAGGGACAAGCGGTAACAACACGTCGCGTCATCAGAGAAACCTTTGCTTAAAATTAAGACGGACACGAAAGACGGGGCACCAAAAGAAAAGGTGGGAGACAAAGGAGGACTGGATCGCCAGCTCTGGTTATTAAGCCGACGGAAGGCAAGACTTTTGCGGAAGTTCTTAGTGAAATCCGTTACAAGGTCAAACCCGAAGATAGCAGAGTAGAAGTTTCTTAGATTCGTAAAACGAAAGGTGGTGGAGTCCTAGTCGAACTAGACTCGAGGACAACAAAGAAAGTTACGTTCTGTGGAGCAGTCAAGGGGCTTCTGAGACAGAAAGCTTTGGGTTCTAGCTTGAAACCCACATGCACTCTGGAAATCCGACACCTTGACTGCCTCAGAGAAAATAACGAGGTAAAACAGGCAATCAAATGCGAATGTCCGGATAGGTATCACCTCTGTGAACTTCCGAGGTCAAAAAACTCGCTGTGGTGGAAGTTGCGGAGCAATAGGCGAGCAACATTCTAAGCAGCGGGAAAATGAAATTTTGTTTTTGGGTACTGCGCAGGATACCAATCCGAACCGCCCCAAATAAATGTTACAGATGTTTCGATTATGGGCACACTTCTGCAACCTGCCAGGGACCTCACAGAAGGGCAACATGTCGTAACTGCGGCCAGTCAGGCTATAAAGCAATGAAAAGGTAAGCTGCATCCTATGCAGGGACCTTTGCGCGTTTCATCAGAACATTGCACACGCTGCGGGCTCGGGGCGGTGTTCAGTCTACGGAGCAAAACTGGAAAGAGCTAGGACGTGGTCAACATGATTCGCATCCTACAAATCAATATACACGAAGTGAAATCGCTCACGAGTGGCCAGAGCAGTTTGCTGCGGAGACAAAAGTTGATTTCGCACTCATCCGTGAGAAGTACCGAAAGCAGGACGCAGATTCATGGTACCCTGACATATCAGGTGCCGTTGCCATATGGGCTCGGGACGGCACTCTCGTTAGGGTTCTTACTCAAGGTCGAGGGGATGGGTTTGTCTGGATTCGGTGTTCAGATATAATGTTTTCCAGTGTCTATCTTACGACAAATGAGACGATGCTGGACTTTCGACGCAGTTTTGGAGGCCACTACCTTGGACACGGATAAATCCTGTCCGGGGGTGACTTCAATGCCGGAGCACTTGACTGGGGAATGGTTCACTCAGATTTCAGAGGGAAACGAATTCTGGATATGGCGGCGAGAACAGGACTTATAGTTCTAAACATCGGATCCACCCCAATGTTCCGGCAGCCAGGCTGCGAGGGAAGTATTTCATACCTAACTTTCACGTCGGAATCACTAGTATTGCTGGTGGACGGGTGGTGAGTTCTGGACGACTTTTAGGCAGGCGGCCATCAATACACTGCCTTCGAAGTGGTGGACACAAACTCTCGGTTTGTGCCACTCCGGCGTTCTTTCTGCGCACGGAACGTTGGGAAAGTGAACATCGGGAAGTTTGTCGAAACTGTTGGAACAGGTGGGGAGGGTACTCCTGGGGGTGGTGGTGCTGCAGCTGACACTGTCGTAAATTCAGTTATGACCCGCATATCGACGGCCTGCGTAGCTTCCATGCCCAGGAGGTCATCGAGAGATGCCAAACCTTTTATAAATTGGACGGCGGAAATTGCAGACTTCCGGAAGGAGGGCATGGGAAGATTGAAATCGAAACAGATGATGAAAGGAAGCGAGGGGAACAAAACTAGAGAAACTAGGTTTCAGAAATGCAGATGACGTTATGTTGGAATGCTAAGGCAGGCAGTTTGAGGAAAGACTACCGATGTAGTGTCACATCCATCCACAAGAGAAAGATGTGGATGAAACGGCTAGTCACCGTAACAGGTGGATACGGACTGTTCCTTCAAGCAGGAGAGAAGGTATTTCGATCAGGAATGCACTCAAGTGGAGTAAAGCCGCTGGGTTTGACGGTCTCCCTGCAGAGTTATTTATCGCTGCACCTGCAGTTACTACTGATTTCCTGCTTCCACTCATACGGAAATCTTGGGAATCCGAAAATTTTCCCAGAGAGTGGAAGAAGGGGATGATCATTAAGATTCCAAAAAAGGGCACCCGTTTTGCGTCTGACAATAGGAAAGGTATCTGCGTGCTCTCTGGCGTTGCAAAGATAATAGTTAAAATAATCCTGGAGCGCATCAAAGAACATCTCGAAAGCTTTATTAACAGACAGCAGGGTTGTTTCCGCTCCGGATCCTCTTTGTGAATCATTTTGGAACAGTGCGCGGAGCTTAGATTTTCGCTTCACCTGCTCTTCGTCGATCTCAAGATAGTTTTCAGCGTGAACAGGGAATGTATCAAGCATGCTCTACGCAGAAGGGGCATTCCGGAGAAACTGACAGCTATTATCAGAGCGACATATGATGCTGCAAAATGTCAAGTGCTGCACCGTGGTTAAATTTTAGAGGAACTTGAGGTCCAAAGCGGAGTTCGTCAGGGTAGTGTTTTGTCACCGATATTATTTTTCATGTCATCGGTGACGTTTTTCATGCTGCTCCGTCCACAGGACGTGGACGTAACATCGACTACGCTGATGACATCTATTTGCTCTCTCACCGTCATGGGCCTTGGCCAAATGGCTCTAAATTTGGAAGGAGGGGCAAGTAGAACAGAATAGGAGATAAATATCAACAAAAACAAGGATCTCAGTCTGACGAATCATCGCATTCTTTTTATCTGCATTAATGGGCAGAGTATCGAAAACGTAGATTTGTATATTTAGGAAGCGTGGTTTCTGCCGACGGTGGCACTGAACTAGATGTTGCTTGACGAGTTAGCAATGCTAGATCCGCTTTCGCTGCCCGGTCTAAAATCTGTCGACACTATTGAGACTGTTCTGTGCTAGCGTTCTTTCTTTGTATCTATATGGGAGTAGTACATCGAAAGTGAACTCCATTGTTACCTAAAAGCTCCAAGCTTTCTTCAATATCCGTTTGCATCGTATCATCGTAGCGCACTCTACTGACACTATCTCAAATGAAGAATTTGATCAGCGCATAGGCTAAGCACTAGTGTGTGGTGTAATGGGAAGATAAAAGTGACAGTGGATAGGCCACACATTACGGAGGGGCGACAATTCTGTTACCGCCTGCACCATGCAGTAGAATCCTCTCTTTCAAGATGGGCGACGAGTGGGTCGCCCCAAGGGCACTTGGCGCAAAACAGTAGTGGAGGAGTGCTAACGTCCTGGGAGGTCGTAGGGAGGGAGGGGGTTGAAGGGCCTTTTAGATGCCGCGTTATACCCCACGAAGAGGTGGAAAGCAACTATACATATACCACTCTCAAATGGTTCCCACGAGAATGGGAACTAAGGAGATCCGTTGTGCTTCTGCTGCCTCTGGTAACACAGTAAAGGTACGGTTACCAATAGAAATAAACAGTTAGACTCCGTTGGTGTATAATGTATATACATTTCTTAAAAATCGGTCGAACTAGATATAAAGGCAGTTAGCTGATAGAATTAGTCCTCAGACTTCGGCAACTGGATGAGAGAAACTCACAGTTTGGGGGTTGATGTGGCGGCCCCTCTTCTAAAATGGATCATGCATATTTAATTAAGATTATAGCAAACTACTAAATGCCATCCTCATCGAATTTCTAGTGGAATTATCTCTTTTCAAACTACCAGGAGCAGAGAGTCTCTTATATTCCCAACACCCAACATATTTTCCCGCTTCATCCTTATCGGGTGCATCATTTAATTCCCAGACATAAATCCAGATAATTAAACATTCCGTGACTAATGATACGACACGAATATCAACAATTCTGAAACTAATATTTACATTCAATTCAACTCTGAATAATTCACGTTAATGCGATATACTTGGCACCCTCCCCACTCGGTGGGATTCATGTTTCCCTAATAATGCGATATGAAGCCGAACGTTCTCCTACGACCTTGTCGTCGTCCATCTTTAAATCGTATTAGAATGAAAGTATGATTTCGTCCTCGCCTCTAAACCGGCACTAATAGGGCTTAAGTTTCTGAAAAAAATGTCAAGCGAAGGATGACACAAAGACTGTCATTAATCAATGTCCAAAATTTCTTTCATTCGTTTTATTCCTGGAGTTTTCTGGGTGGGCGCTACTTTTCAGGACTCGCATGAAGTAATATTCTTCATGGAATGTATTTTTTTGAAAGGGATTTGGCGGGGGGGGGGGGATGTGCTTTCCAGGAATTTATTTTGAGAATAAGAGAGAAAATTAGCGATTTCGTCCTGCAATATCGGCGCTTAAAGGGAATGCTAAAGGTTCCTGGGTCGGTGAGTAGACTCTCGTGGTTTCCTCTATGTAGCTTTCGAAATGTGCAGGATATCTACCAGATAATGTATCTTCAAAGTGCTCACGGTTATTTCCACTCATTTCCCGCCACTCTACATGCTTTGCTGGGTGAACCATTTCCGAGATCCGGGCCTTCGGTGCCTCTTGACGATCACGCTGCAGAGCTTGAAGTGAAGTGTTGTGTGATCCAGGGAACCATGCTGAGGCTCATGTCTCGGAAGTCACCTAGCTGGGATGGGATTACTGCAAAGCCATCTGGCGGGCCATCCCACTTTATGTCCAATGTCTGCATCAGTGCTATTTATGGGCGGGCTATTTCTCTGCTTTCTGGAAGACTGTCAAGGATAGACTTCTCAGGGAAGGATAAGAGTAATCCTCGTTCGTACAGGGTTACACCTCTTCTCCTGGCTCTTGGCAAGGTCTTGGAGAGAATTATGGTCCAGCGAACGTGGATGAGAATATACCATGTGGTGCCCGATAGACAGTACAACTTTCGACCTGGCAGGTCCATTGATGGTGCCTGAATGGGTGTGATCAACTTTTTTGTCCGTTGTGTTAAGAAATACGTCCTTGGAATCTTCGTTGATTTCCAAGGCGCTTTTGATTACCTGAGTTGGTAATTTGTGCTGTCAAAGCTTTGTGAGTGGCTGCACTGTGGACGAGCTGCTTCTATAGTAGGAAAGTATTCATCCAAGGTGTCAGTGAGCTCGTGTGGGTTAATATCGAGCGCAGCTGCCCTCAGGGATCTATCGTAGGTCCATTTATATGGAACCTGATAATGGATGAAATGTTGGGAGAGCTTGATTCGGTGGTTGAATGCGTTGCTTAAGCGGATGATCTCCTCATTCTTATTGACGGGATTAGCTGACTTGAGCTCGAGCAGCGGGGCACTGAGTGGATGCACATAGTAAAAGCGTGGTTCCTATGGTAACGCGGTCTCACCGCAAGGCTACCTATGCCGTCCGTCTCAAACGCAACCTGCCGCCAAACTGAGTGGATTCGAAATATTGGTAGAAGTGGTATACTTGCAACTCCCAATCGCGGAACTCTTGTGCTTGTGTCCGCACCTGATCGAGCTCAGGACCCGTTTAGCTAAATTGGTATGCGGCAGTTAAGGGTGCGCGAGGAGGTGTAAATGGGGTCTTAGCTGGAGAGCTGCTATGTAGATCCATGTATGTTAGATTGCTGCTTATATGTTCTATGTACGGATCCCCTCTGTTGTATGAGTTTGCAATGACGATGCAGGGTAGGAAACTGCTTTACACTTGTCAGTAAATGGCGTTGTTATATATGTCGTACGGTTTTGACCGATCTCATGCAGATATTGTTGGTGATCCCCGTCTTAATCTAAAGGTAAGTTAGTGTGCCACTGCCTACAGGATTAGGAGGAGTGTACCTTTACTATAAATTGATTTGGTTAGTTCGGATCAGGTGGATGGGTTACGACCGGTTTCGATTAAAAGGAAGGATGAGATTGTAACATCTAAGTGGCAGTTTAGATGGAATGAATGTGGTAAAGGTCGGATCACATATGAGTATGTTGAAAGTGTGTCTGCTAGAGGAACTTCCTCTCGTCGACTTTAGGTTTGAGATGGGCTTTCTCCTGACGGGACATGTTAGTTTTCTTCTCTTGAAACCTTGCCCTCAGTTAGGGGTGTATTCTGTTTGGGACAGACTCAGAAGACCGCTTTCATATTCTGCGTGTCTATCCAGCGTACTATAATATCCGCAATCTAGATGGCATGGGGTTCATGGGCGAATGGTCATAGTGTTCGTTGGAGGGGGGGCATGCATTGTAAACAGAGCAATAGGGATTGATTCCAGTCAACCCATAAGGGAACGCCGACGCCAAATACTCGAGGAGGGCGATCAGATCCGAGTCTATAAAGACTCCTTTGCAATGAATTATCATCGGAGGTTATCTGGTACCATAGGAACCGGGATAGTTTTTTGGGATCATACGGTCCAAAAGAATTCCTGGGGAGTATGTTTTCGGGCCAGTTATTTGCGGTTGGCAAGATGCGCTTTTCCAGCTCGTTGCTCTCGTGTTCCCTTTATTGCAATCCAATTCAACCCCCGCTAGGTCTTCCACGCAACTCCCGCAACGATACGCCGTCGGACTATTAACTGAATACCTCCCCGTTGTCAGGGAATTAGTCTGGAATCGTTTGTCGCACTACTTCGGGCTAGTCTTCCCGTAGAGCAGAACAGACTGCACCGCACTTATTACAAGACGTCGCTTAGGACCATATGACTTTCAATGCTACTATTAGCCGACTTGACGCCGAAACTCCAGCTCCGGTTTTGTCCGCTCCGGATTTGATTTATTCGAAAACGTCAATCCAAGGTAGTTAACCTTAGATTTTGAGTTGAATGTCGATCCGACGATCGGTATGGGACGCAGGGCCGGGATTCCCTTTCAGGTCAGAATGACTGCTCCGTTTTTTAGTAGTGCAAGGTTGAAATCATAAACAACCATGCATCCAGTTATCCATTTACTTTGTGTCTGTTCCACAGTGGATCCGGAAACAATTACCGCGACATCCGATTTCCATATCCGACCAGGCGCGACTCTTCTGGCATGTTGAACCTTAGCAGACGATCATAGGAAACTTTACGTAGTTTCGGCAATAAGATGGATCCTGTAATACCTCCTCCATGATCTCGATCCACCTTTATTCCTCTGTCGTCTCTCAGAGAATTACTCAATATCCGCAAGAGATATCTCGGCACATGGATAGTATTGTTTAGTGTGCGTAGAATGTCTTCCCATCTTATGGAATTAAAGGCATTTCCGACGTCAAGCCTTACGAAGAGCACCACCCGTTTAGCTTGGCGACAGTGTGCCTTCGCTCGATGATCTGCATCCATGACAGCATCAACTGTGTATCTCTCTGCTCTGAAGTTGAACTACTATAAATAAGTCTTCGGCAGCATGTATCGCTTCTGTAAGTCTACTCCTGATGAACTTTTCGAGTGCTATCCCGGCTGTGTCGTGCATCCAGAGTAGTCGGTATGCAAACAGCAGCTCACCGTCGCCCTTCTCTTTCCTGATCAGCCTAAGCCTTGCCATTTTTCAGCGGGAAAGAAAAATGCCCTCTTTCAGGAACCCAACCGTTGGGTTTGGCTGAGATCGGAGCACCAGTTTGTAAATCTCTGCTTGGATAATATCGGGTCCTGCCGCGTTTTTGTTTTTTTCAACCCTTTTACAGAGAAAAGTGGGCGATCCTCAGGTTTTCTAACGCTATTGTCATCATCCAGTGACGGATGCGCAGGAAATAGGGCCTCCGTAATGCTGTTCATCTGCTTGGCTTTAAATGAAAAGGGTTTCCGTAGAGCCCCGACTTTTCGGGTTACCAGTTCAAAACCGAGTCCCCTCCTATCCCCATTCACGTCGGCAACTATCATATGTCCTGTCAGCAGTGAAGTTTGCTTCTTTTAATCGTACTACCGAGTCTCCTTTTGCCTTTTCCGATCATTTGAATGCTCTGTCAAGCGGCAGTTTCCTCCATTTACCAATATATAGAAGGTTTGATGTAGTTATGTTCCCTTGCCGATAAGTCCTCCACAGTCAGCCAGCATTCCACCAGCGACACTATTGATTCCCATGTGGAGGCTACGTTGGAAATATTTTTTTTGTAGTCTGGACGTCAGAAAGTCAGGATGGATCTGATATCTAAAACTACCAGCCCCGTTCTAGCTGCAATTTCGTGAGTCCATTTCCATCTGAAGTTTGGGTGAGGCAATCCTTATTGAAGGGCCCTGGTATTGAAGTACGACGACGATAACCCTGAGGTGGATGTCGCCTCGATGGTACTCTTCACCAATTAGCACTAGCTCAGCTTTTATCTCTGCAGTGAACTGCGCCAGCAACTCATGAGTGGTTGAAATTCGGTGCATATTGATCTGTATAATGAAGGTCATGATAATCGCGCTCTAGCCCTTTGCAATTTCCCTCAAAACAAGTTCTCCTTTAAAACTTCCCCACTGCCCCTGCACATGCTACCCTCCTGTCAGGTCCTCGGCAGGCCGCAGACATGTGCCTATAACCTAAGTGCCAGTAGCACTTGGTGAGTTTTTCGCTTTAAGAATTTAGAGAGGTAATATCAATCTGGGGTTGGTTACTTCTTGACATTCTCGCTTGGTGGATGTAGAAGATTACATCCATCTTTTCTATTAGACAGTTATGAACACGGATTTTGAGAGGGTAGGCGGGTTTTATGCTAAAAACCAGAGGCGTCTCTCGTCGCTCCTAGTAGTCCTTTGATCGCCTTACAGAACGAATGAACCTGATTTGATTAGAATTACACCACCCTTCGTTTCTGAATGCAAGACACTTTTACTTCACTATTTTTGGGTTTGATTTTATAACGGGTCTCGTCGAGAACTTCTGCTAAGATCTTGTCTTCCATCGGTTAAGTTCTCCTTCGTCTTCCCACCTTTTCTTTAGTGCTTTACCATTAGTGCCCGCCATAACTGTAGGGAATTAAAGACACTTCTGGCGGGGCGTACAGTTGCCTCTTTTTCTTCTTCACCTTCTTTTTTTGAGTGCTGGAAGGTACCTGGGTGAATTCTCCTTTAGATACATCGTTATCTTTTCGTTTCCTCCGCAGTTTGCTCTGCATCGGACTATCTGTTTGGAGATTACAATGCCTTCAGGAAGGGGTCATTCACTGTTGTTTTTGGGTAAAAGAAAATGTCATCCAGGAGTGCCTCCAGCTTCATAGCTTTCACGTTCTTTGTAACGTTTTTCTGGAGGAAGGTTGTAGACCGCATGCACTTCACAGTTTGACTTGGGGTTTTGATTTCCGCCTAGCTTATCTCTGTTGCCTCTGGTTTCCTGGAGAATCTACTCTACGTTGCTGAGCTTCTTTATCATGATAAAGTAGGTAACCATCAAAGGAAAATACTTTGACATAATGGTCGACTCGAAGATGGGCTTCTTCGAGTAGATTTGTAGCGCCCCAGTTGGAATGTCTGCAATAGGTCGGTTATTGGGCCATGTCGGAGGCTCCGTATCTAATAGACGTCATCTTCTAATAAAGTGAAGTGCTTAGCGCAGGTTCAACGACGGGTATCTTTGCAAGCAGTGTCCACCATTGTTTTGGAGCCAGCAGTTTTGGTGATAGTAGAAGTAATTCCGATTGGTCTACTCATCCCGGAGCGGAGATTTATATACCACGGAAAAGACGAAGAGGACAAGGAATCGTTCTTTAGGAAAAGGCTCGCAATTTAGGCCCATTGCGACAAAGAGGGGGGGGGGGGGGGGGGGGGCAGACAGATGACAAATCATCAGAGGTGTGCCCCAGCGGTTTAGCAAAGAGACGGTGGGATTCTGTAAAGGGGAGGGGGACGTCTGCCCAATTTTCTTCTTCTATATATGGATTTGTATTGTCAACGTTTGTTCATTGGAGGGGTCAGCAACTTTCGAGTGCCTTGATTGCGGCCATGCTGCAGAGTTAGGGCACATGAAACCTTTCTAGCCGGTTAATCTCTTGTAGAAGAGACAGTAGACAAGCTCATCGGAAATGAACACATATTATAAATGCATGGTAAGGACGATATTGTGCGATGGGTCGCACTCTCTGAACGGTGGGTTAACTCACAAACTTTCCCTCAGGGGTCGTCAACGATCCTTAATGGGTCGCTTACGATACGGGAGTGGCGTGCCCGAGCAAGTAGTTCTCACCCCCTAGCTGGCATAATACCTGTGTCCTAGGTAGTTACCTCGAGAAAGCTTCCCTCCCTTGCACACGATGTGCTGGTAAACTATTTAAATGGCGAATAAAAACAAACCAAACGAGAAGATAGTGAAAGTGGAGAGTGAGCTGGTTGCGTTTATTCGCAGCACGAAAATTTGTCGCTCGCCCCAGCGACCAGCGAAGGACGCAGCAAGGGCTGAAACACCCGACGGGATATCGGGATGTGCAAACAGAGAGAAGGACTCGCAAAGTAATGCGGCACCTGCAATGGAGACAGGAACTTGGACCATACCACACCGATTTCATATTATAGGCGGACATGGAGAGTAAGACAAAATACGCGGGAAGCAGAAACAACCACGCCTCTTGACGAGAACACTACGGGTGCCAAACGGATCGCAGACAGCCCATTGCAGAGCGAACTGGGGAAGGAACGAAAGGAGGAAGGGACATCCGAAGGAGACTTCACTCAGGTATTCTCCAGGGCTCGAAAGAAGAAGGCGAGGAGGAACAAGAGACAGCAACACGTCGCACCATCAGAAAAACCTCTTCCTAAAATTAAGGCGGACACGAAGGGCGGAGTACCAAAAGAAAAGGTGGGCAGACGAAGGAGGACTAGAAAGCCAGTTCTGCTTATTAAGCCGACGGAAGGCAAGACTTTTGCGGAAGTCCTCACTGAAATCCGTTACAAGATCAAATCCAAAGATAGCTAGCAGAAGTGTCGTCCATTCGTAAAGCGAAGGTGGTGGAGTCCTAGTCGAACTAGCTCCGAAGACAATAAATAAAGTTACGGGAGAAAACGCTTTGGTTTACAGCCTGGTACCCACGTGTTCTGTGGAAATCCGAGGCCTTAACTTCCTCACAGAAAAGAACAAGGCAAAAGAAGCCATCAAACGCGAATGTCCGGAGGTAATCAATGCCCTCATCGGTATGACCTCTGCGAACTCCCGGGGCCAAAAAATCGCTGTGGTGGCAGTTGCTGAGCAATTCGAAGGAATCTTCTAAATAGCGGGAAAATAAGAATTGGTTGGGTAGTGTGTAGGATACGAATCCGGTCCGCCTCAACCAAATGTTATCGATGTTTGGATTATGGGTACACATCTGCAACCTCTCGGGAAACTGACAGAAGGGCAACATGCCGTAAATGCGGTCAGGCAGGTCATAAAGCGAACACCTGCAATGAAAAGGAAAGCTGCGTCCTATACAGGGACCGTTGCGGGACTGATGAGAACGTTGCGCACACTGCTGGCTTGGGGCGGTGTCTGGTCTTCAGAGCAGAATTGGAAAGAGCTAGGACTCGGTCAACATGATTTGCATCCTGCAAATCAACATGCACCGGAGTGCAACCGCTCACGAGTTGCTAGCGCAGTTTGCTTCGGAGACCAAAACTTATTTAGCACTTAGCAGTGAGCAGTACCAAAACAAGGACCCAGTTTCATGGCACCCTGACATATCAGGTACCGCAGTCATCTGGGTTCGCGGCGGCACCCTCTTTAGAGTTCTTACCCAAGGCCGAGGGGACGGCTTTGTCTGGATTCGGTGTTCAGGGATAATATTTTTCAATGTTTATCTTACACCGAATGAGAGGATGCGGAACTTTCGACAGGCAGGCAGGCTTGATGCTTTGGAGGAGGCTGTCTTAGGCATAGAAGGGCGGATCCTGGTCGGGGGTGACTTCAATGCTATAGCACTTGAATGAGGCATTCCTCACATAGACTCTAGAGGGAGGCGAATTCTGAAAATGCCGGCGAGAATAGGACTGGTAGTTCTAAACACCAGATTCATCCCAACGTTCCGACGACCCAGAAGGGCACCGAGACGTGGCAAACCTTCTATGTATTGGTGGACAGCGGAAATGAGTGTCACAGGCTCCGCTGCTCAACACAACGTCTAAGCGACCGGGAGGAGGCATGTAGCATAGTGACGGAGACAAATCAGTCAAAAGGAGGCAACGCAGCACAATAAACAAGAGTAAAGCTCGCTGCTGGCAGGATCTGTTCGACAAGGTGAAAGGGGATCCGTGGAGACCCGATTATAAACTGGTAACCCAAGAAGTTGGGGCTCTGCGGAAACCGTGTTCATTTAAGGCTGAGGAGATGGACTGCACTATAGAGGTGCTATTCCTTGCGCACCCCGTATGGGATGAAGACGCCGGCGCGGAGAGCGCAGAAGACTGTCCACTTTTCTCTATTAAAGAGTTGGAATAGGCAGTCCTCTCTATGAAAAGCAAGAAGGCGCCAGGAACCGATGGTATTCCGAGTGGCCCCGAGTGGCCGTCTTCATACCACTCGCTATGTATGCTTGACACTACTGGGAAAATGCTCGAAAAACTCATCAGAAATAGACTCGCTGAAGTGATACGCGCTGTCTCCACGGCAGTTCGATTTCAGAGCAGGCCCATCCACAGTTGATGCTGTCATGCAAGTCGTGGATGCCTTTCGATGAGGGAGGCACATAGCCGCCGAACTCATCGGTGCTCCTCGTAACGCGTGACGTCAGAAACGCCTTTAATTCCGTAAGATGGAAAGACATTCTAGGCACAATAGACAATACTTTCCACGTGCCAAACTATTTCTTACGGATATTGAGTTTCTATCTGAGGAACCGCTCCCTGTTCTATGAAACACTAGAGGGTCAGAGGAGGATGGAAGTCACGTCGGGGGTAGCACAGACCCCTGGAACGCTACCTATGATAGTCTACTTAAATTTGACATGGCGGAAGAGTCGCGTCTCGTCGGTTATGCAGATGATGTCGCGGAGCTTATTACTGGACGCACAGCTTCTTGCTGGACGAACAGGCGCAAAGCAGAGTCGGCATATTGATGCGACAGGTAAACGGATGGATGGTCGATAATCAAGTCGAAACCAGCGGTAAAATACCTTGGGCTGACTTTTGATTCAAACATGAGCTTTTTTGAGTAGATCAAGGCAGCAGCGAACAAGGCTACAGCTGGAGTTTCGGCCCTGCGTCTAGCAGCCGACGTCTCCTGATGAGTTCAACGCAGTCTGTCTTTCTCTACGGTGCAGAGGTATGGGCTGACGCTCTTGGCAAGGAGGTACATCGTAAGCGCCTTGCGCAGGTACAGAGACGGGGACCTTGCGGGTGGCGTCTGCGTACCGCACTGTCTCTGAACTGGCCGTGATGCGTTTACGCACAGAGTGTTGGACTCCCGCAACAGCACGCTGGCGGACTACCAACTAAACACCTCCCCGTCATCAGAGAACTAGCCTGGAACCGTTTGACACATTACTTCGGGCTAGCCCTCCCGCTCTCCCGGCTTTGGGAGCCTTCAAGTCAGGGAATTCCTTTCACCAACGGGAGGGGAGGGGAGGAAGGGAGTTGTTAGTTCAGGGAACCCCTTACCGTCCGATCCCTCTGCCGGTCGAGTTCAATCTTCTTCGTAGTAAGAAGAGCCCGAACATAATGCGCAATACGATTCCAGCTGCCAGCGCTCTTCAGCATCTCTCTGACAATGTTGAACTGGCCGTGATGGTGATCGCGGAAGTGATCCCCGTTGCCCTTCTTGCTAAGGAGCGTAAAGCTATATACAAGCGCAAGAGAGATGAGCCAAGGGAGGTGGTTGCTTGTGAAGAACGACAACGCACCTAGGCAACTCTCTTGGCAAAATGAAACTAGAGGCAGATGGACTGCGTGGCTCATCGGCAACTTAGGTGCCTGGCTGAATCGGAAGTATGGTGAGACTGACTATTTCCTTACCCAATTTTTAAGTGGGCATCGAGGTTTTCAGTCTTACCTGCACAAGGTTGGAAAGGCACGATTTCCGGATTGTGTGTTTTGCAATGGAGTTGTGGATGACGTCCATCACACTTTTTTTTCTTGTGGAAGGTAGGATGGGGTTTATCACCACCTCTATTCAAACACATGGGTTCCCTCTCCTGACAACCTTGTGGGAGAGATGCTGAGGAGTGCTGTCAGGTGGAGTCGTGTTGCCCATTACGTTCAGGTCCTTCTCGTTGCTAAGAAGATAGAGCTCGACCGGAGGAGGACCCGGATGGCAGGGGGATTCTTGAACTGGCAGTTCCCTTCGTTCTGTCCCTTCCCGTTGGTGAAAGGAATTCCCTGATTTGAAGGCTCCGCAAGGCGGGAGAGTCTGGGGACTAGCCCGAAGTAATGTAATAAACGGTTTTAGACTAGCTCTCTGACGATGGGGAGGTGTTTAGTTGGTAGTCCGACGACGTACCGAACCGGGAGTCCAACACTGTGTGCGTAAATGCATCCACCTACTCTACCCAAAAAAAAACTCACAAACTTACACTTGATATTATAGTGTAGATCGAATCAATCAATGCAATTTTTCAGAGGATACGATGCCTGCTATTGGTATCTTCGGTACCGCTTTGGATTAGATTGATTATGTACCCTTGCTTGGCTTCAGATTCCAAGTCTAGAAAGTAATGCTGAACGATGCGCTTAAAGTGAAGGTAACTCCTAAGAATGCAGTAGGGGATAGATCAGACAAGAAATGTCGGACGTATTTTTAATTCCACATCAATCAATCAATCAATCAATCAGATTGCAATAGTCAGGTCCATTGAGGAGGCGGTGATGTTTTTTAGTGGATTATATATGAAAATCGAACCGAGTGCAGCGAGATTGAGCGGCTGAGGCTCTACTCCCTCAGCCATCGGACCATCAGGTTTTGTTTGATAACTTTAAATAGAATAATTGGCTCGCCATTGTTTGGGTTTACAGTACTCCAGTATCGCTACTATCCAGTACTGTAAAATGGAAAAGCAGACCATGAGGTATGAAGCAGCAAATTAGCCCTTCCATTTGATACCCCGGATGACTATGTTACGATGGAAAAGAATCTTCCTTGTTTCAACGAATGCAACAAAGAAGCAGGCATAAGATTAAATCGTATATCATAGTGGGTTGCAAAGCCTTAAAAATGAAGGACAAGTTGCAGTACTCATCTGGTTGAAAAAGTTTGCGGAAACCATGGGGTCATATCGTATAATCTGTCTTGACATCCCATCCCTTACTTGAAAGTTGATTCTGAAAAGTAACTAACAACTTTGAAAAATTAATCATATATGCTAAATCCACTTGTGTGCATTATTTTCACCTACTCAACAGATTGCATCCAAATTGCATCCTTATAACTCGTTATAAAATTTGTTTCCAGGATATTCAACAACAAAGCATAACACACTCGAGAGATTAGCATACACACATGAATCTCTGGGAAAGGCGATGAATGCCGTTTCAGGGTAATTAATTACATTAAAATCCTCTTCATCTACATGTGTACTTACTTACATTTAATTAATTACAATTGTTATCTCTGCGATGTGTCCTTGGAATCCTTATGATATGAAAGTTTGTATTTTCTCGTTGCCGGTAAAAATCCAGAGCCTTCGGTTTTGCGGTTCTGCTCATGTTGGTATCATGCCTCCTGCATCTGGTCGCCACCGCATATTTTCTGTTTTTGGAAGTGCTCGTGAAAGGAAACGCGATGGTATCTTGGCTACAGGCCCTCTGGCTATTGTTCCACATATCGCGATTGCTGCTAATCGTTGAACCATGTCATATAACAAGCGCTGAGGTAAGTGACAGAGAGTGAATTGTTGTTTTTTGGAGAGGGTGTTTTGATTTTGTTACAGGATTTGCTTTACCTTTTAATTTAAGATGCATAATCTGGCCCTGGTTTGTTAGGAAAGGACATTTTTACGAAAACAACACTTCCCTTAATATACTATAAAATTTCATTGTCAATCTAAAATCTGATCCTTAATAGTTTACCCTTAATCTAATATAATCAGCACCCCGAGGGCTTTCCGAGACACTAGCACTTCTTCTCTACTGTTCTGCGCCAAGTGCTCTTGGGCCGACCTACTCGTCGACCAACTTGGAAGAATGGGTTCCTTAGCGTAGCTAGCATCGCATCGCATCGCCCTTCCTTAATATGTGACCTATCCACTGCCAGTATCACGTTCTGATAACAAAGCGTACGAGTGCCTGGCCCGTGCACCCACTAAGTTTTTCGTCTATAATGGTGTCAGGATGCGGATGGGAGGGGAGCGGGAAGGGTCTTGGGATTAGAAGCTGGAGTGGCACCAATGATGAAAGTGTCTATAAAATTGGAATTGGGAGTAGTTACCCGTGCAGAGGACTAATTTACCTTGGGGATCAAAGAGGTGGTTTTGAAATTAAGAGCAATCGAAGGAACAGATGATAAGTACTTGGTGAGAAAGTTTAGGGCATGGCGGGTAGAACCGCGTCGACGCGGGGAGAAGATCTGGTTCGAGATGTATTTGGACCGGTCTTCTTTTTTGAAGGTGTTGCATTAGTGAGCGTCACCGTGTTTGTTCAATTAGGGCAACAGAAGGTGGTACTCCAGTAATGAGACAAGGACCCATTCAGGAGGAGCTCGTCAATTCTAAGCCCTCCGCCAATGTCGAAAAAAACGTTAGAGAAAAAAAAAAAGGGGAGGTCAATAAAAGTATCAAATGAGTAATTCCGGCTCATAGAGAACAGAGCCCTAATCCGGAATTGAAAAGTTGCGATGTCCAAATTTGTCAAAGACAAGCACAACATGGTCCAAGACACAAAAGATATGGTAAGAGTTATGAGAGCCCCTTATAACAGATTGGGGGATGAAACATGAGATGTTTTAAGTGCCCCATGTTTGGATATTAATCGAAGGTATGCCAGGGAGTGCAAAAACGATCCCAAATGGCTATGGTGCGAAGCAAAGGAGAAACGGGAGAGCTGGCATATTGCTGGAAGTGGTAAAGTGAATTCGAGGAAATGTTTCGCGATCTTGCTCTCGATGCGAGGGGATGAACTCCAAAGGTGATTACCGCTGACTTCAACGTGTGAGACTTTGAGTGTGGTAGCAGAGAAACAAATACAAGGAGCGCAGTCTATTAGAGGCTTTTGGGTAGTTAGATATAGTTCTGGCCAACGAATATATTGCAAACACTTTTCGGAAATGAGGGTCACCTTCAATCGCTGACCTGACCTTTGTCAGCTCCGCATTTGCTCGCGGTATGTTCTGGTGGTCAGCGAGAGCTACACTCACAGCGATCAGTAAGCAATCATCTTTGGTTTATGGGGGAGTCACTGGGCGAAGAAACATTACACCGGAAACCGAGAAAACTGTTAGACTGGTCTGCGAAAGATTTGGATGAGCAGGTTAGTTCCACCTAGTATAGCAGGCGCCTCTACAGAAAGAGGCCTCCATCATAATACATTGTCAAGACATGTCGTACATGTCTAGGAGATGAACATTCGCTACTGGAAGACGCAGCTACTGGTGGAATAATGAACTGGCCAGCCTTTAATCAGCTTGCCACCGGCCCGGACGAACGGTTCAGAGGGTGGTAGGTAGAATCACTTACAGGCTAAAAGAGAATGTCTATGAAGAAGCTTGCAAAACCATCAAGCTAGCCACCCAAAGGAGCAAGAGGGAACATTTAATGGGGTTTGATCGGAGACGGACGTAAACCCTTGAGGTGGTGCCTGTAGAATAGTGATGGAACGATTCAGAGGCAGTTCATCTCTGCAGATGACGTGGCCTACCCTCTTGTTAGCAATCATCCAGTAGTTACTCCGCTAGTAAGGGACAGCGCTGACAGCCTTCAGCGACCTCTGAATGTCACGGCTATGCGGTCAGCCATCAGAGAGGAGCTGTTGGAGATCTGCGGTAGAATAGTCAACAGTAAACCAAAGACCTGAACCTATTAACCTTGAAATCCAGACCGGATATATTTACTAAGTTGTTCGAAGCGTGCATGTCCCAGGGCTTATTTTCTGCAGCATGGAAGCGGCAAAAGTCGGTACAGCCGCCTAAGGCTGGTAAACCTCGAGGTCAATCATCTTGCTACAGGCCCATATGCTGGGGAAATGCAAATGCGAGTTATCTACTATAGATTGCTACCGTTTGTCGAGAGCTAAGCAGGCATTTCAGATCGATAGTACGGGTTTCGAAGATGCAATTCATGAGAAGGGTAGTATCAACAAATATGGCATGGTGGTGACCCCAGATTTTGAAAAATGCATTGAATTCGGCCAATTGGAACTAAATACGGAAAGTTATTCTCATTCGAAGCAATCGGTGTTGTTAAGGGTTGGCTAGAGCGTTCTGATCGGACACTGTTTGCGCAAAGCATCCACTGCAAGAATGGTCCTGGCTAGGATGACGCCGAACATGGGAGGGGCACGTGATACTTCCACCTTATTTATAGCTAGGATGGTGGGTTCGATCTTGTTCTACGCTACCCCAGTTTGGAGAAAGTTATTGCAGATCTCAGTTAGCTCTCATAAACTGGGCTTCAACAGAAGGAACTTTAAAGGTGTGCTCTGCCTTCAGGGCTGTCTCAGGTAATGCAGCGTTCCTCAGCTCGAGAATGATGTCGATTGATATCCGATCTCTCCTTTATTGCAGACGAAGAAAGCGGAAAAGGAAAGATTTGTGAATAGATGGCAAGAGGGTTGAGAACGCTCGGGAAAGGGTTGGTGGACATGCAGGCTCATTCCTGCCATCAAGGAGTGGTTGGACAGACGGCACATTGACATTAATAATAATAATATCCCCACGGAGTACGGAGAATATCGCCAGTACTTGTATAGGTTTAAACTGGATACCTCACCTGATTGTCCAAACTGAAATGGAATTCCCCGAGGACCCAGAACACGTATTCTTCCACTATCCAAAATTTGTGGAAGAGTGGAAGAACCTGGAGAAAACTCTAGGAGAGATACTGCTACCAGAGAACATGATGCAGAGTGCTAACATGTCAGAAGAACTGGGATGGGACCATGATCGCATACATCCAGAACAAACTGCGAAAGGAAGAGAAAACGAGAAAAGCGTGGTTACATAAGTCGCTTAGAGAGAAAAGGTGACCAAGCTAGAGTGAGCTGACTCCCTCCCGTGATATAACACCTTATGGTGGTTCCAAATGACATGAGGGGAGTCGAGAGTGGTTTTTGGTGGGCATAAATCCCACACGCTGGCGTGTCCAAGTCAGTGTCTTGAAGATTTCCACCCCCTCAAAAAACAAGATAGGAGACGTCTTCAACAAATGGGATGGGATTGTTGCGGATTTTGAGGGGCAGAGTAGAGATATCCCCCTACATTTTCGGCGTTAAGCGGGTGTTTCCGGGGAACAGGAAGGTTTCGCATTTCTGGGGATTTAGATATAGTTTCCACTGAGCTTCGAGATAGGCTGTGAGCTATCGGGGTTTAGAGGGTTTTGGCCTTCCTTTTGAATCGGGACAATGTGAGTAGTCTGTCAGTCGGCGGGAAAGTGTGCATTGTAGAGGCAATGGTTGATGAATGAGAATAGGATGACGGAAGGCGCATTTCTTGAGGGCGATAGATGGTGTTTTTTCGAATCCTAACGATGATTTGGTGATTGATTTTATTGGTATAGCCATTGACAAAATGGATGGGTGGAATGTTTTCCTAGAGTTCAGGGTCAGGGAGTGGTGGCGAGAAAGGGCTCATGCTGGTTTGTGGTGGTATAGAAGAAGAGATAGAGGGTTGATCGATGTGTTTAAAGGAAGTGATCTGCTACGGTGTCCGCTTTCTCGGCGGGGAGATGCCTTGAGGAAGGATGACACCATGTTGGAATGTTTTCTCTAGGCGGGGACAGTGTTGATGAGGCCGCTATGGAGGTGGTTGGTGTAAAGGGCTTAAATCCTTTCGCGGATTAACCTATCTAGGGACTGGATTTCACTTAGAAGGTGTAAGGATTGCGGAGAATGTCTGTTTCTAAATAATCTCCGCGGGAAGGTTCTCTTAATTTGATATTTTCCAGGATAACTTTGGAAAGGGAGATCAGATTTGGGCAAGTGAGGGGACGAGCCGAGATCAGTTCGTCATATATTTGCTGAATCGCTTCAGTCTATTGTAAGGTCAATGGTATATTTGGATTCCATTCCATTTATGTGTTTCCAGGCAGCTTTCAGGAAGTCAGAGACTTATGGCAAGATTATGCATCGTGGCCGCTATATCTGGTACGGTGCCAAGGAAAGGAAAAATGTTGGCGTTTGGGATGACCGTAATATTACCGCTGAAGAGGAAATATCCGTTGAAGTTAGGGAGGGCTGGACTGAAGCGCCACAGATTAATGCAGGAGTTGAATTGTTGATGAATTGGTGGAGGAACGTTGCGTTCGATCTAATTATGGGGGCCCAGGGTTTGTCGAATATGAGGGGTTGGGATGGTCAGAAGGATTCAATTTTTTGCAGGAGGAGGAGTTTAGGGTGATGTAAATAGAATTGAAAGTGTTGGGAAGTAGGAAAAGTTGGGAGGTAGGAAAAGCTGCGAGGACAGGAATTTCTCGGAAAAGGAAATAGCCGTGTTACAGCAGATATTGTGGTCTTGGGGTTGGCTTGAAATTGGGAAAACTGGAGTCGTATCTATAGCCCAACCTGGTTTCACAGGGGAACTATATGGGGTTTATGTATGCTCATAAATAGCTCGAATTCGTGCTCGGGAGCTCTGTGGATATTTGACCCGATTATCATAATATTCATTGTTGAAAGCCAGGATACTGAGCATCGCGTTAAACATCTGGAGGAATTCCGGGGATTTCTGATGAACTCGAGAAGATAAGGTTTGGTAAAGTGTTTGGGAGTTGCCGGATGGGCGCGAGGTGTGCGGAGCTGGCTCGTATGATATCTGTGAAGGATACGGATGGCCGTGTGAACGTCGGGTTTGTTATGGGCGGCCGGTAGGAACGAGAGGGTGGTGAATGTGTCAGTGCGTTTCTCCTCACTACAACGCGGATGGAGGCCGAACACTTGCGGTAATTGGCGAGGTGGACGATGTAGTGGGTCACACTTGACGCTACGGTAGTTTAGGTGACAGTTTGACGCGTGGCCCTGTCGCTGCCAGTTTCTGCATTACATCAGCTTTTTATCCTTAATGTGCCCAAATGACAATGGTACGCTGTATCAATTCTCGGTGAACGGGATGTTAAATGTGATCAACCTCAGATAGCTTACAGGAGGTTTACATTGTTCGTCTTAAACTCACGCCGTGACAAAGGGTTTGAAGCTCATCGGTGATCTCCCGAAGGTGGAAAGTTGTGGCGATATCTCGGAGGTTTGCAGTTTTTCGGGAAGGTAGAAAGGGCCACCATTGGGACATTTTTAGGGTCGGTTAGTGGTCCGCGGAATTAGCCAGTATATGGTATGTGATAGTACTTCTTATTTAGGTAACCGTTGGGAAGTGCCTGAGCGATTTTGGACATGACTGTCCTGAAAATGTTCTTGCTTTCTACTGCAGCGCGTAGAGGTATCTTTTGACTCCTTTTGCTTTGTTGAAGTCGTCTGGGAGTCTCCCTTCAGCGAGAGCTCCACATCCTCGATCACTGCTGCTGGTTCTGCGACTCGCTGTTGTTCGGTTCCGCCGGAGCCCACGAATGAGGTCCTCTTACGATCTATTTTCCACGAACGCTTTCTCAAGTTTTATATGTAGGTGTCTGTATTGTTTTTTGAGTGCAATTGTTTCCTGTATGTCGGATGCAGAGAGCGATGCGCTCTTCACTGTTTCATCCGAGCTGCAGATCGTATCAGAATTATTCTCAGAAGGCATGCGGGACTCGGGCGTGTTGGTATCATCAGAGTCGATAGGAGGTTTGTGCGATCTTCCAGCGTTTCTTCCGTGTCACGACTGTGAAGGTGCTTTCTGGCCGGAGCATTCTTATTTTCGGCCCATTTGGATTCTTTTTATTTATCGTAGCCTTTTTAATACCACTATACTGAATTTGGCAGTTCGCTCGACCATTGCTTACGCGACTGCTTCCTTGGAGAAATCACGTTGAAAGGCTGTGGTTTGCTGGAAAAAAAGAAGCCTCTCACGTTATATGGCAGGGGGTCAGAAGAAACACAGTTTTATTTTATTACCGATAGATTTATACGTACACATCCTTCACATATCTTTACAGATTAAAATCTCAATTATTATCACAAAAAAAGATTTACAAATTTTTCAAATGCTCATAATGCTGGAATATATCGACTTTGTATTCAACCGTAAAATTATATAATTCCAAGATCATAGATCGAATGGCTTTATCTACTGTTTTGCCACCTCGGGTTTCAACATTGAAAATATCTTCCTTGGTATCCACGATGAAATCCTGTGGGCTGTAGTCGATTGGTTCCACCATTTCCATGAGAAAGAATGTTGCGATTCTTATTCCCAATGGATAGTACTTTATGAACTCCTTCACCATAGAATTGTAGCTGTGGGAATAAAGATGTTCAACACCTCCTTCACGGATCAGTATAAAATTTCTAGCTACCTCAAGAACTCGGGGACATCTTCCACTTGCATTCCTCCTACTTTACACACATTTTCGATTAGGGTATCCCAGTAAGCCTTAAATACTACGTGAAACTTATCGCTACGGACATCGGTTCCTGCTGAGAGGGCTAAGAGGGTGGTAAGGTCAACCATTGGTGATGCGTAGACGATGGTTTGGAAATCGAACATGATAACTTCAGTGGGTACCCCGGGGTTCTACAGAAGAAACTACCTTACATTAATCTTTCCTTTGCTGAAACTATAAACTTTCTTACCGTTGGGCTGTATTTGAATGCTATGTTATTTCGTAGATAGTCCCCATGACAAATGGTTGAAACAGGTTCGACAGGTTTGTGCACCAATTTGGCGAGGCCTACATAGTCTGTCATAAGGTTTACCAGGTTGTCCAAGAATTCTTGAGGTATGATCTTCGGAAGTTCGCTGAAAACATGCAATACCTGTTATTCTACAAGTTCAGGACATTTTTATGAAAAGCTGCCAAGTACCTTTTGTTTATGTTGTTTTTAAATCTTTCTGTTGATTGAGTCAATATATTTGTCCAAGTATCCGGAATGTCGGTTAGAAATTTGGACTGTTTGATCATGCCGATAACACTTTTGAATTTTTCTGGATTGCTTAGTTTGAGACCATAGCCTTGCCCGTGAAATTCGCCTAGAAGTTTTACTGAAAAGATACAGAAAGGGCGAAATTTTTAATATAATAAATATATTTTTTATAGACGCAGTGTTCGAAAAGCTATGGGAAACTCCGCGTTACGTGGCATTCCTTTATCGGGAAAAAATGGTGATGAATTCCCCAACCAAGCGGAACCGCAAGTCATCTCACTGGAGAGGATAGCCTTTATCTGAAAGACAATGGTAGAGGAAGAAAGGTTGCTCAAGAAGTGTAGAGTGGTCCTACGTAAAATCAAGGCTGCTATCATCGTTGCAAGGAACATCTCCGTGGATGTCAAAAATGGTATACTGGAGATGGAAGGACTGCGGACCTTATAAGTACACCAACGAAACTTTTAGAAGACAGCCGAAGAGGAGCTGAAGGAAGAACACAACCCTGGTGCGGCTCCTAGTTACACAAACGAAGTGCTCTCAGTCCGCCAGAGAGGGAACAAACAATCGGCAAAAGGAGGCGAGGGGAAAATAACGTGGATCTGCCGACAAGGACGCAGCAAGAAAAATCCTCCCAATGTTCTGATGTCCGACAAACCCCTACCGGGTAGAACATCGGGAAAATCGACGCTGGAAAATTTGTCGAAGCTCTCTCAAGGGGGTAAATTAACAATAAGGTCCAGGCGTAGACAGAACTCCGACTGATTGACTAGCTGATCCAATAATAATCCTTATTACCGCAGCTTGTAATGTATCCGCTCCCAAAAGGAAACAAAAGGAACTCCGCCAGGAAATCAACAGGCAGATGGTACTCTGCTGGCGGAACCTAATCAACAACGTTAACAGGTAGTCATGGGGCCGCGGATATAAGCTCCTTACCGAAAACTTTGTCTGTCTGCCCAGTCTGCATTGTAAAGGATCTAGAGAAGGCGGTCTTGTCCATGAACTTGTAAGTAAATACAAGCCGAACTTGCTACTCAGCGCATTCAACGCATATTTGACAGCCAATGTATTCCCTCCCCTTGGAAGGTTACGAGACTTGTGTTGATAAGCAAGATCAAAGCCGAACCCGAGGAGCCGTCAGCGTATCGTTCTCTCAGTATGTTGGACATAGAAGAGAAGTTACTGTAGAAGCTGCTCAAGTCAAGATTGACAGACGTAATACGTGTTGTGGGAGGTTACTCATCAACACAATATGGTTTTAGATCGGGACGATCCACAACTCATTCGATTGGGGAGGTGATCCAAGCGGTGAAACTGGCAGAGGCACACAGTCGCCATTGTGGGCGGCTGGAGCTTTTTGTGATCCTAGACAAGAAACACATGCTTCGAAAATCGGTAGATACTCCCGCCTACCTATTACGGATTTTGATGGAGTATTTAGAGGATCGTGCCATGTTCTCTGAGAACTGAGAAGGACAGCGCAATGAAAGTAATATCGGAGGCGGCTCGGTCTTATCCTTGGCCCGGACCTTTGAAATGATTTTATGATAGTCTTCTAAGACCCGAGTAGCTTGATGAATCGCATCTGATCGTATACGTGGATGATGTTGCGGCAGTGTTTACCGCATGTACGGTTGAGCAAGCTCAACGCACACTGCAAATGATGATGCGGTCAATAAGAAGATGGATGGCTGAACATGGATTCTCCCTAGCTGAGGACACCTATGCCAACAGTCCTTTCAATTCAAGTTGGTGAAACCATGATCTTGTCGCAGCTGGCGATGAAGCGGTTTTGTGAGGATTTACCCTGGTAACCGAGCTAAACCGCCAGGAAAGAAACGAAAACAGCAAAGTGACGATGCTTGGAATGCATGGAAGATTTCGTTTTCGCCAAGGTAACGCTTGACATTCATACCAACGCAAGCGAATCGTATCAAATACCATTACCATTTTCGAGTATCTGCTTTGATTGAAAGACCGCATAGCACTTTTAACTTTAAAGAGCTATTTCTAACGAATTATTCCTTGTTAGAAAATTCTTTTCATCAGGGGTTGGGAAAGAAGGAAGGGAACTGAGAAGAATCCGGAAAGGGTCCTGGTCCTTAAATACCTTTTAAGCGCGTTTTTAAAACTAGACCTGATTGAGTTATCCCCAGTTGATGAAAGAAGCAGAAACTACCGACACCAAACAAACAATCGGGAGGCCGTTCTGTATGCTACAGTGTTACGGTTTGGTTTTCGTCAAGCCCATTTTGCGATCGATGGCATAAATATGGTATTGAAGCTGGCTAGTGCTGCGATGTTCTCCAATAAATGTTGTATCATGGTGACCGTCAGCCAAATTAGGAGGGATAGGAGCTCATTGTTGAAAACGGGTGTACCCAGTTAAAGGCACCTTACGACTTGGGATTTAAGGATACACAAGTTTTCCCTGTTTACCCTTGTTGTGGTCTAGTAACCTGCAAATTTCGAAACTCTATTACTATCGAAACGTCAACAACGCTTCAGATAAGGAATGGCCTCACGGCTACTACCTTTGGCTATCGTTGGTTTCTGAAAAGTTCGCACACTCTTTGACCGCCGCTTCGCGGGTCCCCAGAATGCTCACTTTTTACACCTGGAGTGAGAATTAGAATGACACAAGCTGGATATTCTGGGTTTAAGGGAAGTAAGATGGTGGAATTGGGGATGGAGACAAGATCTTGATTGCAACATTCCAGTTCAGGTTAAGGAGCATCCCAATTATATAGTGCTATGCACCAATAGGTATCTCTGGTGTACTGGAAAAGGATGCCTTCTGCTAGCGATAACACCTAGTTGAGAAGAGGTTTCCTTAAGGTGACATTGTGATCGTGATGGGTGATCTGAAGGCGAAGGTTGGCTCTGATAACACCTTGCTCGGAGGTATGATGGGGAAACAAGATCTTGGCGACTGTAATGGTGGTTTGCAGATTTCTGCAGCTTCCACCGCCTTGTCATTAGTGGAGCATTGTTTGAGCGCAGAGCTTGCCATAAGGTCATTTGGTTTTTAACTGACGGACACAACACGAGTAGACTAAATGTCAGTAGTTATCTTCTGGATGGGGGTAATATGAGAGGCATTGGCCTGTAAAAAGGTTGTTATTTGATAATCACTTGTCTTCGTTTGCGGGTAACGTCTGCTACTTCTCGTAGGGCTACAGAGCTGTGACCCCGTAAGCTCAACATCGACCGCTTATGTGGTCCTGTCGCTCAGAAGAGGGGAGTTATTTTGCTGATCCCACGGAAGGTACCCTGAGTAACTCATCTGAGAATATTGATTAGCATTGGCCCACCATCAAAAAGGTTCCTTTCTTGGGTGTTACGCAGGTCGTCGACCATTTCCCGAAGGGGTATTATAAGTTTCCATTGAGTGCTGCAAGCGTGAAGCATTCGAGTTCCATCACGGCCATCATTCAAACGACATAAAGTCACTGGGTACGACGTTCTTCCCGCAGAGCTATTCATGCTGCTGCTTCTAATCTGAAAGTCCTGGTAATCCGAGACCTTTCCCAGAGAATTGAAGGAAGGGATGAATCATTAAGAAGGACACCCGGCTTGTGTGTGGTAAGTGCATGACACCCATCACATCGCACATCGAAAATTTGATCGCCAAAGAGCAGGTCGGTTTCCGCTCTCCATCCTCCTGTACTGACAACATCAACACTTTGCAGATCATTTTGTTGACTGTGCGGACTTCAGATTTTCGCTTTATCTGCTCATTAGCGGGTTTGAAAGATGTCGACAGCGTGAATAGGATGTCTATCTGGTGCGTTCTACGCAGAAGGGACATTCAAATCTTAGAGGAATTCGAGGTTCAAATTTGAGTCCGCCACAGGGTTCCATCTTGTCATCGATATTATTTCTTCTTGTTATCGGTGACGTTTTTCATGCTGTCTTGTCCGGAGGACGTAAAGAAGTTCGATGGACCATGATATTTTCCACTATTACTGATGACATCTGTTTGCTCTCCAATCGGGTCATGGGCCTTGGCCACCGATAAATGGGTTGCCCCAAAAGCACTTGGGAGGTGTACAAGCGTTTAGGAAGTCCAGGGAGAGTGGAAGCACATTTCAGTGGAGGACGCCACGGCAGATGGCTGGGTTCGCCCCTGGACTATAATTCTATTCCAGAGCAGTTGGAGGAGGGAAAATATGACATATCGTTTAGTAGTCTGTAAGTCGCATTCATACGCCAAGTTCCTGCTTTGAGGAGTGCCGTTGCTGAATCGGCACAGCAAAATTAACAGCCAACTGATAGGGCATAGTAGCTACTGGAAATATGTGTACCGATTCGGGGTGGAAGATTCTCACTCTTGCTCTGAAGATAGTTGGGACCCACAGGATATGCTACTGTCCATGATTTTGCTTAGAGAGAAGGAGTTTGGAAGTTCGTAAAAGATACCTCCCTTGAGTTCAACGTACAACAATATAATTGGGCATTCATAGTTCTAACCTTTTACCAAATTTCGTGTCAATAGGTGTAACCGTTTCTGAGAAAAGTTTGTGTGACATACAGACAGACAGATAGTCCAGCCTACGGAAGCATTGGATGAGCAGACCTTCATGGTGATAGGGATAGACTAATCTAATTGGGCTAGGAGCCCAACGAAACGAACTATTCATGTGCACAATGCATTTCCAAGGTATATGGCGCGTCCATGCCCAGAAGGTGCACAATATTCAGTAGAAGACCAAACTACTGGTGGAAGACTGAACTGGCTAGCCTTTGATCAGCCTCCCACCGCGCCAGATGAATGGCTCAGATTGTGGTGGTGCAAAAAGGGTGCACCTATAAGGAAGCCCGCAAAACTCTCAAGGAGGAGTTCTGCTCTGGAACTAAATCACTGTCGAAAAGCTTATGATGGGACAATTCAGAGGCCGATCATCGCCGTAGATCGAGTGCCTTAACCTCTTGTTGAAAGTAATTCCTTTAGCAAGAGAGGGGCGTTGCGAACTTTCAGATATCTCAGATGACCTGTTGGAGATCTGCCGTAGAGTAAGTAACACCAAAGCTCTAGGCCAGGAGGGAATTCCGGAAGGGGCCTTTTAGCTTACCACAAAATCCAGTTCGGACGTATTCGCTGAATTGGAACTATGGAAGCGCAGTATGGAAGCGCCAATAGCTGGTACAGCTACATTAGGCTGCTAAAACTCCAGGTGGGCCATTCTTATATAAGCCCAGATACTAGATACTATGGATAAACTGTTGGAGCACGTAATCTATAATAGATTGTTAATCTGTAATCGATTGTTGCTGTTTGGCCGAGAAAGCGATTCACGGAAAGGATAGTACTAGCAAATATTATGTGGTGGTGACCCTGGACGTGAAGAATGCATTCAGCTCGACCAATCGCTGACGGCGATTGGTGGTTCTACCTATCTCGTTGGTATTGCCAATAGTTACTTGGAAGAACGGACGCTCTGACATGACACCGATGATGGAACTTGAATCTTTCGGTTCCGGATGAACTGATTGTCTGAACTGCGATGGAATCCCGGAGGATCGAGATCACGTATTCTTCCAATGCCCGAGGTTCGTGGAGGAAAGGAGAACCTTAGAGAGTACTCTAGGTGAGATGTTATCATCAGAAAATTTTACTCATAGAATGCTAGCATGCCAGCAGGAGTGGGATGTAGTCGACTCCATGATCGCAGCAATCCAGGATAAATTGCGAAACGCGGAGGATGTGAGGAAGGCGCGGTTACAAGGGCCGGGGATAGAAAAAGGGAGACCTGCTCTGGATTTTCAGATAGTGGTTATATTGCTCTCCTCCAAAGGAGCTAGAGTAGTGATATCCAATCAATGTGTACACAGTATAAAAGTCGGCTACTGGTGGTTTCCTAGAGCTTTATCAACCTCTTGTTCATTAGATTATAGAATGAAGTGGTTCATTTAACCGTAAAGGAATAGTTCGTAACGGCCAGGAAAGCCTACTCCAATATTTGACAATAAAAACGTACCTGCTAATAATATATGTTCCAGGGACAGATCATACCGCTTTTCACTCATTTTGTAGCCAAGAACTGAGAAATCACCCAACACTATAAAAGCCTCCGCTTTTTTCCGACCCGAATAATAATATTTGACGTATTTGCTGGTATCACCCAATGCCGGTAAGGTAGCCGTGTACGCGGCAATTTCATTTGAGAATAAATTATCAAAGCCGGTACCATTGTAGACTTCTTCTGGAACGCTGGGTGTTTTCTATTTTCACGAAAAATAAAGATAGAAAACTATTTTAGGAAATTATAAAAAAAAAAAATTAAGATCCGTCACGTACTTTTACAACTAAAAACAATTTGTACTCATTTCCATTCTCCTCTAATACCACTTGCACTTTGTAACATAGCGTTAACATAAAAGATTCACTCGTGGTTAAGCATTTCACAGATACATCTTTTAGCACCGGTAACTGATCGTTGTCGCTAAGACTCTTGGAAGATAGTTTACCCTCCGCCAATATGGTGGGTATCAGTTCGTTTTTGATCCATAATTCATTGCTTTCCGACATTGTTACCACTAAATTATAATAAAAGATACTTTCTTCGGAGTGGATATGCTGCTAATACTCCAGATTTTATTCTGTTCAATCTAGAACCCCCAGCGATCAACTGAGCCAAAATTCAATGGCACGGTCAACTATTACGGCCGATTCTATCAAGCTTTGTTATCATTGGTATTTGCTACTCAAACAGGCTTTTCAGTAATGGCTCTCCGACATGATGGAGTGGGAGGTAGAGTCCATTTCAAAGTTAACTACTAAAATTACTTCATCCAACAGATACTACTGTGTACATTGCCAGTAGATAATTACGTTGCTGCGGCGCGTCGTTGTTAAAAGATACGAATTTGGCCATTATCTGTTCCGTGATTGAGTACTCATACGAAGCGAAAAAAGATAAGACCGCGCTTTAGACTTTTAGACCAAAATAGTATATTCATTGATAGTCTTAAGTTTTTATGGTAGTTTAAAGATAGTTTTTTTTTCCATTCAGTTCTTCAACCAGAAATGTTTAAAATCGTTTTCAGTATTTTTCCCACTGAGAGCGGAAACCACCCTTAAGAGCGGAAAACAGCGATTTAGAGAAGCGTGTTCGATATTATTCAAACGCATCTTCAGATACATATCTATATATTGTTTTTTTTTTCTGTACGATGTGCTCAGTCAGAAGATTGCATAATCTATTCTGTTTATATATTATATATGCATATATATACATATGTATCTATATCTGATAATGAAATTCACGCAACAGTTGGGAGATGTGATGAAATTTCATGGGAATGACTAGAGTAGATAAGTGTATAGATTTTGCTTAGGATAATTAATTAAAATTAATTGCTGGCTGAAATGATAATCAAAGAACTTAGGATTTACACACTGAAAATATGTCTTCTTTTATACCATCCATATCAATCTATGCCTGAGAAGATAGACAAAGCAATTACCCATCTGTAAATACAATAAAACGATAAGAGATCTTATGAACAGCAGAGCACTTGGAAGTTCAATAATTCAATTATTATTATTTATATATCGCGCTTCTCAGATACTTTAAGTTTGTTCTTCAACTTAAATGTAAACAGAAGATACTGAGGAGCTGACATGTAGATACCACAAACAACATTTTGCTATTTTTTGAACCAAGTTGGTCACTTATTGTGGGTATGAGTCAATTTTTGATTAAAAATATGATAGAATACTTTTGAAAATGAAATAGGGGATGAAGGTAGAAATCTTGGAAGATATTCGGAGTTTATGCTTGCATCTGAAAGCGGAACAGTGTAGATGGAAATCATCCAAAGATATTCGGGGCTTGTATGTAGTACTCACATATAAAGATGATTCTATTTTTTTTTGAGTACGTTTGCGCGTTGGACTCCTGCAAAGGAACACCTTTGGAGTACCAACAACATAAACGCCTACCAGTCATAACAAAACTAGCCTAGAACTGTTTAATACAGTAGTTCGGCCTAGCCCTCCCGTTCTTCCGGCTTAGAGAGTCTTCAAGTCAGGGAGTTCCTTTCAATAGCGGGAGGGATGTTAAAGGAACCCCTCGTCATCTGGTTCCTCTACCGGTTGAGCAGAATCTCTTCGTAGAACGCAATGCGGAACACGGGACCATCTGCCATCGCTCGTTAGCATCTCTCTAACAACGTTGTTTGGAAGGGGTTCCCCTGTGTCTGCATTAAGTTGCTGACGAAAACCACCCCCATTTGTCACAAGAGAAACAAGTCGGGAAAGCGGAAGCTAGACGCCTCAGGTATGAAAGGTTTTGTGTATTTCTTTTATAAAGAGATTTGAGTGTGCATTTGTCCCATTAGCATGTACCACATTCATAGTCTTGAATTTCCAGAGGAGCGCCACTTTTGACCTAGTATAACTTTATTAGTAATAGTGCCATTTTCACGAGATTTGGCAGGATCATGCTCTATACTGTAGCCTACATTGCTGCAACATTTTGTGATTCTAGGGTGAACTTGAGGGGGTTTTCCTGCCAATTATTAAAAATTATAGTAATGTATTACTATTAACTTTATTTGACCAGGTATTGGTATGTAGGGTATTTCGCAGCCTAGGCACCATATAGTGGTAGCCCCCTGATTTTTTTCAGATTTTTCGGCTGGGTAGTTCCTGAGAATGGGTTCGTTAAAAAAATGACCACTTTCAACCCCCCGCACTCCCCACATTTTCAACAAAAACTAAGACCGGCTTCGAAAAGTACTAATCAAGACCTTTAATTTGATATCTCACATGACTATATTTGATGAAAAAAAATGTATGCCCCCCTTTTGCATGTATGGGGAGCCCCCCTTAAATTCGACGTAAAAGGATGTAACTCACTATATGTGTGAGCGCTCATAGTTCCCACCTTTCTACCAAATTTGGTGCCAATTGCTACAACCGTCTCCGAGAAAAATTCGTGTGACGGACAGACAGACAGACAAACAGTAAACAGATTTTAATAAGGTTTTGTGTTTACATAAAACCTTAAAAAGTGTGTACGCGTCATCCATATGGTGCAAATAAAATTATCATATATTGTGCAAGTAAAACTGAAAATCTCCATGCACACATAAAATTTGGGTAAGGAAACAATCAATCTCACTATGCTTCTTGTTCAGCTGATGAGCCATACAGTCCATCTGCCTCCTGGCTTATTTTGCCAATAGATTTGCCAGTTTTTCAGTGTGCGTTGATGTTTTTCACGGCAAACCTCCTCTCTTAAATATTCTTCAATTGGGCAAGGCGTTTACGATACTCCTCCTTGCTAAGGGCATCAGCCTATACCGCCGCGCCGTAGAGCAGAATGAACAGCGTTGCTTCCATAAAAAGATATTTTCAGGTAGATATAGAGCCCCCAGAATTCGTCATTAGCTGACTTCGTTACTTCTTTGATTTGTTCGAAGAAGGTCATCTTTGAGTCAAGGATTAAACCAAGGTATTTAACTGCAGTCAGCGCCTGTTCAACAGTGTGTCTGGCAACAAGTACCGCAACTTCCACTGCATAATCACCTAGGCGTGATTCTTCTGTTGAGTCTTCGCAGACTATCGTTCCAGAGGTCCGGCCCTAGGACGTCTGATAGAGTGGAGAGCGGTTTTCCAAATAAGCCTTCAAAATCCGGAAGTGATAATCTTTCACGAGGAATTAATTATTAAGTATGCCTAGCATATCACCTGTCCACTCCATGAAATTAAAGGCCTTTCGAGGCGTCGAGATTGGCTGCCGTGTGTCTGAGGTCGGTGAACTACATCTACGACCTCCATAATCGCATGCATCGTGGATTTTCGTTCTCAAAAGCCGAACTTCTTTTGGTATAAGTCTCCGGCAGCATGCATCGCGTCAGTAGGTCTGGCCGATATTAGAACACCAGTTTATGCAAGTACCAGGATACCACCTTTGCACTTTTCATAGAGAGAACTAACTCTTCCAGTTCTTTCAGAGTGAAAGGCGGCCAGTTCTCGGCACCTTCAAAGTTGTTGTCATCAACCCGTACGGGCTGTTTAGGGAGGGTTTCAGCACAATTCTGATTTTGGGGGTGACCAGTTTAAAATGAAGACCCTAGGATTCGTCATTTACCTCTACGTGCTTTTTTATCGCTCTGGGGAGATTCCGTTCAGCTGATCGGTACACTCTTATTGAGGTATTATACATCCCTCTGCCTGGGCGTTTAAACGATTAAGCTCTCGGTGTTCGACGCTACTCAAAGTATACCTGAGCAATGCTTCCTTCGCAGATTGAGCGTTGCAACGCTAGCATAAATCCGATCTTTAAAACAATGAGCTCGATTCTTGCCATCACTTGCGGGATTCATTTCCTGCTGTGGTCCAGGTGAACCATGTCTACACAAGCGCCCTGGCATTGAAGTCACTCCTACCAGAATCCGTTCGTCTTATTCGGTGTTAGATAAATTCTAAAAAACATTACTTCTAAATATCGAATCCAGACAAAGCCATTTCCTTGGATTTGGGCAAGAACCCGGAGTTGGGTACCGTTCCAAACCCAGTTGGTAGCGCAACAAAGATAATACCAAACCAATTCTTATTTTTACGCTGTTAAGGAGGTTGCTCGTGCATTGCATGGCAACTTTCATTACATTAGCAGAGCTTTTTGACCTTTTGGCGTTGGTTACGTCTAGACATTCACATTCGATGGCTTCCTCTACGTCGACCTTTTCTGTGAGAGCGTGAAGAAGATTTCTAGCAAACACATTGACTCTAGATTAGATTAAAATCCAGGGTCTCCTTCCCCAGTCGCCTTTTGATCGCCTCACAGAACGCTCTCTTGTTAGTGATCTTCGAACCTAGTTTAACGAAGATTACGCCTCCCTTCATTTACCGAATGGCAGGCACTCTGCTTTACTGTCTTCGGGTCTTATTTTGTTAGCGGATCTCGCTGAAAACTTCCGCAAATCTTTTGCCTTCCTTGTTCTTAATGAGCAGAGCCGGCTGTCTAGTCCTCCTTCGTTTCCTTACCTTTTCCTACCGAGTAGGTTGGAGTTAGAGTATCTTTCACTTAAAAGTGATGATTAGCAAACCTTTTGAGCGGGATGAAGTGGGATCAGAGTTAAATAGATGAAAGAAGGTAACGCATAGTAAAGATGTGAATTATTTCTGGGAGTTGTTCAGCGATTTTCATTTGTCAAGCAGAAGGCTTCGAGCTGGATTTTTTTCTGTTGGGATGAACATATATGCGCTGTTCATACCATAGAAATGATGAGTCCTGTTAAATGACAGAAAGGATCCATCCGTGGTTCCTATGCTCATCTTCTCTTTCTTCTCCGACCTTTGTCCTGTTTTGAAGCGGAGTCGGTTCATCTTGGTTGCGCCATTTTGTTCAGTCAAAAACTTGATCCGGAAGGACTGGCATAGCTATCAAATCAGTGTCCAGCGTATCATGTAGTGCGCAAATATTAATCGCCCATTCCAAAGGGCTGTAACGAGTTCATCGGTTTTTCCAGTGAGGGTGATAATATTTATCGTGCGGACATGTATTTGATTTGCTTGGACTAATTTACTTACGTTCTGATGTCGTCCATGTGTCAAGAACCCTTACTCCCCCTCCCTCCTGCTCTGTCCTGCTGTGTCGACTGAGGCGAACGCTTCAGCATTTCGTCGCTGTGAGTAGAGATGAAAATCTCGCGAGGTAAACGTAGCGTGCACAGTGACAAAAGCGAATTCGTCGTTCTGCTGCGGCTACAGGAAAGCAGACTTAAGTCCGGGGCTTCGACGAAAGTTTTCATGGCGTTTTGTTATAGTGGACATCGGCAGTCCCATATTAGGCCCAGGCTTCCTAGGCCACACGTATTGCTAGTGAATTTGCAGAACAGGTCTCTTATAGACCTCGTAACCTCGCTCAAGTCCTCAGGAAAACTTGCCACCTCTAATGTCAACTTTTTTATCATTTTTGAAAATGTAGCCGACCCTCGCATTCGCGCACTCCTTCAATAATACTGCAACATAACTACCGAAAGTAGCCAGTCGCAGTCACATCCGCACTACTGGCTCCTATATTCTTGAAGGTGCGTCCATTACCAGCCCAGAAGCTTGCTGTTGCTAAGAAAAAATTTGATAAATTTTTAAAGCAGATTATTTGCAGACTATCAAATAGCTGCTGGTCTTCTCCACTATACATGGTCCCAAAGTGCAACGGGGAATGGAGACCATGTGCCGATTACAGACGTCTGAATGCTCAAACCATTCCAGACCGTTATCCCATACCACCCGGATCTACGCAAGGTTTAAGCCATCACAGACTTCCCACAACCTAACACAGTCAAGGATCTGCAAAGGTTGGTGGGCATGTTCAACTTCTGTCGCCGTTTCTTGCCCAAACTTGTCTGCACCCAAAGGCTCACGCGTAGTTGCGTGGTCACCAGAGTGTGTTCAGGCATTTGGCGCTACAATCGAGGCATTCCCTCAATTAGATGCACCCTTAGCTGTATTCGTTGATACTTCAGACATCGCATTAGGTGCTGCTCTCCACGAAAAGGTGAACCAAAGCTAGCAGCCGTTGAGCTTCTTTTCCAAACAATGAAATACAGCTTAAGAGAACTACAGCACCAATGATCGTGAGCTATTAGCCTCCTACACGGTAATCAAATACTTCCGATATTCCTTAGAAGCAGGCCCTTCACAGCGTCCACGTACCACAAACATTTCCTTTTAAACAAAAACCCGACAAAGCGTCCCCTCGCCAACTTCGGCACCGGAACTTCACAAGCCAGTTTACTTCCGACATCCAGCACGTGTCCAGCAAGGATAATCTAGTTGTAGACACTTTGTCACGCATTTCAGAGGTCACAATCCCCGCCACGGGCAATTTTTCGGCTTTCGCCAAAGTACAGAAGGACACAATGTTTCAGAGCCTCAGGGACAACCCCAAATAAAATTTTCGGGAGTTTCCCCTGTTCGGTTCAACCTCTGAAATGCTTTTCGAGACCCCCGGAAACGAGCTTAGGCCATATATTCCAGGCATTTTTCGCCAGGAAGTATTTCATTCAATACAGGGTCTTGCGCACCCAGCCATTCGGACAGCGAATCGGTTGGTCACTAGCAAATATTTCTGGCCTGAATGAATAAGGATATTAACCCCTGGCTAGACAGTGCATCGCGTGCCAAAAGTGTACACCAAGCACGTACAAAAAGAAGTAGGCTCATTCCCATGGTCTACAAGCGTTTTCACACGATCAACATTACTGCACAATTATGCACCGAAGCTCTTTGCCGGGAACAGATCCTACGCTTTGCAGTTCCAGCAGAAGTTACTATTGACCAGGGAATGCAGTTCGAATCTATCCTGTTCTAGAAATTAGGTACATTCCTAGGCCTCAAACGCCATCGGCTGATTGCGTATTACCCAAAATCCAATGGGTTGCTGGAACTGAAGGCCGCTATAATTGTATACGATGACTCTTCGTGGCTGCGTTCGATATCAGGTCAGCCCTTTCCGACACTGGACTTCTGCGTTTGCTCTAGGACCCCATGGCCAAACTAAAATCCCTTCGCCATCCCGTCATTCTTCGGTGAAGGCCAACGTCCCCAAGGACCGGGACGTTTGCAAACACGTCTTGGTTGACGTGTATGCTTCCAGGAAGCCCCTGAAGCCCCTGCTACCACCATATGAGAGCCCATTTAAAGTTTTAAACAGAACGGAGCACTTCTTCAGGCTTGACGTCGACGGCAGGCCCAAGAACTTCAAGCTATCGCCTTTTGTTCTCGGGGCTGAGGTCTCGAGGAAAAAAGGTAACAGGGCGTGAGATTCGATCTGCGCCTCTAATTGGCGGGCCAGGAGTCAGGTTTTGGCGCTGAAACTTGACACGATGAAGAATTTAGATATTTGGATCATTACAATTACGCTGTACATATATTTGTACGACGATTATGGAGAGAACGCCTTTTTCTAAGTCCCAGCATGCCTACCTCAAAAGAAAAATCCATAAAAACCGTCCTCCACATGGTAATTATCACGGTTGAGCAGTCGTGGCAGTACAGGCAGTATACCCCAGCTGCCTTCTTAGATACAGAGGGTGCTTTCAACAACGTTAGTACCAACGCCATCAAGGAAGCCTTGACCAGTATTGGATTGAGGGGTATCTTACGCATTGGATTATATCCATACTAAGTACCAGGATAATCCACTCGGGTCTGGGAGGCAACCACTTGACCAGAGCTGTGAACAAAGGCACGCCCCAGGGTGGCGCCATCTCTCCGGTGCTTTGGTTAATAGTAATGGACAAAATTTTACGTACATTGGACAGCAGCGGGGTGAAGGTGGTGGCGTATGCCGACGACTTGGTGATATTAGTATCAAGGATGTTTCTGTCCATTATGAGCGACATCATGGAAGGAGCGTTGCGAAAGGTGTGCCTGTGGGCCGCAAAATGCAGACTCAGCATAAACTCAACCAAAACACAACTGATGGTATTCACCACCAAGCCGAGGATACCTGAATTTCATCTACCACGGTTGAATGAACAAAGATTGGTTCTTCCTTTAATGCAAAGTATCTGGGTGTAATCCTAGATCCAAAGCTAAATTGGAGATTGAACATCGAACTGAGGGTTAAGAAGGCTTGTATAGCCTTCTGTGCCTGCAAGAAAACTTTTGCAAAGAAATGGGATCTTCGGCCGAGGATGGTTCGCTGGATGTATACTGCTGTAGTGCGTCCGATCCGAACGTATGGCTCTATTGTATCATGCATGCTTTGAGCAGAAAATACAATAGGATGAAGCTTAATAGGATTCAAAGAACCGGGTGTGCAGGCGCCACTGGAGCTCTGCATCTCCTTTCCCTAGACTTCCTCATTAAGTACGTGCAGTGTTGTTAGACTATGTTAGTCCGGATGCTGGGCAGCGAAGTCCTACGGCCACAGCAACATCCTAGACGAAATACCTCGGGAAATCTGGGCATTTCCCACTGACTATGCCACATGCAAGCTGAACATCACCAGAAACTTTGCTGTGGACTTTCCAACCAGGACAAAGTGGAAGATCGACGGCGTGTTTCAAGGTTATAACTCAGTATTCTTTACCAATGGTTCAAAGATGGCCTGTGGAGTCGGCGCGGAGGTTTTCTCGAAAACTCGCAGCGCATCCAAGTCGTATGGTGTTCCAGGTTTCGCCAGTGTATTCCAAGCAGAAGTGCTAGCGATATCGGAAGTCTGTCGATGGCTGGAGCGAGATTCGAGCCCCAAGTGTAACATAGCCATTCCAACCGACAGCCAAGCGGCCATCAAAGCGTTGTACTTAGCGAAGGCACCTTTCAGGCTGGCGAGGTAATGCAGAGACGCGCTGAACCGTCTGAGCGGCAAGCTCAAGGTCAACCTGCTCTGGCTTTCCGGGCATAGGAACATAGAGGGGAATGAGCGGGCTGACGGATTGGCCAGGCTCTGCTCTGCTCTTGGCAGCTTTTCGGTGAATACAGTCGGTGTTTTACTGGCGGCTGTCAGAAGCGGAGTCTATTCGCACTGCCTAGCAGCCGCGGGCTATAGATGGCGAAGGCTTACGAGTCGTGCCAAGTCAATGAGAATTTGGCCCGCTTATAGCAGCCCGATTACGATAGCTCCTGCGCCAGAAGCGTGCAAATACATTCAAGATTACAGCAGTTTGCACGGGGCACTGGCCTATAGGGGATCATGCCGCCAGGCTCGGCATACCCTACAATTCGCATTGCCGAAGCTGCGATTATCTTCTTAGGAATCTTCCAAAATACTGATAAGATTGTTAAAATTTCCCTTTTCTTATGAAGATAACCACAAAATCATTTTAATTCCCAGTAATATGATATTGTTAATAGTTGTTGTGTTGCATTCTTTTTCCAGTACTTCTGGAAGGTAGCCAAATAGGTGATAAAAGCGTAACGAGTATTATATAAACATTTGTGCATATGACTTGCAAGTCTCAAGATTAATTCAGTAGCGTAATTTTTTCATTGTTTGTATTCCGAGCCCTCGTATCTATTTATCTGTTACGCTAAGAGATAGTAGCAGCAGATCAAGGCCAGCAAACGTTTTCAAGCGTGTTGCATGCAAGCAACATGTTTATTTGTGGAATCACATATGTATGTAATTGGATGATTTAGAGAAAAAAAGCATATCGGTTATTTAGAGATATAAGTAATTGTTGATGCAGTACCAACAACAGATGTATCTGCCAAGCATTTATTCGCTATCTCGATATTATCGGAATTTGTAGGATCGGTTCCTTCCGGGAGGTCCTGGCAACATCAGCTGTGGTCATCAGGTCCGCGGAATAAATTTCTAATATCAACTTCTGCTTTGGGAAAAGGAGACCACAATCCTTGGAATGATTTCTGGATTCCGTGGCGGGAGCACGTCTAGTAGAAGGAGCGATACTGAGGAGCAACAAAATCTGTCATTAGTTTATCCGCTGGAATTTTGCCATGTACACAATATTAACAAGGGATACTGCACTGCATCCTAAAAGAATTATTGTGCCTCTTTATTGGTATAAACAATCTATAACCAACAGAAACTTGATTATGTTCCCTATTTCCATGTGCCATTCCATCTCGAATACTACTAAGTATTCTCCCTGGCGCCTGACTCTACCATTGCCAGTACCCTGTTTGTCTGGCCTGGTTAATGAGTACCTTCTTCTGGCTAGGTTCCTGTTCCACTAAACGTCATTTGACTTTCTTAACCGGACAGCTCGTCTCAGATGCCTCAATTGGCTCTTGACTTTATTGCTCACCTGTAGATGAGTCATGTTGTCACTCAAGTGTTCTGTATAGGAGCCCCAATTTGTTCTCCTGCGATCCTTTATTAATCTATCTAGGTTATGTATTTCTAATTTATTATTGAGCATAAATTCCAGAAGGTACTCACCTCTTCGATTAATGTCGCTGTTTCCCCAAGCCTCATGGTGAGTATTAGTATCGCAACCGAGAAGAAGTGATAGCGCATTCCTCTCACATAACTTTGCCAGTCTAACGACTAATTCCGATGGGATCCAGGTGTCATCCCTTAGAAAGTACCCTGATACCAAAACTGCCTCTCGAGTTCTTTCCCTCGCTTCCAGTGAGACCTGGGGAGCCGATGTCTTCATTTAGAAAGACATACACATGTATCTTAACTTTTTTTTGAGAATGATACAAGCTCATGGTTTTTCACAAGAGAAACTCCAAATAATCAGCATTCTTTCTCCTTGTAGACCGCGAATCTGCCTCGGTACACCCAAGGTTCTTGAGCGAGCACTATTCTAATGTTATTTTCAGAGCTTGGAGGTTTACCTGGGCTGTTTTTGTGTGGGCCATCGACTTGGTCACCCAACATGAGTCCAAGAAGGTCAAGATAAAGGGCGTTCAGCTTCTCTACTTCTGTGGGCAGCATGTGTCCTTCGAAGTATCCTTTCTTGATTTCTCCTTGTGCACATGCAAAAGCATGCCACCAAATCTGCCATTGATGCGGTAGTCACGACGTTAGATTCCCTACAGGGATAGGTCATCTACCCCGATCGTGAGGAATTTGCCTTTGCCCTCCTTCTTGCTTCAAAAATTCTTCGTAACCGTCTATGGATATTCATGTTTTGAGTGATGAGGAGGCTTGGAATTTGTTCGTCTCAATCGCTGTGGTTTTGGGAAAGTAAGCCGTCACCATGTATACCCCTGGAATATCAACTGGAGCGCATGTGAACAGTTCCGTTGCTTTCTATCCTGGCAGTTTCGAGACTATAGTCCTAATTGATTCCGCCGTGTCCTTCGTGGTGCAATCTACCAGTATAAGATCTGGTTGAAAGCGTATGCCGGTGAACATCAATTCCATTTTCATCGCTTATACATCTTCATGCTGATGAGGTCCTCGATTATTTCCGGCTTCTCTCGAGTGAGTATTTGCTATTGAAATACTCTGGGCATTAAGACCAGTCGAATGTTTATTACCGCATTAGTATACCTAACGGCGCGTCTCTTGGTTCCTGCCTTCATCCCTGATCGCCATGAGGTTTCCTTTTTCTTGGGTTCGGGTTAAGGTTTCTTGGGAGCATTTCCCTATTGTGAGCTAATTGCGACTGCTCCCCTTTCTCTTGGCCCTGATGCTTAATGCTTAAGCACCTGCGCCAGTGAGGTTTAACTAGTTGCATTAGGACGGTTGCACCGAGCATTGTTAGTGATTTCTATTGAGATTACTTACTACTTTACTATTATTGAGATCATGACTACACCAAAATATTAGCAAGAAAAAGTGACAAGAGTAGCAGAATCCTATTCTGCGGGACCGGCAAAAAGCGCCGCTGTATCCCCCACCTGAAGTACTCGAGTTAGAGTACGAATAGGGGTCAGTGGTCGTAACGGACAATGAGTTCGAGCAGCCCGAGACTCCGACGAAATTCTAAATGAACCCACAGCGGTTGAAAAGGGGTTAGCTAGGTAGGTAGGACAAAAAATTCCACCACTCCATGTTATAGAACCTTTGAATGATTTCAAACAAATCAGGCAGAACATTTCTCACGCCCTTCCCGATAGTTACTTAATTAAGAAGTCAGGTAATTCTTACAAAATAATTATGAAAACTCCGACGACTACTCTTCGGCTAAGTAAATCCTAATGGAGAACAATAATAACCTACACCCTTCCCTCCGAAAAGACAACCAGTCTTCTCCACCGAGGCCTTGATTCCACATTTTCAGTTCAAGAAGTCGCACTCCAAAATGCTGGAGGCCTCAACGCCAGGCACCAGTTTTGGTTTGATGGACGGTAGAAGCAGAATGGGGAAAGACTCTACTGTTCCCTAAAAAACGCCTATCCAACCATAAACCTGTTCCACTTTAGCCTAGCTCTTCCCGCCTCCCATAATGGTTACTATCACTCATATCTGGATCACGTCATCATTAGCAGTAGCAGTACTGTTAATCGCCATTCGAATATCATCAATCTATATACTTTCCTGGAAACCGTCCCCGGCATCAGTGACCATGGTGCTGTAACCTTCGATATCAAACTCCCTGAAAGAGTCATCCGCCTCATTCCATCTTCCGTTCCGGATTACCAGAAAGCGAACTGAAAACTCATTAACCGGGTCCTTAAGTTCTAATCTACTACTGGTCCCATCCAACAGCATGGTATCCAACAACACCATCGACAGCTGAAGTAATTCAGCAAGTATGAAACGAACTGATTCCAATTTGTCTCTTTAACTACCGCAATCTCATCACTCTCCCCAATGATATCCTCGATGATATCAAATTCAAAAAGACTTTTCTACGGAGACTATTTGGAAGCACGTATTCTCCGCAGTCCTCTCACTTCAGTGAAGAAATGCGCAACCTTGACGAGTCAATCCCTCAACGAATTTTAACTCTATATACCGACTACCTCCACAGATGCCTCTCAAGTATCGAACTAAACCCTGGCACATTTCCCACAGACTGGAAGAGTGCTCGTATGATTCCCATTCCAAAAAATTGCAAACCCTCTTAATACCGATAGCTACAACCCTATCTCCATCCATTCTTCCTTCGCCAAGATCTTTGAACGGACCATTTAGTCCATTATTGATGAGCATTGTGAATCCAATTGCATCACTCGATTGAGCACGTGCTTCTTGTCTTTAAAATGGACATTCCTCTCGGTATTAATCAGAAGACTCCAGCCATATCCTACCTCCTCGACCTAAGAAAAGCTTTCTAATTCGTATGGAAATTCGGGCTCTGTCGCTTTCTGAAATTCTCACCACCACCCACCACCTCTATAAGGTAAACCTTAGCTTCCTAAGTGGGTGGAAATCCCAAGTCAACATCCAACAACATCTTGCAACCCCATACATATGTCTAGCAAGAATTCTCCAAGGTTCAGTCCTTGCAGAACCTTGTTTTCCCCATTTACCGCTGACTTGTCTAAATGGAGTCCTAACTCTAACCCCATCAGAATTCTTTAATATGAGGATGACCTGATATTTTACACTACCATGAAAAATATTTCCCTCGGGCAAGGTCGTCTGAATTCCTAGTTGGACCTGGAGCTTTATGGATACTTTTCCCGTATGGAATTATCCTTTAATCACCAAAAGTAGGAAACAATTGTGTTCCGCAGCAACATGAGGATTAAGCCGAAAATAAGGAGAGACGTTGTCGTCCTTTTACTCAAAATCCATGACACACCCATTCCCACTGTGAACGAAGTCACTCATCTAGGGGTAACCATGAACTCCCGTCTTTCCCACGTATCCTATATTTCGAAGGGGTTTCACCGTGCAAATCCCTGTATCCCGTCCTAAACTACAACGCCCCAAGAAATTAAGCTGTTCTGCTACAAACAGCTTACCAGACCTCTCCTCATTCTGGGTTACATCTTCCCCGTCCTAAATAGAGAGGTTCGTTGAGAGACATGCCGCCAGTGCTCCTGGATCTACAGGAACCACGACCATCCCAAATATATGTCCAACCAAATCCTATATGATTACCGACAAACTCCCCGCAGCGACGTTGTCCTTTTAGGTCGCGCCATTAATTTTCTAACAAAATGTTAGACATAACCCAATTCCCCCCAAATCCCTAAACTGCCTCTTCTATTTCCAAAGTACATCGGTAATTCTCCTAGTCCCAATTCACAAAATATAACCAAATTACTATTATGCTGTTAAGGGAAAGTCGCACCGCGTCCTTGAAGAACTATTGTGCCCCTTTTACTGGTTATAGTGTACCTGTTGATCATAGTATCTCAAGCAAGCCTGTAACCATTAGGAACTTTAGTATGTTCCCCACTTCCAGAAGTTTCAGCTTTGCATCTGGTATTAAGTGTTCTCCCAGATGTCTCAACCTACTTTGCACAAGTGCCGGACACTGTCCCAGGACGTGCATGAAGGTTTCGTCCTCCTCTTCAAAGAACCTGCAGGCAGTGTTCGTAGATATCCTTAGCTTCCCTAGGTGATAGTTCAGCCGACAATGACCAGTGAGAATTCCCACTATGATTCGGAGGTTCTTTTTGGTGAGGTTTAAGCAATCCTTTGTACGCAAGGGTTCGTATCCCCCAATAAGCACCCTGGACTGCTCCATCCCTGGTAGGCCCGCCCAATATAGTTCCCTCAACCGTTTCTCTTCGTTTCTTAGATTCAGAAATATAACCAAAACATACCTTTTTGGGATTTCGCTCGGTATCGGAGTTCGACCGCGTCACGGCCGTCACCCTTTCTGTTTATCGCTCCGCTTCCAAGATTCCGCAGTCAACCAGATCTTATGACGTCTTTCAAGTCCCTTGCACTTGAGAAAAGAGCACTTTCGTCAGGGTCCGAATGCTCATCGATATTCTCAGACGGGTTACTCAGTATATCTGTCGTTCGATCAGCAATATAGCTCACCTACTGTGCAGCGACAGCTGGGTCGTACATGCGGTCTATGTTGAGCTTAGCTGGTCACAGCTCTCCAAACCTGCGAGAAGTGGCGGATGCAACACGGAAGCGAAAGTAAGCGACCATCAGATGGTTATCCCTTTCGAGGTCGACGTTAGCGTCTGTCTTGTTATGTATATCCAGGAGACAACTCCCAAATCTACTGCTAATCACGAAGTGGTTGATCTGATTGGTGGTCGGTCAGTTGAAACCCAACTGACTTTATGTCAGGCTCTGTTCTCTAATAATGCACCACCAATGACGAGGTGGTGAAGTTGCAGAGATCCATGAACCTCTCGCCGCTGCGTTCGCCAAGACCGTGTTTCCCCATCAAATGTCCGAGCATGGTAGTGTCAGATCACCTATCACGATCACGATCTTTAGGAAACCTCCCCCGAATTGCGTTTAATTGCTCGTAGAAAGCATTCTTCTCCAGTATATCGGAAGCCTCTGTTGGTGCATAGCTTTGTACAACTGTGATGATCCTTAATCTGGACCGAAATCTTGCAGTTAGAAATCTGTCAGCAACAGCCTCCCAGGTTCAGAGAGTGGGCCTTGCGGTAGCCATCAGAAGCAACCCGACACGTGGTTCGCGTTTGCTACCTTTTGGCTTTTCAGAGTACAAAAGGATATTGCCGTAAGTCTGCCAAGAGGGAGAGGAGTACTGTCCAGAGTCCCAACATCTTACTTCGCTCGTTTCGATCTTACTGTTTAGTAGGCTTGATTCATTAAAGATGTTTCATACTAACTTTTTTGACAATATTCCGGGACCACCTACGTTTCTTAAATTAAAGTTTCTCTTTCTTTTTATCTAGGCCAAAAGAACAATCATGATTGTCTCCGAAATACAAAGGAACTGCAAGGACGACTTCATTATGAGCCGAGTAAGTATCTCATACTAAGTTTTCAAAACGACTTCCTGAAAGAAAATGCACATCCAAGACAATGGCAGAGTGAAGAATGAAAACAAAATATCCTGGCACTAATTTTTATTTCGAATGTAGCATCCATTTGTGCAAGAATCCTTGAGATTGTCTATGTTTTTGCACACTAAATAGTAAATAGGGAAAATAGCAATATCCTTGACTGCTACCTTACCTCAATGCTCCTTTGTTGTATTCAGTTTTAATAAAAAGGATTCCATGGATGAGAGGCATGAGTCGGGTACAAAGGATGTAAGTCCGAGTGGATAGCGTTTAGGAATGATTATTAAAGTAGCCTTCCATTGAAGTGAGGCTATTTTCAGTGAATATTCGGTATTAAAGTTTATTCGGGATTTGATGGATATGTGGGGCTGACCAGACCAAGAAGGAGCAGAAAATGAGAGACACTCAAAAATTGGAATTTTCATCGAAATGAAAATTTTTCCTGAAAAGTCCTTTTACGTTATAAAAAGCTAACAACTACCATCATAACATCACCGGTCGGCCAAGCTTGCCAAGCATTCCGTCAGCCATATAATCCATTCCGGCCATTCTGAAACGGAAATTAAGCCGTAAAACCACAGTTTTCGTCCTAGTTATCCTGAAAGCCGTAAATTACGTGAAGTACAAGAAGAGAGACATTTAAACCGTCTTGCTTTTTTGAATCTCGGCTTCCTACACATTTGCAAGAATCTCAGCATTTTCCGCTGATAAGGATATTCCCAACTCGTCGCTCCTGAAACCATTTATGCAGGACCCCGAACGCTTTAATAGTCAGTGTCGACTATCCGAGGAAAAAGAGAGCACTTATCCGAATTCCACTCGATTAAGTTTGTCCCTTATATGGGGTGTGCTGATTTCCTTCGTATCAAATATAGAAAGCTGAGAGTGAGAAACGGTAAGAAAAAAGTCCTTTTTTCCAGGCAATGTTAACTCACACTCAGATACAAATATATTCGGTGATTTTCCTTCCCGGATTTCTTCTGCTATCCGAATTGGCCGGTCGAAGTGTAAATGAGAATTACTTCATTCGGAAAAATGGATGAGGTTTGGTTTTGGCATCGAGAAATCTTTTCGGTTTGGGAAGTTTTCTGGCAAACGAAATGACTTATCATTTCCACCTAATATCCTATCGTGTATGACTTTTTTTCGGTTCTGGCCGAAGGATATCGGGTACTCATTCATATGTGAATGCGTGTGGGCAGTTTGACCGGTGGTAATGGCAGATTTTTATAGTCCTGGATGTTGGAATCATTGGAATTTCAAAGTGAGGAAATAGAATCTACGGAATAATGAGGCTTGGGTCATCTATCGAGTGTTAATTTAAGCTTTCAATGGGGGTGAGTACATGAGTAGTAGTCAGTTGGGTATGCAATATTTCAACAATGTGTTGATCATGAGTTATAAGGTCCCTAGCCGGCCAAGGAGAATATTTACAAATCAGTAGTGCAATGGCCTAGGATAGGATTAACTGTGCGTCCTGATTTCAGTAAAAGGCGTGAGTACCTCCTGTATAGGTAGGCCCACAGTCCTCTTCGGACGTGGATTATTTTGGAGACCACAACCATAGCCTTGTCCTGTTTTGTTTATACTGAGTGCAGACTCAGCACTCATTCCATGGAAGACGAGGCCTATCTAGTACTGCCGCAACTAACAGCTATGGCGCCCGAGTGGTACCCCGTAATTCTACCCTTGGGTCCGCATGAAGCTCTGCCCGCAATGGGGACCAATCGCAAACAGCCGGGTTGAGAACATATACCAAAGAAGTTCTTCAAGAACACATGCCCTCAGGGGCCATCCCGGTTCGTATGGTATCAGATAACATTCCGGTGAGGTTTCGTGGCAAGAATCGCTTCAGATGAGTCCCATGCAGATTCGGGTCTCGAGTACGTGGGGCTGACACTCGACCGAAAGGTTACAATTTGATGACCAGAAACTAAATACTCATGGTAAATTGTGGTGCTAGAAAACATTGTCGTCAAAGAGTTGGTTTCAGATTCCGTGTTATCTATTTTCACTTTGATCACCATTGTTTGGCCATAGACCCAAATAATGGACGGTCTTCGCTTTTGCCTCTTAAGGTTTTGTGTAAAAGAGAACCTCATTAAAAGTGGTCTACCCTATTTCTGTATATCCGTCTGTGTTTTTTTTGTAAAGCTGGAAAGCGTGCGCTACAACCGCCACTCCACAGCAGGCATTCCCTCTCGTTACCTCAATCCCTCTTTAATATTGCCTCCGTCAGCAGACATCGTTTTGCGGGGCGGGTAAAGGGACTCAAAATTCCAGTTCGTTAAAGGGTTACTCTTTTCCATAGCGTGTATCTTTCTCTTTCGTTCCGTCCACAGCAGTTCAGTGCACTCAATAGTTCCTCCAACTTTAGCATTTCTGAAATTGGTATTTCAGCTCTTGTATATCTCGAGTAATAGAGCAAGACGTACTCCAAGTCCTCTCACTCTGCACACATTTTACAAGAAGAGCTGATTTCATGTCCTTTCCAATACAAATAGTGATAACTTATTGGGCCATGTCCGCGTTCTGTCAGTTGGGGGTCAAGAATACAATCAACATCTCCCCTGCTTGTCGTAAGAGGCGGCTTAAAAGGGATAGCAATTTGTGGGGTAGCAACCCGGAACTTTCGAAACTTGATTGCTATCAAAACGTCGACAATGCCTCAGACAGGGACTGACATGGTACCAGATGGGAATCCGGTGTCGGGTTGTTTCTGACGGCTATCGTAAGATGCGCGCACTTGATCTGGAGGCCGGTTTCTGACAGACTTCAGGAGCATGCCAATAGTACAATGTAATGCATCACCGGAAACTTCCGATATAGTGGAGCAGGATGCTTTTTACGAACAATTGCATGTAGTTCAGAAGAGGCTTTCTAAAGGTGACATTAACATGGTGATGGGTGATGTGAATGCCAAGGTGGTTTCTGGTAAGACCATACTCCGATAACGGAAACACGGTCTTGGCAATCGTAAGAGTAACGGCGGGTGGCCCGTGGATTTCCACAATTTCCACCGCTTCGTCGTTGGCGGCATATGTTCGAGCACAGAGCCTGGGATATGGTGAGTAGGGTTTCAATTGGACACCATACGAGGAATCAGATCGCCCACTTCGTGATCAGATAGATTTAGAAGTTGTCTCCTGGATGTGCATAAGAAGAGAGGTATTGATATTTTTTTTTTTTTTTTGGAAGTAGGGTAGGTGAATGCGTTTACGCACAGAGTGTTGGACTCTCGCAACAGCACGCTGGCGAACTACCAACTAAACACCTCCCTGTCATCAGAGAACTAGCCTGGAACCGTTTGACACATTATTTCGGGCTAGCCCTCCCGCTCTCCCGGCTTTGGGAGCCTTCAAGTCAGGGAATTCCTTTCACCAACGGGAGGGGAGAGGAGGAAGGGAGTTGTTAGTTCAGGGAACCCCTTACCGTCCGATCCCTCTGCCGGTCGAGTTCAATCTTCTTCGTAGTAAGAAGAGCCCGAACATAATGCGCAATACGATTCCAGCTGCCAGCGCTCTTCAGCATCTCTCTGACAATGTTGTCTGGAGAGAGCTCCCCTGTGTCTGCATTAAGCTGCTGGCGGAGGCCGTCCCACCTCTCGCAAGAGAAAAAGGTGTGTTCAGCGTCATCCGCCACTCTATTTCAGAACACACAGTCAGGAGATCGCGCCTTCCCAACCCTGTGCAGGTAAGACTGAAAACCTCCATGCCCACTTAGAAGTTGGGTAAGGAAGTAATCAATCTCACCGTGCTTTCTGTTCAACCATGGGTCTAATTTGTCGATGAGCCGCGCAGTCCACTTGCCCCTTGGCTCATTTTGCCAAGAAAGTTGCCACCTGTTAAGGGTGCGTTGACGTTCTTCACGGGCAACCACTTCTCTTAAGTTTTCGCCCTTACGGCGATAGATAGCTTTGCGCTCCTTGGCAAGGAGGGCAATGGGGATCACTCCCGCAATCACCATCACAGCCGGTTCGGAGACAGTGCGATAAGCAGACGCCACTCGCAAAGCTCCCCGCCTCTGCACTTGAGCGAGGCGTTTACGATGCACCTCCTTGTCAAGGGCATCAGCCCATACCTCCGCACCATAGAGAAGGACGGACTGCGTTGCTCCCATGAGGAGACGTCTCCTAGTTGATATAGGGCCGCCGACATTCGCCATTAGCCGACTCAAGGCCGCGACTCCTGCTGCAGCCCTGTCCGCGGCTGCTTTGATTTGTTCGAAGAAGCTCATCTTCGAGTCGAGCATTAAACCAAGGTATTTAACCGTTGGTTTTGACTCTATAGTCAACTCGCCGATCGATATGGGACGCAAGGTCGGGATTCTTCTTCTGGTCAGGATGACTACTTCGGTTTTTTCCAGCGCAAGGTTGAAACCGTGAGCAGTCATCCATCCGCTTACCCGTCGTATCAATATGCCAAGTCTGCTTTGCGCCTGTTCAACAGTGCGTCCGGCAACAAGTGCCGCAACGTCGTCTGCATAACCGACCAGGCGCGACTCTTCAGGCATATCGAGTCTCAGCAGACTATCGAGACTATAGAATGGATCCCTGCGCTACTCCCTACGTGATTTCCATCCTCCTCTGGCCCTCTAGCGTCTCATAGAACAGGGAGCGGTCTTTCAGATAATCCCTCAATATCCGCAAGAGATAGCTTGGCACGTGAAAGGAGTTCTCTAGTGTGCCCAGCATATCTGTCCATCTTACGGAATTGAAGGCATTTCTGACATCAAGCGTTATGAGGAGCACTATCCGTCGAGATCGGCGGCTGTGTGCCCCGGCTCGATTAAACGCATCTACGACCTCCATAACAGCATCCACTGTAGATTTCCCTGTTCTAAACCCGAACTGCCTTGCGGATAAGTCCCCGGCAGCACGGATCGCTTCAGCGAGTCTACCCCTGATGAGCTTCTCGAGCACTTTTCTGGCCGTGTCAAGCATACACAGCGGTCGGTATGCAGACGGGAGCTCCGGATCTCCTTTACCCTTACGGATCAACGCGAGTCTGGCCACTTTCCAGCGAGAAGGAAAAATGCCCTCCTTCAAGCACGCGTTGAACGCTTCGAGCAGCAATTCTGGCCGTTGGCGGAACACCAGTTTGTAAACTTCCGCCGGGATGCCGCCTTGCTGTTTTTCATAGTGAGAACCGCTTCTTCGAGTTCTCCCATTGTGAAAAGGGGGCAATCCACGACGCTTTCCGCGCTGTTTACATCAAGCCGTACAGGGTGTCTGGGGAACAATGCCCGCACAATGCGGTCCATCTGGTCGGTGCTCAGTACGCAGGGCTTCCGCAGAGCCCCGATTTTCCGAGTGACAAGCTTATAGCCAAGTCCCCACGGGTCATCATTCACCTCATTAATAAGATTTTGCCAGCCGCGAGCTTTGTTTTTATTTATAGCGCTGCGGAGTCTCCTTTTTGCTGATCTATATTGTGCCTTTATGGCACATGCGTCCTCGTTGGCGTACAAACGTTGTGCCAAACGGCGGAGCTTATGACACTTCTTCCGTAGGTCGGCAATTTCCGCCGTCCACCAGTACATAGAAGGCTTGTCGCGCCTAGGGCCTCTCCGGGGCATGGAAGCCTCACACGCCGTCGTTATCAGATTCATCACTGAATTTACGACGGTGTCAGCTGCGACACCACCACCCCCCGGAGTGCCCCCAAGCGCGGCCCTACCTGCTCCAAGAGCTTCGACGAACCTTCCGATGTTCACCTTCGCGACATTCCACACGCAGGGGGAACGTCGTGTTGGTGCTCGCCGGCAAGTAGCGTCAAACACTTCGAACGCAATGTACTGATGATCACTTGCCGAGAAGTCCTCTAGGACTCGCCACCCGTGCACCGATGATGCCAGAGATTCCGACGCAAAAGTTATGTCGGGAATGCTTCCTTCACAACCTGAGCGCCGAAACGTTGGCGTGGATCCGGTGTTTAAAATTACGAGCCCGGTTCTCGCCGCCATTTCCAGAATCCGTTTCCCTCTGGAGTCTGATTGAGGCATGCCCCATTCAAGAGCCCTGGCATTAAAATCACCGCCAACCAGGATTCGTCCCTCCGTGCTCGAAACGGCGTCCTCCAGAGCATCAAGCCGGCGTTGAAAGTCCGGAATCGACTCATTCGGCGTCAGGTAAACGCTAAAAAACGTTATCTCTAAACACCGGATCCAGGCAAATCCGTCCCCCCGGCCTTCGGCAAGAACACGAAGTTGAACGTCGTCCCGAAACCAGATGGCAGCGGTGCCCGATAAGTCGAGATACCATGAAGACGGGTCCTTGTTTCGGTATTGCTCGCTAATCAGCATTTACTTCCGCAGCGAACTGCGCTAGCAACTGGTGAGCGGTTGCACTCCGGTGCATGTTAATTTGCAAAATGCGGATCATGGCGTTCGCACCCTAGCCCTCTCCAATTCCGCCCTGAAGATCGGACACCGTCCCGAGCCCGCAGTGTGTGCGACGCTTTCGCCAGATGCGCCACGATCCCTGCAGAGAACACAACTCTCGCTTTCCTTGCAAGTCTTCGCTTGATGACCCGCTTGGCCGCATCTCCGGCATGCTGTCCTCCTGTCCGGACCCTTACAAGCTGCTGATGTGTGTCCATAGTCCAGACACCTGTAGCACTTGGTGGGGACTATCCGCATTCGTACCCTGCATACTACCCATCCGATTTTGATTCTCCCGCTGTTAAGGAGTTTCCTCGCATATTGCTCGGGGACATCCACCACGGCAAGTTTTTGGCCTCGAGCATTTACAGAGGTGATACCTACCCGGGCATTGGTTACCTCTGGACATTCACGCTTTAGCGCCTCCTCTACTTCGACCTTTTCTGCGAGGCAGTCAAGATCCCGTATTTCCAGAGAGCACACGGGTTCTAGGCTGGAAACAAGGGCCTTCTCTCCCAATAGCCCCTTGACCGCTTCGCAGAACGTGCTCTTGTTGGTCGTCTTTGGGCCCAGTTCGACGAGAACTCCACCACTCCTCGTTTTCCGTATCGAAGACACCTCTGCTCCGTTCTCCTCGGGTTTCATCCTGTAGCGGATTTCACTAAGGACTTCCGCAAATGTCTTGCCTTCCGTCGGCTTAATGAGCAGAGCCGACGATCTAGTCCTTCTTCGTTTCCTCGTTTTTTCCGCTACTGGCTTTGGGTTGGCAGCCTCCTTGTTTTTGGACAGACGTGTCTCTGGCGCCGGAGTCCGTTGTTTCTTTTTATCCTTTTTAGCCTTCTTTTTTTGGGCCTTGGAGACTACTTCGATAAAGTCTCCTTCAGGCACGTCGTCCTCTTTCCGCTTTTTCCCCTGTTCACTTTGCAGAGGGCTATCTGCGGTCCGTTTGACGCAAGCAGCATTCTCAGCGGGGAGTGCGACTGTTTCTGCTCTACAATCGTCTTCCGCTGCTCTCCACGTGCGTCTATAAAAGGAAATGCGGTCCAGTAGTTCCTCCAGTTCCATCAGTCCGTTTTTGACGCCTTTGCTGACGTTTCTCTGAAGGAACGTTGCCGACCGCATACGTTTCACCATTGCTGCGCACTTTCGGATGAGCCTTTCCTCTTCGGCTCTAGCGAGGACGGTCGAATGCATTTCCACTCCAAATCCATCTGCTCAGGACTAGCGTTTCTCACTGAGCTTACTTCCAGGACAGGGGCACTGCAAGGTAATGGGAGTTGCCATCCCCGCACGGTACTGATATTGACTTCGAAAAGGATCACCATCTGATGGTATTTTACGTTCAATTGGGTGTTACGTCCGCCACTTACTGCAGGGCTCGGGAGCTGCAACTTCCAAGTTCAGCATCGACAGCTTGTATGATTCAGCTATCGCTCGGCCGGGGGAGATATCTTTCTGATCGAAGGGGGGATATATTAAGTAACCCGCTTGAGAATATCGATGAGCTACCATCAAAAACGCTTTTCTCTCGGGTGCTACATAGGTGTCGGCCACATCCCGAAGTGGTGTCATAAGTTCTGGCTGATGGTCCTGGAAAGGACGTTAACGGTCGGCCACGGTGACGAGAAACTGAAGAGGTGGAAAGAACACTTCACTACAGTTCTTAACCGTATCACATTCGGTGAGGTTTTTCCTCTTGTGGTTGATAGGACTTGTCACCGTAACATGCGGCCACGGCTTGTTCCTCCAAGCAAACGGAAGAAAGCCTCTGGACTTGACGGTCTCCTCGCAGAGTTATTCATGCCTGCATCTACGGTTACAGCAGATCTGTTACTTTCACTCGGACGGAAATCTTGAAAATCCGAGACCCTTTCCAGAGAGTAGAAAAGGGGGATAATTATCAAGATTCCAAAGAAGGCATCCATTGTGAGTGTGGCAATTGGAGGCGTATCCGCATGCTCCCTACCGTCGTAAAGGTATTAGATAAAATAATCATGGACCGTATCAAACAACATTTTGAAGGCTTAATCGACAGAGAGCATGCTGGTTTCCGCTTGGGATCCTCCGGCATTGACCAAATCAACACCCTAAGGATCTTTTTGAAATAGTGTACAGAGTTGAGGTTTTCGCTGGACCTGCACTTCATCGAGAAACATTCTCAAAGCTCTACGTTGGAGGGGAATTCCGGGAAAAAAAGTACCCATTTTAAGAGCGACATGTGATTGCTGAAAATGTCACGTTACCCACCCAGGTAAAATTTCAAAGTATTTGGAGGTCCGAAGCGGAGTCCGCGAGGGTTGCATCCTGTCACCGATGTTCTTTCTTCTTGTTATCGGACTTGGAGAAATTCAATGTACTCTGTCACACCAATATGCCAAGTCTGCTTTGCGCCAGTTCACTTGTGCATCCGGCGAAAAGTCCTGTAGTATCATCTATATAACCGACCAAGTGCGACCCTTTTGGTATGTCTAGTCTTAGCGACCTATCGAAAGAGGCATTCCAGAGGTCCAGCCCCAGGAATGTACTATCGCGTGATCTCTATTCTATTCAGGCTCTTTAGGGTCTCATAGAGCAGGGAAGGGTTTCTCAGATAATCCTTGAACAATCGTAAGAGATGGTCATATAGTATCCGGAATGGATTGTTTAGTGTGCCCAGCATGTCTTTCCATTTTACACAATCAAAGGCGTTTCTGACATCAAGCACTGAGAGGAGGCCTTAGCTTTCTGAAAAACTTTCACGACTTGCATGAGAGCATTCAATTTGGGTTTTCCTGGTCTAAAACTGAACAGTGTTGGGAATAAGTCTCCGGCAGCACGTATCGCTTCAATGAGTCTACCCTTAATGAACTTTTCGAGCACTTTGCCGATCGAGCTGAGCATAAAGAGTGGTCGTGACGCAGCTTAGGGTTTGGGTTGCCTCTCCTTTTGCTCATTAGCGCCATACAAGCCACCTTCCAGGGTAAGAAAGCGATCTCCAGAGCGGCTGTACTGTACTGTTCATTTTTGTGACATTTTACTCACAGAGTGAACGCCGAGGGGCTGATTCACGTCGTGAGGTAGCACCAGCTGTTTCGTTTTTCCTCCACTTTGCTCTGCAGTTGCTTATTTGTGATCCACTAGGTGCTTACGGTGCTACGAAAGCGGTTATTGCTTCTTCTTTCTGGACATCTTTTGTTGGTCTTCATATTGGACCAAGGAGCGGGTCGCAATAGTAAGAAGCACACTAAGCGACCAGGGTCTCTGATACATAACTGATACAGGTTGGCTCACGGAAAAGAGTAGTCAGCGACTCGGTTGACTCCTTATGATAACCATTAATCATTAATCATTAATCATTAATTAATCATTAATCATTAATCATAAATCATGAGCCTTTTCCTTAGTGTACATCCTTCTTCTATAACTTGTTCAGTGTCAAACGTTTGCTTCAAACGCATCTGTCAAGCTATCATTAACTCTGACATGCGCTGTTATGTCGGACATTGTCATTCTAGTAACGCTTACTATGGGGGGAGGGGCCTTAGAATATACTCAAACTTGAGAATACACTCATTCTTCCAAGCTTGTCACGAGATGTGACTAAAAGGATTAAACATTTACAGGCTAGCAACCTGAAGAAAGCCTGCAGCCAAGTGTTAGCATACGCGACTCCGATACCAGGTTTTTTCTGATGGCTACCGCAAGGCGCTCTCTTGACCTGGAAGCCCATTTTTGACAGACTTCCTGGAAGTACATTACAAGGCACTGACATCGGCTTCGAAAATGATCACAATCTGATGATCGCTTTTGTTCGGTTGCATGTTGTGTCCGCTAATTCTCGTATGGCTGAGGAGCTGAAAATCGACCACTTCTTTGACCTAGGTGAGTCTCAACTCTGGGAGACTTACCTTCCTGGTTGAACTGCAGATATACTGACTAACCCACCTGAGAATATTGATGAACATGATGTTGTCATCAAAAATGCTCTTTTCTAGAGTGGTTGTCGGCCATGTTCGGAACAGGCATCATAAGATCTGGCTGACTACTGAATCGTGGAAGCAGATTGATGAACGGAATGGATTGAAGGCGTCTCATATCCGCAGTTCACGGCATTCCTGCGCTGGGGAGATCTCATACCTAACTTGAATGTTATCCGAAAGGATCCCACTAGAACGAAGATCAGGAACGTATTTTATGTTCCAAGTCAGACCTCTAATGGGGTCACCTTTAATCAGGAAATTCTTCCAGGGCTGAAGCTACCAGTTCACATCTTTAATATTCCCACTCGAAGTCGAAAATTTGATTTTGTGTTTCTCAGTGCCATTACCAAGATGCAGACGTGAAGAGAGGGAGGTGGAAAAGGGGGTTTCCAGAAGCCCGGAATTTTCTTGAGGGCTAGGAAAAGATATTTCAATGAAAAAATGAGATACTAATTTTCACCCCTGATCTGATTTTCTCTCTTGATAAGACAAGAGAGTTGTCAACATTACGGATTTTTCGGAGAGACAATTTGATAGAACCTATTGAGGGTGTTTTCTAAAAACGGTTACCTGTGGGATTAACTGTTCCCCTTGGCGGGCAGCTGTTGGACCTTCTATTGAGTTGCCAATGACAACCCTCCCGATGAAGAGAGTGGGTCACAAAGGACAGCTTTTACATGCATGACTTGTTGCATTGGGTAACGACCATGAGTGCCACTGTGGACCTGATTTAGGGAGTGTCAGAGACATGAAGAAAGCTAAAATTTCCCTAACAAAATAAGCCTCTAACTGGGTTCAAGTACTGAAAAATTTATCATTTTGAAGATTTACCAAATGGTCAACGTGCCTTTTCCGATACGTGGTTCCGTAGGTTCTCTCCCTGCCTTGGTATCCTTGGCCATTTTATTGGAGGATCCCCCAATTTAATGTGGGTTTTGAGGGGTTAAACAGGAGGAGGGAAAACATTTAGGGATAGAGGAGTCCTCGGATTCGGTGCGGACCCACGTATCGGAAAATATGAATTTTGGTATAATGACACCTACACACGTGCCGTCAGAGCATCTCGATGGAGCTTCGGGTTTTTCGGATAGCCCCTCTTCGTTGTCTTTTGTCACTTAGGATGGTCGTCAATTTCGCCATGCTTTTAGGCTTTCGGGATAGCTCCCCGCATTTCAGTTATGTCATTACAAGTATGTGTACTGAGACTCTCAAGACCGCAGATAGTGCCAACAATGTCTTGTCTCTTCTTCTTTAAAATAGGATCAATTGGAAGTTGTATGTTGAAAACTCTTTACCCAGATCTCGCCAAGTGCGAAATCCGCGTCGTTATTCGCGACCACGTTGTGAAGGGTGAGATCGCTGTTGAAATTCTTAATGACGTTAAAACTTTTTATGGTGGTTGCCCATTACATGTCTGAAATCGAAAGCAGTCTCAATAGTGCAAAGGAACTAGAGGAGGCGGTCCTGTCCATGAAGGACAAAAACCACCAGAACTGGATGGAATTCCCAGCGAAGTGTTGAAACTCGTATAAAAATACAAGCCAGATTTGAAACTATGCGCACTCAACGTAGCGGGCGTTTATCTTTCCCACTGGAAGCTTCCAAGACTTGTGGTAATAAGCTTGGACAAAGGCGACCCACAGGCACCGTCAGCGTATTGCCTGCTCAGTATATATAGCGGGGAAGCTGGTTGGGAAGCACATCAAGGCACGACTGACTGACGCAATATGTGCTGCAGGAGATTACACACCAAAACAATATGGTTTTAGAGCGGGGGTGATCCACAATTGCCAGTGAGGAGGGGGTCCAAGCAGTGATATCACTGGCTGAGGGACACAGTCGCCACTGTGTGGTGGTCCTTGTGACCCTAGACACTAGACATAAGAAATGTCTTTAATTCTGTGAGGTGGTGTGACATGCTTGAGGCACTGGAAAATCGTTTCCATACTCCTGGTCACCTATTGCAGATATTAAGGGATTATTTAAAGGATCGTGTTTTACTCTACGAGACCCGGGAAGGATAGCGCAAAATGAGGGTAATATCGGTCCGGACCCTTGGAACGTCTTATACGGTAGTCTTCTACGACTCAAGATGTCTGATGAATCGCATCTTGCCGGACACGCGGGCGATGTTGCGGCATTGGTTACCGCACGCACGGTTGAGTAAGTTCAGTAGCACACTGTGAATGGTAATGCGGCGAGTAAGCAGATGGACGGCTGAGTATGGATTCTCCCTAACTCTGGAGAAAACTGAAACCGTTGTGCTCACCAAGGAGAAGGTTCTCATACTCCTTTCCATTCAGGTTAGTGAAACCATGGTTTTGTCGAAGCTCGGCTGTGAAGTACCTCAGTATCTTGGTAGACGCGAAGATGAGCTTCTGCGAGCAGATTCTTAACAAGGCTGCAGTTAGAATGTCCGGGATTTATCGGTTGACGTCCAATGTCGGAGGCCCCTTATTCAGCAGGCGTCGCAGTTCAGTTCCTCTCCTCCTTTACTGTTTCGAAATATGGGGTGATTCCCTCAGTAAGGAAATTTACGATAAGCCTAGCGCAAGTACAAAGACAGAGGCTCTGCGAGTTGCATCCGCCGATCGTATCGTCTCGGAGCCAGCTATAGTGATAACAGGGAGCGGAGGCTTATATAGCTCAGAAAAGGCGATTGAAGCATGGTAGCAATCCTGGGAAACAGAATTGAGAGGTAAATAGATCGCGCATTTCATAAAGGACGTGCGGCCGTGGCCCAATCGCAAGCAAGGTGCTGGTGACTATCACCTAATCCAGCTGCGTAGCGCGCACTGGTATTTTCAATCTTATCTGCATACAATCGGCAAATCATGGTCGCCCGACTGTATTTATCGCAAGAACGTGATGGATGATGCCTGTCCCACCTTATTCTTCTGCACAAGGTGGAAGTGCCATCGCTATCACCTTCCGATGGAAAGGTGTCTTGGGTCTCTGGACACCATAATTGAGGCAATGCTGGAGAGCGAAGACACGTGGAGCCTAATGACATGTTTCACTCAAGGCAGACGAAGAAGGCAGAGATGCCAGGATAACTGAGGTTCCCTGAATCCATGGGATTTCGCTCCTATTACTGAGTAGATCAAGCCTGGGCTAATGTGTCAAACGGTTCCGAGCCAGAGTCCTGGACACTCCAGGGCGATGTTTTAGTCGGTAGTCTGTCTGAGACTACCTATATCCTTACCAACCTTATTCAATTCAGCACACTCGACTGAATAATTCTTTTCTTATATAATAATTTATTTATTCGTCCTTTCATTTCAGATGGAAAAATTCTGGCAACAATTGATAGCTGACAATACAAATTTCTCTGCTTGCGGCATGTGCACAATTAATCGACAAATTCTTACATCGGTAAGTTGAAATCCACGACGAAAATGTCAATCGCATCCTCACGTTTTCACTCCAACCCCCAGAAAAGTATTATCCCTTCCAGCAATTTTTTTTCCTGATAGAGACACATGTACGCAAGGGTTCATTTTTCTTTCCATATCGCTCCGTGCCTCCCTTCGTGCCTCTTCTGGTTCCCTCGTTGCTGAAGGAAAATTCTTTTGTTTAACAGATTAATTACAGTAGAACATACCCATAGATACTTTCTCCTTTTTTTCTCGGACTGAAAGTTTGGGGAAAGTATTCATAAGGGAGATTCCTTTCGGCGGAAATTTCGTTTTTGAAAGGGGTTCGTTCGTTCATAATGGGTGTGGTGAAAGGGCTGTTTTCTTCTAGCTCTGACTGGAGCCGTGGCGCTTTGCTAATGTTTAATGATTTGCAAAAATCCCATTTTTAACGTAGAAAGGGTGAAATGAAAACGAATGATTTATTACTGGGAACTTGTTGAGAACGGGACTTGGCTAAGAGGGCTTTTAGCGTCCTTTGTCTACGACAAGACGGGCTGCGAGAATATGGCTGGAGAGTGTATAAACGTTCTTTATGTTCCAGAGTATATGTTTAACGTGAAGTAGTTAGTAGAATGTAACAGATGTTGGGGAAAAAGTGAGGTCGGATTGGGGTGGACGCATATTTAGTGCTTCTTAAGTAACTTGGAGAAGCCATGAATGTTATATCGTAATCAAGATATATCAAAACGACTTGTGTTCTTGACAGCAGCTTTTCGATTCAGTCAATACTTTCCTTTCCATATTTCATCGATCGACTTTTTCAGTACTTTTGTATTTTGTCTGCTTTTCCCCTTTTCCAAGATTTTGGCCAGGGTTCAAATAAATGAATTCTTCATTATCCTTTTTGATATCAAATTATATTATACAAGCCTCGGGCTTTATAATTAAGTCCCATTTGTTTCTTTTTAAGAATTATAAGCTATTTCAGAAACGTCTGTATCTTATTGTTGTGGTATCACCAGACCGATAGGCGAGACCAGTTTGACAGTTGCATGGCTCGACCATCGTTTAAGGATACTGAGCCACGGAAAACGTCGAGCTACTCTGAGGAACAGGGTCATATTCAATTCGCCCAATACGCCCCGATACAGTCGGGCAGTAGGATAATGGCTTGAAGAATCAATATGTAGTGGCGAAGCTAGGCTGACAAGGTGCTTCCACACTATGTATAGCTCGACATTGTAGGCCCTTCGCTTATTGCCTCACGATCATTGATCGCTTAAGGCGAGGGCCTGAAGTAATACCTCTGAAGGACATAACAGAACAGTCATATACTGAGGCCCTCTGTCGAGAGCGAATTCCGCGCTTTGGAGTGCCAGTCGTAATCACCACAGACCAAGGAATGTAATTTGAATCTAGTCTCTTCCCGGAGTTCGGAAAGTGTACTACCTACAGTCCAATGTGATGCTAGAACGTTGGCATCGGACGGAGAATGCAGAGCATGACCAGCCATTCTCGCCGTAGGCCTTACCACCTTACAGCCCTCCGCGAGGATTTTGCTGCCAGCCCTGCTGAGCTGGTGTATGGGGAGAACCTTCGGCTTTTCGACAACTTGCTCCTGGACAAGAGAGACGACCTGAAAGAGATCGGATTGTTACGTCTATTATGAGAAATATCAGAGAGATATCAGATAAATGGCGAGAGGAAAAACATCATAGTTGCCTCCGCTTCTTTACCCTATGATGACGCAAGAGCTTAGGAATCTGGTAGCGTATGCAGAATCAAGTGGTCTCGAATTCTTAATAGATTGCGATGCGAATGCTCAACATATTTGTTGGGGTAGTAGAAAATGCAATCCAAGCGGATAGAAGCTACCTGATTTCTTCACTTCAGCTGGTCTCCTGACTGCAAATGCTGGGTGCACCCTTGCGTTCGTGGGACCGTGAAGAAGCGAAGTAATTGACCTAACAATCTGTACCTTAAAAGTGTTAGAGTTGATTACACACTGGCGGGCGCTAGACGAGGTCTCACTGTCAGATCACGGATATCTAGAATTTAATCTGACTATTGCGGGCGAACAGTGTGCAGTACAAACACCACCCTAGGAAAGTGGATTGAACAAAGTTCAATGAACTTCTTGGTAATAAAGTACAGTTCCCTAGGTGACTAAGGATTCCTTTGGTGCTAGAAGATGAATTGGAAACTCTGAACTGCACACCTTTAGAGCGCTATGAAGAGGCTTGTCCTATTTCCCGAGGCCAAAGCGATAAAAGTGTTCCTTGGTGGGATTGCAAAAACCCCGGAAATCAATCAGGTGACTTCTGAACCATGTCTGCAAAAGTAATAAGAACGAAGCCTGGTTAAATTTCCGGAACTCACAACGTGAATATAAGAGGCTCATTAGGTGTTGGAAACGAGACTCTTTTAGAGCGTACTGTGGGGAAGTGGAAGGCGAAAGAGGGACTCCAAGGCTGTGCATAGTCCTTAAAAGGGTTGAATCTGCGAAATTCGACTTTCTTAGAAAACCCGACGGTACTTTCACGAGTTACAGACTGAAATCAGTACAGACCCTCCTGTAAGTACATCATTCCGGAGAACAGGTGAGAGAGGTGGTAGGGAGAGAGTTGACGGTTCTTTCAACCCTTTCAACATGCAAGTGCTGCAAGGGGAACTGGAACCGGTTTTTACCTATGAAGAAGTGAGAACTGCGAGACTATCCTCTAAACATTTCGAAGTATCTGGCAGGAGAAGGAGGAAGTGCGCTCAGCGGCCTCGTGCCAGACTGGCAGCTGCGTCGGTGGTAGTTCAGTGCGCCGACGAAGGTGATTTCACCATTGACAATGCAGTTGTATTCCTTGCGTCTCACGTGCCGCCACATCACTCCGTCACCAGCTGAAACCGTGCGGGTTCAGCGGAGGAAACCCGGACGTTATCCAGCTAATGCGTTTACGTGGAGAACTTGCTTTTTTGGAGCGTCCCCCGGTTCGGCGAAGGCTCTCAGTCTTGACAAGGAGATCCATTTGGGCCGCTACGAACATCGATGTTGAAAGCGGACTTTAAAGGGGCTCTTGTATAGTGGGTGCAGCGGCCTCCGAGAAGCGTTCATCCTACGAGGTACTGTGAGCATGCCTCGAGGTCCTTGCGGGTGTCAACATCCGGTGTCGTATGTCGGGAAGGAGGAGTCGATCGCAGTTTCGAAACCGCGTCCCTGGGCATACGTAGCATGCTAGAGTTACTTAACCCTGCTCTGATATCCAGCACAGGGTCGGCGGGTAGCCGCAGATTTTCCTGTACACCATCTCCGCGGGGCTGGCCGCGAACTCCTCTCGATGGGCTGTGCGAAGGCCGACGGGGATGAAATACAAGGACTGCGACCACGACGGATCGTCCCGAGCCATTAAGGAAGCCTTTAGTGTACGATACCAGCGTTCCAGCATCCCATTGAACTGCGGATTGTATGCAGTGGTTCTGTGACACTTGAAACCCAGGAGATTGCCTAAGTTGTGTTGATTACGGTGGGGGATCCAGTCCCGACAGAGGGCCTGGGCATATAATTGCGCCGTAATGTCAGTCAGAGGCATTGCTTCAGGCCACCGCGTAAACCTGCCGGTGATTGTGAAGCAATACGTACGACCGTGCGAGCCCCGCGAAGGGTCAATGGTGTCGAGCTGTCTGGTGTGGAAGCGCTTGGTTGGCCGAGGCAACTTGTTCCTTTTACGTTGTTGGTAATCTTACACTTCTTGCAAGGAATGCAATGTCTGGCTCAAGAGTTTCCGTCGCTGTTCATGGACGGCCAGAAGTATTTTCCAGTGATTTGAAGATTTATCATCCTGATGCCTGGGTGCGCAAGATCGTGTACTGCGTAAAATACTTCCTAGCGAAAATTGGTCGGAATAAATGACCTAGGTCCCTTGCTTGAGGTCTCGCAGTAGTAGTAGAGTAGGAGTTTGAAGAGAAGATAGGAAACTCATTGAACTTCTGTTTGGGGGCCATCAGGCTCTGAAGCTCTGCGTCTTCCTTTTGTGGCTCGGCGATTGCAATATAATCAACCGCGGTGGGGACTGTGACTTCCGCGATTCATGACAAAGCGTCCGCCACGACGTTGTCCTTTCCAGACATGTGCTGGATGTTGGAAGTAAACTGGCTGATGAAGGGCAATCGCCGAAGTTGGCGAAGAGACGCTTTGTCGGACTGTTGTTCAGCCGCGAGGGTAAGGGGTTTGTGGTCCGAGAACACTGTGAACGGCCTTCCCTCAAGAGAGGAGCGGAAGAATTTAATGGACAGGTTTTCGGCGAGTAGCTCACAATCGTAGGCGCTATAGTTATGTTGAGCTGGGTTGAATTGTTTCGAAAAGAAACTCAATGGTTGCCCGTGTTTGTTCATCCGTTGGTGAAGAGCGGCGCCTACCGCTTTGTCTGAGGCAGCGACGAACAGGGCTAGGGGTGAATCTTGCCGGGGAAATGTCGTGCTACAACAAGCTGTAGTTTGACAGTTTCAAACGCCTGGACAGCCTCAGTAGACCTCGTAACCTCGCTGAAGTCTTTTGTTTTGGGCCCAAACAGGTAAGCGTGAAGGATCGTTTGGTGATTAGCGGCCTTGGGTAGGAAATAACGATTGAAGTTCAACATGTCCAAGAACCTTCGAAGATACTTCATTATAGTTGGCAGGGGAAAGTTTTTGATAGCTTCAAACTTGTCTGGGTCAAGTTGAATTCTGTCGGGGGTGATTATGTGGTCGAGAAATTTCACCTGCTTTTTTACGAATTTGCATTTTTCGACGTTAGAGCCCGGCCTCACGGTAACGTTGAGAAATGCTCTCGAGACGGTCCAAGTTCGCAGATTCGGAAGAAGAGGCGACCTAAATATCATTCATGTAGACGAAACAGAAAGGGAAGTTTAAGTTTCGTAGGACAGAGCGGATGAATCTCTGAAATGTCAGCGCTGCATTGCATAAGGCAAATGTCATTCTGGTGAACTCGAAAAGTTCGAAAGGTGTGCAAATAGCCGTTTTCGGTATGTCTTCGGGAGCTACAGGGATACGCCTTGCCCAGAACTAAGCTTGTGAAAATACGGCAGTTTGTCAGTGAATGCGCGAAGTCATGGGGGGGTGGTATAGGGTATCGGTCGAAAATTGTCAGAGAATTTAGACGCCTGTAATCCCTTCAAGGCCTACACTCGCCGTTTGGTTTAGAGACCATGTGAACTGGAGATGAACAACAGCTATTGGAAGGTATACATATATCCTGTCCCATATGATAATCGAACTCTTTCTTTGCAACAGCTAGCTTCTGGGGTGATTGGGGACGCACCTTTGGGAACATCATTGATGCGGTCCTATACATCGTGCTTTACGGGCTGCAAGAAGATGCTTTCAGTAGTAATGTTGCGATATTTTCGGAGGAGTGCGCGAATGCGATGGTTGCAATGCCCTCGAAAACAATCGAAAGATTGTTGATTGAGCAGGTGGACACTTTTTCTGACGACCTTAAAGAGGCTTTATTCTACAAGTCCACTAAAAGCCCATAGTGGCACAGGGAGTCTGCGTTTAAAATGGGGGTGCTAATGTCCGCTAAAACGAATCGCCATGAAAGCGTTCAGCGCAATCCGAGACTCACGTCCACCTATCTGCATCCATAAGCGAGGATAGGAGAGGAGTTCGCGGCACCCAGTCGCAAGTAAGTTTTGCGGAATAAGCGTCTTTGGACGGGGTACGGGAGAACCGATACCTCCGCGCTTGTGTTGATGACGTGGTACTGCGTTTTGGGTAGCGGTCACTGAGGCTGCCTGCGAGCCTAGTTTGTGTTGAAATTGCATCCGGTGTTACGTTTAGATGCTTTAGCTCCAAATTTACGATGGTACCAGCAAATCGTTGGGGCCAATGAGGGTCCCGGGGTGTGACGGGGTGAACACCCACTTCGGGAAGCTGACCTCGACCACGACTGCGATTGAGATCTATCTACGAACGCAAAGTACTCACAGTCGCCGTCAGTTTGTAGACCGCCTTCGCAAGTGTAGTCATAATAGACCTTAAGGCCCTTGACCTCCCGACGTGTCTCCCTAGAAACTGCTTCGACCACGAAGCGCGTGTCGACCTCGTGGACTTCGTCGGCCGGGTGGACAGCACCTCCAGTGGCTACGAGTTTGTGCAGGCCAAGATAGTGCGGGTGTTCTCTGGAGCTGCTGCAACCGTAGGTAATTCAAAAGCTCTAAACCGACCTTATCCCCAACCAGGTGCCTCATTTCTCGAAGCAGCTGGCTGGGGGTACGGTCGTCCAACGTCAGCTCGTTTAGCAAGTGATTCAGCTTCACTCCCTCACTTACTGATAGCCGGCGTATGAGCTGCCTCTTTAGTCGGACATGGGGGCAGTCCTCCAACACGCTCGCGACTAGCCCGATAGTCCCTTCGTCCAGACCGATAAGCGCGTAGCGTTCGTTGTGATGCTTGCGAGTGCGAATTTCTAACTGGTGGAACCACGGCGCCGGGTTGGTGTGTCAAAAGGAGTGCATCGGACTGCAACTGCTACCAAAAGGGACATCGCGTCTACCACCGTTTTGCCCTCATGAGACATGCTACTTGGAGCCGATCAAGCTAGCAAACCGGTGGCGAAACACCAGAGCCGAATCAGACAATCGGAGCAGTCGATAGTTCACATCCCCGCTGTGCCATCACATAGGTATCTTTACGATTGCATAATCAAATAATTTAGTAAATGACTGTCGGGCTCCTCTAGAAAGCTTCCAGCCAGGGAGCGAGAGAATCGCCTTCTGATACGAATGGCCCTCGCTGAAGTCCTGGATGAGACACACCACATTCGCAGTGCATAGTGCATGGAGGTATCCATACGAGATCCCGTTTATCTAGAGTTCGAAGTTCGAAGCTCAATTAATTCTTACAACTTTATTGGCAGTGCAGCTTGAATTCCTGATTCTTTTGGAGCCACCTTTGCTTGTAGCATCCGAGGTCACTCCAGTATATAGCCCGAATAAGGCTCCTCTGAAAACTTTTTTGTTTTTTTTGGCTCCTAGCTCTTCTTGTTCTATGACAGACCTCCCACGTTTGGAGACAGGACGAGTCCAATTTCTTCTTATTGTTTGGAGTTTTATTTGATCGATACCAGTGCACACTCAGTTTGGAGAGGTAGACAGGGCTACAGGACACTTTGTTGAATGTCCTTCCGGGATTTATGAGGAATTTTATATTCATTCAGTTTAACTGCTACCATAAAAGCCTGATCAATATTTTCGTTTTCCGAAAAGAATCCTTTGAATTCCATAGATTTCTAAATATTTCAAATCCTTTCTCTCCCTACATGAACTCTACCTGAAAAAAGGTTTTGAATGATTCATGAATTTCGAATGGAACTCTCGAATACGCCGTTCTGCTCACTCAGTAATTAAAGCGAAACTGCTTTGCAATTAACAAATCACACTTAGTCAATAATTCCTCCCCCATTCAACGGATAGAATAACCCCCCTTCTGGCACTATCCTCGCAAAAAAAGGACTTATTTCACTTTAAAATGATTCGCCTGCAGTCATCAATTCATCTGTCTATTGATCCTTTCCGATATTATTCCAACAATTTGCATAGACCGAGCGTTCCCTGGCCGCTTCTTCATTTATATGCCATACCTATCGATGGAATTTTAATTATAAACTCAGCCTGCTTTGTATTTGGGAGGGTTGAATGGCGTCAGGAAACAGCAAACCAATAGAGCTTCCAGGATAACACCTACAAAGTTATGCCGGCAGCGTCGAAATATTATGCATAGCTGGTGTTAGAGAGAGGCTTGACGGCAACCCGGAATGGATAATATTCTTTGTGTAAGATGGAGCCGAGAATAGCAGGAGGAAGAGACCATTTTAGAAAAATGCGAAAAAAGAAACGAGGGAACGTCTAGACGAGGGGGTAGAATAGTTTGATATCTGAAGTAATCCCTCGGGAATTTTTATGCAATGGGAGGAAGATGCACGATTTTGCAACGGAAACATATGAATCCAGCTTGCATATGAATATGGAGTCGATGAAAGAAAAGATAAAAGGGATGTGCAGGAAGAAAAGATGAAAGGGTTGTTTGGGATTATTATTTTGTTCTGGGATTTAAAGCTTAAATGATCACGAATAGTTCATATGGTGGAAGGCCTTTATGAAAGGATTTCATTGACGAATCCCGTTCTCATCGATCGAATTCTGACTACAAAATTCCGGTCCAGGCTAAGGAGCATCACAATTGTACATTGCTATGTACCAACGGAGACCTTCGATATAGTGGAGAAGAATGCTTTTGACGAGCGATCTCACGCAGTTCGGGGAAGTTCAACATTCACCGGTTGTATTATCCAGCTGTCGTTTGACAGTAGGAGAGCTACCTTGTTGATCATTAAGTAAGCTACCTGAGGACAGCCATCAGAAATGTTCTTTTCTCGGGTGTTACACAGGTTGCCGGCTATGTGCCAAAGGGCCGAGGTCAAATATTTTCTGCTTTAGTCTGTCCAGAATTTCGACTGCGGATATCTCACTGGGGATAGCAAAGTTCCGGTAAAGGCTCTGCACTTTATTTTTCACCCGTCTGTCAGCATTGCCAGTGCTGATTTGAGTCTGCCTAGTAGTGTCCTGCCGCAATGAGTCGTGCCCATGTTCCAGCGAAGACTTTAAGCGGACGGCGAAGAAGAGTTTTCCGCTGATTAGTGAAACTGTTGCCTGATATGCATCAGCTCTTCAGTAGCGGTTTACAATAGCCAACTTGGATAGGCTTGCCAGCGATCTCTAAACCTGTTATGGGCATGGATTGAAGAGAATAAAAGGATGAGACTTAAGGCACAGTGATTCGGAGCCTTAGCATTGTTGGGTTATGAGAGTAGGAAGGCCGACTTTGGTGGACGATGGTTCACCTTTCTGGGCGGCAGTGACTCGATGGTGGAATCTTTTGGCTAAGGAGCTTTAAAAAGGGGGGGGGGTGTCTATACAGAGCACAGGCAATAATCCCTAGAATACCTTAACAAAAATGGAGCGAGGGAAGCTGTTGGGCGACGCAATTTCCCACATTTGAACGGAAGTAGTCACAGGTGTGCTTCCTCATCGTGCCAGGTCTCCTTTCGCTTTGCTGGAAACTAAAATTGATGTTTTGTCGGAATTTATCAAAGGCAAAGAGAGAGAGAGAGAGAGAGTCCTTAAGTGCTATTCTGGAAGACGCGACAGGAATAGGAGTAATGAAAGGAAATGCCTAAACCGACTCCCCAGACATAAACGCAATTAACGTTGGTGACACTGATTTGTATACCTGCTGAAGTAGGGACACATAGAAAAGTGTAACGGAAACACAAGAAACACCCAAGTGAACAACAGGTTCCTAAGTAGCAAAAAAGGGCGATAACTCGACAGTTTTTTTTAAGTAAAAATAGTATAGTAGTATCTTGGCCTTAACGATCTATGGGTAAATGACAGCGTTGTCCAGATAACCTACGAAGGAGGTATCATATTGAAGTTGAAAACATTTGGTAAGTTCAAAACTGAAGGTTTCCGCAGTCGCCTAAAATTTTACTTCAGAAGTATGATATATTGTGTGCTCAGAATTACGAGATCTACCCTCGAAAGCAACAATCTACCCGAGGTTACATCCGGGACTGTAATGGAATGAAGGAATCTACACTGTAGCAGTGAAGCAGTTCAACCTGTAGGAACTGTCATAGTCAAACGGTAACTATTTGAGTAGTAGTGGAGGTGGTACACATTTCCTGGACGTAGCTGCTGACTGCATAGCGTATTTTGTCTGCAGATCTCTTTGAATGGATGCTACTAGTGTATACTGGGGTTATTGGCTGGTCGGGCTTATGTAGAATGTGTGGGGAAAAGGTTGACATTGTCATACAAGGAGACAAGGAACCCAAGTGGCCGTTCTGGGATAAAAAGTACAAATTTGAAAAACAGTCGCACTATCTGTATCGGGAAGCCTGTACTGTCACACGCACTAGAAAAGTAGGCAGTTCAAGATTTGTTCCTGTAGACTACATAAATTTCGCTATAAAATCCTAGAAACTTGGGACATAACGAATGGGTAGTCCAGTCGACAAGGGGAGCCGCGTTATAAATATTCGCCCATCAAGCTATACAGGAACGTATGAGCAACCTTCTACTGATTTTATGTGAGCCAAAATCATCAGGGTTCGGGCACCCTTAACGAGTGGCAACTTTCTTGGCAAAATGAGCCAAGGGGCAAGCGGACTGCGCGGCTCATCGACAAATTAGACCCATGGTTGAACAGAACGCACGGTGAGATTGATTAGTTCCTTACCCAACTTCTAAGTGGGCATGGAGGTTTTCAGTTGCACAGGGTTGGGAAGGCGCGATCTCCTGATTGTGCGTTTTGCAATAGAGTGGCGGATGACGCTGAACACACCTTTTTCTCTTGCGAGAGGTGGGAAGGCCTCCGCCAGCAGCTTTATGCAGACACAGGGGAGCTCTCTCCAGACAACATTTTCAGAGAGATGCTGAAGAGCGCTGGCAGCTGGAATCGTATTGCGCATTATGTTCGGGCTCTTCTTACTACGAAGAAGATTGAACTCGACCGGCAGAGGGATCGGACGGTAAGGGGTTCCCTGAACTAACAACAATTCCCTTCCTCCCCTCCCCTCCTGTTGGTGAAAGGAATTCCCTGACTTGAAGGCTCCCAAAGCCGGGAGAGTGGGAGGGCTAGCCCGAAGTAATGTGTCAAACGGTTCCAGGCTAGTTCTCTGATGACAGGGAGGTGTTTAGTTGGTAGACCGCCAGCGTGCTGTGGCGGGAGTCCAACACTCTGTGCGTAAACGCATTCACCTACCCTACTCAAAAAAAAAAAAAAACCAATCAGGGTTCGGGGACATGCCAAGATGTCTAGTTTTAGGTGTCAAAGGATGGAGACTAAAAGTGATTACCTTAATGGCTTCAGTGTTTGAGCCTCAGAATGAGGAAGCTCACTTTGCGAATCTGAGAGGGTGTCGCATTCGGAGCATGTATCGGGATGTCACGGAATACTACATAAAAGTCGATCGTCAGATAATTGTTTGAGGGCCTGTATCTTAAAAAATTAAGAAGACGTAAGGCTATATCTATTGCCGTTTAGCTGGCCTAAGAGTTTACCAGACAGAACTTCAGGTAGTCTCTTTCACATAATGGAGTAAATTGGGTTGGATATTGAATAAATATGTACATTGAGTCATCCACTTACTATTACAGCTCATCAAGATCAATTACAGTCCTCGATGGTAGGGGCTTATCTAAAGGTCTAATGGCATTTCTCCATCTTCCATCTTCGGATATTTCCCTTCGATCGGGGAGGTAGGTTTTTCATCATAGATGATCGGATGTCAGTCGGTACTATTCTCAACGTTTTGAACACCGGATCATCCAAGACGGATCTGAACGAACAACGCATTCCTAATATTTTTTTTGTAGACCACTGTCTTTACTGGTCGCGAGCAACCTTTTATGGATTCTTAACTTTAAAAATGTCGAATTAGCATATGAAGCAGGATAGATTTGGGTGCGTATGGGTGTTTATTAGTTTGAGGCACGAACGTCATTCAACCTGACATGAATGTTTTAAACAACTCCGGGAATTTTTTTGACTCTATGCTCAACGTTTTAATATCCTCCCTAGATAATAATAATAATGATAATGGAAGGGTCAATGCGCAATTCTAGACCAACAGCATTCTGTCCAAGGAGCAGAAGGGTCGCCAAGTTGGTTCAAGGGGTTGCAAAGAGCAACTCATCATCGACTCGGTTGTTATAGGCCAAAGAAACCTCTTTAGTTGCTATATCGATATGCCTAGGCTTTCGGCAGCGTTCCGCATACCCTAACTAATCGATGTCCTACATTTGTATCGCATTGATCCGAAACAAATAAAGTTTTTGGCGGCAGTCATGGAAGGGTACCACCTTATCAGTGGATACATCAGAGCATATCCATGTAGAGAGAGGTATCTTCCAGAGGGATTCTGTGAGTTCCCTTTGGTTTCTTATGGCATTGAACCGCCATTCATGGCTACTGGCTACTGAGAGGGCATGGTTTTGCAATGAAATGTGGTCAGCGTGCTAAGTGTGAACTGGAACACTTGATGTACTTAGATGACTTCAAACTGGTACTAACGACCCTCTCTCTGTTGCGAATAGTAGAAATATTCAGCTGGATCATCATGAGTCGCATGCCGGACATAGCATTGGTGACCTCCTCATCTAGGCTATGACCGAGACAGACTTTTACAAGTGCCTAGGAATTCTGAAAGAAACCCATGCTCGATCTGAAGGATGCTCTGCTGTCCGAATTCCTGCCACGTGTAAAGCTGGTACTGAAATCGCATCTTTCGGGGAAGAATAAAATAGACTCATTGAATGTATTCGCTGGCCTATGCATTCGGAATATTGCCGTGGACGAGGTATCCATCCAGCGGCGGATACGGACTACTATGTCCAAATTCCGAATGCATCATCAAAACTCTGCCATGGAGTGGATGAACCTGCCTCGTGACATCGGAGGTAGGGGCGTAGTTGATGTGGCTTATTTTTACAGTAAAGAGTAGGCGAGTCCCTTGAATGCGGCTGTTTGTAAGGCAGACTGTGGGCTAACTCCACTTAACCTGATGGATCTATCTTTCAATTCTCTGAGTGGGGTGAAGTCAACCAAGAGTGCATCCACGGATACACGGTAAATACGTGAATTGTCTTTGACAGCTATTTGTCAATTTGAATTTGTCGAACTGTTTGTCGTGCTGGGGAGCTCTTTGCTAAGACGTGTATGCCATTCACCCAGAAATAACATATGACATTCTGCATACGTTCTCGGTGTTGCGACGGATTCTCCCATTTGCCTACCACCGGCCACCACCACCAGAACCCCTTTACTTTTTAAGTAGGTAGGATCGTCTGGCCCTAAATGCTTAGCACTTAGTGTTAGTATTAGGTAAAATTCGGTATTTGCAAAAGATTGTGACAACTCGGAAATAAGACTCCGCTGTAGTCGGGCCCAAGCTCGGTTGTGAAACGAGTAGGGATGAATAGCCTCAGTCTGGTTGGTGAGGAAAGTACGGGAACTTTGTAGTTTAGCAGATTACTCACTGAAGAAGTTAACACCATACCTGGCAGTTAGGTATAAAATGCAGGGGTTAGATTTTTGTCTGCTATTTGTAGTCTAGCCTAAAATTGATAGACAAGGGGTAGCTTCCTCCAAAACCCAATTTTTAGTTTTCAATGTAAATATATATTTCAGGAGCAACTCCCCTCCTTCATCAGTACAAAGCCACCTGCTTTGTAAACTAAAAATTGTAGTTTGGAGGAAGCTACCCCTTGTCTTTCAATTTCATAAAATGCAAATTTACAAATGAGAAAAAGGAAACTTGGCGTCCAGTACGGATGACCGGCAGAAGTCCTTTGACTTCGTGTCTGGGTGGGGTTCCCGTAATGGGCAACACGGTGTCGAAACCGCTAATCGTGGGCGGTTCGACGCCTAGGCGCAATGATGATTAGGAGCATTGCTCCGCCTGCTGCAGCTGTTTCGGTACAATCTGTGGTGATCACTTCAGCAGGTTCGCGTAGGCAGCGGATGGAATGGACTGACCTGTTTATCATCCGCTCCTGTTACGAAATAACGACGGGGCGGGTACAGCATCTTGTTGCACCAGAAATATGTCGAATGCGTTCCGCAATAAGCGCAGCGGGACACAAACCCGGCTGTTATCAGGGTACGTATTCGACTTGAGGTTATCGCGGAAACTGGTGACCAAGTGGGGATAGAGGCGGCGGCATAAATAACACCACGCCGCACTGCGGGCTTCAGTACTCGCTAAAGCACTCTCCTTCACAGTCCTGCTGAAGTAACCGCTGAATTCTCGGAAATGGATCCTTTGTATAGACCATGTATTCCCAGGCTTTATGTATTCCTAGCAATTATTGAAGAAATTGCATATCAGCTGTGTGCCAAAATGTCACTGCTGGAATTACAATGACTTGTGTTCTGTGGTGCAGTTATGGCTGCCAGATTACACGGTCGGAAGATTCGCTTTCACGTTATTGGTATGAGTGCTCGAAAAGATCCACGATGGAAAATTCGTCTGGAACGTCGACGTGGCTTACTAAGCGGTGAACTTTGGGGGGTGGGCGGGGGCTTCTGTCCAGCATGCTGAGCATACTAAGTGGATTACGGTTGAAGCCGGGATGAATTTTTCGGGAGTTGTCGAAGAAGAGGTTTGATGAGCCATAAACAGTTTGAAGAACTGGAGGGGCTTGGTCTAGGTCGGGTGTTGAATTTCTGGCACAAAAAGTTCACCAGTGTATATGGTTGGATAGCAGATAGTATAACTCAGGTCATTAGTAAGTCGGATAAATTTCTATTCTTTCTCACTGCGGGGATGATATACTTATTCCTACGAAGGACACGATGCTGGTTCCCGCGAACACAATAGCGGTTACTTGCTTACCAACCCTCTACAGATTCATAGTGACCATTATCAGTGGAATGGTTAGTGCGTACGGTAAGCTTCTGCTACCGGGCTACCGAGTCGGATCAAGGGGTTGCAAAGAGCAACTCATTATCGACTCGGTAGTTACAGGCCAGGAAACTAGAGGTCCAAGAAACCTCTTTAGTTGCTATATCGAATATGCCAAGGTCTGTGGCAGCTTCCCTCACACCTGGCTTGTCGATCCCGGACTTTTCAACTTCTTACTTCTTGTGTGCTATCACCTGGTTATCAGCATTGGGGAGATGTGCCTTGGCTTGATGGCGCGTTCTGCGAGCGGTATGGGGTGATGCCTGTCGGTTTTTGTTGTTTTTTCCCCACTCATCTGAATTCTAGAAATATGAGGCTACGATGTCTGTCATATCTCCTCTCGCGTGGGGGGTGGGGGGGATCGGTATTCGCAGACAATCAGGTGATATTCCCGAATGATATGGGATAGGTTCACCGCAGGAGGGAGGAGGTATCTGGTTTTTAGAGACGTTGTAAAGCTGGTGCTTAGTTTCAATCCGTGAAAGTTTCTTCTACATGTTCCTTGGAAAATTTGTTATCCACCAACGCTACCTGGTGGAGAGGCCTCTTAGCCACCACAGTAGAAGATATTGGGATGGTGTCGAGGCAGCTACTTTGTGATATAATCGGATTGGATTCACATTAGTTGAGGGTCTTATTCCTTTTACTTCCATGACTGGTTTCTTTCAGGCATCGGTTGCCTGTCTCCAATATTTACCCGTTGTTGTTCATTAACAGTGACTATGTACTCGACCTTTTCCGACTCATCTCGCTAAATGAATCCCGCCTCCAAGCGATTTGCAGTCTTGCGAAAAATTTGACAGCTTTTTGGTACTGACTTTTCATCGGGAGTACCATTTGGAAATTTTTTATTCTTCGGCTATGACTGGATCCTTTTTTAGTCTTCGACTATGACTGAATTCTGCTTCCCAGACTGCAACAGTTTCCCTTTTGGAAACTATCGATTATCCTGTGTATTACTCTGCAGATAAATTTTGCTTGCTTTCTACAGTTTCTATCCTGGATGTCACCACCCGAAGGTGCACTCTAGCGGCTAAAAACTCCGTAGGTTACCCAACTACTGGTTTGTTTTCTTTCATATTTGGTACCTTTCTTGATGTAAAGCGGTATATATCCCTAGCTGTTGTCCAGTTAGCCAGGTCTTAACTGTCCTTAAAATAATATCAACGGATATATGAACCAACGAAACAGATCCCTCCTACTCGGCTCTTTGAAATCCTTATTAAGAAAGGCTGTCAGAACTTGCCTGCTGTGCAGCTTCAACCTAGAGAACAACAAACTGTGCTCGAAAGAAGTTAGCCTTCCTTCTTTAGCCAGTAGATGTTTTGAGTTGAAATTTCACTGGTGTCTTTGGGAGGGGGTCCCTTTACTTGGCCAAACTGGAATGGCCCACATATTAATCAAGTTTCATAACTCTAATATGGAGCAGCTGACTTTCGGTACCTTTGATTGATTGATTTTGGTAAGGGACGATTAAGGGAATTATCTAAATTGGCTAATTCAAATTTCATCCCCTGTTGGTAACATACAATCGCCGGACATTAAATGATGCGAACCACAATATGTGGATGTTTTAAATTTGCTTAGTTTCTTCTTCATTGCTTATAAAGTGCCTTCCCTTACTCTCACGGTATATCCTTTTCCACCGCCACCATCCTTTCAGTCCACAACGAAATAGAGTTTTAAATCTAGTTAAGATTTGCATCTCTATTTTCTGAAGTTTTTGTTCTATTCGAAAGTTTTCTGTGTGATTTGCTTTTTTCTCTCTCTCCTCCCACTAACTTTCGTCCTTTCTTCCTTTCAGTTCAGTGGTGCAATCGCAACGTATTTAGTTATTCTGATACAGTTTCAAAAAACCGACGGATAAATTGAAGAAAAAGTGGAGAAAGGGCAAAGCAGACATGTAGCGTTGGAAGGACTCTCGCAGAAAGGAAAGCAAAGGAGATGGTGGTGTCCATGGGAAGTTATGTCGAAAAGGATAACGAATGCTGGAGTAGATGGAATCTAGAAATATGGTATTACCTCTGAAGCGAATTGCTTTGAGGAAGTAAATGAAAACTTTGAAGGAATGTTTCATTATTTTTTTTTGTTTGTTGTTAAATTTGGAGATGTTTCTTCGGAGGTTTTTATAAATTCAAATAAAGGGTTTTTTTTAGAGAACCGTCAGAGTGTTTTGCTGTTGCTGCTGCGCATATTAGATACATTGTTGTATTAGAATTGTGGACGCTGACATTACTTTATGATTTTTTCAATTTGAATGTAACTCTTAAGTGTTGAGGATGCTGGGGGTCCTGAGTCCGCATCCAATTGATGATAGACCAGACCACTTGGGAAGCAACTTACCTCCTCTCTTGTGGTCCACGGACTCCTCTTTTTGGGGTACACACCCAAGTTTTTTAAAAATCTTCACTGACGGTTTCGTCTAGGGCAGAGGGAACTCATCAGACGCTGCCTCACGGCTACAGGCAGCGTGACCGAAAGTGGCTCCTGGTGGTAATCGCTCCACTAATATAATCGCCCCGGACAAAATCATCAGTCAAGATTTTTGAACAAATAAGTATTCAATTTTACGGAACCGTTGGTGGACCGTGAAAAGATGAAATGATTATCCTTTCTCCGCGCGTTCCAACCTGTAATGCACAGTTCAATGCCGAACGCAGCTTCCCTCTCGCCCTCCCTCCTTATATTTCGGAAAATAAACCAGTACGTGTTCTGATTCCTCCAGGCATCAGCATATGTTTCATGATAAAGGCTGCCGTCAAGCCGAATGCGATGTAAATTGCTTGCGTATCTGTCGTGTCTAGTGATAAACTGCATACAATTATCATTTATTTCACCGAGACCGTATCAACTGAATGGGATCGGCTGGTATTTCCATATCGTGAAGGCAATCCTGATTGATACCATCTAGCGATGCACTGTTGCCAAGAGCAAACTTCTGTGAGACGACCTTTCTCTCAAATCTGCTCAGGCGGCCCCTATATACAGGAGTGTTGAGGTGGCTACTTTCGATAGTGTGGTAATTGCTTCTCCTACCTTTTTATTCACCATCAAAAGAGGAAGCTTTTGAATGCTAGCCTTTCATGAATTCCTATATTCTATTACTTTGACTTTTGGTTCCCACTTCCCCTACCCCCCTGTGATGTCCGTATATTTCAACCCGGTTATCTGGTTCATGAGAGCTTCAGGAACAGCACCATTGGGTTTAATTTTCCTTAATGAAGGCCTAGCTCTGATCCCTCTAGGATATCATTCGAATCTTGGATAGATTTTAGCATACCATCCCATTACATAAAGTAGGAACGGCTACGCGGGCACACGCAGAGACTTATCACGAACTCCATGGAGCGGAGAAACCACTTCAGAGACGGAAAAAGGAAGCCTGGGAGAACCAACAAGTCTGTGAACTAGAAAAGTACTTGGCAAGGAGCGCAACGGGGATCCTTCTCGCGATCACCATCACAGCCGGTTCGGAGACGGTGCGATAAGCAGATGCCACTCGCAAAGCTCCCCGCCTCTTCACTTGAGCAAGACGTTTACGATGTCCCTCTTTGTCAATGGCATCAGCCCATACCTCCGCCCCATGGGGCAGAACCGACTGCGTTGCTCCCATAAGGAGACGTCTCCTAGTAGATACAGGGTCCCTAACATTCGGCATTAGCCGACTCAAGGCCGCGACTCCAGCTGCAGCCCTGCCCGCCGCTGCTTTGATTTGCTCGAAGAAGCAGGGAGCGGTCTTTCAGATAATCCCCCAATATCCCCAAGAAATAGCTTGGCACGTGAAATGAGTTTTCTAGTGTGCCTAGCATATCTGTCTATCTTACGGAATTGAAGGTATTTCTGACATCAAGCTTTATGAGGAGTACTATATGTCGAGATCGGCGGCTGTGTACCTCGGTTCGATGAATCGCATCTACGACCTCCATAACAGCATCCACTGTAGATCTCTCTGTTCTGAACCCGAACTGCCGTCGGGATAAGGCCCCGGCAGCGCGGATCGCTTCAGCGAATCTACTCCTGATGAGCTTCTCGAGCACTTTTTCGCCCGTGTCGAGCATACATAGTGGTCGGTATGCGGTCATTCACCTCGTTACAAGGTTCTACCAGCCGCGAACTTTGCTTTTATTTATAGCGCTGCGGAGTCTCGTTTTTGTTGATCTATACTATGCCTTTATGGCGCATGCTCCCTCGTTGGCGTGCTTATGACACTCCGGTGCATGTGAATTTGTAAAATGCGGATCATGCTGTTTGCACCCTAGCCCTCTCGAATTCCGCTCTGAAGATCGGACACCGTCTCGAGTCCGCAGTGTGTGCGATACTCTTGCCAGACGCGCCACGATCCCTGCAGAGAGCGCAATTCTCGCTTTCATTGCAAGTCTCTTCTTGATGACCCACTTGGCCGCATCTCCAGCATGCTGTCCACCTGTCCCGCCCCATGCAAGCTGCTGACGTATGTCCATAGTCCAGACACCTGTAGCAGTTGGTGGGGATTATCCGCATTCGCATCCTGCATACTACCCATCCGATTTTGATTCTCCCGCTGCTAAGGAGTTTCCTCACATATTGCTCAAGGGCTCCACCATGGTGAGTTTTTGGCCTCACCTCTGTAAATGGTGATACCTACTCAGTCATTGGTTACCTCCGGATATTCACGCTGCATCGCCTCCTCTACTTCGAACTTTTCTGTGAGACAGTCAAGTTCCCGGATTTCTAGAGACCACGTGGATTCTAGGCTGAAAACAAGAGCCTTCTCCCCCAATAGCCCCTTGACCGCTTCGCACAAGGTACTCTTCTTAGTCGTCTTTGGGCCCAGTTCGACGAGAACTACGTCACTCCTCGTTTTCCGTATGGGAGACACCTCTGCTCCATTGTCTTCGTGCTTCATCCTGTAGCGGATTTCATTATTCCGCAAATGTCTTGCCTTCCGTCGGCTTAATGAGCAGAGCCGACGGTCTAGTCCTTCTTCTTTTCCTCGTCTTTTCTGCTCCTGGCTTTTGGTTGGGAAACTCCTTGGTTTTGGACAAACGTGTCTCTGGCTGCAGAGTCAGTCGTTTCTTTTTTTCCTTCTTCGCCTTCTTATTTTTGGGCCCTGGGAACAACTTCGATAAAGTCTCCTTCGGGCACCTTGTCCTCTTTCCGCTTTTCCCCAGTTGGCTTTGTAGTGGGCTATCTGCGGTCCCCTTGACGTAAGCAGCATTCTCAACGGGGAGTGCGGCTGTTTCTGCTTTCCAATCGTCTTCCGCTGCACTCCACGTTTGCCTATAGAAGGAGATGCGGCCCAATAGTTCCTCTAGTTCCATAAGCTCGTTTTTGACGCCTTTGCTGACGTTCCTCTGGAGAAACGTTCCCGACCGCATACGCCTCACCACTGCTGTGCATTTCATGATGAGCCCTCCTTCTTCGGGTCTAGCGAGGAGGTCGAGTACACTTCCACTCGGTTTGTGTCTGAATCCATCCGTTCAGGACTAGTGATTCTGATTGAGCTGTCTTCCGGAACAGGGGCACTATAAGGTATTGGAGTTGCCATCTCCGCACGGTCAGTCGCGCCATTTCGCCCTGGTGTCACATCGGGTATGTCAGCCCCCGCTGCTTCTTTCGCTGATCGCTGCGGTGAACGACGCAGTTTTGTGCTCCATCCAAACGCAGTCAGTTCTTCTTCCTTCCCTGTTGTTTCGTCGATTTTTTTATTAATGTATGTTTATTCTCCATGACGCCGACAGAGAGTTGTCGACGGCTCCGGGGACTCCCAGTGTGTCCCGACGTGTACCGGTCATCCGCGGTTCTCTCTTTACTGAGAAGCTCCCTCGAGGCTACTACCTAGGACGCAGGTATACAACCAGCTAGCGGGTCAGAACTGCTTACTCGGTAGCCTCGGGGTCGTCACACCCCGTATCGTAGACGACCTGTTAAAGGTCGCTAACGACCCCAGAGGAAGCGGGGTCAGTGTCAAGAATTACATTTGGGTTCTTCTCGTTGCAATAAATATAGAGATGTACCGGGGATGGCAGGAGGTCCCTTGAACTAACAGCTCCCTTCTTCCTTCCTGCCGTTTGTGAAAGGAATTCCCAGATTTGAAGGCTCTCCAAGGCGGATGAATTCGGGGGCTAGTTTGAAGTAATATGACAAGCAGTTCCAGGTTAGTCCTGTGACGATGCGAAAGTATTTAGTTAAAGAGCCCTTTTGCGGTGTTGGAAAGTTCTGCGAGCAGAGTATCGAAACTTCCACACATGTTTGGGGACAGGGTCCGGTGCTGGTGCAAAATAGGTTGAGGCACCTGGGAGAATGCTTAATACCAGATGCCAAGACGAAACACTTGGATGCAGGGAACATTATTTTTGTTCGTACAATGAGGTGGAAAATCTTTGAAAGGCACGTCCGTTCTAGCTTCGCCGCGCGGATATCAAAGTCGGGGGGAGGGGGAGGTAATTGTGGGATTTCTACTTACTAAAAACTACCTTCAGTCTCTTCTGCTTCTGCCCCCACTCGTGGTGAGTTTGCCTTTAGGGACTCGTGCTTTTCGTCCTTTGATCTTTTCTCGCCTTTACTTCCTACACTAGTTTGTTCAGCATGGGTTATGTGCTAGTTGGTTTCACCGTGTCTCCATTCAAGGTAAACCTTAATTTTAAGACTGAGCCTGTGCTGTGAGCTGTGAGCCTGTGTTCGAAGACTCATCCCATATGCATTGCCAGCGATCATGCGATTCTAACCTTGAGGCATTCCTGCGCTTTGTGTGTCTCTCCATTCGTCTGGCATGGTTTAGCAGACTCATTTCATTCAGCTAAACCTTTACATTTTCTAAATGCTTTTCTGCAACAACTGTAGCTAAGATTTCCTCAGGGACGGAAGAAGAAGCACCCCATTATACATGACATTCCATACAAGGGGCCCAGTACCGAGCCCAGTGGTACCCTCGTTGAGACGATGTACAATTTGGGACGCTCGCCCGTCCCGTATCAGAGAGTTCTTTCTGAGACCAGACCCGCCGGATATTGAAGAGTTCTATGTTAGCAACAATGGCAAATGGTAACGATGACATGGTGTCATCTTTTCTAAATATTTACGACGTCGTCAAAACTTTATTGGCTACAAGGCCAACTGGAAAAAGAGATTGTGGGACAAATCGTGTAGGACAATTATTTATTGATGACTGAAAAGACTACCGATTGAACAATAGCCGACCTATCATTACATGGGAATCCTGCTATACAAAACATATAATTACTTGGGGACATAGTCTAGTTTAATAGCTGGATGGATGCTTCGTGTTGGAGGACTCAAAAATGAGGGTTGTATTATTCCGATAGGCTATAACCTGGGCCTGAACATGAAGTCTAAGTATTAATGACTGGGTGAAAGCTATTTCTCTAAACATTAGGAAAGGTAAAGCAGCAAGTACTCCCTTAATTCTTTAAGGAAAATCTGTAGCACTCCCAATAAACCTCCATAAACTTCCAGCAACGTGGACCCATTTCAAACAACAAACAACATCCAACTCCCAGAAAACAAACAACATATAACACGATGTCTACTTCGTGTACATTTACTTAATAGTGTGGGTTATTACGGAAGGAAAATGGAATGCGGAAAACCAAGGATAAACACGAGAGCCAGACAAAAAATATCGCAGAAAAGAGCACCAACTCCGAAGGACAAAAAAACCGTTTGGAGGTTTCGACTGAAATGAAACCAAGTGACAAAGTATCCCTTAACGTCCCTTTTCGTTCCTTGCGTACGGCTGTGTGCGGAGACCGAACACAAGCTCCTCAAAAGCGGATTATAGCTGTCTAGGAAGACAGCTGTTTGAGCTTCTTCCTTTTGCTTACGACACAGCATTCAAGTCTCTATTTTGGATTCCTTGACATGATCCACATTAATTTGATTCTAAGTCTACGGATTCCCTTAAATTTCTCCAAGTCCAAGTTCCTTTTTTCCGGGTTTCAGAAATGGATAAACGTACAATATATAGCATGTATTTGTGCTGGCAGGGATAATGGGAGATATGAGCGGTCAGGACGAAAAAAGGAAATCCCTTGTTTCGAGGTGAAGCAAAAACTTCTTGGAATTCGGATGTTAATTTAAATTTGGACGGGTCTATTTAGGAGAATAAAACGTGAAACTAATGAGCTTTGAAAGGAAAATATCCTTTTTGTTGGATATTTGTATTTATCGAAGGAATATTTTTCCTTAAATTATGTATCAGGGTTTGGTTTTTATTTCTGTCACTAAATAATGTGACTTATGTTTCCCAAGTATCCCTGAAAGGTACTAAGGGATGGAAACACAGCCTTGAATCAAGGAGAGCTAAGAAAATATGATAATAATTTTGTTATAGTGAGTCCTAGATTTGGTTTCGAAACAGGGAGGATGTGCCGTTTTATTCTGAACGCAGTTTATGAACTGTGAGTATTTGTTGAGGAAGGTCACTATATAAAACGCATTACAAACGCAGCTAACGAATTTCCAGAGGAGTGACCTTTTTTGGCGTCGTAGGCACCACGATGCCCAGGAGTTCCTACTTTAGATTTGCCTGATTTTTTTGAGAACTCAAAATGTAATTATTGTGTCCTTTTGCTCTGGAAATCTCAAATGACATCGGGGTTGCCGAGAGTCTAAATCAAAATTGTCAAGCGTCATTCAGAAAATGAGGTAGCATCCATTTCTATGCTGCTAATATAAAGCTGCAGACCCAATGAATCCAACTCAATGAATCCCACTTCAGGATTTCCCCAAAAACCTGCTTGATATAGAGGTTACTTCTGGGTGTTATAATGTGACTTCCACCAGTTTAGGCCCAACTTCGCAGTTTTTTTAAGACACGGATTGATTTTGTGACCACAATCGGAGCCCCACTGTGACAAGCAGTAACGGCACCAGTCTGTACTGGTGGATGCAGGACACACCTAAATCTCTACCGAACTAAGGTACCTGAGCTGTAAACGCCTGCAGTTTTTAGGCCCTAAGGTCTCGGTTTACTTAGAGGGGGCCAACCACAAATAATCGGGCTGGAAATATATGCCTCAAGAATTCTTCTGAAACATATGAATTCAGAGACCTATGCCAACTCCCATGGTACCAGATAACTTCCGGTGAGACTTCGTTGTAAAAGTCACTTCAGATGAGTCCTCGAGCAGATTTGTGTCTGACCACCCTAACTAGTCCTTGAAGCATTCGCCTACTGCATCACGACCAGCAAATCAACGTGAGTACAGTGTTTCCCGGTGCCAATACAGGTTCTTCTCGGGCACTTAGTTTCGATCTAAGTCTAGACTCAGATTTTCTTTTCGTTGAATTGGCAACCATAACAACCATAACAACCCATAACAGGCGAGCCGAAGTAGGCCCTCCTGTCAGTACTCATGATTAGAGTACATAGTCAGGTGCCACCTACTGAGCACAAAGCCAAAACAAACAAGCCCCCGCGCAAACCCTCTTCTGCCAGTACTTGTGCTTGGAGCCCCCCCTCATTCATAAATCAGCATTTGCCTCTAATCAAGAAAAAATCTTACGTGCAAGTAGCCCCCCCACCCCTTTTTAGGCCCATGAGCAAGCCGCTTTTGTGCAAACCGCTTTCGAGCAGACCGTCTTCGGACAAACCGCCTCTGAGCCAACCACAACTGCTTAATGGATCGTGGGCGGTGGTAACTCCCCTTAGCTGTTCGGACTGCATCACCGCAAGGCATTAAGTTGTGCTTTGTGTCGGTACCTTAGAATATTACGACTGAAACTTGTCTAGGAAAGTATCATTGGCTCAGCCACTGTTGCTCCTCTCTCAACGGTTTGTGCGTGAGTATATGACTTACCCTGAGGAAAGGCCCTAAGTTACCATCGTTCAGCAAGTGCTTTCTTTAGCTTCCAAATGAGGAGCATAATGGCGTTAAAGCTCCGAAATACGTTAATGTCCAGACGGCCTATAACACCACCACCTAGATGCTGCTTCAGGACAGAGCGGGATAGCGGCGAATTTCTTTACTAGCGGCATTGCTAACCCGGATGCTAGGGAGCGAATGGTTCTACTACGAACTTGAGACCCCTACGTTACAAGTATCGTCTCTTAAGGCCAGGGTAGGGTATAAACAACCTACGGTATCTTCTTTTAAAGCATTGTTGAGTTCAACGGCTGTAAGGCATTTATATACCGAATCCAGTTTAAACTTCCGAATTGCTGCCAACGAAAGAGCTAGGTCGTAACTGACGTCAAGGCTATCCCGACTAAAAACTTAACTGATGCAGATACGTCGTTGACATCACACAGGCAAGTAGAAATAGCGGCTCTTGTTTGAGAGTAGCGTATAGGGAGTAATATCACGCTGTCAGATTACAGGTTACTCCCAATTGTAGAGGAAGCACTGGTCATGTCCGCACAATAGAATGGTTTTCGTGCTGGCGATCAACAGCTATCAACGCCGTGGTCAATCTGGCCGAGGAAGCAATTGCAGGTATATCAAAAAAGGGACGAAGACGGCTATGGTTTCGTACCAGGGCAGAGGCAACTCATCAGACGCTGCCTTACCTTAGAGCAGCGTGACCGAAGCGGCTCGAAAATGTTAAACGTTCCCATTTATAATTCGCAAAATACGACAAGGATGCGAGTTATATCCAACGTAAATCCGCCCACAGTTCGGACCAAAGCCTGGCCGGAGCAAGCCAATTTTTGTTTTGGGATCGAGGAGTCCTAGTCTGCATCCACTTAATGTCGGACCGGACCAACTTGCCTCCGCCCTTTATGGTCCAAGAGCTCTCTTTTTTGGGTTTAACATTCAAATTTAAAAAAATTAAAAGACGGACGAAGACGGCTACGGTTTTGTGCTGGCAGGGCGGTACCAAAAATACTATGCTACCAAAGCCTGGCCGGAGCTAGCCAATTTTTGTTTTGGGATTGAGGAGTCCTAGTCTGCATCCACTTTATGTCGGACCGGACCAACTTGCCTCCGCCCTTTATGGTTCAAGAACTCTCTTTTTTGGGTTTGACATTCAAATTTAAAAATATTAAAAGACGGACGAAGACGGCTACGGTTTTGTGCTGGCAGGGCGGTACCAAAAATGCTATGCTATCGTCACCTTCGATGTAAGAAATGCTTTCAATTTAGCGTAATAGCAGCATATTACTGGATCTCTAGGTACTCACGTATATTCACCTAATCATCAAGGACCATTTCGTGGATAGAAAGCTTCTCTATGGTACCGACGAAGGCCCACTTAAATATTTGGTAATCCCCGGAGTACTTCAAAGTTAGTTGCTGGGCTGATTACTTTGACACGTTATGTACGACAGTGTGCTACGCATGTGACTCCCACGTCAACCTACCCTTACCGGAATTGTGATAATAGACAATTATTTTGAGGATGTAGCCTGAGCATGTGAGATTTCGGTCAAGGATGAAGGAATGGCTGATACTGAATGGGTTGGAGTTGGTAGAACACAAAGCTGAGAGTAGACTAGTGAACAGTCACAAGTCAAGAGGAGTTCTAAGGTTTCGTGCGGGACAGGATATGATAGAGTCCAAGCCAATCAACAATTATCTCGGTGTTATCCTGGAACGCCAATTAATCTGACCCACGCAAGCGAGAAAGCAGTGAAAGCTGTATCTGCGCTAACTGCTATCATGTCCAATATTGGAGGATTCAAACCACCTAGCGAGCTGTTGCAAGCCAGAGTGTGTTCATCAATTCTGCTGTACGGAGCACCTGCTTGGACGAAGACTGTTAGTGTTAAGGTGTTAAGAGTGGCTAGCGCATTCCGAGAGTGGAAGTTTACTGATATTTTGACTGACGAAATGCAAAGACTAAAAGGCATGCAGTGACCACAATGCCAAGGAACCATCAAGTTGTGGCAGGAACTTCAGAATTGTTCAGGCGAAGGGATATGGACGCGCAGACTGATTCCAAGTATCTAACCTTGGACTATCTGCTGCCATGGCGATGTGCGCTATGACTTGATCCAGTTTCTGACCGGGCATGACAGATATCGCTGGTATTTACATCGTTTTGTCCTAAATGCGTAAGTGAATATGAGAACCCGGAGTTCATTCCTTCCTTGTGCACGAGATTTGTAAGTGGGAGGCAGCAGCTTCAACTTCTCTTGGGGAACGGGTAAAGGTGGAGATGATTATTTCATAAATGTTTAAAACCTAAGGACTAGGGAATGCAGTTAGTGGCACTATACAGGAGGAGCTTCGATAGTTAGAGCGGCCACCAAAAAGTCGCAAGGGTGAACAATTGTGACGGTAGGAGTAAGCCAGTAAGATTTTAATCCGCTCTGCGAGGTAATATCTATAGATAACTCAGAAGGGCATAGCAAGTGAGAAGAGGTGGTTTTAGTGGCTTAGAGTCGCACACAGTGGTTTTTTGGTGTTTTCCACCTTCATAGAAAAGAAAAAGATTACAGGTACATTGAGTTCTTAATGGGCTTGGGTCCACCTCTAACAGCTCAATTTCGAAATCAGCGGAAGAGATATAGGGTGATGTACCAACTAGCCATATCTGCTAGAGTTACGACTCTTGGGACGTGCATCAAATCCTCTGTCCGAATTAAAAGTTCACCTAGTTGGTCCAGATGATCATAACTAGTATGTCGGAAGCTTCTGAAAAGAGCTGTCCATTCAATACACCAAAGAAGATGAAACACCATGGTGGAACTTGGATTTGGCGAATCAGAGGAAAACGACAAGAGCGCAGCAACTGGCTCTGAAGTCTGACTTAACAGGTGGCTGGGGTCAGCTAAATGATCATCGTGGAGAAGACTACAATAGGTAAGACCTGAGGACTCTTTTCACAACGGGCTTACTGGATATAAATATATCCATGGTAAAGCCCTTTTCTAGGTATGAGCGCATTATTTGTTGGCAGAGGCTAATAGCGGGAAGTGGTTGGCACAGAGTTAAGGCTCTTTTGCCTAAGTATTACTGCACCGTTGGCTGCTAGATCCTAAATCTATCACCCATTCATTTGGGGGTGAAACGGTAACTAGTTAAGCGCAGATGAAGGCTTGATATCATTGGAAAAGGCACCAATCGTATTGTCATGTGGATATTCCTGGGCAAACATCAAATGATTCTGACACCTGTCGATAATATGGTTTCCAGGTCTGTCTCTGCCGTAAAGAGAAAAATAATCGACCTAAGGTTCAGTCATTAAAAATGGACCAGGTTTACGAGGGTATTCTTGGTGATGACCATAGTCTAGGTGATATATGCCATTTTCTTGGTAGCGGTGAAAAGCTGAGACGAAAATGGCTGGCTTGTGTCTTTCGAATGTTCTTATGACAACATCATATCAAGCCAGTTGGGTTGGAGGTGTTATCAGTTGCTGGTGAAACTTGGCCGGTTGAACGAAGCATCCTTGATGTGGGTTGCAGACTACTTTAACGCCGCTGAGACTGAGGAGGTTGACAGGCATGTCAAGGGTATGGTTCTACAGTGATATAACCAGAATCAGTATTTGTGGTCAGGACATCCACTGTCAAGTCCAGCTGGATCGAAAAATGTTAACTCTTGCCGATAAGCGATGAGTGAATCCGTAGTCTCTACGTCGGCATTTTTACTACCCTTTAATAAGGGTTCATAGGGTTTTAATGGGTTGTGCCAATCAGAAATACAACCAGATTGTCGGTCGCAAAGCTTTTGACTTTTTGGAGGATTTGTCAATCTATTGTTAAAACAAAGATGTTGCAAGAAACAGTCCAAGGTATCCTCGACTTCAGAGACCGTACGCATGAAAGCGCTTCTTAATTACAATTTTTCTTTATGTATTACTGGCCTCGCGGAGCTCCTTCCCGTTCTGTATATGCGTGGTGTTTCAAGTATACCTCCTTACTGAGGGTACCATTCTATACGGACTTGTAAAAAAGTAAGGAATGAACAGAGTTCATCAACAAAGGACCTGTACTGGATATGGGACCTCCGAAATTAGCTACCAGCCTGGAAACCGCCAGCAATTTAGCTGACGGCTGTGTTTCGAATCTGCATTCGCCACTAGGGAATAGGGAAAATCGAGAGCCAATGAACTCTCTCTTCAGCCAGGACGGCTTGGTGTATGTTGAGTTTGTTCAACTGTGCGTGCTGCGATCAATGCAGCGATAACATCCATGTATCTTACCAAATGCGATTTATCAGGCATCTCGAGTCGTAGTAGACTATCATATAAGGCGTTTTCAAGGTCCAGAATAAAGATAGATCCCTGAGCAGCCCTCGATGTGCCCTTTATTCTAGGTTGTCCTTCCCGGGTTTCGTGGAATAGGATGCTCTCTTTTAAATAGTCCTCCAATATCCGCAAAAAGTATTCTGATACAGAGAAACAACTTTCCATTGTCTTGAGAATGTCACACCACCTCGTAGAATCGAAGGCATTTCTTACATTTAACGTCATAAGGAACCCAAGGTGACTCAGTACTTAAGCCCGTCTCGCCACTTAGATCAAAGGGAGTCCTGGGGTTTTACGTGGATACCTGTTTCATGGACTTAATCCCACGGTCTTCTTAAGACACGGATTGATTTTGTGACCACAATCAGAGCCCCGCCGCAGCAAGCTACAACGGTACCAATCTATACCGAGCGCATGGCTCAGTATTCATACTGGTGGATGCAAGACCTACCAAAATCTCTACCGAACCAAGAAGTACGGCACCTGTTCTGACACGCAACACCATGCTGAGACCCGAAGGTCTCTGTTCGTTTGAATACAACCACAACTCCCATGAAGCTGAACAGGAATTCTCCTGAAGTATGTGAGTCCAGGGACTATTCTGGTTCCCATGATACCAGTATATCCTTGGTAAGGTTTCGTGACTATTGCCATTTCAGATGAGTCCACGTGCAGACTCATTACTGATCGCCTTAATTAGGCCTTTGGAGCATTTGCCTACTGCATCACCGCCAGCAAGCCAATGCGAAACAGCGTTTCCCGGCGCTACCCCTATGGAGGTTTTCCTCGGCCAGTTGGTTTTGGTTTGGCCGACAGGGTTGTCGTCCCGTATTCCTCCCCGCCACCTCTGAGCACCACCGCTTTGACCAGGTGATTGCATCAATTGTGGTTCGTCCCATTGTAAGTCATGACTAGCTCATGCTAGCAGGGTGGCTTTTGGTTGTTGATTTCGTGATGGAGTTTTTTTTCGCTTTCTAGCATTTTAAGGATTTTGGGTTCCTTTGTAGAAGTGGCAGAGTTACTTTTTGGGAGCTGATGTACTGCTCGTCGGGAATAATGCCCTCACATTTTGGAGTACCACCTATATTTAGGACAATAAGTTCCGTCCTGGTGTCCGGAGAATCATGTTTCATTCGATGCCTTTGGCTTTAAAGTTTCCTATGTTTCGAATCTCGTTCTCCAAGCCGCCGAGACTATTCCGAAAAGCGGACATAGCTTCGTTTGATATGAGGTAAAAGCTAGAAAAAGTTATTTCCGCACTCAAGTGGAAGGCTCTCCTCCACCATGGCTCCATATTCGTAGTTGCTGGTGTCATTCACCTGGATGGCTGGAACCTTACATATATCTTACCTCGATGCTCCTGATTGAGGAGTGACCACTCGGTTTTTATCTTTTGAATCAACTACCTTTTTTTCGCGAGACACCATGAGGATGCACATGGATTCTAGACTGGAAACCGCTTTTCGCCTAAAATGCCTTGGATTGCCTTGCAAAATGCATTGTCAGTCTTCGGCTGATAGACAGATTTGATGCTGGTTCTTTCAGTATTTTGACAATTTTCCTACCAGGAGCGCTTGCTCACTGTTTTGACGGCCCGACTTGCACCTCTTTAGGCAGTCTTTGTTTGTATGTATTTGTCCTCCTCTTTTCGTGGAGTATAGGTCTCCGGTTTCAATGAAACTGTGATTCAGTCTAGTCCATGTACCTCCTCGCTTCAGGAAGACCCTGCTATTGGTTTCTACGATACTATGGCTGGAATCTTGTTTTGCTCTCAACAGCAACAGCAGTTCGTTCTCCGATGATGTGCCTGGCATCGACATGTCTACATCTCTTTTCCATTCTATTGTATTGCTTTGGAATCCATGGGTTGGTTCTATTAGTAATCCGAGAAGAATGGCCACTTTGGCTAGTAGGTTGACAGGCTTAATAGAAACTGAAGGTGCCCAGGGTATTCAGAGTTCGCATGCTACCTACCTACATTTTGGTCAGACAGCCCTCGGCGTACGCTTTTCCACTTTGGCTTGAGGTCCAATTAGGTCCTTTTTCTGTGCAAGTAGGACGGTCCCGAGGCTGCTGCTTCGGTTTATTCTTTACCAGATCTGCCAGTCCCTAAAATATGACCAGCAGATAGAGAGATCCTTGTCAGTTGTGTGAATATAGTTACTCCTGGCCCTGTATACCCTTGACCCGTCCTAAGATGATTTACAGTAGTCATCGCGGAGAAGCTGTTGAAGGACCTACCGAATTATGCAATCTTAACTTGAAGCATAGTCAGACAAGGCCGCCTCTGTTGGTGACTGTGGGTTTGAGGCCTTTATTGCTCATAATGAAGAGTTTATATTCAACAATACATGGAGGTAGTTCTTGAAGAGGTGTAGAGGTCCTGATAGAATCTGTTTACCAAAAACATCCCTTAATAAAATCAATGCTAAATGGCTAAATGGCTTAATTGGCTCCATGGTTTCAAGACAACCAACCAATCCAATCGAAGGGATTAGGACTGCCGCATTTATGGACTATGCAAACAATTTATTCACAATTATCTAATGCTTAACCCGTTTGTCCTTAGCCATTGGGGGTACAACCATATGTAAAATTGTACAATTACAAAAACAACTTGAAAATGTTCAATTCCAAGAAACTTGTCTAGTAAACATAGAGTGCTGCAATTAGGGAGTGGTATTCATATTGTTTCATCAGTTACAACAAACTCTGTCCTTAAAATCTGCGGGAAAAACAGATCCAACAGATTCATTTCTAAAATTATGTCCCGGAGACTGTAAACCACGAAATTTCGACGCAAATATTACAAGACCACAAATTAATTTGTCATCTCTGTACTAGGATCCGTTTGCCAACAAACTATTTCGTTGTCCAAAAGTTTAAAGTGAAATCCTGCCGGGCAAAACATCGACCCCATAACGTCTATCCGGGAATAGCACCCACATGAAGGGTGAGTTGAAATTGCTCATAGTTTTTAGACAACTTCGTCAATCCACTGCCATCGTTTCCTCGCTGCTTCCAGTCGCACTTCGCCAAGATAAAGTTCTGGTATTTCTACATCGGAGAAGGTCCCATCCACGGGGTGAAATTTTCTTGCTATGCAAGGATAATGATATGAGTGTTGTCCTTCGAGAGCTTATTGTTGTAGTAACTGAAGTAGCATATTGAACGCTCGATTCTCATGCACTCAGCTCAGGTCCTTCGAGTTCCAGTAATTCTGCTCATGAAATCCTATCTCAAACTTGACCTATTAAGGTAAAAGGGGAAAAGTTTTGATATTTCGTTGGAAAAATGTTTTCCAGGAAAATACCCTTTTGGATTTGAGTGGATATGGGAGCTACAGCTGCTGGTTTAGCTAAATTGTTTTGCTAGAGGAGCTGCAGTAATGAGTTGTCTAGTGCGAATACAGAATTGATCAAAAAAAGGGAGGGGGTGTGGGCCAAAGGAAAACTAAGGGAAATTTGGAGACAAGGAGACTAAAACGATTCAATGTAAACCTAATTATTAGCTACGCTCCACATATCGTTGCAGAGGATTGTGGAGGTCGAAATTCCATTGCCTGTACTCAGATGTTAATTGATAAAATATGTCACTACGAACTTTTTGTAATCAAGAGAGTTTGGGAGATATCTGGATTTGTTGAAAAAGTTCAGACATAATTCACAAACGTGGATGGACTTTGAAAGCAAAGGTATCGTCAGCAAATTATACAGTTTGAACCCAATACAAACCGAAATAACTTATGTGTGAATGACAGGATATATAGTGTCCCAAAAATTGAAAATTAATTGAGGGTAAGGTTCATATATAGTTGGTCTCTTAGTCGACCGCGATTTCTTCAAAGCAGTATCGTAGTGTTGAACGTCCTGGGTGGTTTAACGTGAGTACTTGCCATGTAGGCATAATCCCACGGCCCTCTTCGGACACGGATTGATTTCGAGACCACAATTAGAGCCCTGCGGTGACTAGCACAACGGTACTGGCGGATGCAAGCCCTATCCAACACCTCTGTCGGAGTTATGGCACAAGGGAGCCAACAGCAAATAACCGTGCCGAATGCACGTCCTCCATTAATTCTCCCAGAACATATGCTCTTAGAGAGTCTCCCTGGTTTCCATGGTAGCAGATAAGTTCCGGTGATGCTTCGTGACAAGAGCCACTTCAGATGAGTTCTTTACAGACTCGGGTATGGTCGCCCTTCTCGAGTACGTAGGAACGGCACTCCCCAACGGGTTGACTAGAATTAGCTCGGTGCCAAGAGTCGCCAGAAAACCTTTCCAGCAGTTAACTACAGCTCTTTGTAAAGGATCATAATCTTAGTACAAGCCCTCCAGTCCCCAGTGTGTGTGCGTCGGCAAATCAAAAGGCACTAAAAACGATAAGAAAGTTTAGCATTGCCACTCGCGAATTTAGTTTTGTAGAATAAAAAAAAACCAAAAACATTCCGAATCAGTAGAAGATGAGTGCGCCCCCGCTGAATGTACTTTCATCTTCGTGATGTGGAAAAGAAAAACGCCGCTAGATCGGCCACAACCCTTCCATTGACTCCGTCGACACCACCTGTCGTCGGAGAATGCTTCTGATACCATCTGCTCCGACAAGAAGGCTAAGGGCGCACCGATTGCTATATTCAAGATACAGGACTCAGTTGTTCTCAAAAGGCCAAACAGATGCCTAGCAAGGGCGGGTGTTCAGCGTATTCCAACAACAGTCAGTCGCGGCATCTGCAGCAGGTACTGACGATCCGGAGTTGCCACAGGAGGGTGATCCCCAACCAACTACAGGTACCATTGCTACCTTGCCCAAATTCCCAACCATGTAGGAAGTCACAGCCTAACGCTCGCCTAAACAAAAGACTCCGTAGTAACCTACTTCATCAAAAGAAAAGGAGGTAAGTCGTAAGAAACTTCCACCAGTCGTTAAAGAGATTAACGAAATCCAAGTCCAAGATCAACCACGCACTCCCCAACAGCTATCTCATTAAAAAATCCATCTATGGAAAACCGCCTGAACAGCGATAAAATCCTGGTGAAAAACGACGACAAGCTCTTCACCTACACCCTTCCTTCCCCAGAAACCACAAGCCTCATATTCCGAAGTCTTTCCCGCTCAGGAGATCGTATATAAACTGAAAGCACGAGAAGCCGCGAGCGCCACGAGTGCAAAACTTTTCGTCACGAGGTGGGCGACGACTTACAACGTAAACCCTGACTTACAACAATGGAAACCTGTGGCTGATCACATTCGACCTCTCGTTTACTAAGGATCAGATCAGTTCGATTAAGAATAAACAGTAACGGGGGCCACGAGACAAAAAATCGCCACCGAAGCTACCGCTGCGTCAAGTGTGATCAGCTTCATGGGACAGGCGAGTACACTAAGTCCTTGGAGCAGGTGCCTAAATACATAAATTTGGGGGGCAGGGGGAGGACCACCACCCTGCCAACTACCACAGCTGTCCCACTTTCACCCCTGTCACAATAAGGAAAAACGCCCAGAAGCGTATGTCATACTTTCGTTCCGACGCTGCTCAAAGCCCTTGAATCACTCACCGTTCGATAACACACCAAGCTTTTATACGACCCTCTGTGTACTTTGCAGATACAGTTCCGCACCCACATGTCGCAGATGTCCGGCAATCCCTATCACCACCTTCAATCCTGACTTCTTCAAGTTCGACTGGAAAGGGCTGGCCAAACAGAAAGCGGACTGTCCTCGCGGACAGGGTGAACTATCCGCCGCGTACTCTGTATTATGAAATATTGCATCATCCTAGTCAAACTGCAACCGGTTTACCGCTGCGGAGTAGTCTCTTTCCCGGCGGACTGCGGACACGTTTTGAAAAATTACAGACTTCGCTACGGACAGGGGAAATGGATACCGAAAAAAAGTAGAAGTTCTTTTTCATCGGACATCGGACATTCAATCACTTTTTGCATAAAACTAGTCTACCCTAAACAGTCCGCGTGCTGTTTGACATCATCCCTCAGTACAGTTCGCACGGACAGTTCGCTTTCTGTTTGGCGAACGCTGAAATCTCAGCAATTTCTCCAGATGTTTATGTAACAATGGACGTTAGGATAATTGAGTTCAAAATCAACTCCATTGGCGGTCGAGCCCACAAGTATTAGTTCGAATTGAGGCTCAATTATAGATACAATCCTGGTTTTCCCAATTCCAACAGGACGGACGGACCCGCCCCAACATAACCGCCAAGGCCGCAATACATGTGCTTCTAAGAAATTTCCATCTTCATAACTTTTCCTATTCCTTCGACACTTTCAGTTCGATTGAAATTACTTTAACCTCCTTCCGAACCTCGTCTTCACGGCCTTCGTAGCACTCGTCAATTACCCCGATCATTCTTTCGATACCAGGGACCTGCGAAAAATTCAATCCTTCTGCGCGTTTATAATTGCCGGCTAGCTGAGCTCTAGGTACCCGTCGTTGTTCGGAGAGCCCGGATAGGATTGTCCTCCACCAATTTCTCGACAATTCGAGCCCTTACATCGACCTTTCCAACTTCAGCCCAGCCTACCCTATTTTCAGTAAAAGCTTCGCCCACTCCTATCTCGACCATTTCCTCATCATCATCATCATCATATTACTGTGGAGATCCCTAACCCCAATACTTCCCCTTCCTTGATACCGTCCCAGGCATCAGTGATCACAATTCTCGACATGCAATTCCTCAACAGGGTCGTACGCCCGATCCCACCTTTAGTTTTTGACTTTCATAAAGCCAATTGGGAACGTATAAATGCAGCCCTCAAATCCAAGCTTCAGCCTCTCCTACTCCCCTCCAACAGAAAAGTCTCTTACGATATCATCGACCTGATAAGTATACGACGAACTGATCTTCACCCGTTCCCTCAGTTACCGCAATTTGATCTCCCTTCCTGACCCCTTCCTGAAATATGCTCTCCGCAATCCTTACACCTTCTAAATGAAATCCGATCCTTAGACAGGTCAATCCGGGGAATCTTCACTAACCACCAAAACTGAATCGCCAATACCGAACAAGACGCTGCCAAATACAAGGAGTCCAGAAAAATCTGTCCCCGCCTTCGGAATAATTCCCAACAACGTGCAAACTTTCCCCGAAGCATCTCCCCTCCCGAAAAAGCGAACGGCCTCGTAGACCGTTTGCTCCAAGCGCACTGATGCATCCTACATCCCCATGGGCAGCATTTTGAAGACGAGGTCAATGAGCCCATCTCCTTTCGCGCCCATCCTTTCTACTGCCATAAACCAGCACGAGCCTTTTCTTCCAACCACTCCTTGACATTAAACTCCAGAAAATCATCCCATCCTCATCCGTTCCATCAGTGTAAACACCACAAAAGATTTAATAGTTGCATCAACAAAGCAAAGACCGATCTAAATGCATCTCAAACTAAATTCTGTACGACTCCTGTCAAACCCCCGCATTGACGCTGCCCTAGCCCGTCATGACCTCAATTTCTTTACCAAGTGCCAATTTCATCTCGACCCAGTCATAAACTCAAGCTACGCAGATCGAGATCTTTGAAGAAAGCCTTCTGCGAACTCATCTGTTTCCCCAATTGCTCCTTACTCTCCAATCCCAAAACTGACTTTTGATCCCCAGGGTAGAGTAGTCTTCCACACGGGTAACTGCTTCCAATTCCAATTTTTCAAAGGAAGTCGCACTGTGTCCTGAAAGAATTAACTATAGTGTGTTCTTGAAGCCTCTAACCGTCAGGAACATTATTATCTTCCTTACGCCCAAGTGTTTCAACCTGGCACCTAGTATGAAGTCTCCTCCCAGATGTCTCAAACTACTTTGCACAAGTGTCGCGCATTGTCCCAGAGCATGTGTGTGATTAAGAGCCGCAGAATTATAGCCTCACCTCAAGGTGCCCGGAGACTGTAACTGCTCATTCTCTCCTGAGGAAACAGACCCTGAACAATTTTCAGTAGGAGATTGGCACATGCAATTCACGCAGTTGACTGACCTTTGAACCTTCCTATCAAAATATTGTAGGCGGTTCCCCGTGGGACTACATCCGCCGCTGCGCAGTGTTGTTTGTAATAGTCGACGCTTCCTTCGGCCTTTTTTTTAGACTTCCTGCTCCATTTCCTGATTAATCCTACCCATTGTCCTCTGGGCCGCTGGTTTGACTCGATGACCCGAAGTTCACTATTCCGTCAGCATTTGGATTTCCATTGGTGAAAATACAACGTCTCGGAATGGAATTTTGGATTTCGCACGTCAATCGGACGCTCTCCTCATTCTTGGACTAGAAGCTCTCTAACCGCTTGGCTTGTTAAAGACGATTGCCTGGCGCTGGTGCTCATTGTCATTCCAGGATACAGTGTGAGTTGGTGATGGAATAACAAAAGTCAAAAAAGTCAAAAAAGTGATTGACGGTTTCGTCCAGGCAGAGGCAACTCCTTTATGTATAAATTGAAAGTTGTAGTCATGCATTGAAGTCACCGGCGATGACTTTTGGTTCTCGTCCTTTTGCCTCCAGCCTGTCCAGCATATTCTCAATTTCAGCCAACGTCAGGCTTGGGGGCGCATATTGACTATATACGTATATATATATGGTTACCATTATGACGCGTCAACGACACCTACCTGCCATCGTTCGCGATTACCTGAAATCCTCTTTAGCATCGCCCACGACGTCACGAGACGCTGGTACTTCTCCTCTACTGTTCTGCGCCAAGTGCCCTTGGAGGGACCCATTTGTCGACCATCTTGGGCTAGTGGATACCACTGCATGACGTACTCCGCAATTGAATTGTCGTCCCTCTTTAATGTGTGACCTATCAACTGCCACTTCTGTCTTCTGATTATAGTGCGTACTAACGGCAGGCCTGTACGCGGACCAAGTTCTTCGTTTGACAGACAGATATTGAGGAAAGCTTGAAATTTTTGAGTAATAGTGGAGTTCACTTTTTACTCGCATATGGAACTATAGAAAGAACATTTGATCTTGGCGTTGACATAACTGCATTTTAGATAGGGCAGCGAAAGCGGATCTAGCGCTTTTAATGAGTCGGATAACATCCAGTTTGGTGGCGCCGTCGGCAGAAACCATGCTTTTAAGATATACAAATTGATCGCCGTATTCGATGCTGTGCCATTATTGCCGATAGGGAGTGTGCGATGACCCATTCGACTGAGAACCTTGGTTTTGTTGGTGTTTATCCTCAGTCCAACTCTACTTGCCTCTCTTTCAGAGTCATTTGGCTCCGGCTCCGGGTCCATGACCCGTTGAGGGAGCAAGCAAATGTCATCAGCGTAGTCGAGGAGTTTGAGGAAAGATTCCATCGTCCATTGAATTTTTCCACGTCTTCTGGCAGGGCAGCACGAAGAATGTCAGCGATAACAAGAAGAAATAACATCGGTGACCGGATGTAACCCTGGTTGACTCCGCTTTGGATCTTAAAATCCACTCTGATTTTACTTCGTTGAAGTACTTGACATTTTTCGCCATGTCGTTTTGGTAATTGATATTAGTTTCTCCGGAATGCCTCTAATGCGTAGAGTGCTCCAGATACATTCCCTGTTCACTCTATTGAAAACTTTCTCGAAATCGGTGATGATCAGATGCAGCGAAGATCAAAACTCCGTGCATTGTTCCAAAATGATCCGCAGGGTGTTAATTTGGTCAATGCAGGAGGTTTCGGTGCGGAAACTAGCCTGCTCTCTGTCGATCAAGTTTTCGAGATGTTGTTTAATGTGTTCCAGGATTATTTTAGCTATTATCTTTGCAACGGCAGATACTGCTCCAATTGTCACACTCAAAAGAGGTTTCCTGTTTTCGAATCTTAACGATCATTCCCTTCTTCCACTCTATGGTGGGAAATGTCTCGGATTCCCAAGATTTCCGCACGAGTGGAAGCAACTGATCAGCAGTAACTGCAGGTGCAGCGATAATAACTCTATGAGGACACCCTTAAGCCCAGCGGCTTTATTGGGTTTGACTGCATCGATGGCCAACTGATTTCTCAGTCATCCACAAGATGAGGAACACCTCTACACGAAGCCAATTGTGGGCTGCCTTATGCATTCCTGTATCGCTTAGTGCCCGTATGCCCACAAGGCCGTCCTACCTATAGGATCGGCTAGCCACACGTAATTGTTCCGGATTCTATAGGGTTCGCTTATTTCGGCCACTTTCATCTCCCATCCCTGGGTGGTTTTGGAGACCCTAGAGGTCTGAGTACCGTTTACAGAAGAACGTCCTTAAGGGTGTGTTCTGCCTTCAGCATCGTCTCAGACGATGCAGCTTTCGTCATCTCGGGAATGATGCCGATTGACATCCTGGCAACCGAAATGGTGAACATTTATAACACCAGGTCCATCTCAGGTGAAAAAGCCGAAAGGGAGAGATCCATAAGCAGATGGCAAGAGCGATGGGACCAGTCAGAAAAGGGTCGTTGGACTTACAGGTTGATCCCTTCCATCGAGGAGTGGCTGGAGAGTAAACATGGCGAGATCAATTATAATCTCACCCAGTTTCTCACCGGCCATGGAGGATACCGTCAATACCTGTACAGGTTTAAATTGGACACCTCCCCTAATTGTCCAAACTGCGGGGTCCCAGAGGATCCAGCGCACGTTTTCTGCCAGTGTCCTAGGTTCGTGGAAGGAAGGAGGAACCTAGAGGAAACCCTGGGTGAAGTGCTGTCACCGGAAAATTTTATCCGGAGAATGGTAGCTTGCCAGGAAGACTGGGATGCGATCAATTCTATGATCGCTGTAATCCAAGATAAACTGCGAAAAGCAGAAAAAGTGAGGAAGACGCGGTTACGAACCATGGGGGTAGACGAAAGGAGACCTAGCTAAAGTAAGCTAACTTCGCGCCGTGACGTAATACCTAAAGGTGGTTCCACGGGGTAGCGGGGGAGTCGGGGGTGGTTTTAGTGGGTAAAAATCCCACACTCTGGCGTGCCCAGGCCAGAGTCTTTTGAAGATTTCCACCTCCTCAAAAAAAAAAAAAGAAGACCCTACAGGTTTTGCATCAACCCCATTTTCCCACTTCATTTCGCGCCTTTTTCAACTCAAGAAGCTTCCCGCTTTCGGAACGAATGTGTATAGGATCCTAGTTACATTCCCGGGCAATGTGACCGGTTTCCCCATATCGTCTGCTTCGGTCAGACCGATCAAGGGCAGTTGTTCATGTCCACGCTAGATATCCTCACAAGAAGCACTTGAAACATCTCTTCAGAGATATTTGCTTTCTAAGGTGATGGACTATCCATCCAACATGGACCTTCACGACATCCAGAAGTTTTCGCGCTGCCTGTGCTGGTGGCCGGATGGTCGCTCTTTCTCTGTGCTTCCATATGCTTTTCTAAGGCTTTCCATAGATGCCTCCTACAAGTTGTGCAACGTAGACTCCTCTGCCAAGGCAGCAGAGGTAACTTCGTCTAGATCCATGCACTTCACAGCGAGCTCATGCCTTTGAGCACGCATGACAGTAGTTTCCGAAAGAAAATTTTAGACTGGGTCGCGGAAGTCATGGGCTTTCCTCTGTTCGGACCTTTTCAGCCCCACTCTTTTTGGTTCCTCCCGTACTGCCTTAAACTGTATACTATTTTCTAGTTTTTTTTTTCTCCTAAACTGGCAATAAAGGATTCAGCTCCTTTGACCCGAATTCTGGGAATATGAATAGTTCTACTACAAATCTCTCATCCAACATTTTCCGTTGCATCCTCTCAACATAAAAATTTGGAAACGATTTAAAATCTACCCCCGTGATAGCTTTAATGTGAATAAAGTTTCCCACGACCCACGATTAAATCCCTTTTCCTACACTTTTTAGCCTTAAGCAGAATTGGCACACACGAGATCTATGTGTATTTACAGAACACGTTCCTCCAACATATTTATTCAACGGTAAGGCAAACACCTGCGTTTTCGTTTACCTTTTTCTGAACATTGAAGCTTTCTTACGAGCTCACATCCTTACGCAGATGAATAAGATATCGAATACCAATGGCAGTGAGTGCCATGAGAATATTCCAGCACTGTGACATCTGAGGAAGACAATGTTGGAGAAAATTGCATGCCTGACAAATGGTCCTTTATTCCGCTCCACCCCAGTAAGCAATTCTTTGATCCCATACGACTCCCTTCCGTTACAGAATCTCTCGTCCTTTATTGACTACCGCTGTTGACATAGTGGAATTTTCATCAAAAGTAACACCTGTAATTATCCTAGTCCCTGCAAATCCCGAGAAACAAATCAATGTAAAAGAAGGTTCGCCGTGCAATGCTAATGAGGGCTAGGACGAGAGCCCAAGCGACAACGCTAACGACAGAAGTGACGCAAGCGAACGGCGTTGATGATTGTAAGGACGATAATCATGGAGGTGATGATGACACTAGTATAAGCCGTAATTAAAAAGTTTTATTGAGGCAGCACGTTAACGATGGGCAAATATAATCTGGTGAGTGATTAAATTTCATTGCGGGGCTAAAAACTGGGACAAATTGAGTGATACTGGCGGAGTGCTTCGCCTATAATGGAACGAATTCTCATTAAGTCTGGCGTGATAAATTGTTACGCATTTACTGAAATTCCAGGGAAACCTACCTCTGGGTGTTGATATGGTCCACCAGGCTATGGAATTTTCTTGCATCACGAAAATACATGATAGCGTCAAAAGGATGTGATTTAAAAATTCATCAGGATCGTACTGCCATGCATTAAAACAAGCCATAAACCCAGGCTGTTCTCCAAAAATAATGAATGAGAATAGCCGAAAAGGATACTTAACTTAACCAGTTGAACTGATAATATTCCCGCAACTACTGGGGCTTCTTCCGCGACACGGACCCCTTGACCATACACCATTTCAAAGGTCTAACCTTCCTCCATACAAGTGATAACGAATTTAAGCTAATTTTCGGCAAATTCTCACAATTAACGGAGATATCAGCGATTAAAGTTCTTCAAAAGATTTCGTCACCCTTTGACCCCCTCCTAGAATTTCGCAAAAACGAGCTTAATTTGTGATTACTACGTCTGGTAGGGGATCTGAGCTTCAAAATGGTATATAGGTTGGAGGGTCTGGGTGCCGGAAAAATTTCTGAAATTTCGATGAATCTTCGGAAAAACTTTAAACGCTTATATCTCCCTTAATATTGAGAATTTCGCAAAAAGGAGCTTAATTTGTGATCACTACGTCTGGTAGGGGATCTGAGCTTCAAAATGGCATATAGGTTGGGAGGTCTGGGTGCCGCAAAAATTTCTGAAATTTCGATGAATCTTGGGAAAAACTTTAAATGCTTATATCTCCCTTAATATTGAGAATTTCGCAAAAAGGAGCTTAATTTGTGATCACTACGTCTGGTAGGGGATCTGAGCTTCAAAATGGTATATAAGTTGGGCGGTCTGGGTGCCGGAAAAATTTCTGAAATTTCAATGAATCTTGGGCAAAACTTTAAACGCTTATATCTCCCTTGATGTTGAGAATTTCGCAAAAAGGAGCTTAATTTGTGATCACTATGTTTGGTAGGGGATCTGAGCTTCAAAATGGTTTATAAGTTGGGGTGTCTGGGTGCCGGAAAAATTTCTGAAATTTCGATGAATCTTGGGAAAAACTTTAAACGCTTACACCTCCCTTAATATTGAGAATTTCGCAAAAAGGAGCTTAATTTGTGATCACTACGCCTGGTAGGGGATCTGAGCTTCAAAATGGTATATAGGTTGAGGGGTCACTATGTTTGGTAGAGGATCTGAGCTTGAAAATGGTATATAGGTTGGGGGGTCTGGGTGCCGGAAAAATTTCTGAAATTTCGATGAATCTTGGGAAAAACTTTAAACGCTTACACCTCCCTTGATATTGAGAATTTCGCAAAAAGGAGCTTAATTTGTGATCACTACGCCTGGTAGGGGATCTGAGCTTCAAAATGGTATATAGGTTGAGGGGTCCGGGTGCCGGAAAAATTTCTGAAATTTCGGTGAATCTTGGGAAAACTTTTAAACGCTTATATCTCCCTTAATATTGAGAATTTCGCAAAAAGGAGTTTAATTTGTGATCACTACACTTGGTAGGGGATCTGAGCTTCCAAATGGTATATAAGTTGGGGGGTAGGGGTGCCGAAAAAATTTCTGAAATTTCGATGAATCTTGGGAAAAACTTTAAACGCTTATATCTCCCTTAATATTGAGAATTTCGCAAAAAGGAGCTTAATTTGTGATCACTACGTCTGGTAGGGGATCTGAGCTTCAAAATGGTATATAGGTTGGGGGGTCACTATGTTTGGTAGAGGATCTGAGCTTGAAAATGGTATATAGGTTGGGGGGTCTGGGTGCCGGAAAAATTTCTGAAATTTCGATGAATCTTGGGAAAAACTTTAAACGCTTATATCTCCCTTAATATTGAGAATTTCGCAAAAAGGAGCTTAATTTGTGATCACTATTTTTGGTAGAGGATCTGAGCTTGAAAATGGTATATAGGTTGGGGGGTCTGGGTGCCGGAAAAATTTCTGAAATTTCGATGAATCTTGGGAAAAACTTTAAACGCTTATATCTCCCTTAATATTGAGAATTTCGCAAAAAGGAGCTTAATTTGTGATCACTACGTCTGGTAGGGGATCTGGGCTTCAAAATGGTATATAGGTTAGGGGGTCTGGGTGCCGGAAAAATTTCTGAAATTTCGATGAATCTTGGGAAAAACTTTAAACGCTTATATCTCCCTTAATATTGAGAATTTCGCAAAAAGGAGCTTAATTTGTGATCACTATGTTTGGTAGAGGATCTGAGCTTCAAAATGGTATATAGGTTGGGGGGTCTGGGTGCCGGAAAAATTTCTGAAATTTCGATGAATCTTGGGAAAAACTTTAAACGCTTATATCTCCCTTAATATTGAGAATTTCGCAAAAAGGAGCTTAATTTGTGATCACTACATCTGGTACGGGATCTGAGCTTCAAAATGGTATATAGGTTGGGGGGTCTGGGTGCCGGAAAAATTTCTGAAATTTCGATGAATCTTGGGAAAAACTTTAAACGCTTATATCTCCCTTAATATTGAGAATTTCGCAAAAAGGAGCTTAATTTGTGATCACTACATCTGGTAGGGGATCTGGGCTTCAAAATGGTATATAGGTTGGGGGGTCTGGGTGCCGGAAAAATTTCTGAAATTTCGATGAATCTTGGGAAAAACTTTAAACGCTTATATCTCCCTTAATATTGAGAATTTCGCAAAAAGGAGCTTAATTTGTGATCACTACATCTGGTAGGGGATCTGAGCTTCAAAATGGTATATAGGTTGGGGGGTCTGGGTGCCGGAAAAATTTCTGAAATTTCGATGAATCTTGGGAAAAACTTTAAACGCTTATATCTCCCTTAATATTGAGAATTTCGCAAAAAGGAGCTTAATTTGTGATCACTACGTCTGGTAGGGGATCTGGGCTTCAAAATGGTATATAGGTTGGGGGGTCTGGGTGCCGGAAAAATTTCTGAAATTTCGATGAATCTTGGGAAAAACTTTAAACGCTTATATCTCCCTTAATATTGAGAATTTCGCAAAAAGGAGCTTAATTTGTGATCACTACGTCTGGTAGGGGATCTGAGCTTCAAAATGGTATATAGGTTGGGGGGTCTGGGTGCCGGAAAAATTTCTGAAATTTCGATGAATCTTGGGAAAAACTTTAAACGCTTATATCTCCCTTAATATTGAGAATTTCGCAAAAAGGAGCTTAATTTGTGATCACTACATCTGGTAGGGGATCTGAGCTTCAAAATGGTATATAGGTTGGGGGGTCTGGGTGCCGGAAAAATTTCTGAAATTTCGATGAATCTTGGGAAAAACTTTAAACGCTTATATCTCCCTTAATATTGAGAATTTCGCAAAAAGGAGCTTAATTTGTGATCACTACATCTGGTAGGGGATCTGAGCTTCAAAATGGTATATAGGTTGGGGGGTCTGGGTGCCGGAAAAATTTCTGAAATTTCGATGAATCTTGGGAAAAACTTTAAACGCTTATATCTCCCTTAATATTGAGAATTTCGCAAAAAGGAGCTTAATTTGTGATCACTACATCTGGTAGGGGATCTGGGCTTCAAAATGGTATATAGGTTGGGGGGTCTGGGTGCCGGAAAAATTTCTGAAATTTCGATGAATCTTGGGAAAAACTTTAAACGCTTATATCTCCCTTAATATTGAGAATTTCGCAAAAAGGAGCTTAATTTGTGATCACTATGTTTGGTAGAGGATCTGAGCTTCAAAATGGTATATAGGTTGGGGGGTCTGGGTGCCGGAAAAATTTCTGAAATTTCGATGAATCTTGGGAAAAATTTTAAACGCTTATATCTCCCTTAATATTGAGAATTTCGCAAAAAGGAGCTTAATTTGTGATCACTATGTTTGGTAGAGGATCTGAGCTTCAAAATGGTATATAGGTTGGGGGGTCTGGGTGCCGGAAAAATTTCTGAAATTTCGATGAATCTTGGGAAAAACTTTAAACGCTTATATCTCCCTTAATATTGAGAATTTCGCAAAAAGGAGCTTAATTTGTGATCACTACATCTGGTAGGGGATCTGAGCTTCAAAATGGTATATAGGTTGGGGGGTCTGGGTGCCGGAAAAATTTCTGAAATTTCGATGAATCTTGGGAAAAACTTTAAACGCTTATATCTCCCTTAATATTGAGAATTTCGCAAAAAGGAGCTTAATTTGTGATCACTACATCTGGTAGGGGATCTGGGCTTCAAAATGGTATATAGGTTGGGGGGTCTGGGTGCCGGAAAAATTTCTGAAATTTCGGTGAATCTTGGGAAAACTTTTAAACGCTTATATCTCCCTTAATATTCAGAATTTCGCAAAAAGGAGCTTAATTTGTGATCACTACGTCTGGTAGGGGATCTGAGCTTCAAAATGGTATATAGGTTGGGGGGTCACTATGTTTGGTAGAGGATCTGAGCTTGAAAATGGTATATAGGTTGGGGGGTCTGGGTGCCGGAAAAATTTCTGAAATTTCGATGAATCTTGGGAAAAACTTTAAACGCTTACACCTCCCTTAATATTGAGAATTTCGCAAAAAGGAGCTTAATTTGTGATCACTACGCCTGGTAGGGGATCTGAGCTTCAAAATGGTATATAGGTTGAGGGGTCCGGGTGCCGGAAAAATTTCTGAAATTTCGGTGAATCTTGGGAAAACTTTTAAACGCTTATATCTCCCTTAATATTGAGAATTTCGCAAAAAGGAGTTTAATTTGTGATCACTACACTTGGTAGGGGATCTGAGCTTCCAAATGGTATATAAGTTGGGGGGTAGGGGTGCCGAAAAAATTTCTGAAATTTCGATGAATCTTGGGAAAAACTTTAAACGCTTATATCTCCCTTAATATTGAGAATTTCGCAAAAAGGAGCTTAATTTGTGATCACTACGTCTGGTAGGGATCTGAGCTTCAAAATGGTATATAGGTTGGGGGGTCACTATGTTTGGTAGAGGATCTGAGCTTCAAAATGGTATATAGGTTGGGGGGTCTGGGTGCCGGAAAAATTTCTGAAATTTCGATGAATCTTGGGAAAAACTTTAAACGCTTATATCTCCCTTAATATTGAGAATTTCGCAAAAAGGAGCTTAATTTGTGATCACTACATCTGGTAGGGGATCTGAGCTTCAAAATGGTATATAGGTTGGGGGGTCTGGGTGCCGGAAAAATTTCTGAAATTTCGATGAATCTTGGGAAAAACTTTAAACGCTTATATCTCCCTTAATATTGAGAATTTCGCAAAAAGGAGCTTAATTTGTGATCACTACATCTGGTAGGGGATCTGAGCTTCAAAATGGTATATAGGTTGGGGGGTCTGGGTGCCGGAAAAATTTCTGAAATTTCGATGAATCTTGGGAAAAACTTTAAACGCTTATATCTCCCTTAATATTGAGAATTTCGCAAAAAGGAGCTTAATTTGTGATCACTACATCTGGTAGGGGATCTGGGCTTCAAAATGGTATATAGGTTGGGGGGTCTGGGTGCCGGAAAAATTTCTGAAATTTCGATGAATCTTGGGAAAAACTTTAAACGCTTATATCTCCCTTAATATTGAGAATTTCGCAAAAAGGAGCTTAATTTGTGATCACTATGTTTGGTAGAGGATCTGAGCTTCAAAATGGTATATAGGTTGGGGGGTCTGGGTGCCGGAAAAATTTCTGAAATTTCGATGAATCTTGGGAAAAATTTTAAACGCTTATATCTCCCTTAATATTGAGAATTTCGCAAAAAGGAGCTTAATTTGTGATCACTATGTTTGGTAGAGGATCTGAGCTTCAAAATGGTATATAGGTTGGGGGGTCTGGGTGCCGGAAAAATTTCTGAAATTTCGATGAATCTTGGGAAAAACTTTAAACGCTTATATCTCCCTTAATATTGAGAATTTCGCAAAAAGGAGCTTAATTTGTGATCACTACATCTGGTAGGGGATCTGAGCTTCAAAATGGTATATAGGTTGGGGGGTCTGGGTGCCGGAAAAATTTCTGAAATTTCGATGAATCTTGGGAAAAACTTTAAACGCTTA